>NC_067246.2:178895896-188895896 GCF_019359855.2 Lolium perenne | reverse complement strand
AAATAAAACAAGACAAAAACAAACTAGACAAAAGTAAACTAAGCAAAACAAAATAAAATAAAACAAAAACAGAGAGAGAGGTAGAGTGTACTCCCCAGGTGAACTTATGAGTAGAGCTATGCCTCCCCGGCAACGGCGCCAGAAAATAGTCTTGATAACCCACAAGTATAGGGGATCGCAACAATCTTCGAGGGAAGTAAAGCCCAAATTTATTGATTCGACACAAGGGGAGGTAAAGAATACTTATAAGCCTTAACAACTGAGTTGTCAATTCAGCTGCACCTGGAAAAGCACTAGTAACAGGGGTGATGTGAAAGCAGCAGTAATATGAGAGCAATAGTAACAGTAACACAGCAGCAGTAACACAGGAGCAATGGCACCAGAAAATAGTTGAAACTACTTCCAATGACATATAGAACGAGTATATGATGATGAGAGATGGACCGGGGTTCCCAGCTATCTTCACTAGTGGTAACTCTCCAATAACAAGTGTTGGGTGAACAAATTACAGTTGGGCAATTGATAGGATTGAAATAGCATTAAGACAGAACATCAAGATTATTAATCATGTAGGCATGTTTTCCATATATAGTCATACGTGCTCGCAATGAGAAACTTGCATAACATCTTTTGTCCTACCAGCCGGTGGCAGACGGGCCTCAAGGGAATCTACTGGTAATTAAGGTACTCCTTTTAATAGAGCATCGGAGCAAAGCATTAACACTTAGTGAAAACATGTGATCCTCATATCTACGCCATCCCCTCCAGTTATCCCAGTTGTTGTCACTCTGGGGCCTCGGGTTCCGGACATAGACATGTGCAAACAACTTGTAGATACAATCTAAGCAATAAGTATAGAGCTTAAATCTAAGATCATGCCACTCGTGCACTAGTGGCAAGCATTAAACACAACAAGATTGCAGCAACAATAACTTCACAAACTTTATAGATAGACTAATCATAATGTAACAATCCATCGGATCCCAACAAACACAACACCGATTACATCAAATGAATCTCAATCATGTAAGGCAGCTCATGAGATCATTGTATTGAAGTACATGGGAGAGAGAGTACCAACTAGCTACTGCTAGAACCAGTAGTCCATGGGGGAACTACTCACGGAGCATGATGGAGGCGGTGGCGTCGATGGAGATGGCTTCCGGGGGCACTTCCCCGTCCCGGCAGGGTGCCGGAACAGAGATTCTGTCCCCCGAAACGGAGTTTCGCGATGGCGGCGGCACCCCTGGAGTCTTTCTGGAGTTTCGTCAATTCGTATCGGGTTTTTAGGTCGCGAGGGGTTATATAGGCGAAGAGGCGGCGCGAGGGGGTGCCTGGGGGTCCCACCCCATAGGCTGGCGCGCCCCCCCTCTAGGCCGCGCCGCCCTGTGGTCTGGGAGCCCTGAGCCTCCCCTCCGGCTCTCCTTCGGTGTTCTGGTCCATCTCGGTGAAATAAGATGTTTGGCCTTTGTTTTGTCGAATTCCGAGAATATTGCCCGAACAGCCTTGCTGGAACCAAAAACAGCAGAAAATAGGAACTGGCACTTCGGCATCTTGTTAATAGGTTAGTTCCGTAAAATGCATGAAATCATTATAAAGTGTGAGCAAAACATGTAGGTATTGTCATAAAACTAGCATGGAACATCAGAAATTATAGATACGTTGGAGACGTATCAAAGAACCATTCACATAAAATAACAATTCCCTTTGTCTCGCGATATTTTACTTATCCGAAGTTTGATCATCGGTATCTCCATACCTAGTTCAACCTCGTTACCGATAAGTACTCTTTACTCGTACCGTGATATGATATCCCTTGTGAACCAGTCACATGCTTGCAAGCTAATTGGATGTCATTCCACCGAGAGGGCCTAGAGTATATCTATCTGTCATTAGGATGGACAAATCCCACTATTGATACAAGTGCCTCAACCCTATACTTTCCGAACACTTAATGCCACCTTTATAACAACCCATTTACGCAGTAGTGTTTGGTGTCATCAAAGCATCCATCCGGTGTAGGTGATTAACATGATCTCATGGTCGAAGGATTAAGTTACTATGCATATTAAAGCTTGAAGCATAAAGAACTAAATGACTTGATCATATGCTACGCTTACTATGGGTGTATGTACATCACATCATTCACCTAATGATATGATCTTGTTATTAATAACATCCATTGTTCATGATCAGAAAATCATGATCATCTATTAATCAACAAGCTAGTTTAACAAGAGGCTTACTAGGGACTTCTTTATGTTTACAAAACACACAAGTATTAATGTTTCCGGTTAATACAATTATAGCATGGGATGTAAACATTTATCATGAACAATAAGATATAACAATAAACTCTTTTATTATTGCCTCTTGGGCATATCTTCAACACCAACCCTATGATACAGCAAACAAAACAAAACTAAACTACAAAAAATACTCTCGAAGAACAACACATAGCATATGAAGCAATAAAAATATAGCGTATAGAAAGATCACCTGATGCTTTGTTGATGAAGAGGGGATGCCTTGGGCATCCCCAGGATTTGATGCTTGTACCTCTTGGATATTTATTGGGGTGACATGGGCATCCCCAAGCTTGATCTTTTGTCCATTCTTCATCACATTACATCATTCTTCTCTCCCTACACTTGAAAACTTCCTTCATACAAAACTTCACACAATTCTTATTAGTAGCATTACTGCAATCAAAATAACAAATCCACTTGTATTCAGTTTTAACATATATCAAACATCAACTAAAGCATTAGATACTTTAGTAACTTCTTCAAAAAGCTCTTTCCTCAAAAGAACTCAAAAGGAAAGAGATTAAGAGGCGAATGCAAAGAGTGATAGAAATCTGTCAAAACAGAACCTCAGGTCAAGATCGATTTTTTAGAAAATCTTCTGTTGCTCAGATCGAAAAGTGTTCAACTAACTAAAGTTATATAATGACCTGTAGCATATGCTTAAAATTTTTCAGCTCAAAATTACGATCTGGCTGGGAATACGAATTTTTATGGTGACAGCACAGAATCTGTTTCCAGGATAGCAACTTCCCCAAATCTTACTTTCTTCCTATTAGAGGCTATTCTTGGCACAAAAACGAGAAAAAAATGATAAGGAGAGGTTATTACAGAGGTAATAACTTCCAAGACTCGACAAAAGAAAAATTACATAAATAAACATGGGTTATCTCCCAAGAGTGCTTTTCTTTAACGCCTTTCAGCTAGGCCTAAAAAAAGAGCTAGCATCAAGTATTTTCAAGTGAAGAAGCATCAACATCATAACTTGTTCTAATAATAGAATCAAAAGATGACTTATTTATTTTTCCAGGGAAGAATTCCATACCTTTATTCAGTGAGAATTGCTATTTAATAATCTCATCTCTAATATCAATAGCAGCACCAACAGTTCTCAGAAACGGTCTTCCCAAAATAATTGGACAAGAAGCATTGCATTCAATATTCAAAACAACAATCAACGGGGAAAATTTATTATTAACCATAATAAGAACATTATTAACTCTCCCCAAAGGTTTCTTTGTAGCAATATCAACAAGATGAATATCCAAATAACATCGTTTCATCGGTGGCAAATCAAGCATATCATAGATTTTTCTAGACATAACAGAAATGTTTGCACCAAGATCACATAAAACATTGAAATAAAAGTCATCTAATTTCATATTAATGATGGGCTCCCAACCATCTTCTAACTTTTAGAAATAGAAGCTTCACATTTTAATTTCTCTTCTCTAATTTTTATGGGAGCATTTGTAATATGTTTCATGAAAGCCATATTTATAGCACTAGCATTAGGACTTCGAGCAATCTTTTGTAAGAACTTAATTACTTCAAAGATATTGCAATCATCAAAATCAAAGTCATTATTATCAAAGGTAAAATGACTATTGGCTTCCATACTCCGAAAAATTTCAGCACACTTATCAGAAACAGTTTCAGTGGTTCTAGGCAATTTTGTAGAAGGAGTGGGGACTTTTCCTACACCAATTATTTTACCATTAATAGTAGGAGGATTGACAGCATTTTAAACTTAAGTATTACTAGTGGTGGTGATGGTGCAAACTTTAGTTATGCTATTGTTTCTAGCAATTTCATCCTCTCTTTCCCACCTAGCATGCAATTCTGCCAACATCATAGCATTGTCATCAATTCTAACTTGAATGGCATTCAAAGCTTTACTATATTTAACATCATGAGGCATAACCTTTAATTTAATAAATTAAACATCATGAGCAGTGCTATCAACTTTAGAAGCAAGAGCATCAGTTTTGCCAAACTTTTCCTCAACAAATTTATTGAAACCAGTTTGTTTACTAATAAAGTCCTTAAGCATGACTTCCATATTAGAGGGCGCACTTCTATTATTGATGTAGGAATTACCATAAGAATTGACATAATAATTACCATTATTAGAAGGATATGACTTATAATTGTTTCGACCAAAATTAGTCCTATAAGCATTGTTGTTGAAATTATTGCTTTTAATGAAGTTCGCATCAACATGCTCTTCTTGAGCAACCAAAGAAGCTAAGGGAATATTATTTGGATCAACATGAGCTTTACCATTAATAAGCATAGACATAATTGTATCAATCTTATCACTCAAGGAGGAGGTTTCTTCAATAGAATTTACCTTCTTACCTTGTGGAGCTCTCTCGGTGTGCCATTTAGAATAATTTATCATCATATCATTGATACGTCTCCGACGTATCGATAATTTCTTATGTTCCATGCCACATTATTGATGATATCTACATGTTTTATGCACGCTTTATGTCATATTTATGCGTTTTCCGGAACTAACCTATTGACGAGATGCCGAAGGGCCAATTGCTGTTTTCTGCTGTTTTTGGTTTCAGAAATCCTAGTAAGGAAATATTCTCGGAATCGGATGAAATCAACGCCCAGCATCCTATTTTTCCACGAAGCTTCCAGAACACCCGAGAGTCGCCAGAGGGGGGTCACAGGGGCCCCAGATGATAGGCCGGCGCGGCCCAGGCCCTGGCCGCGCCGCCTTATGGTGTCGTCGCCTCGTTGACCTTCTGACGCCGCCTCTTCGCCTATAAGAAGCCCCTCGACCTAAAACCTCGAGACGAAAAAGCCACGGTACGAGAAACCATCCAGAGCCGCCGCCATCGCGAAGCCAAGATCTGGGGGACAGGACTCTCTGTTCCGGCACGCCGCCGGGACGGGGAAGTGCCCCCGGAAGGCTCCTCCATCGACACCACCGCCATCTCCATCAACGCTGCTGTCTCCCATGAGGAGGGAGTAGTTCTCCATCGAGGCTCGGGGCTGTACCGGTAGCTATGTGGTTCATCTCTCTCCTATGTACTTCAATACAATAATCTCATGAGCTGCCTTACATGATTAAGATTCATATGATGATGCTTGTAATCTAGATGTCATTATGCTAGTCAAGTGAATTTTACTTATGTGATCTCCGGAGGCTCCTTGTCCCACGTGTGTAAAGGTGACAGTGTGTGCACCGTGTGGGTCTCTTAGGCTATATTTCACAGAATACTTATTCACTGTTATGAATGGCATAGTGAAGTGCTTATTTATATCTCTTTATGATTGCAATGTGTTTTGTATCACAATTTATCTATGTGCTACTCTAGTGATGTTATTAAAGTAGTTTATTCCTCCTGCACAGTGTAATGGTGACAGTGTGTGCATCCGTGTTAGTACTTGGCGTAGGCTATGATTGTGATCTCTTGTAGATTATGAAGTTAACTATTGCTATGATGGTATTGATGTGATCTATGCCTCCTTTCATAGCGTGAAGGTGACAGTGTGCATGCTATGTTAGTACTTGGTTTAGTTGTGTTGATCTGTCATGCACTCTAAGGTTATTTAAATATGAACATTGAATTATGGAGCTTGTTAACTCCGGCATTGAGGGTTCGTGTAATCCTACGCAATGGTGTTCATCATCCAACAAGAGAGTGTAGAGTATGCATTTATCTATTCTGTTATGTGATCAAAGTTGAGAGTGTACACTAGTGAAAGTCTAATCCCTAGGCCTTGTTCCTAAATACTGCTATCGCTGCTTGTTTACTGTTTTACTGCGTTACTACTGCTGCGTTACTACTGCTTGTTTACTGTCATGGGCAAAGCACTTTTCTGGTGCCGTTGCTACTGCTCATATATATTTATACCATCTGTATTTCACTATCTCTTCGCCGAACTAGTGCACCTATTAGGTGTGTTGGGGACACAAGAGACTTCTTGCTTTGTGGTTGCAGGGTTGCATGAGAGGGATATCTTTGACCTCTTCCTCCCTGAGATCGATAAACCTTGGGTGATCCACTTAAGGGAAACTTGCTGCTGTTCTACAAACCTCTGCTCTTGGAGGCCCAACACTGTCTACAAGAATAGAAGCACCCGTAGACATCAAGCACTTTTCTGGCGCCGTTGCCGGGGAGGAAAGGTAAAAGGCACTCATACTCCGGTTCCAGGTAACAGTACTTTTCTGGCGCCATTGTGTTTGTGCTCGAAGCTATTTCCTTTAGAACCTGCAATTGCATCTTTTTGTTTCTTGTTTACACTAGTTAGGCATAATGGAAAACAACAAAAATATGAGAGATCTTTATGAACTTTATCTTGAATTAGGACATGATGTGTTTGAAGAGAGAATTAAAAAACCCATGGAACTTTATATGCATGCTAATGGGAATGTTATTAATATGAATGCTTTGAACACTATTGTTGCTAATGCTATGGAAAATTCTAAGCTTGGGGAAGCTGGTTTTGATGAGCATGATCTTTTTAGTCCCGCAAGCATTGAGGAGGAAATTTACTTTGATGATACTTTGCCTCCTATTTATGATGATTATAATGATAGTAGTCTTTTGTTGCCGCCTGTTATGGAGGATAAATTTGATTATGATTACAATATGCCTCCTATATTTGATGATGAGAATAATAATGATAGCTACTTTGTTGAATTTGCTCCCACTATTACTAATAAAATTGATTATGCTTATGTGGAGAGTAATAATTTTATGCATGAGACTCATGATAAGAATGCTTTATGTGATAGTTATATTGTTGAGTTTACTCATGATGCTACTGAAATTTATTATGAGATAGGAAAATATGGTTGTAGAAATTTTCATGTTACTAAAATACCTCTCTTTTTGCTGAAAATCTTGAAGCTGCACTTGTTTTATCTTTCTATGCTTGTTGCATTATGCTTCTTGAATTTGTTTATGTACAAGATTCCTTTTCATAGGAAGCATGTTAGGCTTAAATGTGTTTTGAATTTGCTTCTTGATGCTCTCTTTTGCTTCAAATACTATTTCTTGCGAGTGCATCATTAAAACTGCTGAGCCCATCTTAATGGCTATAAAGAAAGCACTTCTTGGGAGATAACCCATGTGTTCATTTTGCTACAGTAATTTTATTTTATAATTGTGTCTTGGAAGTTGTCACTACTGTAGCAACCTCTCCTTATCTTAGTTTTGTGTTTTGTTGTGCCAAGTAAAGTCGTTGATAGTAAGGTTCATACTAGATTTGGATTACTGCGCAGAAACAGATTTCTTTGCTGTCACGAATCTGAGCAAAATTCTCTGTAAGTAACTCAGAAAATTATGCCAATTTACGTGAGTGATCCTCAGATATGTACGCAACTTTCATTCAATTTGAGCATTTTCATTTGAGCAAGTCTGGTGCCCCTTTAAAATTCATCTTTACGGACTGTTCTCTTTTGACAGATTCTGCCTTTTATTTCGCATTGCTTCTTTTGCTATGTGGGATGGATTTCTTTGTTCCATTGACTTCCAGTAGCTTTGGGCAATGTCCAGAAGTGTTAAGAATGATTGTGTCACCTATGAACATGTGAATTTTTGATTATGCACTAACCCTCTAATGAGTTTGTTTCGAGTTTGGTGTGAAGGAAGTTTTCAAGGGTCAAGAGAGGAGGATGATATACTATGATCAAGGAGAGTGAAAGCTCTAAGTTTGGGGATGCCCCGGTGGTTCACCCCTGCATATTTCAAGAAGACTCAAGCATCTAAGCTTGGGGATGCCCAAGGCATCCCCTTCCTCATCGACAAATTATCAGGTTCCTTCTCTTGAAACTATATTTTTATTCGGTCACATCTTATGTACTTTACTTGGAGCGTCTGTATGTTTCTATTTTTGTTTTTGTTTGAATAAATGATTGTGTGGGAGAGAGACATGCTCCGCTGTTGCATATGGACAAGTATGTCCTTAGGCTTTACTCATAGTATTCATGGCGAAAGTTTCTTCATCGTTAAATTGCTGTATGGTTGGAAACGGGAAATGTTGCATGTGGTAGTGTATAATAAAATACTTGTAGAACATTGAGCTTTGATAACTTGATTCTTTGAAAATGTTTTGAGGTATTTAGATGGTAAGGCTTGCTAGATAAATAAGTTAAAATTAGTAGTGGATTGTTGTCTTTAAGCTTGTGCCGTACTACAAACTCTATTTAAATAGTTGAAGGCGTAGTTGGACTTGATAGCTTTCCATGTCTGAGAGTTCATCGTAATAACTAAGTTGTGCTGAAGGTCGAGGGAGCTAGCGGGGTACTTGTGCCACCGTGAACGACCCTCCTTGGAGTAAATTTTAATCATGCTCTTAATGATGAACCTGCTAGTTGTTTGCAATAAGCTTGTGAGTTCTTTTTGACTAATGTTAAGCTACGGTTTTTGGCACTTTCACCATCCAAATTTGCTAGCCTCTTCGGTACTGTGCATTGCCTTTTGCTCACATTGAGAATTGTGCATACTTCGCCGGTACATCCAAAACCCGTGGGAGAACTTTCTCTTGTTCTCCTACACATAAGCCCATACATCTCCTCAAAACAGCCACCATACCTACCTACCACAGCATTTCCATAGCTGTTCCGAGATATATTGCCATACAACATCCATTTTACATTACATGCCATGTTGTCAATTATTATTTATATATTACTTTGCATGATCATATACAGCTGATGTGTGGTTTACCCATGTTACGCTAGATCATTGCACATCCTGCTACACTGGCAGAGGCATACAGTTTCATACATCATGTTTCATTCATTATGAGTTATTTGTACCAAAAAGTGTGTTGTCATATTAGGATGTTGCCCCTTAAAATGAAAAGAGCCGTGGAGGCCATCAAAAAGAAGAAAAAAAAGAAAGAAAAAAAATGAAAAGAAAGAAAAAAGAAAAAAAGAAAAAAGGAAAAAAGAGAATAAAGAAAAAGGGGGCAGCATTACTATCTTTTATCCACACTTGTGCTCATGTTTTAGCACCCGCATTATTCATAGTCATCATTTGTGCTCATGTTTAGCACCTACATTCATATGAGAGAGTTTTCATGTTTTACTAGTATAACTATGTGGGGAATTTACACTATAGAACTTGGGTTGTATATTCCAATGATGAGCCTCCTCAAAAGTGCTCTAGGTCTTCGTGAGCAACCAAGTTGGATGCACCCCCACTAGTTCCATTGGAGAGCTTTCATACACATATAGCTCTATGTGCATCCGTTGCATGGCAATCACTACTCCTTGCATAGCTTCGATCATAAGGCTTCCTCTTGTCTAATGGTCATTTACAGCTTTGCAAGCCTTTCTTCCATTTGGCCTTCCAAACCCCCATTAACGTTCTTTATGCCATAACATCCTGGTGCTAATACCAATTGCTTGCGCTCACCGGTTGAGTAGACTTCGAAACAGTTGATTCATGACGTTCATGTTTATGTTTACTTGACTGAATCATTCTTATGTTGTGAAAATTTACTTGATGCTTGGAATGAAGGATAGAACTTCTACGCTGAATACTTAACACATCTTTAATGAACTTTGTACGGTTTCATGTCTTTAAAGTAATAGTTCATGAAAACTTCTAGCTTGTTTAACTCTTGCATTATCATCTCTTATATCAATATAGATACTTGCTTTGAATGATTTGATCTCAGCTCATATGCTTTACAATAGTATGATCAAGGTTATGATGGCATGTCACTCCAAAAATTATCTTTGTTATCGTTTACCTGCTCGGGACGAGCAGAAACTAAGCTTGGGGATGCTGATATGTCTCCGACGTATCGATAATTTCTTATGTTCCATGCCACATTATTGATGATATCTACATGTTTTATGCACGCTTTATGTCATATTTATGCGTTTTCCGGAACTAACCTATTGACGAGATGCCGAAGGGCCAATTGCTGTTTTCTGCTGTTTTTGGTTTCAGAAATCCTAGTAAGGAAATATTCTCGGAATTGGACGAAATCAACGCCCAGCATCCTATTTTTCCACGAAGCTTCCAGAACACCCAAGAGTCGCCAGAGGGGGGCCACAGGGGCCCCAGATGATAGGCCGGCGCGACCCAGGCCCTGGCCGCGCCGCCTTATGGTGTCGTCGCCTCGTTGACCTTCTGACGCCGCCTCTTCGCCTATAAGAAGCCCCTCGACCTAAAACCTCGAGACGAAAAAGCCACGGTACGAGAAACCATCCAGAGCCGCCGCCATCGCGAAGCCAAGATCTGGGGGACAGGACTCTCTGTTCCGGCACGCCGCCGGGACGAGGAAGTGCCCCCGGAAGGCTCCTCCATCGACACCACCGCCATCTCCATCAACGCTGCTGTCTCCCATGAGGAGGGAGTAGTTCTCCATCGAGGCTCGGGGCTGTACCGGTAGCTATGTGGTTCATCTCTCTCCTATGTACTTCAATACAATAATCTCATGAGCTGCCTTACATGATTGAGATTCATATGATGATGCTTGTAATCTAGATGTCATTATGCTAGTCAAGTGAATTTTACTTATGTGATCTCCGGAGACTCCTTGTCCCACGTGTGTAAAGGTGACAATGTGTGCACCGTGTGGGTCTCTTAGGCTATATTTCACAGAATACTTATTCACTGTTATGAATCCCATAGTGAAGTGCTTATTTATATCTCTTTATGATTGTAATGTGTTTTGTATCACAATTTATCTATGTGCTACTCTAGTGATGTTATTAAAGTAGTTTATTCCTCCTGCACGGTGTAATGGTGACAGTGTGTGCATCCGTGTTAGTACTTGGCGTAGGCTATGATTGTGATCTCTTGTAGATTATGAAGTTAACTATTGCTATGATGGTATTGATGTGATCTATGCCTCCTTTCATAGCGTGAAGGTGACAGTGTGCATGCTATGTTAGTACTTGGTTTAGTTGTGTTGATCTGTCATGCACTCTAAGGTTATTTAAATATGAACATTGAATTGTGGAGCTTGTTAACTCCGGCATTGAGGGTTCGTGTAATCCTACGCAATGGTGTTCATCATCCAACAAGAGAGTGTAGAGTATGCATTTATCTATTCTGTTATGTGATCAAAGTTGAGAGTGTCCACTAGTGAAAGTCTAATCCCTAGGCCTTGTTCCTAAATACTGCTATCGCTGCTTGTTTACTGTTTTACTGTGTTACTACTGCTGCGTTACTACTGCTTGTTTACTGTCATGGGCAAAGCACTTTTCTGGTGCCGTTGCTACTGCTCATATATATTTATACCATCTGTATTTCACTATCTCTTCGCCGAACTAGTGCACCTATTAGGTGTGTTGGGGACACAAGAGACTTCTTGCTTTGTGGTTGCAGGGTTGCATGAGAGGGATATCTTTGACCTCTTCCTCCCTGAGATCGATAAACCTTGGGTGATCCACTTAAGGGAAACTTGCTGTTGTTCTACAAACCTCTGCTCTTGGAGGCCCAACACTGTCTACAAGAATAGAAGCACCCGTAGACATCAATCATCAAGAACTTTTATTGCATCCCCCAAAGTAATGGACATAAAGGTACCTCCATCAGCTGAATCCATAAGGTTTCTTGAAGAAAAATTTAGTCCTGCATAAAAAGTTTGGATGATCATCCAAATAGTCAGTCCATGAGTGGGATAATTCTTTACCAAAGATTTCATTCTTTCCCATGCTTGAGCAACATGTTCATTATCAAATTGTCTAAATATCATTATGTCACTTCTCAAAAATATAATCTTAGCAGGAGGATAATATTTTCCAATAAAAGCATCTTTGCATTTTACCCAAGAATCAATACTATTTCTAGGCAAAGATAGCAACCAATCTTTAGCTCTTCCTCTCAAAGAGAAAGGAAACAATTTAAGTTTTATAATTTCACCATCTACATCCTTATACTTTTGCATCTCACAAAGTTCAACAAAATTATTGAGGTGAGAAGCAACATCATCAGTACTAACACCAGAAAATTGCTCTTTCATAACAAGATTTAACAAAGAGGCTTAATTTCATAGAAAGCTGCTTCAGTAGTAGGTGGAGCAATATGTTTACAAATAAAATAATTGTTGTTTGTGCTAGTAAAGTCACACAACTTAGTGTTTTCAGGAGTACCCATTTTAGCAAAATTAAAACAGAGCAACATAAATAAAAGCTATAATAGAAACTATTTTTTGTGTTTTTGATATAATTAAGCAAACAAGACAAAGTAAAATAAACTAAGCAAAACAATAGCAAAGTAAAGAGATTGAATTTTAGAGACTCCCCTTGCAGAAATCCTCTTTCTCCCCGGCAACGGCGCCAGAAAAGTAGCTTGATGAGCGCGGATTGTACACCGTTGGGGAACCCCAAGAGGAAGGTATGATGAGCATAGTAGCAAGTTTTCCCTCAGTAAGAAACCAAGGTTTAATCGACTAGTAGGAGAAAGACGTGACTTCTGAAGGTGTTGCTAGCTGACTAGTGGCAGGGCGCACTACGGGCGTCAGCAACAACGTGGAACTTGCACACAACACTATTGGAGATATGCCCAAGAGGCAATAATAAAGTGGTTATTATAATATATCTTTGTGTTTATGATAAATGTTTGCATACCATGCTATAAATTGTATTCACCGAAACATTGATACATGTGTGTTATGTAAACAACAAGGAGTCCCTAGTAAGCCTCTTGTATAACTAGCTTGTTGATTAATAGATGATCATGGTTTCGTGTTCATGAACATTGGATGTTATTAATAACAAGGTTATGTCATTGGATGAATGATATAATGGACACACACCCAAATGAGCGTAGCATGAGATCAAGTCATTAAGTTCAATTTGCTATAAGCTTTCCATATATAGTTACCTAGTCCTTCGACCATGAGATCATGTAAATCACTTACACCAGAAGGATGCTTTGATTACATCAAACGCCATTGCATAAATGGGTGGTTATAAAGATGGGATTAAGTATTCGGAAAGTGTGAGTTGAGGCATATGGATCAAGAGTGGGATTTTGTCCATCCCGATGACGGATAGATATACTCTGGGCCCTCTCGCTGGAATGTCATCTGATTAGCTTGCAAGCTTGTGACTAGGTCACAAGAGATGACATACCACGGTACAAGTAAAGAGTACTTGTCGGTAACGAGGTTGAACTAGGTATGGAGATACCGATGATCGAACCTCGGACAAGTAAAGTATCGCGTGACAAAGGGAATCGGTATCGTATGTAAATGGTTCAATCGATCACTAAGTTATCGCTGAATGTGTGGGAGCCATTATGGATCTCCAGATCCCGCTATTGGTTATTGGTCGGAGAGGAGTCTCGACCATGTCTGCATAGTTCACGAACCGTAGGGTGACACACTTAAGGTTTGATGTCGTTTTAAGTAGATATGGAATATGGAATGGAGTTTTAATGTTGTTCGGAGTCTCGGATGGGATCCAGGACATCACGAGGAGTTCCGGAATGGTCCGGAGAATAAGATTCATATATAGGAAGTCACTTTCCAAGTTTGGAAATGATCTGGTGCATTTATGGAAGGCGCTAGAATGTTCTAGAACCTTCCGGAGGAAATCACCATGGAAGGTGGAGTCCCGGTTGGACTCCACCAACCCTAGTCGACCACCCTAAGGGGAAGGTGCAGTCCATGGTGGACTCCACCACCCTGGCCGGCCAAGAGGCAAGGAAAGGGAGGAGTCCCTATCCCCCTAGGTTTCACCCTTTGGTAAGTTTTTGAGTTGGACTCTTATTCGAATCTTTGGGCTAACCCTTGGGGTTCCACCTATATAATGAGGGAGAGAGGGAGGGGCCGGCCACCACTTGAGCCGCACCACCCAAGGGCACCCAAGGCCGGCGCCCCCTCTCCCTAAACCCTAGCCGCCCCGTCCTCCCACTTCTCACGTAGATTTTAGGCGAAGCCCTGCCGGAGAACTCCACCACCACCGACACCACTCCGTCGTGTTGTCGGGATTTCGAGGAGGATCTGCTACATCCGATGCCCGCTGGAATGGGGAGAAGGACGTCGTCATCAACACCGAATGTGTGACCGAGTACGGAGGTGCTGCCCGACTGTGGCACCGTCAAGATCTTCTACGCACTTTTGAAAGCGGCAAGTGATCGACTACATCAACAACGAGATCTAATCTCGTAGGCTCTGGAAATCTTTGAGGGTTAGTCTCATCTTCATCTCGTTGCTACCACCTACTAGATTAGATCTTGGCTTGTTATTCGTTCTTGCGTAGGTATTTTTTTTGTTTTCTATGCTACGAATCCCTTCAGTGGTATCAGAGCCGTGTTTATGCATAGATTGGTTGCACGAGTAGAACACAATGGTTTTGTGGGCGTTGATGCTTTTGTTGTTTTTAGTTAGTGTACTTTGCATCTTGCGGGATGGTGGGATGAAGCGGCCTGGGCTAACTTTACATGACCGCGTTCATGAGACTTGCTCCACGCTCGACATGCAACTTGTATTGCATAAGTGGCTTTGCGGGTGTCTGTCTCTCTCACCATAGTGAAGATTCAATCTACTCTTTCTATTGATAACACTAGTATCACCATTGTGGTTCATGTTCGTAGGTAGATTGGATCTCACTCGAAAACCCTAAACCACGTAAAATATGCAAACCAAATTTGAGGCATCTAACCTGTTTTTGCAGGGTTTGGTGATGTGATATGGCCATGATATGATGATGAATATGTATGAGATGATCATTATTGTATTGTGGCAACTGACAGGAGCCTTATGGTTGTCTTTATATTTCATGTTGAGGTATTATTTCAAAGTAGTTGTAATAGTTTGCTACATGGGAGAACAACCATGAAGACGGCGCCATTGACCTTGACGCTACGCCGATGATGATGGAGATCATGCCCGTTGATGATGGAGATCATGTCCGTGCTTTGGAGATGAAGATCAAAGGCGCAAAGACTAAAGGGCCATATCATATCACATATGAATTGCATGTGATGTTAATCCTTTTATGCATCTTGTATTGCTTAGATCGCGACGGTAGCATTATAAGATGATCCCTCTCACTAAATATCAAGATAATAAAGTGTTCATCCTTAGTATCCACCGTTGATAAGACTTGTCGTTTCGAAGCATCACGTGATGATCGGGTGTGATAGATTCTACATGTGCATACAACGGGTGCAAGCCAGTTTTGCACACGCGGATACTAAGGTTGCCTTGACGAGCCTAGCATGTACAGACATGGTCTCGGAACACAGGATACCGAAAGGTAGAGCATGAGTCATATGAATGATATAATGAACACTTTGAGTGTTTGCCTTTGAAGCTACATCTTTTCTCGTGAAGATCGGACTTGGTGTAGTGGATTTGGTTCGTGTGATCACTAAGACAATGCGAGGGATGTTGTTTTGAGTGGGAGTTCACCTAGTTAATTTAAGAATTAAAATTGAACTCAATTTATCATAAACTTAGTCTAAACTCTCTGCAAATATGTTGTAGATCATGGCGCCCCCCACCATCAATTTTAACCAGTTCCTAGAGAAAGAAAAGCTTAAAAGCAATGGTAGCAACTTCACCGTCATGTGGGGATTTTCCTCACTGGTGGAAATCTGCAGTATGTGCTCGAAGCACCGCTAGGTCCCCCACCACCACCTGCAGTATCTGAGGATGTAAAGAATTTTTACGAGACTCGGGTAACTCGGTACTCCCAAGTTCAGTGTGCCATCCTGTGCAGCCTAGAGGCGGAGCTCCAAAAGCGTTTTGAGCACTGATGTCTACGCACGCTTCTATTCCTGTAGACAGTGTTGGGCCTCCAAGAGCAGAGGTTTGTAGAACAGCAGCAAGTTTCCCTTAAGTGAATCACCCAAGGTTTATCGAACTCAGGGAGGTAGAGGTCAAAGATATCCCTCTCAAGCAACCCTTCAATTAAGATACAAGAAGTATCTTGTGTCCCCAACACACCTAATACACTTGTCAGATGTATAGGTGCACTAGTTCGGCGAAGAGATAGTGAAATACAAGTAATATGGATGATTGTAAGTAGTAATTGCAATCTGAAATAAAAATGGCAGCAAGCGAACATGTAGCATAACTTGTTGGAAACGGTGTTTCAATGCTTAAAAACAAGGCCTAGGGATCATACTTTCACTAGTGGACACTCTCAACAATGATCACATAATTGAATAAATAAATGCTACTCTCAAACACTCTCTTGTTGGATAACAAACACCATTCATTGTGTAGGGCTGCAAAACCACACCTCAAGCCGGAGTAAACAAGCTCCACAACGTCATAAAGGAATCACACACGATGCGCACACTGTCACCATCACACCGTGGAGAGTGAATCCGGAGTTCATATTAAAGTAACCTCTAGAGTGCATAATAGACAAGAGTAACATCTACATATTCAACTAGATTACAAAGCTCATGATCACATAAAGATCACACCATGAGAGAGAGAGATGAACCACATAGCTACCGGTAGAGCCCTCAGCCTCGGGGAAGAACTACTCCCTCCTCATCATGGGAGACAGCAACGGCGATGAAGATGGCGATGGAGTCGATGGAGATGGATTCCGGGGGCACTTCCCTGTCCCGGTGGCGTGCCGGAACAGAGACTTCTGTCCCCCAAACTTGGCTTCGCGATGGCGGCGGCTACATAACTTTTCGTTGAATATGACTGATCGTTTTAGGGTTTTCGCATCTGGAAGAATATATAGGCGGAAGGGCGGCGTCGGAGGAGTCCCGAGGGGCCCACTCCACATGGCGGCGCGGCCAGGGGTGGGGCCGCGCCCCTCTATGGTGTGGGAGCCCCTTGGCCCCCCTCTGACCTTTCTCTGGCTCTCCGGGTCCGTCTCGGCAAAATATCGACTTCTGTCTTCATGGGGTCCAATTCCGAGAATATTTCCTGTGTAGGATTTCTGAAACCAAAAACAGAAGAAAACAGGAACTGGCGCTTTGGCATCTTGTTAATAGGTTAGTACCGGATAATGCATAAAAATGATGTAAAGTATGAATAAAACATGTAGGTATTTTCATAAAACTAGCATGGAACATAAGAAATTATAGATACGTTGGAGACGTATCAAGCATCCCCAAGCTTAGTTCCTACTCGCCCTCGAGTAGGTAAACGATAAAAAGAATAATTTCTGAAGTGACATGCTACTATCATAATCTTGATCAATACTATTGTAAAGCATATGAGATGAATGAAGTGATTCAAAGCAATGGTAAAGCTAATGACTAAACAACTGAATCATATAGCAAAGACTTTTCATGAATAGTACTTTCAAGACAAGCATCAAAAAGCCTTGCATAAGATTTAACTCATAAAGCAATAGATTCTTAATAGAAGGTTTAGAAGCAACACAAAGGAAGATTTAAGTTTCAGCAGTTGCTTTCAACTTTCAACATGTATATCTCATGTATAATTGTCAACACAAAGTAATATGATGAGTGCAAATAAGCAAGTATGTAAGAATCAATGCACACAGTTAACACAAGTGTTTGCTTCTAAGATAGAAAGAAGTAGGTAAACTGACTCAACATAAAGTAAAAGAAAGGCCCTTCGCAGAGGGAAGCAGGGATTACTCATGTGCTAGAGCTTTTTATTTTGAAAACATGGAAACAATTTTGTCAACGGTAGTAATAATTCATATGTGTTATGCATAAAACCTCCTATAAGTTGCAAGCCTCATGCATCGAATACTAATAGTGCCCGCCCCTTGTCCTAATTAGCTCGAATTTCCATGGATTATCATTGCATTACATATGTTTCAATCAAGTGTCACAAAGGGGTACCTCTATGCCACCTGTACAAAGGTCCAAGGAGATAAATCGCATTTGATTTCTCGATTTTGATAGATCTCAACTTGAGGACATCCATACCGGGACAACATAGAAAAAAGATAATGGACTCCTCTTTAATGCTTTAAGCATTTAACAACAGATAATATTCTCATAAGAGATTTGAGGATTAATGTCCAAGCTGAAACTTCCACCATGATATATGGCTTTGGTTGGCGGCCCAATGTTCTTCTCTAATAGTATGCATACTCAAACCGTTTAACTCATGGCAAATCTCCCTTACTTCAGACAAGACGAACATGCATAGCAACTCACATGATATTCAACAAAGGTGTGACAGGTTGATGGCGTCCCCAGATAACATGGTTACCGCTCAACAAGCAACTTATAAGAACTAAGATACATAAGCGACATATTCATTACCACAATAGTTTTTTAGGCTACTTTCCCATGAGATATGTATTGCAAAGACAAGGAATGAAATTTTTAAAGGTAGCACGCAAGCAATTTACTTTGGAATGGCAGAAAAATACCACATAGTAGGTAGTTATGGTGGACACAAATGGCATAAGTTTTGGCTCAAGGTTTTGGATGCACGAGAAGCATTCCCTCTCAGTACAAGGCTTTGGCTAGCAAGGTTGTTTTAAGCAAACACAAGT
Source organism: Lolium perenne (assembly GCF_019359855.2). Classification (NCBI taxonomy): domain Eukaryota; kingdom Viridiplantae; phylum Streptophyta; class Magnoliopsida; order Poales; family Poaceae; genus Lolium; species Lolium perenne. The sequence goes on along the minus strand of NC_067246.2, from coordinate 188,877,191 downwards.
ATGAACCGGTACATCAAATCTTACATAAGAACATATTGCAAGCATTATAAGACTCTACACTGTCTTCCTTGTTGCTCAAACACTTTTACCAGAAAATATCTAGACTTTAGAGAGACCAATCATGCAAACCAAATTTCAACAAGCTCTACGGTAGTTCTCCACTAATAGGTTTAAACTAAATGATGCAAGAGCTTAAACATGATCTACTTGAGAGCTCAAAACAATTGCCAAGTATCAAATTATCTTTACTATTAAACGCGGATCGGTGGTGTCCGTACGTGTAAAAACCGTGGTACGTCAAAAAAATCGGCCCATCGTGTGAAAAAACCTGGATCGGAGCGGCCTTCTCCGTGAAAATCGGATCAAAGAAGAGTTTGCATGTCGTACGTAAAAAAAAAACCCGCTCCACGCACGCACGCGACCTCCGTCGCCCTTGCCCCCGATTCTGTAACCTATTAGAAACGGAACCCACAAACAAATCCATCGCCGCCCCTCATTGGTTCAATATAAAGCCGCACCTCGAACAAATCTTGTCATGGGCGCCGTCAAGCGATCGACCTTGGTGCGACTTATCTTTCGGCAAGGATCAGCCAACCTGGACAGAAACGTCGACTTGGTCTGGGCGCCGAGGTGGAAGAGGACAAGCTACAGAAGCACCTTATTGAGCTGGACATAGAGCACGACAATGAACAAAATGGTGCCGGTTAGGTACCAGCTGAACTGCAGGTTGACGAGCGACTTTGCGCGGGCGAGCGCCTCGTCGGTGCGGCACCGGATGACAACGCGTCCTGCCTCAAGGTTGAGGAAGCAGCCCTTGGAGACGAGGTCCGACGTCCAGAGCATGATGCCCATGACGATGAACCAGACGCCCTGGAACACGATGCTCGCCGAGCGCACCAGGCTCACGGCGAAACTCCGAGGGCAGGGGAACCACAGCAGCGTGGCGGCGAGCGTGACGGCGATGACAGGCAGCAGCAGCCAGTGGAACTGTCCTTCCATGCCGACGTGGTCCGGTGAGTGGAGGTGCAAGAGGAGCAGTTCCTGCGTGAGCGCCACTGCGGCGATTAGCTGCGAGGCGGCGTCCCGCATGGGCGTCCCGACCCTGTCCATGTGAATGGTGACGGACGAGCCAAGGGATGCATCATGCATGGCTTCTTGGGAAACATGACTACATGAGTATATAGCCCTGCTTTGAGATTCTTTCTCTGCTGGAATAGAATAGCTATTGGCCGTATCCGTATCAAGATGATTATGATGGTCAGGACTTTGCTAGGCGTGGGACATGTGGATCCCTTGTACACGTGGAAGAGGGCGAGGGATAACTTGAGAGGTCCCCGGCGCCACCTGGGTGTCGGTTTGGTGGTTGCCCTCTCATGCCAAAGGTATGGTTGTAACAAACTTTTTTCCTATATGCTTAATGAAATGACGCGCAGATCTTCTGTGGGTTCTCAAAAAAAAAAGATTTTGCTAGGCACAAGGACTAAAATCTCGATTGACTTCATGCTACAGTACATAACTTTTAATCTGTGAGCTTCTCTAAACTAATGGGCAAGTTTCGAGACAAATGGTTGGGTCTTTTAAATATCATCTACAGTTGCGACACAGTCACACCTATCGTGCACAAAGTCGCCATGGCCGTGGATGTAGCGCATGAGGTCATCGTGACGGTGTACCATGAGCCATGGATGACGCCCACGAGATTGCCGTCAACCACACCATTCAAGTCTTCCTCCTTGCGCATGAGTTTTTAATCAATGATGTTGTCTCTGTACCATCTCTTCCCATCAACGGTTACTTCAGAATATTGTTATTGGTAGCTCCGTAGCGAAGCACGGGTATTCTGCTAGTTCAAGACAATATACCAATTACCACATGAAGCATTTTCTGTTTCCAACCAAATAGCAATAAATGAAGCGGCTTTCAACTTTCGCCATGAACATTAAAAGTAAAACTAAGAACACCAGTGTTCAATATGAAGAAGCGGAGCGTGTCTCTCTCCCACACAAGGAATGCTAGGATCCGAATTTATTCAAACGGAAATGAAACTAAAAGCACACAGACGCTCCAAGTAAAGTACATAAGATGTGACAGAATAAAAATATAGTTTCACTAGAGGTGACCTGATAAGTTGTGGATGAAGAAGGGGATGCCTTAGGCATCCCCAAGCTTAGATGCTTGAGTCTTCTTGAAATATGCAGGGATGAACCACGGGGGCATCCCCAAGCTTAGACTTTTCACTCTTCTTGATCATATTATATCATCCTCCTCTCTTGATCCTTGAAAACTTCCTTCACACCAGACTCAAAACAATCTCATTAGAGGGTTAGTGCATAATCAAAAATTCACATGTTTAGAGAGGACACAATTATTCCCAACACTTCTGGACATTACCCAAGGCTACTGAAATTTAATGGAGCAAAGAAATCCACTCAAACACAGAAAAGGAGGCAATGTGAAATAAAAGGCAGAATCTGTCAAAACAGAACAGTCCGTAAAGATGAATTTTTTCGAGGCACTTAACATGCTCAGATGAAGAAGCTCAAATTAGATGAAAGTTGCGTACATATCTGAGGATTACTCATGAATTTTTGCAGAATTTTTAGATTCTCCTACACAGAGATCAACTCAAATTCGTGACAGCTAAAAATCTATTTCTACGCAGAAATCCAAATCTAGTATCAACCTTCTATCAAAGACTTTACTTGGCACAAAAACGAAATAAACATGATAAGGAGAGGTTGCTACAGCAGTAACAACTTCCAAGACACAACTAAACAGGAGCAAAATAAAATATGAGTTATCTCCCAAGAAGTGCTTTCTTTATAGCCATTAAGATGGGCTCAATAATTTTAATGATGCTCTCGCAAGAAATAAGAGTTGAAGCAAAAGAGAGCATCAAAAGCAAATATGAAACAAATTTAAGCCTAACCCGCTTCCTATGCATAGGAATCTTGTACACAAATAAATTCATGAAGATCAAAGTGACAAGCATTGGAAGATAAAACACGAGTAACTTCAAAATTTTCAGCATGTAGAGAGGTGTTTTAGTACCATGAAATTTTCTACAACCATATTTTCCTCTCTCATAATAATTTCCAATAGCATCATGAACAAACTCAACAATATAACTATCACATAAAGCATTCTTATTCACATGCATAAAAGTAACATTACTCTCCACATAAGCATAATCAATTTTGTTAGTAATAGTGGGAGTAAAACTATCACAACCATCATTGTAATCATCATAAATTGCAGGCATGGTACAATCATAATAAACTTTATCCTCCATAGTAGGTGGCACCAAAATACCACTATCATTATAATCATCATAAATGGGAGGCAAAGTATCATCAAAGAAAATTTTCTCCTCAAATCTTGGGGGACTAAAAATATCACAACCAGCTTCCCCAAGCTTAAATTCTTCCATAGCATTAGCAATAATAGTGTTCAAAGAGTTCATGCTGTCAACACCCGGATTTTTAAGTCCGAATGCCTATTATGTCATACATCGCAATCCCAGGAATATTGTTGTTGCGAGGCATAATAGTTAAGTATCACAGTCATCATTCATTACAAACCATAAGTCTTACAAATTGGAATCACATGATCCATATTACACGAATAGTTGATCTATTGATCAACGAACAAACACAAATTCATAGTTCAACATAGCGGAAGCGTAAGATACAAGGACTCTCGAGTCCACAGGCCAACGCTTGACGTCGGAAGGCGCTTAGTTGTCGTAGGCGTCCTGCTGGTCATCTCCTTGTTCATCTTCATACTCTGGCCATTTGAATAGCCAGGGACAAAGCCGTGAGTACGTTGAGTACTCGCAAACTCAAACTAATGGAAGTGCTAGACATTCTAGTAGGGTTTGCTAAGCTCTAGTTTATTTGCATAAAGCTAGTTTTAGTTCACAAAGTTTTGAGAAAAGCTTACTCAAGTGCTAACTAACTCAAGTGGGAACATTAGTGTCATTCCCACCATTCATGTGGTGATTTCAATTCAATCCACCACAAGTCATTTCACCATCACCTTTTCAGCATCATTTTCAAAGATAAGACATCGGAAACTGTATGGCCTTTCCAACCGTCCGTAACCGTGGACGCGGCTATTCGAATAGGTTTACACTCTGCAGAGGTTGCACACTTGTGCCACAACATTTGATTTCATCCGTCGGGATTTCCCCGAATAATCGTAACACAGTACGCGGATCATCAACCATAACCTTTCACTTACGAACCCTAGTATGAGCACCTCTCCCCATGAGCTTGGCCTCCCAGTGAAGACCAACTGTCAACCTGGGAACTGCACAGGGCTTGGGCCGGACATTCACCTCATTTCGCATCATATCGTATCGTTTCTTTTGTGGTAGAGGCAGCTTTCGGCATAACCCCGATGACGCTTGTTTAGAGGGAACCCATACTAAGACGCATAAACTTCCAGTTAAGCCCTACCCATAATCAGGTATTGTGGGGGTACTTGAGAATTGGAAAGGTATCGCATTCAAACCAACATCAAGTTTTATCAAAAATCACCATCTTCTCTTGGTCATATTCACCTTCAAAAATCCTTCAATGGAATGCATCTTCATTCCAAGGTTTCAAAATCCTTTCAAAAACCTGTTGTTCCCATCTAGAGTAGTCAAATTTAGTTTATTAGCACTAGCTCTAATTCATGAGGGGTGCTATCTTGCCTTGCTTGGAAGAGACTAACTCACTACTCTAGTACCCAACTTGTACTTCGACCAAAGTTAACTATAAAAGTAAATCGTTTAGAAAACAAGTAAAAACTTGGGATGGGTTCACATAAGAAAAGATAAGACATGGTGCCTTGCCCCAAGGGGCTTTGCACTTGGCAAGAATAAAAGCTTGCATAGTAATTTAGCTTGCCTTGGTAGTTCTCAAACTGTTCCTCTTCCTCCTCCTGGTAGCAACCTTCTTCTTCGGCGTACTCTCCGGTGCTACCGTCTAAATTTGAATACGAGTATAATTACTCACTAATTCCATGGCTATTCCACACATCACAAATAAACACACAAACTACTCTATGCACACACATAAATAAACTAGGGTGCATGGGTTGTGGGATTTAAATAGGATTTGTATTCTATATGTAAATGATAGTTTCCATAGGGTTCTTGAGAAATAATTTCCTCTCATTGAAATCTTCTTAAGATTTAATTTCTCCAACAATCATGGATGAACTCATCTTGACCTAGATCAAATGTTCATCATCATCATCATTTGGGAGAATGATTTAAATGAGGTGGATCACCTCATACCATTTAAATAACTCTACCTTTGATCTAAAACTCAAGTAATTCATATAAGAGAGTTTGGAACCAGGGGTCCAAACATCCCATGAATTCATGTGAGACAAGTTTAAATGAAGTGTAAGACTTCACACAATTTAAATCTAATAGTTTTGGATAATATCAACTAGTTAAACTAGTCAACATATCCATTCATTAAACCATGGCATGATCATGCAAAGTGACCACACCATTTTATTGCATAAACAATTAGTGTAAGTCAAAAGTGAGCTATTAGAGTTGGAATTAACTTAATATCTATTTTGGTTGATTTTTAAGAATTATTTGAATAGGGAAAAGTCCCTGGCTTGTTATTTTTGTCACATTAATTCTACAAAGAATTTGACCCTGAGGCCAGTGGCATTGGATAGAGAATTTCAGTGGCTTTCTAACCATATCAAATTCACTAAATTTGGTTTAGCCAATTTGAAACTATTTAATTTCAAAGTTGGTGCAGTATTGGATTGTTTGGAAAATGTTTAAAACGAATTTGAATTAAACAGGCCGGCGGGAAACCAACGTGGGCCGAAACTGTTTAAACAGAGAAAAACGGCCCAGCAGCGCATCCAGTGCGCGCGGGCCTGCTGACAGGGTGGGGTCCGCCTGTCAGCCTCCGTTAAAACCCGAAACGGTACGGGGCGACGTGGAGCGTAGGATTAGAGGGTAGATCGACGGCTCAGAGCCATCGTCTTCTCCGGCGAGAAAGGGTTGCGGGCACGGCGGCGCTAGGGGGTGGGAGAGCTAACCAGGGCTCCCGCGGTGGCTGGCAGTGTGCGTGATGTCGATGTGGACGACGGCGAAGCTCCTGGCACCGGCGGCGTCTCCTGGATCGGCTCCAATCGACGGCGGCGAGGTGCGGTACTGGCGGGCTCCGATCTTCAAATTGGAGCAGCTCCGGCAACAATCGAGTGAGTGGTTGGGTGGAGGAGAAGCAGTGGAGGATGGTGAACGAGATGGTGTGCTCAACTTCGTCCAGGGAACGCGGTATTTATAGATGGCCAAGGGTGCGGCGTGGCCGTGATGAAGTCGACCGAGGTGCGGCGATTCCGGCGAGGTGTTGGGCTAGGCCAGGGTGCTACGGTGTTCTCCTCGTCCAGGCGAATCTGTAGGTGGCGATGGCGCGGTCGGGCGGCGTCTGTGGGCGAAGCATTGCTTCCGTGTCTGCCGTGCTGGTCGCGGGATCGCGTCGTCGTCTCCGGCGGCGGCGGGCACGGGTCATGTCTGGGCGCGTGTCTGGCGACGTCCTGGTGGCGAGTGCGTGCTCAACGGCTAGTCAGGGAGGCCAGGGCGTGCTCGTGGTGATGGCGCGGCGCGTGGCCAGTGTGTGCCCGCGGCGCGCACACGCGCGACGTGGGCGGCGTCCAGGGCGCCATGGACACGTGCTGGTCTCGGCGTTGTCGAGCTCCTCCTCGACCAGGGCTGGGCTAGGGTGGCGTAGGAGAGGCGGTGGCATGCTGTGGCGCAGGGGCCAGGGTTGGGGAAGCAAGGGGAGAGGGGGTGGTGCGGCATGGCCGGCATGTGGCCGGCATGGCCATGCCATGCTTGCTCTCTCTCCCTCCTTAGCTCCACTATGTTGCATTTAGGGTTAGAGGGGGCAGGGGAACCATTTGGTGCAAGTTGGGGTAGGTTAGTTTTAGTAGATCACTATTTGCTATAGTGTATGAATAGGGTTCAAATTTGGAAAATACAAAAATATCCAAAATGGAAATAATTCAAAAGGTGAAAGTTTGTGATATGTGAAGGTTGAGATAAGTTGTAATTGACCAGAGATGAATTGAGGTGGTGGTGGAAAAATTAGATTTCAAGATTTGGCCAAAATGGCTAAGTGAAGATTGTTGAGCTTATTATAAAGTTGCCACTTTGGGTGAGCATAGCTAGTGATCAAAGATGAATTTGGCAGGGTGGTCTTCATCAAAGTTGTTCACCTTGAGGTTGACTTTGAAATGGTGCAAGGAGTTAGCAAAGAATGGTTTGGGAAAATTGAATTGCAGGGGCTCCAAGTGGTGATCAGACTGAAATTGGCAGATTTGGTCATCATCACATGTGAGTGGGAAATGTGTTGGAAAATTATTTGAAAAGTGAAGCCTTGGTTCCAAAAGTTGTGATAAGTGTTTAGTAACATTATTCAACTAATGGTGAAGACCAAATAGGTCTAGGGTCAAAATTTATAAAAATGCCATAGGGCATATGTGAGGGTTTTTAGGGTTTTTCAATTATGGGAATTTCTTCCACTTTGATTTATTTGGTTGGTGATCTTCACATGATCACTCTAGGGTTTTAGAGCATAACAAATACAAGTAATAACAATCATCATGGCATATCACTCAAATGCACAAGTCCTATGCATGGTACTATATGCAAAAGAAAAGTTTTTGTTGGTTTGAAAATTTGTTTTTCTGGAATTCTCTAACTTTCTTTTTCATTGAAATTTGGGGTGTTACAAACCCTTCCCCCTTACAAAAGATCTCGTCCCGAGATCAAAAAGAAAGTTAGGTACTAAAGAGATCTGGGTACTCCTTCTTCATGAAGTCTTCGCGTTCCCAGGTGGCTTCATCCTTGGTATGATTGCTCCATTGGATCTTTAGAAACTTGATGCTTCGGGTGCGGGTGGTTCTGTATGCTTCTTCGAGGATGCGAATCGGCACTTCGCGGTAAGTCAGATCCTTGTTGATATCCACCGATCGGTGATCGATGTTCTTGAACACTTCGGTCTTCTCAGGGACTTCAAGACATTTCCGGAGAAGTGAGATGTGAAAAACGTCGTGCACAAACCGACATTTCTTCGTGCAACTCCAGCTTGATAAGATACTTCACCTCGGCGGCTGAGGACTTGGAAAGGTCCCACGTAGCGAGGTGCAAGCTTTCCTTTCAGCTGAAACCTTTGCATCCCTTTCAAGGGGGATACTTTGAGATAGACAAAATCTCCGATCTCAAAGGTCATCTCCCGACGTCTCTTGTCGGCGTAGCTCTTCTGTCTGGATTGCGCAGTCTTGAGGTACTCGCGGATCTTGTGAACCTTCTCTTCGGCTTCACGAAGAATGTCTGGGCCGAAAACTTGACTCTCTCCGACTTCTGACCAGTTCAGGGGGGTACGGCACTTCCTTCCGTACAAGGCTTCAAAGGGGGCCATCTGTAGGCTGGCTTGATAACTATTGTTGTAGGAGAATTCTGCGTAAGGTAGGCAGTCTTCCCATTTGGATCCGTATTCCAGTACGCATGCTCTAAGCATGTCTTCCAAGATGTCTGGTTTACTCTCTCGATCTGTCCGTCGGTCCGAGGGTGATAGGCGGTGCTGAAATTTAGGCGAGTGCCTAGTCCTTCATGCACTTTCTCGCGTAACCTTGAGGTGAACTGTGATCCTCTATCTGACACTATCGATTTGGGGGTTCCATGCAAAGCGACTATTCTGGAGATGTAGAGTTCAGCTAACTTGGGGCCTTGATAGGTGGTTTTGACGGCGATGAAATGGGCGACTTTGGTCAATCTATCGACCACTACCCATATGGAATCATTGCCTTTGCTGGATTTGGGCAGTCCGGTGATAAAGTCCATTCCTACGGAGTCCCATTTCCATTCTGGAATCTGAAGGGGTTGCAACAGTCCGGCGGGTCTCTGGTGTTCTGCCTTAACTCGCTGGCAGATGTCACACTTAGCGATATAGCTACCGATTTCTCTCTTCATTCCGTGCCACCAAAATTGTTCTTTCAGGTCCTGGTACATCTTGGTACCTCCGGGGTGGATGGAGTAAAGGGTGTCATGGGCTTCTTGCAGGATGACTTGTTTCAGGTCAGAGTCCGATGGTACGCAGAGGCGTTCTTTGTACCAAAGCACTCCGGCTTCGTCAATGGTGAATCCGGGGGCTTTTCCTGCGGCTATCTGTTTCTTGATTCCATCAATGCTAGCGTTGTCCTTCTGGGCTTCCTTGATCTGACCAATCAAGGTGGGTTGCAGTTCGATGCTGGCTAGGAATCCTTCACTTACACGTTCAAGTCTGAACTGTTCAAACTCTTGGTGCAAACTAGGCTGTTCGGTTGCGAGCATGGAGTTCCACGGGCACGGCAGCCGACTCAAAGCATCCGCTACCACATTGGCCTTGCCGGGTGGTAGTGAATCTCCATGTCGTAATCCTTGATCAATTCGATCCATCGGCGTTGTCTCATGTTTAACTCCTTCCAGGTGAAAATGTATTTGAGGCTTTTGTGGTCGGAGTAAATCTCGCATCGATTACCCATGAGGTAATGACGCCAAACTTTCAAGGCTAAGACCACGGCTGCAAGCTCGAGGTCGTGGGTTGGGTAGTTCTGCTCATGTTGCTTGAGTTGTCTAGAAAGGTAGGATACAACCTTTCCTTCTTGCATAAGCACGCATCCAAGTCCAGTCTTGGAGGCGTCGCAATATACGTCAAAGGGCTTTGCGATATCTGGCATGATCAGGATTGGGGCTGTTGTCGCCTACTCTTGAGCTGTTGAAAGCTCTCTTCACACTTGTCGGTCCACTCAAACTTTCTGTCCTTTTTCAGCAGTTGGGTCATTGGTCGAGCGATGCTCGAGAAACCTTCTACAAATCTGCGGTAATATCCGGCTAATCCAAGAAAAGCACGGACCTCAGTTTGTGTGGTCGGAGCTTTCCATTCCATAACAGTTTTGATCTTGGCGGGATCTACGGCAATTCCTCCTGCAGACAAGATGTGTCCCAGGAATCCAACTTCTTCCAGCCAAAACTCACACTTGCTAAACTTGGCGTACAACTGGTGCTGTCTCAGGGTTTCTAGAACAACCTCCAGATGCTGTTCATGTTCTTCTTCGGACTTGGAGTAGACCAAAATGTCGTCGATGAAAACAACGACAAATTTGTCCAAGAAGTTCATGAAGATCTTATTCATGAGATTCATGAAATAAGCGGGAGCATTGGTCGGTCCAAATGACATGACGTTGTACTCATACAACCCATATCCGTGGTAAAGGCAGTTTTTGGAATATCGGTGGCTCGGATTTTCAGTTGGTGGTATCCAGTTCTAAGATCAATTTTCGAGAAACCTCGGGATCCGGTGAGTTGGTCGAACAAGTCTTCGATCTTGGGTAAGGGGTATTTGTTTTTGATGGTGACATCGTTAAGCTTACGATAGTCGGTGCATAAACGATTTGCACCATCCTTCTTGTCGACAAACAAGACGGGGGATCTCCAGGGGGATGCACTTGGTCTGATCAAACCTTTGGCTAACATGTCATCTATTTGCTTCTTCAGCTCCACAAGCTCGGCTGCGTTCATGCCGTAGGCTCTCTCGGGCGATGGGTCCAGCTCCGGGATTAACTCGATGATAAACTCGATATCCCGGTCCGGGGAATACCGGGTAGATCATCCGGAAACACATCAGGTAGCGACAAACGACCCTGATTTGATCCAGTAGGCTTGGATACACTTTGGTTGCAGGTAAATTTTCTCGGGTAGTTTTTCGTAGACGTGCTCAACTACGATTCCGGTGCTGCTAGTCATGGTTATGGCTTTCTTGGCGCAGTCTATCAATCCATTGTGCTTGGACATCCAGTCCATTCCTAGGACAACTTCCAAACCTTTGGTTCCAAGTATGATGAGATTTGCAAAGAAATCAACATCATGGATTTTGATTGGCACATTTTTACAAAATTTTCTGGCTTTGGTGGTTGATCCGGGGATTTGAACTATCATAACATGCTTCAAACTGAGGGGTTGAATTTTACTTGTTGATGCAAAATCTTCGGTGACAAAGGAATGCGATGCTCCGGAATCAAACAACACTCTAGCAGGGGTGTGGTTGACAGAAAACATACCCAGCACCACATCCTGGGGCTTCCCGGGCTTCTTCGGCGTTCATGTGGTAGAGGCGGCCGTTGCGGTTGTTGGGGTTGTTGGGGACGAACTTCTTGCCGGTGGAGACACGGCGTTGCTGCTGAGCAGGAGCAGCGGTGTTGCCGGCGAGCTTGGCAAGACGCTTGGGACACTCGTTGGAGTAGTGCCCCACTACACCACACTCATAACAAGTGATAGTGCTCTTGTCCTGCTTGTTCGCAACGGGAATGGCATTGCTCCTGCCTGGGGTTGGTGTTGGTGTTGGTGTTGTTGGTGTTCGGGGCTCGGGGTGGAGCGCGGTTGTAGTTGTTGTTGTTGTAGTTGGGGTTGTAGCCTCCTGGCTTGGAGTTTCCTCCACTTCGGTTCTGGTAACCGGGGCGAGAGTTCTGCATCGGGGGTTTGTTGTGTCTCGGAGTGAAACCTCCGCTTGGGCTAGGGCGAAACTTTTGGGGGTGGCTTGATCCACTCTGATTTGCCATGCGGCGCTTGCGGTTCTCATTGGCTTGGTTTAACTTGCCCTCCATCTGGATGGCGGAGTCAACAAGGGCTTCGAGGTCGGCGAAGGGGATGTTGACGAGGACAGTCTGCATCTCATCATGCAGTCCGTTCAGGAATCTCTCCTTCCTCTTCTCAACGGTGTCAGTCTCATCAGGGGCATACCTTGACAAAGTGAGAAACTTGTCGCGGTACTCAACCACCGTCATGCGACCTTGTTTCAGTTCACGGAACTCATCCCTCATCTTCTTGATAAGACCCGGGGGTACATGGTACTTGCTGAACTTGAGTTTGAAATCCTCCCAAGTCATGAATTGACCTCCGTTCATGGCACGGGTACTTGTCCACCAAGCGCGAGCTGGTCCAGCGAGGTAGTGAGTGGCGAACAACACTTTCTCGTTGGCTTCCACTCCAGCCTACTTCCAGATTGTTCTCCATAGTCCTGGAGCCAATCGTCGGCGTCGAGGGGCTCCTCGGTCTTGCTAAACACCGGAGGGTTGGTGTTCTGGAAGTTCTTGAGCTTGGATCCGGGGTGGTCATGATTTCCATGGCCTTGGGCGATGTTCTGCAAGGCGATGATGTTGGCTTGGCGCTCGGCTCTCGGTTTCCCTGGTGCAAGCAGGGTTTGCAGAAGCTGCATCATCGCGTCGTTGGTGCGATTCGGAGGGGCCATCTGAAGGTATAGAAGATCATGAGGTAAGAGGGAACATTCTATGGTTCATTTAAGTTTGAAAAACATTTGAAAACTTGTAATCTTTTCATGACAAACATAACATTCATTCATTCATGCAACACATAGTACAAACTACACACATACTCCAATGGTTTTAAGAACCATTCTCATGCTACGATACAAAGGACGGGATACAACTCACACCTACTATAAGTGAAACTAGTGCAACTACTCCTCATCGTCGATATCAATCGGGACGTAGTCATCCTGTCCGGCCTCCAGGAACTCGTAGTCCTCCTCCTCGGTGTTCTCGTCCTCCTCAAAGTCATCGTCATCGCTCAGAAAGGCGTCTCCTCCCTGAATATCGATGCCTTCATCGTCCTCCCCCATGTGACGAATCTGATCCTCCTGGGCCGTGACAGTGGCCTCAAGTGACGCGATCCGGTCGCGAAGGCGGCGAATCGTAGCGTCCTTCTTGGCACGCTGCTGGCGAAGGTTCCTGCGGTCGTTGTTGAGTAGCTTGATCGCCTCACCCTGCTCGATGATGTGAGCATGGGTCTGGTTCGCGTAAGCGCGAGAGGCGTCGAGGTCCCTCTGAGTCTGGTAGAGCATGAAGTCCAAGTGATCCACATGGTGCCTCAACTGGGGGTGGAGTGGCACATCCATGGGTCTTCCGTCAGAGTTACGCCGTGCGAGATGCGCAAAGCGTTCCTCACGAAGGGCTTCGGTATTCTGTCCGCACAGACGAGCAAGTGCTTCCTGAAGAGCACGTGCAAGCCCGTCGAGCCGCTTGCTTTCCCAGAAAGAGAAAAGGATCCTCTCCGAGGTGGGAGGCTCCAGCTTGCCCCTCAAGTCGGCAGTGATAATCCACTGCAGTTCCCCTCCCGGCTGGTCGTCCACCTGAATCCCGTGAAACTCGGGGTGTGGGCGGCCAAGGTGATCCGACAGGGAGTCGAGGTCATGCTCGAAGATCAAGCTTCCTCCGTTTCCAAGCTGATAGAACTTGGTGTTGAGGGGTTCATTCGGCTCCATCTGAAAGAGAATTGGATGAGTAAGTTTAGAGAGTGCAAAGTGTGGCAAGGTTTTAAGTTGATTTAAATAAGATAGACATGATCAAATTTTGGCAAAGTCTCGAAGGCAAGAGTGTAGGAAATTTTCACAAATAAGTCCTTTCATTTGATTTCAAAGTTAAATTTTTCAGAACGCCCATTCTAACTAAGGTCTTCTAAGGTCAAACAATGGCTCTGATACCAACTTGTCAACACCCGGATTTTTAAGTCCGAATGCCTATTATGTCATACATCGCAATCCCAGGAATATTGTTGTTGCGAGGCATAATAGTTAAGTATCACAGTCATCATTCATTACAAACCATAAGTCTTACAAATTGGAATCACATGATCCATATTACACGAATAGTTGATCTATTGATCAACGAACAAACACAAATTCATAGTTCAACATAGCGGAAGCGTAAGATACAAGGACTCTCGAGTCCACAGGCCAACGCTTGACGTCGGAAGGCGCTTAGTTGTCGTAGGCGTCCTGCTGGTCATCTCCTTGTTCATCTTCATACTCTGGCCATTTGAATAGCCAGGGACAAAGCCGTGAGTACGTTGAGTACTCGCAAACTCAAACTAATGGAAGTGCTAGACATTCTAGTAGGGTTTGCTAAGCTCTAGTTTATTTGCATAAAGCTAGTTTTAGTTCACAAAGTTTTGAGAAAAGCTTACTCAAGTGCTAACTAACTCAAGTGGGAACATTAGTGTCATTCCCACCATTCATGTGGTGATTTCAATTCAATCCACCACAAGTCATTTCACCATCACCTTTTCAGCATCATTTTCAAAGATAAGACATCGGAAACTGTATGGCCTTTCCAACCGTCCGTAACCGTGGACGCGGCTATTCGAATAGGTTTACACTCTGCAGAGGTTGCACACTTGTGCCACAACATTTGATTTCATCCGTCGGGATTTCCCGAATAATCGTAACACAAAGACGCGGATCATCAACCATAACCTTTCACTTACGAACCCTAGTATGAGCACCTCTCCCCATGAGCTTGGCCTCCCAGTGAAGACCAACCGTCAACCCGGGAATCGCACAGGCTTGGGCCGGACATTCACCTCATTTCGCATCATATCGTATCGTTTCTTTTGTGGTAGAGGCAGCTTTCGGCATAACCCCGATGACGCTTGTTTAGAGGGAACCCATACTAAGACGCATAAACTTCCAGTTAAGCCCTACCCATAATCAGGTATTGTGGGGGTACTTGAGAATTGGAAAGGTATCGCATTCAAACCAACATCAAGTTTTATCAAAAATCACCATCTTCTCTTGGTCATATTCACCTTCAAAAATCCTTCAATGGAATGCATCTTCATTCCAAGGTTTCAAAATCCTTTCAAAAACCTGTTGTTCCCATCTAGAGTAGTCAAATTTAGTTTATTAGCACTAGCTCTAATTCATGAGGGGTGCTATCTTGCCTTGCTTGGAAGAGACTAACTCACTACTCTAGTACCCAACTTGTACTTCGACCAAAGTTAACTATAAAAGTAAATCGTTTAGAAAACAAGTAAAAACTTGGGATGGGTTCACATAAGAAAAGATAAGACATGGTGCCTTGCCCCAAGGGGCTTTGCACTTGGCAAGAATAAAAGCTTGCATAGTAATTTAGCTTGCCTTGGTAGTTCTCAAACTGTTCCTCTTCCTCCTCCTGGTAGCAACCTTCTTCTTCGGCGTACTCTCCGGTGCTACCGTCTAAATTTGAATACGAGTATAATTACTCACTAATTCCATGGCTATTCCACACATCACAAATAAACACACAAACTACTCTATGCACACACATAAATAAACTAGGGTGCATGGGTTGTGGGATTTAAATAGGATTTGTATTCTATATGTAAATGATAGTTTCCATAGGGTTCTTGAGAAATAATTTCCTCTCATTGAAATCTTCTTAAGATTTAATTTCTCCAACAATCATGGATGAACTCATCTTGACCTAGATCAAATGTTCATCATCATCATCATTTGGGAGAATGATTTAAATGAGGTGGATCACCTCATACCATTTAAATAACTCTACCTTTGATTTAAAACTCAAGTAATTCATATAAGAGAGTTTGGAACCAGGGGTCCAAACATCCCATGAATTCATGTGAGACAAGTTTAAATGAAGTGTAAGACTTCACACAATTTAAATCTAATAGTTTTGGATAATATCAACTAGTTAAACTAGTCAACATATCCATTCATTAAACCATGGCATGATCATGCAAAGTGACCACACCATTTTATTGCATAAACAATTAGTGTAAGTCAAAAGTGAGCTATTAGAGTTGGAATTAACTTAATATCTATTTTGGTTGATTTTTAAGAATTATTTGAATAGGGAAAAGTCCCTGGCTTGTTATTTTTGTCACATTAATTCTACAAAGAATTTGACCCTGAGGCCAGTGGCATTGGATAGAGAATTTCAGTGGCTTTCTAACCATATCAAATTCACTAAATTTGGTTTAGCCAATTTGAAACTATTTAATTTCAAAGTTGGTGCAGTATTGGATTGTTTGGAAAATGTTTAAAACGAATTTGAATTAAACAGGCCGGCGGGAAACCAACGTGGGCCGAAACTGTTTAAACAGAGAAAAACGGCCCAGCAGCGCATCCAGTGCGCGCGGGCCTGCTGACAGGGTGGGGTCCGCCTGTCAGCCTCCGTTAAAACCCGAAACGGTACGGGGCGACGTGGAGCGTAGGATTAGAGGGTAGATCGACGGCTCAGAGCCATCGTCTTCTCCGGCGAGAAAGGGTTGCGGGCACGGCGGCGCTAGGGGGTGGGAGAGCTAACCAGGGCTCCCGCGGTGGCTGGCAGTGTGCGTGATGTCGATGTGGACGACGGCGAAGCTCCTGGCACCGGCGGCGTCTCCTGGATCGGCTCCAATCGACGGCGGCGAGGTGCGGTACTGGCGGGCTCCGATCTTCAAATTGGAGCAGCTCCGGCAACAATCGAGTGAGTGGTTGGGTGGAGGAGAAGCAAGGAGGATGGTGAACGAGATGGTGTGCTCAACTTCGTCCAGGGAACGCGGTATTTATAGATGGCCAAGGGTGCGGCGTGGCCATGATGAAGTCGACCGAGGTGCGGCGATTCCGGCGAGGTGTTGGGCTAGGCCAGGGTGCTACGGTGTTCTCCTCGTCCAGGCGAATCTGTAGGTGGCGATGGCGCGGTCGGGCGGCGTCTGTGGGCGAAGCATTGCTTCCGTGTCTGCCGTGCTGGTCGCGGGATCGCGTCGTCGTCTCCGGCGGCGGCGGGCACGGGTCGTGTCTGGGCGCGTGTCTGGCGACGTCCTGGTGGCGAGTGCGTGCTCAACGGCTAGTCAGGGAGGCCAGGGCGTGCTCGTGGTGATGGCGCGGCGCGTGGCCAGTGTGTGCCCGCGGCGCGCACACGCGCGACGTGGGCGGCGTCCAGGGCGCCATGGACGCGTGCTGGTCTCGGCGTTGTCGAGCTCCTCCTCGACCAGGGCTGGGCTAGGGTGGCGGAGGAGAGGCGGTGGCATGCTGTGGCGCAGGGGCCAGGGTTGGGGAAGCAAGGGGAGAGGGGGTGGTGCGGCATGGCCGGCATGTGGCCGGCATGGCCATGCCATGCTTGCTCTCTCTCCCTCCTTAGCTCCACTATGTTGCATTTAGGGTTAGAGGGGGCAGGGGAACCATTTGGTGCAAGTTGGGGTAGGTTAGTTTTAGTAGATCACTATTTGCTATAGTGTATGAATAGGGTTCAAATTTGGAAAATACAAAAATATCCAAAATGGAAATAATTCAAAAGGTGAAAGTTTGTGATATGTGAAGGTTGAGATAAGTTGTAATTGACCAGAGATGAATTGAGGTGGTGGTGGAAAAATTAGATTTCAAGATTTGGCCAAAATGGCTAAGTGAAGATTGTTGAGCTTATTATAAAGTTGCCACTTTGGGTGAGCATAGCTAGTGATCAAAGATGAATTTGGCAGGGTGGTCTTCATCAAAGTTGTTCACCTTGAGGTTGACTTTGAAATGGTGCAAGGAGTTAGCAAAGAATGGTTTGGGAAAATTGAATTGCAGGGGCTCCAAGTGGTGATCAGACTGAAATTGGCAGATTTGGTCATCATCACATGTGAGTGGGAAATGTGTTGGAAAATTATTTGAAAAGTGAAACCTTGGTTCCAAAAGTTGTGATAAGTGTTTAGTAACATTATTCAACTAATGGTGAAGACCAAATAGGTCTAGGGTCAAAATTTATAAAAATGCCATAGGGCATATGTGAGGGTTTTTAGGGTTTTTCAATTATGGGAATTTCTTCCACTTTGATTTATTTGGTTGGTGATCTTCACATGATCACTCTAGGGTTTTAGAGCATAACAAATACAAGTAATAACAATCATCATGGCATATCACTCAAATGCACAAGTCCTATGCATGGTACTATATGCAAAAGAAAAGTTTTTGTTGGTTTGAAAATTTGTTTTTCTGGAATTCTCTAACTTTCTTTTTCATTGAAATTTGGGGTGTTACACATGCTAATAACATTGCTACAACTATTTTGCAAACAAAGTTCCATGGGTTTTTTAATTCTCTCTTCAAACACATCATGTCCTAATTCAATATAAAGTTCATAAAGATCTCTAATTTTTTTATTGTTTTCCATTAAGCCTAACTAGTGAAAATAAAAACAAGAAACAAAAAGATGCAATTGCAGAATCTAAAGGAAATAGCTTCGAGCACTCACACACCGGCAACAGTGCTAGGAAATAGCTTAGTAGTCGGAGGATGTGAATAACTTTTATCTTACCTCCCCGTCAACGGCGCCAGAAAATAGCTTGATGTCTACGCACGCTTCTATTCCTGTAGACAATGTTGGGCCTCCAAGAGCAGAGGTTTGTAGAACAGCAGCAAGTTTCCCTTAAGTGAATCACCCAAGGTTTATCGAACTCAGGGAGGTAGAGGTCAAAGATATCCCTCTCAAGCAACCCTGCAATTAAGATACAAGAAGTCTCTTGTGTCCCCAACACACCTAATACACTTGTCAGATGTATAGGTGCACTAGTTCAGCGAAGAAAAAGTGAAATACAAGTAATATGGATGATTGTAAGTAGTAATTGCAATCTGAAATAAAAATGGCAGCAAGCGAACATGTAGCAGAACTTGTTGGAAACGGTGTTTCAACGCTTAGAAACAAGGCATAGGGATCATACTTTCACTAGTGGACACTCTCAACAATGATCACATAATTGAATAAATAAATGCTACTCTCAAACACTCTCTTGTTGGATAACAAACACCATTCATTGTGTAGGGCTGCAAAAGCACACCTCAAGCCGGAGTAAACAAGCTCCACAACGTCATAAAGGAATCACACACGATGCGCACACTGTCACCATCACACCGTGGAGAGTGAATCTGGAGTTCATATTAAAGTAACCTCTAGAGTGCATAATAGACAAGAGTAACATCTACATATTCAACTAGATTACAAAGCTCATGATCACATAAAGATCACACCATGAGAGAGAGATGAACCACATAGCTACCGGTAGTGCCCTCAGCCTCGGGGAAGAACTACTCCCTCCTCATCATGGGAGACAGCAACGACGATGAAGATGGCGATGGAGTCGATGGAGATGGATTCCGGGGGCACTTCCCCGTCCCGGTGGCGTGCCGGAACAGATACTTCGGTCCCCCGAACTTGGCTTCGCGATGGCGGCGGCTACGTAACTTTTCGTGGAATATGACTGATTGTTTTAGG
The DNA here is from genome assembly GCF_019359855.2 of Lolium perenne. Lineage (NCBI taxonomy): Eukaryota > Viridiplantae > Streptophyta > Magnoliopsida > Poales > Poaceae > Lolium > Lolium perenne. The sequence goes on along the minus strand of NC_067246.2, from coordinate 188,858,102 downwards.
GTTTTCGCATCTGGAAGAATATATAGGCGGAAGGGCGGCGTCGGAGGAGTCCCGAGGGGCCCACCCCACATGGCGGTGCGACCAGGGGTAGGGCCGCGCCCCCCCTATGGTGTGGGAGCCCATTGGCCCCCCTCTGACCCTTCTCTGGCTCTCCGGGTTCGTCTCGAAAAAATATCGACTTCTGTCTTTGTGGGGTCCAATTCCGATAATATTTCCTGTGTAGGATTTCTGAAACCAAAAACAGCAGAAAACAGGAACTGGCGCTTCGGCATCTTGTTAATAGGTTAGTACCAGAAAATGCATAAAAATGATATAAAGTATGAATAAAACATGTAGGTATTGTCATAAAACTAGCATGGAACATAAGAAATTATAGATACGTTGGAGACGTATCAAGCACCACGACCCTTATGAGCTGGTCCATGAGCTAAAAGATATCTTTGAAACTCATGCGGCCTTGGAAAGCTATGAGGCCTCGAAACACTTCTTTGGCTGTATGATGGAAGAGGGTAGCTCCGTTAGTGAGCACGTGCTAGCTATGTCCGGGCATGCGAAGAAGCTTAGTAACTTGGGGATAGTGATTCCTAACCAGCTGGGTATTCATCGTGTACTCCAATCACTGCCACCTAGTTACACAAACTTTGTGATGAACTACAACATGCAGAACATGAACAAAGAGTTACCTGAACTCTTCTCCATGCTAAAATCTGCTGAGGTAGAGATACAGAAAGAGAACCAAGTGTTGATGGTCAACAAGACCACCAGTTTCAAGAAGCAGGGCAAACCTAACAAGGGCAACTTCAAGAAGGGCGGCAAGAAAGTTGTTGCGCCTCCAGAGAAGCCTAAGGCTGGCCCTAAACGTGAAACTGTGTGCTATTACTGCAAGGAGAAGGGGCACTGGAAGCGTAATTTCCCCAAATACATGGCTGATCTAAAGAGCAGCCTCATCAAGAAGAAAGGTATATCTGATATACATGTTATTGATGTCTATCTTACTGGTTCTTGTAGTAGTGCCTGGGTATTTGATACTGGTTCGGTTGCTCACATTTATAACTCGAAACAGGAACTACGGAATAAACGAAGCCTAGCGAGGGATGAGGTGACAATGCGCGTTGGAAATGGATCCAAGGTCGATGTGATCGTCGTCGGCACGCTCCCTCTACATCTACCTTTGGGATTAGTTTTAAACCTTAATAATTGTTATTTGGTGTCTGCGTTGAGCATGAACATTATATCTGGATCTTGTTTAATGCAAGACGGTTATTCATTTAAGTCAAAGAATAATGATTGTTCTATTTATGGTCATGCACCTGAGATGAATGGTTTATTCTTGTTAAATCTCGATAGTAGTGATACACATGTTCATAACATTAATGCTAAGCGAATTAAATTGAATGATAATTCTACTTATATGTGGCACTATTGTCTTGGTCATATTGGAGTGAAGCGCATGAAGAAACTCCATTCCGATGGACTTCTTGAGTCACTTGACTTTGAGTCACTTGATAGATGCGAAGCATGTCTAATGGGAAAAATTACTAGGACTCCATTCTCTGGTACAATGGAGCGAGCTACAGACTTGTTGGAAATCATACATACCGTTGTGTGTGGACCAATGAGTGTAGCATCGCGCGGTGGTTATCGTTATGTTCTAACCTTCACGGATGATCTGAGTAGATATGGGTATATTTACATTATGAAACATAAGTCCGAAACTTTCAAGAAGTTTAAGGAATTCCAAAGTGAAGTAGAAAATCAACGTAACAAGAAGATTAAGTTTCTGCGTTCTGATCGCGGAGACGAATATCTGATTTATGAGTATGGCATGCATTTAAAGAAATGCGGAATACTTTCACAGTTGACACCGCCGGGAACACCACAACGCAATGGTGTGTCCGAACGTCGTAATCGAACTCTCTTGGATATGGTTCGATCTGTGATGTCTCTTACCGATTTGCCGTTATCGTTTTGGGGTTATGCATTAGAGACAGCCGCATTAACTTTATATAGGGCACCATCTAAATCCGTTGAAACGACACCGTATGAATTATGGTTTGGAAAGAAATCTAAGCTGTCATTCCTTAAAGTTTGGGGTTGCGAAGCTTATGTAAAGAAGTTACAACCTGACAAGCTAGAACCCAAAGCGGAGAAATGCGTCTTCATAGGATACCCTAAAGAAACAATTGGGTACACTTTCTATCACATATCCGAAGGCAAAATCTTTTTTGCCAAGAACGGATCCTTTCTTGAGAAGGAGTTTCTCACTAAACAAGTGATTGGAAGGAAAGTAGAACTCGACGAGGTTATTGAACCTTCTCTCATAGATCAGAGTAGCGCAGTGCCGGAAGATGTTCCTGTACAGCCTACACCGATAGGAGAGGAAGCAAATGATGATGATCATGAAACTTCAAACGAGGAAGCTACTGAACCTCGCAGATCGACAAGGGAGCGTACCACTCCTGATTGGTATGATCCCTGTCTAAATGTCATGATTGTGGATAACAATGATGAAGACCCTGCGATGTATGAGGAAGAAATGATGAGCCCAGATTCCAACAAAAGGCAAGAAGCCATGAAATCCGAAATTGGATCCATGTATGATAACCAAGTATGGACTTTGGTAGACTTACCTGATAGCCACAAGGCTGTCGAGAATAAATGGTTCTTCAAGAGAAAAACAGATGCTGATGGTAATATTACTGTCTATAAAGCTCGACTTGTCGCGAAGGGGTTCCGACAAATTCAAGGAGTTGAATACGATGAGACTTTCTCACCTGTAGCGAAGCTAAAGTCTGTGAGGATTTTGTTAGCAATAGCTGCATTTTTCGATTATGAGATTTGGCAGATGGATGTCAAAACGGCATTCCTTAATTGTGACATCGAGGAAGAGTTGTATATGGTACAACCCAAAGGTTTTGTCGATCCTAAAAATGTTGACAAGGTATGCAAACTTTAGCGTTCCATTTATGGACTGAAGCAAGCATCCCGGAGTTGGAACCGACTGTGGCACCGTCAAGATCTTCTACGCGCTTTTGAAAGCGGCAAGTGATCGACTACATCAACAACGAGATCTAATCTCGTAGGCTTTGGAAATCTTCGAGGGTTAGTCTCATCTTCATCTCGTTGCTACCATCTACTGGATTAGATCTTGGCTTGTTATTCATTCTTGCGGTAGGAAATTTTTTTGTTTTCTATGCTACGAATCCCTTCAAACACAACCAAAATACTTTGCCCCAACTTACAGTGAGGTTGTCAATCTCACCAGTATTGCTGAAACAAATGATTAATCGTATAATGTGGAAGGAGATGTTTGTTTGCAGTGAAATTAAAAAGAACATTATTTGTAGTAAGTAAACAGAATAGGATGATTTTATGAGTGTAAAATAAAGGATCGGGGTCCACAATTCACTAGAGGTGTCTCTCCATAAAAATAAATAACATGCTGGGTGAACAAATTACAGTTGGGCAATTAACAGAATAAAGACCATACATGACAAGATGAGTACTATGAGATTCGTTTGGGCATACAACATAATACATAGACCGTAATCCAACTGCATCTATGACTAATAATCCACCTTCCGATTATCGTTCGAACCCCTTCTTGTATTAAGTTGCAAGCAACAGATTATCACATTAAGCAATTTGTGTAAAGTAAACAATATAATTATCCTTAGACAAAACATTGTTGTTTTCTCCCTAGTAGCAACAACACATCTAAAATCTTAGAAGTTATTATCACTCTTCCAGAAAACTAGAGGCACAAACCTACTATTGAGCATAAATACTTCCTCTTAGAGTTACAAGCAATTACTTGGCCAGAGTAGCTACTAGCAACAGAGAGCATGCAAGATCACAAATAACATATGCCAAGTATATAATCGATGTCAACATAGTATTCAATATTCATCAGATCCCAGCAAACACAACATGTAGCATTACATAAAGATGATCTTGATCATGATAGGCAGCTCACAAGATCTAAACATGAGGCACAAATTGGAGAAGACAACCATCTAGCTACTGCTATGGACCCGTAGTCCAGGGATGAACTACTCACGCATCACTTCGAAAGCTGGCATGGCGATGCAGAGGCCTCCAGTGATGATCTCCCCCTCCGGCAGGGTGCCGGGAATAGCTTCAGAACCCTCCCGAGCTAGGGTCGATGATGGCGGCCGCGACAAAACTTTTCGTGGATGGATGCTGGCGCGTAGTTGACGTGGGAGTTAGAAATCTTGTTCCTTCACGTCCCCGGCAACGGCGCCAGAAATTTAGCTTGACACGCGTACAACACGTGACCGTTGGGAACCCCAAGTGGAAGGTGTGATGCGTACAGCAGTAAGTTTCCCTCAGTTAGAAACCAAGGTTTATCGAACCAGTAGGAGTCAAGAAGCACGTTGAAGGTTGATGGCGGCGAGATGTAGTGCGGCGCAACACCAGGGATTCCGGCGCCAACGTGGAACCTGCACAACACAACCAAAGTACTTTGCCCCAACGAAACAGTGAGGTTGTCAATCTCACCGGCTTGCTGTAACAAAGGATTAGATGTATAGTGTGGATGATGATTGTTTGCAGAGAACAGTAGAACAAGTATTGCAGCAGATTGTATTCGATGTAAAAGAATGGACCGGGGTCCACAGTTCACTAGTGGTGTCTCTCCCATAAGATAAATAGCATGTTGGGTGAACAAATTACAGTTGGGCAATTGACAAATGGAGAGGGCATGACAATGCACATACATGATATGATGAGTGTTGTGAGATTTAATTGGGCATTACGACAAAGTACATAGACCGCTATCCAGCATGCATCTATGCCTAAAAAGTCCACCTTCAGGTTATCATCCGAACCCCTTCCAGTATTAAGTTGCAAACAACAGACAATTGCATTAAGTATGGTGCGTAATGTAATCAACAACTACATCCTCGGACATAGCATCAATGTTTTATCCCTAGTGGCAACAGCACATCCAAAACCTTAGGGGTTTATGTCACTCCCCCAGATTCAATAGAGGCATGAACCCACTATCGAGCATAAATACTCCCTCTTGGAGTTACAAGCATCAACTTGGCCAAAGCATCTACTAGTAACGGAGAGCATGCAAGATCATAAACAACACAAAGATAGATTGATAATCAACATAACATAGTATTCTCTATCCATCGGATCCCAACAAACACAACATATAGCATTACAGATAGATGATCTTGATCATGTTAGGCAGCTCACAAGATCCGACAATGAAGCATAATGAGGAGAAGACAACCATCTAGCTACTGCTATGGACCCATAGTCCAGGGGTGAACTACTCACTCATCACTCCGGAGGCGACCATGGCGGTGTAGAGTCCTCCGGGAGATGATTCCCCTCTCCGGCAGGGTGCCGGAGGCGATCTCCTGAATCCCCCGAGATGGGATTGGCGGCGGCGTCTCTGGAAGGTTTTCCGTATCGTGGCTCTCGGTACTGGGGGTTTCGCGACGAAGACTATATGTAGGCGGAAGGGCAGGTCAGGGGGCCACACGGGGGCCCCACACGCTAGGGCCGCGCGCCCCCCCTTGGGCCGCGCCGCCCTAGTGTGCGGCGCCCCGTGGCCCCACTTCATCTTCCCTTCGGTCTTCTGGAAGCTTCGTGGCAAAATAGGCCCCTGGGCATTGATTTCGTCCAATTCCGAGAATATTTCCTTACTAGGATTTCTGAAACCAAAAACAGCAGAAAACAGCAACTGGCTCTTCGGCATCTCGTTAATAGGTTAGTGCCGGAAAATGCATAAATATGACATAAAGTATGCATAAAACATGTAGATATCATCAATAATGTGGCATGGAACATAAGAAATTATCGATACGTCGGAGACGTATCAGCATCCCCAAGCTTAGTTTCTGCTCGTCCCGAGCAGGTAAACGATAACAAAGATAATTTCTGGAGTGACATGCCATCATAACCTTGATCATACTATTGTAAGCATATGTAATGAATGCAGCGATCCAAACAATGTAAATGACATGAGTAAACAAATGAATCATATAGCAAAGACTTTTCATGAATAGTACTTCAAGACAAGCATCAATAAGTCTTGCATAAGAGTTAACTCATAAAGCAATAATTCAAAGTAAAGGTATTGAAGCAACATAAAGGAAGATTAAGTTTCAGCGGTTGCTTTCAACTTGTAACATGTATATCTCATGGATAGTTGTCAATGTAAAGTAATATAACAAGTGCAATATGCAAGTATGTAGGAATCAATGCACAGTTCACACAAGTGTTTGCTTCTTGAGATAGAGAGTGATAGGTGAACTGACTCAACATAAAAGTAAAAGAATGGCCCTTCGCAGAGGGAAGCATCGATTGCTATATTTGTGCTAGAGCTTTGATTTTGAAAACAAGAAACAATTTTGTCAACGGTAGTAATAAAGCATATGTGTTATGTAAATTATATCCTACAAGTTGCAAGCCTCATGCATAGTATACTAATAGTGCCCGCACCTTGTCCTAATTAGCTCGGATTACCTGGATTATCATTGCAATGCATATGTTTTAACCAAGTGTCACAAAGGGGTACCTCTATGCCGCCTATACAAAGGTCTAAGGAGAAAGCTCGCATTGGATTTCTCGCTATTGATTATTCTCAACTTAGACATCCATACCGGGACAACATAGACAACAGATAATGGACTCCTTTTTTATGCATAAGCATGTAGCAACAATTAATTTTCTCATATGAGATTGAGGATATTTGTCCAAAACTGAAACTTCCACCATGGATCATGGCTTTAGTTAGCGGCCCAATGTTCTTCTCTAACATTATGCATGCTCTAACCATTTTAGTGGTAAATCTCCCTTACTTCAGACAAGACGGACATGCATAGAAACTCACATGATATTCAACAAAGAGTAGTTGATGGCGTCCCCAGGAACATGGTTATCGCACAACAAGCAACTTAATAAGAGATAAAGTGCATAAGTACATATTCAATACCACAATAGTTTTTAGGCTATTTGTCCCATGAGCTATATATTGTAAAGATAAAGAATGGAAATTTTAAAGATAGCACTCAAGCAATTTACTTTGGAATGGCGGAGAAATACCATGTAGTAGGTAGGTATGGTGGACACAAATGGCATAGTGGTTGGCTCAAGGATTTTGGATGCATGAGAAGTATTCCCTCTCGATACAAGGTTTAGGCTAGCAAGGTTTATTTGAAACAAACACAAGGATGAACCGGTGCAGCAAAACTCACATAAAAGACATATTGTAAACATTATGAGACTCTACACCGTCTTCCTTGTTGTTCAAACTCAATACTAGAAATTATCTAGACCTTAGAGAGACCAATTATGCAAACCAAATTTTGGCAAGCTCTATGTATTTCTTCATTAATAGGTGCAAAGTATATGATGCAAGAGCTTAAACATGAGCACAACAATTGCCAAGTATCACATTATCCAAGACATTTTACCAATTACTACATGTATCATTTTCTGATTCCAACCATATAACAATTTAACGAAGAAGATTCAACCTTCGCCATGAATACTATGAGTAAAGCCTAAGGACATATTTGTCCATATGCAACAGCGGAGCGTGTCTCTCTCCCACACAATGAATGCTAGGATCCATTTTATTCAAACAAAAACAAAAACAAAAACAAACAGACGCTCCAAGCAAAGTGCATAAGATGTGATGGAATAAAAATATAGTTTCTGACATAGGCATCCCAAATGGGCCTGCCGAAGATAGTACCCGGGATTTACTGAAGGCCCACTACCCGAAGAATAAGAAGATTCGGAAGCCCAAGATACTATTAAGGAAAGCTAGAGTTGTAATAGGAAGTATTATTTGTAATCTTGCGGTGAGTTAGAAACCTTCCCGGACTCTGTAACTTGTACAACACGAATCCCTCGGCTCCGCCTCCTATATAAGGGGGAGTCGAGGGACGCAGAAAACATCGAATCATTGTTCTCAAACCCTAGTTTCATAATCGTCGAGTACTTTTCGGCTGAAACCTTCGAGATCTACTTGCCCTCTACTTCCAACTAAACCCTAGTCTACAACCCGTAGGCATTGACAAGTTAATACCGTGTCAATTGGCGCCGTCTGTGGGAACTAGAGGCGTCAAGGATCTGGTCTCGATGGCACATTCAAGATCGTCGACTTCATCAACCGCAAAATCATCGACTTCATCAACCGCGAGCAACGCAATGGATCGAGGTAAACAGATCGCTACTGGTCCTGTCGATTTTGTTCCTCACCCGCCCTCCCATTTGGATGCATATGCGTATCTGGAGGAGCCTATGGAGATGACGTTCGGAAGGTTTCACTTTCGCGTCGAGAAAGAGGGATCGTATCGTGTCGAAATTCCGATTTCGTCGGGATCGTCGGCGGTCGATTCCGATTTTTCAAGCTATACATCGTCAACCGAATCAGGAGAGGAAGAAACTTCGTCGTCACGCTTCATCAGCATCAGGGCAAGAGAAAAACTCGCCAAGATCTTCAGCGACATGTCGTTTGAGTCATCTGCGGACTCATATATAAGCGATGGCTCAAGCAGTGTCGACAGCTACGACTTCATCGACAAATCTACTACAGTGAGCAAAGTCTTCGCCGATCTTAACGATGGTGTCACCAAACTCAACATAGATCTGAATACAAAGTATCATCAGATTTATGTCATCGGAGAGCCAAGTCATGATCAGGAAGAAACATCTGAGGCTTTCGACGATTTGGGAAATCCATACGTTGATCACTCTGATTTGCGACGAGGTCTAGGCAATAAATATATCGGGCCACAACCACGAGACAGAGTTCGACTCCCGCAAGCAGCATGGGATAGAGCCGCGAGAGCTATGGATGGCTCAGAACCAATGGCCACCACAGCCACGCCAGAAGAATTACAAGCATATCAATATAGGCTCGCACGAGCTGCAAGGGAATTGGAAAAACAGATAGCTGAGTTAAACAGAAGAAAGGAGGCAGCTTCTGCATCCAGCAGGAGAAGGGCAGAGCTGAGTCGACAATCTAGAACTTCGGGTGATAGCCACAGGGAGGCTCGGAATAGAGCAAGGTCGAGGTTACAACACGTACCCGAAGGAGAAAGAGAGCACTTGGTCCAAAACCTCGACATGTCTTTTATGTCGATAGACACAAGAGGAAACATCATCCCTAAGACACCAGAGGCTGGGTATATGGCGACACAAGCTTTTATCCTCGCATCCAAACCACCTCCAGGAGATCCAAGGGAAACACTGTACAACATGGCGATAGCAGGAGTTGGAGCCATGGGGACGGCGTTCGTATCAACACCTCCCGAAGGAACAGCAAGGCAAAATAGTCCACGACCTGCGGCAGCAGCAGCAGCTCCTGAAGGACCAAGTGGAGCAAGGGATACGGCAGCACAAGCAAGGGTCGACAGAGCGTGACAAAGTAGGAGGGAACATCGGCAGTCCCCAGAATTAAACGACGAGGATATGTGTGGCTTGCCGTGCTTCACGAGGAGAGTGCGAAAAACTCGAGTCCCTTCGGGATTCAAGTTACCTGATAACTTCAAGAAATTCGACGGCCTTCAAGATCCAGAGGATTGGCTAGTTGATTATCTCGAGACGGTGAAGCTTACAGGAGGAACCAGAGCAACAGCTATGCAAAGCATCCAGGTGCATTTGAGTGGAGCCGCACGATCTTGGATAAAGAAACTTCCTCCAGGATCTATCGACAGCTGGGAAAGCTTCGAGGATGTGTTCGTCAAGAACTTCCGGTCCACGTGCAAGAAACCTGCGTCATTAGAGGAGTTGAGAGCGTGCCGACAAAAGCCAGACGAGCCAATGAGAAAATATATCCAAAGGTGGAACATCATCAAAAACTCGGCAGAAAATATATCTGACGAGAGAGCGATAGATGCGTTTGTCGCAGGAATCAGGCGTGGAGATTTTGTCGAGGACTTGGGGAGGACCAACCCAAAGACAGTATCCGCGTTAATGGAAATAGCAAACAGATAGGCAGACGGAGAAGATGTTGTTCACAACAAACGGCACAGGTCGCCAGAGGAAGACCGCGGTCGAAATTATCAACCGAGGCGACGATTTCCCCGGCAGTACCGGAGCTATGATGCTCCAGGACAAATTTCGGCAGGCTTCCGAGCAAACACCGGAGGAAACAACAGAGATGATTATCAGAGAAGCAATGAGCAGCGAGGCGACAATAGAGATGACTCTCGAAGCAATAGGCAAAATAGAGGGCCAAGGTTCCCGAGGCCTTTCGTGTCTCCTGGAGAGATGATGAATGGGCCGTGTCAGATGCACTTTTTCCTCGACAGCAGCGGAAAAAGACAATCAGGACATCTGCAGAAAGATTGTCGCAATTTCCAGGCAATGTTAAGGTGGGCAGAGCATGCTAATGCTCGGGCAGTACAGAGAAATCCTCGAGAACCCAGGAGTGAGATTCACTTGCCACCCCCTCCCGCGATTACAGACGACAATTGACATCAGCTCAGAATAGCGGCAGCACCTCCACCGCCGCCCTACATTGATCCAAACTCTAATGGAGCGGTCTCGATGATTCAGAAGGGAAGGCCATCCAATAGAGCTCAGAAAGTAATTTCGCGGCAAGTGTTCATGGCAGAAAAAATGCCTCCACCAACAGTTGAGTACCTTAATTGGTCGGGGCAAGATATTGGCTTCACCATAGCAGATCATCCACAGCAAGTTCCTCGACCAGGGCAGTCAGCACTTATCCTACCAGCAGTCATCGCAGGGTTCGACGTCTCTCGCGTGTTCATAGATGGTGGCAGTAGCTTAAACCTTATGTATGCAGATACACTAAGGAAGATGAATATATCCCTAGCAAACCTGAAACCAACGGACACGAGGTTCCATGGAATCACACCAGAGAAGCCAAGTTATCCGCTGGGGAAGATCAATCTCGACGTTCAGTTTGGGACTCGAGAAAATTACAGAATTGAGAAGTTGGAGTTTGAAGTCGTAGATTTTCCGTCACAGTACCACACTCTGTTGGGACGACCAGCATATGCTAGATTTATGGCGGTACCACATTACACGTACCTGCTGTGGAGGATGCATGGACCTAAGGGACCAATCACAGTCAAAGGAAGCTTTGATTTAGCCGATAAATGTGACAAGGATTTTCATCGGATATCAGAAACTTTCGGGATGCAAGCTGAGTATTTGGGGTCAAGGAGTATGACTGACTACGACGTGCTGCCAGACGTTGGAAGGCCAAATAAAGAATCAACTTTCAATACTGAGAAAAATTCTAAGGAGGTGCAGATTCACCCAACAGACCCGAAAAAGACGACGTCCATCGCAAACGACATGGACCTCGCATAGGAAAGCGCGCTCGTCGAGTTCCTCCATGAGAACTGGAAAATCTTCGCATGGTGTCCAGCTGACATGCCAGGAGTACCCAGGGAACTTGCCGAGCACCACCTAAACTTGGATCCACTAGCGAGACCAATCAAACAACCTTTGCGACGTTTTTCGGAACCAAATCGCAAGGCTATGCTGTCAGAAATCGATCGACTAAGAGAAGCTGGTTTTATCAAGGAGTTGCACACAGAAGCCATATGGGTAGCAAATCCTGTGTTGGTGCCGAAGAAAAACACTAAGGTCCTTCGCATGTGCGTCGACTTTACGTGTCTCAATAAACATTGTCCAAAGGATCACTTTCCCCTCCCGAGGATCGATCAAATTATCGACTCCACGGTAGGATGTGAACGTCTTTCCTTCCTGGACGCATATTCTGGTTATAACCAGATCAGATTAAAAGAAGAAGATGAAGTAAAAAACAGCGTTCATCACACCTTACGGCGTTTTCTGCTACAGAACAATGCCCTTTGGTCTGAAAAACGAGGGAGCGACATATCAGAGGATGATGCAGAAGTGTTTGGCAACACAGATTGGAAAAAACGTGCAAGTATACATCGACGATGTCGTCATAACGTCAAAAAAGGGGGCGACGCTGATCGAGGATCTCAAGGAAACCTTTGACAACCTCGACAAATTCTGCCTCAAGCTGAACTCGACGAAGTGCTCCTTCGGCGTCCCAGCAGGAGAACTTCTGGGGTTTCTAGTTTCAGCAAGAGGGATTGAAGCAAATCCCGACAAAATACAAGCTATCGTAACAATGAGGAAGCCAACAAAGCTGAAAGAAATACAGCAACTAACTGGGCGAGTCGCAGCTTTGAGCAGATTCGTCGCCAGGCTGGGAAAAAAAGCGTTACCATTCTACGCTTTGATAAAGCAAGGTGAGAAATTCCAGTGGAACGAAGAAGCCGATAGAGCTTTTGAGGATCTGAAACGCACAATCTCGACACCACCAATCTTGGTGGCGCCGAAGGAAAAGGAACCTCTCCTACTGTACATTGCAGCCACACCCCAAGTGGTTAGCACGGTGCTAGTTGTCGAAAGAGAAGAAGAAGGAAAACTCCATGGAGTGCAAAGGCCGGCATATTTCATCAGTGAAGTTTTATCGCCTTCGAAGCAACGGTACCCGCAGTACCAGAAACTAGCATATGGAGTAATTGCAACGGCAAGAAAGTTGCGCCACTATTTTTCGGCACACCCGATAATAGTGGTCAACGAAGCACCTCTTTCAAATATACTTAACAATCCAGAAGCTACAGGGCGTGTCTCCCTTTGGGGAATAGAACTTTCCCCTCGGGACATCACGTATGAAAAAAGAAAGGCAATGAAGTCGCAAGTTTTGCCAGATTTCATTGCAGAGTGGATGGAGCTGCAAAACATGGGACCCCCAGATTTGTCGAGAACTTGGACCATGAACTTTGATGGGTCCAAGAGAGTAGAAGGAGCTGGCGTAGGAGTGATACTTATATCACCTGAAGGCGACAAGTTAAAATACGTCCTCCGGATGACGTTCCCTAACGCATCCAACAATGAAGCAGAATATGAAGCCCTCATACACGGGATGAAGATGGCGAAAGCTTGCGGTGCAACTCGACTAAAAATCTTTGGCGACTCACAATTGGTGGCTCAGCAAGTTATGAACCAATGTGATGCAGTCAATGATAGCATGATGGTATACAAGGAGGTGTACAATGAGCTCGAGAAGCTGTTTGATGGATGCGAGGTAAATCACATCAGTAGATTGAGCAATGATGAAGCCGACGTTCTCGCAAACATCGGGTCGCAGTGCCTTCCAATCCCGCCAGGTGTATTTTGGGAAGAAATAGCGGAGAGATCCACGAAGCCGAAAAAAGTGCAGAAAAAAGCAAAGGACGAAAAAACTTCGGCGCCCCTCAAGGAAGCCATGGAGGAGGAAGAGGACCAAGAGCTTGTGATGATGGTGGAAGTTCCTTGGATGCAAGCGTACATATCGTATATCCTCAGGAAAGAAATACCCGATGATCCAGTTGAGGCAAGGCGAGTTATTCGACGATCTAAAGCTTTCACAGTGGTCAAAGGAGAGTTGTACAAGCGAAGTATTTCAGGCGTCTTGCAAAGGTGCGTCACACCCGAAGAAGGAAGAATAATTCTGAAGGATGTACACGAAGGAATATGTGGCCACCACGCGAGTAGTCGAGCTATTGCAGCCAAGGTTTTTCGGGCAGGATTCTATTGGTTGACAGCAATTGAGGATGCCAAGGAAATAGTACGAACCTGCGACGCGTGCCAAAGATTTGCCGCAAAACCTCACTCTCCGGCGGCAGAACTGATGCCAATACCATTGTCATGGCCCTTTGCCCAATGGGGACTTGATATGGTGGGCAAGTTGCACAAAGCCTCGCCAGGAGGATATGAGTACCTGCTGGTCGCTGTCGACAAATTTACCAAGTGGGTAGAAGCGAAGCCAATAAACTCACCAGATGCAGCGTCGGCAATAAAGTTTGTGAAAGGCCTCGTTTTTCGGTTTGGAGTGCCTCATAGCATTGTCACAGATAACGGTACAAACTTTACGTCCAAGGAATTCAAGGAGTACTGCGCAGAAGTAGGCATTAAATTGCACTTTGCGTCAGTTGGGCACCCGCAAACCAATGGCCAAGTCGAGAAAGCCAATGGAATCATTTGCAACGGCCTCAAAAAGCGCTTGCTAGGACCGCTTGAAAAAGCTCGACATACCTGGCCAGAGGAATTGCCAAGTGTTTTGTGGAGCATCCGAACAACACCAAATACGGCGACACAAGAAACTCCGTTTTTTCTCGTCCACGGAGCCGAAGCAGTATTACCAATTGAAATAGAGCATGATTCTCCAAGAGTAACAGAGTATGACGAAGAAACATCACAAAAAGCTCGGGAGGATGACATGGACGCACTTGATGAAGCTCGAGACGAAGTACTTTCATGAGTTACCAAATACCAGCAGGACCTCAAAAACTACCACAGTCGACGGTTAAGGCCAAGATCTTTCCAGGTCGGAGATTTGGTCTTACGGTTAAATCAAAAAAGTACTGAAAAGCTCGAATCACCATGGTTAGGCCCTTACGTCGTCACGGAAGTCATCGACGGAGGAGCATACAGGATCAAGGACAAGAAGACGGGGGCTCCCGAGAAAAATCCCTGGAACGTGGCGCAGCTCAGGCGGTTCTACGCCTAGAGTCGAAATATAGTCCTCCTTTGTAAAAATACAATGTATTGAAACGCCCGCGAGTTTTCAGACGCACTCTTTTCCTTTTCGGGGCACCGAGTGGGGCCGGAAAGGTTTTTAATGAGGCGGGCTCGCGGTGCTGCAATATAATAAAGATAGTGGAGATATACTTCTTATTCTTCGACATGCTCGGGGGCTCAACGCCTTCAAGTTACAAAATACATACAATATAGATAAACTAGCCTTACCGAAATATTTCGCCTTGGTACAATAATACCTCGCCAAATATAACATCGGAAGCTACCAATTATAAATATAGTATACTCATCAAAATCTCATTGCTTTGGTCTGAAAACCTCGCAACAAAAATATAGAACTTCGACACCAAGACACTCGGGGGCTTGTAACCCACTGAGGGAAAAATAAATATATCTTCTTATGACAAGAGGAAAAAATCTTTGAGATAGCAAAACAGTACAAACTCCAGCCAAAGGCTCGGGGGCTCAGCGATCAAAAATAGAAATAATACAGAGTTGACAGCTTTACAATATAGATTATGTGTGCAAATACACAAAGACATATCAATGGTGGAGCTACAGCATGAAAAGAAACAAAAATCCTCAATGAAAACCTAGCACATGGTCTATGGTTATACGCTCAGCAGAAGGACGAGTACTATGCTCAGCATAGCTTCCCTTCACGAAGAATTCAACATCCATCCGAAGAAGCTCATCCATCATATCTTCGGCGACAGGAGTCACCAAATCATCAATTTTGCCCATATTTCTCTTCTTCTTCGACATTTTAGCCAAGCACGTGGGAACAATTTGATCCATGGGCAATTTTGGATAGCAAATTTTTATCATCATCATTGCAAACCTTGCGCCAGCAGAGAGTTGAGCCCGCACAAAGCCATGGATTCGAGGAGCATCCCGAAATTTTTCCATTAAAGCTGGAAGGGTCTCTGGCATCTTGTTCCGAGGGAACATGGTTCCATAAACTAAAAATAAAGTCTTCGTACAGAAGTCGAGGAAGTCACGGACCTGAGCCGCGCGATCTTGGAATCTGACAATTTGGCGGGTGCGCTCAGGAGTAACCCAAAAGTTAGACCCATGTTGTGCAGCCAGTCTAAGCAAAACATTGGCTCGAGCTTCAACACGTTGGTCTTCGGCAGCAGTATCCAAAAATGAGCCTGGCACAGCAAACAAATTATCAAGGAAAGAAAAAACAACAAGAACAACATCCCACATGGTTATGAAAAGGAAACATACCTGTCATGTCCAAGCTAGCGTCAGTCATCAGTTGAAGCATATAATTTTCGCGAGAAGAAGTTTCGGTAGCCTCAGCAACAGCAGCATCCTTTGCAGCAATGGCTTCTTTTGCCTGTTGAAGAGAAATTTGCTCTCTCTCGGACGCTTGTCAAGATTGTTCCATCATCGCAAGAGTTTGTTTCTTCATGGATTGGAGTTGTTGGCGAAGTTCTTGCAAATCTTGCGACAAGTGTTCACTTGAAAAATCTCCGGTAAGGGCTTTCTTCGAGAAAGAAGAAGCAGGCGAAGTATCGGCAGAGCAAGGATTGGTCGAGTAGTTATCAAATATTAACTGGAAAAGAAAGTCTCAGGATCAATAATAGTGCAAGGGAGAATTTCATTGATTTCCAGGAAAATTACATAGATATTACAGAAGGAGTTCTCCAAAAGGACTACTAAGATAATTGTCGCCAAAGCTAATGTGGCGACAATAACAAAAGAAACAGAGAAAGCAAAGGAAGAGGCATTCAACTAGACCTCCGGCCTTGATGAGCTAGGAGTTGCAGACGGCTTGATCCCGAGATAGGCCAGGATGTTCTTCGTGTTGGGCTTCGCCGCCTTGATCAACGACCGCCATTTTGTTTGTTCTATCTGCTCGGTGTCGCCAACTTTCATCCAGTCAACAGTTTGTTGGCTGTCAGCGACCAAGGCAACGGTGCTCTCGACAGCAATCTTCATGTTCTCCTGGCGCATCTTCAGTCCAAGATCCTCCGGTGGATTGAAGTTCTTGGCAAGGGCAAGAAAAGTCTTGGGCTCCTCTTTCTTCGGGAAGAAGTAGGGGAACAGACTCGATAATCCCGCGTCAGCATGCGCCATGCCTTCGCGAGCTTCGGTTCCATGAAACTCCAGATAAGAGAGTGCGTCAAGGAGAGGATCATTGGCAGGATTTTCTAGATCAAATTCTTGGTTTGTTTTACCTGCCGCAGAAAATATATGTTGGTCGACAGCAAGCAAGGAAAAGCAAGCCTAAGAAAGATAGAAGGGATCGATAAAGTTACCAAGGAAGCGTCGATTCTGCGTGTTCAAGCGCTTAATGATCGCCTGTTCACGAGTGGCCTGGGCGGCCTTGTGCTCGTTCAAAGCAGTTTCGGCATCATCAAGTCTCTTTTGCAGATCGTCGACACCAGCAGCTTTTGCCTTGGCCATCTCAGCCTCTGCTTTAGCTTGGCTAGCGTCAAGTTCAGCTTTCTTGCGAGCCGTCTCGCTTTGCTCTAGTTTTTGAGCAAGCGTGTCGACAAGCTTGTTGGCCTCTGCAAGTTTCTCTGCCAAAATAGTAAAGAATCATCAAAATAGCGACAAGATAGGAGCAAGAAGCTATAAACAAGGGGTAGCAAAAAAGTTATTACCTTCAGTCTTGCTGGCATACTCACGGTACCCAATGAATTGGGCACCGATGCGAACAAGCTCTTTGATCATAGGCTATCAAAGAAGAACAAAGAGAGAAAAACGTCGGTATGGGAAAAATATGAAGGCATGAAAAAGCAAACAGAGGAAATATAGATAATGACAAGAAAACCAAGAGCTTACATCATCCAAGAGAGAATTGGAGGAGCTACCCAATTGGAGGGTAGGCTCCGGGATTGTTTCAACCCTTGTCCTTTTTGGCGAAGGGACAAGAGGGCTTGAAGGAGGAGTGGTGGCGCCAACATTTTGTTGAGGAAGCGAGGATTCTTCTCCCTCAACTGGCGTTTCCGAAACAATTAAAGTATGTGACGTGCTCGTTCGAGCAGCCACATCAAGAGTTGGTACTTCTTCCTCATTATCACTGTGATTAAAAATCGACAGCATAAAAAGCAAGATAAGACAAAAATCTTCGAGTACAGAAACAAGGGGAAGTAAAAGTGACTTACGAGCTGATTAGGGATTCAAGATATGGATCATAAGTTGCCTTCTGACGTGAAGGACCAACTTCTTCGGCTTTGGAGGTGCCGGAATCGTCGACATCATTCCTCTTCCTTTTGTTCCTTGGAGAAACAGCAGGAGGAGGAGATTGCGCTGACGCAGTGCCTTCGGAGGCAGCATCCTTCTCAGAAGATCCCGCAGATTTTAGAGAATCCACGGGTTCATTCACAAAGGAGGGGGCCTCTTGGTTGTCATCAGTGACAACGGCCCTTTCCTCGACTTCTCCACCTTCAGGAAGAGGAGGAAGCGAGACAAGATTTGGATGGTTCTGTAAAAAAAAAACAGGGGAAGATATCAGAAAAGGAGTTACAAAAAAGATAGCAAAGCAATAACAAATCAATCGACAAAGGTTACCTTGGGAAGTGGATTGGCGGCGCTGAATGGTTTTACACGACAAGAAGAAGGGACAGGATCTTTTTTGCTGAGAGACGAGATTTTTCGGACAAGCTTTTCTAAGTCCTTGACCTCTAAATCCGCTGACAACCGATCTGGGTCCTTGTCGCCAGCATATTTCCAGAGAGGGTATTTGCGAGCTTGAAGCGGCTGCACTCTAGTCCTAAGAAAATATGCCGTGATTTGGATACCTGACAACTCTTTGCCGCGAGTATTTTGCAACTCATGGATGCGAGTCATCAAGGCCTCTGTCGACATCTTTTCTTCTTCGGTAGCCTCTGCGTCCCAGGAGCGGCGGCGAAGAATTTTTTCGGCGCCATCGAAAGGAGGGATGTTGTCTTCAGCACATCCATGGTTCTCCTCCTGAATGTACAACCACTTCTTGCGCCACCCTTGAACGGAGTCAGGAAGTTTGACGTCGAAGTAATCGACGGTGGGGCGAACAGAAATAACAACGCCGCCTATATTATAGGCGATGTTGGGAGAGCCATTACGGCGACAAAAGAAAATGCACTTCCATAGCGCCCAGTTAGGCTGGACGCCAAGGAAGGCCTCGCAGAGGGTGATGAAAATGGAGATATGAAGGATGGAATTGGGCGTGAGGTGGTGAAGTTGCAGACCATAAATAAAGAGCAGTCCGCGGAGAAAAGGATGAATGGGGGCGGAAAGACCGCGGATGAGGTGGTCGACAAAACTTACCCGATACCCCATTGGAGGGGTTGGGTAGCTTTCCTCGCTAGGGAAGCTCGGCGCGTTGGGCTTCTTGCTGATCCCCAGTTTCTTCAGCAAATTGATGTCCTGGGTGGAAATCTTGGACCTTTCCCACTCCGCGGTTCCCAGATCCACGGCGGCCATTGATGATTCCGGCGTGTTGTGCCTGGTCAAACGACGCGGTGGCATCAACAATGGCGCAGGAATGCAGCTTCGAGAAGATGAGCTTAGGGGATTGAGGAGCGCAGGAGGAGGTTTTGCAGAGGAGAGCAGAGGTGCGGCGTGGGCGGAAGTGCTCCAGGAGGAAGAAGGAGATCTTATATAGAGGTGCGGCGAAACGGCGGACCGTTGGATGGAAAAAATGCGTGGCAGATGATAACCACGTGGAAGCAGGGGTAAAAAAGTATTTTAACATTGGAGAAGTTACGGTACGTGCGCTAGGAAAAGCGAAGAACGTGTGTCCCCCACTTGCACGACGTGTCAAGATAGTGGATCAATTGGGCCCGCACGGCAGCGGGAGGAGACTTCTCGTGATTTTTGAACTCGCAATCGTGGCTATTGTCAGCAATAGCGTCACCTTGGCAGAAGAAAAAATTCGCCTTAACAGCTTCATAAAAGGCGACATGGAAAAGTAATGCTGAGCCTTTGATCAAATACAAGTTTTTGATCAAATGCTCGGGGGCTACTTTGGGAAAAAAAGAAAAAGAAAGACAAAATAGAAATGGCGTGAGCCTATGATCAAATACAAATATTTGTTCATAGCCTCGGGGGCTACTCCCATCGGGAGCGCTGTTCGC
The DNA here is from genome assembly GCF_019359855.2 of Lolium perenne. Taxonomy (NCBI): domain Eukaryota; kingdom Viridiplantae; phylum Streptophyta; class Magnoliopsida; order Poales; family Poaceae; genus Lolium; species Lolium perenne. The sequence continues at coordinate 188,838,438 of NC_067246.2, read as the reverse complement.
GCACCCGAGCAATTGCAAAACTTCGGGAGAGGAAGAAAATATAGCGGCATAAGGCGTGGAGCCTACAACCAAGCACAAGTCCTTGGCTGTAGCCTCAGGGGCTACTCCCATCGGGAACGCTGTTCGCGTGCCCGATGAAATCATGAAAAAGAAAGAAAGAAAAAGAAAAAGAAAGATAGCAGATCAAGAGAGTATATTTCGAGTTATAAATAACTCTGCATATACTCCCATCGGGAGAGCAATATAAGTCATCTTTGACTCAATAAAATGTGCCATTCCAACAGCCGAATAAGCACTCGACAATATATTGTCAGAACGCCAAAGTTGCGATCAATTTCTGAATGCCGCAAATTTGCGAAGGTAAGACCCCAGATCCGTTCTGTGAGGCGTGGCATCGCCAAAGACTGCGCTCTGCTACTTTTATCCGTATCAACAGATACGAAGAAAAATCCTAACGGACGCGTTAGGTACCCGATAAATTTTACTGGGACTCGACAGAATGGTAAGACCTTAAGCGGCACCTGTCGAAGTTTACACCAGTATCCCGAGATCATGTCCAGGGACGTGATCTTGAAGTAGGTTTTTGCGGATTGCCACTAGAGCAGTTAACTAGTACCTGATCCGTCAGATGAACTAGCCCCAACTACCATTATCCCTGTACAATATAGAAGTTTATACGAAGAAATATAGAAAAGTTAAAGTGTCGAATAAAAATAAACAGTGGAGATTTTCCCTGACTCTATGATTCAAGAAAAATCTCGGGGGCTACTGACATAGGCATCCCAAATGGGCCTGCCGAAGATAGTACCCGGGATTTACTGAAGGCCCACTACTCGAAGAATAAGAAGATTCGGAAGCCCAAGATACTATTAAGGAAAGCTAGAGTTGTAATAGGAAGTATTATTTGTAATCTTGCGGGATGAGTTAGAAACCTTCCCGGACTCTGTAACTTGTACAACACGAATCCCTCGGCTCCGCCTCCTATATAAGGGGGAGTCGAGGGACGCAGAAAACATCGAATCATTGTTCTCAAACCCTAGTTTCATAATCGTCGAGTACTTTTCGGCTGAAACCTTCGAGATCTACTTGCCCTCTACTTCCAACTAAACCCTAGTCTACAACCCGTAGGCATTGACAAGTTAATACCTTGTCAGTTTCACTAGAGGAACCTGATAATGTTGTCGATGAAGAAGGGGATGTCTTGGGCATCCCCAAGCTTAGACGCTTGAGTCTTCTTGATATATGCAGGGGTGAACCACCGGGGCATCCCCAATCTTAGAGCTTTCACTCTCCTTGATCATGTTGTATCATCTTCCTCTCTTGATCCTTGAAAACTTCCTCCACACCAAACTCAAAACAACTCATTAGAGGGTTAGTGCACAATTAAAATTTACATGTTCAGAGGTAACATGATCATTCTTAGCACTTCTGGACATTTCACAAAGCTACTGAAAGTTAATGGAATCGAAAAATCCATCAAGCATAGCAAAACAGGCAATGCGAAATAAAAGGCAGAATCTGTCAAAACAGAACAGTTCGTAAAGACGAATTTTATCAAGGCTCCATACTTGCTCAAATGAAAATGCTCAAATTGAATGAAAGTTGCGTACATATCTGAGGATCACTCACGTAAATTGGCATAATTTTCTGAGTTACCTACAGAGAATTAGTCCCAGATTCGTGACAGCAAAGAAATCTGTTTCTGCGCAGTAATCCAAATCTAGTATGAACCTTACTATCAACGACTTTACTTGGCACAACAATGCACAAAACTAAAATAAGAAGAGGTTGCTACAGTAGTAACAACTTCCAAGACTCAAATATAAAATAAAGGTACTGTAGTAAAAACATGGGTTGTCTCCCATAAGCGCTTTTCTTTAACGCCTTTCAGCTAGGCGCAGAAAGTGTGTATCAAGTATTATCAAGAGACGAAGCATCAACATCATAATTTGTTCTAATAATAGAATCAAAAGGTAACTTCATTCTCTTTCTAGGGAAGTGTTCCATACCTTTCTTGAGAGGAAATTTATATTTAATATTACCTTCCTTCATATCAATGATAGCACCAACGGTTCGAAGAAAAGGTCTTCCCAATATAATGGGACAAGATGCATTGCATTCAATATCCAAGACAACAAAATCAACGGGGACAAGGTTATTGTTAACGGTAATGCGAACATTATCAACTCTCCCCAAAGGTTTCTTTGTAGAGTTATCAGCAAGATTAACATCCAAATAACAATTTTTCAATGGTGGCAAGTCAAGCATATTATAGATTTTCTTAGGCATAACGGAAATACTTGCACCAAGATCACATAAAGCATTACAATCAAAGTCATTGACCTTCATCTTAATTATGGGCTCCCAACCATCCTCTAGCTTCCTAGGAATAGAAGTTTTGCGTTCTAGTTTCTCTTCTCTAGCTTTTATGAGAGCATTTGTAATATGTTTTGTGAAAGCCAAATTTATAGCACTAGCATTAGGACTCTTAGCAAGTTTTTGTAAGAACTTTATAACTTCAGAGATGTGGCAATCATCAAAATCCAAACCATTATAATCTAAAGCAATGGGATCATTATCCCCAATGTTGGAAAAAAATTCAGCAGTTTTATCACAGTAGCTTTAAATAGCTTTAGCAAGCTTTGTGCAGTTTTTCGCGCTTTGCATTAGAAGTGGAAACATTGCCAACACCAATTCTTTTACCATTATTAGTAGGAGGTGCAGCAACATGTGTAGCATTAGCATTACTAGTGGTGGTAATAGTCCAAACTTTAGCTATATTATCTTCTTTCTCATTTTCTTCTTGCTCCCACCTAGCACGCAATTCGGCCATCAATCTTATATTCTCATTAATTCTAACTTGGATGGCATTTGCTGTAGTAACAATTTTATTATTATGATTTTCATGAGGCATAACTTTCGATTTCAAAAGATCAACATCAGCAGCAAGACTATCGACTTTAGAAGCAAGTATATCGATTTTCCCAAGCTTTTCTTCAATAGATTTGTTAAAAGCAGTTTGTGTACTAATAAATTCTTTAAGCATAGCTTCAAGTCCAGGGGGTGTGTTCCTATTATTGTTGTAAGAATTCCCATAAGAATTACCATAGCCGTTGCCATTATTATAAGGATATGGCCTATAGTTGTTACTAGAATTGTTCCAGTAAGCATTGTTGTTGAAATTATTATTTTTAATGAAGTTTACATCAACATGTTCTTCTTGAGCAACCAATGAAGCTAACGGAACATTATTTGGATCAACATTAGTCCTATCATTCACAAGCATAGACATAATAGCATCAATCTTATCACTCAAGGAAGAGGTTTCTTCGACAGAATTTACCTTCTTACCTTGTGGAGCTCTTTCTGTGTGCCATTCAGAGTAATTAATTGTAACACCCCAAATTTCAATAAAAAGAAAGTTAGAGAATTCCAGAAAGCAAATTTTCAAACCAACAAAAACTTTTCTATTTGCATATAGTACCATGCATAGGACTTGTGCATTTGAGTGATATGCCATGATGATTGTTATTACTTGTATTTGATATGCTCTAAAACCCTAGTGTGATCATATGAAGATCACCAACCAAATAAATCAAAGGGGAAGAAATTCTATAAAATGCAAAACCCTAAAAACCCTCACATATGCCCTATGGCATTTTTATAAATTTTGACCCTAGACCTATTTGGTCTTCACCATTAGTTGAGTAATGTTATTAAACACTTACTACAACTTTTGGGAACCAAAGATTCACAATTCAAATGGCATTCAAACACAAATCCAACTCACATATGATAATGGTCACTTTGGACAATTCTAGTCTGATCACCACTTTGAGCCCTTGCCATTCATTTTTCCCAAACCAACTCTTGCTAAATATTTGCACCATTTCAAAGTCAACATCAAGGTGAACAAATTTGGTGAAGAGCACCATGCCAAATTCATCTTTGATCATGAGCAAGGCTCATCCAAAGTTCCAACTTTCTCACATATACAACATTCTACACTTAGCCATTTTGGCCAATTCTTGAATTCTAATTTTTCCACCACCACCTCAAAACCTCTCTGGTCATTTACAACTTATATCAACACTCACATTTCAAAAACTTTCACCATTTGAATTATTTCAAATTTGGATATTTTTGCATTTTCCAAATTCGGGCACTATTTGCAATAGTTGCAAATAGTGATTCTACACACCTAATCTACTCCAACTCTAATCTAACTTGTCCCCTGGTTCCCTCTAACCAATCAATGCCCAATAGAAACCCTAGCAAGGGAGCTAACCATGCATGGACATGGCCATGCCGGCCATGCTCCACACGTCGAGCTCCCCCTCTCTTCCTTCTTCCTCAGCCACGGCCACCGTGCCCAAACGACGCCACCCCACCTCCTACACCACCTAGCAACCGACCATGTCGAGGAGGAGCACTGCACCGGCCAGAACAGCGCGCGCCCATGGCGGCCAGTATGCCGCTCGCGTCGCACGTGTGCGCGCCGCAGACACGCCCTGGCCACCTCTCGCCTGGCCACCTCGCACACGCCCTGGACCACTTAGCTGCGGGTTGAGCATCGCCGCGTCGCCACGCAGCTCGCAGACACTCGCGCGACCACGACCCCTGGCCACCGTCGCCGGAGATGGAGAAGAAAAGCCGCCGTAGACGCGCCAGAACCCGCGACGCCTCGACCGCGTTAGCCACCGCCTACCCTACCTGTCGCCACCCAGAGGACCACCGTGACGCCAGGAACACCACCGCGCCCTCGCCTAGCTCGCTAGACCGCCGGAGACGCCGCGCCCTTGTCGAGTTCGCCGCAGAGCCTCGGGCACTCGCTCGCCTATAAAAGGAGGCATCGCCTCGTCGATTCCTTCACACCACCACTCCTCCCTCTCCTTCCTTGATCTCCCAGCCACCTCGCCGCTCCACATTGACCACCAGAGCCGCCCAATTTCTACCTCACTGCCGCACGCTGCCGCGGAAGCTCGCCGATGATTGGAGCCACCTCAGGCGACGCCACCTGTACCAGGAGAACCGCCGTCGTCCACATCTACCTCGAGCATACTGCCATCCCTCGCTGGAGCCCTGGTTAGCCCTCTGACCCCCTACCTGAGCCGCCGGCGAACTTCTCTCTCGCCGGGGACGACGATGAACTCGAGCCGTTCGATCCATTTCTAATCCAACGCTCCCCTTTAAAACTTACCGCTTCGGTGACGCTGAGTCACTAACGCACGGACCCCACCCTGTCAGCGCGCCGCGCGTCTGTGGACCGTGGTTGGGCTGGACTGGGTTGGTTTGGGCCGTTTTCAAATCTTTTAGCCCAACTAGTTTTCCCGCCGGCCTGTTAAATTCAAATCCAGTTTAATTAATACAAATGAATTTCAATACTGCTGCCACTTTGAAATTCAATAGAATTAAATTGGCTAAACCAAATTTGATGAACTTTATATTGTTGGAAAGCTAAAGAAATTATCCATCCAATGCCACTGGTCTCATGGCCAGATTCTTTGTAGAATTAATATGATAAAAATAACAAGACAGGGACTTTTCCCTATTCAAATAATTCTTAAAAATCAACCAGAATAGATATTAAGTTAATTCCAACTCTAATAGCTCGCATTTGACTTACACTATTTGTTTATGAAATAAAATGGTGTGGTCACCTTGTATGATCATGCCATAGTTTAATGAATGGATATTATGGCTAGTTTAACTAGTTGATATTGTCCAAAACTATTAAGGTAAATTATGTGAAGTCTTATACTTCATTTAAACTTGTCTCACATGAGTTCATGGGATGTTTGGACCCCTGGTCCCAAACTCTCTTATATGAATTACTTGAGATTTAAATCAAATGTAGTGTTATTTAAATAGTATGAGGTGATCTACCTCATTTAAATCATTTTCACAAATGATGATGATGAACATTTGACTTAGGTCAATATGAGTTCATCCATGATTGTTTGAGAAATTAAATCTTAAAGAAGATTTCAATGAGAGGAAATTATTTCTCAAGAACTCTATGGAAACTATCATTTACATATGAAATGCAAAGAAGTGAATTCTTTTCAAACAACACAACCCATGCACCTAAGTAGATTATTTTGTGTGCATAGAATAGTTTGTGTGTTTATATGTGATGTATGGAATAGCCATTGAATTAGTGAGTAATTATACTCATATTCAAATTTAGACGGTAGCACCGGAGAGTACGCCGAAGAAGAAGGTTGCTACCAAGAGGAAGAGGAGGAACAGTTTGAGAACTACCAAGGCAAGCTAATATTCTTGCAAAGTACAAAGCCCCTTGGGGCAAGGCACCATGATTCTTATCTTTTCTTACATGAACCTATCCCAAGTTTTTACTTTACAAGTTTTACTTGTTTTCTAAAGGAGTTACTTTTATAGTTAACTTTGGTCAAAGTACAAGTGGGTTACTAGAGTAATGAGTTAGTCTCTTCCAAGCAAAGCAAGGTAGCACCCCTCATGATTTAGAGCTAGTGCTAATGAAATAAAACTTGACTACTCTAGATGGGAACAATGTGAATTTGGAAATGAATTTGAAACCTTGGAATGAAGATGCATTCCATTGAATGATTTTGGAAGGTGAATGTGAACAAGAGAAGATGGTGATTTTTGATAAACAATGATGTTGGTTTGAATGTGATGCCTTTCCAATTATTAAGTACCCCCACAATACCTGATTATGGGTAGGGCTTAACTGGATGTTTATGCGTCTTAGTATGGGTTCCCTCTGAACACACGTCATAGGGGTTACGCTTGAGGCTGCCTCCGTTGTTGAGAAATGATGTGAAATTGAGGTGAATTGTACGGCCAAGCCCTGTGCAGTTCCCAGGTTGACAGTTGGTCTTCACTGGGAGGCCAAGCTCATGGGGAGAGGTGCTCATACTAGGATTTGTAAGTGAAAGGTTATGGTTGATGATCCGCGTACTGTGTTACGATGATTCGGGGTAATCCCGACGGATGAAATCAAATGTTGTGGCACAAGTGTGCAACCTCTGCAGAGTGTAAAACTATTCGAATAGCCGCGTCCACGGTTACGGACGGTTGGAAAGGCCATACAGTTTCCGATGTCATTTCTTTGAAAAGGATGTTGAAAAGGATGATGGTGGAATGACTTGTGGTGAATTGAATTGAAATCACCACTGGAATGGTGGGAATGACACTAATGTTCCCACTTGAGTTAGTTAGCACTTGAACAAGCTTTTCTCAAACTTTGTGAACTAAAACTAGCTTTATGCAAATAAACTAGAGCTTAGCGAACCATACTAGAATGTCTAGCACTTAATTGAGTATTAGTTTGCGAGTACTCAACGTACTCACGGCTTTGTCCCTGGCTATTCAAATGGCCAGAGTATGAAGATGAACAAGGAGATGACCAGCAGGACGCCTACGACAACTAAGCGCCTTCCGACGTCAAGCGTTGGCCTGTGGACTAGAGAGTCCTTGTATCTTACGCTTCCGCTAGGTTGAACTATGAACTTGTGTTTGTTCGTTGATCAATAGATCAACTATTCGTGTAATATGGATCATGTGATTCCAAATATGTAAGACTTATGGTTTGTAATGAATGATGACTGTGATACTTAACTATTATGCCTCGCAACAACAATATTCCTGGGATTGCGATGTATGACATAATAGGCATTCGGACTTAAAAATCCGGGTGTTGACAAGTTGGTATCAGAGCCATTGTTTGAACTTAGAAGACCTTAGTTAGAATGGGCGTTCTGAAAAACTTAACTTTGAAATCAAATGAAAGAAAATATTTGTGAAAATTTACTACACTCTTGTCTTTGAGACTTTGCCAAAATTTGATGAATCATGCTCTATCTTATTTGAATCAACTTAAAATTTTGCCACACCTTGCACTCTCTAACTTACTCATCCAATTCTCTTTCAGATGGAGCCGAATGAACCCATCAACACCAAGTTTTATCAGCTTGGGAACGGAGGAAGCTTGATCTTCGAGCACGACCTCAACGCCGTCTCTGACTTCCTTGGGCGCCCACACCCCGAGTTTCACGGGGTTCAGCTGGACGACACGCCCGGAGGAGAGTTGCAGTGGGTGATCACTGCCGACTTGAGGGGCAAGATGGAGCCTCCCACCTCGGAGAGGATCTTCTTCTCCTTCCGCGAGAGCAACTGGATCGACGGACTCACACGTGGCCTTCAGGAGGCACTTGCGCGCCTCTGTGGACATAACGTGGTGCGCATCCTCGCCTCTCGCTATGCCCACCTTGTGAGGCGTGATGCCGTGGGAGTGCCCATGGAGTTGCAGCCGCACCCTGAGTTGAGGCACCATGCTGAGCACCTGGACTTCATGCTCTACCAGATTCAGAGGGACCTCGACGCCACTCGCGCTTACGCGAACCAGACCCATGCTCACATCACCGAGCAGGGTGAGGCGATCAAGCTACTCAACAACGACCGCAAGAGCCTTCGCCAGCAGCGTGCCAAGAAGGACGCTACGATTCGTCGCCTTCGCGCCCGGATCGCGTCACTTGAGGCCACTGTCAAGGCCCAGGAGGATCAGATTCGCCAGCTGGAGGATGACGAGGGAGGCATCGACATTCAGGGAGGAGACGCCTTCCTGAGCGACGACAACGACTTTGAGGAGGACGAGAACACCGAGGAGGAGGACTACGAGTTCCTGGAGGCAGGACCCGACGACTACGTCCCGATCGATGTCGATGATGAGGAGTAGTTGCACTAGTTCCACTTATAGTAGGTGTGAGTTGTATCCCGTCCTTTGTATCGTAGCATGAGAATGGTTCTTAAAACCATTGGAGTATGTGTGTAGGTTGTACTATGTGTTGCATGAATGCATGAATGTTATGTTTGTCATGAAAAGATTACAAGTTTTCAAATTGTTTTCAAACTTAACCAAAATGAACCATAGAATGTTCCCTCTTATCTCATAATCTTCTACATCTTCAGATGGCCCCTCCAAATCGCACCAACGACGCGATGCTGCAACTGCTGCAAACCATGCTTGCAGACCGGGAAACCGAAAAAGCCGAACGCCAAGCCAACCTCACCGCCTTGCAGAACATCGCCAACCAAGGCCATGGAAATCATGACCACCCCGAATCCAAGCTCAAGAACTTCCAAAACACCAACCCTCCGGTGTTTAGCAAGACCGAGGAGCCCCTCAACGCCGACGATTGGCTCCAGACTATGGAGAACAATCTGGAGGTAGCCGGAGTGGAGGCCAACGAGAAAGTCTTGTTCGCCACTCACTATCTCGCTGGACCAGCCCATGCTTGGTGGACAAGCACCCGTGCCATGAACGGAGGTCAATTCATGACTTGGGAGGATTTCAAACTCAAGTTCAGCAAGTACCATGTACCCCCGGGTCTTATCAAGAAGATGAGGGATGAATTCCGTGAGCTGAAACAAGGTCGCATGACGGTGGTTGAATACCGCGACAAGTTTCTCACACTGTCGAGGTATGCCCCTGATGAGACCGACACCGTTGAGAAGAGGAAGGAGAGATTCCTGAACGGACTGCATGATGAGATGCAGACTGTCCTCGTCAACATCCCCTTCGCCGACCTCGAAGCCCTTGTTGACTCCGCCATCCAGATGGAGGGGAAGTTAAACCAAGCCAATGAAAACCGCAAGCGCCGCATGGCTAATCAGAGTGGATCAAGCCACCCCCAAAAGTTTCGCCCTAGCTCAAGCGGAGGTTTCACTCCGAGAAACAACAAACCTCAGATGCAGAACTCTCGCCCCGGTTATCAGAACCGGAGTGGAGGAAACTCCAAGCCAGGAGGCTACGACAACAACTACAACCGCGCTCCACCCCGAGCCCCTAACAACAACAACAACAACACCAACACCGCTCCCAGAACCGGAAGCAATGCCGTTCCCGTTGCGAACAAGCAGGACAAGACCACTATCACTTGTTACGAGTGTGGTGTAGTGGGGCACTACTCCAACGAGTGTCCCAAGCGTCTTGCCAAGCTCGCCGGCAACACCGCTGCACCTGCTCAGCAGCAACGCCGTGTCTCCATCGGCAAGAAGTTCGCCCCCAACAACCCCAACAACCGCAACGGCCGCCTCTACCACATGAACGCCGAAGAAGCCCAGGAAGCACCAGATGTTGTACTGGGTATGTTTTCTGTCAACCACATCCCCGCCAGAGTATTGTTTGATTCCGGAGCATCTCAATCTTTTGTCACCGAAGACTTTGCATCAACAAGTAAAATTCAACCCCTCAGTTTGAAGCATGTTATGATAGTCCAAATCCCCGGATCAACCACCAAAGCCAGAAAATTTTGCAAAAATGTACCAATCAAAATCCATGATGTAGATTTCTTTGTATATCTAATTATACTTGGAACCAAAGGTTTGGAAGTTGTCCTAGGAATGGACTGGATGTCCAAACACAATGGATTGATAGACTGTGCCAAGAAAGCCATAACCATGACTAGCAGCACCGGTATAGTAGTTGAGCACGTCTCTGAAAAACTAACCAGAAAATTCACCTGCAACCAAAGTGTATCCAAGCCAACTCTGGATCAAATCAGGGTCGTTTGTCGCTACCCTGATGTGTTTCCGGATGATCTACCCGGTATGCCCCCGGATCGGGATATCGAGTTTATCATCGAGCTAATCCCCGGAACTGGACCCATAGCCCAGAGAGCCTACAGCATGAACGCAACCGAGCTCGTGGAACTGAAGAAGCAAATAGATGACATGTTGGCCAAAGGTTTGATTAGACCGAGTGCACCCCCCTGGAGATCCCCCGTATTGTTTGTAGACAAGAAAGATGGTGCAAATCGCTTATGCACGGACTATCGTAAGCTTAACGATGTCACCATAAAAAACAAATACCCCCTACCCAAGATAGAAGACTTGTTCAATCAACTCACCGGATCCAGAGTTTTCTCCAAGATAGATCTTAGAACTGGATACCACCAACTGAAGATCCGAGCCACCGACATTCCAAAAACTGCCTTTACCACCAGATATGGGTTGTACGAGTACAACGTCATGTCATTTGGACTGACCAATGCCCCCGCTTACTTCATGAATCTCATGAATAAGATCTTCATGAACTTTTTGGACAAGTTTGTCGTTGTCTTCATCGACGACATCCTCGTCTACTCCAAGTCCGAAGAGGAACATGACCAGCATTTGGAGATTGTCCTAGAAACCCTTAGACAGCACAAGTTATATGCCAAGTTTAGCAAGTGTGAGTTTTGGCTGGAAGAAGTTGGATTCCTCGGACACATCTTGTCTGCAGGAGGAATTGCCGTAGATCCCGCCAAGATCAAAACTGTTATGGAATGGCAAGCCCCAACCACACAAACCGAGGTCCGCGCTTTTCTTGGATTAGCCGGATACTACCGCAGCTTTGTAGAAGGTTTTTCGAGCATCGCTCGACCAATGACCCAACTGCTGAAAAAGGACAGAAAGTTTGAGTGGACCGACAAATGCGAAGAGAGCTTTCAACAGCTCAAGAGACTGACAACAGCCCCAATCCTGATCATGCCAGATATCGCAAAGCCCTTTGACGTATATTGCGACGCCTCCAATACTGGACTTGGATGCGTGCTTATGCAAGAAGGCAAGGTTGTATCCTACCTTTCAAGACAACCCAAGCAACATGAACAGAACTACCCAACCCACGACCTCGAGCTTGCAGCCGTGGTCTTAGCCTTGAAAGTTTGGCATCATTACCTCATGGGTAATCGATGCGAGATCTACTCCGACCACAAAAGCCTCAAATACATATTCACCCAGAAGGAGCTAAACATGAGACAACACCGATGGATCGAATTGATCAAGGATTACGACATGGAGATTCACTACCACCCCGGCAAGGCCAATGTGGTAGCGGATGCTTTGAGTCGACTGCCGTGCCAGTTGAACTCCATGCTCGCAACCGAACAGCCTAGCTTGCACCAAGAGTTTGAACAGTTCAGACTTGAACTTGTTAGTGAAGGATTCCTAGCCAGCATAGAACTGCAACCCACCTTGGTTGGTCAAATCAAGGAAGCCCAGAAAGACAACGCTAGCATTGACGGAATCAAGAAGCAAATAGCCGCAGGAAAAGCCCCCGGATTCACCGTAGACAAAGCCGTAGTGCTTTGGGTCAAAGAACGTCTCTGCGTACCATCGGACTCTGACTTGAAACAAGTCATCCTGCAAGAAGCCCATGACACCCTTTATTCAATCCACCCCGGAGGTACCAAGATGTACCAGGACCTGAAGGAACAATTTTGGTGGCACGGAATGAAGAGAGAGATCGGTAGCTATATCGCTAAGTGTGACATCTGTCAGAGAGTCAAGGCAGAACATCAACGACCAGCCGGACTGTTACAACCCCTCCAGATCCCGGAATGGAAATGGGACTCCGTAGGAATGGACTTTATCACCGGACTGCCCAAATATAGCAAAGGCAATGATTCCATATGGGTAGTGGTCGATAGATTGACCAAAGTCGCCCATTTCATCGCCGTCAAAACCACCTATCAGGGCCCAAAGTTAGCTGAACTTTACATCTCCAGAATAGTCGCCCTGCACGGAACCCCCAAATCGATAGTGTCAGATAGAGGATCACAGTTCACCTCAAGGTTCTGGCAGAAAGTGCATGAAGGACTAGGCACTCGCCTAAATTTCAGCACCGCCTATCACCCTCAGACCGACGGACAGACTGAGAGAGTAAACCAGATACTGGAAGACATGCTTAGAGCATGCGTACTGGAATACGGATCCAAGTGGGAAGACTGCCTACCTTACGCAGAATTCTCTTACAACAATAGCTATCAAGCCAGCCTACAGATGGCCCCCTTTGAAGCCTTGTACGGAAGGAAGTGCCGTACCCCCCTGAACTGGTCGGAAGTCGGAGAGAGCCAAGTTTTCGGCCCAGATGTTCTTCGTGAAGCCGAAGAGAAAGTCCACAAGATCCGAGAGTACCTCAAGACGGCGCAATCGAGACAGAAGAGCTACGCCGACAAGAGACGTCGGGAGATGACCTTTGAGATCGGAGACTTCGTCTATCTCAAAGTATCCCCCTTGAAAGGAATGCAAAGGTTTCAGCTGAAAGGAAAGCTTGCACCCCGCTATGTCGGACCTTTCAAAGTCCTCAGCCGCCGAGGTGAAGTATCTTATCAACTGGAGTTGCCTGAAGAAATGTCGGCGGTGCACGACGTATTTCACATCTCACTTCTCCAGAAATGCCTGGAAGTCCCGGAGAAGACCGAAGTGTTCAAGAACATCGATCACCGATCGGTGGATATCAACAAGGATCTGACTTACCGCGAAGTGCCGATTCGCATCCTGGAGGAAGCTTACCGAACCACCCGCACCCGAAGCATCAAGTTTCTGAAGATACAATGGAGCAATCATACCGAGGATGAAGCCACATGGGAACGCGAAGACTTCATGAAGAAGGAGTACCCAGATCTCTTTAGTACCTAACTTTCTTTTCGATCTCGGGACGAGATCTTTTGTAAGGGGGAAGGGTTTGTAACACCCCAAATTTCAATAAAAAGAAAGTTAGAGAATTCCAGAAAGCAAATTTTCAAACCAACAAAAACTTTTCTATTTGCATATAGTACCATGCATAGGACTTGTGCATTTGAGTGATATGCCATGATGATTGTTATTACTTGTATTTGATATGCTCTAAAACCCTAGTGTGATCATATGAAGATCACCAACCAAATAAATCAAAGGGGAAGAAATTCTATAAAATGCAAAACCCTAAAAACCCTCACATATGCCCTATGGCATTTTTATAAATTTTGACCCTAGACCTATTTGGTCTTCACCATTAGTTGAGTAATGTTATTAAACACTTACTACAACTTTTGGGAACCAAAGATTCACAATTCAAATGGCATTCAAACACAAATCCAACTCACATATGATAATGGTCACTTTGGACAATTCTAGTCTGATCACCACTTTGAGCCCTTGCCATTCATTTTTCCCAAACCAACTCTTGCTAACTCTTTGCACCATTTCAAAGTCAACATCAAGGTGAACAAATTTGGTGAAGAGCACCATGCCAAATTCATCTTTGATCATGAGCAAGGCTCATCCAAAGTTCCAACTTTCTCACATATACAACATTCTACACTTAGCCATTTTGGCCAATTCTTGAATTCTAATTTTTCCACCACCACCTCAAAACCTCTCTGGTCATTTACAACTTATATCAACACTCACATTTCAAAAACTTTCACCATTTGAATTATTTCAAATTTGGATATTTTTGCATTTTCCAAATTCGGGCACTATTTGCAATAGTTGCAAATAGTGATTCTACACACCTAATCTACTCCAACTCTAATCTAACTTGTCCCCTGGTTCCCTCTAACCAATCAATGCCCAATAGAAACCCTAGCAAGGGAGCTAACCATGCATGGACATGGCCATGCCGGCCATGCTCCACACGTCGAGCTCCCCCTCTCTTCCTTCTTCCTCAGCCACGGCCACCGTGCCCAAACGACGCCACCCCACCTCCTACACCACCTAGCAACCGACCATGTCGAGGAGGAGCACTGCACCGGCCAGACCAGCGCGCGCCCATGGCGGCCAGTATGCCGCTCGCGTCGCACGTGTGCGCGCCGCAGACACGCCCTGGCCACCTCTCGCCTGGCCACCTCGCACACGCCCTGGACCACTTAGCTGCGGGTTGAGCATCGCCGCGTCACCACGCAGCTCGCAGACACTCGCGCGACCACGACCCCTGGCCACCGTCGCCGGAGATGGAGAAGAAAAGCCGCCGTAGACGCGCCAGAACCCGCGACGCCCCGACCGCGTTAGCCACCGCCTACCCTACATGTCGCCACCCAGAGGACCACCGTGACGCCAGGAACACCACCGCGCCCTCGCCTAGCTCGCTAGACCGCCGGAGACGCCGCGCCCTTGTCGAGTTCGCCGCAGAGCCTCGGGCACTCGCTCGCCTATAAAAGGAGGCATCGCCTCGTCGATTCCTTCACACCACCACTCCTCCCTCTCCTTCCTTGATCTCCCAGCCACCTCGCCGCTCCACATTGACCACCAGAGCCGCCCAATTTCTACCTCACTGCCGCACGCCGCCGCGGAAGCTCGCCGACGATTGGAGCCACCTCAGGCGACGCCACCTGTACCAGGAGAACCGCCGTCGTCCACATCTACCTCGAGCATACTGCCATCCCTCGCTGGAGCCCTGGTTAGCCCTCCAACCCCCTACCTGAGCCGCCGGCGAACTTCTCTCTCGCCGGGGACGACGATGAACTCGAGCCGTTCGATCCATTTCTAATCCAACACTCCCCTTTAAAACTTACCGCTTCGGTGACGCTGAGTCACTGACGCGCGGACCCCACCCTGTCAGCGCGCCGCGCGTCTGTGGACCGTGGTTGGGCTGGACTGGGTTGGTTTGGGCCGTTTTCAAATCTTTTAGCCCAACTAGTTTTCCCGCCGGCCTGTTAAATTCAAATCCAGTTTAATTAATACAAATGAATTTCAATACTGCTGCCACTTTGAAATTCAATAGAATTAAATTGGCTAAACCAAATTTGATGAACTTTATATTGTTGGAAAGCTAAAGAAATTATCCATCCAATGCCACTGGTCTCATGGCCAGATTCTTTGTAGAATTAATATGATAAAAATAACAAGACAGGGACTTTTCCCTATTCAAATAATTCTTAAAAATCAACCAGAATAGATATTAAGTTAATTCCAACTCTAATAGCTCGCATTTGACTTACACTATTTGTTTATGAAATAAAATGGTGTGGTCACCTTGTATGATCATGCCATAGTTTAATGAATGGATATTATGGCTAGTTTAACTAGTTGATACTGTCCAAAACTATTAAGGTAAATTATGTGAAGTCTTATACTTCATTTAAACTTGTCTCACATGAGTTCATGGGATGTTTGGACCCCTGGTCCCAAACTCTCTTATATGAATTACTTGAGATTTAAATCAAATATAGTGTTATTTAAATAGTATGAGGTGATCTACCTCATTTAAATCATTTTCACAAATGATGATGATGAACATTTGACTTAGGTCAATATGAGTTCATCCATGATTGTTTGAGAAATTAAATCTTAAAGAAGATTTCAATGAGAGGAAATTATTTCTCAAGAACTCTATGGAAACTATCATTTACATATGAAATGCAAAGAAGTGAATTCTTTTCAAACAACACAACCCATGCACCTAAGTAGATTATTTTGTGTGCATAGAATAGTTTGTGTGTTTATATGTGATGTATGGAATAGCCATTGAATTAGTGAGTAATTATACTCGTATTCAAATTTAGACAGTAGCACCGGAGAGTACGCCGAAGAAGAAGGTTGCTACCAAGAGGAAGAGGAGGAACAGTTTGAGAACTACCAAGGCAAGCTAATATTCTTGCAAAGTGCAAAGCCCCTTGGGGCAAGGCACCATGATTCTTATCTTTTCTTACATGAACCTATCCCTAGTTTTTACTTTACAAGTTTTACTTGTTTTCTAAAGGAGTTACTTTTATAGTTAACTTTGGTCAAAGTACAAGTGGGTTACTAGAGTAATGAGTTAGTCTCTTCCAAGCAAAGCAAGGTAGCACCCCTCATGATTTAGAGCTAGTGCTAATGAAATAAAACTTGACTACTCTAGATGGGAACAATGTGAATTTGGAAATGAATTTGAAACCTTGGAATGAAGATGCATTCCATTGAATGATTTTGGAAGGTGAATGTGAACAAGAGAAGATGGTGATTTTTGATAAACAATGATGTTGGTTTGAATGCGATACCTTTCCAATTATTAAGTACCTCCACAATACCTGATTATGGGTAGGGCTTAACTGGAAGTTTATGCGTCTTAGTATGGGTTCCCTCTGAACACACGTCATAGGGGTTACGCTTGAGGCTGCCTCCGTTGTTGAGAAATGATGTGAAATTGAGGTGAATTGTACGGCCAAGCCCTGTGCAGTTCCCAGGTTGACAGTTGGTCTTCACTGGGAGGCCAAGCTCATGGGGAGAGGTGCTCATACTAGGATTTGTAAGTGAAAGGTTATGGTTGATGATCCGCGTACTGTGTTACGATGATTCGGGGTAATCCCGACGGATGAAATCAAATGTTGTGGCACAAGTGTGCAACCTCTGCAGAGTGTAAAACTATTCGAATAGCCGCGTCCACGGTTACGGACGGTTGGAAAGGCCATACAGTTTCCGATGTCATTTCTTTGAAAAGGATGTTGAAAAGGATGATGGTGGAATGACTTGTGGTGAATTGAATTGAAATCACCACTGGAATGGTGGGAATGACACTAATGTTCCCACTTGAGTTAGTTAGCACTTGAACAAGCTTTTCTCAAACTTTGTGAACTAAAACTAGCTTTATGCAAATAAACTAGAGCTTAGCGAACCATACTAGAATGTCTAGCACTTAATTGAGTATTAGTTTGCGAGTACTCAACGTACTCACGGCTTTGTCCCTGGCTATTCAAATGGCCAGAGTATGAAGATGAACAAGGAGATGACCAGCAGGACGCCTACGACAACTAAGCGCCTTTCGACGTCAAGTGTTGGCCTGTGGACTAGAGAGTCCTTGTATCTTACGCTTCCGCTAGGTTGAACTATGAACTTGTGTTTGTTCGTTGATCAATAGATCAACTATTCGTGTAATATGGATCATGTGATTCCAAATATGTAAGACTTATGGTTTGTAATGAATGATGCTTAACTATTATGCCTCGCAACAACAATATTCCTGGGATTGCGATGTATGACATAATAGGCATTCGGACTTAAAAATCCGGGTGTTGACATTAATCATCATATTATCAAGAAGCTTTGTTGCTTCACCAAGAGTGATGGACATAAAGGTACCTCCAGCAGCTGAATCCAATAGGTTCCGCGAAGAAAAATTCAGTCCTGCATAAAAGGTTTGGATGATCATCCAAGTAGTCAGTCCATGGGTTGGGCAATTTTTAACCAAAGATTTCATTCTTTCCCAAGCTTGTGCAACATGCTCATTATCCAATTGTTTAAAATTCATTATGCTACTCCTCAAAGATATAATTTTAGCATGGGGATAATATCTACCAATAAAAGCATCCTTACATTTAGTCCATGAATCAATACTATTCTTAGGCAGAGATAGCAACCAATCTTTAGATCTTCCTCTTAGTGAGAAAGGGAACAATTTTAATTTTATAATGTCACCATCTACATCCTTATACTTTTGCATTTCACATAATTCAATAAAATTATTGAGATGGGCAGCAGCATCATCAGAACTAACACCAGAAAATTGCTCTCGCATAACAAGATTTAGTAAAGCAGGTTTAATTTCAAAGAATTCCGCTGTAGTAGCAGGTGGAGCAATAGGTGTGCATAAGAAATCATTATTATTTGTGGTTGTGAAGTCACACAACTTAGTATTTTCAGGAGTACCCATTTTAGCAATAGTAAATAAAGCAAACTAGATAAAGTAAATGCAAGTAACTAATTTTTTTGTGTTTTTGATATAGCAAACAAGATAGCAAATAAAGTAAAACTAGCAACTAATTTTTTTTGTGTTTTGATATAATGCAGCAAACAAAGTAGTAAATAAAATAAAGCAAGACAAAAACAAAGTAAAGAGATTGGGATGTGGAGACTCCCCTTGCAGCGTGTCTTGATCTCCCCGGCAACGGCGCCAGAAATTTACTTGCTGGCGCGTAGTTGACGTGGGAGTTAGAAATCTTTTTCCTTCACGTCCCCGGCAACGGCGCCAGAAATTTAGCTTGACACGCGTACAGCACGCGACCGTTGGGAACCCCAAGTGGAAGGTGTGATGCGTACAGCAGTAAGTTTCCCTCAGTTAGAAACCAAGGTTTATCGAACCAGTAGGAGTCAAGAAGCACGTTGAAGGTTGATGGCGGCGAGATGTAGTGCGACGCAACACCAGGGATTCCGGCGCCAACGTGGAACCTGCACAACACAACCAAAGTACTTTGCCCCAACGAAACAGTGAGGTTGTCAATCTCACCGGCTTGCTGTAACAAAGGATTAGATGTATAGTGTGGATGATGATTGTTTGCAGAGAACAGTAGAACAAGTATTGCAGCAGATTGTATTCGATGTAAAAGAATGGACCGGGGTCCACAGTTCACTAGTGGTGTCTCTCCAATAAGATAAATAGCATGTTGGGTGAACAAATTACAGTTGGGCAATTGACAAATAGAGAGGGCATGACAATGAACATACATGATATGATGAGTATTGTGAGATTTAATTGGGCATTACGACAAAGTACATAGACCGCTATCCAGCATGCATCTATGCCTAAAAAGTCCACCTTCAGGTTATCATCCGAACCCCTTCCAGTATTAAGTTGCAAACAATAGACAATTGCATTAAGTATGGTGCGTAATGTAATCAACAACTACATCCTCGGACATAGCATCAATGTTTTATCCCTAGTGGCAACAGCACATCCACAACCTTAGGGGTTTCTGTCACTCCCCCAGATTCAATAGAGGCATGAACCCACTATCGAGCATAAATACTCCCTCTTGGAGTTACAAGCATCAACTTGGCCAAAGCATCTACTAGTAACGGAGAGCATGCAAGATCATAAACAACACAAAGATAGATTGATAATCAACATAACATAGTATTCTCTATCCATCGGATCCCAACAAACACAACATATAGCATTACAGATAGATGATCTTGATCATGTTAGGCAGCTCACAAGATCCGACAATGAAGCATAATGAGGAGAAGACAACCATCTAGCTACTGCTATGGACCCATAGTCCAGGGGTGAACTACTCACTCATCACTCCGGAGGCGACCATGGCGGTGTAGAGTCCTCCGGGAGATGATTCCCCTCTCCGGCAGGGTGCCGGAGGCGATCTCCTGAATCCCCCGAGATGGGATTGGCGGCGGCGGCGTCCCTGGAAGGTTTTCCGTATCGTGGCTCTCGGTACTGGGGGTTTCGCGACGAAGACTATATGTAGGCGGAAGGGCAGGTCAGGGGGCCACACGGGGGCCCCACACGCTAGGGCCGCGCGGGCCCCCCTGGGCCGCGCCGCCCTAGTGTGGCGGCGCCCCGTGGCCCCACTTCGTCTTCCCTTCGGTCTTCTGGAAGCTTCGTGGCAAAATAGGCCCCTGGGCGTTGATTTCGTCCAATTCCGAGAATATTTCCTTACTAGGATTTCTGAAACCAAAAACAGCAGAAAACAGCAACTGGCTCTTCGGCATCTCGTTAATAGGTTAGTGCCGGAAAATGCATAAATATGACATAAAGTATGCATAAAACATGTAGATATCATCAATAATGTGGCATGGAACATAAGAAATTATCGATACGTCGGAGACGTATCAATGGAGGCTCGAGTGTTTAGGTTTTTCCCGAGATCGTGAATAAATAGGCGGAAGGGCGAGGTCGGTGGAGGCTAGGGGGCCCACCACCCCTTGGCGCGGCCAGAACCTATGCCGCACCTAGGGCTGGTCTGGCTTCCCTGTGGCCCCTCTTCGTCTCTCCTCCAGATTTCGTCTTCGTTACAGAAAAATAAGATCTTCGGTTTTTGTTTCATCCAATTCCGAGAATATTTCCTGTACAACTTTTCTGAAATACAAAACAACAGAAAAAAGGAACTGACACTGTGGCATCTTGTCAATAGGTTAGTGCCGGAAAATGTATAAAAGTGCAACGAAGTGTAATCAAAACATATATAAACTGGTGTAAAACAAGCATGGAGCATAAAAAATTATAGATACGTTTGCAACGTATCACTTTCCACCCCGACCATAGGGGCCGGCGTGGAAGTGCCAACTATTATATTGAGATCTAAAACCCACCGGCTACATATGTAATGGAATCAATATGATTAGGTAGAGTTCGCCATTGACTATGGACAGAGAAGTACTTCTCAAGAATGGAACTTACGTATGAATCTATAAGGTTAGACTGTCGAATTCGGAAAGTAGAGAAGGGCGAGAAAACGATTTAGAGCACCCCATGGCCGCATGCATATACAACCCATTAGTCGGAAAAGGGTTCGATGCACCAAACCCTAGAAGGGGCTATTGGTTCCATATCCCTAAGGGGTCGGTTGATCCTCTGATGAGGGCTAAGCCTCGATTGGGTGGGCCGATCTCACGAATTGACCAAGAACACGAGGGGGAGAGGGATGAACACGAAGAAATCGGTGAAAAACATGATGAACACACATAAAACACACACCAACCCGCTACAATTTGGTTTACTCCCGGTAACCCAAACCACTGTCCCGATAGAATCTCTCGAGGGAAAGATATGAGGTTGAATCTCCAAGAGAAAAATCGGTATACGCTCGGTAGAGTCACACGAGTGAGAGATCGAGGTAGAATCACAAGTATGAAAGACCAATCACATGAGGAGTGCCTTGATACAATATATTTGGTAATCTAAGGAGGGGGTTTCCCTAATCCCAAAGGGACGGTGGAGGCATAAGCCAAGTTTAGTTCATTCTACTTGTAAGAGCAAGATCCATATCCCGTGTTTTGTGTGTTTGATAACAACACTCGAATGATTTTAACCGTGCACAAAGATTGTCTTTGATAGGTTTGCAAATTGTACGGTGCCCTCGTTGAACACATTATGATCGGAAGACTGAAGCGTAGTTCTTAGGTTTTCTGGTTTTGTGTGTGTGTCGCGAGGTAACATGGTAGGAGAGGAAAAGAGGAAAAGAAGTTTCAGCCATAGTGGTACTACCGGTACCAGGAGATGTAGTACCGCTACCCTACTGGTACCGCTCTGAGGTACCGCTCTGGAGGTTTCTCACGCAATTGTCCCACAGAACAAGTTATGGTACCTCTGCGGTACCTTGAGCGGTAGTACCGCTTGAGAGCGGTAGTACCGCCTACGGTACCGCTTAAGTACCGTAACTAGTTACGGTAGTACCACTTCGGTACCGCTGCAGTACCGCTTGGGATCCAGTAAGGTTTGGAGCCCATTGCGGTACCTCAAGCGGTACCGCGAGCGGTAGTGCCGCTTTGTGTCCACGTGGACAAGTTCTGTGGGGATTTCGAATCCAGAGCGGTAGTACCGCTTAGGCAGAAACTGCACATAACGGTTGGATTTGAGGAGACCTATATAAAGGCCTCTTCTTCCCCAGCTCGTTTTTAGCTCTTCTCTCTCTCTCCTCCATTGTTGCTTAGCTCAAACTAAGTGGATCACCCTACCTACCCAATCAATCTTGCTCATACTTTGAGGAGTGGTGGAGGAGACCCCGATCTATCGTTCTACCGAGAGAAATTTCACCAATTCGTGGTAGTCCTTAGTGGATCTTGGTGGTAGAGTTCCTTTGGTGGAATCTTGGAAGAAGTGCACCTATGGAGGCTAGCTTGGTGTTGTGCTAGCCCCATAGGTTGTTGGGAGCCTCCTTGTGGTGTGGAGCTCGCCCCAACCTTGTGAAGGAATCACCGCCTCGACTGGTGCCATAGTGGAGAAGGGGGAGCACCTTCATGGAGATCTCTCGAGGAAGAAGGTGAGGCCTTCCTTCGTGGTGTGGCCGCCTAGCCTCTTGTGTGAGGCTACCATCTCCTCAACGCAGACGTACTCCCTTTTGTGGGAGGAACTGCGGGAAACAAACCTCGCCTCGTCTCCGCGCCCTCCGGTTGTCCCGCTCCTCACTCTTACTATCTTGTTTGGTTCCTTTACTTGTTGCACTTGTGTATGATCATACTAGGAACACCTTGAGAATCAAAGCTATCATCTTTACTTCCGTTGCACTAAAAAATTTAAAATGCTAAAACTTGACGTAGCGTCCATTCACCCCCCCTCTTGTTCGCTACGATCCATTCAATTGGTATCAGAGCAAGGTTTTCTTGCTCGGGCTTTACCGCCTAAGAAATGGCCGAACAAGAGGCGGTTGTGAATGGATTCCTTCCCGGTGAGAAATCATCTCCATCATCAATTGCCGATAATACTCCGGCTACTTTGGATGAACTCAAGAAATTGGAGTCATCCATTGTATCTCAAATGAAGGCTATGATGATGGAGTTGATTACTCCAAAACCAAACCCCATCATAGATCCTAAGGGAGGTGTCGATGTTCCTCCACCACAAGTCAACACTTTTCCTCTTGTTGGTTTTGTTGAGCAATCGACAAAGCCACATCGAGAAAAGGAACTTGAGGATGTTGACACCTCATCAAAAGGGAAGGATGAACCTCCGGTTGCGGGACAATTAGGAGGTAATCATGCGGTGCCTCCACCAAGTGATTACACCGTGAATGTCCCAATACCCATGCCTCTCATTTTGAATCATGGTTCACCACCGCTACTTGAATCTAATAGCTTTGAAAATTGGAAATTCTTAATGCGTTCCCATGTGCGTAGTGCTTCTA
This sequence comes from Lolium perenne, assembly GCF_019359855.2. Lineage (NCBI taxonomy): Eukaryota > Viridiplantae > Streptophyta > Magnoliopsida > Poales > Poaceae > Lolium > Lolium perenne. The sequence goes on along the minus strand of NC_067246.2, from coordinate 188,815,096 downwards.
CCTAGCTTTGGCGTATCATTGAGGAGGGCTATTCACCACGAGACCCAATGAACTTGACAAGAAGGGAAGTGGTGGATGACCAACTCAACGCCACCGCCATCAACATGATTCACATGGCCGTCACGCCCAAGGACCGCGCTCATATCCGCTCACTCAAGACCGCCAAGGAAGCTTGGGATAAACTAGACAAGATCTTCCTCGGAAATGAGAGCATCCAAAGCTCTCGTTTTGATGAAGTGAACAACATGGCTGACAAATTCGTCATGAATGAAGGAGAGACCCCCGAAGAAATGTATCGGAGCCTCATTGCTCTCGCCGTTCAAATGCAAGATCTTGGAGCAACATTTGTGGATGACCATTGGATCAAGCGCAAGTTCTACAATGCTCTCCTCCCTTATGAGGAAGTGAAGTTGACGGCCATCCGCCAAAACGCCTCTTTCAGAGGTATGACATCCAATGAAGTCCTTAGAAGTCATCGCTTTGGACATCTCTAAGAAGAATGTGGAAGATCTTGTTGCTCGCGCCCACAACACCCGCAAGCCCAACCTTGCATTGAAGATGAAGGAGCATGGAGCTAGTGAGAGCGATGAGGATCCCATCGAGTGGGGTCCGGATGATCTCAAGGCCAACTATCATGAACACATGGCTCTTGCCGCCAAGAGTTTTTGGAGTGGAAACAAGACACGAAGCTCAAGGCCAAGAAGATACTCACCTCATGATTCTACTAGACTCTCCTCCAAGAGCCCAAGGGAGGAACAAAAGGGAAGTTCTTGCTACAAATGCGGCGACAAAAGTCACTTTGTTGCGGATTGTATCTATGAGAGAAGGGAAGACAACGGTGGAAGGCTCGTTCGTAAGAGCATGTTTAGATCCCTCTCCAAAGGTTTCTCCAAGTTTTCCTCCAACTTCGACGACACCAAGATCTCCTCCACCAAGAAGCCTAGAGCCTTCATTATTCGTGAGGAGTACTCCTCCGACGAAGGTGATGAGCATGAAGACAAAGGGAAAGAAGGAGAAGTGGCCGCCATCGCCATTTCCACCATCTCTCCCTTCGACTCTCCAAACGAGAACCTCATCACCAACACCTCTCGTTGCTTAGTGGCAAAGGTATTGTTGGAGGTAGAACCCCTTTCCGAACCTACATCTTTGTCAAATACTATATCTATTGTGGGTTTGGATGCTTCTCCCACTAACATGCTAGGAGATCAAGACCATATGATGGAAAAGGAGTGGCTTGAGAAGGAGGAGGTATTAGAGCTTATCTCTCTCACTCAAGCTCATGAGGAAGAAGTGTGTATGCGTATTTCTCTTGAAGCTAGTGCTATTGTTCTTGAGGACTCCAACAATTCTCTCATCTCCCAACTCATCAAGGACCGAGATTATGCTCTTGGTTGGGTGGATGAGCTCAAGGCGAAGAAGCGTTATCTTGAAGAAAGCCATGAATGGTTGCTTGAGGATGTTGCAACCCTTACCAAGAACTTCAAATCTTTGGAATGCAAGTTTGAACTCCTATCCGAGATGGAGAGGCATCCTTAAGAAGAAGTGTACAAGAAGAAAGAAGATGAAGGTCCTAATTCATGTTGTGACAAGCTCCTTGACGAAGTTTGCTTCTTGAGAAGACACAATGAGAAATTCTTGGAAGTCATTTCTACTCAAGAGGAGGCCTTGGATGAATACTATCGCTTGAGTAAAGAGAAGGTGCAATGTTGTGATCATGAAGAGGAGATTGCCACTCTAAAGAGACACAAGGCCAAGCTAGTTGAAGTGAATGATAGGCAAAATGAGTCCTTGATGGAGTGGATTCGTTTGAGCAAGGAAAATGTCACTTGTTGTAACCATGAGGATGAAATTTCATATCTAAAGAGAAGCAAGGACAAACTTATGGTGATCAAGCTTATGCAAGATAAAGCTTTAAAAGAATACCAACTCTCAAGCAAGGATCACATTTGTTGTAATCATGAAGATGACATTGCCACCTTGGAAAGGCACAAGCGTTTGCTCTTGAAAAGGAATTCTATTCTTGAGGAAGCTCTATCGGAACAATTCTGGGTGAATAAGGAGAAAGAGGTTCAAGTGTTTGACATAACTCACCCTCACCCGACCATGAAGATGAAGTCAATCGCTTGAAGTCCAAAATTGAGAGCTAATACGTCTCAAACGTATCTATAATTTCTTATGTTCCATGCTAGTTTTATGACAATACTCACATGTTTTATATACACTTTACATCATTTATACGCATTTTCCGGCACTAACCTATTAACAAGATGCCGAAGAGCCAGTTCCTGTTTTCTGCTGTTTTTGGTTTCAAAAATCCTACATAGGAAATATTCTCGGAATTGGACGAAACGAACGCCCAGGGTCTTATTTTTCCACGGAGCTTCCAGAAGACCGAAGAGGATACGAAGTGGGGCCACGGGGTGCCGACACCACAAGGCGGCGCGACCAGCATGGGGCCCGCGCTGCCCTATGGTGTGGGGCCCCTGTGCCTCCTCCGACTCTGCCCTTCCGCCTACTTATACTCTCCGTCGCGAAAACCCTATTACCGAGAGCCAAGATACGAGAAAAGTTCCAGAGACGCCGCTGCCGCCAATCCCATCTCGGGGGATTCAGGAGATCGCCTCCGGCATCCTGCCGGAGAGGGGAATCATCACCCGGAGGATTCTACATCACCATGATCGCCTCCGGACTGATGTGTGAGTAGTTCATCCTTGGACTATGGGTCCATAGCAGTAGCTAGATGGTTGTCTTCTCCTCATTGTGCTATCATGTCAGATCTTGTGAGCTGCTGATACGTCTCCGACGTATCGATAATTTCTTATGTTCCATGCCACATTATTGATGATTTCTACATGTTTTATGCATACTTTATGTCATTATTATGCGTTTTCCGGAACTAACCTATTGACGAGATGCCGAAGGGCCAGTTGCTGTTTTCTGCTGTTTTTGGTTTCAGAAATCCTAGTAAGGAAATATTCTCGGAATCGGACAAAATCAACGCCGAAGATCTTAGAATCCCCGGAAGCATCCAGAACACCCGAGAGTCACCAGAGGGGGGCCACAGGCCCACCAGACCATAGGCCGGCGCGACCAAGGGGGGGCCCGCGCCCCCCTATAGTGTCGTCGCCCTGTTGACCTTCTGACGCCGCCTCTTTGCCTATTTAAGGGCCCTCGACCTAAAACCTCGATACGAAAAAGCCACGGTACGAGAAACCTTCCAGAGCCGCCGCCATCGCGAAGCCAAGATCTAGGGGACAGGAGTCTCTGTTCCGGCACGCCGCCGGGACGGGGAAGTGCCCCCGGAAGGCTCCTCCATCGACACCACCGCCATCTTCATCAACGCTGCTGTCTCCCATGAGGAGGGAGTAGTTCTCCATCGAGGCTCGGGGCTGTACCGGTAGCTATGTGGTTCATCTCTCCCCTATGTACTTCAATACAATAATCTCATGAGCTGCCTTACATGATTGAGATTCATATGATGATGCTTGTAATCTAGATGTCGTTATGCTAGTCAAGTGAATTTTACTTATGTGATCTCCGGAGACTCCTTGTCCCACGTGTGTAAAGGTGACAGTGTGTGCACCGTGTGGGTCTCTTAGGCTATATTTCACAGAATACTTATTCATTGTTATGAATGGCATAGTGAAGTGCTTATTTATATCTCTTTATGATTGCAATGTGTTTTGTATCACAATTTATCTATGTGCTACTCTAGTGATGTTATTAAAGTAGTTTATTCCTCCTGCACGGTGTAATGGTGACAGTGTGTGCATCCGTGTTAATACTTGGCGTAGGCTATGATTGTGATCTCTTGTAGATTATGAAGTTAACTATTGCTATGATGGTATTGATGTGATCTACGCCTCCTTTCGTAGCGTGAAGGTGACAGTGTGCATGCTACGTTAGTACTTGGTTTAGTTGTGTTGATCTATCATACACTCTAAGGTTATTTAAATATGAACATTGAATATTGTGGAGCTTGTTAACTCCGGCATTGAGGGTTCGTGTAATCCTACACAGTTAGTGGTGTTCATCATCCAACAAGAGGGTGTAGAATATGCATTTACCTATTCTGTTATGTGATCAAAGTTGAGAGTGTCCACTAGTGAAAGTCTAATCCCTAGGCCTTGTTCCTAAATACTGCTATCGCTGCTTGTTTACTGTTTTACTGCGTTACTACTGCTGCATTACTACTGCTTGTTTACTGTCCTGGGCAAAGCACTTTTCTGGTGCCGTTGCTACTGCTTATATATATATTCATACCACCTGTATTTCACTATCTCTTCGCCGAACTAGTGCACCTATTAGGTGTGTTGGGGACACAAGAGACTTCTTGCTTTGTGGTTGCAGGGTTGCATGAGAGGGATATCTTTGACCTCTTCCTCCCTGAGTTCGATAAACCTTGGGTGATCCACTTAAGGGAAACTTGCTGCTGTTCTACAAACCTCTGCTCTTGGAGGCCCAACACTGTCTACAAGAATAGAAGCTCCCGTAGACATCAAGCTATTTTCTAGCGCCGTTGCCGGGGAGGAAAGGTAAAAGGCACTCATACTTTGGTTCCAGGTTAAGTACTTTTCTGGCACCATTGTGTTTGTGCTCGAAGCTATTTCCTTTAGATCCTGCAATTGCATCTTTTTGTTTCATGTTTACACTAGTTAGGCATAATGGAAAACAACAAAAATATGAGAGATCTTTATGAACTTTATCTTGAATTAGGACATGATGTGTTTGAAGAGAGAATTAAAAAACCCATGGAACTTTATATGCATGCTAATGGGAATGTTATTAATATGAATGCTTTGAACACTATTGTTGCTAATGCTATGGAAAATTCTAAGCTTGGGGAAGTTGGCTTTGATGAGCATGATCTTTTTAGTCCCCCAAGCATTGAGGAGGAAATTTTCTTTGATGATACTTTGCCTCCTATTTATGATGATTATAATGATAGTAGCCTTTTGGTACCACCTGTTATGGAGGATAAATTTGATTATGATTACAATATGCCTCCTACACTTGATGAGAAGAATAATGATAGCTACTTTGTTGAATTTGCTCCCACTACAACTAATAAAATTGATTATGCTTATGTGGACAGTAATAATTTTATGCATGAGACTCATGATAAGAATGCTTTATGTGATAGTTATATTGTTGAGTTTGCTCATGATACTACTGAAAGTTATTATGAGAGAGGAAAATATGGTTGTAGAAATTTTCATGTTACTAAAACACCTCGCTATGTGCTGAAATTTTTGAAGCTACACTTGTTTTATCTTCCTATGCTTGTCACTTTGCTATTCATGAATTCGTTTATTTACAAGATTCCTATGCATAGGAAGCATGTTAGACTTAAATGTGTTTTGAATTTGCCTCTTGATGCTCTCTTTTGCTTCAAATGCTATTTCTTGCGAGTGCATCATTAAAACTGCTGAGCCCATCTTAATGGCTATAAAGAAAGAACTTCTTGGGAGATAACCCATGTGTTATTTTGCTACAGTACTTTGTTTTATATTTGTGTCTTGGAAGTTGTTTACTACTGTAGCAACCTCTCCTTATCTTAGTTTTGTGTTTTGTTGTGCCAAGTAAAGTCGTTGATAGTAAGGTTCATACTAGATTTGGATTACTGCGCAGAAACAGATTTCTTTGCTGTCACGAATCTGGGCAAAATTCTCTGTAGGTAATTCAGAAAATTATGCCAATTTACGTGAGTGATCCTCAGATATGTACGCAACTTTCATTCAATTTGAGCATTTTCATTTGAGCAAGTCTGGTGCCTCAATAAAATTCTTCTTTACGGACTGTTCTGTTTTGACAGATTCTGCCTTTTATTTCGCATTGCCTCTTTTGCTATGTGGGATGGATTTCTTTGTTCCATTAACTTCCAGTAGCTTTAGGCAATGTCCAGAAGTGTTAAGAATGATTGTGTCACCTCTGAACATGTGAGTTTTTGATTATGCACTAACCCTCTAATGAGTTGTTTTGAGTTTGGTGTGGAGGAAGTTTTCAAGGGTCAAGAGAGGAGGATGATATACTATGATCAAGGAGAGTGAAAGCTCTAAGCTTGGGATGCCCCGGTGGTTCATCCCTGCATATTTCAAGAAGACTCAAGCATCTAAGCTTGGGGATGCCCAAGGCATCCCCTTCTTCATCGACAAATTATCAGGTTCCTTCTCTTGAAACTATATTTTTATTCGGTCACATCTTATGTACTTTACTTGGAGCGTCTGTATGTTTCTTGTTTTTGTTTTTGTTTGAATAAATGCTTGTGTGGGAGAGAGACACGCTCCGCTGGTTCATAGGAACACATGTGTTCTTAGCCTTTAATTTTCATGGCGAAGGATGAAACTGCTTCGTTAATTGTTATATGGTTGGAAACAGGAAATGCTACATGTAGTAATTGGTAAAATGTTCTGGATAATGTGATACTTGGCAATTGTTGTGCTCATGTTTAAGCTCTTGCATCATATACTTTGCACCTATTAATGAAGAAATACATAGAGCTTGCTAAAATTTGGTTTGCATAATTGGTTTCTCTAAGGTCTAGATAATTTCTAGTATTGAGTTTGAACAACAAGGAAGACGGTGTAGAGTCTTATAATGTTTACAATATGTCTTTTATGTGAGTTTTGCTGCACCGGTTCATCCTTGTGTTTGTTTCAAATAAACCTTGCTAGCCTAAGCCTTGTATCGAGAGGGAATACTTCTCATGCATCCAAAATACTTGAGCCAACCACTATGCCATTTGTGTCCACCATACCTACCTACTACATGGTATTTCTCCGCCATTCCAAAGTAAATTGCTTGAGTGCTATCTTTAAACAATTCAAAATTTATCACCTCTGATTTGTGTCAATGTTTTATAGCTCATGAGGAAGTATGTGGTGTTTATCTTTCAATCTTGTTGGGCAACTTTCACCAATGGACTAGTGGCTTCATCCGCTTATCCAATAATTTTGCAAAAAGAGCTGGCAATGGGATTCCCAGTCCCAAATTAATTAATAAAAATAGACACTCCTCCATGGTATGTGATTGATTGGACGGCACCCGAAGGATTTGGTTAGCCATGGCTTGAGAAAGCAAAGGTGGGGAGGAGTGTCATCATAATAAAACTAAAATAAAAAGGCACTCCTTCATGGTATGAGATTGTTGGCAGGCACCCGAAGGATTCGGTTAGCCATGGTTTGTGAAAGAAAGGTTGGAAGGAGTGCCACACAAAAATAAAATAAAATGGGAGCCGCTCTTTGAAGGTTTGTCTGGAAAGGGGGTTAGAGTGCCCACTACCATTCGTTGACAACAACAAACACCTCTCAAAATTTTACTTTTATGCTCTCTACATGTTTTCAAAATCAAATCTCTAGCACAAATATAGCAATCGATGCTTTTCTCTTTGAAGGACCATTCTTTTACTTTTATTGTTGAGTCAGTTCACCTATTTCTCTCCACCTCAAGAAGCAAACACTTGTGTGAACTGTGCATTGATTCCTACATACTTGCATATTGCACTTGTTATATTACTTTACATTGACAATTATCCATGAGATACACATGTTACAAGTTGAAAGCAACCGCTGAAACTTAATCTTCCTTTGTGTTGTTTCAATACCTCTACTATGAATTATTGCTTTATGAGTTAACTCTTATGCAAGACTTATTGATGCTTGTCTTGAAGTACTATTCATGAAAAGTCTTTGCTATATGATTCACTTGTTTACTCATGTCATATACATTGTTTTGATCGCTGCATTCACTACATATGCTTACAAATAGTATGATCAAGGTTATGATGGCATGTCACTCTAGAAATTATGTTTGTTATCGTTTACTTGCTCGGGACGAGCAGAAACTAAGCTTGGGGATGCTGATACGTCTCCGACGTATCGATAATTTCTTATGTTCCATGCCACATTATTGATGATTTCTACATGTTTTATGCATACTTTATGTCATTATTATGCGTTTTCCGGAACTAACCTATTGACGAGATGCCGAAGGGCCAGTTGCTGTTTTCTGCTGTTTTTGGTTTCAGAAATCCTAGTAAGGAAATATTCTCGGAATCGGACGAAATCAACGCCGAAGATCTTAGAATCCCCGGAAGCATCCAGAACACCCGAGAGTCGCCAGAGGGGGGCCACAGGCCCACCAGACCATAGGCCGGCGCGGCCAAGGGGGGGCCCGCGCCCCCCTATAGTGTCGTCGCCCTGTTGACCTTCTGACGCCGCCTCTTCGCCTATTTAAGGGCCCTCGACCTAACACTACTAGGAAAAAGCTATTCAGTGGCGCACCACTATCCCCCATCAGTGGCGCACTGCTGGTGCGCCACTACTATCACGCCACTGCTAAGTTTTAGTAGTGGCGCACTACTAGTGCGCCACAACTACCCTAAGTAACAGTGGCGCACTGCGCCGTGCGCCATTGATAGGTAAACTGGTGCGCCACTACTACCCCAAAGGGGTGCGCCACTGTTGTTCAGCAGCAGTGCGCCACTATCTCATTGCCGGTGCGCGCCATCGCTGCCTCCTTGGGTGCGCCACTGTTACGGCGAGCTGGTGCGCCATTGCTGCTTGTTTAGGTGCGCCACTGTTGCATCTCAGACGTGCGCCACTGCTGGCAGCTTTGGTGCGCCACTGGTAGTTTCGAAGGTGATCAGAGGGTTGTGCGCCACTGGGTCCAGGCTGGTGCGCCACTGTTACTTGGTGGTCGTGCGCCACTCATGATCCAGTAGTGCGCCACTACTATTAGTTCGTTTTCATTTTTTGTATTTCTGGCATGTATTTGTACAGGTTGTATAGCACAGTATAACAGCACAGATACAGAATATATAACACATATATACAACAGCACAGTATACCAATACATAGTCCTTCACATTAGCCTCCATGATTCACAAGATTTCAAATATTAGACAAGTGTTACGGTGTTACAAGTCAAATGAGCTAGTGGTTACACAAGGTCGATCATCTAAACTAGCATCACATAGAAGAGAGCTAGAGTCACTACTAGCACCGTCCCGATGAAAGTGGTCTTCATCCGGTTCCTCCTCCGCTCCGTCCTCTCTCCCGCCAGATAGCGTGCGTATCTGTCTTCGGCCTCCGCTCTAGTGGTGTACCCTTTGTAGCTGTTACCGCTAAAACGGTGAACCTGTCTCCGACACTCCTCCCAGTCGTTGTAGACTCCGGGAACCTTGCCCTTGTACACGACATACCACGTCATATCTGCACATATATGAACAAGCCAAAGAAACTAAGAAGTGCAAACTCAAATAAGAGACAAGTAGCTAGTATGAACTAAATGGAATGCCTCATACATTGTTGGTCCAAACAAATATTAACATTTAGGGAAGGCGTTAGTGAGGCCAGGTAGGATGCACAAGAGATTGATACTTGTGTCATCGCACCAGGCTCACTAGCGCCTCCCCCAAGTGTAGTGACCACAAAATTTAATCATCGGCCAATGCAATTAAGAAGTGCAAACTCAAATAAGAGACAAGTAGCTAGTATGAACTAAATGGAATGCCTCATACATTGTTGGTCCAAACAAATATGAACATCCCGGGATGGCGTAAGTGAGGCCAGGTAGGATGCACAAGAGATTGATACTTGTGCCATCGCACCAGGCTCACTTGCGTCACCCCGGGGTCCTCTGTTGACCGAACATTCTAATCATCGGCACTAAAATGGAAGAAAGGGCTATGCAATTAAGAAGTGCCAACTCAAATAAGAGACAAGTAGCTATTATGAACTAAATGGAATGCCTCATATTTTGTTGGTCGGAACAAATATGAACATTTAGAGAAGGCGTCAGTGAAACCAAGTAGGATGCACAAGAGATTGATATTTGTGTCATCGCACCAGGTTCACTGGCCCCTCCTCCAAGTGTATAGGTGACCAAACATTCTAATCATCGGCATTCTGAAAAACCAAAGCAAATGGAATGACGATGGCCTCATACATTGTTGGTCGAAACAAATATGAACATCCCGGGATGGCGTCAGTGAGGCCAGGTAGGATGCACAAGAGATTGATATTTGTGCCATCACACCAGGCTCACTGGCGTCACCCCGGAGTGTACAGTTGACCAAACATTCTAATCATCGGCATTTTGAGATACCAAAGCAAATGGAATGACAAGGGCCTCATACATTGTTGGTCCAAACAAATATGAACATCCCGGGATGGTGTCAGCGAGGCAAGGTAGGATGCACAAGAGATTGATATTTGGACATAACATCATCATACCTAACATCGTAGCTTCATACAATTTAATATAGAATTCAAACAACACGAAGCAACGAAGATAGAGTTGACAACACTCTAAGTTCTAACTATCGGTGTCCGAGCCGGATTCGCCGGTGTGGGGGTAGTGCACACGGCAGGCGGTGTCGTCGAACACCTTGACGATCATCTCGCCGTCCCCCTCGTACAGGAAGGTGAGCTGGCAGCTGGGCTCGAGGTGGAGGTCACGGGCGAACTTGTCCCACCCCGTGTGCAGGTACATCTTGCCCTGCCCGTCGAACAGGACCTCCACGGACCAGCGGCAGAAGTTGCAGCTAGCCTCCCGTAGCTGCAAGTGCACCGGCTCGACGCTGTCGACGAACTCGGCGAACTTGTCCGGTAGCCTCTTGATGCCGAGTGGGTCGTCGTCGATGCGGAGGAGGAACTCGAAGCAGCGTTCCTCATGCAAAGACGAGGAGGATGCAGGTGACGGTGACCGTGGGGCCCTTGCTGCTCCACCGCGGCGGCCCCTTCCCCGGCCCCGGGGGCGCCCAGGACCGCGGCCTCGACCGCCTCGCCGGCCACCGGGACCGGCCATCCTACATGTTTACATTTTTGAACCATATTACGATCCATTCCACTAACAAAATTGGGCATGACCTATGCTAATTTATGTACATATGAGTGCCCCATTTTCGCCGAAACGGAAATGAATCAACATTTCGGCCATAATGGGCAACTCTGTCGATCCCTGCACAAGAATATGTCACCATATACACCAGCTGAGCACCATGGCACATGTACAATTGTTCCTCATATACACCAGCTGAGCACCATGGCACATGCACAAGAATATGACACCATATACACCAGCAGCATCAACAAAGAAGCAGCAGAATGCAGCAGAAGCAGAATAAAGCTAGTAGCAAATTAGTAGCAAGAAAGCAGCTAGCAAAGATGCATCAACAAAGAAGCAGCAGCAAGCTAGCAGCAGCTAGTAGCAGCAGCAGCTAGCAGCATGCATCAACAGCTAGCAGCAGCAACTAGCTAGCAGCATGCATCAACAACAAGCGGCAGCTAGCATCTAGCAGCAAGCTCACCGTGCGTCGCGTGGAGTCGCCGAGAGGTGAGCTGTTGCTCCGGGTCGAGGAAGATCAGGTCAGGTGCTCAAGTTCCAGGAAGTAGCAGCAACATACACACCTAGCAGCATTAAAATCAGCATTAAAAAGGAATCAAATAAATGGAAACTTTACATAGGAAAATGACACTACAGACTATGGCCAGAATCAGATAGCATCAAGCAATGTTCAGTATGCTAATTTTCCCTTTTTTCACACAATGTTCAGTATGCCAATGTTCAGCAAGCAACTCTCTCTCACTCTCTACATACCAAACAGAGAAGCTTTCTTTGTTCACACTTGTTACAATGCCAATTTTGAAGGTTTGCAATGGGCTCTATAACAAAATGAATGATTTTACAATGCATTTGTTCTAAAAATAGAGGATATGTAACCTAACAGCAGCAACCTATCTAGCAGCAGCAACAACACCAAGCAGCAGCAACCTATCTAGCAGCAGCAACAACACCAAGTAACAGCGGCAACCTATCTAACATTAACAATATTTGAATGGACTTTTATTGCTTAAAGTGTAGTTTACATGTAACAATGCTCTTAATAGCATGCAATTGTGAGTTACTAAGCAGCAGGCTTGCAGTTCAAGGTGTTTAAATTTCACTTGTGAGTTACTAAGCAGCAGCAGCAATTGTGAGTTACTAAACAATATGATCCAGTATCCTAGGACGTGTTTTAATCTTCAGTTAAGAATTTAATCAATTGGATAGGGAGGGACCAGAGGCTAAATGTTTAAGATTCCGTATGCTGGAACTCCCCTAATTTACATGAATAAGGCAAAAATTCTTAGATGGGCAAGCAATATGGTTGCAATGTATTGGGCCCAACTTGCATACATCACCATGATTGAAAAACATTTCGGAGAATACTTAGAACACTATTTCTGGAAAGTTAAATGGCGGTGCACCATTTAATTCCTGAAAGTTAATCCGGCTGAAAGTTTTAGTCAAATTTGTGCTCTTCTAATGTTCCTTATGGTAGTGTCTTACATTTGCCTATGTTCTCACATGGATTCTTCGTGGATCATATTGTGATGCTCCAGTTGCTCAGGTTGCATCCTCTCCTGTGTGTGAATCCATAGAATGAAAAAGGAAAAAAAAACTTAATGCAAAACTTGTCTTCGAAACGAAGACTGCCACTTCTGCCAGCATGGCTCTACAATTTAGGCCCTGTTCGATGGCTATATTGTTGTTCCAATAGAAGATATCTTACTAGTGAATGCTCTAGACCATCTATTTTCTCTCTGTAGTCAAACTTTATCTTATAAATTTATTGTTCAGCAGTTTGTGCTGCAGCATTAACAATAGTTATGGGAATAAGATACATGAAAACAAGAAAGGTAATGCCAGTTGGAATAGTTGCTATGATCAGGTTCGTCCCAAAGTCCCTCTTTATCTCATGTGCATGTTCTCTATAACTAGTCTGGATGATGCAATACTATTTATTGTGTTAGGTGACTGGAACATTAAATTGGTTTACAGAATGTTTTGGTTTCTGTATACTTGAACTTATATAGCCTAACTTGTACTTACTAAAACCCAAAATATTTGTTATCTAACCAGTTCTATTCGTTTTTACATTTCATTCAACACCTACAGTCCTAATCCTAACTCCATCATTCCACTAAGCCTAACTTTTCTAGGGTTAGGGTTGGGTCATGGCAGGGAGGGGCGGCCAGGGGGAAGGGGTGAAGGAGGGAAGGGGAGGACGGGAAAGAGGGAGGCCCCGAAAAAGAAGACGGCGGGCGGAGGGAGACGCAGGGAAGAGGGAGGAGGTACATGTCGCCGCCGGGAGGGGAGCCTCTCCGTCGCCCGATGACTGCGGTCGGGAGGGGTGGGATCTGGTCGGGCCGGGGTGGCGAGGAGAGGAGGGCGTCGCCAGGGTGGTGAGGGCGTCGCTCGTGTCGCCGGGGAGGTGGCGTCGGAGAGGAGGCCGCCGTCGTCGGAGAGGATCGATTGGGGAATGGGGAATGGGGATGGGGAGAAGAAGAGATGGTCGGGATGGCTAAGTCCCCGACCCCCCCTAAGCAATGGCGCACTGCTAGGGGTGCGCCACAGTGATGCTTAGCAATGGCGCACCACTACGGGTGTGCCACTACGACTTTAGGATAGGGTCAAAAAGAATTTGGCTCGTACTGTTGACAAGATCCGCACCGTACCGCAGTGGCTAGCTATCTGTCCCCTGTTTGGTTAACCCTGGCCGGCCAGGTTCGAACCCTGGCGGCCCCAATTTTTTTCCCTTTTTTTAAATTGATTTAATACTATAATAAATAGCATAATACACCAACATAAAAGGCATAAATAATTATAATTATGTAGAATATCCAAAAAATATAAATTATATGTCTATTTTGATCGGTACAATGTGTAGATTAACAATATGACATCCATTATTCATACAAGAAAATGATACATAATTGATCTAAAAAAAAGAAAATGATACATAATTATCTTTTCACAATCTTCTTGCCCTTCTTTCTCGCGGTTGAATAATTTAGCCCCGGAACTCCTAGACTTCTTCTCTTGAATGGACGGCCTTTAGGTAGGGTGGTCCTGCTTCTTCTTGTTGTGTATGGTTCTGCATCATCGTCGTCGTCATCTTCCATCTTCGGATCGCCGTACTGGTCAAAGTCTAGCTCGTTGGCGGCTCCATCCATTCCGATGATGCTCCTTTTGCCTCTCCTCACGACAACACGGCTGGGCTTTTGCGGGTCGGTAATGAAGAAGCATTGGTCCACTTGGGAAGCTAGTACCCATGCCTCATATTTCGCGGTGACCTTTGCGCCCGCTGTCTTGGATTTGGCTTCGGGTATAACCATGGTGGTGAAATGCCGGTCTTCTTTTATGACGTTCTTGGCCCACCTGACACGGAACATCGGCACATTCTCTCCGGCGTAGCTCAGCTCCCAGATCTCCTCGATCTTTCCGTAGTATCTCTGCTTGACGTCACCGGTGTAGGACTCCATCGTTACCCCGGAGTTCTGATAATCGCTCTTCATGTCCTTTTCCTCGGTGTAGAATGTGTAGCCGTTGATATCGTACGCCTGAAATGTCATCGAGGTTGTGTTCGGCGCCTGTGACAAGGCGAATATGAGTTTTTCTTCCGCAGAAGAATCCTCGTCTATAGGGTACGTCAGCATCTTGTCCTTGAACCACCGCGTGAAGGTTGAGTTGTGCTCTTTGATTATATCTCCGTCTGTCCTCTGTTGGCCCTGATCATTGTACGTCTTTGCGATGAAGGTTTTGTGCTCTACCACCCAAGGATCGACCACGTCTATGTGTTGTAGCGCGACTAGGTTTGCTCTTTCAAAGTCGGTGATTCGACCCTTGAAGTCGACATGCATTTCGCGGCTACCGTCGCGGTGACCCCATCCAGCGAGCTTCCCGAGATGCCTGTTTACGGGCAGGCCAACGGGGTTCTCGATTTCTAGATAACTCGTGCAGAAGGAGATGCACTCTTCGGTCAGAAAGCCCTTGGCTATGCTTCCGTCTGGACGTGCCCTGTTGCGAACGTACCCTTTGATGACACCATTCATCCTTTCGAACGGCATCATGCTGTGCAGGAACATCGGCCCCAGTTGGATGATATCCTCCACGATATGTACCAGCAGATGCACCATAACGTCGAAGAAAGCGGGCGGGAAGTACATCTCAAGCTCGCACAGTATCACCACGATCTCTTCCTGTAGCCTTCTAAGTTGCCTCACGCCAACAGACTTCCGAGAGATGACGTCGAAAAAGTTGCATAGGCCAAAAAGCGTTTCACGGACGTGCGCGTCCATGATCCCACGGATTGCAACCGGAAGTATCTGCGTCATCAGCACGTGACAGTCGTGAGACTTCATCCCGCTGAACCTCTCGCCGCTTTGTCTAGGTACTGCTTATCTTCCCCGCGTAACCGTAGGGAAGTTTTACTCCTAGGAGACGATCGAAAACCGGCTCGATCTCCTTCTGACTTAGAGTGAAGCACGCGGGGGGCAGTAATATTCAATCTTTTTGGCATTTTTGCCCTTGCGACGACTTTGCGTGTCCTCCGCCTCATCATCGTCATCGTCATCATCATCATCATCATTAGGGCGTCCCGCGTGAAGCTCCTCCCTGATCCCAATTGATTGCAAGTCGTACCTTGCTTTCGGCCCATCTTTGGTCTTCTCTGGCATGTTGAGGAGGGTACCAAGCAGACTCTCACACACGTTCTTCGTGATGTGCATGACAACAAGGCTGTGAGGCACACAGAGGATCTTCCAGTACGGCAAGTCCCAGAAAACAGACCTCGTCTTCCATACCTTAAGCAGCGGCTCTGGCGCCTTTCGCTTCTTTCCCGGTGGTGGGCACTCTTTCCAATTTTTCAATAGCTCGTCTATTTGCTCGCCGCTTCTCGTACGTGGCCGTCTTCGGGGTTCGTCTTGACCATCGAACAGATCCTTGCGTTTCCTCCATGCGTCGTCCTCGCGAAGCCACCTTCGATGTCCCATGAACACCGTTTTCGAGGACCCGGGATCTCTATCTAGCTGGCGGTACGTTGTGTCGTCCATGCACCTGACGCATGCATTGAATCCGTGGACCACCTGCCCCGCGACATATCCGTAACCGAGAAAGTCGTGCACCGTCGTGAGCAGTGCGGCTCTCATAGGGAAATATTCTTCCGCGGCGGCGTCCCACGTATTGGCAGGTGTGTCCCATAGCGTGGCTAGCTCCTCTTTCAGAAGCCCCATATACAGATTGATGTCGTTCCCTGGTTGTTTCGGCCCTTCAATTAGCATACTCATTTGAATGTACTTCCTCTTCATGCACAACCAGGGGGGGAGGTTGTACATCCACACAAACACGGGCCAGGTGCTATGCGTGCTGCTCTGGCTGCCAAACGGATTGACTCCATCGGTGCTCGCGCCCAGCCTTATGTTCCTAGGATCGTCCCCAAATTCTGGGTACTCGAGGTTCAACGCATTCCACTGGCTAGCATCCGAAGGGTGTCTCAACATCCTGTCCTTTTTCTTTTTGTCCGGATCATCTGCGTCATCTTCTACCTTCCTCATCTCCGCGTGCCAGCGCATTAGCTTTGCTTGCTTAGGATCCGTGAAATACCGCTGCAGACGAGGAGTGATCGGAAAGTACCACACCACCTTCCGAGGAGCTTTCTTCCCCTTCTTGTACCGACTGACGCCGCACACCGGACATATGGTACACGCCGCGTGCTCGTTCCGATAAATGATGCAATCGTTCAAGCACACATGATATTTCACATGCGGTAAATCCAGAGGACACACGATTTTCTTAGCCTCCTCGATACTAGTCGGACACGTGTTACCTTTGGGAAGACGTTCCTGCCAGAATGACATGTTGTCATTGAAGGATGTGTCGGTCATTTTGTGCTTTACCTTCATCTCCAGTGCCATGAGCGTTACTTTCAGGCGGGTATCCTCCGGCCTGCATCCTTCATACAATGGAGTAACCGCGTCTACCTCCAGTTGATCCATCTTGGCTTTCTCTCGGGCGGCAGCTCTTGCGTTACTCGTCTGCTTGAGAAGCAGCTCTTGAAGATAAGGGTCCTGCACCCAGTCCATCGACGATGGTCCATCGTCTTCATCTTCATGATCGTCATGATGACCTCCATCTTGATCTTCCTCATCATCAGGTCCAGGATCTCCTACATTGTGATCATGATCATCTCCGGGATCTTCTACATCCTGATCATGCCCGAGATCTTCTACATCCTGATCACCTCCTTCCTTATTTCTTGTTGAAATCCCATGGACAAATTCATAATCATCTTCGTCGCCTTCCCACCGATAGCCATCCATGAAACCACGCATGAGAAGGTGGTCCCGCACCATATCGGCTTTAGGGTCCATAAGGCTCGTCAGCTTGCATCTTCGACACGGACATCTTATCTCCTTTTGGTTATTTCTAATCATCTCGGCTGTCGCGGCTTTCAAAAACCTAGCCACAACGCCTTCGCTCATCATGCGGACCATGGTCGCCTCATGGGTATAGAGAAAATGGATATCTTAGCATACCAAAAGAAAATTTTGGCATGACCTTCCCTAAAAATAGGACATATGTATATGCGAGTATGCCCACTATTCGCCGAAACGGAAATGAATCAACGTTTCGGCAAAATATTGGCAACTCCATCGCATTTCAAATCCCTGCAAACAAACACATGCAACACATGTGTGGATCGGAGGCTTTGCATATACAACACATGTGGAGGCTTCGCATACAACACACATGCACGTGATCGACAAGCTTTTCGCGCATGCGCACAACACATGAGCTTCGCATAACATATGTGCACACACACGTGTGTGTGCAAGACGATCGGAACCGGTCACACACAAAGCATAAAACCAACAAAGTTACCGATACGGCGAGACCTAGAGTGTTGGATGAGGTAAAAAGTTGAGATTGAGTAGGGTATTGAGCTAAGAAAGCTTCACCATTACTTACCTATGAAGAAAATTAAGTTTACCAACTTAATTTTGGTGAATGAAGAGGTGAAAATGAGGTGGGAAGGAGGGGCAACACGACCAGATCCAGATTTGGTGGGAGGTGGTGGTGCAAGAGTGTTTGGGGAAAGTGGGTGGCACATGTGAGTGGAGAGGGTGAAAAGCAGGAAATGGTCCCAGGTTAGCAGTGGCGCACCACATAGCCGTGCGCCACTGCTAGGGTGACATAGCAATGGCGCACTGCTAAGTGGTGCGCCACTGCTACGCCTCTCATCTCTAAAGGGGTTCTGGCCACCCCCTAGCAGTGGCGCACCTAATGACATGCGCCATAGGTAACCAATGTAGCAGTGGCGCACCACAGCAGTGCGCCATTGCTAAGCCTATCATCTCTAAACGGGCTCTGGACACCTCCTAGCAGTGGCGCACCTCTACAACGTGCGCCATAGGTAAGGAATGTAGCAGTGGCGCACCCCGTAGACGTGCGCCACTACTAGGTTGGGGGAGGACCTGGCCTCCTGTCACCACTTACTTATGGCGCACCAGAATCAAGGTGCGCCACTACTACTTTTGTAACAGTGGCCCACCATTTTGTGGTGCGCCACTGCTAAGTAGTAGTGGCGCACGGCAGTCATGGTGCGCCACTGATGGCAGTCTTACGGCTAGGCCTTTTCCTAGTAGTGTAAAACCTCGATACGAAAAAGCCACGGTACGAGAAACCTTCCAGAGCCGCCGCCATCGCGAAGCCAAGATCTGGGGGACAGGAGTCTCTGTTCCGGCACGCCGCCGGGACGGGGAAGTGCCCCCGGAAGGCTCCTCCATCGACACCACCGCCATCTTCATCAACTCTGCTGTCTCCCATGAGGAGTGAGTAGTTCTCCATCGAGGCTCGGGGCTGTACCGGTAGCTATGTGGTTCATCTCTCCCCTATGTACTTCAATACAATAATCTCATGAGCTGCCTTACATGATTGAGATTCATATGATGATGCTTGTAATCTAGATGTCGTTATGCTAGTC
Organism: Lolium perenne; assembly: GCF_019359855.2. Lineage (NCBI taxonomy): Eukaryota > Viridiplantae > Streptophyta > Magnoliopsida > Poales > Poaceae > Lolium > Lolium perenne. Next base: position 188,796,288 of record NC_067246.2, on the reverse strand, counting down.
AAGTGAATTTTACTTATGTGATCTCCGGAGACTCCTTGTCCCACGTGTGTAAAGGTGACAGTGTGTGCACCGTGTGGGTCTCTTAGGCTATATTTCACATAATACTTATTCACTGTTATGAATGGCATAGTGAAGTGCTTATTTATATCTCTTTATGATTGCAATGTGTTTTGTATCACAATTTATCTATGTGTGATGGCGTGTAACTCACACGTTCGTTGGGAACCCCAAGAGGAAGGTATGATGCGCACAGCAGCAAGTTTTCCCTCAGAAAGAAACCAAGGTTTATCGAACCAGGAGGATCCAAGAAGCACGTTGAAGGTTGATGGCGGCGGGATGTAGTGCGGCACAACACCAGGGATTCCGGCGCCAACGTGGAACCTGCACAACACAACCAAAGTACTTTGCCCCAACGAAACAGTGAGGTTGTCAATCTCACCGGCTTGCTGTAACAAAGGATTAACCGTATTGTGTGGAAGATGATTGTTTGCAGAAAACAGTAGAACAAAGATTGCAAGAGATTGTATTTCAGTATAGAGAATTGGACCGGGGTCCACAGTTCACTAGAGGTGTCTCTCCCATAAGATAAACAGCATGTTGGGTGAACAAATTACAGTTGGGCAATTGACAAATAAAGAGGGCATGACCATGCACATACATATTATGATGAGTATAGTGAGATTTAATTGGGCATTACGACAAAGTACATAGACCGCCATCCAGCATGCATCTATGCCTAAAAAGTCCACCTTCAGGTTATCATCCGAACCCCCTCCAGTATTAAGTTGCTAACAACAGACAATTGCATTAAGTATTGCGCGTAATGTAACTAGTAACTACATCCTTGAACATAGCACTAATGTTTTATCCCTAGTGGCAACAGCACATCCACAACCTTAGAACTTTACATCCTTGTCCCGAGATATCAATGGAGGCATGAACCCACTATCGAGCATAAATACTCCCTCTTGGAGTTACAAGCATCTACTTGGCCAGAGCATCTACTAGTAACGGAGAGCATGCAAGATCATAAACAACACATAGACATAACTTTGATAATCAACATAACAAGTATTCTCTATTCATCGGATCCCAACAAACGCAACATATAGAATTACAGATAGATGATCTTGATCATGTTAGGCAGCTCACAAGATCCGACAATGAAGCACAATGGGGAGAAGACAACCATCTAGCTACTGCTATGGACCCATAGTCCAGGGGTAGACTACTCACACATCACTCCGGAGGCGACCATGGCGGCGTAGAGTCCTCCGGGAGATGAATCCCCTCTCCGGCAGGGTGCCGGAGGCGATCTCCTGGATCCCCCGAGATGGGATCGGCGGCGGCGGCGTCTCTGGAAGGTTTTCCGTATCGTGGCTCTCGGTACTGGGGGTTTCGCAACGGAGGCTTTAAGTAGGCGGAAGGGCAGGTCAAGAGGCGGCACGAGGGCCCCACACCACAGGGCCGCGCGGCCAAGGGGGGGGCGCGCCGCCCTAGGGTGTGGCCACCTCGTGGCCCCACTTCGTCTCCTCTTCGGACTTCTGGAAGCTTCGTGGCAAAATAGGACCCTGGGCGTTGATTTCGTCCAATTCCGAGAATATTTCGTTACTAGGATTTCTGAAACCAAAAACAGCAGAAAACAGCAACTGGCACTTCGGCATCTTGTTAATAGGTTAGTTCCAGAAAATGCACGAATATGACATAAAGTGTGCATAAAACATGTAGATAACATCAATAATGTGGCATGGAACATAAGAAATTATCGATACGTCGGAGACGTATCAGCATCCCCAAGCTTAGTTCTGCTCGTCCCGAGCAGGTAAAACGATAACACAGATAATTTCTGGAGTGACATGCCATCATAACCTTGATCATACTATTTGTAAAGCATATGTAGTGAATGCAGCGATCAAAACAATGTATATGACATGAGTAAACAAGTGAATCATAAAGCAAAGACTTTTCATGAATAGCACTTCAAGACAAGCATCAATAAGTCTTGCATAAGAGTTAACTCATAAAGCAATAATTCATAGTAAAAGCATTGAAGCAACACAAAGGAAGATTAAGTTTCAGCGGTTGCTTTCAACTTGTAACATGTATATCTCATGGATATTGTCAACATAGAGTAATATAATAAGTGCAATAAGCAAATATGTAGGAATCAATGCACAGTTCACACAAGTGTTTGCTTCTTGAGGTGGAGAGAAATAGGTGAACTGACTCAACATTGAAAGTAAAAGAATGGTCCTCCATAGAGGAAAAGCATCGATTGCTATATTTGTGCTAGAGCTTTGATTTTGAAAACATGAAACAATTTTGTCAACGGTAGTAATAAAGCATATGTATCATGTAAATTATATCTTACAAGTTGCAAGCCTCATGCATAGTGTACTAATAGTGCCCGCACCTTGTCCTAATTAGCTTGGACTACCGGATCATCGCAATGCACATGTTTTAACCAAGTGTCACAAAGGGGTACCTCTATGCCGCCTGTACAAAGGTCTAAGGAGAAAGCTCGCATTGGATTTCTCGCTATTGATTATTCTCAACTTAGACATCCATACCGGGACAACATAGACAACAGATAATGGACTCCTCTTTTATGCATAAGCATGTAACAACAATTAATAATTTTCTCATATGAGATTGAGGATATATGTCCAAAACTGAAACTTCCACCATGGATCATGGCTTTAGTTAGCGGCCCAATGTTCTTCTCTAACAATATGCATGCTTAACCATAAGGTGGTAGATCGCTCTTACTTCAGACAAGACGAACATGCATAGCAACTCACATGAAATTCAACAAAGAGTAGTTGATGGCGTCCCCAGTGAACATGGTTATCGCACAACAAGCAACTTAATAAGAGATAAAGTGCATAATTACATATTCAATACCACAATAGTTTTTAAGCTATTTGTCCCATGAGCTATATATTGCAAAGGTGAATGATGGAATTTTAAAGGTAGCACTCAAGCAATTTACTTTGGAATGGCGGAAAATACCATGTAGTAGGTAGGTATGGTGGACACAAATGGCATAGTGGTTGGCTCAAGTATTTTGGATGCATGAGAAGTATTCCCTCTCGATACAAGGTTTAGGCTAGCAAGGCTTATTTGAAACAAACACAAGGATGAACCGGTGCAGCAAAACTCACATAAAAGACATATTGTAAACATTATAAGACTCTACACCGTCTTCCTTGTTGTTCAAACTCAATACTAGAAATTATCTAGACCTTAGAGAAACCAAATATGCAAACCAAATTTTAGCATGCTCTATGTATTTCTTCATTAATGGGTGCAAAGCATATGATGCAAGAGCTTAAACATGAGCACAACAATTGCCAAGTATCACATTATCCAAGACATTATAGCAATTTACTACATGTATCATTTCCAATTCCAACCATATAACAATTTAACGAAGAAGAAACTTCGCCATGAATACTATGAATAGAAACTAAGGACATACTTGTCCATATGCTACAGCGGAGCGTGTCTCTCTCCCATAAAGTGAATGCTAGGATCCATTTTATTCAAACAAAACAAAAAAAACAAAAAAAACAAACCGACGCTCCAAGCAAAGCACATAAGATGTGATGGAATAAAAATATAGTTTCAGGGGAGGAACCTGATAATGTTGTCGATGAAGAAGGGGATGCCTTGGGTATCCCCAAGCTTAGACGCTTGAGTCTTCTTGATATATGCAGGGGTAAACCACCGGGGCATCCCCAAGCTTAGAGCTTTCACTCTCCTTGATCATGTTGCATCATACTCCTCTCTTGATCCTTGAAAACTTCCTCCACACCAAACTTAGAACAACTCATTAGAGGGTTAGCGACAATAAAAATTAACATGTTCAGAGGTGACACAATCATTCTTAACACTTCTGGACATTGCATAAAGCTACTGGACATTAATGGATCAAAGAAATTCATCCAACATAGCAAAAGAGGCAATGCGAAATAAAAGGCAGAATCTGTCAAAACAGAACAGTTCGTATTGACGAATTTTATCGAGGCACCAGACTTGCTCAAATGAAAATTCTCAAATTGAATGAAAGTTGCGTACATATCTGAGGATCACTCACGTAAATTGGCATAATTTTCTGAGTTACCTACAGAGAAAACAGCCCAGATTCGTGACAGCAAAGAAATCTGTTTCTGCGCAGTAATCCAAATCTAGTATGAACTTTTCTATCAACGACTTTACTTGGCACAACAAAACACTAAACTAAGATAAGGAGAGGTTGCTACAGTAGTAAACAACTTCCAAGACAAAAAATAAAAACAAAGTACTGTAGGTAAAAACATGGGTTGTCTCCCATAAGCGCTTTTCTTTAACGCCTTTCAGCTAGGCGCAGAAAGTGTGTATCAAGTATTATCAAGAGACGAAGTGTCAACATCATAATTTGTTCTCATAATAGAATCAAAAGGTAACTTCATTCTCTTTCTAGGGAAGTGTTCCATACCTTTCTTGAGAGGAAATTGATATTTTATATTACCTTCCTTCATATCAATGATAGCACCAACAGTTCGAAGAAAAGGTCTTCCCAATATAATGGGACAAGATGCATTGCATTCAATATCCAAGACAACAAAATCAACGGGGACAAGGTTATTGTTAACGGTAATGCGAACATTATCAACTTTCCCCAAAGGTTTCTTTGTAGAATGATCAGCAAGATTAACATCCAAATAACAATTTTTCAGCGGTGGCAAGTCAAGCATATTATAGATTTTCTTAGGCATAACAGAAATACTTGCACCAAGATCACATAAAGCATTACAATCAAAATCTTTAACCTTCATCTTAATGATGGGCTCCCAACCATCCTCTAGCTTTTTAGGAATAGAGGCTTCGCGCTCTAGTTTCTCTTCTCTAGCTTTTATGAGAGCATTTGTAATATGTTGCGTGAAAGCCAAATTTATAGCACTAGCATTAGGACTTTTAGCAAGTTTTTGCAAGAACTTTATAACTTCAGAGATGTGGAAATCATCAAAATTCAAACCATTATAATCTAAAGCAATGGGATCATCATCCCCAATGTTGGAAAAAATTTCAGCAGCTTTATCACAGTCAGTTTCAGCAGTTTTAGCAGTTTCAGGTGGTTTCTCGCGCTTTGCATTAGAAGTGGAAACATTGCTAACACCAATTCTTTTATTATTAATAGTAGGAGGTGCAGCAACATGTGTAGCATTAGCATTACTAGTGGTGGTAATAGTCCAAACTTTAGCTACATTCTTTTCTTTAGCTAGTTTTTCATTTTCTTCTCTATCCCACCTAGCACGCAGTTCAGCCATCAATCTTATATTCTCATTAATTCTAACTTGGATGGCATTTGCTGTAGTAACAATTTTATTATGATGATTTTCATTAGGCATAACTTTCGATTTCAAAAGATCAACATCAGCAGCAAGACTATCGACTTTAGAAGCAAGTATATCAATTTTCCCAAGCTTTTCTTCAACAGATTTGTTAAAGGCAGTTTGTGTACTAATAAATTCTTTAAGCATGGCTTCAAGTCCAGGGGGTGTACTCCTATTATTGTTGTAAGAATTCCCATAAGAATTACCATAGCCGTTGCCATTATTATAAGGATATGGCCTATAGTTGTTACTAGAATTGTTCCGGTAAGCATTGTTGTTGAAATTATTATTTTTAATGAAGTTTACATCAACATGTTCTTCTTGGGCAACCAATGAAGCTAACGGAACGTTATTAGGATCAACATTAGTCCTATCATTCACAAGCATAGACATAATAGCATCAATCTTATCACTCAAGGAAGAGGTTTCTTCGACAGAATTTACCTTCTTACCTTGTGGAGCTCTTTCCGTGTGCCATTCAGAGTAATTGATCATCATATTATCAAGAAGCTTTGTTGCTTCACCAAGAGTGATGGACATAAAGGTACCTCCAGCAGCTGAATCCAATAAATTCCGCGAAGAAAAATTTAGTCCTGCATAGAAGGTTTGGATGATCATCCAAGTAGTCAGTCCATGGGTTGGGCAATTTTTAACCAGAGATTTCATTCTTTCCCAAGCTTGAGCAACATGTTCAGTATCTAATTGTTTAAAATTCATTATGCTACTCCTCAAAGATATAATTTTAGCAGGGGGATAATATCTACCAATAAAAGCATCCTTGCATTTAGTCCATGAATCAATACTATTCTTAGGCAGAGATAGCAACCAATCTTTAGCTCTTCCTCTTAATGAGAAAGGGAACAATTTTAATTTTATAATGTCACCATCTACATCTTTATATTTTTGCATTTCACATAGTTCAACAAAATTATTAAGATGGGCAGCAGCATCATCGTAACTAACACTGGGAAAATTGCTCTCGCATAACAAGATTCAAGAAAGCAGGTTTAATTTCAAAGAATTCTGCTGTAGTAGCAGGTGGAGCAATAGGTGTGCATAAGAAATCATTATTATTTGTGGTTGTGAAGTCACACAACTTAGTATTTTCAGGGTTGGCCATTTTAGCAACAGTAAATAAAGCAAACTAGATAAAGTAAATGCAAGTAACTAATTTTTTTGTGTTTTTGATTTAGCAAACAAGATAGCAAATAAAGTAAAACTAGCAACTAATTTTTTTGTATTTTGATTTAGTGCAGCAAACAAAGTAGTAAATAAAACTAAGCAAGACAAAAACAAAGTAAAGAGATTGGGAAGTGGAGACTCCCCTTGCAGCGTGTCTTGATCTACCCGGCAACGGCGCCGAGAAAAGAGCTTGATGGCGTGTAACTCACACGTTCGTTGGGAACCCCAAGAGGAAGGTATGATGCGCACAGCAGCAAGTTTTCCTCGAGAAAGAAACCAAGGTTTATCGAACCAGGAGGAGCCAAGAAGCACGTTGAAGGTTGATGGCGGCGGGATGTAGTGCGGCGCAACACCAGGGATTCCGGCGCCAACGTGGAACCTGCACAACACAACCAAAGTACTTTGCCCCAACGAAACAGTGAGGTTGTCAATCTCACCGGCTTGCTGTAACAAAGGATTAACCGTATTGTGTGGAAGATGATTGTTTGCAGAAAACAAGAGAACAAGATTGCGATTGTATTTCAAGTATAGAGAATTGGACCGGGGTCCATAGTTCACTAGAGGTGTCTCTCCCATAAGATAAACAGCATGTTGGGTGAACAAATTACAGTTGGGCAATTGACAAATAAAGAGGGCATGACCATGCACATACATATTATGATGAGTATAGTGAGATTTAATTGGGCATTACGACAAAGTACATAGACCGCCATCCAAAGCATGCATCTATGCCTAAAAAGTCCACCTTCAAGTTATCATCCGAACCCCTCCAAGTATTAAGTTGCTAACAACAGACAATTGCATTAAGTATTGCGCGTAATGTAACTAGTAACTACATCCTTGAACATAGCACTAATGTTTTATCCCTAGTGGCAACAGCACATCCACAACCTTAGAACTTTCATCACATCGTCCCGTATATCAATGGAGGCATGAACCCACTATCGAGCATAAATACTCCCTCTTGGAGTTACAAGCATCTACTTGGCCAGAGCATCTACTAGTAACGGAGAGCATGCAAGATCATAAACAACACATAGACATAACTTTGATAATCAACATAACAAGTATTCTCTATTCATCGGATCCCAACAAACGCAACATATAGAATTACAGATAGATGATCTTGATCATGTTAGGCAGCTCACAAGATCCGACAATGAAGCACAATGGGGAGAAGACAACCATCTAGCTACTGCTATGGACCCATAGTCCAGGGGTAGACTACTCACACATCACTCCGGAGGCGACCATGGCGGCGTAGAGTCCTCCGGGAGATGAATCCCCTCTCCGGCAGGGTGCCGGAGGCGATCTCCTGGATCCCCGAGATGGGATCGGCGGCGGTGGCGTCTCCGGGAAGGTTTTCCGTATCGTGGCTCTCGGTACTGGGGGTTTCGCAACGGAGGCTTTAAGTAGGCGGAAGGGCAGGTCAAGAGGCGGCACGAGGGCCCCACACCACAGGGCCGCGCGGCCAAGGGGGGGGGCCGCGCCGCCCTAGGGTGTGGCCACCTCGTGGCCCCACTTCGTCTCCTCTTCGGACTTCTGGAAGCTTCGTGGCAAAATAGGACCCTGGGCGTTGATTTCGTCCAATTCCGAGAATATTTCGTTACTAGGATTTCTGAAACCAAAAACAGCAGAAAACAAGAATCGGCACTTCGGCATCTTGTTAATAGGTTAGTTCCAGAAAATGCACGAATATGACATAAAGTGTGCATAAAACATGTAGATAACATCAATAATGTGGCATGGAACATAAGAAATTATCGATACGTCGGAGACGTATCAATGTGCTACTCTAGTGATGTTATTAAAGTAGTTTATTCCTCCTGCACGGTGTAATGGTGACAGTGTGTGCATCCGTGTTAGTACTTGGCGTAGGCTATGATTGTGATCTCTTGTAGATTATGAAGTTAACTATTGCTATGATGGTATTGATGTGATCTACGCCTCCTTTCGTAGCGTGAAGGTGATAGTGTGCATGCTACGTTAGTACTTGGTTTAGTTGTGTTGATCTATCATACACTCTAAGGTTATTTAAATATGAACATTGAATATTGTGGAGCTTGTTAACTCCGGCATTGAGGGTTCGTGTAATCCTACACAGTTAGTGGTGTTCATCATCCAACAAGAGGGTGTAGAGTATGCATTTATCTATTCTGTTATGTGATCAAAGTTGAGAGTGTCCACTAGTGAAAGTCTAATCCCTAGGCCTTGTTCCTAAATACTGCTATCGCTGCTTGTTTACTGTTTTACTGCGTTACTACTGCTGCGTTACTACTGCTTGTTTACTGTCCTGGGCAAAGCACTTTTCTGGTGCCGTTGCTACTGCTTATATATATTCATACCACCTGTATTTCACTATCTCTTCGCCGAACTAGTGCACCTATTAGGTGTGTTGGGGACACAAGAGACTTCTTGCTTTGTGGTTGCAGGGTTGCATGAGAGGGATATCTTTGACCTCTTCCTCCCTGAGTTCGATAAACCTTGGGTGATCCACTTAAGGGAAACTTGCTGCTGTTCTACAAACCTCTGCTCTTGGAGGCCCAACACTGTCTACAAGAATAGAAGCTCCCGTAGACATCAGCTGCCTATCATGATCAAGATCATCTAATTGAAATGCTACATGTTGTGTTTGTTGGGATCCGATGAATATGGAATACTATGTCAAGTTGATTATTGATCTATCATATATGTGTTGTTTATGATCTTGCATGCTCTCCGTTGCTAGTAGAGGCTCTGGCCAAGTTGATACTTGTGACTCCAAGAGGGAGTATTTATGCTCGATAGTGGGTTCATGCCTCCATTGAATCTGGGACAGTGACAGAAAGTTCTAAGGTTGTGGATGTGCTGTTGCCACTAGGGATAAAACATCAATGCTTTGTCTAAGGATATTTGTGTTGATTACATTACGCACCATACTTAATGCAATTGTCTGTTGTTTGCAACTTAATACTGGAAGGGGTGCGGATGCTAACCCGAAGGTGGACTTTTTAGGCATAGATGCATGCTGGATAGAGGTCTATGTTATTTGTCGTAATGCCCTAAGTAAATCTTATATTAGTCATCATGATATGTATGTGTATTGTTATGCCCTCTATATTTATCAATTGCCCAGCTGTAATTTGTTCACCCAACATGCTATTTCTTATTGGAGAGACACCACTAGTGAACTGTGGACCCCGGTCCATTCTTTTACATCTGAATACAATCTACTGCAATCATTGTTCTCTGCTGTTCTTTGCAAACAAACATCATTCTCCACACCATATGTTTAATCCTTTGTTTACAGCAAGCCGGTGAGATTGACAACCTCACTGTTAAGTTGGGGCAAAGTATTTTGATTGTGTTGTGCAGGTTTCACGTTGGCGCCGGAATCACTGGTGTTGCGCCGCACTATACTCCGTCACCAACAACCTTCACGTGGCCTTCGTCTCCTACTGGTTCGATAACCTTGGTTTCTTACTGAGGGAAACTTGCTGCTGTACGCATCACACCTTCCACTTGGGGTTCCCAACGAACGTGTGCTTCACGCGTCATCAATCTAAATTTCTGGCGCCGTTGCCGGGGAGAACAAGACACGCTGCAAGGGGAGTCTCTCACATCCAATCTCTTTACTTTGTTATTGTCTTGCTTTACTTTATTTATTTTCTGTTTTGTTTGCTTTCTCTATATTAAAAACGCAAAAAAAATTAGTTACTTGCTTTACTTTATTTACTGTCTTGTTTGCTTTCTTCATATTAAAAACACAAAAAAATTAGTTACTTGCATTTACTTTACTTTATTTAGTTTGCTTTATTTACTACTGCTAAAATGGGTACACCTGAGAACACTAAGTTGTGTGACTTCACAAGCACAAATAATAATGATTTTCTATGCACACCTATTGCTCCACCTGCTGCTACAGCAGAATTTTATGAAATTAAACCCGCTTTACTAAATCTTGTTATGAGAGAGCAATTTTCTGGTGTTAGTTCTGATGATGCTGCTGCTCATCTTAATAATTTTGTTGAACTTTGTGAAATGCAAAAGTATAAGGATGTAGATGGTGACATTATAAAACTGAAATTGTTTCATTTCTCCTTAAGAGGAAGAGCTAAAGATTGGTTGCTATCTTTGCCTAAAAATAGTATTGATTCATGGACTAAATGTAAATATGCTTTCATTGGTAGATATTATCCTCCCGCTAAAATTATATCTTTGAGAAGTAGCATAATGAATTTTAAGCAATTGGATAAGGAACATGTTGCCCAAGCATGGGAAAGAATGAAATCTTTGGTCAAGAATTGCCCTACCCATGGACTGACTACTTGGATGATCATCCAAACCTTTTATGCAAGATTGAATTTTTCTTCGCGGAACCTATTGGATTCAGCTGCTGGAGGTACTTTTATGTCCATCACCTTGGGCGCTGCAACAAAGCTTCTTGATAATATGATGATCAACTACTCTGAATGGCACACTGAAAGGACTCCACAAGGTAAGAAGGTAAATTCTGTTGAAGAAACCTCCTCCTTGAGTGATAAGATTGATGCTATTATGTCTATCCTTGCTAATGGTAGATCTAATGTTGATCCTAATAACGTTCCTCTAGCTTCATTGGTTGCTCAAAAAGAGCATGTTGATGTGAACTTCATTAAAAATAATAATTTCAACAACAATGCTTATAGGAATAATTCTTGTAGCAACTATAGGCCATATCCTTGTAATAATAGTAATGGTTATGGTAATTCTTACAACAATAGTAGGATTGTACCCTCTGGTCTTGAAGCCATGCTTAAAGAATTTATTAGTACACAAACTGCTTTTAACAAATCTGTTGAAGAAAAGCTTGGTAAAATTGATGTTCTTGCTTCTAAGGTTGATAGTCTTGTTGCTGATGTTGATCTTTTAAAATTGAAAGTTATGCCTAATGAAACTAAAGATATTAAGTCATTTGCTACAGCAAACGCTATCCAAGTTTGAATTAATGAAAATATTAGATTGATGGCTGAATTGCATGCTAGGTGGGAAAAAGAAGAAAAATTTGCTAACGAGAATAATGTAGCCAAAGTTTGGACTATTACCACCACTAGTAATGTTGATGCTTCACATGTTGCTAAACCTCCTACTATCAATGGTAAAATAATTGGTGTTAGCAATGTTTATACTCCAAATGCAAAGCGTGCAAAACTGTCTGAAACTGCTGAAACTGTTTGTGATAAAAGTGCTGAAATTTTCAGAACATTGGGGACAATGATCCCATTGCTTTAGATCATAATGGTTTAGATTTTGATGATTGTCATATCTCTGAAGTTATAGAGTTCTTACAAAAACTTGCTAGAAGTCCTAATGCTAGTGCTATAAATTTGGCCTTTACAAAACATATTACAAATGCTCTCATTAAAGCTAGAGAAGAGAAATTAAAACTTGAAACTTCTATTCCTAGGAAGTTGGAAGATGGTTGGGAGCCCATCATTAAGATGAAGGTCAATGATTTTGATTGTAATGCTTTATGTGATCTTGGTGCAAGTATTTCTGTTATGCCTAAGAAACTCTATAATATGCTTGACTTGCCACCATTGAAAAATTGTTATTTGGATGTTAATCTTGCTGATAATTCTATGAAGAAACCTTTGGGGAGGATTGATAATGTTCGCATTATGGTTAACAATAACCTTGTCCCCGTTGATTTTGTGGTCTTGGATATTGAATGCAATGCATCTTGTCCCATTATTTTGGGAAGACCTTCTCTTCGAACTGTTGGTGCTATTATTGATATGAAGGAAGGGAATATTAAGTATCAATTTCCTCTCAAGAAAGGTATGGAACACTTCCCTAGAAAGAGAATGAAGTTAACTTTTGATTCTATTATTAGAACAAATTATGATGTTGATGCTTCATCTCTTGATAATACTTGATATACACTTTCTGCGCCTAGCTGAAAGGCGTTAAAGAAAAGCGCTTATGGGAGACAACCCATTATTTTACTATAGCAATTTTGTTTTATATTTGAGTCTTGGAAGTTGTTACTACTGTAGCAACCTCTCCTTATATTTATTTTATTGCATTGTTGTGCCAAGTAAAGTCTTTGATAGTAAGGTTGATACTAGATTTGGATTACTGCGCAGAAATAGATTTCTTGCTGTCACGAATTTGAGTAGGTCTCTCTGTAGGTAACTCAGAAAAATATGCCAATTTTCACGAGTGATCCTCAGATATGTACGTAACTTTCATTCAATTTGAGCTTTTTCATCTGAGCATGTTAAGTGCCTCTAACAAATTCGTCTTTACGGACTGTTCTGTTTTGACAGATTCTGCCTTTTATTTCACATTGCCTCTTTTGCTATGTTAAATGGATTTCTTTGTTCCATTAACTTTCAGTAGCTTTGGGCAATGTCCAGAAGTGTTAAGAATGATTGAGTCACCTCTGAATATGTGAATTCTTGATTATGCACTAACCCTCTAATGAGTTTGTTTTGAGTTTGGTGTGGAGGAAGTTTTCAAGGGTCAAGAGAGGAGGATGATATAATATGATCAAGAAGAGTGAAAAGTCTAAGCTTGGGGATGCCCCCGTGGTTCATCCCTGCATATTTCAAGAAGACTGAAGCATCTAAGCTTGGGGATGCCCAAGGCATCCCCTTCTTCATCGACAACTTATCAGGTCACCTCTAGTAAAACTATATTTTTATTCCGTCACATCTTATGTGTTTTACTTGGAGCGTCTGTATGTTTTTATTTTTGTTTTTGTTTGAATAAAATCGGATCCTAGCATTCTTTGTGTGGGAGAGAGACACGCTCCGCTGTTTCATATGAACACTGGTGTTCTTAGCTTTACTTTTAATGTTCATGGCGAAGGTTAAAACTGCTTCGTTCATTGCTATTTGGTTGGAAACAGAAATTGCTTCATGTGGTAATTGGTATATTGTCTTGAATAATTTGATACTTGGCAATTGTTTTGCTCAAATAGATCATGTTTAAGCTCTTGCATCATGTAGATTGCACCTATTAGTGAAGAACTACCATAGAGCTTGTTAAAATTTGGCTTGCATGATTGATCTCTCTAAAGTCTAGATATTTTCTGGTGAAGTGTTTGAACAACAAGGAAGACAGTGTAGAGTCTTATAATGCTTGCAATATGTTCTTATGTAAGTTTTGCCGTACTAGTTCATACTTGTGTTTGCTTCAAACAACCTTGCTAGCCCAAAGCCTTGTACTGAGAAGGAATTCTTCTCGTGCATCCAAAACCTTGAGCCAAAAACCATGCCATTTGTGTCCACCATACCTACCTACTATGTGGTATTTATCTGCCATTCCAAAGTAAATTGCTTGAGTGCTACCTTTAAAATTTCATTCCTTGTCTTTGCAATATATAGCTCATGGGAAAATAGCTTAAAAACTATTGTGGTAAAGAATATGTAGCTTATGTATCTTATTTCTTATAAGTTGCTTGTTGAGCGGTAACCATGTTTCTGGGGACGCCATCAACTATTACACCTTTGTTGAATATCATGTGAGTTGCTATGCATGTTCGTCTTGTCTGAAGTAAGGGTGATTTATCATAATCAAATGGTTTGAGTATGCATATTGTTAGAGAAGAACATTGGGCCGCTAACTAAAGCCATGTATCATGGTGGAAATTTCAGTTTGGACATTAATCCTCAATCTCTTATGAGAATATTATCTGTTGTTGAATGCTTATGCATTAAAGAGGAGTCCATTATCTGTTTTCTATGTTGTCCCGGTATGGATGTCCTTAGTTGAGATCTATCAAAAACGAGAAATCAAATGCGATCTATCTCCTTGGACCTTTGTACAGGCGGCATAGAGGTACCCCTTTGTGACACTTGGTTGAAACATATGTAATGCAATGATAATCCATGGAAATCCAAGCTAATTAGGACAAGGTGCGAGCACTATTGGTATTCTATGCATGAGGCTTGCAACTTATAGGATGTCTTATGCATAACACATATGAATTATTACTACCGTTGACAAAATTATTTCTATGTTTTCAAAATGAAAAGCTCTAGCACAAAAATAGTAATCCATGCTTCCCTCTGCGAAGGGCCTTTCTTTTACTTTATGTTGAGTCTAAATTTACCTACCTCTTTCTATCTTAGAAGCAAACACTTGTGTCAACTGTGTGCATTGATTCCTACATGCTTGCTTATTGGCATTCATCATATTACTTTGTGTTGACAATCATCCATGAGATATACATCCATGAGATATACATGTTGAAGTTGAAAGCAACTGCTGAAACTTATATCTTCCTTTGTGTTGCTTCAAAACTTTCTACTAAGAATTTATTGCTTTATGAGTTAACTCCTATGCAAGTCTTATTGATGCTTGTCTTGAAAGTACTATTCATGAAAAGTCTTTGCTATATGATTCAGTTGTTTAGTCATTGTCTTTACCATTGCTTCGAATCACTTCATTCATCTCATATGCTTTACAATAGTATTGATTAAGATTATGATAGCATGTCACTTCAGAAATTATCCTTGTTATCGTTTACCTACTCGAGGGCGAGTAGGAACTAAGCTTGGGGATGCTTGATACATCTCAAACGTATCTATAATTTCTTATGTTCCATGCTAGTTTTATGATAATACTCACATGTTTTATATACACTTTACATCATTTATACACATTTTCCGGCACTAACCTATTAACAAGATGCCAAAGAGCCAGTTCCTGTTTTCTGCTGTTTTTGGTTTCAGAAATCCTACACAGGAAATATTCTCGGAATTGGACGAAACGAACGCCCAGGGTCTTATTTTTCCACGGAGCTTCCAGAAGACCGAAGAGGATACGAAGTGGGGCCATGGGACACCGACACCACAAGGCGGCTAGCATGGGGCCCGCGCCGCCCTAGGGTGTGGGGCCCCCGTGCCTCCTCCAACTCTGCCCTTCCGCCTACTTATACTCTCCATCGCGAAAACCCTATTACCGAGGGCCACGATACGAGAAAAGTTCCAGAGACGCCGCCGCCGCCAATCCCATCTCGGGGGATTCAGGAGATCGCCTCCGGCACCCTGCCGGAGAGGGGAATCATCACCCGGAGGACTCTACATCACCATGATCGCCTCCGGACTGATGTATGAGTAGTTCATCCTTGGACTATGGGTCCATAGCAGTAGCTAGATGGTTGTCTTCTCCTCATTGTGCTATCATGTTAGATCTTGTGAGCTTCCTATATGATCAAGATCATCTAATTGTAATGCTACATGTTGTGTTTGTTGGGATCCGATGAATATGGAATACTATGTCAAGTTGATTATTGATCTATCATATATGTGTTGTTTATGATCTTGCATGCTCTTCGTTGCTAGTAGAGGCTCTGGCCAAGTTGATACTTGTGACTCCAAGAGGGAGTATTTATGCTCGATAGTAGGTTCATGCCTCCATTGAATCTCGGGGACAAAGGATGTAAAGTTCTAAGGTTGTGGATGTGCTGTTGCCACTAGGGATAAAACATCAATGCTTTGTCTAAGGATATTTGTGTTGATTACATTACGCACCATACTTAATGCAATTGTCTGTTGTTTGCAACTTAATACTGGAAGGGGTGCGGATGCTAACCCGAAGGTGGACTTTTTAGGCATAGATGCATGTTGGATAGCGGTCTATGTTATTTGTCGTAATGCCCTAAGTAAATCTCATATTAGTCATCATGATATGTATGTGCATTGTTATGCCCTCTCTATTTGTCAATTGCCCAACTGTAATTTGTTCACCCAACATGCTATTTCTTATTTGAGAGACACCAGTAGTGAACTGTGGACCCCGGTCCATTCTTTTACATCTGAATACAATCTACTGCAATCATTGTTTTCTGCTGTTCTTTGCAAACAAACATCATTCTCCACACCATACGTTTAATCCTTTGTTTACGGCAAGCCGGTGAGATTGACAACCTCACTGTTAAGTTGGGGTAAAGTATTTTGATTGTGTTGTGCAGGTTCCACGTTGGCGCCGGAATCCCTGGTGTTGCGCCGCACTACACTCCATCACCAACAACCTTCACGTGGCCTTCGTCTCCTACTGGTTCGATAACCTTGGTTTCTTACTGAGGGAAACTTGCTATTGTACGCATCACACCTTCCACTTGGGGTTCCCAACGAACGTGTGCTTCACGCGTCATCAAGAGCCTCCAAATCCAAGCCAAATTCTTGGAAGGAGTCATTGAAGCTAGAGTTGAAACCCATGAGGACTCATACAATGAAGGATAAGTGGCAATCATGCCAAAGAAGAAGAAGAAAGGAAGAAGGATCAATGTAAAGAAGAGCGTCATGATAGGGCCCATTGAAAAATGGGTTCCTATTTCCAAGTCTTGATCCATGAAGGACCTTGCTTTCGGTGGTGCTTATTGGGTGGTTGATTTTGAAGCCACAAGTCTTAAGACCGGAAGCAAGGAATTCGTTGTCGTCATCAAGTCATTTATCTCTACCATTTTCATGACGACAACACAAGCAAGGTTAAAGGTATTGGGGCCTTGACAAGGTGGTGATCATGTCCTACCTTGTCAAGACTCTTCCGTATGTTCTCTTTGTTCATTGCTTTGCACTTTTGGGTCTTCGTACCTACTATAATGAACATGTGGTGGTTCTCTTGTGGAGCTAGTCTCTTCAAGAGGCCACGGTCTCGGACTAATAGAAAATGCTTCCTTGTGTAGAGATCGTGTTTTTGTAGGAATTGCGTTGAAGAAAATGAACCATGATGATGTTTGTCAAACAAGTTCAATGCAAGTTCTATACCATGATTCTTGCAAGAAGGAGCAACAATGGAATGGAGTTCAAGCTCAATATCTTGGATGTCTTATTTGACAAAGTAGGAATCAGTCATATACTCCTAGCCATACTCTTACCCTAACTTCATGGGGTTGCCGGAAGTGAGAGACAAACCTTAGTTGAAGACACTCAAACATGATGATGGAGTATGAGTCTCTTGTGTGGTTTGTGGTATTGTGTGATGAGACTCTTTTGATGAAGATGATAGTTCTTTGGAGGGGGCGAAGTGCTTCTTATGAGAAAGGAGATGCAATTCCCCCGGTTACCGTAGGAAGGATGGGTGTTGGCACTCGCCAATCTCAAAAGCTACCTTCTATGAGTGCCGGGGAAGGACGAAGTTCCACCTATGTGGAGCCATCTACACCACAAGGCCAAGCCTCTTCCGTTGGACAACCAAGTGTAAAATCACCTCTTCCACAACCTCAAGTTCGGCATCAACAACAATGGGGGTCATGGCGAGGGCCTAAATCTTTTGAAGATCAAAGGATTTCTTTCCTATGATCTATACTCGCCGGTGTGCAAAAGTTCAAGACTCTTTCATATCTCAAGCAAAGTACATCAAGACACACTCAAGTGAAGCTATGTAAGGGGTCAACGGTATGAAAACCCCAAAGTACCTCAAGAATCTACACTCCTTTGATGAGACCGACAAGGATATGATCTCATGCTCTACCGGTCAACGATAAGGTTTGCTTCTCTCTCTTTGTGCATTTCATCCGGACATTGCATTGAGATTGGACATCATACCACTTTCGTGCTACATGTCTAGATGGAAAGCACGCGTGAATATAGGGGGAGTGCGGTTTAAACTTATTGAGCTATCCCTCCCCCCATAATGCAAAAAGAAACCCAAAACATTCTCTATTTGTCATCTTAGTGACTTATGAGCTTCATGTTGAGTTGTGGTCGTGAGTTCTAGATATATCTACGCAACCTCACACCACCTTACTCTTACACAGTGGCTTCGGCCATCAACCTCCTCTTTGAGGAGTTCTTCCTTTTGCTTCTTTTGTTTTCCTTGATCTTCCTTTTGTTTTTCCTTGTTTCGTGTTCTTCTTTTCTCTTTGTTTCTTCATGGGAGATTCACCCAAGCTTGGCTTTTTCTTGCTTCGATTCTTGCAAGCTTGGTTGGGTAGTACCTTAACAATTCCGTCATCTAATCCTAAGCCATTATCTATCTCTTGAGCCAATTCAGTCTAAAAGCACAAGTCTACACCAAAATCTGAGTGTCTTTATACTTTGGAGGCCGGTACTACCGTACCTCAGGGCGGTACTACCACTCATGGGCATTAATCTGACGAAATTCAGAAATTGGCCCCAGAGCGGTACTACCGCTCAAGGTACCGGGCAAGTACCGGTAAGTGGTCCTCAAAAGTCGATGGTAGATCTCAAGAAAGCCCAATTCTTGCAAGTACGAGGGGCCAATCTGTATTTGTTACCAAGGAATGCTAGTCAATGCCCCAACCCCTTCTTCTATCATGCCAACCAAGAGAGGATCTTCAATGAAGTCTATGGGGCCAAGGAATTCAACTGTTGCCCTCAATACTCCATCAGCATGGACAAGCTCAACTCCAACCTCGAGTACTTTGGGGAAGCTCTTGAGATATGTGAAGAACAAGGGCTTACTCCTCTGATGACCTTCTCTCACAACTATTCCAAGGAGGTGATATGCCAATTCTACGCCACGGTTGTGTTCCTTGAGGATGAAGGAGGCTTCCGCTCCTTGAAGTGGATGACTAGGGAGCATGTGATGGAGGCCACGTGGGAGGATTTTGCTAGAGGCATTGGATATGAGCTTCCCGACTATGACACCAACATCTTCCGGATTCACCTACAGCCCAAGCCAATGGCCAAGGAGAAGATGGCCAACCTCTACATCCCCGGAAGGATGTTGTGTGGAAGTGCTTACCACCTCCTTCCTGTTTACGACATCATGAACCGCATCTACCGCAGCACCATCAACCCCAAGCACACCAACCACGATGAAGTGCATGGGGTTCCTTGTGAACCTTCTTGTGCGCACTCATGAGTTGAGGGGCCGCGGCAAGCAACTGGTCGTCATGGACTACATTTGGCATGAGATGCGTGATTGTGCATTCCTTCGCAAGCTTACTCAATATGCGCCCTACATCATGAGGCTCATTTGTCTCAAGTGGAAGCAAGCGGGCCGTGGAGATCTTCTTGAGCAATGCCGCCCCAACATCACTATCCATAAGGAGAAGAGTCCTCTTGTCAAGAACCATGATCTTCCAAGGTTCGGCAAGGGGGCTCCCAAGGACAAGGAGGAAGAGGAAGCCGATAGTGATGACTCCGACTTCGTGCCCAACTCCGTCAAGACCAAGGGCCTCTTCGCCAAGCTCACCGCTCACCTCAAGAAGTCCTTTTGCTTCAAGAGGGACCTTGAAGATAGGATGTACCAAGCTCACCATGACAACAAGAAGATTCGCCAACGCCAAAAGGCGATGATGAGGCACATGCAGCTTCCTGTCTCCGAGGGCTCCGAGGACAACATCACTCCTCCCGGTGAGTGCAAGTCCAAGATTACTTGGTCAAGTTCCGAGGACTCCATCCCCGAGCCACCTCATGGCAAGGGCCATGCTCAAGATGAAGACGAAGATGAAGAGGAGGAGGATGACGAGGAGGAGGATGACGAGGAGGGAGATGACGAGGAGGAGGACGATGATGACGAGTGATCCCCTTGGGGCGTTAGTATGCTTCTTCTCCCTTTTTGGTGTCTCGATGCCAAAGGGGGAGAAGTTGATCTATTAGGACGGGAATTTGCAAGGGGATGCCAAGGACTTGGTGCTTTATTTTGGTTTTTCGGCCTTGGCATCAAATATTTTCCCTAGTTATTTGGAAATCTATTCGTATGTGTGCTTGCTACTCTATTTGTGGATCTCCCGATCCCCCGGTTTGTATTAAGACTTAATCATTCGTAGCCTATTGGTCTTCACTATTTATCCCTTGATTGACTACATCTATCATGGAGGCACTTATTGTGAGTTTGGATTTTTCTCAAGGCAAAGGTATGGAAAATTCACCCAAAGTCTCTTATATGATCTTATGATTGCCTCCATTGTGTGCTTGTGCTATATGTTCTTGTCATGTTCTTCTTAGCACTCAGGCATGGTTTGTAGAATCTAGGGGGAGTTTTTCTCTCTAGGATGTGTGCATTTGTATACAAATGCATATTCTAGATATGCACACATCTAGGGGGAGCTCCGTCTACTTTTGCAAATCAAATATCTTATCATAATATCTTATGCCTTATTGCAAATTCTTGTGTTGTCATCAAACACCAAAAAGGGGGAGATTGTAAGATCAAGATCCATATCCCATGTTTTGTGTGTTTGATAACAACACTCAAATGATTTTAACCGTGCACAAAGATTGTCTTTGATAGGTTTGCAAAGTGTACGGTGCCCTCGCTGAACACATTATGATCGGAAGACTGAAGCGTAGTTCTTAGGTTTTCTGGTTTTGTGTGTGTGTCGCGAGGTAACATGGTAGGAGAGGAAAAGAGGAAAAGCAGTTTCAGCCATAGCGGTACTACCGGTACCAGGAGCGGTAGTACCGCTGCTGTACCGCTTGGGATCCAGTAAGGTTTGGAGCCCATTGCGGTACCTCAAGCGGTTCCGCGAGCGGTAGTACCGCTTTGTGTCCATGTGGACAAGTTCTGTGGGGATTTCGAATCCAGAGCGGTAGTACCGCTTACCAAAGCGGTAGTACCGCTTAGGCAGAAACTGCACATAACGGTTGGATTTGATGAGACCTATATAAAGGCCTCTTCTTCCCCATCTCGTTTTTAGCTCTTCTCTCTCTCTCTCTCCTCCATTGTTGCTGAGCTCAAACTTAGTGGATCTCCCTACCTGCCCAATCAATCTTGCTCATACTTTGAGGAGTGGTGGAGGAGACCCCGATCTATCGTTCTACTGAGAGAAATTTCACCAATTCGTGGTAGTCCTTAGTGGATCTTGGTGGTAGGGTTCCTTTGGTGGAATCTTGGAAGAAGTGCACCTATGGAGGCTAGCTTGGTGTTGTGCTAGCCCCATAGGTTGTTGGGAGCCTCCTTGTGGTTGTTGGGAGCCCCCTTCTCCACTATGGCACCGCCTCGACCGGTGCCATAGTGGAGAAGGGGGAGCACCTTCGTGGAGCTCTCTCGAGGAAGAAGGTGAGGCCTCCCTTCGTGGTGTGGCCGCCTAGCCTCTTGTGTGAGGCTAGCATCTCCTCAATGCAGACGTACTCCCTTTTCTGGGAGGAACTGCGGGAAACAAACCTCGCCTCGTCTCCGCGCCCTCCGGTTGTCCCCACTCCTCACTCTTACTATCTTGTTTGGTTCCTTTACTTTTTGCACTTGTGTATGATCATAGTAGGAACACCTTGAGCATCAAAGCTATCATCTTTACTTCCGTTGCACTAAAAATTGAAAAAGGCTAAAACTTGACGTAGCGTCCATTCACCCCCTCTTGTTCGCTACGATCCATTCACTACTCTATCTCATGAAGGGAGAGGTGGGAGCCTATATATAGGGAGCCACTAAAGGAGGGGTAGTTTAGGCATAAAAGGGGTTACATGGGCCTTGGCCCTAATTGACTTGTGGCAGGCGCCTCACTTAGTATGGGGACTTTGGTGTATGTAGGTCGGGAACTCCGTTCTTGATCTTCATGGGCCGGAGACTCTGGTGTGAGTCGACGAGGCCGAAGACTATGGTGTAGCTGCGCCTCTTCCATGCTTCCACGACCTCGGCCTTGAGTCCTCGAGCATCCATGGCGTCCTCCACTTCCTCCATACTTGGCGATGTATTTCTCTCATTGTCATATGGCGGAGTATGAAGTAGCATGCCATTCATGAGAATAATTGTAGGAACGCATAAACGAGAAGATTCACCTTTGCGTGACGTGTCAACGTTAACGCACATGATGTGGAGAAGACCGAAGGTCGGGGTACATCATCCTCTATTCCCTCTGTCCTCGAAAGAGTGGCCGTTTAAGTTTTTCAATAGAGATTAAGAATTTTGCATTTGAGAGGTGCAACTCATCATTTATTCTCTTTTTAATTTCTCCACCTCTAATGAAGTAAAGTATGTAGAAAAAGAGAAGACCATGTGATATGTGATAGATGTTATTGGGCTTGACTCTCATGCAATGAGAGAGAAGCAACTTTATCTACTTTAAAGTGCATTGGAAAGTGAAAAGTGCATTTTTTAATAGATAAAATTTAAAGCTAAACATTCACTTATTTGAGAATATATGTAGTATATAAATAAGATGTGGGGGCATGCTGAACATTCACTTATCAGATCTAGGGTATGTTTGGTTCATTGCCAATGCTAGCCTTGGAAAAAAGTTAGATGCCTATTGTATTTTGGTCTATATTTGGTTTAATGCTAAAATTTTGATTGACAATAGGTGTTCCACCATCTCTCATAGATTTTTTGACAAATATAAATAATTGGTCAAGTGTGAGTGCATAATTTGTTAGCCAAAAAATTGGAAAGCCAATTTTTGCCAACATTTGGTAGGTAGGGCACAAACCGAAGATACTCCTAATCTGACCACCAGCCCACACCTCCCCCTCTCCCACATGTTGTTGCTGCCCGGGGCTGCTAGTACCGCCTCGCGCCACCGGATTTCTCGTCCCCATACACGTGGATATCTTGGAGGCAGGGCCACTACTGTTGTGCTTGGATCGGACGTAGTACCACCTTGAGAGTGGCATCAACTACATCTGCTTCCACAATGTTGACTACTTCAACTACATCGTCCTGCTCTACAACCTTGATCGACGCCTTTTTTTTTCTCTGGTGCCTCTACCACCTTGAACGCCGCTTTTTTTTTCTTCTCTGGTGCCTCCTAAGCACAACCTAAGCTCTTTCCACGACATTTTGCCATGTAGCTTGGTTGATATAAGCAGGATGTAACCCCAGTGCTGTTGTAACGTATGCATCTCTAATGTGTATACATTTTCATCATCTACTATGATAAGAAAAATTGGCTTGGCTAGCATTGGCAAATCTGTAATTGAAAACAAATAAAGTAAATGGCCCAAGATCACTGACCGCTTCAATCCTAACGGCCAAGCAGATTCGGTCAGACTATGATAGATCGCAGGGAAATGCTAGAATATAGCCAGTTCCTTGTATTTATATACTCCGCATTGTAATGCTGTTGTTTTTCATCTCAAGCATAACCAAGTTGAATCAATCAGATAGTTGAAGTGCATTTAATCAACTTAACAAGGTGAAGTTGAAAAAAGAATCCAACACGTAAGCATTTTCGTTGTCACCAGCCAACTGTACATTAAGCATATGCTCCGTTATGTCAGCATACAAATATTTAAATCAACAAGATGCGAGAATTAACCTATATGGTTAGATGGTTAGGAGAGCAGTGGCACCTCGAAGATGCTCGTAAGGGTAGGAGGTGCATGCGTTCATATGGGTAACTGTACGTACATATTTGTGAGCGCTTATATCTGTAATGTGTTTCGCAAGAAAAATAACTCAACATGATATGACACGGGACTATTGGTCAAGGCGTTTTGTTGGACAGTGTAAATCTATACCTAATAATAAAGGAGCTAACGTTTCCGTGGTTTGGTCCGTCATAATACGTCTTCGTCAAACTTTTGTACCCTTTCGTCCATCGACAGGGCGCTTCCTATGTCAAGCGTTTCACCTCCAGCTTGATTGCTTCCTGTGTTTGCATCGTATACGAAAGACGAAAAGGACTCCATGTCCATCACGACCTCAAGCTCCCACCCCTGGTTCCATATATATAGGAGAGCACAACCACAACCTAAGATCCCTGTCCGCGCGAGGCAAGCATCAGCTACAACCACGACCAGAGATCCCTGTCCGCGTGAGGCAAGTAGCAGTTCGGCGGCCTGCGAGCACGGCTCCAGCGAGCAAACAGAGCAAAGCAACCGGAGATGGGATCCTTCCTCTCGTCGCTCGTGATGCCTTCCCCGCCACTGCCGATGGCGACTCCACCGTTTGTGCCATCCAGTTCAAGACTGCCTGAGAGGCCGCATTGGAGCGCTGGTCTCGAACGCAGCCATCGCCATTCACCCGTAGTCCGCTGTGCACGGGCAAAAACGCGCATGTGCTAGAACTTGATCGGTTCTTCACTGTTTGATCAGGTTGTATGCATGTACCGCAAGACTTGTCGGCTCGGGAGCAAGCTTATCGTCTTCCAGACTTCCACGCCGTCGCTGCAACGACGTCCTGATCCGAGTCATCCGAACCATCTATGCGCCAATGTCGCCAGCGCTGCGATGCACGGGCTGTCGTCTCCATCCTAGCCACAGCGTCGCAGGCAATCTGAGCTTTGTGTTGTAGTAGTCTTGGGCCAGCGACTGCACCATCGGGGACTGCGGCGTGGACAAGCATGTGGAGAAGAGATTAACAACGCAAAAGCAAGCCAATGTGTCTCAGTCTCCCGTGCGATGGAGTATACATGGCAAAGAATCTCAATTATTCTAGCTTTACCGATTATACAGGATGCTGATACAGTATGAGTGTGCGCTTATTTGCGTATGCTTAACAAAGTTTATGGATGGATTCTCCAATCTTTGTTCGGTTAACAAACAAGCAGATGTGCAAGGAGACGATACATCATTCATGTGAACCTGCTATTGAAGTGAGATTCCTAATCGAGGGCACTCCCAGAATGAAGCAAAGGTACATCTTCAGATTACTCTATATATATTATTTACTTTTATTAGGGATTTTTTTATTAAACAATTTATATTTGTTTGTGGATGGAATTCCCAATATAGAAAATTACAAGTAAATTATCATTATCCTATGTTTTTCAGCTGCTTGTTTATATTAAAGTCTGAATTTGGGGCAGGCCACGCGTTAGCTCACAAGTGCAACTTCGCCTGCAGCAACACCAACACCATGGCAGCTTGACCGGCATATGCGTCGAAGCCCATCACCATGGTCTGATTATTACGTATGATACATGTACACATGCATGTACGCCTTTATTTTTTGCCACTCATCAATGCGCATAATAAACCTGATTTTCATTAATGAAATTACTTATGGTTAATTTTTGTGTGTGTAATAACTCTATTTTTTTGGATCCATATCTTAATAAAAATTTAGGGTGGCACCCACCATCATTAGAATTATGCGGTATTTCAAGTGGGTGCAGTGAGGACTCGCAATCTAATATTTTTAGGATTGATTATGTTCGAGAAGTGTCAAACACAGATGATTTGTAGCATTTTAAGATTTATTTCTCCCGGTGCAACGCACGGGCTTTTTTACTAGTAAAGATGAACAAAATGTTGAATTTTTCTTGCGAGCCTACCACATATCTGGTTCGGTGACAAATTATAGTCCAGCGAACTAAGAGTAAGTTACGGTGGTTGGAATATCAAATGGCCTATCAAAACGATGCAGTCAAGTAACCGAACTGAAGAATCTTCCAAGCAGCTAACTGTTTTACGCAACTAATTAGCTAGGCGGAACCACGCAAAGCTCGAACAAAAGGGCATGCATGCTCGACCGAGGCTTGAAACTTTAAACTGTCAATACCTGCTCCTTTGGAGCAATACTAGACCCGAAGTGAGAGAACGAATAAAGAAAAACCCAGTGCATGCATGCTGTGAAAGAACACAGTGGAGCGAGGACGACCCACTATTTGCAAGTTGAAAGCTATCCGACAAATCAAACAGTTCATAGTTCAAGAGATGGGATCTTGCAATTGTAAAAGGTATGTTACAAAAGTTGTCATTGTAATCAAGGGAAATTTTGGTACACTACCATATGACCCTCCCCCCCCAATGATGACATTGTATCGGACATGAAGTGACACTGGACTAGTGTTTACGTGCAACAACAATAGTGAAGTTTGAAAATTCCGTGTGAAACTCCAAAACTCCCATCTAAGTTTGCATCCAGGCGCAAGGAAACCAGCTACGCAAGGGCACCCTTGATGCTGCCGGTGCGCATTGTCTCATCTGTGATGCCTCCCTCGAGACTGTTGTTCACATCCTCTTTGAGTGCTCCTTCGCCAAATAGTTCTGGGTTGCCCCTGGTGCCCCGGTCACTGCGGCGCGCGGCGTTGACGAGGCTGCAAGTTGTCCCCTCCCCCTCTTGACTCTGCCACGTTCAACCCGATGCTGCGCCTCCTCTGCTTCGAGCATTTCTTGAAACACATGAATGGGGTGGTGTTCAACCACCTCGCTCGACTTAGTCCGGATGAACTACCAAGACAATGTTGTCTTTTGGCGTGCTCGCGCTCCTTTGGAGCTGTGTGTTGATGCCGATCTCTAGCTCCCGTAACTCTTCCCTGACCGTGTGCATGCTGTTTCTAGCCCACCATGTTGCGTTGGGTGTGGTCTCCCCCTCCCCTTTGTATCTCTCCCCGAGGTTTCACCTGTTCTTTATGAAGAAATGAAAAAACCAGATGGGGGCCTTTGTGCCTACCACACGAAAAAAACTCCGAAACTCGAGAACCTCCAACAAAACACCCTAGGCAGCATCGGCTAGGGTTTGAACCTCCTTTTCGAAAAAATGGAAGCAGCGATGGACTGACCCACAAAATTAAACACGAACCAACCACCTCATACGAACCGTTGGATCGAAGTCCAGACGGCCAGTGCCACCGTTGTCACCTGGCCTTATCGTCCTAGCTGGACACAAGTTGTTCAATCACACCCTAAACCCACTGAACCACCCATATGTATCAAAGTAGATACGGAGTACTTTTAGCAATCAGAGATGTTATAGTAGTACTAGTGTGCGGCTGCAAGTTGGTGATGGCGGCTTAGGATACATCATCACCCATTCACGTGGAAGACCGATGGAACCTACCGCGGCAAGCAGATCGCGTGGACATTCTGGCGCGGCATAGGCATGTTGACCGCTGCCCCCTCTCGCCTCGATACATTGTGTGTGTGTGTGGGACAATTCTGGTCCGGATGATGCCAGGAAGCTCCCTAGCTCCCCCTCCGCGAGCGCGCGTGCGAAATGAAGAGCGCGCTAGGCAGTTCAGTTTTAAGTAAGCTATCTAGCATTACGAAACGACGACCACATCCTGTGCCGGGTCCAAGCTCGCACAGTGCACTGCGCCCGCGCGGAATGTGTCAAGGTCACGGACTCAGCTCTCATGGTAGGTGAAGATCGATAATGGTCGTTCCCCCTTCCCTCGCTTCTCACTCTGCAGCGTATAAATATAGAGAGGCGCTTTCCTCTGCTCCCTCGATCTTAAGGGCAGTGACAAACCAGCTCGATGCCTGTCGCAAGGCAAGAACTATAGAACAACAAATCTAGCCAAGCTACTTTCAGAATCAGATATAGGAGCATAACAAGAAGAAGAAGACTTGATCGAGAGAGTTGGAAGATGGAGCGGGAGATCCACCGCGTGACGAGCCTCCGGCGCGACAGCTCGCTATGGCGGCGCGACTCGAACGTGTTCTCGCGGTCGTCGTCGCGGTTCCAGGACGAGGAGGACGACGAGGAGGCGCTGCGGTGGGCGGCGCTGGAGCGGCTGCCGACGTACGACCGGGTGCGCCGCGGGATGCTCAGCGTGGAGGAGGGCGGCGAGAAGGTGGAGGTGGACGTGGGCAGGCTGGGCGCGCACGAGAGCCGCGCGCTCATCGAGCGGCTCGTCCGCGCAGCAGACGACGACCACGAGCTCTTCCTGCTGAAGCTCAAGGAGCGCATGGACAATGTCGGCATCGAGTACCCCACCATCGAGGTCAGGTTCGAGCGGCTGCAGGTCGAGGCCCAGGTGCGCGTCGGCACCCGAGGGCTGCCCACGCTCATCAACTCCGTCACCAACACGCTCGAGGTACACTCTCCATGCATGGCTTTCCATTGCTGCGCGCTTCCGCTAGCTAGGTCCTCGGCAAAATTCATGGCGCTTACCTTTAATTCGTTATTACTGTTCCAACATGCTTATCATAGTTAATGATCAACTGGTCTGTTAATTAAGGATATGAGTCTGGCTTTCCATCACAACGAATCAGTCGAGTGCATGATGGTAGGGCCAAATTGGTGGCGGAATAGGAATATTATTGGCTGCTTTTGGTGTGCTGGTTCCGCGATGGAGGCGCCACTGCTCGTTTTTCTTATGGTTACGTGCACCTTTGAGCTTTAGTAGGCAATGGTGACAGCCACGCAGCGACAAATATTCCAAGTTGCGTGCTTGCTCGGTAATTTTTTTTTTCATTTGACACCTCTGTGTGCGCTTTGCTCAGCCTGACAGTGCTCGCGGTAGGTGT
This sequence comes from Lolium perenne, assembly GCF_019359855.2. NCBI lineage: Eukaryota > Viridiplantae > Streptophyta > Magnoliopsida > Poales > Poaceae > Lolium > Lolium perenne. Next base: position 188,767,715 of record NC_067246.2, on the reverse strand, counting down.
GTGACTGACCTTATCCCGGCGCGACCATTTCTCCGATGATTCAGGCGGACGCCACACCAAACACACGTTGAACCAGTTTTTGTAGCTAGTATGGACTTGGTGATGTCGATTACCGTTTCGGGGAACAGTACAGCTCATCAAGTTAACCGCCACTTGTCCGACAAAAGATTCTTCTCTGACCTTGTGTTGCTTTCCAGACTTCTTGATAAGAAGGATTCCAATTCAAGCCCCAGTTCTCTTCGGCCTTTCACACAAAGTCTTGGTGACCTAGATTGTTTCTCGTTTTTCATAGAAAGTATAGACTAAACTTGGACAGCGAAGAAGAAGAAAAAACTCAAATCTGGCTTAAAGTTCAAACTTCGGCATCGCCGGGCCCGGCCCGCTACCGAACTTTTCTTTCCAGCGACTGGCCCACAAAGAAACTTACTCAGCCTAACCAGTCAAACCGGCCGTCCTTTCCACCAACCTCCACCCACGACCGCGGGCAACACCGCACCAGCACCGGCACCGGCACCCCGCCACCGCCGCCACGGCAGCCGTTCCGTACCTCTCGCCGCAGCCACCGCAACCGCATCCATACCCACACCACGCCATGGCGCACAGTCCTCGCGCCTCGGCCGGTCGGCCCCGCGGCTGCGCGTCATTCCGTCGAGCGTCTGGCGCGCGCGCCAATGCACCGCCGCACCCCACTTCACTGGAAGAACCGCGCATTCCGTTTCCTACAATCTGACCCTGCTGCTCGTTCCCCGCGCTCCAGGCCATCGGGAACACGCTCCACGTCGTGCCCAACCGGAAGCAGGCCATGACCGTCCTCCACGACGTCAGCGGGGTCGTCAAGCCCCGGAGGATGACGCTGCTGCTGGGCCCTCCCGGCTCCGGCAAGACCACGCTGCTGCTCGCGCTGGCCGGGAAGCTCGACAAGGAGCTCAAGGTCTCAGGGAAGGTCACCTACAACGGCCACGGGCTGGACGAGTTCGTGCCACAGAGGACCGCCGCGTACATCAGCCAGCATGACCTCCACATCGGGGAGATGACCGTCAGGGAGACGCTCGCCTTCTCGGCACGGTGCCAGGGTGTTGGCACCAGATACGGTATGCTGCTTCCCTAATTGTTTGGACAACAATGCAATGGGTGATATGTTTATGTTATTATTTCTGAGCTTTTTTATGTTCCTCATTCTAGAGATGCTTACTGAGTTGGCGAGAAGGGAAAAGGCGGCTAACATCAAGCCAGATCACGATATCGATGTCTACATGAAGGTGAGGATGCTATGACATTTTAGAGCATACTGTGTTGAGTGTTTCTTTGACCTGTTCTAAGAGAATCATTTCAACCAAATTTCTCGCAGTATATTGTAGAGTACTACTTTTCTCTTGTCTCAGTAAAGTAGCTAAAACTTGCTTCTTTACTTTACTACCTGTAGGCCTCAGCTATGGGAGGGCAAGAATCCAGTATTGTGACAGAATACATACTCAAGGTATTGTGTCTGCTACCTGTGGGTCCAAATGAAGCACCGAAAAGATGCTTTCTTATGGACATTTGTTCATTAACACACTGATGACTTCACAATGTCTCATGTTGGCTACCCTGCTATGTAACTGCAGATATTAGGATTGGATATATGTGCTGACACGTTGGTAGGCAATGAGATGCTGAGGGGCATATCTGGTGGACAACGCAAGCGTGTCACAACAGGTATATTTTCACCAAGGATGTGGTTCGTTTAATACTTATACAGTAATGATGTACATAGCAGAGACTTGCATTTTTTTCATCTCAATGGATTACTCTTTAAGAAATTCCTGATCGACTTATGCATCTTCAATGTACAGGTGAAATGCTTGTTGGTCCAGCAAAAGCTCTGTTCATGGATGAGATATCCACTGGACTGGATAGCTCAACCACGTTCCAGATAGTGAATTCTCTTAGGCAGACCATCCACATCCTCGGCGGAACTGCTGTCATCTCCTTGCTCCAGCCAGCTCCGGAAACATACAACTTGTTTGACGACATCATACTCCTCTCTGACGGGCAGGTTGTGTACCAGGGCCCCCGAGAGAATGTGCTTGAGTTCTTTCAGTTCATGGGCTTCAAATGCCCTAGCAGAAAGGGTGTTGCTGACTTTTTGCAGGAGGTATGTGTCTTATCTACAAGCTCTTATGATGGTTAGTGATTCTCATATTTTAGAAGAGAATGGTACTGAAATATCTGAATAATTTAAAAGGTGACATCAAAGAAAGACCAGGAGCAGTACTGGTCCAGGAGTGACAGGCCATACCGTTTTGTGCCTGTGAAGCAATTTGCGGATGCATTCCGTTCCTTCCATGTGGGCAAGTCAATAGAGAACGAGCTGAAAGAGCCATTTGATAGGACCAGGAGCCACCCTGCTGCTCTGGCTACTTCAAAGTTTGGTGTCAGCAGGATGGAGTTGCTCAAAGCCACTATTGACAGAGAGCTTCTACTCATGAAGAGGAATGCATTTATGTACATATTTAAAGCTGTCAATGTAAGTTTATATCTTTGATATGTTTTCTTTGATTATTAGGATTGAGATGATTAGATGGCATCATTCTGAACTTTTACCATCATTGCAGCTAACTGTGATGGCGTTCATCGTGATGACCACATTTTTCCGTACCAACATGCGCCGTGATGCAACTTATGGACAGATATATTTGGGGGCACTGTTCTTTGCTATTGACACGATAATGTTTAATGGTTTTGCGGAGCTTGGTATGACCGTCATGAAACTTCCTGTCTTCTTCAAGCAGAGGGATCTTCTTTTCTTTCCTGCATGGGCCTACACCCTACCATCGTGGATTCTTCAGATCCCTATCACGTTTGTTGAAGTCGGAGTTTATGTTTTCACCACATATTATGTCATCGGATTTGATCCCAGTGTAAGCAGGTAAGACACTGATGGATACATCAATTTCTACCAAGTTATATTGCTTCTTAGGTGGCGATTCTATCTTTGCGAGCAAGTATATTGAGTGCTCTACCAGAAATGAACTAGTTCTGTGAAGTCTGAATGATTTCTTATATTGTTCAGGTTCTTCAAGCAGTATCTGCTGCTCCTTGCGATCAATCAGATGTCATCTTCACTTTTCCGCTTCATTGCTGGAGTTGGAAGAGACATGGTTGTTTCCCACACCTTTGGACCCTTAGCATTGTTGACTTTTGCAGCATTGGGCGGCTTCATCCTTGCAAGACGTAAGTTACTAGCACAACCATGATAAAATGAATGTTTCCATGTTTACATGAAATTAGGAGCTAAATGTTAATTGTACCTTACCTGATTCCATCTTATTTATCTCTTCCAGCTGATATAAAGAAGTGGTGGATTTGGGGTTACTGGATATCTCCGATATCATATGCACAAAACGCTATTTCAACTAACGAATTTCTGGGGCCCAGTTGGAACAAAGTAAGTACCCTCCCTCTCTTGACAAGAAAACAAACTTACCACTACGTACACATAAAAAATCTAACATTTATTCGAATTATACAGATTGTTTCGGGAGGAAATCAGACCATTGGGGTAACCGTGCTTAAAGACCGCGGTATCTTTACGGAAGCTAAGTGGTATTGGATTGGTCTTGGTGCCATGGTTGGATACACTCTCCTCTTCAACCTGCTCTACACCGTAGCCCTTTCAGCTTTGAGTCGTAAGCCTATTTAGAAGACTACTTTTCATTTATCAAGAACCAAATAATCAACATTTGCAGGTTATAACTTATAGGATAATAATTGTAACCACTTGTTTGTATTTGCAGCACTGACAGACTCTAACCCAACAATGTCTGAAGAGGAGTTGAAAGAAAAGAGTGCAAATTTAACTGGTCAAGCTCTGGAGGGTCGTAAGGAAAAGAAATCTAGGAAGCATGAGTTGGAATTGTCTCACAATAATGGCCGAAACTCAGTGAGTAGCAGTGTGGATTCTAGTGGTAGCAGGAAGGGGTTGGTGCTCCCATTTACACCACTGTCGCTTACCTTTAACAACACCAAATACTCAGTGGACATGCCAGAGGTAAATTTCCTATCAACGAACAATGAGGGCACAAGAATAACCGTATTACCCATTACCCAAGTTTTCTTACCCCGTTATATTGCTTTATACTGACAGGCAATGAAAGCACAAGGAGTAACCGAAGACCGCTTGTTGCTTTTAAAGGGTGTGAGTGGTTCTTTCAGGCCAGGAGTACTTACTGCGTTAATGGGTGTGAGTGGTGCTGGAAAGACAACCCTGATGGATGTTTTAGCGGGTAGGAAAACCGGAGGATACATAGAGGGGGATATCACCGTCTCAGGCTATCCAAAGAAGCAAGAGACCTTTGCGCGTATATCAGGATACTGTGAGCAAAATGATATTCATTCTCCACATGTTACAGTATATGAATCACTCGTATTTTCTGCATGGCTGCGGCTTCCTGTGGAGGTTGATTCAGAGAAAAGAAAGGTTAGTCAGCTTGATCATAGAAAAATTATCATTTCTTGATTTCTTTTTTCTCATCTGATTGGAGACCTTACTGGCTGAACTGTGGTAACAGATGTTCATTGAAGAGGTCATGAATCTCGTAGAGCTCACACCATTGAGGGATGCACTTGTTGGGCTTCCTGGAGTGAATGGTCTATCAACTGAGCAACGCAAGAGGCTGACAATCGCCGTGGAGCTTGTTGCTAACCCGTCGATCATTTTCATGGACGAGCCAACATCTGGTCTTGATGCTCGGGCTGCTGCAATTGTGATGAGGACTGTTAGAAACACTGTTAACACTGGCAGGACTGTTGTTTGCACCATTCACCAGCCAAGTATTGACATATTTGAAGCATTCGATGAGGTGGTTAATTCATTACTCTGTTTGGGCTATTATCATTAGCTTTATTAGATAAGGCCGTATGTTGACTATGTGCTTCTTGCAGCTTTTCCTTATGAAGAGAGGAGGAGAAGAAATTTATGTTGGTCCAGTGGGCCCGAATTCTTCAAGTTTGATCGAGTACTTTGAGGTAAGAAGAACAAAGTCAACAGCTGTATTTAGACGTTGTAACTCTTTTTCCAGATAGATCACATCGAACATTCCTTTTGTGTGTTTCTTCAGGAAATTGATGGTATTAGTAAGATCAAAGATGGTTATAACCCAGCAACATGGATGTTGGAAGTGTCCTCTAGTGCCCAGGAGGAAATGCTTGGTATTGATTTCGCTGAAGTCTACAGACAATCAGAACTATATCAGTAAGCCTCCCCACTAGCCATTTGGATGCAGTGTAGTTGTGTATTTGAGTGACACTTCTAATTATTTTATATTTTCACAATTTCAGAAGGAACAAGGAACTCATAGAGGATCTAAGCACACCACCTCCCGGTTCTAGAGATCTCAGCTTCCCTACGCAATACTCTAGATCATTCACCACACAATGCCTAGCTTGCTTTTGGAAGCAAAACTGGTCATATTGGAGAAACCCAGCCTACACAGCAGTGAGATTACTCTTCACCATCGTCATTGCGCTATTGTTTGGGACGATGTTCTGGGGCCTTGGAAGCAAAACGTACATCTTCTAACTGTTATTATAACTGCTTCTATACTTTTGATACAGCGGCTATTTCAAGTAAGACATATTCTGACGCCTTACTCATGTCATGATGCAGTGATAAGGTCCAGGATCTATTTAACGCCATGGGATCGATGTATGCTGCAGTACTATACCTTGGAGTGCAAAACTCTGGTACTGTTCAACCAGTTGTGGTGGTGGAGCGAACAGTCTTTTATCGAGAAAGAGCAGCTGGCATGTATTCAGCTTTCCCATATGCATTTGGGCAGGTAATTTCTCAGCCTCTCGGTTTACTTATTCCTTGGTATATGTGTGTATGAACTTGAGAATGCAAATTACTTTGCACTCTAAGTCATCGCTATGATTAAACGGAGCTAGCGGGCAGTTTATCATGGCTATACATCAGTATTGTTGAGTTCTTTCGGTCCGGAACCTAACAATGGCGCACATTATCATTTTGTAGGTTGCGATTGAATTTCCATATGTGATGGTTCAGGCTCTGATTTATGGCGTGCTAGTCTATTCAATGATTGGATTTGAGTGGACCGTGGCCAAGTTCTTGTGGTATCTGTTCTTCATGTACTTCACCCTGCTATATTTCACGTTCTACGGAATGATGGCTGTAGGCTTGACACCGAATGAGAGCATAGCAGCTATCATCTCATCAGCATTCTACAACATATGGAACCTCTTCTCAGGATACCTTATCCCCCGACCTGTAAGTTACCCTCTCGATACATTTTGCGTTTCTGTCAGTTTAGTACTTAACGGTGCTTCATGTGTTCGTGTTACTTATCCATTGAACATTTTTACTCCAGAAACTTCCTGTTTGGTGGAGGTGGTACTCATGGATTTGCCCGGTGGCATGGACGCTATACGGACTGGTTGCCTCCCAATTTGGCGATCTCCATCATGAACTTGAGGGAGCGTTACACCAAGGCCAAACCGCTGCCTCGTATATCGAGGAGTACTACGGCTTCCGTCACGACTTCTTGTGGGCTGTGGCACTGGTGCACGTTGTTTTCACGGTGATGTTCGCCTTCCTGTTCAGTTTCGCCATCATGAAGTTCAACTTCCAGAGGAGATGAGGGATACATTCTTTGATATTCCTTGTACGTACGTACATGCATGGTGCTGTACCACAGCCAATGCGAATGGAGCGTAGTTGTTCCTGTAAATGGTATAGAGGTTATTTTGTATTTCAAACCTGTAGAAATTCAGATTTATACTTTGTAGGATCTATAGGAAAAAAAGGCTATGTAGCTAGCCTTGTTGAGCCTCCAGCTTCTTCACCGGAGCTCTATCTGACTGAGTAGCTGATACTTGTCCGAGAATGTAAACCGTGTCGGTTGTCATTTCTGACGAGTGCAATGGAGGCAGAAATTTTGTTGATTCTTCAATTCCTTTGTGGAACACATGGGATTGCTTGCCCAAACATTTTGCAAAGAAATTATTTGATCTCAATATCTGATTAATTAGTTAATGGCAGTGTACATGTTTTACTTGGTGTTTTCCTCCTGCGAACCAGAGGCTGACAAGTTGGTCCCGGGCAGTGTTTCCTTCCTGTTCTTTCTTTGAGTTCTCCTCCCATTGGGCCAGCTCGTTGCCGCCAAATCAGAGTCCCACTCTGCTTCGCCGTTTCCTCTTCGAGTAGGACTCGGGTAAGAGTTAGGACAGGACGACGTAGCGGCCAAGTCAGGCGGGTTTCATCGATCCGTACCCGCGCGGGGTTCCAATTCCATGCATATATAAACGGTAGCTCCGCATCTCCTCGTCGCTCTCTTTTGCTGTCGCACACCGTCCGCTTCGTCCATACGGATGGCGGCATTAGCTTCCGTCCCGCAGACCAGCCGTCGTCTCATGCCTCGCCTCCAGGCGCCGCACGAGATGATGCGCCCACGAGCGCCCCACGAGATGATGATCCGCCCGTCCGACGCCACGCCTGATTATGCTAACGCCATGATGAAGCCAGAGCCAGAGCTAGAGTTTGAGGCGCTAAAGCTTTCGGACTTTGACAAGGTTGGCGACCTCGGCGAGGGCGCCTGCGGAGAAGGTTGCTGATACTTGTCCAAGAATGTAAGCCGTGCCCATAATGGTTGTCATTTCTGACGAGTACAATGGAGGCAGAAATTTTGTTGATTCTTCAATTTCTTTCTGGAACACATGGGATTGCTTGCCCAAACATTTTGCAAAGCAATTATCTGATCTAATATCTGATTAATAATTAGTTGATAGCAGTGTACATGTTTTACTTGGTGATTTCGTGGGGAAGACTTAGCTAGGATCAGGTTTTAGATAGGATCTATGAGAATAATTTTTTTGCAAAGACAAAACATGTTCAAAAATTCTGAAAATAAATCACAACACACATCTATGTTATATATGCAACGCCAAAAATTTGCAACTTCAAATTCGACATACATTTAGAGAGACAAAAAAGATAAATCTGAATGTGAATAGTGTAAAATACTAGTCAATCAGATCTGACACTATTCACAACAGAATTTGTCTTTTTTTGTTTCTCCAAGTGTAGATCAGATTTTAAACTGAAATTTCTTGGAGTTGTAGATACAACCTATATGCATGTTGTTTATTATTTTCAGATTTTTTCGCGTGTTTAAAGTATGTTTTTTTAGGTTGATCCTATGATTCTATCTAATGTAGAGATCCTATACAAGTCTCTCCCTTCGTTCTTCGAACCAGAGGCTGACAAGTGGGCCCCGGGGAGTATTTCCTTCCTATTCTCTCTTTTGAGTTCTCCCCCCATCGGGCGTCGGTAGGTAAAGGAGTAGCATCCACCGTTTAGTAGCTTTTAGATTTGGGCAGTAGTCCCCACCTCCCACAGTGCTCGGCCGTATCCTCTATCTGCACACGACCGTATCCATTCCAAAAGTAACGGAACAGTGGCGGATGAGAAACGCCGCCAGGCTTCCTCCGCCGCCGCCGTCACCTGCGCGGCTGCGCCTCCGTCGTCTGTGCTCCTCACGACCCGACATCGCCTTCCCCCGCCGTCCGTGCGCCGCCTTGCCGGAAACCCGCCGTTGCGAGCTTCGTTGCCATCTTACTCTCGGCAAGCTCCGCACCAGCCATGGCCACGCCGGCGCGCTCTGCCCATACCCCGCCATGGCAACGGAGGCCGTCCCCGTCGGTGCGCTTCCGCCACCTCCGCTGCTCGTGATCCTCGGCGCTGACTCCGTTGTTGCCTGTGCTGCACAATTTCATCGTCTCGTCCCGAGCGTTAAAGGAGTTCTTGTTCTCCACCTCATGCGCTAGAACCAGCCTAAATCCAAATTAGTTGCTTGATTGATGACACTGATGTAGCTCCTGACGCAAAGTTGTTGATATGTCGAGCTCCATGCATACTAGTATCCAGATTGAAGGAAAATTAGTTGCTTGTTTCATCCTTTATAGCTGCCTTTTGCATTGTCAAAACCGGTTTTAAATGGTTGGAATTGAGCGAGGCTCCTTGTCTTCTTAGTGGATTTTTTTCTAGTTTTGCACCTGCTCAAATTGTATCTTCTCGTGAAACGATCTACTGGAGCAATGTAGCCCATTTGGTCTATAACGTGATGTTTACTATTTGAGCATCTCAAATTTCATCTCACAAAAACCGCCATAGTAAAAATTAAACCGACACCTTGAATAATGACCACAATAATAAATTTAACACCGTGATTTAAGTAAACCTGATATTTTTTTAAAAAAATACAAGAGCTTCATAGATATGTAACAATAGTTTCAAGATTGTCACGGGTTTTAGAATCCGATTGAGTTTGGTTGAGGTCCTACTAACATGTCTGTGTGTGTTAGATTTTACTCCACTTTCAATCTAGCTCACACGGTAATATAGAATGAATTAACCTCTTTGTTGTACGGTGTACAGATTATTCATGGTCATGTGAAAAAAAAGGCTCATACCTATTAGTATGTGTGTGATCTTATTTTTAATATGTGTGAAACTACTCTTTCTTGAGAAAACTTTTTTGTAATGTATGCGAAAATAACATTTAATGTAAAATTATTTTAAATATTTTCCATGTATGTGAAATTTTTGTGAAACATGCGTTATGTTTCTTGGTTAAAATCAAAGAGTTTTCATATGGGTTTGACTATGTTTTCTACAAGTTTCTATTAAGTTTCATCGAGGTTTTGATAGGTTTTCGTGTTTCACTCGAGTTTTATTTGAGGTTTAGATAGTGTATATGGATGTGAATGTTGTGAAACATGCACAACCTATTCTATTTGAAATTTATGTGAAATTTATGTGAAACACTCTCCATCATTTTTAAATAAATGTGAAACACGACCGCCGAAGTGAAACACCATCAGTAGGCCATGCATTATTGCAATATTTGCGAAACAATTCTAATCTAATTCTTAATTGATACAACAAAGTGAAACACCTTCCATCCATTTAAACAAATATGATCCAACTGAAACTTGAGCAATACATTGAGATAAAAAAGTGAAATAACCTATATCATTTCCAAACTTATATGAAAAAATGGTACTCCCTCCCTCCGTTCCTTGATATAAGGTGTATAGTTTTTTCGAAAAACGCTCCAAAATATAAGGTGTATTGCGTAGAACCACTCAAGCAACTAATTCGGATTTAGGCATCAATCAAGACATCAAGCAACTAATTCGGATTTAGGCAAGATGTAGCACATGAGCTGGGGAGAAGGAACTGCTTAACGCCGGGGACGAGAGGATGAAGTTGTGGAGCAGGAGGACCCCATCGAGGCCAGAAGGTGGACGAGCTCGAGGCGGAGATGGTCAGCGTCTGATATGCGAGTATGGAAGTGGCTGCAGCGCCGACGCCGCCACCACCATGGTCATTACCGCGCCTTCAGAATTCAGAATGGTGGATTCGGGCGGGGCGGCGCAAAGACTACGGTGAACGACGGAGTCGGGTGTCGAGAAAAGGACGGACCGCGGAAGTGGCAGTGGTGCACGGTGGCGGCGACGGTGCGGCTTGTTGGGGATAAATTGGAGGAAGGAGACGGCGGCGGAAAATCCGGAGAAATCAGTCGTGGAAACAAGCTGCAGTTGGCCTCGAGCTGCTGCACCATTGAAGGGGCCGTTCACTTGCGGGTCACGCCGGCGCGCTTCCGGAGCAACGTCGAGGGCGGCGGCGGTGCGCCTCCGAGCAACCACGCCGAGGAGAGAGAGTCTAGATCAAGGAGAGAGTAACGGGAGCGGGACAGATATTAGGGTCTGTTCGGTTGTAGAATTAGGTGGAATGGAATGGAACCATTTCATTCCTTGGAGCCATTCTCGCGTTCGGTTCAGGGATAGGATGGAATGGAACCGTTCCTCGAAAGGGAATATTCCGTCCAGATGCGAAACGCACCCGTCCGGGCAAATCGGCCGAATGAGGTGGAATGTCTCGATCTGCGTGCTAATCCCTCTTTCTCCCCTGTGCTAACCTCTCTCTCTCCCGTGTCTCCCTCACTGCGGTGCTCTCCTCCAGGTCAACGCCGGCGGCCAGCAGGCCGGGCCAGGCACGCGGCGGCGGAGCAAGGCGGTGGCGGCCGGAGGCGAGGCGGCGGCCGGCCGGAGCAACGCGAGACGGAGCACGCCGCCCTTGCCGCCCCAATCTCGAGCACGGCGCAGCGGCCGGAGGCCGTCCACCTCCTTGCTCCGCCGGAGGATTTTTTAGATTAATTTAGGTAATAATTAATTAAATTAGACACTAATTCGATTCGATTCCATTCCACATTTTTTGGAATGAACCGAACAGGGAAATAGATTGAAATAGGATGAAGTGGAATAGAATGGAATGGAATGGTTCCATTCCACTTGATCCGAAAAACGAACAGACCCTTACTATGGGACCACATACGTATTCCATCTACTCCGTAACACTTAACGGGTATCTCTGCGGAACGGTAATCACTGCCAATTGGCCTCACCAATCTAAAAGCACGAACGAACGACGGATTGGACACCGGTAGGTACCGGCGCCGGTAAAATCGCCGGGTTCGCATGCAGCATGCTCGTTGCCGCCAAATCCGAGTCCCACTCTGCTTCGCCGTTTCCTCTTTGAGTAGGACTCGGGGGTAAGAGTTAGGGGACAGGACGACGTAGCGGCCAAGTCAGGCCGGTTTCATCGATCCTTACCCGCGCGGGGTTCCAATTCCATGCATATATAAACGGTAGCTCCGCATCTCCTCGACGCTCTCTTTTGCTGTCGCACCGTCCGCTTCGTCCATACGGATGGCGGCATTAGCTTCCGTCCCGCAGACCAGCCATCGTCTCATGCCTCGCCTCCAGGCGCCGCACGAGATGATGCGCCCACGAGCGCCCCACGAGATGATGATCCGCCCGTCCGACGCGACGCCTGATTATGCTAACGCCATGATGAAGCCAGAGCCAGAGCTAGAGTTTGAGGCGCTGAAGCTTTCGGACTTCGACAAGGTTGGCGACCTCGGCGAGGGCGCCTGCGGCCAGGCCCGGCCCTGAGGGGGGGCAGGCGGGGCGGCCGCCCCGGGCCCCAAACCCAAGGGGGGCCCAAAGTCCCGGCAAGCTAAGTATGCAGCAGAGGTTCGTCCGGTGGCGCCATTAGAGCGAGCAGAGTTCTCGTGTCGTTCAGGAGATGAGGAGGAGTGGACGAAGCGTTATTCCTAGTGGGCTGGATGATCCTTTTCCCTTTTGTTAGGTTGGGTTTTTTTTTCTTAATCAGTTTGGGCTTTTTTCCTTTAATTAGCTGTGGGGAGATTAAGTGCGTGGGGGCCTGTTGAGGTAATTAATACTCTACATGGAGGATATAGCATGTCATACACGCACATCACTCACAGAAAACAATTTAAGAAGTGACGCTCTACAAACTAATCGTATTTTGAAGTGCGGAATTCTTTTTTTGGCACGAGAAACGAGAGTCGTACTTGGCTAGTTAATCCGTCGCAGAACGCTGGGATCCGTAAACTATTATCATTAGTGACTTTTAAAATAAAATCATCATTGTCTCAAAAAGAAGACCATCATATAAACATATACTCAATGAAGATGCCGCATGATTGCACTTGCAGTTGCTTTTGTTTATCACAAGTTTCTGCTGCTGGAGGTCGTTTTTCGGTAGTTCTTTGGTTGAGGGATGTATTCGTTGATGCTGATGCAGGGTGTACATGTGTAGAACCCCTAAGTCCATCTCAAACACTAGCACTAGCAGGCGCTCTCCCCCCTCCTGCTGTTTTTAACTTTGCTTGGATATTGGCTGTTGAGCCTTTAACGTTGTATTTCGTTATCTGATGATAATGAAATTCGATCCAGTGGGACCGGCTTGGAAAAAATATAAACATATGCTGTTGGTACCGAAAAAGACGTCGTAGAATTACCTAAATCTAGATGTATCTAGCGATTTATCCAAATTTTACTGTATCTAACTCATTTACATATATCTAAATTTACAAACTATGACATCCTTTTAAAATGGAGGGAGTACGTGAATTATTAACATACCATCATTAGTAACTTTATATCTAGAAATACTAGAAATTTTTGAAACAACAAGTATAATATTTGATGTCAATATTGCTTATGTAGATTCTAAATGTTAATTGGTATCATTTCATGTATATGTGTATAAATAATTATTCCGTATTTGAGACTTGTAGGGCCCTAGATTTTCGTTTCGCCCCGGGTCCCTGAAATCTCAGGACCGGGCCTGCCTGCGGCGTGGTCACCAAGGTGCGCCACCGCGGCTCCGGCGCGGTGTTCGCGCTCAAGACGGCGTACTACTCGGACCCCAACTCGGAGGAGGAAGCGGAGGTGCTCCGCCGCGTCGGAAGGTCGCCGCACCTCGTCCGCTGCCACGCCATCTTCCGCGGCGCCGACGACGAGCCCGCGATGCTGCTCGAGCTCATGGACGCCGGATCGCTCGGCCGCGTCCTCCGCCACCGCGATCACCACGGACTCCCTGAGCCCGCCCTGGCCGAGGTGGCCGCGCGGTGCCTCGCGGGCCTAGCCCACCTCCACTACGCGTGCCGCGTCGCGCACCTCGACCTCAAGCCCGACAACCTCCTCGCCGACGGCCGCGGGAACGTCAGGATCGGCGACTTCAGCGTGTCCAGGATCTTGTCTCGCGTCCCCGGCGATCGCCTCCGGGTCTCCGTAGCCGTCGGCTCCACGCCGTACTTGAGCCCCGAGCGGTTCGCGCCCAACGCCCGCGCCGGGCCGCGCGGCGCCTGCGCTGCCGACGTCTGGAGCTTGGGCGTCACCGTCCTGGAGCTGTTCTCCGGGAGGTGTCCCATCCTGCCCGGGGCTCAGAGGACCTCATGGGAAATGCTCAAGGAGGCTATCTGCTGCGGGAAGCCGCCGACGGTGCCGGAGATCGCTACGGCGTCGGCGTCGCTGCGAGGGTTCGTGGACGCCTGCCTGCAGAAGGATCCAAAGCGGCGCGCCACGGTGGCTCAGCTGCTCGCGCACCCGTTCGTCGCCGGCCGCGACGTGGAGTCGTCGCGCCGCTCGCTGCGGGAGATAATCGTGGAGACCATGTACGAGCAAGGAGCCAAGGATAGAGAGGAACGCGCCTAAAAATTGATCAATTGATCTGTCTGATTATATTCTTTAGTTTTTGTAATACGGAGTAGTATTTGTTTCTTAGCTAGTGCAGTTCACTCCTGCAGTCCTGCTTATGTTTTAACTTGAGGGGGAAGTTTTTGCTAGAAGAAGAAGAGAAAAGTACCAGGCTGATACTTATGAAGGAGCTTTTTCACAAATATCACATCCCTCAGAGTCGTACAATAAAAACATTGCAGGTCTAACATCACACATTTATTATTACAAGTCATAAGTGCACAAACTCTTCGGTATTTTCATAGGTCCCTTGAGAACACCACATAGACTCCAACTCTACTGGAAGTAACCTAATAACTAGTGAAACCATTAAGGTAAACATCTTAAGAGCTCAACAGCTTATTTAGGTAAGCAATTAGGTTGTTCGGCTCGTCTACAACTACTCGAGGACTCTACTCCTCTACCTCCATTTCTTCAGTGCCTTAGACTATCCCATAGTCCACTCATTCGACACCTCCGGACAGGTCTGGCTCCTCGTAGACCACCTCGTACTCGCATTCAGGTGCTCCGGTGCAGGCCTCTTCAGTCTCACAGTCTAGCAAGGTTTTAGAAGGAAAGGTGAGTACATAGGTACTCAACAAGTTCAAAAGAAAAGGTGTTTGATGCACTAGCTACAACCATTGATCATGGGATCTCGGGTCAATGCATTTTATTCAGAAAACTATGCCCACCAGTCTTCATGGACCATGTTTCACAGGTTGACCAGAACTTCATGGAGTTCCTTTCCTGTCGCGTTCGTAGTTCCCTTCCTGGAATAAGGAGTGACAAGCCACTTAATTTGATACACTCTCCAGAGGTGCGTTACTTTTCCCATAAGAGAACTTATCCTTGTTGCCAACCGGTCGTACCTTCTGTAAGGGTATATTGCCTCTATGCGTGGTTTTGATAATTAATGACAACCCCT
Source organism: Lolium perenne (assembly GCF_019359855.2). Taxonomy (NCBI): domain Eukaryota; kingdom Viridiplantae; phylum Streptophyta; class Magnoliopsida; order Poales; family Poaceae; genus Lolium; species Lolium perenne. The sequence goes on along the minus strand of NC_067246.2, from coordinate 188,752,684 downwards.
ATGGACTAATGTTGATGTGGGCATTACCCTTCGGGTAACTGACATTGCCCTATCCTGTACGGTCCAACTGGAGGCTCATGAAGATACCCGATGGCAAGGTGGGCCACTAGGATGGTGCTGGAGAGGATTCCTTGAAGAACAAGACGGAGAGGAGCCGAACAAGGAAAGTTTAGAGCTAGGTCTTTTGTAAACCTAGTCGTACCCGGACAGATCTCTTGAGACCTGACCTCCTATATAAGGGCCAGGAGAGGGGCTGCCGAGGGACACAATCAATCTTAGCAACTTTAGCCACCATAAATCTAGATCTAGGTCGCCGTAGCACTTAGCCTCTAGACGAGATCACAGCCGAAACCTTCGGCACCCCATTGTAACCCGATATTTTGATAATCAAGATCAGACAGGCAGGACGTAAGGGTTTTACCTCATCGAGGGCCCCGAACCTGGGTAAATCGCTCTCCCCACCTGTCTATTAACCGATGTCTCGTGTCAGCCTACAGGATTCCATCAACCCTATGCCCCAATCGGAGGGCATTGCCGAGGAGTACCCTCGACAATTGGAGTCGTCTGTGGGAAGCCTGTCGGCACAAGGCAGGTCATCGGCAGTACCGGTCACGTCTGCAGCGTTCGTGCTGGAGTCACCAACGCCGTCAGATCCGAAAGATTCAGTTCGCTGCGGGTCCTTCGAGTTCGTACCGCATACCGAGGCGTCGCATCCGATCTCCGCAGAATCACGCGACAACATGGATACTACTTTCGGTGGTGTTCACTTCATCATCGATTCCAGAGGGTTTCTTCGCCTCCCTAGTTCAAACGCATCAAGCCTAAGAACTTCGGTTCCAGAAGATATCACGCCAGCAGCAGCTTTGGCAGTCCTATCCAGGAGTGCGGGAGAGGGTAGCCGAAGCAGCTTCGGCGCCGTAGAGGAGCAAAGAAAAAAACGAAGGGACTCACGTCGTGAAGAAGAAGAGCAAATCGCGACTCGCCCCCGACAGTATGAACGAGGATGCCACAGCACGCAATCGAGCAAGAATCTCCTTCGCACACCTTGCCTATCGGCCACGGAGCAACTTGAAGCGCCGTGTTATCTACACTCTTACATCGATCCGAAGGATGGCCTTGAAAAATCTAGTCATTTGCTCAGAGATTGTCGGCAGTTCCTCGAAATTCGGCAGTTCTACGACGATCTTAGGGCTGAAGCGGCAGCAAGAGTTCACACGATGGAGAGAAGAGCGGCATCCTATAGTTACCCGCCAGAACCATACATACCAGAGCCGTACGTACCAGCAGGAGGAGACAAGTACGTACCAACCGAGGTGTTTTCAGAGTCCCGCGGACAGGTCAGCATGATCCATAAAACCAGTTTTTCGAAGAGAGAAGTCAAGAAGTTTTCACGGGAAGTAAAGTACGCGGAAGTTGCCATGGTTGACACTCCCGAATATATCGACTGGTCAGGCCAAAGCATATCTTTCAGCAAGGCAGATCACCCGAAGGCCGTTCCAAGGCCTGGCCACGTAGCCCTGGTCCTTGAGGCACATATCAGAGGGTACAATATGAGCAAGGTGTTCATGGATGGAGAAAGCGGATTGAATTTGTTATTCGCCAGCACAATGAAGGCAATGGGCCTAACAGTCGACATGCTAAGAGAGTCCGAGACAGGTTTCCATGGCATCATACCGACTCGACCCGCTTATTCCCTTGGTAAAATATCACTGGACGTAGTTTTCGGCACACCTAGCAACTTCAGAAAGGAGAAAATCGAGTTTGTGATGGGATTCGTAGCATAGAAAACAAAAAATTCCTACGGCGAGAACGAATAACAAGCCAAGATACAATCTAGAAGATGGTAGCAACGAGAAGATCATGAGACTAAACCTCGAAGATTTCCAAAGCCTATGAGATTAGATCTCGTTGTTGTTGTAGTCGATCACTTGCCGCTTTCAAAAGCGCGTAGAAGATCTTGACGGTGCCACAGTCGGGCAGCACCTCCGTACTCGTTCACACGTACGGTGTTGATGACGACGTCCTTCTCCCCGTTCCAGCGGGCAGCAGATGTAGTAGATCCTCCTCGGAATCCCGCCATCACGATGGCGTGGTGGCGGTGGTGGTGGAGATCTCCGGCAGGGCTTCGCCGTAGCCGTGCAAGAGGGAGGAGGAGGAAGGGGCGGCTAGGGTTTGGGGAGAGGGGGCAAGGGCTGCGACTTGTGCACCTCTTGGGGCTCCCCTTGCCCTCCTTTTATAGGTGGAAAAGGTCCTTGGGTCGTCCAAGACCTGCCCCCAAAGTTTGGGAGAGTTCCGGTAGGTTTCTGTCAGCCGAAACCTACTAGAACTAGGACTCTTGCCAAATCCGAATCTGCCTTAGGGGAAACTTCTTAACCCTTAAGGAAAACATGGATACACCTATTATGGAACCCTCCGGACTTCCTTAAACAGCCCGGGTCGTCTCGGACACTTCCGGAACCTTCCACAATATTCCGGACTATTCCGGTCCTTCTATAACCTTCTAGAAGCTCCGGTCAAAACACCGGACTTTTTCCGAACCGCGGAAAATGACTTCCCATATATGAATCTTATTCTCCGGACCATTCCCAACCTCCTCGTGATGTCTCGGATCTCCTCCGAGACTCCGAACAAAATTTGAACTCCATTCCATATTCCATATCTACTTAAAACGACATCAAACCTTAAGTGTGTCACCCTACGGTTCGTGAACTATGTAGACATGGTTGAGACTCCTCTCTGACCAATAACCAATAGCGGGATCTGGAGATCCATAATGGCTCCCACATATTCAACGATAACTTAGTGATCGATTGAACCATTTACATACGATACCGATTCCTTTTGTCACGCGATATTTTACTTGTCCGAGGTTCGATCATCGGTATCACTATAGCTTGTTCAACCTCGTCACCGACAAGTACTCTTTACTCGTACCATGGAATATCATATCTTGTGAACCAGTCACATGCTTGCAAGCTAATCAGACGATATTCCACCGAGAGGGCCCAGAGTATATCTATACGTCATCGGGATGGATAAATTCCACTCTTGATCCATATGCCTCAACTCACACTTTCCGAATACTTAATCCCATCTTTATAACCACCCATTTACGCAGTGGCGTTTGATGTAATCAAAGTACCCTTCCGGTATAAGTGATTTACATGATCTCATGGTCGAAGGACTAGGTAACTATGTACCGGAAGCTAATAGCAAGTTGAACTTAATGACGTGATCTTATGCTACGCTTATTTGGGTGTGTGTCCATTATATCATTCATCTAATGACATAACCTTATTATTAATAACATCCAATGTTCATGATCACGAAACCATGATCATCTATTAATCAACAAGCTAGTTATACAAGAGGCTTTTACATAACACACATGTATCAATGTTTCGGTTAATAATAGCATGGTATGCAAACATTTATCATAAACACAAGCATATATTATAATAACCATTTTATTATTGCCTCTTGGGCATATCTCCAACAGTCTCCCACTTGCACTAGAGTCAATAATCTAGTTTACATTTGTAAAGATATAACACCTTGGCCTTCTGGTGCTTTATCATGTTTTGCTCACGGGAGAGGTTTTAGTCAACAGATCTGACATGCTCAGAAACGTATGTATTTTTCAATTCATTTGCGTCTCAACGCATCACTCATTTTCCAAATGAGTCGGCATTAATCGTATATGTTCAGTCTTCTGGTGAAACCTTAATTCCGCAGTCTGAAATATGTCACTAATATTGTCACACAGAATATAGCTTCAAACTTTTGACACTATCGGAACTACACTAAGTTCTCAGAGAACTTTTCGACTTATCATCCTCAGTCATTGTCAAAACAATGACATACTCTGCCTTCGTTTGTAGAATACGTCACAATATTTATAACTCATCTAAATCTAGCATAGATTTATTCTAGCTCATTGTGCTACCTTTTAATCAACACTTATCCTAATTGAGATTGAAATTTATATTTATATGTGACCAAAATAATATCTGTGCAACACCTTATAGCGATTTGTTTGTCATTACCCCATACAAAACTATATATATATATATATCCTTGGTTCTTCTAAAGTACTCAAGGATATTCTTACTGTTGTCCAATAATCATCACATGAATCATTCTGGTATATGCTCCTAACTCTTTAGAGCATAGGACATCTGATTGTGTACATATTATTCGTGATCTAAAATCACTCATGTGGTTTTACTCATTGAGTGTCAAATACACTCAAGTCTTGTTAAACCTTCACATGGAAAAGAACACCTTCTTAATATTTTTATATTGAACAACTTCAATATTCATTCTATGTACTTTTAACTTAAACTTATTATGTGTTTCAATCTATCTTCATAGATCTTTACACTAAATATGTTTCAGTCCATATCCTTTCATTGAAGTTAATTCTCAATGAAACATTTTATTCACATCAAGTATATAATTACATCATTTATAATCAACGATATGTCATCTACATAAATTATTATAAATATGTCTCAGCGCTCCCACTTAATTTCTTGCAAATGCAAGCATCTTCATCGTTTCTGATGAAATCAACTCTTTGACTATTTCATCCGGTGAAGATTCCAACTCCGCGATATTCACTTCATCCAATTGAAGTTTGTATACTTATCTAGTATTTTATGGACTAGCAAAAACTCTTTGGTTTGTATCTAGTATACATCCTTCATACATGCTTCTGGTAAGGAATGTATTTCTGCCATCCTACTATCATATCTCATAAAAGAAATATGTAGCGATTACTAGAATAATCCATATAGACTATAAGCATTGCTTTGAAAGATCTAATCTTATCGTAGTCAACTCTTTGAACTTTGTCGTAAACAACTTTTCGACAAGTCGAGCTTCTTCAAGGATATTCCATCCAAGTCCATCAATTTTATAGATCCATTTACTTTCAAAAATTATTCACCTATCTTAGATTTCATGGCGCATAGCCATTTTAACGGAGTCAGGGCCCATCATAACTTCTTTGTATGTAGTTGGTTTATCATTGTTCAAAATCAATCCTTTGTCCACAAATCATTTATTTGATCACAAAGTAAACCATACCTACAAGGTTCAATAGGTACTCTGATCTCCATGGCTATAACACTTTGTAGACATGGGAGCCATGATCATCGTGGCCGCTTCCAGAACCTATTTTTGATGCTGCGCTACTCTGATCATCATGCTCAGGTTCATAAACCTTATCAAGTTCTATTGTCATCCCACTCAAATACTTCGCTAGAAACAATTTCTTGGAAATAAGAAACATTGACAAACACTTTTGTCTTTGTCTCCATAGTGGGAAGAATTCCCAATCAAATCTCTGGGATAACCAACAAAGACATTCATCCGATTTTGGTTGTAAACTTATTTACTTATACTATGCATACCAAAATTTAAGAAAGGACTATTAGGGATTATACCCAAGCCATAACTCATATGGTGTCATTTCAACGGATTCTGATGATGCTCTATTTAGTGTAAAAGCGGTAGTCTCTAAAGCATAATCCACAAAAATATAATGGCATCATTTTATTTTATCTCATCATTGACCCAACAAGGTTTGGATACATCTCTCGGATACTCCATCATCACTATGATACTCCATGAAACGTGAGTTGTAAAACAATTTCATAACTCTCTTAGATGTTCGCTAAAACTCGTAGTTCAAATATTTTCACCATGATCCAATCATAGATATTTGACTTTTCTATTACGATGATTTCCACTTCATGCTAAAATTTATTTGAATCCATTCAAATGTTTCAAACTTCTTCCTTATCGAATATATCCACATATATATACTCAATTCATTGTTGGAAGTTTTCATGAAGTAGAAGAATATCCCGCACTCAACTATGCCCAGTGAACCACATACATCATCATGCATGTTTCCACTAAGTTAGTTGCCCGTTCAACTCTTGGCCTATGAACGGTATTTCAGTCATTCTCATTTAGAAAAGATTTGCAAGTGCCAAACGATTCAAAAATCAAATGACTCCAAAAATCCATCTGCATGGAGTTTCTTCGTGCGTTCCTTTCTAACATGACCTAAATGGTGGTTCCACAAATAAGTGGAATTCAAATCATTTGCCTTATGGCATTTTAGCGTGTTATGCATGTGTGTTTCACCATGAAGATTTATAATAACTTATCCATCATACATGGAATACTGTCAAAATTTGAACAACTCATTGTTTTCATTTGACCAGAACAAAACAACAATTATGAAGTTCTTTATTATAAATCTGAAGGGCTAGATAGAATGCCAACGACGAACATAATAACACTTTATTTTTGTTCCAGACGTGCATTCCTATCATATTCGTTGTCAGTCACTTAGGCCATTGTATTCTTGTATTGCGTTGTTTTGTATGACACTTCATACCAACCAACATGGTACAAATACCCAAGAATTTCATTGTGTGACCAAACTAGGAATGCATTCATAACATGTATATCATCTATATACACTTGTGCTAGACTTTCTAGTCTTTTCTTTCTTTCTGCCAATAATCTTTTGTAGTTTCTGTTTTAGCTTTCCTCATTCTCAAAAAAACACTTCAACATCAACAACTTCTAGGTATGTTGGTCAAATACCAATAACCTTGAGGTTCTTACTTTGAAGTTGATCATCATATGACAAGTGTTCCGGATTTCACTATTAGTAACCTTTTAATGCGATGAACAATTTCACTCATAATTTTTATCCATCAAATCATGACGACTTTCTGAGACCATGTCTGTACATGCTAGGCTCATAAAGTTTAACCTCAGTATTCGCATGTGCAAATCTGGCTTGCACCCGTTGTATGCACACGTAGAATCTATAACACCCGATCATCACGTGGTGCTTTGAAACGACGAGTCTTAGCAACGGTGCATACTAAGGACGATCATTTCATGGATATGCGAATATCGTTAGTGCCCAACTAGTTGGAGGATTGGGACGCCTGACATCTTCAACCTTCGTACATTCCCATAAAACTTATGAGTTTATGTAGTCTCACCAAATTATATTCTATCACCTTGCAATAAGGTCTTAGATATCACATATATCTCATACCTTGCTTATTTCTGAAAACAAAATTTGCAGCTCCTTACTTTTCAAACAAATTTGAACTTCAAGTTTCACGGAGACAAGATGATTTTAGGTACTAATTGAAACCATTGTTCTTTGAATCAGCAATGTGAGGTTTACTAAAAGTTTGCAATAGGACTTAATCATTTCTTGATTCTTTAACAATATGGTACCAGTCCGTAAAGTTTCTTGTCAGACTTAACAGTATTTCTATCTCAATTACAAGACTAGCGCATGGTAGATAACGGATACCAATTATACAAATTTAATTCAAAATACTATTCAGACTATGTTCATGATAATTAGTTCATGTTTTAATCTAATTACTAATGAACTCCCACTTAATACAACATCCCTCATAGTTGTTTAGTGGCATGATACGTCTCAAACGTATCTATAATTTCTTATGTTCCATGCTTGTTTTATGACAATACTTACATGTTTTGTTCATACTTTATATCGTTTTGATGCGTTTTCCGGAACTAACCTATTGACGAGATGCCGAAGGGCCAGTTGCTGTTTTCTGCTGTTTTTGGTTTCAGAAATCCTAGTAAGGAAATATTCTCGGAATCGGACGAAATCAATGCCCAGCATCCTATTTTTCCACGAAGCTTCCAGAACACCCGAGAGCCAGCAGAGGAGGGCCACAGGGCCACCAGATGACAGGGTGGCGCGGCCAGGGCCTGGGCCGTGCCCCCCTATTGTGTCACCGCCTCATCAGCCTTCCGACTCCGCCTCTTCGCCTATTTAAAGGTCCCTGACCTAAATCTTCGATACGGAAAAGCCACGGTACGAGAAACCTTCCAGAGCCGCCGCCATCGCGAAGCCAAGATCTGGGGGACAGGAGTCTCTGTTCCGGCACGCCGCCGGGACGGGGAAGTGCCCCCGGAAGGCTCCTCCATCGACACCACCGCCATCTTCATCAACGCTGCTGTCTCCCATGAGGAGGGAGTAGTTCTCCCTCGAGGCTAAGGGCTGTACCGGTAGCTATGTGGTTAATCTTTCTCCTATGTACTTCAATACAATGATCTCATGAGATGCCTTACATGATTGAGATTCATATGAGTTTTGTATCACTATTAGTCTATGTGCTACTCTTGTGATGTTATTAAAGTAGTCTATTCCTCCTTCACGGTGTAATGGTGACAGTGTGTGCATCGTGTAGTACTTGGCGTAGGTTATGATCATAATCTCTTGTAGGTTATGGAGTTAATTATTACTATGATAGTATTGATGTGATTTATTCCCCCTTCATAGTATAAAGGTGACAGTGTGTATGCTATGTTAGTACTCGGTTTAAATTGCAAAGATCTATTATGCTCTAAAGATTACTTAAATATGAATGCCGAATGTTGTGGAGCTTGTTAACTCCGGCTTGAGGGAGCTCTTGTAGCCCTACACAACGAATGGTGTTCATTATCAAACAAGAGTATATGTAGCACAAAGGAAGAGAACTTATTTATTTATGTGATCAATGTTGAGAGTGTCCACTAGTGAAAGTATGATCCCTAGGCCTTGTTTCCAATACTGCAAACACCTCTTACTTACTGTTCTGCTACATGTTCGTTTACTGCATCTTTACTTCCTGCAATATTACTACCATCAACTGCACGCCAGCAAGCACTTTTCTGGCGCCGTTACTACTGCTCATATTCATCCATACCACTTGTATTTCACTATCTCTTCGCCGAACTAGTGCACCTATACATCTGACAAGTGTATTAGGTGTGTTGGGGACACAAGAGACTTCTTGCATCGTGATTGCAGGGTTGCTTGAGAGGGATATCTTTGACCTCTTCCTCCCTGAGTTCGATAAACCTTGGGTGATCCACTTAAGGGAAACTTGCTGCTGTTCTACAAACCTCTGCTCTTGGAGGCCCAACACTGTCTACAAGAATAGAAGCACCCGTAGACATCAAGCACTTTTTCTGCGCCGTTCTGGGAGGAAAGGTAAAAGGCACTCATACTCCGGTCCCAGGTAACTAAGTACTTTTCTGTTGCCATTGTGTGTGTGTTCGAAGATATTTCCTTTAGATCCTGCAATTGCATCTTTTTGTTTCTTGTTAAACACTAGTAAGGCTTAATGGAAAACAACAACACAATGAGAGATCTTTATGAACTTTATCTTGAATTAGGACATGATGTGTTTGAAGAGAGAATTAAAAAACCCATGGAACTTTATATGCATGCTAATGGGAATGTTATTAGTATGAATGCTTTGAACACCATTGTTGCTAATGCTATGGAAAATTCTAAGCTTGGGGAGGTCGGTTTTGATGAAAATGATCTCTTTAGCCCTCCGGGTATTGAGGAGAAAGTTTATGTTGATTATGATATGCCTCCCGTATATGATGATTATAATGATAGTGGTCTTCTGGTGCCGCCTACTATGGAGGATAAAGTTTATTATGATGATACTATACCTCCTATATTTGATGATGAGAATAATAATGATAGCTACTTTGTTGAATTTGCTCCCACTACAACTAATAAAATTGATTATGCTTATGTTGGGAGTAGTAATAATTTTATGCATGAGACTCATGATAAGAATGCTTTATGTGATAGTTATATTGTTGAATTTGTTCATGATGCTACTGAAAGTTATTATGAGAGAGGAAAATATGGTTGTAGAAGTTTTCATGTTACTAAAACACCTCTCTATATGCTGAAAATCTTGAAGTTGCGCTTGTCTAGTTTTCCTATGCTTGTTGTATTATGCCTACATGACTTGTTTATTTACAAGATTCCTTTTCATAGGAAGTGGGTTAGGCTTAAATTTGTTTTGAATTTGCTTCTTGATGCTCTCTTTTGCTTCAACTCTTATTTCTTGGGAGTGCATCATTAAAATTGCTGAGCCCATCTTAATGGCTATAAAGAAAGAACTTCTTGGGAGATAACCCATGTTTTTATTTTACTACAGTACTTTTGTTTTATATTTGAGTCTTGGAAGTTGTTACTACTGTAGCAACCTCTCCTTATCTTATTTTATTGCATTGTTGTGCCAAGTAAAGTCTTTGATAGTAAAGTCAATACTAGATTTGGATTACTGCGCAGAAACAGATTTCTGTCTGTCACGAATTTGGGCAGGGTTCTCTGTAGGTAACTCAGAAAAATCTGCCAATTTACGTGCGTGATCCTCAGATATGTACGCAACTTTCATTCAATTTGAGCATTTTCATCTGAGCAAGTCCAGTGCCTCTAAAAAATTCGTCTTTACGGACTGTTCTGTTTTGACAGATTCTGCCTTTTATTTCGCATTGCCTCGTTTGCTGTGTTGGATGGATTTCTTTGTTCCATTGACTTCCAGTAGCTTTGGGCAATGTCAAGAAGTGTTAAGCATGATTGTGTCACCTCTGAACATGTGAAATTTTTGATTATGCACTAACCCTCTAATGAGTTTGTTTCGAGTTTGGTGTGGAGGAAGTTTTCAAGGGTCAAGAGAGGAGGATGATATACTATGATCAAGAAGAGTGAAGAGTCTAAGCTTGGGGATGCCCCGGTGGTTCATCCCTGCATATTTCAAGAAGACTCAAGCATCTAAGCTTGGGGATGCCCAAGGCATCCCCTTCTTCATCGACAACTTATCAGGTTTCTTCTCTTGAAACTATATTTTTATTCGGTCACATCTTATGTACTTTACTTGAAGCGTCTGTTTGTTTTTATTTTGTTTGAATAAATTCATGCTTGTGTGGGAGAGAGACACGCTCCGCTTTTTCATATGAACACTGGTGTTCTTAGTTCTATCTTTAATGTTCATGGCGGAGTTGAAAACCGCTTCGTTAATTGCTATTTGGTTGGAAACAGAAAATGCTTGATGTGGTAATTGGTATAATGTCTTGAATAATTTGATACTTGGCAATTGTTGTGCTCATATAGATCATGTTTAAGCTCTTGCATCATGTACTTTGCACCTATTAATGAAGAACTACATAGAGCTTGTCAAAATTTGGTTTGCATGATTGGTTTCTCTAGAGTCTAGATATTTTCTGGTTAAGGTGTTTGAACAACAAGGAAGACGATGTAAAGTCTTATAATGCTTACAATATGTTCATATGTGAGTCTTGCTGCACCGTTTTATACTTGAGTTTGCTTCAAACAACCTTGCTAGCCTAGCCTTGTATTGAGAGGAATTCTTCTCGTGCATCCAAATCCTTGAGCCAAAAACCATGCCATTTGTGTCCACCATACCTACCTACCACATGGTATTTCTCTGCCATTCCAAAGTAAATTACTTGAGTGCTACCTTTAAAATTTCATTCTTTGCCTTTACAATATATAGCTCATGGGAAAATAGCTTAAAAACTATTGTGGTATTGAATATGTTGCTATGTATCTTATTTCTTATAAGTTGCTTGTTGAGCGGTAACCATGTTTCTGGGGACGCCATCAACTTTTATCTTTGTTGAATATCATGTGAGTTGCTATGCATGTTCGTCTTGTCTGAAGTAAGGGCGATTTTCATGATCAAATGGTTTGAGTATGCATATTGTTAGAGAAGAACATTGGGCCGCTAACTAAAGCCATGAATCATGGTGGAAGTTTCAGTTTGGACACAAAACCTCAATCTCTTATAAGAATATTATCTGTTGTTGAATGCTTATGCATTAAAGAGGAGTCCATTATCTGTTGTCTATGTTGTCCCGGTATGGATGTCTAAGTTGAGAATAATCAAAAGCAAGAAATCCAATGCGAACTTTCTCCTTAGACCTTTGTACAGGCGGCATAGAGGTACCCCTTTGTGACACTTGGTTGAAACATATGTTATGCAATGATAATCCGTGTTAATCCAAGCTAATTAGGACAAGGTGCGAGCACTATTAGTATACTATGCATGAGGCTTGCAACTTATAGGATATCTTATACATAACACATATGATTTATTACTACCGTTGACAAAATTGCTTCTATGTTTTCAAAATAAAAGCTCTAGCACAAAAATAGTAATCCATGCTTCCCTTTGTGAAGGGCCATTCTTTTAATTTATGTTGAGTCAGTTTACCTATTCCTTCTATCTTAGAAGCAAACACTTGTGTCAACTGTGCATTGATTCTTACATGTTTACCTATTGCATTTGTTATATTGCTTTATGTTGACAACTATCCATGAGATATACATGTTACAAGTTGAAAGCAATTGCTGAAACTTAATCATCCTTTATGTTGCTTCGAAACCTTTTACTTTGAAGCTATTGCTTTATGAGTTAACTCTTATGCAAGTCTTATTGATGCTTGTCTTGAAAGTATTATTCATGAAAAGTCTTTGCTATATGATTCAGTTATTTACTCATTATCTTCATCATTGCTTTAAATCGCTGCATTCATCTCATATGCTTTGCAATAATGTTGATCAAGATTATGTTGGTAGCATGTCACTTAAGAAATTATCATTGTTATCGTTTACCTACTCGAGGGCGAGTAGGAACTAAGCTTGGGGATGCTTGATACGTCTCAAACGTTTCTATAATTTCTTATGTTCCATGCTTGTTTTATGACAATACTTACATGTTTTGTTCATACTTTATATCGTTTTGATGCGTTTTCCGGAACTAACCTATTGACGAGATGACGAAGGGCCAGTTGCTGTTTTCTGCTGTTTTTGGTTTCAGAAATCCTAGTAAGGAAATATTGTCGGAATCGGACGAAATCAATGCCCAACATCCTATTTTTCCACGAAGCTTCCAGAACACCCGAGAGCCAGCAGAGGAGGGCCACAGGGCCACCAGATGACAGGGTGGCGCGGCCAGGGCCTGGGCCGCGCCCCCCTATTGTGTCACCGCCTCATCAGCCTTCCGACTCCGCCTCTTCGCCTATTTAAAGGTCCCTGACCTAAATCTTCGATACAGAAAAGCCACGGTACGAGAAACCTTCCAGAGCCGCCGCCATCGCGAAGCCAAGATCTGGGGGACAGGAGTCTCTGTTCCGGCACGCCGCCGGGACGGGGAAGTGCCCCCGGAAGGCTCCTCCATCGACACCACCGCCATCTTCATCAACGCTGCTGTCTCCCATGAGGAGGGAGTAGTTCTCCCTCGAGGCTAAGGGCTGTACCGGTAGCTATGTGGTTAATCTCTCTCTCCTATGTACTTCAATACAATGATCTCATGAGCTGCCTTACATGATTGAGATTCATATGAGTTTTGTATCACTATTAGTCTATGTGCTACTCTTGTGATGTTATTAAAGTAGTCTATTCCTCCTTCACGGTGTAATGGTGACAGTGTGTGCATCGTGTAGTACTTGGCGTAGGTTGTGGTCATAATCTCTTGTAGGTTATGGAGTTAATTATTACTATGATAGTATTGATGTGATTTATTCCCCCTTCATAGTGTAAAGGTGACAGTGTGTATGCTACGTTAGTACTCGGTTTAAATTGCAAAGATCTATTATGCTCTAAAGGTTACTTAAATATGAATGCCGAATGTTGTGGCGCTTGTTAACTCCGGCTTGAGGGAGCTCTTGTAGCCCTACACAACGAATGGTGTTCATTATCAAACAAGAGTATATGTAGCACAAAGGAAGAGAACTTATTTATTTATGTGATCAATGTTGAGAGTGTCCACTAGTGAAAGTATGATCCCTAGGCCTTGTTTCCAATACTGCAAACACCGCTTACTTACTGTTCTGCTACATGTTCGTTTACTGCATCTTTACTTCCTGCAGTATTACTACCATCAACTGCACGCCAGCAAGCACTTTTCTGGCGCCGTTACTACTGCTCATATTCATCCATACCACTTGTATTTCACTATCTCTTCGCCGAACTAGTGCACCTATACATCTGACAAGTGTATTAGGTGTGTTGGGGACACAAGAGACTTCTTGCATCGTGATTGCAGGGTTGCTTGAGAGGGATATCTTTGACCTCTTCCTCCCTGAGTTCGATAAACCTTGGGTGATCCACTTAAGGGAAACTTGCTGCTGTTCTACAAACCTCTGCTCTTGGATGCCCAACACTGTCTACAAGAATAGAAGCACCCGTAGACATCATGGCACACGATCCATATCCACTACACCAAAACTGATCATCACGTGAGATGATGTAGCTTCAATGGTGAACATCAACATGTTGATCATATCATCCGTATGACTCGTGTTCAACCTTTCGGTTTCCTGTGTTCCGAGGCCATGTCTGTACATGCTAGGCTCGTCAAGCAAACCCAAGTATTTCCGCGTGTGCAACATGGCTTACACCCGTTGTATGTGAACGTAGAATCTATCACATCCGATCATCACGAGATGCTTCAAAATGATGAACTGTAGCAACGGTGCATACGAGGGGAAAACACTTTATTATCTTGATATTAATGTGAGCAATCATCTTATAATGCTACCGTCGCGATCTAAGCAAGATAAGATGCATAAAGGATTAACATCACATGCAATTTCATATGTGATATGATATGGCCCTTTAGTCTTTGCGCCTTTGATCTTCATCTCCAAAGCACGGACTTGATCTCCATCATCAACGGGCATGATCTCCATCATCATCGGCGTAGCGTCAAGGTCCATGGCGCCGTCTTCATGGTTGTTCACCACACGTAGCAACTATTACAACTACTTTGAAATAATACTACTACATGAAATATAAAGACAACCATAAGGCTCCTGCCGGTTGCCACAATACAATAATGATCATCTCATACATATTCATCATCACATCATGGCCATATCACATCACCAAACCCTCCAAAAATAAGTTAGATGCCTCTAATATGGTTTGCATATTTTACGTGGTTTAGGGTTTTCGAGCAAGATCCAATCTACCTACGAACATGAACCACAACGGTGAGAGAGACAATAGAAAGAGTAGATTGAACTTCACTATGGTGAGAGAGACAGACACCCGCAAAGCCACTTATGCAATACAAGTTGCATGTCGAGCGTGGAGCAAGTCTCATGAACGCGGTCATGTAAAGTTAGACCGGGCCGCTTCATCCCACCATCCCGCAAGATGCAAAGTACACTAACCAAAAACAACAAGAGCATCAACGCCCACAAAACCATTGTGTTCTACTCGTGCAACCAATCTATGCATAGACACGGCTCTGATACCACTGATGGGATTCGTAGCATAGACAAAAAAATTCCTACGGCGAGAACGAATACCAAGCCAAGATCCAATCTAGAAGATGGTAACAACGAGAAGATCATGAGACTAAACCTCGAATATTTCCAAAGCCTACGAGATTAGATCTCGTTGTTGCTGTAGTCGATCACTTGCCGCTTTCAAAAGCGCGTAGAAGATCTTGACGGTGCCACAGTCGGGCAGCACTTCTGTACTCGGTCACACGTACGGTGTTGATGACGACAGTCCTTCTCCCCATTCCAGCAGGCAGCGAATGTAGTAGATCCTCCTCGGAATCCCGCCAGCACGACGGCGTGGTGGCGGTGGTGGTGGAGATCTCCTGCAGGGCTTCGCCGTAGCCGTGCAAGAGGGAGGAGGAGGAAGGGGCAGCTAGGGTTTGGGGAGAGGGGGCAAGGGCTGCGACTTGTGCACCTCTTGGGGCTCCCCTTGCCCTCCTTTTATAGGTGGAAAAGGTCCTTGGGTCATCCAAGACCTGCCCCCAAAGTTTGGGAGAGTTCCGGTAGGTTTCTGTCAGCCGAAACCTACTAGAACTAGGACTCTTTTGCCAAATCCGAATCTGCCTTAGGGGAAACTTCTTAACCCTTAAGGAAAACATGGATACACCTATTATGGAACCCTCCAGACTTCCTTAAACAGCCCGGGTCGTCCCGGACACTTCCGGAACCTTTCACAATATTCCGGACTATTCCGGTCCTTCCATAACCTTCTAGAAGCTTGATACGTCTCAAACGTATCCATAATTTCTTATGTTCCATGCTACTTTTATGATGATACTCATATGTTTTATACACACTTTATGTCATTATTTTGCATTTTCCGGCACTAAACTATTGACAAGATGCCGAAGAGCCAGTTGCTGTTTTCTGCTGTTTTTGGTTTCAGAAATCCTACAAAGGAAATATTCTCGGAATTGGACGAAATCAACGCCCAGGGTCTTATATTTCCACGAAGCTTCCAGAAGACCGAAGGGGTTACGAAGTGGGGCGACGAGGCGCCACCACCATAGGGCCGCGCGGCCAGAGGGGGCCCGCGCCGCCCTATGGTGTGGGCCCCTCGCGCCGCCTCCAACCCTACCCTTCCGCCTACTTAAAGTCTTCGTCGCGAAACCCCCTGTACCGAGAGCCACGATACGGAAAACCTTCCAGAGACGCAGCCGCCGCCAATCCCATCTCGGGGGATTCAGGAGATCGCCTCCGGCACCCTGCCGGAGAGGGGAATCATCTCCCGGAGGGCTCTTCATCGCCATGATCGCCTCCGGACTGATGTGTGAGTAGTTCACCCCTAGACTATGGGTCCATAGCAGTAGCTAGATGGTTGTCTTCTCCTCATTGTGCTATCATGTTAGATCTTGTGAGCTGCCTATCATGATCAAGATCATCTATTTGTAATGCTACATGTTGTGTTTGTTGGGATCCGATGAATATGGAATGCTATGTCAAGTTGATTATCAATCTATCATATATGTTGTTTATGTTCTTGCATGCTCTCCGTTGCTAGTAGAGGCTCTGGCCAAGTTGATACTTGTAACTCCAAGAGGGAGTATTTATGCTCGATAGTGGGTTCATGCCTCCATTGAATCTGGGACAGTGACAGAAAGTTCTAAGGTTGTGGATGTGCTGTTGCCACTAGGGATAAAACATCAATGCTTTGTCTAAGGATATTTGTGTTGATTATATTACGCACCATACTTAATGCAATTGTATGTTGTTTGCAACTTAATACTGGAAGGGGTTCGGATGATAACCTGAAAGTGGACTTTTTAGGCATAGATGCATGCTGGATAGCGGTCTATGTACTTTGTCGTAATGCCCTGATTAAATCTCATAGTAGTCATCGTGACATGTATGTGCATTGTTATGCCCTCTCTATTTGTCAATTGTCCAACTGTAATTTGTTCACCCAACATGCTATTTATCTTATGGGAGAGACACCACTAGTGAACTGCGGACCCCGGTCCATTCTTTACATCTGAAATACAATCTACTGCAATACTTGTTCTTTACTGTTCTTCACAAACAAACATCATCTTCCACACTATACGGTTAATCCTTTGTTTTCAGCAAGCCGGTGAGATTGACAACCTCACTGTTACGTTGGGGCAAAGTACTTTGATTGTGTTGTGCAGGTTCCACGTTGGCGCCGGAATCCCTGGTGTTGCGCCGCACTACACTCCGTCACCAACAACCTTCACGTGTTCCTTGACTCCTACTGGTTCGATAACCTTGGTTTCTTACTGAGGGAAAACTTGCTACTGTACGCATCACACCTTCCTCTTGGGGTTCCCAACGTACGTGTGTTAACTGCACGCATCAAGCTCTTTTTCTGGCGCCGTTGCCGGGGAAATCAAGACACGCTGCAAGGAGAGTCTCCCACTTCCAATCTCTTTACTTTGTTTTTGTCTTACTTTACTTTACTTTATTTACTGCTTTGTTTGTTCTCTATATCACAAATACAAAAAAATTAGTTGCTAGTTTTACTTTATTTACTGTCTTGTTGCGTTCTCTATATTAAAAACACAAAAAAATTAGTTACTTGCATTTACTTTATTTTGTTTGCTTTATTTACTACTGCTAAAATGGGTACTCCTGAGAATACTAAGTTGTGTGACTTCACTAGCACAAATAATAATGATTTCCTATGCACACCTATTGCTCTACCTGCTACTACAACAGAATTTTTTGAAATTAAACCCGCTTTACTAAATCTTGTTATGAGAGAGCAATTTTCTGGTGTTAGTTCTGATGATGCTGCTGCCCATCTTAATAATTTTGTTGAACTTTGTGAAATGCAAAAGTATAAGGATGTAGATGGTGATATTATAAAATTGAAATTGTTCCTTTCTCCTTAAGAGGAAGAGCTAAAGATTGGTTGCTATCTTTGCCTAAGAATAGTATTGATTCATGGACTAAATGTAAAGATGCTTTCATTGGTAGATATTATCCTCCTGCTAAAATTATATCTTTGAGAAGTAGCATAATGAATTTTAAGCAATTGGATAATGAACATGTTGCTCAAGCATGGGAAAGAATGAAATCTTTGGTAAAGAATTGCCCAACCCATGGACTAACTACTTGGATGATCATCCAAACCTTCTATGCAGGATTAAAATTTTCTTCGCGGAACCTATTGGATTCAGCTGCTGGAGGTACATTTATGTCCATTACTTTGGGGGCGGCGACAAAGCTTCTTGATGATATGATGATAAATTACTCTGAATGGCACACTGAAAGGGCTCCACAAGGTAAGAAGGTAAATTCTGTTGAAGAAACCTCCTCCTTGATTGATAAGATTGATGCTATTATGTCTATGCTTGTGAATGGTAGATCTAATGTTGATCCAAATAATGTTCCTTCAGCTTCATTGGTTGCTCAAGAATAGAATGTTGATGTGAACTTCATTAAAAGTAATAATTTCAACAACAATGCTTATAGGAATAATTCAGGTAACAACTATAGGCCATATCCTGCTAGTGGTAACCCTTATGGTAATTCTTATGGTAGAGCTGTTTTGCCTAATGAAGAAAAGATGCTAGAAATTGAAAGTGCTACTAAGAGCTTTATGCAATCACAATATGAGCAAAATCAGTTGTTTACTAAAACTATGAATGAACAATCTGCCCTGTTGAAAAATATAGGAAATCAACTTGAAAATTTGAATATGGAGATTTCTGGTTTGCAAACTAAGCTTTCAAATGCTGAAACCCGAATCTCATACATGTCTGAGTCACAATCTTCTTTAATTAATAAAATGGCTGCTAAACCTGAGGATAATGATAACAAAATTGCTACTACAGCAAACGCCATACAAGTTCGAATTAATGAAAATATTAGATTGATGGCTGAATTGCATGCTAGGTGGGAAAGAGAAGAAAACGAAAAACTAGCTAAAGAGAATAATGTAGCTAAAGTTTGGACTATTACCACCACTAGTAATGTTGATGCTTCACATGTTGCTACACCTCCTACTATCAATGGTAAAATAATTGGTGTTGGCAATGTTTCTACTCCTAGTGCAAAGCGTACAAAACTGCCTGAAACTGCTGAAACTGCTTGTGATAAAACTGCTGAAATTTTTCAAAATATTGGGGACAATGATCCCATTGCTGTAGATCATAATGGTTTAGATTTTGATGATTGTCACATCTCTGAAGTCATAAAGTTCTTACAAAAACTTGCTAGAAGTCCTAATGCTAGTGCTATAAATTTGGCCTTTACAAAACATATTACAAATGCTCTCATAAAAGCTAGAGAAGATAAACTAAAACTTGAAACTTCTATTCCTAGGAAGTTAGAAGATGGTTGGGAGCCCATCATTAAGATGAGGGTCAATGATTTTGATTGTAATGCTTTATGTGATCTTGGTGCAAGTATTTCTGTTATGCCTAAGAAAATCTATGATATGCTTGACTTGTCACCATTGAAAAATTGTTATTTGGATGTTAATATTGCTGATAATGCTATAAAGAAACCTTTGGGGAGGATTGATAATGTTCGCATTATGGTTAACAATAACCTTGTCCCCGTTGATTTTGTTGTCTTGGATATTGAATGCAATGCATCTTGTCCCATTATATTGGGAAGACCTTTTCTTCGAACTGTTGGTGCTACTATTGATATGAAGGAAGGTAATATTAAGTATCAATTTCCTCTCAAGAAAGGTATGGAACACTTCCCTAGAAAGATAATTAAGTTACCTTATGATTCTATTATTAGAACAAATTATGATGTTGATGCTTCATCTCTTGATGTTACTTGATTCACACTTTCTGCGCCTAGCTGAAAGGCGTTAAAAAAAAGCGCTTATGGGAGACAACCCATTGTTTTACTACAGCACTTTTGTTTTATATTTGAGTCTTGGAAGTTGTTACTACTGTAGCAACCTCTCCTTATCTTTATTTTATTGCATTGTTGTGCCAAGTAAAGTCTTTGATAGTAATGTTGATACTAGATTTGGATTACTGCGCAGAAACAGATTTCTTACTGTCACGAAATTGAGTAGCCCCGTCTGTAGGTAACTCAGATAATTCTGCCAATTTACGTGCGTGATCCTCAGATATGTACATAACTTTCATTCAATTTGAGCTTTTTCATCTGAGCAAGTTAAGTGCCCCAGAAAAATTCGTCTTTACGGACTGTTCTGTTTTGACAGATTCTGCCTTTTATTTCGCATTGCCTGTTTTGCTATGTTTGATGGATTTCTTTGTTCCATTAACTTTCAGTAGCTTTGTGCAATGTCCAGAAGTGTTAAGAATGATTATGTCACCTCTGAATATATGAATTTTCAATTATGCACTAACCCTCTAATGAGTTTGTTTTGAGTTTGGTGTGGAGGAAGTTTTCAAGGATCAAGAGAGGAGGATGATACAATATGATCAATAAGAGTGAAAAGTCTAAGCTTGGGGATGCCCCCGTGGTTCATCCCTGCATATTTCAAGAAGACTCAAGCATCTAAGCTTGGGGATGCCCAAGGCATCCCCTTCTTCATCGACAACTTATCAGGTCACCTCTAGTGAAACTATATTTTTATTCAGTCACATCTTATGTGCTTTACTTGGAGCGTCTGTTTGCTTTTGTTTTTGTTTTTGTTTGAATAAAATCGGATCCTAGCATTCTTTGTATGGGAGAGAGACACGCTCCGCTGTTGCATATGAACACATGTGTTCTTAGTGCTACTTTTAATGTTCATGGCGAAGGTTAAAACTGCTTCGTTCATTGTTATATGGTTGGAAACGGAAAATGCTTCATGTGGTAATTGGTATAATGTCTTGAATAATTTGATACTTGGCAATTGTTGTGCTCATATAGATCATGTTTAAGCTTTTGCATCATGTACTTTGCACCTATTAATGAAGAACTACATAGAGCTTGTTAAAATTTGGTTTGCATGATTGGTCTCTCTGAGTCTAGATATTTTCTGGTTAAGGTGTTTGAACAACAAGGAAGACAGTGTAGAGTCTTATAATGCTTGCAATGTGTTCTTATGTAAGTTTTGCTGTACCCGTTTATACTTGAGTTTGCTTCAAACAACCTTGCTATCCTAAGCCTTGTATTGAGAGGGATTACTTCTCGTGCATCCAAATCCTTGAGCCAAAAACTATGCCATTTGTGTCCACCATACCTACGTACTACATGGTATTTCTCTGCCATTCCAAAGTACATTACTTGAGTGCTACCTTTAAAATTCTATTCTTTGTCTTTGCAATATATAGCTCATGGGAAAATAGCCTTAAAAACTATTGTGGTATTGAATATGTTGGTATGTATCTTATTTCTTATAAGTTGCTTGTTGAGCGGTAACCATGTTTCTGGGGACACCATCAACTTTTCACCTTTGTTGGATATCATGTGAGTTGCTATGCATGTTCGTCTTGTCTGAAGTAAGGGCGATTTTCATGATCAAATGGTTTGAGTATGCATATTGTTAGAGAAGAACATTGGGCCGCTAACTAAAGCCATGAATCATGGTGGAAGTTTCAGTTTGGACACAAATCCTCAATCTCTTATGATAATATTATCTGTTGTTGAATGCTTAAGCATTAAAAGAGGAGTCCATTATCTGTTGTCTATGTTGTCCCGGTATGGACGTCTAAGTTGAGAATAATCAAAAGCGAGAAATCCAATGCGAACTTTCTCCTTAGACCTCTGTACAGGCGGCATAGAGGTACCCCTTTGTGACACTTGGTTGAAACATATGTTATGCAATGATAATCTGTGTTAATCCAAGCTAATTAGGACAAGGTGCGAGCACTATTAGTATTATATGCATGAGGCTTGCAACTTATAGGATGTCTTATACATAACACATATGATTTATTACTACCGTTGACAAAATTGTTTCTATGTTTTCAAAATGAAAAGCTCTAGCACAAAAATAGTAATCCATGCTTCCCTCTGCGAAGGGCCATTCTTTTACTTTATGTTGAGTCAGTTTACCTACTTCTCTCTATCTTAGAAGCAAACACTTGTGTCAACTGTGTGCATTGATTCTTACATGTTTACCTATTGCAATTGTTATATTGCTTTATGTTGACAACTATCCATGAGATATACATGCTGAAGTTGAAAGCAACCGCTGAAACTTATATCTTCCTTTGTGTTGCTTCAAAGATTTCTACTAAGAATTTATTGCTTTATGAGTTAACTCTTATGCAAGTCTTATTGATGCTTGTCTTGAAAGTACTATTCATGAAAAGTCTTTGCTATATGGTTCAGTTGTTTAACCATTGTCTTTACCATTGCTTCGAATCGCTGCATTCATCTCATATGCTTTACAATAGTATTGATCAAGATTATGATAGCATGTCACTTCAGAAATTATCCTTATTATCGTTTACCTACTCGAGGGCGAGTAGGAACTAAGCTTGGGGATGCTTGATACGTCTCAAACGTATCCATAATTTCTTATGTTCCATGCTACTTTTATGATGATACTCACATGTTTTATACACACTTTATGTCATTATTTTGCATTTTCCCGCACTAACTTATTGACAAGATGCCGAAGAGCCAGTTGTTGTTTTCTGCTGTTTTTGGTTTCAGAAATCCTACAAAGGAAATATTCTCGGAATTGGACGAAATCAACGCCCAGGGTCTTATATTTCCACGAAGCTTCCAGAAGGCCGAAGGGGTTACGAAGTGGGGCGACGAGGCGCCGCCACCATAGGGCCGCGCGGCCAGAGGGGGACCCGCGCCGCCCTATGGTGTGGGCCCCTCGCGCCGCCTCCAACCCTACCCTTCCGCCTACTTAAAGTCTTCGTCGCGAAACCCCCTGTACCGAGAGCCACGATACGGAAAACCTTCCAGAGACGCAGCCGCCGCCAATCCCATCTCGGGGGATTCAGGAGATCGCCTCCGGCACCCTGCCGGAGAGGGGAATCATCTCCCGGAGGGCTCTTCATCGCCATGATCGCCTCCGGACTGATGTGTGAGTAGTTCACCCCTGGACTATGGGTCCATAGCAGTAGCTAGATGGTTGTCTTCTCCTCATTGTGCTATCATGTTAGATCTTGTGAGCTGCCTATCATGATCAAGATCATCTATTTGTAATGCTACATGTTGTGTTTGTTGGGATCCGATGAATATGGAATGCTATGTCAAGTTGATTATCAATCTATCATATATGTTGTTTATGTTCTTGCATGCTCTCCGTTGCTAGTAGAGGCTCTGGCCAAGTTGATACTTGTAACTCCAAGAGGGAGTATTTATGCTCGATAGTGGGTTCATGCCTCCATTGAATCTGGGGATGTGAGAAAGTTCTAAGGTTGTGGATGTGCTGTTGCCACTAGGGATAAAACATCAATGCTTTGTCTAAGGATATTTGTGTTGATTACATTACGCACCATACATAATGCAATTGTCTGTTGTTTGCAACTTAATACTGGAAGGGGTTCGGATGATAACCTGAAAGTAGACTTTTTAGGCATAGATGCATGCTGGATAGCGGTCTATGTACTTTGTCGTAATGCCCTAATTAAATCTCATAGTAGTCATCGTGACATGTATGTGCATTGTTATGCCCTCTCTATTTGTCAATTGCCCAACTGTAATTTGTTCACCCAACATGCTATTTATCTTATGGGAGAGACACCACTAGTGAACTGTGGACCCCGGTCCATTCTTTACATCTGAAATACAATCTACTGCAATACTTGTTCTTTACTGTTCTTCACAAACAAACATCATCTTCCACACTATACGGTTAATCCTTTGTTTTCAGCAAGCCGGTGAGATTGACAACCTCACTGTTACGTTGGGGAAAAGTACTTTGATTGTGTTGTGCAGGTTCCACGTTGGCGCCGGAATCCCTGGTGTTGCGCCGCACTACACTCCGTCACCAACAACCTTCACGTGTTCCTTGACTCCTACTGGTTCGATAACCTTGGTTTCTTACTGAGGGAAAACTTGCTACTGTACGCATCACACCTTCCTCTTGGGATTCCCAACGGACGTGTGTTAACTGCACGCATCAAAGCTCTAGTCAAAACACCGGACTTTTTCCGAACCCCGGAAAATGACTTCCCATATATGAATCTTATTCTCCGGACCATTCCGAACCTCCTCGTGATGTCTCGGATCTCCTCCGAGACCCCGAACAAAATTCGAACTCCATTCCATATTCCATATCTACTTAAAACGACAACAAACCTTAAGTGTGTCACCCTACGGTTCGTGAACTATGTAGACATGGTTGAGACTCCTCTCCGACCAATAACCAATAGCGGGATCTGGAGATCCATAATGGCTCCCACATATTCAACGATAACTTAGTGATCGATTGAACCATTTACATACGATACTGATTCTTTTTGTCACGCAATATTTTACTTGTCCGAGGTTCAATCATCGGTATCACTATATCTTGTTCAACCTCATCACCGACAAGTACTCTTTACTCGTACCGTGGCATATCATCTCTTGTGAACCAGTCACATGCTTGCAAGCTAATCATACGATATTCCACTCTTGATCCATATGCCTCAACTCACACTTTCCGAATACTTAATCCCATCTTTATAACCACCCATTTACGCAGTGGCGTTTGATGTAATCAAAGTACCCTTCCGGTATAAGTGATTTACATGATCTCACGGTCGAAGGACTAGGTAACTATGTATCGGAAGTTAATAGCAAGTTGAACTTAATGACGTGATCTTATGCTACGCTTATTTGGGTGTGTGTCCATTATATCATTCATCTAATGATATAACCTTGTTATTAATAACATCCAATCTTCATGATCACGAAACCATGATCATCTATTAATCAACAAGCTAGTTATACAAGAGGCTTACTAGGGACTCCTTGTTGTTTACATAACACACATGTATCAATGTTTCGGTTAATACAATTATAGCATGGTATGCAAACATTTATCATAAACACAAAGATATATTATAATAACCATTTTATTATTGCCTCTTGGGCATATCTCCAACAGTTTGAAGTGGTTGATTGGGAATCCCAGTACCATGCCATCCTCGGCAGACCCGCGTTTGCCAAATTCATGGCGGTACCCCATTACGCGTACCTGAAACTGAAGATGTCAGGCAATAATGGGACAACGATAACCATCCATGGAAGCTTCTCCCGTTCAGACAGCTGCGACAGGGATTTCCAAAAGATCGCCTCGAAGTTTGGGGCTAGGGAAGAACTCAATGCAGTCGATGCCATCACAGACCACACGAAGCCACCAGCAGATAATCGAAACGTAAGATCCGATTAGTTTGACGTCGCGAAGGAAGCAAAGAAGCAGCAGGTGCACCCCTCTGACCCGAAGAAGACAGTCAATACTGACCGGTTATAGGATAGCGCGCTCATCGAGTTCCTCCGTGAGCGCTGGGAAATATTTGCATGGGAACCATCCGACATGCCAGGTATTCCCACGGAACTCGCTGAGCACGCCCTCAATGTTGACCCAAAAGCCAAACCAGTACAATAGTCGATGCGCCGGTTTTCTGAGCCAAAGAGAAAAGCAATCGGCGAAGAGGTTAGTCGGCTCCGCAAGGCTGGATTCATTCGGGAGCTCAAGAAAGCCAAGTGGGTGGCCAATCCAGTCATGGTGCCAAAGAAAGACACAACCGCTCTTCGCATGTGTATCAGATAGTCGACTCCACAGCAGGATGTGATCGTCTCTCTTTTCTCGATGCATACTCCGGGTACAACCAGATCAAGCTCAAGTAGGAAGACCAAGAGTTGACCGCATTCATCACCCCGCACGGCATTTTTTGCTAAAACGTCATGACTTTCGGGTTGAAAAACGCAGGGGCAACCTATCAGTGGTGTATGCAAGCCTGTCTTGGAGAGAAAATTGGAAGGAATATCGAAGTCTACATTGATGATATCGTGGTGAAGACAAAGCACGCCGCCACTCTCATCGACGATTTGCGGGAAACCTTTGACAACCTCGACAGATATAAAATCAAGCTGAACCCGAAGAAATGTTTCTTCGGGGTGCCAGGAGGACAAGTACTCGGGTACTTCATCTCAGCCAGAGGGATAGAGGCCAATCCCTTAAAGATTAAAGCTATTCTCGACATGGAGCCGCCAAAGAATTTGCACCAAGTGCAACAATTGGCGGGACGGCTGGCAGCACTCAGCAGATTCATCGCCAAGCTGGGAGAGAAAGCTTTGCCCTTCTATAGCCTAATGAAGAAGTCAGAAAAATTCGAGTGGACAGACGAGGCACATGAATCTTTTGATAATCTGAAAAATATCTTATCGACGTCTCCAGTACTCGTAACCCCACACGAAAAAGAAACGTTGCTCATGTACATAGCAGCAACGGTGCAAGTCTTCAGCAGCATCCTAGTTGTTGAACGAGAAGAGGCAGGAAGAGTTCACGGTGTGCAAAGGCCCATTTACTACCTCAGCGAAGTACTCACGCCAGCGAAACAGCGGTATCCTCATCACCAGAAGTTGGCATATGCGGTATGGAGAATGGCTCGCAAGCTACGCCATTATTTCATGGAGCACCCGATCATTGTCGTAAGCGAGGCACCGTTGAAGAATATACTCACTAACCCAGAAGCTACGGGTTGAGTGTCCCAATGGGCCATCGAGATAGCGCCGCACGACATAACCTACGTCAACCGGATGGCAATCAAATCTCAAGTCCTCCCAGATTTTGTGGCAGACTGGATCTAGTCACAAACACCGGCAGCACCCGACATGTCTGGTTCGTGGACAATGTACTTCGACGGGTCGAAGCGGAGTACAGGCGCAGGAGCAGGGGTAATACTGATATCGCCACAAGGAGACAAGATGAAGTATATCATACGTATGAATTTCGCCCTGCCGACAAATAATGAAGCAGAATATGAAGCGCTGTTGCACGGAATGAGGATGGCAAAGGCATGTGGAGAAACTCGCCTGGAAATTTATGGAGACTCGAACCTGGTGGTACAACAGTCGATGAATTTATGCGATGCAGTTAGTGATAACATGATCGCCTACCGACAATTGTACCAGAATATGGAAGCCAAATTTGAAGGGTGCGAACTTACACTACAAGAAAAGTTCTGATAGACAACGTCCCAAAATCGTCCGCTAAGGGGTATTTTTCGTCGCCTATGGGCCTAACCCGACGATATGGGTTCTGTTGTGGAAACTGCGTCAGGCAAAGTCCTACGACGATTTTTTCGGTCCGTCACGCTTGGGCGCCCTTCCGCCACGGAAAATCGGACCGTTGCAGAAGTGTTTCCGGGAGCCCGTTGACTGCTGACGTCATGCAAACTGACATGTGGCGAGGCAGATTAGCGCGATTAACGGCGTTAACCGGCTGAAACCCCATGGTAGATGGTAGGCCCACACGAGGCCTGCCACGTCTTAAGCGGGCCGACCCATTAAGTTTGCGGGCCGGGCCAGCTGACTTAGTTTGACCGGTCAACTATATAGCTGGGCTGGTCCATTAGTTACGTGGGCCGGGCCTAACCTCTAAGGTTGACTGGTCAAATCATTAATGGGCCGGCCCACTAAGCATGTGGGCCGGTCCGAATGCACTCGTTTGACCGGTCAACAGGCAAAAGGGCCGGCCCACAAGACATGTGGGACCCACTTTCCTGTTATCGGGCCGGCCCATTTACCAAGTGGGGTCCACCTTAAAGCAAGTGGGCCGGCCCAAGAAGGTATTGGGCCGGCCCAATTAGCATGTGGGTCCCACTTTCCTGCTATCGGGCCGGCCCATTTAGTACGTGGGGTCCACATTAGATCAAATGGGCTGGCCCAACAAGCTAGTGGGCCGGGCCAAAAGCACAGGTGGGTCCCACTTTCCTGTTAAAGGGCCAGCCCATTTAGTATGTGGGGTCCACCATATAGTAAGTGGGCCGGCCCAACAAGATAGTGGGCCGGGCCAAAAACACAGGTGGGTCCCACATTCCAGTTAAAGGGCCGGCCCATTTAGTATGTGGGGTCCACCATATAGCAAGTGGGCCGGCCCAACAAGATAGTGGGCCGGGCCAAAAGCACAGGTGGGTCCCACTTTCCTGTTAAAGGGCCGGCCCATTTAGTATGTGGGGTCCACCATATAGCAAGTGGGCCGGCCCAACACGCTAGTGGGCCGGGCCAAAAACACATGCGGGTCCCACTTTCCTCTGAACGGGCCGGCCCATTTAGTATGTGGGGTCCACCATATAGCAAGTGGGCCGGCCCAACAAGATAGTGGGCCGGGCCAAAAGCACAGGTAGGTCCCACTTTCCTGTTAAAGGGCCGGCCCATTTAGTATGTGGGGTCCACCATATAGCAAGTGGGCCGGCCCAATAAGATAGTGGGCCGGGCCAAAACACAGGTGGGTCCCACTTTCCTCTTAAATGGCCGGCCCAATTAGTATGTGGGGTCCACCACAAAAGCAATTGGGCTGGCCCAACTAGTTAGTGGGCCGGCCCAGTAGTGGGTGGGGTCCACCTTAAAGCAAGTGGGTCGGCCCAATTAGAGTGTGGGGTCCACCGTAAATCAAGTGGGCTGGCCCAATAAGTAAGTGGGCCAGCCCGTTTAGTTGATGTTTATATGCCGGCATAATAGGCGCTTTATGATTTTGCGGGCCGGCACATATGTGATTTCGCTTAATTGGGCCGTTTAAGGGATGAGAATTCGTGATTTACATACTGAGAATATTTACGCAGCACTGATTTCTGTCGGATAGCCTCACTTACCACAAGCACCAAAGAAAAAATGCGCGAAAGAACTATAAAAACTAACTAAATATTACATCAGCTGCAAGGCTTTGAAAAAATATTACAGAACCCAGAGAAATTGAATGGTAATTAAACCTAGCAATACAATGAAGAGATCCGGCAATCTTTTAAGTTGTCCATGCATCACCTATATCTGAAACAAAGAAATTACAAGTTAAGACAGCAACAATGGAAAGGCAAAGACACTACAATATTGTTTGCCCAAGAATTTGGAACTCATCATTTCGTCGTTATAACAAGATCATTGTAATGCGCACAATAAGCAAACAAAGAGTGCATGCCGCATACCAACAGCCAATATAACAGAGCATGTTAGAATGAAACAGCAGACTTACTACTGTCGAGTCCCATGCAAACCAACATGTTCAGGGAGTACAAAATTGGCATGAACAACACAGTAGCAGGCTATAAATTTTGTAACAATGACTGAGCAAGATGAAGTTATGATGGCTACATCTACAGAGCAGGGAATGTAAACTAAAAATAGAAGTTACGATGGCAAAAGCTAAAGAGGAGGGAATGTGGACCAACATGTGCCAAGTGCAATTACTTCATTTTGGTCGTGAACTAAATAATACTCCTGAACTTATAGTGAAGGGGATGCAAATCAAGATGTTTCGGGATATAAACTTGTAATGAGCAACACATAGAGGACAGTTAATGCTGGAGCTTAGGATGGACCAGATACAGAATATAGTGGGATTGTTGAATATATAAGCAAATATCCATATGAAATAATCCGTACAAGTAATTGATAAATCATGACTATGAAAATAACAAATAAACTAATCATGTAGACTAGTAAGATAGATGAACAGATCACGTCTAAACAAGATAAACCGATCGCATCTACCACAGAAACTAGAAGAAGGAACTCTAACAGAAACTGAAAGAGAAACGACAAGATCACATACTTCGCAGCAGCGTCGTTGTCGCCCATGTTGAGGTTGTCGAAGAAGTCGCTGAGGTCCGGGAAGAAGTTGTCGGTGTGGAGGAACTCGTCGTTCGATGACGACGTCGTGACGCCAGTAGTAGCGCCAGAGCGCTCCCCAAAAACCTGATTGCCCCTCACCCGTACAGGTTCACGAGGCGTGGTTCCGAGAGGCCTCGTCCGGCAGAATGGCACGCCGACGGACGGGATGAGGAAGACGAAGGCGGCGGCGCAATGAACTGGAAACAGGTAGTCGCATATGCGTCTGGTACAGACTCGGGTTGACGTCCGCGCTTATATAGTGCGGTTCGGGAAGGTCGTGGGACGCAGCCCCACGTCCGAGTCAGCACAGCCACGATCCAGAAAAACCGGAAGGCAAAACGGCTGAGTAACGTGTCCGTTAATGACTCGAGATTGATTACACAATTAATTTCCCAAACAGCAAAAAGATAAGCTCGGTTCGGCGAGATTCCCACAACCCGCGGCGCGTCGTGACGTGTCGTGACGAGGCGAGGCGGGCGGCGGAGGAGGAGGAGTGCGCAAGGGCTCTCTCTCTTCTCACTCACTTACTAGGACTAGAACAGCCCACCTTATATACCACTCCAACTCTCTCCCAACTAGCAATGTGGGACTAAACTTTAGCCCCCACTAGTGCTGCCACTGATTATTGGAATGGGCCATGTGAGTTTCAGAATTTGATAATGGGCCATGGGCCAAAGGCCAAATGCCCAAAATTCCAGCAATCCCCCACAAACTCTCATTGGCACATCTCATCAGTAAGTTTCCAGAACATTGTTTTATGTACCGGTATCTCGTGGAGACTGTTAAGTTGAACTTCCACTAAAAGCTTCATATTACACTAGATTGCAACTTGGATAGTGGACTATGCCTTGAACTACAAGTTTTCTGCGCACTAGCTTCATACAAAGCCTAGACCGATACTAGGCTGCCACGAGACTTCCTCACGGTTTGGAGCTTATACGTCATACTCCAGGGCCTTTCATGAGTTTACTAGAGAGCACCCAACTCTCATAGATTGCGACATTTAACAATCAGACTCATATAGGTGTGTTCTTCAAAAGATGTTCTGCAGGACAACATCTCTGCTAAAATAAGCTACTTAGAACACATTAAGATAATTATCAACCTGCCATGCAGATTAGGTGAGTATTGCATCTTACGGAGTGGTAAAATTGCTATAGGGATATATACTCTCCTCTCAGCTGACCAACAGATTGTCTCCCAGCTCTAATTCACGGGATCTCCGATCACATAGAGTGGGTTACCACCGTGGGCAGCTCATAGTGCGGGTCTCATACCCATCTCCCTCGATGCATTTTCTATCACATTTCGTGATAGTCCCTTTGTGAAGGGGTCTGCCAGGTTTCTAGACGTATGGATATAATCCAACGCTATAACTCCGGAGTTTCTCATTTTCCTGACAGTTTTCAGTCTCCTCTTCACATGCCTTGATGACTTCATATTATCCTTAGAACTGTTTACTTTGACGATCACAGTTTGATTATCACAGTTCATAGGAATAGCGGGTATTGGTTTCTCAACCACAGGTAAGTCCATCAAAGCTCACGAAGCCACTCTGCTTCAACAGTGGCTGTGTCTAATGCTGTGAGTTCTGCTTCCATAGTTGACCTTGTAATGATGGTCTGCTTGCAAGACTTCCAGGAAACAGCGCCACCTCCAAGTGTAAACAAATAACCACTTGTGGCCTTAGTCTCATCAGCATCAGATATCCAATTTGCATCACTATAACCCTCAAGTACCCTTGGATACCCAGTATAGTGAATGCCATAACTCGCAGTGCCTTTCAAATAGCGCAAAACTCTCTCAAGAGCATGCCAATGAACATCTCCAGGTCTAGACACAAAACGGCTGAGTTTACTTACAGCAAAGGAGATGTCAGGCTTAGTGGCGCTGGCTAAATACATAAGCGAGCCAATGATCTGCGAATATCGCAATTGATCTCTAGCAATTCTTTTATTCTTTCGAATTATCACACTAGGATCATAAGGCGTTGGAGAAGATTTGCAGTCGCTATACCCGAAGCGACTCAGGATCTTTTCCACATAGTGGGACTGAAGCAATGTAATCCCACCATCGTCATCCTTCAAAGACTTGATGTTTAAGATCACATCAGCTACTCCCAAGTCCTTCATCTCAAAACAACGAGATAGGAACTCCTTGACCTCCTTAATCACAGTAAGGCTGGTCCCGAATATCAATATGTCATCGACATAGAGACAAAGAATAACTCCCTCGCCCCCACCATGGCTATAGTATACACACTTGTCAGCTTCGTTTACAGCAAAGCCTTCAGCGGTTAAAGTTCTTTCAAACTTCTCATGCCACTGCTTAGGTGCTTGCTTAAGCTCATACAAAGACTTCAGTAATTTACACACCTTTCCTTCTTGACCATCTACTACAAATCCATCAGGCTGCTCCATATAAATTTCCTCTTCAAGCTCTCCATTTAGGAAAGCAGTCTTAACATCCATTTGATGAACGAGAAGACCATGTGAGGCAGCCAAGGAAAGTAGTACTCGAATAGTGGTCAGTCGAGCTACAGGTGAGTATGTATCAAAGAAGTCTTCGCCTTCTTTCTGAGTATAACCCTTGGCCACAAGTCGTGCCTTGTACTTTTCAATAGTACCATCGGGCCTAAGCTTTTTCTTGAACACCCACTTGCATCCTACAGGTTTGCACCCATAAGGACAATCAGTAACCTCCCAAGTTCCATTAGCTAAGATGGAATCCATCTCGCTACGGACAGCTTCCTTCCAGTAGTCAGCATCCTGAGACGCATAGGCTTCTGAAATAGAAGTGGGAGTATCATCCACGAGGTACACAATGAAATCATGTCCAAAAGACTTTGCAGTCTTCTGTCTCTTGCTCCTTCTGGGAGCTTCATTGTCATCCTCCACAGGATTATCAAAGTGTTCTATTGCCATGGTAGGTTCAGGAAATAATTCCTGAGTAGATGAACTGGACATCTCCTGAATTGATGAGCTAGACGTTTCTTTCATAGGAAAGATGTCCTCAAAGAAAGTCGCATCATTCGACTCCATAATTGTACCAACATGCATGTCGGATACCTCAGATTTACTATCAAAAATCTGTAGCCAATGCTATGAAATGCATATCCCAGAAGAACACAATCCACGGTTTTTGGTCCAAGCTTGCGCTTCTTGGGTATTGGCACATTTACTTTCGCCATACAGCCCCAAGTTCGTAGGTAAGAGAGTTTCAACCTTTTCCTTTCCCATTCCTCAAACGGGGTAATGGTTTTGTTCTTTGTGGGGACACGGTTTAGGACATGACATGCAGTCAATATCGCCTCCCCCACCATGCCTTGGATAGACCCGATGTATCTAACATGGCGTTAACCAAATCAGTTAGAGTACGGTTCTTTCTTTCAGCCACCCCATTTGACTAAGGTGAGTAGGGAGGCGTCCTCTCATGGATAATACCATGTTCCGCACAAAAAGAATCAAACTCGTTGGAAAAATACTCTCCACCACGATCAGACCTTAACCGCTTGATCTTTCGATCAAGTTGGTTTTCTGCTTCAGCTTTAAAGATTTTGAAGTAATTAAGAGCTTCATCTTTAGATTTCAGGAGGTACACATAACAATATCGAGTGGAGTCATCAATTAAAGTCATGAAGTATCTTTTACCTCCTTTTGTCAATTCACCATTCATTTCACAAAGATCTGAATGTATAAGCTCCAGCGGTGCCAAGTCTCTTGCCTCCGCAGTCTTGTGAGACTTACGTGGTTGCTTAGCTTGCACGCATACTTGGCACTTGGATTTCTTGACAATAGCAAATTTCGGAATTATATTCATATTCGCTAGCCGCGTCATGCACCCAAAATTAATATGACAAAGTCGTGAATGCCAAATATCGGACTCACTATCATTGAAAACATGATTAATAATTTGAGTACATAAGTCTGACAGAGATAAGCGGAACAAGCCTCCGCACACATAACCTTTTCCAACAAATTGTCCACACTTGGAAATTACAACTTTATTGGACTCAAAAACCAACTTAAAACCATCTCGACATAAAAGCGATCCGCTAACGAGATTCTTATTAATGGAGGGAACGTGCTGCACATTCTTCAGCTGGATGGTCTTTCCTGAAGTAAACTTCAGATCCACCGTACCAACACCACGAACAGAAGCACGTGAGCCGTTTCCCATCAGCACGGAGCAAGTCCTTGCGACCTGATAAGAAGAAAACATAGAGACATCAAATCATACATGTGTATTGGCTCCGGTGTCTATCCACCAATCAGGAGAATTACATACTGAAAGGACAATAGGAGAAGTACCGTACCCAACGTCCTTCATCTCAGTATCAACACCAATAACAACATTTGCGGACTTGCGGCTGTTCCCACGCCGATCATGGCGTTCTGGGCAATCAGGAGCCCAATGTCCAGGAGCGCCACAAACATGGCAGTTCCCTTTCTTCTTATAAGGAGTCTTCCTCTTGAAGTTGGTTGAGTTAGAGGCTTTGTTCTTCTCGTCAAACTTGCCTTTTCCATTATTCTTATTCTTAGACTTGTGAGATTGGAAGTTTTTCTTCTGTACCACATTGGCACTAGAACCTCCCTCAAAGTTACGAGCGCGTGTGTCCTTTGCTCTCGCCTTCTCTTCCACATGAAGCGAGCCAATGAGATCCGAAACGGAAAACTCTTGTCTCTTATGTTTCAGAGAAGTAGCAAAGTTCCTCCACGAAGGAGGAAGCTTGGCAATAATGCCACCGGCCACAAATTTGTCCGGTAAGGTAAACTTAAACTGCTCGAGTTCTTTGGCAAGTGAGTGAATCTCATGAGCCTGCTCAACCACGGAGCGCTCATCAGTCATCCTGTAGTCATAGTATTGCTCCATGACATACAATTCAGTGCCAGCGCCCGAGACCCCAAATTTGGCCTCGAGCGCATCCCACGCATCTTTACCATGGTCGAAAGCCATGTACGGGTCAACAATGTTGTCCCCAAGAATGCTGAACAAGGCCGCCTTAAACATGGCGTCGACCTTCTCAAACTTTTCCTGCTCCTCTGCAGAAAGAGGCCCCTCAGGTCTAGCATCTGTGGCGCTAAAACAGCCTAGGTTTGTAAACCATAGGACTGCCTTTGTGCGCCACCTCTTGTAATGCATACCATCAAAGAGGGAAGGTCGAGTAGCGGCAGCAACGCTGCTTGAATTGATTTGCCTAAAATCAGGTTTTTGGATTGTTGAATATATAAGCAAATATCCATATGAAATAATCCGTACAGGTAATTGATAAATCATGACTATGAAAATAACAAATAAACTAATCATGTAGACTAGTAAGATAGATGAACAGATCACGTCTAAACAAGATAAACCGATCACATCTACCACAGAAACTAGAAGAAGGAACTCTAACAGAAACTGAAAGAGAAACGACAAGATCACATACTTCGCAGCAGCGTCGTTGTCGCCCATGTTGAGGTTGTCGAAGAAGTCGCTGAGGTCCGGGAAGAAGTTGTCGGTGTGGAGGAACTCGTCGTCCGATGACGACGTCGTGATGCCAGTAGTCGCGTCGGAGCGCTCCCCAAAAACCTGATTGCCCCTCACCCGTACAGGTTCACGAGAGGCAGGGTTCCGGAGGCCTACTGTCCCGGCAGTCGGTACACGCCGACGGACGGGATGAGGAAGATGAAGGCGGCGGCGCAATGAACTGGAAACAGGTAGTCGCATATGCGTCTGGTATAGACTAGGGTTGACGTCCGTGCTTATATAGTGCGGTTCGAGAAGGTCGTGGGACGCAGCCCCACGTCCGAGTCAGCACAGCCACGATCCAGAAAAAAGGAAGGCAAAACGGCTGAGTAACGCGTCCGTTAATGACTCGAGATTGATTACACAATTAATTTCCCAAACAGGAAAAAGATAAGCTCGGCTCGGCGAGATTCCCGCAACCCGCGGCGCGTCGTGACGAGGTGTGGCGAGGCGAGGCGGGCGGCGGAGGAGGAGGAGTGCGCGAGGGCTCTCTCTCTTCTCACTCACTTACTAGGACTAGAACAGCCCACCTTATATACCACTCCAACTCTCTCCCAACTAGCAATGTGGGACTAAACTTTAGCCCCCACTAGTGCTGTCACTGATTATTGGAATGGGCCATGTGAGTTTCAGAATTTGATAATGGGCCATGGGCCAAAGGCCAAATGCCCAAAATTCCAGCATTCCATATGTGAGCGTCATGCCAAGTCAGAGAAACAAGTCAATAATGCAGCTTTTGAAGAACAAGATGGCACGCAAAATTATTATCTAGTACTATGACAAGTTTATTTGTACTACAGGCTAGATAGCAGAGTGATAGCATGCCAAACTAAGTCCTTACTTTGTTAGCTTACAATGAACTAGATACAAAACAATGGCATCACCTGTAGTACAGGGAATGCAAGCCAACATGTTCATGGAGTAAAAAATTGGCACAAACAACATAGTAGCAGGCCATAATTTTTGTAACAACGACTGAGCAAGATAAAGTTATAATGGCTAGATCTACAGAGAAGGGAATGTAAACCAAATATAGAAGTTACGATGCCAAAAGCTATAGAGCAGGGAATGCGAACCAACATGTGCAATTACTTAAAATTGGCCATGAACTAAAAAATAGCAGGATGTTACTATAATAGCTAGGAATAAAACAGATAGGAGTTATAATGGCATCACTCATAAACTTGTAGATAAGGGAAACAAATCAATTTGTTTCGGGATATAAAGTTGTAATGAGCAACACATATAGGATAGTTAATGCTACGGCTTAGGATGGACCAGAAACGGATTATAGTGGGATCACATGTGAACTTGTAGAAGAGGGAATGCACACCAATATGTTCACCATTCTATATGTGAGCGCCATGCCAATTAAGAGAAACAAGTTAATATTGCAGCTTTCGAAGAATCAGATGGCAGACAAAATTATGACGGAAGTAGCTGCTGTGACGAGTTCAAATAAATTTGTACTGCAGGATGGCAGAGCGATAGCATGCAGGAACTAATAAATGCGTATTAGCTTACTTTGTTAGCTACTTACGGCAAGTAGATAGAAATAACAATGGCATCACCTGTAGTACAGGGAATGCAAACCAACATGTTCAGGGAGAACAATATTGGCATGAACAAAATAGTAGCAGCCTATAAATTATTTAACAACGACTGAGCAAGATAGAAGTTATGATGGCTACATCTACAGAGCAGGGAATGCATACCAAAATGTTCAATCGCTTAAAGTTAGCAATGAACTAGAAAATAGAAAGGTGTTACGGTCATAGCTAGGAATGAACTAAAAGAGCTTCAGACAAACAAGCATCTGAACCCAGAACATGGCGCTAAAACAAGATTGGCATGAACTAAAAGAGCTTCAGACAAACAAGCATCTGAACCCAAAACATGGCGCTAAAACAAGGGACTTACATTAGGAGAAGCACTCTGTGGGAGTCACAGCAGATCTTCCTGGGGTTGATAGATCCGGTGATGAAGTACGCTACATGTGCTACTTGGGGTTGGAGAGACGGCCATTACACTTCATGGTTACTCATCTCATCTGCAAAAACGTAACGGCGCATCGTTAGCACAAACAGGTTCCCCCAAGATTAAATAAGAACTTGCAGGCAAGCAATAGAAAAGCGACAGTAGAAAAGTTCCAATCATGCACGGCGCAAGTGAAGCAGATCCGGTTCGTGCACAGCGGTGTCGGTGAGCAAGATCCGATGCGGTGGACGACGGATCTGGCGAAGCGGCTCCGGTGGGGTGGACGATACCGCAGCTGAAGCGACTGCGGTAGACTGCTGGATGAGCATATGGTTTCGAGGTTCGGCGGGGATGATCCGGTCCGGTTGATGACGGCGTCGATGAAGCGGCTCCGGCAGGCAGCCGGATGATGAGGATCGCGAGGCCTCGGGTAGGCCAGAGAAGTCCGGCGGGGATGTTCCGGTGCGGTGGTCATGGAGGTGGGAGAGAGGGACTTGGGAAGTTCTGGTGGGTGGTCTGAGGGAAATGAATTTTTTTTGGGAGGGTTTCCGGGCTAGGGAGGTGGTGATCCAAAAAATGACGGGCAGACCCCCCCACCAACCGAC
Organism: Lolium perenne; assembly: GCF_019359855.2. NCBI lineage: Eukaryota > Viridiplantae > Streptophyta > Magnoliopsida > Poales > Poaceae > Lolium > Lolium perenne. The sequence goes on along the minus strand of NC_067246.2, from coordinate 188,714,741 downwards.
TTTGCTGCCATCTCCACAGGGGTAGAATGGGAATTTGGAAGCGTGTGAAATTTTTGTATTTTGTGGGCGGGAAGTTTTGCCGCTATGAGATTTTGAATTTGGCTACGGTCCAAGTATAAAGATAAAAATTGTGACACCGTACTAGTACCTCTGTTCAAGGCCGAGTGCAAAATCAAATCATCATCACCTTGAATATCGGTCACTACTACCTCCATACCGGTTTAATAGGCAAATACGCATTTCGAGAAAGAAGTTTGACTACAAATTTAGTCAACAAAATACGAGATATATGATACAAAAAATTATACCATTGGATTCATATTCAAAAGAAGTTTCCAATAGTATAATTTTTATGATACATATTTTATATTTTGTTGACTAAATTAGTAGTTGAAGTTTTTTCTCAAAATGCGTAATAGGCCTATAATCCGGTTTGGAGGTAGTACCATGATACGTCTCCGACGTATCGATAATTTCTTATGTTCCATGCCACATTATTGATGTTATCTACATGTTTTATGCACACTTTATGTCATATTCGTGCATTTTCTGGAACTAACCTATTAACAAGATGCCGAAGTGCCGATTCTTTGTTTCTGCTGTTTTTGGTTTCAGAAATCCTAGTAACGAAATATTCTCGGAATTGGACGAAATCAACGCCCAGGGTCCTATTTTGCCACGAAGCTTCCAGAAGTCCGAAGAGGAGACGAAGTGGGGCCACGAGGCGCCCAAACCCTAGGGCGGCGCGGCCCCCCCTTGGCCGCGCGGCCCTATGGTGTGGGGCCCTCGTGTGGCCCCCTGACCTGCCCTTCCGCCTACTTAAAGCCTCCGTCGCGAAACCCCCAGTACCGAGAGCCACGATACGGAAAACCTTCCAGAGACGCCGCCATCGCCGATCCCATCTCGGGGGATCCAGAGATCGCCTCCGGCACCTGCCCGGGAGAGGGGATTCATCTCCCGGAGGACTCTACGCCGCCATGGTCGCCTCCGGAGTGATGAGTGAGTAGTCTACCCCTGGACTATGGGTCCATAGCAGTAGCTAGATGGTTGTCTTCTCCCCATTGTGTTTAATTGTCGGGTCTTGTGAGCTGCCTAACATGATCAAGATCATCTATCTGTAATTCTATATGTTGCGTTTGTTGGGATCCGATGAATAGAGAATACTTGTTATGTTGATTATCAAAGTTATGTCTATGTGTTGTTTATGATCTTGCATGCTCTCCGTTATTAGTAGATGCTCTGGCCAAGTTGATGCTAGTAACTCCAAGAGGGAGTATTTATGCTCGATAGTGGGTTCATGTCTCCGTGAATGCGGAGGGTGACAAGAACCTCTAAGGTTATGGATGTGCTGTTGCCACTAGGGATAAAACATTGGTGCTATGTTCAAGGATGTAGTCACTGATTACATTACGCGCAATACTTAATGCAATTGTCTGTTGTTAGCAACTTAATACTGGAGGGGGTTCGGATGATAATCTGAAGGTGGACTTTTTAGGCATAGATGCATGCTGGATACCGGTCTATGTACTTTGTCGTAATGCCCAATTAAATCTCACAATACTCATCATAATATGTATGTGCATGGTCATGCCCTCTTTATTTGTCAATTGCCCAACTGTAATTTGTTCACCCAACATGCTGTTTATCTTATGGGAGAGACACCTCTAGTGAACTGTGGACCCCGGTCCAATTCTCTATACTGAAATACAATCTACTGCAATATTGTTCTACTGTTTTCTGCAAACAATCATCTTCCACACAATACGGTTAATCCTTTGTTACAGCAAGCCGGTGAGATTGACAACCTCACTGTTTCGTTGGGGCAAAGTACTTTGGTTGTGTTGTGCAGGTTCCACGTTGGCGCCGGAATCTCTGGTGTTGCGCCGCACTACATCCCGCCGCCATCAACCTTCAACGTGCTTCTTGGCTCCTCCTGGTTCGATAAACCTTGGTTTCTTTCTGAGGGAAAACTTGCTGCTGTGCGCATCATACCTTCCTCTTGGGGTTCCCAACGAACGTGTGAGTTACACGCCATCAAGCTCTTTTTCTGGCGCCGTTACCGGGGAACGAAGAAAAGTTACACCACAAAGATTTTCAACACCCACGTCAACAGCTCTTTTTCTGGCGCCGTTGCCGGGGAGATCAAGACACGCTGCAAGGGGAGTCTCCACTTCCCAATCTCTTTACTTTGTTTTTGTCTTGCTTAGTTTTATTTACTAATTTGTTTGCTGCACTAAATCAAAATACAAAAAAAAATTAGTTGCTAGTTTTACTTTATTTGCTATCTTGTTTGCTATATCAAAAACACAAAAAAAAATTAGTTACTTGCATTTACTTTATCTAGTTTGCTTTATTTACTACTGCTAAGATGAGTAATCCTGAAGTTGAAGTTCGTACGTTTAAGCAACGAGGGGGAGAATGTTTAAGAGATGCTTGGTATAGAATTAGTGATGCCCATAATAGGTGCACTAAGAAACACTCCACCACTATCTTACTCAGGAATTTTTATGTTGGTATCTCTAGCTGGAATAGTTATGTTCTTGATAGTCTCGCGAAAGGTAACTTCCTAAGTACTCCTGCATTAGAAGCTAGCTGCATTATTGAGAGTCTATTTGGAATACCTCCTGTCGATGAAGTTAAAACTGAAATCTCTTTTGAAGATGTTATGAAAAAATTGGAAACCATAGAGAAATTTTTTCCAAGTATTGAAGCTAAATTGGAGATGTTACTTGATAAAACTGATGAACTTGATAAATCCTTAGGAGAAATTGATGAAAGAATTAGTGTCCTAGGAACTTGTGCTGTCCATGATGATCAAATCAATAGGATTGACGAACTTGAAAAAGCTATGGGAGCCTTGGGTTCAACATTTTCTTCTCTTAAATATAAGGAGAAAGCTTATGTGGGTAAGGAGCAAAAGTTTATGTACGTCTCTAAAGTGCCTAAACCAAAGAAGTATTATTATAGGCCTAAAATTGACAAAGCCCTTAGTACCACTATGGATGGGGGAGCTCACGATAACGACGCACCATCTCTTGATAATACTTGATACACACTTTCTGCGCCTAGCTGAAAGGCGTTAAAGAAAAGCGCTTATGGGAGACAACCCATGTTTTTACCTACAGTACTTGGTTTTTATTTTGTGTCTTGGAAGTTGTTTACTACTGTAGCAACCTCTCCTTATCTTAGTTTAGTGTTTTGTTGTGCCAAGTAAAGTCGTTGATAGAAAAGTTCATACTAGATTTGGATTACTGCGCAGAAACAGATTTCTTTGCTGTCACGAATCTGGGCTGTTTTATCTGTAGGTAACTCAGAAAATTATGCCAATTTACGTGAGTGATCCTCAGATATGTACGCAACTTTCATTCAATTTGATCATTTTCATTTGAGCAAGTCTGGTGCCTCGATAAAATTCGTCAATACGAACTGTTCTGTTTTGACAGATTCTGCCTTTTATTTCGCATTGCCTCTTTTGCTATGTTGGATGAATTTCTTTGATCCATTAATGTCCAGTAGCTTTATGCAATGTCCAGAAGTGTTAAGAATGATTGTGTCACCTCTGAACATGTTAATTTTTATTGTCGCTAACCCTCTAATGAGTTGTTCTAAGTTTGGTGTGGAGGAAGTTTTCAAGGATCAAGAGAGGAGTATGATGCAACATGATCAAGGAGAGTGAAAGCTCTAAGCTTGGGGATGCCCCGGTGGTTCACCCCTGCATATATCAAGAAGACTCAAGCGTCTAAGCTTGGGGATGCCCAAGGCATCCCCTTCTTCATCGACAACATTATCAGGTTCCTCCCCTGAAACTATATTTTTATTCCATCACATCTTATGTGCTTTGCTTGGAGCGTCGGTTTGTTTTTGTTTTTGTTTTATTTGAATAAAATGGATCCTAGCATTCACTTTGTGGGAGAGAGACACGCTCCGCTGTAGCATATGGACAAGTATGTCCTTAGTTTCTACTCATAGTATTCATGGCGAAGTTTCTTCTTCGTTAAATTGTTATATGGTTGGAATTGGAAAATGATACATGTAGTAAATTGCTATAATGTCTTGGGTAATGTGATACTTGGCAATTGTTGTGTTCATGTTTAAGCTCTTGCATCATATACTTTGCACCCATTAATGAAGAAATACATAGAGCATGCTAAAAATTTGGTTTGCATATTTGGTTTCTCTAAGGTCTAGATAATTTCTAGTATTGAGTTTGAACAACAAGGATGACGGTGTAGAGTCTTATAATATTTTCAATATGTCTTTTATGTGAGTTTTGCTGCACCGGTTCATCCTTGTGTTTGTTTCAAATAAGCCTTGCTAGCCTAAACCTTGTATCGAGAGGGAATACTTCTCATGCATCCAAAATACTTGAGCCAACCACTATGCCATTTGTGTCCACCATACCTACCTACTACATGGTTTTTTCCGCCATTCCAAAGTAAATTGCTTGAGTGCTACCTTTAAAAATTCCATCATTCACCTTTGCAATATATAGCTCATGGGACAAATAGCTTAAAAACTATTGTGGTATTGAATATGTACTTATGCACTTTATCTCTTATTAAGTTGCTTGTTGTGCGATAACCATGTTCACTGGGGACGCCATCAACTACTCTTTGTTGAATTTCATGTGAGTTGCTATGCATGTTCGTCTTGTCTGAAGTAAGAGCGATCTACCACCTTATGGTTAAGCATGCATATTGTTAGAGAAGAATATTGGGCCGCTAACTAAAGCCATGATCCATGGTGGAAGTTTTAGTTTTGGACAATATCCTCAATCTCATATGAGAAAATTATTAATTGTTGTTACATGCTTATGCATAAAAGAGGAGTCCACTATCTGTTGTCTATGTTGTCCCGGTATGGATGTCTAAGTTGAGAATAATCAATAGCGAGAAATCCAAAATGCGACCTTTCTCCTTGGACCTTTGTACAGGCGGCATAGAGGTACCCCTTTGTGACACTTGGTTAAAACATGTGCATTGTGATGATCCGGTAGTCCAAGCTAATTAGGACAAGGTGCGGGCACTATTAGTATACTATGCATGAGGCTTGCAACTTGTAAGATATAATTTACATGATACATATGCTTTATTACTACCGTTGACAAAATTGTTTCATGTTTTCAAAATCAAAGCTCTAGCACAAATATAGCAATCGATGTTTTTCCTCTATGGAGGACCATTCTTTTACTTTCATTGTTGAGTCAGTTCACCTATTTCTCTCCACCTCAAGAAGCAAACACTTGTGTGAACTGTGCATTGATTCTTACATACTTGCTTATTGCACTTATTATATTACTCTATGTTGACAATATCCATGAGATATACATGTTACAAGTTGAAAGCAACCGCTGAAACTTAATCTTCCTTTGTGTTTCTTCAATGCTTTTACTATGAATTATTGCTTTATGAGTTAACTCTTATGCAAGACTTATTGATGCTTGTCTTGAAGTGCTATTCATGAAAAGTCTTTGCTTTATGATTCACTTGTTTACTCATGTCATCTACATTGTTTTGATCGCTGCATTCACTACATATGCTTTACAAATAGTATGATCAAGGTTATGATGGCATGTCACTCCAGAAATTATCTTTGTTATCGTTTTACCTGCTCGGGACGAGCAGAACTAAGCTTGGGGATGCTGATACGTCTCCGACGTATCGATAATTTCTTATGTTCCATGCCACATTATTGATGTTATCTACATGTTTTATGCACACTTTATGTCATAGTCGTGCATTTTCTGGAACTAACCTATTAACAAGATGCCGAAGTGCCGATTCTTTGTTTTCTGCTGTTTTTGGTTTCAGAAATCCTAGTAACGAAATATTCTCGGAATTGGACGAAATCAACGCCCAGGGTCCTATTTTGCCACAAAGCTTCCAGAAGTCCGAAGAGGAGACGAAGTGGGGCCACGAGGCGCCCAAACCCTAGGGCGGCGCGGCCCCCCCCTTGGCCGCGCGGCCCTATGGTGTGGGGCCCTCGTGTGGCCCCCTGACCTGCCCTTCCGCCTACTTAAAGCCTCCGTCGCGAAACCCCCAGTACCGAGAGCCACGATACGGAAAACCTTCCAGAGACGCCGCCATCGCCGATCCCATCTCGGGGGATCCAGGAGATCACCTCCGGCACCCTGCCGGAGAGGGGATTCATCTCCCGGAGGACTCTACGCCGCCATGGTCGCCTCCGGAGTGATGAGTGAGTAGTCTACCCCTGGACTATGGGTCCATAGCAGTAGCTAGATGGTTGTCTTCTCCCCATTGTGCTTAATTGTCGGGTCTTGTGAGCTGCCTAACATGATCAAGATCATCTATCTGTAATTCTATATGTTGCGTTTGTTGGGATCCGATGAATAGAGAATACTTGTTATGTTGATTATCAAAGTTATGTCTATGTGTTGTTTATGATCTTGCATGCTCTCCATTATTAGTAGATGCTCTGGCCAAGTTGATGCTAGTAACTCCAAGAGGGAGTATTTATGCTCGATAGTGGGTTCATGTCTCCGTGAATCTGGAGGGGTGACAAGAACCTCTAAGGTTATGGATGTGCTGTTGCCACTAGGGATAAAACATTGGTGCTAAGTTCAAGGTTTTAGTCAATGATTACTTTACGAGCAATACTTAATGCAATTGTCTGTTGTTAGCAACTTAATACTGGAGGGGGTTCGGATGATAACCTGAAGGTGGACTTTTTAGGCATAGATGCATGCTGGATAGCGGTCTATGTACTTTGTCGTAATGCCCAATTAAATCTCACAATACTCATCATAATATGTATGTGCATGGTCATGCCCTCTTTATTTGTCAATTGCCCAACTGTAATTTGTTCACCCAACATGCTGTTTATCTTATGGGAGAGACACCTCTAGTGAACTGTGGACCCCGGTCCAATTCTCTATACTGAAATACAATCTCTTGCCAATCTTTTGTTCTACTGTTTTCTGCAAACAATCATCTTCCACACAATACGGTTAATCCTTTGTTACAGCAAGCCGGTGAGATTGACAACCTCACTGTTTCGTTGGGGCAAAGTACTTTGGTTGTGTTGTGCAGGTTCCACGTTGGCGCCGGAATCTCTGGTGTTGCGCCGCACTACATCCCGCCGCCATCAACCTTCAACGTGCTTCTTGGCTCCTCCTGGTTCGATAAACCTTGGTTTCTTTCTGAGGGAAAACTTGCTGCTGTGCGCATCATACCTTCCTCTTGGGGTTCCCAACGAACGTGTGAGTTACACGCCATCTGTAACAGAACCACTTTGTTAATCAAATAAATGTCGTTAGTTGCTCATAAGCATGCATGCATTTGCATTTATAATTTGAGAAATCTTGCACTCAAATGCTTTGAAACATTGTTCCAAATGTTGCATTTTGCTCTAACAAAATTTTTGTGCAAAAATCCCCTCCAAATTTGGGTCAAAATACCCTAAAATCATCAAAATTTGGCCCTGTTTTTCTTTTTCCAGAGAAATCCCAAAAATCCAGGGGGGTTTTTAGAAAACCCCCTTTCTTCTCCACGCAGGCAGGCAGGCTCCTGCCTGTCGACGCCGTGGCCGTCGATGGCGCCGGCGGCCTGGATGGCCCCCGCCGCCCCCTGGCCGCCTTAAAGCCTCTCCGCGGCGCCGGAGAGCAAACCCTAGCACGCCCCTTTCTTCCTCCCCCTCCATCTCTGGCCACGGGCCAAACCCTAGCCGGCCAGAGCTCGCCGTCGCCGCCGTTGCTGGCCGCCCCAAGCTTGGCCGCCACCGCCGTTCGCTCCGCCTCGACGCCCTCGACCTCCTCCACCAAACGGCGCTCGCGGAGGAGCTCCCAATCGCGCCAATCGGGCGACGCCCGAGCCGCCGGCCTCCGTCGCTCGCCGGCGATTCCGGCCATCTCCGGCCAAGCCGCCAAGCCCGCCGTGCTCACGGTGAGCTCCTGGTCCTCCTGGTGCCCGCCGCTCGACCCATCTCGCCGCGTAGCGCGCCGGCGACGTGCGCCTGCCCGGCCTCCGCGCGAGCTCGTCGGAGCTGCTCCTCCGGCGACCATTGGAGGGCGGCGCCGCCCTCTTCTGGTTCGCGGGGACGCTGCGCGTCGAACGCGCCCCTCCGCGCGGCCCCTGGCGCCCTGCATCGCCCAGGCCGTGCCCGACCTGGCCGGCCATGGCCATGGCTGACGCCATGCTGGCGTCATTATGACGTCAGCAGGTCTTTTCTTTTTCTATTTGCTGTTATTTTCTGTTTTAATTAATTATATGACATGTGGGGTCTGCCTGTCAGGGAATTAATCATTTCTAAATGTTAAAATGCTGACAGTGGGTCCAACTTGTCATATTTTTATTATTTTTCCAGAATTTCAGAAAATGGTTAAATCTTGTTTAATTCATAACTAATTCATTTTAATTCAGAAAAAGACGTATAATATACCGAAATGTTCAGAGAAACATTATCTACAAGTTTAGGAGTAATTCATACATCATTACAACCTTTGAACTTGCAAATGTAGTGAAACCCTAATTAACCCCTCTCATATGGCGGTGTCCGATGTCGGAACCCCTTTAATCTGACGATGCACCTAGGGTTTACTTAATTCCTTTAATACGACATATCATTCATATTGGATGCGCATTGCATTATGCCATGTGGTGATTGTTTATTTCCCTTTCCGGTGTTTGGTTCATCGCGATAGGATCTGAGCCGGAGTCCGACGTCAACGCCACCGAAGAACAGTACTCATCCGCTGAGGGACAAGGCAAGCCCTAACCTGGTTCATCTATGATTTCGAAATGCTTTTATCTGTGGTTCCTACATATCGCATACGATTCAACTGTCTTTTATCGATAGATAGAGTTACCCTATCTGTTGCATGTCCGACCTTTGTAGCCTCGATATCCTGATCCACTGCTCCTAGCATAACTAGGTTTGGCATGTGTGCGTCGCGAGAGCCTTTATCTCTTATGCTTAGCCCTGCTTAGTTTGTTACGCTGCTACTCCGGTCTTCGGACTGGAGCCGTACAATGATATGAATCTAGCATGACAGGTTGACGTGGTAAGTATAGAGATGATGATGATAAACATGTTTAAAGGCTCAGACGAGAGGCCACATTGGGTTGTGGTGGGTTGTTTCGTTTCTGCCGACCCTAGGAACCGAGTTCTCGCCTCTTGAACCAAGACCGAGCGTACAACCACACGAGGCCCTATTATGGTACCCTCTCGACTCACTAACTTGCCTAGTAGATTCCATGAGTCACATAGTTTGCGCGTTACCTGGTCATATGCATTGCATTTTGCTTGGGGGTTAAAGGTACATAACAGGCAGGTAAGCGTGGTCGTGGTGGCTGGGGGTTGCGGCCTCTGGGGAAACCCACCTCGGTACACATCGTTAAGGACCGACTTCGGGACTTGACCCGTTACGGTGGAACAATCCTTAGCGCGTGACTCATGGTCTCAGCGACAGCAAGGTAAAGGTCGTGGTCGACCACCCTCTGCCGGCTTTCCACGGAAGAGAGCTAATATATTGGCATTAAGAGTCGGTTGGCACGTGTGGGTAAAGTTGTGCACCCCTGCAGGGTTATGAATCTTTTCGAAAATCCGTGTCCACGGTTATGGACGACTTGGGAATGGATTCTGTGATCATAGACAACATGAACCTAATCGTAAAACTTGGCAAACAATGTGTGTTTACGGACACCTTCTTCGGGTGTTGAGGGGGTGATCCGAGGATAGTGGTTCAAGATGATGAAGATTGGTGGGTACAATATGATGATCAATAGAGATAGAGATGTCGCTCTCTTATCCCCTTTCAAAGGTTCTGAGTAGTCGAGCTTCTCTTCTCTCTTATCTTACAAAGGAAAACTGGCTTTACGCAAAAGAAGATCTACCAGAAAGCCGGCATACCCGCTTTGCTAAAAGGTTGTACTAAGTCTTGCTGAGTCCCTGTACTCAGCTTTGCATGCTTTTGTTTCAGATGAAGTCTCCATGATCGAAGGTGGTTTCTACGTTAATATCGACGGTTAGTTTGGAGTTCCCAGGCAGCAGCCTGCGACTTATGGGCTGGGACGTCGCTTTATGTTATGGCTTCTTAAGCCCTTTGCTATCTTGTTATTTAGAATAACATAATTTGCTTCCGTTGCTTGTTGAATGTTGGGTCAGTGACCTCTGCGTGTAATAATTTGGATCTTACTCTGTTAAGAGTTGTAATATATTCTTTTGAGTCGTAGAGTCACTGTTGTGTTACCGATTCTCTCACTGTAGTCTCTCGAGCTCAAGGTTAGGCTTATGTCAGACGAAGATCTGGTATTTGTCTAACCCTGATCCCGGGGGTGCCACAGGTTTTGGTATCAGAGCAGGACTGCCTGTAGGAAACCCTTGTTCACTGGTCGATGTTGAGTCTAGCTGTTGCGAAAACTATTTGAAATCTAAAGATTATTTGCAAAACTCTGAATAGGATTCTTTTTACTCCTTACCTGGTGTCACTCTAATGCTTTGCCATCTTACCTGGTTTTGATTGGAAAAAGGTTTCACTTCTTTCCTATCAATTCAAATCTCTAGGATACACGGGTTTGGGTTATTTTTCTCCAGTGCTCCGTATCTGGTTGCTTGTCTCAGAGATTCCAGAATGCCTCAGATAATCTGAAGCATTGTTCCTTTATTCTTGCTTCTGGTGCTTAGCATCCAATTGTTTGCCTATATGTGACATGGTGATGGTATGTCATCTTTGCATTCCATCTTCATGGTTTGTGAGTCGGTTAGTAGTGTGTACATTTTGTATGCTTGTTTAACTACTATGATCGATACGATGATATATCTTCATATCACATGTCTTCTCAGCATGCTCATTGCATTCGATATATGCTATCCTTCTATTGAATCCTTCCGGTGAATCCGTGTCTCATGGTTTTTGTCTTCTCCTCAGGATGTCAGGCGGTACTAGAAGTGGTGCTGGCCGTGGTCGTGGTCATGGCCGTGACAATGGTCGTGGAGATGGCCACGAGGAGAATCCTGACCTTCCCCCTCCTCCTTCTATGGTCCAACTTATGGCCATGTATGAAGCCAATCGCGCAGACAACATTAGGCTCCTTGAAAGGATTGAGCGTAACACAGCTCAGCGTCATGAGGAACAAGTGGGGATCCGAAGCTTCATCCGCCTCACCCCACCAGTGTTCAGTTATTCCACTGAGCCACTTGATGCTGACTACTGGCTCCGTACCATCGAGCGCAAGCTTGAGGTTGCCCACGCTGCTCAAGCAGATTGGGTGAACTTTGCCACCTACCATCTTGAAGGAGCTGCTGGTTCATGGTGGGAAAATTTCCTGTTGATGCAGCCTGCTGGTCATGTCGTAACTTGGCCAGAGTTCAAAGCTGCTTTCCGTGCATATCATATCCCAGAGGGTCTGATGGACGAGAAAAGAGAAGAGTTTCTGAAGCTGACGCAGGGCAGTGGTTCTATCTGTGATTACCAAGGTAATTTTTATCGTCTTGCCTGCTATGCTCCTGAAGAAACTTCCACTGATGCCAAGAAGCAAGCCTTGTTCCGCAAGGGACTGGATCCTGATCTTCGTCGAGATCTTCATCTCCTGGACTTCCCAACCTGCCAAGATCTTGTCAACAAGGCTATGAAGGCAGAAAGAGGAAAGGTGGAGTATGAGGAAACTCGCAAGCGTCCTCGAGATACTTCTCAGTCTTCTGGATCAGGCAATCAGCGCCGTCGTGTTTTCATTCCATACAGTGCTGTGCCTCGTGCTCCTAATGCACCAAAGCCTTCTGGTTATGTTCCTCGCCCACAAGCTCCAAACAATTCTGGTGGAACCAACTATCGTCCCGCTATGGGTACTCCAGGCAGTGGTGCGTGCTTCACTTGTGGTCAACCTGGTCACTACATGAAGGAGTGCCCCCACAATACTTCTGTTCGTGGTGCTCCACCACCAAAGAAGTTTACTAAGCCTCCAGTTGCTGGTCATGGTCGTCTGACCCATGTCATCACAAGAAGCTGAAGCAGATCCAAGCGTCATAATGGGTACGCTTCGAATCAACTCCATTATAGCTACAGTTCTGTTTGATTCTGGAGCATCACATTCATTCATATCCAAAGAGTTTGCTCAACTGCATGAGATTCCTTTTGAAGTTATGTCTATCCCTCTTATGGTTCATTCCCCTGGTTCTAGTTGGTATACAAAATCGAGATTGGATATCTTCTTTTTCCGATTCCCCTCATTTCCCTCAAGTCAACCGACATTGATATCATTTTGGGCATGGATTGGCTAGCTAAATATCAGGCTGTCATTGATTGTGGAGCCAGGTCTCTTACTCTGACCGATCTTTCCGGAAGCTCCATTCTGTATTGGTCTTCGGCAGCAACATCTCCATCAGCAGTACATATTCCTGATGCTGAGTTATATTCCCTTGATGTCTTACCTCCGCTTGAAATTTCTGATGTTCCGGTGGTTTGTGACTTCCCTGATGTTTTTCCGGAAGAATTACCTGGCATGCCACCTGATAGAAGTGTGGAGTTTGTCATCGAGCTGGTTCCTGGAACTGCTCCTGTATCTCGACGTCCTTATCGTATGCCTCGAGAAGAGTTGGTTGAACTGAAGAAACAGTTGGAAGAGTTAGAAGGAAAAAGGTACATCCAACCTAGTACTTCTTCTTGGGGATGTCCTGCACTCTTTGTCAAGAAGAGGGATACCAATGTTCCGCGTCTGGTTGTTGATTACCGGCCGCTCAACGCAGTAACCATCAAGAACAAGTATCCTCTACCTCGAATCAATGATCTTTTCGATCAATTGAGTGGTGCCACAGTCTTTTCCAAGATGGATTTGAGGTCAGGCTACCATCAAATCAAAATCCGAACGGAGGACATTCCAAAAACGGCGTTCATGACTCGTTATGGTCTTTACGAGTACACCGTCATGTCCTTTGGCCTCACAAATGCTCCAGCCACTTTTATGCGGCTCATGAACTCAGTGTTCATGGAGTATCTTGACAAATTCGTCATTATCTACATTGATGATATTCTGGTCTACTCCAAAACCGAAGAAGAACACACTGAACACTTGCGTTTGGTGCTGACCAAGCTTCGTGAACATCGTCTCTATGCCAAGTTTTCTAAATGTGAGTTTTGGCTACAAGAGCTCATCTTCCTAGGCCATGTGGTCTCTGCAAAAGGTGTTGCAGTCATTCCAGATAAAGTTCAATCCGTTCTTGACTGGAAGACTCCTAAGTCAGCCAAAGAGATTCGGAGTTTTCTTGGATTGGCGGGTTATTACCGCCGATACATCGAGAATTTCTCCAAGATCGCCAAACCAATGACTGATCTTCTCAAGAAAGATAAGAAATTTGAGTGGTCAGAAAAGGCTGAAGAAAGTTTTCGGATTAATCGAAAGTAAAGCTGACTACCGCTCCGGTACTTGTCCTTCCAGACACAAGCAAAGACTTTGTCATCTTCTGTGATGCCTCTCTTCAAGGGCTCGGATGTGTGTTGATGCAAGATGGCCATGTAGTGGCTTATGCCTCTCGACAGTTGAAACCACATGAGCTCAATTATCCAACTCATGATCTGGAGCTTGCAGCTGTGGTCCATGCTCTTAAGCAATGGCGACCTTACCTTTACGGTAATCGTTGCGAGTTATACTCGGATCATCAAAGCCTGAAGTATCTCTTTACCCAACCGGATCTGAATCTCAGGCAGACAAGATGGTTGGAACTCATCAAGGACTATGATTTGGGTCTTAACTATCAGCCCGGCAAAGCCAACGTCGTTGCTGACGCCCTAAGTCGGAAGTCATATTGCAACAATCTGATGCTCAAGCAATGTCAACCTGCCCTCCATGAGGAATTTGCAAGACTCAATCTTGAAGTTGTTCCTCAGGGATTCCTTGCCAACTTAGAGGTGAAATCCTCTCTTGAAGACCAGATCAAAGCCGCTCAGAAGCGTGATTTGGGTATCACTAAGATCAAAGAGAACATTGCTAGCGGAGATGCTAAATGTTTCTCCGTCAACGATCAAGGTGTTGTATACTTTGGTAACCGCTTGGTGGTGCCGAAGAAAAAGAACCTGAGAGAGCTTATCCTCCGAGAAGCTCATGAGTCTCCTCTATCTATTCATCCTGGAAGTACAAAGATGTATCAGGATATTCGCCAAAGGTTCTGGTGGACCCGGATGAAAAGAGAAATCGCTCGCTTTGTAGCTGAATGCGACGTTTGTCGTCGTGTAAAAGCTGAGCATCAAAGACCAGCTGGTACTCTTCAACCTCTATCTACCCCTGAATGGAAATGGGATGAAATTGGTATGGATTTCATTACCGGACTTCCCAAAACTCAGAAAGGAAGCAATGCTATATGGGTAATTGTTGATCGCCTATCCAAGGTTGCTCACTTCCTTCCTATCCGAGAAGACATTACTGCTAGCAAGTTGGCAGATCTGTATGTTTCCCGAATAGTCTCTCTTCATGGTGTTCCGAAGAGGATTATCTCTGACCGAGGAAGCCTGTTTACTTCCAAGTTCTGGGCCAGTTTCCAACAAGCTATGGGAACTCGTGTTTCCTTCAGCACGGCCTATCATCCTCAAACTGGTGGTCAAACCGAAAGGGTGAATCAAATCCTTGAAGACATGCTAAGGGCCTGTGTTATATCCTTTGGCAAGAATTGGGAAAAGTGCCTTCCATTTGCTGAATTCTCCTATAACAACAGTTTCCAATCTAGCCTGGGCATGGCACCTTTTGAAGCTCTTTATGGACGGAAATGTCGAACCCCTCTGAATTGGTCAGAAACCGGTGAAAGACAGTTCTTTGGACCGGACATGATCAAGGAAGCAGAAGATCAAGTTGGCATTATCCGAGAACGTTTGAAAGCTGCTCAGTCTCGTCAAAAGAGCAATTATGATCGTCATCATCAAGAAGTTCGCTATGAAGTTGGCGAGCAAGCTTATCTTCGAGTCACTCCTTTAAGAGGTGTCCATCGTTTCGGTATAAAAGGCAAACTAGCTCCTCGCTATGTTGGTCCTTTCCGCATCCTTGCAAAACGAGGTACACTTGCCTACAAACTGGAACTCCCTCCAACTTTTCCTGAAGTTCATGACGTCTTCCATGTCTCCCAACTTAAACGTTGCTTCAAAGATCCCATCCGTGGTGTTGATCACGAGACACTTGACCTCCAAGAGGATCTGACCTATCGAGAGTATCCTATCCGTATCCTTGATGAAGCTGAGCGTAAAACTCGGCGTCAAACTATCAAATTCCTGAAAGTTCAATGGTCTTATCACTCTGAGTCAGAAGCAACCTGGGAACGAGAGGATCGTCTCCGATCTGAGTACCCTGCCTTCTTTTCTAAAACTTAGGAATCTCGGGGACGAGATTCTTGTAAGGGGGGTAGAGTTGTAACAGAACCACTTTGTTAATCAAATAAATGTCGTTAGTTGCTCATAAGCATGCATGCATTTGCATTTATAATTTGAGAAATCTTGCACTCAAATGCTTTGAAACATTGTTCCAAATGTTGCATTTTGCTCTAACAAAATTTTTGTGCAAAAATCCCCTCCAAATTTGGGTCAAAATACCCTAAAATCATCAAAATTTGGCCCTGTTTTTCTTTTTCCAGAGAAATCCCAAAAATCCAGGGGGGTTTTTAGAAAACCCCCTTTCTTCTCCACGCAGGCAGGCTCCTGCCTGTCGACGCCGTGGCCGTCGATGGCGCCGGCGGCCTGGATGGCCCCCGCCGCCCCCTGGCCGCCTTAAAGCCTCTCCGCGGCGCCGGAGAGCAAACCCTAGCACGCCCCTTTCTTCCTCCCCCTCCATCTCTGGCCACGGGCCAAACCCTAGCCGGCCAGAGCTCGCCGTCGCCGCCGTTGCCGGCCGCCCCAAGCTTGGCCGCCACCGCCGTTCGCTCCGCCTCGACGCCCTCGACCTCCTCCACCAAACGGCGCCCGCGGAGGAGCTCCCAATCGCGCCAATCGGGCGACGCCCGAGCCGCCGGCCTCCGTCGCTCGCCGGCGATTCCGGCCATCTCCGGCCAAGCCGCCAAGCCCGCCGTGCTCACGGTGAGCTCCTGGTCCTCCTGGTGCCCGCCGCTCGACCCATCTCGCCGCGTAGCGCGCCGGCGACGTGCGCGCCTGCCGGCCTCGCGCGAGCTCGTCGGAGCTGCTCCTCCGGCGACCATTGGAGGGCGGCGCCGCCTCTTCTGGTTCGCGGGGATGCTGCGCGTCGAACGCGCCCTCGCGCGGCCCTGGCGCCTGCATCGCCCGTGCCGTGCCCGACCTGGCGGCCATGGCCATGGCTGACGCCATGCTGGCGTCATTATGACGTCAGCAGGTCTTTTCTTTTTCTATTTGCTGTTATTTTCTGTTTTAATTAATTATATGACATGTGGGGTCTGCCTGTCAGGGAATTAATCATTTCTAAATGTTAAAATGCTGTGATTGGGTCCAACTTGTCATATTTTTATTATTTTTCCAGAATTTCAGAAAATGGTTAAATCTTGTTTAATTCATAACTAATTCATTTTAATTCTAAAAAGACGTATAATATACCGAAATGTTCAGAGAAACATTCTCTACAAGTTTAGGAGTAATTCATACATCATTACAACCTTTGAACTTGCAAATGTAGTGAAACCCTAATTAACCCCTCTCATATGGCGGTGTCCGATGTCGGAACCCCTTTAATCTGACGATGCACCTAGGGTTTACTTAATTCCTTTAATACGACATATCATTCATATTGGATGCGCATTGCATTATGCCATGTGGTGATTGTTTATTTCCCTTTCCGGTGTTTGGTTCATCGCGATAGGATGCGAGCGGAGTCCGACGTCAACGCCACCGAAGAACAGTACTCATCCGCCGAGGGACAAGGCAAGCCCTAACCTGGTTCATCTATGATTTCGAAATGCTTTTATCTGTGGTTCCTACATATCGCATACGATTCAAGCATCTTTTATCGATAGATAGAGTTACCCTATCTGTTGCATGTCCGACCTTTGTAGCCTCGATATCCTGATCCACTGCTCCTAGCATAACTAGGTTTGGCATGTGTGCGTCGCGAGAGCCTTTATCTCTTATGCTTAGCCCTGCTTAGTTTGTTACGCTGCTACTCCGGTCTTCGGACTGGAGCCGTACAATGATATGAATCTAGCATGACAGGTTGACGTGGTAAGTATAGAGATGATGATGATAAACATGTTTAAAGGCTCAGACGAGAGGCCACATTGGGTTGTGGTGGGTTGTTTCGTTTCTGCCGACCCTAGGAACCGAGTTCTCGCCTCTTGAACCAAGACCGAGCGTACAACCACACGAGGCCCTATTATGGTACCCTCTCGACTCACTAACTTGCCTAGTAGATTCCATGAGTCACATAGTTTGCGCGTTACCTGGTCATATGCATTGCATTTTGCTTGGGGGTTAAAGGTACATAACAGGCAGGTAAGCGTGGTCGTGGTGGCTGGGGGTTGCGGCCTCTGGGGAAACCCACCTCGGTACACATCGTTAAGGACCGACTTCGGGACTTGACCCGTTATGGCGGAACAATCCTTAGCGCGTGACTCATGGTCTCAGCGACAGCAAGGTAAAGGTCGTGGTCGACCACCCTCTGCCGGCTTTCCACGGAAGAGAGCTAATATATTGGCATTAAGAGTCGGTTGGCACGTGTGGGTAAAGTTGTGCACCCCTGCAGGGTTATGAATCTTTTCGAAAAGCCGTGTCCACAGTTATGGACGACTTGGGAATGGATTCTGTGATCATAGACAACATGAACCTAATCGTAAAACTTGGCAAACAATGTGTGTTTACGGACACCTTCTTCGGGTGTTGAGGGGGTGATCCGAGGATAGTGGTTCAAGATGATGAAGATTGGTGGGTACAATATGATGATCAATAGAGATAGAGATGTCGCTCTCTTATCCCCTTTCAAAGGTTCTGAGTAGTCGAGCTTCTCTTCTCTCTTATCTTACAAAGGAAAACTGGCTTTACGCAAAAGAAGATCTACCAGAAAGCCGGCATACCCGCTTTGCTAAAAGGTTGTACTAAGTCTTGCTGAGTCCCTGTACTCAGCTTTGCATGCTTTTGTTTCAGATGAAGTCTCCGCAGTCGAAGGTGGTTTCTACGTTAATATCGACGGTTAGTTTGGAGTTCCCAGGCAGCAGCCTGCGACTTATGGGCTGGGACGTCGCTTTATGTTATGGCTTCTTAAGCCCTTTGCTATCTTGTTATTTAGAATAACATAATTTGCTTCCGTTGCTTGTTGAATGTTGGGTCAGTGACCTCTGCGTGTAATAATTTGGATCTTACTCTGTTAAGAGTTGTAATATATTCTTTTGAGTCGTAGAGTCACTGTTGTGTTACCGATTCTCTCACTGTAGTCTCTCGAGCTCAAGGTTAGGCTTATGTCAGACGAAGATCTGGTATTTGTCTAACCCTGATCCCGGGGGTGCCACACCATCATACCACGATCATGATCTATCTTCTGGACAGAGATCCAGTGAGGGCACAGCGTGACCCGAGGCTTCCCATCCACCATTCGTTTCAATCCAACGGCAAGGAAAGCAACAGCGTGACCCGATTAATTTCTTCTGAACTGAAGATCTGTTGTGTTCTCTCGAACCTGAAGAAATAGAGAAGGGAACAGAAGATGATTTCGGTTCCGAGCGCATCTGGCTGGGCCAAACATGCGTCTGGTACAAACTCCAGCGGGACGACGCATAGTGACTGGGCCGTTCGCAGCGACGCAAACATGCCCGAATATGCGTCTCGGATCCGTCGCGCGGATGATGCGTGGACGCGTAAAGTGTCCGCTCGCGTGTGGCGAACGTTTCGTCGGGCCCGCTTGGCAGTGACCCAGCGTCGATGCGTCTTCTCAGCGGCGCCACTTCGGCTATCTGCGGCCGCGTAACGGCGATGCCTCGCGTGGCGCGCGCCGTCACCTACCTCTGCGACTGGCGATGCCACGCGTGCAGCGGCTATCGCCTGCCTCGGACATATATATACAGGGGTGCGCGCATATCGTCTCCTCCCACACTAAACCCTAGTCGATGCCGCTCAACCTCCTACTCACCGCTGTTTAGTGTGGGAGGAGATGATATGCGTGCGCTCCTGTTTATATAGGTCGGAGGCACGCGACGGCCGCGGCACGCATGGCATCGCCATTCGCAGAGGTAGGTGACAGCGCGTGCCACGCGAGGCATCGCCATTTTACGCTTCCGCAGACTGCCGAAGCGGCGCCGCTGAGAAGACGCATCGACGCTAGGTCACTGCCAGGCGGGCCCAACGAAACGTCCGCCAGACGCGAGCGGACACTTTACGCGTCCACGCAGCGTCCGCGCGACGGATCTGAGGCGCATATTTAGGCATGTTTGCGTCGCTGTGAACGGTCCAGTCACTATGCGTCGCTCCGCTGGAGCATGCACAAGACGCATTTTGGGCTCGACCAGATGCGCTCGGAACCGAAATCATCTTATGTTCCCTTCTCTATTTCTTCAGGTTCGAGAGAAACAGCAGCTCTTCAGTTCAGCAGAAATTAATCGGGTCATGTTGTTGCTTTCCTTGCCGTTGGATTGAAACGAATGGTGGATGGGAAGCCTCAGGTCACGCTGTGCCCTATGAACGTGGGGGCACCGGCTGTCCCTATCTTCTTAATCCCATTCAAAAATGCGTTTGAAATATTTCAGGATTGGTGGGAGATTTTTCCGCCCGACTGAGATTAAATTAAACCACACGTTCGACAATTCAAACTTGAGACCTTGGCAATGATACCATATAAGTTCGAATTGATTGAAAAATGCTATGCAATTAATTTATATAACATCCACATGAACAACTACCAGTTGATCCCAACCGCAGATAAATGCATCCACCAACAAAAGTAGGAACGGTGCCATAATCTAAGGAAACATTTCACAAGACCAATGTACTCACTATGTAGTGTTCATCTCCAATTATCTATGGCATTTTCTTAAGTCTTTGGGAGATTATAACGAACTTGATTGGCCTCGTGCAGTAGGGCATCACATGCTTCTAATCTCGATCTCAACATGTCAACTTTTGTTCTTAGCATAGCTGTTGCAACTCGTTCTACTTGGAGTTGTTCCTCCAAAACTTGAGCAGAGAAAGACTTGGACTTGGGCTTCAAAACCCAGCATTTCGCAGGAAAGAGTTTTTGGTTATATCTTTATCTTTCCCAGGTTTTGCCATCTCGAATTTCATATTAGCATGACAAGTTTTGAGTTGTGTAAAAAGAAAAGTTATTACAGAGAAAAATGCAGATGGTAGATTTAATGTGTACGAACTACTTTTAATCATACAAGTTTGCATGCCTGACTATAATAAGGACCATCTATCTTGCTAGCAGGCATAATTATTAAGGTATTATTAATGGGCTACCATGTTCGTAGTCTTCGAAGAAACAACCTTTATTGCATTACGAGCAGAAAACAATTCACACGTGCGCTCAGATTCAAATTTTCAGCATGCAGCCGATTTATGGTTTAATTGAAGTACACATCAGGATATTATTTCACACAAAATACAGCAGCCACATGGAACGTATCTAATTTTAGTACAACAACAAAATTTGCAATTATTACAGTCCACGAAATTTTGAACGAAATTTTGAGCAGTAATTAATTACAGCATTGGCATCAGCAGTCCACTTGACTGAACAACAGAATCAAAGTTTATTTAGACACCTTCAATTCCCAGACACATCACAACTGGCTTACCATGACAAGTGCATAGGAGATTCTTTAGAACATTTTCTGTCAAAGTTTGCCTATTTT
Source organism: Lolium perenne (assembly GCF_019359855.2). Lineage (NCBI taxonomy): Eukaryota > Viridiplantae > Streptophyta > Magnoliopsida > Poales > Poaceae > Lolium > Lolium perenne. The sequence continues at coordinate 188,694,011 of NC_067246.2, read as the reverse complement.
TCAATTCATGTATCTCTTGGCGTGTGTTGGCAATTATTTCATCAGCATCTTTGTCTTCCCGCCCAAATATATCAACTGCCTCTTGGAGTGCATCCCCCAAATCTCTTTGTGCCGGATTAAGTTGAGCAATAGATACCATGGGCCTATGCGAGCAATATGCACTCTCACTGCTGCTTTGTGAAACATCAATACTTGAGGCATTGGCCCTTGCTTCTGGCTTTGTAGCTTTATTTGAAGCCTGAAATTTAGATAAAACAAGTTCAACATCATATGATGCAACAAAAGACCTCCAATTTCAAGAGCATCATTGAGCTGATATAACATAGCAAGCAATCAAAAATAAAGCCTCGTACATCTATTTCTTCTGGAAAGGTTGGTTACTGGACTCAGTGGACCAATGAGAGCACGTGCCACTGTCACTGTTGCTCTGTGAAATGACCGCAACACTTGATAAATGGGTTGTCCCTACTGACATTACAGCTTTGTTTGCAGGCTGAAACTAAGACAAAACAAGTTAAAATGCAATACAATACACGGCAAACAAACAAAACTGTTGACATAATTTTGAAAGAACCATGGGCAGATATAACAAAGAAACCAGTTAAGCCACATGCCTCTTAGAACAAACCAAACTAGATCATGACGATGATGTATACAATGAACCAAGCAACTAGACATCATGTGCCCAATAACGAAGCCAGGTCACTGCACAGAAGAAATCTAGCAAATAGCCAAATACAGTCAAAACATGTGCATGTTGCATGTTGGATTGGATACAATTAGGAAAATAATGTATGATTGATTTAAGCATGACTCAGATAGTGCCTTCGACAAAGTAGAAGGTCAATGCAACAATTAATTGTATGGCTTGTATGAAGTGCCATAACATTTAAATTAAGCATAATGAGTCATTGCTTAATCTGAGAACTGAGTGCTAGCTCAGTGGCAAGGCTTGCGAGTGCGTAGCCAGCCCACCCGGGTTCGAGTACCAACGGGACCGAATTAAACACGAATGAAGCGAGATGTCAGTACAAGTAGTGGCAATAGAAATGCAAAATCCATAACAGGGCCAATGACAACATTCACTTGCCAACAAAATCTAAGGCTTAAGCTTTCATATACCCTCAAAATTTAAAATAGTGTAATTCCCCGAAAGGGTATCATGGTATCATTTAATCTCAGCCATCTCACCCCTAATACCAAACATGTATCATTTAACCTCAGCCGTTCTTTTGTTTTACTCAAGAAAACATTTTTGTTTTGGGAGTTTATAGAAGCACAAGCCATCGTCTACATTGGCACTGTGTTATGAAAAATATCATCTTCATCGTACATGGTTATGTGAAGATATTGATATATAATTCTGTGCTAGGAAAACAAATAGCAATTACTATGTTACAAGAACCATCTTCAAGCTAGAAGATACGAAGTTAATTGGTCCACCAACCAAGGCTGATAAAATATTATATATTAATTTAGTACTAATATTTCGTATTTACTCATATTAAGGTCTAACTTTTTTCCCCGTGACAAACCAGTTTTGATATAAAATCTAACCGTGGCCATGTGTGGGTCACATAAAAAGTATTGAGGTAGTAAATTTATACATAGATATTAGATAATGTATTTTAAATTTCAAAAAATATGGTAGAAATATATAAATTAGATAGTCTTTCCGTGAATTATGCATGTCGCAAAAGGTAAGATAGATCCTTAAAAATTCTTGACTCTAATCACAAAAATATACATAATCCTAATGGGGTGTCCATGAAAAAGTTGTGTCACTTTCGTATTAGGGTATACTTCTATTTCATATTGACTAAAAAACTTAATTGTAGTGAACTCACATATTACTCCTTCCATTACTTCTTCTAGGGTGTATTAGTTTTTCAAAAGCCAAACTTTAGGCTTTGTGACTAATTTTAGCAAAAAATAATAATTATCAACATCAAATAAAATATGGAAATATATTTTAAAATTATATATGTCGTGGCGTGCAAAGCACGTGCTACTTACTAGTAGATTACTAGAAAATGAATGAAGCAATTGAACATGGAGCGTATAAACAGTCAGATCATTTGAATATGGATATACCACATCATGTCAATGGGACTCAGAAAAATAAAGCTAGACATTTAAACAAGTAATATAACTATTTTTTCACAATGTTTCAAGTAGAATAGGAAGCTAGGTTAGGAATAAAGCAATCATGTTTCAAGTAGAATAGGAAGCTAGGTTAGGAATAAAGCAATCATGTTTCAAGTAGAATAGGAAGCTAGGTTAGAAATAAAGCAATAAAAAAACACGAAGTGCATCATTTCAGCTTGGATCATTTCTATCAAACTTCATGCACTAGCCATGGAACAACAGGCAAACTCAATGAAGCAACAGGCAAAAAATTAACATAATAGAATTTTAGGACTTGTTTAACATAGCCAAATCATGTAACTTATACCCAGGCATGCCGGATGCCAGATGGGTCAAAGGCAGTGTGCAATGTTCCATATGGTCATTGTTTATATTTTATTAGATTCCATTAGGCAACTTAGGTAGTGCAACATACAGAAAATGATGCAATTGAACTACGCACAGGAGGTAAATTAACATTCCCAAAAAAACAGGGAACTTACGTGAGCTTTTTTTTGAGTCACACGGACCTCATCAGGTACTTGGACAGAAGAACCTGGTGCCTCACTGTTTCTCCTCTGCATGAAGGAGAGGCCAATTGTAAACAGAAACAGGATCCAAGATATAGAAGTTTGCATTAAGCAATATACAAAAAAAAGCAGGTACTTACATGATTATAGGCGAGTTTTACTCTACGTTTCTGAGTGTAAGATGTGCCTGCTGCACGTGTAATAACAACAAACAGTTACGATTCAAGGATTTGCTATAATTAAATTGACACCAAACAGTAGTAGAAACATTATGACGTGCATAAACATGTAATACAGGATCGCAGAAAGATATCAAACATGATGTAACTAGAGCAGTAGCCTACGGCCAAATATTGAGAAATTGTAATCGTGTCAATGGTGGACTTGTATAGCCTACCCCAACTTGTTTGGGAATAAAGGCTTTGTTGTTGTTGTTGTTGTTGTTGTTGTTGTTGTCAATCATGGACATGTAGAGCATTCAACGGCTCATGATTGGTGGCTCATATTTTGTAGAGTTTCAGCGAATGGGTGGGTTAGGTCACTCAGACCACCACACTCTGTATTTATATCATCTGAGTTAGGGTTACAATACCACTGGACATGGGCCTCTATGGGCCTCACACTGGATACAATATTACTACAGCGCTACTACTAAACTCACTCATGGTCCAACACACCCCCTCAACATGATCATGGGTAAACAACCATGGCCATCTTGCAACAACATGACACATATGACAACTACGAGTAATGAACTTTCAGCATAACTCCTAGGATACATGACAGCATTGCACTTTCCATCATCTTGTCATCTCGATTCATCTCTTCATCAGCAGCGAAGACATCCAGCTTCAACCATCTGGGATACGCACAACTCCTAACCATACACGTCCTCAACAACCCCGGCTGCCTCACCACACAAGTTCCGCAGAACCATCCACACTCGCCTCAATGTCCTCAGCCTCTCTTCTCCACTCTGCCCGGCCACTGACCTCTTCCGTCTCTCCCACAAACCCCCAGCCAACTCCTGCCTCAACCATCCACTCCTCAAGCACCCATGCCTATGCCCCGGTCAGGCCTCAACCAGTCTCACCTCAGGCACGCATGCCTTTCCCCTGGACATATCCACAACCATCACCATCACCACTAAACCGCAGCCTCATCAACTCCATCACGACTCAACCGCAGCCTCATCAACTCCATCACAACATATCCTCACAGCCTCACATCTCCATTTTCTCCTCACTTCCACTCGGATGGCGCCTCGTCTGCGCGCCCTGGCCAACCTGGCAGACCGCACCTAGCCACATCGACCGGCTCGCGCTGGTCAACGTCCAGCACCAACCTCCGGCTCCGCCCTGCGCTCAAAGGCTCGGCCCACTCCGCACGCCTCCAACATCTCCCCCTCGCGCGGATCCAGATCTCTCTGCCACGGATTCACTTCCTCTTCTCTCCTTTCTAAACCAAAACGATCTTGACCCTCTTCTTTGTCCCCGCGTGAGCAGCCACCGATCTCACACAACTCACATTGCTGTGTGTGATAGCCGCAACCCACGCAGAGCACCTGATGCGGCCTCCCGCCGCCTGGATTTCTACATCTCAACGGTGGTTTTTGTGGTCAAAGGAAGAACTTGTATGGTACTGTTTGGGGCGGCTAGCACTAGCAGGAAGGAAACCTAGGCTCTGATACCATGTAGAGTTTCAGCAAATGGGTGGGTTAGGTCACGGAAAAAAAATACTTATGCGTCGTGTTTAAATCTAAAGGATGAGGTGGTTACCAACGAAAGCACTTGTAAGTTAAAAATATAGCACGAATTCAGAAATACAGTCAGCTGCAATACTCCTACCAGAACAAAACGCGCAGGGATGTCTGGTTACCTATTTCTGGGCGGTGTTTAGACGTGTTACGCGTTCTTACGGGTGACGTGGAGGTCGGCGAGGGGACTGCTGTTGCGGTGGGTGCCAGGGAAGCAGATCTTGGGGGTCGGAGAAGGACATGCTGGGCGGTCGATGAAGTGTTCAGCGCGCCGGCCGAACTAGAAGGTCGGTGAAGCAGATGATGTGCAGCGCACGGGGACGTCGGTGTCGGCGAAGCTGGTCAGGTGCGGTGGTCGATAGAGTCGGCGAACGAGATACGGTGCGGTGGACGCCGGAGTAGGTGCGGATCAAGCGGATAGGGCAGCCTCGAGGTTTGAAGCCGTGTCAGCTTGAACGGTGAAGTGCGGCGGTGATTTTCCGGTGCGGCGGCCGTGAAGGTGGGAGGTAGGTAAGAGGGGCAGTTCCTCTGAGGGCTTGCGGGCGAAACTAGGGCGAAGCTGGGCGATAGAGGAGAAAAAGGGAATTTCGCAGTCCTTCTTTTGAGGGAAAATAATATTCGCAGATCTGAAACTTTGCGGCGCGAGATATTTGGGCGTTGGCGGGGAATTTTACCGCTCGATGAGATTAAATTTTGGCTGCAGTAGGTAATAATAATAAAAAATAGTAGGCCTTACTAGTAGTACTGTAAGTCCGTTCAGGAATCCAAGGGGGTCGAGGTAGAGGAATCCATTATGTGAATCCACATTTCAAAGTGTCAAAAAATTCTAAACTAAAATTTTACATGTATATCTAGACATTTTATGTTGGTACATAAGTTTTTTTTAAAAAATATGTGGCTCCTATAAAAAAGACAAATTTTGATGCTATAACACGACTACGTACAGTATATTTTTTGCCTTTTTTTGTACACACCACACAAAATGTTGTTTTTCCACGAAAACTTGTGAACGAACATAGGATGTCACAATGTATACCAAAAAAATTATGTTAGATTTTTTAACATTTATATAATTATTTTTTTATTATTTTCTATAATGGGTGCATATGCACGCGTGTGCGAAAACACCACCTCCAGGGGCTAGGAGTTTCTAAACTTCTTATGGCACATCAAATAAAATGTTGTTCAATCAATAATAATAATGTGCTTATGATTGTTACTCCCTTCCACCTTTAATAAATTCCACATCGGTTTCGTGTCAAACTTTAACTCGAGATTTAGGTACCCACATGATAGTGCTAGTATCATAGCTAGTATCATACACATTGGTCCCACAAAAATGCTGATGTGGCAGCTAATTAAGTAGGAGAGAGGAGATTAGTGTAACATAGGTAGATATTGTATCATAGCGCAAACAACGAGATACATGCTTAGGGTTAGGGGTAGATACATGATTTTTCTGGTTCGAATATGTCTACACCTTATTTATCAACTTAAGTGAATGCTTACTATATAACATAAGAAGACCTTGTTTTTTATTTTATTTTTTAATTTTTATACCCATTTGAATCTTGGTCAAATCCTAGGTTTCACCAAGATTTGAATAAGTTTAAAACATGAATATGAAAAAATAAGCATGCATGTATGCTTCTTAATTAATCACTTCAAAATGAAGCTCTTGGGAGGGTTTTTGAAATTTCCATGTTTGAAACCAAAAACCACATATCATCATGCTTGACTTCATGAGACAGAGTTTAGGGTTAGGGGTTAGATACATGATTTCTCTGGTTTCAATATGTCTAGACCTTGTTTATCAACTTAATTGAATGCTTACTATATAACATAAGAAGACTATATGCCTTGGTTTTTCATTTTTTGTTTTTTTTTTAAATTATGCCCATTTGAATCTTGGTCAAATCCTAGGTTTGACCATGATTTAAACAAGTTTAAAACCTGAATATGAAAAAGTAAGCATCTATCCTTCGTAGTCACTCCAAAATGAAGCTCGATCTTGAGAGGGTTTTTGAAATTTCCATGTTTGAAACCAAAAAACCACGTACTTATCTTCATGCTTGACTTCATAAGACAGAGTTAGGGGTTAGGGGTAGCTTGATACATAATTTTTCTGGTTTGAATATGTCTAGACCTTGTTTATCAACTTAATTGAATGCTTACTATATGACATAAGAAGACCTTGGTTTTCATTTTTTATACCCATTTGAATCTTGGTCAAATCATAGGTTTAACCAAGATTTTAACAAGTTTAAAACATGAATATGAAAAAGTAAGCACGTACGTATGCTTCTTAGTCACTCCAAAATGAAGCTCTTGGGAGGGTTTTTGAAATTTCCATGCTTGAAACCAAAAACCACTTCTCTTCATGCATGCTTGACTTCATAAGACAGAGTTTAGGGTTAGGGGGTAGATACATGATTTTCCTGGTTTGAATATGTGTAGACCTTGTTTATCAACTTAATTGAATGCTTACTATATAACATAAGAAGACCTTGTTTTTTTTGAATTTTTATACCCATTTGAATCTTGGTCAAATCCTTGGTTCCACCAAGATTTGAATAAGTTAAAAACATGAATATGAAAAATTAAGCATGTATGCTTCTTAGTCACTTCAAAATGAAGCTCTTGGGAGGGTTTTTGAATTTCCATGTTCGAAACCAAAAACCACATATCTTCATGCTTGACTTCATGAAACAGAGTTTAGGGTTAGGGGGTAGATACATGCATGATTTTTCTTGTTTGAATATGTCTAGACCTTGTTTATCAACTTAATTGAATACCTACTATATAACATAAGAAGACCTTTTTTGTTTTTTTTTTGAATTTTTATACCCATTTGAATCTTGGTCAAATCCTAGGTTTCACCAGGATTTGAATAAGTTTAAAACATGAATATGAAAAAGTAAGCATGCATGTATGCTTCTTAATTAATCACTTCGAAATGAAGCTCTTGGGAGGGTTTTTGAAATTTCCATGTTTGAAACCAAAAACCACATATCTTCATGCATGCGCTTGACTTCATGAGACAGAGTTTAGGGTTAGGGGGTAGATACATGATTTATCTGGTTTGAATATGTCTAGACCTTGTTTATCAACTTAATTGAATGCTTACTATATGACATAAGAAGACTATGTGCCTTGATTTTTCATTTTTTTTAAATTTTGCCCATTTGAATCTTGGTCAAATCCTAGGTTTGACCATGATTTAAACAAGTTTAAAACATGAATATGAAAAATTAAGCATGTATCCTTCGTAGTCACTCCAAAATGAAGCTCTTGAGAGGGTTTTTGAAATTTCCATGTTTGAAACCAAAAAACCGCGTACTTCTCTTCATGCTTGACTTCATAAGACAGAGTTTGGGGATAGGGGTAGCTTGATACATGAATTTTCTGGTTTGAATATGTCTAGACCTTGTTTATCAACTTAATTGAATGCTTAGTAGATGACATAAGATGACTATGTGCATTGGTTTTTTATTTTATTGTTTTTTTTGAATTTTTATGCCCATTTGAATCTTGGTCAAATCCTAGGTTTGACCATGATTTAAACAAGTTTAAAACATGAATATGAAAAATTAAGCATGTATCCTTCGTAGTAACTCCAAATGAAGCTCGATCTTGAGAGGGTTTTTGAAATTTCCATGTTTGAAACCAAAAAAACCACGTACTTCTCTTCATGCTTGACTTCATAAGACAAAGTTTGGGGTTAGGGGTAGCTTGATACATGAATTTTCTGGTTTGAATTTGTCTAGACATTGTTTATCATCTTAATTGAATGCTTACTATATGACATAAGATGACTATGTGCATTGGTTTTTCATTTTTTTTGAATTTTTATGCCCATTTGAATCTTGGTCAAATCCTAGGTTTGACCATGATTTAATCAAGTTTAAAACATGAATATGAAAAATTATGCATCTATCCTTCTTAGTCACTCCAATATGTAGCTCTTGGGAGGGTTTTTGAAATTTCCATGCTTGAAAACCAAAAACCACTTCTCTTCATGCATGCTTGACTTCATAAGACATAGTTTAGGGTTAGGGGTAGATACATAATTTTCCTGCTAGTTTGAATATGTCTAGACCTTGTTTATCAATTTAATGGAATGCTTACTATATGACATGAGCAGACCTTAGTTTTAATTTTTTTATACCCATTTGAATCTTCGTCAAATCCTAGGTTTGTTGACCAAGATTTGAACAAGTTTAAAACATGAATATGAAAAAGTAAGCATGTATGCGTCTTAATAATTAGTCACTCCAAAATGAAGCTCTTGGGAGGGTTTTTGAAATTTCCATGTTTGAAACCAAAAACCACTTCTTCTCTTCATGCTTGATTTCATAAGTCAGGGTTTAGGGATATATAGGGGGTAGATACATGATTTTTCTGGTTTGATATGTCTAGACCTTGTTTATCATCTTAATTGAATGCTTACTATATGACATAAGAAGACTATGTGCCTTGATTTTTCATTTTTTTAAATTATGCCCATTTGAATCTTGGTCAAATCCTAGGTTTGACCATGATTTAAACAAGTTTAAAACATGATTATGAAAATTAAGCATGTATCCTTCGTAGTCAATCCAAAATGAAGCTCTTGAGAGGGTTTTTGAAATTTCCATGTTTGAAACCAAAAAACCACGTACTTCTCTTCTTGCTTGACTTCATAAGACAGAGTTTGGGGTTAGGGGTAGCTTGATACATGATTTTCCTCGTTTGAATATGTCTAGACCATGTTTATCAACTTAATTGAATGCTTACTACATATATGACATAAGAAGACTATGTGCATTGGTTTTTCATTTTATTGTTTTTTTAATTTTATGCCCATTTGAATCTTGGTCAAATCCTAGGTTTGACCATGATTTAAACAAGTTGAAAACATGAATATGAAAAATTAAGCATATATCCTTCTTAGTCACTCCAAAATGAAGCTCTTGGGAGGGTTTTTGAAATTTCCATGTTTGAAACCAAAAACCACTTCTCTTCATGTTTGTCTTCATAAGACAGAGTTTGGGGTTAGGGGTAGCTTGTTGATACATGATTTTTCTGGTTTGAATATGTCTAGACCTTGTTTATCAACTTAATTGAATGCTTACTAGATGACATAAGATGACTATGTGCATTGGTTTTTCATTTTATTGTTTTTTCTGAATTTTTATGCCCATTTGAATCTTGGTCAAATCCTAGGTTTGACCATGATTTAGACAAGTTTAAAACATGAATATGAAAAATTAAGCATCTATCCTTCTTAGTCACTCCAAAATGTAGCTCTTGGGAGGGTTTTTGAAATTTCCATGCTTGAAACCAAAAATCACTTCTCTTCATGCATGCTTGACTTCATAAGACAGAGTTTAGGGTCGTTAGGGGGTAGATACATGATTTTCCTGGTTTGAATATGTCTAGGCCTTGTTTATCAACTTAATTGAATGCTTACTATATAACATAAGAAGACCTTTTTTTTGAATTTTTATACCCATTTGAATCTTGGTCAAATCCTTGGTTCCACCAAGATTTGAATAAGTTAAAAACATGAATATGAAAAAGTAAGCATGTATGCTTCTTAGTCACTTCAAAATGAAGCTCTTGGGAGGGTTTTTGAATTTCCATGTTCGAAACCAAAAACCACATATCTTCATGCTTGACTTCATGAAACAGAGTTTAGGGTTAGGGGTAGATACATGATTTTTCTTGTTTGAATATGTCTAGACCTTGTTTATCATCTTAATTGAATGCTTACTATATGACATAAGAAGACCTTGGTTTTTCAATTTTTTTGATTTTTTTAATTTGTATGCCCATTTGAATCTTGGTCAAATCCTATGTTTGACCAAGATTTGAACAAGTTTAAATCATGAATATGAAAAAATAAGCATTTATCCTTCTTAGTCACTCCAAAATGTAGCTCTTGGGAGGGTTTTTGAAATTTCCATGTTTGAAACCCAAAACAACTTCTCTTCATGCTTGACTTCATAAGACAGAGTTTAGGGTTAGGGGTAGATACATGATTTGTCTGGTTTGAATACGTCTAGACCTTGTTTATCAACTTTAATGCTTACTATATGACATAAGAAGACTGTGTGCTTTGGTTTTTCATTTTTCTGATTTTATTTTTATTTTTGATGCCCATTTGAATCTTGGTCAGATCCTAGGTTTGACCAAGATTTAAACAAGTTTAAAACATGAAAATGAGAAGGGAAGCATTTATCCTTCTTAGTCACTCTAAATGAAGTTTTTGGGAGGTTTTTGAAATTTCCATGTTTGAAACCCAAAACCACTTCTCTTCATGCTTGACTTCATAAGACATAGTTTAGGGTTAGGGGTAGATACATGATTTGTATGGTTTGAATATGTCTAGACCTTGTTTATCAACTTGAATGCTTACTATATGACATAAGAAAACTACGTATGTGCTTTGGTTTTTCATTTTTCTGTTTTTTTTTTGAATTTTCTGCCCATTTGAATCTCTGTCAAATCCTAGGTTTGACCAAGATTTAAACAAGTTTAACACGTGAAAACGAAAAGGTAAGCATGGATCCTTCTTAGTCACTCCAAAATGTACCAATTGATAGTTGTGTTAACTTTGCTTCATGGAAAAAATAATGTCATGTAAATGAGTTAACTTGGATTTCCTACCCTTGAATCCATAGGAAACTTTGTTCTAATGCACTATAATAATCAACCGAGTTTTTACACCAACAGGTCTGTCACTTACGTGTGGTGCCCATGCATGAGGTCCCACACTTCAGTGAGCACAAGTCATGTGCAATAGGTACGCAAACTCCTAGCCATTTTCTTTGTCAAGAGAAGACGCATCAGGATGCGTATTGGAAGTCTCTGGGTCCTTCAGGATCCTTCGGTTGTCCCTCTCACAAAAAAAAACAAATCTCTCTCATTCTCGGCCTCACTCGACTCGCTCGCTCGCTCGCTCGCACCTCCTGCTCACTGACAAACCCTGCACAACAGTCAACATCATCACCCGAAAAAGGGGAGACACCATAATGCTCTCCCTCCTTCTTCTCTCCTTCCTAGTGATCCCTCTTCCTCCGAGTTTCACTCGACGGGCAAACACATATGTGCTGCATAGTAGAGTAATAATAAAAAGGTACGTAGAAAAATCGACCTAAGAATCTATAATTAAATAGGTTAAACTAGGGTTTTGCCCAGTACTACAGATCAAGGTTCAAAAAAATCCAACTACGGGGTTCGAACAACCCCATTTCTAATCAAAGAATTTTTTCGACGTCATCCAAATGGCCTCAAACTATAGCATGGGCGGATCCAGACTATAGCCAAGGGGGGCAGCCGCCCCCACTCAATTTTCTGAAACCTTGTACTTAGAAATATGTTAAGCTAAAGGCTGGTTTGCCCGCACTTAGAAATGATATTTGCATCACTTATCATATGTTTGCCCATTTGAATCTTGTCAAATCCTAGATTTGACCAAGATAATTTAAACAAGTTTAAAACATGAAAATGAAAAGGGAAGCTTGTATCCTTCTTAGTCACTCTAAAATGAAGTTTGGGGAGGTTTTTGAAATTTCCATGCTTGAAACCAAAAAACCACTTCTCTTCATGCTTGACTTCATAAGACAAAGTTTAGGGTTAGGGGGTAGATACTTGATTTTTCTGGTTTGAATATGTCTAGACCTTATTTATCAATTTAATTGAATGCCTACTATATAACATAAGAAGACCTTTTTTTATTGTAGAAAAAGCCCTTGGTAATTACAGTAGCAAATGGCCCATTTGAATCTTGGTCAAATCCTAGGTTTCACCAAGATTTGAATAAGTTTAAAACATGAATATGAAAAAGTAAGCATGCATGTATGCTTCTTAATTAATCACTTCGAAATGAAGCTCTTGGGAGGGTTTTTGAAATTTCCATGTTTGAAACCAAAAACCACATATCTTCATGTGCTTAACTTCATGAGACAGAGTTTAGGGTTAGGGGGTAGATACATGATTTCTCTGTTTTGAATATGTCTAGACCTTGTTGATCAACTTAATTGAATGCTTACTATATGACATAAGAAGACTATGTGCCTTGATTTTTCTTTTTTTTTTTAAATTTTGCCTATTTGAATCTTGGTCAAATCCTAGGTTTGACCATGATTTAAACAAGTTTAAAACATGAATATGAAAAATTAAGCATGTATCCTTCGTAGTCACTCCAAAATGAAGCTCTTGAGAGGGTTTTTGAAATTTCCATGTTTGAAACCAAAAAACCGCGTACTTCTCTTCATGCTTGACTTCATAAGACAGAGTTTCGGGATAGGGGTAGCTTGATACATGAATTTTCTGGTTTGAATATGTCTAGACCTTGTTTATCAACTTAATTGAATGCTTACTACATGACATAAGATGACTATGTGCATTGGTTTTTCATTTTATTGTTTTTTTTGAATTTTTATGCCCATTTTAATCTTGGTCAAATCCTAGGTTTGACCATGATTTAAACAAGTTTAAAACATGAATATGAAAAATTAAGCATGTATCCTTCGTAGTCACTCCAAAATGAAGCTCGATCTTGAGAGGGTTTTTGAAATTTCCATGTTTGAAACCAAAAAAACCACGTACTTCTCTTCATGCTAGACTTCTTAAGACAGAGTTTGGGGTTAGGGGTAGCTTGATACATAAATTTTCTGGTTTGAATATGTCTAGACATTGTTTATCAACTTAATTGAATGCTTACTAGATGACATAAGATGACTATGTGCATTGGTTTTTCATTTTTTTTGAATTTTTATGCCCATTTGAATCTTGGTCAAATCCTAGGTTTGACCATGATTTAATCAAGTTTAAAACATGAATATGAAAAGTTAAGCATCTATCCTTCTTAGTCACTCCAATATGTAGCTCTTGGGAGGGTTTTTGAAATTTCCATGCTTGAAAACCAAAAACCACTTCTCTTCATGCATGCTTGACTTCATAAGACAGAGTTTAGGGTTAGGGGGTAGATACATGATTTTCCTGCTAGTTTGAATATGTCTAGACCTTGTTTACCAATTTAATTGAATGCTCACTATATGACATGAGCAGACCTTGGTTTTAATTTTTTTATACCCATTTGATTCTTCGTCCAATCCTAGGTTTGTTGACCAAGATTTGAACAAGTTTAAAACATGAATATTAAAAGGTAAGCATGTATGCTTCTTAATTAGTCACTCCAAAATGAAACTCTTGGGAGGGTTTTTGAAATTTCCATGATTGAATCCAAAAACCACTTCTCTTCATGCTTGACTTCATAAGTCAGGGTTTAGGGATATATAGGGGGTAGATACATGATTTTTCTGGTTTGAATATGTCTAGAGCTTGTTTATCAACTTAATTGAATGCTTACTATATGACATAAGAAGACTATGTGCCTTGATTTTTCATTTTTTTAAATTATGCCCATTTGAATCTTGGTCAAATCCTAGGTTTGACCATGATTTAAACAAGTTTAAAACATGAATATGAAAATTAAGCATGTATCCTTCGTAGTCAATCCAAAATGAAGCTCTTGAGAGGGTTTTTGAAATTTCCATGTTTGAAACCAAAAACCCACGTACTTCTCTTCATGCTTGACTTCATAAGACAGAGTTTGGGGTTAGGGGTAGCTTGATACATGATTTTTCTCGTTTGAATATGTCTAGACCTTGTTTATCAACTTAATTGAATGCTTACTATATATATGACATAAGAAGACTATGTGCATTGGTTTTTCATTTTATTGTTTTTTTTAATTTTATGCGCATTTGAATCTTGGTCAAATCCTAGGTTTGACCATGATTTAAACAAGTTGAAAACATGAATATGAAAAATTAAGCATATATCCTTCTTAGTCACTCCAAAATGAAGCTCTTGGGAGGGTTTTTGAAATTTCCATGTTTGAAACCAAAAACCACATATCTTCATGCTTGACTTCATGAGACAGAGTTTAGGGTTAGGGGGTAGATACATGATTTCTCTGGTTTGAATATATCTAGACCTTGTTTATCAACTTAATTGAATGCTTACTATGTGACATAAGAAGACTATGTGCCTTGATTTTCCATTTTTTGTTTTTTCTGAATTTTTATGCCCATTTGAATCTTGGTCAAATCCTAGGTTTGACCATGATTTAAACAAGTTTAAAACATGAATATGAAAAATTAAGCATATATCCTTCTTAGTCACTCCAAAATGTAGATCTTGGTAGGGTTTTTGAAATTTCCATGTTTGAAACCAAAAACCACTTCTCTTCATGCATGCTTGACTTCATAAGACAGAGTTTAGGGCTAGGGGTAGCTAGATACATGATGTTTCTGGTTCGAATATGTCTAGACCTAGTTTATCAACTTAATTGAATGCTTACTATATGACATAAGAAGACTACGTGCCTTGGTTTTTCATTTATTTTGATTTATTTTGAATTTTTATGCCCATTTGAATCTTGGTCAAATCCTAGGTTTGACCATGATTTAAACAAGTTTAAAACATAAATATGAAAAATTAAGCATCTATCCTTCTTAGCCACTCCAAAATGTAGCTCTTGGGAGGGTTTTTGAAATTTCCATGTTTGAAACCAAAAACCACATCTCTTCATGCTTGACTTCATAAGTTATAGTTTAGGGATAGGGGGTAGATACATGATTTTTCTGGTTGAATATGTCTAAACCTTGTTTATCAACTTGAATGCTTACTATATGACATACGAAGACTATTTGCTAACGGAGGGAGTAAGCACTCTAGCTATGAAAAGTACCAAACGATGCATACCAAAATGATTTTTTAGAGGAATACTAGTTCGGATTATATAATTTTATATTAGCAGGCCAAAATCGAACCCCGTAGTTGGATTTTCAGAAATTGATCCGTAGTACTGGGCAAAACCCTAGTTTAGCTTATTTAATAATAGATTCGTAGGTCGATTTTTTTACGTTATTATTATTATTACTAGGCAGCATATGTGTTTGCCCGTCCAGTGAAACTCTTTCATTTCATTTTTCTTTTCCGCAAGGTCGGGAGTCGGAGGAAGAGGGATCCCACGGGAGGAGACGAAGGGAGAGCAGTCACGGGGCCCCACTTATTTATGGTGTCTATCCTTTTTCTGGTGATGTTGACTGTTGTGCAGGGTTGTCAGTGCGCAGGGGGGTGCGAGCGAGCTAGAAAGGCCAAGAATGAGAGAGATTTTTTTTAGAGGGACAACCGAAGGATCCTGAAGGACCCAGATTTCCAATACGCATCAGAGCGCAGTTTACAGCAGGACACAAAATAAACAGGAAATTACGTCTAAATCCCTAAGATTTACATGGTAGACCCCATGCTGAAAGCAAGAAATGCGATCGGGTCCTTAACAGCCACCGTCCGGATTGATCCTCGTCGCAGCCGGGGACGAACCACTTGGCGCGACCAAATCGCCATGGCTACAGAGCCTGCACACCATGGCCTACGAGCTGAGCTAGAAACAACCTGCCAAAACCGGCAGCCAAAGGAGGTGGATAATTGGAGAGATGGAGAGAGAGAGAGAGAGAGAGAGATAGAGAGAGAGAGAGTGTGTGTGTGTTGATGCCTCTCTCTTGACAAAGAAGATGGCTGGGAGTTTTCCTACCTAGCGTACGTGACTTGTGCTCACTGAAGTGTGGGACCTCACGCATGAGAACCACACGTTAGTGACAGACTTGTTGCTCTAATAACTCGGGTGATCATTATACTATATTAGTACATAGTTTCCTATGGATCCTTCTTAGTCAGTCCAAAATGAAGCTCTTTGGGAGGGTTTTTGAAATTTCCATGTTTGAAACCAAAAACCACATATCTCCATGCGCTTGACTTCATGAGACAGAGTTTAGGGTTAGGGGGTAGATACATGATTTCTCTGGTTTGAATATGTCTAGACCTTGTTTATCAACTTAATTGAATGCTTACTATATGACATAAGAAGACTATGTGCCTAGATTTTTCATTTTTTTAAATTTTGCCCATTTGAATCTTGGTCAAATCCTAGGTTTGACCATGATTTAAACAAGTTTAAAACATGAATATGAAAAATAAATCATGTATCCTTCGTAGTCACTCCAAAATGAAGCTCTTGAGAGGGTTTTTGAAATTTCCATGTTTGAAACCAAAAAACCGCGTACTTCTCTTCATGCTTGACTTCATAAGACAGAGTTTGGGGATAGGGGTAGCTTGATACATGATTTTTCTCGTTTGAATATGTCTAGACCTTGTTTATCAACTTAATTGAATGCTTACTAGATGACATAAGATGACTATGTGCATTGGTTTTTCATTTTATTGTTTTTTTTGAATTTTTATGCCCATTTGAATCTTGGTCAAATCCTAGGTTTGACCATGATTTAAACAAGTTTAAAACATGAATATGAAAAATTAAGCATGTATCCTTCGTAGTCACTCCAAAATGAAGCTCGATCTTGAGAGGGTTTTTGAAATTTCCATGTTTGAAACCAAAAAACCACGTACTTCTCTTCATGCTAGACTTCATAAGACAGAGTTTGGGGTTAGGGGTAGCTTGATACATTAATTTTCTGGTTTGAATATGTCTAGACATTGTTTATCAACTTAATTGAATGCTTAATAGATGACATAAGATGACTATGTGCATTGGTTTTTCATTTTTTTTTTGAATTTTTATGCCCATTTGAATCTTGGTCAAATTCTAGGTTTGACCATGATTTAATCAAGTTTCAAACATGAATATGAAAAATTAAGCATCTATTCTTCTTAGTCACTCCAATATGTAGCTCTTCGGAGGGTTTTTGAAATTTCCATGCTTGAAAACCAAAAACCACTTCTCTTCATGCATGCTTGACTTCATAAGACATAGTTTAGGGTTAGGGGGTAGATACATGATTTTCCTGCTAGTTATTATATGTCTAGACCTTGTTTATCAATTTAATTGAATGCTTACTATATGACATGAGCAGACCTTGGTTTTAATTTTTTATACCCATTTGAATCTTCGTCAAATCCTAGGTTTGTTGACCAAGATTTGAACAAGTTTAAAACATGAATATGAAAAAGTAAGCATGTATGCATCTTAATTAGTCACTCCAAAATGAAGCTCTTGGGAGGGTTTTTGAAATTTCCATGTTTGAAACCAAAAACCACTTCTTCTCTTCATGCTTGACTTCATAAGTCAGGGTTTAGGGATATATAGGGGGTAGATACATGGTTTTTCTGGTTTGATATGTCTAGACCTTGTTTATCAACTTAATTGAATGCTTACTATATGACATAAGAAGACTACGTGACTTGTGCTCACTGAAGTGTGGGACCTCACGCATGAGAACCACACGTAAGTGACAAACTTGTTGCTCTAATAACTCGGGTGATCATTATACTCTATTAGTACTCCATCCGGTTCATATTAATTGACTCTAATATGGATGTATCTAGACACATTTTAGTTCTAGATACATCCATATTGAAGTCAATTAATATGGATCGGAGGGAGTACATAGTTTCCTATGGATCCTTCTTAGTCACTCCAAAATGAAGCTCTTTGGGAGGGTTTTTGAAATTTCCATGTTTGAAACCCAAAACAACTTCTCTTAATGCTTGACTTCATAAGACAGAGTTTAGGGTTAGGGGTAGATACATGATTTGTCTGGTTTGAATACGTCTAGACCTTGTTTATCAACTTTAATGCTTACTATATGACATAAGAAGACCATGTGCTTTGGTTTTTCATTTTTCTGTTTTTTTTATTTTTGATGCCCATTTGAATCTTGGTCAGATCCTAGGTTTGACCAAGATTTAAACAAGTTTAAAACATGAAAATGAAAAGGGAAGCATTTATCCTTCTTAGTCAGTCTAAATGAAGTTTTTGGGAGGTTTTTGAAATTTCCATGTTTGAAACCCAAAACCACTTCTCTTCATGCTTGACTTCATAAGACATAGTTTAGGGTTAGGGGTAGATACATGATTTGTATGGTTTGAATATGTCTAGACCTTGTTTATCAACTTGAATGCTTACTATATGACATAAGAAAACTACGTATGTGCTTTGGTTTTTCATTTTTCTATTTTTTTTTTGAATTTTCCGCCCATTTGAATCTCTGTCAAATCCTAGGTTTGACCAAGATTTAAACAAGTTTAACACGTGAAAACGAAAAGGTAAGCATGGATCCTTCATAGTCACTCCAAAATGTACCAATTGATAGATGTGTTAACTTTGCTTCATGGAAAAAATAATGTCATGTAAATGAGTTAACTTGGATTTCCTACCCTTGAATCCATAGGAAACTTTGTTCTAATGCACTATAATAATCAACCGAGTTTTTACACCAACAGGTCTGTCACTTACGTGTGGTGCCCATGCGTGAGGTCCCACACTTCAGTGAGCACAAGTCACGTGCAATAGGTACGCAAACTCCCAGCCATTTTCTTTGTCAAAAGAAGACGCATCAGGATGCGTATTGGAAGTCTCTGGGTCCTTCAGGATCCTTCGGTTGTCCCTCTCACAAAAAAAACAAATCTCTCTCATTCTCGGCCTCGCTCGACTCGCTCGCTCGCTCGCACCTCCTGCTCACTGACAAACCCTGCACAACAGTCAACATCATCACCAGAAAAAGGGGAGACACCATAATGCTCTCCCTCCTTCTTCTCTCCTTCCGAGTGATCCCTCTTCCTCTGAGTTTCAATCGACGGGCAAACACATATGTGCTGCATAGTAGAGTAATAATAAAAAGGTACGTAGAAAAATCGACCTACGAATCTATAATTAAATAGGTTAAACTAGGGTTTTGCCCAGTACTACAGATCAAGGTTCAAAAAATCCAACTACGGGGTTCGAACAACCCCATTTCTAATCAAAGAATTTTTTCGACGTCATCCAAATGGCCTCAAACTATAGCATGGGCGGATCCAGACTATAGCCAAGGGGGGCAGCCGCCCCCACTCAATTTTCTGAAACCTTGTACTTAGAAATATGTTAAGCTAAAGGCTGTTTTGCCCGCACTTAGAAATGATATTTGCATCACTTATCATATGTTTGCCCATTTGAATCTTGTCAAATCCTAGATTTGACCAAGATAATTTAAACAAGTTTAAAACATGAAAATGAAAAGGGAAGATTGTATCCTTCTTAGTCACTCTAAAATGAAGTTTGGGGAGGTTTTTGAAATTTCCATGCTTGAAACCAAAAACCACTTCTCTTCATGCTTGACTTCATAAGACAAAGTTTAGGGTTAGGGGGTAGATACATGATTTTTCTGGTTTGAATATGTCTAGACCTTATTTATCAACTTAATTGAATGCCTACTATATAACATAAGAAGACCTTTTTTGATTTTTTTTGAATTTTTATACCCATTTGAATCTTGGTCAAATCCTAGGTTTCACCAAGATTTGAATAAGTTTAAAACATGAATATGAAAAAGTAAGCATGCATGTATGCTTCTTAATTAATCACTTCGAAATGAAGCTCTTGGGAGGGTTTTTGAAATTTCCATGTTTGAAACCAAAAACCACATATCTTCATGCGCTTGACTTCATGAGACAGAGTTTAGGGTTAGGGGGTAGATACATGATTTCTCTGGTTTGAATATGTCTAGACCTTGTTTATCAACTTAATTGAATGCTTACTATATGACATAATAAGACTATGTGCCTTGATTTTTCATTTTTTATAAATTTTGCCCATTTGAATCTTGGTCAAATCCTAGGTTTGACCATGATTTAAACAAGTTTAAAACATGAATATGAAAAATTAAGCATGTATCCTTCGTAGTCACTCCAAAATGAAGCTCTTGAGAGGGTTTTTGAAATTTCCATGTTTGAAACAAAAAAACCGCGTACTTCTCTTCATGCTTGACTTCATAAGACAGAGTTTCGGGATAGGGGTAGCTTGATACATGAATTTTCTGGTTTGAATATGTCTAGACCTTGTTTATCAACTTAATTGAATGCTTACTAGATGACATAAGATGACTATGTGCATTGGTTTTTCATTTTATTGTTTTTTTTTTGAATTTTTATGCCCATTTGAATCTTGGACAAATCCTAGGTTTGACCATGATTTAAACAAGTTGAAAACATGAATATGAAAATTAAGCATATATCCTTCTTAGTCACTCCAAAATGAAGCTCTTGGGAGGGTTTTTGAAATTTCCATG
Source organism: Lolium perenne (assembly GCF_019359855.2). Lineage (NCBI taxonomy): Eukaryota > Viridiplantae > Streptophyta > Magnoliopsida > Poales > Poaceae > Lolium > Lolium perenne. The sequence continues at coordinate 188,673,480 of NC_067246.2, read as the reverse complement.
TTTGAAACCAAAAACCACATATCTTCATGCTTGACTTCATGAGACAGAGTTTAGGGTTAGGGGGTAGATACATGATTTCTCTGGTTTGAATATATCTAGACCTTGTTTATCAACTTAATTGAATGCTTACTATGTGACATAAGAAGACTATGTGCCTTGATTTTCCATTTTTTGTTTTTCTAAATTTTTATGCCCATTTGAATCTTGGTCAAATCCTAGGTTTGGCCATGATTTAAACAAGTTTAAAACATGAATATGAAAAATTAAGCATATATCCTTCTTAGTCACTCCAAAATGTAGATCTTGGTAGGGTTTTTGAAATTTCCATGTTTGAAACCAAAAACCACTTCTCTTCATGCATGCTTGACTTCATAAGTCAGGGTTTAGGGATATATAGTGGTAGATACATGATTTTTCTGGTTTGAATATTTCTAGAGCTTGTTTATCAACTTAATTGAATGCTTACTATATGACATAAGAAGACTATGTGCCTTGATTTTTCATTTTTTTAAATTATGCCCATTTGAATCTTGGTCAAATCCTAGGTTTGACCAAGATTTAAACAAGATTAAAACATGAAAATGAAAAATTAAGCCTTGATCCTTCTTATTCACTCCAAAATGAAGCTTTTGGGAGGGTTTTTGAAATATCCAGGTTTGAAACCCAAAACCACTTCTCTTCGTGCATAGTTTAGGGTTAGGGGTAGATACATGAATTTTTGGTTTATAGTAAGCATTCAAGTTGATAAACAAGGTCTAGACATATTCAAACCAGAAAAATCATGTATCTACCCCCTAAGGCTAAACTCTGTCATATGAAGTCAAGCATATAAGAGGAATGGTTTTGGGTTTCAAACATGGAAAATTCAAAAACCCTCCCAAAAGCTTCATTTTTGGAGTGAATAAGAAGGATCCAGGCTTACTTTTTCATTTTCATGTTACTAACTTGTTTAATTCTTGGTCAAACCTAGGATTTGACCAAGATTCAAATGGGCATAAAAATTCAATAAAGAATTCAAAAAATGAAAAACCAAAGCACATAAGCTTCTTAAGTTATAGTAAGCATTCATGTTGATCAACGAAGTCTAGACATATTTAAACAATAAAAATCATGTATATACCCCAAACCCTAAACTCTGTCTAATGAAGTCAAGCACGAAGGGAAGTGGTTTTCGGTTTAATTTTTTATTTCTTTTTTTTGAATTTTTATGCCCATTTGAATCTTGGTCAAACCCTAACAGGTTTGACCAATATTTAAACAAGTTTAAGACATGAAAATGAAAAGTAAGTATGGATCCTTCTTATTCACTCCAAAATGAAGCTTTTGGGAGGGTTTTTTAATTTTCCATCTTCGAAACCCAAAATGACATCTCTTCGTGCTTTACTTCATAAGACAAAGTTTAGGGGTAGGGGGTAGATACATGATTTTTCTGGTTTGAATATGTCTAGACCTTGTTTATCAACTTGAATGCTTATTATATGACATCAAAAGACTATGTGTTTTTTTTTTGAATTTGTTATGCCCATTTGAATCTTGGTCAAATCCTAGGTTTGACCAAGATTTAAACCAGTTTAAAACATGAAAATGAAAAGTAAGCCTGGATTCTTCTTAGTCACTCCAAAATGAAGCTTTTGGGAGGTTTTTTAAATTTCCATGTTTGAAACCCAAAACCACTTCTCTTAATGCTTGACTTCATAAGACAGAGTTTAGGGTTAGGGGCCAAGTTTATACATGATTTTTCTTGTTTAAATATGTCTAGACTTTGTTTATCAACTTGAATGCTTACTATATGACATCAAAAGACTATTTGTTTGTTTTGATTTTTTTGAATTTGTTATGTCCATTTGAATCTTGGACAAATCCTAGGTTTGACCTAGATTTAAACCAGTTTAAAACATGAAAATGAAAAGGTAAGCCTGGATTCTTCTTAGTCACTCCAAAATGAAGCTTTTGGGAGTTTTTTTAATTTCCAATGTTTGAAACCCAAAACCACTTTTCTTCATGCTTGACTTCATAAGACAGAGTTTAGGGTTAGGGGGTATATACATGATTTTTTTGGTTTGAATATGTCTAGACTTCGTTGATCAACTGTAATGCTTACTATATGACATAAGAAGCTTATGTGATTTGGTTTTTTTTTATTTTTTGAATTTTTATGCCCATTTGAATCCTAGTCAAATCCTTTGTTTGACCAAGATTTAAACAAGTTAAAACATGAAAATGAAAAGTTAAGCCTGGCTCCTTCTTAGTCATGAAAATGAGTTAACTTGGCTTTCCAACCCTTGAATCCATAGGAAACTTTGTACTAATGCAGTATAATAATCACCCGAGTTTTTACACCAACAGGTCTGTCACTTACGTGTGGTGCCCATGCGTGAGGTCCCAAACTTTAGTGAGCACAAGTCACATGCGGTAGGCAGGCAAAATCCCCGATCAATCCGGGCGGTGGCTGTTAAGGACCCGATCGCATTTCTTGCTTTCAGACTGGGGTCTACCATGTAAAAGTTTGTTCCTTTTGGATGCATCACTCGTATTTGCAAGTTTTTTGGGGGTCCCGCAAATTCAGGGTAGCATCATGCCCCCCTTCCCACGCCAACACAAACAGAGTTCAACACAACCTAATTAAGCAAGGTTCAACACAGACATAGTTCAACAACCCCTAATTAAGCTAATAGGTTCACCACAAACGCAGCTGAGCAGCAAACATAAGCAGAGTTCAACAAAAGATGCTGCTTTTGAAGCAGTAGGAGAGACAAACATGCACAACAGTTACGGAGTATATTTACCATCTTCTTCCTGTCGCCTCCTCCCGGTCCCGCTTCTTCTGCTTCTTGCTGCCCATACCTTTAATCTTTGGTGGCTTGGGCTTGGGAGGAGGCACACGACCGGTCTTGATAGCTTGGTTCAATTTCTTCCTTAGGAATAGCCCATAGGACATGTGGTTGGCTATGAAGCCGGATCGGTTAACAGTTTCCCCAACTTTGAGACAGCCGGACCCACCGGCTTCGGCATGCTGCAGGACGCTTTGAAAGTCAACATTTATGCTCTTTGTGCAGAAGGGGCAGCTGTTCCTGGCACCAGTCCAGGAGTTCACTCCAATACTTGTCGAACTTCCCGCCTTAAGCTTGTTGAGAGTGGCCCTGGCCTTCCTATGACGCGACTCGACATCGCTGTCAACCTCATCGCAGCAACCTGATACATGCCAAATAAACAGGTGAAGCAAATATGTAGCGATTTGCAACTAATAATGAATATGAATCTAAAAAGATTCTGACGCTAATTCAAAACCCTATAGCGCAAAAAAAGAGGGAGAGACCATAGAGCAAATCGATACAGGGCTATGTTGAATAAGGGAGAGAGGTGAATCGGATGTGAAGCAAATATGTAGCAGTTGCAACTAATACTGAATATGAATCTAAAAAGATTCTGACGCTAATTCAAAACGCTATAGCGCAAAAAAAAGAGGGAGAGACCATAGCACAAATCGATACAGGGCTATGTTGAATAAGGGAGAGAGGTGAATCGGAACATACTTCCTCCCCCTCGTCGACGATATTCTCGTCGAAGGTCGGCGGCGGTGGTTCAAAGATGAGTTCAACCTCGTCCTCGTCATCTAGGGGATGCTTCCCAAGAGAGTGGACCCATCTACCAACAGCATCAGATGCCGATGAGCGACCGATGGCCCGACCTTCGGCAATGGCCTCCGCTTCGTCTTTGGCATCCGCTGCGGCGATGATTGCCGCCGTTGCGGCCATGCGTGCTGCGGTCGCGGCTCTGGACGCCTCCTCTGCGGCTAAGGCCAGCCGCGCGGCTTTCGCTTTCGCTGCGTTGACGGCGTCGGTTGGGCTCTCCATCGGTGGAATGGGAAGGGGAAGTGAAGAGAGGGTTTTTTCCTAGTCCGTGGAGAGAGGGAGAAGTGTGGACGTGAAATGGATAACTGACGATATTTCAAGATTTGGGAGACATAGCACGAACGGGCAGATGACAGCGCGTGGGTGCATTACCTCATACTGCCTCTGTCCTAGAAAGAGCGTACATGTGGGTTTTCAAGGCATATTAAGGATTTTATTATTACATTGGGAAACTGTCATCGACCATCACTTTCCTCTTCAACTTTTCCACCTCCAATGAGCTAAATGCATGTAGTAAATAAGAAAACCATATTATGCTAAATACTACTACCTCCATCCCAAAGCGTAAGGCTTATATTATTTTTAGAAGCTCAAACTATGTCAAGGTAAACTAAGATTTTACCAAAAATCATTATCATGCAAAATACAAAATTAATATCAATACATAGACAATGAATTTTTTTTGGTATGGTATCTACAAAATATTATATTAGTTGATAGATTGTTCTAAATTTTCGTCAACCTTTAGTTGCTTTGACTCTTAAAAAAAGACTTAAGCATTGTGATGGAGGTAGTACGTACTAGTCGTGAAGAAACTATATCCCTCGTGATGAGAAAGAAATATTTTTTACTAGGAGTACCACTCTTTTGTGGACAAATTTTGAAGTGCATTGCAAAACGAGAAGTACACTCTTTTATGGACAAATTTTAACTCTACACCCATTATTTCAGGATGGAGGGAGTATAGCCCAACTTGTTTTTTTCTTAAGGCACTACACTGCTTTTTCCCTGTGCAATGCTTGGTTCTACCCTTTTTCTCATTGTAATGGTCACTTTAAGTCAATTTTTCCCACACACATTCATTTTGTACTTCTCTACAGTGTTGACTGTGCTACTACTATTTGTGTTAGTGCGCCAAAAACAAAATGTTATTTTCTAAGTGCCAAATTAATCTAGGGCGTTGGTTGTGAACCGGTGAACAAAAAAGATAGCCCAAAAGAGGAACACACCAAGGTACAAAAACTAGCATATATTCATGTTTCTATGTACATATATATGACCCTGGGTTTGTAGATAAAAACATTCATATATGCGCTTACTATTAATATACATAAGTTTATGCTGATTCTCTTGGTTTAGGTATATATATGGTTAGGCATCACTACTAATTCAGAAAAAACAAAAATGTAACCCTTCAAGTGAAGTCATTTTAAGTGACCTAACAACTAAAATTCATATATAGGATTTGTATAGGAATTATGTAGGATTTAGATCACATGTGAATTTTCCCCACACTAGTTGTTTGATTCATAGGAACATATCCTATAGGAATCTTGCAGTGCAAATCCTATAAGAATAAAACATTAGGTCATACCTCATGGAAAATTTCCTTTGGCACAATCAAACACAACTCATCTTCCTATATGATTCAACTAGCCATTAAATCTCAATCCTATGTTTTTCATATTTCTATGATTTTCCCATCCTATGAATTAAAGGAGCCTTAGGGCTTATATCTTTTTTTAGAAAGGCAAACTATGTTAAGATTGGCCAAGTTTTACGAAAAACCTTTAACATGCAAAATACAAAGTTGAGTCATTTCGTTTGAATCGGAGGGAGTACATTTGACGTTATGGTACTATTTGACAGCTGCTTGGCACTGTCTTTTTTTTCGAACCAAACTTCCCCCTTCATGAAGCTTTTATTTTGGGATAGAGCTTCGGTTGACTTGATACATCCATATATATCTAGACAAAGTTGAGTCAATTCATTTTGAATCGGAGGGAGTACATTTGACTATATGGGTACTTGTTTGACAACTACTTAGCACTGTCTTCTTTTTGAACCAAAGCGCCCCCTTCACGAAGCTTTTATTTTGGGATAGAGCTTCTTGACTTGATACTTCCAAGTCTCACAGTGACTTGGTGCCACCATCCACCATCCATCTCAGATCCAATGTATGCGATCGACTTAGAATTTAAACTAAATAATTATTATAATTGCTCAGAAATATTTCAAGAACTTCCAGTTAATCGTGCATATTTCGATTTATATTTTGGTGAAGTTTCATTCGATTTGAATCAAAGGTTTGTGAGCAAATATATACTCCCTCCGGTTCATATTAATTGACTCTAATATGGATGTACTAGACACATTTTAGTTCTAGATACATCCATATTGAAGTCAATTAATATGAATCAGAGGGAGTATTTAGTTTAAACTAGTGCTCGTATACGTAAAAAGCTCTTTAATCACAAGCTAGTCGTCCGAGTGGGATGAAATATTCACAGATTTTAGAACATGGCATCTACATTTTACTGGATTTTTTTCATAATTTCTGAATAATTTTTGTTTTTAGGTTCGAAATAAGAGATAGTTTGGAACGTTGGATCTCAAATGGTTGGTAGATGGTGGCACCAAGTCACAATGAGATTTGGAGACTTCAAGTCACTGCAGCTCTGTCCTTTTATTTTGACAAACTGCAGAGCCGCTGGTGCATCTATGGTTGCGTACGGCCGACGCCGATTCTTAGCAAGGAAGTTCTTCCTATAAGTAGTAGTATCCATACTCCACTCCAAGGCATGTATAAAAAAAAGAACCCATCCCATTCTCGTTTTCCCGATCACTCTTCTCTGAAGATGGAGGAGGCCCTCTTCTTGTGCCCCCTCTGCCTGCTGCCCTTCAAACCCCCCATATCCAAGGTCGCTCCCTTCCGATTTCATTCTTAGGTTCACCTGTGAGAAATGTCAATGACAACTGATGCCACGTACGTTGTTCTGTGCAGTGCAAGGGCGGTTGATACGTCTCCGACGTATCGATAATTTCTTATGTTCCATGCCACATTATTGATGATATCTACATGTTTTATGCATACTTTATGTCATTATTATGCGTTTTCCGGAACTAACCTATTGACGAGATGCCGAAGGGCCAGTTCTTTGTTTTCTTTGTTTTTGGTTTCAGAAATCCTAGTAAGGAAATATTCTCGGAATCGGACGAAATCAACGCCCAGGGTCCTATTTTTCCACGAAGCTTCCAGAAGTCCGAAGGGGAAACGAAGTGGGGCCACGAGGTGGGGACACAGTAGGGCAGCGCGGCCCAAGCCCTGGCCGCGCCGGCCTAGTGTGTGGCCCCACCAGGACTCCACCGACCTTGCCCTTCCGCCTACTTAAAGTCTCCGTCACAAAAACCCTACCACGTTCGACGAAACCAGAGAAAACCTTCCAGAGCCGCCGCCATCGCGAAGCCAAGATCTGGGGGACAGGAGTCTCTGTTCCGGCATGCCACCGGGACGGGGAAGTGCCCCCGGAAGGCTTCTCCATCGACACCACCGCCATCTTCACCAACGCTGTTGTCTCCCATGAGGAGGGAGTAGTTCTCCATCGAGGCTAAGGGCTGTACCGGTAGCTATGTGGTTCATCTCTCTCCTATGTACTTCAATACAATAATCTCATGAGCTGCCTTACATGATTGAGATTCATATGATGATGCTTGTAATCTAGATGTCATTATGCTAGTCAAGTGGATTTTACTTATGTGATCTCCGGAGACTCCTTGTCCCACGTGTGTAAAGGTGACAGTGTGTGCACCGTGTGGGTCTCTTAGGCTATATTTCACAGAATACTTATTCGTTGTTATGAATGGCATAGTGAAGTGCTTATTTATATCTCTTTATGATTGCAATGTGTTTTGTATCACAATTTATCTGTGTGCTACTCTAGTGATGTTATTAAAGTAGTTTATTCCTCCTGCACGGTGTAATGGTGACAGTGTGTGCATCGTGTAGTACTTGGCGTAGGCTATGATTGTGATCTCTTGTAGATTATGAAGTTAACTATTGCTATGATAGTATTGATGTGATCTATTCCTCCTTTCGTAGTGTGAAGGTGATAGTGTGCATGCTATGTTAGTACTTGGTTTGGTTATGTTGATCTGTTATGCACTCTAAGGTTATTTAAATATGAACATTGAATATTGTGGAGCTTGTTAACTCCGGCATTGAGGGTTCATGTAATCCTACACAGTTAGTGGTGTTCATCATCCAACAAGAGGGTGTAGAGTCTAGCATCTATTTATTTATTCTGTTATGTGATCAATGTTGAGAGTGTCCACTAGTGAAAGTATGATCCCTAGGCCTTGTTCCTAAATATCGCTATCGCTGGTTGTTTCTTGTTTCTTGCATTTATACTTCCTGCAATATTACCACCATCAACCACACGCCAGTCCTGGACAGCAAAGCACTTTTCTGGTGCCATTGCTACTGCTCATACTGATTCATACCACCTGTATTTCACTATCTCTTCGCCGAACTAGTGCACCTATTAGGTGTGTTGGGGACACAAGAGACTTCTTGCTTTGTGGTTGCAGGGTTTCATGAGAGGGATATCTTTGACCTCTTCCTCCCTGAGTTCGATAAACCTTGGGTGATCCACTTAAGGGAAACTTGCTGCTGTTCTACAAACCTCTGCTCTTGGAGGCCCAACACTGTCTACAAGAATAGAAGCACCCGTAGACATCAAGCACTTTTCTGGCGCCGTTGCCGGGGAGGAAAGGTAAAAGGCATTCATACTCCGGTCCCAGGTAACTAAGTACTTTTCTGTTGCCGTTGTGTGTGCGCTCGAAGCTATTTCCTTTAGATCCTGCAATTGCATCTTTTTGTTTCTTGTTTACACTAGTTAGGCATAATGGACAACAATGAGCTTCTTATTCTATTTCCTGATTTAAGACATGGATGGTTTGATGCGAAAATTAAAAAACCTATGGAACATATTAGTATGAACGCTTTGAACACCATTGTTGCTAATGATATGGAAAATTCTAAGCTTGGGGAAGCTGGCTTTGATGAGCATGATATTTTTAGTCCCCCAAGCATTGAGGAGAAAATTTACTTTGATGATACTTTGCCTCCTATTTATGATGATTATAATGATATTGGTCTTTTAGTACCGCCTGTTATGGAGGATAAATTTGATTATGATTACAATATGCCTCCTATATTTGATGATGAGAATAATAATGATAGCTACTTTGTTGAATTTTCTCCCACTACAACTAATAAAATTGATTATGCTTATGTGGAGAGTAATAATTTTATGCATGAGACTCATGATAAGAATGCTTTATGTGATAGTTATATTGTTGAGTTTGCTCATGTTGCTACTGAAAGTTATTATGAGAGAGGAAAATATGGTTGTAGAAATTTTCATGTTACTAAAACACCTCTCTATGTGCTGAAATTTTTGAAGCTACACTTGTTCTATCTTCCTATGCTTGTTACTTTTTTCTTCATGAACTTGTTTATTTACAAAACTCCTATGCATAGGAAGCATGTTAGACTTAAATTTGTTTTGAATTTGCCTCTTGATGCTCTCTTTTGCTTCAACTACTATTTCTTGCGAGTGCATCATTAAAACTGCTGAGCCCATCTTAATGGCTATAAAGAAAAAACTTCTTGGGAGATAACCCATGTGTTTATTTTGTTACAGTACCTTTTTTTTATTTGTGTCTTGGAAGTTGTTACTACTGTAGCAACCTCTCCTTATCTTTATTTTATTGCATTGTTGTGCCAAGTAAAGTCTTTGATAGTAGGGTTGATACTAGATTTGGATTACTGCGCAGAAACAAATTTCTGTCTGTCACGAATCTGGGCCTAATTCTCTGTAGGTAACTCAGAAAAATCTGCCAATTTACGTACGTGATCCCCAGATATGTACGCAACTTTCATTCAATTTGGGCATTTTCATCTGAGCAAGTCTGGTGCCACTTTAAAATTCGTCTTAACAGACTGTTCTGTTTTGACAGATTCTGCATTTTATTTCGCATTGCCTCTTTTGCTATGTTTGATGGATTTCTTTGTTCCATTAACTTTCAGAAGCTTTGTGCAATGTCCAGAAGTGTTAAGAATGATTGTGTCACCTCTGAACATGTGAATTTTTTATTATGCACTAACCCTCTAATGAGTTTGTTTCGAGTTTGGTGTGGAGGAAGTTTTCAAGGGTCAAGAGAGGACGATGATATACTATGATCAAGAAGAGTGAAGAGTCTAAGCTTGGGGATGCCCCGGTGGTTCACCCCTGCATATTTTAAGAAGACTCAAGCGTCTAAGCTTGGGGATGCCCAAGGCATCCCCTTCTTCATCGACAACATTATCAGGTTCCTCCCCTGAAACTATATTTTTATTCCATCACATCTTATGTGCTTTGCTTGGAGCGTCGGTTTGTTTTTGTTTTTGTTTTTGTTTGAATAAAATGGATCCTAGCATTCATTGTGTGGGAGAGAGACACGCTCCGCTGTTGCATATGGACAAATATGTCCTTAGGCTTTACTCATAGTATTCATGGCGAAGGTTGAATCTTCTTCGTTAAATTGTTATATGGTTGGAATCGGGAAATGCTACATGTAATAATTCTAAAATGTCTTGAATAATTTGATACTTGGCAATTGTTGTGCTCATGTTTAAGCTCTTGCATCATATACTTTGCACCCATTAATGAAGAAATACATAGAGCTTGCTAAAATTTGGTTTGCATGTTTGGTCTCTCTAAAGTCTAGATAATTTCTAGTATTGAGTTTTGAACAACAAGGAAGACGGTGTACTTATAATGTTTACAATATGTCTTTTATGTGAGTTTTGCTGCACCGGTTCATCCTTGTGTTTGTTTCAAATAACCTTGCTAGCCTAAACCTTGTATCGAGAGGGAATACTTCTCATGCATCCAAAATCCTTGAGCCAACCACTATGCCATTTGTGTCCACCATACCTACCTACTACATGGTATTTCTCCGCCATTCCAAAGTAAATTGCTTGAGTGCTACCTTTAAATTTCCATCATTCGCCTTTGCAATATATAGCTCATGGGACAAAATAGCCTTAAAAACTATTGTGGTATTGAATATGTACGTATGCACTTTATCTCTTATTAAGTTGCTTGTTGTGCGATAACCATGCTCCTGGGGACGCCATCAACTCTTTGTTGAATATCATGTGAGTTGCTATGCATGTTCGTCTTGTCTGAAGTAAGGGAGATTTACCACTCATTAAATGGTTAGAGCATGCATAATGTTAGAGAAGAACATTGGGCCGCTAACTAAAGCCATGAATCATGGTTGAAGTTTCAGTTTTGGATATATATCCTCAATCTCATATGAGAACATTAATTGTTGCTACATGCTTATGCATTAAAGAGGAGTCCATTATCTGTTCTCTATGTTGTCCCGGTATGGATGTCTAAGTTGAGAATAATCAAAAGCGAGAAATCCAAATGCGAGCTTTCTCCTTAGACCTTTGTACAGGCGGCATAGAGGTACCCCTTTGTGACACTTGATTAAAACATGTGTATTGCGATGATAATCCTGGTAATCCGAGTTAATTAGGACAAGGTGCAGGCACTATTAGTATACTATGCATGAGGCTTTTAACTTGTAAGATATAATTTACATAATACATATGCTTTATTACTACCGTTGACAAAATTGTTTCATGTTTTCAAAATAAAAGCTCTAGCACAAATATAGCAATCGATGCTTTCCTCTTTGAAGGACCTTTCTTTTACTTTTATGTTGAGTCAGTTCACCTATTTCTCTCCACCTCAAGAAGCAAACACTTGTGTGAACTGTGCATTGATTCCTACATACTTGCATATTGCACTTGTTATATTACTTTACATTGACACTATCCATGAGATATACATGTTATAAGTTGAAAGCAACCGCTGAAACTTAATCTTCCTTTGTGTTGCTTCAATACCTTTACTTTGATTTATTGCTTTATGAGTTAACTCTTATGCAAGACTTATTGATGCTTGTCTTGAAAGTACTATTCATGAAAAGTCTTTGCTTTATGATTCATTTGTTTACTCATGTCATTACCATTGTTTTGATCGCTGCATTCATTACATATGCTTACAATAGTATGATCAAGGTTATGATGGCATGTCACTCCAGAAATTATCTTTGTTATCGTTTACACGCTGGGACGAGCAGGAACTAAGCTTGGGGATGCTGATACGTCTCCGACGTATCGATAATTTCTTATGTTCCATGCCACATTATTGATGATATCTACATGTTTTATGCATACTTTATGTCATTATTATGCGTTTTCCGGAACTAACCTATTGACGAGATGCCGAAGGGCCAGTTGCTGTTTTCTGCTGTTTTTGGTTTCAGAAATCCTAGTAAGGAAATATTCTCGGAATCGGACGAAATCAACGCCCAGGGTCCTATTTTTCCACGAAGCTTCCAGAAGTCCGAAGGGGAAACGAAGTGGGGCCACGAGGTGGGGACACAGTAGGGCGGCGCGGCCCAAGCCCTGGCCGCGCCGGCCTATTGTGTGGCCCCACCAGGACTCCACCGACCTTGCCCTTCCGCCTACTTAAAGTCTCCGTCGCGAAAACCCTACCACGTTCGACGAAACCAGAGAAAACCTTCCAGAGCCGCCGCCATCGCGAAACCAAGATCTGGGGGACAGGAGTCTCTGTTCCGGCACGCCGCCGGGACGGGGAAGTGCCCCCGGAAGGCTTCTCCATCGACACCACCGCCATCTTCACCAACGCTGCTGTCTCCCATGAGGAGGGAGTAGTTCTCCATCGAGGCTAAGGGCTGTACCGGTAGCTATGTGGTTCATCTCTCTCCTATGTACTTCAATACAATAATCTCATGAGCTTCCTTACATGATTGAGATTCATATGATGATGCTTGTAATCTAGATGTCATTATGCTAGTCAAGTGGATTTTACTTATGTGATCTCCGGAGACTCCTTGTCCCACGTGTGTAAAGGTGACAGTGTGTGCACCGTGTGGGTCTCTTAGGCTATATTTCACAGAATACTTATTCACTGTTATGAATGGCATAGTGAAGTGCTTATTTATATCTCTTTATGATTGCAATGTGTTTTGTATCACAATTTATCTGTGTGCTACTCTAGTGATGTTATTAAAGTAGTTTATTCCTCCTGCACGGTGTAATGGTGACAGTGTGTGCATCGTGTAGTACTTGGCGTAAGCTATGATTGTGATCTCTTGTAGATTATGAAGTTAACTATTGCTATGATAGTATTGATGTGATCTATTCCTCCTTTCGTAGTGTGAAGGTGACAGTGTGCATGCTATGTTAGTACTTGGTTTGGTTATGTTGATCTGTTATGCACTCTAAGGTTATTTAAATATGAACATTGAATATTGTGGAGCTTGTTAACTCCGGCATTGAGGGTTCGTGTAATCCTACACAGTTAGTGGTGTTCATCATCCAACAAGAGGGTGTAGAGTCTAGCATCTATTTATTTATTCTGTTATGTGATCAATGTTGAGAGTGTCCACTAGTGAAAGTATGATCCCTAGGCCTTGTTCCTAAATACTGCTATCGCTGCTTGTTTACTGTTTTACTGCATTTATACTTCCTGCAATATTACCACCATCAACCACACGCCAGTCCTGGACAGCAAAGCACTTTTCTGGTGCCATTGCTACTGCTCATACTGATTCATACCACCTGTATTTCACTCTCTCTTCGCCGAACTAGTGCACCTATTAGGTGTGTTGGGGACACAAGAGACTTCTTGCTTTGTGGTTGCAGGGTTGCATGAGAGGGATATCTTTGACCTCTTCCTCCCTGAGTTCGATAAACCTTGGGTGATCCACTTAAGGGAAACTTGCTGCTGTTCTACAAACCTCTGCTCTTGGAGGCCCAACACTGTCTACAAGAATAGAAGCACCCGTAGACATCAGCGGTCATATGGGCTGTCGGCGCTGCGTCGGCGAGCTTGCGCCGAACCCGTGCAAGAAGTGCGAGCAGCCGGCGAGGTTGCCGCCGTCGAATCGATCTGGGGCAAGATTGCCGCTGTCGAATCGATCTAGGGCAATGGTCAAGTGCGTCGGCTGCCAGAGCTTGGTCGCCTCCACGGAGTCCTACAAGCACTATATCGCGTGCCCGCATGGTCCGTGCTGCTGCACAGAGGCCATCAATACCGGCTGCAGCTTCACCGGCCCGCCGCGGGAGCTCCTGGTACACCTCCAAGCATCCCACTCCATCCCAGTGTTTACGTTCCAGTATGGCATACCCACCTGGTGCATAGTTCGTGTTCCGGTACAACCGCGGGGACACCTGTTCATCGGCAGTGGGGAAGAAGACGGTAGCGTGTTCGCCATCACCGTTGGCGCGCTCGGCCCGACCACCATTGTGTCATGTGTGTGCATCAGGTCGGGCGCGTGCTTGTTTCCGATGTACAAGGCGCAGCTACTGGTGATTGGTCTGCCGGCGCCGGCGCCGGCTGGGACCAGTGACCTCTCGACGGACACCTTGATGGCGGTAATCGAGCCGACGAGCTCCCCGACGCCTAGCTCGATCATGTTGCAGCAGCTCACTTCTTTTCTGGCGGTGCCGCCCCGTTACACGAAGCAGAATGGAGGGCAGCATGTGTTGCCTATCTGCGTTTGCATCAACAAGAAGGTTATACAATAATCTTCGTTTAGTCATACTGCAATGTAGTTACTCGAAGATCGGAGGGAGTAGTTTAGTTCGAAGTAGGGTTCGTTCGGATGTATTTTGGACTTGTATAGTAGTACTACTACTCCAGAACTATTAGCTAGCTAGTTGGAGTGCTAGAATGCAGCTCGGAGTATTATAGTATTTTGGCAGTACTACTAGTATATGTATGTGACTGCAAGTTCAAACTAAAATGGAGTATTTCTTGCTAATGTTGTTCTTTTGGAGTCATCATTTTTTTCTGAACGTGTTAACTATGCTATTGTCTAAGGATTCGTTTAGATTTATTTGGTTGAATTCATATTCTATCTCTTCCTAATTTGGCAAAACTGCACTGTCATGGGCATTCTTACAAGGTCGCTGAAGTTTCGAAGTTTCTTAATGTATATTGCGTAGGGTGTACCCCCTTAACATGGATATGTTGCATTTTTTGGTTGTATTTTTTTTGGAAATTTTCAGGACCATAAAATAGCACGCCTTCAGTTGAAATTTGAATTACTTTTCGAAAAGTGCCCGATACTAGCATCGAGTAGTAATTTTTTTTTGTACTCCCTCGGTCCCACCAAAAGTGTCTCTAAGTCCCACCAAAAGTGTCTCAACTTTGTTAAAATTTAGATGGATAGATGTATCCATCTTTTTTTTGACAAAGTTGAGATAAATTTGGTGGGATGAGCCACGGAGTCCTAGTTGATGGCGAGAAGGTTGATGCCTTGCTAGGTTGGTGTACGTTGCAAAAAGAACAAGGTTGGTGTATTTGTTTTATTTGTTCACCATAATACTGACACGGCCATCGATTTGATTAGACAACACAAGCCTGAGACGTTTCACTTATTTATTGTATAGGAAGCACGATTAATGGATTGTAATGATGGGGCTACTCCTATAGTCCGTCTACTCCTACTCGGGTGTCGGGTCACATTCACACTCTCCTCTTTTTCTGAACACATTCACACTCTCCTCTTTTTTTGAACACATTCACACTCTCCTCGAAACTGCAGTAGGCAGTCTCAGTTCACCTCCGTCGTCTGACTCGTCTATTCCTACTCCGCCCACCTTCCATAGCACGCGCCTGCGTCTCCGCCATGGCGCTTTTGCATCCTATCCAGCAGTGCCCAGTTTGAGGAGCCTCTGTTCTCCATCTCAAACCCCCACCCACCACCATTGATCGCCATCTCTCTCCCAAAGTTCCAACCAGTAAATCTCCCAAGAAAACCCCCAACCCCATTGTACCACCTGCCTCCTTGCGATGGCGAAATCGAGCACGGTCTGTGGATCTGGGCTGTTTCACAAGGTGTTTACAGAAGGCCCCCTTGAAGTGCTCATCAGCCAGTGCGACGCCATCACCGCCGCGTCCCTAGTCGGTTCCTCCAAAGGTATTCTTCAATCGGCCAAATACAGTGCCACTCTGCCTGCTTCTCAGCCGTTTGGCCTTCCGTGTGTTCTCTATTGTGACCCGGCGGATAAACAATGGGTGTTCAAGGAGGATTTGCCGGTGCACAGCAAGTGCAAACTAAATCCGCTGGACAGGTTCTCCTACGATGCCCTAATGCCACACGGTAACGATGAGGTGCGGGCAGGCGCCAATGGAGATTGGATCGCCACAGTTGGCCCCGAATGCAAGTGCAGCCTCCTCAATGTCTACACTCATCGTAATATTGACCTTCCATCTCTGAGGAAGAAGTTTGAAACCACAGGCAATCCACTTATATTCTGGTATAAGGGTTATGTTATTCGACTGCAGAAGATAGCTATTTGCCAAGTTCCTACAGCTGCTGGGGGGTATGAAGATTTCTCCCTTGTCGCAATCTTCGACTTTGCAATTGCCTACCTCCATGGAGAAAATCCTCGTACATGGATACTTCTTGAAAACCAGTTTGAACACAACACCAGATACTGCGATGCAATTATACATAACCGACTTGTGTTTGCCGTTACTGAGCTTGGAAATGTTTATGCATGGGATCCTTCTCAATTTGGTAACATTTCCTCCCTAATTTTTTTATATACGTAACTTATATACAACATGTCACCTCTTATTTGCTGAACTGTCTTGGCATCTTTCGGCTTAAAGGAATTCCATAGGCGCACACCATAACCCTCTTGTGGTATGGACATATATAGTTATAGAATTTAACATCTACAGGAATTTTAGTATGGTCTAATGTGCATGTTGTTCCGTAGGAAAAAGGCCCTTAGTATTTAAGTTTCTTCATTATTACACCCTGGAAAATTTAAGGTAGAATAGAAATAGAATCAATAAAGGTGCCATGCAATATTGATGAAGACTTTCATTTGTTTATATTCCCCTGGTTCTAGAGAATAAGGAGTACTATAGTCAAACCATCTAAAATTTGGACTAATATTTTGGGGAACATGTTTTAAATCCTTACAAAGTTTTACCAAGATATTCGAAATATATTTCAAACCATCTTATGTTCGACCATGATTTTATAAAATACTAGTATTGGCATCTACAATATCAAATCAATATCACTAGTAGATAAATCATGAAAGATATTTTCATGTGACGTGTTCTTTCCTTTTTCAAGGTCCTATAGTGCTCTCTGCTCCACCCCTTCCGTGGACGACTGAACTTGATTTTGACGATGATGATTTTCCGTGGACGACTGGACTTGATCTTGACGGTGATGATTTTGAGTCTAAAAGTCGTACATTGTGGCTGGCAAGATCTCAAGATTGTTCTAGACTTCTCTTGGTCTATGCACGTGGCGTAATGGATATTGATGGTGCTCTAACTTATGATAGTACGCCTGTTGTCCATTGCGGTCGCGCTGTTCGCAGCTATACTTCGGGGTATGCCTGCATTGTATTCTCGAAGGACACTAGTCGGTTACTTCCAGCTTACCCGTGGGAAAGGGTTACTAATCTTGGAGACTATTCTATGTTCCTTGGGGTGAACTATCCGATTTTCATGCCAGTGGGCGGTGCAACATTTCCCCCAGGATATTTGATAAGAAGAAACTGCATCTACACCACGCCTCAGGCCATTAGCCTTCAGTTTAACACAGCACGTCATGAAATTTTCCGCTTCAGTTTGAATGGCGAAGACCAGCAAAGCATCTCGTTCTCAAGCAGCGGTCCAGGGGCCAACTGGCAGACGGGGTTTTGGTTCTTCGCAAGCTACACCAACGCGCTGGACTGGAACAAAGACAATCAGAGTTAGAGATATTTATGTAATAGTAGGATCATACTACTAGCTAGCTCAGTTGGTCTTGACTCCTATTTAACTATTTATAGCTAATGTACTTAGGTGATAAATTGATGCTATTTGCATGAACCCAGGTGCTTCTTGTAATTTGATCAAATACGGTCTATACACATGCATGCTTGTTTGGTTGTTTCAGTGTCCCTAGAGGCATACATATATACTGTTATTTAGCAATCTTTATTACAGTACAAAGGCCTTAACCTCATGGTTCACAGAAAGTATAAACGTAGATCAGCCATCTAAACATAGAAGACATTCTATTGTATGATTCTTACATATACACATCAACATGCTATCAGAAAATCTTAATGTGAATTGTACTAGCTGTACAAACCCGTGCATCATTCTCTAGCCGGTTGCACCCAAAAACCAAATCGTGGTACTTCATAGTTAACTGTATGTAGGACAACATACGGATCCAATGCGAAGCCATGGGTGTCACCTGCATGAAAGAACCATATTTCACATGGTTGGAGGTACTCCACATGGCATTTAAAATCATTCCTTGTCCTTCATATGGCCCTTAAAATCGTACAGTTGGATTTGTGGGTTTTAATATTTTATTAACACACTCAATTAATTGCCCAAACATTGATTAATAATATTATTAAGGGGTGTGATGTTGAAAGCCATAAGAACAATGTGCCAAACAATCTTTGCTAGCGGACGGTAAATGTATACCCATCAGAAATATTAGTAGTACTACTAGTAGTACTATCAAAATAATCAGCAGACGTGCATGTTTCTTTGGTCAGAATAACTGCTGCACCATCTTAAAAGTAAATGGCACGACCATTTACTATTTGATTTGATAGCGTGCAGCTAGATGACGTACATTACTATCTCTACTTCCTTGGGTCGCCCAAATCTGGAGTACTAAAAGCAAATCCTGGTGATTCATTTAACAAGACAACACAGATGCGTCCAAATTTCTCCGCCCATGTTATTATATTAATATACGAAATCTGGAGTGTGTTGCCTCGTTGCCTTCCAAGAGAAGCTGCATTCCTTGCCCAAAAAAGAGAGAGAGGTTGTATTTATAACTACCTCACCGGCCGCCACTAGTACAAACCATCACTCCCTCTCCACCTCCACCTCCACCTCTTCCCTAGTAGCTCCACCTCCATATTGGCGACGGACCACAATCGCGAGGCTTCGACTTCCTCTTCGACGGTGGCGGCGACAGAGGCGTGAGGCACCTTCTCCGCGGCGCATCACTCATCCTCGTCCCGCGGCAACAATGGTTGTATGTGAAATCACCATACCCTTGTGTATGGTAGAGATGATGATGCGGATAAAATTTTGTTGGCGGTTGCTCATCCTTGTTTGAATATTTGGTGTAGATTCACATCTAGGGCAGGGTGTCAAGCGGGGTGGGTAGCGGGCTAGCTAGTTTCAGTGCGAGTGCTTTAAATCTGCTCTAATCTCAACCACTATTTGCTCTAATTTTCTGCTTTGCGGGACGATTCACGGACGCCGCTTGCAACCCTAATCTAGGGTATTGATCCTAGTTTAGTAGACTACTAGGATTTACATGCCAATTTGTTTTTAGACTAGATCCGGATATATTTGTCAATACTACTACGTACTTCCTCCGTTCGTATTTAATTGACTCTAGTTGAAAGCATCGACAATTCATTTTCTTCTCTCCCTCGCGTCGACTAATTAAAACCGAACAGAGGGAGTATTAGGAATCCATGTGCATCCGTACTACCAGTAAGGTATTGCGTTGTTGCAGAGGCTCAGTGTAATCAATATCTTTCGATATTAATATACTCACTTTATCAGAAAATAAATTAGGAATCCATATTCAAAATTGCTAGTTTGATCGACGTTTGATGATGATTTGTGAGGCCATGTATGGGCCTAGTTTGTTTTGCTTGGTGGTCAGTAGGCTGATGATTTTTTTTTTGCTTGGTCGATCTGTGGTCGTTCCATGGCCACTGCTGATTAATAATTACTAGAATCAACAATTTTTTGCTTGTCTGGTGATTGGAATTGTATGCGCTCTTCTGAAGAGCACCACCGCACGATGATTAGTCTTAATGGAGATGCAGATGTCGATCAAGAGGGAGAAACATATCTTGATCATGCATTTCTCACGAGATTACTTGGTGATTGGAAGTAGAATCCACAATTTGTTGTGCAAACTTCTCAACATATGCATATATTCATTGAATTGGCTTTATGTGATCAATATTACTTCTTATTGCAGATGGATGGAGGGGAAAGAGCGAAAAAACCGATACTTAGTGAAATGACTTCTCATTCTGTGACTTCTGATATCCCAGATGACAAGGTAAATATATAGAACGATGATTCGTAGGTGATGAAAGCAGAATCCACAATTTGCCGTGCAAACTTCTCAACATATGCATTTATTTGATTAATTAGTTTTATGTGATCAATAGTATTACTTATTCCAGATGGATGTAGGGGAAGGAACGAAAAAGCGGATGCTATGTGAAATGACTTCTAAATCTGTGTGTACTGATATCCCAGAAGACAAGGTAAACATATGGACCGACGCTTGTTTTTCTGCTGCCCCCGTTAGATGGCTAGATGCTCTGGTCTAATTTCTGTTCATGTGCTTATTATTGCAGAAACATAGAGTTGAAGAAAACTCTATATTGTCTGATGACAAAGGTGAAATGGCATGCCAGTCTTTTAAACCTCCGACGCCACCTTGTTTACTGCCTATGGAGACCGATGCGGCTGGACCTGGTACTGATGAGCCTATACGTGGCATCATCGTGCCACATGAAGAAGGTTGTGGATTGGGTTTACCCCCTGCTGTAGAAACTGGTGGTGCAGCTGGAGCTGCTAGTGTAGAGCCTCTAGTGAACGGTGTCGTGCCACGGGAATTCTCTGAACTGGAGCAATACGATTTACCTATTGTCAAGACCGATGTAACTGGTGCTGATGCTGGAGTTGCTACTGATGATCCTGCACCTGAAGTTGCCACGCCACCCGAAGGAGGTTTTGTATTGGTAGAACCCGTCATGACTATGCCCACAGTACTGACTGGTGGTGGACCTGGAGCTAGTAGGGTAGAGCCTCTAGCGAAAGGTGTCGTGCCACGAGAATCCTCTGAAGTGGATATTGGTGGTTTACCCTCTGTAGAGACCGGTGATCTACCTGGAGCTGGTATTGTAGAGATTTCAGCAAACGGTGCTGTCCCACCCAACTCCTATGAACTGGAGCATGTACCTGATGTGCCTTCTGTAGAACCTGATGCACCTGTAAGTAGTGGTGATGATTCCGCTGAATCTGATCAAGAAGGATCTGCATCTCGAGGACAAGATGTCAGCTGTCATTCACCTGAATCCGAGCTGAAGTCAGCAACGGTAGCATATATGGCACGGACTGTCCTTCAAGCTCTAAAGATCCAGTTGGGTGGTTCACAGGACCAGCTACTCCAAGCCATTGTCACTACAAAAGACCAGCCAGCATGCTTCGTCATCTCCTGCATACTGTTTGACAAGTCAAGCATGCAATCTGGCGCATTGTTAAATCCCATCAGCATGGAGAGAGGAGCTATGTTTATGTCAAGATGATTCATGCTGATTTGGTAAGGTTCCATGATAAGATGTATGGGTGGGGTGAGGCAAGAGCCACATTTTGCAGCATTCACACAGTCTTTGCTCTTGAGCCAGACCCCATGGATGCTTACCCAGTGGTGCAGCTGTCCTGACTTGATATATGTTTTATGATCAGTATGCTGTTGTCATGGAACTGTGATGTGGAGCTACCTTTCTTATGGTTTCTAGGCTTTTGGTTTCAACATGTATTATGGAGCTTACCTTAGGACTTTCGCATGCGTTTGGCTGTTGACCTGTAATGTTTGTGGTTGGTTGTCTAATCTACTTGGCACAATCACATTGCAAAGGCAAATGTTCCTTTTCTCTTTAATTGTTATTATGATTTATGTCTTATAACCAGGCAAGAATATGCAATCTTGGTTCTCTGACCGATATATATTTACATACAACTTTTGTTCACATAATAACACTTACACGGGAAAAGAGTAGCTTTCTCTGTTGGACAAACACCAAACCACAAAAGGGTAACAACACAATATCCAAACTAGGTACGGCACCTGTTGAGCATACATGACTTTTGGCGTAAAATCACGTTAACCAACACTAGCATCATCTTGTTATTTGCAAGGTGTTATGCTTATCAGTCTAATCACAATACACCACCTACTTCAGGTGGCACGATGATGTCAAGTGCAGGCTCACCAGTACCAACTCTCTTGCATCAGTCTCCATTGAAGGTACGCCACTGCTGCAGTAGACACCATTAGCAATGCAAGCTGAAGGTGTTCTTATCCTCATATCAGGATCACATAATACAGGTGTCAAGCTTCATGCACTAGCCAACACAATCAAAAGTCCGAACTACGATCGCTAGGAAAAAAACATGAAGATCTTTTTTTCGAATCCCACGCTGAACATCTTTTTCACTAATTAGGTAAGCTCCTGCTGACAAACATATTACAGCAACTCCAGCAGTGGCTCTATATTTTGGCGCTCTGGGCTGATGCTGCGCATGGAGCCGGCAATAGCTTCACCGGAAGCTGCAAACTGTGGCGGCCAAATGCAGGGCTGAAACAGCGTATTTTCAGAGGCGCTATAAATGCAGCGCCAAAACAGAATATAATGAAAAATAGAGTGCAGTAAAACAGAAGATCAAACAAAGACTAGAAATAGACATAAAATAGGATAAAATTAGCTTGATAGATACTCCGTAGTTCATATTTTTACAAAGTAGTGCGATAAAACTAAACTAAAACTCGACATCTGACGAGTCCGGTGTCGTGCCCGACACCGGATCCAACGAGAAGAGGTCAATCCAACGGGGGTCATCCTCGCCAATGGTGGTCGGCCCGGCGAGCTGCGCTTCGATGAAGGCCCGCTTCGTCACCTTCTCCGCCCTCCGTCGTGCGCGGTCCTCCTTCTTCGCAGCCCGCCTCGTCGCCTTCTCCGCCCTCCGTCTGCGGAAGTGCTCGTTCTCGGCGGCAACGTCCTCGGGGAAGCGGGCCGCCCACTCACGCGCCGCGCGCTCGTCCCGCTCGGCGATGCGCAAACGGCGCTCCGTCTCGCGGCGGCGGCGCTGTTCCTCCTGTCTAACGATGTACGGCGGTGGCGCGAGATCCTCGGCCTGCTGGCGCGTCCACACGTCATGGAAATTCATCGACGATCGCGGGCGCCCGAGCCGCCACGCCACGGCGTCGTACGCGCGCGCGGCCTCGTGCGCGGTCTCGTAGGTGTCGAGGCCGATGCGCTCGCCGCCGTCACGTATCTCCGCGTAATACGTACCTTTGGGGCGCGCGCGGACGCTGCGGTACCCCGTGCCCGAGACGCGGCAGTACCGCGAGCTCGACGCGAGACGAGGCATGGCGGCGGCGGCGGAAGCGGAGCCGCGGCGGCGATATTAGGCGCAGATGGGCAAATTTCAGCAACCTACCACCTTCCAATTAGAAAATTGTACTCTTCAGCCTTCCCCTGTTGGGCCCAATATTTCACTTTGGGTTGCCAACGGCCATCTACATGGTAATTGCTATCGGCCTACTTGCTCCGGCTGTCGAAGCCCAATAACTACAAATGGGCCTGTCTGCTCATGCAATTTCGGCCCTTTTCTAATGAAACACAGATCCTATGAATGGCAAAAAAAACGCGGAGATTCTACATAAAAGTTGTTTTTATTTATTTTGAATTATTGGGTTCCAATTTTTGAAACTGCTCATGCCCAATATGAAAATCCTTGATCGCTCCATACCCACATGGATAACGGTATCTATACCTAATAATAATAATAAAAGCAAAAGTGTTTCCGTGGTTCGGTCCGTTTGGTTTCCCTCGTCCGTCCTAGGTTTGGATCGTCGTCCGTCGTAGGTTTCGTTCCTTGTAGGTTTGCCTCGATCGGTTCCCTTACTGGGTCTGGACTATGAACGATCGGGAAAAGAGGAGATTGCATCGGTCACGGCAGTTCCTACGGTATGGCGTGGAGCCTTCCAATTCTATATGTTTGTTTCTGCATGGAATACGCACGATCGGGGAAAGTGGAGTTTCTTTCCGTGTGGACTACTACAAAATATACGGACACCCAGCGTGAGATAAATCAAGTGCCCCAAATAAAAGTTCCCGTATCTCTCCAATCTTAGTTTACGCCACACAATAGATCGATTGGTTCGTCAAAAACCATGGAACAGGGAGAGGTGCGAGATGGCGGTCCTCATCCTGTCCCGGTAGCAATGGACCGCAACCTACTCTCGATGAAACCAACCAGCGTCGTCGTCTCGACTTCGACCAGTTCTTCCAGGTGTTACTAGCAGAGGCGTCATGCAAAAACGCACAGTCACGACCACCTAATCTGATTTTCCTGAGCGCGAGCAGCTAGGGGCTCTGCTGCACCACTGAGTTCCGCCGGTGAATCGCCTAACTCCACCCCGTGGTGCCCAGATCGCCGCCTGGCATGACGTTTATGCAGTATGAACTGCAATGCCCACGTATGTCTTCTGGCGCATGTTCGCGTGCAAGCTCATGTGGAAAAAACGATCAGTAACAGAACCGAGGCTTTAGCCAATCTGATCATCTACCTCATTGCAAATCCCTGACCTTCAGGAAAGAATCGCCCATGCGATTGAAGTGCAAGCTTGCCAATCTGAAAGGATACATTACCCGAACACCAGCTCTGATCTGATCCGTATGAAGCCCAACGATCGGAACATCCAGACTTCCCCTGGGGTGATTCCTGTGCAAGCAACACACAGAGTAAGATCAGTCGTGAGCATACCCGTTTGGGAAGGACTTGATGGTAGTGAATTTACGACGACACGGTCAGAAAGTCCTGTCCGTGTTGAGATCAACAACACTCTTGAAGGAGCCAATGGGGATGATAGAAAGGCTAGAAGCTCCAGCTCTAGCTCTGTTTTTTTTTCAGCTGGCGAGGGTTCTCTCGCATGCATGACGAAGAGACGGTGCAGGTAAGCGAAAAAAGTTCAGTGTTACTCTATCAGGTAGTGCAATCATCATGGTCGATCATATGCATTGTGTCATAACTGACGGAGAGAACTTTAGTTACTACAATATAACTTGAGAATAGGTAGTTTCAGCATGTATTACGTTTACTATAGAGCAAAGTTCAGTTGTACTTTCTGTTTAAAAGTTCAGTTGTACCAGAAATATTTATCAACCCAATATTTATGTCATGTTTGACGACTTATTTTCTGAAGGACTACATGCCCTTTCATAGCAAACTTGTACTAAATTATTTATGGTTTAAAAAATATTTAATAAAAATCCACTTCGAGCAAAGTATATAGGCATGTTTACTAATATTTAGTAAATATCATATGATTGTGAAAAGAGGAGAAGTCTTAACACGGACAGTGGCGGAGACACGTATGAGCTTTGTAGTCAAATGATTTCATAGTTTATTTGCCAATCCTACAATGATCATGCAAAAAATTATTAAAAATCCATAAAAGTTGGTGTATTTGACGACACAAATTGGGTGACCAAATAAGGTTGAAATCCTGGCCCCACGAGATAACACGGATGATTTGTAGAAATTATTGAGTATATATTTCTCCCGATGCAACGCACGGGCTCTTTTGCTAGTTTTTAATAATTCATAAAGTGGATTTGAAATTTAAAACATATCCTAATAATTCCATGATTTAATCTATCAACTTGCAAGATCTTGGGTTCTGGTTAGCCCAAATAAAAAGCGTACAGATCATGCTCTTAGGGTTCTTAAGCAGAGACCATCTGTTTCAGCCCTAAAGAAAAGAGTAGATGGTGTGCAAAAACGTTTATCTTTTGCTGCTCTCCTGGAGTACCCTGCTTGTACAAGTTATGAGTATCCTGCTTCCCAGATGCTTAAAGATGATCTTATTGAGGCAGGGTATGTTTGCACACAGTTGGGAAATAAGCCTAAGGTGGTTTTTGCTGCATCTCTTACTCCTCCACCGCTGGAAATTCAGTTTGGCAGCGTTGCAACTCCACCAAGGGCTCAGCAAATTGATCAGCGTAATGAGCGGGAGACTTCTGGTTTGGATAGCTTGAATTTGGATAGGCCGGTTTTCTCGGGCCCAATTGATTCTTCTCCTGATAGCCCAGCCCATGATTCTGATTTTCAGTCAATGCTTGATGATATGGTGGATCGTGTCTGGACCTGCCAACGTTGCCTCAGTTTTTCGCACAGTACAAAGGAATGTGTTGGCAAAATTCGCTGCAAATCGTGTTACCGATATGGGCACGAAAAAAAGATTGTTGGAGAAAACCACCATCAATGCGATGGGTAGCAAAAGTTTTGTCCAAAACTGACAACCTCGTTTCGCGCGATGATGGACAGAAGGCAATAATTCCTGTGCTTAATACGTCGGATGCTCCGCCTTGCACTGTTCATTCTGAACTAGCTCTCTGTCCTGTCTCTGCTGCTTCACCTTCCTGCCACGAGGCGATGGCGAACTTCCCGGTGGATCCCCACCGATTCACGCCGGCGGGCTTCCAGGTGCTTCAACCTTGGGGCGCTGATGAGAGGCCGGCGCGCATGTATGTCACGGCGGCGACTCCACCACCTCGTCGCCATGAGTCTTGGGCCATTGCTCAAGTTCTTCCGCGGCCAGAGGGAGCAGAGATCGATGAAGTTCTCAATCAGGTACATGATCACATTCAGGAGAATCTGCATTTGGAGGTAGTGAACTTTGCGGAGAGTGCAGTTGGATTGGGCTTGTACCGCATGCGGGATAGTGCTGTTAGAGATCTGTTAGTTAATCAACCTGCTCATCAACTTGAGAATGGTCGTACAGTAACCTTTGTTAGGCATGATGAAGGAGAAAATTTTCGATCAACGGTCTATACTCGTCTTAGTTGGTTAATGATGCTTAACTTGCCTATGGACTATCGCAATGAGGAATTCTTGAGGGATTCTGTTGCCAAGTTTGGTAAGATGAGGGGATGGATTAGAGAGGATCCCACCCCTGCTCGTACTCTGATTAGAGTTGCCTATGGAGGAACTAGAGATGTTCCCAGGTCTTTGGTTATTAGGGAACCACAGAGATATGGGGGGACAGTAGTCTCATGGACTGTTCCAATCTACATTTTGACTAGTGAACCAGAGGATGTGTTGCCACCTGATGAATCCCCTGAGCCAGAAAATGGCAATCCTCACCCACAGTTCTTTGTTGGTCCTGTTCCACCACAAGACAATTGGGCTCCACCAATGAACCAGGGTTGGGATAATTGGAATGAAGAGGGTCATGCTGGTAATGACAATGACAATGTTAACCCTGGATGGGACTTACCTGGGCCTGACTTTATGCAGCAGCTCCCTTCCTCCATATCTGTTCAGTTCACTGATCAGACTATCTCTTCTGTTCAACTTGTTCCTGGAGAAGGGTCTGTCCTTGTGCAGCAAGGAAACATGGAGCTCATTGAGATAGAAGATATCACTGAAGAGTGGGAGGAAGAATACCCACAGAATGTACCAATGCATGATGTGCAGGGATATATGGGAGATCCTAATCTTGCCCTGGTTCCATACAAATACTGCATGCGGCACTCTGTTTGGTCTCAGGTTGGCTCATCTGCAAACACTGCTCGGCATGTTATGATCTACGATCCGAGTACAAGGAGATGTCTTTGGGAATGCCTGCCTCTTTGATGCATTCACCGAAGCCTTTGGTTGATGCTGACCACTGCTTGTACCTGGTGGATCCTCGGTTTCAGATTCAGATTCTTCGGTGCAAGACTACTGCGGATATCTTTGCTTGATCAGCTGGTGGTGCCTCCTTTGGAGGGTACAAGGAAGAGGGGGCGCGGGAAAAGGTTGTGCACAGCTTCAGAGGAAGGGGTCGGAGAAGTACTAGGCGAGGCTTCCATCAAGCGAGGGATACAAGGCTGAGCCCATCAATGAGCAGCTGGAGCCCAAGAAGGAGGCAAAGAAAAAGCCCGAGTCCAAGCCCGATAAGGAGAATGTTGCACCTTTTACTCCTATAAAGGTGATTCGGAAAGGTTGGTGCAGCTACGGAGATACTGAGACAAGTTGACCGAGGAGAAGCTTATGGCCTCTTACGTGCAAGACTCTACTTCAGGAGTTTAAATGATAATACATCTCTATGTGGTGCTTTTGTGCCCAAATGTGGGCTTATTTTGTTGCCTTAGCTACACCTATGATGCCATTGTGCAAGACTATCTATCACAGTATTATATATATATGAACTGCAATGCTATGATGCTTGGACCTTATTTGCTGTCTTGTGTATTGTATGAGTTGTTGGTTGTCCAATGGCTATGTCTTGCTTTTTATTCATTGGGTTTTAATGGATAGCACAAAACAATGGTTAATGGATTGGTTGGTTACTGGATTGGAATGTGAGAGGCCTAAATGATAAGGATAAGCGTTTGGCAGTGTATAATAAAATTGATGAAAGTAATGGCTCGGTAGTATGTCCGCAAGAGACTAAGTGTGAAAATTTTGATCATTCTTTTATCAGGAGCTTTTGCCCCAAAAGGTTTGATCGGTTGCTTTCTCCTTCTTGGGAGCCTCTGGTGGCATTATTATATTATGGAACAGTTCTATCTTTGATGGTACTCTTTTGGAAATACATAGATCAGCAGTGAGGGTTCTTTTTACCTCAAAGCATACAAAAGAGTCTTGGACTTTGGTTAGTGTTTATGGTCCTTGTAGAGGCATAGAGAGGGATATTTTTGTTCAATGGCTGCATGATCTTCAGATTCCTTTTGATGAACATTGGTTGCTAGTTGGGGATTTTAACTTTATGAGGTCTGTTGATAATAGAAACAAGCACGGAGCTGATATGAATGATATTTTCATTTTTAATGAAATTATCAGTTACCTTGGCCTAGTGGAGATTCCCTTAAAAGGCAGAAAGTTTACTTGGTCCAATATGCAGGATCAGCCCTTGCTTGAGCAGCTTGACTGGTTCTTTACTAGCTGTCAATGGACTCTCAAATATCCAAATACCTTAGTTCATCCCTTGGCCAAACCTGTGTCTGATCATACTCCTTGTGTGATTCAAATTGCCACAAGTATCCCTAAGGCACACATTTTTAGGTTTGAAAATCACTGGGTTGAGCAGCCTGGGTTTATGGATTTGGTTAAGGAGGTGTGGACTTGGCCAGTTAGATCTTCTTCTGCTGCAGGCATTCTTTCAGCCAAGCTAAAAAATCTGAGATATGAGCTTAAGAGATGGGGGAAAAGCTTATCTGCCATTAAGCAGTTAATTTTGAAATGTAATCAGGCAATCCTGATTCTTGATCAGTTGGAGGATGAAAGGGAGTTGAGCAGGCCTGAATTTAATTTCAGGAATATTGTGAAGGAGCATTTAAAAGCTCTGATGCAGTCTCAGTCTGATTATTGGAAGAAGAGATGCACTATAAGATGGATCAAACTTGGAGGTGAAAACACTAAATTTTTTCACTCCAAGGCCACAGAGAGATATAGGCATAATGTGATTGCAGATATTATGGATGATGATGGGAATACTTTGTCCACTCATAGTGAAAAAGCTAATGCTTTCCTTCATAGCTTCAAAAATAGGATGGGAGTTTGCAGGGCAACTACTCCTATGGATCTTGGAGCTGTCATTCAGAGAGTAGATAACCTTGATTCTCTGGTAACTCCTTTTTCTGATGAAGAGATTGACAAGATTGTTCAACATATGAAGCCAGATAGAGCCCCTGGTCCTGATGGTTTCAATGGTTTATTTTTGAAAAAATGTTGGGATATAGTCAGAGCTGATTTTATTAATTTATGTCATGATTTTCACTGTGGCAAAGCCTCCCTACAGAGTATCAATGGTTCCTTCATTACTCTAGTGCCTAAGAAACACAGTCCTGAGACTATAAATGATTTTAGGCCAATTTCTCTGACTAATACTTGCCTCAAATTCTTGACTAAATTGGCTGCTAATAGGATGCAAAGTGAGATCAAAAGAACTATTCATGCCAATCAGTATGGGTTTATTCAGCAGAGAACAATTCAGGACTGCCTTGCATGGTCTTTTGAGTTTCTGTACTAGTGTCAGCAGTCCAAGAGACAGATTGTAGTCCTAAAAATTGACTTTGAGAAAGCTTTTGACACTCTAGATCATGAAGCCATTATTCAGATAATGAGGGCCAAGGGATATCCTGAGTTATTTCTGATCTGGGTAAAGGAAGTGTTGTCCTCAGGATCTTCCTCTATATTAGTCAATGGTGTGCACAGTAAATCTTTTCCATGTAGGAGAGGAGTAAGGCAAGGAGACCCTCTGTCTCCTCTGCTTTTTGTACAAGGGGCTGATCTGTTACAGACATTGGTCAATATTGCATACAGAGAGGGAATTCTGGTTGCTCCAATTCCTGTTGAAAGTGATTTTCCTATCATTCAGTATGCTGATGATACTATTATTATTTTACCTGCTGAGAAAGTGCAATTGGCTGCCTTCAAAAATATCCTGGATCAGTATGCTGCTTTCACAGGTCTTAAGGTTAATTATAATAAATCCTCTATGATTCCTATAAATTTGTCACATGATGAGGCTGTTGATCTTGCTAGAGATTTTGATTGCCAGTTGGGTAGCATGCCCTTCACTTATTTAGGTCTCCCAATGGGAACCACTAAGCCAACAATCAGAGATATGTCCCCTCTTATTGATAGGGTGGAAAGGAGGTTATCTGCCACTACGTCATTTTTGTCTTATGGAGATAGATTGGTTTTGGTCAACTCAGTGCTCTCCTCTTTGCCTACTTTTTTCATGCTTTCTCTAAGGATTCCTGTGGGAGTGGTGGATGTAGTTGATAGAGCAAGGAGACACTGCTTGTGGAGAAGGAAAGATAAGGAGAAAATTCACTCTCTGGCTGCCTGGCAAATGATTTGTAAACCCAAGAATAAAGGTGGCACAGGCATCATTGATTTAAGAATTCAGAATATAGCACTTACTGCTAAAATATCTCCATAAATTCTATAATAATGATGCTACTCCCCGGTGTAATTAGTAAGGGACTCTTACTATTTTGGATCAGTTCCTCATGCCACTTGTACTTGTTGGCTCCTTCGGTGGAGAGATGTGTTCAGCTTGGTGGACCAGTCTGGTAGCTGTCACTAAATGTACCATTGGAAATGGTGAGTCCATATTATTTTGGGCTGATAAGTGGAAAGAGGAATCACTGGATGTCAGGTTTCCTAGGCTGTTTTCTTTCACTAAGGATAAGCTTCAGTCAGTCAAAGAATTTTGTAATATGGATGATATTACAGATGGATTTCATCTTCCCTTATCCACACAAGCTCATGGAGAAATGTTGCAGTTGAGGGATTTTCTTCAAAGTGTGGAATTATCTGAGGGGACAAAAGACACTTGGTTGATACAAAAAGGTAATGGGCAATATAAGCCAAGTCTGATTTATAGATTGCATTTTGGCTCAATGCTAAACCACACTCCCTCTATTTGGTTGTGGAAGAGCAAATGTACCTCAAAACACAAATTCTTTGCCTGGCTCATTCTTCATGATAGAATAAATACCAAGGACATGCTACTGAGGAGGCATTGGAATGTTTCTGATACTCAAAGTTGTGTGTTGTGTCATGATGATTATTATGAAGATTGGAGACACCTCTTTTTTAACTGCATGTACAGCACACGAATTTGGAATTATTTGCAAATACCCTGGCACCCGGGAGATACACTTGCATCACTATATGCTGCCAAAAGAAATTTCCAGGGACCATGTTTTGTTGAAGTTGTGGTCATTGCATGTTGGAACATTTGGAAGCAAAGGAATGCATGCATTTTTAAACATATCAGGCCGACTTTCAGAGGTTGGAAGGCAGGTTTTTTTCATGACATCACCATGCTTATGCATAGGGTGAAAGCTATTGATGTAGATCCTTTGTCAATATGTCTAAAGTCTCTCCCATAGGTTTCTTTTGTATAAAGCCTGTTTCTTGTTTTCTTTTACCTTTTTGTATATATTGTAACTCTTCTGTTTTGGGTTTAATAAAGTGAGGCTGTGGGGGGCTCCCCCACAGTAGAAAGTTTCAAAAAAAAAAAAGCTTGTATTAGTCTGCAGAATCCTCAATGTTTCAAAGACGGCAGTGGATCAAAAGAAAAAAGGAAGTAGCCAGAAATTAGGCGTCAAAAATAACTCCAAGAAATGAAACTTTTATTGTTCGTAGAGGATGACATGCGGGACCCATGAGCCAGCAGCTTACTCAACGTTTCAAAGGCGGCATGAGATCGAAAGAAAAAGGCAAGTGACTAAATATCAGGAGCCAAAAATAATCCAAGAAATGAAACTTATTGTACATAGAGGATGACATGCGGGTCCCATTTTGCAGCAGCGGTTTCAGCGTTTCAAATGCGGTTTGAGATCAAAAGAAAAAGAAAGTAGCCAGAAATTAGGGGGTAAAAAAACTCCAAAAAAAGAAAGTTGATTATACATAGAGGATCACATGCGGGTACCATGAGTCAGCAGCTTACTCAACGTTTCCAAGGCGGCAGGGGATCAAAAGAAAAAGGAAATAGCCAAAAATCAGAGGGTGAAAAAAAACCAAGAAAAGAAATTTTATATTACATAGAGGATGACATGCGGGTCCCATGAGCCAGCAGGTTCCTCAACGTTTTCAAAGGCCGCTGGGATCAAAAGAAAAAGGCAAATAGCCAGAAATTAGGGGTAAACAATAAATCCAACAAAGGAAAGGTTTATTGTTCATAGATGCTGACATGTGGGACCCATGAGCCAGCAGCGTCAAGGCAAGTGACCAAAAATCAGGGGTAAAAAAAATCCAAGAAAAGAAACTTTATTGTAGATAAAGGATGACTTGTGGGTCCCATGAGCCAGCACCTTACTCAACGTTTCAGAGGCGGCTTGAGATCGAAAGAAAAAGGAAAGTGACCAAATATCAGGAGCTAAAAATAATCCAAGAAAGGAAACTTTTATTGTACATAGAGGTTGACATATGGGTCCCACTAATACAAGCTTTTTCGCTCGAAGATCTTGCAAGTTGATTGTACATAGAGGATGACATGCGGGCCCCATGTGTCAGCAGCTTACTCAATGTTTCCAAGGCGGCAGTGGATCAAAATAAAAGGAAATAGCCAAAATCAGAGGGTGAAAAATAAATCCAACAAAGGAGAGGTTTATTGTCCATGGAGGCTGACATCTGGGACCCACGAGCCAACAGCGTCCTCTACGTTTAGAAGGCGACTGGGGATCGAAAGAAAAAAGGCAAATAGCCAGAAATTAGGGGTACAAAATAACTCCAAGAAAGGAAATGTTTATTGTTCATAGAGGCTGACATGTGGGACCCATGATCCAGCAAAGTCTTCAACGTTTCAAAGGCGGCAGGGGATCAAAAGAAAAAGGAAGTAGCCAGAAATTAGGGGTAAAAAATAACTCCAAGAAAGGAAACTTTTATTGTTCATAGAGGATGACATGCGGGACCCATGCTCCAACAGCTTCCTCAACGTTTCAAAAGCGGCATGAGAACGAAAGAAAAAGGCAAGTGACCAAATATCAGGACCCGAAAATAATCGAAGAAAGAAATTTTATTGTACATAGAGGATGACATGCGGGACCCATTTAGCAGCGGCCTCAATGTTTCCAAGGTGGCACGGGAGACGGGATCAAAAGAAAAAGGAAGTAGCCAGAAATCAGGGGGTAAAAAAAAATCCAAGAAAAGATATATTTCAATTGGGCTGCATCTTGCCATCT
The DNA here is from genome assembly GCF_019359855.2 of Lolium perenne. NCBI lineage: Eukaryota > Viridiplantae > Streptophyta > Magnoliopsida > Poales > Poaceae > Lolium > Lolium perenne. Next base: position 188,640,192 of record NC_067246.2, on the reverse strand, counting down.
GGGCCATCGAACTATCGTGCTGGACGCCTTTTGACTCGTACAATTTCAGCCCACTCCAAAACATGAAAGTCCTATGTTTCGCAAAAACAAAAAACAAAGAGATTCAACATATAAGTTTGTTTATGTAAAAATAAAGATTTAATTTATCCGTTTGCAAAGCTCGGAGCGAAATACACTGTTTATTGTCTGCAAAATAATCAAGATATCACATGTTTCTTGTACGGGGAGGCTGACATCGGGGACCCATGAGCCAGCAGCGTCGTCAACGTTTTAAAGGCGGCAGGGGATGGAAAGAAAAAATAAACCAAAAATCAGTTGGTCAAAATTCCAAGAAAATAAACATTTATCGTTCTGAGAGGATGACATGCGGGACCCATGAGGCAGCAGCATCCTCGGCGTTTATTGTTCATAGAGGCTGACATGTGGGACCCGTGAGCCAGCAGCGTCCTCAACGTTTTAAAGGCGGCAGGAGATCGAACGAAAAAATAAGCCAAAAATCATTTGGTAAACAAAATCCAAGAAACGAAACATTTACCATTCTGAGAGGATGACATGCGGGACCCATGAGGCAGCAACATCCTCAACGATTCCAAGGCGGCAGGTGATCAAAAGGAAAAAAAGGAAATATCCAGAAATTAATTAGGGGTTCAAAATAAATCCATCAAAGGAAACTTTTATTGTTCATAGAGGATGACTGATACGTCCAAAACGTATCTACTTTCCCGAACACTTTTGCTATTGTTTTGCCTCTAATTTGTGTATTTTGGATACAACTAACACGGACTAACGCTGTTTTCAGCAGAACTGCTCTGGTGTCTCATTTTTGTGCAGAAATCCAACTTTCAGGAAAATCCTCGGAATTTATGCGGAAGGTCCTATTTTCCCAGAATATTGGCGGAGCCAGAAGGGCAAGCCAGGTGGGGGCCCGAGGGCCCCACACGCTAGGCCGGCGCGGCCCAGGAGGGGGGCGCGCGGCCCTAGTGTGTGGCGGCCTCGGCTTGCCCCCGACGCCCTCCTTCGGACTACTTATTGCCTTCGACCTAAAAATGCACGGGGGATAGTCGGAGTCGCCAGAAACCATCCAGTACGCCGCCACCATCGCGAAACTCCGTCTCGGGACCAGAAACTCCATTCTGGCACCTCGCCGGGATGGGGAATTGGAGGAGATCATCGCCATCATCACCACCGATGCCTCTCCATCGACCAGCCATGTTTCCCCCATCCATGTGTGAGTAATTCCCCCGCTGTAGGCTGAAGGGGATGGTAGGGATTGGATGAGATTGGTCATGTAATAGTCATAAGATTGTTAGGGCATGGTGCCTAGTATCCGTAGATGTTACTTTTATGATATTGTTGCAACTTGTTATGCTTAATGCTTGTCACTAGGGCCCGAGTGCCATGATCTCAGATCTGAACATGTTATTGATTCATGAAGATATTCGTTGTTTATGATCTTACCTGCAAGTTGTATACACATGTTGTTGTCCGGAACCCGAGGCCCCAAAGTGACAGAAATTGGGACAACCGGAGGGGAAGGCGGTGATGTGAGGATCACATGTGTTCACGGAGTGTTAATGCTTTGCTCCGGTACTCTATTAAAAGGAGTACCTTAATATCCAGTAGTTTCCCTAGAGGCCCGGCTGCCACCGGCTGGTAGGACAAAAGATGTTGTGCAAGTTTCTCATTGCGAGCACGTACGACTATATATGGAACACATGCCTATTGATTGATTAGTACTTGGATACCGTTTTATTATTATCTGCAAATGCCCTGCTTTGATTGTTACATGAGTTTCTCTCATCCATGCAACGCCCGTTCATCCATCCCTGTGCCTACAGTATTTTAATCCTGATGTTTACTATAATCACTACTGCTGTCTTTGTTACTCTGCTGCTGTTATTTCACTACTGCTACTGCTATAAAACTGTTACTACTGATAAACTCTTGCGAGCAAGTCTGTTTCCAGGTGCAGCTGAATTGACAACTCCGCTGTTAAGGCTTTCAAGTATTCTTTGTCTCCCCTCTTGTCGAATCAATAAACTGGGTTTTACTTCCCGCGAAGACTGTTAAGATCCCCTATACTTGTGGGTCATCAAGACTATTTTCTGGCGTCGTTGCCGGGGAGCATAGCTTTATTTGGAAGTTCACTTGGATTGATATTGTTCGCTGCAAATTCTCCATCATGGGTAAACCTCGCGATACTAAGGTCGCCATATTACCATCCACTACAAGAAAAGGTACAACTCTGAGTACCTCTGCTGCTCTTGATTCACCATCTGTGATAAGTAAACTTGTTTCACCACCACAAGCTTCAAATGCTGGTACTTCTGCTGAATCTGAAAATTCCTCTTATAATTTTGATGATGCTTCTACTGTGCTTGATAATGATGGTTCATTAGGATCTTTTCTAGATGCTACAATTGCTAGGTCTAGACAAATTGAAAATACTGAAACTCCTAATGAAAATGCTGCTACACCTGTTAATTCACACAGTCTGTTGAATACTCTAGTGATGATCTTGATGAAGATTATGTGGAACTTGATGATGATTTTATTGAAAAATGCAATGCTACTACTGATGCAAGAAAAATTAAAAAGTTGCTTGCGAGAACATCTTTGTTAGATATAAACTGTCTCCTGATCCTAAATTTGCCACATCTCCTATAAACATTAAGGATAAGGATTATGATTTTTCTCTTGATCTATCTCATATAGCTATTGTTGAGAAAACACCCTTTTGTGGTACTGAAAAAGAAAGTGCCGTTGAACACATGATTGAGCTATCTACTCTGAGTAGCTTGTTTTCTGATGATGTTAAGAAGCGTACTTATTTTGTTGCTAAATTTTTTCCATTCTCATTAAAGGATGACGCTAAAACTTGGTATAATAGTTTGCCACCTGATTCTATTAATAGTCCAAAAGAATTGCTTGATGTTTTCTTCCGGAAATACTTTCCTGCTAGTGCTCAACATATTGCTTTGCAGAGAATTTATAATTTTGACCAGGAAGATGGAGAGAAATTACCTGAAGCTTGGGCGAGATTTTGCTCTCTTATTAGAGCTCGGCCTGAACATGATTTGGAAAAGCATGATTTACTTGATATATTTTATAGTGGACTAACCATTGAGTCTAGGGCATACCTGGATAGTTGTGCTGGTTGTGTTTTCAGGAAAAGAACTCCAGACGACGCTGAAGAATTATTGGCTAAAATAGGCCGGAATCATGATGACTAGACTACACCTGAACCAACCCCAACACCGATACTGAAGAAGAGGGGTATGATTAAATTAAATGATGAAGATATGAGGGAAGCTAAGAAGTCTCTTAAGGAGAAGGGTATTAAACCTGAAGATGTGAAGAATTTACCTCCCATAGAAGATTTATGTAAGATAACTCCCCCTTCATCCATGATTGAGGTACACTCTCTTGAACGCTTTACTAGAGAAGACATTCCGTATTCAAAACCTCCTGCACAATGCTTAGATGAGTTTGATAATTATATTGTTAAGCAAGAAAATTTCAATATGAGAATAGAGAATCATTTAATGGAAAATTCTCAAGCTATTAGTGAATTGCATGGTATTGTGGAGAGAACCTCCAATGATGTTAAGATGCTTGTTAAACACTTTCATATGGTTCAAACTCAAATTGATCAACTCACTAAAGTGCAAAATGACTTGTTGGAAAATAATTCTAAAGAAAAACATGCTTATGAAGTAAAAACTAGAGGCGGTGTTTCTACCCAGGATCCTCTATATCCTGAAGGGCATCCCAAAAGAGTTGAACAAGATTCTCAACGAACTGAAACTAGTGCTCCATCTAAGAAAAAGAAGAAGAAACATAAAAATGTTGTAGAATCCTCTGAAACTATTAATGATCCTAATAGTATTTTTATTTCTGATGCTGAAACTGAAAGTGGTAATGAACATGAGAAAGATAATGATAAGAATGATACTCCTGATAAAGAAGAGGTTGAAGAAGAACCTAAAAAGCATGCTAAAAATAAAAAGTACACTAAAGAAGATTTTATTGCTGAGAAACATGGTAATGAAATAGAACCTTGGGTTCAAAAGCAAGTGCCTTTTCCTGCTAAGAAATTAAAATCAAAGGAAGAAGAACACTATAATAAATTTTGTGATTGGATGAAACCTTTATTCTTGCAAATCCCTTTGACTGATGCAATTAAATTGCCTCCTTATTCAAAGTATATGAAAGATATTGTCACTAACAAAAGGAAAATTCCTAATGAGGAGATTTCCACTATGCTTGCTAATTACTCTTTCAATGGTAAGGTTCCAAAGAAGCTTGGCGACCCAGGTATACCAACTATTCCTTGTTCCATCAAGAATAATTATGTTAGAACTGCTCTATGTGATTTGGGAGCGGGAGTTAGTGTGATGCCTTTTTCTCTTTATAAGAGACTTTATTTAGATAAGTTGATACCGACTGATATATCTTTGCAAATGGCTGATAAATCTACTGCTATTCCTGTTGGTGTATGTGAGGATGTTCCTGTTCAAGTTACTCAAAACTGCTTGATATTAACTGATTTTGTTGTGTTGGAAATGCCTGAAGATGATAATATGTCCATTATTCTTGGGAGACCCTTTCTTAATACTGCAGGGGCTGTTATTGATTGCAATAAAGGAAAAGTCACTTTTAATGTTGATGACAAGGAACATACTGTCTATTTCCCCAAGAAGACTGATAAAATATGTGGAGTTAATACAATTTCCAGTTCAAGAACTGTCAAAGGGGGAGTTATTGATTGTCCTATATATGATCTCAAAGAGGGATATCAAACTATTATGATTGGATCCGTATCAATACAATATAAGGTAATATGATTGATTTGAGGTTTATTTCTTCTTATGACATGTAAAATTATTTGGTGGCAAGACTTGATCAACCTTGTTAACAAGTACATTTTATATGCATAGAAGAGCTAAACAACATTTCTTTCTTCCTCCACTTGATCTACTTGCTGTAGCACTTTTGTTTTGCAAAGTTCTTTAGTTAATTAGAGATTTCAAAATCTTTTTCTGCCCAGTAATAATAAATTTAACACCCAGAAATGTGCATTTTTCAAAGTTTTCAAAAATTCGCAAAAATTACACCATTGGTCCTATTTTTCGACGAGGCACCTGGGAACACCTGGGGATGACCAGTGGGGCACCCCAGGGTGGCACCCCACAGGCCGGCGCGGTCAGCAAGGGGGGCGCGCCACCCTGGCGTGTGGGCCCCTCCTTGCCCCACGTCATCATCTCTTCCTCCCACTCTCTTCTCTCTCCCGAAAAACTCGCACCAGGTTCCTCTCACTCGCGTTTTTGCTCAAGAGCTCCAGATTTCTCGATCTCTTTGCTCAGCCCAGATTTCTGTCTGAAATTTGGCACATTTGCTCTCCGGTATGTGACTCCTCCGATTATCCAAGTAAAATTTTGTTTGGTGGAGTATATCTTGAATATTTTGCTGTTGTAGGTAACATGTTTAGTGAGCTTGCATGCTTGTTCTAAGTGGTAGAAACTAGTTTTGATGCATGATTAGTACTCTAGCAAGTTCCTATGATAGTTTCCCTCAATTATATGTCACCAAATCAAATTTTATATTGTTTGTTGAAAAATTTCAGAAAATGGAAAGGAGTAGGCACCAACTCAACCAACAAGAATTGGAGGTGCAACAGGTTATGAGAGTTCACCGCGAAGAAGGAGTATACCCCTCTTACTATCCGTGCGTTGACTTTATGAGAAGTGCAGGAATCTTGCAAGATGTTCAAAGTCTAATTTGTCGTGCAGGGTTGGATGATTTTGTTGTTGGTGAACCATGCCAATATGCAAAATTGACTATGTCTGTAGTGCAGGATTTTGAATTCAATTGGTCGCGATCTAACCCCATGGTTTGGTACAAAATTTATAATAAAACTGTCAACTTGCCATTCAATGATTTTTATGCAGCAATTAGAGTGCCGCAATGGGGATCATGCGAGAAGATAAGGGGATCGCCGCAAGAGTTCTTGGGCCTCTTCAAGATGATTTGTCATGGAAGAAGCTTCTCAGAGGATGGTGGTAAAATCAGTAGCATTCAACTCCCAGCTATTCGCTACTTTGCTTATTTCATCACCAAGTGCGTTCTAGCTAGAAAGAATGGAAGTAAATTATCTATCCAGGATTTAGCTTTTCTAGCTGCTGCATTGCAAGGAAATAAGACCTATAATTTGGGTGCTTTGATAGCTTCTAGACTTGCCACTAACCGTGAGAAGGGCGGAATTTGTGGAGGTCTCATCGCCTCCCGTTTATTAGCTATGCATGGTGTAGAACCTCACCATCTCGATATTCAGCTTCCCATAGAGAAACTTGACATAGTCTCCATGATTAAACATGAATTTGTTTCTGACTCATCCAATTTGAGTAACCTGTCTTACAGAATAACATTTTACAAGAAAACTTGGAGAACAACTAAGAAAACTGAAAAACTAGTAGGATTGCCTGCACCTGTTCTATTTAACCTTGATTCCAGGGAGGATTGGTCAGTCACGGAAGGTGCACTGAATGCATACATAGAGGGAGGAGGCCATCGTGCAAGAGACAACACGGAGGAGGTCGAGGAACACCTCGATTCGTCATCCGATGCAGCAAGTTCTTCGCATCAACAAGTTGGGCATGAGGAGCCTTCACGCTTTTCTTCTGCATCGGGACCTTACTATGAATACGCCATGTATGATCCACCGGCGTGGAACCCAGACCCTCGCTGGGGTTGATCTCCACTTAGGACAAAAGCCTAAGCTTGGGGGGAGGTATACCGGCATCACTCATTCTTTGCATATTATGGTTGCTGGATACTTGCACATACTTGTTTAGTTTCTTTAAGTGGTTTTCTAAATAAGAGGGAGATGATATTTGGGGAAGTGCTGCCTGAAAACAGATTCTGGACTGTTACTAAAAAAATTCGTGCGCACAGCCAGAACGTTATTTTGAGTTGCAAATTTTTGTGCATGTTCCCCAGGTTGTTATCTAACTTTCATTAGTTGAACACTTTTCGAACTGAGCAACGGAAGGTTTTTTTAAAAATCTATTTCTGTACTGCTGTCAGGTTTTGGCAGATTTCTGCCATCCTGCTTTTCTGTGTTTCTTCTAGTTTTCATTCTCTTGTTTTTGCTTTGTTTCTTTCCTAAAACACAAAAAGACCAAAAATATTTCTGTTGTTTCTCTTTACCATTTGTTATTTTGGTTTCTTGCTTTCATCTTGCTTTATTTGCTATCGTTGGTTTGCTATAAGAAAATCCAAAAAGATTTTGCTTTGTTTGCTTGTTTCCTTTTGTTCTTGTTTCCAATTCGAAAACACCAAAAATATTTGCTGTTCTTCTTTGGTTTTGTAAAGTTCATTATGGAGTTCAATGGTCTTCGGTGGTTGGAGCTTGGTTTTCATTCCATATTATTCAAGCTACACAAGTGAAAAAGCAATAATGACGATCTACGACAATCTGATTGTGGTGAGAGGCTGGTATGAACTCTATTTGTTTTCATTTTTGTACATATACTCATCCATGTAAGCATGCTTAGTTGGTTCATGTGAGGTATATGTCATTTAAGAAAGTCTAGTAGTTCTTGTTCTCTCTTGATTAGCTCCAATTTATTAATATGAGTAGCATGTCATAAATATTTGCTTGCATTGCTTTATTCATAGATAGGTATGACATTGTGGTATCCTCCTCTGAATAATTCTTTTGAATCAACTTGGCACATGCTCACGCATGCATATGACTGAACCAAAGTCAATTAAGCCTCGATGATTTACTTCACCTCAGAGTTCTTGTATCACTTTTATGCCTCTGTTAATTTATTTTGCTGCAAGCATGATTATGACAGTTACTGCTCTCTTGATTGTCGCTTACCAGTCTATTGCTAGCCTTCACTTGTACTGAGCGGGAACGCTGCTCGTGCTTCCAAACCCCTGAAAACCAAGTTGTTCCAAAGTGTCCACCATAAATACCTATGCATGGCATTTCAAACCATTCCAAGTAAATTCTCATGTGCTACCTTTAAAACCTTCAAAATGCTTCTCAATTTGTGTTTATGTTTTATAGCTCATGAGGAAGTATGTGGTGTTTATCTTTCAATCTTGTCATTTACTCCGAACGGACTTTCACAATGGACTAGTGGCACATCCGCTTATCCAATAATTTTGCAAAAAGAGCTGGCAACGGGGTTCCCAGCCCCAATTAATTAACTTTCATAAATTTACAAATAGACACTCCTCCATGGTATGTGATTGTTGGTCAGCATCCGAGGATTCGGTTACCCATGGCTTGAGAAAGCAAAGGTGGGGAGGAGTGTCATCTAAATAAAACTAAAATAAAAAGGCACTCCTTCATGGTATGAGATTGTTGGCAGGCACCCGAGGATTCAGTTAGCCATGGTTTGTGAAAGCAAGGTTGGAAGGAGTGCCACCTAAAAATAAAATTTCATGGGAGCCGCTCTTGAAAGTCTGGTTGATGAGGTAGTTAGAGTACCCATTATCATTCGTTGACAACAACAAACACCTCTCAAAATAGTTTTACTCCTGTCTTTAGAAAAATGAAAAGCTCTAGCACATGTTAATCCCTGCTTCCCTCTGCGAAGGGTCAATCTTTTACTTTTACATTGAGTCTCCATCCTTTCTTTGAGCACTTTCTTGAGAGCGCAACTGTCATTCTTAGTATAATATGCTTATCCCAAAATGTGATTAATTGTGGTATAACTTTGATGCTTTTATCTTTGATAAATCTCCACTTCCATTCTTTCCATGACCCTCAAAGGCGCCCAAGAATTTATGTTTTGCTATACAAACACGGGCAAGCGAGATACCACTTTATCATATCCTTTTATGAACATTGCAATCCTGCTGATAGACATGATTCATGATGCTTATTATTAATTTGTTGGTACCTTTTCCATGATTGATATAGCTATTAGATGATTTTATTTGCATGTATCTTATTATGAATTGCTTAAGTACTTGCCATATCATGAGAATATTTATATCATATGAGCAAATGTGTTCGTGAAAGTTCTTTTATCGCACTCAGTTGTTAACTGAATTGCTTGAGGACAAGCAATAAGCTAAGCTTGGGGGGAGTTGATACGTCCAAAACGTATCTACTTTCTCGAACACTTTTGCTATTGTTTTGCCTCTAATTTGTGTATTTTGGATACAACTAACACGGACTAACGTTGTTTTCAGCAAAACTGCTCTGGTGTCTCGTTTTTGTGCAGAAATCCAACTTTCAGGAAAATCCTCGGAATTTATGCGGAAGGTCCTATTTTCCCAGAATATTGGCAGAGCCAGAAGGGCAAGCCAGGTGGGGGCCCGAGGGCCCCACACGCTAGGCCAGCGCGGCCCAGGAGGGGGCGCGCGGCCCTAGTGTGTGGCGGCCTCGGCTGGCCCCCGACGCCCTCCTTCGGACTACTTATTGCCTTCGACCTAAAAACGCACGGGGGATAGTCGAAGTCGCCAGAAACCATCCAGTACGCCGCCACCGTCGCAACTCCGTCTCGGGACCAGAAACTTCGTTCTGGCACCTCGCCGGGATGGGGAATTGGAGGAGATCATCGTCATCATCACCACCGACGCCTCTCCATCGACCAGCCATGTTTCCCCCATCGATGTGTGAGTAATTCCCCCGCTTTAGGCTAAAGGGGATGGTAGGGATTGGATGAGATTGGTCATGTAATAGTCATAAGATTGTTAGGGCATGGTGCCTAGTATCCGTAGATGTTACTTTTATGATATTGTTGCAACTTGTTATGCTTAATGCTTGTCACTAGGGCCCGAGTGCCATGATCTCAGATCTGAACATGTTATTGATTCATGAAGATATTCGTTGTTTATGATCTTACCTGCAAGTTGTATACACATGTTGCTGTCCGGAACCCGAGGCCCCAAAGTGACAGAAATTGGGACAACCGGAGGGGAAGGTGGTGATGTGAGGACCACATGTGTTCACGGAGTGTTAATGCTTTGCTCCGGTACTCTATTAAAAGGAGTACCTTAATATCCAGTAGTTTCCCTAGAGGCCCGGCTGCCACCGGCTGGTAGGACAAAAGATGGTGTGCAAGTTTCTCATCGCGAGCACGTACGACTATATATGGAACACATGCCTATTGATTGATTAGTACTTGGATACCATTTTATTATTATCTGCAAATGCCCTGCTTTGATTGTTACATGAGTTTCTCTCATCCATGCAACGCCCGTTCATCCATCCCTGTGCCTACAGTATTTTAATTCTGCTGTTTACTATAATCACTACTGCTGTCTTTGTTACTCTGCTGCTGTTATTTCACTACTGCTACTGCTATAAAACTGTTACTACTGATAAACTCTTGCGAGCAAGTCTATTTCCAGGTGCAGCTGAATTGACAACTCCGCTGTTAAGGCTTTCAAGTATTCTTTGTCTCCCCTTGTGTCGAATCAATAAATATGGGTTTTACTTCCCGCGAAGACTGTTGCGATCCCCTATACTTGTGGGTCATCAATGACATGTGGGACCAACCTGCCAACAGCGTCCTCATCGTTTCAAAGGGGGTAGGAGATCAAAAGAAAAAGGAAAATAGCCAGAAATTAGGGGTGAAAAATAACTACAAGAAAGGAAACTTTTATTGTTCGTAGAGGATGACATGCGGGACCCATGAGCCAGCAGCTTACTCAACGTTTCAAAGGTGGCATGAGATCGAAAGAAAAAGGCAAGTGACAAAATATCAGGAGACATAGATAATCCAAGAAAAGAAACTTTATTGTACATAGAGAATGACATGCGGGTCCCATTTTGCAGCAGCGATCCCAACGTTTAAAATGCGGCTTGAGATCAAAAGAAAAAAGAAAGTAGCCAGAAATTAGGGGTAAAAAAACTCCAAGAAAGGAAAGTTTTATCGTTCATACAGGCTGACATGTGGGACCTATGAGCCAGCAGAGTCCTCAACGTTTCAAAGGCGGCAGGGGATCAAAAGAAAAAGGAAATAGCCAAAAATCAGAGGGTGAAAAAAAACCAAGAAAAGAAAGTTTTATAGTATATAGAGGATGACATGCGGGTCCCATGATCCTGCAGGTTCCTCAACATTTCAAACGTGGCATGAGATCGAAAGAAAAAGGCAAGTGACCAAATATCAGGAGCCAAAAATAATTTAAGAAAAGAAACTTGATTGTACATAGAGGATGACATGCGGGCCCCATTTAGCAGCAGCGGTATCACCGTTTGAGAGGCTGCACGGGATCGAAAGAAAAAGGCAAGTGACCAAATATCAGGAGCCAAAAATAATCCAAGAAAAGAAATTTTATTGTACATAGAGGATGACATGCGGGTCCCATTTTGCAGCAGCGGTCTCAACGTTTCCAAGCCGGCACAGGACCAAAAGAAAAATGAAGTAGCCAGAAATCCAAGAAGAAAGATTTCAATTGGGGTGCATCTGGACATCTGGGCCTTCGAACTATCCTGATCGGCCTTTTGACTCGTACAATTTCAGCCCACTCCAAAACAGGAAAGTTCGGAATTTTCTAAAAAAAACAGGAAAGTCCTATGCTTCGCAAAAACAAAAAAACAAGGAGATTCAACATATAAGTTTGTTTATGTAAAAATAAAGATTTAATTTATCCGTTTGAAATAGCTCAGAGCGCAATACACTATTTATTGTCTGCAAAATAATCAAGATATCACATGTTTGTTGTACGGGGAGGCTGACATCGGGGACCCATGAGCCAGCAGTGTCGTCAACGTTTTAAAGGCGGCAGGGGATGGAAAGAAAAAATAAACCGAAAAACTGTTGGTAAAAAATCCAAGAAAAGAAACATTTTCGTTCTAAGAGGATGACATCCGGGACCCATGAGGCAGCAGCATCCTCAGCGTTTATTGTTCATAGAGGCTGACATGTGGGACCCGTGAGCCAGCAGCGTCCTCAACGTTTTAAAGGCTGCAGGAGATCGAAAGAAAAAATAAGCCAAAAATCGTTTGGTCAACAAAATCCAAGAAAAGAAACATTTACCGTTCTGAGAGGATGACATGCGGGACCCATGAGGCAGCATCATCCTCAACGATTCCAAGGCGGCAGGGGATCAGAAGAAAAAAAGGAAATAGCCAGAAATTAATTAGGGGTTCAAAATAAATCCATCAAAGGAAACTTTTATTGTTCATAGAGGATGACATGTGGGACCGACCTGCCAACAGCGTCCTCATCGTTTCAGAGGGGGCAGGAGATCAAAAGAAAAAGGCAAATAGCCAGAAATTAGGGGTCAAAAATAACTCCAAGAAAGAAAACTTTTATTGTCGTAGAGGATGACATGCGGGACCCATGAGCCAGCAGCTTAGTCAACATTTCAAAGGCGGCATGAGATCGAAAGAAAAAGGCAAGTGACCAAATATCAGGTGCCAAAAAAATCCAAGAAAAGAAAGTTTTATTGTACATAGAGGATGACATGCGGGTCCCATGAGCCAGCAGGTTCCTCAACGTTTCAAACGTGGCATGAGGTCGAAAGAAAAAGGCAAGTGACCAAATATCAGGATCCAAAAATAATTCAAGAAAAGAAACTTGATTGTACATAGAGGCTGACATGTGGGACCAATGAGCTAGCAGAGTCCTCAACGTTTCAAAGGCGGCAGGGGATCAAAAGAAAAAGGAAATAGCCAAAAATCAGAGGGTGAAAAAAAACAAGAAAATGAACTTTTATAGTACATAGAGGATGACATGCGGGTCCCATGAGCCTGCAGGTTCCTCAACGTTTCAAACGTGGCATGAGATCGAAAGAAAAAGGCAAGTGACCAAATATCAGGAGCCAAAAATTATTCAAGAAAAGAAACTTGATTGTACATAGAGGATGACATGCGGGTCCCAATTAGCAGCAGCGGTCTCAACGTTTCAAATGCGGCTTGAGATCAAAAGAAAAAGGAAGTTGATTGTGCATAGAGGATGACATGCGGGTCCCATAAGTCAGCAGCTTACTCAACGTTTCCAAGGCGGCAGGGGATCAAAAGAAAAAGGAAATAGCAAAAAATCAGAGGGTGAAAAAAATCCAAGAAAATAAACTTTTATAGCACATAGAGGATGACATGCGGGTCCCATTTTGCAGCAGCGGTCCCAACGTTTCAAATGCGACTTGAGATCAAAAGAAAAAGAAAGTAGCCAGAAATTAGGGTGCCAAAAAAAATCCTAGAAAAGAAAGTTGATGGACATAGAGGATGACATGCGGGTCTCATGAGCCAACAGGTTCCTCAAAGTTTCAAACGTGGCATGAGATCGAAAGAAAAAGGCAAGTGACCAAATATCAGGAGCCAAAAATAATTCAAGAAAAGAAACTTGATTGTACATAGAGGATGACATGCGGGTCCCATTTAGCAGCAGCGGTATCACCGTTTGAGAGGCGGCAGGGGATCGAAAGAAAAAGGCAAGTGACCAAATATGAGGTGCCAAAAAAAACTCCAAGAAAAGAAAGTTGATTGCACATAGAGGATGACTTGCGGGTCCCATTTAGCAGCAGCGGTCTCAACGTTTCCAAGGCAGCAAGGGATCAAAAGAAAAAGGAAGTAGCCAGAAATCAGGGGGTCAAAAAAAAAATCCAAGAATAGAAAGAATTTTGTTCATAGAGGATGACATGCGGGACCCATGATCCTGCATCGTAAACGGCTCGATCGGAGAGCGTTGAACGAGATGGCGCGATCGAGAAAAAAAACAATGCCAGAGAGGCTGCCATCTGGGCCCTACATCCCTGGGCGGTGCGGATTTGCGTTAACTCGGCCGGCGAACCCGAGATTTCGAGATGCACCACGTCCCGGGCCACCATACGCGACGTGTTGGCCATTTTCGTCGGGCTAGGTGGCCTCAAAAATGAGAAAAAAAAACGTTTTGACATGCACAACGGAGAGACCAAAAATCGTCGGCCATGGTACACGGCGCGACTTCAACTTCGTCGGCCATGGCAACTTTTCTTGTAGTGTTAAGCATATCGACAGAGCCAGCAGCGAGGAATCCGACGCTCTGGCAAACATTGGATCCATGTGTTCCCCCATTCCATACGGAGTATTTTACGAAGTTATCACTCAACGATCGATAAAAGAGAAAGCATCGGCACCTCCAAAATCATCGGCTGACGATTCAGAGGCAAGCTTACGGCAAACTGTCGAAGAATCTCCACCTCGATTCGCATAGCAGGTCCTCCTCCTCGAACCCATGTGGACCAAACCATTTTTAGCATACTTAATAGAGCAGCAACTACCAGAGGATCCGGTGGAAGCCAGGAGAATTGTGAGACGGTCAAAAGCCTTCACCGTGGTCAACGGGGAACTCTACAAACGTAGTATCTCTGGCATCTTTCAAATATGCATCGCCATCGACGACGGAAAGGCCCTGCTACGCGAGATACATGAAGGAACCTGTGGGCACCATGCAAGCAGCAGGGCCCTCGTGGCGAAAGCTTTCAGAGTAGGGTTTTACTGGCCAACGACAGCATCGGACGCACAAGACCTGGTCCTAAAGTGCGACCCTTGTCAGCGTTTTTCACCAAAACCGCACGCCCCTGCAACAGATCTGATGACGATACCACTCGCGTGGCCCTTCGCACAGTGGGGACTCGGCCAAGTTGGACCGCTGCCGAGATCATCGCCTAGGGGTCACACGTATCTACTGGTTGCAGTCGACAAATTTACCAAGTGGATCGAGGCTGTACCTATTCGAAACCAGAAAGCCGAAACCGCTGTCCAATTCTTCAAGGGAATAACTTGTCAATTCGGCATGCCTGACAGTATCGTCACAGACAATGGAACTAATTTTGATTCCAAAAAATTCCGGAAGTTTTGCGATGACGGTGGCATTAAATTAAAATTCGCTTCGGTGGCACATCCCCAGACCAACGGCCAGGTCGAAAGGATCAACGGTCTAATAGGAGATGGCCTCAAGAAACGCCTTACGGGTGCGGCTGGAGCTTGGATCGAAGAATTGCCATCTGTGCTTCGGAGTTTGCGCACTACACCCAACAGGTCAACCCAGTACACCCCGTTCTTCTTGGTATACGGAGCCGAAGCAGTTTTGCTAGCCGATGTTCGATTCGAAGCCCCTCGGGTGACCGCGTACACGGAAGCTACTTCCAACAACGCGCTGCAAGACGCCGTGGACCTGCTTGACGAAGCTCGGGACATTGTCTTGGCAAGAACAACGGTGTATCAGCAGGCGTTAAGAAATTATCACAGTCGACGAGTACGCAATCGAAGCTTTAGTGTTGGAGATATGGTACTGCGATTGAAGCAAGAGAGACCCCTGAAGCTCGAATCTCCATGGGAAGGGTTGTTTATCATCACTAAAGTGATACCAGGGGGAGCTTATCGTCTCAAGAATCCAGCATCGGGTCAAGACGTCGAAAATACATGGAACGTTGCACATTTGCGACGGTTCTACGCATAGGATATAATTATCCTCCTCTTGTTATTTGGCAACTCCTAAGCTTGTCTTATGTTATGAATAAAAAAATTTGATCGGGTTTTCTACCTTTATTGTTCCATGCCTCATTATCCGAACAAATTGTTCGGGGCCCTTGTCATTGGCTCTTACTCCCATCGGGAGCGCAGGCCAGAAACACGCTCGCACAGTGTGATTAATTAAATACTCCCATCGGGAGCTAAGGTTAATGACACACAACAACCCATCCAAGTCTCGAGAAAATACGCGAGTGCTGCAGTCGATGGACGTACTATCACAAACAAGGCTCAAACCGGTGCACCGCGTGACGAAGCCAAGCGCTTAAGGGCCTGTTTGGTGTGGCTTTTGGAGGCTTTCCACCAAAAAAAGCTGCCCAAACGAGCCAAAGGGCTCGGCTGCGCGGTGGGCTTTTACAAAAGCCACACCGTTTCCTTCAGATGGGGAAAAGCACCTGAAAGGGTGCTTCCCGAGCTTCCCCAACCGAGCCGCGCCCTCTGCTCGTTCTTTTCCCCTCTTCGCCCTGCTCGCCTCCCCGCGCCTCTGCTAGGGTTCGTCGCCGCCGCCGCACATCGCCGCCGCCACACGTCGCCGCCGCCGCACGCCGCGCCTCCCTAGCCGCCCCCGTCGCCTCCGCTCCCGTCCGGTCCTCCTCGACGCCCAGGACCGCGCCGTCCGCTCCTGCTCGACGCCCAGCACCGCGCCTCCCCAGGACCGCCGTCCCCTCCTCGACCCCAGGACCGCGCCGCCCAGCCGCAGTTCTCCTCGACCGCCCCAAGACCACGCCGCCCAGCCAATTCAACAGTTTACAGCCAGACAGCCAGCTGGTTTGCCAAAGACTTCCACTCAGAAAAGCAGCTTCTCCTAGACAACAGCTTTTCTGCACAGCACCCACAGCTAGCCACAGCCAGCCACAGCCAGCCACACCAAACAGGCCCTAAATCCCTCGATTACTCGATGGGTGTCGCTCTTACAGAACTTACGCATCGACTCTGCAATAAACTTGCAATTACAACGGAGTCGTCGGGTGAGCAGGCTGACTTGATCACTCGGCCGCCCCCGACAAGAAATTATTAATCGAATTAGCAAATTCACCAAAAGTACATGATGTACGAAACACACATTAAATTCACATGAGATTATCCCTTGCAGGTACAAGGTCATTACATACATATGAATGCATAAATTCATGGCAGGTTTCCCTGGTCCTCTCGGGCCTTCAGATCCCTCTCAATACCTGTTTCCATCCGAGAGATGATTGTATATGCAGGATTTCTAGCAATGTCGTAATATTGGTCTAATCTCCTATTGGCGTTTGCTATGGCCTCCAAATCTAAGGTCGGATGACACGCTAACACTGAAGCAAGAGCAAGTTCAGCGCCAGCCAGGAGCTCTTTTCGTACCAATAGTCGAATCCTTTCAGGGGTCTTGAATCGAGTAAACAGAGCAGATAAAGTTTCGGGTGCTTGGTCCAAAGGAAACAGGGTTCTCCAGACCATCGAGAGATGAGCATGGAACTTGTCAAAGTAATAGTGCACCTTCTCTGCTCGATCTTCAAATTTGGCCACGGCAACAGCCTTCGGTCGATGGGACCACAACTCATGCTTCGGGTGAGCGACATCGGTCATCGCTTTGATCTTTTCATGGATCCTCTTGTTTTCATCTGATTCGTCAGAGGCTACGACTGTCGAAAGGCAAAAATCAGCTAAAGGATATTCAAGCTTCGGTAAAAATCGATGGATGGATAGACACTTACAGCTCAAGCTTTCAGTAGCGACACGGAGACGGTCGAGAGCGTGTTGTTCAATTGCAGTCGCAATCTCACTTTTTCTTTTCACCAACATTGTCATCTCGTGAAGGGTGGTAATGTCTTTGTTCAATCGGGATATTTGATCACGTAAACGACGAACAAGATCGGATTCATCGCTAGCCGAAGGATTTAAAGAAGGATCGGCACGAGAAGAAGACGAAGGAATCTGCAGCACAGTTCTCAGTTCAGAATAACATTAATAAAAAGTCCCATCGGGAGCGCTGGAGCGTATATGTTACATTCAAAAGATTGTTGGTGCTGGCAACAGAGCCAGAATAAAACAGGATTGGGTTAAACTGTATTAGGCCTTAATTACAACTGACGGAGCAACTATTCATTCAAGGAAGAGCTGATGATGAGCCAGGGGCAGCTTCAGACGCAGTTTTGGTCTTCGCCTTGTCAACCAGCTTGAGGAGTTGATTAGCATATGTTACTGCCGATTGTTTGAAGGGCTCAAGATTGATTAGGCAATTGTTGTCATCTACAGGCAATGCCTTAGACAACTTTTCTAGCTCAGAGCCCAGCCCATGACCCATTAGTAGCTGGAAAGTAAGTACCGCCCCAAACAAACGGGAACGACGCTTTTGTACCTCCACAGGCTCAGAAGGGTCGACGAGGAAAGCGTCTGCCATCTCGCCAAGAGTCTTGTCCTGCTTCATCTTCGGGAAAATCATCGAGAATAACCTCGACAATGCTCCCTTGGTTCTTTGCAAAAGTCCAAGAACTTGGATGTTGGACTCGGCAGCGAGTGGCAGGGCATCAGACATGGAATCCTCCCGAAGCTTGCGGGCCCGATTGATGGTTATATCGGCAGCGCCTGGAAGAAGATAGTTAGCAACCTGAAGGAAAGTAATGGAAAAATAACATGCACCGAGGAACTTACCCAATAAATTTGCAATGGATTCACGGATGACGCCTTCTTTTTCATCGGCTGCGACCGCGGCTTCGCGTCTAGCATCCTGCTCATCCTTCATTTTTTGCTTCAGTTTCTTCAGTTCATCCTTCAGCGAGATGTTCTCATTTTGAGCATTGGCTGCAAGCCTATTGGCCTCCAGTACTTGGTCAGCCGAAGTCTTGATGGTCTTCCGAAGATGAGCATTTTCAGACTCCAGACGAATGAATTGATCAGCAAAATCTGCCACAGCGTCAACTGTGGCATAAATCGGCTGCGAGGCAAAGGTCAAGAAACCTCAGTCGAATATGGAAATCCATAAAAAAGAAGAAAGCCAAGTCGGATAAATCATTTACATGGTCGCGGGCAGCCGATGGAACGGGAGCGTTGCCAGAAGGGATAACCTTCGACACCGGGATCTTCTCCACGGCCGTCCTTGAGGGCGGCGTTGGTTTGGCAGGCGAAGGATTTGACTCCTTGGCTGACTCAGACTTCCCAGAGAATAACTTAGCCCTCTTTGCAAGAGGAACATCGTCATCATCATCGGAGCTGCTTGAAAAGCAAGGATGATCAGCATGCAGAATAAAGAAGGATAGTTACGAAGAGAAAAATAGATACTCACAGGTCCAGGTCATCCTCGACAGCAAAGAAGCCTGTCGAACTTTTCACAGCAGGGGGAGGCGATGCGGTTTCATCGGCATCATTATCTTGCCCGCTAGGGCTTGATTCAGCCGTTGTGATAAGGTCCTCGTTTATCCTCTTGCACCGCCTGCTCCTGGTGAGAGCATCATCCTCGGGAGCTTCGTCCTCCTGGACGTCGTTGTCCTCAAGAATATGCTGGGCATCCTCAGTCTCCTCAGAGTCATCATCATCATCCTCTGGTTCCACACCACTTTTGGGTGTGGGAGGATAACATTGAGCCACGGTGGAGGCCTGTCGACAGGAGAAAAATTAGTGAAAGATCGAAAAGCAGCACAATGATAGTAATAAAAGCAAACACAGTAAAGGCTACCTCAATCGGGAGGTGTTTGAGATAATATGGAGAGCGGGCAGAAGTCAGGAAAATAATGTCCTTCATGCTGTAGTAAGTAAGACGCCGTACTTCATCGCGAAGATCTTCATCCGACAGATCGGCAGAGCTTACTCTCGACGTATCATCCTTCCCGGTGTACATCCACAATTGGTGGGGCCGAGAAATCAGTGGCTGCACCCGACGTCTCAGGAACACTGAAACTACCTCAGTGCCTCACATCGTCAAGCCTCCTGCGTTCTTTAGGTCAACAACTTGCTCGAACAGCTTGTCGGCTATGGCGCTTTCGTCGGGAGACAGGGTGTTTCGCCAAGATTTCTTCGGCTGAGCCACCAGGACATCTTTAAACAGAGGAAGGTTGGAATG
This sequence comes from Lolium perenne, assembly GCF_019359855.2. Taxonomy (NCBI): domain Eukaryota; kingdom Viridiplantae; phylum Streptophyta; class Magnoliopsida; order Poales; family Poaceae; genus Lolium; species Lolium perenne. The sequence goes on along the minus strand of NC_067246.2, from coordinate 188,620,666 downwards.
CCGCCCAGACGCTGGAGTGTCTCGCAGGTAGAACCATTTGTGACGCCAGCCCTGGACAGATTCTTTCATCGGGAAGTTGAAGTAATCAACTTCCTTTCTAACAACGAAACCAACGCCACCAACGACGGGGGGGGGGGGGCATTGTTGTCATTGTGACGCTTGACATAGAATATTTTCCTCCAAAGACCCCAGTGGGGATCAATGTCAAGGAAAGCTTCGCAAACAGTGATGAAGATGGAAAGATGGAGAATGGAATTTGGGGTCAGCTGCCAGAGCTGGATCCCATAGAAGAAAAGAAGAGAACGAAGAAATTCGTGGGCAGGAAGAGAAAGCCCGCGAAACAGAAAGGCGACGAACATAACAGTAAAGCCCTTCGGGGCTTTGGGCGAGAGGCTGGACCTGGAAGACGAATGTCGTCGTCGGACGGGGAGATGAGGCCGAGGGTGTGCAGCTTGTTCACCTCGCGGTTGGAAATGGTGGGGGCGCCCCAATCGCGGCTAACCTTGGTTGCGCCTGAGGCGCTGGCGCTCTTCTTCTTGCCCATGACGCCCGGAGTTCTTGAGAGAAGGAACAAAGGTGAAAAGAAAGGCTGGGGAAGAAGATGAGCGGTGTGGAAACGTAAAAAGTAAAAACAACGGGAAGACTCCCTATTTATGCCACGGGATTGATGGGAAATCGTGGCCATAACTCCAAAGACATCGTGGGAGGTGGACGAGATCTAGTCGTACACGTGTCGCTCTAGAGGAGAACGGAACCTGCGGCCCATTATTCCCACGATGTGCGAAAATCGAGGAGGCGCCTCGGTCAATGCGCATGCACTGGTCATTTCCTAAAAACTGCCCGCGCTGAACTAGGGTGGCCCCGTCAGGTCACATCTTGTCAATCAAACCACAACAGTGATTGTGTCATCAGTGACGTCGTGAAGCTCGCCGGAAGCATCCGAAGAAAAACCAAAATCATCGGGTGGTCAACTTAAGTCTACGCACGGATTGCGAGCATCCGCACCTAGACTCGGGGGCTACTCCATCGGGAGCGCTGGACGCGCACCCGATAAACATGAACTCGAAGATTTTCTTGCGAAGAAAGGCGTGAAGAAATATCTATTATCTATTATATATTAAAAGTAGATTACGGGTTAACCAGAAAAAAGATAAAAAGCTAGAAATTCCCACAATAATTAGAAACATCTGGCCTTTTATTTGGTAGAACAAAAATCTATAGCCATTAGATTAGACGTACGTGAAAAATTTACCCACCTATGCCATTACAATGGGAATAACGTCTCAGGTATCTCTCACGGTTTTCTTTTATTTCCCCCTTTTCTCCACAACATGGCCGCCACCTCCAGGATCATGGCGTCTTTGACATTGACACCAAGCAGCTAAAGCCTGTATATAGCAAACCCCAATCCAATCTCTTATGTAGGAATCACTGATCTCTTGGTTGCCATCTTCAACGCCGGATCATTTTTTATCCCTGCATGGCCAATCCTGATATCTTCTGCTAGAATTGCCGTTCGCTTGGTTACCGGATTGATCCCTGCATGGCCGATCGTTCTGTTGCCAAGCTCAACGCCGGATCATTCGTCTAAGCTGGAACCGCACTAGCTAATGCATTACCATGTGTATGTGCAAAGGCATGCACCGTCAATTCTCCATGCTGAAATTCCAATCTATGTGGTAGATCAGGTATCAAGGCAGATGGTAATTTTTCATTATTTTAATCTAAAAGGAGTTCCTGAACATGGAATCATCCATCGCCAATAATTTATATATACTACTTACTTTGTAACCGCATAGTCTACAAGTTCCAGTCAACTTGATACGTACTCTCCCCTCACATGACTTGCTTGGTTGATCTTTGTCTATGGCAAATTTTGGCATTATATAACTTAGGTTAGGGTACCAATTCTGGTAGAAAACCAAGCGGGGGCAGTTCTATGACTATTCCCAGTTCTGGCATCAAACACCTTACTTACCAGATTGAAATTCTCAACTAAAAATTTGCAAATGGCAATAAATTAATATTTGGTTTTTAAAGAACCAGGCATGAGTGCAATGTAAGATTGGAGTGTTTAGTTTGTATAAGAAATATAATGGCCACATAGAAGTGCAATGTAATCCAAAACTTAATTATAGGTTTTTGACACTTATAAGATAGAAACTCCTGTAAGTATTAGTACAGATGGAATCCACTTTATGGTTTCTATACATCTTGAGAGGAAAAATACTCAACTTTATGGTTCCATGTCTTAACTTGATTGTTTCTCAATGTTCTAGACAGTTCCTAGCATCATTCCCGATCTGGAGAGCTACACCACTTCACCGGTATCAAGGGGAACAATATGTAGGCGCTCAAGGAGGCAAGAACATGATCGAAGGTGACAGCACCGGTGATGATGTACTACTCCCTGGTAAAGTAATCCGCTTCATGTTATCTGGTATATATCAGAATACTTAGAATACGTTAATGCATCTCTAAGTGAAATTCCCCTGTTTATTGTCAGAATAGAGAAGAGCAACTAAAATTTCTTGCAGTATCATGATACTGCTGATATAAAACGCATTCTTATCTCAGCATAAGAGGATCAACACATCCCAGTAGGCTTGATGCCAAACACAGATTTAATTTTCAATCTACAATATTACGTCCATTTTTTCCTGAGCAAATAGCACCGTGGTGATTGGGACCTGCTGGCATTCCCATCTCAGTTTTGCGTACACTATAGTTATGATGGTTTTCTCATAGATTGATGGGATGAGGCTCCAATGGCAAACAAGAGTATCAACGGGAACAATATGTAGGCGCTCAAGGAGGAAACATGGTCGGAGATGACGCCACGAGCGGCCAAAAGGAGAAAAATGATGATGTACTACTTCTTGGTAAAGTAGTCCCCTCAATGTTTTCTGGTACATATCAGAATATTTAGAATACATCTCTGAGTAAAATTTCCCTGTTTAGTGTCAGATTAGAGAAGAGCACCTACAAGTTCTTGCAGTGTCAGGATACTGCTGATATAGAACACAATCATATCTCAGCATACGAGGATCAAGACATCCAAGTAGGCTGGATTTCACAAGCAGATTTAATTGTCAAGCTGCAATGTTATGTCCAGTTTTTCCTGAGCAAATAGCGCTATGGTGAGTGGGAGCAGCTGGCATTCTCATCTCAGTTCTCACATGCACTATGGTCGTCTCAGAGATTGATGAGACCAGGCTCCAATGGCAAACAAAATATGCTTTGAGGCTCTCAGCATAACCTTTAGGGGAGACATTTAGGTATAAAAAATGAGAACATCAGCGACAGACCATCCGGTAGAATGACAATGGTTCTAGGAGGGGACTTCCGCAAGATACATACAGTTGTACCAAAGGAAAGAATACACAACATAATCTATCAATTTAAAGGACATATTTGACAGATGATATAACACAGAGAAACAAAAGGTCGCAAAATTTGCGGACTGAATTCTCAATATTAACGATGGAACAAACACATTAGCAGAAGGTGAAGAATGATAAAAATACCAAGTGACATACTACTGGAAAAAGGAAATGATCCGAAAAGGGTAGTCGTAGAAAGCATATAACCAAATTTGAGGGAGAGGTACTGCCAGCGAGAATACTTAGAAGAGCGGGCAATAATCTCATGTTCAAGGAACAAAACAGACTGGGAGATAAATGAATATATAATGGATCAACTTATATACTGGTGAAGAGAAAACTTATCTAAACTATGACGCAGTATGCAAAGCAACAACCATAAATGGTGAAACAAGATATGCTACACCCAATGGAATTTCTAAAATCCCAAGTCATGAGCTAAAATTAAAAGTAGGTCTACAAGTGATGCTCGCCTTTCTAAAATATAATGATAGATGAAACTTTTGAAGTCCTGAAAAAACATTCAATTAAAATCCATGCCGTATATATATACAATTACAAGTGGATGCACTATATGGTAGGATGGATATGATCTACTACTCTACCAAAATATAAGAAACGTGCATCATGATTTGATGTAATAAGCTTAAAAAACATGATTTCCTTTCATCATAATGGGATTGGGCAAGTGTACCCCTGACCTCTGTAAGAGGATGACTAATATTGAAAATTTGGTATATTTATGTATGATATTGTGATATGAGAAAAAAAGGCCTACTAATGCTATGACTATAGAAATCATTTACTTTCCGAGATAACTTGCTGAGAAACTAATTCTATGGTGCATGACGAAATGGGAAAAAAAATTATGATCTATGTATACAGATGACCTGATGACGAAAGCTCCCTGAAACTAGGAGCACAATACAAAGCCGAAACTAAGATTGGACCAAATCAATAATATGAGAGGAAGAAGAGACAGCATAGCACCGTCTGGTATCACACTAGAGTGTATTGGTACATCCATTGCAAAATCGAAGTAGAAAAAAATACATAGGCTGGTACTAATTCATGGCAGCGTTCTACATGATTCAAAAGAACAATACGCACCAGGACCTCTGTCTTCTCCAAGTAGACGGCCGACGGCCTACGCCACCAGCCCCTCGCACTCCTGGACAGACCCAAGATGCCTGACCCTCTTCAGCTCGGACGTCCGCCATGCTACTCCAACAGCAATACCTCAGGTTCCATTTGTAGATTTGTGGGTGAGGGAGAATATGAGGAAGCTGATTTAGCTGGATACCTAGGACAAGCGGAGACAACCAGAATTAGAGGATTCCTGTGAGCGGAGGCAACCAGATTTGGAGACAAGCCCTGGAAAAGAAAAAGGAGCAATGGGGAAAAATGAGGATGTCTCACGGAAAAGAGTTTAAGAAAATAATACTATTGTTTTTTTTTTGGAACAACCCACTTAATCCCAAAGTAAGACACCGTTAATAAATACTGCACGAGACACGCAAACACATGAACTCCATGACCATATTTATGTATTATTATTGTTAAAATAGTACTCTCTTTATTTAAAAATAGGCGTCTTAACTTTTTTTAGATACGGATGTTGAATATTGAGACGTCTATTTTTAGATATAGACAAATTCTAGATATAGATAAAATTAAGACACATATTTTCAGACAGAGCGAGTAATACTTTCTTTGATCCATAATAAATGTTCAAGATTGTATACATCGGGTTAGATATATTTAAAGAATTACAGCTGATTTTAAAATATTACAAGGTTAATACTTATCTTCATACCAAGCTTTATTAAAAAGGTAAATTAATTGAAAATAATAGTAATTTGACCACTCAATCCTAGGATTCAGATAAATGTCTACTATTTTTTAGGTTGTTGAGAAATGACTCTGCTCTTTGGATCATATGATACATTTTATAGACCATCAAGATACCATGTGCGCGGGCCATAATAGTAAAAGAACAACTGATTAGTAATTAACGCATATACATTGGTTAGATATAACCAAATAATTCAAAAATATTATACTTATCATCATATCAAACTCTACTAAAAAATTGAATAAACATATTTTTAGTACTTTAAATCTATAATTAAATAAATGGCTACTTTTATTAGGTCGATGAGAAATTACTCCCTTCTAGATCATATAAGAAATTTTTTAGACGATTAAGGTGTTGCCTGCGCATGTGCGCGGGCCACTATGCTAGTTTGAAGAAATGGACGGAATGCTCAACTCGAGTCTGCACCCGGTCACAAGCGCCCGTGCCCAGACTCGCACTACTAGGAAAAGGCCTAGCCGTAAGATGGGTGTTAGTGGCGCACCAGGAGGGCAGTGCGCCACTACTACTTAGCAGTAGCGCACCGGAAAGTGGTGGGCCACTATAAAAAATGTAGTAGTGGCGCACCTCTTCGTTGGTGCGCCACCACTAAGTTTGACCATGGGTTTGACCCAGCCTTATACATAGCAATGGCGCACCATGTAGAGGTGCGCCACTGCTAGCTATTTTATGTAGCAGTGGCGCACCTCTACATGGTGCGCCATTGCTATGTAAAGGGGATGATGGACATGTTTGGGCATCACTTAGTAGTGGCGCACCAAGTGGTGCCCAAACATTTCCACCACCCCCCCCCCCCCCTCCCCCGTGGATCGCCTTTTCGGGTTTGGAAAAAATAAAAGAAATAGATAGAAATTTTAAAAAATAAAATCCTTCGAGATGCCCATGTAATATGTCATCTAGGTTTAGTGAAATTTTAAAAAAAATGAATTTTGATATATTATGCAAAATGGCGTCATCTTTCGGTAAAACGGGATTTCTGGTTGCATACGACCTCCGATGAAAAACTTTTTTATATCAAAATCTATCTACGCGAAATTTCCTATTCGAATTCAACAGCACTACGGCCGTTTGGACAAAAAATGGATTCGTCAATTGGAAAACAGAAACAACACTTTTTTCAGGTTTTAGATTTTGATGAAAAAATTTCAAAAAATAGAAAAAAAATAGCGGTGGCGCACCCATGCCTTGGTGCGCCACAGCTAAGCTTCCCGCCCATGAATTTCAAAATGGCCGGGATTCAAAGTGGAAGGAGCCAGCCACTTACCCCCTCCTCCCTCCTCCCTCCTCCTCCACACATTCTCCTGCTCTCATTCTCCTCTCCTCCTCCTCTCCTCTCCTCCTCTCTTCACCTCTCCTACCCCTCTCCTCTCCTCCTCTCCTCTCCTCCTCTCTTCACCTCCGGCGACCTCCTCACTATGTCGACCTCCGGTGACCTTACTTTCCGGCGAGCTCCTCCGCTATGGTGAGCTCCGGTGACCTTACTCTCCGACGATCCTCCGGCGACCCTCCGGCGACCCTCTGGCCTCCATTACCTCTAGCCTTCGTCCTCTTGTTCATCCTCTTCTACATCCTCCATCTTCTCACCTCTCTTCACCTCTCCTACCTCTCTCATCCATCCTCACCGGCGGCTAGGCTAAGAAAAATGAGAATGAACATTGCACAAATAATTCTAGCAACAAAAACGAGAAAAAATAACGAGCCAAAAAAAATTTGAAAAAAATGTGCCAGATCCAGATCCAGATCCAGATCTAGAAATTTCAAATTTTAGTAGTGGCGCACCTTGTTTCTGTCCTGGCGCACCTCAGACATTTATGAGTGGCGCACCATGAAGCTAGTAGTGGCGCACTACCTGGTGCGCCACTGCTAAGCCAAATAGCAATGGCGCACCACTAGTGCGTCACTACTAAAAGTTAGCAGTGGCGTGATAGTAGTGGCGCACCAGTAGTGCGCCACTGATGGGAAATAGTGGTGCGCCACTGAATAGCCATTTCCTAGTAGTGTCGGGGGCTACTCCCATCGGGAGCGCTGGACGCGCACCAGATAAAAACTTTTTTGCACTCTAGGATCATGCCCGGGGACTTGATTCTGTAGGGTAACGTTGTTTTGCCATCGGCAGTTAACCAGCAAAGCAGGGCACGTTACTCAATATCCTTTACGCGTTAAAACCTCACTGAAAAATACAAGCCCCGATGCAAATGTATCGGATGACCTATGAAGACCTGCAGAAAACTTCGGCAGAAGAAGATGTTTGAGTAGCACAACTTGAGTCTACGCACGGATCGCAAGCATCCGCACCTAGACTCGGGGGCTACTCCCATCGGGAGCGCTGGACGCGCACCCGATAGAAGATAATGTTGTTACAAGATGGACAAGAACAATCAAGAGAGAAGAACATTCAGTGGAGGCATGCTTTAGTCTCTACCCGAAATATCTTCGGCTAGACACTCAGGGATTACTGACGTGGGCATTACCCTTCGGGTAACTGACATTGCCCTATCCTGTACGACCCGACTGGAGGCTCATGAAGATACCCGATGGCAAGGTGGGCCACTAGGACGGTACTGGAGAGGATTCCATGAAGAACAAGACGGAGAGGAGCCGAACAAGGAAAGTTTAGAGCTAGGTCTTTTGTAAACCTAGTCGTACCCGGACAGATCTCTTGAGACCTGGCCTCTTATATAAGGGCCAGGAGAGGGGCTGCTGAGGGACACAATCAATCTTAGCAACTTTAGCCACCATAAGTCTAGAGCTAGGTCGCCGTAGCACTTAGCCTCTCGACGAGATCATAGCCGAAACCTTCGGCACCCCATTGTAACCCGATATTTTCATAATCAAGATCAGACAGGCATGACGTAAGGGTTTTACCTCATCGAGGGCCCCGAACCTGGGTAAATCGCTCTCCCCGCTTGTCTGTTAACCGATGTCTCGTGTCAGCCTACAGGATTCCATCAACCCTAAGCCCCAATCGGAGGGCATTGCTGAGGAGTATCCTCGACAAATATTTTTCATTGAGTTTATATGAACGAATATTCCATAGGTACTACTTGTAGTCCATGTGTTGGATTCAAGTATGGATGTCATGAAGATAAAGATATACCTTGAGTATTGGCATCAAGATCATCGATTTGAAGACATATATGTGATATGATCAAGAAGAAGAAATGAAGATGGAGTTCTTATGTGGAACTCAATATTAGCCATGCTCTAGCTTATGTGTTAAGCAATGAATGATCAAGATCTTGAGTTCTTGATTTCGAGTGAAGAATTCAAGATATGGCTCTAAGTCGGTGTCATGATAGTCTCATAAGTTGAGCTATGGTTGACTAAGATTTAGAGCATGCAAGCAAATGAAGAATTCTTATACACCTCAAGATATTATTATAGAGCATGAGAAGATACAATGTTGACCAATACAAAGAGTGAAGAATAGATTCAAGTTTGGTCAACACATGAAGCATGAAGAATGTGCCACGTGAAGTCATGTGGTATGGTAAGCCTTGTCAATTATGCTTTATGAACTAACCCACCATATATGTGCCCTTGTGTTGTCTATGTGGGTTAGGTATCTTTCCATGGGCATGCATCAAAAGTGAGATCTCATATAGTCAATGAGAGGATGACATCAAGTGGTGATCGTCATCAAGGTTGAGTTGGACAAGTTCAAGTTGAGCATCTCAAGAGTATCAAATGCTTGAATCTTACCGTACATTTAGTGATAATGGACATGTGAAGATGTGCTTAATGAAGCTATCCCATCATGATGTATGGGGGAGCATTTGTGAGTCTTCACAAAGCGACAATGATCAAGTGATGCACTCCGGCTTGAGTGGAGCTTGAAGAGTTATCATCAAGATCAAACGGGATGTGCAAAGCAAAGGTATGGCCTTGCTAGGTTTTCCTTTTACCGGTCTCAAGGTGGTTGTTGGGAGACCGGATTATAGGATAGATAGCCGCACTATCAAGAGGGGCTTTCGGTTGGGTAACTTGAACACATCGTCTTAGGGAGCTCAATCTTTTGCATACTTTGAATATCTCTATTGCTTCTTGGTGTTTCTTTATTTGACATTCTTGAGCTTGTTGCTAGCTTTACAATAAGTCCAAGTTCATCTAAAACGGAATTCGTGCATCTTGTATTGCGTTTTCATGTTTGGAGGTTTTACCGGTTTGATGTTTTGTAGATAGGCAAAACCTTTTATATTATTTTTATTACTCAATGGTTGGACTGTGATTTTTCTATGCATAATGTTGTAGATCTCGTTGTCGTGGTTCCAACGAGCCCAAAATCATCGAAACCGGAGTCTGGATGCAAAAGTTATCGCAGTTTCAGCATGTGGCTCGGCATGCCGAGTGCTGCTGCCGGGCAGCCCGATATCTGGCCCGGCATGCCGGGTGGGATACCGAAAATTCCGGTACTGCCGGGTTCGGGATCGATTTTGGCCCAAACGGTCATATTTTTTAGGGGCTATAAAATGGGCCTTCTTCCCCATTGTTCTAAGGGATTTCTATTTTCGTGCCCCTGGTTCGTTAGTTGTACTCAGTTTTCCCCAGCCCCTTAGTTTTTCCTCAGTTTTCCCCTCCCTCTAGTTTGAAACCCGTCGCAGACGCTCAGACGGGAGGGTTGCCGTCTGGTCAGAGGCCTTCACCGTTATCGGTGACGGCTAGGGAGCCGCATTGGTGTTGAATTGACCGTTTCTTTCGAACTGTGTTGACTGTTGACTGGAGGAGCTCACCCAAAGCTTTCCACCCCTCCGCCGCCACGCCGTCCTGCCCTCCTACCTTATGGCGTCGTCCGCCGCCGAGCCGCCCCCACCCCCACCACCACCCCCGGGAGGCGGAGAGGGCTCCGCCTCCACCAGATCTAGATCTACCCCTTTCGCGGAGTTTGTATGTCCATCTGGTGTGCCAACTGTTCGCGTCAGCCGCGGAGAAGATTGGGAATCGGAGGGATCTAACGCATGGATTCCATCTGGGTAAGCATCGTCTGCCTATGTGAATTAACAGTAGGCAGTTTTTGAGCGCCAATCGTTGTTGCTCAACTAACTGCGTTGCTTTTCGAATAGGATTGATCCAGCACTGGCTTTTCGGCTGGTGGTTAGGCTGGATTCTAGCTTTACGCGTGATTCTAAACGCAATAAGAATGGGTTTTACTTCCCTGCGGTGGTTGCAACCACCATCTCGTTGAGGAATTTGAAAGCTAACATCTGCGCTCAGTACAGCTGGAGCTCTGACGACGCAGTTCATTTCGAATATTTGCACAACAAGGAGGGAAGATTTGTTCCACTAATTTCCGACGACGATCTGGGAATTCTTTTTGCTTTGAATGCTTCTTGCCGGTTCGGTAAAATTCGTATCCATGTGGACAGGGGCCGGGCATCATCTCTCTCTGGTGCTGGGGCATCATCAGGTGGTCGGGCATCATGTCTCTCTACTGCTGCTGCCTCTTCTAACAGTGTGGGCCGCGCTCCTTGTAGGTCCACAGCGCACCATCTGTCCCTAGTGCTAGTGGTAGCCGAGATCGTTCGTACGGTCGATGTGGAGGACGATGCGGACATTGAGGATCAGTCTCCTCAAGATGATGAGGATGAGTTGATGTTTCCTGAATTGGTAGATCGATGCGATGGCGAGGCAATGGAGGATCAATACATGGAAGATATTGCTTTTGGTGCCAGATTTGATGACACTGATGATGAAGAGAAGAATGAGAATGATGACAGCCTCGTTTTAGCCGATTACGAAGGTGAAGACTTGCCAACAATTAAGTGGAACAGGGAGGATCCCCAGCTTGCAGAAGGCACCGTGTTTCAAACGATGATGGACTGCCGTAATGCAATTACTACATATCACATTCTCACTAAGAATAATTATGAGGTTATTAAAAGTGAGCCAGGTAGGTTCACAATTAAATGCCCATACCTAAGGTGTAGGTTTAGGCTGCATGCATCCACAATGCGCAGAAGCAGCTTGGTTCAGGTACTACGCCAACCAGTTGTGTATTTAGATCACGGTGTAAAATTTGTTATCTATTACTGACATCCCTTATCATTATGTTTCAGATAAAGAAGAATAAGGAGATCCATAGGTGTCCACCTCTAGGGGGAGAGCCAGAGCTGAAAACAAAGCTAGCGAAGACTAGGTGGTTGGCAGATATAATCCTAGATTGGCTGAGAGAAAATCCTTGACTTGGTCCAACAGCACTCGTTAAAAAGGTGGTTGAGAAGTATAAAATGAAAGTACCTTACATGAGGATGTTCTATGCAAAGGAAATGGCTCTTGACAAGATGGATGGTCCATGGAATGAAAGCTTTCAGTTGCTTTACACTTTCAAAGCTGAAGTGGAGATGGCTAGTCCAGGCAGTGTTGTAGCGATAGACAAGCATACAGTTCCCTACAAATTGAAAAGCGGGAAGGTAATGCACAAGGAATGTTTTAGAAGGGCTTTTGTTTGTTTCAAAGCTTGCTGGAAAGGCTTTTTGGACGGTTGCAGGCCTTATTTGGCCGTGGATGCATCAGCTCTTCATGGCAGGTTTAAAGGAGAGCTAGTTGCTGCTACTGCAGTTGATGGACATAATTGGATGTTCCCTGTTGCTTATGGGGTTTTGGAGGTTGAGTCACAGGAAAGTTGGACTTGGTTTCTGCAGAATTTGCGCGACCTTATAGGTCATCCACCAGGACTTGTTATCCACACAGACGCTTGCAAAGGTTTGGAGACTGCAGTAGAAGCAGTATTCCCTGGAGTGGAGCATAGGGAATGTATGTGACACTTGGTACAGAATTTTACAAAGAAATTCAAGGGTAAAGTTTTTACTGAAAACCTATGGCCAGCTTCATACACATACAGCTCTAGGAAGCATCTGTTTCATTTGGATGTGTTGTATAAACAAAAACCTGGGGTGAAGGAGTACTTGGATGAACATCATGGTAGGGTGAGGTCAAGAAGCCAATTCAATGAAATTTGCAAGGTAGACTATGTAACAAGTAACCTTGCGGAGAGTTTCAATTCAAAGGTCAAGTCATTGAAAGGGCTTATGCTGTGGCAAATATTTGATAAGATTAGGTAGATGATCATGATAAAGATTGATCTGCGTCAAAGAATTGCATCCACAAATTATGTTGGCCATCTCATGGTCCCATCTTTGATTAAGTCTTTGCATGAAAGGGCAAAACAATTGAGGATGCAATGCGTCAGAAAAGGAATGGAGGCTGAGGTAACCTACACTGACAGTAAAAACATGCAGTGGAGGTATCCAGTGAGTTTGGTTGATAGGACATGCCATTGTAGGGGATGGCAGATCCGTGGGATACCCTGCATACACGCATTGTTTTTCATGAGTGTTATAGGGGGTGAAGATGGTGAAGTTGATCAGTATGTGTCAGAGTATTTCTCTGTTGCCAAATTTAGGGCTGCATATGCTATGAATGTTCCTACCTTGTTGGGAAAAGACCAATGGATGAAAGTCGATCCAGGTTTCAAACTGTACTCTCCAGTATTGACTAGACCGGCAGGTAGGCCGAGGAAGAATAGGATCAGAGCTAGTGCAGAGGATGGTGCACAGATTCGAAAACGTAAGTGCAAACGTTGTGGAATCCCTGGACACATTGCTAGGCTTTGTAAAAATGCAGTTGACCCAGCTTTTGGAATGGAAGATCAGGTGGGAGCAGCAAATGCAGAGGAGAATGAAACAACAATTCAACTTGAGATTGAAGCAGCAGTTCAACATGAGGAGATTGAAGCAGCAAATGCAGAGGAGATTGAAGGCAATTGAACATGAGGAGATTGAACCGATGGATCGAGAGCAGAGGGAACATATGGATGTAGAGCTGCTTGAACCGATGGATCGAGAGCAGAGGGAACAGATGGATGTAGAATGGCTTCAACCGATGAGTCTAGAGGAGAGGGAACAGTATAGTCGAGAATGCCTCGAAAGTTGTAAGGCCATGATAGATGCTAACTTCGAAGAGTACATGGCAGAAGAAAAAGCACAAGCTTTGCAGAAGAAGAAGAACAAGAAAGAGGGCAAAAGGAAGGTAGACACCGGTAATATCCCTGGTAGGGTTACCCGGAGTAAGGTGGTGGCCCCGGCGAGTCACACCAGGAGCAAGAGAAAGATTTTATTCTGAACAACTAATTTGAATTTGTATGAACAATTTGTATTGGGGTTCCCTTTGTATTGGCGATCCCTTTGTGTTGAACAATTTGTATTGGGGTTCCCTTTGTATTGAGGATGCCTTTGTGTTGAACAATTTGAATTTCTATGAACAATTTGAATTTGTATGAACAATTTGTATTGGGGTTCCCTTTGTATTGGGGATCCCTTTGTGTTGAACAATTTGTGTTGGGGTTCCCCTTGTGTTGGGGATGCCTTTGTGTTGAACAATTTGAATTTGTATGAACAATTTGTATTGGGGATGCCTTTGTGTTCAACAATTTGAATTTGTATGAACAATTTGTATGCCACATTTAAGCCACATTTATCATTTTCTCTAGGGTTTAGGGTTTTAGGGTTTTAGGGTTTTAGGGTTCAATTCAAAATAATTCAAAACATGGTGGAACCTTCCCATGGAGCCTTGTTATGTTACCTACAACCTAGAGAAATAATAATGGAAAAGGAAATATAGAGATATGAAGTTTTTATGCCAAAAGCTTCAAAACCACTTCCTAGTCCATGAGCTACTAGATATGAAGATGCTTACAAACTTTGTCCAAATGAGTCCAAATTCGTCACACTTGTGTATCTTTGAATTGCAAACAATATCTAGTCGGCCAAAATGTAATATATTGTTCAAATAACACAATTTTACAATTTTTATGCCAAAAGCTTCAATTTCCCTTAGTCCGTTTATTATTTGGGTGCCCCTGTTTTACTTAGTGTTACTCAGTTTTCCCCCTCTGGGCACACTTGTTTTACTCAGTCCTACTCAGTTTTGCCCTTCCGATAAACATTTCCTCACTTTTCCCCCTCTTAGTTCTACTCAGTTTTCCTAACTTGTACTCACTGGCTGATCTCTGATTGGTCGAGATGTATGTCACACGGATCTTGGTTGGTTGAAAGCTCAACGAACGCTTGCACTGTTCGATCATTTATGATCGGACGGCCTGTATATCTCTCTCTACCACGATGGATGCATACGGAGACAAGAGCAGAGCACATACCTACCAACCATGGCAGTCGCATATTCCAGTCGCATCTTCCTCTCTCGTATTTCCTCTCTTACTCCGGCGGTCGCGGAGGCGCGGATCTAACCGTGCGTGCGGCGGCGTACGGCGGCGCGGATCTAACCGTGCGTGCGGCGGCGCGGATCTAACCGTGCGTGCGGCGGCGTGCGGTGGCGCGGATCTAACCGTGCGTGCGGCGGCGTGCGGCGGCGCGGATCTAACCGTGCGTGCGGTGGCGTGCGGCGGCGCGGATCTAACCGTGCGTGCGGCGGCGTGGATTTAACCGTGCGTGCGCCGTGGATCTAAGAGTGCCGGTGAGGATCTAACCGTCAGAAATAGTTGAAATGTCTCTCTCTGTCTCACTTTCATTTCTCTTCTCAGATCTGTTGAATGATGAAGAACACCAAGACGGCGGCCGTGCCGACAGTGGTCATCGATGCCACGAACATTGAAGCCATCGCCTACAACATCGCTTCGACGGCGCAGACCTAGCCTTCAATGTCGGAGCCTGTTGATGTCTCACTTCCGGTGCCGAGAGTGCGAATCGATGCCAAGACGATTGAAGCCATCGTCTACAACTGCGCTGCAAAGCCGCCGATTCAGCCCTCCGCAGATCCGTCGCTGATGAAGTACACCAAGACAGCGGCGGTTCCGACACTGGTCATCGATGCCACGAACATTGAAGCCATCGCCGATAACATCGCTTCAACGGCGGATGGCGCAGATGACCACCCCTCAGCCGCCCGTCGTCTCGGCCTTTCTTGCCCATCGCTGCGCGGCCATGTTCGACGCCGCAAATTGGGATAAATTATGATAAATTTGTAATTTTCAATTTCCAATTGGGATAAAATTGTTCGAACTACTACCTCCGTCTCAAAAAAAGCTTCTCCACGTTCTTGATGTGTCCATGTACATCCGTATGTATGATTTGAATTCTATCCCAACTTGATTGGGAAGATATTGATATGTATTTGATCCGGAGGTTGGTACATGCTTTCACTTTTGGGATCCCTTCACTTTTATAAAATGTTCATGCATGCTAAAATTATCGTGCGCATTACTTAGCACAAGTAGGAAATTGTACGCCAAAATACAGTGCTTAGAACCACAACAAAATACAGTGGGTAGAGCCATCTACTGAATAACAATTCTATACTAAATCGTCTACCAGAACCACATAACTGCTAGGACAGGGATGACACCTAATAAAACTGCACAGATGAATCTACTTTTCTCCTCTCCCATCACTTTAAGTTCATGTTCTAGATTTTCTACCACTTGATCAAATACGGCAAGATCTGTCTCAACTCTCAACTTCTCCTTGCGAATAAGCTCTGAATTCTTCTTTTCTTCCTCCACAATACGCTTCAGCTCGAATATCATCAGGTTTTTACGGGCCAATTCATCACCTAAATTGGCCACCTTCTCCTCCAAATCCATCCACTGGCTACACCACTGGGTTGATTCATCTTGGTATGCAATGTACCATGGATCATCGGCTTGCCTGGCTAACTGTAACAATAATGGAAAAAAGAACAACTGAAATCACTCCAACAGGCCATGGCGGAACTTCAAATTCAACGGTAGTACAGAGAGCTGAAGCTAGATACCTGCACTTCCAACGAGGTAGGAGAAGTAGAACGTGGCCACGACATGATTGAATCCCCACCCTCGCCGGTGTACCCGCTACGACCAGACATTGAGGACTATTTCGTACCTGCAAACTCCAATAAATTACGGGAACTGAATCGATTAGGGGGCGGGGGAGGAAGAAGCGGAGGTCTTACCAAGCTATACCAATTGGTGCGCGGAACAAATCCCGGTCGTCGTGGGCGGCGGATCTGCTTGGGCGGCGGACTTTCCTGCGGTGGGTACAATGCGTGCGGACGAAACAAGTGCTGGACCCGTGGTTGACGTGCAGCGCCGCAGTCCGTCCGACGCCGCCGGGGGACAGAGCCGGCGGCGCGACGAGGCGCCGGCGATGGCTGCTCCGTCCGACGGTGGGGAACGAGCTGCCAGCGGTTGTCCGGTCTAGCTTAAGAATAACTAATTAGCGAACTTGTTGTTTCTCTCTATGATATTCTCTAAAGACATATATCAGAGCGGCAATATGTGAGTTTTCCTGAAAAATAGACGACCCCACTGGTCATTGGCTGCGCAGGCCCCACAGAGCGGCAATATATGATTTTTTTCTCTCTAAATAAATAGACGACCCCACTGGTCATTGGCTGCGGCAGCCCCACAGAGCGGCAATATGTGTCTTTTCCTGAAAAATAGAGGACCCCACTGGTCATTGGCTGCGGAGGCCCCACAGAGCGGCAATATATGATTTTCTCTAAATAAATAGACGACCCCACTGGTCATTGGCTGCGGCAGCCCCACAGAGCGGCAATATATGTCTTTTCCTGAAAAATATACGACCCCACTGGTCATTGGCTGCGGAGGCCCCACAGAGCGGCAATATATGAGTTTCTCTAAATAAATAGACGACCCCACTGGTCATTGGCTGCGGCAGACCCACAGAGCGGCAATATATGTCTTTTCCTGAAAAATATACGACCCCACTGGTCATTGGCTGCGGAGGCCCCACAGAGCGGCAATATATGAGTTTCTCTAAATAAATAGACGACCCCACTGGTCATTGGCTGCGGCAGCCCCACAGAGCGGCAATATATGTCTTTTCCTGAAAAATATACGACCCCACTGGTCATTGGCTGCGGCAGCCCTATAGAGCGGCCCCATTTGTCATTGGCAGCACCGCGTATAAAATCATGAAATAAAACGGCCCACACATCAGCGATAGATGGATGGCTGCTCCGACAGCACGAGACGGTCAGGGAGGAGCTGCCCCTGTGCGGCCCCACCCGGTCAGACTAACGGTCAAGGCCTCTGACCTGACGGCTACCGGCCGTTCCAGCACTTGTGCGTGTTTCAAACTAGAGGAGGGGAAAACTGAGGAAAAACTAAGGGACTGGGGAAAACTGAGTACAACTAACGAACCAGGGGCACGAAAATAGAAATCCCTTGTTCTAAGGGTTCTTGAGCACGTTTTTGACCACCATTGTTGAACCTCTTGAACTTGCTTCCTCTCCCTTCCCTCCTATGATCTTGCATATTCTTGGGGGATCTGAAAGAGGATATCAGGATCTACAACCTCCTCCAGTCCATTCCTCCTCTAAGTGAGGGGAACTCTTAGGATCTAGATCTTGGAGTCATTTGTTGATTTCCTCATTTGGTCTTCCTCTCTAATCTCACCCTAGCATCTGTTGCTTTGGTGGGATTTGAGTGTGAAGGATTTGAACACCTCTAGTGTTCTTGCTTTGCATCATTGTATAGTGTTGAGCTCTCCACTACGATTTTTTCGAGTGAGAGACCATGAGCTTGTTACTCTTGGAGGGTGACCTCCTAGTTGGCTTGGTTGGTGTCCTGGTGACCTCTTCGTGGAAGATTGTGAAGGGGCTCGGGCTTCTCCTTCGTGGAGCTTGTGAAGTAGTTGTGGAGCCTGCCATCTCCGGAGTGGAGGAAAACCTAGCCATAAGGAAAGGGCTATTCCTTCGTGGGATAGGCTCGGAGAATAAGGTGAGCCTTCATGGGATCCCCACCTCTCCAAACGTGACGTACCTTCTTTCAAAGGGAGGGAATACGGGAATACATCTTCGTCTCCACGTGCATCGGTTATTTCTGTATCCGAGCTTACTTTCCTAGTGATAGCCATCGTGCTTGAAGTACATATATCTTGCTATCACTTGTTGACATGGGCATACCCTTCGGGTACCCATTATTAGTATACCTGGCTCGGCCCAATATGGAGAAGACCCAATATGGAGAAGGCCCAACAAGGCAACCCGAAGAAGTAGTCGACTAGGACTCTTGTAAAACCCTAGGCTGGTTGCATATATAAAGCCAGCCAGGGCACCCGAAAGGAGGAGGCTAACAGATAGACAGCATAGCTCCGCCTACGGCGACACCCTGTAAACATACATATGATCATATAGTAGATTGCTAGCAGCACGTAGGGATCCTCCACCGAGGGGACCCGAAGCTGGGTACGTCGTGTGCCTAATCTCGCTCCCGGAATCTCCATCGTCGCTCTCTCCCGAAACCCTAGTCTACAATACGTAGGCATTGCCGAGGTACTCCCTTATCAATTGGCACCGTCTGTGGGAATCGCGGCGGCTGGATTTCGTTATCCGGGCGGGATCTACCAAGATCTTCAATCGTCAGCGCGTGCAAATCAAGTCGTCATCACTAGATCTGATAATTTTCGTGAGCCAAAAAATTCAAGGCGAGATCCATCACGGATCATCCAAGGCGCGGCTACAATCGGCTGTATACAGCATATTAACGCAGCATACAATCCTAAGGAGAAGAGGGTCGTTCTGACCAGATTGATTCTGGGCACTGCCCACCTAAGCTTATCAAGTCACGATCCTTCAGCACGTGGATAGATTCCCAAAGAAAAGAAGAGCAAAGGAAATTTTCAGGATATCGGCCAGATGACAGGAGCAACCGGATACATAATAAATTCAATTTGACTAATCAGCAAAGCTAACGTGAGAGGATACATGAAACAAGGGACCTTCGATCACGTCGCCGTCGTGGACTACTGCATCGGGACTACACTGCCTTTTCTATGTCAACTTCTTCGGGCCGAATTCTGTTCATCCGCCAGCTAGCACATATCAGTCATCGTGAACTCTCCATACAAAAACTATCAGGTGCTAAAATTCTAATTACGCAATATTTATTTAGCTAAATATTTTTTCGGCTCGAGCAATTATTCGCGCACAGTTTTTGCGCCGTAATATAACAGCAGATCGGAACAAGCTTCGACTGCATCGCCGCGTGTAGTCGCCACACTTGGGGCTCGGTTGTCGCATCGCGGACTCGATATATTCGGGAGTTCACCCGTCGCGGACCTATCACTTCATCGACCACTACTACATGGATCCGACAATCCGATACAAAAATACCAGATCGCAATAAAACTTCGACTTCCGCTGTTGTGTCGACCCCGTTCGTCATGACGCTCACTACGCTTGGGGGCTCATCCATCGAGGATCGGCCACATCTACTACATCCACCGCTTCGACCGCGTCTGCCGGACGACCTACTTCCACGTCGACTCCGCCGCACGCGATAAAAAAGCTAAGTGTTCCTCTTCCGAGAGTTAATTATTATTTACTTTCGCCACACCAGAATACCCGGGGGCTGCAACATTGCATTATTACAACAAATTTACCCGACATCCGGGACTGCGCCATTATTTCATTACCACAAACATACTCGGTTACTTGGTGAATTTTTTTTCTTCGGCTCTGGATATATCTTTTCCGGCTCAGTGGAATTATTTTTTTCGGCTCAGTGGAATTATTTTCTTCGACTTAGTGGATTTATCTTCTCCGGCTCAGTGGATTCACCTTCTTCGGCTTATTGGATTTTGTCTTCGTTGGATTCATCATAAGATTCATTTATATGGATATTACTGGTTTACTCTTATACGACATTACCCGAGGCGTTTCGGGTCACTGAATTTATCATCGAGGATTATTACTGGATTTATTTTCTTCGGCGGATTCATCTTCTATGGTTATCACTGGAACTATTTTCTTCGGCTCAATGGATTCATCTTCTATGGCCATTACTGGATTTATTTTCTTCGGGTCAATGGATTCATCTTCTATGATATCAGCGGATTCATCTTCTATGATTATTACTGGATTCATCGGGCCAATGGATTCATCCTCTATGATATCGATGAATTTATCTTCAATATATGCTTTATATTTAATGGCGTAATCTTCAATATGGATTCATCTCAAAAACTTCATCTGGGATTCATCTTCGTATATTATTGTCTATGGCTTCATCTTAAATGGCTTCACCAAATATGACGCCGCGACTCCATCAACTTATTTCGACGTCACGCCTAACGCTCGGGGGCTCGACAACGATTTCGCCTCGGGTAATAACTGCGACACAACAATCATGACATCACCTCAGCAACGCTCGGGGGCTCGGCTATTTCTTCATCAACAATTTTGAGGCATCCACTTTTGCTATTTGGTGGTTTCTACTTTGGCTAGATTTCTTATCTACACTCGAAGACTTCATCATGCATCGACTTCATCGTGTCCAAAAAGCTAAGTGTTCTTTTATTTTGCACAAAGTTGATTATCGTTTACTTTCGTCGCACCCGACACTTGGGTGCTGCGCAGCATATATTCACTTTACATATCATCGAATCTGAGCATCTGACACCGCATGCGAAAAAGAGAGTCAAGGAAAAGATAGAAAAAGTTTGTTTATTTATGCAGGAGAAAGCCGACGAAATTGTCTACAAAAGAGAACCCGACGAAATTGTCCAAAGGGAGAACTCGACGAAATTGTCTTCAAGAAAGAACAGAACCCGAAAAATTATCTTCAAGGAGGTCCCGAAAAATTATCTTCAAGAAGGTCCCGAAAAATTATCTTCAAGAAGGTCCCGAAAAATTATCTTCAAGAAGGTCCCGAAGAATTGTCCTCAAGGAGGACCTGAAGAAATTTTCTTCAAGAAAGAACTCGACGAAATTTTCATCAAGGAGAACAAAAAAAAAGAGAGAGATGGACAAATCTTCGGATTCATTGACTCGTCATATTCTTCCGAGCAAGAGCATCGGTGATGAACCCGACAATATAGAAGAATCCAATATATTTGGTTGTCTCATTCATGCCCGAGAAAAATATAGAAGAACCCGCAAAATGGGTCATCGCATCAGCCGAACAAGGCACTTGACAAAATATTCTCAGAGCGTCAAAGTCGCGAATAATCTTTGAATGCCGCAAAACTCTGCGAAGGTAAGACCCCGGGTCCGTCCTGTGTGGCATGGCATCGCCAAAGACTGCGCTCTGCTACTTTTTTCCACATCAACAGATGTGAAGAAATATCCCAGCGGACGCGCTGTGGAGCCGATAAAACATGACTGGGGCTCGGCAGATGGTAAGACCTTAAGCGGCACCTGTCGAGTTAACACCAGTATCCCGGGATCATGTCCAGGGACGTGATCTTGAAGTAGGTTTTTGCGGATTACCACTAGAGCAGTTAACTAGTACCTGATCCGTCAGATGAACTAGCCCCAATTACCATTATCCCTGTACAATATAGATATGGATGTCAAATAAAAATAGCAACGGCTTGGAGTCGATAAAAAGAGGGGCTGCGCCCAGAAATATAGTCAAGTTCTTTATCGAGTAGTACAACTTGAGCCTATGCCTAGGTGCAAGCACCTGCCCATAGGCTCAGGGGCTACTCTTATCGAGAGTATTGTTCACCCTCCCGACAAGATACAAGAAAGAGGAAAAATTGTGGTGTCGATTAAAAGCAAGTTGAGCCTACACCCTAGTGCAAACACTTGGCTGTAGCCTCGGGGGCTACTCCCATCGGGAGCGCTGGTCGCGCACCCGATAGAAAAATAATTTCGACAGCATCTATGACAATCAAGGTTTGTAGACTCAACTCGATTCTACGACTCGAGTGGAGCCTACTCCCATCGGGAGCACATGGATTTCATCAAGTCTTCCAGAAATATAGTTAAGTTCTTCATCGAGTAGTACAACTTGAGTCTATGCCTAAGTGCAAGCACTTGCCCATAGACTCGGGGGCTACTCCCATCGGGAGCGCTGCCGCGCACCCGATAATTTCAAGAATCGTCGATATCATCTACGCTACACATGATCTACGACATGGACCTCGCCTTGTATTTCTTCGACTTCGGAGATGGTTATGCTTGGAGTTTCTACGCAAGTCTTCGACTTCCCTATAAACTCGGGGGCTACTGACATGGGCATACCCTTCGGGTACCCATTATTAGTATACCTGGCTCGGCCCAATATGGAGAAGACCAAATATGGAGAAGGCCCAACAAGGCAACCCGAAGAAGTAGTCGACTAGGACTCTTGTAAAACCCTAGGCTGGTTGCATATATAAAGCCAGCCAGGGCACCCGAAAGGAGGAGGCCAATAGATAGACAGCATAGCTCCGCCTACGGCGACACCCTGTTAACATACATATGATCATATAGTAGATTGCTAGCAGCACGTAGGGATCCTCCACCGAGGGGACCCGAAGCTGGGTACGTCGTGTGCCTAATCTCGCTCCCGGAATCTCCATCGTCGCTCTCTCCCGAAACCCTAGTCTACAATACGTAGGCATTGCCGAGGTACTCCCTTGTCACTTGTGCTAATTATATCTTGTGCCTATCTTTCTTAGCTCTAGTTTTTGCTATTGCACTTAGTTGAGCCTAGCATATTTAGGGTTTGTGCTTGTGAAATAAACATTAGTTTAATTCTTCATTCTTACAAGAAAAAATCGTAAGAGTTTTAAAACGCCTATTCACCCCCCTCTTGGCGACATCTCGTCCTTTCAATTGGTATCAGAGCAAGGTCTCTCCTTGTTTTAGGCTTCACCGCCTTGAGAGTAAAGATGTCGGTTAGTAATATAGTGCGCAATGATACAATTATCTTTGATGGCACAAATTATCTTTTGTGGAGAAATTGCTTGCTTTGTAATCTTCGAACCTTGTGTCCAAATATAGAGTGATTTCTAGATGTATGTTTTTCTCTTCCAATGGATCCTCAAAATTGATCTTTAGAGGATGAGAAAAAATTACATCTGAAGCTCAAGTATCTAATGAGTTTATATCCTCTTTGAGCCCAAAATTTCATTCGTTCTTGAGAGGTATCAAGTGCAAGTCATCTCATGATATTTGGACCAAGATTAGAGGAGAATTTGGTGGGTCCATGTATCATATGGCTGGTGGTATCTCCGAGGAGCTCTCTTCCCCTTCACATCATGAAGAGCTTCAAGTTGCTTCCACCTCCGGCCGTGATGAGTTCTCATCTTCATACACTTCACCAACGCGTGGCAAGACACAAGGTAATGATATGGTGCGTGGTGAGAAAAATTGCAATGTTGATATTGTGATCAATAGTGATGATTCTTCATCTCCATCCCATTGCAATGTTTTCTCTTTGGACTTAAACACATCTAGCACTGAAAATAATCTACATGCTTGTGTTGATAGTCCTTGCATATCATGTGTAAATTGCTTACATAGATCTCATGATGATTGCTTGCCTTGTCTTGTTTCCATAATCAAAATTCTTCTATTTACTCTAGTTGTTTGTTGGCTAACAATGTAGAGGAAACCGAACACTCTATGGATCAAGACACAATTTCAAATGGGGATTCAGGAATATCCTGATCTTCATCCTCCGGTATGCACATGTGCTTTATGTCAAATGGATCAAAGGTATCTCCTACTTTAAATCCTAACACATCCTCTAATAATGAGAGTGATGATGATGATAATGATAATGATGAAGAATATAAGGCTTTGTTACATGAGATGGGGCTTGTATATGCTTCTCTTCATGGTAATAAAGAAGTTCGTGCTAGTCTCGAACACTCTATGGAAACCATGAATAAATACAAGGAAACCATAGAGGAGTTGGAATCCCATGTTGAAAATGGGAGAATGAGATTCAATCTCCTCAAACAAGAGCTGAACAATGAGAAGCATACTAATTTCATTCTCACGCAAAAAATAGAATCCTATGAGCTTGAAAATGAAAAATCTATTAATTATGCTTGTGCTACTAACTCTACTTCTTGTGAGCATCTACCTTAAAGGAGAATGTTGAGCTAAGGGCTCAACTTGAGTTGCTAACTAGCAATTATATATAGGGAATTGGAAGAAAGTCATAAAACGCTCTCGGGCTCTCTTGAGGATCTCCTAATCTCCTATGATGGGCTAAAGTTAGCTCATGAGGCTAGTATCACTAAGGTAACATCGTGTGAGACTCATGTGGAAATTAGCACAACCTCTACTAAAAATGCTATATTGCCATGTGCTAGTCCTAGTAATCCATCTAGTCAAACTATTGATACACCTTGTGTTGGATTACTTGCCTTGCTTTATTGCTCTAACAATGAAGCTTCTACTTCCTATAGTCCTTGTATTTCTACTAACCATGTAGAGGAAATCAAAGAGCTCAAGGCCCAAGTCCTTTCTTTGAAGAAAGACTTGGAAAAGCGTCATGAGGGGAAATACGCAGTTGACAAGATGTTGAGTGTGCAACAATCCCCCAATGACAAGAGTGGACTTGGAACAAGTCCAAGAACAAGAGCAACAAGAAGAAGGGCCAAGACAAAGTCAAGGATCCGGCCAAGATTGTTTGCTTCAAGTGCAAGGTTGAAGGGTATGATGTTAGATCATGTCCATTGAAGAAGAAGCACTTGAGTAAAAAGCAACAAGGGAAGCGGCCTCATGGTAAAGGCCAATAATAAGATCAACTTCAAGTTGAATATAGGACACTTCACAATAAGAATCAAGCTAAATTTCCCCAAGTAAAGGAATCAATAAAGAAGAGAAAGTGAAACACTTGTTACTTATGTCGTGAGAAGGGGCACTTCACTTCTTCATGCTTAAAAGGTACCTTATCTAACCCTATCATTGTCGATGATGATTATTCTCTTGGGAAGGATAAGGATGGCAATGTATTTGCCAAGTTTGTTGGAAATCAAAGTGGTTTCAAGAAAAGAACCTTTTGGGTTGCCAAGCCTATTGTGACTAACCTTTTTGGACCCAACTTGGTTGGGGACCAACAAGCCCAAACTTGATCAATAGGTGTATGTGGAGGGCATTGGAGACTTGGCTACTTGATGAAGGATTAAGGGATCTTCATATATTGTATTTTTATCAAGCCAAGTCATAAGGATTATCATATATATCTTATATCCAATGTTCCTCTTTGCGGTAACTTTTACTTCAACTCTTCTTATTAATTGTAAGTTACTTGCCCCTTCGCATGTTTGGTTTTGTACCAAATATGTGTTTGTATGTGTTGTCTCTTACTTTCCCATCTTGTGTATTCAAGTATGTTTGTTTGACTCATCATTTACTTGAGTATTGTGTTGAGCCTAATACATCTTGACGATATCTTATTTGGCTCTCTTTGAGTGATTAATGGAACATCCCATTTTGGGGAGTGATATGCCTTGTGCATCTCTCTTTATTTAAAATGTGTATACATGGGTACCACCACTTAGTATTGATATTGCAAGATTATCTAGTCACTATGTGGTGTGTCATACTCATGAGAAATTCAAATTCTAAATGTCCAATTATCATCTCTAGTCGATTTTTCATTATCTCTTGATTAGAAGAAATGTTTTATCACATTATGGGGGAGTAATATGTTTTGTACATATCACAAGCCTAGAAAATGTGAACATATGAGGTTATGCCACTTAGAGTTGATACTCTTAATTATCTTGTTCGTAGGTGGCATGTTTGCTCAAACGAGCTCCACTTTTATTAAAAAGCTTTTATTGCTCATCTTATGGGTTCTTGTTTGAGTAAGAAATGATTGGTACGGTTTTCGTCAAATACATATCTCTATATCTTATTTGGGACACCGTTTCCTTCAAGTTATTCTAATCCTTGATGTGCGTGATTATTTGACAAGTTGAAGCTATCAAGAATCTTCATCTGTGCATACTGCTTACTATATATTTATCATATGCCTTTTATTGTGAAGTTGATCCTTACTATCCTTGGAAATATACCACCGGAAGTTAATTCCAATATTCTCATTGTCTTTGGCAATTGATAAACTTGTATGTGGTTGAATTTATGGATCATCTTCACCTTAGATTGCTTCTTATTGCCTTATTTTATCTCCAAGAAATCTTTGTTGCTCACATGTGTCTTTATTTCCCTTTTTGAAAATGTTTTTGATTCCTATCAAGTTTACCTTGATGGAAGACAAACCTTTTCTTTTTGGTACTTTGTGCCATTGCGGAAAGTGTAGAGGGTTCGGTTTATTTGTTGTAACCTTGTTCTTTTGGGAGTGTGTTATCTCATTCCTTCTTACATGTTTTATTTGCTTGAATGAGATAAATCTTTGAGCATGTGTGGCTTTATTCATCTTTTATGCTCAATGATCTTTACTTAGTTCGTTTGTTGAACTTTGTTGAACAAATCTTTTGTGATTTGCATCTTTGACATAATTTGGACAATAAATTTGTTTGGTCACACCTTTATGCCTTCTTGAATTCATTTGGTGTCTTGTCCAAAGTGTATCTTTCTTGGATCGATCTTTAAAGTCTTTTTGCATGCTTATATATAATTTGTTTATATTTGTAGCATGCTTGCTTTCTTTGATCCATTATATAGGGTATACTCCATCAAATCCTAAATGGCTAAGATGTGCATGGAATTCCAACTTCATCTATAAATATGCACATATTGATATGGAGTGTATCCTATGTATTGTGGTTAGTCTAACCATTTCGGACCCAATAAGTTTGGGGACCAAAATGTACTTGAATATTGTTTTAGGCACATTGGAGATGCAATGGAGGCTTGTCTCATCTATAAGGAAGGTGTTATCACCATATGAGAATTGGAGCCAATCTAGGATGATCGATGAACTCTTATCTACTACATCATGTCATTGCTATCTCGGTAACAAGTACCTTATTCATGCATACTCATATAGCATACACCTCTTGTAGGTTGCATCTTGGCATGAAATTCTTCATTTCAAAAATATTGCGGTTCTTGAAAAATCCCTTTAAAAAAACTTCTTATTGTACATCTGAGTGATTTGAGAAGATGCATATGATGGGAATATATATAAAAAATCATGTTTATGATTCACCTATCCCAAATATGCCTTCTAGCAATTTATTGCATATCAATTCCTCGAAGAGCTCTTATGCGCAATATTGATGAAATTGCAAAATGAATCCCTATTTGTGATACTTGTTGCCTCTCTCAAAACATTCCAACTAGCTTTACTTCCCTTATTGTTAGTTGTGATGGTTTCGAGATTTTCTTGGTTGAAGTTCATTCATATACCGTAAGTGAAAATTGGAGTCATAGGCTATATATGCTTTTAAGCAAACATCCTTTGGTATATGTTATGACTTCATCTAGGATATCATGTCTTATTTATTTTATTAACCTCTTCTGTGTGCATGTTTATTTATGGACCATCTTGTTCACTTTAGAAACTTATATACATGAGAGCATTAATCCATCACCTTGATATCCTTGTTCTTTGCCGACCATCTCTTTATCCTTTTGTTTTTAGTGGTGTTGGTAAGGACTTGTTTTATGAGCGCTTGGCTTAATTTTATTTTATCTTCATGCACTCATATCTCTTAAAATAAATTGGACTAAAATTATCATCTTTATCTTGTTTGTGTTCTAAAATGATATAGATGGAGTGAGGATTCCATGTTTGTGCATATTGTATTCAAATGTAACTATTCTAATTTATGAATGAACCTTGCGGAGCTTTCTTATTTCATTTAGAGCACTATATCTCTCTTATCATGATATCTTTGTTTGTCCAATTGGATCTTTGATTCCTTGCTTTATTTGTTAAAGGTTTCTTCACCATGTTATCCTTGTGCAGTCTTTGATCCTCAATATAGTTTGACTTCCTTCAAGTATTCGTCATTGGATATGTGCATTTGATTCCACTCAAATTATGAGAAATGCACACCTTGGGGAGGAACTCATATTATATTGGCCTTCTAAATTTTTCACCCATTTTGGCAATTGTTGCCAATGGGGGAGAAGTTTAGAGGGTTTAAGGGAAACGGTTTATACTTAAGTTTGGTTTGTGCTTAAGTGTTGTACCTCTTATGCATTCCATATTTATATGTCTTGCATGGTTGTATATGTATAGTGGAAACTGTCCCGAAGGTTAATCTTGACAATGTATGCAATGAATTCATGTTCATCAGACGTGCATACATTGTGGGGGAGTTTACTCTATATATGTTGGTTCTACTCACAACCCTTGCGTTAGTTGTAGTTGTGTGAGTAGAGCTGGTTTTGATATGGGCTAGTAGCTTCGTGTTACTTGACCATATCAAATACAACCTCTTGTATACAAATTATTCTTGGATAAGTTGCATACTTGTTTCTAATATTCATTATATAAACCCTCTTATTGTGGTTGTCATCAATTACCAAAATTGGGAAGATTGTAAGGGTATATTACCCCTATGTGTGGTTTTGTTAATTAATGACAACCCCTATGGACTAATGTTTTCATTGAGTTTATATGAAGGAATATTCCATAGGTACTACTTGTAGTCCATGTGTTGGATTCAAGTATGGATGCCATGAAGATAAAGATATACCTTGAGTATTGGCATCAAGATCATCGATTTGAAGACATATATGTGATATGATCAAGAAGAAGAAATGAAGATGGAGTTCTTATGTGGAACTCAATATTAGCCATGCTCTAGCTTATGTGTTAAGCAATGAATGATCAAGATCTTGAGTGCTTGATTCCGAGTGAAGAATTCAAGATATGGCTCAAAGTCGGTGTCATGATAGTCTCATAAGTTGAGCTACGGTTGACTAATATTTATAGCATGCAAGAAAATGAAGAATTATTTATACACCTCAAGATAGTATGATAGATTATGAGAAGATACAAGGTTGACCAATACAAAGAGTGAAGAATAGATTCAAGTTTGGTCAACACATGAAGCATGAAGAATGTGCCACGTGAAGTCATGTGGTATGGTAAGCCTTGTCAATTATGCTTTATGAACTAACCCATCATATATGTGCACTTGTGTTGTCTATGTGGGTTAGGTATCTTTCCATGGGCATGCATCAAAAGTGAAATCTCATATAATCCATGAGAGGATGACATCAAGTCGTGATCGTCATCAAGGTTGATTTGGGCAAGTTCAAGTTGAGCATCTCCAGAGGATCACATGCTTGAAGCTTGCCGTCCATTTAATTTAGTGATAGTGGACATGTGAAGATGTGCTTAACGAAGCTATCCCATCATGGTGTATGGGGGAGCATTTGTGAGTCTTCACAAAGCAACAATGATCAAGTGATGCCCTCCGGCTTGAGTGGAGCTTGAAGAGTCATCATCAAGATAAAGCGAGATGCGCAAGGCAAAGGTATGGTCATGCTAGGTTTTCCTTTTAGCCGTCTCAAGGTGGTTGTTGGGAGACCGGATTATAGGGTAGATAGTCGCACTATCAAGAGGGGCTTTCAGTTGGGTAACTTGATCACATCCTCTTAGGGAGCTCAATCCTTTGCAAACTTTGCATATCCCTATTGCTTCTTGGCGTTTCTTTATTTGAGGTTCTTGAGCTTGTTGCTAGCTTTACAATAAGTCCAAGTTCATCTAAAACGGAATTCGTATGCATCTTCTATTGCATTTTCATGGTTGGAGATTTTACCGGTTTGATGTTTTATAGATAGGCAAAACCTTTTATATTATTTTTATTACTCAATGGTTGTACTGTGATGTTTCTATGCATAATGTTGTAGAGCTCATTGTCGTGATTCCAACGAGCCCAAGATCATAGAAATCGAAGTTCGGATGCAAAATTTATCGCAGTTTCAGCGTGTGGCTCGGCATGTCGAGTGCTGCTGCCGGGCAGCCCGGTATCTGTCCCGGCATGCTGGGTGGGATACCGAAAATTCCGGTATTGCCGGGTTCGGGATCGATTTTGGCCCAAACGGTCATATTTTTTAGGGGTTATAAAAGGGGCCTTCTTCCCCATTGTTCTAAGGGTTCTTGAGTATGTTTTTGACCACCATTGTTGAGCCTCTTGAGCTTGCTTCCTCGTCCTTCCCTCCTATGATTCTTGCATATTCTTGGGGGATCTGAAAGAGGAGATCTAGATCTACAACCTCCTCCAATTCATTCCTCCTCTAAATGAGGGGAACTCTTGGGATCTAGATCTTGGAGTCATTTGTTGATTTGCTCCTTTGTTTTTCCTCTCTAATCTCATCCTAGCATATGTTGCTTTGGTGGGATTTGAGTATGAAGGATTTGAACACCTAGTGTTCTTGCTTTGCATCATTGCATAGTGTTGAGCTCTCCACCATGATTTGTTTGAGTGAGAGACCATGAGCTTGTTACTCTTGGAGGGTGACCTCCTAGTTGGCTTGGTTGGTGTCCCGGTGACCTCTTCGTGGAAGATTGTGAAGGCATCCAGGCTTGTCTTTCGTGGAGCTTGTGAAGTCCTTGTGGAGCTTTCCATCTCCGGAGTGGAGGAAAAGCTATCCATAAGGAAAGGGCTATTCCTTCGTGAGATAGGCTCGGAAAATAATGTGACCCTTCGTGGAGTTGGGAAATCCTTCGTGGGATCCCCACCTCTCCAAAGTGATGTACCTTCTTGTAAAGGAAGGGAACACGGGAATACATCTTCGTCTCCGCGTGCCTCGGTTATTTCTATACCCGAGCTTACTTTCCTTGTGATAGCCATCGTGCTTGAAGTACAAATATCTTGCTATCACTTGTGCTACATATATCTTGTGCCTATCTTGCTTAGCTCTAGTTGTTGTTGTTGCACTTAGTTGAGCCTATAATATTTAGGGTTTATGCTTGTAAAATAAACGTTAGTTTAATTCCGCATTCTTACAAGCCAAATTCGTAAGAGTTTTAAAATGCCTATTCACCCCCCTCTAGGCGACATCTCGTCCTTTCACCTTCCCATCCACACTTTCTTGGTGTGAGGCCCAGAATAAGATCCAAGCCAATCATTGTCCTTCTCCGCGACCCTGCATACCCACCCATTTGTCGCACTCACATATCCCCGGTAGACATCTTCTGTTCATATGGCTTTACCCACGATATACTATCGGCAATCCATCATAGACGGTATAGCGCCTTCATCCAGGTGGATGGGGAGATTAAGTCCAGCCCAAACTACTGTGTGTTCACAAACACACAGCCAGACTCTATCAAGTCCGTTGATATGCGGAAGGAAAAAAGGTACATCTGACTTCTCCGTCCCATTAAAGATCTTATGATTAACGAGATATGTACAACGCTAGAATCACTAGACGCCATTGGTTATTAGTCTTGTATGTATAGAACCCTTGCAATGGAACCTCCTCCATCATCTCAAACCATGGTTCCATTCCCCACCATATAATCATATTCATAATTGGAAAAGTAACATTTTATTTTCAATGCAGGAGTGATAGGTATATTGCTTTGCAAGTAAGATGATATAAAATAATCAAAGGCATGAGCAAGGGGTGAATTTGCCTGGAGACTATGAGATAATGTAGTTCGAGAGTTTGGATGGAACCTAGACTTCGGGTTCTGAAAAGAAGGATCATTGTTCGGTAAGGACAATGTTTAAAGATTCAAAGGATGCATGCTTTATCGATTGTGTTTGGTTAAACCCTTTCCCCTATGAGTGTTGGTTTTCAAACTTGTGTTTTGATACATTTTTAAGTTTTATTTTGTTATTAAGTCCTTATTAATATTAAACATAGAACTCTTATTCAAAAACCATTATAATTCATTTTTAGAAAATGAAATACTTAAGTCATATGAATTATTTGTGAAAGAATTTTATTTGAAAAATATTCAAGGAAATAAATAATTTTCCCTTGATTTTGTTTTAAGAAATACCTTCATTTAGGTATTTAAATTTTAAGTTAAGAGTTTGTAAAAATCTCTTTTCAAAAATTTATACTTGATAATTTTCTTCAAGTCATGTTTTAGATAAGGAATATTTTTAATGTATTATTCTTATTTTTCATAGATTTTTAGAGGTCATTTAGGACCTATTTTCATTTTTAAGAGTTAAAGAATTAAAATTTGGAAAGAAAAGGACTAAAATGCCCCAAGGGCTGGGTTCAAATAAAATAGTGCTAGTTATACCTAAGCCTATTTTGAATACTTACGAGTTCTTGTTCATTTTCATATCAGCATCACATATTTAGTAGTTCTAGTAGGATTTTATTATGTTTTCTTTGTCTTTTGCATGTTTGTAGGTGTTATGGACAACTATGCATAAATCAAGGCAAAAGGGGACAATAGAGGGAAATATGGAAGAGTTGCACGCACCAGACTTAGTCATCTGTGGAGTGGAAAAAATGACATTTTTTCATCATCCCAAAATAAAAATCTAAGACCATAGTATTGTAGCCCTCATCCATACAAGTTCAACAAGCCGAAGAACACCCTCGTATGAGGAAATGGCGGCCAAAGTACGAAAAGTATCTACAAGCTTAACGACCATCATCGGTACGGTGGGTCCACCTGTACTGTCCGCCCGTACCATGGGCCTCGACGCGCGGAAAAGGCCTTTCTAGATGCGTTTCTGTTGGAGATATGCCCGAGAGGCAATAATAAAGTAGTTATGGTTATATCTTAATGTTCATGATAAATGTTTACCCCCCATGCTATAATTGTATTAACAGGAAACATTAATACATGTGTGTTGTGTAAATAAACAGAGTCCCTAGTAAGCCTTTTGTTAAACTAGCTTTTTGATTAATAGATGATCATGGTTTCCTGATCATGAACATTGGATGTTGTTAATAACAAGGTTATGTCATTGGGCGAATGATGTAATGGACACATAGCCATAATAAGCGTAGCATAAGATCAAGTCATTAAGTTCATCTTGCTATAAGCTTTCGATACATAGTTACCTAGTCCTTTGACCATGAGATCATGTAAATCACTTACACCGGATGGGTACTTTGATTACATCAAACACCACTGCGTAAATGGGTGGTTATAAGATGGACTTGAGTATTCGGAAAGTATGAGTTGAGGCATATGGATCAAGAGTGGGATTTGTCCATCCTGATGATGGATAGATATACTCTGGGCCCTCTCGGTGGAATGTCGTCTAATTAGCTTGCAAGCATGTGACAAGGTCACAAGAGATGACATACCACGGTACGAGTAAAGAGTACTTGTCGGTAACGAGGTTGAACTAGGTATGGAGATACCGATGATCGAACCTCGGACAAGTAAAGTATCGCGCGACAAAGGGAATTGGTATCATATGTTAATGGTTCGATCGATCACTAAGTTATCGCTGAATGTGTGGGAGCCAATATGGATCTCCAGGTCCCTCTATTGGTTATTGATTGGAGAGGAGTCTCGATCATGTCCGCATAGTTCACGAACCGTAGGGTGACGCGCTTAAGGTTCGATGTTGTATAGTAGATATGGAATATGAGTTGGAGACCGAATGTTTTTTGGAGTCTCGGATGGGATCCAGGACATCATGAGGAGGTCCGGAATGGTCCGGAGAATAAGATTCATATATGGGAAGTCATTTTCAGGGTTACCGGAAAAGTTCAGGATTTTTCGGTATTGTACCAGAGGTTCTAGAAGGTTCCGGAGGGTACCATAGTGGGGCCCACCTATCCCGAACGACCAACATGGACCGGAGGGGTCACATAGGCCCACATGGGCCAGGCAGACCAGCCCCCGAAGGCCCATGTGGCTGGATCAAGTGGATAAGATCAAATCCCTTGAAAATAGGGACTTAACTTGGGGGGAAGTTTCCCCCCTTGTTTTGGCCGACCCTAGGGCTTGGAGGAGGGGCCAAGGCAGCCCCATGCCTATATAAGAGGGAGGGGAGGGTTGGGGAGTAGCACATCATCCCCACAAACCCTAGCCGCCCCTCTCTCCCTCATCCTTCCTCCTTCGCAGGCTTCGCGAAGCCCTGCAGGAATTTCTCCTCTACCACCACCACGCAGTCGTGATGATGGGATGCCGAGGAGATCTACCACAACTCCGCTGCCCTCTGGAACATGGAGAGGAAGGACTTCATCAACACCGTATGCAGACCGAGTACGAAAGTGCTGCCGGATTGCAGCACGGGACGATCGACTACATCAACAACGAGATCTGATCTCGTAAGGCTTTGGATCTTCGAGGGTTAGTCTCTCATACATCTCGTTGCTTCGATCTTCATAGATTAGATCTTGCTTCTTCCTAGATTGGATCTTGGTTTTTGTTCATGTTCACGGTAGAGTTTTTTTTCCCTGCAACAAACCCATCAATGGTATCAGAGTCGTGTCTATGCATAGATATGTTACACGAGTAGAACACAATGGTTTTGTGGGCGTTGATGTTTTTGTTGTCTTAAGTTATGAGTACTTTACATCTTGCGGGATGGTGGGATGAAGAGGCCCGGGCTAACTTTACATGACCGCGTCTCATGAGACTTGCTCCACGCTTGACATGCAACTTGTATTGCATAAGTGGCTTTGCGGGTGTCTGTCTCTCTCACCATAGTTAAGATTCAATTTACTATTTCAATCGACAACACTAGTATCACCGTTGTGGTTCATGTTCGTACGTAGATTGGATCTTACTCGAAACCCTAAACCACGTAAAATATGCAAACCAAATTAGAG
Source organism: Lolium perenne (assembly GCF_019359855.2). Taxonomy (NCBI): domain Eukaryota; kingdom Viridiplantae; phylum Streptophyta; class Magnoliopsida; order Poales; family Poaceae; genus Lolium; species Lolium perenne. The sequence continues at coordinate 188,586,028 of NC_067246.2, read as the reverse complement.
GCATCTAACTTGTTTTTGCAGGGTTTGTTGATGTGATATGGCCATTATGTGATGATAACTATATTTGATGTATGAGATGTTCATTATTGTATTTTGGCAACCGGTAGGAGCCTAATGGTTCTCTTTAAATTTGTTAAGACCCGCGTGTCGATTCATCATGTAATAGCTTTATTTCAAGTAGTTGTTATAGTAGCTATAAGTGATGGACAACCATGAAGCGGCACCATGGACCTTGGTGCAATGCTGGTGATGATGGAGATCATGCTCGTGTGCTTTGGAGATGGAGATCAAAAGCACAAGAAGAAATGCCATATCATATCACATATTATGAATTGCATGTGATGTTAATCCTTATACGTATCTTATCTTGCTTAGATCGCGACGTTAGCATTATAAGATGATCCCTCACATTAATATATAGATAATAAAGTGTTCTCCCCTCGTATGCACCGTTGCTAAAGTTCATCGTTTTGAAGCATCTCGTGATGATCGGATGTGATAGATTCTACGTTCACATACAACGGGTGTAAGCCATGTTGCACACGCGGAAAGACTTGGGTTTGCTTGACAAGCCTAGCATGTACAGACATGGACTCGGAACACAAGAACCCGAAAGGTTGAACATGGGTCATATGGATGATATGATCAACATATTGATGTTCACCATTGAAGCTACATCATCTCACGTGATGATCAGACTTGGTGTAGTGAATATGGATCGTGTGCCACTAAACAACTATGAGGTATGTTGTATTAAGTGGGAGTTCATCAGTAATTAGATTAAAACTTGAACTAATTATCATGAACATAGTCTGAATCGTATTTTGAATTAAATTTGTAGAATTGGCATCCGTTATCTACCATGCGCTAGTATTGTAATTGAGATAAAAACACAATTAAGTCTGACAAGTAACTTTACGAACTGGTACCGTATTGTTAAAGAATCAAGAAATGATTAAGTCCTATTGCGAACTTTTGGTAAACCTCACATTGCTGATTCAAAGAGAAATGGTTTCAATTAGTATCAAAAATTATCTTGTCTCCGTGAAACTCGAAGTTCAAATCCGTTTGAAAAGTAAGGAGCTGGAAAGTTTGTTTTCAGAAATAAGCAAGGTGTGAGATAAATGTGATATCTAAGACCTTATTGTAAGATGATAGAATATATTTTAGTGAGACTACATAAAATCATAAATTTTATGGGAATGTACGAAGGTTGAAGACGGCGCCAATTGACAAGGAGCTAGAGGCGACAAGGAGCTGATCTCGATGGCACGTTCAAGATCGTACCCGGGGTTTTTAGTGTACCCTGCTTCTGGTGTTTTTAGTGAGACTACATAAAATCATAAAGGGGAGTTGTACAAACGAAGTATTGGCGCCGTCTGTGGGATCTAGAGGCGACAAGGAGCTGATCTCGATGGCACGTTCAAGATTGTCGACTTCGTCGGTGGCAAGCAACATCATGGATAGAGGTAAACAGATCGAAACTGGTCTAGTTGATTTTGTACCTCACCCACCCTCCCGTTTGGATGCATATGCCTATCTGGAGGAGCCCATGGAGATGACGTTTGGAAAATTCCACTTCCGCGTCGAGAAAAAGGAGCGTATCGTCTCGAAGTTCCGATCTCGTCGGGATTATCGGCGGTTGATCCTGACTTCTCAGGCTCAGCATCATCCATCGACTCAAGCGACGAGGAAATTTCGTCGCCACGCTTCATCGGCAGCAAGGCAAGCGAAAAACTCGGCAAGATCTTCAGCGACATGTCCTTCGAGTCATCTGCGGACTCCTATATAAGCGATGATTCGAGCGACACCGACAGCTTCGACTTCATCGACAAATCCGCCTCTATTGGAAAGGCCTTCACCAATCTCCATGATGGTGTCACCAAACCAAGCAAAGTGAAAACCCCAAAATATCACCAAGTTTATGCCATTGGAGAAGCAAGTCACGATCAAGAGGAAACATCAGAGGCTTTCGACGATTTGGGAAATCCCTATGTCGATCCCTCAGATCTAAGGAGAGGTTTGGGCACTAAATATGTCGGGCCCACACCACGTGTCAGAGTTCAACTTCCACAAGCAGCATGGGATAGAGCTGCGAAAGCTTTGGATGGCTCTGAACCAATGGAGACAACCGCCACGGTAGAAGAACTGCAAGCATATCAATATAGGCTCGCTAGAGAAAGAAGGGAATTGGAAAAACAGACAGCTGCTCTTAATAGAAGAAAGGAAGCAGCTTCCGCGTCAAGCAGGTGAAGAGCAGAGTTAAGTCGACAGTCAGGAACTTCGGGAGATAGTCACAGAGAAGCTCGGAGGAGAGCAAGATCTCGGCTGCAAAATATACCGGAGGCTGAAAGAGAAACTTTAATCCAAAACCTCGACATGTCCTTTATGTCAATCGACACGAGGGGGAATATTATCCCAAAAACACCAGAAGCAGGGTACATGGCGACACAAGCTTACATCCTGGCGTCCAGACCACCTCCCGGAGATCCAAGAGAAGCGTTGTATAACATGGCCATGGCAGGATGTGGCGCCATGGGAGCAGCGTTTGCAGCTACACCTCCCGAAGGAACTGCAAGGCAAAATAGTCCGAGACCTACCGCAGCAGTACAAGATCCACCAAGAGCGAGTGGAACCAGAGATACAACGACTCAGGCTAGAGTGGATAGAGCACGACAAGAAAGAAGGGAACGTCGGCATTCACCAGAACTTGCTGAAGAAGATATGTGTGGACTCCCGTGTTTCACACGACGGGTCTGAAAAACTCGAGTTCCATCAGGATTCAAGCTACCCGATAGTTTCAAGAAATTCGATGGCCTGCAAGATCCCGAGGATTGGCTAGTCGATTACCTTGAGACAGTGAAATTGATAGGCGGAACAAGAGCAACAGCCATGCGGAGCATTCAAATACATTTGAGCGGAGCCGCCAGATCGTGGATAAAGAAGCTTCCCCCAGGCTCCATCGACAGCTGGGAAAGTTGTGAGGATGTGTTCATCAAGAATTTCCGGTCAACCTGCAAGAAACCTGCGACACTAGAGGAGCTGAGGTCATGTCGACAAAAGCATGATGAATCAATGAGAAAATACATCCAAAGGTGGAACATCATCAAAAACTCGGCAGAAAATATATCCGACGAGAGAGCGATAGATGCGTTTGTAGCAGGAGTTCGACGAGGAGATTTCGTGGAGGACTTGGGAAGGACAAACCCAAGGACAGTATCAGCATTAATGGAAATAGCAAACAGATGGGCAGATGGTGAAGATGCAGTACATAACAAACGACATAGGTCCCCAGAGGAGGACCGCAGTCAAAATTTTCAAAATAGACGCCGATTTCCTCGACAATTCTCAAGTTACGACGCACCCGGCCAAATATCGGCTGGTTTTCGGGGAAACAATGGAGGAAACAATAGAGATGATTACCAAAGAAGTAATGCACAGCAAGGCGACAATAGAGATAACAGGCAAAATAGCGGATCAAGGTTTCAGAGATCTTTCGTAACTCCTGAAGATATGATGAACGGGTCGTGCCAGATGCATTTTTATCTCGACAACAATGGGAAAAGACAATCAGGACATCTGCAGAAAGATTGCCGCAATTTCCAAGCAATGTTGCGGGTCGCAGGGGTGGCTAATGCTCACGCAGCAAATAGAAACCCCCAAGGGCCCAGGAGTGAAATCCACGTGCCACCTCCTCCCGCGATCACAGACGAAAATCGACATCAACTCAGAATAGCGGCAGCACCACAACCACCTCCATATGTTGATCCGAACAATAATGGTGCAGTCTCGATGATTCAAAAAGCTAGGCCATCTAATAGGGCTCAGAATGTAATCTCGCGGCAAGTATTTATGGCAGAGAAGATGCCTCCACCAACGGTTGAGTACCTAAATTGGTCAGGGCAAGACATTGGCTTCACAATAGCAGATCACCCGCAGCAAGTTCCTCGACCAGGACAATCAGCACTTATCTTACCAGCAGTAATCGCAGGGTTCGACGTATCTCGAGTGTTCATAGATGGCGGCAGAAATTTAAACCTCATGTATTCAGATACGCTAAGGAAGATGAACATCTCCTTAGCAAATCTGAAACCAACCGACACACGTTTCCATGGCATCACACCAGAGAAGCCAAGCTACCCATTGGGGAGGATCAACCTCGACGTTCAGTTTGGGACCCGAGAAAATTACAGGATAGAAAGGTTGGAATTCGAAGTTGTCGATTTCCCGTCGCAGTATCACGCTTTGTTGGGACGCCCAGCGTATGCCAGGTTTATGGCGGTGCCACACTACACATACCTGCTTTGGAGGTTGCCTGGACCCAAGGGACCAATCACAGTCAAAGGAAGCTTCGCGCTAGCCGATAAATGCGACAAGGATTTTCATCGACTATCAGAAACCTTCGGGATGCAAGCGGAGTATGCAGCGTCAAGGCTCATGACTGATTATGATGTGCTGCCAGATGTAGGGAGACCCAACAAGGAATCAACTTTCAATACCGCAAAAGATTCTAAGGAAGTGCAGATTCACCCGACAGATCCGAAGAAAACGACGTCCATCGCAACAAACATGGACCTCGCATAGGAAAGCGCGCTCGTCGAGTTCCTCCGTGAGCACTGGAAAATCTTCGCATGGTGTCCAGCTGACATGCCAGGAGTACCCAGGGAACTTGCCGAGCACCACCTAAACTTGGATCCAATAGCTAGACCAATCAAACAACCTTTGCGGCGTTTTTCGGAATCAAACCGCAAAGCCATGCTGTCAGAAATTGATCGACTCAGAGAAGCTGGTTTCATTAAAGAGATATCTACAGAGGCCACCTGGGTAGCTAACCCAGTGATGGTGCCAAAGAAACATACGAAAGTCCTTCGCATGTGTGTCGACTTTACGTGCCTCAATAAACATTGTCCAAAGGATCACTTTCCCCTCCCAAGGATCGATCAAATTATCGACTCCACGGCAGGATGTGAACGTCTTTCCTTTTTGGACGCATATTCTGGTTACAACTGATACGTCTCCGACGTATCGATAATTTCTTGTGTTCCATGCCACATTATTGATGATATCTACATGTTTTATGCACACTTTATGTCATATTCGTGCATTTTCTGGAACTAACCTATTAACAAGATGCCGAAGTGCCAGTTGCTGTTTTTGGTTTCAGAAATCCTAGTAACGAAATATTCTCGGAATTGGACGAAATCAACGCCCAGGGTCCTATTTTGCCACGAAGCTTCCAGAAGACCGAAGAGGAGACGAAGTGGGGCCACTGATGCGTGTGGTTGACACGTCCGTTGGGAACCCCAAGAGGAAGGTGTGATGCGCACAGCGGCAAGTTTCCCTCAGTAAGAAACCAAGGTTTAATCGAACCAGTAGGAGTCAAGAAGCACGTTGAAGGTTGATGGCGGCGGGATGTAGTGCGGCGCAACACCAGAGATTCCGGCGCCAACGTGGAACCTGCACAACAGAACCAAAGTACTTTGCCCCAACGAAACAGTGAGGTTGTCAATCTCACCGGCTTGTCAGAACAAAGGATTAACCGTATTGTGTGGAAGATGATTGTTTGCAGAAAACAGTAGAACAAGTATTGCGATGGGATTGTATTTCAGTATAGAGAATTGGACCGGGGTCCACAGTTCACTAGAGGTGTCTCTCCCATAAGATAAACAGCATGTTGGGTGAACAAATTACAGTTGGGCAATTGACAAATAAAGAGGGCATGACCATGCACATACATATTATGATGAGTATAGTGAGATTTAATTGGGCATTACGACAAAGTACATAGACCGCCATCCAGCATGCATCTATGCCTAAAAAGTCCACCTTCAGGTTATCATCCGAACCCCCTCCAGTATTAAGTTGCTAACAACAGACAATTGCATTAAGTATTGCGCGTAATGTAATCAGTAACTACATCCTTGAACATAGCACTAATGTTTTATCCCTAGTGGCAACAGCACATCCACAACCTTAGAACTTTTACACATCCTTGTCCCGAGATATCAATGGAGGCATGAACCCACTATCGAGCATAAATACTCCCTCTTGGAGTTACAAGCATCTACTTGGCCAGAGCATCTACTAGTAACGGAGAGCATGCAAGATCATAAACAACACATAGACATAACTTTGATAATCAACATAACAAGTATTCTCTATTCATCGGATCCCAACAAACGCAACATATAGAATTACAGATAGATGATCTTGATCATGTTAGGCAGCTCACAAGATCCGACAATGAAGCACAATGGGGAGAAGACAACCATCTAGCTACTGCTATGGACCCATAGTCCAGGGGTAGACTACTCACACATCACTCCGGAGGTGACCATGGCGGCGTAGAGTCCTCCGGGAGATGAATCCCCTCTCCGGCAGGGTGCCGGAGGCGATCTCCTGGATCCCCCGAGATGGGATCGGCGGCGGCGGCGTCTCTGGAAGGTTTTCCGTATCGTGGCTCTCGGTACTGGGGGTTTCGCGACGGAGGCTTTAAGTAGGCGGAAGGGCAGGTCGGGAGGCGGCACGAGGGGCCCACACCACGGGGCCGCGCGGCCAAGGGGGCCGCGCCGCCCTAGGGTGTGGCCACCTCGTGGCCCCACTTCGTCTCCTCTTCGGACTTACGGAAGCTTCGTGGCAAAATAGGACCCTGGGCGTTGATTTCGTCCAATTCCGAGAATATTTCCTTACTAGGATTTCTGATACCAAAAACAGCCTATAACAGCTTCTGGCACTTCGGCATCTTGTTAATAGGTTAGTTCCAGAAAATGCACGAATATGACATAAAGTGTGCATAAAACATGTAGATAACATCAATAATGTGGCATGGAACATAAGAAATTATCGATACGTCGGAGACGTATCAGCATCCCCAAGCTTAGTTCTGCTCGTCCCGAGCAGGTAAAACGATAACACCGATAATTTTCTGGAGTGACATGCCATCATAACCTTGATCATACTATTTGTAAAGCATATGTAGTGAATGCAGCGATCAAAACAATGTATATGACATGAGTAAACAAGTGAATCATAAAGCAAAGACTTTTCATGAATAGCACTTCAAGACAAGCATCAATAAGTCTTGCATAAGAGTTAACTCATAAAGCAATAATTCAAAGTAAAGGTATTGAAGCAACACAAAGGAAGATTAAGTTTCAGCGGTTGCTTTCAACTTGTAACATGTATATCTCATGGATATTGTCAACATAGAGTAATATAATAAGTGCAATAAGCAAGTATGTAGGAATCAATGCACAGTTCACACAAGTGTTTGCTTCTTGAGGTGGAGAGAAATAGGTGAACTGACTCAACATTGAAAGTAAAAGAATTGTCCTCCATAGAGGAAAAGCATCGATTGCTATATTTGTGCTAGAGCTTTGATTTTAAAAACATGAAACAATTTTGTCAACGGTAGTAATAAAGCATATGTATCATGTAAATTATGTCTTACAAGTTGCAAGCCTCATGCATAGTATACTAATAGTGCCCGCACCTTGTCCTAATTAGCTTGGACTACCGGATCATCGCAATGCACATGTTTTAACCAAGTGTCACAAAGGGGTACCTCTATGCCGCCTGTACAAAGGTCTAAGGAGAAAGCTCGCATTGGATTTCTCGCTATTGATTATTCTCAACTTAGACATCCATACCGGGACAACATAGACAACAGATAATGGACTCCTCTTTTATGCATAAGCATGTAACAACAATTAATTATTTTCTCATATGAGATTGAGGATATATGTCCAAAACTGAAACTTCCACCATGGATCATGGCTTTAGTTAGCGGCCCAATGTTCTTCTCTAACAATATGCATGCTTAACCATAAGGTGGTAGATCGCTCTTACTTCAGACAAGACGAACATGCATAGCAACTCACATGAAATTCAACAAAGAGTAGTGGATGGCGTCCCCAGTGAACATGGTTATCGCACAACAAGCAACTTAATAAGAGATAAAGTGCATAATTACATATTCAATACCACAATAGTTTTTAAGCTATTTGTCCCATGAGCTATATATTGCAAAGGTGAATGATGGAATTTTAAAGGTAGCACTCAAGAAATTTACTTTGGAATGGCGGAAAATACCATGTAGTAGGTAGGTATGGTGGACACAAATGGCATAGTGGTTGGCTCAAGTATTTTGGATGCATGAGAAGTATTCCCTCTCGATACAAGGTTTAGGCTAGCAAGGCTTATTTGAAACAAACACAAGGATGAACCGGTGTAGCAAAACTCACATAAAAGACATATTGTAAACATTATAAGACTCTACACCGTCTTCCTTGTTGTTCAAACTCAATACTATAAATTATCTAGACCTTAGAGAAACCAAATATGCAAACCAAATTTAGCATGCTCTATGTATTTCTTCATTAATGGGTGCAAAGCATATGATGCAAGAGCTTAAACATGAGCACAACAATTGCCAAGTATCACATTACCCAAGACATTATAGCAATTACTACATGTATCATTTTCCAATTTCAACCATATAACAATTTAACGAAGGAGAAACTTCGCCATGAATACTATGAGTAGAAACTAAGGACATACTTGTCCATATGCTACAGCGGAGCGTGTCTCTCTCCCATAAAGTGAATGCTAGGATCCATTTTATTCAAACAAAACAAAAAACAAAAACAAACCGACGCTCCAAGCAAAGCACATGAGATGTGATGGAATAAAAATATAGTTTCAGGGGAGGAACCTGATAATGTTGTCGATGAAGAAGGGGATGCCTTGGGCATCCCCAAACTTAGATGCTTGAGTCTTCTTAGAATATGCAGGGGTGAACCACCGGGGCATCCCCAAGCTTAGAGCTTTTACTCTCCTTGATCATGTTGCATCATACTCCTCTCTTGATCCTTGAAAACTTCCTCCACACCAAACTTAGAACAACTCATTAGAGGGTTAGCGACAATAAAAATTAACATGTTCAGAGGTGACACAATCATTCTTAAGACTTCTGGACATTGCATAAAGCCACTGGACATTAATGGATCAAAGAAATTCATCCAACATAGCAAAAGAGGCAATGCGAAATAAAAGGCAGAATCTGTCAAAACAGAACAGTTCATATTGACGAATTTTATCGAGGCACCAGACTTGCTCAAATGAAAATGCTCAAATTGAATGAAAGTTGCGTACATATCTGAGGATCACTCACGTAAATTGGCATAACTTTCTGAGTTACCTACAGGGAAAACAGCCCAGATTCGTGACAGCAAAGAAATCTGTTTCTGCGCAGTAATCCAAATCTAGTATGAACTTTTCTATCAACGACTTTACTTGGCACAACAAAACACTAAACTAAGATAAGGAGAGGTTGCTACAGTAGTAAACAACTTCCAAGACACAAAATAAAAACAAAGTACTGTAGGTAAAAACCATGGGTTGTCTCCCATAAGCGCTTTTCTTTAACGCCTTTCAGCTAGGCGCAGAAAGTGTGTATCAAGTATTATCAAGAGACGAAGTGTCAACATCATAATTTGTTCTCATAATAGAATCAAAAGGTAACTTCATTCTCTTTCTAGGGAAGTGTTCCATACCTTTCTTGAGAGGAAATTGATATTTTATATTACCTTCCTTCATATCAATGATAGCACCAACGGTTCGAAGAAAAGGTCTTCCCAATATAATGGGACAAGATGCATTGCATTCAATATCCAAGACAACAAAATCAACGGGGACAAGGTTATTGTTAACGGTAATGCGAACATTATCAACTTTCCCCAAAGGTTTCTTTGTAGAATGATCAGCAAGATTAACATCCAAATAACAATTTTTCAGCGGTGGCAAGTCAAGCATATTATAAATTTTCTTAGGCATAACAGAAATACTTGCACCAAGATCACATAAGGCATTACAATCAAAATCTTTAACCTTCATCTTAATGATGGGCTCCCAACCATCCTCTAGCTTTTTAGGAATAGAGGCTTCGCGCTCTAGTTTCTCTTCTCTAGCTTTTATGAGAGCATTTGTAATATGTTGCGTGAAAGCCAAATTTATAGCACTAGCATTAGGACTTTTAGCAAGTTTTTGCAAGAACTTTATAACTTCAGAGATGTGGCAATCATCAAAATTCAAACCATTATAATCTAAAGCAATGGGATCATCATCCCCAATGTTGGAAAAAATTTCAGCAGCTTTATCACGAGCAGTTTCAATGATTTTAGCGATTTCAGTGCAGTTTCTCGCTTTGCATTAGAAGTGGAAACATTGCTAACACCAATTCTTTTATTATTAATAGTAGGAGGTGCAGCAACATGTGTAGCATTAGCATTACTAGTGGTGGTAATAGTCCAAACTTTAGCTACATTCTTCTCTTTAGCTAGTTTTTCATTTTCTTCTCTATCCCACCTAGCACGCAGTTCAGCCATTAATCTTATATTCTCATTAATTCTAACTTGGATGGCATTTGCTGTAGTAGTAATTTCGTTATGATGATTTTCATTAGGCATAACTTTCGATTTCAAAAGATCAACATCAGCAGCAAGACTATCGACTTTAGAAGCAAGTATATCAATTTTCCCAAGCTTTTCTTCAACAGATTTGTTAAAAGCAGTTTGTGTACTAATAAATTCTTTAAGCATAGCTTCAAGTCCAGGGGGTGAACTCCTATTATTGTTGTAAGAATTCCCATAAGAATTACCATAGCCGTTGCCATTATTATAAGGATATGGCCTATAGTTGTTACTAGAATTGTTCCGGTAAGCATTGTTGTTGAAATTATTATTTTTAATGAAGTTTACATCAACATGTTCTTCTTGTGCAACCAATGAAGCTAACGGAACATTATTAGGATCAATATTAGTCCTATCATTCACAAGCATAGACATAATAGCATCAATCTTATCACTCAAAGAAGAGGTTTCTTCGACAGAATTTACCTTCTTACCTTGTGGAGCTCTTTCCGTGTGCCATTCAGAGTAGTTGATCATCATATTATCAAGAAGCTTTGTTGCTTCACCAAGAGTGATGGACATAAAGGTACCTCCAGCAGCTGAATCCAATAAATTCCGCGAAGAAAAATTTAGTCCAGCATAGAAGGTTTGGATGATCATCCAAGTAGTCAGTCCATGGGTTGGGCAATTTTTAACCAAAGATTTCATTCTTTCCCATGCTTGTGCAACATGTTCAGTATCTAATTGTTTAAAATTCATTATGCTACTCCTCAAAGATATAATTTTAGCAGGGGGATAATATCTACCAATAAAAGCATCCTTGCATTTAGTCCATGAATCAATACTATTCTTAGGCAGAGATAGCAACCAATCCTTAGCTCTTCCTCTTAATGAGAAAGGGAACAATTTTAATTTTATAATGTCACCATCTACATCCTTATACTTTTGCATTTCACATAATTCAACAAAATTATTAAGATGGGCAGCAGCATCATCAGAACTAATACCAGAAAATTGCTCTCGCATAACAAGATTCAGTAAAGCAGGTTTAATTTCAAAGAATTCTGCTGTAGTAGCAGGTGGAGCAATAGGTGTGCATAAGAAATCATTATTATTTGTGGTTGTGAAGTCGCACAACTTAGTATTTTCAGGGTTGGCCATTTTAGCAACAGTAAATAAAGCAAACTAGATAAAGTAAATGCAAGTAACTAATTTTTTTGTGTTTTTGATATAGCAAACAAGATAGCAAATAAAGTAAAACTAGCAACTAATTTTTTGTATTTTGATTTAGTGCAGCAAACAAAGTAGTAAATAAAACTAAGCAAGACAAAAACAAAGTAAAGAGATTGGGAAGTGGAGACTCCCCTTGCAGCGTGTCTTGATCTCCCCGGCAACGGCGCCAGAAATTTGCTTGATGCGTGTGGTTGACACGTCCGTTGGGAACCCCAAGAGTAAGGTGTGATGCGCACAGCGGCAAGTTTCCCTCAGTAAGAAACCAAGGTTTAATCGAACCAGTAGGAGTCAAGAAGCACGTTGAAGGTTGATGGCGGCGGGATGTAGTGCGGCGCAACACCAGAGATTCCGGCGCCAACGTGGAACCTGCACAACACAACCAAAGTACTTTGCCCCAACGAAACAGTGAGGTTGTCAATCTCACCGGCTTGCTGTAACAAAGGATTAACCGTATTGTGTGGAAGATGATTGTTTGCAGAAAACAGTAGAACAAGTATTGCAGTAGATTGTATTTCAGTATAGAGAATTGGACCGGGGTCCACAGTTCACTAGAGGTGTCTCTCCCATAAGATAAACCGCATGTTGGGTGAACAAATTACAGTTGGGCAATTGACAAATAAAGAGGGCATGACCATGCACATACATATTATGATGAGTATAGTGAGATTTAATTGGGCATTACGACAAAGTACATAGACCGCCATCCAGCATGCATCTATGCCTAAAAAGTCCACCTTCAGGTTATCATCCGAACCCCTCCAGTATTAAGTTGCTAACAACAGACAATTGCATTAAGTATTGCGCGTAATGTAATCAGTAACTACATCCTTGAACATAGCACTAATGTTTTATCCCTAGTGGCAACAGCACATCCACAACCTTAGAACTTTCTGTCACTGTCCCAGATATCAATCGAGGCATGAACCCACTATCGAGCATAAATACTCCCTCTTGGAGTTACAAGCATCTACTTGGCCAGAGCATCTACTAGTAACGGAGAGCATGCAAGATCATAAACAACACATAGACATAACTTTGATAATCAACATAACAAGTATTCTCTATTCATCGGATCCCAACAAATGCAACATATAGAATTACAGATAGATGATCTTGATCATGTTAGGCAGCTCACAAGATCCGACAATGAAGCACAATGGGGAGAAGACAACCATCTAGCTACTGCTATGGACCCATAGTCCAGGGGAAGACTACTCACACATCACTCCGGAGGCGACCATGGCGGCGTAGAGTCCTCCGGGAGATGAATCCCCTCTCCGGCAGGGTGCCGGAGGCGATCTCCTGGATCCCCCGAGATGGGATCGGCGGCGGCGGCGTCTCTGGAAGGTTTTCCGTATCGTGGCTCTCGATGCGGGGGTTTCGCGACGGAGGCTTTAAGTAGGCGGAAGGGCAGGTCAGAGGCGGCACGAGGGGCCCACACCACAGGGCCGCGCGGCCAAGGGGGGCCGCGCCGCCTAGGGTGTGGCCACCTCGTGGCCCCACTTCGTCTCCTCTTCGGACTTCTGGAAGCTTCGTGGCAAAATAGGACCCTGGGCGTTGATTTCGTCCAATTCGAGAATATTTCCTTACTAGGATTTCTGAAACCAAAACAGCAGAAAACAAAGAATCGGCACTTCGGCATCTTGTTAATAGGTTAGTTCCAGAAAATGCACGAATATGACATAAAGTGTGCATAAAACATGTAGATAACATCAATAATGTGGCATGGAACATAAGAAATTATCGATACGTCGGAGACGTATCAGCCACGAGGCGCCCAAACCCTAGGGCGGCACGGCCTGCCCCTTGGCCGCGCCGACCTATGGTGTGGGGCCCTCGTGTGGCCCCCTGACCTGCCCTTCCGCCTACTTAAAGCCTCCGTCGCGAAACCCCCAGTACCGAGAGCCACGATACGGAAAACCTTACTGAGACGCCGCCGCCGCCAATCCCATCACGGGGATTCAGGAGATCGCCTCCGGCACCCTGCCGGAGAGGGGAATCATCTCCCGGAGGACTCTACGCCGCCATGGTCGCCTCCGGAGTGATGTGTGAGTAGTCTACCCCTGGACTATGGGTCCATAGTAGTAGCTAGATGGTTGTCTTCTCCCCATTGTGCTTAATTGTCGGATCTTGTGAGCTGCCTAACATGATCAAGATCATCTATCTGTAATTCTATATGTTGCGTTTGTTGGGATCCGATGAATAGAGAATACTTGTTATGTTGATTATCAAAGTTATGTCTATGTGTTGTTTATGATCTTGCATGCTCTCCGTTACTAGTAGATGCTCTGGCCAAGTAGATGCTTGTAACTCCAAGAGGGAGTATTTATGCTCGATAGTGGGTTCATGTCTCCGTGAATCTGGGGAAGTGACAGAAATCTCTAAGATTATGGATGTGCTGTTGCCACTAGGGATAAAACATTGGTGCTATGTTCGAGGACGTAGTTACTGATTACATTACGCGCAATACTTAATGAAATTGTCTGTTGTTAGCAACTTAATACTGGAGGGGGTTCGGATGATAACCTGAAGGTGGACTTTTTAGGCATAGATGCATGCTGGATAGCGGTCTATGTACTTTGTCGTAATGCCCAATTAAATCTCACAATACTCATCATAATATGTATGTGCATGGTCATGCCCTCTTTATTTGTCAATTGCCCAACTGTAATTTGTTCACCCAACATGCTGTTTATCTTATGGGAGAGACACCTCTAGTGAACTGTGGACCCCGGTCCAATTCTCTATACTGAAATACAATCTACTGCAATACTGTTTTACTATTTTTCTGCAAACAATCATCTTCCACACTATACATCTAATCCTTTGTTACAGCAAGCCGGTGAGATTGACAACCTCGCTGTTTCGTTGGGGCAAAGTACTTTGGTTGTGTTGTGCAGGTTCCACGTTGGCGCCGGAATCCCTGGTGTTGCGCCGCACTACATCCCGCCGCCATCAACCTTCAACGTGCTTCTTGGCTCCTACCGGTTCGATAAACCTTGGTTTCATACTGAGGGAAAACTTGCCGCTGTACGCATCACACCTTCCTCTTGGGGTTCCCAACGGACGCGTGCTGTACGCGTATCAAGCTCTTTTTCTGGCGCCGTTGCCGGGGAGATCAAGACACGCTGCAAGGGGAGTCTCCACTTCCCAATCTCTTTACTTTGTTTTTGTCTTGCTTAGTTTTATTTACTACTTTGTTTGCTGCACTAAATCAAAACACAAAAAAATTAGTTGCTAGTTTTATTTTATTTGCTATCTTGTTTGCTATATCAAAAACACAAAAAAATTAGTTACTTGCATTTACTTTATCTAGTTTGCTTTATTTACTGTTGCTAAAATGGCCACCCTTGAAAATACTAAGTTGTGTGACTTCACAACCACAAATAATAATGATTTCTTATGCACACCTATTGCTCCACCTGCTACTACAGCAGAATTCTTTGAAATTAAACCTGCTTTACTAAATCTTGTTATGCGAGAGCAATTTTCTGGTGTTAGTTCTGATGATGCTGCTGCCCATCTTAATAATTTTGTTGAACTATGTGAAATGCAAAAATATAAAGATGTAGATGGTGACATTATTAAGTTAAAATTGTTCCCTTTCTCATTAAGAGGAAGAGCTAAAGATTGGTTGCTATCTCTGCCTAAGAATAGTATTGATTCATGGACTAAATGCAATGATGCTTTTATTGGTAGATATTATCCCCCTGCTAAAATTATATCTTTGAGGAGTAGCATAATGAATTTTAAACAATTAGATACTGAACATGTTGGACAAGCATGGGAAAGAATGAAATCTTTGGTTAAAAATTGCCCAACACATGGACTGACTACTTGGATGATCATCCTCGCGGAATTTATTGGATTCAGCTGCTGGAGGTACCTTTATGTCCATCACTCTTGGTGAAGCAACAAAGCTTCTTGATAATATGATGATCAATTACTCTGAATGGCACACGGAAAGAGCTCCACAAGGTAAGAAGGTAAATTCTGTCGAAGAAACCTCTTCCTTGAGTGATAAGATTGATGCTATTATGTCTATGCTTGTGAATGATAGGACTAATGTTGATCCTAATAATGTTCCGTTAGCTTCATTGGTTGCCCAAGAAGAACATGTTGATGTAAACTTCATTAAAAATAATAATTTCAACAACAATGCTTATCGGAACAATTCTAGTAATAACTATAGGCCATATCCTTATAATAATGGTAACGGTTATGCTAATTCTTATGGGAATTCTTACAATAATAATAGGAACACACCCCCTGGACTTGAAGCCATGCTTAAAGAATTTATTAGTACACAAACTGTTTTTAACAAATCTGTTGAAGAAAAGCTTGGGAAAATTGATATACTTGCTTCTAAAGTCGATAGTCTTGCTGCTGATGTAGATCTTTTGAAATCGAAAGTTATGCCTAATAGGGATATTGAAAATAAAATTGTTACTACAGCAAATGCCATCCAAGTTAGAATTAATGAGAATATAAGATTAATGGCTGAACTGCGTGCTAGGTGGGATAGAGAAGAAAATGAAAAACTATCTAAAGAGAAGAATGTAGCTAAAGTTTGGACTATTACCATGACTAGTAATGCTAATGCTACACATGTTGCTGCACCTCCTACTATTAATAATAAAAGAATTGGTGTTAGCAATGTTTCCACTTCTAATGCAAAGCTCGAGAAATTGCCCGAAACTGCTAAAACTGCTGAAACTGCCTGTGATAAAACTGCTGAAATTTTTTCCAACATTGGGGATGATGATCCCATTGCTTTAGATTATAATGGTTTGAATTTTGATGATTGCCACATCTCTGAAGTTATAAAGTTCTTGCAAAAACTTGCTAAAAGTCCTAATGCTAGTGCTATAAATTTGGCTTTCACGCAACATATTACAAATGCTCTCATAAAAGCTAGAGAAGAGAAACTAGAGCGCGAAGCCTCTATTCCTAGAAAGCTAGAGGATGGTTGGGAGCCCATCATTAAGATGAAGGTTAAAGATTTTGATTGTAATGCTTTATGTGATCTTGGTGCAAGTATTTCTGTTATGCCTAAGAAAATTTATAATATGCTTGACTTGCCACCGCTGAAAAATTGTTATTTGGATGTTAATCTTGCTGATCATTCTACAAAGAAACCTTTGGGGAAAGTTGATAATGTTCACATTACCGTTAACAATAACCTTGTCCCCGTTGATTTTGTTGTCTTGGATATTGAATGCAATGCATCTTGTCCCATTATATTGGGAAGACCTTTTCTTCGAACTGTTGGTGCTATCATTGATATGAAGGAAGGTAATATAAAATATCAATTTCCTCTCAAGAAAGGTATGGAACACTTCCCTAGAAAGAGAATGAAGTTACCTTTTGATTCTATTATTAGAACAAATTATGATGTTGACACTTCGTCTCTTGATAATACTTGATACACACTTTCTGCGCCTAGCTGAAAGGCGTTAAAGAAAAGCGCTTATGGGAGACAACCCATGGTTTTTACTACAGTACTTTGTTTTTATTTTGTGTCTTGGAAGTTGTTTACTACTGTAGCAACCTCTCCTTATCTTAGTTTAGTGTTTTGTTGTGCCAAGTAAAGTCGTTGATAGAAAAGTTCATACTAGAATTGGATTACTGCGCAGAAACAGATTTCTTTGCTGTCATGAATCTGGGCTGTTTTCTCTGTAGGTAACTCAGAAAATTATGCCAATTTACGTGAGTGATCCTCAGATATGTACTCAACTTTCATTCAATTTGAGCATTTTCATTTGAGCAAGTCTGGTGCCTAGATAAAATTCGTCAATACGAACTGTTCTGTTTTGACTGATTCTGCCTTTTATTTCGCATTGCCTCTTTTGCTATGTTAGATGAATTTCTTTGATCCATTAATGTCCAGTAGCTTTATGCAATGTCCAGAAGTGTTAAGAATGATTATGTCACCTCTGAACATGTTAATTTTTATTGTCCACTAATCCTCTAATGAGTTGTTCTAAGTTTGGTGTGGAGGAAGTTTTCAAGGATCAAGAGAGGGAGATGATACAATATGATCAAGGAGAGTGAAAGCTCTAAGCTTGGGGATGCCCCGGTGGTTCACCCCTGCATATTCTAAGAAGACTCAAGCGTCTAAGCTTGGGGATGCCCAAGGCATCCCCTTCTTCATCGACAACATTATCAGGTTCCTCCCCTGAAACTATATTTTTATTCCATCACATCTTATGTGCTTTTCTTGGAGCGTCGGTTTGTTTTTGTTTTTGTTTTGTTCGAATAAAATGGATCCTAGCATTCACTTTGTGGGAGAGAGACACGCTCCGCTGTAGCATATGGACAAGTATGTCCTTAGGCTCTACTCATAGTATTCATGGCGAAGTTTCTTCTTCGTTAAATTGTTATATGGTTGGAATTGGAAAATGATACATGTAGTAAATTGCTATAATGTCTTGGATAATGTGATACTTGGCAATTGGTGTGCTCATGTTTAAGCTCTTGCATCATATGCTTTGCACCCATTAATGAAGAAATACATAGAGCATGCTAAAATTTGGTTTGCATATTTGGTCTCTCAAAGGTCTAGATAATTTCTAGTATTGAGTTTGAACAACAAGGAAGACGGTGTAGAGTCTTATAATGTTTACAATATGTCTTTTATGTGAGTTTTGCTGCACCGGTTCATCCTTGTGTTTGTTTCAAATAACCTTGCTAGCCTAAACCTTGTATCGAGAGGGAATACTTCTCATGCATCCAAAATCCTTGAGCCAACCACTATGCCATTTGTGTCCACCATACCTACCTACTACATGGTATTTCTCCGCCATTCCAAAGTAAATTGCTTGAGTGCTACCTTTAAAATTCCATCATTCACCTTTGCAATATATAGCTCATGGGACAAATAGCTTAAAAACTATTGTGGTATTGAATATGTACTTATGCACTTTATCTCTTATTAAGTTGCTTGTTGTGCGATAACCATGTTTCTGGGACGCCATCAACTATTCTTTGTTGAATATCATGTGAGTTGCTATGCATGTTCGTCTTGTCTGAAGTAAGAGAGATCTACCACCTTATGGTTAAGCATGCATATTGTTAGAGAAGAACATTGGGCCGCTAACTAAAGCCATGATCCATGGTGGAAGTTTCAGTTTTGGACATATATCCTCAATCTCATATGAGAAAATTATTAATTGTTGTTACATGCTTATGCATAAAAGAGGAGTCCATTATCGGTTGTCTATGTTGTCCCGGTATGGATGTCTAAGTTGAGAATAATCAATAGCGAGAAATCCAATGCGAGCTTTCTCCTTAGACCTTTGTACAAAGCGGCATGGAGGTACCCCTTTGTGACACTTGGTTAAAACATGTGCATTGCGATGATCCGGTAGTCCAAGCTAATTAGGACAAGGTGCGGGCACTATTAGTATACTATGCATGAGGCTTGCAACTTGTAAGATATAATTTACATGATACATATGCTTTATTACTACCGTTGACAAAATTGTTTCATGTTTTCAAAATCAAAGCTCTAGCACAAATATAGCAATCGATGCTTTTCCTCTATGGAGGACCATTCTTTTACTTTCATTGTTGAGTCAGTTCACCTATTTCTCTCCACCTCAAGAAGCAAACACTTGTGTGAACTGTGCATTGATTCCTACATACTTGCATATTGCACTTATTATATTACTCTATGTTGACAATATCCATGAGATATACATGTTACAAGTTGAAAGCAACCGCTGAAACTTAATCTTCCTTTGTGTTGCTTCAATACCTTTACTTTGATTTATTGCTTTATGAGTTAACTCTTATGCAAGACTTATTGATGCTTGTCTTGAAGTACTATTCATGAAAAGTCTTTGCTATATGATTCACTTGTTTACTCATGTCATATACATTGTTTTGATCGCTGCATTCACTACATATGCTTTACAAATAGTATGATCAAGGTTATGATGGCATGTCACTCCAGAAATTATCTTTGTTATCGCTTTACCTGCTCGGGACGAGCAGAACTAAGCTTGGGGATGCTGATACGTCTCCGACGTATCGATAATTTCTTGTGTTCCATGCCACATTATTGATGATATCTACATGTTTTATGCACACTTTATGTCATATTCGTGCATTTTCTGGAACTAACCTATTAACAAGATGCCGAAGTGCCGCTGTCTTTTCATTGTTTTTGGTTTCAGAAATCCTAGTAACGAAATATTCTCGGAATTGGACGAAATCAACGCCCAGGGTCCTATTTTGCCACGAAGCTTCCAGAAGACCGAAGAGGAGACGAAGTGGGGCCACGAGGCGCCCAAACCCTAGGGCGGCGCGGCCTGCCCCTTGGCCGCGCCGACCTGTGGTGTGGGGCCCTCGTGTGGCCCCTGACCTGCCCTTCCGCCTACTTAAAGCATCCGTCGTGAAACCCCCAGTACCGAGAGCCACGATACGGAAAACCTTGCGAGACACCGCCGCCGCCAATCCCATCTCGGGGATTCAGAGATCGCCTCCGCACTGCCGAGAGGGGAATCATCTCCCGGAGGACTCTACGCCGCCATGGTCGCCTCCGGAGTGATGTGTGAGTAGTCTACCCCTGGACTATGGGTCCATAGCAGTAGCTAGATGGTTGTCTTCTCCCCATTGTGCTTAATTGTCGGATCTTGTGAGCTGCCTAACATGATCAAGATCATCTATCTGTAATTCTATATGTTGCGTTTGTTGGGATCCGATGAATAGAGAATACTTGTTATGTTGATTATCAAAGTTATGTCTATGTGTTGTTTATGATCTTGCATGCTCTCCGTTACTAGTAGATGCTCTGGCCAAGTAGATGCTTGTAACTCCAAGAGGGAGTATTTATGCTCGATAGTGGGTTCATGCCTCCATTGATATCCTGGGACAAAGGATGTAAAGTTCTAAGGTTGTGGATATGCTGTTGCCACTAGGGATAAAACATTAGTGCTATGTTCAAGGATGTAGTTACTGATTACATTACGCGCAATACTTAATGCAATTGTCTGTTGTTAGCAACTTAATACTGGAGGGGGTTCGGATGATAACCTGAAGGTGGACTTTTTAGGCATAGATGCATGCTGGATGGCGGTCTATGTACTTTGTCGTAATGCCCAATTAAATCTCACTATACTCATCATAATATGTATGTGCATGGTCATGCCCTCTTTATTTGTCAATTGCCCAACTGTAATTTGTTCACCCAACATGCTGTTTATCTTATGGGAGAGACACCTCTAGTGAACTGTGGACCCCGGTCCAATTCTCTATACTGAAATACAATCTACTGCAATACTGTTTTACTGTTTTTCTGCAAACAATCATCTTCCACACTATACATCTAATCCTTTGTTACAGCAAGCCGGTGAGATTGACAACCTCGCTGTTTCGTTGGGGCAAAGTACTTTGGTTGTGTTGTGCAGGTTCCACGTTGGCGCCGGAATCCCTGGTGTTGCGCCGCACTACATCCCGCCGCCATCAACCTTCAACGTGCTTCTTGGCTCCTACCGGTTCGATAAACCTTGGTTTCATACTGAGGGAAAACTTGCCGCTGTACGCATCACACCTTCCTCTTGGGGTTCCCAACGGACGCGTGCTGTACGCGTATCAACAACCAGATCAGATTAAAAGAAGATGACGAAGCCAAGACATCGTTCATTACACCGTATGACGTATTTTCTTACATGACAATGCCTTTCGGGTTGAAAAACGCGGGAGCAACATATCAACGGATGATGCAGAAGTGCTTAGCAACACAGATTGGGAAAAATGTACAAGTGTACATCGACGACGTCGTCATCACATGAAAAAAGGGGGCAACATTAATCGAGGACTTGAAGGAAACCTTCGACAACCTCGACAAATTTTGTCTCAAGTTGAATCCGACGAAGTGTTCTTTCGGCGTCCCTGCAGGAGAACTTCTCGGGTTCCTAGTATCAGCAAGAGGGATCGAAGCTAATCCCGAAAAAATCCAAGCTATCGTAACAATGAGGAAGCCAACAAAGTTGAAAGAAATACAACAGCTAACTGGGCGAGTCGCAGCTTTAAGCAGATTCGTCGCCAGGCTGGGAGAAAAGGCGCTACCGTTCTACGCTTTAATCAAACAAGGAGAGAAGTTCCAGTGGAACGAAGAAGCAGATAGGGCCTTCGAGGATCTCAAACAGAAAATTTCGACACCACCAATCTTAGTGGCGCCAAAAGAGAAGGAACCACTCCTATTATACATTGCGGCTACACCTCAGGTGGTCAGCACGGCACTAGTTGTCGAAAGAGAAGAAGAAGGAAAACTCCATGGAGTGCAAAGACCGGTATACTTCATCAGCGAAGTTTTATCGCCTTCAAAACAGCGGTACCCGTAGTACCAGAAGCTAGCATACGGAGTGTTTACAACCGCAAGAAAATTGCGGCACTATTTCTCGGCGCATCCGATAATAGTGGTCAATGATGCACCTTTATCCAATATACTCAACAATCCAGAAGCTACAGGCCGTGTCTCCCTTTGGGGAATAGAACTTTCTCCTCGGGGCATCACGTATGAAAAAAGAAAGGCAATAAAGTCGCAAATTTTACCAGACTTCATTGCAGAGTGGATGGAGTTGCAAAATACAGGACCTCCGGATTTATCGAGAACCTGGACTATGAACTTCGACGGGTCCAAAAGGTTAGAAGGAGCTGGAGCAGGGGTGATACTCATATCACCTGAAGGCGACAAATTAAAATATGTCTTGCGGATGACGTTCCCAAACGCATCTAATAATGAGGCAGAATATGAAGCCCTTATACATGGGATGAAGATGGCGAAAGCCTGCGGCGCAACTCGATTAAAAATATTTGGCGACTCACAATTGGTGGCTCAGCAAGTCATGAACCAATGCGATGCAGTCAATGATAGCATGGTGTCGTACAAAGAGATGTATAATGAGCTGGAGAAGCTGTTTGATGGATGCGAAGTAAACCACATCAGTAGGTTGAGCAATGATGAAGCCGACGTTCTTGCAAACATCGGGTCACAGTGCCTCGCAATCCCGCCAGGCGTATTCTGGGAGGAGATAACAGAGAGATCCACAAAGCCGAAGAAATCAACAAAGAAGGAGAAGAACGAGAAACCCTCGGGGGCTGCGAAAGAAGCATTGGAAGAAGAAGAAGAAGAAGAAGAAGAAGAAGAAGAAGAGGAACAAGATCTAGTACTGATGGTGCAAATCCCATGGATGCAGGCGTACATATCATATATCCTAAGAAAAACAATACCCGATGATCCAGTTGAAGCAAGGCGAGTTATCAGACGATCCAAAGCTTTCACGGTGGTTAAAGGGGAGTTGTACAAACGAAGTATTTCGGGTGTGTTACAAAGGTGCGTCACACCCGAAGAAGGAAGGATAATCCTAAAGGACGTACACGAAGGAGTGTGTGGCCATCACGCAAGTAGTCGAGCTATCACGGCCAAGGTTTTTCGAGCTGGATTTTACTGGTTGATAGCAATTGAAGACGCGAAGGAAATAGTGCGAACTTGCGACGCGTGCCAAAGATTTGCCGCAAAACCCCACTCTCCGGCGGCGGAATTGATGCCCATACCCTTATCTTGGCCCTTTGCTCAGTGGGGTCTCGACATGGTGGGAAAGTTACACAAAGCCTCGCCAGGAGGATACGAGTATATGCTCGTCGCAGTCGACAAATTTACCAAGTGGATAGAAGAAAAGCCGATAAATTCACCGGATGCAGCGTCAGCAATAAAATTCGTGAAGAGCATCGTTTTTCGGTTTGGAGTACCTCATAGCATCGTCACGGACAACGGCAGTAACTTCACATCCAAGAAGCGTACTGTGCAGAGGTAGGCATCAAATTGCACTTCGCGTCAGTTGCACATCCTCAAACCAATGGTCAAGTCGAAAAAGCCAACGGTATCATCTGCAATGGCATCAAGAAGCGTTTGTTAGGGCCACTGGAAAAAGCTCGACACACTTGGCCAGAAGAGCTGCCGAGCGTATTATGGAGCATCCGAACAACGCCAAATACAGCGACACAGGAGACTCCGTTTTTCCTGGTCCATGGGGCAGAGGCAGTGCTGCCGATAGAAATAGACCACGACTCTCCAAGAGTCACGGAATACAATGAAGAAACTTCCAGAAGATCATTGGAAGACGACGTTGACGCACTCGACGAAGCTCGAGACGAAGTACTGTCAAGGGTCACTAAATATCAGCAAGACCTCAAAAATTACCACAGTCGACGTTTGCGACCAAGGTCATTTCAAGTTGGAGACCTAGTTTTGCGACTCAATCAATAGCGTACTGAAAAACTTGAGTCACCATGGCTTGGCCCTTACATCATTACAGAAGTCATCGAAGGAGGAGCGTACAGGATTAAGGACAAGAAGACAGGGACTCCCGAGAAAAACCCCTGGAATGTGGCACAGTTAAGGCGTTTTTACGCTTAGCGTCAAAATATAGTCCTCCTTGTAAAAATAGAATGTACTGAAACGCCCGCGAGCTTTCAGACGCACTCTTTTCCTTTTTCGGGGCACCGAGTGGGGCCGGGAAAGGTTTTTAATGAGGCGGGCTCGCGGTGCTGCAATATAATAAAGATAGTGAAGACATATATCTTTTCCTTCGACATGCTCAAGGGTTACGCCTTGAAGTTACAATATATATACAATATAGATGAGTTTAGCTGACAAAGTTATTTCGCCTTGGCACCAAATACCTCGCCAAACAAAGCGAAGATACAAAATAGCAATCAAAACAGAGCAAAACACTCGGGGGCTAGTACCCGAAAATATAGTCAATAAAAGATCGGTTGCCTTGGTTTAAAAACCTCGCATACACGATAAAAATACACCTCTGAAGTACTCGGGGGCTAGACGAAGGAAAATAAATATATTCTTTGGCTTTACAATATAGAATATGTCCACAACACACAAGATGAAATTCCTGAGAAAATTCGACAAGTTACAAGGAAAAATATCAATCCCTACCCAATATACTATCTATGGACAGCCCTTTGTTATTTGCAGCAGTCGTCGTATGTTCGGCATAACTTCCTTTGACAAAAAATTCAGAGTCCATCCGAAGAAGCTCGTTGATGCGTGTGGTTGACACGTCCGTTGGGAACCCCAAGAGGAAGGTGTGATGCGCACAGCGGCAAGTTTCCCTCAGTAAGAAACCAAGGTTTAATCGAACCAGTAGGAGTCAAGAAGCACGTTGAAGGTTGATGGCGGCGGGATGTAGTGCGGCGCAACACCAGAGATTCCGGCGCCAACGTGGAACCTGCACAACACAACCAAAGTACTTTGCCCCAACGAAACAGTGAGGTTGTCAATCTCACCGGCTTGCTGTAACAAAGGGTTAACCGTATTGTGTGGAAGATGATTGTTTGCAGAAAACAGTAGAACAAGATTGCGATGAGATTGTATTTCAGTATAGAGAATTGGACCGGGGTCCACAGTTCACTAGAGGTGTCTCTCCCATAAGATAAACAGCATGTTGGGTGAACAAATTACAGTTGGGCAATTGACAAATAAAGAGGGCATGACCATGCACATACATATTATGATGAGTATAGTGAGATTTAATTGGGCATTACGACAAAGTACATAGACCGCCATCCAGCATGCATCTATGCCTAAAAAGTCCACCTTCAGGTTATCATCCGAACCCCCTCCAGTATTAAGTTGCTAACAACAGACAATTGCATTAAGTATTGCGCGTAATGTAATCAGTAACTACATCCTTGAACATAGCACCAATGTTTTATCCCTAGTGGCAACAGCACATCCACAACCTTAGAACTTTCACATCGTCCCAGATATCAATGGAGGCATGAACCCACTATCGAGCATAAATACTCCCTCTTGGAGTTACAAGCATCTACTTGGCCAGAGCATCTACTAGTAACGGAGAGCATGCAAGATCATAAACAACACATAGACATAACTTTGATAATCAACATAACAAGTATTCTCTATTCATCGGATCCCAACAAACGCAACATATAGAATTACAGATAGATGATCTTGATCATGTTAGGCAGCTCACAAGATCCGACAATGAAGCACAATGGGGAGAAGACAACCATCTAGCTACTGCTATGGACCCATAGTCCAGGGGTAGACTACTCACTCATCACTCCGGAGGCGACCATGGCGGCGTAGAGTCCTCCGGGAGATGAATCCCCTCTCCGGCAGGGTGCCGGAGGCGATCTCCTGGATCCCCCGAGATGGGATCGGCGGCGGCGGTGTCTCTGGAAGGTTTTCCGTATCGTGGCTCTCGGTACTGGGGGTTTCGCGACGGAGGCTTTAAGTAGGCGGAAGGGCAGGTCAGGGGGCCACACGAGGGGCCCACACCATAGGGCCGCGCGACCAGGGCAGGGGCCGCGCCGCCCTAGGGTTTGGCCACCTCGTGGCCCCACTTCGTCTCCTCTTCGGTCTTCTGGAAGCTTCGTGGCAAAATAGGACCCTGGGCGTTGATTTCGTCCAATTCCGAGAATATTTCGTTACTAGGATTTCTGAAACCAAAAACAGCAGAAAACAGCAACTGGCACTTCGGCATCTTGTTAATAGGTTAGTTCCAGAAAATGCACGAATTTGACATAAAGTGTGCATAAAACATGTAGATAATATCAATAATTTGGCATGGAACATAAGAAATTATCGATACGTTGGAGACGTATCACTCGTCCATCATTTCCTCGGCTACAGGAGTTACAATATCGTTGATCTTGTCGATGTTCCTTTTTCTCTTCGACTGCTTAGCCAGGCACTTGGAGACAATCGTCGTCAGGTCTAATTTTCGGTAGCAGATTTGTATCATAATCATGGCGAATCTTGCTCCAGCAGACAGTTGAGCTCGCACAAAGTTATGAATACGAGGAGCATCCCGAAATTTTTCTATGAGACCAGGAAGAGTATCGGGTGCCTCGTTCCGAGGAAACATTGTCTTGTACACCAGGGACAAGGTCCTAGTGCAGAAATTAAGGAATTCGTGAACTTGACAGGCGCGGTCCTGAAACCTAACAATCTGTCGGGTACGTTCTGGAGTGGCCCAGAAAAGAGACCCATGGTCAAGAGAAAGATTAATGAGGAGATTGGTCCTTGTGTTCACCCTCTCGTCTTCAGCAGCAGTATCAAGGAAAGAACCTATTTGGCGATGGCATAGGAATTTCAGAGAAAAGAACAAACAAGAAGACAGAGGAATTGTTGATTTGGGAAAGCATACCTGACATATCTGTACTGGCTTCATTCATCAAATCTAGCATTAAATTTTCTCGAGCGGCTGCATTCTCAGCCTCAGAAACGGCGGCTTCTTTAGCAGCTATGGCTTCTCGAGTTTGCTGGAGTGCAAATTCCTCTTTTTCGGATGCCTTGCGAGCTTGCTCCATCATCACAAGTATTTGCTTCTTCGCATATTGAAGTTGTCGACGAAGTTCTTCCAATTCTTGAGCTAATTTTTTACTCGAGGAATCTTCACCAAGTTCAGTATCAACACGCACTTTCTTCGAGTGAGAAGAGGCAGGGAAAACATCGGAAGGACGAGGAGTTGCAGAATAGTTGTCAAAAATCAACTGAAAATAAAGATTTTTCGACATCAATCATCCAGCAAGCATAGATTTCCATTAAATCTCAAAGTATGTACATTGCTATTACAAAAGAAAGGTCACTACTGGACTACTGAAGCAGTTGTCGCCGAAACTACTAAGGCGACAGCATCAAAAGATAGAACTAAAAAACAAGAGGACAGGATGGTCTACTTGACCTCCGGCTTGGATGCACTTGGAGCAGGTGTTGGTTTCACACCAAGGAAGGAAAGAATTGATTTGGAGGGAGGCTTGGCAGCTTTAATCAGAGATTGCCACTTTTTCGTCTCCATCTCCCTTATGTCGCCAACTTTGGTCCAGTCGACGTTTTGTTGGCTATCCGGAATAAGCGCAATGGTGCCCTCAACGCCAATCTTCAGGCCCTCTTGGCGAAGTTTAAGCCCAAGATCTTCTGGCACATTGAACGACTTGGCAAGAGCGACGAAGGTATTGGGCTCCTCTTTCTTCGGAAAGAAATAGGGGAAAAGCTTCGGCTGCACCTTCAGCGTCAGTAAGGCCTTCGCGTGCTTCATCCCCATGAATTTCAAGAAGAGTCAGCGCGTCGAGCAGCTCGTCGCCTACAGGACCATCCACCTCATAGTCTTGATGAGTTCTCCCTGAAGACAAAACAAAGGATAGCTCGTAAATAAAATGTTTGGAAAATGTGAAATAACTCGCGAGAAACAGAAGGGATCAAAATACTTACTAACAAAACGTCGACACTGCGATTCCAGGCGACTGAGGATCTCTGTCTCTCGAGCAGATTGCTCGGATATATTTTCACTCAAAGAAGTTTCCACGTCATGAAGTCTCTTACGAAGATCTTCGACGGCGACAGCATCTGCTTCAGCCTTTTTACGAGCTTTTTCGCTCTGCTCTAACTTAGCAGCAAGAGCGTTAGCACGCTTATTGGCTTCCGCAAGTTGTCCTGACAAAATACGTGACAATTAAATGTTATGACAAAAATAGTGGAGTGAATGCAACAAAGGAGATGGATGAAGATAGTACCTTCCAGTTTCGTGCTATGATCACGATACCCGACGAATTGGGTACCAAGACGGATAAATTCCTTCATTAAAGGCTGAAAGGAGGACCAAAAGAAAAATAAGTCAATATAGCTAGTCTGGAGTCGACAGCGTATCGTAAGAAACAAAGCAGAGATAAAAACACTGAAAGGCTCGGCACGTGAGCAAAAAAGAGAAGATTGAAACACTTACATCATCTAATGAAGGTGTCGAAGAGTCACCAGGGAATATGATGGTTTCCTTGGATGGCTCGACCCTTGCCCTCTTTGGCGAAGAGGCACGGGGGCTCGCAGGTGGAGTCGAATGCTCGACGTTTTGTTGAGGAGGCGAAGTTTCCTCCCCATCACGCTGAGTTTCGGACACAACTAAAGTACGCGACGTACTCGTTCGAGCAGCCGCGTCAGTAGGTTGTTCCTCTTCCTCGTCATCACTACAATAAAAATGGTGGCAGTATAAGAAGCAAGATAGACAAGAAACATCAAAACAAAAAAGTAAAGAGTAAGAAGTAATTTACGAGCTGACGAGGGCATCAGTATATGGATTGAAAGCTGCCTTCTTATCTGAAGGCTCAGCTTCTTCGGCTTTGGAGGTGCCGGAATCTTTGACTTCATCCCTTTTCCTCTTCATCCTTGGAGAAGCGTGAGGAAGAGAGTGTGTCGAGGCAGTGGCTTCTGACTCAGCGGAAGCCGCGGATTTGTGGGAACCCGCGACTTCAGTGGCAGGACGCGAGGTGCCTTGGTTGTCATCGTCGACAACAGTACGGTCCTCAACTTCTCCACCTTCAGGAAGAGGAGGAAGAGAAACAAGGACAGGGTGGTCCTGAGAAAAAAAAAGAGAAAGAACGTCGACAAAAAGGCGTTAACAAGATAGTAGTCGACAAATAATAAAACTCGAGGAG
The DNA here is from genome assembly GCF_019359855.2 of Lolium perenne. Lineage (NCBI taxonomy): Eukaryota > Viridiplantae > Streptophyta > Magnoliopsida > Poales > Poaceae > Lolium > Lolium perenne. The sequence goes on along the minus strand of NC_067246.2, from coordinate 188,556,905 downwards.
GCAACATAGCAATTAAAAGGGAAAAATTACCTCGGGAAGGGGATTGGCGCTACTATATAGCGCAATACGGCAAGAACTTGGAACTGAATCCTTCTTGTTGAGCGATGAGATTTTGCGGATAAGCTTTTCAAAATCCTTCAAAGGAAGATCTTTTGAGAGCCTATCGACATCTTTTTCACCAGCGTACTTCCAGAAGGGGTTTTTGTGAGCTTGAAGAGGCTGCATTCTAGTCCTAAGGAAATAAGCGGTAATCTCAATACCCGAAAGTTCCTTGCCGCGGGTGTTTTGTAGCTCGTGGATGCGAGTCATCAACGCCTCTGTCGCCAACTTCTCAGCATCAGTAGCTTCAGCATCCCAAGAACAGCGGCGAAGGATTTTGGCTTCTCCATCAAAAGGGGCGATGTTTTCCTCCACTGGATTAGAGCTTTCTTCATGGATGTACAACCACTTCTTCCGCCAACCTTGGACGGAGTCGGGAAATTTGACGTCAAAATATTCAACATCAGAACAAACACAGATAACAACGCCGCCAATGTTATAGGCGACGTTGTGAGAGCCATTACGGCGGATGCAGAAGATGCGCTTCCACAGAGCCCAATTGGGTTGGACCCCGAGGAAGCACTCACATAGTGTGATAAAAACCGAGATGTGGAGGATGGAATTGGGCGTCAGATGATGTAACTGAAGCCCATAGACAAAAAGGAGACCACGGAGAAACTCGTGGATTGGAGGAGAAAGCCCTCGGATGAGGTGGTCAACGAAACTAACCCGATAGTCGATTGGAGGTTTCGAGTAGCTCTCCTCCTTGGGGAATTGGAGCGAGTCCTCCTTCTTGTTGAATCCCATCTTCCTCAGCAAGTTGATGTCTTGGGCAGAGATCTTGGATCTCTCCCACTCGGCGCTTCCCGGATCTGTTGTCATCATCTTCGACTCCGGCGTGCTATGCCTAGTCAAACGAATGCGTGGCGGCATCAATGGACTTGGCGGCGAAGGGTGTGAGAGTGGTTGAGCGCTTGAAGCAAGGGAAGCAATGGAGGATTTGCAGAGGAGGAGTAGAGATGCGACACGAGCGAAAGTGCTGAAGGAGGAAGACGATGGCTTTATGTAGTGGTGCGGCGAGTCGACGCAACCGTTGGATGGAAAAATTATGATGCAGATGGCAAACACGTGGACAAGGGGTAAAAATGGATTTTTACTGAGAAGTGAACGGACAGGCGATACAGTATGAGTGCCAGAAAAAGCGGAGGACGTGTGTCCCCCACTTGCACGACGTGTCAATTGGATAGGAAAATTGGACCCACAAGGCAGACAGAGAAGCGGTTCTCGCATATTCCAGATACAGTAATCGTGGCTATCGTAAGCAATGATGTCACCTTGACAAGAGAAATTTTCGACAAAGACGCATGACAAAAAATTTCGACAGCAAAAGATTATTGATTATTTCGGGAGCCTTTGTTCAAATACAAGTTTTTGCCCAAATGCTCGGGGGCTACTTTGAAACAAATGAAAAGTTTGAGAAAGACAAAATAGATATGGTGTGAGCCTATGATCAAATACAAATTATTTGCTCATAGCCTCGGGGGCTACTCCCATCGGGAGCGCTGTTCGCGCACCCGAGAGATTTGAAAATTTCGGAAGAGAAAGAAAATATAGCGGCATAAAGTGTGAAGCCTACACCCAAGCACAAGTCCTTGGCTGTAGCCTCGGGGGCTACTCCCATCGGGAACGCTGTTCGCGTGCCCGATGAAATTATATAAAAAAAGAAAGATAGAAGAACAAGAGAGTATATTTCGAGTTAAAGTAACTCTACATATACTCCCATCGGGAGAGCAATATAAGTCATCAGTTGACTCAATAAAATGTGCCATTCCAACAGCCGAATAAGCACTCGACAATATATTCTCAGAACGCCAAAGTTGCGAACAATTTCTGAATGCCGCAAAACTTTGCGAAGGTAAGACCCCAGATCCGTTCTGAGTGGCGTGGCGCCGTCTCTGGCGTCGGTTTGCTACTTTTATCCGTATCAACATATACGAAGAAAAATCCTAATGGACGCGTTAGGTACCCGATAAAATATGACTGGGACTCGACAGAATGGTAAGACCTTAAGCGGCATGATGTCTACGGGTGCTTCTATTCTTGTAGACAGTGTTGGGCCTCCAAGAGCAGAGGTTTGTAGAACAGCAGCAAGTTTCCCTTAAGTGGATTACCCAAGGTTTATCGAACTCAGGGAGGAAGAGGTCAAAGATATCCCTCTCATGCAACCCTGCAACCACAAAGCAAGAAGTCTCTTGTGTCCCCAACACACCTAATAGGTGCACTAGTTCGGCGAAGAGATAGTGAAATACAAGTGGTATGAATGAATATGAGCAGTAGTAACGGCGCCTTAAAAGTGCTTGTCAAGGCGTATTGATGGTAGTAATATTGCAGGAAGTAAACAAGCAGTAAAACAGTAAACAAGCAGCGATAGCAGTATTTAGGAACAAGGCCAAGGGATCATACTTTCACTAGTGGACACTCTCAACATTGATCACATAACAGAATAAATAGATAGATGCTAGACTCTACACCCTCTTGTTGGATGATGAACACCACTAACTGTGTAGGATTACACGAACCCTCAATGCCGGAGTTAACAAGCCCCACAATATTCAATGTTCATATTTAAATAACCTTAGAGTGCATAACAGATCAACATAACCAAACCAAGTACTAACATAGCATGCACACTGTCACCTTCACACTACGAAAGGAGGAATAGATCACATCAATACTATCATAGCAATAGTTAACTTCATAATCTACAAGAGATCACAATCATAGCCTACGCCAAGTACTACACGATGCACACACTGTCACCATTACACCGTGCAGGAGGAATAAACTACTTTAATAACATCACTAGAGTAGCACACAGATATATTGTGATACAAAACACATTGCAATCATAAAGAGATATAAATAAGCACTTCACTATGCTACTCTGAATTACTCTCTGGCAAGATAACGAACACTAATTCATCATGTAAGCAAACCTTAAAGATGCATTCCCAAGTACTAATGAACACCCCACGCTGTCACTTTGAGCATTCACAGGAGGTACTAACACACCACAATTTCATAGAGACATCCAACTCAAATCATAACTCAGTGAATAAGTATTCTGTGAAATATAGCCTAAGAGACCCACACGGTGCACACACTGTCACCTTTACACACGTGGGACAAGGAGTCTCCGGAGATCACATAAGTAAAATCCACTTGACTAGCATAATGACATCTAGATTACAAGCATCATCATATGAATCTCAATCATATAAGGCAGCTCATGAGATTATTGTATTGAAGTACATAGGAGAGAGATGAACCACATAGCTACCGGTACAGCCCCGAGCCTCGATGGAGAACTACTCCCTCCTCATGGGAGACAGCAGCGTTGATGAAGATGGCGGTGGTGTCGATGGAGAAGCCTTCCGGGGGCACTTCCCCGTCCCGGCGGCGTGCCGGAACAGAGACTCCTGTCCCCCAGATCTTGGCTTCGCGATGGCGGCGGCTCTGGAAGGTTTTCTCTGGTTTCGTCGAACGTGGTAGGGTTTTCGCGACGGAGGCTTTAAGTAGGCGGAAGGGCAGGTCAGGGGGCCACACGAGGGCCCCACACAGCAGGCCGGCGCGGCCAAGGCCCAGGCCGCGCCGCCCTAGTGTCTGGCCACCTCGTGGCCCCACTTCGTCTCCCCTCCGGTCTTCTGGAAGCTTCGTGTAAAAATAGGACCATGGGCGTTGATTTCGTCCAATTCCGAGAATATTTCCTTACTAGGATTTCTGAAACCAAAAACAGCAGAAAACAGCAACTGGCCCTTCGGCATCTCGTCAATAGGTTAGTTCCGGAAAACGCATAATAATGACATAAAGTATGCATAAAACATGTAGATATCATCAATAATGTGGCATGGAACATAAGAAATTATCGATACGTCGGAGACGTATCAGCATCCCCAAGCTTAGTTCCTGCTCGTCCCGAGCAGGTAAACGATAACAAAGATAATTTCTGGAGTGACATGCCATCATAACCTTGATCATACTATTGTAAGCATATGTAATGAATGCAGCGATCAAAACAATGGTAATGACATGAGTAAACAACTGAATCATAAAGCAAAGACTTTTCATGAATAGTACTTTCAAGACAAGCATCAATAAGTCTTGCATAAGAGTTAGTGATACGTCTCCAACGTATCGATAATTTCTTGTATTCCATGCCACATTATTGATGATATCTACATGTTTTATGCACACTTTATGTCATATTCGTGCATTTTCTGGAACTAACCTATTAACAAGATGCCGAAGTGCCGATTCTTTGTTTCTGCTGTTTTTGGTTTCAGAAATCCTAGTAAAGAAATATTCTCGGAATTGGACGAAATCAACGCCCAGGGTCCTATTTTGCCACGAAGCTTCCAGAAGACCGAAGAGGAGACAAAGTGGGGCCACGAGGTGGCCAAACCATAGGGCGGCGCGGCCTAGGCCTTGGCCGCGCCGACCTATAGTGTGGGCCCCTCGTGTGGCCCCCTGACCTGCCCTTCCGCCTACAAATAGCCTTCGTCGCGAAACCCCCAGTACCGAGAGCCACGATACGGAAAACCTTACTGAGACGCCGCCGCCGCCAATCCCATCTCGGGGGATTCTGGAGATCTCCTCCGGCACCCTGCCGGAGAGGGGATTCATCTCCCGGAGGACTCTTCACCGCCATGGTCGCCTCCGGAGTGATGAGTGAGTAGTTCACCCCTGGACTATGGGTCCATAGCAGTAGCTAGATGGTTGTCTTCTCCTCATTGTGCTTCATTGTTGGATCTTGTGAGCTGCCTAACATGATCAAGATCATCTATCTGTAATACTATATGTTGTGGTTGTCGGGATCCGATGGATAGAGAATACTATGTTATGTTAATTATCAAGTTATTACCTATGTGTTGTTTATGATCTTGCATGCTCTCCATTATTAGTAGAGGCTCTGGCCAAGTTTTTGCTCTTAACTCCAAGAGGGAGTATTTATGCTCGATAGTGGGTTCATGCCTCCATTGAATGCAGGACGATGTGACAAAGTTCTAAGGTTGTGGATGTCTTGTTGCTACTAGGGATAAAACATTGATTCTATGTCTAAGGATGTAGTTATTGATTACATTACGCACCATACTTAATGCAATTGTCTGTTGTTTTGCAACTTAATACTGGAAGGGGTTCGGATGATAACCTGAAGGTGGACTTTTTAGGCATAGATGCATGCTGGATAGCGGTCTATGTACTTTGTCGTAATGCCCAATTAAATCTCACTATATTTATCATGACATGTATGTGCATTGTTATGCCCTCTCTATTTGTCAATTGCTCGACTGTAATTTGTTCACCCAACATGCTTTTATCTTATGGGAGAGACACCTCTAGTGAACTGTGGACCCCGGTCCTATTCTTTACATCGCATACAATCTACTGCAATACTTGTTTTACTATTTTCTGCAAACAATCATCTTCCACACAATACGGTTAATTCTTTGTTACAGCAAGCCGGTGAGATTGACAACCTCACTGTTTCGTTGGGGCAAAGTACTTTGGTTGTGTTGTGCAGGTTCCACGTTGGCGCCGGAATCTCTGGTGTTGCGCCGCACTACATCCCGCCGCCATCAACCTTCAACGTGCTTCTTGACTCCTACTGGTTCGATTAAACCTTGGTTTCTTACTGAGGGAAACTTGCCGCTGTGCGCATCACATCTTCCTCTTGGGGTTCCCAACGGACGTGTCAACTACACGCATCAAGCAAATTTCTGGCGCCGTTGCCGGGGAGATCAAGACACGCTGCAAGGGGAGTCTCCACTTCCCAATCTCTTTACTTTGTTTTTGTCTTGCTTTATTTTATTTACTACTTTGTTTGCTGCATTATATCAAAACACAAAAAAATTAGTTGCTAGCTTTACTTTATTTACTGTCTTGCTCTCTATATCAAAAACACAAAAAATTAGTTACTTGCATTTACTTTATTTACCTTTTGTTTATTTCATCATGTTTCCCCCTAAATACACTCTAAAAGACATACCAGTAGGACGTGGGTCTATCATTGGAAGAGATAATATAGAAGATTTTTTCACTCATGTTAGTACTACTGAAGATTTTGAAGATAGACACTTGGTAGAACTTGCTCCTACTTATGAAATTGCTGCTGCTTCTTTAGTTCACATGTTGGAAACTAAATTTGTTAATCTTAATCCTATAATCCAACACATGTTTCTCACACTTGGTGATATGGAAGAAGGGGAAAAGAAAGATTTTGTTTTAGAAACCCTTCTTAAAGAATTTGGTGGTATAGCAAGAGAAGCTAGAAAGGTCTTTAGTAAATATAAGATGCTTGGTTCTTATACCAATTTTGCTAGTATCCTTGAAAAGATGGACATGGAGAGAGTGAGGTACACTAATAATATTAATGATGGTGGGGAGATCAAAGCGCCGATACCATGTAAGCTCCTAGCGATAAATGAAGCGCTAGAAAATAACTATGCTTGGCTTGTTCCTGAAAATTTGTTTGATGAGAGTAGCAAGCCCAAGACTAATGAAAAGGGAGCCGCTGAAACTTATGTATCCAATATACTATGCATGGTTGAGAAAACTCCAAACCCCGCTGAAGATTCACCGTCTCTCGATAATACTTGATTTACACTTTCTGCGCCTAGCTGAAAGGCGTTAAAGAAAAGCGCTTTTGGGAGACAACCCATGTTTTTACTACAGTATTTTTGTTTTATATTTGAGTCTTGGAAGTTGTTTACTACTGTAGCAACCTCTCCTTATCTTAGTTTTGTGTTTTGTTGTGCCAAGTAAAGTCTTTGATAGTAAAGTTCATACTAGATTTGGATTACTGCACAGTTTCAGATTTCTTTGCTGTCACGAATTTCGACCTGCCTCCCTGTAGGTAGCTCAGAAAATTAAGCCAATTTACGTGCGTGATCCACAGATATGTACGCAACTTTCATTCAATTTGGGCATTTTCATTTGAGCAAGTCTGGTGCCTCAATAAAATCCATCTTTACGGACTGTTCTGTTTTGACAGATTCTGCCTTTTATTTCGCATTGCCTCTTTTGCTATGTTGGATGAATTTATTTGATCCATTAATGTCCAGTAGCTTTATGCAATGTACAGAAGTGTTAAGAATGATTGTGTCACCTCTGAACATGTTAATTTTTATTGTCCACTAACCCTCTAATGAGTTGTTTCGAGTTTGGTGTGGAGGAAGTTTTCAAGGATCAAGAGAGGAGTATGATGCAATATGATCAAGGAGAGTGAAAGCTCTAAGCTTGGGGATGCCCCGGTGGTTCACCCCTGCATATTCTAAGAAGACTCAAGCGTCTAAGCTTGGGGATGCCCAAGGCATCCCCTTCTTCATCGACAACATTATCAGGTTCCTCCCCTGAAACTATATTTTTATTCCGTCACATCTTATGTGCTTTGCTTGGAGCGTCGGTTTGTTTTTGTTTTTGTTTTGTTTGAATAAAATGGATCCTAGCATTCTTTGTGTGGGAGAGAGACACGCTCCACTGTAGCATATGGACAAGTATGTCCTTAGGCTTTACTCATAGTATTCATGGCGAAGTTTCTTCTTCGTTAAATTGTTATATGGTTGGAATTGGAAAATGCTACATGTAGTAATTCTAAAATGTCTTGAATAATTTGATACTTGGAAATTGTTGTGCTCATGATCAAGCTCTTGCATCATATAATTTGCACCCATTAATGAAGAAACACCTAGAGCTTGCTAATTTGGTTTGCATATTTGGTCTCTCTAAAGTCTAGATAATTTCTAGTATTGAGTTTTGAACAACAAGGAAGACGGTGTAGATTCTTATAATGTTTACAATATGTCTTTTATGTGAGTTTTGATGCACCGGTTCATCCTTGTGTTTGTTTCAAATAACCTTGCTAGCCTAAACCTTGTATCGAGAGGGAATACTTCTCATGCATCCAAAATCCTTGAGCCAACCACTATGCCATTTGTGTCCACCATACCTACCTACTACATGGTATTTCTCCGCCATTCCAAAGTAAATTGCTTGAGTGCTACCTTTAAAATTCCATCATTCACCTTTGCAATATATAGCTCATGGGACAAATAGCTTAAAAACTATTGTGGTATTGAATATGTACTTATGCACTTTATCTCTTATTAAGTTGCTTGTTGTGCGATAACCATGTTTCTGGGGACGCCATCAACTATTCTTTGTTGAATATCATGTGAGTTGCTATGCATGTCCGTCTTGTCTGAAGTAAGAGAGATCTACCACCTTAATGGTTGGAGCATACATATTGTTAGAGAAGAACATTGGGCCACTAACTAAAGCCATGATTCATGGTGGAAGTTTCAGTTTTGGACATATATCCTCAATCTCATATGAGAATAATAATTGTTGCCACATGCTTATGCATTAAAGAGGAGTCCATTATCTGTTGTCCATGTTGTCCCGGTATGGATGTCTAAGTTGAGAATAATCAAAAGCGAGAAATCCAAAATGCGAGCTTTCTCCTTAGACCTTTGTACAGGCGGCATGGAGGTACCCCATTGTGACACTTGGTTAAAACATGTGTATTGCGATGATCCGGTAGTCCAAGCTAATTAGGACAAGGTGCGGGCACTATTAGTATACTATGCATGAGGCTTGCAACTTGTAAGATATAATTTACATAACTCATATGCTTTATTACTACCGTTGACAAAATTGTTTCATGTTTTCAAAATAAAAGCTCTAGCACAAATATAGCAATCGATGCTTTACTCTTTGAAGGACCATTCTTTTTTACTTTTATGTTGAGTCAGTTCACCTATCTCTCTCCACCTCAAGAAGCAAACACTTGTGTGAACTGTGCATTGATTCCTACATACTTGCATATTGCACTTATTATATTACTCTATGTTGACAATTATCCATGAGATATACATGTTACAAGTTGAAAGCAACCGCTGAAACTTAATCTTCCTTTGTGTTGCATCAACGCCTTTACTTTGAATTATTGCTTTATGAGTTAACTCTTATGCAAGAATTATTGATGCTTGTCTTGAAGTACTATTCATGAAAAGTCTTTGCTTTATGATTCACTTGTTTACTCATGTCATTACCATTGTTTTGATCGCTGCATTCATTACATATGTTTACAAATAGTATGATCAAGGTTATGATGGCATGTCACTCCAGAAATTATCTTTGTTATCGTTTTACCTGCTCGGGACGAGCAGAACTAAGCTTGGGGATGCTGATACGTCTCCGACGTATCGATAATTTCTTGTGTTCCATGCCACATTATTGATGATATCTACATGTTTTATGCACACTTTATGTCATATTCGTGCATTTTCTGGAACTAACCTATTAACAAGATGCCGAAGTGCGATTCTTGTCGTTTTCTGCTGTTTTTGGTTTCAGAAATCCTAGTAAAGAAATATTCTCGGAATTGGACGAAATCAACGCCCTGTGGTCCTATTTTGCCACGAAGCTTCCGTAAGACCGAAGAGGAGACGAAGTGGGGCCACGAGGTGGCCAAACCATAGGCGGCGCGGCCCGTGCCTTGGCCGCGCCGACCTATAGTGTGGGCCCCTCGTGTGGCCCCCGACCTGCCCTTCCGCCTACAAATAGCCTTCGTTGCGAAACCCCGCACCGAGAGCCACGATACGGAAAACCTTATCGAGACGCCGCCGCCGCCAATCCCATCTCGGGGATTCGGAGATCTCCTCCGGCACCCTGCCGGAGAGGGGATTCATCTCCCGGAGGACTCTTCACCGCCATGGTCGCCTCCGGAGTGATGAGTGAGTAGTTCACCCCTGGACTATGGGTCCAGAGCAGTAGCTAGATGGTTGTCTTCTCCTCATTGTGCTTCATTGTTGGATCTTGTGAGCTGCCTAACATGATCAAGATCATCTATCTGTAATACTATATGTTGTGTTTGTCGGGATCCGATGGATAGAGAATACTATGTTATGTTAATTATCAAGTTATTACCTATGTGTTGTTTATGATCTTGCATGCTCTCCGTTATTAGTAGAGGCTCTGGCCAAGTTTTTGCTCTTAACTCCAAGAGGGAGTATTTATGCTCGATAGTGGGTTCATGCCTCCATTGAATCTGGGACAGTGACAGAAAGTTCTAAGGTTGTGGATGTGCTGTTGCTACTAGGGATAAAACATTGATGCTATGTCTAAGGATGTAGTTATTGATTACATTACGCACCATACTTAATGCAATTGTCTGTTGTTTTGCAACTTAATAATGGAAGGGGTTCGGATGATAACCTGAAGGTGGACTTTTTAGGCATAGATGCATGCTGGATAGCGGTCTATGTACTTTGTCGTAATGCCCAATTAAATCTCACTATATTTATCATGACATGTATGTGCATTGTTATGCCCTCTCTATTTGTCAATTGCCCGACTGTAATTTGTTCACCCAACATGCTTTTATCTTATGGGAGAGACACCTCTAGTGAACTGTGGACCCCGGTCCTATTCTTTACATCACATACAATCTACTGCAATACTTGTTTTACTGTTTTCTGCAAACAATCATCTTCCACACAATACGGTTAATCCTTTGTTACAGCAAGCCGGTGAGATTGACAACCTCACTGTTTCGTTGGGGCAAAGTACTTTGGTTGTGTTGTGCAGGTTCCACGTTGGCGCCGGAATCTCTGGTGTTGCGCCGCACTACATCCCGCCGCCATCAACCTTCAACGTGCTTCTTGACTCCTACTGGTTCGATTAAACCTTGGTTTCTTACTGAGGGAAACTTGCCGCTGTGCGCATCACACCTTCCTCTTGGGGTTCCCAACGGACGTGTCAACTACACGCATCAGTTAGCTCATAAAGTAATAAATTCATAGTAAAGGTATTGAAGCAACACAAAGGAAGATTAAGTTTCAGCGGTTGCTTTCAACTTATAACATGTATATCTCATGGATAGTGTCAATGTAAAGTAATATAACAAGTGCAATATGCAAGTATGTAGGAATCAATGCACAGTTCACACAAGTGTTTGCTTCTTGAGGTGGAGAGAAATAGGTGAACTGACTCAACATAAAAGTAAAAGAAAGGTCCTTCAAAGAGGAAAGCATCGATTGCTATATTTGTGCTAGAGCTTTTATTTTGAAAACATGAAACAATTTTGTCAACGGTAGTAATAAAGCATATGTATTATGTAAGTTATATCTTACAAGTTGCAAGCTTCATGCATAGTATACTAGTAGTGCCCGCACCTTGTCCTAATTAGCTCGGATTACCAGGATTATCATCGCAATACACATGTTTTAACCAAGTGTCACAAAGGGGTACCTCCATGCCGCCTGTACAAAGATCTAAGGAGAAAGCTCGCATTTGGATGTCTCGCTTTTGATTATTCTCAACTTAGACATCCATACCGGGACAACATAGACAACAGATAATGGACTCCTCTTTAATGCATAAGCATGTAGCAACAATTAATGTTCTCATATGAGATTGAGGATATATGTCCAAAACTGAAACTTCAACCATGATTCATGGCTTTAGTTAGCGGCCCAATGTTCTTCTCTAACATTATGCATGCTCTAACCATTTAATGAGTGGTAAATCTCCCTTACTTCAGACAAGACGAACATGCATAGCAACTCACATGATATTCAACAAAGAGTTGATGGCGTCCCCAGGAGCATGGTTATCGCACAACAAGCAACTTATTAAGAGATAAAGTGCATAAGTACATATTCAATACCACAATAGTTTTTAAGGCTATTTTGTCCCATGAGCTATATATTGCAAAGCCGAATGATGGAAATTTAAAGGTAGCACTCAAGCAATTTACTTTGGAATGGCGGAGAAATACCATGTAGTAAGTAGGTATGGTGGACACAAATGGCATAGTGGTTGGCTCAAGGATTTTGGATGCATGAGAAGTATTCCCTCTCGATACAAGGTTTAGGCTAGCAAGGTTATTTGAAACAAACACAAGGATGAATCGGTGCAGCAAAACTCACATAAAAGACATATTGTAAACATTATAAGACTCTACACCGTCTTCCTTGTTGTTCAAAACTCAATACTAGAAATTATCTAGACTTTAGAGAGACCAATTATGCAAACCAAATTTTAGCAAGCTCTATGTATTTATTCATTAATAGGTGCAAAGTATATGATGCAAGAGCTTAAACATGAGCACAACAATTGCCAAGTATCACATTATCCAAGACATTTTACCAATTACTACATGTAGCATTTTCCGTTTCCAACCATATAACAATGAACGAAGCAGTTTCAACCTTCGCCATGAACATTAAAAGCTAAGAACACATGTGTTCATACGAACCAGCGGAGCGTGTCTCTCTCCCACACAAGCATTTATTCAAACAAAAACACAAACAAAAGCACACAGACGCTCCAAGTAAAGTACATCAGATGTGACTGAATAAAAATATAGTTTCAAGAAAAGAAACCTGATAAGTTGTCGATGAAGAAGGGGATGCCTTGGGCATCCCCAAGCTTAGATGCTTGAGTCTTCTTGAAATATGCAGGGATGAACCACCGGGGCATCCCCAAGCTTAGACTCTTCACTCTTCTTGATCATAGTATATCATCCTCCTCTCTTGACCCTTGAAAACTTCCTCCACACCAAACTCGAAACAAACTCATTAGAGGGTTAGTGCATAATTAAAATTTCACATGTTCAGAGGTGACACAATCATTCTTAACACTTCTGGACATTGCACAAAGCTACAGGAAGTCAATGGAACAAATAAATCCATCCCACATAACAAAAGAGGCAATGCGAAATAAAAGGCAGAATCTGTCAAAACAGAACAGTCCGTAAAGACGAATTTTAAAGTGGCACCAGACTTGCTCAGATGAAAATGCCCAAATTGAATGAAAGTTGCGTACATATCTGAGGATCACTCACGTAAATTGGCAGATTTTTCTGAGTTACCTACAGAGAATTAGGCCCAGATTCGTGACAGACAGAAATCTGTTTCTGCGCAGTAATCCAAATCTAGTATGAACCTTGCTATCAAAGACTTTACTTGGCACAACAATGCAATAAAATAAGATAAGGAAAGGTTGCTACAGTAGTAACAACTTCCAAGACTCAAATATAAAACAAAAGTACTGTAGTAAAATTAACACATGGGTTATCTCCCAAGAAGTTCTTTCTTTATAGCCATTAAGATGGGCTCAGCAGTTTTAATGATGCACTCGCAAGAAATAGTAGTTGAAGCAAAAGAGAGCATCAAGAGGCAAATTCAAAACAAATTTAAGTCTAACATGCTTCCTATGCATAGGAGTTTTGTAAATAAACAAGTTCATGAAGAAAAAAGTAACAAGCATAGGAAGATAGAACAAGTGTAGCTTCAAAAATTTCAGCACATAAAGAGGTGTTTTAGTAACATGAAAATTTCTACAACCATATTTTCCTCTCTCATAATAACTTTCAGTAGCAACATGAGCAAACTCAACAATATAAGTATCACATAAAGCATTCTTATTCACATGCATAAAAGTATCATTACTCTCCACATAAGCATAATCAATTTTATTAGTTGTAGTGGGAGCAAATTCAACAAAGTAGCTACCATTTTTATTCTCATCATCAAATATAGGAGGCATATTGTAATCATAATCAAATTTATCCTCCATAACAGGCGGTACTAAAAGACCAATATCATTATAATCATCATAAATAGGAGGCAAAGTATCGTCAAAGTAAATTTTCTCCTCAATGTTTGGGGGATTAAAATATCATGCTCATCAAAGCCAGCTTCCCCAAGCTTAGAATTTTCCATATCATTAGCAACAATGGTGTTCAAAGCGTTCATACTAATATGTTCCATAGGTTTTTTAATTTTCGCATCAAACCATCCATGTCTTAAATCAGGAAATAGAATAAGAAGCTCATTGTTGTCCATTATGCCTAACTAGTGTAAACAAGAAACAAAAAGATGCAATTGCAGGATCTAAAGGAAATAGCTTCGAGCACACACACAACGGCAACAGAAAAGTACTTAGTTACCTGGGACCGGAGTATGAGAGTCTTTTACCTTTCCTCCCCGGCAACGGCGCCAGAAAAGTGCTTGATGTCTACGGGTGCTTCTATTCTTGTAGACAGTGTTGGGCCTCCAAGAGCAGAGGTTTGTAGAACAGCAGCAAGTTTCCCTTAAGTGGATTACCCAAGGTTTATCGAACTCAGGGAGGAAGAGGTCAAAGATATCCCTCTCATGCAACCCTGCAACCACAAAGCAAGAAGTCTCTTGTGTCCCCAACACACCTAATAGGTGCACTAGTTCGGCGAAGAGATAGTGAAATACAAGTGGTATGAATGAATATGAGCAGTAGTAACGGCGCCAGAAAAGTGCTTGCTGGCGTGCAGTTGATGGTAGTAATATTGCAGGAAGTAAACAAGCAAGAAAACAAGAAACAAGCAGCGATAGCAGTATTTAGGAACAAGGCCTAGGGATCATACTTTCACTAGTGGACACTCTCAACATTGATCACATAACAGAATAAATAGATAGATGCTAGACTCTACACCCTCTTGTTGGATGATGAACACCACTAACTGTGTAGGATTACATGAACCCTCAATGCCGGAGTTAACAAGCTCCACAATATTCAATGTTCATATTTAAATAACCTTAGAGTGCATAACAGATCAACATAACCAAACCAAGTACTAACATAGCATGCTGCTGGCGTGTAGTTGACGTGGGAGATAGAAATCTTTGTGGTGTAACTTTTCTTCAGGTCCCCGGCAACGGCGCCAGAAAAAGAGCTTGATACGCGTACAGCACGCGTCCGTTGGGAACCCCAAGAGGAAGGTGTGATGCGTACAGCGGCAAGTTTTCCTCGCATGAAACCAAGGTTTATCGAACCAGTAGGAGCCAAGAAGCACGTTGAAGGTTGATGGCGGCGGGATGTAGTGCGGCGCAACACCAGAGATTCCGGCGCCAACGTGGAACCTGCACAACACAACCAAAGTACTTTGCCCCAACGAAACAGCGAGGTTGTCAATCTCACCGGCTTGCTGTAACAAAGGATTAGATGTATAGTGTGGATGATGATTGTTTGCGAGAAACAAGAAAACAAGATTAAAAGAGATTGTATTTCAGTATAGAGAATTGGACCGGGGTCCACAGTTCACTAGAGGTGTCTCTCCCATAAGATAAACAGCATGTTGGGTGAACAAATTACAGTTGGGCAATTGACAAATAAAGAGGGCATGACCATGCACATACATATTATGATGAGTATTGTGAGATTTAATTGGGCATTACGACAAAGTACATAGACCGCTATCCAGCATGCATCTATGCCTAAAAAGTCCACCTTCAGGTTATCATCCGAACCCCCTCCAGTATTAAGTTGCTAACAACAGACAATTGCATTAAGTATTGCGCGTAATGTAATCAATAACTACATCCTTAGACATAGCATCAATGTTTTATCCCTAGTGGCAACAGCACATCCATAATCTTAGAGATTTCTGTCACTTCCCCAGATTCACGGAGACATGAACCCACTATCGAGCATAAATACTCCCTCTTGGAGTTACAAGCATCTACTTGGCCAGAGCATCTACTAGTAACGGAGAGCATGCAAGATCATAAACAACACATAGACATAACTTTGATAATCAACATAACAAGTATTCTCTATTCATCGGATCCCAACAAACGCAACATATAGAATTACAGATAGATGATCTTGATCAAGTTAGGCAGCTCACAAGATCCAACAATGAAGCACAATGAGGAGAAGACAACCATCTAGCTACTGCTATGGACCCATAGTCCAGGGGTAGACTACTCACTCATCACTCCGGAGGCGACCATGGCGGCGTAGAGTCCTCCGGGAGATGAATCCCCTCTCCGGCAGGGTGCCGGAGGCGTTCTCCTGAATCCTCCGAGATGGGATTGGCGGCGGCGGCGTCTCAGTAAGGTTTTCCGTATCGTGGCTCTCGATCGGGGGTTTCGCGACGGAGGCTTTAAGTAGGCGGAAGGGCAGGTCAGGGGGCCACACGAGGGCCCCACACCACAGGTCGGCGCGGCCAAGGGGCAGGCCGCGCCGCCCTAGGGTTTGGGTGCCTCGTGGCCCCACTTCGTCTCCTCTTCGGTCTTCTGGAAGCTTCGTGGCAAAATAGGACCCTGGGCGTTGATTTCGTCCAATTCCGAGAATATTTTGTTACTAGGATTTCTGAAACCAAAAACAGTAGAAAACAAAGAATCGGCACTTCGGCATCTTGTTAATAGGTTAGTTCCAGAAAATGCACGAATATGACATAAAGTGTGCATAAAACATGTAGATATCATCAATAATGTGGCATGGAACATAAGAAATTATCGATACGTCGGAGACATATCAGCATCCCCAAGCTTAGTTCTGCTCGTCCCGAGCAGGTAAAACGATAACAAAGATAATTTCTGGAGTGACATGCCATCATAACCTTGATCATACTATTTGTAAAGCATATGTAGTGAATGCAGCGATCAAAACAATGTATATGACATGAGTAAACAAGTGAATCATATAACAAAGACTTTTCATGAATAGTACTTCAAGACAAGCATCAATAAGTCTTGCATAAGAGTTAACTCATAAAGCAATAATTCATAGTAAAAGCATTGAAGCAACACAAAGGAAGATTAAGTTTCAGCGGTTGCTTTCAACTTGTAACATGTATATCTCATGGATATTGTCATCATAGAGTAATATAATAAGTGCAATATGCAAGTATGTAGGAATCAATGCACAGTTCACACAAGTGTTTGCTTCTTGAGGTGGAGAGAAATAGGTGAACTGACTCAACAATAAAAGTAAAAGAATGGTCCTCCATAGAGGAAAAGCATCGATTGCTATATTTGTGCTAGAGCTTTGATTTTGAAAACATGAAACAATTTTGTCAACGGTAGTAATAAAGCATATGTATCATGTAAATTATATCTTACAAGTTGCAAGCCTCATGCATAGTATACTAATAGTGCCCGCACCTTGTCCTAATTAGCTTGGCCTACCGGATCATCGCAATGCACATGTTTTAACCAAGTGTCACAAAGGGGTACCTCTATGCCGCATGTACAAAGGTCTAAGGAGAAAGCTCGCATTGGATTTCTCGCTATTGATTATTCTCAACTTAGACATCCATACCGGGACAACATAGACAACAGATAATGGACTCCTCTTTTATGCATAAGCATGTAACAACAATTAATAATTTTCTCATATGAGATTGAGGATATATGTCCAAAACTGAAACTTCCACCATGGATCATGGCTTTAGTTAGCGGCCCAATGTTCTTCTCTAACAATATGCATGCTTAACCATAAGGTGGTAGATCTCTCTTACTTCAGACAAGACGAACATGCATAGCAACTCACATGAAATTCAACAAAGAGTAGTTGATGGCATCCCCAGTGAACATGGTTATCGCACAACAAGCAACTTAATAAGAGATAAAGTGCATAAGTACATATTCAATACCACAATAGTTTTTAAGCTATTTGTCCCATGAGCTATATATTGCAAAGGTGAATGATGGAATTTTAAAGGTAGCACTCAAGCAATTTACTTTGGAATGGCGGAGAAATACCATGTAGTAGGTAGGTATGGTGGACACAAATGGCATAGTGGTTGGCTCAAGGATTTTGGATGCATGAGAAGTAATCCCTCTCGATACAAGGTTTAGGCTAGCAAGGCTATTTGAAACAAACACAAGGATGAACCGGTGCAGCAAAACTCACATAAAGGACATATTGAAAACATTATAAGACTCTACACCGTCTTCCTTGTTGTTCAAACTCAATACTAGAAATTATCTAGACCTTTGAGAGACCAAATAAGCAAACCAAATTTTAGCATGCTCTATGTATTTCTTCATTAATGGGTGCAAAGCATATGATGCAAGAGCTTAAACATGAGCACAACAATTGCCAAGTATCACATTATCCAAGACATTATAGCAATTTACTACATGTATCATTTTCCAATTCCAACCATATAACAATTTAACGAAGAAGAAACTTCGCCATGAATACTATGAGTAGAGCCTAAGGACATACTTGTCCATATGCTACAGCGGAGCGTGTCTCTCTCCCATACAGTGAATGCTAGGATCCATTTTATTCAAACAAAACAAAAACAAAAACAAACCGACGCTCCAAGAAAAGCACATAAGATGTGATGGAATAAAAATATAGTTTCAGGGGAGGAACCTGATAATGTTGTCGATGAAGAAGGGGATGCCCAGACGCTTGAGTCTTCTTGATATATGCAGGGGTGAACCACCGGGGCATCCCCAAGCTTAGAGCTTTCACTCTCCTTGATCATATTGCATCATACTCCTCTCTTGATCCTTGAAAACTTCCTCCACACCAAACTTAGAACAACTCATTAGAGGATTAGTGGACAATAAAATTAACATGTTCAGAGGTGACATAATCATTCTTAACACTTCTGGACATTGCATAAAGCTACTGGACATTAATGGATCAAAGAAATTCATCCAACATAGCAAAAGAGGCAATGCAAAATAAAAGGCAGAATCTGTCAAAACAGAACAGTCCGTAAAGATGGATTTTATTGAGGCACCAGACTTGCTCAAATGAAAATGCCCAAATTGAATGAAAGTTGCGTACATATCTGAGGATCACGCACGTAAATTGGCTTAATTTTCTGAGCTACCTACAGGGAGGCAGGTCAAAATTCGTGACAGCAAAGAAATCTGAAACTGCGCAGTAATCCAAATCTAGTATGAACTTTACTATCAAAGACTTTACTTGGCACAACAAAACACTAAACTAAGATAAGGAGAGGTTGCTACAGTAGTAAACAACTTCCAAGACACAAAATAAAAACAAAGTACTGTAGTAAAAACCATGGGTTGTCTCCCATAAGCGCTTTTCTTTAACGTCTTTCAGCTAGGCGCAGAAAGTGTGTATCAAGTATTATCAAGAGACGAAGTGTCAACATCATAATTTGTTCTAATAATAGAATCAAAAGGTAACTTCATTCTCTTTCTAGGGAAGTGTTCCATACCTTTCTTGAGAGGAAATTGATATTTAATATTACCTTCCTTCATATCAATGATAGCACCAACAGTTCGAAGAAAAGGTCTTCCCAATATAATGGGACAAGATGCATTGCATTCAATATCCAAGACAACAAAATCAACGGGGACAAGGTTATTGTTAACGGTAATGCGAACATTATCAACTTTCCCCAAAGGTTTCTTTGTAGAATGATCAGCAAGATTAACATCCAAATAACAATTTTTCAGCGGTGGCAAGTCAAGCATATTATAAATTTTCTTAGGCATAACGGAAATACTTGCACCAAGATCACATAAATCATTACAATCAAAATCTTTAACCTTCATCTTAATGATAGGCTCCCAACCATCCTCTAGCTTTCTAGGAATAGAGGCTTCGCGCTCTAGTTTCTCTTCTCTAGCTTTTATGAGAGCATTTGTAATATGTTGCGTGAAAGCCAAATTTATAGCACTAGCATTAGGACTTTTAGCAAGTTTTTGCAAGAACTTTATAACTTCATAGATGTTGCAATCATCAAAATTTAAACCATTATAATCTAAAGCAATGGGATCATCATCCCCAATATTGGAAAAAATTTCAGCAGCTTTATCACAGGCAGTTTCAGCAGTTTTAGCAGTTTCAGACAGTTTCTCGCGCTTTGCATCAGAAGTGGAAACATTGCTAACACCAATTCTTTTATTATTAATAGTAGGAGGTGCAGCAACTTGTGTAGCATTAGCATTACTAGTGGTGGTAATAGTCCAAACTTTAGCTACATTCTTCTCTTTAGCTAGTTTTTCATTTTCTTCTCTATCCCACCTAGCACGCAATTCAGCCATCAATCTTATATTCTCATTAATTCTAACTTGGATGGCATTTGCTGTAGTAACAATTTTATTATGATGATTCTCATTAGGCATAACTTTCGATTTCAAAAGATCAACATCAGCAGCAAGACTATCGACTTTAGAAGCAAGTATATCAATTTTCCCAAGCTTTTCTTCAACAGATTTGTTAAAAGCAGTTTGTGTACTAATAAATTCTTTAAGCATGGCTTCAAGTCCAGGGGGTGAATTCCTATTATTGTTGTAAGAATTCCCATAAGAATTAGCATAACCGTTACCATTATTATAAGGATATGGCCTATAGTTATTACTAGAATTGTTCCGATAAGCATTGTTGTTGAAATTATTATTTTTAATGAAGTTTACATCAACATGTTCTTCTTGTGCAACCAATGAAGCTAATGGAACATTATTAGGATCAATATTAGTCCTATCATTCACAAGCATAGACATAATAGCATCAATCTTATCACTCAAGGAAGAGGTTTCTTCGACAGAATTTACCTTCTTACCTTGTGGAGCTCTTTCCGTGTGCCATTCAGAGTAGTTGATCATCATATTATCAAGAAGCTTTGTTGCTTCACCAAGAGTGATGGACATAAAGGTACCTCCAGCAGCTGAATCCAATAAATTCCGCGAAGAAAAATTTAGTCCTGCATAGAAGGTTTGGATGATCATCCAAGTAGTCAGTCCATGTGTTGGGCAATTTTTAACCAAAGATTTCATTCTTTCCCAAGCTTGAGCAACATGTTCACTATCCAATTGTTTAAAATTCATTATGCTACTTCTCAAAGATATAATTTTAGCAGGGGGATAATATCTACCAATAAAAGCATCCTTGCATTTAGTCCAGGAATCAATACTATTCTTAGGCAGAGATAGCAACCAATCTTTAGCTCTTCCTCTTAATGAGAAAGGAAACAATTTTAATTTTATAATGTCACCATCTACATCTTTATATTTTTGCATTTCACATAGTTCAACAAAATTATTAAGATGGGCAGCAGCATCATCAGAACTAACACCAGAAAATTGCTCTCGCATAACAAGATTCAGTAAAGCAGGTTTAATTTCAAAGAATTCTGCTGTAGTAGCAGGTGGAGCAATAGGTGTGCATAAGAAATCATTATTATTTGTGGTTGTGAAGTCACACAACTTAGTGTTTTCAGGAGTATTCATTTTAGCAACAGTAAATAAAGCAAACTAGATAAAGTAAATGCAAGTAACTAATTTTTTTGTGTTTTTGATATAGCAAACGAGATAGCAAATAAAGTAAAACTAGCAACTAATTTTTTTGTATTTTGATTTAGTGCAGCAAACAAAGTAGTAAATAAAACTAAGCAAGACAAAAACAAAGTAAAGAGATTGAGAAGTGGAGACTCCCCTTGCAGCGTGTCTTGATCTCCCCGGCAACGGCGCCAGAAAAAGAGCTGCTGGCGTGTAGTTGACGTGGGAGATAGAAATCTTTGTGGTGTAACTTTTCTTCAGGTCCCCGGCAACGGCGCCAGAAAAAGAGCTTGATACGCGTACAGCACGCGTCCGTTGGGAACCCCAAGAGGAAGGTGTGATGCGTACAGCGACAAGTTTTCCCTCAGTATGAAACCAAGGTTTATCGAACCAGTAGGAGCCAAGAAGCACGTTGAAGGTTGATGGCGGCGGGATGTAGTGCGGCGCAACACCAGAGATTCCGGCGCCAACGTGGAACCTGCACAACACAACCAAAGTACTTTGCCCCAACGAAACAGCGAGGTTGTCAATCTCACCGGCTTGCTGTAACAAAGGATTAGATGTATAGTGTGGATGATGATTGTTTGCAGAAAACAGTAAAACAGTATTGCAGTAGATTGTATTTCAGTATAGAGAATTGGACCGGGGTCCACAGTTCACTAGAGGTGTCTCTCCCATAAGATAAACAGCATGTTGGGTGAACAAATTACAGTTGGGCAATTGACAAATAAAGAGGGCATGACCATGCACATACATATTATGATGAGTATTGTGAGATTTAATTGGGCATTACGACAAAGTACATAGACCGCTATCCAAAGATGCATCTATGCCTAAAAAGTCCACCTTCAGGTTATCATCCGAACCCCCTCCAGTATTAAGTTGCTAACAACAGACAATTGCATTAAGTATTGCGCGTAATGTAATCAATAACTACATCCTTAGACATAGCATCAATGTTTTATCCCTAGTGGCAACAGCACATCCATAATCTTAGAGATTTCTGTCACTTCCCCAGATTCACGGAGACATGAACCCACTATCGAGCATAAATACTCCCTCTTGGAGTTACAAGCATCTACTTGGCCAGAGCATCTACTAGTAACGGAGAGCATGCAAGATCATAAACAACACATAGACATAACTTTGATAATCAACATAACAAGTATTCTCTATTCATCAGATCCCAACAAACGCAACATATAGAATTACAGATAGATGATCTTGATCATGTTAGGCAGCTCACAAGATCCAACAATGAAGCACAATGAGGAGAAGACAACCATCTAGCTACTGCTATGGACCCATAGTCCAGGGGTAGACTACTCACTCATCACTCCGGAGGCGACCATGGCGGCGTAGAGTCCTCCGGGAGATGAATCCCCTCTCCGGCAGGGTGCCGGAGGCGATCTCCTGAATCCCCCGGGATGGGATTGGCGGTGGCGGCGTCTCAGTAAGGTTTTCCGTATCGTGGCTCTCGGTACTGGGGGTTTCGCGACGGAGGCTTTAAGTAGGCGGAAGGGCAGGTCAGGGGGCCACACGAGGGCCCCACACCACAGGTCGGCGCGGCCAAGGGGCAGGCCGCGCCGCCCTAGGGTTTGGGTGCCTCGTGGCCCCACTTCGTCTCCTCTTCGGTCTTCTGGAAGCTTCGTGGCAAAATAGGACCCTGGGCGTTGATTTCGTCCAATTCCGAGAATATTTCGTTACTAGGATTTCTGAAACCAAAAACAGCAGAAACAAAGAATCGGCACTTCGGCATCTTGTTAATAGGTTAGTTCCAGAAAATGCACGAATATGACATAAAGTGTGCATAAAACATGTAGATATCATCAATAATGTGGCATGGAACATAAGAAATTATCGATACGTCGGAGACGTATCACATGCACACTGTCACCTTCACACTACAAAAGGAGGAATAGATCACATCAATACTATCATAGCAATAGTTAACTTCGTAATCTACAAGAGATCACAATCATAGCCTACGCCAAGTACTACATGATGCACACACTGTCACCATTACACCGTGCAGGAGGAATAAACTACTTTAATAACATCACTAGAGTAGCACACAGATATATTGTGATACAAAACACATTGCAATCATAAAGAGATATAAATAAGCACTTCACTATGCTACTCTGAATTACTCTCTGGCAAGGTAACGAACCACTAATTCATCATGTAAGCAAACCTTAAAGATGCATTCCCAAGTACTAATGAACACCCCACGCTGTCACTTTGAGCATTCACAGGAGGTACTAACACACCACAATTTCATAGAGACATCCAACTCAAATCATAACTCAGTGAATAAGTATTCTGTGAAATATAGCCTAAGAGACCCACACGGTGCACACACTGTCACCTTTACACACGTGGGACAAGGAGTCTCCGGAGATCACATAAGTAAAATCCACTTGACTAGCATAATGACATCTAGATTACAAGCATCATCATATGAATCTCAATCATGTAAGGCAGCTCATGAGATTATTGTATTGAAGTACATAGGAGAGAGATGAACCACATAGCTACCGGTACAGCCCCGAGCCTCGATGGAGAACTACTCCCTCCTCATGGGAGACAGCAGCGTTGATGAAGATGGCGGTGGTGTCGATGGAGAAGCCTTCCGGGGGCACTTCCCCGTCCCGGCGGCGTGCCGGAACAGAGACTCCTGTCCCCCAGATCTTGGCTTCGCGATGGCGGCGGCTCTGGAAGGTTTTCTCTGGTTTCGTCGAACGTGGTAGGGTTTTCGCGACGGAGGCTTTAAGTAGGCGGAAGGGCAGGTCAGGGGGCCACACGAGGGCCCCACACAGCAGGCCGGCGCGGCCAAGGCCCAGGCCGCGCCGCCCTAGTGTCTGGCCACCTCGTGGCCCCACTTCGTCTCCCCTCCGGTCTTCTGGAAGCTTCGTGTAAAAATAGGACCCTGGGCGTTGATTTCGTCCAATTCCGAGAATATTTCCTTACTAGGATTTCTGAAATCAAAAACAGCAGAAAACAGCAACTGGCCCTTCGACATCTCGTCAATAGGTTAGTTCCGGAAAACGCATAATAATGACATAAAGTATGCATAAAACATGTAGATATCATCAATAATGTGGCATGGAACATAAGAAATTATCGATACATCGGAGACGTATCACGGCACCTGTCGAAGTTTACACCAGTATCCCGAGATCATGTCCGGGGACGTGATCTTGAAGTAGGTTTTTGCGGATTGCCACTAGAGCAGTTAACTAGTACCTGATCCGTCAGATGAACTAGCCCCAATCACCATTATCCCTATACAATATAAAAATTCGCATGAAGAAATATAGAGAAGTTTAAAGTTGTAGAGTAAATCTAAACAGTGGAGATTTTCCCTGACTTTGCGATTCAAGCAAAATCTCGGGGGCTACTGACATAGGCATCCCCAATGGGCCTGCCGAAGATAGTACCCGGGGTTTACTGAATGCCCACGACTCGAAGAATAAGAAGAATCGGAAGCCCAAGTTGTTATTAAGGAAAGCTAGAGTTGTATTAGGAGATGATGTTTGTAATCTTGCGGGATAAGTTAGAAACCTTCCCGGACTCTGTAACTTGTACAATACGAATCCCTCGGCTCCACATCCTATAAAAGGGGGAGTCGAGGGACAAAGAAAGCATCGAATCTACTGTCAACACAACCCTAGTTTTATATTCGTCGAGTACTTTTCGGCTGAAACCTTCGAGATCTACTTGCCCTCTACATCTAACTAAACCCTAGTCTACAATCCGTAGGCATTGACAAGTTAATACCTTGTCACTAGGCGTCTCGATCCTCCAACTAGTTGGGCACTAACGATATTCGCATATCCATGAAGTGGTCGTCCTTAGTATGCACCGTTGCTAAGACTCGTCATTTCGAAGCATCACGTGATGATCGGGTGTTATAGATTCTACGTGTGCATACAACGGGTGCAAGCCAGATTTGTACATGCGAATACTGAGGTTAAACTTGACGAGCCTAGCATGTACAGACATGGTCTCGGAAAGTCGTCATGATTTGATGGATAAAAATTATGAGTGAAATTGTTCATCGGATTAAAAAGTTACTAATAGTGAAATCTGGAACACTTGTCATGTGATGATCAACTTCAAAGTAAGAACCTCAAGGTTATTGGTATTTGACTAACAAACCTAGAAGTTATTGATGTTGAAGTGTTTTTCTGAAAAATAAGGAAAGCCATAAGAGAAACTACAAAAGTTTTTGGCAGAAAGAAATAAAAGACTATAAAGTCTAGCTCAGGTGTATATAGATGATATACATGTTATGAATGTATTCTTTGATTAGTCACACTATGAAATTCTTGGGTATTTGTACCATATTGGTTGGTATGCGAAGTCATACAACACAACGTAATATAAGAATATAATGGCCTAAGTGACTGACAAGGAATGTGGTAAGAATGCATGTCTGGAACAAAATAAAGTGTTATTATGTTCGTCGTTGGCATTCTACCTAGCCCTTCAGATTTATAATAAAGAAATTTATAATTGTTATTTTGTTCTGGTCAAATGAAAACAATGAGTTGTTCAAATTATGACCGTACTCCATGTATGATGGATAAGTTATTATAAATATTAATGGTGAAAACACACATGCATAACACTGACGCTAAAATGACATAAGGCAAATAATAAGAATTCCACTTATTTGTGGAACCACCATTTAAGTCATGTTAGAAAGGAACGCATGAAGGAACTCCATGCAAATGTATTTTTGGAGTCATTTGATTTTTGAATCGTTTGGCGCTTGTAAATCTCTTCTAAAGAGAATGACTGAAATACCGTTCATAGGCCAAGAGTTGAACGGGCAACTAACTTAGTGGAAACATACATGATGATGTATGTGGTTCATTGGGCATAGTTGTGTGAGGGAGATTATTCTACTTCATGAAAACTTCCAATAGTGAATTGAGTGTATATATAAGGATATATTTATTCGATAAGGAAGAAGTTTGAAACATTTGAATAGATTCAAATAAATTTCAGCATGAAGTCGAAATCATCGTAATAGAAAACTCAAACATTTATGATTGGATCATGGTGGAAATATTTGAATTACGAGTTTTAGCGAACATCTAAGAGAGTTATGAAATTGTTGTACAACTCACGTTTCTTGGAGTATCATAGTGATGATGGAGTATCCGAGAGACGTATCCAAACCTTGTTGGGTTAATGATGAGATAAAATAAAATAACGCCATTATATTTTGTGGATTATGCTTTAGAGACTGTCGCTTTTACACTAAATAGAGTGTCATCATAATTCGTTGAAATGACACCATATGAGTTATGACATGGGTATAAACCCTAATAGTCCTTTCTTAAATTTTGGTATGCGTAGCATAAGTAAATAAGTTTACAACCAAAATCGGATGAATGTCTTTGTGGGTTATCCCAGAGAATTGTTTGGGAATTCTTTCCACTATGGAGTCAAAGACAAAAGTGTTTGTCGATGTTTCTTACTTATTTCCAAGAAAAAATTTCTAGCGAAGAACTTGAGTGGGAGGACAATGGAACTTGATAAGGTTTATGAACCTGAGCGTGATGATCAGAGTAGCGCAGCATCAGAAATGGTTCCAGAAGCAGCCACGACGATCATAGATCCCATGTCTACAAAGAGTTATAGTCATGGAGATCGAAGTACCCATTGAACCTTGTAGGTATGGTTTACTTTGTGATCAAATAAATGATTTGTGGAAAAAGGATTGATTTTGAACAATAATGAACCAACTACATATAAAGAAGTTATGATGGGCTCTGACTCTGTTAAAATGGCTAAGTGCCATGAAATCCAAGATAGGTGAATACTTTCTTGAAAGTAAAAATACCTATAAAATTGATGGACTTGGATGCAATATCCTTGAAGAAGCTCAACTTGTCGAAAAGTTGTTTACGACAAAGTTCAAAGAGTTGACTACGATAAGATTAGATCTTCCGTAGCAATGGTTATAGTCTATATGGATTATTCTAGTAGTCACTACATATTTCTTTTATGAGATATGTTAGTAGGATGGCAGAAATACATTCCTTCCAGAAGTGTGTATTAAGGATGTATACTAGATACAACCAAGAGTTTTGATGGTCCATGGAATACTAGATAGGTATACAAACTTCAGTTGGATGAAGTGAGTATCGCGGAGTTGGAATCTTCACCGGATGAAATAGTCAAAGAGTTTTTGATTTCATCAGAAACGATGAAGATGCTTGCATTTGCAAGAAATTAAGTGGGAGCACTGATACATAGTTATAATATTATATGTGGATGACATATCATTGATTATAAATAATGTAATTATGTACTTGATGTGAATAAAAGGTTTCATTGAGAATTAACATTAATGAAAGGATATGGACTAAAACATATTTAGCGCTAAGATCTATGAAGATAGATTGAATCGCATAGTAAGTTTAAGTCAAAGTACATAGAATGAATATTGAAACAGTTCAATACGCAAAAGTTAAGAAGGTGTTCTTTTCCATGTGAAGGTTTAACAAGACTTGAGTGTATCTGACACTCAATGAGTAAAAACACATGAGTGATTTTAGGTCACGAATAATATGTACAAAATCATATGTCCTGTGCTCCAAAGTGTTATGAGCATATACCAGAATGATTCATGTAATGATCATTGGACAACAGTAAGAATATCCCTGAGTGCTTTAAAAGAACCAAGGATATATATAGTTTTGTATGGGGTAATGACAAACAAATCGCTGTAAGATGTTGCACCGATATTAGTTTGGTCACATATAAAATCTCAGTTAGGCTAAATGTTGATTAAAAGGTAGCACAATGAGCTAGAAGAAGTCTATGCTAGATTTAGATGAGTTCTAAATATTGTGACGGATTCTGCAAAGGAAGGCAGAGTATGTCATTGTTTTGACAATGATTGAGAGTGTTTGAGTCAAGGAGTTCTTTGATAACTTGGTGTAGTTCTGGTAGTTTCAGAACTTTGAAGCTATATTGTGTGTGATAATATTTGGGACTTATTTCAGACCGCGTAATTAAGGTTCCACCAGAAGACTAAGCATATCCGATTAATGCCCACTCATTGGAAAATGAGTGATGCGTGGAGACGAAAATGAATTACAAAATACATATGTTTCTGAGCGTGTCAGATTCGTTGACTGAAACCTCTCCCGTGAGCAATACATGATAAGCACAAGAAGGCCAAGGTATTATATCTTTACAAATGTAAACTAGATTATTGACTCTAGTGCAAGTGGGAGACTGTTGGAGATATGTCCGAGAGGAAATAATTAAATATTTATTGTTATATCTTAGTGTTTATGATAAATGTTTACACGCCATGCTATAATTGTGTTAACATGAAACATTAATACATGTGTGTTGTGTAAACAACCAGAGTCCCTAGTAAGCCTCTTGTTAAACTAGCTTGTTGATTAATAGATGATCATGGTTTGCTGATCATGAACATTCGATGTTGTTAATAACAAGGTTATGTCATTAGGCGAATGATGCAATGGACACACACCCATAATAAGCGTAACATAAGATCAAGTCATTAAGTTCATCTTGCTACAAGCTTTCGATACATAGTTACCTAGTCCTTCGACCATGAGATTGTAGGATAACGTAGCATAGAAAACAAAAAATTTCCTACCGCGAACACGAAATCCAAGCCAAGATGCAATCTAGAAGACGGTAGCAACGAGGGGATTGACGAGTCTCACCCTTGAAGAGATTCCAAAGCCTACAAGATGAGGCTCTTGTTGCTGCGGTAGACGTTCACTTGCCACTTGCAAAAGCGCGTAGAAGATCTTGATCACGGCGCCACGAACGGGCAGCACCTCCATACTCGGTCACACGTTCGGTTGTTGATGAAGACGACGTCCACCTCCCCGTTCCAGCGGGCAGCGGAAGTAGTAGCTCCTCTTGAATCCGACAGCACGACGGCGTGGTGTCGGTGGCGGTGGAGAATCCCGGCGGAGCTTCGCTAAGCGTGCGGGGAAGAAGGAGGAGTGGGGCGGCTAGGGTTTGGGGAGAGGGGGTGGCCGGCCTCTATGGGGTGCGGCCAGCTTGTGGCTTTGTGGTGGCCGGCCCCCTCCCCTTGGCCCTCATTATATAGGTGGAACACCCAAGAGTTGGTCTACAAGTCTTCGAATAAGACCCCAAGCCAAAACCTTCCATATCACATGAAACCTACCCAAGCTAGGACTCCCACTAGAGGTGGGATTCCCACCTTCCCTTGGGAGGGGGTGGCCGGCCACCTTAGGTGGAGTCCACCTGGGACTCCACCCCCTAGGGTTGGCCGGCCATGGTGGTGGAGTCCCTTCGGGACTCCGCCTTCCAAAGTGACTTTCTTCCGGACTTTTCTAGAACCTTCTAGAACCTTCCATAAATGCATCGGATCATTTTCAAACACATAAAATGACATCCTATATATGAATCTTATTCTCCGGACCATTCCGGAACTCCTCGTGATGTCCGGGATCTCATCCGGGACTTCGAACAAATATTCGAACTCCATTCCATATTCAAGTTCTACCATTTCAACATCCAACTTTAAGTGTGTCACCCTACGGTTCGCGAACTATGCGGACATGGTTGAGTACTCACTCCGACCAATAACCAATAGCGGGATCTGGAGATCCATAATGGCTCCCACATATTCAACGATGACTTTAGTGATCGAATGAACCATTCACATACGATACCAATTCCCTTTGTCACGCGATATTTTACTTGTCCGAGGTTTGATCATCGGTATCACTCTATACCTTGTTCAACCTCGTCTCCTGACAAGTACTCTTTACTCGTACCGTGGTATGTGGTCTCTTATGAACTTATTCATATGTTTGCAAGACATTAGACGACATTCCACCGAGAGGGCCCAGAGTATATCTATCCATCATCGAGATGGACAAATCCCACTGTTGATCCATATGCCTCAACTCATACTTTCCGGAAACTTAATCCCACCTTTATAACCACCCATTTACGCAGTGGCGTTTGATGTAATCAAAGTACCTTTCCGGCATAAGTGATTTACATGATCTCATGGTCATAAGGACTAGGTAACTATGTATTGAAAGCTTATAGCAAATAACTTAATGACGTGATCTTATGCTACGCTTAATTGGGTGTGTCCATTACATCATTCATATAATGATATAACCTTGTCATTAATAACATCCAATGTTCATGATTATGAAACTAATCATCTATTAATCAACAAGCTAGTTAAGAGGCTTACTAGGGACTCATTTGTTTGTTTACATAACACACATGTATCAATGTTTCGGTTAATACAATTATAGCATGGTATATAAACATTTATCATAAACATAAAGATATATAATAACCACTTTTATTATTGCCTCTTGGGCATATCTCCAACAGTCTCCCACTTGCACTAGAGTCAATAATCTAGATTACATTGTAAGGTACCTAACACCCATGGCATTCTGGTGTTGGTCATGCTTTGCCCTAGGGAGAGCTTTAGTCAACGGATCTGCTACATTCAGATCAGTGTGTACTTTGCAAATCTTTACTTCTCCATCTTCGATGTACTCGCGAATCGAATGATAACGCAGCTTGATATGCTTCAGCCTCTTGTGTGACCTTGGTTCTTGTGCATTGGCGATGGCACCCATGTTGTCACAGTAGATGACTAATGGGTCCAATGCACTAGGAACCACACCGAGCTCTACAATGAACCTTTTCATCCATACCGCTTCTGATGAAGCCTCTGAAGCCGCTATGTACTCCGATTCTGTTGAGGATTTCGCCACCGTGCACTGCTTCGAGCTTGCCCAGCTTACTGCAACACCATTCAATATAAACACGTACCCAGACTGTGACTTAGAGTCATCAGGATCAGTGTTCCAACTTGCATCGGTGTAACTTGTTACAACGAGCTCTTGGTCACCTCCATAACAAAGAAACATATTCTTAGTTCTTTTCAATTACTTCAGGATATTCTTGACCGCTGTCCAGTGTTCCATTCCTGGATCACTTTGATATCTGCTAGTCAAACTAACAGCATGTGCTATATCCGGTCTTGTACATAGCATGGCATACATGATAGAGCCTACTACCGAGGCATAGGGGATCTGACTCATCCTTTCTCTTTCTTCTGCCGTAGCCGGACCTTGATTCTTACTCAAGACCTTGCCTGGTAACATAGGTAAGAATCCTTTCTTACTTTCATCCATTCTAAACTTCTTTAGAATCTTGTCCAGGTATGTACTCTGTGATAGCCCTATTAGACGTCTCGATCTATCTCTATGAATCTTGATGCCTAATATATACGATGCTTCACCAAGGTCTTTCATTGAAAAACTATTATTCAAATAACCCTTTACACTGCTTAATAGTTCTATATCATTCCCAATCAATAATATGTCATCTACATATAATATCAGGAACGCTCTGAGCTCCCACTCACTTTCTTGTAAATACAGCCTCTCCATGACATCGTATAAACCCGAAGTCTTTGATCACCTTATCAAAGCGTCGGTTCCAACTTCTCGATGCTTGCTTCAGTCCATAGATTGAACGCTGAAGTTTGCATACTTTGTCAGCATTTTTAGGATTGACAAAACCTTTGGGTTGTACCATATACAACTCTTCCTCAATGTCTCCATTAAGGAATGCCGTTTTGACATCCATCTACCAAATCTCATAATCGAAAAATGCAGCTATTGCTAACAAAATCCTCACAGATTTTAGCTTCGCTACAGGTGAGAAAGTCTCATCGTAGTCAACACCTTGAATTTGTCGGAAACCCTTTGCGACAAGTCGAGCTTTATAGACAGTAATATTACCATCATCATCTGTTTTTCTCTTGAAGATCCATTTATTCTCGACAGCCTTGCGGCTATCAGGTAAGTCTACCAAAGTCCATACTTTGTTATCATACATGGATCCCATTTCAGATTTCATGGCTTCTTGCCATTTGTTGGAATCTGGGCTCATCATCGCTTCTTCATACGTCGCAGGGTCTTCATCATTGTTGTCTACAATCATGACATTTAGACAAGGATCATACCAATCAGGAGTGGCACGTTCCCTTGTCGATATGCAAGGTTCAGTAGCTATCTCATTTGAAGTTTCTTGATCATTATCATTAGCTTCCTCTGTTGTCGGTGCAGGCGGTACAGGAACATCTTCCGGTACTGCGCTACTCTGATCAACGAGCAGAGATTCTTCAATCTCATCGAGTTCTACTTTTCTTCCAGTCACTTCTTTAGTGAGAAATTCTTTCTCGAGAAAGGTTCCGTTCTTAGCAACAAAGATCTTGCCTTCGGATCTGTGATAAAAAGTGTACCCTATAGTTTCCTTAGGGTATCCTATGAAGACGCATTTCTCCGCTTTGGGTTCTAGCTTGTCCGGTTGTAACTTTTTTACATAGGCTTCGCAACCCCAAACTTTCAGGAACGACAGCTTAGGTTTCTTGTTAAACCATAATTCATACGGTGTCGTTTCAACGGATTTTGATGGTGCTCTATTTAAAGTGAATGTGGCTGTCTCTAATGCATAACTCCAAAATGATAACGGCAAATCAGTAAGAGACATCATAGAACGAACCATATCTAAGAGAGTTTGATTACGACGTTCGGACACACCGTTTCGTTGTGGTGTTCCCGGCGGTGTCAATTGTGAAAGTATTCCGCATTTCTTTAAATGCATGCCAAACTCATAACTCAGATATTTACCTCCGCGATCAGATCGTAGAAATTTAATCTTCTTGTTACCTTGATTTTCTACTTCACTTTGGAATTCCTTAAACTTCTCAAAAGTTTCGGATTTATGTTTCATGAAATAGATATACCCATATCTACTCAGATCATCTGTGAAGGTTAGAACATAACGATAACCACCGCGCGATGCTACACTCATTGGTCCGCACACATCGGTATGTATGATTTCCAATAAGTAAGTAGCTCGCTCCACAATCCCAGAGAATGGAGTCTTAGTCATTTTTCCCATTAGACATGCTTCGCATCTATCAAGTGACTCAAAGTCAAGTGATTCAAGTAATCCATCGGTATGGAGTTTCTTCATGCGTTTCACTCCAATATGACCAAGACGACAGTGCCACATATAAGTAGAATTATCATTCAATTTAATTCGCTTAGCATCAATGTTATGTATATGTGTATCACTACTATCGAGATCTAACAGAAATAAGCCATTCTTTTTAGGTGCTCGACCATAAAAGATATTATTCATAAAAATAGAACAACCATTATTCTCAGACTTGAATGAATAACCGTCTTGCATTAAACAAGATCCAGATATAATGTTCATGCTCAACGCGGGTACAAAATAACAATTATTGAGGCTTAAAACTAATCCCAAAGGTAGATGTAGAGGAAGTGTGCCGACAGCGATCACATCGACTTTGGATCCATTTCCAACGCGCATGGTCACTTCATCCTTTAGTAGTCTTCGTTTATTCTTTAGTTCCTGTTTCGAGTTACAAATATGAGCAACCGAACCAGTATCAAATACCCAGGTACTAGTACGAGAACCAGTAAGATAAACATCTATAACATGTATATCATATATACCTTCTTTCTTCTTCTTGACAAGGCCGCTCTTCAGATCCGCCAAATACTTGGAGCAATTACGCTTCCAGTGTCCCTTCTCCTTGCAGTAATAGCACTCAGCATCAGGCTTAGGGCCAGTCTTAGGTTTCACAGGAGGCGTGGTAGCTTTCTTGCCACTCTTCTTGTTCTTGCCTTTAGACTTGCCCTGTTTCTTGAAACTGGTGGTCTTGTTGACCATCAACACTTGGTGCTCTTTCTTGATCTCAATCTCAGCAGATTTTAGCATGGAGAAGAGTTCAGGTAACTCTTTGTTCATGTTCTGCATATTGTAGTTCATCACAAAGTTCTTGTAACTAGGTGGCAGTGATTGAAGGACACGATTAATCCCCAGTCTGTTAGGAATCACTATTCCCAAGTCACTGAGTTTCTTCGCATGCCCGGTCATGGCGAGCATGTGCTCACTAACGGAGCTGCCTTCTTCCATCATGCAGCTGAAGAAGTGTTTCGATGCTTGATACGTCTCCGACGTATCGATAATTTCTTATGTTCCATACCATATTATTGATGATATCTACATGTTTTATACACATTATATGTCGTATTTATGCATTTTCTGGCACTAACCTATTAACGATATGCCGAAGAGCTAGTTGTTGTTTTCTGCTGTTTTTGGTTTCAGAAATCCTAGTAAGGAAATATTCTCGGAATTGGACGAAATCAACGCCCAGGGTCCTATTTTTGCACGAAGCTTCCAGAAGACCGAGGGGGAAAGGAAGTGGGGCCACGAGGCGCCGCCACACTAGGGCGGCGCGGCCTAGGGCTTGGCCGCGCGGCCCTAGCGTGTGGGGCCCTCGTGTGGCCCCCTGCGTTGCCCTTCCGCCTACTTAAAGCCTTCGTCGCGAAACCCCCAGTACCGAGAGCCACGATACGGAAAACCATCCAGAGCCACCGCCATCGCGAAGCCAAGATCTGGGGGACAGGAGTCTCTGTTCCGGCACGCCGCCGGGACGGGGAAGTGCCCCCGGAAGGCTCCTCCATCGACACCACCGCCATCTCCATCAACGCTGCTGTCTCCCATGAGGAGGGAGTAGTTCTCCATCGAGGCTCGGGGCTATACCGGTAGCTATGTGGTTCATCTCTCTCCTACGTACTTCAATACAATAATCTCATGAGCTGCCTTACATGATTGAGATTCATATGATGATGCTTGTAATCTAGATGTCGTTATGCTAGTCAAGTGAATTTTACTTATGTGATCTCCGGAGACTCCTTGTCCCACGTGTGTAAAGGTGACAGTGTGTGCACCGTGTGGGTCTCTTAGGCTATATTTCACAGAATACTTATTCACTGTTATGAATGGCATAGTGAAGTGCTTATTTATATCTCTTTATGATTGCAATGTGTTTTGTATCACAATTTATCTATGTGCTACTCTAGCGATGTTATTAAAGTAGTTTTATTCCTCCTGCACGGTGTAATGGTGACAGTGTGTGCATCCGTGTTAGTACTTGGCGTAGGCTATGATTATGATCTCTTGTAGATTATGAAGTTATCTATTGCTATGATGGTATTGATGTGATCTATTCCTCCTACATAGTGTGAAGGTGACAGTGTGCATGCTATGTTAGTACTTGGTTTAGTCGTATTGATCTTTCATGCACTCTAAGGTTATTTAAATATGAACATTGAATTGTGGAGCTTGTTAACTCCGGCATTGAGGGTTCGTGTAATCCTACGCAATGGTGTTCATCATCCAACAAGAGTGTAGAGTATGCATTTATCTATTCTGTTATGTGATCAATGTTGAGAGTGTCCACTAGTGAAAGTCTGATCCCTAGGCCTTGTTCCTAAATACTGCTATCGCTGCTTGTTTACTGTTTTACTGCGTTACTACTGCTGCGTTACTACTGCTTGTTTACTGTCCTGGGCAAAGCACTTTTCTGGTGCCGTTGCCACTGCTCATATATATTCATACCACCTGTATTTCACTATCTCTTCGCCGAACTAGTGCACCTATTAGGTGTGTTGGGGACACAAGAGACTTCTTGCTTTGTGGTTGCAGGGTTGCATGAGAGGGATATCTTTGACCTCTTCCTCCCTGAGTTCGATAAACCTTGGGTGATCCACTTAAGGGAAACTTGCTGCTGTTCTACAAACCTCTGCTCTTGGAGGCCCAACACTGTCTACAGGAAAAGGAGGGGGCGTAGACATCAAGCTAAATTTCTGGCGCCGTTGCCGGGGAGGTAAGGTAAAAGGTATTCACATCCTCCGGCTACTAAGCTATTTTCTCCATTGTAAGTACTCGAAGCTATTTCCTTTAGATCCTGCAATTGCATCTTTTTGTTTCTTGTTTACACTAGTTTGGCATAATGGACAACAATGAGCTTCTTATTTTATTTCCTGATTTAAGACATGGATGGTTTGATGCGAAAATCAAAAAACCTATGGAACCTTATTTGCATGCTGGTAGTAATATTAGTATGAACGCTTTGAACACCATTGTTGATAATGATATAGAAAGTTCTAAGCTTGGGGAAGCTGGTTTTCATGATCTTTTTAGTCCCCCAAGAATTGAGGAGAAAATTTTCTTTGATGATACTTTGCCTCCCATATATGATGATTATAATGATAGTGGTCTTTTGGTGCCGCCTACTATGGAGAGTAATATTTATGATGATAATACTATGCCTCCTACACTTGATGAGAATAATAATGATAGCTACTTTGTTGAATTTGCTCCCACTACAACTAATAAAATTGATTATGCTTATGTGGAGAGTAATAATTTTATGCATGGGACTCATGATAAGAATGCTTTATGTGATAGTTATATTGTTGAATTTGTTCATGATGCCACTAAAAGTTATTATGAGAGAGGAAAATATGGTTGTAGAAGTTTTCATGTTACTAAAACACCTCTCTATGTGCTGAAATTTTTGAAGCTACACTTGTTTTATCTTCCTATGCTTGTTACTTTGCTCTTCATGAATTTTTTTATTTACAAGATTCCTTTTCATAGGAAGCATGTTAGGCTTAAATTTGTTTTGAATTTGCCTCTTGATGCTCTCTTTTGCTTCAAATACCATTTCTTGCGAGTGCATCATTAAAACTGCTGAGCCCATCTTAATGGCTATAAAGAAAGAACTTCTTGGGAGATAACCCATGTGTTTATTTTGCTACAGTACCTCTATTTTATATTTGCGTCTTGGAAGTTGTTACTACTGTAGCAACCTCTCCTTATCTTAGTTTTGTTGCATTGTTGTGCCAAGTAAAGTCTTTGATAGTAAGGTTCATACTAGATTTGGATTACTGCACAGAAACAGATTTCTTGCTGTCATGAATCTGGGCCTAATTCTCTGTAGGTAACTCAGAAAATTATGCCAATTTACGTGAGTGATCCTCAGATATGTACGCAACTTTCATTCAATTTGAGAATTTTCATCTGAGCAAGTCTGGTGCCATTTTAAAATTCGTCTTTACGGACTGTTCTGTTTTGACAGATTCTGCCTTTTATTTCGCATTGCTTCTTTCGCTGTGTTGGGTGGATTTCTTTGTTCCATTACCTTCCAGTAGCTTTGAGCAATGTCCAGAAGTGTTAATAATGATTGTGTCACCTCTGAACATGTGAATTTTTGATTATGCACTAACCCTCTAATGAGTTTGTTTCGAGTTTGGTGTGGAGGAAGTTTTCAAGGGTCAAGAGAGGAGGATGATATACTATGATCAAGAAGAGTGAAGAGTCTAAGCTTGGGGATGCCCCCATGGTTCATCCCTGCATATTTCAAGAAGACTCAAGCATCTAAGCTTGGGGATGCCCAAGGCATCCCCTTCTTCATCGACAACTTATCAGGTTCCTTCTCTTGAAACTATATTTTTATTCGGCCACATCTTATGTACTTTACTTGGAGCGTCTGTGTGCTTTTATTTTTGTTTTGTGTTTGAATAAGATCTGATCCATCATGCTTGTGTGGGAGAGAGACACGCTCCGCTGTTTCGTATGAACACATATGTTCTTAGCTTTATCTTTAATGTTCATGGCGAAGGTTGAAACTGCTTCGTTCATTGTTATATGGTTGGAAACGGAAAATGCTACATGTAGTAATTGGTAAAATGTCTTGGATAATGTGATACTTGGCAATTGTTGAGCTCATGTTTAAGCTCTTGCATCATATACTTTGCACCTATTAATGAAGAAATACATAGAGCTTGCTAAAATTTGGTTTGCATAATTGGTCTCTCTAAAGTCTAGATAATTTCTAGTAAAGAGTTTGAACAACAAGGAAGACGGTGTAGAGTCTTATAATGTTTACAATATGTCTTTTATGTGAGTTTTGCTGCACCGGTTCATCCTTGTGTTTGTTTCAAATAACCTTGCTAGCCTAAGCCTTGTATCGAGAGGGAATACTTCTCATGCATCCAAAATCCTTGAGCCAACCACTATGCCATTTGTGTCCACCATACCTACCTACTACATGGTATTTCTCCGCCATTCCAAAGTAAATTGCTTGAGTGCTACCTTTAAATAATTCAAAATTTATCACCTCTTATTTGTGTCAATGTTTTATAGCTCATGAGGAAGTATGTGGTGTTTTATCTTTCGATCTTGTCATTTACTTTTGACAGACTTTCACAATGGACTAGTGGCACATCCGCTTATCCAATAATTTTGCAAAAAGAGCTGGCAATGGGGTTCCCAGCCCCAATTAATTAACTTTCATTAATAATTCCCTTCACATGTTTTGCTCTGATTCATCAGTAAGCAACTTAATTTTGCAAATAGACACTCCTCCATGGTATGTGAATGTCGGAAGGCACCCGAGGATTCGGTTAGCCATGGCTTGTGTAAGCAAAAGGTTGGGAGGAGTGTCATCCATAAATAAAGAAAAACTAAACTAAAGTACATGTGTAAACAAAAGAGAAGAGGGATGATCTACCTTGCTGGTAGAGATAACGTCCTTCATGGGAGCCGCTCTTGAAAGTCTGGTTGATGAGGTAGTTAGAGTGCCCACTACCATTCGTTGACAACAACAAACACCTCTCAAAATTTTACTTTTATGCTCTCTTTATGTTTTCAAAACCAAAGCTCTAGCACAAATATAGCAATCAATGCTTCCCTCTGCGAAGGGCCATTCTTTTACCTTTTATGTCGAGTCAGTTCACCTATCTCTCTCCACCTCAAGAAGCAAACACTTGTGTGAACTGTGCATTGATTCCTACATACTTGCATATTGCACTTGTTATATTACTTTGCATTGACAATTATCCATGAGATATACATGTTACAAGTTGAAAGCAACCGCTGAAACTTAATCTTCCTTTATGTTGCTTCAATACCTTTTACTTTGAATTATTGCTTTATGAGTTAACTCTTATGCAAGACTTATTGATGCTTGTCTTGAAAGTACTATTCATGAAAAGTCTTTGCTTTATGATTCATTTGTTTACTCATGTCATTACCATTGTTTTTGTCGCTGCATTCATTACATATACTTTACAATTGTATTGATCAAGATTATGATAGCATGTCACTTAAGAAATTATCTTTGTTATCGTTTACCTGCTCGGGACGAGCAGGAACTAAGCTTGGGGATGCTGATACGTCTCCGACGTATCGATAATTTCTTATGTTCCATGCCACATTATTGATGATATCTACATGTTTTATACACATTATATGTCGTATTTATGCATTTTCCGGCACTAACCTATTAACGAGATGCCGAAGAGCCAGTTGCTGTTTTCTGCTGTTTTTGGTTTCAGAAATCCTAGTAAGGAAATATTCTCGGAATTGGATGAAATCAACGCCCAGGGTCCTATTTTTGCACGAAGGTTCCAGAAGACCGAGGGGGGAAGGAAGTGGGGCCACGAGGCGCCGCCACACTAGGGCGGCGCGGCCTAGGGCTTGGCCGCGCGGCCCTAGCGTGTGGGGCCCTCGTGTGGCCCCCTGCGTTGCCCTTCCGCCTACTTAAAGCCTTCGTCGCGAAACCCCCAGTACCGAGAGCCACGATACGGAAAACCATCCAGAGCCGCCGCCATCGCGAAGCCAAGATCTGGGGGACAGGAGTCTCTGTTCCGGCACGCCGCTGGGACGGGGAAGTGCCCCGGAAGGCTCCTCCATCGACACCACCGCCATCTCCATCAACGCTGCTGTCTCCCATGAGGAGGGAGTAGTTCTCCATCGAGGCTCGGGGCTGTACCGGTAGCTATGTGGTTCATCTCTCTCCTATGTACTTCAATACAATAATCTCATGAGTTGCCTTACATGATTGAGATTCATATGATGATGCTTGTAATCTAGATGTCGTTATGCTAGTCAAGTGAATTTTACTTATGTGATCTCCGGAGACTCCTTGTCCCACGTGTGTAAAGGTGACAGTGTGTGCACCTTGTGGGTCTCTTAGGCTATATTTCACAGAATACTTATTCACTGTTATGAATGGCATAGTGAAGTGCTTATTTATATCTCTTTATGAAACGACAAGTCTTGGCAACGGTGCTACTAAGGATGAACACTTTATTATCTTGATATTTTAGTGAGAGGGATCATCTTATAATGCTACCGTCGCGATCTAAGCAAAATAAGATGCATAAAAGGATTAACATCACATGCAGTTCATATGTGATATGATATGGCCCTTTTGTCTTTGCGCCTTTGATCTTCATCTCCAAAGCACGGACATGATCTCCATCATCAACGGGCATGATCTCCATCATCGTCGGCGAAGCACCAAGGTCAATGGCGCCGTCTTCATGATTGTCCTCCATGTAGCAACTATTACAACTACTTTGAAATACTACTCAACATGAAATTTAAAGACAACCATAAGGCTCCTGCCGGTTGCCACAATACAATAATGATCATCTCATACATAGTCATCATCACATTATGGCCATATCACATCACCAAACCCTGCAAAAACAAGTTAGACGTTCTCTAATTTGGTTTGCATATTTTACGTGGTTTAGGGTTTTCGAGTAAGATCCAATCTACCTACGAACATGAACCACAACGGTGATACTAGTGTTGTCAATAGAAGAGTAAATTGAATCTTCACTATAGTAGGAGAGACAGACACCCGCAAAGCCACTTATGCAATACAAGTTGCATGTCGAGCGTGGAGCAAATCTCATGAACGCGATCATGTAAAGTTAGCCCGAGCCGCTTCATCCCACTATGCCACAAAGATGCCAAATACTCAAACTAAAGATAACAAAAGCATCAACGCCCACAAAACCATTGTGTTCTACTCGTGCAACCATCTATGCATAGACATGGCTCTGATACCACTATAGGATAACGTAGCATAGAAAACAAAAAATTTCCTACCGCGAACACGAAATCCAAGCCAAGATGCAATCTAGAAGACGGTAGCAACGAGGGGATTGACGAGTCTCACCCTTGAAGAGATTCCAAAGCCTACAAGATGAGGCTCTTGTTGTTGCGGTAGACGTTCACCTGCCGCTTGCAAAAGCGCGTAGAAGATCTTGATCACGGCGCCACGAACGGGCAGCACCTCCGTACTCGGTCACACGTTCGGTTGTTGATGAAGACGACGTCCACCTCCCCGTTCCAGCGGGCAGCGGAAGTAGTAGCTCCTCTTGAATCCGACAGCACGACGGCGTGGTGTCTGTGGCGGTGGAGAATCCCGGCGGAGCTTCGCTAAGCGTGCGGGGAAGAAGGAGGAGTGGGGCGGCTAGGGTTTGGGGAGAGGGGGTGGCCGGCCTCTATGGGGTGCGGCCAGCTTGTGGCTTTGTGGTGGCCGGCCCCCTCCCCTTGGCCCTCATTATATAGGTGGAACACCCAAGAGTTGGTCTACAAGTCTTCGAATAAGACCCCAAGCCAAAACCTTCCATATCACATGAAACCTACCCAAGCTAGGACTCCCACTAGAGGTGGGATTCCCACCTTCCCTTGGGAGGGGGTGGCCGGCCACCTTAGGTGGAGTCCACCTGGGACTCCACCCCCTAGGGTTGGCCGGCCATGGTGGTGGAGTCCCTTCGGGACTCCGCCTTCCAAAGTGACTTTCTTCCGGACTTTTCTAGAACCTTCTAGAACCTTCCATAAATGCATCGGATCATTTTCAAACACATAAAATGACATTCTATATATGAATCTTATTCTCCGGACCATTCCGGAACTCCTCGTGATGTCCGGGATCTCATCCGGGACTCCGAACAACTCTACGACCTCCATTCCATCATCAAGTTCTACCATTTCAACATCCAACTTTAAGTGTGTCACCCTACGGTTCGCGAACTATGCGGACATGGTTGAGTACTCACTCCGACCAATAACCAATAGCGGGATCTGGATATCCATAATGGCTCCCACATATTCAACGATGACTTTAGTGATCGAATGAACCATTCACATACGATACCAATTCCCTTTGTCACGCGATATTTTACTTGTCCGAGGTTTGATCATCGGTATCACTCTATACCTTGTTCAACCTCGTCTTCTGACAAGTACTCTTTACTCGTACCGTGGTATGTGGTCTCTTATGAACTTATTCATATGCTTGCAAGACATTAGACGACATTCCACCGAGAGGGCCCAGAGTATATCTATCCGTCATCGGGATGGACAAATCCCACTGTTGATCCATATGCCTCAACTCATACTTTCCGGAAACTTAATCCCACCTTTATAACCACCCATTTACGCAGTGGCGTTTGATGTAATCAAAGTACCTTTCCGGCATAAGTGATTTACATGATCTCATGGTCATAAGGACTAGGTAACTATGTATTGAAAGCTTATAGCAAATAACTTAATGACGTGATCTTATGCTACGCTTAATTGGGTGTGTCCATTACATCATTCATATAATGATATAACCTTGTCATTAATAACATCCAATGTTCATGATTATGAAACTAATCATCTATTAATCAACAAGCTAGTTAAGAGGCTTACTAGGGACTCATTTGTTTGTTTACATAACACACATGTATCAATGTTTCGGTTAATACAATTATAGCATGGTATATAAACATTTATCATAAACATAAAGATATATAATAACCACTTTTATTATTGCCTCTTGGGCATATCTCCAACAGAGATCATGTAAATCACTTACACCGGATGGGTACTTTGATTACATCTTACGCCACTGCGTAAATGGGTGGTTATAAAGATGGGATTGAGTATTCAGAAAGTATGAGTTGAGACATATGGATCAAGAGTGGGATTTGTCCATCCTGATGACGGATAGATATACTCTGGGCCCTCTCGGTGGAATGTCGTCTAATTAGCTTGCAAGCATGTGATAAGGTCACAAGAGATGACATACCACAGTACGAGTAAAGAGTACTTGTCGGTAACGAGGTTGAACTAGGTATGGAGATACCGATGATCGAACCTCGGACGAGTAAAGTATCACGCGACAAAGGGAATTGGTATCGTATGTTAATGGTTCAATCGATCACTAAGTTATCGCTGAATGTGTGGGAGCCAATATGGATCTCCAGGTCCCTCTAATGGTTATTGATTGGAGAGGAGTCTCGATCATGTCTGCATAGTTCACGAACCGTAGGGTGACGCGCTTAAGGTTCGATGTTGTATAGTAGATATGGAATATGAGTTGGAGACCGAATGTTTTTCGGAGTCTCTGATGGGATCCAGGACATCACGAGGAGGTCCGAAATGGTCCGGAGAATAATATTCATATATGGGAAGTCATTTTCAGGGTTACCGGAAAAGTTCAGGATTTTTCGGTATTGTACCGGAGGTTCTAGAAGGTTCCGAAGGGTACCATAGTGGGGCCCACCTATCCCGAACGACCAACATGGAACGGAGGGGTCACATAGGCCCACATGGGCCAGGCAGACCAACCCCCGAAGGCCCATGTGGCTGGATCAAGTGGATAAGATCAAATCCCTTGAAAATAGGGACTTAACTTGGGGGGAAGTTTCCCCCCTTGTTTTGGCCGACCCTAGGTTTTGGAGTAGGGGCCAAGGCAGCCCCCCATGCCTATATAAGAGGGAGGGGAGGGTTGGGGTGCATCACATCGTCCCCCCAAACCCTAGCCGCCCCTCTCTCCCTCATCCTTCCTCCTGCGCAGGCTTGGCGAAGCCCTGCAGGAATTTCTCCTCTACCATCACCACCACGCCATCGTGCTGCTGGGATTCCGAGGAGATCTACCACAACTCCGCTGCCCTCTGGAACGGGGAGAGGAAGGACTTCATCAACATTGTACGCACGACCGAGTACGGAAGTGCTACCGGATTGCAGCACGGGACGATCGACTACATCAACAACGAGA
Source organism: Lolium perenne (assembly GCF_019359855.2). Classification (NCBI taxonomy): domain Eukaryota; kingdom Viridiplantae; phylum Streptophyta; class Magnoliopsida; order Poales; family Poaceae; genus Lolium; species Lolium perenne. Next base: position 188,512,946 of record NC_067246.2, on the reverse strand, counting down.
TCTGATCTCGTAATGTTTTGGATCTTCGAGGGTTAGTCTCTCATACATCTCGTTGCTTCGATCTTCATAGATTAGATCTTGCTTCTTCCTAGATTGGATCTTGGTTTTTGTTCATGTTCACGGTAGAATTTTTTTTGTTTTCCCTGCAACAAACCCATCAGTTTCTTCACAGAATTCGTCCTCGTTTGTTCCTAGACCTTCCTTAGGTCATAGGCAACATGGGAGGAGCTATTGAAGACCCCCTAGGCCTATATAAAGAGGAGAGGAGCCAAGAGAGAATCACCCCATCACCACATACCTCCACGGCGGAGCCCTGTCGCCTTGAAGACTCCATAGCCGCTGCCTCCACAAGATCTCATCCATCACCACCACTCAAGAGGAAAGGGACTTGGATCTTGAATGCTTCAACACCGATCTACATCATCATCATCAACACCGTCTCCAACACCAATCCCCTTTGTTATTCGGTTGCAATCCAATCCCTAGTGTGGATCTCATCTTGTATTCAATTGTACTATCATACTCCATTCATATGTTTGAGATCACGTTGATTGCCTTCATGTGTGAGTAGTTTCTTTGTTCTTGGGGAGATATGGAGAAACCCTAGCTATATTATGATATGAATAAAGATGATTTATGGCTTTGTACTATGATTGTGTGTTAGTTTTCTCTTGTGATATTATATGATGTCGACCATATAATATTTGCCTTTGGTCCTAAGAGAAAATTACCTTTGGAAGTATGGTAGGTGTTGCCGGGTTCTCGTCGATTCAGAAGTGCACCGCCGCCATGAGAATGGTTGCATATGGAGCACCTGCTGATACACAAGACGACTACCTTCACATGAGTGAGTCTACTGCCATTGAGTGCATGTATAAATTTTGCCGAGTTGTGGTGGGAAAGTTTGGTAAATACTACTTGAGAGGGCCAACCGAAGAAGAGACTGCAAGGATCATGGCACAAAATGCTCCCAAAGGATTCCCTGGAGTGCTTGGAAGCATCGATTGCATGCACTGGTCACGAAAGAATTGCCGTTTGCCTGGCAAGGTATATACGAAGGGCGTCATGGATATTGCATTGTGGTACTTGAAGCTGTGACAGATTATGACCTGTGGATTTGTCATTCTTTTTTTGACATGGCGGGATCACACAATGACATCAATGTGTTGCTGCAGCAGTCTCCGGTGTTCAGCAAACTAGTGGAAGGTCATGCTCCACCATGCAACTATGAGATCAGTGGCAACCAATATACCAAAGGCTATTATCTAGCCGATGGTATATATTCAAAATGGGCCACTTTTGTCAAAACAATCTCGGCTCCATCTGGTCAGAAGAATCAGGAGGCTTGCAGGAAGGATGTCGAGCGGGTATTTGGTTTGCTTCAAGCTCAATTTGCAATTGTCCGGTACCCTGCTCTAAGCTGGGCTCACGACCAAATGTGGGAGGTGGTGCAGGCTTGTGTGATCATGCACAACATGATCATCGAGGATGACCACAAGAATCATGTCAGGACACATGTTGATCCCTATGAGTGCCATGGCCCTCTTGCGGAGGTTGATCATGAGTTGCCTGTAGATTTTGCTGATTTTCCCGCCATGCACGCAGAGATCCGTGATAGCAATGTTCACGAGCAACTTCAAAATGATCTCGTCAAGCATAGGTGGAGGATCAAAGGATTATCAGCAAATACCGCGTCACCTTGATCTAGTCCCATTTATTATATTTGTTTAGTTGTTTTATTGTTTATTGTATTTTAATTTGAAAACAATCTCAGCAAACGTATTTATTTGTATGCTATATTTAATAAATGGTTGTATTTTTGAAAATCCTATAAAAAAAATTATGAGCGACGTTTGTGGGACGCGACTGGAAAACGACGTCCCCCAAACGCGGCACGAACAAAACAGGTCCCCAAACGCTTGATCCGGCGCCGTTTGAGAGACGTGGCTGGAGATGCTCTAATGGTTTTGAATATGCGCTAGTAGGTACTTACTTGTACACGGGTTTGCCCTGGGTTGCAATTCCGTACTACTAGTAGGCGCACGGAGGTGGACCGAAAGGTCAAACCGTCTGAAGAACATAGTACGGCTCCGGTTATTGACACGAAGACACAGGTTGGTAGCAATCCTTGGGTCTCTGCTAAAACAACATGGAGACAAGTCAAGATGAGTACTACGAAAGCGAAATGTACTACGTAGCTGAATGCTAGAAATCTAGAATAGCAGATGCTGAAAACGACGCAAGCTCCACGATAATTGTCACATCCCGTGCCGCTCAATCAATTCCCGTATGAACAACGTGCTGTGCTCGTGACCACTCATCGTGGTACTGGGTTTAGACTTCAGACTCCTGTTCGATCTCGTGGCCTTGCTACTTGCTCTATGTTAGGGCATCTTCAACGGGGCGATCCAAACCGTGCCCGCGCATTCGGATGGGTCCAATCGGACAAAAACGCGGCTCAGCGCGCGGATCCATCCCTAAAACGGATGGCCGCGGCGTCCGGGACGACCCAAACCCGGCCCAAATCTGGGATGAGTTTGCGTGGCCGCGGACGCCGGATGCTGGTCGCTCGCGTCCTCCCCTTGTCCACCCCTGGCCCGCCTGTATGTCTCCCAAAACACACCCAGTCCACTCCACTCCCAAACCCTAGAGATGGCCGACGAAGCGACTGCCGCCGCCACCGCCACCATCGGAGACGAGGCACAGCTCGAGGCCGTTGCCGGTCCTCCCTTGGCGGAGGCTCCTCAACTGGACGGGCCGGTGGTCGTGGAGCCCGGGCCGGCGACGAAGAAGGCGAAGCCCGACCTCACCGCGGAGCAGAGGAAGATCGAGAGCAAGAAGAGGGCCGACCGCCGTAGGGCGCTCGAGCAACGGAAGAGGGATGCCGCTGCCGCGGAGGAGCGGCAGCGGGCGGCGGAGCAGCTTCTCCAACTCAAGACAGAGGCGAAGGCGGACGTCATGCAAGAGCATGCCATGCTCTTTTATGGCCACGCAACGCTCGCTCAGCACTTGATCCTCCCGGGCGCCGGCACGGCCTCGGGGGGGAGCTCGGCCTCGTCCGTGACCCGGCCCCTTCCTCCAAGGTCAACATCCCTGCCGACTGCTCCGTTTGGGTACACGCCCGGCGCGCACGAATTGGGGACGCAGTCGGCGCGGTACGCGTACCCGTCACGGGATGGGTCACCGGAGGTGGGCGAGTCGTTCACGGGGCCGTCTCCTTCGTCCATTGACCTGAACCGTGCGCCGGCGAACTCCAAAGGCCCCAAGCACATGGGAGCAGCAGCGATGGCCGGTGCACGGAACCTGCTCGACGAGTTGTCCACCGTGCAGGCACCGTCCACCGTGCAAGCCCCTCCGTCCTACACGCAGACAATGCCGACCACCATGCCCTCTGCTTTAACCGAGCAGGCTCCCCAGCCACCTCCCATTGACACACAACAGGACACCACTGCCTGTCCCGGCAGCATTAACATCGAGGAGGAGCCGTTGTTCGCTCAGGAGCTCACGCAAGCCGCAGCTGCACAAGCTCGAGGTCGCCGCGTAAGCAAAAGAACCAGCAACTACACGGAGAAGGAGGACAAGGTGCTCGTCGATGGATGGTTGACCATCGGGCAAGATGCATTGACGGGTGCCGAGCAGAAGGGGGCCGCATTCTGGCGCCGGATCTATGAATACTTTCATGAGCATCGCAAATACGGACTGGAGCCATTTGAGAGCGACCGCAGCGACATATCGCTCCAAAAGAGGTGGGGAACAATTCAAACAGAATGCTCCCCGTTAGCGGCATGGGCATGAAGGACTTGGTATGATTCTTAACCTCAACATATTCATCCAATGTTTGCACATATGTTTATCGTTCTTGTCTCGCTTTGCTCTAGGTGTGGCAAGCTTTGGAATGGTACAAATCTAACAATGGAGAAAAGACCTTTGCCTTCCCTCATAGTTGGAAGCAACTCCACGGCACCCCCAAGTTCCAGGAGGGGTACGAGGGGTACATGGCGACCTTGACTGGCAACAAGACCGCCAAAGATCCGACGGTCATTGACCTTGATGGTGGCCAGCCTTGCGGTAGCTCCGCTTCTCGTGCAAGTCGTCCTCGCGGCCACAAGGCAACCAAAGCCGACTTGAAGCGTGATGCCTCGTCCATGCTATTGTTTGGCACTTTGAAGGAGCTGCATGCCGACAGAGAGGTGTCCACGGACAAGAGGGATGAGAGAAGGCGCCGGGAGAAAGATGAGGATAGGAAGAACTACTTCGATGTCCAAAAGAAGAAGCTTGAGATTAAAGAGGTCAAGGCCAAGACCAAAGCTAGAGAAATTGAGCTCAAAGAGAGAGAAATTGAGCTCACAGCACTGGCAAGGGCCCAAGATGTGGAGTTGAAGGCGAAGGAAGTTGAGCTCAAACGCCAAGCCGAGGACAACCTGATCATGAACGCCGACTTGACCAACATGAACGAGGCGAAGAGAGCTTGGTTTAAGAAGAGGCAGAAGGAGATCATAGAGCATCCAAATTGAGTTGACAATCTCAATTTGTAATTTTTATATTTGTTCGAACTATGGCACATTTTATTTCTTCATCATGCAACATTTTATTTGATATTATTTTATTACTATCTGATATTATTCTATAATTGTTAGATATTATTTCTATATTTGTTAGATACTATTTATAAGTATGTGTGGCCAGATGGCCTATTTCCCAAAAAAATATGCCAAATGGCCAAATGGGTGGCCGCTGCGTTGGGCGTAGCGTGCGACCCAAACGGACACGAGGACGCGGGGCGCTGTCCTGGTGTCCGCGCGGCCACGCAAACGGCGTAAAACGGACGGCCCAGCGCGTCCGTTTGGGTCGGCCGATTGGAGATGCCCTTAGAATTGCGTCGTAAAAAGCTAGCTCTATCCACACGCACCAGGTGGATTCAGTTGCCCGGCTGTTCGGTTCTGTGGTATTTGCCCAGCGTTACGTGAGTAGTCATTTAGAGTCGGTCTATGCCTAAGTTGAGTTTTCAGACGCCTCAATATAAAGATATTACACGCCGGCCTTTAGTATACCGATTTTGATATATAAGAATATTCTAGGAGATTTTTTTTTTTGCGAAATTCTTTCAATCTGTTACCAATCATTAACAGTAGGAGATTTACTACCCGCAAAAAAAAACAGTACTAGGAGATTTACATTTAGAAAAACTGATTTGTTTATGCTTAGATCGCCATGTTCAACTAGACTAGGCCTAATCGGACGGCTCCTAATTTGCTCGTTATTTTGTTGCACTTGCCAAGTGGATGGATCAACATTCAACATGCATGACTCAAGCAAGCAAGAACAAAATAAACGCATATTTTCGGCCTTCCATAATGGTTGTACTATCTAAGGGAAGCATCATAATTAAACTATGATGTGGCATCATAGTTAATCATGAAAGAAAGCACTCTTAAATCAAGGGCTTGAGCTTCCATAGTTCCCCAAATCTCAAAACAGGGTAACCCACCGAAGAGGTATCGTGGTATCATTTAATCTGAGCTATCCTATCCGTAATTCTGAAATGTATCGTTTAATCTTAACCATTCTTATGTTTCACTCATCAAGATACCTCTTCGATGGTTTACATTGTTTTGAGATTTGAAGGTCTATGAAATCACAAGCCTAAATCAAGATGGTAAAAAACTATGTAGTAGCAGAGAATGGTCTCCCTCGGAAAAAGGAGACAAACACCAACTCTCACTAGTCACAATTACCCATTTTGTTTTTCGCTAGAGTCCATAGCTTCGCAGGTTGTTTAATGCGAGACTTTTTTTAGCTGGAGATGGTGGAGTTGAAGATGGGTGGTATCGTGGCCACGAAGCCAAAAACAATAGATCTAAGCTCGCTAAAGAAAACAGTCTTTATATCTAGCAGAAATAGGAAAAACATCTTAGATGCGTTCGTGGTTTTTTACTCGTTTAACATCAGTGACATTTGTGCAAAAAAATTACTTGATTTGTGCAATTATTTTACTCTGTGGCCATTTGTTGATGTCTGCTTTTCACAGATATATGAAGTGCTCGACAGCAAGAATAATAAACACATCCTCCTACCGATATATTATCTCCATTGCCCGTGCGTTGCTACGGTTTTGAATAGATTATTTGACCCTTGATTATTTTGGTTCTTTTGTCTTTTATAGTTCTAATGAATTCATAAAATACATGTAGATGCAAAATAATTTTTCTTTCATTTTGTTCCTTCTTATTTATCTGTGGGATTTCTAGCCATGCCACAACTACGTCGATGTGTTCGTCTCTATCAAAAAAATAGAAAGTTCAACTCATGAGGTTTTTTTTTTTAGTTTCTGCCAAACTTTACGAGTGGAAGCTCCACCAAAAATCTAAAGAAAATTTTACGGTACAACAATGCCGTTGTTCTTTATCACCAACCTCTTTTATTCGAGAGTGCCCCCCCCCCCCCCCCTCTGTTTCGCTAAAATGATTAGGGTAATCACTTTACCAAACAAGCCCATCCCTGGAGGAAGAGTAGTCCTTCTTTGCCATTTCTCATTCATCTATGGTTTCCCTAGTCCTTTCAAGATTGGCAAAATCAAACTCATGCGCGTAGTTGGTTCCTAGTTTTTTATATTGGAAGGAAATTATATCTTTGCTTTATTGTGGTAGTGTTGTAAATTAGTAATACTTGTAACATCATGACATATAGAATTCACCTCCCTTTGGTAGTGTGCACTGTCTTATTGGACATGCCTATTACTTTCTATACTTTGCTAGTTCATACATGTAATGATGATAAAAACAACTTGGAATAAAAGAACATCCTTCTATTTCCAGGGCAAAAGAAAAATATTCCAACGTAATTTAGTGTGTTGATAATGATTTAAACTTAAATGAAATGAATGAAGTCGAGCAGGTATCTTCTTTGTATCAACTAATTTATTGAAACAACATGGCGCAATGCACTTCATTTTTTCCGCATATGCTCCTCACTTAAGAAAATACATCAGAGACTTAACAAGCTGATATCCATGAACAGCGACGGAGGGAGAGGGGGACGATAAAGGGCTAAGCCACCTCCAACAATTTACTACTACTTTTCTTCATAAACTCCCTAATACCCAAGCTGACAATTAGTAAACCTAGTAGTTATTTTGCCCCTTCCAACATGATAGCGTCCCCTCCAAGGTTAGTGGCTGGATCCATCCTTGTCCATGAAGCATGTGAACAAAACTAAAAGAGGAATCAAAGTAGAATTTACATTCGATTGAATAGAGTCTACACAAAGAACACAATCGAATCAATATATTACAACTTAAAGGAAAGCATATCATATTAGGAGTGGGCCTTCGGATTAATTTTTTCAGATGCGGCGTGCCCCAATCACAACCAACTTGAAAAACCTTTCAATCATATGTCGACACAATAGACCTAATTAATCTGTGATGTTACTCGGTGATGTAGAAAAAATAACAAGATGTTGTGGATTTGAGGCTGAAAAAAATGAGATTAGGCTAGTGAGGTGCTTCATCTGGAGGTATACAAACATACAAACCCAAACCTGCATCGCGTCACCGTCCAGGAGACCTAGGTGGATCCTATTCAAACACACCAAGAGTACCTAGTTGCAGCAATGTCTAGTGCCATGCATTTTCCTTCGTGCTGCTGAACAATGTCTATTGCACCTGCATTGTGGAGTAGAGAACGAGGACGGTGAGCTCGAAACCAACTATTTCAGTTACATGTAACAAAAAGCATGCATGTATTTCAAAAAACGCATGCATTCCGATCTACGTGATCAATAATATAGAGTCCGGGTAGCCCACGAAGTGCTCCTCGGTGCGTCACAGTTGTCCCGGCGGTCAGTGAGAGGCGAACCACTTCCTTGCACCACCTCCATTGTTATAGGCATCATGATCTCCCACATATATGCTTCCAGCGCTTCCTCCTCCAGGCTTGCGCTTGCAGGTATGGCTTGTCGTCCTGGTTCGACCCTCCGCCATGTCGGTATCATCTGCTGGCGATATGTGGACTGATGAAAGATTGGATCGAAACGAGATTTTGGTGACTGATCTAAATGGAGGGTTAGTTGTAAAAAAAAATCTATATGAAAGAGTGGGGTATTTAAGGAGCTACAAAATAGCGACTTTGTGGGTCACCTCGGAGGTCAATCGGGAGTCATACTGTGGGCCGGCTTCCCTAATTTTGTTTCTCTTGACACTCGTCATCGCCTCCTATGTAGGCAAAGATCAAATCGCGTGGATGTTCTCGGGAAAACAACGAGATTTTCTTTGTTGCCCTTTTTGAATTAGTTTTTGAATTATCCATCTGAATTGTTTTGCCTTCGCCAAAAGGGAACACCCGGAAGATTGATTTGACTGGGCGTACAAGCAGATGGAGTGACTTAATTTATTTGTTTCATTTCATTACATGTTTTTTTAATTGAACCATTGTGTCGTGGTACGATGATTTCTTGCCATATGTGTGGTGCAATTTTAGTCTTTCCATGCAATCATCCATGATTGTAAGAAGGATTCCTTTGCATTTTTAGTGCATTTTTAGTACAAGGCGAGGATTCTGTTTGTTGTCATATATGTGACGCTCTATCGAATTAATTCATTTCCAAGTTAATTTCCATAATTAATGGATATGATAGGCTCTTTCCAAGCCCACATGTAGTAGAAGATAGCATGCGGTGTTGGGCAATAATTTTTGAAACTTTTTTCCACCCGAAGCGGTGGTGATTTGATGAGTAGTATAGAATATTGCGCTGGATTTCTGTCCTTGATTGACGTTGTATGCGTTTCCTTGATTGATGTCGGATGGTTTTGTTTCCTTCCGTGTGTGTGATTGATCGTGGACGTGATATGATGGGCGATTTTGAGATGATGTACGGCTGCGATCTTCTGAATGTTTGACGTCAAAGTGACACACCATACCTAAGTGCAATATAATAGTAAAGATTTTTCCTTCTTATTGTTTACATCTTTTTGTGCAAGACTGGTGATGGGTTGATGGGTGATGAAATTGAGAAGATGACCGAGATGTAAACGTGATGTCCAATCCATAATGATACTAGAAATTAGTGGGCAAATCGAGCCCGAGCTGCTAGTAGCTAAGATATTTCAAAAAAATATGAAAAAGGTACTTCTATTTTTTTGAACAAACTAGTATTGTAGACATAAAATAATATTTATACAATGTGTAAATTTTAGTAAAAAAATGGTGTATTTCAGGCATCACAAAAATGTGGGTCTAAGTGTGCATTAAAAATATGTTTTGATTGCCACATTTGTCATTTTGGTGTAGGTGGCATCTGATCACAATAACATTTTCTAATACAGTACTAATGTATGTGGCACATTATTTAATGAAAGGAAGTACGAGAAGGTAGTACTTCACTTCTTAGACGTCTTTAGTTGGAACATATCATGCATGATGTTATCTACAACCGATACTAGTAGTTGTAATATCATACCGTAAAATTATATGCATGCTATATATACTCGCTAAATATATGGCATGATATATAACCTGGATACAATAATATCATACGTATATGGCATGATATAACAATCATACAACAATATCATATATTGTAATATCGCAATATCATGCCATATATTTAGTCCCAATATCTTGACGTGATATATGTGATATACTGTAGTAGCTATCTATTAGCATCGTAACGTATAGTAACGTAATATCGCAATACGATACGAATAATATCATACGCACGGATAACCTGAAACGGCAAATATACATGGCACTGAAAATGTGACTTAATGCATGGGATTGGCACGTTGGCAGCATGCTGGGGCATATATTGGCAGCAAATTCATTTTTTGTACGTAGCAGTTACTGTCGAGTGTCGAATCTATCCCGTATGAAAGGCGACGAAAGGATTCGTGCGTATATAATCAGGCCCGCATCCCCGCGGGCACATTGATTGCCATAGCTCGCCGCCTTTGGCAATGGCTGGCAGGGGCGTTCTAGAAGCCCTGCCTACTGCAGCGTCTCAAACTAGGCCTTGTAGAATTGACAAGTGGCGTACCGTGGAATCGAAATGAATGTGGGCGATTTGGCGGAAATCCAATCCTTGATGACCTCTCCACGCCACCACCTTCCCCGTCCCGTTCCGTTCCTTCCCACGCCCTACAAAACCCCGTCCCGTCGCCCCAACTCCCAACACCGCTCCACTCCACCTCGCCAACGGAAAAAATCACGCGGAGGGGTTGGAGGGTTTTGCGCCGCTCGGCTAGGGATTGGCGGCAGCGGCGGCTACCTAGCTCCGCGCGAGGAGGAGGAGGTGTGGGGGCCGGCCGCGGCGCGGCGGGAGGAGGAGATCTCGATGGACGCGACGGCGGAAATCCACAAGGTCGCCAGCATGCGGGCCGCGGGGGACAGCGGCAGCTCCATCTGGCGGCGCGGGGACGACGTCTTCTCGCGCTCCTCCAGGGACGACGACGACGAGGAGTCGCTGCGCTGGGCCGCGCTCGAGAAGCTGCCCACCTACGACCGCGTCCGCCGCGCCATGCTCCCGCCGCTCGACGGCCCCGCGGGGAAGGGCGTGGTCGACGTGCACGGCCTCGGCCCGCGCGACCGCCGCGCGCTCCTCGAGCGCCTCGTGCGCGTCGCCGACCAGGACAACGAGCGCTTCCTGCTCAAGCTCAAGGACCGACTCGAGCGGTGCGCGCGTCCTACTAGACTCGGCAGCTCGCCGCCGTCACTCGTTTTCCCGTTGCCTGGGCCTGCCTGCGGGGTGTTTGACGATTTGTGCGTGCTCGTTTTCTGCAGGGTTGGGATCGACATGCCCACCATCGAGGTGCGGTTCGAGCGCCTCGTGGCGGAGGCGGAGGTCCGCGTCGGCGACAGTGGCCTCCCCACCGTCCTCAACTCCTTCACCAACACGCTCGAGGTGCCACCCTGCTTGCCCCTTCTCGTTTCTCTCCATCCATCTGTGCGTGCCTGCCCAACATACAATCCATTGATTTGATTTGGTGCGAGTGTGTTTACTATCGCAGGAAGCGGCGAACGCGCTGCGGATACTCCCCAACAGGAAGCGGACCATGCCCATCCTCCACGACGTCAGCGGCATCATCAAGCCCCGCAGGTGAAAACATCTCCCTCTCCTTCTCTTCTCTTCACAGAAAACATGCCTGCATACCCGTGGAGTACAACTTGCAGGATTTGACCCGGGTCTTCCGGAGCGCCACCGCTTCTTCAACCTCACGCTCTTTTCGTTTCCTTCGCGCAGGATGACTCTCCTGCTGGGCCCACCTGGGTCAGGCAAGACCACCCTGCTGCTCGCGTTGGCCGGGAGGCTCGACAAGGGCCTCAACGTCTCGGGCAAGGTTACCTACAACGGCCACGGCATGGAGGAGTTCGTGCCGGAGAGGACAGCCGCCTACATAAGCCAGCACGACCTCCACATAGGCGAGATGACCGTCAGGGAGACGCTCGCCTTCTCCGCACGCTGCCAGGGTGTTGGCACTCGCTTTGGTACTACGGAGTACTACAATTCTCTCTGCAACTAGTCACGTGCACTTGCGCATTCATTCACTTCTGCTGCTCGCACATTCTGTGGGATTTGGCTTCCTTTGCTTTGAGAGATATGCTCATCAAGTCTCCCATTTTTGCTGTGTTGCCAGATATGCTCACTGAGCTGTCAAGGCGAGAAAAGGCAGCAAATATCAAGCCTGATGCTGATATCGATGCGTTTATGAAGGTAGTACTACTACAAATTTTCATATCAGATCCAAGTAGTAGTAAATAAACAAGATTCTGCTTGTTTCACTGCTTTCTTCATCATAATTAAATTTGAAATGGAGAGCCAGTATATACCAACTTTTCTGCTCATCTTGGTTACTAGGCGTCTTCAATGGGGGGCTTAGAAGCCAATGTGAATACAGACTACATACTCAAGGTACCCGCAGCTTTGAGCTACAACTGCGACTAACTTCAGACTGAATTACTAGTACCCAAAATATGGCTTGTTCATCATTTCAGACGTTACTACTTGTTGCAGATATTAGGACTAGAGATGTGTGCAGACACCATGGTTGGGGACGACGTGCTGAGGGGCATCTCTGGCGGACAACGGAAGCGTGTTACAACTGGTAAAATAGATTGAATTCTAGCTCCATTTCAGATGATGAAAGTCAGTGGTTAATAAACCGTTAATGTGTATCTACTTTGGTACGTTCTGTAGGTGAGATGCTGGTTGGGCCAGCCAAGGCGCTCTTCATGGACGAGATCTCCACTGGGCTCGATAGCTCCACTACATTCCAGATTGTAAACTCGCTCAGGCAGTCTGTCCACATACTCGGTGGCACTGCCCTAATCTCCCTGCTGCAGCCAGCCCCTGAGACCTACAACTTATTCGACGACATCCTCCTCCTCTCGGACGGACACGTCGTGTACCAGGGCCCTCGTGAGGACGTGCTTGAATTCTTCGAATCTGTCGGGTTCAAGTGTCCTGACAGAAAGGGTGTCGCTGACTTCTTGCAAGAGGTTCCCACATTGGCATTGCCATCACCTTCTTATCTACACATGAGTACTTTTTTTTTTGATAACACGCCTCTCTGCAAATGCTGGACAGGTGACTTCGAGGAAAGATCAAAAGCAATATTGGGCACGGGGTGACGAGTCCTACCAGTTCGTTCCGGTTAAGGACTTTGTGCATGCATTCCAGTCATTCCGCACTGGGAGAGCTATAAGAAAGGAGCTCGCTGTTCCGTTCGACAAGAGCAAGAGCCATCCAGCAGCGTTGACAACCACGAGGTATGGCGTGAGTGGCAAGGAGCTGCTAAAGGCAAACATTGACAGGGAGATCCTCCTCATGAAGAGGAACTCTTTCGTCTACATGTTTAGAAGCTTCCAGGTAACTGCTATTAATACAAACAAGTATATCGATTGGTACATGATTACTTGCATCGGCTTGATGCGACATTTGATCAATAAAAGCTCCCTTTATCGAAAATAGGATGGAATAATGGATTCCTTGGCATTCTGTCATTATAGCTGATCCTGGTGTCATTTATGGCAATGACGCTCTTCTTCCGTACAAAGATGAAGCGTGACTCCGTGGCCAATGGGGGAATCTACATGGGGGCGCTCTTCTTTGGTGTGCTAATGATCATGTTCAATGGGTTCTCTGAGCTTGCACTTACTGTCTTTAAGCTACCTGTGTTCTTCAAGCAGAGGGACCTTCTTTTCTACCCAGCATGGACCTACACAATACCCTCGTGGATCCTAAAGATCCCAATAACATTTGTTGAGGTCGGCGGTTATGTTTTCATAACGTACTATGTCATTGGGTTTGACCCAAATGTTGGCAGGTGAGATTTGTCGGGAATCTCTTTTATTTAACTACTGCATCGTCAGCTATCATATATTGATACTGTTCTGCGATGTTCTGAATGTTCTAGTTGTCACCAGGTTTTTCAAGCAATATCTGCTTATGTTGGCCATCAATCAGATGGCCGCATCACTCTTCCGATTCATCGGTGGGGTAGGGAGGAACATGATTGTTGCAAATGTCTATGCATCATTCATGTTGCTAATTTTTATGGTATTGGGCGGATTCGTTCTAGTAAGAGGTATGTTTACTTACCCAGCGACCCTTCTGGCCTGATAGCTATTGGATTTTTTTTTTCAACATCTAAGCCATCGTTCTGTTTGAATCTACAGATAAAGTGAAGAAATGGTGGATTTGGGGTTACTGGATATCTCCACTAATGTATGCGCAGAATGCCATCTCAGTGAATGAGTTCTTGGGTCACAGCTGGGACAAAATCTTGGATAGCGCTGCCTCAAACGAGACCCTTGGCGTGCAAGTCCTCAAGTCCCGTGGAGTGTTCACAGAAGCAAAGTGGTACTGGATCGGTTTAGGCGCAATGTTTGGATTCACATTATTATTCAACGCTCTCTTCACTCTTGCCCTTACATACCTGAAGGGTGAGTACATCCAGAACTAGTTTGCTAACATTTCTCATACTTTGGTTACATCTAATCCTGAGATGGTCTCATCTTGTGATTTTCCAGCATATGGTAACTCCCGTTCTTCAGTATCTGAAGATGAGCTCAAGCAGAAGCATGCCAACCTGAACGGTGAGGTTCTGGACAATGATCACTTGGAATCACCTAGCACTTGTGGACCAACAGAAATTGTCGAAGCGGATTCTAGCCCCACACTTAGGGGAATGGTCCTTCCATTTCTCCCCCTTTCACTTGTGTTTGACAACATCAGATACTCTGTTGACATGCCACCGGTAATTGAGGAAAAATGCTTCGGTTACAGTATCACCATCTGCCATTGTCTTAAGTTAGTAACCTTGTGTATGAAATTCGTTTCAGGAAATGAAAGCACAAGGCGTGGTAGAAGACCGTTTAGAACTCCTCAAAGGTGTTAGTGGATCTTTCAGGCCAGGTGTGCTGACCGCGTTGATGGGTGTCAGTGGCGCTGGCAAGACTACGCTGATGGATGTGCTGGCAGGGAGAAAGACAGGCGGGTACATTGAAGGAAACATCAGCATTTCTGGATATCCAAAGAAACAACAGACCTTTGCGCGTGTATCAGGATACTGCGAACAGAATGATATCCACTCCCCTCAGGTGACAGTCTATGAGTCTCTGCTTTTTTCAGCGTGGCTTCGTCTTCCCGAGGATGTTGATTCAAACAAAAGAAAGGTCAGAGAAACAAAATAACTACTACTTCTGTCCATAAATAGATGTCTTAGATTTGTCAAAATTTGGATGTATGTAGACACTAATTAGATTTAGTCAAAAAATCAATAGATAGTTTCTAATTTATGTGTATGCAGATGTTCATCGACGAGGTGATGGAGCTTGTGGAGCTCAAGCCTCTGACAGATGCGTTGGTTGGTCTACCAGGAGTGAATGGTCTGTCGACTGAGCAGAGGAAGAGGCTGACCATTGCTGTGGAGCTAGTTGCTAATCCTTCTATCATCTTCATGGATGAGCCAACCTCTGGACTTGATGCCAGAGCAGCTGCTATCGTGATGAGGACAGTGAGAAACACGGTTGATACTGGTAGAACTGTTGTATGCACGATTCATCAGCCTAGCATTGACATATTTGAAGCATTTGATGAGGTATGAGAGAGTTCTCATCAGAGATTTTTACCAGCTACCCTGTGGATAACTAAGCTAAATTGGTGAATTCCGCTTGATTGGTTGTTCGATCCTTGAACTATGCCGAGGTCTTAACTGTCTTATTAAATATTAATGCTTGCAGCTTTTCCTGATGAAGCGAGGTGGAGAAGAGATATACGCTGGTCCATTAGGACATCATTCTTCTGAGTTAATCAAGTACTACGAGGTAAAGTGATATTAAAAGAATCTGAGAATACCCCAAGTCAGTTTCCTGAATATTCTGATAAGCCCATTGTTTTGTACTGTTCAGGGGATTCATGGAGTCAGCAAAATTAAAGATGGATACAACCCTGCAACATGGATGCTGGAAGTGACAACGATTGGCCAAGAACAGATGCTAGGTGTTGATTTCAGTGACATATACAAGAAATCTGAACTCTACCAGTAAGTTACTAACTAGCCATCCTACTAGTCACATAGTCATTTGGAATCACCTTACATGATTAAGGAGGCAAACCTCAGATGGTTAAGCAAACAGAGTTCTCTAAGTATGCTATAAAGGTCAGGTAGCTTAGCATACCACACGTAAATAGGTAAATTTACATATGGCAGATCATATCCTTAGCATACCACACGTAAATAGGTAAATTTACATATGGCAGATCATATCCTTAAATTTGCTGCACTTAACTCAGCATACTAATACAAGCTACCACAACAAGTTGAAAGACTGGCAATGGCGACATACTAATGCTCTTTAACTTCGACTCAGCCTTGCAATGGCAGCCTTTCAATAAGGCAACTTTCTTTTCTCCAAGGATTTTTTGCAATTGCAGGTGTAATGCAAGTATGTTACTTTTTGCAGGAGGAACAAGGCTTTGATAAAGGAACTAAGCCAACCTGAGCCAGGTTCAAGTGACCTTTATTTCCCTACCCAGTACTCACAGTCTTCGATCACACAATGTGTAGCTTGCCTGTGGAAGCAGAACCTGTCATACTGGAGGAATCCTCCCTACAATGCTGTCAGGTTCCTCTTTACTACCGTTATTGCTCTTATCTTTGGAACCATCTTCTGGGACCTTGGTGGCAAAATGTAAGTCATGACACCCACATTCTATATAGCAAGCAATTAGCCACAATGAAAACTTTGTTTATCTCCTGTTCTTCTTAATCCAGGAGCCAGTCACAAGACTTGTTCAATGCCATGGGGTCCATGTACGCTGCAGTGCTGTTCATTGGTATCATGAACTGTACTTCGGTTCAACCTGTGGTGGCCGTGGAGCGGACAGTCTTTTACCGTGAAAGAGCAGCTGGCATGTACTCCGCGTTTCCATACGCATTTGGCCAGGTGAGTGTTTTTTTCATGCAGATGGTTCAGTTCTAGACGCTGTTGCATTATTGATAGCTAGACTTTGATTAGCGATAAACTTGTCAATTGCAGGTTGTCATTGAACTCCCATACACACTTGTTCAGGCTACCGTGTATGGAGTAATTGTTTATTCGATGATTGGGTTTGAGTGGACAGCACCCAAATTCTTCTGGTACCTCTTCTTCATGTACTTCACACTGCTCTACTTCACATTCTACGGCATGATGGCTGTTGGCCTGACACCGAACTACCACATTGCATCAATCGTTTCGTCGGCATTCTACGCCATCTGGAATCTCTTCTCCGGATTCATCATCCCCCGACCGGTAAGTTTCATCACCTTTGGCAGTCCACATCTACTCATTTTTCAGCATTTCTGAAGCTTAATTATTCCTGTTTTTTGTCTGAAACTAAGCAGAGAGTCCCAATCTGGTGGAGATGGTATTGCTGGGTATGCCCGGTCGCTTGGACACTGTACGGACTGGTCGTATCTCAGTTCGGCGATGTTGATACAGCAATGGATGATGGCATCCTCGTGAAAGATTTTATAGAGGACTACTTTGACTTCAAGTACAGTTGGTTGGGTTATGTGGCCACGGTGGTCGTGGCATTCGGGGTGCTATTTGCCTTCTTGTTCGCCTTTGCCATCATGAAGCTCAACTTCCAGAAGAGGTAGATGATGACGATATGAAGCATGCTCTAGATAGAAATTGCATTGGTTGCGTGGCAAATAGGTTAGGGATCCCAATAGGTTATTAGTTATCTTGTACATCATAGAGCCTTTTTCTTCAGGAAACATTGTATACTGCATCCTCTCATTTTCATATAAATTTTATAAAGTTGGGATTTTTCTTTGTAGAAAATACAACTCTTGCCTCTGCATCAGTTGTATATGTTTTATGGAAGATAAACACATCCTCATGCACTAAGAAGCCTATCTAGCTAATGTGCTCAAACTGGGACATTTACTCTCCTTAAATGCTTCTTGGCGTCAATTTTTATCTGCTTGTTGTGTTGCGTACTCCCTCCGTCCACAAATAAGTGTACCTGCGGGGTTTTCAAGATAAATTATGAGGTGGAGTGAAAAGTACATTGGGAACATGCATCTCTCCTCTTTAATTCTTTCACCTCCAATGAGCTAAGTGCTTGTAGAAAACAAGAAAAATATGTGCTCAATATTATTGGTTTTGATTTCCGTGCGATGAGAGAGAAGCAATTAAATTGCATTGGGAAGATAGGAGTACACTCTTTTGTGAACAAAGTTTAGAGGCTAGATGTCCACTTATTTGAGGATGGAGGGAGTATGTTGTATGGAAGATAAAAGTAAGAAGCCAAGACATGAACGCCCAACTGGAAGGACCTCAATGCCGCCTAGAGAGAGGGGGTAGCCATTTAGAACTTTTACGGTTTTTTGCTTGAACAAATGCAGAGTAAAACATATATCTTCAAGGCTCAACTATATACACCAACAACTTAAGATAAGCAAGACAAGCAACAAAGTTATAGCAAGATATATACCTTTAAACACGAAGACAATCACCAAGCAAAGAGGTTGAATATAGAAATAACTGAACCATGTGGAGACGATGATGTATCCTGAAGTTATATGCACCAACAACTTAAAATAAGCAAGACAAGCAACAAGGTTATAGCAAGATATATAACTTCAAACATGAAGACAATCACAAAGCAAAAACCTTGAATATAGAAATAACTCGGCCGTGTGAAGACGATGATGTATCCCGAAGTTTAGCTTTCGATGAAAGTTCATCCCAGTTGGAGTGGTGTAGAGGCTCAATCCACTCTAAACGCCACAATGGTTAACCGTATTCTCAGAGTCATCATCAGAAGGCATCGCAATTACGCTAGAAGACGCCGTACTGCAGGAGCAGCTCGTTGTGTTCATGTCGCAGTGCGTCGTGCTCATGTAGCGGAGAGCCGAAGCTTGGCGGTCGCGTTCACAGTAGCTAGTTGTCGTGATTCGTGCTACTTGTCGTTTGCAACATAAATTATAAATGAGATTTGATAGCATTATCTGGCTCAAGAATAAAAGTGGACTAAAAAACAGTCACACACTGTACTCGTATTATGTTCAGTACGTAAGTTGTACTAGAGCTCGTGTCCTCGTGTCCTCGTGTCCGAGTGGGACTTGTGTTTTGGGTGTTGCTATACCTATAAGTATACGTTTTCGCTAGGTCTTGAGGAAAACTCGGCCTTAAGCTTTTTTTTTTGACAGAACTCGGCCTTAAGCTTTGAGTCGATTACGCGGTGTTGCCGCAGACCGCAGATATAGCCGGGCGATTCTAGTTCTAGGGCTAAATCCAAATCGATCGATCACAGCAACTGCCATGGCGACCGCCCCGACCCGCCCGTCTCCCTGCTGCCTCACCCAGCGCGACACCGAGGTGAGGCTGCCCCGCGCGACGCGGGTGAAAAACAAGGCTCCGTCGCCGATCCAGATCACTGCCGAGCAGATCATCCGCGACGCCCGGGGGTGCCACGACCGATCGATCAAGCCGCCGCCCAGGAGAAAGATGGCCGACCTCGACGAGCTCTCCGAGTACCGCCTCGGCGAGCGCAACCTGTTCGAGGAGAAAGTTTGCCGGGCGGACTGCGGCGTCTCGGCGTGGGTCAGGTACGCGCGCTGGGAGGAGCAGCAGGGGGACCTCGCCCGCGCCCGCTCCGTCTACGAGCGCGCCCTCCGCGCCCCCGCCGGCCACCGCGACCACGCGCTGTGGGTCAAGTACGCCGAGTTCGAGATGCGCAGCCGCGCCGTCGGCCACGCCCGGAACGTCTGGGACCGCGCCGTCGCGCTCCTCCCCCGCGTCGACCAGCTGTGGAGCAAGTACGCGCACATGGAGGAGACGCTCGGCGCCTACGCCAACGCCCGCCAGGTGTTCGACCGCTGGATGGCGTGGCACCCGGGCACCAACGGCTGGGACGCGTATATCATGTTCGAGACCCGGTACGGCGAGTCCGAGTGCGCCAGGGCCCTCTACGAGCGGCTCGTGGACGAGCACCCATTGCCGGACACCTTCAAGCGCTACGCCGAGTTCGAGATGAAGCATGGAGAGGCAGAGCGTGCACACCGGCTGTACCAGCGTGCCGCCGAGCTTCTTGCTGCCGATGGGAAGGACCCAGCGCTAGCGGTAGACGCTGCCATCGTCGCAACAAATAAGAAGATATCCCCCTACGAGGATGCGGTGCGCAAGAACCCGCTCAACTACGACGCGTGGTTCGAATACCTCGCGCACGAGGAGAGCACCGGGAGCAAGGACAGCATCAGGGACGTGTACGAGAGGGCCATCGCCAACGTGCCCCCGGCGGAGGAGAAGCGATACTGGCAGAGGTACATCTACCTCTGGATAAACTACGCCCTCTACGAGGAGCTCGACGCGCAGGACATGGGACGTGCCAGGGAGGTCTACCGGGAGTGCCTGAAGCTGATCCCGCACAAGAAGTTCACCTTCGCTAAGGTGTGGATCATGGCGGCCCAGCTTGAGATCAGGCGCAAGGACCTCACTGCCGCTCGCCAGCTTCTGGGAAATGCCATCGGGATGGCTCCCAAGGGCAAGATCTTCAAGAAGTACATCGAGATGGAGATGCGTCTCGGCAATGTTGATCGGTGTCGGACACTGTACCAGAAGTACATCGAGTGGTCTCCGGCGAACTGCTATGCTTGGAGGAAATATGCTGAACTGGAAAGGCAACTTGGAGAGACCGATCGTGCTCGGTCCATTTATGAGCTTGCAATTGCTCAGCCAGCGCTAGATATGCCTGAGTTTCTTTTGAAGGACTTGGCTGAGTTTGATGCTTCAGCTGGCTTGAGCGGTATAGACCGTGAAATCAACACACCAAGAGTAGGAAAGAGGAATAGACCACTCCCTGGTGAAGTCTCTGAATCCAAACACCTGAAGATTCTGCAAGCAGCACATCGGTGGAAGAATTCAAGAGAATGAGATATGTTCTTATTCTTTACATGCAGTTGGAGGTGAGCACTGATCCACGGCAAATCATGATGCAATGAAGACGTTTTGTTTTCCTTTTTAAGAAATCAGTGAAGGTTTATAATACTACTTGTTGTCAACCCGTGCACCTGCATGGGCTAGTTTTTTCTGTAAAACAAACAAATACTGAAATCCCTTGGCACCATTTGCATATTTGTTGGATGGAGCTTGATCGCTGAACTTTTTGCTTCCAATACATCGTTTCGATGTGATATATTTAACCAACTAAAGAAAAACGTAAATGCCTACTGAATAAGGATAAATGTATAAATTATGCTAAAAATGATTAGTAAGCATAAATTTTAAAAACTGGAGCAACATATTGGACATCTCTCTAGACCTTGATTCATGTATGTAGGCACCAAACGGATAAAAGAATTAGGGCCTCTTTGAATTGTATGGTTTCATCTCTCTTGACCTTTTGGTTCATGTCACTAGAATCAGGGCCTCCTTGGATCATAAGATTCCATATAAATTTTGGAGGATGTTACTAAATTCACATCAAATCCTTCTATCTTTCTCTCCTCCTTCAATTAAATTCATGTGTTCATTTAATATGAACCATCAAAATGGTTTGGTTAATTTCTTGTAAGAATCAATGGAACATTACATCCCAATCATAAGTAGGTGTTGGTAGGTCCCTTGGTGTTGGCACAGGGAAGCCAAACAACTCTCTACGCAAGAGCCCCGCTGTCTTCCAGGCTTCGTCTGGATCCATTGGATGATCATCTGGACTGCTGGTCTCTCCGCATTGAAGACCTCTAGTTTTCTGACCACCCAGAAGAAGACCTCTCTTGTTCCTCATGGTCTCTCTTTCCCTTTCATATAGTTCAAGTCCCATCGTTGTGTCCGCTGACAAACCCATTAGATTTTCGAAACGTGATTTGTTTTTGCAGGGGAAACGGATTATGCTGACAAAACAAATATTTTGAATGAAAATATAATGGAGAAAATAGTTAGGAATCTAATGTATCATGGCAGACCTGTAGGCACAGCAACTGTATCTCATAAATGAGAAACAATCTTATGAATGTTTTGCAATTTGTTCCTGTACTGGAATTATGTAAAGAGAGCCCGAATTTCTATTGTTTGTAAATAGTGAGGTTTGTAAAGACATGGTATAATATTTTGCCTTGCCAGCAAGCTATTTCCTTTTGTTCTTTGAAACCTAGATGTGTATTATTTAAACATTGTCTTGATTACATTCAGAATTACAATCTCTTCGAGCTGATTCAACCGCTTAGGGAGGAATTGCACTCACTAGCACAGCCCCACTCCACACGCAACGACCAAAACTAGCAAGATCGTGTGCTACAAAATTTCCAGTTCTATTACTTTGTCCTCCATCTTCAGCTTGTTTACTACTGCTGCACAGTCACTTTCTAAAATCACAGGGATAGCTGCAACAGGTAACACACCTTTGATTCCTTCTAAAGTTGCAATTGCTTCTGCTATTTCAGCTGATTGAGAAAACAGTATTATTCCCCACGCTGAAAACACCACTTTTCCCTCATGGTCACGTAGGACAGCACCCCAAGATCCATTATTTGCTTCATGAGAGAATGCGGCGTCAACATTTAGTTTGTATCAGCCTTCTACTGGTTTCGTCCAGGCTGTATGTCGTTCCTTTGCTTGCTGTGGCATGCCATCAATAGTTCGGTTTATTGCTTTCTTCTCTTTAATATCCAGATCCAGCTCTGAAGTTTTAACCTGCATAAATGAATACAAATAGGATTGGATAAATGAGGCCGACTGCTCAACACTGAATTTTCCATTGCCAAAGATCGAGTTCTTTCTAAGATGCTAGGATCGCCACCGTAAGAATAATAACTTTGATCTCACTTCATCGCTGCATTGATTCAGAGTATAAACACCCAGTCCACAGTCAACATCTTAGAGCCTTTGACTTTGAGCAGGTCAGCATCGCGTGATGGGCGATTCAGGTTACATTCCAAAAATGGTACAGGTGGGTAGTACATCCATGTTTCTGCTACATCTGTGCACTTCACCCCAAGCGTATTAGAGGCAAGCTTCCAGCCAAACACTTTCAATTTAGCCAGAATTCTATTTCCTGGCAGAAAATAACTATAGGAAGAAGCATAAGATTAAGATACATGAGTAACTTGTTATGTTAGCTGAACCAATATATGTTCATCAGATATTCTGTTGAATAAACTTAAGATAGAAAACATAAAAGATCCTGAATTTCCCATTTAATCCGTCAAAAAAAATCTTGTCTGTAGAATCTCAATAAAGAAAAAAGAAGCCGACTATCAGATTTGAACCAATGACTCTGACATTACAAATGTGATGCTCTAACCTCTGAGCTAAGTGAGCTTACATAGCAGAAACAGTGTAACAAATAGAAATAGGTATAGTAAAGGAAATCCGTAAAATTTCAGATCTTATTTATTAACCTTAGCTATTAAGCATTCAGCAGCAACAACAACAACCAAGCCTTTCAATCCCAAACAAGTTGGGGTAGGCTAGAGTTGAAACTCATAAGATCTCGAAGCCAAGTCATGGTTCCGGAACGTGGATAGCTAACTTCCACGCACCCCTGTCCATGGCTAAATCTTTATCGATATTCCAAACCTTCAGGTCTCTCTTAACGGAATCCTCCCATGTCAAGTTTGGTCTACCACGACCCCCTCTTAACATTCTCAGCACGCTTTATCCGTCCGCTATGCACTGACGCTTCCGGAGGCCTCCGTTGGATATGTCCAAACCATCTGAGACGATGTTGGACCAGCTTCTCTTCATTCGGTGCTACCCCAACTCTCTCCCGTATATCGTCATTCCGTACCCGATCCTTTCTTGTGTGGCCACATATTCATCTCAGCATGCGCATCTCAGCTACACTTAACTGTTGGATATGTCGTCTCTTCGTTGGCCAACACTTCGCGCCATACAACATCGCAGGTCGGATAGTTGTCCTATAAAACCTGCCTTTTAGCTTTTGTGGCACTCTCTTGTCACAGAGTACGCCAGAAGCTTGGCACCACTTCATCCAACCAGCCTTGATTCGGTGACCCACATCTTCATCGATATCGCCATCCTTCTGCAACATGGACCCCAAATATCGAAAACTGTCTCTCTCCGGTACCACCTTCCCATCAAGGCTAACCTCTCCCTCCTCGTGCCTAGTAGAACTGAAACCGCACCTCATATATTCAGTTTTAGTTCTACTAAGTCTAAAACCTTTCGATTCTAGAGTTCGCCTCCACAACTCTAACTTTCTATTAACCCCCGTTCGGCTATCATCGACTAGCACCACATCATCCGCAAAGAGCATACACCATGGGATATCTCCTTGTATATCCCTTGTGACCTCATCCATCACCAAATAAAAAAGATAAGGGCTCAAAGCTGACCCTTGGTGTAGCCCTATTCTAATTGGAAAGTCATCAGTGTCGCCATCACTTGTTCGAACACTTGTCACAACATTATCATACATATCCTTGATGAGGGTAATGTACTTTATTGGGACTTTGTGTTTCTCCAAGGCCCGCCACATGACATTCCGAGGTATCTTATCATAGGCCTTCTCCAAATCAATGAACACCATATGAAGGTCCTTCTTTTGCTCCCTGTATCTCTCCATCAGTTGTCCTACCAAGAAGATGGCTTCCATGGTAGACCTCCCAGGCATGAAACCAAATTGGTTTTTGGTCACGCTTATCAACCTTCTTAAGCGGTGCTCAATGACTCTCTCCCATAGCTTCATAGTATGGCTCATCAGCTTGATTCCACGGTAATTAGTACAACTTTGAACATCCCCCTTGTTCTTGAAGATTGGTACTAAAATACTCCGCCTCCATTCTTCGGGCATCTTGTTTGACCGAAAAATGAGGTTGAAAAGTTTAGTTAGCCATACTATCGCTACGTCTCCAAGGCCTCTCCACGCCTCGATGGGGATACCATCAGGACCCATCGCCTTGCCTCCTTTCATCCTCCTTAACGCCCCCTTAACCTCAAACTCCTGGATACGTCGCACAAAGCACATGTTGGTATCATCAAAGGAGTCGTCTAGCTCAATGGTAGAGCTCTCAACCTCTCCATTGTAAAGGTTGTCAAAGTACTCCCGCCATCTACGCTTGATCGCCTCATCCTTCACAAGAAGCTGATCCTCTCCGTCCTTGATGCATTTGACTTCGTTGACATCCCTCGTCTTCCTCTCCCTAAACTTGGCCATTTTATTAAGCATTCAGCAAAACTGGTAAAAAAAATCATAGAGCTATAGGACCCAGAGGTAAAATGTATAGATACAATAACCTGATAAAACCCACTTCACCATTGGATAGTCTATAGGAGCCAGAATCCCACACATATATAGTGAGCTTATAACAGACTTATCATCTAACATGAAAAGCCAGTGGAGGAAATCAGTATGTTAGAAAGATTAGAGAATAACACTTCTCTGCAACATGACATGTTAGCATGATTTGGTGGTATAGTGTTATGATAGTTACTTCTTTTTGAAGAAAAATGGCAGGTGTTCTGCCGACTCAATTAAGTAGGAAAGAAGATGTTTCAGGTACAAGCTACAGAGGAACTAGATCGCGAGAAAGAAAAGAAAACAAACACACAAGCCGAACAACCTAAACTGACTACTCGCTAATGTCAGGCTCCACGTCAAAAAACGGATGACTGTTGAAATGAGGTGTGCTCCGGTGTCCTCCCCCCTCCGAATGTATTTTTGATTTCCACAGTTTCTTGTAGTTAATGTCAGAGTATGATCCAAAGAACTGGACCTTATAGACAGTTACTTTATGAAACACAATTTTAGATCTTGATAAACTAAATAAATTGCACCAGGATATTAGACGATATTGGACAGTGGCCTTCAACTCAAAATGAATTAAGTACCGGTTTAATTTTCTAAGCTTGGTTTTGCAATTAATAGTTAAATAATATGGAAAAAAAGGTTTAGGACTGTCAGTTCAAATCCAAAATACTCTCTACAAACAAAAACCTAGGCAAGCCAAAGTTCACTTGAATGCAGTTGTCAACATAGTGGAATTAGTATGATTTGTGTGTTGGTTTGCTCGTATCCTCCGGTTCAGCTAGCTGATGAATGATTCGTTTCAATATCAGTTTAATTGTCGATACTTCAAGCATAGACGAAATTTTATATAAGGTATTTTAGAGCAACCTCGATAAGGTTTCTTTGTTTATTCATATGCACAGGCCTAAAATATTCCTGATGGCTCGTAATTTGACTAATCGACACGGACCGGAAAATGAACCATTGTGAATAGCAGAACATCTGGAGGCAAGACCAGAAAATCCCGATCTATTTTCTGTACTGGCTCAAATATCACACAGTAGGATGAGTATGTAAAATAGAAGCAAGGCCCAAACTCATCATGTATGAAAGGTATCTCATAGGCCACTCGCTACAGCAAGGACCAATTCCAATTGTTTATTCTTTTCTAGGTGTTAAGGGTGTGTTTGGTTTGGGTTGTGTTTGGTTCCACGCCAGTGTCGACCCTACCAAAAAATTGGCTCGCCTGTGATCATAAGGTGCTGCTTGGTTGGGCTCCAAATATTTGGCGAGCCCTAGCCAGCCTCTATCCGCCTGTACAATTTCACGCCAATTCCTGGGCAAGTTAAGGGCGGCCAAATCCTGCGCCAAAATTTTGGCTGCCAAATGTTGGCAGGGCATGTGAGGGCACAATCCAAACAGCCCCTTGGTTCCCTAAGCAGCCCTACCAAAAAATTGGTTGCCTATAAAGTTGTGGTCATTGTTTGGTTTGTAGCCAAAATTTTGGCTGCCAATGCATGTCCACCCCTCTCACTCACAGATTCTAGCCAAATAATTCCAAATGTGGGCAAAGGATTTCTTCCAAAAAATTGGCAGCCAACTCTTGCCAAATATTTGGTAGGGCTGGGGTGGACACCAACCAAACACACCCTAAGTTTTTTTCAATAGAAGGAATAACCAAAAGGGTTCCGATTTCATTAAGAAACCAAGGGCAAGATAACATCCACACGTTTCATAGGCTTTGCAACATTCAGGAAACTGAAAGGGACCAACCCCCTTTTGCCTGTAAACGAAACTATAGCTACGAAAGCAACCGAACAAGCTATAACTCAAAAACAAAGTACCAGGGAACAGCCATACCTACAAGAGTGTTTCAGAGACGCACAACAGAAGCTATCTGCCAACAGATTTTCAGAGAAGTGGCACACCAAACATAGAGATATCTTCAGGATATAAATAATAGCATGAACTTATAGCCAGCCTCCTATTCGCAGGATCCCAATAAGCCCTTCTTCCAAAGATCTCATGCACCACCTTGACCAATTTTCTTTTTTTTCGAAATGGGAAAATATCGTTCCAGCTTCTACATCCAAGGGATGCACACAGCTTTTTTATTAGATTATTCACAACACCTTACAAGAGCAATACAAAAAATCAAACTCGAATCCACCTTGCTAAACCTACAGAGGGATGAAGGGGGTGACAATTCACCAACTCACATCAACCAAAAACCAAATGCCTTCTCAGGCCGCCCAATAGCAGATGAGAAGCATATCCAGTCAAGCAGACTCTCAGCATATGCCACGCACACGCCATAGGAATTGCTACCACCGTCTTCCTCGACTCCATCTTCAAGAGAGATCATCCCAATATGCCCTTCTTCCAAAGATCTCATGCACCACCTTGGCCAATTTTCTAGCCCCCTATTGAAGTAGCCTCCAAAGTCCTTCCAATTTTCTCGTTTTTCATAAATCCGAGCAAATCGCAACATCACCTATCATCACCTATCATCACCACCTTCCTATCTAAACTACTAAAAGTGGCAAAACGTTGCCGATACAAACTTTCAAAAGAAACTGGCATATTCTTCAAATTTAAAAAGACACCAATTACGTTCCAAATATATCTAGCAAGGGGACGACCAAAGAAGGGGTGTTCTTGTGATTCATAACCACCACAAAACCCACACAGCTCTGAGCCTTTTCAACCTTTATTTTTTTTAGATTATCTCTGGTAAGGGTTCAATTTTTAATAACCAACCAACAAAAAGCTTTAGCCCATAAAGGAATTTTCAGCTTCCACCGTGTGCCATTGGGAAAACAAACTCTTTTTGCTGAAACATAAACATAGAGATTTAAGAGAGATTTCTCCGGATTTTGTTTAAAGCTAGCTAACTTTGTCCCGGTTCTTCCTATACATGAACCTGACTATATAGATAGTTAAGTGGGATCCAACGGGTTGACACCTATACAATATTGAACTTCCAAACCCCACAAAGAAAATTGAGCTTCCAAACATAGCTTTTCTAGATCACGGTACATTTCTTAGCGACCTATAAGTTTCGCTGGTTTATGTCAAAAAATATGTTTTCCAAACGGGGCATAAGTGGAAATTTTCTATTGGGAGCCCCCATGTGCTAGGAGACTAAGTGGGTTACTTACCCTTATTTGGTCAACCGTGTGATATTTTGGGTAAAGGTGTGTTACCTCTCCGAGGCACACCGTGCGTGTTTATATAGGAGGTTTAACCAACAACCTCAAAAGGATTTACATCAAGTTTGTTACAAAGGAGGACTCTAGAAGAATCTAGTCTAACCACTCATAGCCTTATCAATATGGCCGGTGGAAACAAGATAAACACGCACACACAAATATCTAAACTGTATACTACACGTTTACAAGTCTAGCTCGTTTAACACACCCCCTCGATCACAACTCTCTAAGTTGAGATTGTTTCTGAAGGCTTCGAGCTGACGAACTGAAAGTGGTTTTGTGAACCCATCTGCAACTTGATCTCCAGTGGGAATAAACTTTATGTCCAACAATTTCCGAGATACTCGCTCTCGAACAAAGTGGTAGTCCACTTCAATATGTTTAGTCCTAGCATGGAAGACTGGATTTGCTGAAAGGTATGTTGCACCCATATTGTCACACCACAACCGTGCTGAAGGAGGATGAGGTATCCTTAATTCACAAAGAAGAGTCTGTATCCACATTACTTCAGCCGTGGCATCTGCAAGTGATTTATATTCTGCTTCTGTGCTAGATCTTGACACAGTGGCTTGTTTTCTTGCACTCCATGATATTAGATTTGGTCCAAGAAAAACTACAAAGCCTCCTGTTGACCTTCTATCATCTGGACAACCTGCCCAGTCAGCATCTGAAAAAGCACTTACAAGCATAGAAGGCGACTTGCTGAATCTCAACACAAGACTAGATGTGTCCTTGAGATATCTCAAGATTCTTTTAACAGCAGTCCAATGTGATGTAGTTGGTGCATGAAGGAATTGACAAACTTTATCAACAGGAAAGGAAATATCTGGTCTTGTGAGTGTCAAGTATTGTAAAGCACCAACTATACTCCTGTATCTTGTGGAATCCTCTACCTCTAGGGGGGTTCCTTCATGAGCAGAAAGCTTTTCACTTGTGGACATTGGCGTGCTTGTAGGTTTGCATTGTAACATACCTACTCTTTTCAGAATATCATTGGTATATTTCTCTTGCGTTAGAAGCAATCCATCTTTTGTCTTCTTAACTTCAATGCCAAGAAAGTAGTGAACATCTCCAAGATCCTTCAAAGCAAACTCCACTTGAAGATCCTTAAGAAGAGCTGATGTTGCCTTGTGACAGGAACTAGCAACAATTATGTCATCAACATAGATAAGCACAAATATAGTAATATTCCCCTTGGAGTAAAAGAATAACGATGTATCTGCCTTGGAAGGACAGAATCCAAGAGCTTGTAATTTTGTACTTAGCCTTGCGAACCATGCTCGAGGGGCTTGTTTCAAGCCATACAAGGCCTTGTCAAGTTTGCAGATGTATTGAGACTTCCCTTTAACTTCATAGCCTGGTGGTTGCCTCATATAAACATCTTCCTCCAGAACACCATGCAAAAACGCGTTCTTCACATCTAGCTGGCGAAGATTCCACCCCTGGATACAGCAATAGACAACACAAGACGAATAGTAGCTGCCTTGACTACGGGACTAAAAGTATCCTCATAGTCTATGCCATATCTTTGTTTAAATCCTTTAGCAACTAGCCTGGCTTTATATCTGTCTATGCTACCATCAGCTTTATGTTTGATCTTATAAACCCACTTGGAGTCTATAATATTCTTGCCAGCTTGCTGCGGTGGAACTAGATGCCAAGTTTTATTTTCTATGAGGGCTAGGTATTCTTCGTTCATAGCATTCCTCCAATTCTTATTTGCTAGAGCTTCATCTAAATTATTTGGCTCTCCTGAAGAAGTGAGGTTGGCAAATTTTACCATATTTTTGTATTGGCGAGGTTGTATTTTACCTATCTGCAGTCTTGTACTCATTCGCTGCACAGGAAGCTCGCTACCTGAGGCTGGAGCAGAAGATCCTGGGCCTGACGCGCCTGACGCAGCCCCTGAACCTGACCCTGTCGGAGCAGCAGGGTTCCCCTCGGGATTGCGCCGCGAATCCTCCTCGTGATCACTGGTGGGCGCATCCGATTTGGAATCCTCCGTGTGGCGTGAGGAAGACCCGCCGCGAGCCGCAGAGGATCTGGCCGAAGCCGTTGGCTCACGTGGGCGGGGTCCACCAGTGGCGATGACGCGATTCATCCTGCTCACCAGGGCCGATGTGGCGCGCGATGATTGGTTGCGCCGATCGCCGGGTCGTGGCGGCGACGCGGTTGGCGACGCGTTTCCCGCGTGTGACGCAGCAGGATCCTCCTGACCCTGGGCTTCCGTGCCGTGTCGCATAGCGCACATGCGATCACGCTCCAGCTCGGTGTTTTGCACCAAATCTGCTCCAATTTCTTCTCCGTTTTCTTCTTCGTTTTCTTCCCTGTTTTCTGTAAACTCGCATGCACTATTAGCAGGTTTGATTGAAGCATTAGTCACAGTTGGATCAACACTATTTTTGCCCCCATGATCAAACTGGTCAGGATTAAGAAGTTGGGAAGGTAATAGCAGAATCTCTTGAGAGAGACGCATGCCAGCATTGGAATGTAACTTGGCAAAAGGAAAGATTGTTTCATCAAAAACGACATCACGAGATATATATAAGCGTCCAGAATGGATATCAAGACACTTGAATCCTTTGTGGAGATTGCTATATCCTAAAAATGAACATTGCACTGAGCGGTATTCTAATTTTCTTGCATTGAAAGGACGAAGGTTTGGGTAGCAGGCGCATCCAAAAATGCGCATGGACTGATAATCAGGTTTGATTTTCTCAAGGACCTCCAATGGAGTTGAAAATTTAAGAAGTTTGGTGGGAAGACGATTGATTAGATATACCGCTGCAATGAAGGCTTCATCCCAATATTTGAGTGGCATGGATGCTTGAGCAAGGAGGGATAACCCTACTTCGACAATGTGTCGATGCTTTCTTTCAGCTGAGCCATTCTGTTGATGGGCATGAGGACAAGAGACATGGTGAGTGATGCCAATTTGTTTAAAAAAGGAATTCAATCTCTCATATTCACCTCCCCAATCAGATTGGACGGTTATAATTTTCCGACCAAAACGCCGTTCAACAAGGGATTGAAATTGATGAAAAATGGCAAAAACTTCAGAACGAGATTTGATCAAATAGATCCATGTAAATTTGCTGAAATCATCAATGAAGCTAACATAATAATTCTTGCGACCAAAAGAGTCGGGGGCAGGGCCCCATACATCTGAAAAGATTAAATCTAGGGGATGATGTGATACACTAGTGGATCTAGAGTAAGGCAATTGATGACTCTTTGCCTTGAGGCAAGCCTCACACACCATCTCATTATTTTCTCTAGAACATGGAATTTTATTCTCACTAATGACTCGTTGAACTATGGAAGAGGCCGGGTGGCCTAAACGACTGTGCCATCTATGATGGGATGGCTTGAAGACTCCATAAGCTTGCTTGGATGTGGATGATGAGGTGGATGACTCGGGAAGAGGATAGAGACCATCCTTGCACGGTCCATCAAGGAGAACCGTCCTCGTGACCTTGTCCTTAACACAAAAGAATTCAGGGTGAATCTCAACGAAAGCATGATTGTCATTAGTGAATCGATGGGCAGATATAAGACTTTTGCTAGCTTCGGGAACAAGAAGGACATCTTTTAGATGGAGATTTTGATCATGAGTTGGAATAATAGTTTCACCAATGTGAGTAATGTTCATACCTGCGCCATTGGCAGCATGGATTTGGTCATTGCCATGGTAGCGTTCATGTGCGTGGAGCCTCTCTAGCTCGCTGGTGATGTGGTCGGTGGCGCCGGTGTCCATGACCCAGCCGCCGTTGTTGTTGTAGTGGCCACCATTGTTGACGTTGGCGGCAGTCCTCTCTCTAGGGACGAAGTCGGGGTCGAAGCGGTACCAGCAATCGCTGGCAATGTGTCCTTGGACGTAGCAGACTTGGCAGCGAGGACGATCTCCACGACCGTTGCCCCCACTGCCATTGCCGCGACCGCGGCCATTGTTGTTGTAGTTGCCGCAGCCACGACCATTGTTGCCGCCATTGTAGCCATTTTGGCCACTGTTGCCACCATCTTGTGGGTTGCCACGGCCTTGATAGCCGCGACCACCTCCTCCACGACCACCAAAGCGACCGCGCCCGCCGCGCATGGCAGCGTTGGCAGAGGATTGCGAGACACCACGGAGCATCTGCTGGCGGCTTTCATAAGATAACAGCTGCGAATAAAGTTCGCTTACAGTGATTGGCTCGGTCATGGCGAGGATGGCAGCGACGAGGCCGGTGTAGCAGTCGTCCTTCAGACCGGCGAGGATGTAGGAGACCATGTCTTCGTCTTCGAGGGTCTTCCCGGCGGAGATCATCTCGTTCTCCAGCGATTTCATCATGGTGACGTACTCACCCATGGACTTGTTGCCCTTTTCTGCAGATGCAAGGGCGATGCGGGTGTTGGTGGTGTGTGCACGCGACCTTGCCGCGTACATGCCCTGGATGATTTCCCAGAGCTCGGCCGCCGTCTTTACTCCAGCGGCGTAGGGAAGTACTTCCCGTGAGAGAGAACTCACGAGAAAGCTGAGGACCTTCTGGTCCTGCGCCTCCCAGTCCTCGTAGGCCGGGTTGGTCTCGGTGATGACTTCCTCACCTTTCTTGACGCTGATCTCCTCATCGGGCGCCTCGGTGGAGCCATCAAGGTAACCCATGAGGCGGGCACCCTTCACGGCCGGCAGCACCTGGGTCTGCCAGAGGATGAAATTGATTTTGCCGAGCCTCCCGGTCATGGCCGTCCCGAAGGTGGAACGATCGGAAGGGTTTTGGTTGGAGGATGGTGTGCCCATGGTTTCGTGGGGTTGGAGACCGTCGAGTAGATCGATCTCAGAAGGGTTTTTGCGCTAGATGTGTTTAGGAGGTACCGTGCTCTGATACCATGTGATATTTTGGGTAAAGGTGTTGAAAGGATCGTATGCCGCACCTAGAGGGGGGGGGTGAATAGGTGCTAACCAATTTTTAGTTCTTTTTCAATTTAGGCTTGACGCAAAAGGTAAATTCTCTAGATATGCAACTAAGTGAATTTACCTATATGACAAGGCTAACAACTAAGCAAGATATATCTAAGCAATATAGAGATAGAATAGGATAGAGGTAACCGAGAGTGGAGCACGCGATGACACGGAGGTGATTCCCGTAGTTCCCTTCCTTTGCAAGAAGGTACGTCTACGTTTGGAGGAGTGTGGTTGCTACGAAAGCCAAACCAACAGCCACGAAGGCTTCACTCAGATCTCCGGTGAGCAACGCCACGAAGGCCTAGCCCACTGATGACCCACAAGTATAGGGGATCGCGATAGTCTTCGAGGGAAGTAAAACCTAAATTTATTGATTCGACACAAGGGGAGGTAAAGAATACTTATAAGCCTTAACAACTGAGTTGTCAATTCAGCTGCACCTGGAAAAGCACTAGCAACAGGGGTGATGTGAAAGTAGCAGTAATATGAGAGCAGTAGTAACAGTAACACAGCAGCAGTAATAGCAATATGAGAGCAATGGCACCAGAAGATAGTTGATACTACTTCCAATGACATGTAGGACAGGTATATAATGATGAGAGATGGACCGGGGTTCCCAGCAATCTACACTAGTGGTAACTCTCCAATAAGTGACAAGTGTTGGGTGAACAAATTACAGTTGGGCAATTGATAGGAATCAAAGCATTAAGATAGAACATCAAGATTATTAATCATGTAGGCATGTTTTCCGTATATAGTCGTACGTGCTCGCAATGAGAAACTTGCACAACATCTTTTGTCCTACCAGCCGGTGGCAGCCGGGCCTCAAGGGAAACTACTGGATATTAAGGTACTCCTTTTAATAGAGTACCGGAGCAAAGCATTAACACTCCGTGAAAACATGTGGTCCTCACATCACTACCATCCCCTCCGGTTGTCCCGATTTCTGTCACTTCGGGGCCATTGGTTCCGGACAGTGACATGTGCATACAACTTGTAGATACAATCTAAGCAACAATATAGAGCTTAAATCTAAGATCATGCCACTCGGGCCCTAGTGACAAGCATTAAGCATAACAAGATTGCAGCAACAATAACTTCACAAACTTTATAGATAGACTAATCATAATGTATCATCCATCGGATCCCAACAAACACAACATCGATTACATCAGATGAATCTCAATCATGTAGGGCAGCTCATGAGACCATTGTATTGAAGTATATGGGGAGAGTATACCGACATAGCTACTGCTAGAACCCGTAGTCCATGGGGGAACTACTCACGGAGCATGATGGAGGCGGTGGCGTTGATGGAGATGGCTTCCGGGGGCACTTCCCCGTTCCGGCAGGGTGCCGGAACAGAGTTCTGTCCCCCGAATTGGAGTTTCGCGATGGCGGCGGCGCCCCTGGAGTCTTTCTGGAGTTTCGTCAATTGGTACGGTGTTTTTAGGTCGAAAGGGATTTTATAGGCGAAGAGGCGGCGCGAGGGGGCACACAGGGCGCCACACCCTAGGCCGGCGCGGCCAGGGTCTGGCCCGCGCCGCCATGTGGTGTGGTGGCCCCCTGGCCCCTCTCCGACTCTTCTTCGGTGTTCTTGAGCCTTCCGGGAAAAATAGGAGGTTTGGCGTTGATTTCGTCCAATTCCGAGAATATTGCCCGAACAACCTTTCTGGAACCAAAAACAGCAGAAAACAGGACGCCTTTGTGGCATCTCGTTAATAGGTTAGTTAGGAAAATGCATGAAATCATCATAAAGTGCAAGCAAAACATGTAAGTATTGTCATAAAACAAGCATGGAGCAGCCAGAAATTATGGATACGTTGGAGACGTATCAGCATCCCCAAGCTTAGTTCCTGCTCGTCCCGAGCAGGTAAACGATAAAAAGAATAATTTCTGTAGTGACATGCTACTTACATAACCTTGATCATACTATTACAAAGCATATGAAATGAATGAAGTGACTCAAGGCAATGATCTATAGTTGCTAACAAATAGATAACATATAGCAAAACTTTTCATGAATAGTACTTTCAAGACAAGCATCAAAAGATTGCACAAGAGTTAACTCATAAAGCAATAGATTCAAAGTAAAGGCATCGAAGCAACACAAAGGAAGATATAAGTTTCAGCGGTTGCTTTCAACTTTCAACATGCATATCTCATGGATAATTGTCAACACAAAGTAATATGATGAATGCAAATATGCAAGTATGTAAGAATCAATGCACAGTTGACACAAGTGTTTGCTTCTAAGATGGAAGGAGATAGGTGAACTGACTCAACATAAAAGTAAAAGAATGGTCCTTCAAAGAGGAAAGCATCGATTGCTATATTTGTGCTAGAGCTTTGGTTTTGAAAACATATAGAGAGCATAAAAAAATAAAATTTTGAGAGGTGTTTGTTGTTGTCAACGAATGGTAATGGGTATACTAACTACCTCGCCAACCGGACTTTCAAGAGCGGCTCCCATGAATTATTGCATATTTATTTGGCACTCCTTCCAACCTTTCTTACACAAACCATGGCTAACCGAATCCTCGGGTGCCTGCCAACAATCTCATACCATGAAGGAGTGCCTTTTTATTTCAGTTTTATTATGATGATGACACTCCCCCCAACCTTTGCTTACACAAGCCATGGCTAACCGAATCCTTAGGGTGCCGTCCATCAATCACAAACCATGGAGGAGTGTCTATTTAAGTTAATTAATTTGGGACTGGGAATCCCGTTGCCAGCTCTTTTTGCAAAATTATTGGATAAGCGGATGTGCCACTAGTCCATATGAGAGTCCGTCAAAAGTAAATGACAAGGTTGAAAGCTAAACACCACATACTTCCTCATGAGCTATGAAATATTAACACAAATTGAGAAGCATTTTGAATTGTTTAAAGGTAGCACTCAAGCAATTTACTTTGGAATGGCAGGAAATACCACATAGTAGGTAGGTATGGTGGACACAAATGGCATAGTTTTTGGCTCAAGGTTTTGGATGCATGAGAAGTATTTCCTCTCAGTACAAGGCTTAGGCTAGCAAGGTTGTTTGAAGCAAACACAAGTATGAACCGGTACAGCAAAACTTACATAAGAACATACTGCAAGCATTATAATACTCTACACTGTCTTCCTTGTTGCTCAAACACTTTTACCAGAAAATATCTAGACCTTAAGAGAGATCAATTATGCAAACCAATTTTAACAAGCTTTACGGTAGTTCTCCACTAATAGGTTTAAACTACATGCAAAAACTTATGATCTACTTGAGAGCTCAAAACAATTGCCAAGTGTCAAATTATCCACAACATATGAGGCATTTTCTTTTCCCAACCAAATAACCAATAAGTATTGTAGCTTCCAACTTTTATCATTGAACATTAAAAGTAAAACGAAGAACAAGTGTTCATATGAAAAAGCGGAGCGTGTCTCTCTCCCAAACAAGGATTGCTAGGATCCAATCTTATTCAAACAAAAACAAAACAAAAATAAAGACACAGACGCTCCAAGTAAAGCACATATGATGTGACCGAATAAAAATATAGTTTCAGGGGAGGAACCTGATAAGTTGATGAAGAAGGGGATGCCTTGGGCATCCCCAAGCTTAGACGCTTGAATATTCTTAAAATATGCAGGGATGAACCACGGGGGCATCTCCAAGCTTAGACTTTTCACTCTTCTTGATCATATATCATCCTCCTCTCTTGACCCTTGAAAACTTCCTTCACAACAAACTTCTCATAAACTTCATTAGAGGGGTTAGTACTCAAAAAATTGAATCCACCTTGGTCCTGTAGTGGCACATTGCAAGAACTCAATTAAACATTAGCTACAGCTCTCTATGTCTAGAAAAGCTCGCTTAAAGTCCACAAGAGACAATGCAAAAAACAGAGACAGAATCTGCCAAAACAGAACAGCCAGTAAAGACGAATTTTAATAAAACACTTCCGTTGCTCAAATCAGAAAACTCAAAACTAATGAAAGTTGCGTACATATCTGAGGAACACGGACGTAAATTGGCATATTTTTATGATTTTTCTACAGAGAAAATAGCCCAGATTCGTGACAGATAGAAATCTGTTTCTGCGCAGAAATCCAAATCTAGTATCAACCTTCGATTAGAGGCTTCACTTGGCACAACAAAACACAAAACTAAGATAAGGAGAGGTTGCTACAGTAGTAAACAACTTCCAAGACACAAATATAAAACAAAGTACTGTAGCAAAATAACACATGGGTTATCTACCAAGAAGTTGCTTTCTTTATAGCCATTAAGATGGGCTCAGCAGTTTTAATGATGCGCTCGCAAGAAATAGTATTGGAAGCAAAAGAGAGCATCAAGAGGCAAATTCAAAACACATTTAAGCCTAACATGCTTCCTATGCAAAGGAATCTTGTAAATAAACAAGTTCATGAAAAGCAAAGTAACAAGCATAAGAAAATAGAACAAGTGTAACATCGAAATTTTAAGCATATAGAGAGGTGTATTAGTACCATGAAAATTTCTACAACCATATTTTCCTCTCTCATAATAATTTTCAGTAGCTTCATGAACAAACTCAACAATATAACTATCACATGCAGCATACTTTCCATGATTTCCAAGCACATAATTTTTATCAAGTTCAAGAATAGTGGAATTAAAACTTTCAAACTTACTTTTATTAATAATATAACAAGGTAGTTGATCAATCTCAAGAGATATGGGACACATAGATAAAGTTAAATCCTCTCCAATCCCATTTTCATTAGTAGTACAATTAATATTATCAAGTAACATAGGACCATCATCTAGAGCTTTATCATAAACATTTGCTAAGCAAAATTCTTTAGTACCATGCATTTCGACATCAGGCACAAACAAAGCATTATCATAAGATTTATCAAAGTAGCATGGATTATCATATATAACAGTAGCATAATTATTCTCACAAGTTTTACTCATAGGTACTATTTCAAGAGAATCCACAGGAACATAACATTCAACCTCTTCCGGTAAGCATGGAGGACAATCAAATAGTGTAAGAGATAAAGAGTTACTCTCATTAGAAGTTTGGCATGGCTAGCTAATCCATTCTTCCTCCTTTTGTTCGTCGCTCTCCTCTTCTTTTTCATCCAATGAGCTTTCAGGTTCATCAATTTCTTCTTCCACCGGTTCCTGCAAATTGTGAGTGCATTCTTGTGCATTAATGTGTCTCTCTTTATAATCAAGGATATAAGGATTCCTATTGTAGCATTCTATGCAAGAATTAAGGATAGTAGAGACATAATCTTTAAGGTCCTTACAAATAGCACAAGTTTCATAATTCTCAACCATGAAGGATTCTATCTCGGAGGCTCCCATAAATAAGACAAATTGTTCTACCTCTTCGAACCCATAATGAATATAGCAATTCCGATTATAGCTCTTAATAAAATATTCCTCACTAAAGCCACATTGAAATTTAAGATGTTTAGTATCCTGTTGAGAGCAACAGTTTATATCATGGCGTCTAAGCAAGATTCTAGCAATTATATTTAATTTTTCTATCATAGCACTCATTATTTTACCAGTTCTTGATTCTCTATAACAATTATAACATTCCATAAGCTCCAAGTAGGTTGTTGGTTCTCCCATAATAGCAGTTTTTAATTTTTTGGTTTTTCAAATTTTTATGGATTTTTGGGTATATGAGACAAATAAAACAAGACAAAAATAAACTAAGCAAAAGTAATCTACGCAAACTAATACTAGACAGAAATAAACTAAGCACAACTAAACTAGACAAAAGTAAACTAAGAAAAATAAAATAAAACAAAACAGAGAGAGAGGTAGAGTGTACTCCCCAGGTGAACTTATGAGTAGAGCTATGCCTCCCCGGCAACGGCGCCAGAAAACAGTCTTGATGACCCACAAGTATAGGGGATCGCGATAGTCTTCGAGGGAAGTAAAACCCAAATTTATTGATTCGACACAAGGGGAGGTAAAGAATACTTATAAGCCTTAACAACTGAGTTGTCAATTCATTGCACACTGGAAAAGCACTAGCAACAGGGGTGATGTGAAAGTAGCGATAATATGAGAGCAGTAATGTGATAACATAGCAGCAGTAATAGCAATATGAGAGCAATGGCACCAGAAGATAGTTGATACTACTTCCAATGACATGTAGGACAGGTATATAATGATGAGAGATGGACCGGGGTTCCCAGCGATCTACACTAGTGGTAACTCTCCAATAAGTGACAAGTGTTGGGTGAACAAATTACAGTTGGGCAATTGATAGGAATCAAAGCATTAAGATAGACCATCAAGATTATTAATCATGTAGGCATGTTTTCCGTATATAGTCGTACGTGCTCGCAATGAGAAACTTGCACAACATCTTTTGTCCTACCAGCCGGTGGCAGCCGGGCCTCAAGGGAAACTACTGGATATTAAGGTACTCCTTTTAATAGAGTACCGGAGCAAAGCATTAACACTCCGTGAAAACATGTGATCCTCACATCACTACCATCCCCTCCGGTTGTCCCGATTTCTGTCACTTCGGGGCCATTGGTTCCGGACAGTGACATGTGCATACAACTTGTAGATACAATCTAAGCAACAATATAGAGCTCAAATCTAAGATCATGCCACTCGGGCCCTAGTGACAAGCATTAAGCATAACAAGATTGCAGCAACAATAACTTCACAAACTTTATAGATAGACTAATCATAATGTATCATCCATCGGATCCCAACAAACACAACACCGATTACATCAGATGAATCCCAATCATGTAGGGCAGCTCATGAGACCATTGTATTGAAGTACATGGGGAGAGGATACCGACATAGCTACTGCTAGAACCCGTAGTCCATGGGGGAACTACTCACGGAGCATGATGGAGGCGGTGGCGTTGATGGAGATGACTTCCGGGGGCACTTCCCCGTTCCGGCAGGGTGCCGGAACAGAGTTCTGTCCCCCGAATTGGAGTTTCGCGATGGCGGCGGCGCCCCTGGAGTCTTTCTGGAGTTTCGTCAATTGGTACGGTGTTTTTAGGTCGAAAGGGATTTTATAGGCGAAGAGGCGGCGCGGGGGCACACAGGGCGCCACACCTAGGCCGGCGCAGCCGGGTGCAGCCCGCGCCGCCATGTGGTGTGGTGGCCCCCGGCCCCTCTCCGACTCTTCTTCGGTGTTACGGAGCCTTCCGGGAAAAATAGGAGGTTTGGCGTTGATTTCGTCCAATTCCGAGAATATTGCCCGAACAGCCTTTCTGGAACCAAAAACAGCAGAAAACAGGAACTGGCACTGTGGCATCTCGTTAATAGGTTAGTTCCGGAAAATGCATGAAATCATCATAAAGTGCAAGCAAAACATGTAAGTATTGTCATAAAACAAGCATGGAACGACAGAAATTATGGATACGTCGGGGACGTATCACCCACTTCCACTAAGGGATTTCCTCGAGGCGGAAACCGGGCCTTTACAAGGTTCTTGGGGCACACATCCACAACCAAATTGGAGGCTCCCAAATCTGTTACAACACAACAATCAACAACAATACATCAACACAAATCAACTAGGGAACCAAATAGGAACACTAGCATGAGATCCCTCAAACAAGAGAGGGGGAAATGAAGAACGCTTCGGTGAGGATGTAGATCGGTGTCTTCTCCTTCGAATCTCCAAAGATCAAGAGCTTTGGTTGGGGGAGGAAAGAGATCTTGCAGATCTTGTGTTCTTGAGGTGGCTCTAATGGTGGTGAAGCTTGGCAGATTTTTCTTGCAATGATTGAGCAACTTGTCCCTTTGGAGAAGAGAGCTATTTATATGGGTGGAGCTTTCAGATCTGACCGTTGGGGACGAATTCCACTTGCACCGGAAGTTCCGGCCAGGATGGCCGGAAGTTCCGGCCTCCACCGGAAGTACCGGCCACTCGGGCCGGAACTTCCGCCCTTCATAAAATACCTGCAAAGCAAAAGAAGGGGCAGAACTTGGGCGGAACTTCCGGTGGCCGGAAGTTCCGGCCAAGTTCCGGCCAAGTTCCGGAAACTTGCGAAAACCTTACTGGACTATACTGAGCCACAAACACGGAATTCCGGAACTTGCCCGGAAGTTGGGCGGAAGTTCCGCTGACCGGAACTTCCGGCCAACTCCACCGGAACTTCCGGTCCTGAAGAGAAAACCTGAGCACAGACGTCGCTGAGAAGCTTCTGCTGAAAAAGTCAGGCCGGAACTTCCGCCAGATTAGGCCGGAACTTCCGCGGATCTGAAACCTGCAGAACTTCAGAACAGCTAAACCAATACACCGATCCAACATAATTTTTGATGGCTTGTACCTGTCTACATCAACACACATAAAAATATACATAGTGTTGACGTCAAACACACAAAACCCAAAAGGGCGGGAAATGTTCTTTCAATCTCCCCCTTTTTGGTGTTTGATGACAACACAAGTATTTGCAAGGAATAGATAATGTAAACAACAATGTGAGAGATATAGAGGAGCTCCCCCTAGATATGAGCAATGGTACATAAGAAGCTCCCCCTATATCTTGCAACCGTCTTCCAAGGGTTAGCAATACAACATAGTGATAAGCATATGGATAATAAGATCATGCACACATAGATAACCAAGGAAGACTCACATACGGAGTTTACCATACACAAATAAGGTTCCAAGCACATAGATAGAGTTTACAAACCAAATAGCTAAGACATAGTTCGACACCATAAAGATAACTAGAATCACAAGCAATAAAAACCAAAGCCAACACGAGCTTGTGACTCCCCCATGCAAATACCCACCGAAGAGCAACCTAACAAGGTCTCACTCTCCCCCTTTGGCACCAAAGCACCAAAAAGGAAAAGGAGAATCTACGCGCCCCAAGGGTCGGCGTTAGCCCAGCCGGGAGGGAGGTTCGATGAAGCGCCGGGATAGGGAGGAGTGTGAGGAGGAGACTCGATCTCAAGGCCATCCGGAGGAAGAGGAACACCATAACGAGAGACCCACTCAGCTTCCGGAGTGACATCCTCCTCGGATCCGGGGGGAGACACTTCCACCTCAAGTGCCCTCATGATGCTCTTCTGACGAACCCTTGACTTCTTGGCTTCAACATGCTGCTGATACTGACGTTGGTTGACTGCAGAGGTGAGGCAAAAGATCTGTCTCATGCGGCGTGCTAGCTTGGAAGCCCAACTCGGTGGCTTCTCATCCATGGGATTAACATCTTCAAGAGGAGAGTTGTGGCGCTTGGCCCTCAATGTCTTCACTTCATGGGATGTGAGAGTGAGTGGAATGGATTGAACGAGTCTAGCCTGACAAGTATCCATCCAA
This sequence comes from Lolium perenne, assembly GCF_019359855.2. Lineage (NCBI taxonomy): Eukaryota > Viridiplantae > Streptophyta > Magnoliopsida > Poales > Poaceae > Lolium > Lolium perenne. The sequence continues at coordinate 188,470,758 of NC_067246.2, read as the reverse complement.
GTGTCCTCAATGAGCTTCATAATGTACGGAGCAAAGGCGGGAAGCTTCTTCTCATACACACATGACCACATCTCATGGTAGATGTAGTCCATCACATCAATCTTCTCACCGGTGCCCTTCTTAGCAAAAGAGTTTGCCATTAGATCCACTTCATAAAGATGTATCTCATCAAGGTTGCCACCCTTTGGTCCAATGGTTTCCCGGTAGACTCTAAGCATAATATCCCAAGTGGGGAGAAGATCCGCACTCTTGCCCGGAACACCCCAACCGGGGATGTAGAGGTGCTCCAAGACTTCCCTTGTTTGAGCCCATGAGCTATCATGGCACCTCCAACCATTTGCATTAACACCCGGGTAGCGAGGGTATCCAAGGGCGGCTCCAAACTTTGCCAAGTTAGACTCAAGGAGCCTCTCATGAGTCATCCACCGAAATGTTCTTGCTTCATCTTGCTCAAAGTGGACGGTGGCATAGAACTGTTGAATCAACCCAACATCATAGTCCTTGTTGAGCTCCATAATGGGATAGAGCCCAAACTCTCCACACATAGTATAAGCTTCTTCAAAGTACTTGTTAGCGGCCATCTTCCCGGTGTCAATAGCATGTTGAGGGGCTACCCCCTTCTTGAATGGAATGTAGATCTCATAGAATATCTCCTCTTGGGACTTGTTGTGGAACCGCTTATCCCCAACCCTATTGTTCCGAGGGGTGAGGTAAGGGTTCATGTCACGGACCTCCTTGTACTCATTATATTGCATGCTCTTCACGGATATATGTATGTTCTTCCCACGAACAGTCGGTGACTTGAGCCTCTGAGCAGCTGCGACTTCTTTGGCGAGCGGTGAGCTTGGATGGTCGGGTTTGCTCGAGTTCTTCCTCTACCTCATCCACATGATCCTTGCCTCTCTTCTTGGAACCACCTGATAACGGAATCAAAATGATAGGACTGATGAAAGAGAACACATAAGCAAAGAGGCCAAACACCGGAGCATGCACGGGATATCGGGTAACAGCAGAAAAAGTCGCCAGGCCGGAAGTTCCGGTGAGAACCGGCGGAAGTTCCGCCCCGGGCGGAAGTTCCGGCGTGAAGGGCCGGAACTTCCGGCTGTTCGAAAACAGCGGCAGTTTCTCACCAGATCTGAGGCAATGGCTAAAAGAACCGCATTACCACGACATCCTAAGCACGATCTAGTAGAGGAAAGGCATCTAGAGGATTTCTACCATAGCTTTGCCTAGAGTATGCCCTATATTTCATCTAGTGAGGTCTACCCACACATAGAGAGGGAGAGGGCACAAACCGGGGGGAGCCATGGAGGAGAAGAGGGAGAGGATGCCGATCCACGGAGACGATCCGGCGGGGAGCGCCGGAGGAGGGAGATCCGGCCGGAGGAGCAGCAGCCGTCACAGGGGAGGAGCACCACCAAATAGATCTTGGAAAGGGGAAAAGTGAGGAAGATGGAACTGCTCACCCGTTCGGCCCAGTTATATAGTGGCCACTTAAGGCCGGAAGTTCCGCTCGTTGGAGCCGGAACTTCCGGTCTCTCAGGAACCACCCAGGCTGGACACGAACAGGGCTGCACAGGCGAAAAGGATACCGGCCGGAAGTACCGGTCGAAACGACCGGAACTTCCAGTGGAACAGGAAACTGTGCCCAAAAACAGGATTTTGACATGAACAAGGTGCACTTGGAGAAGGTGAAGGATATGTCTTAGATGAGATAGGATTAGGACAGATACGCCAAACTGTGAGATGGTACATGATCACTCATTTTTGCAAATAAATCAAATGACGGCCAAAAATGAGTGATTTCCCATAAACAAGGAGATGTCAATAAAATCCAATGAAGATCCAAACAACTCCAACTCTTCACGAAGAAGAGTGCGGTGGCCTAGGCCACCATATATGAGTGTTATGATATGGCACCGCGAAGATATATCTTGGGTCCAAACCAATACTCATCATTTAAGCTCACATATCAACATATGATATAACGAGAATGAAATCTTTAATGTTGGCATTATGGGGGGAGGGATAGCTCAATAATTTAAACCGCACTCCCCCTATCTCCATGCCCACATCTAAACCAAATAAAGTTTTGAGACGAAGGTGTGTTTGCAAGATGATCAAGCTATACTCCTTGAATCGATGATATTTAGCTCATTCCTCAAATAAGTGAACCTTGCTTCATCAAGAGGCTTCGTGAATATATCGGCAAGTTGATCTTTGGTAGGAACATAGATGAGTTCAATATCACCACGGGCAACATGATCCCTAATGAAATGATTCCGGATCTCAATATGCTTCGTTCTTGAATGTTGCACCGGATTATAGGCAATCTTGATAGCACTTTCATTGTCACATAATAGAGGCACTTTGTCACAAATGACACCGTATTCCTTTAAAGTTTGCCTCATCCATAACAATTGAGTGCATCCACTTGCGGCGGCAACATATTCGGCTTCGGCGGTGGAGAGAGATATACAATTTTGCTTCTTAGATGACCAACACACCAAGGACCTACCAAGAAATTGGCAAGCCCCGGTGGTTGATTTCCTATCATCCTTGTCTCCCGCCCAATCCGCATCGGTGTACCCATTGAGAATAAAACTTGAGCCTTTGGGGTACCAAATACCATATCTTGGGGTATCAACCAAATATCGAAAGATTCTCTTGAGAGCTATCATGTGGCTCTCCTTAGGAGAAGCTTGATACCTTGCACACACACCAACACTCAACACTATGTCCGGTCTAGATGCACAAAGGTAAAGCAAGGATCCAATCATGGAGCGATATACCTTTTGATCCACCTCTTTACCATTGGGATCAAGTGCAAGATGACATTTGGTAACCATAGGAGTGGCAACACCCTTCATCTCGGTCATCTTGAACCTCTTGAGCATGTCTTGGAGATATTTTGCTTGGTTGATGAAGGTTCCTCCTCTCAATTGCTTGATCTCAAAACCAAGGAAGAACTTCATCTCTCCCATCATAGACATCTCAAACCTATCGGTCATAAGCTTTGAGAATTCATCATTGAAAGCTTTGTTAGTAGAGCCAAAGATAATATCATCAACATATAATTGGCAAACGAAAAGCTCCCCATTGACCCTCTTAATAAAAAGAGTGGGATCGATTAGCCCAACATCAAACCCACGGTCTGCCAATAATTCCTTAAGGTGCTCATACCAAGCTCTAGGAGCTTGTTTGAGACCATAAAGAGCTTTATCGAGCTTGTAGACATGGTTAGGGAAGTTGAGATCCTCGAACCCCGGGGGTTGCTTAACATAAACCTCTTCATGTATAGGACCATTAAGAAATGCACTTTTCACATCCATTTGTTGTAACTTAAAGTTATGATGCGGTGCATAAGCAAGAAGGATACGGATGGACTCAAGACGAGCCACGGGAGCATAGGTTTCTCCAAAGTCAATTCCCTCAACTTGAGAGAACCCTTGAGCCACCAATCTTGCCTTGTTCCTCACAACATTTCCAAACTCATCTTGCTTGTTCTTGAATATCCATTTAGTGCCAATAACATTGCGGCACCCCTTTGGCTTCTCTACTAATGTCCACACTTTGTTGTGCTTGAAGTTGTTGAGTTCTTCGTGCATAGCTTCCAACCAATCCAAATCTTCAAGGGCTTCAAATACTTTCTTGGGTTCCACTAAGGAGATATAAGCATGATGGTTGCTAAAATTAGCCAATTGCCTTCTTGTGGAAACCTTTGCCCTTATATCACCAAGAACCTTATCATGAGTGTGATCACGAAGCTCAAGGTTCCTTTCTCTTCTTGCTAGACGACGGGCCTCGATCTCCTCCTTGGTTCTTCTTGGCCTTGGAGGTATCACTTGATCAACTTGATCTTTTGGGTCCCCGTCTTGACCTTCAACTTGAGCAACTACAATCTCTTGTGAGTGCTCAACATCATGTGCTTGATCTTGGACATCATTTGGTGCGGAGCAAATATCAAATGGATACTCGTCGGAACCATCATGAATTCTTGGTTGATCATGACCTTGATCTTGTCCTTGATCTTGTCCTTGATCTTGCACACTAGAGGGAGGGTTTTGTTCTTGTTCTTGGGTTGGTGCATCATTTGCTTCACTTGATGGGGTTTGTTGATGTTGAGAAGATGAGGGCTCCACCGTGGTAGAGCATAGTCCTTCCCGAGACGCCACACCGTGTCCCTCAATGGGGCGGAAAAATCCCACACCCATTCTTACTATGGCATCTTGAGGTATTTCATCACCTGCACAAACATCAACTTGCCCCACTTGGGAGCCATCATTTTCTTCGAACTTCACACTACAAGATTCAATGATAATCCCGGAGGATACATCAAAGATTCTATAAGTGTGAGATTCGGCACCGTAACCAACAAATATACCCTCCAAAGCTTTAGGAGCAAATTTAGACAAACGAACCCCTTTGATTTTGTAGAAACACTTACACCCGAACACCTTGAAGTATGATATATTAGGCTTTTTCCCGGTGAGTATTTCATATGGAGTCTTGTTCAATCCCTTGCGGAGATAGAGCCGGTTAGAGGAGTGGCAAGCGGTGGAGATGGCTTCCGCCCAAAAGTTATAGCGGGATTTATACTCCGCCATCATAGATCTTGCCATATCCATAAGAGTCCGGTTCTTCCTCTCCGCAACACCATTTTGTTGAGGGGTGTAAGCAGCGAAATATTGATGACGAATCCCCTCATCACTAAGAAAATCATTGAGTGTGTAGTTCTTGAACTCGGAGCCGTTGTCACTTCTTATTGCCATAATGAGGAGGTTGTGTTGGCGTTGCACCTCGGTAGCAAAGTCAATGAATATTTGTTGAGTCTCATCTTTCGTCTTGAGAAAGTAGACCCAAGTGTATCTTGAGTAGTCATCGACAATCACCAAGCAATGTTTCTTCGCACCAAGACTTGCATGAGTAACGGGACCAAAGAGATCCACATGAAGGAGCTCCAAGATCCTCTTGGAAGAGATGATGGTCTTGCTTGGATGCGGAGAGTCATGCATTTTGCCTTCAACACAAGCCCTACAAACACGATCTTTGGCAAAAGACACATTTTCCATTAGTCCCACAATATGGTTCCCCTTGTGAAGACTTTGCAAAGTTCTCATGTTAACATGGGCTAGGCGGCGATGCCACAACCAACCCACGTCCGCCTTTCCGAATAGGCACATCGCACTTGACGTGGTGGTCCCCGAAAAGTCCACCACATACAAGTTGTGTTCGCGATACCCAACGAATGCGACTTTTAGAGTCTTGCTCCACAAGAGGACCACAATATCATTATCAATAAAGACGGTGAAACCCATCTTGCCAAGGGCGGAAACGGAAAGCAAATTGTAACCAAGGGTTTTGACAAGCATGACATCCACAAGAGTAATGTTGTGTGCAACCACAACCTTGCCAAAACCCAATACCTCGGATGTAGAATTATCGCCAAAGGAGACGGTGATATCATTTATGTTAGGCCTCAACTCCTTGACGAGGTTCTTGCCGCCGGTCATATGACTTGTACATCCACTATCAAGTACCCATTTTGAACCTCCGGCGGCATAGTCCTACATGAGATCAATTCTTGGATTTAGGTACCCATTTTTCAATGGGTCCTCTTTTGTTAGCAACAAGGGTCTTTGGAACCCAAATAGACCAAGCAACATAACCATCATATGGACCAGCATATTTAGCATAAACATCACCATAATAATCTTTAAAGAGAACATAGTGAGGGTTATCTATTCCCGCACCATCATCATTAATGGTGTTGCCCTTTCGGGGTTCACCATTAGCTTTCTCATGTGCGGGCTTGGTCTTTTTCTTGTTTGCCTTTTTAGCCTTGGTATTAAAACCAAGTCCCTCCTTCCCATTGTTTGACCTTTGCTTACTCAAAATATCATCCAAGGAAAGTTTACTTTGGGGAGAGGAGGTCCTAGCAAGTTCATCTTTCAACCTAGCATTTTCCTCAATTATATTTGCATGATCACATGAAGGAGTAGAGGTACTAGGTATGTCATATGAAGCAAGCCTAATTTGAAGTTGCTCATAAGACTCGGAGAGGAGAGAGTATTCACTCTTCAAGGCTTTGTGAGCCTTGTCTAGTTCATCTAGATCCTTCACAAGTTTCTCATGATCAACACCAAATTTGGCCTTTTCCTTTATAAGAACTTTAGTCTTAGCTCTAGCAAGATCTCTAGCTTTAGTGAGCTTGTTAATTTTATCTTGAGGCTCTTCAAGAGTTTCTAGCCTCTCCTCAAGAGAAGCTATAGTTTCTTGACTTTCCTCAAGAGCATTTTTAAGGGCATGGATTTCAAGAGAGTCTTCTCTCTCTATTTGACCCTTTTTCTCAAGCATATCACTTTGTTGAGCTATACGAACCATGAGGCTTGAAACATGCTTCTTAGTGTTACCTTGTAGGTTACTAATGAACTCATCAAACTCTAGCATCTCTTGTTTCACTTTTAGACTAGCGGGGTCAACCCCTAGATCATTAGCAATGTTAGGCATAGAGGGGTTAGGAGATGATACCTCGGAAGATTTAGCCATAAGGCAACTTTCTTCCTCCACATGAATGACCTCATTGGGGGATTCACTTGGTGATGAAGAGTTAGTGGAGAGGGAGGCAAGAGCGACCAATCCATTAGAGGTTGCATCTTCTTCATCATCAACATCATCATCTCCGGAGGTATACTCTTCTTGAGTTGATAGCACAATAGGTGTGTCCAAGGAGGACCTTGCCATGAAGCAATGTGCATTCTTGATATGAGGGTTCTCATTGGGAGATTCAAAGAGAGATGAAGAGGGTATGTTGGTGGTGACGATGGCGGCCAATTCCTTTGAGCTTTCTTCATCTTCATCACCACTAGAACTTTCAACTTCATCGGGTGAATATTCTTCCCTTGTTACTAGCACAACTCTTGAGGGCCTCTTGCCCTTCTTGGTCTTGTTGTTGTAGAACTTCTTGTTGAGGGGCTTTGAATATTTGCCCTTTGAGTCTTTGCTCTTGTCCTTGGGAATGAGCCTCCCATTATGAAGCTCTCTATTCTCATAGGGGCATTCGGCAATGAAGTGGCGCTTGTCATCACAATTGTAGCATGATCTTGTCTTTGGACCAAAGCTAGTGAACCCACTTTTGTTGTTCCTCTTGATGTTGTCTTCCTTGGCCTTGGAGGATCAACCCAAAAGGATTTTGCATGGAAGGCCATGTGATCATGGTAGTGGCATTGCAAATCTTCCGGATAGGTCATACTCCAAGATGCCCTATAAGATTCTTGAGGAATCACTTCTTCAACGGAGTTGACCACCAAGGCAAGGTTGGAACCTTTTGCCATCCCAAGAGCACGATTGCGAGAATCATGAGAGGTTTCCTCAAGCACCTTGAGAGCTTGCATCTCGTGCACGACTTGTTGAGAGGTGAGAGAGGAATAGCATTCCCTTCCCACAAGAGTCTTGACATCAATGGGTACAAATGGCATCATGCATTCAATGTACTTCTCCTTGATCCAAGAGTCATTGATGTGGGTGGCACCAATAAGCCGGAAGGCATCGGCAACGGTGAGAAGTCTTCCATACATGTCTTCATGATCTTCATCCGGTAGCCTCATGAACCCTTCGGCTTTATTCTTAAGAGCATTATACTTGTTCCTCCTTGTGCTCTCACTTCCAATGCAACTAGCGGTCAAACCATCCCAAGCTTCCTTGGCGGTGGTGTAGTTCCGGACACGATGCAATTCCTTTGTCCCCACACTAGTTTGAATCATGTGCAAGGCGGTGTTGTTGAGTTGACTATCAACCGCTTCTCTTCTAGTCAACTTGTCGGGGTTGTATGGCTTGAAGCCCTCCAAGATGATTCTCCATAATTCATTGGAAGCACTACAAACATGAGAGCGGAACTCAAATTGCCAAGTATCGAAATTATCAATAGAAAACTTAGGTGGGTCGCCCCGAATGTTCAAATGGGGATGGGGAACCGGTATATCGGGTGATTGGAAAGGTGGAGGTACTCGATTGTAGCTCTCACTCCCATTAGTTCCCTTAGGAGATGCAATGGGAGATTTGATAGTGTTTAAGTTATCACCTTCCACGGGTTTGGTAGATGAGGGTAAGTCCGAAGCCTCTCCCTCATCTAACGCACCCGTGTCTTTTACCTCTACACTAGGAGCCTTGGGAAGGGCCGGAGCCAAAAGCTCGGCAATCATCTTTTTCATGCTTTCCATTTGGGCTTCCACGGAGGACTTCAACGAATTGAAGTCTTCCACGGAGACCATCTTGGCGGCCCCTTCCGAGGACTCCTCGTCCGGCATACTCTTAGGCGGTTAAGCCCGAAATAAGAGCCGAGGCTCTGATACCAATTGAAAGGATCGTATGCCGCACCTAGAGGGGGGGGGTGAATAGGTGCTAACCAATTTTTAGTTCTTTTTCAATTTAGGCTTGACGCAAAAGGTAAATTCTCTAGATATGCAACTAAGTGAATTTACCTATATGACAAGGCTAACAACTAAGCAAGATATATCTAAGCAATATAGAGATAGAATAGGATAGAGGTAACCGAGAGTGGAGCACGCGATGACACGGAGGTGATTCCCGTAGTTCCCTTCCTTTGCAAGAGGTACGTCTACGTTTGGAGGAGTGTGGTTGCTACGAAAGCCAAACCAACAGCCACGAAGGCTTCACTCAGATCTCCGGTGAGCAACGCCACGAAGGCCTAGCCCACTTCCACTAAGGGATTTCCTCGAGGCGGAAACCGGGCCTTTACAAGGTTCTTGGGGCACACATCCACAACCAAATTGGAGGCTCCCAAATCTGTTACAACACAACAATCAACAACAATACATCAACACAAATCAACTAGGAAACCAAATAGGAACACTAGCATTAGATCCCTCAAACAAGAGAGGGGGAAATGAAGAACGCTTCGGTGAGGATGTAGATCGGTGTCTTCTCCTTCGAATCTCCAAAGATCAAGAGCTTTGGTTGGGGGAGGAAAGAGATCTTGCAAATCTTGTGTTCTTGAGGTGGCTCTAATGGTGGTGAAGCTTGGCAGATTTTTCTTGCAATGATTGAGCAACTTGTCCCTTTGGAGAAGAGAGCTATTTATATGGGTGGAGCTTTCAGATCTGACCGTTGGGGACGAATTCCACTTGCACCGGAAGTTTCGGCCAGGATGGCCGGAAGTTCCGGCCTCCACCGGAAGTACCGGCCACTCGGGCCGGAACTTCCGCCCTTCATAAAATACCTGCAAAGCAAAAGAAGGGGCGGAACTTGGGCGGAACTTCCGGTGGCCGGAAGTTTCGGCCAAGTTCCGGCCAAGTTCCGGAAACTTGCGAAAACCTTACTGGACTATACTGAGCCACAAACACGGAATTCCGGAACTTGCCCGGAAGTTGGGCGGAAGTTCCGCTGACCGGAACTTCCGGCCAACTCCACCGGAACTTCCGGTCCTGAAGAAAACACGAGCACGAGACGTCAACGAGAAGCACGCTGAAAAAGTCAGGCCGGAACTTCCGCCAGATTAGGCCGGAACTTCCGCCAGATACAGAAAACCTGCAGAACTTCAGAACAGCTAAATCAATACACCGATCCAACATAATTTTTGATGGCTTGTACCTGTCTACATCAACACACATAAAAATATACATAGTGTTGACGTCAAACACACAAAACCCAAAAGGGCGGGAAATGTTCTTTCAGGTGTGTTACCTCTCCGAGGCACACCGTGCGTGTTTATATAGGAGGTTTAACCAACAACCTCAAAAGGATTTACATCAAGTTTGTTACAAAGGAGGACTCTAGAAGAATCTAGTCTAACCACTCATAGCCTTATCAATATGGCCGGTGGAAATAAGATAAACACGCACACATAAATATCTAAACTGTATACTACACGTTTACAAGTCTAGCTCGTTTAACAAACCGAACATTACTGCTTCTTCCGATCTATATTAGTTGCAACTAATATAGATGTATCTAGACATATTTTAGTTGTAGGTATATCTATACTAGTGGCCGTAATATAAATTAGAGGGACTATATCATTACGTGCTATAACATGATTAGCACTCTTTTATGATACATACGTATTTAGATAAATCTACGATAAGTAATGGTCACATTCACACGATGTAGCACATGTGCAACCATGGCAAACACCACGTTTTGGCAAAAGGGTGCAGATACACGCACCCATAAAAGGTCAGGCTCCCCATGTTCGCCTGTTATTGAACATTGGACAACTACCAAGAACTCCTTCCGTCCCACATGAAACTATGTTTTAACTTTATCAAAATTTAGTATAGATGAAGAATAAAGTTAAGACCTGTTTTATTGGATGGATGAAATTCTTTTTTCTAGGATGCAAAGTGTTGATGTTTATTCTCCCTCCGTCCATAAAAAGATATTTTAGTTTAGTAAAAAAATAGATGCATTTAGATCCGATTTACGACATAGAAATATTCAAAAAAAAAAGACATTGTTTTATAGATATATATAGGTAGTATTACATATTTAGGCTAGCCATAGTGCTAGTATCATAGCTAGTATCATGCATCCTAACTCCACCAAAAATATTAATGTGGCATGTAATTATGGATGAAAGAGGAGATTAGAGTATCATAGGTAGATATTGTATCATAGCGCACATCACGAGAAAAGTTAGTAGTATCAAATAAATCTTGTACACGTACAAATTTATATTGGGATTCTACAAATCAATTAATATAGCAAAACTATGATACTAGTATATAATACTATGCATTATGGATCTAATATCATACAAAAATATCATATACTACCCACTATGACCAGCCTTATGTATTTTAGTTCTTTTTTATAACTGCACTTCAGTTCGTGCGCGTAAACATCGGTTGGTGCAAAGCACGACGATTAGCCGGGGCATTGGATCTCGGATACAACCAATCAAATTAGTGAAAAGCACGGAGTACCGAAAAGAAACAGGCGTGCACGCACGTGACGCGTCGCACGAGTCCGCATGCAATTCTTGCACAGTATTAAAAGCTGGGACACGCGCGCCTACATGCCAAGACATGCAGGTCTCGGCAGTCAAACGGAGCGCAAAATCCTCAGCCGATTTCTCCCCATGTGACGCCCCATTTGTCTGGACGTACTACATAGCAGCACGCGGAAATGTTCGGATCCTCTGACACGGGGTGTGCTAGATTCTCAACGGAGAGGTCAAACGTGTCAATTTTCTCAGGGAATGATACTCACTGCTCAATCCCCACGGGAAGATCGAACGACTGGAGCTGCCGGGTTTGTAAATTACGGCGAAGGCCTGACCGCTGACTGATGAAACCAGCTGATATGATTAAGCCTCTATGTGCCCTCCAGTTGGAGGCGTCAGGTAGACGCGAAACCCAGCCTGACATCGCTGTCAAAGTGTCGAGGCAATGTACAATCGACCAGCGTATCCAGGGATTAAGAGACAGGACGCCAACTAAAACGTCTTGACAGCAACCTGTCGCCGCCCTTTTCGCTCGCCTCGCATGTCCTCGACCTCGATCGGTAGCTCGTAAAGCGCCGGCCATTGATAACAATGGCTTGCAGCTTAATCTAGTCTAGTAGAGAAATAAACAATGGCTTGCGGCTGCGATCATGCGCGAGTAGCTAGGTAGTAGTGGTTTGATCGTTAACGTGCTCCCGGTTGTTCGCCTAATCGATATATCCAGGTTCTGACCGCGACCGGCGAGCGGTGACCTCGCTCGCGAACTTTCTTGGCGTAGCCAACGGTTAACCGTCGACGCCGGCGCGTACGTACGGTACGTTGGGCATGGCTGCTGGCACCCGGCCGCGTGCTGCCTATGTGCTGTAGCTGTCGATCCAGGCCTATCCGTCTGCCCGTTTCATTTCCAATTCCTTTTTTTCCCTCTGCGTTCGTATACGTCGTCGAGTGATGGCCTTGTCCGTCTGGCCGGAATTTCCACTTTACTGCATCGCCAAGCTACTGAAGATTCCGGTGTTCTTCGGTTTGCTCGCAGGTGTTTTTCTGTCGACAACATTCTCTTTCTTTCATTCATCACTCGTAACGCTGCCGACAGCACGTTTCCGATGTGGATCGCGCTCTACAAACAACGCCATCAAAATGCAATTAACAAGTACTACTACCAGGAGTAATAACCAAGTAAACCCGAAGCAGCAGCTGTCCGTGAGATGCGAAATAGCGAGAATTCACACGGTAATATCGATGGCCAATGTGAAAAGCACCAAATCTTACGCGTGTTCTACCGGAAGACATGGTCTCACTGGAAGTGATCTGTATTCCAAATGCTGCTTGAATGATGGACCTCTGTATCGAACGCGCTGCAAATGCGGAGTAATTCCGGCAGGGAGCACGGTACGCAGCAACAGCATAATACCGACCATGGCGTATAACCAGTCCAGCGCGCAGCCGTACACCGTAGCACCGCAAAACCAGCATACGAGGAATAGGCGGTGACCGTGGCCAGGGTGGCCAGTCAAGTACACACAGTACAGACACGTTCGGTTGCCTGCATCGAAATTGTGGCTCACTGCGTTAATGAGATGGGCTCACCTGTACGTCACGAACGGACAATGGGCCATGAAAACTGGGTTGTTTGGTAGTCTGCGCGGCCTTTTGCGTGCCGGAGAAGGAACCCAGACCCTATCGTTTGGTTGCCCGTTTCCAGCCCAACTTGCACGCAAGAAAACAGGAATATGCTCTTTGGTTGTTCAAATCACAGTTCCATATCCTTACCATAATTCAAATAGGGTGAGATTACTATGCCATAGCATCTTACATACGACCAGAGACCACTCAGAAAAACAAGATCCTCACGATCACCACGATGAGGAAGGCGATGATGTAATCTTTGATCCGGCTGGGACGTACCTCCGGCGGTGCTCCTTGTAGAGCATGTACTTCCTCCGGCAGCAGCTGTGCTAATGGCACTGCCTCATCGATGGCCTGATCTTCCAGGAACTCCTCTTCTAGAAAGGTGAGGTACTCTTTGTTGTGCCACCTCCAATGTTTCATACCATCGGTAGCTGTTGTTGGAGTAGTCACTGATCTGGTCTTGACAGACTCTCTATGAGCTGTAGATTCTTCGAACTCGTCCGCGGAACACCACATACCACTAGTATGGTATAAGAAGAAGAAGTTATCAATCACAACCATGAAGTAATTTAGAAAAGAGCAATAGAACAACACAAGTGTTGACAACAAATGATAAACTAACAGGGGCATGCATGATCATTCCAAAAGTGGATCACAAGTTTATCCTACACTACCATGGTGTCATCCTACCACCACAACAAAAGTGGGTGTCATCCTAACACCGCAAGTTCACCATCACCTAAGGGGTTAGTATATACCACCTCATCATAGTTACAAAAGGGGGCCATCAAATGTTTTTCATCCTAGCTACTGCCAGAATTTACATCATCATCATCACCACCAGCTCAATGCATGCATCCCTGAACCACCCCCTCAAGGGCATTACTACACATTTGAGTGGTACTTGCCAAGGTAAATCCTCAGCAAGAGGATGTGGTGTGGCTCGATCATACCGACTAAGCTGGAACCCTGGTCCTTGTGGTCGACAAGGTGGCTCAGGGAGGCCATGAGATCATCCTCGGCAAAGCCAAGCATGTCCATGACCGCATTGTACAGGTCAGGGTGCATGTCCGTGGGCTTGTTGTCCATGATGGCATGTGCGACGTCCTTCACAGCAACAGTCATGTTAGTGAAGGCCACCAACTCGTCGTCGTCGAAGGCGCCTCTCTTCCTCTTGTCGGCGCTCACCTTCTAAGGCGCGTCAGCAGCCTTCTCGGGTGCCCCATCGAGGTTGACCGTGTCGGACTCCTGGGTTTCAGCATCCTCAGGTGAAGGATTTGCTGCAGCCGAGCCTACGGACTCACTGGAACCCATTGCGTACTTGTCGGTGGCGAGGCCGAAGGAGAAGATGGTATGCATCTCGTCATAGTTGGCAATGGGCACATTCAGGAACTCTGCGTCCTTTGGGTGATCCTACGATACGAAGGGACAATGATGTTAGTTCTGCTCGTGGCTGATCAAAAGAGTTAGTGTGGTGGACTCAGTTAGTGAGGTGCTCACCGCGACGTGCTCGCAGTAGTGCTCACCCTCAAGGATGATGCATTTGGTATCCTCGCACCACTGAGCCCCGCTTAGATCGCGAAGCCTGCTAATGGTGAGCCACCTCTGCCTTCGCCACATCATTGAGATGGACTTTCTTGAATCCTTTGTCAGTTCTCACTCCGCTCTGGATCAAGCCGCACATCTTCTCCAACACGAAGATGGACATGAATGGAAGCCATTTCATGGTGGCATTCCTTTCCTGTCCGGCCTTCAAGGCCCTCTCCACTTCCCTGCGGTTCTTGTTCTTCTTTGTGGTGGCCAACATAGTCGCGACCTCTGCCGCTACCTGAGCCATCGGGTCAGACACAGGCAGAGGGGTGACCGCCACCTTGGAGTCATAGGAGGGTTGTGAATCAGGAACTTGTGAAGGGATCTCAGAGTCCCCAACTCAGACAAGCGTCTGGCTAAAGTCATCACAAAAGGAGTCCTACACACATCGTAGTACATATAACGTGAATCTAATTGGAAACAAAGACATGTGAATAGCACAAACCATACCAACAATCATCCTAGATCACACAACCAGTTCATTGCAACGGTGAATAGCACAAACCTTTTCAAGATCATGGAAAGTGAGCACATTTGGGACAAAGTAGCAACCGGAAATGTTGAACCCCAACAAGATCATGATAGCTCACCACAATCCAAACTAACCCCTGCTACAAGAGGAAACCCTAGACAAGATCTGACTACTCCTAACATAGATCTAAACATTACTGAGGTACCGGGATAAGTGATGGCTTACATTCATCACCGGAGGTGAAGATGCGCTGGACCAGGAAGTAGATGAAGCATCCCAGATGTACTCGTCGCCGCCGCTGCAATCGTCGCCGACCAAAGATGTGTGCGCCTCTTACCTGCTTGCCGACGGGAGGAGGAGCTCGAGATTTGGGGGGACAGTGGAGGAGGGGGTAGAAATAGGCCATGGAGCACTGGGGGAGGTGACAGAATCCTTCCCGCCCCCTTTTCACTTTTCGCCGATGCGCGCCGCAGCTCCCGCCATCTCCATTCTCGTCTCCGCGCGTGCGCCGAAGATTCCCTTTTGCATCAGCGGGCGTGGAGATTTGCCTGCACTGCTGGAAACTGCCGAACCGGGCATTCCTCCAGGGCCTGGCCCGACACTGCTTTGAGAACTAGTTCCTGCAAGAACGCGGCTCGGCCCAGACAACCAAACGGGCTGAAAATTGCTGGCCCGATGCGAGCCAAGGGGCATGCAGCCTACTAAACGTGCCCTACATGAGAGGATCCGCAGCAAGATCCAGGGAATTGCAACGACGTTGTCGTGTGCGGGGACAAAAGCCTAGATCACAACACAGTTTAGAGCATCTCCATCCGCGTGTCCCAAAGCGTCCCCCAAAGATTTTTGAGGCGTGTTAGACATTTTTTTTCATTTCTAGCAGCGCGTTCCAAAGGCCCTTTCCGTCCGATGCGGCTCAATACAGTGTCCAGCTCTCCGAGCCCGTCCCCGGTCCACCACAGGGGACGCTCCAGACGCGTCGGACACAACGAGTAGTGAGGTGGGGAGTGGTGGGCCCGATGTGTTAGCCACACACGAACGATGCTCAACCGTTGCCTACCTAGCGGCGGTGTAATTGCCAGGAAGGGGAACCGTCGCAGTGGCAACCACGTCGATCGACGTGCGAACCGCTGGAATGGAGCGCGAACTCCGCGAAAGAGCAAATGCAGCTCTCTTCGATATTTGTGCCGCCATTCATCCCCACTCAATAATACCCCTACGTATGCGCATTCCGATCTACAACCGACCGGCGCCATTCATCATCTCTCGTCTCCTCTGTGACCATGAGCAACCTCTCTTTGCCACCGATAGCGAGGGGAAGCCACCGGGATGGCACCATTAGTGGAACAGAGTTGCAACGCCTACAACTCTAGTTCCCCGCCGACGGACAGCCAGGAGAAGGATTGGGAGGCCGACGATGACCATGAGGAGGAGGGGAAGGCCATCACCGACAACGGGCATGAGAAGGAGGAGGAGGAGAAATAGGCTGAGGAGGCGGAGGCGGCAAAGAAGGAGGCAAGGGCCCGAAGAAGGTGAAGGTGGAGGCGAAGGCGCAACCGATGAGCACCAACGACGACAAATACAGCAAGGACTACTCGTCGGAGGGGGACACAAGTTCCTCCGACGTGTCGAATGACACCGGCTCTTCGGAAGAGGTGACGAGCAGGAAACGCGGACGACGAGGCAGGGCCATCAAAGAAGAAGTTGTTTAAAAAATTAGTTCATATTTTTTGAAGTTTTTATGTGTAATTTGTTACAATATGTTGCATTACTTTGAAAATCTTAATTGTACCTGCAAATTCCTTCTCACTATTGAAATAAAAATAAAATAAAAACAAATAATGAGTTATTTTAATGTTTGGGGTCCGGGGCGTTTGAGCCACATGCCTGGGGAGCAATGTCCCCAAACGAGGAACGAAAAAAACGTGTCCTCCAAACACTAGATCCGATGTCGTCTGGGGCACGTGGCTGGAGGTGCTTGTAGGATAACGTTGCATAGAAAACAAAAAATTTCCTACCGCGAACACGCAATCCAAGCCAAGATGCAATCTAGAAGACGGTAGCAACGAGGGGATTATCGAGTCTCACCCTTGAAGAGATTCCAAAGCCTACAAGATGAGGCTCTTATTGCTGCGGTAGACGTTCACTTGCCGCTTGCAAAAGCGCGTAGAAGATCTTGATCACGGCGCCACGAACGGGCAGCACCTCCGTACTCGGTCACACGTTCGGTTGTTGATGAAGACGACGTCCACCTCCCCGTTCCAGCGGGCAGCGGAAGTAGTAGCTCCTCTTGAATCCGACAGCACGACGGCGTGGAGTCGGTGGCGGTGGAGAACTCCGGCGGAGCTTCGCTAAGCGTGCGGGAGCGTTGGAGGAGAAGGGGGCGGCTAGGGTTTGGGAGGGGGTGGAGGCCACTAAGAGGGTGCGGCCAGGCTGTGGTCTTGGGCTGACCGGCCCCCTCCCCTTGGCCCCTCATTATATAGGTGGAAGCCCCAAGTGTTGGACTACAAGTCTCCGAATAAGACCCGAACCCAAAACTTTCCATGTGATAGGGAAACCTACCCAAGGTGGGAATCCCACTTGGGGTGGGATTCCCCCCTTCCATGTGGGGGGGTGGCCGGCCCCCATAGGGGGAGTCCACTTGGGACTCCTCCCCTTCTAGGGTTGGCCGGCCATGGAGGTGGAGTCCCTTCGGGACTCCGCCTTCCTTGGTGGTTTCTTCCGGACTTTTCTAGAACCTTCTAGAACCTTCCATAGAACCTTCCGGATCATTTTAAATCTCATAAAATGACTTCCTATATATGAATCTTATTCTCCGGACCATTCCGGAACTCCTCGTGATGTCCGGGATCTCATCCGGGACTCCGAACAAATATTTCGAACTCCATTCCATATTCAAGTTCTACCATTTCAACATCCAACTTTAAGTGTGTCACCCTACGGTTCGCGAACTATGCGGACATGGTTGAGTACTCACTCCGACCAATAACCAATAGCGGGATCTGGAGATCCATAATGGCTCCCACATATTCAACGATGACTTTCGTGATCGAA
The DNA here is from genome assembly GCF_019359855.2 of Lolium perenne. NCBI lineage: Eukaryota > Viridiplantae > Streptophyta > Magnoliopsida > Poales > Poaceae > Lolium > Lolium perenne. The sequence goes on along the minus strand of NC_067246.2, from coordinate 188,453,053 downwards.
TGAACCATTCACATACGATACCAATTCCCTTTGTCACGCGATATTTTACTTGTCCGAGGTTTGATCATCGGTATCACTCTATACCTTGTTCAACCTCGTCTCCTGACAAGTACTCTTTACTCGTACCGTGGTATGTGGTCTCTTATGAACTCATTCATATGCTTGCAAGACATTAGACGACATTCCACCGAGAGGGCCCAGAGTATATCTATCCGTCATCGGGGTGGACAAATCCCACTGTTGATCCATATGCCTCAACTCATACTTTCCGGATACTTAATCCCACCTTTATAACCACCCATTTACGCAGTGGCGTTTGGTGTAATCAAAGTACCTTTCCGGTATAAGTGATTTACATGATCTCATGGTCATAAGGACTAGGTAACTATGTATCGAAAGCTTATAGCAAATAACTTAATGACATGATCTTATGCTAGACTTAATTGGGTGTGTCCATTACATCATTCATATAATGACATAACCTTGTTATTAATAACATCCAATGTTCATGATTATGAAACTAATCATCCATTAATCAACAAGCTAGTTAAGAGGCATACTAGGGACTCTTTGTTGTTTACATATCACACATGTACTAATGTTTCGGTTAATACAATTATAGCATGGTATATAAACATTTATCATAAACATAAAGATATATAATAATAACCACTTTATTATTGCCTCTAGGGTATCTCCTTCAGTCTCCCACTTGCACTAGAGTCAATAATCTAGATTACATTGTAATATACCTAACACCCATGGCATTCTGGTGTTGGTCATGCTTTGCCCTAGGGAGAGCTTTAGTCAACGGATCTGCTACATTCAGATCAGTGTGTACTTTGCAAATCTTTACTTCTCCATCTTCTATGTACTCGCGAATCGAGTGGTAACGCAGCTTGATATGCTTCAGCCTCTTGTGTGACCTTGGTTCTTGTGCATTGGCGATGGCACCCATGTTATCACAGTAGATGATTAATGGGTCCAATGCACTAGGAACCACACCGAGCTCTACAATGAACCTCTTCATCCATACCGCTTCTGATGAAGCCTCTGAAGCCGCTATGTACTCTGATTCTGTTGAAGACTTCGCCACCGTGCCTTTGCTTCGAGCTTGCCCAGCTTACTGCAGCACCATTCAATATAAACACGTACCCAGACTATGACTTAGAGTCATCAGGATCAGTGTTCCAACTTGCATCGGTGTAACCGTTTACAACGAGCTCTTGGTCACCTCCATAACAAAGAAACATATCCTTAGTTCTTTTCAAGTACTTCAGGATATTCTTGACCGCTGTCCAGTGTTCCATTCCTGGATCACTTTGATATCTGCTAGTCAAAGTAACAGCATGTGCTATATCCGGTCTAGTACATAGCATGGCATACATGATAGATCCTACTTCCGAGGCATAGGGGATATTACTCATCCTTTCTCTTTCTTCTGCCGTAGCCGGTCCTTAAGTCTTACTCAAGACCTTGCCTGGTAACATAGGTAAGAACCCTTTCTTACTTTCGTCCATTCTAAACTTCTTTAGAATCTTGTCCAGGTATGTACTCTGTGATAGCCCTATTAGGCGTCTTGATCTATCTCTATAAATCTTGATGCCTAATATATACGATGCTTCACCAAGGTCTTTCATTGAAAAACTATTATTCAAATAACCTTTTACACTGCTTAATAGTTCTATATCATTCCCGATCAATAATATGTCATCTACATATAATATCGGGAATGCTACGGAGCTCCCACTCACTTTCTTGTAAATACAGGCCTCTCCATGACCTTTGTATAAACCCGAAGTCTTTGATCACCTTATCAAAGCGTCGATTCCAACTTCTTGATGCTTGCTTCAGTCCATAGATTGAACGCTGAAGTTTGCATACTTTGTCAGCATTTTTAGGATCGACAAAACCTTTGGGTTGTACCATATATACAACTCTTCCTCAATGTCTCCATTAAGGAACGCCGTTTTGACATCCATCTGCCAAATCTCATAATCGAAAAATGCAGCTATTGCTAACAAAATCCTCACAGATTTTAGCTTCGCTACAGGTGAGAAAGTCTCATCGTAGTCAACTCCTTGAATTTGTCGGAAACCCTTTGCGACAAGTCGAGCTTTATAGACAGTAATATTACCATCAACATCTGTTTTTCTCTTGAAGATCCATTTATTCTCGACAGCCTTTCGGCGATCAGGTAAGTCTACCAAAGTCCATACTTTGTTATCATACATGGATCCCATTTCGGATTTCATGGCTTCTTGCCATTTGTTGGAATCTGGGCTCATCATCGCTTCTTCATACGTCGCAGGGTCCTCATTCTTGTTATCAACAATCATGACATTTAGACAAGGATCATACCAATCAGGAGTGGCACGTTCCCTTGTCGATCTGCGAGGTTCAATAGTTTCCTCGTTCGAAGTTTCATGATCATTATCACTAGCTTCCTCTGTTGCCGGTGTAGGCGGTACAGGTACAACTTCCGATGCTTTGCGCTACTCGATCAACGAGTATAGATTCATCAATCTCATCGAGTTCTACTTTTCTTCCAGTCACTTCTTTAGTGAGAAATTCTTTCTCAAGAAAGGTTCCGTTCTTAGCAACAAAGATTTTGCCTTCGGATCTGTGATAGAAAGTGTACCCTATAGTTTCCTTAGGGTATCCTATGAAGACGCATTTCTCCGCTTTAGGTTCTAGCTTGTCCGGTTGTAACTTCTTTACATAGGCTTCGCAACCCCAAACTTTCGAGAACGACTTAGATTTCTTATTAAACCATAATTCATACGGTGTCGTTTCTACGGATTTTGATGGTGCTCTATTTAAAGTGAATGCGGCTGTCTCTAATGCATAACTCCAAAATGATAACGGCAAATCAGTAAGAGACATCATAGAACGGACCATATCTAAGAGAGTTCGATTACGACGTTCGGACACACCGTTTCGTTGTGGTGTTCCTGGCGGTGTCAATTGTGAAAGTATTCCGCATTTCTTTAAATGCATGCCAAACTCATAACTCAGATATTCACCTCCACGATCAGATCGTAGAAATTTAATCTTCTTGTTACGTTGATTTTCTACTTCACTTTGAAATTCCTTAAACTTCTCGAAAGTTTCGGATTTATGTTTCATGAAATAGATATACCCATATCTACTCAGATCATCTGTGAAGGTTAGAACATAACGATAACCACCGCGCGATGCTACACTCATTGGTCCGCACACATCGGTATGTATGATTTCCAATAAGTCAGTAGCTCGCTCCATCATACCAGAAAATGGAGTCTTAGTCATTTTTCCCACTAGACATGCTTCACATCTATCAAGTGACTCAAAGTCAAGTGATTCAAGTAATCCATCGGTATGGAGTTTCTTCATGCGTTTCACTCCAATATGACCAAGGCAGCCGATTGCCACATATAAGTAGAATTATCATTCAATTTAATTCGCTTAGCATCAATGTTATGTATATGCGTATCACTACTATCGAGATCTAACAGAAATAAGCCATTCTTTTCAGGTGCTCGACCATAAAAGATATTATTCATAAAAATAGAACAACCATTATTCTCAGACTTGAATGAATAACCGTCTTGCATTAAACAAGATCCAGATATAATGTTCATGCTCAACGCGGGTACAAAATAACAATTATTTAGGCTTAAAACTAATCCCGAAGGTAGATGTAGAGGAAGTGTGCCGACAGCGATCACATCGACTTTGGATCCGTTTCCAACGCGCATCGTCACTTCATCTTTCAGTAGTCTTCGTTTATTCTTTAGTTCCTGTTTCGAGTTACAAATATGAGCAACCGAACCAGTATCAAATACCCAGGTACTAGAACGAGAACCAGTGAGATAAACATCTATAACATGTATATCAGATATACCTCCTTTCTTCTTCTTGACTAGGCCACTCTTCAGATCAGCCAGATACTTGGAGCAATTACGCTTCCAGTGTCCCTTCTCCTTGCAGTAATAGCACTCAGCATCAGGCTTAGGGCCGTTCTTAGGTTTCACAGGAGGCGTGGCAGCTTTCTTGCCACCCTTCTTGAATTTCCCCTTAGACTTCCCCTGTTTCTTGAAACTGGTGGTCTTGTTGACCATCAACACTTGGTGCTCTTTCTTGATCTCAATCTCAGCAGCTTTTAGCATGCCAAAGAGTTCAGGTAACTCCTTGTTCATGTTCTGCATATTGTAGTTCATCACAAAGTTCTTGTAACTTGGTGGCAGTGATTGAAGGACACGATTAATCCCCAGTCTGTTAGGAATCACTATTCCCAAGTCACTGAGTTTCTTCGCATGCCCGGTCATGGCGAGCATGTGCTCACTAACGGAGCTGCCTTCTTCCATCATACAGCTGAAGAAATGTTTCTATGCTTCATAGCATTCCACGGCCGCATGAGTCTCAAAAATAGCTTTCAGCTCTTTCATCAACTCATGAGGATCGTGGTGCTCAAAACTTTTTTGAAGATCAGATTCCAGACTGCACAGGATGGCACACTGAACTTGAGAGTACCGAGTTTTTCGAGTCTCGTAAACAGCTTTTACTTCATCGGTTTCAGTTTCTGCAGGAGGGTCACCTAGCGGTGCATCAAGCACATATTGCAGATTTCCGCCAGAGAGGAAGATCCTCACATGACGGAACCAGTCGGTGAAGTTGCTACCGTTGCTCTTAAGTTTTTCTTTCTCTAGGAACTGGTTAAAATTGATTGGGGACGCCATCTCTACAACATATATTTGCAAAAGTTTAGACTAAGTTTATGACAAATTGAGTTCAAATTTTAATTCAACATAATTAAAAATCTAGGTGAACTCCCACTCAAAACAATATCCCTCGCATTGTCTTAGTGATCACACGAACCAAATCCACCGCACCTAAGTCCGATCATCACGAGACAAGGTGTGATTTCAATGGCGAACACTCAAAGTGTTCATCATATCAACCATATGATTCATGCTCTACCTTTCGGTATCACGTGTTCCGAGACCATGTCTGTACATGCTAGGCTCGTCAAGGCCACCTTAGTATCCGCATGTGCAAAACTGTCTTGCACCCGTTGTATGCACTTGTTGATTCTATCACACCCGATCATCACGAGATGCTTCGAAACGACAAGTCTTGGCAACGGTGCTACTAAGGATGAACACTTTATTATCTTGAGATTTTAGTGAGGGATCATCTTATAATGCTACCGTCGCGATCTAAGCAAAATAAGATGCATAAAAGTATTAACATCACATGCAGTTCATATGTGATATGATATGGCCCTTTTGTCTTTGCGCCTTTGATCTTCATCTCCAAAGCACGGACATGATCTCCATCATCTTCGGGCATGATCTCCATCATCGTCGGCGTAGTATCAAGGTCAATGGCGCCGTCTTCATGATTGTCCTCCATGTAGCAACTATTACAACTACTTTGAAATACTACTCAACATGAAATTTAAAGACAACCATAAGGCTCCTGCCGGTTGCCACAATACAATAATGATCATCTCATACATATTCATCATCACATTATGGCCATATCACATCACCAAACCCTGCAAAAACAAGTTAGACGTCTCTAATTTGGTTTGCATATTTTATGTGGTTTAGGGTTTTCGATAGAGATCTAATCTACCTACGAACATGAACCACAACGTTGATACTAATGTTGTCAATAGAAGAGTAAATTGAATCTTCACTATAGTAGGAGAGACAGACACCCGCAAAGCCTCTTATGCAATACAAGTTGCATGTCGAACGAGGAACAAGTCTCATGAACGCGGTCATGTAAAGTTAGTCCGAGCCGCTTCATCCCACTATGCCACAAAGATGCAAAGTACTCAAACTAAAGATAACAAGAGCATCAACGCCCACAAAACCATTGTGTTCTACTCGTGCAACCATCTATGCATAGACACGGCTCTGATACCACTGTAGGATAACGTTGCATAGAAAACAAAAATTTTCCTACCGCGAACACGCAATCCAAGCCAAGATGCAATCTAGAAGACGGTAGCAACGAGGGGATTATCAATTCTCACCCTTGAAGAGATTCCAAAGCCTACAAGATGAGGCTCTTGTTGCTGCGGTAGACGTTCACTTGCCGCTTGCAAAAGCGCGTAGAAGATCTTGATCACGGCGCCACGAACGGGCAGCACCTCCGTACTCGGTCACACGTTCGGTTTTTGATGAAGACGACGTCCACCTCCCTGTTCCAGTGGGCAGCGGAAGTAGTAGCTCCTCTTGAATCCGACAGCACGACGGCGTGGTGTCGGTGGCAGTGGAGAACTCCGGCGGAGCTTCGCTAAGCGTGCGGGAGCGTTGGAGGAGAAGGGGGGCGGCTAGGGTTTGGGAGGGGGTGGCCGGCCCCCTCCCCTTGGCCCCTCATTATATAGGTGGAAGCCTGATACATCTCCAACGTATCCATAATTTCTGATGTTCCATGCTTGTTTTATGACAATACTTACATGTTTTGCTTGCACTTTATGATGATTTCATGCGTTTTCCAGAACTAACCTATTAACAAGATGCCACAGTGCCAGTTCCTGTTTTCTGCTGTTTTTGGTTCCAGAAAGGCTATTCGGGCAATATTCTCGGAATTGGACGAAATCAACGCCAAACATCCTATTTTTCCCGGAAGCATCCAGAACACCGAAGAAGAGTCGGAGGAGAGCCAGGGGGCCACCAGGAGGGTGGGCCGCGCGGGCCATACCCAGGCCGCGCCCCCCTATGGGGAGGCCACCCTGTCGACCCTCCTGCGCCGCCTCTTCGCCTATATAACCCCTTTCGACCTAAAAACGCAGTACCAATTGACGAAACTCCAGAAAGACTCCAGGGGCGCCGCCGCCATCGCGAAACTCCAATTCGGGGGACAGAAGTCTCTGTTCCGGCACCCTGCCGGGACGGGGAAGTGCCCCCGGAAGCCATCTCCATCAACGCCACCGCCTCCATCATGCTCCGTGAGTAGTTACCCCATGGACTACGGGTTCTAGCAGTAGCTAGTCGGTATTCTCTCCTCCATGTACCTCAATACAATGATCTCATGAGCTGCCTTACATGATTGAGATCCATCTGATGTAATAGGTGTTGTGTTTGTTGGGATCCGATGGATGATACATTATGATTAGTCTATCTATAAAGTTTGTGAAGTTATTGTTGCTGCAATCTTGTTATGCTTAATGCTTGTCACTAGGGCCCGAGTGGCATGATCTTAGATTTAAGCTCTATACTTATTGCTTAGATTGTATCTACAAGTCGTATGCACATGTCACTATTCGGAACCAAAGGCCCCGAAGTGACAAGAATCGGGACAACCGGAGGGGATGGCGGTGATGTGAGGGACACATGTTTTCACGGAGTGTTAATGCTTTGCTCCGGTGCTCTATTAAAAGGAGTACCTTAATATCCAGTAGATTCCCTTGAGGCCCGGCTGCCACTGGCTGGTAGGACAAAAGATGTTGTGCAAGTTTCTCATTGCGAGCACGTACGACTATATATGGAAAACATGCCTACATAATTAATAATCTTGATGTTCTGTCTTAATGCTTTGATTCCTATCAATTGCCCAACTGTAATTTGTTCACCCAACACTTGTCACTTGTTATTGGAGAGTTACCACTAGTGTAGATCGCTGGGAACCCCGGTCCATCTCTCATAATCATATACTTGTTCTATATGCCATTGGAAGTAGTATCAACTATTTTCTGGTGCCATTGCTCTGTATTCTTCTTTGTGTATTCTTGTTACTATTGCTCTCATATTACTGCTACTTTCACATCACCCCTGTTACTAGTGCTTTTCCAGGTGCAGCTGAATTGACAACTCAGTTGTTAAGGCTTATAAGTATTCTTTACCTCCCCTTGTGTCGAATCAATAAATTTGGGTTTTACTTCCCTCGAAGACTGTCGCGATCCCCTATACTTGTGGGTCATCAAGACTGTTTTCTGGCGCCGTTGCCGGGGAGGCATAGCTCTACTCATAAGTTCACCTGGGGAGTACACTCTACCTCTCTCTTGTTTTTATTTTATTTTGTTTTGCTTAGTTTACTTTTGTCTAGTTTATTTGTGCTTAGTTTATTTCTGTCTAGTATTATTTTGCTTAGTTTACTTTTGCTTGGTTTGTTTTTGTCTTGTTTTATTTTCCTCATATACCCAAAAATCCATAAAAATTTGAAAAATCTAAAAATTAAAAACTGCTTTTATGGGAGAACCTACAACCTACTTGGAGCTCATCGAATGTTATAATAATTATAGAGAATCAAGAACTGGTAAAATAATGAGTGCTATGATAGAAAAATTGAATACAATTGCTAAAATCTTGCTTAAACGCCATGATATAAACTGTTGCTCTCAACAGGATACCAAACATCTTAAATTTCAATGTGGCTTTAGTGAGGAATTTTTAATTAAGAACTATAATCAGAATTGCTATATTCATTATGGGTTCGAAGAGGTAGAACAATTTGTCTTATTTATGGGAGCCTCCGAGATAGAATCCTTCATGGTTAAGAATTATGAAACTTGTGTTATTTGTAAGGACCTTAAAGATTATGTCTCTTCTATTCTTAATTGTTACATAGAATGCTACAGTGATAATCCTTATATCATTGATTATAAAGAGAGACTCATTAATGCACAAGAATGCACTCACAATTTGCAGGAACCTGTGGAAGAAGAAATTGATGAACCTGAAAGCTCATTAGATGAAAAAGAGGAGGAAATTGATGAACCTGAAAGCTCATTGGATGAAAAAGAAGAGGAGAGTGATGAACAAAAGGAGGAAGAATGGATTAGCTACCCATGCCAACCTTCTAATGAGAGTAACTCTTTATCTCTTACACTATTTGATTGTCCTCCATGCTTACCAAAGGAGGTTGAATGTTATGTTCCTGTGGATTCTCTTGAAATATTCCCTATGAGTAAAACTTGTGAAAATAATTATGCTACTGTTATTTATGATAATCCATGCTATTTTGATAAATCTTATGATAATGCTTTGTTTGTGCCTGATGTCGAAATGCATGGTACTAAAGAATTTTGCTTAGCAAATGTTTATGATAAATCTTTAGATGATGGTCCTATGTTACTTGATAATATTAATTGTACTACTAATGAAAATGGGATTGGAGAGTTCTTGACTTTATCTATGAGTCCCATATCTCTTGAGATTGATCAATCATCTTGTTATATTATTGATAAAAGTGAGTTTGAAAGTTTTAATTCCACTATTTTTGAGCTTGATAAAAATTATATGTTTGTGGATCATGAAAAGTATGCTGCATGTGATAGTTATATTGTTGAGTTTATTCATGAAGCTACTGAAAATTATTATGAGAGAGGAAAATATGGTTGTAGAAATTTGCATGGTACTAAAACACCTCTCTATATGCTGAAGATCTTGAAATTACACTTGTTCTATCTTCCTATGCTTGTTACTTTGCTTTTCATGAACTTGTTTATTTACAAGATTCCTTTGCATAGGAAGCATGTTAGGCTTAAATGTGTTTTGAATTTGCTTTTTAATGCTCTCTTTTGCTTCAACTCTTATTTCTTGCGAGTGCATCATTAAAACTGCTGAGCCCATCTTAATGGCTATAAAGAAAGAACTTCTTGGGAGATAACCCATGTGTTTATTTTGCTACTGTTTTGTTGTGTTTTGGAAGTTTTTACTACTGTAGCAACCTCTCCTTATCTTTATTTTGTTGCAATGTTGTGCCAAGTGAAGCCTCTAATCGAAGGTTGATACTAGATTTGGATTTCTGCGCAGAAACAGATTTCTATCTGTCACGAATCTGGGCTGTTTTCTCTGTAGGTAACTCAGACAAATATGCCAATTTACATGCGTGTTTCTCAGATATGTACGCAACTTTCATTAGTTTTAAGTTTTCTGATTTGAGCAACGGAAGTATTTCTTTAAAATTCATCTTTACTGGCTGTTCTGTTTTGGCAGATTATGCCTCTGTTTTTTTTTTTTGCATTGTCTCTTGTGGATTTTAAGCAAGGCTTTCTACACGTGGAGAGCTGTAGCTAATGTTTTATTGAGTTCTTGCAATGTGTCACTACAGGACCAAGGTGGATTCAAATTTTTTGAGTACTAACCCCTCTAATGAAGTTTATGAGAAGTTTAGTGTGAAGGAAGTTTTCAAGGGTCAAGAGAGGAGGATGATATATGATCGAGAAGAGTGAAAATTCTAAGCTTGGGGATGCCCCCGTGGTTCATCCCTGCATATTTCAAGAAGACTCAAGCGTCTAAGCTTGGGGATGCCCAAGGCATCCCCTTCTTCATCAACTTATCAGGTCACTTCTATTGAAACTATATTTTTATTCGGTCACATCATATGTGCTTTACTTGGAGCGTCTATGTTCTTTTATTTTTGTTTATGTTTGTATAAATTCGGATCCTAGCAATCCTTGTTTGGGAGAGAGACACGCTCCGCTTTTTCATATGAACACTTGTTCTTCGTTTTACTTTTAATGTTCAATGATAAAAGTTGGAAGCTACAATACTTATTATTATTTGGTTGGAAACAGAAAATGCCTCATAATGTTTTGGATAATTTGACACTTGGCAATTGTTTTGAGCTCTCAAGTAGATCATGATTAAGTTTTTTTCATGTAGTTTAAACCTATTAGTGGAGAACTACTGTAGAGCTTGTTAAAATTGGTTTGCATGATTGGTCTCTCTTAAGGTCTAGATATTTTCTGGTAAAAGTGTTTGAGCAACAAGGAAGACAGTGTAGAGTATTATAATGCTTGCAATATGTTCTTATGTGAGTTTTGCTGTACCGGTTCATGCTTGTGTTTGCTTCAAACAACCTTGCTAGCCGAAGCCTTGTACTGAGAGGGAATGCTTCTCATGCATCCAAAATCTTTAAGCCAACCACTATGCCATTTGTGTCCACCATACCTACCTACTACATGGTATTTCTCCGCCATTCCAAAGTAAATTGCTTGAGTGCTACCTTTAAACAATTCAAAATTTATTACCTCTGATTTGTGTCAATGTTTTATAGCTCATGAGGAAGTATGTGGTGTTTATCTTTCAATCTTGTTGGGCAACTTTCACCAATGAACTAGTGGCTTCATCCGCTTATCCAATAATTTTGCAAAAAGAGCTGGCAATGGGATTCCCAGTCCCAAATTAATTAACCTAAATAGACACTCCTCCATGGTATGTGATTGTTGGATGGCACCCGAAGGATTCGGTTAGCCATGGCTTGAGAAAGCAAAGGTGGGGAGGAGTGTCATCATAATAAAACTAAAATAAAAAGGCACTCCTTCATGGTATGAGATTGTTGGCAGGCACCCGAGGATTCGGTTAGCCATGGTTTGTGAAAGCAAAGGTTGGAAGGAGTGCCACCCAAAAATAAAATAAAATGGGAGCCGCTCTTTGAAGGTTTGTCTGGCAAGGGGGTTAGAGTGCCCACTACCATTCGTTGACAACAACAAACACCTCTCAAAACTTTACTTTTATGCTCTCTTTATGTTTTCAAAACCAAAGCTCTAGCACAAATATAGCAATCAATGCTTCCCTCTGCGAAGGGCCATTCTTTTACTTTTATGTTGAGTCAGTTTACCTACTTCCTTCCATCTTAGAAGCAAACACTTGTGTTAACTGTGCATTGATTCTTACATACTTGCTTATTTGCATTCATCATATTACTTTATGTTGACAATTATCCATGAGATATGCATGTTGAAAGTTGAAAGCAACCGTTGAAACTTATATCTTCCTTTGTGTTGCTTTGATGCCTTTACTTTGAATCTATTGCTTTATGAGTTAACTCTTGTGCAAGACTTTTGATACTTGTCTTGAAAGTACTATTCATGAAAAGTTTTGCTATATGTTATCTATTTGTTAGCAACTATAGATCATTGCCTTGAGTCACTTCATTCATTTCATATGCTTTGTAATAGTATGATCAAGGTTATGTAAGTAGCATGTCACTACAGAAATTATTCTTTTTATCGTTTACCTGCTCGGGACGAGCAGAAACTAAGCTTGGGGATGCTGATACGTCTCCTACGGATCCATAATTTCGATGTTCCATGCTTGTTTTATGACAATACTTACATGTTTTGCTTGCACTTTATGATGATTTCATGCGTTTTTCCGGAACTAACCTATTAACAAGATGCCACGGTGCCGGTTCTGTTTTCTGCTGTTTTTGGTTCCAGAAAGGCTGTTCGGGCAATATTCTCGGAATTGGACGAAATCAACGCCAAACATCCTATTTTTCCCGGAAGCATCCAGAACACCGAAGAAGAGTCGGAGGAGAGCCAGGGGCCACCAGGAGGGTGGGCCGTGCGGGCCATACCCAGGCCGCGCACCCCTATGGGGAGGCCACCCTGTCGACCCTCGTGCGCCGCCTCTTCGCCTATATAACCCCTTTCGACCTAAAAACGCAGTACCAATTGACGAAACTCCAGAAAGACTCCAGGGGCGCCGCCGCCATCGCGAAACTCCAATTCGGGGGACAGAAGTCTCTGTTCCGGCACCCTGCCGGGACGGGGAAGTGCCCCCGGAAGCCATCTCCATCAACGCCACCGCCTCCATCATGCTCCGTGAGTAGTTCCCCCATGGACTACAGGTTCTAGCAGTAGCTAGTCGGTATTCTCTCCTCCATGTACCTCAATACAATGATCTCATGAGCTGCCTTACATGATTGAGATCCATCTGATGTAATAGGTGTTGTGTTTGTTGGGATCCGATGGATGATACATTATGATTAGTCTATCTATAAAGTTTGTGAAGTTATTGTTGCTGCAATCTTGTTATGCTTAATGCTTGTCACTAGGGCCCAAGTGGCATGATCTTAGATTTAAGCTATATACTTATTGCTTAGATTGTATCTACAAGTCGTATGCACATGTCACTGTCCGGAACCAAAGGCCCCGAAGTGACAAGAATCAGGACAACCGGAGGGGATGGCGGTGATGTGAGGGACACATGTTTTCACGGAGTGTTAATGCTTTGCTCCGGTGCTCTATTAAAAGGAGTACCTTAATATCCAGCAGATTCCCTTGAGGCCCGGCTGCCACCGGCTGGTAGGACAAAAGATGTTGTGCAAGTTTCTCATTGCGAGCACGTACGACTATATATGGAAAACATGCCTACATAATTAATAATCTTGATGTTCTGTCTTAATGCTTTGATTCCTATCAATTGCCCAACTGTAATTTGTTCACCCAACACTTGTCACTTGTTATTGGAGAGTTACCACTAGTGTAGATCGCTGGGAACCCCAGTCCATCTCTCATCATCATATACTTGTTCTATATGTCATTGGAAGTAGTATCAACTATTTTCTGGTGCCATTGCTCCTGTGTTACTGCTGCTGTGTTACTGTTACTATTGCTCTCATATTACTGCTACTTTCACATCACCCCTGTTACTAGTGCTTTTCCAGGTGCAGCTGAATTGACAACTCAGTTGTTAAGGCTTATAAGTATTCTTTACCTCCCCTTATGTCGAATCAATAAATTTGGGTTTTACTTCCCTCGAAGACTGCCGCGATCCCCTATACTTGTGGGTTATCAAAGCCCCAAGTGTTGGACTACAAGTCTCCAAATAAGACCCGAACCCAAAACTTTCCATGTGATAGGGAAACCTACCCAAGGTGGGAATCCCACTTGGGGTGGGATTCCCCCCTTCCATGTGGGGGTTGGCCGGCCCCCATAGGGGGAGTCCACTTGGGACTCCTCCCCTTCTAGGGTTGGCCGGCCATGGAGGTGGAGTCCCTTCGGGACTCCGCCTTCCTTGGTGGTTTCTTCCGGACTTTTCTAGAACCTTCTAGAACCTTCCATAGAACCTTCCGGATCATTTTAAATCTCATAAAATGACTTCCTATATATGAATCTTATTCTCCGGACCATTCCGGAACTCCTCGTGATGTCCGGGATCTCATCCGGGACTCCGAACAAATATTCGAACTCCATTCCATATTCAAGTTCTACCATTTCAACATCCAACTTTAAGTGTGTCACCCTACGGTTCGCGAACTATGCGGACATGGTTGAGTACTCACTCCGACCAATAACCAATAGCGGGATCTGGAGATCCATAATGGCTCCCACATATTCAACGATGACTTTAGTGATCGAATGAACCATTCACATACGATACCAATTCCCTTTGTCACGCGATATTTTACTTGTCCGAGGTTTGATCATCGGTATCACTCTATACCTTGTTCAACCTCGTCTCCTGACAAGTACTCTTTACTCGTACCGTGGTATGTGGTCTCTTATGAACTCATTCATATGCTTGCAAGACATTAGACGACATTCCACCGAGAGGGCCCAGAGTATATCTATCCGTCATCGGGATGGACAAATCCCACTATTGATCCATATGCCTTAACTCATACTTTCCGGATACTTAATCCCACCTTTATAACCACCCATTTACGCAGTTGCGTTTGGTGTAATCAAAGTACCTTTCCGGTATAAGTGATTTACATGATCTCATGGTCATAAGGACTAGGTAACTATGTATCGAAAGCTTATAGCAAATAACTTAATGACGTGATCTTATGCTACGCTTAATTGGGTGTGTCCATTACATCATTCATATAATGACATAACCTTGTTATTAATAACATCCAATGTTCATGATTATGAAACTAATCATCCATTAATCAACAAGCTAGTTAAGAGGCATACTAGGGACTCTTTGTTGTTTACATATCACACATGTACTAATGTTTCGGTTAATACAATTATAGCATGGTATATAAACATTTATCATAAACATAAAGATATATAATAATAACCACTTTATTATTGCCTCTAGGGCATATCTCCTTCAGTGCTCTTATTCAGGATATCCTAATTTTCAGTAAGAACTGTTTTAGAATACTAGAAAGTGTGCAAGGGTTTAAGATCTTGCATTGCTAAATATTGGTGCACTATCTTTGCTTAAAGATCACTGTATTTTTAAGGGAATGGTCCCGAAAGACCTAGAGCTGCATCATTCATTCCTAGCGGTGGTACAAATTGTAGGGATTCGTTGCATAGAAAACAAAAAATTTCCTACCTCGAGAACGCAATCCAAGCCAAGATGCAATCTAGAAGACGGGAGCAACGAGGGGATGATCAAGACTAACCCTTGAAGATTTCGAAAGCCTATAAGAGTAGGCTCTTATTGCTTCGGTAGACGATCACTTGCCGCTTGCAAAAGCGCGTAGAAGATCTTGATCACGGTGCCACGATCGGGCAGCACCTCCGTACTCGGTCACACGTTCGGTGTTGATGACGACGTCCTTCTCCCCGTTCCAGCGGGCAGCGGAAGTAGTAGATCCTCCTCGGAATCCCGGCAGCACGACGGCATGGTGGCGGTGTTGATGGAGATCTCCGGCGGTGCTTCGCTAAGCATATGCGGGAGAAGTAGTGGAGGAGGGGTGCTAGGGTTTGGGGAGAGGGGCGCCGGCTAGGGCACCCTTGAGGGGTGCGGCCATGGTGGTGGCTTGAGTGGCCGGCCAGCCCCTCTCTCCCCCTCTTTATATAGGTGGAAGCCCCAAGGTTTAGGTCAAAGTGTCCGAATAAGACCCCAACAAAAAACCTTCCAAGTGTCCAAACCTAGGGGGAGTGGGACTCCCCCTTTTCCTTGGTGGGGTGGCCGGCCACCATGGTGGGGAGTCCACTTGGGACTCCTCCTCCCTTAGGCTGGCCGGCCAAGGTGGGTGGAGTCCCTCTGGGACTCCTCCTTCCATCCTTATTTCTTCCGGACTTTTCTAGAACCTTCTAGAACCTTCCGTAGAACCTTCTGGATCATTTTAAATCTTATAAAATGACTTCCTATATATGAATCTTATTCTCCGGACCATTCCGGAACTCCTCGTGATGTCCGGGATCTCATCCGGGACTTCTAACAAAACTTCGAACTCCATTCCATATTTCCATATCTACTTAAACGACATCAAACCTTAAGTGTGTCACCCTACGGTTCGCGAACTATGTAGACATGGTTGAGAACTCTCTCCGACCAATAACCAATAGCGGGATCTGGAGATCCATAATGGCTCCCACATATTCAACGATGACTTTAGTGATCGAATGAACCATTCACATACGATACCAATTCCCTTTGTCACACGATATTTTACTTGTCCGGGGTTTGATCATCGGTATCACTCTATACCTCGATCAACCTCGTCTCCTGACAAGTTCTCTTTACTCGTACCGTGGTATGTGGTCTCTTATGAACTTATTCATATGCTTGCAAGACATTAGACGACATTCCACCGAGAGGGCCCAGAGTATATCTATCCGTCATCGGGATGGACAAATCCCACTGTTGATCCATATGCCTCAACTCATACTTTCCGGATACTTAATCCCACCTTTATAACCACCCATTTACACAGTGGCATTTGATGTAATCAAAGTACCTTTCCGGTATAAGTGATTTACATGATCTCATGGTCATAAGGACTAGGTAACTATGTATCGAAAGCTTATAGCAAATAACTTGATGACGTGATCTTATGCTACACTTAATTGGGTGTGTCCATTACATCATTCATATAATGACATAACCTTGTTATTAATAACATCCAATGTTCATGATCACGAAACCATGATCATCTATTAATCAACAAGCTAGTTATACAAGAGGCTTACTAGGGACTTGATACGCCCAAAACGTATCTACTTTCCCGAACACTTTTGCTATTGTTTTGCCTCTAATTTGTGTATTTTGGATGCAACTAACACGGACTAACGCTGCTTTCAGCAGAACTGCTCTGGTGTCTCGTTTTTGTGCAGAAATCCAACTTTCGGGAAAATCCTCGGAATTTATGCAGAAGGCCCTATTTTCCCAGAGAACTGACGGAGCCAGAAGGACGAACCAGGTGGAGGCCCGAGGGCCCCACACCATAGGCGGCGCGGCCCAGGGGGGGCCCGCGCGGCCCTGTGGTGTGGCCCCCTCGGCTGGCCTCCGACGCCCTCCTTCGGACTATTTATCGGCCTCGACCTAAAAATGCACGGAGAGAAGTCGAAGTCGCCAGAAACCCTCCAGAACGCCGCCACATCGCGAAACTCCGTCGCGGGAGCCAGAAGTCTCCGTTCTGGCACTCCGCCGGGACGGGGAATTGGAGGAGATCATCGCCGCCAACACCGCCAACGCCTCTACATCAACCAGCCATGTTTCCCCCATCCATGTGTGAGTAATTCCCCCGCTGTAGGCTGAAGGGGATGGTAGGGATTGGATGAGATTGGTCATGTAATAGCATAAGATTGTTAGGGCATAGTGCCTAGTGTCCGTAATTGGTACTTTGATGATATTGTTGCAACTTGTTATGCTTAATGCTTGTCACTAGGGCCCGAGTGCCATGATCTCAGATCTGAACATGTTATTGCTTCATCAAGATAATCATTGTTTATGGTCTTACCTATAAGTTGTATACACATATCGCTGTCCGGAACCAATGGCCCCGAAGTGACAAGAATTGGGACAACCGGAGGGGATGGTAGCGATGTGAGGATCACATGTGTTCACGGAGTGTTAATGCTTTGCTCCGGTACTCTATTAAAAGGAGTACCTTAATATCCAGTAGTTTCCCTAGAGGCCCGGCTGCCACCGGCTGGTAGGACAAAAGATGTTGTGCAAGTTTCTCATTGCGAGCACGCACGACTATATATGGAACACATGCCTATTGATTGCTTTGTACTTGGACACCGTTTTATTATTATCTGCAAATGCCCTGCTATGATTGTTACATGAGTTTCTCTCATCCATGCAACGCCCGTCATCCGTCCCCGTGCCTACAGTATTTTAATCCTGCTGTTTACTAAAATCATTACTGCTGTCTTTGTTACTCTGCTGCTGTTATTTCACTACTGCTACTGCTATAAAACTGTTACTACTGATAAACTCTTGCGAGCAAGTCTGTTTCAGTGCGGCTGAATTGACAACTCATTTGTTAAGGCTTCCAAGTGTTCTTTGTCTCCCCTTGTGTCGAATCAATAAATTGGGTTTTACTTCCCTCGAAGACTGTTGCGATCCCCTATACTTGTGGGTCATCAAGACTATTTTCTGGCGCCGTTGCCGGGGAGCATAGCTTTATTTGGAAGTTCACTTGGATTAATATTGTTCGCTGCAAATTCTCCATCATGGGTAAACCTCGCGATACTAAGATCGCCATATTGCCATCCACTACAAGAAAAGGTACAATTCTGAATACCTCCGCTACACTTGATTCACCATCTGTGATTGATAAACTTGTTTCATCGCCGCATGCTTCAAATGCGGGTACTTCTGCTGAATCTGAAAACTCTCATAATATTGATAATATTTCTGCTGTGCTTGATGATAGTGGTTCATTGGGATCCTTTCTAGATGCTACAATTGCTAGGTCTAGACAAATTGAAAATACTGAAACTCCGAATGCTACTACACCTGTTAATTCACCTGAACTTGATTATTTTAGTGATGATCCTGATGAAGATTATGTGGAGCTTAATGATGATTTTATTGAAAAATGCAATGCTACTACTGATGCAAGAAAAATTAAAAAGTTGCTTGCAGAACATGCTGTTAGATATAAATTGTCTCCTGATCCTAAGTTTGCCACATCTCCTATAAACATTAAGGATAAAGATTATGATTTTTCTCTTGATTTATCTCATATAGCTATTGTTGAGAAAACACCCTTTTGTGGTACTGAAAAAGAAAGTGCTGTTGAACACATGACTGAGTTATCTACTTTAAGTAGCTTGTTTTCTGATGATGTCAAGATGCGTACTTACTTTGTTGCTAAAATCTTTCCATTCTCATTAAAGGATGACGCTAAAACTTGGTATAATAATTTGCCACCTAATTCTATTAAAAGTCCAAAAGAATTGCTTGATGTTTTCTTCCGTAAATACTTTCCTGCTAGTGCTCAACATATTGCTTTGCAGAGAATTTATAATTTTGACCAGGGAGATGAAGAGAAATTGCCGGAGGCTTGGGCGAGATTTTGCTCTCTTATTAGAGCTCGGCCTGATCATGATTTGGAAAAGCATGATTTACTTGATATATTTTATAGCGGACTAACCATTGAGTCTAGGGCATACCTGGATAGTTGTGCTGGTTGTGTTTTCAGGAAAAGAACTCCAGGGCAATATTTGAAGAATTATTGGCTAAAATAGGCCAGAATCATGATGATTGGACTATGCCTGAACCAACTCCAACGCCAATATTGAAGAAGAGGGGTTTAATCAAATTGAATGATGAAGATATGAGGGAAGCCAAGAAGTCTCTCAAGGAGAAAGGTATTAAATCTGAAGATGTGAAGAATCTTCCTCCCATAGAAGATATATGCGAGATAATTCCCCCTTCATCCATGATTGAGGTAAACTCCCTTCAACGCTTTACTAGGGAAGATATTCCGTATTCGAAGCCTCCTGCACAATGCTTAGATGAGTTTGATAATTATATTGTTGAGCAAGAAAATTTTAATATGAGAGTAGAGAATCATTTAATGGAAAATTCTCGAGCTATTAGTGAATTGCATGATATTGTAGAAAGAACCTCCAATGATGTTAAGATGCTTGTTAAACATTTTCATATGATTCAAACTCAAATTGATCAACTCACTAAAGTGCAAAATGATTTGTTAGGGAATAATTCTAAAGAGAAACATGCTTGTGAAGTAACAACTAGAGGTGGTGTCTCTACCCAGGATCCTCTATATCCTGAAGGGCATCCCAAAAGAATTGAACAAGATTCTCAACACATTGAACCTAGTGCTCATTCTAAGAAAAAAAGAAGAAGAAGCATAAAAATGTTGTAGAATCCTCTGAACCTGTTAATGATCCTAATAGTATTTCTATTTCTGATGCTGAAACTGAAAGTGGTAATGAACATGATAATGATAATGATAATGATAAGAATGATACTCCTGATAAAGAAGAGGTTGAAGAAGAACCTGAAAAGCATGCTAAAAATAAAAAGTACACTAAAGAAGATTTTATTGCTGAGAAACATGGTAATGAAAGAGAACCTTGGGTTCAAAAGCAAATGCCTTTCCCTGCTAAGAAACTAAAATCAAAGGAAGAAGAACACTATAATAAATTTTGTGATTGGATGAAACCTTTATTCTTGCAAATCCCTTTGACTGATGCTATTAAATTGCCACCTTATTCAAAGTATATGAAAGATATTGTTACTAACAAAAGGAAAATCCCCAATGAGGAAATTTCCACTATGCTTGCTAATTACTCTTTCAATGGCAAAGTACCAAAGAAGTTGGGCGATCCAGGTATACCTACTATTCCTTGTTCTATTAAGAATAATTATGTTAAAACTGCTCTATGTGACTTGGGAGCCGGTGTTAGTGTTATGCCTTTTTCTCTTTATAAGAGACTTTACTTAGTTAAGTTGATACCTACTGATATATCTTTACAAATGGCTGATAAATCTACTGCTATTCCTGTTGGTATATGTGAGGATGTTCCTGTTCAAGTTACTACTAACTGCTTGATATTAACTGATTTTGTTGTGTTGGAAATGCCTGAAGATGACAATATGTCTATTATTCTTGGGAGACCTTTTCTTAACACCGCAGGGGCTGTTATTGATTGCAATAAAGGAAAGGTTACTTTCAATGTTGATGATAGGGAGCATACCGTTTATTTTCCCAAGAGGATTGAGAAAGCGTGTGGAGTTAATACTATTTCTAATGTGAGAACTATCAAAGTGGGAACTATTGATTGTCCTATATATGAGCCTAAGGAAGAATATCAAACTCTCGTGATTGGATCCATATCAATACAATTCAAGGTAACATGATTGATTTGAGGTTTATTTCTTCTTATGCTATGTAAAATTTATTTGGTGGCAAGACTTGATCAACCTTGTTAACGAATACTTTTTATATGCATAGAGGGGGTAAACAACATCTCTTTCTTTCTCCACTTGCTCTAGTTGCTGTAGCATCTTTAATTTGCAAAGTTCCTTAGTTAATCGGAGATTTCAAAATTTTTCCTGGCCAGTAATAATAAATTAAATACCCAGAAAAGTGCATTTTTCAAAGTTTTCAAAAATTCACAAAAATTATACCGTTGGTCCTATTTTTCGACGAGGCACCTGGGAGCACCAGAGGATGACCTGTGGGGCACCAGAGGGTGCCACACCACAGGCCGGCGCGGCCAAGGTGGTGGGCGCGCCACCATGTGGTGTGGGCCCCTCCTTGCCCCACTTTGTCATCTCTTCCTCCCAGCACCTTCTCTCTCCCGAAAAAACTTGTACCAAGTTCCTCTCACTAGCGTTTTTGCTCCAGAGCTCCAGATTTCTCGATCTCTTTGCTCAGCCCAGATTTCTTGCTGAAATTTGGCACATTTGCTCCTTGGTATGAGACTCCTCCACCCATCCAAGTAGAATTTTGTTTGGTTGAGTATATCTTGAATATTTTGCTGCTGTAGGTAACATGTTTAGTGAGCTTGCATGCTTGTTCTAAGTGGTAGAAACTAGTTTTGATGCATGATTAGTACTCTAGCAAGTTCCTATAGTAGTTCCCCTTGATTATATGTCACCAAATCAAATTTTTATATTGTTTGTTGAAATTTCAGAAAATGGAGTGGAATAGATATCACTTGAACCAGCAAGAATTGAAAGTCCAACAAGTTATGAGAGTCAATCGTGAAGAGGGAGTATACCCCTCTTACTACCCGTGCGCGGATTTCATGAGAAGCGCGGGAATACTTGAAGATGTTCAAAGTCTAATTTCTCGTGCAGGGCTGAGTGACTTTGTTGAAGGAGAGCCAAGACAATATGCAAAATTAACTATGTCTTTTGTGCAGGACTTCAAGTTCAATTGGTCGCGATCTAACCCCACGGTCCAGTATAAAATTTACAATAAAGCTGTCAACTTGCCATTCAGTGATTTTTGTGCAGCAATTAGAGTACCGCAATGGGGGTCATGCGAGAAGATAAGGGGATCGCCGCAAGAACTCTTGGACCTCTTCAAGATGATTTGCGATGGAAGGAGTTTCTCAGGGGATAATGGTAAAATCACTAGTATTCAGCTCCCGGCTATCCGCTACTTTGCCTATTTTATTACCAAATGCGTTCTTGCTAAAAAGATTGGTGGTAAACTTTCTATCCCGGATTTGGCTTTTCTAGCTGCAGCACTGCAAAGTAGTAGGACTTATAATTTGGGGGCATTGATAGCTTATAGACTTGCTACTAACCGTGAGAAAGGTGGAATTTGTGGAGGTCTCATCGCCTCTCGTTTACTAGCTTTTCATAATGTAGAACCTCATCATTTTGATATTCCATTCCCCATAGAAAAACTTGACATAGCCTCTATGATTAAACATGAATTTGTTTCAGATTCCTCCAACTTGGGTAACCTGTTTTACAAGATGACATTTTATAAGAAAGTCTGGAGAATAACTAAGAAAACTGAGAAACTAGTAAGATTGTCTGCGCCTGTTTTGTCTAACCTTGATTCCAGGGGAGATTGGTCGGTCACAGAAGGTGCACTGGATGCACACATAGAGAGAGGAGGTCAACATGCAAGAGATGACACGGAGGTCGAGGAGCACCTCGACTCATCATCTGATGCAGCAAGTTCCTCGCATCAACATGTTGGATATGTGGAGCCTCCACGCTTTTCTTCTGCACAGGAACTTTACTATGACTACTCCATGAATTACCCACCGGCGAGTAACAACGATCCTCGTTGGGGTTGAACTCCACTTAGGCCAAAAGCCTAAGCTTGGGGGGAGGTATACCGGCATCACTCATTCTTTGCATATTATGGTTGCTGGATACTTTTACATACTTGTTTTGTTCGTTTGAGTGGTTTTCTAATGAGAGGAAGATGATATTTGGGGAAGTGCTGCCTGAAAACAGATTCTGGACTGTTACTAGAAAAATTCGTACGCACAGCCAGAGCGTTATTTTGAGCTGCCAATTTTTGTGCAGGTTCCCCAGGTTGTTATCTAACTTTCATTAGTTGAACACTTTTCGAGCTGAGCAACGTAGGATTTTTGTAAAAATCGATTTCTGTACTGCTGTCAGGATTTGGCAGATTTCTGTCATCCTGTTGTTATGTGTTTCTTTTAGTTTGCTACTTCTTGTTTTTGTTTTGTTTCTTTCCCAAAACACAAAAAGACCAAAAATATTTCTGTTGTTTCTCTTCACCATTTGTTTGCTTTGGTTTCTTGCATTTGTTTCGCTTTATTTGCTATTACTAGTTTGCTATAAGAAAACCCAAAAAGATTTTGCTTTGTTTGTTTGTTTCCTCTTGTTCTTGTTCTCAAATTCGAAAACACCAAAAATATTTGATGTTCTTCTTTGGTTTGTAAAGTTCTTTATGAGTTCAATGGTCTTCGGTGGCTGGAGCGTGGTTTTCATTTCATATTATCCAAGCTGCACAAGTGAAAAGGCAATAATGATGATCTACGACAATCTGATTGTGGTGAGAGGCTGGTATGAACTCTATTTGTTTTCATTTTTGTACATATACTCATCCATGTGAGCATGCTTAGTTGGTTCATGTGAGGTATATGTTATTTGAGAAAGTCTAGTAGTTTATGATCTCTCATGATTAGCTCCAATCTATTAATATGAGTAGCATGTCATGGATGTTTGCTTGCATTGTTTTATTCATAAGTAAGTATGGCATTGTGGTATCCTCCTCTGAATAATTCATTTATATCGACTTGGCACATGCTCACGCATGCATATGACTGAACAAAAAGTCAATTAAGCCTTGATGATTTATATTGCTTCAGAGTTCTTGTATCACTTTTATGCCTCCGTTAATTTATTTTGCCGCAAGCATGATTATGACAGTTACTGCTCTCTTGATTTGTCGCTCCCTAGTCTATTGCTAGCCTTCACTTGTACTGAGCGGGAACGCTGCTCGTGCTTCCAAACACCTGAAAACCAAGCTATTCCAAAGTGTCCACCATAAATACCTATGCATGGCATTTCAAACCATTCCAAGTAAATTCTCATGCGCTACCTTTAAAACCTTCAAAATGCTTCTCAATTTGTGTTTATGTTTCATAGCTCATGAGGAAGTATGTGGTGTTTAGCTTTCAACTTTGTCATTTACTTTTGACGGACTCTCATATGGACTAGTGGCACATCCGCTTATCCAATAAATTTGCAAAAAGAGATGGCAATGGGATTCCCAGTCCCGAATTAATTAACTTAAATAGACACTCCTCCATGGTTTGTGATTGTTGGACGGCACCCGAAGGATTCGGTTAGCCATGGCTTGTGTAAGCAAAGGTTGGGGGGAGTGTCATCATCATAATAAAAATAAAATAAAAAGGCACTCCTTCATGGTATGAGATTGTTGGCAGGCACCCGAGGATTCGGTTAGCCATGGTTTGTGAAAGAAAGGTTGGAAGGAGTGCCAAATAAATATGCAATGATTCATGGGAGCCGCTCTTGGGAGTCCAGTTGGCGAGGTAGTTGGTGTACCCATTACCATTCGTTGACAACAACAAACACTTCTCAAAATAATTTTACTCCTGTCTTTATAAAAATGAAAAGCTCTAGCGCATGTTAATCCCTGCTTCCCTCTGCGAAGGGTCAATCTTTTACTTTTATGTTGTGTCTCCATTATTTCTTTGAGCACTATCTTGAGAGCACAACTGTCATTCTTAGTATAATATGCTTGTCTCAAAATATGATTGATTGTGGTATAACTTTGATGCATTTATCTTTTGACAATCACTACTTCTAGTCTTTCTATGAACTCCAGAGGTGCTTGGGCATTTATGTTTTGCCGATCAAATACAGGCAAGCGAGATACCACTTTATCATACTCTCTTATGAACATTGCAATCTTGCTTATATACATGATTCATGATGCTTATTATTAATTGTTGGTACCTCTCCATGATTGACATAGCTGTTAGATGATCTTATTTGCATGTATCTCATTATGAATTGCTTAAGTATTAGCCATAGTATGAGAATATATACATCATATGAGCAAATGTGTTCGTGAAAGTTCTTTTATCGCTCAGTTGTTAACTGAATTGCTTGAGGACAAGTAATAAGCTAAGCTTGGGGGGAGTTGATACGTCCAAAACGTATCTACTTTCCCGAACACTTTTGCTATTGTTTTGCCTCTAATTTGTGTATTTTGGATGCAACTAACACGGACTAACGCTGTTTTCAGCAGAACTGCTCTGGTGTCTCGTTTTTGTGCAGAAATCCAACTTTCGGGAAAATCCTCGGAATTTATGCGAAGGCCCTATTTTCCCCAGAAGGCGACGGAACCAGAAGGACGAACCAGGTGGAGGCCCGAGGGCCCCACACCATAGGGCGGCGCGGCCCAGGGGGGGCCCGCGCGGCCCTGTGGTGTGGCCCCCTCGGCCGGCCTCCGACGCCCTCCTTCGGACTATTTATCGGCCTCGACCTAAAAACGCACGGAGAGAAGTCGAACTCGCCAGAAACCCTCCAGAACGCCGCCACATCGCGAAACTCCGTCGCGGGAGCCAGAAGTCTCCGTTCTGGCACTCCGCCGGGACGGGGAATTGGAGGAGATCATCGCCGCCAACACCGCCAACGCCTCTACATCAACCAGCCATGTTTCCCCCATCCATGTGTGAGTAATTCCCCCGCTGTAGGCTGAAGGGGATGGTAGGGATTGGATGAGATTGGTCATGTAATAGCATAAGATTGTTAGGGCATAGTGCCTAGTGTCCGTAATTGGTACTTTGATGATATTGTTGCAACTTGTTATGCTTAATGCTTGTCACTAGGGCCCGAGTGCCATGATCTCAGATCTGAACATGTTATTGCTTCATCAAGATAATCATTGTTTATGGTCTTACCTATAAGTTGTATACACATATCGCTGTCCGGAACCAATGGCCCCGAAGTGACAAGAATTGGGACAACCGGAGGGGATGGTAGCGATGTGAGGATCACATGTGTTCACGGAGTGTTAATGCTTTGCTCCGGTACTCTATTAAAAGGAGTACCTTAATATCCAGTAGTTTCCCTAGAGGCCCGGCTGCCACCGGCTGGTAGGACAAAAGATGTTGTGCAAGTTTCTCATTGCGAGCACGCACGACTATATATGGAACACATGCCTATTGATTGCTTTGTACTTGGACACCGTTTTATTATTATCTGCAAATGCCCTGCTATGATTGTTACATGAGTTTCTCTCATCCATGCAACGCCCGTCATCCGTCCCCGTGCCTACAGTATTTTAATCCTGCTGTTTACTAAAATCATTACTGCTGTCTTTGTTACTCTGCTGCTGTTATTTCACTACTGCTACTGCTATAAAACTGTTACTACTGATAAACTCTTGCGAGCAAGTCTGTTTCCAGGTGCAGCTGAATTGACAACTCCGCTGTTAAGGCTTCCAAGTGTTCTTTGTCTCCCCTTGTGTCGAATCAATAAATTGGGTTTTACTTCCCTCGAAGACTGTTGCGATCCCCTATACTTGTGGGTCATCAGGACTCTTTGTTGTTCACATAACACACATGTATCAATGTTTCGGTTAATACAATTATAGCATGGTATGTAAACATTATCATAAACTCAAAGATATTATAATAACCATTTTATTATTGCCTCTTGGGCATATCTCCAACAGTCTCCCACTTGCACTAGAGTCAATAATCTAGTTTACATTTGTAAAGATATAACACCTTGGCCTTCCGGTGCTTTATCATGTTTTGCTCACGGGAGAGGTTTTAGTCAACGGATCTGACATGCTCAGAACCGTATGTATTTTGTAATTCATTTGCGTCTCAACGCATCACTCATTTCCAAATGAGTCGGCATTAAATATGTTTGGTCTTCTGGTGGAACCTTAATTCCGCGGTCTGAAATATGTCACTAATATTGTCACACACAATATAGCTTCAAAGTTCTGACTCTGTCGGAACTACACCAAGCTCTCAAAGAACCTCTTGACTTAACATCCTTTGCCATTGTCAAAACAATGACATACTGATGACGCGTAAAGCACACGCTCATTGGGAACCCCAAGTGGAAGGTGTGATGCGTACAGCAGCAAGTTTCCCTCAGTAAGAAACCAAGGTTTATCGAACCAGTAGGAGTCAAGAAGCACGTTGAAGGTTGATGGCGGCGGGATGTAGTGCGGCGCAACACCAGGGATTCCGGCGCCAACGTGGAACCTGCACAACACAACCAAAGTACTTTGCCCCAACGAAACAGTGAGGTTGTCAATCTCACCGGCTTGCTGTAACAAAGGATTAGATGTATAGTGTGGATGATGATTGTTTGCAGAAAACAGTAGAACAAGTATTGCAGTAGATTGTATTTCAGTAAAGAGAATTAGACCGGGATCCACAGTTCACTAGAGGTGTCTCTCCCATAAGATAAACAGCATGTTGGGTGAACAAATTACAGTTGGGCAATTGACAAATAAAGAGAGCATGACCATGCACATACATATCATGATGAGTATAGTGAGATTTAATTGGGCATTACGACAAAGTACATAGACCGCCATCCAACTGCATCTTTGCCTAAATAGTCCAGCTTCTGGTTATCGTCCGAACCCCTTCCAGTATTAAGTTGCAAAGCAACAGACAATTGCATTAAGTATGGTGCGTAATGTAATCAACAACTACATCCTTGGACATAGCATCAATGTTTTATCCCTAGTGGCAACAGCACAACACAACCTTAGAACTTTCTGTCACTGTCCCGGTGTCAATGCGAGCATGAACCCACTATCGAGCATAAGTACTCCCTCTTGGAGTTACAAGCATCTACTTGGCCAGAGCATCTACTAGTAACGGAGAGCATGCAAGATCATAAACAACACGTAGATATAACTTTGATAATCAACATAACAAGTATTCTCTATTCATCGGATCCCAACAAACGCAACATATAGAATTACAGATAGATGATCTTGATCATGTTAGGCAGCTCACAAGATCCGACAATGATAGCACAATGGGGAGAAGACAACCATCTAGCTACTGCTATGGACCCATAGTCCAGGGGTAGACTACTCACACATCACACCGGAGGCGACCATGGCGGCGTAGAGTCCTCCTCGGGAGATGATTCCCCTCTCCGGCAGGGTGCCGGAGGCGATCTCTGGATCCCCGAGATGGGATCGGCGTTGGCGGCGTCTCTGGAAGGTTTTCCGTATCGTGGCTCTCGGTGCGGGGGTTTCGTCACGGAGGCTTTAAGTAGGCGGAAGGGTAGGTCAAGAGGCGGCACGGGGGCCCGGACCATAGGGCGCGCGGCCGGAGGCGAGGGGCCGCGCCGCCCTATGCTCTGGCTGCCTCGTGGCCCCTCTTCGTTTCGTCTTCGGACTTCTGGAAGCTTCGTGGAAAAATAGGCCCCTGGGCTTTGATTTCGTCCAATTCCGAGAATATTTCCTTACTAGGATTTCTGAAACCAAAAACAGCAGAAAACAGCAACTGGCACTTCGGCATCTTGTTAATAGGTTAGTTCCAGAAAATGCACGAATATGACATAAAGTGTGCATAAAACATGTAGATAACATCAATAATGTGGCATGGAACATAAGAAATTATCGATACGTCGGAGACGTATCAGCATCCCCAAGCTTAGTTCTGCTCGTCCCGAGCAGGTAAAACGATAACACAGATAATTTCTGGAGTGACATGCCATTATAATCTTGATCATACTATTTGTAAAGCATATGTAGTGAATGCAGCGATCAAAACAATGTTTATGACATGAGTAAACAAGTGAATCATAAAGCAAAGACTTTTCATGAATAGCACTTCAAGACAAGCATCAATAAGTCTTGCATAAGAGTTAACTCATAAAGCAATAATTCAAAGTAAAGGCATTGAAGCAACACAAAAGAAGATTAAGTTTCAGCGGTTGCTTTCAACTTGTAACATGTATATCTCATGGATATTGTCAACATAGAGTAATATAATAAGTGCAATAAGCAAGTATGTAGGAATCAATGCACAGTTCACACAAGTGCTTGCTTCTTGAGGTGGAGAGAAATAGGTGAACTGACTCAACATTGAAAGTAAAAGAATGGTCCTCCATAGAGGAAAAGCATCGATTGCTATATTTGTGCTAGAGCTTTGATTTTGAAAACATGAAACAATTTTGTCAACGGTAGTAATAAAGCATATGTATCATGTAAATTATATCTTACAAGTTGCAAGCCTCATGCATAGTATACTAATAGTGCCCGCACCTTGTCCTAATTAGCTTGGACTACCGGATCATCACAATGCACATGTTTTTACCAAGTGTCACAAAGGGGTACCTCTATGCCGCCTGTACAAAGGTCTAAGGAGAAAGCTCGCATTGGATTTCTCGCTATTGATTATTCTTCAACTTAGACATCCATACCGGGACAACATAGACAACGAGATAATGGACTCCTCTTTTATGCATAAGCATGTAACAACAATTAATAATTTTCTCATTTGAGATTGAGGATATATGTCCAAAACTGAAACTTCCACCATGGATCATGGCTTTAGTTAGCGGCCCAATGTTCTTCTCTAACATTATGCATGCTTAACCATAGGGTGGTAGATCGCTCTTACTTCAGACAAGACGAACATGCATAGCAACTCACATGAAATTCAACAATGAATAGTTGATGGCGTCCCCAGTGAACATGGTTATCGCACAACAAGCAACTTAATAAGAGATAAAGTGCATAATTACATATTCAATACCACAATAGTTTTTAAGCTATTTGTCCCATGAGCTATATATTGCAAAGGTGAATGATGGAATTTTAAAGGTAGCACTCAAGCAATTTACTTTGGAATGGCGGAAAATACCATGTAGTAGGTAGGTATGGTGGACACAAATGGCATAGTGGTTGGCTCAAGTATTTTGGATGCATGAGAAGTATTCCCTCTCGATACAAGGTTTAGGCTAGCAAGGCTTATTTGAAACAAACACAAGGATGAACCGGTGCAGCAAAACTCACATAAAAGACATATTGAAAACATTATAAGACTCTACACCGTCTTCCTTGTTGTTCAAACTCAATACTAGAAATTATCTAGACCTTAGAGAAACCAAATATGCAAACCAAATTTTAGCATGCTCTATGTATTTCTTCATTAATGGGTGCAAAGCATATGATGCAAGAGCTTAATCATGAGCACAACAATTGCCAAGTATCACATTACCCAAGACATTTATAGCAATTACTACATGTATCATTTTCCAATTCCAACCATATAACAATTTAACGAAGGAGAAACTTCGCCATGAATACTATGAGTAGAAACCAAGGACATACTTGTCCATATGCTACAGCAGAGCGTGTCTCTCTCCCATAAAGTGAATGCTAGGATCCATTTTATTCAAACAAAACAAAAACAAAAACAAACCGACGCTCCAAGAAAAAGCACATAAGATGTGATGGAATAAAAATATAGTTTCAGGGGAGGAACCTGATAATGTTGTCGATGAAGAAGGGGATGCCTTGGGCATCCCCAAGCTTAGACGCTTGAGTCTTCTTAATATATGCAGGGGTGAACCACCGGGGCATCCCCAAGCTTAGAGCTTTCACTCTCCTTGATCATGTTGCATCATACTCCTCTCTTGATCCTTGAAAACTTCCTCCACACCAAACTCGAAACAACTCATTAGAGGGTTAGTGCACAATAAAAATTAACATATTCAGAGGTGACACAATCATTCTTAACACTTCTGGACATTGCATAATGCTACTGGACATTAGTGGATCAAAGAAATTCATCCAACATAGCAAAAGAGGCAATGCGAAATAAAAGGCAGAATCTGTCAAAACAGAACAGTTCGTATTGACGAATTTTAAAATGGCACCAGACTTGCTCAAATGAAAATGCTCAAATTGAATGAAAGTTGCGTACATATCTGAGGATCATGCACGTAAATTGGCTTAATTTTCTGAGCTACCTACAGGGAGGTGGACCCAGATTCGTGACAGCAAAGAAATCTAGAACTGCGCAGTAATCCAAATCTAGTACTTACTTTTCTATCAACGGCTTAACTTGGCACAACAAAACACAAAACTAAGATAAGGAGAAGTTGCTACAGTAGTAAACAACTTCCAAGACACAAAATAAAAACAAAGTACTGTAGGTAAAAACATGGGTTGTCTCCCATAAGCGCTTTTCTTTAACGCCTTTCAGCTAGGCGCAGAAAGTGTATATCAAGTTTTATCAAGAGACGAAGTGTCAACATCATAATTTGTTCTCATAATAGAATCAAAAGGTACCTTCATTCTCTTTCTAGGGAAGTGTTCCATACCTTTCTTGAGAGGAAATTGATATTTTATATTACCTTCCTTCATATCAATAATAGCACCAACAGTTCGAAGAAAAGGTCTTCCCAATATAATGGGACAAGATGCATTGCATTCAATATCCAAGACAACAAAATCAACGGGAACAAGGTTATTGTTAACGGTAATACGAACATTATCAACTTTACCCAAAGGTTTCTTTGTAGAATGATCAGCAAGATTAACATCCAAATAACAATTTTTCAGCGGTGGCAAGTCAAGCATATTATAAATTTTCTTAGGCATAACAGAAATACTTGCACCAAGATCACATAAAGCATTACAATCAAAATCTTTAACCTTCATCTTAATGATGGGCTCCCAACCATCCTCTAGCTTTTTAGGAATAGAAGCTTCACGCTCTAGTTTCTCTTCTCTAGCTTTTATGAGAGCATTTGTAATATGATGCGTGAAAGCCAAATTTATAGCACTAGCATTAGGACTTTTAGCAAGTTTTTGCAAGAACTTTATAACTTCAGAGATGTGGCAATCATCAAAATTCAAACCATTATAATCTAAAGCAATGGGATCATCATCCCCAATGTTGAAAAAATTTCAGCCTTTATCACGAGCGATTTAATGAGTTTTAGCAGTTTCGAGCAGTTTTTCGCGCTTTGCATTAGAAGTGGAAACATTGCTAACACCAATTCTTTTATTAGTATTAGTAGGAGGTGCAGCAACATGTGTAGCATTAGCATTACTAGTGGTGGTAATAGTCCAAACTTTAGCTACATTCTTCTCTTTAGCTAGTTTTTCATTTTCTTCTCTATCCCACCTAGCACGCAGTTCAGCCATTAATCTTATATTCTCATTAATTCTAACTTGAATGGCATTTGCTGTAGTAGTAATTTTATTATGATGATTCTCATTAGGCAAAACTTTTGATTTCAAAAGATCAACATCAGCAGCAAGACTATCGACTTTAGAAGCAAGTATATCAATTTTCCCAAGCTTTTCTTCAACAGATTTGTTAAAAGCAGTTTGTGTACTAATAAATTCTTTAAGCATGGCTTCAAGTCCAGGGGGTGTGTTCCTATTATTATTGTAAGAATTCCCATAAGAATTACCATAGCCGTTGCCATTATTATAAGGATATGGCCTATAGTTGTTACTAGAATTGTTCCGGTAAGCATTGTTGTTGAAATTATTATTTTTAATGAAGTTTACATCAACATGTTCTTCTTGTGCAACCAATGAAGCTAATGGAACATTATTAGGATCAATATTAGTCCTATCATTCACAAGCATAGACATAATAGCATCAATCTTATCACTCAAGGAAGAGGTTTCTTCGACAGAATTTACCTTCTTACCTTGTGGAGCTCTTTCCGTGTGCCATTCAGAGTAGTTAATCATCATATTATCAAGAAGCTTTGTTGCTTCACCAAGAGTGATGGACATAAAGGTACCTCCAGCAGCTGAATCCAATAAATTCCGTGAAGAAAAATTTAGTCCTGCATAGAAGGTTTGGATGATCATCCAAGTAGTCAGTCCATGAGTTGGGCAATTTTTAACCAGAGATTTCATTATTTCCCAAGCTTGAGCAACATGTTCAGTATCTAATTGTTTAAAATTCATTATGCTACTCCTCAAAGATATAATTTTAGCAGGGGGATAATATCTACCAATAAAAGCATCCTTGCATTTAGTCCATGAATCAATACTATTCTTAGGCAGAGATAGCAACCAATCTTTAGCTCTTCCTCTTAATGAGAAAGGAAACAATTTTAGTTTAATAATATCACCATCTACATCTTTATATTTTTGCATTTCACATAGTTCAACAAAATTATTAAGATGGGCAGCAGCATCATCAGAACTAACACCAGAAAATTGCTCTCGCATAACAAGATTCAGTAAAGCAGGTTTAATTTCAAAGAATTCTGCTGTAGTAGCAGGTGGAGCAATAGGTGTGCATAAGAAATCATTATTATTTGTGGTTGTGAAGTCACACAACTTAGTATTTTCAGCGTTGGCCATTTTAGCAACAGTAAATAAAGCAAACTAGATAAAGTAAATGCAAGTAACTAATTTTTTTGTGTTTTTGATATAGCAAACAAGATAGCAAATAAAGTAAAACTAGCAACTAATTTTTTTGTATTTTGATTTAGTGCAGCAAACAAAGTAGTAAATAAAACTAAGCAAGACAAAAACAAAGTAAAGAGATTGAGAAGTGGAGACTCCCCTTGCAAGCGTTGTCTTGATCTCCCGAGCAACGGCGCCGAGAAATTTAGCTTGATGACGCGTAAAGCACACGCTCGTTGGGAACCCCAAGTGGAAGGTGTGATGCGTACAGCGGCAAGTTTCCCTCGATGAAACCAAGGTTTATCGAACCAGTAGGAGTCAAGAAGCACGTTGAAGGTTGATGGCGGCGGGATGTAGTGCGGCGCAACACCAGGGATTCCGGCGCCAACGTGGAACCTGCACAACACAACCAAAGTACTTTGCCCTAACGAAACAGTGAGGTTGTCAATCTCACCGGCTTGCTGTAACAAAGGATTAGATGTATAGTGTGGATGATGATTGTTTGCAGAAAACAGTAGAACAAGTATTGCAGTAGATTGTATTTCAGTAAAGAGAATTGGACCGGGATCCACAGTTCACTAGAGGTGTCTCTCCCATAAGATAAACATCATGTTGGGTGAACAAATTACAGTTGGGCAATTGACAAATAAAGAGAGCATGACCATGCACATACATATCATGATGAGTATAGTGAGATTTAATTGGGCATTACGACAAAGTACATAGACCGCCATCCAACTGCATCTATGCCTAAAAAGTCCACCTTCAGGTTATCATCCGAACCCCTTCCAGTATTAAGTTGCAAAGCAACAGACAATTGCATTAAGTATGGTGCGTAATGTAATCAACAACTACATCCTTGGACATAGCATCAATGTTTTATCCCTAGTGGCAACAGCACAACACAACCTTAGAACTTTTCATCCTTGTCCCCGGTGTCAATGCGAGCATGAACCCACTATCGAGCATAAGTACTCCCTCTTGGAGTTACAAGCATCTACTTGGCCAGAGCATCTACTAGTAACGGAGAGCATGCAAGATCATAAACAACACGTAGATATAACTTTGATAATCAACATAACAAGTATTCTCTATTCATCGGATCCCAACAAACGCAACATATAGAATTACAGATAGATGATCTTGATCATGTTAGGCAGCTCACAAGATCCGACAATGATAGCACAATGGGGAGAAGACAACCATCTAGCTACTGCTATGGACCCATAGTCCAGGGGTAGACTACTCACACATCACACCGGAGGCGACCATGGCGGCGTAGAGTCCTCCGGGAGATGATTCCCCTCTCCGGCAGGGTGCCGGAGGCGATCTCCTGGATCCCCCGAGATGGGATCAGCGTTGGCGGCGTCTCTGGAAGGTTTTCCGTATCATGGCTCTCGGTACTGGGGGTTTCGTCACGGAGGCTTTAAGTAGGCGGAAGGGTAGGTCAAGAGGCGGCACGGGGGGCCCAGACCATAGGGCCGCGCGGCCAGGGCAGGGGCCGCACCGCCCTATGCTCTGGCTTCCTCGTGGCCCCTCTTCGTTTCATCTTCGGACTTCTGGAAGCTTCGTGGAAAAATAGGCCCCTGGGCTTTGATTTCGTCCAATTCCGAGAATATTTCCTTACTAGGATTTCTGAAACCAAAAACAGCAGAAAACAACAACTGGCACTTCGGCATCTTGTTAATAGGTTAGTTCCAGAAAATGCACGAATATGACATAAAGTGTGCATAAAACATGTAGATAACATCAATAATGTGGCATGGAACATAAGAAATTATCGATACGTCGGAGACGTATCACATACTCTGCCTTCTTTTGTAGAATCCGTCACAATATTTAGAACTCTTCTAAATCTAGCATAGACAACTTCTAGCTCATTGTGCTACCTTTTAAACAACACTTAGTCTAATTTGAGATTGAAATTTTATTTTCATATGTGACAAAACAAATATCAGTGCAACACCTTACAGCAATTTGTTTGTCATTTCTCCATACAAAACTATATATATATATATCCTTGGTTCTTCTTAAGTACTCAAGAATATTCTTACTGTTTTTCAATGATCATCACATGAATCATTCTGGTACATGCTCATAACACTTTTTAGAGCATAGAACATCTGATTGTGTACATATTATCCGTGATCTATAATCACTCATGTGTTTTTACTCATTGAGTGTCAGATACACTCAATTCTTGTTAAAACTTAACATGACAAGAATATTTTCTTAATATTTCTATATTGAACTATTTCAATATCTATTCTATGTACTTTGACTTAAACTTATTTTGTGATTCAATCTATCTTCATAGATCTTGACACTAGATATGTTTCAGTCCATATCCTTTCATTGAAATTAATTTCTCAATGAAACCTTTTAATCAAGTATATAATTACATCATTTATAACCAACTATATGTCACCTACATAAAGTATTATAAATATGTCTTAGCGCTCCCACTTAATTTCTTGCAAATGCAAGCCTCTTCATCTTTTTTGATGAAATCAAAAACTCTTTGACTATTTCATCTGGTGAAGATTCCAACTCCGTGATACTCACTTCATCCAATTGAAGTTCGTATACCTATCTAGTATTCTACGGACTAGCAAAACAATTTGGTTGTATCTTGTATACACCTTTAATACACACTTCTGTTAAGTAATGTATTTTGCCATCCTACTAGCATATCTCATAAAAGAAATATGTAGTGATTACTAGAATAATCCACATAGACAATAAGCATTGCTACGGAAGATCTAATCTTATCGTAGTCAACTCTTTGAACTTTGTCGTAAACAACTTTTCGACAAGTCAAGCTTCTTCAAGGACATTTCATCCAAGACTATAAGTATTTATCTATCTTGGATTTCATGGCGTATAGCCATTTTAACGGAGTCAGGGCCCATCATAACTTCTTTGTTTTTAGTTGGTTTATCATTGTTCAAAATCAATCCTTTGTCCACAAATCATTTATTTGATCACAAAGTAAACCATACCTACAAGGTTCAATATGTACTTCGATCTCCATGGCTAAAACACTTTGTAGTCATGGGAGCCATGATCGTCGTGGCCGCTTCCGAAACCAATTCCGATGCTGCGCTACTCTGATCATTATGCTCAGGTTCATAAACCTTATCAAATTATATTGTCCTCCCACTCAAATACTTCACTAAAAACAATTTCTCGGAAATAAGAAACATTGACAAACACTTTTGTCTTTGTCTTGTGGGAAGAATTCCCAATTAAATCTCTGGGATAACCAACAAAGACATTCATCCGATTTTGATTGTAAACTCTTAGACCAAAATTTAAAGAAAGGACTATTAGGGTTTATACCCATGCCATAACTTGTATGGTGTCATTTCATCGGATCATGATGATGCTCTATTCAGTGTAAAAGCGGTAGTCACTAAAGCATAATCCACAAAAATATAATGACATCAATATTTTATCTCATCATTGACCCAATAAGGTTTGGATACATCTCTTGGATACTTCATCATCACTATGATACTCCAAGAAACGTGAGTTGTAGAACAATTTCATAACTCTCTTAGATGTTCGCTAAAATTCGTAATTCAAATATTTCCACCATGATCCAATCATAGATATTTGACTTTTCTATTACGATGATTTCCACTTCATGCTGAAATTTATTTGAACCCATTCAAATGTTTCAAACTTCTACCTTATTGAATATATCCACATATATATACTCAATTCATTGTTGAAAGTTTTCATGAAGTAGAAGAATCTCCCGCACACAACTATGCCCAGTGAACCACATACATCATCATGTATTTTTTCACTAAGTTAGTTGCCCGTTCAACTCTTGGCCTATGAACGGTATTTTAATCATTCTCTTTAGAAAAGATTTGCAAGCGCCAAATGATTCAAAAATCAAATGACTCCAAAAATCCATTTGCATGGAGTTCCTTCATGCGTTCCTTTCTAACATGACCTAAATAGCGGTTCCACAAATAAGTGGAATTCAAATCATTTGCCTTATGGCATTTTAGCGTCAGTGTTATGTATGTGTGTTTCACCATTAAGATTTATAATAACTTATCCATCGTACATGGAGTAATGTCATAATTTGAACAACTCATTGTTTTCATTTGACCAGAGCAAAATAACAATTATTAAGTTCTTTGTTATAAATTCTAAGGGCTAGATAGAATGCTAACGACGAACATAATAACACTTTATTTTGTTCCAGACGTGCATTCTTATCATATTCCTTGTCAGTCACTTAGGCCATTGTATTCTTGTATTGCGTTGTTTTGTATGACACTTCATACCAACCAATATAGTACTAATACCCAAGAATTTCATAGTGTGACTTTAACTAGGAATACAACCATAACATGTATATCATTTATATACACCTGAGCTAGACTTTCTAGTCTTTTCTTTCTTTTTGCCAAAATATCTTTTGCAGTTTCTCTTTTAGCTTTCCTCATTATTCAGAAAACACTTTAACATTATTAACTTCTAGGTTTGTTGGTCAAATACCAATAACCTTGAGGTTCTTACTTTGAAGTTGATCATCATATGACAAGTGTTCCGGATTTCACTATTAGTAACCTTGTAATATGATGAACAATTTCACTCATAATTTTATCCATTGTATCATGATGACTTTCTGAGACCATGTCTGTACATGCTTGGCTCATAAAGTTTAACCTTAGTATTCGCATGTGCAAATCTGGCTTGCACCCGTTGTATGCATACGTAGAATCTATAACACCCGATCATCACGTGATTCTTCGAAACGACGAGTCTTAGCAACGGTGCATACTAAGGACGATTACTTCATGGATATGCGAATATTGTTAGTGCCCCAATAGTTGGAGGATTGGGACGCCTTGCGTCTTCAACCTTCGTACATTCCCATAAAACTTATGAGTTTATGTAGTCTCACCAAATTATATTCCCTTATCTCGTAATAAGGTCTTATATATCACATATATCTCATACCTTGATTATTTCTGAAAACCAAATTTTCAGCTCCTTACTTTTCAAACAGATTTGAACTTCAAGTTTCACGGAGACAAGATAACTTTAGGTACTAATTGAAACCATAGCTCTTTGAATCAACAATGTGAGGTTTACTACAAGTTTGCAATAGGACTTTAATCAATTCTTGATTCTTTAACAATACGGTACCAGTCCGTAAAGTTTCTTATCAGATTTTAACAGTATTTCTATCTCAATAACAAGACTAGCGCATGGTAGAAAAAACGGATGCCAATACTACAAAATTAATTCAAAATACTACTCAGACTATGTTTATGATAATTAGTTCATGTTTTAATCTAATTACTAATGAACTCCCACTTAATGCAACATCCCTCATAGTTGTTAAGTGGTACACGATCCATATCCACTACACCAAAACCGATCATCACGTGAGATGATATAGCTTCAATGGTGAACATCAACATGTTGATCATATCATCCATATGACTCGTGTTCAACCTTTCGGTTTCCGTTGTCCCGAGGCCATGTCTGTACATGCTAGGCTCGTCAAGCAAACCCAAGTATTCCGCGTGTGCAACATGGCTTACACCCGTTGTATGTGAACGTTGAATCTATCACATCCGATCATCACGAGATGCTTCGAAACGACAAACTGTACAATGGTGCATACGAGGAGAGAACACTTTATTATCTTGATATTAATGTGAGTGATCATCTTATAATGCTACCGTCGCGATCTAAGCAAAATAAGATGCATAAAGGATTAACATCACATGCAATTCATATGTGATATGATATGGCCCTTTTGTCTTTGCGCCTTTGATCTTCATCTCCAAAGCACGGACATGATCTCCATCATCTTCGGGCATGATCTCCATCATCGTCGGCGTAGCGTCAAGGTTCATGGCGCCGTCTTCATGGTTGTTCACCTCATGTAGCAACTATTACAACTACTTTGAAATACTACTCAACATGAAATTTAAAGACAACCATAAGGCTCCTGCCGGTTGCCACAATACAATAATGATCATCTCATACATATTCATCATCACATTATGGCCATATCACATCACCAAACCCTGCAAAAACAAGTTAGACGTCTCTAATTTGGTTTGCATATTTTACGTGGTTTAGGGTTTTCGAGAGAGATCTAATCTACCTACGAACATGAACCACAACGGTGATACTAATGTTGTCAATAGAAGATTAAATTGAATCTTCACTATAGTAGGAGAGACAGACACCCGCAAAGCCTCTTATGCAATACAAGTTGCATGTCGAACGAGGAACAAGTCTCATGAACGCGGTCATGTAAAGTTAGTCCGGGCCGCTTCATCCCACTATGCCACAAAGATGCAAAGTACTCGAACTAAAGACACCAAGAGCATCAACGCCCACAAAACCATTGTGTTCTACTCGTGCAACCATCTATGCATAGACATGGCTCTGATACCACTGTAGGGATTCGTTGCATAGAAAACAAAAAATTTCCTACCGCGATAACGCAATCCAAGCCAAGATGCAATCTAGAAGACGGGAGCAACGAGGGGATGATCAAGACTAACCCTTGAAGATTTCCAAAGCTTATAAGAGTAGGCTCTTATTGCTGCGGTAGACGATCACTTGCCGCTTGCAAAAGCGCGTAGAAGATCTTGATCACGGTGCCACGATCGGGCAGCACCTCCGTACTCGGTCACACATTCGGTGTTGATGACGACATCCTTCTCCCCGTTCCAGCGGGCAGCGGAAGTAGTAGATCCTCCTCGGAATCCCGGCAGCATGACGGCGTGGTGGCGGTGTTGATGGAGATCTCCGGCGGAGCTTCGCTAAGCATATGCGGGAGAAGTAGTGGAGGAGGGGTGCTAGGGTTTGGGGAGAGGGGCGCCGGCTAGGGCACCCTTGAGGGGTGCGGCCATGGTGGTGGCTTGAGTGGCCGGCCAGCCCCTCTCTCCCCCTCTTTATATAGGTGGAAGCCCCAAGGTTTAGGTCAAAGTGTCCGAATAAGACCCCAACAAAAAACCTTCCAAGTGTCCAAACCTAGGGGGAGTGGGACTCCCCCTTTTCCTTGGTGGGGTGGCCGGCCACCATGGTGGGGAGTCCACTTGGGACTCCTCCTCCCTTAGGCTGGCCGGCCAAGGTGGGTGGAGTCCCTGGGACTCCACCTTCCATCCTTATTTCTTCCGGACTTTTCTAGAACCTTCTAGAACCTTCCGGATCATTTTAAATCTTATAAAATGACTTCCTATATATGAATCTTATTCTCCGGACCATTCCGGAACTCCTCGTGATGTCCGGGATCTCATCCGGGACTTCGAACAAAACTTTGAACTCCATTCCATATTTCCATATCTACTTAAACGACATCAAACCTTAAGTGTGTCACCCTACGGTTCGCGAACTATGTAGACATGGTTGAGAACTCTCTCCGACCAATAACCAATAGCGGGATCTGGAGATCCATAATGGCTCCCACATATTCAACGATGACTTTAGTGATCGAATGAACCATTCACATACGATACCAATTCCCTTTGTCACACGATATTTTACTTGTCCGAGGTTTGATCATCGGTATCACTCTATACCTCGTTCAACCTCGTCTCCTGACAAGTTCTCTTTACTCGTACCGTGGTATGTGGTCTCTTATGAACTTATTCATATGCTTGCAAGACATTAGACGACATTCCACCGAGAGGGCCCAGAGTATATCTATCCGTCATCGGGATGGACAAATCCCACTGTTGATCCATATGCCTCAACTCATACTTTCCGGATACTTAATACCACCTTTATAACCACCCATTTACGCAGTGGCGTTTGATGTAATCAAAGTACCTTTCCGGTATAAGTGATTTACATGATCTCATGGTCATAAGGACTAGGTAACTATGTATCGAAAGCTTATAGCAAATAACTTGATGACGTGATCTTATGCTACGCTTAATTGGGTGTGTCCATTACATCATTCATATAATGACATAACCTTGTTATTAATAACATCCAATGTTCATGATCACGAAACCATGATCATCTATTAATCAACAAGCTAGTTATACAAGAGGCTTACTAGGGACTCTTTGTTGTTCACATAACACACATGTACCAATGTTTTGGTTAATACAATTATAGCATGGTATGTAAACATTATCATAAACTCAAAGATATTATAATAACCATTTTATTATTGCCTCTTGGGCATATCTCCAACACAAATTACACGTATGACCTCAGGAGAAAAGAAAATTACAAGCTGGTCCTGGAAACACACACAGAGAAGACCTTAGAATATTATCTAAAAACGCGATCCAATCCATCCGCCTCACCGCCAAACTCGGGAGATGGAAACCACCGACGGCCAACGTCTTCGTCACCGGGGACGAGTCCACTTGGGATGAAGAAGGTGAAAGATGCCACCGCAGCTCCATCGAAGAAGGGCCTCCTCTCTTGGAGGTTGAGTGGAACACATCTGTGGCGTCACAAGATGCCCATTTTTGGATAGAGATCAGTGGCCTGCTCCTGACCGTTGTAGTTGAGCTCGAAAACACAGCAGAAACTCCCCACCGCCGCGAGCCTCGAATCCTTCGAGCTTCCGCACCACCACTTCTCCCCTCGCCTCCATGGCCGGCTAGAGAAGAAGGTGCAAGCAACTCAAAAGAATGAAGCTTGCAGCTGTCACATACCTTATTTATGGAGCTGCAGGTGGAGGTCCTCGCCTCCACATCTGGCTCCGCCTGATGGAGCTCTGCAACAAGTAAGAACAACACCAACAAGATCTGGAGCTAGGCATTGGGGACAAGGAAGGACAACACCAACGATGAGAGATCCAGCCTTTGACTCCCGGCATGACACCAACTACCGGCATAAAGCCATACAAAAAAGAAGAACCTACAACTACTAAACGTATCTACTATGGCGCCTCTCCTTGTCCAACTCCAGCAGGCTAATCCGGCGGAGAGGCCAAGGGATCGGGCCGGTTTCTTGCAGGGAGCTCTCAGCTATTGTTCACGTGTTGGAAGAAAATGGGGAAAGTGAGCCACCCACTGGTTTTTTGGAGTGTACTCGCATCACCGAAGGCCGCGAAGGGTGCCATGGGCTTTACGAATCTTGTAACCGTTCAACTTAGCAATGCTTGGGAAGCATGGTTGGAGTCTTGGAGGCTAACGACCGATACAGAGTCCGTTTGTGGTCGAGTTCTAAAGGGAAGGTAATTCCCGATTCAAACTTCTTGCAGGAAATTATACCGCTATCGATCCTCGGCTACGTGCAAAGGCAATAGTTGCAAGTACATATGCTCTTCGCTTGGGGCTACTAAAAGCTTATTGGCGATGGTTCGACAGCTGTTGATTAGTATAGAAACGATATGTTTTTATTACATAAACATATACTCTCTCCAATTCATGTTACTTGACATTAATGTAGATGTATCTAGACACATTCTAATTCTAAATACACCTATTTTAGTGGCAAGTAATATGGATCGGAGGGAGTACTTTTTGACTAGCTATGTCATGAATGCATGATTACAAGTATATATTTATTCATTTTCATAAGAGATCTGCACAACTAGTAGTTTTAGTAGGATTTTATCATTTTTCCTTATCTTTGGTATGTGTGTAGGTGTTCTGAACTTTTATGGACAAAGCATGATGAAAGGAGCCAAGGTGACACAATATGGAGGAGTTACATGCACATGACTTAGCTATTTGAAGGGTGGAAAGGAGTAGATTTTACATCACAATATACCAATACCATGGTGTCATAGCCTTTTCCATACGAATTCAATGGGCCAGAGAATACCTCAATTGGAGTTCATATGAAGAATTGGCGCCGAAATCAGTGCAAGAGTCCAGAATACTTAACGGCTAGAGGATGACCATACCGTACATCTGTAGCAACTTCCGCCAGGACTGTTTCGTCAAATCGAACAACATGTGTGATGGCAATCTGGTGCGGGGGCTTCAAAAAAGCGCTTCATGGGAGGCAATCCGGAAGTTTGCAGAAGTCTATCTCAGTTTTGTGGCTTTGAGTTTAGTTGCATTCATGTTGCCTTGACACTTCTATTTTTCGCATGATTATCTATTAGAGTTGGCTTGATACTAACCTTTG
Organism: Lolium perenne; assembly: GCF_019359855.2. Classification (NCBI taxonomy): domain Eukaryota; kingdom Viridiplantae; phylum Streptophyta; class Magnoliopsida; order Poales; family Poaceae; genus Lolium; species Lolium perenne. Next base: position 188,409,703 of record NC_067246.2, on the reverse strand, counting down.
CAAAATATTATTTATTTTGTTGCTCATATATGTAGCCCCATTTAGTAAAATCATCTGATTAAATATGTATTTACATGTGCCTATTTGGTATACTGAACTACACATGAATGGTCCTTAAGGAATTTCGAGAAAAACAAGATTTTTTCGAGTTAACAATGATTTTAAGGATCACTGGAATGGGTGCCTCGCTCGTACCACATGACCATACCATCATTGTTAGGAGAAATCACGAAATTGACTTCGAGAAGAGTTTTTTAACGATCATTGGTACGAGGGATGCATTCGTACCGAATGACTGCAAGGAAATCACGAGACGAGAGGCAAAATCAACGCGAAAACAAGAAGTTTTCTCGATGAACGGTACGGGTAGAACCTACCATACCACACGACCGTACCACCTGGAGGAAGAAGAACATCGATGATCGTGAAGTTTAACGATCACCCTCGCCCGTACCAGATGCCCGTACCATTCCGAAATTGAGTAAACTATTCCATGTTTTAATTTGAAAATGTGTGATATACTGCTATGTTCTATGTTTTCGTTTGCAAATGTTCTGTTTATCATGCAACAAAAATGGACACGCGTGCTGCTTGTGGTTGCACAACCTGCAACAACAACAGCAAGTTTGTCATAGTGCTCTCCGAAACTTTTAAATTAAGACGGTATGTTTCTATTGAACATGTTTGTGGTTGAGTTAATCATATACACATATATCCCCCCTCCAAAAAATATTTGTTCTAACTTATGATTTTGCTTAGTGCATCCCTACAGCTCAAGGCCTAACTTCTTGGAACATGTGAGCGGAGGCGCTCGCCACCAGGATCCTTTGAGGTGAGCATGGTCGAGTGGAAAATGCCCATCATGCAGTTCAGGGTTTAAGTCAGTGAGACAAACCGAACCTATTTCATTTGTCCTACATAGGTATATCGCAAAGCGCTACAATATGGAAGTTGGGCGGAAGTTAATCTTCTTTATCGAGAGTGAGTGTCACAACACCTATTTCCAATACAAGCACATAGACAACTCATACTCCTCTGGCTCTGAAATATAAAACAATTCCAAACGAAAAATCCATGTGTACGTCTTCATATGGTACGTGCAAAGCCTTTCCACGAGAAATCGACTTGTTTGTGTTGTGCAAAAAGATTATCCAGATGTACATATAAATGTTTTTGCTAATTTTTTAATACTCCAATTTAAATTGTATTTTTGGGTGGAGAGAGCATATGCACATGCACATCGAAGTATTAACTTGTTTCTAGGTCTGCCACCCCTATGCTAAGTCAGCTTGTATGTTGGTGATGACTAGTAGTTGGCTCTCTAAATTCCGTGAAAAAGGAAAGAAGTCCAGAAACCAACAAGCATCGACACATGGCACGGCGACGCGGCATCCACAGATCACTAGGCAGCGCGGCACACCCCCGAGAACCGTCACGGACGCGCCCACTGTGGCTGTCTCGGCTCAGTGCCCAGAGTGTCCATGCCAGCTGCTCTACCGTCGTCCTACACTACTCACCAGTCAGTCACCAACCCACATAAAAACACTCCCCACGCGCACATTCCCACTTCTTCCTCCCAAAATTTTGCCAGCCCCGAACTAGCGAACAACCCACACACAGCAAGCTTCATTCAGCTACCGAGCTTGCTCCCACCTTCCTCTCCCTGCCGTCCCCAATGCCTTGCTCCTAGACGCTCCCACGACCGCCCCTAGCAATGTCCGTCGCCGCGTCCGCGGCGGCGCTTCTGCTGGCGCTCGCCGCGTCGCTCGCGCTCCTCGCGTCCGCGGAGCCGCCTGCGAGCGAGCGGTCGGCGCTGCTGGCGTTCCTCACGGCCACGCCGCACGAGCGGAAGCTCGGGTGGAACACCTCCACGCCGGCCTGCCGGTGGGTCGGGGTCACCTGCGACGCCGCGGGCTCCACCGTGGTGGCGCTCCGCCTCCCGGGGATCGGGCTCCTGGGCGCCATCCCGCCGGCGACCATCGGCCGGCTCCCGAACCTGCAGGTGCTCTCCCTCCGGTCCAACCGCATCACGGGCACCATCCCCGACGACCTGCTCCAGCTCTCCGCGCTCCGCGCCGTCTTCCTGCAGAACAACGCCCTCTCCGGCGCCATCCCGGCGGGGGTCGGCCGGCTGGGCGCGCTGGAGCGGCTGGTCCTCGCCCACAACAACCTGTCGGGCCCCATCCCCTTCGCGCTCAACAACCTCACCTCGCTGCGGTCCCTGCGGCTGGAGGGCAACCGCCTCTCCGGCAAGATCCCCAGCATCAGCATCCCGGGCCTCGCCGCCTTCAACGTCTCCGACAACGCGCTCAACGGCTCCATCCCGCAGAGCCTGGCGCGGTTCCCGGAGGACGCCTTCGCGGGGAACCTCCAGCTCTGCGGCAGCCCGCTGCCGCCATGCAGCCCCTTCTTCCCCTCCCCGTCGCCGGCGCCCGGGATGAGCCCCAGCGACGTGCCCGGGGCGGCGTCCGGCAAGAAAAAGCTCTCCGGCTTGGCAATCGCCGGCATCGTGGTGGGCGCCGTGCTGGCGGCGCTGCTCCTGCTGGCCCTCATCGTCTTCTGCGCGAAGAAATCCCGGCAGCAGAGCGGCGCCCGCCAAGGACCGAAGGCGGCGGCGGCGGCGGGGCAGACGCGAGGCGTGGCCCCCCCTGAGACCGGCATGACGACGTCGTCTTCGAAAGACGACATGGGAGGCGGTGGCGGCGGCACCGGCACGTCCGGGTCGGCGGCCGCGGCGGCGGTGGCAGCCGGCGCCGGCACGGGGGAGGCGAGCCGGCTGGTATTCCTGGGGAAGGGCGCGGGCTACAGCTTCGACCTGGAGGACCTGCTCCGCGCGTCGGCGGAGGTGCTGGGCAAGGGCAGCGTGGGGACGTCGTACAAGGCGGTGCTGGAGGAGGGGACGACGGTGGTGGTGAAGCGGCTCAAGGACGTGGCGGTGGCGCGGCGCGAGTTCGACGCGCACATGGAGGCGCTGGGCCGGGTGGAGCACCGCAACCTGCTCCCCGTCCGCGCCTACTACTTCTCAAAGGACGAGAAGCTGCTCGTCTACGACTACCTCCCCAACGGCAGCCTCTCCGCCATGCTCCACGGTACTACGTCAGCATCCCCGCCATTTTTTCTTTCGTTGGTTCTTTCGTTGTCACGCCGCCGCTGTCGACCGTAGAGCTTGATTGTCGCCGTCGCCGTCGCCTTCTCCGTCGCACTAGTTCAATGCTGGCTAGTTGCTTCCTGGCTGGGATTCGACCTCCCCGAATTGCGGCGTTGCCGACTAACCGAAGACTCAGGCAGGCATTGTCAGGCATCCTCGGGATCGTCGAACCTCGGCCGCATTCCGAAATTCACGCCGACATGGCGCAAGAAATCCATCCGCGAGTAACCGCCGTGCCGTGCAGATTCTGCCGGAATTGTCACGGCATTGATGGTGGATTGCTATCAGGAAGTAGGTGTAGATCGAATGGCAGATGCGCGGCGATTATTAACTCCCCGAAATTCCTTTCCCCATCGCGGAAAAGGAAAGAATTCGATGTGACGGCCGGCATACTAGGTGATGATGTGGACTCACGGCGGGCGGTGGGGTTTTTTTTTTCTTTGCAAAAAATGGCGGGGGCGGTGGTTCTAGCTCTCTCGCGCGCTTTTCCCCTGCTCTCTCTTTTTCTTTTCATTTCTTTTCCGCGGGCGCTGCTGTTTCTTTTGCTGTATTATCATTGTTTTCTGGCGAGCCCTTTTCGCTTTTGTTATCTGATGCGCCAAGTGTGGTGGTCGGGACGGGTGCGATGGCTGCGAGGTTCTGGCTGTAAAGCGACGATGGTCCTCGCTGCCCACGCTGGCTCCGTGCGTGCCATGGCTTGAGCGGCATCGTGGATTGTATTTTTTTTCCCACTTCCAAGGGCGTCTGGAAGACTGAGGGTAGTACATTCATGAATACGTAGTATATGCAAGTAGTGGCGCGAAACAAGCCTCGGGTGGTGTTTCTGTACGCCTCGGCGCCATATCCGCCATTATCACATACTAGTACTGTACTGGTACCACTGTGCATTTGGTATCGGTAGTGAGAGTGACGAGAGAATACTCCATTGGGGGGCCCTCTCACAGTTTTGAAAGGGGAAATGTCCAATGCTACTAGTGTGTACCCGCGTGCACTGCTCCGCGTAAAAGCGGCGCGCAAATGCTCCCACCAACGCAAGTGAGGTGCACAGGTACAGCCGCGCACCGCCTGCTGGCCTGAGCGTGCGAGTGAGTGACTCAGTGTAAAATCCTGCCATGTGCCGAGCCCCAAATGTTGCCCCACGCCCCCACATCAACCAAAGTCAATACTGTGGCATGGCAGCTCCCACAAACGCACAATCAAGCTAGTACCAGTGCGCATACCACAATCCACAGCGGAAGCAGCTGCATATATTTTTTTAAATGTAATTTGTCGATTTTCATGAAATTTTACGTGCACACTTAGAATGAGAACATGTAATCGGGAATTATTTTTTCAAAAAAAATACACATTTAGAATATATTTTTTTGTCAAATGGACCATATGCATCTAAGATCAAAAATGAATTTTTTTTTTTTTTTTTTTGAATAACAGCAGGAGAGCTGCTGTGTTCATTGCATTAGAAGAAAAAGGTACAGAGACCAAAAACTGCTCAGTTTATTTAAGGAAAACCGAGCGAAAACCTTTACATCAACAAAAGCACCGCTAGACATAAAGGACGCCAGGAAGGCTAGGAGCGAAACGAACAGAAAAGCACACCACCGGGGCAAGCAGCGTCAGCGAACATCATCCATCGTGCTTACGATGGGACGACTTCGACTTCATTGCAACAACACCAAGGTCACTCCAAACATGTCGCATCGATCACAATTGCCACGAGCTTGTTCGTCGGCTTCAACAACACCAGAGAGAGAAGACATAACCGAAGGGAGGCGGCATGTGCCGCTCCGGTCTTGAGAGGGCGGAAAACAGGACTCGTCTGACGCCGTCTGCATGTCGAGAGTGCTTTTGCTATCGCCACCACGAGGCAACCACACGATCACCACAGACTCCAAGAACGTCCGCCTTTGATAGTGCCCGGCCAACCGCTTGACCGCAGTCCAGGTGCTCCCATCAGTACTAAGTCTCCAAAACGATGCTTCCAACGAAGTCGCGACATCGAGGATGCCGCCATCGCCAATCCGACAAGCGAATTTAGGTTTTCACCCAAAGACAAGAACCAAGAGTGGGAGAGGTGCACGATCTCCACAGTGACGCCTTCAACAAGGCGAACGACACCCAATAGTGACGTCGTCACCAGCACCGACGGAAGTCGAGCAAGATTTTCATCCGGAGAATCGCGCATCTTGCCGGAACCTGAGTTCCCGGCACACCTCAGTCACACCCAACCGCTCCACATACCTCGCCGGAGCACCATCAAAAAGACGCCTTCATGACCAGCACCCCCGCCGGCAACCAGGAGCCTATGTGCACCGCACCTACTTCCAGCCGTCAGCCAGGTAGCCTGCAAACAGCCTCAGCCGCCAGGCCCCAGATCTGGAGCAAGGACCGCTTGGCCATCCGCTCCACCATGACTGGAAGCAGCCGGAGCAGAGCATCGCGCCACCACGGAAAGGCCGCGGCCCGGGCTGCCCAGATCCGGCCCAATCGGGCCCGCGTGGCCGGGCGCAAAGCAGCACGCAGATCGCCGCAGCCGCCGACCTCCATCGGCCCGAGCCGCCGCGTCCCTTCTCACTTCCACCACCGACGCCCGCTTGGGCGAGGCCGCTCGCACCGGCGCCGACGCCGTCCACGCCGAGCGGCATCCTTCAAACGCCGGCCACCGCCACCGGAGCCCGGGGTCGCCGCCCCGGCGCCCAACCGCACCGCCGCCGGCGTGAGCGCGGCCGGCCTCACCGCACCCGGCGGCCGCTTGGCCGCGGTCGGCCTCGCCCGCACCGACGCCCGCTTGGGCGCGGCCGGCAACACCCGCACCAACGAACGCCCGCACCGACGCCCGCTTGGACTTGCATCGTCGCTGCGCGGAGAAGACCCGCCGCCACCGGCCACCGCACGGGCTTTGCCCGGCGGCATCCACCAGCGGCGGCGGGGGAGGAACCAGGGGGAGGGGGCGGTTAGGCGGTGCTGGTTTGGGGCTCCGCCCGAGCCGCTCCAGGAGGAGCGACGCGGGGGCCGAGTTCTCTGCTTCTCCTATTGCTGCTTGTTTTTTGTAGATCAAGCTTAAAAAAAAATGAAATTTTCGTAGCCTGCTATTCATACATACGGTGTAGTATCCAACTTCCTGGCAACATGCAAAATTGAGGCAAGGCTGGCTAACTGCCTCCGAGTAGAATAATATATGATCCGGGGGTGGGGCTGCGAGCGGGTGAGTGGGGCGGACCAGCTCGCCTCGCCATGATCCGGTTCCTGCCCAAAAGGGCTCTTGCCCGGCTGCGCATGCAGCTCACTCATGGCGCCGTCACGGTAGACGGTGTAGTTCAGGCAGCTGATGTGCATGCCGCTGGAGCAAGACGGCAGGCATTCACGCCGTGTCTGTGCCTCGTCGCCCCTCGCGGCCATCTTAATTGCTTGCGATCAAAGCATCAACCGCCACGAAAGGGACTGATGATGATGATGAGAGTCGAATGAACAGTCAGGTGGTTGCACGTTGTCCATCATGGCGCACCATAAATCAGCACTTGCTTACCATTTTACACAGTACATGTGCCTCCTCCCTTGTTTATAGCCCTAGAAGCTGCTGCAGCAAACTTGATGTCCACTCTTAAATTTAGAATCTCGAAAGCGTTCGCAGAGGTCAAATTTCAATAGAATCAGGTTTTGACTTTGAGTCTTTGAGTGTCACGAATGTTCCCAAATGTCAATTTCGATAGAATGAGGTTTTGACTTGCCTCATTTCCTGCCGCGGCAAGTGGCAAATCTGCAAGTCCTTGGCTGGTCTCCACCAGCTCTAGCAAATATATATGGGTCCATGGCACCAGTCAAGCTGCCATCCACATATGTGTACTATTATCTGACACCGCATGGCAGCTTAGCAGAAACGCACTGCTGATCATTGATCTCCGCTACTTGCCAAACAACACAATCTCGCATTAGGACACTCCTCATAGAAAATGGTTATAAGTGCTCCCTTGCTCAACAGTTCTGTTCGTCTGTTAACATGAAGCCTACTGCATGTTGACGGCATTGTTTGGTTCTGTTTTCTCAAATGAAGCAACTGATCGATTGTTCGTGTCGAAGTATGATCAGTAACGATGTTTCTTACCTACTAATCCGGTGTGTCTGTCAAGTATTAGTACTGTACTATTCTACTAGGATATATCCACAAGATACGCTTATTTAGTTCCCTAATAAATATATGTACTTGTTGTACTATGATCTATTGGTATTTAGGACTTAGGAGTAGTCTCTCATGAACTTAATTTCGGTCCTACTACTTGATTAACCTACTATGGCAACTGATTGATTGCTTTGGTGCGTGCTGTTGCTGTCCAACCGTGCTTGACCAACGGAGATGTGTCGTCCTCTTAAAATAAGTTGCGGCCTGCAATAAGTTCTCCCTATGCAAGTTGCCACATTTTGCTTGAAAAATACTTCTGTGTACAACTGTGCGTCGTCAATTCGGAAGACACTGTGACCAACCTCATTATGAAGCTGTTCCAGATGATTGAGTCTTCTTTCTTCCGAATGTTCCACTTTTATAAAAGAAAGATGAATGATTCTTTGATCTTGCATGATTGTGACGCTGTAGGTTTCTTTAGATTGGCAGCAAGTATATACTGTAGAAGCATTTCTTTAAAACAAATATATAGAAGCATTGCTTCAAGATGATTGAGTCGTCTTTCTGAATGTTCCCTTTTTATAAAACAAAGACGAATGGTTCTTTGATCTTGCATGATTGTGATGTTGTAGATTTCATTAGATTAGCAGCAATTATGTAGAAGCATTAGTTTAGGTTGCTAGTTCATGTCTTATACACCATGATATGCCGTGATGATTCTTGCATTTTTAATCCGGAGTAATACTACGTTGCATGTTTGTTTGTTTTTTGAAATTACGTTGCATGTTTGCTAGTGCCACTGTCCAAGATTTCTCACCGGGGAATTTGCATGCAGGGAGCCGGGGTTCCGGCCGGACACCGATGGACTGGGACGCCCGCATGCGGTCGGCGCTGTCGGCCTCTCGCGGGCTCGCGCACCTGCACTCCGCGCACAACCTCGCGCACGGCAACGTCAAGTCCTCCAACGTGCTCCTCCGGCCGGACTACGACGCCGCCGCGCTGTCCGACTTCTGCCTCCACCCGATCTTCGCCTCCACGACCACCCGCGTCGGGTCGGGTGGCTACCGCGCGCCAGAGATGGTGGACTCGCGCCGGCCCACGTTCAAGGCCGACGTGTACTCCCTGGGCGTGCTCCTGCTGGAGCTTCTCACCGGCAAGTCCCCGACGCACGCGTCCCTCGAGGGCGACGGCACGCTGGACCTCCCGCGGTGGGTGCAGTCCGTGGTGCGCGAGGAGTGGACGGCGGAGGTGTTCGACGTCGAGCTGGTGCGACTCGGCGCGAGCGCCGAGGAGGAGATGGTGGCGCTGCTGCAGGTGGCTATGGCGTGCGTGGCCACTGTGCCGGACGCGCGGCCGGACGCCCCCGACGTTGTCAGGATGATCGAGGAGATCGGCAGCGGCCACGGCCAGACGACAACCGAGGAGAGCGCTCGTGGGGGAACTTCGGAGGAGGAAAGGTCGAGAGGCACGCCTCCGGCCGTCCCGACGCCGTGACGCCGGCCAGGGTAAAGATTACATTGCATAGTTCCGTGGTGCCCGTATGTCTGTTCTTTGCCTAATTTTTTTTTTTTGCCTTTCTTTTCCTTTTTGCCATTGTTTTGTCGGATGAATTGTATTTCCCCTCCCTCTCACAGCCTTCATTCTTGCAGGTAAATGTATTGTTTTCCCCTCCCCTCCCTTTTCTTACTGATGTTCTCCCATCTTTCCATTTGTTCTGGATTGGGTATTCTCATGTTGTGCCGGGAGCAAAGAAACTCCCCCCAAAACAATCAATTTACAGTGCGAGCTTCAATACAATGGTATTTGCAGCTCGCTGATCGAGGTTACATGTACTGTAGCATATTTGTATCTCTTTTGGCCTACACGACGCCGAGGTGAGAGGCAAACGAAATCAGCGGGCACGACACGACGGCAAAGGTTGAGCTTCAAAGAGAAGGAAGTTAGGCGTAGACAAGCTTATTAGAAGGCCCAGGCTGTCGTGCTAGTCTGTCTTGGCCGGACATGGCTTTACCTGTAGCCTTGGCATCTCCTGCATTGTCGCGTCCTTGCGCTATCATCGTCGGTTATACAGTAGTGTTTCGCTCTCCGAGTGTGATTATCAGCCTTGCAGGTCATGTACACGGTCTTTATCGAAAAGAGGTGACATCCATGGCATGATTGGAGCAGAGATAGGAGAATGGCAAAAACCGAAACACACCGATGTCTACTCTGCTCCAACCGACCTTCTAACTTTCTAAGCTTTTTATATATACAAGGAAAATCAAAGATGACAACATTGAAAGGATCGAAAAGGATGACTAGAGAGGTTGAATAAGCGACTACAAATTTAATCTTTTGTTTACCAAATTAGGGATTAACAAGGATACATGTCCTTTAGATTACCCAACTAGATGTGATCAGCCTATACCAAGACACATTCTAGCTACACAAGATAACCAAGGTAATAAGCTAGATAGAAATAATTAAAAGGGTTGAAAATAACCACGTGATGGAGTTGAGGATATACCATGAAGTTCATGCCTTTGGAGGTGCTAGTGTATGTTGTAGTGATGTGGTGACATAATGACTACCAATAGTCACAATGGCTCGATGTATTCTCCTCGAGCCTTCACACAATGCAAAGTGTGGATTGATCCATTATGATAATGTTTGGTTAAGCTTATGTCTGCCTTTTGGCTAAGCTACAAAAGCATCTAAATAGGTGGTTTTGATTTTGGATTTTGGCTTATACCATCATGCAACAACACCCATTTGATAGCAAAAAAGACAGCGCCTTTGTAGCTTATAAGCCGAAATCCAAAAGAAAAATAGACAAAGCCTTTGTGGCCTATAAGCCAAAACGGAGCCCAATGAAATAGCCCTAAGTGGCGCCCTTGGAGGAGGCAATTGAACCTTTAGAAACAACATGGTGGGGATCTTCACAACTTAATTGGAGACTCCAAAAAATGCCACAAAGATCAACGCCACCATGGCTAAGCTCCACGATAGCCTCTTCAATTTAGGGTGCCTAGACATACAAGAGTAACAAGATCCACAATGTATAGCCAGGGGGATCAAATTCCTTTTGTGAGATGGTAGATCTAAATCTCCTCTATCTTACCCTAAAGTATCGACAAGATTGGAGCACTATATAGGGAGATATCGAAGAGCTCAAGGGACAGTGTAGGAGAGAGGTTAAAGTCGTTCCCTTCCTCACGGGGAAGAAGTGGCTTTATAGTATTGCCCGAATCCAATTGAAACTAGTTGTTTTCCGCGCGGTGGTTGGAAGTTCCGGCCTAATCGGGATCTAGCTTCTGAGCACATTTTCCACCTCCACTGTTGTTCCTCTAAAGCTTCGATTTCTCTCTGCCCCATCTATGATTCGTGCACCTTCTTGTGGGGAAAGAGGGAACATATCTACGTTTTCACCAATTGATTTGTATTCTATCTGAAGGTAGGCCTTTGGGTTTAGACTTTTGAGTAATTTATTGAATTCCTCGTTTGTTCTTTCTCTCCAATTTCTCCAGATTTTTTTTTTGGATTTTAGAGTGGAGCCTTGAATTTGTTGCATTGTTTTGAGTTTTCCATGAGTATTTGTTTCAGTGAAAGTTGGGGAACTTGTTACTATTCGGTTCTTGGAACCCTAGATGGTTGGTGTTTCTCACATAGTTGAGCTTTGATGGAGAGAGCTTCTAGAAAATTCAGGATCCTCCAGTTAAGTTGTGGAATTGTTCCAACAAATTTGTAAAGGTTTGGTGTTCGTCTTCAAGGATACAAATAGTGGAAGGAGGCATTGTCCTTGATGGAATCGATTGAGAAGAATAATATGAGGTCCGTGGCATCGATGTTTTTCCTCCGCGTATTGGGTAAAGCCTTTGTGGAGCTCAAGGAAGTATGCACCACACATCAAGGTGAGGCCTTTGTGGAGCTAGGGTAGCAACCTATTTCCGCACCTCTCCAATAGTGAGTAGCTTGCTTTGAGAAGTTAACATCGGGATATATCTTCGTCTCCCTGCCTCAGCCATATCTATATCCAAACTCTTCTACTTATGTATTTACCTTATGATGGACATTGTGCTTGAAGTTATTTATCATACTATAGATTGCTATCAAATAGTTGTTTACATCTTTTTTAGCTTAAGCTTTTGGTGCATTTAGTTGATCCTAGATTATTTAGGTTTTGTGCTTGATAAATAAAACGACTAGTTTATTTCCGCATTTATTCAAGCCAATTTTGTAAAATAAACATATAGATAGCCTATTCAAATCCATGTAGGAGACATCTAGGTCCTTTCAATGAGACCATGTCATGGAGAAATAGAGAAGTGTGGTGGATTTGTATTGTGCATATCTACCACTGGCTTCGACTTCTGAGTATGGTGTGAGGCTGCTCAAGATTCCAAAAAAATTGGATTTTGGCGGTGCATGTGTCCTTTATTATCGAATGGTCTATGTTTTATGTGTGAATATGGTCGATTAGCGTTTGACACCTTGTATGGCACGCGCCTCTTGGCGCGACTCAACAACTTGCATGCGTAGGCATGGTTATCAGCTATGTGGACATACTCAAGTTAGGACCATGCACTTATGCATTGGCTCTTCACCATGCATTAATATTCTATGTTTTTGCGGCAACAAATTATTTGAAGAGCGGAGGCGGCAACACAATCTAACTTTATTTTTGTGATGCTAATCATGTTTATGGTTTTGATCTTTGGGCTAAAAGTCCACTATGCAAGGCATTTCTTGGAGTTTAATTGTACTTTAGGTGAAAACCCATGATCTAGTCTACCACGGTTGCATATAGCATCAAAAAGCTGGTCGTGCACGTTTTCCCTTCCTAGAGGCATTGCCTTTAGAGAACCATTCTTGCAGTTATTATGTTGGTGTTGCATATCGTTGGTAACTGTGGATCCATTGGGCCTGGCATTTTAATGTCATCATTTTTTCCTTTCAATAATTTGGATGTGTGCATCTTTTGTGTTTTGGTGGGATCTCAATATAGTGTTGTCTTAGAGGCATTGTGTACTAATATGAAATTGAAAACAATATGTTTCCCCTTATAGGAAAATAAGTAGACAAGCTTAGAAGATCCGGTATGGAGCAGAGATAGATGTATCACTTTCCCTTCCTAACTCTTTCTCAAGCGCGTGTTCCGCGAGTTGAGATTGTGATGGTAGCTTCGTATCTATCACTCTCTCTATATTGTTTTCTTTTCAATGTAGACCCGTGAATGTAGCATTGTGTTAACCTTGGTTTGGAACTCGTCGATGGTGGCTTCCTTCCGCGACGCTCAACTTATTGGAGGCATCGTCTTGAGGTTCTGCCATGGCTTCCATTTTGAGTTTCTTGTTCGAGATAAAAACATAGCCTACTTTGATTGATGTTTTCTTTCCTAGTCTTATCCCCTTACACATTAGCTAGGGTAGAATGACCATTTTCGAGTTTGATACTTGCGTTCAGACTTTCCCTTTGCCATCGGTTGGTCAACTTGGATTAGGTACATTGCGAGACCCATTAATGGTACATCTCTGTTATCACCAGAATTTAACCGGATCAGAGGTGGGCCGTGATGGAGATGGGCTTAATAAATATACGTAGAAAATATTCATGAATCGGCCTTGTATAGAGAGTTTGGGCTAAATTGCCCGTGTATCTGTAAATATAGTAGGATACGTGTCGGTTAGGATTAAAAGGTAGAGTTTGGCTCGTACACGGTTGGGATTATTCCCACGTTAGAAAGTCTACGGACTATAAATATGTATCTAGGGTTATTGAGAAAGAGGACGATCACGTTCACAACAAACCAATCTAGGCGCATCGCCACCCCTTGTTTCGAGGGTTTCTTCCGGGTAAGCACCATGCTGCCTAGATCGCATCTCGCGATCTAGGCAGTATCGAGTTTATTCGTTGTTCATGCGTTGCTCGTGTTGAAGCCTTGTTGATGGCGAGTAACGTAGTTATCGTAGACGTGTTAAGATTAGCATTGTTTTACCTTGATATATGCTTTTATCTATGCTATCCTTAGACGTCTAGCTGCCTTTACACCTATCTTAGGTGTAAGGGCAGCACCTTGCTTGATCCTTGTTTAGTAGATCCGATCTGTTATGATTGCTCCTTGTTTTTCAAGGGTTAGTTTAATATCTACATAGTTAGGCCTTGCAAACGGGTTGAAGGATCCAGTAGTACGTAGGGTGTAGTTTCCTAGCCCTAGAGAAGATGTTCCGGGAATCAACTCCATGTTGGTTTTTAGGCCTTATCTAGGGCTGGTTTATTATCATCTTGCGCGGCTGCTAGGCTCAATTACGTGTAGGACGTTCCGGTTATGTGGTGAAAACCCTAAATCGTCGTAGGTCGTTTTAACTCAATATTGATCAAGCAGGACCACCATGTTATCGTAGATCTAATACGAATCATGGGTGGATCGGCTCCTTGAGCCGATTCACAGGACAACCTGAGAGCCGATCGAGGCTCGTATTTAATGTTTACGTATATGCCATGCAGGAAACTAAGCGAAGCAATCCATCACCTTCCTGACCAGGTATAGGTCAGGTGGCACGCCCTTGCACCAGCATCGGACGTGCGTGCCGGAGCTTTGCGGGCCGTCGCACGAGGGACTAGGGCCAACCGCAGTTCTGGGAGCCTCCCGGCTCTACGTGTTGCCCGTCGCTACTTGCCGGTGGGTTTTGGTGGTCAACACATTCTGGCACGCCCGGTGGGACAGTCTTCGACATCAACTGCATCATCATCCGCATCAGAGATGGCGGAAGATCCAGTCACGTACGAAGATCTGACTGAGGAGCTCAAGAAGAAGTATGACGATGTCAAAGCTCTCTTCGAAGCCGACCTCATCGGCTCTTTCCAGAGGACCCGCTCACACGGCATCAGGTGGAAAGGGTTCTCGCCTGAAGGCGCTCTCGATGGAGTGGATCTGTCTACTCCTTCAGAAGAACGCACCAGGTCTCTGCGTCAGGAGGTCAATCACATGGTAGCTCATTCGCTACACCGCCATTCTGAGAGCCTGGTGAACACCTTGGAGCGTGTCGCGCTTCGCGTGGTCCAGGAAATCATGAAGCATCAGTACTCTCCATCAGGATCTGCACTAGGGACTCACCAAGGAGAGATACCACTCCAGACCAGACCACAGCTGCCGTTCGCGCTGGCAGCACCAGAGGTGCCGAGCTCACCGGCATACGTCGTTTACAAGATCGGTGGCGATCCTAGTGATTACCAGTTCTTGTATGAAGCGCCTAAGGAGATCCCGCACGGATACATGTGCACATGTGTGCCAGACTGCAGTAACTGGGCATGCACGAACCAGACTGCAACAGCAGGGATTTCTGGAACAGCAGGAGGGGCTTCTGGATCAGATCTTGAGAAGCAGGCGTGGCTAGCTAAGTATGCCACTCCAACGAACCTTTAAAGCTCGACTCCTGCAGCTAGCTCAGATCTTGAGAAGCAGGCGTGGCTAGCTAAGTATGCCACTCCAGCAAATCTTCAAAACTCGACTCCTGCAGCTAGCACCGTGGATCAGATCAGTGCAATCTTGAGAGACCAGTTCGGCATGGTGCCGAAAAGGAGGGCAATCGGCTATTTCAAGCCGTACCCCAACGAGTACGATTTGATCCCACTACCACCCAAATATCGGCTCCCTGAATTCTCCAAGTTTAGCGGGTCAGAGGGCTCCAGCTCAATCGAGCATGTGAGCCGATATTTGGCACAGTTGGGCACGATCTCACCATCAGACCCATTACGTGTGAGGTTCTTCGCACAGTCCCTCACAGGATCGGCTTTCGGGTGGTACACCTCGCTGCCACCAGATTCAATCCGGACTTGGAAGCAGATGGAAGAACAGTTCCACATGCAGTACCACTCAGAGGCTTCCGAGGCTGGCGATACAACGACGACGACGAAAGAGATCATCGGTCTAGCAGGGACAACAGGAAATATCGTCGGCATGATCGAGGCGATGAAAGATATGAGCGCCATGCCAAGGAAAAGTCAAGAGAACAGGACGACGTGGACAGGCACTGGGATTGTCCTTTCTTCAAGCATTGCTGGGATTCAGGAATGAGCCGATTGCCTACAATCGGCAACTGTCCAGAGTGTAGACAGAAGAAGAGGGACGCAGGAGACGTGTCAGTGTTCAAGCGTCTAGGGCCTCTCCCATCTCGGAACAAGCAAGCTGAGTCCTCTCGGGTGGAAGATCTCGAGGAGTTAGAAGACGAAGAAGAAGAGGAAGAAGAAGATAAATACCACCGTCCAAGGTGGTGCCCTGATGGACTCAGCCACTCCCAAAAACGTAGGGTTCAGCGACTACGTTGCTTGGAGGAAGCCGAAAGGTTATACCTGCATACGTTGAGGAAAGCGCGGCCTGATCTAGCCGCGAAAATTCAGCGAACTCTGGACGAGGAGGGTCGACCACAGAAGAAAGAGTGGCGCCCCAAACAAAAGAAAGCCGATGATGAGACATCGGCTGGCACAAACATGGTGTTCATTCTTCCGGCGGAGTTTTGTGCTCCTGGAACCGAAGAGGCACCTGTGGCACAACTTGACTGCGGCCCACGGCTAGTTATCTTTGAGAAGCCACGTGAAAGGAGCTACAGACACCTGAAGGCCCTGTACTTACGAGGTTATATCAATGGGAAGCCTGTCAACAAGATGCTGGTTGATACCGGAGCGGCAGTCAACATCATGCCATACTCCATGCTACGTCGGTTGGGACGCTCTAGCTCAGATCTGATCAAGACCAACGTCACATTGAGCGATTTCAACGGCCAAGCATCATAAGCACAAGGTGTTCTGAACGTGAATTTGACCGTAGGAAGGAAAACCATCCCTACGACATTCTTCATCGTCGATAGCAAGAGCACCTACGTTGTCCTGCTAGGGAGAGATTGGATTCACGCCAACTGCTGCATTCCATCCACGATGCATCAATGCTTAATACAGTGGGATGGAGATGAAGTAGAGATTGTCCATGCAGATGACTCGGCCGAGATCTCAATGGCTGGCATGAACGTTTGGGAGGCGGCAGGTCAAGAGCCACTCTCTGGAGTCACTATGGACGACTGTGAGCGCATCGACGTGACAAAAAACGGGGTGAGGCTGGTCTTATCCACCGGCCTGACTGTGTAGCAAGAGCAAAGACTATGGACGTACGTGGCAAGGCCGATCCCTGCGATCGGCCCCAAAAAATAAAAAGTGATGATCTTGTCTCAAGCATGTCACGTAGTCGTAGTAAAGCACGAACAAGATGTAAACCTCCATTGAGCAATGCAATCAAAATGGGGGCCGATTCCAGCAATTGGCCCGTATTATCCTCGCCATACGTTTTGCCTGTGTTGAGCATCGATCTAGCAGGAGACGGAAAGCTAGGGTATGGGTTTACATCGGCTGATGAGCTAGAAAAAATCGACATTGGTCCTGACGGAGCCGATGTTCAGGTACAGTTCGTTGGATGACTACAGAGCCGATACCTGCAGTTACCTGACAGATTCGGCTCGGGGGGCACCTAAATGGATAAACATGTGCGATACATGGACAGTGAAATGTGGGGGCCGATACGATACAAAAAATCGGCCAGTAAAAAAAAATGTACATACAAATCACAGCCGATGCACAGACATCGACTGGAGAGATATGCGAGACAACAGTGTACAAGTACAGCCGATGCACAGACATCGACTTCAGAATAAAAAGGCTCTACTGAAGAAACACGTTGAGGGCATGAAGGGCGTCAACACGGATACGATCCACCTCGGCGATCTCAGCCTCGTCATCCTCGTCTTTGCCCGTCACCAGCTGACTGTTCAGGGCGCGTATTTCAGCTAGATCAGTCTTCAGATCAGCTGTGAGGCCTTTTGCTTCCTCTTGAGAGCGGACAATAAGAGCTTCCTTGTCTTGGATAAGCTGCTTGGTCACCCTGACCCTCTCTTCAAGGTCCTCCAGTTCCTTACGCAGGGTCTCGAGTTCAGCATTGCTCGCAGAGGTATCAGTCCTGGCGTCCAAGGCAGCCTTTTTCTCGTTGAGCCGTTGACACTTGTCTGCAATATCGGCTCTCAACGGTAGCTGGGCGTGGCGAAGGTTAATTCTCTGACGAGCCAACTGCACCCTTGACCGGAAAACCGACAGGGTCACAGCTGGTCAAAGTTTCACCTGCAGTGTCACCGGGAGATGAGGCTGAATGTCTTCGAGAATGCCCTTTACTTCCTCAGGGTTTTCAACCAAGGTCTCAATTGAGGAGGAGAGCAAAGCCTTGAGACGCTGGAGTTGACCATGGGTCGTGCTAGGTCTTGGCTCTTCACCTGCCCTGGAAGTAGTTGGTTCGATGGATTCAGGGTCGAACGTCAGCAAGCTTGAGAGATCACAACCCTGACAGACGAACAAGAACAACATTAGTATACAGCGAAGGAAATGGTAGAGCCAAGGGAGTGGAGCGTACCTCTCCTAAGACAGGAGGGACAGCCGATGTTGTGGTAATCGGCTTTGCTGTGGGCTTGGCTAGGTTGGCCACCTTGTCAGCCACGATCGTTGAAGTTGCTAGATCCAGGTTGGCAGATGGCATCACTATCTCTTCAACGTCCCCACTAGAGGTGTCATCAGTCTACAAGGGAAATGGTTAGCCGATCCGAGTAGCGATGGGATAGTATAGAATATTAACCAAGGGAGGTAATTACATTCGAAACCTCTTGGCTTGGTGAAGAAACTCGCGGTTCTTTGCGAGCCCTCTTGACGCATCGACTCTTCATACGTAGCCCTGCTCTGATCGGAGCTTGAGAAGCAGCAGGTTCGGGAGCTGACCTTTTCTTGGAAGCCGACGATGGCAAGTCCGTCTGGCTCTGTGTGGTGGTTCTCCCAGAATCACCTGAGCTCGAGTCCCTTCGACTGGACTGTGTCTCCTCGCTGGGGTTCTCCTCGGTGGAGGTCTGTAAAAGAAATACAAGCATGTTGCAAAAGCTTGGAAGGACAGATGAAATTAGTCAAGGCATAGATCAGCTTACGTGCAGGCTTTCTTGAGCAGGAGTAGGGGCTTGGCGCTTCAAGGTCTTCCTGGCAGCTACTTTCCTCACTGCTTTCCTCGCCTGGATTGAGGCTCGGGGGGCAGCTGGCCCCGAGGATGCTCTGCTCTTGGCAGCCGATTTCGGAGAAATCGGCTGACCCTGCATCATAACCTTCTTCAGGGGTGGCGAGCTCTGGCAGAAGAGAACCACCGGAGCTGGTGGAAGGAATTTTAAGGGGGAGCCATCGGCTTGCATGGGTTCTGGGCCATCTTGCTGCTACAAGGAAATAGAGCCAGGTTACAGACAATCATCATGAGCCATTACAAGAAATTTATAAGTAATGATACCTGGTCTGCAGGGACATCATATTCAGCATCAAGTTGCTTCAGCAACGGTCCTAGAGCTCTTCTGAAGGCGTGGGTCTTCCACATGGACCACCAAGTCTGAAAACCATCGGTAGTGGTGGTGAAACGAAGGTTGTGAGGAATTGGAATGGCCAGAGCATCAAAAAAGGAATAGCACCTCTGGCCAGTAAGGATGTCAGGCAGTTCAGCTCTGCTTTCTGTCAAGTGGTGAAGAAAGAAGTGTGGAGACACTTGCCCGAGACCAAACTGCCGGGCTACTACCACTGGCTGGTAAGACTCATAACCAGGCTTGATGATCCTGTTCGAGGTACTCATGCCAACTGGAAGAAAGCAAGGACGGATCATGATAGAGTACAAGTGCCGAGTGCTGGGGTCATCGGCAAAGCTGTCCAACCTGAAGGAAACTGGGTTCTCAAAATTTTCAGATTCAGTGTAAGGAAAGAACAGAGGAGTGTCCAAGCCTTGGAAGAAAGTTCTGAACCACTCTGATGCTTCCTTAGGGATCAGCCTGCTGCCTGGGAGACTGTACAGAGCTTGGCCGTAGCTAGTGCATCGGATCTGCTTCCCACTAGCATTTGGGAAGGTGCAGGTGGCCAGAGGTGGAAAGTTTGGGATCTGGTTTTGGAAGTACAGCTGAGCCCATAGCTGAATAAACCACCAGGGGCCTCCTGTTTTAACTGTCTTTTGGGAGAACAGTTTGACAGACATCAGTTGGAGAGAGCGATAGACCTCTCCAAGGAATAGTTTGCCGATGCCAAGCTGAGTGCCTTTGGCGAGTTCATAGGCCAGGGAAAATAATTCTTGGTTGGGGCGAGTGAAGGGCCACAGAATATGAAGTGCTCCAACCAGAAGTTCAGGAAGGCCGTGTGTTCTTTCTCTGTCACAGGGCCTTTGGTTTTCATGTAACGTCTGAGGTAGGCACCCCAGCTTGTACACTCTGTTTTGGAGGAGAGGGTGAAAGGGACCTTTGGCAGCATAAAGGCAGAAGGGCATGGGGATGCAATGTCTAGGCCTGTGATCATGGCCACGTCTAGCAGAGTTGGTGTCATGGGGCCATGGCCGAACATGAAGCAATTCAGTGCATCAGACCAGAAGTAGCCGATGGTTTTCAGAATGTTCTCATTCTCTTCAAGAGGAGACAATGATAATGACAAGGCATCGGCTATCCCTATAGTTTCCCAGGTGGCATAATGGGTTTTGGACACTCTACTGTACCATGCCACCCAACCCTCAGGAGGATTAGGCCAGGCTCGCAGGCAGTCGGCCCAGGAAGTCAGATCTAAATTCTGGTTCACAAAAGGGATCCTGTTGGCCTCGCATGAAATTAAATGAGCGGGACTCTCGGAAGAACGGGGGCCAAGACACATAGAATTTGGGAGAGAAGGATGTGGCAGCAGGATGTCTGAAACCTAAAATTAATAACGAAATAGGACATTAATTCAGGTGCTTGCTGTTAATCCTGACATCTACTCAGATGGCGAGGAGCGGTTAAGGATTACCTTCAGACCGGAGACCATAGCGTTGGCGTTGGACGATTCCGCCATTGCATTCGCTGCGAAGTTGATCTGGCGTGGTTGAGATCTGAGATTCGTGTGGCCGTGAGTTGGAACTGTTCGGGCGGCGATTTGGGGATCTGATTTTACCCTCTCAGATGAAGGTTGCAGGTGACCGTTTGAATAGGCAACTAAGTTGGCCTTACTCGCGTTTTATGGTAAAGGCCGATGCGATGCCATCGGCTCTTTGAGAGTTGACCAACTTTGACCATCGGCAAAATAAATTGGAAGTACTTCTTCATTGATAAAAGGGGGTTTTTTACAATGAAGAGCCGATTGCTCAAGGAAGGAAGAACAAAAGAAGAGCCGATTGCTCAAGAACTACTACTAATCCTATACTAGTAGTTCCTATTCTAAGGGCCATCACTGGCCTCGTCGTCACCGTCGTAGCTGCCATCGGCGCTGCTTCCCGCGAGCTCTTCGTCGCTGCTGCCATAACCCTCGACAGGGGCTTCTTCCTCCTCATCATCGTCGTCTTCGTCATCATCTGACCAGGCCCAGCCGCGGAGTCGCTTCGCCGATGGTTCGTCGGAGGAGGTGTCGTCCTCCTCTTCCCCCTCTGCGTTGAAGGAGGCGTCGTCCTCCTCGTCCTCTTCTTCTCCCTCTGCGTCGGAGGAGGAGAAGTTACCCCAGGAGAGGAGGTCATCCTCACTCTCCGCCTCCAGCTCTCCGTCAATGAGGAACCGGAGGTCGTCCTCCCCATCGGTCAGGGGCAAGTCACCATCTGACCCGACGAGGGCCTCGGGTGGGCCATCTGGCACGAAGTCGAAGTCCCACTCTTGCTCATCCCCTTGGTTGTGCTCTGGCATCGGCTCACTCGAGGAGGAATATTGGAAGGAGAGAGCCGATGAAGCAGAGGAGGAGGATGAGTCCATGGTGGAGGAGGGTTTTTTCGATGGCTAGTGCTGAGCCGGGGGATGAAGAAGCGAGTTGTTCAACGCGGTTAAATAAAAGGGTTAGTGGAAATTTAATGCTGTGACGGTTTCCGAGGACATGGTGCCAAATCTGTCAAATCGTGCAGAGAAGTTGAGAAGGCAGGGCATCATGATGAAGGATACTGCGACGGTTCTGTTCTGCCATGACATGACCCGACGAGGAAAAAGCATATTGGTTTTGGAATTATCATTACCAAAACCAGGGGGGCATGTGTTATCACCAGAATTTAACCGGATCAGAGGTGGGTCGTGATGGAGATGGGCTTAATAAATATACGTAGAAAATATTCATGAATCGGCCTTGTATAGAGAGTTTGGGCTAAATTGCCCGTGTATCTGTAAATATAGTAGGATACGTGTCGGTTAGGATTAAAAGGTAGAGTTTGGCTCGTACACGGTTGGGATTATTCCCACGTTAGAAAGTCTACGGACTATAAATATGTATCTAGGGTTATTGAGAAAGAGGACGATCACGTTCACAACAAACCAATCTAGGCGCATCTCCACCCCTTGTTTCGAGGGTTTCTTCCGGGTAAGCACCATGCTGCCTAGATCGCATCTCGCGATCTAGGCAGTATCGAGTTTATTCGTTGTTCATGCGTTGCTCGTGCTGAAGCCTTGTTGATGGCGAGTAACGTAGTTATCGTAGACGTGTTAAGATTAGCATTGTTTTACCTTGATATATGCTTTTATCTATGCTATCCTTAGACGTCTAGCTGCCTTTACACCTATCTTAGGTGTAAGGGCAGCACCTTGCTTGATCCTTGTTTAGTAGATCCGATCTGTTATGATTGCTCCTTGTTCTTCAAGGGTTAGTTTAATATCTACATAGTTAGGCCTTGCAAACGGGTTGAAGGATCCAGTAGTACGTAGGGTGTAGTTTCCTAGCCCTAGAGAAGATGTTCCGGGAATCAACTCCATGTTGGTTTTTAGGCCTTATCTAGGGCTGGTTTATTATCATCTTGCGCGGCTGCCAGGCTCAATTACGTGTAGGACGTTCCGGTTATGTGGTGAAAACCCTAAATCGTCGTAGGTCATTTTAACTCAATATTGATCAAGCAGGACCACCATGTTATCGTAGATCTAATACGAATCATGGGTGGATCGGCTCCTTGAGCCGATTCACAGGACAACCTGAGAGCCGATCGAGGCTCGTATTTAATGTTTACGTATATGCCATGCAGGAAACTAAGCGAAGCAATCCATCACCTTCCTGACCAGGTATAGGTCAGGTGGCACGCCCTTGCACCAGCATCGGACGTGCGTGCCGGAGCTTTGCGGGCCGTCGCACGAGGGACTAGGGCCAACCGCAGTTCTGGGAGCCTCCCGGCTCTACGTGTTGCCCGTCGCTACTCGCCGGTGGGTTTTGGTGGTCAACAATCTCGTGGTATTTTCGCATCAATGAATTTGTTTTTCGTCGGGCACACATTTGATGGGGATAGATGGTAGCACTTGGGAGATGAAGGTTTATACAATTTCAGGTCCCGGTGTACGGCCGGTGCACAGTAAAGACTATACTTCTTGTTTGTGGCAGCTTAATTATCTCTTTTTTGTGCTAGAAAACAAACATCAGGGAGTCTCAAGCTCTCATATGGTGTATGGTGAGATTAGATCTATGTAATATGCCAGTTACGTGGCCGACCCCTAGAGACCCCTTATATACTTTGCGGTTATTACACTAGAAATGATCTAGATGTCTCCTAGAGGGGGTGAATATGCAATTTAAACATTTAGAATTTTGGCATGAACGAATATGGAAATAAAACTAGCATTTAATTTATCATGAACTAAATCTATAAATAAACTAAGCTCAACTATGTGCACCAACAACTTATATTAAAAAAGATAGAGAACTATCTGAAAACAAGATATATAACTTCAAGCATGAAGGTCATCACAAGATAAATGCATAAGTAAAGAGCTCAAGTATAGAAATAACTGAGACACATGGAGACAAAGATGTATCCTGAAGTTCACTTCCCCATGGAAGCTAATATTCGTTGTAGAGGTGTGGAGGCTCAATGCTCCCCATCTTTTCAAAGTAGATCTAGATCTCCCCTCTCATGTTCCTCAAATAGATGCAAGAATCATGGGGGTGGGGGTGTAGAAACAAAGAAAGCTCAAGAGGTGAACAACGGAGAGGAAAAACGAGCTCGAGAACTTGTCAAATAGATGCAGATTATTGGAAAATATTCCCTTTAAATAGCCCCCTCAAAAATCTAGATATTATTTGTAGATTCCGTGAGAAATGGTACTACCGGTGAAGGGCTCTAACAACCGCCAGAACAAGATCCGGTGGTCCAGACATAGTTGACCAATGGGATATCATTCACGTACTTAATGTTGTACTACCGCAACTCAATATAATCACGAGTTGCCGCCCCGGTACTGCTTAAAACAAGGGGCACCCGAGAGCTCAGCAACCCCCTTTGGTAGTGGTTTGGTGCAAGCAAGTACTATCGGCCCTATGAGGGGCTGGTACAACCGGTGACATGATTGGAACTAGCAGACCCGGAGAAAACACACACCATGTGTTGTGGATATACTTCATAGGTATACCATCGACATGGTACGATTCTGGCAAGTCCGGGTGGCCCACAGATGATGGCATATGGCCCACCGGGCGGCCCAGTTGTTGTTGATTGATACGTCTCAAACGTATCTATAATTTCTTATGTTCCATGTTAGTTTTATGACAATACTCACATGTTTTATATACACTTTATATCATTATTATGCATTTTCCGGCACTAACCTATTAACAAGATGCCGAAGCGCCAGTTCCTGTTTTGTGTTGTTTTTGGTTTCAGAAATCCTACATAGAAAATATTCTCGGAATTGGACGAAACAAAAGCCCAGGGTCTTATTTTCCACGGAGCCTTCCAGAAGTACAAAGAGGAGACGAAGAAGAGCCGAGGTGGCCCCACACCACCTGGCGGCGCGACCAGGAAGGGGGGCGTGCCGCCCTAGGGTGTGAGCCCCTCGAGCGCCTCCCGACTCTGCCTCTTCGCCTATTTATTCTCTCCGTCGCGAAAACCCTATGTCCGAGAGCCACGATACGAGAAAAGTTCCAGAGACGCCGCCGCCAATCCCATCTCGGGGGATTTAGGAGATCGCCTCCGGCACCCTGCCGGAGAGGGGAATCATCACCCGGAGGACTCTACATCACCATGATCGCCTCCGGACTGATGTGTGAGTAGTTCATCCTTGGACTATGGGTCCATAGCCGTAGCTAGATGGTTGTCTTCTCCTCTTGTGCTATCATGTTTAGATCTTATGAGCTGCCTATCATGATCAAGATCATCTTATTGTAATGCTACATGTTGTGTTTGTTGGGATCCGATGAATATGGAATACTATGTCAAGTTGATTATTGATCTATCATATATGTGTTGTTTATGATCTTGCATGCTCTCCGTTGCTAGTAGAGGCTCTGGCCAAGTTGATATTTGTAACTCCAAGAGGGAGTATTTATGCTCGATAGTGGGTTCATGCCTCCATTGAATGCAGGACAAAGGATGACAGAAAGTTCTAAGGTTATGGATGTGCTGTTGCCACTAGGGATAAAACAACAATGCTTTGTCTAAGGATATTTGTATTGTTTACATTACGCACAGTACTTAATGCAATTGTCTGTTGTTTGCAACTTAATACTGGAAGGGGTGCGGATGCTAACCCGAAGGTGGACTTTTTAGGCATAGATGCATGCTGGATAGCGGTCTATGTTCTTTGTCGTAATGCCCTAAGTAAATCTCATATTAGTGATCATGATATGTATGTGCATTGTTATGCCCTCTCTATTTGTCAATTGCCCGACTGTAATTTGTTCACCCAACATGCTATTTATCTTATTGGAGAGACACCACTAGTGAACTGTGGACCCCGGTCCATTCTTTTACATCTGAATACAATCTACTGCAATCATTGTTCTTTGCTGTTCTTTGCAAACAAACATCATTCTCCACACCATACGTTTAATCCTTTGTTTACAGCAAGCCGTTGAGATTGACAACCTCACTGTTAAGTTGGGGCAAAGTATTTTGATTGTGTTGTGCAGGTTCCACGTTGACGCCGGAATCCCTAGTGTTGCGCCGCACTACACTCCTCCACCAACGACATTCACGTGGCCTTCATCTCCTACTGGTTCGATAACCTTGGTTTCTTTCTGAGGAAAAACTTACTGCTGTGCGCATCACACCTTCCTCTTGGGGTTCCCAACGGACGTGTGCTTCACGCGCCATCAAGACTGTTTTCTGGCGCCGTTGCCGGGGAACTGAAGAAAAGTTACACCACAGAGATTTCTAACTCCCACGTCAACTGCACGCCAGCAACTTGTTTTTTGGCACCGTTGCCGGGGAGATCAAGACACGCTGCAAGGGGAGTCTCTCACATCCAATCTCTTTACTTTGTTTATTGTCTTGCTTTACTTTATTTTATTTACTGTCTTATTTGCTTTCTTTATATCAAAAACACAAAAAAATTAGTTACTTGTTTTACTTTACTTAATTTAGTTTAGTTTACTTATTTTTATTATTGCTAAAATGGGTACTCCTGAGAACACTAAGTTGTGTGACTTCACTAGCACAAATAATAATGATTTCCTATGCACGCCTATTGCTCCACCTACTGCTACAGCAGAATTTTATGAAATTAAACCTGCTTTACTAAATCTTGTTATGAGAGAGCAATTTTCTAGTATTAGTTCTGATGATGCTGCTGCCCATCTTAATAATTTTGTTGAACTTTGTGAAATGCAAAAGTATAAGGATGTAGATGGGGACATTATAAACTGAAATTGTTTCCTTTCTCCTTAAGAGGAAGAGCTAAAGATTGGTTGCTATGTTTGCCTAAAAATAGTATTGATGCATGGACTAAATGTAAAGATGCTTTCATTGGTAGATATTATCCTCCTGCTAAAATTATATCTTTGAGAAGTAGCATAATGAATTTTAAGCAACTGGATAATGAACATGTTTCCCAAGCATGGGAAAGAATGAAATCTTTGGTAAAGAATTGCCCTACCCATGGACTAACTACTTGGATGATCATCCAAACCTTTTATGCAGGACTGAATTTTTCTTCGAGGAACCTATTGGATTCAGCTGCTGGAGGTACTTTTTTGTCCATCACTTTAGGTGCCGCGACAAAGCTTCTTGATAATATGATGATCAACTACTCTAAATGACACACTGAAAGGACTCCACAAGGTAAGAAGGTAAATTCTGTTGAAGAAACCTCCTCTTTGAGTGATAAGATTGATGTTATTATGTCTATGCTTGTTAATGGTAGATCTAATGTTGATCCTAATAATGTTCCTTTAGCTTCATTGGTTGCTCAAGAAGAGCATGTTGATGTGAACTTCATTAAAAATAATAATTTCAACAACAATGCTTATAGGAATAATTTTGGTAACAACTATAGGCCTGTTGACCACCAAAACCCACCGACGAGTAGCGACGGGCAACACGAAGAGCCGGGAGGCTCCCAGGACTGCTGGTGGGCCCTGGTCCCTCGGGCGACGGCCCGCAAAGCTCCGGCACGCACGTCCGATGCTGGTGCAAGGGCGTGCCACCTGACCTATACCTGGTCAGGAAGGTGATGGATTGCTTCGACTAGTTTCCTGCATGGCATACACGTAAACATTAAATACGAGCCTCGATCGGCTCTCAGGTTGTCCTGTGAATCGGCTCAAGGAGCCGATCCACCCATGATTCGTATGAGATCTACGATAACATGGTGGTCCTGCTTGATCAATATTAGGCTAAAACGATCTACGATGATCTAGGGTTTTCACCACATAACCGGAACATCCTACACGTAATTGAGCCTGGCAGACACGTAAGATGATAATAACCCAGCCCTAGACAAGGCCTAAAAACCAACGTGAAGTTGATTCCCGGAACATCTCCTCTAGGACTAGCAAACTATACCTTATGTGCTACTGGATCCTTCAACTCGTTTGCAAGGCCTAACTATGTAGATATCAAACTAATCCTTGAAAAACAAGGAGCAATCATAACGGATCGAATCTACTAAACAATGACTAAGCAAGGTGCCACCCTTGCACCTAAGATCGGTACAAGTGTGGCTAGATATCCAGGGGTAGCATGACTAATCAAATACACAAGAAAGTACTGATGCTAACCCTAACATATCCATGATAACGATATTGCTCGCCATCAACAAGGCTTCAGTACGAGCAACATATGAACAACGAATAAACAAGATTCTGCCTAGATCGCAAGATGCAATCTAGGCAGCATAGCGCTTACCCGGAAGAAACCCTCGAAACAAGGGGTGGCGATGCGCCTAGATTGGTTTGTTGTGAACGTGATCGTCTTCTTTCTCAATAACCCTAGATACATATTTATAGTCCGTAGACTTTCTAACGTGGGAATAATCCCAACCGTGCACGAGCTAAACTCTGCCTTCTAATCCTAACCGACACGTATCCTACTATATTTACAGATACACGGGCAATTTAGCCCAAACTCTTTATACAAGGCCGATTCATGAATAATTTCTACGTATATTTGCTAAGCCCATCTCAATCACGGCCCACTTCTGATTTGGTTAAAATCTGGTGATAACACATGCCCCCCTGGTTTTGGTAATGATAATTCCAAAACCACTCTGTTTTTTCTTCGTCGGGTCATGTCGTGGCAGAGCAGAACCGTCGCAGTATCCTTCATCATGATTCCTTGCCTTCTCAACTTCTCCGCGTGATCTGACAGTTTTTTTTTCTTTTGGCACCACTTCCTCGGAAACTGCTGTGGCATTAAATCTCCACTATATCCCCTTTTATTTAACCGCGCCGAACAGTTCACCTCTTCATCCCCTTGCTCTGTTCTAGCCATCGGCACCAAAAAACCCCCATCTCCTGTAGCAATGTCTTCTTCTTCCTCCTCCTCCGCCTCGTCGGGTCTCTCTTTTCAGTCCGAACACTGGGACGATGAAGAGTGGGACTTCACCGTCAGGGTGAATGACGACCTTCCCCTGGCCGCCGTCGGGTCGGACAACGACCTGTCCATGACCGACGGGGAGGCGGACCTTCGGTTCCTTGTCGACGGGGAACTGGAGGGAGAGAGCGAGGACGACCTCTACTCCTGGGCGAGCTTCACCTCCTACGACGAGGAGGAGGAAGAGGATGAAGAGGAGGAAGAGGAGGAGGATGACTCCTCCTTCGCCGGGTACCCGCCGGCAAAGCGCTTCCGCGCTTGGTCGGAAGACGACGACGATGATGAAGATGAGGAGGAAGAAGCCCCGGCCGAGGGCTGGGGCAGCATCGATGAGGAGTTCTCCGGAAGCAGCGCTGACAAGGGATTAACTTGTCAATGCCTATGGATTGTAGGCTAGGGTTTAGTTAGAAGTAGAGGGCAAGTAGATCTCGAAGGTTTCAGCCGAAAAGTACTCGACGACTATGAAAACTAGGGTTTGCAGACAATGATTCGATTGATTCTTTGTCCCTCGACTCCCCCTTATATATGAGGTGGAGCCGAGGGATTCGTGCTATACAAGTTTACATAGTCCGGGACGGTTTCTAACTCATCCCGCCAGATCACAAACAACACTTCCTATTACAACTCTATCTTTCCTTAGTAAATCTTGGGCTCCCGAATCTTCTTATTCTTCGGGTATTGGGCTTCCAGTAAACCCCGGGTACCATCTTCGGCAGGCCCATTTGGGATGCCTATGTCAGTAGCCCCCGAGATTTTGCTTGAATCGTAGAGTCAGGGAAAATCTCCATTGTTTATTTTTACTCAAAAAGCTTTAACCTTTTATATTTCTTCACATAAAATTCTATATTGTACAGGGATACTGGTAATTGGGGCTAGTTCATCTGACGGATCAGGTACTAGTTAACTGCTCTAGTGGCAATCCGCAAAAACCTACTTCAAAATCACGTCCCCGGACATGATCTCGGGATACTGGTGTAAACGTCGACAGGTGCCGCTTAAGGTCTTACCATTCTGTCGAGTCCCAGTCAAATTTATCGGGTACCTAACGCGTCCGTTAGGATTTTTCTTCGTATCTGTTGATACGGATAAAAGTAGCAGAGCGCAGTCTTTGGCGATGCCACGCCCAGCAGAACGGATCTGGGGTCTTACCTTCGCAAATTTTGCGGCATTCAGAAATTGATCGCAACTTCGGCGTTCTGAGAATATATTGTCGAGTGCTTTTCCGGCTGTTGGAATGGCACATTTTATCGAGTCATATATGACTTATATTGTTCTCCCGATGGGAGTATATGTAGAGTTAATTATAACTCGAAATATACTCTCTTGTTTTTCTATTTTTGTTAATTTCATCGGGCACGCGAACAGCGTTCCCGATGGGAGTAGCCCCCGAGGCTACAACCAAGAACTTGTGCTTGGTTGTAGGCTCAACATTTTAGTCCACCTTGTCGCTATATTTTCATTACTTCCCAATATGATCTCTTTCTTCTTCTCTCTTTTTTTATCTCTCGGGTGCGCGAACAGCGCTCCGATGGGAGTAGCTCCCGAGGCTACAGCCAAGGACTTGTGCTTGGTTGTAGGCTCCCGCAATTTCTATATTTGTCATACTCGAAAATTTACTTTTTCTGAAGTAGCCCCGAGCATTTGGGCAAAAACTTGTATTTGATCAAAGGCTCCCGAAGTATTGAATAATTCTTTACGTCGTCACTTTTCTTTTATTTTTCTTGTCGACATACTTCCCTTAATCAAATTTACTTCATCCTTCTCGAATAGTCGTGAGTTCTCTGCCCTGTGGGTCCATTGCTTCGACCATGTTGACACGTCGTGCAAGTGGGGGACACACGTCCTCCGCTTTCTGGCGCACGTACGGTAACGCCTATCTCAATAAAAATACTGTTTTGCCCTTGTGTCTAGAAGATCCATTCTCACCACACGATTTCTTCATCCAACGGCACACTGCTTCACCCGATTCTTATATAAACCCTTCTTCAACCTCCGTTCATCCCCTTGCTTGCGCCGCTTACCCATTCCTCTTCGCAAAACTTCCCCTGCGCCAACTCTCTCCAATCTTCCGTTCGCACATACATTGCTCGCCCACCGCCGTTGATGCCACCGCGCACGCGTCGACTTCGCCACAAGACGCCGGAATCCAAGATGGCCGCCGAGGATCTTGAGTGGGAGAGATCCAAAATCTCCAATCAAGACATTAACACGCTGAAGAGGCTCGGCCTCATGACGAAGGAGGACGCCATCCGCTTTCCTAGCGAAGAAAGCTACCCCAAGCCTCCAATGGAGTATCGGGTTAGTTTTGTTGATCACCTGATCCGCGGCCTTTCAACCCCAATCCACGATTTCCTCCGCGGCCTTCTTTTTGTTTATGGGATTCAACCGCACCGCTGACTCCCAATTCCATCCTTCACATTTCTATTTTTATCACACTTTGCGAATGCTTCCTCGGAATCACTCCCAATTGGGCTCTGTGGAAGCGCATTTTCTGTCTCCGCCGTAATGGCTCCCACAACGTCACTTATAACATAGGTGGCGTTGTTATCTGTGTTCGGACTGATGTCGATTATTTCGACGTCAAGTTTCCTGATTCTGTCCAAGGATGGCGCAAAAAGTGGCTCTACATCCACGAAGAAAGCGCCAATTCTGTGGAGCACAACATAGTTCCTTTCGACGGAAGTGCCCGGATTCAGCGTCGCCGTTCTGGGATGCCGAAGCTTCGAAGAAGAGAAAAAGCGACGTAGGCGCTCATGGCTCGTATCCGTCATCTTCAAAACACTCTAGGCAAAGAGCTATCTGGTGTTCAAATTACTGCATACTTCCTTAGGATTAGAGTGCAGCCTCTTCAGGCTCGCAAAAATCCCCTTTGGACGTATTCTGGTGAAAATGACGCCAACAGAATCTCCAGTGATCTTTCTGTAAAGGACTTGGAAAAATTGGTTCGAAGAATTTCTCGATTAGGCAAGAAGGATCCTATTCCCTCCTCCTGTCGAGTGGAACCATACAGTGCTTCCAATCCTCTTCCCGAGGTATTTTGTCTTCTCGAAGTTTTATCTTGTTTTGAACTGTTCCTCGTATCTTATTTGCAGTGGTATCTCACTTATTCTCTTTTGTCACTATTTCTTTGTAGAATCATCCTACTATGGCTTCCCTTCCTCCTCTTCCTGAGGATGGAGAGGTCGAAGAAAGAGCCGTTGTCGATGATGTCAACCAGGAGACCCCCTCTTTTGTGAATGAACCCGCAGATTCTCGAAAATCTGCGGGATCTACTGAGAAGGATGCTGCCTCTGAAGATACAACATCAGCGCAATCTCCTCCTCCTGCTGTTTCTCCGAAGAGCAAAAGGAAAAGGAGCAATGCCGAAGATTCCGGGACCTCGAAACCCGAAGAAACCGCTCCCGCACCTCGAAAAGCAGCTTATGATCCATACATCGAGAGTATCATCACTCGTAGGTTCCTTGCTCTTTTCCTTTTTTATTTGAAGAATTTTATCTTGCCTTGCTTTTTTGGTGGCGGTATTTTGTCTCGGTGATGATGGAGAAAGACAAAGTTTTGTTGTGGCTGATCGATCGAGCACGTCACATACTTTAGTTATTTCGTAAAAACCAGCTTGAAGGGGAGGAATCGTCGCCTCCTCAACAAAATGTTGATACATCTACTCCTTCGAGCCCCGTGCCCCTTCACCAAAAAGGGCACGGGTTGAAAAGATTGTTGATCCTGCCCCTCAGTTGGGCAGTTCGTCGCCCCCGCTCCTAGATGATGTAAGTTTGTCGACATCTATATTTTCTTTATTTTGTTTCTTCACATCTTTTTTTTTTATTATTTTTTTTTTTTTTTTTATGCCGATGTTTCTCTTACTGTGTTCACGTTGAACAGCCTATGATCAAGGATCTTCTCCGCATCGGTTCCCAATTTATTGGGTACCGTGAATATGCTAATAGAGCCGAAGGTAACGACTTTCATACTTGTCGTTTTTCCTTAATTTGTCACTCCTGTTACTTGCCGCGATTTTTTGATCTTTCTTCTCTCTTTTTTCCATATCTCGACAGAGAAACTTGCAGAGGCTAACGAACGCGCCGACGCACTGGCTCAAAAACTTGAGCAAAGTGAGGCGGCTCGCAAGAAAGCTGAACTCGCTGCTAGCAAAGCCAAGGTCGAAGCTGATGAAGCTAAGGCGAAAGCTGCTGGTGTCGAGGAACCTGCAGAAGAAACTTGAGGATGCGACAGCTGCCTTGGATGAGCACAAAGCTGCACAAGCTTCTCGTGACGAAGGAATCCTCAAGCGTTTGAAGTCGCAAAGTCGACGTACTCGAGTAATATTATCAATCCCTTTTATTTTACTGCACTTCCTGTTTCTTGGTTGTTGACTGATGTCTTGTCTCGTGTGGCAGCCCAAACAAACCAGGATTTTGATCTGGATAATCCTGTCAACGATCCTCTCCTTGACGCACTTTCTCTTCTGGAGTTTCACGGGCGCGAAATTCGTGAAGGCGTGGCAAATGCTAATGCAGGATTGTCAGCGTTGTTCCCTTATTTCTTCCCGAAGAAAGAAGAACCCGCAACTTTCCTTAACCTCGCCAAGATGTTTAATGCTTCGGAAGACCTGGGATTGAAGATGCGTCAGGAGAATATGAAGGTTGTCGCCGAGAGTACCGTTGCCCTGGTTGCCGACAGCCAACGTACGCTTGATTGGATGAAGGTTGGCGACACCAGTCGGATAGAGCGATCAAGATGGAGGTCGCTGATCAAGGCGGCCAAGCCCAACACGAAGAAGATATTGGCGTATCTGGGGATCAAGCCGCCTTCAACTCCTAGCTCCTCGAGGCCGGAGGTCTAGTTGCATGCCTCTGTTTTTCTTTCTGTTTCTTTTGCTTCTGTCGCCAAAGTAGTCATTTGGCGACACGTACTTTCTTAACTCCACTGTAATGCCCTTGTAATTATTCCAAGAGATTAATGAAGACTTCTATCTTTGCTTGTTATTTGATGTTGTCTTGTTTATTTTTCAGTTGATATTTGATAACTATACTCCATCTTCTGCTCCTTCCAATGTTTCGCCTTCTTCTTCCCGCGCGAGGAAAGCTTTTGGTGATACCGCTCCTGTCGACGATACCTTGTCGCAAGAACTGGATGAACTTCGGCAACAACTTCAGTATGCGAAGAAGCAAACACTTGTGATGATGGAGCAATCTCGTAAGTCATCTGAAGCCGAAAATATGGCTCTTCAACAAGCTCGCGAGGCCGGAGCTGCTAAGGAAATTGCTGCTTCCGAGGCTGAAAAGGCGACTATTCGAGAAAATTTCATGCTCGAATTAATGAATGAAGCAGTCTGAGATATGTCGGGTATGCCTGTTTCATCCGCTGATATCCTTTATTTGCATACTATTGTTTCTTTGAAGGTTTCCGCTTTTTTGTTTTGATAGGTGCCTTTACTGATGCTGCTGCCGAGGAAGAGAGGGTGAATGCTAGGACAACCCTCCTTGTTAATCTCTCCTTGGACCATGGTTCTTTGTTTTGGGCTACCCCGGAAAGGACCCGCCAAATTGTCAGATTTCAAGATCGCGCCTCTCAAACTCGCGATTTCCTCGACTTCTGTACCAAGACCTTGTCCATGGTTTACAACTCCATGTTTCCTCGCAACGTCCAACCAAAAACTCTTCCTGAATTGATGGAAAGGTTCAAGGATGCTCGCAGTATCCATGATTTTGTCAAAGCTCAACTAGTAGCTGGTGCCAGATTTGCTCTTATCATGCTCCAAATCTGCCACTCGAAGCTTGACCTTACCCAGGTTGTCGAGAAGGTTCACCAAAAAGTAAAACGGCGGAGAGTTGGTGTTGACAGGATTAACACGAAGGTTACGCCTATAGCCGAAGAAATGATTGAGGACCTACTTCGGATGGATGCCGACTTTTTTGCCGATGGCCATTATGCCGATTTTCTTGGTGCTGCTCCTGAGGAAAACAGGGTTACTCTTGATGACATATTGAATCAAGACTAGTTAGTTTCTTCTTGTAGATATTTTTTCTTTGTAATCCACGACTATATTGTAAAGCAATCATTATATTTCTCTGTTTGTTTAGCCCCCGAGTGTTTCGGTGACTCTTTACTATATTTGTATACTTGCGAGGTTTTGAACCAAGGCATTTATATATTTAAGGCGAATATGAGCCCCCAAGCTTTTTATTGAGTACTATTTTGTATTTTTGTTGACTCACGAGGTATTTGAATACCAAGGCAAGTTTTTCCTTTTGTTGATGAACTATATTGAAACTCGTCGGAGCGAAGACTTTGGTCATGTCGATAAAGAAGAAAAGTTATATTGTCACTATCTTTATTATATTGCAGCACCGCGAGCCCGCCTCATTAAAAACCTTCTCCGGCCCCACTCGGTGCCCCGAAAAAGGAAAAGAGTGCGTCTGAAAACTCGCGGGCGTTTCAGTACATTGAAGCTTTACAAAGACTATATTTTGACTCTAGGCGTAAAAACGCCTAAGTTGCGCCACGTTCCAGGGGTTTGGCTCCTCCACCCCTGTCTTCTTGTCCTTTATTCTGTATGCTCCTCCTCCAATTACTTCCGTGACAATGTAAGGGCCAAGCCATGGTGACTCGAGTTTTTCATGACTTTGTTGCGTGAGCCGAAGAACTAGGTCTCCCACCTGAAAAGATCTTGGCCGCAAACGTCGACCGTGGTAATTCTTCAAGTCCCGTTGATATTTGGTTACCCGAGATAATACTTCATCTCGAGCTTCATCAAGTGCGTCGACGTCGTCTTCTAGCACTCTTCTCGACGTTTCTTCATCATATTCAGCGACACGTGGAGAGTTGTGCTCTATCTCGATTGGTAGTACTGCCTCTGCTCCATGAACCAGGAAAAACGGAGTTTCCTGCGTTCTTTGTGTTTGGTGTTGTTCGGATGCTCCACAACACGCTTGGTAGTTCTTCTGGCCAGGTATGTCGAGCTTTTTCCAGTGGTCCTAACAAGCGTTTCTTAATACCATTGCAGATGATGCCATTGGCTTTCTCGACTTGCCCATTGGTTTGAGGATGTGCAACTGACGCAAAGTTTAGCTTAATACCCACCTCTTCGCAATAATCTTTGAATTCATGGGATGTGAAGTTGCTGCCGTTGTCTGTGACGATGCTGTGGGGCACTCCAAATCTGAAGACGAGGCCTTTTACGAATTTTATCATGGATGCTCCATCGGGTGAATTTATCGGCTTCGCTTCTATCCACTTTGTAAACTTATCGACAGCTACTAGCATGTACTCCTTTCCTCCTGGCCAGGATTTGTGTAACTTACCCACCATATCAAGTCCCCATTGAGCAAAGGGCCACGACAATGGTATTGGTGCTAGCTCTGCTGCTGGAGAGTGAGGTTTTGCGGCGAACCTTTGACATGCGTCGCAAGTTCTTACTATGTCCTTGGCGTCCTCGATTGCTGTCAACCAGTAGAATCCTGCCCGAAAAACCTTGGCTGTGATAGCTCGACTACTTGCGTGGTGGCCACATATTCCTTCGTGTACATCCTTCAGGATTATTCTTCCTTCTTCGGGTGTAACGCACCTTTGCAAAACGCCTGAAATACTTCGCTTATACAATTCTCCCTTGACCACCGTAAAAGCTTTGGAGCGTCGAATTACTCGCCTTGCTTCAACTGGATCATCGGGTATTTCTTTCCTCATGATGTATGATATGTACGGCTGCATCCACGGTATCTGTATCACCATGACCAAGTCCTGATCCTCTTCTTCGTCCTCTTGCTTTTCCTTGGCAGCCCCCGAGGGTTTCTTCTCCTTCTTTTTGACTTTGTTTGCATAGTGGATCTCTCTGTTATCTCTTCCCGAATACACCGGCGGGACTGGAAGGCACTGTGACCCGATGTTTGCAAGAACGTCGGCTTCGTTGCTCAACCTGCTAATATGATTTACTTCGCATCCATCGAATAACTTCTCAAGCTCGTTGTACACCTCCTTGTATGCCATCATGCTATCATTGATTGCATCACATTGGTTCATAACTTGCTGAGCCACCAACTGTGAGTCGCCAAAGATTTTTAATCGAGTTGCTCCGCAGGCTTTCGCCATCTTCATCCCGTGTATGAGGGCCTCATATTCTGCTTCATTGTTAGATGCGTTAAGGAACGTCATCCGGAGGATGTACTTCAATTTGTCGCCTTCTGGTGATATGAGTACTACTCCTGCGCCAGCTCCTTCTAGTCTCTTGGACCCATCAAAGTTCATGGTCCAAGTTCTCGATAAATCTGGAGGTCCTGTATTTTGCAACTCCATCCATTCTGCGATGAAGTCTGGCAGTATTTGCGACTTTATTGCTTTTCTTTTTTCATACGTGATGTCCCGAGGGGAAAGTTCTATTCCCCAAAGGGAGACACGACCCGTAGCTTCTGGGTTATTCAGTATATTTGACAAGGGAGCTTCATTGACCACTATGATCGGGTGTGCCGAAAAATAGTGGCGCAATTTTAAATCTTTATCGTGAACACTCCATCTGCGAGCTATTGGTACGGACGGTACCTTTGTTTTGAAGGTGACAAGACTTCGCTCACGAAGTATACTGGCCGCTGCACTCCATGGATTTTCCCTTCTTCCTCTCTTTCGACAACTAATACTGTGCTAACCACTTGGGGCGTGGCTGCAATATACAGTAGGAGAGGTTCCTTTTCCTTTGGAGCCACCAGGATTGGTGGTGTCGAGATTTTTCGCTTCAGATCCTCGAAAGCTCTGTCGGCCTCTTCGTTCCACTGGAATTTATCTCCTTGTTTTATCAGCGCATAAAATGGTAACGCTTTTTCTCCTAACCTGGCGACGAACCTGCTCAAAGCTGCGACTCGCCCAGTTAGCTGCTGTATTTCTTTCAACTTTGTTGGCTTTCTCATTGTTACTATGGCTTGTATTTTGTCGGGGTTTGCTTCAATCCCTCTTGCCGAAACTAGAAACCCCAGAAGTTCTCCTGCTGGGACGCCAAAAGAACACTTCGTCGGGTTCAGTTTGAGGCAGAATTTGTCGAGGTTGTCAAAAGTTTCTTTGAGATCCTCGATCAATGTTGTCCCCTTTTTTGATGTTATGACGACATCATCGATGTATACTTGCACGTTTTTCCCGATCTGTGTTGCTAAACACTTCTGCATCATCCTCTGATATGTTGCTCCCGCATTTTTTAGACCAAAGGGCATTGTCTTGTAGCAAAACACGCCGTAAGGTGTAATAAACGCTGTCTTGGCTTCATCATCTTCTTTTAATCTGATCTGGTTATAACCAGAGTATGCATCCAAGAAGGAAAGACGTTCGCAACCTGCCGTGGAGTCGATAATTTGATCGATCCTTGGGAGGAAAGTGATCCTTAGGACAATGTTTATTGAGACACGTAAAGTCGACGCACATGCGAAGGACTGTCGTGTTTTTCTTCGGCACCATCACCGGGTTAGCTACCCATGTGGCTTCTGTAGATATTTCTCTCGATAAAACCAGCTTCTTCGAGTCGATTTATTTCTGAAAGCATGGCTTTGCGGTTTGGTTCCGAAAACGCCGCAAAGGTTGTCCGATTGGTTTTTTGTTGGATCCAAATTTAGGTGGTGCTCGGCAAGTTCCCCGGGTACTCCTGGCATGTCACCTGGACACCATGCAAAGATTTTCCAGTTCTCACGGAGGAACTTGACGAGCGCGCTTTCCTATGCGATATCCATATCGTTTGCGATAGATGTCGTCTTTTTGGATCTGTCGGGTGAATCTGCACCTCCTTAGAATTTTTCTCTGTGTTGAAAGTTGATTCTTTATTTGGCCTTCCAAATACGCGGGCAAGACGTCGTAATCAGTCATGCTTTTTGACGCCAAGTACTCGGCTTGCATCCCGAAAGTTTCGCCAACCGTGAAAATCCTTGTCGCACTTATCGGCTAAGGCAAAGCTTCCCTTGACTGTGATTGGTCCTCTTGGTCCGGGCAACCTCCACAACAGGTATGTATAGTGTGGTACTGCCATAAATCTAGCATATGCTGGTCGTCCCAACAGAGCGTGGTATTGTGATGGAAAATCCACGACTTCAAATTCGAGCTTCTCGATTCTATAATTTTCTCGGGTCCCAAATTGAACATCGAGATTGATTTTTCCCAATGGATAACTTGGTTTCTCTGGTGTGATGCCGTGGAACCTTGTGTCTGTTGGTTTCAAGTTTGCTAAGGATATGTTCATCTTCCTCAATGTATCTGCATACATCAGGTTCAAGCTGCTGCCGCCGTCTATGAACACTCGAGAGACATCAAATCCTGCGATAATCTTTGGCAGAATAAGTGCTGACTGCCCTGGTCGAGGAACTTGCTGCGGATGATCTGCTATTGTGAAGCCGATATCTTGTCCTGACCAATTAAGGTACTCAACTGTTGGTGGAGGCATTTTCTCTGCCATAAACACCTGTCGTGAGATTACTTTTTGAGCTCTATTGGACGGCCTTCCCTTCTGAATCATCAACACTGCTCCGTTGGAGTTAGGATCAACATAGGGTGGTGGTGCAGGTGCTGCCGCTATTCTTAGCTGGTGTCGATTGTCCTCTGTAATCGCGGGAGGTGGCGGTAGATGAACCTCGCTCCTAGGCTCCCGAGGGTTTCTCTGTGCTGCTCGAGCGTGAGCATTTTCTGCGTATCTGAACATTGCCTGAAAATTTCGACAGTCTTTCTGCAGGTGCCCTGACTGTCTTTTCCCGTTCTTTGTCGAGGAAGAAGTGCATCTGGCACGGTCCGTTCAGCATTTCCTCGGGGGACACGAAAGGTCTTGGAAGCCTCGGCCCACTATTTTGCCTGTTGCGTGAATCATCCCTATTATCACTTCGCTGTTCACTGCTTCTCTGGTAATCATCTCTGTTGCCTCCTGTATTTGTCCGAAAACCTGCCGAAATTTGTCCTGGGGCGTCGTAGTTCTGGTACGTCCGAGGAAATCTTCGCCTCGGTTGATAGTTTCGACCACGGTCCTCCTCTGGCGACCTGTGTCGTTTGTTGTGGACAGCGTCTTCTCCATCTGCCCATTTATTTGCTATCTCCATCAACGCGGATACTGTCCTTGGATTGGTCCTTCCCAAATCCTCGACAAAGTCTCCACGCCTGACTCCTGCGACAAACGCATCTATTGCTCTCTCGTCAGATATGTTTTCTGCCGAGTTTTTGATGATATTCCACCTCTGGATGTACTTTCTCATTGGCTCATCTGGCTTTTGTCGACACGCTCTCAACTCCTCTAACGATGCGGGTTTTTTGCACGTGGATCTGAAGTTCTTGACGAACACGTCCTCGAAACTTTCCCATTGTCGATGGATCTGGAGCGAGTTTCTTTATCCATGATCGTGCGGCACCACTCGTGTGCACCCTGGATGCTTTGCATGGCTGTTGCCCTAGTTCCTCCTGTCAGCTTCACCGTCTCTAGATAGTCGACTAGCCAATCCTCTGGATCTTGAAGGCCGTCGAATTTCTTGAAATTATCGGGTAACTTGAATCCTGAGGGGACTCGCGTTTTTCGGACTCTCCTCGTGAAGCATGGTAAGCCGCACATATCTTCGTCGTTAAGTTCTGGGGATTGCCGATGATCCCTTCTGCTTTGCCGCGCTCTGTCGACTCTTGCTTGTGCTGCTGTGTCTCTTGCTCCACTTGGCCCTTCGAGTCTTTGTTGCCTTTGCGGGTCGCGGACTATTTTGCCTTGCCACTCCTTCGGGAGGCGTTGATATAAACGCTGTCCCCATAGCTCCAACTCCTGCTACCGCCATATTGTACAGTGTTTCCCTTGGGTCACCCGGAGGTGGTTTAGATGCAAGGATAAAAGCGTGTGTCGCCATATACCCAGCCTCTGGTGTCTTAGGGATGATGTTTCCTCTTGTATCTATCGACATAAAGGACATGTCGAGGTTTTGAACCAAGTGTTCTCTTTCTGCCTCGGGTATGTGTTGCAGCCTTGATCTTGCTCTGTTCCGCGCCTCCCGATGGCTATCACCCGTAGTTCTAGATTGTCGACTTAAATCTGCCCTTCTCGTGCTGGATGCGTAAGCTGCCTCCTTTCTCCCGTTCAACTCAGTTATCTGCTTTTCCAATTCCCTGGCAGCTCGTGCGAGCCTATATTGATATGCTTGCAATTCTTCCGGTGTGGCTGTGGTAGCCATTGGTTCTCGTGCCGTTCATAGCTCTCGCAGCTCTGTCCCACGCTGCTTGTGAAAGTTGAACTCTATCTCGCGGCTCGGCCCGACGTATTTGTTGCCCAAGCCTTGTCGCAGATTGGAGGGATCGACGTATGGATTTCCCAAACCGTCGAAAGCCTCGTATGTCTCCTCTTGATTTTCAATGGCGTAAATCTGATGATACCTTGTACTCGCATCTATGTTGGGTTTGGTGACATCATCGTTGAGATTGATGAAGACCTTGCCCACTGTGAGAGATTTGTCGATGAAGTCATGACTGTCGACATCGCTTGAGCCATCGCTTATATACGAGTCCGCAGATGACTCAAACGATATGTCGTTGAAGATCTTGGCGAGTTTCTCTCTTGCTCTGATACTGACGTAGCGTGTCGCCGAGGTTTCTTCTTCTCCTGACTCGTTTGACGATGCATAGCTTGAAAAATCGGAATCGGCCACTGATGATCCCGACGAAATCGGAATCTCGACACGATACGATCCTTCCTTCTCGACGCGAAAGTGGAACCTTCCGAACGTCATCTCCATGGGCTCCGCCAGATACGCATATGCATCCAAACGGGAGGGTGGGTGAGGAACAAAATCGACAAGACCAGTAGCGATCTGTTTACCTCGATCCATTGTGTTGCTTGCGGTTGACGATGTCGAAGATCTTGAGCGTGCCATCGAGATCAGCTCCTTACGCCTCTAATTCCCACAGACGGCGCCAATTGACAAGGGATTAACTTGTCAATGCCTATGGATTGTAGGCTAGGGTTTAGTTAGAAGTAGAGGGCAAGTAGATCTCGAAGGTTTCAGCCGAAAAGTACTCGACGACTATGAAAACTAGGGTTTGCAGACAATGATTCGATTGATTCTTTGTCCCTCGACTCCCCCTTATATATGAGGTGGAGCCGAGGGATTCGTGCTATACAAGTTTACATAGTCCGGGACGGTTTCTAACTCATCCCGCCAGATCACAAACAACACTTCCTATTACAACTCTATCTTTCCTTAGTAAATCTTGGGCTCCCGAATCTTCTTATTCTTCGGGTATTGGGCTTCCAGTAAACCCCGGGTACCATCTTCGGCAGGCCCATTTGGGATGCCTATGTCAAGCGCCGACGGCAATTACGATGCCGACGACGAGGCCAGCGACAGCCCTTAGAATAGGAACTACTAGTATAGGATTAGTAGTAGTTCTTGAGCAATCGGCTCTTCTTTTGTTCTTCCCTCCTTGAGCAATCGGCTCTTCATTGTAAAAAACCCCTTTTATTAATGAAGAAGTGCTTCCAATTAATCTTGCCGATAGTCAAAGTCAGTCAACTCCCAAAGAGCCGATGGCAGCGCATCGGCCTTTTCTATAAATCGCGATTAAGGCCAAATCAGTTGCCTATTTGCACGGTAACCTGCAACCTTCGTTTGAGAGAATAAGATCAGATCTCCCAAATTGCCGTCCAAAATAGGCCCAATCCGTATCCACGCCGACCTTAGATCTCAAACGCACAGATTCAACTCCTCAATGAATCCAATGGGAGAATTATCCCAATGCCACGGTCTTTGGCCTGAAAATAATCTGTTAACTGCTCAATTGAGCTTGTTCCTCTAGAGTCGATGGCTACACATCGGCTTTTTTTTATATATTCTGAAGTCGATGTCTGTGCATCGGCTGTACTGGTATCCATATTTCTAAAGTCGATGTCTGTGCATCGGCTGTGATTTGTATATAAAAAGTTTTTTACTGGCCGATTTTATGCATCGGCCCCCATACTTCACTGTCCGTCATCCCACATGCTCGGGAAATATTTCTTGAGGTGTTGGCCATTAACGGCTACTGGGAATTTAACACCGTCCAGCTGCTCGAGCATGTATGCATTGCCCTTCAAAACCTGGTCGACCTTGTACGGACCGTGCCAATTAGGAGACCATTTACCATATTCTTTATCCCTAGTCCCTAATGGCAACACAGCTTCCCATACTAGATCACCAACCTGAAACTCCTTTGGTCTCACCTTCTTATTGTATGCACGGGCTACCTTAGCTTTGTTTTCCTTAATCTTCTCCAACGACCAAAGTCTGAGTTCCGTTGAATCCTCAATAGTATCACTCATCAGGGCTGCATATTCTTCAGCTGTTAGATCATTCTGAAACGTAACACGTCTCGATCCAGCCGTAATTTCCCAAGGCAATACGGCTTCCTGTCCATAGACCAGCTGGTATGGTGAAGTTTTTATAGCTCCATGGCATGACATGCGTAGGCCCACAAAGCTTCTGACAATACTTCGTGCCAACGCCTAGGGTTCTCGTCCACTTTCCTCTTAATCAGCTTGATAAGGCTCTGGTTGGACGCTTCAGCTTGCCCGTTGGCTTGAGCATAGTATGGAGACGATCGGATCAGCTTAATCCCCATGTCACCGCAAAACTTTCTGAATTCCTTAGAAACAAAGACCGATCCTCCATCGGTCCTGATAGTCTGGGGAATCCCGAATCTATGAATGACATGTTCTTTCACGAAATTGATGACATCTTCCGATTTTACCTTC
The DNA here is from genome assembly GCF_019359855.2 of Lolium perenne. Taxonomy (NCBI): domain Eukaryota; kingdom Viridiplantae; phylum Streptophyta; class Magnoliopsida; order Poales; family Poaceae; genus Lolium; species Lolium perenne. The sequence continues at coordinate 188,366,943 of NC_067246.2, read as the reverse complement.
TTCATCGAGACGGCCTCCACCCATTTAGTGAAGTAATCTGTAATGGCCAAAATCCACTCGTGGCCTTTGCTCGATGCAGGATGGATTTTACCGATCATATCCATGCCCCAACCTCGAAATGGCCAAGGCTTGATGATGGGGTTCATTGCTGATGCAGGCACCATCTGAATTTTCCCAAACATCTGACACGCTTGACACCCTTTATAGCACCTGAAGCAGTCCTCAAGCATGGTGGGCCAGTAAAACCCTGATCGCCTAATCAGCCACTTCATCTTATGAGCCGATTGGTGAGTTCCACAGGCGCCTTCATGCACCTCATGTAAGAGCCGATTAGACTCGGTTGGTCCCAGGCATTTGAGCAGTAACCCTTCTAACATCCTGTAGAACATGTCATCTCCTATAAGGACATATTTCATGGCCTTGTACCTTATCCGTTTAGGTGCCCCCCGAGCCGGATCCTTCAAGTAATTGAAGATATCGGCTCTCCAGTCATCCTGTTCCAGGAACTGCACCTGAACTTCTGACCCGTCTGGTATGTCCTTGTAACCTGACGCCATTTGTGAGAGATCGTTGGCCTCGGTATTTTGAGATCTTGGGACCCAATTAAAGTTGATGTGGCGAAATTGTGCCATCAGCTCACGACATTCCATCCATAATGGGAAAAGTGACTCACTCTCGCACTTGTATTCGTCCGTTAGCTGGGAAATCACCAACTTAGAGTCTCCAAAAAGTTCCACCGCTTCTGCCCCGGCTTCCAAAAGCAACTCCATTCCCTTGCGTATTGCCTCATACTCAGCGACATTGTTGGTACAAGGGGTAGATAACCTGATGGAGAAGGAATATGTTGCCCCCCGAGGCGACATGAGCAGAATGCCGATGCCACAACCATCATCACAAGCCGATCCATCGAAGAACATGGCCCATGCACGTACAGATAGTGCTGCTATATTAGTATTGATTCGTTCAGCAATGAGATCGGCCAACGCTTGTCCCTTGACTGCTTTCGCAGGCTGATACCGGAGATCAAACTCCGATAATGCAAACATCCATTTACCAAGTCGGCCTTTTAAAACAGGGGCCGACAACATATGTTTGATGACGTCTGATTTGCATATGATGATGATTTCTGCCGTCAGAAAGATGTGACGAAGCTTGGTGCAGGTGAAAAACAAGCAGAGGCACAACTTCTCGATCTCAGGATACCTCGTCTCTGCATCCAACATCCTTCTGCTGAGGTAGAAAGCCACCTTTTCCAGACCATCGTAAAGTTGCACCACCACTGACGCGATGGAAGTGTCAGCTACCGATAGGTAAATGTAGAATGGCCTGTCTTGCTGAGGCGGAACCAGCACAGGCGGTATCGATAGATACTCCTTAATCTCGTCGAACACTTGCTGCTGCTCTGCCCCCCAGTGAAACTCGTCATCAGACTTAATTTTCACCAATCCCATAAACGGCTCAATTCGTCCCAACAGATTGGAGATGAATCTTCGGACGAAGTTGATTTTGCCGATGAGGCATTGGAGTTCCTTCTTCGTGGTAGGTGGTTGCATGGTGCGTACTGCCTCCTGGCTTTTCAAGCCGATCTCGATTCCACGCTCATGAACCAAGAAACCCAAGAACTGACTGGCCGTCACCCCAAAGGCACACTTCTTTGGATTCATTCTTAGCCCGAATTTTCTGGTCCGGTCCAGGATGCGTCGCAAATCCTCCAAGTGTCCTTCTATGGAGACAGACTTGACCACCACGTCATCAATGTAGATTTCCACCAATTTGCCGATCAGATCATGAAAGATGTAATTCATGGCTCTTTGGTATGTTGCACCGGCATTCTTCAGTCCAAAAGTCATGACTACATATTCAAACAAGCCCACTGAACCTGGTACTCGAATGCGCCTTGTGTATATCTTCTGGAGCCATGAAGATCTGATTGTAGCCGGCGTTGCCATCCATGAAACTTAAGACCTTATGACCAGCAGCTGCATTGACCAATGTCTCTGCTACCGGCATGGGATATTCATCCTTTGGAGTAGCTCTATTGAGATCTCGAAAATCTATGGCAACACGCCATCGGCCATCCTTTTTCTGTACAGGCACTATATTGGAAATCCATTCAGCGTACCTGCACGGCCTGATGAACCCAGCGGTCAACATTTTCTCGACCTCCTTCTTGACTTCTTCTAGGATATTGATGCGTGTGGTTGACACGTCCGTTGGGAACCCCAAGAGGAAGGTGTGATGCGCACAGCGGCAAGTTTCCCTCAGTAAGAAACCAAGGTTTAATCGAACCAGTAGGAGTCAAGAAGCACGTTGAAGGTTGATGGTGGCGGGATGTAGTGCGGCGCAACACCAGAGATTCCGGCGCCAACGTGGAACCTGCACAACACAACCAAAGTACTTTGCCCCAACGAAACAGTGAGGTTGTCCATCTCACCGGCTTGCTGTAACAAAGGATTAACCGTATTGTGTGGAAGATGATTGTTTGCAGAAAACAGTAGAACAGTATTGCAGTAGATTGTATTTCAGTATAGAGAATTGGACCGGGGTCCACAGTTCACTAGAGGTGTCTCTCCCATAAGATAAACAGCATGTTGGGTGAACAAATTACAGTTGGGCAATTGACAAATAAAGAGGGCATGACCATGCACATACATATTATGATGAGTATAGTGAGATTTAATTGGGCATTACGACAAAGTACATAGACCGCCATCCAGCATGCATCTATGCCTAAAAAGTCCACCTTCAGGTTATCATCCGAACCCCCTCCAGTATTAAGTTGCTAACAACAGACAATTGCATTAAGTATTGCGCGTAATGTAATTAGTGACTACATCCTTGAACATAGCACCAATGTTTTATCCCTAGTGGCAACAGCACATCCATAACCTTAGAGGTTCTTGTCACCCCTCCAGATTCACGGAGACATGAACCCACTATCGAGCATAAATACTCCCTCTTGGAGTTACTAGCATCAACTTGGCCAGAGCATCTACTAATAACGGAGAGCATGCAAGATCATAAACAACACATAGACATGAATTGATAATCAACATAACAAGTATTCTCTATTCATCGGATCCCAACAAACGCAACATATAGAATTACAGATAGATGATCTTGATCATGTTAGGCAGCTCACAAGATCCGACAATGAAGCACAATGGGGAGAAGACAACCATCTAGCTACTGCTATGGACCCATAGTCCAGGGGTAGACTACTCACACATCACTCCGGAGGCGACCATGGCGGCGTAGAGTCCTCCGGGAAATGATTCCCCTCTCCGGCATGGTGCCGGAGGCGATCTCCTGGATCCCCCGAGATGGGATCGGCGGCGGCGGCATCTCTGGAAGGTTTTCCGTATCGTGGCTCTCGGTACTGGGGGTTTCGCGACGGAGGCTTTAAGTAGGCGGAAGGGCAGGTCAGGAGGCGGCACGAGGGCCCCACACCACAGGGCCGCGCGGCCAAGGGGGGGCCGCGCCGCCCTAGGGTCTGGGCACCTCGTGGCCCCACTTCGTCTCCTCTTCGGACTTCTGGAAGCTTCGTGGCAAAATAGGACCCTGGGCGTTGATTTCGTCCAATTCCGAGAATATTTCGTTACTAGGATTTCTGAAACCAAAAACAGCAGAAAACAGAATCGGCACTTCGGCATCTTGTTAATAGGTTAGTTCCAGAAAATGCACGAATATGACATAAAGTGTGCATAAAACATGTAGATAACATCAATAATGTGGCATGGAACATAAGAAATTATCGATACGTCGGAGACGTATCAGCATCCCCAAGCTTAGTTTTGCTCGTCCCGAGCAGGTAAAACGATAACACAGATAATTTCTGGAGTGACATGCCATCATAACCTTGATCATACTATTTGTAAAGCATATGTAGTGAATGCAGCGATCAAAACAATGTATATGACATGAGTAAACAAGTGAATCATAAAGCAAAGACTTTTCATGAATAGCACTTCAAGACAAGCATCAATAAGTCTTGCATAAGAGTTAACTCATAAAGCAATAATTCATAGTAAAGGCATTGAAGCAACATAAAGGAAGATTAAGTTTCAGCGGTTGCTTTCAACTTGTAACATGTATATCTCATGGATATTGTCAACATAGAGTAATATAATAAGTGCAATAAGCAAATATGTAGGAATCAATGCACAGTTCACACAAGTGTTTGCTTCTTGAGGTGGAGAGAAATAGGTGAACTGACTCAACAATGAAAGTAAAAGAATGGTCCTCCATAGAGGAAAAGCATCGATTGCTATATTTGTGCTAGAGCTTTGATTTTGAAAACATGAAACAATTTTGTCAACGGTAGTAATAAAGCATATGTATCATGTAAATTATATCTTACAAGTTGCAAGCCTCATGCATAGTATACTAATAGTGCCCGCACCTTGTCCTAATTAGCTTGGACTACCGGATCATCGCAATGCACATGTTTTAACCAAGTGTCACAAAGGGGTACCTCTATGCCGCCTGTACAAAGGTCTAAGGAGAAAGCTCGCATTGGATTTCTCGCTATTGATTATTCTCAACTTAGACATCCATACCGGGACAACATAGACAACAGATAATGGACTCCTCTTTTATGCATAAGCACGTAACAACAATTAATAATTTTCTCATATGAGATTGAGGATATTTGTCTAAAACTGAAACTTCCACCATGGATCATGGCTTTAGTTAGCGGCCCAATGTTCTTCTCTAACAATATGCATGCTTAACCATAAGGTGGTAGATCGCTCTTACTTCAGACAAGACGAACATGCATAGCAACTCACATGAAATTCAACAAAGAGTAGTTGATGGCGTCCCCAGTGAACATGGTTATCGCACAACAAGCAACTTAATAAGAGATAAAGTGCATAAGTACATATTCAATACCACAATAGTTTTTAAGCTATTTGTCCCATGAGCTATATATTGCAAAGGTGAATGATGGAATTTTAAAGGTAGCACTCAAGCAATTTACTTTGGAATGGCGGGAAATACCATGTAGTAGGTAGGTATGGTGGACACAAATGGCATAGTGGTTGGCTCAAGTATTTTGGATACATGAGAAGTACTCCCTCTCGATACAAGGTTTAGGCTAGCAAGACTTATTTGAAACAAACACAAGGATGAACCGGTGCAGCAAAACTCACATAAAAGACATATTGAAAACATTATAAGACTCTACACCGTCTTCCTTGTTGTTCAAACTCAATACTAGAAATTATCTAGACCTTAGAGAAACCAAATATGCAAACCAAATTTTAGCATGCTCTATGTATTTCTTCATTAATGGGTGCAAAGCATATGATGCAAGAGCTTAAACATGAGCACAACAATTGCCAAGTATCACATTACCCAAGACATTAATAGCAATTACTACATGTATCATTTTCCAATTCCAACCATATAACAATTTAACGAAGGAGAAACTTCGCCATGAATACTATGAGTAGAAACTAAGGACATACTTGTCCATATGCTACAGCGGAGCGTGTCTCTCTCCCATAAAGTGAATGCTAGGATCCATTTTATTCAAACAAAACAAAAAACAAAAACAAACCGACGCTCCAAGCAAAGCACATAAGATGTGATGGAATAAAAATATAGTTTCAGGGGAGGAACCTGATAATGTTGTCGATGAAGAAGGGGATGCCTTGGGCATCCCCAAGCTTAGACGCTTGAGTCTTATTGATATATGCAGGGGTGAACCACCGGGGCATCCCCAAGCTTAGAGCTTTCACTCTCCTTGATCATGTTGCATCATACTCCTCTCTTGATCCTTGAAAACTTCCTCCACACCAAACTTAGAACAACTCATTAGAGGGTTAGCGACAATAAAAATTAACATGTTCAGAGGTGACACAATCATTCTTAACACTTCTGGACATTGCATAAAGCTACTGGACATTAGTGGATCAAAGAAATTCATCCAACATAGCAAAAGAGGCAATGCGAAATAAAAGGCAGAATCTGTCAAAACAGAACAGTTCGTATTGACGAATTTTATTAGGCCACCAGACTTGCTCAAATGAAAATGCTCAAATTGAATGAAAGTTGCGTACATATCTGAGGATCATGCACGTAAATTGGCTTAATTTTCTGAGCTACCTACAGGGAGGTAGACCCAGATTCGTGACAGCAAAGAAATCTGGAACTGCGCAGTAATCCAAATCTAGTATGAACTTTTCTATCAACGACTTTACTTGGCACAATAAAACACTAAACTAAGATAAGGAGAGGTTGCTACAGTAGTAAACAACTTCCAAGACACAAAATAAAAACAAAGTACTGTAGGTAAAAACATGGGTTGTCTCCCATAAGCGCTTTTCTTTAACGCCTTTCAGCTAGGCGCAGAAAGTGTGTATCAAGTATTATCGGGAGATGAAGTGTCAACATCGTAATTTGTTCTCATAATAGAATCAAAAGGTAACTTCATTCTCTTTCTAGGGAAGTGTTCCATACCTTTCTTGAGAGGAAATTGATATTTTATATTACCTTCCTTCATATCAATGATAGCACCAACAGTTCGAAGAAAAGGTCTTCCCAATATAATGGGACAAGATGCATTGCATTCAATATCCAAGACAACAAAATCAATGGGGACAAGGTTATTATTAACGGTAATGCGAACATTATCAACTTTCCCCAAAGGTTTCTTTGTAGAATGATCAGCAAGATTAACATCCAAATAACAATTTTTCAATGGTGGCAAGTCAAGCATATTATAAATTTTATTAGGCATAACGGAAATACTTGCACCAAGATCACATAAAGCATTACAATCAAAATCTTTAACCTTCATCTTAATGATGGGCTCCCAACCATCCTCTAGCTTTCTAGGAATAGAGGCTTCGCGCTCTAGTTTCTCTTCTCTAGCTTTTATGAGAGCATTTGTAATATGTTGCGTGAAAGCCAAATTTATAGCACTAGCATTAGGACTTTTAGCAAGTTTTTGCAAGAACTTTATAACTTCAGAGATGTGGCAATCATCAAAATTCAAACCATTATAATCTAAAGCAATGGGATCATCATCCCCAATGTTGGAAAAAATTTCAGCAGTTTTATCACAGGCAGTTTCAGCAGTTTTAGCAGTTTTAGGCAGTTTCTCGCGCTTTGCATTAGAAGTGGAAACATTGCTAACACCAATTCTTTTATTATTATTAGTAGGAGGTGCAGCAACATGTGTATCATTAGCATTACTAGTGGTGGTAATAGTCCAAACTTTAGCTACATTCATCTCTTTAGCTAGTTTTTCATTTTCTTCTCTATCCCACCTAGCACGCAGTTCAGCCATTAATCTTATATTCTCATTAATTCTAACTTGGATGGCATTTGCTGTAGTAGTAATTTTGTCATGATGATTTTCATTAGGCATAACTTTCGATTTCAAAAGATCAACATCAGCAGCAAGACTATCGACTTTAGAAGCAAGTATATCAATTTTCCCAAGCTTTTCTTCAACAGATTTGTTAAAAGCAGTTTGTGTACTAATAAATTCTTTAAGCATGGCTTCAAGTCCAGGGGGTGAACTCCTATTATTGTTGTAAGAATTCCCATAAGAATTACCATAGCCGTTGCCATTATTATAAGGATATGGCCTATAGTTGTTACTAGAATTGTTCCGGTAAGCATTGTTGTTGAAATTATTATTTTTAATGAAGTTCACATCAACATGTTCTTCTTGTGCAACCAATGAAGCTAACGGAACATTATTAGAATTAAAATTAGTCCTACCATTCACAAGCATAGACATAATAGCATCAATCTTATCACTCAAGGAAGAGGTTTCTTCGACAGAATTTACCTTCTTACCTTGTGGAGCTCTTTCCGTGTGCCATTCAGAGTAGTTGATCATCATATTATCAAGAAGCTTTGTTGCTTCACCAAGAGTGATGGACATAAAGGTACCTCCAGCAGCTGAATCCAATAAATTCCGCGAAGAAAAATTTAGTCCTGCATAGAAGGTTTGGATGATCATCCAAGTAGTTAGTCCATGGGTTGGGCAATTTTTAACCAGAGATTTCATTCTTTCCCAAGCTTGAGCAACATGTTCAGTATCTAATTGTTTAAAATTCATTATGCTACTCCTCAAAGATATAATTTTAGCAGGGGGATAATATCTACCAATAAAAGCATCCTTGCATTTAGTCCATGAATCAATACTATTCTTAGGCAGAGATAGCAACCAATCTTTAGCTCTTCCTCTTAATGAGAAAGGGAACAATTTTAATTTTATAATGTCACCATCTACATCTTTATACTTTTGCATTTCACATAGTTCAACAAAATTATTAAGATGGGCAGCAGCATCATCAGAACTAACACCAGAAAATTGCTCTCGCATAACAAGATTTAGTAAAGCAGGTTTAATTTCAAAGAATTCTGCTGTAGTAGCAGGTGGAGCAATAGGTGTGCATAAGAAATCATTATTATTTGTGGTTGTGAAGTACACAACTTAGTACTTTCAGGGTTGGCCATTTTAGCAACAGAAAATAAAGCAAACTAGATAAAGTAAATGCAAGTAACTAATTTTTGTGTGTTTTTGATATAGCAAACAAGATAACAAATAAAGTAAAACTAGCAACTAATTTTTTTGTATTTTGATTTAGTGCAGCAAACAAAGTAGTAAATAAAACTAAGCAAGACAAAAACAAAGTAAAGAGATTGAGAAGTGGAGACTCCCCTTGCAGCGTGTCTTGATCTCCCCGGCAACGGCGCCAGAAATTTGCTTGATGTGTGTGGTTGACACGTCCGTTGGGAACCCCAAGAGGAAGGTGTGATGCGCACAGCGGCAAGTTTCCCTCAGTAAGAAACCAAGGTTTAATCGAACCAGTAGGAGTCAAGAAGCACGTTGAAGGTTGATGGCGGCGGGATGTAGTGCGGCGCAACACCAGAGATTCCGGCGCCAACGTGGAACCTGCACAACACAACCAAAGTACTTTGCCCCAACGAAACAGTGAGGTTGTCAATCTCACCGGCTTGCTGTAACAAAGGATTAACCGTATTGTGTGGAAGATGATTGTTTGCAGAAAACAGTAGAACAGTATTGCAGTAGATTGTATTTCAGTATAGAGAATTGGACCGGGGTCCACAGTTCACTAGAGGTGTCTCTCCCATAAGATAAACAGCATGTTGGGTGAACAAATTACAGTTGGGCAATTGACAAATAAAGAGGGCATGACCATGCACATACATATTATGATGAGTATAGTGAGATTTAATTGGGCATTACGACAAAGTACATAGACCGCCATCCAGCATGCATCTATGCCTAAAAAGTCCACCTTCAGGTTATCATCCGAACCCCCTCCAGTATTAAGTTGCTAACAACAGACAATTGCATTAAGTATTGCGCGTAATGTAATTAGTGACTACATCCTTGAACATAGCACCAATGTTTTATCCCTAGTGGCAACAGCACATCCATAACCTTAGAGGTTCTTGTCACCCCTCCAGATTCACGGAGACATGAACCCACTATCGAGCATAAATACTCCCTCTTGGAGTTACTAGCATCAACTTGGCCAGAGCATCTACTAATAACGGAGAGCATGCAAGATCATAAATAACACATAGACATGAATTGATAATCAACATAACAAGTATTCTCTATTCATCGGATCCCAACAAACGCAACATATAGAATTACAGATAGATGATCTTGATCATGTTAGGCAGCTCACAAGATCCGACAATGAAGCACAATGGGGAGAAGACAACCATCTAGCTACTGCTATGGACCCATAGTCCAGGGGTAGACTACTCACACATCACTCCGGAGGCGACCATGGCGGCGTAGAGTCCTCCGGGAGATGATTCCCCTCTCCGGCAGGGTGCCGGAGGCGATCTCCTGCATCCCCCGAGATGGGATCGGCGGCGGCGGCGTCTCTGGAAGGTTTTCCGTATCGTGGCTCTCGGTACTGGGGGTTTCGCGACGGAGGCTTTAAGTAGGCGGAAGGGCAGGTCAGGAGGCGGCACGAGGGCCCCACACCACAGGGCCGCGCGGCCAAGGGGGGGGGCCGCGCTGCCCTAGGGTCTGGGCACCTCGTGGCCCCACTTCGTCTCCTCTTCGGACTTCTGGAAGCTTCGTGGCAAAATAGGACCCTGGGCGTTGATTTCGTCCAATTCCGAGAATATTTCGTTACTAGGATTTCTGAAACCAAAAACAGCAGAAAACAGCAACTGGCACTTCGGCATCTTGTTAATAGGTTAGTTCCAGAAAATGCACGAATATGACATAAAGTGTGCATAAAACATGTAGATAACATCAATAATGTGGCATGGAACATAAGAAATTATCGATACGTCGGAGACGTATCAGATATCGGCCTTCATCTGACGTGCACGTTGCTGGAACGGCCGAAATCCTTTCTTGAGAGGGAGCCGATGCTCAATGATGCTCCTTTCTAACCCAGGCATCTCTGTGTAATCCCATGCAAAGCAATCCGGGTATTCTTTTAACAGAGCTATCATCTGGCTCCTGAGATGTGGATCTAGCTTTTTGCTGATAAAAGTTGGTTGTGGCTTATCCCCAGGACCAATGTCAACCTCTTCTAGCTCATCAGCCGATGTAAACCCATACCCTAGCTTTCCGTCGCCTGCTAGATCGATGTTAAACACAGGCAAAACGTATGGCGAGGATAGTATGGGCCGATTGCTGGAATCGGCCCCCATTTTCACTGCATTGCTCAAGGGAGGTTTACATCTTGTTCGTGCTTTACTGTGACTACGTGACATGCTTGAGATGAGATCACTACTTTTTATTTTTTGGGGCCGATCACAGGGATCGGCCTTGCCACGTATGTCCATTGCCTTTGCTCTTGCTATACTGTCAGGCCGGTGGATAAGACCAGCCTCACCCCGTTTTTTGTCACGTCGATGAACTCGCAGCCGTCCAAACTGATTCCGGAGAGTGGCTCTTGGCCTCCCGCTTCCCAAATGTTCATGCCAGCCGTTGAAATTTCGGCTGAATCATCTGCATGGACGACCTCCACTTCATCTCCATCCCACTGTATCAAGCATTGGTGCATCGTGGATGGAATGCAGCAGTTAGCGTGGATCCAATCTCTCCCTAGCAGGACAGCGTAGGTGCTTTTGCTGTCGACGATGAAGAATGACGTAGGGATGGTCTTTCGGCCTACAGTTAAATCCAACTTCAGAACGCCTTGTGCTTCTGATGCTTGGCCGTCGAAGTCGTTCAATGTGACGTTGGTCTTGATGAGGTCTGCGCTAGAACGTCCCAAACGACGTAGCATGGAGTATGGCATTATATTGAGTGCTGCTCCCGTGTCAACCAGCATCTTGTTGACAGGCTGCCCGTTGATATAACCTCTCAAGTACAGGGCCTTCAGATGTCTGTAGCTCCTTTCTCGTGGCTTCTCAAAGATAACTGGCCGTGGGCCGCAGTCGAGCTGTGCTATAGGTGCCTCTTCTGTTCCTGGAGCACAAAACTCCGATGGAAGAATGAACACCATGTTCGTGCCAGCCGATGTCGTATCATCGGCTTTCTCTTGTTTGGGGCGCCACTCTTTCTTCTGTGGGCGACCCTCCTCATCCAGAGTTTGCTGAATCTTCGCGGCCAGATCAGGCCGCGCTTTCCTTAACGAGTGTAGGTATCGTCTCTCGGCTTCCTCTACGCTACGTAGTCACTGAACCCTACGTTTTTGAGAATGGCTGAGTCCATCAGGGCACCACCTTGGCCGGTGGTATCTATCTTCTTCTTCATCGTCATCTTCTAACTCCTCGAGATCTTCCACCCGAGAGGACTCAGCTTGTTTGTTCCGAGATGGGAGAGGCCCTAGACGCTTGAACACTGACACGTCTCCTGTGTCCCTCTTTTTCTGTCTACACTCTGGGTAGTTGCCGATTGTAGGTAATCGGCTCATCCCTGAATCCCAGCAATGCTTGAAGAAAGGAAAATCCCAGTGTCTGTCCACGTCGTCCTGTTCTCTTGACTTTTCCTTGGCACGGCGCTCATATCTTTCATCGTCTCGATCGTACCGACGATATTTCCTGTTCTCCATACTAGACCGACGATCTTTTTTGTCGTCGCTGTCGTATCGCCGGCGCTGGTCGTACTGACGCTCATATTTGTTGAGGAGGTGCTCGGAGAGAGGTCGCTGGTATCGCACATTCCTCACTTGCTCCTCTGTTACGTAGCGCTTGTCATTACGTTGGGGCCGGTCGCGTGGAACGGCCTCCTCTTTATCCTTGTCACGAGAGCGGCTGCTCTCGTTCTTGTCCTTACCAGAGTGGTGCCCAGGTCCTACCATGTTAATGCTGAACGAGAAACCTGGCTGGCACCTCCCGGGGTAAGTGCACTCCACCATGTTAACGGCGGGGAAGGGGTGCGTGTCAACTTTCATGGCGTACTGGCTGAAAATTAGACGGCCTTGTTCTATCGCCATTTGGATCTGTTGACGCCACACCCTGCAGTCGCTGGTGGTATGGGTGAACGTGTTATGCCACTTGCAGTATGGCCTTCCGTTCATCTCTTGCACCGTAGGGATTTTATGGCCTTAGGGTAACTTCAGCTGCTTCTCCTTGAGTAAGAGGTCGAAAATCTGCTCAGCTTTGCTTACGTCGAAGTCAAACCCTTTTGCAGGACCTTGTGGTTTAACCCATTTGCAGGACACGGGGTTTGCCCCCCGAGTCCATTCAGCCACGGCTACCTCCTGATCTCCCACAGAGTCTTCATCTCCTTCTGTCTCAACCAGGACTACCGCGCGCTTGAACTTGTCCTGATACAAATCTGGGTGGCGCTGTTCATATAATGATAGTTTCTGAACCATATGCGCCAGTGAAGTGTACTCTGCTTGGGAAGCCATATCCTTGATCGGCGATGCGAGACCTACCACTGCTAGATCGACTGCTTCTTTTTCATTCATACGAGCCGAATAGCATCGGTTCCTGACGGCCCTGAAGCGCTGAATGTATTCCGATACCGTTTCTCCGCGCTTCTGTCATACTTGTGCTAGATCGGCAATGCCAGCCTCGGAATCTTCCGAGTGATATTGCATGTGGAACTGTTCTTCCATTTGCTTCCAAGTCCGGATTGAATCTGGTGGCAGCGAGGTGTACCACCCGAAAGCCGATCCTGTGAGAGATTGTGCAAAAAACCTCACACGTAATGGGTCTGATGCTGAGATCATGCCCAACTGCGCCAAATATCGGCTCACATGCTCAACTGAACTAGAGCCTTCCGATCCACTAAACTTGGAGAATTCAGGGAGCCGATATTTGGGTGGTAGTGGGATCAAATCATACTCGTTGGGGTACGGCTTGGAGTAGCTGATTGCCCTCCTCTTCGGCACCATGCCGAACTGGTCCCTCAAGATTGCACTGATCTGATCCACGGTGCTAGCTGCATGAGTTGAGCTTTGATGATTCGTTGGAGTGGCATACTTAGCTAGCCACGCCTGCTTCTCGGGATCCGGTCCAGAAATCCCTCCTGCTGCTCCAGAAACCCCTACTGTTGCAACCTGATTCGTGTGCGCCCAGTTATTGCAGTCTGGCACATATGTGCACATGTATCCGTGCGGGATCTCCTTAGGCGGTTCATACAAGAACTGGTAATCACTAGGATCGCCACCGATCTTCTAGACGACGTATGCCGGTGAACTCGGCAGTTCTGGTGCTGCTAGCGCGAACGGCAGCGGTGGTCTGGTCTGGAACGGTATCTCTCCTTGGTTAGTTCCTAGGGCAGGTCCTGACGGAGAGTACTGATGCTTCATGATTTCCTGGACCACGCGCAACGCGACACGCTCTAAAGCGTTCACCAAGCTCTCAGAATGGCGGTGTAGCGAATGCGCTACCATGTGATTAACCTCCTGACGTAGAGACCTGGTGCGTTCTTCTGAAGGAGTAGACAGATCCACTCCATCGAGAGCGCCTTCAGCTGAGAACCCTTTCCACCTGATGCCGTGTGAGCGGGTCCTCTGGAAAGAGCCGATGAGGTCGGTTTCGAAGAGAGCTTTGATCTCGTCGTACTTCTTCTTGTACTCCTCAGACAGGTCTTCGTACGTGACTGGATCTTCCGCCATCTCTGATGCGGATGTTGATGCAGTTGTTGTAGAAGAAGGTCCCACCGGGCGTGCCAGAATGTGTTGACCACCAAAACCCACCGATGAGTAGCGACGGGCAACACGAAGAGCCGGGAGGCTCCCAGGACTGCTGGTGGGCCCTGGTCCCTCGGGCGACGGCCCGCAAAGCTCCGGCACGCACGTCCGATGCTGGTGCAAGGGCGTGCCACCTGACCTATACCTGGTCAGGAAGGTGATGGATTGCTTCGACTAGTTTCCTGCATGGCATACACGTAAACATTAAATACGAGCCTCGATCGGCTCCCAGGTTGTCCTGTGAATCGGCTCAAGGAGCCGATCCACCCATGATTCCCGGAACATCTACGATAACATGGTGGTCCTGCTTGATCAATATTAGGCTAAAACGATCTACGATGATCTAGGGTTTTCACCCCATAACCGGAACATCCTACACGTAATTTAGCCTGGCAGACATGTAAGATGATAATAACCCAGCCCTAGACAAGGCCTAAAAACCAACGTGAAGTTGATTCCCGGAACATCTCCTCTAGGACTAGCAAACTATACCTTACGTGCTACTGGATCCTTCAACTCGTTTGCAATGCCTAACTATGTAGATATCAAACTAATCCTTGAAAAACAAGGAGCAATCATAACGGATCGAATCTACTAAACAATGACTAAGCAAGGTGCCACCCTTGCACCTAAGATCGGTACAAGTGTGGCTAGATATCCAGGGGTAGCATGACTAATCAAATACACAAGAAAGTACTGATGCTAACCCTAACATATCCATGATAACGATGTTGCTCACCATCAACAAGGCTTCAGTATGAGCAACATATGAACAACGAATAAACAAGATTCTGCCTAGATCGCAAGATGCGATCTAGGCAGCATAGCGCTTACCCGGAAGAAACCCTCGAAACAAGGGGTGGCGATGCGCCTAGATTGGTTTGTTGTGAATGTGATCGTCTTCTTTCTCAATAACCCTAGATACATATTTATAGTCCGTAGACTTTCTAACGTGGGAATAATCCCAACCGTGCACGAGCTAAACTCTGCCTTCTAATCCTAACCGACACGTATCCTACTATATTTACAGATACACGGGCAATTTAGCCCAAACTCTTTATACAAGGCCGATTCATGAATAATTTCTACGTATATTTGCTAAGCCCATCTCAATCACGGCCCACTTCTGATTTGGTTAAAATCTGGTGATAACAAGGCCATATCCTTCTAATAATAGTAACGGTTATGGTAATTCTTACAAAACTAATAGGAGTGTACCCTCTGGTCTTGAAGTCATGCTTAAAGAATTTATTAGTACACAAACTGCTTTTAACAAATCTGTTGAAGAAAAGCTTGGTAAAATTGATATTCTTGCTTCTAAGGTTGATAGTCTTGCTGCTGATGTTGATGTTTTAAAACTGAAAGTTATGCCTAATGAAACAACAGATATTAAGTCATTTGCTACAGCAAACTCTATCCAAGTTCGAATCAATGAAAATATTAGATTGATGGCTGAATTGCATGCTAGGTGGGAAAGAGAACAAAAACTTGCTAAAGAGAATAATGTAGCTAAAGTTTGGACTATTACCTGTAGGATAACGTTGCATAGAAAACAAAAATTTTCCTACCGCGAACACGCAATCCAAGCCAAGATGCAATCTAGAAGACGGTAGCAACGAGGGGGTATCGAGTCTCACCCTTGAAGAGATTCCAAAGCCTACAAGATGAGGCTCTTGTTGCTGCGGTAGACGATCACTTGCCGCTTGCAAAAGCGCGTAGAAGATCTTGATCACGATCGGTTCCGGCGCCACGAACGGGCAGCACCTCCGTACTCGGTCACACGTTCGGTTGTTGATGAAGACGACGTCCACCTCCCCGTTCCAGCGGGCAGCGGAAGTAGTAGCTCCTCTTGAATCCGACAGCACGACGGCGTGGTGTCGGTGGTGGTGGAGAAATCCGGCGGAGCTTCGCTTAAGCGTGCGGGATGTGGTGGAGGAGAGAGACCGCTAGGGTTTGGGGAGAGAGGGGGGTTGGGCGCCGGCCCTCTAAGGGGTGCGGCCAAGGCTGAGGCTTGAAGTAGTCAGCCCCCTCTCTATGCCCCTCATTATATAGGTGGAAGCCCCAAGAGTTCTAGTCCAAGTCTTCGAATAAGACCCCAACACTAAAACCTCCCATATGTGGGAAACCTACTCAAGGAGGGAGTCCTACCCAAGGTGGGACTCCCACCTTTCCTTGAGGTGGGCTGGCCGGCCACCCTAGGGGAGTCCACCTTGGACTCCTCCCCTTTAGGGTTGGCTGGTCATGCAAGTGGAGTCTCTTCGGGACTCCACTTTCCAAAGTGCCATTCTTCCGGACTTTTCTAGAACCTTCTAGAACCTGCCATAAATGCACCGGATCATTTCCAAACTTGGAATATGACTTCCTATATATGAATCTTATTCTCCGGACCATTCCGGAACTCCTCGTGATGTCCGGGATCTCATCCGGGACTCCGAACAAATATTCGAACTCCATTCCATATTCAAGTTCTACCATTTCAACATCCAACTTTAAGTGTGTCACCCTACGGTTCGTGAACTATGCGGACATGGTTGAGTACTCACTCCGACCAATAACCAATAGCGGGATCTGGAGATTCATAATGGCTCCCACATATTCAACGATGACTTTAGTGATCGAATGAACCATTCACATACAATACCAATTCCCTTTGTCACGCGATATTTTACTTGTCCGAGGTTTGATCTTCGGTATCACTCTATACCTTGTTCAACCTCGTCTCCTGACAAGTACTCTTTACTCGTACCGTGGTATGTGGTCTCTTATGAACTCATTCATATGCTTGCAAGACATTAGACGACATTCCACCGAGAGGGCCCAGAGTATATCTATCCGTCATCGGGATGGACAAATCCCACTGTTGATCCATGTGCCTCAACTCATACTTTCCGGATACTTAATCCCACCTTTATAGCCACCCATTTACGCAGTGGTGTTTGGTGTAATCAAAGTACCTTTCCGGTACAAGTGATTTACATGATCTCATGGTCATAAGGACTAGGTAACTATGTATCGAAAGCTTATAGCAAATAACTTAATGACGAGATCTTATGCTACGCTTAATTGGGTGTGTCCATTACATCATTCATACAATGACATAACCTTGTTATTAATAACATCCAATGTTCATGATTATGAAACTAATCATCCATTAATCAACAAGCTAGTTAAGAGGCATACTAGGGACTTCTTTGTTTGTCTACATATCACACATGTACTAATGTTTCGGTTAATACAATTATAGCATGATATATAAACATTTATCATAAACATAAAGATATAAATAATAACCACTTTATTATTGCCTCTAGGGCATATCTCCTTCAGTCTCCCACTTGCACTAGAGTCAATAATCTAGATTACATTGTAATGTACCTAACACCCATGGCATTCTGGTGTTGGTCATACTTTGCCCTAGGGAGAGCTTTAGTCAACGGTTCTGACACACTCAGAAATGTATGTATTTTGCAATTCATTTGCGTCTTCACGCATCACTCATTTTCCAAATGAGTCGGCATTAAATATGTTTGGTCTTCTGGTGGAACCTTAATTCCACGGTCTGAAATATGTCACTAATATTGTCATACACAATATAGCTTCAAAGTTCTGACACTATCGGAACTACACCAAGTTCTCAAAGAACCTCTTGACTTTAACATCCTTAGTCATTGTCAAAACAATGACATATTCTGCCTTCGTTTGTAGAATCCGTCACAATATTTAGAACTCTTCTAAATCTAGCATTGTGCTACCTTTTAATCAACACTTAGCCTAATTTTGAGATTGAAATTTTATTTTTATATGTGACAAAACCAATATCGGTGCAACACCTTACAGCGATTTGTTTGTCATTTCTTCATACAAAACTATTTATATATCCTTGGTTCTTCTAAAGTACACAGGGATATTCTTACTGTTTGTCCAATGATCATCACATGAATCATTCTGGTATATGCTCCTAACATTTTAGAGCACATGATATCTGATTGTGTACATATTATTCGTGATCTATAATCACTCATGTGTTTTTACTCATTGAGTGTCAGATACACTCAAGTCTTGTTAAAACTTTAACATGACAAGAACATTTTCTTAATATTTCTATATTGAACTATTTCAATATCCATTCTATGTACTTTGACTTAAACTTATTTTGTGTTTCAATCTATCTTCATAGATCTTGACACTAGATATGTTTCAGTCCATATCCTTTCATTGAAATTAATTTCTCAATGAAACCTTTTAATCAAGTATATAATTACATCATTTATAACCAACTATATGTCACCTACATAAAGTGTAATAAATGTGTCTTAGCGCTCCCACTTAATTTCTTGCAAATGCAAGCCTCTTCATCGTATCTGATGAAATCAAAAACTCTTTGACTATTTCATCTGGTGAAGATTCCAACTCCGTGATACTTACTTCATCCAATTTGAAGTCGTATACCTATCTAGTATTCCACGGACCAGCAAAACTCTTGGTTGTATCTTGTATACATACTTCTGTTAAGTAGTGTATTTTGCCATCCTACTAGCATATCTCATAAAAGAAATATGTAGTGATTACTAGAATAATCCACATAGACTATAAGCATTGCTACGGAAGATCTAATCTTATCGTATTCAACTCTTTGAACTTTGTCGTAAACAATTTTTCGATAAGTCAAGCTTTCTTCAAGGATATTTCATCCAAGTCTATCAATTTCATAGATCCATTTACTTTCATAAAGTATTCATCTATCTTGGATTTCATGGCGCATGGCCATTTTAACGGAGTCAGGGCCCATCATAACTTCTTTGTTTTGTAGTTGGTTTATCATTGTTCAAAATCAATCCTTTGTCCACAAATCATTTATTTGATCACAAAGTAAACCATACCTACAAGGTTCAATATGTACTTCGATCTCCATGGCTAAAACACTTTGTAGTCATGAGAGCCATGATCGTCGTGGCCGCTTCCGAAACAAATTCCGATGCTGCGCTACTCTGATCATTATGCTCAGGTTCATAAACCTTATCAAATTATATTGTCCTCCCACTCAAATACTTCACTAGAAACAATTTCTCGGAAATAAGAAACATTGACAAACACTTTTGTCTTTGTCTCGTGGGAAGAATTCCCAATTAAATCTCTGGGATAACCAACAAAGACATTCATCCGATTTTGGTTGACTATTAGGGTTTATACCCATGCCATAACTTGTATGGTGTCATTTCAACGGATCATGATGATGCTCTATTCGGTGTAAAAGCGGTAGTCACTAAAGCATAATCCACAAAAATATAATGGCATCAATATTTTATCTCATCATTGATCCAACAAAGTTTGGATATATCTCTTGGATACTTCATCATCACTATGATACTCCAAGAAACGTAAGTTGTAGAACAATTTCATAACTCTCTTAGATGTTCGCTAAAACTCGTAATTCAAATATTTCCACCATGATCCAATCATAGATATTTGATTTCTATTACGATGATTTCCACTTCATGCTGAAATTTATTTGAAGCTATTCAAATGTTTCAAACTTCTTCTTTATCGAATATATCCACATATATATACTTAATTCATTGTTGGAAGTTTTCATGAAGTAGAAGAATCTCCCGCACACAATTATGCCCAGTGAACCACATACATCATTATGTATGTTTTCACTAAGTTAGTTGCCCGTTCAACTCTTGGCCTATGAACGGTATTTTAGTCATTTCTCTTTTAGAAAATATTTGCAAGCGCCAAACGATTCAAAAAATCAAATGACTCCAAAAATCCATTTGCATGGAGTTCCTTCATGCGTTCCTTTCTAACATGACCTAAATGGCGGTTCCACAAATAAGTGGAATTCAAATCATTTGCCTTATGGCATTTTAGCGTCAGTATTATGTGTGTGTGTTTCACCATTAAGATTTATAATAACTTATCCATCATACATGGAGTAATGTCATAATTTGAACAACTCATTGTTTTCATTTGACCAGAGCAAAATAACAATTTATTAAGCTCTTTATTATAAATTCTAAGGGCTAGATAGAATGCCAACGACGAACATAATAACACTTTATTTTTGTTCCAGGCGAACATTCTTACCATATTCCTTGTCAGTCACTTAGGCCATTGTATTCTTGAATTGCGTTGTTTTGTATGACACTTCATACCAACCAATATGGTATTAATACCCAAGAATTTCATTGTGTGACTTAACTAGGAATACAACCATAACATGTATATCATTTATATACACCTGAGCTAGACTTTCTAGTATTTTCTTTTCTGTTGCCAAAATATCTTTTGCAGTTTCTCTTTTAGCTTTCCTCATTATTCAGAAAAACATTTCAACATCAATAACTTCTAGGTTTGTTGGTCAAATACCAATAACCTTGAGGTTCTTACTTTGAAGTTGATCATCATATGACAAGTGTTTTAGATTTCACATATTAGTAACTATGATGAACAATTTCACTCATAATTTTATCCATCAATTCATGACAACTTTTTGAGACCATGTCTGTACATGCTAGGCTCATAAAGTTTAACCTTAGTATTCGCATGTGCAAATCAGGCTTGCACCCATTGTAAGCACACGTAGAATCTATAACACCCGATCATCACGTGATGCTTCGAAACGACGAGTCTTAGCAACGGTGCATATTAAGGACAATCACTTCATGGATATGCGAATATCGTTAGTGCCCCAATAGTTGGAGGATTGGGACGCCTTGCGTCTTCAACCTTCGTACATTCCCATAAAATTTATGAGTTTATGTAGTCTCACCAAATTTATATTCTATCATCTTGCAATAAGGTCTTAGATATCACATATATCTCGTACCTTGATTATTTCTGAAAACTAAATTTTCAGCTCCTTACTTTTCAAACAGATTTGAACTTCAAGTTTCACGGAGACAAGATAACTTTAGGTACTAATTGAAACCATAGCTCTTTGAATCAACAATGTGAGGTTTACTAAAAGTTTGCAATAGGACTTAATCAATTCTTGATTCTTTAACAATACGGTACCAATCCGTAAAGTTTCTTGTCAGATTTTAACAGTATTTCTATCTCAATTATAAGACTAGCGCATAGTAGTAAACGGATGCCAATACTACAAAATTAATTCAAAATACTACTCAGACTATGTTTATGATAATTAGTTCATGTTTTAATCTAATTACTAATGAACTCCCACTTAATACAACATCCATCATAGTTGTTAAGTGGTACACGATCCAAATCCACTACGCCAAAACCGATCATCACGTGAGATGATGTAGCTTCAATGGTGAACATCAACATGTTGATCATATCATCCATATGACTCGTGTTCAACCTTTCGGTTTCCGTTGTCCCGAGGCCATGTCTGTACATGCTAGGCTCGTCAAGCAAACCCAAGTATTCCGCGTGTGCAACATGGCTTACACCCGTTGTATGTCAAGTTTATCACACCCGATCATCACGAGATGCTTCAAAACGTCGAACAATGCAACGGTGCATACGAGGGAAGAACACTTTATTATCTTGATATTAATGTGAGGGATCATCTTATAATGCTACCGTCGCGATCTAAGCAAAATAAGATGCATAAAAGGATTAACATCACATGCAGTTCATATGTGATATGATATGGCCCTTTTGTCTTTGCGCCTTTGATCTTCATCTCCAAAGCACGGATATGATCTCCATCATCTTCGGGCATGATCTCCGTCATCGTCGGTGTAGCGTCAAGGTTCATGGCGCCGTCTTCATGGTTGTTCACCTCATGTACTAACTATAACAACTACTTTGAAATACTACTCAACATGAAAATTAAAGACAACCATAAGGCTCCTGCCGGTTGCCACAATACAATAATGATCATCTCATACATATTCATCATCACATTATGGCCATATCACATCACCAAACCCTGCAAAAACAAGTTAGACGTCTCTAATTTGGTTTGCATATTTTACATGGTTTAGGGTTTTCGAGAGAGATCTAATCTACCTACGAACATGAACCACAACGTTGATACTAATGTTTTCAATAGAAGAGTAAATTGAATCTTTACTATAGTAGGAGAGACAGACACCCGCAAAGCCTCTTATGCAATACAAGTTGCATGTCGAACGAGGAACAAGTCTCATGAACGCGGTCATGTAAAGTTAGTCCGAGCCGCTTCATCCCACTATGCCATAAAGATGCAAAGTACTCAAACTAAAGATAACAAGAGCATCAACGCCCACAAACCATTGTGTTCTACTCGTGCAACCATCTATGCATAGACACGGCTCTGATACCATTGTAGGATAACGTTGCATAGAAAACAAAAATTTTCCTACCGCGAACACGCAATCCAAGCCAAGATGCAATCTAGAAGACGGTAGCAACGAGGGGGTATCGAGTCTCACCCTTGAAGAGATTCCAAAGCCTACAAGATGAGGCTCTTGTTGCTGCGGTAGACGATCACTTGCCGCTTGCAAAAGCGCGTAGAAGATCTTGATCACGATCGGTTCCGGCGCCACGAACGGGCAGCACCTCCGTACTCGGTCACACGTTCGGTTGTTGATGAAGACGACGTCCACCTCCCCGTTCCAGCGGGCAGCGGAAGTAGTAGCTCCTCTTGAATCCGACAGCACGACGGCGTGGTGTCGGTGGTGGTGGAGAAATCCGGCGGAGCTTCGCTTAAGCGTGCGGGATGTGGTGGAGGAGAGAGACCGCTAGGGTTTGGGGAGAGAGGGGGGTTGGGCGCCGGCCCTCTAAGGGGTGCGGCCAAGGCTGAGGCTTGAAGTAGTCAGCCCCCTCTCTATGCCCCTCATTATATAGGTGGAAGCCCCAAGAGTTCTAGTCCAAGTCTTCGAATAAGACCCCAACACTAAAACCTCCCATATGTGGGAAACCTACTCAAGGAGGGAGTCCTACCCAAGGTGGGACTCCCACCTTTCCTTGAGGTGGGCTGGCCGGCCACCCTAGGGGAGTCCACCTTGGACTCCTCCCCTTTAGGGTTGGCTGGTCATGCAAGTGGAGTCTCTTCGGGACTCCACTTTCCAAAGTGCCATTCTTCCGACTTTTCTAGAACCTTCTAGAACCTGCCATAAATGCACCGGATCATTTCCAAACTTGGAATATGACTTCCTATATATGAATCTTATTCTCCGGACCATTCCGGAACTCCTCGTGATGTCCGGGATCTCATCCGGGACTCCGAACAAATATTCGAACTCCATTCCATATTCAAGTTCTACCATTTCAACATCCAACTTTAAGTGTGTCACCCTACGGTTCGTGAACTATGCGGACATGGTTGAGTACTCACTCCGACCAATAACCAATAGCGGGATCTGGAGATTCATAATGGCTCCCACATATTCAACGATGACTTTAGTGATCGAATGAACCATTCACATACAATACCAATTCCCTTTGTCACGCGATATTTTACTTGTCCGAGGTTTGATCTTCGGTATCACTCTATACCTTGTTCAACCTCGTCTCCTGACAAGTACTCTTTACTCGTACCGTGGTATGTGGTCTCTTATGAACTCATTCATATGCTTGCAAGACATTAGACGACATTCCACCGAGAGGGCCCAGAGTATATCTATCCGTCATCGGGATGGACAAATCCCACTGTTGATCCATGTGCCTCAACTCATACTTTCCGGATACTTAATCCCACCTTTATAGCCACCCATTTACGCAGTGGTGTTTGGTGTAATCAAAGTACCTTTCCGGTACAAGTGATTTACATGATCTCATGGTCATAAGGACTAGGTAACTATGTATCGAAAGCTTATAGCAAATAACTTAATGACGAGATCTTATGCTACGCTTAATTGGGTGTGTCCATTACATCATTCATACAATGACATAACCTTGTTATTAATAACATCCAATGTTCATGATTATGAAACTAATCATCCATTAATCAACAAGCTAGTTAAGAGGCATACTAGGGACTTCTTTGTTTGTCTACATATCACACATGTACTAATGTTTCGGTTAATACAATTATAGCATGATATATAAACATTTATCATAAACATAAAGATATAAATAATAACCACTTTATTATTGCCTCTAGGGCATATCTCCTTCATTACCACCACTAGTAATGTTGATGCTTCACATGTTGCTAAACCTCCTACTATCAATGGTAAAATAAATTGGTGTTGGCAATGTTTCTACTCCTAATACAAAGCGTGCAAAACTACTTGAAACTGCTAAAACTGCTGAAACTGTTTGTGATAAAAGTGCTGAATTTTTTTAGAACATTGGGGACAATGATCCCATTTCTTTAGATCATAATGGTTTAGATTTTGATAATTGTCATATCTCTGAAGTTATTAATTTCTTGCAAAAACTTGCTAGTAGTCCTAATGCTAGTGCTATAAACTTGGCCTTTACAAAACATATTACAAATGCTCTCATTAAAGCTAGAGAAGAGAAATTAAAACTTGAAACTTCTAGTCCTAGGAAGTTGGAAGATGGTTGGGAGCCTATCATTAAAATGAAGGTCAATGATTTTGATTGTAATGCTTTATGTGATCTTGGTGCAAGTATTTCTGTTATGCCTAAGAAACTCTATGATATGCTTGACTTGCCACCATTGAAATATTGTTATTTGGATGTTAATCTCGCTGATAATTCTATAAAGAAACCTTTGGGGAGGATTGATAATGTTCACATTACGGTTAACAATAACCTTGTCCCCGTTGATTTTGTTGTCTTGGATATTGAATGCAATGCATCTTGTCCTAATATTTTGGGAAGACCCTTTCTTCGAACTGTTGGTGCTATTATTGATATGAAGGAAGGGAATATTAAGTATCAATTTCCTCTTAAGAAAGGTATGGAACACTTCCCTAGAAAGAGAATGAAGTTACCTTTTGATTCTATTATTAGAACAAATTATGATTTTGATGTTTCATCTCTTGATAATACTTGATTTACACTTTCTGCGCCTAGCTGAAAGGCGTTAAAGAAAAGCGCTTATGGGAGACAACCCATTATTTTACTTCTGCAATTTTTGTTTTATATTTGTGTCTTGAAAGTTGTTACTACTGTAGCAACCTCTCCTTATCTTTACTTTATTGCATTGTTGTGCCAAGTAAAGTCTTTGATAGTAAGGTTGATATTAGATTCAGATTTCTGCGCAGAAACAGATTTCTTGTTGTCACGAATTTGAGTAGATCTCTCTGTAGAAAACTCAGAAAAATCTGCGAAAAATCATGAGTAATCCTCAGATATGTACGCAACTTTCATTCAATTTGAGCTTCTTCATCTGAGCATGTTAAGTGCCTCTAAAAAAATTCGTCTTTACGGACTGTTCTGTTTTGACAGATTCTGCCTTTTATTTCACATTGCCTCTTTTACTGTGTTGAATGGATTTCTTTGCTCCATTAACTTTCAGTAGCTTTGGGTAATATCTAGAAGTGTTAGGAATGATTGTGTTCTCTCTGAACATGTGAATTTTTGATTATGCACTAACCTTCTAATGAAATTGTTTTGAGTTTGGTGTGGAGAAAGTTTTCAAAGATCAAGAGAGGATGATGATATAATATGATCAAGAAGAGTGAAAAGTCTAAGCTTGGGGATGTCCCCGTGGTTCATCCCTGCATATTTCAAGAAGACTCAAGAATCTAAGCTTGGAGATGCCCATGGCATCCCCTTCTTCATCGACAACTTATCAGGTCACCTCTAGTGAAACTATATTTTTATTCCGTCACATCTTATGTGCTTTACTTGGAGCGTTTGTATGTTTTTATTTTTGTTTGTTTTTTAATAAATTCGGATCCTAGCATTCCTTGTGTGGGAGAAAGACACGCTCCGCTTGTTCATATGAACACTGGTGTTCTTAGCTTTACTTTTAATGTTCATGGCGAAGGTTGAAAACCGCTTCGTTCATTGCTGTTTGGTTGCAAACAGAAAATGCTTCATGTGGTAATTGGTATATGGTCTTGAATAATTTGATACTTGGCAATTGTTTTGAGCTCTCAAATAGATCATGTTTAAGCTCTTCATCATGTAGTTTGCACCTATTAGTGGATAATTACTGTAGAGCTTGTTGAAATTTGGTTTGCATGATTGGTCTCTCTAAAGTCTAGATATTTTCTGGTAAAAGTGTTTTAACAACAAGGAAGACAGTGTAGAGTCTTATAATGCTTGCGATATGTTCTTATGTAAACTTTGCTGTACCGGTTCATACTTGTGTTTGCTTCAAACAACCCTGCTAGCCAAAGCTTTGTACTGAGAGGGAATGCTTCTCGTGCATCCAAAACCTTGAGCCAAAACCTATGCCATTTGTGTCCATCATAACTACCTACTATGTGGTATTTCTCTGCCATTCCAAAGTAAATTGCTTGCGTGCTACCTTTAAAATTTCATTCCTTGTCTTTGCAATATATAGCTCATGGGAAAGTAGCTTTAAAACTATTGTGGTAAAGAATATGTAGTTTATGTATCTTATTTCTTATAAGTTGCTTGTTCAGCGGTAACCACGTTTCTGGGGACGCCATCAACTATTACACTTTTGTTGAATATCATGTGAGTTGCTATGCATGTTCGTCTTGTCTGAAGTAAGGGTGATTTGTCATGATTAAATGTTTTGAGTATGCATATTGTTAGAGAAGAACATTTGGGCCGCCAACCAAAGCCATGTATCATGGTGGAAGTTTCAGTTTGGACATTAATCCTCAATCTCTTATGAGAATATTATCTGTTGTTGAATGCTTATGCATTAAAGAGGAGTCCATTATCTGTTTTCTATGTTGTCCCGGTGTGGATGTCCTCGAGTTGAGATCTATCAAAAACGAGAAATCAAATGCGATCTATCTCCTTGGACCTTTGTACAGGCGGCATAGAGGTACCCCTTTGTGACACTTGGTTGAAACATATGTAATGCAATGATAATCCATGGAAATCCGAGCTAATTAGGACAAGGTGCGAGCACTATTGGTATTCGATGCATGAGGCTTGCAACTTATAGGATGTTTATGCATAACACATATGAATTATTACTACCGTTGACAAAATTGTTTCCATGTTTTCAAAATAAAAGCTCTAGCACAAAGAGTAATCCCTGCTTCCCTCTGCGAAGGGCCTTTCTTTTACTTTATGTTGAGTCAGTTTACATACTTCTTTCCATCTTAGAAGCAAACACTTGTGTCAACTGTGTGCATTGATTCCTACATACTTTCTTATTTGCATTCATCATATTACTTTGTGTTGACAATTATCCATGAGATATACATGTTGAAGTTGAAAGCAACTGCTGAAACTTATATCTTCCTTTGTATTGCTTCAAAACCTTCTATTAAGAATTTATTGCTTTATGACTTAACTCCTATGCAAGTCTTATTGATGCTTGTCTTGAAAGTACTATTCATGAAAAGTCTTTGCTATACGATTCAGTTGTTTAGTCATTGTCTTTACCATTGCTTTGAATCACTTCATTCATCTCATATGCTTTACAATAGTATTGATCAAGATTAGGATAGTAGCATGTCACTTCAGAAATTATCCTTGTTATCGTTTACCTACTCGAGGGCGAGTAGGAACTAAGCTTGGGGATGCTTGATACGTCTCAAACGTATCTATAATTTCTTATGTTCCATGCTAGTTTTATGGCAATACTCACATGTTTTATATACACTTTATATCATTATTATGCATTTTCCGGCACTAACCTATTAACAAGATGCCGAAGCGTCAGTTCCTGTTTTCTGCTGTTTTTGGTTTCAGAAATCCTACACAGGAAATATTCTCGGAATTGGACGAGAAGTCCGAAGAGGAGACGAAGAAGAGCCGAGGTGGCCCCACACCACCTGGCGGCGCGGCCAGGAAGGGGGGCGCGCCGCCCTAGGGTGTGGGCCCCTCGAGCGCCTCCCGACTCTTCCTCTTCGCCTATTTATTCTCTCCATCGAGAAAACCCTATGACCGAGAGCCACGATACGAGAAAAGTTCCAGAGACGCCGCCGCCACCAATCCCATCTCGGGGGATTCAGTAGATCGCCTCCGGCACCCTGCCGGAGAGGGGAATCATCACCCGGAGGACTCTACATCACCATGATCGCCTCCGGACTGATGTGTGAGTAGTTCATCCTTGGACTATGGGTCCATAGCAGTAGCTAGATGGTTGTCTTCTCCTCTTATGCTATCATGTTTAGATCTTGTGAGCTGCCTATCATGATCAAGATCATCTTATAGTAATGCTACATGTTGTGTTTGTTGGGATCCGATGAATATGGAATACTATGTCAAGTTGATTATTGATCTATCATATATGTGTTGTTTATGATCTTGCATGCTCTCCGTTGCTAGTAGAGGCTCTGGCCAAGTTGATACTTGTAACTCCAAGAGGGAGTATTTATGCTCGATAGTGGGTTCATGCCTCCATTGAATGCAGGACGATGTGAGAAAGTTCTAAGGTTATGGATGTGCTGTTGCCACTAGGGATAAAACAACAATGCTTTGTCTAAGGATATTTGTATTGTTTACATTACGCACAGTACTTAATGCAATTGTCTATTGTTTGCAACTTAATACTGGAAGGGGTGCGGATGCTGACCCGAAGGTGGACTTTTTAGGCATAGATGAATGCTGGATAGCGGTCTATGTTCTTTGTCGTGATGCCCTAAGTAAACCTCATATTAGTAATCATGATATATATGTGCATTGTTATGCCCTCTCTATTTGTCAATTGCCCAACTGTAATTTGTTCACCCAACATGCTATTTATCTTATTGGAGAGACGCCACTAGTGAATTGTGGACCCCGGTCCATTCTTTTACATCTGAATACAATCTACTGCAATCATTGTTCTCTGCTGTTCTTTGCAAACAAACATCATTCTCCACACCATACGTTTAATCCTTTGTTTACACCAAGCCGGTGAGATTGAAAACCTCACTGTTAAGTTGGGGCAAAGTATTTTGATTGTGTTGTGCAGGTTCCACGTTGGCGCCGGAATCCCTGGTGTTGCGCCGCACTACACTCCTCCACCAACAACCTTCATGTGGCCTTCATCTCGTACTGGTTCGATAACCTTGATTTCTTTCTGAGGGAAAACTTACTGTTGTGCGCATCACACCTTCCTCTTGGGGTTCCCAACGGACGTGTGCTTCACGTGCCATCAAGACTGTTTTCTAGCGCCGTTGTCGGGGAACTGAAGAAAAATGTTACACCACAGAGATTTCTAACTCCCACGTCAACTGCACGCCAGCATTGATCAAGATGGAAGATGTCCAACCCAGGAACAAGGAGCCGGATCCCAACCACCCTACGAAGGTAGTCGGATCCGAACCACCCTACGAAGGTAGCCAGATCCGAACCGCCCTATGAAGGTAGCCGGATCCGAACCGCCCTATGAAGGTAGCCGGATCCGAACCGCCCTACGAAGGTATCCGGATCCCAACCGCCCTACGAAGGTAGTCGGATCCCAACCGCGCTATGAAGGTAGCCGGATCCCAACCGCCCTATGAAGGTAGCCGGATCCGAACCGCCCTATGAAGGTAGCCGGATCCGAACCTCCCTACGAAGGTAGCCGGATCCGAACCGCCCTACGAAGGTAGCCGGATCCGAACCGCCCTACGAAGGTAGCCGGATCCGAACCGCCCTATGAAGGTAGCCGGATCCGAACCTCCCTACGAAGGTAGCCGGATCCGAACCGCCCTACGAAGGTAGCCGGATCCGAACCGCCCTACGAAGGTAGCCGGATCCGAACCGCCCTACAGAGGTACCCGGATCCGAACCGACCTACAGAGGTATCCGGATCTGAAGAGGTCTATGCCAGGAGTCAGATCCGTGAAGGCCCATGAAGGAAGCCGGATCCATGACGACAAGTTAGGCATAGGTGGATCCTTGACGTACACGGCAATGTAATATTCCGTAGTTAGGCAACTTGTATTCCGGGTAGGACTCTTCGTAGAAACCCTAGATCCGGGCGCCTATATAAGCCGGATCTCGGGAGTCATGAGGAGGGATCTCGAGCTAGAAGGGAGACAACCACAACTCATTGTAACAACGCAAAAAGCGCCCAGATAATTCCAGACAAGCAGCAGTAGGCCTTGCCATCGTGCAGGTGTTCCGAAGCCGGGTAAATCGCGTACCACCGTCCCGTGTGCACTCCGCCCTATGGCCCCTACTTCTTCTCCCTGTCGTGAGGATCCCTCCTCCGAGGTACCGTCGAATAGGCAATGACAGTTGGCGCCCACCATGGGGCCAGCGGCGTCTGGAGGCCGAAACCGGGAGGGTTCCGCCATGGGAAGCTTCAACGATTCCATCGCTGTGGGGCATGTCTTGTACGCCGGTAACTTTCCGATCGTCCCTCCGGATGAGTTCTGGATTCCGGCTAGGACAAACCCCGTCAAGTTCTTCATCATCCCAATCGGCGGGATACACATCTTTATCAGCGAGACCATCGATTCCGACGGAAACGCACTGGTAAGTACTGCAGCTACGACCGCCGCTGAGCTGGACGAAGCTGCAAAGATTCGATCTGAGTTGCTGGACCTTCCTAAGGAAGACTCCGCCTTAGATCTGAAAATTTCAAATTCTGCTTTTGGTAGTCGGATCCGCACCTATATTTTTGTAGCCGGATCCATACCTATTTTTGGTTGCCGGATCCGCGCCTACATTTTTGGTAGTCGGATCCGCACCTATATTTTTTGTTAACGGATCCGCGCCTACATTTTTGGTAGTCGGATCCGCACCTATATTTTGGTAGCCGGATCCATACCTATTTTTGCTAGTCGGATCCGCACCTATATTTTTGTAGCCGGATCCATACTAAAATTTTGGTAGGTGGATCCGCACCTATATTTTTGGAAGTTGGATCCACACCTAAATTTTGGTAGGTGGATCCGCACCTACAGGACCACTACGACAATCAATCTCGCACCGGCTCGACGGAACGCGGAAGAAAAACCGCCACGACCGACGTTGACTCCGCTCCAAACAGCTAAGTTCCTATTTATATTTAATATATTAAAATTTTATGATCATGAGATTAAGATTGGTTCACTCACATCCTGAGTCTTTTACCTCTTTGGTCATATCTTTCCCACGATTTGCCTCGCGCTCGTGAAAAACTTTGTACTGTTTTTGCCGCTTAAGGCTCCAGTACGCTGCAAAAATTCCGCTTTCGGGCGTTAGCTTAAGTTTTCTAGCCTACACGTTTTCTGTTGTTTTATGTGTGGATTCCTTAGTAGTGACATCTCGGTACTTAAAGCCGGCCTCTGTTTCTGAGGTTCTTGATTGTTTCGCTCTTAAGCGCTATCGCCTCAGCAGATGTTCTGTGTTTAAAGTTTGCCGTCTCGCGAAAAGTCAAGCATATAAACCAGAAGAACGGATAAACTAGCACTTGCTTAAAATATATAAATTACATTAACTGTTCAAGATAGTCGAGTTTTTTCCGCCTTGACAGTTTTATGTTGTTCAACTGCTGCATAGTTTCAGCTTTAAAACATTTGTTCAAAGGCCGTTTTTGTTCCGCCTTACATTTGTTCGTTGAACATGATTAAAGAAATAATTTAATACAAATATGTTTTTATGTTTATGTATCAGGTACATGACACTTGGACGTACAACAATCCTCGATTTAAGGTGTTTTCAAGCAGATCTAGCACCGCGCGAAGCCCCAGGGGAAGCTAGCCGGATCCAATGAGAGAAGGTTAGGCGGATCCATGGCATGCACAGCTGGAAAAGCAAATTGAGTCTTGATTCCGCTATGCTTAGCCGGAACCAACCCTCGGGGGCTGCGGTTTGATCTTAGGTGAAAAGTGTGTTTCCTTTCGGGTATCAGTGCTGGAAATTTCCGCCTAGATGCTTGGGATTTACGCTATTCCTAAGTCGCATATAAAGATAAAGCTACTCTAAGAGCACCAAGCCGGATTTTCAAGTAAATTCACCTTGGCGCTCGGGGGCTACATCGATGAAGTTCTCTTTTGAGCAACAAGCCGGAAATTTTCCACCTTGACGCTTGGGGGCTAAGTTTCTGAGCATCGAGTCTCCTTGGAGCAAGCCGACTCAACGCTCGGGGGCTACATACATATGGTTATGTCAAGAAAATTTTCAAAGATGGCGAAAATCTGGCTAACTAGTCGAATCCGCACCTAATTTTTTGGTAGCCGGATCCGCAACTAATTTTTGGTAGCCGGATCCGCACCTCAATTTTTTGGTAGCCGGATCCGCACCTAATTTTTTGGTAGTCGGATCCGCACCTATATTTTGGGTAGTCGGATCCACACCTATATTTTGGCTAGTCAGATCCGAACCTACATTTGGGTAGTCGTATCCATACCGAAGATTACGTTGGATGGTGTCTCCGAAGAATCTGACCATTGGATCATGAAGTTTTTGACCAATACTTGGTTGGAGATATGAAGTTTGGAGTCCTTCAAGATTCTCTATTATTAGTTCCAGCCAAAGGATGAAGGTACATGCGCAAGCTGAGCTGGATGGAAGAACGGTGAATCTTGGAGAATGATGACCCACACGTATAGGGGGTGTATCGTAGTATTTTCGATAAATAAGAGTGTCGAACCCAACGAGGAGCGGAAGGTGTTGACAAGCAGTTTCGATGACGGATTCACTGTAAATGCTCACAGACAAGTATTCAGGGAGTTTTGATGTAGCAGATGAATAAAGTACAAGTAAGTAAAGTGCGAGAGAAATAATTGCAGCGAGTGGCCCAATCCTTTTTAGCACAAAGGACAAGCCGGTTTGTTTACTTATAATGACCAAACGTTCTTGAGGACACACGGGAATTTAGTCTAGTGCTTTCGCTTCATATAGCTGATTAATCTTCATTGTTTTGATAAGTGTTGTGTGGGTGAACCTATGCTAATGCACCGCCCTTCCTAGGACTAATACATACTTGTGATTATACCCCTTGCAAGCATCCGCAACTACAAGAAAGTAATTAAGATAAATCTAACCACAGCCTTAAACTCTGAGATCCTGCTATCCCTCCTGCATCGATATACCAACGGGGGTTCAGGTTTCTGTCACTCCGGCAACCCCGCAATTAGCAAATGAGTACAAGATGTATTCCCCTAGGCCCATAAAGGTGAAGTATCATGTAGTCGACGTTCACATGACACCACTAGAAGAATAACACCACAACTTAAATATCATAACATTGAATATTACTCAACCATAATTCACTACTAACATTTAGACTTCACCCATGTCCTCAAGAACTAAACGAACTACTCACAAGACATCATATGGAACATGATCAGAGGTGATATGATGATGAATAACAATCTGAACATAAACCTTGGTTCAATGGTTTCACTCAATAGCATCAATAACAAGTAGAAATCAATACCGGAAGAGTTTCCCCTATCAAACAATCAAGATCCAACCCTAATTGTTACAGCGGTGACGACGTGCAGCGGTGGAGATGGAGGTGATGATGATGGAGATGATGGAGATGACGATGGAGATGATGTCCAGCTCGATGATGGTGACGATGGCGTCGATTTCCCCCTCCGGGAGGGAATTTCCCCGGCAGATTTCAGCCTGCCGGAGAGCTCTTTTTTCTCTGGTGTTTTCCGCCCCGCAGAGGCGGTTGTGACTCTTCGCGACTATCCTCTGGAGCTTAGGTTTTCGGGACGAAGAAGTACGGGAAGGAGACGGGGCCAGAGGGGGCTGTGGGCCCCCTCCCCACAAGGCGGCGCGGCCAGGCCTGGGCCCGCGCCGGCCTGTGAGGGGGGCCCATGGCGGCCCTCCTCGGCTCCTCCTTTTGGCTACCTTCATCTTCTGGAAAAATATGATTTTTCATATAATTTCCGTCAATTGTTGATCTTCCGAAATATTGCATTCCGACGGTGCTTTTTCCAGCAGAATCCTGACTCCGGTGCGCGATTCTCCAACAATCATGAAACATGCAAAATAGATGAAATAACATAAGTATCACCTCTAAATATGAAATATATCAATGAATAACAGTAAATTATGATATAAAATAGTGATGCAAAATGGACGTATCAGAGAACTTCGGGGGCTACTGTTGTGGATATACTTCATAGGTATACCATTGACATGGTCCGATTCCGGCAAGCTCGGGTGGCCCACAGATGATGGCATATGGCCCACCGGGCGGCCCAGTTGTTGTTGATCAAGATGGAAGATGTCCAACCCAGGAACAAGGAGCCGGATCCATACCATACGAATGTAGTCGGATCCGAACCGCCCTACGAAGGTAGCCAGATTCGAACCGCCCTATGAAGGTAGCCGGATCCGAACCGCCCTACGAAGGTAGCCGGATCCGAACCGCCCTACGAAGGTAGCCGGATCCCAACCGCCCTATGAAGGTAGCCGGATCCGAACCGCCCTACGAAGGTAGCCGGATCCGAACCGCCCTACGAAGGTAGCCGGATCCGAACCGCCCTACGAAGGTAGCCGGATCCGAACCGCCCTACGAAGGTAGCCGGATCCGAACCGCCCTACAGAGGTACCCGGATCCGAACCGACCTACAGAGGTACCCGGATCCGAAGAGGTCTATGCCAGGCGTCAGATCCGTGAAGGCCCATGAAGGAAGCCGGATCCATGACGACAAGTTAGGAATAGGTGGATCCTTGACTTACACGGCAATGTAATATTCCGTAGTTAGACAACTTGTATTCCGGGTAGGACTCTCCATAGAAACCCTAGATCCGGGCGCCTATATAAACCGGATCTCGGGAGCCCTGAGGAGGGATCTCGAGCTAGAAGGGAGACAACCACAACTCATTGTAACAACGGAAGGCGCCCAGATAATTCCAGACAAGAATCAGTAGGCCTTGCCATCGTGCAGGTGTTCCGAAGCTGGGTAAATCGCGTACCACCGTCTCGTGTGCACTCCGCCCTATGGCCCCTAATTCTTCTCCCCCTCGTGAGGATTCCTCCTCCGAGGTACCGTCGAATAGGCAACGACACCATGAAAATTGCAATAGATTTTGCAAACGAACTCTAAATTCAGGAAACTCAACTTTATTGGAAGATAACAACAATGACTATCTGATAAAAGTTCCAATAATGTAATGTAATTAAGCCTCACTAAACAAAGAACCGCTAAAACATCTAACATAAAAATGCAACAAGTTTTTCATATGAAATTTATTTTTGATGAACTTGAGCTCGTGTTGAAGACAACCACAAGCACTAATTCAGTCCGAAGAAATATGATGCCAATAATGCAAAGGTTTAAGCTCTCTACGAACGATACGATTAAGTTGCTCACTCGAGAGCTTTCCTTGATAGTACGACTATCGATCCTTTAACCCAGTCACTGAACAACTACCTTGAGACCAATAAAAGGAAAACATATCAAGGTCATAACTTTTGTCTTGCGCATATTCCAGATGAGTTAGATGATGACAATCATGCCTGCCTCAAGTTTCTCCTTATACTCCAACTATGGCGAATACTCACTTAGAAATATCTTCACATTTTCATCATCACCAAATGGGCGACAAGCTTCAAGTATATGATCTCTCTAAGATGTTCGTCTTAAAATTGCGTTTGTCACTTTGATGACGATCACCACTTGATGTGATCCTCCTTTGGGCAATATGATACTTTCCTATTGATGCACGCCCATGGATAGATATTTAACCACACATAAACATATATACCACACAAATACATCATGGGTTAGTTCACAAAGCAAAATTGATAATTACTTATCGTACACAAGATCACTTGATCCCACTCGGTACATTATCTACAATTTGTGTGTTGATCAAGTTAAATCGACTCTTTGCACTTCCATCTTGATCAACCTTATATCATTTCTTATCCTCTTAATTATGATGATGTCTTGAAGATTAATGTGATTGCTCACTCAATATTCTTCTTCAATACATAGGTTTACATAGGCTCAATTATTTCAAGACCAATCTTTGGATCACATCATAAACATCTTGGTCATCATTTAAACTTGTTCACTTTCTTCTTTTTCTTCTTTCAACCTTGAAGCCAACATATGGCTAAAACATTGCTTGTGGACAAACCCTTAAAGTATAACTCAATGTAAATATTAGCCCATAGAAATTTTCATTAATTACCAAAATCACATAAGGGGCTCCATGCTCTTCAAGGTGCCAAAGGTGATCTACGAAAGTAAAGAAACCATAACGAGATATCCCAGATCGGATCTGGGTCGGTTACAATCGTACCTCGTAGAAACCTCAGATTGATCTTAGCGTGACTTGTACTCCAAGATGGTGGTTGAGCGGTCTCAACCGATTGCATGGGCCCTTGGGTTGAGGAGCCCCTGCCTAGTGGTCCGTCTTAATGCCTGATGGGCCTAGCTGGGGACCACCTTGTTAGTATAGATTGACTCTAGTCTTTGACATTTAGGGGATCACTTGTCACTCCTTCCTCCTATTGGTTAAGGAATGTGTAGCTTTGTTGTCATGAAGCTAAGAGGCGCTAGGTACTGATTTTTTAATACGTCGACAATATGGTTGTTCTTTTTTCTTTCCTTTTAGCTTGTGTTAAAGTGTTGGTTGTGTCTTGTGTGCATCATATATGATTTGTTGTGATGTTGTTACAAATGTTGCCTTTTGTAGCTTGGAACTTCGATAAAAATGTCTTAGTCAACTTAAAATTCACAAACAAGTCAATCGAATGAAAAATCAAATAAAATCACAGGTTTCATATAAATAATTTAAGCAAGTACAGTTTCACATGGTAAATACACTACTTTTGCATTTCTAAAAGTGCAGCATGTGTATATTAAAAGTGCAACTGCATATCAAATACATTAGTCACTAACTTTACAAATAGGAATCAAATGTGAATTAAAAAATAGATGAATAAATCGCACATTCTTTTCTCGAAATGGGAGCATCGCCCCAGCCTCTGCATCCAAAGGATGCACACGGTTTTTTTTATTAAATTATTCGCAAAGCCTTACAAGGGAGATACAAAGATTAACCCTAAGCCACCTTTCCAGCGACAACTCGCTATGCCTACAAGAGGGATGAAGGGGGTGGCCATGAACAAGGCCATTACCCTGACAATACACCAAACGCACATCATCTAAAACTGAATGCCTTCCCAAGCCACCCATTGGCGGGTGAGAAGTAGAAGCATTCAAGCGGACCCTGAGTGCACGCCAGTACACACGCCACAGAAATCATATCGCCATCTTCCTCGTACCCATCTTCAAGAGGGATCACCGCATTGACCTTGCCAGACCTGCCGTCGATGTCACCATGACGCCAGACAGCTCCACCATCCTACACGGGTCCAACAGTCCACGCCCGTCTTCGATACCCTGCAGCTCCACGCTGTCGAGAATCATCGACGTCAATGTGGTAGATGAACACCACTCCAGCAAGATCCACCTCCATCTAACCGATGCTCCAAAAACGATGCCCCAAGAGGTAGAACGACGCAGGAAGAGACCCGGATCTAGGGTTTCCCACGGAGCAGCATGAGTGAGTAGCCGCAGACTGCGACGACGATGCCTTCAAGAAGGAAGCGACAGTTAACGCCGCCATCGCCCGCCAATCGTGGCACGGTTTTCACCGACAGCCACGAGCCCCCAAATCGGCAAGAGCAAACGGAGAGGCCAACAAAGATGATGCCTTCGCAAGGGAATGACGCCCATAGCCTCCGCCATCATCCGCCAAGAACGATGTCAAGACGCGGTTTTCACTGGTGGCCCCGTCACCGCTAGCTCGTTGTCGACTAGATCTTCATCGCCGGAGTAAACGGATCTCGTGATCCGCCACCCCATCCACCAGCCGACCTCCTCCAGCGAAGAAGGAAGCCACCACCACCAAACCCGGATCAGATCCCGGGCGCC
The DNA here is from genome assembly GCF_019359855.2 of Lolium perenne. Taxonomy (NCBI): domain Eukaryota; kingdom Viridiplantae; phylum Streptophyta; class Magnoliopsida; order Poales; family Poaceae; genus Lolium; species Lolium perenne. The sequence goes on along the minus strand of NC_067246.2, from coordinate 188,329,037 downwards.
CTCTGTGACTCAGAGATAGCCAAGAGGAAACCCTGCAACAGCCGAAGATCAACAGCCAAAGGGCTCGGGGCCAACAACCACCACAAACGTCGCCGATGCGTGATCTCCCCAGTCGCCGCCATCTCGGATCGCTGCCGCTTGAAAGGAGTGGAGGTACGCCGTCGCACCCCGATCGCCAGGCTGAGGAAGGCCGCCGCCGCGCCATAGGGGCTTTGTCCGGCGACGCTCCGGGCGGCGGCAGCGGAGAGGAGATCGCACAGAGGAGGGCTAGGGGAGGGAGGAAGGGGCGCGCCGGCGCGGCGCGACGGCCGCCGCGCGGATATATTTTAGAAAAGTGTACAAATCTTATAGTTTATTTAAGTATGTAGTTGTTGAGCAAAAAACAAAATCGAGTGATTCCACGGAAAAATTCATTCAACTTAATCTGCAAAAATCTAATCTACTAAGCTAAAACAAATTTGTTATTATTAGAAAAAAGTTCAAATATTTTTTAAAACTTGTGTATGAGGTATATGCGTGAAACCGGTAGACACGAGTTTGCCACCACGACGAGCAGTTGAAGATAGTTGTTCTGCTGTCTCTGAAAACTGAAAATATCATTTGTGGAAGATAGGTAGAAACAAGGAGGTACCAATGAAGCCCACACGGTTTGAGCCGTCAACTACAAAGCCTCTCTAAGCTACTGCTACTACATGCCACAGACCAGGATCTGCACTGCGCTCCTGCGGAGAGGTCTCAAGAACTGTTGTCCGATGAACATGATCCTGAGTTCTTGAAAGAATGGACCATGTATATGATAATGTGATGATGCAATCCCCAAAATCCAGATCGCATGTGCCCTTTCTGCGCTCGGACACGGATGTCATGACAAGCCGTTTCTTACAAGAATCGCTCGATCAAGAGCCGTGGCCCAGGCACGACTGACCCTCGCGGCACCTCGAGAAGTCGAGAAGAGAAACACATGCAAGATCAGATCGATCTACTCTTACCCAGGAAAACAGAACAGAATCACATCAAAGCAGAGAGCAATCGCTCACTCGAGATGGGTGGGTAGGGAACTGGAGGGAAAAGACGGGTGACCCAAATCAAGCGCTTTCTTTTGGTGAAGACACATGGTGGGGGTGGGAGTGCAATCGGTTTGGGGGCTCCATCCATCATTCGTTGCGCCGTGGAGCGAGCGTGCCCACTTTCTCACGTGGCTGCCTTGCTAAAGCCGGATCGCCTCGACCACACTACCTTTCCGCCATGGCCGAGCAGTGAATCATGGGGCTGACCGGGTAAGTTGCCATGGATACACTGCTCTGCAAACAAGCATATGGACCGATGTACATAAATGGTGTTTACCATATTAATGTTTTTGGCACTTGATTAATGTTACTGCAAAACTCTCTCTTTGCTGGCTGCTGGAACAGAAATGGAATGCTCTTTCTAATAAAATAGATGAGTTGACGCAGCTTATGTAAGGAAATTTTGCCCTAGAAGATTTAACAAATTTGAATTCTTGCCATCAAATGAGCTTCAGGTGCCCTAATCATAATCTGGAATGAGAATATGTTTCAAGGACAAAAGATCTTTGAGGAGGAATATTCTATCTCTGTACATCTCACTTCTGTCCATAGAGGGGCTTCGTGGGTGCTGAATAATATTTGTGGGCCTTGTATGGCTGAAGCAAAGGAAGAATTTATCAACTGGTTCCAAAATATTCAGAGTCCAGATGACTTAGACTGGTTTATCGTTGAGGATTTTAACTATGTAAGATACCCCGAAAACAGAAACAGAGCTAGAGGAGAGGTGCAAGACATGCTCAAATTCAATGAAGCTATAAGTAATCTAGGGATTGTGGAAATATACCTCTAAAAGGCAGAAATTTCACTTGGAGTGACATGCAGGAGACACCATTACTGGAGAAGCTAGATTGGATTTTTCCCCTCAGAATCTTGGACATTAAACTATCCAAACACTGTGGCCTTTCCTCTGCCAAAACCTATATCAGCTCATACTCCTTGTGTGGTGCAGATTGGATCAAGCATTCCAAAATCAAGTGTGTTCAGATTTGAGAATTACTGGCTAGAACATCAAGACTTCAGAAATGTGGTAAAAAAACATATGGGAGCATAACGTTAAAGAAAGTGATAGTGCAAAAAGGTTGAATGCTAAGTTCAAGAGCCTCAAAAAAGGAATAAAAATATGGGCAAAAAATCTCTCCAACTTAAGTACTACCATCCTAGCAACAAATTAGGCAATTTTACACTATGATACTTTACAAGAATTCAGATTTCTCTATACCGAAGAGTGGAATGGGAGAGACATTCTTAAACAACACCTGCTATCTCTCACTAATCATCAAAGAACTTACTGGAGACAAAGAGCTCCGATGGGCAAAATTTGGAGGTTCTAATACAAAACTTTTTCATTCTAAAGCAACAATAAAATTCAGGCAGAATCATATTAAGTATGCTTCAGGATGAACAGGGAGAAGAACAAATTGATCATAATGTTAAGGCAGCTATTCTTTGGAGGGCTTTCAAAAACAGATTGGGAGTTTGTTTGCAACCAGAATTGAACTTTGGCCTAAACAACTCATACAACATAACGAGATGGTTTTTTAATGATGCTTTTGTAAAAATTTGTTAGGATATTATTGCTCAGCTCATTGAAGACTTTTTTTTGTAGGAAATGTAAATTTCAAAGTAGAAATTCATCCTACATCACTCTTATTCTGAAAAAGTAGAAATTCAGGCCTATTTCCTTGCTGAACTGTTCAATAAAAATCATTACTAAGTTGTTCGCTAGCAGATTGCAAAAGGATATACTGAAGATTATACACACAAATCAATATGGATTTTTAAAATCAAGATCTACTCATATTGCCATGCCTGGACCTATGAATACCTCCAATGTAACCAATCAAAAAATAATATAATAGTGTTAAATTTTTAGAGAAAGCGTTTGATATGATTGAGCAGTACAAGGGGAGTTAGGGTGTGTTCGGTTTCAGAACCAAGTGGAATGGAACGGAACCGTTCCGCACCTAGAGCCAATTCTTGTGTTCGGTTGTGGAATGGAATGGAACCGAGTGGTTCCTCGAAAGGAAATATTCTCCCTATACACGGAATGCACCCACGGTGGAATATGGTGGAACGGCTGTAAATTAGCCGTTATTAATTACGAAGCACTCCACTAATCCAGCCGAAAAATAATTAGCCGTATTTAATTATGATTTTGAGATTTAAAAGGCCATTTTCCACTATTAATTACTATTTGAGACAAAAGATTAAACTTTAATCTCATTCCATTCTACTCTCCAAATTCCTCCAACCGAACAAAAAATAATATTAATTACGATTTTGAGATTAAAAATGCCATTAGACCTTGTTAATTAAGATTTTGAGATTTAAAAGGCTATTTGCCATTGTTAACTACGATTTTGGGACACAAGTTTAGTTTAACCACATTCCGTCCTGTTCTCCAAGTCCCCCAACCGAACAAAAAACGGTACCATTATGTTCCTCTTTTTTTTCCAAACCGAACGCGGGGATGGAACCATTCCATTCCATCCCACGCCGTTCCAGAACCGAACACACCCTTAGAGAAGGAGATTAGATGGGATTTGAATCCAAATCCTCTCCTGGTTGGATATGATGTTTATCCCAGGAACTTCCTTTATGCTTAATGGAGTTCCACGAAAACTATTTGTTTGTAAAAGGGGAGTTAGACAATGAGATCCTCTCTCTCCCTTAACATATGTTCCGGCATCTGAACTACTCCAGGCTGCAATAAACAAAGCGATGCAAGACCAACTTATTGAAGTGCCTATACCCGTGACTTCTTGTCCTGATTTTCCAATAATTAAATATGCCGATGACACAATCCTAGTAATGCCTGCTTGTGAGGTGCAACTGGAAGTTGTTGAAAGTATTTTAGAAACTTTTGCTACAGCTACTGGCCTGAAAGTAAATCAACACAAATCAGTAATGGCCCCAATAAATGTGTCCCAAGAAAAAAAATGCAAGCTCTTACAACACTATTGCGATGCACGGAGGGATCCTTCCCCATTACATATCTAGGACTCCCTATGAGTACACACAGACTAAAGACGGATGACTTCATTCCCTTGCTAAAGATAATTGAAAAAAGATGATAGGATGTTCACCTTTCTTAACTTATGGAGACAAACTGCACCTAGTAAAGTCTGTTTTCACTTCTGTTCCGTCGTTCTTCGTGTGTAGCTTGGTGATACCAATATCAATATTGGAGCAGGTCAATAAATATTTAAGACATTTCTTCTGGAGGAAATATGGAATGGAAGATAAAGGAACAGCCCTAATTGCATGGGAGAAAGATTGCAAACCCAAGGACCAAGGAGGGCTGGGAATTGTAGATGTGGCAACTCATAATAAAGCACTCATGATGAAAAACTTGCATAAATTTTTCAATAAAGCTGATCTCTCTGGGGGTTAAAATGATATGGGGAACATACAATAGTACATTGCCAGCTGGAAAATTGGAAGGATCTCCCTGGTGGAAAACTCGCATTAAACTAATAGGTACTTATAAGCAAGTGGTCACTAGTATAGTGGAAAATGGTGCTACTACCACATACCATGGAATGATATTTGGCATGGTACTGCACTCTCACAACAATTGCCAGAACTTTTCTCCTTCTCTAACAATAATCAGATCTCAGTACAAGCATGTTTGACATGGAAAACCTTGAAGAACATTTTCACAGACCGATTACTGTACAAGCTTCCAACAGTATGAAGAGCTACAACAGATTATTGTAGATACTGAACTGACCCAGAACAATGATAAGTGGATTTACCCTTGGAGTGGAAAATTCTCCTCAATGAAATTTGATCGTCTCATAATTGGACAAGCAACAGCGCATGATTTATTCAAAAAAATTGTGGAAGTATGTTAAAACATAAAGTATTCTTTTGGCTGGTGTTATATGACAGAACAACACAAGAAACTTACTCCAAGGAAAAATGTACCTTCCAAGCTACAATTGTGTACTCTGTGAAGGAGTACAAGAAACACAACAACTTTTTTGGGACTGCGATTTTGCACAGCAGTGCTGGAATTTTATTGTACCAGGAAAAAAATAGAGGAATTTCTTTCTATGATGAGGTCCACCTTACAGGAAAGCAAATACATCAAAAGATTCATATCAAAGTGACAATTCTAGGATGTTGGAACATCTGGAATGAAAGGAATCGGAAAATATTCAAGAATGAAAGAGCGTCCATTCAAAACTGGAAAAGACAACTACAAGATGATCTTGCTCTGGTTATACATAGAGCAAAGCAGGAGAAAGCCAGTATTCTTAAAGATTGGATACAAAATAATTTCCGAGTTCCGTTCTTCTTTAGTTCTTTTCCTTCCTTATGTAAGTATGTACATATTTTTATGATTAATGAATAATTACAAAGTCCTACTGTTTTAGCGTAAAAAAAGTGTCTACCTCTGCACGTATACTGCAGAAGTTTTTGCCATTTCATGCAGTAATTTTGAAACTCTGGAGAAGCATGTATTTTGCAACGAAACAATTACAGTTTGCAGGGTGTCAGTTTACTCTATTGTATGAACTGTAACAAGAACTAAAACAATAATCCATGCATCACATCTAGACCATGTCCTTCCCAAAAAGGGCTAGTGCAGAGTACACATTCTAATACAAAAAAAAAAAGGGAAACTAGGGGCACATCACAATTCACAAATAGAGAATATCTCTGGGTGAGCAATCCCAAAGCTAAACTGTATGCTTTTTTGGCAAATAATTCAAGCTTCTGTAGCTTCAAGCTTTAGAGAGGCTCTGTGCCAACACAAGCACTATTTACTACTCTCTCACCTTACTCATTTTCTGATTGGAACCTTCTGCTCTCTTGTGAAAATGCCTCTCAATCAGATTCAGATGCTGTATCGCCGTACCATTAACAGAGAAGTTAACAAAAGTGTGTAGAAGACGTAGCTGTTCAAAAGCCTGTCTATGTAAGCTACAACGGAATATGTATCTACTTAACCAACTAGAATGATTGGATGTGAACTTCATTCAAAGAATAGCCATCTGATGATGTATATCAGCAAGTCCATATGTGCAAACGATATGTAACTATGTACAGCTGCATTATTTACTGTACAGCAGCAAGCAATCTTAGTAAACTTTCCACTGTGCTTTTGTCACTGAAACTAACATACATGCTTAGCAGGGATTGCATCACGGATTTGGACAGCAGTAGGCCCTTTTTAACAATGCACGCATGCATTGCCTTCCCACATTGTACTGAAGCTGCAGTTTTCATAGCAAGAAGTGCTGCAGAAAATATTGTTGGACTTGGTGCAGGCTCTACTTCCTGCATCTTGCAGCACAGATTCATTACCTCACGGTGCATACCATTTCGAGATAAGCCGCTTATTAACAGGCTCCACGTGCGCAGATTGGGGCGTGTTTTTGTTAGTAGCATCTCATAAAAGACATCTAGAGCCTTATCGAACTGCTCATGACTCACTAAAGCTGAAATAACTGAATCCCAGCATGCTGCAGTTGGAGATGTGCCCTCAAGTTCCATCTGATATAAAAGCTTCAGAGCCTCACAACTCATGCCACGATCTGCGTAAGCAGAAATCATTGCTTTCCACATGACCATGTCTCTACAGCTCATGACATCGAATACCCGGCGTGCATGCTCAGTTCTTTCAGTACTCATATACAACTCTATCAGGCCACAAGCAACTGCTATATCTGATTCAAGGTTGTTTCTAACTGCATAGCCATGAGCAGCTCTGCCCATCTCCACGCTGCAGGATTTCACACAAGCCATGATAAGGGAAGCCAACGTCACACAATCAAACCTAAGGTCAGCCTGCAACATTCTCTGACAAGTGACAAAAGCCTTGTCGATCTGTCCATCCTGCAAATACCCAGCAATCATCAAATTCCATGTAACAGTATCTCTTTCCACCATCTGCTCAAACACCGCCTCTGCGGCCTCCACTAACCCAACCTTACAGTAAAAGTTGATGATCGAACTCCCCAAAATCACGTCCATCTCTAATCCGCTCGACACCGCCACGGCATGGCCCTGCCTTCCCCAGTCGGCAGCTTCAAAATCCGCCGATGCAGACAGAAAGCTAAGAAGGCTCACCCTCGTGGGCAGCACGCCCTCAACCCTCATCTGATAGAACAGCTCTACAGCATCATCAATTCTCCCATTGTTTATGTACCCCATCAACATGGAGTTCCAGGTCACCACGGTCGTCTCCGGCATTGCATCAAACACCTCCCTCGCATCGTCCACCTCACCGCACTTCCCGTAGAAGTCCACCAGGCTGCTCAGCACGTACACGCATTCCCCGAACCCCGCCTTCCATGCGTACCCGTGCAATGCTCTCCCGGCCTCGAGCATCCCGATCCCCGCGCACGCCTTTAGCACGTTGGGCACGACGAAGTTGTCCGCGGGGACGCCCGCCTCGAGCATGGCGACGTACCCGGCGAGGGCCCTGGCGTGCAGCCCGGCGCGGCTCCATAATCCGATGACGGCGGCCCACGCGAAGGCGTTCTTTTTAGGGAGCGCGTCGAACACGCGCTCGGCGTCGGCGAGCGCGCCGCAGCGGGCGTAGAAGACCGCGAGCTTGGTGCCGATGTAGGCGTGGCGCCAGTAGTAAGGCCCGCGCTTGACGGCAGCGGCGTGCACTTGTCTTCCTGCGCGGAGGGACCCCGCGGCGACGCAGCACTGCAGGAGGGATGCGTACACCTCCGGGCCGACGGCGACTCCGACGGCGGGGCTCGACTGGCTCTCGGCGCGGGAGACGAGGGCGAAGGCGTCCCGGAGGCTTCCGTGGTCGCTGCCGTGCTGGGAGAGGGAAGCGAGTGTGGCGTGGAGGGAGGCGGGGCGCGGGGCCTCGTGGGGTTTGGGTGGGTACGGAGTGGCGGGAAGGGGGAGAGGGAGCGTAGCCATGGCGGTGCCGCGCCATGGAGTTCAGAAGTGGAAGATAAGAGGGTAAGGGCCGTGATGACCGTGAGGTCGATGTTTCACCCACTAATGGGCCTCGTAGAATCTATGCTAGGCTAACTTTTTCTGTTTCACAGTTCTCTGGGCCTTATATGGGCTCTATGTATCATGACCCGAGTGCGATGCTAGATCATTGACTAAGAGCATCTCCAACAAACAGCCGCGCGGCAAAAAAACTACCGATTTGGCACGCGCGGGCGCTCGCGCGCAGCTCCAGCGGACGCGGGAAAAAAGGGCGCGCGCTAAAATCTTTACCGCGCATCCGCGTTTGCGCTATCCCGCGCGGGAGAATTGCCGCGTCCGCTGCCGCGCGCGCTATAAACGCGACACGCGCGAACGCGCCAACTGACTGAAGTTTCCACGCGTCTCCGCGCCGCTCCGCACTCTCCCCCACCTCTCCCTCTCTCCCGCCGACGCTCCGCCTCCGCGCCTCTGACGATGCCTCCGCGTCGCCGCCCCGCCTCCGGCTACCACGGCGTTCGGGCGCGGCCGAGCGGCCGGTTCGACGCGGAGATCCGCTCATGCGACGAGCGGATCCGCCTCGGCACATACGATACGGCGCACGAGGCGGCGCGGGCGTACGACGCCGTCGCCTGGCGTCTCGGCCGCTCCCGGCGGACGATGAACTTCCATGACGTCTTCACGCGGGAGCAAGCGGAGATGCTCGCGCCGCCGCCGCCGCCTGTCATCACGCGCGAGCAGCAGCGCCGACAGCGGGAGTTGGAGCAGCGCCTCCTCATCGCCGAGCGCGACGAGGCGCTGCGCCTCGAGTGGGCGCGCCGCTTCCCCGAAGACGTCGCCGCCACGGAGGCCTTCTATGCGCAGAAGGAGGAGGAGAAGGCGGCGCTCAAAGCGAAGAAGAAGGCGAGCCGCGAGAAGCGCCGCGCCGAGTCCGCCGCGAGGAAGGCGGCGAGGGCCGAGAAGGCGGCGAGTAAGGAGGAGGAAAAGAAGAACGGCGCAGGGCCGTCCACCATTGTTCTGTCCTCCTCCTCCTCCTTCGAGTGGACGACGACGCCGGTGTCGGAGACGACTCCGAGCACCCACTCGTCGGACTACGACCGGGAGTCGGACGAGTAGCTTTAGATTTGCATTTTCGTCCTCTATGTCGCGCTGTATCGTTGAACTTTTAATAATATTCGTATTTTCGATCAAATTTTCATTGTTCGTTTGATTAATTTTGAAAAAATGGTCGAAACGCGCTGCAAAATAGAGCCTCCGGCGGAGGTGCTTTTTTCCCGCACCAACGCGCGCTGCAAAATAGAGCCTCCGGCGGAGGAAAATTCGGTATCACGCGCGCCAGCGGTTTGCAGCGCGCCGAAATGGAGGTTTAGCGCCTGTTGGAGATGCTCTAACGCGGCGTCCAAGCATTGGCTGCTCGGACCGGAGGAAGATTCCCCATGTGGTCTCGGTGACATATCTTCTCCACATTTACACTCAACTTATTTTTGAAACGAACGGAAAAAACTTCTTCGTACACATTAACTTAAAAAAGTTCATTTTAAAAAATAAACAGGGGAAAATCGATACAAACAAGGTCAAGTCATCCCAACAACAACAAAAAAGACCACGCCCGCCCTTCCCGGTGACAAGCCAGAGACCATAAAAAGATGCCAACCAAACAAACACACCCAACGGTTACCGCTCCACCGTGCTAGCTGATCTTCCACCGCTGTCGAAGAAAAGAAGCCGCGCCTGCTATGAGAGGAGCAAACCCGAGACGCTCCCACAAAGGTGAAGAAGCCTGCACACAAGACCATACGCCAGAAGTGGTGTCGGACACACCAACGACCAAAGTCAAGAGTCACCTCATCACCCACACGACACAAGGTCAAGCACCCTTGAAGTTGACGAACACTTGAAGTTGTCGCTCATTTCGCTGCTCTGCCATGTCCTGCGCGTCAACCAAGACCACCATCATCCGAGGCAGCCGATCTGACATACCGTCGCTCCCTCTCGAGCTGCAAGGCCACACGAACCGACAACCCGCAACCCAAGCTGCACAAGGCAATCGGCCGCTGACCATGGACGTCACACCAACTCATCTGAGGCTGCCGCCCCGACATAAAATTCGACCGCTACCCAAGTCGCGACAAGCCGCATCCCAACACCATAGAGATGATGCCACACCGCCTTCCGGGGCCGCCGCCCCTGCTCTCTGCAACCTACTCGAGGTTGCCGCCTCGACATCCACCATCCCATGCCGGCATGGCGACACTGCACGACAAGTGAACCACCATCGCGTAGCGAAGGTCATGCTCTCCAAAACGACGCCTCCAGGGAGGGAATCGACGAGACCGTCATCGTCTCCCGCTCCTATCGAGGCTAGAACATGGGGTTTCACCCGGAGAGCATGAAATATCGAAGCCAAGAGAGGAAGGAGCCCCATGATGATGCCTCCAAGAAGGGGAACGATGCCCTGGTACGTCGCCATCGTCGGCACCGACTAGAGTCGGTCTGAGTTTTCAACCAGAGCTTGCACTCTCCCATCGAGCACTCCCTCACAGGCATAGCACCCGGAGCACGCCAGCCAGTTTGCGACCACCGTTGTCCACCATACACGTGAACTGGAGCACCTTCCACTGGCCATAACGGAACTGACCTAGCCCACACCATTAAGTGCAGTCCTAGGCAGCCACCACCCCTACAGATGTCATCGACGAGCCCTCCCAGGTCGCTGCCATGCATCCCAGACCACGCCACGGACCACTGATGGCATGCAGACCAAGGCCACAAATAGATATGGTTGTGCCCCGCACACGCCGGCCATGCCCGACCACCAGTGCCTCCACACCGAGGAGGGAGAGCACCACAGCTTCATGGGCCGCCGCCTCGGCTTCCACGTGCCAACGAGTTGGTCGTCCTTGTCCCAGTCGCTCTAACAAGACCACCGACGCCACCTCTAGAGATTGCGAGCCCCCGAACCACCTTCGTTAGCCGGGACCACCACCACCGCGGCAAGGGTAAGCGGCGGCGATGGAGGTCGGGTGAAAGTGCATGGAGCCCCCATGTGTGGTTTTGGTAATTGATGATAATCCCGATGGACTAATGTTTGCATTGAGTTATATTTGTAGGAGTTGTCCATAGGCAATGTGATGACCCACAAATATAGGGGGTGTATCGTAGTACTTTCGATAAATAAGAGTGTCGAACCCAACGAGGAGCAGAAGGTGTTGACAAGCAGTTTTGATGAAGGATTCACTGTAAATGCTCACAGACAAGTATTCATGGGGTTTGATATAGCAGATAAGTAAAGTACAAGTAAGTAAAATGCGAGAGTAATAATTGCAGTGAGTGGCCCAATCCTTTTTAGCACAAAGGACAAGCCGGTTTGTTTACTTATGATGACCAAACATTCTTGAGGACACACGAGAATTTAGTCTAGTGCTTTCGCTTCATATAGTTGATTAATCTTCATTGTTTTGATAAGTGTTGTGTGGGTGAACCTATGCTAATACACCGCCCTTCCTAGGACTAATACATACTTGTGATTATACCCCTTACAAGCATCTGCAAATACAAGAAAGTAATTAGGATAAATATAACCACAGCCTTAAACTCTGAGATCCTGCTATCCCTCCTGCATCGATATACCAACGGGGGTTCAGGTTGATGTCACTCCGGCAACCCCATGATGCGTGTGGTTGACACGTCCGTTGGGAACCCCAAGAGGAAGGTGTGATGCGCACAGTGGCAAGTTTCCCTCAGTAAGAAACCAAGGTTTAATCGAACCAGTAGGAGTCAAGAAGCACGTTGAAGGTTGATGGCGGCGGGATGTAGTGCGGCGCAACACCAGAGATTCCGGCGCCAACGTGGAACCTGCACAACACAACCAAAGTACTTTGCCCCAACGAAACAGTGAGGTTGTCAATCTCACCGGCTTGCTGTAACAAAGGATTAACCGTATTGTGTGGAAGATGATTGTTTGCAGAAAACAGTAGAACAAGATTGCAAGAGATTGTATTTCAAGATAGAGAATTGGACCGGGGTCCACAGTTCACTAGAGGTGTCTCTCCCATAAGATAAACAAGATGTTGGGTGAACAAATTACAGTTGGGCAATTGACAAATAGAGAGGGCATGACCATGCACATACATATTATGATGAGTATAGTGAGATTTAATTGGGCATTACGACAAAGTACATAGACCGCTATCCAGCATGCATCTATGCCTAAAAAGTCCACCTTCAGGTTATCATCCGAACCCCCTCCAGTATTAAATTGCTAACAACAGACAATTGCATTAAGTATTGCGCGTAATGTAATCAGTGACTACATCCTCAAACATAGCACCAATGTTTTATCCCTAGTGGCAACAGCACATCCATAACCTTAGAGGTTCTTGTCACTCCTCCAGATTCACGGAGACATGAAACCACTATCGAGCATAAATACTCCCTCTTGGAGTTACTAGCATCAACTTGGCCAGAGCATCTACTAATAACGGAGAGCATGCAAGATCATAAACAACACATAGACATAACTTTGATAATCAACATAACAAGTATTCTCTATTCATCGGATCCCAACAAACGCAACATATAGAATTACAGATAGATGATCTTGATCATGTTAGGCAGCTCACAAGACCCGACAATTAAGCATAATGGGGAGAAGACAACCATCTAGCTACTGCTATGGACTCATAGTCCAGGGGTAGACTACTAACTCATCACTCCGGAGGCGACCATGGCGGCGTAGAGTCCTCCGGGAGATGAATCCCCTCTCCGGCAGGGTGCCGGAGGCGATCTCCTGAATCCCCCGAGATGGGATTGGCGGCGGCGGCGTCTCTGGAAGGTTTTCCGTATCGTGGCTCTCGCTACTGGGGGTTTCGTGACGGAGGCTTTAAGTAGGCGGAAGGGCAGGTCAGGGGGCCACACGAGGGCCCCACACCACAGGTCGGCGCGGCCAAGGGCCAGGCCGCGCCGCCCTAGGGTGTGGCCACCTCGTGGCCCCACTTCGTCTCCTCTTCGGTATTCTGGAAGCTTCGTGGCAAAATAGGACCCTGGGCGTTGATTTCGTCCAATTCCGAGAATATTTCTTTACTAGGATTTCTGAAACCAAAAACAGCAGAAACAAAGAATCGGCTCTTCGGCATCTTGTTAATAGGTTAGTTCCAGAAAATGCACGAATATGACATAAAGTGTGCATAAAACATGTAGATATCATCAATAATGTGGCATGGAACACAAGAAATTATCGATACGTCGGAGACGTATCAGCATCCCCAAGCTTAGTTCTGCTCGTCCCGAGCAGGTAAAACGATAACAAAGATAATTTCTGGAGTGACATGCCATCATAACCTTGATCATACTATTTGTAAAGCATATGTAGTGAATGCAGCGATCAAAACAATGTATATGACATGAGTAAACAAGTGAATCATAAAGCAAAGACTTTTCATGAATAGTACTTCAAGACAAGCATCAATAAGTCTTGCATAAGAGTTAACTCATAAAGCAATAAATCAAAGTAAAGGTATTGAAGCAACACAAAGGAAGATTAAGTTTCAGCGGTTGCTTTCAACTTATAACATGTATATCTCATGGATAATTGTCAACATAGAGTAATATAATAAGTGCAATATGCAAGTATGTAGGAATCAATGCACAGTTCACACAAGTGTTTGCTTCTTGAGGTGGAGAGAAATAGGTGAACTGACTCAACAATGAAAGTAAAAGAATGGTCCTCCATAGAGGAAAAGCATCGATTGCTGTATTTGTGCTAGAGCTTTTATTTTGAAAACATGAAACAATTTTGTCAACGGTAGTAATAAAGCATATGTATCATGTAAATTATATCTTACAAGTTGCAAGCCTCATGCATAGTATACTAATAGTGCCCGCACCTTGTCCTAATTAGCTTGGACTACCGGATCATCGCAATACACATGTTTTAACCAAGTGTCACAATGGGGTACCTCCATGCCGCCTGTACAAAGGTCTAAGGAGAAAGCTCGCATCGGATTTCTCGCTATTGATTATTCTCAACTTAGACATCCATACCGGGACAACATAGACAACAGATAATGGACTCCTCTTTTATGCATAAGCATGTGACAACAATTAATTTTCTCATTTGAGATTGAGGATATTGTCCAAAACTGAAACTTCCACCGTGGATCATGGCTTTAGTTAGCGGCCCAATGTTCTTCTCTAACAATATGCATGCTTAACCATAAGGTGGTAGATCTCTCTTACTTCAGACAAGACGAACATGCATAGCAACTCACATGATATTCAACAAAGAATAGTTGATGGCGTCCCCAGAAACATGGTTATCGCACAACAAGCAACTTAATAAGAGATAAAGTGCATAAGTACATATTCAATACCACAATAGTTTTTAAGCTATTTGTCCCATGAGCTATATATTGCAAAGGTGAATGATGGAATTTTAAAGGTAGCACTCAAGCAATTTACTTTGGAATGGCGGAGAAATACCATGTAGTAGGTAGATATGGTGGACACAAATGGCATAGTGGTTGGTTCAAGGATTTTGGATGCATGAGAAGTATTCCCTCTCGATACAAGGTTTAGGCTAGCAAGGTTTTTTTTTGAAACAAACACAAGGATGAACCGGTGCAGCAAAACTCACATAAAAGACATATTGTAAACATTATAAGACTCTACACCGTCTTCCTTGTTGTTCAAACTCAATACTAGAAATTATCTAGACCTTAGAGAGATCAAATATGCAAACCAAATTTTAGCATGCTCTATGTATTTCTTCATTAATGGGTGCAAAGTATATGATGCAAGAGCTTAAACATGAGCACAACAATTGCCAAGTATCACATTATCCAAGACATTTTAGCAATTTACTACATGTATCATTTTCCAATTCCAACCATATAACAATTTAACGAAGAAAAAACTTCGCCATGAATACTATGAGTAGAGCCTAAGGACATACTTGTCCATATGCTACAGCGGAGCGTGTCTCTCTCCCATACAGTGAGTGCTAGGATCCATTTTATTCAAACAAAACAAAAAAACAAAAACAAACCGACGCTCCAAGAAAAGCACATAAGATGTGATGGAATAAAAATATAGTTTCAGGGGAGGAACCTGATAATGTTGTCGATGAAGAAGGGGATGCCTTGGGCATCCCCAAGCTTAGACGCTTGAGTCTTCTTAGAATATGCAGGGGTGAACCACCGGGGCATCCCCAAGCTTAGAGCTTTCACTCTCCTTGATCATATTGTATCATCTCCCTCTCTTGATCCTTGAAAACTTCCTCCACACCAAACTTAGAACAACTCATTAGAGGGTTAGTGCACAATCAAAATATACATGTTCAGAGGTTACATAATCATTCTTAACACTTCTGGACATTGCATAAAGCTACTGGACATTAATGGATCAAAGAAATTCATCCAACATAGCAAAAGAGGCAATGCGAAATAAAAGGCAGAATCCGTCAAAACAGAACAGTTCGTATTGACGAATTTTATCGAGGCACCAGACTTGCTCAAATGAAAATGCTCAAATTGAATGAAAGTTGCGTACATATCTGAGGATCACTCACGTAAATTGGCATAATTTTCTGAGTTACCTACAGAGAAAACAGCCCAGATTCGTGACAGCAAAGGAATCTGTTTCTGCGCAGTAATCCAAATCTAGTATGAACTTTACTATCAACGACTTTACTTGGCACAACAAAACACTAAGCTAAGATAAGGAGAGGTTGCTACAGTAGTAAACAACTTCCAAGACTCAAAATAAAAACAAGGTACTGTAGTAAAAACCATGGGTTGTCTCCCATAAGCGCTTTTCTTTAACGCCTTTCAGCTAGGCGCAGAAAGTGTGTATCAAGTATTATCAAGAGATGGTGCATCTACAGCGGGATGCGGAGTTTTCTCAACCAGGCATAGTATATTAGATACATAAGTTTTAGCGTCCCCCTTTTCATTAGTCTTGGGCTTGCTACTCTCATCAAACAAATTTTCAGGAACAAGCCAAGCATAATTATTTTCTAGTGCATCATTCATCGCTAGGAGCTTACATGGTATTGGTGCTTTGATCTCCCCACCATCATTAATATTATTAGTGTACTTTATTCTATCCATATCCATCTTTTCAAGGATACTAACAAAATTGGTATAAGAACCAAGCATATTATATTTAGCAAAGACCTTTCTAGCCTCTCTTGCTATACCACCAAATTCTCTAAGAAGGGTTTCTAAAACAAAGTCTTTCTTTTCCCCTTCTTCCATATCACCGAGTGTAAGAAACATGTGTTGGATTATAGGATTGAGGTTAACAAATTTAGTTTCCATCATACGAACTAAAGCAGCAGCGGCAATTTCATAGGTAGGAGCAAGTTCTACCAAGTGTCTATCTTCAAAATCTTCAACGGTACTGACATGATTGAAAAATTCTTCTATATTATTTCTCCCAATTATAGACCCACGTCCTACCGGTATGTCTTTCGTGGTAAAATTAAAAGGAAACATGATGAATCAAGTAAAGTAAATGCAAGTAACTAATTTTTTTGTATTTTTGATATAGAGTGCAAACAAGATAGCAAATAAAGTAAAACTAGCAACTAATTTTTTTGTATTTTGATTTAGTGCAGCAAACAAAGTAGTAAATAAAACTAAGCAAGACAAAAACAAAGTAAAGATATTGGGAAGTGGAGACTCCCCTTGCAGCGTGTCTTGATCTCCCCGGCAACGGCGCCAGAAATTTGCTTGATGCGTGTGGTTGACACGTCCGTTGGGAACCCCAAGAGGAAGGTGTGATGCGCACAGCGGCAAGTTTCCTCGATAAGAAACCAAGGTTTAATCGAACCAGTAGGAGTCAAGAAGCACGTTGAAGGTTGATGGCGGCGGGATGTAGTGCGGCGCAACACCAGAGATTCCGGCGCCAACGTGGAACCTGCACAACACAACCAAAGTACTTTGCCCCAACGAAACAGTGAAGTTGTCAATCTCACCGGCTTGCTGTAACAAAGGATTAACCGTATTGTGTGAAAGATGATTGTTTGCAGAAAACAGTAGAACAGTATTGCAGTAGATTGTATTTCAGTATAGAGAATTGGACCGGGGTCCACAGTTCACTAGAGGTGTCTCTCCCATAAGATAAACAGCATGTTGGGTGAACAAATTACAGTTGGGCAATTGACAAATAGAGAGGGCATGACCATGCACATACATATTATGATGAGTATAGTGAGATTTAATTGGGCATTACGACAAAGTACATAGACCGCTATCCAGCATGCATCTATGCCTAAAAAGTCCACCTTCAGGTTATCATCCGAACCCCCTCCAGTATTAAGTTGCTAACAACAGACAATTGCATTAAGTATTGCGCGTAATGTAATCAGTGACTACATCCTCAAACATAGCACCAATGTTTTATCCCTAGTGGCAACAGCACATCCATAACCTTAGAGGTTCTTGTCACTCCTCCAGATTCACGAAGACATGCACCCACTATCGAGCATAAATACTCCCTCTTGGAGTTACTAGCATCAACTTGGCCAGAGCATCTACTAATAACGGAGAGCATGCAAGATCATAAACAACACATAGACATAACTTTGATAATCAACATAACAAGTATTCTCTATTCATCGGATCCCAACAAACGCAACATATAGAATTACAGATAGATGATCTTGATCATGTTAGGCAGCTCACAAGACCCGACAATTAAGCATAATGGGGAGAAGACAACCATCTAGCTACTGCTATGGACCCATAGTCCAGGGGTAGACTACTCACTCATCACTCCGGAGGCGACCATGGCGGCGTAGAGTCCTCCGGGAGATGAATCCCCTCTCCGGCAGGGTGCCGGAGGCGATCTCCTGAATCCCCCGAGATGGGATTGGCGGCGGCGGCGTCTCTGGAAGGTTTTCCGTATCGTGGCTCTCGATACTGGGGGTTTCGCGACGGAGGCTTTAAGTAGGCGGAAGGGCAGGTCAGGGGGCCACACGAGGGCCCCACACCACAGGTCGGCGCGGCCAAGGGCCAGGCCGCGCCGCCCTAGGGTGTGGCCACCTCGTGGCCCCACTTCGTCTCCTCTTCGGTCTTCTGGAAGCTTCGTGGCAAAATAGGACCCTGGGCGTTGATTTCGTCCAATTCCGAGAATATTTCTTTACTAGGATTTCTGAAACCAAAAACAGCAGAAAACAAAGAATCGGCTCTTCGGCATCTTGTTAATAGGTTAGTTCCAGAAAATGCACGAATATGACATAAAGTGTGCATAAAACATGTAGATATCATCAATAATGTGGCATGGAACACAAGAAATTATCGATACGTCGGAGACGTATCACCCCACAATTAGCAAACGAATACAAGATGCATTCCCCTAGGCCCATAAAGGTGAAGTATCATGTAGTCGACGTTCACATGACACCACTAGAAGAATAACACCACAACTTAAATATCAAACCATTAAATATTATTCAACATAGTTCACTACTAACATTTAGACTTCACCCATGTCCTCAAGAACTAAACGAACTACTCACGAGACATCATATGGAACATGATCAGAGGTGATATGATGATGAATAACAATCTGAACATAAACCTTGGTTCAATGGTTTCACTCAATAGCATCAATAACAAGGAGTAATCAACACCGGGAGAGTTTCCCCTATGAAATAATCAAGATTCAACCCTAGATGTTATAGCGGTGACGAGGTGTGATACGTCTCAAACGTATCTATAATTTCTTATGTTCCATGCTACTATGATGATACTCACATGTTTTATACACACTTTATGTCATATTTATGCATTTTTCGGCACTAACCTATTGACAAGATGCCGAAGAGCTAGTTGTTGTTTTCTGCAGTTTTTGGTTTCAGAAATCCTACAAAGGAAATATTCTCGGAATTGGACGAAATCAACGCCCAGGGTCTTATTTTTCGACGAAGCTTCCAGAAGACCGAAAGGATTACGAAGTGGGGCGACGAGGCGCCGCCACACCAGGGTCGCGCGGCCAAGGTGGGCCCCGTGCCGCCCTATTGTGTGGGGCCCTCGCGCCGCCTCCAACCCTACCCTTCCGCCTACTTAAAGCCTTCGTCGCGAAAACCCCAGTACCGAGAGCCACGATACGGAAAACCTTCCAGAGATGCCGCCGCCGCCAATCCCATCTCGGTGGATTCGGGAGATCACCTCCGGCACCCTGCCGGAGAGGGGAATCATCTCTCGGAGGACTCTTCATCGCCATGATCGCCTCCGGATTGATATGTGAGTAGTTCACCCCTGGACTATGGGTCCATAGCAGTAGCTAGATGGTTGTCTTCTCCTCATTGTGCCATCATGTTCGATCTTGTGAGCTGCCTATCATGATCAAGATCATCTATTTGTAATGCTACATGTTGTGTTTGTTGGGATCCGATGAATATGGAATACTATGTTATGTTGATTATCAATCTATCATATATGTGTTGTTTATGATCTTGCATGCTCTCCGTTGCTAGTAGAGGCTCTGGCCAAGTTGATACTTTTAACTCCAAGAGGGAGTATTTATGCTCGATAGTGGGTTCATGCCTCCATTTAAACTGGGACAGTGACAGAAAGTTCTAAGGTTGTGGATGTGCTGTTGCCACTAGGGATAAAACATCAATGCTTTGTCTAAGGATATTTGTGTTGATTACATTATGCACCATACTTAATGCAATTGTCTGTTGTTTGCAACTTAATACTGGAAGGGGTGGGGATGCTAACCTGAAGGTGGACTTTTTAGGCATAGATGCATGCTGGATAGCGGTCTATGTACTTTGTCGTAATGCCCAATTGAATTTCACACTACTCATCATGATATGTATGTGCATTGTTATGCCCTCTCTATTTGTCAATTGCCCAACTGTAATTTGTTCACCCAACATGCTATTTCTTATTGGAGAGACACCACTAGTGAACTGTGGACCCCGGTCCATTCTTTTACATCGAATACAATCTACTGCAATACTTGTTCTTACTGTTCTTCGCAAACATCATCTTCCACACTATACATCTAATCCTTTGTTATAGCAAGCCGGTGAGATTGACAACCTCACTGTTACGTTGGGACAAAGTACTTTGATTGTGTTGTGCATGTTCCACGTTGGCGCCGGAATCCCTGGTGTTGCGCCGCACTACACTCCGCCACCAACAACCTTCACGTGCTCCTTGACTCCTACTGGTTCGATAACCTTGGTTTCATACTGAGGGAAAACTTGCTGCTGTACGCATCACACCTTCCTCTTGGGGTTCCCAACGGACGTGTGCTTTACGGGTATCAAGCTCTTTTTCTGACGCCGTTGCCGGGGAGATCAAGACACGCTGCAAGGGGAGTCTCTCACTTCCAATCTCTTTAGTTTGTTTTTGTCTTGCTTTACGTTATTTTATTTACTGCTTTGTTTGCTCATTATATCAAAAATACAAAAAAAAATAGTTACTTGCTTTACTTTATTTACTATCTTGTTTGCGTTCTCCATATTAAAAACACAAAAAAATTAGTTACTTGTTTTACTTTACTTAATTTCATGCATGTTTTTAATTCACTAGTTAGGCTTAATGGAAAACAACAAAAATATTAGAGATCTTTATAGTATTTATCTTGAGTTAGGACATGAGGTGTTTGAAGAGAAAATTAAAAAACCTATGGAACTTTATATGCGTGCTAATGTCAATGTTATTAGTACGAATGCTTTGAACACCATTGTTGCTAATGCTATGGAAAATTCTAAGCTTGGGGAAGCTGGTTTTGATGAGCATGATATTTCAAGTCCTCCAAGCATGGAGGAGAAAATTTACTTTGATGATACTTTACCTCCTATATATGATGATTATGGTGATGAGAATAATAATGATAGCTATTTTATTGAATTTGCTCCCTGTCATCGTGGCGAACGAGCAGATGCCATGGGATGGCTTAAGTTGGGGCCGAATGGGCGCAAGAGGATTCGGGGGAGGGTTTGTGATTAGATGGGATGAACTTCCGGATGCTTTCCTCAAGAACTCAGCCAAAGGCAAGGGTACAAGAAGAAACACACAAGGAAGAACTCTGCTCTAGATCACGATCTTCATTGATCTCCACAGGATACAGGTTTTTTGGATACAAGGTTCATCGCGCCTCCAAAGGGCAGTGCCCCCTCTCCTTATATAGGGGAGAGGGTGGCTTACAGAGCAAGAAACCCTAATGGCATCTTTGACTGGACAAACTACTTTACAAAGCTACTTTAATCATGGATGACGCCAGGGTCTTCTTTAATCAGGGAGGCTGACGTCCTCCGGCTACTTTCTGCGTCACCCCTCTCTGTGGCGCCAGGGCTTCAATTAAAGCCACTTTGCTTAGCTCATCCTTGTCCTCTAGCTCTGAAGAGAATCTTTGACCAGTCTTGCCGACATGCTCTTCTTTCTGGTAGCCCGGTGTCTTCTTCATCCGGTTCCGGTATACTCCTCTGGAGATACCGGCCTGGCTTTACTTAGCCAAACACTTATCTCTGTGCTCCGGTACAAACATTAAACCGGTATCTTGATGGCTCAAACTATCCGGTTTGGCATGCCTTTGGCATACCGGGGGTCATCCCCCCAACATTAGTCCCCGAAGCTGGTATAGTCTGGTGGATTTTATCCAACAGACCATGCCAGGTTCTCACATCCTAGGATACCGGTTTAAACTTTCCGACGGTTAGCTTGGATCCGGCATCTTTGCCCGGACTCACGTTTTCTCTCTTTGCAAGGCATTTTCCGGTATCTTATTCTCCGGTATCTTAGTCATTAAACATCTCCTTGGCGAAGTCGAGAATTTCTCGGGCTCCGCGCCTGTCAGTGACATGCGCACTGTAACTGACGCGCCAGTGTCAGGGGTCACTTCCCTTCGGCTTCTGCGCCCGCATTAACTGCTGCACAGCGGATCCTGGCTGCCGTTCCGGATCCATGTGGCCTCCCTGTGGCTTTCTGCTTTCTTCGCGTGTATCGCTGTGCCACGTGGTGGCCCGCGGCGCGAACCGTCACGACCCAGCGGTTTTCGGCCCACTTCTTCCTCTTCCTTTATAAGGCGAAACTGCCCCTTCTTCTTCCTCTTCTCGCATTCCCCACTTCCTCGCGCACAGTGTTCTTCGTCCTCTGCGCCTCCGTCGCTCTCCGTTCTTCGCTCGAGCTCCGCCGCCCGGCGAACCTCCGCTGCTGCTCTGCTGGACGTCGCCGAACTTCGCTGCGCGGAGAATCCTCGCGGTGCTCCTCTCGCGGCCGCGGCATTAGTGCTTCCTCAAGCTTCTCTCCACCTCACCGTCGCCGGACCTCGTCGGCAACCGCAAGCTCGCCGCTTCACCGGCGAACCTCTTCCTCTGCGACTCCGCCGCCTCAGGTCAGGCTTAACTCGCTTTTGCCCCTCTTTTGCTTGCTTTCTAGATCTTGGGCCGGTAGTGTATTTACTTCCTCTTTTCTTTTGCTTTTTCTCTTACTCGTAGATCTTCGCGCAAGGGTAAATCGTGGGATTTGTGTTTTTTCGGGTCTGATCTCATGTCTAGCGAAGAGTCCTCCTCCGCTTCATCTTCCAGTAGCCAACATAGCCAATCCTCCGACGGTTTAACCGCCGATCTTGTCCAGATGGACATTGATGCCGGTAGCGACCAAGAGGCCGGCAGCTCTAGCCAAGCTTCCGGCGTAGATCTTGCCGGTATCACACGCGGGGCCTGGATGGGCTCTAACGTTAGCCAGTACGAGATCGACTGGCTTTACCGGTCCAGAAGGATTCCGGAGGGAGTATCCTGCCGGCTTCCTGGCGACGAGATCGAACCGGTGCCTGAGCCCGGTGAACACGTCGTTTTCCTTGCTCACTTCGAGCGCGGCTTCGGCCTCCCCGCCTCCGATTTCTTCCGGAGTTTTCTAGATTTTTACCAACTCCAACCTCATCATCTTCCCGGCAACGCCGTTTTCTACCTCTCTTGTTATGCCGCCTTTATGGAGGCTTATATCGGCATTCGTCCCACTCGCGAGACGTTTGCCCGCTTCTTTGCTCTTCGGATTAATTCCGTTCAGGGCAAGGAAATTCCTAAACCCAAACCCCCCGTGCAATGCGGGTCTTGCATCATTGGCTCCGGCCAAGGGAGCCCTTTCTTCAAGTTTTCCGGTCTCGAGTCATGCCGGTTATGGCAAGGGACCTTCTTCTACGTGAAGAACGACGGCGCCGCAGATCTCATCAATCTGCCACCTTTCAACCCGGCGCCGCCCAGAAAAATCAACTGGAGCTTCAACCCGAAGACAAATCATGTCGAAACAAACCGGGTGGTACGCTTCATGGAGCAGCTGATGAAGGAGACAAACATCTGCTCCGATGATATCATCCGCGCCTTCATCTCGCGCCGGGTGCTTCCTCTTAGGCGCCGGGCTCACAAGATGAGTGAGATGTACGGTCCCGGTGATCCTACCAAGATCACCGGCCTGGCTCTCACCAAGAAGGACATTGTCCTCAAGGCTAGGCAGATCTGCCAGACTGCCATGCCGGATGATTGGGAATGGGGCTTCCGGCCTCTCAGTTCCACTAACCCTCCAACTCAAGAAGTAAGAGTTTGTGTAACCCGGGTTGTTGTACCGGCAACTTTTATGCTGTGGCTAACCCTTTTTTCTTTTGTTTTCAGGCCAAGGACCGCTTCCCCCGCATTGACGCAGATCGGCGAGGTCCTAGCCGGAAGCGCGCTTTGGACAAAGTAGACCCGAACCCCTACATTCATTGGCAGGACCTGAAGATGGGCCGGACGCCAGCCTCGCGCCTCGGTAAATCTCCACCTGAGGCATCCGGCTCCGCCAACGACCTGACCTTGCTCGAGGTAGCTTTTCTTTTTGTTCTCTCATACTCTTCTGATATTGTTCCTCTGTAAATGTTCCCTCAGCTAGCTCCAACCCGCAGATCCACGAGCACGCGCCCCCCTGCAGGCCGAGGCCGGCCACGAGTTTGTGGAGAAGCTGATGGCCCAGGGCCAGAAGAACAAAGCTCCGGCCTCTGACGCCGGTTCGAGCCAGGCCCCTGCATCCAAGCGCTTCCGGACTGAACCCTTTGCGGGGAAGGTCGCAGGCGTGAGGCGCTACAAGAGCAAGCAGATGCCGACCTCTTCTGGGTAAGGCCCCGTTTCTCTGCTTGTTTTGTTTTTACCAAGTTCTTTTCCGGTTGCTTTTTTCCAACCCTTTCTTTTTCTCTCTTACAGCCATGCGCTCAAGCTCGGCCCCAGGCCTGAGGGTTCTGCTGGATCCGCAAGGACCTCAACCCCTCCTCCTCATACAAGCCCAGCACCATCTGGTGCCGGCAACGCTTCTGCCTCCCCTTTGGGAGGCACCACAAGTGCGGGGCGCGCGGCCCCTACACCGCCAGATCACCGCGCGGAGGAGGAACTTATCTCCCCTCCAGAAAAAGAAGACACCGACGCCAGCAACATCGGCGCCGAAGAAGAAGCTGCCGGGCGGGCAGAACCTTTGGTTCCTCCCGTCCAGAAAAGAAAGAAGAAGAAGACCAAGGAGTCTTCCCCCTCCAGAGTCGCGCCGGATACTTCCGCGCCGGCTAGCTCCAATCCGGGTGACGCGCCTGACGCTCCCCCTTCTCCCAGGACCACGCCAACACCACCACCGGAAGCTCCTCGCGCCGAGCCAGCCAGGGCCACGCCACCGCCGCCTCCGCCCAAAACCTTGAAGATCGTCAAGGGGAAGGCGACAGCCTCCGGTACCTCCTCTGGCGGCCAGCAGCCTTTGGTGCTGCACGCCTCCCGCGCTGCCATTGCTGCCGGCGAAAAGGCCACCGGCCTGCTTGGCCAGATAACAGAATTCCAGCGCGAAGGCCGGGAGTTGGGGCACTTGCTGCCCTACGCCCAGAAGTGGAACGCCGCGGACGTGTCCGAGGCGACCCGCAGCCTGGGCAAGGACCGGCTACCGGCGCCTGATCCTGCTGGTACTCGGTGCTCAGAGGAGCATTTTATGCGGCTGCGTCGGGCCGTCAAGGAGCTGGACAGCGCGTGGATCGATGCCACGAACAATATGATGGTAAGTCTCACCAAACCTTTTCCATTTTTCGATTTACCTCGATTTCTTTTCTTCCGGATCTTTTCTATCTTTTCTTCAACTTTCGAATTTATGCCGGTTTCTCTTTTTTGCTGAATCTTGTCTATCTTCCCAGTCCCCGAGTTTCGTGTTGAGAGCGTAGCTCTTAGCGCGAAACTTAGGTAGAAACACGCGAAACCGGCATAGCCAGTTCCCGAGTTTCGGGTTAAGAACTTTGCTCTTAGCGCGAAACTTTAGCTAGAAACGCGCGAAACCGGCATAGCCAGTCCCCGAGTTTCAGGTTAAGAACTTTGCTCTTAGCGCGAAACTTAGCTAGAAACGCGCGAAACCGGCATAGCCAGTCCCCGAGTTTCGGGTTAAGAACTTTGCTCTTAGCGCGAAACTTTAGCTAGAAACGCGCGAAACCGGCATAGCCAGTCCCCGAGTTTCGGGTTAAGAACTTTGCTCTTAGCGCGAAACTTAGCTAGAAATGCGCGAAACCGGCATAGCCAGTCCCCGAGTTTCGGGTTAAGAACTTTGCTCTTAGCGCGAAACTTAGCTAGAAACGCGCGAAACCGGCATAGCCAGTCCCCGAGTTTCGGGTTAAGAACTTTGCTCTTAGCGCGAAACTTAACTAACATCTTTTTCTTGAACAGACCATGGCTGACTCTCGGAAGATCCTCTTTGAGGAGCTTCTTTGGGAGCACCGGGATCTCGCTGAGGCACACAGCAAGTGCCAAGGTAAACTTCTGTGCCTCCGGCATCTTCTTACCGAAAGGTTTTCTTTCTCTTAGTACTTATGATTTTCTGCTTCAACAGCCATCCCGGAAGCTTCTATTGAGGCCCTCAAGACTCAGCTTGCCGCCGCCCAAGGTACGGCTTCCTTTTTTTCGGTTGACTTGCTCCCTCTTCACTTTATCAGTACAATTTTGCTAATATTTCCAGAGGAGAAGGACCAGCTCATCCGGCAGCATCAGGAGGATCTGAGCGCCCAGAGAGCCATCTCCAAGGAGCTCAAGGATCAGCTTATCCATCTTGGTCTTGACCATAACAAGGCGCTGAAGGCCGCCGAAGCCGCTGCGGAGGCCAAGCTGCATGAGACGCTGGAGGATGCTGGCAATGCCAATGTGGTGTTGTAGGCTGAGCTGGAGGAGGCCGCCAAGGCGCGGAAAGCAGCCGAGGACAAGGCCGCGCAGCTGGAGGCGGAACAGAAGGAGTACGACCTTCTGGTTACGCAGACTGACGCGCTTGCCCTCCGTAAGTTTCTTTTTTTTCCTTTCCGGTTTCTGCTTATAAACTTATCTCTTCCGGTAGCATATGCTTAGCTTCTCTTCTTTGTCTTGCAGGGCTCTTCCCGGACTCCCAGGCGTTTGCACAAAAGAGGGTTGGAGAGCGCCGGGTTGCGCAGGCATACCAGAACCTGGATGCGCCCTGGAATCCCTATGACCATTTGGTCGCGCTGAACGCGCGGGTTTCCCACATGCGTGCCATAGACCGGAACCTCTCTGACATCCCTGATGTGGCCACCCAGCTCTTCCGGACTCTCTGGCCTGGAGAAGTAGTGCCAGACACCTTCTCCCTCATCAGCGACCGCCTGAAGGGTGCCGGTCGAAGGATCCGGGAGTGGCAGTGCTCCGCTGCCCGAGCCGGAGCAGACTCAGCGCTTCGCGTTGCCTGCTCCTGGTACCCGGAGCTGGGCCTGGATGCCCTCACCGGCGTGCGCGGACAAGCTGAAACCAACCTGGACCCGGTCCTCACCGCGAAGCGGCAGGATCGAGCGTACCGGATCGCGGAGTACGCTGACATGCGCACCTTCATCCCCCCTCCTCCAGACGTCAAGGACTATCTGAGCGACGAGGAGGAAGGTGAAGGCGATGAGGAGGCCGGAGCTGATCATGCGCCTCTGGATGGTCCCGACGCCGACGACGCTCCTCCTGAAGCCCCTGTTGCCTAAGCACTTCTCGTTATCTGATTGCCTGTGATATGCATGTTTGCTCTGTTCGACTTTGAAACATTGTCCGTTAAATTCTACCCCAGTATGCCGGGGTCTATGATGTAAGATAAACTTAATCCTTCTTTTGGTTGTGGTACAACAGTTTGTGCCGGTACACTATACCGGTAGCTAATTAACTTATGTTTGCCTTAGCATATTTGTTTGTTGATTTGCTTTTTCTTGCACTGCAAAGATTCCGAAATTGCTTCCGCATTCAATTTGATGCACATTTGGCTCTTTTGCTTTGGCTCTGCCTGCCTTCTCTGGGCGTTCTTTGGCGTATGAGCACAAAGTTCTTTTACCAAACAAGCACTTTCTTGAACTTAGAAATAACTCGAAATTTTTGCAAAAAACCGGTTTATCCGGGGTTAGTTAAACTTTTCCGGATTGTTCGTTCCCACTCTCTCTTTTCGCAGTTCGCGTGCTTAATTGCTACCGGTTTATCTTGCTTGCCATGAAGCCGGGTTGCGGACAGCAGCAGAGTCGAAGACTCCGATAGGTTTAGCACGCTACTAAACCGGAAAGAAAAAATGTTCCCTAAGCAACCGGTGAACTGAAAAAATAAACATATTTCATGCAACTTTAGGGGTAGTCCCCGAGATTCATTCGAGGTTCCGACATCTTTTATTCATAGCATATAAGGTACAAAAAAGGAACTTCTTACACCACAACTTCAAGAGTAGAATGGACGCAACAGGGCTACGTTCCATGGACGCTTGCTCTCCTCTCCGGACCCGTCCGCCTTTCCTTTTTTCCATTCCTGTGCATCGATCAAGTAATAAGCATCATTGTGGAGAGCTTTGCTCACAATGAAGGGACCTTCCCATGGAGGCGAAAGCTTATGCCGGCCTTCAGTGCGCTGCACCAGGCGTAGCACCAGGTCTCCTTCCCGGAATACTCTCGGGTTAACCTTCCGGCTATGATAGCGTCTGAGGTTTTGCTGGTAAATGGCTGTTCTTGCCAATGCCAACTCTCTTGCTTCTTCTAGCAAGTCCACATCATTTTCTCTGGCCTCTTTTACCTCTTGCTCGGTATAGAGCTGCACTCTAGGTGAGTCATGGATAATGTCGGTTGGTATGACCGCTTCTGCTCCGTAAACCATGAAGAATGGAGTGTATCTGGTGGACCGGTTTGGAGTTGTTCTTATACTCCACAGCACTGATGGTAGCTCATCGAGCCAACACCCCGGTGATTTTTCCACCGCTTCAATGAGTCTTGGTTTGATACCAGAAAGTACCAACGTGTTTGTTCTTTCCACCTGGCCATTGCCTTGTGGGTGTGCTACCGAGCACAGATCCAACCGGATGTTGTTATCCTCACAAAATCTTTTGAACTCACCTGGAGCAAAATTGGTTCCATTGTCTATGATGATGCTATGCAGGTAGCCATACCGCAAGATGACATCTTTTAAGAACTTCACCGCTGTGCGCCCATCACACTTTGCGATAGGTTTCACTTCTAGCCACTTGGTGAACTTGTCTACCATGACCAAGATGTGAGTCATGCTGCTTCTTGCAGTCTTGAATGGGCCAACCATATCAAGACACCAAACAGCAAATGGCCATGTTAGCGGTATAGTTTTTAAACCGGACGCTGGGGTATGATTTTGCTTGGCGTACCTCTGGCACCCATTGCATTTTCTTACCAAATCCTCAGCATTTTCCAAAGCAGTAGGCCAGTAGAACCCATGCCGGAATACTTTTGCTACCAGCGCCCTTGATGAAGCGTGGTGCCCACATTCTCCCTGGTGAATCTCTTCAAGCATTTCTTTTCCTTCTTCCGGTTCCACACATCTCTGAAGGACACCGGTAACACTTCTCTTGTACACCTCACCATTGATGATGGTGTATGCTTAGGACCTCCTCTGGATCCTTCTGGATTCATTTTCGTCATCCGGCAAGGTGCCGTTGATCAGGAATTCCTTAATAGGTTTAACCCATGACGGTGCCTCTCGAACCAGAAACACCGGTACGTCTATCTCCATGTGGTCCACCAGCATTGTTTCTCCCGGTACGGCCGCGACAGTCCCTGAGCTTACCGGAACAGTCCCCGAGCTTGTCGGACCAGTCCCCGAGCTTACCGGAGCAGTCCCCGGGTTCCCTTCATCGATATCCATGGGTACCACATGTGATTCCGATACGAAAATCGATTCCGACTCCGGGCTTGGTTTGATCGATGGTACCCTCAAGTGTGTCAATGCTATTCCGGGAGGAATTTCTTGCCTAGATGAGCCCAACTTGGACAAAGCATCCGCGGCTTCATTTTCCGCTCGTGGCACATGGTGAAACTCACAGCCCTCAAAAAAGCCGGCAATCTTTTGCACGTGAAACCGGTACGAGGCCATGTTTGCATCTTTTGCGTCCCAATCTCCGGAACACTGTTGCGCCACGAGATCTGAATCCCCATAGCAAATGATCCGGTGCACACCGATTTCTTTTGCGACCTTAAGCCCATGAATCAGAGCCTCGTACTCAGCAACATTGTTTGATGCCCTGAAATGTACTTGCAGAACATACCGGAGATGATCTCCCTTAGGTGAGGTAAGCACCACACCGGCACCTAGACCCTCTTTGAGTTTGGATCCGTCAAAGTGCATCTTCCAGTACTCTATCTTTTGATCTGGCGGCTTGTACTGCATTTCTGCCCAATCAACAAGGAAATCTGCCAAAGCTTGCGATTTTATGGCATCTCTCCTTTTGTACACCGGTACATATGGTGATATCTGAATTGCCCATTTTGCAATCCTTCCGCTAGCATCTTTGTTGCACATGATATCGGAAATGGGCGCCTCGCTCACTACTTTCATGGGGTGCTCCTCAAAGTAATGCTTAAGCTTTGTGGCGTCCATGAACACGCCATAAGTCATTTTCTGGAAGTGAGGGTAGTTTTGTTTTGAGAGGGAGAGCACCTCGCTCAAGTAGTATACCGGCCTCTGGACGGTTTTTCCTTCCTCTTCTCTTTCAACCACAACCACTACACTCACAACCCGGTTTGTTGCTGCTATGTATAATAGCATAGGTTCTCTTTCTAGAGGTGAGGCCAGTATGGGCGCTGTAGCCAGCATTGTTTTTAGCTCTTTAAACGCCGCGTCTGCCTGAGGGGTCCAGATGAACGTATCGGATTTCTTCATGAGAGCATAGAGTGGCAGAGCTTTTTCTCCCAACCTGCTTATGAACCGGCTTAGCGATGCCAAGCTACCGGTGAACTTTTGCACGTCCTTGAGATCGCGCGGTATAGTCATTCTTTCAATTGCCTGGATTTTTATCGGATTGATCTCAATGCCCCGGCTTGATACGAGAAAACCAAGCAGCTTGCCGGCAGGGACACCGAAGGTGCATTTTGCCGGATTGAGTTTCATCCGGAATCTTCTCAAGTTATCAAATGTTTGCCGGACGTCATCGATTAAGGTTTCTTTTACTTTGGTTTTTACCACAACATCGTCCACATAGACTTGCACGTTTTTTCCAATCTGATCAAACAGACATTTTTGCATACAGCGCTGGTACGTTGCACCAGCGTTGCGCAAACCAAAAGGCATAGTGACATAGCAATAAGCCCTGTGCGGGGTAATGAACGCAGTTT
The DNA here is from genome assembly GCF_019359855.2 of Lolium perenne. Classification (NCBI taxonomy): domain Eukaryota; kingdom Viridiplantae; phylum Streptophyta; class Magnoliopsida; order Poales; family Poaceae; genus Lolium; species Lolium perenne. The sequence goes on along the minus strand of NC_067246.2, from coordinate 188,298,471 downwards.
TTATTTGATCTTCCTTTTTCAAGGGGATTTGGTGGAAACCGGAATAAGCATCCAAGAAAGACAACAGCTCACACCCTGCAGTGGAATCAATCACTTGATCGATCCGAGGTAAAGGGAAAGGGTCTTTCGGGCAAGCCTTGTTCAGGTTGGTGTAGTCGATGCACATGCGCCACACCTTTGGAGCTTTTGCTTCCATGTTCTCTTCTTTCTTCTTCTCGACCAGCACCGGATTGGCTAGCCACTCAGTGTGCAGTACTTCCACGATGAAACCGGCAACCAACAACTTTGTCACCTCTTCTCCAATGATCTTTCTCCTGCCTTCAGCAAACCGGCGCAGCGGCTGCCTTACCGGCTTTGCATCTTTCCGGACATTTAATGAGTGCTCAGCCAGCTCCCTCGGAACACCTACCAAGTCATCAGTAGACCAGGCAAAAATATTTTGATTCTCACGGAGGAAGCTGACGAGCGCGCTTTCCTATGCCTCATTCATGCCGGCACCGATACGAACGGTGCGCTCAGGGTAAGCCGGGTCCAGCATAATGTCCTTTGTTTCTTTTGTCGGCTTGAATGTCGGTGTGCCCAAGTTTGCACTCATTGCCTCTAAGCTCAGCTGTGAGGACTGAGCCAGCGCAACCGCAGTCTGCATTCTCCTCTTTTCCTCAGCGATCACCAGCGATTCTGCCAGGTTTGATCCGGCGGAAGCTGTTTCCACTGAGACTTTGTAGTTTCCCACTATAGTTAAGGGTCCACGAGGTGCCGGCATCTTCATCTTAAGATACGCCGTGTGAGTTGAGGCCATGAAAGCAGCCAATGCCGGTCTCCCCAGCAACGCATGATAAGGACTATCTAAGTCCACCACCTCGAACTCAAGGTTTTCAACCCGGCAGTTGTCACGTCCTCCAAACGACACATCCACCCGGACTTTTCCAACCGTTGCGCAGGACAAGCCCGGAACGATTCCATGGAAAGTTGTACGAGTTGGCTGAAGCATGTTTTCTATTATGCCCAGCATGTTCATGGTGTGCCGGTACATGATGTTTATGCTGCTCCCATTGTCTATCAGCACCTTGCTGAACTTGACTCGAGCGTTTGGCCCTTGCATGATTGGGTCCAAGACAAGAGCATAGCCACCCGGGTTAGGCATGATATTGGGGTGATCCTTGAACGACCACGAGATCTCTTGATCAGACCACAACATGTATTTTGGCACTGCCGGCATCACCGCGTTCACTTCCATAGAACGGCGATGCAGGATCTGTCTGTCTGTTGGCTCAGTGACGAACACAACGCAGCACATATCTGGGTCATGGTAAACATTCCGGCCCAAAGGTGCCGGTGGAGGCGGTTGGCCATTGCCTTCTCCCACCTGGTTAACTTGCTGATACTGCTGTCGGTTTGGCTGTACCGGTAGGGCGTTTGCCCCGGTAAGCGGTGGTGGTGGTGGTAGCTGCTGCTGTCGTAGCATATCCTGGGGTGGTGGTTGCATGGTAGAGCACCCTTGTGCTTGTGCATCTTTCGCTGCTCCCTTGAGCATCAGGTACTTGGTCCAGGTACAATCCTTCGTCAGATGATTTGACGGGTGAGCCAGATTCGGTGTGTGCCACCGGCAAGGTTGGTCCATGGCAGCTTCCATGGTGTACTTCGCGGGTTCTTGCCAGTTCTTTTTATGGCCCCAGGGTTTCTTTTCGACCCACTGTTTCTTTGGACCCGCCCATGGCTGCGATCCGGTTCTTTGCCTCTGACTGCCGCTGGCCTCAGAGTTTTCTTGTACAGCAGCAACTTGCTGCGGACCGTACCTTCGATCCGGAAAATCTTCCCTTCTTTTGTTGTTCCGGTTATCCTGGTGTTGCTCTTGGCGCTGCTGTGGCGGGTTTGATTGCTCCGGCTCAGGTTGCACTGCCGGTTGCATTGGGTCTCCCAACGCATAGTTATCCGCCACACGTATCATTTCCGCCAACATTGTCGGCATGTTCCGCTGCAGCTTTTGCCACAACGGCGAACCTCTTCTGCACCCACTGCTAAACCAAGCGATGGCTTGCGCCTCTATCACCCCTTCACAGGAGTTCCTTGTGGTGTTCCACCGGGCCAGGTAGTCCCGGTCTGTTTCATTCTGGCGCTGTATGCACAGAGCGAGCTGCTGCGGCCTGTTTGGCCTTCGGTAGGTGCTGCTGAAGTTACTCACAAAAGCTTCCTCAAAGTCCAAACAACCGTTTATGCTTCCAGCCGGCAAGTTGTTTAGCCAGATTCTTGCCGGTCCCACCAGGAATGATGGTATGATTCTCACGGCCCAACGCCGGTTTCCTCCTCCTGCTACGCTTCCTCCGCCACCAGCGACGTATACCGTGGTCACATAATCCGCGAGCCAGTCTTCCGGCTTCGTGGTGCCATCGTATGTTTTTGTGTCACGGGGCAACTGGAAGTTGCAAACCGGTGGCCCCTCCTTCATGATCCTTGGACCAAAACACTTTGGGCCCGGAGGACCTTCTGCCTCGATCATTTCCGACAAATATACTCTGTCCAGACGGTGCCTCGCATCCCGTTCTGGCAGGTATCTTTCTCCCAAGCGTTCTCCCAATGGGTTCCGGTATGCTGCCGGTCTTGTGGAATCAGCCTCATCATAACATTCCGGTACCGCGGCCCTTGCCTGCTGGTACCTTGGGGGATCCATCTCCTCCTCATCATACGCTGCCCTTGCAGCTCGATAATTTTGCCCGGTTTCGTGTTTACCGGCATGAATGTTTCCAGCATAGCCTTCCTTGGCGTAGCCTCTGTTTGCCCCTTGGCTTTTTCTACCGGCATCGTGTTGCCCGGCTTGTTGTTTTCCAGCAAGAACCAGATCGTACACAGTCATCTGCTGCGCATTCATCTCTTTTTCTCTTCTTCTGTCCGGATGGGGGGACGAGGCCTGCCCATGGGACTTGCTACCGGCATTCCTTGTTGAACGCGCGGATTTTGAAGCCACAACCTTGTTCAGCTTATCAAGCTGCTCAGCATTCTGCTGCTCGATAGTTTCAAGTAGCTCCCGGACACGCTCTTGTTGTTTTGCCAGAGCGTCCCCGGAAAGCGATTCACACAGCTGTACTGCAGCTTTAGCAGCTTTTATAGTTTTATCCGGGCTACTGTACTTAGGCTTCTCTACAATGCTCACAGATGCAGAGGTGCTTTTGCCGGCATGAATTTCCTTACGCAGATCCTGATCTAGATTGCGAGCCTTAAGCCGGTTCTCCGGTATCCTAGCAGCATGAGCGCTAACAGAAGCAAAGCCATGGGCAGCGTTATACTCACGTATGGTTAGGTTCAGCTCGCGCTGCGCCCTGACGACGTCCTTGCCGCTCTCGAGCATCTTCTGGCGCTGCGCCTCCAGCTCCGCCTGAGCCGCTGCCGGGTCGATGTTCTGCGCGATGGGCGTGGCGAGGACGCTCATCGCCGCTTGGAGCGGTGTCTTCGGTAGCGCGGACGATGCTCCCGCAGCGCCTGCGTCGCGCTCGAGCGGTGGCTTGGTGATGCGTGTAGTTGACACGTCCGTTGGGAACCCCAAGAGGAAGGTGTGATGCGCACAGCGGCAAGTTTCCCTCAGTAAGAAACCAAGGTTTAATCGAACCAGTAGGAGTCAAGAAGCACGTTGAAGGTTGATGGCGGCGGGATGTAGTGCGGCGCAACACCAGAGATTCCGGCGCCAACGTGGAACCTGCACAACACAACCAAAGTACTTTGCCCCAACGAAACAGTGAGGTTGTCAATCTCACCGGCTTGCTGTAACAAAGGATTAACCGTATTGTGTGGAAGATGATTGTTTGCATAAAACAGTAAAACAAGTATTGCAGTAGATTGTATGCGATGTAAAGAATAGGACCGGGGTCCACAGTTCACTAGAGGTGTCTCTCCCATAAGATAAACAGCATGTTGGGTGAACAAATTACAGTTGGGCAATTGACAAATAAAGAGGGCATGACCATGCACATACATATTATGATGAGTATAGTGAGATTTAATTGGGCATTACGACAAAGTACATAGACCGCTATCCAGCATGCATCTATGCCTAAAAAGTCCACCTTCAGGTTATCATCCGAACCCCCTCCAGTATTAAGTTGCTAACAACAGACAATTGCATTAAGTATTGCGCGTAATGTAATCAGTAACTACATCCTCGAACATAGCACCAATGTTTTATCCCTAGTGGCAACAGCACATCCATAATCTTAGAGATTTCTGTCACTTCCCCAGATTCACGGAGACATGAACCCACTATTGAGCATAAATACTCCCTCTTGGAGTTACAAGCATTTACTTGGCCAGAGCATCTACTAGTAACGGAGAGCATGCAAGATCATAAACAACACGTAGATATAAATTGATAATCAACATAACAAGTATTCTCTATTCATCGGATCCCAACAAACACAACATATAGAATTACAGATAGATGATCTTGATCATGTTCGGCAGCTCACAAGACCCGACAATTAAGCACAATGGGGAGAAGACAACCATCTAGCTACTGCTATGGACCCATAGTCCAGGGGTAGACTACTCACTCATCACTCCGGAGGCGACCATGGCGGCGTAGAGTCCTCCGGGAGATGAATCCCCTCTCCGGCAGGGTGCCGGAGGCGATCTCCTGAATCCCCCGAGATGGGATTGGCGGCGGCGGCGTCTCTGGAAGGTTTTACGTATCGTGGCTCTCGGTACTGGGGGTTTCGCGACGGAGGCTTTAAGTAGGCGGAAGGGCAGGTCAGGGGGCCACACGAGGGCCCCACACCACAGGTCGGCGCGGCCAAGGGCCAGGCCGCGCCGCCCTAGGGTGTGGCCACCTCGTGGCCCCACTTCGTCTCCTCTTCGGTCTTCTGGAAGCTTCGTGGCAAAATAGGACCCTGGGCGTTGATTTCGTCCAATTCCGAGAATATTTCGTTACTAGGATTTCTGAAACCAAAAACAGCAGAAAACAACAACTAGCACTTCGGCATCTTGTTAATAGGTTAGTTCCATAAAATGCACGAATATGACATAAAGTGTGCATAAAACATGTAGATATCATCAATAATGTGGCATGGAACACAAGAAATTATCGATACGTCGGAGGCGTATCAGCATCCCCAAGCTTAGTTCTGCTCGTCCCGAGCAGGTAAAACGATAACAAAGATAATTTCTGGAGTGACATGCCATCATAACCTTGATCATACTATTTGTAAACATATGTAGTGAATGCAGCGATCAAAACAATGTATATGACATGAGTAAACAAGTGAATCATATAGCAAAGACTTTTCATGAATAGTACTTCAAGACAAGCATCAATAAGTCTTGCATAAGAGTTAGCTCGTAAAGCAATAATTCATAGTAGAGGCATTGAAGCAACACAAAGGAAGATTAAGTTTCAGCGGTTGCTTTCAACTTATAACATGTATATCTCATGGATATTGTCAACATAGAGTAATATAATAAGTGCAATATGCAAGTATGTAGGAATCAATGCACAGTTCACACAAGTGTTTGCTTCTTGAGGTGGAGAGAAATAGGTGAACTGACTCAACAATAAAAGTAAAAGAATGGTCCTTCAAAGAGGAAAGCATCGATTGCTATATTTGTGCTGGAGCTTTTATTATGAAAACATGAAACAATTTTGTCAACGGTAGTAATAAAGCATATGAGTTATGTAAATTATATCTTACAAGTTGCAAGCCTCATGCATAGTATACTAATAGTGCCCGCACCTTGTCCTAATTAGCTTGGACTACCGGATCGTCGCAATACACATGTTTTAACCAAGTGTCACAAGGGGTACCTCCATGCCGCCTGTACAAAGGTCTAAGGAGAAAGCTCGCATTTTTGGATTTCTCGCTTTTGATTATTCTCAACTTAGACATCCATACCGGGACAACATGGACAACAGATAATGGACTCCTCTTTAATGCATAAGCATGTGGCAACAATTATTATTCTCATATGAGATTGAGGATATATGTCCAAAACTGAAACTTCCACCATGAATCATGACTTTAGTTAGCGGCCCAATGTTCTTCTCTAACAATATGTATGCTCCAACCATTAAGGTGGTAGATCTCTCTTACTTCAGACAAGACGGACATGCATAGCAACTCACATGATATTCAACAAAGAATAGTTGATGGCGTCCCCAGTGAACATGGTTATCGCACAACAAGCAACTTAATAAGAGATAAAGTGCATAAGTACATATTCAATACCACAATAGTTTTTAAGCTATTTGTCCCATGAGCTATATATTGCAAAGGTGAATGATGGAATTTTAAAGGTAGCACTCAAGCAATTTACTTTGGAATGGCGGAGAAATACCATGTAGTAGGTAGATATGGTGGACACAAATGGCATAGTGGTTGGCTCAAGGATTTTGGATGCATGAGAAGTATTCCCTCTCGATACAAGGTTTAGGCTAGCAAGGTTATTTGAAACAAACACAAGGATGAAGCGGTGCAGTAAAACTCACATAAAAGACATATTGAAAACATTATAAGACTCTACACCGTCTTCCTTGTTGTTCAAACTCAATACTATAAATTATCTAGACTTTAGAGAGACCAAATATGCAAACCAAATTTTAGCATGCTCTATGTATTTCTTCATTAATGGGTGCAAAGCATATGATGCAAGAGCTTAAACATGAGCCCAACAATTGCCAAGTATCACATTATCCAAGACATTTTAGCAATTTACTACATGTATCATTTTCCAATTCCAACCATATAACAATTTAACGAAGAAGAAACTTCGCCATGAATACTATGAGTAAAGCCTAAGGACATACTTGTCCATATGCAACAGCGGAGCGTGTCTCTCTCCCATACAGTGAATGCTAGGATCCATTTTATTCAAACAAAATAAAAACAAAAACAAACCGACGCTCCAAGAAAAGCACATAAGATGTGATGGAATAAAAATATAGTTTCAGGGGAGGAACCTGATGACCCACAAGTATAGGGGGTGTATCGTAGTATTTTCGATAAGTAAGAATGTCGATCCCAACGAGGAGCAGAAGGTGTTGACAAGCAGTTTCGATGAAGAATTCCCTGTAAATGCTCACAGACAAGTATTCGGGGGGTTTTGATGTAACAGTTGAATAAAGTACGAGTAAGTAAAGTGCGAGAGTAACAATTGCAGCGAGTGGCCCAATCCTTTTTAGCACAAAGGACAAGCCGGTTTGTTTACTTATAATGACCAAACGTTCTCGAGGACACACGGGATTTTAGTCTAATGCTTTCGCTACATACGGCTAAATAATCTTCATTGTTATGATAAGTGTTGTGTGGGTGAACCTATGCTAATGTACCGCCCTTCCTAGGACTAATACATACTTGTGATTATACCCCTTGCAAGCATCCGCAACTACAAGAAAGTAATTAAGAATAAATCTAACCACAGCCTTAAACTCTGAGATCCTGCTATCCCTCCTGCATCGATATACCAACGGGGGTTTAGGTTTCTGTCACTCCAACAACCCCGCAATTGGCAAACGAATACAAGATGCACTCCCCTAGGCCCATAAATGGTGAAGTGTCATGTAGTCGATGTTCACATGACACCACTAGAAGAATAACACCACAACTTAAATATCATACCATTGAATATTACTCAACCATAGTTCACTACTAACATTTAGACTTCACCCATGTCCTCAAGAACTAAACGAACTACTCATGAGACATCATATGGAACATGATCAGAGGTGATATGATGATGAATAACAATCTGAACATAAACTTGGTTCAATGGTTTCACTCAATAGCATCAACAACAAGTAGAGATCGATACCGGGAGAGTTTCCCCTATCAAACAATCAAGATCAAACCCAAATTGCTACGGCGGTGACGGTGTCCAGCGGTGGAGACGGCGGTGATGATGGTGGAGATGATGATGATGGTGATGGAGATGATGTCCAGCTTGATGACGGTGACGATGGCATCGATTTCCCCCTCCCGGAGGGAATTTCCCCGGCGGATTCCTGCCCGCCGGAGAGCTCTTTTCTCTCTGGTGTTCTCCGCCCCGCAGAGGCGGCTGTAACTCTTTGCGAGGTACCCTCTGTGGCTTAGGTTTTCGGGACGAAGGATTTCGCGAAGAAAAGGAGGCGAAAGGGGCTGTGGGGCCCCCACACCACATGGTGGCGCGGCCAGGCCATGGGCCGCGCCGCCCTATGGTGTGGGCCCACCCTGGGTCCTCCTGGCTCCTCCTTCTGGCTTCCTTCGTCATCTTGAAAAATATGATTTTTGGTATAATTTCCTTCCATAGTTGATCTTCCGAAATATTGCGTTCTGACGGTGCTTTTTCCAGCAGAATCCTGGCTCCGGTGCTTGATCCTCCAATAATGATGAAACATGCAAAATAGATGAAATAACATAAGTATTGTGTCCCAATATGAAATATATCAATGAATAACAGCAAATTATGATATAAAATAGTGATGCAAATTGGACGTATCAACTCCCCCCAAGCTTAGACTTCGCTTGTCCTCAAGCGAAACTGAGCTCGATAAACAGGACCACATGTTTATGGAGTGAAGAGTCGATAAATGAAATACGGACAAGAAGCATCATATTCATTCGCACAAGACATTATAGTAGTCAACTTCCTCATATAACTCAACTTGAAACAAGTATAAGGTAATCACAAATAAAGGTGCATAGGAAATCATAATTGGTGATGGCAAACTTCGTTCTTGGTCAGAGAACAATTAACAGATTATACTTATCTCATTGAGCAGCGCTCTCATGTTAAAGTTTATAAAGCACAACTTGCATACTCAATCATAATGGTCTCTTCATGATCATTGATAACTTGCAAAGCTATATTCATTCAGATAAAACTTGTACTAAACAAGGAAGAATAAAAGACATGACGAAGCAAATCACAATATAATGGTTTGATCACAACTACTCACATGCTTGCTTGAGATGGAGGGAAATAGGTTTACTGACTCAACATAAAGTAAAAGACAGGCCCTTCGCAGAGGGAAGCAGTGATTAAATCATGTGCTAGAGCCTTTTCATTTTTTTGCAATCATATAAAGAGAATAAAAGTAACATTTTGAGAGGTGTTTGTTGTTGTCAACGACTGGTAGCGGGTACTCTAACCCCCTTGCCAGACAAACCTTCAAAGAGCGGCTCCCATTTTATTTTTATTTTGTGTGGCACTCCTTCCAACCTTTCTTTCACAAACCATGGCTAACCGAATCCTCGGGTGCCTGCCAACAATCTCATACCATGAAGGAGTGCCTTTTTATTTTAGTTTTATTATGATGATGACACTCCCCCCAACCTTTGCTTACACAAGCCATGGCTAACCGAATCCTTCGGGTGCCGTCCATCAATCACATACCATGGAGGAGTGTCTATTTGGTTTGATTAATTTGGGACTGGGAATCCCATTGCCAGCTCTTTTTGCAAAATTATTGGATAAGCGGATGAAGCCACTAGTCCATTGGTGAAAGTTGCCCAACAAGATTGAAAGATAAAACACCACATACTTCCTCATGAGCTATGAAACATTGACACAAATAAGAGATACTAAGTTTTGAATTGTTTAAAGGTAGCACATGAAGTATTTACTTGGAATGGCAGAAAATACCATGTAGTAGGTAGGTATGGTGGAAACAAATGGCATAGGTTTGGGCTAAGGTTTGGATGCACGAGAAGTATTCCCTCTCAGTACAGGTCTTTGGCTAGCAAGGTTAATTAGCAAGCATAAGAGTCGAGGGAAACAAACAAATATACATGTGATAGAAACAATCATGCATCTTCCTTGTAAGCACAAACAATTTTAACTTCAGAATAAAAAGCTATGAGCTAACAAGAAAGAAAGACAATGAAACATCTACATGTATTTCTCTTTTCTACTTAAACCTCAAAGTGTTGTTGCTATTGACCAATGCTAAGTTTGCCAAAACCAAATAGATTTATTCAATGCTCCCAAAGTGATACCAATACTAACAACAAGGTAAATCATATGATAGAGATTGCAAACTAGAATAAGATGTGCAATATGTAAATGATAAGACTTCTCATTAATATTCCATAACGATAACTCACACCAAGGGATACATAGATAACCAACTAAAGGAGAGATACTTCCAAACTGCAACCCATCTTATATAATAACTTCCCTACTCATGATATGACACTACTTGACAGTAAAAAGTAAAAGATAGTGATGATGTGATACCGCGGCACTCCCCCAAGCTTGGAACAAACCAAGGGGATGCGAATACCGATGATGAATTACTCCTTTGGCTATGGTGATGATGAACTCCTCCCGCGCTTCTTACAGAACTCCTTCAACTTTAGTTTCTCAGCTTGACAATTCTGCACTAAGACTCGAAGAGATTCATTGTTATCTGAAGTTGGCGATGATGACCTTGTGATGCGAATCGAGTGGTATTCCAGCATTCTTCGGAGACGGCAATTCTCCTCCTGGAGTATCTCCACGTCTCTTCTCGTGAGCCCGATATTGATCACAAAACTCATCGGTAGTCCGTAGAACTTCTTCCAACATAGGGAAGGAGTCGAGGCTAAGAGCGGGTGGTAAGGGTCCCCGCAGTTATGAGAAAAAGAACGTCGAGTGTCAACAGATCCCACCGAGATTTGCTTGCTCCCACCGGCTTGCTGCTCTTGTCTTGATGGCACCTTCTTCACTTCTTCCTCCGAAAGCCCCTTGCCCTTGTTGTTGGAGGCCATGGTGCTTCTAGACCGAAACAGATCCTGCGTAAACAGCTCGAAACAAAACACGTCGAGAAAATGATATACGGACCTCCAGGGGTCCGGGGGATTATATAGCAAATATTTTCACGACAAAAGGGAAGTACCAGATCGAACCAGAGTCGGAAAGGGGCGACGAGGCGGCTGCACCATAGGTCGGCGCGGCCTGTGTCAGGCCGCGCCGGCCTATGGTGGCGCCTCGTGCGTCCTTTCCACTCCGTTTCGAACTCGTAATTTTTCATATTTTCCTAAAACAGCAAAAATATTGTTCGGAAAGTAAATTGCGTACTTTTCATTACCGATCTTGTTACCTATTCAAAGTCGAGTTCTCATGAATGTCAATTTGCCCTTTGATGAAAGCCTCCGGTGTTTCCACTTGAATAATATCAACATCAACATTATAAGAATCACCTGAGATATAATGCTTGAGTCTTTGTCCATTCACCACTTGCGTAGCATTGCCTTGGAGAGAGCTAATTTTGATTGCTCCTGAACGATACACCTCCTCGACAACATATGGTCCTTCCCATTTCGAGAGTAATTTCCCGCACAGAAGCTGAGACGAGACCGATACAATAGGACTTTATCCCCAATATTAAATTCTCTTTTGATAATCCTTCTATCTTGCCATTTTTTAACTTTCTCTTTAAAGAGTTTAGCATTTTCATAAGCTTCACTTCTCCATTCATCTAGAGAACTTAATTGCAACAACCTCTTATCACCGGCAAGTTTAGGATCTTTATTTAATTCTCTAACAGCCCAATAAGCTTTGTGCTCTAGTTCTAAAGGTAAATGACAAGCTTTCCCATAAACCATTTTATAAGGTGACATTCCCATGGGATTTTTATAAGCAGTTCTATAAGCCCATAGTGCATCCTTCAATTTACTAGCCCAATTTTTTCTAGTTTTATTAACGGTCTTTCCCAAAATAGATTTAATCTCTCTATTTGATAATTCTACTTGACCACTAGTTTGAGGATGATAAGCGGAAGCAATTCTATGATTAATACCATACTTAGCAAGAGTTTTTCTAAAACCTCCATGAATAAAATGAGAACCTCCATCAGTCATAATATATCTAGGCACTCCAAATCTAGGAAAAATAATGTCTAAAAGCATTCTTAAAGAGGTCTCACCATCAGCACTTTTTGTAGGTATGGCTTCCACCCATTTAGTAACATAATCAACAGCAACAAGTATGTGAGTGTTACCTTCTGAAGACGGAAAAGGTCCCATGAAGTCAAATCCCCAACAATCAAACGGTTCAATAACAAGAGTATAATTCATAGGCATTTCATTACGTCTGGAGATATTACCAACCCTTTGGCATTCATCACAAGATAAAATAAACTTTTCGCATCCTTGAAGAGAGTTGGCCAATAAAAACCTGATTGTAGAACCTTTTGCGCGGTTCTTTCTCCGGCGTGATGTCCTCCATAAGCACTACCATGACATTTACTCAATATCTCTTGTTGTTCATATTCGGGAACACATCTTCGCATAATACCATCCACTCCTTCTTTATATAAGTGTGGGTCATCCCAGAAATAATGCCTCAAGTCATAAAAGAATTTCCTCCTTTGCTGAGCTGAAAAGGTTGGAGGCAAGTACTTGGAAACAATAAAGTTAGCATAATCAGCATACCAAGGACTGTCTCGCGAGCTCACCTTTATTACAACCAATTGTTCATTTGGAAAACTATCATTAACAGGAACAGGATCATAAGCAATATTTTCCAATCTAGACAAATTATCAGCAACAGGATTATCAGCACCTTTCCTATCTACAATATGTAAATCAAATTCTTGCAAAAGAAGTACCCATCTAATAAGCCTCGGCTTAGCATCTTTCTTTGTCATAAGGTATCTAATTGCAGCATGATCAGTATGAATAGTAACTTTTGAATCAACAATATAAGATCTAAATTTATCACAAGCAAAGACTACAGCTAATAATTCTTTTTCAGTTGTAGCATAATTTCTTTGAGCAGCATCAAGAGTTTTACTAGCATAATGAATAACATTCAATTTTTTATCTACTCATTTGTCCAAGAACAGCGCCTCTGACAAAAATCACTAGCATCACACATAATCTCAAAGGGTAAATTCCAATCAGGAGGTTCAACTATAGGAGCAGTTGTTAAGGCTTTCTTTAGAGTTTCAAAAGCTTCCTTACAATCATCATCAAAAACAAATGGTACATCTTTTTGAAGAAGATTAGTAAGAGGTTTTGAAATCTTGGAGAAATCTTTAATAAATCTCCTATAAAACCCAGCATGACCAAGAACACTACGAATACCTTTAACATCTCTAGGATAGGGCATCTTCTCAATTGCTTCAACTTTAGCTCTATCAACTTCAATACCTCTCTCAGAAATTTTATGTCCCAATACAATTCATTCATTAACCATAAAGTGGCATTTCTCCCAATTAAGAACAAGGTTAGTTTCTTCACATCTCTGCAAAACTTTATCAAGGTTTCGCAAGCAACTATCAAAAGAATTCCCATAGACGGAAAAATCATCCATGAATACCTCTACAATACTCTCGCAAAAACCATGAAAAATAGCAGACATGCATCTTTGAAAAGTAGCAGGAGCATTACATAAACCAAAAGGCATGCGTCTATAAGCATAAGTTCCATAGGGACAAGTGAAAGTAGTTTTCTCTTGATCTTTAGCTTTATGACAATTTGTGAAAACCCAGAATAACCATCAAGAAAACAAAAATGAGTATTTTTAGACAATCTTTCTAGCATTTGATCAATAAATGGTAAAGGGTAATGATCTTTCTTAGTAACTTTATTAACTTTTCGAAAATCAATGCACATTCTATACCCTACAACTACTCTTTGAGGGATGAGCTCATCATTATCATTAGGCACAACAGTCATTCCTCCTTTCTTGGGAACGCAATGCACAGGACTAACCCATCTACTATCAGCAATAGGATATATAATACCAGCTTCAAGAAGTCTTAATACCTCATTCCTTACCACTTCCTTCATCTTCGGAATTAGACGACGCTGATGTTCAACAATAGGCTTTGCATCATCTTCCATATTAATAGCATGTTGGCAAATAGAAGGAGAAATCCCTTTCAAATCATCAAGAGTATAGCCAATAGCTCCTCGGTGCTTCTTCAATATTTCCAATAACCTTTCTTCCTCAATCTCTGAAAGCTTAGAACTAATAATAACAAGATATATTTTCTTATCATCAATATGAGCATATTTAAGATTATCAGGCAAAGGCTTTAAATCAAAAACAGGATCTTCCTTTGGTGGCGGTGTTGTACCCAAATCTTCCACCGGTAAATCATGCTTGAGAATAGGTTGGCAAAGAAAAATTTCCTCAAGCTCATCTCTTTCTTTCCTAAAAACTTCACTCTCGCTATCCTCCAAATGTTGCTGCAAAGGATTATTAGGAACAAGAACAATAGATGCACACTGTTCCATTTTAAAATCATCACTAGGCAAATCAGCTTTATAAGGAGTTTTGGTAAATTTAGAGAAGTTAAACTCATAAGATTCACCAGCAAATTTAGTCAAAATTTTCTCTTTCTTGCAATCTTTAATAGCTCCACAAGTATTTAGAAAAGGTCTACCGAAAATAATAGGACAATAATCACTAGCAATAGAACCAAGTACCAAAAAGTCAGCGAGGATATTTAATCTTACCGCATAAAACTTCCACATCTCGAACAATACCAATTGGAGAAATAGTTTCTCTATTAGCCACTGAATAACCACATCAATATCTTCAAGTTCACAAGAATCAATTTCGTGCATAATCTCCGTGTAAAGCTCATAAGGAATAGCACTAACGCTTGCACCAATATCACATAAACCATAATAGCAATGATCACCAATTCTAACAGATAGCATAGGAACACTAACTTGTTTGGGTTTATTAGGATGTGAAACAATATTAGAAGCATCTTCACGTAAAAATAATATGACCATCCTCCACATTTTCAGTCACAAGATCTTTAACTATTGCAACGCAGTTCAACTTTTATTTGTTCTTCAGGTTCTACAGGTTTCTTTTCACTTTTATGAACCGCACTATTTATAACAGAGTACTCCTTCATTTTAGCAGGAAAAGGAGTTTTTTCAATATAAGCTTCAGGAATAACATGATCAGCAGTTTCAACTACAACGCATTTATTAATAGATGAATCAATTTTATCTTTATACGGTTCATGATACTTATCAAAATTCTTCTTTGGCAATTCATAATGAGAGGCAAAAGCTTTATAAAGATTTACAGCAACTTGAGAATCAAGACCATATGTAGCACTCATATTACGAAATTTATCAGTATCCATAAAAGCTTCAATGCATTTATAATCATAAATTATACCTGATTCTCTATCCTTGTCGTTCTCCCAACCTTCAGTATTTTCTTGGATCCGATCAAGAAGGTCCCTCTTAAACTCTTCTTTGTTGCGTGTAAATGATCCAGAACAAGAAGTATCCAGCAAGGTCTTGTCTTGAAAAGAAAGTCTTGCATAGAAATTATCAATAATAACATTACCAGGAAGCTCATGAATGGGGCATTTGAGCATTAAAGACTTCAATCTCCCCCAAGCTTGGGCAATACTCTCTCCATCATGAGGCCAAAAATTATATATGCGATTCCGATCCTTGTGAATTTCACTTGAAGGATAGAACTTAGAATAAAACCGGGGCACAATATCATTCCATTCAAGAGAATCCCCATTATCCAGTAATTTATACCAATGCGTCGCTTTACCAGACAGCGATAAAGAGAATAGTTTCTTCCTCACTTCATCCATAGCAATACCTGCACACTTGAATAAACCGCATAATTCATGTAAGAACAATAAATGATCTCCAGGGTGGACAGTTCCATCCCCTTCATAGCGGTTATCCATAACACGTTCAATGATTTTCATAGGTATTTTATATGGTATCACTTCCTCACCTGGCGCCTCATCCACTACCGTTGCAGTAGTAGTAGATTTCCCAAATAAAAATTGAAGAGAAGATCTCTCCATAATGACTTATAGCAGAAAGTAAATAAAATCAGCACAAACAGTAAAGGTTTTCCTTACCAATAGCGCTTCACTCCCCGGCAACGACGCCAGAAAATAGTCTTGATGACCCACAAGTATAGGGGGTGTATCGTAGTATTTTCGATAAGTAAGAATGTCGATCCCAACGAGGAGCAGAAGGTGTTGACAAGCAGTTTCGATGAAGAATTCCCTGTAAATGCTCACAGACAAGTATTCGGGGGGTTTTGATGTAACAGTTGAATAAAGTACGAGTAAGTAAAGTGCGAGAGTAACAATTGCAGCGAGTGGCCCAATCCTTTTTAGCACAAAGGACAAGCCGGTTTGTTTACTTATAATGACCAAACGTTCTCGAGGACACACGGGATTTTAGTCTAATGCTTTCGCTACATACGGCTAAATAATCTTCATTGTTATGATAAGTGTTGTGTGGGTGAACCTATGCTAATGTACCGCCCTTCCTAGGACTAATACATACTTGTGATTATACCCCTTGCAAGCATCCGCAACTACAAGAAAGTAATTAAGAATAAATCTAACCACAGCCTTAAACTCTGAGATCCTGCTATCCCTCCTGCATCGATATACCAACGGGGGTTTAGGTTTCTGTCACTCCGGCAACCCCGCAATTGGCAAACGAATACAAGATGCACTCCCCTAGGCCCATAAATGGTGAAGTGTCATGTAGTCGACGTTCACATGACACCACTAGAAGAATAACACCACAACTTAAATATCATACCATTGAATATTACTCAACCATAGTTCACTACTAACATTTAGACTTCACCCATGTCCTCAAGAACTAAACGAACTACTCACGAGACATCATATGGAACATGATCAGAGGTGATATGATGATGAATAACAATCTGAACATAAACTTGGTTCAATGGTTTCACTCAATAGCATCAACAACAAGTAGAGATCGATCTGGAGAGTTTCCCCTATCAAACAATCAAGATCAAACCCAAATTGCTACGGCGGTGACGGTGTCCAGCGGTGGAGACGGCGGTGATGATGGTGGAGATGATGATGATGGTGATGGAGATGATGTCCAGCTTGATGACGGTGACGATCGCGTCGATTTCCTCCTCCCGGAGGGAATTTCCCCGGCGGATTCCTGCCCGCCGGAGAGCTCTTTTCTCTCTGGTGTTCTCCGCCCCGCAGAGGCGGCTGTAACTCTTTGCGAGGTACCCTCTGTGGCTTAGGTTTTCGGGACGAAGGATTTCGCGAAGAAAAGGAGGCGAAAGGGGCTGTGGGGCCCCCACACCACATGGTGGCGCGGCCAGGCCATGGGCCGCGCCGCCCTATGGTGTGGGCCCACCCTGGGTCCTCCTGGCTCCTCCTTCTGGCTTCCTTCGTCATCTTGAAAAATAGGATTTTTGGTATAATTTCCTTCCATAGTTGATCTTCCGAAATATTGCGTTCTGACGGTGCTTTTTCCAGCAGAATCCTGGCTCCGGTGCTTGATCCTCCAATAATGATGAAACATGCAAAATAGATGAAATAACATAAGTATTGTGTCCCAATATGAAATATATCAATGAATAACAGCAAATTATGATATAAAATAGTGATGCAAATTGGACGTATCAACTCCCCCCAAGCTTAGACTTCGCTTGTCCTCAAGCGAAACTGAGCTCGATAAACAGGACCACATGTTTATGGAGTGAAGAGTCGATAAATGAAATACGGACAAGAAGCATCATATTCATTCGCACAAGACATTATAGTAGTCAACTTCCTCATATAACTCAACTTGAAACAAGTATAAGGTAATCACAAATAAAGGTGCATAGGAAATCATAATTGGTGATGGCAAACTTCGTTCTTGGTCAGAGAACAATTAACAGATTATACTTATCTCATTGAGCAGCGCTCTCATGTTAAAGTTTATAAAGCACAACTTGCATACTCAATCATAATGGTCTCTTCATGATCATTGATAACTTGCAAATCTATATTCATTCAGATAAAACTTGTACTAAACAAGGAAGAATAAAAGACATGACGAAGCAAATCACAATATAATGGTTTGATCACAACTACTCACATGCTTGCTTGAGATGGAGGGAAATAGGTTTACTGACTCAACATAAAGTAAAAGACAGGCCCTTCGCAGAGGGAAGCAGTGATTAAATCATGTGCTAGAGCTTTTTCATTTTTTTGCAATCATATAAAGAGAATAAAAGTAACATTTTGAGAGGTGTTTGTTGTTGTCAACGACTGGTAGCGGGTACTCTAACCCCCTTGCCAGACAAACCTTCAAAGAGCGGCTCCCATTTTATTTTTATTTTGTGTGGCACTCCTTCCAACCTTTCTTTCACAAACCATGGCTAACCGAATCCTCGGGTGCCTGCCAACAATCTCATACCATGAAGGAGTGCCTTTTTATTTTAGTTTTATTATGATGATGACACTCCCCCCAACCTTTGCTTACACAAGCCATGGCTAACCGAATCCTTCGGGTGCCGTCCATCAATCACATACCATGGAGGAGTGTCTATTTGGTTTGATTAATTTGGGACTGGGAATCCCATTGCCAGCTCTTTTTGCAAAATTATTGGATAAGCGGATGAAGCCACTAGTCCATTGGTGAAAGTTGCCCAACAAGATTGAAAGATAAAACACCACATACTTCCTCATGAGCTATGAAACATTGACACAAATAAGAGATACTAAGTTTTGAATTATTTAAAGGTAGCACATGAAGTATTTACTTGGAATGGCAGAAAATACCATGTAGTAGGTAGGTATGGTGGAAACAAATGGCATAGGTTTGGGCTAAGGTTTGGATGCACGAGAAGTATTCCCTCTCAGTACAGGTCTTTGGCTAGCAAGGTTAATTAGCAAGCATAAGAGTCGAGGGAAACAAACAAATATACATGTGATAGAAACAATCATGCATCTTCCTTGTAAGCACAAACAATTTTAACTTCAGAATAAAAAGCTATGAGCTAACAAGAAAGAAAGACAATGAAACATCTACATGTATTTCTCTTTTCTACTTAAACCTCAAAGTGTTGTTGCTATTGACCAATGCTAAGTTTGCCAAAACCAAATAGATTTATTCAATGCTCCCAAAGTGATACCAATACTAACAACAAGGTAAATCATATGATAGAGATTGCAAACTAGAATAAGATGTGCAATATGTAAATGATAAGACTTCTCATTAATATTCCATAACGATAACTCACACCAAGGGATACATAGATAACCAACTAAAGGAGAGATACTTCCAAACTGCAACCCATCTTATATAATAACTTCCCTACTCATGATATGACACTACTTGACAGTAAAAAGTAAAAGATAGTGATGATGTGATACCGCGGCACTCCCCCAAGCTTGGAACAAACCAAGGGGATGCGAATACCGATGATGAATTACTCCTTTGGCTATGGTGATGATGAACTCCTCCCGCGCTTCTTACAGAACTCCTTCAACTTTAGTTTCTCAGCTTGACAATTCTGCACTAAGACTCGAAGAGATTCATTGTTATCTGAAGTTGGCGATGATGACCTTGTGATGCGAATCGAGTGGTATTCCAGCATTCTTCGGAGACGGCAATTCTCCTCCTGGAGTATCTCCACTTCTCTTCTCAGAGCCCGATATTGATCACAAAACTCATCGGTAGTCCGTAGAACTTCTTCCAACATAGGGAAGGAGTCGAGGCTAAGAGCGGGTGGTAAGGGTCCCTGCAGGTTATGAGAAAAAGAACGTCGAGTGTCAACAGATCCCACCGAGATTTGCTTGCTCCCACCGGCTTGCTGCTCTTGTCTTGATGGCACCTTCTTCACTTCTTCCTCCGAAAGCCCCTTGCCCTTGTTGTTGGAGGCCATGGTGCTTCTAGACCGAAAACAGATCCTGGCAGCGAAAATTCGAAACAAAACACGTCGAGAAAACGATATACGGACCTCCAGGGGTCCGGGGGATTATATAGCAAATATTTTCACGACAAAAGGGAAGTACCAGATCGAACCAGAGTCGGAAAGGGGCGACGAGGCGGCCAGACCATAGGTCGGCGCGGGCCCAGGTCAGGCCGCGCCGGCCTATGGTGGCGCCCCCTCGTGCGTCCTTTCCACTCCGTTTCGAACTCGTAATTTTTCATATTTTCCTAAAACAGCAAAAATATTGTTCGGAAAGTAAATTGCGTACTTTTCATTACCGATCTTGTTACCTATTCAAAGTCGAGTTAAAGCGGATTTGTCAATTTGCCCTTTGATGAAAGCCTCCGGTGTTTCCACTTGAATAATATCAACATCAACATTATAAGAATCACCTGAGATATAATGCTTGAGTCTTTGTCCATTCACCACTTGCGTAGCATTGCCTTGGAGAGAGCTAATTTTGATTGCTCCTGAACGATACACCTCCTCGACAACATATGGTCCTTCCCATTTCGAGAGTAATTTCCCTGCAAAGAATCTGAGACGAGACCGATACAATAGGACTTTATCCCCAATATTAAATTCTCTTTTGATAATCCTTCTATCTTGCCATTTTTTAACTTTCTCTTTAAAGAGTTTAGCATTTTCATAAGCTTCACTTCTCCATTCATCTAGAGAACTTAATTGCAACAACCTCTTATCACCGGCAAGTTTAGGATCTTTATTTAATTCTCTAACAGCCCAATAAGCTTTGTGCTCTAGTTCTAAAGGTAAATGACAAGCTTTCCCATAAACCATTTTATAAGGTGACATTCCCATGGGATTTTTATAAGCAGTTCTATAAGCCCATAGTGCATCCTTCAATTTACTAGCCCAATTTTTTCTAGTTTTATTAACGGTCTTTCCCAAAATAGATTTAATCTCTCTATTTGATAATTCTACTTGACCACTAGTTTGAGGATGATAAGCGGAAGCAATTCTATGATTAATACCATACTTAGCAAGAGTTTTTCTAAAACCTCCATGAATAAAATGAGAACCTCCATCAGTCATAATATATCTAGGCACTCCAAATCTAGGAAAAATAATGTCTAAAAGCATTCTTAAAGAGGTCTCACCATCGCACTTTTTGTAGGTATGGCTTCCACCCATTTAGTAACATAAACAACAGCAACAAGTATGTGCGTGTTACCTTCTGAAGACGGAAAAGGTCCCATGAAGTCAAATCCCCAACAATCAAACGGTTCAATAACAAGAGTATAATTCATAGGCATTTCATTACGTCTGGAGATATTACCAACCCTTTGGCATTCATCACAGAAGAGAGTTGGCCAATAAAAACCTGATTGTAGAACCTTTTGCGCGGTTCTTTCTCCGGCGTGATGTCCTCCATAAGCACTACCATGACATTTACTCAATATCTCTTGTTGTTCATATTCGGGAACACATCTTCGCATAATACCATCCACTCCTTCTTTATATAAGTGTGGGTCATCCCGAAATAATGCCTCAAGTCATAAAAGAATTTCCTCCTTTCTTTGAGCTGAAAAGGTTGGAGGCAAGTACTTGGAAACAATAAAGTTAGCATAATCAGCATACCAAGGACTGTCTCGCGAGCTCACCTTTATTACAGCCAATTGTTCATTTGGAAAACTATCATTAACAGGAACAGGATCATAAGCAATATTTTCCAATCTAGACAAATTATCGAACAGGATTATCAAGACCTTTCCTATCTACAATATGTAAATCAAATTCTTGCAAAAGAAGTACCCATCTAATAAGCCTCGGCTTAGCATCTTTCTTTGTCATAAGGTATCTAATTGCAAAGCATGATCAGTATGAATAGTAACTTTTGAATCAACAATATAAGATCTAAATTTATCACAAGCAAAGACTACAAACTAATAATTCTTTTTCAGTTGTAGCATAATTTCTTTGAGCAGCATCAAGAGTTTTACTAGCATAATGAATAACATTCAATTTTTTATCTACTCATTGTCCAAGAACAAAGGTCTACAAGAAAATCACTAGCATCACACATAATCTCAAAGGGTAAATTCCAATCAGAGGTTCAACTATAGGAGCGATTGTTAAGGCTTTCTTTAGAGTTTCAAAAGCTTCCTTACAATCATCATCAAAAACAAATGGTACATCTTTTTGAAGAAGATTAGTAAGAGGTTTTGAAATCTTGGAGAAATCTTTAATAAATCTCCTATAAAACCCAGCATGACCAAGAACACTACGAATACCTTTAACATCTCTAGGATAGGGCATCTTCTCAATTGCTTCAACTTTAGCTCTATCAACTTCAATACCTCTCTCAGAAATTTTATGTCCCAATACAATTCCTTCATTAACCATAAAGTGGCATTTCTCCCAATTAAGAACAAGGTTAGTTTCTTCACATCTCTGCAAAACTTTATCAAGGTTTCGCAAGCAACTATCAAAAGAATTCCCATAGACGGAAAAATCATCCATGAATACCTCTACAATACTCTCGCAAAAACCATGAAAAATAGCAGACATGCATCTTTGAAAAGTAGCAGGAGCATTACATAAACCAAAAGGCATGCGTCTATAAGCATAAGTTCCATAGGGACAAGTGAAAGTAGTTTTCTCTTGATCTTTAGCTTTAACGGCAATTTGTGAAAACCCAGAATAACCATCAAGAAAACAAAAATGAGTATTTTTAGACAATCTTTCTAGCATTTGATCAATAAATGGTAAAGGGTAATGATCTTTCTTAGTAACTTTATTAACTTTTCGAAAATCAATGCACATTCTATACCCTACAACTACTCTTTGAGGGATGAGCTCATCATTATCATTAGGCACAACAGTCATTCCTCCTTTCTTGGGAACGCAATGCACAGGACTAACCCATCTACTATCAAGCAATAGGATATATAATACCAGCTTCAAGAAGTCTTAATACCTCATTCCTTACCACTTCCTTCATCTTCGGAATTAGACGACGCTGATGTTCAACAACAGGCTTTGCATCATCTTCCATATTAATAGCATGTTGGCAAATAGAAGGAGAAATCCCTTTCAAATCATCAAGAGTATAGCCAATAGCTCCTCGGTGCTTCTTCAATATTTCCAATAACCTTTCTTCCTCAATCTCTGAAAGCTTAGAACTAATAATAACAGGATATATTTTCTTATCATCAATATGAGCATATTTAAGATTATCAGGCAAAGGCTTTAAATCAAAAACAGGATCTTCCTTTGGTGGCGGTGTTGTACCCAAATCTTCCACCTAAATCAAGCTTGAGAATAGGTTGGCGAAGAAAAATATCCTAAAGCTCATCACTTTCTTTCCTAAAAACTTCACTCTCGCTATCCTCTAAATGTTGCTGCAAAGGATTATTAGGAACAAGAACAATAGATGCACACTGTTCCATTTTAAAATCATCACTAGGCAAATCAGCTTTATAAGGAGTTTTGGTAAATTTAGAGAAGTTAAACTCATAAGATTCACCAGCAAATTTAGTCAAAATTTTCTCTTTCTTGCAATCTATAATAGCTCCACAAGTATTTAGAAAAGGTCTACCGAAAATAATAGGACAATAATCACTAGCAGCAGAACCAAGTACCAAAAAGTCAGCAGGATATTTAATCTTACCGCATAAAACTTCCACATCTCGAACAATACCAATTGGAGAAATAGTTTCTCTATTAGCCAGCTGAATAACCACATCAATATCTTCAAGTTCACAAGAATCAATTTCGTGCATAATCTCCGTGTAAAGCTCATAAGGAATAGCACTAACGCTTGCACCAATATCACATAAACCATAATAGCAATGATCACCAATTCTAACAGATAGCATAGGAACACTAACTTGTTTGGGTTTATTAGGATGTGAAACAATATTAGAAGCATCTTCACAGAAAATAATATGACCATCCTCCACATTTTCAAACAAGATCTTTAACTATTGCAACAAAGAGGTTCAACTTTTATTTGTTCTTCAGTTCTACAGGTTTCTTTTCACTTTTATGAACCGCACTATTTATAACAGAGTACTCCTTCATTTTAGCAGAAAAGGAGTTTTTTCAATATAAGCTTCAGTGAATAACATGATCAGCAGTTTCAACTACAACGCATTTATTAATAGATGAATCAATTTTATCTTTATACGGTTCATGATACTTATCAAAATTCTTCTTTGGCAATTCATAATGAGAGGCAAAAGCTTTATAAAGATTTACAGCAACTTGAGAATCAAGACCATATGTAGCACTCATATTACGAAATTTATCAGTATCCATAAAAGCTTCAATGCATTTATAATCATAAATTATACCTGATTCTCTATCCTTGTCGTTCTCCCAACCTTCGCATTTTCTTGGATCCGATCAAGAAGGTCCCTCTTAAACTCTTCTTTGTTGCGTGTAAATGATCCAGAACAAGAAGTATCCAGCAAGGTCTTGTCTTGAAAAGAAAGTCTTGCATAGAAATTATCAATAATAACATTACCAGGAAGCTCATGAATGGGGCATTTGAGCATTAAAGACTTCAATCTCCCCAAGCTTGGGCAATACTCTCTCCATCATGAGGCCAAAAATTATATATGCGATTCCGATCCTTGTGAATTTCACTTGAAGGATAGAACTTAGAATAAAACCGGGCACAATATCATTCCATTCAAGAGAATCCCCATTATCCAAGAATTTATACCAATGCGTCGCTTTACCAGACAGCGATAAAGAGAATAGTTTCTTCCTCACTTCATCCATAGCAATACCTGCACACTTGAATAAACCGCATAATTCATGTAAGAACAATAAATGATCTCCAGGGTGGACAGTTCCATCCCCTTCATAGCGGTTATCCATAACACGTTCAATGATTTTCATAGGTATTTTATATGGTATCACTTCCTCACCTGGCGCCTCATCCACTACCGTTGCAGTAGTAGTAGATTTCCCAAATAAAAATTGAAGAGAAGATCTCTCCATAATGACTTATAGCAGCAGTAAATAAAATCAGCACAAACAAGAAAGGTTTTCCTTACCAATAGCGCTTCACTCCCGACAACGGCGCCGTAAAAATAGTCTTGATGACCCACAAGTATAGGGGGTGTATCGTAGTATTTTCGATAAGTAAGAATGTCGATCCCAACGAGGAGCAGAAGGTGTTGACAAGCAGTTTTCGATGAAGAATTCCCTGTAAATGCTCACGCACAAGTATTCGGGGTTTTGATGTAACAGTTGAATAAAGTACGAGTAAGTAAAGTGCGAGAGTAACAATTGCAGCGAGTGGCCCAATCCTTTTTAGCACAAAGGACAAGCCGGTTTGTTTACTTATAATGACCAAACGTTCTCGAGGACACACGGGATTTTAGTCTAATGCTTTCGCTACATACGGCTAAATAATCTTCATTGTTATGATAAGTGTTGTGTGGGTGAACCTATGCTAATGTACCGCCCTTCCTAGGACTAATACATACTTGTGATTATACCCCTTGCAAGCATCCGCAACTACAAGAAAGTAATTAAGAATAAATCTAACCACAGCCTTAAACTCGAGATCCTCGCTATCCCTCCTGCATCGATATACCAACGGGGTTTAGGTTTCGTCACTCCGGCAACCCCGCAATTGGCAAACGAATACAAGATGCACTCCCTAGGCCCATAAATGGTGAAGTGTCATGTAGTCGACGTTCACATGACACCACTAGAAGAATAACACCACAACTTAAATATCATACCATTGAATATTACTCAACCATAGTTCACTACTAACATTTAGACTTCACCCATGTCCTCAAGAACTAAACGAACTACTCACGAGACATCATATGGAACATGATCAGAGGTGATATGATGATGAATAACAATCTGAACATAAACTTGGTTCAATGGTTTCACTCAATAGCATCAACAACAAGTAGAGATCGATACCGGGAGAGTTTCCCCTATCAAACAATCAAGATCAAACCCAAATTGCTACGGAGGTGACGGTGTCCAGCGGTGGAGACGGCGGTGATGATGGTGGAGATGATGATGATGGTGATGGAGATGATGTCCAGCTTGATGACGGTGACGATGGCGTCGATTTCCCCCTCCCGGAGGGAATTTCCCCAGGATTCCTGCCCGCCGGAGAGCTCTTTTCTCTCTGGTGTTCTCCGCCCCGCAGAGGCGGCTGTAACTCTTTGCGAGGTACCCTCTGTGGCTTAGGTTTTCGGGACGAAGGATTTCGCGAAGAAAAGGAGGCGAAAGGGGCTGTGGGGCCCCCACACCACATGGTGGCGCGGCCAGGCCATGGGCCGCGCCGCCCTATGGTGTGGGCCCACCCTGGGTCCTCCTGGCTCCTCCTTCTGGCTTCCTTCGTCATCTTGAAAAATAGGATTTTTGGTATAATTTCCTTCCACAGTTGATCTTCCGAAATATTGCGTTCTGACGGTGCTTTTTCTAGCAGAATCCTAGCTCCGGTGCTTGATCCTCCAATAATGATGAAACATGCAAAATAGATGAAATAACATAAGTATTGTGTCCCAATATGAAATATATCAATGAATAACAGCAAATTATGATATAAAATAGTGATGCAAATTGGACGTATCAGAACCTGATAATGTTGTCGATGAAGAAGGGGATGCCTTGGGCATCCC
Source organism: Lolium perenne (assembly GCF_019359855.2). Classification (NCBI taxonomy): domain Eukaryota; kingdom Viridiplantae; phylum Streptophyta; class Magnoliopsida; order Poales; family Poaceae; genus Lolium; species Lolium perenne. Next base: position 188,272,189 of record NC_067246.2, on the reverse strand, counting down.
CAAGCTTAGACACTTGAGTCTTCTTAGAATATGCAGGGGTGAACCACCGGGGCATCCCCAAGCTTAGAGCTTTCACTCTCCTTGATCATATTGCATCATACTCCTCTCTTGATCCTTGAAAACTTCCTCCACACCAAACTCGAAACAACTCATTAGAGGGTTAGTGGACAATAAAAATTAACATGTTCAGAGGTGACACAATCATTCTTAACACTTCTGGACATTGCATAAAGCTACTGGACATTAATGGATCAAAGAAATTCATCCAACATAGCAAAAGAGGCAATGCGAAATAAAAGGCAGAATCTGTCAAAACAGAACAGTTCGTATTGACGAATTTTATCGAGGCACCAGACTTGCTCAAATGAAAATGCTCAAATTGAATGAAAGTTGCGTACATATCTGAGGATCACTCACGTAAATTTGCATAATTTTCTGAGTTACCTACAGAGAAAACAGCCCAGATTCGTGACAGCAAAGAAATCTGTTTCTGCGCAGTAATCCAAATCTAGTATGAACTTTACTATCAACGACTTTACTTGGCACAACAAAACACTAAACTAAGATAAGGAGAGGTTGCTACAGTAGTAAACAACTTCCAAGACTCAAAATAAAAACAAAATACTGTAGTAAAAACCATGGGTTGTCTCCCATAAGCGCTTTTCTTTAACGCCTTTCAGCTAGGCGCAGAAAGTGTGTATCAAGTATTATCAAGAGACGAAGCATCTTCAGCGGGGTTTGGAGTTTTCTCAACCATGCATAGTATATTGGATACATAAGTTTCAGCGGCTCCCTTTTCATTAGTCTTGGGCTTGCTACTCTCATCAAACAAATTTTCAGGAACGAGCCAAGCATAGTTATTTTTCTAGTGCATCATTCATCGCTAGGAGCTTACATGGTATTGGTGCTTTGATCTCCCCACCATCATTAATATTATTAGTGTACTTTATTCTATCCATATCCATCTTTTCAAGGAGACTAACAAAATTGGTATAAGAACCAAGCATATTATATTTAGCAAAGACCTTTCTAGCCTCTCTTGCTATACCACCAAATTCTCTAAGAAGGGTTTCTAAAACAAAGTCTTTCTTTTCCCCTTCTTCCATATCACCGAGTGTAAGAAACATGTGTTGAATTATAGGATTGAGATTAACAAATTTAGTTTCCATCATACGAACTAAAGCAGCAGCGGCAATTTCATAAGTAGGAGCAAGTTCTACCAAGTGTCTATCTTCAAAATCTTCAACGGTACTGACATGATTGAAAAATTCTTCTATATTATTTCTCCCAATTATAGACCCACGTCCTACCGGTATGTCTTTCGTGGTAAAATTAAAAGGAAACATGATGAATCAAGTAAAGTAAATGCAAGTAACTAATTTTTTTTTGTTTTTGATATAGAGTGCAAGACAGTAAATAAAGTAAAGCTAGCAACTAATTTTTTTTTGTGTTTTGATATAATGCAGCAAACAAAGTAGTAAATAAAATAAAGCAAGACAAAAACAAAGTAAAGAGATTGGGAAGTGGAGACTCCCCTTGCAGCGTGTCTTGATCTCCCCGGCAACGGCGCCAGAAATTTGCTTGATGCGTGTAGTTGACACGTCCGTTGGGAACCCCAAGAGGAAGGTGTGATGCGCACAGCGGCAAGTTTCCCTCAAGAAGAAACCAAGGTTTAATCGAACCGGTAGGAGTCAAGAAGCACGTTGAAGGTTGATGGCGGCGGGATGTAGTGCGGCGCAACACCGTAGATTCCTACGCCAACGTGGAACTCGCACAACACAACCAAAGTACTTTGCCCCAACGAAACAAAGTGAGGTTGTCAATCTCACCGGCTTGCTGTAACAAAGGATTAACCGTATTGTGTGGAAGATGATTGTTTGCGTAAAAACAGAAACAAGTATTGCAAAGAGATTGTATGCGATGTAAAGAATAGGACCGGGGTCCACAGTTCACTAGAGGTGTCTCTCCCATAAGATAAACAGCATGTTGGGTGAACAAATTACAGTTGGGCAATTGACAAATAAAGAGGGCATGACCATGCACATACATATTATGATGAGTATAGTGAGATTTAATTGGGCATTACGACAAAGTACATAGACCGCTATCCAGCATGCATCTATGCCTAAAAAGTCCACCTTCAGGTTATCATCCGAACCCCCTCCAGTATTAAGTTGCTAACAATGACAATTGCATTAAGTATTGCGCGTAATGTAATCAGTAACTACATCCTCGAACATAGCACCAATGTTTTATCCCTAGTGGCAACAAAGACATCCATAATCTTAGATATTTCTGTCACTTCCCCAGATTCACGGAGACATGAACCCACTATCGAGCATAAATACTCCCTCTTGGAGTTACAAGCATTTACTTGGCCAGAGCATCTACTAGTAACGGAGAGCATGCAAGATCATAAACAACACATAGATATAAATTGATAATCAACATAACAAGTATTCTCTATTCATCGGATCCCAACAAACACAACATATAGAATTACAGATAGATGATCTTGATCATGTTCGGCAGCTCACAAGACCCGACAATTAAGCACAATGGGGAGAAGACAACCATCTAGCTACTGCTATGGACCCATAGTCCAGGGGTAGACTACTCACTCATCACTCCGGAGGCGACCATGGCGGCGTAGAGTCCTCCGGGAGATGAATCCCCTCTCCGGCAGGGTGCCGGAGGCGATCTCCGAATCCCGAGATGGGATTGGCGGCGGCGGCGTCTCTGGAAGGTTTTCCGTATCGTGGCTCTCGGTGGGGGTTTCGCGACGGAGGCTTTAAGTAGGCGGAAGGGCAGGTCGGGGGCCACATGAGGGCCCCACACCACAGTCGGCGCGGCCAAGGGCCAGGCCGCGCCGCCTAGGGTGTGGCCACCTCGTGGCCCCACTTCGTCTCCTCTTCGGTCTTCTCGGAAGCTTCGTGGCAAAATAGGACCCTGGGCGTTGATTTCGTCCAATTCCGAGAATATTTCGTTCGGGATTTCTGAAACCAAAAACAGCAGAAAACAGAATCGGCACTTCGGCATCTTGTTAATAGGTTAGTTCCAGAAAATGCACGAATATGACATAAAGTGTGCATAAAACATGTAGATATCATCAATAATGTGGCATGGAACACAAGAAATTATCGATATGTCGGAGACGTATCACTTGGCCGCACGGGTTGAAGCCGCACGCCCAGCACCTTCTTCCACAGCTTCTTTGCCGGCGCCGACCACGCCTGCCATCATCACCTCCACGCTGCCGGGTGCGCGGCCATCATGTAGCCACCTTGGCGGATCCGGCGCCACCAACACCGGCGAGGGGCGCTGGCGCACATGAACGGTGCCGAAGTAGATGCGGTGGCTGCCGAACTCGATGATGCGGCCGTTCTTGGGGAAGATGCCGCCGTTGGCGAAGCAGCCCGCGTTGTCGTTGATGAAGTCCATGTCATAGAAGCGCTGCACCAGCGCAGACACCGTACGCTGGCCGGCGACGTCGAGGATGCCCGCCCGAATGTGAACTCCAGCAAGCGCCACTTCATGCCCCACGGTGGGCGCCAACTGTCGTCGTGGCGAACGAGCAGATGCCATGGGATGGCTTAAGTTGGGGCCGTATGGGCGCAAGAGGATTCAGGGGAGGGTTTATGATTAGATGGGATGAACTTCCGGATGCTTTCCTCAAGAACTCAGCCAAAGGCAAGGGTACAAGAAGAAACACACAAGGAAGAACTCTGCTCTAGATCACGATCTTCATTGATCTCCACAGGATACAGGTTTTTTGGATACAAGGTTCATCGCGCCTCCAAAGGGCAGTGCCCCCTCTCCTTATATAGGGGAGAGGGTGGCTTACAGAGCAAGAAACCCTAATGGCATCTTTGACTGGACAAACTACTTTACAAAGCTACTTTAATCATGGATGACGCCGGGGTCTTCTCAAATCAGGGAGGCTGACGTCCTCCAGCTTCTTTCTGCGTCACCCCTCTCTGTGGCACCAGGGCTTCGATTAAAGCCACTTTGCTTAGCTCATCCTTGTCCTCTAGCTCTGAAGAGAATCTTTGACCAGTCTTGCCGACATGCTCTTCTTTCCGGTAGCCCGGTGTCTTCTTCATCCGGTTCCGGTATACCCCTCTGGAGATACCGGCCTGGCTTTACTTAGTCAAACACTTATCTCTGTGCTCCGGTACAAACATTAAACCGGTATCTTGATGGCTCAAACTATCCGGTTTGGCATGCCTTTGGCATACCGGGGGTCATCCCCCCAACACTCTCACTACAATTAATAGTAATGACTATGCTTCTGTGGAGAGTAATAATTTTATGCATGTAGCTCATGATAAGAATGTTTCATGTGATAGTTATATTGTTGAGTTTGTTCATGACGCTACTGAAATTTTTTATGAGAGAGGACAATATGGTTGTAGGGATTTCCATGTTACTAAAACACCTCTCTTTTTGCTGAAAATATTGAAGTTGCGCTTGTCTAGTTTTCCTATGCTTATTGCATTATGCTTACATGACTTGTTTATTTACAAGATTCCTTTTCACAGGAAGTGGGTTAGACTTAAAAGTGTTTCTTATTTGCTTTTGATGCTCTCTTTTGCTTCAACTCTTATTTCTTGCGAGAGCATCATTAAAATTACTGAGCCCATCTTAATGGCTATAAAGAAAGCACTTCTTGGGAGATAACCCATGTGTTTATTTTGCTTTTGTTTTATATTTGAGTCTTGTAAGTTGTTACTACTGTAGAAACCTCTACTTATCTTTATTTTATTGCATTGTTGTGCCAAGTAAAGTCTTTGATAGTAAAGATGATACTAGATTTGGATTACTGCGCAGAAACAGATTTCTTGCTGTCACGAATTTGAGTAGTATTCTCTGTAGGTAACTGATGGCGTGTAACTCACACGTTCGTTGGGAACCCCAAGAGGAAGGTATGATGCGCACAGCAGCAAGTTTTCCCTCAGAAAGAAACCAAGGTTTATCGAACCAGGAGGAGCTAAGAAGCACGTTGAAGGTTGATGGCGGCGGGATGTAGTGCGGCGCAACACCGGGGATTCCGGCGCCAACGTGGAACCTGCACAACACAACCAAAGTACTTTGCCCCAACGAAACAGTGAGGTTGTCAATCTCACCGGCTTGCTGTAACAAAGGATTAACCGTATTGTGTGGAAGATGATTGTTTGCAGAAAACAGTAGAACAAGTATTGCAGTAGATTGTATTTCAGTAAAGAGAATTGGACCGGGGTCCACAGTTCTCTAGAGGTGTCTCTCCCATAAGATAAACAGCATGTTGGGTGAACAAATTACAGTTGGGCAATTGACAAATAAAGAGGGCATGACCATGCACATACATATCATGATGAGTATAGTGAGATTTAATTGGGCATTACGACAAAGTACATAGACCGCCATCCAGCATGCATCTATGCCTAAAAAGTCCACCTTCAAAGTTATCATCCGAACCCCTCCGTATTAAGTTGCTAACAACAGACAATTGCATTAAGTATTGCGCGTAATGTAACTAGTGACTACATCCTTGAACATAGCACCAATGTTTTATCCCTAGTGGCAACAGCACATCCATAACCTTAGAGGTTCTTGTCACCCCTCCAGATTCACGGAGACATGAACCCACTATCGAGCATAAATACTCCCTCTTGGAGTTACTAGCATCAACTTGGCCAGAGCATCTACTAATAACGGAGAGCATGCAAGATCATAAACAACACATAGACATAGCTTTGATAATCAACATAACAAGTATTCTCTATTCTTCGGATCCCAACAAACGCAACATATAGAATTACAGATAGATGATCTTGATCATGTTAGGCAGCTCACAAGATCCGACAATGATAGCACAATGGGGAGAAGACAACCATCTAGCTACTGCTATGAACCCATAGTCCAGGGGTAGACTACTCACACATCACTCCGGAGGCGACCATGGTGGCGTAGAGTCCTCCGGGAGATGATTCCCCTCTCCGGCAGGGTGCCGGAGGCGATCTCCTGGATCCCCCGAGATGGGATCGGCGTTGGCGGCGTCTCTGGAAGGTTTTCCGTATCGTGGCTCTCGGTACTGGGGGTTTCGTCACGGAGGCTTTAAGTAGGCGGAAGTGTAGGTCAAGAGGCGGCGCGAGGGGCCCAGACCATAGGGCCGCGCGGCCAGGGCAGGGGCCGCGCCGCCCTATGCTCTGGCTGCCTCGTGGCCCCTCTTCGTTTCGTCTTCGGACTTCTGGAAGCTTCGTGGAAAAATAGGCCCCTGGGCTTTGATTTCGTCCAATTCCGAGAATATTTCCTTACTAGGATTTCTGAAACCAAAAACAGCAGAAACAAAGAATCGGCACTTCGGCATCTTGTTAATAGGTTAGTTCCAGAAAATGCACGAATATGACATAAAGTGTGCATAAAACATGTAGATAACATCGATAATGTGGCATGGAACATAAGAAATTATCGATACGTCGGAGACGTATCAGCATCCCCAAGCTTAGTTCTGCTCGTCCCGAGCAGGTAAAACGATAACACAGATAATTTCTGGAGTGACATGCCATCATAATCTTGATCATACTATTTGTAAAGCATATGTAGTGAATGCAGCGATCAAAACAATGTATATGACATGAGTAAACAAGTGAATCATAAAGCAAAGACTTTTCATGAATAGCACTTCAAGACAAGCATCAATAAGTCTTGCATAAGAGTTGACTCATAAAGCAATAATTCAAAGTAAAGGCATTGAAGCAACACAAAAGAAGATTAAGTTTCAGCGGTTGCTTTCAACTTGTAACATGTATATCTCATGGATATTGTCAACATAGAGTAATATAATAAGTGCAATAAGCAAGTATGTAGGAATCAATGCACAGTTCACACAAGTGTTTGCTTCTTGAGGTGGAGAGAAATAGGTGAACTGACTCAACATTGAAAGTAAAAGAATTGTCCTCCATAGAGGAAAAGCATCGATTGCTATATTTGTGCTAGAGCTTTGATTTTGAAAACATGAAACAATTTTGTCAACGGTAGTAATAAAGCATATGCATCATGTAAATTATATCTTATAAGTTGCAAGCCTCATGCATAGTGTACTAATAGTGCCCGCACCTTGTCCTAATTAGCTTGGACTACCGGATCATCACAATGCACATGTTTTGACCAAGTGTCACAAAGGGGTACCTCTATGCCGCCTGTACAAAGGTCTAAGGAGAAAACTCGCATTTGGATTTCTCGCTATTGATTATTCTCAACTTAGACATCCATACCGGGACAACATAGACAACAGATAATGGACTCCTCTTTTATGCATAAGCATGTAACAACAATTAATAATTTTCTCATTTGAGATTGAGGATATATGTCCAAAACTGAAACTTCCACCATGGATCATGGCTTTAGTTAGCGGCCCAATGTTCTTCTCTAACAATATGCATGCTTAACCATAGGGTGGTAGATCTCTCTTACTTCAGACAAGACGAACATGCATAGCAACTCACATGAAATTCAACAAAGAGTAGTTGATGGCGTCCCCAGTAAACATGGTTATCGCACAACAAGCAACTTAATAAGAGATAAAGTGCATAATTACATATTCAATACCACAATAGTTTTTAAGCTATTTGTCCCATGAGCTATATATTGCAAAGGTGAATGATGGAATTTTAAAGGTAGCACTCAAGCAATTTACTTTGGAATGGCGGAAAATACCATGTAGTAGGTAGGTATGGTGGACACAAATGGCATAGTGGTTGGCTCAAGTATTTTGGATGCATGAGAAGTATTCCCTCTCGATACAAGGTTTAGGCTAGCAAGGCTTATTTGAAACAAACACAAGGATGAACCGGTGCAGCAAAACTCACATAAAAGACATATTGAAAACATTATAAGACTCTACACCGTCTTCCTTGTTGTTCAAACTCAATACTAGAAATTATCTAGACCTTAGAGAAACCAAATATGCAAACCAAATTTTAGCATGCTCTATGTATTTCTTCATTAATGGGTGCAAAGCATATGATGCAAGAGCTTAAACATGAGCACAACAATTGCCAAGTATCACATTACCCAAGACATTAATAGCAATTACTACATGTATCATTTTCCAATTCCAACCATATAACAATTTAACGAAGGAGAAACTTCGCCATGAATACTATGAGTAGAAACCAAGGACATACTTGTCCATATGCTACAGCGGAGCGTGTCTCTCTCCCATAAAGTGAATGCTAGAATCCATTTTATTAAAACAAAACAAAAAACAAAAACAAACCGACGCTCCAAGAAAAAGCACATAAGATGTGATGGAATAAAAATATAGTTTCAGGGGAGGAACCTGATAATGTTGTCGATGAAGAAGGGGATGCCTTGGGCATCCCCAAGCTTAGATGCTTGAGTCTTCTTGATATATGCAGGGGTGAACCACCGGGGCATCCCCAAGCTTAGAGCTTTCACTCTCCTTGATCATGTTGCATCATACTCCTCTCTTGATCCTTGAAAACTTCCTCCACACCAAACTCGAAACAACTCATTAGAGGGTTAGTGCACAATAAAAATTAACATATTCAGAGGTGACACAATCATTCTTAACACTTCTGGACATTGCATAATGCTACTGGACATTAGTGGATCAAAGAAATTCATCCAACATAGCAAAAGAGGCAATGCGAAATAAAAGGCAGAATCTGTCAAAACAGAACAGTTCGTATTGACGAATTTTAAAATGGCACCATACTTGCTCAAATGAAAATGCTCAAATTGAATGAAAGTTGCGTACATATCTGAGGATCATGCACGTAAATTGGCTTAATTTTCTGAGCTACCTACAGGGAGGTGGACCCAGATTCGTGACAGCAAAGAAATCTGGAACTGCGCAGTAATCCAAATCTAGTACTTACTTTTCTATCAACGGCTTTACTTGGCACAACAAAACACAAAACTAAGATAAGGAGAGGTTGCTACAGTAGTAAACAACTTCCAAGACACAAAATAAAAACAAAGTACTGTAGGTAAAAACATGGGTTGTCTCCCATAAGCGCTTTTCTTTAACGCCTTTCAGCTAGGCGCAGAAAGTGTGTATCAAGTATTATCAAGAGACGAAGTGTCAACATCATAATTTGTTCTCATAATAGAATCAAAAGGTAACTTCATTCTCTTTCTAGGGAAGTGTTCCATACCTTTCTTGAGAGGAAATTGATATTTTATATTACCTTCCTTCATATCAATGATAGCACCAACAAATAAGAAAAGGTCTTCCCAATATAATGGGACAAGATGCATTGCATTCAATATCCAAGACAACAAAATCAACGGGGACAAGGTTATTATTAACGGTAATACGAACATTATCAACTTTCCCCAAAGGTTTCTTTGTAGAATGATCAGCAAGATTAACATCCAAATAACAATTTTTCAATGGTGGCAAGTCAAGCATATTATAAATTTTCTTAGGCATAACAGAAATACTTGCACCAAGATCACATAAAGCATTACAATCAAAATCTTTAACCTTCATCTTAATGATGGGCTCCCAACCATCCTCTAGCTTTTTAGGAATAGAGGCTTTGCGCTCTAGTTTCTCTTCTCTAGCTTTTATGAGAGCATTTGTAATATGATGTGTGAAAGCCAAATTTATAGCACTAGCATTAGGACTTTTAGCAAGTTTTTGCAAGAACTTTATAACTTTAGAGATGTGGCAATCATCAAAATTCAAACCATTATAATCTAAAGCAATGGGATCATCATCCCCAATGTTGGAAAAAATTTCAGCAGCTTTATCACAGGCAGTTTCAGCAGTTTCAGTTTCTCGCGCTTTGCATTAGAAGTGGAAACATTGCTAACACCAATTCTTTTATTAGTATTAGTAGGAGGTGCAGCAACATGTGTAGCATTAGCATTACTAGTGGTGGTAATAGTCCAAACTTTAGCTACATTCTTCTCTTTAGCTAGTTTTTCATTTTCTTCTCTATCCCACCTAGCATGCAGTTCAGCCATTAATCTTATATTCTCATTAATTCTAACTTGGATGGCATTTGCTGTAGTAACAATTTTATTATGATGATTTTCATTAGGCAAAACTTTTGATTTCAAAAGATCAACATCAGCAGCAAGACTATCGACTTTAGAAGCAAGTATATCAATTTTCCCAAGCTTTTCTTCAACAGATTTGTTAAAAGCAGTTTGTGTACTAATAAATTCTTTAAGCATGGCTTCAAGTCCAGGGGGTGAACTCCTATTATTGTTGTAAGAATTCCCATAAGAATTACCATAGCCGTTGCCATTATTATAAGGATATGGCCTATAGTTGTTACTAGAATTGTTCCGGTAAGCATTGTTGTTGAAATTATTATTTTTAATGAAGTTTACATCAACATGTTCTTCTTGTGCAACCAATGAAGCTAACGGAACATTATTAGGATCAATATTAGTCCTATCATTCACAAGCATAGACATAATAGCATCAATCTTATCACTCAAGGAAGAGGTTTCTTCGACAGAATTTACCTTCTTACCTTGTGGAGCTCTTTCCATGTGCCATTCAGAGTAGTTGATCATCATATTATCAAGAAGCTTTGTTGCTTCACCAAGAGTGATGGACATAAAGGTACCTCCAGCAGCTGAATCCAATAAATTCCGTGAAGAAAAATTTAGTCCTGCATAGAAGATTTGGATGATCATCCAAGTAGTCAGTCCATGGGTTGGGCAATTTTTAACCAGAGATTTCATTCTTTCCCAAGCTTGAGCAACATGTTCAGTATCTAGTTGTTTAAAATTCATTATGCTACTCCTCAAAGATATAATTTTAGCAGGGGGATAATATCTACCGATAAAGGCATCCTTGCATTTAGTCCATGAATCAATACTATTCTTAGGCAGAGATAGCAACCAATCTTTAGCTCTTCCTCTTAATGAGAAAGTGAACAATTTTAGTTTAATAATATCACCATCTACATCTTTATATTTTTGCATTTCACATAGTTCAACAAAATTATTGAGATGGGCAGCAGCATCATCAGAACTAACACCAGAAAATTGCTCTCGCATAACAAGATTCAAGAAAGCAGTTTAATTTCAAAGAATTCTGCTGTAGTAGCAGGTGGAGCAATAGGTGTGCATAAGAAATCATTATTATTTGTGGTTGTGAAGTCACACAACTTAGTATTTTCAGGATTGGCCATTTTAGCAACAGTAAATAAAACAAACTAGATAAAGTAAATGCAAGTAACTAATTTTTTTGTGTTTTTGATATAGCAAACAAGATAGCAAATAAAGTAAAACTAGCAACTAATTTTTTTGTATTTTGATTTAGTGCAGCAAACAAAGTAGTAAATAAAACTAAGCAAGACAAAAACAAAGTAAAGAGATTGAGAAGTGGAGACTCCCCTTGCAGCGTGTCTTGATCTCCCCGGCAACGGCGCCAGAAAAAGAGCTTGATGGCGTGTAACTCACACGTTCGTTGGGAACCCCAAGAGGAAGGTATGATGCGCACAGCAGCAAGTTTTCCCTCAGAAAGAAACCAAGGTTTATCGAACCAGGAGGAGCCAAGAAGCACGTTGAAGGTTGATGGCGGCGGGATGTAGTGCGGCGCAACACCAGGGATTCCGGCGCCAACGTGGAACCTGCACAACACAACCAAAGTACTTTTGCCCCAACGAACAAAGTGAGGTTGTCAATCTCACCGGCTTGCTGTAACAAAGGATTAACCGTATTGTGTGGAAGATGATTGTTTGCAGAAAACAGTAGAACAAGTATTGCGAGATTGTATTTCAAGAAAGAGAATTGGACCGGGGTCCACAGTTCACTAGAGGTGTCTCTCCCATAAGATAAACAGCATGTTGGGTGAACAAATTACAGCTTGGGCAATTGACAAATAAAGAGGGCATGACCATGCACATACATATCATGATGAGTATAGTGAGATTTAATTGGGCATTACGACAAAGTACATAGACCGCCATCCAGCATGCATCTATGCCTAAAAAGTCCACCTTCAGGTTATCATCCGAACCCCTCCAGTATTAAGTTGCTAACAACAGACAATTGCATTAAGTATTGCGCGTAATGTAACTAGTGACTACATCCTTAAACATAGCACCAATGTTTTATCCCTAGTGGCAACAAGCACATCCATAACCTTAGAGGTTCTTGTCACCCCTCCGCATTCACGGAGACATGAACCCACTATCGAGCATAAATACTCCCTCTTGGAGTTACTAGCATCAACTTGGCCAGAGCATCTACTAATAACGGAGAGCATGCAAGATCATAAACAACACATAGACATAGCTTTGATAATCAACATAACAAGTATTCTCTATTCATCGGATCCCAACAAACGCAACATATAGAATTACAGATAGATGATCTTGATCATGTTAGGCAGCTCACAAGATCCGACAATGATAGCACAATGGGGAGAAGACAACCATCTAGCTACTGCTATGGACCCATAGTCCAGGGGTAGACTACTCACACATCACTCCGGAGGCGACCATGGCGGCGTAGAGTCCTCCGGGAGATGATTCCCCTCTCCGGCAGGGTGCCGGAGGCGATCTCCTGGATCCCCCGAGATGGGATCGGCGTTGGCGGCGTCTCTGGAAGGTTTTCCGTATCGTGGCTCTCGATGCGGGGGTTTCGTCACGGAGGCTTTAAGTAGGCGGAAGGGTAGGTCAAGAGGCGGCGCGAGGGGCCCAGACCATAGGGCCGCGCGGCCAGGCAAGGGCCGCGCCGCCCTATGCTCTGGCTGCCTCGTGGCCCCTCTTCGTTTCGTCTTCGGACTTCTGGAAGCTTCGTGGAAAAATAGGCCCCTGGGCTTTGATTTCGTCCAATTCCGAGAATATTTCCTTACTAGGATTTCTGAAACCAAAAACAGCAGAAAACAACAACTGGCACTTCGGCATCTTGTTAATAGGTTAGTTCCAGAAAATGCACGAATATGACATGAAGTGTGCATAAAACATGTAGATAACATCAATAATGTGGCATGGAACATAAGAAATTATCGATACGTCGGAGACGTATCAGTAACTCAGAAAAATATGCCAATTTACGTGCGTGATCCTCAGATATGTACGCAACTTTCATTCAATTTGAGCATTTTCATCTGAGCAAGTTAAGTGCCACAGAAAAATTCGTCTTTACAGACTGTTCTGTTTTGACAGATTCTGCCTTTTATTTCGCATTGCCTGTTTTGCTATGTTTGATGGATTTCTTTGTTCCATTAACTTTCAGTAGCTTTGTGCAATGTCCAGAAGTGTTAAAAATGATTATGTCACCTCTGAATATGTGAATTTTTGATTATACACTAACCCTCTAATGAGTTTGTTTTGAGTTTGGTGTGGAGGAAGTTTTCAAGGATCAAGAGAGGAGGATGATACAATATGATCAAGGAGAGTGAAAACTCTAAGCTTGGGGATGACCTCGTTGTTCATCCCTGCATATTTCAAGAAGACTCAAGCATCTAAGCTTGGGGATGCCCAAGGCATCCCCTTCTTTATCGACAAATTATCAGGTCACCTCTAGTGAAACTATATTTTTATTCCGTCACATCTTATGTGCTTTACTTGGAGCGTCTTTATGTTCTTATTTTTGTTTTTTTTTGAATAAAATTGGATCCTAGCATTCTTTGTGTGGGAGAGAGACACGCTCCGCTGTTGCATATGAACACATATGTTCTTAGCTTTATTCTTAATGTTCATGGCGAAGGTTGAAACTGCTTCGTTAATTGTTATATGGTTGGAAACAGAAAATGCTACATGTGGTAATTGGTATAATGTCTTGAATAATTTGATACTTGGCAATTGTTGTGCTCATATAGATCATGTTTTAAGCTCTTGCATCATGTACTTTGCACCTATTAATGAAGAACTACATAGAGCTTGTTAAAAATTTGGTTTGCATGATTGGTCTCTCTAAAGTCTAGATATTTTCTGGTGAGGGTTTGAACAACAAGGAAGACAATGTAGAGTCTTATAATGCTTTCAATGTGTTTTTATGTAAGTTTTGCTGTACCGGTTCATACTTGTGTTTGCTTCAAACAACCTTGCTAGCCTAAGCCTTGTATTGAGAGGGAATACTTCTCGTGCATCCAAAATCCTTGAGCCAAAAACTATGCAATTTGTGTCCACCATACCTACCTACTACATGGTATTTTTCTGCCATTCCAAGTAAATACTTCGTGTGCTACCTTTAAACAATTCAAAAGTTATTATCTCTTATTTGTGTCAATGTTTTATAGCTCATGAGGAAGTATGTGGTGTTTTATCTTTCAATCTTGTTGGGCAGACTTTCACCAATGGACTAGTGGCTTCATCCGCTTATCCAATAATTTTGCAAAAAGAGCTGGCAACGGGGTTCCCAGCCCCAATTAATTAACCTTCATTAATAATTCTCTTCACATGTTTTGCTCTGATTCATTAGTAAGCAACTTAATTTTGCAAATAGACACTCCTCCATGGTATGTGAAATGTTGGAAGGCACCCGAGGATTCGGTTAGCCATGGCTTGTGAAAGCAAAGGTTGGAAGGAGTGTCACCCAAAAATAAAAATAAAACTACACTAAAGTACATGTGTAAACAAAAGAGAAAAGGGATGATCTACCTTGGTGGTAGAGATAACGTCCTTCATGGGAGCCGCTCTTTGAAAGTCTGTCTGGCAAGGGGGTTAGAGTGCTCACTACCATTCGTTGACAACAACAAACACCTCTCAAAACTTTACTTTTATGCTCTCTTTATGATTTCAAAACTTGAAAGCTCTAGCACATGATTTTATCCCTGCTTCCCTCTGCGAAGGGCCATTCTTTTACTTTTATGTTGAGTCAGTTTACCTAATTCTTTCTATCTTAGAAGCAAACACTTGTGTTAACTGTGCATTGATTCCTACATACTTGCTTATTTGCATTCATCATATTACTTTGTGTTGACAATTATCCATGAGATATACATGTTGAAGTTGAAAGCAACTGCTGAAACTTATATCTTCCTTTGTGTTGCTTCAAAACTTTCTACTATGAAGTTATTGCTTTATGAGTTAACTCTTATGCAAGTCTTATTGATGCTTGTCTTGAAAGTACTATTCATGAAAAGTCTTTGCTATATGATTCAGTTGTTTACTCATTGTCTTTACCATTGCTTCGAATCGCTGCATTCATCTCATGTGCTTTACAATAGTATTGATCAAGATTATGATAGTATGTCACTTCAGAAATTATCTTTGTTATCGTTTACCTACTCGAGGACGAGTAGGAACTAAGCTTGGGGATGCTTGATACGTCTCAAACGTATCTATAATTTCTTATGTTCCATGCTACTATGATGATACTCACATGTTTTATACACACTTTATGTCATATTTATGCATTTTCCGGCACTAACCTATTGACAAGATGCCGAAGAGCCAGTTGTTGTTTTCTGCTGTTTTTGGTTTCAGAAATCCTACAAAGGAAATATTCTTGGAATTGGACGAAATCAACGCCCAGGGTCTTATTTTTTCACGAAGCTTCCAGAAGACCGAAAGGATTACGAAGTGGGGCGACGAGGCGCCGCCACACCAGGGCCGCGCGGCCAAGGTGGGCCCCGCGCCGCCCTGTTGTGTGGGGCCCTCGCGCCGCCTCCAACCCTACCCTTCCGCCTACTTAAAGCTTTCGTCGCGAAAACCCCAGTACCGAGAGCCACGATACGGAAAACCTTCCAGAGACGCCGCCGCCGCCAATCCCATCTCGGGGGATTCAGGAGATCGCCTCCGGCACCCTGCCGGAGAGGGGAATCATCTCCCGGAGGACTCTTCATCGCCATGATCGCCTCCGGATTGATGTGTGAGTAGTTCACCCCTGGACTATGGGTCCATAGCAGTAGCTAGATGGTTGTCTTCTCCTCATTGTGCCATCATGTTCGATCTTGTGAGCTGCCTATCATGATCAAGATCATCTATTTGTAATGCTACATGTTGTGTTTGTTGGGATCCGATGAATATGGAATACTATGTTATGTTGATTATCAATCTATCATATATGTGTTGTTTATGATCTTGCATGCTCTCCGTTGCTAGTAGAGGCTCTGGCCAAGTTGATACTTGTAACTCCAAGAGGGAGTATTTATGCTCGATAGTGGGTTCATGCCTCCATTTAATTTGGGACAGTGACAGAAAGTTCTAAGGTTGTGGATGTGCTATTGCCACTAGGGATAAAACATCAATGCTTTGTCTAAGGATATTTGTGTTGATTACATTACGCACCATACTTAATGCAATTGTCTGTTGTTTGCAACTTAATACTGGAAGGGGTGCGGATGCTAACCTGAAGGTGGACTTTCTAGGCATAGATGCATGCTGGATAGCGGTCTATGTACTTTGTCGTAATGCCCAATTGAATTTCACACTACTCATCATGATATGTATGTGCATTGTTATGTCCTCTCTATTTGTCAATTGCCCAACTGTAATTTGTTCACCCAACATGCTATTTCTTATTGGAGAGACACCACTAGTGAACTGTGGACCCCGGTCTATTCTTTTACATCGAATACAATCTACTGCAATACTTGTTTTTACTGTTCTTCGCAAACATCATCTTCCACACTATACATCTAATCCTTTGTTACAGCAAGCCGGTGAGATTGGCAACCTCACTGTTACGTTGGGGCAAAGTACTTTGATTGTGTTGTGCAGGTTCCACGTTGGCGCCGGAATCCCTGGTGTTGCGCCGCACTACACTCCGCCACCAACAACCTTCACGTGCTCCTTGACTCCTACTGGTTTGATAACCTTGGTTTCTTACTGAGGGAAAACTTGCTGTTGTACGCATCACACCTTCCTCTTGGGGTTCCCAACGGACGTGTGCTTTACGCGTATCAAGGTGCAGCGGTGGAGATGACGGTGACGGTGGTGGAGATGATGGTGATGATGATCCCAATGAAGTCCAGCTCGATGGCGGTGACGATGGCGTCGATTTCCCCCTCCGGGGGGGAATTTCCCCGGTGGATTTCAGCCTGCCGGAGAGCTCTTTTCTCTCTGGTGTTTTCCGCCCCGCAGAGGCGGCTGTGTCTATTCGCGATTATTCCCAGTACCTTAGGTTTTCGGGTAGATGAAGTACGCGAAAGAGAGACGGCCGAGGGGGGCTGTGGGCCCCCTCCCTACAAGGCGGCGTGGCCAGGGTGGAGCCCGCGCCGGCCTATGGGGGGCCCATGGCGGCCCTCCTCGGCCCCTCCATTTGGCTGGCTCCTTCTTCTGAAGAAATAAGAACTTCGGTGTATTTTCCGTCAATTGTTGATCTTCAGAAATATTGCATTCTGACGGTGCTTTTTCCAGCAGAATCCTGACTCCGGTGAGAGATTCTCCAATAATCATGAAACATGCAAAATAGGTGAAATAACATAAGTATCATCTCTAAATATGAAATATATCAATGAATAATAGTAAATTATGATATAAAATAGTGATGCAAAATGGACGTATCCACTCCCCCCAAGCTTAGACTTCGCTTGTCCCCAAGCGAAACTGAACTCAGTAAACAAGACCACATGTTTATGGAGTGAAGAGTCGATAAATAAAATACGAACAAGAAGCATTACATTTAATTCACACACGACATTCTAATGAACAACTTCCTCATATAATTCAACTTGAAACAAGTAAAGGGAAATCACAGATAAAGGTGCATAAGAAATCATAATTGGTGATGGCAAACTTCGTTCTTGGTCAAAGAACAATTAACAGATTGTACTTATCTGTCGAGTAGAGCTCTTATATTAAAGCTTATATGGCAAAACTTGCATACTCAATCATAATAATCTCCTCATAATCATTGATAACCTTCAAAGCTATATTCATTCGGATAAAACTTGTACTAAACAAGGAAGAATAAAAGGCATGATTAAGTAGATCACAATATAAATGGTTGGATCACAACAACTCAATTGCTTGCTTATGATAGAGGGAAATATGTTTACTGACTCAACATAAAGTAAAAGATAGGCCCTTCGCAGAGGGAAGCAGGGATTAAATCATGTGCTAGACGTTTTTAAGTTTTGAAATCATATAGAGAGCATAAAAGTAAAGTTTGAGAGGTGTTTGTTGTTGTCAACGAATGGTAGTGGGTATTCTAACCCCCTTGCCAAACAGACTTCCAAAGAGCGGCTCCCATGAAGGACGTTATCTCTACCAGCAAGGTAGATCATCCCTCTTTTCTTTTGTTTACACATGTACTTTAGTTTATTTAAGGATAACACTCCTCCCAACCTTTGCTTTCACAAGCCATGCCTAACCGAATCCTCGGGTGCCTTCCAACATTTCACATACCATGGAGGAGTGTCTATTGCAAAAATTAAGTTGCTTACTGATGAATCAGGGCAAAACATGTGAAGAGAATTATTAATGAAAGTTAATTAATTGGGGCTGGGAACCCCGTTGCCAGCTCTTTTTGCAAAATTATTGGATAAGCGGATGTGCCACTAGTTCATTGGTAAAAGTCTGCCTAACAAGATTGAAAGATAAAACACCACATACTTCCTCATGAGCTATAAAACATTGACACAAATAAGGGATGATAACTTTTGAATTGTTTAAAGGTAGCACATGAAGTATTTACTTGGAATGGCAGGGAAATACCACATAGTAGGTAGTTATGGTGGACACTAATGGCATAGGTTTGGGTTAAGGTTTGGATGCACGAGAAGCATTCCCTCTCAGTACAGGTCTTTGGCTAGCAAGATTGATTAGCAAGCATAAGAGTTGAGGGAAACAACAAATATACATGTGATAGAAACAATCATGCATCTTCCTTGTAAGTACAGACAATTTTAACTTCACAATACTAAGCTAAGAGCTAACAAGAAAGAAAGATAATGAAATAACATATCTACATGTATTTCCTCTTTTCTACTTAAACCTCAAAGTGTTGTTGCTATTGACCAATGCTAAGTTTGCCAAAACCAAATAGATTTACTCAATGCTCCCAAAGTGATACCAATACTAACAACAAGATCAATCATATAATAGAGATTGCAAACTAAAATAAGGTGTGAAATATGTAAATGATAAAACTTCTCATTAATATTCCATAACGATAACTCACACCAAGGGATACATAGATAACCAACTAAAGAGAGATACTTCCACACTGCAACCATCTTATATGATAACTTCCCTACTCATGATATGACACTACTTGATAGTAAAAAGGTAAAAGATAGTGATGATGTGATACCGCGGCACTTCCCCCAAGCTTGGAACAACCAAGGGGGTGCCAATACCAATGATGAATTACTCCTTCGGTGGTGGTGATGATGGGACGACCCTGATGGGAGCGAGGAACCGCTCTAGCATTCTGCGAAGTCGATTATTCTCCTCCTGAAGTATCTCCACTTTCCTTCTCAGAGCACGGTATTGATCACAAAACTCATCGGTAACCCGTAAAGCTTCTTCCAAAATAGGGAAAGAGTTGAGGCTAGGAGCAGGTGGTAAGGGTCCCTGCAAGTTATGAGAAAAAGAACGTCGAGTGTTAACCGATCCCACCAAGATTTGCTTACTCCCAACAGCTTGTCGCTCTCTTTTTATTGATGACATCTTCTTCACTTCTTCCTTGACACTCTCATCCATCTCTTTCCACTCGGGATCTTGAATATGTTCCTCCGAAAGCCCCTTGCCCTTGTTGTTAGGGATCATGGTGCTTCTAGATCACAAACAGATCCTGGCAGAAAACAGCTCGAAATAAAACGCGACGAGAAAACGATATACGGACCTCCAGGGGTCCGGGGGATTATATAGCTAAAATTTTCACGACAGAAGGAAAGTACCAGGTCGAACCGAAGTTGGAGAGGGACTCCGAGGGGCCGTCCTCATAGGGCGGCGCGGCCAGGGTGGGGCCCGCGCCGGCCTACGGGGGCACGCCCTCGTGCGTCTCCTCCTCTCCGTTTCGATCTCGTAATTTTTCATATTTTCCAAAAATAGCAAAAACATTGTTCGGAAAGTTAAACGCAGACTTTTTATTACCAGAACTGTTACCTATTCGAAATCGAACTCTGCAGAACTGTCAATTTGACCTTTGATGAAAGCTTCCAGAGTCACCACTCGAATAACATCAACATCTTCATTATAAGAATCTCCAGAAATATAATGCTTGAGTCTTTGTCCATTCACCACTTGTGTGGCATCACCTTTCAGCAAACTAATTTTAATTGCCCCTGAACGATACACCTCCACAATGACATATGGTCCTTCCCATTTTGAGAGTAATTTCCCTGCAAAAAATCTGAGACGAGACCGATACAATAGGACTTTATACCCAACATTAAATTCTCTTTTGATAATTCTTCTATCATGCCATTTCTTAACTTTCTCCTTAAAAAGTTTAGCATTTTCATAAGCTTCACTTCTCCATTCATCTAGAGAACTTAATTGTAGCAATCTATTCTTACCGGCAAGTTTAGGATCTTTATTAAGTTCTCTTACAGCCCAATAAGCTTTGTGTTATAGTTCTAAAGGTAAATGACAAGCTTTTCCATAAACCATTTTATAAGGAGACATACCCATAGGGTTTTTATAAGCAGTTCTATAAGCCCATAGTGCTTCCCTCAACTTACTAGCCCAGTTCTTTCTAGATTTATTAACAGTCTTTTGCAAGATAGATTTAATCTCTCTATTTGATAATTCTACTTGCCCACTAGTTTGAGGATGATAAGCGGAAGCAATCCTATGATTAATACCATATTTAGCAAGAGTTTTTCTAAAACCACCATGAATAAAATGAGAACCTCCATCAGTCATAAGATATCTAGGAACTCCAAATCTAGGAAAAATAATATCTAAAAGCATTCTTAAAGAGGTCTCACCATCAACACTTTTTGTGGGTATGGCTTCCACCCATTTTGTAACATAATCAACAGCAAAAAGTATATGAGTGTTACCTTCTGAAGAAGGGAAAGGACCCATGAAGTCAAATCCCCAACAATCGAACGGTTCAATAACAAGAGTATAGTTCATAGGCATTTCATTGCGTCTGGAGATATTACCAACCCTTTGACATTCATCACAAGATAAAATAAACTTTCTTGCATCTTTAAAGAGAGTTGGCCAATAGAAACCTGATTGTAGAACCTTTTGCGCGGTTCTATCTCCGGTGTGATGTCCTCCATAAACACTACCATGACACTTACTCAATATCTCTTGTTGTTCATATTCGGGAACACATCTTCGCATAATACCATCCACTCCTTCTTTATATAAGTGTGGGTCGTCCCAAAAATAATGCCTCAAGTCATAAAAGAATTTCCTCCTTTCTTTGAAATTTGAAAAGGTCAGAGGCAAGTACTTGGAAACAATAAAGTTAGCATAATCAGCATACCAATGACTATCTCGCGAGCTCACCTTTATTACAGCCAATTGTTCATTTGGAAAACTATCATTAACAGGAACATGATCATAAGCAATATTTTCCAATCTAGATAAATTATCAGCACCTTTCCTATCTATAATACGCAAATCAAATTCTTGCAAAAGAAGCACCCATCTAATAAGCCTTGGCTTAGCATCTTTCTTTTCCATAAGGTACCTAATTGCAGCATGATCAGTATGAATTGTGAATTTTGAATCAACAATATAAGGTCTAAACTTGTCACAAGCAAAAACTACAGCTAATAATTCTTTTTCAGTTGTAGCATAATTCCTTTGAGCAGCATCAAGAGTTTTACTAGCATAATGAATAACATTTAATTTTTTATCTACTCACTGTCCAAGGACAGCACCTACAGCAAAATCACTAGCATCACACATAATTTCAAAAGGTAAATTCCAATCAGGAGGTTCAACTACAGGAGCAGTTGTCAAGGTTTTCTTTAGAGTTTCAAAAGCTTCCTTACAATCATCAAGAAAAACAAAAGGTACATCTTTTTGAAGAAGATTAGTAAGAGGCTTTGAAATCTTAGAGAAATCTTTAATAAATCTCCTATAAAACCCAGCATGACCAAGAACACTACGAATACCTTTAACATCCCTAGGATAGGGCATCTTCTCAATTGCTTCAACTTTAGCTCTATCAACTTCAATACCTCTCTCAGAAATTTTATGTCCCAATACAATTCCTTCGTTAACCATAAAGTAGCATTTCTCCCAATTAAGAACAAGGTTAGTTTCTTCACATCTCTGCAAAACTTTATCAAGGTTTCGCAAGCAGTTATCGAAAGAATTCCCATAGACAGAAGAATCATCCATGAATACCTCTACAATCTTTTCACAAAAGCCATGAAAAATAGCAGACATGCATCTTTGAAAAGTAGCAGGAGCATTACATAAACCAAAATGCATACGCCTATAAGCATAAGTTCCATAGGGACAAGTGAAGGTGGTTTTCTCTTGATCTTTAGTTTTAACAGCAATTTGTGAAAACCCAGAATAACCATCAAGAAAGCAAAAATGAGTATTTTTAGACAAACTTTCTAACATTTGATCAATAAAAGGTAAAGGGTAATGATCTTTCTTAGTAACTTTATTAACTTTTCGATAATCAATGCACATTCTATCCCCTACAACTACTCTTTGAGGGATGAGCTCATCATTATCATTAGGCACAACAGTTATTCCTCCTTTCTTAGGAACACAATGCACAGGACTAACCCATCTACTATCAGCAGTAGGATATATAATACCAGCTTCAAGAAGTTTTAATACCTCATTCCTTACCACATCCTTCATCTTAGGAATTAGACGACGCTGATGTTCAACAACAGGCTTTGCATCATCTTCCATGTTGATGGCATGTTGGCAAATAGAGGGAGAAATCCCCTTCAAGTCATCAAGAGTGTAGCCAATAGCTCCTCGGTGTTTCTTCAATATTTCCAATAACCTTTCTTCCTCAAAATCTGAAAGCTTAGAACTAATAATAACAGGATATATTTTCTTATCATCAATATGAGCATACTTAAGATTATCAGGCAACGGTTTTAAATCAAAAACAGGATCTTCCTTTGGTGGTGGTGTTGTACCTAGATCTTCAACCGGTAAGTCATGCTTAAGAATAGGTTGACGAAGGAAAATTTCATCAAGCTCATTCCATTATTCCCTAAAGACTTCACTCTCACTATCCTCCAAATGTTGCTGCAAAGGATTATTAGGAGCAAGAGCAATAGATGCACACTGTTCAACTCTAAAATCATTATTAGGCAAATCAGCTTTATAAGGAGTTTTGGCAAATTTAAGAAATTAAACTCATAAGATTCACCAGCAAATTTAGTTACAATTTTCTCCTTCTTGCAATCTATAACAGCTCCACAAGTATTTAGAAAAGGTCTACCAAAAATAATAGGACAAGACTTACTAGCAGCAGAACCAAGTACCAAAAAGTCAGCAGGATATTTAATCTTACCACATAGAACTTCCACATCTCGAACAATACCAATAGGAGAGATAGTTTCTCTATTAGCTAGCCGAATAACCACATCAATATCCTCAAGTTCACAAGAACCAATTTCATCCATGATTTCCGTGTAAAGCTCATAAGGAATGTCACTAATACTTTCACCAATGTCGCATAAACCATAATAACAATGATCACCAATTCTAACAGAGAGCATAGGAACACTGGCTTTCCTAGACTTATTAGGATGCGAAACAATATTAGAAGCATCTTCACAGAAAATGATATGACCATCTTCTACATTTTCAGTCACAAGATCTTTAACTATTGCAATAGCAGGTTCACCCTTTATTTGCTCTTCAGGTTCTATAGGTTTCTTTGCACTTTTATTAACCACACTAGTTATAACAGAATACTCCTTCATTTTAGCAGGAAAAAGAGTTTTTTCAATATAAGCTTCAGGAAGAATATGATCAACAGTTTTAATTTCAACACATTTATCTATAGGTGAATCAGTTTTATCTTTGTAAGGTTCATGATACTTATCAAAATTCTTCCTAGGCAATTCAGAATGAGAGGCAAAAGCTTTATAAAAATTTGCAACAACTTGAGAGTCAAGACCATAAGTAGCACTCATATTACGAAATTTATCAGTGTCCATAAAAGTTTTAATGCATTCATAATCATAATTTATACCTGACTCTCTATCTTTGTCGTTCTCCCATCCTTCAGTATTCTCCTGAATCTGATCAAGAAGGTCCCATTTAAACTCTTCTTTGTTGCGTTTAAATGATCCAGAACAAGTAGTATCCAGCAAGGTTTTATCTTGAAAAGAAAGTCTTGCATAGAAATTATCAATAATGATACTACCAGGAAGCTGATGAATGGGGCATTTGAGCATTAAAGACTTCAATCTCCCCCATGCTTGGGCAATACTCTCTCCATCATGAGGCCAGAAATTATATATGCGGTTCTGGTCTTTGTGAATTTCACTTGGAGGATAGAATTTAGAATAAAATAGAGGCACAATATCCTTCCAATCAAGAGAATCCCCATTCTTCAACAATTTATACCAATGCGCCGCTTTACCAGACAGCGATATAGAGAATAGTTTTTTCCTAACTTCATCCATAGCAATACCTGCACACTTGAATAACCCGCATAATTCATGTAAAAACAATAAATGATCTCCAGGATGGACAGTTCCATCCCCTTCATAGCGGTTATCCACAACATGTTCAATAATTTTCATAGGTATTTTGTATGGAACCTCTTTCTCACCTGGCGCCTCATCCACTACCTTTGCAGTAGTAGTAGATTTTCCAAATAGGAATTCAAGAGAAGATCTCTCCATAATGAATTATAGCAAAGAAAGTGTAAATAAAATCAGCACGTACAGTAAAGGTTTCCCTTACCAATTCCACTTACCAATAGCGCTTCACTCCCCGGCAACGGCGCCAGAAAATAGTCTTGATGACCCACAAGTATAGGGGGTGTACCGTAGTACTTTCGATAAATAAGAGTGTCGAACCCAACGAGGAGCAGAAGGTGTGACAAGCAGTTTCGATGAAGGATTCACTGTAAATGCTCACAGGCAAGTATTCAGGGGGTTTGATATAGCAGATAAGTAAAGTACAAGTAAAATGCGAGAGTAATAATTGCAGCGAGTGGCCCAATCCTTTTTAGCACAAAGGACAAGCCGGTTTGTTTACTTATGATGACCAAACGTTCTTGAGGACACACGGGAATTTAGTCTAGTGCTTTCGCTTCATATAGTTGATTAATCTTCATTATTTTGATAAGTGTTGTGTGGGTGAACCTATGCTAATGCACCGCCCTTCCTAGGACTAATACATACTTGTGATTATACCTCTTGCAAGCATCCGCAAATACAAGAAAGTAATTAAGATAAATCTAACCACACCCTTAAACTCTGAGATCCTGCTATCCCTCCTGCATCGATATACCAACGGGGGTTCAGGTTGCTGTCACTCCGGCAACCCCACAATTAGCAAACGAATACAAGATGCATTCCCCTAGGCCTATAAAGGTGAAGTATCATGTAGTCGACGTTCACATGACACCACTAGAAGAATAACACCACAACTTAAATATCAAACCATTAAATATTACTCAACATAGTTCACTACTAACATTTAGACTTCACCCATGTCCTCAAGAACTAAACAAACTACTCACGAGACATCATATGGAACATGATCAGAGGTGATATGATGATGAATAACAATCTGAACATAAACCTTGGTTCAATGGTTTCACTCAATAGCATCAATAACAAGGAGTAATCAACACCGGGAGAGTTTCCCCTATGAAATAATCAAGATTTAACCCTAGATGTTACAGCGGTGATGAGGTGCAGCGGTGGATTTGACGGTGACGGTGGTGGAGATGATGGTGATGATGATCCCAATGAAGTCCAGCTCGATGGCGTCGATTTCCCCCTCCGGGAGGGAATTTCCCCGGCGGATTTCAGCCTGCCGGAGAGCTCTTTTCTCTCTGGTGTTTTCCGCCCCGCAGAGGCGACTGTGTCTATTCGCGATTATTCCCAGTACCTTAGGTTTTCGGGTAGATGAAGTACGCGAAAGAGAGACGGCCGAGGGGGGCTGTGGGCCCCCTCCCCACAAGGCGGCGCGGCCAGGGTGGAGCCCGCGTCGGCCTATGGGGGGTCCCATGGCGGCCCTCCTCGGCCCCTCCTTTTGGCTGGCTCCTTCTTCTGGAGAAATAAGAACTTCGGTGTATTTTCCGTCAATTGTTGATCTTCAGAAATATTGCATTCTGACGGTGCTTTTTCCAGTGTCCAATAATCATGAAACATGCAAAATAGGTGAAATAACATATGTATCATCTCTAAATATGAAATATATCAATGAATAACAGTAAATTATGATATAAAATAGTGATGCAAAATGGACGTATCAGAATGCTTGAACCATATGTTGGCTTCAAGGTTGCAATAATAAGAAATTGATGAAGAATATCAAGTGTCAAATATGTCTTGAAGATGAAGATGAAGTGAGCCCTCAAAGTTAACTTCAAGACATCAACATGATGAATAATGTTAAATGAAGCGCAAGTTCAAGATGAGCCAACTCGATGATATAAATTTTCTCATCCTCTAAAGATAGATTTCAGGAATCCATCAGAGGATAAAAACTTATATCTACAATTCGCTCCATATGAGGGTCAATGACTTCTGAGCACTACTGCGTGAGTAGAAGCATCTGTGTGCTCAATGCCAAACACTCTGTTCTTTGCACTTTCCTCAATATCATTTAACACAAAACCAACAACAACAATTTTATAACCAGTTCTCTCTCTTTTGCTAGGACTAGGAGTGGTAGTATCAGTCTCCACTCTGTTACTCCCAGCACCTTTTAGATTTTTTGCAAGTGCCTGGAAATCCTTTCCAATGTCCATGTTGAGCCACTGCACAACTTTTGGTCCCTCAACCTCCACATGAAAGAAACCCACACCAGGATTAGCACTCCCCCACTATTGTGCTGTGGGTATTGGAGTGTACCACATCTGGCAGCTATCCATGTGATGGACTAGTTCTGATGTAGATAAAACACCTCTTAGTCATTGTGCATAGGCCAACATAATGACCAGGCTCACCACAATTATAACAGATTACATCTTTGAACTTGGGATCCAAAACATGCTCAGGTCTAGCAGCAACAACTAGTTGAGCACCAATACCCCCCTTATCAACATTGTTCCTATTGCCATCAGAGCTATGAGGTTTCTGCATCTTCTTTTTATTCTTGCTCCCTCCAGAATTATGCTGTTGTTGAGAAGAATTATTCAGACCCACACTGCTACCCTACCTGTTAGAGGTCTATGGTACCAAAGGGTTGAAAGATCCTTGAGGCATAACCGTCATGGGGTTGAAAGCACCGGGTTACATTTGTTGTTGTCCATAGAACTAAGATCACTAATTCAGCGGTATGTTCCACATCCCTAGCTGCATCATGGGAAAGATATCTGGAGCTCTAGCCCCCATCCACTGAAGCATTGCATGAGAAAAATCCGCAGGAGGAGCACTTGGATCTGTTGGGGTAGACTGGCTCTGAGTCTACAGCGGAGTCCCCGTAGAGGTACTGCCACTGCTAGGTTTAGCAGCTGGAGAACCACGTCCTCCACCACCAGCATCCTTGAGATCCAACATCGGTTGCGTCGCTGCAATTTGCTCCTCGAGCCCCTGCCCTGAGAACTGCTGACGCCAACCCACCGGCTCCGCCATCTGCTTGATCGCCCACGACGAGGCCAGGCATATCTGCAGGAGCAGCAGCTTCCTCCGCCATCTTCTCCCCGCAACGCCTCACACGCTCGTCGGCGATCCTCATCAGCTCTTCGAACGGGATGAACTCCCAGAGCGACCACTTCATATCCACCATCCTCGCGCTCCGAGGACCACACCAGCGAGTACAAGCGGCAGCAGGAGGTGCTAGTGCTGAAATATACCACTATATTTTTGCAAGAAAGGAGTACGTTAGGACTGAAATATACCACTATACGGAAATTGTTCTACGAAGTACTTGTTCTATGTGAAACTTCATCTTGTTCGATACAGTGGTAGGACTGGAGTTTCTTTAATCTTATACATAAGCACATGTGGCGATGTGCATAACACGCACTATGTTCTTGGAAGAATATCTCCATCATCCGATTTACTTGTCCCTCAGCCTGAGGTCCCACTAGCCTCCGTCCTATAAAAACTCGCTACGCGTACGCACGGCTTTCCGGACGGACCAGTATGCACACCGACAAGTGGGCCACCACAGGGTTTAATCTTCCCGGTCCCACGCGTCAGGCTCCGCCGCGTGAGATTCTTACCGAAGTCTCCCGTGCACGCAGCAGCCCTGATCCCCCTCTCCCTCCCTCTCGTTTTGTTTCTCTCTCATCCCTCTGCGACGCTCCACTCTCCTCTCGCCGCATCCTGCCCTCTCTCGCTCCCCGACCTCGCCTCCGCTTTCCCGACTCCCACTCCACTGCCTCTAGGGTTTCCCGCGCCTCGCACCGAGAGACGGCTCCCACCGCCGAGCGGCCGCGAGGCGCTACCTACCGCGGGCGCTGCCGAGGCGGAGGCGGCGTGTCGGGGGAACAGCCCTGGCTGGGCTCCTTCCTCCTGGGCACCCCTGGATTTCTGAGGAAGGGCTCGGTTGGTGCGCCGCGCGCGGAGCCATGTCGCAGTCGCAGTCGCAGTCCCAGTCCCAGACCCAGACCAACTGGGAGGCGGATAAGATGTAAGGGTTTGTGCTCAAATAGTTTGGTCCATCGCTTCCCTTCCATGCCCGCTGATCCCTGCAGATGCTGCGTCTGCCCGCTGTTCGCTCGCGCCGTGTCAGACTTTCAGTACTACTTACAATTTTTGGGGGATAATTAAAAAAAAGTGTATCTGACATTGCGGTACTTTGCGAGTGTGCGGGGGATATGGTTTCGTGGGAGCTGCCATTTCCGATGGTTCGCTTCTACCTCTTCTGCTCAGTAGGCTCAAACCTTAGCCAGTCATTGTAGGACCAATTTAGGTCTTCTTGTTCACGACGTCAGGTTCAGACTAGAGTGACATACAGTTCAATTTGGTGTGGGAACTTAGGTTTTGATGGCCGGGTTTGTGATTTTGGTCAACTATATCTACTGTGAAACCACACTTTTGTAGTACTTCTAGTAATTCCGCAAGGGCTGCATCTTTTATGACCCTGAATAGCTTTTTTTTTTTCATTAGGTTACGCTTTCACAAGACTTACTACTGATAACTGGTGCTAATTTTTTGTGGTCCATAGTTTCTCCAAACAAATTCATTTGCAGCTGGGCATAGTATGTTGCTCTACCAAAGTACTTTTTTGTGAATTGTAATATGAGGTCACAATTTTTTTTTTAAGCAAACAGCCTTCCACAACATCGTATAATTTGGAACAGAGGTTGCACTTCTTTGTGAATATTAATATTAGAAGATCACGATTTTTTGGGCACTAGTATAGAACATGCTAAAAATTGATTTTTACCCTTCTAGCTGATGATTAATTTGTTACTGAGAATGCACGACACTACAAGGAAGTAAATGCAGTAGTATTCCTCCATTCTTAATGTCATTGTACTTGTGAATCGAAACTTGGAGGCTCAACATCAATCTTAGAAGACTAAATGGTTGTCTGTCTAATAAAACAGGTTGGATGTCTACATATATGACTATTTTGTGAAGAGAAATTTGCAGGAAACTGCAAAAGCCTTCCAAACGGAAGGGAAGGTCTCACCGGATCCAGTTGGTATGTATCTCCCAGCAAGTTGCCACGAAGCTATTTAAGTAGGATTTGTGTTGCTACCAATGTCGAGCGGTACTGTTTACTTTGTGCGCTTATCTTTCTTTCAGCAATTGATGCTCCTGGTGGCTTCCTTTTTGAATGGTGGTCAGTATTTTGGGATATATTCATAGCACGAACAAATGAGAAGCACTCAGATATTGCAGCATCATATATTCAGGTATGTACCTATGCTCTTTTCGTTTTTTGTACTAATATATTCTTTTCATGGTTAAATCTTGAAAAAACTTGGTTCTATACCACCAACTTGCCATGACTCAAGGAAAATACCACCTAAATACATCCTTTTAGTTCCATACCACCAGAATACCCCAAATTTTAGGATTACATATCTCCTGTCTATTTAATGTGGCCAGCTATAGACCTGCGAATATGACCTCTATTCCCAAAGCTTTCTCTTCCCTGCACTGATGTGAGCTCTGTTTCTTCTCCTCTCCACCATGCTGAGATGACACCAGGCTCTTTCTCTCCCTTCCTCAAGCTTGTTGTCGCATCTCTTCTCACTCCCGAGTTTGCAGTTTAATTCTTATTTTTCACATGCCGATTGGCCAACCCCTCTACACCACCTGAGTTATTACACTAGGTTCTCTCTCTCCCTCAAGCTTTGTGTTGCTCTTTTCCACAAGCTTGCAGCTTCTCTTCTCAGTCCCTAACTTTGTAGTTTTCTTCTTGTTTTTCATATGCCGATTTTCCCCACTGTTTTTAATATTTAAGATGTCGAACATGTCGACAGGTCGAATAGACTTCAACTTTTTTAATATTTAAGAAATTTTGAGGCCTCCTCTTGTAGAGGGATGCAAGTAGACCTGTTTGCGGTGGGCATATATGCGAGCCTCACGATGGTAGGTGGTGGATTTCATGAGTTGGCCTGCCAAGCGTAATAACCCATTTAGCAAAAATTTCATAAAAAGGGAAAATCATGAAATATAAAAAAAACTAGAAACAAAAATTGAAGGAAATTCTTGAAGAATCCATGGAATTTCAAACAAATTCAGCTGTAATTTACTCTTTCAGACTCAGTTAGTGAAAGCAAGGGAACATCAACAGCAGCAGCAGCAGCAACAGCCTCAGCAGCAGCAACAACAACATCAATCTCAGCAGCAGCAGCAACATCAATCTCAGCAGCAGCAGCAACATCAATCTCAGCAGCAGCAGCAACAGCAACAGCAGCAACAACAACAACAATCTCAGCAACAGCAACAACAACAACAACAACAACAACAACAACAGCAGCAACAGCAACAACAACAACAACAGCAGCAGCAGCAGCAGCAACAACAACAACAGCATCATCAACATCAACAACAACAATCTCAACAGCAGCAGCAGCAACAACAGCAAATCCAAATGCAACAAATGTTATTACAGAGAGCTGCACAGCAGCAACAGCAGCAGCAGCAGCAGCGCAGAGATGGTTCTCATCTTCTTAATGGTTCTGCAAGTGGGTTTTCTGGAAGTGATCCTTTAATGCGACAGAACCCAGCTACTGCCAATGCTATGGCAGCAAAAATGTATGAGGAGAGGTTAAAGCTCTCTTCTCAGCGAGATTCTCTGGATGAGGCATCAATGAAGGTATCTCTCCTACTAGATCTTGTTTGTTATGTTCTGGTTATTCCTCACAAAAATAATAGTAACTGGAAAGGGGCTAAGCACTAAGTGGCAGCAGGGCGGCGCCTAGTGTCACCGACCAGGTGAGTTAGGCAGCCTCCTAGGCTGTAGGAGCATGGTGCCAACTGCATATACACCACCTAGGTGGATTAGGCACACACCTTAAAGAACAATGAAAGTAGTAAAATGTTTATATGTAGTATGACACTTTCAGGTGCAGCAAAGATATGGCGAAAATGCTAGCCAAGTACTTGATCCAAACCAAGCATTGTTGAAAGCAGGTGCAAGCGGACAATCTTCAGGGTATTTTCTGAACTTCTAAGTTATATGCACACTGACAAACTTGTGTGAGATAGTAGATCATGGAACTGAGGAAAGATAGTAAATTGTTCTGTGTGCAGTGTTCTTGTTAGAAAACTCTGGTTTGCATGTGAGATGGTAGATCATGGAACTGATGAAAGATAGTAAATTGTTCTGCGTGCAGTGTTCTTGTTAGAGAACTCTGGTTTGCATGTCTTGGATGGGGCTGGTCCTTTTTCCTTTAAATATTTTCCTGTAGCATAACGGGCACCCATGTGATCAAATAGGCACATGAAACATTAATCATAAGTTGCATTGAAGCATTTGCCCTTTTTTTTTGCTAGATTGTTCTATGGAAATTTTTATGTATCTTTCTTTGTTCAGGTTCAGATCACTGCAAGCCCGTTAGTATTTAGAATTTTGAACCATACTCTTATCCTGAATTTGTTTTACCTTGATATTTTGATTGTGAGGTACATATCTTTTTGTTTCCACTTTCCACAGTACACACACAAGTGTTCACATCAACGCTTTTCTGTGCATAATTATTATAGGTTATGTTTAAGACTTAAGTAATTTGTAACAATGTTGTGCATAAATGGCTGACAACTGTTGCAGTTCTGTAGCGTTTACTTTTTTTTTAACCTGTAGGTATGTGATTTTGCTCAGGATAGTGGAATTACCAAAACCTGTCGTGAGTCATGACTCATGATCAGGTTATAAAGTAATAAAATAATCACTCCATAAGGATTAAATGTTGATGTCGGCTCATGCCGTAGCAACAAGCAACTAACATGTAGTACATTTAAAAAAATAGAATTTGACATTTTACCTTTCATAGGCAAATTCTGCATGGTACTGCTGGTGGGTTGTCAGGCGCTCTGCAACAAGTTCAGGCAAGAAGCCCGCAACTGGCTATGCAAGAACAGGTTACATGTATCATTCCTACTGTTTCTCACTTTAACAATACCCACTGCCAAAATAAGACAGAAAATAACATTATCAATTTTTTTTGATCTATGATCATACTTCTTTACAGACTATCAAAACTGAGATGAATCCAGTTTTGACACCAAGAACTGCGGGTCCTGAGGGATCATTCATTGGTGTCCAAGGTAATATTTCTCCAGCTTCTTGCCTGGCATTCCTGTTGCCTCAGTTGACTACACGTATTTCAACGTATGCTGTTTGCTTACTTCAAACATTATACTGCGAGGGTTTTATTCATCAGAATTTTTAAGGGAGATGTTTCTGTTTTGAGTGGTTGGCTTTCTAAATCCTAATTAGATGTCATCTTTAACAGGATCTAATCAAGGTGGAAGCAATTTGACTCTGAAAGGTTGGCCACTCACGGTATGCTATGTCTTATGATTATGCTTTACTGCTTATCTTGCATGTATTCCTCTAATGATTTATGCTCCTATTCTGGATTCTGGTTTGCTTGTTTGTAGAGTAAAGTTTGTTTTAAACCTTGAACTTATAGTAGTAGTCTGAACCGAACCCTAACCTTTCAATCCTTGAAATCGACACCCTGACCCTGCTCTCGTTGACCTGCTTGGCCCACATGTCTTCATCCTCTTCTGATGAGATGCTTTCGTCCTGACAAAACTCACATCAAAGCGTTCGCCAAGCAAAGGAAGCAGGCGAGCAGGAGCCCCTCAAGGGGCTGGCCAGGCGATTGGCATCTGACTGGCAAGCCCAGCAGGAGCAGCTTATGGCATGGACAGCAGAGGAGAGTCTGCGAGTCAGTCGGCTGACCACGGTAGCAGGAGTAGCTTCCGCAGCAGCAGGGATGACATCCTGCTCAACTCCTACATGCCTGTCATCGCTGCATTTTTTGAAATCTGAAGAAATCGGCCCCTCGAACATTGCAGTTAGTGGACAGTCCTAGATTCTCGATACCGGTTCGTTCTTACGAAGATCCAACAGTGCACCCTTTCGCTCCAACGTCTGCCTTCTTCCCCCTGGCTGAAGCGTCACTTGATTTCCGTTTTATCTCTGTTGCACAGGAGCTACTTAGTGTTTGTCTGTAACCCTAGAACGCATTCTGAGTAGTCCTGAGTAATATAACCCTAGCTGCCACTGCCAGTTGGCTCGGTGCTCTCATCCACTTCTCTAAATTTTTCACCTCAACTTGGAAATCATCTGAAAATGTGTGGTTTCGTAGTATTGGGTATTACAATACCCTGTTCCATGAACTGCTTCTCCTCATACATGGTGCTAATTAGTGCTAGTCCCCTGGTCGTAGCGCGAGACACTCTGCTCCTGTGAGAAGTGATGACAACTGTGCCAGCAATGTCATGGAGTGTAATGAGAAATGAAATTGTGATCCTGGTTGGCAATATATTTTCCTGGCGTGCCAATCAGGTTGAAGGTTAGAGTTGACTGGGATTACCAAGGTCAGGGTGTTGATTTCAAGGATTCAGAAGTTAGGTTGCGATACAGACTACCACTATAAATTTAAGGTTGAAAACAAACTTTACTCTTGTTATATGTAATAGCTTTATAGGGGAGGCGGAGCAACATGCTCAATGCCACTGCATATGGCATATATATTTGTTTAAAAGGTTGATTTCCATAGAACTGCAATTTAGACCCTCCTTTTTGATAATCAAAGATAGAGCCCTGGCCAAGTGTAGACCCCCTCTATGAAGCGTTTATCTTTCTAACATCAGTAACTTTTCTTTCCTTTTCGCGTGATAGTCCAGTAGAGCCCCGGCCAAGTGTAGACCCCTCTAGGAAGCATTTAAAATTCAGCAGTTGTGAAAGCAAGAAACAGTGTGTAGTTCTTTAGTATATTGCAAATCCTGCGATTGGCATTCATTGTGCGAACATGGCTGCTATCTCGCAAATTCTATTGTAACATATACACCCTTTTTTTTAAATCTTACTAGGGACTCGACCAGCTTCGCTCCGGCATTCTGCAGCAGAAGTCATTTATGCAATCTCCACAACAACAATTTCAACAGCTTCAGTTTCTCAATCCGCAACAGCAACAACAGCTTTTAATGCAAGCACAGCAAAATATGGCTTCGCCTACAGCTAGTGATGTTGACACCAGAAGGTTAAGGATGCTTCTTAATAACAGAAATATGGTCATTGGGCAAGATGGGCAGACAAATAGTGGTGGGGATATTATTCCAAATATTGGTTCTCCTACTCAAAGTGGTGGATCACGCAGTGATATAGACATGCTAATAAAGGTGTGTTCTGTGACTTCCTGCCTTCTCAAACTAATATTCTCTTTAAAGTATTATGTTTACCTAGTTGAAGTCATATTAATGCACAGTGTTCTGAGCTCTTACTGTATAGTGGCTGTATATCCAAGTTGTTTACGAACAATGGAACACCAACATCGTAGCCAAATGGCATTTCTACCCCAAACTGAGCAAACATATTCAGTTTTAGTTTCAAACATTTAAGGACTAAACACAGAAGGAATTCTCCTCCTTTAGTGTTGTAGACCTTTCCGTTCCTTTTGTCCGAAGTTCTGAAAACTCATTTTTCGCCTTTTTCTTTTTATAGTAATGGAAGCTTTATTACCTCCGGCCTCTGCATCATGGTGCATGAAGCCATAGTTACTATACGAGGGAAATGCAATATGAATATTAGAAGGATTATTACTTGGCCAGTTCGTCTTGCAGAGTTATAGGCAAATGGTTATTTACCCAAGTTCCACTTTTGGGCAGGCCATGTGTAATTAAAAATATTTGTTGTAATCTACGTATGCTTTGGTTACTAATATTGGTCTATAGTATTGTAGTTTCTGGTCACCACTTTTCAACTTATCTTGGATCTTGGAAAGCACCCAATTCATTCTCAGCCTTGATAGGGTGCAAATAAGATTCTTGCCTTATTAATTTTATGGCAGCACTCAGTAATAAGGGATATAGTAGTTGTTGAAGTGCTGAGTGCGTTGGTTGCCTGCTTCTATCTTCAAGGTCATATAGTTGTCCAAATTCTTAGGCAGGGGCTTCCCCATTTCGAAATAGTTGTCCAAATTCTTGCATCGTGAGGATCCGCGACCCTATTCATCATCATATCACATACCTCCTGTTCAGGAGTGCGAAGGCCAACAACTTTCTTAAACCTATGTTGTACTTCTGTGATATTAAGTTACAGTGTTTACTGGTCTCAGACTTGTTCTCTCATCGTCCTATCTGTATACAGTTACTGCCTGTATGCAGTGAAGATGGCCAGACAAACAAACCAAACAACCCGTCACATTATATGACATCGTAGCTAAACTACTGGGATTTAGAGTATCTACTGTTGTTCCTTAGATGACTAAACCTGATAAAGTTGTTTTCAGCAAGTCTTTTAACCATTCTATTTCTCTCCTTATATGGATGTTTCTATGTAGTAGAAGAAAATTGCTCATTTACAACAGTTGCAGCAGCAAAGTCATAGCCAACAGCAACAACAACTTCAGCAATCTACAGTCTCCAGTCAGCAGTCTCAGAGCTCAAACCAGCTTCACCAGCAACAGGAAAAGTCTGGAGTTGGATGCATGCCTATTGACGGAAGCATACCAAACTCTTTTGTAGTAACTGACCAAGTATGTTACTGTTATACAAATAAAATGTTTCTATGTTGATTCTTTTTTCAATGTTTTAGATCTAATGTACTACTGCTTATTTTATGCCGCAATGTGGAGGAGTGATGGCCTTAATGTTTATGGATGTACCTTTCTCTGCCCCTTTTTGATATATTAATGGTAAATCTTAATGAAGCATGCATCTCATT
Organism: Lolium perenne; assembly: GCF_019359855.2. NCBI lineage: Eukaryota > Viridiplantae > Streptophyta > Magnoliopsida > Poales > Poaceae > Lolium > Lolium perenne. The sequence goes on along the minus strand of NC_067246.2, from coordinate 188,235,866 downwards.
TCAGTTGCACTTCTAAAATTTGCCAACAGGCAATTACAGATCCGAGTGCTTCATAAGTGTCAGGATCTCAAGTTTTAGGTGGTATTCTGTGCACACACACATAATGTTTTTTTAGCAAACATACACACAACTAGAAGAGCTCTCTGTGAAGTCACAGTAGCAGCTCTCTTGAATGCTTGAACTTGTAGTTGATATACCACCTCGCCACTTATTTAAGCATTACTCTGATGTTTAGCAAATTAGTACATAATTTCTATGGAGTTTTCGCTTTTCCTTGTTCTGTGGATAGTATACTTCCTTTGGGCTTTCGCTAACACTCAGTTCTATCATTTGTTAAAAATAATACTCACAACCATTTCCAGTTGCTTTAGATTGGTAACTTTGACAATGACTAAATTTTAGTATTTCAATCACTTGATCTCTCTTTGTGGTTCAGGCATCAAAGAAGAGAAAGAAACCTGTCTCGTCCTCAGGGAGAGCTAATAGTTCAGGAACAGCAAATACTGCTGGGCCATCTCCAAGTTCTGCGCCTTCGACACCTTCCACTCAAACCCCAGGAGATGCAATGTCCATGCCACAGCTGCTGCATAATGGTGGTCCATCGAAACCATTAATGATGTTTGGTTCCGATGGCACAGGAAGCTTGACCTCTCCAGTAAACCCACTGGTATTTATATCGTGAAATCTGACATTCTCTTTCAGAAGTGCTTGCACATTGCTTTTGTCAGCAACATGACCAAGTTCTTAATTTCAGGGTGATGTGGACCGTTTGCTGGAAGATGGCTCCTTGGATGACAATGTAGACTCTTTTTTATCACAGGAGGACTTGGATCCTCGAGAAACCATGGGACGCTCTATGGATGCTAGTAAAGGTATATCTCTGTTTATCTTTGCTACCTGGTTTTTCCTTTTCTTGACTTTGAATCTTTCGCTGAGAAATTAATTCAATTACCTACAAATATCTGCGCCTTTTCTTTTCGAATTTCATGTGCTGTGTTATGACCGGTTTGTCTTATAGCAGGAAGAAGCCCATTAGTGGGCCTAAGTGCCTGTTTGTTTGGGCTTAGGCTTGAGCTTGTGGTGCTTCTAGGTCCCTAAAAGTACAAGCTCAGCCAAACATCTAATTTCTACCCATGGGCTTCTACAAGCACTTCTCAGTTTTCTACTATAAGCCCACAAGCACGTCGTGAGGAACTTGCCGCAGCTTCTTGGCGCTTCCCGCAAAATAACCGAATCGGTATAACGTGCTGCCCCTAAAGTTCGACTTATTTACGCAAAACTGCCATCGCATAACCAATCCACGAGACCAAACCAGGCCATCCGTATATCCCTATTCCTCATCAGCTCCTGAATATGGCGGCCAGAGTTTCCCGCCGCCGACTGTCCGGCCGCGTCTCCAGCAGCCAGATCTTCTCCAGCTCGTCGCCCCGCCCTCCCTCACGCCGCTCATCCCCTTCCTCTGTCAGACCTCCTCCAACAAATCACGACTTCAACGCCGAGGAGTGCTGCCGCCAATGTCCGCCTTCCCCCGCTATCCTCTGTTCCGCCTCCCCATATTATTGATGCGGCCGAGTTCTTGCTCATCCGGTTCCCCAAACCAAACTGCTAACGCGTCCGAGCTGTAATTTAGGCAGAACGTGAAGATTAGTTCGTAGATTAATGGATATTCATAGCTGGGTGTCTTCAGTCCCTGCCGGGACACTAGACTCGACCAATCTCCGTCCAATACTTGTTGTTGCGGTTCTTGTAAATTTACCTAGATGGAAAAGGGAGTAAATTTTGTTGTGATGTATATTACATACTTTTTTTTTTTTTTTTTTTGAACTATATATTACATACTTGAGACTTCTAAATATTGGACAACACAAAATTCTAAATTAAACCTCTTATGCGTTGAATCCATCATTCATTGATTAATATGCATGCGCATGTATTTATGTGTTTGCCGAATTTTATTTTAATGTTATTATCAAATCACTTACCAGCAAAAGAAAAGAAACAAGTTTCACGTACTGAAAAATGGATGTTAAACATATTATCTAAGCTTAATGTTTAACATAATAAGCTAAATCCTACAAGACCAATACTTAAATATCATATTTAGCATACATGGGTATTTCAGACTTTTGGCATCAGTTATTTGTCTACCAGCCGTCCTAAAAGCAGGTTGCCAAACACCATTTTATATTTCACCAACTGACCAGCTCCAGCCGCTTCTCAGACACTACCAGCCTCCAGCCGCTTGTCGTTCAGCTGCAGCCCAAACAAATAGGCCCTAAATTAGGGGCTTAGCCCATTTATCTTTATGTCATTAGCCTATATATATCCCTGTAATCCTACGTGAACAGGCAAGCAATAATCAATCTATTATTGCCAACTCCCCGAGGAGTTGGCGTTCCAAACCCTAGCCGGGACCCTCCACCGTGCGCCGCCCTCCCCTCCCTCACGACGGCGGCTGGCCGCCGGCGCCGCCTTCCTCCCCCGCGATCCGTGCACTTCCACCCCTACAACCTACGACCCCGGCCTGGTAGACCCCGAGTCTCTACCAATTTGGTATCAGATTCCTCGGTTGCGATCTTGTCTTTGGGCCAACCCGCCACCATCGCTGCCACCTCCGAGATGCCGCCGGCCTCCACCGCCGCCGCGCACGTGCCGCCGGGTGCCGAGCCGCCTCCCGTCCTCTCCCCGGCGGAGTTGTCTGCGGCCGTCCGCGACCCACCATGGCGGTCGCCAACCTGCGGACGTACCTCCAGGGCCCCACCGCCCCACCACCGCAACCATCGGCCGCCGCCATCGCGCCCGCTGCCACTCTCCCGGCACCGCCGCCGGCCTCCACCCGGCTACCCGCAGGGGTGCCGATCACCCAAATTCGGTTCCCACCCTCGCCGTCGCAGCGCCCAACGTGGCTCGACGCGCCCGTCTTCACAACGGCGCCCGCCCAACCTACGGTGTTGTAGCCATCGGCATCACCATCGATGATGGCCCTCGGGGGATTCACCGGTTACGCCAACCCCTACAGGGGGGGGTCCCTGATGCAGCACTACACCGCCGGGCTGCCCGCTGCACAGCCGCCTCGTTTCTCCAAATTGGAGTTCGCCACATACGACGGCACCGTCGACCCCCTAAATTGGCTAAACCAGTGCGACCAGTTTTTCCGAGGCCAGCCGACACTGGCGTCCGACCGCACCTGGATCGCCTCCTACCACCTCCGCGGAGCCACACAGACGTGGTACTACGCCCTCGAGCAGGACGAGGGCGGGATGCCTCCGTGGGAGCGCTTCCACGACCTCTGCCTCCTTCGTTTCGGTCCACTGATCCACGGGAGCCGGCTGGCCGAGCTCGGCCGCCTCCCCTTCACCTCCTCGGTACTGGACTTCGCCGACCGCTTCCAGACTTTGGCATGCCATGCGCCCGGCGTCACGTCCCGCCAACGCGCCGACCTATTCGTCGGCGGCCTGCCAGACCACATCCGCGTCGACGTGGAGATGCGTGAGCCACCGGACTTGCAGACGGCCATGTACTACGCGCGCGCTTACGAGCAGCGCGCTCTCGCCATGCAGCAGGTGTTCCAAGGACGGGGCGCGTGACCACCACCACGGACCGCCTCGGACCCGGCAGTCCCCGCTCAGCCACGCCTGGCCCTGCCAACCGCTCCTCTCGGGGCGCTTATTGCCCCGACACGCCCCTTCCGCCGCTTGACGTCGGTCGAGCAGCTCGAGCGGCGCCGCAAGGGCTTGTGCTTCAACTGCGACGAGATATACGCGCCGGGCCACGTGTGCGCCCGCCTCTTCTACTTGGAGACCGTCGACGACGGGGAGGTGGAGGCCCTCACCGCCGAGATCGCTGCTTCGACGCTCTCCGAGGCCGGTGTCACGACCTACGGGCCGGTCAACGCTACCTCCTTCGTCGTCTCCCTCCACGCGCTGGCGGGCGTCAAGACGCCGAAGACCGGTGACTATCAACGGGGAGTGCCTCACCGCGCTCGTCGACACGGGCTCGACGCATAACTTCCTGTCCGGGGCCGCCATGCGCCGCCTCGCCTTACAACCCTCGGGCGCCGACGCTCTCAGCGTCACCGTCGCCAACGGGGATCGCCTGGCCTGCCAGGGTGTGGCACGGCAGATTCCCATCCTCATAGGCGACGAGCACTTCTCCATCGACTGCGTCGGCATCGACTTGGGCTGCTACGACTTCATCCTCGGCGTCGACTTCTTGTCCACACTCGGTCCTATACTTTGGGACTTATACTTTGGGACTTCGACGTGCTGACCCTCATCTTCTGGCGCGGAGGAGGCCGCCTTGTCCAGTGGACGGGCATTGGTGGCACCACACCTACGACGCCCCAGCTTCAGCTGGTGGCGGCAACTCTCGACGAGGCGCACCCCTCCTGGCCGACCTCCTGCAGCAGCACAGCGACGTCTTCGACGAGCCACTGGGCCTTCCACCGGCGCGGCCCTGCAACCACCGCATCCACCTGCTGCCCGACACGGCTCCTGTCGCCGTGCACCCGTACCGCTACCCACAGCTGCAGAAGGACGAGCTCGAACGCCAGGTGGCGATCATGCTCGCGCAGGGCATTATCCGGATCTCGACGTCGCCGTTCTCCGCCCCGGTACTCCTTGTGCGCAAGACCGATGGCACCTGGCGCTTCTCTATCAACTATCGCGCCCTCAACACCCTGACGTCCAAGGACACGTTCCCCATCCCGTCGTGGATGAACTCTTGGACGACACGGCGCGCGCTTCTTCACCAAGCTTGACCTGCACTCAGGCTATCACCAGGTGCGGATGCATGCGGACGACATCGAGAAGACGGTGTTCCGGACTCATCATGGCCACCTCGAGTTTTTGGTGATGCCTTTCGGACTCTGCAATGCGCCGGCGACTTTCCAGGCCTTGATGAACGACGTGCTCAGCCCCTACTTACGCCGCTTTGTGCTTGTTTTCTTTGATGACATTCTTATATACAGTGCATCGTGGGCGGAGCACCTACAACACGTGGCCATCATCTTCAACGAGCTTCGAGCGCACCGTCTCCACCTCAAGCGCTCGAAGTGCTCGTTTGGCACGACCTCCGTCGCATACTTGGGCCACGTCATCTCGGCGGACGGTGTCACGACGGACGCTGACAAGATCGCCGCGTGGCCGATCCCGCGGTCTCCGCGGGCTCTCCGCGGCTTCTTGGGCCTCGCCGGGTACTAGCGGAAGTACATCCGGGACTTTGGCCTCATCGCCGCGCCACTGACGCGTCTACTTCGACGCGACGCCTTCTCCTGGGACGAGGAGGCGACTACGACCTTCGAGGCCCTTCAGCGGGCCCTCACGACGGGACCCGTCCTCCAGATGCCGGACTTTGATCTGCCGTTCGTGGTGGACTGCGACGCCTATGGCATTGGCTTCGGCGCCATCCTCCACCAGGGCGAGGGGCCGCCGGCCTTCTTCAGCCGACCCTTCGCTCCTCGCCACCACAAGCTTGCGGCATACGAGCGCGAGCTGATCGGGCTGGTCCAGGCTATGCGCCAATGGCGCCCTTACCTCTGGGGCCGGACGTTCAGGGTGCGCACGGACCACTACAGCCTCAAGTTCTTGCTAGACCAGCGCATATCCACAGTTCCACAGCACCAGTGGATCAGCAAGCTTTTCGGCTTCGACTTCACCGTGGAGTACTGGCCCGGCCGTCTCAACACGGTTGCCGGCGCCCTATCCCGCCGCGACACTGAGGATGTTGCCGACGACGTTGCTACGGCGGGCACCGTCTTGTGCATCTGTTCTGGACCGTCCTTCACCTTCATTGACGATGTCCACCGTGCGACGGACACGACCGCGGACGCCCAGACACTCCGCGGGCGCCTCGCCGACGGCGACTTGGGGGCGACTGCGCCTTGACGACGGGCTCCTGCTACATGGACGCCGCATCTTCGTGCCCGCCCACGGCGACCTACGCCAACAGGTCCTGTCGCTGGCGGACATGAGGGCGTGCAGAAGACCCTCAATCGCCTCCGTGCTGATTTCTACATTCCCGGGGATGGTGCGCTCGTTCGTGACTGGGTGCGGTCATGCGTGCTGTGCCAACGGAACAAGACGGAGACGCTGCGACCAGCGGGTATGCTGCAGCCGCTGGACGTACCCTCCCAGGTGTGGGCGGATATCTCCATGGACTTCATCGATTCCCAAGGTGGGCGGCAAGTCCGTCATCCTCACGGTGGTCGATCGCTTTTCCAAGTACGCGCACTTCATCGCCCTCGGCCACCCATATTCAGCCGCGTCCGTGGCACGGGCCTTCTTCGACAGCATCGTCCGCCTCCACGAATTTCCTTTATCCATCGTCTGGCGGGATCTTTTTCGGATGGCGGGCGTGAAGCTCCGCATGAGCACGGCGTTCCACCCTCAGACCGACGGCCAGTCCGAGGTGGTCAACAAGGTGATCGCCATGTATTTGCGATGCGTGACGGGTGATCGACCACGAGCTTGGGTGGATTGGCTGCCATGGGCGGAGTACTTCTACAACACCTATCACTCCGCCTTGCATGCCACGCCTTTTGAGGTGGTCTACGGGTGACCGCCGCCGGCAATGCTTCCTTATGAGCCGGGCACGGCTCAAACCGAGACGGCGGGTGACCTGCTTCGAACCCGCGATGAGATCCTGACCGAGGCGCGTCAGCGGCCCGGAAGTACTATGATGCTCATCACCGCGAGGCGGAGTTCGCGGTGGGGGATTGGGTTTGGCTGCGCCTCCTTCACAGGACCACGCAGTCCCTGGACCCACGCTCCAAGCGCAAGTTGGGATCCCGCTACGCCGGTCCTTTTCGAGTGCTGGAACGAGTTGGCACACTCGCATACCGCTTGGAGCTGCCGGCTGCATCGCGCCTACATGACGTCTTCCATGTCGGCCTACTCAAGGCCTACCGTGGGGACCCGCCGGCAGTGACGCCGGACCTTCCCCCTACTGCAGATGGTCGTCCTCTGCCAGCCCCTGCCAAAGTGGCGAAGGTGATGCAGGCGCAGCAGCGTCGCGGCGTTTGGCATGTTCTGGTGCAGTGGGCCAGTCTGCCAGAAGAGGAGGCCACTTGGGAGAAGCTCCCAGTAGTTTCCAGATGTTCAGCTTGTCACCTCGAGGACGAGCTGTTTGTGAATGCGGGGAGAGATGTTATGACCGGTTTGTCTTATAGCAGGAAGAAGCCCATTAGTGGGCCTAAATTAGGGGCTTAGCCCATTTATCTTTATGTCATTAGCCTATATATATCCCTGTAATCCTACGTGAACAGGCAAGCAATAATCAATCTATTATTGCCAACTCCCCGAGGAGTTGGCATTCCAAACCCTAGCCGCCACCCTCCACCGTGTGCCGCCCTCCCCCTCCCTCACGACGACGGCTGGCCGCCGGCGCCGCCTTCCTCCCCCGCGATCCGTGCACTTCCACCACTACAACCTACGTCCCCGGGTAGACCCCGAGTCTACCAGTGCGCATCTTGGTTTCAACAAGTTTGCAATTCCTTTTATAAGCGAGATTGATATCGTATCAGATTACTTGTGAATAAATGTTGAGTGCAGTGTATCTTTCGCAAGATGTAATGCTTTGGGGTCTTTAATTCTGTTGTAGTTAATTAATTATAGTTTGATACTAAGCATGCTGTTATATTGTAATTATGAGAGCAAAGTTGCAGGAAAGGACACTTATATCTGGAAAAAGAATTTATCGCATTTCATGCTATATCACCTTCCCAAAACCTATTGCCTAAAGGTTTAATGAACCTGCCAGCAGCTAGTAGCCTAGTAGACATTTGTGACTAGATAAAGCTACCTTCTCCTTTCCAAAATCCGATGGCAGCAGCTGACCAAGCTCAGTGTCAATCATGTGTTGAATTTAAAATTTCAGTACCCCATTAAAGCGTGCACCTTAACTTTTGCACAGTTTTTCAGAATCAGTTGCAACATTTAGCATTGATCTTGTCCTTTTTGGGGGAGACCATGTTACTGGTTAGTAGTGACTTGTCATGAAGATGACAGGAAGTGATTGGGTGCCCCCTAACATGTCATGTTCTTTTGGACTAAATGGTTTCTTTGAGCTTAATACATGGGGCAAATAAGAGGATATCATTTTTACCGAAGAACAAATGTGTAGACTGTTCAGTATGAATGATTGTAGATGCCGCGGGGTGCCATGGACTCATGTTTCATTCTGCTTGATTGCAATTAATTGGATGGATTGAATACATGGCTCACTGTCTACCACAGGGTCTAGTTTTTCTGAGGTTGCAAAAGCCCGTGCAAGTACAGGCAAGGTTATTTGTTGCCATTTCTCGTCAGATGGAAAACTACTTGCCACCGGAGGCCATGACAAGAAGGTGGGTATACCAACATAGAAGTAACTATGAATATGCTGGTGCTAAAGAAATACAGACTTGTACCTGATTTTTGTGTATTTTCAGGCTGTTTTATGGTTTACAGATGCCCTAAACCCCAAATCTACATTAGAAGAGCATTCTATGCTAATTACAGATGTCCGATTTAGCCCAAGCATGACCCGCCTCGCAACATCTTCCTTTGACAAAACCGTACGGGTTTGGGACGCTGACAATGTATGTACATACCTATTTCTTATCATTGGCTTTCTTACAGCAACATCGCTTCAGAGGATATCATATACTTTGAAATGCACTGACTAAGAGATTTGACTATATGCAGCCAGGTTATTCACTCCGTACTTTCACGGGTCATTCAGCTTCTGTTAAGTCACTTGATTTTCATTCAAATAAAGAAGACATCATTTGCTCCTGTGATAGTGATGGGGAAGTGCGCTGTTGGAGCATAAATAATGGTAGCTGTGTGACATGTGTTAGGGTCTTCAATGTATGCACTATGCAACCCTGTTTTTTCCTCAAAACATTGTTTCTTTGTTGTTTGTCGATATTGTTATGTTGATAATACGCTGAAACTTTGTCCTGTGTTACTGTTTCTTATCTTATCTTCCTAGGGAGGTGCTACTCAGTTGAGATTTCAACCTCGTCAAGGGAAATATATTGCAGCTGCCTCAGAGAAGACGGTATCGATACTCGATGCAGAAACACTACAAGTTTGTAGAAGTGCTTTACAGGTTAGTTTTCACAACTGATTTTTGGCATGTGTTGACTAGAGTGATGTTTAGTTACGTGACATTGTCTTGTAGTAGTAATTTAGTTAATGCCAGTGAAACCATATTAAGAAGTTCTCATTGTCAAATTGCAATGCTTGGTTCTTGGGTTTCGCCAAGCGAACTAAGCATAGTCTTTGATCCAAAATGTCCAGTACAGCTTAATATTGTCAGATGGTATTGCAATTAATGTTGTGTTTTTCAGTGTTGCTCTCACTGTAATATGAACTTCCGTTCATGCGTAGGGACACGTAAAGAGTATTCAGTCGATTTGTTGGGATGCTGCGGGTGACTATCTCGCCTCTGTAAGTGAAGATTCTGTCAAGGTGTGGTCATTTACTTCGGGAAATGACGGCGAGCGTGTGCATGAATTGAATTGCAGCGGAAACAAGTTTAATTCTTGTGTTTTTCATCCAAATTATCCATCGTTGCTTGTAATTGGTTGTTATGAGGCAAGTTCTCTCATACCTTATCATCTTATGAGTTATCGGGCCTAAGTCCCTTTTTTAATCTATTTTTTTTTATTGTGTGTATCATTTTGATCTTGCAGTCCATAGAACTTTGGGACATAAGGGAGAAGAATACTGTGACCATCAGCAATGCTCACGATGGCTTAATTGCAGCCCTAGCGGCATCAAATGCATCAGGGCTGGTTGCCTCAGTAAGTCATGATAAGCTTGTCAAGCTCTGGAAATGAGATCAGCAGCAACCTTCCTTGACATCACATATTACATGTTGGTCCTTGCGGGCATCTGTCGTCCGGCTACCGCCAGTGTTATATGATGAAGAAACAGGGTGGTTGTCTGCTGCGGATGAACACATGACGAACGGCAGCTAACGAAATGTATCCAACTCTGTTGAAGAAGTAACCCAAATTGTTGTCTCAGTTGCTGCATGTGCTCTTGCGTAGGCTTTGTAACCATACTTCTAGAATGTACAATACTCTCTATTGGCTTGCGCAAACGCTAGAGCGTTATCATGGATTGATCACAGGCACGGGGACCTTTAATGTATCGTGCTGAATCCATATTTGTTAATTCTGTTTTCTCTTATTGTCCTTTTTGTGCCCCAATTCTGGGATGTCAAATGTGGCCATATGCTGCCAAAAGTTGTGCGCGGTGTGTACATATCCATAGGAAAAAAGGACAACGTGACCAGATGGATTTTGGCTTGCGAGTCTGATACGCAATCTTATCAAAATCTTTCTGCTTGCCATACATAGCAAGGATCAGACATCCAGCAATGCTAGCGTGAATTAATCAAGAAGCACTAGTATTTAGAATGATGAAGAAACCTATTTTCAGCGCACATAGATGCCAATGTGACTTGGTATCAGAGCAGGACTGCCTTTAGGAGCCCCTTTGGAGCGGACGAAGTTGTGTCGAGAAATTCATATTTTAGTAGCTACACAGGAAAATTGTGCGCTAGAGTAGGAATTCTGCTTTTATTTCTTACCTCACCCACCCTTCTTCTGGTAAGGACGTGCAACGGTTTTACTCTATTCATATCTTGTTTCACCTAGGTTTGGACGTGTTTGTGGGAAACCATAGTGCCATAGGGAAAAGTATTTTGAAAATTTTCTGTACTATGGTTGCTTCATTATCATCCTTTGTTAATCTCCACATATAATCTATTCCTTTGACATGTTGGTATTTTCATACTAACATGTTTTTCTCCTTTGATCCGATGCTATCTCGACCACTTCTTTGTTCTGGAGCCTGTTTCCTTTTCGTTATCCTCATGGAACTACCGTTTACTCCACTGTCCTGCGTGTCGAGTGGATGTTCTAGTTTTTCTATCCTTGTAATGTATGAATCTCATGTGTACTTGAACCTTGTATGGTGTACCTTGATGATTTCTATGGAGCGATGGTGTACCTTCAACATGATGGTTAGACCTCCACCACCTCCTCCGCTGGGACCAGCCCTGTTGCAAATGACTCAACTGTTGAGCCAGATGCAGCAAACCCAGCACAACTTCGATCAAGCTCGTCATGACAATGGTCGGGTGATGATCCGGGACTTCTTGCAGTTGAACCCGCGATCGTTCGACTCTACTCCTGAACCGCTGGATGCAGATGATTGGGTGCGCGATGTCAACCGCATGCTCAACACAGCGGGAGTTGCTCCAGAAGACAAAGTGCGGTTTGCGACTCACCTACTGAAAGGAGGGTCCGCAGCATGGTGGGAGAACTTTCTCGAGATGCGTCCCGCCAATGCTCCTGATGTCACATGGGAAGAATTCAGGGAAGCTTTCAGAAGCCACCACATTCCTGAAGGGCTGATGAACAGGATGAAGGAGAAATTCCTCAGTCTTGTTCAGGGCAACAAAGACGTGATGGCATACAACATCGAGTTCTCCAAGCTAGCTCGCTATGGTGGCGAAGAAGTGTCCACTGATGCCAAGAAGCAGAAGAGGTTCCGTAATGGCCTCAAGCCGGCACTCAAGTACGCGCTTACTCATGTCTCGATGGACACCTTTGACAAGCTGGTCAACACTGCTAGCAAGGAAGAGTCGGGTAGGCTTGCGTTCGAGGAGTCATGCAAGCATACTCGAGAGGTTGGTGCCCCTTCTTCAGCACCGCCTCAGAAGCGAAGGTTGTGGGTTCCTTATCCCGCACCGCCAGGACAAGCTACACAAGCTGGGTATGCTCCCTGCGCAGCAAACGCTGGGTGATAAACAAGACAAGCTCACCGGTCATTGGCGCTGAATTTGCGTGATGCTTTCCTTTGTTGTCTCGGCATGTTTGCATGTGTTTTCAGGTGACATGGCAGTACCAAAAATTGTCCACAAAAGAGGCCGTCCCAACGGTTAGCCTGTCTCAACATATGTGCTTGTGCTTGCCATTGACACTTTGGAGAAGATCCTCTAAAATGCCACCTGTTTAGGCTCTCCTCCTCAAATCCATATCTTCAGTTCAGGTGCAACCTTGCAGTGGGGATTTGTTGATATAACGTGGGTTTGTAACATGTGAGCTCGTCATGTGGGGGATCCACACATCACTGATCCAAAGGTAGCTGACGCAGCCAATTCGAGACCCAGCCTTGCTAACCAATTCATATGTCGACCTACCATTTTCATTTAAGCTTGTTAGGTCGTGAAAAGAGGAGATTCAAGTATTAGGCACTAACTTAAATTGTATGGTATCAGTCCCCCTCTCGTTTTATGATATCTGTTTATATATGAAATTATTATCACTATCTTGATTATTTTGCAAAACCATAATTTTTCCCTTTTGTTCGTGAACATAGGTAAACAATGTGATAAATTAGAATATCATTTACATTAACAATATCCACAGATGAAATGTGTCATGCAAACGAGGCCACGTTGGGCCACATGGCAGTGATGGGCGGTAGGCCTCATGGGTTGTGCATGTCGCGCCTCTATGTGGGAACTCCCCCAGAGATATCCTTTGATGTATATATCGTAGCATCCCATAAAATATTAATTTGACACTTATATAATGTGAAATAGAGGAGGCGAGACAAATAACAAACAAGAAATGCATGATGATTTATCTTGTTACACGTTCCAAAGCCTGAAAGTGTCGGGCTGAAATTCTAGAGTTTGTGCGTTGTACCAATGCTTCTAGTGTGGCACATCTCTCTAGATGAGCCCAAAAGTGGCCTTGTAATACACTTGGAAGTTTCGGGATCGGTTGTTCCTACCCTCCCAAACCAACTTCCACAACATATGTTGGGCCATAAGTGGCCCATAACATCCGACTGGAAGTTCCTCCATCCCTGGAAGTTCTAGGCATCGCACAAAACGGCAAGTAATGGTTTGATTTTAGTGAGCTACTATATAGAGAACCTTCTTCCCAACAAATATGAAAGACTTTTTTCTTCTCTCGTCCATTATTGCAAGAGCTCAAACCTTCAAGATCTTTCTTCCTAGTGTTTAGATCTTGTTATCTTATTGATTTTATTAGAGAAGATAGAGGAGATCCAATCCCACACTTTAACTAGAGGAATTCGATTAGATGCGCTAAAAATTGTGGATCTTGTTATTGTTGAGTGGTTGGGCACCCTAGACAGAAGAAGTTATCGCGGAGCCTAGCTTTGGTGGTGTAGTGCTTCGGGGGAAGCTTAGGAACCTCCATTTAAGTTGTGGAGAAACCCCAAGAAGTTTGTAAAAGTTTGTTGTGCCAGCCATGTTGCTATTGGTAGGTATTGTGCCACCACACCTCTTCAACGGAGATTAACACACCGAAAGTGTGAACTTCGGGATACATCCTTGTATCATTGTGTGATTATCTACAAATCTTTACTTATTTTCCACTAGACCGATTATATATTTTTATCTTGTGAAGCTGCTTGTATCTTATCATATAGGTTACTCTCACCTAGAGAACCTATATTATTGTGTTGATGCTCAAATTTGTAAGGAAATAATTAAATTTTCTAGGCATCTATTCACCCCTTCTAGTCGTCCTCTTTGGCACTTTCAATCTGTGTGCAAGGCCGGTTGACGATCTTCATGAACGCAACAATATATAATCAGTAAAGCCTAGATGAAGATCTTTTTTTTTGAACAAGGGTAGGGTGCAGAGCACCCTAATTTTCATTACTCATAGACATTGTACAGATACAAACATTGTTCTGTTGATTGCTACAGAAACATGACACGATGATGATGTATGAGTAGGATTATTGCAAGAGCAAAGAGGCGAGACTCACCTAGATGAAGATCTAATGCCATTGACAAATATGTACCTAATAGTAAATGGAATATTTATTTCTATAGATGTACAAAGGAGCAAGAACTAACACGCAAAACTCCCAAACCATTTGGTGATGTAGGAACAAAACTTAGTAAAATGGGCAACCTCTTCAGATCTAAACCAAATAAAACCCCAATTAGAAGGTGGTGATGGATATTCGCGAGTGTAGTAAGTTTTGGGATGTGATACTATGTAAACTATAGGTGACCCACTTAGTGCACATGGCACAACACATATGACCAAGAGCTGGAACCAAATGATCTTACTCGAATGGCTTGGATGTTCTGTAGAGGAAACGAGCTCCTTGTAGAGGAAACGAGTTCGTTGTTCTTGCGTGACAATTCATTTTAAGATGTGCTGAGATTGAATTTAGAGCATTTGAGATACCCGTTGACACTCTTGGCCTTATGTTGTTTCAATCTCGGATCGTTTGACTTGATTTTATAGGATTGTGATCCAAATATGGCACTACGTGGTTTAGTTTTGAGCCTCTTTTGTGTTGGTCCCTCAGACTTAGAAACTCACATTGTCTAATCATCAAGTTTTATACGTTCATTGGTTGACATGGTTTAGTTTTGAGCCTCCTTTGTGTTGGTCCCTCAGACTTAGAAACTCACATTGTCTAATCATCAAGTGTTATACGTTCGTTGGTTGACATGGTTTAGTTTTGAGCCTCCTTTGTGTTGGTCCCTCAGACTTAGAAACTCACATTGTCTAATCATCAAGTGTTATACGTTCGTTGGTTGGATCCATTTGACACATAGATTATATAAAATAAATAACACACACGTCCCTCACTCAAGTAAGAATCTTCCATTTTCGGGTACAAGCTTTAGTTAGAATCAATCCGTTTTGACTTGGTGGAAACTATACATTTCAAAGGGAAGATAAGGAATGTGCTTGTTCGTACTCGTTGGCATGAGTTTTGTACCCTGGTTACATATTTTTGTTATTTGGAACCACCTTGTGTTTGTCGGAGTGGTGCCAATGTGGATGTCCGCGTCACGCCATATGGTAGTGCATATGTATTTGCATGGCCACGTGATGCTAAATATTTGGATGCATATGATACAATTTGAGGACAAGTTTTTGTAAGGGGTCCTATATTATGCATCTCATTTTCCACGAGGTGTCCTCATCACGGGCAATTGAAATGAAGAGAAATTTACATGAGTACAATGTAAAACACGGAATAGTTGCTTGCCAAGTTGTTAAGTGTAGGATACAAATAACGAACATGCTCATGACATGCTTAGCCGGCTACACATCTTCTACCAATGTTCCCATGTACTATAGTATCTTTTACGAACTTTCGTCTCTGGACCAAAGCATTTTTCCTTTAACACCGCCACATATCCAACCACATACTCGACTGGCTTCCACAATATTGCACCATGAAACATAGACTGCATGGTTGACTGTACCAATACGAGGATGATTTGGGTAATTTGAAACATACACACTCCCTAGACTTTCAAGGATGCTATAGGATGACAAATGACAAGACTAGGATAATTTTGCCTTAAAACACCTCTTTTCCAAATGGATCAAATTATACTATCCTATCAGGGTGAAGGATACAATGCCTACCCAGTTGTGTAAACTCCACCTAGGTTCTCGTCCATCCGTAAATACTCGTGGTTGTTTTACTAATTTGATTTTTTGGATATATTTTTCCTGTTTTCCTTAGTGCGTTATTATGATTGAGAAATGCAACACCTTTGCAAAATGAACCGTGAGAAACACAAATCCATTACTTAAAACTATAAGCCGGGCTGTGTAGGCGTGTGTTGAGATGGTCTAGCGAGCGGAATGAGGAGTACCACTCACGATGTACAGTTTCGGTGCCGACTTGGTCAATCATGTCCCTACTTCCATGGGATGCTTCAGATAGGCCAATAGTTTCATTTATATCTGTTTTAGATAATAAAAGATGTAAATAAAAAAGATACGGCATTGTATGCAAAGACAGACTCACATAGCTGGTAAAGTCAGATGTGCCAAATTTCAACAACAAAGTACATCAACCTTGGTCAACGATGGTGGGCAGTGGACCAACTTGGGAAAATGCAAATATGCAATAGTGGTAACAACTAACAACTGTGAAGTACGTCCAAAGTAGACAAAGGCATCAAGGATGAACCCGTGAAAATGCAAACGATGTACTGTACTCCGGTACAATATAGTGGCATGCGTACTCAATGCACTTTTTCTTCATCTTTCCAGCGAATTCGCAAGGCAAGTAGTAGGAGTAATAAATAGCGTACAGCCGTAGCGGCAAACATGTAACCCGTGGACCCCCCCTGGCGTTTCTATTCCCTTCCTTTTCTTCTCCTCTTCCGCACTGCACACCTCGCGCCGCTGAAACTGCGAATTTCCAATCTGCTCTCACTTCTCACCCGGCCATCGCGCATCTCTCTCTCGCCGCCGCCGCCGCCGCCTCCCCTCCCCTCCGCCCTCCAAACCTCCAGGGTTCCGCCTCGGGTTCCTCCCCTCCGCCTCTCCTCGTCTCGCGCAACTCGCCTCTCCATCCATCGCCCGGTGGCTGCGTGGGCGTTGGTGGCCCAGGCGTTGCCGGAGCTAGCTCTTCTCGCGGGCGGAGGAAGGGAGGCCGGCCGGGGCGCCGTCGGTAGCCATGTCGCAGACGAACTGGGAGGCCGATAAGATGTGAGGATTTGATTTCCGTTGTATCCATTCTGTTGATTCGTGAATCATGTTTTGTTGGCAGGGCGGGCGTTTGTGCTTGGCTGCTGCGTCCTCCGGGTGGCGATTACTCGAGCTTAGGGTCACGGGAGGGGCTCCGGAGTTTGAACTGAACTAGCTGGGGGAGGAGAGCCGTGGTGGGCGTATTTTGCCGCTAGGGTTTCGCGGGACCTCTTTTTTTTAGTGCGGGTTCGGTTTGAGCTTTGTTCCCCTAGTGGGAGAACCTACTGTTTTGGGTTGGTGGCTTAGGGTTCCCGATGTTTTAACACTCCAGTGATGATTTGTCGTGGTGATCCCTCCCAAATATCAGAGAACGTAGTTGGGGATTTGAGCACACCAGCGTAATCTGTCGATGAGATTTGAAATACCGGTAGTATCGGTTGACCTAGCTATTATGGATATACGACAAGGGAGTCCGATTCGGTTCATTCGATCCGTTCAGCCTTTTTATTCTTTTGTCGCTACCGGGGGAGTAGGTATGGAAGGGAGTACCGGCGAATTACCTGATTCCTTGTAGATACGGATATGGATATATCTGAGGTCACGTTCGCGCACTTCACGTTGTTTATACGATTAAGTAGCTGAAATATCCTGTTCTGCTTCTGGGAGCTAGAGCTACTAATGCTTCCGCGATATGCACGGTGTTTCGTGGAAAGCAACTAGCGAACCGAAGCATTTCTTGCGCGGATGATACAAGTGCATGAAAATATGTTGAAAGCTGAACGCTGGCATTTAGGATCACTCTACGTGATGATTTGCTAAGCGACAAAATAGACGCTAAAGAGACAAATGAATATACGTTGAAGCAGCATAAACGTGCCATAAAAGCCTTAACGTTTTATGCACAAGCTGCTTCTTCATTATACTGCTTGCATGAACGGTATTGTAGTTATGGTTGGATAGTTGCATCTCTTAAATGTGTTTAACCTTCACCCTGAGGACTAAATATTTGACTGCTTTGGTGAAACAGGCTAGATGTTTACATATACGACTATTTTATGAAGAGAAATTTGCAGGCAACTGCAAAGGCCTTCCAAGCAGAAGGGAAGGTCTCTTCAGATCCAGTTGGTATGTGTTTGTCATGTTTTTTGCAACACCTTTCCTTTATTTTTTTTTTGTTTGTAAAGACTACTGCTTACTCTCTAGGCTGTGCTTCCTTGCAGCAATTGATGCACCCGGTGGGTTTCTTTTTGAGTGGTGGTCAGTCTTTTGGGATATATTCATAGCAAGAACAAATGAGAAGCATTCAGATGTTGCGGCTTCATATATTGAGGTAAGTGTTTACAACATTTGTTTATCCTTCTATGGAAAAACTTTAAATGGTCAAGGCATGTTAATTTAGTCACCTCCTGTGTCCACAGTGCTGCACCGTTGTTTATATTCTGTTTTGCTTTCTTCAAATGATCTACCAAAGAAATTTCACATGAAGAGATCCTATGTGACCTATAAATTGATGGGGAACCTTACCAAGTTTAGTTTGCTAGGCCTGCAAGGTCTTTTTGGTTCACTACAATTCTTTTTATTCGTTCTCTGTTACTGTTAAGTAACATTCAACTCTTCAACCTCTTGTTGCATGTGCTAGATTCACTATAGCTGGGTAGTTTCGCTGTCCATAACATATATTTTATTTTACAAATTAAAGTTACCTTCTTAATTTGTTGTCCATTTTTTTCGCTTGTGGAGGGCGATTTGTAACTTAATGATCTAACTAACCGCTTTATAGAATCATGATTTTGTTTTGCATCAATAGCTACGAGTGTGGAGCATCTTTTCTCCTTAATTGGTGGTAGTAATTTAGCTACTATGTGCTGCACTCTTTCAGACTCAACTAATGAAAGCACGGGAGCAACAGCAGCAGCAGCTGCCTCAACAGCAGCGGCAGCAGCAGCAGCAGCAACCACAGCAGATGCAAATGCAACAAATGTTGTTACAAAGGGCCGCACAGCAGCAGCAGCAGCAGCAACATCAGCAGCAGCAACAACATCAGCAGCACCAGCAGCAACAACAGCAACAGCTCCACCAGCAGCAACAGCAGCAACAACAACAGCAGCAACAGCAGCAGCAACGTAGAGAGAGTTCTCATCTTCTTAATGGTGCTTCAAGCGGACTTTCTGCAAACAATCCTTTAATGCGACAAAATAGCACTGCAAATGTTATGGCGACAAAAATGTATGAGGAGACGTTAAAGTTGCCTTCACGGAGAGACTCTTTGGAAGAGGCATCAATGAAGGTATCACTGTTAGCTAGTTTGCTGTTCCAAATTCTTTTAGTTGTCTCCTCTAGGAAATATTCGTTTCTGATTACTTTATTCTAACATTGAAACTTCTATTGCAGCAAAGATATGGAGAAAATGCTGGACAACTACTTGATTCAAATGAAACATCGCTGCTGAAAGCAGCTGCAAGTGGACAATCTCCAGGGTACTTGCTGAACTTGTGAACTATGAAGTTCCTTAACAAAAGAAGTACACTATTGTATTATTTGTATACAAAAGTAGCTGATGCCATTAAGTTTACTTGTTACAAGTTACACGATCACCATTTGAATGCCACACTTAGAATTGGTAGCGTGGCTGGCCATTCATTTTTCCTTCTCTTGTGCACCAGTAGCGGAGCTTGCCAGAAAAAGTTGGGTGGGCCAACAGGCTTAAGGACACTAAAATGGACTGTTATTGGGCTAAATTTACTAATATGTAGACAGAAGATCTCTAAAGTTGGGCGGGCCATGGCACAGTTTTGTTGCAACTAAGCTCCGCCCCTGATGTGCACGAATTATAATGTTTTCAATATATGTGGAATGTAGAAGCCTACATCCTAAAGAAGGTTGTAAAGTTTTCAATATATGTGGAATGTAGAAACATACATCCTAAAGAAGGCGTTGACTGTTTTTGTATTAACTAGACCATATAAGAATACTATCAAGTAGCCTTTGTAACTTTGCTCTTTGTTTGTTAACATTTCCCCATATTTAGGCAAATTTTGCATGGTTCTATTGGTGGTTTGTCGGGCACTATGCAACAAATTCAGGCCAGAAGTCCCCAACTTCCAGGACATGCCCAGGTTAGTTCTTGAGGTGTCCTGGTTTATCTGGTATCTGTCAGATCTAACCATTCTCACCGTGAAAACAAGAAGTACGTAAAGAAAAAACTGGCTTATCCTATTTTGTATGTTCTTCAGCAGAGTATGAAGACAGATATGAATTCTATTTTGACACCTAGAGCTGCAGGCTCTGAGGGGTCATTTATGGGTTTACAAGGTAGTATTTTTATCTGCTTCTGTAAACTACTATTCTCCACTACTTGTATCAACCATTTTTCAATTTTTTTCTTCAAAAAAGAACTCCCTCGGAGGGAGTATTATATTTCCAATTTTATAATATAGTCGAATGACCAGTTTTCTGATGCTAATTTAGATACATTTTTAACAGGATCGAGTTGAGTGACCAGTTTTCTGATGCTAATTTAGATACATTTTTAACAGGATCGAATCAAGTTGGAAATAATTTGACTTTGAAAGGATGGCCACTCACGGTAAGGTTTAATTTATGAGTAAACATTAAGTTATCCAGCACAACTTTATCATTCGTGCGTTCAGGGTTCAAATTATTGAGAGATTCTGACCTAAGTGATTTCTGTATAAAATTTCTGAATTTTATTCATCCTTTTTTATCATTAAGGTGAAAATTATCCAGAAACCGCTCCCTGGTTATTATTGAATCTGAAATTCCCAATCTAAACTTTGGCAAACTGGTACATTTTGCAGCAGTTATTTTCGGAGTCCCATGTGCTTGCTGTAGTACCTTTACTGACCACAGGAAGCATCTAAATACTAAAGTTGCATCTGTTTTGTGTTTACATGGTATATTATGCTCGTATTTGATTCTTTTAATATTGACCATGTTCTTCACAATTTGGCAATGGTATAGTGATCTCGCATTTATGTTATCATATCCTTTGGCTTGTGTACAGTTGAATTGTAGTGCCATCGTAGACAATGTCACTGCCAGCAATTTGTGGAGCAAACGGCTATTTATATATTTTCTAAATAATGGAAATAGCAAATATAAGACAAATCTCAACATCTGTTTTCACTTGCATTATGCTGCTTATTTCAGCCAGGACTTGAGCAACTTCGGTCTGGAATTTTACAGCAGAAAACCTTCGCGCAGAATCAACATCAATTGCAACAACAGATCCAGTTTCTGACTCCACAACAACAGCAGCAGCTTGCGTTGCAGGCGCAGCAAAATATGACTTCTCCAACGTCCAGTGATGTTGACAACAGAAGATTGAGGATGATGTTCAACAACAGAAATGTAGTTCTTGGGAGGGATGGGCAGACAACAAGTGGTGGTGATATCATTCCAAATATTGGCTCTCCTAGTCAAAGTGGTGGCGATATAGACATGCTAATAAAGGTATGTTTTTTTTGTTTTAACTGATTGCTTATTTTCTCGCATCTTCCTTACTAACAGGTGTAATATAGTATTTATAAATGGAAATTTTATCTTCATTTTGCAATTGTGTCAAGTGCTTATCATATGAGACGAGGCAATTCCCGTTACATGAGAGATGAGAGCTTTGATCGTAGAGGATAGAAAATCCTGGCAAATGTTGTCTCAGTTCTTTCAGAACGTTGCCTGTCTCAGCGTAATCGGATGAACATACTAAGATGTTAATTTGGTAGGTACTGTTGTTAATATTTTGTTGCGCCTTGCAGCAGCAAATCGCTTTGTGCTCTGATGTCATGTATTGCTAAGACCATGTACAATGCTGACGAGAATAAACAAGCTTTTTATTGAGCACAAGCGCTTGTTTGTATAGGAGAGGTGCCTAGTTAGATGTCTGCCTAGTAATTTTAAGCAACAATGCTTTAAAAACGATTTATTTTTCTAAGCACCTCTGTAAGTATCTTACATTGTACATGTCCTAAAACTGTTAGAGCCAAGTCAACCATCGTAATGTATTTTTGTTGACTAAATCGTATTTTGCCAGTTGTAAACACAAAACAATGAATGCGATTATTTGTATTTTCCATTTTAACTGACTGCTTAAACATCTAATTCTTCATAAGGTGCTGGACATAGTATGGACAATGTTTCAGTAGTGCAAAGACAACTCAAAATGTTAATCGGACTAGCAACGTGCCCATGCTTTACAACGGATTTTTTTATATATTTGTAGCTGAAGTGACCAGACTAGTTATATTTGACCAACATGAGTCTTGAGTATGGGCTGCACGGCCCGCATGTGGCCTCGTTGTCTGCTGTGAAAAACATCTTTGGCTCTGTTTCTTTCCAACATCTGTTTACTTCTTGACCACTATTAATAGAAGAAGAGATCCTTTTCCTCTACCTCCACGTACGGTCTGGCTTCTGAATCTTTTGTCACCTCGCTCCACTCCACGCAACTGCGAGTTCGCAAGTTGTAGTCTTCCAACTCTAGCTCTTAATCACGGTTCCACTTACCTTTGGTGATGATGGTTGTACATTACGACTAAGCCTAACATGGATTTTCTAATTCCTGAATGTATACTATCATGGTATTAATTCACAGTTCTCTACTTTCTAACTCAGTTTGATTCTGATCTTATCTGTATGCTTCCTTTTTGCATAGAAGATGACCTAGGTTATGTTATATTTACCTTTGCCTGTAGCTATGCCTTTTGGTTAGTGTTCTAGCTCTTTTTTTCCGCTGCCATGTTCTTATATCGATTTTTTCTGTTTAGTAGAAGAAAATTGCTAATGCACACCACCAGCAGCAACAGCAACAACTACTACAACAGCAAAGCAATAGCCAACATCAGCAACATCAAGCTGTCTCCAGTCAGCAGTCTCAAAGCTCGAACCAGCTTCTCCAACAAGAAAAGCCAGGAACTGGAAATATGCCTGTTGATGGGGGCATTCCAAATTCTTTCGGGGGCACTGA
The DNA here is from genome assembly GCF_019359855.2 of Lolium perenne. Classification (NCBI taxonomy): domain Eukaryota; kingdom Viridiplantae; phylum Streptophyta; class Magnoliopsida; order Poales; family Poaceae; genus Lolium; species Lolium perenne. Next base: position 188,213,382 of record NC_067246.2, on the reverse strand, counting down.
TCAAGTAAGTTTTGTGGTATGCAAGTTTTGTGTTCATTTTGCATTAAACATTAAAACTGACATCCTACTCTTCATAGTATACATATGATCTGAGTGGGATGATAACTTTTTTTCACGTCATCCATATAACTGCGATTATATGACCAACTGTATATCTTTCTTTTTACTTGATCTAAAAAAGTATTTTTTTGGACTTTCCTTGTAAAAGGAATTTATTAAATCCAAATTCTGAAAAAAAGGGGATCCATACAAGATATATGCTATGAATAAACCAAAGATAGCTAGACTTACAGAAGAAATAGCATTAGTAATAAATTCATATGAATTTATAGAATAATTAGAACTTTCTTGAGTCAAGTTTATTGAGGCTGCTTTTTTTTTCTCTTTCCTGATAATGTATTTTCACAAATAGAATAAAATTTGAAATTTGGATCTCATGTTTTTTCTGTTTAAAGTGGGAAGTCTAACCAAGCTAAGTATTTGGTGTGGTACAGGATCTGGCCATGCCTACACCTTTGTTGTTATCTTGGCTCCCCTAGATCCACTATCTGTCTTCTAGATAGTATACAATTGTATTCCTTTCTCCACACTAGCTCAACTGAGTTTTAACTGTCACTGTTACTATTGATCTTCCATTTTTTGTTTGCTGATGGAGCTTTTTCTCACCAGTGGTTTTTTTTTTGCCAGTAACTGATAAAAATCTATGTATGCAGAAATTGCTGCTTTCGTACTTGTTTAAATGCAATTTGATATTAGTGCTCATATAACACCTGAGAAACGCAATATGTTGACAAGAAAATGTGTAAAAAATCGTAGCAAACTAGAAAATGTGTAAAAAAGAGACTCGTGATACCTCTATTGTTGGCTACTAGCATAAGCAGCAAAATTTAAGTTCCTCTTTTTTTGCTTCCTGCTGCTTTGGATTATTGAAGCGGTTCATGTACATAAACAATGCTGTTTGTGGTTCAGACAACGAAGAAAAGAAAGAAGCCTGGCTCTTCCTCGGGTAGAGCTAATAGTTCAGGAACCGCAAATACTGGTGGCCCGTCTCCAGGTTCTGCACCCTCAACACCTTCCACTCATACACCAGGAGACCCGATGCCAGTACCACAACTTCAGCAGAACGGTGTTTCGGCAAAACCCTTGGTAATGTTTGGCTCTGATGGCACCGGAAGCTTGACATCTACCGCAAACCCGCTGGTATACATATATTTTGATGTAAATTTGTTTTTGGACAACGATAATTTTTTGTTTAGGCAGTATGATAACAAAAGCTTCATTGCAGGGTGATGTGGACCGTTTGCTGGAAGAAGGCTTAGATGAAAATGTTGAATCTTTTCTGTCACAGGATGACATGGATCCCAGGGATTCCTTAGGACGCTGCATGGATGCCAGTAAAGGTATTTGCATTTTATTCCTGTTGATATCATTGTCCTTGTCGACTTTAATCTGTATGAGCTGTGAACCTGAGGTTAAGCAGTCTGATAAATAGCCCACATTGTTATGTCTATTTTAGGCACAATGTTCACATTCCTTGTTCGAGTACTCTTTAGCCATTCTCTTATTTCTTTTTTGGAATTGGTTCTCTACATTGGTTTACATGATAAATAAAGCGAAAAAATCCCAGTACAACTCGCTGAACTTGCACGGTTGTGTCACTTGCTTGAGTTGCTGATCTTCGAAATTACTTTTCAGATACCTAGTCGTAATCAGATTAGTAAGTTTATGGACCTGTGGTACAACCATGCCAGTTTGGTGAACTGTCCAATTTTGTCAGCAATAATATCTTGACATAAAATCTACCCCTAAAGATGCACCACTTTGTCCTTTATATTGGCAAACTTCACATTGTTATTTGTGTTGGCCATATACGAGGAGCTTCTGTTTATTTCTAACTATCTTGCTAGCGGCAAAAAATATCTTAAGATCTGTTTGTCACAGGGTTTGGCTTCTCCGAGGTTGCAAAAGCACGTGCAAGTGCACATAAAGTTGTTTGTTGCCACTTCTCATCTGACGGTAAATTGCTTGCTACTGGAGGTCATGATAAAAAGGTGTGGTTGTTGATGCAGTAGTAACTATTTTTATCGTTTTCAGAACAGTCAATCACACACTTGCTGTTCTGCAGGTTGTTTTATGGTGTACAGATTCACTGAAGCCTAAATCTTCGTTAGAAGAGCATTCCTTTTTGATAACTGATGTTCGATTTAGCCCAAGCATGTCCCGCCTTGCTACATCTTCCTTCGACAAAACCGTACGGGTTTGGGATGCCGACAATGTATACCCCTTAGCATTTCTTTTCTTGTTTGCGATGTATTTATTTTACAGTGACATCGCACTAGAAACTGCTCCAATATTAGGGTGTGGCGACTAACCGATTTGACTCTCTGCAGACTGACTATTCACTCCGTACTTTCACGGGTCATTCAGCATCTGTTATGTCACTTGATTTTCATCCGAATAAAGAGGATATTATTTGCTCTTGCGATAGTGATGGGGAAGTCCGCAGTTGGAGCATAAATAATGGTAGTTGCCTGACCTGTGTTAAGGTCTTTAAGGTATGGGTTCTAATTTTCATTGGCCGGTCTTTTCCTCAAACAATTAATTTCTGGTGGTTGCTTTTGTTTCCTATTATTATATTGTTATCTTCACAGGGAGGTGCTACTCAAATGAGATTTCAACCTCGCAAGGGAAAATATCTAGCAGCTGCATCAGAGAAGGCTATCTACATACTGGACGGGGAGACACAGCATGCTTGTAGAAGCCCTTTACAGGTTCGTTACCAAGATCAGCTCCAGTATGTGTTGAGAGCATTTAAGGATGCACTTAAAACCTCTCATATTCGCAAGTGTGCAATTTATGCTGCGCCATGTCTTCAGTTACTCCAGTAGTGTAAAACCATAATGATTATCTTGTGGTCACTAGGTAACAATGCAAAAGTAAGGTTCCCTAGATGCATTTGACAAGTTTCAGTAATCGAGAGGCTTAGCAGGTTCTGTGAAATTGAAACTTTTAGTGTTTTGAACTTATAATGTTTCTTGGTCCATGATTTCCATCTGACCTGCTATGGAACAAACTGAGCAAAGTAATGTCCATGAGCGTACACAAACTGCAAGGTTTGACGAGCACACTCAGAATATTATCTTCTTCGCTATAAGCATCTCCTACATATATCAAACATGTTAACTATTATGATTCAATTGGTACTTATCAATTTAATGGTTTGCCTTAATTATATTAACTTGCACGCTTCTTGCATCTCAAAGAAGAAAGAACTTTCAAGTATCTTGTAGTCCAATGTTGGTGGTGGACTGTTGAGTTGGAAGTTTGATTTGTGTATGCAGGGTCACATGAAGAATATTCAATCAGTTTGTTGGGACTCAGCCGGTGACTATCTCGCTTCTGTCAGTGAAGATGCTGTCAGAATATGGTCGTTTACTTCTGGACATGACGGTGAATTTATGCACGAGCTGAACTGCAGTGGGAACAAGTTCCAAACATGTGTTTTCCACCCAACTTACCCTTCTTTGCTCGTCATTGGTTGTTACGAGGCAAGTTTCACCTATCTCTTCAGACATGTCAATCATTTTGTAAGCATGCTTACGTTGTTGTCTGCTGTGCAGTCCTTGGAGCTTTGGGACATCAGAGAGAAGAACGCCATGACTTTAAACAATGCACATGATGGTTTAATTGCAGCCCTAGCAGCATCAAGTGCAACCGGGAAGGTTGCCTCAGTAAGTCATGACAGGTTTGTCAAGCTGTGGAAATGAGATGTAAAATAGCGACCGGCTTCTGTGTTGAAGAATTTTACATTTCGTTGTTTAGATTATAGAGAACAGGATGGTTTTCTGCTTTAGACAAGTGCATGACAAAAAGGTGGCTAACAAGCAGCAGTTCGTGAACTAACCTGGTTTGCGTTTTGTGGTCGTCTTAGTTGTATGCTGTTCTCCTTGTTAAGTTTGTAACTCCTTATAGAAATGGTTGTTGCCTGCTTTAACAATAAAGATGCCATGTTTGCGCTGATAAAAAGTTATGGAAGCAGTTTTGTCATACTGCCATATTGTAAGTAAAGATCTCATCTTTTCATAAAGAAGTCTTAACGAGCGGGCACACAAAAAGCAGAGCACAAGTATGCCATTGCTTGCGCACGTCGAGCAAGGCAGCTAGCTTCTCGTGGTATCTTTGTGTACGAGGGCCTTGCCGTCCTTACGTGCGCAGACACTATAGACAACGTCGGTCCATTTGCATTGGCCCGCTTGATTGCGCTGTTCTTCCCTGAAGTCTCACGGAAGGACATGATGAAACCGCAGCCTAGCGGCGTGACTTAAATGGACTGTGGTGACCCATCCGTGGCATAAAATTGGTCTTGCATTGTGTCGTCGTGGACACAACATTGACACCACTAAGTTAAGTTACTATTTTCTAAGAAAATGAGCCAAGGTACTACTTTTCTAAAATAAATGAGTCAGCTACCTTGGGCCCGCCTGGTGGGGAAGGAACGCTTTGTTTCCCCTTACGCGTGCACTTGTCATTGTGGCGCCAACAATGGCATGCTTCGATTTCAGTGGCCACATCACTACTACCGCCATGAAGCGAACACGCCTGGAATCCAACATAGGCATTGAAAGCGGCCACGTCTCTCTAGCCTTTTTAAGGGCAACCACATTGCCCTGCGATTGCTAGCAGCTCGCCCTCACCGTTGCCCCTTTCTACTTCCTAGAAATAGGCACCGCCACTTCACCACGACCATAGGCAAGGGGTGGCAATTTAGGAAGCCTAAGCATGACCACGAGGTTAGATCATTGTCGGCGAAGGTAATGAAGAAGCCGTGCTTCCGTGTCACCGTCGACGTGGAGCGGAATATCATCAATTAGGTTTCCTCGGCGACGACGAGTTCGGCTATGGCGCCCCTCCCGGGTCGGAAGGGAAGGTGGTGGAGGAGGACGAGGCAGGCAACCAAATCTTGGGATAAGAGGATCATGAAGACACCGATGACTTCGTCGATTACCTTGCCTACCTCGCGGAGAAGGCCAGGGAGGAGAGCACGTTGGACCAGCTCCCCTACATATCGGAAGGCGTGGACGAGGAGGAGGCGATGAGGCTCGCCATGAAGGCCTCGCAGGGGCAGATACCGCCGCCACCACAAAAGCCACCTCAGTATGTCGTGATTGCCATATTTGAAGGGTTGTCTAGGGAGGAGGCCCTCTGGGTCGCCATGGAGGCATCTCGAGTCTACCCTGACCTATTCTCATCCTCCTCCAACGGCATATCCGCTACCTTCATGGGCGCCCAAGTGGCCATGGGAGCAGCAGGCACCGTCTTCCTCGACCCTCCCTCCTTCTCTGCCGCCGGTCAACCATGTGCCGATGCTGGCACCCAACTGTCCGTGGGGTTATCGGAGATCGTGGATCTCACCCAGGATGACGAGGACGACCCGTAGACTAATGGCTAGGGTTTCATCCCGTTTTATATCGACTGTCCAACGTAAATGAACCGAAACGAACATATTTAAGATACGACGAAAATGTGTCGGGTGGCTGGAGATGTCCATACACCTTTTGTGAGTGAGCGAGGTTACATTTTGGCTATCTATCAAATGGCGACGCAAAGCATGCAGTTTGATATTTGTCTTGTCATAACTTTTTGGTACTCGCACAACGTGAGGAAATAAGGACATCTTCAGTATTCAGTAGTCCGATGCAAATAGATGTAAATTGGTTGTTTGCGTTGGCGTGCATAAGAAATAAGCAAACCTCATCCCGGCGGTCCGACGCAAAGTGGCCGGTCTGCCCGCCGATGCATTTATGGCTCAAATTTGTGCTGGAAATGCGTCGGCATGGACACAGAGCGGATGCAACACGTGACCGCGTCCTCCTGGCTTGGGCCTGCCTGGCGGTGGGTGAATAGTACCACTTCATCTCCCGCGCGGCTGCATCTCTTCCACGCCTGCCCTAGCCGCATCGGTTCCCACTGCACGTCATCAATGGCACGCGTCGGTGGGCTACGGTTGTGCTTCTGCGCCACCATCAATGGAACACACTTGGAGTCCCGCGCTGCAATTGATGTCCACCGCTCCCCCGTCCTTTATAAGGGCACTGGCAACGCTCTCATTGCCCCACACCTTGCCTCATCTCCATCTCCGGCCAAACTTATTTCCCAGAGTGCCATCAAAACCAGACCATGGGCAAGAGGGGGTTCCCATAGCGGAAGCTGAAGAACGACCATGAGGCGAGGTCATCGTCGGCCAAGCCAAAGAAACCTCGCAACCCTGTCCCCGTCCTCGTTTCCCGTGGCATGTGCGATCTACGAGAACATGACGTTGGGTGAGTGACGGGGCGACGTCCCACCTGCCCCACGACTGGCTCCTCAACCACCGTCGGGTGCCCATGCCACCGGTGCCACATCACGACATGGCGTGGCGCTAGGAGATCGCCCTTCTACCGCCGGACCTCCTAGCGGACCCTGCATTCGGGATCAACTCGCCATTGTGGGATACCTTTTCTAAAACCAAGTTCGACCCGAGGCGCCGCTCGGGTTTCCTCGGCGGCCTTCCGCCGGTGCCGAAGGTCAAGATGTAGGATGCGGACGAGCAACCAACTCCAGAAGGGGGGGGGGGGGGGGGGGGGGAGTACGGCGACGTGTCGGGCGAGCCAACACGGACGAGTCACATGACTACATCAGCTACCTAACTTATTTGTGGAAGAAGGCCAAGGCGGAGGGATGCTAGACCAGCTCCCCGCCCAATCCGACGACCTAGACGAAGATGAGGCGAACATGCTCGCCATCCTCCTCTCCTAGTAGCTGGAGCCGCCGCGGCCGCAACCTTGGTACGCTGCCACGCACATGCCGGATGACGTCTCCGAAGAAGAGGCGCTCAGGCTAGCCATGCAGGCTTCAGTGTCCCGCCGCCGCCCCTGTCTCCGTGGGATCAGTGGTTCGCTCCTCCTCCTCCTCCTCCAGTGCTAGTGTACCACATGACGATGCTGACGCCCAACTAGCCCTGGGAGATGTCGATAGTTGTCGACCTGATCGGTGTCCCCATCAACTACGAGCAGTAGATGCCAATGTAGGCTAGGGCTTGCAGGACTGGGAGACCATTTTTATATTTTGTTGTATTTTTTTTCCTTTTACCTATGTAAATTATATTAAATCAATGAACTTTATAAAAAAAGAAAGATTTGCATCAGGGCGCTAAGGCTACCCGACCTAAACATACATATGAGGCAAAAAGGCCAATTTCGTGTTTATGAACCGACCCAAACAAATTAAAGGATCACTTTTCGTGTCTGAAATAGATTGAGCCTTCCTCAGCTGGTAATTTGCATGTGGGCTCTAGCAAATTCCTTCTTTATTTATTTATTATTTATTTTATTTTATTTTTGAACAGGAAGAGGCGCCAAGGGCGCCAATTTCATTCATTCAGCTCAAAGCATTGTACATCATGGATTACAAACTCTTGCCACTCTGAATCTTTGAAAATAGAGAGAATAGGGCAAGAAGGGGAGCATGAGCTGACGAAGAACAGCGTAGGATAGGTGGACCTAGAGAATTTCTAAGCACCTTGTGAGCACAATTATGAGCAATTTCGTTAATGTCTCTTTTGATGTGGAACACCCTGGCCTGTAACCTGTTTGTAGAGTTGACGATGTTAGCGAGAGTGTCCCTAACATTCCAGTGTATATGATCAGAGTCTAACTTTCTGTCTGCAACTGCTTTAGCTAGGAGCTTGTTGTCTGCTAACAATGTTGGCTTGCTGATCTTGAAGGCTTCCGAGAGTAGAGCTGCTAGCAACATTGCCTTTGCTTCTGCTTGTAGAACCGAAGAGGTCAAGGAAGTAGAAGCTTGTAACATGACATTGTAGCTGCATTCATTGAGGTTGAACATCATAAATACTCTTATTCATGTTGCTTCGATCCCTGTAGTTCCAAGAACCTTTTTACTTTTCCATGCCGCGTTTGAGTATATCCGTGCTCCTGGAACTTGGAAGTCAGCAGCGAGCGTTTCTCCTTGCTCCAGTAGGCCCTGTTGTTTTATCAATTGGATTGTCTATGGCATCACCTGCAAAGTCACATCTGTAGGCTTGAGCAGCTCCATGTTATTTCGCAGAGCTTGCGCAATGATGTTAATTTGGTATGGCTCTCCTTTTTTCCTGCCAAATAGACAATCATTTCTAGATTTCCAAATACACCACATAAATGTTAGAATATTCTCCAGGGAAGCATGTGGATGTGGCATGTTGAGAATGTTGAGCAAAATTTGTGGCAAGGAGCGAGTATTTTGAATTATCATCTCAGTTCTAATATACAAAGGGAAGCTAAACCATGCAGCTTTTACGAAGTGCCAAGTAAAAAAAGAGATGGATATCATCTTCCTCTAAGCCACACCTGCAACAATACTTACTAATATGCTTTGAGTACTTCCCTGCATGAGCTCCTGTAGGAATAGCTTTGCGAAGAAATCGTCATGCAAAGCTTGTATTCTTGGCAGGATGCTTTTGGACTTCCAAACATGATTCAAAAGATTATTAGTGTCCAAAGAAACCTGTCTCGGACGAGGCTCTCCAAGCTCCTGCAATCTCTGTAAACATTCATAGTACGCACTTTTAGAATTACATTTACCATTTGATGTTAGCTTCCAGCACAATAAGTCATGATCTTGCAAGTGAATGATTGGAGTTTGCTTGATGGATTGTGCCATGGGTTGTTGGAAGAGAGAGTCAATTAGTTTCTCATCCCAGGCTTGCTGATTTGGTAGCCAAAGATCGTTTACCTTAACTGGGTATGTGTATGGGGGCTGTTGGATAATAAGATTGTCATAAATCTTAGTTCAGTCTTAGCACCAAGGAGTACTCCAAAGAGAGAGATTGCCTTGAGTGATTTGGTAGTACGAGTGGTCCTTGAAGATTGGAAGAATTTTGAGGATAGAGGCCTAGAAGGCTGACTTTGGAACTGAGTTAGGGCGCCAAATAGAGGAGTCATGGAAGTATTTAGCCTTAAGAACCTTGTGAAGGAAATCATCTGGGTTTTGTGCTATGCGCCAAGCAGCCATTAGGATTAAGCCTTGGTTAGAAGCTTGGAAGTTTCTGATACCTAATCCTCCCTCTTTTTTTGGAGTGCAAATGTCCTTCCAAGCCCTCAAGCAAAGGGCTTTGCTTGTTTTATCCTCTCTAATTCATGTCCACCAAAAAAATCTAACAATGGCAGTAAGCTTTGAAATGAATTTTTTTGGAAAAAGGATATTGGACATGTAGTATACTGGGATTGAAGCAAAGACCGATTGGATGAGGACTAGGCGAGCTGCATAGGAAATTTGATCTGCTTTGTTGGTAGTGAGCTTAGTATTGAATTTTTCAAGAACAAAATCACATGCTGAAGCTCTATCTTTGCTAGGAAGGGTTAATGGGTGGCCAAGATGTATAAAAGAAAAGTCAATTAGAGCAACTGGGAAGATTTGTCGAATTGCAGCTACAATACCTTGGTCCACGTGTTTGCTAAAAATAATACCAGATTTAGCACAACTTGGTGTCTAACCAAAGAGAGCACATAAGGATTGAAGAATTGTTTTCATAGTGGTTGCTTCTTGAACACCTGCCCTACCAAAAATAAGGAGATCATCTGCAAAAGAAGCGAATGGGGGGCAATTTGGTCCAAGAGTAATGCCGCAAAGAGAGGAAGTGGGCATAGCTTCTTGTAACTCAATAGATAACTCATTAATAGCAAGGACAAAGAGATAGAGAGATAAGGGAGAGCCTTATCTGATACCTCTGTCACTTCGGAATTTCGCAAATGGTTGGCCATTTGTGAGTACTGAAAAAGTCGGCGAGGAGATACAAGCATGTATAGTGTTTATAAAATGACCATGTAGACCCTTGTGTGCAAGAGCATGGACAATGAAATTCCATTCGACATGATCCAAAGCTTTTGCAAGATCAACATTTAACATAAAAGTTTTTTTCCTTCCAGGAAGAGAGAGTAAAAGAGTGAGTAATTTCTTGTTCAATAATGATGTTGTTGCTAATACGCCGGCCTTCTATGAAAGCTTGTTGGGCTGGATGAATGTAATCTGGCAAGTGAGGTTTAAGTCGATTTGCTAACTATTTTGTAATCAGTTTGTATAGGCTTATCGTCCTGTAGTCAGCGGGAATTTGAGGAACAAGTTTCTTAGGAATAAGATCAATATGTGTTTCATTAATATGAGCAGGAAGAATTCCCAACTGAAAAAAAAATCTTACCAGCATGCATACATCATCTCCAATCCAGCTCCAAGTTGCTATGTAGAATTCAACATTGAGTCCGTCTGGTCCTGGTGAAGCATTCCTCTTCATTTCCGTCAATGTCTCCCATAGTTTTTGTTTCCTCGATACTGTATAGGTGTAGTCATGGCTAGGTATAGGTAGCTGAGTGTGCATGAATGGCCTGACATGGTTAGAATTTTGGGAAGCAAAGATGTGCCTAAAGTAGTTTACAAAAGTATTACTAATTTTATCCGGCATAAATTGAACGATATCATTTTCATCCTTTACATAGACAATTGTATTCCTTCTTCTCTTTGTGATTGCGTGATGAAAAAAAATAAGTGTTCCTATCTCCATCTTTTACCTAGTTCTTCTTCGCCATTTGTGCATAATAGTTCGTGAGTTTGGTCATATTTTGTTCATACCTTGTTACCAAGTCGGCTTCAAGGGCTTGATCTTGGTTCTGTAATGGTTGGAGTTGTACCTCTTTAATCTTCTCTTCAATCTCCTAATCTCCTTTGGTGTAGGAAGAAGAAGCCTTTGCAGGATGAGCTTCTTTTTTTAGAGAACCTCACACGGTTACCTACCTCAATCATTGCTACTAGGGCGTTGCGCGCGGAAGTTAATTACATCGCGTTCGCGCGATATGGCTGTCCTTCCCTATTGTGGTGACGTTTACATAAGGTCCGCGTTCCGTTTTAGAGCATTTCTATTTGTGTCTTTCAAACGGCGGCTAATAAAAACGTTAATCGACTGTTTGGGGACGTTGTTTCTTCGTGCTATGTTTAGGGGACGTCCGTTTCTAGCTGTGCCTCCCAAATATATATTTGAAAAACTTAAATTGAAATTTTTATTTAAATTTGATTGTATTTACAAAGGTCGAATGAACTAAACTTAAGCTAAATTTGTTGGCGGCCATGGTAGTAGTCGAAGTACCGTTAGTCATCGTAGGTGATCTTGTTCTTCCCGCACTTGAACCACCACTCGCTGCAAAACGTGGCGCCTTCTATGCGCCGGAGGTAGGGGTGGGGGGAGGGGGAGGAGCGGTGGCGCGCATTGACACCCACGAGACGCATCTCTACGTCGCTGCTGCAAAAGCTGCGTTAATATCAGGGGTAGACGGCGGGTTAAATCCATGTGGCCATCACTCTCCACAACTGAAACAGGCTTGGAACGCTAGGCACTTTATTAGGCTCTGCCGACCAAAGGATCCTTTAGGATTAGCACCTGAGGCATCTCAAATTCTTTGAGAAATATTAAGGAGGATGCGAATGGAGAGAAAGTGGCTCACGTCAGCCGGTTCAGGAAATCTGGGACTCTCATCATTAGTGGATCGTAAAGTCATAATGACAAATCTTAAAGTGTGCTATATAACTCATCCGCCTCGTGATATACATGTTGAATGTAATGTTTTCTCGAGAGCATGTAAAACATGTGCCATATTTTTGTACATGGGAAAAAACCTATTACAAAAATGCCTAGACTGACTGCACATAATCAGAAAAGGCATACTCAAAACTCCACACCATACTAAGAGCTACTCTCTATCAAGGTGCTCCCTCCCTCCTAGTCCCGCTCTCGCACTCATTCAGATCTTGAACTCATCCTGAACACGGTCAACCAACTGGTTGATCCCTCATATTGCCAAAGAACCTAGCATTCCCATGATTCCAGAGAAGCCACGCCGTGAGGATAATCATCGTGTCAAACCGCCTCCTAACCGATCTTACCAAAAGAGAACCTGCTGCCCATCTCCTAGGTCAATCCGAGCTCAACTGCTAAAGACTTGGTGTTGGGTTCTGTAGCAGAAAACAAAAAATCTAACTATTTGTAATATCCCAGAACATAGGAACAACAAAGGGTAGATTTAGAAATGGGATGTGCATTTCATCGCAAAACGAGGGAAATTTCCGCGCCTTATTTCATAAAAACCTAAGAGGTATCGAGGTTTCTCTCTCGTTGCTATTAGGGTTAGAGCAATATGAGTGTTATGAATTTTGAATTGGCATTTCATATTTGATTTAAAACAAAAGAAGTAATAAGTAAACAATATATAAATGAATTACGAATTCATAATTCAAATCACATCATACATACACAAATAATTCAAAAGTGAATAATAAATTTACATAAGAGTTCATAATCAAAACCTTGAGCTTTATTGATCATACACACAAATTACATTGTATTTACAATATTCATTATACAAGAATGGATAGAATAGTAAATAAAATAAAATAAGAATTACAAGAATTGGATCATATACAAAAGTCCTAAACTAATTGTCCTAGAATCTTTGTCTCTGGATGAAATGAAGCTTGAAACCTGCAAATGAAAAAGAGGCTAGCCAGGGGGTTAATACAAGTGTCAATGACACTTGTCATTGTCCAAAAACCTTGTCAGAAGTAAGATAGACATGAGCAGACCAGAATTTGAGAAATCATGAGCTCAAGTTCCACCACAAGCACAAACACGGCTCACAAGCTGCTGTGCATGCTACACAGCAAGCCAACCATGGCTTAGTCACCAAAAAGGGCACATGTATGTGTGTCATTGCAAGGGAGAACCATCAGATAGTATAAAAGGGTAGAACCATCTAAAATAATTCACCAAGTCGACCAGATAAGCATCCACCAGCAACCAACAATGAATAGTAGCTAGTTCATTCATGTTCTTGCTCAAGAACAACAAGACCAACCATACAAACCATCCATTCATCCAAACCAACCAACCAAAACCAGCCAAAAACATGGGAACTTAAGGAAGATCATCCAGGAGCTAGGAGGAGCAGAGCAAGTGATCAAAATCATCAAGCAGAAGCTCAACAACAAACAAACATAACCATCTAGGAGCTGGAAAAAGGTATAACTGATACCTGGAGTGGATCCAATGGATCCAATCCATATCATAGCATGACACAAGGCATAAGCATGAGCAGATGCTCATGGGGGTTATCATCACTTGGTTTTGACCAAGGATTACTGGTAGAAATAGAGCAGCTAGATCCCAATATCATCTAGATAATATTCTTGTGCAAATAGACAAGCATAGATGCACAAATAGCAACCAGTAGAGCGATACATAGGTACTAGAAGCTAAAAAGACCACTTAGTAAATTCCTAGCCAAGAAACCATCAAATTATACATTTATTCTTCACAGGCAAACACAGTGACATTCATATTAATTATGATTCCCTACTGTGCAAGCAAAGATGAGTAGCCAACAAGAATTAAGCCAATAGTGAGAGCAACCCAAGCAGTAGCAAGGCTATTGTGGTCACATCAACCACAATCCATCCAATAAAATAAATTTATAAGTCATCATTATCTAGTAATGGATTCAGACTTTATTTATCTCCCAATTGATCATGGAGATATCATTTCATACAAAGAAATGCATATAATCAACACTGCATAAGCATTTCATATATAAATAATCCACCAAGGCATGAATACAAGATAATCCATCAAATGGACAAGTAGTAGCATCACTGAGAGGCAACCAATAGCTTGACCAACTGCATCCTAGCCATTGGATCTTGTCCGATGTGCTATGGACAGCAACAACAGCACACACACACACATGAGCAGCAGCTAGAGCAAGTATAAACCATAACAGTAGCTAGGGAAATCACACCAATTAGCCAAGAATTAACCCTATAACCTAGCCACTAGCATTTGTTGATCAAATGGATCAATTAGATCAAGCACAAGGCACAGAAAAGCACCACAAGCATGCATTGAACCAAATGAACCAAATGGATCATACACAGGGCACAGGAGAGCATCACTGGAAACCACAAGTGTCAGCAATGCTAGCCTCTGTCAACAGCAAGGCCACCAATAAGCATTTGGAATAGCACAGGAGCATGAACAACTAGGATAGAATTAAATCAAGCACCAGTAAGCATATGAGCAACACAAGGGCATGAACAGATAGGGCAAGCCTAGCACAGTTGACCAGTAGGAATCACACAGGCATCAACATAGCATCAGTAGGCATAGATAGCCAAGAGCAAAGTATCAGTAGGCATAGGCAGGGTATCAAGCAAGCACAACAAGCACAACAGGAGCAACATCATACGCATGAGAAGGTTCAGTAGGCAGAGCTCGAGCAGATGGAGTAGAGAGAGGTAGAAGAGGGAAGCAGAGTTACCTATCGATGTCCATGGCGGCGTCCATGGTGGCATGATGGCACAGGCCAGCCACGGCGTCGCCAAACCGTGGCCAGGCCAGTGCCAAGCCACGCACCACCAGCGTAGGAGGCGGCAAAACGCGGGCGTGTCCAGGAAGTGCAGATTGGCGGAGTTCGTCGATGAACTCGTCGGCGTCTGGCACGGGTGAGCACGCGCACGACCAGCAGAGGAGGAGAAGATCAGATCGACGCAGATGGAAGTGAGCGCCGTCGCGCGCTGTGTCGAACGCGCTCAGCGGCGAGCCCTATGACCACCGGAGACGGCCGGAGAATCGTGGCGATCGTGGCGGCGACGCCATCGCCACGTGATCGCCAGGCGATTAGGGTTAGGGTTCGTGAGTGAGTGAGAGAGAGTGGCCGGTGGGCCGACCGATCGCCTGGGCAGGTCTGGTTCAACCCATTGGGTTGGCCTGACTGGTGGGCCCAGGGGTATTTTGTTGAAATAACATTTGGACTTTACAAAATTGCAAATAATTATAAATACGTCTAAAAATTCAAGGAAAAATGGATTAGTGAATTAAATATAATTCTTAACCAGAATAAAGTAAGAAATGGAATTAACAAGACAAGTTCAAATTTTGGAATTTTTGAATTTAATTATGAACTTGGAATTTTAAATTTGCAATTTTCCTTTGATATAAAAATCAAGGAAAATTCCAAATGAAATTAAATATTTGTTTATCAAATATTTTCAAAACAAGTTCTTTTATTCCAAGTCTTTTCTTTTAAACGAATAATATTTTCCAAAAAAGGAAATATTCTACTCCAAAATTCCTCTATTCTCTAAAAAAGAGGAAAACTCTATTATGTCAAATTCTTTATTTGAAGTAAATATTTTCCAAAGGAAAATTCTATTACTCTTAAATCCTTTTCTTTTTAAAAAGAAAACCATGTTAAAGGATTTAAAGAATTTATAAATTACTCCCAAAGGCATAAATATTTAACTCAAACCTATCTTAATAAATATTATGGGGTAAGGGATTCAACATGAAACAATACATCCATGCATGCATCATTTGGATTTTATAACATTGTCCTTACCAGACAGTGATGCTTGTTTACAGAACCCGAGGTCCAGGTTCCATCCAACACATCGAACTGCATTATCTCGCAGTCACCAGGCAAGTTCACCCTTGCTCATTTCATCCTTATTATTTTCTATCAATTTACTCGCAAAAGTACTATACTTATCATTCCTGCATTTTTTTTAGAGAACTTATCATTCCTGCATTGAAAATTAAATGTTACTTTTCCAATTATGAATATGACTATGTGGTGGGCAATGGAACCATGGTATGTGTTGAGATGGTGGAGGTTCCATTGCAAGGGTTCTACTCATATAGGACTAATCACCAATGCCGTCTAGTGATTCTAGCGCCGTACATATCGTGTTAACCATAAGATCTATAATGGCTCTGGGGAAGTCAGCTGTATCTTTTCCCTTCTGCATATCAACGAACTTGATAGAGCCTGGCTGGGTGTTGTGATAACACCGATGTAGGTTGGGAAATTCCTTTAAATCCCCATCCATGTGGATGAGAGCGCTCTACCGTCTATGATGGATTGTCCATAGCATATCGTGGATAAAGCCGTATGAAGGAAAGATGTCTACCGGGGATATGTGAGTGGGACAAAAGGGTGTATGCAGGGTCGTGGAGAAGGCAGTGATTGGCTTGGATCTTACACCTAGCCCCACACCAAGGAAGTGTGGAAGAGAAACGCGTCTCGGTTGGTATCAAGGATAAGTTCTATTATGGGAAAAGTAACGCACCTCTGCAGAGTGTATCAAATTGTGGCTATCACTCCCTGTTCCGGGAAGGGAACAACGAACGCGGTAGGAAAGGAACTCCGTGAAGTTCTGGTCAACCTGTGAAGACTGGCGGGCATGGTTTTCAGAATAAAATAAACCTTTTGAAGAAATGTTTTCAAAACATGCATTGACCTGAGATTTTCTGATCAATGGTCATACCTAGTGCATCAAACACCTTTTCTCTTTTGAATTTGCTGAGTACCCCTGTACTCACTTTCTTTCGACACCCTTGCTAGACTGTGACAATGAAGTGGAGGCCAACGACGGAGCACCAGAAGGAGACTATGAACTGGTCTACGAGGAACCTAATCTGTCTGGAGGAGTGGAAGACGTGGACTACGGGATAGTCTACGGAGCTGACAACAATGAGGCGGAGGAGTAGTGTATTACCCTAGATATCTTAGAGCCGAGCAACGTAGTAGCTTACCTAAATAAGTTGCTGAGCTTAGTTTGATCTTTATGTTGAGTTGTAAGAGTACTTCAGTAGTATCTTGAGGTGTTCTCATCGGACCTGCGAGAATACCAACTTGTTAAGACTAGGTTTGTAATATAATCTCGAGTGTTATGACCTGCAATGTTTCTGTTGTACCATTCTGAGGGATGTGATATTTGTGAAGAAGTCCCTTCATGAAGATCATATCAATGACTTGTATACTATAACATGCAGTGGTATGATGGGTCACCGCAGCTGGTATCAGAGGAAATGTTGCGACCTTAGGTTGGAAAAACCTAGTAAAAGGAAAAACATGTAGGATTCAAGTAGGAATAGTAAAGAATTCTCTAGAAATATGGTGTTTATTCACTTGAGAATAGCAAAATCATATCTTTTAGTGCGATAATTCTTTATTATAACTATTATGATGCATCATCACTACTAATATCTTACTCATGTATACAGCCAGAATGGCGTACACTTTTCCAAAGAGGACGTTAATGAAGGTTGAAGGATGACTTGGCGATTATGAGGGAAGTCTTACAGATCTCCTGCGAGGGATGCTGAAAGAACTTGATTGCGAAACTATGATTCATGTTCTCAAGTACATCTACTATGATGACGAGGTAGTAGCCAAGTGCAGAGTTTCAGTACAACTACCTAAGAAGTTGGAGATGAGTCGCATTATGTCGTATGGAGAAGCCAAAACACTCACAACGGCGTACCCCATGGCTATCTTTAAGGCAATTCTCGAACTCAGGCAACACAAATCCATAGAATTTTTGTGTTCAGAGTATTCTCATGTACCTCATGCCGAAGAAGATGAGGATCCTTCTCTGAATCATCTACCCATGGCACATAAACATCCTGAAGTGGCAGCACAACACATGGACAGCTGCAAGTCCTTGCTGACTACGCTGCACTTACTACACATGAAGATGGAGGAAGTCACACACATGCTTTCTGAGTTCACGGAACCTGACAAAGTCCAGGCTCGAATGCATGATATTACAGAACAACCTCAACATACAACACCTTACTTCAGCCTAAACAGTTTCATAGATTTGAGTGACCAGGTGCCAAAATCAGGACCACCTACACCCAACTTTTGTTCCACATTATCCACATGTGTCAGAGTCATATGATGCAGGATATGGGGGAGACGATTCGGGAAACTTAGCTTGCTCGGAGTCACTAATCGAGAACTCAACTGGTTGGTGTTTCGGGGAACCCTTTGGAGATGAAGAAGAACCTATTTTGTGTGATACGAAAGATGAACGAGGCGAGGTTCACCAGTATATTAACCGACACTACGGGCAGGGAGAGAAGGATACCAACTTCATTTCTCTTGATTTGGAGATGGGGGTATCAAACACATCTCAATACGAGGTAGGTGAGAGTTCCGGAGTAAAGAAGAAGAAAAAGAAGAAGATGAGGGGGCAAGTTGATATAAACCCTTCATGGATGGCGAATGAGGGAGGTGTGTATCCTGCTGGGGATACATACGAGTCACAGTCCATATATTTCGGCATGACAGATCTCTATCTCGGCAGTTCGTCCGATTCAGACTACATTCCAACTAGAAGGACTTATGTTCCGGACGGTGTTCGAAAGAACAACCTTTGTACCGGATGGACTCCAGGCATGTACACAGAGACAAACGAAGATGACAAGGAGTAGTGCTCGCGCGAGGAATAATGTTGTATAGATGGTATTGTACTAAGACGTATTTTAAATCCCCGTTGGCTTGGACTTGGAAACAAAATAAGTGGTTATATATGCCACATGTAGTATATGTGTGTAATGTTATGTTATATACGGTGTATATACATAATAAATGTTTACTTTGGATTTGCTTCTTGATTTCATTGTGTGACTAGTTCTGGACAATGAGTTGAGCTCAGAAAACATTTGCATGGTGTAATTATGAGTATCGCTCTTTGTTACAGGACTAGGGGGTTATGGCGTTAGTTGAGACCGAAGAGGCGAATGAAAAGGAAGAACCAGCTGCAGCGGCAAGAATGGAAAATGCACCACCACCACCACATCCGATGTTACACCCAGACTTTCAACAATACATGAGGTCTATGGAAGAAGATCGGAGGAGGTATCAGGAGAGTCAAAACAAGAATGTGCAAGATTTCTTCGCTCAAGTTATCAATGACAAGGGTAAAGAAGGAAGGGGCGTGACTCTATCAGATTTTCAGAATGCAAGGCCATTACCTTTTGCATCAGCTCCAGAACCAATGGATGCAGAAGATTGGCTGATGGATACATAAAGGAAGTTCAGGAATGTTGGATGCAACGATGAGGAGAAGATTAGGTATGCCACTTATCTGTTGTCAGGACCAGCGGCATCATGGTGGGAAAATGTCGTTGCAGTACATCCTCCAGACAGGGTATTCACCTGGGAAGATTTTAAGAAGAAGTTCTGGGATGCTCATGTTCCGGAAAGCGTGGTGGAGTTAAATAAGAGAGAGTTTGATGAACTACAATAGAACGCTGCACCAATCATGCAGTATGTTCGTGACTTCAATAGACTATCAAGGTATGCACCCGAGGAGGTGAACTCGGATGAAAAGAGGAAAAAGAGGTTTATGAAAGGAATGAACCCTCATATGAAGATGCAACTGAGGTTGGCACGGACTGCAGAATTTTAGGAACTGATTGACTTGGCAATCACTTTCGAGGATGACTACAGGCAGGTCCAAGAGGATAGGAGGAAGAGGGCTCGTATCGAGCCAAGAAAGTACCCACTTACCAAACCAACACCAAACAAAAGTTTCAAACCAAGGTTCCGACCTACCGGTAATCAATACAGCCGTGGAGGTCCGAACCAGAACCCAAGGAATCAGACAACAACAACAACAAGAGGGGCAAGCCGTAGGGAAAGCTGAATTGCACAACCTTGGAGCAAGCTAGAGAGTCGGATCAAGCAGTCTTAGGTACGCTCAGCATTCTTACTCATCCTGAAAAAGTATTATTTGATACTGGAGCAACAACAACAAAAACAACAACAACAACAAGAGGGGCAAGCCGTATCGAAAGCTGAATTGCGCAACCTTGGAGCAAGCTGGAGAGTCGGATCAAGCAGTCTTAGGTATGCTCATCATTCTTACTCATCCTGGAAAAGTATTATTTGATACTGGAGCAACTACTTCATTCCTTTCACGGGAGTTTGTGGAAAAATACGGGATTAGATGTTCCAAGCTAGAATATCCCATAATTGTCTTATCCGCGGGGGAACGATCTTAGTAACCCACGTGAAAGAGGCACATGTCATAACCATACGTGATTCTGTTTATTTTGTGGACCTTTTCATCATTCCATGAAGGATATATCAGTCATCCTAGGGATGGACTGGTTGACGGAGAATGGAGCAGTGATAAACTGTGGAGACAAAACAGTATCACTCCGCAATTTCATTGGAGGTCAGATAGTATTTTAGGGAGACAAATATACTCAGTTGGAGATAGGATTGGAGCTTAATAGTTTTAAGGAGGTAAAAATTGAAGAAAGCCCCGTGGTAATGAGTTTCAAGATGTGTTTCCCAAGGAGTTACCGGGTATGCCACCCGATAGGGAGATAGAATTCACGATAGACCTGATTCCAGGCACATCACCAATAGCTCAACCACCATATAAGATGGGACCAAAGGAGTTAGTGGAATTGAAAGCTCAGATTGATGAACTGGAACAGAAAGGATTTATCCAAGAAAGTGTGTCACCATGGGGAAAACCAGTTATCTTTGTGGATAAGAGAGATGGAGGTAAGAGGATGTGTGGAGATTATAGGAATCTCAACAATGTAACCATCAAGAACAAGTATCCTTTACCAAGAATACAAGATATTTTTGATCAAGTTCAAGGAGCAGGAGTCTTCTCGAAGATAGATTTGAAGTCAGGATACCATCAAATCAAGATTAAAAAGGAAGATGTTCCGAAAATAGCTTTTGTATCAAGGTATGGACACAATGAATACTTGATTGTACCATTTGGACTAACAAATGCACCAGCTATTTCCATGAATTTGATGAACAAGATATTCATGAAGTACTTGGACAAGTTTGTGATAGTGTTTATCGATGACATTCTGATATATTCCAAAGATAAAGAGTGTGACGCCCCAGAACCGGTACCATGAGGATTCCAGCGATCCCGCCGAAATCCGCACGATATCGATTCGGAGACGCCCTCCGACACGACGTGCGCGACAAATCACACACGTGATGCCAGAGGAATTAACACGAGCGGTAACATTACAACAAGATTACAATAGAGCCCACAAGAAACATATATTACAAAAACGACTCCAACGATTCAAGATACAAATATACAATACAAAGATACAGATCATACAGAAGATCGAATACGTCCGAGTACGGACAAGATACAAATTGTACTAAGAGTCCTGAAGATAACCAGTGGCGTCCATAACCCTGCCCAGGCCTAGCCGGAAGGGTAACCTTGCTAACGTCGTCATCTTGTACCTGTCGAAGTCGGGCCATCGGTTGCCGACAAAAGGGAGGAAACAGAAGAGAGAAAGAAAAGGCGAGAGTAAGTACCAAGGGACGAACTCCGGCACATACTTAGCGAGACTAGAAATGGCTATGCTCGTCGGGCGAATATATCGCCTGGGGCTATATCGTAGGTTTAGCGGAAGCAAAACTATAACCAATAGAGACACGCTACAACATCCATCTACTCAGAGAAGATAAGAGAGCGCACAAGGTAGCAGATAAAATACTACACAATCATAACCCAGCCGATTACACATATCCGCCCCCTTCAACAAAGCGAAGAGGCAATGTAAAAGGCACTCAACGGTGGACAAGTTTTATTAGGTAACGGTTGTAGTAATGCTAAATTACTACGCAAGTTATTAGCAGATTATTAGCAACAAGATAACGGTGTAAGTTGTTCTATGATCAAGCTATACAATTCCAAGTCGTCCATAACCACGGACACGGCTTATCGATAAGATGTACACCCTGCAGGGGTTGCCCAAATGTAACCATACGCATGCTCGACCCACTTACGACATGTGGATGTCTCACAACAAGACCGTTCCCAGTTCAACAAGAAAGTCTAGGGGTGCCACCCAACTAAGCTACCCGTGATGAAGTTCGGCCGTACTCCGAGACGGACCCAGAGGTTGCGTAGGCGTCTAGGCGGGCACTAATGGCCAAGCACTAGATAAGTCGTCTAGCAATTATGCAGTACAGTACAAAATATAAACACCCAAAGGCAACAAGAAGTAAACACTCGAAGGCAACAGCATATAAACATGCATGCGCCAAATAAAACCAAGGTTGTGGCCCTCTTTTCAACTGACTTGAGAAAGGTAATGGGTGAGGGGGTCCCAATAATCGTCCCCACGCATGGGTAGAGCGCTCAATCTCGGAACAGATAACAAGAACTCGGGTCCTAGGGGACATTAGCGAGTCAAAGTTCCGATGCTTTCGCAAAAGGGCTCACAGATGCCTATGCTTACAATTTTAGTTGTTAACAGTTAAGTAAAGCATGTGTATCTCCAACAACTGATATAGCATGTGATAACCTCCCAACAACCCAACATATCCTGATAACAGATCGAGATAAACAACATAGCCTAAACACGTGTACGACTCGCAAGGCTCAAACATCAAGCAACTGCTATGGTTAAGGAATGTACATATATGATTATTATGGTAAACAAGTGGAGTAGGACACGTGACTCGATAAAGAATCGGAACATAAGGATAGCAGTGCGAGGGGGAGCAAAATGTAAAATAGGTGAAGAGAGAGGGCTCGCCTGGGAAAAGCTGCAGAAGAACTTGTCGAAGAACTCGTCGTATCTCAGGTCAACACTTCGTGATCCTATCCGGGAAGAAGCAAAGCACTACAACAACCAACGGATGCAAATCTTACTACTACGGATAAAGAAGATCCAGCATAATCAACATGTTATGCATGACATGGCAGATATGTTGCGATGCAACTTATCCAATTAATCGGAGTCGGAACCCCGGACAAACAAGTTAGGGTTGCAGTTGCATTTCTATCGGCAAAGTTAAGTGTTGGTTAGCATGTCATATCATGGCAAGTGTGCGCTACGTCAATATTAAACGGAGCGGGGAAAACCCTAGTCGGTGTCCGAAATACTCCGATGGTGCAATTAGGGTGAACATACACGACTATCGATGAACTACATGTTGCATGATGCAAACAGGTATATGTACAACATATTAATGATCCTTGCAATTTTCTGATCAAAATTCATATATAACACATTTAATTCGGAGTTACCAATTAAAAGTTATTAACAATTTGGTTTTTATTAATTAAAATAGGAAAAACAGGTTTAATTTAATTAGAAAAGGACCCAGAAATAAATACAGAACGGGGGGGACCCCGGGTTTATTTTGAAAAGAAGCAGGGGTTATCGTGTAAAGTGCAGGCACCAGGGACGGCGGGTTGGAAAGGAAAAACTTCCATGGGCCTTTTAGCAAAAATAACAGATCTAGGAGGATGCAATTTTTCTCACCGAGAGAGTTTGACCCGCGGACGCTGACGAGGAGGGCCCACGCGGGCCACGCTGGCGCCACGCTGGCAAACCTTCCGTGACGAAGGGGTGCCACACGCGTCGCAGGCCTGGTGGTCACCGCGGCAAGGTTGGAGACGGCGCGGGAGATAGGGGCGTCCCAGGACGCGCGCGAGGGCGCCTAGGGTGCGCCTCGTCGGCGCAGACCAGGAGAGAGCGGCGCCGCCGGCTAGGGGTCGCCGGAGAGCGGCGGCGGCGAACATCTGCGGCGAACGGCGTCGGCATCCACGGTGAGAGAGGGAAAACGGAAGAGAGGGAGGAGGAGAAGGGGTCCGGGGGAAGCGCTGGCTTACCCCAAAGCTCGACGTGTCAACGGCGAGAGCAGAGGAGGAGGGAGGCGCCGGAATTTGGGGATTTTTCGCCGGCGGCCGGGGTTGGGGAACGAGGTCCAGGCGACGATGTAGGGGCTCCCGCCTCGAATTGAGGCCACCAGGCGAACGGGAAAGGCGAGGCGAATCCGACGGTGGCCTCAGATCATCTGGGGGAGGTCGGAGTCGACGAGGCCATGGCGAGGTGGCGGCGGTACCGTGGGGTTTCTCCCATGTTCTTGGAGAGGAAGAAAGGAAGGGAAGGGGAGAGGCGTGGGGTTGGTGGATGTGCTGGCTCCAGATAAGGCAGAGGAAGGGGAGGTTCATGCGGGGAAGGGAGCAGGTAGGCCGGGGAGGACCACGGCTCGGTGAGGGGGAAAGCAAGCACGCCATGTGCGTGCGTTGGAGGAAGAAGACAAGGGGGGCTCGATCTTTTTCGCTGCGAAGGGGTACGGGCCGAGGAGCAGATGGGCTTGGCTGGTTGGTGGGAAAAGAGAAACCAGAGGGAGAGGGAAGAGAGAGAGAGAGAGAGAGAGGACTGGGCCGGGGGAGAGAGGGGCCCAAGGTGAGAGGGGTAGGGTTTGGTTTTTTTGTTTTTCTTTCATTTTGAAAACTGGTTTGAAACATTTGAAAAACAAGTTAGAGCAAGTTCAGCTTTATTTTGATATTTGAAAACTTTTGAAAATAGTTATATTTAGTATATAGTTTGGGAGTTTAGGGTTTGCGAAAAGAAACATAGAGGGGGAGGTTTATTAAATAAACCATATGAGAGGGAACATATTGAGATAGGGGTTATAAAATAGTTTTATTTTTGTGAAAACATGGGGAATGTGATGCAATGATGTCATGGTGATGCACAAAATAAAAGAGCAACAAAATCTAATAGGGGGTACTACTCTCGGCCGTTACAAAGAGGAACATGCAAAGCATTTGAAAATAGTTTTGCAGATCCTGAGGGAACATCAACTGTATGCTAAGTTTAGCAAGTGCAAATTTTGGTCCGATAGTATAGAATTTCTTGGACATGTCATAACCAATGAAGGGACAGTTGTGAATCCAAGCAAGGTTCAGTCTGTATTGGAGTGGAATTCACCCAAAAATGCTAAGGAAATAAAAGGATTTCTTGGAATGGCAGGTTACTATCGAAGATTCATTGAGGGATTTTCGAAGATTGCAAGACCAATGACAAAGTTACTAAAGAAAAACACCCCATTTGTATGGACTGATGAGTGTGAAGCTAGTTTCCAGAAACTTAAAGAGAAGTTAACCACATCACCAGTGTTAGCAGTTCCAGAACCAGTAAAGGATTATACGGTATATTGTGACGCTTCCAAGAATGGAATTGGATGTGTTATGATGCAAGACCATAAATTAATAGCTTATGGGTCAAGACAACTGAGGCCACATGAACATAACTACCCACTACATGACTTAGAGCTAGCGGCAGTCGTGTATGCTCTAAAAAGTTGGAGACAATTTCTTTATGGATCCAAGTGTGAGCTATATACGGATCATAAGAGTTTGAAGTATTTCTTTACCCAAAAGGATTTGAACATGAGACAGAAGAGATGGTTAGAGTTGATCAAGGATTATGAATTGACGATCAACTATACACCAGGAAAAACTAATGTTGTAGCAGATGCTTTGAGTAGAAAAAGTACGAAAAATCAACCTACGGAATGGGAGATTCCAAAGGAACTTCGGAAAGAGTTATAAGAAGCTCAGATCTTACTCATTCAAGGTGATACAGTGGGAAGTATAGCAACCTTGAGGATCATGGATGAGATGTATTCTGATTTGGAATATGAGATCATTCAAAAACAAGTTGATCATCCATTCATCCAAGAAGAAATAAAGAAAATTGAGGAAGGAAAACCATCTGAATTCAATGTTGGAGAGTTTGATTCATTATATTTTCACAAGAGGATTTGTGTACCAGATGATCCGGAAGTTAAGGAAATCATACTGAAGGAAGCTCATGAAACACCTTATTCAATACATCCGGGAAGTACTAAGATGTATATGGATTTGAAAGAAATGTTCTGGTGGAACAACATGAAAAGGGAAATAGACAAGTATGTCTCGGAATGTCATACATGTCAACGAGTGAAGGCAGAACATCAGAGTCCTGCTGGACTACTTAAACCTTTGGAAATTCCGGAATGGGAATGGGATGAGATCGGAATGGATTTTGTTACCGGTCTACCAATGACCAGTAAAAGGAAGGATATGATAGGGGTAATTGTTGATAGAACGAAGTGTGCTCATTTTATAGCAGTAAATCAGAAGGATACTTCTGAGAAGCTTGTGGATATCTATGTCAAGGAAATACTTAGTAAACATGGAGTACCGAAGAAGATAGTCTCATATAGGGGTTCGATCTTCACGTCAGCATTTTGGAAACAAATCCAAGAAGCTCTAGGATCCAAGTTGGATTTTAGCACGACATATCATCCACAAACCGGAGGATAGATGGAAAGAACCAATCAAATACTTGAAGACATGCCTAGAGCTTGTGCTCTAGACTTTGGAGGCTCATGGGAGGACCATCTACCATTAGCGGAGTTTTCATACAATAACAGTTATCAAAGTAGTATTCAAATGGCACCATATGAAGCATTGTATGTAAGAAAGTGCAGATCCCCAATCTGTTGGTTTGAGACGGGAGAAAATAAAGAGTTTGCACCGGATTACATCAATGAGAGACAAGGAGTCATCGAGGTTATCAGATATAGACTCAAGATAGCTCAGACTCGACAAAAGAGTTATGCCGACTAGAAAAGAAGGCTGTGGGAACCCAAAGTGGGAGACATGTTATATTTGAAGGTTAGCCCAATGAAAGGACTAAAAAGGTTCGGTGTGAAAGGAAAGTTAAGTCCTCGATATATAGGATCATTCAAGATACTTAGCCAAAACAGAGAGACAACTTTTGAGATAGAATTACCCGAGCAGTTGAGTTTGATTCACAACGTATTTCATGTATCTCAACTCAGGAAGTGTTTGAAGGCACGAGATGACCCAGTTTCACATGAAGATTTAGAACTGCAATCAGACCTAACCAATGTCGAAAGACTGGAAAAGATATTGGAAGTACATTGGAAAAAGTTAAGGAATATGGCGATCAAGTACCGTAAGATACAATGGAAGCATCACCCCGAGCGAGAAGCAACTTGGGAAAAGGAAGACGATCTCAGAAAATTCTACCCCGAGCTATTCAGGTACCTCAACCACAACTTCGGGATGAAGTTTCTGTTAAGGGGGAGAGGCTGTAACATCCTAGAACATAGGAACAACGAAGGGTAGATTTAGAAATGGGATGTGCATTTCATCGCAAAATGAGGAAAAATTTCACGCCTTATTGCATAAAAACCTAAGAGGGATCGAGGTTTATCTCTCGTTGCTATTAGGGTTAGAGCAATGTGAGTGTTATGAATTTCGACATGACCTCTTTTGAAACTTAGAGATTTTGGGGAATATTTGAATTGGCATTTCATATTTGATTTCAAACAGAAGAACTAATAATATAACAATATATAAATGAATTATGAATTCATAATTCAAAACACATCATACATACACAAATAATTCAAAAGTGAATAATAAATTTACATAAGAGCTAATAATCAAAACCTTGAGCTTTTACATTGTCTTTACAATATTCATTATACAAGAATGGATAGAATAGTAAATAAAAGAAAATAAGAATTACAAGAATTGGATCATATACAAAACTCCTAAACTAATTATCCTGGAATCTTTGTCTCTAGATGAAATGAAGCTTGAAACCTGCAAATGAAAGAGAGGCTAGCCAGGGGTTAATACAAGTGTCAATGACACTTTTCATTGTCTAAAAACCTTGCCAGAAGCAAGATAGACATGAGCAGACCAGAATTTGAGCAATCATGAGCTCAAGTTCCACCACAAGCACACACACAGCTCACAAGCTGCTGCAAGCCAACCATGGCTTAGTCACCAAAAAGGGCACATTTACATGTGTAATTTCAAGGGAGAACCATCAGATAGTATAAAGGGTAGAACCAGCTAAAATAATTCACCAAGTCGGCCAGATAAGCATCCACCAGCAACCAGCAATGAACAGTAGCTAGTTCATCCTTGTTCTTGCTCAAGAACACCAAGACCAACCATAGAAACCATCCATTCATCCAAACCAACCAACCAAAACTAGCCAGAAACATGGGAACTTAAGGAAGATCATCCAGAGCTAGGAGGAGCAGGGCAAGTGATCAAAACCATCAAGCAGAAGCTGAACAGCAAACAAAAATAACCATCTAGGAGCTGGAACAAGGTATAACTGATACCTGGAGTGGATCCAATCCATATCATAGCATGACACAAGGCATAAGCATGAGCAGATGCTCATGGGGGTTATCATTACTTGGTTTTGACCAAGGATTACTGGCAGAAATAGAGCATCCAGATCCCAATATCATCCAGATACTATTCTTGTCCAAATAGACAAGCATAGATGCACAAATAGCAACCAATAGAGTGATACATAGGTACTAGAAGCTACAAAGACCACCTAGTAAAATCCTAGCCAAGAAACCATTAGATTATACATTTGTTCTTCACATGCAAACACAATGGCATTCATATTAATTATGATTCCCTACTGTGCAAGCAAAGATGAGTAGCCAACATGAATTAAGCCAACAGTGAGAGCAACCCATGCAGTAGCAAGGCTACTGTGGTCACATCAACCACAATCCATCCAATAAACTAAATTTATAAGTCATCATTATACATAAATGGATTCATACTTTATTTATCTCCCAATTTATCATGGAGATATCATTTCATACAAAGCAATGCATATAATCAACACTGCATAAGCAGTTCATATATAAATAATCCACCAAAGCATGAATACAAGATAATCCATCAAATGGACAAGCAGTAGCATCACTGAGAGGCAACCAATAGGTTGACCAACTGCATCCTAGCCATTGGATCTTGTCCAATGTGCTATGGACAACAACAACAGCACACACACACATGAGCAGCAGCTATAGCAAGTATAAACCATAGTAGTAGCTAGGGCAAGCACACCAATTAGCCAAGAATTAACCCTGTAACCTAGCCACTAGCATATGTTGATCAAATGGATCAATTAGATCAAGCACAAGGCACAGAAAAGAACCACAAGCATGCATTGAACCAAATGAACCAAAGGGATCATACACAGGGCACATGAGAGCATCACTGGCACCACAAGTGTCAGCAATGCTAGCCTCTGTCAACAGCAAGACCACCAATAAGTATTTGGGATAGCACAGGAGCATGAACAACTAGGATAGAATTAAATCAAACACAAGTAAGCATATGAGCAACACAAGGGCATGAACAGATAGGGCAAGCCTAGCACAGTTGACCAGTAGGAATCACACATGCGTCAACATAGCATCAGTATGCATAGATAGGAAAGAGCAAAGTATCAGTAGGCATAGGCAGGGCATCAAGCAAGCACAACAGCAACAACATCATACGCATGAGAAGGTTCTGTAGGTAGAGCTCGAGCAGATGGAGCAGATGGAGTAGAGAGAGGTAGAAGAGGGAAGCAGAGTTACCTAGCGATGTCCATGGCGGCGTCCATGGTGGCACGGTGGCACAGGCCAGCCATGACGGCTCCAAACCGTGGCCAGGCCGGTGCCAAACCACGCACCACCAGCGTAGGAGGCGGCGAAACACGGGCGTGTCCAGGAGGTGCAGATCGACGGAGTTCGTCGATGAATCGGCGTCTGGCACGGGTGAGCACGTGCACGACCAGCAGAGGAGGGGAATATCCGATCGACACAGATGGAAGTGAGCGCCATCACGCGCTGCGTCGAACGCGCTCAGCGGCGAGCCCTGGGACCGCCGGAGACGGCCGGAGAATGGCGGCGACGCCATCGCCACGGGATCGCTAGGCGGTTAGGTTTAGGGTTCACGAGTGAGTGAGAGAGAGAGAGAGCGGCCGGTGGGCCGACCGACCGCCTGGGCCGGTCTGGTTCAACCCATTGGGTTGGCCTATCTCGTGGGCCCTGGGGTATTTTGGTCTTTTCAAATTTTGAAATAACCTTTGGACTTTAAAAAATTCCAAATAATTATAAATACCTCTAAAAATTCAAAAAAATTGGATTAGTGAATTAAAAATAATTCTTAACTAGAATAAAATAAGAAATGGAATTAACAACACAAGTTCAAATTTTGGAATTTCGGAATTTAATTATGAACTTGGAATTTTTAATTTGTAATTTTCCTTTGATATAAAAATCAAGGAAAATTCCAAATGAACTTAAATATTTTTTTATCAAATATTTTCAAAATAAATTATTTTATTCCCAGTCTTTTATTTTAAAGGAATAATATTTCCCAAAAAAGGAAATATTCTAATAATCCAAAATTCCTCTATTCTCTAAAAAAGAGGAAAACTCTATTATTTAAAATTCTTTATTTGAAGTAAATATTTTCAAAAGGAAAATTCTATTACTCTTAAATCCTTTTCTTTTTAAAAAGAAAACCATGTTAAAGGATTTATAAATTACTGCTAAAGGCATAAATATTTAACTCAAACCTAAATCTTAATAAATATTCCGGGGTAAGGGATTCAACATGAAATAATACACCCATGCATGCATCATTTGGATTTTATAACATTGTCCTTACCGTACAATGATGCTTATTTACAAAACCCGAGGTCTAGGTTCCATCCAACACATCGAACTGCATTATCTCGCAGTCACCAGGCAAGTTCACCCTTCCTCATGTCATCTTGATTATAGCTATAAATTTAGTCGCAAAAGTACTATACTTATCATTTCTGCATTGAAAATCAAATGTTACTTTTCCAATTATGAATATGACTATGTGGTGGGAAATGGAACCATGGTATGTGTTCATATGGTGGAGGTTCCATTGCAAGGGTTCTACTCATATAGGACTAATCACCAATGCCGTCTAGTGATTCTAGCGCCGTACATATCACGTTAACCATAAGATCTATAATGGCTTTAGGGAAGTCAGTTGTATCTTTTCCCTTCTCCATATCAATGGACTTGATAGAGCTTGGCTAGGTGTTGTGATAACACCGCAGTAGGTTGGGAAATCCCTTTAAATCCTCATCCATGTGGATGAGAGCACTCTACTGTCTACCGGGGAGGCGTATGAACGGAAGATGTCTACCGGGGATATGTGAGTGGGACAAAAGGGTGGGTATGCAGGGTCACGGAGAAGGCAGTGATTGGCTTGGATCTTACACCTGGCGTATGAACCAAGGAAGTGTGGACGAGAAATGCGTCTCGGTTGGTATCAAGGATAAGTTTTCTTATGGAAAAAGTAACGCACCTCTACAGAGTGTATCAAATTGTTGTTATCACTCCCTGTTCCGGGAAGGAAACTATGAACGCGAGAGAAAAGGAACTCCGTGAAGTTCTGGTAAACCTGTGAAGACTGGCGGGCATAGTTTTCAGAATAAAATAAACCTTTTGAAGAAATGTTTTCGAAACATGCATTGACCTGAGATTTTCTGATCAATGGTTGTAGCTAGTGCATCAAACACCTTTTTCTTTTGAACTTGTTGAGTAACTCTGTACTCACTTTATTTCAACACCCTTGCTAGACTGTGACAATGAAGTGGAGGCCAACGACGGAGCACCAGAAGGAGACTACGAACTGGTCTACGAGGAACCTGATCTGTCCGGAGGAGTGGAAGGCGTGGACTACGGGATAGTCTACGGAGCTGACAACAATGAGGCGAAGGAGTAGTGTCTTACCCTAGATATCTTAGAGTCGAGCAGCGTAGTAGCTTACCTAAATAAGTTGATGAGCTCAGTTTGATCTTTATGTTGAGTTGTAAGAGTACTTCAGTAGTATCTTGAGGTGTTCTCATCGGACCTGTGAGAATACCAATTTGTTAAGACTATGTTTGTAATATAATCTTGAGTGTTATAACCTGCAATGTTTCTGTTGTACCACTCTGAGGGATGTGATATTTGTGAAGAAGTCCCTTCAAGAAGATCATATCAACGAGTTGTATACTACAACATGCAGTGGTATGCTGGGTCACCGCACTATTGCATCTCGATTGCCCACATCTATCTAGGGGTAATGCAGTAACGGAGATAGTTTCAGTGACGTACCCTCGCAGAACGAAAACGGTTAACGTTTCGCCAGAACATGGATGATGTAGTCATACACGACGTCGACCTTAGGGTCGAGTAGAAGTCCTCTCGTACGACGTCCAACACCACAAGTCCAGCTTCTCGTAGTTTCGCACATATACGGTGCTTAACGACGCTCCCGTATCCGTTCCAGCGGAGGTGAGAAAGTAAATCTTTTGGATCCGAATCCCGGTAGCGCTCCCGCGTACTAGGTGGAGTACTCCTTCCATGCGCAACTCTTCGAGGAACCAAGAGTGAAGAGAGAACTAGAGAGAGAGGGGGGAGGAGGTTCCCAAAGGGGATCTCCTTTTTCCCCGTGGGAAATTGTGTGTCCTCCTCCTCCAATGCCTCCACCTTATATAAGGGGAGGGGGAGGGGTGAGGGCTGCACCCCAAACCCTAAAAGGCTAGCCAGCTGGGCCTGGGGAAGTGTGTCCGGCTAGGACACAAGGGCCCATGCGTCCCTAGCCCAAAACCCTAGCCGCTCTCCCAGATCCCATGGGGGGTCGCCGACCACTTAATGGGCCTCCCTCCAGGAGGGGCCCATTAAGGTGAGTTGCACCTTTTATTATTTTAAAATATATGTTTAATATTAATTCATTTAAGTAATATATATTATATATTATTTAACTCTCAATGACCCGAGACACCTCTCATATCACCCCGAACATCTTCGGATTCTCCCGGAACCCTTTCGGTTTCTCTCTATTCTCTGGTGTTTCCAATGAATCCAAAATAATCAGAAGTTTCTTTGAACCCTTAAGTGTGTTTCCCTACTGTTCGAGAATGACATAGACATGATCAAGACTATCTCCGATCAATGATCGCCAAGGTGTTCTGGAGAACAATAATGACCCATGTGTATTCTACGAAGACGTGATCATCGTCTGAACCATTACGTCAAGTCCCATTCCCTTTGTTACTTTGATACATGCATGTGTCCGAGATATGGTCATCGGTATCATCATACCTAGTTTGATCTCGTTACTGAAAAGGCTATTCAACTTGTTCTGTTCGATTCCATCCTCATGATCTAGTCATGTCTTGCAACTTGGATGTAATCTCACCGAGTGGGCTCAGAGTATCTTCCCGCCACGTGGATGAACAAATCCCGCTCTTGAAACATACGCCTCAGCCCATCCCATTGGAATACCTGAGCAGCACCTTTATGACCACCCTGTTACGATGTGGCGATTGATGAAGTCTAAGTAGATGCCGGTGACAATGATTAGATATGGTCTCGGATTAGGTTACTATGCTTTCATAAATATCGTAACGTGAACTGCGTGACTTGATCGTGTTACAATACTTATGTTTGGGAATGTTCATCATATCACTCACTCAATGATACAACTCCATTGTCAATGATGTGTGTATCCATGATTGGGAAATCTTGATCATCGAATCACAATGAACTAGTTCGCATATATGCTCACTAGGGACCCTTGATTTGTTTACAATACCACACATGTATCAATGTTTCCGATTAATACAGTTATAACTATTACAAAATATTGATATATAATAATAAACACTCTTTATTATTGCCTCTAGGGCACTATATCCAACATCTCCCACTTGCACTAGAGTACAAATAATCCAGTTGCATTTGTTACTAATCATAACACCATATTGCATATGTGTGCTAATGATCATGCTTGCTTGTGGAGAGAGGTTTTTAAAAGCCCAAATCGTATAGATCCGTAGGTTCTTAGCAAATCGTTAATGTCACCTTATTTAACATTACTCTATCATGAAAATGACAATTTTGCAATTATGCGTTTGGTAGAAGAGTGAGACTTTTTTTCCTATGTGCATTATGACTTTTTGTTTTGTCTCATGGGCTACCATTTACTTTTTCATGCACACCGAAAGACACGCTCTAATCAATCAAAGTCGAACTTTCTGAACCAAACTATCAATGTAGATATTTAGTGACGGTGCATCAAATGCCACTTCAATGTCTAACCATGTTTCTCTCAACTTTCGGCCTTCCATCAGAACGAGATTTCCAATCTTCTAAGTCAGCACAACTTGCACTAGCGTAGCAACTTACGGTTAAGTTTACCATCCTTTACAGATTTAGAAAA
The DNA here is from genome assembly GCF_019359855.2 of Lolium perenne. Lineage (NCBI taxonomy): Eukaryota > Viridiplantae > Streptophyta > Magnoliopsida > Poales > Poaceae > Lolium > Lolium perenne. Next base: position 188,179,575 of record NC_067246.2, on the reverse strand, counting down.
TATTCTTGATTCTTGTAAACACCGAAAATACAAACTTAAAACTTTGTTCAACGATTAACTCAAAAATCTCTTCGGAACATGTTCTTCAAGCTAAGAACTTGAGTCACATTATGTCGTGTACACAACACGGTTTAATAATAGAACCTTATGTCTTAGGCATAAGGGAATGTTGCACATTCCTTTTCTCTCATGTAACCATTGTCGTAGCACTGATGTGTCTCCTAGTTATAAAGTAAGAACTCTTTCTTGACTTCTTCTATTCTGAACTTATTTAGAATCTAACCATAGAAAAGTATCTTGACTTAAAGTGTATTCAACATATCAGTCCATCTTAATAGACCTTTTTAATGTTTTAACTTTCAACCTCATTCATAGAATATTTACTAGCTTAAATAATCATATTCACCGCCTACAACATTCATAATATGTCACCTACATATAAAAAATGTTGTTTAGATCCCACTCAAATATGTCAGCCACATATAAGATCAGAAAAACACGCCCATCTCCCACTCAAAATATGTGAGTCACATGTCAGATGAGGAAACTCAATTAGCTCTCACTCAACTTGTGTAATATCCATATGATGATCGGGAAAATGCTACATAGCTCCCCACTTAACATGTGTCCTCTACACATAAGATCAGGAAAGCTATTTAGATCCCACTCAATATGTGTCCTCTACACATAAGATTTTGAAAGCTTATTTAGCTCCCACTCGATTTCTTGTAAATGCCAGTCTTCTCGATATTTTGGGTAATTCCAAAATCCTTTGATCAAATCAATAATTTCAGCTACGATACACTAGCATCCATATGATTGGCAAATCTTGCTTGTTGTACCAATTAAAACTCTTCTTTAATACAAATATTGAAGGAGATGCACTTCCCGACAATCTTATATCAATTCACGAATTCAAATAATTGCTAGTTAAAACCCAAATGACTCAAGCATCGCTACACATTTGTACTAACCCTTTTGAATTTTTCAAAAACCTCTTTTGTGACAAATTGAGCTTTGTATCTTTCTTAAAGTTTCATTTATTCTAAGGAAGATCAAGTAACATCTTGAGCTAATAAGATCAAGTATCAAAATACCTTGTAATCTTAAATGTAACTCAATATAGCATTTCATGGCTCTCAAGTCATTTTTATCGAATTTAGGTCCACTGTCGCTTCTTTGTAGTTCGTAGGTATGCCTTACTTCAAGACAAGTGAATCATGAATATTATTTCGCATAGAGGCAGGAATGTATTCTTGAATCCAACTTACTTAATTTAGTAAAAAATTAATTGAGACTTTATGATCATTATCATGTTGTCTCGCCTCTACTCGTAGAGTTTTGGTTCCGGAACATGTTCAATTGCGCCACTCTGACATTTGGAGGTAAGGTCAATTACCTTGGTTTTTTTTTTTACTTTCTTCCATCAACACCCTTAACAGAAACTTTTTAGAGAAGATACCATCTTTGGCAATACAAATTTTTCCACTTTGGTTTTGTGAAGGATGTATTCATAATTCATAATTACCTGTGAATACTTTACAAAGACTTTATTCATCTTAATTTCAAATTATCCCGTAACTAAAAATTTCCATGAATTTTAGATGATTTCCTATTTAAATGAGTGTTTGCTATTCTTTTAAATGACAATCCTAGCTGCATCTCTACTGGGCCTGCTTAAAGAAGACGTGGGTGACTAAACAAAGTAAAGAAGGTGGCAAGTGGCTCTAGACTTAGCCAAGCCGCCCAAAAAAGCTGCAAGCAACCAAACACAACCTTAGTTAACCTTATGCTCTTCTATTAACTGGCATGCAGCATGCCTTATGTTTAAGCGTGTTTGGTAGCATGCAAACCCTTTAACCTGGCCCGGGTAAGAAAAAAATGGGTAGTTTATATTCCTGGGCTCCCCCTTTGGCTAGCACGGGGTTTAAAGCACCGTCCGACCTACCCCGGGAGGAACGGCCGGATCTGTTGTTTCTATGGAGCCTGACCCATTGGCGTGAAGAAGCGCGGGAGATACCTCATTTACTCCCGTGCAGACACTCCACTCCAGTCATCTCTCTCACTCACTCTCTCTTTATATCTCTCACGGACTATCAAGTCCCATCAATCGTCGACTCAATATGTCTATCGCCGCCTCTGCTCCATCAGTTGATGGCTGCCGCAGCCAAGATCACTCCCAAGCGTGTGTGAGTGATCTGCGACTATGAAGCCAGCAAACTTCGTGATGTGGTGGCACCGGTTGACATGTCAATCATGTCGGTGTTAAATCGACCGCCCCCATTCGCATCGACGTCGAGGGCGACATTTGCATACATGTCAATGTCATTGTGTCCATCAATATTCCATGGCGCGGTCACCACCCTGCTACCATTGAGGCAGTGACAGTCGTGTCAATGGAATGGCACGATGACAATGACATGCTTATCAATGCAACGGGCATCGCCAAAATGTTTGTTGACACACACACATTGCATGTACTTCGGTTCTTTCCATAAAATTACACTAGCCATAGGCGATTTCCCTGTGGTAAAGGTGTCAAAAAAAGACACTCACCTTGCAATGCAGAACTAGGATTACTTGAGGAACTTCCCGAAGGCGTCGGTACAGGGGATCGAAGACATCACCCCCAGGGTGCAGCTCAGGACTGGAAATGTTGCGCTCATGGTTGCCGTCGGCGAGCTTCAAACGCCCATGACGCATCGGGGGCGCTCTGCAAACCTGGGTCACGGTCTCGAGCAGAAGGTTATGGCCTTCTTTGTGCAGCTCGCAGCCAATGACCTTAGGCCCCTGAGCGTGCCACCCACCATGGAGCCGGTGCTCGCAACGAAGTTCAAGCTAAAGGAGAAAGGGCAATCGTTGAAGACGTAGATCTTTTTGGAGAAGTGGTGCGAGAACAACGTCCATCTGAAGTGGAAGGGTGAAAGGCTCGCCTTCTTCAAAGGCTGGAGTGAGTTTGCCGTCAAAGCCAAGATAGACGTAGATGACACGCTCATCTTCACCTACATGGACGGTGGCTTCTAGCTTGACATGTACATGCACGCCAATTCGACTAAGGTTGTTCGGGAACCATCGTCAAGGCCCTTTTACAAGACCGCGCGAGGAGGGGGGGGGGGGGTGCTGGGGGTGATGCTAGCCATTAGAGAGGGATGTGGAGGTTGCATGCCGTGCTTGTAATGTTGGCCTGGTGAGGTTGTTGAACTTTTTTTTTCCACCAGGCTTAAGAACTTATATGTTTGTAGTTACGTACTAATATGATGTGTAGTATGTTGTTAATGGCCTATCTGATATATGTTATATGTTGTTAATGGCCTATCTGATATATGTTATATGTTGTTAATGGCCTATATCATACTCCGTACGATCCTAAGTATAGGTCGTAGTGTGGGCATGAATATTCAAGAACGCATTTAGAGGCAAAGCTAGAGCAGATTCAGGCAAGATTACTCGATTACTCCTGACTTGATAAAATAGAGGAGTTCAAGATAAGTTAACGTAATAAAATTTCTAAAAAATCTTCATACAAGTGGTACAACGCAATATACCTTATATTTTGGATCTTTTGTCAAAAACTATATGGCTTATATCAACGAACGGGGGAGCATGTGTTATATGTTGTTAATGGCCTATATGATATTAATCTCACCATATTTGAATGTGGTGAGCACATACCACATGTATGTGCCAAAATAGCAACCAAACACATGTGTTGTAGCTCAGCACAGATGAGAGTAGCAAATATGAGTGTTTTTCCATGCAACCAAACAATAAGAAACCTGGGTGGGTACCAACTGATGCAACCGAGACATCCAAACCAATCACCAAATGTGCCCTACAGCATGTTTGCAATGTGCTAAGACCCGCAAAGCCTGCTCCAGGAATGCTCAAATTGGGCCCAGACAACCAAAGGCGCCCTTACATGTGCTGGCCAACTATTCTGTGAAATTTTAGAAATCACGATTATCCATATATACAGGTAGTCATGCGATTAGCACTTGAGCAGCAGACACACCGCGGTAACGAGGCAAGCAAAGTGGGCTGCACGCCTGTACACTATAATACACAACTCAAATACTTCACGGTACAATTCTAACCATCTCATGAAGCAAAAGCGCAGAGCAGAAAAGGAAATGAGAAGAACTATCCGAGAGAGGCTGGACAGAAGAGCCGTGTACTTACGGGGCTGACACTAACAAAAATGGAGCTGACCTTATGAGCTTCTGAGCGCAAAGCAAAGAAAGGCCAACCTCCCAACAACGTCCCACTCAGGGATGCGCAAAATGAAAGAACGCCAAGCTCCTAGCCATCAGCTTGACTTACAGCACACCTCAATCAAGTCATCATCCTCCAGGTCATGGTCCTGGGGTGTACTAGCCGAGTTTAGTTTGTCACCATCAAATGTGAAAGTCAGATCGGATGGGCTGAGTTGGACCTTCTTAGCATATGCATTGAAAAGCTTGTCAAACTTGTCATCCTGTAGTGATCATAAATTAAGACATGAGCATGGAGTTATTTTAAATTCTCACTCCGCAAGATGGACGGCAAAATGTCAAAATCCCAGCTTATATACATTTAAACTAATGTACATATAATTTTCAGCATGTAAACTTCACTACATAAACGACAAAGGGAGAGCAAATTGGACATTTATCATGTCAAACTGCATCTTGCCAAAAATCTTAAATGCGTCAAATAACTGGAACTACCTGCCAGATAATTTGAACTACCTAACAGATGAGTACGTCTTGTAACTGCAAACTGATACTAATAACGGCTTCATGAAAAAAAACATACCTTGTATACACGGAACTGGTGCTTCCCAGCTTTGCCCTGAATCGTTATGGGTATAATTTCTCGCGCTTTCTTCACGTGAGGTTCAGTTGGCTTGTGTATTACAGGTTCAGCTGGCTTATAGCGCACCTCAATCAGGTCTTCATCCTCCAGGTCAAGGTCCTGGGGCGTACTTGCCGGGTTCATTTTGACACCATCGAATACAAAAGTCAGATTTGAGGAATCAAGATTGTTCTTCTTAGCATATGCCTTGAAAAGCTTGTCGAATTTCTCATCCTGTAGCAGTCATAAATCCAGACTTAAGAATATAAAGGTGGTTTAAATTCGCATTTGGCAAGTTCAATAGATGGTGAAATTTCAAAGCCCCAGCTCATGCATAGTGAAATAATGTAGATGCCATTTCAGAACGTAAAGTTCAAAAATAATATGAAGATGAAGAAGTATATTGGGCAATTATCATGTCAAACTGAATCTAAACTGATCATTAAATTAAATGTGTCAAATTATTGCAACTGCCAGTCAGAGAATATGAGTTATCTAACAGAAGAGTAATGTCACCATGGGAAGTTCATACCTTACATACACGGAAAGGCTGCTGCACATCTTTGTCCTGAATCATTATGAGGATCTTTTCTTTCGTCTTCTTCAATTGTGGTTCGGTCGGCTCATCAAGAACTATACTTTCAGGTGCTTTCTTGGCCGCAAGGTCTTTCTTAACAGTTTCAACAACCTTCTGAAATGTATCTTCAGCAAGTTTTGCGACCTCTTGATTCTCTAATCTGAGAATGTCATGTGCAGAATTTGGAGCATTACAGATGAGAAACATTTTTAGAAACTACCAGCTGGTAGTAAAAACACCTGATAATTTGTTCATCAGATTTTCAGCTAATCTAATAAATGCTCTAGCAAAAGAGCTGTACATCCATAGTCTAGTGAAACTGAACTGCAATGAGAAACCAGAGAGGCTAGGGAAAAGTTTGGGACATAATTGCACAACAAAAATAGAATTTCCAGATGGTTACGAATCACATGAAACCAGTACTCCCCAAAAGCACTAAGCAGGTAACAGGAAGGTGCCTAGAACCTAGACTCCGACCAGACAGGTTAGGCGGACACCATCTAGCAGCACTGCAGCACAGTGAGATACAAACAAGTCTTTTTTGCTTAGGAACGTTTTCTACAGCCCAATTGTAGCTCAGAATGACGATCCCTGTAACATCGTAAAATCAGTGACCAAATAATATCATGCATGATTTCAGAGGATGATGGTGAAAGCTATCGCTATCAAAGGGGAGTTGGTGATAGCGATGGTGGTACGTCCTCCATCTTAGTATGATCTTCCACCATATCAGGAATCCAGGAGCCATAGGTGGCGTGTCGGTGGCGTCAAGTATGAATCAGGGGTGAAGAGGTAGACGACTGTGAGGCTGCTGCAGGCAGAGTAAGGACCTACATCACTGCTGCCATCAAGGAAGAAATCAACATAGCGGGCGCCATCCGCACCAACCAATAGGTACGACTATGTGGATCATGGGGTTGCACCGGCTGCTGCAACCCAAGTTTCCCTCGCTAAGTGTTGGGTGTTCAAGATCCAAGACCTTGGGGGATTACATCGACTGCCTCGGAAAGCATTGCAGTGCCAGGTTTTTGAAGATCAGGCACCTTGGGGGGGGGGGGGGGGGGGGGGATGTTGACTGCATGATCTTACATGCAACTGCATGCATTTTGCTTGTCAAATTTATGACGAGACTGTAATTCTAAAGAAGGTATCGCAGATGAAATTTAACTTCTATTATTTCCATAGGACTGATTCTAAAGCACTTGCTTCCATAAGATTGACCTGAAGCTTTTAGTTCTACTGATACATATTGACGACCTAATCGCATCTCATTCCTAATTATTGTGAAAGTTCATTACTTATTTGTTTGGTAGACTGATACTCATGATTGTGGTTTGGAATACTTTGGTTTCTTACCCTGCTATGCTTAATCTTGGCCCTACTATATTGTTGATTGGATGTCCTTGCAGGTGAAAAGTTAGATAAAGGGAGAACTCCAGGAGCTCATTTTGTTGGTAGGGGTGACTTGAATGCATAAATAAAAGGAGGATCCATGGGGCTTCACTAATGATAATCCCTCCGATCCATATTACTTGTCCCTAACATGTATGTATCTAGGAACATTTTCGTTCTAGATACATCCATATTAGCGACAGTTAATATGGATCAGAGGGAGTAACATTATCCAGGGGATGTCTAAGGTGGATTTACAAACAGATAAATTATCCGCACAGTATGTGTTTCTGGCCAGACTGGTTCCTTTTTAGCAATACTTCTACTACTAATCTATCTAGCAGTAATTGGTGATATTTGGATGATTCATGCATCACCGATAGATATGCCCCTGTGGGTGAGAATTTGTTGATAAGTGACATTCAATTTTAGTTTCACCAATATTAAGATGAATGGTCCTAGTTAGTTGGCCACATTCTGGAGGAACCCATGTTTAGTTCTGGGCATAAATCAGAGTAGTAAGCTTATAAATAAATAAAGTATCATCTAATTTATCACAATATTTGCATTGTTGTAGACTGAGGACTAGAACTACAGAGAGCGCAAAATCATTTTCTCAAACTATAATCAGGCACTTCCAGTCACTATATAGTATTAGGATAATACATGTTTTAGTTCAATAGAAAATAAAAAGGGAGAATATTACATCTCTTCATTTTCACATGTGATTTCTAAACAAACTGTTTTCTTTGAAATCAGTAGTAACTTTCCAACATATTCTCGTGTAGACAAGATAGGTAACAATGTACCATAGGAAAAGTCAGTGCAGCATTTCATAAAGCAACAGAATACCCAATCCAGACTGGCTCTAATTTGGCATGATGTCCCGTAAGACGAGGTTTGGCATAATCATAAGACACTATTCGGCCCATAAGATGCTATTTGGCATCATATGCCATGGGGCACATTATATGTCTAAGTATTATTCAGGTCTGAAGACAATGGCATGACTTCATTTCTGGACTGGGAGAAGTATTATTCAATGAAAAGGCGGGATTGTATCCGAGAAAAATGAAAATGGCAGCTCTTCACTTGTCATGGTCCCTACTAGCCTACAACACCTACGGGCCTACCTGGCAAGTTCTAGCTGCAATGAGCCAAGCAGTAAGAATCTGGGTGGAAAATTATGGTGTCATCTGATCAGCATATGCATGAGCCAACTGAATCCAACTAAAGCAGACAATTGCACCCCCAAGATGCTAAGCAACATCCTTAAAATGCTCAATCACGACATCTAATCCATAGCAAGCAGTGTCTCCACCAAGTCCACAACAATATCTCAGTAGTATCAGAGATCATCATGGTCAACAACAGCTAACCTCGTAACATGGCACAACGTACACATACCTTGGCTCATGCGGTGTTTTATCCTTACATATGCCAGCCATGGCCACAGGCTTCAAGGGCGGTGGAGCCAACCAATCATCATCGTCCAAATTCACCACCGCAGCCTTCTTCACGCCGGCGTCACCCTTTTCGCTAGCCTTATCACCCTACGACCGAACACAAAGATCGTCATCAACACGCTAGCTTAAGCACCCAAAAATCTGAAACCTCACCCATCAAAACAAATTGAACCCGGTCGTACTCACGAAAGCGGCGGCGTCGTCGGCATCGGCATCGGCCAACTTGGGGCGCTTGTTGCAGTGGACGAAGATGTCGGACTTCTCAAGGTCGGAGTCTGCGCATCGAAACGGAGAAGGCCCTAATTAAGCGACTTTGGGCAGAAACCCTACACACCATGGGGGTCGCGAAGCGTACCGTCGAAGCGGAAGTCGAAGGTGGGCCGCACGCGGGAGTAGTCGAAGAGCGGCTCAAGCTCCTCGCTGTCCGCCGCCGCCGCCGCCGCCGCCGCCGTCGGCGGCACCTCCTCCCCATCCGCCTGCGCCAAAAAAGCAACACGAACCGAATCCGATTGAAATGAAGGAACGAATCGAGGAATTTTCCTCTGCGAATGGAGAGGGGATCAGAGGATTAGGGATCCGAAAAGGACGCTTACCATCGGCGTCAGTCCGGGCGATTTAGGAAATCCCTCTGGTAAATTCAAGAGGTGGGATTTGGGGATTTCGTTTGGTATTGGCTTGAATTCGATGTAAGTACGGGATTTCGGAGGGAGGCGGCGGAGGGAATAATTTGGTGTTTTGGACGGAGGGGTACGAGGGAAAGCGGCGTGCGGCCGCACTAGTACCAAATTTGGGGCGGATTTGAATCGGAGAGAGGGTTATCCATTTATATCTGTTCTTCGGGAGGATCCCACAAGCATTGAGTTTCTGTGTTTTAAATGAGTCGCATGACCCGGCGTTTTATATATTTTCAAAAAATCTCGGAAGCATAAAAATTCGGAAGTGTCAGAGTACGTAATCGATTTGGGCTGGCGGTATAGCCTGTTAGTCTTAGGGTTAATTAGAGATAAAAATCACTTGCTTAGGGGTCAAGTAAACCTCTCTATATAAGGAGAGGAGATGTATCAATCTAATCAAGTAAATATTAAGAAGGAAATCCCTTCCCGCTTGCCACCGGCCATGGGCAAGGCCCCCGGCCGGCCCTCTCGTGACATCCCTCTAGCAACACCAGCCTCGTTCGTCGGACAATAGTTAGGGTGTATTATCCTCACCAGCTAGGAAAAGTACACGGCAAAAGTCTTACCGGCAAGAAATCTAGTTTGCAACCAACTAGAAAAGGCGTTGGGCGCCATAGGAGGCACAACAAGAGGCAGCGGGCTGGCTTGGTGCAAGGGCACCTAAGTGGGTGATGCTGCCATCAAGTGTGATGTGTCCTTGCCGAAGGGGGTTGGACCCATCGTTGTCTTGCGAGGTGAAGTAGAGCATCACGCCGCAAGACAAGTTTGGGCCAAGCTAGCTATCTAGATCTCGTGAACCGAGCTAACGACCAAAAGGTGAGGGGTCCCTAGGGTTTCAATTTATACGTGTGTCGGAGGGTATCGCGGGGACATTTGGGGATAAGCGACCGACTCACTTCCTAAGACCCATCTCCACCCCACAACAGTACAACCCCCCCCCCCCCCCCACACACACACACACAGAGACACACACACGCACACAGAATCTCTACCATAATGTATTGTTGCAAAACCCCATCCTAAAATCATGGACGTCAAATTAAGGATTACGATTCTCTCATATTACTACACGCCATAAGGTAAGAAAAGCCTAGGGATTCCTTGTCGCTCTCGCGAGCGACCGGGAGCCCTCTCTCTGCCACAACGCCCAAGGCCGCCCGCCTCCCATGCCTCCTCCCTCGTCGCTGCAGAAGGGTGTAGCCAGGAACATGTACGACGTTGGTGGCGGCAAGTCTTCCGCTCCCCTTCGCTCGGCGGTTGATGACGTGAGACGTCTTCTCCGGTGGGGGCTGGTGCTCGGCAAGGTGCTTGTTTAGCAAATATTTGTGATTTAGGGAATGCTAAGATTTAGAAGACATTGTGTTAGTTGAGCTCGCCAAAAGCGAATCAACAAGTAAAGCAATAGAGTTGTTATATGCAAGCTAACCATGCGGTATGCCCTCAACTTGTCCCCATCCAGCATCAACATCGTGCTCTCCTTGCAAAATGTCACTCCTTGAACATTCCTAACCTTTCACATGAGAGTCCACCTTCGTCTCCACTTCCTCGCGTGGTTTTTCACCTACCTAGGGCTCTAAGGCTTGTCAAGTCAAAAACATCATTGTATACACTTTGCATGTGGTGATGTCCACACCATTGGAGGTTTAGGCTGATACACAGGAATTGCGTTATGAGACATCATCTAGGACAAAACAGGCTTGCACATAACATCGAGCGAAGACATGTGAAAGAGCATGGAGCCCCCATGTGTTGTTTTGGTAATTGGTGATAACCTCTATGTACTAATGTTCGCATTGAGTTTCTCTTATAGTTTTTGTCCATATGTAATGCTTGAACCATATGTTGGTTTCAAGGTTGCAAGAATAAGCAAATGAAGAAGATCAAGTGGCAAGTATGTTTGGAAGAAGAAGACGGAGTGAGATGTCATGTGCATCTTCAAGACATCAACAATATGAAGAAAGAATAAATGGCGTGCATTGAATAAGATGCCGAAGACGGCGGCATGCATTGAAATAGAGGGATGAAGACGGAGATTTCCATCCATATGTTAGTCATGGATACATGAAGATATTCCAGAGAAGAAGCTCTCCCATAATTGATCATGGGGGAGTGATGGCGTGTGCTCGTCGTATGCAGACACGCTGTTGGGGAACCCCAAGAGGAAGGGAGCACAACTGCAAGATTTCCCTCAGTACGAAACCAAGGTTTAATCGACCAGTAGGAGAAAGGCGTGATTTCTGAAGGTGTTGCTGGCTGACTAGTGGCAAAGCGCACTACCAGCGTTAGCAACAACGTGGAACCTGCACACAACACAACCAAAGTACTTTGCCCCAACTTACAGTGAGGTTGTCAATCTCACCGGTTTGCTGAATACAAATGATTAGACGTATCGAATGGAAGGAGATGTTTGCAGAAAGTAAACAGAACAGGATTGCAATTGAATTTATCAGTAAAGGAAGAAGGACCGAGGTCCACAGTTCACTAGAGGTGTCTCTCCATAAAGAAATAGCATGTTGGGTGAACAAATTACAGCTGGGCAATTGACAGAATATCGACCATACATGACAAGATGATTACTATGAGATTTGGTATTGGGCATTACAACATAATACATATACCGTAATCCAACTATGTCTATGACTAATAATCCACCTTCAGGTTATCATCCGAACACCTTACAGTATTAAGTTGCAAGCAACAGACTATCGCATTAAGCAATGTGTGTAAAGTAAACAATAGACCCTTGGATAAAACATTGTTGTTTTCTCCCTAGTAGCAACAACACATCTACAACCTTAGAAGTTATAAAGTCACTCTCCCAGAAAACTAGAGGCATGAACCTACTATCGAGCATAAATACCCCCTCTTGGAGTCACAAGTGTCCACTTGGCCAGAGTTTCTACTAGCAACAGAGAGCATGCAAGATCACAAATAACATATGACATGAATATATAATCAATCTCAACATAGTATTCAACATTCATCGGATCCCAGCAAACCAAACATATAGGATTACATAAAGATGATCTTGATCATGTAGGGCAGCTCACAAGATCGATACATGAAGCACAAAGTGGAGAAGACAACCATCTAGCTACTGCTATGGACCATAGTTCAGGGATGAACTACTCACGTATCACTTTGGAGGCGGGCATGGTGAAAGGACACGGATGCCGCCTAGAGGGGGTGAATAGGCGGTTTAAAACTTTTATGAATATGGCTTAACAAATGCGGAATAAAACTAGCGTTTAATTTGTCAAGCACAAAACCTATATAACTAGGTTTCACCTATGTGCACCAACGACTTATGCTAAGCAATTCAAGCAACTATGTGATAGCAAGATATATAACTTCAAGCACGAAGGCTATCACAAAGTAAAGTGCATAAGTAAAGAGCTCGGGTATAGGATTAACCGAAGTGACGCGGAGACAACGATGTATCCCGAAGTTCACACTCTTGCGAGTGCTGCTCTCCGTTGGAGCGGTGTACAGGACAAGTCACTCCAAGCGCACGAGGGCCGCCGTATTCTCCTCGAGAATTCCCACCAAAAGGGATGTCCTCGATCCACCAAACGGGATGTCCTCGATCCACTATGGAACCTTAGGGTGGTCACCGAACCCGCACAAAGCTTGGGGCTATCTCCACAATTTAATTGGAGGCTCTCAATAAATCGCCACAAAGGCCTTGCCCTTGAAGAATCTCCACAACTTAATTGGAGTCCCCAAGAACACCACAAAGACCACAAAGACCACTAAGCCGAAGTTCCGGGAACAAGCTACCGAAGTGAATATCTCACGAACTTTCACCTCCACGTATCACCACGGAGAAGTCAAACCGATGCACCAAATGCAATGGCTAGAACACCACAAAGATTCCCAAATCCTTCACTCTCAAATTCCAAGAAAAGCTACTAAAGCTATTGGGGGAATAAGAGAGGAAGAACAAAATAAGAACACAAAGTACCCCAAGATCTAGATCCCAAAGATTCACTCACAAAGAGATGATTTGGTTTGGTCAAAGTGTGGATCTAGATCTCCTCAATATTTCTCTCAAATAGATGCAACAATCATTGGAAGGGGAGAAAGATCTCAAGCTCAAATATGAAAAACAATGGTGGAGAGAGAGGGTTGAGAGAGACGAGGAAGAAGAAGCCTTAAAAGGGGTCTTAGGTTTCTGCCCGTTGGGGCCAAAATCGCGACAGGCCGGCAGTGTCGACCTGGTTCCACCGGCAGTGCCGGGGTGCTCCCGGCGGCAGTTCCGGCCCCCCTGTTTTTACCCAAACACCCGATACAAAAACCGTAAGAACTTTTGCATCTGGACTCCGCTTTAGATGATCTTGGGCTCGTTGAAATCATAACAACGAGCTATACAACAATATTCATAGAAACATCATAGTCCAGCAAAGGAGGATAGTAACAAATGAATAAAGGTTTTACCTATCTATAAAAGACAAACCGGTAAAACCTCCAATATGGAAAATGCAACAACTTGAGTTAGGAAACTCGGATTTAGGTGAAACCAATTTTGTTGTAAAGAGGATGACAAGAGCTACCCCCACAAAGAGATAAAAACTTAAGAACAGCCGGGGTAGATTTTTCTATGTATTTAAGAGGTGCAACACCTCAATAGAGAAACTGAGAAAATCACCAAACTCGTAAACGCAACAAGTGATATAGTCGAAATCCATTTTCGATGAACTTGAGCTTGTCATGAGAATAAGTACAAGCTCTAAAACACCATATGGATAAGATCCAAATAACAACCAAGAAATATGATGCAAGGATGCAAAGGTTTGAGCTCTCCGAAGATACGATCGAGTTACTCACTCGAGAGCCCTCTTGATAGTACGCCAACTAAACTATAAACCGGTCTCCAACTACACCATGAGACCGGAGAGAAAGAAACCCTATCAAGAGCAAACCTTAAACTTGTGCATTCCACTTGAGCTCGATGATGACGGTCTTGACCGCAACAAGATGGAACGCCTTTCTTGATTGTGCTTGTTGACGAAGTCTTGAGGATTGCTCCCCCATAATCCATCATGGGAGAGCTTATTCTTCGGCGCATATTCTCATATCCATGATCACCATATGGATGGCAAGATTCAAGAAAAGGATATCTTCGAGATGGCTCATCTTGAACTTGCACTTCATTTCTTCATTCTTCATCATGTTTCTTGAAGTTAACTTTGAGGGCTCACTTCATCTTCATCTTCAATACATACTTGACATTTGATATTCTTCATAAATTTCTTCTTATTGCAACCTTGAAGCCAACATATGGTTCAAGCATTGCCTATGGAAAACTCCTACAAATACAACTCAATGCATACATTAGTCCGTAGGGATTGTCATTAATTACCAAAACCACACATGGGGGCTCCATGCACTTTCAATCTCCCCCATTTTGGTAATTGATGACAATCTCTTTGAGAGGGTTTATATAAGGAATTTAAGTAAAAAATGTTGAATATATAGAGCAAACTCCCCCATAATATATGCATGTGTGAATGAACTTGAATTTCACTGCATATATTGCCAATCAAAGCCTAGCGGAGTTTCGTCTAAATATTCAACCAAGTAAGGCAACAAGATGCAAAGCATGAAGGGCAAATACTTTGGCACAAAGTAAGAAGCATAAAACCCAATTCCCTTAAACCCTCGAAACTTCTCCCCCATTGGCATCCATTGCCGAAATGGGTGAAAAATCTAGAGAGGTCAATATAGTGAGACTTCCTCCATAAGGTGTGCATTTCTCATATTGTTAGTGGAATCAAATGCACGTATACAATGATGAATACTCGAAGGGATTCAAACAATATTTAGGATCAAAGATTGCAAAAAGATAACAAAGTCAAGAAGCTTCAACACATGAAGCAAGCAATCAAATGAACCCAAACATGGAACTAAATGAAAGATACATATTATGCTAAGATCAAGTAGAGTGCTCTAAATAACATAAGGAAGCTCCCCAAGGGTTTGTGCACAAAGATAAACAATTTTTATTGGAATATAGGTGCACAAACATGGTATCATCACTCCCATAATATTATTTAAATAAAAAATAACAAGTGAAATAAAGTCTTATGATCACCGCAAAATAGTGATTTAAATAAAATGAGGAAGCTCCCCATGGTACATGCATAAATTAGATTGTTGTATTTGAATACAGTATGCATAACATGGAATCCTCACTTCCTCATTACCATCAATACAAACAATATATAAGAAATTAAGTTTGAAACTTGGAGAAAATAAATGGTTGAGCAATAAGTAAGAGATACCATAATTAGAGGCTCAACCAAAAGGATATGTGAGAGGCATGACAAAGCATATTATAAGACTAATACAAGGATGATCAAATAGCATCATCATAGTCTTCAAAGAGTGATTTTTCTTATCATGACCAAACAACACATAACAATTAAATAAGATGTAAAATGGAGATGTATCCTTTCTCATGTATATAAGTTCCTCTAAGTAGACAATATCACGAAGATATTTATGCACAAAGAAACATGTACACAATAAACAAGAAGTAGACCATGATATCTAACATGAAGTCATGCAACATACAAATAAGAATTTTTTCTTAATAGCATGGCCAACGGCTCTATTTTATCTTATTGTTCATTAATGAACTTCAACCACAAACACATCAAAGACATCACAAATATAAACAAGGGATATAAGATATTTGGGATGCTTGGATACAAGCAACAAGTATCACAACTAAAGGATACCAAGAGAAAGAACTCAATTTGCAATAAGGAGGTTTCATTGAGACGCAAATAGATTGATTCATGCCAAGATGCAACCACGAGGTTGGATACAAGAAAAGTATGCATCAAAAGATACTTGTTACCGAGATAACATTGGTTTAAATGTAGTAGTTATGAGTTCGTTGATCATCCTAGCTTGCCTCAAATAATCATTTAGTAACCACTTCTTCCTTAGGAATTTGGCAAGCATCCAATGCATCTTCATGTACCTAAAAAAAATTTAAGTACAAAATGGTCCTCAAACTAATTTGGTCCAAAGTAGTTAGACACTACAACATATAGGAAAAACTCCACATAAATATGTGCATATTGATATGAAATTGAATTTCATACACATCTTTGCCCATTTAGGATTTGTTAGAGTTTACCCCATGTATTCGAACAATGAAAGCAAAGCATGCCATAGAATATACATATTGTAAATATGCATGCAAGAGACTCTCAAGAACCAAACATAAATACAATTTGGACGAAACACTAACTAAATCTAGAAAAAATAGTTGTCCAAATTATATCAAAGAATCAAATCAACACAAGATTGATTCCAAAGACTTATCTCATTACAAGAAGCTAATTAAACCCAAAACAAGCAATCAGATAACCAACTCCCAAAGAGAGAAAGGTTCCATTAAATAAACCAAACCCTCAACACTTTTCATGATGGCACGAAGTACCGAAAAGAAAAGGTTTGTCTTCCAAAAACAAATACTTAATAATGATCAAGGGATGTTGTGCTAGGATCATAAAAGTAGCATTTTAACAAATATAGGAGAGCTCCCAAGATTAGTGCATTATTTAATATATTGCATATGAATACAAAATGCACAAAACTAGGATCATCACGCTACCTATATCTAATAAAATACTAAGAGACTATAAAGATCCATAGAATTCAAGATAGACACATCGGACTTAAAAAAAATCTTGCCAATAAATTAGGCAATAAAACACAAGAGCCAATGTAAAGATGATCAATAAGTATCTACCTAATAATAGATTGCCAATTGTCCTAGGACAAGAGGTATTTAGGAAATATTTCCCGATGGTAGCTTCCAAGTATATCCAAGATCATCTTCACACATAAGAAAACATATGGTAAACGATAAGAGTTAACCATTATGCAAAGAGAGTTTCTTGATAGCTTCAATTAATTACACCACCATACAAAGTGATGAATATCATAACTTGAAGCACATGATTTCCCAAAAAAGGATATTGAGAAGCACATTGTGGAAAACCATGCCAAGAAAAGCTCTCACAAACAAGATCCAAAAGGATATTAGCAAAGAATCCATTTTAAGGAAAATTGAACTTGTTTGAGCTAACATGCACATAGGAGCAAGATAATTTACAATATCAATACTATGTGACATAACCTCAAATATACAAATTTTCATGGCTTGTAATATGCACAAAGCATAATGCTCCTCCATAATGTGATAAATCATTTATTTTCATAAGAGACAAATAAATTCCAATTAGAGATGGTTAATGGACATTAGAATTTGAATTTCTCATGAGGATGGCATATCACATAGAAACTAGATAATCTTGCAATATCAATTCTAAGTGATATTCCTCATGTACACACATTATTAGGATTGTGAGATTCCCAAAGGCATATCACTCCCCCAAAATGGGATAGTCCATTAATCACTCAGAAGAGCCATATAAGATACAACAAGACGCAAATAGGCTCCAACACAAACACAAATACATGGTACGCAACCTAACATACATAGACTTGATTTCTCAAGATAATTCAAGTAGGAAGCACAACATAAACAAACATATGCAAGGTACAAAACCAACACATACAAAAGGGGCGAGTAACTTTCAATATAAATGAGTTGAGCACATGTTACTGCAAGGAGGAACATTGGATATATATATGGTAGAAGTGATATAGCCCAAATGATTTGGCTTGAGTCAATATAATTGATGAACATACCTTATTTCTTCATGATATAGCCAAGTCTCCAATGCCCTCCAACCACCACCTATTGATAAAGTTTTAGCTTGTTGGTCCCCAACCAAGTTGGGTCATAAGAGGTTAGCCACAATAGGCTTGGCAAACCAAATGGTTCTTTTATTGACACCACTTTGAGCACCAACATATTTGGCAAACACATTGCCACCCTCATCCTTACGAATAGAATAAACATCATCAATGATGATAGGGTTGGATGAGGTACCGATAGTGCAAAAGGAGGAGATGTGGCCCTTCTCACGTCATATGTAGCAAGTTCTTCTCTTCTCCTTCTTCTCACTTGATTTCTCCACAATGGGAGAATCAGCTTCATACTTCTTGGGAAGTGGCTTTTCTTCAACCCGAGGTTGGGCATTGCCTTGAGCCCTTGAGCTTGAGGCCGCTTCCCTTCTTGTTTCTCACTAAGAGGCTTCTTATTTAATGGGCAAGATCTAACATGATGCCCTTCAATTTTACACTTGAAGCAAGTAATCTTGGCCGGGTCCTTGACTTTTACTTGGCCCTTCTTGTTCTTGGAGCTTTTGGACTTCTTCTTGTTGTTGGAGATAAATCCAAGTCCGCTCTTGTCATTGGGGGATTGTTGCACACTCAATATCTTGTCAAGTTTGCATTTCCCTTCATGGCACTTTCTCAAGTATTTCTTCAAGGAAGTGACTTGAGCCTTGAGCTCTTTGATTTCCTCTACATGGTTAGTAACAACACAAATACTAGAGGAAGTAGAAACTTCATTATTAGAGCAACAAGGCAAGGAAGATAATTCATCACAAGATTTTGCAATACTATGAATAGATGGATTAATAGGACTAGCACATGGCAATATAGCATTTTGCGAATTAGTGCTAGTATCCACATGAGGCTCAGAAGATGTTACCTTTGACATGACAGCCTCATGAGCTAACTTTAGCTTCTCATGGGACACTAGAAGTTCATCATGGGAGCTAGAGAGCTTTCCATGACTTTCTTCCAAAATCCCATACTTGCTAGTTAGCAATTCAAGTTGAGCCCTTAGCTCAACATTGTCCGTCAAAATGGATGCTTCACAAGATGTAGGGTTAGTAGCACAAGCATCATCATTAATAGAAATAGGAGAAGGCAAGTTGGCATGCTCTTATAGATATGAAGCTTTAAGTTGCTCATGTGACTCGGTGAGTTTGGTGAGCGTACTCTCAATGACCATAGAGCCATTTTTGAGTTGATAAAAATCCTCAAGAAGTTTAGCATTAACAAACACAAGTGATACGCGTACAACACGCGTCCATTGGGAACCCCAAGAGGAAGGTGTGATGCGTACAGCGGCAAGTTTTCCCTCAGTAAGAAACCAAGGTTTATCGAACCAGTAGGAGCCAAGAAGCACACTGAAGGTTGATGGCGGCGGAGTGTAGTGCAGCGCAACACCAGGGATTCCGGCGCCAACGTGGAACCTGCACAACACAACCAAATTACTTTGCCCCAATGTGACAGTGAGGTTGTCAATCTCACCGGCTTGCTGTAACAAAGGATTAGATGTATAGTGTGGATGATGATGGTTGCAGAAAACAGTAGAACGAGTATTGCAGTAGATTGTATTCGATGTAAAAGAATGGACCGGGGTCCACAGTTCACTAGTGGTGTCTCTCCCATAAGATAAATAGCATGTTGGGTGAACAAATAACAGTTGGGCAATTGACAAATAAAGAGGGCATGACCATGCACATACATGTTATGATGAGTATTGTGAAATTCAATTGGGCATTACGACAAAGTACATAGACCGCTATCCAGCATGCATCTATGCCTAAAAAGTCCACCTTCAGGTTATCATCCGAACCCCCTCCAGTATTAAGTTGCAAACAACAGACAATTGCATTAAGTATGGTGCGTAATGTAATCAACAAATACATCCTTAGACATAGCATTGATGTTTTATCCCTAGTGGCAACAACACATTGATAACCCACAAGTATAGGGGATCGCGGCAGTCTTCGAGGGAAGTAAAACCCAAATTTATTGATTCGACACAAGGGGAGGTAAAGAATACTTATAAGCCTTAACAACTGAGTTGTCAATTCAGCTGCACCTGGAAAAGCACTAGTAACAGGGGTGATGTGAAAGTAGCAGTAATATGAGAGCAGTAGTAATAGTAACACAACAGCAGTAATAGTAACACAGAGGTGATGGCACCAGAAAATAGTTGATACTACTTCCAATGACATGTAGAACGAGTATATGATGATGAGAGATGGACCGGGGTTCCCAGCGATCTATACTAGTAGTAACTCTCCAATAACAAGTGACAAGTGTTGGGTGAACAAATTACAGTTGGGCAATTGATAGGAATCAAAGCATTAAGACAGAACATCAAGATTATTAATTATGTAGGCATGTTTTCCATATATAGTCGTACGTGCTCGCAATGAGAAACTTGCACAACATCTTTTGTCCTACCAGCCGGTGGCAGCCGGGCCTCAAGGGAATCTACTGGATATTAAGGTACTCCTTTTAATAGAGTACCGGAGCAAAGCATTAACACTCCGTGAAAACATGTGTCCCTCACATCACCGCCATCCCCTCCGGTTGTCCCGATTCTTGTCACTTCGGGGCCTTTGGTTCCGGACAGTGACATGTGCATACAACTTGTAGATACAATCTAAGCAATAAGTATAGAGCTTAAATCTAAGATCATGCCACTCGGGCCCTAGTGACAAGCATTAAGCATAACAAGATTGCAGCAACAATAACTTCACAAACTTTATAGATAGACTAATCATAATGTATCATCCATCGGATCCCAACAAACACAACACCGATTACATCAGATGGATCTCAATCATGTAAGGCAGCTCATGAGATCATTGTATTGAAGTACATAGAGGAGAGAATACCAACTAGCTACTGCTAGAACCCGTAGTCCATGGGGGAACTACTCACGGAGCATGATGGAGGCGGTGGCGTCGATGGAGATGGCTTCCGGGGGCACTTCCCCGTCCCGGCAGGGTGCCGGAACAGAGAGTTCTGTCCCCCGAATTGGAGTTTCGCGATGGCGGCGGCGGCCCTGGAGTCTTTCTGGAGTTTCGTCAATTGGTACTGCGTTTTTAGGTCGAAAGGGGTTAAATAGGCGAAGAGGCGGCGCAGGAGGGTCGACAGGGTGGCCTCCTGATACGTCTCCAACGTATCGATAATTTCTTATGTTCCATGCCACATTATTGATGTTATCTACATGTTTTATGCACACTTTATGTCATATTCGTGCATTTTCTGGAACTAACCTATTAACAAGATGCCGAAGTGCCAGTTGCTGTTTTCTGCTGTTTATGGATTCAGAAATCCTAGTAAGGAAATATTCTCGGAATTGGACGAAATCAAAGCCCAGGGGCCTATTTTTCCACGAAGCTTCCAGAAGTCCGAAGACGAAACGAAGAGGGGCCACGGGGTGGTCAAACCCTAGGGCGGCGCGGCCCCACCCCTGGCCGCGCCGGCCTATGGTTTGGGCCCCCCGAGCCGCCTCTTGACCTACCCTTCCGCCTACTTAAAGCCTCTGTGACGAAACCCCCAGTACCGAGAGCCACGATACGGAAAACCTTCCAGAGACGCCGCCAACGCCGATCCCATCTCGGGGGATCCAGGAGATCGCCTCCGGCACCCTGCCGGAGAGGGGAATCATCTCCCGGAGGACTCTACGCCGCCATGGTCGCCTCCGGTGTGATGTGTGAGTAGTCTACCCCTGGACTATGGGTCCATAGCAGTAGCTAGATGGTTGTCTTCTCCCCATTGTGCTATCATTGTCGGATCTTGTGAGCTGCCTAACATGATCAAGATCATCTATCTGTAACTCTATATGTTGCGTTTGTTGGGATCCGATGAATAGAGAATACTTGTTATGTTGATTATCAAAGTTATATCTATGTGTTGTTTATGATCTTGCATGCTCTCCGTTATTAGTAGATGCTTTGGCCAAGTTGATGCTAGTAACTCCAAGAGGGAGTATTTATGCTCGATAGTGGGTTCATGTCTCCGTGAATCTGGAGGGGTGACAAGAACCTCTAAGGTTATGGATGTGCTGTTGCCACTAGGGATAAAACATTAGTGCTATGTTCAAGGATGTAGTCACTAGTTACATTACGCGCAATACTTAATGCAATTGTCTCGTTGTTAGCAACTTAATGTGGAGGGGTTCGGATGATAACCTGAAGGTGGACTTTTTAGGCATAGATGCAGTTGGATGGCGGTCTATGTACTTTGTCGTAATGCCCAATTAAATCTCACTATACTCATCATGATATGTATGTGCATGGTCATGCTCTCTTTATTTGTCAATTGCCCAACTGTAATTTGTTCACCCAACATGCTGTTCGTCTTATGGGAGAGACACCTCTAGTGAACTGTGGACCCCGGTCCAATTCTCTTTACTGAAATACAATCTACTGCAATACTTGTTCTACTGTTTTCTGCAAACAATCATCTTCCACACAATACGGTTAATCCTTTGTTACAGCAAGCCGGTGAGATTGACAACCTCACTGTTTCGTTGGGGCAAAGTACTTTGGTTGTGTTGTGCAGGTTCCACGTTGGCGCCGGAATCCCTGGTGTTGCGCCGCACTACATCCCGCCGCCATCAACCTTCAACGTGCTTCTTGACTCCTACTGGTTCGATAAACCTTGGTTTCTTACTGAGGGAAACTTGCTGCTGTACGCATCACACCTTCCACTTGGGGTTCCCAACGAGCGTGTGCTTTACGCGTCATCACCTCCCCATAGGGGGGCGCGGCCAGGGTGTGGCCCGCGCGGCCCACCCGTGTGGTGGCCCCCTGGCTCTCCTCCGACTCTCCTTCGGTGTTCTGGATGCTTCCGGGAAAATATGATGTTTGGCGTCGATTTCGTCCAATTCCGAGAATATTGCCCGAACAGCCTTTCTGGAACCAAAAAAGCGAGAAAACGAGGAGCTGCATCCTTTGTGCCATCTTGTTAATAGGTTAGTTCCGGAAAACGCATAAAAACATTATAAAGTGCAAGCAAAACATGTAAGTATTGTCATAAAACAAGCATGGAACATCAGAAATTATGGATACGTTGGAGACGTATCAGCATCCCCAAGCTTAGTTTTTGCTCGTCCCGAGCAGGTAAACGATAAAAAGAATAATTTCTGTAGTGACATGCTACTTACATAACCTTGATCATACTATTACAAAGCATATGAAATGAATGAAGTGACTCAAGGCAATAATCTATAGTTGCTAACAAATAGATAACATATAGCAAAACTTTTCATGAAGAGTACTTTCAAGACAAGCATCAAAAGTCTTTGATACGTCTCCGACGTATCGATAATTTCTTATGTTTCATGCCACATTATTGATGATATCTACATGTTTTATGCACACTTTATGTCATATTCGTGCATTTTCTGGAACTAACCTATTAACAAGATGCCGAAGAGCCGATTCTTTGTTTTCTGCTGTTTTTGGTTTCAGAAATCCTAGTAACGAAATATTCTTGGAATCGGACGAAATCAACGCCCAGGTTCCTATTTTGCCCGGAAGCATCCAGAACACCCGAGAGCCGCCAGAGGGAAGCCCTGGGGGCCCCACACTACACCCTGGCGCGGCCAGAGGGGGGGCCGCGCCGCCCTATGGTGTGGTGGCCCCAGGCCCCCTCCGAGGCTGCCCTTCCGCCTATTTAAAGCCTCCGTCGCGAAAACCCTATCACGTTCGACGAAACCCACAGAAACCTTCCAGAGCCGCCGCCATCGCGAAGCCAAGATCTGGGGGACAGGAGTCTCTGTTCCGGCACGCCGCCGGAACGGGGAAGTGCCCCCGGAAGGCTTCTCCATCGACACCGCTGCCATCTCCACCGCCATCTTCATCACCGCTGCTGCTCCCATGAGGAGGGAGTAGTTCTCCATCGAGGCTCGGGGCTGTACCGGTAGCTATGTGGTTAATCTCTCTCCTATGTACTTCAATACAATGATCTCATGAGCTGCTTTACATGATTGAGATCCATATGACGAGCTTTGTATCGCTACTAGTTGTGTGCTACTCATGTGATGTTATTAAAGTAGTCTATTCCTCCTGCATGGTGTAAAGGTGACTAGTGTGTGCACCATGTGGTTCTTGTCGTAGGCTATGATCATGATCTCTTGTAGATTGTGGAGTTAATTATCATTATGATAGTATTGATGTGATCTATTCCTCCTTCATAGTGTAATGTGGACAGTGTGTGCACTATGTTAGTTCTTGGTTTATTTTGCAATGATCTATTATGCTCTAAGGTTATTTAAATATGAACATTGAATTGTGGAGCTTGTTAACTCCGGCATTGAGGGTTCGTGTAATCCTACGCAATGTGTTCATCATCCAACAAAAGAGTGTATGTAGCACATAAGAGAAAGAGTTATTTATTATGCGATCAATGTTGAGAGTGTCCACTAGTGAAAGTGTAATCCCTAGGCCTTGTTCCTAAATACTGCTATCGCTGCTTGTTTCTTGTTTTTGCGTTACTACTGCTGCGTTACTACTGCTTGTTTACTGTCCTGGGCAAAGCACTTTTCTGGTGCCGTTGCTACTGCTCATACTTATTCATACCACCTGTATTTCACTATCTCTTCGCCGAACTAGTGCACCTATTAGGTGTGTTGGGGACACAAGAGACTTCTTGCTTTGTGGTTGCAAGGTTGCATGAGAGGGATATCTTTGACCTCTTCCTCCCTGAGTTCGATAAACCTTGGGTGATCCACTTAAGGGAAAACTTGCTGCTGTTCTACAAACCTCTGCTCTTGGAGGCCCAACACTGTCTACAGGAAAAGGAGGGGGCGTAGACATCAAGCTATTTTCTGGCGCCGTTGCCGGGGAGGAAAGGTAAAAGGTACTCACACTCCGGATCTCGGCTACCAAGCTATTTTCCGGCGCATTGTAAGTACTCAAAGCTATTTCCTTTAGATCCTGCAATTGCATCTTTTTGTTTCTTGTTTACACTAGTTTGGCATAATGGACAAAAATGAGCTTCTTATGCTATTTCCTGATTTAAAACATGGATTGTTTGATGCGAAAATTAAAAAACCTATGGAATATTATTTGCATGCTGGTAGTAATATTAGTATGAACGCTTTGAACACCATTGTTGCTAATAATACAGAAAGTTCTAAGCTTGGGGAAGCTGGTTTTCATGATCTTTTTAGTCCCCCAAGCATTGAGGAGAAAATTTTCTTTGATGATACTTTACCTCCTATTTATGATGATTATAATGATAGTGGTCTTTTGGTTCCACCTACTATGGAGAGTGAATTTGATTATGATTACAATATGCCTCCTATATTTGATGATAGCTACTTTGTTGAATTTGCTCCCACTACAACTACTAATAAAATTGATTGTGCTTATGTGGAGAGTAATAATTTTATGCATGAGACTCATGATAAGAATGCTTTATGTGATAGTTATATTGTTGAGTTTTCTCATGATGCTACTGAAAGTTATTATGAGAGAGGAAAATATGGTTGTAGAAATTTTCATGTAACTAAAACACCTCTATATGTGCTGAAATTTTTGAAGCTATACTTGTTTTATCTTCCTATGCTTGTTACTTTGCTCTTCATGAACTTGTTTATTTACAAGATTCCTTTTCATAGGAAGCATGTTAGACTTAAGTGTGTTTTGAATTTGCCTCTTGATGCTCTCTTTTGCTTCAAATACTATTTCTTGCGAGTGCATCATTAAAACTGCTGAGCCCATCTTAATGGCTATAAAGAAAGCAACTTCTTGGGAGATAACCCATGTGTTATTTTGCTACAGTACTTTGTCTTATATTTGTGTCTTGGAAGTTGTTTACTACTGTAGAAACCTCTCCTTATCTTAGTTTTGTGTTTTGTTGTGCCAAGTGAAGCCTCTAATCGAAGGTTGATACTAGATTTGGATTTCTGCGCAGAAACAGATTTCTATCTGTCACGAATCTGGGCTGTTTTCTCTGTAGAAAAATCAGAAAAATATGCCAATTTACGTGCGTGTTCCTCAGATATGTACGCAACTTTCATTAGTTTTGAGTTTTCTGATTTGAGCAACGGAAGTATTTATTAAAAATTCGTCTTTACGGACTGTTCTGTTTTGACAGATTCTGCCTTTTATTTCACATTGCTTCTTTCGCTGTGTTGGGTGGATTTCTTTGTTCCATTACCTTCCAGTAGCTTTGAGCAATGTCCAGAAGTGTTAAGAATGATTGTGTCACCTCTGAACATGTGAGTTTTTGATTATGTACTAACCCCTCTAATGAAGTTTATGAGAAGTTTGGTGTGAAGGAAGTTTTCAAGGGTCAAGAGAGGAGGATGATATACTATGATCAAGAAGAGTGAAAGCTCTAAGCTTGGGGATGCCCCGGTGGTTCACCCCTGCATATATCAAGAAGACTCAAGCGTCTAAGCTTGGGGATGCCCAAGGCATCCCCTTCTTCATCGACAAATTATCAGGTTCCTTCTCTTGAAACTATATTTTTATTCGGTCACATCTTATGTGCTTTACTTGGAGCGTCTGTTTGTTTGTTTCTATTTTTGTTTTTGTTTGAATAAATTGGATTACATCATGCTTGTGTGGGAGAGAGACACGCTCCGCTGTTGCATATGAACACATGTGTTCTTAGCTTTTAATATTCATGGCGAAGTTTCTTCTTCGTTAAATTGTTATATGGTTGGAATTGGAAAATGATACATGTAGTAATTGCTATAAATGTCTTGGGTAGTGTGATACTTGGCAATTGTTGTGCTCATGTTTAAGCTCTTGCATCATATACTTTGCACCTATTAATGAAGAAATACATAGAGCATGCTAAAATTTGGTTTGCATATTTGGTCTCTCTAAGGTCTAGATAATTTCTAGTATTGAGTTTGAACAACAAGGAAGACGGTGTAGAGTCTTATAATGTTTACAATATGTCTTTTATGTGAGTTTTGCTGCACCGGTTCATCCTTGTGTTTGTTTCAAATAGTCTTGCTAGCCTAAACCTTGTATTGAGAGGGATTACTTCTCATGCATCCAAAATCCTTGAGCCAACCACTATGCCATTTGTGTCCACCATACCTACCTACTACATGGTATTTCTCCACCATTCCAAAGTAAATTGCTTGAGTGCTACCTTTAAATTTCCACTCTTCACCTTTACAATATATAGCTCATGGGACAAATAGCTTAAAAACTATTGTGGTATTGAATATGTACTTATTCACTTTATCTCTTATTAAGTTGCTTGTTGTGCGATAACCATGTTCACTGGGGACGCCATCAACTATTCTTTGTTGAATTTCATGTGAGTTGCTATGCATGTTCGTCTTGTCTGAAGTAAGAGCGATCTACCACCTTATGGTTAAGCATGCATATTGTTAGAGAAGAACATTGGGCCGCTAACTAAAGCCATGATCCATGGTGGAAGTTTCAGTTTTGGACATATATCCTCAATCTCATATGAGAAAATTATTAATTGTTGTCACATGCTTATGCATAAAAGAGGAGTCCATTATCTGTTGTCTATGTTGTCCCGGTATGGATGTCTAAGTTGAGAATAATAAATAGCGAGAAATCCAATGCGAGCTTTCTCCTTAGACCTTTGTACAGGCGGCATAGAGGTACCCCTTTGTGACACTTGGTTAAAACATGTGCATTGCGATGATCCGGTAGTCCAAGCTAATTAGGACAAGGTGCCGGCACTATTAGTATACTATGCATGAGGCTTGCAACTTGTAAGATATAATTTACATGATACATATGCTTTATTACTACCGTTGACAAAATTGTTTCATGTTTTCAAAATCAAAGCTCTAGCACAAATAAAACAATCGATGCTTTTCCTCTATGGAGGACCATTATTTTACTTTTATTGTTGAGTCAGTTCACCTATTTCTCTCCACCTCAAGAAGCAAACACTTGTGTGAACTGTGCATTGATTCCTACATACTTGCATATTGCACTTATTATATTACTCTATGTTGACAATATCCATGAGATATACATGTTACAAGTTGAAAGCAACCGCTGAAACTTAATCTTCCTTTGTGTTGCTTCAATGCCTTCTACTATGAATTATTGCTTTATGAGTTAACTCTTATGCAAGACTTATTGATGCTTGTCTTGAAGTACTATTCATGAAAAGTCTTTGCTTTATGATTCACTTGTTTACTCATGTCATATACATTGTTTTGATCGCTGCATTCACTACATATGCTTTACAAATAGTATGATCAAGGTTATGATGGCATGTCACTCCAGAAATTATCTTTGTTATCGTTTTACCTGCTTGGGACGAGCAGAACTAAGCTTGGGGATGCTGATACGTCTCCGACGTATCGATAATTTCTTATGTTCCATGCCACATTATTGATGATATCTACATGTTTTATGCACACTTTATGTCATATTCGTGCATTTTCTGGAACTAACCTATTAACAAGATGCCGAAGAGCCGATTCTTTGTTTTCTGCTGTTTTTGGTTTCAGAAATCCTAGTAACGAAATATTCTCGGAATCGGACGAAATCAACGCCCAGGTTCCTATTTTGCCCGGAAGCATCCAGAATACCCGAGAGCCGCCAGAGGGAAGCCCTGGGGGCCCCACACTACACCCTAGCGCGGCCAGAGGGGGGGCCGCGCCGCCCTATGGTGTGGTGGCCCCAGGCCCCCTCCGAGGCTGCCCTTCCGCCTATTTAAAGCCTCCGTCGCGAAAACCCTATCACGTTCGACGAAACCCACAGAAACCTTCCAGAGCCGCCACCATCGCGAAGCCAAGATCTGGGGGACAGGAGTCTCTGTTTCGGCACGCCGCCGGAACGGGGAAGTGCCCCCGGAAGGCTTCTCCATCGACACCGCTGCCATCTCCACCGCCATCTTCATCACCGCTGCTGCTCCCATGAGGAGGGAGTAGTTCTCCATCGAGGCTCGGGGCTGTACCGGTAGCTATGTGGTTAATCTCTCTCCTATGTACTTCAATACAATGATCTCATGAGCTGCTTTACATGATTGAGATCCATATGACGAGCTTTGTATCGCTACTAGTTGTGTGCTACTCATGTGATGTTATTAAAGTAGTCTATTCCTCCTGCATGGTGTAAAGGTGACTAGTGTGTGCACCATGTGGTTCTTGTCGTAGGCTATGATCATGATCTCTTGTAGATTGTGGAGTTAATTATCATTATGATAGTATTGATGTGATCTATTCCTCCTTCATAGTGTAATGTGGACAGTGTGTGCACTATGTTAGTTCTTGGTTTATTTTGCAATGATCTATTATGCTCTAAGGTTATTTAAATATGAACATTGAATTGTGGAGCTTGTTAACTCCGGCATTGAGGGTTCGTGTAATCCTACGCAATGTGTTCATCATCCAACAAAAGAGTGTATGTAGCACATAAGAGAAAGAGTTATTTATTATGCGATCAATGTTGAGAGTGTCCACTAGTGAAAGTGTAATCCCTAGGCCTTGTTCCTAAATACTGCTATCGCTGCTTGTTTACTGTTTTACTGCGTTACTACTGCTTGTTTACTGTCCTGGGCAAAGCACTTTTCTGGTGCCGTTGCTACTGCTCATACTTATTCATACCACCTGTATTTCACTATCTCTTCGCCGAACTAGTGCACCTATTAGGTGTGTTGGGGACACAAGAGACTTCTTGCTTTGTGGTTGCAGGGTTGCATGAGAGGGATATCTTTGACCTCTTCCTCCCTGAGTTCGATAAACCTTGGGTGATCCACTTAAGGGAAAACTTGCTGCTGTTCTACAAACCTCTGCTCTTGGAGGCCCAACACTGTCTACAGGAAAAGGAGGGGGCGTAGACATCAGTCTTGCACAAGAGTTAACTCATAAAGCAATAAATTCAAAGTAAAAGCATCGAAGCAACACAAAGGAGGATATAAGTTTCAGCGGTTGCTTTCAACTTTCAACATGCATATCTCATGGATATTGTCAACATAAAGTAATATGATGAATGCAAATAAGCAAGTATGTAAGAATCAATGCACAGTTGACACAAGTGTTTGCTTCTAAGATGGAAGGAAGTAGGTAAACTGACTCAACATAAAAGTAAAAGAAAGGCCCTTCGCAGAGGGAAGCATTGATTGCTATATTTGTGCTAGAGCTTTGGTTTTGAAAACATAAAGAGAGCATAAAAAGGTAAAAAATTTAGAGGTGTTTGTTGTTGTCAACGAATGGTAGTGGGCACTCTAACCCCCTTGCCAGGCAAACCTTCAAAGAGCGGCTCCCATTTTATTTTTATTTTTGTGTGGCACTCCATCCAACCTTTCTTTCACAAACCATGGCTAACCGAATCCTCGGGTGCCTGCCAACAATCTCATACCATGAAGGAGTGCCTTTTTATTTTAGTTTTATTATGATGACACTCCTCCCCACCTTTGCTTTCTCAAGCCATGGCTAACCGAATCCTCGGGTGCCGTCCAACAATCACATACCATGGAGGAGTGTCTATTTAGGTTAATTAATTTGGGATTGGGAATCCCATTGCCAGCTCTTTTTGCAAAATTATTGGATAAGCGGATGAAGCCACTAGTCCATTGGTGAAAGTTGCCCAACAAGATTGAAAGATAAACACCACATACTTCCTCATGAGCTATAAAACATTAACACAAATTGAGAAGCATTTTGAATTGTTTAAAGGTAGCACTCAAGCAATTTACTTTGGAATGGCAGGAAATACCACATAGTAGGTAGGTATGGTGGACATAAATGGCATAGGTTTTGGCTCAAGGTTTTGGATGCACGAGAAGCATTTCCTCTCAGTACAAGGCTTTGGGCTAGCAAGGTTGTTTGAAGCAAACACAAGTATGAACCAGTACAGCAAAACTTACATAAAAACATATTGCAAGCATTATAATACTCTACATTGTCTTCCTTGTTGCTCAAACACTTTTACCAGAAAATATCTAGACCTTAAGAGAGACCAATCATGCAAACCAATTTTAACAAGCTCTACAGTAGTTCTCCACTAATAGGTTTAAACTACATGAAAAAAAAACTTAATCATGATCTACTTGAGAGCTCAAAACAATTGCCAAGTGTCAAATTATCCAAGACATTATGAGGCATTTTCTGTTTCCAACCAAATAAGTATTGTAGCTTCCAACTTTTATCATTGAACATTAAAAGTAAAACAAAGAACAAGTGTTCATATGAAAAAGCGGAGCGTGTCTCTCTCCCAAACAAGGATTGCCAGGATCCGAATTTATTCAAACACAAACAAAACGAAAATAAACACACAGACGCTCCAAGTAAAGCATATATGATGTGACCGAATAAAAATATAGTTTCAATAGAAGAAACCTGATAAGTTGATGAAGAAGGGGATGCCTTGGGCATCCCCAAGCTTAGACGCTTGAGTCTTCTTGAAATATGCAGGGATGAACCACGGGGGCATCCCCTAGCTTAGACTTTTCACTCTTCTTGATCATATATCATCCTCCTCTCTTGACTCTTGAAAACTTCCTTCACACCAAACTTCTCATAAACTTCATTAGAGGGGTTAGTACTCAAAAAATTTGAATCCACCTTGGTACTGTAGTGACATATTGCAAGAACTCAATAAAACATTAGCTACAGCTCTCCATGTGTAGAAAGCCTTGCTTAAAGTCCACAAGAGACAATGCAAAAAAACAGAGACAGAATCTGCCAAAACAGAACAGCCAGTAAAGACGAATTTTAAAGAAATACTTCCGTTGCTCAAATCAGAAAACTCAAAACTAATGAAAGTTGCGTACATATCTGAGGAACACGCACGTAAATTGGCATATTTTTCTGAGTTACCTACAGAGAAAACAGCCCAGATTCGTGACAGATAGAAATATGTTTCTGCGCAGAAATCCAAATCTAGTATCAACCTTCGATTAGAGGCTTCACTTGGCACAACATTACAATAAAATAAAGATAAGGAGAGGTTGCTACAGTAGTAACAACTTCCAAGACACAACAAAACAGTAGCAAAATAAACACATGGGTTGTCTCCCAAGAAGTTCTTTCTTTATAGCCATTAAGATGGGCTCAGCAGTTTTAATGATGCACTCGCAAGAAATAAGAGTTGAAGCAAAAGAGGGCATCAAAAGGCAAATCCATAACACATTTAAGTCTAACATGCTTCCTATGCATAGGAATCTTGTAAATAAACAAGTTCATGAAAAGCAAAGTAACAAGCATAGGAAGATAGAACAAGTGTAACTTCAACAATTTCAGCATATAGAGAGGTGTATTAGTACCATGAAAATTTCTACTACCATATTTTCCTCTCTCATAATAATTTTCAGTAGCTTCATGAATAAACTCAACAATATAACTATCACATGCAGCATACTTTTCATGATCCACAAACATATAATTCTTATCAAGCTCAAAAATAGTGGGATCAAAACTTTCAAACACACTTTTATCAATAATATAACATGATGATTGATCATTCTCAAGAGATATGGGACTCCTGCATAAAGTCAAGAACTCTCCAATCCCGTTTTCATTAGTAGTACAATTAATATTATCAAGTAACATAGGACCATCATCTAGAGATTTATCATAAACATTTGCTAAACAAAATTCTTTAGTACCATGCATTTCGACATCAGGCACAAACAAAGCATTATCATAAGATTTATCAAAGTAGCATGGATTATCATAAATAACAGTAGCATAATTATTCTCACAAGTATTACTCATAGGGAATATTTCAAGAGAATCCACAGGAACATAACATTCAACCTCTTTCGGTAAGCATGGAGGACAATCAAATAGTGTAAGAGATAAAGAGTTACTCTCATTAGAAGGTTGGAATGGGTAGATAATCCATTCTTCCTCCTTTTGTTCGTCGCTCTCCTCTTGTTTTTCATCCAATGAGCTTTCAGGTTCATCAATTTCCTCCTCTTTTTCATCCAATGAGCTTTCAGGTTCATCAATTTCTTCTTCCACAGGTTCCTGCAAATTGCGAGTGCATTCTTGTGCATTAATGAGTCTCTCTTTATAATCAATGATATAAGGATTATCACTGTAACTTTCATTGAAAAAAATTAAGGATAGAAGAGACATAATCTTTAAGGTCCTTACAAACAGCACAAGTTTCATAATTCTTAACCATGAAGGATTCTATCTCAGAGGCTCCCATAAATACGACAAATTGTTCTACCTCTTCGAACCCATAATGAATATAGCAATTCCGATTATAGTTCTTAATAAAAAAATCCTCACTAAAGCCACATTGAAATTTAAGATGTTTAGTGTCCTGTTGAGAGCAACAGTTTATATCATGGCGTTTAAGCAAGATTTTAGCAATTGTATTCAATTTTTCTATCACAGCACTCATTACTTTACCAGTTCTCGATTCTCTATAATTATTATAACATTCTATAAGCTCCAAGTAGGTTGTTGGTTCTCCCATAACAGCAGTTTTTAATTTTTTGGTTTTTCAAATTTTTATGGATTTTTGGGTATATGGGAAAAATAAAACAAGACAAAAAGAAACCAAACAAAAGTAAACTAAGCAAAATAATACTAGGCAGAAATAAACTAAGCACAAATAAACTAGACAAAATTAAACTAAGCAAAACAAAATAAAACAAAATAAAAACAAAGAGAGAGGTAGAGTGTACTCCCCAGGTGAACTTATGAGTAGAGCTATGCCTCCCCGGCAACGGCGCCAGAAAACAGTCTTGATAACCCACAAGTATAGGGGATCGCGACAGTCTTCGAGGGAAGTAAAACCCAAATTTATTGATTCGACACAAGGGAAGGTAAAGAATACTTATAAGCCTTAACAACTGAGTTGTCAATTCAGCTGCACCTGGAAAAGCACTAGTAACAGGGGTGATGTGAAAGTAGCAGTAATATGAGAGCAGTAGTAATAGTAACACAGCAGCAGTAATAGTAACACAGAGGTGATGGCACCAGAAAATAGTTGATACTACTTCCAATGACATGTAGAACGAGTATATGATGATGAGAGATGGACCGGGGTTCCCAGCGATCTACACTAGTAGTAACTCTCCAATAACAAGTGACAAGTGTTGGGTGAACAAATTACAGTTGGGCAATTGATAGGAATCAAAGCATTAAGACAGAACATCAAGATTATTAATTATGTAGGCATGTTTTCCATATATAGTCGTACGTGCTCGCAATGAGAAACTTGCACAACATCTTTTGTCCTACCAGCCGGTGGCAAGTAGGGCCTCAAGGGAATCTCTCGGATATTAAGGTACTCCTTTTAATAGAGTACCGGAGCAAAGCATTAACACTCCGTGAAAACATGTGTCCCTCACATCACCGCCATCCCCTCCGGTTGTCCCGATTCTTGTCACTTCGGGGCCTTTGGTTCCGGACAGTGACATGTGCATACAACTTGTAGATACAATCTAAGCAATAATTATAGAGCTTAAATCTAAGATCATGCCACTTGGGCCCTAGTGACAAGCATTAAGCATAACAAGATTGCAGCAACAATAACTTCACAAACTTTATAGATAGACTAATCATAATGTATCATCCATCGGATCCCAACAAACACAACACCGATTACATCAGATGGATCTCAATCATGTAAGGCAGCTCATGAGATCATTGTATTGAAGTACATAGAGGAGAGAATACCAACTAGCTACTGCTAGAACCCGTAGTCCATGGGGGAACTACTCACGGAGCATGATGGAGGCGGTGGCGTCGATGGAGATGGCTTCCGGGGGCACTTCCCCGTCCCGGCAGGGTGCCAGAATAGAGAGTTCTGTCCCCCGAATTGGAGTTTCGCGATGGCGGCGGCGGCCCTGGAGTCTTTCTGGAGTTTCGTCAATTGGTACTGCGTTTTTAGGTCGAAAGGGGTTAAATAGGCGAAGAGGCGGCGCAGGAGGGTCGACAGGGTGGCCTCCCCATAGGGGGGCGCGGCCAGGGTGTGGCCCGCGCGGCCCACCCGTGTGGTGGCCCCCTGGCTCTCCTCCGACTCTCCTTCGGTGTTCTGGATGCTTCCGGGAAAAATAGGATGTTTGGCGTTGATTTCGTCCAATTCCGAGAATATTGCCCGAACAGCCTTTCTGGAACCAAAACCAGCAGAAAACAGGAACTGGCACTGTGGCATCTTGTTAATAGGTTAGTTTCGGAAAACGCATAAAAACATTATAAAGTGCAAGCAAAACATGTAAGTATTGTCATAAAACAAGCATGGAACATCAGAAATTATGGATACGTTGGAGACGTATCACACATCCACAACCTTAGGGGTTGCTATCACTCCCCCATATTTAATGGAGACATGAACCCACTATCGAGCATAAATACTCCCTCTTGGAGTTACAAGTATCAACTTGGCCAGAGTCTCTACTAGCAACGGAGAGCATGCAAGATCATAAACAACACATAGATAATAGATTGATAATCAACATAGCATAGTATTCATTATTCATCGGATCCCAACAAACGCAACATGTAGCATTACAAATAGATGATCTTGATCATGTTAGGCAGCTCACAAGATCCAACAATGATAGCACAATTAGGAGAAGACGACCATCTAGCTACTGCTATGGACCCATAGTCCAGGGGTGAACTACTCACACATCACTCCAGAGGCAACCATGGCGGTGAAGAGTCCTCCGGGAGATGATTCCCCTCTCCGGCAGGGTGCCGGAGGCGATCTCCTGAATCCCCCGAGATGGGATTGGCGGCGGCGGCGTCTCTGGAAGGTTTTCCGTATCGTGGCTCTCGGTACTGGAACTATTATCGACGAAGGCTTATGTAGGCGGAAGGGTAGGTCAGGGGGCGCCACGAGGGCCCCACACACCAGGGCCGCGCGGCCAGCACCTGGGCCGCGCCGCCCTGTTGTGTGGGCGCCTCGTTGCCCCACTTCGTTTCCTCTCCGGACTTCTGGAAGCTTCGTGGAAAAATAAGATCCTGGGCGTTGATTTCGTCCAATTCCGAGAATATTTCCTTACTAGGATTTCTGAAACCAAAAACAGCAGAAAACAACAACTGGCTCTTCGGCATCTCGTTAATAGGTTAGTGCCGGAAAATGCATAAATATGACATAAAGTATGTATAAAACATGTGAGTATCATCATAAAAGTAGCATGGAACATAAGAAATTATCGATACGTTGGAGACGTATCAGCATCCCCAAGCTTAGTTCCTACTCGTCTCGAGTAGGTAAACGATAACAAAGATAATTTCTGAAGTGACATGCCATCATAATCTTGATCAATACTATTGCAAGCACATGTAATGAATGCAGCGATTCGAAGCAATGTAAATGCAATGAGTAAACAATTGAATCATATAGCAAAGACTTTTCATGAATAGTACTTTCAAGAAAAGCATCAATAAGTCTTGCGTAAGAGTTAACTCATAAAGCAATAGATTCATAGTAGAGGCATTGAGCAACACAAAGGAAGATTAAGTTTCAACGGTTGCTTTCAACTTGTAACATGTATATCTCATGGATATTTTCAACATAAAGTAATATAACAAGTGCAATATGCAAGTATGTAGGAATCAATGCACAGTTAATACAAGTGTTTGCTTGTTGAGATAGAAGGAAATGGGTAAACTGACTCGACATAAAAGTAGAAGAATGGCCCTTCGCAGAGGGAAGCATTGATTGCTATGTTTGTGCTAGAGCTTTTATTTTGAAAACAAGAAACAATTTTGTCAACGGTAGTAATAAAGCATATGTATCATGTAAATTATATCCTACAAGTTGCAAGCCTCATGCATAGTATACCAATAGTGCCCGCACCTTGTCCTAATTAGCTCGGATTACCTGGATTATCATCGCAATACATATGTTTTAACCAAGTGTCACAAAGGGGTACCTCTATGCCGCCTGTACAAAGGTCTAAGGAGAAAGCTCGCATTGGATTTCTCGCTTTTGATTATTCTCAACTTAGACATCCATACCGGGACAACATAGACAACAGATAATGGACTCCTCTTTAATGCATAAGCATTTAGCAACAATTAATATTCTCATAAGAGATTGAGGATTGTTGTCCGAAACTGAAACTTCCACCATGGATCATGGCTTTAGTTAGCGGCCCAATATTCTTCTCTAACAATATGCATACTCAAACCATTTAACTCATGGTAAATCGCCCTTACTTCAGACAAGACGAACATGCATAGCAACTCACATGATATTCAACAAAGTGTAGTTGATGGCGTCCCCAGGAACATGGTTATCGCTCAACAAGAAACTTATAAGAGATAAGATGCATAAGTACATATTCAATACCACAATAGTTTTTAGGCTATTTGTCCCATGAGCTATATATTGCAAAGATAAAGAATAGAAATTTTAAAGGTAGCACTCAAGAAATTTACTTTGGAATGGCGGAGAAATACCATGTAGTAGGTAGGTATGGTGTGTAGGATAACGTTGCATAGAAAACAAAAAATTTCCTACCGCGAACACGCAATCCAAGCCAAGATGCAATCTAGAAGACGGTAGCAACGAGGGGTTTATCGAGTCTCACCCTTGAAGAGATTCCAAAGCCTACAAGAGGAGGCTCTTGTTGCTGCGGTAGACGTTCACTTGCTGCTTGCAAAAGCGCGTAGAAGATCTTGATCACGATTGGTTCCGGCGCCACGAACGGGCAGCACCTCCGTACTCGGTCACACGTTCGGTTGTTGATGAAGACGACGTCCACCTCCCGTTCCAGCGGGCAGCGGAAGTAGTAGCTCCTCTTGAATCCGACAGCACGACGGCGTGGTGTCGGTGGCGGTGGAGAACTCCGGTGGAGCTTCGCTAAAGCTACACGGGAGATATGGAGGAGAGGGGGCGGCTAGGGTTTGGGAGGGGGTGGCCGGCCACTTCAAGGGGGGCGGCCAGCTTGTGGTCTTGGGGTGGCCGGCCCCCTCCCTTGGCCCCTCATTATATAGGTGGATCCCCAAGTGTTGGTCTCCAAGTCTTCGAATAAGACCCGAACCAAAAAACCTTCCATATGGAGGGGAAACCTAGCCAAGCTAGGACTCCCACTAGAGGTGGGAGTTCCACCTCCCATATGGGGGGGGTGGCCGGCCCCCTAAGGGGGAGTCCACTTGGGACTCCTCCCCCACTAGGGTTGGCCGGCCATGGAGGTGGAGTCCCATGTGGACTCCACCTTCCTTGGTGGTTTCTTCCGGACTTTTCTAGAACCTTCTAGAACCTTCCATAGAACCTTCCGCGACATTTTAATTCACATAAAATGACATCCTATATATGAATCTTATTCTCCGGACCATTCCGGAACTCCTCGTGATGTCCGGGATCTTATCCGGGACTCCGAACAAATATTCGAACTCCATTCCATTTTCAAGTTCTACCATTTCAACATCCAACTTTAAGTGTGTCACCCTACGGTTCGTGAACTATGCGGACATGGTTGAGTACTCACTCCGACCAATAACCAATAGCGGGATCTGGAGATCCATAATGGCTCCCACATATTCAACGATGACTTTTAGTGATCGAATGAACCATTCACATACAATACCAATTCCCTTTGTCACGCGATATTTTACTTGTCCGAGGTTTGATCTTCGGTATCATTCTATACCTTGTTCAACCTCGTCTCCTGACAAGTACTCTTTACTCATACTGTGGTATGTGGTCTCTTATGAACTCATTCACATGCTTGCAAGACATTAGACGACATTCCACCGAGAGGGCCCAGAGTATATCTATCCATCATCGGGATGGACAAATCCCACTGTTGATCCATATGCCTCAACTCATACTTTCCGGATACTTAATCCCACCTTTATAGCCACCCATTTACGCAGTGGTGTTTGGTGTAATCAAAGTACCTTTTCGGTATAAGTGATTTACATGATCTCATGGTCATAAGGACTAGGTAACTATGTATCGAAAGCTTATAGCAAATAACTTAATGACGAGATCTTATGCTACGCTTAATTGGGTGTGTCCATTACATCATTCATATAATGATATAACCTTGTTATTAATAACATCCAATGTTCATGATTATGAAACTAATCATCCATTAATCAACAAGCTAGTTTAAGAGGCATACTAGGGACTTCTTGTTGTCTACATATCACACATGTACTCATGTTTCGGTTAATACAATTATAGCATGATATATAAACATTTATCATAAACACAAAGATATAAATAATAACCATTTTATTATTGCCTCTAGGGCATATCTCCTTCAGTCTCCCACTTGCACTAGAGTCAATAATCTAGATTACATTGTAATATACCTAACACCCATGGCATTCTGGTGTTGGTCATGCTTTGCCCTAGGGAGAGCTTTAGTCAACGGATCTGCTACATTCAGATCAGTGTGTACTTTGCAAATCTTTACTTCTCCATCTTCGATGTACTCGCGAATCGAGTGGTAACGCAGCTTGATATGCTTCAGCCTCTTGTGTGACCTTGGCTCTTGTGCATTGGCGATGGCACCCATGTTATCACAAGAAATGATTAATGGGTCCAATGCACTAGGAACCACACCGAGCTCTACAATGAACCTCTTCATCCATACCGCTTCTGATGAAGCCTCTGAAGCCGCTATGTACTCTGATTCTGTTGAAGACTTCGCCACCGTGCACTGCTTCGAGCTTGCCCAGCTTACTGCAGCACCATTCAATATAAACACGTACCCAGATTGTGACTTAGAGTCATCAGGATCAGTGTTCCAACTTGCATCGGTGTAACCACTTACAACGAGCTCTTGGTCACCTCCATAACAAAGAAACATATCCTTAGTTCTTTTCAAGTACTTCAGGATATTCTTGACCGCTGTCCAGTGTTCCATCCCTGGATCACTTTGATATCTGCTAGTCAAACTAACAGCATGTGCTATATCCGGTCTAGTACATAGCATGGCATACATGATAGATCCTACTGCCGAGGCATAGGGGATTTTACTCATCCTTTCTCTTTCTTCTGCCGTAGCCGGTCCTTGAGTCTTACTCAAGACTTTGCCTGGTAACATAGGTAAGAACCCTTTCTTACTTTCGTCCATTCTAAACTTCTTTAGAATCTTGTCCAGATATGTACTCTGTGATAGCCCTATTAGGCGTCTTGATCTATCTCTATAGATCTTTATGCCTAATATATATGATGCTTCACCAAGGTCTTTCATTGAAAAACTATTATTCAAATAACCTTTAACACAGCTTAATAGTTCTATATCATTCCCGATTAATAATATGTCATCTACATATAATATCAGGAATGCTATAGAGCTCCCACTCACTTTCTTGTAAATACAGGCCTCTCCATGACACTGTATAAACCCGAAGTCTTTGATCACCTTATCAAAGCGTCGGTTCCAACTTCTCGATGCTTGCTTCAGTCCATAGATTGAGCGCTGAAGTTTGCATACTTTGTCAGCATTTTTAGGATCGACAAAACCTTTGGGTTGTACCATATACAACTCTTCCTCAATGTCTCCATTAAGGAACGCCGTTTTGACATCCATCTGCCAAATCTCATAATCGAAAAATGTAGCTATTGCTAACAAAATCCTCACAGATTTTAGCTTCGCTACAGGTGAGAAAGTCTCATCGTAGTCAACACCTTGAATTTGTCGGAAACCCTTTGCGACAAGTCGAGCTTTATAGACAGTAATATTACCATCAGCATCTGTTTTTCTCTTGAAGATCCATTTATTTTCGACAGCCTTTCGGCTATCAGGTAAGTCTACCAAAGTCCATACTTTGTTATCATACATGGATCCCATTTCGGATTTCATGGCTTCTTGCCATTTGTTGGAATCTGGGCTCATCATCGCTTCTTCATACGTCGCAGGGTCCTCATCATTGTTATCCACAATCATGACATTTAGACAAGGATCATACCAATCAGGAGTGGTACGTTCCCTTGTCGATCTACGAGGTTCAGTAGTTTCCTCGTTCGAAGTTTCATGATCATTATCATTAGCTTCCTCTGTTGCCGGTGTAGGCGGTACTGGTACAACTTCCGGTACTGCGCTACTCTGATCAACGAGTATAGATTCATCAATCTCATCGAGTTCTACTTTCTTCCAGTCACTTCTTTAGTGAGAAATTCTTTCTCAAGAAAGGTTCCGTTCTTAGCAACAAAGATTTTGCCTTCGGATCTGTGATAGAAAGTGTACCCTATAGTTTCCTTAGGGTATCCTATGAAGACGCATTTCTCCGCTTTGGGTTCTAGCTTGTCCGGTTGTAACTTCTTTACATAGGCTTCGCAACCCCAAACTTTCAGGAACGACAGCTTAGGTTTCTTATTAAACCATAATTCATACGGTGTCGTTTCTACGGATTTTGATGGTGCTCTATTTAAAGTGAATGCGGCTGTCTCTAATGCATAACTCCAAAATGATAATGGCAAATCAGTAAGAGACATCATAGAACGAACCATATCTAAGAGAGTTCGATTACGACGTTCGAACACACCGTTACGTTGAGGTGTTCCCGGCGGTGTCAATTGTGAAAGTATTCCGCATTTCTTTAAATGCATGCCAAACTCATAACTCAGATATTCACCTCCACGATCAGATCGTAGAAATTTAATCTTCTTGTTACGTTGATTTTCTACTTCACTTTGAAATTCCTTAAACTTCTCGAAAGTTTCGGATTTATGTTTCATGAAATAGATATACCCATATCTACTCAGATCATCTGTGAAGGTTAGAACATAACAATAACCACCGCGCGATGCTACGCTCATTGGTCCGCATACATCGGTATGTATGATTTCCAATAAGTCAGTAGCTCGCTCCATCATACCAGAAAATGGAGTCTT
This sequence comes from Lolium perenne, assembly GCF_019359855.2. Classification (NCBI taxonomy): domain Eukaryota; kingdom Viridiplantae; phylum Streptophyta; class Magnoliopsida; order Poales; family Poaceae; genus Lolium; species Lolium perenne. Next base: position 188,138,153 of record NC_067246.2, on the reverse strand, counting down.
AGTCATTTTACCCATTAGACATGCTTCGCATCTATCAAGTGACTCAAAGTCAAGTGATTCAAGTAATCCATCAGTATGGAGTTTCTTCATGCGTTTCACTCCAATATGACCAAGACGACAGTGCCACATATAAGTAGAATTATCATTCAATTTAATTCGCTTAGCATCAATGTTATGTATATGCGTATCACTACTATCGAGATCTAACAGAAATAAGCCATTCTTTTGTGGTGCTCGACCATAAAAGATAATATTCATAAAAATAGAACAACCATTATTCTCAGACTTGAATGAATAACCGTCTTGCATTAAACAAGATCCAGATATAATGTTCATGCTCAACGCAGGTACATAATAGCAATTATTTAGGCTTAAAACTAATCCCGAAGGTAGATGTAGAGGAAGTGTGCCGATTGCGATCACATTGACCTTGGATCCGTTTCCAACGCGCATCGTCACTTCATCTTTCAGCAGTTGTCGTTTATTCTTTAGTTCCTATTTCGAGTTACAAATATGAGCAACCGAACCAGTATCAAATACCCAGGTACTAGAACGAGAACCAGTGAAATGAACATCTATAACATGTATATCAGATATACCTTCTTTCTTCTTCTTGACAAGGCCACTCTTCAGATCAGCCAGATACTTGGAGCAATTACGCTTCCAGTGTCCCTTCTCCTTGCAGTAATAGCACTCAGCATCAGGCTTAGGGCCGTTCTTAGGTTTCACAGGAGGTGTGGCAGCTTTCTTGCCACCCTTCTTGAATTTTCCCTTAGACTTGCCCTGTTTCTTGAAACTGGTGGTCTTGTTGACCATCAACACTTGGTGCTCTTTCTTGATCTCAATCTCAGCAGCTTTTAGCATGCCAAAGAGTTCAGGTAACTCCTTGTTCATGTTCTGCATATTGTAGTTCATCACGAAGTTCTTGTAACTTGGTGGCAGTGATTGAAGGACATGATTAATCCCCAGTCTGTTAGGAATCACTATTCCCAAGTCACTGAGTTTCTTCGCATGCCCGGTCATGGCGAGCATGTGCTCACTAACGGAGCTGCCTTCTTCCATCATGCAGCTGAAGAATTGTTTCGATGCTTCATAGCATTCCACGGCCACATGAGTCTCAAAAATAGCTTTAAGCTCTTTCATCAACTCATGAGGATCGTGGTGCTCAAAACGTTTTTGAAGATCGGATTCCGTTCGCATAGGATGGCACACTGAACTTGAGAGTACCGTATTTTTTGAGTCTCGTAAACAGCTTTTACTTCATCGGTTTCAGTTTCTGCAGGAGGGTCACCTAGCGGTGCATCAAGCACATATTGCAGATTTCCGCCAGAGAGGAAGATCCTCACATGACGGAACCAGTCGGTGAAGTTTCTACCGTTGCTCTTAAGTTTCTCTTTCTCTAGGAACTGATTAAAATTGATTGGGGACGCCATCTCTACAACATATATTTGCAAAAGTTTAGACTAAGTTTATGACAGATTGAGTTCAAATTTTAATTCAACATAATTAAAAATCTAAGTGAACTCCCACTCAAAACAATATCCCTCGCATTGTCTTAGTGATCACACGAACCAAATCCACCGCACCTAAACCCGATCATCACGAGAAAAGGTGTGATTTCAATGGCGAACACTCAAAGTGTTCATCATATCAACCATATGATTCATGCTCTACCTTTCGGTATCACGTGTTCCGAGACCATGTCTGTACATGCTAGGCTCGTCAAGGCCACCTTAGTATCCGCATGTGCAAAACTGTCTTGCACCCGTTGTATGTACTTATTGAATCTATCACACCCGATCATCACGAGATGCTTCGAAACGACAAGACTTGGTAACGGTGCTACTAAGGATGAACACTTTATTATCTTGAGATTTTAGTGAGGGATCATCTTATAATGCTACCGTCGCGATCTAAGCAAAATAAGATGCATAAAAGGATTAACATCACATGCAGTTCATATGTGATATGATATGGCCCTTTTGTATTTGCGCCTTTGATCTTCATCTCCAAAGCACGGACATGATCTCCATCATCTTCGGGCATGATCTCCATCATCGTCGGCGTAGCGTCAAGGTCAATGGCGCCGTCTTCATGATTGTCCTCCATGTAGCAACTATTACAACTACTTTGAAATACTACTCAACATGAAATTTAAAGACAACCATAAGGCTCCTGCCGGTTGCCACAATACAATAATGATCATCTCATACATATTCATCATCACATTATGGCCATATCACATCACCAAACCCTGCAAAAACAAGTTAGACGTCTCTAATTTGGTTTGCATATTTTACGTGGTTTAGGGTTTTCGAGAGAGATCTAATCTACCTACGAACATGAACCACAACGTTGATACTAATGTTTTCAATAGAAGAGTAAATTGAATCTTCACTATAGTAGGAGAGACAGACACCCGCAAAGCCTCTTATGCAATACAAGTTGCATGTCGAATGAGGAACAAGTCTCATGAACGCGGTCATGTAAAGTTAGTCCGAGCCGCTTCATCCCACTATGCCACAAAGATGCAAAGTACTCAAACTAAAGATAACAAGAGCATCAACGCCCACAAAACCATTGTGTTCTACTCGTGCAACCATCTATGCATAGACACGGCTCTGATACCACTGTAGGATAACGTTGCATAGAAAACAAAAAATTTCCTACCGCGAACACGCAATCCAAGCCAAGATGCAATCTAGAAGACGGTAGCAACGAGGGGTTTATCGAGTCTCACCCTTGAAGAGATTCCAAAGCCTATAAGAGGAGGCTCTTGTTGCTGCGGTAGGCGTTCACTTGCCGCTTGCAAAAGCGCGTAGAAGATCTTGATCACGATTGGTTCCGGCGCCACGAACGGGCAGCACCTCCGTACTTGGTCACACGTTCGGTTGTTGATGAAGACGACGTCCACCTCCCGTTCCAGCGGGCAGCGGAAGTAGTAGCTCCTCTTGAATCCGACAGCACGACGGCGTGGTGTCGGTGGCGGTGGAGAACTCCGGCGGAGCTTCGCTAAAGCTACACGGGAGATATGGAGGAGAGGGGGCGGCTAGGGTTTGGGAGGGGGTGGCCGGCCACTTCAAGGGGGGCGGCCAGCTTGTGGTCTTGGGGTGGCCGGCCCCCTCCCTTGGCCCCTCATTATATAGGTGGATCCCCAAGTGTTGGTCTCCAAGTCTTCGAATAAGACCCGAACCAAAAAACCTTCCATATGGAGGGGAAACCTAGCCAAGCTAGGACTCCCACTAGAGGTGGGAGTTCCACCTCCCATATGGGGGGGTGGCCGGCCCCCTAAGGGGGAGTCCACTTGGGACTCCTCCCCCACTAGGGTTGGCCGGCCATGGAGGTGGAGTCCCATGTGGACTCCACCTTCCTTGGTGGTTTCTTCCGGACTTTTCTAGAACCTTCTAGAACCTTCCATAGAACCTTCCGCGACATTGTAATTCACATAAAATGACATCCTATATATGAATCTTATTCTCCGGACCATTCCGGAACTCCTCGTGATGTTCGGGATCTTATCCGGGACTCCGAACAAATATTCGAACTCCATTCCATTTTCAAGTTCTACCATTTCAACATCCAACTTTAAGTGTGTCACCCTACGGTTCGTGAACTATGCGGACATGGTTGAGTACTCACTCCGACCAATAACCAATAGCGGGATCTGGAGATCCATAATGGCTCCCACATATTCAACGATGACTTTTAGTGATCGAATGAACCACTCACATACAATACCAATTCCCTCTGTCACGCGATATTTTACTTGTCCGAGGTTTGATCTTCGGTATCATTCTATACCTTGTTCAACCTCGTCTCCTGACAAGTACTCTTTACTCGTACCGTGGTATGTGGTCTCTTATGAACTCATTCATATGCTTCCAAGACATTAGACGACATTCCACCGAGAGGGCCCAGAGTATATCTATCCGTCATCGGGATGGACAAATCCCACTGTTGATCCATATGCCTCAACTCATACTTTCCGGATACTTAATCCCACCTTTATAGCCACCCATTTACGCAGTGGTGTTTGGTGTAATCAAAGTACCTTTCCGGTATAAGTGATTTACATGATCTCATGGTCATAAGGACTAGGTAACTATGTATCGAAAGCTTATAGCAAATAACTTAATGACGAGATCTTATGCTACGCTTAATTGGGTGTGTCCATTACATCATTCATATAATGATATAACCTTGTTATTAATAACATCCAATGTTCATGATTATGAAACTAATCATCCATTAATCAACAAGCTAGTTTAAGAGGCATACTAGGGACTTCTTGTTGTCTACATATCACACATGTACTAATGTTTCGGTTAATACGATTATAGCATGATATATAAACATTTATCATAAACACAAAGATATAAATAATAACCATTTTATTATTGCCTCCAGGGCATATCTCCTTCATGGTGGACACAAGTGGCATAGTGTTTGGCTCAAGGATTTTGGATGCATGAGAAGTATTCCCTCTCGATACAAGGTTTAGGCTAGCAAGGTTGTTTAAAGCAAACACAAGTATGAACCGGTACAGCAAAACTCACATAAAAGACATATTGTAAGTATTATAAGACTCTACACCGTCTTCCTTGTTGTTCGACCCTTACTAGAAAATATCTAGACCTTAGAGAGACCAATCATGCAAACCAAGTTTTAGCAAGCTCTATGTATTTCTTCACTAATAGGTGCAAAGTATATGATGCAAGAGCTTAAACATGAGCACAAAAATTGCCAAGTATCACATTATTCAAGATATTATACCAATTACCGCATGTAGCATTTCCCGTTTCCAACCATATAACAATTTAACGAAGCAGTTCAGCCTTCGCCATGAATATTATGAGTAAAGCCTAAGGACATATTTGTCCATATGCAACAGCGGAGCGTGTCTCTCTCCCACACAATGAATGCTAGGATCCAACTTTATTCAAACAAAACAAAAATAAAAACATACAGACGCTCCAAGTAAAGCACATAAGATGTGATGGAATAAAAATATAGTTTCACTAGAGGAACCTGATAATTTGTCGATGAAGAAGGGGATGCCTTGGGCATCCCCAAGCTTAGAAGCTTGAGTCTTCTTGAAATATGCAGGGGTGAACCACCGGGGCATCCCCAAGCTTAGAGCTTTCACTCTCCTTGATCATATTGTATCATCCTCCTCTCTTGATCCTTGAAAACTTCCTCCACACCAAACTCAAAACAACTCATTAGAGGGTTAGTGCATAATCAAAATTCACATGTTCAGAGGTGACATAATCATTCTTAACAATTCTGGACATTGCACAAAGCTACTGAAAGTTAATGGAATAGAAAAATCCATCAAACATAGCAAAACAGGCAATGCGAAATAAAAGGCAGAATGTGTCAAAACAGAACAGTCCATAAAGACGAATTTTATAGGTGCACCAGACTTTCTCAGATGAAAATTCTCAAATTGAATGAAAGTTGCGTACATATCTGAGGATCACTCACGTAAATTGGCAGAATTTTCTGAGTTACCTACAGAAACTATTGCTCAAATTCGTGACAGCAAGAAATCTGTTTCTGCGCAGCAATCCAAATCTAGTATGAACCTTACTATCAAAGACTTTACTTGGCACAACAATGCAACAAAACTAAGATAAGGAGAGGTTGCTACAGTAGTAACAACTTCCAAGACTCAAATATAAAACAAAAGTGCTGTAGTAAAATCATGGGTTGTCTCCCATAAGCGCTTTTCTTTAACGCCTTTCAGCTAGGCGCAGAAAGTGTGTATCAAGTATTATCAAGAGGCGATGCATCAACAACGGGGTTTGGAGTTTTCTCAACCATGCATTGTATTTTGTATACGTAAGTTTCAGAGGCTCCCTTTTCATTAGCCTTAGGCTTGCTATTTTCATCAAACAAATTTTCAGGGACAAGCCAAGCATAATTATCTTCTAGAGCTTCATGCATTCCTAGGAGCTTGCAAGGTATTGGTGCTTTAATCTCCCCACCATCATTAACATTATTAGTGTACCTTATTCTATCCATGTCCATCTTTTCAAGTGTTCTTTTAAAATCGGTGAACATACCAAGCCTCTTATGCTTAATGAAAACTTTTCTAGCTTCTTTAGCTATGTCTTTAAATTCTCTATCAAGGACTTTTAAGGCAAAATCCCTCTTTTCTCCCCTCTACATATCAGAAAGTGTAAGAAACATGTGTTGTATCATAGGATTGAGACTAATAAATCTAGTTTCCAACATGTGTACTAAACAGGCAGAGGCACTTTCATAAGTAGGAGCAGCTTTTAATAATGGTACATCTTCAAAATCTTCATCCATTCTAACATGGGTGAAAAATGCTTCTATATTATCTCTTCCAATGATAGACCCTTCTCCCACATGTATATCTTTTGAAGTAAAATTAGGAGGAAACATAATGAAATAAGTAAAGTAAATGCAAGTAACTAATATTTTTGTGTTTTTTAATATGGCAAACAAGACAGTAAATAAAGTAAAACTAGCAACTAATTTGTGTGTGTTTTGTTTTAGTGCAGCAAACAAAGAAGTAAATAAAAGTAAAGCAAGACAAAAACAAAATAAAGAGATTGGAAGTGGAGACTCCCCTTGCAGCGTGTCTTGATCTCCCCGGCAACGGCGTCAGAAAAAGAGCTTGATACGCGTACAACACGCGTCCGTTGGGAACCCCAAGAGGAAGGTGTGATGCGTACAGCGGCAAGTTTTCCCTCAGTAAGAAACCAAGGTTTATCGAACCAGTAGGAGCCAAGAAGCACGTTGAAGGTTGATGGCGGCGGAGTGTAGTGCAGCGCAACACCAGGGATTCCGGCGCCAACGTGGAACCTGCACAACACAACCAAATTACTTTGCCCCAACGTGACAGTGAGGTTGTCAATCTCACCGGCTTGCTGTAACAAAGGATTAGATGTATAGTGTGGATGATGATGGTTGCAGAAAACAGTAGAACGAGTATTGCAGTAGATTGTATTCGATGTAAAAGAATGGACCGGGATCCACAGTTCACTAGTGGTGTCTCTCCCATAAGATAAATAGCATGTTGGGTGAACAAATAATAGTTGGGCAATTGACAAATAAAGAGGGCATGACCATGCACATACATGTTATGATGAGTATTGTGAAATTCAATTGGGCATTACGACAAAGTACATAGACCGCTATCCAGCATGCATCTATGCCTAAAAAGTCCACCTTCAGGTTATCATCCGAACCCCCTCCAGTATTAAGTTGCAAACAACATACAATTGCATTAAGTATGGTGCGTAATGTAATCAACAAATACATCCTTAGACATAGCATTGATGTTTTATCCCTAGTGGCAACATCACATCCACAACCTTAGGGGTTGCTATCACTCCCCCAGATTTAATGGAGACATGAACCCACTATCGAGCATAAATACTCCCTCTTGGAGTTACAAGTATCAACTTGGCCAGAGCCTCTACTAGCAACGGAGAGCATGCAAGATCATAAACAACACATAGATAATAGATTGATAATCAGCATAGCATAGTATTCATTATTCATCGGATCCCAACAAACCACTACAAGAAAAGTTGCCATGGCCGACGAAGTTGAAGTCGCGCCGTGGTTGCTGGTGTACCATGGCCGACGATTTTTGGTCCCTCCGTGGTGCATGTCAAAACTTTTTTTTTCTCGTTTTTGAGGCCATCTAGCCCGACGAAAGCGGCCAAAACGTCGCGTATGGTGGCCCGGGACGTGGTGCATCTCAAAATCTCGGGTTCGCCGGCCGAGTCAACGCAAATCCGCACCGCCGAGGGATGTAGGGCCCAGATGGCAGCCTCTCTGGCAATGTTTTTTTTCTCGATCGCGCCATCTCGTTCAACGTTCTCCGATCGAGCCGTTTACGATGCAGGATCATGGGTCCCGCATGTCATCCTCTATGAACCAAAATTCTTTCTATTCTTGGATTTTTTGACCCCCGATTTACGGCTACTTCCTTTTTCTTTTGATCCCTTGCCGCCTTGGAAACGTTGAGACCGCTGCTGCTAAATGGGACCCGCATGTCATCCTCTATGTGCAATCAACTTTCTTTTCTTGGAGTTTTTTTTGGCACCTCAAATTTGGTCACTTGCCTTTTTCTTTCGATCCCCTGCCGCCTCTCAAACGGTGATACCGCTGCTGCTAACTGGGACCCGCATGTCATCCTCTATGTACTATAAAACTTTCTTTTCTTGAATTATTTTTGGCACCTCATATTTGGTCACTTACCTTTTTCTTTCGATCCCCTGCCGCCTCTCAAACGGTGATACCGCTGTTGCTAAATGGGACCCGCATGTCATCCTCTATGTACTATAAAACTTTCTTTTCTTGAATTATTTTTGGCTCCTCATATTTTTTCACTTGCCTTTTTCTTTCGATCCCCTGCCGCCTCTCAAACGGTGATACCGCTGCTGCTAAATGGGACCCGCATGTCATCCTCTATGTACTATAAAACTTTCTTTTCTTGAATTATTTTTGGCTCCTGATATTTTTTCACTTGCCTTTTTCTTTCGATCTCATGCCACGTTTGAAACGTTGAGGAACCCTGCAGCTCATGGGACCCGCATGTCATCCTCTATGTACTATAAAAGTTCATTTTCTATGTTTTTTTAACACTCTGATTTTTGACAATTTCATTTTTCTTTCGATCCCCTGCCGCCTCTCAAACGGTGATACCGCTGCTGCTAAATGGGACCCGCATGTCATCCTCTATGTACTATAAAACTTTCTTTTCTTGAATTATTTTTGGCTCCTCATATTTGGTCACTTGCCTTTTTCTTTCGATCTCATGCCACGTTTGAAACGTTGAGGAACCTACTGGCTCATGGGACCCGCATGTCATCCTCTATGTGCTATAAAAGTTTATTTTCTTTAATTTTTTTTGCCCCTATTATTTTTGGCTATTTCCTTTTTCTTTTGATCCCCTGCCGCCTTGGAAACGTTGCGTAAGCTGCTGACTCATGGGACCCGCATGTCATCCTCTATGTACAATCAACTTTCTTTTTCTTTTGATCTCAAGCCGCATTTGAAACGTTGAGACCGCTGCTGCTAAATGGGACCCGCATGTCATCCTCTACGTACAATAAAGTTTCTTTTCTTGGATTATCTTTGGCTCCTGATATTTTGTCACTTGCCTTTTTCTTTCGATCTCATGCCGCCTTTGAAACGTTGAGTAAGCTGCTGGCTCATGGGTCCCGCATGTCATCCTCTACGAACAATAAAAGTTTCCTTTCTTGGAGTTATTTTTTACCCCTAATTTCTGGCTATTTGCCTTTTTCTTTTGATCTCCTGCCCCCTCTCGAAACGATGAGGACGTCATTGGCAGGTCGGTCCCACATGTCATCCTCTATGAACAATAAAAGTTTCCTTTGATGGATTTATTTTGAACCCTAATTAATTTCTGGATATTTCCCACGCCGGCTTGGAATCGTTGAGGATGCTGCTGCCTCATGGGTCCCGCATGTCATCCTCTCAGAACGGTAAATGTTTATTTTCTTGGATTTTGTTGACCAAACGATTTTTGGCTTATTTTTTCTTTCGATCACCTGCAGCCTTTAAAACATTGAGGACGCCGCTGGCTCACGGGTCCCACATGTCAACCTCTATGAACAATAAACGCTGAGGATGCTGCTGCCTCATGGGTCCCGCATGTCATCCTCTCAGAATGAAAATGTTTCTTTTCTTGGATTTTTTACCAACAGATTTTTGGTTTATTTTTTCTTTCCATCCCCTGCCGCCTTTAAAACATTGACGACGCTGTTGGCTCATGGGTCCCCGATGTCAGCCTCCCCGTACAAGAAACATATGATATCTTGATTATTTTGCAGACAATAAACAATGTATTGCGCTCTGAGCTATTTCAAATGGATAATTAAATATTTATTTTTACATAAACAAACTTATATGTTGAATCTCCTTGTTTTTTTGTCTTTGCGAAGCATAGGACTTTCCTATTTTTTTAGAAAATTCGGAACTTTCCTGTTTTGGAGTGGGCTGAAATTGTACGAGTCAAAAGGCCAAGCAGGATAGTTCGAAAGCCCAGATGTCCAGATGCAGCCCAATTGAAATCTTTCTTCTTGGATTTTTTTCACCCCCTGATTTCTGGCTACTCCATTTTTCTTTTGGTTCTGTGCCGCCTTGGAAACGTTGAGACCGCTGCTGCTAAATGGGATCCGCATGTCATCCTCTACGTACAATAAAATTTCTTTTCTTGGATTATTTTTGGCTCCTGATATTTGGTCACTTGCCTTTTTCTTTCGATCCCGTGCAGCCTCTCAAACGGTGATACCGCTGCTGCTAATTGGGACCCGCATGTCATCCTCTATGTACAATCAAGTTTCTTTTCTTGAATTATTTTTGGCTCCTGATATTTGGTCACTTGCCTTTTTCTTTCGATCTCATGCCACGTTTGAAACGTTGAGGAACCTGCTGCTAAATGGGACCCGCATGTCATCCTCTATGTACTATAAAACTTTCCTTTCTTGGATTATTTTTGGCACCTCATATTTGGTACTTGACTTTTTCTTTCGATCCCCTGCTGCCTCTCAAACGGTGATACCGCTGCTGCTAAATGGGACCCGCATGTCATCCTCTATGTACTATAAAACTTTCTTTTCTTGGATTATTTTTGGCTCCTGATATTTGGTCACTTGCGTTTTTTTCTTTCGATCTCATGCCACGTTTGAAACTTTGAGGAACCTGCTGGCTCATGGGACCCGCATGTCATCCTCTATGTGCTATAAAAGTTTATTTTCTATGGTTTTTTTTCACTCTCTGATTTTTGTCTATTTCCTTTTTTCTTTTGATGCCCTACCGCCTTGGAAACGTTGAGTAAGCTGCTTACACATGGGACCCGCATGTCATCCTCTATGTACAATCAAGTTTCTTTTCTTGAATTATTTTTGGCTCCTGATATTTCGTCACTTGCCTTTTTCTTTCGATCTCATGCCACGTTTGAAACGTTGAGGAACCTGCTGGCTCATGGGACCCGCATGTCATCCTCTATGTGCTATAAAAGTTTGTTTTCTTGGATTTTTTTTCACCCTCTGATTTTTGGCTATTTGCCTTTTACTTTTGATCCCCTGGCCCCTTTGAAACGTTGAGTAAGCTGCTGGCACATGGGACCCGCATGTCAACCTCTATGTCCATCAACTTTCTTTTCTTGGATTTTTTTGACCCTCTAATTTCTAGCTACTTTCTTTTTCTTTTGATCTCAAGCCGCATTTCAAACATTGAGACCGCTGCTGCAAAATGGGACCCGCATGTCATCCTCTATGTACAATAAATCTTGGATTATTTTTGGCACCTCATATTTGGTCACTTGCGTTTTTTCTTTCGATCTCATGCCGCCTTTGAAACGTTGAGTAAGTCATGGCTCATGGGTCCCCCATGTCATCCTCTACGAACAATAAAAGTTTCATTTATTTTAGTAATTTTTGACCACTATTTTATGGCTATTTGCCTTTTACTTTTGATCCCCCGCCCCTTTGAAACGATGAGGACGCCCATTTGTTGGCGGAGTCGGTCCCACATGTCATCCTCTATGAACAATAAAAGTTTCCTTTGGTGGATTTATTTTTTACCCCTAATTAATTTCTGGCTATTTCCTTTTTTTTCTTTTGATCCCCTGCCGCCTTGGAAACGTTAGGATGCTGCTGCCTCATGGGTCCCGCATGTCATCCTCTCAGAACGATAAATGTTTTCTTTTCTTGGATTTTTTTACCAACTGATTTTTAGTTTTTTATTTTATTTTCGATCCCCTGCCGCCTTTGAAACGTTGACGACGCTGCTGGCTCATGGGTCCCCGATGTCAGCCTCCACGTACAAGAAACATGTGATATCTTGATTATTTTCCAGACAATAAACAGTGTATTTCGCTCTGAGCTATTGCAAACGGATAAATTAAATCTTCATTTTTACATAAACAAACTTATATGTTGAGTGTCCTTGTTTTTTGTTTTTGCGAAGCATAGGACTTTCCTGTTTTTTTTTTGAGAAAAAACCGAACTTTCCTGTTTTGGAGTGGGCTGAAATTGTACGAGTCAAAAGGCCCAGCAGGATAGTTCGAAGGCCCAGATGTCCAGATGCAGCCCAATTGAAATCTTTCTTTTCTTGGATTTTTTTCACCCCCTGATTTCTGGCTACTTCATTTTTCTTTTGGTCCTGTGCAAAATGGGTCCCACATGTCATCCTCTATGTACAGTAAATTTCTTTTCTTGGATTATTTTCGGGTCCTGATATTTGGTCACCTGCCTTTTTCTTTCGATCTCATGCCGCCTTTGAAACGTTGAGGAAGCTGCTGGCGCTTGGGTCCCGCATGTCATCCTCTATGAACAATAAAAGTTTCCTTTATTGGAGTTATTTTTGACCCCTAATTTCTGGCTACTTCCTTTTTTCTTTTGATCCCCTGCCGCCTTTGAAACGTTGAAAACTTTCTTTTCTTTGATTATTTTTGGCACCTCATATTTGGTCACTTGCCTTTTTCTTTCGATCCCCTGCCGCCTCTCAAACGGTGATACAAATTCTGCAAAATGGGACCCGCATGTCATCCTCTATGTACTATAAAACTTTCTTTTCTTGGATTTTTTTTGGCTCCTGATATTTGGTCACTTGCCTTTTTTCTTTCGACCTCCTGCCGCATCTCAAACGGTGATACCGCTGCTGCTAAATGGGACCCGCATGTCATCCTCTATGTACAATAAAGTTTCTTTTCTTGGATTATTTTTGGCTCCTGATATTTGGTCACTTGCCTTTTTCTTTCGATCCCATGCCGCCTTTGAAACGTTGAGGAAGCTGCTGGCTCATGGGTCCCGCATGTCATCCTCTATGAACAATAAAATTTCCATTGTTGGAGTTATTTTTTACCCCTAATTTCTGGCTACTTCCTTTTTCTTTTGACCCCTGCCGCCTTTGAACGTTGAAGAATCTGCTCGCTAATGGGTCCCACATGTCAGCCTCTATGGACGATAAACCTTTCTTTTCTTGGAGTTATTTTGACCCCTAATTTCTGGCTATTTTGCCTTTTTTTTGGATCCCGTGCTGCCTTGGAAACGTTGAGGATGCTGCTGCCACATGGGTCCCGCATGTCATCCTCTCAGAACGATAAATGTTTCTTTTCTTTGATTTTTTTACCAACTGATTTTTGATTTATTTTTTCTTTCGATCCCCTGCCGCCTTTAAAACTTTGACGACGCTGCTGGCTCATGGGTCCCGATGTCAGCCTCCCCGTACAAGAAACATGTGATATCTTGATTATTTTGCAGACAATAAAAAGTGTATTTCGCTCTGAGCTATTGCAAACGGATAAATTAAATCTTTATTTTTACATAAACGAACTAATATGAATCTCCTTGTTTTTGTTTTGTTTTTGCGAAGCATAGGACTTTCTTGTTTTGGAGTGGGCTGAAATTGTACGAGTCAAAAGACGTCCAAAGAGTTAGAAGGCCCGGATGGCCGTGCAGCCCCAATTTATATCTTCCTTATCTTGGATTATTTTTTGATCAAAAGGCCCAACAGGGTACATCCTTTTTCTTTTGGTCCTGTGTGCCGCCTTGGAAACGTTGAGGACGCTGCTGCCTCATGGGACCCGCATGTCATCCTCTATGAACTATGAACTCTAAAAGTTTCGTTTTTCTTGGAGTTTTTTGAGAGACCTCAGATTTTTGGCTATTTCCTTTTTCTTTTGTTCCCCTGCCGCCTTGGGACCCGTATGTCATCCTCTATGTACAAAAAACTTTCTTTTCTTGGAGTTTTATTCCCCCTAATTTCGGGCTACTTTCGTTTTCTTTTGATCTCAAGCCGCATTTGAAACGTTGAGACGCTGCTGCAAAATGGGACCCACATGTCATCCTCTATGTAAAATAAAAGTTTCTTTTCTTGGATTATTTTTCACGCTCTGATTTTTGGCTATTTCCTTTTTCTTTCGATCCCCTGCTGCTTGGAAACGTTGAGGATGCTGCTGCCTCATGGGTCCCACATGTCATCCACTATGAACAATAAAAGTTTCTTTTCTTCGATTTTTTCACCCTCTGCTTTTTGGCTATTTCCTTTTCATTTGATCCCCTGCCGCCTTGGAAACGTTGAGGATGCTGCAGCGTCATGGGACCCGCATGTCATACTCTATGTACAATAAAAGTTTCTTTTCTAGGTTTTTGGCTCCTGATATTTGGTCACTTGCCTTTTTCTTTCAATCTCATGTCGACTCTCGAAGGTACAATAAAAGTTTCTTTTCTTTGATTATTTTTGGCTCCTGATATTTGGTCACTTGCCTTTTTCTTTCGATCTCATGCCGTCTTTGAAACGTTCAGACCGCTGCTACAACATGGGACCCTATGTCATCCTCTATGTACAATGAAAGTTTCTTTTCATGGATTATTTTTTGCTCCTGATATTTGGTCACTTTCCTTTTTCTTTCGATCTCATGCCGCCTCGGCCCTCTGAAACGACGAGTAAGTTGTTGGCTCATGGGACCCGCATGTCATCCTCTATGTACAATAAAGTTTTTTTCTTGGATTTTTTACCCCCTGATTTTTGGTCACTTGCCTTTTTCTTTCGATCCTGTGCCGCCTTTGAAATTGTGGACGCTGCTGGCTCATGGGTCCCACATGCCAGCCTCTATGAACAATAATATTTCTTTTCTTGGATTTTTTTTACCCTGATTTCTGGCTATTTGCCTTTTTCTTTGGATCCCCGACCGCCTTTGAAACGATGAGGACGCTGCTGGCGCATAGCTCCCACATGTCAGCCTCTAAGAACAATAAACATTTCTTTTCTTGGATTTATTGTTGACCCCTAATTAATGGCTACTTCGCTTTTTTTTCGATCCCCAGCCGCCTTAGAAACGTTGAGGACGCTGCTGGCTCATGGGTCCCATATGACAGCCTCTATGAAAAGTAAAAAATTTACTTTCTTGGATTTATTTTTGACACCTAATTAATGACTACTTGGTTCTTTTCTTTTGATCCCGTGACGCCTTTGAAACGTTGAGGGCCCTGCTGGCTCATGGGTCCAACATGTCAGCCTCTATGAACAATAAGAGTTTCTATTGTTGCATTTATTTTTGACCCCTAATTTCTGGCTATTTGCCTTTTTTCCATTGCCTGCCACCTTAGAAACGTTGAGGACGCTGCTGGCTGGGTCCCACATGTCAGCCTCTTTGTACGATAAAAGTTTCCTTTGCTGGATTTATTTTTGACCCCTAATTTCTGGCTATTTGCCTTTTTCTTTCGAACTCCACCGCCTTTGAAACGTTGATGACGCTGCTGCAAACTGGGTACAATATGTCAGCCTCTTTGTGCGATAAACCTTTCCTTTCTTGGATTTTTTGGACACCTGATTTCGAGCTACTTGCCTTTTTCTTTCGATCTCCTGCCCCCTTTGAGAAACGTCGAGAACGATGCTGGTTCGTGGGTCCCACATGTCATCCTCTCTGAATGATAAATGTTGAGGCCGCGGCTGCAAGATACGTCCCACATGTCACCGACTGTTGAATAAACGTTTCCTTTCTCAAATTTATATTTGACCCTGATTTCTCGGCTACTTTGCCGTTTCTTTCGATCCCCTGCATGTCTGCTACTCCACCGAAAAACAGACCGGCATGTATTCATCACAATACTGGTAGCTAATTTAGGAAAAATGTGTTCATCACGGGATTCAAACAAAGATCTTCATCTCTGCTAAATTTTGATTTCACCAAAAACCGAACAGCGTGTGTTCATGACTTTAAGTTCACAAACACTATGGTTTCTCTATAAAATAAGGTCACCATCCGTTCCTTTATTGAAGGCATTTGCGAAAAGTGTCTTTGGCTAATGGGCACCAGTGCTCCTGCTGTTTAAAAAAAAAATCAAATATCATACATATTTGTTTCAAAAAAATCTGAAAATGAATGTAGACATAATAAATAAAGTAACCTACAAGCGTGTAAAATTTTAATATGACATTCTTTATATTGTAGACTACACAAAAAAGACAAAATCTGTTGAAATTTGGAGATTTAAAATATGCATACCCAGATCCACACGTTTGTTACTTTTGTGTAGCCCAGAATTTTTTGTATTTGAAACTGAAATTTTGCACGTTTATGGGACAATTCATTAGCTACTCCATGATTTTTTTTCTAATTTTTTGAACAAATAAATATATTTTATTTTTTTTCTAAAATAGCAGGAGCACTGGTGCCCAAGAGCACCAAATCTCTTAATAGGCATTTGCACCTAATAGCGTGAGCTTAGCTAATTTTTGAAGAAAAAAATGATGTCCATTGTGGTATTCAGGACAAAGATCTTCATGTCTCACATCGCACCAAACAACAAACCAGCATGTATTCATCACAATACGGGTAGCTAATTTGTGAAAAATATGTTCAGCACGGGATTCAAACAAAGATCTTCATCTCTGCAAAATTTTGATTTCAGCAAAAACCGAACAGCGAATGTTCATGAGGTTAAGTTCACGAACACTATGTTTTCTCTATAAAATAAGGTCACCATCTGTCTCTTATTTCTCAAGGAAAAACAGGTGGAAGTGTTGGGACGAACCACATGGGTGCTTCGGCTCTATGTTCAATCTTCTCTTTTTTGTACTGCAATCTTGAGCCTATGGCAGGACCTCCATTGACGTGCATTCTGCACCAATTTGGCCTTGGACGTATCCATGTATCACGGGCGCGATTGTGGGTAGCAAAGACACAGTCAGGTTTGAACAATTGGAAATCTGGTTCTACAGCCTCTGCGTCGATTGGCGGGGGTAGCATGAAAATTGGGTGATTGAGTCCAAGAAATAAAGAATGCCCCTTCAAATTGTTCAATCTTTCCCACCTTGCCTCTTCTACAGGGTCCAAGGTATGGGCAGATCTCAAGAAAACGTAGCACCGTACCAAAGGATAAGACCTCAGCTTGTTACCCATATGTAATATTGAAGGACCGAGGATGGGCCGATAACCTTTAACCTGAATCCACGCGAGATCAGATTCACCAGTAATGGACTCTGCTCTCATTGGTGCCAGGAACCAAGTGCGCTGGTCAGAAAATCCAAGAAATACATCTTCATCTTCATAATTATGATTATCACCATCATCATCTAATTCTTCATCATCTAATTCTTCATCATCGAATTCGTCTTCTTCTAATTCTTCTTCTTCTAATTCTTCTTCATCAGCATCATTATCTTCATCGGCACCTCCATCGCCTTGAGCCACATTTGCTTCATCATCTTCCATGACAGCATCTCCCTTGATTTGAGCGAAAATTGCAGCCACTTCTGCTTCTTCATCTTCAATGACAGGGGCGTCAATGAGACGCGGGGCTGCATGTGTCCCTGCAATGCACAAAGATCAACCATAATGCAGCAAGTAGGAACTACACTGAAAATTATCTCTTCTCTTCTATCTTCTATTTTCTACTACTATAAGGCACCAGTTTTTAACAAGACATGTAGCAGCAATTCCAACTGTTGGTGTCCAAAATCTAACGGTTGGGATTAGAGGTATTCGCGTGAAAAAAATACCACACCAGGTCCACCGTTTCTAGAACCGTCATGTTTCCATTATGAAGAAAAATCAGAGCAGTCTCACACCGATATCACACGTCCCACTTGATAGTGATTAAGAAAGGTTCCAAATTTTTGTTCATATTTATAAACTGTATGCTCACACTTATTTTGATGGTATAACCAAATTATTAGTTGTATTGAAAGTTTGAACAACATTTAGAACGCAACTTTTATACATCAGTATTGCGAATCGTAATTGGTCCAACATGTGCAGCATGCCATTTACTAGTTAAGACATAAAACAAAGACTCACCACAGGTATATGGTTCCCAAACCAGAACATCTCCATACGGATATGTAACTGCGTATACACGATGTAGGTGTGAACTTGTACCATATCCAGGAATGCCCATGGCATCGACATAGCTGTTTCTATCAAAGAATTCAGGGTTTCTCTGGATATTCCACTCCTTTTCTAGGGGCGCTTGTAGGATAGCGATCAATTCGTCAAATACAACGATTACCTCGTAATGCCATGGCCCTGCTAGATCATCTTTGTACGGCCTCTTGACGATCCGTACTTTGAGCAGTTCCAAACTTTTATCTATTTTGTATTTGAACAGGAATGGTGGGCTGCCATGCCACCATTCACTAGTAGGGCCCAAAGAAATTCCTGCATCTTGCAGAGATGGAAGAGGTATAATAGTATCTGATATGTATATGTTGCGGATCGTCAAGTGCCCGTCCTGCTGGACAAATGCCACCCAGTCGCCGTTACAACCCACCCAGTGCATGGGTCCATGTCCATCCAGTTCCTCCTTGGTATGGATAAATGCTGGAACTGTCGGCTTGTCTAATGGCATCAACAATGCGTGAATGCCCTGCAAATAGGATTTGTTTCAAAATTGTCTATGCATGCAAGGTATTCGACAGAATGAAGAGCGGATTGTGCAGAACTGAAGCACATATGTAATGGATAAATAAAGCAATTCCGAAGAGTACATGTGCATAGTGAAGGCAGCAAACCTTACAGTACTCCCAAATCAGGTGATGATGTTGAGTCTAAATTCATGCATGATGTTTGGCAATAAGAAAAGTTGATTGAAAAAACACAAGCTGAAACGGGATGAGTAAATAAATAAATACTCTTACAAGATATTGTCGCGGTCGTCTGGCCATGTCTCGGGGTCGCAGTGGAGCAGGCTCGGTAAACCGAACGGAACCTTATGCGCTCCGCGGATGGCATGCCGCATGCCGATCATGCCTCGAGCGAGGCGACCAGTGCTGAGGATATCCGCCCGCTCGGCTATGTTCTCCACCAGTGGGTAGTGGAGGTTGCCCCACCCCATGGACTGGTGGTAGCAATTCTGACTCTCCTCAACCTTACGCTTCTGCTTCATTGGAGTCGGTAATCTAATGCAAGGGAGAGAGGGGTGAACGGGAGAAAGAGACAGAAGAGGGTTTTTTTTGGAGAAGATGCAGTAGTAGTACTACGATACTAGGAGGTGGAGATGCGGGGCATGTTTCCGGGGGAGAGGAACCACTATTTCCCTTTAAAAAAATAACAACACTTGCGCATTAGAACTTGGGGCGGGGATATAGCGGTAAGAGGTATTGACCAACTTTCCCTCACCTTGACCCCACGTGGTTGTGAACCCGAGATAATTCTTTTTGATGAACCCGATATACTTATTATAGTACTAAAATAGTACAAGTATATACCTTGTACTCCTATATACTAACATTACTATTTTAAGGACTTTTGTTCCATGAGCAACAACTTCCCCCACTCCGCTCATCCGAAATCCTAGCCCCTCCAACTTCAAGGACCAATCAACATAGCTATGGCCTTCTAATTTGGCTCAAGTCGCCGCACACATAGTCCTCCCGCCGACAAGGAATAGGAGCATCAGCCCTTTCGTCGCTTGTTGTTATACATAATCATATACAGTACCATATATATTTCAAATTTCCATATCAAAAAATAGTTCAAATCTGAATTTTAACATCTCAAGCTAAACCCTCGCTTGCTCTTAAACATAAGCATACCATAGTTCTACTTTTGTCTTCACCGAACAACAGAACACAATGTGTTCATCACAACATAGCCAACCAGAGTACCTAGTAATGTAACTAGAGAAGTGAACCTATAGTTGATCAAGCCTTCAACTTTAACACAATAATACCCCCACATTATGTGTTGAGGAGCCACACCCATATATTTAAGAGTACCATCATGTAGACCACAAATGCATCAGAGGGGTATACTTATAGACCACCTCTTTACAAAATAGTTGTAATTAGTAGACCACAATTGCCTCGTTCATTAGCTATGAAATTACATACTATCAGTAGCTACAATGGCTGCAGGCCCTATTTCAGAATTAAACATCACACTTGTTCCAATCCGGGGCGTTGGCGAAGTTTGGGATGAACCAAAGCGGTGTCTTTACCAGGTACCTATCTTTTTTTGTTTTGCATGTTTTCTCTAAGGCGTTGGTTTGGAAACCAACGGCGCAATCTTCACGATTCAGACTGAATCGGCATATTTCAGGCAGCTGCAAATTGCGAAGCCATGCTTCATTCGGCAAGGTGTACACACAATTTCTTCTCGTCAGACATCCTGGGACAACATCTGCACTGCCTAATGGCAGCATAATCGGATAGTTCACTCCAAGGAAAAGAGAATATTCTCCAAGGTCATCAATCTTTTCCCATGGAATACCTTCATTTAACTTACTAGTGTCCTTCGTGAACACCAGGCAACCAAACCCAGAAGCATAGTTGCCAACAGTGCGACCATGATGAACACGACGATCAGAAGCAGTATGGCAAACTTTACAGGAATATTCCCTTTCATCAGCAATGCCCGGTGTATGGATCAGAAGAAGTCTAGAACCATTTATAGATCTTGCTAACCACCACATGCCATAATCGACCTCGTGATCATGGCCAAGAGCATCATCAAGTGCACACCGCCATTCAAACACAATGGGCGGTGGCTCTACGATCAGCGGAGGACCTGCTTGAAAACGAAATTACTGTTAAGAAGGGTATGTTTGGTTTGCACAAATCTGAAAACGTAAGAATTGGGAAAACGCATTAGGATTCAGATGGGATGATATAATGGCATTTCCATTCAATAATACAGCATATTGGTGTATTTGAGTACATCACATGGGAAACCAAAGGATTCATTTCAAGAAGTTCAAGTAGAGGTCAAAATCCAACATAATTCAATCTGAGAATAAAACTCCTAATTATACAATCCTCAAATTTTTCTATGGTAATCATCTCGAATAAAAAGTCTAAATACCAATGAAATTTCATCCGAAGCAAATATGCCCCAAGCCTCCAAGTCAGATCAGTCAGGTTCGAAAATTAATAAGTTTGTGCATTAAAATTATCTTTACAACCATGAATAATGAAGCTCATCATACACTACGTCCGGAGGAAAATTACCAGCTTGCTGAGGATTCCATGCGTGAACAGTGCCAGTATGAGTTGTGGCAAACACAAGCCCATTGTGGAGAATTGCATCGCTGTAATTGTAAAAGATGTGGGACTTGGGCTCTGTAAGAACTGTCCATCCAGAATCTTCGCCGCAAAGGAGGGCAACTCTGATGTCAAAAACAGCAACAAGAGAGAAATTTTTGTACCCCAAAGAATTGTGGGAACTTGGCAAATATATATCTTGTGAAATATAATAGCACGAAGGTTGTGGTGGTATATATTTGGAATGTGGGTTGTTTCAAACGGCACAGGGAGAGGAATTTCACGGCGAGTGTAGACGTTGACAAGTTTCCATTTGCAAGCAGGAAAACCAGTGTCAACCATGGCAACCCTATCTCCATTGGCACCTACCCACTGCTTACCCGTACCGTCTGGCATCACAGCATCGGAGGAGAACCTGTCCAGCGGCGTCAGCTTGCAATCCCGTGCTACCTTCGTCGGGTGAGAATGAAGAACACATGGCAGGCCAAACGGGAGAGAAAAAGATAGAGTTGCACTATCATTTGCAGAGTCGAAAAATAGTTTGGACGAACCGACGAGGCTCGCGGCGGTGATGACGTCGCATCTTGTTACGAGTTCTTCAAGGGGACCTTCGGAAAAGACCTTCTGAAACAGTTCAGAGTCATCATTTTCCTTGTTCGATGCCGCCATCGCAGGGCAGGGGTGGGTCTATGAGGTTTGGGTTCAACTGATTGGAGTTTAATTTGGGTTCGATGGCGGCAGGTGGCGGGGAAGATGAAGAACGGAGGCTCTCAAACTGGGCGGTGGAATTGATTCTAAAGCTGCATGGCGGCGGCACTGGCGC
Organism: Lolium perenne; assembly: GCF_019359855.2. NCBI lineage: Eukaryota > Viridiplantae > Streptophyta > Magnoliopsida > Poales > Poaceae > Lolium > Lolium perenne. Next base: position 188,116,330 of record NC_067246.2, on the reverse strand, counting down.
GTGCTATGGAAGGTGGTCGATTGGTGCGGGCGGGGGCGGAGGTAGACGATGGAGGTGAACCGAAATAGGGCAGGTGGGGGCGGGGCGCTTGACTTCGCTCCTCTACACTCTACAGCATCTCCTCCTGTTTCTTGGAAAGTGTATAGACCCATAATAAAAAGTCACTGTTCCCTCTGAAAAGGTGAAGAACAAGTCGCTGGTCTAACGTGCAAATTTGGACATCCCAAGCTATGTGTTGTCATGTCAATTCAATGTCCATGGCAGTATTTTGAATTTTGCGTGACCAAAAGAAGTACGCCTTGGCCTTTCACAATCGGGGTTTCTTTAGAGCAAGAACAATAGAAGAGCCAACAGCTGGCAAAAGTACCACGTAGGCGGGCTATAAGCGCCCACTATTGTCCTACTTCCTCTTGGCGTGATACTCCCTCCGTCCACAAATAAGTGGACGTGCGGGATTTTCAAGGTAAATTAGTAAAAGGAAAGAAAAAAATGCATTGGAGCACTCGTATCTTAAGTAACACATGTACTCAACCACGGTTGTAGATTTTCTCACGCAAGACTTTTCCCCAAAGCAGCCAGGCTTTCGGTTATTCGTGGGTGTGGGGAGGAGCTCCGCCGCATCGGTAGAAAGCAAAGAGGGACGGCGGCTCTCGATCGTGCGGTGTACTCGTAAATCACGTGCGACCCATGCCCTAATAATTCACAATGCATTGATGAGGGCTATCACTTCATCATCCAATAAAATGTACTTAGTAACTATGGTAATAATATTGTCTTCTCGCAAAAAAAATGGTAAAAATATTGTCTCTTAAGCCATGTACTAGTACAAGGTAAGATGCTTTAGAGAAATAAACCTATATTTTATTGCTACTCCGTAATACACATGGTTATTTATTCTAGGCAAATGCCTACCGAAAGATGTAGGAATAGGGAAATGTAGGATTGCAATGTCATGTCCACTCCAATCCTATAGGAATTCATAGAATCCAAACTTTGTTTGATTCCACCATAGGAAAAGTAAAGCATTCTTAAAAAGAGGCATGAGTAGATGTTTAATTTTCTATGGAATCTGTGCAAAGAAATCCTTAGGAAAAATTCCTATCGGAAACAATCCTACAAATCAAACAGCCAAGGATTCAATTGTACCAATTTCCTATGCAAATCCTTGGTGTTCACCCAATCCTCTCGAATACTCATCCAAAAAATGCACTAATACTTTGATGGGGAGTTTTTGTATTCTAGGCAAGAATAGAGCGTTTATGGGATCACTTGAGAAGTGTATTAACCAAAGAAGGCATAAGTAATACACCAACACACACTAACATGCCCTTAATGGATGTATCTCCATAAACTCCCTCTGTTCTTTATTACTACTACTAGTTTATGTACTTCTTAACTAATATGGGATAATCATGAAATATATTTTCTAACATTCAGCCAAAATATAGTGTTTCGACTTTTTAAAATACTAAAAAACTAGTAATTAAAAATATTTGAGCTATCAAATCTAGGAAGTTTGAAAATATTTTGTATTCCGTCTGAAAGTTGTGTTACTTGGTGTAAGATTCACACAAAAATGATGAAAATATCAAACCTTCAAAAAAATTGTAGTAATTCAAACGTTATGTGCGTTTCATAATTTTGCAAAATCGATTCTATTTGCAATTAAAACTATAGTAGTTGGTGGTCCCCGATCATCTGATTTGCTCTTAAACAGCTCAATCCTAAATTTGAACCTCCCTGCAACAGAACACGATAGTTGGTGGTTTGTGCGGAAAAAAATTACAGTTTAAAAAAGTGTTTTACGCAACGAAGGCAGCAATAAGCGGTAGTTTGTGCAATTTCCTCGTGTAAACAACATGTAGCGTCGAAGTAATAGTACTAGGAGTACAAAAATCTTGTGTAATTTCTAGTTCTACATATTACTAGTGTCCACTATTTGAGAGTTGATGGTGAATGGGTCTAATTTTCAATCGAATGAGAATTAGCAAATTGATTTTTATGACAAAAGCATACAAAGGGAGTAAAACAACATACCCGCATTCGCCGCTGCTACCAGCATGCGATGCCTCCACGAGTGCATTGACGGCTGATGCAAATCCTCGGAAGGCATCTAGGTTTTGCAGATCATCGATTGCCGCTGTCCGGCTAAGCTTAACCAGCATAGCTGCCGCCAAGATATCTCGGATTTGGACCACAGGCAGAAGCTGATTGGGGTCGAAGGATTGCCTAATTCGGAATTTGAAGTGCCAAGCCCTCGGCTCCGATGATGGAAGTTTGGAACTCGGCCCGGCCAGAACCTCCCAAATCTGTGTGTGGCATTGGATGCCCATCGGCATCCCCAATGCTGCCGACGCCGTGATGTGGTCGGTCGCACTTTGGTCCCCACTAAAGGCTGGGGCTGCAGCACGTCGCCGCCGCCCCCGACATCCCCACGACGGCAACGCCATGGACCGAGGCGCTGAGTTTGTTGGCGAACCCGAAGCCCTGGATGGCAAGTGCTTCTTCACAATGGAAGCATCCTCACCCGGCGAGGTTCGCCCCCGGCGCATGCCTATGCTCCGACCAGCCCACTTTGCCGCTGCTGCCTGGGCTGCCGCCGATACCTGGGCCACCGCCGCTTCATGGGACCCCTCCCTCCTCTCCCTCTCCTAGATCAAAGGGCGCCAGGATTCTAGCCACAGCAAGACACAGAGCCGCCTGCTTCATCGCACACCAATGGCACACAGACATTTGCGAGCTTTTAGCGCACACCCCTCCGAGGCTGAGTCGTGGAGCCTGGGTGCACGGGGCTATGGCTGGAGGAGTCGCCATGGGACGAGGGGTGTTGAGTGCTCGGGTAAGTACGGGAAAGGCGAAGTTTTGCATAACCTTATATGATCACATCAATGCTTCTCAAGGAGCCAACATCGTATGAGAAACCGGAAAAGTTTGAACGTTTGAAAACTTTGCCGGCATAATGCATCCTTCCAATGCACGCCTACTAAGGTAGAAAGCCAACTCAATTGCTACTTTGTTGGCAAAATGTACCATGGCTCAATCTTAGGTCACACACCCATGAAGCCAAGTTAACACATCTATCAATTGGTATATTTTGGTCATATTAAAATTTTTACTTGAAACTTGTTGGTCATGCCATTCTACTACTCGCCTAACACTTTTTCTACGCGGGAAGGAGGGGGGTATGATGCTACCCTGAATTTTTATGCCCATTTGTATCTTGGTCAAATCCTAGGTTTGACCAAAATTTAAAACATGAAAATGAAAAATTAAGCCTGGATCCACTACAAGAAAAGTTGCCAAACTTTTCTTGTAGTGATCCTTCTTAATTAGTAACTTCAAAATGAAGCTTTTGGAAGGTTTTTGAAATTTCCATGTCTGAAACCCAAAACACCTCTTCATGATTGACTTCATAAGACAAATCGAGTTTAGGGTTAGGGGTAGATACATGATTTTTCTAGTTTGAATATGTCTAGACCTGGCTTATCAACTTGAATGCTTAGTATATGACATAAGAAGATGTACTATGTGCATTGGTTTTTCATTTATTTGATTTGTTTTGAATTTTTATGCCGAATCAAATTTTGGTCTAATCATAGGTTTAACCAAGATTTAAACAAGTTTAAAACATTAAAATGAAAAATTAAGCATGGATCCTTCTTAGTCACTCCAAAATGAAGCTTTTGGGAGGCTTTTGAAATGTCTATGTTTGAAACCCAAAACCACTTCTCTTCATGCTTGACTTCATAAGACAGATGAGTTTAGGGTTAGGGGTAGACACATGATTTTTCTGGTTTGAATAGGTCTAGACCTTGTTATCAAGTTGAATGGCTTACTATGTGACATAAGAAGACTATGTGCTTTGGTTTTTCATTTTTGATTTTTTCGATTGTTTTTATGCCCATTTGAATCTTGGTCAAATCCTAGGTTTGAACAAGAATTTAAATAAGTTTAAAACATGAAAATGAAAAGGTAAGCATGGATCCTTCTTAGTCAGTCCGAAATGAAGCTTTTGGGCGGTTTTCGAAATTTCCATGTTTGAAAACCCAAACCACTTCTCTTCATGCTTGACTTCATAAGACAAATTTAGGGTTAGGGGTATAGATACATGATTTTTCTTGTTTGATATGTCTAGATATTGTTTATCAACACTTGAATGCTTACAATATATGTGACGCAAGAAGACTATGTGTTATGGTTTTTCATTTTTGGGGGTTTTTCGAATTTTTTATGCGCACTTGAATCTTGGTCAAATCCTAGCTAGCTAGGTTTGACCAAGCTTTAAACAAGTTTAAAACATGAAAATGAAAAAGTAAGCATGTATCCTTCTTAGTCACTCCAAAATTAAGCTTTTCGGAGGTTTTTGAAATTTCCATCTTGTAAACCCAAAACCACGTATCTTCATGTTTGACTTCAAAAGACAGAGTTTAGGGTTAGGGGGTAGATACATGATTCTTCTTTTAATATGTTTAGATCTTGTTTTATCAACTTGAATGTTGACTGTATGACATAAGAAGACTATGTTTTTGAATTTTTTATGAATCTTGGTCAAATCCAAGGGTTGACCAAGATTTAAACAAGTTTAAAACATGAAAATGAAAATGTTTCAAGTTCACCTTTGGTTCGATCTTTCAGTAACCAGGCGCATATATATATGGATGCAAATTGAGATAATTAATTCGTGAAACATTGGAAATGTCCATCGTGTGTCATGTTTCCCCCTCACATGAAAATTGGATTGGTGGCAGACAAGTAAAAGCACATTTATGTGCGACAACCCAAAATGCACATATTTTGCTGACTTTTCATGCATGCATTAAAAGTTGTGAATATATACATAAAATGCATGTGGGTCATGATTGAAAAGTTTGACATGTATATGGTTCTTGTGTAGTAGTACTATAGTAGGTACGCAAACTCCCAGCCATCTTCTTTGTCAAGAGAAGACGCGCACCAGGATGCATAGTGGAAGTCGTCTCTGGATCCTTCTGTTGTCCCTCTCACGGAAAAGAAAAAGAAAAAAACATCTCTCTCATTCTCGGCCTCGCTCGACTCGCTCGCTCGCAGCCTCGCACCTCCTGCGCACTGACAAACGCTGCACAATAGTCAACATCACCAGAAAAAAGATATACACCATAAATAATAAGAGGGGCCCCGTGACTGCTATCCCTTCTTCTCCTTCCGTGTGATCCCTCTTCCTCCGAGTTTCACTGGACGGGCAAACACACATGTGCTGCATAGTAATAATAAAAAAGTAAAAAATCGACCTATGAATCTATGATTAAATAGGTAAAATCCTGGGTTTTATCAAGGTTTAAACAAGTTTAAAACATGAAAATGAATAGGTAAGCATGGATCCTTCTTAGTCACTCTAAAATGAAGCTTTCGCGAGGTTTTTGAAATTTCCATGTTTGAAACCCAAAACCACTTCTCTTCATGCTTGACTTCGTAAGACAGAGTTTAGGGTTAGGGGTAGATACATGCTTTTTCTGGTTTGAATATGTCTAGACCTTGTTTATCAACTTGAATGCTTACTATATGACATAAGAAGGCTATGTTCTTTGGTTTTTCATTTTTTCTGTTTTTTTCTGATTTTTTATGCCCATTTAAATCTTGGTCAAATCCTAGGTTTGACCAAGATTTAAACAAGTTTAAAACATGAAAATGAAAAGGTAAGCCTGGATCCTTCTTAGTCATCAGTAAATGAAGCTTTTGGGAGGTTTGTGAAATTTCCATGTTTGAAACCCAAAAGCACTTCTCTTCATGCTTGACTTCATAAGACAGAGTTTAGGGTTAGGGGGTGTAGATACATGATTTGTCTGGTTTGAATATGTCCAAATCTTATTTATCAACTTTTGAATGCATGCTACTCTCTCAAAGAAAAACTTTTGAATGCTTACTATATGACATAAGAAGACTATATGCTTTTAAAATTCAAACATATGGTAAGCATTCTTATGTCATATAGTAAGCATTCAAGTTGATAAACAAGCAAGGTTTGGACATATTCAAACCAGACAAATCATGTATCTACCCCTAACCCCTAATTAAATTGTCTTATGAAGTCTAGCATGAAGAGAAGTGGTTTTGGGTTTCAAACATGGAAATTTCAAAAACCTCCCAAAAACTTCATTTTAGAGTGACTAAGAAGGATATACAAGCTTCCCTTTTCATTTTCATGTTTTAAACTTGTTTCAATCTTGGTCAAACCTCTAGGATTTGACCAAAAGATTCAAATGGGCATGGAAATTCATAAAAAATCAAAAGAATGAAAAAACAAAGGACATAACATTCTTATGTCATATATATATAGTAAGCATTCAAGTTGATAAACAAGGCCTAGACATATTCAAACCAGAAAATCATGTATATATCTACCCCTAACCCTAAACTCTGTCTTATGAAGTCAAGCATGCATGAAGAGAAGTGGTTTTGGTTTCAAACATGGAAATTTCGAAAAACCCTCCCAAGAGCTACATTTTGGAGTGAGTAAGAAGGATATATAGATGCTTAATTTTTCATATTCATGATTTAAACTTGTTTAAACCATGTTCAAACCTAGGATTTGACCAAGATTCAAATGGGCATAAAATTTTAAAAAAATCAAAAAATAAAAAACAAGTCACATAGTATTCTTATGTCATATAGTAAGCATTCAATTAAGTTGATAAACAAGGTCTAGACATATTCAAACCAGGAAAATCATGCATCTACCCCCTAACCCTAGCTAAACTCTATCTTATGAAGTCAAGCATGCATGAAGAGAAGTGGTTTTTGGTTTCAAACGTTTAAGCCAAAAGCCCCTTTTCAAATATTTCAAACTTATTCAAATTTGGTTCAAATATGAAAGACATACAAGTTATAGCACACATAGTGCATACATTTTCACACATACGGCACTAGATGCTAACCCTATAGTTTGAGGCCATTTGGGTGACCTAGGTCGAAAAAATTCTTGGATTAGAATCGTGTTGTTCGAACCCCGTAGTTGGATTTTTTGAACCCTTGATCTGTAGAACTGGGCAAAACCCTAGTTTAACCTATTTAATTACAGATTCGTATATCGATTTTTCTACGAGTACTACCTTTTTATTATTACTATGCAGCACATGGGTGTTTGCCCGTCGAGTGAAACTCGGAGGAAGAGGGATCACTCGGAAGGAGAGAAGAAGGGAGAGCATTATGGTGTCTCCCCTTTTTGGGTGATGATGTTGACTTTTGTGCAGGGTTTGTCGAGCAGGTGAGCGGGAGGTGCGAGCGGTAGCGAGTCGAGCGAGGCCGAGAATGAGAGAGATTTGTTCTTTTTGTGAGAGGGACAACGGAAGGATCCGTAAGGACCCACAGACTTCCAATACGCATCCTGATGCGTCTTCTCTTGACAAAGAAGATGGCTGGGAGTTTGCGTACCTATTGCATCGTGACTTGTGCTCACCAAGTGTGGGACCTTAAGCGTGGGCACCACACGTAAGTGACAGACCTGTTGGTGTAAAAACTCGGTTGATTATAATAGTGCATTAGAACAAAGTTTCCTATGGATTCAAGGGTAGGAAATCCAAGTTAACTCATTTACGTGTTAAACTTGTCTAAATCTTGGTCAAACCTAGGATTTGACCAAGATTCAAATGGGCGAGAAAAATAAAAAACGAGAAAAATGAAAAACCAAATCACATAGTCTTCTTATGTCATATAGTAAGCATTAAAGTTGATAAACAAGGTCTAGACATATTAAACCAGACAAATCATGTATCTATACCCCTAACCCCTAAACTCTGTCTTATGAAGTCAAGCATGTGAAGAGAAGTGGTTTTGGGTTTCAAACATGGAAATTTCAAAAACCTCCCGAAAACTACATTTTAGAGTGACTAAGAAGGATACATGCTCCCCTTTTCATATTCATGTTTTAAGCTTGTTTAAATTATCTTGGTCAAACCTAGGATTTGACAAGATTCAAATGGGCATCAAAATTGAAAAAAAGTCAGAAAAAAGAAAACCAAAGCAAATAGTTTTCTTATGTCATATAGTAAGCATTAAAGTTGATAAACAAGGTCTAGACATATTCAAACTAGACAAATCATGTATCTATACCCCCTAACCCCTGAACTCTGTCTTATGAAGTCAAGCATATGAAGAGAAGTGGTTTTGGGTTTCAAACATGGAAATTTGAAAAACCTCCCAAAAACTTCATTTTAGAGTGACAAAGAAGGATACATGCTTCCCTTTTCATATTCATGTTTTAAGCTTGTTTAAATTATCTCGGTCAAACCTAGGATTTGACAAGATTCAAATGGGCATCAAAATTGAAAAAAATCAGGAAAAAGAAAAACCAAAGCAAATAGTTTTCTTATGTCATATAGTAAGCCAATTAAGTTGATAAACAAGGTCTAGACATATTCAAACTAGACAAATCATGTATCTATACCCCCTAACCCCTAAACTCCGTCTTATGAAGTCAAGCATATGAAGAGAAGTGGTTTTGCTCCCAAAAGCTTCATTTTAGAGTGACTAAGAAGGATCCATGCTTACCTTTGCATTTTCATATTTGAATCTTGTTTAAATCATTATCAAGCCTAGGATTTGACCAAGATACAAATGGGCGGGCACAAAATTCAAAAAAAATCAGAATAATGAAAAACAAAAGCATGTAGTCTTCTTATGTCATATCGTATGCATTCAAGTTAAACGAGGTCTAGGTATATCCAAACCAGACAAATCATGTATCTACCCCCTGTTGATCTTATGAAGTCTAGCATGAAGAGAAGTCGTTTTGGGTTTCAAACATGGAAATTTCAAGAACATCCCAAAAGCTTCATTTTAGAGTGACTAAGAAGGATACATGCTTCCCTTTTCATTTTCATGTTTTAAACTTGTTTAAATCTTGGTCAAACCTAAGATTTGACCAAGATTCAAATATATGAGCATAAAATTCAAAAAAAAACAAAAAAATGAAAACCAAGGCACGTAGTCTTCTTATGTCATATAGTAAGCAATCAATTAAGTTGATAAACAAGGTCTAGACATATTCAAACCAGGAAAATCATGTATCTACCCCCTAACCCTAGCTAAACTCTGTCTTATGAAGTCAAGCATGCATGAAGAGAAGTGGTTTTTGGTTTCAAACGTTTAAGCCAAAAGGTAAGCATGGATCCTCCTTAGTCACTGTAAAATGAAGCTTTTGGGAGGTTTGTCAAATTTCCATGTTTGAAACCCAAAACCACTTAAGACAGAGTTTATGGTTAGGTGTAGATACATGATTTTTCTTGTTTGAATATGTCTAGACCTTGTTTATCAACTTGAATTGTTTACTATATGATATAAGAAGGCTATATATGTGCTTTGGTTTTTCATTTTTTGATTTCTTTCGAATTTTTTATGCCTATTTAAATCTTGGTCAAATCCTAGGTTTAAACAAGTTTAAAACATGAAAATGAAATGGTAAGCATGAATCCTTCCTTACTCACTCTAAAATGAAGGTACTTGAAAATTTTATGTTTGAAACCCAAAACCCCAGTTCTCTTCATATGTTTGACTTCATAAGACAGAGTTTAGGGTTAGGGGTAGATATGATACATGATATTTCTGCTTTGAATATGTCTAGGCCTTGTTTATCAACTTGAATGCTTACTATATGACATAAGAAGGCTATATGATTTTTTTCTTAATTTTTATGCCCATTCGAATCTTGGTCAAATCCTAGGTTTGACCAAGATTTAAACAAGTTTAAAACATGAAAATGAAATGGGAAGTGTGTATCCTTCTTAGTCAGTCTAAAATGAAGCTTTTGGATGTTCTTGAAATTTCCATGTTTGAAACCCAAAACCACTTAAGACAGAGTTTTTGGTTAGGTGTAGATACATGATTTTTCTTGTTTGAATATGTCTAGACCTTGTTTATCAACTTGAATGCTTATGATATAAGAAGGCTATATATGTGCTTTGGTTTTCCATTTTTTTCATTTTTATGCCCATTTAAATATTGGTCAAATCCTAGGTTTGACCAAGGTTTAATCAAGTTTGAAACATGACAATGAAAAGGTAAGCATGAATCCTTTCTTAGTCACTCTAAAATGAAGGTACTTGAAATTTTTATGTTTGAAACACAAAACCCCAGTTCTCTTCATATGTTTGACTTCATAAGACAGAGTTTAGGGTTAGGGGTAGATATGATACATGATATTTCTGGTTTGAAAATGTCTAGACCTTGTTTATCAACTTGAATGCTTACTATATGACATAAGAAGGCTATATATGTGCTTTGGTTTTTCATTTTTTTTTATTTTTTTTGAATTTTTACGCCCGTTTGAATCTTGGTCAAATCCTAGGTTTGACCAAGGTTAAAACAAGTTTAAAACATGGCAATGAAAAGGTAAGCATTGATCCTTCTTAGTCACTCTAAAATGAAGCTTTTGGGAGGTTTGTGAAATTTCCATGTTTGAAACCCAAAATCACTTCTCCTCATACTTAACTTCATAAGACAGAGTTTAGGGTTAGGGGGTAGATACATGTTTTGTGTGGTTTGAATATGTCTAGACCTTGTTTATCAACTTGAATGCTTACTATATGACATAAGAAGACTATGTGCTTTGGTTTTTCATTTTTCTGTTTTTTTAATTTTCTGCCCATTTGAATCTTGGTCAAATCCTAGGTTTGACCAATATTTAGACAAGTTTAACACGTGAAAACGAACTGATAATCCCATTTGTTGACTCATTTAACTAGTTAATCCCATTTGTTGACTCTCTGTTGACCAGGCACTTGAGGTAAAACTGAGTATATTGCACTAGCCAGTATTAGTACTCAAGGGGAAAACTGAGCACACAAAAAATGGTACAGTATAAGACTCGAGAGTATATCTAAATTTCCAGGGTTAGACTCGAGTACGCGTGTTGCGGTGCAGAAGTGGAAGACGTGCAATTGTTGACGGGTACTGACGTGAGTCGCGGTGCAGAAGTCGAAGACGTGCAATCGTGGACGCGTGTCGCGTTGCAGAAGCCCAAGACGTGCAGACGTTAAATGGTGGACGCGTAGGACGCGGGTCGCATTAACCACCCCTCGCCTTTATAGACGCCTCCTCGCACTATCTCTGTCACTCTCACTCGCTCATGCAACGCCGCCTCTCACGTCCCATCATCTTCTCCAAAGCAAAAAACCCTCTCCCTCTCTGCAGGCGAGATGGACATGGAGAATGCGAATCCCATCGTCCATGACGCCGTCGGCTCCAAGCGCGACGCCTCCCTCTTCGACGTCGCCCCCTCAAAGGCCGTCGCCGCCGCCGGTGGCGGTCGTATCCCGCCGGGATGGGACCCCTATGAGCCGGTGCCGTACATCTCGCCTCCGAACCCCTACGACACCTGCATGGACGACCCATGGAACGAGGTAACTATGGTTTGCTCCCTTTTTGTTCCCCATTCCTTTTTGAACCCTATTTTTCCTGGTTCCCTAGTAACTATTAGTGCCGATCTGTAGATGGTTGAGTATTGGGTTAATATTTGCGCCGATTTTATTCCATTTTGCTTTGATCCCTTCTTGATTTCGTTTAAGATTTGGAGTTCGGCCGTTCGGTTAATTTATGCAAGTAATAATGGGATCTCAATCAGTTAATTTATGGGATCTCAGTCAGTTATTTTATGCATGAATCAAAAGATATCAACCGTTTAATTTTGCAAATATTCTGGAATCTGTTCAAAATCAGATCTGGAATCTGTTTCTTTGCCTATGATGAATCGTTGGGCACAAATTTTTACAGAGTGGGTTCAGCGAACCATTGCTGTGTACAAATCTGTTGTGCATGAGCTATGGTTCGCTAACACCATCCCTGTAGACATATAATCGTGTCCACTCTAACTGAGGCTGGCTCTGTTTTTCCTTACTTTGTTATCATGCACGTTAGTCATCGTTGCATCTCATTCACTAATAGTTCCCGTTTGATATGGATCAGCTGTCTGGCAGCGACGTCGGCAGCGACGACGAGCACCATGACGTCAAGACTCGCCAGGTGTTGCGGAGGCTGCAGGTCGGCCAGTACGTCCCCTACTTCGCCAAGGGTGTCTACAGGTGCCCCTTCTGCACTAGGAGGCTCGGCCGCACTGACTTCAACTGCCTCCTCACGCATGCCGAGAACATCGGCAACACCAACCCCAAGGTCGGCGCATCGGTGAACCCCCACTCCTTCCGCGCCAAGCACATGGCGCTCGGCATGCACCTCCGCAGCATCCAGCGGGTGGAGATCTCCGCCGGGCGCATGCCTCCGCTCAAGCCCAAGGCTCCCAAGGGGAGCAACAAGTGGAGGCAGAGGCCGAGGGGGTCGGCGGAGTCCCGGACGTGTCTTCGCTGCAAAGCAGCTTCTATTTTGTTGTTAGCTAGGGATCCCTTGTTGTTATGTTGTTAGTATGATGGTGTTGTGAAGAACCTCGAACCTGTTGGCTGCTGTGTATGCAGCTTATTATCTAGGGAGGGATCCCTATTATCTATCCCTATTCTACTGGAGTATATTTTGTTGGCCCTACTTTGTTTTCTCGATTTACTATTACTGTGAATTTGTCGTACGGAGTACATTACCCTGGAGATTTGCTTCTAGATTTAACTACATACATATGGACCAGAGGGAGTACTAGATTTGCTGCCATATTGGGCAAACAACGAGGGCCAAAAGGCACAAATAATTGAAGAAAGACAGAAATGCAAGCTTCTCTAGATTTGATACTAATTTGGTTAATAAAGACAAAGAGACAGAGGGGGAAAAGGTGCTCTTAAAAATGCCAATTCGCGCCGAGAGAGACAGAACCCAGCTCCTGCTCACGTACAACCAAACGCGGTCTCGTCCTGTCCCACGCGGTCCCTTTCTACTAGCCCCACATGTCAGCACGGAACGGTCAACTAAACTGGAATCCTCCCGTCTGAGCTCCTACTGCGGGTTACAAATAAGGGCTTGGCGAAAACTGAGGAAAAACATAAGGCAATCTTATTGACTAATATAGCTGCTTAATTAATAAAAGGATTAGCTACAACGTGCTCAGTTTGCCCATTTATTAAGGTATAAGACTGGCAGGAGAGAAAGTAATCGCTAGTTTCCTCATTTTGCCCCTGCATGCTCGCACGATTAAAGCTCCTTCCGCACGCGCTGGACTCCTCGTTTCCTTAAACCTCCTCGTTTCTCGGGATAGACCAACAGTTTTTCAGGATCTTGGGTTTTTTTTTGACAATCAATACCACATATATTCATAGCAACAAATAGTACATGGTAGAGATACATGAACTGACTCCAACGATTACAAAATAAAGTCTAAAAGATAGTAACAAATCTTCGAGGTCTTCAATTTTTTTCTTCTTCCAGAACACAATCTTGTACTTTTCTGAAGGCAGCCAAAAATAGATAACTAACCATAGACCTGTAGATACCGATGAAAGTTCTCCCATAATTTTTTGAGCCGCAATGCCAAAGCTGCGTGCACGCACGCAACCATTAAAGCAGTCATACAACATCGGCAAGAGTACCAACACCAGTATATCAGGGAATAATAACCGACTAGCTTTGTCATCGTCGATGGAGAGCCGAGAGTACGAATCACCATTGTCGAGGACGTAGCAGCCGGGACAAAAACTGCGAGGATAATCCTCCCCACGGCAACAAAGACAAAAGATCCAAAATCGATCTGGCGAAGCAAGATCCAAAGGCCCATACCTAGAAAATTGTGATCGTTCAAGACCACCATTGACGCCGGGAAGAAGATCTCGTCGCCGAACGAAAGGCCGAAGATCACTTATTGCAGACGATGCCATCTCCATTGAGGGGAAACCAACAAGAAGGCGGCTACCAAAATCCTAACATAATCTAATATAATCTAATGAAAACAATACTTTTATTCGAAACTCCACGCATAGATCGGGTTCCCCACTCCTCCTGACGCCGGCGAAGCCAACCGGAGGAGGGGCAACCAATCTATGGAGTAGGAAGAACTGGAGGCGGCTAGGGTTGAGGCGGCGGCTTCAGGATCTTGGGTTAATGTGGCCAGGTTTCGACTTTCGACTAGTGGAAACGGGAAAGCAGGTGCAAATTAGGGAGATAACTGAACCACAACCACCCGCGCCTTAAGCATCGAGTAATATCGGGAAAAAATGCGCCTTTTGGCTATGATTACGATTTGACAAGGGCTCCCATCAGTATGGGGTGAACAAGCCCTCCCATCAGTATATCAGAGGAATTTGACAAGGGCTACATGACGACTAGATACATCACCAAAAAAGGTGATGCATGTCTCCTTCACCAAAACAGCTGAAACAAGTACATGAACGCAAGTACACCACCATAATAATACTACTACATTAACACAAGTACGAGTAATAAAGTAAGAGTACTACTCCCTCTAATCTAATTTAAACCAAAATAAAACTTAAACTTCATCCTAAATTTGAACTAGTGCCTCGTCCTCGTTCTTCGCTCATTTTCTGATCCAAGACGGCGCAGAGTGCCAGAGTGCATGGCACGGAACTCTTCATCGGTGGCATGCCATGGGCATGTCACCGGATGCATGATTTTTTCGCAATGTTTTAAATTTGAATTTAGGCCGCATGTCACACGGTGACATGCAAAAGGTGCATGTCACCTGGTGGTGGTAGGCAACTACCCTCATTTACGGCGGCGTAGGCGACTGGACGCCGCGTGGCCAGCCACTGCCTCGTGGCCGCCTCGGTTTCCATGCGGGAGACCATTAAACGCCGACGACCAACCTTCCCGCGTCACGGTTAGCGACTATGACTATAAGGGCAAAACGCTAAACTCTCTCGTTCCATTCACTTTCTTCCTCTCTCCACCTAACAAACATTTGTTCGTCGCTCTCTCCTCCAGCAATGTCTTCAAAATTCAGGTCGTCGGCGGTCAAGTACGCGGAGAAAAAACGCCGGCTCGAAATTTTGAGAGACGCTTCCAGAAACCAAGTGGGCTTGCCGTCGCCGCCGCCGCCGCCGAAACGCGTCCGTGCTATGCTCACCGGGTTAGTTTCCTTCGCCATGTACTTTCGTTTCTTTCATCGCTCTCTCCTCCAGCAATTAATGTGTTCAAACTTCAGGTCGCCGGTGGTCAAGTACGCGGATAAAAAACGCCGGCTCGAAATTTCGAGAGACGGTTCCAGAAACCAAGTGGGCTCGCCGTCGCCGCCGCTGCCGCCGTCGCCGAAACGCGTCCGTGCTGTGCTCACCGGGTTAGTTTCCTTCGCCATGTACTTTCGTTTCTTCTTGCCCGGGCTCAAGCTCTTTAAGAGTCTCTATGGTTATACATCTTAAAGGGTTGGAAGTTCCAACGACGCCCGTACTGCACCAACTTCCACGACCAAGGAATCATCGTCGTCCGATGATTTCAACCCGGCCCTACCCCGGCGAAATGAGGTAGCACCAAGCACTGTGTAGTTATCTTCTTCTTCTTCTTCTTCTTCTTCTTCCTTTGCGCTTACTTGCTACCGATGATTTCGCCCTGAAGGAAGCGGCGCCGACTATCGACACCACTGTCGCCATCTTGATGGAAAAAAACGAGGAGCTCAGCTTAGAGTGTGATCGCCTCCGAGACGATTTGGCTGCCAAGAAGAAGAATTCGAAAACTCTTGTGGAGCTCATTTGCAGCCTTCGCAATGAGCGCGATATGTTGAAGAACAAGCTGATTAAGCAGAAAGAGAGGAACATTGCATCAGCGGAGAAAGCCAGCAGCATACTCAAGACTGTGTGCCTCGAAAGAGACAAGTCTGATATAGAGTACAAAATCCTTCTTCAGGATAAAGTACAGCTCCAAAAGTTGAACCTTGAATACGCTAACATCGCCATCCTTGCCCTTCTCGAGAGGCAGAAGGCACAAGATAAGTTGATGCACCCGATGTTTGAGAGCTGCAGTGAAAGAGAAGAGACATTGAAAGAAGTGAGCAGTTTGGTGGAATACATGAGTGACGTCGGGCGAACTTCGCAGAATCCGCCCCGGCTGAGCTCAAATTCCAGCGGAACCAGCTTTCAGCAATGCATGTTATGCGCACCTACAACTTCTACTCATTGATTAGAGGTCGCACGACATGTCATTTTCCCTCGAAATAGTAGTACTGTACTAATAGTTGTACTACTTAATATGTACCTTTTTGTAAAATAATTTCTTACATGTATTAGAAACTACCCCTCTCGTTTCTGGATGCACCCGGGACATTGTCATCCGGCCCTCTTCTGGACAAACCCCCTCGGGAAGGACGGTATATTTTGCACATTTCGCTACTAGTACTTCTAATTCCACCGCTTATTTTTCTAATCCGTTAAATCGTTAATTGGATGACCAACTGATGGAAGCTGCGATAGATTAGACCAACAAGTGGTGAATTGTGCAAAAGATATGTCCGTGTTTTATGCAAAAGAGTGATATGGGGATCTGGTGGAATCTTGAATTTCCTCTTCAGTGGTAGGCATGCTTCACTTATAGCTGGAGTACATTGCGGACCTGGTGCATTTCGTCAGTACCGATCAGCTATTTTTGCTTATCCGGGAAGAAAAGGTAGTACTAGCCTTTTACGTGAGATGTCTTTTCGGTGCTACGGAGTTGTCTGCATTCATCGCTTGCTTTGTCTGTCGGTGACTTTGCCAAGCTGACTTTGCCATGACTTTGGGTGATCGATATGTGGACCACGGTTGTAAGTGACTCAAAGTCACCGACTTTGGGGACTCTGAATGCTTCGTATATTTCGACGGTTTCTGAATTTTGTACGCCGTACAACTTTTGTAATATTGGTCAAACTAGTTTTGACCAGGGTTTGTGTAGGGTGTTTTTTTTTGGTTGGTCCAAATGGTGTTGTGTGGTCCAAATGTGATGTATCATCACACCACCATGTGCCCCCTCCCCCCACCCCACCCCTAGGTTTTGGTAATGCCATTACGATACATGCTTCTTAGAAGGAGTACATTTTTTCCGTTAGGGCATGACAATTTTGAAAAATTCAAAAAATGGGAAGACAAAATGGTAACATCATTTTCCATGTGATGATGCACCCCGTGCCAAATTTTGGTTCATTTTAAGAATGTAAGGTGACAAATTACTCGAGGAAGCTAGTTGGAGTAGACGGGCATGATCGGATTGGCATAGGGGATTTATTTTTTGAAGGATGTTATTTTTCATAGACAATATCTCGACACAAAAAATAAAATGTTAAGGTCTCATATTATTCTGAATGATTTTGAATTACTTATGACGTTTGGAAGTATTGGTATACATGAGTCCCACATGAAGTTAAATGGTCCAAAAAGTTTCGTACACGTCTCCCGAAAGTGGAAAGTCGAGTACATGCATGACTTCACGCGTCCACTACCGGATACGCAGAGTCGAGGCTATAACATAATCGGCCTCATCATCTCTCGCGAGCTCGTCCTCTCCACTCCCCCAACTTGCCTCCCCCACACCGTGAAAACCCCCATCCACTCACCGCACCTCTGAGGCATCGACTTTCCCGTTTCCAACCGCAGCAGCATGAAGATAGGTATTGCATATGAGGCGGAGCAATAGGCGACCGCCCACGCAGAGGATGCCTCTACGGTAGTGGCCGTCGCGGTGGGTGAGGCTTCACCGGGCACCCAGGCCGCTCGTCTCCTCTGCTTGTCGGATTCTTCGACCTCGGTCGAAATGGGCGTCCTGGCCGTCACGACGGGTGAGGCTTCACCGGGCACCCATGCCGCTCGTCTCCTCTGCTTGTCTGGTTCTTCGACCTCGGTCGAAACGGGCGTCTTGGCCGTCGAGCGTAAGGTGGATACCAATGTTGTTTATCCCGCCGAAGATGTGCACGGCGTTGCAGGCCACCACGGCGAGGTCTTCCTAGGCCCGATGCTGGACGCGAACCTCGACCCCTTCGACGATTTCGGCCCAAATGTTCAGTTCCAGGAGGATGTTGAGGGTGATGACGAGGAGGTACTTCTCTTTTACCGAAACTGTCCCAACCCTCTTTGTGTCATATTGCTGTTCACATGGTTTGCACGAGCCTGGTTCTTGATTGATTTGATATCCTACCTTGTTCTTGTAGATGTAATTGATTCTACGATTCGTAAGATCAGATTCTAGTTTAATTTCGACTAATCTGCCATGTAGTCATATAATCAATTTATGTGTTCATACTTAGTGGACTTGCAATTGTTGTGGCTTATGTTCATGGTTGTTCATAGGGTTTCTCGTGATTTATTACGATTTCTTCTGCCATTTACTTGTTCTACACATTTAATTTTAGGGTTTCTAAGGTTTGATTATGTTAGTGGAGTATTTATTCGATCTGTCATAAAAAACCTGATTATGTAGTACTTAATAATTCATAGGAGTATTCTGATGACATGGACAACAACAAGGTGCGCAGGGACCGGAAAAGCCGCTATGTTCTCAAGCGGCTGAAGGGTGGTGAAATTCGTTTCTGCATGCGCGGGGAGCTATTTTGCCCATTATGTGGCAAATTTCTCTAGAAGGACATCCACAGCCTGATCCAACATGCGATGGGTGTAGGCCTAAGTACATAGGGGGAAACACCGCCCTGCAACCAAGGCCAAGCATGCATCATATGGCCTCTTCCTCCAGAATTACGTCTTGCCTAGCTTGCTCCACGTCAACGCCCTTCTTTGGCCCTCATGCTCCTGGTCATGTTTAAAGTTCATATGTGTAATCTTAATCCCTTTGGAAGTTCAGCATTAAACTCTACTAGTACAACCGTGGTGGTCTTGTGATGTAGTACTCTTTTGATGCATTTGTGATGTAGTAGTACTTTTTTTTGAAATGATATAGTACTATCTAAGAAAAGTACTCCCTCCGATTCAGATTCATTTCACATCAAGAAATATGGATCAGAGCGAGGGAGTAAATTAAACATGGCATCTCGTGCATGAAGCTTGACATATTGATCAGGTTGGCTAGAATAGCAATACAATGTTGCTCATTAGGCAAATGCATGCCATGTACGATAGTATACATCCAGTAAAGAAGTCTATACTGACATAAAAAAACTACTTTGGGGATGAGAGTCAATTGGGGCATCTACAATATAGAAAATCTTGCTCGTAGATGATTTTGGCTAAGAGGGTTTTACTCACATTACACGTGCCACTTTCCTTGTCTACAAAACAAGTTCCAATAAAGGGAGAGGAAAGAAGAGGGTATTGTGGGCGAGATTGAACACCTTTTTTATGTGTTAAGCTGAGGCCTTGTTTAGATGAGGATTTCGACTTATGCCTAACAACTCAACACACCCACAAATAATTCTGCTTGCGCGCACCACCGTTCATTAAAATAACAATATTAGCTCGCAAGATTAAGAACGAAGTGAATTTAAGTAACTTGGTAAGCTTTTCAAGCAATATATTCAGAGAAAGAGCACACATGTTCGGCTCAAAATAATCATAAGAGAAGAACAATAAATCTAAGGCACCACATGGATTCATACCTTGAGTCGACGCTGGCTCGTAGAAGGGCGGCCGCGCCTCGAGGATGCCGGGGACGTCTCCACCTCGGTCTCACATGTGACTGCTTATCGGCGGGTGGTGCGCCGCGCCATGTAGAAGATCTATCAAGAGAGGAGAGCCTGATGACGCTACCGACGCCTCAACCTTGATAGCACCGACCTGTTGCTCCGCACCGAGATGCGCCACGTGCAAGATTTAGCGGATGCACCAATTTTAGAGATATGTCATGATCATTGTAACAAATTTCAACGTGATGATGATTTGATCTTGTACTCGGCCTTGAACATCAGAACTAGTACAATCTCACATTTTTTTATCATTATCCTTTGCGAGATTTAGCGGATGCGCCAAATTCAGAGAAATATCATGATCATGGTAACACAATTTTCAATGTAATGATGATTTGATGTTGCACTCGACCTTGAACATAAGTACTAGTACGGTCTCACAAATTTGTATCATTATACTTTGCAAGTTTTAGTGGATGCGCCCATTTTCAGAGGTAGATCATGATCATGGTAAGTTGGTAACAAATTTTCAATGTGATGATGATTTGATTTTGCACTCGGCCTTGAACAGAGGTACTAGTACGGTCTCGCAATTTTTTATCATTATACTTGGACGGTGGCCAAATTCAAAATCTCATAGCGGCAAAACTTCCCGCCCACAAAATACAAAAATTTCACACGCTTCCAAATTCCCATTCTACCCCTGTGGAGATGGCAGCAAAGTCGGTTGGTGGGGGTCTGCCGTCATTTTTGGATCACCACCTCCCTAGCCCGGAAACCCTCCCAAAAAAAATACATTTCCTTCAGACCACCCACCGGAACTTCCCAAGTCCCTCTCTCCCACCTCCACGACCACCGCACCGGAACATCCCCGCCGGACTTCCCTGGCCTACCCGAGCCCTCGCGATCCTCGTCATCCGGCTGCCTGCCGGAGCCGCTTCATCGACGCCGTCATCAACCGGACCGGATCATCCCCGCCGTACCTCGAAACCATATGCTCATCCAGCAGTCTACCGCAGTCGCTTCAGCTGCGGTATCGTCCACCCCGCCGGAGCCGCTTCGCCGGATCCGTCGTCCACCGCATCGGATCTTGCTCACCGACACCGCTGTGCATGAACCGGATCTGCTTCACCGGCGCCTTGCATGATCTAAACTCTTCTACTGTCGCTTTTCTATTGCTTGCCTGCAAGTTCTTGTTTAATCTTGGGGGAACTTTGTTTGTGCTAACGACGCGCCGTTACGTTTTTGCGGATGAGATGAGTAATCATGAAGTGTAATGGCCGTCTCTCCAACCCCAAGTAGCACATGTAGCGTACTTCATCACCGGATCTATCAACCCCAGAAGATCTCTTGTGACTCCCACGAGTGCTTCTCCTAATGTAAGTCCCTTGTTTTAGCGCCATGTTCTGGTTCGAGATGCTTGTTTGTCTGAAGCTCTTTTAGTTCATTCCTAGCTATGACCGTAACACGTTGCTATTTTCTACTTCATTGCTAACTTTAAGCGATTGAACATTTTGGTTTGCATTCCCTGCTCTGTAGATGTAGCCATCATAACTTCTATCTTGCTCAGTCGTTGTTACAAAAATTATAGGTATTATAGTAACATCCTGCTATTATTTAGTTCATGGCCAATTTTAAGTAATTGCACATGTTGGTTCGCATTCCCTGCTCTATAGCTTTTGGCATCGTAACTTCTATATTTGGTTTACATTCCCTGCTCTGTAGATCTAGCCATCATAACTTTATCTTGCTCAGTCGTTGTTACAAAAATTATGGCCTGCTACTATGTTGTTTGTGCCAATTTTTTACTCCATGAACATGTTGGCTTGCATTCCCTGTACTACGGTGATGCCATTGTTTTGTATCTAGTTCATTGTAAGCTAACAAAGTAAGGACTTAGTTTGGCATGCTATCACTCTGCTATCTAGCCTGTAGTACAAATAAACTTGTCATACTACTAGATAATAATTTTGCGTGCCATCTTGTTCTTCAAAAGCTGCATTATTGACTTGTTTCTCGACTTGGCATGACGCTCACATATGGAAAGCTGAACATATTGGTTTGCATTCCCTCTTATACAAGTTCACAGTGATCCCTCTATATTCTGTATCTGGTCCATCCTAAGCTCCATTATTAACTATCCTCTATGTGTTGCTCATTACAAGTTTATATCCCGAAACATCTTGATTTGCATCCCCTTCACTATAAGTTCAGGAGTATTATTTAGTTCACGGCCAAAATGAAGTAATTGCACTTGGCACATGTTGGTTCACATTCCCTCCTCTTTAGCTTTTGCCATCGTAACTTTTATTTTTGGTTTACATTCCCTGCTCTGTAGATGTAGCCATCATAACTTCATCTTGCTCAGTCGTTGTTACAAAATTTATAGCCTGCTACTATGTTGTTCATGCCAATTTTGTACTCCCTGAACATGTTGGTTTGCATGGGACTCGGCGATAGTAAGTCTATTTGTTTCATTCTAACATGCTCTGTTATATTGGTTGTTGGTATGCGGCATGCACTCTTTGTTTGCTTATTGTGCGCATTACCATGATCTTGTTATAACGACGAAATGCTGCGTTCCAAATTCTTTGGCAAACAATATTGCAAAGTTGTCTTTAAGCGTTTCCATTGTTGCTTTGTCTTAACTTGTAATGTCTTTGTTTCAGATATAGGTGCTGCATGGACAACTTAAAAGATTGCCGGATCGCTTCATTGTATTGCTAGGTTTAATTACCATTCAATTTCTCTGGGTTATGTAATATTTTTTCAAAGCCTTGCAGCTGATGTAATATTTAGTTAGTTTTTATAGTTCTTTCGCGCATTTTTTCTTTGGTGCTTGTGGTAAGTGAGGCTATCCGACAGAAATCAATGCTGCGTAAATATTCTCAGTATCTAAATCACGAATTCCTATCCCTTAAACGGCCCAATTAAGCGAAATCACATACGTGCCGGCCCGCAAAATCCTAAAGCGCCTTTTACGCCGGCATATAAACAGCAACTAAACGGGCTGGCCCACTTACTTATTGGGCCAGCCCACTTGATTTACTGTGGACCCCACACTCTAATTGGGCCGGCCCACTTGCTTTAAGGTGGACCCCACCCACTACTGGGCCGGCCCACTAACTAGTTGGGCCAGCCCAATTGCTTTTGCGGTGGACCCCGCATACTAAATGGGCCGGCCCTTTAAGACGAAAGTGGGACCCACCAGTGTTTTTGGCCCGACCCACTATCTTGGTGGGCCGGCCCACTTGCTATATGGTGGACCCCACATACTAAACGGGCCGACCCTTTAAGAGGAAAGTGGGACCCACCTGTGTTTTTGGCCCGGCCCACTAGCGTGTTGGGCCGGCCCACTTGCTATATGGTGGACCCCACATACTAAATGGGCCGGCCCTTTAACAGGAAAGTGGGACCCACCAGTGTTTTGGCCCGGCCCACTATCTTGTTGGGCCGGCCCACTTGCTATATGGTGGACCCCACATACTAAATGGGCCAGCCCTTTAACTGGAAAGTGGGACCCACCTGTGTTTTTGGCCTGGCCCACTATCTTGTTGGGCCGGCCCACTTGCTATATGGTGGACCCCACATACTAAATGGGCTGGCCCTTTAACAGTAAAGTGTGACCCACCTGCTTTTGGCCCGACCCATCGGCTTGTTGGGCGGCCCATTTGATCAAATGTGGACCCCACGTACTAAATGGGCCGGCAGATAGCAGGAAAGTGGGACCCACATGCTAATTGGGCCGGCCCAATAACTTCTTGGGCCGGCCGGTTGCTTTAATGTGGACCCCACTTTGTAAATGGGCCGGCCCGATACGAGAAAGTGGGTCCCACGTGTCTTGTGGGCGGCCCTTTTGCCTGTTGACCAGGTCAAACGAGTGCATTCGGCCGGCCCACATACTTAGTGGGCCGGCCCATTAAAGTTTTGACCGATCAACCTTAGAGGTTAGGCCCGGCCCACGTAACTAATGGACCAGCCCAGCTATATAGTTGACCGGTCAAACTAAGTCGGCCCGGCCCGCAAACTTAATGGGCTGGCCCGCTTAAGACGTGGCGAGCCTCGTGTGGGCCTACCATCTACCACGGGGTTTCGGCGGTTAACGCCGTGCTTGCCGATTAACGGCGTACGCCACGTGTCGGTTGCATGACGTCGGCGATCAACGGGCTCCCGGAAACACTTGGGCAACGGTCCGATTTTCCGTGGCGGAAGGGCGCCCAAGCGCGACGGACCGAAAAAATCGTCGTAGGACTTTGCCTGACGCAGTTTCCACAACAGAACCCATATCGTCGGGTTAGGCCCATAGGCGACGAAAAATACCCCTTAGCGGACGATTTTGAGACGTTGTCTATCAGAACTTTTCTTGTAGTGAACGCAACATGTAGCATTACAAATAGATGATCTTGATCATGTTAGGCAGCTCACAAGATCCAACAATGATAGCACAATTAGGAGAAGACGACCATCTAGCTACTGCTATGGACCCATAGTCCAGGGGTGAACTACTCACACATCACTCCAGAGGCGACCATGGCGGTGAAGAGTCCTCCGGGAGGTGATTCCCCTCTCCGGCAGGGTGCCGGAGGCGATCTCCTGAATCCCCCGAGATGGGATTGGCGGCGGCGGCGTCTCTGGAAGGTTTTCCTTATCGTGGCTCTCGGTACTGGAACTATTATCGATGAAGGCTTATGTAGGCGGAAGGGTAGGTCAGGGGGCGCCACGAGGGCCCCACACGCCAGGGCCGCGCGGCCAGCACCTGGGCCGCGCCGCCCTGTTGTGTGGGCGCCTCGTCGCCCCACTTCGTTTCCTCTCCGGACTTCTGGAAGCTTCGTGGAAAAATAAGATCCTGGGCGTTGATTTCGTCCAATTCCGAGAATATTTCCTTACTAGGATTTCTAAAACCAAAAACAGCAGAAAACAACAACTGGCTCTTCGGCATCTCGTTAATAGGTTAGTGCCGGAAAATGCATAAATATGACATAAAGTATGTATAAAACATGTGAGTATCATCATAAAAGTAGCATGGAACATAAGAAATTATGGATACGTTGGAGACGTATCAACAAGCTTATCATTTTTTTCTTTAGATAATTTGCCACTTCAAGATCTCTATCATGGTTTTCCTTTATTCTAGACAATTCTAGGGAAAAGGTCTCCTCAAGATATTATTTGGTGGTTTGTTCTTCTTTAAGTTCATCCTTTAGAGAACCTATTTCATCGGAATACTCGCGTTCAAGAGCACCCATTTTTAATATGGTGTTCTCATGCATCTCAATAAGTTTTTGGCTCTCAATAGCAAAAACTAAGATTTCAACAAATTTAGAGCAAGAAATTTTATTTTTGCGAAGAGCACGATGAACAACCTCACCCTTGTCATGTAAAGAGGCAATCAATTCCTGTTCTTCTTCTTGTACTTCATCTTCATCATGATGAGAAATATTAGGTTCCGAGGTATGAGATACCGTAGAAGCCTTAGCCATAAGGCATATATGAGAAACTTGAGATGATGGAGAATAAGAGATACTTGAAGCTCCATTCAAGATCTTGTCATTGTCAACGGATTCTTCGGTTTCCTCTACATTGTTAGACACACAACATCTAGAGGAAATAGAAGTATTTATATCATGGCATCAAGAAATAGAAAGCATATCACCATGGAATGTGGATAAGCAATTAACACATGATATGCAAGGACTATCAACACAAGTATGTAAATCATTTATAGTGCAAGATGTGTTAAAATCCAAAGATGAAGCATTGCAATAAGATAGAAATGGAGGATCATCAAGAATGGGCTCACCATCAATATTGCAATGGTCATCACCACTCACCTTGGCATTTCCTTGTGTCTTGCAACACAATGGTGAAGTGGATGAAAGTACATCACAGCCGGAAGTGGAGGGAATACAATCATCCTCAATAATGTTGGACACATCATATTTTTCTTGAAGCTTTGTCCATAAATCATGAGCGCTCCGGAAAGGCAAGATTGCAAGACTATCTACATTGCTCAAAGCATGAACAAGCACATTAGAAGCTTGAGCATTGAGATATAATTTTTTCTCATCCTCTAAAGATAGATTTTAGGAATCCATCGGAGGAGAAAAACCTATATCTACAATTCGCTCCATATGAGGGTCAATGGTCCAAAAATGACTAAGCATGCAAATTTTCCAAACATCATAATTTGTGCCATCGACTATAAAAGTGTGATCATGCACTAAATCTCTAGCCGACATCCTTACTCTCAAGGCGATAAAGCCTATAGTGAGAGACCGGACTCTGATACCAGTTGAAAGGACAAATATGCCGCCTAGAGGAGAGTGAATAGGCGGTTTAAAACTTTTACGAATATGGCATAACAAATGCAGAATAAAACTAGCGTTTAATTTGTCAAGCACAAAACCTATATAACTAGGTTTCACCTATGTGCACCAACGACTTATGCTAAGCAATTCAAGCAACTATGTGATAGTGAGATATATAACTTCAAGCACGAAGGCTATCACAAAGTAAAGTGCATAACTAAAGAGCTCGGGTATAGGATTAACCGAAGTGATGCGGAGACAACGATCTATCCCAAAGTTCACACTCTTGGGAGTGCTACTCTCCGTTGGAGCGGTGTGGAGGACAAGTCACCCCAAACGCACGAGGGCCACCGTATTCTCCTCGAGAATTCCCACCAAAAGGGGTGTCCTCAATCCACTATGGAACCTTAGGGTGGTTACCGAACCCGCACAAATCTTGGGGCTATCTCCACAATTTAATTGGAGGCTCCAAATAAATCACCACAAAGGCCTTCCCCTTGAAGAATCTCCACAACTTAATTGGAGTCCCCAAGAACACCATAAAGACCACTAAGTCGTCTAGGGTCCAAAGACCCAAGAGGAACAAGCTCCGGGAACAAGCTACCGAAGTGAATATCTCACGAACTTTCACCTCCATGTATCACCGCGGAGAAGTCAAACCAATGCACCAAATGCAATAGCTAGAACACCACAAAGATGCCCAAATCCTTCACTCTCAAATTCCAACAAAGCTACTAAAGCTATTGGGGGAATAAGAGAGGAATAATAAAATAAGAACACAAAGTTCCCCAAGATCTAGATCCCGAAGATTCACTCACAAAGAGATGATTTGGTTTGGTCAAAGTGTGGATCTAGATCTCCTCAATATTTCTCTCAAATAGATGCAAGAATCATTGGAAGGGGAAAAAGATATCAATCTCAAATATGAAAAACATTGGTGGAGAGAGAGGCTTGAGAGAGACGAGGAAGAAGAAGCCTTAAAAAGGGGTCTCAGATTTTTGCCCGTTGGGATCAAAATCGCGACAGGCCGGCAGTGCCGGCCTGGTGCCACCGCCAGTGCCGGGGTGCTCCCGGCGGCAGTTCCGCCCCCCTGTTTTTACCCAAACACCCGATACAAAAACCTTAAGAACTTTTGCATCCGAACTCCGATTTCGATGATCTTGGGCTCATTCAAATCACAACGAAGAGCTATACAACAATATTCATAGAAACATCATAGTCCATCAAAGGAGGATAGAATAAAATGAATAAAGGTTTTACCTATCTATAAAAGACAAACCGGTAAAACCTCCAATATGGAAAATGCAACAACTTGAGTTAGGAAACTCGAATTTAGGTGAAACCAATTTTGTTGTAAAGAGGATGACAAGATCTACCCCTCAAAGAGAGAAAACTTTAGAGCAACTGGGTTAGATGTTTCTATGTATTTTAGAGGTGCAACACCTCAATAGAGAAACCGAGAAAATCACCAAACTCGAAAACACAACAAGTGATATAGTCGAAATCCATTTTCGATGAACTGGAGCTTGTCATGAGAATACACATAAGCTCTAAAACACCATATGGATAAGGTCCGAATAACAACCAAGAAAGATGATGCAAGGATGCCAAGGTTTGAGCTCTCCGAAGATACGATCGACTTACTCACTCGAGAGCCCTCTTGATAGTACGCCAACTAAACTATAAACCGGTCTCCAACTACACCATGAGACCGGAGAGAAAGAAACCCTATCAAGAGCAAACCTTAAACTTGCGCATTCCACTTGAGCTCAATGATGATGGTCTTGACCGCAACAAGATGGAACGCCTTTCTTGATTGTGCTTGTTTGACGAAGTCTTGAGGATTTCTCCCCCATAACCCATCATGGGAGAGCTTCTTCTTCGGCGCATATTCTCATATCCATGATCACCATATGGATGGCAATATTCAAGCAAAGGATCTCTTCGAGATGGCTCATCTTGAACTTGCACTTCATTTCTTCATTCTTCATCATGTTGATGTCTTGAAGTTAACTTTGAGGGCTCACTTCATCTTCATCTTCATCTTCAATACATACTTGACACTTGATATTCTTCATCAATTTATTCTTATTGCAACCTTGAAGCCAACATATGGTTCAAGCATTGTGAATGTTCTAGGACGTCTCCTAGAGGGGGGGGGGGGGGGTGAATAGGCGGTGTATAAAAACTTCTACTTGAGAGCTAAACTAGGCGGAATAAAACTACACATGTGTTTACTAGTTTAGCTCAAGGCCTATCAACTAGGGGTTTGCCTAAGAGCACCAACAACCTATGATAGCATGATGAGCACAATGTGATACCAAGCTAGGTAAAGCACATCAAGCAAGATAGATATAACAAGGTAAAGCGCATAGGTTAAGGAGCTCGGGTTGAGAAGTAACCGGTGCACGAGGAGACGACGATGTATCCCGAAGTTCACACACTAAGGTGCTACGTCTCCGTCTGGAGCGGTGTGGAGGCACGTGGCACTCCAATGAGCCACTAGGGCCACCGTATTCTCCTCGAGCCTTTCCACCAAAGGAAAGTCCTTGTTCCACTAAAGGACCCTTGGGGTGGTCACCGAACCCTTACACGCTTGGGCAAACGCCAAGTATCGGCTTGAGGCAACTCCACAACACGGAGGCTCTCAAGTACACGGCCACAAGAGGCTATAACACACCACCAAGCCACCAAGATGCTAATGCGCCACAAGAGGCTAACACACTCCACCAAGGAAACCAACTTCACCAAGGATGCGATGCGCCACAAGAGGCTAACACACTCCACCAAAGGAAACACGACCACTAAGGCAATGCGGCCACTAAGGCAAGATGGCCACTAAGGCAAGATGGCCACTAAGGCAAGAATACCACTAAGGATGAACACACACTCTACGAGATCGAAACCCCGGAGAGAACTCAAACCGATGCACCTAATGCTATGGCTAAGAACATCACTAGGATGCCCAAGTTCTTCTCTCCCAAATTCCAACAAAGCTAGAAGAAGCTATTGGGGAATAAGGGAGGAAGAACAAAGAGTGGAGAAACACCAAGAAACTCCAAGATCTTGATCCAGCAAGATCCCCTCACTTGGAGAGGGATTCAATTGATGAAGCACTAGATCTAGATCTCCTCTCTCCTTTCCCCCAAAAATATGCAACAAATAGTTGGGGGATCAAGAGGAGGAAGAAGGAACCCAAGGTCAACAATGGAGGAGAGAGAATGGAGGGGAAGGGTTGGTTGGGCCGGAGGTGGAAGAGGGGTATAAATAGGGGCTCCAAAATATAGCTGTTGGGGGCTAGAAAAACGGTCAGATTCGCCCCAAGCGGTACTACCGCTGTGCAAAGCGGTACTACCGTTTTTCCCCCAAAAAGCAGATCTGAGAATCGGGCCAAAACCGGTAGTACCGCTCTGCGGAGCGGTACTACCGCTTGGGCTGAAAAATAGATCAAAACTGAGAGAGAGAAGGCAGCGCGTGCGTGTGAGGAAATGGAGTAGAGCAGACAGCAAGGTAGGGCCAGGCTGCAGCGCATGCAGCAGCAGCATGGCGGCAGGTGGTACCGCCCGGCCCAATAAAGATGATTTTCGTTTTCTTTTTCTCTGCAACACGGAAAACGCAATAACTCCAGCTAGGAAACTCGGAATGACATGAAATCAATTTTGTTGGAAAGAGGGCAACAAGAGCTATCTTCTCACATGATAAAATCATGTAAAAGAGCGGATGATGATTTTCTCATGGTCATAGAGGTGTAACCTCTCAATATGGTATATCGGGAAAATCATCACCCTTGCGCGTGCAACATGCGATGCATCCGGAATCCGTTTCCGATGAGCTAGAGCTTGTCATGAGAATGAACGCAAGCTCTAACCCATCTAATGGATAAGAACCAAGAACAACCAATAAACACGATGCAATGCATGCAAGGTTTGAGCTCTCTCCGATGATGCGATCCACTATCCTATCGAGCACAAACCTTATCCTTGCGCGTTCCTCTCGAGTCGGCAAGCTCCGTCTTCACCCTCTTCATCATTGTACATGCCACCGTCTTCCTCCAACATACACGCCACCGTCTTCTTCGATCTTGTACGCACGCCACCGTCTTCATCCATCTTCTACGTCGTCTTCATCTCTCTTCATCTTCAACACGGTCTTCGTCTCTCTTCGACACCGTCTTCGTCATTGTACTCCGTCTTCTCCATCTTACAACCTTGAGTCCAACACATAGCTATGGACTTGACCTAAGATTGATTCTCAATGCAACCGTTAGTCTATAGGGATTGTCATCAATTACCAAAATCACACATGGGGTAATGGACATGTTCTTACAATCTCCCCCATTTTGGTAATTGATGACAATCTCTTTGAGAGGGTTTAGATATGGAATTTAGCGAACAACCCAAGTTGAAGATTTAGAACAAACTCCCCCATAATATATGCATGTGTGAATGAACTTGAATTTCATTGCATATACCGTCAATTAAAGCCTAGCGGAGTATCCTCTAAATCTTCAACCATGCAAAGCAACAAATGCAAGGCATGAAAGGCAAATGCTTAAGAACCAACAAAAGAAATTCCCTTAAACCCTCCAAACTTCTCCCCCATTGGCATCGATTTCCAAAATGGACGAATGGTTTGGAAGGCCAATATAGTGAGCGTTCCCCCATAAGCTGTGCATTTCTCATAATTGTGAGTGAAATCAAATGTACATATTCAATGACGAATATTCGGAGGAAATCAAACTATATTGAGGATCAAAGATTGCAAGAGGATATGAAGGTGAGAAGCTTCGACAAATGAAGCAAGCAATCCAAAGACCCAAAACAAAACACAAGCTTAATAAGAGGCAAGTAAAAAACGAAGCTTGTGTCAAAAACAAGTATGAGTGCGTGAAGATGCAAATAGGATAAAATGAGCACTCATAAAATTCTTTGTGGATCCACCAAAGAGATGAACAAGAGTAAAGGAATGGACTCTAACAAAGATGGATATCAAAAGATATTTACCATCTCTCATGTATAAGTTTCTCAAAGTAGGCAACATCACGAAGATATTTATCCACAAAGAAACATGCACACATAAGATAGGTACAAGAGAAGAAGAGCAAGATATCCAAGGTGAAGTAACACGATATACGAATGAGACATTTGATTTATAGCACGGCCAATGGCTCATATTCATCTCATTGTACATTGAACAACTTCAACCAAAAACACCTCAAAGACATCACGAGAATCGCCAAGAGAAGGAGATAGTTGAGATGCTTTGAGAGAGTCAAACAAGTTCAACAAATGAACTAAAACACAATGAGCAAGATGATATACAAGATATAAATGCTCAAGGACTTATCTCATTTTAAGAATCTAACCCAAATAAAAAGTAATGAGATAACCAACTCCCAAAGAAAGCAAGGTTCCAAATAAACCAAACCCTCAACGCTTTTCATGATGGCACAAAAGTACCGAAAAGAAAATGTTTGTCTTCCAAGGTCAAATTCTTGAAACAAGGAAGTGTTCTAGCAAACATAGGAGAGCTCCCCCAAGATTAGTGCACTATTTAGAATTTTGCATTTGAATACAAAATGCACAAATGCGGGATTATTGCTCAACCATGTTTATCAAAACACTAACAAGGTTCAAGTGAAATAAGGAGATCCAAAAAAAGCAAGGAATACAAATGGGAGTCTAACCCACAAGGACAAATTCTTGGCAAGAAATGAGCAATTGAGCACATGTGCCAAGGTGAGGATGATCCGGAACAATACCACACAATTTATTACCAATCGTCCATGGACAAGAGGTGTATAGGAAATATCCATATGGTAGTTTGTGAGTATGTCCAAGATCATCTTTACAACTTAAGAAAGCATATGGTAAAGTGGGATTTATTTGAGCACACATGTCACATAGGAACTAGATAATCTATAATATCAACTCTATGTGACACAACCTCAAATGTTCACATTTTCTAGGCTTGTAAAATGCACAAGGCACAATACTCCCCCATAATGTGATAAAGACATTTTTCGTGCGAGAGGAAAATAAGAACCAAGTGAGATAATTAATGGACACTATAGAATTTTAATTCATCATGTCGCACATTTTAGGATTGTGAAATGCATAAAGCATATCACTCCCCATAGTGGGATAGTCCATTAATTTCTCACACGAGCCAACAACTAAGATATGAACAAGATGCAATAGGCTCAACAAAGAACAATTGTACATGATGTGCCACCCAACATATATAAGAGGAAATATAAGCAAGTAGGAAGCACAACATACACAATCACATGCAAGGTACAAAATCAACAAATGTAAAAGGGGAGCGAGTAACTTTCAATGTAAAGGAGTTGAGGACTCGTTACCTCAAGGAGGTGCATGGGTAAAGGATGAAAGGAATACAACTTGACTTGAGGAAGTAAGAATGATGAAGATCCCCTAAGTCTTCATGAACTAGTCAAGCCTCCATGCCCTCCACATGTACCTATTGATCAAATTTTGGCTCGTTGGTCCCCAACCAAGTTGGGTCCTAAGAAGTTAGTCACAATAGGCTTGGCAACCCAAATGGTTCTTTTTACGAAACCACTTTGAGTGCCAACATATTTGGCAAACACCTCGCCAACCTTATCCTTATGTAGAGAATAAGCACCATGGATCAAGATAGGGTTGGATGAGTTACCACTAGTGAAAAAGGAGAAGATGTGGCCCTTCTCACGGCATATGTAGCATCTTCTTCTCTTCCCCTTCTTCTCACTTGATTTCTCCACAACGGGAGCCTTGGCTTGATCCTTCTTGGGTAGCGGCCCTTCTTCAAGTTGAGGTAGACCTTGAGCTTGGCCTTGAGGTAGACCATGAGCTCCATCTTGAGGCCGCTTCCCTTGTTTCTTCACGCCAATTGGCTTCTTCTTCAAGGGGCACAATCTAACATGATGCCCTTCAATCTTGCACTTGAAGCACACAATCTTGGCGGGGTCCTTCACATGCCCTTGGCCCTTCTTCCGCTTGTGCGAGGTGGACTTGTTCTTGTTGTTGGAGTTGAATCCAAGTCCACTCTTGTCATTGGGGAATTGCTTCCCTTCACGACCCTTTACCAAATCCTTCTTCAAAGAAGTGACTTGGGCCTCGAGCTCTTCGATTTCCCCTACATGGTTAGTAACAACACAAGTACTAGAGGAAGTGGAAGCTTTACTGTTAGAGAAACAAGGCAAGGTATGTAATTCACCACAAGATATAGCAATAGCATGGGTGGGTGAATTACTAGCACTAGCACATGGAATTGTAGAAAAAAGCATAGAAGGTAGTTCACCACAAGATAAGTCAATAGCATGAGTGGGTGAACTAAAAGCACTAGCACATGGCAAAATAGCATTTTGAGAGGTAGTGCTAGTACTCACATGAGGCTCACAAGATTTTACCTTTGACACGATAGCCTCATGGGCTAACTTTAGAAAATCATGAGAGACTAGAAGATCATCATGGGAGCTAGAAAGCTTTCCATAATTTTCTTCCAATTTCTCATAATTGCTTGTTAGCAAAGCAAGTTGAGCCCTTAGCTCAACATTCTCCTTCAAGATGGAGGCTTCACAAGAGGTAGAGTTAGTAGCAAAAGAATTATCAATCATAGCACAAGGAGAAGGCAACTTAGCAAGCTCTATTAGGTTGAGAGCCTTAAATTTCTCATGTGACTCGGTGAGTTTGATGAGCTCACTCTCAATAGCCCTAGAGCTACTTTTGAGAAGCTCAAAATCCTCAAGGAGTTTATCATTAGCACTTACTAGCTCAACATTTTTAATTTGAAAATTATGTGCCACCTCTAAAGCTCTATCACGAGATTCCTTTACCATAAGTATCTTTAGAGCAAAGTTCTCCTCAAGAGTTTCATTGGTGGTTTGTTGTTCTTTAAGAGCTTCACTAAGAGTTGCAATCTCGTTTGCATACTCGCGCTCATGCTCTTCCATTTTCTCAATACATTTTGTGCTCTCAATGGCAAAATCGAACATTTTCATGAAGTTAGAGCAAGCAAATTTCTTCTTATGAAGAGCATGAAAAACCGACTCTCCCAACTTGTTTAAAGAAGCAACATTAAGTCCTTCATATCATCATCCTCATCATCATTAGATCGATAGGGTTCCAAGGAAGGAGATACCTTAGAAGCCTTAGCCATAAGGCAAGTGTAGGGACCGTGCGATGACGAAGAAGATGAACTACTTGAAGCTCCATCCAAGATCTTGTCTTGGCCCATAGTATCTTCGGTTTCCTCTACATTGTTAGTCACACAAATACTAAAGGAAAGCAAAGTATCTTCATTATGGCAACAAGACAAGAGAAGCATATCATCATGGAATGAAGATATGCAAGGACTATCAACACTAGCATGTAAAGCATTTATATTGCTATAAGTGTTAAAGTCCAAAGATGAGACATTGCAATGGGATAGGGATGAAGAATCATCAAGAGAAAGCTCACCATCAACAATGCAATGTTCATCACCACTCACCATACCATTACCTTGTGTGTTACCACACATTGGTGAAGTGGAAGCAGTGTGATCATCCTCAATGGTCTTGGATTCACCATATGTATCTCGAAGCTTTGTCCAAAACTCATGAGCACTCCGGAAAGGCGCGATGGAGGAAATCACTACATGACTCACAACATGACAAAGCACTTTAGTAGCTTGAGCATCTAGATAAGAGTTTTTCTTCTCTTCAAAAGTTGGATTTTGTGGATCCTTAGGAGGAGAAAAAACCATATCAAGAATCCGCTCCACATGTGGGTGCATGCCCCTAAAATAATCAAGCATGTAGAATTTCCAAGCATCATAATTAGTGCCATCAAATGTAAAGGTGGAAATGTGCACTAATCCTCTAGTCGACGTCATACTCTCTAGGCGGTGAAGCCCAACAAGATAAGAGAGCCCTAGCTCTGATACCAATTGAATGTTCTAGGACGTCGCCTAGAGGGGGGGTGAATAGGCGGTGTATAAAAACTTCTACTTGAGAGCTAAACTAGGCGGAATAAAACTACACATGTGTTTACTAGTTTAGCTCAAGGCCTATCAACTAGGGGTTTGCCTAAGAGCACCAACAACCTATGCTAGCATGATGAGCACATTGTGATAACAAGCTAGGTAAAGCACATCAAGCAAGATAGATATAACAAGGTAAAGCGCATAGGTTAAGGAGCTCGGGTTGAGAAGTAACCGGTGCACGAGGAGACGACAATGTATCCCGAAGTTCACACACTAAGGTGCTACGTCTCCGTCTGGAGCGGTGTGGAGGCACGTGGCACTCCAATGAGCCACTAGGGCCACCGTATTCTCCTCGAGCCTTTCCACCAAAGGAAAGGCCTTGTTCCACTAAAGGACCCTTGGGGTGGTCACCGAACCCTTACACGCTTGGGCAAACGCCAAGTATCGGCTTGAGGCAACTCCACAACACGGAGGCTCTCAAGTACATGGCCACAAGAGGCTATAACACACCACCAAGCCACCAAGATGCTAATGCGCCACAAGAGGCTAACACACTCCACCAAGGAAACCAACTCCACCAAGGATGCGATGCGCCACAAGAGGCTAACACACTCCACCAAAGGAAACACGACCACTAAGGCAATGCGGCCACTAAGGCAAGATGGCCACTAAGGCAAGAATACCACTAAGGATGAACACACACTCTACGAGATCGAAACCCCGGAGAGAACTCAAACCGATGCACCTAATGCAATGGCTAAGAACATCACTAGGATGCCCAAGTTCTTCTCTCCCAAATTCCAACAAAGCTAGAAGAAGCTATTGGGGGAATAAGGGAGGAAGAACAAAGAGTGGAGAAACACCAAGAAACTCCAAGATCTAGATCTAGCAAAGATCCCCTCACTTGGAGAGGGATTCAATTGGTGAAGCACTAGATCTAGATCTCCTCTCTCCTTTCCCCCAAAAATATGCAACAAATAGTGGGGGATCAAGAGGAGGAAGAAGGAACCCAAGGTCAACAATGGAGGAGAGAGAATGGAGGGGAAGGGTTGGTTGGGCCGGAGGTGGAAGAGGGGTATAAATAGGGGCTCCAAAATATAGCTGTTGGGGGCTGAAAAAACGGTCAGATTCGCTCCAAGCGGTACTACCGCTGTGCAAAGCGGTACTACCGTTTTTCCCCCAAAAAGCAGATCTGAGAATCGGGCCAAAACTGGTAGTACCGCTCTGCGGAGCGGTACTACCGCTTGGGCTGAAGAACAGATCGAAACTGAGAGAGAGAAGGCAGCACGTGCGTGTGAGGAAATGGAGCAGAGGAGACAGCAGGGTAGGGCCAGGCTGCAGCGCATGCAGCAGCAGCACGGCGGCAGGTGGGGCCAGCGGAGCGGAGTCAACGTCCGCGTCTCCCGCGCGGGAGCATCGTGGGCGAGCGAGGCGCGGGTGGGCGAGGCAGCAACGCGGCCTGGGTGCGGGAAGGGCGGAGGCCCAGCGATCGTGAGGGGTGGACCGTGCAGGCTGCGGCCCAAAGCGGGTGGAGGAGGAAGCTGGGAAGAAAAAGGGAAAACGAAAAAATAAAATGGGCCGGTAGTAACGGGCCCGGTACCAGCCCGGTACCGTAATTGGGTTACGGTACTACCGGGCCGGTAGTAACGGGCCCGGTACCAGCCCGGTACCGTAATTGGGTTACGGTACTACCGGGCCGGTACCGGACTGGTACCGCTTCAAATCCAGTAAGCAAAAACGCGCGTGCGGTACTTTGGCCGGTACCGCCCACGGTAGTACCGCCCGGCCCAATAAAGATTATTTTCGTTTTCTTTTTCTCTGCAACACGGAAAACGCAATAACTCCAGCTAGGAAACTCGGAATGACATGAAATCAATTTTGTTGGAAAGAGGGCGACAAGAGCTATCTTCTCACATGATAAAATCATGGATAAGAGCGGATGATGATTTTCTCATGGTCATAGAGGTGTAACCTCTCAATATGGTATATCGGGAAAATCATCACCCTTGCGCGTGCAACATGCGATGCATCCGGAATCCGTTTCCGATGAGCTAGAGCTTGTCATGAGAATGAACGCAAGCTCTAACCCATCTAATGGATAAGAACCAAGAACAACCAATAAACACGATGCAATGCATGCAAGGTTTGAGCTCTCTCCGATGATGCGATCCACTATCCTATCGAGCACAAACCTTATCCTTGCGCGTTCCTCTCGAGTCGGTAAGCTCCGTCTTCACCCTCTTCATCATTGTACATGCCACCGTCTTCCTCCAACATACACGCCACCGTCTTCTTCAATCTTGTACGCACGCCACCATCTTCATCCATCTTCTACACCGTCTTCATCTCTCTTCATCTTCAACATGGTCTTCGTCTCTCTTCGACACCGTCTTCGTCATTGTACTCCGTCTTCTCCATCTTACAACCTTGAGTCCAACACATAGCTATGGACTTGACCTAAGATTGAATCTTAATGCAACCGTTAGTCCATAGGGATTGTCATCAATTACCAAAACCACACATGGGGTAATGGACATGTTCTTACACATTGCCTATGAAAAACTCCTACAAATATAACTCAATGCAAACATTAGTCCATAGGGATTGTCATTAATTATCAAAACCACACATGGGGGCTCCATGCATTTTCACATGGCGATGTAGATGCCTCCGGCGATGATTTCCCCCTCCGACAGGGTGCCAGGAAGAGCTTCCGAACCCCCGAGATGGGTTCTGCGATGGCGGCCGCGACGGAACTTTTCGTGGATGGAGGCTCGGGTATCGAGGGTTTTCTCGAGAAGATGTATAAATAGGCGGAGGAATTAGGTTGGTTGGGCGCCTGGTGGGCCTAGACCTACCCTAGGCACGGGCCAGGTCCAGGCCGCGCCTAGGGGTGGTCTAGCCGACCTGCTGCGCCTCTTCGTCCCCCCTCTGGACTTCGTCTTCGTTTCGGTAAAATATTGACTTCGGCTTTTGTTTCGTCCAATTCTTAGAATATTTTTTGTACAATTTTTCTGAAATACAAAAACAACAGAAAACAGGGAACTGGTACTGTGGCATCTTGTTAATAGGTTAGTGTCGGAAATCATGTAAAAGTGCAATGAAGTGTAAACAAAACACATATGAATTTGTGTAAAACAAGCATGGAGCATAAAAAATTATAGATACATTTGAGACGTATCAGGGAGCAGTCCGCAAGACTTCATCAAGCATGTACAATCAACAAAAGTGTTCCATATTGAATCATAGAAGATCTTCATCACATAGATCAAGAGGAATGCGCAAGGGTCAAGGTTTGTTCTTCATATAAGCTTTCTTTCTTACCGATCCGTAGGTGTACTTGGGAGGCTGTTTTATAGGATAGTTGGTTGTAGTATCAAGAGGGCTCTCGAATTAGTAACTTGGTTGTATCGTTAGGAGAGAGCTCTAACCTTGCATGCTTTGCATCATATTTCTTAGTTGTTCTTGGTTCATATCCGTGTGATGTATTAGCGCTTATGTTCATCCTCATGACAAGATCTAGCTCATCGAATACAGATCTCGTATGAAAAACTTGTTGTGTTTCCGAGTTTCGCATTTTTCTCGGTTCTTCGTGTTGAGAGGTTGTGCCTCTCAAAATAAAAAAATCTCCCCACCTGTTTTTTGGGGTGTCTCTTGTTTTCCTTTCCAACAAAATTGGTTTCACCTCAATCGGATTTTCCAAACTCTACATATTGTGTTTCTGGTTTGTGTTGTTTCTGTAGTATCTTGTCCAGGGAGGAAATATCCGGACCTGGCACTCCCATAGATGCTGGATCCCAGTTGTGCTCTGCTCAGATGCTAGGCTGGAGGCAGCCCAGAGATTTGTACGGAGTCTCCGGACAGACCGAATTCTCCGTTCTACTAGACCAGAATCTCTGCACCCTTTGGCCGAAGTCTCTGGTCCCTAGGCAGAATCTCTGGCCTAGAGGTTTTTAGCCTCGCAAATGATCGACATGCGCATCGCTCTGGTGCTAGTCCAGAACCTGGCCGAAATCTCCAGACCCAGACCGGAATCTCCGGTCATGTGGTCCAGAATCTCCAACCCTGATCCCACTAGACTTAGCTGCGCACTACACTGGTGCTAGGCCGGGAGCTAGCCGGATATTTGGTCGGAACCTCCGGGTGAGGCCGGAATCTCGGGACCAACAGGCCGAAATCTCCGGGGTAAGTCTATACAAGGGGATTTCATGTGGACCTATAAAAGGCCCCCTTCTTCCCCATGGCTAGGTGTTGATTTCTCTCTCCTCCATTGTTTACCTTGAAGAGCTTGCCCAATCTCTTGATTCATCCCATGATTCTTGAATCTTATTGAGGAAAAAGAGAGAGGAGATCTAGATCTACTACTCCACCAATCAAGATCTTCTCTTAGTGAGGGGAACTCTCTAGATCTAGATCTTGAAGTCTTTTGTGGATTTTCTGCCTTGTTTTTCCTCCCTTATTCCTCCATAAGCTTTTGTAGCTTTGTTGGAATTCGGGAGTGAATGATTTCAGCACTTATGTTCTTGCCATTTCATTAGGTGCATCGGTTTGAGTTCTCTACGGGGATTCGGTCTCGCGAGATTTTGTGGGTGATTCTCTTGGTTGCTTATACCTGGAGCTTGTACCTATTGGGTTCTTGGAACCCTAGACGGCTTGTTGGCCTTTGTGGCAGGGTGGCCTTTGTGGCGGTGTGGACTTTTGTGTCGTTGTGGCTTGGGTGTAGATTACTTGAGAGCCTCCAATTGTTGTGAAGCTTTCCTCAAGCTTGTGACTTTCGTGGAGTGTACTTGGGAGCCTCCAATTAAATTGTGGAGCTTGCCCCAAGCTTGTACGGGTTCGGTGACCACCCTGAAGGGCTCCTTAGTGGATATAAGATTTCCCTTTTGGTGGAAAGGCAAGAGGAGAATATGGTGCGTCATTGTGGCATTTGGAGTGCCTTGTGCCTCGACACCGCTCCAACGGGAAGTACCACCCACAAGAGTGTGAACTTCAAGATACATTGTCCTCTCCGCGTGCCTTGGTGACTTCTCAACCGAGCTCCTTTATTTATGCACTTTACTCTGTGATTGCATTCGTGCTTGACGTTCTATATCTTGTTGTCACCTTGTTGTTTATTTTTCTTAGCATGTTGTTGGTGCACATAGGAACTACTATGGTAAGCACGAGAATAGGTCATACAATCAATCTAAAGCAAATAGGCAGACACATGCTTGCAGTTTAACACATGCTCGCGCGCTCTCTGAGATCTGCAACTGCTATTATGCGGCCTTGTCCCTTTTACACACGGTGAGGCGGCTCGCTGGAAATGGCCAATTCATCTGCCGAGTCTGGACGGGAGATATTTTAAGGGACGTGCGGGCCATAATATGGTCGACGGTCAGGCATTCAATCGGCTCACTTTTGGCCACCACAGGCCTCTCTCGACTCCATATGGTCAACCAATGACACCATGATCTCTCGGTGTAGGCCGCATCCGATTTACAGATTAAAAGGCTGTATAATTTAGTCAATAACTTGCCTTCTCGTTCGTGTTGGTCAAGGTAATTACAACAATTAGATGAAAAAAATGAATTACAACATCTCATTGCTTCCGATTCATGTGTTCTCTTCTCCTCTAGAAGGCAGTGTATTCTGTCGAGAATCTCAGGTACATGCATCACAACAATTCCACACACACAGATAAGAAAGGGAACTAGCCCCCCAAATTGGTGACGGGTCCCTTGAACCAGTGCCTGGCACTGAAGATCCACGACGACAGGACGAGGATGAAGAGCCCGCCAACGGCGACCGGCGTGTAGTTGAGCGTGTCCTTGGTCACCGGGTACGTGACAGGCAGCGAGAAGAGCACGGTGATGGTGGCCACCCAGAGCACGGCCACCCAGCCCACCACGACGCCATACCGTCCGAGGTTGAACGGCCCCGGCACGAAGTGCTTGCGCGCCAGAGTCACCCGGAAGAAGATGGGCAGCGCGTAGGCGATGTAGAGCCCGATGGTCGCGATCGACACCATGGCCTGGAACGCCACCAGGCTGCCCAGCGACTGCAGTTTTCAGTTTTCAGGGCAGGGTTAGATTGGAGTGTGCAAGCCTGCAGGCTCTAGTTTCCAGCGAAATGAACGTTGTGGTCATCTGGTGCCAGTCAATCGTTTAATTACCGGCAAGGCCATGCAGAGGGAGATGAAGGCCGATAGCCAGACGGCGTTGATCGGCACCTCGTGCTTGTTGACCTTGTGCCACACGGACGACAGCGGCATCGCCCCGTCTCTCGAGAAGGCGTACGCCATCCTAATAACCATCAGAACGAGCGACTGAGTGATGCAGACAACAAAAACGTAGTACTACGTTCTATTGGGTAAGATGATCACCTGGAGTTGCTCGTCACGGAGCTCATGCCGCAGAAGTATATGGCGACGGCAACAATGC
Source organism: Lolium perenne (assembly GCF_019359855.2). Lineage (NCBI taxonomy): Eukaryota > Viridiplantae > Streptophyta > Magnoliopsida > Poales > Poaceae > Lolium > Lolium perenne. The sequence goes on along the minus strand of NC_067246.2, from coordinate 188,075,180 downwards.
CCAGGCAGACGATCCCGCCCACGCCGCTACCGTACCGGCTCTTGAAAGCCTGGTAGAACACCTGAGCGATCGCGTACCCTCCAGCGTCATTGTCGGGGCTCAGCAGGGAGGGTATGTCCTTGACTGCAAACGTGATGCCGAGAATGTATCCCCAGCCGACCACTATGGATATGCCGATCGCGCTGATGATCCCGATCGGGCCGTTCCTGTCTGCGTTTTTCGTCTCCTCGGTCTGCAAGAACAAAGAACCAAGAAACTGTTAGATTTGGCTGCACATTAAGATTTGTTTGATTTGAAAGAAAGTGCCTTTTCGTTACCATATGCGCTGATGCGTCGTATCCTGTGAGTGTGTACTGGCTCATGAGGAGCCCCAGGACAAAGATGTAGAGGCTGCTGTGTATCCCGGCGCTGTTGTCAGTGTTGAAATGGGTGAAGACAAACTTGGCGCTAGCCCTCTCGGTAGCCACAGTCGGCACAGCAATCATCAAGACAAAGACACCTGCAGAGAACCACAAACGTCCTCATCAGTAAAGTGGATGGGATGAGTCTGCGAGGACGGTTCTTGCTCCTATTCTCGGAGTAGCTTCAACGAGAATCTGTTCGAATTAATCGTGTAGGTTAGGCGCGCGCTCCAGAGAGAGATGTGTGACCTAGCATGTTCCAGGCAGCCGCGAACTGGCCGAAGAAGGAGAGCCAGGAGATGGGGAGGCTGTTGATGATGGCGTGGCTGAGCAGGATGGCGGCGTGGAAGGCGATGACGACGTACTTAGACGCCAGGTACCCTCCGCCGTTGGCGCCGCCGGTGCTGAGAAGGATGATCACTTGGATCAGCTGCGCCAGCGAGTAATCCACGCTGGTTGTCACCGCCCACTGCGAAGAACAGGCTCAATCAGCACCTAATAAGCACTGAAGGTTCTGAGAGAGAGATTGCGGTGTGGGTTTACCTGTCCAACGATGTTAAACCTGCATCAACCATAGACGAACAGCATTATTAGGGCCGATAGATATTGAAACGGGAGACAAGTAGGAGTGGTACTATGCATGATCATGAGTCATGACGGGAACTTGTTTCAGCATGAGAAATAAAGAGCGTATCTACGAAAAATGGCCCTTGCGTATCATGTGCAGGTGAGGTGAGTGTCTATTGCGAGGGCGGTCCTTGTCTGAAGTCTGAACAAGAAGAGCCATGCTGACTGAGATAGCGCATTTTCAATACCAATCAAAATCATATTTTAATTTTATGTGCAGTTGGCATGAGGAATTTTGGTGCCCCACGGCCACGAGATAGTGACACAGTGCTACCTTACCTGCACATGGTCAATGCACGCAGGCTGACTGTCTTTATTTTTTTTGCGAATACTGACTGGAGCACACGAACAAAACACAAATTAAGATTCCTTACTGCATTAGTAGGCCCACGTCGTTAACCAAGGACAAACGCATTGTACAGCACATATTCTATTTTCTAGGATGACACAACACAAAGATTCGATCTCGATAACGGTGTTCTTCAGCTAACAAAACTCTTCTTTCCACAAAAAAGGGAAAGAGGGAAAAAAAGGGAAAGAGAGAAAAAGATGCCAAGATTTCGCACGCACCATTTTGATGTCACACCAGAGCAGCAGACAAAGTAAGAGAAAGCGGTTCGCTAAACGCCGTCCTGTTATCCATGGCATCGAACAACTCAAGGAAGAAACAGAAAAACTGGTAGCCCCAGCCCCCACACACATGGCATGATCGCAACCGGAGAAGAAAACGCAAAGCCGTTGAAGAAGATGAATCTTGGTAGAAAGAATTTGGGTGTACGCGTACCATCCGGTGATCCACGAAGCGAAGGGCGCCCATCGGTTGCCGGAGAGGCGCGCGCTCCAGTAGTAGAGGCCTCCGGAGGTGGGGAAGGAGGAGCAGATCTCGGCCATGGAGAGTCCGACGGTCATGGTGAAGGCGCCGGCGACGAACCAGCCGAAGGTCATGGTCACCGGCCCGCCGTAGTTGAGGCCGGTGTTGTACAGCGTGGTGACGCCCGTCAGCACGGAGATGATGGTGAAGGAGAAGGCGAAGTTGGACAGCAGTCTACGCACGCGCGGCGCCGGATCAACCGAGGAACCATCAGTTGACGTCGTCGAAACCTAGAAAAGAAAAAAAGGAAAGAGGAACAGCGGCGTGACGTACGAGAGGTTGCGGTTGAGCTCCTGCTTGTAGCCGAGCTCGTTGAGGCGGGCCTGGCCGGAGTCGCCGTCGACGTCGACGGCCGTGATGCCGCTGCCACCGCTTCCCGCGGGAGACTTGCTAAAGGTCATGGCGCCGTGAGCTGGAGGAGACCGTGCCGGCGTTGCGTTGTGGGGGTGAGGAGGTGAGACTGGACAGGGGAGGAGGGCAGTGGTGTCCAGTACACAGGAATGGTACTCGGCTCGAGAGCTCCTACTTGTAGAGGAGAGGATCGCGGTGTGGGCGGTCAACTCGAAAGTGCGGTGGGCCCCTGAAAAATCGGCGCATCAGATGTGGGGAGTTGGTTCGTTACTCTGCCTGGAGTGTCACAGAATCTGCCAACTCGGATGGTCGTCGTTGTGGATCTACCGAAATGGGGATTCTTTCCCAAAAAAATGGGAATCATATGTGTGGGATTCCTCTGGTTGGGTCCATGTTTGCCAAGAACTTCCGTGACGGCTTTCCGAGAAAAAATTAATTGAGCTATGTTTTGGCAATTTAGGAATATATATTTTATTTAGTGCTTTTCTCATGTTATTTTTTTGCATGACCACTTTATACTTTAGATATCCAATGATGCAAAGAAGGATCGTAAGGCAAGTGGCGAGGTTTTCTCTTACTTCTGTGAGAATTTTTTATATATAGTAGAATATGTAAGTGCATTTAAATTTTGGTGAGATCAAATATGCTTCAAACCGAAGATGTTTAGTTCAATTCGAAGCTGTCGCAAGGCACGGGCATACTAAACCTTGTTTCATTTTTTGAAGTTTGTGTTTAGTGACTAGGTCTTGAATTACACACAATATTACGCGTGTGTTCAAAACTTAACAAATACATTTGTCGTGTACACGAATTCTAAGATTACATGTTTGACATGATTGGTGTAGAACCATTAGAGTATTTATGACCCATGTTGCAACGCATTTACAATTACCTATTGTCTTAAGCAAAGATGGCTAAGATAGTGGGAAATAGATAGATTGTATAGTAAAGAATAGATAGAGGTGTAAAGAGACACAACAAAAACACATGCTATTTGTGCTTAGAGGGGTTAAGAGGAGGGTAAAATTATCTGTGTATAACGTTAGGTCGAAACTACAAATCATCGTGCTTGTGGCGACTATCAAAGTGAAATCACCTCTCTTCATGTCTTGTTTTTCTGTGGCAACGCATGGCCATCTGTACTAGTTCCCAAAAAAATGGGAATCATATGTGTGGGATTCCTCTGGTTGGGTCCATGTTTGCCAAGAACTTCGCTCCGCCTCGAACTGAGACCGTGCCTAGTTAGTACAATTAAGAAAGTGTGTTTCCACAAACAAAAAAAATGTGTGAAATATGGTCAGGTTGTCATGTGGGAGGCGCACGTGAAGCATGGGCGAGTTCTTGCTGCCAGATCTGAGGTAGCCTTCGTAAAGAAATAAGATTACAGGTCATGTCGATCGAGTTCATGTAAAGAAATAATATCTATTTTTGGACGTCTCTTTCCAGTTGCAAGTCAAGAGTGCTGCGCAATGTGCACACAATCTTCCCTGCGTTTTGGTGTGTGAGTGCACGCTTCTTCAAACCCACACGCTATTTTGCAGAGTAGTATTTTGTGCCTCCTCTAGAAAATACTCTTGCTGTCTGCATTTATTTTTGTTTTACATTATTTAAAATCAAGTTATGTAGAATTTGATCAAGTATATATAGACGAAACATTAACATCTACTATACCGAGTGCATACAACATGAAAGTATGTTTCATGATGACATACAATGATGACAGCATTAAACGCTAACAAATATCAACGCGGATTTGCTATTTACGGTGGTAGCTACCCATGCAATAGTTGTCTTCCGATTAATTTTGTTGGCAAGAAAGAAAAAAACGCAATACGATAGTAGTGAAACAAGTGAAATCAGTGATCCTAACCAGCCAGTCAGCCAGGAGGCGAAGGGACCCCGTCGCTCGCTGCAGAGCTTGGCGCTCCAGAAGTAGAGGCCACCAGAGGTAGGGTAGGCGGAGCATATCTCGGCCATGGCTAGGCCGACGATGACGGTGAAGGTGCCCGCAATAGGCCAGCCATACACCATGGTTGCTGGCCCGCCAAATTCAAGGCCCGTTCCATACAATGTCGTGATGCCCGTTAGGACTGACACGATGGAGAAGGACACCGAGAAGTTGGACAACAACCTGCATGACACGAGCCGCGTCAGCTCGAAAGAAAGAATAAGCCGCAAAATTCACCAGAAAAATAAAAAAAATTGCGTATGCAAAAAAAAAACACAAAAAAACAAAATTGAAGCATGTGGGGCCCTTAGAGATGGATTGTGTGGAAAATCACAAAGACAAATACGAAATATGAGCTGCTTTAGGCCGAACTGGTTTTGCTGGCCGGGACTTTCATGTCCAAACAGGTCGATTCGAATCATGTGGAAATGGTACACTGCTTTGTTACTTGTTAGACAGGGTTACAGATATTATGCTAAAAAATCAGGGTTAAAGATACGATTCAGCTTAGTTTCAGGGCTTTGCATATGAGAATCCGCAGAGATCTTTTCGATACAAATCATTTATATCGAAAAGTATGTAGCATCGCTCAACACGTACTACTTGCATTAGACTAAGCAAGTGCACAGCGCCTGCAAGCAACCGATTCACTAAACGAAACACGCAACTAGCTAGGCAGCAGCATCCACATCAAACAGAACTGGGCCGAATTAAACTACGGAGTAGTAAACAAGAAAAGATCTGCAGGATCGATCTGCGCAACAGCTAATCAGGGCGAACAAGAAAAGATCGATTTCTCGACCAGTGGGGAATGGACAGCGGCGAATGGGTACATACGAGAGGTTGCGCTTGAGCTGCGGCCTGTAGCCAAGCAGACGCAGCTTTTTGGTGTCGTAGTCCTCGCTGCCGGAGATCATGGCGGCCTCGTCGTCGCCGGCGAGCCGGCTGTAGCTGCTCTGCCCTGCCATGCTCACCCCTCCGCTTCCGCGACCTGGCGACTGGCAGTGGCTCCGAGAAGTAGATCTTTTCTGTGTCTCCAAGCCCCGTGTGTGTAGCTAACTACTACCTCGAGATCAAGATGTCATTCTGAGAACTCAGGACACGAGCTCAAATGGATGACGGCCAGCCCGTCCGGGAGGGAGGATGGTGGTCGGCTCGAGAGCTCCTACTTGAGAATAGCGGTGGGCGGTCAACTCCAAAGTAAGGTGGGTCTGGGTAAATCGGCGCATCAGATGTGTGGGTTCGTTCCGAAAATACGCAGCGAGACGTGGTACTTTTTAAACAAAAAAAAAGCCCTTAGTTTAGCTTTATAAATAAAGCGACGGATCAAGCAAATTCTCATACAACTCACATACACCATTCCACCAATCAAGCCCCCACCAATTAAGCCCGAAATAGGTTCGCAACCCATTGTGAACCGTATGGTTCGCTCCCATCTTTAAACGCCATTTGATTATTTCTAAAGCATTCCGAAATCATTTATTTCTATTCTCTCTTGTTGGACTATTATGGTTTCCTGCATGATCTTGTAGAGCTTATTCCAAGCTTCAAAATGAGCTCAAGATCATTAAAATCGGAATCCAGATACTAAAATTATGTCGTTTCAGTTTGATGTTTCTGCCAGTTTTAGGGCGGCGAATATCCTAGCCCAAGTTGGGGGCGGATCATCTGCCCCCCAGAATATCCGGCACAAACAAATAATTCGGCCAAATATCCGGCCCCCATCAAGGGCATATTTTTTCTGGTCCTTAGCCGTTTTTCGGGGGCCAGATTTTTGCAATAATCCTGCCCCGGATAATCTGGCCCGTGAGGATCCAAACGGTCATATTTCGATGGGATGGGGTATTTAAGACCCCCTTCTTCCTTCTTGGGCAGCCATCTCTTTCCCCATTTGCTCTCCACCATTGTTAACCTTGAGAGCTTGCCATATCCCTCTACTCCTCCTATGCTTCTTGAATCTTTTTGAGGAAAAAAGAAGAGGAGATCTAGATCTACATTTCTACCAATCAAATCTCTCTCTTTGTGAGTGGAATCCTCTAGATCTTGATCTTGAAGTTCATTGTGAATTTTCTTTGTTCTTCCTCTATTCGTCCCCCACAAGCTTTGTAGCTTTGGTGGAATTTGGGAGTGAAAAATTTGCCATTGCATTTGGTGCATCGATTTGAGTTCTCCACGGTGTGTCGTGGAAGTGAAAGCAAGAAAGTTACTCTTGGGTTCTTGGAACCCTAGATGGATTCTAGTCATTTGTGGTGATTTGTTGAGAGCCTCCAATTAAGTTGTGGATGTGTGCCCCAACATTTGTGTAAGGCCCGTTTTCCGCCTCGAAGGAAATCCCTTAGTGGAACCGCGACCTAGGGCTTTGTGGAAAGGGTCACCGGAGAATAAGGTGAGGCGCCTTCGTGGCACTCGGTGTGTGGTGTGACTGTAACATCTCAGGTTTAGAGGCTACAAAAAGAGAGAATATAGATGTGTGCATTGCATTCATGCATAGAAAATCCGGGAAATTTTCGCGCTTTCAAATAAAACTTGTCACAATAACTGAAGTTTCACTAGACTTGATGGAATTGAAATAGATCATCAAGTCAAGCGCTATAAACTTTAATGTGACCTTTGCTAAAACCCTGTTTTGGGTAGACATAATTTGATCCATAGGTTGTATCAAATGGAACTAGAACTATTACACAACACTTTAAGTGAGGATCAAATATCAAATCCTATAAAGGATCATAACATGGTATTCCTTACAACAACACATTCTTTAAGAATCAAATTCTAACTTATTAACACTTAAAGTTAGCAACTACCTCTGTGTGTAACTTAATTCACTTCTAAACCTATTACCAAATATGGTAAACCTATGGGTCTATGCATAAAAGCCACTCATTCTTATTTAAATCATAACTTATTAAATATATGGAATATTACAAAACTAAATTCGTTTATATTACAAATTAAAGTTTAAACTATTTGAATAAAACTAACTATGAGTATCTTGAAACTCATATGATCATGCCTTGGTGAAATCTAACACAACTATCAATTTTTTTAGGAATAACCTTGACCTTTTGACCAATATTATAATATAAATCCAATCATATATGATATGGTGCATTATTCACAAATATGAAAGCATTCAAAAGACATCTAGTGACAAATGCCACTTGGCTATCCAAAAACAAATCATATGAGAAGATAATATCCATGCCACATAGGATGAAAATATCTACATGACTTGCATCCCAAGCTATGCCACCTCATGCTCAAAGGATTGCTATGGATGAGGGCATGACAACCAAGCACCTTACTCATGAAACTATAGAAAATTCAAACATGAGATCAACCATGCATAGAATACTATTCCCTAACTTATGTATCATGGATTACAAGTACAACCTCAAGACATATATACCTTAAACTTAAGTACCAGTTAGTTAATTAGTGTTAAAATCAATATTAAACTCTACCTTTCCATCCCAGGCCAAATTGTAAAGCACCCTACAACTCAAATATCCATTTTAAGAAAATGCATGCCTCATGAGAATAATATGATATACCTAGGCATTTAAAATCAAGGTTTAAGAAAACCATATCATGAATTTGGGAATAAATCTAAACTAATTTCCAAACCCTTAGAAATTATTAAGCACATAAAATCATATCCATTAGACCATGTCTTCAAATAGGAAATCAAGTAACAAACTTTATTTTGCAAATCATCTATTGTAGATTAATACAAAATAAATTTTACATATTTCCAATTAAATGTGTAAGTACTTAGAAAATGCTTTGAACCTAAAGGAAAGTGAATACAAATAATTTCTACTAACATCTCTAATTTAATCCTAATAATCCTTATGAACAAATTTTTTATGCATCTATAAAATTCCTTAGTATGCCAAAATAATTCAATTCATAAGTTGGATGAATCCATAAGTTTACACATTCAAAATATTCAACCACAAATTTAAATTGAAATCAATTCAAAACTGAAAATATAAAAAAAATGAAAAAGAAAACACAAAAAAGAAAAAGGAGAAGAATCACCTGGCAGCTGAAGCAGGCCATCGCAGCCAGCACCGCAACCCAGCATCGGCACACTCACGCATAGAAGCCAGCCCAGCCCAGGATATCATTTATTAATCGGAGAGGAAAAACATCTGCGTTCTCCTCTCCGAGCTCGACACCGCGGAAGCGCTAGTCGGCGACGTCCTCGTCGACGATAAGGACAAGCCGGACTCCAGAAACGCGCTAATAACCTCGCCCAATTTTATTCGCGTTCGAAATATCCTCTCCACGTCAGGATTCGTGCCCCAACTATGCATTGTCGTCGCCGTCGCATCTCAACCCCTGCCGCCGGCGAGACGACGCTTCCGACCACCTCGAGCTCCATAAATAGGCCAGGAGCATCTCCTGGAAATCCTAAAGCTTCGCCACCCCTCCATTTCCTCTCCATCCCTCTCAATCACTCACCATCCTCAACAACACCTCATCGAAGTCCAGCACAAAGACGTCGTCTGAGACCATCCTAGGTTCCATGGAGTGGTCGAGGAGGTGCGCCTTGACGTCGTCTTCCTTCTGATCAAGCAGCGCATCAAGGGGAGCACGGTGGAGGGAAAATTTTACAGTTCCCTTCCGCAGCACCTCGCCGGTATCAACGAATTCCTGGTCGCCTTTGTCCTCAATCGTCGTCGCCGACTACACCAACAACCTCCGGGTGAGCATGCGCATGTTTAGAGCCTACTCCCGCTTCCTATGAGCATCAGCAACCACGTTTAGCTTGCTCGCCGGAGTGAACCGCCATAGTTGGTTGTTGCCGGAGATGCTCCAGTGACCAACTGTCGGGGTACCACCACCATCGTGTTCCGCGTGTTGTGGGGATGTTGGCGCACCCATCCATGCATCCCCGGGGGCTTTAAAACACCACCACCGCCGTGTACTGACTTGCTGGCGTTGGGCCATCGACAGGCTGACGTGGCCGGTGGAGCTCCATGCATTTGTTGACTGGTCTATGCCTCCGTGGCATTTGACCTAGTCAAGGGTCCCACCTATCTGCGTCTATAGCTAGGGTTAGATCGGGTATGTTTACCATTTTCGTTTATTTCCAAATTCTAGGAAAATATAGAAACTTTGAAAAATCTATCAAACCCATTTCAACTCAGAAAAATAAAATAAGATATCAAAATGTTTATTAAAATAAACTCTATCTATTAAAAATATAACATCAATTATTTATTTGAAATGAAAATGAAATTATTTATATCCTATTGTTTATGCCTTTTCTTTTATCCAAAATTCCAAGAAAATTCAATAATTAGTATTTTTATAATAAATAAAAACCATTTAGGAAATAAAGAAAACACCAAAAGTATTTTTCTTTTATCATATTATCATTAACTTAAATATTATTGATATTTTAAAAACCCTAAATTGCACTTACTTATTTATCATTTTCTTTAAACAATGAAAATTAAGAAAAATGTTAAACCAATTGTTAACTTGTACTTCAAATTTGTTTCCTATATTCAACTTTACTTAACAAGGTTTTTCTTGAAAATGAGGAGACATAAAAGGAAACCCTAATTACCTCAAGTATGAAACTTAGCCCTATTTCATGTTAAACCCTAGTTTTCTTTCAACTCTAAAACCCTAGAAGTTCATAAAATGTGATCATATTATCATATTATTTAGGTTTCAACATGCTCATGTTCTATTAAGATAATACTAACTCAAATGCAAATGAAGTTATCATTTCATGCCTCATTTTGACCAATACCTTATATGACCAACTAGTACCACCTAAGTGTGTACCCTAACTTGTTACTTTCATGTTAGCACCATTGATCATCGTTCATTGATACAACACCATTATGATCAAACCTAAAGTAGCAAACCTATGTAGTAATTCACTTTATATGCTTCATTTGCATCTAATACCTACTAGATGATTATGAACCCATCTTGTTTTATATCCATCTAATACTTATCTAGAGAACTAAATTGAGAATCCTAGTAAACCCTAGAAGCACATAACTCTTATTTGTAGTATTTCTTGTTCATTAAGAAACATGTTTTTTAAAAGTTATTCGTTTGAAGTAAATAACAAATAAACCATATACGCAAATAATTCCTACTTGAAATACTTATTATTCCTTAAGTAACATGTTCTTCAAAAGTTATTCTTTTGAAGTATATATCAAACAATCATCAACCATGCCTTATAGGACTTAAAACTGACAACTGCTCCATACATATTATGCAACTACTATTCTTATTGTGTGTATAATAGTTCTGATGCATTACACCACTTTTATATTATACCAAGTTAACAACCCTATTAAGAACCTTGTTTGTGGAACCGTTATAAAAGTGCAACACACTCTAAAGAAATCATTACAACTCACCAATCCTAAATCATCGGGGTTAGATTACGCTTAGAGCGATTGCATCTCATACTTATGCATTATAGCATCTTTGCTAGTTCTTCAAATGATGTCCTTACCAGACAATGATGGTATTTCAGAATTTGAAGTTATATCATCTCAAAGCTCTTGCATGCATAATATTGCAGTCAATAAAGGCAAGTTCATCACTTGCTAATGCCATTTGATTATTTTTTATCAAATTACTTGCAAAGTACTATACTTATCACTCCTGCATTGAAAAGCAAAATATTACGTTTGCAATTATGAATATGACTATGTGGTGGGCAATGGAACCATGGTTTGAGATGATGGTGGAGGTTCCATTGCAACTGGGAAAATATTTACATAGGATTAACAACAAATGTTGTCCAGTGATTCCAACGCCGTATATTACGTGTTAACCATAAGATCTATAATGGCTCTGGGGAAGTCAGTTGTATCTTCTTCCTTCCGCATATCAACGGATTTCTATTTGCCATAACTTTGGAGTGTTGCTGGTCCCACAGTAAGGTTGAGAGGCCATTAAGCTCTCCGGTCCTAGGTGGACGTCTTGTGCAACAGGGTCTATGAAGGATTGTATCATGGTCGAGGATCAAGCGCTCTAGATAAGAAAGGGATCGAGGATCAAGTTCTCTTATGGGTAAAGTAACACACCTCTGCAGAGTGTATTGAATTGTGACTTGTCACTCCCTGTTCGGGAAGGAACTGCGAACGCGGCAGGAAAGGAACTCCATGAAGTTCTGGTCAACCTGTGAAGACTGACGGACATAGTTCTTCAGAATAAAAGCAACCTTTTGAAGAAATGTTTACAAAAACATGCATTGCCTATGACTTTCTAGTACATGGCTGTCCTATTTCTATTATTGAACTTGCTGAGTACGCTCGTACTCATTCGTTTCCTCTTGAACCCTCTTCTTAGATTTAAAGTCACCAAAGGAGGAACTACTGTGGCACTCGAAGACAAAGGTGTCAACTACAACAAGATGGAGAACCAAATCAATGAAGTCAATGGAGTTAACTTCTTTCATCGACTAGAGTGGAAACCTAGACCAGTAATAGAAGGGAATCATTTCCCTAATCCTAGCACCTAAGTAGCTAGAGTTCTATAGCAAGCCAAGAATCTTTAGAGCTAGAGTTAGCAATAAGTTAGACTACAAGTTGCTCTTTTGAAGCTTTATTTGCAGTTTTACCTTACTGTAAAGTAGGAGGCTGTGTTGATCTTTTGTAAACAGTTCATGTGTACTTCTATAGATATGCCTTGGACTCGCATATGTTTCTGTTGTACCACTCCGAGGGATGTAATACTAGTGGAATGATGTTTCACTGGTGTTATGTCAATGACTTGCGTACTACACCATGCAGTGGTATGCTGGGTCACCGCAGTGACTACCGCATCTTGGGGTGAGGCCTTTGTGGCGTTGATGTGCATCGAGAAACCACACCTCAAGGTAAGGCCTCTTGTGGCGTTCGGGAGCACTAAGCCACCGCGTCTCTCCAACGGATATTAGCACTCGCAAGAGTGTGAACTTTAGGATAAATCATCGTCTCACGCGTGTCTCGGTTATCTCTATACCCGAGCTCATGCACTTTACTTTGTGATAGCCTCCGTGCTTGAAGTTATATATATCTTGATATCTCATAGTTGTTTATCTTGCTTAGCATAAGTTGTTGGTGCACATAGGTGAACCATATTATATAGGCTTTGGGTTTGACAAGTAAACGCTAGTTTTATTACGCATTTGTTAAGCCCATCTCCAAAAGAACATCTCTCACATTATGTTTTGGAGTGTTTGATTTCAATATATGTGATGCACTAATGTTTGATGAAGTGGTGCAGAGATTATATATATACATGTATATGGGTGTATTGTGTGGAAAAACAAGACAAAAGAAAGCAGAAAAACTTTCACCAGGCCGGATAATCTGGGCCGGATAATCCGGGCCGGATATTTGCAAAATATCCGGTCCCCCAAAATCGGCTAAGGACTTTTGGAGAAGTGGCTCAGTACTCCCCTGGACATGGGCCGGATTTTTGGCCGGACTTTTGCCCGGAATTTCCCAAGGCCGGACTTTTTGGGGGGGATTATCCGGCCCCAACTTAGGCCGGATTATCCAGCCCCTGAAATTAGTCTCCAACGGCTGGATTTTGAGAGGGGTATTTATACCCCCTTCTTCCTCCTTCCAACATGCTCAATCATTGCACAAAAATCTGCCAAGCTTCACCACCATTAGAGCCACCTCAAGAACACAAGATTTGCAAGATCTTCTCCTCCACCCAACCAAAGCTCTTGATCTTTGTAGATTCGAAGGAGAAGACCCCGATCTACATCCTCACCGAAGCGATTCTCATTTCCCCCTCATATGCTTGAGGCCCCCCTTGCTAGTGTTCCTCTTTGGATCCCTAGTTGTTTGTTGTTGATGTATTCTTGTTGATTTTTGTGTTGTTACAGATTTGGGAGCCTCCAATTTGGTTGTGGATGTGTGCCCCAAGAACCTTGTAAAGGCCCGGTTTCCACCTCGAGGAAATCCCTTAGTGGAAGTGGGCTAGGCCTTCGTGGCGTTGCTCAGAGGAGACCTGAGTGAAGCCTTCGTGGCGTTGGTTTGGATTTCGTAGCAACCACACTCCTCCAAACGTAGACGTACCTTCTTGCAAAGGAAGGGAACTACATGAATCAACTCCGTGTCTCCACGTGCTCCACTCTCGGTTACCTCTATCCTATTATATCTCCTATATATTGCGTAGCTATATCTTGCTTAGTTGTTACGCTTGTCATATAGGTAAATTCACATAGTTGCATATCTAGAGAATTTACCTTTGTGTCAAGCCTAAATTGAAAAAAGAACTAAAATTTGATTAGCACCTATTCACCCCCCTCTAGGTGCGGCATACAATCCTTTCAATTGGTATGAGAGCCTCGGCTCTTATTTCGGGCTTAACCGCCTAAGAGTATGCCGGACGATAATGTTACGGAAGGAGCCGCAAAGCCGGTTTCTATGGAAGATCTCAAGTCGTTGGAAACATCCTTGAAGTCCTCCATGGAAGCTCAAATGGAAAGCATAAAAAAGATGATTTCCGAGCTTTTGCCGCGGGCTCCCGCCGTCATCCCCGTCATAGAGGAAAGGGACAAGAGTGGGTTAGAAAAGGGAGATGCTTCGGGCTCACCCTCCTCTACCACACCCTAGGAGAGTGATCACTTAGAAAATAATAAACTCCCCACTACTTCTCCTAGAGCAAGAAGTGATGGTGGGAGCTACCATAATGTGCCTCCATCCTTCCGCTCCCCCGACATTCCGGTTCCCCATCCTCATATAAACATTCGGGGCAACCCACCTAAGTTTAATGATAAATATTTCGATACATGGCAATTTGAGTTTCGCTCTCATGTTCGCAGTGCCTCCAATGAACTTTGGAGAATCATCTTGGAAGGCTTCAAGCCTTACAACCCCGACAATTTGACTAGAAGAGAAGAGGTTGATAATCAACTCAACGACATTGCCTTGCACATGATTCAAACTAGTGTGGGGACAAAGGACTTGTCTCTTGTTCGGAATTTCTCCACCGCCAAGGAAGCTTGGGATGGTTTGGCCGCTAGTTGCATGGGAAGTGAAAGCATGAGAAGGGACAAGTATAATGCCCTTTGGAATCAAGCCGAAGGATTCATGAGGCTACCGGATGAAGATCATCAAGTCATGTATAGAAGACTTATCACCGTTGCCGACGCTTTTCGGAATGTGGGTGCCAAACACATTGATGACTCTTGGATCAAAGATAAGTATATTGACTGCATGATGCCGTTTGAACCCGTTGATGTCAAGACTCTTGTTGGGAGAGAATGCTTTTCCTCTCTCACTTCTCAACAAGCGGTGCACGAGTTGCAAGCTCTCAAGGTGCTCGAGCAAAACTCTCATGATTCTCGCAATCGAGCTATTGGGATGTGAAGAGGGACCAACCTTGCCTTGACGGTCAATTCCGTGGAAGAAGTGAACCCCCAAGAACCATATAGGACATTGATGTCTACGGGTGCTTCTATTCTTGTAGACAGTGTTGGGCCTCCAAGAGCAGAGGTTTGTAGAACAGCAGCAAGTTTCCCTTAAGTGGATCACCCAAGGTTTATCGAACTCAGGGAGGAAGAGGTCAAAGATATCCCTCTCATGCAACCCTGCAACCACAAAGCAAGAAGTCTCTTGTGTCCCCAACACACCTAATAGGTGCACTAGTTCGGCGAAGAGATAGTGAAATACAGGTGGTATGAATATATATGAGCAGTAGTAACAGTACCAGAAAATAGCTTGATGCTACAACTGGCGTGTGGTTGATGGTGGTAATATTGCAGGCAGTACAGATGCAGTAAAACAGTAAACAAGCAGCGATAGCAGTATTTGAGAACAAGGCCTAGGGATTATACTTTCACTAGTGGACACTCTCAACATTGATCACATAACAGAATAGATAAATGCTATACTCTACACTCTGTTGTTGGATGATGAACACCACTAATTGTGTAGGATTACACGAACCCTCAATGCCGGAGTTAACAAGCTCCACAATATTCGATATTCATATTTAAATAACCTTAGAGTGCATGATAGATCAACACAACTACACCAAGTACTAACATAGCATGCACACTGTCACCATCACACTATGAAGGAGGCATAGATCACATCAATACTATCATAGCAATAATTAACTTCATAATCTACAAGAGATTACAATCACAACCTACGCCAAGTACTACACGATGCACACACTGTCACCATTACACCGTGCAGGAGGAATAGACTACTTTAATAACATCACTAGAGTAGCACATAGATGAATTGTGATACAAAACTCATATGAATCTCAATCATGTAAGGCAGCTCATGAGATCATTGTATTGAAGTACATATGAGAGAGATTAACCACATAGCTACCGGTACAGCCCTTAGCCTCGATGGAGAACTACTCCCTCCTCATGGGAGACAGCAGCGTTGATGAAGATGGCGGTGGAGATGGCAGCGGTGTCGATGGAGAAGCCTTCCGGGGGCACTTACCCGTCCCGGCGGCGTGCCGGAACAGAGACTCCTGTCCCCCAGATCTTGGCTTCGCGATGGCGGCGGCTCTGGAAGGTTTCTCGTACCGTGGCTTTTCCGTATCGATGTTTTAGGTCAGGGACCTTTATATAGGCGAAGAGGCGGAGTCGGAGGGGGTACGGAGCCGCCACACAATAGGGCGGCGCGGCCAAGGCCTGGGCCGCGCCAGCCACATGTGTGGGCCCCCTGTGGCCCTCCTCTGGTCCCTCTCGGGTGTTCTGGAAGCTTCGTGCAATTCTAAGATGCTGGGCATTGATTTCGTCCAATTCCGAGAATATTTCCTTACTAGGATTTCTGAAACCAAAAACAGCAGAAAACAGGAACTGACACTTCGGCATCTCGTCAATAGGTTAGTTCCGGAAAATGCATAAATATGACATAAAGTATGCATAAAACATGTAGATATCATCAATAATGTGGCATGGAACATAAGAAATTATCGATACGTCGGAGACGTATCAGCATCCCCAAGCTTAGTTCCTGCTCGTCCCGAGCAGGTAAACGATAACAAAGATAATTTCTGGAGTGACATGCCATCATAACCTTGATCATACTATTGTAAGCACATGTAATGAATGCAGCGATCCAAAGCAATGGTAAAGACAATGAGTAAACAATTGAATCATATAGCAAAGACTTTTCATGAATAGTACTTTCAAGACAAGCATCAATAAGTCTTGCATAAGAGTTAACTCATAAAGCAATAATTCAAAGTAAAGGTATTGAAGCAACACAAAGGAAGATGAAGTTTCAGTGGTTGCTTTCAACTTATAACATGTATATCTCATGGATATTGTCAATGTAAAGTAATATAACAAGTGCAATATGCAAGTATGTAGGAATCAATGCACAGTTCACACAAGTGTTTGCTTCTTGAGATGGAGAGAAATAGGTGAACTGACTCAACATAAAAGTAAAAGAAAGGCCCTTCGCAGAGGGAAGCATTGATTGCTATGTTTGTGCTAGAGCTTTGATTTTGAAAACAAGAAACAATTTTTTCAACGGTAGTAATAAAGCATATGTGTTATGTAAATTATATCCTACAAGTTGCAAGCCTCATGCATAGTATACTAATAGTGCCCGCACCTTGTCCTAATTAGCTCGGATTACCTGGATTATCATCGCAATACATATGTTTTAACCAAGTGTCATAAAGGGGTACCTGTATGCCGCCTGTACAAAGGTCTAAGGAGAAAGCTCGCATTGGATTTCTCGCTTTTGATTATTCTCAACTTAGACATCCATACCGGGACAACATAGACAACAGATAATGGACTCCTCTTTTATGCATAAGCATTCAACAACAGCTAATTTTCTCATATGAGATTGAGGATATTTGTCCAAAACTGAAACTTCCACCATGGATCATGGCTTTAGTTAGCTGCCCAATGTTCTTCTCTAACATTATGCATGCTCTAACCATTCTAGTGGTAAATCTCCCTTACTTCAGACAAGATGGACATGCATAGCAACTCACATGATATTCAACAAAGAGTAGTTGATGGCGTCCCCAGGAACATGGTTATCGCTCGACAAGCAACTTAATAAGAGATAAAGTGCATAAGTACATATTCAATACCACAATAGTTTTTAGGCTATTTGTCCCATGAGCTATATATTGCAAAGGTAGAGGATAGAAATTTTAAAGGTAGCACTCAAGCAATTTACTTTGGAATGGCAGAGAAATACCATGTAGTAGGTAGGTATGGTGGACACAAATGGCATAGTGGTTGGCTCAAGGATTTTGGATGCATGAGAAGTATTCCCTCTCGATACAAGGCTTAGGCTAGCAAGGTTATTTGAAACAAACACAAGTATGAAGCGGTGCAGCAAAACTCACATAAAAGACATATTGTAAACATTATAAGACTCTACACCGTCTTCCTTGTTGTTCAAACACTTACTAGAAATTATCTAGACCTTAGAGAGACCAATTATGCAAACCAAATTTTAGCAAGCTCTATGTATTTCTTCATTAATAGGTGCAAAGTATATGATGCAAGAGCTTAAACATGAGCACAACAATTGCCAAGTATCAAATTATTCAAGACATCATACCAATTACTACATGTAGCATTTTCCGTTTCCAACCATATAACAATTAACGAAGCAGTTTCAACCTTCGCCATGAAAATTAAAAGCTAAGAACACATGTGTTCATATGAACCAACGGAGCGTGTCTCTCTCCCACACAATGAATGCTAGGATCCATTTTATTCAAACAAAACAAAAATGAAAACAAAAGCACACAGACGCTCCAAGTAAAGTGCATAAGATGTGGCCGAATAAAAATATATTTTCAAGGGAGGAACCTGATAATTTGTCGATGAAGAAGGGGATGCCTTGGGCATCCCCAAGCTTAGATGCTTGAGTCTTCTTGAAATATGCAGGGATGAACCACCGGGGCATCCCCAAGCTTAGAGCTTTCACTCTTCTTGATCATATTGTATCATCCTCCTCTCTTGACCCTTGAAAACTTCCTCCACACCAAACTCAAATCAAACTCATTAGAGGGTTAGTGCATAATCAAAACCTCACATGTTCAGAGGTGACACAATCATTCTTAACACTTCTGGACATTGCTCAAAGCTACTGGAAGTTAATGGAACAAAGAAATCCATCCCACATAGCAAAAGAGGAAATGCGAAATAAAAGGCAGAATCTGTCAAAACAGAACAATCCGTAAATACGAATTTTATTGAGGCACCAGACTTGCTCAAATGAAAATGCTCAAATTTAATGAAAGTCGCGTACATATCTAAGGATCACTCACGTAAATTGGCAGAATTTTTTGAGTTACCTACAGAGAATTCAACCCAGATTCGTGACAGCAAGAAATCTGTTTCTGCGCAGTAATCCAAATCTAGTATCAACCTTTCTATCAAAGACTTCACTTGGCACAACAATGCAATAAAGTAAGATAAGGAGAGGTTGCTACAGTAGTAACAACTTCCAAGACACAAATATAAAACAAAATTACTGTAGCAAAATAACACATGGGTTATCTCCCAAGAAGTGCTTTCTTTATAGCCATTAAGATGGGCTCAGCAGTTTTAATGATGCACTCGCAAGAAATAGTATTTGAAGCAAAAGAGAGCATCAAGAGGAAAATTCAAAACACATTTAAGCCTAACATGCTTCCTATGCATAGGAATCTTGTAAATAAACAAGTTCATGAGGAGCAAAGTAACAAGCATAGGAAGATAAAACAAGTATAGCTTCAAAAATTTCAGCATATAGAGAGGTGTTTTAGTAACATGAAAATTTCGACAACCATATTTTCCTCTCTCATAATAATATCCAATAGCATCATGATCAAACTCAACAATATAACTATCAAATAAAACATTCTTATCATGAGTCTCATGCATAAAATTATTACTCTCCACATAAGCATAATCAATTTTATTAGCAATAGTGGGAGCGAATTCAACAAAGTAGCTATTATTATTATTCTCATCATCAAATATAGGAGGCATATTGTAGTCATAATCAAATTTATTCTCCATAACAGGTGGCACCAAAAGGCAACTATCATTATAATCATCATAAATAGGAGGCAAAGTATCATCAAAGTAAATTTTCTCCTCAATGCTTGGGGGACTAAAGAGATCATGCTCATCAAAACCAGCTTCCCCAAGCTTAGAATTTTCCATATCATTAGAAACAATGGTATTCAAAGTGTTCATACTAATATGTTCCATGGGTTTTTTTAATTTTAGCATCAAACCATCCATGTCTTAACTCAGGAAAAAGAATAAAAAGCTCCATGTTGCTTTCCATTATGCCAAACTAGTGTAAAACAAGAAACAAAAAGATGCAATTGCAGGATCTAAAGGAAATAGCTTTGAGTACTTACAACGGTGCCGGATAATAGCCTAGTAGCCGAGATCCGGAGTGTGAGTACCTTTTACCTTTCCTCCCCGGCAACGGCGCCAGAAAAGTGCTTGATGTCTATGGGTGCTTCTATTCTTGTAGACAGTGTTGGGCCTCCAAGAGCAGAGGTTTGTAGAACAGCAGCAAGTTTCCCTTAAGTGGATCACCCAAGGTTTATCGAACTCAGGGAGGAAGAGGTCAAAGATATCCCTCTCATGCAACCCTGCAACCACAAAGTAAGAAGTCTCTTGTGTCCCCAACACACCTAATAGGTGCACTAGTTCGGCGAAGAGATAGTGAAATACAGGTGGTATGAATATATATGAGCAGTAGTAACAGTACCAGAAAATAGCTCGATGCTACAACTGGCGTGTGGTTGATGGTGGTAATATTGCAGGCAGTATAGATGCAGTAAAACAGTAAACAAGTAGCGATAGCAGTATTTGGGAACAAGGCCTAGGGATTATACTTTCACTAGTGGACACTCTCAACATTGATCACATAACAGAATAGATAAATGCTATACTCTACACTCTGTTGTTGGATGATGACCACCACTAATTGTGTAGGATTACACGAACCCTCAATGTCGGAGTTAACAAGCTCCACAATATTCGATATTCATATTTAAATAACCTTAGAGTGCATGATAGATCAACACAACTACACCAAGTACTAACATAGCATGCACACTGTCACCATCACACTATGAAGGAGGCATAGATCACATCAATACTATCATAGCAATAATTAACTTCATAATCTACAAGAGATTACAATCATAACCTACGCCAAGTACTACACGATGCACACACTGTCACCATTACACCGTGCAGGAGGAATAAACTATTTTAATAACATCACTAGAGTAGCACATAGATGAATTGCGATACAAAACTCATATGAATCTCAATCATGTAAGGCAGCTCATGAGATCATTGTATTGAAGTACATAGGAGAGAGATTAACCACATATCTACCGGTACAGCCTTTAGCCTCGATGGAGAACTACTCCCTCCTCATGGGAGACAGCAGCGTTGATGAAGATGGCGGTGGAGATGGCAGCGGTGTCGATGGAGAAGCCTTTCGGGGGCACTTCCCCATCCCGGCGGCGTGCCGGAATAGAGACTCCTGTCCCCCAGATCTTGGCTTCGCGATGGCGGCGGCTCTGGAAGGTTTCTCGTACCGTGGCTTTTCCGTATCGATGTTTTAGGTCAGGGACCTTTATATAGGCGAAGAGGCGGAGTCGGAGGGGGTACGGAGCCGCCACACAATAGGGCGGCGCGGCCAAGGCCTGGGCCGCGCCAGCCACATGTGTGGGCCCCCTGTGGCGCTCCTCTGGTCCCTCTCGGGTGTTCTGGAAGCTTCGTGCAATTCTAAGATGCTGGGCGTTGATTTCGTCCAATTCCGAGAATATTTCCTTACTAGGATTTCTGAAACCAAAAACAGCAGATAACAGGAACTGGCACTTCGGCATCTCGTCAATAGGTTAGTTCCGGAAAATGCATAAATATGACATAAAGTATGCATAAAACATGTAGATATCATCAATAATGTGGCATGGAACATAAGAAATTATCGATACGTCGGAGACGTATCAGACATCTTGGAGTATGTCTTATCCGGATGATTTGGAATACCACTACAATGACCACATGGCATTCCATGCAAAAAATCTTTTGGGTTGATCCATCCAAGGCCAAGGAAGACACTATCAAGAGAAACAACTCAAGTGGGTTAAAGGGTTTGGGCCCAAAAACAAGAACTTGCTACAATTGTGGTGACAAGGACCATTTCATCGCCCAATGCCCCTGTGAGCATAGGGAAGCTCGTGGTGGAAGGCTCATTCCCAAGGACAAGGGCAAAGTCTCAAAGGCACCCAACAAGAAATTCTACAACAAGGGTAAGAAGGACAAGAGGCCTTCAAGGATTGTGCTCATGACCAAGGAAGAGTATTCTTCTGATGAAATTTAGAGTGGTAGTGATGAAGAAGAAACCTCAAAGGAAGTGGCCGACATTGCCACCACCAATATTCCCTCTTCATCTCTCTTTGAATCCCCAATGAGAACCCTCACATCAAGAATGCACATTGCTTCATGGCTAGGTCCTCCTTGGACACATCTATTGTGCTATCAACTCAAGAAGAATATACCTCCGGTGATGATGATGATGAAGAAGATGAAACTTCGAATGGATTGGTTGCTCTTGCTTCTCTCTCCACCAACTCTTCATCACCAAATGAATCCCCCAATGAAGACATTCACTTGAAGGAAGAAAGTTGCCTCATGGCTAAATCTTCCGAGGTATCATCCCCTAACCCCTCTATGCCTATCATATGAAATGACCTAGGGGTTGATCATGCCAGTTTAAAAGTGAAACAAGAAATGCTTGATTTTGATGAGTTCATTCTTAACTTGAAAGGTGACACTAAAAAGCATGTTTCAAATCTCATGGTTTGTCTAGCACAACTAAATGATACCCTTGAGAAAAATGTCAATTAGAGAGAGAGGACTCTCTTGAAATTTATGCTCTTAAAAATGCCCTTGAGGAAGGACAAGAAACTATAGCTTCTCTTGAAGAGAGGCTAGAAATTCTTCAAGAGCCTCAAGATGAAATTAATAAGCTTACTAAAGATAGAGATCTTGCTCGAGCTAAGGTAAAATTTCTTAAAAAGGAAAAGGCTAAATTTGGTGTTGATCATGAGAAACTTGTGAAGGATCTAGAGGAACTAGACAAGGCTCACAAAGCTTTGAAGAGTGAAAACTCTATTCTCTCCAAGTCTAATGAGCAACTTCAAATTATGCTTGCTAAATATGATGTGCCTAGCTCCTCCACCTCTACTTGTGATCATGCAAACATTATTGAGGAAAATGCTAGGTTAAAGGATGAACTTGCTAAGGCCTCCTCTCCCCAAAGTAAATTGTCTTTGGATGATCTTTTGTGTAAACAAAGATCAAACAATGGGAAGGAGGGCATTGGTTATATTGCCAAGGCAAAGAAGGCAAACAACAAGAAAACCAAGCCCGGACAAAAGAAGGTTATCACTAATGATGAAGCCCCTAAGGCCAACATCATTAATGATGATGATGCGGGAATTGCTAACCCTCACTATGTTTTATTTAAAGATTATTATGGTGATGTTTATGCAAAATATGTTGGTCCATATTATGGTTATGTTTCTTGGTCTATTTGGGTCCCAAAGACCCTTGTTGCTAACAAAAGAGGACCCACTGAAAAATGGGTACCTAAATCCAAGAATTGATCTCATGTAGGACTATGCCGCCGGAGGGTCAAAATGGGTACTTGATAGTGGATGTACAAGTCATATGACCGGCGGAAAGAACCTCGTCAAGCAGTTGATGCCCAACATAAATCATATCACCGTCTCCTTTGGCGATAATTCTACATCCGAGGTATTGGGTTTTGGCAAGGTTGTGGTTGCACACAACATTACTCTTGTGGATGTCATGCTTGTCAAAACCCTTGGTTACAATTTACTTTCCATTTCCGCCCTTGGCAAGATGGGTTTCGCCGTCTTTATTGATAAAGATATTGTGGTCCTATTGTGGAGCAAGACTCTAAAAGTCGCTTTCGTTGGGTATCGCGAACATAACTTGTATGTGGTGGACTTCTCGGGGACCACCACGACAAGTGCGATGTGCCTATTCGGAAAGGCGGATGTGGGTTGGTTGTGGCATCGCCGCTTGGCCCATGTCAACATGAGAACTTTGCAAAGTCTTCACAAGGGGAACCATATTGTGGGACTAATGGAAAGTGTCTTTTGCCAAAGATCGTGTTTGTAGGGCTTGTGTTGAAGGCAAAATGCATGACTCTCCGCACCCAAGCAAGACTATTATCTCTTCCAAGAGGATCTTGGAGCTCCTTCATGTGGATCTCTTTGGTCCCACCACTCATGCAAGTCTTGGTGCGAAGAAACATTGCTTGGTGATTGTTGATGACTACTCAAGATACACTTGGGTCTACTTTCTCAAAAGGAAAGATGAGACTCAACAAATCTTCATTTACTTTTCCACCGAGGTGCAACGCCAACACAACCTCCTTATAATGGCAATAAGAAGTGACAACAGCTCCGAGTTCAAGAACTATACACTCAATGATTTTCTTAGTGATGAGGGGATAAGACATCAATATTCCGCTGCATACACCCCTCAACAAAATGGTGTTGCAGAGAGGACGAACTGGACTCTTATGGATATGGCAAGGTCTATGATGGCGTAGTACAAATCCCGCTATAATTTTTGGGCCGAAGCCATCTCCACCGCTTGCCACTCCTCTAACTGGCTCTATCTCCGCAAGGGCTTGAACAAGACTCCATATGAAATACTCGCCGGGAACAAGCCTAATATCTCATACTTCAAAGTGTTCGGGTGTAAGGGTTTCTATAAAATCAAAGGAGTTCGTTTATCTAAATTTGCTCCTAAAGCTTTGGAGGGTATATTTGTTGGTTATGGGGCCGAATCTCACACTTATAGAGTCTTTGATGTATCCTCCGAGATTATCATAGAATCTTGTAGTGTGAAGTCGAAGAAAATGATGGCTCCCAAGTGGGGCAAGTTAATGTATGTGCAGGTGATGAAATACCTCAAGATGCCATAGTAAGAATGGGTGTGAGATTTTTCCGCCCCATTGAGGGACACGGTGTGGCGTCTCGGGAAGGACTATGCTCTACCACGATGGAGCCCTCATTTTCTCAACATCAACAAACCCCATCTCTTGAAGCTAATGATGCACCAACCCAAGAACAAGAACCTCCCTCTAGTGTGCAAGATCAATGACAAGATCAACCAAGGATTCATGATGGCTCCGATGAGTATCCATTTGATATTTGCTCCTCACCAAATGATGTCCAAGATCAAGCACATGATGTTGAGCACTCTCAAGAAATTGAGGAAGCTCAAGTTGAAGGTCAAGACGGGGACCCAAATGATCAAGTTGATCAAGTGATACCTCCAAGGCCAAGAAGAACCAAGGAGGAGATCGAGACCCGTCGTCTAGCGAGAAGAGAGAGGCAACTTGAGCGTCTTGAACACACACATGACAAGTTCCTTGGTGATGTAAGAGCGAGTGTTTCCACAAGAAGTAAATTGGCTAACTTTAGCAATCATCGTGCTTATATCTCCTTAGTGGAACCCAAGAAAGTATTTGAGGCTCTTGAAGATTCGGATTGGTTGGAAGCTATGCACGAGGAACTCAACAACTTCAAGCGCAATAAAGTATGGACCTTAGTGGAGAAGCCAAAGGAGTGCCGCAATGTTATAGGCACTAAATGGATTTTCAAGAACAAGCAAGATGAGTTTGGAAATGTTGTGAGGAACAAGGCAAGATTGGTAGCTCAAGGTTTCTCTCAAATTGAAGGAATTGACTTTGGAGAAACTTATGCTCCCGTGGCTCGCCTTGAGTCCATCCGTATCCTTCTTGCTTATGCATCGCATCATAACTTTAAGTTACAACAAATGGATGTGAAAAGTGCATTTCTTAATGGTCCTTTGCATGAAGAGGTTTATGTTAAGCAACCCCCGGAGTTTGAGGATCTCAACTTTCCTAACCATGTCTATAAGCTTGATAAAGCACTTTATGGTCTCAAACAAGCTCCTTGAGCTTGGTACGAGCACCTTAAAGAATTATTGATAGACCGTGGATTTGATGTTGGGCTAATCGATCCCACTCTTTTTACTAAGAGGGTCAATGGGGAGCTTTTCGTTTGCCAATTATATGTTGATGATATTATCTTTGGCTCTACTAACAAAGATTTCAATGATGAATTTTCAAAGCTTATGACTGATAGGTTTGAGATGTCTATGATGGGAGAGATGAGGTTCTTTCTTAGTTTTGAGATCAAGCAATTGAGAGAAGGGACTTTCATCAATCAAGCCAAATATCTCCAAGACATGCTCAAGAGGTTCAAGATGACCGAGATGAAGGGTTTAGCCACTCCTATGGTTACTAAATGTCATCTTGCACTAGATCCAAATGGTAAAGAGGTGGATCAAAAGGTATATCGCTCCATGATTGGATCCTTTCTTTACCTTTGTGCATCTAAACCGGACATAGTGTTGAGTGTTGGTGTGTGTGCAAGATATCAAGCTTCTCCTAAGGAAAGTCACATGATGGCTATTAAAAGAATATTTTGATATTTAGTTGACACCCCAAGATATGGTCTTTGGTATCCTAAAGGTTCAAGTTTCTTTCTCAATGGATACACTGACGCGGATTGGGCGGGGGACAAGGATGATAGGAAATCAACCTCCGGGGCTTGCCAATTCCTTGGTAGGTCCTTGGTGTGTTGGTCTTCTAAGAAGCAAAAATTATATATCTCTCTCCACCGCCGAAGCCGAATATGTTGCCGCCGCAAGTGGATGAACTCAATTGTTATGGATGAGGCAAACTTTAAAGGAATATGGTGTCACTTGTGACAAAGTGCCTCTATTATGTGACAATGAAAGTGCTATCAAGATTGCCTATAATCCGGTGCAACATTCAAGAACGAAGCATATTGAGATCCAAAACCATTTTATTAGGGATCATGTTGCCCGTGGTGATATTGAGCTATTATTTGTTCCTACCAAAGATCAACTTGCCGATATATTCACGAAGCCTCTTGATGAAGCAAGATTTTGCTATTTGAGGAATGAGCTAAATATCATTGATTCAAGGAGTATAGCTTGACCATCTTGCAAACACATCTTTGTCTCAAAACTTTATTTGGTCTAGATGTGGGCATGGAAATAGGGGGAGTGCGGTTTAAACTATTGAGCTATCCCTCCCCCCATTTTGCCGATAGTAAGAAATCATTCTCTTTATATCATATGTTGATATGTGAGCTTCAATGACGAGTATTGGTTTTGGGCCCAAGATATATCTTCGCGGTGCCAAACCATATCACTGCTGCATGGTGGCCTAGGCCACCACACTCTTCTTTGTGAAGAGTTGGAGTTATTTGGATCTTAATTGGATTTATTTGACATCTCCTTGTTCTTATGGGAAATCACTGTAGTTTGGCCTTATTTGCTCATATCTTGCAAACTTGAGTGATCATGTACCATTAACAGTTCGATTGTTCTAAACCCAAGCCTACACTCATCTATAAGCCATTTACATCTTGCTCCTATGTCATGTTTTGGTAAAAACTTGGAGTTTGAGGAGTTTCGGTCGGATGATCTCGGTTGTCCCATCTTATTGATCAATTTGCCTCTTATATGTGACGTGATATCTTATTGCATCACATATGAGCATATGCAAATAACCAACAAAAGATAGGAAGGATTTCCGGTGTTCTGGAATTTTCCAGAAAACCGGATAATCCGGCCTTTGGGCACACAGGAAAATCCGGCGATTATCCGACCTGGGCTGGTTGCGAAGGGGATTTAGGAGAGGCCGCGGGGTGGACGGTTGCCACAGCAACCAGTCTCCCCCACGCGCCCTCTCTCTCCTCCATAGTCGCCGGAGCTCCTCCTCCTCGCCGGATCCGCCCCGTCCGCTCCCTCTCAGAGTTTTTGGATGGATCGGGTGCTCCTCCTCCCTAGCTTTCATCCCCTCCAAGCGGCTCCTCCAATGGATGAGGGTATGGCTCACAATCCCTAACCCTAGGTGTTGTGATTTATATGTGCTATTTTATTGATGGGGATGTTGTCTAGTTGTTCCAAATCATGTGTAGTATACTCCATTTGCATGCTATGAGGCCGATCTGGTTCTAGACAAGTTTTTGCTTGAGATTTCTGCAGATTTGCAGGGCCGGATTATCCGGCCAGGCCGGATTATCTGCCCCTCGGGGACCCCGGATTATCCGGCCTGGAGTTATGTTGCTGCTGCAGTTTTGATTCAATCTATCATGTCTAAACTTTTACCGACTCATAGTATGTTTCTAGAGTACACTACTGTATCAATGCATGACTTATGAGCATTATCTTCTCTTTGCTATCCATCTTTGTCTATCACAGGTGGTTCTAGGAGGCGTACTAGGACTTCAAGGTCGAGTGACGAGTTTGCACAGAATGCTCCTCGCAAGTCCGCCACTCTGAGGCGGAAAGGCAAGGCAACTAGGGAAAACTACAAGACCATGGATAGTATCTCTTATGTTGCTATCCGACAGAAGAACTGGTATGAAGACATTGAGAGGGATGATGATATTGAGGACAAGCGCTTCTGGTGCATGGAGCAGGAGTACATCTTCAAGGATATATATGAACCTATGAAGAAAGTGAGACCTATGCAAGCAATTAATGTGGAGCTTCTGGCTATGAACAATCACTTCGAGGAAGCCATTTGGGTTACGGGAAGAATGGGTTTACATGACCTTATGAAGATGCAGTGTGACTACAGTCCTGATTTGTTCAAGCAATTATTTGCTACACTTGCCTTCAAGAATGATGCAGAGCGCACTTTGCAATGGATGACAGGCTCCACCCAATGTGAGGCAACTTTGCGCCGGTTTGCTTCGATTCTTGGTCTTCCCGCGGAAGGTGGTCACCGCCTTCATGGCCCTCAGAAGACGGATAAGATGGTGCTATTTGATCTCTATGACGAGTCTGGAACTGTTGGCTCTACCAAGGGGCTCCTTCCTATCTATGGTCAGCTCCTCCGCTTCTTTAGAGCCACCATTTCTCCAAGTGGTGGAAACAATGATGCTATCTTTGGAGCTCTTGTGGACCTTATGCATCTCGCCTTTCAGTGTGCTCGTGATGGTGATGAGGAATTAGACTTCACTCTTGATATCATGGAATTCATCTTTAATGAGATTCATGATGCTATGGTCTCCCGGACCACTATGCCCTATGCTCCATATATTCAGCTTCTCATCAACAACACTGCTGCCTTTACTGAAGACTTGGGTCGATTCCCTACCGAGAGTCACACTGTCAAGAAAGCCTACAAGAAGAAGCCAGTTCCCCGTGCTGCACCTGCTTCTGGCTCCTTTATGGGAGATGCCCGCTCTAGTGGCTATGCACCCGGTCGCCCTGTTGCTACCCTGGTGATTCAGAAGAATGTGAAGAAGCTTACTTGGTTTCAGCGCAATGTTCTGTGCATGAACATTGAGATTCACAAGGAAAACTATGAGGCCGGCCGTCAGCGCTCAGAGATTCAGCATACTCAGGCGGTTATTCTTCACAGGCTCAGTGGTGAGCAAGGACCTCCGCCTCAGCCTCCAGTTCACCCAGCTTACAGTGGGTGGCACTCTTCCTAGGTTCCTTGGGCTGACTTGAGCAGAGTATTCAGAGGGCCAGCATCGCTCGCGACTCTCCTCCTCCTGCTGACAGTGATGATGAGTATGTCTCTGAGACGGACTCCGAGTGATCTCCATGGGGTGTGTAGCATCGTGCTTTTCCCCCTTTTGGCGTCTCGATGCCAAAGGGGGAGAAGTGTTCTATTAGGCCTTCTCTACGGGATTTGCTTGGGTAGGGCACAAGCATATGCGTTTACCATTCTTTTATCGCTTGTGTCCTCTTTTATGTCATTTATTTGAACTATTTGGCTTGGTTTGTTCGTTCAAAACTATGTGTTATGTGTGGTTGTGAGACATTATGTTAAGGTTTTCGGAATTCTATATGTTGAGACCAAGGTTTATGATATGGTGTGGTATTTACATATATCCGGCATTATATATCTCCATATGGGTATGATCTCTCTCACCTTGTATCATCTATATATTTGCCTATGTCTCCTGTTTGAGCTCATGTTGGATACCTCTTGTGTTGAGGCACCTCGCACCTATATGTTGTGCATTTGTATTCAAATGCAAATTACTTGTATGCACACATGTAGGGGGAGTGCCTCTATGTTTTGCCAACATGCTTGTTCTCTATAGTGGTTTTTCGTGCAAATCCGTATATTGTCATCAAACACCAACAAGGGGGAGATTGAAAGAACATCTCTCACATTATGTTTTGGGGTGTTTGATGTCAATATACGTGATACACTAATGTTTGATGAAGTGGTGCAGAGATTATATATATACATGTATATGGGTGTCTTGTGTGAAAAAACAAGACAAAAGAAAGAAGAAAACTTTCACCAGGCCGGATAATCCGGGCCGGATATTTGCAAAATATCCGGGCCCCCAAAATCGGCTAAGGACTTTTGGAGAAGTGGCTCAGTACTCCCCTGGACATGGGCCGGATTTTTGGCCGGAATTTCCCAGGGCCGGACTTTTTTTGGGGGGGCGGATTATCCGGCCCCAACTTTGGCCGGATTATCCGGCCCTCGAAAGTCTCCAACGGCTGGATTTTGAGAGGGGGTATTTATATCCCCCCTTCTTCCTCCTTCCAACCTGCTCAATCATTGCACAGAAATCTGCCAAACTTCACCACCATTAGAGCCACCTCAAGAACACAAGATTTGCAAGATCTTCTCCTCCACCCAACCAAAGCTCTTGATCTTTGGAGATTCGAAGGAGAAGACCCCGATCTATATCCTCACCGAAGCGATTCTCATTTCCCCCTCATATGCTTGAGGGCCCCCTTGCTAGTGTTCCTCTTTGGATCCCTAGTTGTTTGTTGTTGATGTATTATTGTTGATTGTTGTGTTGTTACAGATTTGGGAGCCTCCAATTTGGTTGTGGATGTGTGCCACAAGAACCTTGTAAAGGCCCTGTTTCCGCCTCGAGGAAATCCCTTAGTGGAAGTGGGCTAGGCCTTCGTGGCGTTGCTCACAGGAGACCTGAGTGAAGTCTTCGTGGCGTTGGTTTGGCTTTCGTAGCAACCACACTACTCCAAACGTAGACGTACCTTCTTGCAAAGGAAGGGAACTACGGGAATCAACTCCGTGTCTCCGCGTGCTCCACTCTCGGTTACCTCTATCCTATTATATCTCCTATATATTGCGTAGCTATATCTTGCTTTGTTGTTAACCTTGTCATATAGGTAAATTCACATAGTTGCATATCTAGAGAATTTACCTTTGTGTCAAGCCTAAATTGAAAAAGAACTAAAAATTGGTTAGCACCTATTCACCCCCCTCTAGGTGCGGCATACGATCCTTTCAATCTTGTAAAAGTTTTAAACCGCCTATTTGCCCCCCCCCCCCCCCCCCCCCCCTCTAGGCGACATCTGTATCTTTTCAACTACATCGTTTAGACTACTCATAGTGGGAGTAACATACGTAGTAACATCACACATCCAAGATATTTTGGTAATATGGCATGACAATAAATGAAAAAAAAAAAGTGAGGTGGTAACTATCTATGTTACCATAACAGTACACTTCTTAACACAATATGAGTCTGCAATATAATAAATATAAGTTTGCTGTGTTACTCCCCCCTATGAAGGTAGTCTTATAGACAATCACTAGGCACATCCGTCACACAAAGGAAGACATACTAGTACTCGATTCTGAGTACTAAACTAGGAGCAACCCCCCAAAAAAACTACACTGGGAGTAATGTTGTGTCTGCACTATGATCTCTCCGCGTAGGGTGCTTCTGATTTGTACAGATTAAGAGGCGGTATATTTTAGACAACCACTTGCCTTTTTTTTTTTTTTTTTGCTTGGAACACTCGATTCTAAGAGTACCTTTTTAGAAAAATGATTCCATTAAATACCTGGCTAAGCAGAAATACTGCACACTTACGAAGTCTGGTAAAGCTTCCAGCCACAATGACTGCAGCTCATGCCTACGCATGCCATAAGCCGCAAGTTGATGTCCCAGCTTGTTACAAACCCTTAGGCAATACAATAACAAAACTGAAATGAAATTTGCCTTCTAGTCGTGTTGGTCAAGGTAATTACAACAATTAGATGAAAAAATGAATTACAACATCTCATCATGTGTCCTCTTCTCCTCTAGAAGGCGTGTATTCTGCCAGCCTCTGTCGAGAATCTCAGGTATACAACCAGCCTAGACCAACTCCATCGTGAAATCACATCACAACAATTCCACACACAGAAACACGGAACTAGCCACCCAAATTCGTGACGGGTCCCTTGAACCAGTGCCTGGCACTGAAAATCCACGACCCCAACACGAGGATGAAGAGCCCACCGACGGCGACTGGCGTGTAGTTGAGTGTGTCCTTGGTCACCGGGTACGTGACGGGCAGCGAGAAGAGCACGGTGATGGTGGCCACCCAGAGCACGGCAACCCAGCCCACCACGACGCCGTACCGTCCGAGGTTGAACGGCCCCGGCACGAAGTACTTGCGTGCCAGCGTCACCCGGAAGAAGATGGGCAGCGCGTACGCGATGTAGAGCCCGATGGTCGCGATCGACACCATGGCCTGGAACGCCACCAGGCTGCCCAGCGACTGCAGTTATCAGTTTTCAGAGCAGGATTAGAATGGAGTGTGCCTGAAAGATTTTTCAGTGAAATGTACGTTCTGGTGCCAGTCAATCGTTTAATTACCGGCAACGCCATGCACAGGGAGATGAAGGTCGAGAGCCAGACGGCGTTGATGGGCACCTCGTGCTTGTTGACCTTCTGCCACACGGACGACAGCGGCATTGCCCCGTCTCTCGAGAACGCGTACGCCATCCTAAGCATCAGAACGAGCGACTGAGCGATGCAGACAAATGACAATACGCCCCGTCTAATGGGAAGCAAAGCAGGGGATGATCACCTGGAGTTGCTTGTCACCGAGCTCATGCCGCAGAAGTATATGGCGACGGCAACGATACCCAGGCAGATGATCCCGCCCACGCCGCTACCGTACCGGCTCTTGAACGCTTCGTAGAACACCTGGGCGATCGCGTACCCTCCGGCTTCATTGTCGGGGCTCAGAAGGGATGGTATGTCCTTCACCGCAAATGTGATGCCCAGTATGTATCCCCAGCCGACTACTATGGATATACCGATCGCGCTGATGATCCCGATCGGGCCGTTCGTGTCTGCGTTTTTCGTCTCCTCAGTCTGCAAGAACAGAGAACCAACAAACTGTTAGATTTGGCCGCACATTGCTATCATATCAAGATTTGCTTGGTTTCCCCCCGTTACCATATGCGCTGATGCGTCGTATCCCAGGAGTGTGTACTGGCTCATGAGGAGCCCCAGGACAAAGATGTAAAGGTTGCTGTGTATTCCGGCGCTGTTATCAGTGTTGAAATGGGTGAAGACAAACTCGGCGCTAGCCCTCTCGGTAGCAACAGTCGGCACAACAATCATCAAGACAAAGACACCTGCAGAGAACCACACACGCCCTCATCAATAAAGTGGATGCGAGGATGGTTCTTGCTCTTATTCTCTACTACTAGGTTCAATGAGAATCTGTGCGAATTAATCTCGTAGGTTAAGCGAGAACGCGAGAGATGTGTGACCTAGCATGTTCCAAGCAGCCGCGAACTGGCCAAAGAAGGAGAGCAAGGAGATGGGGAGGCTATTGATGATGGCGTGGCTGAGCAGGATGGCAGCGTGGATGGCGATGACGACGTACTTGGACGCCAGGTACCCTCCTCCGTTGGCGCCGCCGGTGCTGAGAAGGATGATCACCTGGATCAGCTGCGCCAGCGAGTAGTCCACGCTGGTTGTCACCGCCCACTGCAAAGCGCAGCTCAATCAATTAGCACGGAGTGAGATAAGCACTGCAGTTCTGGCTTCTGGGAGAGATATTGTGGTGTGGGTTTACCTGTCCAACGATGTTAAACCTGCATGCAGCACGGATGAACAGCATTAGGGCGGGCCGGAAAATATTGGAACAGGAGGCAAGTAATATTAGTACATGATCGTGAAGGATACTTGTTCCAGCATGGACTTATGAGTAGGTTTTGGTTACCGGTATGATATTTTTCTTGGCGGGACTAGGATTGGCGGTAGCCATGGTTACCGGACATATACCAAACGAGATTTACGACTAAAATTTAAATTCAAATTCCAAGAATATTTAAATATTTTAAGTCCAGTTTCTTGAGGAGGGAGGAGGAAAGAGTTGGGATTGAGCGATGGGGTGGGATCGAGAGAACTGTAGGGTTGGTTGGGCGCCTCTGTTCAGCCTAAATTCAAACCGAGTCGAGATTTTTTGGTTGAGGTGCCCATTTACCGGAGGAGGCTGGGAAATCCGACTCTGCTTATGAGCAGTAAATAGTATCTAAGAAAAATGCGAAATCCATCAGCAGCATCCGAGCACCTATGTGCCCTTTTTTGACAAATTTAAATAAAATATTTCATGGACTCCAAAAAAAAATCTGAATATAAATACACGCATAAATTTATACATTCCGGTAGGGCAGTTGAGGCCGTTTAATTCATATGATCATATCACATAGTAAATAATTTCATAAGAATATTGTAGAGTAGCTTGAGGTTAGATCTCATGAGGAAAAAAATCACTAAGATAAAACAGAATTATTCTTCCCATAGGATTTAAATAGACATGACATCTCAATCCTATAGGATGTCTATTTCTATACTTTTCCTACCATGTGATCCAAACAAACCGTAAAACTACTCTAAAAACGATCAGGTAAGACCTTGGCCAGCAGCCACACTGGAAAGTTAGCGAAGATACTCCGCTAACATATGTTAATGGCTGAGCCCAAGCACCTAAATTGATAATTAAGCTCGTGTATATTCGCTAGTGATTCTCATGTGTGTAGTTTTGAGCCTTATATAGTCCATCTCAATGTCACCACAATCACATTACGTCCCGTCATATGACATGTGATCATTCGGACGAAGGTCTGTATTTCAAGAAAAAGAAAAAATTTGCCCGCAGGCC
Organism: Lolium perenne; assembly: GCF_019359855.2. NCBI lineage: Eukaryota > Viridiplantae > Streptophyta > Magnoliopsida > Poales > Poaceae > Lolium > Lolium perenne. The sequence goes on along the minus strand of NC_067246.2, from coordinate 188,040,945 downwards.
GATAACATTCAAAATTCTTCCATCGTTTGTGTTTGTATATTCTAGCAACTTAAATGGGGACATACGTTCAGTTCAGTGATGACATATCACAACAATCTCAACACTCAGATCGCCTGTTTTGTTTTCAGCATATAACATGTAGTGTGTTGTAATGAAAAAAATCGGGTCTAAAATGAATTTGGTTGTCAAGTAAAAAACAATGTGAATGCAGTAGCAAGCAAGCGATGCTTACCAGCCGGTGAGCCAGGAGGCGAAGGGGCCCCAACGTCGCTCGCTGCAGAGCTTGGCGCTCCAGAAGTAGAGACCGCCGGAGGTAGGGTAGGCGGAGCAGATCTCAGCCATTGCTAGGCCAACGATAACGGTGAAGGTGCCCGCGATCGGCCAACCGTACACCATGGTCACCGGCCCGCCGAATTCGAGACCCGTCCCGTACAACGTCGTGATGCCCGTTAGCACTGACACGATCGAGAAGGTCACTGAGAAGTTGGACAACAGCCTGCATGATAGAGTCTAAATGTCGTTAGCACAGACTTTTGATATGTGAGACTTGCTTATTTGCAAATCACAAAATAGTGGAACAGTGAAGATGGATTGTGAAGAAACTTACAATAACAATAACAAAAAGCTACATATGTAAATTTTTTTTGGGCTGAACTGGTTTAGCAGGCAAGGCTTTTCATGTTTATTTGGGCCCTTTCTAATCATGTGTAAATACTATATCAGTCTTAGTACATTGCTTTGCCTAAAGAAATTAGTACTCCTGACGTTTTTAATCGACGCGGTCCATACCATATTTCTGAAGGATGGTAGCCTAAAACGATATTCACCCGCGTCCATTTAATCCGAACGGAGGGAGTACATTGCTTGGTTCACTAAAACAAATGGTATCTTACAGTGATACAGTGATAGTATTAATTACACACACAGTCAAAAAAGACTAGTATACACAAATACTTCCCCTCCATTGCATTGGACAAAGCAAGTGTAGAGCATCCGCAAGGAGCCGATTCATCGTTGACACACACAATCAAACACGCAACAGGCAGGCGGCAGCAGCAGCAGCAGCTAGCCAGAAGTAACTAGCGTGCATCCACATCAAACAAAACTGGACCGGATTAAACTAGTAAATCGATAGATCGGCAGGATCGATCTGCGCAATAGCTAAACAGAGCGAAGACGAGATAGCAAAACAGAGCGAAGAAGAGATAGATCGATTTCTGGACCAGTGAGGAATGGACGACAGTGAATGCGCACGTACGAGAGATTGCGCTTGAGCTGCGGCTTGTAGCCAAGCAACCGCAGCTTTTTACTGTCGTAGTCCTCGCCGCCGGAGACCATGGCGGCCTCGTCGTCGCCGGCGAGCCGGCTGTAGCTGCTCTGCCCGGCCATGCTCACCCCTCCGCTTCCGCGACCTGGAGACTTGCAGTGGCTCCGAGAAGTAGATTTTTTCTGTGTCTCCAAGCCCCGAGTGTGTAGCTAACTACCACTTCGAGATCAAGATGCCATCCATGTCTCAGGACACGAGCTTAAAAGGAAGACGGCCAGTCCGTCGGGGAGGGAGGAGAGCGTGTGGTGAGGAGGGGCCGGGTAGCCTGGCAGCCCCGATATTCTCTCGCGAGCACGTGGGTTTGATCTCCTGTCTCTGCAGTGTCTCACTCACCCAAAAGTGCCTTCTGATTAAAAATGAAATTAAGGTACCCTCGTGCAAATAATGCAGATTTGGCGTACTGTGCAGTATCACTGGCACAAGTTGCGAAGGAGATCGCGCGGGATTTGCAGGCGTGCTGCACGATTCGCTGCGATATGATTTCTCATATTAAATCGGCATAGAATCAGTACGAATCTTTGTCGAAAAAAATCAGTACGAATACCTGCCGCAACATGCCTCACAAAATCGAAAAATGGAACTGAAAAGCGGAATTTGAAAGGACGCCGGGTAAATTCGGCGATGACCATAGTTCGATATCAAATTGATGCTCTGATTGAGCATCAAAACATACATTGTTCGTAAAATAAAACCTATAATATTGGTACACCGGCGAATACTCGTCGCGACATGCCTCAGAAAACCGAAAAAGTGGTTTTCAGTCTTCCGAAAATGATAGTTCGTTCGAATTTGGCAGTTCAATTTACGGGTTCTGTTAGAAATGCTCTAAGGTAAGAGCCGTCGCTTGCATTGGACGTTAAGAGCATCTCCAGCCGCGTCCCCCAAAGCGTCCCCCAAACCGCGCCGGATTAAGCGTTTGGGGGACGTGTTTCGTTCGTGCCGTGTTTGGGGGACGTCGCTCCCCAGTCGCGTCCCCCAAACAAAATTTCGCAAATTTTAAACTTAAGCGAGATTCATCCAAACTTGCCATATATTACATAGATTCGAACGAAATTTGACTAAATTTAAACTAAACCTAATCTAGAACCACTTGCGGCGGCCGGAGGCGTCGTAGTACTGCTGGAAGTTGTACATCTCGTCGGTGACGACCTCCTGCTTGACGCGCTCGTCCACGGGCTTGTCCTTCACCAAGCCGCTTGGTCCTGCCTCGCCGTCGTCGGTGAGGTCCACCAGCGGCTTGCCGGAGTCGCGGATGGACAAGGCGATCGCCGCGTCGAGGTCGCCCCTCCAGGCGTCCTTGTCGTTCATGGACGCCAAGAACGCCGCCCGCAGACCTGGTCAGTCCTCGGGGTCGTCGCTGCTGGCGATGAGCCGCTGCCGCCGCTCGTACTCCGCCAGCAGCGCCGCCTGCGACGCTTCCTCCGGCTCCTCCTTCACCTCCGGCTTCGGGATGAGGAGGGCGCCGCCGCGCCTCCCTTGCCGCCGCCGGCTGCCGCTGCCGCCACGCCTCGTGTTGACGGGCGACGCCGGCTCCTCCTTCACCTCCCGTTTGGGGACGGTGTACGGCGCCGACCGGTAAGACGAGGACGGCGTCGATCGCGTCGGTCCTGAGGAAGAAGAGTGCGAGGAGGACGAGTACGTCGTCCTCCTCGGCTGCCATTGAGGAGACGGCGGCAGTGACGACGGCATCTCCAGCCATGGAGCGCCGTTGCGGATGCCGCGGATGACGTTCTCGAGGGTGCGCCCCGGAACGCCCCAGAACAGGGCGCGGCCGTCCTTGTTCCAGCTATTGGGGCCACCGACGAGCCCGTCGGTGTTGTGCATCTCGACGTCGTACTTCGCCTGGAAGTACGACGTCCACCAGGCGTCGTTGTTGTTGGCCGCCCACGTCGGATCCAACCGCTCCACCAGGCGTGAGTTGAGCCCGACGGGCCTTGATGGCGTCCCTCCATTGGTCCGTGCGCGGCTTCGGCGGCGACGGAACGCCAATGCCGTTCACGGCGATCTTCCAGCCGCCGCTGCTTGGCAGCCGCATGTCCAGCGGGACTGGATAGCGGGCGTTGTACAGCGCCCACGCCTACGCCACGGTGAGGCTGCCGCGGCCGAAGCCGTTCGCCGCGGCGATCTTGCGGGAGGACGAGCTCGACATTTTTGGAGCGGCGAGGAGAAGATCTGGGAGGGGGGAGGCGGCGGCGACGAGATGGTTTGCGAGCGGTGAGAACTGCATGGCGTCTTTAAACAGCGGCGGCAGCGGGTGGTTGCACGCAATAACGCCGGCGCGGATGGCCACGCGGCCATGCACGACGAGACGCGTCCCTGCGTCGCCTGGGAAAACAGGGACGCCATTAACGTCGCTTGACCAAAGGTAGGCGACGGGGTTTTAGGCTTCCGAGCCGCTGACACGTCGGGCCCGCGTCGGTTCGCCTCGCTTTTCGTTGTGTCCGGCGTGCCCGGAGCGTCCCCTGTGGGACGGGGACGGGCTCGGGGCGCCGGACACCGTATAGGGGCGCGCTGGATAAAAATAGGCTTTGGGGACGCGGCTGGAACGGTTTTTTGGTCCGGCGCGCTCCAAATCCCTTTGGGGGACGCTTTGGGGGACGCGGCTCCGCAAAGGCCGCCTAGAGACACGCTGCTCTCGCCTATGCATTTTTGCGTGCCATGAGAACCGCGCATGTTATAGCACATGTATTCATTTAATCCCTAGTGAGGTAACAAAAGAAAGGTATAAATCATAGTGGATCTCAAATTTATTAACACTGTCCAATCACCACCACTATGTTACCCCAACTAATATACACGCCCTCTCATATATGTTGGATTAAAACAAGTACTAATACATCTTACATATGATAGAATTTCATCTAAAATATGAGCTCATAGAATAAAGATCCACCACACAGAAATTGCATAGATGATCATAATCACATTGGGAAACTCATATGGTACTAAACCAATGATAGGACAAGAGAGAAATAGATTAAACTACTGCTACAAATTCATAGCCTAGAGGTGGACTATTCCCTGTTCATCATGGTGATGATGGTGGAGATGTTGGAGAAGGTAGAGATCCCACCGGCAGTGGCTCCAGCGGCATTACCCCCTCCAATCTTTGATGGATCTGGCTCAGGGGTGTTTCTATGTTTTCGCGTCCGCCTCCCTTGAGAATGACTCGAGGATCCTTTTTATAGGCATTTTTAGGTAAAGACTTCGAGTCTGAGATGAAGACGGACGACTGGCGAGGCTCGAGGAGGAAAAGAGCATGGGTGGCGTGGTCTAGGGCGGGGCCCATGCCACCTAGGCTCTTTGGGGCCTCCAGGCCCCCCTCCCGAGGTCGAAATACTCTAGGTCATTGTTTTCGCGTAAAATAATCCTCAAAAAATCCTAAGTCCATTTGAATCTGTTTAGGCCCCTAAAAGATAAAAATACACGAAACAGTGATCTTTATTGATCTTACATATGGAACCCCATTCTTATGATTAATGTTGACATGAACTACATATCATTGGTAAATCCCAAAAAAATAATATAAAACATAGATATAACATTATATAAGTTGCTAATATGTGGGAATATGGATCAATAAAATACAAAGTTCATGTATGCATTTTACATGCATCAACATCCCCAAGCTTAACCTATGCTCGTCCTCGAGCATAAAGATGATAAAACTAAACATAGAATTTTGAATTTATTGATATGTTTGATATCATAAGTAATTATCATTTCTACACAAAGTTAAATGGTTTATTCTTTAAGGAATAGCAACAAGAAAATGAGCTATAAATTGATACTTCTTATGCACTACATGTATGCTCAATAGTAAGTAATTTTGTGTAAAACAAATGGAAGTACTATGTACAATTTAGCATGTAGAATAAGTAACATCCTATTTGGTCTTAGAATTATCTTTTATTTTATTTTATTTCTTTCAATCCTAGACACTTAAGTAAGAGAAAGTAAGCAGGGAATATATGTGCTAGTTCTTTGAGAAAATAAAAAGGTATAAGAGAACATAAAATAAAGTTTTAGGATATGTAGTTCATGTCAACATTAATCATAAGAATGGGGTTCCATGCATCTTTAATGCTTATGGTTTATATGTTTTACCCCTTACAAGTTGAATGTCTCATGCCCATTGACCACAAGTACCCAGTTCTCATGCTACTCAACTTAGTCCCCCAAAGAAGTTTTGTCATTATAGGCATACAGTTCCAAACGAGAGCGTCAAATGAGGTACATCTTGACCCCTTATACGAGGGGCTGAGAGAGAAGAGATGTGGTCCTCAACGATGACACACCCTTCTCTCGGAGCTCGTCGGAGTTGAGGAAGATGGCGAGCAGAGGGGAGCCTTGGATCCCTCTGTTTGGGTGGAGACATAGAGGGGCTAGAGGGGTGAAGTGGTGAAGGGAGTGAGCAAGGGAGAGGCTCTAGGATTAAAATGATTGGGAGGTGCCCTGGCGGTGCACGTGGCTCACAGTGGGTTCAAGGGGAGGTCGAGGCGAGGCCGAGGCAAGCAAAAAAGGACCAGGATCATGCATGGGTTAAAATGAGACGACACAGAGCTCTCCTAGGCGACACAAGCGCACTGTCCGCGATGGATGTCGTCCGAGTGCAAGGTGTTCGACAAAACACAACGTGGGCTATGCGGCGTGTTCAGATAGGGCTACGCCGAGGTTGTGGGCATAGGGGGTGGTCACAGTCTCCTATCCTTCACGGCGAAGCCATAGGTCACGTGGCATAGCCGTTGGGCGGCCGAGGTGATTGTGCATCGGTGGCGTGCTCGACGCGGGTTGGGGTTTAGCTAGGCATAGCATCATGCGTGCGTGAGAGAGGGACATCGCCTGGCAAAACAACACTACATGGCCTCTCCGGTGCAGTCGCTTTTGTAGTTGACATAGGGGAGAGAAGGAGGGAGGGGCGACCAATCTTTGCATAATACTTGCCCTTTGTGTCATTCCCTCTCCAAGCACAAGAAAACAAGGCTCACACTGTAGCCGAGCTAGCTGTCCAGAGAGTGGAGGGGTGGAAGATGGTGATTAATGTTACTCCCTCTGTTTCAAGAAAGCCACTTGTGTGAGAGAGGTATAGAGAGACGATGCAAGGACGAGTGCATGTGGTGGCCGACATCTCCTTCATTCGAAGTAAAAGTGAGCAAAAGAGCTGCCAAATGTTCATGCATGTCGACCATGTTTTGAGAGCTCAAGATGGTGAGTCACATTGGTGGGTTAGATGATGCATTGAAAAGTATTTGGGAAGATAAATAGGAAGATGTAGTCTGATGCAGGTGATAGATATTATTGAGATTAATCTCCATTTAATTCTTCCCAAGTAATGCCAGATATTGAACTCTTAGGGATGATCGAGATGTGGTGGATAACACTTAGGTGGTTTTATGATCATAAGAATGATTTTAAAGCGATTGAGATGGAAATGGAGATTAATACATATGATGATTAGGATGTCATTTGATTGTATTAACCCTTTTTCAAGATGATAATGGTAAGGAGTAGATCATAGATGTGTGTTTTATGAATAGATGATCCCATTTAAATTTCGAATTTAAAGGTATTAGTTTTTATCATTATTGGACTAACTTATGCATTTTTTGAAAGAAGCAAAATAATATTTTGAGTGCAAAATGTTCTACTTTCCCAGAAATTCAATTCGGCACATGGGAGCATATGCTCCTGCCACCGGAAAAACATTTTAAAATATCAAAAAAATTCGAACAAAAGTTTCCACGCTTACGTATCGACATTCTACGTACGTACATCAAGTTTTGCGAAAAACTAACATTTTTGATGACTTGTGTGAAAAAGATAAAAAAACGTCACGTACACTGTCTTTTTTTTGCACCAAAATTTGTCTTTTTACACACGATAGTAAAAATGTCAATTTTCTGTGAAACCACTTTGTGAACGTGTGGAACTTTGAGATGTACCTACTAAATTTTATGTCCGAATTTTTCAACATTTTAAAAGTGTATTTAAAATAAAATTTAAAAACCGGGAGCATATGCTCCCGGGTGCCAAAACACCACTCCCCTACTTTCCCAACTAAGCACAACATACTTTTCTCCTATTCTATATATGCAACAAAAGGCATAAGTATCACAAACATTTATTAAAAAGAAAATAGTATAAATAAAATAGTTGTCTGGAAACTATTTTTGGGTGGAAATGAGGTGATGTAAAATACCACTCACATTTGCGATTTTATAAAATAAAATATTTTTAAAAGTTTTACTAAAACTAAAAAAAATTTGGGCTGATAATAGAGGAGGAAAAATAGGGTTTGATAGAAAAGAAAACATTGTAAATAGATTTTAATTTGGGAAATATAGAAAAATTAGTTTTAGGGAAAATCCCCAGGGGCCATAATGTAATATGATGTGTTTTTAGGGGTTGTGCAAATGCCCACTTGTAGATCAAGGCTACACACAAGCAATATCAATCAAAGTCACGGGCCATTTTAAATAGATTTTAAATGGATAAAATCTACCCACTTGTAGATCAAGGCTACACACAAGTAACTTTGATCAAGTGGGCATAAGGGCCACTTGTAGATCAAGGCTACACACAAGCAATATCAATCAAAGTTAAACATAGTCACTCAAAGTCAACAAAGACAATACAAACAACTATCAAGTAAAACAAGAATAAATTGTTGAACAAATGCTCACAGGTGACCATGTGATGGTAGGGTTTAAGAAGTGTTTTAAATAAAGGAGCAAAGCTTTTTGGAAAATGTTCCAGAGATAGTGAAGACATATTTCTAAAGCTTTCTCAAAGGTGTTATAAAACCATTGTAAAATATATATTAAATAATGTTTGGCAAAGCGGTGAAATCATACCAACTTATAGACCCCTAAATATTTTGTAAATAATTAATTTGAAAAAATGTTTGTGTTGAATAGTGTCTGATTGAGCAGATTTTTAGCGAGTATGTTGGGAACTCATATGTTTGCTTGTCTACCAAATTTGGTTCTAATTACATCTGCGGGTTAAGAGTTTGTTGGTTACCGAAGAGGAAATAAACTGTGATATCTCTCCCTTGTTGTATTTTGCCTCTTATAGTCATTGTTATTGTTGTTGTTGTTGTTGCCGGTGGAAAATAAGGTGAAGTGTGTTGTAATCTCTAGATCTTCTAGAGAAGATATTATACCCAGTGACAAGGGATTAACTTATCAATGCCTACAGATTGTAGACTAGGGTTTTAGTTGGAAGTAGAGGGCAAGTAGATCTCGAAGGTTTCAGCCGAAAAGTGCTCGACGATGTGAAAACTAGGGTTGCGTGAAACAATAAATCGATGCTTTCTTTGTCCCTCGACTCCCCCTTATATAGGAGGCGGAGCCGAGGGATTCGTAATACGCAAGTTACAGAGTCCGGGAGGGTTTCCAACCCATCCCGCAAGATTACAAGTAGTATTTCCTAATACAACTCTAGCTTTCCTTAATAATAAGTTGGGCTTCCGATTCTTCTAATTCTTCGAGTCATGGGCCTTCAGTAAACTCCGGGTACCATCTTCGGCAGGCCCATTGGGGATGCCTATGTCAGTAGCCCCCGAGATTTTACTTGAATCCCAGAATCAGGGAAAATCTCCAACTTTATATTCATTCAATAGCTCTGCCGAATTTTGTCACATATCTTTGGATACGCAATTATGTATTGTACAGGGATAATGGTAGTTGGGGCTAGTTCATCTGACGGATCAGGTACTAGTTAACTGCTCTAGTGGCAATCCGCAAAAACCTACTTCAAGATCACGTCCCTGGACATGATCTCGGGATACTGGTGTAAACTTCGACAGGTGCCGCTTAAGGTCTTACCATTCTATCGAGTCCCAGTCATATTTTATCGGGTACCTAACGCGTCCGTTAGAATTTTTCTTCGTATCTGTTGATACGAAAAGAGTAGCAAACCGACGTCAGAGACGGTGCCACGCCACTCAGAACGGATCTGGGGTCTTACCTTCGCAAAGTTTTGCGGCATTCAGAGATTGTTCGCAACTTTGGCGCTCTGAGAATATATTGTCGAGTGCTTTTTCGGCTGTTGGAATAGCACATTTTATTGATTCAACGGATGACTTATATTGACCTCCCGATGGGAGTATATGTAAAGTTATTTACATAACTCGAAATATGCTCACTTTTTCATCCTTCTTTCTTTTTTATAATTTCATCGAGCACGCGAATAGCGTTCCCGATGGGAGTAGCCCCCGAGGCTACAGCCAAGGACTTGTGCTTGGTGTAGGCTCAACGCCTTACGTTGCTATATTTTCCTTCTTTCTCGAGGTTTTCATATCTATCGGGTGCGCGACCAGCGCTCCCGATGGGAGTAGCCCCCGAGGCTATGAGCAAATGCTTGTATTTGATCATAGGCTCTCGCCATTTCTATTTTGTCATACTCGAGTTTTTCATTTTTCCAAAGTAGCCCCCGAGCATTTGATCAAAAACTTGTATTTGACCAAAGGCTCTCGGAATAATCAATAATCTTCTGCTGTCGCCATTCTTATGAAGCTTCATAGCCGAGATTTTCTCTTGCCAAGGTGACATCATTGCTGACGATAGCCACGATCACTGTATCGGGAAAACGCGAGAACTGCACTCTCTGTCTTGCGGGCCCAAATTTCTTATCAAGTTGACATGTCGTGCAAGTGGGGGACACACGTCCTCCACTTTTCCTGGCGCACGCCCTGTAGCGCATGTTCCTTCCCTTCTCAGTGAAATTGCGTTTTTACCCTTTGTCCACGTGTACACCATCTATCTCACAATTTCTCCATCCAACGGTGCGTCGATTCACCGCACCTCTACTTAAGGTCATCGTCTTCCTCCTTCCACACTTTCGCTCGCGCCGCTCCTCTGCTCTCCTTTGCTAAAATCCTCCATTGCGCCCTGATGTCTACGCCTCCTCCTTTTCCTGTAGATAGTGTTGGGCCTCCAAGAGCAGAGGTTTGTAGAACAGCAGCAAGTTTTCCCTTAAGTGGATCACCCAAGGTTTATCGAACTCAGGGAGGAAGAGGTCAAAGATATCCCTCTCATGCAACCCTGCAACCACAAAGCAAGAAGTCTCTTGTGTCCCCAACACACCTAGTAGGTGCACTAGTTCGGTGAAGAGATAGTGAAATACAGGTGGTATGAATAAGTAGCAACGGCACCAGAAAAGTGCTTTGCCCAGGACAGTAAACAAGCAGTAGTAACGCAGCAGTAGTAACGCAGTAAAACAGTAAACAAGCAGCGATAGCAGTATTTAGGAACAAGGCCTAGGGATTAGACTTTCACTAGTGGACACTCTCAACTTTGATCACATAACAGAATAGATAAATGCATACTCTACACCCTCTTGTTGGATGATGAACACCACTAACTGTGTAGGATTACACGAACCCTCAATGCCGGAGTTAACAAGCTCCACAATATTCGATGTTCATATTTAAATAACCTTAGAGTGCACGACAGATCAACACAACTAAACCAAGTACTAATGTAGCATGCACACTGTCACCTTCACGCTACGAAAGGAGGCATAGATCACATCAATACCATCATAGCAATAGTTAACTTCATAATCTACAAGAGATCACAATCATAGCCTACGCCAAGTACTAACACGGATGCACACACTGTCACCATTACACCGTGCAGGAGGAATAAAACTACTTTAATAACATCACTAGAGTAGCACATAGATAAATTGTGATACAAAACACATTGCAATCATAAAGAGATATAAATAAGCACTTCACTATGCCATTCATAACAGTGAATAAGTATTCTGTGAAATATAGCCTAAGAGACCCACACGGTGCACACACTGTCACCTTTACACACGTGGGACAAGGAGTCTCCGGAGATCACATAAGTAAAATTCACTTGACTAGCATAACGACATCTAGATTACAAGCATCATCATATGAATCTCAATCATGTAAGGCAGCTCATGAGATTATTGTATTGAAGTACATAGGAAGAGAGATTAACCACATAGCTACCGGTACAGCCCCGAGCCTCGATGGAGAACTACTCCCTCCTCATGGGAGACAGCAGCGGTGATGAAGATGGCGGTGGTGTCGATGGAGGAGCCTTCCGGGGGCACTTCCCCGTCCCGGCGGCGTGCCGGAACAGAGACTCCTGTCCCCCAGATCTTGGCTTCGCGATGGCGGCGGCTCTGGATGGTTTCTCGTACCGTGGCTTTTCCGTATCGAGGTTTTAGGTCTAGGGGCTTTATATAGGCGAAGAGGCGGCGTCAGAAGGTCGAAGGGGCGCCGACACTATAGGGGGGCGCGAGCCCCCCCTGGCCGCGCCGGCCTAGGCTTTGGTGGGCCTATGCCCCCTCTCTGGCGGTTCTCGTGTGTTCTGGATGCTTCCGGGCAAAATAGGAACCTGGGCGTTGATTTCGTCCAATTCCGAGAATATTTCGTTACTAGGATTTCTGAAACCAAAAACAGCAGAAAACAGCAACTGGCACTTCGGCATCTTGTTAATAGGTTAGTTCCAGAAAATGCACGAATATGACATAAAATGTGCATATAACATGTAGATATCATCAATAATATGGCATGGAACATAAGAAATTATCGATACGTCGGAAACGTATCAGCATCCCCAAGCTTAGTTTCTGCTCGTCCCGAGCAGGTAAACGATAAACAAAGATAATTTCTGGAGTGACATGCCATCATAAACTTGATCATATTGTAAACATATGTAATGAATGCAGCAATCCAAGACAATGGTAATGACATGAGTAAACAACTGAATCATAAAGAAAAGACTTTTCATGAATAGTACTTAAAGACAAGCATCAATAAGTCTTGCATAAGAGTTAACTCATAAAGCAATAATTCAAAGTAAAGCATTGAAGCAACACATAGGAAGATTAAGTTTCAGCGGTTGCTTTCAACTTGTAACATGCATATCTCATGGATATTGTCAACATATAGTAATATAATAAGTGCAATATGCAAGTATGTAGGAATCAATGCACAGTTCACACAAGTGTTTGCTTCTTGGGATGGAGAGAAATAGGTGAACTGACTCAACATAAAAGTAAAAGAATGGTCCTTCAAAGAGGAAAGCATCGATTGCTATATTTGTGCTAGAGCTTTGATTTTGAAAACAAGAAACAATTTTGTCAATGGTAGTAATAAAGCATATGTATCATGTAAATTATATCTTACAAGTTGCAAGCCTCATGCATAGTATACTAATAGTGCCCGCACCTTGTCCTAATTAGCTTGGACTACCGGATCATCGCAATGCACATGTTTTAACCAAGTGTCACAATGGGGTACCTCTATGCCGCCTGTACAAAGGTCTAAGGAGAAAGCTCGCATTGGATTTCTCGCTATTGATTATTCTCAACTTAGACATCCATACCGGGACAACATAGACAACAGATAATGGACTCCTCTTTTATGCATAAGCATGTGGCAACAATTATTTTTCTCATATGAGATTGAGGATATATGTCCAAAACTGAAACTTCCACCATGGATCATGGCTTTAGTTAGCGGCCCAATGTTCTTCTCTAACAATATGCATGCTCCAACCATAAGGTGGTAGATCGCTCTTACTTCAGACAAGACGAACATGCATAGCAACTCACATGAAATTCAACAAAAGGTAGTTGATGGCGTCCCCAGTGAACATGGTTATCGCACAACGAGCAACTTAATAAGAGATAAAGTGCATAAGTACATATTCAATACCACAATAGTTTTTAAGCTATTTGTCCCATGAGCTATATATTGTAAAGGTAGAAGAATGGAAATTTAAAGGTAGCACTCAAGCAATTTACTTTGGAATGGCGGGGAAATACCATGTAGTAGGTAGGTATGGTGGACACAAATGGCATAGTGGTTGGCTCAAGTATTTTGGATGCATGAGAAGTATTCCCTCTCGATACAAGGTTTAGGCTAGCAAGGCTATTTGAAACAAACACAAGGATGAAGCGGTGCAGCAAAACTCACATAAAAGACATATTGAAAACATTATAAGACTCTACACCGTCTTCCTTGTTGTTCAAACTCAATACTAGAAATTATCTAGACCTTAGAGAGACCAAATATGCAAACCAAATTTTAGCATGCTCTATGTATTTCTTCATTAATAGGTGCAAAGTATATGATGCAAGAGCTTAAACATGAGCACAACAATTGCCAAGTATCACATTACCCAAGACATTATAGCAATTACTACATGTATCATTTTCCAATTCCAACCATATAACAATTTAACGAAGAAGAAACTTCGCCATGAATACTAAAAGCTAAGAACACATGTGTTCATACGAACCAGCGGAGCGTGTCTCTCTCCCACTCAAGCATTTATTCAAACAAAAACAAAAACAAACAGACGCTCCAAGTAAAGTACATAAGATGTGACCGAATAAAAATATAGTTTCAGGGGAGGAACCTGATAATTTGTCGATGAAGAAGGGGATGCCTTGGGCATCCCCAAGTTTAGACGCTTGAGTCTTCTTGAAATATGCAGGGGTGAACCACCGGGGCATTCCCAAGCTTAGACTTTTCACTCTTCTTGATCATAGTATATCATCCTCCTCTCTTGACCCTTGAAAACTTCCTCCACACCAAACTTAGAACAACTCATTAGAGGGTTAGTGCACAATCAAAAACTCACATGTTCAGAGGTGACACAATCATTCTTAACACTTCTGGACATTGCCCAAAGCTACTGGAAGTCAATGGAACAAAGAAATCCATCCCACATAGCAAAAGAAGCAATGCGAAATAAAAGGCAGAATCTGTCAAAACAGAACAGTCCGTAAAGACGAATTTTATTGAGGCACCAGACTTGCTCAAATGAGAATACTCAAATTGAATTAAAGTTGCGTACATATCTGAGGATCACTCACGTAAATTGGTATAATTTTCTGAGTTACCTACAGAGAATTTTGCCCAGATTCGTGACAGCAAAGAAATCTGTTTCTGCGCAGTAATCCAAATCTAGTATGAACTTTTCTATCAAAGACTTTACTTGGCACAACAAAACACTAAACTAAGATAAGGAGAGGTTGCTACAGTAGTAAACAACTTCCAAGACACAAAAATAAAACAAGGTACTGTAGCAAAATAACACATGGGTTATCTCCCAAGAAGTTCTTTTCTTTATAGCCATTAAGATGGGCTCAGCAGTTTTAATGATGCACTCGCAAGAAATAGTATTTGAAGCAAAAGAGAGCATCAAGAGGCAAATTCAAAACACATTTAAGTCTAACATGCTTCCTATGCATAGGAATCTTGTAAATAAACAAGTTCATGAAGAGCAAAGTAACAAGCATAGGAAGATAAAACAAGTGTAGCTTCAAAAATTTCAGCACATAGAGAGGTATTTTAGTAACATGAAAATTTCTACAACCATATTTTCCTCTCTCATAATAACTTTCAGTAGCAACATGAGCAAACTCAACAATATAACTATCAAATGAAACATTCTTATCATGAGTCTCATGCATAAAATTATTACTCTCCACATAAGCATTATCAATTTTATTAGTTGTAGTGGGTGCAAATTCAACAAAGTAGCTATCATTATTATTCTCATCATCAAATATAGGAGGCATATTGTATTCATAATCAAATTCATCCTCCATAACAGGTGGTAACAAAAGACTACTATCATTATAATAATCATAAATAGGAGGCAAAGTATCATCAAAGTAAATTTCCTCCTCATTGCCCGGGGGACTAAAAAGATCATGCTCATCAAAACCAGCTTCCCCAAGCTTAGAATTTTCCATAGCATTAGCAACAATAGTGTTCAAAGCATTCATATTAATAACATTCCCATTAGCATGCATATAAAGTTCCATGGGTTTTTTAATTCTCTCTTCAAACACATCATGTCCTAATTCAAGATAAAGTTCATAAAGATCTCTCATATTTTTGTTGTTTTCCATTATGCCTAACTAGTGTAAACAAGAAACAAAAAGATGCAATTGCAGGATCTAAAGGAAATAGCTTTGAGCACAAACACAATGGCGCCAGAAAAATCTTTGTTACAGGAACCGGAGTATGAGTGCCTTTTACCTTTCCTCCCCGGCAACGGCGCCAGAAAATAGCTTGATGTCTACGCCTCCTCCTTTTCCTGTAGACAGTGTTGGGCCTCCAAGAGCAGAGGTTTGTAGAACAGCAGCAAGTTTTCCCTTAAGTGGATCACCCAAGGTTTATCGAACTCAGGGAGGAAGAGGTCAAAGATATCCCTCTCATGCAACCCTGCAACCACAAAGCAAGAAGTCTCTTGTGTCCCCAACACACCTAGTAGGTGCACTAGTTCGGCGAAGAGATAGTGAAATACAGGTGGTATGAATAAGTAGCAACGGCACCAGAAAAGTGCTTTGCCCGGGACGATAAACAAGCGGTAGTAACGCAGCGGTAGTAATGCGACGTGTAGTAACGCAGTAAAACAAGAAACAAGCAGCGATAGCAGTATTTAGGAACAAGGCCTAGGGATTAGACTTTCACTAGTGGACACTCTCAACTTTGATCACATAACAGAATAGATAAATGCATACTCTACACCCTCTTGTTGGATGATGAACACCACTAACTGTGTAGGATTACACGAACCCTCAATGCCGGAGTTAACAAGCTCCACAATATTCGATGTTCATATTTAAATAACCTTAGAGTGCACGACAGATCAACACAACTAAACCAAGTACTAATGTAGCATGCACACTGTCACCTTCACGCTACGAAAGGAGGCATAGATCACATCAATACCATCATAGCAATAGTTAACTTCATAATCTACAAGAGATCACAATCATAGCCTACGCCAAGTACTAACACGGATGCACACACTGTCACCATTACACCGTGCAGGAGGAATAAAACTACTTTAATAACATCACTAGAGTAGCACATAGATAAATTGTGATACAAAACACATTGCAATCATAAAGAGATATAAATAAGCACTTCACTATGCCATTCATAACAGTGAATAAGTATTCTGTGAAATATAGCCTAAGAGACCCACACGGTGCACACACTGTCACCTTTACACACGTGGGACAAGGAGTCTTCGGAGATCACATAAGTAAAATTCACTTGACTAGCATAACGACATCTAGATTACAAGCATCATCATATGAATCTCAATCATGTAAGGCAGCTCATGAGATTATTGTATTGAAGTACATAGGAAGAGAGATTAACCACATAGCTACCGGTACAGCCCCGAGCCTCGATGGAGAACTACTCCCTCCTCATGGGAGATAGCAGCGGTGATGAAGATGGCGGTGGTGTCGATGGAGGAGCCTTCCGGGGGCACTTCCCCGTCCCGGCGGCGTGCCGGAACAGAGACTCCTGTCCCCCAGATCTTGGCTTCGCGATGGCGGCGGCTCTGGATGGTTTCTCGTACCGTGGCTTTTCCGTATCGAGGTTTTAGGTCCAGGGGCTTTATATAGGCGAAGAGGCGGCGTCAGAAGGTCGAAGGGGCGCCGACACTATAGGGGGGCGCGGGCCCCCCCTGGCCGTGCCGGCCTAGGGTTTGGTGGGCCTGTGCCCCCTCTCTGGCGGTTCTCGTGTGTTCTGGATGCTTCCGGGCAAAATATGAACCTGGGCGTTGATTTCGTCCAATTCCGAGAATATTTCGTTACTAGGATTTCTAAAACCAAAAACAGCAGAAAACAGCAACTGGCACTTCGGCATCTTGTTAATAGGTTAGTTCCAAAAAATGCACGAATATGACATAAAATGTGCATATAACATGTAGATATCATCAATAATGTGGCATGGAACATAAGAAATTATCGATACGTCGGAGACGTATCACGCCCCACAGTTCTTGAGCTCAAGCACGCTCGCGCTTTTCTCCTCCACTTTCGTTGATGCCACCGCGCGCGCGGCTCACCAGGCACAGCACGCCCGAGTCCAAGATGGCCGCTGAAGATCTGGAGTGGGAGAGATCCAAAATATCCAATCAAGACATGAACCTGCTGAAGAAGCTCGGGTTCACGAAGAAGGAGAATGCCCTGCGTTTCCCCAAGGAAGAAAGCTATCCATCGCCTCCAATCGAATATCGGGTCAGTTTCATTGACCATCTCATTCGCGGTCTTTCTCCCCCTATCCATGAGTTCCTTCGTGGTCTCCTCTTTGTCTACGGGCTACAGCTGCATCAGCTGACGCCCAACTCCATCCTACATGTGCCGATTTTTATCACCCTCTGTGAATGTTTCCTCGGAGTCCAACCTAATTGGGCTTTGTGGAAACGCATCTTCTGCCTCCGCCGCAATGGCTCCCACAACGTCGCGTACAACATCGGCAGCGTTGTCATTTGCGTTCGCTCTGATGTCGAGTACTTCGACGTCAAATTCCCCGATTCCGTCCAGGGGTGGCGCAAAAGATGGCTCTATGTGCACGAAGAAAGCTCCGACTCAGTGGAGTACAATATTGCTCCTTTCGACGGAGGGGCCAAGATTCTTCGCCGCCGTTCCTGGGATGCTGAAGCCACCGAAGAAGAGAAGTCGGCGACAGAGGCGCTGATGACTCGCATCCATGAGCTCCAGAACACCCGTGGCAAGGAATTGTCGGGTATCCTGATCACGGCCTATTTCCTTAGGATTAGAGTGCAGCCTTTACAATCTCGCAAAAGTCCCCTTTGGATGTATGCTGGTGAAGAAGACGTCGACAGGCTCTGCAAAGACCTTCCTTTGAAGGATTTGGAGAAACTGATCCAAAGAATTTCGTCGCTCAGCAAGAAGGATACTATTCCTTCCTCTTGCCGCGTTGAGCCATATAGTGGCACCAACGCCCTTCCCGAGGTAACTTTTCCCTCGACTACTATCTTGTCTTCTCGATTTTTTAGTATTTGTTGACTACTATCTTGCTAGCATCCTTTGCCTAACTTTTTGTCGACACTCCTTGTTTTTGCAGAACCACCTTGTTCTAGCTTCTCTTCCTCCTCTTCCTGAAGGTGGAGAAGTCGAAGAACGGACTGTTGTCACCGACGACAACCAGGGTACTTCTCGCCCTGAGAGTGAAGTTGTGGGTTCTCAGAAATCCGCGGCTTCCTCTGAAAAAGAAGTCGATTCTGAGGCTACCGCCTCGACACGCTCCCTTCCTTCCGCTGTTTCTCCAAGGAACAAGAGGAAAAGGGACGAAGTCGCCGATTCCGACGCCTCTAAAGCCGGCACATCTCCTGCCGAAGAAGTTGGTCCTTCTGAAAAGAAGACAACTTTCAACCCTTACGAGGATGCCCTTGTCAGCTCGTAAGTTCTTATTGCTCTTTGTCGTTTGCTCTCGATGCTTATGTCTATGTTGCTTCTTATATTGTCGCCTTTTCTTATAGTGGTGACGAGGATGAAGATCAACCTATTGATGCGACTGCTCGAACGAGTATGTCGCGTACTTTAGTTGTCTCTGAAGCTCAACCTGATGGAGATGAAACCTCGCCTCCTCAGCAAAACATCGAGCATCCTACTCCACCTGCAAGCCCCCGTGCCCCTTCACCAAAGAGGGCTAGGGTCGAGCCGGCCAAGGAGCCTACCTTGCTACTTGGTAGCTCCACAACTCCTTCTTTGGATGATGTAAGTTCTTCTTTTATGTGTCGAATATTTCAATTCTATCGACTCTCCTTTGTTTTTCGCTTCTCTTTTGCTTTTTGCTATCGAACTTTTTTCTTTATTGATGTTTCTCTCTTTTTTCTTTGCAGCCTTTGATGAAGGAGTTTATCCGTCTCGGTACTCAATTCGTCGGGTACCGTGACCATGCTAAAAAAGCCGAAGGTACTATTTTGCTGTTTCCTCTGGTCAATGGTCTCTCCATCATTTTTCTCATGACATTTATCCCTTTTCGATTATTTTGCCAGAAAATCTTGCGGAAGCCAACAAACGCGTTGATTCTCTTGCTCTTAAATTGGAGCAAAATGAAAAGGCTCTCAAGAAAGCTGAATCTGATGCTGCTGTTATCGAAGATCTTCGAAAAAGACTTCATGAAGCAGAAACTGCTTTGGGCGACAACATAGCTGAACAAGCTGCTCGTGAAAAAGAAATCCTCGGTCGCTTGCAGTCGCAAAGTCGACGTTTTGTTAGTAAGTACTCAAATCCTTGCTATTTCTTCGGGTTGTCAAATTTATCCTTGCTCGCTTTGTCCTTGACAAGCTTCTTCTTATTCATGTAGGGAAAACGCAGCAAGATTATGATCTGGAAAATCCTGAAGGTGATCGCCTTCTCGACGCGCTTTCCCTCCTTGAGATCCATGGAGATGAGGCACGCGAAGGCCTTGACGAAGCCAGAACAGGTCTGTCGCGTCTTTTTTCCTTATTTCTTCCCGAAGAAAGAAGAGCCTGAGATTTTCACTGCTCTCGCCAAGTGCTTCAACTCTCAAGAAGATCTTGGGCTCAAACTTCGCCAAGAAGGCCTGAAGATTGGTGTCGAAGGCACCATCGCTCTGGTTGCTGACAGCCATCAAGACGTCGACTGGGCTAAAGCTGGTGATATAAAGGAGATGGAGACAAAGAAATGGCAATCTTTGATTAAGGTTGCCAAGCCAAAATCAAAGCCGATCCTTGCCTTCCTTGGATGCAAGCCAACTCCTGCTCCCAGTTCATCGAAGCCGGAGGTCAAGTAGACCACTTTGCCTTCTCTTCTGTTTTCTCGTCTCTTTTGATTTTGTCGCCGATGTAGCTTTTGGCGACATTATTCTACTAGTTGAGTAGGGAACCGTCCTTTTGTAATAGCCATGTAAATACTTTGCAAATCAATGAAGATCTATTTTGCTTGATGATTGATGTCGAAACTTTTATTTCCAGTTGATATTTGATAACTACACTTCAACTCCTCGTCCTACCGATGCTTTTCCTGCTTCCTCCCACTCGAAGAAAACACCTGTTGACGATGAATTTATTGAAGATTCCTCGAATAAGGGTTCAGCCCAAGACTTGGAAGAACTCCGTCAACAACTTCAGTACATGAAGAAGCAGGCACTTATAATGATGGATCAGTCTCAAAAATCATCCGAAAAGGAGAAAGTTGCACTGCAGCAGGCTCAAGAGGCCATAGCTGCCAAAGAAGCCGCCGTTGCTGAAGCTGCAAAGGCTACCACCCGAGAGAATTTTATGCTCGAGTTGATGACTGAAGCAAGTTTGGATATGACAGGTATGCTTTGCAAACCAAAACTTCCTCTATTTTTTTCCCTGTTTCCTCCTTTGAAATTCTTGTGATGTCACCAAATAGGTTCCTTTCTAGACACTGCTGCCGAGGACCAACGGGTGGACACAAGGAAAAATCTCCTTGTTAATCTTTCACTTGACCATGGTTCTCTTTTCTGGGCTACTCCAGAACGCACCCGACAAATTGTCAGATTCCAGGACCGCGCTTGTCAAGTTCGTGAGTTCCTTGATTTCTGTACAAGAACCTTGTCTCTAGTTTATAGTACCATGTTTCCTCGGAACAAAATACCGGACACTCTTCCTGCTCTGATGGAGAAGTTTCGGGATGCCCCTCTTATCCATAATTTTGTGAAGGCTCAACTATCTGTTGGGGCAAGATTCTCCATGATTATGATACAGATCTGCTACCCGAAATTAGATCTGACGAAGATTGTCACCAAGTGTCTGACCAAGCAGTCGAAGCGAAAGAGGAACATCGATAAAATTAACGACACTGTAACTCATGTAGCCGAAGAAATGATGGACGAACTTCTTCGGATGGACTCAGAATTGTTTGTAAAAGGTAGCTATGCTGAACATATGATATATTAGGTAGCAACTGAGTTGTACTATATCGCGGGAATTCATATATATTTTTTGTATAGAATTTTTCTTGATAATGAAGTTGTCTGTATTGTGAAGTATAATCTATATTGTAAAGCCCCCAAGCCTTTGGCCGGAGCTCAAGCTATTTTTGCGTCTCGATGAATCTACTATTTTGTGAGAGTATATATATTTTGTTGCCACGGGTTATGAGCCCCCGAGCCTATCGATGAAGAAAGATGTATATCACCAATATCTTTTATTATATTGCAGCACCGCGAGCCTGCCTCATTAAAAACCTTTCAGCCCCACTCGGTGCCCTGAAAGGAAAAGAGTGCGTCTGAAAACTCGCGGGTGTTTCAGTACAGTGTATTTTTACAAGGAGGACTATATTTCGACTCTAGGCGTAAAAACGCCTTAGCTGCGCCACGTTCCAGGGGTTTTTCTCGGGAGCCCCCGTCTTCTTGTCCTTTATCATGTACGCTCCTCCTTCGATTACTTCTGTGACGATGTAAGGGCCAAGCCATGGCGACTCGAGTTTCTCAGTGCTGTTTTGATTGAGTCGTAGAACTAAGTCTCCAACCTGAAAGGATCTTGGCCGCAAATGTCGACTGTGGTAGTTTTTCAAGTCTTGCTGGTACTTAGTGACCCGTGATAATACTTCATCTCGAGCTTGGTCAAGTGCGTCGACATCGTCCTCTAATGCTCTTCTGGAAGCTTCTTCATCGTATTCCGTGAGTCTTGGAGAATCATGCTCTATTTCTATCGGCAGTACTGCCTCGGCTCCATGGACCAGAAAAAACGGAGTCTCCTGTGTTGCTGTATTTGGTGTTGTTCGAATACTCCATAATACACTCGGCAACTCTTCTGGCCAAGTATGTCGAGCTTTTTTCCAATGGTCCTAACAAGCGCTTCTTGATACCATTGTAGATGATACCATTGGCTTTCTCGACTTGACCATTGGTCTGCGGGTGCCCAACTGACGCGAAGTGCAATTTGATGCCTACCTCTGCGCAGTACGCCTTGAATTCCTTGGATGTAAAATTACTGCCATTGTCCTTGACGATGCTATGAGGTACTCCAAACCGAAAGACAATGCTTTTCACGAACTTTATTGCCGACGCTGAGTCTGGTGAGTTTATCGGCTTTGCTTCTATCCACTTGGTGAATTTATCGACAACAACGAGCATATACTCGTATCCTCCTGGCGAGGCCTTGTGTAACTTTCCCACCATACCGAGGCCCCATTGAGCAAAGTGCCAAGACAACGGTATTGGCATCAACTCCGCTGCCGGAGAATGAGGCTTCGCAGCAAATCTCTGGCACGCGTCACAAGTTTGTACTATCTCCTTCGCATTCTCGATTGATGTCAACCAATAAAATCCAGCTCTGAAAACCTTGGCTGCGATAGCTCGACTGCTTGCGTGATGACCACATATTCCCTCGTGTACGTCCTTCAGAATTATCCTTCCTTCTTCGGGTGTGACGCGCCTTTGCAACACACCTGAAATACTTCGCTTGTACAACTCCCCTTTGACCACCGTAAAAGCTTTGGATCGTCTAATAACTCGCCTTGCTTCAATTGGCTCGTCAGGTATTTCTTTCCTTAAGATGTATGATATGTACGCTTGCATCCATGGAATCTGCACCATCATCACTAGTTCATGTTCCTCTTCTTCTTCCAGTGCTTCTTTAGGAGCTGTCGAGGTTTTCTCATCCTTTTGCTTCTTTTGTGCTTTCTTCGGCTTTGTAGACCGCTCGGTTATCTCTTCCCAGAACACACCTGGTGGAATTGCGAGGCACTGCGACCCGATGTTTGCAAGAACATCGGCTTCATCATTGCTCAGCCTGCTGATGTGATTTACTTCGCATCCATCAAATAGCTTCTCTAGCTCGTTGTACACTTGTTTGTATGCCACCATGCTATCATTGACTGCATCACATTGGTTCATGACTTGCTGAGCCACCAATTGTGAATCGCCAAATATTTTTAGTCGAGTTGCACCATAAGCCTTCGCCATCTTCATCCCGTGTATAAGAGCTTCGTATTCTGCCTCATTGTTAGACGCGTTTGGGAACGTCATCCGTAAGACATACTTTAATTTGTCGCCTTCAGGTGATATGAGTATCACGCCTGCTCCAGCTCCCTCTAATCTCTTGGACCCGTCAAAGTTCATAGTCCAAGTTCTCGATAGATCCGGGGGTCCTGTATTTTGTAACTCCATCCATTCTGCAATGAAATCCGTTAGAATTTGCAACTTTATTGCTTCTCTTTTTTCATACGTGATGTCCCGAGGGAAAAGTTCTATTCCCCAAAGGGAGACACGACCCGTAGCTTCTGGATTGTTTAATATGTTGGATAGAGGCGCCTCGTTGACCACTGATACGTCCATTTTGCATCACTATTTTATATCATAATTTGCTGTTATTCATTGATATATTTCATATTTGGAGATGATACTTATGTTATTTCATCTATTTTGCATGTTTCATGATTATTGGAGGATCGCGCACCGGAGTCAGGATTCTGCTGGAAAAAGCGCCGTCAGAATGCAATATTTCGGAAGATCAACAATTGACGGAATTTATATGAAAAATCCTATTTTTCCAGAAGACGAAGGGAGCCAGAAGGAGGAGCCGAGGAGGGCCACCGTGGGCCCACCTCACAGGCCGGCGCGGGCCAAGGCCTGGCCGCGCCGCCTTGTGGGGAGGGGGCCCACAGCCCCCTCTGGCCTCCTCTCCTTCGCATATTTCTTCGTCCCGAAAACCTAAGCTCCAGGGGGATAGTCGCGAAGAGTCACAGCCACCTCTGCGGGGCGGAGAATACCAGAGAGAAAAGAGCTCTCCGGCAGGCTGAAATCTGCCAGGGAAATCGACGCCATCGTCACCGTCATCGAGCTGGACATCATCTCCATCACCATCGTCATCATCTCCATCATCATCACCGCCGTCTCCACCGCTGCACATCATCACCGCTGTAACAATTTGGGTTGGATCTTGATTGTTTGATAGGGGAAACTCTCCCGGTATTGATTTCTACTTGTTATTGATGCTATTGAGTGAAACCACTGAACCAAGGTTTATGTTCAGATTGTTATTCATCATCATATCACCTCTGATCATGTTCCATATGATGTCTCGTGAGTAGTTCGTTTAGTTCTTGAGGACATGGGTGAAGTCTAAATGTTAGTAGTGAATTATGGTTGAGTAATATTCAATGTTATGATATTTAAGTTGTGGTGTTATTCTTCTAGTGGTATCATGTGAACGTCGACTACATGATACTTCACCTTTATGGGCCTAGGGGAATACATCTTGTACTCGTTTGCCAATTGTGGGGTTGCCGGAGTGACAGAAACCTGAACCCCCGTTGGTATATCGATGCAGGAGGGATAGCAGGATCTCAGAGTTTAAGGCTGTGGTTAGATTTATCTTAATTACTTTCTTGTAGTTGCGGATGCTTGCAAGGGGTATAATCACAAGTATGTATTAGTCCTAGGAAGGGCGGTGCATTAGCATAGGTTCACCCACACAACACTTATCAAAACAATGAAGATTAATTAGCTATATGAAGCGAAAGCACTAGACTAAAATCCCGTGTGTACTCGAGAACGTTTGGTCATTATAAGTAAACAAACCGGCTTGTCCTTTGTGCTAAAAAGGATTGGGCCACTCGCTGCAATTTCTACTCTCACACTTTACTTACTCGTACTTTATTCATCTGCTACATCAAAACCCCCTGAATACTTGTCTGTGAGCATTTACAGTGAATCCTTCATCGAAACTGCTTGTCAACACCTTCTGCTCCTCGTTGGGATCGACATTCTTACTTATCGAAAATACTACGATACACCCCCTATACTTGTGGGTCATCAAGACTATTTTCTGGCGCCGTTGCCGGGGAGTGAAGCGCTATTGGTAAGTGGAATCGGTAAGGGAAACTTTTACTGTTTGTGCTGATTTTATTTCTGCCTGCTGCCATAATTCATTATGGAGAGATCTTCTCTTGAATTTTTATTTGGAAAATCTACTACTACTGCAAAGGTAGTGGATGAGGTGCCAGGTGAGTAAGAAGTTCCATACAAAATACCTATGAAAATTATTGAACGTGTTGTGGATAACCGCTATACAGGGGATGGAACTGTCCACCCTGGAGATCATTTACCGTTCTTACATGAATTATGCGGTTTATTCAAGTGTGCAGGTATTGCTATGGATGAAGTGAGGAAGAAACTATTCTCTATATCGCTGTCTGGTAAAGCGGCGCATTGGTATAAATTACTGGAAAATGGGGATTCTCTTGAATGGAATGATATTGTGCCCCGATTTTATTCTAAGTTCTATCCTCCAAGTGAAATTCATAAGGATCGGAACCGCATATATAATTTTTTGCCTCGTGATGGAGAGAGTATTGCCCAAGCGTGGGGGAGATTGAAGTCTTTAATGCTCAAATGCCCCATTCATGAGCTTCCTAGTAATATTATTATTGATAATTTCTATGCAAGACTTTCTTTTCAAGACAAAACCTTGCTGGATACTTCTTGTTCTGGATCATTTACACGCAACAAAGAAGAGTTTAAAAGGGACCTTCTTAATCGGATCCAGGAGAATACTGAAGGATGGGAGAACGACAAGGATAGAGAATCAGGTATAAATTATGATTATAAATGCATTGAAGCTTTTATGGATACTGATAAATTTCGTAATATGAGTGCTACTTATGGTCTTGATTCTCAAGTTGCTACAAATCTTTATAAAGCTTTTGCCTCTCATTATGAATTTCCTAAGAAGAACTTTGATAAGTATCATGAACCGTATAAAGATAAAATTGATTCATCTATAAATAAATGTGTTGTAGTTGAAACTGTTGATCATGTTATTCCTGAAGCTTATATTGAAAAAACTCCTTTCCCTGCTAAAATGAAGGAGTACTCTATTATAAATAGTGCGGTTAATAAAAGTGAAAAGAAACCTATAGAACCTGAAGAACAAATAAAGGTTGAACCTGCTGTTGCAATAGTTAAAGATCTTGTGACTGAAAATGTGGAGGATGGTCATATTATTTTCTGTGAAGATGCTTCTAATATTGTTTCACATCCTAATAAGTCCAAGAAAACTAGTGTTCCTATGCTATCTGTTAGAATTGGTGATCATTGTTATTATGGTTTATGTGATATTGGTGCAAGTATTAGTGCTATTCCTTATGAGCTCTACACGGATATTATGCACGAAATTGGTTCTTGTGAACTTGAAGATATTGATGTGGTTATTCGGCTGGCTAATAGAGAAACTATTTCTCCAATTGGTATTGTTCGAGATGTGGAAGTTCTATGCGGTAAGATTAAATATCCTGCTGACTTTTTGGTACTTGGTTCTGCTGCTAGTAAATATTGTCCTATCATTTTTGGTAGACCTTTTCTAAATACTTGTGGAGCTGTTATAGATTGCAAGAAAGAGAAAATTTTGACTAAATTTGCTGGTGAATCTTATGAGTTTAATTTCTCTAAATTTGCAAAAACTCCTTATAAAGCTGATTCGCCTAATAATGATTTTAGAGTTGAACAGTGTGCATCTATTGCTCTTGCTCCTAATAATCCTTTGCAGCAACATTTGGAGAATAGTGAGAGTGAAGTTTTTAGGGAAGAAAGAAATGAGCTTGATGAAATTTTCCTTCGTCAACCTATTCTTAAGCATGATTTACCGGTAGAAGATCTGGGTACAACACCACCACCAAAGGAAGATCCTGTCTTTGATTTAAAACCATTGCCTGATAATCTTAAATATGCTCATATTGATGATAAGAAAATATATCTTGTTATTATTAGCTCTAAGCTTTCAGAGTTTGAAGAAGAAAGGTTATTGGAAGTATTGAAGAAACACCGAGGAGCTATTGGCTACACTCTTCATGACTTGAAGGGGATTTCTCCTTCTATTTGCCAACATGCCATTAATATGGAAGATGATGCAAAGCCTGTTGTTGAACATCTGCGTCGTCTAATTCCTA
Organism: Lolium perenne; assembly: GCF_019359855.2. Lineage (NCBI taxonomy): Eukaryota > Viridiplantae > Streptophyta > Magnoliopsida > Poales > Poaceae > Lolium > Lolium perenne. The sequence continues at coordinate 188,013,896 of NC_067246.2, read as the reverse complement.
AGATGAAGGATGTGGTAAGAAATGAGGTATTAAAACTTCTTGAAGCTGGTATTATATATCCTATTGCTGATAGTAGATGGGTTAGTCCTGTGCATTGTGTTCCTAAGAAAGGAGGAATGACTGTTGTGCCTAATGATAATGATGAGCTCATACCTCAAAGAGTAGTTGTAGGGTATAGAATGTGCATTGATTATCGTAAAGTTAATAAGGTTACTAAGAAAGATCATTACCCTTTGCCTTTTATTGATCAAATGTTAGAAAGGTTATCTAAAAATACTCATTTTTGCTTTCTTGATGGTTATTCTAGGTTTTCACAAATTGCCGTTAAAACTAAGGATCAAGAGAAAACCACTTTCACTTGTCCCTATGGAACTTATGCTTATAGACGTATGCCTTTTGGTTTATGTAATGCTCCTGCTACTTTTCAAAGATGCATGTCTGCTATTTTTCATGGTTTTTGCGAGAATATTGTAGAGGTATTCATGGATGATTTTTCTGTCTATGGGAATTCTTTTGATAATTGCTTGCGGAACCTTGATAAAGTTTTGCAGAGATGTGAAGAAACTAACCTTGTTCTTAATTGGGAGAAATGCCACTTTATGGTTAATGAAGGAATTGTATTGGGACATAAAATTTCCGAGAGAGGTATTGAAGTTGATAGAGCTAAAGTTGAAGCAATTGAGAAGATGCCCTATCCTAGGGATGTTAAAGGTATTCGTAGTGTTCTTGGTCATGCTGGGTTTTATAGGAGATTTATTAAAGACTTCTCCAAGATTTCAAAGCCTCTTACTAATCTTCTTCAAAAAGATGTACCTTTTGTTTTTGATGATGATTGTAAGTAAGCTTTTGAAACTCTAAAGAAAGCCTTAACAACTGCTCCTATAGTTGAACCTCCTGATTGGAACTTACCTTTTGAAATTATGTGTGATGCTAGTGATTTTGCTGTAGGCGCTGTTCTTGGACAGCGAGTAGATAAAAAATTGAATGTTATTCATTATGCTAGTAAAACTCTTGATGTTGCTCAAAGAAATTATGCTACTACTGAGAAAGAATTGTTGGCTGTAGTCTTTGCTTGTGATAAGTTTAGATCTTATATTGTTGATTCAAAAGTTACAATTCATACTGATCATGCTGCAATTAGATATCTTATGCAAAAGAAAGATGGTAAGCCAAGGCTTATTAGATGGGTGCTTCTGTTGCAAGAATTTGATTTGCATATTATAGATAGGAAAGCTGCTGATAATCCTGTTGCTGATAACTTGTCTAGATTGGAAAATATTGCTTATGATCCTGTTCCTGTTAATGATAGTTTTCCAAATGAACAATTGGCTGTAATAAAGGTGAGCTCGCGAGATAGACCTTGGTATGCTGATTATGCTAACTTTATTGTTTCCAAGTACTTGCCTCCAACCTTTTCAGCCCAGCAAAGGAGGAAATTCTTTTATGATTTGAGGCATTATTTTTGGGATGACCCACACTTATATAAAGAAGGAGTGAACGGTATTCTGCGAAGACGTGTTCCCGAATATGAACAACAAGAGATATTGAGTAAATGTCATGGTAGTGCCTATGGAGGACATCACGCCGGAGATAGAACCGCGCAAAAGGTTCTACAATCAGTTTTTTATTGGCCAACTCTCTTCAAGGATGCAAGGAAGTTTATTTTATCTTGCGATGAATGTCAAAGGGTTGGTAATATCTCCAGACGCAATGAAATGCCTATGAATTATACTCTTGTTATTGAACCATTTGATTGTTGGGGATTTGACTTCATGGGACCTTTTCCCTCTTCAGAAGGTAACACTCATATACTTGTTGCTGTTGATTATGTTACTAAATGGGTGGAAGCCATACCCACAAAAAGTGCTGATGGTGAGACCTCTTTAAGAATGCTTTTAGATATTATTTTTCCTAGATTTGGAGTTCCTAGATATCTTATGACTGATGGAGGTTCTCATTTTATTCATGTTGGTTTTAGAAAAACTCTTGCTAAATATGGTATTAATCATAGAATTGCTTCCGCTTATCATCCTCAAACTAGCGGGCAAGTAGAACTATCAAATAGAGAGATTAAATCTATCTTGGAAAAGACTGTTAATAAATCTAGAAAGAATTGGGCTAGTAAATTGAAGGAAGCACTATGGGCTTATAGAACTGCTTATAAAAATCCCATGGGTATGTCACCGTATAAAATGGTTTATGGAAAAGCTTGTCATTTACCTTTAGAACTAGAGCACAAAGCTTATTGGGCTGTAAGAGAACTAAATAAAGATCCTAAGCTAGCCGGTAAGAAGAGATTGCTACAATTGAGTTCTCTAGATGAATGGAGAAGTGAAGCTTATGAAAATGCTAAACTCTTTAAAGAGAAAGTTAAGAAATGGCATGATAGAAGAATTATCAAAAGAGAATTTAATATTGGGGATAAAGTCCTATTGTATCGGTCTCGTCTCAGATTCTTTGCAGGGAAATTACTCTCAAAATGGGAAGGACCATATGTCGTTGAGGAGGTGTATCGTTCAGGAGCAATTAAAATTAGCTCTCTCCAAGGCGATGCCACACAAGTGGTGAATGGACAAAGACTCAAGCATTATATCTCAGGTGATTCTTATAACGAAGATGTTGATGTTATTCGAGTGGAAACACCGGAAGCTTTCATCAAAGGTCAAATTGACAGTCCGCCAGAGTTCGACTTTGAATAGGTAATAGTACTGGTAATAAAAAGTTCGCGTTTTACTTTCCGAACAATGTTTTTGCTGTTTTTGGAAAATATGAAAAATTATGAGATCGAAACGGAGTGGAGGAGATGCACGAGGGCGTTCCCCCATAGGCCGGTGATACGTCCAATTTGCATCACTATTTTGTATCATAATTTGCTGTTATTCGTTGATATATTTCATATTTGGATACAATACTTATGTTATTTCATCTATTTTGCATGTTTCATCATTATTGGAGGATCAAGCACCGGAGCCAGGATTCTGCTGGAAAAAGCACCGTCAGAACGCAATATTTCGGAAGATCAACTGTGGAAGGAAATTATACCAAAAATCCTATTTTTCCAGATGACGAAGGAAGCCAGAAGGGGGAGCTGAGAAGGCCCAAGGTGGGGCCAGACCACAGGCCGGCGCGGCCCATGGCCTGGCCGCGCCACCTTGTGGTGTGGGGGCCCCACAACCCCTTTCGCCTCCTTTTCTTCGCGAAACCCTTCGTCCCGAAGACCTAAGCCACAGAGGGTACCTCACGAAGGGTTACAGCCGCCTCTGCGGGGCGGAGAACACCAGAGAGAAAAGAGCTCTCCGGCAGGCAGGAATCCGCCGGGGAAATTCCCTCCCGGAGGGGGAAATCGATGCCATCGTCACCGTCATCGAGCTGGACATCATCTCCATCACCATCATCATCATCTCCACCATCATCACCGCCGTCTCCACCGCTGGACACCGTTACCGCCGTAGCAATTTGGGTTTGATCTTGATTGTTTGATAGGGGAAACTCTCCCGGTATCGATTTCTACTTGTTGTTGATGCTATTGAGTGAAACCATTGAACCAAGGTTTATGTTCAGATTGTTATTCATCATCATATCACCTCTGATCATGTTCCATATGATGTCTCGTGAGTAGTTCGTTTAGTTCTTGAGGACATGGGTGAAGTCTAACTGTTAGTAGTGAACTATGGTTGAGTAATATTCAATGCTATGATATTTAAGTTGTGGTGTTATTCTTCTAGTGGTGTCATGTGAACGTCGACTACATGACACTTCACCTTTATGGGCCTAGGGGAATGCATCTTGTACTCGTTTGCCGATTGCGGGGTTGCCGGAGTGACAGAAACCTAAACCCCCGTTGGTATATCGATGCAGGAGGGATAGCAGGATCTCAGAGTTTAAGGCTGTGGTTAGATTTATTCTTAATTACTTTCTTGTAGTTGCGGATGCTTGCAAGGGGTATAATCACAAGTATGTATTAGTCCTAGGAAGGGCGGTACATTAGCATAGGTTCACCCACACAACACTTATCATAACAATGAAGATTATTTAGCCGTATGTAGCGAAAGCACTAGACTAAAATCCCGTGTGTCCTCGAGAACGTTTGGTAATTATAAGTAAACAACCCAGCTTGTCCTTTGTGCTAAAAAGGATTGGGCCACTCGCTGCAATTGTTACTCTCGCACTTTACTTACTCGTACTTTATTCAACTGTTACATCAAAACCCCCTGAATACTTGTCTGTGAGCATTTACAGTGAATCCTTCATCGAAACTGCTTGTCAACACCTTCTGCTCCTCGTTGGGATCGACATTCTTACTTATCGAAAATACTACGATACACCCCCTATACTTGTGGGTCATCAAGACTATTTTCTGGCGCCGTTGCCAGGGAGTGAAGCGCTATTGGTAAGGAAAACCTTTACTGTTTGTGCTGATTTTATTTCTGCCTGCTGCTATAAGTCATTATGGAGAGATCTTCTCTTTAATTTCTATTTGGGAAATCTACTACTACTGCAACGGTAGTGGATGAGGCACCAGGTGAGGAAGTGATACCATATAAAATACCTATGAAAATTATTGAACGTGTTATGGATAACCGCTATGAAGGGGATGGAACTGTCCACCCTGGAGATCATTTATTGTTCTTGCATGAATTATGCGGGTTATTCAAATGTGCAGGTATTGCCATGGATGAAGTGAGGAAGAAACTATTCTCTATATCGCTGTCTGGTAAGGCGGCACATTGGTATAAATTACTGGATAATGGGGATTCTCTTGAATGGAATGATATTGTGCCCCAGTTTTATTCTAAGTTCTATCCTCCAAGTGAAATTCACAAGGATCAGAATCGCATATATAATTTTTGGCCTCATGATGGAGAGAGTATTGCCCAAGCTTGGGGGAGATTGAAGTCTTTAATGCTCAAATGCCCCATTCATGAGCTTCCTGGTAATGTTATTATTGATAATTTCTACGCAAGACTTTCTTTTCAAGACAAGACCTTGCTGGATACTTCTTGTTCTGGATCATTTACACGCAACAAAGAAGAGTTTAAAAGGGACCTTCTTGATCGGATCCAAGAAAATACTGAAGGTTGGGAGAACGACAAGGATAGAGAATCAGGTATAATTTATGATTATAAATGCATTGAAGCTTTTATGGATACTGATAAATTTTGTAATATGAGTGCTACATATGGTCTTGATTCTCAAGTTGCTGCAAATCTTTATAAAGCTTTTGCCTCTCATTATGAATTGCCTAAGAAGAATTTTGATAAGTATCATGAACCGTATAAAGATAAAATTGATTCATCTATTAATAAATGCGTTGTAGTTGAAACTGCTGATCATGTTATTCCTGAAGCTTATATTGAAAAAACTCCTTTCCCTGCTAAAATGAAGGAGTACTCTGTTATAAATAGTGCGGTTCATAAAAGTGAAAAGAAACCTGTAGAACCTGAAGAACAAATAAAAGTTGAACCTGCTGTTGCAATAGTTAAAGATCTTGTGACTGAAAATGTGGAGGATGGTCATATTATTTTCTGTGAAGATGCTTCTAATATTGTTTCACATCCTAATAAACCCAAACAAGTTAGTGTTCCTATGCTATCTGTTAGAATTGGTGATCATTGCTATTATGGTTTATGTGATATTGGTGCAAGTGTTAGTGCTATTCCTTATGAACTCTATACGGAGATTTTGCACGAAATTGGTTCTTGTGAACTTGAAGATATTGATGTGGTTATTCAGCTGGCTAATAGAGAAACTATTTCTCCAATTGGTATTGTTCGAGATATGGAAGTTCTATGTGGTAAGATTAAATATCATGCTGACTTTTTGGTACTTGGTTCTGCTACTAGTGATTATTGTCCTATTATTTTTGGTAGACCTTTTCTAAATACTTGTGGAGCTATTATAGATTGCAAGAAAGAGAAAATTTTGACTAAATTTGCTGGTGAATCTTATGAGTTTAACTTCTCTAAATTTACCAAAACTCCTTATAAAGCTGATTTGCCTAGTGATGATTTTAAAATGGAACAGTGTGCATCTATTGTTCTTGTTCCTAATAATCCTTTGCAGCAACATTTGGAGAATAGCGAGAGTGAAGTTTTTAGGAAAGAAAGAGATGAGCTTGAGGAAATTTTTCTTCGCCAACCTATTCTCAAGCATGATTTACCGGTGGAAGATTTGGGTACAACACCGCCGCCAAAGGAAGATCCTGTTTTTGATTTAAAGCCTCTGCCTGATAATCTTAAATATGCTCATATTGATGATAAGAAAATATATCCTGTTATTATTAGTTCTAAGCTTACAGAGTTTGAAGAAGAAAGGCTATTGGAAATATTGAAGAAACACCGAGGCGCTATTGGCTACACTCTTGATGATTTGAAGGGGATTTCTCCTTCTATTTGCCAACATGCTATTAATATGGAAGATGATGCAAAGCCTGTTTTTGAACATCAACGTCGTCTAATTCCGAAGATGAAGGAGGTGGTAAGGAATGAGGTATTAAAACTTCTTGAAGCTGGTATTATATATCCTATTGCTGATAGTAGATGGGTTAGTCCTGTGCATTGTGTTCCTAAGAAAGGAGGAATGACTGTTGTGCCTAATGATAATGATGAGCTCATCCCTCAAAGAGTAGTTGTAGGGTATAGAATGTGCATTGATTTTCGAAAAGTTAATAAAGTTACTAAGAAAGATCATTACCCTTTACCATTTATTGATCAAATGCTAGAAAGATTGTCTAAAAATACTCATTTTTGCTTTCTTGATGGTTATTCTGGGTTTTCACAAATTGCTGTTAAAACTAAAGATCAAGAGAAAACCACTTTTACTTGTCCCTATGGAACTTATGCTTATAGGCGTATGTCTTTTGGTTTATGTAATGCTCCTGCTACTTTTCAAAGATGCATGTCTGCTATTTTTCATGGCTTTTGCGAGAGTATTGTGGAAGTATTCATGGATGATTTTTCCGTCTATGGGAATTCTTTTGATAGTTGCTTGCGAAACCTTGATAAAGTTTTGCAGAGATGTGAAGAAACTAACCTTGTTCTTAATTGGGAGAAATGCCACTTTATGGTTAATGAAGGAATTGTATTGGGACATAAAATTTCTGAGAAAGGTATTGAAGTTGATAGAGCTAAAGTTGAAGCAATTGAGAAGATGCCCTATCCGAGGGATGTTAAAGGTATTCGTAGTGTTCTTGGTCATGCTGGCTTTTATAGGAGATTTATTAAAGATTTCTCCAAGATTTCAAAGCCTCTTACTAATCTTCTTCAAAAAGACGTACCTTTTGTTTTTGATGATGATTGTAAGGAAGCTTTTGAAACTCTAAAGAAAGCCTTAACAACTGCTCCTGTAGTTGAACCTCCTGATTGGAACTTACCATTTGAAATTATGTGTGATGCTAGTGATTTTCTTTGTAGGCGCTGTTCTTGGACAGCGGGTAAATAAAAAACTGAATGTTATTCATTATGCTAGTAAAACTCTTGATGCTGCTCAAAGAAATTATGCTACAACTGAAAAAGAATTATTAGCTGTAGTCTTTGCTTGTGATAAATTTAGATCTTATATTGTTGATTCAAAAGTTACGATTCATACTGATCATGCTGCAATTAGATACCTTATGACTAAGAAAGATGCTAAGCCGAGGCTTATTAGATGGGTACTTCTTTTGCAAGAATTTGATTTACATATTGTAGATAGGAAAGGTGCTGATAATCCTGTCGTTGATAATTTGTCTAGATTGGAAAATATTGCTTATGATCCTGTTCCTGTTAATGATAGTTTTCCAAATGAACAATTGGCTGTAATAAAGGTGAGCTCGCGAGACAGTCCTTGGTATGCTGATTATGCTAACTTTATTGTTTCCAAGTACTTGCCTCCAACCTTTTCAGCTCAGCAAAGGAGGAAATTCTTTTATGACTTGAGGCATTATTTCTGGGATGACCCACACTTATATAAAGAAGGAGTGGATGGTATTTTGCGAAGATGTGTTCCCGAATATGAACAACAGGAGATATTGAGTAAATGCCATGGTAGTGCTTATGGAGGACATCACGCCGGAGAAAGAACCGCGCAAAAGGTTCTACAATCAGGTTTTTATTGGCCAACTCTCTTCAAGGATGCGAGAAAGTTTATTTTATCTTGTGATGAATGCCAAAGGGTTGGTAATATCTCCAGACGTAATAAAATGCCTATGAATTATACTCTTGTTATTGAACCGTTTGATTGTTGGGGATTTGACTTCATGGGACCTTTTCCGTCTTCAGAAGGTAACACTCATATACTTGTTGCTGTTGATTATGTTACTAAATGGGTGCAAGCCATACCTACAAAAAGTGCTGATGGTGAGACCTCTTTAAGAATGCTTTTAGACATTATTTTTCCTAGATTTGGAGTGCCTAGATATATTATGACTGATGGAGGTTCTCATTTTATTCATGGAGGTTTTAGAAAAACTCTTGCTAGGTATGGTATTAATCATAGAATTGCTTCCGCTTATCATCCTCAAACTAGTGGGCAAGTAGAATTATCAAATAGAGAGATTAAATCTATCTTGCAAAAGACTGTTAATAAAACTAGAAATAATTGGGCTAGTAAATTGAAGGATGCACTATGGGCTTATAGAACTGCTTATAAAAATCCCATGGGAATGTCACCTTATAAAATGGTTTATGGGAAAGCTTGTCATTTACCTTTAGAACTAGAGCACAAAGCTTATTGGGCTGTTAGAGAATTAAATAAAGATCCTAAACTTGCCGGTAATAAGAGGTTGTTGCAATTGAGTTCTCTAGATGAATGGAGAAGTGAAGCTTATGAAAATGCTAAACTCTTTAAAGAGAAAGTTAAAAAATGGCATGATAGAAGGATTATCAAAAGAGAATTTAATATTGGGGATAAAGTCCTATTGTATCGGTCTCGTCTCAGATTCTTTGCAGGGAAATTACTCTCGAAATGGGAAGGACCATATGTTGTCGAGGAGGTGTATCATTCAGGAGCAATCAAAATTAGCTCTCTCCAAGGCAATGCTACGCAAGTGGTGAATGGACAAAGACTCAAGCATTATATCTCTGGTGATTCCTATAATGTTGATGTTGATATTATTCAAGTGGAAACACCGGAGGCTTTCATCAAAGGGCAAATTGACAGTCCGCCAGAACTCGACTTTGAATAGGTAACAGTACTGGTAATGAAAAGTACGCAATTTACTTTCCGAACAATATTTTTGCTGTTTATGGAAAATATGAAAAATTACGAGATCGAAACGGAGTGGAAAAGACGCACAAGGGTGTGCCACCATAGGCCGGTGCGGCCTGGCCTGGGCCCGCGCCGCCCTATGGTCTGGCCGCCTCGTCGCCCCTTTCCGACTCTGGTTTGATCTGGTACTTTCCTTTTGTTGTGAATTTTTTTGCTATATAATCCCCCGGACCCCTGGAGGTCCGTATATCGTTTTCTCGACGTGTTTTGTTTTGAGCTGTTTCTGCCAGGATCTGTTTTCGGTCTAGAAGCACCATGGCCTCCAACAACAAGGGCGAGGGGCTTTCGGAGGAAGAAGTGAAGAGGGTGCCATCAAGACAAGAGCAGCAAGCCGTTGGGAGCAAGCAAATCTTGGTGGGATCTGTTGACACTCGACGTTCTTTTTCTCATAACTTGCAGGGACCTTTACCACCCGCTCTTAGCCTCGACTCCTTCCCTGTGTTGGAAGAAGCTCTACGGACTACCGATGAGTTTTGTGATCAATATCGGGCTCTGAGAAGAGAAGTGGAGATACTCCAGGAGGAGAATTGCCGTCTCCGAAGAATGCTGGAATACCACTCGATTCACATCACAAGGTCATCATCGCCAACTTCAGATAACAATGAATCTCTTCGAGTCTTAGTGCAGAATTGCCAAGCTGAGAAACTGAAGCTGAAGGAGATCTGTAAGAAGCGCGGGAGGAGTTCATCACCACCATCGCCGCAGGAGTAATTCATCATCGGTATTGGCATCCCCTTGGTTTGTTCCAAGCTTGGGGGAGTGCCGCGGTATCACATTATCACTATCTTTTACTTTTCTTGGCAAGAAGTGTCATATCATGAGTAGGGAAGTTATCATATAAGATGGGTTGCAGTTTGGAAGTATCTCTCCTTTAGTTGGTTATCTATGTATCCCTTGGTGTGAGTTATCGTTATGGAATATTAATGAGAAGTCTTATCATTTACATATTGCACGTCTTGTTTTAGTTTGCAATCTTTATTATATGATTTACCTTGTTGTTAGTATTGGTATCACTTTGGGAGCATTGAATAAATCTATTTGGTTTTGGCAAACTTAGCATTGGTCAATAGCAACAACACTTTGAGGTTTAAGTAGAAAAGAGAAATACATGTAGTTGTTTCATTGTCTTTCTTTCTTGTTAGCTCATAGCTTATTATTCTGAAGTTAAAATTGTTTGTGCTTACAAGGAAGATGCATGATTGTTTCTATCACATGTATATTTGTTTGTTTCCTTCAACTCTTATGCTTGCTAATTAACCTTGCTAGCCAAAAACCTGTACTGAGAGGGAATACTTCTCGTGCATCCAAACCTTAGCCCAAACCTATGTCATTTGTGTCCACCATACCTACCTACTACATGATATTTTCTGCCATTCCAAGTAAATACTTCGTGTGCTACCTTTAAACAATTCAAAACTTATTATCTCTTATTTGTGTCAATGTTTTATAGCTCATGAGGAAGTATGTGGTGTTTTATCTTTCAATCTTGTTGGGCAACTTTCACCAATGGACTAGTGGCTTCATCCGCTTATCCAATAAATTTGCAAAAAGAGCTGGCAATGGGATTCCCAGTCCCAAATTAATTAACCTAATTAGACACTCCTCCATGGTATGTGATTGATGGACGGCACCCGAAGGATTCGGTTAGCCATGGCTTGTGTAAGCAAAGGTTGGGGGGAGTGTCATCATAATAAAACTAAAATAAAAAGGCACTCCTTCATGGTATGAGGTTGTTGGCAGGCACCCGAGGATTCGGTTAGCCATGGTTTGTGAAAGAAAGGTTGGAAGGAGTGCCACATAAAATAAAAATAATATGGGAGCCGCTCTTTGGAGGTTGTCTGGCAAGGGGGTTAGAGTACCCACTACCAGTCGTTGACAACAAACACCTCTCAAAATGTTACTTTTATTATCTCTATATGATTTCAAAACTGAAAAAGCTCTAGCACATGATTTAATCCCTGCTTCCCTCTGCGAAGGGCCTGTCTTTTACTTTATGTTGAGTCAGTAAACCTATTTCCCTCCATCTCAAGCAAGCATTTGAGTAGTTGTGATCAAACCATTATATTGTGATTTGCTTCAGCATGTCTTTTATTCTTCTTTGTTTAGTACAAGTTTTATCTGAATGAATATAACTTTACAAGTTATCAATGATTATGAGGAGACTATTATGATTGAGTATGCAAGTTGTGCCATATAAACTTTAACATGAGAGCGCTGCTCAATAGATAAATATAACCTGTTAATTGTTCTCTGACCAAGAACGAAGTTTGCCATCACCAACTATGATTTCTTATGCACCTTTATTTGTGATTACCTTATACTGGTTTCAAGTTGAGTTATATGAGGAAGTTGTTTACTAGAATGCCTTGTGTGAATGAATATGATGCTTCTTGTCCGTATTTTATTTATCGACTCTTCACTCCATAAACATGTGGTCCTGTTTACTGAGTTCAGTTTCGCTTGGGGACAAGCGAAGTCTAAGCTTGGGGGGAGTTGATACGTCCAATTTGCATCACTATTTTGTATCATAATTTGCTGTTATTCGTTGATATATTTCATATTTGGATACAATACTTATGTTATTTCATCTATTTTGCATGTTTCATCATTATTGGAGGATCAAGCACCAGAGCCAGGATTCTGCTGGAAAAAGCACCGTCAGAACGCAATATTTCGGAAGATCAACTGTGGAAGGAAATTATACCAAAAATCCTATTTTTCCAGATGACGAAGGAAGCCAGAAGGGGGAGCTGAGAAGGCCCAAGGTGGGGCCAGACCACAGGCCGGCGCGGCCCATGGCCTGGCCGCGCCACCTTGTGGTGTGGGGGCCCCACAGCCCCTTTCGCCTCCTTTTCTTCGCGAAACCCTTCGTCCCGAAGACCTAAGCCACAGAGGGTACCTCACGAAGGGTTACAGCCGCCTCTGCGGGGCGGAGAACACCAGAGAGAAAAGAGCTCTCCGGCGGGCAGGAATCCGCCGGGGAAATTCCCTCCCGGAGGGGGAAATCGACGCCATCGTCACCGTCATCGAGCTGGACATCATCTCCATCACCATCATCATCATCTCCACCATCATCACCGCCGTCTCCACCGCTGGACACCGTTACCGCCGTAGCAATTTGGGTTTGATCTTGATTGTTTGATAGGGGAAACTCTCCCGGTATCGATTTCTACTTGTTGTTGATGCTATTGAGTGAAACCATTGAACCAAGGTTTATGTTCAGATTGTTATTCATCATCGTATCACCTCTGATCATGTTCCATATGATGTCTCGTGAGTAGTTCGTTTAGTTCTTGAGGACATGGGTGAAGTCTAACTGTTAGTAGTGAACTATGGTTGAGTAATATTCAATGCTATGATATTTAAGTTGTGGTGTTATTCTTCTAGTGGTGTCATGTGAACGTCGACTACATGACACTTCACCTTTTTGGGCCTAGGGGAATGCATCTTGTACTCGTTTGCCGATTGCGGGGTTGCCGGAGTGACAGAAACCTAAACCCCCGTTGGTATATCGATGCAGGAGGGATAGCAGGATCTCAGAGTTTAAGGCTATGGTTAGATTTATTCTTAATTACTTTCTTGTAGTTGCGGATGCTTGCAAGGGGTATAATCACAAGTATGTATTAGTCCTAGGAAGGGCGGTACATTAGCATAGGTTCACCCACACAACACTTATCATAACAATGAAGATTATTTAGCCGTATGTAGCGAAAGCACTAGACTAAAATCCCGTGTGTCCTCGAGAACGTTTGGTAATTATAAGTAAACAACCCGGCTTGTCCTTTGTGCTAAAAAGGATTGGGCCACTCGCTGCAATTGTTACTCTCGCACTTTACTTACTCGTACTTTATTCAACTGTTACATCAAAACCCCCCGAATACTTGTCTGTGAGCATTTACAGGGAATCCTTCATCGAAACTGCTTGTCAACACCTTCTGCTCCTCGTTGGGATCGACATTCTTACTTATCGAAAATACTACGATACACCCCCTATACTTGTGGGTCATCAGCCGGCGCGGGCCCTAGCCTGGCCGCGCCGCCCTATGAGGTGGCCACCTCGTGGCCCCTCTCCGACTCTGGTTCGACCTGGTACTTTCCTTATGCCGTAAAAATTCCTGCTATATAATCCCTCGGACCCCTGGAGGTCCGTATATCATTTTCTCGGCGTGTTTTGTTTCGAGCTGTTTCTGCCAGGATCTGTTTTCAATCTAGAAGCACCATGGTCTCCAACAACAAGGGCAAGGGGCTTTCGGATGAAGATATTCAAGATCCCGAGTGGAAAGAGGTGGACGAGAGCGTCAAGGAAGAAGATGAAGAAGAAGTGGAGGAAGATTCGCATGCATACCCGCGAGCTACCATCGCAAGCATCGAGGTGGTGGATAACCCTTTTAGTGCCAAGAGGAGCGCAAGAATTCGCACCGGAGGAAGGGTTCCACGTCACTACTTAGCTCCAAAGACATCTTCTCCAGGCACTTACCATCCCTTCCCCAATCTCATTTACAATAGTCAAATTGAAAGGACTCCCAAGGCAGCATTGCCTAGCAATTGGGATATGGATCGTTCTAACACTGCAGGAAGGATGAAGCCTGAAGCTGAAGAGTGGGGCAATAACTCCAAGAGTTGGGACTCGCCGTCGGACGTACTTCTTAGCCGCGTCGAGCACAATTCAGAGATGATCCGCAACCTCATGTACAAGATTGATGAGCTTCAGGAGCTTGTTGAGAAGCTTGTCAAGAATTCATCATCACCACCGCCGAAGGAGTAATTCATCATCGGTATAGGCATCCCCTTGGTTTGTTCCAAGCTTGGGGGAGTGCCGCGGTATCACATCATCACTATCTTTTACTTTTTACTATCAAGTAGTGTCATATCATGAGTAGGGAAGTTATCATATAAGATGGGTTGCAGTGTGGAAGTATCTCTCTTTAGTTGGTTGTTTATGTATCCCTTGGTGTGAGTTATCGTTATGGAATATTAATGAGAAGTCTTATCATTTACATATTGCACATCTTATTTTAGTTTGCAACCTCTATTATATGATTGATCTTGTTATTAGTATGGGTATCACTTTGGGAGCATTGAATAAATCTATTTGGTTTTGGCAAACTTAGCATTGGTCAATAGCAACAACACTTTGAGGTTTAAGTAGAAAAGAGAAATACATGTAGATATGTTGTTTCATTGTCTTTCTTTCTTGTTAGCTCCTTAGCTTATTATTCTGAAGTTAAAATTGTTTGTGCTCACAAGGAAGATGCATGATTGTTTCTATCACATGTATATTTGTTTGTTTCCCTCAATTCTTGTGCTTGCTAATTAACCTTGCTAGCCAAAAACCTGTACCGAGAGGGAATGCTTCTCGTGCATCCAAACCTTAACCCAAACCTATGCCATTTGTGTCCACCATACCTACCTACTACATGGTATTTCCTGCCATTCCAAGTAAATACTTCGTGTGCTACCTTTAAACAATTCAAAATTTACTATCTCTTATTTGTGTCAATGTTTTATAGCCCATGAGGAAGTATGTGGTGTTTTATCTTTCAATCTTGTTGGGCAACTTTCACCAATGGACTAGTGGCTTCATCCGCTTATCCAATAATTTTGCAAAAAGAGCTGGCAATGGGGTTCCCAGCCCCGATTAATTAACCTTCATAATTTTACAAATAGACACTCCTCCATGGTATGTGATTGTTGGAAGGCACCCGAGGATTCGGTTAGCCATGGCTTGAGAAAGCAAAGGTGGGGAGGAGTGTCATCTAAATAAAACTAAATAAAAAGGCACTCCTTCATGGTATGATATTGTTGGCAGGCACCCGAGGATTCGGTTAGCCATGGTTTGTGAAAGCAAAGGTTGGAAGGAGTGTCAACTAAAAATAAAACTTTATGGGAGCCGCTCTTCGAGAGTTTGTCTGGCAAGGGGGTTAGAGTACCCGCTATCAGTCGTTGACAACAACAAACACCTCTCAAAATGTTACTTTTATTCTCTTTATATGATTTCAAAACTGAAAAAGCTCTAGCACATGATTTAATCCCTGCTTCCCTCTGCGAAGGGCCTGTCTTTTACTTTATGTTGAGTCAAACCTATTTCTCTCCATCTTAAGCAAGCATTTGAGTTGTTGTGATCAAACCATCTATATTGTGATTTACTTCATCATGTCTTTTACTCTTCCTTGTTTAGTACAACTTTTATGCGAATGAATATAGCTTTGAAAGTTATCAATGATTATGAGGAGATTATTATGATTGAGTATGCAAGTTGTGCCATATAAACTTTAACATGAGAGCGCTGCTCGATAGATAAGTATAACATGTTAATTGTTCTCTGACCAAGAACGAAGTTTGCCATCACCAATTATGATTTCTTATGCACCTTTATTCGTGATTACCTTATACTTGTTTCAAGTTGAATTATATGAGGAAGTTGTTTACTAGAATGTCTTGTGTGAATGAATATGATGCTTCTTGTCCGTATTTTATTTATCGACTCTTCACTCCATAAACATGTGGTCCTATTTACCGAGTTCAGTTTCGCTTGGGGACAAGCGAAGTCTAAGCTTGGGGGGAGTTGATACGTCCATTTTGCATCACTATTTTATATCATAATTTGCTGTTATTCATTGATATATTTCATATTTGGAGATGATACTTATGTTATTTCATCTATTTTGCATGTTTCATGATTATTGGAGGATCGCGCACCGGAGTCAGGATTCTGCTGGATAAAGCGCCGTCAGAATGCAATATTTCGGAAGATCAACAATTGACGGAATTTATATGAAAAATCCTATTTTTCCAGAAGACGAAGGGAGCCAGAAGGAGGAGCCGAGGAGGGCCACCGTGGGTCCACCTCACAGGCCGGCGCGGGCCAAGGCCTGGCCGCGCCGCCTTGTGGGGAGGGGGCCCACAACCCCCTCTGGCCTCCTCTCCTTCGCGTATTTCTTCGTCCCGAAAACCTAAGCTCCAGGGGGATAGTCGCGAAGAGTCACAGCCGCCTCTGCGGGGCGGAGAACACCAGAGAGAAAAGAGCTCTCCGGCAGGCTGAAATCTGCCGGGGAAATTCCCTCCCTGTGGGGGAAATCGACGCCATCGTCACCGTCATCGAGCTGGACATCATCTCCATCACCATCGTCATCATCTCCATCATCATCACCGCCGTCTCCACCGCTGCACATCGTCACCGCTGTAACAATTTGGGTTGGATCTTGATTGTTTGATAGGGGAAACTCTCCCGGTATTGATTTCTACTTGTTATTGATGCTATTGAGTGAAACCATTGAACCAAGGTTTATGTTCAGATTGTTATTCATCATCATATCACCTCTGATCATGTTCCATATGATGTCTCGTGAGTAGTTCGTTTAGTTCTTGAGGACATGGGTGAAGTCTAAATGTTAGTAGTGAATTATGGTTGAGTAATATTCAATGTTATGATATTTAAGTTGTGGTGTTATTCTTCTAGTGGTATCATGTGAACGTCGACTACATGATACTTCACCTTTATGGGCCTAGGGGAATACATCTTGTACTCGTTTGCCAATTGCGGGGTTGCCGGAGTGATGAAACCCTGAACCCCGTTGGTATATCGATGCATGAGGGATAGCAGGATCTCAGAGTTTAAGGCTGTGGTTAGATTTATCTTAATTACTTTCTTGTAGTTGCGGATGCTTGCAAGGGGTATAATCACAAGTATGTATTAGTCCTAGGAAGGGCGGTGCATTAGCATAGGTTCACCCACACAACACTTATCAAAACAATGAAGATTAATTAGCTATATGAAGCGAAAGCACTAGACTAAAATCCCGTGTGTCCTCGAGAACGTTTGGTCATTATAAGTAAACAAACCGGCTTGTCCTTTGTGCTAAAAAGGATTGGGCCACTCGCTACAATTGTTACTCTCGCACTTTACTTACTCGTACTTTATTCATCTGCTACATCAAAACCCCCTGAATACTTGTCTGTGAGCATTTACAGTGAATCCTTCATCGAAACTGCTTGTCAACATCTTCTGCTCCTCGTTGGGATCGACATTCTTACTTATCGAAAATACTACGATACACCCCCTATACTTGTGGGTCATCAACCACTATTATTTGATGCGCCGAAAAATAGTGCCGCAATTTTCTAGCGGTTGTAAACACTCCATATGCTAGCTTCTGGTACTGCGGGTACCGTTGTTTTGAAGACGATAAAACTTCACTGATGAAATATACCGGCCTCTGCACTCCATGGAGTTTTCCTTCCTCTTCTCTTTCGACAACAAGTGCCGTGCTGACTACCTGAGGTGTGACTGCAATATATAACAGGAGGGGTTCCTTCTCTTTAGGCGCCACCAAGATTGGTGGTGTCGAAATTGTGCGGTTGAGATCCTCGAAAGCTCTATCTGCCTCTTCGTTCCACTGGAACTTCTCTCCTTGCTTGATTAAGGCGTAGAACGGTAACGCCTTTTCTCCCAGCCTGACGACGAATCTGCTTAAAGCTACGACTCGTCCAGTTAACTGTTGTATTTCTTTCAACTTTGTTGGCTTCCTCATTGTTACGATAGCTTGAATTTTTTCTGGATTAGCTTCAATCCCTCTTGCTGAGACTAGGAACCCGAGAAGTTCTCCTGCAGGGACGCCGAAAGAACACTTCGTCGGGTTTAGCTTGAGACAAAACTTGTCGAGGTTGTTGAAAGTTTCCTTTAAGTCCTCGATCAGCATTGTCCCCTTTTTTGACGTTATGACGACATCGTCAATGTACACTTGTACGTTTTTCCCAATCTGTGGTGCTAAGCACTTCTGCATCATCCTTTGATATGTTGCTCCCGCGTTTTTCAGACCAAAGGGCATTGTTTTGTAGCAAAACACGTCGTAAGGGAAAATGAATGCTGTTTTCACCTCATCATCTTCTTTCAACCTGATCTGGTTATAGCCAGAATATGCGACCAGGAAGGAAAGACGTTCACATCCTGCCGTGGAGTCGATGATTTGATCGATCCTTGGGAGGGGAAAGTGATCCTTTGGACAGTGCCTGTTGAGACACGTAAAGTCGACACACATGCGAAGGACTTTAGTGTTTTTCTTCGGGACCAGCACTGGGTTTGCTACCCACGTGGCCTCTGTATGTAGCTCTTTAATGAAACTAGCTTCTCTGAGTCGATCAATCTCTGACATCATAGTTTTGCGGTTTGGTTCCGAAAAACGCCGCAAGGGTTGCTTAATTGGTCTCGCTAGTGGATCCAAGTTGGCATAGGCATCCCCAATGGGCCTGCCGAAGATGGTACCCGGAGTTTACTGAAGGCCCACGACTCGAAGAATTAGAAGAATCGGAAGCCCAAATTATTATTAAGGAAAGCTAGAGTTGTATTAGGAAATACTACTTGTAATCTTGCGGGATGGATTGGAAACCCTCCCGGACTCTGTAACTTGTGTATTACGAATCCCTCGGCTCCGTCTCCTATATAAGGGGGAGTCGAGGGACAAAGAAAGCATCGATTCATTGTTTCACGCAACCCTAGTTTTTACATCGTCGAGCACTTTTCGGCTGAAACCTTCGAGATCTACTTGTCCTTTACTTTCAACTAAAACCCTAGTCTACAATCTGTAGGCATTGATAAGTTAATCCCTTGTCACCCAGGTTTCCCATAGTGAAGCTTGCGTGGATTGGTTGGTCTGCACCCGTAATTTCTCCCTCCTTACATTGAGGAGGGTTTCCACGTAAATCCTTGTGTCATTTACGTGAGTGCTTGTATTTTTTCCTATCGCATATCAATTGCTTGAAGCTATTCTCGAAGCTTACCATTTTATAGAGGCTTAATGGGGACACGAGGTTGTTCCGTGTGCCCTAACATTGCAACCATCCATGTCTTTGCGCAAATTGTTATGAATTAGTTTCAAGGAATGGATAGAAATGGAAGAATTGGTTGTAGCCAATGATTTGTTCCAAAAAAATATGCAAATAAACATGTTCAAATACTTGGTTAATTTTTTTTATGAATTAGTTTCAAGGAATGGATAGAAATGGAAGAATTGGTTGTAGCCAATGATTTATTCCAAAAAAAATGCAAATAAACAGGTTCAAATACTTGGTTTTCTAATCCAGACAAAGAAGATTAACACGTGGATTTAAGTCCGTATATTTTCCAAATCTTCAAAATTATTAGTTTTTATGATACTCCCCCGTCCATAAATAGATGTCTTATATTTGTCTAAATAGATGTCTTATATTTGTCTAAATTTGAATGTATCTATACACTAAATAGTGTCTATATACATCCAAAATTTGATAAATCTAAAACATCTATTTATGGACAGAGGTAGTATTTGTTTAGCCAATTATACACGAATTTTGCATTGCGATTTTACATGCTTATATGTTACATCATTGAACATAAAAGACTATGTGCATATTTATTTTCATGTTTTTTAAGAATTTAAAGGAATCACTAGGAGAAACGGAAAAACACTTCCAGCATTCTCAGTCTCAAGTGCAAAATACGGAATGGAATAAGAGCATCTCCAGCCGCGTCCCCCAAAGCAATTTGGGGCGCGCCGGACCAAAAAACCGTTCCAGCCGCGTCCCCTAAACCCGAATTTTGTCCGGCGCGTCCCGATACGGTGTCCGGCGCCCCGACCCCGTCCCCGTCCCACAGGGGACGCTCCGGGGACGCCGGACACACCGAAAAGCGAGGCGGGGAGTGGCGGGGCCGACCTGTCAGCGGCACAATAAATTTTAACCTAACCGTCGCCTACCTCGCGACGGAAGTTATTAGCGCGCAGCGATGGTGCAGTTCCCGCAGCGACGGTGCAGTTCCCGCAGAGGAGCAGCGACGCGTCCCGTCGCGCCTAGCTCTGCGTGCCGGCGTTAATGAGCGCCACCGCTCCTCCGCCTCCCTCCGGCCTATAAAAGGGCCGCCTCTCATCGTCCCTCTCACACACAAACCCTAGCGCCTCTCTCCCAAACCCTAGCCGCCACTATCTCAACAAGACTCGACGCTATGTCTGGTAGAGGCGGAGGCCGACCTCGCGGCCGTGGTCGTGGTCGTGGCCGCGGCAGAGCTGAACGCTCGCCGTCGCCTCCCACATCGTCGTCTTCATCGTCGGAGATGGACGTGGAGCCGGACGTGCTATTCGAGTTCGTACTCGTCCTCAAGGGCGACCCGCGCAACTTACAGAGGCTGCCGGACTCTTTCGCCGACTACGTCGCCGGCGACGACCGCCCGCGCACGATGCATCTGCGGGAGGCTGCGTGCGGCTACTACCGGTGGATCGTCGACGTGATCTACGACGCGCGCGACAAGATGTACCTCAACATCGGCTGGGAGAAGTTCGCGCGGCACCACAGCCTCGAAGCCGGCTTCATCCTCCTGTTCTCCTACTTCGGCGACAGGGACATGAGCATCAAGGTCTTCGACGAGACGCGCTGCCGCCGGGACTACCACGGCGACAGCACCGACGAGGAGGACGACTGATGATGAAGAGTGTTATTTCTTCGCAGCGAATACGTGCACGGAAGTTTCTGGCTGTTCGCCTCATCGGTAGAACCAACAAGGGCACCATCCTCCCGCTGGATTTTCCAGTTTGGGTGATTGGGTGTGCCCTCGAGTGTTCTTTCTTAGCAGCGAACACAGGAAACCTTCGATGCACGGCCTAGTTAAATTTAGTTTTTTTGAATTTTTTTATATTTGTGTCCACGATGGTTCAAACTATGTATTAGAGCACGTCTAACAGGCCCCGTATAACCCGCCCACCCCGTAAAATTCCGGCGGGATACGGGGCAGGCGCGATATGGGCCGTCTAGCAGGCCCCGTATTCGGGCCGGCCCGTTTCGGCGGAATACGGGGCCCAGGAAATCGGCCCCGTCGCCCCCTACTTATACTGGGCGCAGGTGCGAGTGAGGGGTTAACCCCTCACTCGCAACCCTAGCTCCGCCGTGCGCTGCCGCCTCCGTAGTTAGCTCCGGCGAGCAATTCCTCACTCCCCCGCGCCGCATTCCACCCCAGCTCCGGCATGGACGCCCGCCGCCGCAGTACCTCATCGCCGGCGAGCGGATCGAAGCGATCCCGCTCGCCGGACACCGTTGAGGAGGCGTGGCGGCTCCAGTGCAAGAGATCCGCCGCCGGGATTCGCTCCGGGAGTTCACCGCGGGTGGGCGGTGGTACCGACAAGACCCGCCGCTCAAGCCGATGAGCGGTGGAGCCTTCGAGAAGTGGCTCGCCGACTGGCAGCGTGACCGCGCGTCGAAGGCGGCATGGGCGGCGAGCATCGGCAGCACCAGCGGCGGAGGAAGCGGAGGAGATCCGCGAGCCAGCGAGGAGGAAGCGGAGGCGGCAGAGGAGGAGGCGGCCTTCCGGCGTGCGGTGGCCGAATCCGAGAATGATGCCGCCGAGAAGGCTCGGGCGGAGGCAGAGGAGGAGGCGGCGGCCATCGCCGCCGTCCGCGAGTTCGAGGCGCGGGAGGCGCAGGAGGAGGCGGCCTCCATCGCGTTCATCCCATTCGTCATCCTTGACGAATAGATGTAGGATAGATGTAGGTATGATCGCAATGTATGTATGATCCGTAGTATGATCAATGAAGATGAACTTCCCGGGGTTTTAATTTTTGAAAATACGGGGCGAAATACGGGGTCTGCTAGACAGAATGACTCTTCCGTTAGCAATTTTTCGATACGGGGCGAAATGCGATCGTTATACGGGGCATATGAATACGGGGCCTGTTAGACATGCTCTTAGTTTGTGGAAAACCATGTTACAAACTGTGTCTTCGTGTAAACCACGTTCCCAATTATGTATTAATTTGTGGAAATTGAAATAAAAATGCCAAAAAAGTATTTTAAATATTTGGGGGAGACATTTGGGGGACACGGCTGGCTGGGGAGCGACATCCCTTAAACGCGGCACGAATAAAACACATCCCCAAACGCTCAATCTGGCGCGGTTTGGGGACGATTTGGGAGACGCGGGATTCAAATTCAAATACCGAAGTGGAGTACGCCGTGACCACCGTGCGATCGATGCAGTGCCCGTAAGAATCAGAACCCGTAGTTTGCGCCGCCTTTACCAGCCGGTGGCAGATGACAGCTAGCAACAGGTGCACAGGATCGTTGCGAGCCATCCGATGGGCCCAAGTTTGCGCCGCCTTTATAAACAGACGGACAGGATCACACCTCGTCAGCCCATCCATTGCTCCTCTCCAAAACCACCCACGCACGGCAATCACCTCACCACCCACGCCGCGCAGACCCAGAGAGAGAGAGTGCCGTGACATGGCCCCCACCGCCGCCCTCCTCCTCGTCTCCGCCGTCGCCATCCTCCTCGCCCCCGCCGCCTCTGCCGCGACGTCCGAGGTGCCGCCGGCGACGCCGTGCGCGGCGGCCATCGTGTCCTTCTCGCCGTGCCTGGCGCACGTCGCGCTGGTGGAGCCGCCCGCCCTGCCCGCGCCCGCGCCCACCGCCGCCTGCTGCGCGGCGTTCCTGCGGGCCGTCTCCGCCGGGGACGGCGAGGGCGGGGGAGGCGAGGGGTGCTTCTGCTACCTGCTCCGCGACCCGCTCCTCCTCGGCTTCCCCGTCGACCTCGCGCGCCTCGGCGCGCTCCTCCCCACCTGCGCCTCCGCCAACGCCTCCCCCGCCACCACCGTCGAGGCCGAAACCCTCTTCGCCGACAAGTGCAGAGGTGCCAAACTTCTCCATCCTCCCCCCGCTCCTCCCTCTGTATGTCCTTGCAGTACGTATGCTTCGACCGAATGTCGGGCACACCCTATGTTGTGGCGTTCTCGTTGATCACCGCTCAAAATACAAGTTACTTTCTAATCTGCGTATCATTATTGTGTTCTCGCTCCTTGTACAACCACATTTGTGCTGGTAGATCAGTAGATGCGGGATATTATTACTTCTGCATTTCTGAACTGGATTTATTTATTTCTGTTGAGGAGAAGATATAGTGAGGCCCAGAATTGTCTCATGTCCCCGAAGAACTGTATTCCTTATGCATTTCTGCTACTACAATTAGTCACGACTGCTGAGCACTTTAGCAGCCTGTTGGATTGCTTGTTAGATATACTATGGATTCCACGCAGTTTTAGCGATGTTTACTGTCAGTTAAAGGCGGTCGTGACTTGGTGGTTTCTCTTAAAGAGTTCACAAACGTAAATTATAAAATTGAAGCAACAAATGTCTTAGTACTATTCGCTAACTCGATTTGCCAACTGAAACAGAGCTCAAGTCACTGCCTGAGATGCATTTTGCACCTCCATCGCCACCTCCAACTCCACCTGCACCTTCCGCACCAAAACTTTCTCCAGGTAAACCAATTCTCTGCGTGTCTAATGTTTCCACGGATCAGTGTTCAGTTATGCTATTCTGAAGAAGAATAAAAACAATGTGCATTTTGGCAGACATGTCAAGCTTGAATGTATTTTTTGTCTTGGAAGTGTGGTACCCATTTCGTGTTCTATGCCGCAGCTGTACAGGTTCAAACTTCACTATAGATTGCACCACATACTCTCTACTTGTACTGGATGTCTCTGTTCTCTCCAGTTGTAACTGTGCCTACTAATTTCATCATCGAATCTCCTGCTGACATTCTCTGCTTTGCTTGCACTGCTCTGTTATGCTCTAGCTGCTCCTTCTATTCTGTTTAGCCTGAGTAGTCCATTTTGGTCGTTTGAACACTGGGATGTCTTTCTTGAATCGCTGGGCATACTTCATGTACACTAGTTAATCTGATGTGATTGCCTCTGCAGCTACCGTTGAAGAACCAGCGTCCCCGCCCCAGGAGATGGAGGAGCATTCGACATCGACGCCTGTCACGCCAGCTGATCGTTCGGGATCGGATGCCTTGTGTGCCTGCCGGGTTTTCCTTGTGGCGTTGGTCTTCGCAGCAGCAGTCTTGATCACGCTGCAGTTCTGATAGATGTTGGCCAGAAAGCTTTCGATACATACCTGTGCCTGCTGCGTCATTCTTGCTCGGACCCTTTTGTTGCATATGTACGCTGAGGCTGCCACATGATACATGGCACGATATATACCTGAAAACCCTTCCTGACCGGTGCAGTTTTTTTTTCGCGTGCATTTTTCATGATCTGGCAGTGCAAGTAACTGTTTTCCGGTGGCAATACATGCACAGCGATCTGTATACATTCAGATTTATCGAATGCAGTTTAGTTCCTCTGCTGACTGTCTCTCTGAATCTGCATACATTTTTCTTGTGCTTGTTCAAAGACAGAGAACTCACTGAAATTATAGTATTGCACTATATACAGAAGTGTGCAGTTCGCACGGAGAAATTCAGAGTTACGCCCTTGAAAATAAGCAAAACAGGAGTAGATACTGGCATTGAAAATTAAGCAAAAAACAGAAGTAAATAGCATGATCAGCGGAATACAGCATTACATGGCAACGGTGCGTGATCGCCGGCAGAACAAGTTCTAGGCGCGGCACGTAAGCAGTGACAGTACCCCTGCTGCCAAGACGAAGGAGGCGAGGAGCTGAGAGGACATGCTCCGGTGGGCGCTGGACGGGTAGTACTGCGGGTACAACTGCCCCGGCGTCTCGTACGTGTTGCTCCACGGGTACCCGTACTGCCCAGCCGGCGGTGTAAGGTAGTACCCGGCCTCCGCCGGCGGAGTGTAGTAGTACACCGGCGTCGGCTCAGGCTTCGTCGTCGGCGGGTAGTACACTGGCCTCGGCTCAGCCTCCGTCGGCGGCGGGTAGTACTTCGGCGTCGGAATTGGCTCTGGCTCCGGCTCCGGCTCCGGCTCGGGCTCGGGCTTAGGCTCCGGTTTTGGCTCCGGCTCGGACGGCGGCGGGTGGCGCGCCGGCACCGCCGGCGGGAGCGGGTGCGGATCCACGTCGCAGACGCACATGAGGCACTTGCACTTGTCCTCGGTCACTCCGGCCGTTGCAGGGGACACCACCACCATCGCCAGGGACACGAGGAGGATCGCCCGCAGAGGCAACATTTGGCTTGATTGTCTCATGCTCTTGTGTCAAAGACCAGCAAACACATCTCACTAACCAGAGTGAGCCGAGATGCCGTATATGTATGTGAACTGGACAACCCGAGTCTTAAGTTGGTGCATATCCTAAGTAGGCTTTGGTATGCTGGTGCAACTACTGCTAATTTAATTTCTCAAGTGTATGCGTGCGTTGCACGCTCTGTTTCAGCAAGCCACGGGACCAAACCAAATATTAGCGCTCACTTTAATCTGTTCGGTTGCGCTTACATCACGATTTGTCTCGCAACCAGTCACTGGGTAAGAAGTCACAATAAATTACGATTTGTTCGATTGTTCAAGTGATTTGGTTACGGACTTAGGGTAAGTGCAATCGTGCCACATTGCCATTGGATATTCCAATGGTACTTACCATACATATGGCTCGACCAAGCCCCTGCCTATCTTACCTCCAAGGAGCTAAGGTTTCTGCCAAAATTTTCGTCCAACTTTTTATTGGCCCGTTTTGCCCTCCCACCAAAATACATAATACAGCAATATGCCCTTGTACCGGTTCGTGTTTTATTTCCTGGCCTGTGCTCGCATGGATTTTTGTCCGCTCAGGCACGCCCGATTCCACAGAGGACTCGGGAGCACTCTTGGGCTTCGATTTGCGTGTCAGATTTGGGCTTTAAGAATAGCAAAGGGTGTTTTCCGGCCAATGAACGCAGTTGTATTGATTATCTCTACTTTAATAGTCCCACATCAATCTCATATAGCCAAATTTTCCGGTTTATATGGGCTCCAAAATTGCAATCATCACCAAGCAATTACATGAGCTGATGGAAGAGAGAGAAGCGCAAGATTGGCTATACCGATGGATGGGTCGGAACTGGAAGGAATTTAACGAATTGAGGGATATGAAAGATGTTGGAGCCGCCAGTACGGGATAGAAACGGGGCTTGCCAAGAATCAGCCAGCGAGAGAGAATTTGGGGGAGTCCCCATGATGGCGGCGCCGTAGGCTTCCGAGAGATTAACACGGCGCCAAAGAAATCGGCGGTTCATGCGCCTCGCAACGCTGGCGGCGCTTGGTCGGCCTTCCTCACGCGCGGCGGTCGCCTCCATCCTCGGCTAGGCCCGCCTCGCCCCCAACCAGCCATGGTGAGGAAAAGAGACAAAGCGAAATAGTACAGACAGTTTCTCCTGGTCCTGACGGCGAGATTAATTTCGGTAAGATGCGACCCGTGCCTAGCCGAGCTCAGCAGCTGAGCGGACAACAAAGACCAGCACCTAAACATAGGCGGGTGGTGGCATCCTGCTGCTCCCCTTACATCTTGTGTTCGAGGTCGAGGACTGGATGGAGTGCCGTCTTCCTTCATCAGCCCCTCAATTCCTTCCCGTGCTGAAGAAATAAGAAGCGTGGACAAACTTAGAGCATGTCTAGCAGGCCCCTTATATTTCTGCCCCGTATCTCGCTGCTTTTTCGCCTCGTATCGAAAAGTTGCCAACGGAAGAGCCATTCCGTCTAGCAGAACCCGTATTTCGCCCCGTATTTTCAAAAATAAAAACCCCGGGAAGTTCGATTTCATTGATCATACTACGGATCATACATACGGATCAACGATTCTACATCCAGAATGCGCGATCCTACTCGGGGAGGTCGACTAGGTACGAGTCCGCCTCCGCCTCCGCCTCCCGCAACTCCGCCTCCTTCGCGGCGGCGATGGCCGCCGCCACCTCTTCCTCCTCCGCCCTCTTCCTCTTGGCGTCGTCCTTGAGGAACTGTCGTAGCTCCTTCAACAAGTCGGGGGCCTCCTCGTCATCGCCGGCGAGCGGAGCTCCTCTAGCGCTGGTGCTCCCGCTGCTCCAAGCCTCCTTCGCCTAGCGGCGGCGCTCCCAGTCGGCGCGCCACTCGTCGAACTTGGGCCCACTCATCGGCTTCATCGGCGGATCCTCGTTGTACCAGCGCCCCCCCCCCGCCGCGAAGTCAACGAGCTTCGGCGGGACATACGCGGCGCCGGCGTACCTGCAGGCCAAACGCCGGCTCCCGGCGGGGATCTCTTGCATTGCCGCCGCCACGCATCCTCCACGTTGTCCGGCGAGCGGGATCGCTTCGATCCGCTCGCCGGCGAGGCGGTACTGCGGCGGCGGGCGTCCATGCCGGATCTGGGGTGGAATGCGGCGCGGGGGAGCGACTAATTGCTCGCCGGAGCAGGAATTGGAGGCGGCGGCGCACGGCGGAGCTAGGGTTGCGAGTGAGGGGTTAACCCCTCACTCGCACCTGCGCCCACTATAAGTACGGGGCGACGGGGCCGATTTCCTGGGCCCCGTATTCCGCCGAAACGGGCCGGCCCGAATACGGGGCCTGCTAGACGCCCAAACTCACACCGGCCCCGTATCCCGCCAGAATTTTACGGGGTGGGCGGGTTATACGGAGCCTGTTAGACATGCTCTTAGTAATCATCTGTCTGAACATGCTAGCGGCTTGAGATGCAGACCGCATCAGGATGAGGCCTACCAGTGAGATACCTTGGAGCCGTAGCAGGGGCAACGAATCGACAACGCGGCCATGTGTAACACCGCCGAAAGCTCCAAATCTGGGGAAATGCGGAGTAGTTCTAGATTTATTTCTCCCAATGACCAAAGCCTCGTAGTGGAAGACTTAAGCTATTGAGGGCAATGAGTTGACAGACTTTAAATGTACTCAATGCGGTGGAAGATTGGATAAGTGAAAGATTTACTTTTTTAAAAAAACAAGTTTTTTTTGGCTGCTCTTAATTATACATTTTTTTCGTGAGGCCACAATTTTTTTTAATTCAACCATTTACTCATTTTGTCTAAATTTTCAATCGTAATTTGTTGTGTGCTCGAAAGTTGGAATCCATAATTTATTTGCCTTGGTGCCTACTATCGATAGACCGGCGAGCGCGCACACCTAGGCGTCAGCGTGACATGCTCCTCCTTCGTTCCGACTTTACACTTGGTGTGGCCCCGGCGGACTCCCGCGGCAGACCAGTGTTGATTTCAAGTGTGGTGATGCGTTGCCGACCACCAGTTGGACCAATGTACTTAATTTTGGAATGGTTTATAGAATATTCCCTCTGTACTCCCTTTAAATTTGTTTGAATTCATATGTTACAAAAAATAACAGTGGCGTCCACCATCGTTATAAGTTTGTGGTATTATAAGTCGGTGCATCGAGGGACTTGCAATCTATAATATTCTTAAGATTTGGTTATGTTTGTGGAGAAATCGTGACCACCATCGACAATGGCGTCCACCATCATTATAAATATGTTTCTCCCGGTGCAACGCATGGGCACTTTTGCTAGTAGTTAATAAATCACGCGGAAAAATAAATAAATGGATTACATACCATGCACGTGGCACTCGCCAAGTAGTGAAGTACATACATCATTCTGCTATTACCATCGTCCAGCTCTGATACGTTTTTTCTTCTTCATATGGTACGTATTTTGTCTGTTGCAAGTTGCAGCATACCTCTTGACCAAAATATTAATCCAATAAAAATTTCTCGAACAAATTGGTAACTTAAAGATGTAAATTTGTAATGGTGTTCGGGAGACTCGCAGATTCGTAGTTAGGATCAAATCACAATGGAAAGTAGCATACAATAGTATCATGCATATGATATTAGTTTATGATGCCACCTCTAATGCATATTATCGTAAGGTAGTATTATAGTTTCATCATACTTAATGTTTTGTAGAATCTCAATTCAAATTTATGGATATGATTTATTTGCCATCAAGTTTTTTTACATGCTATGATACCAGTTTCACACCTCTACTAATTAATTGTTGTGTCACATCAAATTTTTTGCCAACATGGCATGCATGATAATGCCTATGATACTCCGATTGTGGCTAGTCTTAGGATGGTGTAGGTAAGACTAGACAACAAAGAGCCACGGCAACCCTAGAAGTTAGTTTCTCGAAAAACGACGCTTCCAAGAAAAGAACAGTGCATAAGCGAAGTTGTCGCCCGATCATAGATCTTACGTTTTAACCCTGGAGAAAGTCCTCCTCACAAAACAACGTTCAACAAGGCCATTGCCAGACACAACCAATCAAGGCCAGACGTTGGATTTTCACCCTGAAAAGTAAGACTTTGAACTTGTTCTATGGTGTTGCCCCCTCTTACGATACTGCTGCCCCAAGTCACGAACCATCAAGTCAATTCCTCATCGTCACAAAGTCTCAAATCAACATTGCTAGTCCTCGGATCTCAGCTTTCATGAAATTTTCCGCCAGCTGACTTCACAATGGAACGAGAAAGCCTGCCCCATGATGGTAACAACCAACATAGTTTTTTTTTTTGACAAAGACACAGGATCCTACTGTGGTATTTCATTCATTACCACAGATATTTACATAGTTTGGTGTAAACACCCTTTACAATGACCGACACGAAAAGATAATATTACAATGCGTCTATAAGACTATAAATGTGATCTACCAGGTTTTGAGGTGCCCTGAACCTAAGCAAAAGTAAATCAGAGTAAACTCTTTCTCTCCAAGACGCTCTAGCTGGTCTAATATCTCTAAAAATAAGATTGTTTCTCTCTTTCCAGATTCCCCACGCACCAATGATAAATTTCTCAAAGAAGAGTGGACCCTGATGCGTTGAGTGAGCCTGAGATATGATGTCTAATGTGTAGCTTGCATCAGACCACGCTATGTTTAATCTGGGCCAACAACTAGAGCTAAAGGGGCATTTGAAGAATAGGTGTACAAGTGTTTCTTCTTCTCCAGTGTTGCATAAGGGGCAAGTGAAATTATTTCCAATATTAATATTCCTCCTTTTGAGCATATTTCTCGTATTAAGTCTGTCCGCCAGTAATAACCATGCAAAGAATTTTAGTTTTGGCCAAAGTTTTGATTTCCATATCCATAAAAAAGGAGCCGACGGTGTGATGTTTCGGAAGCAATATTTGTAGAAGCTTTTAGATGTAAATTTCCCTCCCCATTTATATTTCCATGTATCATTCTCCAAAGTAATATGCAGATTTTCTTCTATGGTACTTTGTAGCTGTTCCCATTCGTTGAAAGCTTCAGGAGTTAAGGGTAAGTGGAACAAATCTGTAAGGTCGTTGGTTGAGCAGAAATCGGCCACTGAACAGTCCTCATTTAAAACGTATGAGTATAAGCATGGATAGTTATTTTGCATGATACCATGATTCCAATCATCTTTCCAGAATAATACTGATGAACCTTGACCAACTGTGCATTGAGCTACTCCTCTATAAATTGGTGATAATTTCATAACCGATCTCCACCAGAAAGATCCACAATTATCAGCAGCATGAGGTACTGAATTTTGATAATATGATGACCATACTAAATCAACCCACTGCAGATCCTTTTTATTATAAAACTTGTCCAGATATTTCATAAGTAAGGCTTGATTATGTGTCTTCATATGAATTATTCCTAGTCCCCCTTTGTCTTTTGGTTTGCAAACCATATCCCAAGCCTCCAATGAAAAACTTTTCTGAGAATCATCTTTTTTCTTCTCCCATAAGCATCTTCGTCTTAACCTTTCAATTTGTTCCATTGTTTTCAGATTTATTTCTATGGAGCACATCGCGTACATAGCAATTGATGACAAAATGGCATTAACATAAGCAAGCTTTCCTGCATAAGATAAAAGTAGAGTTGAGGTAGTAACTTTCCTTTCAATTCTATTCACAAACTGTAGCAAATCTGTAACCGTGGGCTTAGTTGTTCCCATTGGCAGACCCAGGTAAGTAAATGACATCTGTGCAACCGAACAGCCAAAAATATCTACCAACTCTTGTGCTCTTTGTCCAGAAATGTTTATTGGAACTAAGTTAGATTTATGAAAGTTTATCTTTAATCCTGTAGAGACTGCATAGTCGACTAAAATATTCTTAAGATGAGCCAGCTGAGTGCCACATGCTTGCATAACCAGAATTATGTCGTCGGCATATTGAATTACTGGGAAATATCCACCACAGGGAATAGGTAAATTTAGTCTGCCATTCTGATACTCCTTGTTAATTACTTTTTGTAAAAGTTCAGCTCCAGCGACAAACAATAAAGGCGAGAGAGGATCGCCTTGCCTCACACCCCGCTTACAATGGAACGTGTTACCAGGAATACCATTTAGTAAAATTGAGGAGTGACCAGAGTCTAAAATACATTTCATCCACTTTATCCAAACATCATCAAATCCCATATGGGCCAATATTTTTAGTATAGTATCATGTTCCATCATATCGAAAGCTTTCTCAAAGTCGAGTTTCAAAATAATGATTTCTCTTTTAGAAGTTTCACATTGATGAAGAAATTGAAAGGCCCAAGCCAAACAGTCCTGTATGGTCCTCCCCTTGATAAAACCATATTGGTTGGGGTGTATTAATTTCAAAATCCATTCTTGAAGTCTATCAGCAAGTAATTTTGTAAGTAGTTTCAGGCAAGAATTCAATAGTGAGATAGGTCTATAGTCATTTACCCCAGTTGGAGACACTTTTTTGGGAATCAGAGTTATTAATGAGTTATTGATATCATCCAGAAACACTTTGCCTTCAGCAAAATCTTGTAAAAGAGTATAGAATTCAGGAGCTATAATATCCCAACATGTTTTGAGAAAGCAACCATTAAATCCATCAGGCCCTGGTGCCTTATCAATCGGAATTTTTTTAACCACCTTGTCAATTTCTTCTTTAGAAAATGGACTAGATATACTCTCCAACCCTGGAAGTGGGGTAAATAAGTCACTTAAATCAAACTTCATTTGGTGTGGGTCTGAAACACCCAATCTTTGTTTATAAGCCTGGAACAAAACTAAAGCTTTTCCATCATGATCTTGTACGTGGGAGCCATCAGATAATGTGATGGATGCAATAGCATTCATTCTATGCCTCTCCGTTGCTACTCTATGGAAATTTTTTGTATTTTCATCTCCATATTTAATCCATCTTTCGGTGCATCTTTTTTTCCAATATTGTTGTTTGTAAGATTGCAGTCTAGTTATATGAGCTTTAAGAATTTTTCTAAAATTCCATTCAGGAGTTGTGAGCATTCACTGTTGCTCTAAATCATCCATTTGAGCTAAAACCATTTGACATTTATCAATCAGTAAGGATAATTGTGATATGGATTTGCTCCACTTCTTTAAAGCTAATCTCACATTGTTAAGCTTTGCATTTAAGATACTGACAGAATTAGAATGATTGACTGATAAGTTCCAAGCAGTGTTAACCGTTTCTTTAAATCCTGGGTGTTGCACCCAGAAATTTTCAAACCTAAATAGTTTACTTCTTGGTATTTTAGATTCTATAGATATTAAGCATGGAATGTGATGAGATACTGGTCTCGACAAAGCTTTAACTTGTGTATTTGGAAATGTTGAAGTCCAATTATTAGAAGTGAGAAACCAGTCTAAACGCTCAAGAAGTGGGTCCGATTGCATATTACTCCAGGTATATGTTGCTCCAGTAAGAGGCAGGTCCACTAGATTATGTGATCTGATAATATCATTGAAGGTAAACATATCATCAATATTTCCCCCTTCTTTATTTCGATCAGTTGGTGATCTGTAGAAATTGTAGTCCCCTATTAGAAGCCAATTCTCATTATCTGATATCTGTAACTCATATAGCCATTCAACAAACTCATTTCTTGCTTCCCCTGAGCATGGGCCATATATATTTGTTAAGTACCAGGTACTTTTTGATTGAGTTGATTGAAATTTAACTGTAGTTGCCCATGATCGATTTTCAATTATTTATCCAGTAAAGATTGAACTATTCCAAATTATAATTAGGCCTCCAGAATTTCCCATAGATGGGAAGAAAGCAAATTTGTCAAACCTCCGCGGACAAAATTTTCTAATATAAGAGTGTTCAAAGTGTTCACGTTTAGTTTCTTGTAAGCATATAATTGAGCAGCCAGAGGCATCAATGTGTGTTCGAAGAGCATTGTGTTTGTCATCAGAATTGACTCCTC
This sequence comes from Lolium perenne, assembly GCF_019359855.2. NCBI lineage: Eukaryota > Viridiplantae > Streptophyta > Magnoliopsida > Poales > Poaceae > Lolium > Lolium perenne. The sequence continues at coordinate 187,980,746 of NC_067246.2, read as the reverse complement.
TAATATTCCAGCATAGCACATACCATTGCTTTAAAGTTGGATTCATAATAAAACTTGAAGCAAATATAAATAATTCGGCTTAACTGAGCACAAGCAAAAAGCTAAACACACTGGAAAAAATCCTCTGATGAAAAGTATAACTAAAGAAGGGAATGAACTTATTCTTATTCAGCGGCGGCCTTTCAAACTGCATCATCCTCGGAGCTAGCATTCTCCTCTTCATCAAATGTCTTCTCCTTTTCGAGTTCAGTTTCTTCGAGTTCCTCTGCTGGAATTCCACAAATATTCACTCCAATTTTCTGTAGCACCTTTATAGGAGTTGGAGGAGGTGGTGGAGGAGTTGATTTATTTGCAGCAGAGTTTGCAGTTTTTGTATCAGCATTATTGGGAGATGCTTCACCAGGATCCACAATGGGCTTCACTTTTGACTTTCTCTTTTTTGAATCAGTGGGCATCTGCACCTTATATCCCGCCGCATGATTTCTTGGGCTTCTACGAACAACAGTAGTGATCTGAGGCGTTTCCTTTTTCTTCCTAACAGTTTCTTGGCAACCAACACAAAGTCATCAGAAGCAGATTCAGTATTTTTGTCAGCACACACAGTATCATCACCAGAACTATCATAAGTTGAATCAAATAAAATCATAGAGGATTCTGAAGTTGGTGTGGCATCAAAGCATAGTTTCCTTGCCACTCTTCTATTCACTAAAGTGACAACATCTGACATTGATTCTGAATCTTCTATATGTTGCACAAACTTTATCAGAGAAAAAGGAATAGTTTCACAACGATCCCTCTGAAACCAAACAGTCAGAAAAAAACATGGATGCACACGACCGAATCCCACCTGATTCAGCAATCTCCATGCATGAATCGCCTAGTGAAGTTCGCTGGTGAAGCCATCTAGAATACGACACTCCAGCCAGATCGTGGAGACATGCATCCGGCAGATCATCATCTTGACGCGAGTTGTAACCCTAGGACCACCATCTTTACTCCGCCAGTCACGAATTATATAATCGTATGGTTAAGTTGTCCATGGAATGAATAATGGATACAAACACGTATATTGTTCTTTGCGGGTAGTATATTGTTTTCTTTTGAATCTAATAATCTTTCCTCTTATGTTTTCCTTTCAGGATGTCTATTTTGATGACGAATCAGTTGAGGTGGTATTAGCTTCTCTACGTCTGGGAGATAAATCGGATGGGTAATTTGCGATCTTCAATCGTGCTCCAGCACCCTTGATCCCCCTCCCCTCTACGAGTAACTGATTGATAATACTTTGTTTGTTCATAAGCAGCTCCATCTCTACAAATTCAAATTGGTTCATGTTTGATGCAGAGGGAGGTATCGGTGACTTTTTAGAGGCCTATGTTCCTTCGTCATCACCCAATTACAAGGAAGCTTCCCCGAACACTGAGGAAAGTGATGATGGTCAAGTCATTGGCACTGGGGATCAAATGGAAACCTTCTCCATTGGAAATGACCCTGCCGAGGAGGCAGAAGATGCTGCAGAATGTATTAAACACACAAATCTTAACACTAAGGACGAGCAACTTGAAAGTGCGGAAGGGATCGAGCGGCATCCGGATGCTTCAAATGGTGATACTGAAGTTAGCATAGACGAAGCTGCCTCTGTAGTAGCTGAATCTTCAGCCCCAACTACCGAGATGCAGGAACATGGAACAACAGATAAACCTGTTAACTCATCTGATTCGGACAATCCTGTAGCTGAAGCTTCACCAGATACTGATGCTAATGGGAATGATTTGACCGACTCGGCAGTAACTCCCGAACAAGCTATCCCTAACAAAGAAGTTAAGTTGCCGATGAAGACTAATGCAGCCGTTGATACTGAAATGGAAATTGATGCGGTCGTTGATGAGAAACCGGAAACTGATGCAGTCGTGGATGTTGGAGCGAAAACTGATGGATCTACCAAGCAAGGAAGTTCCTGCCGTGGATGTTGAAGCGAAAATTGGCGCGGTAGAAACAAATGAGTGCAGTGGCAGCATATCCCATGGACTGAAATGGTGGCATAGCTGACGAGCAATTGTAGTCAGACCCATCAGAATTTAAGCAATCATCTTTGCTTCAAGTGGTTCTCATCCACAGGCAACTCCGAAGCATGGTTGTCACTATCAGAAAACAGATCCTAGTATCCACTACAAGAAAAGTTCAAATAGACAACGTCCCAAAATCGTCCACTAAGGGCCATTTTTCGTCGCCTATGGGCCTAACCCGACGATATGGATTCTGTGGTCGAAACTGCGTCAGGCAAAGTCCTACCACGTTTTTTTCGGTTCGTCGCGATCGGGCGCCCTTCCGTCAAGGAAAATCGGACCGTTGCAGAAGTGTTTTCGGGAGCCCGTTGACTTCTGACGTCATGCAAACAGACACGTGGCAGACAGGCGTTAACTGGCAGTTAACGGCGTTAACCGGCTGAAACCCCGTGGTAGATGGTAGGCCCACACGAGGCCTGCCACGACTTAAGCGGGCCGGCCCATTTAGTTTGCAGGCCGGGCCAACTGACTTAGTTTGACCGGTCAACTATATAGCTGGGCTGGTCCATTAGGTATGTGGGCCGGGCCTAACCTCTAAGGTTGATTGGTCAAAGTTTAAATAGGCCGGCCCACTAAGCATGTGGGCCAGGTCGAATGCCCTCGTTTGACCGATCAACAGGCAAACGGGCCGGCCCACTAGACATGTGGGGCCCACTTTCCTATTATCGGGCCGGCCCATTTAACAAGTGGGGTCCACCAAAAAACTAGTGGGCCGGCCCAACAAGTTAGTGGGCCAGCCCAATTAGCCTGTGGGTCCATCTTTCCTATTATCAGGCCGGCCCATTTAGTAAGTGGAGTCCACCATAGATCAAGTGGGCTGGCCCAACAAGTTATTGGGCCGACCCCAAAACACAGGTGGGGCCCACATCCCGTTAAAGGGCCGACCCAGTTAGTTTGTGGGGTCCACCATATAACAAGTGGCTTGGCCCAACAAGATAGTGGGCCCACTTTCCTTTAACCGGGCCGGCCCAGTTAGTAAGTGGGGTCCACCCTAAAGCAAGTGGGCTGGCCCAACAGGTTGGCGGGCCGGCCCAATAATCATGTGGGGCCCACTTTCCTGCTGACGGGCCGACCCAGTTGGTAAATGGGGTCCACCATAAAAGCAATTGGGCTGGCCCAACAAGTTAGTGGGCCGGCCCAATAAGCTTGTGGGAGCCACTAACGTGCTAACGGGCCGGCCCAGTTAGTATGTGGGGTCCACCGTTAAGCAGGTGGGCTGGTCCAACGAGTTATCGGGCCGGCCCAATAAGCTTGTGGGGCCCACTTTCCTGCTAAAGGGTCGGCCCAATTACCAAATGGGCTGGCCCAATAAGCACGTGGGCCCACTTTTCTATTAGAGGGTCGGCCCAGTTAGTTTGTGGGGTCCACCTTAGAGCAAGTGGGCTAAGTGGGCCAGCCCTTTTAGTTGCTGTTTATATGCCGGCATGATAGGCGCTTTAGAATTTTGTGGGCCGACATATATGTGATTTCGCTTAATTGGGCCGTTTAAGGGATGGGAATTTGTGATTTAGATTGCACAGAACATAGAAAGATACTGAGAATATTTACGCAGCACATGATTTCTGTCGGATAGCCTCACTTACCACAAGCACCATAGAAAAAATGCGCGAAAGGACTATAAAAACTAACTAAATATTACATCAGCTGCAAGGTTTTGAAAAAATATTACAGAACCCAGAGAAATTGAATGGTAATTAAACCTAGCAATACAATGAAGCGATTCGGCAATCTTTTAAGTTGTCCATGAAGCACCTATATCTGAAACAAAGACATTACAAGTTAAGACAACAACAATGGAAAGGCAAAGACACTACAATATTGTTTGCCAAAGAATTTGGAACTCATCATTTCGTCGTTATAACAAGATCATTGTAATGCGCGCAATAAGCAAACTAAGAGTGCATGCCGCATATCAACAGGCAATATAACAGAGCTCGTTAGAATGAAACAACAGACTTACTACTGTGGAGTCCCATGCAAACCAACATGTTCAGGGAGTACAAAATTGGCATGAACAACATAGTAGCAGGCTATAAGTTGTGTGACATAGAGGATGACATGCGGGTCCCATGAGCCAGCAGATTACTCAACGTTTCCAAGGTGGCAGGGATCAAAAGAAAAAGGAAATAGCCAAAAATCAGAGGGTGAAAAAAATCCAAGTAAATAAACTTTTATAGTACATAGAGGATGACATGCGGATCCCATGAGCCAGCAGGTTCCTCAACGTTTCAAACGTGGCATGAGATCGAAAGAAAAAGGCAAGTGACCAAATATCAGCAGCCAAAAATAATAATCCAAGAAAAGTAATTTTTATTGTACATAGAGGATGACATGCGGGTCCCATTTTGCACCAGCGGTCTCAGCGTTTCAAAGTCGCCATTAGATGGAAAGAAAAAGGCAAGTGAGAAATATCAGGAGCCAAAAATAAATCCAAGAATTATTTTATTGTACATAGAGGATGATATACGGGTCCCATTTTGCAGCAGCGTTCTCAACGTTTCCAAGGCGGCACAGGACCAAAAAAAGGAAGTAGCCAGAAATCAGGGGGTCAAAAAAATCCAAGAAAAGAAAGATTCCAATTGGGTTGCATCTGGCCGTCTGGGCCTTCGAACTATCCTGCTGGACGCATTTGAACTCGTACAATTTCAGCCCACTCCAAAATAGGAAAGTCATATGCTTCGCAAAAACATAAAACAAGTAGATTCAACATATAAGTTTGTTTATTTAAAAATAAATATTTATTTTTTCCGTTTGCAATAGCTCAGAACGAAATACACTGTTTATTGTCTGCAAAATAATCAAGATATCTTATGTTTCTTGTACGGGGAGGCTGGCATCGGGGACCCATGAGCCAGCAGCGTCGTCAACGTTTTAAAGACGGCAGAGGAGCGAAAGGAAAAATAAACCAAAAATCAGTTGGTAAAAAATCCAAAAAAAGAAACATTTATCGTTCTGAGAGGATGACATGCGGGACCCATGATGCAGCAGCATCCTCAACGTTTTCAAGGCGACATAGGATTTTAAAAAAGGTAAAATAGCCAGAAATTAGAGGTTAAAATAACTCCAAGAAAGGAAAGGTTTATTGTTCATAGAGGCTGACATGTGGGACCCATGAGCCAGCAGAATCCTCAACGTTTCAAAGGCGGCAGGGGATCAAAAGAAAAAGGAAGTAGCCAAAAATTAGGGGTAAAAAATAACTCCAAGAAAGGAAACTTTTATTGTTCGTAGAGGATGACATGTGGGACCCATGAGCAAGCAGCTTACTCAACGTTTCAAAGACGGCATGAGAGCGAAAGAAAAAGGCAAGTGACAAAATATCAGGAGCCAAAAATAATGCAAGAAAAGAAACTTTATTGTGCATAGAGGATGACATGCATATCCCATTTAGCAGCAGCGGTCTCAACGTTTCAAATGCGGCTTGAGATCAAAAGAAAAAGAGAGTTGATTGTACATAGAGGATGACATGCGGGTCCCATGAGTTAGCAGCTTACTCAATGTTTCCAAGGCGGTAGTGGATCAAAAGAAAAAGGCAAGTGACTAAAAATCAGAGGGTGAAAAATAATCCAAGAAAAGAAACTTTTATTGTACATATAGTATGACATGCGGGTTCCATTTTGCAGCAGCGGTCCCAACGTTTCAAATGCGGCTTGAGATCAAAAGAAAAAAAGTAGCCAGAAATTAGGGGGGCAAAAAAAAAACTCCAAGATAGGAAAGATTTATCGTTCATACAGGCTGACATGTGGGACCTATGAGTCAGCAGCTTACTCAATGTTTCAAAGGCGGCAGGGGATCAAAAGAAAAAGGAAATAGCCAAAAATCAGAGGGTGAAAAAAAATCTAAGAAAATGAACTTTTATAGTACATAGATGATAACTTGCGGGTCCCATGAGCCAGCAGGTTCGTCAACATTTTAAACGTGGCATGAGATCGAAAGAAAAAGGCAAGTGACCAATTATCAGGAGCCAAAAATAATTCAAGAAAAGAAACTTGATAGTACATAGAGGATGACATGCGGGTCCCATTTAGCAGCAGCCATATCACCATTTGAGAGGCGGCACGGGATCGAAAGAAAAAGGCAAGTGACCAAATATCAGGTGCCAAAAAGAATCCAAGAAAAGAAAGTTTTATAGTACATAGAGGATGGCATGCGGGTCCCATTTAGCAGCAGCGGTATCACCGTTTGGGCGGCGGCACGGGATCGAAATAAAAGGCAAGTGATCAAATATCAGGTGCCAAAAAAATCCAAGAAAAGAAAGTTTTATAGTACATAGAGGATGACATGCGGGTTCCATTTAGCAGCAGTGGTATCACCGTTTGAGAGGCGGCACGGGACCGAAAGAAAAAGGCAAGTGACCAAATATGAGGTGCCAAAAAAACTCCAAGAAAAGAAAGTTGATTTCACATAGAGGATGACATGCGGGTTCCATTTAGGAGCAGCGGTCTCAACGTTTCCAAGGCGGCACAGGATCAAAAGAAAAAGGAAGTAGCCAGAAATCAGGGGGTCAAAAAAATCCAAGAATAGAAAGAATTTTGGTTCATAGAGGATGACATGCGGGACCCATGATCCTCCATCGTAAACGGCTCGATCAGAGAGCGTTGAACGAGATGGCGCGATCGAGAAAAAAAAACAATGCTAGAGACGCTGCCATCTGGGCCCTACATCCCTGGGCGGTGCGGATTTGCGTTGACTCGGCCGGCGAACCCGAGAATTCGTGATGCACCACGTCCCGGGCCACCATACGAGACGTTTTGGACGTTTTCGTTGGGCTAGGTGGCCTCAAAAATGAGAATTTTTTTTTTGACATGCACCACGGAGAGACCCAAAATCGTCGGCCATGGTGCACCAGCAACCTGGTGGGATTCGTAGCATAGAAAACAAAAAAATTCCTACCGCAAGAACGAAAACACAAGCCAAGATCTAATCTAGAAGAGGGTAGCAACGAGGGGATCACGAGACTAACCCTTGAAGATTTCCAAAGCCTACGAGATTAGATCTCGTTGTTGCAGAAGATGATCACTTGTCGCTTTCAAAAGCGTGTAGAAGATCTTGACGGTGCTACAATCGGGCAGCACCTCCGTACTCGGTCACACGTACGGTGTTGATGAAGACGACGTCCTCATCCCCGTTCCAGCGGGCAACGGAAGTAGTAGATCCTCTTCGGAATCCCGGCAGCATGACGGCATGGTGACGGTGGTGGTGGAGAACTCCGGCAGGGCTTCGCCTATGCGCTGCAGAAGTTGTATGTGGAGGAGGGGCGCTAGGGTTTGGGGAGAGAGGGGGTGTGGGGCGCCGACCAACTAGGGGTGCGGCCAACTAGGGCTTGGTCTGGCCGGCCCCCTCCCCTTTCTCCTCATTATATAGGTGGAAGCCCCCAAGAGTTGTAGTCCAAGTCTTCGAATAAGACACCAACACCAAAACTTCCCACAGGTGGGAAACCTACTTAAGGGGGGAGTCCTACTCAAGGTGGAACTCCCACCTTTCTTGAGGTGGGGTGGCCGGCCACCTTAGGTGGAGTCCACCTGGGACTCCTCCCCCTTAGGGTTGGCCGGCCATGCTAGTGGAGTCCCTCCGCCTTCCATAGCGATTTCTTCCGGACTTTTCTAGAACCTTCTAGAATCTTCCATAAATGCACCGGATCATTTTCAAACTTGTAAAATGACTTCCTATATATGAATCTTATTCTCCGGACCATTCCGGAACTCCTCGTGATGTCCTGGATCCCATCTGAGACTCTGAACAAAACTTCGAACTCCATTCCATATTCCATATCTACTCAAACGACATCAAACCTTAAGTGTATCACCATACGGTTCGCGAACTATGCAGACATGGTTGAGACTTCTCTCCGACCAATAACCAATAGCGGGATCTGGAGATCCATAATGGCTCCCACATATTCAACGATGACTTAGTGATCAAATGAACCATTTACATACGATACTGATTCCCTTTGTCACACGATATTTTACTTGTCCGAGGTTTGATCATCGGTATCTCTATACCTTGTTCAACCTCGTCTCCTGACAAGTACTCTTTACTTGTACCGTGGTATGTGGTCTCTTATGAACCTTTCATATGCTTGCAAGCTAATTAGACGACATTCCACCGAGAGGGCCCAGAGTATATCTATCCGTCATCGGGATGGACAAATCCCACTGTTGATCCATATGCCTCAACTCATACTTTCCGAATACTTAATCCCACCTTTATAACCACCCATTTACGCAGTGGCGTTTGATGTAATCAAAGTACCCTTCCAGCATAAGTGATTCATATGATCTCATGGTCGAAAGGACTAGGTAACTATGTATCGAAAGCTTATAGCAAATGAACTTAATGAAGTGATCTTATGATACGCTTAATTGGGTGTGTCCATTACATCATTCACATAATGACATAACCTTGTTATTAATAACATCCAATGTTCATTATCATGAAACTATGATCATCCATTAATCAACAAGCTAGTTATACAAGAGGCTTACTAGGGACTCCTTGTTGTTTACATAACATACATGTATCAATGTTTCGGTTAATACAATTATAGCATGGTATATAAACATTTATCATAAACTCAAAGATATATAATAACCACTTTATTATTGCCTCTTGGGCATATCTCCAATAGTCTCACACTTGCACTAAAGTCAATAATCTAGATTACATTGTAAGGTACCTAACACCCATGGCATTTTGGTGTTGGTCATGCTTTGCCATAGGGAGAGCTTTAGTCAACGGATCTGCTACATTCAGATCAGTGTGTACTTTGCAGATCTTTACTTCTCCATCTTCGATGTACTCGCGAATCGAATGAAAACGCAACTTGATATGCTTCAGCTTCTTGTGTGACCTTGGTTCTTGTGCATTGGCGATGGCACCCATGTTGTCACAATAGATGACTAGTGGGTCCAATGCACTAGGAACCACACCAAGCTCAACAATGAACATCTTCATCCATACCACTTCCGATGAAGCCTCTGAAGCCGCTATGTATTCCGATTCTGTTAAAGACTTTGCCACCGTGCACTGCTTCGAGCTGCACCAGCTTACTGCAGCACCATTCAATATAAACACGTACCCAGATTGAGACTTAGAGTCATCAGGATCAGTGTTCCAACTTGCATCGGTGTAACTGGTTACAACGAGCTCTTGGTCACCTCCATAACAAAGAAACATATCCTTAGTTCTTTTCAAGTACTTCAGGATATTCTTGACCGCTATCCAGTGTTCCATTCCTGGATCACTTTGATATCTGCTAGTCAAACTAACTGCATGTGCTATATCCGGTCTAGTACACAGCATGGCATACATGATAGAGCCTACTGCCGAGGCATAGGGGATCTGATTCATCCTCTCTCTTTCTTCTGCCGTAGCCGGACCTTGAGTCTTACTCAAGACCTTACCTGGCAACATAGGTAAGAATCCTTTCTTACTTTCATCCATTCTAAACTTCTTTAGAATCTTGTCCAGGTATGTACTCTGTGAAAGCCCTAATAGGCATCTTGATCTATCTCTATAAATCTGGATGCCTAAAATGTATGCTGCTTCACCAAGGTCCTTCAATGAAAAACACTTATTCAAATAACCTTTTACACTTCTTAATAGTTCTATATCATTCCCAATCAATAATATGTCATCTACATATAATATCAGGAATGCTACAGAGCTCCCACTCACTTTCTTGTAAATACAGGCCTCTCCATGACACTGTATAAACCCGAAGTCTTTGATCACCTTATCAAAACGTCGGTTCCAACTCCTGGATGCTTGCTTCAGTCCATAAATAGAACGCTGAAGTTTGCATACCTTGTCAGCATTTTTAGGATCGACAAAACCTTTGGGTTGTACCATATACAACTCTTCCTCAATGTCACCATTAAGGAACGCCGTTTTGACATCCATCTGCCAAATCTCATAATCGAAAAATGCAGCTATTGCTAACAAAATCCTCACAGATTTTAGCTTCGCTACAGGTGAGAAAGTCTCATCGTAGTCAACACCTTGAATTTGTCGGAAACCCTTTGCGACAAGTCGAGCTTTATAGACAGTAACATTACCATCAGCATCTGTTTTTCTCTTGAAGATCCATTTATTCTCGACAGCCTTGATGCTATCAGGTAAGTCTACCAAAGTCCACACTTTGTTATCATACATGGATCCCATTTCGGATTTCATGGCTTCTTGCCATTTGTTGGAATCTGGGCTCATCATCGCTTCTTCATACGTCGCAGGGTCCTCATCATTGTTGTCCACAATCATGACATTTAGACAAGGATCATACCATTCAGGAGTGGTACGTTCCCTTGTCGATTTGCGAGCTTCACTAGCTATCTCGCTCGAAGTTTCATGATCATTATCATTAGCTTCCTCTTTCACTGGTGTAGGTGGCACAAGAACATCTTCCGGTACTGCGCTACTCTGATCAACGAGAGAAGGTTCAGTAACCTCGTCGAGTTCTACTTTTCTTCCAGACACTTCTTTAGTGAGAAACTCTTTCTCAAGAAAGGTTCCGTTCTTAGCAACAAAGATTTTGCCTTCGGATTTGTGATAGAAAGTATACCCAATAGTTTCCTTAGGGTATCCTATGAAGACGCATTTCTCCGCTTTGGGTTCTAGCTTGTCCGGTTGTAACTTTTTTACATAGGCTTCGCAACCCCAAACTTTAAGGAACGACAACTTAGGTTTCTTATTAAACCATAATTCATACGGTGTCGTTTCAACGGATTTAGATGGTGCCCTATTTAAAGTGAATGCAGCTGTCTCTAATGCATAACCCCAAAACGATAACGGCAAATCAGTAAGAGACATCATAGAACGAACCATGTCTAAGAGAGTTCGATTACGACGTTCGGACACACCATTTCGCTGTGGTGTTCCCGGCAGTGTCAACTGTGAAAGTATTCCGCATTTCTTTAAATGCATGCCAAACTCATAACTCAGATATTCGCCTCCGCGATCAGAACGCAGAAACTTGATCTTCTTGTTACGTTGATTTTCTACTTCACTTTGGAATTCCTTAAACTTCTGAAAAGTTTCGGATTTATGTTTCATGAAATAGATATACCCATATCTAATCAGATCATTTGTGAAGGTTAGAACATAACGATAACCACCGCGCGAGGCTACACTCATTGGTCCGCACACATCGGTATGTATGATTTCCAATAAGTCTGTAGCTCGCTCCATAATACCAGAGAATGGAGTCTTAGTTATTTTTCCCATTAGACATGCTTCGCATCTATCAAGTGACTCAAGTAGTCCATTGGAATGGAGTTTCTTCATGCGTTTCACTCCAATATGACCAAGACGACAGTGCCACATATAAGTAGAATTATCATTCAATTTAATTCGCTTAGCATCAATGTTATGAACATGTGTATCACTACTATCGAGATTTAATATAAATAAACCATTCTTCTCAGGCGCTTGACCATAAAAGATATTATTCATAAAAATAGAACAACCATTATTCTCAGACTTGAATGAATAACCTTCTTGCATTAAACAAGATCCAGATATAATGTTCATGCTCAACGCAGGCACTAAATAACAATTATTGAGGTTTAAAACTAATCCCGAAGGTAGATGTAGGGGGAGCGTGCCGACAGCGATCACACCGACCTTGGATCCATTTCCAACGCGCATTGTCACTTCATCCCTTGATAGGCTTCGTTTATTCCGTAGTTCCTGTTTCGAGTTACAAATGTGAGCAACCGAACCAGTATCAAATACCCAGGCACTAGTACGAGAACCAGTAAGATTAACATCTATAACATGTATATCAGATATACCTTTCTTCTTCTTGACATGACCGCTCTTCAGATCAGCCAAGTACTTGGGAGCAATTACGCTTCCAGTGTCCCTTCCCATTGCAGTAATAGCACTCAGTATCAGGTTTAGGGCCACCCTTAGGCTTCTCAGGAGGCGCGGCAGCTTTCTTGCCGCCCTTCTTGAAGTTTCCCTTCTTAGGTTTTCCTTGTTCCTTGAAACTGGTGGTCTTGTTGACCATCAACACTTGGTGCTCTTTCTGTATCTCAATCTCAGCAGATTTTAGCATGGAGAAGAGTTCAGGTAACTCCTTCTTCATGTTCTGCATATTGTAGTTCATCACAAAGTTCTTGTAACTAGGTGGCAGTGATTGGAGGACACGATTAATCCCCAGCTTGTTAGGAATCACTATCCCCAAGTCACTGAGTTTCTTCGCATGCCCGATCATGGTGAGCATGTGCTCACTAACGGAGCTGCCCTCTTCCATCATGCAACTGAAGAAGTGTTTCGATGCTTCATAGCATTCCACGGCCGCATGAGTTTCATAGATAGCTTTCAGCTCATTGACCAGCTCATACGGATCGTGGTGCTCAAAACGTTTTTGAAGATCGGCTTCCAGACTGCATAGGATGGCACACTAAACTTGAGAGTACCGAGTTTTCCGAGTCTCATAAACATTCTTTACTTCATCGGATTCAGTTTCTGCAGGTGGGGCACCTAGCGGTGCATCGAGCACATATTGCAGGTTTCCACCAGCGAGGAAAATCCTCACATGACGGAACCAGTCGGTGAAGTTGCTACCGTTGCTCTTAAGCTTTTCTTTCTCTAGGAACTTGTTAAAATTGATTGATGGGGAGGCCATGATCTACAACATATATTTGCAATAGTTTAGACTAAGTTTATGACAAATTGAGTTCAAATTATAATTCAACAAAATTAAAAACTAGGTGAACTCCCACTCAAAACAATATCCCTCGCATTGTCTTAGTGATCACATGAACCAAATCCACTACACCAAGTCCGATCATCACGTGACAAGATGTAACTTCAATGGCGAACACTCAAAGTGTTCATCATATCAATCATATGACTCATGCTCTACCTTTCGGTATCCCGTGTTCCGAGACCATGTCTGTACATGCTAGGCTCGTCAAGGCAACCTTAGTATCCTGATACGTCTCCGACGTATCGATAATTTCAATGTTCCATGCCACATTATTGATGATATCTACATGTTTTATGCATACTTTAAGTCATATTTATGCGTTTTCCGGAACTAACCTATTGACGAGATGCCGAAGTGCCAGTTCCTATTTTCTGCTGTTTTTGGTTTCAGAAATCCTAGTAAGGAAATATTCTCGGAATTGGACGAAATCAACGCCCAGCATCTTAGAATCCCCGGAAGCATCCTGAACACCCGAGAGCCGCCAGAGGGGGGCCACAGGAGCCCCAGATGACAGGGTGGCGCGTCCAGGGCCTGGGCTGCGCCCCCCTGTGGTGTTGTCGCCTCGTTGACCCTCCGACGCCGCCTCTTCGCCTATTTAAGGGTCCTCGACCTAAAACTTCGATACGAAAAAGCCACGATACGGAAAACCTTCCAGAGCCGCCGCCAGCGCGAAGCCAAGATCCGGGGGACAGGAGTCTCTGTTCCGGCACGCCGCCGGGACGGGGAAGTGCCCCCGGAAGGCTTCTCCATCGACACCACCGCCATCTTCATCAACGCTGCTGTCTCCCATGAGGAGGGAGTAGTTCTCCATCGAGGCTCGGGGCTGTACCGGTAGCTATGTGGTTAATCTCTCTCCCATGTACTTCAATACAATGATCTCATGAGCTGCATTACATGATTGAGATTCATATGAGTTTTGTATCACTATTCATCTATGTGCTACTCTAGTGATGTTATTAAAGTACTCTATTCCTCCTGCATGATTTAATGTGGACAGTGTGTGCATCATGTAGTACTTGGCGTAGTTTATGATTGTGATCTCTTGTAGATTATGAAGTTAACTATTACTATGATGGTATCGATGTGATCTATTTGGTTATGTTGATCTATCTTGCACTCTAAGGTTATTTAAACATGAATATCGAATATTGTGGAGCTTGTTAACTCCGGCATTGAGGGTTCGTGTAATCCTACACAATTAGTGGTGTTCATCATCCAACAAGAGGGTGTAGAGTCTAGCATCTATCTATTTATTTATGTGATCAATGTTGAGAGTGTCCACTAGTGAAAGTATAATCCCTAGGCCTTGTTCCTAAATACTGCTATCGCTGCTTGTTTACTGTTCTACTGTATTTGTACTGTCTGCAATATTACCACCATCAATCACACGCCAGTCCTGGACAGCAAAGCACTTTTCTGGTGTTGTTGCTACTGCTCATACTTATTCATGCCACCTGTATTTCACTATCTCTTCGCCGAACTAGTGCACCTATTAGGTGTGTTGGGGACACAAGAGACTTCTTGCTTTGTGGTTGCAGGGTTGCATGAGAGGGATATCTTTGACCTCTTCCTCCCTGAGATCGATAAACCTTGGGTGATCCACTTAAGGGAAACTTGCTGCTGTTCTACAAACCTCTGCTCTTGGAGGCCCAACACTGTCTACAAGAATAGAAGCTCCCGTAGACATCAAGCACTTTTCTGGCGCCGTTGCCGGGGAGGAAAGGTAAAAGGCACTCATACTCCGGTTCCAGGTAACAGTACTTTTCTGGCGCCATTGTGTGTGTGCTCGAAGCTATTTCCTTTAGATCCTGCAATTGCATCTTTTTGTTTCTTGTTTACACTAGTAAGGCATAATGGACAACAATGAGCTTCTTATTCTATTTCCTGATTTAAGACATGGATGGTTTGATCCGAAAATTAAAAAACCCATGGAACATATTAGCATGAACACATTGAATACCATTGTTGCTAATGATATGTAAAATTCTAAGCTTGGGGAAGCTGGCGTTGATGAGCATGATCTTTTTAGTCCCCCAAGCACGGAGGAGAAAATTTTCTTTGATGATACTTTGCCTCCTATTTATGATGATTATAATGATAGTAGTCTTTTGGTGCCACCTGTTATGGAGGATAAATTTGATTATGATTACAATATGCCTCCTATATTTGATGATGAGAATAATAATGATAGCTACTTTGTTGAATTTGCTCCCACTACAACTAATAAAATTGATTATGCTTATGTGGAGAGTAATAATTTTATGCATGAGACTCATGATAAGAATGCTTTATGTGATACTTACATTGTTGAGTTTGCTCATGATGCTACTGAAAGTTATTATGAGAGAGGAAAATATGGTTGTAGAAATTTTCATGTTACTAAAACACCTCTCTATGTGCTGAAATTTTTGAAGCTACACTTGTTTTATCTTCCTGTGCTTGTCACTTTGCTATTCATGAACTTGTTTATTTACAAGATTCCTTTTCATAGGAAGCATGTTAGGCTTAAATTTGTTTTGAATTTGCCTCTTGATGCTCTCTTTTGCTTCAAATACTATTTCTTGCGAGTGCATCATTAAAACTGTTGAGCCCATCTTAATGGCTATAAAGAAAGAACTTCTTGGGAGATAACCCATGTGTTATTTTGCTACAGTACTTTGTTTTATATTTGTGTCTTGGAAGTTGTTTACTACTGTAGCAACCTCTCCTTATCTTAGTTTTGTGTTTTGTTGTGCCAAGTAAAGTCGTTGATAGTAAGGTTCATACTAGATTTGGATTACTGCGCAGAAACAGATTTCTTTGCTGTCACGAATCTGGGCAAAATTCTCTGTAGGTAACTCAGAAAATTATGCCAATTTACGTGAGTGATCCTCAGATATGTACGCAACTTTCATTCAATTTGAGCATTTTCAGTTGAGCAAGTCTGGTGCCTAAATAAAATTCGTCTTTACGGACTGTTCTGTTTTGACAGATTCTGCCTTTTATTTCGCATTGCCTCTTTTGCTATGTTGAATGGATTTCTTTGTTCCATTAACTTTCAGAAGCTTTGTGCAATGTCCAGAAGTGTTAAGAATGATTGTGTCACCTCTGAACATGTGAATTTTTGATTATGCACTAACCCTCTAATGAGTTTGTTTCGAGTTTGGTGTGAAGAAAGTTTTCAAGGGTCAAGAGAGGAGGATGATATACTACGATCAAGAAGCGTGAAAAGTCTAAGCTTGGGGATGCCCCGGTGGTTCATCCCTGCATATTTCAAGAAGACTCAAGCATCTAAGCTTGGGGATGCCCAAGGCATCCCCTTCTTCATCGACAAATTATCAGGTTCCTTCTCTCGAAACTACATTTTTATTCGGTCACATCTTATGTACTTTACTTGGAGCGTCTGTGTGCTTTTGTTTTTGTTTTTGTTTGAATAAATGCTTGTTTGGGAGAGAGACACGCTCCGCTGGTTCGTATGAACACATGTGTTCTTAGCTTTTAATATTCATGGCGAAGGTTGAATCTTCTTCGTTAAATTGTTATATGGTTGGAATCGGGAAATGCTACATGTAGTAATTGCTATAATGTCTTGGATAATGTGATACTTGGAAATTTTTGTGCTCATGTTTAAGCTCTTGCATCATATACTTTGCTCCTATTAATGAAGAAATACATAGAGCTTGCTAAAATTTGGTTTGCATAATTGGTCTCTCTAAGGTCTAGATAATTTCTAGTAGAGTGTTTGAACAACAAGGAAGACGGTGTAGAGTCTTATAATGTTTACAATATGTCTTTTATGTGAGTTTTGCTGCACCGGTTCATCCTTGTGTTTGTTTCAAATAGACTTGCTAGCCAAAGCCTTGTATCGAGAGGGAATACTTCTCATGCATCCAAAATCCTTGAGCCAACCACTATGCCATTTGTGTCCACCATACCTACCTACTACATGGTATTTCTCCGCCATTCCAAAGTAAATTGCTTGAGTGCTACCTTTAAAATTTCTATCCTCTACCTTTGCAATATATAGCTCATGGGACAAATAGCCTAAAAACTATTGTGGTATTGAATATGTACTTATGCACTTTATCTCTTATTAAGTTGCTTGTTGTGCGATAACCATGTTCCTGGGGACGCCATCAACTACTCTTTGTTGAATATCATGTGAGTTGCTATGCATGTTCGTCTTGTCTGAAGTAAGGGAGATTTACCACCTTTAATGGTTAGAGCATGCATAATGTTAGAGAAGAACATTGGGCCGCTAACTAAAGCCATGAATCATGGTGGAAGTTTCAGTTTTGGACATATATCCTCAATCTCATATGAGAACATTAATTGTTTCTACATGCTTATGCATTAAAGTGGAGTCCATTATCTGTTGTCTATGTTGTCCCGGTATGGATGTCTAAGTTGAGAATAATCAATAGCGAGAAATCCAATGCGAGCTTTCTCCTTAGACCTTTGTACAGGCGGCATAGAGGTACCCCTTTGTGACACTTGGTTAAAACATGTGCATTGCGATAATCCCGGTAATCCAAGCTAATTAGGACAAGGTGCGGGCACTATTAGTATACTATGCATGAGGCTTGCAACTTGTAAGATATAATTTACATAACATGTATGCTTTATTACTACCGTTGACAAAATTGTTTCTTGTTTTCAAAACCAAAGCTCTAGCACAAATATAGCAATCGATGCTTTCCTCTTTGAAGGACCATTCTTTTACTTTTATGTTGAGTCGGTTCACCTATCTCTCTCTACCTCAAGAAGCAAACACTTGTGTGAACTGTGCATTGATTCCTATATACTTGCATATTGCACTTGTTATATTACTTTAGATTGACAATATCCATGAGATATACATGTTATAAGTTGAAAGCAACCGCTGAAACTTCATCTTCCTTTGTGTTGCTTCAATGCCTTTACTTTGAATTATTGCTTTATGAGTTAACTCTTATGCAAGACTTATTGATACTTGTGTTGAAAGTACTATTCATGAAAAGTCTTTGCTATATGATTTATTTGTTTACTCATGTCATTTACCATTGTCTTGGATCGCTGCATTCATTACATGTGCTTACAATAGTATGATCAAGGTTATGATGGCATGTCACTCCAGAAATTATCTTTGTTATTGTTTACCTGCTCGGGACGAGCAGAAACTAAGCTTGGGGATGCTGATACGTCTCTGACGTATCAATAATGTTCCATGCCACATTATTGATGATATCTACATGTTTTATGCATACTTTAAGTCATATTTATGCGTTTTCCGGAACTAACCTATTGACGAGATGCCGAAGTGCCAGTTCCTGTTTTCTGCTGTTTTTGGTTTCAGAAATCCTAGTAAGGAAATATTCTCGGAATTGGATGAAATCAACGCCCAGCATCTTAGAATCCCCGGAAGCATCCAGAACACCCGAGAGCCGCCAGAGGGGGGCCACAGGGGCCCCAGATGATAGGGTGGCGCGGCCAGGGCCTGGGCCGCGCCCCCCTGTGGTGTCGTCGCCTCGTTGACCCTCCGACGCCGCCTCTTCGCCTATTTAAGGGTCCTCGACCTAAAACTTCGATACGAAAAAGCCACGATACGGAAAACCTTCCAGAGCCGCCGCCATCGCGAAGCCAAGATCCGGGGGACAGGAGTCTCTGTTCCGGCACGCCGCCGGGACGGGGAAGTGCCCCCGGAAGGCTTCTTCATCGACACCACCACCATCTTCATCAATGCTGCTGTCTCCCATGAGGAGGGAGTAGTTCTCCATCGAGGCTCGGGGCTGTACCGGTAGCTATGTGGTTAATCTCTCTCCTATGTACTTCAATACAATGATCTCATGAGCTGCATTACATGATTGAGATTCATATGAGTTTTGTATCACTATTCATCTATGTGCTACTCTAGTGATGTTATTAAAGTACTCTATTCCTCCTGCATGATGTAATGTGGACAGTGTGTGCATCATGTAGTACTTGGCGTAGTTTATGATTGTGATCTCTTGTAGATTATGAAGTTAACTATTACTATGATGGTATCGATGTGATCTATTTGGTTGTGTTGATCTATCTTGCACTCTAAGGTTATTTAAACATGAATATCGAATATTGTGGAGCTTGTTAACTCTGGCATTGAGGGTTCGTGTAATCCTACACAATTAGTGGTGTTCATCATCCAACAAGAGGGTGTAGAGTCTAGCATCTATCTATTTATTTATGTGATCAATGTTGAGAGTGTCCACTAGTGAAAGTATAATCCCTAGGCCTTGTTCCTAAATACCGCTATCGCTGCTTGTTTACTGTTCTACTGTATTTGTACTGTCTGCAATATTACCACCATCAATCACACGCCAGTCCTGGACAGCAAAGCACTTTTCTGGTGTTGTTGCTACTGCTCATACTTATTCATACCACCTGTATTTCACTATCTCTTCGCCGAACTAGTGCACCTATTAGGTGTGTTGGGGACACAAGAGACTTCTTGCTTTGTGGTTGCAGGGTTGCATGAGAGGGATATCTTTGACGTCTTCCTCCCTGAGATCGATAAACCTTGGGTGATCCACTTAAGGGAAACTTGCTGCTGTTCTACAAACATCTGCTCTTGGAGGCCCAACACTGTCTATAAGAATAGAAGCTCCCGTAGACATCATATCCGCATGTGCAAATCTGGCTTGCACCCGTTGTATGCACATGTAGAATCTATCACACCCGATCATCACGTCATGCTTCGAAACGACAAGTCTTGGCAACGGTGCTACTAAGGATGAACACTTTATTATATTGATATTTAGTGAGAGGGATCATCTTATAATGCTACCGTCGCGATCTAAGCAAAATAAGAAGCATAAAAGGATTAACATCACATGCAATTCATATGTGATATGATATGGCCACTTTGTCTTTGCGCCTTTGATCTTCATCTCCAAAGCACAGACATGATCTCCATCATCGTCGGCGTAGCGTCAAGGTCAATGGCGCCGTCTTCATGATTGTTCTCCCATGTAGCAACTATTACAACTTTTTTGAAATACTACTCAACATGAAATTTAAAGACAACCATAAGGCTCCTGCCGGTTGCCACAATACAATAATGATCATCTCATACATATTCATCATCACATTATAGCCATATCACATCACCAAACCCTGCAAAAACAAGTTAGATGTCTCTAATTTGGTTTGCATATTTTACGTGGTTTAGGGTTTTCGAGTAATATCTAATCTACCTACGAACATGAACCACAACGGTGATACTATTGTTGTCAATAGAAAGAGTAAATTGGATCTTCACTATAGTAGGAGAGACAGACACCCGCAAAGCCACTTATGCAATACAAGTTGCATGTCGAGCGTGGAGCAAATCTCATGAACGCGGTCATGTAATGTTAGCCTGAGCCGCTTCATCCCACTATGCCACAAAGATGCAAAGTACTCGAACTAAAGACAACAAAGCATCAACGCCCACAAAACAATTGTGTTCTACTCGTGCAACTAATCTATGCATAGACACGGCTCTGATACCAGTGATGGGATTTGTAGAAGACGGTAGCAACGAGGGGATCACGAGACTAACCCTTGAAGATTTCCAAAGCCTACGAGATTAGATCTCGTTGTTGCAGAAGATGATCACTTGCCACTTTCAAAAGCGAGTAGAAGATCTTGACGGTGCTACAATCGGGCAACACCTCCGTACTCGGTCACACGTACGGTGTTGATGAAGATGACGTCCTTGATACGCGTACAACACGCGTCCGTTGGGAACCCCAAGAGGAAGGTGTGATGCGTACAGCGGCAAGTTTTCCCTCAGTAAGAAACCAAGGTTTATCGAACCAGTAGGAGCCAAGAAGCACGTTGAAGGTTGATGGCGGCGAGATGTAGTGCGGCGCAACACCAGGGATTCCGGCGCCAACGTGGAACCTGCACAACACAACCAAAGTACTTTGCCCCAACGAAACAGTGAGGTTGTCAATCTCACCGGCTTGCTGTAACAAAGGATTAGATGTATAGTGTGGATGATGATTGTTTGCAGAAAACAATAGAACAAGTATTGCAGTAGATTGTATTCGATTAAAAGAATGGACCGGGGTCCACAGTTCACTAGTGGTGTCTCTCCCATAAGAATAAGCATGTTGGGTGAACAAATTACAGTTGGGCAATTGACAAATAGAGAGGGAATGACCATGCACGTACATGATATGATAAGTATTGTGAGATTTAATTGGGCATTACGACAAAGTACATAGACCGCTATCCAGCATGCATATATGCCTAAAAAGTCCACCTTCAGGTTATCATCCGAACCCCTTCCAGTATTAAGTTGCAAACAACAGACAATTGCATTAAGTATGGTGCGTAATGTAATCAATAACTACATCCTCGGACATAGCATCAATGTTTTATCCCTAGTGGCAACAGCACATCCACAACCTTAGAACTTTCTCACATCGTCCTGCATTTAATGGAGGCATGAACCCACTATCGAGCATAAATACTCCCTCTTGGTTTTAAGAGTAAAAACTTGGCCAGAGCCTCTACTAATAACAGAGAGCATGCAAGATCATAAACAACACATAGGTAATAGATTGATAATCAACATAACATAGTATTCTCTATCCATCGGATCCCAACAAACACAACATATAGCATTACATATAGATGATCTTGATCATGTTAGACAGCTCACAAGACCCGACAATGAAGCACAATTAGGAGAAGACGACCATCTAGCTACTGCTATGGACCCATAGTCCATGGGTGAACTACTCACTCATCACTCCGGAGGCGACCATGGCGGTGAAGAGTCCTCCGGGAGATGATTCCCCTCTCCAGCAGGGTGCCGGAGGCGATCTCCTGAATCCCCCGAGATGGGATTGGCGGCGGCGACGTCTCTGGAAGGTTTTCCGTATCGTGGCTCTCGGTACTGGGGGTTTCGCGACGAAGGCTATAAGTAGGCGGAGGAGATAGGTCAGGGGGCCACACGAGGGCCCCACACAACAGGCCGGCGCGGCCAAGGGCCAGGCCGCGCCGCCCTAGTGTTTGGCCACCTCGTGGCCCCACTTCGTATCATCTTCGGTCTTCTGGAAGCTTCGTGTGAAAATAGGCCCCTGGGCGTTGATTTCGTCCAATTCCGAGAATATTTCCTTACTAGGATTTCTGAAACCAAAAATAGCAGAAAACAACAACTGGCTCTTCGGCATCTCGTTAATAGGTTAGTGCCGGAAAATGCATAAATATGACATAAAGTATGCATAAAACATGTTGATATCATCAATAATGTGGCATGGAACATAAGAAATTATCGATACGTCGGAGACGTATCAGCATCCCCAAGCTTAGTTTCAGCTCGTCCCGAGCAGGTAAACGATAACAAAGATAATTTCTGGAGTGACATGCCATCATAACCTTGATCATACTATTGTAAGCATATGTAATGAATGCAGCGATCAAAACAATGGTAAATGACATGAGTAAACAAATGAATCATATAGCAAAGACTTTTCATGAATAGTACTTTCAAGACAAGCATCAATAAGTCTTGCATAAGAGTTAACTCATAAAGCAATAATTCAAAGTAAAGGCATTGAAGCAACACAAAGGAAGATTAAGTTTCAGCGGTTGCTTTCAACTTGTAACATGTATATCTCATGGATATTGTCAATGTAAAGTAATATAATAAGTGCAATATGCAAGTATGTAGGAATCAATGCACAGTTCACACAAGTGTTTGCTTCTTGAGGTGGAGAGAAATGGGTGAACTGACTCAACATAAAAGGTAAAAGAAAGGCCCTTCGCAGAGGGAAGCATCGATTGCTATATTTGTGCTAGAGCTTTGATTTTGAAAACAAGAAACAATTTTGTCAACGGTAGTAATAAAGCATATGTGTCATGTAAATTATATCTTACAAGTTGCAAGCCTCATGCATAGTATACTAATAGTGCCCGCAACTTGTCCTAATTAGCTCGGATTACCTGGATTATCATCGCAATACATATGTTTTAACCAAGTGTCACAAGGGGGTACCTCTATGCCGCCTGTACAAAGGTCTAAGGAGAAAGCTCGCATTGGATTTCTCGCTATTGATTATTCTCAACTTAGACATCCATACCGGGACAACATAGACAACAGATAATGGACTCCTCTTTTATGCATAAGCATTCAACAATTATTAATTTTCTCATATGAGATTGAGGATATTTGTCCAAAACTGAAACTTCCACCATGGATCATGGCTTTAGTTAGCGGCCCAATGTTCTTCTCTAACATTATGCATGCTCTAACCATTTAAGCGGTAAATCTCCCTTACTTCAGACAAGACGGACATGCATAGCAACTCACATGATATTCAACAAAGAGTAGTTGATGGCGTCCCCAGGAACATGGTTATCGCACAACAAGCAACTTAATAAGAGATAAAGTGCATAAGTACATATTCAATACCACAATAGTTTTTATGCTATTTGTCCCATGAGCTATATATTGCAAAGGTAAAGGATAGAAATTTAAAGGTAGCACTCAAGCAATTTACTTTGGAATGGCGGAGAAATACCATGTAGTAGGTAGGTATGGTGGACACAAATGGCATAGTGGTTGGCTCAAGGATTTTGGATGCATGAGAAGTATTCCCTCTCGATACAAGGCTTAGGCTAGCAAGGTTATTTGAAACAAACACAAGGATGAAGCGGTGCAGCAAAACTCACATAAAAGACATATTGTAAACATTATAAGACTCTACACCGTCTTCCTTGTTGTTCAAACTCTTTACTAGAAATTATCTAGACCTTAGAGAGACCAATTATGCAAACCAAATTTTAGCAAGCTCTATGTATTTCTTCATTAATAGGTGCAAAGTATATGATGCAAGAGCTTAAACATGAGCACAACAATTGCCAAGTATCACATTATCCAAGACATTTTACCAATTACTACATGTATCATTTTCCTATTCCAACCACATAACAATTTAACGAAGAAGATTCAACCTTCGCCATGAACACTATGAGTAAAGCCTAAGGACATACTTGTCCATATGCAACAGCGGAGCGTGTCTCTCTCCCACACAATGAATGCTAGGATCCATTTTATTCAAACAAAACAAAAACAAACAGACGCTCCAAGCAAAGTGCATAAGATGTGATGGAATAAAAATATAGTTTCACTAGAGGAACCTGATAATGTTGTCGATGAAGAAGGGGATGCCTTGGGCATCCCCAAGCTTAGACGCTTGAGTCTTCTTGAAATATGCAGGGGTGAACCACCGGGGCATCCCCAAGCTTAGAGCTTTCACTCTTCTTGATCATATTGTATCATCTCCCTCTCTTGATCCTTGAAAACTTCCTCCACACCAAACTCAAAACAACTCATTAGAGGGTTAGTGCACAATCAAAATTTACATGTTCAGAGGTGACACAATCATTTTCAACACTTCTGGACATTGCACAAAGCTACTGAAAGTCAATGGAATCGAAAAATCCATCAAGCATATCAAAACAGGCAATGCGAAATAAAAGGCAGAATCTGTCAAAACAGAACAGTTCGTAAAGACGAATTTCTAAGAGGCACCAGACTTGCTCAAATGAAAATTCTCAAGTTGAATGAAAGTTGCGTACATATCTGAGGATCACTCACGTAAATTGGCATAATTTTCTGAGTTATCTACAGAGAATTAGGCCCAGATTCGTGACAGCAAAGAAATCTGTTTCTGCGCAGTAATCCAAATCTAGTATGAACCTTACTATCAACGACTTTACTTGGCACAACAATTCACAAAACTAAGATAAGGAGAGGTTGCTACAGTAGTAACAAATTCCAAGACTCAATATAAAATAAAAGTGCAGTAGTAAAAACATGGGTTGTCTCCCATAAGCGCTTTTCTTTAACGCCTTTCAGCTAGGCGCAGAAAGTGTATATCAAGTATTATCAAGAGATGATGCATCTACAGCGGGGTTTGGAGTTTTCTCAACCATGCATTGTATTTTGGATACATAAGTTTCAGCGGCTCCCTTTTCATTAGTCTTGGGCTTGCTACTCTCATCAAACAAATTTTCAGGAACAAGCCAAGCATAATTATCATCTAGAGCTTCATGCATAGCTAGGAGCTTACAAGGTATTGGTGCTTTAATCTCCCCACCATCATTAACATTATTAGTGTACTTAATTCTATCCATATCCATCTTTTCAAGTATTCTTTTAAAATAGGTGATCATACCAAGCCTCTCATGCTTACTAAAAACCTTTCTAGCTTCTTTGGCTATATCCTCAAATTCTCGCACTAGGACTTTTAGAACAAAATCTCTCTTCTCTCCCCTCTCCATATCAGAAAGTGTAAGAAACATGTGTTGTATCATGGGGTTGAGACTAATAAATCTAGCTTCCATCATGCGCACCAAACAAACAGAGGCATCTTCATAAGTAGGGACAACTTTTGCAAGGGGCATATCTTTAAGATCTTCTTGCATACTAACATGGGTGAAAAATTCTTCTATATTATCTCTTCCAATTATAGACCCTTGTCCTACCGGTACATCTTTTACAGTAAAATTAAAAGGAAACATGATGAAATAAGTAAATGCAAGTAACTAATTTTTTTGTGTTTTTGATATAGCAAACAAGATAGCAAATAAAGTAAAACTAGCAACTAATTTTTTTGTATTTTGATTTAGTGCAGCAAACAAAGTAGTAAATAAAATAAAGCAAGACAAAAACAAAGTAAAGAGATTGGAATGCGGAGACTCCCCTTGCAGCGTGTCTTGATCTCCCCGGCAACGGCGCCAGAAAATCTGCTTGATACGCGTACATCACGCGTCCGTTGGGAACCCCAAGAGGAAGGTGTGATGCGTACAGCGGCAAGTTTTCCCTCAGTAAGAAATCAAGGTTTATCGAACTAGTAGGAGCCAAGAAGCACGTTGAAGGTTGATGGCGGCGAGATGTAGTGCGGCGCAACACCAGGGATTCCGGCGCCAACGTGGAACCTGCACAACACAACCAAAGTACTTTGCCCCAACGAAACAGTGAGGTTGTCAATCTCACCGGCTTGTTGTAACAAAGGATTAGATGTATAGTGTGGATGATGATTGTTTGCAGAAAACAGTAGAACAAGTATTGCAGTAGATTGTATTCGATTAAAAGAATGGACCGGGGTCCACAGTTCACTAGTGGTGTCTCTCCCATAAGAATAAGCATGTTGGGTGAACAAATTACAGTTGGGCAATTGACAAATAGAGAGGGCATGACCATGCACATACATGATATGATGAGTATTGTGAGATTTAATTGGGCATTACGACAAAGTACATAGACCGCTATCCAGCATGCATATATGCCTAAAAAGTCCACCTTCAGGTTATCATCCGAACCCCTTCCAGTATTAAGTTGCAAACAACAGACAATTGCATTAAGTATGGTGCGTAATGTAATCAATAACTACATCCTCAGACATAGCATCAATGTTTTATCCCTAGTGGCAACAGCACATCCACAACCTTAGAACTTTCATCCATTGTCCTGCATTTAATGGAGGCATGAACCCACTATCGAGCATAAATACTCCCTCTTGGAGTTAAGAGTAAAAACTTGGCCAGAGCCTCTACTAATAACAGAGAGCATGCAAGATCATAAACAACACATAGGTAATAGATTGATAATCAACATAACATAGTATTCTCTATCCATCGGATCGCAATAAACACAACATATAGCATTACATATAGATGATCTTGATCATGTTAGGCAGCTCACAAGACCCGACAATGAAGCAAAATTAGGAGAAGACGACCATCTAGCTACTGCTATGGACCCATAGTCCAGGGGTGAACTACTAACTCATCACTCCGGAGGCGACCATGGCGGTGAAGAGTCCTCCGGGAGATGATTCCCCTCTCCGGCAGGGTGCCGGAGGCGATCTCCTGAATCCCCCGAGATGGGATTGGCGGCGGCGTCTCTGGAAGGTTTTCCGTATCGTGGCTCTCAGTACTGGGGGTTTCGCGACGAAGGCTATAAGTAGGCGGAGGAGATAGGTCAGGGGGGCACACGAGGGCCCCACACAACAGGCCGGCGCGGCCAAGGGCCAGGCCGCGCCGCCCTAGTGTTTGGCCACCTCGTGGCCCCACTTCGTATCATCTTCGGTCTTCTGGAAGCTTCGTGTGAAAATAGGCCCCTGGGCGTTGATTTCGTCCAATTCCGAGAATATTTCCTTACTAGGATTTCTGAAACCAAAAACAGCAGAAAATAGCAACTGGCTCTTTGGCATCTCGTTAATAGGTTAGTGCCGGAAAATGCATAAATATGACATAAAGTATGCATAAAACATGTAGATATCATCAATAATGTGGCATGGAACATAAGAAATTATCGATACGTCAGAGACGTATCAGTCCTCCTCCCCGTTCCAGTGGGCAGCGGAAGTAGTAGATCCTCTTCGGAATCCCGGCAGCACGACGACATGGTGACGGTGGTGGTGGAGAACTCCGGCAGGGCTTCGCCTAT
Source organism: Lolium perenne (assembly GCF_019359855.2). NCBI lineage: Eukaryota > Viridiplantae > Streptophyta > Magnoliopsida > Poales > Poaceae > Lolium > Lolium perenne. The sequence goes on along the minus strand of NC_067246.2, from coordinate 187,953,520 downwards.
GCGCTGCAGGAGTTGTATGTGGAGGGGGGCGCTAGGGTTTGGGGAGAGAGGGGTGTGGGGCGCCGGCCAACTAGGGGTGCGGCCAACTAGGGCTTGGTCTGGCCGGCCCCCTCCCCTTTCTTCTCATTATATAGGTGGAAGCCCCCAAGAGTTGTAGTCCAAGTCTTCGAATAAGACCCCAACACCAAAACTTCCCATAGGTGGGAAACCTACTCAAGGGGGGAGTCCTACTCAAGGTGGGACTCCCACCTTTCCTTGAGGTGGGGTGTCCGGCCACCTTAGGTGGAGTCCACCTGGGACTCCTCCCCCTTAGGTTTGGCCGACCATGCTAGTGGAGTCCCTTCGGGACTCCACCTTCCATAGTGATTTCTTCCGGACTTTTCTAGAACCTTCTAGAACCTTCCATAAATGCACCGGATCATTTTCAAACTTGTAAAATAACTTCCTATATATGAATCTTATTCTCCGGACCATTCCGGAACTCCTCGTGGTGTCCTGGATCCCATCCGAGACTCCGAACAAAACTTCGAACTCCATTCCATATTCCATATCTACTCAAACGACATCAAACCTTAAGTGTGTCACCCTACGGTTCGCGAACTATGCAGACATGGTTGAGACTTCTCTCCGACCAATAACCAATAGCGGGATCTGGAGATCCATAATGGCTCCCACATATTCAACGATGACTTAGTGATCGAATGAACCATTTACATATGATACCGATTCCCTTTGTCACGCGATATTTTACTTGTCCGAGGTTTGATCATCGGTATCTCCATACCTTGTTCACCCTCGTCTCCTGACAAGTACTCTTTACTCGTACCGTGGTATGTGGTCTCTTATGAACCTTTCATATGCTTGCAAGCTAATTAGACAACATTCCACCGAGAGGGCCCAGAGTATATCTATCCGTCATCGGGATGGACAAATCCCATTGTTGATCCATATGCCTCAACTCATACTTTCCGAATACTTAATCCCACCTTTATAACCACCCATTTACGCAGTGGCGTTTGATGCAATCAAATTATCCTTCCAGCATAAGTGATTTATATGATCTCATGGTCGAAAGGACTAGGTAACTATGTATCGAAAGCTTATAGCAAATGAACTTAATGACGTGATCTTATGCTACGCTTAATTGGGTGTGTCCATTACATCATTCACATAATGACATAACCTTGTTATTAATAACATCCAATGTTCATGGTCATGAAACTATGATCATCCATTAATCAATAAGCTAATTATACAAGAGGCTTACTAGGGACTCCTTGTTGTTTACATAACACACATGTATCAATTTTTCGGTTCATACAATTATAGCATGGTATACAAACATTTATCATAAACTCAAAGATATATAATAACCACTTTATTATTGCCTCTTGGGCATATCTCCAACACAACCACGACGCGACTTCAACTTCGTCGGCCATGACAACTTTTCTTGTAGTGATCTTACGATACTAAGATTTTATCAGACTGAAATGATACATATCGCACCCTGTATCCATATTAGGTGGTATTAATTGTTATCAGAATGTGATGTCATGCCTTAAATTGGTAGTATCCTGATACTTATACATCAGATGATACCACACATCGGTTAAAACTAATCAAAGAATTAGTTAACCTGCTGACATCAGCAAGCCTTATATCATGTAATTGCTTCACTGGTTTTCTTTTATGGACTATAATAGTATTTTCCGCATCTACATTCCCCATATGGTGTTGGGCTCCACTCTCTTACGACAATAATATGACATGGCACTATATTTTTCAGAAATATATGCAAGGTAAGTATTTTATTTAACATAAAAAAATGTTTATATTTTGAAAAATAAAAAATCTCATAGTATCATGATATTATGATGATAGTAGGATCCGATACCGCTGACGGAAAAGGGATACTGCCTAGCATCTCGATACTGAAAATCTTGCTCCGAAGCACCCTGCTGGACAATAAGCAAATGCAGTATTTTGTGTTCCGCCCAATCGCTGCGCAAATGCGCATCATTCTCTAACTATGCGCTCGACACTTCATCAGAAACTGGTCAATTTGCTTCGAAATTTACCCTCCGGTTCATGGGAAACAAGTGGTTGGCGCTAAATGCCATTTGGTGGTGGTAGTCTCGTGTCTTAAGAATTAAGATATGTGAAAGCACATTTCTTTTTGGATGGCAACTGGTTTGTCTACCTACTGTTTTGTTTCATGGTTTTAATATGTGAAATGATATTATTTCTTGGTTAACTTTGGAACTGTAATACGGTTAGTTATCCAAGTTTCGCGAAAAACCGACATTTTTTTATAGTCTATATCAAAAGGAGAAAATTTATCTTGTGAAAAGTCTTACTTTTAGCACCGATTTTTCTTCTTTTTACACATGCCACACCACAAGTCTATTTTTCATGAAACAAATTTCTAGACTCGTAGCATATAAAGATATGCGTGTGAATTATTTTTTAATATTTTTTAACATTTTAAAATGTATCTAAGATGCAGTTTAAAATAAAGAGAGCACATACTCCCATAAGGCAAAACACCGCTCTCAACTTTGGAACTGTAATATGTGAAAAGGTATTATTTCTAGTTTAGTTATGGTAATTCTTTCCAGGGTTTTGCTTCCGTGGGCTGACTCCTCTGAAACCCACTAGAGATTAAAACACAAAGATGGTTGAGGTTTGCAAATACCTTTTCGCTATGAAAGGCATGATGGTTGAGATTTGTTAGTACCTCTCTGAGTTTCATGAGTTTGGTTTCGGACGGATCACTAACATAGGCCTCTTCTTTGACTCGATGTGTGTCAGTTCACACATGGCATGCATTTTTTTGTAAAACATCCCTGCTCATTGCTTTTAATTGTTTCGGGCCCAATTTGCGCCTCCTTAACCCTGTTGTGCTAAAATATATTTTTATACCGTCGTGGCAAGATAATAACCATGAAAGCAGGTAAAAGTTGCGTAGGCAAATGGTGAAAGACAGAAACAACAGTATTGTAAGGATTTGACACCATTGGATTTGCATCGTGATTCATGCTAGTTATGAGTTGCAATATGAATTGCAACTGAGATTCGATAACATCATCTAATTGAGAACGAAGTTAGTTTCTAATCGACTGAGAAATAATTAACCCTTGTTGTAATTCATTGGAATTCTCATAGTTTCACAAAAGCAGCAGAACAGGCAGCAACAATGCTGAGTACAAATCAATGGCTACACCTATGGACAGCAGCGGAGGACGCCCTACGCCGTTCCTCGTATATTTTCGTCTCCCGACCTGGCGAAGAATCTGTTCCTCGTATATTTTCGTCCCCCAACCTGGCGAAGAAGTTGCGAACGTCCGCCTCGCCGCACAGCCGGTGCAGCCTGTCCATGGGGTCCTCTTCATCTCTGTTGCTTCTCTTTTTTGGACGCTGCTTGTAGAGTTCCTGGTCGTCGATGTCCTTGAACTGCACGCTCCGATCGACGCCGCGCTTCAAGAGCTCGTGAAGGTTCTGCACGTTCTTGAGAGCTTCGTTCCTTATGTTGTCCATGTACTCCTTCGTGCTGGCGTTTCTCCCCACCTTGGTCACCCCGTAGTGGAGCTTGTATCCCTGGTCCTTGTAGTAGTGCTCGTAGCCATGGTGGGGTATGTCGTCGGGGATCTCCTTCTCTTTGCCTACTGCGACCGCGGTCTCGTAGCACCAGCACGACGCGACGTGGTTGATGGTGTAACCGCCGCCGCCGAGGAGCAGCAGCGGCACGTTGAAACTCCGGAGGTAACTGACGCACTCCGCGTGGCCCCTGACGGAAAGGTTGAATTCCCCGAGCCGGTCGCCGGAGAGCGAGTCGGCGCCGCACTGCAGCACGATGGCGTCTGGCCGGAACACCCCCATGACCTCCCTCATGATGGGCACGAACAGCTCCTTGTACCCGGCGTCGTCCATGCCGGCCTTCATCGGCACGTTCAGGGTGCGGTACTTCCCCGCGCCCTCGCCGACGTCCTCGGCGCTCCCGGTCCCCGGGAAGAAGAACGTGTCGCTCCCCTTGCCGCCGCGGCCGTACTGGTGGAAGGAGACCGTCATGACCCTGCCGTCGGCCGCGAAGTACTTCTCGACGCCGTCGCCGTGGTGCACGTCGATGTCCACGTACAGCACGCGGGGGAAGGTGGCCAGGAGCTCCTTGATGGCGAGTGCGATGTCGTTGACGTAGCAGAAGCCGCTGGCCTCGCCGCTGCAGGCGTGGTGCATCCCGCCGGACCAGTTGATGGCGATGTCGGAACTGCCGCTCCCGAGCGCGCGCGCCGCGGCCAGCGACCCGCCGGCGTACCGCGCGCAGTAGTCCCAGAGGCCGTCGATGACCGGGTTATCGTTGCGCTCGTCGCCGGCGAGGGCGCCGATGTGGTGCCGCCGCGCCGTGTCGGCTCGGTAGGTGCCCGGGGTGAGGTCGCGGAGGAGGCGGAGGTAGTCTTCGTTGAGGATGCCTGCGAGCTCGTCCTCGGTGGCGGGTCTGGTGCGGAGGAGTTCCATGTCGCGGAGGAGGCGGTAGTTGGTGACGAGGCCGTGCGTCATGGCAACGCGGCGGGGAACCATCACGTGGTGCTCGCCGTAGTCCACGTTGGCGATGCCAGGGTCGTAGTAGTAGCACACGCGCCGCTTCCTGCCGTCTGGGCACGACGGCGACGGTAGCGAGTTCCCTTCCGTCTCCATCGCCTCCCCTCGCCGCCGCGGCCGGATAATCGATCGATCCCTTGGCGTCACGGAATGCTTGTATTGGAAATTTGGAATAGGATGAACGTACAGAGACGGGTATAAAAAGGACCAGATTTGCTACGTCCTAGTTCGTGTCCAAGTTAGACTCGGATAGGGATTGGGGACCTCTTCATCCGGGTGCCAACATCAGATCTCTGGTATAGTTCGACGATCGTGTGTCCGTGTTCGACTCGGACAGAGCAACAAATTCAATACGCGTTGTAACTTTGTGAAGCGCTAGCCGTTTGTCGGTGGATTTGGGCCTGAAAATCAGTTGCAGTCCGTGGTGTCGATCCAACGATCAGGATAAGCCGCGATATACTTTTGCATTTTGGTCCCCAAATTTTGAGAATTCAACCCGCAGTCCTAACTTCTTCAGTTAATACGGAAGAGGCGTGTATGACAAGACCATGTCTTTCCCAATATTTACAATAAATATGCCACCATGCTGATTTATCTCCAGGACAAAGGGTATTACAACAAAAATAATCATCCCGTATACAAAAAAATATAGGGCTTTTTATTTTCGTGCCCTCAGGTCCTTAGTTGTATTTAGTTTTTCCAAGCTCCTTAGTTTTTCCTCAGTTTCCCACGGACTCAGCTTCAGTGACTTAGTGAAACTAAGTCTAAGTGACTTAGTCTCCCTCTCCATCGTTTGATCTAGATCAGACGTACAAGATTATCTCGGATTTGAGAACTATTAATTTACAACTATTGACTCATATGGAATGAAACTTTCACATAACTTCTCATCGATACATTTCTAATTTACTTGAATTTTTTCAATTTTTCCTGAGCAATTTTAATTTTTAGTTCAAATTCAAGATAATTATGTACGTTCGATCTAGATCAAAGGATGGAGAGGGAGGCTAAGTCACTGAGACTTAGCTTCACTAAGTCACTGAAGCTGAGTCCGTTTTTCCCACAAGTCCTTGTCTGAAACCCGCAGAAAGAGTTTGGACGGTAGGATTCCCGTTTAGTTGACCGTTCCGTGCTAACGTGTGGGGCCGCGTTATGTAGGGCCGTATCGCGTGGGGCTGGTAGAAAGGGACCGTGTGGACAGGACGAGACCGCATTTGGTTGTACGTGAGCAGGAGCTGGGTTCTGTCTCTCTCGGCCCAAATTGACATCCTTTTCTAAGAGCACCTTTTCACCCTCTTTCTCACTGTCTTTTTTCACCAAATTATTATGAAATCTAGAGAAGCTTCCATTTTTTGTCTTTCTTCAATTTGTGCCTTTTGGCCCTCGTTTTTTGCCCAATATGGCAGCAAATCTAGTACTCCCTCTGGTCCATATTAATGACCTCACCAATCTTGGATCATATGTACTCCGTCCGTGCATGTATATAAGATGTTTTGGTTTTTTCTTTAATTCATCTACTTTAGTTTGTATCTAGTCTAGGTTTTAGTGTGTAGGTTCACTCTTTTTAGTTTGAATGCAGTCCACTCTAAAAACATCTAAACAATCAAGTATAGTAGAATAGGGATAGATAAGCGGCATACATCAGCCAAAATAAGGTTCTTAGGTTCTTCACAACACCAACATATTAACAACAACAAAATAAAAAGCTGCTGCAAAGCAGCAGCACACGTCCTGGACTCTGCCTACTCCATTTGGCTCCTCCTCCAGTTCTTGCTCTCCTGTCCCTTGATCTTGGGCACCTTGGGCTTGATCGGAGGCATGCGCCCGACGACGATCTCCACCCGCTGGAAGTTGCGGAGGTGAATGCCGAGCGCCTTGTGCTTGGCGCGGAAGGAGTAGACGTTCACCGTCGCGCCGACCTTGGGGAAGGTCCTTCCGATGTCCTCGGCATGCGTGAGGAGGCAGTTGAAGTCGGTGCCGCCGAGTCTCCTAGTGCAGAAGGGGCACTTGTAGACACCTTTGGCGAAGTAGGAGGCGAACAGCATCCGCAGCACCTGCCGAGCCTTGGTGTGTTGTTCCTCGTCTCACTGCCGACGTCGCTGCCAGAAAAACTTGATCCATATCAAACGGAAAGTATGAGTGAATGAGTTGCAACATAACAAAGTTAGGAAAAACAGAGGAAGCCTCAGTTAGATTGAACACGATTATATATCTACAGGGACGGGGTTAGCGAACCAAAGCTCATGCACAACAGATTTGTACACAGCAATGGTTCGTTGAACCCGCCCTGTAAAAATTTATGCACAACGATTCATCATAGGAAAAGAAACAAATTTCAGATCTGAATAAATTAACCGAACGGCCGAACCCCAAATCTTAATTGATTGACATCCCATGATTACTTGCATAAATAAAGAAGTGATCAAATCAAAATGGAAGAAAATCGGCGCAAATATTAAGCTAATACTCATCCTACCTACAGATCGGCACTTATAGTTACTAGGGAACCAGCAAAAATAGGGTTCAAAAAGGAAGAGAAGGAGAGCAACAAGGAAGCAAACGGTAGTTACCTCGTTCCAAAGGTCTTCCATGCAGGTGTCGTACTGTCGTAGGGGTTCGCCAGACAGTTGTACGGCACCTTCTCGTAGGGGTCCCATTCCGGCGGGATCTGACCGCCACCGACGGCAGCCTCCGATGCACCGGCGGTGGCGACGGCCGTAGAGGGGACGGCGTCGAAGACGGAGGCGCCGTGCTTAGAGGGGACGGCGTCGAGGACGGAGGACGGATTCGCATTCTCATGTCCATCGATGGCAGATGAGAGGGAGAGGGGTTTTTTTGCTTTGGAGAAGATGATGGGACGTGAGAGACGGCATTGCGTGAGGGAGTGAGAGTGACAGTGAGATAGTGCGAGGAGGCGAACAGGGAGAGGCATCTATAAAGGCGAGGGGTCCTAAATGCGACCCGCGTCCTACGCGTGCACGGTTGCACATCTGCACGTCTTCGACTTCTGCACCACGACACGCGTCCACGATTGCACATCTTCAACATCTGCACCGCGACCTGCGTCCTACGTGTCAACAATTGCACGTCTTCCACTTCTGCACCGCAACACGCGTCCTAGAATCTAACCCTCGAAATTTAGATATACTAAGGTATACCCTCGAGTCTTATACTAGCATTTTTTGTGTGCTCAGTTTTCCCCTTGAGTGTTAATACTGGCTAGTGCAATATACTCAGTTTTACCCTCAAGTGGCTGGTCAACAGAGAGTCAAGAAATGGGATTAAGCTATCTAATTGAGTCATTTCATGCGATTTTTTTTCAAAAAAGATAAAACCATAGTGGCACTTACTCATGGAGTATTCTTACGCGACCTTCCATGTTGGGAACCATAACAATCATAGATAAATCAAGTTTTACCATAAATTGCCACTTCTCAAATCACCTAGTAGCTATGAAGGTGCATGGCTTTTGATACGCGTACAACACGCGTCCGTTGGGAACCCCAAGAGGAAGGTGTGATGCGTACAGCGGCAACTTTTCCCTCAGTATGAAACCAAGGTTTATCGAACCAGTAGGAGCCAAGAAGCACGTTGAAGGTTGATGGCGGCGGGATGTAGTGCGGCGCAACACCAGAGATTCCGGCGCCAACGTGGAACCTGCACAACACAACCAAAGTACTTTGCCCCAACGAAACAGTGAGGTTGTCAATCTCACCGGCTTGCTGTAACAAAGGATTAGATGTATAGTGTGGATGATGATTGTTTGCGTAAAAACAAGAGAACAGATGGCAAGAGATTGTATTTCAGTATAGAGAATTGGACCGGGGTCCACAGTTCACTAGAGGTGTCTCTCCCATAAGATAAACAGCATGTTGGGTGAACAAATTACAGTTGGGCAATTGGCAAATAAAGAGGGCATGACCATGCACATACATATTATGATGAGTATAGTGAGATTTAATTGGGCATTACGACAAAGTACATAGACCGCTATCCAGCATGCATCTAAGCCTAAAAAGTCCACCTTCAGGTTATCGTCCGAACCCCCTCCAGTATTAAGTTGCTAACAACAGACAATTGCATTAAGTATTGCGCGTAATGTAATCAGTAACTACATCCTTGAACATAGCACCAATGTTTTATCCCTAGTGGCAACAGCACATCCATAATCTTAGAGATTTCTGTCACTTCCCTGCATTCACGGAGACATGAACCCACTATCGAGTATAAATACTCCCTCTTGGAGTTACAAGCATCTACTTGGCCAGAGCATCTACTAGTAACGGAGAGCATGCAAGATCATAAACAACACATAGACATAACTTTGATAATCAACATAACAAGTATTCTCTATTCATCGGATCCCAACAAACGCAACATATAGAATTACAGATAGATGATCTTGATCATGTTAGGCAGCTCACAAGATCCGACAATTAAGCACAATGGGGAGAAGACAACCATCTAGCTACTGCTATGGACCCATAGTCCAGGGGTAGACTACTCACACATCACTCCGGAGGCGACCATGGCGGCGTAGAGTCCTCCAGAGATGATTCCCCTCCGGCAGGGTGCCGGGAGGCGATCTCCTGAATCCCGAGATGGGATTGGCGGCGGCGGCGTCTCGGAAGGTTTTCCGTATCGTGGCTCTCGATCGGGGGTTTCGCGACGGAGGCTTTAAATAGGCGGAAGGGCAGGTCAGGAGGCGGCACGAGGGGCCCACACCCTAGGTCGGCGCGGCCAGGGCTTGGGCCGCGCCGCCCTATGGTGTCGCCACCTCGTGGCCCCACTTCGTCTCCTCTTCGGTCTTCTGGAAGCTTCGTGGAAAAATAGGACCCTGGGCGTTGATTTCGTCCAATTCCGAGAATATTTCGTTACTAGGATTTCTGAAACCAAAAACAGAAGAAAACAGCAACTGGCTCTTCGGCATCTTGTTAATAGGTTAGTTCCAGAAATTGCACGAATATGACATAAAGTGTGCATAAAACATGTAGATAACATCAATAATGTGGCATGGAACACAAGAAATTATCGATACGTCGGAGACGTATCAGCATCCCCAAGCTTAGTTCTGCTCGTCCCGAGCAGGTAAAACGATAACAAAGATAATTTCTGGAGTGACATGCCATCATAACCTTGATCATACTATTTGTAAAGCATATGTAGTGAATGCAGCGATCAAAACAATGTATATGACATGAGTAAACAAGTGAATCATAAAGCAAAGACTTTTCATGAATGGTACTTCAAGACAAGCATCAATAAGTCTTGCATAAGAGTTAACTCATAAAGCAATAATTCAAAGTAAAAGCATTGAAGCAACACAAAGGAAGATTAAGTTTCAGCGGTTGCTTTCAACTTGTAACATGTATATCTCATGGATATTGTCAACATAGAGTAATATAATAAGTGCAATATGCAAGTATGTAGGAATCAATGCACAGTTCACACAAGTGTTTGCTTCTTGAGGTGGAGAGAAATAGGTGAACTGACTCAACAATGAAAGTAAAAGAATGGTCCTCCATAGTGGAAAAGCATCGATTGCTATATTTATGCTAGAGCTTTGATTTTGAAAACATGAAACCATTTTGTCAACGGTAGTAATAAAGCATATGTATCATGTAAATTATAGCTTACAAGTTGCAAGCCTCATGCATAGTATACTAATAGTGCCCGCACCTTGTCCTAATTAGCTTGGACTACCGGGATCATCGCAATGCACATGTTTTAACCAAGTGTCACAAAGGGGTACCTCTATGCCGCCTGTACAAAGGTCTAAGGAGAAAGCTCGCATTGGATTTCTCGCTATTGATTATCCTCAACTTAGACATCCATACCGGGACAACATAGACAACAGATAATGGACTCCTCTTTTATGCATAAGCATGTAACAACAATTAATAATTTTCTCATATGAGATTGAGGATATTGTCCAAAACTGAAACTTCCACCATGGATCATGGCTTTAGTTAGCGGCCCAATGTTCTTCTCTAACAATATGCATGCTTAACCATAAGGTGGTAGATCTCCCTTACTTCAGACAAGACGAACATGCATAGCAACTCACATGAAATTCAACAAGGAGTAGTTGATGGCGTCCCCAGTGAACATGGTTATCCCACAGCAAGCAACTTAATAAGAGATAAAGTGCATAAGTACATATTCAATACCACAATAGTTTTTAAGCTATTTGTCCCATGAGCTATATATTGCAAAGGTGAATGATGGAATTTTAAAGGTAGCACTCAAGCAATTTACTTTGGAATGGCAGAGAAATACCATGTAGTAGGTAGGTATGGTGGACACAAATGGCATAGTGGTTGGCTCAAGGATTTTGGATGCATGAGAAGTATTCCCTCTCGATACAAGGTTTAGGCTAGCAAGGTTATTTGAAACAAACACAAGGATGAACCGGTGCAGCAAAACTCACATAAAAGACATATTGAAAATATTATAAGACTCTACACCATCTTCCTTGTTGTTCAAACTCAATACTAGAAATTATCTAGACCTTAGAGAGACCAAATATGCAAACCAAATTTTAGCATGCTCTATGTATTTCTTCATTAATGGGTGCAAAGCATATGATGCAAGAGCTTAAACATGAGCACAACAATTGCCAAGTATCACATTACCCAAGACATTTTAGCAATTTACTACATGTATCATTTTCCAATTCCAACCATATAACAATTTAACGAAGAAGAAACTTCGCCATGAATACTATGAGTAAAGCCTAAGGACATACTTGTCCATATGCTACAGCGGAGCGTGTCTCTCTCCCATAAAGTGAATGCTAGGATCCATTTTATTCAAACAAAACAAAAAAACAAAAACAAACCGACGCTCCAAGAAAAGCACATAAGATGTGATGGAATAAAAATATAGTTTCAGGGGAGGAACCTGATAATGTTGTCGATGAAGAAGGGGATGCCTTGGGCATCCCCAAGCTTAGACGCTTGAGTCTTCTTAGAATATGCAGGGGTGAACCACCGGGGCATCCCCAAGCTTAGAGCTTTCACTCTCCTTGATCATGTTGTATCATCTCCCTCTCTTGATCCTTGAAAACTTCCTCCACACCAAACTTAGAACAACTCATTAGAGGGTTAGTGGACAATAAAAATTAACATGTTCAGAGGTGACATAATCATTCTTAACACTTCTGGACATTGCATAAAGCTACTGAACATTCATGGATCAAAGAAATTCATCCAACATAGCAAAAGAGGCAATGCGAAATAAAAGGCAGAATCTGTCAAAACAGAACAGTTCGTATTGAAGAATTTTATCGAGGCACCAGACTTGCTCAAATGAAAATGCTCAAATTGAATGAAAGTTGCGTACATATCTGAGGATCACTCACGTAAATTGGAATAATTTTCTGAGTTACCTACAGAGAAAACAGCCCAGATTCGTGACAGCAAAGAAATCTGTTTCTGCGCAGTAATCTAAATCTAGTATGAACTTTACTATCAACGACTTTACTTGGCACAACAAAACACTAAACTAAGATAAGGAGAGGTTGCTACAGTAGTAAACAACTTCCAAGACACAAAATAAAAACAAAGTACTGTAGTAAAAACCATGGGTTGTCTCCCATAAGCGCTTTTCTTTAACGCCTTTTAGCTAGGCGCAGAAAGTGTATATCAAGTATTATCGAAGGGTGGTGTATCAACCTTACCTTGGGCTTTACCCTTACCTTTCTTGTTGTTTTTCTTTCTCTTTGATTTAGGAAATATATGATTTCCCCCCTGTGTAGAGGTGAATTCCAGGGTGCCTTCTCCCACATCAATGACTGCTCCCAATAGTTTCAGCAGGGATCTTCCGAGTGTGATTTTTCCTGTCCCTACACATTCAATAACAAGATAATCAATGGATATTGTTCTTCCAAGAATGGTTGTATGCACACCTGCGGCTATTCCCTTAGGAATTATAACAGAGTTATCAATGAGAGTTATTTCTTCTCCTCCTTCATCGACTCCCCAAAGTTTCAAAGATTTATAAATGCTCTCGTGTATAAGGCAAAAATTCAGACATAATATCACAGTTGGCACGAAGAGTTCGATCACCGATAACAATTTTAACAGTAGGATCCCATAATGAAAGTTTAGAGTTCACTAAAACTTGTTCAAGACGATTACGAACATGGTGATAGTTGTCATCCAAGCGGGATGTACTCATCTCGAGATTGTTTAATCTATTATAAATGCTAGTAAGGGCTGAATCAAAGTTATTAGCTGAATCATGTGATGCAACCAACTTCTTTATGGCATTAAAAGCTTGATCCCCATTGCAATGAAGGAAATCTCCTCCCACTAAAGCATCCAAAGCATATCTATAGCGAATCATAAGACCAAAATAAAAATTACTAAGGAGCAAACTTAGAGTCATTTGAGGTTCAGTTTTACGATAAGAAGTAAAAATTCTAGACCAAGCATCCTTAAAACTCTCCTCATCCCCCTGTTTAAAAGTGAAGACTAATTCTTCAGGCGAAGAAGTAACAGGTTCAGAGCTAGACATGGTAACAAAAGTAACTAATTTTTTTTGTATTTTTAATATAGAGTGCAAGACAGTAAATAAAGCAAACTAGATAAGGTAAATGCAAGTAACTAATTTTTTTTTTGTTTTTGATATAGCAAACGAGATAGCAAATAAAGTAAAACTAGCAACTAATTTTTTTGTATTTTGATTTAGTGCAGCAAACAAAGTAGTAAATAAAACTAAGCAAGACAAAAACAAAGTAAAGAGATTGGGAAGTGGAGACTCCCCTTGCAGCGTGTCTTGATCTCCCCGGCAACGGCGCCAGAAAAAGAGCTTGATACGCGTACAACACGCGTCCGTTGGGAACCCCAAGAGGAAGGTGTGATGCGTACAGCGGCAAGTTTTCCCTCAGTATGAAACCAAGGTTTATCGAACCAGTAGGAGCCAAGAAGCACGTTGAAGGTTGATGGCGGCGGGATGTAGTGCGGCGCAACACCAGAGATTCCGGCGCCAACGTGGAACCTGCACAACACAACCAAAGTACTTTGCCCCAACGAAACAGCGAGGTTGTCAATCTCACCGGCTTGCTGTAACAAAGGATTAGATGTACAGTGTGGATGATGATTATTTGCAGAAAACAGTAGAACAAAGATTGCAAGAGATTGTATTTCAAGATAGAGAATTGGACCGGGGTCCACAGTTCACTAGAGGTGTCTCTCCCATAAGATAAACAGCATGTTGGGTGAACAAATTACAGTTGGGCAATTGACAAATAAAGAGGGCATGACCATGCACATACATATTATGATGAGTATAGTGAGATTTAATTGGGCATTACGACAAAGTACATAGACCGCTATCCAAAGCATGCATCTATGCCTAAAAAGTCCACCTTCAAAGTTATCGTCCGAACCCTCCAAGATTAAGTTGCTAACAATGTACAATTGCATTAAGTATTGCGCGTAATGTAATCAGTAACTACATCCTTGAACATAGCACCAATGTTTTATCCCTAGTGGCAACAACACATCCATAATCTTAGAGATTTCTCCACTTCCCGCATTCACGGAGACATGAACCCACTATCGAGCATAAATACTCCCTCTTGGAGTTACAAGCATCTACTTGGCCAGAGCATCTACTAGTAACGGAGAGCATGCAAGATCATAAACAACACATAGACATAACTTTGATAATCAACATAACAAGTATTCTCTATTCATCGGATCACAACAAACGCAACATATAGAATTACAGATAGATGATCTTGATCATGTTAGGCAGCTCACAAGATCCGACAATTAAGCACAATGGGGAGAAGACAACCATCTAGCTACTGCTATGGACCCATAGTCCAGGGGTAGACTACTCACACATCACTCCGGAGGCGACCATGGCGGCGTAGAGTCCTCCGGGAGATGATTCCCCTCTCCGGCAGGGTGCCGGAGGCGATCTCCTGAATCCCCCGAGATGGGATTGGCGGCGGCGGCGTCTCTGGAAGGTTTTCCGTATCGTGGCTCTCGGTACTGGAGGTTTCGCGACGGAGGCTTTAAGTAGGCGGAAGGGCAGGTCAGGAGGCGGCACGAGGGGCCCACACCCTAGGTCGGCGTGGTCAGGGCTTGGGCCGCGCTGCCCTATGGTGTCGCCACCTCGTGGCCCCACTTCGTCTCCTCTTCGGTCTTCTGAAAGCTTCGTGGCAAAATAGGACCCTGGGCGTTGATTTCGTCCAATTCCGAGAATATTTCATTACTAGGATTTCTGAAACCAAAAACAGAAGAAAACAGCAACTGGCTCTTCGACATCTTGTTAATAGGTTAGTTCCAGAAAATGCACGAATATGACATAAAGTGTGCATAAAACATGTAGATAACATCAATAATGTGGCATGGAACACAAGAAATTATCGATACGTCGGAGACGTATCAGCTTTCCACAATAAGCCCTTCCCAAAACAGCTTTTCCCAAAACATACTTTGTCTGAATGAGGCCACAATTTTCACACTCATGTATATTTGTATTGCAAATAGTTTGAGGTAGGTCAAGATAGGTTTCATTGTACAAAACACGTATTTACCATTTTTTAAATCTCATATTTGAATCCCTTAGTCTGTTTACTACTCACGTGCCCTTGGTTTCTTGATACTACTCAGTTTTGCCCCCTCCCTTCACAAATTCTGACAGGGGACGCCCAACCTTGTCCTGATTGGTCTAGCCCTTGTCACGTTGATCGTGCCCGCCGACTGTTGATCGTATGATCTAACAGACAGGATAACCCATTTCTGATTGGGGCCACCACCCTCTCTCACTCTGTCGGTGGCTAGCTTCCACCCTCTATGTATGCTAAATATCCAGTTTGCCACCGGATTCAGCAAATTTGGTTTTATGTATTATTTTTCACGCGCTAAAAATTATAAAATCTTTTAGAATTAATTTTCTTTTAGGGAATATAGTTTGGGATATAGTTTTGGTTATTTGAAACGTCCCAAAAGTGGTATAATTTTGGTATAAACACGAGGCATACATATTTGTGGAATTTCGGTGAATGGATTATTTATCACCTCTCTAACAATTATCAACTTTCTTTAGCATTCCTTTTCTTTTAGGGAATATAGTTTGGGATATAGTTTTGGTAATTTGAAACGTTCCAAAAGTGGTATAATTTTGGTATAAACATGAGGCATGCATATTTGCGGGATTTCGATGAAAGGATTATTCATCACCCCTCTAACAATTATCAACTTTCTTTAGAATTCCTTTTATTTTAGGGAATATAGTTTTGGTAATTTCAAACATCCCAAAAGTGGTATAATTTTGGTATAAACATGAGGCATACATATTTGTGGGATTTCGGTGAATGCATTATTTGTCACCCCTCTAACAATTATTAACTATGTTTAGCATTCCTTTTCTTTTAGGGAATATAGTTTTGGTTATTTGAAACATCCCAAAAGTGGTATAATTTTGGTATAAACATGAGACATACATATTTGTGGGATTTCGGTGAATGCATTATTTGTCACCCCTCTAATTTATCAATTTCCTTTAGCATTCCTTTTCTTTTAGGTAATATAGTTTGGGATATAGTTTTGATAATTTCAAACGTCCCAAAAGTAGTATAATTTTGGTATAAACATGAGGCATACGTATTTGTCGGATTTCGGTGAATGCATTATTTGTCACCCCTCTAACAATTATCAACTATTTTTAGCATTCCTTTTCTTTTAGGGAATATAGTTTTGCTAATTTGAAACGGCCCAAAAGTGGTATAATTTTGGTATAAACAAGAGACATACATATTTGGCATATTTGTGGGATTTCGGTGAATGGATTATTTATCACCCCTCTAACAATTATCAACTATCTTTAGTCTTCCTTTTCTTTTTAGGAAATATAGTTTGGGATATAGTTTTGGTAATTTCAAACGTCCCAAAAGTGGTACAATTTTGGTATAAATATGAGGAATACATATTTGTGGGATTTCGGTGATGCATTATTTGTCACCCCTCTAACAATTATCAACTATCTTTAGCATTCCTTTTCTTTTAGGGATTATAGTGTTGGTTATTTGAAACGTCCCAAAAGTGGTATAATTTTGGTATAAACATGAGACATACATATTTGTGGGATTTCGGTGAATGCATTATTAGTCACCCCTCTAACAATTATCAACTATCTTTAGCATTCCTATATTCCCTAACACGTATTTTTTTGTAATTCCGGTGAATGCACACAATAAACTTTGAAAACAACTACAAGTACATGTAACTGAATAATGGATTTGTAACAAGGGATCCCTTGTAAGAACTTCTAGCGCCTGATGAGCAATGATAAGAATCTGATCGCAATTATACAACAAAAAAACCAGCCATCAAATTAGCTTGCTTCTTCAACTCGATCAGCTGCCTTAACTGCTTGTTTATTTTCTTCAGTTCTCCCTTCACTTCTACCAGTTTTGCATTGGGAGCATTAGGCATAATCAGAACGGCTCCTCTCTCCGCCGCATTCTCTACAGCAAGTCCCCCTCCCAAATTGCGCTCCCCAATAGCACCAATTGATTCCTGCAGTTGAAGCCTCTGAACGTACACATCAATCCACTCGAAATGCCTGCATTTCTTCAGGATCTAAAAACAACAACGTGAATCCTAAATCCCAAATTCGAGGGAATAACAAGAAAATCGAGAGAAAACAGAGCAACCAGAGCGAGATCTAACCTTATACCCCTCTCTATATGGCAAGCTCTCGCATGCAAGGAACTCACGTCCACGGTTGCTGTTATCGTCGTCTTACAGATCGACCGCTTTAGAGGCTCCTCGCGTGGGCAGTCAGGGCATCTTGTCAAAGGCATGGTTCCATACTGCGGCCATGAACAACGGGATGTCTAAGAGAAACTAGACATCACCCGCCTGCCGGAGAAGGGCTGCCGCTGGCGGAGAAGAAGAACAATAGGGCGCGGGGAAAGAAAGGGAAGCAATGACACAGGCACGGGCGCGGGGCTGGCTCAGGCTACCATTTTGCAATGGTCACCTGGGTAAGCTATGAGTCCGGCGCGCTAGCGTGGACAAGTTGTGGGTCCCACGATAATCTGGATAAGTGGAGACGTGTCCACTGCGGGGCACCAACAGCGGCCCCACTAACGGTCAAGTTAACGGGATTCTTCCTGTCCAAGCTCCTTGTGAGGGTTTCAGACAAGGGGGCTTGGGGAAAACTGAGGAAAAACTAAGCGGCTGGGGAAAACTGCGCACAACTAAGAACTTGATGGTACGAAAATAGAAATCCCCAAAATATATACTATTACAACAAAAATCATGGAGCATTTATAAAAATGGAAAATCGCAATAAAGTGGTTAAACAAATATTTTTTTTTGCTCCATATTTATTTGCAACAAAAGTCCCTAACAGGTTTATCAAAAATCGTAGACTATTACAACAAAATTAGTATGTTTACGAAAAGTGTAAAGTGGTCAAGCAATAATTAATATGCTACAGATTGAATTACAACAAAAATCACCTACTATTTTATCAAAAGTCACAAACGGTTACAACAAATAAAAAATCCCTTGGTTATTAGAAATCAACAAATCCAACAAAAATGGTGACCCTTTACAACAATTGCAAACATTAAATCCTACAAAAGTACTTGTTGTTTACAACAATTTGTCGGAGGGATTGCGAGCTAGCATAGTCAACTGGGCTTACACATGCTATCAAAACAATAGTAGCATTAGAGTGAACTTAGTTATACGTAAGATTTCATGTTAGTTAGCAGCTAGCTTGGCGTGCACATGCATGCATAGCTAGAAAAAAACTGGGCACTACCTTCGGTGCATGCACATGCGAGTACATGGCTCATAGCTAGTGTTGCGTGTCTTGTAGAACGTGGGATCCACCACTTTCTGCATTGCATCCCCGTAGCAGCATCAAACAAATAGTACAAAAAGGTTGTGGGGTTCAGCTTGAGCCCAGAGAGCAGCCTCATGAGAGCAGCACGTACGCGCGGGGCAGTGCGACCGATCTTTTAAGCGCGATCGGTCGGCTGATTATAAGCCTTTCCCATACTCTATAGCCCTGACAATGTTCTACTTCCTCAAGATATATTTTTTCACAATTTGAACTCAAATAAATTATCTCTTAAATTGTTAATGCCTTTGTCAAGATTCTCTGTATCAATATGTTTTGATTTTATTTTAAAATTATGGGTAGTTAATATGTTACAGTAGTTATCATATTACATATTACTAATTCTTAATTTCTTAAAAACGCAGGTCCGCCAAATGGACGTTCGAGCGCCCCCATGTGGCCGCAAAAACGCAAGTGCGCCAGACGGACGTTCGAGCGCCCCGATGTAGCCGCACGATCTAGCGTGATTGGCGCCAGTTACCCAAGCGGCACGGACCCATACGCCCCTAGGTGGGTTTTGGTCGGGAGAGAGAACCCCACTCCTCCTCTCCCAATGGACCTAAGGCCACCCCACGCCCCCAACTTCTTCTGTTTCGGGATCCTCCCGTGGCGCCGCTTCTCCCCAGCGCATCCTAGTTGATCTGCTGCCCTCTTCAGCGGCCCTGCCTAGCCGGCGCTGACCTCACAAGGGCAGGTGGCAACGAATGTAGATCTGTTTGAGGGAGCGATCGAGTATTACATGGCATCCGTGACGAGCGTATCCAGTCTAAGCCAGCTTCTGCGCCTCCATACTCCAGGCCAAGTCGTCTCTAGCACATGCGGAGACATCGCCAAAGGAATGCACGCAACACCAACGCTTCCCATTTTCGAGCTAACACACGCAACATGAGTTGCTCAAAAAAGCGATACATAGCTTGCTCTCAGGACGTTGTTTGCATGAAGGCAAAGCGACCTAGTATATCCACATGATTGTCAATGATGAGACCATCAAGTCCAATATTGTCTCAATAATCATCGCGGATGACAAGCAATTGGCCCTCAACTTGACCCCTCTTTATGCTTAGAACAAGTTCTCTCAGATGTTCTTGTCTCATATTTTGTTGCCACGGAGAATATGGCCAAGGAAGGAAAGATGGTCAAAGAGTTGAACCGTGTTATGGATTCCACACATGGCATTGCCTTGAAGGACAAGGTTGACAAGAAATAACATGAAAATAGTGAAGGAGAAGATGAGATGACCTCGGCCATTGATATCCATGTGCATCTTGCCTTCTTCGCCAAGAAGTGGAACAAGAACTTTGGAAAGAAGGGTTTGAGTTACCATAGTGATAAGAAGATGATTTACTCCGTATTACAATTGTGATGAGGCAAACCACTTTGCCAACAAGTGTCCTTATGAGAAGAGAGACGATAAGCCAAAGTATGAAAGGGGTGTCAAGCCAAGATTTGAGCCAAACCCAATCAATGAAAGATACAAGAAGAATAAGAGAAGAGAAGGAAAAACTCTTGTTGGTGCCGAGTACACTTCCGATGAAGATAGCGGTTTGGTTCTTGACGAACCTAGGTCACTCTTCACCTATAACAACACCAAGGACTACTCCGCTAATCCGACATTCCCACAAAGTTCGGCTCGTGTCTCATGGCAAGAGAAGCTATGGAGGACGACCTTGACCTCTCTTCCATTCCAAAGAACTCTGACATTTCCCTCATGGAAAGAGATGCTAAGGTGATATCTCCTCCCTCTCTCACTAGCATATTGGATGATAATGATGATGTTGAAAAAGAATCTGTAATCATCGGCTTGTTTAAAGTGAAGTATTCTGTTTGTGGTGATGCTCTTGTTAAGTTTGATTTGTTAATGTATACTGTTGCTTCACATGACGAGACCATTGAGAAATTGACATATCATATTGAAAATGAGAAGCAGAAATTGAATATCCTTAAGCAAGAGCTAAACAATGAGAAGAACACTACATTTCTTATTAAGCAACAAATTGAAACCTTTGAACTTGATAAGGTTAAGGACTTGGA
Organism: Lolium perenne; assembly: GCF_019359855.2. Taxonomy (NCBI): domain Eukaryota; kingdom Viridiplantae; phylum Streptophyta; class Magnoliopsida; order Poales; family Poaceae; genus Lolium; species Lolium perenne. The sequence continues at coordinate 187,933,012 of NC_067246.2, read as the reverse complement.
CACTCTTGACAGGGCTCTCTTAATGTTTCAAAAACTTGATGCATCAAAGAAGGAACTTGAAGTTGCTCATGCTTTCCTCACTAAGGACCTTGACCACCTAGAGGTTGCTAACAAGCTTATTAAGAGTGAGATCATGGAACTTAGAAAGAACCATGAACACTTCAAGCCACTTATGAAGAGGCTCTTGGTACATTGAAGGATCCCATAATTGTTGATGATATTGCTTGTGCTTCTAACTCTACCATTGATCAAGAACTTCTCATTGAAAAGAATAAGAAGTTGAAAGAGCAACTTAAGAAAGTGCGTATCACATGCCCTACCAAAGGCAAGACCCTTGATGATATTCTTGTTCATCAAAAGACGAGAGCTCACAACAAATGCATTAGGTATAACCGAAGAAGTGACAAGAATGGTTTCATTCCACCTAAGAAGGTGAACTTTGTGCAAGAAGGGCATAAGGTGGATGGAAATGTCAAGAAGATGGTCGTGGATGAGGAGCCACAAGGGGCAATCCGCATTCGCAAGTTTGCGGTGACAAATAACCCATCCTATGTGATATGTAAGGGAACACAAGGGGATGTGTATGCTAAATATGTTTGCCCTCGTAATGGTTAATAATGCCATGGAACCCAATACTCAATCGCTTCCTAAACAAAAGACTTGATTTTGTAGGGCTATGCCTCTAGCAGTTCAAACTGTGTGTTTAATAGTGGATGCGCCAATCTTATGATCGGAGGCAAGAATGCGCTTAATGAGTTCATTAATTCTATCCACTCAACGCCAAGCATCACCTTTGGGGACAATTCTAAAGGAAAGGTATTTGGGTATGGAAAGGTGGTGATCACGAAAGACTTGTCTCTCGAGAATGTTATGTTTTCAAATCCCTTGGTTATACCTATCTTTTAATTTATCATCTTGCAGATGTCGTTTATGATTCCTATTTCTCTAAACATTATGTGAAAGTATTTAGGAGTGATAATATCAAATTGGTCTTTGTTGGATATGTATAAGAAAACATTTACGTGGTTTATCTCTCAAAAGAGATTGCATCTCTTCCTACATGTCTAATGGTCATGGTTGACTTGGGATGGCTTTGGCATCGCCGCCTTGGAAATGTCGACATGAGAAATCTGAAACAACTCCTAAAGGGTAAACATGTTTTGGGAACAACAAGTGTTACTTTTTAGAAGGATCATGTGTGTTGTGCATGCGTGGCCGGGAAGCAACATGGAAAGAAGCATCCTTTCTAGAAGATCATCACCACCTCTCGATCGGCCCTTAGAGCTCCTTCACTTCTATCTTTTTGGGCCATCAAGCTATGAGTCTCTTCGAGGAAGGAAATTTGGTCTCTCATTGTTGATGATTATTAAAGATACACATGGGTGTTCCTCCTCGAGTCCAAGGATGAAACTCACAAGTACTTCATCGACTTTTCCAAGCAAGCTCATCAGACATATAAAGCAGAGATCAAGTCGATTCGGACAAACAATGGTTCTGAATTCAAGAACTACACCATGCAAGAGTTTATTCAACATGAAGGGATCAAGCAAGAGTTCTCCACACCTTATACCGCTCAAGAAAATGGTGTTTTTAAAAGGAAGAACCGGATAATCATTCAGATGGCAAGAACAATGATGGATGAATTCAAGTCTCCATATAACTTTTGGGGATAAGATGTCTCCATCGTAATTCATTAATCAAACATGATCTTACTCCGCCCATTACACAAAAAGACCCTGTATGAGCTCATCACGGAGAACAATCCCAATGTATTCTACTTCCGCATCTTTGGATGCAAGTGCATGGTCAAGAACAAGAAGGAAATGCTTGGAAAATTTGAAACTAGATCTATTGAGGGTATCTATGCGGAATGACTCTCACACCTATAGATACTACAATAAAACCAATGGTTGTATTGAAGTATCTTGTGATTTGGATTTCTTCGAGAATAATGGCTCCCAAGCAGAGCAAGTTGTTCCAAGTAGCGCTGTCAACGAGCCGAACTCGAGCGAATACCATTAGGCTCGGCTCGAGCTCGTTTCATGTTCCGAGCCAAGCAGAAAGCTCGAGCTCGACTCGCGAGCCTAACACCTGGCTTGAGCTTGGTTTGACAAAAGCTCGCGACCCTATTAAAAATATTAATTTATTTTGTCATAGCGTTCCGCATCGCGGTGGGCGCCTGCCGCCTGATTTTTTCAAGCAGCCAGTCTCCGGTCCTCTCTCTCTTATAGCCTGTCCTATGGGTGCTATTTCCATAGGCTAGTGAGGTGGTACAAATGAAAGTAGCGAGGCGCCAGTGCGCGCAAGTATAATGCACATGGGTCATACCATGCCGTGAAATAGTTTAACCATCCAAGATCATGTGGCGTCCCTATTGAGTCGTAGTTACGTAGTTTGGTACATGGACCTGGACTTGTTTCTGTCGATATATTTATAGAAGTTGGTATATGGGCTTTGACTTGTTTTTGACGACACGACAAAACAAGCTGTACGACCTACTCCTATGGTTCATCGACGAGTGGGACTTGCAAGCAAGCTAAGCCGAACTGTTCGAGCTCGAGTTCGTGAGGCTCGCGAGCTACACGTCAGGTTTGAGTTCGGCTTGTTAAGACCTCGAGCCGAGTACGAGCCAAGCTTTTAACGAACCGAGTTCAAACAGTTTGTCAAGCTCCAATATTTTTGACAGCCCTAGTTCCAAGTGATGTAGGTGATGGCGATTCTTCTCAAGTCATCAAGGCTATGGGAATTGGGCATATCTTTCCCATGGATACCCATGCGGTTGTTAATCAAGCAAATGATGGAGAATACTCAAGCTCAACTCAAGGGGAGCCTATCTCTACTCAAGTTGAATCATCAAGAGCATCACAAGAGGAGCCATATACCAAAGAACAAGCACCAAGCCCTCAACCAACCGAGCAAGATCAAGAAGGAGAGCAAGACTCTTCTACACCTCAAAATAAAAATGAAATTGTTATTCATGAGCAAGATTGAGCAAGAGATGAATTTATTGACCATGGAGGAGTCATATGGAAGATCAAGTCCACCACAATGATAAGCGGGATGCTAGTGGAAAACATCCTCTGAAGCATTTCCAAAGGGGTGGTAACTCGTAGACACATAGCTCTCCTAAGAACTTTTTGTCAACATCGTGCTTTTGTGTATAGTTTTGAGCCACTCAAGATAGATGAGACCTTGGTTGATCCGAATTGGGTGAGTGCCATGCAAGAAGAGCTTGAGTGCTTCACGCGCAATGAATTGTGGTCTCTTGTTGAGAGGCCCAAAGATCATAGCATCAATGTGATTGGGACCAAATGCGTTTTCAAGAACAAGCAAGACGAGAATGGAGTCATCACAACAAATATAAGCAAGGTTAGTGGCGCAAGGGTTTTCCCAAATAGAAGGTATGGACTATGAGGACACCTTTGCACCCGTTTCTTGCCTTGAAGCTATTTTTATCTTACTTGCTTATGTCTCTTTTCATAACTTCATGTGTTTTATCAAATGAATGTGAAAAGTGCTTTTACAAATGGTACCTCAAAAGAGATGGCATATGTTTGTAAATCATCGGGTTTCGAAGACTGACACCATCCCAACCATGTGTATTTAGTCCATTAGGAAATCTACGGTCTCAAGTAAGCTCCACGTGCTTGGTATGAGTATTGTAGGGATTTCTTACTGAAGGACGGGATTAGTGTGGGTAAGGTCGATTCCACCCTTTTCACCAAGCGGGTTAATGGGGTTGGCTTGTCCTTATGTAAAATCTTCGTTGATGATATTATATTTGGTGGAACTAACAAATGTCATAAGAAATATTTTGAAGAATTGATGACTAGGAGATTTGAGATATCCATGATGGGGGGAGTTGAAGTACTTTCTAGGCTTCCAAGTGAAGCAACTCGCAAGTGGCACCTTCATCTCCCAAGAGAATTATGTGAAGGACATGCTCAAGAAATTTCATATGTCCAAGGCCAACACCGCAAAGACACCCATGTCAACCAATGGGCAACTTGGCCCATGTGAAGAAGAGCAAGGCGTGGAACAAAAGGTGTATCGATCCTTGAGAGGATCCTTGATTTCTCTTTTTTGCCTCTAGGGTGGACATCATATCAAGTGCAGGGGTATGTGCTTGTTTTGAATCCACTCCGAAGAAGATCCACTTAGTGGCGGTCAAATAGATTTTAAGGTTTCTTGTTCTCAATCCAACTCTCGGGATTTGGTATCCAAAGGGGTCAACCTTTGAGTTTGTGGGCTATTCGGACTCTGATTGTGTGGTGATAAGGTTGACTAGAAGTCGCCAATTTATTAGTCAGTCGTTGGTGAGTTGGTAACCCAAGAAACAAAACTCCACTGCACTCTCCACCGCTAAAGCTGAATACATGGCCGCGGCATCTTCTTGCGCCCAATTGTTCTTGATGAGGCAAACCTTTAAATAGGTATGTTTCTTGGTACGGTGCTTCTTCTATGCGACAATGAAAGCGCGATAAAGATCGCCCATAACCTCGTCCAACATCGCTGCACCAAACACATTGACACCTTCCATCACTTCCTACGTGACCATGTCGCAAATGGTGAAATTGCACTCACTCATGTGGGAACAGTGTACCAATTGGCGGATATCTTCATGAAACCTTTGGATGAAGCCCGCTTTGCTACTTTGAGAGCAGAACTTGGTACCTTGATCCAAAAAAAAATTGGATTAATTTACTCCTTGCACTATATTCTTGCTCTTAACATGCTATCTAGCTAGCTTGGTAGTGCTGCATATATGTCGATAGTCATCTTACCATGTTTTGGTATGATGCATACCTATGTGTGAAATATGGATCCAAGCATGTCTCTTCGCGGTCCCATGATATTTGCGCTTAAACATATGGGGAGAAATCCCCCGCCAATTCTTTGCCTCCTATGTTTGTCGATTTATTCATATTTTTAGGCTTTGTGAACTTTATTGCACAAACCTTGTGTTTTTGAAGCATTTGGTTCTTGATATCATTCCAACATATGCATGTTGTAGTAATTAATTTACTATTTGGTTTTCCTCCAATGGGTATCTCTACAATACATGCATTTTCCCATCTTGTGTCTATGCTACATCCTTTATCTCTATCCATCCAAAGTACATGTCACATTGTGTTTCTCCAGGAAAAGTGATGCAACAACGAGTTTCGATGGCGAAACCGGCGGGCCGGCCCATGCACTGGTTTGCTTTTTTTTCAGTCTAGTGCACAACCAGTGCTGCTGGTTTTACCGCCAGTCTGGGATAATTTGGTCTTCTAAAGGGGATGCTCGTGAACGGTTAGGGTTAATGCCCCTAACTTCTGCCCCGTGCCCCTTGCTCCTCCACCTCCCTCTAGTGGTTTCCGACCATTAGAACTCCCCCAAACACCCACCACCTCATAGATCGTCTCGTTTGGAGGTTCTTTGACGAGGCTGCTCCTCGGCAATGCCCACCATGAGAGGCTTAGGGTTAGTGGAAGGCTGCATGTTAGAACTATACATCAGATACGAGACAAGCGAGAAGCAAGGTTTACCCAGGTTTGGGGCCCTCGTAGAGGTAATACCCTTACGTACTGCCTGTCTGATCTTGATTATGGGTGAAATCGATTACAATGGGGCAGCCGAAGGAATTTATGGTGGTGTTCTCGCTGAGAGGCAAGGTGGCTAGGGTTTGGTGTATTCGTGAAAGGTTGAGAGAGTGATCCGGCAGCCCTCTCCTGGCCTTTATATAGGAGGCCAGATCCTGAGAGTCATGCCCGGATTCCGTTACAATACATATATATTCCATCTAATCTTGACATAGTTGGATGTTTCCTTGCCCTGTACTTCAAGAATTCATCTCCTTGCATCTATTCACCGTGCAACCGACATCTTGGACCTCCTTGGGCTGCAGCGCTCTAGATGGGCCCCTGTTGGGCCAAACGAGGTAGGGCAATGTCGAGCACCCGAAGGGTAATGCCCACATCATTCTTCACTGAAGGATTCTTCACATCTGGGATTATATTGGGAGATCTTGCATATCCACCCTCCAAGCTTCTCCATAGAGGTTTTCCTCCGCCTAGTTAGGGCAAGGGAGTCGATAGTCTTGTGTAATATTTGCTTTCACCCTCTCTAGTTCTTGGTTACCTCACGTTTCAATACCATATGAGGCTGTTAAGATCTAGGGTTTGTTTGGTGCCATAGGAGACCTACCGCCCCATCTCATGGTCTCCACATTCCACGTAGTTAGATTTGTCCAAGTATTGAGCCTTATTTTTTATTTTTTGAGACATGGATGTATGTGTTTTTCTCAATGCTGTAAGTTCGGCCTACAAACAGGCGTGCCGACTCTAGCGCTGGAATGGTTCGGTCCAAGACTAGACTGCCAGCCGTGTCATCGGCTATGCCACCGGTTCACTTCGGCGTGGGCCCACCGTAACATCTCGACGTGCATTTTGGCGTATTCCGGCGCATGCGCCGGCCCGCCATTCGTACGCCGGTTTGTTCTGGCCTAGAGTCGGGCGGTGCCGGTTTGCCCGCCGAATTTCGCTATCTCAAATTTTCTTCAAATTTATACTTGCTCAAATCCGATTCTTCTTTGTCCTCTTATGTTTGTGACATGTACACTTACCCCGTGCTACCCTCTATTTTCTTATTCATATATGTAGATTATAGTGATGAAAACCATTCTGAGGAGAAATTTGCTGAAGGGGCAAAGAAGCGCAAGTTTTTTAGGCCTGCTAGTTGTCGCACTAGCAGTCGTGTTCCAGGGGCAAGGAAGCTCAACAGGCTAATAGTGCCAGTGGTGGAAAGCCCGAAACCAAGACCAAGAAAGTTGCCAACAACAAGAAAGGGAAAGCTGACCTGAGACCAGGTGAAGAAGAGGATGTTCCCAAGGAAAATATCTTTGATATGGGCACCGCAAAGTGGAGGTGATACGGCATGAGAACCCTTATCGTGTCAAGGAATAGACTTACATGGGAGGAGACAAGTTTTTTTGGACCAAACTACATCATGCCTTTTGGAGGACTTCTATAATGACCCCGACCGTCCTGAAGAGTGGCAACTCTTATCAACCATGTGGTGCCTGAAGAAGAGATGCCTTGCGGTCAGCGCGTGAAGATGGACTTGATCACTTTTTCCCTTTGTGGTGCTTACCTTGATGTTCTTGAGATGATACCAAGGTCAGAAGGCCGGACAAAGAATTGCCATGATCCCCGGTATGCTAGCAATGCATCTACCTATCGTCGTCGTCATCCTAGCGATGGCTCCAGGCCCATTGCAGGAGCTGCCAAGTTTCTCAAGAGTATGTGGGATGTGTGCAAGAATAACAATGATGTGAACCACAAGGATCTGGAGTTGGCTCATGACACTATAGGAGGAGGCACAATACCTTCCTCCAAGAGCGTCGTGCAGTTTTCCCACTGGATGGCCTTGAGATGGATGAGGTTCATGCTGTCAGCCTTTGTGAGGATGCCATGTCCCAAGGATACCCGTTCAGTTCCTTTGGTCCTCATCGTGCTCCTCGCAACAGGACTACGCCTGCTAATGAGATTTCCCCTGAAGCTAGTTCGGGCTAGGATGACTCCAATGATCATGGAGGTGATGACGCCAAAGGTGAAGGATCTGAAGGAGCTTCTCAGCGTCACCGCGATGGGACTATGGGGTTTTGAGCACTAGTCTTGTCTACTCTTTGTCCCTTTTCGTTGTTTCGATGCTAATGAGGGAGAAGTGAGTAGATTCTATTAGGTTTACCGGATGCACAAGCATTGCTACCGTTTGCTATTTTTCATTCGAACCATTTGATTAAGTTTGTGTGATGGACAAGTTTATATTAATCCTATATGAGACTTGGATATCTAGCTATGTTATACTATGCTTGTTATCTTTCTATGGTTAGATATTCGTGCTTATAACTTGTCTATGCCATGTTTCTTTCCTAATGATATTGGAGGAGCTTCCTAAATACATATTTAGGGCACTTTGCATTCAAACGTAAATTCAACAAAGTGCATATGGGAGCTTACTTAATATCTTCTAAGGAAACAAGGTTTCTAAGCTTACTATAATATTCTTTTAGACTCTAGCTCGATTTATCACTGTTAAATAAAAACAGTTAACCAAAAACAGGGAGATTGAAAGGACACTTATCCTTAAGAAAAACAGAAATGTCAAGCTAAGGAAACTACTATAAGAAAGTTTTCATGAATGGATGTCTTTTTTTCATCTGCCCTGTAGTGGGAAAATACTACTCATTCAGTCAACAATTAATACTCATTCAGTTTAACAAGTATTGATCAAGCCGAACCATTCGATCTGCTAGCTGGACAGTCGATATTTGCCCGTCCGTGGCGTGAAAAAGCTTCTCCTCCTGTACTGCTGTCAAGCTGACTTCATTCGGTCCGACAGGCCCAGACGCCCAGTGAACAATAGCAGGTTCTAGAGCAAGACACGTACTCTGTCTGTCTTTTTATTGGAACCAAACGTGTCATCTATCGTTACAGTTGAAGTAAATACACCACGGTGCAAAACATCCCGACTTAACTTCTTCAAATTGTCACTTTTTTAGATAAAAGGCAACAGCGTGCCCGACTTTAAATTAATAAAGCCCTCAGGTTCAACAAGGTTTACAGTGCTGCGGCATACAGCTTAGCCAAATGGATCAACAGACTAGGGGAGGAACAACGGTGATAAGACGAAACACAGGGAAAGCAGGGGCATGCTCCAGGGACAAGATATACTAAGTCTTCACTGGCTTGGTTGTCCTGGTCTCACGGCGGCGTATAGCTCCCTCAGCTTATTCTCCACCCACCGGAGGTCCTCCCTGTCGCTTGACTTTGCCTTGACGCTCCACAGCTGTATAAAGAGAGCAGTTTTGAAAATCACGTTAGCGGGATGGTTAATCACTTTCTTTTCAATAGTGAGTTTATTACGAATGTTCCACAGGGCCCAAGATTGGGCGAGAAAGAGAAACCACAAAAGCCTACGGGCCCTTCCCGCAAGGTTGGAAAGAATAGCATGGAACTGTGGGAAGTTTCCAGGGTTCCAGTTACAGTCGAGGATCTCACGAATTGCACTCCAGGCGAATTTTGCAATAGAGCAAGCGAAGAAAATATGGCCCGCATCTTCAAATTGTCACTAGACACACGCAACAGGATCAAGATCTGTACAAATGCAACACCAATTCCTAATGTCCCACGATCGTACAGAATGAGGTGGTCGTCGATCTATGTACACCTATCCACGCAAAAACCAGAACGAAGAACAAAAATGCCCTCGTCAATTGGAAACCTATTTGCAATCTACTTTATTCCCCTGATCCGTTGCATGGCAGGAGCGTTCGACATCCCCGATGACCTCCCTGAATCTGCAATTCAGTCAGTGCCTTCACATCGGCGATCCTTGTGATTCCTGAACCAAGTCGTAGCTATGAGCACCTGGCTGCACGGATTACAATGCAGATCACCGGACCCAAATGCTTAGCAGCCAGAGAAAGCCGTCCGGGTGAAGCACGCTGAGCTGCTGAATCCCTGGGGCCGCACGCTCGAGGATGATCGACGCTGCTGCTGCCCACCGCTGGGCCGCGTCGATGGAGCAGCGTTGGCGAAGAAGCTGCTTGGTGGCGGTGGAGTGGGCTGGGGCGAGGCGAAATCCTGCATCATCCCGTTGAGCATGGACTGGAGTTCGCCCAGGGAATACACGGGTTCCTGCAACGAGGGAAGCGACGGGCCGACGGTTTGTTAAAGATCGGATGGAGTCGCATACTAGTTTCCGGCATGCACAATCAGTTAGGTTCAACCCGGATCTAGAAAATTCTAGAGAGTGAGGAAGGGTGGCGGTGCCGGTGGCATGCAACATATTTTCTTCACAAAAAATATCATGGTTATCCTAGATTCTCACCGATTGCCATGATTCTTCTAGATTCTTAACCATTTTTTCTCTCCAAGGTTCTAGTGACACCATATCCACGCAACTTTATCTTCTTCCTAAAAGAAGAAAACACTATTTCCCCTGTTCTATACTACAGGTCGAACATAACAAAATGAGAGTCCGTTCAAATTATTCAGTAAATAAATTACCTCCCGACCAACTGCGGCCATGAGCGAGAGCATCTCCTGAAGGAAATCGTGGAAACCCTGGCATCACAACAACGCAAGCTTCGTGTTAGATGGACGCCCACGATCGATAGAACGAACGACACGAGCAAGGACTTGGGAGTAGGGAGATTGATTACCTCGACCTCCTCTTGGTCGTCGTCCAGGGGATCGTACATCCCGGCATCGTAGAGCGCCCTCCTCTTCTCGTCCGACAACACTGCAAGAATCAAGCAATTCAAACGTTAAGAACAGGCACCCACTGCTCTGGTCACCCACGAAGCATATATAGAAGAGAGAATTGGGCGGCCAGTGCAACGTACCCTTGTACGCCTCGTGTATCTGCTGGAACCTGGCCTTGGCCTCCTCCGCGCGCGCCGGATCCGCACGGCCACTGGCGATCTTGTCCGGGTGCCACCTCTGCGACATGACACAGACAAGCAGAGATCGAATTTGGCAAACGTCAATCTCTGTTTCGATCTCCCGCGCAAATTGAGCCAGCCAAAGGACTTGACCGAAACCAGCTAACGTAATCTAGCGGTACTCACCATGGCGAGGCGCTGGTACGCGGCGCGTATCTCGGCGGCGGACGCGCGGGGGTGGACGCCGAGCACGGCGTAGTAGGAGGACCGGTACTGCGGCTGCGACTGCATCCTCGATCCTCTCCCTGCTTCGATCAATGCTGTACCCCAAGAAACTGCACGCGATCGCCGATCTCAAAGCCGGGGCGTTCTTGCTACTGGTGCTTCGATGACGACCTGATGAAAAGGGTGGGAGGCGTCGCAGAGGAGGGAGCTGGCGTATATAAAGGGCGTGTCGCGCGGAGGTGGGAGGAGGAAGAAAGGAGGAGAGGATAGGAGAAGCGTTGCGAAGGGGAAGGAGTTGAAGCCGGTTTGGGCTTGGGCGCGGGAAAGGGAAAAAAATATCTGGCGTCCTGAACGTTCTGGAGCCGCCGGCCGCCGCCACCTCATGCTTCCTCGCCTGCGGGCCGAGCCAAGATATTTTCGGCTGCGTCCGGTTTCTGTGGCTGCCGGAGACGGTTGCCCCACCTGCCGGCCTATGTTCAGCGTGGTTTTGATCGCGTGGGGCCGGCGTGCGTGGGTATCTTGGCCTTCGAGAAAGTTTCGTGCAACCACGGCTGCTCTCATACGAACACGAGATTTTTTTAATTCAGCGACAGAACATGCGAGTTGCTACCTCCGTCGAGTTATACACCTCGTCAAGAATAGGACTACACATGTACTAGTTTTTTCCAAAATCCTACCGATCCATTAATAATCATCAAAGGATCCTAAAAATAATAAAAACTACAAAGAATCCTCTGAACCACCTAGTAACGACTAGAAACACTATCGCGAGTCGAAGGAGCACAGTCGTCCTCGCCCTCCATCATCGAAAATGGGCAAAGCTTGTCTCCGTAGAGACCTTGTTAGTAGACACACGAGAAGTCATTGTGATAAGGCTTCAAAGGACCAGCGCGCCAGAGCAACAATCATCGTTAATGATGACATTTGTAGATCGGAAGAGACTGACATGAAACCACACCAACGAATACGAAAACCGACCAAATCCTACGAGATCCACCGGACACATGACTTCATGTACCCTCCCCCCCCCCCCGCGTTGACGGTAGACACACCACCGGAGCTAGGATAGAGCGGGGAGGACATTATTCCGACTTCAGAATATAGCCATTGCCTCACCATCTAGAAGAAGACAATGAAAAAGAACCTAAACAAAGAACAAAAACACCTACCAACGAGGAGCCATGGTCCACCACACTTCCAAGGCCATAAGGCTAGAGGAGGCGGAGTGGACCGGAGCCGTTGCCGGTGAGGGACACGAAATCCTAGATGGGTTCTACGGTTGCCTCAGATCGCCTCTCTCCTTTTTCCCGTACGTATCGGTGCGGTGTCAAGTTTACCACATGCAAAGCATATGAACGAAACCGGAATGTCACAAGTGTTAAGTGCTTAAATATTGACTAGATTATTGACTCTAGTGCAAGTAGGAGACTGAAGAAAACTAATATGCCCTAGAGATAATAATAAAGTTCTATTATTCTATATTTCCTGATTTATAATTAAATTTATGTTCCATGCTATAATTGTTATATCACTGGATATTGTGATATTGGAGAAAAACCTAATTACATATGTGGAACAATAAACACCAAATAAGGTATGCCTAGTCACGTCTCTATGACTAGTACGTGTAATGATGATCGTCATGTATTCCTCTTCGACCATCCGATTCGCTTGATTTCTTCGCCCACGGCCTTCGTATGACCTAAAGAAAACCTATATAATGGACTTCCGAGGCTTCCTCGGTGAGAGCGTAAGGGAAACACTGAAACATCAAAACATAGCCAGAACCAGCGAAGATTGGAGGGGTAAACTCTGCCGAAGTCGCCGTTGGAGGGATCTCCACCTTCTCCAACGTCTCCACCGTCATCACCATGATGAAGAGGGAGTAGTCCACCTTTTGACTATGGGTTTGTGACATTAGCTTAATCTCTCTCTATCTCTCTCTCTGTCTTGTTGTTCATAGATATAGTGCCATATGAGCTGCCCAGCATGATTATGGTCATATATATATAATTCCTATGTGGTGCATCTTTATTCTATGCTATTGATATATGATATTAGAACCTATTATGTGTAAGATATATTGATAGGTGCATATCATGCACCCCGCTCTTAAGTACTTGTTATGATCTAACTTGTATGTAAGAACATATGTGGGAAGAAGTGTGTATTAGATGGAGTAGCATGATGGTAATGATTGAACAGTGACAACAAATTTAAGATCTACTATGGTATTTATCTTTCTTTTGCCTCCTTACTAGGGATAAAGTAAATACATGTGCTATAATTACCATGTGACATTATGATAATCTTGTTTGGTCAAGGTAGCATATTTTATATTCAAACATTATGTCAAATTACTTGAGTCTATACTTTGTTGCATGTAGTTTTTTCTTGAGGAGTATAAGAGAGATGTGTTGCATCATCTCTATGTTAAGACGTAATGCCTACATACTTATCAAACACATATTGAAGTTCCACCAATATTATGCCATTAACGAATTGTTAGTGTCCACTACAATTTAAAAGGAGGTAGACAATTGAAGCCATGAAAGCCGGTACATTTCGAATCACCAGAAACACCTTTCCAACACTATTAACTTACTTTATATTTACCACTATTATTTAATCCGAAAATGAAAATGAGGAATAGGAGGAGCACATCGATGTGGTCAACATTGACACTGGTGGCAAAGGCAAGAAGATGAGGAATGGGGCCGGAGGCTCGAGGGGGAAGATGTTGGAGGACGAGCCTATGTAATGATTGGAAGGTTGTGACCCTTGACACCATTACCAGTGCCAAAAAAAGATTCAACAATTATTGGAAGAGAATCAAAAACCAATTCGATGAGTGGAAGTGCTTTGGAGATTACAAGAAATGCACATGAACCGCAATGAGTTGGTATGTCACATAGATGTACCATTATATATACAAGGGAGTTGGAACAAGCTAAATGAAAATCTTGAGCAAACTCATTGAAGATCCGAGAGTGACAAGTCCATACAGGATTAGATGTATGCTCTAAACTTTGTTTAATTAGTCATCATGTATTTGATGTTTCTTTTTTGCTTAGTTAAAGGATGTGCTAACAATATTTCAAAGGAAAACAACAATAATGAATTATGCATGATACCTTGCTTCACGGGATCCAAACTTCCGTAATATGCTATCAAGTCCCCTCAATGGCGGTAAAACCGTCATTGATTTACGAGGTAACATGTGGTAACGCTACAGCCAACATCGATAGTGCGACGCCATTGCCAGACACTAAAGCTCCGATGGTGATGCCCTAACCAACCTCAAGTAAGTTGCAAAAAGAATACTCTGAATTTACAAAGATTTATTAGTAGATTTATACAGTTTTTGCTCTCACTATGCATATGGCTAGAACTAGTCTTAAGGAAGGCATGCAAGCATGCCTTGATACATTATGAGATATGGTCCTAGTGACATACACCATGTACATATTCCACATTTTTTAATGAAAAACAAGTAGGAGTTTTCCCTATTGTATTTATGTAAAAGAAAGTAAATTGCAAAAAGCTACCAACAATTCAAATAAAGTTGTGAAAGACCCAGCACATTGCATCACGACAGTCATTTCTTCACGGCTAACGAGTGTTGTGATGGTTTTTGTTCGGCTTTCAGCTAATAAACTAGGCAATGTGTTCTTCTTAATTAATGAGAAGAGTCAACGTTTTTTTACTTTTTATTTTTCAAAATACTCCCTCCGACCCGAAAAACTGGGCGGGCGGGCGTTTTATTTCGATTTTACAGAAAACCCCTTAGAATTTTAAAAACTTTTGCAATCAAGTCCTCCCGTCCTGTTCCTCGCATCTGGCGACCGCGCGCCGCTGCTCGCCGGCGGCCGCGCGCCGCTGTTCCCCGGCGGCCCAGCGACCGCTGCTCCCCGGCAACCGCTGCTCCCCGGCGACCTTTGCGCCGCTGCTCCCGGCGACCGCGCGCGCTGCTCCCCGACGACCGCGCGCCGCTGCTCCCCGGCGACCGCGCGCCGCTGCTGCCCGGCGACCGCGCACAGGTACGGCGCGCCGTCCATACTCACCTTGACGTATAGCCCACCGCCCGCTGGTTTCCTGTACGCGCCTACCGGCGGCCAGCCCACCACCTGCACCCTGGAACCAAGAAGTCATGCGCAGCGTCAGCTCTTGTTCGTGCTGTGCCTGTGATGAGGTTTAATATTGAGCTAGCAGCTTTACCATCTTTGTGTTCCTCACCCTCGAGCTCGAGGTCCAACTCCTCATATGACAATGGAGATGTTTCTGCAGTTGGGAGCAGTGTCATTTCCTTGCTGTGTTAAAAAACTCAAAACATCAGAAATACACTGGAATAGATTGCCAGTGGGAGCAGGTGGGTAACTTGGCACCAAAATCCATAAGCAATCCATAATACTCCTTACTAGCCTTCCTTACTAGGCATGTATCAACAGTATTACAAGTTGCACCTGGCAGAAGGAGAAGAAGCTACAGGAAGCTTACCATTGCACATCTTGTCTGTCATTTCCATTTTGCATCTTGTCTGTCATCTTCTTTCTCAGAGAGCAAGGAGCACTCTCTGGGATCCACGCGGATAGCTCTGGTTCCGGTACTCGGTAACTTCACGAATCACCGAGTCGTCATCAGTGCTCAGGCTCTTCTTATGCATCTCAGGTAACTTCCGGGCTGATCTTCTCCCAAGGTCATCTCAAGGCAAAAGATGACACCACAAAACTGATTAGCACTGAAGCTCACGGTCCATGTTCAGAGACAAATGGAGGAAAATTGTTTACCTGTAAACTTCCTTCACAAACTGCAGAATTTCATTACAACTTGAGTGGACATACCCAAGTCACCGAGCAATAATTCCTCGGAGCTAGAGATATATCAACTGATTAGCACTGAAGCTCACGGTCCATGCACGTCAAGGGCATGAGTGGACATACCCAAGTCACCGAGCGATAATTCCTCGGAGCTAGAGATATATCAACTGTAAACTTCCTTCACAAACTGCAGAATTTCATTACAACTTGAATTAATAACTGATGATATATCCAGTTTTCATTGCATATTTTAACACCAAATAACTACTCCGAGGATCAGTTTTCATTGCAGAATTTCATTACAACTTCGGAGTATCATTGTAGTAACACAGAAAAGTTATTCTTGGAGGATCAGAACATTCAAGAGGTACCAAGTAGAAGAGTATCATATACCTCGTCAGTCAGAACACCACTCCGACGGAAGTAGCGCCATGCACTGATAGGGTATCCTCCATTACAGCCTTGACCACACAGAAAACCACAGACATCAGGTCATTGACTGAAAGTGAGATGTTCTGCAAGGAGTGCACAAACAGCAGGATGGTCATGTAAGAAGAAGGACCAAACATGCCTGTTAAAAAGTAGTCTAAGAACAGGTACATCATCAACCAACAAGAACCACAGTGACCATGTCATCATCAACCAATACATAGTAACTTCAGCAAACAGAGAAGAAAAATGGCGCCTTGATGACAACAACAGCAAGAGGGTGTTGATGACCTTCCTCCCCACAGTTAAAGCAAGTTTCCAATATAGTTTCCCTTAAAGCAAGTTTCCAATATAGTTTCCATCTGCATGAAAGGAAGTAACAGTTAGTGTAAAATCCTGCAGACCATGTAATCATGTAATGCTTAGTTTAGGTAGCTGCCATGAATCATTATTATCATGCCAGAATCTCACTGTATGTAAAGCATTTATCGATGCTCTAGGAATAGTCATGGTCATACTGCGCCATTAGTTTCGATGAACACCGCAGATATTCATGCAATGGACAGTAAGGTAACAATCAGATTAGTTGTCGTACCAGTTGCGGCGATGTTTGTGTGCTTCTCCACTAACTGCTCCTCCTCGGACCTGAAGTGGAACAAGAAGATTAGATGAGCTTACACAATAATAACCATCAGTAGTATGCTACAGTCATGCTTATAATATGGAACATTGTAATGACATGGATTTCTTTTCTGCAGCTGGTCCATAATAGGCGAAAATGGTCCTGCTCATTGATATCAACTCAACTCCTCCAGAAGAGGAGGATGATGTAGGGATGGTTCTGGATCTGAACTTCAGTCCACATACTCCACAAGAACAAGAACAAGCTGCTCAGCCAGGTCACATTTCAGACGAACAAGAACAAGAACAAGCTGCGGAGCTAGAACAGAATCCAGAACAAGAACAAGAACAAGAAGAACGTAATTTGCAGCGGAGCCGTAAGGATGTGCCAGAGAGAAGCAAATTTGCCTCATATATTGCATTGAAAGCTTTAAGCAAAGATAGACCTGTTGTGAAGGCAGATAAAGAAAATGTGGCTCAACTCTTGGGAATAAGTCTTCGGTCAGTCGAGAAGACATGGAAGAAGGCAATGGATCAAGAGGCCAGGAATGAAGTGGTTGATTTCTCCAATAATCGGAAGATGTGTGGAAGAAAGAGGAGAGAGCTTAATCTGGATGAAAGGGTTCCTCAAGTTCCACTGAACCAAAGGGGTACACTAAGGGCGCTGGCAAGGTCCCTTGGTGTCCCTTTCTCAACACTACAAAGACGGTTGGCATGGGGCGATTTAAGGCGCCATACTAATAGTCTCAAGCCATATCTATCTTTGGAAAACAGACTCAAAAGACTTCTATATTGCATCTCAATGATAGATGAACCATCAATAACAGATGCAAAGCTTATCTTCAAAATGATGGGGAACATAATGCATATGGATGAAAAATGGTTTGATATGACAAAGCGTAATCGAACATATTACCTAAGTCCACAAGAACCGGATCCAGTTCGCACTATCCGTAACCATAACAACATCGGTAAGGTGATGTTCCTAAGTCTGGTTGCAAGACCAAGATTTGATGCACAAGGTAACATGACATTTGACGGAAAGGTCGGAATTTGGGCATTCGTCATGGAGGATGTGGCCAAGTACAACTCAAAGTATCAGACAAAAGGCGATTTGATGCTAAAGAATCTCAATGTTACTAGAGACGTGATGCGGGAATACCTCTGTGAGAAGGTAATTCCAGCAATTGTTGAAGTATGGCCCGACGATGGAGACGTGGGAACCATATGGATACAACAGGACAATGCAAGAACACATGTTCCGCCTGATGATCCTATTTTTCAAGCCGCCGTAAAAGCTTCAGGATTGGATATTAGGTTGACTTTTCAACCTCCTAACTCCCCGGATGTGAATGTTCTAGATCTCTGCTTCTTCAGTTCAATCCAATCCTTGGCATTTGAGAGTGCACCTAATACTCTCAAAGAACTGATAGAATCAGTAGAACAAGCTTACGATGCATATGACGTGAATACACTTGCCAAAGTGTATGTCACCTTGCAGTCTGTTCTTGTGAAGATTATGAAAAACCAGGGTGGAAATACATACAAGCTAATTCACATGGGCAAGGACAGACTGATAAAGGAGGGAAACTTGCCTGACACACTAGAGGTTGATAGCGAACTATATGAAGAAACCTTAAAGTTGATAGAGGAATATGAGATGCAACTAAAGGAGGAAGAGATCAAGGCTACACAAGCAAAGAAAGCATCAAAGATAAAAGGAAGATCCCAATTAATTGTGGATGATGACCTAGTTATCACAGGAAAAGAATATGCCACATGGTTGGAGGACTCATCAAGCATTGTCCGTCCAAAGCGACGAGTCAAGATTGTATGTCCATGTCTTATTGCTTGTAATTTCTGTTTTAAGATAGTATGGACAATATGAGTAACTCTACCTGTTACTATTTACAGAAAAAACTTGATCTCATCCGGGAAAGACAAGTAAGCGAATTTGAAGTTGCAATACAAGAAGAGAAGCCTGAGGAGGAGAAGCGGAAGGGAAAACAACCAATAATACAAGAGAAGCCTGAGGAGAAGAAGGTGAGCAAAACAAGAAAACAACCGATAATAGAAGATACTAGAGCAAACAAGAGGCCAAGGAAGGCATAAAACAAACACCATGGCATCCTAAACAGCAATTTGTTCAACATTGAGGAAAATACAGTTCAACATTGTTGCGCTATTTGAAGGCCTTCTTCTAGCTTTCAACCTATGATACTTACAAGGTATCAACTAGTACTGGACTATCACACAGAGTAGTATCAAGCAAGCAAGCAATAGAAAATAGGTATCCATAGTTTATCATGTATCCATAGTTTATCAGACAATGCCAGATGCAAACCCAACAGGTAGAGTTACTCATATTGTCCATATATCTGAATGTAAAAATAAATCGGCAGTGACATCAGCTTATTAGAAAAGGTTGGAAGCAATTGAGTACTGTACATTGAGTGGTTACCATTTTCAGTGTTTTCAAATTTATAGAAGCTCTCAGAAAATGTTGAATGATAAAAAACAAATTGAGTGGTTACCATTTTCAAACTGTGTGGCCATAAAATCACAAACTGACAAATTGACTGCACAGTTAGGCCAGGATGTACTGTCTACTTTCAAACTGTGTGGCCATAAAATCAGCAAGTATTTTCTGATATGTTAGCACTGGTTTCCTTGGTACTCCGTAGCTTTTTTTAGTTCAATTTCAAAAAGGTTAACAAGATGGATAGGAAGAATAAAGAATCAGGGACATCAACAGTTGCATGCTCCAAGAAAGCACAAGTTTTTAGTACTCCATGTGAATGTTAGGCTTACGATTACCACCTTGTCTGCAAAAGCACAAGAAAGGAGAAATATGAGGGCTGAAGTCATGGTTTACTGGATTGTGCTGACTACAAATGTTTGCAATCACGAACAGGAAAAATATAATGCTTAGAAATGGCATGCACCATCAAGCTCACAAGCAAGTTTAAACTGTAGAAACGCAATGTCGCAGTCAGACAACTACAATACGAATTCATCAAGCTCCTTCCCTGCCTACCCGCAGGTCCAGCCAGAAGTATGAACTGCCCCTGAAACATTTCCACTAATATCTCGAACAAATTGCACTGATGTGATGTCCAAGTTCCATGACATTACAAATGTGCCCTGTTAGTATCTCTAACAACTAGAGCTAGCTAGGCAACTAACCAGTGGTCAACTAGGTCATCACAGGTCACAACTCAAGCTTTAATCCGGCATCTGCTTGGGAGAAGAAGCAGAGGAAGAGGAGAAGACGTGTGCTCACCTGTTGAGGGAAGCCCGGTGAATGAATCCCGTGAGGCAGACTAGGCGAACTCCCCTGGCTCCTCCGTGGCAGGCTCGGGCCTTGGCGACGGATTGGACAGGGAGCAGCAGCTCCCAGGCTGTTGTGGAGGAGGCGCACTCGCGCGCAGAGGAAGGAGCGGAACCATCGGGGAGGGCTCCTGCAGGCGCGAGAACGGAGAACCATCGGGGAGGGGCCGCAGCGACCGGGAGCACGCAGGAAGCCAGACTGAGGCGGACGCGGGCGCTGCGCTGGGCTCGGGTGCTGCGCTGGGCAGCTGTCGGCCACGAGCGCGGCGACCGGCAGACCCTCCTCCTCCGGTGAGCTGGACGACGGCGCCGGCGAGGATTTGTGCAGCCGCTGTCGAAAAGAATCGAAATTGGATCCAAAAACAGGGGCCTTGATGAGCCTTGGCTAGGGTTTGTGGAGGGGCTGCGTAGCCAAGCTTCCAGGCCATGGGAAGGATGCGGTAGCTCACCGGTCGACTGTGGTCGCGCGGCGAAGGTGGTGGGCGACCGGAGATGGCCTGGCGCCGGCGGCGGCGAAATGGGGAATGGGCGGCGAGGAAATGGGGAACGGGATGAGACGAGGGGAATTGATTTCTTCAGGTGAAAAAGTGCGGGGGTGTTTTCGTAAAATTACCCGCCCGCCCAGTTTTTCGGGTCGGAGGGAGTAGTAAAATACGTGCAAAGAGCTAGCAACTCGTCGACCGGATGCATCGGTGGGGCGAAAAAGGAATACCGAACTTCGCCATCCTTCGCTACTTTTTGGCTGGAGCTAGACCGTGGCATAGCAAGGCACCTTTGACCGTGCCATATTTAGCAAACGGAGACGTGCTATATTTGGATACTGGAGGGAACGTGCCAAGTTTGGGTTGGGTCGGACGGTTGCACGAATACAGACTACACGTGCTCGACGTAGGTACTTCTGCTTGTCGCACTAGTGGAAAACAGGCCTTTTGTGGCGGGTGGTAAGGACCTTTTGTCGCGGGCGGCCATCCGCGACAAACGTTTCAACCGTGGTATTATTGGAGCATACCACATCACCTTCGCAGGAACCCTCTTCCTGGGTGGCTCGTCCTTAACATCACCAGGGTCATCTTTTCTGATCTTATACCGCAATGCACCACATATCGGACATTTATTCAAATTCTCGTACTTCTCACCGCGGTAGAGGATACAGTCATTAATGCATGCATGTATCTTCTGCACATCTAATCCTAGAGGGCAGACAAGCTTCTTTGCTTCATATGTACTGACGGGCAATTCATTATTTCTTGGAAACAGCTTCTTTAATATTATCATCAATTTCTCAAATCCCGAGTCAGTCACACCGACCTCTGCCTTCCATTTCAGCAATTCCAATATGCTACCCAGCTTTCTATGCCCATCTTCACAACCTGGGTACAACAATTTGTGGTGGTCCTCTAACATCTTGTCGAACTGCAACCTCTCCTTATCCGTGCCACAGTCTCTTCTTGCATCAGAAATGGCCCGACGAAGATCATCATCAACAGGATCATCTGATGCCTGTTCTTCACCTCCTTCTTCTTCATTGTCGTCCATTGCGGTATCAAAGCATTCAGAGAACATAGATCGGTACTGGTCATCATTATCTTCTTCCTCATCGCCGTCTTCCATCATAACCCCTTCTTCTCCGTGCTTGGTCCAAACATTATAGCTGGACATGAATCCAAACCGAAGCAGGTGGCTCTTAATGTCTCTTGAGCAAGAGTAATCCTTCTCGTTCTTACATTTCAGACATGGACAGCACATAAAACCTTGCTTCGACTTGTTGGCCTCGGCCACAAGCAGGAAAGAATTCACGCCCTCTCTGAAAGCGGGAGCACATCGGTTACCGTACATCCATGGATGACTCATCTGCATCATAAGTACAATTATATATGTATCAGATGCAATCACCTTGCTAAAATTAGTATTGTACGGACTATGCATATATATATAGTCGAGAAAATAGTTGCTAACCTTTTAGGATCAAAAAGAGGAAAATCTTATCAAATAAAACCAAGTGGCATCCCTCTCACAAGCATTCCATCAAACACCTCTTGTGCACATGTAGAAAAAATGAGCTAGCATACACCTCCACCTTCACCACCAAGGAAAAAATGAGGTGGGGGGTGGCTGGCTGCTTCTATATATATAGGCATGGACATTTTGTCGCGGGCAGTATTACGACCCGCGACAAAAGGGGTGGCCACGTCGCTCCTACCCCTTTTGTCGCGGGTCGTAATACGGCCCGCGACAAAAGGCCGCGACAAAAGCCTCTGCCGTATTCGGAGCGACGTGGCCACCCTATTTGTCGCGGGTGCAGGCGCACCCGCGACAAATGGCTCCCACGGAAGCCCTATTTTCCACTAGTGTCGGGTGAACACGATGTCACATTCATCTTTTTAGCTCACTTATTTCTTGCGTTGAGCACGAGATGGAGACGGCAGACAGCGAACGAATCTCTTTTCACGAAACATCTGGGTTCTTCTTAGTTTACCATGGATGAATGGCTGCGAAGCCGTACACGTACGGGCGAGGAAGAAAAATTTCCCGAGGCAGCACAAAAGATCTCCTACCACGTCTATCGGCTCATGGGGTGTTGCACAAAATATCCCAAGGCATTGGTCACTTAATTTACGAAAGAAACCTCGCTACCCATTTTTTGGTTAGCTTGATAATGATGGCTAGCTATACAAACCAGTAGGGCTCGACTCGGCCGGAGCCCTCCCGTTCACAATTAGATCCGCACTTTAGGTTTAATCAAAGTAGATTTTTTTTAAAATTTGACTAAATGTTAAAAATAGAATATTAATATCTAAGCTGTAACATCTGTAGTACTCCATATTTTCATATTATATCCATTTTGTATTATGGTTGTTCATTTTTTTCTATAGTTTTGGTCAAACTTGAATAAAATTAACTTTGATTAAAGCTAGTCAATCGTGTATTCAACAGCCTTTACCGCTACGTACTCCCTCCGTCCTTAATACTCGTCACGGGTAATTTAGATAAATTTGAGCATATATTTTTACCTAAATCTGCGATAAGTATCTACTACCTCAGGACTGATTTAATCGACGCACCGTTGTTTTCAACTCTTACCTCGCATGTACCCCTCCGGCGTAGATTAAATCCGACCGGAGGGAGTAGATGCTAAGGGAGTACGCCTTTTTCATCTTCTATACACAAAACGAAGAAAACCCTTCGACCTCCTTCTCCGGACATCTTCGCGCACCCGCTTCGTTGCGTACGGTCGTGTCATCTACGTGCTTTTGGACGGACACCAAGTAACAAACGTCTCTACTAAAGTCCAGACTAGACTAACTGAATAATACGAATGTGAGGTGGAGACGGTTATGGCAGGGGTGTATGCATGCCGACCATCTCCATGTGTGCAGATTCAGCTTATCGAATCGTGTGGATGCTTCCGCTGAGAACAGCTGCGTGCCGAGAGCAGGTTCCACTCGAGTATTCCAGCAAACAAATAGTGCCATGCATATCCCAAGCCCTACGTGCCGTGCCCAATGGTTAAATATCTCGTTTAGGCTTTGTTTGGTAGGAGTGTGTTCAGATGTTCCAAGATACATGCGCAAGCTGAGCTGGATGGAAGAACGGTGAATATTCCGTTATAAGGGTTGGGTTTGAGGGTTCTAGTCTTTGCCCCAACCCCAACCCTTGAAACTGTCATATGACATATCACAAATTTCATCATCTCAATAACAGTTTGAAAGAAACAATAATCATTCTAATTATTATTACAACACCGAATAGTACTTTCAAGCACATAATAAAATCAATCAAGTTATTACAACAATGTTTTTGCAAATAACAATAATATTTCAAATCAAATAGGACATAGAAAAGTAAAACAATGGTAGATCATTGGCCTTGGCGCCGCCCATCCAACTGCCAGTGGTGCTCTACTAGATCATCCCGGAGCTGGGCATGAGTCTCTTCATTCTCAATCTGATGATGTGCTTCAAGAAAAGCTTGTTGATACGTCTCAAACGTATCTATAATTTCTTACGTTCCATGCTAGTTTTATGACAATACTCACATGTTTTATATACACTTTATATCATTATTATGTATTTTCCGGCACTAACCTATTAACAAGATGCCAAAGCGCCAGTTCCTGTTTTCTGCTGTTTTTGGTTTCAGAAATCCTACACAGGAAATATTCTCGGAATTGGACGAAACAAAAGCCCACGGTCTTATTTTCCACAGAGCCTTCCAGAAGTCCGAAGAGGAGACGAAGAGGAGCCGAGGTGGCCCCACACCACCTGGCGACGCGGCCAAGAGGGGGGGCGCGCCGCCCTAGGGTGTGGGCCCCTCGAGCGCTCCCGACTCTGCCTCTTCGCCTATTTATTCTCTCTGTCGCGAAAACCCTATTACCGAGAGCCACGATACGAGAAAAGTTCCAGAGACGCCGCCGCCGCCAATCCCATCTCGGGGGATTCAGGAGATCGCCTCCGGCACCCTGCCGGAGAGGGGAATCATCACCCGGAGGACTCTACATCACCATGATCGCCTCCGGACTAATGTGTGAGTAGTTCATCCTTGGACTATGGGTCCATAGCAGTAGCTAGATGATTGTCTTCTCCTCTTGTGCTATCATATTTAGATCTTGTGAGCTGCCTATCATGATCAAGATCATCTATTTGTAATGCTACATGTTGTGTTTGTTGGGATCCGATGAATATGGAATACTATGTCAAGTTGATTATCGATCTATTATATATGTGTTGTTTATGATCTTGCATGCTCTCCGTTGCTAGTAGAGGCTCTGGCCAAGTTGATACTTGTGACTCCAAGAGGGAGTATTTATGCTCGATAGTGGGTTCATGCCTCTCCATTGAATCTGGGACAGTGACAGAAAGTTCTAAGGTTATGGATGTGCTTTTGCCACTAGGGATAAAACAACAATGCTTTGTCTAAGGATATTTGTATTGTTTACATTACGCACAGTACTTAATGCAATTGTCTGTTGTTTGCAACTTAATACTGGAAGGGGTGCAGATGCTAACCCGAAGGTGGACTTTTTAGGCATAGATGCATGCTGGATAGCGGTCTATGTTCTTTGTCGTAATGCCCTAAGTAAATCTCATATTAGTCATCATAATATGTATGTGCATTGTTATGCCCTCTCTATTTGTCAATTGCCCAACTGTAATTTGTTCACCCAACATGCTATTTCTTATTGGAGAGACACCACTAGTGAATTGTGGACCCCGGTCCATTCTTTTACATCTGAATACAATCTACTGCAATCATTGTTCTCTGCTGTTCTTTGCAAACAAAGATCATTCTCCACACCATACGTTTAATCCTTTGTTTACAGCAAGCCGGTAAGATTGACAACCTCACTGTTAAGTTGGGGCAAAGTATTTTGATTGTGTTGTGCAGGTCTCACGTTGACGCCGGAATCCCTGGTGTTGCGCTGCACTACACTCCTCCACCAACAACCTTCACGTGGCCTTCATCTCCTACTGGTTCGATAACCTTGGTTTCTTTCTGAGGGAAAACTTACTGCTGTGCGCATCACACCTTCCTCTTGGGGTTCCCAACGTACGTGTGCTTCACGCGCCATCACTTGTATGTGAGAACTGTTTCTTTTCGGTTGCAGACGGGTACCAATAATGTGTAACACCCCAAATTTCAATAAAAAGAAAGTTAGAGAAATCCAGAAAGCAAAATTTCAAACCAACAAAAACTTTTCTATTTGCATATAGTACCCTGCATAGGACTTGTGCATTTGAGTGATATGTCATGATGATTGCTTTTACTTGTATTTGATATGCTCTCAAACCCTAGTGTGATCATATGAAGATCACCAACCAAATAAATCAAATAGGAAGAAAATCCATAATTTGCAAAACCCTAAAAACCCTCACATATGCCCTATGGCATTTTTATAAATTTTGACCCTAGACCAATTTGGTCTTCACCATTAGTTGAATAATGTTAGTAAACACTTATTACAACTTTTGGAATCAAAGTTTCACAATTCAAATGAATTTCAAACACAAATCCCACTCACATATGATAATGGTCAAAATTGACAATTATAGTCTGATCACCACTTTGAGCCCTTGCCATTCATTTTTCCCAAACCAATTCTTGCTAACTCTTTGCACCATTTCAAAGTCAACATCAAGGTGAACAACTTTGGTGAAGATCACCATGCCAAATTCATCTTTGATCATGAGCAATGCTCATCCAAAGTCTTAACTTTTTAACATATGCAACATTCCCCCACTTAGCCAATTCTGCAAATTTTTGAATTCTAAAATTCCACCACCACCTCTACTCATCTCTGGTCAAATACAACTTATCTAAACCCACACTTTTAAAATAGATGCACCATTTGAATTATTTCAAATTTAGACATTTTTCACAATTTCCAAATATGGCACTATTTGACACTATTTGAAATAGTGTTCTACACAAACCTAATCTACACTACACTACCCTAAATGGTCCCCTGGTCCCCTCTCTCACTTAATACCCCATAGTAACCTAGGGAGGCAAACCCTAGCATGCATGACATGGCCATGCCGGCCATGTCGAGCCACCCCTCTCCCCCTCACTCTCCAACCTTGGCCCTGGTGTCCAGCATCACCAGCACGCCTCTCTACCCCGCCTAGCACTCACCAGCTCGCCGTAGCCGCCGTGGAGTCGCCGGAGACAGCGCGCCCAGAATGCGCCAGGATGCCGTTCGTGTCGCGCGTGTGCACGCCGTGGACACGCACTGGACACGCGCCGCGCCACTACCTCGCGCTCGCCCTGGCCCCGCTTGCTAGCCGTTGAGCATCACCACGCCACCACGACGCCGCCAGACATGGCCACGACCAGACCCTGGACCGCCGCCGCCGTGAACGGGGAAGAAGATCCCGCCACTGCCGCGACATGCCTGGAAGCAATGCGACCCAACCAGGCCCTCCCCGACCAAGCTGTCGCCGCCAATAGCATCGCCAGGAACCGTAGAACACTGCCACCACCTCGCCTAGCTCGACCGCTCGCCGGAGAAGCCGCGCCATGGTCGACCTTGCCACTGCCCCGCAACCCTTGCTCAATCCTATAAATAGAGAGTTCCCTGGAAGCAACTGAGCACACCACCTCACTCCCCACCCTTCACCACTTCGCCTCGCACCATTAGCCACCTCGATCGTCGCCGGAGCAAGGCCAATTGCAAGATCGGAGCCGCGGAAGCCCTGGAGCAATCGCCATTGATCCAGGCCACCTCGAGCTCCGCCACTGCTACCAGCTGCTTCGCCGTCGTCCACATCTACCTCGTGCACACTGCCATCCCTCGCTGGAGCCGCCGTAAGCTCTCCCACCCCCTACTGCCGCCGCCGCACCGTCGGGTTCTCGCCGGAGAAGACGATGCACTGGCACCGTCCGATCCTGTTCTAATCCAACGCACCACACGTCTCCATACCGTTTCGGGTTTTAAAAGAGACTGACGGGTGGCCCCCACCCTGTCAGCAGGCCCGCGCGCACTGGATGCGTTGCTGGGCCGTTTTCCCTTTTTCAAACCGTTTCGGTCCACGTTGGTTTCCCGCCGGCCTTTTAATTCAAACTAGGTTTAATTAATTCCAAATAAATTTCAATACTGCCCAAACTTTGAAATTCAATAGTTTCAAATTGGCTAAACCAAATTTAGTGAATTTTATGTTGTTGGAAAGCTACTGAAATTATCTAGCCAATGCCACTGGCCTCATGGTCAGATTCTTTGTAGAATAAATGTGATAAAAATAACAAGACAGGGACTTTTCCCTATTCAAATAATTCTTAAAAATCAACCAAAATGGATATTAAGTTAATTCCAACTCTAATAGCTCACATTTGACTTACACTAATTGTTTATGCAATAAAATGGTGTGGTCACCTTGTATGATCATGCCATGGTTTAATGAATGGATATTATGGCTAGTTTAACTAGTTGATATTGTCCAAAACTATTAAAGTAAATTATGTGGAGTCTTACACTTCACTTAAACTTGTCTCACATGAATTCATGGGATGTTTGGACCCCTGGTCCCAAACTCTCTTATATGAATTACTTGAGATTTAAATCAAATGTAGTGTTATTTAAATAGTATGAGGTGATCTACCTCATTTAAATCATTTTCACCCATGATGATGATGAACATTTGACTTAGGTCAATATGAGTTCATGCATGATTGTGTGAGAAATTAAATCTTAAGAAGATTTCAATGAGAGGAAATTATTTCTCAAGAACCCTATGGAAACTATCATTTACATATAAAATACAAAGAAGTGAATTCTATTTAAACCCCACAACCCATGCACCCTAGTTAATTTATTTGTGTGCATAGAGTAGTTTGTGTGTTATATGTGATGTATGGAATAGCCATTGAATTAGTGAGTAATTATACTCGTATTCAAATTTAGACGGTAGCACCGGAGAGTACGCCGAAGAAGAAGGTTGCTACCAAGAGGAGGAGGAGGAAAAGTTTGAGAACTACCAAAGCAAGCTACTACCAATGCAAGCTAATATTCTTGCAAAGTGCAAAGCCCCCTTGGGGCAAGGCACCATGTTTCTTATCTTTTCTTATATGAACCCATCCCAAGTTTTTACTTTACAAGTTTTTACTTGTTTTCTAAATGAGTTACTTTTATAGTTAACTTTGGTCAAAGTACAAGTTGGTTACTAGAGTAGTGAGTTAGTCTCTTCCAAGCAAAGCAAGATAGCACCCTCATGAATTAGAGCTAGTGCTAATAAACTAAACTTGACTACTCTAGATGGGAACAATGTGAATTTGAAGTGATTTTGAAACCTTGGAATGAAGATGCATTCCATTGACTAATTTTTGAAGGTGAAAATGAACAAGAGAAGATGGTGATTTTTGATAAACAATGGTGTTGGTTTGAATGCGATACCTTTCCAATTATTAAGTACCCCCACAATACCTGATTATGGGTAGGGCTTAACTGGAAGTTTATGCGTCTTAGTATGGGTTCCCTCTAAACAAGCGTCATCGGGGTTATGCCGAAAGCTGCCTCTACCACAAAAGAAATGATATGATATGATGCGAAATGAGGTGAATGTCCGGCCCAAGCCCTGTGCAGTTCCCAGGTTGACAGTTGGTCTTCACTGGGAGGCCAAGCTCATGGGGAGAGGTGCTCATACTAGGATTTGTAAGTGAAAGGTTATGGTTGATGATCCGCGTACTGTGTTACGATGATTCGGGGTAATCCCGACGGATGAAATCAAATGTTGTGGCACAAGTGTGCAACCTCTGCAGAGAGTAAACCTATTCGAATAGCCGCGTCCACGGTTACGGACGGTTGGAAAGGCCATACAGTTTCCGATGTCATATCTTTAAAAATGATGTTGAAAAGGATGACGGTGAAATGACTTGTGGTGAATTGAATTGAAATCACCACTTGAATGTTGGGAATGACACTAATGTTCCCACTTGAGTTAGTTAGCACTTGAACAAGATTTTCTCAAACTTTGTGAACTAAAACTAGCTTTATGCAAATAAACTAGAGCTTAGCAAACCATACTAGAATGTCTAGCACTTACATTAGTATTAGTTTTGCGAGTACTCAACGTACTCACGGCTTTGTCCCTGGCTATTCAAATGGCCAGAGTATGAAGACGACCAAGGAGATGACCAGCAGGACGCCTACGACAACTAAGCGCCTTCCGACGTCAAGCGTTGGCCTGTGGACTAGAGAGTCCTTGTATCTTACGCTTCCGCTATGTTGAACTATGAACTTGTGTTTGTTCGTTGATCAATAGATCAACTATTCGTGTAATATGGATCATGTGATTCCAAATTTGTAAGACTTATGGTTTGTAATGAATGATGACTGTGATACTTAACTATTATGCCTCGCAACAACAATATTCCTGGGATTGCGATGTATGACATAATAGGCATTCGGACTTAAAAATCCGGGTGTTGACAAGTTGGTATCAGAGCCATTGTTTGACCTTAGAAGACCTTAGTTAGAATGGGCGTTCTGAAAACCTTAACTTTGAAATCAAATGAAAGAAACTATTTGTGAAAAAAATTCTACACTCTTGTCTTGGAGACTTTGCCAAAATTTGATGAATCATGTTCTATCTTATTTGAATCAACTTAAAATTTTGCCACACTTTGCACTCTCTAACTTACTCATCGAATTCTCTTTCAGATGGAGCCGAATGAATCCATCAACACCAAGTTTTATCAGCTTGGGAACGGAGGAAGCTTGATCTTTGAGCACGACCTCAACGCCGTCTCCGACTTCCTTGGGCGCCCACACCCCGAGTTTCACGGGGTTCAGCTGGACGACACGCCCGGAGGAGAGTTGCAGTGGGTAATCACTGCCGACTTGAGGGGCAAGATGGAGCCTCCCACTTCGGAGAGGATCCTCTTCTCCTTCCGCGAGAGCAACTGGCTCGACGGACTCGCACGTGGCCTACAGGAGGCACTTGCGCGCCTCTGTGGACAGAACGTGGTGCACATCCTCGCCTCTCGCTACGCCCACCTTGTGAGGCGTGATGCCGCGGGAGTGCCCATGGAGCTGCAGCCGCACCCGGAGTTGAGGCACCATGCTGAGCACCTGGACTTTATGCTCTACCAGACTCAGAGGGACCTCGACGCCACTCGCGCTTACGCGAACCAGACCCACGCTCACATCACCGAGCAGGGTGAGGCGATCAAGCTACTCAACAACGACCGAAGAGCCTTCGCCAACAGCGTGCCAAGAAGGACGCCACGATTCGTCGCCTTCGCGCCCGGATCGCGTCACTTGAGGCCACTGTCAAGGCCCAGGAGGAGCAGATTCGTCAGCTGGAGGATGACGATGGAGGCATCGACATTCAGGGAGGAGACGCCTTCCTGAGCGACGACAACGACTTTGAGGAGGACGAGAACACCGAGGAGGAGGACTACGAGTTCCTGGAGGCAGGACCCGATGACTACGTCCCGATCGATGTTGATGATGAGGAGTAGTTGCACTAGTTCCACTTATAGTAGGTGTGAGTTGTATCCCGTCCCTTGTATCGTAGCATGAGAATGGTTCTTAAAACCATTGGAGTATGTGTGTAGTTTGTACTATGTGTTGCATGAATGAATGAATGTTATGTTTGTCATGAAAAGATTACAAGTTTTCAAATGTTTTTCAAACTTAACCAAAATGAACCATAGAATGTTCCCTCTTATCTCATAATCTTCTACATCTTCAGATGGCCCCTCCGAATCGCACCAACGATGTGATGCTGCAACTTCTGCAAACCATGCTTGCAGACCGGGAAACCGAAAGAGCCGAACGCCAAGCCAACCTCATCGCCTTGCAGAACATCGCCAACCAAGGCCATGGAAATCATGACCACCCCGGATCCAAGCTCAAGAACTTCCAAAACACCAACCCTCCGGTGTTTAGCAAGACCGAGGAGCCCCTCGACGCCGACGATTGGCTCCAGACTATGGAGAACAATCTGGAGGTAGCCGGAGTGGAAGCCAACGAGAAAGTCTTGTTCGCCACTCACTATCTCGCTGGACCAGCCCGCGCTTGGTGGACGAGCACCCGTACCATGAACGGAGGTCAATTCATGACTTGGGAGGATTTCAAACTCAAGTTCAGCAAGTACCATGTACCCCCGGGTCTTATCAAGAAGATGAGGGATGAATTCCGTGAGCTGAAACAAGGTCGCATGACGGTGGTTGAATACCGCGACAAGTTTCTCACCTTGTCAAGGTATGCCCCTGATGAGACCGACACCGTTGAAAAGAGGAAGGAGAGATTCCTGAACGGACTACATGATGAGATGCAGACTGTCGTCGTCAACATCCCCTTCGCCGACCTCGAAGCCCTTGTTGACTCCGCCATCCAGATGGAGGGCAAGTTAAACCAAGCCAATGAGAACCGCAAGCGCCGCATGGCCAATCAGAGTGGATCAAGCCACCCCCAAAAGTTTCGCCCTAGCTCAAGCGGAGGTTTCACTCCGAGAAACAACAAGCCACAGATGCAGAACTCTCGCCCCGGTTATCAGAACCGGAGTGGAGGAAACTCCAAGCCAGGAGGTTACAACAACAACTACAACAACAACAACTACAACCGCGCTCCACCCCGAGCCCCTAACAACAACAACACCAACACCAACACCGCTCCCAGAACCGGAAGCAATGCCGTTCCCGTTGCGAACAAGCAGGACAAGACCACTATCACTTGTTATGAGTGTGGTGTAGTGGGGCACTACTCCAACGAGTGTCCCAAGCGTCTTGCCAAGCTCGCCGGCAACACCGCTGCACCTGCTCAGCAGCAACGCCGTGTCTCCACCGGCAAGAAGTTCGCCCCCAACAACCCCAACAACCGCAACGGCCGCCTCTACCACATGAACGCTGAAGAAGCCCAGGAAGCACCAGATGTTGTGCTGGGTATGTTTTCTGTCAACCACATCCCTGCTAGAGTGTTGTTTGATTCCGGAGCATCTCATTCCTTTGTCACCGAAGACTTTGCATCAACAAGTAAAATTCAACCTCTCAGTTTGAAACATGTTATGATAGTCCAAATCCTCGGATCAACCACCAAAGTCAGAAAATTTTGCAAAAATGTGCCAATCAAAATCCATGATGTAGATTTCTTTGCAAATCTAATCATACTTGGAACCAAAGGTTTGGAAGTTGTCCTAGGAATGGACTGGATGTCCAAGCACAATGGATTGATAGACTGCACCAAGAAAGCCATAACCATGACTAGCAGCACCGGTATCGTAGTTGAGCACGTCTCTGAAAAACTACCCAGAAAATTCACCTGCAACCAAAGTGTATCCAAGCCAACTCTGGATCAAATCAGGGTCGTTTGTCGCTACCCTGATGTGTTTCCGGATGATCTACCCGGTATGCCCCCGGATCGGGATATCGAGTTAATCCCCGGAACTG
This sequence comes from Lolium perenne, assembly GCF_019359855.2. Lineage (NCBI taxonomy): Eukaryota > Viridiplantae > Streptophyta > Magnoliopsida > Poales > Poaceae > Lolium > Lolium perenne. The sequence goes on along the minus strand of NC_067246.2, from coordinate 187,900,273 downwards.
GACCCATAGCCCAGAGAGCCTACAGCATGAACGCAACCGAACTTGTGGAGCTGAAGAAGCAAATAGATGACATGTTAGCCAAAGGTTTGATTAGACCAAGTGCATCCCCCTGGAGATCCCCTGTCTTGTTTGTCGACAAGAAGGATGGTGCAAATCGTTTATGCACGGACTATCGTAAGCTTAACGATGTCACCATCAAAAACAAATACCCCTTACCCAAGATCGAAGACTTGTTTGACCAACTCACCGGATCCCGAGTTTTCTCCAAGATAGATCTTAGAACTGGATACCACCAACTGAAGATCCGAGCCACCGACATCCCAAAAACTGCCTTTACCACCAGATATGGGTTGTATGAGTACAACGTCATGTCGTTTGGACTGACCAATGCCCCCGCTTATTTCATGAATCTCATGAATAAGATCTTCATGAACTTTTTGGACAAGTTTGTCGTTGTGTTCATCGACGACATCCTCGTCTACTCCAAGTCCGAAGAGGAACATGAACAGCATTTGGAGATTGTCCTAGAAACCCTTAGACAGCACAAGTTGTATGCCAAGTTTAGCAAGTGTGAGTTTTGGCTGGAAGAAGTTGGATTCCTGGGACACATCTTGTCCGCAGGAGGAATTGCTGTAGATCCCGCCAAAATCAAAACTGTTATGGAATGGCAAGCCCCAACCACACAAACCGAGGTCCGCGCTTTTCTTGGATTAGCCGGATACCACCGCAGATTTGTAGAAGGTTTTTCGAGCATCGCTCGACCAATGACCCAACTGCTGAAGAAGGACAGAAAGTTTGAGTGGACTGACAAATGCGAAGAGAGCTTTCAACAGCTCAAGAGTAGATTGACAACAGCCCCAATCCTGATCATGCCAGATATCGCAAAGCCCTTTGATGTATATTGCGACGCCTCCAAGACTGGACTTGGATGCGTGCTTATGCAAGAAGGCAAGGTTGTATCCTACCTTTCAAGACAACTCAAGCAACATGAACAGAACTACCCAACCCACGACCTCGAGCTTGCAGCCGTGGTCTTAGCCCTGAAAGTTTGGCGTCATTACCTCATGGGTAATCGATGCGAGATCTACTCCGACCACAAAAGCCTCAAATACATATTCACCCAGAAAGAGCTGAACATGAGACAACGCCGATGGATCGAATTGATCAAGGATTACGACATGGAGATTCACTACCACCCAGGCAAGGCCAATGTGGTAGCGGATGCTTTGAGTCGACTGCCGTGCCAGTTGAACTCCATGCTCGCAACCGAACAGCCCAGCTTGCATCAAGAGTTTGAACAGTTCAGACTTGAACTTGTTAGTGAGGGATTCCTAGCCAGCATAGAACTGCAACCCACCTTGGTTGGTCAGATCAAGGAAGCCCAGAAGGACAACGCTAGCATTGACGGAATCAAGAAACAGATAGCCGCAGGAAAAGCCCCCGGATTCACCGTGGACGAAGCCGGAGTGCTTTGGTACAAAGAACGTCTCTGCGTACCATCGGACTCTAACTTGAAACAAGTTATTTTGCAAGAAGCCCATGACACCCTTTATTCAATCCACCCCGGAGGTACCAAGATGTACCAAGACCTAAAAGAACAATTTTGGTGGCACGGAATGAAGAGAGAGATCGGTAGCTATATCGCTAAGTGTGACATCTGTCAAAGAGTCAAGGCAGAACACCAACGACCCGCCGGATTGTTACAACCCCTCCAGATTCCGGAATGGAAATGGGACTCCGTAGGAATGGACTTTATCACCGGACTGCCCAAATCCAGCAAAGGAAATGATTCAATATGGGTAGTAGTCGATAGATTGACCAAAGTCGCCCATTTCATCGCCGTCAAAACCACCTATCAAGGCCCAAAGTTAGCTGAACTTTACATCTCCAGAATAGTCGCTCTGCACGGAACCCCCAAATCGATAGTGTCCGATAGAGGATCACAGTTCACCTCAAGGTTCTCCGCGTAAAGTGCATGAAGGACTAGGCACCCGCCTAAATTTCAGCACCGCCTATCACCCTCAGACCGACGGACAGACTGAGAGAGTAAACCAGATACTGGAAGACATGCTTAGAGCATGCGTACTGGAATACGGATCCAAGTGGGAAGACTGCCTACCTTACGCAGAATTCTCTTACAACAATAGTTACCAAGCCAGCCTACAGATGGCCCCCTTCGAAGCCTTGTACGGAAGGAAGTGCCGTACCCCCCTGAACTGGTCAGAAGTCGGAGAAAGCCAAATTTTCGGCCCTGACGTTCTTCGTGAAGCCGAAGAGAAAGTCCACAAGATCCGCGAGTACCTCAAAACGGCGCAATCCAGACAGAAGAGCTACGCCGACAAGAGACGTCGGGAGATGACCTTTGAGATCGGAGATTTCGCCTATCTCAAAGTATCCCCCTTGAAAGGAATGCAAAGGTTTCAGTTGAAAGGAAAGCTTGCACCCCGCTATGTCGGACCTTTCCAAGTCCTTAGCCGCCGAGGTGAAGTATCTTATCAACTGGAGTTGCCTGAAGAAATGTCGGCTGTGCACGACGTGTTTCACATCTCACTTCTCCGGAAGTGCCTTGAAGTCCCGGAGAAGACCGAAGTGTTCAAGAACATCGATCACCGATCGGTGGATATCAACAAGGATCTGACTTACCGCGAAGTGCCGATTCGCATCTTGGAAGAAGCTTACCGAACCACCCACACCCGGAGCATCAAGTTTCTGAAGATCCAATGGAGCAATCATACTGAGGATGAAGCCACCTGGGAACGCGAAGACTTCATGAAGAAGGAGTACCCAGATCTCTTTAGTACCTAACTTTCTTTTCGATCTCGGGACGAGATCTTTTGTAAGGGGGAAGGGTTTGTAACACCCCAAATTTCAATAAAAAGAAAGTTAGAGAAATCCAGAAAGCAAAATTTCAAACCAACAAAAACTTTTCTATTTGCATATAGTACCCTGCATAGGACTTGTGCATTTGAGTGATATATCATGATGATTGCTTTTACTTGTATTTGATATGCTCTCAAACCCTAGTGTGATCATATGAAGATCACCAACCAAATAAATCAAATAGGAAGAAAATCCATAATTTGCAAAACCCTAAAAACCCTCACATATGCCCTATGGCATTTTTATAAATTTTGACCCTAGACCAATTTGGTCTTCACCATTAGTTGAATAATGTTAGTAAACACTTATTACAACTTTTGGAATCAAAGTTTCACAATTCAAATGAATTTCAAACACAAATCCCACTCACATATGATAATGGTCAAAATTGACAATTATAGTCTGATCACCACTTTGAGCCCTTGCCATTCATTTTTCCCAAACCAATTCTTGCTAACTCTTTGCACCATTTCAAAGTCAACATCAAGGTGAACAACTTTGGTGAAGATCACCATGCCAAATTCATCTTTGATCATGAGCAATGCTCATCCAAAGTCTTAACTTTTTAACATATGCAACATTCCCCCACTTAGCCAATTTTGCAAATTTTTGAATTCTAAAATTCCACCACCACCTCTACTCATCTCTGGTCAAATACAACTTATCTAAACCCACACTTTTCAAATAGATGCACCATTTGAATTATTTCAAATTTAGACATTTTTCACAATTTCCAAATATGGCACTATTTGACACTATTTGAAATAGTGTTCTACACAAACCTAATCTACACTACACTACCCTAAATGGTCCCCTGGTCCCCTCTCTCACTTAATACCCCATAGTAACCTAGGGAGGCAAACCCTAGCATGCATGACATGGCCATGCCGGCCATGTCGAGCCACCCCACTCCCCCACACTCTCCAACCTTGGCCCTGGTGTCCAAAGATCGCCAAAGACGCCTCTCTACCCCGCCTAGCACTCACCAGCTCGCCGTAGCCGCCGTGGAGTCGCCGGAGACAGCGCGCCCAGAACGCGCCAGGATGCCGTTCGTGTCGCGCGTGTGCACGCCGTGGACACGCACTGGACACGCGCCGCGCCACTACCTCGCGCTCGCCCTGGCCCCGCTTGCTAGCCGTTGAACATCACCACGCCACCACGACGCCGCCAGACATGGCCACGACCAGACCCTGGACCGCCGCCGCCGTGAACGGGGAAGAAGATCCCGCCACTGCCGCGACATGCCTGGAAGCAATGCGACCCAACCAGGCCCTCCCCGACCAAGCTGTCGCCGCCAATAGCATCACCAGGAACCGTAGAACACTGCCACCACCTCGCCTAGCTTGACCGCTCGCCGGAGAAGCCGCGCCATGGTCGACCTTGCCACTGCCCCGCAACCCTTGCTCAATCCTATAAATAGAGAGTTCCCTGGAAGCAACTGAGCACACCACCTCACTCCCCACCCTTCACCACTTCGCCTCGCACCATTAGCCACCTCGATCGTCGCCGGAGCAAGGCCAATTGCAAGATCGGAGCCGCGGAAGCCCTGGAGCAATCGCCATTGATCCAGGCCACCTCGAGCTCCGCCACTGCTACCAGCTGCTTCGCCGTCGTCCACATCTACCTCGCGCACACTGCCATCCCTCGCTGGAGCCGCCGTAAGCTCTCCCACCCCCTACTGCCGCCGCCGCACCGTCGGGTTCTCGCCGGAGAAGACGATGCACTGGCACCGTCCGATCCTGTTCTAATCCAACGCACCACACGTCTCCATACCGTTTCGGGTTTTAAAAGAGACTGACGGGTGGCCCCCACCCTGTCAGCAGGCCCGCGCGCACTGGATGCGTTGCTGGGCCGTTTTCCCTTTTTCAAACCATTTCGGCCCACGTTGGTTTCCCGCCGGCCTTTTAATTCAAACTAGGTTTAATTAATTCCAAATAAATTTCAATACTGCCCAAACTTTGAAATTCAATAGTTTCAAATTGGCTAAACCAAATTTAGTGAATTTTATGTTGTTGGAAAGCTACTGAAATTATCTAGCCAATGCCACTGGCCTCATGGTCAGATTCTTTGTAGAATAAATGTGATAAAAATAACAAGACAGGGACTTTTCCCTATTCAAATAATTCTTAAAAATCAACCAAAATGGATATTAAGTTAATTCCAACTCTAATAGCTCACATTTGACTTACACTAATTGTTTATGCAATAAAATGGTGTGGTCACCTTGTATGATCATGCCATGGTTTAATGAATGGATATTATGGCTAGTTTAACTAGTTGATATTGTCCAAAACTATTAAAGTAAATTATGTGGAGTCTTACACTTCACTTAAACTTGTCTCACATGAATTCATGGGATGTTTGGACCCCTGGTCCCAAACTCTCTTATATGAATTACTTGAGATTTAAATCAAATGTAGTGTTATTTAAATAGTATGAGGTGATCTACCTCATTTAAATCATTTTCACCCATGATGATGATGAACATTTGACTTAGGTCAATATGAGTTCATGCATGATTGTGTGAGAAATTAAATCTTAAGAAGATTTCAATGAGAGGAAATTATTTCTCAAGAACCCTATGGAAACTATCATTTACATATAAAATACAAAGAAGTGAATTCTATTTAAACCCCACAACCCATGCACCCTAGTTAATTTATTTGTGTGCATAGAGTAGTTTGTGTGTTATATGTGATGTATGGAATAGCCATTGAATTAGTGAGTAATTATACTCGTATTCAAATTTAGACGGTAGCACCGGAGAGTACGCCGAAGAAGAAGGTTGCTACCAAGAGGAGGAGGAGGAACAGTTTGAGAACTACCAAGGCAAGCTACTACCAATGCAAGCTAATATTCTTGCAAAGTGCAAAGCCCCCTTGGGGCAAGGCACCATGTTTCTTATCTTTTCTTATATGAACCCATCCCAAGTTTTTACTTTACAAGTTTTTACTTGTTTTCTAAATGAGTTACTTTTATAGTTAACTTTGGTCAAAGTACAAGTTGGTTACTAGAGTAGTGAGTTAGTCTCTTCCAAGCAAAGCAAGATAGCATCCTCATGAATTAGAGCTAGTGCTAATAAACTAAACTTGACTACTCTAGATGGGAACAATGTGAATTTGAAGTGATTTTGAAACCTTGGAATGAAGATGCATTCCATTGACTGATTTTTGAAGGTGAAAATGAACAAGAGAAGATGGTGATTTTTGATAAACAATGGTGTTGGTTTGAATGCGATACCTTTCCAGTTATTAAGTACCCCCACAATACCTGATTATGGGTAGGGCTTAACTGGAAGTTTATGCGTCTTAGTATGGGTTCCCTCTAAACAAGCGTCATCGGGGTTATGCCGAAAGCTGCCTCTACCACAAAAGAAATGATATGATATGATGCGAAATGAGGTGAATGTCCGGCCCAAGCCCTGTGCAGTTCCCAAAGTTGATGCTGGTCTTCACCGGAGGCCAAGCTCATGGGGAGAGGTGCTCATACTAGGATTTGTAAGTGAAAGGTTATGGTTGATGATCCGCGTACTGTGTTACGATGATTCGGGGTAATCCTGACGGATGAAATCAAATGTTGTGGCACAAGTGTGCAACCTCTGCAGAGAGTAAACCTATTCGAATAGCCGCGTCCACGGTTACGGACGGTTGGAAAGGCCATACAGTTTTCGATGTCATATCTTTGAAAATGATGTTGAAAAGGATGACGGTGAAATGACTTGTGGTGAATTGAATTGAAATCACCACTTGAATGTTGGTAATGACACTAATGTTCCCACTTGAGTTAGTTAGCACTTGAACAAGATTTTCTCAAACTTTGTGAACTAAAACTAGCTTTATGCAAATAAACTAGAGCTTAGCAAACCATACTAGAATGTCTAGCACTTACATTAGTATTAGTTTTGCGAGTACTCAACGTACTCACGGCTTTGTCCCTGGCTATTCAAATGGCCAGAGTATGAAGACGACCAAGGAGATGACCAGCAGGACGCCTACGACAACTAAGCGCCTTCCGACGTCAAGCGTTGGCCTATGGACTAGAGAGTCCTTGTATCTTACGCTTCCGCTATGTTGAACTATGAACTTGTGTTTGTTCGTTGATCAATAGATCAACTATTCGTGTAATATGGATCATGTGATTCCAAATTTGTAAGACTTATGGTTTGTAATGAATGATGACTGTGATACTTAACTATTATGCCTCGCAACAACAATATTCCCGGGATTGCGATGTATGACATAATAGGCATTCGGACTTAAAAATCCGGGTGTTGACATATTGTCATAGAAACAAGGCAGGTTTAACCCTCTCTCATCCTCGAGGATCATGTTGTGTAGAATCACACAACATTTCATGATGTTCTCCAAGGTTTTTTGTCCCAAAATCGAGCGGGACCCCGAACTATGGCAAACCTTGCTTGCAAAACACCGAAAGCTCTCTCAATATCCTTGCGGGCTGCCTCTTGTGCCTTGGTGAAAAGAGCCTCTTTTTTGGTTAATGGCACCCCATTTTTCTCTTTGATGGACTTCACAAGATTTGCCCACTCGGGATAAATGCCATCGGTGAGATAGTACCCCATTGAGTAGTCATTGTTCATGACCTTGTAGTTGCAAGTAGGAGCATCCCCGGAAACTAATCTTGCAAACAAAGGAGACCTATTGAGCACATTGATATCATTGAGTGTGCTCGGCAAACCAAAAATGCATGCCAAATCCATGTGTCCTCCGATGCCACGACCTCAAGCACAATGGTTGCATCACGGCTTTTACCGCAAGAAGAAAGTCCACTTTTGGTCCTTGAATTCTAGTGAAAGTTCACTTTTGGTCCTAGAACTTTCATTTGGTTCAAAATGAACCTTGAACTCTCGAAATTATTCACTTCTAGTCCTTACCCCAATTGAGCTAGGCAAATATCTACCATAGGTGACAAAAACTCAAGGCAACGGTGCAAGGGTAGAGAGGCGAGAGGATGCTGATAGGAAAGCAAGCAGACATCTGTGGTGCAACGCTTCACATGAATTAGAAGGGAGAGAAATCACACGAGAGAATGGTTTGGGGACCCAAAAGTTTCGTTATTTTTTGCATTGTGAAATTTAGTTCAACATCTTAGCTAGTTTGGGCTTGATCTAGTTCTAAACCAATTTGGTTGGTTCCATATTTTTTCTTTCCACACCAGCAATTTGCTCAACTCAACTGCAAAGGGATGAAAAGTGAACTATTACGAGAGTTTAAGGTTCATTCTAGACTAAAAATAAATTTTGGGACTAAAAGTGAACTTTCCCAAGAGTTCAAGGATGAGAATTGGACTTTCTTCTTACCGCAATACATGCCTTGCCATGCCTTTGGACAATTTTTCCATGTCCAATGCATGCAATCAAGACTACCAAGTATCCCCGGCCATCCCCTTTTTTCATTCATCTCCATCAATCTCTTTGTATCTTCTTCGTTGGGTGCTCGAAGATACACATCACCATACAACCGGATGACCAATTTTGCAAACTGATACGCGTACAACACGCGTCCGTTGGGAACCCCAAGAGGAAGGTGTGATGCGTACAGTGGCAAGTTTTCCCTCAGTATGAAACCAAGGTTTATCGAACCAGTAGGAGTCAAGAAGCACGTTGAAGGTTGATGGCGGCGAGATGTAGTGCGGCGCAACACCAGGGATTCCGGCGCCAACGTGGAACCTGCACAACACAACCAAAGTACTTTGCCCCAACGAAACAGTGAGGTTGTCAATCTCACCGGCTTGCTGTAACAAAGGATTAGATGTATAGTGTGGATGATGATTGTTTGCAGAAAACAGTAAAGAACGATTGCAGTAGATTGTATTTCATATGTAAAGAATAGGACCGGGGTCCACAGTTCACTAGAGGTGTCTCTCCCATAAGATAAATAGCATGTCGGGTGAACAAATTACAGTTGGGCAATTGACAAATAGAGAGGGCATGACCATGCACATACATGATATGATGAGTATTGTGAGATTTAATTGGGCATTACGACAAAGTACATAGACCGCTATCCGGCATGCATCTATGCCTAAAAAGTCCACCTTCAGGTTATCATCCGAACCCCTTCCAGTATTAAGTTGAAAACAACAGACAATTGCATTAAGTATGGTGCGTAATGTAATCAATAACTACATCCTCGGACATAGCATCAATGTTTTATCCCTAGTGGCAACAACACATCCATAATCTTAGAGGTTTCTCTCACTCCCCCAGATTCACGGAGACATGGACCCACTATCGAGCATAAATACTCCCTCTTGGAGTTACTACCAAAAACTTGGCCAGAGCCCCTACTAATAACGGAGAGCATGCAAGATCATAAACAACACATAGAGATAAATTGATAATCAACATAACATAGTATTCTCTATTCATCGGATCCCAACAAACACAACATATAGCATTACATATAGATGATCTTGATCATGTTCGGCAGCTCACAAGATCCGACAATGAAGCATAATGAGGAGAAGACAACCATCTAGCTACTGCTATGGACCCATAGTCCAGGGATAGACTACTCACTCATCACTCCGGAAGCGACCATGGCGGTGTAGAGTCCTCCGGGAGATGAATCCCCTCTCCGGCAGGGTGCCGGAGGCGATCTCCTGAATCCCCCGAGATGGGATTGGCGGCGGCGGCGTCTCTGGAAGGTTTTCCGTATCGTGGCTCTCAGATGCGGGGTTTCGCGACGAAGGCTATTTGTAGGCGGAAGGGCAGGTCAAGGGGCGTCACGAGGGGCCCACACCATAGGGTGGCGCAGCCAGGGCTTGGGCCGCGCCGCCCTATCATCTGGCCGCCTCGTGGCCCCACTTCGTTAGCTCTCCGGTCTTCTGGAAGCTTCGTGTGAAAATAGGCCCCTGGGTGTTGATTTCGTCCAATTCCGAGAATATTTCCTTACTAGGATTTCTGAAACCAAAAACAGCAGAAAACAACAACTGGCTCTTCGGCATCTCGTTAATACGTTAGTTCCAGAAAATGCATAAATATGACATAAAGTATGCATAAAACATGTAGATATCATCAATAATGTGGCATGGAACATAAGAAATTATCGATACGTCGGAGACGTATCAGCATCCCAAGCTTAGTTTTTGCTCGTCCCGAGCAGGTAAACGATAACAAAGATAATTTCTGGAGTGACATGCCATCATAACCTTGATCATACTATTGTAAGCATATGTAATGAATGCAGCGATCCAAACAATGTAAATGACATGAGTAAACAAATGAATCATATAGCAAAGACTTTTCATGAATAGTACTTCAAGACAAGCATCAATATGTCTTGCATAAGAGTTAACTCATAAAGCAATAATTCAAAGTAAAGGCATTGAAGCAACACAAAGGAAGATGAAGTTTCAGCGGTTGCTTTCAACTTATAACATGTATATCTCATGGATATTGTCAATGTAAAGTAATATAACAAGTGCAATATGCAAGTATGTAGGAATCAATGCACAGTTCACACAAGTGTTTGCTTCTTGTGGTGGAGAGAGATAGGTGAACTAACTCAACATAAAAGTAAAAGAAAGGTCCTTCAAAGAGGAAAGCATCGATTGCTATATTTGTGCTAGAGCTTTGATTTTGAAAAACAAGAAACAATTTTGTCAACGGTAGTAATAAAGCATATGTGTTATGTAAATTATATCTTACAAGTTGCAAGCCTCATGCATAGTATACTAATAGTGCCCGCACCTTGTCCTAATTAGCTCGGATTACCGGGATTATCGCAATGCACATGTTTTAACCAAGTCTCACAAAGGGGTACCTCTATGCCGCCTGTACAAAGGTCTAAGGAGAAAGCTCGCATTGGATTTCTCGCTTTTGATTATTCTCAACTTAGACATCCATAGCGGGACAACATAGACAACAGATAATGGACTCCTCTTTAATGCATAAGCATGTAGCAACAATTAATTTTCTGATATGAGATTGAGGATATATGTCCAAAACTGAAACTTCCACCATGATTCATGGCTTTAGTTAGCGGCCCAATGTTCTTCTCTAACAATATGCATGCTCTAACCATTAAATAAGTGGTAAATCTCCCTTACTTCAGACAAGACGAACATGCATAGCAACTCACACGATATTCAACAAAGAGTAGTTGATGGCGTCCCCAGGAACATGGTTATCGCACAACAAGCAACTTAATAAGAGATAAAGTGCATAAGTACATATTCAATACCACAATAGTTTTTAGGCTACTTGTCCCATGAGCTATATATTGTAAAGGTAGAGGATAGAAATTTAAAGGTAGCACTCAAGCAATTTACTTTGGAATGGCGGAGAAATACCTTGTAGTAGGTAGGTATGGTGGACACAAATGGCATAGTGGTTGGCTCAAGGATTTTGGATGCATGAGAAGTATTCCCTCTCGATACAAGGTTTAGGCTAGCAAGGCTATTTGAAACAAACACAAGGATGAAGCGGTGCAGCAAAACTCACATAAAAGACATATTGTAAACATTATAAGACTCTACACCGTCTTCCTTGTTGTTCAAATTCAATACTAGAAATTATCTAGACTTTAGAGAGACCAAATATGCAAACCAAATTTTAGCAAGCTCTATGTATTTCTTCATTAATGGGTGCAAAGTATATGATGCAAGAGCTTAAACATGAGCACAACAATTGCCAAGTATCACATTATCCAAGACATCATAGCAATTACTACATGTATCATTTTCCAATTCCAACCATATAACAATTTAACGAAGAAGAAACTTCGCCATGAATATTATGAGTAAAGCCTAAGGACATATTTGTCCATATGCAACAGCGGAGCATGTCTCTCTCCCACTCAAAGAATGCTAGGATCCATTTTATTCAAACAAAACAAAAACAAAAACAAACCGACGCTCCAAGCAAAGTACATAAGATGTGATGGAATAAAAATATAGTTTCAGGGGAGGAACCTGATAATGTTGTCGATGAAGAAGGGGATGCCTTGGGAATCCCCAAGCTTAGACGCTTGAGTCTTCTTGATATATGCAGGGGTGAACCACCGGGGCATCCCCAAGCTTAGAGCTTTCACTCTCCTTGATCATGTTGTATCATCTCCCTCTCTTGATCCTTGAAAACTTCCTCCACACCAAACTCAAAACAACTCATTAGAGAGTTAGTGCACAATCAAAATATACATGTTCAGAGGTGACATAATCATTCTTAACACTTCTGGACATTGCACAAAGCTGCTGAAAGTCAATGGAATCGAAAAATCCATCAAGCATAGCAAAACAGGCAATGCGAAATAAAAGGCAGAATCTGTCAAAACAGAACAGTTCGTAAAGACGAATTTTATTGAGGCACCAGACTTACTCAAATGAAAATGCTCAAATAGAATGAAAGTTGCGTACATGTCTGAGGATCACTCACGTCAATTGGCATAATTTTCTGAGTTACCTACAGAGAATTAGGCCCAGATTCGTGACAGCAAAGAAATCTGTTTCTGCGCAGTAATCCAAATCTAGTATGAACCTTACTATCAACGACTTTACTTGGCACAACAAAGCACAAAACTAAGATAAGGAGAGGTTTCTACAGTAGTAAACAACTTCCAAGACACAAATATAAAATAAAATTACTGTATTAAAAACATGGGTTGTCTCCCATAAGCGCTTTTCTTTAACGACTTTCAGCTAGGCGCAGAAAGTGTGTATCAAGTATTATCAAAAGATGGAGCATAAACATCATAATTTGTTCTAATGATAGAATCAAAATGTAACTTCATTCTCTTTCTAGGGAAGTGTTCCATACCTTTCTTGAGAGGAAATTGATATTTAATATTACCTTCCTTCATATCAATGATAGCACCAACAGTTCGAAGAAAAGGTCTTCCCAATATGATGGGACAAGATGCATTGCATTCAATATCCAAGACAACAAAATCAATGGGGACAAGGTTATTGTTAACGGTAATGCGAACATTATTAACTTTCCCCAAAGGTTTCTTTGTAGAATGATCAGCAAGATTAACATCCAAATAACAATTTTTCAGTGGTGGCAAGTTAAGCATATTATAGATTTTCTTAGGCATAACGGAAATACTTGCACCAAGATCACATAAAGCATTACAATCAAAGTCATTGACCTTCATCTTAATGATGGGCTCCCAACCATCCTCTAGCTTTCTAGGAATAGAAGCTTCGCGTTCTAGTTTCTCTTCTCTAGCTTTTATGAGAGCATTTGTAATATGTTTCGTGAAAGCCAAATTTATAGCACTAGCATTAGGACTCTTAGCAAGTTTTTGTAAGAACTTTATAACTTCAGAGATGTGGCAATCATCAAAATTTAAACCATTATAATCTAAAGCAATGGGATCATCATCCCCAATGTTGGAAAAAATTTCAGCAGTTTTATCACAGGCAGTTTCAGCAGTTTTAGCAGTTTCAGGCAGTTTTTCGCGCTTTGCATTTGAAGTGGAAACATTGCTAACACCTATTCTTTTACCATTATTAGTAGGAGGTGCAGCGTCATGTGTAGCATTAGCATTACTAGTGGTGGTAATAGTCCAAACTTTAGCTATATTATCTTCCTTTTCATTTTCTTCTCTTTCCCACCTAGCACGCAATTCGGCCATCAATCTTATATTCTCATTAATTCTAACTTGGATGGCATTTTCTGTAGTAACAATTTTATTATTATGATTTTCATGAGGCATAACTTTCGATTTCAAAAGATCAACATCAGCAGCAAGACTATCGACTTTAGAAGCAAGTATATCAATTTTCCCAAGCTTTTCCTCAACAGATTTGTTAAAAGCAGTTTGTGTACTAATAAATTCTTTAAGCATGGCTTCAAGTCCAGGGGGTGTGTTTCTATTATTGTTGTAAGAATTCCCATAAGAATTACCATAGCCGTTGCCATTATTATAAGGATATGGCCTATAGTTGTTACTAGAATTGTTCCGGTAAGCATTGTTGTTGAAATTATTATTTTTAATGTAGTTTACATCAACATGTTCTTCTTGGGCAACCAATGAAGCTAATGGAATATTATTAGGATCAGAATTAGTCCTACCATTCACAAGCATAGACATAATAGCATCAATCTTATCACTCAAGGAAGAGGTTTCTTCGACAGAATTTACCTTCTTACCTTGTGGAGCTCTTTCCGTGTGCCATTCAGAGTAGTTGATCATCATATTATCAAGAAGCTTTGTTGCTTCACCAAGAGTGATGGACATAAAGGTACCTCCAGCAGCTGAATCCAATAGGTTCCGCGAAGAAAAATTCAGTCCTGCATAAAAGGTTTGGATGATCATCCAAGTAGTCAGTCCATGGGTTGGGCAATTTTTAACCAAAGATTTCATTCTTTCCCATGCTTGTGCAACATGCTCATTATCCAATTGTTTAAAATTCATTATGCTACTCCTCAAAGATATAATTTTAGCAGGGGGATAATATCTACCAATAAAAGCATCCTTGCATTTAGTCCATGAATCAATACTATTCTTAGGCAGAGATAGCAACCAATCTTTAGCTCTTCCTCTTAATAAGAAAGGGAACAATTTTAATTTTATAATGTCACCATCTACATCTTTATACTTTTGCATTTCACACAATTCAACAAAATTATTGAGATGGGCAGCAGCATCATCAGAACTAACACCAGAAAATTGCTCTCGCATAACAAGATTCAAGAAAGGTGTTTAATTTCAAAGAATTCTGCTGTGGTAGCAGGTGGAGCAATAGGTGTGCATAAGAAATCATTATTATTTGTGGTTGTGAAGTCACACAACTTAGTATTTTCAGGGGTACCCATTTTAGCAATAGTAAATAAAGCAAACTAGATAAAGTAAATGCAAGTAACTAATTTTTTGTGTGTTTTTAATATAGCAAACAAGATAGCAAATAAAGTAAAACTAGCAACTAATTTTTTTGTGTTTTGATTTAGTGCAGCAAACAAAGTAGTAAATAAAATAAAGCAAGACAAAAACAAAGTAAAGAGATTGGGATGTGGAGACTCCCCTTGCAGCGTGTCTTGATCTCCCCGGCAACGGCGCCAGAAAAAAAGCTTGATACGCGTACAGCACGCGTCCGTTGGGAACCCCAAGAGGAAGGTGTGATGCGTACAGCGGCAAGTTTTCTCTCAGTATGAAACCAAGGTTTATCGAACCAGTAGGAGTCAAGAAGCACGTTGAAGGTTGATGGCGGCGAGATGTAGTGCGGCGCAACACCAAGGATTCCGGCGCCAACGTGGAACCTGCACAACACAACCAAAGTACTTTGCCCCAACGAAACAGTGAGGTTGTCAATCTCACCGGCTTGCTGTAACAAAGGATTATATGTATAGTGTGGATGATGATTGTTTGCAGAAAACAGTAAAGAACAATTGCAGTAGATTGTATTTCAGATGTAAAAAATATGACCGGGGTCCACAGTTCACTAGAGGTGTCTCTCCCATAAGATAAATAGCATGTTGGGTGAACAAATTACAGCTGGGCAATTGACAAATAGAGAGGGCATGACCATGCACATACATGATATGATGAGTATTGTGAGATTTAATTGGGCATTACGACATAGTACATAGACCGCTATCCAGCATGCATCTATGCCTAAAAAGTCCACCTTCAGGTTATCATCCGAACCCCTTCCAGTATTAAGTTGAAAACAACAGACAATTGCATTAAGTATGGTGCGTAATGTAATCAATAACTACATCCTTGGACATAGCATCAATGTTTTATCCCTAGTGGCAACAGCACATCCATAATCTTAGAGGTTTCTCTCACTCCCCCAGATTCACGGAGACATGGACCCACTATCGAGCATAAATACTCCCTCTTGGAGTTACTAGCAAAAACTTGGCCAGAGCCCCTACTAATAACGGAGAGCATGCAAGATCATAAACAACACATAGACATAAATTGATAATCAACATAACATAGTATTCTCTATTCATCGGATCCCAACAAATACAACATATAGCATTACAGATAGATGATCTTGATCATGTTCGGAAGCTCACAAGATCCGACAATGAAGCATAATGTAACACCCCAAATTTCAATAAAAAGAAAGTTAGAGAATTCCAGAAGGCAAAATTTCAAACCAACAAAAACTTTTTAATTTGCATATAGTACCATGCATAGGACTTGTGCATTGGTTTGATATGCCATGATGATTGCTATTACTTGTATTTGATATGCCCTAAAACCCTAATGTGATCATATTAAGATCACCAACCAAATAAATCAAAGAGGAAGAAAAGTCCATAAAATGAAAAAAACCTAAAAACCCTCACCTATGCCCTATGGCATTTTTATAAATTTTGACCCTAGACCTATTTGGTCTTCACCATTAGTTGAATAATGTTATTAAACACTTATTACAACTTTTGGAATCAAAGAATCACAATTCAAATGAAATTCAAACACAAATCTAGCTCACATATGATAATGGTCAAAATTGACAATTATAGTCTGAGCACCACTTTGAGCACTTGCCATTCAATTTTCCCAAACAAACTCTTGCTAACTCTTTGCACCATTTCAAAGTCAACATCAAGGTGAACAACTTTGGTAAAGATCACCATGCCAAAATCATCTTTGATCATGAGCAAGGCTCATCCAAAGTCACAACTTTCTCACATATACAACATTCTCCACTTAGCCATTTTTGCCAATTCTTGAATTCTAATTGTTCCACCACCACCTCAAATCACCTCTGGTCAAATACAACTTATATCAACACTAACATTTCAAAAAGATTCACCATTTGAATATTTTCAAATTTGGATATTTTTGCAGTTTACAAATTCGGGCACTATTTGCAACTATTGCAAATAGTGAATCTACCTCACCTAAACTACCCTAATCTACACCATTGTGTATCCTGGTCCCCTCTAACCCTAATTGGTGCATAGTGATGCTAAGGAGAGGAGGAGAGCAGCTAGGGCATGGCCATGCCGGCCATGTCGCCGAGCCCGACCACCTCCCCTCTCTCCCCTTGCTTCTCTGCCATGGCCACCTCGCCACAGCACGCCAACGCACCTCCTACGCCACCCTAGCCTCGCCATGGTCACGCTCGAGGACGACACACGCCGGACGACGCGCGCCCTGGATGCGCTCACCATGCCGGTGACGTCGCGCGTGGACATGCGCGCGGACGTCACAGTACACGCGCCGCGCCACCACCTCGCTCTCGCCCTGGACCCGCTAGCGACGAGTTGAGCATCCACGCGCCACCTGGACACCACCAGACAACGCCTCGACCACGACCCGTGCCCGCCGCCGCCGGAGACGAGGAGGAAACCCCGACGCGGACACCGCCAGACATGGACGCAACGCGAGCGATTCCGACGCTCCCCGACCAAGTTGTCGCTGCCAGTAGCACCGCCTGGACACGTAGAGCATCGCCATGACCACGCCTAGCTCGACCAGCCACCGGAGAAGCCGCGCCATGATCGCCCGCATCACTGTCCCGCCACCCTCTCTCAATCCTATAAATAGGGAGTTCCCTGGACAGAACCAAGCACACCATCTCACTCCCCACCTCTCACTGCTTCTCAACCACCACTCCACCCATCGAATCATCGCCGGAGCTGCTCCAATTTGAAGATCGATGCCGCCAGTACCCGGAGGTCGCCGCCGTCGATTGGAGCTGTTCCAGGAGGAGCCGCCGGTACCAGGAGCTCCGCCGTCGTCCACAACTTCACCACGCTGTTATCACCAGAATTTGACCGAGTCAGAGGTGGGCCGCGATCAAGATGGGCTTAAAGAATATACATGGAAGAAAGACGTGAATCGGCCTGTTATGCAAAGTTTGGGCTAGTTTGCCCGTGTATCTGTAACATAGTAGATTACGTGTCGGTTAGTTAGAGTTTGCCTCGTGCATGGTTGGGATTATTCCCACGTTAGAAAGTCTACGGACTATAAATATGTACCTAGGGTTTATGAAATAAACAACAACCATCGTTCAACACAAATCAATCTAGGCGCATCGCCAACTCCTTCGTCTCGAGGGTTTCTTCCGGGTAAGCATCATGCTGCCTAGATCGCATCTTGCGATCTAGGCAGTACAAGTTTATTCGTTACCATGCGTTGCTCGCATCGAAGCCTTTTGATGGCGAGCAACGTAGTTATCTTAGATGTGTTAGGGTTAGCATTGTTCTTCGTATCATATGCTGTCGTAGTGCAACCCTTATACATCTAGCCGCCCTTACACCTATCTTAGGTGTAGGGGCGGCACCCCGCTTGATCATTATTTAGTAGATCCGATCCGTTACGGTTGCTCCTTGTTCTTCAAGGATTAGTTTAATATCTGCAATAGTTAGGCCTTACAAAGGGTTGGAGGATCCAGCGACGCGTAGGGTGTAGTTTGCTAGCCCTAGACAGGATGTTCCGGGGATCAACCTCGTGTTGATTTTTAGGCCTTGTCTAGGATCGGCTTACGATCACCGTACGTGACCGCGAGGCCCAATCGTGAGTAGGATGATCCGATTATGCAGTGAAAACCCTAAATCGTCGTAGATCGTTTTAGCTTTATCTTGATCAAGCAGGACCACCATATATTCGTACACCTCGTACGAATCATGGGTGGATCGGCTCCTTGAGCCGATTCACAGGATAACCTGAGAGCCGATCGAGGCTCGTATTTAATGTTTACGTGTATGCCATGCAGGAAACTAAGCGAGGCATCTCCATCACCTTCCTGACCAGGTATAGGTCAGGTGGCACGCCCTTGCACCAGCATCGGACGTGCGTGCCGGAGGCTTTGCGGGCCGTCGCTCGGAGGGACCAGGGCCAGCCGCAGCCCTAAGTTGTTCCCGGCTCTACTGTGTTGCCCGTCGCTGCTCGCCGGTGGGTTTCTGACCGCAACACATTCTGGCACGCCCGGTGGGACCATCTTCTACATCAACCACATCGCCATCTACATCTGAGATGGCGGACGGCACTCCAGTCACGTACGAGGATCTGACCGACGAGCTCAAGAAGAAGTATGACGAGGTCAAAGCGATCCTCGAAGCCGACCTCATCGGCTCTTTTCACAGAACCCGTTCACATGGCATCAGGTGGAAAGGGTTCTCGCCTGATGGTGCGCTCGATGGAATAGACCTGTCCGCCCCATCAGAGGAACGCACCAGGTCCCTGCGTCAGGAGATTAACTACATGGTGGCTCACTCGCTGCACCGCCACTCTGAGAACTTGGTGAACACTTTGGAGCGTGTCGCTCTTCGGGTGATCCAGGAGATCATGAGGCACCAGTACTCTCCGTCAGGACCAGCTCTCGGGACATACCAGGGAGAGATGCCACTCCAGTCCCGTCCACCGCTGCCATTTGCGTTGGCAGCACCAGAAGTGCCGAATTCACCGGCATTCGTCATCTACAAGATCGGTGGTGACTCTAGTGACTGCCAGTTCTTGCATGAGGCGCCTAAGGAGGTCCCTCACGGGTACATGTGCACATATGTGCCAGACTGCGGTAACTGGGCGCTCACAAACCAGGCCGCGACAGCAGGGACTTCTGGAAAAGCGGGAGGAACGTCAGCGACAGATCTTGAGAAGCAGACGTGGCTAGCTAAGTATGCCACTCCGACGAACCTCCAGAGCTCAGCTCCTGCAGTTGGCTCAGAGCTGGAAAAGCAAGCATGGCTGGCTAAGTACACCACCCCGGCGAATCTTCAGAGTTCGACTCCTGCAGCCAGCACCGCGGATCAAATCAGTACTATACTGAGAGATCAGTTTGGCATGGTGCCGAAAAGGAGGACAATCGGCTATTCCAAGCCGTACCCCGATGAGTATGAATTGGTCCCGCTACCACCCAAATATCGGCTCCCTGATTTCTCCAAATTCAGTGGATCAGATGGTTCCAGCTCCATCGAGCATGTGAGCTGATATTTGGCACAGCTAGGAACGGCCTCAGCGTCGGATCCACTACGCGTGAGGTTCTTCGCACAGTCCCTCACGGGATCGACTTTCGGATGGTACACTTCATTGCCACCAGACTCGATCCGGACTTGGAAGCAGTTGGAAGAACGGTTCCACATGCAGTACCACTCAGAAGCTTCCGAGTCTGGCCTTGCCGATCTGGCACAGATACGTCAGAAGCGTGGAGAAACTGTGGCAGAATACGTCCAGCGCTTCAGAAATCTGAGGAACCGATGTTATTCGGCTCGTGTGACTGAAAAAGAAGCAGTCGAGTTGGCAGTGGTGGGCCTTGCATCACAAATCAAGGATATGGCCTCCCAAGCAGACTACCCTTCACTGGCGCACATGGTTCAGAAACTGTCAGCATATGAACAGCGCCATCCGGACTTGTACCAGGACAAATTCAAGCGGGCGGTAGTCCTGGTTGAGGCAGATGAAGACGAAGGCTCTGCGGGAGATCAAGAGGTAGCAGTGGCTGAATGGACTCGGGGGGCAACCCCCGTGTCCTGCAAATGGGTTAAGCCACCAGGTCCGCCCAGAGGGTTCGATTTTGACGTGACTAAAACTGAGCAAATCTTCGACCTCTTACTCAAGGAGAAGCAGTTGAAGATACCCGAAGGCCTCAAAATCCCCACGGTACAGGAGCTGAACGGAAAGCCATACTGCAAATGGCATAACTCGGTCTCCCATGCCACCAACGACTGCAGGGTGTGGCGTCAGCAGATCCAAATGGCAATAGAACAAGGACGTCTGATTTTCAACCAGTACGCCATGAAGGTCGACACCCACCCCTTTCCCGCCGTTAACATGGTGGAGTGCACCTACCCTGAAGGTTGCCAGCCAGGATCCTCGTTCAGCATCAACATGGTAGGACCTGGGCACCACTCTGGCAAGGATGGAGACGAGGGCAGCTGCTCTCGTAGCAAGGACACAGAGGAGGCCGCTCCATGCGATCGGCTCCATCACGATGGCAAGCGCCACGTCACAGGGGGAGAAGTGAAGAACATAAGATATCAGCGACCTCTCTCTGATCACCTCCTCAATAAGTATGTGAGTCAATATAGCTAACGCCGACAATCCAGCGACGATGATGATAGAGACCGTCTGGCTAGGGACGCCAGGAGACATCGTCGGCATGATCGCGATGAGGAGGAGTACGAGCGCCGTGCCAAGGAAGAATCGAGGGAGCAAGACGACGAAAATAGGCACTGGGACTGTCCCTTCTTCAGACACTGCTGGGATTCAGGAATGAGCCGATTGCCTACAATCGGCAACTGCCTAGAATGTAGACAGAAGAGGAAGGATGCAGCTAACGTGTCCGTGTTCAAATGTCTAGGGCCTCTCCCACCTCGAAGCAAACACGCTGAGTCCCCTCGGATGGAAGATCTCGAGGATTTGAAAGACGAGGGAGAAGAAGAAGAAGACAGGTACCACCGACCAAGGTGGTGCCCTGATGGACTCAGCCGTTCCCAAAAGCGTAGGGTTCAGCGATTGCGCGGCTTGGAGGAAGCCGAAAGGTTATACCTGCACACGCTAAGGAAGGCACGGCCTGATCTGGCCGCGAAAATTCAGCGAACCCTGGATGAAGAGGGTCGACCACGGAAAATGGAGTGGCGCCCCAAGCAAAAGAAAGCCGATGATGAGACATCGGCTGGCACAAACATGGTGCTCGTCCTTCCGACGGAGTTTAGTACTCCAGGATTACACGAGGCACTCAATTTTGACGACTGCGAGCACATCAACGTAACGAAGGGCAGGGTTAGGCTAGTCTTATCCACTGGCCTGACCATGTAGCAAGAGCAAACCGATGAGCAAACGTGGCGAGGCCGATCCTTGGGATCGGCCCCAAAGATCTATGAAGGAACATTACAAAACCTTCATTGAGCGCTTCGATTAATATGGAGGCCGATTCCAGCAATCGGCCAAAATTATCCTCACCACATGTTCTGCTTGGAATCTACTGGGCAGCGGTTTTACGTCGGCTGATGAGTTAGGAAAAATCAACATTGGGCCTACCGGAGTCGACGTGCAAATACGATGCCTTGGCTAAATTACAGAGCCGATATCTGCAGTTCCCTGACAGATTCGGCTCGGGGGGGCATGTGCAGATGAACATGTGAGGCGAACATGTGCAGATGAACATGTGTGCAGTGGAATGTTGGGGGCCGATAGAAAAATCGGCCAGTAAAAAAAAAATAGAAAGCCGATGCATGGCCATTGACTCAAGAGGTACAGCTGATATAAGCAGAAGCCCGATGGAGCAGTTGGTTTACAAGGAGAGGCTCTACTGGATGAATTCCTTTTCAAGACCTCCAACTCCTTCTGCAAGTCTGCATACCTATCCTAGGAGCATGAGCACAGCCGATAACGAATCAAGCGGCTATGGCGTTTTTGCCTGGCGTGGACTAAGGTGGCGGCTTGGTCGATGTCACTTTCAGAGGTTGTTACGTCCAGAGTCTTGGAGGGCATCAGAAATTCAAAACATCCTCACCGGAAGTTGCATCAGCCTGCCAAAGACGAGGAGCCGAGCTGATCAGCAAGGCGCAAAGGATTGAACTAGGAGGAGTCGGAAAGCCATTATGTTTGAGGTTTCTTAGTTCAAGGAACGGATTTGCTGATCTTTCCGAACCCTTTCAGTGCGTCGGTTCTTTGGGCGTAAGCTTCCCTGCCACGTTTTGATGGGAGCTGAAGAGGCTCGGGGGGCAGCTCGCCCTAAAAAATCTTTGCTCTGGAGAGCCGATTTGTTGGAATCGGCTGGTTCTGCATTATAACTTGGAAGCCGATGGTAACACATTTGGCTGATTCATTACTGTTCTCGCCTTGGATGAGGCTTGGGGGGCAACTCGCCCGAAAGGTTCTTGGCTCTGGAGAGCCAATTTGGTTGGAATTGGCTGGCTCTACATCGCAACTGTTCTGAAGAGTGGTGCTTTGTTACGGAGTTATCAGTTTCAGCATCCAAGCTGATTCAGCAACAGTTCCAGGGCTCTCTTAAAGACGCCCGCTCAAGACCAAATCGCCGGCCTGCTGCGATCGGCTGTACCAAGTGCTATCGTCGTCGGCGGAGCTGGCTAACTCGGAGGGATGACTGAATTGGCCTGTCTCGCAGATTATCGGGAGAGACAAATGCGTTGCCACCGGTCATTGAGCATTGGTTAGGCTAAAAATCGGCTAAGTCAGCATAAAGGACATCGGCAAAATCAAAGGAAGTTTTTCATTAATAATAAGATTTCTTACAAAGAGAAGCCGATTGTTCAACAAAAGGAACAGATTGCTACTGCTAATCCTATGCTAGTAGGTCCCTACTCTAAGGGTTGTTGCTGTCTTCGCCGTCGCTGGGGTAGCTGCCGTCATTGCTGCTGTCGACGAGTTCCTCGTTGCTGCTACTGTAACCTTCAGCGGAGGCTTCTTCCTCGTCATCATCATCGTCCTCATCTGACCAAGCCCAGCCACGGATGCGCTTTGGCGGCGGTTCGTCGGAAGAGGTGTCGTCCTCCTGTTCCTTCTTCGTGTCGGAGGAGGATGACCTCTGATTCCTGATTGACGGAGCACTGGAGGCGGAGAGCGACGACGACGACCCTCCCTTCCGGGGTAAATTCACCTCCATCACCAAAGAAGAAAAAGAGGATGGCGAAGACGAAGACATCTCCTCCGACACGAAGAAGGAACAGGAGGGCCTGTTATACGCCTCCATCTGGTTGTGCCCTGGGATCGACTCGCTTGAGGGAGAGGATTGGAGAGAAACGGAAGAGGAGGAAGAGGACGACATGGCTATGGAAGGAGGGGGTTTTTTGGCTGACGGCTAATTTGGAGCAGGGGGATGAAGAGGTGAACTGTTCGATGTTGTAAATAAAAGGGGATAGAATAGAGATTTATTGCTCGAGCAGTTTCCGAGGAGGTGGAGCCAAAATTGTCAAATCGTGCAGAGAAGTTGAGAAGGCAAGTCATCATGATGAAGAATACTGCAACGGTTCTGCTCTGCCACGACATGACCCGACGAAGAAAAAGCAGAGTGATTTTGGAATTATCAATTCCAAAACCAGGGGGGCATGTGTTATCACCAGAATTTGACCGAGTCAGAGGTGGGCCGCGATCAAGATGGGCTTAAAGAATATACATGGAAGAAAGACGTGAATCGGCCTGTTATGCAAAGTTTGGGCTAGTTTGCCCGTGTATCTGTAACATAGTAGATTACGTGTCGGTTAGTTAGAGTTTGCCTCGTGCATGGTTGGGATTATTCCCACGTTAGAAAGTCTACGGACTATAAATATGTACCTAGGGTTTATGAAATAAACAACAACCATCGTTCAACACAAATCAATCTAGGCGCATCGCCAACTCCTTCGTCTCGAGGGTTTCTTCCGGGTAAGCATCATGCTGCCTAGATCGCATCTTGCGATCTAGGCAGTACAAGTTTATTCGTTACCATGCGTTGCTTGTACTGAAGCCTTTTTGATGGCGAGCAACGTAGTTATCTTAGATGTGTTAGGGTTAGCATTGTTCTTCGTATCATATGATGTCGTAGTGCAACCCTTATACATCTAGCCGCCCTTACACCTATCTTAGGTGTAGTGCACCCCGCTTGATCATTATTTAGTAGATCCGATCCGTTACGGTTGCTCCTTGTTCTTCAAGGATTAGTTTAATATCTGCAATAGTTAGGCCTTACAAAGGGTTGGAGGATCCAGCGACGCGTAGGGTGTAGTTTGCTAGCCCTAGACAGGATGTTCCGGGGATCAACCTCGTGTTGGTTTTTAGGCCTTGTCTAGGATCGGCTTACGATCACCGTACGTGACCGCGAGGCCCAATCGTGAGTAGGATGATCCGATTATGCGGTGAAAACCCTAAATCGTCGTAGATCGTTTTAGCTTTATCTTGATCAAGCAGGACCACCATATATTCGTACACCTCGTACGAATCATGGGTGGATCGGCTCCTTGAGCCGATTCACAGGATAACCTGAGAGCCGATCGAGGCTCGTATTTAATGTTTACGTGTATGCCATGCAGGAAACTAAGCGAGGCATCTCCATCACCTTCCTGACCAGGTATAGGTCAGGTGGCACGCCCTTGCACCAGCATCGGACGTGCGTGCCGGAGGCTTTGCGGGCCGTCGCTCGGAGGGACCAGGGCCAGCCGCAGCCCTAAGTTGTTCCCGGCTCTACTGTGTTGCCCGTCGCTGCTCGCCGGTGGGTTTCTGACCGCAACACACGCACACTGCCATCCCTCGCTGGAGCACTGGTTAGCCCACCGACCCCCTACTGCCGCCGCCGCATCGTCGGGTTCTCGTCGGCGACGACGATGAACCACGGCCGTTGATCTGCGTTCTAATCCAACGCTCCACTTTAAAACGTACCGATTCGGTGACGCTGAGTCACTGACGCGCGGACCCTACCCTGTCAGCGCGCCGCGCGTCTGTGGACCGTGGTTGGGCTGGACTGGGTTGGTTTGGGCCGTTTTCAAATCTTTCAGCCCAACTAGTTTTCCCGCCGGCCTATTAATCCAAATCCAGTTTAAATAATATCAAATGAATTTCAATACTGCTGCCACTTTGAAATTCAATAGATTTAAATTGGCTAAATCAAATTTGATGAACTTGATATTGTTGGAAAGCTAGAGAAATTATCTATCAAATGCCACTGGTCCCATGACCAGATTCTTTGTAGAATTAATGTGATAAAAATAACAAGGCAGGGACTTTTCCCTATTCAAATAATATTTAAAAATCAACCAAAATAGATATTAAGTTAATTCCAACTCTAATAGCTCACATTTGACTTACACTAATTGTTTCTGCAATAAAATGGTGTGGTCACTTGGCATGATCAAGCCCTAGTTTAATTAATGGATCATTTGACTAGTTTAACTAGTTGATATTGTCCAAAACTATTAAAGTAAATTATGTGGAGTCTTATACTTCATTTAAACTTGTCTCACATGAATTCATGGGATGTTTGGACCCCTGGTCCCAAACTCTCTTATATGAATTACTTGAGATTTAAATCATATGTAGTGATATTAAAGTGTATGAGGTGATCTACCTCATTTAAATCATTTTTCCCAAATGATGATGATGAACATTTGACTTAGGTCAATATGAGTTCATCCATGATTGTTTGAGAAATTAAATCTTAAGAAGATTTCAATGAGAGGAAATTATTTCTCAAGAACCCTATGGAAACTATCATTTACATATTAAATACAAAGAAGTGAATTCTACCACCCATGCACCTAAGTAGATTATTTTGTGTGAATAGAATAGCTTGTGTGTTTATATGTGATGTATGGAATAGCCATTGAATTAGTGAGTAATTATACTCGTATTCAAATTTAGACGGTAGCACCGGAGAGTACGCCGAAGAAGAAGGTTGCTACCAAGAGGAGGAGGAGGAACAGTTTGAGAACTACCAAGGCAAGCTATTATTCTTGCAAAGTGCAAAGCCCCTTGGGGCAAGGCACCATGATTCTTACCTTTTCTTACATGAGCCTATCCCAAGTTTTTACTTTACAAGTTTTACTTGTTTTCTAAATGATTTACTTCTATAGTTAACTTTGGTCAAAGTACAAGTTGGTTACTAGAGTAGTGAAGTTAGTCTCTTCCAAGCAAAGCAAGATAGCACCCCTCATGATTTAGAGCTAGTGCTAATGAAATAAAACTTGACTACTCTAGATGGGAACAATGTGAATTTTGAAATGAATTTGAAACCTTGGAATGATGAAGCATTCCATTGAATGATTTTTGAAGGTGAATTTGACCAAGAGAAGATGGTGATTTTTGATAAAACAATGGTGTTGGTTTGAATGCGATACCTTTCCAATTATTAAGTACCCCCACAATACCTGATTATGGGTAGGGCTTAACTGGAAGTTTATGCGCCTTAGTATGGGTTCCCTCTGAACACACGTCATAGGGGTTACGCTTGAGGCTGCCTCCGTTGTTGAGAAATGATGTGAAGTTGAGGTGAATTGTACGGCCAAGCTCCTCGTGCGCTTCCTGTGCTGGATGCTTGGTCTTCACTCGGGAGGCCAAGCTCATGGGGAGAGTTGCTCATTCAACGATTCGTAAGAGAAAGGTTATGGTTGATGATCCGCGTACTGTGTTACGATGATTCGGGGTAATCCCGACGGATGAAATCAAATGTTGTGGCACAAGTGTGCAACCTCTGCAGAGTGTAAACCTATTCGAATAGCCGCGTCCACGGTTACGGATGGTTGGAAAGGCCATACAGTTTCCGATGTCATATCTTTGAAAATGATGTTGAAAGGTGATGGTGAAATGACTTGTGGTGAATTGAATTGAAATCACCACTTGAATGGTGGGAATGACACTAATGTTCCCACTTGAGTTAGTTAGCACTTGAATAAGCTTCTCTCAAACTTTGTGAACTAAAACTAGCTTTATGCAAATAAACTAGAGCTTAGCGAACCATACTAGAATGTCTAGCACTTACATTAGTATTAGTTTGCGAGTACTCAACGTACTCACGGCTTTGTCCCTGGCTATTCAAATGGCCAGAGTGTGAAGAGGGACAAGAAGATGACCAACAGGACGCCTACGACAACTAAGCGCCTTCCAACGTCAAGCGTTGGCCTGTGGACTAGAGAGTCTTTGTATCTTATGCTTCCGCTATGTTGAAGTATGAACTTGTGTGTGTTCGTTGATCGATAGATCAACTATTCGTGTAATATGGATCATGTGATTCCAAATTTGTAAGACTTATGGTTTGTAATGAATGATGACTGTGATACTTAACTATTATGCCTCGCAACAACAATATTCCTGGGATTGCGATGTATGACATAATAGGCATTCGGACTTAAAAACCCGGGTGTTGACAAGTTGGTATCAGAGCCATTGTTTGACCTTAGAAGACCTTAGTTAGAATGGGCGTTCTGAAAACTTAACTTTGAAATCAAATGAAGAAAATATTTGTGAAAACCTACTTACACTCTTGTCTTTGAGACTTTGCCAAAATTTGATGAATCATGTTCTATCTTATTTGAATCAACTTAAAATTTTGCCACACTTTGCACTCTCTAACTTACTCATCCAAATCTCTTTCAGATGGAGCCGAATGAACCCATCAACACCAAGTTTTACCAGCTTGGGAACGGAGGGAGTGTAACAACCCAAAAATTTCAAAACAAACAAAATGAATTTCCCTAGTTCCAAATTTTGGAACCAACAAAAACTTTTATTAAAATAAGATTGATACATATAGACCTTGTTTAAATCTTGTGTTTTGCCATGATGAGTGTTATTATGCTTATGTGCTAAACCCTAAAACCCTAAAGTGATCAAGTGAAGATCACCAATCAAATAAAATACAAGAGAAAGAAATCAAATAAGAAAAACCTTAAACCCTAACCTTCTCCAAAATTCTTTGGATCCTTTTTGAGAAACCCAAAATAAAATAAAAAGACATATGGGGGCATATAGCTCTAATAGGTAACTCTTAAACCCTACCTTTGTTAATTATGCTAAATGGTGGTGAACCATTGTGAACCCCACTAAACCCTAAACCTCACCCCTCTTTCCACCACCCTAGTTAAATTGAAATAAAAAGAAATTAAATAAGAAAAAGGTATATGTGCCTATGGCTATTTTTATAAAAACTTACCCTAAGCCTTTCTACTTTGCTTAGAGGTTTGGAAAACCTTCTTATACCTTACCTAGTACTTATCAAACCAAATCCAAGTGGTTTCCAAAGAAAATAAAAAGAAACTAAAAATGCCATAGAGGCATATGTAAGAAAAGTGCAAATTTGTGAATTTGAGAAGATTGACCCTAGGACTTGTTGTGAATGGATGGATCACTTCCATATACCATTTCAACCCTCAACAACCCCTTTGGGCCAAGAACACTCAAATCAAAAATCAAATGCAACTTATGCATAGAGGCATATGAGACACATAGCCATTTCACCAAACTTTGACCTATGGCTTTAAACCTTGATCAAATGATGGGAAACCATCTCTCAACCTAATATAACCCTAAATTGACCCTAACCCATGTCCAAGTAAAGCAAGGTGAACCCTCTTCAAAAATAATAAAACTTAACACATCACCTCTTATGTGTTATGGCCAATTTTGCAAATCCTTGATCAATACCTTGTGGAATGGATTCAATGGTTTGAAAATGTTTCTAAACTAATAAGAATCACATTAGAGTCAACAAAAGTCAAAACAAATGGAGAGAAATCAATTGGTGAGAAAATCCCATTTTCACTCAATTACACATAGAGCCAAATTTGCAAATCTTCAACCAAGGCCACCAATGCTTGATCCTTTGCTTGTAGAATACTTATATTTTATTAAACAAACACAATTGCATCAAAGAAACAAGAATCAAATCAAAGGAAATCTCAAATTCAATTCACATATGATAATGGTCATATGTCACTTTTATATTTTCTTCACCACTTTGCACCCCTGGTTTTGACTTTTCTTCAACCAAACTTGGTCAACTATGACCATGTCATCCAAGACCATGTCAAGGTCAACAACTTTCATGTTGACCATCCCTGCTGATGTTGACCGGGTTGACCAGAATAAGATTGCCAAGTGGAGACTTTCAATTAAAGAGAAGATGAACCACATTTTGAAATCTCACAAAACTTCTCCAAATTGAACCCCACCACCCCCATTCCATCTCTATGAATATATGATTGAGATCCACCAAAGGATTTTCCAAAATTTGAAAACTTTTCTCTTGCGGGCATTTAAGCAAACACCTTGTGTGCCCAAGCTAAATTTGAAGCCCATACTGATTTTTGGTTGGACTTGGTCCAACCCTGGCCACCCCTGCACATTTGGAGACCCTCCCTACCCTGCAGCACCAGAGCCACCACTTGCCTTGGACCAGTTTTGCCCAGAACGCCACCATGCCGGCCCTCATGACACACACCCATGTCACCTCCCTCTCTAGTCTATTTCAGCATGCAAGACCATGTCCTGGCCCCTCCACTCACCCCTCTGAACGTGCCAGACGTGATGCTCGACGACTTGATGCATCACACACACCCAATGACACACATGCCGGCCACCCTAGTCACCACCATGCCACCACTTGCCTCCTCTCTTTCTCTCTCTTTCTCACCGTGTCACCACGCGTGACATAGACCTCCTACACCTACCAGACATGAACATTTGACGGGGAGAGCACGAGGTCGACCGCCACTACCCGTGTCACGTCCCCTGATCACCACCCATGGACACGACCCCGTTCCCGCGTGCACACTGCGTTCCATCGCGTCACCTTGCGCCACCAGCTCTCCCTTGATCCCGCACTACTGCCAGACACGGCCATTGGCCCGCGCGCGCCCCTGGACGACGCCATGACGCGACGCCCCGAGAGGACGCCGACGTCGGCATTGACCCGGTACGCCCTGCACCTGACGCCAACAGCCTCGCCACTCCTCACGCGTCATCACCTACCCTTGAGCTCACCGCCTGACGCAGCAGCAGTGCCGGAGAAGCCCATGCCCGCCGTGCACCGTGACGTCGCCACCATGCCGGTCCCGTCGCGCCCCGCTCCTCCAGCCGCTATATAAACCCCCCCCCGCGCCTCTGGATTTCACCACACCATCCCACAGCATACTCCCTTCCCTCCTAGCGCAGCTCCTCTCCTCTCTTCGCCGCTCACCAACGCCCGAAGCTCGCCGGCGGCCACTCTCAAAACCGCCCAAAAACTTGTCGCCATAGCCTCCAACCCCTATACCATTTTGAAGCCCTGAGAAATCCCCGTCCAACGCACCCAACCTCGCCGCGAACCGTGCCCGGAGGTGAGCAGGAGAGCCGTCGGAAGCTTGCTGGCGACGGGAGGAAGACGATGGCCCAGGGCCGTTGGATCTTGATCCGACGCCCTGTGCGCCCCGCGCGCCGGCTACGTGCATGCGCCATGCACGCACGGCCTGGGCAGCAACTGGGCCGGCCCACTTCCTTCCCGCCCGCGTTTGAAATTCAAACTTCATTTATTTATTTTCTGTGTTTTTGCTCTCACATGCTTTGCCAAATCTTTAATCTTTCCAAATCTGCTCGGTCAATTTTGATAAATTTTATATATTTAGAAAGCTCATGAAAGGCCCCATCCAACCACATTGGATTCAAATCAAAATATGTTGTAGAATTTGAATAGTAAAAATAACAAAGCAGTAACTTTTCCAACTTCAAACAATTATTAAAAATCAACCATAAATGCTTTTGAGTTGATTCCAACCCTCATAATTCACATTTGATGTGGTCTAATTTATTATGTAATAAAATACTATAGTTGTTTCATATGATCATGGGCTAAACTCAAATAATGGCTATCTGGCCATTTCTAGTTCATTTAAACTTTTTCAAAAATGGTATTTAAATTGTATGAGGTATAGCACCTCATTTAAATCATCTTTTCAAGTTGTATGAAGTAATGTGATGACCCTGGTTGCTTGGTCTCTTTTTGCTCACTTAAGAATATTAAATGTTTGCCAGAGTAGCATTTAAATTGTTCCAACAAATTATTAAATCTTATGGGAGTGTTTCTCTCATTTAAATCTTGTCATGAATAATTCAAAGTGAGGTAGAGACTCTGGTCATTTAGGTCTCACATGAATTGTTGATGATATTAACTCTTTACCTTGTTATGATTAAAAGGTATGAGGTGTTCACCTCATTTAAATCATTTTTCTCAAATGATAAGTATGAAGAGGTTGACTTTGGTCAACCTAGGTCATATATGGTTCATAAGAGAAATTAAATCTTAATAAAATAGTGAGAAGAAGTTATATCTCTGAATAATTAAAAGTAACCCCTTATCTAGTAGGAGAGGAAATTATTTTTTTCCTAAATAAGAAAACAACACATTTACCCACTTAATAGTAATGAGTGATGCTAGTTTACTTGTGTAGATTATATGAAGTGTTTCACTTCATTTAAATCTTGTCCCAAGTATTTTCGTATGAAGTTTGAACCCCTGGTCCAATACTCTCACTCTAAATACTTGGAGATATTAAATCATAATAGGCATTATTAAATGGTATGAGGTATCCCTACCTCATTTAAATCATTTTCTCAAATGATGATGATGAATGGTTGACTTAGGTCAACATAAATTCATGTGTGATGATTTGAGAAATTAAATCTTAAAGAAGATTCAATGAGAGGAAATTATTCCTCGAGAACTATATGGAAACTATCATTTACATATAAAATGAGAGGAAATTATTCTTCCTCAAAGCAATACCACCAATGCACCAAATTGTATTAATTGTGGGCATAGAATAGTTTGTGTGAATATATGCGATGTTTGGAATAGCCAATGAATGGTTTGGTGATTGTATCCTCGTATTCGTTTTTAGACGCTAGTACCAAGGACTATCAAGAGGAGGAGGTATTCTACCAAGAGGAAGGAGAAGAAGACCACTTTGATCAATACACCAACCAAGGCAAGCTAGTATTCCTGCATGCTATTACCAATGCAAGCTACCACCCTTGCAAGCTAATATTCTTGCAAAGTGCAAAGCTCTAATAGAGCAAGGCACCCTCACCAATTTACTTTATGCTTCATGATCCCATCCCAAGTTTTATTCTTACAAGCTTTTGTTTTTGATTATTTATAACTTGCTTTTATAGTTAACTTTGGTCTAGAGATAGAATACTACAAGAGTATCAAACTTAGCCTAGAAAGCTATAAGCTAGTTAGCACCCCTCATGACTAGTTGCTAGTGCTCAATATCAAAAGTGACTACTCTAGATGGGAACTTGTGATTTGAAATGACTTTGAAAACCTTGGAATGATGAGTCATTCTATTGAAAGATTTTTGAAGGTGAATATGACTGGTGAATGACTTGGTGAATTTTACAAAAACTGATGGTTGGGTTTGGATGCGATACCATTCCAATTTTTGCAAGTACCCCCACAATACCTGATATGGGTAGGGCTTAACTAGAAGTTTATGTATCTTAGTATGGGTTCCCTCTAAACAAGCGTCATCGGGGTTATGCTGGAGGCTGCCTCTACAAAAGTGAAGTGATATGAAATGACGTGAATATGAGGTGAATGTCCGGCCCAAGCCCTGTGCAGTTCCCAGGCTGACAGTTTGTCTTCACTGGGAGGCCAAGCTCATGGGGAGAGATGCCTATACTAGGATATGTAAGTGAAAGGTTATGGTTGGTAGTCCGCACACGGAGTGTGGTAAATCAGGGCCAGTTAACCCTGACGGATTATTGCAAATGTTGTGGCACAAGTGTACGACCTCTGCAGAGTGTAGATCTATTCGAATAGCCGCGTCCACGGTTATGGACGGTTGGAAAGGCCATACTGTTCCGTCATCAGATTTTTTTCAAAATGTGACATGTGAAGGGCGACTTGTGAATCGAATTGAAAGGTGACTTTGACTTTGAATCACAACTGAGTTGTGGGAATGACACTAATGTTCCCACTTGAGTTAGTTGAGCAAATGAAGGTTTTTGAATTATAAAAGGGTTTACGAAATAAAACTGGCTTTATGCAAAGAAACTTAGAGCTTAGAACCCCCTTACTATAGTTGATAGTGTTCACTTTAGTATTAGTTTGCGAGTACTTTAAAGTACTCATGGCTTTGTCCCTGGCTATTCAAATGGCCAGACTATGAAGAGGAGTACCAGAACCCGGAAGAAGGACAGCAGGACGTCTACGATAACTAGGATCACTCCTGACGTCAACAGTTGCCTGTGGAACAGATGGACCACGACCGCTACTACTACGCTACTTCGCTTCCGCTATGTGTTTTGTAATTGATCAATAGATCACTAGTATTGTAATGAGACTGGATCATGTGATCCCTTGTTGTAAGACAATTATGCGTTGTAATGAATGATGTGTTGTGATATTAATCTATTATGTCTCGCAAAAACAATATTCCTGGGATTGCGATGAATGGCATAATAGGCATCTGGACCTAAAAATCCGGGTGTTGACAAGTTGGTATCAGAGCCATTGTTGACCTTAGGAGACCCTAGTTAGAATGGACGTCTGCAAAACTTAGTTTCAAAAACCAAAGAAGTGAATATTTGTGAAAAACTTATTCTCCCTCTTATCCTTGAAATCTTTTTTCAAAATGAGAAATTCATACTCTACTTTCTTTGCAAGCCTACATAAAATTTTGCACACCTGACTACTTCTCTAATTTACTCCTCCTCTTTGTTCACAGATGACGTACCAATGGGAGTCCTATCAGCTTGGTTCCGGAGGCGACCTAAGGATCGAAAAGGAGTTGAAGCAACTGGTGGACTATCTAGGACACCCGTATCCCGAGTTCTTCGGAATACCCCTCAAAGCTCAGTTAGGAGAACCACCTCGGTGGGACGTTTCTACTGATCTACGAAGGAAGCTTGATGCCCCGGTATGGGAAACCATATGGTTTTCTGTAACGGGAAACACTTGGAAGGAAGGACTAGACAAAGCTATGCAAGAAGCAATTTCCCGTCTGTGTGGACAAAATGAAGACAAGATCAAGAACACTCGTTTCATCTACTACCCAAGGCATGACTCCATGGGAAGACCGATGACCATGCCCCTACCACAACCAAAGATGAACCCCTATGAAGCACCTCAGGATTTCAGGCAGTACAAAACCCGCAGGGATTTGGACAACGCCCTCGCCTCTCGCCAAGCACCTCACCCGTGAAGACGAAGACTCCACCCTAAAGAGTAGTATCTCTAAGCACTTAAGTAGGTGTGAGTTGTATCAGGATCCCCCTTGTATCGTAGAGCGATGAATGGTTCTTCAAACCAACGGTGTGTTAGATTTGTAATATGTGATGCTTGGTATGAATGAAAAAGTGTTGTCGGTTTTCACCCCCGCAACACTACTCAAAATTTCAAATTGTGAACCTTTAAAATTTTTAACAAAACAAACCATAGAAATTTCCCTCTTATCTTATCATCTACCTCAATGTTCAGATGGCCCCACCAACCCGCAACCCCACCCAGGATGCCATGATGCAACTGCTGCAGACAATGATGGCAGATCGAGAAGTCGAGAGAGCTGAACGCCAAGCCAACATCGTTGCACTACAGCAGCTTGCTCAGAACAACAACGGCCATGGAAACCACGATCACCCTGGATCGAAGCTAAAGAACTTTCAACACACCAACCCTCCGGTATTTAGCAAGACTGAAGAGCCCCTAGATGCCGATGACTGGCTCCAGACCATGGAAAACAACCTCGAAGTTGCGGGAGTTGAAGCCGCAGAGAAAGTGCTGTTTGCCACGCACTACTTAACAGGACCAGCCAGAGCTTGGTGGACCAGCACCCGTGCCATGAATGCAGGACAAATGATGACTTGGGGAGACTTCAAGCTGAAGTTTAGCAAATACCATGTGCCCCAGGGACTGATCAAGAAGATGAGAGATGAGTTCCGTGAACTCAAACAAGGAAGGATGTCCGTGGTGGAATACCGCGACAGGTTTCTTACCCTGTCAAGGTACGCCCCGGATGAGACTGACCCCAATGAGAAGCGAAAGGAAAGATTTCTGAACGGACTGCACGACGAGATGCAAACTGTGTTAGTGAACATTCCGTTCGCTGACTTAGAAGCCCTCGTGGACTCAGCCATACAGATGGAAGGAAAGCTGCATCAGGCCAACGAGAACCGCAAGAGAAGAATGATGAACCAGAGTGGACCCCACCATAACCAGAAGTATCGCAATAACTACTCTGGAGGATTCACCCCAAGATACAACAAGCCCCCTGCCCAGAATTATCGCCCCAACTACACCAACAACAACGGAGGACCCCCGAAACCCGGAGGCAACAACAACAACGGCCACAACAACAACAACCACCCCAACAGCAACAAAAATGGAAACAACAACAACCCCAATAATGCCCCAAGGACTGGAAGCAATGCTACCCCCGTCAACCCCAAAGACAAGTCCACCGTCAACTGCTATGAATGTGGAGTCGTGGGTCACTTCTCCAAGGAGTGCCCCAAGAAGCTTGCCAGGATTGCCGCCAATACCGCAGCACCTGCTCAGCAACAGCGCCGCTTTGCCGGAAGAAAGAATCAGAACAACAACAACGGCCGTCTCTACCACCTGACTGCCACTGAAGCTCAGGAAGCACCCCAGATCAGGCCAAGTATGTCCTCCTGTTAATAAAATGCTCAATCTCTCTTAGGAACCTAACTTTTCTTAAAATCTCGGGACGAGATTTGTTTAAGGGGGAAGGGTTTGTAACAACCCAAAAATTTCAAAACAAACAAAATGAATTTCCCTAGTTCCAAATTTTGGAACCAACAAAAACTTTTATTAAAATAAGATTGATACATATAGACCTTGTTTAAATCTTGTGTTTTGCCATGATGAGTGTTATTATGCTTATGTGCTAAACCCTAAAACCCTAAAGTGATCAAGTGAAGATCACCAATCAAATAAAATACAAGAGAAAGAAGTCAAATAAGAAAAACCTTAAACCCTAACCTTCTCCAAAATTCTTTGGATCCTTTTTGAGAAACCCAAAATAAAATAAAAAGACATATGGGGGCATATAGCTCTAATAGGTAACTCTTAAACCCTACCTTTGTTAATTATGCTAAATGGTGGTGAACCATTGTGAACCCCACTAAACCCTAAACCTCACCCCTCTTTCCACCACCCTAGTTAAATTGAAATAAAAAGAAATTAAATAAGAAAAAGGTATATGTGCCTATGGCTATTTTTATAAAAACTTACCCTAAGCCTTTCTACTTTGCTTAGAGGTTTGGAAAACCTTCTTATACCTTACCTAGTACTTATCAAACCAAATCCAAGTGGTTTCCAAAGAAAATAAAAAGAAACTAAAAATGCCATAGAGGCATATGTAAGAAAAGTGCAAATTTGTGAATTTGAGAAGATTGACCCTAGGACTTGTTGTGAATGGATGGATCACTTCCATATACCATTTCAACCCTCAACAACCCCTTTGGGCCAAGAACACTCAAATCAAAAATCAAATGCAACTTATGCATAGAGGCATATGAGACACATAGCCATTTCACCAAACTTTGACCTATGGCTTTAAACCTTGATCAAATGATGGGAAACCATCTCTCAACCTAATATAACCCTAAATTGACCCTAACCCATGTCCAAGTAAAGCAAGGTGAACCCTCTTCAAAAATAATAAAACTTAACACATCACCTCTTATGTGTTATGGCCAATTTTGCAAATCCTTGATCAATACCTTGTGGAATGGATTCAATGGTTTGAAAATGTTTCTAAACTAATAAGAATCACATTAGAGTCAACAAAAGTCAAAACAAATGGAGAGAAATCAATTGGTGAGAAAATCCCATTTTCACTCAATTACACATAGAGCCAAATTTGCAAATCTTCAACCAAGGCCACCAATGCTTGATCCTTTGCTTGTAGAATACTTATATTTTATTAAACAA
This sequence comes from Lolium perenne, assembly GCF_019359855.2. Classification (NCBI taxonomy): domain Eukaryota; kingdom Viridiplantae; phylum Streptophyta; class Magnoliopsida; order Poales; family Poaceae; genus Lolium; species Lolium perenne. The sequence goes on along the minus strand of NC_067246.2, from coordinate 187,863,103 downwards.
ACACAATTGCATCAAAGAAACAAGAATCAAATCAAAGGAAATCTCAAATTCAATTCACATATGATAATGGTCATATGTCACTTTTATATTTTCTTCACCACTTTGCACCCCTGGTTTTGACTTTTCTTCAACCAAACTTGGTCAACTATGACCATGTCATCCAAGACCATGTCAAGGTCAACAACTTTCATGTTGACCATCCCTGCTGATGTTGACCGGGTTGACCAGAATAAGATTGCCAAGTGGAGACTTTCAATTAAAGAGAAGATGAACCACATTTTGAAATCTCACAAAACTTCTCCAAATTGAACCCCACCACCCCCATTCCATCTCTATGAATATATGATTGAGATCCACCAAAGGATTTTCCAAAATTTGAAAACTTTTCTCTTGCGGGCATTTAAGCAAACACCTTGTGTGCCCAAGCTAAATTTGAAGCCCATACTGATTTTTGGTTGGACTTGGTCCAACCCTGGCCACCCCTGCACATCTGGAGACCCTCCCTACCCTGCAGCACCAGAGCCACCACTTGCCTTGGACCAGTTTTGCCCAGAACGCCACCATGCCGGCCCTCATGACACACACCCATGTCACCTCCCTCTCTAGTCTATTTCAGCATGCAAGACCATGTCCTGGCCCCTCCACTCACCCCTCTGAACGTGCCAGACGTGATGCTCGACGACTTGATGCATCACACACACCCAATGACACACATGCCGGCCACCCTAGTCACCACCATGCCACCACTTGCCTCCTCTCTTTCTCTCTCTTTCTCACCGTGTCACCACGCGTGACATAGACCTCCTACACCTACCAGACATGAACATTTGACGGGGAGAGCACGAGGTCGACCGCCACTACCCGTGTCACGTCCCCTGATCACCACCCATGGACACGACCCCGTTCCCGCGTGCACACTGCGTTCCATCGCGTCACCTTGCGCCACCAGCTCTCCCTTGATCCCGCACTACTGCCAGACACGGCCATTGGCCCGCGCGCGCCCCTGGACGACGCCATGACGCGACGCCCCGAGAGGACGCCGACGTCGGCATTGACCCGGTACGCCCTGCACCTGACGCCAACAGCCTCGCCACTCCTCACGCGTCATCACCTACCCTTGAGCTCACCGCCTGACGCAGCAGCAGTGCCGGAGAAGCCCATGCCCGCCGTGCACCGTGACGTCGCCACCATGCCGGTCCCGTCGCGCCCCGCTCCTCCAGCCGCTATATAACCCCCCCCCCCCCCCGCGCCTCTGGATTTCACCACACCATCCCACAGCATACTCCCTTCCCTCCTAGCGCAGCTCCTCTCCTCTCTTCGCCGCTCACCAACGCCCGAAGCTCGCCGGCGGCCACTCTCAAAACCGCCCAAAAACTTGTCGCCATAGCCTCCAACCCCTATACCATTTTGAAGCCCTGAGAAATCCCCGTCCAACGCACCCAACCTCGCCGCGAACCGTGCCCGGAGGTGAGCAGGAGAGCCGTCGGAAGCTTGCTGGCGACGGGAGGAAGACGATGGCCCAGGGCCGTTGGATCTTGATCCGACGCCCTGTGCGCCCCGCGCGCCGGCTACGTGCATGCGCTATGCACGCACGGCCCGGGCAGCAACTGGGCCGGCCCACTTCCTTCCCGCCCGTGTTTGAAATTCAAACTTCGTTTATTTATTTTCTGTGTTTTTGCTCTCACATGCTTTGCCAAATCTTTAATCTTTCCAAATCTGCTCGGTCAATTTTGATAAATTTTATATATTTAGAAAGCTCATGAAAGGCCCCATCCAACCACATTGGATTCAAATCAAAATATGTTGTAGAATTTGAATAGTAAAAATAACAAAGCAGTAACTTTTCCAACTTCAAACAATTATTAAAAATCAACCATAAATTCTTTTGAGTTGATTCCAACCCTCATAATTCACATTTGATGTGGTCTAATTTATTATGTAATAAAATACTATAGTTGTTTCATATGATCATGGGCTAAACTCAAATAATGGCTATCTGGCCATTTCTAGCTCATTTAAACTTTTTCAAAAATGGTATTTAAATTGTATGAGGTATAGCACCTCATTTAAATCATCTTTTCAAGTTGTATGAAGTAATGTGATGACCCTGGTTGCTTGGTCTCTTTTTGCTCACTTAAGAATATTAAATGTTTGCCAGAGTAGCATTTAAATTGTTCCAACAAATTATTAAATCTTATGGGAGTGTTTCTCTCATTTAAATCTTGTCATGAATAATTCAAAGTGAGGTAGAGACTCTGGTCATTTAGGTCTCACATGAATTGTTGATGATATTAACTCTTTACCTTGTTATGATTAAAAGGTATGAGGTGTTCACCTCATTTAAATCATTTTTCTCAAATGATAAGTATGAAGAGGTTGACTTTGGTCAACCTAGGTCATATATGGTTCATAAGAGAAATTAAATCTTAATAAAATAGTGAGAAGAAGTTATATCTCTGAATAATTAAAAGTAACCCCTTATCTAGTAGGAGAGGAAATTATTTTTTTCCTAAATAAGAAAACAACACATTTACCCACTTAATAGTAATGAGTGATGCTAGTTTACTTGTGTAGATTATATGAAGTGTTTCACTTCATTTAAATCTTGTCCCAAGTATTTTCATATGAAGTTTGAACCCCTGGTCCAATACTCTCACTCTAAATACTTGGAGATATTAAATCATAATAGGCATTATTAAATGGTATGAGGTATCCCTACCTCATTTAAATCATTTTCTCAAATGATGATGATGAATGGTTGACTTAGGTCAACATAAATTCATGTGTGATGATTTGAGAAATTAAATCTTAAAGAAGATTCAATGAGAGGAAATTATTCCTCGAGAACTATATGGAAACTATCATTTACATATAAAATGAGAGGAAATTATTCTTCCTCAAAGCAATACCACCAATGCACCAAATTGTATTAATTGTGGGCATAGAATAGTTTGTGTGAATATATGCGATGTTTGGAATAGCCAATGAATGGTTTGGTGATTGTATCCTCGTATTCGTTTTTAGACGCTAGTACCGAGGACTATCAAGAGGAGGAGGTATTCTACCAAGAGGAAGGAGAAGAAGACCACTTTGATCAATACACCAACCAAGGCAAGCTAGTATTCCTGCATGCTATTACCAATGCAAGCTACCACCCTTGCAAGCTAATATTCTTGCAAAGTGCAAAGCTCTAATAGAGCAAGGCACCCTCACCAATTTACTTTATGCTTCATGATCCCATCCCAAGTTTTATTCTTACAAGCTTTTGTTTTTGATTATTTATAACTTGCTTTTATAGTTAACTTTGGTCTAGAGATAGAATACTACAAGAGTATCAAACTTAGCCTAGAAAGCTATAAGCTAGTTAGCACCCCTCATGACTAGTTGCTAGTGCTCAATATCAAAAGTGACTACTCTAGATGGGAACTTGTGATTTGAAATGACTTTGAAAACCTTGGAATGATGAGTCATTCTATTGAAAGATTTTTGAAGGTGAATATGACTGGTGAATGACTTGGTGAATTTTACAAAAACTGATGGTTGGGTTTGGATGCGATACCATTCCAATTTTTGCAAGTACCCCCACAATACCTGATATGGGTAGGGCTTAACTAGAAGTTTATGTATCTTAGTATGGGTTCCCTCTAAACAAGCGTCATCGGGGTTATCTTTGGAGGCTGCCTCTACAAAAGTGAAGTGATATGAAATGACGTGAATATGAGGTGAATGTCCGGCCCAAGCCCTGTGCAGTTCCCAGGCTGACAGTTTGTCTTCACTGGGAGGCCAAGCTCATGGGGAGAGATGCCTATACTAGGATATGTAAGTGAAAGGTTATGGTTGGTAGTCCGCACACGGAGTGTGGTAAATCAGGGCCAGTTAACCCTGACGGATTATTGCAAATGTTGTGGCACAAGTGTACGACCTCTGCAGAGTGTAGATCTATTCGAATAGCCGCGTCCACGGTTATGGACGGTTGGAAAGGCCATACTGTTCCGTCATCAGATTTTTTTCAAAATGTGACATGTGAAGGGCGACTTGTGAATCAAATTGAAAGGTGACTTTGACTTTGAATCACAACTGAGTTGTGGGAATGACACTAATGTTCCCACTTGAGTTAGTTGAGCAAATGAAGGTTTTTGAATTATAAAAGGGTTTACGAAATAAAACTGGCTTTATGCAAAGAAACTTAGAGCTTAGAACCCCCTTACTATAGTTGATAGTGTTCACTTTAGTATTAGTTTGCGAGTACTTTAAAGTACTCATGGCTTTGTCCCTGGCTATTCAAATGGCCAGACTATGAAGAGGAGTACCAGAACCCGGAAGAAGGACAGCAGGACGTCTACGATAACTAGGATCACTCCTGACGTCAACAGTTGCCTGTGGAACAGATGGACCACGACCGCTACTACTACGCTACTTCGCTTCCGCTATGTGTTTTGTAATTGATCAATAGATCACTAGTATTGTAATGAGACTGGATCATGTGATCCCTTGTTGTAAGACAATTATGCGTTGTAATGAATGATGTGTTGTGATATTAATCTATTATGTCTCGCAAAAACAATATTCCTGGGATTGCGATGAATGGCATAATAGGCATCTGGACCTAAAAATCCGGGTGTTGACAGGGAGCTTGATCTTCGAGCACGACCTCAACGTCGTCTCTGACTTCCTTGGGCGCCCACACCCCGAGTTCCACGGGGTTCAGCTGGACGACACGCCCGGAGGAGAGTTGTAGTGGGTGATCACTGCCGACTTGAGGGGCAAGATGGAGCCTCCCACCTCGGAGAGGATCCTCTTCTCCTTCCGCGAGAGCAACTGGCTCGATGGACTCGCACGTGGCCTTCAGGAGGCACTTGCGCGCCTCTGTGGACAGAACGTGGTGCGCATCCTCGCCTCTCGCTACGCCCACCTTGTGAGGCGTGATGCTGCGGGAGTGCCCATGAAGCTACAGCCGCACCCGGAGTTGAGGCACCATGCTGAGCACCTGGACTTCATGCTCTACCAGACTCAGAGGGACCTCGACGCCACTCGCGCTTACGCGAACCAGACCCATGCTCACATCACCGAGCAGGGTGAGGCGATCAGGCTACTCAACAACGACCGCAAGAGCCTTCGCCAGCAGCGTGCCAAGAAGGACGCTACGATTCGTCGCCTTCGCGCCCGGATCGCGTCACTTGAGGCCACTGTCAAGGCCCAGGAGGATCAGATTCGTCAGCTGGAGGATGACGATGGAGGCATCGACATTCGGGGAGGAGACGCCTTCCTGAGCGACGACAACGACTTTGAGGAGGACGAGAACACCGAGGAGGAGGACTACGAGTTCCTGGAGGCAGGACCTGACGACTACGTCCCGATCGATGTCGATGATGAGGAGTAGTTGCACTAGTCTCACTTATGTAGGTGTGAGTTGTATCCCGTCCTTTGTATCGTTGCATGAGAATGGTTCTTAAAACCATCGGAGTATGTGTGTGTTAGATTGTACTATGTGTTGAATGAATGAATGAATGTTATGTTTGTCATGAAAAGATTACAAGTTTTCAAATAATTTTTCAAACTTAACCAAAATGAACCATAGAATGTTCCCTCTTATCTCATGATCTTCTATATCTTCAGATGGCCCCTCCAAATCGCACCAACGACGCGATGTTGCAACTGCTGCAGACCATGCTTGCCGACCGGGAAACAGAAAGAGCCGAACGCCAAGCCAACCTTGTCGCCTTGCAGAACATCGCCAACCAAGGCCATGGAAATCATGACCATCCCGGATCCAAGCTCAAGAACTTCCAAAACACCAATCCCCCGGTGTTTAGCAAGACCGAGGAGCCCCTCGACGCCGATGATTGGCTCCAGACTATGGAGAACAATCTGGAGGTAGCCGGAGTGGAGGCCAACGAGAAAGTCTTGTTCGCCACTCACTATCTCGCTGGACCAGCCCGCGCTTGGTGGACAAGCACCCGTGCCATGAACGGAGGACAATTCATGACTTGGGAGGATTTCAAACTCAAGTTCAGCAAGTACCATGTACCCCCGGGTCTTATCAAGAAGATGAGGGATGAATTCCGGGAGCTGAAACAAGGTCGCATGACGGTGGTTGAATACCGCGACAAGTTTCTCACACTGTCGAGGTATGCCCCTGATGAGACCGACACCGTTGAGAAGAGGAAGGAGAGATTCCTGAACAGACTGCATGATGAGATGCAGACTGTCCTCGTCAACATCCCCTTCGCCGACCTCGAAGCCCTTGTTGACTCCGCCATCCAGATGGAGGGCAAGTTAAACCAAGCCAATGAGAACCGCAAGCGCCGCATGGCGAATCAGAGTGGATCAAGCCACCCCCAGAAGTTTCGCCCTAGCTCAAGCGGAAGTTTCACTCCGAGAAACAACAAACCCCAGATGCAGAACTCGCGCCCCGGTTATCTGAACCGGAGTGGAGGAAACTCCAAGCCAGGAGGCTACAACAACAACAACAACAACAACAACTACAACCGCGCTCCACCCTGAGCCCCTAACAACAACAACAACAACAACAACACCAACACCGCTCCCAGAACCGGAAGCAATGCCGTGCCCGTTGCGAACAAGCAGGACAAGACCACTATCACTTGTTATGAGTGTGGTGTAGTGGGGCACTACTCCAACGAGTGTCCCAAGCGTCTTGCCAAGCTCGCCGGCAACACCGCTGCACCTGCTCAGCAGCAACGCCGTGTCTCCACCGGCAAGAAGTTCGCCCCCAACAACCCCAACAACCGCAACGGCCGCCTCTACCACATGAACGCTGAAGAAGCCCAGGAAGCACCAGATGTTGTACTGGGTATGTTTTCTGTCAACCACATCCCTGCCAGAGTGTTGTTGGATTCTGGAGCATCTCATTCATTTGTCACCGAAGACTTTGCATCAACAAGTAAAATTCAACCCCTCAGTTTGAAGCATGTTATGATAGTTCAAATCCCCGGATCAACCACCAAAGCCAGAAAATTTTGCAAAAATGTACCAATCAAAATCCATGATGTAGATTTCTTTGCAAATCTAATCATACTGGGAACCAAAGGTTTGGAAGTTGTCCTAGGAGTGGACTGGATGTCCAAGCACAATGGATTGATAGACTGTGCCAAGAAAGCCATCACCATGACTAGCAGCACCGGTATCGTAGTTGAGCACGTCTCTGAAAAACTACCCAGAAAATTCACCTGCAACCAAAGTGTATCCAAGCCAACTCTGGATCAAATCAGGGTCGTTTGTCGCTACCCTGATGTGTTTCCGGATGATCTACCCGGTATGCCCCCGGATAGGGATATCGAGTTTATCATCGAGTTAATCCCCGGAACTGGACCCATAGCCCAGAGAGCCTACAGCATGAACGCAACCGAGCTTGTGGAGCTGAAGAAGCAAATAGATGATATGTTGGCCAAAGGTCTTATTAGACCAAGTGCATCCCCCTGGAGATCCCCCGTCTTGTTTGTGGACAAGAAAGATGGTGCAAATCGTTTATGCACGGACTATCGTAAGCTTAACGATGTCACCATCAAAAACAAATACCCCCTACCCAAGATAGAAGACTTGTTCGATCAACTCACCGGATCCCGAGTTTTCTCCAAGATAGATCTTAGAAATGGATATCATCAGCTGAAAATCCGAGCAACCGACATTCCAAAAACTGCCTTTACCACCAGATATGGGTTGTATGAGTACAACGTCATGTCGTTTGGACTGACCAATGCCCCCGCTTATTTCATGAATCTCATGAATAAGATCTTCATGAACTTTTTGGACAAGTTTGTCGTTGTATTCATCGACGACATCCTCGTCTACTCCAAGTCCGAAGAAGAACATGAACAGCATTTGGAGATTGTCCTAGAAACCCTTAGACAGCACAAGTTATATGCCAAGTTTAGCAAGTGTGAGTTTTGGTTGGAAGAAGTTGGATTCCTGGGACACATCTTGTCTGCAGGAGGAATTGCCGTAGATCCCGCCAAAATCAAAACTGTTATGGAATGGCAAGCCCCAACCACCCAAACCGAGGTCCGCGCTTTTCTTGGATTAGCCGGATACTACCGCAGATTTGTAGAAGGTTTTTCGAGCATCGCTCGACCAATGACCCAACTGCTGAAAAAGGACAGAAAGTTTGAGTGGACCGACAAATGCGAAGAGAGCTTTCAACAGCTCAAGAGTAGACTGACAACAGCCCCAATCCTGATCATGCCAGATATCGCAAATCCCTTTGACGTATATTGCGACGTCTCCAAGACTGGACTTGGATGCGTGCCTATGCAAGAAGGCAAGGTTGTATCCTACCTTTCAAGACAACTCAAGCAACATGAACAGAACTACCCAACCCATGACCTCGAGCTTGCAGCCGTGGTCTTAGCCTTGAAAGTTTGGCGTCATTACCTCATGGGTAATCGATGCGAGATCTACTCCGACCACAAAAGCCTCAAATACATATTCACCCAGAAGGAGCTGAACATGAGACAACGCCGATGGATCGAACTGATCAAGGATTACGACATGGAGATTCACTACCACCCCGGCAAGGCCAATGTGGTAGCGGATGCTTTGAGTAGACTGCCGTGCCAGTTGAACTCCATGCTCGCAACTGAACAGCCCAGCTTGCATCAAGAGTTTGAATAGTTCAGACTTGAACTTGTTAGCGAAGGATTCCTAGCCAGCATAGAACTGCAACCCACCTTGGTTAGTCAAATCAAGGAAGCCCAGAAGGACAACGCTAGCATTGACGGAATCAAGAAACAGATAGCCGCAGGAAAAGCCCCCGGATTCACCGTAGACGAAGCCGGAATTCTTTGGTACAAAGAACGTCTCTGCGTACCATCGGACTCTGACTTGAAACAAGTCATCCTGCAAGAAGCCCATGACACCCTTTATTCAATCCACCCCGGAGGTACCAAGATGTACCAAGATCTGAAGGAACAATTTTGGTGGCACGGAATGAAGAGAGAGATCGGTAGCTATATCGCTAAGTGTGACATCTGTCAGAGAGTTAAGGCAGAACATCAACGACCCGCCGGACTGTTACAACCCCTCCAGATTCCAGAATGGAAATGGGACTCCGTAGGAATGGACTTTATCACCGGACTGCCCAAATCCAGCAAAGGCAATGATTCCATATGGGTAGTGGTCGATAGATTGACCAAAGTCGCCCATTTCATCGCCGTCAAAACCACTTACCAAGGCCCAAAGTTAGCTGAGCTATATATCTCCAGAATAGTCGCCCTGCACGGAACCCTCAAATCGATAGTGTCAGATAGAGGATCACAGTTCACCTCAAGGTTCTGGCAGAAAGTGCATGAAGGACTAGGCACTCGCCTAAATTTCAGCACCGCCTATCACCCTCAGACCAACGGACAGACTGAGAGAGTAAACCAGATACTGGAGGACATGCTTAGAGCATGCGTACTGGAATACGGATCCAAGTGGGAAGACTGCCTACCTTACGCAGAATTCTCTTACAACAATAGCTATCAAGCCAGCCTACAGATGGCCCCCTTTGAAGCCTTGTACGGAAGGAAATGCCGTACCCCCCTGAACTGGTCGGAAGTCGGAGAGAGCCAAGTTTTTGGCCCAGATGTTCTTCGTGAAGCCGAAGAGAAAGTACACAAGATTCGCGAGTACCTCAAGACGGCGCAATCGAGACAGAAGAGCTACGCCGACAAGAGACGTCGGGAGATGACCTTTGAGATCGGAGACTTCGTCTATCTCAAGGTATCCCCCTTGAAAGGAATGCAAAGGTTTCAACTGAAAGGAAAGCTTGCACCCCGCTATGTCGGACCTTTCAAAGTCCTCAACCGCCGAGGAGAAGTATCTTATCAACTGGAGTTGCCTGAAGAAATGTCGGCTGTGCACGACGTGTTTCACATCTCACTCCTCCGGAAGTGCCTTGAAGTCCCGGAGAAGACTGAAGTGTTCAAGAACATCGATCACCGATCGGTGGATATCAACAAGGATCTGACTTACCGCGAAGTGCCGATTCGCATTCTGGAAGAAGCTTACCGAACCACCCGCACCCGAAGCATCAAGTTTCTGAAGATACAATGGAGCAATCATACCGAGGATGAAGCCACATGGGAACGCGAAGACTTCATGAAGAAGGAGTACCCAGATCTCTTTAGTACCTAACTTTCTTTTCGATCTCGGGACGAGATCTTTTGTAAGGGGGAAGGGTTTGTAACACCCCAAATTTCAATAAAAAGAAAGTTAGAGAATTCCAGAAGGCAAAATTTCAAACCAACAAAAACTTTTTAATTTGCATATAGTACCATGCATAGGACTTGTGCATTGGTTTGATATGCCATGATGATTGCTATTACTTGTATTTGATATGCCCTAAAACCCTAATGTGATCATATTAAGATCACCAACCAAATAAATCAAAGAGGAAGAAAAGTCGATAAAATGAAAAAAAACCTTAAAACCCTCACATATGCCCTATGGCATTTTTATAAATTTTGACCCTAGACCTATTTGGTCTTCACCATTAGTTGAATAATGTTATTAAACACTTATTACAACTTTTGGAATCAAAGAATCACAATTCAAATGAAATTCAAACACAAATCTAGCTCACATATGATAATGGTCAAAATTGACAATTATAGTCTGAGCACCACTTTGAGCACTTGCCATTCAATTTTCCCAAACCAACTCTTGCTAACTCTTTGCACCATTTCAAAGTCAACATCAAGGTGAACAACTTTGGTAAAGATCACCATGCCAAAATCATCTTTGATCATGAGCAAGGCTCATCCAAAGTCACAACTTTCTCACATATACAACATTCTCCACTTAGCCATTTTTGCCAATTCTTGAATTCTAATTGTTCCACCACCACCTCAAATCACCTCTGGTCAAATACAACTTATATCAACACTCACATTTCAAAAAGATTCACCATTTGAATATTTTCAAATTTGGATATTTTTGCAATTTACAAATTCGGGCACTATTTGCAACTATTGCAAATAGTGAATCTACCTCACCTAAACTACTCTAATCTACACCATTGTGTCCCCTGGTCCCCTCTAACCCTAATTGGTGCATAGTGATGCTAAGGAGAGGAGGAGAGCAACTAGGGCATGGCCATGCCGGCCATGTCGCCGAGCCCGACCACCTCCCCTCTCTCCCCTTGCTTCTCTGCCATGGCCACCTCGCCACAGCACGCCAACGCACCTCCTACGCCACCCTAGCCTCGCCATGGTCACGCTCGAGGATGACACACGCCGGACGACGCGCGCCCTGGACGCGCTCACCATGCCGGTGACGTCGCGCGTGGACATGCGCGCGGACGTCACAGTACACGCGCCGCGCCACCACCTCGCTCTCGCCCTGGACCCGCTAGCGATGAGTTGAGCATCCACGCGCCACCTGGACACCACCAGACAATGCCTCGACCACGACCCGTGCCCGCCGCCGCCAGAGACGAAGAGGAAACCCCGACGCGGACACCGCCAGACATGGACGCAACGCGAGCGATTCCGACGCTCCCCGACCAAGCTGTCGCTGCCAGTAGCACCGCCTGGACACGTAGAGCATCGCCATGACCACGCCTAGCTCGACCAGCCACCGGAGAAGCCGCGCCATGGTCGCCCGCATCACTGCCCCGCCACCCTCTCTCAATCCTATAAATAGGGAGTTCCCTGGACAGAACCAAGCACACCATCTCACTCCCCACCTCTCAGTGCTTCTCAACCACCACTCCACCCATCGAATCATCGCCGGAGCTGCTCCAATTTGAAGATCGACGCCGCCAGTACCCGGAGGTCGCCGCCGTCGATTGGAGCTGTTCCAGGAGGAGCCGCCGGTACCAGGAGCTCCGCCGTCGTCCACAACTTCACCACGCACACTGCCATCCCTCGCTGGAGCACTGGTTAGCCCGCCGACCCCCTACTGCCGCCGCCGCATCATCGGGTTCTCGTCGGCGACGACGATGAACCACCGCCGTTGATCTGCGTTCTAATCCAACGCTCCACTTTAAAACGTACCGATTCGGTGACGCTGAGTCACTGACGCGCGGACCCCACCCTGTCAGCGCGCCGCGCGTCTGTGGATCGTGGTTGGGCTGGACTGGGTTGGTTTGGGCCGTTTTCAAATCTTTCAGCCCAACTAGTTTTCCCGCCGGCCTACTAATCCAAATCCAGTTTAAATAATATCAAATGAATTTCAATACTGCTGCCACTTTGAAATTCAATAGATTTAAATTGGCTAAACCAAATTTGATGAACTTGATATTGTTGGAAAGCTAGAGAAATTATCTATCAAATGCCACTAGTCCCATGACCAGATTCTTTGTAGAATTAATGTGATAAAAATAAAAAGGCAGGGACTTTTCCCTATTCAAATAATATTTAAAAATCAACCAAAATAGATATTAATTTAATTCCAACTCTAATAGCTCACATTTGACTTACACTAATTGTTTCTGCAATAAATGGTGTGGTCACTTGGCATGATCAAGCCCTAGTTTAATTAATGGATCATTTGACTAGTTTAACTAGTTGATATTGTCCAAAACTATTAAAGTAAATTATGTGGAGTCTTATACTTCATTTAAACTTGTCTCACATGAATTCATGGGATGTTTGGACCCCTGGTCCCAAACTCTCTTATATGAATTACTTGAGATTTAAATCATATGTAGTGATATTAAAGTGTATGAGGTGATCTACCTCATTTAAATCATTTTTCCCAAATGATGATGATGAACATTTGACTTAGGTCAATATGAGTTCATCCATGATTGTTTGAGAAATTAAATCTTAAGAAGATTTCAATGAGAGGAAATTATTTCTCAAGAACCCTATGGAAACTATCATTTACATATTAAATACAAAGAAGTGAATTCTACCACCCATGCAGCTAAGTAGATTATTTTGTGTGAATAGAATAGCTTGTGTGTTTATATGTGATGTATGGAATAGCCATTGAATTAGTGAGTAATTATACTCGTATTCAAATTTAGACGGTAGCACCGGAGAGTACGCCGAAGAAGAAGGTTGCTACCAAGAGGAGGAGGAGGAACAGTTTGAGAACTACCAAGGCAAGCTATTATTCTTGCAAAGTGCAAAGCCCCTTGGGGCAAGGCACCATGATTCTTACCTTTTCTTACATGAGCCTATCCCAAGTTTTTACTTTACAAGTTTTACTTGTTTTCTAAATGAGTTACTTCTATAGTTAACTTTGGTCAAAGTACAAGTTGGTTACTAGAGTAGTGAAGTTAGTCTCTTCCAAGCAAAGCAAGATAGCACCCCTCATGATTTAGAGCTAGTGCTAATGAAATAAAACTTGACTACTCTAGATGGGAACAATGTGAATTTTGAAATGAATTTGAAACCTTGGAATGATGAAGCATTCCATTGAATGATTTTTGAAGGTGAATTTGACCAAGAGAAGATGGTGATTTTTGATAAAACAATGGTGTTGGTTTGAATGCGATACCTTTCCAATTATTAAGTACCCCCACAATACCTGATTATGGGTAGGGCTTAACTGGAAGTTTATGCGCCTTAGTATGGGTTCCCTCTGAACACACGTCATAGGGGTTACGCTTGAGGCTGCCTCCGTTGTTGAGAAATGATGTGAAGTTGAGGTGAATTGTACGGCCAAGCCCTGTGCAGTTCCCAGGTTGACAGTTGGTCTTCACTGGGAGGCCAAGCTCATGGGGAGAGGTGCTCATACTAGGATTCGTAAGTGAAAGGTTATGGTTGATGATCCGCGTACTGTGTTACGATGATTCGGGGTAATCCCGACGGATGAAATCAAATGTTGTGGCACAAGTGTGCAACCTCTGCAGAGTGTAAACCTATTCGAATAGCCGCGTCCACGGTTACGGACGGTTGGAAAGGCCATACAGTTTCCGATGTCATATCTTTGAAAATGATGTTGAAAGGTGATGGTGAAATGACTTGTGGTGAATTGAATTGAAATCACCACTTGAATGGTGGGAATGACACTAATGTTCCCACTTGAGTTAGTTAGCACTTGAATAAGCTTCTCTCAAACTTTGTGAACTAAAACTAGCTTTATGCAAATAAACTAGAGCTTAGCGAACCATACTAGAATGTCTAGCACTTACATTAGTATTAGTTTGCGAGTACTCAACGTACTCACGGCTTTGTCCCTGGCTATTCAAATGGCCAGAGTGTGAAGAGGGACAAGAAGATGACCAACAAGACGCCTACGACAACTAAGCGCCTTCCAACGTCAAGCGTTGGCCTGTGGACTAGAGAGTCCTTGTATCTTACGCTTCCGCTATGTTGAACTATGAACTTGTGTGTGTTCGTTGATCGATAGATCAACTATTCGTGTAATATGGATCATGTGATTCCAAATTTGTAAGACTTATGGTTTGTAATGAATGATGACTGTGATACTTAACTATTATGCCTCGCAACAACAATATTCCTGGGATTGCGATGTATGACATAATAGGCATTCGGACTTCAAAACCCGGGTGTTGACACATAATGAGGAGAAGACAACCATCTAGCTACTGCTATGGACCCATAGTCCAGGGATAGACTACTCACTCATCACTCCGGAAGCGACCATGGCGGTGTAGAGTCCTCCGGGAGATGAATCCCCTCTCCGGCAGGGTGCCGGAGGCGATCTCCTGAATCCCCCAAGATGGGATTGGCAGCGGCGGCGTCTCTGGAAGGTTTTCCATATCGTGGCTCTCGGTACTGGGGGTTTCGCGACGAAGGCTATTTGTAGGCGGAAGGGCAGGTCAAGGGGCGTCACGAGGGGCCCACACCATAGGGTGGCGCGGCCAGGGCTTGGGCCGCGCCGCCCTATCATCTGGCCGCCTCGTGGCCCCACTTCGTTAGCTCTCCGGTCTTCTGGAAGCTTCATGTGAAAATAGGCCCCTGGGCGTTGATTTCGTCCAATTCCGAGAATATTTCCTTACTAGGATTTCTGAAACCAAAAACAGCAGAAAACAGCAACTGGCTCTTCGGCATCTCGTTAATAGGTTAGTTCCAGAAAATGCATAAATATGACATAAAGTATGCATAAAACATGTAGATATCATCAATAATGTGGCATGGAACATAAGAAATTATCGATACGTCGGAGACGTATCACAAACCTACGGACGGACTCCGTGGTTGTATCTTGTCCAATGCGAAGATACTCGTCAGTGTAGTCCGCGGGTATGCCATAGGCGAGCACCCGCATTGCCGCCGATATCTTTTGGTACCCACTAAACCCCATGATACCGGCGGCGGATCTATGACGCTTGAAGTAATCTGAGGCGAGCGCACAATCGTTTGGCGATAAGAAGGAGAGAAGAAAGATTTTGTTTTAGAAACCATTCTTAAAGAATTTGGCGATGTAGCTAGAGAAGCTAGAAAAGTCTTTATTCAACATAAGATGCTTGGCTTTTATACCAATTTTGCAAATATCCTTGAAAAGATGGAAAAAGATAGACTTAAGTACACTAATAAAGTCAATTGTGAGGGGGAGATTAAAGTAC
This sequence comes from Lolium perenne, assembly GCF_019359855.2. Classification (NCBI taxonomy): domain Eukaryota; kingdom Viridiplantae; phylum Streptophyta; class Magnoliopsida; order Poales; family Poaceae; genus Lolium; species Lolium perenne. Next base: position 187,847,619 of record NC_067246.2, on the reverse strand, counting down.
CAATACCTTATAAGCTCATAGGAATGCATGAGGCACTAGAAAAGAATTTTGATTGGATTGTTACTGAAAATTTATTTGAGGAGGATAGTAAGCCTAAAAGTAATGAAAGAGGAGCCTCTGAAACTTACATAGATAAGATACAATGCATTGTTGAGAAAACTCCCAACTCCTCTGTTGATGCTTCATCTCTTGATAATACTTGATTTACACTTTCCGCGCCTAGCTGAAAGGCGTTAAAGAAAAGCGCTTATGGGAGACAACCCATTATTTTATTTCTGCAATTTTTGTTTTATATTTGTGTTTTGGAAGTTGTTACTACTGTAACAACCTCTCATTATCTTTATTTTATTGCATTGTTGTGCCAAGTAAAGTCTTTGATAGTAAGGTTGATACTAGATTTGGATTTCTGCGCAGAAACAGATTTCTAGCTGCCACGAATTTGAGAATATCTCTCTGTAGGAAACTCAGAAAAATCTGCGAAAAATCATGAGTAATCCTCATATATGTACGCAACTTTCATTCAATTTGAGCTTCTTCATCTAAGCATGTTAAGTGCCTCTAAAAAATTCGTCTTTACGGACTGTTCTGTTTTGACAGATTCTGCCTTTTATTTCACATTGCCTGTTTTACTATGTTGAGTGGATTTCTTTGTTCCATTAACTTTCAGTAGCTTTGGGTAATGTCCAGAAGTGTTAGGAATGATTGTGTCCTCTCTGAACATGTGAATTTTTGATTATGCACTAACCCTCTAATGAGATTGTTTTGAGTTTGGTGTGGAGGAAGTTTTCAAGGGTCAAGAGAGGAGGATGATATAATATGATCAAGAAGAGTGAAAAGTCTAAGCTTGGGGATGCCCCCGTGGTTCATCCCTGCATATTTCAAGAAGACTCAAGCATCTAAGCTTGGGGATGCCCAAGGCATCCCCTTCTTCATCGACAACTTATCAGGTCACCTCTAGTGAAACTATATTTTTATTCCGTCACATCTTATGTGCTTTACTTGGAGCGTCTATATGCTTTTATTTTTGTTTGTGTTTGAACAAATTCGGATCCTAGCATTCTTTGTGTGGGAGAAAGACACGCTCCGCTGTTTCATATGAATGCTGGTGTTCTTAGCTTTACTTTTAATGTTCATGGCGAAGGCTTAAAACCGCTTCATTCATTGCTATTTGGTTGGAAACAGAAAATGCTTCATGTGGTAATTGGTATATGGTCTTGAATAATTTGATACTTGGCAATTGTTTTAAGCTCTCAAATAGATCATGTTTAAGCTCTTGCATCATGTAGTTTGAACCTATTAGTGGAGAACTACCATAGAGCTTGTTGAAATTTGGTTTGCATGATTGGTCTCTCTAAAGTCTAGATATTTTCTGGTAAAAGTGTTTGAACAACAAGGAATACAGTGTAGAGTCTTATAATGCTTGCAATATGTTCTTATGTAAGTTTTGCTGTACCGGTTCATACTTGTGTTTGCTTCAAACAACCTTGCTAGCCAAAGCCTTGTACTGAGAGGGAATGCTTCTCGTGCATCCAAAACCTTGAGCCAAAACTTATGCCATTTGTGTCCACCATAACTACCTACTATGTGGTATTTCTCTGCCATTCCAAAGTAAATTGCTTGCGTGCTACCTTTAAAATTTCATTCCTTGTCTTTGCAATATATAGCTCATGGGAAAGAAGCTTAAAAACTATTGTGGTAAAGAATATGTCGCTTATGTATCTTATTTCTTATAAGTTGCTTGTTGAGCGGTAACCATGTTTCCGGGGACGCCATCAACTATTATACTTTTGTTGAATATCATGTGAGTTGCTATGGATGTTCGTCTTGTCTAAAGTAAGGGTGATTTGTCATGATTAAATGGTTTGAGTATGCATATTGTTAGAGAAGAACTTTGGGACGCCAACCAAAGCCATGTACCACGGTGGAAGTTTCAGTTTGGACATTAATCCTCAATCTCTTATGAGAATATAATCTGTTGTTGAATGCTTTCAGCATTAAAGAGGAGTCCATTATCTTTTTTCTATGTTGTCCCGGTATGGATGTCCTCGAGTTGAGATCTATCAAAAACGAGAAATCAAGTGCGATCTATCTCCTTGGATCTTTGTACAGGCGGCATAGAGGTACCCCTTTGTGTCACTTGGTTGAAACATATGTAATGCAATGATGATCCATGGAAATCCGAGCTAATTAGGACAAGGTGCGAGAACTATTGGTATTCGATGCATGAGGCTTGCAACTTATATGATGTTTTATGCATAACACATATGAATTATTACTACCGTTGACAAAATTGTTTCCATATTTTCAAAATAAAAAGCTCTAGCACAAAGAGTAATCTCTGCTTCCCTCTGCGAAGGGCCTTTCTTTTACTTTATGTTGAGTCAGTTTACCTACTTCTTTCCATCTTAGAAGCAAACACTTGTGTCAACTGTGTGCATTGATTCCTACATACTTGCTTATTTGCATTCATCATATTACTTTGTGTTGACAATTATCCATGAGATATACATGTTGAAGTTGAAAGCAACTGCTGAAACTTATATCTTTCTTTATGTAGCTTCAAAACCTTCTATTAAGAATCTATTGCTTTATGATTTAACTCCTATGCAAGACTTATTGATGCTTGTCTTGAAAGTACTATTCATGAAAAGTCTTTGCTATATGATTCAGTTGTTTAGTCATTGTCTTTACCATTGCTTTGAATCACTTCATTCATCTCATATGCTTTACAATAGTATTGATCAAGATTATGATAGTAGCATGTCACTTCAGAAATTATCCTTGTTACCGTTTACCTACTTGAGGGCGAGTAGGAACTAAGCTTGGGGATGCTTGATACGTCTCAAACGTATCTATAATTTCTTATGTTCCATGCTAGTTTTATGACAATACTCACATGTTTTATATACACTTTATATCATTATTATGCATTTTCCGGCACTAACCTATTAACAAGATGCCGAAGTGCCAGTTCCTGTTTTCTGCTGTTTTTGGTTTCAGAAATCCTACACAGGAAATATTCTCGGAATTGGACGAAACAAAAGCTCACGGTCTTATTTTCCACGGAGCCTTCCAGAAGTCCGAAGAGGAGACGAAGAGGAGCCGAGGTGGCCCCACACCACCTGGCGGCGCGGCCAAGAGGGGGGGCGCGTCGCCCTAGGGTGTGGGCCCCTCGAGCGCCTCCCGACTCTGCCTCTTCGCCTATTGTAATGTTCCAGGTTTAGAGACAATCGAGGGGTAGATTTTAGAAAGGGATGTGCACTGCATCGTAAAATCTGGGGAAATTTCACGCTTTTAAAACAAAAATGCATCGAAGGGGGACAAGTTTCTCTCTCGACACCTTACAGGGTTAGGGTTTCGAGAGTGCGACAAACTTGCTCTTCACTTAACTAACTTAGGGTTTTGAGAAGAGAGGAGAGTTAGTGCATTACAACTTAAGTTGCATGATTGAATTCAAACACAAGTTGAATTTGAAGTTCAAATTCAAACACCATATGAATATCTCATAATTCAATATTGAGGTAATTCTTTAAACAAATTATAAATAATAAAGAATATGAACAATACAAATATTAAGTAAAGCTCATTAGAGAAAATTAGAGCTTTATTGATAATCACACAAGATACATTGTCATTACATTATTCAGAACTGAAATATGACTTTACAACACATTACATGAATTGAATAATGGAAAAAGAAAAAGAAACAAAGATTACAACTTAATGAAATTTCCTAAACTACAAGTTGATCTTCATGAAATCCTTCACCAAGATGATCTGGCACTTCATCTTGATCATCCTGTTGTTCCCTGCACACAAACAAAGCAAACAAAAGTTATGCCAAGTGGCAAAGCCACTTGGCAGATTAGAAAAGAAGTGCATATGGTGGATAATACCACAGCTCTGCCGAGCTGATCCTCTCACCAGCCCAAGTCCCAAGCACCAGGTACACACACACATACTAGCTGCTCACACAGCTAGTGTGCATGCACAACAACACCTCACACACAGTGAGTCACCAACAAGTGCCAGACACTGCTGTCGACCAAAGGAGCACAAGGAGGGCCAGTATAAAAGCTTTTCACCAGCAAACCCTAGCAGCTCCATCGACAGAAGCTTCACCAGGGTAAGAACAGCAAGAACACTTAGAACAGGAAGAACAGCAAACCACCAGAAACCATCCAGGGACAGTTTCACCAAGAACTGTCAACTGTGAGCAAGCACCAGATGGAGTAGAGCAAGCTCAAGCTAGCCAGGAGGAGCAGGGCAAGCTTAAGTCATCAACCAGAAGAAAAACCACTACATCAACACATAATCTAGGAGCTGGAGTGAGGTATACCCAGATAAACATGAGCAAACCATGGTTTTGCTCATAATTAAGCATGTGCATATGTCACAGAAGCAAAAAGGGTAGAATACCCAATTTGTAACATCACTTGGCTACTAGCCATTTGGTGCAAGCAAATATGGAAGAAGCTAATAGGTAAATCAACCAAGGGAACATTGGTTGGATCAAAACACTGACACCACCAAGGAAATCCAGCAAGGGTTGATCCTATCTAGTCAACCATGAACACTTAGCACCTATAGCTAGCTATACCATCATACTAATAGACAAATCTTTGTCTATGTAATTTCTCAGCATCAAAAGCCATTGGAAGTCCAGTCTTGGATCAACCAGTGAGCAATTATCCACTTACAGCAAGCATTCACCAACCACAGCAAGCCACAGAGAGGGGGAGCTACCCTTGGACAGCACCAAAAGGCTGTCAGGGCCACCTCAACCCACAGCCAACACCTTAAGCCACCACATCATTACCCAATAGGGTTCAGTAGTGGGCTAGGGTACCCAACCAGTGGTTGGCATCCATCTAGCCTTACCAAATTCATTGAAATGATCATTACTGCAAGCAGTTCACATCATTTATTCATTTAATAAAGTAAGCTAATACAGATAAATGAACTACACAAGTAATCAAAGCACCAGCACCTTGCAGATGATCCAATGGATCATTGCAATCATCAACTGATGCTTGAGCAAGCACCAGCACACCCCAGGACAAGCCTATGTGACACACACACATCACAGGTTGAGTAGCAGTGAGGCACAGGAACAACATAGTAGCTTTTACAAGCAACTGATGATCATAGGATCATCAGAAGCTTGCTAGAGCATGCCAGTGTATGCTAGGGCATCACTGAGCAGCAAAGCAGGAACCAGTCAATGAAATAGCCACATATAATCAATAATTGCTCCACAGATAATCGAATCAATGAATTATAATTGTATCCAGAAGCACATCAAATACATAATGTACCACTGGATCAAGCTAGACATAAATATCACCCATCACTGACCTTGCTCAAGCAATAATTACACAAAGTCATAGCATCAGTACTAGTAAGAGCATAACACCAGTAATCAAGCAACAGCAATGGCCAGAGCAATGGCTAGAGCTGGTCAGGTAAGCAGCTAGGGGATCAGTAGCATGCACAACAGCATGGATGCACAGAGACTGCAAGCCAGGGTGGATAGAAAGTAATAGCAGGGCAAAGAATAGAGCAGTAGAGTAGTAGCCGTGGATAGCACATCATGGCAAGCCCAAAGCAGCAGCAGCCATAGCCAGCAGCACAGCAACACAGCAACAGCATACACATGGCAGCACAAGCACAGCAGCAGTAGCGCAGCAGCTTGCCTAGCCCAGCACGGCGCAGCAACGAGCACAACACCATGGCTTGCATAGCGCAAGGCCACAGAAGCGTAGCAGCAACAACACATCGACACGGCAAGCATCTTCACATGGAGAAGCAGGCCAGTGGCCGAGCTAGACGAAGAGGAGGAGAAGAGAGAGTAGAGCAGAGAGGGAGAGAAGGAGGCGACGGAGCACTTACAGGTGACACGAGCCGATGAGCGCGGCCATGGCGGCCACGGCGGCACACACCGGGGGCATGGCGGCGCCAGGCAAAGCCAGGCCACGGCAGCGCCACAGCACCCAGCACCACCACGGTAGGGCACGGCGACGCCACGGCGCCAGGAGCATCGGCGGCGACGAAATTGTCGCGACACACCACGGCAGGCGATCAGAGGCGAAGGGGACGAGTCGAGGAGGCGGCGAAACGTAGATCGACGCGGTGGATCTGAAGCGCCATCGAACGGCAGTTCAGATGCGCCACATCCCGCCGGCGGCGACGGCCGGAGTTGGCCGGAATAATTCGGCGGAAGCACAGGCGACCACGGCGTCGCGAGAGCGAGAGAGCTAGGGTTCGCGAGGAAGCGAAGGGAAGGGGACGGGTGCGTCTGACCGAGCCCAATGTGCGGCTCGAGTTAGGGTTAACCCGCTGGGCCACCCTGACAGGTGGGCCCATGGGCATTTTAGGTTTTTCATAATTCCAATTAAAACAGAATCTTTGAAAATGCATAGAAAATGCTAAATAGCTCTAAAAAATAATTAAAAATATGAAAACCACTCAGGATAAAATTCTCTATCATAATAAAATATGAAATGGAATTTTTGAAGACAAACATGACTAAGCCCAAATTTGATGATTAAAATAATCATTTAAATCACACCTTACATTTTCAATAATGAAAATAAGTCCATTAATGCTTTTGGACTCTAAAAACACCTTGACAACATTTCAAGGTTGTATTTTCCCTAAACAGAGTATCCCTACATCATTCTTAGTATTAACCTCTCACATGAAATGATAAAAACACCGGAAGGGGGGGACAACCCTAAAAGCTTAATCATGCATAATTGCTTCTTTAACCATTGCCCTTATCGGACAATGATGCTATTTTTAAGCAACAGAGGACAAGGGTCAGTCCACACCATCCAACTGCAACACTTTGCAGTGTTCAGGCAAGTTCATCACTTGCTCATGTCATTCGAGTATTTTTACCAAATTACTTGCAAAGTACTATGTTTACCACTATTGCATAAAAAGCAAAACCACTACTTTCATAACTATGAATATGACTAAGTGGTGGGTAATGGAACCATGGATTGTTTTGATATGGTGGAGGTTCCATTGCAAGGGTTTATATCCATCAAGGATTAAACAACAAATGTCGTCCAGTGATTCTTGTGCCGTAACAACCGTGTTAACCATAAGATCCGGAGTGGGACGGAGTAGTCAAAAGTGTTTCCACCCCTCGTTCATCAATGGACGCGCTTTACCGTAGTACACTTGTAATCCAAGGGGGCAAGCGGTGAGGCTGGGGAGTCCTAAGTCCCCACGGCATTGTCCGTAGTACACTTGTCGCCCGAAGGAGCAAGCGGTGAGGCTGGGGAGTCCTAAGTCCCCACGGTATTGCGGTCTATGATGGGTTGCAGCTACCGGCGAAGGAGTTTGGTTCGATCCCAGACTGTCGTCGTGGTCGGGGTCCATCCTTAATTGGTATAAGAGGACCGGCGAGGACCCAGGGTCGGGGCTTGCAACAAAGGGTGGGTGTTCGAGGTAGCGGAGGAACATGATTGGCTAGACCTTATACCAGGCCTCACACCGAAGGAAGTGTGGACGGGAAAGCTGCCCGGTTGGCACCAAGGTTAAGATCTCTTATGGGTAAAGCAACACACCTCTGCAGAGTGTAATGAATCGTGACCTGTCACTCCCTGTTCCGGGACTTGGAACTGCGAACGCTGCCGGAAAGGAACTCCATGAAGTTCTAGTAAACCGGTGAAGGCTGACGGACATAGTTCTTTGGAATAAAAGCAACCTATTGAAGAAATGTTTATCAAAACCTGCATTGGTATTAGACTTTCTGGTCTAATATCGTAGCTAGTGCATTAAACACCTCTTTTTCATAATGAACTTGTTGAGTACGCTCGTACTCATACCACTCTTAAATCCCCTGCTTAGATTGTCTAAATCGTCTGGAGGAGGACAACGATGACCCTGAAGGAGCCGAAATCATTGGCTATGAAGAACCAGACCTCTCTGGAGGTGTTGAAGGTGTAGACTACCTCATAGTCTACGGAACCGGGGAGGGTTCCGGAGGAGAGCACTGTAGACCTACCAAGTAGTATTAGTATCCGAGCAGTACGAACTCTTAGTACTTAACTGCTCGAGGAGAATAAATGTATAATCTAGTAAGACTCTTATATTGTAAGTTAGGTTGGGTTCGCCTCGAACCCAGGAGTATCCCTCTTAGGACCCAAGAGGAGCTCCGAGATGATATGTACATGATGCTTGTAATAATAAATGAATGACTTATGGACCTGCTATGTTCTGTTGTACTACTTTGAGGGATGTAATATTTGCGGATTGGTACTTCGTGAATGTTATATCAACGACTGGCATACTACAACATGCAGTGGTATGCAGGGTCACCACACCTATTTATTCTCTCCGTCGCGAAAACCCTATTACCGAGAGCCACGATACGAGAAAAATTCCAGAGACGCCGCCGCCGCCAATCCCATCTCGGGGGATTCAGGAGATCGCCTCCGGCACCCTGCCGGAGAGGGGAATCATCACCCGGAGGACTCTACATCACCATGATCGCCTCCGGACTGATGCGTGAGTAGTTCATCCATAGCAGTAGCTAGATGATTGTCTTCTCCTCTTGTGCTATCATGTTTAGATCTTGTGAGCTGCCTATCATGATCAAGATAATCTATTTGTAATGTGATACGTCTCCGACGTATCGATAATTTCTTATGTTCCATGCCACATTATTGATGATATCTACATGTTTTATGCACACTTTATGTCATATTTATGCATTTTCTGGAACTAACCTATTGACGAGATGCCGAAGGGCCAGTTGCTGTTTTCTACTGTTTTTGGTTTCAGAAATCCTAGTAAGGAAATATTCTCGGAATCGGACGAAATCAACGCCCAGCATCCTATTTTTCCACGAAGCTTCCAGAACACCCGAGAGTCGCCAGAGGGGAGCCCTGGTGGGCCCAGGAGGTAGGCCGGCGCGGCCCAGGTCCTGGCCGCGCCGCCTTACCCTCTCACCGCCTCTTCGACCCTCCGACTCCGCCTCTTCGCCTATTTAAAGGTCCCTGACCTAAAACCTCGATACGGAAAAGCCACGGTACGAGAAACCATCCAGAGCCGCCGCCATCGCGAAGCCAAGATCTGGGGGACAGGAGTCTCTGTTCCGGCACGCCGCCGGGACGGGGAAGTGCCCCCGGAAGGCTCCTCCATCGACACCACCACCATCTCCATCAACGCTGCTGTCTCCCATGAGGAGGGAGTAGTTCTCCATCGAGGCTCGGGGTTGTACCGGTAGCTATGTGGTTCATCTCTCTCCCTATGTACTTCAATACAATAATCTCATGAGCTGCCTTACATGATTGAGATTCATATGATGATGCTTGTAATCTAGATGTCATTATGCTAGTCAAGTGGGTTTTACTTATGTGATCTCCGGAGACTCCTTGTCCCACGTGTGTAAAGGTGACAGTGTGTGCACCATGTGGGTCTCTTAGGCTATATTTCACAGAATACTTATTCACTATTATGAAGAGCATAGTGAAGTGCTTATTTATATCCCTTTATGATTACAATGTGTTTTGTATCACAATTCATCTATGTGCTACTCTAGTGATGTTATTAAAGTAGTTTATTCCTCCTGCACGGTGTAATGGTGACAGTGTGTGCATCGTGTTAGTACTTGGCATAGGCTATGATTGTGATCTCTTGTAGATTATGAAGTTAACTATTGCTATGATGGTATTGATGTGATCTATGCCTCCTTTCGTAGCGTGAAGGTGACAGTGTGCATGCTATGTTAGTACTTGGTTTGGTTATGTTGATCTGTCATGCACTCTAAGGTTATTTAAATATGAACATCGAATATTGTGGAGCTTGTTAACTCCGGCATTGAGGGTTCGTGTAATCCTACACAGTTAGTGGTGTTCATCATCCAACAAGAGGGTGTAGAGTCTAGCATCTATCTATTTATTCTGTTATGTGATCAATGTTGAGAGTGTCCACTAGTGAAAGTATGATCCCTAGGCCTTGTTCCTAAATACTGAAATCGCTGCTTGTTTACTATTCTACTGCATCTGTACTGCCCGCAATATTACCACCATCAACCATACGCCAGCAAGCACTTTTCTGGCGCCGTTACTACTGCTCATACTTATTCATACCACCTGTATTTCACTATCTCTTCGCCGAACTAGTGCACCTATTAGGTGTGTTGGGGACACAAGAGACTTCTTGCTTTGTGGTTGCAGGGTTGCATGAGAGGGATATCTTTGACCTCTTCCTCCCTGAGATCGATAAACCTTGGGTGATCCACTTAAGGGAAACTTGCTGCTGTTCTACAAACCTCTGCTCTTGGAGGCCCAACACTGTCTACAAGAATAGAAGCACCCGTAGACATCAAGCACTTTTCTGGCGCCGTTGCCGGGGAGGAAAGGTAAAAGGCATTCACACTCCGGTTCCAGGTAACAGTACTTTTCTGGCGCCATTGTGTGAGTGTTCGAAGCTATTTCCATTAGATCCTGCAATTGCATCTTTTTGTTTCTTGTTTACACTAGTAAGGCATAATGGAAAACAACAAAAATATGAGAGATCTTTATGAACTTTATCTTGAATTAGGACATAATGTGTTTGAAGAGAGAATTAAAAAACCCATGGAACTTTATATGCATGCTAATGGGAATATTATTAATATGAATGCTTTGAACACTATTGTTGCTAATGCTATGGAAAATTCTAAGCTTGGGGAAGCTGGTTTTGATGAGCATGATCTTTTTAGTCCCCCAAGCATTGAGGAGAAAATTTACTTTGATGATACTTTGCCTCCTATTTATGATGATTATAATGATAGTAGCCTTTTAGTACCACCTACTATGGAGAGTAAATTTGATTATGATTACAATATGCCTCCTATATTTGATGATAGCTACTTTGTTGAATTTTCTCCCGCTATTACTAATAAAATTGATTATGCTTATGTGGAGAGTAATAATTTTATGCATGAGACTCATGATAAGAATGTTTCATTTGATAGTTATATTGTTGAGTTTTCTCATGTTGCTACTGAAAGTTATTATGAGAGAGGAAAATATGGTTGTAGAAATTTTCATGTTACTAAAATGCCTCTCTATGTGCTGAAATTTTTGAAGCTACACTTGTTTTATCTTCCTATGCTTGTCACTTTGCTCTTCATGAACTTGTTTATTTACAAGATTCCTTTTCATAGGAAGAATGTTAGACTTAAATGTGTTTTGAATTTGCTTCTTGATGCTCTCTTTTGCTTCAAATACTATTTCTTGCGAGTGCATCATTAAAACTGCTGAGCTCATCTTAATGGCTATAAAGAAAGAACTTCTTGGGAGATAACCCATGTGTTATTTTGCTACAGTACTTTGTTTTATATTTGTGTCTTGGAAGTTGTTTACTACTGTAGCAACCTCTCCTTATCTTAGTTTTGTGTTTTGTTGTACCAAGTAAAGTCTTTGATAGTAAGGTTGATACTAGATTTGGATTACTGCGCAGAAACAGATTTCTTTGCTGTCACGAATCTGGGCAAAATTCTCTGTAGGTAACTCAGAAAATTATGCCAATTTACGTGAGTGATCCTCAGATATGCACGAAACTTTCATTCAATTTGAGCATTTTCATTTGAGCAAGTATGGTGCCTCAATAAAATTCGTCTTTACAGACTGTTCTGTTTTTGACAGATTCTGCCTTTTATTTCGCATTGCCTCGTTTGCTATGTGGGATGGATTTCTTTGTTCCATTGACTTCCAGTAGCTTTGAACAATGTCCAGAAGTGTTAAGAATGATTGTGTCACCTCTGAACTTGTGAGTTTTTGATTATGCACTAACCCTCTAATGAGTTTGTTTCGAGTTTGGTGTGGAGGAAGTTTTCAAGGGTCAAGAGAGGAGGATGATACAATGTGATCAAGAAGAGTGAAAGCTCTAAGCTTGGGGATGCCCCGGTGGTTCATCGCTGCATATTTCAAGAAGACTCAATCGTCTAAGCTTGGGGATGCCCAAGGCATCCCCTTCTTCATCGACAAATTATCAGGTTCCTTCTCTTGAAACTATATTTTTATTCGGTCACATCTTATGTACTTTACTTGGAGCGTCTGTGTGCTTTTGTTTTTGTTTTTGTTTGAATAAATGCTTGTGTGGGAGAGAGACACGCTCCGCTGGTTCATATGAACACATGTGTTCTTAGCTTTTATTTGTCATGGCGAAGGTTGAAACTGCTTCGTTAATTGTTATATGGTTGGAAACGGGAAATGCTACGTGTAGTAATTGCTATAATGTCTTGGATAATGTGATACTTGGCAATTGTTGTGCTCATGTTTAAGCTCTTGCATCATATACTTTGCACCTATTAATGAAGAAATACATAGAGCTTGCTAAAATTTGGTTTGCATAATTGGTCTCTCTAAGGTCTAGATAATTTCTAGTATTGAGTTTGAACAACAAGGAAGACGGTGTAGAGTCTTATAATGTTTTCAATATGTCTTTTATGTGAGTTTTGCTGCACCGCTTCATCCTTGTATTTGTTTCAAATAACCTTGCTAGCCTAAACCTTGTATCGAGAGGGAATACTTCTCATGCATCCAAAATCCTTGAGCCAACCACTATGCCATTTGTGTCCACCCTACCTACCTACTACATGGTATTTCTCCGCCATTCCAAAGTAAATTGCTTGAGTGCTACCTTTAAACAATTCAAAATTTATTACCTCTGATTTGTGTCAATGTTTTATAGCTCATGAGGAAGTATGTGGTGTTTATCTTTCAATCTTGTTGGGCAACTTTCACCAATGGACTAGTGGCTTCATCCGCTTATCCAATAATTTTGCAAAAAGAGCTGGCAATGGGATTCCCAGTCCCAAATTAATTAACAAAAATAGACACTCCTCCATGGTATGTGATTGTTGGACGGCACCCGAAGGATTCGGTTAGCCATGGCTTGAGAAAGCAAAGGTGGGGAGGAGTGTCATCTAAATAAAACTAAAATAAAAAGGCACTCCTTCATGGTATGAGATTGTTGGCAGGCACCCGAAGGATTCGGTTAGCCATGGTTTGTGAAAGCAAAGGTTGGAAGGAGTGCCACCCAAAAATAAAATAAAATGGGAGCCGCTCTTTGAAGGTTTGTCTGGCAAGGGGGTTAGAGTGCCCACTACCATTCGTTGACAACAACAAACACCTCTCAAAATTTTACTTTTATGCTCTCTATATGTTTTCAAAATCAAAGCTCTAGCACAAATATAGCAATCAATGCTTCCCTCTGCGAAGGGCCTTTCTTTTACTTTTATGTTGAGTCAGTTCACCTATTTCTCTCCATCTCAAGAAGCAAACACTTGTGTGAACTGTGCATTGATTCTTACATACTTGCATATTGCACTTGTTATATTGCTTTGCATTGACAACTATCCATGAGATATACATGTTACAAGTTGAAAGCAACCGCTGAAACTTAATCTTCCTTTGTGTTGCTTCAATACCTTTACTATGAATTATTGCTTTATGAGTTAACTCTTATGCAAGACTTATTGATGCTTGTCTTGAAGTACTATTCATGAAAAGTCTTTGCTTTATGATTCATTTGTTTACTCATGTCATTTACATTGTTTTGATCGCTGCATTCATTACATATGCTTACAATAGTATGATCAAGGTTATGATGGCATGTCACTCCAGAAATTATCTTTGTTATCGTTTACCTGCTCGGGATGAGCAGAAACTAAGCTTGGGGATGCTGATACGTCTCCGACATATCGATAATTTCTTATGTTCCATGCCACATTATTGATGATATCTACATGTTTTATGCACACTTTATGTCATATTTATGCGTTTTCCGGAACTAACCTATTGACGAGATGCCGAAGGGCCAGTTGCTGTTTTCTGCTGTTTTTGGTTTCAGAAATCCTAGTAAGGAAATATTCTCGGAATCGGACGAAATCAATGCTCAGCATCCTATTTTTCCACGAAGCTTCCAGAACACCCGAGAGTCGCCAGAGGGGAGCCCTGGTGGGCCCAGGAGGTAGGCCGGCGCGGCCCAGGTCCTGGCCGCGCCGCCTTACCCTCTCACCGCCTCTTCGACCCTCCGACTCTGCCTCTTCGCCTATTTAAAGGTCTCTGACCTAAAACCTCGATACGGAAAAGCCACGGTACGAGAAACCATCCAGAGCCGCCGCCATCGCGAAGCCAAGATCTGGGGAACAGGAGTCTCTGTTCCGGCGCGCCGCCGGGACGGGGAAGTGCCCCCGGAAGGCTCCTCCATCGACACCACCACCATCTCCATCAACGCTGCTGTCTCCCACGAGGAGGGAGTAGTTCTCCATCGAGGCTCGGGGCTGTACCGGTAGCTATGTGGTTCATCTCTCTCCCTATGTACTTCAATACAATAATCTCATGAGCTGCCTTACATGATTGAGATTCATATGATGATGCTTGTAATCTAGATGTCATTATGCTAGTCAAGTGGGTTTTACTTATGTGATCTCCGGAGACTCCTTGTCCCACGTGTGTAAAGGTGACAGTGTGTGCACCGTGTGGGTCTCTTAGGCTATATTTCACAGAATACTTATTCACTGTTATGAAGAGCATAGTGAAGTGCTTATTTATATCCCTTTATGATTACAATGTGTTTTGTATCACAATTCATCTATGTGCTACTCTAGTGATGTTATTAAAGTAGTTTATTCCTCCTGCACGGTGTAATGGTGACAGTGTGTGCATCGTGTTAGTACTTGGCGTAGGCTATGATTGTGATCTCTTGTAGATTATGAAGTTAACTATTGCTATGATGGTATTGATGTGATCTATGCCTCCTTTCGTAGCGTGAAGGTGACAGTGTGCATGCTATGTTAGTACTTGGTTTGGTTATGTTGATCTGTCATGCACTCTAAGGTTATTTAAATATGAACATCGAATATTGTGGAGCTTGTTAACTCCGGCATTGAGGGTTCGTGTAATCCTACACAGTTAGTGGTGTTCATCATCCAACAAGAGGGTGTAGAGTCTAGCATCTATCTATTTATTCTGTTATGTGATCAATGTTGAGAGTGTCCACTAGTGAAAGTATGATCCCTAGGCCTTGTTCCTAAATACTGAAATCGCTGCTTGTTTACTATTCTACTGCATCTGTACTGCCCGCAATATTACCACCATCAACCACACGCCAGCAAGCACTTTTCTGGCGCCGTTACTACTGCTCATACTTATTCATACCACCTGTATTTCACTATCTCTTCGCCGAACTAGTGCACCTATTAGGTGTGTTGGGGACACAAGAGACTTCTTGCTGTGTGGTTGCAGGGTTGCATGAGAGGGATATCTTTGACCTCTTCCTCCCTGAGATCGATAAACCTTGGGTGATCCACTTAAGGGAAACTTGCTGCTGTTCTACAAACCTCTGCTCTTGGAGGCCCAACACTGTCTACAAGAATAGAAGCACCCGTAGACATCATAATGCTACATGTTGTGTTTGTTGGGATCCGATGAATATGGAATACTATGTCAAGTTGATTATCGATCTATCATATATGTGTTGTTTATGATCTTGCATGCTCTCCGTTGCTAGTAGAGGCTCTGGCCAAGTTGATACTTGTGACTCCAAGAGGGAGTATTTATGCTCGATAGTGGGTTCATGCCTCCATTGAATCTGGGACAAAGGATGTAAAGTTCTAAGGTTATGGATGTGCTGTTGCCACTAGGGATAAAACAACAATGCTTTGTCTAAGGATATTTGTATTGTTTACATTACGCACAGTACTTAATGCAATTGTCTGTTGTTTGCAACTTAATACTAGAAGGGGTGCGGATGCTAACCCGAAGGTGGACTTTTTAGGCATAGATGTATGCTGGATAGCGGTCTATGTTCTTTGTCGTAATGCCCTAAGTAAATCTCATATTAGTCATCATGATATGTATGTGCATTGTTATGCCCTCTCTATTTGTCAATTGCCCAACTGTAATTTGTTCACCCAACATGCTATTTCTTATTGGAGAGACACCACTAGTGAACTGTGGACCCCGGTCCATTCTTTTACATCTGAATACAATCTACTGCAATCATTGTTCTCTGTTGTTCTTTGCAAACAAACATCATTCTCCACACCATACGTTTAATCATTTGTTTACAACAAGCCGGTGAGATTGACAACCTCACTGTTAAGTTGGGGCAAAGTATTTTGATTGTGTTGTGCAGGTTCCACGTTGGCGCCGGAATCCCTGGTGTTGCGCCGCACTACACTCCTCCACCAACAACCTTCATGTGACCTTCATCTCCTACTAGTTCAATAACCTTGGTTTCTTTCTGAGGGAAAACTTACTGCTGTGCGCATCACACCTTCCTCTTGGGGTTCCCAACGGACGTGTGCGTCATGCGCCATCACTTGTACGCGAGAACTGTTTCTTTCTGGTTGCACACGGGTACCAACATTGTCATAGAAACAAGGCAGGTTTAACCCTCTCTCATCCTCGAGGATCATGTTGTGTAGAATCACACAACATTTCATGATGTTCTCCAAGGTTTTTTTTGTCCCAAAAACGAGCGGGGCCCCGAACTATGGCAAACCTTGCTTGCAAAACACCGAAAGCTCTCTCAATATCCTTGCGGGCTGCCTCTTGTGCCTTGGTGAAAAGAGCCTCTTTTTTGGTTAATGGCACCCCATTTTTCTCTTTGATGGACTTCACAAGAGTTGCCCACTCGGGATAAATGCCATCGGTGAGATAGTATCCCATTGAGTAGTCATTGTTCATGACCTTGTAGTTGCAAGTAGGAGCATCCACGGAAACTAATCTTGCAAACAAAGGAGACCTATTGAGCACATTGATATCATTGAGTGTGCTCGGCAAACCAAAAAAATGCATGCCAAATCCATGTGTCCTCCGATGCCACGGCCTCAAGCACAATGGTTGCATCACGGCTTTTACCGCAATACATGCCTTGCCATGCCTTTGGACAATTTTTCCATGTCCAATGCATGCAATCAAGACTACCAAGCATCCCCGGCCATCCCCTTTTTTTCATTCATCTCCATCAATCTCTTTGTATCTTCTTCGTTGGGTGCTCGAAGATACACATCACCATACAACCGGATGACCAATTTTGCAAACCTACGGACGGACTCCGTGGTTGTATCTTGTCCAATGCGAAGATACTCGTCAGTGTAGTCCGCAGGTATGCCATAGGCGAGCACCCGCATTGCCGCCGATATCTTTTGGTACCCACTAAACCCCATGATACCGGCGGCGGATCTACGACGCTTGAAGTAATCTGAGGCGAGCGCACAATCGTTGACAATCTTCACGAACAAACTACGGCGCATTCGGTACCTTCTCCGGAAGAGGCGTGGTGGGTATGTCGGTACCTCCGTGAAGTAGTCGTGCATCAATTGCTCGTGGCCGAGAGCGCGGTTCCGGTAGATGGTGACTCGCCCCATCTTCGACCCTCTCCTCTGATCCATCAGTTTCTTGCGGTATTCAAACTCTTGCACGTCGATGAGGAGGCTCATCATCTCGACATCGTCGTCTTGAAGCAACTCCTCAATATCCGAATCATCCGACGATGACCAACCGGAATCATCGGACAACGACGCTGTATCGTCGGTGTCCATCTACATAATACAACAAAAACTAATATATGAGTTTCCAACAATGAATCTAAAAGAAAAAATAGCAAAAATATAACAAAAAGGGGCATACCGGGGTGAGCGGCGGCCGGTTGGGGCGGGGCCGATTGGGGCGCGGCGGCGGGAGGGCCGGGGCGAGGCAACCCCCCGGCGGCGGGAGGCGACGCGGAGGCGACCGGGCGGGCTCGGGCGGCCCCGACGGCTCGGGACGACGCGACGCGGGGCGGTGGGCGGCTCGGGATGACGCGGGCGGTGGGGAGGCGGGCGCGCGGCTATCGGCGGTCGGGCGGGCGTCCCGGGCGAGCGGGCGCGCGGGCGGCGCGCGCGGCGGGGCGGCGCAGAATCGCACGGCGGGGATGACGCGGCGGCGGCGGCGGGAGGCGCGGATCCGCGTCGGGGAGCTCGCGGCGGCCGGCGCGCGTCGAGGGGAGGCGGGGGCGGCCGGAATGGCGGTGGGTGGGCGGTGGCGCGGACGCGGGAGGTTGGGCCGGTGAAAAATCCCTCCCGCGCGAGTTGGAAGAGGAGTGCGGGTTGGGGCAGTTTGGCCTCCCCAACCCTCACTTCTACAGGTTGGAAGGGGGAGTAAGGGTTGGACCTCTAATTTTTTTTAGGGGTTTAGGGGTTCTAGTCTACGCTTTTTTCTCGCCGAAAACTGTAAAAAAGCGGTTATTTTTACAGATTTGAGGGTTTAGGGTACTACTAGTGATGCTCTAAGAGCATGACTAGTAGAGCCCTTAAACCCTCAAACCCTAAAAAATAACTGTTTTTTACAGTTTGTGAGAGGAAAAACGAGTAGACTAGAACCCCTAAACCCTCGAACCCTCAAAAAAATTTAAAGGCCCAACCCTCAAACCCCTTTTCAACCTGTAGAAGTAGGGGTTGGAGAGGCCCAACCCCTACAACCTCTATTCCCCCACACGCGCGCGCGGGAGGGAAGTTTTAGCCCAGCGCCCCGCCTCCAAACCCTGGCCGCCGGCAGACGCCACCTCGCCCCGCCGCTACCGGCCACCCCACACCCCGTCGCGACCGCCGTTAGCTCCGCCTCGCCCGCCCGAGCCTCCTCACCAAAGGAATCGGCCGCAGGCGCCCCCAATAGCCATTGCCGACCCCATCTTCCCCAAGTCCGGCCGCCGATGCCGTCGAGCGCCGCGACGCCTCCCGGCCTCCCTTGCCGTCCCGTCGCCACCATCGACTCCGGGGTGAGCTCCCCGTCCCGCCGAGCCCCTCCGCACTCCCCCTCTCGCCCTAGAACTCCGCCGCCACACTCGCCCGCACCGGCCGCCCCGCTGCTCGTCGCCGGTCGAGCTCCGACGGCCATGAAGGAGCGGCGCCGCCACGATCAGGTTCGCTGCGGCCTCCTCTCTCGAACGCCCCCTTCCGCGCATACAGGGGGCCACGGGAGCGCCGCCTCCGCCGATCATCGGTGCCAGTCACCGTCGGGTTGACCACCTCAGTGGCATTTTCTTTTTATTTTGTTTTATATCAGTTTGACGGTTGCCCCTGTTTTTCACCCCTCAAAAGTGTCAAGAAATGCCCATTCTCAATCTAAAACTGGTTTGAGGCCTCAAAATAAGAGGCGCCTCATCGTCGGTGGCGATTGGCGAATGTGAGAGAGGTTGGGAAAAGGTATGGATATGACAGGTGGGCTCACATTGTCATTGAGGCCACAACTAGTCAAAGGCGGGCGCAAATCGTCCTCCCCCGATCGAATCTACCCAACCAGAACCCAACCTTGCCGTCATGGCCGCCTCCGTCGTAACCCTACTGCTGATCCTCGCCGCAGTTTCCCCACGCCCCTCCTCCGCGCGCCACGTCGTCACCTTCGCCCCTAGTCGCGGCGTCTCCCCGTCCTCCCTAGCCTGGGACCCCACGGCTCAGCACTTCGTCGTCGCCGGCGGAGGCGACGCCGTCCTGTCCGTCTCCGACGCCGGCGTGACCGAATCGATCGCGTCCTCCGGCGCGTCCGCGGTAGCCGTAGACGACCGCCGCCGGCGCCTCCTCGTGGCTTCCGCGGGTTCCTTCTCCGCCTTCGACCTCCGCTCCCCTCGGCCCCATCGCCTCCTCTTCTCCACCGCGCTCCCCGACCCCGCCGCGCCCGGCGGCATCGCCGTCGACCCGCAGTCTGGCGTCGCCTTCCTCACCGTGGGCGCGCGCATCTACACGGTTTCCCCTGACGGCGACCTCGCCACGCTCCCCGCATCGCCCGTGTACGGCTCCGAGCCCCTTTCCTCCCTCGCCGCACACCTGAGCCGCGGGTTCCTGTTCGTGGGCGTTCCCACCACGGGCCACCTCCTCCGCGTGGACATGGAGGACGGCATCGCGAGGATCGTTTCTGGGCCCTTCACGCCCCACACGCCCGTCGCCGTTGCGGTGCGGAGCGACGGGTTGGTGGCCGTGGGCGGCGCCGCGACTCTGCGGTTGGTCGGGAGCAACGACGGATGGGTGTCTTGCGCCGAGCACGACGTGGGCTTGCCGGATGGGGCCGTGGATGTGGCGGCGCTGGCCGTGAGGGAGCGGAAGCGGGTGTACACGCTGGTGGAGGCGGAGGTTGAGGGGAGGAGGGAATGGCGAATCGAAGAGGTGGCGTGGAAGAAGGAAGGGGAGGGGGAGATGGTTGCGGGGTTCGTCTTGGTCGGCGCCGCCCTCGCCATCTTCATGTTCTGGAGGTTCCAGATGAAGCAGCTCGCCGGCAACATGAACAAGAAGATCAGATAGAAACACAGCAGTCTCCATGCTTTGTTTTTGGGTATAGGTACACTTGTGGATTAGACATGTTCATTGTTTTTCATTGATTGTGAATCCCTTAATCCTTCTTGCCTGGTGGTTCTGCTTGGCAAATTCTACTACCTTAAGAATGCGAGGATGTACTAGCACTGATTTCTTTTCTTTCATATAGGATCACCATGTAATTGATACTATGCAGCTAATTAGATGGTTTTCATTACATCTATTTGGGCATTTTATGTACTGCCGTTTGTGTGATAGAGTCTGGTTTGTGCAATTCATGGGTCGTCTCAGTTCGGGTATTGGAATGCAGTTCATTATCTATCATACGGAGTACTTAGGTGGCTTGTCAGTTTGGGTCAGAGATGTGCAGTTTACTGTTTTCACTATATATCATACTTAGTGGCTTGTCATTTTGGGTTAGAGAAGTGCTACTCGCGATTTTGTATGTGTAATTGGACTTCTGGAACCCAAAACAGCATATATGTGTGATGTGTAGTGAACTACTACTTGCTACTGTTGCCTGTTGGACACATTTTGAACTAGACATCCGTTCCAAATTAATTGGGAAAATGCTTGTGATCGGTCGACCGACAATTAATTGACTTAGCTTGATCTAGATACACTTGTATGTACACACAGGTGTCAACCTATGTATTTAGACAAAATTAAGTAAATTAATTTGGAACGGAGGAAGTACGACATTTTCCAAGGTAATCAGTGGGTTTTCTTTGTCATTTGCCTCTGCTAGTGTGCTCCCAAAAGGTCTCCAAAACGGGGATGCCACGAAGCTGTCTACCATGGGCCGTGGCATATATCATTATTAAATATAGTTTATTTTATGTCAGATGTTGATACCTTTTTTCCAAAATTAGTCATAAAGAGTAAAGTATGGCCTTTGAAAAATTAATACACCCTATAACAAGGAATGGAAGGAGTAATAACCTGAGATCATTACAATATAATTTTAATACATATGAAATAAAATTATAACCTATTACGAAGAGACAAAACTTGTTTGTGGACATCTCAATATGAGTATGTGTATTTTTGTGATTAGATATCGAAAAAATATTAAGGAACTATCTAATGCCTGATGGTCCGTTAAGTTTGAATAAATGACAAAAAAAAATTTATAGAAATATTACCTGATATCTATATAGAAAATAATACTCCTAATAAATTTTATATTTCCGTAACCCGCATTGGCACTGTTAGATTTATAGAAACATTTTTTCAAATAAGTAAATGATTTATATTCTATAGAATTGAGTTTGGCTTATTTAGTTAGAAAAGTGAATATACAACCCAATCACCCAAGTGAAAGTCCACATGAACTCAAAGTTGAGTTCTTATTATTTCAAAAAAATCGTTGTAGAAGTTCCCTCTATTGCATTCTTTGGTGTTTTGGCTCATAGGTCTAAATACACCTATTAAGAAAAATGCATTATTAAATAAATTTTTAAAAGTAAACAATTTTGAAAAAACCCTAGGTGTACATCTTGAGATATTATGTTGGTACATGATTTTTTTTTGGGAAAAAGACATTTTTCTGGGCGGTGTAAGAAAGAGAAATAAATGTCTTGTGAGATGCCATTTTTGAGAATGAAAAAACTCTTTTTTACACAAGTCACAAAAAATGTCATTCTTCCGCAGAACTTTGTGTGTGGACATAGAATGTGCGGATGTAGACCTAGAAACAAATTCATATTTTTATTTTACATTTTGAAATATGTTTTTGAATAATGGGTGCATCTACACCTATGAGCCAAAATGGATTTCCGCTTTATTCTATCCTATTGTAAATTAATTTGTTTGGAAAACATAATTGAGCTATGGTTTCATTATGCTCTTAAATATTTTCCTTCTCTTATTTTTGTTTATCAAGTGCATTTGCATTACGTGGCCTAAACATCTTCTGTAGATTTTTTAGTGTTGTTTCCACCCAACAATTTTTTTTTTGCTGATTCCTGTATCTACTTTTCTACCTTCTTCCCCATCTTTACAACTCACAATTCAGAACTGAGTTTTAATTAACTCATAATTTGTCTTTTGATCCTTTGTGATTTATATGATATTTTCCTCAAGCCGCATTCTTTCTATTTTACATCGGCTAGTAGTGCATCGGAGCTTACTTCTACCATGACCATTATTTCTTATATAGTATGCATCGGCTACAGCTTGATTTTCTGAAGAAGTAGAAGATTATTCGGGTGACACATGTTTGCCGAAGAAGGATGCGTTGGCTAGGTGGTGACATGTCAAAACTACCAAATGAGGTCAATGTTTGTCATGCGGCAACAAAAAAGTTAGAACATAATGTTAGTAAATATACAAAATATTAGTACTGAATTTACATAAAAAAATATTAGTACTGAATTCATATATTTTAGCAATGTCCACACTTGAGGCACACAAGAAAGAAAGAAAAAAGAAATCGCACTAACTGTACTGTCTGTCGGGACCAACAAGATATGTGCAGGAATTGACGTAAATGAACCGTGCAAACACGTACCCATAATTTAAAAAGTAACAAAGAGAAGAAGAGACTCGCATATGGTTTCCTCCTGCGGTACAGGGCAGGCTTGCCTATGTATCAGATTATATACGCATGTACACGATGGTGGACGGGGCAGCTAGAGAGAGCTAGGAGGTTCCAATCAGGCTCAGTTTCTAAAATCGTGTATACATCAAAGCGCAAAAAGCTATGAAGCAAAATGGCAGCCGACGTTGCAAACTTGCATCCAAGTATACTATGTAGATGATGTAGGGCATGTTTGGTTCCCAGCCACAGTTTGCCAAGCCTAATTTTGGCAAATGTGACAGCCACAAAAGTGTGGCTAGGATTTTGGAAGCCACAAAGTGTGGCAAAAGTTGGCAAAAAATTCACTCTATGACAAGTGGGCCATATGATTATTGAAGTGTGGCAACTCTAAAGTGTGGCAAGAACCAAACACATGCCAAATTGCCAAACTTTGGCTTGGCAAAGTGTGGCTAGGAACCAAACAGGCCCGTAGAAAAGTTACGTGTCTCTAGTAGGAGCCAAAAGGAATTCTAGCTCAGCTGGTCTGTGCCGCTACGTGGATCTTGTGAGGTGCTAGGTAGGCTCGATTCCTGCGCACTACAGCTAAATTTTTACAACCCGAAGACATTGAGCTGGTCAGACCGGGGATCCGATTTAGTGCGTGACACCAGCGGTTCGATCCCGGTTTGCCCGGTTTGATCCGGCTCGGCTGCGCGTACGGTCCAGTGCGATTAAGAAACCCGCCTAGGCTCCGGTTCCGGTTTTTTCCGGTTAAACCGCCAGTCTGGTTCGGTTTTTAAAACTATGTGTGAAACCCAATGACTGAAAGCCAGGGAAACCGCAGGGTTGCTACGTCAGAGGATCCATGTCCCAGACCATGGTGTGATGAAGTTTGGGTCTACCTTTGCACCTACTGGTTCCTTCATTCTGTTGTTGCCTGTTATGGACTTTTATAAAAATAGAAACACCAGAAGTGCTACAGGATGTGGAGCATTCAGGAACAATCGAGCAGCTGCCAGCTATCGAAGCATGCGGGAGAGAGCGGGAAGGGAGAGGTGGCGAATCCAGCTACGTATACCCATCGGATGAGTGCAATCGACGGCTAAAAATGTGTAATATCCCAGGTTTAGAGGCTATAAAATGAGAGAACACCGAAGTGTGCATTGCATTCATGCATAGAAAATCCGGGGAATTTTCGCGCTTCAAATAAAACTTACCACAGTAACTGAAGTTTCACTTGACTTGCTGGAATTGAAGTAGATCATCAAGTCAAGCGCTATAAACTTCACTGTGATCTTTGCTAAAACCTTGTTTTGGGTAGAGATGATTTGATCTATGGGCTAGATCAAATAGAAGTAGATTTACAACAAACAACACCTTAAGTAAGGATCAACTACAAGATCTTATAAAGGATCTCAACATGCCATTCCTTACAACAACACATGAATAATTATTCAACCATAAATCAAAGAACACAAATAAATAAGACACTATTCTTTACTTATCTTATCCATGTCTTCTACTAAATAAATGTTCCTACCATGAGTCACATGGTATATCTTTTCAACTACAATACTTGAACCAAGTCAAGAACATGCATATTCATTCTTCATTAACTTTGACAATTCCAACCTTGTTTCCTAACTCATTCCATTAAACCTTAGAGAAAGGAGAGAATCATTCATATGCTTATTCTATCCATTGAATAGAACCTAGATTACTATTTAAACCTTATCCAATTGAGGTACTTGTTGATACTAACCAATGATACAAGAAATATAAGTCAAGTACTAAACCCTATTTGACCTAGCTAAAACTTGATAGTAAGTAAGAACCTATTCTTCTAGTAATTATAGAGAGGCAAGTGTTGTGATCATTACAACTTGGTAATGATCATAAACCCTAGAGGAACCCTACCTATTCAGAGTAGCTCAACCTACAAAGGTATACTCAAGTATATGGATTTATACTTAATCTTGGAGAGAGAACCATAATTCACTAATGAGTTGTTATGAGACCAACACATTGATCATGACAAATTGGGTGATGATCATAAACCCTAAGAATCTAATTGAGTGTGTTGATAGAAGTATTAAAGAAGAGAGATTAGTGAGGAATAAGTGGATCATGTCTGATGCATGATCTTGCTTCATAAATTGGGATGATAATTTAAACCTATCTATGTGATCCAGAGATCTCATTCTTCTCATGAAATAATAAGTAACTCATTAGTAGTTAACCAAACCAATAATCATGCCTTGTATAGAGTAGTAATGATATTGTATTTAAACCTTGCCTATCCAAACACTTGATACAAACTTAGCATTGTCTTGATACAATAATTATACCTAAGTGAGGAGGATAACCCTAGCCACTGGAATAGAATCAAAGCTTGTACCATATTTGAATCCTAGATGTGTATCAAATTGGTGATCACTACTTAAACCCTAGGCCATATTTGAATTCCAATCCAAGCATTACTTTGGATTATAAATAGAACCCTGCCATGCCTCATGCCTATTTCATACTTCAAATAGTGAAGTATTTCCAAAACCATAAACCTTGTCATATGGAACCAACCCACATAAAATATTGTTTCCTAACTTGTGTATCATGTATAACAAATATAAACCAAGCCATCTATACTTAGGACTAAATGCCATTTGGTGATTAGAATGAAACCAATACCCTATTTTACTTGGTTATCCAAATACTTTGCCTAAGTGAACCAAATGAATAGTATTTATAAAGTAGCACCACCTCAGCAAGAGAATTAATCATGATGAGTTTAGGATTCATTTTAAATAGTTCAAGCCAGAATGTGCTAAGCAAGATTAGTGAATATAGTGTTGATCCAACCACTCTTCTTAAACCCTAGAAATAGTTATTCACATAAAATCATGAACCAACCCCATTCTCATTACCATTTATTTTAAACTCTAGCCATAAGGAGAGTTATATGTGAACAATCCATATTATTAAGTACTAGCTCAACCTAATCATGTGTTCATTATGCACCAGCTATAAATTTCAAACCATTTAAATAGATCTGGTTCCTAAATTAAAAAGGAAGTGAGATAAAAAGCTAAACCTATTTCTTTGTTAATTAATCCTCACTAAGTGTCACTTTAATTAAAAATTCAATAGTTGTTTAAACAAAAGAATTAGGCAGTGAGTATTATCATGTAGTAATATTGAAATTCAAATGATTTAGAACCTGCAAAAACAAAATAGGATTCAATTTGAATTCAAACCAGTAAATAAAAACAGAAAAAGAAAACAGAAAATTTGAAAAATGAAAGTGGAGGGAAAACTTACCTGGCTTACCACCGTGGACCACAGCAGCCCAAAGCCAAGCCCACCAGCAGTCCAGCCCACCAACGAAAATGACCCACCATACCGTTTCGATGGCTTTAAGAATCGTGCGAGAGGAAAAACGGGATCGTCTTCTTCCCCGTCGTCGACAGCACAGAGGAGGAGCTCGGCCACGTCCTCGACGAGGATAAGCACGCCGCCGGATGTCGCAGACCCTCTCTGAACCTCGTACAAGTTTCTCGCGTCCGAGCCTATCCCAATCGCGCCAAGATTCACGCCCAATCCACCTCAGTCTTCATCGAAGCATCCCGGCCACTGCCGCCGGCGAGGTGACGAGATAGACCTCGTCGTGGCCTATAAATACGCCCTGAGCTCCGCACTGAAAACCTAATGTCTCGCCGCCCAGCCATTCTTCCTCAGTCACCCTCTAACTCTCAGCTTCTTCCTTCACTGTTCGCCGGCGACCTCCATGGCGCCGTCGATTGAGAGCATCCCGGAGTTCATGGCGTAGCTCAATCGAAGCGCCTGATCGAGTAGAGTCATCTGGAGGAGTAGAGCATCAAGGAGGGCCCGGTACAACGCCAATTTGGGATTTTCCCCTTACAGCAGTTCGTCGGGATCCGCGATGCCGTGCTCGTCTCCGACCATCTCAAGCTTCACCGAGGGTCTCATCATCTTCCTGGTGAGCTTACGCGTCTTCCGAACCCATTATTCATCCTTAGCATCGCCTGTAGCTCCGTTTCAAGGTTTGGCCGGAGTGCGCCGCCGCAGCACATGGTTGCCGGTGATGCTCCGGCGAGTTTCTCGGCAAACCACCACTACCATCGTGTTCAGTAGGTCGTGGGGATCCAGAAAAGTATACTCGCGCATCCCGGGAGGCCGAAATCGGCGTCTGCCGTGCTCGCCTCGCCGGCGTTGAGCCGCCGGTAGGGTGACATGGAGGTGGACCCGCTGGTCGTGTTGACTGGTCTTTGCCCGCGTGGCAAGTGACCCAGTCAACGACCCCACATGTCAGCGTGTGTGGGTAGGGACGAACCGGTATGTTTAGTATTTGTTAGTTATTTCAAATTCCAGTAAAATACTAAAACTTTGAAAAATTATATCAAATCCATTTCAACTCAGAAAATTATGAATAATATATCAAAATGCTCACAAAAATAAACTCTATTCAAATAAAATATAAAACAAAAATGTGTGTCAAAATAAAAATTCACTTATTTTTACACCTTATTAATTATGCCATTTCAATTATTTAAAATACAATTTGAATTCAATAATTAGTAAGGTTTCAAAATTAAATTTTAAATATTCAGTAACCAAGTAAAATGTTAAGATTAATTTTATTTATCATATTTACATTAACTTAATTATTAGTGGTAATTCATAAACCCTAATTTGCAAATTACCATTTTCTTTAAATAGTAATAACTCAAGAAAATATTATAAGCTAATATTATTTTGATAATTTAAAACTTGTTTACTTAAACATCTTTAGTTAACAAGTTAATTATTCTAAAAACTAATAACAATTGTTAAACCCTAGTACTTAATTAAACCTAAACAGGAATTGCCCTAATTATTAATTCTTGTGAAAGTTGATAAAATGCTAAAACCACTATTAATTTTGTTTCAAAGTAATTAGTTACCACACCTATATTGCCAATTATAATTTTAGGAGATGTACCATAATTTAGAAACCCTAGTTTCAACTTGAGTAAGACCTTGATCTCATTATTTCATGTGATCACCCTAAATTAGAAGCAACTCTAAAACCCTAGTTATGTGTTACATGTGATCATGTGAATTTCACCTTACATAGAGAACCTTATTATGTGACCAACAAATACAAGTCAGGATCTACCAACATAGAACCAATTCACATGAGTCATCATTTCATGTCTTTATTTCCAATTTAAAACCAATATGATTCACTAGTATCACCTAGGTATAAACCCTAACTTGTTAATTGAATTAGTACCATTAATTACCACTCCTATGTACCATACCATTAGGATTAACCTCAACCATCAAACCCTAGTTAAACCATGATGATAAACCCTAATACCAACTTTGTGTAGCAAATCACATCACATGCTTCTATCCAACTAAACCCTACTTAGGAAATGATAAGTCACTTAGCTTAGAAACCAATAAAGATTATTTGGTAAAGCAAATATGAAGCCATAGTAAATCCTAATAGCTAATTTATAGAACCATCTTAAATAACCATCCTTTGATATGATGTATATGGGAAACCATAGTACTAACCTTACCAATACTTGTTACATATAAACCCATTCTACTCAAAGAACCCAACTAGTTCATATTAGTGAAACTAAATGAACCAATAATACACTTAATTGAATCCAATAGTAAACTATAGAAAGCAATAGCTCCTATGTATAGTAGTTCATATTCTTATTTAACCTATTCTTCAAAAGTTATTCTTTTGAAGTACAAATGTCAATCAAACCTTAGAAGCCCTAATCCTTCTTTGAAATACTCATTAATTCTTAATTAACTGATACGTCTCCGACGTATCGATAATTTCTTATGTTCCATGCCACATTATTGATGATATCTACATGTTTTATGCACACTTTATGTCATATTCGTGCATTTTCTGGAACTAACCTATTAACAAGATGCCGAAGTGCCAGTTGCTCTTTTCTGCTGTTTTTGGTTTCAGAAATCCTAGTAACGAAATATTCTCGGAATTGGACGAAATCAACGCCCAGGGTCCTATTTTGCCACGAAGCTTCCAGAAGTCCGAAGAGGAGACGAAGTGGGGCCACGAGGTGGCCACACCCTAGGGCGGCACGGCCCCCCCTTGGCCGCGTGGCCCTGTGGTGTGGAGCCCTCGTGCCGCCTCTTGACCTGCCCTTCCGCCTACTTAAAGCCTCCGTTGCGAAACCCCCAGTACCGAGAGCCACGATACGGAAAACCTTCCAGAGACGCCGCCGCCACCGATCCCATCTCGGGGGATCCAGGAGATCGCCTCCGGCACCCTGCCGGAGAGGGGAATCATCTCCCGGAGGACTCTACGCCGCCATGGTCGCCTCCGGAGTGATGTGTGAGTAGTCTACCCCTGGACTATGGGTCCATAGCAGTAGCTAGATGGTTGTCTTCTCCCCATTGTGCTTCATTGTCGGATCTTGTGAGCTGCCTAACATGATCAAGATCATCTATCTGTAATTCTATATGTTGCGTTTGTTGGGATCCGATGAATAGAGAATACTTGTTATGTTGATTATCAAAGTTATGTCTATGTGTTGTTTATGATCTTGCATGCTCTCCGTTACTAGTAGATGCTCTGGCCAAGTAGATGCTTGTAACTCCAAGAGGGAGTATTTATGCTCGATAGTGGGTTCATGCCTCCATTGATATATGGGACAAAGGATGAAAGTTCTAAGGTTGTGGATGTGCTGTTGCCACTAGGGATAAAACATTAGTGCTATGTTCAAGGATGTAGTTACTAGTTACATTACGCGCAATACTTAATGCAATTGTCTGTTGTTAGCAACTTAATACTGGAGTGGGTTCGGATGATAACCTGGAGGTGGACTTTTTAGGCATAGATGCATGCTGGATGGCGGTCTATGTACTTTGTCGTAATGCCCAATTAAATCTCACTATACTCATCATAATATGTATGTGCATGGTCATGCCCTCTTTATTTGTCAATTGCCCAACTGTAATTTGTTCACCCAACATGCTGTTTATCTTATGGGAGAGACACCTCTAGTGAACTGTGGACCCCGGTCCAATTCTCTATACTGAAATACAATCTACTGCATATCGTTTCTACTGTTTTCTGCAAACAATCATCTTCCACACAATACGGTTAATCCTTTGTTACAGCAAGCTGGTGAGATTGACAACCTCACTGTTTCGTTGGGGCAAAGTACTTTGGTTGTGTTGTGCAGGTTCCACGTTGGCGACGGAATCCCTGGTGTTGCGCCGCACTACATCCCGCCGCCATCAACCTTCAACATGCTTCTTGGCTCCTCCTGGTTCGATAAACCTTGGTTTCTTTCTGAGGGAAAACTTGCTGCTGTGCGCATCATACCTTCCTCTTGGGGTTCCCAACGAACGTGTGAGTTACACGCCATCATTAACATGTTCTTCAAAAGTTATTCTTTTGAAGTATAGTATAAGTAAACATCAACCATGTTCTGTAGAACCTAAAATTGACAACTGTTCTTTATATTATTCCACCACTACTTTTTAGGTGTATGATTGTTATGATGTCTTATATCACTTGGTTATGATGCTAATATAACCAAACCCTAATAAGAACCTTGTTTGAGAACCATTCTAAAAGTGCAACCAACCCTAAAGAATAATGATTTCTTATGCACACCTATTGCTAAAATGGCCAACCCTGAAAATACTAAGTTGTGTGACTTCACAACCACAAATAATAATGATTTCTTATGCACACCTATTGCTCCACCTGCTACTACAGCAAAATTCTTTGAAATTAAACCTGCTTTACTGAATCTTGTTATGCGAGAGCAATTTTCTGGTATTAGTTCTGATGATGCTGCTGCCCATCTTAATATTTTTGTTGAACTATGTGAAATGAAAAAGTATAAAGATGTAGATGGTGACATTATAAAATTAAAATTGTTCCCTTTCTCATTAAGAGGAAGAGCTAAAGATTGGTTGCTATCTCTGCCTAAGAATAGTATTGATTCATGGACTAAATGCAAGGATGCTTTTATTGGTAGATATTATCCCCCTGCTAAAATTATATCTTTGAGGAGTAGCATAATGAATTTTAAACAATTAGATACTGAACATGTTGCTCAAGCTTGGGAAAGAATGAAATCTCTGGTTAAAAATTGCCCAACCCATGGACTGACTACTTGGATGATCATCCAAACCTTCTATGCAGGACTAAATTTTTCTTCACGGAATTTATTGGATTCAGCTGCTGGAGGTACCTTTATGTCCATCACTCTTGGTGAAGCAACAAAGCTTCTTGATAATATGATGATCAACTACTCTGAATGGCACACGGAAAGAGCTCCACAAGGTAAGAAGGTAAATTCTGTCGAAGAAACCTCTTCCTTGAGTGATAAGATTGATGCTATTATGTCTATGCTTGTGAATGATAGGACTAATATTGATCCTGATAATGTTCCGTTAGCTTCATTGGTTGCACAAGAAGAACATGTTGATGTAAACTTCATTAAAAATAATAATTTCAACAACAATGCTTACCGGAACAATTCTAGTAATAACTATAGGCCATATCCTTATAATAATGGCAACGGCTATGGTAATTCTTATGGGAATTCTTACAACAATAATAGGAGTTCACCCCCTGGACTTGAAGCCATGCTTAAAGAATTTATTAGTACACAAACTGCTTTTAACAAATCTGTTGAAGAAAAGCTTGGGAAAATTGATATACTTGCTTCTAAAGTCGATAGTCTTGCTGCTGATGTTGATCTTTTGAAATCGAAAGTTATACCTAATGAGAATCATCATAATAAAATTGTTACTACAGCAAATGCCATCCAAGTTAGAATTAATGAGAATATAAGATTGATGGCTGAACTGCGTGCTAGGTGGGATAGAGAAGAAAATGAAAAACTAGCTAAAGAGAAGAATGTAGCTAAAGTTCGGACTATTACCACCACTAGTAATGCTAATGCTACACATGTTGCTGCACCTCCTACTATTAATAATAAAAGAATTGGTGTTAGCAATGTTTCCACTTCTAATGCAAAGCGCGAGAAACTGCCTGAAAATGCTAAAATCATTAAACTGCCCGTGATAAAACTCGCTGAAATTTTTTCCAACATTGGGGATGATGATCCCATTGCTTTAGATTATAATGGTTTGAATTTTGATGATTGCCACATCTCTGAAGTTATAAAGTTCTTGCAAAAACTTGCTAAAAGTCCTAATGCTAGTGCTATAAATTTGGCTTTCACACAACATATTACAAATGCTCTCATAAAAGCTAGAGAAGAGAAACTAGAGCGCGAAGCCTCTATTCCTAGAAAGCTAGAGGATGGTTGGGAGCCCATCATTAAGATGAAGGTTAAAGATTTTGATTGTAATGCTTTATGTGATCTTGGTGCAAGTATTTCCGTTATGCCTAAGAAAATTTATAATATGCTTGACTTGCCACCGCTGAAAAATTGTTATTTGGATGTTAATCTTGCTGATCATTCTACAAAGAAACCTTTGGGGAAAGTTGATAATGTTCGCATTACCGTTAACAATAACCTTGTCCCCGTTGATTTTGTTGTCTTGGATATTGAATGCAATGCATCTTGTCCCATTATATTGGGAAGACCTTTTCTTCGAACTGTTGGTGCTATCATTGATATGAAGGAAGGTAATAT
The DNA here is from genome assembly GCF_019359855.2 of Lolium perenne. NCBI lineage: Eukaryota > Viridiplantae > Streptophyta > Magnoliopsida > Poales > Poaceae > Lolium > Lolium perenne. Next base: position 187,815,116 of record NC_067246.2, on the reverse strand, counting down.
AAAATATCAATTTCCTCTCAAGAAAGGTATGGAACACTTCCCTAGAAAGAGAATGAAGTTACCTTTTGATTCTATTATTAGAACAAATTATGATGTTGACACTTCGTCTCTTGATAATACTTGATACACACTTTCTGCGCCTAGCTGAAAGGCGTTAAAGAAAAACGCTTATGGGAGACAACCCATGTTTTTACCTACAGTACTTTGTTTTTATTTTGTGTCTTGGAAGTTGTTTACTACTGTAGCAACCTCTCCTTATCTTATTTTAGTGTTTTGTTGTGCCAAGTAAAGTCGTTGATAGAAAAGTTCATACTAAATTTGGATTACTGCACAGAAACAGATTTCTTTGCTGTCACGAATCTGGGCTGTTTTCCCTGTAGGTAACTCAGAAAATTATGCAAATTTACGTGAGTGATCCTCAGATATGTACGCAACGTTCATTCAATTTGAGCATTTTCATTTGAGCACGTCTGGTGCCTCGATAAAATTCGTCAATACGAACTGTTCTGTTTTGACAGATTCTGCCTTTTATTTCGCATTGCCTCTTTTGCTATGTTGGATGAATTTCTTTGATCCACTAATGTCCAGTAGCTTTATGCAATGTCCAGAAGTGTTAAGAATGATTGTGTCACCTCTGAACATGTTAATCTTTATTGTCGCTAACCCTCTAATGAGTTGTTCTAAGTTTGGTGTGGAGGAAGTTTTCAAGGATCAAGAGAGGAGTATGATGCAACATGATCAAGGAGAGTGAAAGCTCTAAGCTTGGGGATGCCCCGGTGGTTCACCCCTGCATATACTAAGAAGACTCAAGCGTCTAAGCTTGGGGATGCCCAAGGCATCCCCTTCTTCATCGACAACATTATCAGGTTCCTCCCCTGAAACTATATTTTTATTCCATCACATCTTATGTGCTTTGCTTGGAGCGTCGGTTTGTTTTTGTTTTTGTTTTTTTTGAATAAAATGGATCCTAGCATTCACTTTATGGGAGAGAGACACGCTCCGCTGTAGCATATGGACAAGTATGTCCTTAGTTTCTACTCATAGTATTCATGGCGAAGTTTCTTCTTCGTTAAATTGTTATATGGTTGGAATTGGAAAATGATACATGTAGTAATTGCTATTAATGTCTTGGGTAATGTGATACTTGGCAATTGTTGTGCTCATGTTTAAGCTCTTGCATCATATGCTTTGCACCCATTAATGAAGAAATACATAGAGCATGCTAAAATTTGGTTTGCATATTTGGTTTCTCTAAGGTCTAGATAATTTCTAGTATTGAGTTTGAACAACAAGGAAGACGGTGTAGAGTCTTATAATGTTTTCAATATGTCTTTTATGTGAGTTTTGCTGCACCGGTTCATCCTTGTGTTTGTTTCAAATAACCTTGCTAGCCTAAACCTTGTATCGAGAGGGATTACTTCTCATGCATCCAAAATACTTGAGCCAACCACTATGCCATTTGTGTCCACCATACCTACCTACTACATGGTATTTTCCGCCATTCCAAAGTAAATTGCTTGAGTGCTACCTTTAAAATTCCATTATTCACCTTTGCAATATATAGCTCATGGGACAAATAGCTTAAAAACTATTGTGCTATCGAATATGTACTTATGCACTTTATCTCTTATTAAGTTGCTTGTTATGCGATAACCATGTTCACTGGGGACGCCATCAATTACTCTTTGTTGAATTTCATGTGAGTTGCTATGCATGTTCGTCTTGTCTGAAGTAAGAGAGATCTACCACCTTATGGTTAAGCATGCATATTGTTAGAGAAGAACATTGGGCCGCTAACTAAAGCCATGATCCATGGTGGAAGTTTCAGTTTTGGACATATATCCTCAATCTCATATGAGAAAATTATTAATTGTTGTTACATGCTTATGCATAAAAGAGGAGTCCATTATATGTTGTCTATGTTGTCCCGGTATGGATGTCTAAGTTGAGAATAATCAATAGCGAGAAATCCAATGCGAGCTTTCTCCTTAGACCTTTGTACAGGCGGCATAGAGGTACCCCTTTGTGACACTTGGTTAAAACATGATCATTGCGATGATCCGGTAGTCCAAGCTAATTAGGACAAGGTGCGGGCACTATTAGTACACTATGCATGAGGCTTGCAACTTGTAAGATATAATTTACATGATACATATGCTTTATTACTACCGTTGACAAAATTGTTTCATGTTTTCAAAATCAAAGCTCTAGCACAAATATAGCAATCGATGCTTTTCCTCTATGGAGGACCATTCTTTTACTTTCATTGTTGAGTCAGTTCACCTATTTCTCTCCACCTCAAGAAGCAAACACTTGTGTGAACTGTGCATTGATTCCTACATACTTGCTTATTGCACTTATTATATTACTCTATGTTGACAATATCCATGAGATATACATGTTACAAGTTGAAAGCAACCGCTGAAACTTAATCTTCCTTTGTGTTGCTTCAATACCTTTACTTTGAATTATTGCTTTATGAGTTAACTCTTATGCAAGACTTATTGATGCTTGTCTTGAAGTGCTATTCATGAAAAGTCTTTGCTTTATGATTCACTTGTTTACTCATGTCATATACATTGTTTTGATCGCTGCATTCACTACATATGCTTTACAAATAGTATGATCAAGGTTATGATGGCATGTCACTCCAGAAATTATATGTGTTATCGTTTTACCTGCTCGGGACGAGCAGAACTAAGCTTGGGGATGCTGATACGTCTCCGACGTATCGATAATTTCTTATGTTCCATGCCACATTATTGATGATATCTACATGTTTTATGCACACTTTATGTCATATTCGTGCATTTTCTGGAACTAACCTATTAACAAGATGCCGAAGTGCCGCTTGTCATTTCTGCTGTTTTTGGTTTCAGAAATCCTAGTAACGAAATATTCTCGGAATTGGACGAAATCAACGCCTAGGGTCCTATTTTGCCACGAAGCTTCCAGAAGTCCGAAGAGGAGACGAAGTGGCCACGAGGTGGCCACACCCTAGGGCGGCGCGGCCCCCCCTTGGCCGCGCGGCCCTGTGGTGTGGGGCCCTCGTGCCGCCTCTTGACCTGCCCTTCCGCCTACTTAAAGCCTCCGTTGCGAAACCCCCAGTACCGAGAGCCACGATACGGAAAACCTTCCAGAGACGCCGCCGCCGCCGATCCCATCTCGGGGGATCCAGGAGATCGCCTCCGGCACCCTGCCGGAGAGGGGAATCATCTCCCCGAGGACTCTACGCCGCCATGGTCGCCTCCGGAGTGATGTGTGAGTAGTCTACCCCTGGACTATGGGTCCATAGCAGTAGCTAGATGGTTGTCTTCTCCCCATTGTGCTTCATTGTCGGATCTTGTGAGCTGCCTAACATGATCAAGATCATCTATCTGTAATTCTATATGTTGCGTTTGTTGGGATCCGATGAATAGAGAATACTTGTTATGTTGATTATCAAAGTTATGTCTATGTGTTGTTTATGATCTTGCATGCTCTCCGTTACTAGTAGATGCTCTGGCCAAGTAGATGCTTGTAACTCCAAGAGGGAGTATTTATGCTCGATAGTGGGTTCATGCCTCCATTGATATCTCGGGACAAGTGATGAAAGTTCTAAGGTTGTGGATGTGCTGTTGCCACTAGGGATAAAACATTAGTGCTATATTCAAGGATGTAGTTACTAGTTACATTACGCGCAATACTTAATGCAATTGTCTATTGTTAGCAACTTAATACTGGAGGGGGTTCGGATGATAACCTGAAGGTGGACTTTTTAGGCATAGATGCATGCTGGATGGCGGTCTATGTACTTTGTCGTAATGCCCAATTAAATCTCACTATACTCATCATAATATGTATGTGCATGGTCATGCCCTCTTTATTTGTCAATTGCCCAACTGTAATTTGTTCACCCAACATGCTGTTTATCTTATGGGAGAGACACCTCTAGTGAACTGTGGACCCCGGTCCAATTCTCTATACTGAAATACAATCTACTGCAATACTGTTCTACTGTTTTCTGCAAACAATCATCTTCCACACAATACGGTTAATCCTTTGTTACAGCAAGCCGGTGAGATTGACAACCTCACTGTTTCGTTGGGGCAAAGTACTTTGGTTGTGTTGTGCAGGTTCCACGTTGGCGCCGGAATCCCTGGTGTTGCGCCGCATTACATCCCGCCGCCATCAACCTTCAACGTGCTTCTTGGCTCCTCCTGGTTCGATAAACCTTGATTTCTTTCTGAGGGAAAACTTGCTGCTGTGCGCATCATACCTTCCTCTTGGGGTTCCCAACGAACGTGTGAGTTACACGCCATCATTAACATGTTCTTCAAAAGTTATTCTTTTGAAGTATAGTATAAGTAAACATCAACCATGTTCTGTAGAACCTAAAATTGACAACTGTTCTTTATATTATTCCACCACTACTTTTTAGGTGTATGATTGTTATGATGTCTTATATCACTTGGTTATGATGCTAATATAACCAAACCCTAATAAGAACCTTGTTTGAGAACCATTCTAAAAGTGCAACCAACCCCAAAGAAATCTTTACAACTCATACATCCTAAATCATCGAGGTTAAGTTACGCTCGGGACGATTGCATCTCATACTATGCATTATAGCATCTTTGACAGTTCTTTGAACATTGTCCTTACCGAACGATGATGGTATTTCAGCATTTGGACTTCTCACGTATCGAAGCTTTTGCCTGCATAATCTTGCAGTCAAGAAAGACAAGTTCATCGCTTGCTCATGTCATTTGATTATTTGAATCAAACTATATGCAAAGTACTATACTTATCACTCATGCATTGAAAAGCAAAGTATTATTTTACAATTATGAATCTGACTATGTGGTGGGCAATGGAACCATGGTATGTGTTGATATGGTGGAGGTTCCATTGCATGGGTTATATCACCCTAGGATTAATTACCAATGCCGTCCAGTGATTCTAGCGCCGTACATATCGCGTTATCCATAAGATCTATAATGGCTCTGGGGAAGTCAGCCGTATCTTTTCCCTTCTGCACGCCAACGGATCGGAGAGCCGGTGGGATGTTGGAGGCACTACCGCAATAGGTTGGGAAATCCTTTTAAATCCCCATCCATTAGTGATGATAAGCTCTACGATCTATGATGGATTGTCCGGAGTACACCATGAGTAAAGCCGTATTATCGGGGGAAGTCTACTGGAGGTGTACGGTTGGACAAAAGGGTGGGTTTGCAGGGTCACGGAGAAGGCAGTGATTGGCTTGGATCTTATACTGGGCCTCACACCAAAGGAAGTGTGGACGGGGACATACTCTTGGCCGGCAACATGGTTAAAATCTCTTGTGGGGTAAAGTAACGCACCTCTGCAGAGGGTATCAAGAATTGTGACTGTCACTCCCTGTTCCGGGAAGGGAACTGCGAACGCGGCAGGAAAGGAACTCCACGAAGTTCTAGTCAACCTGTGAAGACTGACGGGCATAGTTTTCAGAATAAAATAAACCTTTTGAAGAAATGTTTATGAAAACTTGCATTGGCCTATGACTTTCTGGTCTATGGCTGTAGCTAGTGCATGATACACCTATTTCCTTATATGAACTTGCTGAGTACGCTCGTACTCATTCCACTACAAGAAATGTGTTGACTTTTGACATTTTCCCAGTGACCATAGATAAAATCGTCATGATTCTGTGACGATTTCGTATTGAATGGTCGTTAGCTATTTTGAGTGGACCAAAACCTTAGAAAATTACGATGATGTGTATATAAACGTCATTATTTTCTAGCACAAAATCGTCATAAACTAAGACACGCGGTCTACGACGATATTCCTAGGCGACTGCGACAAATTAAGATCGTCGTAATTGCGTTGATTTTATTTTTTGGTACAAAATGATGACTATACTAAGACCTAAGCAATTTTCCAACATGTCATGTCTACGTGGTCATTCAAATTACCAGCATGCGGGATCCATCCCCTATTTTAGTGAGTGATGCATGTTGGCCAAGTGACTTGTGGGACTCATTAACATTAACATGACGGGCAAGGTGGGACCCAATTGCAGGGCCGTAGGAAGGGTAACATGTGGGACCTACGAGTGGGAACACAAAGACGGTTACACGTATGCACGCATGGAGACAGTCCGAACTCAGGACCAACGTCGAAGTGAATTAACACAAAAAATCTTCTTGTGGCGCTCAGGAAATAGAAAATAACTTTTTTATGCAAAGAAAATAAAATCTCCCCAGATCAACATTGATGCACACATGTGTGCAACATGGATTCATTGTAAACTATGAAAAAGAGCCAGTCAATATACATTTGTTTTAGGCCAATCAAAAGGCAGAACCACTTGTACCCACGGATCAGTCATCTGAAGTAGATCTCGACCGTCCACTAAACCTACATCTGGCGCCCGAAATATTTTCCGCGCCTGTGTGATCCCGCGCTGGATTTTGGCTGAGGCGCGAAAGGATTCTAAAACTGGGCCTAGGCTAGACAAAATTTGGCGGCTTGGCGCTAGCCCCTCCCCTCCCAGCCCGAGCCCAACCCCATCAAACAGGAGTACAGAACTACTCGTGACCTATCCCTAACAGCACCTCCTTCATCCTCCCGTTCCTCCACCTCCGCCGCCGGCCTGGATCCTGGCCAACTCCGGCCACTCCCTTCGCCGCAGATCATCTCCCCGGAACCCCCTCCTTCTCCTCTTCCTATCCCACCTCGTTGAACCTTCGAACATCACCTCAAACAGAAAACCCTAGCCCAGTATTCCGCCTATACAGAGAGGAGCAGGAGGCATTGCGACGGCGGCACCCAGGCAGCAGGTGGTTGTGACCAGGCTCAGCGAACGAATTCACCACGCGAGCCAGATGCTGCCAGCCGGCAAACCCCGGCCTTCACCGCCGCCGGCGTTCCCGTGGCCTACAGGGCGCCGCAGATGGCCAAAGCTCCGGCCAACTCTCCTCGCATTCGCCATCTCAGGACGGCTCCACCGCCACGCCCCCCTCCGACGGCATTACCCACGACGGGCTACTTGTTGCGTGTCCTCGCAGAAGGGGAGGAGGCGTACGACCTGCACATGCTCGACGAGAAGCTCGTCCATCCCCTGCTCGCAGAAGGGGAGGATGCATCGCCAGCAACCTCAAGCTCGTCGTCTTCCCCAACAACAACAGTAAGAACCCCGGCAAGGCGCTCAGGTACTGCATCTCTGGGCCCTTTTGTGTCGATGCCTCAGGGTAGAAATCCTAGTGGATTGGCGATTGTTGTCTTTAATCCTGGTTAAGGGTTTTTGGACATACTAGTTGTGGCTGTGAACAAGTAACCTTACTTTAATCTTGTAATGTCAGTGAACTGAGTTGTTGCGCTTCTATAGATTATTTTATTATAAAGATACACATGTCATAACTTGAATAAATTCTGAAGTAGTTTCTGGTCCCTATTCGGTAGTAACTTTTCATTTTTCAATTGCAAGGACAAATTTTCATGTTATTTATTTGGACATTTTTGTCTACGAGTACTTTCTGTTTGTGGAAATGCATGTCCATTGTGCAACTAGCTTGTATGTGTATTACTATGGCATGCAGGCTTCTTACTTTGCTATTTCGTTAGGTAAGAGGAGAAAGGTCCGTGGTGTGTTAGATCTTGCAGGTGGCTGTGAACATCAACTCCAATGAGTTTTTCTTGGCAAGTACATGGACATTCTCTGCAGGAAAAGGTGGAGTTCTTTAGACCATTTTGTTACTATTTACTTCAATTAGTGGCTCTTAGATGGTAGAAAGCATGTTACAGGAATTGTGAAATATGCTAAAATGGAATATGGTTCCTGGCCTGGGACGGTGGATATGATTCATGTTTTGAAATGCTTAGTGCTACTGCTGTTATACTGCCCTTTATTACTGTGCTCTTGAAACTTGCATGCCTAATAAGCTTGTGGTACTCATTCACATGCCATGCTCATTCACTTAACGAAACAAATAAAAACCTGAAGGGACGTTGATAGACTGGTAGCTTTACTAGGTTATTGTACATATCTGACTTTAGCTAATGAGTACTAATGAGCTACACCAAATCATTTGGTCTGGTTGACATCTTCCACGGCTGAGTATCATCTATTTTTCGTTTTGTACTAACCGATTATGTATCTGTCAATTGAAAACAAAAGGTTATTCCGAGCTGGAGGAGTATTGTACCAATTTAACTAAAGAAGATTTAAGGTCCTTTGTTTCGTGTGCTATAAGGTTGATGTCATTACACTTGTTCTGCCTACTCAATGGTTACTTCCTGAGATTTTATTTCCTAACCTACATGGTGGGTAACTGCGTTCTGAGTTTGGACTGATTCTTATAAGCAAATATCTATCTGGTATATGTAATGCAATACTTCCTTGAATTTTATTATGTCACGTTAAGTTTTTTTTGTTTGTTTTAGAAACTAGCTATCTTTGATCTTAATTGCTGGAACCAACATAATATTGGCTTGCCTAGCACAACATTAGTTACAGCATTAGTGTGATTATTGTTGTTTGAGAACTATCTGCTCATTATCTCGTCTTATTCCTGCATTAGTGTGATAATTTTTGTTTGTTGATCATGCAAAAGAAGCACGATAGACACCTATTAATATGTGAGCATTTGTGCCTTCGAAAGTGATTCAGACCTAGTTGCTCGATTTGGTGTAAATATATATAGGTATTCCCTTTGAGACTAAAAATGTGGTGGTTCCTCTTTTACAGGAGCTCTGGGCGTCAAGAAAATTGAAGCGTGAAGCTCTGAATCCTCACTTGTCCAAGATTACTATATAGGTATTTCCTGAAACCTGAATGGTTTTGATTGTTGGCATAGACTGGTTAAGCATATACTTGTGGACTAATTTTCCTTGCATGGCTGTCATGCAAGATGAATGGACGAGGGTATGATGGAGGATTGTTCTTGGACCAGTGGTAGTTGGTAACGAGCTGCTACGATGCGATGCTAGAGGGTGCGGTGCAGACGAGTAGTAGGCAGGTTGCCATGGCATTGGTGCCATGCAGCAGCAAGAAGTTTACCTGGCAGCATATATGCCTGGAGGTTGGGAGCTGAGTCCGGCCAGAAGGACATCCTTCAGTTTATTAATTATTTGATTGATAATGGATGTTGCTGCTGTAGGGTTGGTTTACAATCTGGGCTAGCTTCATTTGCATCTTTGTGTTGTTCTTGTATATGAGAACCGTGGATTAATTATGGCTCTTTTCAAAAGAATTATATGTTGTTTAATTACTATCAATTTGAAAATAAAACCTGACAAATAGGCAAGAGAGAACTAATCAGATGAGCGCTTTGATAATTGGGGTCAATGTGATTGGTCGGACCAGGGCAAGAATATATGCACCGTAAAAAGGGGCCCAAACAACAACAAAAAATGTAAAAGGTCAAGGGATGAAAACCAAATGGACCAAAAATGGCTAAGGCCCAAAAGACAAAGGCTAAACAATGGATGTAAAAAGGTAAAGCCCAAAAGATAAATGGATTGGAAATGGCCAAGGCCTAGGAGAAAAAAGGCTGGTATTAATGGGCTTGACCCATGCAGACTACAAAAATGGACCGGGCTGATTTTGGATTACGACGATTTAATTTCGTCATAGTTTTGCCACGTCAGATTGGCCACGTAGGATCTGATGTGGCATGCCCAGATTGCCAGTGACGATAATTGATTGTCATAGTGGTTACGACGATCCAATATCGTCATATACGATAATGACGATTCCAATTAAAAGGTCATGTTGGTTGATTCCTGACGCTCCGTTTTTGACAATCCATTTTTCATCATAGAATCGTCATAGATGAAATACTATGACGATTCAATGACGAAAATGAAGGGTCGCAAATCAACATATTTCTTGTAGTGTTCTATCTCGTTTGAACCCCCTTCTTAGATCAAGGTACCGAAGGAGAAACTACCGCGGAACTCGAAGACAAAGAAGTCAACTGCAACAAGATGAAGAATCCAATCAAAGAAGTCAATGGAGTCAACTTCTGCATCAGCTATACTGGAAACCTAGACTAGTGATAGAAGGGAACATTTCCCTAATCCTAGCACCTAAGTAGCTAGTTTTCTATAGCAAGCCAAGTAGCTCTTAAACTTGAGTTAGCAATAAGATAGACTACGAGTCGTTCTTCTGAAGCTTTATTTGAAGTTTTACCTCACTGTAAAGTAGGAGGTTGTGTTGATCTTATGTAAACAGCTCGTGTGTACTTCTATAGACATACCTTGGACTCGCATATGTTTCTGTTGTACCACTCTGAGAGATGTAATATGAGTGGAACGGTGTTTCACTTGTGTTATGTCAACGACTTGTGTACTACACCATGCAGTGGTACGCTGGGTCACCGCAACTGGTATCAGAGCAAATGCTTTGACCCTAGGATTAAAACCCTTTAAAGGAGACCTATAGGTTTGGTAGTGTCTATAGGAAGTGTTTTAGCTAAGCCAACTATGCTAAACCAAATATTCTTTTGACTTGAGATGGGTATTCACTTGAGAATAATCCTGACACACTTGAGTCAATATTTCTTATCTATATTTCTTAAGTAAAGTTAGTTAGTTATATGGCTTCATTCCAAATAATTAGAACACCATTGAAGCTTAAGATAAATGGTGGTAGTAAACCACAATTGGTATACAACACATGGTAGTCCAAAGAGAGGATACACCATAAGGAAGATATCCTATTGGAAGAAGTATACCAATGCCAGTTATAGTTAAGTAAGAGTCATTTAAAATGTCAAATGACTGATGTTAAGTAAGGGAGATAAGTTATAGAAGGTAGTATATGTCTATGATGAGTCAATCATAGGAGGTAAGGAAGAGTGATAGGAGTTATACAACTCTACTTTTCATGGTAAAGTTGGTAATCATATATGATTCACTTGAGAATCATGATGTGAGGAAGTAGAACATCATAAGTAAGTTAACAAAAGTATGATGAGGAGTAGGATTTAGGGAATAGTTCGAAAGCTTAGGCCTTAAAATCCTAATAACTGTACCAAGTATGTTAGAACCATAGTCCTTAATTTAAAGAAGGCTTATTTAGAGCATATCACATAGAGAAATCCTAGAGCTATAGGTGGTATATTCTAAACAACCATGTGTTTAGAGTAGACATGTTAGGACTAATTGTATTATAGGAAGGAGTTCTAAATAGCACATCTATAGGGAATACTATTTTGTTAGTACTTCCAAAGAAAACTAGGTTAACTCCAACTATCCCAGGCCATTTGGTTTCAAGTTTGTCTCATTGCAAATGTGCAATTAAGATAAATGTTGAGACAAATAGTAGAACCTCACGTATTCGTGCTAAGTATCACAACCTAAACCTATCTTATGTGGTGTTATATATTGCACATCTACACCTGATGTTTAGGGATGTCTTACCCAACTATTATATTCAGGCATATAAGGATGTGTATTATAAGCACAAAGCTGGATTTTCTTGGATTTTCTTGAATCTTCATTGATTGACTAGATCCATACATGAAGTTTGACTTTGATATGCAAATGCATGTTGCAATATCAAGCTCTTACTTGATGTTATAGGTCTAGGGGGTAAAGGTATTCGTGTGAGGAAGTGACGAATTCCGAAGATTTTGAAGTCAAAATGAAGGTTCACTTAAAGAAGGAAGTAAAGTTATGGGAAGCAACCACAATACTCTAAAGGAAGGACTAATCAAAACTCACTTTTATCCTTAATCAAGGAGTATTTCAACATGGAAGTACCATGAAAGTGAGAAAAATAGTGAATATGGAGCAGAAGAAGTAGAGCGGTATTCATTATGGAAGAAGGGAATGCAAGTGAAGTCACTTACAATACTATTTTCATAGTATCAACAAGTGATTTTATTGCAAAACAACCCTAGAAGAAGGAAAATAGACAAGTGAAGTCGCAGCTGGTATAATAAGACCGCAGCTGATATATTATAACCATGAAGAGAAAGAATGTAAAGTGAGGTATATCTTAACCAAAACTATGTAAGTAGCCACAGCTGGTAGGTAGATATTGCCTAAAACCATAACATAGCAACAGCTGGTATCCAATAAGCCACATCTGGTACTAGGTAGTCTGCAGCTGGTACCAGATAGCCACAGCCTGAATATTTCTTTACCCTAAAAGAAAGTAGGATTCCGTAGCTGGTATTCCGCAGCTAGTATTTCACAGCTGGTATCTCGTAGTTGGTAAATATTTAGTCAGAGGATTCATAATGGATACCTACAACTGTGTGGATACACCGTAAAGAAGTCTTCGTGAGACTTTAGAAAGGTACAAAATATAAACCAGACTTAAACCAACTACCTAACCTTGGAGTTTAATGATGAGAAGAAAAGGAGTTTGATCATTAGTAAACTCCAAGGGGGAGAGGAAGGCTGAAGGAGAAGTATTAAGATATTATTTGGAGTATGATAGACGGAGAAAAAGGTCTGAACTGAGAGGAAGTCCGATCTTATTTTTATAAGGTTGTTGGGAATTATCCATATAAAAGTACTCTCAGGAGGTTGTCAGACCAGAAGCCGAGGTTCGTATCTCGAGGAAGTAAGGGTTAGACCTTAACTTGAGTGGGTAATTGTAATTACTCGAAACCAAGAGGACTGAAGTAAGTTTAAGATGATGAAGTTGGATGAAGAAAATGTCGAAGGACATGCAAAGCCTAAGAAAACAAAAGACTGAAGGGTTTGACCATACCAAAACTAATGATTATTAGAAAGATTCCTTTCATGGAACCTAAAGAAACCAAAAGGAAGATAACTAGTATAAACTAGAAGCCATGATTGGATGGACTAAATGAGTCTAATCCATTCGTAGGACTAAACAACCAGGACCATGCCTACTGTAAATACCTTACCAAGTACCATTACTTTCGTTATGGTAGTAAGGGAAAACAATACCCTACCTTAAATAAATCTTTTAGAATTAAGGTTTGGACACCGCAGCTGGTATACCATAGTGCCATATTACATCGCAGCTGGATTACCGCAGCTGGTAGAACCAAGCTTTGAGTACCCAAATAGGAAGATGTCACCACAACCATTAGTAAAGGCCATTAACACAATAAGATGTCCTAATCCAATAATCTTTGGAGAGTAAGCCTATAAGCTTAGAGTGTTGGAAGAAATCATAGAATAGAAGAAAGTATCAGTGCCAGACATCAGAAGACTCCAGGAAGGATCTGGACAAGGGATATATTCAATTATATCTAATGTGATCACCATGGAATTGAAGGATGGTGATCTGTTCAAAATATTTCAACATTCCGAAACATGAGAGCGTTCGAACTTCGGGACGAAGTTCAGTTTAAGGGGGAGAGGCTGTAATATCCCAGGTTTAGACGCTATAAAATGAGAGAACACCGAAGTGTGCATTGCATTCATGCATAGAAAATCCGGGGAATTTTCGCGCTTCAAATAAAACTTACCACAGTAACTGAAGTTTCACTTGACTTGCTGGAATTGAAGTAGATCATCAAGTCAAGCGCTATAAACTTCACTGTGATCTTTGCTAAAACCTTGTTTTGGGTAGAGATGATTTGATCTATGGGCTAGATCAAATAGAAGTAGATTTACAACAAACAACACCTTAAGTAAGGATCAACTACAAGATCTTATAAAGGATCTCAACATGCCATTCCTTACAACAACACATGAATAATTATTCAACCATAAATCAAAGAACACAAATAAATAAGACACTATTCTTTACTTATCTTATCCATGTCTTCTACTAAATAAATGTTCCTACCATGAGTCACATGGTATATCTTTTCAACTACAATACTTGAACCAAGTCAAGAACATGCATATTCATTCTTCATTAACTTTGACAATTCCAACCTTGTTTCCTAACTCATTCCATTAAACCTTAGAGAAAGGAGAGAATCATTCATATGCTTATTCTATCCATTGAATAGAACCTAGATTACTATTTAAACCTTATCCAATTGAGGTACTTGTTGATACTAACCAATGATACAAGAAATATAAGTCAAGTACTAAACCCTATTTGACCTAGCTAAAACTTGATAGTAAGTAAGAACCTATTCTTCTAGTAATTATAGAGAGGCAAGTGTTGTGATCATTACAACTTGGTAATGATCATAAACCCTAGAGGAACCCTACCTATTCAGAGTAGCTCAACCTACAAAGGTATACTCAAGTATATGGACTTATACTTAATCTTGGAGAGAGAACCATAATTCACTAATGAGTTGTTATGAGACCAACACATTAATCATGACAAATTGGGTGATGATCATAAACCCTAAGAATCTAATTGAGTGTGTTGATAGAAGTATTAAAGAAGAGAGATTAGTGAGGAATAAGTGGATCATGTCTGATGCATGATCTTGCTTCATAAATTGGGATGATAATTTAAACCTATCTATGTGATCCAGAGATCTCATTCTTCTCATGAAATAATAAGTAACTCATTAGTAGTTAACCAAACCAATAATCATGCCTTGTATAGAGTAGTAATGATATTGTATTTAAACCTTGCCTATCCAAACACTTGATACAAACTTAGCATTGTCTTGATACAATAATTATACCTAAGTGTGGAGGATAACCCTAGCCACTGGAATAGAATCAAAGCTTGTACCATATTTGAATCCTAGATGTGTATCAAATTGGTGATCACTACTTAAACCCTAGGCCATATTTGAATTCCAATCCAAGCATTACTTTGGATTATAAATAGAACCCTGCCATGCCTCATGCCTATTTCATACTTCAAATAGTGAAGTATTTCCAAAACCATAAACCTTATCATATGGAACCAACCCACATAAAATATTGTTTCCTAACTTGTGTATCATGTATCACAAATATAAACCAAGCCATCTACACTTAGGACTAAATGCCATTTGGTGATTAGAATGAAACCAATACCCTATTTTACTTGGTTATCCAAATACTTTGCCTAAGTGAACCAAATGAATAGTATTTATAAAGTAGCACCACCTCAGCAAGAGAATTAATCATGATGAGTTTAGGATTCATTTTAAATAGTTCAAGCCAGAATGTGCTAAGCAAGATTAGTGAATATAGTGTTGATCCAACTGATACGTCTCCGACGTATCGATAATTTCTTATGTTCCATGCCACATTATTGATGATATCTACATGTTTTATGCACGCTTTATGTCATAATTATGCGTTTTCCGGAACTAACCTATTGACGAGATGCCGAAGGGCCAGTTGCTGTTTTCTGCTGTTTTTGGTTTCAGAAATCCTAGTAAGGAAATATTCTCGGAATCGGACGAAATCAACGCCCAGCATCCTATTTTTCCACGAAGCTTCCAGAACACCCGAGAGTCGCCAGAGGGGAGCCCTGGTGGGCCCAGGAGGTAGGCCGGCACGGCCCAGGCCCTGGCCGCGCCGCCCTATCATCTCACCGCCTCTTCGACCCTCTGACGCCGCCTCTTCGCCTATTTAAGCCCCCTCGACCTAAAACCTCGAGACGAAAAAGCCACGGTACGAGAAACCTTCCAGAGCCGCCGCCATCGCGAAGCCAAGATCTGGGGAACAGGAGTCTCTGTTCCGGCACGCCGCCGGGACGGGGAAGTGCCCCCGGAAGGCTTCTCCATCGACACCACCGCCATCTTCATCAACGCTGCTGTCTCCCATGAGGAGGGAGTAGTTCTCCATCGAGGCTTGGGGCTGTACCGGTAGCTATGTGGTTCATCTCTCTCATATGTACTTCAATACAATAATCTCATGAGCTGCCTTACATGATTGAGATTCATATGATGATGCTCGTAATCTAGATGTCATTATGCTAGTCAAGTGGATTTTACTTATGTGATCTCCGGAGACCCCTTGTCCCACGTGTGTAAAGGTGACAGTGTGTGCACCGTGTGGGTCTCTTAGGCTATATTTCACAGAATACTTATTCACTGTTATGAATGGCATAGTGAAGTGCTTATTTATATCTCTTTATGATTGCAATGTGTTTTGTATCACAATTCATCTATGTGCTACTCTAGTGATGTTATTAAAGTAGTCTATTCCTCCTGCACGGTGTAATGGTGACAGTGTGTGCATCGTGTTAGTACTCGGCGTAGATTATGATTGTGATCTCTTGTAGATTATGAAGTTAACTATTGCTATGATGGTATTGATGTGATCTATTCCTCCTTTCGTAGCGTGAAGGTGACAGTGTGCATGCTATGTTAGTACTTGGTTTGGTTGTGTTGATCTGTCATGCACTCTAAGGTTATTTAAACATGAATATCGAATATTGTGGAGCTTGTTAACTCCGGCATTGAGGGTTCGTGTAATCCTACACAGTTAGTGGTGTTCATCATCCAACAAGAGAGTGTAGAGTCTAGCATCTATTTATTTATTCTGTTATGTGATCAATGTTGAGAGTGTCCACTAGTGAAAGTATGATCCCTAGGCCTTGTTCCTAAATACTGCTATCGCTGTTTGTTTACTGTTTTACTGCATCTCTACTGTCCGCAATATCACCACCATCAACTACACGCCAGCAAGCACTTTTCTGGCACCGTTACTACTGCTCATACTTATTCATACCACCTGTATTTCACTATCTCTTCGCCGAAGTAGTGCACCTATTAGGTGTGTTGGGGACACAAGAGACTTCTTGCTTTGTGGTTGCAGGGTTGCATGAGAGGGATATCTTTGATCTCTTCCTCCCTGAGATCGGTAAACCTTGGGTGATCCACTTAAGGGAAACTTGCTGCTGTTCTACAAACCTCTGCTCTTGGAGGCCCAACACTGTCTACAAGAATAGAAGCTCCCGTAGACATCAAGCACTTTTCTGGCGCCGTTGTCGGGGAGGAAAGGTAAAAGGCACTCATACTCCGGTTCCGAGTAACGATGCTTTCTGGCGCCATTGTGTTTGTGCTCGAAGCTATTTCCTTTAGATCCTGCAATTGCATCTTTTTGTTTCTTGTTTACACTAGTTAGGCATAATGGAAAACAACAAAAATATGAGAGATCTTTATGAACTTTATCTTGAATTAGGACATGATGTGTTTGAAGAGAGAATTAAAAAACCCATGGAACTTTATATGCATGCTAATGGGAATGTTATTAATATGAATTCTTTGAACACTATTGTTGCTAATGCTATAGAAAATTCTAAGCTTGGGGAAGCTGGTTTTGATGAGCATGATCTTTTTAGTCCCCCAAGCATTGAGGAGAAATTTTTTCTTTGATGATACTTTACCTCCTATTTATGATGATTATAATGATAGTAGTCTTTTGGTACCGCCTGTTATGGAGGATAAATTTGATTATGATTACAATATGCCTCCTATATTTGATGATGAGAATAATAATGATAGCTACTTTGTTGAATTTGCTCCCACTACAACTAATAAAATTGATTATGCTTATGTGGGTAGTAATAATTTTATGCATGAGACTCATGATAAGAATGATTTATGTGATAGTTATATTGTTGAGTTTGCTCATGATGCTACTGGACATTATTATGAGAGAGGAAAATATGGTTGTAGAAATTTTCATGTTACTAAAACACCTCTCTTTTTGCTGAAAATCTTGAAGCTGCACTTGTTTTATCTTTCTATGCTTGTTGCATTATGCTTCTTGAATTTGTTTATTTACAAGATTCATTTTCATAGGAAGCATGTTAGGCTTAAATTTGTTTTGAATTTGCCTCTTGATGCTCTCTTTTTCTTCAAATACTATTTCTTGCGAGTGCATCATTAAAACTGCTGAGCCCATCTTAATGGCTATAAAGAAAGAACTTCTTGGGAGATAACCCATATGTTTATTTTACTACAGTAATTTTGTTTTATATTTGTGTCTTGGAAGTTGTTACTACTGTAGCAACCTCTCCTTATCTTATTTTTATTGCATTGTTGTGCCAAGTAAAGTCTTTGATAGTAAGGTTCATACTAGATTTGGATTACTGCGCAGAAACAGATTTCTTGCTGTCACGAATCTGGGCAAAATTCTCTGTAGGTAACTCAGAAAATTATGCCAATTTACGTGAGTGATCCTCAGATATGTACGCAACTTTCATTCAATTTGAGCATTTTCATTTGAGCAAGTCTGGTGCCTCAATAAAATTCGTCTTTACGGACTATTCTGTTTTGACAGATTCTGCCTTTTATTTCGCATTGCCTCTTTTGCTATGTGCGATGAATTTCTTTGTTCCATTGACTTCCAGTAGCTTTGGGCAATGTCCAGAAGTGTTAAGAATGATTATGTCACCTCTGAAGATGAATATTTTGATTGTGCACTAACTCTCTAATGAGTTGTTTTGAGTTTGGTGTGGAGGAAGTTTTCAAGGATCAAGAGAGGGAGATGATACAACATGATCAAGGAGAGTGAAAGCTCTAAGCTTGGGGATGCCCCGGTGGTTCACCCCTGCATATATCAAGAAGACTCAAGCGTCTAAGCTTGGGGATGCCCAAGGCATCCCCTTCTTCATCGACAACATTATCAGGTTCCTCCCCTGAAACTATATTTTTATTCCGTCACATCTTATGTACTTTGCTTGGAGCGTCTGTGTGTTTTTGTTTTTGCTTTTGTTTGAATAAATGTTTGTGTGGGAGAGAGACATGCTCCGCTGGTTCATATGAACACATGTGTTCTTAGATTTTAATTTTCATGGCGAAGGTTGAAACTGCTTCGTTAATTGTTGTATGGTTGGAAACGGGAAATGATACATGTAGTAATTGGTAAAATGTCTTGAATAATTTGATACTTGGCAATTGTTGTGCTCATGATTAAGCTCTTGCATCATATACTTTGCACCTATTAGTGAAGAAATACATAGAGCTTGTTGAAATTTGGTTTGCATGATTGGTCTCTCTAAAGTCTAGATATTTTCTAGTAAGGGTTTGAGCAACAAGGATGACAGTGTCGAGTCTTATAATGCGTGCAATATGTTTTTATGTGAGTTTTGCTGCACCGGTTCATCCCTGTGTTTGTTTCAAATAAACCTTGCTAGCCTAAACCTTGTATCGAGAGGGAATACTTCTCATGCATCCAAAATACTTGAGCCAACCACTATGCCATTTGTGTCCACCATACCTACCTACTACATGGTATTTCCCCGCCATTCCAAAGTAAATTGCTTGAGTGCTACCTTTAAATTTCCATTCTTCACCTTTACAATATATAGCTCATGGGACAAATAGCCTAAAAACTATTGTGGTATTGAATATGTACTTATGCACTTTATCTCTTATTAAGTTGCTTGTTGTGCGATAACCATGTTCCTGGGGACGCCATCAACTACTCTTTGTTGAATATCATGTGAGTTGCTATGCATGTTCGTCTTGTCTGAAGTAAGGGAGATTTACCACTAAAATGGTTAGAGCATTGCATAATGTTAGAGAAGAACATTGGGCCGCTAACTAAAGCCATGATCCATGGTGGAAGTTTCAGTTTTGGACAACTATCCTCAATCTCTTATGAGAAAAATTAATTGTTGCTACATGCTTATGCATTAAAGAGGATTCCATTATCTGTTGTCTATGTTGTCCCAGTATGGATGTCTAAGTTGAGAATAATCAATAGCGAGAAATCCAATGCGAGCTTTCTCCTTAGACCTTTGTACAGGCGGCATAGAGGTACCCCTTTGTGACACTTGGTTAAAACATGTGCATTGCGATAATCCCGGTAATCCAAGCTAATTAGGACAAGGTGCGGGCACTATTAGTATACTATGCATGAGGCTTGCAACTTGTAAGATATAATTTACATGACACATATGCTTTATTACTACCGTTGACAAAATTG
The DNA here is from genome assembly GCF_019359855.2 of Lolium perenne. Lineage (NCBI taxonomy): Eukaryota > Viridiplantae > Streptophyta > Magnoliopsida > Poales > Poaceae > Lolium > Lolium perenne. The sequence continues at coordinate 187,795,370 of NC_067246.2, read as the reverse complement.
TTTCTTGTTTTTAAAATCAAAGCTCTAGCACAAATATAGCAATCGATGCTTTCCTCTTTGAAGGACCATTCTTTTACTTTTATTGTTGAGTCAGTTCACCTATCTCTCTCCACCTCAAGAAGCAAACACTTGTGTGAACTGTGCATTGATTCCTACATACTTGCATATTGCACTTGTTATATTACTCTATGTTGACAATATCCATGAGATATACATGTTATAAGTTGAAAGCAACCGCTGAAACTTAATCTTCCTTTGTGTTGTTTCAATACCTTTACTTTGAATTATTGCTTTATGAGTTAACTCTTATGCAAGAATTATTGATGCTTGTCTTGAAGTACTATTCATGAAAAGTCTTTGCTATATGATTCATTTGTTTACTCATGTCATTTACATTGTTTTGATCGCTGCATTCATTACATATGCTCACAATATTATGATCAAGTTTATGATGGCATGTCACTCCAGAAATTATCTTTGTTATCGTTTACCTGCTCGGGACGAGCAGAAACTAAGCTTGGGGATGCTGATACGTCTCCGACGTATCGATAATTTCTTATGTTCCATGCCACATTATTGATGATATCTACATGTTTTATGCACACTTTATGTCATAATTATGCGTTTTCCGGAACTAACCTATTGACGAGATGCCGAAGGGCCAGTTGCTGTTTTCTGCTGTTTTTGGTTTCAGAAATCCTAGTAAGGAAATATTCTCGGAATCGAACGAAATCAACGCCCAGCATCCTATTTTTCCACGAAGCTTCCAGAACACCCGAGAGTCGCCAGAGGGGAGCCCTGGTGGGCCCAGGAGGTAGGCCGGAGCGGCCCAGGCCCTGGCCGCGCCGCCCTATCATCTCACCGCCTCTTCGACCCTCTGACGCCGCCTCTTCGCCTATTTAAGCCCCCTCGACCTAAAACCTCGAGACGAAAATGCCACGGTACGAGAAACCTTCCAGAGCCGCCGCCATCGCGAAGCCAAGATCTGGGGGACAGGAGTCTCTGTTCCGGCACGCCGCCGGGACGGGGAAGTGCCCCCGGAAGGCTTCTCCATCGACACCACCGCCATCTTCATCAACGCTGCTGTCTCCCATGAGGAGGGAGTAGTTCTCCATCGAGGCTCGGGGCTGTACCGGTAGCTATGTGGTTCATCTCTCTCCTATGTACTTCAATACAATAATCTCATGAGCTGCCTTACATGATTGAGATTCATATGATGATGCTTGTAATCTAGATGTCATTATGCTAGTCAAGTGGATTTTACTTATGTGATCTCCGGAGACCCCTTGTCCCACGTGTGTAAAGGTGATAGTGTGTGCACCGTGTGGGTCTCTTAGGCTATATTTCACAGAATACTTATTCACTGTTATGAATGGCATAGTGAAGTGCTTATTTATATCTCTTTATGATTGCAATGTGTTTTGTATCACAATTCATCTATGTGCTACTCTAGTGATGTTATTAAAGTAGTCTATTCCTCCTGCACGGTGTAATGGTGACAGTGTGTGCATCGTGTTAGTACTCGGCGTAGATTATGATTGTGATCTCTTGTAGATTATGAAGTTAACTATTGCTATGATGGTATTGATGTGATCTATTCCTCCTTTCGTAGCGTGAAGGTGACAGTGTGCATGCTATGTTAGTACTTGGTTTGGTTGTGTTGATCTGTCATGCACTCTAAGGTTATTTAAACATGAATATCGAATATTGTGGAGCTTGTTAACTCCGGCATTGAGGGTTCGTGTAATCCTACACAGTTAGTGGTGTTCATCATCCAACAAGAGAGTGTAGAGTCTAGCATCTATTTATATATTCTGTTATGTGATCAATGTTGAGAGTGTCCACTAGTGAAAGTATGATCCCTAGGCCTTGTTCCTAAATACTGCTATCGCTGTTTGTTTACTGTTTTACTGCATCTCTACTGTCCGTAATATCACCACCATCAACTAGACGCCAGCAAGCACTTTTCTGGCACCGTTACTACTGCTCATACTTATTCATACCACCTGTATTTCACTATCTCTTCGCCGAACTGGTGCACCTATTAGGTGTGTTGGGGACACAAGAGACTTCTTGCTTTGTGGTTGCAGGGTTGCATGAGAGGGATATCTTTGACCTCTTCCTCCGTGAGATCGATAAACCTTGGGTGATCCACTTAAGGGAAACTTGCTGCTGTTCTACAAACCTCTGGTCTTGGAGGCCCAACACTGTCTACAAGAATAGAAGCTCCCGTAGACATCACCAACCACTCTTGTTAAACCCTAGAAATAGTTATTCACATAAAATCATGAACCAACCCCATTCTCATTACCATTTATTTTAAACTCTAGCCATAAGGAGAGTTATATGTGAACAATCCATATTATTAAGTACTAGCTCAACCTAATCATGTGTTCATTATGCACCAGCTATAAATTTCAAACCATTTAAATAGATCTGGTTCCTAAATTAAAAAGGAAGTGAGATAAAAAGCTAAACCTATTTCTTTGTTAATTAATCCTCACTAAGTGTCACTTTAATTAAAAATTCAATAGTTGTTTAAACAAAAGAATTAGGCAGTGAGTATTATCATGTAGTAATATTGAAATTCAAATGATTTAGAACCTGCAAAAACAAAATAGGATTCAATTTGAATTCAAACCAGTAAATAAAAACAGAAAAAGAAAACAGAAAATTTGAAAAATGAAAGTGGAGGGAAAACTTACCTGGCTTACCACCGTGGACCGCATCAGCCCAAAGCCAAGCCCACCAGCAGTCCAGCCCACCAACAAAAATGACCCACCATACCGTTTCGATGGCTTTAAGAATCGTGCGAGAGGAAAAACGAGATCGTCTTCTTCCCCGTCGTCGACAGCACAGAGGAGGAGCTCGGCCACGTCCTCGACGAGGATAAGCACGCCGCTGGACGTCGCAGACCCTCTCTGAACCTCATACAAGTTTCTCGCGTCCGAGCCTATCCCAATCGCGCCAAGATTCACGCCCAATCCACCTCAGTCTTCATCGAAGCATCCCGGCCACTGCCGCCGGCGAGGTGACGAGATAGACCTCGTCGTGGCCTATAAATACGCCCTGAGCTCCGCACTGAAAACCTAATGTCTCGCCGCCCAGCCATTCTTCCTCAGTCACCCTCTAACTCTCAGCTTCTTCCTTCACTGTTCGCCGGCGACCTCCATGGCGCCGTCGATTGAGAGCATCCCGGAGTTCATGGCGTAGCTCAATCGAAGCGCCTGATCGAGTAGAGTCATCTGGAGGAGCAGAGCATCAAGGAGGGCCCGGTACAACGCCAATTTGGGATTTTCCCCTTACAGCAGTTCGTCGGAATCCGCGATGCCGTGCTCGTCTCCGACCATCTCAAGCTTCGCCGAGGGTCTCATCATCTTCCTGGTGAGCTTACGCGTCTTCCGAACCCATTATTCATCCTTAGCATCGCCTGTAGCTCCGTTTCAAGGTTTGGCCAGAGTGCGCCGCCGCAGCACATGGTTGCCGGTGATGCTCCGGCGAGTTTCTCGGCAAACCACCGCTACCATCGTGTTCAGTAGGTCGTGGGGATCCAGAAAAGTATACTCGCGCATCCCGGGAGGCCAGAAATCGGCGTCTCCGTCGTGCCCTGCCTCGCCGGCGTTGAGCCGCCGGTAGGGTGACATGGAGGTGGACCCGCTGGTCGTGTTGACTGGTCTTTGCCCGCGTGGCAAGTGACCCAATCAACGACCCCACATGTCAGCGTGTGTGGGTAGGGACGAACCAGTATGTTTAGTATTTGTTAGTTATTTCAAATTCCAGTAAAATACTAAAACTTTGAAAAATTATATCAAATCCATTTCAACTCAGAAAATTATGAATAATATATCAAAATGCTCACAAAAATAAACTCTATTCAAATAAAATATAAAACAAAAATGTGTGTCAAAATAAAAATTCACTTATTTTTACACCTTATTAATTATGCCATTTCAATTATTTAAAATAAAATTTGAATTCAATAATTAGTAAGGTTTCAAAATTAAATTTTAAATATTCAGTAACCAAGTAAAATGTTAAGATTAATTTTATTTATCATATTTACATTAACTTAATTATTAGTGGTAATTCATAAACCCTAATTTGCAAATTACCATTTTCTTTAAATAGTAATAACTCAAGAAAATATTATAAGCTAATATTATTTTGATAATTTAAAACTTGTTTACTTAAACATCTTTAGTTAACAAGTTAATTATTCTAAAAACTAATAACAATTGTTAAACCCTAGTACTTAATTAAACCTAAACATGAATTGCCCTAATTATTAATTCTTGTGAAAGTTGATAAAATGCTAAAACCACTATTAATTTTGTTTCAAAGTAATTAGTTACCACACCTATATTGCCAATTATAATTTTAGGAGATGTACCATAATTTAGAAACCCTAGTTTCAATTTGAGTAAGACCTTGATCTCATTATTTCATGTGATCACCCTAAATTAGAAGCAACTCTAAAACCCTAGTTATGTGTTACATGTGATCATGTGAATTTCAGCTTACATAGAGAACCTTATTATGTGACCAACAAATACAAGTCAGGATCTACCAACATAGAACCAATTCACATGAGTCATCATTTCATGTCTTTATTTCCAATTTAAAACCAATATGATTCACTAGTATCACCTAGGTATAAACCCTAACTTGTTAATTGAATTAGTACCATTAATTACCACTCCTATGTACCATACCATTAGGATTAACCTCAACCATCAAACCCTAGTTAAACCATGATGATAAACCCTAATACCAACTTTGTGTAGCAAATCACATCACATGCTTCTATCCAACTAAACCCTACTTAGGAAATGATAAGTCACTTAGCTTAGAAACCAATAAAGATTATTTGGTAAAGCAAATATGAAGCCATAGTAAATCCTAATAGCTAATTTATAGAACCATCTTAAATAACCATCCTTTGATATGATGTATATGGGAAACCATAGTACTAACCTTACCAATACTTGTTACATATAAACCCATTCTACTCAAAGAACCCAACTAGTTCCTATTAGTGAAACTAAATGAACCAATAATACACTTAATTTAATCCAATAGTAAACCATAGAAAGCAATAGCTCCTATGAATAGTAGTTCATATTCTTATTTAACCTATTCTTCAAAAGTTATTCTTTTGAAGTACAAATGTCAATCAAACCTTAGAAGCCCTAATCCTTCTTTGAAATACTCATTAATTCTTAATTAACATGTTCTTCAAAAGTTATTCTTTTGAAGTATAGTATAAGTAAACATCAACCATGTTCTGTAGAACCTAAAATTGACAACTGTTCTTTATATTATTCCACCACTACTTTTTAGGTGTATGATTGTTATGATGTCTTATATCACTTGGTTATGATGCTAATATAACCAAACCCTAATAAGAACCTTGTTTGAGAACCATTCTAAAAGTGCAACCAACCCTAAAGAAATCTTTACAACTCATACATCCTAAATCATCGAGGTTAAGTTACGCTCGGGACGATTGCATCTCATACTATGCATTATAGCATCTTTGCCAGTTCTTTGAACATTGTCCTTACCGGACGATGATGGTATTTCAGCATTTGGACTTCTCACGTATCGAAGCTTTTGCCTGCATAATCTTGCAGTCAAGAAAGGCAAGTTCATCGCTTGCTCATGTCATTTGATTATTTGAATCAAACTATATGCAAAGTACTATACTTATCACTCATGCATTGAAAAGTAAAGTATTATTTTACAATTATGAATATGACTATGTGGTGGGCAATGGAACCATGGTATGTGTTGATATGGTGGAGGTTCCATTGCATGGGTTATATCACCCTAGGATTAATTACCAATGCCGTCCAGTGATTCTAGCGCCGTACATATCGCGTTATCCATAAGATCTATAATGGCTCTGGGGAAGTCAGCTGTATCTTTTCCCTTCTGCACGCCAACGGATCGGAGAGCCGGTGGGGTGTTGGAGGCACTACCGCAATAGGTTGGGAAATCCTTTTAAATCCCCATCCATTAGTGATGATAAGCTCTACGATCTATGATGGATCATCCGGAGTACACCATGAGTAAAGCCGTATTATCGGGGGAAGTCTACTGGAGGTGTACGGTTGGACAAAAGGGTGGGTTTGCAGGGTCGCGGAGAAGGCAGTGATTGGCTTGGATCTTATACTGGGCCTCACACCAAAGGAAGTGTGGACGGGGACATACTCTCGGCCGACAACATGGTTAAGATCTCTTGTGGGGTAAAGTAACGCACCTCTGCAGAGGGTATCAAGAATTGTGACTGTCGCTCCCTGTTCCGGGAAGGGAACTGCGAACGCGGCAGGAAAGGAACTCCACGAAGTTCTAGTCAACCTGTGAAGACTGACGGGCATAGTTTTCAGAATAAAATAAACCTTTTGAAGGAATGTTTATGAAAACTTGCATTGGCCTATGACTTTCTGGTCATGGCTGTAGCTAGTGCATGATACACCTATTTCCTTATATGAACTTGCTGAGTACGCTCGTACTCATTCTATCTCGTTTGAACCCCCTTCTTAGATCAAGGCACCGAAGGAGAAACTACCGTGGAACTTGAAGACAAAGAAGTCAACTGCAACAAGATGAAGAATCCAATCAAAGAAGTCAATGGAGTCAACTTCTGCATCAGCTATACTGGAAACCTAGACTAGTGATAGAAGGGAACATTTCCCTAATCCTAGCACCTAAGTAGCTAGTTTTCTATAGCAAGCCAAGTAGCTCTTAAACTTGAGTTAGCAATAAGATAGACTACGAGTCGTTCTTCTGAAGCTTTATTTGAAGTTTTACCTCACTGTAAAGTAGGAGGTTGTGTTGATCTTATGTAAACAGCTCGTGTGTACTTCTATAGACATACCTTGGACTCGCATATGTTTCTGTTGTACCACTCTGAGAGATGTAATATGAGTGGAACGGTGTTTCACTTGTGTTATGTCAACGACTTGTGTACTACACCATGCAGTGGTACGCTGGGTCATCGCAAAATGGTTCTGTGTAACCTGCCATGAATCAAGAGCGGAAATGAAAGTTGAATTTCAAAACTGCTGCATTATAGTAGTAGAAGATAGATAAAGGGCATTCGGGAACAGTCGAGCAGCTGCCAGCTATCGAAGCATGCGGGAGAGAGCGGGAAGGGAGAGGTGGCGAATCCAGCTGCGTATAGCCATCGGATGAGTGCAATCGACGGCTAAAAACGGTTCTGTATAACCTGCCATGAATCAAGAGCGGAAATGAAATTTGAATTTCAAAACTGCTGCATTATAGTAGTAGAAGATAGATAAAGGGCAATTAGAAGGATGATTGGATGATTATGAGTACTCCCTCGGTCCTCCAATAAATTTACTTTTATAGATTTTGTTCATTGTCAATCTTTTTAAAATTTGATCAACATTACAGAAAAGATTAGTAACATATACAACATAAAATTATTATATTATGGACTATATTTTAAAATGGATTATATTTGAGGACCAAGGGTGTATGTTGATAGTCAGGTGTAGTAACTTTATTATGGAAGAAGAAATGCAAGTTATTATGGAAGAAGAAATATTATTTGGTCAATTATACTACTCCGACCGATCTATAATAAATGTCAGAACTTTAGTTCAAATTTGGACTAAATTGAATTATACGCCCCAATATTTATTTTGGATCAGAGGGAGTAGCTTTCTCCGAAATGTTCTTCAAAAAAAATTTATAATTGTTGTTAACGTATACTTCCGCCCTAAGATCGACTGCTAGTTGTGGTGCCACATTTCTGTGTACCCTCCGTACCGGTTTATTAGTCATGTGCTTTATAATAATAAAAAGTTTGACTGGTCAACAAAACTCGTATGTCACAAAACTTATAACGTTGAACTTATATTCAAAGATGTTTCCAATGGTTTAATTTATGACATATAATTTATATTTTATTGATTTAAATTATGGTTAAACTATTTTCTTAAACTATGTGCCAGCCTAATAAACCGATACGGAAGGGAAGAACGCCATCAATTAAAGCTATGCCAATTAGCTTTGTTGGTTGGCTTGTTGGTCGACTTATGTATGGCAAAAGTTGGGATAGGTAGATATGGGTGTCAATCAAAATAACACAGTTGTTATTATTTGATGGCCCTGAATAGGTTGCATGCGGATGTTATAAGTGTTATAGATACATAGAAAATAATCCACAAGGACTCAAATTATACAATTATATTTAACATGATTAAATGATTTTATATACTAATTGCTATTGCTAGGAAATTCTAAATGCACATATGTCTTAGATCCGTGCTTTAATGATTTGTCGTTAATGGGAAATTAGATGGCCAAATGGATTGAATGGCTGGATTTGTGCCAAAAATTAATCACTGTGACTCTAACACCGGAACCGGATAAATTTATATGGAACCTGAATGAATCAGGACTTTTTACGGTTAAATCTATGTATCTAGACTTGATGAATGGGCATACTAGATTTCTTCGTAAATATTTGTGGAAGATGAAAATCCCGTTAAAAATCAAAAAATTTATGTGGTTCCTTCATAATAAAGTCTTATTAACAAAGGACAATTTGGCAAAGCGAAATTGGAGTGGCTGTCTAAAATGTTGTTTCTGTGACTCGAACGAGACCGTTGATCATTTGTTTCTCAATTGTCCGTTTGCAAAGATTGTTTGGCGTATGGTGTATTTTGCTTTTAATATACCCGCGCCAACTAGTATTAATAATATGTTTGGTAACTGGTTAAATGGAGTTAGCAAATGTGATAAGGCTCGCATACTATTTGTATTGCAGCTTTATGTTGGTCCATTTGGACAAGTCGAAATGACATGGTCTTTAACAAACAAAAATCTACTAATTTCTTGCAGGTTATTCGGCGAGCTGCGCACTGGATTCACTTATGGGCGTTCCTTCTCCCGGAGGAGCAGCGGGAGCACATGGCTTCTGGATGCAACCGGCTGTTGACGGTTGCTCAGGACTGCTTTTTCCGGGCTACTGGATGGCGACACATTAGCAGATTATCAAATGGATACTTTCTTTATGTGTCTCATTTTCTTATGGTTGATCCATGTATCGACGTTGGCCGATCCATGATTGTAATCGTTTAAACTACCGCATACTTTGAACTTGTTTTAATAAAGAAAGCTGTGTGCATCAATTGATGCAGAGGCTGGGGCTATGCTCCCATTTCGAAAAAAAAGATGGCTAAAGGATGGAGGAGTCGTTGAAAGTGCATATTCTAATCCTAGTTTTTTGTGGGTTTGATTACAACTTGAATTGAATTTTACCATGTGTGCTTAAGTGTGTAGGTTTATTGTTAGCACCATGGCATTGTACCCACCTGATCATATGATGTGTTCTTGAGTCTGGTTTTATGTTGGGCATAAAGATATATGTGAATTGGTGGATGTGACGATGTTGAGGAGAAATCAAAACAGAAGAAACTGAAGACTAAAGAAAAAAGGTACCCCTGATCATCCGACCCCTAATGGCCGGATCATCCGGCCCCTTGAAGCAAAATCGGCTAAATATATTTTCTCCGCCCCGGACGAAGAAAATATCCGGCCTCCATCAGGGGAATTCTCACCACGCGCAGTATGGACGGCCGGATGGTTTTCCATCCACCCCCGGATGTTTCAAATATCCGCGCCTCCACCAGGGGACTTCGCACGACGATAAGGTTGGAAGGGGGTGGTTTTTCCATCCGCCCCCGGATGATTCGAAACATCCGGCCCTCATCAGGGAACTGCGCACCAACGACACTCGCGTGGAGGAGCGGGGCTGGAGGGAATATTCCCCTCGGCCCGAAAAGGAATATTCCTCGGAGGGGCTGAATCATCAGGCCAAGCACCTGAAGGCAAGACCCTCGACCATCTGGGGGGGAATCATCTGGCCTACTAATGTCGGATCATCCGCCACCCTTGACACAGCGACGGGCAGATGGCCGTACGGGCTATAAAAAGGGGGAGCCTTTTTCTTCCTCAAATCAGATCTGAGATTCACGAAGACTTTCTCTCTCCTCCATTGTTCTATAGCTCAAATCGTGTAGATCTCCTTCCCTAGCCAACCAAATCACTCCATACTTGGAAAATCGGAGGAGGGGGGCTAGATCTACCTATCTACCCTAGAAGTTTCAAGCTCCCCATAGTTTTCCGTAGTCATCTGAGAAACCCTAGATCTCCTATGTGGGGATCCTTGTTCTTGTAGAGCATCTCGTCCTAGATCTTGTTGTGACTAGGTCTTGATGTTGTTGGGAGCCTCCGTCCTTTGTGGAGTTCGCCCCAACCTTGTGTGAAGGAATCGCCGCCTTGGCCGGCCTTGACAGTGGAGAAGTGAACACTCCTACGTGGGGTGTTCACGAGGAATAAGGTGAAACCTTTGTGGCTGTTGGCACCTTTGTGGTCCACACCTCCTCAACGCAGACGTACTTCCTATTGTGGAAGGAACTGCAGTAAAAAAATCGTGTGTCATCTCCGCTACCGTTTCCGCGGTTGTCCCTTACCTTTTACACTTGCTATTTACTTGTTCTAGTTGTAGCTTTGCATTGCATCATCCTAGGATCACCTTACATTCCAAAGCAATCACCTTTACATTCCACTTCTGCATTAAAACTGAGAAAGAACTAAAATTAGTATAGCGCCTTTTCACCCCCCCCCCCCCTCTAGTAGCGGAAAATACACATTCAATCGACCTAATCTAACTTTTTTCTATTTGTTGTCAATTGGAATTTAGACAACTAAGGTATAACTTCCTAGATCAGGATTTTGCTTAGAAAGTATTAAGACACCCTCTATTCCTAGATAAAAGCAATATAGTTTTTTGAAGAAAAAAATCAGAATATAAAATGTATTGCGTTGCACCACTTGTATGAAGAATATTTTCAGGGATTTGATTACGTTTTATTATCTTATCCAAAGTCCTCTATTAGTTCACGTTAATTCTCTCCCGCCCAAACATGGTATAATTTTTACTCAATGTGCTTTCTCTAATTTTCGTTCCAAAAACTATATGGCTTATATCTAGGAACATAGGGAGTATCTAACTAAATCTAACTTTCAAATAAAAATAAAACCCTAACATTCGCTGGAAATAATCTGTTGTGGCCTAGAACTAACCTTGTATTAATTGATGTCAAAGCTTTGGAAATTCACACACTTCTAGGGGAGGGGACATGGTAATCCTAAATCAGGGGTAAGGTGGGAGACGTAACAATTTATCCTAAAATCCTATATATTTCTTCAAGTTTTACCATGCCATTCATCCTATATAAACAATAGTTAATTTGGTTTCAACCAATATTTATTTAAAGCAACTTTCGGATGAGAACAAGGTATTTTAAAGTACTAGTTGATTATATTCTTACTACACCCCTACAACTAAGTTGTGTACTAAACCTTGCTGCTAAATTTCCTACAATGGAAACTAGGTTTCCTAAAATACTAAAGAGAACTGTAGGAAACTATTAGTATGAATTTGCTTGTCTCAACACTATTTTATTTCGCGTTGCTAAGTTTCCTAATAATGTTGTGGCGTTACCTATCGCTACACCAGACTTTCCCACAAACTAAGTTACTATTATACACTAGTTGAATGCTCATGCGTTGCTACAAAATAAAGAAAAAAGTAACCACATGGATCAAGCAATTGTCCTAATTTTACAAAGTTATCAAACATAACAAACAAGGGGTTTCTATATATAACAAGAGTACCAATTCTCTCCCCCTCTTCTTGGCACATTGTTTATACTTTAACAAATCAAGGAAATGGTTCTCCTGTGCCACACTAGATGTTTGGATATTGAAGATTTTATTTTTAAATATTGAAATATGCACGGTATAGTGCAATGACTATGGTTGTCTCTCCTTGTTCTTTGATAATAACAAGCAATACTATGTGATTTCAATAATCATATAGAGAAACAAATATGTTGTACAGATGAGAAAAATATATTTAAAATGAAGATGGCTCCCTTTATTAAACTTGTCCCACTTCTCACATATACTAGCTTTGTACCGTTTTAATTGACGCCCGTACGTACCTGTTTGCTTCTCAAAAGTGCACCACTCTGCGTCAATTAAAGAGGAACGGAGGGAGTATTTGCTACCATTTTTACACATAAGCATTGACATTGCACTACTAAATTGCAAGTAAAAGTTCAAAGGATTGGATCTCTCATTTTAAGAGGAGGCACAAATTTTCGCAATGAGCTTAGCCCAAATTGTTATTTAAGCTACATATATTATACATGTCCATATCAGTGTATACTTGTGAGCTTTCTATATGAGATGGATCATGGAAACAACACTTCCAGCGAACATAAATACTCCATATCAAAATAATGATACACAACTTTTCATGAAAATCTATCTTGTTCAGTCTTGGTGAATTCCCTGCTAGACTTACGATTAGTTCGATAAAGTTTGCCTTCAATCAACAAATTTCAAAGACACTTACCCAAAAAAGAATTGTAGATATGTGTCGTATATATTGAAGCAATCAAGAACAACATCTTTTAGTGGCTTCCATCACCTAGTTGTCTGCATTAACGCCATATCCACATACAACTCGTAGAGCAGCAAGATGAGTAGAAAAATGGGGGGGGGGGCAGAGAAATCCCCTTCCCCATGTCGAGGTTTGGTTGCAGCACCACTCATGTACCCTTTGAAGCATCAACTCGAGGAATAAGATATCATAGTTCTGAATATGACCAAGTGGTTGATCTGTTTACTGCATGAAAATGGTAGTGACGGTAAGGTATGCTGAAGAAGGTAAATTACTTTGTGGGCTGAGCTTTCATATCTAGAATTATCATCTACAATATGGATTACAAAAAGCATTTCAATTCATTGTCAAGAGAATGTGAAGGCATATATAAAAGAGTACTACATAAAACTATGTTGCATCTGTTGTGTCCAAGATCATAGAACATATGGTATGGTAAAAATGTGGGGTGGGGGGGGGGAGGGTGGGAAACCAAATTAGAAACAGAGCACATTAGACCATGAATATGTATCAGTTACTATAACCAAAAGGCAGCATCACATTATATTATGGGCATGACCGCATTAATCAACATAACACAAAAGACGACATGAACCTGAATATGGACCATCCATATAATAAAAGGCACCTCCCATGGTGCATAAGATTAGAGATGCTACTATTCTAGTGCCCTCATCCTTCTTGTACGTGGGGTTGTGGTCTCCCACCGTCAGCACGAACCTTTCGGGTAGTACTATATATAGCTTTAAAAAATTAGAAGAGCATCACACGACGGTAGTAAATTCTTACTTTTTAGAGTGAAACCTCCTTGGAGAGGAAATCTATGGTGATCGTATTCATGCACTGGTCACTGAACTTGTTGTTCACAAATCGGAATTAGATCAACAAGGCTCAAGAAAGCAGAAACTGAAACCTCTACGGTACAAAATCCGTCTTGAGTTTGAGTTAGGATGCCTCACCTAATTGTACAACTTCCCCCAAACAACTCTTAACTTCGTCATGATTGCTATAATAGCAAACTCTTTGCGTGGCTCGGCGATGCATTAACCTGTATGGCTGTACCATGGTAAAAACAAAAGTAGTCATGAACTTCAATCTTCTCCCACAGTTTGTGTTCCAAATTTTAACACAATTACACAACAAGGGTTAGAAAATGCATATGAAAGATCGAGATGTCGCCTAGAGGGGGGGTGAATAGGCAATTAAAAACTCTTACGGATTTGTCTTGTAAGAATGCGGAATTAAACTAATGTTTAGATTACAAGCACAAACCCTAAATATGCAAAGCTCAACTAAGTGTAACAATAGCAACTAGAGATAAGCAACATAGGCACAAGATATATGTAGCACAAGTGATAGCAAGATATATGTACTTCAAGCACGATGGCTATCACAAGGAAAGAGAGCTCGGGTATAGAAATAACCGAGGCACGCGGAGACGAGGATGTATTCCCGTGTTCCCTTCCTTTGCAAGAAGGTACGTCACGTTTGGAGGAGTGGAGGTCCCACAAAGGATTCCCCGCGCCATGAAGGCTCACCCTATTCTCCGAGCCACACCCACGAAGGATAATGGACATTTCCTTATGGTTAGCTTTACCTCCACTCCGGAGATGGCAAGCTCCACAACCACTTCACAAGCTCCACGAAGGAGAAGCCCGGGCCCCTTCACAATCTTCGACGAAGAGATCACTGGGGACCAACCAAGACAACTAGGAGGTCTTCCTCCAAGAGTAACAAGCTCACGGTCTCTCACTCGAAATAATCGTGGTGGAGAGCTCAACACTATGCAATGATGCAAAGCAAGAACACTAGAGGTGTTCAAGTCCTTCACACTCAAATCCCACCAAAGCAACGGATGCTAGGATGAGATTGGAGAGGAAGAACAACAATGGGAAAAGTCAATAAAAGACTCCAAGATCTATATCCAAAGGGTTCCACTCACTTAGAGGAGAAATGGATTGGTGAGGATTGTAGATCTAGATCTCCTCTCTCAAATCCTCAAGAATGGTCAAGAATCATGGGGGGAAGAGAGAGAGATCAAGTTCTTCAAAGGCAACAATGAAGGAGAGAGAATAGGAAGAACTACTTTGGCCCAAGGTGAAAGAAGACTATTTATAGCCAAAGAGGGGAAATAACCATTGGGGAGAAAGGTAGTGAAAATCGCACAGGAAAAATAGCCCAGCCGGTGCACAGGCCGGCCGACCGGGGCAGGAACCGGACAGGCCGGTCACCAGCCCGGCCAGACAAGGGAACATGCCGGCGGGGCGGGAGCAGGCCGCGTGGGGGTGAGCGGGCCGCGCGCCAGGGAGAGGCCCAGCAGGGGCAGCGCCCGGTTGGGCCGGGGCATGCGCCGGGCGGGCCGGCGGCATCCGAGCCCTGGGCCGGACCTGGCCGGACGGCCTCTCAGTAGTCGGCCCGGCAGGCATTAGCGCCTTGGCCGGTGCGGACCGGGTGGGCCAGCGTGTGGGCAGGCAGGCCGGTCGGTCGGCCGGCCGCGCCTTTCCTTTTCTTTTTCTTCTTTTATTCTTTTCCCTTTTTCTTTAATAACAAATGCTCCCGAACTCCGATTCGAATGAAACCAATTTTGTTTGAGAGATAAGAACAAATGCTATCCTATGGAAAGTGAAAACACAAGAATCTGTAGGAGGGGATTTTATCATGAATATAAAAGGTAGAACCTTATATCATGAATAACCGGTAAAATCACCCAACCTCGAAAACGCAATAGAAGATGCATGCGAACTCCGTTTTCGATGAACTTGGGCTTCTTGTAAAGCTAGCAACAAGCTCAAGAACCTCACACCGAGAAACACCAAGAAGCAATAAGGATATGCAAAGTATGCAAAGGATTGAGCTCCCTAAGACGATGTGATCAAGTTACCCAACCGAAAGCCCCTCTTAATAGTGCGGCTATCTATCCTATAATCCGGTCTCTCATCAATAACCTTGAGACCGGTAAAAGAAAACCTATCAAGGACATACCTTTGCCTTGCGCATCCCGCTTGATCTTGATGATAACTCTTCAAGCTTCACTCAAGCCGGAATGCCTCACTTGATCAATGTTGCTTCGTGAAGACTCACAAATGCTCCCCCATACACTATGATGAGAAAGCTCTATTGATGCACATCTTCACATGTCCATTATCACCAAATGGACGGCAAGCTTCAAGCATGTGATCCACTTGAGATGCTCATCTTGAACTTGCCCAACTCAACCTTGTATCTTCTCATACTCACTTAAGATAGAGCATGGCTAATATTGAGTTCCACATAAGAACCCCATCTTCATTTCTTCTTCTTGATCATATCACATATATATCTTCAAACCGATGATCTTGATGCCAATACACAAGATGTATCTTTATTTACATGGCATCCATACTTGAATCCAACACATGGAATACATGTAGAACCTATGGAATATTCCTTCATATAAACTCAATGAAAACATTAGTCCATAGGGGTTGTCATTAATTACCAAAACCACACATAGGGGCAATGTACCCTTACAATCTCCCCCATTTTGGTAATTGATGACAATCACAATAAGAGGGTTTATATAATGAATATTAGAAACAAGTACGCAACTTATCCGAGAACAAGTTGTATACAAGAGGTTGTATTTGATATGGTCAAGTAACACAAAGCTACTAGCCCATATCAAAACCGGCACTACTCACACAACTACAACAAATGCAAGGAATGTGAGTAGAACCAATATATATAGAGAAAACTCCCCCACAATGTATGCACGTGTGATGAACATGAATTCATATCATACATTGTCAAGATTAACCTTTGGGATAGTTTCCACTATATATATACAACCATGCAAGACATATAAATATGGAATGCATGAAAGGCAAAACACTTAAAGCACAAACCAAACTTAAGTATAAAACCGTTCCCTTAAACCCTCTAAACTTCTCCCCCATTGGCAACAAGTGCCAAAATGGGTGAAAAATTTAGAAAGCCAATATAATGTGAGTTCCTCCCCAAGGTGTGCACTTCTCATAATTTGAGTGGAATCAAGTGCACATATCCAATGATGAATACTTTAAGGAATTCAAACTATATTGAGGATCAAAGATTTGAGGATCAAAGATTGCATAAAGGTAACATGGTGAAGTGAGGTTCAACAAATAAAGCAAGCAATCAAAGATCCAATTGGATAAACAAAGATATCATGATAAGAGAGATATAGTGCTCAAAATAAAATAAGAAAACTCCCCAAGGTTCATGCACAATTTATAATGTTTGCATTTGAATTCAATATGCACAAACATGGAATCCTCACTCCACCTATATCATTTAGAACACAACTAAGGTAAAGATAATACGCTTATCAAGAATAACTTGGGTTCAACAATTACGAGATATGAGTGCATGAAGAAAAACAAATAAACCAAGCACTCATAAATCTTCTTTACCAACAAACACTAAAAACAAAAGGATAAGCAGATGGTTGGCAAAGAACAAGGATATCAAGGTGATGGATTAACGCTCTCATGTATATGAGTTTCTAAAGTGGACAAGATGATCCATAAAGAAACATGCACACATAAGAGGTTAATAAAATAAATAAGACAAGATATCCAAGATGAAGTCATAAAGTATACCAAAGGATATTTGCTTAAAAAGCATATATAGCCTATGGCTTCAATTTTCACTTGTGGTATATGAATGAACTTCAACCAAGAAAATCTCATAAACATCACAACTAACAATAAGGGAAGTAAAGCTAATTGGAGTGTTTTTGAGAAAGACAACAAGTATCACAAATAGGATTTATTTCGCAATTTCATCAATATTGCACATAAGAGCTCTTTGAGGAATTGATATGCAATAAATTGCTACAGGGCATATTTGGGATAGGTGACTCATAAACATGATATATATATATATATATTCCTATCATATGCATCTTCTCAAATTACTCAAATGTACAATAAGAAGTCTTCTTTAAAAGGATTTTTCAAGAATCACAATATTTTCGAAATAAAGAATTTCATGACAATATGGAACCTACAAGAGGTTGGATGTTATATGAGTATGCATGAATAAGATACTTGTTACCGAGATAGCAATGGCATGATGTAGTAGATAAGAGTTCATCGATCATCCTATCTTGACTCCAATTCTCATATGGTGACAACACCTTCCTTATAGATGAGACAAGCCTCCATTGCATCTCCAATGTACCTAAAACATCATTCAAGTACATCTTGGTCCCCAAACTTATTGGGTCCAACATGGTTAGACTAACCACAATATATAGGACATACTCCATATAAATATGTGCATATTTAGATGAAATTTGAATTTCATGCACATCTTAGCCATTTAGGATTTGATGGAGTATAACCTATATAATGGATCAAAGAAAGCAAGCATGCTACAAATATAAACAAATTACATATAAGCACGCATAAAGACACTAAAGATCCAAGAAAGACACACTTTGGACAAAACACCAAATGAATTCAAGAAGGCATAAAGGTGTGACCAAACAAATTTGTTGTCCAAATTATATCAAAGAAGCAAATCACAAAAGATTTTTTCAACAAAGTTCAACAAATGAACTAAGAAGAAACCATTGAGCATAAAGGATGAAATAAAGCAAACATGCTCAAAGATTTATCTCATTCAACAAATAAAGCATAGAAGAAGGAATGAGATAGCAAAACTCCCAAAAGAGCAAGGTTCGAACAAATAAACCAAACCCTCTACACTTTTCACAATGGCACAATGTACCGTAAAGAAAAGGTTGTATTCCAAAACAAACACTTGATATGAATCAAGAGAATTTAACAAAAGATTTTTCAAAGAGACAAGGAAGACACATGGGAGCAACAAGGATTTGTTGGAAATAAAATAAGGCAATAAGAAGCAATCCAAGGTGAAGATGATTGATACGTCTCAAACGTATCTATAATTTCTGATGTTCCATGCTAGTTTTATAACAATACCTACATGTTTTGTTCACACTTTATATCGTTTTTATGCGTTTTCCGGCACTAACCTATTGACGAGATGCCGAAGAGCCAGTTGCTGTTTTCTGCTGTTTTTGGTTTCAGAAATCCTACAAAGGAAATATTCTCGGAATCGGACGAAATCAACGCCCAATATCTTATTTTCCCCGGAAGCTTCCAGAGCACCGAAGAGGAGCCAGAGGGGAGCCAGGGGGCCCCACCCCACAGGGCGGCGCGGCCAAGGGGGGGTGCGCCCCCCTAGTGTGTGGGTCCCCCAGGGCCCCTCCGACTCCGCCTCTTCGCCTATAAGAATCCTCGTGACCTAAATCTTCGACACCGATTGAGGAAACTCCAGAAAGACTCCAGGGACGCCGCCGCCATCGCGAAACTCCAAATCGGGGGACGGGGAATTGCCCCCGGAGTCATCTCCATCGACACCACCGCCATCTTCATCACCATCGCTGTCTCCCATGATGAGGAGGGAGTAGTTCTCCCCCGAGGCTGAGGGCTCTACCGGTAGCTATGTGGTTAATCTCTCTCTCCCATGTACTTCAATACAATGATCTCATGAGCTGCCTTACATGATTGAGATCCATATGATGAGCTTTGTAATCTAGATGTCATATGCTATTCAAGTGCTTAATTATGTGAACTTTGGGGTTACTGTGACCTCGGTGTAATGGTGATAGTGTGTGCGCCGTGTGTAACTCCCTTATGAATTGTGGTGTGTTAGTACCTCCTATGAATTGCTCACGGTGACGGTGTGGGGTGTTTATAGTACTTGGGAATATGCCTTTGAGGTGTGCTTTTGCACACTTGCCCAATGAATTTGAGTTCTCTATCCAATAAGAGAGTAGTATGATGAAGTGCTTATATTTATATTCAATTATGATTGCAATGTTGAGAGTGTCCACTAGTGAAAGTAGGATCCCTAGGCCTTGTTTCCAAATATCGAATCTCCGTTTATTTACTGTTCTGCTACATGTTCGCTTGCTGCCATCTTTATTTCAGATTTTTATTGCCACTCATATTCATCCATATTACTTGTATTTCACTATCTCTTCGCCGAACTAGTGCACATATACATCTGACAAGTGTATTGGGTGTGTTGGGGACACAAGAGACTTCTTGTATCGTAATTGCAGGGTTGCTTGAGAGGGATATCTTTGACCTCTTCCTCCCTGAGTTCGATAAACCTTGGGTGATTCACTTAAGGGAAACTTGCTGCTGTTCTACAAACCTCTGCTCTTGGATGCCCAACTCTGTCTACAGGAATAGAAGCGTGCGTAGACATCAAGCTATTTTCTGGCGCCGTTGTCGGGGAGGTAAGGTAAAAGGTATTCACATCCTCCGACTACTAAGCTATTTCCTAGCACTGTTGCCGGTGTGTGAGTGCTCGAAGCTATTTCCTTTAGATCCTGCAACTGCATCTTTTTGTTTCTTGTTTTTATTTTTCACTAGTTAGGCATAGTGGAAAACAACAAAAAATTTAGTGAGCTTTTTAATCTATTTCCTGAGTTAAGACATGAATTGTTTGATGCGAAAATTAAAAAACCTATGGAACCTTATTTGCATGCTAGTAGCAATGTTATTAGTATGAACGGAATTACTGCTAATGTTATGGAAAAGTCTAAGCTTGGGGAAGCTAGTTTTTATGATCTTTTTAGCTTCCCATCTTTAGGGGAGAAAATTTGCTCTGATAATACTTTATCTCCCATATGCGATAACTCTAATGATGCTTGTGATATTTTAAATCCACCTACTGCAAGTACCGCTTTCAAGATACCCATGAAAATTATTGAACATGTTATGGATAACCGCTATGAAGGGGATGGAACTGTCCATCCTGGAGATCATTTACTGTTTTTGCATGAATTATGCGGGTTATTCAAGTGTGCAGGTATCTCTATGGATGAAGTGAGGAAGAAACTATTCTCTATTTCGTTGTCTGGTAAAGCGGCGCATTGGTATAAATTGCTGAAGAATAGTCATTCTCTTGGTTGGGAGGAAATTGTATCTCTCTTTTATTCTAAATTTTATCCTCCTCATGAAGTGCATATTGATAGGAATTACATTTATAACTTTTATCCTCGTGATGGAGAGAGTATTTCCCAAGCATGGGGGGGATTGAAGTCACTAATGCTCAAATGTCCCATTCATGAGCTCCCCCGTAATGTTATTATTAATAATTTTTATGCAAGGCTTTCAGGACATCACAAGGACTATCTAGATGCCTGTTTGGAGGGATCTTTCACAAGCAAGGAGGTTGAAGCTAGATGGGATCTTCTTGAAAGAATTCAGGAGAATACTGAAGATTGGGAGTATGACAAAGGTGAAGAATCAGGTATAAATTATGATTATGAATGCATTGAAACTTTTATGGATACTGATAAATTTCGAAATACGAGTGCTACTTATGGTCTTGACTCTCAAGTTGCTGCAAATCTTTATAAAGCTTTTGCCTCTCATTTTGAATTGCCTAGGAAGAATTTTGATAAATATCATGAACCTTTCAAATACACTTGCATGGAAAATGAAATTGTTGTTAATGATTGCAATGAACATGCTCAAACTCCTAAGAATGCTATTTCTTATAAGCATGTTATTTTTTTGTGGAATGCATAGACCCTGTGGAATTAATCACATCGAAGATGAATATTGTATCCATCATATGAATGAAAAAACTAGAAAGTGGTCTAGGGCTCTAGATGATCTTGGTAAAAAAGTTTGTGCCCTCTATCCTTTTATTTGTGAACTTTGCCATAGAGTGGGTCATTTTAATTTTCAATGCTTCTCCAATGATAATTCGAACCCCATGAGTGCTGCAAATTTGTATTGTGATAATGAAATTACTCCTAATCAGCATGATGAACTTACTTTATTTTTGTGGTGTGAAGAGTTATCAAGAAAAAACTCTTTGTTACATATGAGTGATCTTGATATTGATGATGTCATGCATGGGTGTTTTTCTTATTGCATTGATAATTGCCATACAAATACTTACATACATAATATTATAGAAGACGACACTTTGCCAAAATATGATAGGACCTCTGTGTGTTTTGAACTCATTAATGAAAAGGAGGAATCCTCCCAAGTTTCTTCTATTGTTTCTGGAAATAAAACAGGTTATGTGGAGAAGCCTCTCATCAAGCGTCTCCCTCCTAAAGAAAGGAACGAGGAGAATGAGAAGAAGAAGAAGGGAACGAAGAAGAAGAAGGAGAAGAAGAAGGGGAATAAAAAAAGAGGTAACGGCATATCCCCGCGTGTATGAGATAACGATAGGTAACCGTAAGTATGTTGCTCCTGATGATTATTATGATAATGAATCTGAGTACATTGATCTTCCTATGCCCTTTACCTACATTAGTGATCATGATTTGAAAGAGCACACTACTTTTGATATTGAAAATCTCTGGGAAACTAATTCTGAAAATGATGATGTTAATAATTGCCATAGTATCAGTACTATCCATGCTTCCTCCCATAATGATATAGAAATCTCTAAGCTTGGGGATTAGGTGTTTGAAAATCCTTTTGCTACTGATCATTATATGTTTGATACATCTCCTTCTAGTAACAATGATGGTATGGTCACAGATGAACATACTGTGAAAGATAACTATTCTATTTCTTATGATGACACTATGCCTCCAATCTTTGATGATTATTATAAAGAATGCTATGATATAGGTTATAACTATCCTTATGAAACTTGTCATAGTTATGATTGGATTGCCAAAAACAATTCCCTTAGTATGCAACTTGTTTACCATGTTCAAATTCTTGATAATGATCCTGCTCCAATTACTATTAATGAGAGGAGTTCTTCTTATGCCAAAATTAATGATACTTTTATGCATATGAACCATGATAAGAATGTTTAGTTATATTGTGGATTTCATCAATGATGCTACTGAAAGTTATTATGAGAGAGGGAAACATGGTTATATGCATCTTAATAATATTAAGTTTCCCCTCTTTATGTTGAGAATCTTGAAGTTACTCGTGTTATATCTTCCTATGCTTGTCACTTTGTTCTTCATGAATTTATTTGTGTACAAGATTCCTATGCATAGGAAGAGGGTTATACTTAAATGTGTTTTGAATTTGCTTTTTGATGCTCTCTTTTGCTTCAACTATTATTTCTTGCGAGTGCATCATTAAAATTACTGAGCCCATCTTAATGGCTGTAAAGAAAGCACTTCTTGGGAGATAACCCATGTGTTTATTTTACTACAGCAATTTTGTTTTATATTTGAGTCTTGGAAGTTGTTACTACTGTAGCAACCTCTCCTTATCTTTATTTTATTGCATTGTTGTGCCAAGTAAAGTCTTTGATAGTAAGGTTGATACTAGATTTGGATTACTGCGCAGAACAGATTTCTTGCTGTCACGAATTTGGGAAGGGTTCTCTGTAGGTAACTCAGAAAAATCTGCCAATTTACGTGAGTGATCCTCAGATATGTACGCAACTTTCATTCAATTTGAGAATTTTCATCTGAGCAAGTTAAGTGCCTCTAAAAAATTCGTCTTTACGGACTGTTCTGTTTTGACAGATTCTGCCTTTTATTTCGCATTGCCTGTTTTGCTATGTTGGATGGATTTCTTTGTTCCATTAACTTTCAGTAGCTTTGGGCAATGTCCAGAAGTGTTAAGAATGATTGTGTCACCTCTGAACATGTGAATTTTTGATTATGCACTAACCCTCTAATGAGTTTGTTTTGAGTTTGGTGTGGAGGAAGTTTTCAAGGATCAAGAGAGGAGGATGATACAATATGATCAAGAAGAGTGAAAAGTCTAAGCTTGGGGATGCCCCCGTGGCTCATCCCTGCATATTTCAAGAAGACTAAATCATTTAAGCTTGGGGATTCCCAAGGCATCCCCTTCTTCATCGACAACTTATCAGGTCACCTCTAGTGAAACTATATTTTTATTCCATCACATCTTATGTGCTTTACTTGGAGCGTCTGTGTGCTTTTATTTTCGTTTTGTTATTTTCATTCTCTGAATAAATTCATGCTTATGTGGGAGAGAGACACGCTCCGCTCGTTCATGTGAACACTGGTGTTCTTAGCTTTACTTTTAATGTTCATGGCGAAGGTTGAAACTGCTTCGTTCATTGTTATATGGTTGGAAACAGAAAATGCTGCATGTGGTAATTGGTATAATGTCTTGAATAATTTGATACTTGGCAATTGTTGTGCTCAAATAGATCAAGTTTAAGCTCTTGCATCATGTAGTTTAAACCTATTAGTGGATAACTACCATAGAGCTTGTTGAAATTGGTTTGCATGATTGGTCTCTCTAAGGTCTAGATATTTTCTGGTAAAAGTGTTTGAACAACAAGGAAGACAGTGTAGAGTCTTATAATGCTTGCAATATGTTCTTATGTAAGTTTTGTTGTACCGGTTCATACTTGTGTTTGCTTCAAACAACCTTGCTAGCCTAAGCCTTGTATTGAGAGGGATTACTTCTCATGTATCCAAAATCCTTGAGCCAAAAACTATGCCATTTGTGTCCACCATACCTACCTACTACATGGTATTTTTCTGCCATTCCAAGTAAATACTTCATGTGCTACCTTCAAACAATTCAAAAGTTACTATCTCTTATTTGTGTCAATGTTTTATAGCTCATGAGGAAGTATGTGGTGTTTTATCTTTCAATCTTGTTGGGCAGCTTTCACCAATGGACTAGTGGCTTCATCCGCTTATCCAATAATTTTGCAAAAAGAGCTGGCAACGGGGTTCCCAGCCCCAATTAATTAACCTTCATTAATAATTCTCTTCACATGTTTTGCTCTGATTCATCAGTAAGCAACTTAATTTTGCAAATAGACACTCCTCCATGGTATGTGAAAGGTTGGAAGGCACCCGAGGATTCGGTTAGCCATGGCTTGTGAAAGCAAAGGTGGGGAGGAGTGTCACCTAAATAAAACTAAAATAAATAGACACTCCATCATGGTATGTGATTGTTGGAAGGCACCCGAGGATTCGGTTAGCCATGGCTTGTGAAAGCAAAGGTTGGAAGGAGTGTCACCCAAAAATAAAATAAACTACACTAAAATACATGTGTAAACAAAAGAGAAGAGGGATGATCTACCTTGGTGGTAGAGATAACGTCCTTCATGGGAGCCGCTCTTTGAAAGTCTGCTTGGCAAGGGGGTTAGAGTGCCCACTACCATTCGTTGACAACAACAAACACCTCTCAAAACTTTACTTTTATGCTCTCTATGTGATTTCAAAAACTTGAAAAGCTCTAGCACATGATTTTATCCCTGCTCCCCTCTGCGAAGGGCCTTTCTTTTACTTTATGTTGAGTCAGTTTACCTACTTCCTTCCATCTTAGAAGCAAACATTTGTGTTAACTGTGCATTGATTCTTACATACTTGCTTATTTGCATTCATCATATTACTTTGTGCTGACAATTATCCATGAGATATGCATGTTGGAAGTTGAAAGCAATTGCTGAAACTTAATCTTCCTTTGTGTTGCTCCAATGCCTTTACTTTGAATTTATTACTTTATGAGTTAACTCTTATGCAAGACTTTTGATGCTTGTCTTGAAAGTATTATTCATGAAAAGTTTTGCTATATGTTATCTATTTGTTAGCAACTATAGATCGTTGCCTTCATTCATCTCATATGCTTTACAATAGTATGATCAAGATTATGTAAGTAGCATGTCACTTCAGAAATTATCTTTGTTATCGTTTACCTACTCGAGGGCGAGTAGGAACTAAGCTTGGGGATGCTTGATACGTCTCAAACGTATCTATAATTTCTGATGTTCCATGCTAGTTTTATAACAATACCTACATGTTTTGTTCACACTTTATATCGTTTTTATGCGTTTTTCGGCACTAACCTATTGATGAGATGCCGAAGAGCCAGTTGCTGTTTTCTGCTGTTTTTGGTTTCAGAAATCCTACAAAGGAAATATTCTCGGAATCGGACGAAATCAATGCCCAATATCTTATTTTTCCCGGAAGCTTCCAGAGCACCGAAGAGGGGCCAGAGGGGAGCCAGGGGGGCCCCACCCCACAGGGCGGCGCGGCCAAGGGGGGGCGCCCCCCTAGTGTGTGGGTCCCCCAGGGCCCCTCCGACTCCACCTCTTCGCCTATAAGACTCCTCGTGACCTAAATCTTCGACACCGATTGACGAAACTCCAGAAAGACTCCAGGGACGCTGCCGCCATCGCGAAACTCCAAATCGGGGGATAGAAGTCTCTGTTCTGGCACCCTGCCGGGACGGGGAATTGCCCCCGGAGTCATCTCCATCGACACCACCGCCATCTTCATCGCCATCGCTGTCTCCCATGATGAGGAGGGAGTAGTTCTCCCCCGAGGCCGAGGGCTCTACCGGTAGCTATGTGGTTAATCTCTCTCTCTCCCATGTACTTCAATACAATGATCTCATGAGCTGCCTTACATGATTGAGATCCATATGATGAGCTTTGTAATCTAGATGTCATATGCTATTCAAGTGCTTAATTATGTGAACTTTGGGGTTACTGTGACCTCGGTGTAATGGTGATAGTGCGTGCGCCGTGTGTAACTCCCTTATGAATTGTGGTGTGTTAGTACCTCCTATGAATTGCTCACGGTGACGGTGTGGGGTGTTTATAGTACTTGGGAATACGCCTTTGAGGTGTGCTTTTGCACACTTGCCCAATGAATTTGGTTCTCTATCCAATAAGAGAGTAGTATGATGAAGTGCTTATATTTATATTCAATTATGATTGCAATGTTGAGAGTGTCCACTAGTGAAAGTAGGATCCCTAGGCCTTATTTCCAAATATCGAATCTCCGTTTATTTACTATTCTGCTACATGTTCGCTTGCTGCCATCTTTATTTCAGATTGTTATTGCCACTCATATTCATCCATATTACTTGTATTTCACTATCTCTTCGCCGAACTAGTGCACCTATACATCTGACAAGTGTATTGGGTGTGTTGGGGACTGATAACCCACAAGTATAGGGGATCGCGGCAGTCTTCGAGGGAAGTAAAACCCAAATTTATTGATTCGACACAAGGGGAGGTAAAGAATACTTATAAGCCTTAACAACTGAGTTGTCAATTCAGCTGCACCTGGAAAAGCACTAGTAACAGGGGTGATGTGAAAGTAGCAGTAATATGAGAGCAATAGTAATAGTAACACAGCAGCGGTAACAGTAACACAGAGGCGATGGCACCAGAAAATAGTTGATACTACTTCCAATGTCATATAGAACGAATATATGATGATGAGAGATGGACCGGGGTTCCCAGCGATCTACACTAGTGGTAACTCTCCAATAACAAGTAACAAGTGTTGGGTGAACAAATTACAGTTGGGCAATTGATAGGATTGATAAAGCATTAAGATAGAACATCAATTCATTAATCATGTAGGCATGTTTTCCATATATAGTCGTACGTGCTCGCAATGAGAAACTTGCACAACATCTTTTGTCCTACCAGCCGGTGGCAGCCGGGCCTCAAGGGAATCTACTGGATATTAAGGTACTCCTTTTAATAGAGCACCGGAGCAAAGCATTAACACTTGGTGAAAACATGTGATCCTCACATCACCGCCATCCCCTCCGGTTGTCCCGATTCTTGTCACTTCGGGGCCTTTGGTTCCGGACAGCGACATGTGCATACAACTTGTAGATACAATCTAAGCAATAATTATAAAGCTCAAATCTAAGATCATGCCACTCGGGCCCTAGTGACAAGCATTAAGCATAACAAGATTGCAGCAACAATAACTTCACAAACTTTATAGATAGACTAATCATAATGTATCATCCATCGGATCCCAACAAACACAACACCGATTACATCAGATGGATCTCAATCATGTAAGGCAGCTCATGAGATCATTGTATTGAAGTATATGGAGGAGAGAATACCGACTAGCTACTACTAGAACCCGTAGTCCATGGGGGAACTACTCACGGAGCATGATGGAGGCGGTGGCGTTGATGGAGATGGCTTCCGGGGGCACTTCCCCGTCCCGGCAGGGTGCCGGAACAGAGACTTCTGTCCCCCGAATTGGAGTTTCGCGATGGCGGCGGCGCCCCTGGAGTCTTTCTGGAGTTTCGTCAATTGGTATTGCGTTTTTAGGTCGAAAGGGCTTATATAGGCGAAGAGGCGGCGCAGGAGGGCGCCTGGGGCCTCCTCCCCATAGGCCGGCGCGGCCAGGGTGGAGCCCGCGCGGCCCTGGCGTGTGGTGGCCCCCTGGCCCGCCTCCGACTCTTCTTCGGTGTTCTGGAGCCTCCCGGGAAAAATAAGATCTTTGGCGTTGATTTCGTCCAATTCCGAGAATATTGCCCGAACAGCCTTTCTGTAACCAAAAACAGCAGAAAACAGGAACTGGCACTGTGGCATCTTGTTAATAAGTTAGTTCCGGAAAACGCATAAAAACATTATAAAGTGCGAGCAAAACATGTAAGTATTGTCATAAAACAAGCATGGAACATCAGAAATTATGGATACGTTGGAGACGTATCAGCATCCCCAAGCTTAGTTCCTACTCGTCCTCGAGTAGGTAAACGATAAAAAGAATAATTTCTGTAGTGACATGCTACTTACATAACCTTGATCATACTATTACAAAGCATATGAAATGAATGAAGTGACTCAAGGCAATAATCTATAGTTGCTAACAAATAGATAACATATAGCAAAACTTTTCATGAATAGTACTTTCAAGACAAGCATCAAAAAGTCTTGCACAAGAGTTAACTCATAAAGCAATAGATTCAAAGTAAAAGCATCGAAGCAACACAAAGGAAGATATAAGTTTCAGCGGTTGCTTTCAACTTTCAACATGCATATCTCATGGATAATTTTCAACATAAAGTAATATGATGAATGCAAATAAGCAAGTATGTAAGAATCAATGCACAGTTGACACAAGTGTTTGCTTCTAAGATGGAAGGAAGTAGGTAAACTGACTCAACATAAAGTAAAAGAACGGCCCTTCGCAGATGGAAGCATTGATTGCTATATTTGTGCTAGAGCTTTGGTTTTGAAAACATAAAGAGAGCATAAAAGTAAAGTTTTGAAAGGTGTTTGTTGTTGTCAACGAATGGTAGTGGGCACTCTAACCCCCTTGCCAGACAAACCTTCAAAGAACGGCTCCCATTTTATTTTATTTTT
Organism: Lolium perenne; assembly: GCF_019359855.2. Taxonomy (NCBI): domain Eukaryota; kingdom Viridiplantae; phylum Streptophyta; class Magnoliopsida; order Poales; family Poaceae; genus Lolium; species Lolium perenne. The sequence continues at coordinate 187,766,734 of NC_067246.2, read as the reverse complement.
GGGTGGCACTCCTTCCAACCTTTCTTTCACAAACCATGGCTAACCGAATTCACGGGTGCCTGCCAACAATCTCATACCATGAAGGAGTGCCTTTTTATTTTAGTTTTATTATGATGACACTCCTCCCCACCTTTGCTTTCTCAAGCCATGGCTAACTGAATCCTTCGGGTGCCGTCCAACAATCACATACCATGGAGGAGTGTCTTTTTTGGTTAATTAATTTGGGACTGGGAATCCCATTGCCAGCTCTTTTTGCAAAATTATTGGATAAGCGGATGAAGCCACTAGTCCATTGGTGAAAGTTGCCCAACAAGATTGAAAGATAAACACCACATACTTCCTCATGAGCTATAAAACATTGACACAAATCTGAGGTAATAAATTTTGAATTGTTTAAAGGTAGCACTCAAGCAATTTACTTTGGAATGGCGGAGAAATACCATGTAGTAGGTAGGTATGGTGGACACAAATGGCATAGTGGTTGGCTCAAGGATTTTGGATGCATGAGAAGTATTCCCTCTCGATACAAGGCTTAGGCTAGCAAGGCTATTTGAAGCAAACACAAGTATGAACCGGTACAGCAAAACTCACATAAGAACATATCGCAAGCATTATAATACTCTACACTGTCTTCCTTGTTGCTCAAACACTTTTACCAGAAAATATCTAGACCTTAAGAGAGACCAATCATGCAAACCAATTTTAACAAGCTCTACAGTAGTTCTCCACTAATAGGTTTAAACTACATGAAAAAACTTAATCATGATCTACTTGAGAGCTCAAAACAATTGCCAAGTGTCAAATTATCCAAGACATTATGAGGCATTTTCTGTTTCCAACCAAATAACCATAAGTATTGTAGCTTCCAACTTTTATCATTGAACATTAAAAGTAAAATGAAGAACAAGTGTTCATATGAAAAAGCAGAGCGTGTCTCTCTCCCAAACAAGGATTGCTAGGATCCGAATTTATTCAAACACAAACAAAATAAAAGCACACAGTCGCTCCAAGTAAAGCACATATGATGTGACCGAATAAAAATATAGTTTCAATAGAAGAAACCTGATAAGTTGATGAAGAAGGGGATGCCTTGGGCATCCCCAAGCTTAGACGCTTGAGTCTTCTTGAAATATGCAGGGATGAACCACGGGGGCATCCCCAAGCTTTGACTTTTCACTCTTCTTGATCATATATCATCCTCCTCTCTTGACCCTTGAAAACTTCCTTCACACCAAAATTCTCATAAACTTCATTAGAGGGGTTAGTACTCAAAAAAACTTGAATCCACCTTGGTCCTGTAGTGACACATTGCAAGAACTCAATAAAACATTAGCTACAGCTCTCCACGTCTAGAAAGCCTCACTTAAAGTCCCAAAAGAGACAATGCAAAAAACAGAGACAGAATTTGCCAAAACAGAACAACCAGTAAAGACGAATTTTAAAGAGGTACATCCGTTGCTCAAATCAGAAAACTCAAAAGTAATGAAAGTTGCGTACATATCTGAGGAACACGCACGTAAATTGGCATATTTTTCTGAGTTACCTACAGAGAAAACAGCCCTGATTCGTGACAGATAGAAATCTGTTTCTGCGCAGAAATCCAAATCTAGTATCAACCTTCGATTAGAGGCTTCACTTGGCACAACAATGCAATAAAATAAAGATAAGGAGAGTTTGCTACAGTAGTAACAACTTACAAAACACAACAAAACAGTAGCAAAATAAAGACATGGGTTATCTCCCAAGAAGTTCTTTCTTTATAGCCATTAAGATGGGCTCAGCAGTTTTAGTGATGCACTCGCAAGAAATAAGAGTTGAAGCAAAAGAGAGCATCAAGAAGCAAATTCAAAATAAATTTAAGTCTAACATGCTTCCTATGCATAGGAATCTTGTACACAAATAAATTCATGAAGAACGAAGTGACAAGCATAGGAAGATAAAACAAGAGTAACTTCAACAATTTCAGCATATAGAGAGGTGTATTAGTACTATGCAAATTTCTACAACCATATTTTCCTCTCTCATAATAATTTTCAGTATCTTCATGAATAAACTCAACAATATAAGTATCACATGCAGCACGTTTTTCATGATCCATAAACTCATAATTTTTATCAAGTTCAAGAATAGTGGGATTAAAACTTTCAAACACACTTTTATCAATAATATAACAAGATGATTGATCAATCTCAAGAGATATGGGACTCATAGATAAAGTCAAGAACTCTCCAATCCCATTTTCATTAGTAGTACAATTAATATTATCAAGTAACATAGGACCATCATCTAGAGCTTTATCATAAACATTTTCTACACAAAATTCTTTAGTACCATGCATTTCGGCATCAGGCACAAACAAAGCATTATCATAAGATTTATCAAAGTAGCATGGATTATCATAGATAACAGTAGCATAATTATTCTCACAAGTTTTACTTATAGGTAATATTTCAAGAGAATCCACAGGAACATAACATTCAACCTCTTTCGGTAAGCATGGAGGACAATCAAATAGTGTAAGAGATAAAGAGTTACTCTCATTAGAAGGTCGGCATGGGTAGCTAATCCATTCTTCCTCCTTTTGTTCATCACTCTCCTCTTCTTTTTCATCCAATGAGCTTTCAGGTTCATCAATCTCCTCCTCTTTTTCATTCAATGAGCTTTCAGGTTCATCAATTTCTTCTTCCACTGGTTCCTGCAAATTGTGAGTGCATTCTTGTGCATTAATGAGTCTCTCTTTATAATCAATGATATAAGGATTATCAGTGTAACTTTCATTGCAAAAATTAAGGATAGAAGAGACATAATCTTTAAGGTCCTTACAAACAACACAAGTTTCATAATTTTTAGCCATGAAGGATTCTATCTCAGAGGCTCCCATAAATATGACAAATTGTTCTACCTCTTCAAACCCAAAATGAATATAGCTATTCCGATTATAGTTCTTAATTAAAAATTCCTCACTAAAGCCACATTGAAATTTCAGATGTTTAGTATCCTCTTTAGAGCAACAATTTATATCATGGCATTTAAGCAAGATTTTAGCAATTGTATTCAATTTTTCTATCACAACACTCATCACTTCACCCGCTCTTGATTTTCTATAATTATTATAATATTCTATAAGCTCCAAGTAGGTTGTTGGTTCTCCCATGACAACAGTTTTTAATTTTTAGGTTTTTCAAATTTTTATGGATTTTTGGGTATATGAGAAAAGTAAAACAAGACAAAAAGAAACTAAGCAAAATTAAACTAAGCAAAATAATACTAGACAGAAATAAACTAAGCACAAATAAACTAAACAAAAGTAAACTAGGCAAAACAAAACAAAATAAAACAGAGAGAGGTAGAGTGTACTCCCCAGGTGAACTTATGAGTAGAGCTATGCCTCCCCGGCAACGGCGCCAGAAAACAGTCTTGATAACCCACAAGTATAGGGGATCGCGGCAGTCTTCGAGGGAAGTAAAACCCAAATTTATTGATTCGACACAGGGGGAGGTAAAGAATACTTATAAGCCTTAACAACTGAGTTGTCAATTCAGCTGCACCTGGAAAAGCACTAGTAACAGGGGTGATGTGAAAGTAGCAGTAATATGAGAGCAATAGTAATAGTAACACAGCAGCGGTAACAGTAACACAGAGGCGATGGCACCAGAAAATAGTTGATACTACTTCCAATGTCATATAGAACGAATATATGATGATGAGAGATGGACCGGGGTTCAGCGATCTACACTAGTGGTAACTCTCCAATAACAAGTAACAAGTGTTGGGTGAATAAATTACAGTTGGGCAATTGATAGGATTGATAAAGCATTAAGATAGAACATCAATTCATTAATCATGTAGGCATGTTTTCCATATATAGTCGTACGTGCTCGCAATGAGAAACTTGCACAACATATTTTGTCCTACCAGCCGGTGGCAGCCGGGCCTCAAGGGAATCTACTGGATATTAAGGTACTCCTTTTAATAGAGCACCGGAGCAAAGCATTAACACTTGGTGAAAACATGTGATCCTCACATCACCGCCATCCCCTCCGGTTGTCCCGATTCTTGTCACTTCGGGGCCTTTGGTTCTGGACAGCGACATGTGCATACAACTTGTAGATACAATCTAAGCAATAATTATAAAGCTCAAATCTAAGATCATGCCACTCGGGCCCTAGTGACAAGCATTAAGCATAACAAGATTGCAGCAACAATAACTTCACAAACTTTATAGATAGACTAATCATAATGTATCATCCATCGGATCCCAACAAACACAACACCGATTACATCAGATGGATCTCAATCATGTAAGGCAGCTCATTGATACGTCCAAAACGTATCTACTTTCCCGAACACTTTTGCTATTGTTTTGCCTCTAATTTGTGTATTTTGGATACAATTAACACGGACTAACACCGTTTTCAGCAGAACTGTTCTGGTGTCTCGTTTTTGTGCAGAAATCCAACTTTCGGGAAAATCCTCGGAATTTATGCAGAAGGCCCTATTTTCCCAGAATACTGACGGAGCCAGAAGGTCAAGTAAGGTGGAGGCCCGAGGGCCCCACACCATAAGGCGGCGCGGCCTAGGGGGGGCCCGCGCGGCCCTATGGTGTGGCCCCCTCGGCCGGCCTCCGATGCCCTCCTTCGGACTATTTATCGGCCTCGACCTAAAAATGCACGGGGAGAAGTTGAAGTCGCCAGAAACCCTCCAGAACGCCGCCACATCGCGAAACTCCGTCTCGGGAGCCAGAAGTCTCCGTTCTGGCACTCCGCCGGGACGGGGAATTGGAGGAGATCATCGCCATCATCACCGCCAACGCCTCTACATCAACCAGCCATGTTTCCCCCATCCATGTGTAAGTAATTCCCCCGCTGTAGGCCGAAGGGGATGGTAGGGATTGGATTAGATTGGTCATGTAATAGCATAAGATTGTTAGGGCATAGTGCCTAGTGTTCGTAATTGGTACTTTGATGATATTGTTGCAACTTGCTACGCTTAATGCTTGTCACTAGGGCCCGAGTGCCATGATCTCAGATCTGAACATGTTATTGTTTCATCATGATATTCATTGTTTTATGATCTTACCTGCAAGTTGTATACACATGTCGCTGTCCGGAACCAATGGCCCCGAAGTGACAAGAATCGGGACAACCGGAGGGGATGGTAGTGATGTGAGGATCACATGTGTTCACGGAGTGTTAATGCTTTGCTTCGGTACTCAATTAAAAGGAGTACCTTAATATCCAGTAGATTCCCTAGAGGCCCGGCTGCCACCGGCTGGTAGGACAAAAGATGTTGTGCAAGTTTCTCATTGCGAGCACGTACGACTATAATTGGAACACATGCCTATTGATTGCTTTGTACTTGGACACCGTTTTATTATTATCTGCAAATGCCCTCACTACAAGAAAAGTTCTGATAGACAACGTCTCAAAATCGTCCGCTAAGGGGTATTTTTCGTCGCCTATGGGCCTAACCCGACGATATGGGTTCTGTTGTGGAAACTGCGTCAGGCAAAGTCCTACGACGATTTTTTCGGTCCATCGCGCTTGGGCGCCCTTCCGCCACGGAAAATCGGACCGTTGCCCAAGTGTTTCCGGGAGCCCGTCGACTGCTGACGTCATGCAAACTGACACGTGGCAGACGCCGTTAATCGGCGCTAACGGCGTTAACCGCCGAAACCCCGTGGTAGATGGTAGGCCCACACGAGGCCTGCCACGTCTTAAGCGGGCCGGCCCATTAAGTTTATGGCCGGCCAGCTGACTTAGTTTGACCGGTCAACTATATAGTCGGGCTGGTCCATTAGTTACGTGGGCCGGGCCTAACCTCTAAGGTTGACTGGTCAAAACTTTAATGGGCCGGCCCACTAAGCATGTGGGCCGGGCCGAATGCACTCGATTGACCGGTCAACAGGCAAAAGGGCCGGCCCATAAGACATGTGGGACCCACTTTCCTGGTATCGGGCCGGCCCATTTACAAAGTGGGGTCCACATTAAAGCAACTGGGCCGGCCCAAGAAGTTATTGGGCCGGCCCAATTAGCATGTGGGTCCCACTTTCCTGCTATCGGGCCGGCCCATTTAGTACGTGGGGTCCACATTTGATCAAATGGGCTGGCCCAACAAGCCAGTGGGCCGGGCCAAAAGCACAGGTGGGTCCCACTTTCCTGTTAAAGGGTCAGCCCATTTAGTATGTGGGGTCCACCATATAGCAAGTGGGCCGGCCCAACAAGATAGTGGTCCGTGCCAAAACACAGGTGGGTCCCACTTTCCAGTTAAAGGGCTGGCCCATTTAGTATGTGGGGTCCACCATGTAGCAATTGGGCCGGTCCAACAAGATAGTGGGCCGGGCCAAAACACAGATGGGTCCCACTTTCCTGCTAAAGGGCCGGCCCATTTAGTATGTGGGGTCCACCATATAGCAAGTGGGCCGGCCCACCATGCTAGTGGGCCGGGCCAAAAACACAGGTGGGTCCCACTTTCCTCTTAAAGGGCCGGCCCGTTTAGTATGTGGGGTCCATCATATAGCAAGTGGGCCGGCCCAACAAGATAGTGGGCCGGGCCAAAAACACTGGTGGGTCCCACTTTCGTCTTAAAGGGCCGGCCCATTTAGTATGTGGGGTCCACCACAAAAGCAATTGGGCTGGCCCAACTAGTTAGTGGGCCGGCCCAGTAGTGGGTGGGGTCCACCTTCAAGCAAGTGGGCCGGCCCAATTAGAGTGTGGGGTCCACCGTAAATCAAGTGGGCTGGCCCAATAAGTAAGTGGGCCAGCGCGTTTAGTTGCTGTTTATATGCCGGCGTAATAGGCGCTTTAGGATTTTGCGGGTAGACATATGTGATTTCGCTTAATTGGGCCGTTTAAGGGATGGGAATTCGTGATTTAGATATCGAGAATATTTACGCAGCATTGATTTAAATCGGATAGCCTCACTTACCACAAGCACCAAAGAAAAAATGCGCGAAAGAACTATAAAAACTAACTAAATATTACATCAGCTGCAAGGCTTTGAAAAAATATTACAGAACCCAGAGAAATTGAATGGTAATTAAACCTAGCAATACAATGAAGCGATCCGGCAATCTTTTAAGTTGTCCATGCAGCACCTATATCTGAAACAAAGACATTACAAGTTAAGACAGCAATTATGGAAACGCAAAGACACTGCAATATTGTTTGCCAAAGAATTTGTAACTCATCATTTCATCGTTATAACAAGATCATTGTAATGCGCACAATAAGCAAACAAAGAGTGCATGCCGCATACCAACAGCCAATATAACAGAGCATGTTAGAATGAAACAGCAGACTTACTACTGTCGAGTCCCATGCAAACCAACATGTTCAGTGAGTACAAAATTGGCATGAACAACATAGTAGCAGGCTATAAATTTTGTAACAACGACTGAGCAAGATGAAGTTATGATGGCTACATCTACAGAGCAGGGAATGTAAACCAAAAATAGAAGTTACGATGGCAAAAGCTAAAGAGGAGGGAATGTGAACCAACATGTGCCAAGTGCAATTACTTCATTTTGGCCGTGAACTAAATAATACTCCTGAACTTATAGTGAAGGGGATGCAAATCAAGATGTTTCGGGATATAAACTTGTAATGAGCAACACATAGAGGATAGTTAATGCTGGAGCTTAGGATGGACCAGATACAGAATATAGTGGGATCACCTGTGAACTTGTATAAGAGGGAATGCAAACCAATATGTTCAGCTTTCCATATGTGAGCGTCATGCCAAGTCAGAGAAACAAGTCAATAATGCAGCTTTTGAAGAACAAGATGGCACGCAAAATTATTATCTAGTAGTATGACAAGTTTATTTGTACTACAGGCTAGATAGCAGAGTGATAGCATGCCAAACTAAGTCCTTACTTTGTTAGCTTACAATGAACTAGATACAAAACAATGGTTCCACCTGTAGTACAGGGAATGCAAGCCAACATGTTCATGGAGTAAAAAATTGGCACAAACAACATAGTAGCAGGCCATAATTTTTGTAACAACGACTGAGCAAGATAAGGTTATGATGGCTAGATCTACAGAGCAGGGAATGTAAACCAAATATAGAAGTTACGATGCCAAAAGCTATAGAGCAGGGCATGCGAACCAACATGTGCAATTACTTAAAATTGTCCATGAACTAAATAATAGCAGGATGTTACTATAATACCTATAATTTTGTAACAACGACTGAGCAAGATAGAAGTTATGATGGCTACATCTACGAGCGAGGAATGCAAACCAAAATGTTCAATCGCTTAAAGTTAGCAATGAAGTAGAAAATAGCAACGTGTTACGGTCATAGCTAGGAATGAACTAAAAGAGCTTCAGACAAACAAGCATCTGAACCCAGAACATGGCGCTAAAACAAGGGACTTACATTAGGAGAAGCACTCTGTGGGAGTCACAACAGATCTTCCTGGGGTTGATAGATCCGGTGATGAAGTACGCTACATGTGCTACTTGGGGTTGGAGAGACGGCCATTACACTTCATGATTACTCATCTCATCTGCAAAAACGTAACGGCGCGTCGTTAGCACAAACAGGTTCCCCCAAGATTAAACAAGAACTTGCAGGCAAGCAATAGAAAAGCGACAGTAGAAGAGTTTAGATCATGCAAGGCGCCGGTGAAGCAGATCCAGTTCATGCACAGCGGTGTCGGTGAGCTAGATCCGATGCGGTGGACGACGGATCAGGCGAAGCGGCTCCGGTGGGGTGGACGATACCGCAGCTGAAGCGACTGCGGTAGACTGCTGGATGAGTATATGGTTTCGAGGTTCGGCGGGGATGATCCAGTCCGGTTGATGACGGCGTCGATGAAGCGGCTCCGGCAGACAGCCGGATGACGAGGATCGCGAGGCCTCGGGTAGGCCAGGGAAGTCCGGCGGGGATGTTCCGGTGCGGTGGTCGTGGAGGTGGGAGAGAGAGGGACTTGGGAAGTTCCGGTGGGTGGTCTCAGAGGAGAGAGTGAGGGAAATGAATTTTTTTTTCGGGGAGTTTCGGAGCTAGGGAGGTGGTGATCGAAAAAAATGACGGGTAGACCCCCCACCAACCGACTTATGCATGGACATTGTTGTCATCTTTACGAGGGTAGAATAGGAAGTTAGAGGCGTGTGAAATATTTGTATTTTTCGGGCGGGAAGTTTTGCCGCTGGAATGAGATTTCGAATTTGGCTACAGTCCAAGTAATACAAAAATATGAGACCGTACTAGTACGGCCAAGTGTCACATCAAGTCATCATCACGTTGAAAATCAGTTACCACGATCATAATCATGATATATCTTGAAAATCAATTTTGAAAAGCCCTTCTGAAATATTTCGGGATTGGTACTAGGAGATTTTGCAGCTTGACTAAGAATTGATTTTGAATAAGGCTATGGTCTAAGTAATTTTTTTTCTTCGAAAAGGGGATATGACCCCAACCTCTGCATCGTGGTGATGCACACGGCCTTTATTAATAATCCAGTCGCAACAAAAGTATTTTTTTTTGCAAGGAGCAACAAAAGTATGTTGTACAGATGGTCCAAGTAATATACTCGTGATTGTAATATAAGGCCAGGGGTAGACCGGAACCATATCCTCTAACGTAGAGATGACAAGTCAGGTAAGCACAGTGCTTAAGTAGTGCAAAACGTAGAAGAAAAATCAGGAAAATGTAACAAATACTGTACGTATTTACTGTAGCAATCACTGTATATTTTTACTGTATAAAAAATCGTATAAATATTAAAAAAAGATAGTCATAATTTTGATTGTTACTAATTATCGTAAATGCATATGGCTTACATATATTATGGAAGTTAATTTAGATCAAATTAGACTTAATCATGTAGATGTGGAGAAGGAAAATTAGAGAGGTGTAGCTTACCCGACTTATGCATTTGCACGTTAGAGGATCTACTTCCGGGGTAGACCATGCTACTTAGACTACTCATAGTGGGAGTAACTAAGGAGTATTAACATAGAGCTGGTTGTGGTAACTAGCTATGTTACCATAGCACTTTTCAAGATAGAATGAATCTACATACTAACTAAAACAATCATGCATGATAGTACTACATCTAAGTTACTATGCATTATGAAGGTAGTAACATAGAGTAGTGTCATATGCATGCGGAAATTCAATTTGGCTCCCGGGTGCATATGCTCCCTCTACCAAAAAAATCATATTTTAAAATGTCGAAAAAATTAGCAAAAAATTTTACATGTACATATTCATAATATATGTTCGTTCGTCAAGTTTCACGAAAAACCAATATTTTTTGTGGTCTATGTAAAAAAGAGAAAACGTATCTTGTGAAAAGCATTATTTTTAGTACTGTATTTTATCTTTTTACACACGTCACATGACAAGTCGCAACTTTGTAAGGGCGTAGCACGAGAAGATGTACATGCGAATTTTTTGTTTCATATTTTTTGAAATTCAAAATATGTGTAAGATGCATTTCAAAATGGAGGGAGCATATGCTCCTATGTTTCAAAACACCACTCCCGCATGCGCATGACACTACTATACGGTCACATCAAGTCATAATCACAACCAAAATCAGTTCCCATGTACTATCTCCTAAAAAAACTTAAATTTAAAAACGCGTAGCGAATATTTTGGATTTTATTGGCGGGAGATTGTAGCGCTTGACAGATATTTTCAATTTAGCTGGCGCTAAAAAAATACTGTACTAGAAAAATTGGTAGCTTACTGTAGTACTGCCTCCTTTCAGGGATACAAGGACAAGGACCCATCAACTAAAATAATGTATGAAAATGGTCACCAATGGGCCAACTAATAGTTATACTTTTCCCATGCAGCGCAATATAAAAAATACTACAAATCAGATTAAACCTTGATTAAATATTGGTGCATCCAATCCATTCAGTTTTCATTTAATCCACATCACCAAGGAAACAACCACCAGGTACATAACAAGTGCAGATAGAAGCACCAACAAAATAGTTCAGCATCACAAACCCTTTCACACAACCAAGGGACACCTTTGACTGTCAGTGTTCACTGTGGTATTCAGCATCTCCCACACTTTCTCAGGATGTTGCCCAGGTGGGCTTGACTTGCTTCTAATCCTGCAGTTATACGGTGGATGACTACTCTTTGTGCAGCCACTATTGCTCGTTCCTCTTTGAGTAGTTCCTCGAGAACATAAAAAGACAATGACTTGGACCTCAACCTGCGCTTGGGCTTTGACTTGGACTTGGACCTCGACAAATTAGTTGTGAACCCAGCATTACGCAGAAATGTGTTGTTGGCTATACCATGACATTGTAGTACCTTGGAAAATGAATTCAGACATTCTTCTGGGTTTTTTCTATACCATCTTTCTTTGGTTTTGCCAGCTCCACTTTCATGTCAGACTGAGGAGTTTTCAGTTGTTACACATGTGTAAGAGAAGAGATTATAATGTGAAGACATGTGTATGAACTACCTCTAATAATCCTACAAACTGGCATGGCTGATTACCGCATATACATTTTAGTAAGAGCATGTTACATCATATTGACATGTCTTCTATTGCTAACACGTAATAGCAGGACTATAAAAATATGCATGGATCCATGTGTAGAATTCATAATGTGCATGATATTGCTGAGAAGTATATAAGTGAATTGTACTAGCCCTTTCAACCAGTTCGGACATTTGGTTGTGTTGGCTAGTGCATGAAGCTTGACAAATATGACAAGATATTTCTGCATACAATTGAAAACCATAACTGACATTAGTAGAGAATACTTACAATAACACTCTGTGCAAAATGTCCAGTCAAACCATTTCTGCTCGTCTGGCACACCTTGAATTGCTCAAGTAGACTCATCTCTCTGTCTGTACTCTCACAGTATGCTTGCCTTGCCTTCTGATATTTTCGCAAGAGAAAATATAAATTAGTTTCACAACCACGTCACATGCCGACATGCGACAATTGAAAGTTTTCAAAAAAAATATAAATAAAACAGAGACATCAATTTACGATGTATATTGTGCATCTATAAATTCTAAATGATTTACTAATTTAAATATAGTTGTACAGATAACATTCCTTACCATACAAAAGAGGTGTCCAATCAAGCTACGAGATCCTGTCTGTTTGTTGTAAACGTACATTATTACGAGCACGCATGTTACTTCGAGCGATGAACTACAAATGAAGACTTGTGAGACACATGCTTAGAAAGGAATCAGTAATGTGATCTTGTCTCACTGTCTTCACAGAACATACCAAATTCTTTTGAGCAGACCAATACTCAACAAGATCACACCATTGATCATCAGTCATCTGTAGTATAGGAGAGGTTGTTGGAATATCGCTAGGAGTCCTCCCAGCAAAGTATCTCATCTTTAGCCTATGGCGCTCCTGGCGCAACGCTGAAGAGAATATGCTCCTGATAACAGTGATTACATTCTTCATGTCATCATCAAACTCAAGACATGTCTGTTTACAACAATGGGAACCGTTCATGTGTTAGATAGCTAGCCAACAGAAAGCTAGAGGGAATGTGAACGAGCAACATGGTATTGTTTACGAAAATGACTTACATGTAACATGTGCAGTAAACCTTCAAAATGGGAAGGGGTGTTTACGTGTTGTTTCCATGATGGAAAGATAGGAATTTGAGTCCTGACAAAAACGCATGTGATCGATGCTATATTAGATGATTCTTGTGGATCCAGTGGCCTTCTGATACCTGCTATAACTGATGTGATGGGAAATCTTGTTCCCATTCGGGCAATCTTATTTTTAAGTGATTTCAAAGTCGTTGGCCCCCTTCGTTTTCTTGGTCGTGGTGGAATTGCAAATTTAAGCATTACATCAAGCTATCAAGGTATTTATGTAACGGAGCATGTAAGGGAACACGTACCTAATTTGGCCCCACCATCATCTTTAAGGAAGAAGTTGTCTCTGGCAGGACTAAATGTCAGCGGGCGATCGTGATTAGTTAGGTGTTGAGAACCTGCTGTTGAAACTGGGTCTGTTGTGAATTGTTCTTGGGTAACTGGATTGGCAACAGGTGGCTGGGGAACATGTGGTTTGGTATTTGCTCCGTCTACAGCTTTTAGACCAACCGATGTGGGGTTAGGTCGAAGCTTTTTATGTTGGTGTTTCGCATTACAATTTTTTTTGCCTGGTCATCATTTTCAACTAGATTAGAGTGACTCTGAGTCTGAGACCTTGTTTTTACTCTGTTCACTGCATTTGTTTGTGATCTGACATGACCAGCTTGAACCCTTTTTATTTTTAGGTGAGCTGTCAGATATTGATCTTCCTGTTGAACTATGTTCTTCACCTTGTTGGTATTTGAAACGCCCTTACGTGAAGTCCCTGATGCCTGCCAGAGATAAACGGTACTTCAATCAACAAAATCATATACATGCTTGATACGATTATGGAACATAAGAACAGCAAGCCAAGACATGATGAAACATATGTTATTATTATGTGTTAACTGAGCAGATGATAATGCTATAACTTGGGCTGGGTTGGACAGATACATCACAGTTATTGAAGATGCAACAATAATGCCAATGAAAAGAGCGAGCAATCACCTTGGGGGGTGGAGTAGGGTGCTTGACAAGGGCATCCTCTTTACTCAGGTCTCCCTCAGACTCTTGTTCAGTAGGATCAAGTTCTGAATAAGAAAATTGATTGTTATCGATGGAGACAGGAGAGGTGTTTGATTGTTCACTGGTGATGCCTATATTTTCTCTCCGGCCCTCTTTGTACTCTACTACAGTATCTTTAGCATGCATTAGAAAAAAATGCTAACGAGATTTATCATGGAACTTTGAGTAGAGCAGTAGAAGGGCAAATTAGTAGTAGCAAGTAGATGATAGCTCTAAAAGGAATAAAGCGTAGATCAAAAATAAATGATTTCCCTGTGCATGCCAATTGATGATTACAAGATTTATAAACATGCAGTTTAATAATGTCGACTAATCACTCTGCAGGCTTGACTTCTACTACAGTCATACCATAGGCATGTCACCGATGAACAGTGCCGTAACATGCACTTTCGGCCGTTGGATCAAAAATGAGTAGACAAGATCAAGCACTGTAGTGATGTACTGTAGATGACCCCCCTGTAGCAGATGTACTGTATCGATGCATTGTAGATTTGTCCCTGTAGCGATGCACTGTGGATTGTCCCTGTAGCGTCTACTGTTCATGTTGATCTGGCCCTCCATTTTCAGTCCAACGATCAGAACATGGTCGCATGTCACAACACTGTTCTCAGGTGACATGCCTATTGCATGTCACCTGATCTCTGTCCAGTGTTTTAGTGGGGATTAGTGGGGATAATACTCTAGAGTATTGGGTGACAGCAGAATTCACCCAATACCCACAAAACCTCATCCCCAATCCACTAGGTAGGGGTAGAGTATTGGGGATTGAAAAAATACACTAAATTTTGTGGAAAAGTAGGGACAAGTGGGGATTAAACTCGCTCATACTCTAGCACCAAACATGCATTGGGGATAAGTGGGGATTTAAAGTTTGGAGCGGATTATCCCTGCTAATCCCAGTAAAACTCTAGTACCAAACAAGCCCTAAAACAGATCGCACGAAACTGATGTTCGGAAATGAAATGCATAACGGAAGCGGCTAAACACCAACCTTCGCATGGGGAGTGGACGGCTTTACGCTTTGGTTTCGCGCGGTGGACCGGTTGGGCGCGGGGTCTACCCATTTCACCGTGCGGTAGACTAGGCAGTCGGGAAGCAGATCCGACGCAGCGGCGGAGGTGGACGGCGTCCAGAGCAGGATCCGGCGCGGTGGGCGTCGGCTACGGTGGAGCACAAATGGTGCGGTGTGCGCCTTCGTCGGGGAAGCGGCTCCGGCTTGCTTGACAACGTCTTCTCGGACACTACAGCGGCTGGTCAGGAGGCTGTGGTGGCGAGGTGGGACGGTGGTGCACTGCCGTCGTCGGGCGAGATGCTCCGATTCGGTGGGTGACGCGTGAGAGATGTGGGATTTGGCGCCTGTGCCGGTGGTATGTTTTCATGGCTGGGGTGAGATTGGCCTTGGCCCGAATAAGAGAAGAACCGCTGGGGACGTTTTTGATGAAAGGATAAGATGGGAAATTCAAACATTTGAAAATTGGAGGCGGCAACCCGAGCTATTTTCGCCGGTGTTTTGGCGCTTCGTTGAAATGGTTTGGTGGATGCGCGAAAAAAAAAATGGACGCTGTCCGACCCCATCAAGGTCTAATTTGTAAGCATGGGCGGTACGGTAGCCATCCTACCTTGATTTTTAGTGAATATCCATTCATATATATGTGTTTTTTTCTGAACATTTGAGTACTTAAAACGGACTTCATATGACAAAGTTGCGCCTATTTTAGTGAACACTGCGTGGAGCCGATTTCGAAAACAAAACATGGACTAGGTACCAAAAAACATATATAGACTCGTTCTCCGCATTAAAAAAATTGATGTATCATGGATCTTAGTATATGTAAAATAACCTTGAGCTATTCATTATCATACGCGTAGAATTGAAGACTTCAGATATTTCTTTATATTTGAAAGAAACGCCATGTTTCATCCGACAACATTTATCATCTCATTGAGTTGGCGCTGATTTTATATGTGGTGACGAAAACAACTGAGGCTCCTTTGATTTATAGGATTTAGATCCTACGGGAATTATTCTACACTATTGGTTATATTCATAGGGAACATATCCCATATGAATCTTGTACTACAAATCCTATATGAACAAAACATTAGGTCATCCCTCAGGGAAAAATCCCTTTGGTACAATCAAAGAAACTCATATTCCCATAGGATTCAAATAGACAAGATGTACATACGTTTTTCCTATCCTATGACTTAAAGGACTCCTGAAATGGCTCGACAACAAAGATCATAAATTCCGATTTGTGCATCGAGCAAAAGATATTGAAAAAATTCTTGATCGATCGAATTACAAAATGATTTTCAAAAGAACTAAAGTTTTACCATTGATCACATAATTGGTATGTATATAGGTTCTACTTATAATAAAATATGTTTTGGTTTATTGGGATTGCGTTAGAATTACATGCATCACAATGTCTCGGGACTATTTCGGTATTTACCTCTTCTTTTAGAGTTCGCCCTATCTAAGATTATTTCCGACATTCGCCAATGTTTGCAAGGAATGGCATGCAGTCGATTCCCACCCTGTTTTGGAAAAAATGAAGAAAAAAAAAGTGAACTTGTGGCTATAAAATGATAAGCTTGAATTTTGATATGTTTTAAAAAAAACTAGCTTCAAAATATGGCCTACCATTTTATATAAAAAACCATGGGTCTTAACGAAAATGCCCAAGGTAAAATGTGCATTACCATTTTGGGGAAAGGTGCAATAAGATTTCATTTTATTGTGGGAAACAAATTGTTGTTGTTTTTTTGCCTTTTCTGAATAGCTAAAAAGGTGTCATCTTTTTTCCATACATTCCATAATGTCATAGAACATAAGCATCCGGTGTCCAGATATAGCAACAATTCAGTATAAGACAATACTAACATAGTTTCCATAAAGTACTGCTAACACATGAGAAAACAAAAGATCTAGATGATGACCCAAGAAACAACATCCTTGTATATAATAACAATCTATTGACCATATGGCGGCTTTTGCATCACCCTATCAAAATCATCTGCCTTCAAGCACGAGAGCAGAATGTCGACACGTGCTTCAACATGTTCTAAGATCCTCTTGATGATCTCATGGATATCTGCATCAGCCGAATAGGAATCAAAGTTGTCAGCCACTAGCTTCTGATGAAAAAGAAACATCAGTGTTGAAGGCGTCGATCTTAGGAGTCCCCACATTTCATTACTTGCAAGACCAAGATGATAAAATTCCCTTTACTTCATAAGAATGTCTGGATCGCTGACACGATCGAAATCTTTGCTAGTACCCTCCTTTGGCCGAATTCAAATTTGCATCAGATCTTGGTGCCCATGCCTTTGGTACATGCGGGTAATTTTTTGCCAATATGTCGTGCATTGCACATAGCGTCCTACTGTACAGGGGTACTTCTACATATCTTCTTCCAAATATAATTTAATTTATTTCGGGTTGGATTCAATTTGTTTCAAAATTGTCTGATATACCATTTGTATTGGTAGGAGATGCAGCTTTGAATTTTAATCATTGTTTCTAGGTGCCACACTTGCAGGGTACAATCAAGGATTTTATCCAATGTTTCATGTCTTGACAAATCCTTTTCATAATGGAAGTTGAGACCCCCAGCCTCTGCATCAAAATGATGCACATGGAATTTTTTAGTATGGTATTCAACAAAATATGATAAGATGCAAAAATCAAACCTTGGACAAATATGACACATGCTCACTTGGGTAGAAAGCCAATCAAACTGATACAAATTACATTGCAGAGTCCTTGCATGTTAAACTATATATTGTCAAACACCACATATATATTAAGGGATACATATTAATTTCCATACTACTACTTTTATGATAGAAGATTTGTAACTACAAACGTTGTGGGTTGTGGCTGCCCTCCTCAATCTACTCACTTGTCTCATCGGCAACCGTCTCCACCTCTCTACATGCACATATGGGTACAACTTCTTCACACCCGAAGAAGATTACTTGTTTCCTGTCATGCTCCGCCACTTGTAGTAGGTGTGCTCCTTTTTCAGAGATGAATTCTCTTTTAGGATGGAGATGTTCTCCTTTTTCGTGAGATGAGTTCTCTTTTAGGATGGAGATGTTCTCCTTCGTTAGAGACCCGTTCTGATTTACCATGGAGAGGTTCTCCTTCGATAGAGATGAGTTCTCCTTTGATAGAGATGAGTGCTCATTCAAGAGTACGGCATACTCATTCCATAGCTTCATAGCACGGTTTACCAGATGTGCGTTCACATCTCGGAGCTTGGACGCATGGTCAATCAACTCGCGCGACTCATCCAGGAGCGACCGCCGGATTACTTGCAGAGACGCTTCATGTTGTCGTCCTTCATTAGATGGTAGATTCACAGAGCGACCCTGTGTGACACATGATATTATACTAATAAAGTGCAAGAGTGTAACTTCAATAGTAAAAATATAGTACTCCGAAAGTTTGCAGGACTTAAACTTCAATACTCATAGTAATCTGTACAAGACTAACTTCAATAGTAATTGTAATATGTATAAATTTCAATTGCAATACTGTAGTAATATGAGTACTCCGGAGCTTGGAGTAATAAAGTTTCAAACTAAGAACGAAACATGAACTAATAAAGTTTGCCCTATGCATCAATCGATGGAGAGGCTGGATCTCAAGTTCGAAAGGGGGAAAAAGACTGCAGTGAAGTTTCAAGTTTGCATTGAAGTTCGAAAGTGGTAATGCAGCTAGTATTAGTGCAGTAGAAATCCCTTGTGCCTTGTTTGGTTGACGTGTTTTCACATGGTTCAGTGAGTAATATCTGGGTCTTTCTTAATAAGAACACATTTTATCTGTTTGGCAGAAGAGTATTGGACAGGATCAGAGTCGCGGGGATCCTCAGGAAACACTTCCGCGCACGTCGGGTGGACGTGGAACCGCAACACCTCTATGCTCTCGCGTTTCTGGTCGTTCCACATACGTGCTCCGATTGCTGCTTCTCCTTCCAGGCATCCACCCCGTTCTAGCATGGATCAGGCTGAGGGATTGATTCCAATGCAAAATTACAAGTCCTGAGGCCTGCTGGCATGGATTACGTGAATAGAAATTGGACGCTTCACTAATAAGGCCCGAGGAACCCCTCAAAAAAAAACTACGAGTAATAATGCCCCAGGACAGGCTATCTCTCAGGTTGTCCTGATCTGCCGCAAATACTCACGCCAAAACATGGTGAATGAAGTATTTTGCATCAAATCCCCACCGAATAATACTCAGTAGGGGGCTAACTAGTTTTAAACCAATGATTAAACTACATTAACCACTGACCTCGAAGCTCTCCTCCTTGGAGAGGACCGACTCCCCGGCGACGGCGAGGTTGTCTTGCAGCTGCAGCAGGACTGTCACGTCTGAGCCCACGGAGAGGTCGTTGATCCGCTGCCGCTTGGTGGGCACATCAGACTCAACGGCGAGGCCGCCATGCAGGTGTAGGGGGGCGTGCGAGTTGGCGGCGAGGTCCTGTAGTTGCTGCTGGGGGATTACGATGGTGGGCCGCACACCTAACAGGCCCCCTTGTCCACTCGTGGGATTCATCGCCGGAAGATGGGGGTGCAGGGAGGCGCTAATACGAGAGGTTGTGGATGGTACAGCACTGACAAGCACTGTACAGGTTGGGGCTATAGGATTTTGAAGATGAATGGGGAGAGGCGGCAGGGGCCTATAAATCGAGAGGAGTGAGGTAGCGAGAAGTGAAGTGAATGGGGAGAGGCGGCAGGGGCCTATAAATCGAGAGGGCTATAGGTTGGGACATGATTTTTTCGCAATATTTAAATTTAGATTTAAGCCGCATGTCACCAGGTGACATGCGAAAGGTGCATGTCACCTGATCTCTATCCGTGAAGGACACAGGTCACTCGCAACACTGTCCATGGTGTACTGTAGGGACGCGAAACAGTATTGTTCACTGTTCGTAGTGTTTTTCATTTTTCTGATTTTTTTGAATTTTATGCCCATTTGAATCTTTTGGTCAAATCCTAGGTTTGACAAAGATTTAAACAAGTTTAAAATATATGAAAAGGTAAGCATGGATCCTTCTTAGTCACTCTAAAATGAAGCTTTTGGGATGTTCTTGAAATTTCCATGCTTGACTTCATAAGACAGAGTTTAGGGTTAGGGGTAGATATATACATGATTTGTTTGGTTTGAATATGTCTATACCTTGTTTATCAACTTTAATTCTTACTATATGACATAAGAAAACTATTTGCTTTGGTTTTTCATTTTTCTGATTTTTTTTTTGAATTTTGATGCCCATTTGAATCTTGTCAAATCCTAGGTTTGACCAAGATAATTTAAACAAGTTTAAAACATGGAAATGAAAAGGGAAGCCTGTATCCTTCTTAGTCACTCTAAAATGAAGTTTTTGGGAGGTTTTTGAAATTTCCATGTCTGAAACCCAAAACCACTTCTCTTCATGCTTTACTTCATAAGACAGAGTTTAGGGGTTAGGGGTAGATACATGGTTTGTCTAGTTTGAAACTTTGAATATGTCTAGACCTTGTTTATCAACTTGAATATGCTTACTATATGACATAAGAAGACTATGTACTTTGGTTTTTCATTTTTCTGATTTTTTTAATTTTCACAGCATTTGAATCTTGGTAAAATCCTAAATTTGACCAAGATTTAGACAAGTTTAACACGTGAAAACGAATAAGTAAGCCTGGATCCTTCTTAGTCACTCTAAAATGAAGCTTTTGGGAGGTTCTTGAAATTTCCATGTTTGAAACCCAAAACCACTTCTCTTCATGATTGACTTCATAAGATCAATGATGAGTTTAGGGTTAGGGGTAGATATATACATGATTTTTCTGGTTTGAATATGTCTAGACCTTGTTTATCAACTTGAATGCTTACTATATGACATAAGAAAACTATTTGCTTTTGTTTTTCATTTTTCTGATTTTTTTGAATTTTGATGCCCATTTGAATCTTGTCAAATCCTAGGTCTGACCAAGATAATTTAAACAAGTTTAAAACATGAATATGAAAAGGGAAGCATGTATACTTCTTAGTCACTCTAAAATGAAGTTTTTGGGAGGTTTTTGAAAATTCCATGTTTGAAACCCAAAGCCACTTCTCTTCATGCCTGACTTCATAAGATAGAGTTTAGGGGTCAGGGGGTGTAGATACATGTGGTTTGTCTAGTTTGAATATGTCTAGACCTTGTTTAACAACTTTAATGCTAACTATATGACATAAGAAGACTATGTGCTTTGGTTTTTCATTTTTCTGATTTTTTTGAATTTTATGCCCATAAATCTTGGTCAAATCCTAGGTAGAAAAATCGATATACGTATCTATAATTAAATAGGTTAAACTAGGGTTTTGCCCTGTACTACAGATCAAAGGTTCAAAAAATCCAACTACGGGGTTCGAACAACACGATTCTAATCCAAGAATTTTTTCGACCTCATCCAAATGGCCTCAAACTATAGGGTTAGGGGGTATAGATACATGATTTGTCTGGTTTGGATATATCTAGACCCTGTTTATCAACTTGAATGCTTACGATATGACACAAGAAGACTATGTGATTTGGTTTTTCATTTTTCTGATTTTTAGGAATATTGTGCCCACCCATTTGTATCTTCATGAAATCCTAGGTTTGACACAGTTAATTTAAACAAGTTTAAAACATGAAAATGAAAAGGAAGCATGTAACCTTCTCGATCACTCTAAATTGAAGTTTTTGGGAGGTTTTTGAAATTTCCAAGTTTGAAACCCAAAACCACTTCTCTTCATGCTTGACTTCATAAGACAAAGTTTAGGGTTAGGGGGTATAGATACATGATTTGTATGGTTTGAATATGTCCAAACCTTGTTTATCAACTGGAATATGCTTACTATGACATAAGAAGACTATGTACTTTGGTTTTTCATTTTTCTAATTTTTTTTTAATTTTCTGCGCATTTGAATCATATCTTGGTCAAATCCTAGGTTTGACCAAGATTTAGACAACTTTAACACGTGAAAACGAATAAGTAAGCCTGGATCCTTCTTAGTCACTCTAAAATGAAGCTTTTGGGAGGTTCTTGAAATTTCCATGTTTGAAACCCAAAACCACTTCTCTTCATGATTGGCTGAGTTTAATTAGGGTTTTAGGGGTAGATATATACATGATTTTTCTGGTTTGAATATATATGTATAGACCTTGTTTATCAACATGAATGCTTACGATATGACATAAGAAGACAATGTGATTTTGTTTTTCATTTTTCTGATTTTTTTGAATATTGTGCCCACCCATTTGTATCTTCATGAAATCCAAGGTTTGACCAAGATAATTTAAACAAGTTTAAAACATGAAAATGAAAAGGGAAGCAGCATGTAACCTTCTCAGTTACTTTAAAATGAAGTTTTTGGGAGGTTTTTGAAATTTCCATGTTTGAAACCCAAAACCACTTCTCTTCATGCTTGACTTCATAAGACAAAGTTTAGGGTTAGGGGGTATAGATACGTGATCTGTATGGTTTGAATATGTCCAGACCTTGTTTATCAACTTTAATGCGCTTACTATATATTTGACATAAGAAGACTATGTACTTTGGTTTTTCATTTTTCTGTTTTTTTATTTTCTACGCATTTGAATCATATCTTGGTCAAATCCTAGGTTTGACCAAGATTTAGACAAGTTTAACACGTGAAAACGAATAAGTAAGCCTGGATCCTTCTTAGTCACTCTAAAATGAAGCTTTTGGGAGGTTCTTGAAATTTCCATGTTTGAAACCCAAAACCACTTCTCTTCATGATTGACTGAGTTTAATTTGGGTTTTAGGGGTAGATATATACATGATTTTTCCGGTTTGAATATATATGTCTAGACCTTGTTTATCAACATGAATGCTAGCTTACTATACATATGACATAAGAATGCTATGTGCTTTGGTTTTTCATTCTTTTGATTTTTTTCTGAATTTTTAGGGCCATTTGAATCTTGGTCAAATCCTTGGTTTGACCAAGATTTAAACATGTTTAAAACATGAAAATTAAAAGGGAAGTATGTATCCTTCTTATTTACTCTAAAATGAAGCTTTTGGGATGTTCTTGAAATTTCCATGTTTGAAACCCAAAACGACTTCCCTTCATGCTAGACTTCATAAGATCGACAGGGGGTAGATACATGATTTGTCTGGTTTGGATATATCTAGACCTTGTTTATCAACTTGAATGCTTACGATATGACATAAGAAGACAATGTGATTTGGTTTTTCATTTTTCTGATTTTTTTGAATATTGTGCCCACCCATTTGTATCTTCATGAAATCCTAGGTTTGACCAAGATAATTTAAACAAGTTTAAAACATGAAAATGAAAAGGGAAGCATGTAACCTTCTCAGTCACTCTAAAATGAAGTTTTTGGGAGGTTTTTGAAATTCCCATGTTTGAAACCCAAAACCACTTCTCTTCATGCTTGACTTCATAAGACAAAGTTTAGGGTTAGGGGGTATAGATACATGATTTGTATGGTTTGAATATGTCCAAACCTTGTTTATCAACTTGAATATGCTTACTATATAACATAAGAAGAATAATGTCATGTAAATGAGTTAATTTGGATTTCCTACCCTTGAATCCATAGGAAACTTTTTTCTAATGCACTATAATAATCAACCGAGTTTTTACACCAACAGGTCTATCACTTACGTGTGGTGCCCACGCGTGAGGTCCCACACTTCAGTGAGCACAAGTCACGTGCAATAGGTACGCAAACTCCCAGCCATCTTCTTTGTCAAGAGAAGACGCATCAGGATGCGTATTGGAAGTCTGTGGGTCCTCCTGGATCCTTCGGTTGTCCCTCTCACAAAAAAAACAAATCTCTCTCATTCTCGGCCTCGCTCGCTCGCTCGCACCTCCAGCTCACTGACAAACCCTGCACGTACAAAAGTCAACATCATCACCCGAAAAAGGGGAGACACCATAATGCTCTCCCTTCTTCTCTTCTTCCGAGTGATCCCTCTTCCTCCGAGTTTCACTCGACGGGCAAACACACATGTGCTGCATAGTAATAATAAAAAGGTAGAAAAATCAACCTACGAATCTATAATTAAATAGGTTAAACTAGGGTTTTGCCCAGTACTACAGATCAAGGTTCAAACCTTGTTTATCAACTTGAATATGCTTACTATATGACATAAGAAGACTATGTACTTTGGTTTTTCATTTTTCTGATTTTTTTTAATTTTCTGCGCATTTGAATCATATCTTGGTCAAATCCTAGGTTTGACCAAGATTTAGACAAGTTTAACACGTGAAAACGAATAAGTAAGCCTGGATCCTTCTTAGTCACTCTAAAATGAAGCTTTTGGGATGTTCTTGCAATTTCCATGTTTGAAACCCAAAACGACCTCTCTTCATGCTAGGCTTCATAAGATCGACCGAGTTTAGGGTTAGGGGTAGATACATGATTTGTATGGTTTGAATATGTCCAAACCTTGTTAATTTATCAACTTGAATGCTTACTAGATGACATAACAAGACTATATGCTTTTGATTTTCATTTTTCTGATTTGTTTTTTGAATTTTATGCCCATATATTTGAATCTTCGTCAAATCCTAGGTTTGACAAAGATTTAAACAAGTTTAAATTATGAAAATGAAAAGGTAAGCATGGATCCTTATTAGTCACTCTAAAATAAATCTTTTGGGAGGTTTTTGAAATTTCCATGTTTGAAACCCAAAACCACATCTCTTCACATGCTTGACTTCATAAGACAGAGTTTAGGGGTTAGGGGTATAGATACATGATTTGTCTGGTTTGAATATGTCTAGACATTGTTTATCAACTTTAATGCTTACTATATGACATAAGAAAAATAATGTCATGTAAATGAGTTAACTTGGATTTCCTACCCTTGAATCCATAGGAAACTTTGTTCTAATGCACTATAATAATCAACCGAGTTTTTACACCAACAGGTCTGTCACTTACGTGTGGTGCCCACGCGTGAGGTCCCACACTTCAGTGAGCACAAGTCACGTGCAATAGGTACGCAAACTCCCAGCCATCTTCTTTGTCAAGAGAAGACGCATCAGGATGCGTATTGGAAGCCTGTGGGTCCTTCTGGATCCTTCGGTTGTCCCTCTCACAAAAAAAAACAAATCTCTCTCATTCTCGGCCTCGCTCGACTCGCTCGCTCGCTCGCTCGCTCGCACCTCCTGCTCACTGACAAACCCCTGCACAAAAGTCAACATCATCACCCGAAAAAGGGAAGACACCATAATGCTCTCCCTTCTTCTCTCCTTCCGAGTGATCCCTCTTCCTCCGAGTTTCACTCGACGGGCAAACACACATGTGCTGCATAGTAATAATAAAAAGGTAGAAAAATCAACCTACGAATCTATAATTAAATAGGTTAAACTAGGGTTTTGCCCAGTACTACAGATCAAGGTTCAAACCTTGTTTATCAACTTGAATATGCTTACTATATGACATAAGAAGACTATGTACTTTGGTTTTCATTTTTCTGATTTTTTTAATTTTTTGCGCATTTGAATCTTGGTCAAATCCTAGGTTTGACCAAGATTTAGACAAGTTTAACACGTGAAAATGAATAAGTAAGCCTGGATCCTTCTTAGTCACTCTAAAATGAAGCTTTTGGGATGTTCTTGAAATTTCCATGTTTGAAACCCAAAACGACCTCTCTTTATGCTAGACTTCATAAGATCGACTGAGTTTAGGGTTAGGGGGTAGATACATGATTTGTATGGTTTGAATATGTCCAAACCTTGTTAATTTGTCAACTTGAATGCTTACTATATGACATAAGAAGACTATATGCTTTTGTTTTTCATTTTTCTGATTTTGTTTGAATTTTATGCCCATAAATTTGAATCTTGGTCAAATCCTAGGTTTGACAAAGATTTAAACAAGTTTAAATTATGAAAATGAAAAGGTAAGCATGGATCCTTATTAGTCACTCTAAAATAAATCTTTTGGGAGGTTCTTGAAATTTCCATGTTTGAAACCCAAAACCACTTCTCTTCATGATTGACTTCATAAGACATAGTTTAGGGTTTTAGGGGTAGATATATACATGATTTTTATGGTTTGAATATGTCTAGACCTTGTTTATCAACTTGAATGCTTACTATACATATGACATAAGAATGCTATGTGCTTTGTTTTTTCATTCTCTTTTGATTTTTTTCTAAATTTTTAGGCCCATTTGAATCTTGGTCAAATCCTTGGTTTGACCAAGATTTAAACAAGTTTAAAACATGAAAATAAAAAAGGAAGTCTGTATCCTTCTTAGTCACTCTAAAATGGGAGCTTTTGGGATGTTCTTGAAATTTCCATGTTTGAAACCGAAAATGACTTCCCTTCATGCTAGACTTCATAAGATCGACAGGGGGTAGATACATGATTTGTCTGGTTTTGGATATATCTAGACCTTGTTTATCAACTTGAATGCTTACGATATGACATAAGAAGACAATGTGATTTGGTTTTTCATTTTTCTGATTTTTTTGAATATTGTGCCCACCCATTTGTATCTTCATCAAATCCTAGGTTTGACCAGGATTTAAACAAGTTTAAAACATGAAATGAAAAGATAAGCCTGGATCCTTCTTAGTCACTCTAAAATGAAGCTTTCGGGAGGTTCTTGAAATTTCCATGTTTGAAACCCAAAACCACTTCTCTTCATGATTGACTTCATAAGACAGAGTTTAGGGTTTTAGGGGTAGATATATACATGATTTTTCTGGTTTGAATATATATGTCTAGACCTGGTTTATCAACTTGAATGCTTACTATACATATGACATAAGAATGCTATGTGCTTTGGTTTTTCATTCTCTTTTGATTTTTTTCTAAATTTTTAGGCCCCCATCTGAATCTTGGTCAAATCTTTGGTTTGACAAGGATTTAAACAAGTTTAAAACATGAAAATGAAAAGGGAAGTCTGTATCCTTCTTAGTCACTCTAAAATGGAAGCTTTTGGGATGTTCTTGAAATTTCCATGTTTGAAACCGAAAATGACTTCCCTTCATGCTAGACTTCATAAGATCGACGGGGGGTAGATACATGATTTGTCTGGTTTGGATATACCTAGACCTTGTTTATCAACTTTAATGCTTACTATATGACATAAGAAGACAATGTGATTTGGTTTTTCATTTTTCTGATTTTTTGAATATTGTGCCCACCCATTTGTATCTTCATGAAATCCTAGGTTTGACCAAGATAATTTAAACAAGTTTAAAACATGAAAATGAAAAGGGAAGCATGTAACCTTCTCAGTCACTTTAAAATGAAGTTTTTGGGAGGTTTTTGAAATTTCCATGTTTGAAACCCAAAACCACTTCTCTTCATGCTTGACTTCATAAGACAAAGTTTAGGGTTAGGGGGTATAGATACATGATTTGTATGGTTTGAATATGATGTACTTTGGTTTTTCATTTTTTCTGATTTTTTTAATTTTCTGCGCATTTGAATCATATCTTGGTCAAATCCTAGGTTTGACCAAGATTTAGACAAGTTTAACACGTGAAAACGAATAAGTAAGCCTGGATCCTTCTTAGTCACTCTAAAATGAAGCTTTTGGGATGTTCTTGAAATTTCCATGTTTGAAACCCAAAACGACCTCTCTTCATGCTAGACTTCATAAGATCGACCGAGTTTAGGGTTAGGGGTAGATACATGATTTGTATGGTTTGAATATGTCCAAACCTTGTTAATTTATCAACTTGAATGCTTACTATATGACATAAGAAGACTATATGCTTTTGTTTTTCATTTTTCTGATTTTTTTGAATTTTATGCCCATATATTTGAATCTTGGTCAAATCCTAGGTTTGACAAAGATTTAAACAAGTTTAAATTATGAAAATGAAAAGGTAAGCATGGATCCTTATTAGTCACTCTAAAATAAATCTTTTGGGAGGTTCTTGAAATTTCCATGTTTGAAACCCAAAACCACTTCTCTTCATGATTGACTTCATAAGACAGAGTTTAGGGTTTTAGGGGTAGATATATACATGATTTTTCTGGTTTGAATATATATGTCTAGACCTGGTTTATCAACTTGAATGCTTACTATACATATGACATAAGAATGCTATGTGCTTTGGTTTTCATTCTCTTTTGATTTTTTTCTAAATTTTTAGGCCCCCATTTGAATCTTGGTCAAATCTTTGGTTTGACAAGGATTTAAACAAGTTTAAAACATGAAAATGAAAAGGGAAGTCTGTATCCTTCTTAGTCACTCTAAAATGGAAGCTTTTGGGATGTTCTTGAAATTTCCATGTTTGAAACCGAAAATGACTTCCCTTCATGCTAGACTTCATAAGATCGACAGGGGGTAGATACATGATTTGTCTGGTTTGGATATATCTAGACCTTGTTTATCAACTTGAATGCTTACGATATGACATAAGAAGACAATGTGATTTGGTTTTTCATTTTTCTGATTTTTTTGAATATTGTGCCCACCCATTTGTATCTTCATGAAATCCTAGGTTTGACCAAGATAATTTAAACAAGTTTAAAACATGAAAATGAAAAGGGAAGCATGTAACCTTCTCAGTCACTTTAAAATGAAGTTTTTGGGAGGTTTTTGAAATTTCCATGTTTGAAACCCAAAACCACTTCTCTTCATGCTTGACTTCATAAGACAAAGTTTAGGGTTAGGGGGTATAGATACATGATTTGTATGGTTTGAATATGATGTACTTTGGTTTTTCATTTTTCTGATTTTTTTAATTTTCTAGCATTTGAATCATATCTTGGTCAAATCCTAGGTTTGACCAAGATTTAGACAAGTTTAACACGTGAAAACGAATAAGTAAGCCTGGATCCTTCTTAGTCACTCTAAAATGAAGCTTTTGGGATGTTCTTGAAATTTCCATGTTTGAAACCCAAAACGACCTCTCTTCATGCTAGACTTCATAAGATCGACTGAGTTTAGGGTTAGGGGGTAGATACATGATTTGTATGGTTTGAATATGTCCAAACCTTGTTAATTTATCAACTTGAATGCTTACTATATGACATAAGAAGACTATATGCTTTTGTTTTTCATTTTTCTGATTTTTTTGAATTTTATGCCCATATATTTGAATCTTGGTCAAATCCTAGGTTTGACAAAGATTTAAACAAGTTTAAATTATGAAAATGAAAAGGTAAGCATGGATCCTTATTAGTCACTCTAAAATAAATCTTTTGGGAGGTTCTTGAAATTTCCATGTTTGAAACCCAAAACCACTTCTCTTCATGATTGACTTCATAAGACAGAGTTTAGGGTTTTAGGGGTAGATATATACATGATTTTTCTGGTTTGAATATATATGTCTAGACCTGGTTTATCAACTTGAATGCTTACTATACATATGACATAAGAATGCTATGTGCTTTGGTTTTCATTCTCTTTTGATTTTTTTCTAAATTTTTAGGCCCCCATTTGAATCTTGGTCAAATCTTTGGTTTGACAAGGATTTAAACAAGTTTAAAACATGAAAATGAAAAGGGAAGTCTGTATCCTTCTTAGTCACTCTAAAATGGAAGCTTTTGGGATGTTCTTGAAATTTCCATGTTTGAAACCGAAAATGACTTCCCTTCATGCTAGACTTCATAAGATCGACAGGGGGTAGATACATGATTTGTCTGGTTTGGATATATCTAGACCTTGTTTATCAACTTGAATGCTTACGATATGACATAAGAAGACAATGTGATTTGGTTTTTCATTTTTCTGATTTTTTTGAATATTGTGCCCACCCATTTGTATCTTCATGAAATCCTAGGTTTGACCAAGATAATTTAAACAAGTTTAAAACATGAAAATGAAAAGGGAAGCATGTAACCTTCTCAGTCACTTTAAAATGAAGTTTTTGGGAGGTTTTTGAAATTTCCATGTTTGAAACCCAAAACCACTTCTCTTCATGCTTGACTTCATAAGACAAAGTTTAGGGTTAGGGGGTATAGATACATGATTTGTATGGTTTGAATATGATGTACTTTGGTTTTTCATTTTTTCTGATTTTTTTAATTTTCTGCGCATTTGAATCATATCTTGGTCAAATCCTAGGTTTGACCAAGATTTAGACAAGTTTAACACGTGAAAACGAATAAGTAAGCCTGGATCCTTCTTAGTCACTCTAAAATGAAGCTTTTGGGATGTTCTTGAAATTTCCATGTTTGAAACCCAAAACGACCTCTCTTCATGCTAGACTTCATAAGATCGACTGAGTTTACGGTTCGTTTGGATGTTTGCATTGGGCCTAGATATTGGATATTCGGGTGGTGCCAGCCCCGAATACACAGATTTTAGTTGTTTGGTTGATGTAGATATTGAAGCTGGGTATTCGGGCTAGATATCGAGGCGAGGTCTGAAAGGCAAGAAACTTGGAGGCCGAATGTCGAGGGGTTAGCCTAGACATCGCGAGGTATTCGGGCCGCACCGCTTCAACGCATGGTCGTCTCGCAAAGCACATCGCTCCTCCCTCTGCTTCGGAAACTCGCACGCGGGAGACTGGCGGCGACGACGGCAACGGCAGCGGTGGCATAGGTAGTCTGTCCTCCTGCCCTCCCACAGTCCCACCCTCCTTCTCCGGCTGGGATTGGCACCGTCGGCCCCTTCTGTGCCACCCTCCTTCATCCCTGCGGTCCTCTCTGCTGTCGACTCTCTCTCCCGACCTCTCTATTTTTTTCTATGCAGCGACCTTGCTCCGACGCCCCGGCCTCCCGATCTCCGGCGACCGTCGTCCGGCGCAGGTTTTTTGCTGCTGGACGCCTGGATCCCGACCTCCCATCCCCTGAGCTAGGACGTCCGCCCTCCTCCTCTCTCCGTGTCTTCTCTCTCGATCTCTGCTGGTTTGTGTTGTGCTCTCCGTTTAGTATCGCTTTTGGTATAAGATAGCTAGGATTCTCCGATCAGCTAGGATGAAACTCGTCCTATGAAGTCTGAACCCCCAGTTGCATCGCAGTGGGACAATCTACATTTGTTGATTGACCGATGAGTGGTACTACAACGAGTATAATGATCCATGTCTGTAGTACCTAGCAGGGTTCTGTGACATATAGCGTGCAGAATTAATACTCCGTATAAGAATCTGTAGTGCAATTTTACACGTATACAACGAGTATAGTGATTAAAGTCTCATACAACTGCAATGCCACACTTAGACCACCAAACAACACTTGGCATTCAACCTCAATATCAAACCTGGGTCCTGAATATCTAAACATCCAAACAAAAATATTGACATTCAATCTCAATATCAATATTCTGGGTATTGGACATTCAACCCAATACAATGCCAAGGTTCCCAATGCAAACATCCAAACAGAGCGTTAGGGTTAGGGGGTAGATACATGATTTGTATGGTTTGAATATGTCCAAACCTTGTTAATTTATCAACTTGAATGCTTACTATATGACATAAGAAGACTATATGCTTTTGTTTTTCATTTTTCTGATTTTTTTGAATTTTATGCCCATATATTTGAATCTTGGTCAAATCCTAGGTTTGACAAAGATTTAAACAAGTTTAAATTATGAAAATGAAAAGGTAAGCATGGATCCTTATTAGTCACTCTAAAATAAATCTTTTGGGAGGTTCTTGAAATTTCCATGTTTGAAACCCAAAACCACTTCTCTTCATGATTGACTTCATAAGACAGAGTTTATCTCTTGACAAAGAAAATGGCTGGGAGTTTGTGTACCTATTGCACGTGACTTGTGCTCACTGAAGTGTGGGACCTCACGCATGGGCACCACACGTATGTGACAGAGTTTAGGGGTTAGGGGTATAGATACATGATTTGTCTAGTTGGAATATGTCTAGACATTGTTTATCAACTTTAATGCTTACTATATGACATAAGAAAAATAATGTCATGGAAATGAGTTAACTTGGATTTCCTACCCTTGAATCCATAGGAAACTTTGTTCTAATGCACTATAATAATCAACCGAGTTTTACACCAACAGGTCTGTCACTTACGTGTGGTGCCCACGCGTGAGGTCCCACACTTCAGTGAGCACAAGTCACGTGCAATAGGTACGCAAACTCCCAGCCATCTTCTTTGTCAAGAGAAGACGCATCAGGATGCGTATTGGAAGTCTGTGGGTCCTTCTGGATCCTTCGGTTGTCCCTCTCACAAAAAAACAAATCTCTCTCATTCTCGGCCTCGCTCGCTCGCTCGCTCGCTCGCACCTCCTGCTCACTGACAAACCCTGCACAAAAGTCAACATCATCACCCGAAAAAGGGGAGACACCATAATGCTCTCCCTTCTTCTCTCCTTCCGAGTGATCCCTCTTCCTCCGAGTTTCACTCGATGGGCAAACACACATGTGCTGCATAGAAATAATAAAAAGGTTGAAAAATCAACCTACGAATCTATAATTAAATAGGTTAAACTAGGGTTTTGCCCAGTACTACAGATCAAGGCTCAAACCTTGTTTATCAACTTGAATATGCTTACTATATGACATAAGAAGACTATGTACTTTGGTTTTCATTTTTCTGATTTTTTAATTTTCTGCGCATTTGAATCTTGGTCAAATCCTAGGTTTGACCAAGATTTAGACAAGTTTAACACGTGAAAACGAATAAGTAAGCCTGGATCCTTCTTAGTCACTCTAAAATGAAGCTTTTGGGATGTTCTTGAAATTTCCATGTTTGAAACCCAAAACGACCTCTCTTCATGCTAGACTTCATAAGATCGACTGAGTTTAGGGTTAGGGGGTAGATACATGATTTGTATGGTTTGAATATGTCCAAACCTTGTTAATTTATCAACTTGAATGCTTACTATATGACATAAGAAGACTATATGCTTTTGTTTTTCATTTTTCTGATTTTTTTGAATTTTATGCCCATATATTTGAATCTTGGTCAAATCCTAGGTTTGACAAAGATTTAAACAAGTTTAAATTATGAAAATGAAAAGGTAAGCATGGATCCTTATTAGTCACTCTAAAATAAATCTTTTGGGAGGTTCTTGAAATTTCCATGTTTGAAACCCAAAACCACTTCTCTTCATGATTGACTTCATAAGACAGAGTTTAGGGTTTTAGGGGTAGATATATACATGATTTTTCTGGTTTGAATATGTCTAGACCTTGTTTATCAACTTGAATGCTTACTATACATATGACATAGGAATGCTATGTGCTTTGTTTTTTCATTCTCTTTTGATTTTTTTCTAAATTTTTAGGCCCATTTGAATCTTGGTCAAATCCTTGGTTTGACCAAGATTTAAACAAGTTTAAAACATGAAAATAAAAAAGGAAGTCTGTATCATTCTTAGTCACTCTAAAATGGAAGCTTTTGGGATGTTCTTGAAATTTCCATGTTTGAAACCGAAAACGACTTCCCTTCATGCTAGACTTCATAAGATCGATAGGGGGTAACATGATTTGTCTGGTTTGGATATATCTAGACCTTGTTTATCAACTTGAACGCTTACGATATGACATAAGAAGACAATGTGATTTGGTTTTTCATTTTTCTGATTTTTTTGAATATTGTGCCCACCCATTTGTATCTTCATCAAATCCTAGGTTTGACCAGGATTTAAACAAGTTTAGAACATGAAATGAAAAGATAAGCCTGGATCCTTCTTAGTCACTCTAAAATGAAGCTTTCGGGAGGTTCTTGAAATTTCCATGTTTGAAACCCAAAACCACTTCTCTTCATGATTGACTTCATAAGACAGAGTTTAGGGTTTTAGGGGTAGATATATACATGATTTTTCTGGTTTGAATATATATGTCTAGACCTGGTTTATCAACTTGAATGCTTACTATACATATGACATAAGAATGCTATGTGCTTTGGTTTTTTTATTCTCTTTTGATTTTTTTTCTAAATTTTTAGGCCCCCATTTGAATCTTGGTCAAATCTTTGGTTTGACAAGGATTTAAACAAGTTTAAAACATGAAAATGAAAAGGGAAGTCTGTATCCTTCTTAGTCACTCTAAAATGGAAGCTTTTGGGATGTTCTTGAAATTTCCATGTTTGAAACCGAAAATGACTTCCCTTCATGCTAGACTTCATAAGATCGACAGGGGGTAGATACATGATTTGTCTGGTTTGGATATATCTAGACCTTGTTTATCAACTTGAATGCTTACGATATGACATAAGAAGACAATGTGATTTGGTTTTTCATTTTTCTGATTTTTTTGAATATTGTGCCCACCCATTTGTATCTTCATGAAATCCTAGGTTTGACCAAGATAATTTAAACAAGTTTAAAACATGAAAATGAAAAGGGAAGCTTGTAACCTTCTCAGTCACTTTAAAATGAAGTTTTTGGGAGGTTTTTGAAATTTCCATGTTTGAAACCCAAAACCACTTCTCTTCATGCTTGACTTCACAAGACAAAGTTTAGGGTTAGGGGGTATAGATACATGATTTGTATGGTTTGAATATGATGTACTTTGGTTTTTCATTTTTCTGATTTTTTTAATTTTCTGCGCATTTGAATCATATCTTGGTCAAGTTTAACACGTGAAAACGAATAAGTAAGCTTTGGATCCTTCTTAGTCACTCTAAAATGAAGCTTTTGGGAGGTTCTTGAAATTTCCATGTTTGAAACCCAAAACCACTTCTCTTCATGATTGACTGAGTTTAATTTGGGTTTTAGGGGTAGATATATACATGATTTTTCTGGTTTGAATATATATGTCTAGACCTTGTTTATCAACATGAATGCTTACTATACATATGACATAAGAATGCTATGTGCTTTGGTTTTTCATTCTTTTGATTTTTTTCTGAATTTTTAGGGCCATTTGAATCTTGGTCAAATCCTTGGTTTGACCAAGATTTAAACAAGTTTAAAACATGAAAATGAAAAGGGAAGTCTGTATCCTTCTTATTTACTCTAAAATGAAGCTTTTGGGATGTTCTTGAAATTTCCATGTTTGAAACCCAAAACGACTTCCCTTCATGCTAGACTTCATAAGATCGACAGGGGTAGATACATGATTTGTCTGGTTTGGATATATTTAGACCTTGTTTATCAACTTGAATGCTTACGATATGACATAAGAAGACTATGTGATTTGGTTTTCCATTTTTCTGATTTTTTTGAATTTTGTGCCCACCCATTTGTATCTTCGTCAAATCCTAGGTTTGACCAAGATAATTAAAACAAGTTTAAAACATGAAAATGAAAAGGGAAGCATGTATCCTTCTTAGGCACTATAAAATGAAGCTTTTGGGAGGTTTTTGAAATTTCCATGTTTGAAACCCAAAACCACATCTCTTCACATGCTTGACTTCATAAGACAGAGTTTAGGGGTTAGGGGTATAGATACATGATTTGTCTGGTTGGAATATGTCTAGACATTGTTTATCAACTTTAATGCTTACTATATGACATAAGAAAAATAATGTCATGTAAATGAGTTAACTTGGATTTCCTACCCTTGAATCCATAGGAAACTTTGTTCTAATGCACTATAATAATCAACCGAGTTTTACACCAACAGGTCTGTCACTTACGTGTGGTGCCCACGCGTGAGGTCCCACACTTCAGTGAGCAGAAGTCACGTGCAATAGGTACGCAAACTCCCAGCCATCTTCTTTGTCAAGAGAAGATGCATCAGGATGCGTATTGGAAGTCTGTGGGTCCTTCTGGATCCTTCGGTTGTCCCTCTCACAAAAAAAACAAATCTCTCTCATTCTCGGCCTCGCTCGCTCGCTCGCTCGCACCTCCTGGTCACTGACAAACCCTGCACAAAAGTCAACATCATCACCCGAAAAAGGGGAGACACCATAATGCTCTCCCTTCTTCTCTCCTTCCGAGTGATCCCTCTTCCTCCGAGTTTCACTCGACGGGCAAACACACATGTGCTGCATAGTAATAATAAAAAGGTAGAAAAATCAACCTACGAATCTATAATTAAATAGGTTAAACTAGGGTTTTGCCCAAGACTACGAGATCAAGGCTCAAACCTTGTTTATCAACTTGAATATGCTTACTATATGACATAAGAAGACTATGTACTTTGGTTTTCATTTTTCTGATTTTTTTAATTTTCTGCGCATTTGAATCTTGGTCAAATCCTAGGTTTGACCAAGATTTAGACAAGTTTAACACGTGAAAACGAATAAGTAAGCCTGGATCCTTCTTAGTCACTCTAAAATGAAGCTTTTGGGATGTTCTTGAAATTTCCATGTTTGAAACCCAAAACGACCTCTCTTCATGCTAGACTTCATAAGATCGACTGAGTTTAGGGTTAGGGGGTAGATACATGATTTGTACGGTTTGAATATGTCCAAACCTTGATAATTTATCAACTTGAATGCTTACTCTATGACATAAGAAGACTATATGCTTTTGTTTTTCATTTTTCTGATTTTTTTGAATTTTATGCCCATATATTTGAATCTTGGTCAAATCCTAGGTTTGACAGAGATTTAAACAAGTTTAAATTATGAAAATGAAAAGGTAAGCATGGATCCTTATTAGTCACTCTAAAATAAATCTTTTGGGAGGTTCTTGAAATTTCCATGTTTGAAACCCAAAACCACTTCTCTTCATGATTGACTTCATAAGACAGAGTTTAGGGTTTTAGGGGTAGATATATACATGATTTTTCTGGTTTGAATATGTCTAGACCTTGTTTATCAACTTGAATGCTTACTATACATATGACATAAGAATGCTATGTGCTTTGTTTTTTCATTCTCTTTTGATTTTTTTCTAAATTTTTAGGCCCATTTGAATCTTGGTCAAATCCTTGGTTTGACCAAGATTTAAACAAGTTTAAAACATGAAAATAAAAAAGGAAGTCTGTATCCTTCTTAGTCACTCTAAAATGGAAGCTTTTGGGATGTTCTTGAAATTTCCATGTTTGAAACCGAAAACGACTTCCCTTCATGCTAGACTTCATAAGATCGATAGGGGGTAGATACATGATTTGTCTGGTTTGGATATATCTAGACCTTGTTTATCAACTTGAATGCTTACGATATGACATAAGAAGACAATGTGATTTGGTTTTTCATTTTTCTGATTTTTTTGAATATTGTGCCCACCCATTTGTATCTTCATCAAATCCTAGGTTTGACCAGGATTTAAACAAGTTTAAAACATGAAATGAAAAGATAAGCCTGGATCCTTCTTAGTCACTCTAAAATGAAGCTTTCGGGAGGTTCTTGAAATTTCCATGTTTGAAACCCAAAACCACTTCTCTTCATGATTGACTTCATAAGACAGAGTTTAGGGTTTTAGGGGTAGATATATACATGATTTTTCTGGTTTGAATATATATGTCTAGACCTGGTTTATCAACTTGAATGCTTACTATACATATGACATAAGAACGCTATGTGCTTTGGTTTTTTCATTCTCTTTTGATTTTTTTTCTAAATTTTTAGGCCCCCATTTGAATCTTGGTCAAATCTTTGGTTTGACAAGGATTTAAACAAGTTTAAAACATGAAAATGAAAAGGGAAGTCTGTATGCTTCTTAGTCACTCTAAAATGGAAGCTTTTGGGATGTTCTTGAAATTTCCATGTTTGAAACCGAAAATGACTTCCCTTCATGCTAGACTTCATAAGATCGACAGGGGGTAGATACATGATTTGTCTGGTTTGGATATATCTAGACCTTGTTTATCAACTTGAATGCTTACGATATGACATAAGAAGACAATGTGATTTGGTTTTTCATTTTTCTGATTTTTTGAATATTGTGCCCACCCATTTGTATCTTCATGAAATCCTAGGTTTGACCAAGATAATTTAAACAAGTTTAAAACATGAAAATGAAAAGGGAAGCATGTAACCTTCTCAGTCACTTTAAAATGAAGTTTTTGGGAGGTTTTTGAAATTTCCATGTTTGAAACCCAAAACCACTTCTCTTCATGCTTGACTTCATAAGACAAAGTTTAGGGTTAGGGGGTATAGATACATGATTTGTATGGTTTGAATATGATGTACTTTGGTTTTTCATTTTTCTGATTTTTTTAATTTTCTGCGCATTTGAATCATATCTTGGTCAAGTTTAACACGTGAAAACGAATAAGTAAGCCTGGATCCTTCTTAGTCACTCTAAAATGAAGCTTTTGGGAGGTTCTTGAAATTTCCATGTTTGAAACCCAAAACCACTTCTCTTCATGATTGACTGAGTTTAATTTGGGTTTTAGGGGTAGATATATACATGATTTTTCTAGTTTGAATATATATGTCTAGACCTTGTTTATCAACATGAATGCTTACTATACATATGACATAAGAATGCTATGTGCTTTGGTTTTTCATTCTTTTGATTTTTTTCTGAATTTTTTAGGGCCATTTGAATCTTGGTCAAATCCTTGGTTTGACCAAGATTTAAACAAGTTTAAAACATGAAAATGAAAAGGAAGTCTGTATCCTTCTTATTTACTCTAAAATGAAGCTTTTGGGATGTTCTTGAAATTTCCATGTTTGAAACCCAAAACGACTTCCCTTCATGCTAGACTTCATAAGATCGACAGGGGGTAGATACATGATTTGTCTGGTTTGGATATATTTAGACCTTGTTTATCAACTTGAATGCTTACGATATGACATAAGAAGACTATGTGATTTGGTTTTCCATTTTTCTGATTTTTTTGAACTTTGTGCCCACCCATTTGTATCTTCGTCAAATCCTAGGTTTGACCAAGATAATTAAAACAAGTTTAAAACATGAAAATGAAAAGGGAAGCATGTATCCTTCTTAGGCACTATAAAATGAAGCTTTTGGGAGGTTTTTGAAATTTCCATGTTTGAAACCCAAAACCACATCTCTTCACATGCTTGACTTCATAAGACAGAGTTTAGGGGTTAGGGGTATAGATACATGATTTGTCTGGTTGGAATATGTCTAGACATTGTTTATCAACTTTAATGCTTACTATATGACATAAGAAAAATAATGTCATGTAAATGAGTTAACTTGGATTTCCTACCCTTGAATCCATAGGAAACTTTGTTCTAATGCACTATAATAATCAACCGAGTTTTACACCAACAGGTCTGTCACTTACGTGTGGTGCCCACGCGTGAGGTCCCACACTTCAGTGAGCACAAGTCACGTGCAATAGGTACGCAAACTCCCAGCCATCTTCTTTGTCAAGAGAAGACGCATCAGGATGCGTATTGGAAGTCTGTGGGTCCTTCTGGATCCTTCGGTTGTCCCTCTCACAAAAAAACAAATCTCTCTCATTCTCGGCCTCGCTCGCTCGCTCGCTCGCACCTCCTGGTCACTGACAAACCCTGCACAAAAGTCAACATCATCACCCGAAAAAGGGGAGACACCATAATGCTCTCCCTTCTTCTCTCCTTCCGAGTGATCCCTCTTCCTCCGAGTTTCACTCGACGGGCAAACACACATGTGCTGCATAGTAATAATAAAAAGGTAGAAAATCAACCTACGAATCTATAATTAAATAGGTTAAACTAGGGTTTTTACCATTACTACAGATCACGGCACACAAGTTTTTTATATACTTTAATATGCTTACTATATGACATAAGAAGACTATGTACTTTGGTTTTCATTTTTCTGATTTTTTTAATTTTACAAGCATTTGAATCTTGGTCAAATCCTAGGTTTGACCAAGATTTAGACAAGTTTAACACGTGAAAACGAATAAGTAAGCCTGGATCCTTCTTAGTCACTCTAAAATGAAGCTTTTGGGATGTTCTTGAAATTTCCATGTTTGAAACCCAAAACGACCTCTCTTCATGCTAGACTTCATAAGATCGGCGAGTTTAGGGTTAGGGTAGATACATGATTTGTATGGTTTGAATATGTCCAAACATTGTTAATTTATCAACTTGAATGCTTACTATATGACATAAGAAGACTATATGCTTTTGTTTTTCATTTTTCTGATTTTTTTGAATTTTATGCCCATATATTTGAATCTTGGTCAAATCCTAGGTTTGACAAAGATTTAAACAAGTTTAAATTATGAAAATGAAAAGGTAAGCATGGATCCTTATTAGTCACTCTAAAATAAATCTTTTGGGAGGTTCTTGAAATTTCCATGTTTGAAACCCAAAACCACTTCTCTTCATGATTGACTTCATAAGACAGAGTTTAGGGTTTTAGGGGTAGATATATACATGATTTTTCTGGTTTGAATATGTCTAGACCTTGTTTATCAACTTGAATGCTTACTATACATCTGACATAAGAATGCTATGTGCTTTGTTTTTTCATTCTCTTTTGATTTTTTTCTAAATTTTTAGGCCCATTTGAATCTTGGTCAAATCCTTGGTTTGACCAAGATTTAAACAAGTTTAAAACATGAAAATAAAAAAGGAAGTCTGTATCCTTCTTAGTCACTCTAAAATGGAAGCTTTTGGGATGTTCTTGAAATTTCCATGTTTGAAACCGAAAACGACTTCCCTTCATGCTAGACTTCATCAGATCGACAGGGGGTAGATACATGATTTGTCTGGTTTGGATATATCTAGACCTTGTTTATCAACTTGAATGCTTACGATATGACATAAGAAGACAATGTGATTTGGTTTTTCATTTTTCTGTTTTTTTGAATATTGTGCCCACCCATTTGTATCTTCATCAAATCCTAGGTTTGACCAGGATTTAAACAAGTTTAAAACATGAAATGAAAAGATAAGCCTGGATCCTTCTTAGTCACTCTAAAATGAAGCTTTCGGGAGGTTCTTGAAATTTCCATGTTTGAAACCCAAAACCACTTCTCTTCATGATTGACTTCATAATAAGACAGAGTTTAGGGTTTTAGGGGTAGATATATACATGATTTTTCTGGTTTGAATATATATGTCTAGACCTGGTTTATCAACTTGAATGCTTACTATACATATGACATAAGAATGCTATGTGCTTTGGTTTTTCATTCTCTTTTGATTTTTTTCTAAATTTTTAGGCCCCCATTTGAATCTTGGTCAAATCTTTGGTTTGACAAGGATTTAAACAAGTTTAAAACATGAAAATGAAAAGGGAAGTCTGTATCCTTCTTAGTCACTCTAAAATGGAAGCTTTTGGGATGTTCTTGAAATTTCCATGTTTGAAACCGAAAATGACTTCCCTTCATGCTAGACTTAATAAGATCGACGGGGGTAGATACATGATTTGTCTGGTTTGGATATATCTAGACCTTGTTTATCAACTTGAATGCTTACGATATGACATAAGAAGACAATGTGATTTGGTTTTTCATTTTTCTGATTTTTTTGAATATTGTGCCCACCCATTTGTATCTTCATGAAATCCTAGGTTTGACCAAGATAATTTAAACAAGTTTAAAACATGAAAATGAAAAGGGAAGCATGTAACCTTCTCAGTCACTTTAAAATGAAGTTTTTGGGAGGTTTTTGAAATTTCCATGTTTGAAACCCAAAACCACTTCTCTTCATGCTTGACTTCATAAGACAAAGTTTAGGGTTAGGTGGTATAGATACATGATTTGTATGGTTTGAATATGATGTACTTTGGTTTTTCATTTTTTCTGATTTTTTTAATTTTTTGCGCATTTGAATCATATCTTGGTCAAATCCTAGGTTTGACCAAGATTTAGACAAGTTTAACACGTGAAAACGAATAAGTAAGCCTGGATCCTTCTTAGTCACTCTAAAATGAAGCTTTTGGGAGGTTCTTGAAATTTCCATGTTTGAAACCCAAAACCACTTCTCTTCATGATTGACTGAGTTTAATTTGGGTTTTAGGGGTAGATATATACATGATTTTTCTGGTTTGAATATATATGTCTAGACCTTGTTTATCAACATGAATGCTTACTATATATACATATGACATAAGAATGCTATGTGCTTTGGTTTTTCATTCTTTTGATTTTTTCTGAATTTTTAGGGCCATTTGAATCTTGGTCAAATCCTTGGTTTGACCAAGATTTAAACAAGTTTAAAACATGAAAATGAAAAGGGAAGTCTGTATCCTTCTTATTTACTCTAAAATGAAGCTTTTGGGATGTTCTTGAAATTTCCATGTTTGAAACCCAAAACGACTTCCCTTCATGCTAGACTTCATAAGATCGACAGGGGGTAGATACATGATTTGTCTGGTTTGGATATATTTAGACCTTGTTTATCAACTTGAATGCTTACGATATGACATAAGAAGACTATGTGATTTGGTTTTCCATTTTTCTGATTTTTTGAATTTTGTGCCCACCCATTTGTATGTTCGTCAAATCCTAGGTTTGACCAAGATAAATAAAACAAGTTTAAAACATGAAAATGAAAAGGGGATCATGTATCCTTCTTAGGCACTCTAAAATGAAGCTTTTGGGAGGTTTTTGAAATTTCCATGTTTGAAACCCAAAACCACATCTCTTCACATGCTTGACTTCATAAGACAGAGTTTAGGGGTTAGGGGTATAGATACATGATTTGTCTGGTTTGAATATGTCTAGACATTGTTTATCAACTTTAATGCTTACTATATGACATAAGAAAAATAATGTCATGTAAATGAGTTAACTTGGATTTCCTACCCTTGAATCCATAGGAAACTTTGTTCTAATGCACTATAATAATCAACCGAGTTTTTACACCAACAGGTCTGTCACTTACGTGTGGTGCCCACGCGTGAGGTCCCACACTTCAGTGAGCACAAGT
This sequence comes from Lolium perenne, assembly GCF_019359855.2. Classification (NCBI taxonomy): domain Eukaryota; kingdom Viridiplantae; phylum Streptophyta; class Magnoliopsida; order Poales; family Poaceae; genus Lolium; species Lolium perenne. Next base: position 187,724,497 of record NC_067246.2, on the reverse strand, counting down.
CACGTGCAATAGGTACGCAAACTCCCAGCCATCTTCTTTGTCAAGAGAAGACGCATCAGGATGCGTATTGGAAGCCTGTGGGTCCTTCTGGATCCTTCGGTTGTCCCTCTCACAAAAAAAAACAAATCTCTCTCATTCTCGGCCTCGCTCGACTCGCTCGCTCGCTCGCTCGCACCTCCTGCTCACTGACAAACCCCTGCACAAAAGTCAACATCATCACCCGAAAAAGGGAAGACACCATAATGCTCTCCCTTCTTCTCTCCTTCCGAGTGATCCCTCTTCCTCCGAGTTTCACTCGACGGGCAAACACACATGTGCTGCATAGTAATAATAAAAAGGTAGAAAAATCAACCTACGAATCTATAATTAAGGGCTCCTTTGATTCAAAGGATTTGCATAGGAATTGTGTAGGATTTGGTTCCTATGGGAAAAATTCCTTTACATGTTGTTTGATTCATAGGAATATATCCTATAGGAAAAATTCCTATAGGAATCTTCTAGTGTAATTCCTATAGGAAAAAAGCATTAGCTCATACCTCATGGAAAAATTCCTTTGCTACAATCAAACAAACTTCATCTTCCTATAGGTTTTAAGTAGACATGCCATTCCAATCCTATACCTTTCCTATTCCTATGCTTTTCCTATCCTTTAAATCAAAGGAGCCCTAGTGTAATTCCTATAGGAAAAAAGCATTAGCTCATACCTCATGGAAAAATTCCTTTGCTACAATCAAACAAACTTCATCTTCCTATAGGTTTTAAGTAGACATGCCATTCCAATCCTATACCTTTCCTATTCCTATGCTTTTCCTATCCTTTAAATCAAAGGAGCCCTAAATAGGTTAAACTAGGGTTTTGCCCAGTACTACAGATCAAGGTTCAAACCTTGTTTATCAACTTGAATATGCTTACTATATGACATAAGAAGACTATGTACTTTGGGTTTCATTTTTCTGATTTTTTTAATTTTCTGCGCATTTGAATCTTGGTCAAATCCTAGGTTTGACCAAGATTTAGACAAGTTTAACACGTGAAAACGAATAAGTAAGCCTGGATCCTTCTTAGTCACTCTAAAATGAACTTTTGGGATGTTCTTGAAATTTCCATGTTTGAAACCCAAAACGACCTCTCTTCATGATCGACTGAGTTTAGGGTTAGGGGGTAGATACATGATTTGTATGGTTTGAATATGTCCAAACCTTGTTAATTTATCAACTTGAATGCTTACTATATGACATAAGAAGACTATATGCTTTTGTTTTTCATTTTTCTGATTTTTTTGAATTTTATGCCCATATATTTGAATCTTGGTCAAATCCTAGGTTTGACAAAGATTTAAACAAGTTTAAATTATGAAAATGAAAAGGTAAGCATGGATCCTTATTAGTCACTCTAAAATAAATCTTTTGGGAGGTTCTTGAAATTTCCATGTTTGAAACCCAAAACCACTTCTCTTCATGATTGACTTCATAAGACAGAGTTTAGGGTTTTAGGGGTAGATATATACATGATTTTTCTGGTTTGAATATGTCTAGACCTTGTTTATCAACTTGAATGCTTACTATACATATGACATAAGAATGCTATGTGCTTTGGTTTTTCATTCTCTTTTGATTTTCTTCTAAATTTTTAGGCCCATTTGAATCTTGGTCAAATCCTTGGTTTGACCAAGATTTAAACAAGTTTAAAACATGAAAATAAAAAAGGAAGTCTGTATCCTTCTTAGTCACTCTAAAATGGAAGCTTTTGGGATGTTCTTGAAATTTCCATGTTTGAAACCGAAAACGACTTCCCTTCATGCTAGACTTCATAAGATCGACAGGGGGTAGATACATGATTTGTCTGGTTTGGATATATCTATACCTTGTTTATCAACTTGAATGCTTACGATATGTCATAAGAAGACAATGTGATTTGGTTTTTCATTTTTCTGATTTTTTTGAATATTGTGCCCACCCATTTGTATCTTCATCAAATCCTAGGTTTGACCAGGATTTAAACAAGTTTAAAACATGAAATGAAAAGATAAGCCTGATCCTTCTTAGTCACTCTAAAATGAAGCTTTCGGGAGGTTCTTGAAATTTCCATGTTTGAAACCCAAAACCACTTCTCTTCATGATTGACTTCATAAGACAGAGTTTAGGGTTTTAGGGGTAGATATATACATGATTTTTCTGGTTTGAATATATATGTCTAGACCTTGTTTATCAACTTGAATGCTTACTATATATATGACATAAGAATGCTATATATGTGCTTTGGTTTTTCATTCTTTTGATTTTTTCTGAATTTTTAGGCCCATTTGAATCTTGGTCAAATCCTAGGTTTGACCATGATTTAAACAAGTTTAAAACATGAAAATGAAAAGGTAAGCATGGATCCTTCTTAGTCACTCTAAAATGAAGCTTTTGGGATGTTCTTGAAATTTCCATGTTTGAAACCCAAAACGACTTCGATCTCTTTATGCTAGATTTCATAAGACTGAGTTTTAGGGGTTAGGGGATACATGATTTGTCTAGTTTGAATATGTTCATAGTACTCCCTCTATAGGAACTTGGAGAAAGCAACTGTTGTGCCACACAATTTTGTTGTTTTCCTATTTTTCTTTCATGAAGCTTTACGATGTGGTTCGTGTGTGGGGATCAAGCTCGTAATCTCGTCTCAATTACACAACCAACTACTCTGCTCATCTTTGCATGTAATTAACCAATATAGGAATTTGATTCCACGGAACTTTTTCAGTACATAAGTCTCCTCCTTAACTCCTCTAGTCTCTACCAAGCCGGCCGCCTCGCTACTTCCCTAGCTTCCTCCCTACAGCACACCTCGCCCCCGTACGCGAGCTAGGTCCAGCCGGAGATGGGGCACAGCCGCCCCCGCTGGAAGAATGCTCAGAGGAAGTCTGGGCAGGAGGACAAGGGTGACGCCATCCCGGATGAACTTCTCGGGCTGGTGTTCCTGCGCCTCACCTCGCCTCTGGATCTCGTCCGCGCCGCGTTTGCCTGCAGGAGCTGGCGCAAGGTCATCGCAGCGGAGGACTTTCGTGTCCTCTCCGCTCGCCACGGTGCGCCATCCTCCATAGTCGCCGGCCACTACCACATCAGCTTCTCCCATTGTCACTATCGGCCGTCTGGCTTGCTGCCCCACTTCGTTCCCTCTTCCTCGTCATGTTGGGCCGGGGTCGCCGCAAATAATCTCGCGCTCGACTTCCTCCCACGGGCGCCAAACGGCGACCTCAGTTTGGAGCTCGCCGACTCTCGGGGCGGCCTCCTACTCCTTGCGGACTTCGACCACACCGAACACGGAAAGCCTTTCAAGCAGCCTTCACGTCTCGTCGTCTGCGATCCCCTGGCAGGTCAGTACGTGACGGTCCCTCCACCCCCTGCTGTTTCGCACACAACATTCGTAAGCTTGTTCCTGGGCGCCGCCCTCCATGGCGAGGACGCTGCGGCGCGCATCAGTCTGTCAAATTACAGGGTGATGTGCCTGATCTATCATGACGGCATCTGCAAGACCTGCGTGTTCTCGCCTGGCCCTGGTGGCCACGCTTGGACCTCCTCCGGTGCCATCGTGCCTCTCCACACCACGCACACAGGCCTGTCGGATATCCTCTTTGTGGGGTGCAACGCCCGTTTCTTCCAGTGGTACGTGTTCGGTGGGCTCGGAAACTTCATTCTTGCTCTCGACAGAGAATCCGGCGAGCTCTCACGCTTCGAGAGAGCTCGAGACGAGGACTGGCTTCACACCGTGCCGATTGAGATGCTGGGCGGGCCCTCGCGCGTGCTGAATTGGTACGTGCTAGAGCTTCCGTGGCCACCTACCTTCCGAGCTTGCTTATCCTAGGATTCTGGCTTCCTGGGTTGGATTAGTGTCGGCCATGGTGCTGTCGACACGGTCTGGAGGTTGAAGACGAAGGGCATCTCAAGGATTTTGTTGTAATTTCGTTTTTGTTCAGGTGTTTTGTACTATTTGATGTTTCTCTTAATGCCAGAGGGTTTATTTGCACTAGTCATACTTGACATAGCTGTACGTTTTGAAGATTACATTTAACTTGTTCATCATGATCCAAACTTGTAACATACTCTTAATGCCAGAGGGTTTATTTGCACTAGTCATACTTGACATAACTTCTAACTTGTTTTGAGTAATACGTAGTATGGTATACTAGAATAGGAGGAGTAACACTTTTCGCATTTGGGCCACACTACCTCCATTTTAAGGAATAAGGCGCACGCGTACTCCAAGACGTATCTTTTGGTCAGATTACCTTGACCATTGAATTGACAAGACAATACACAGAGCATTGGGGCGTGCTCGATGGTGCTAGCTGCGGCTATACAGACATGTGATAGGCATCGCGGAAGTGTCGCAAATAGAAAACAAATCATATTTTTTGGGGGAGGATGTTTTGGCTCCTGGTTGCGTATGCTCCCTTTAGTTTGAACTGCAACATCTATATATTTTGAAATGTAAAAAATTCCAAACAAAAAATTAATCTTTTCATCTTCACATGCTAAGAGCGCATAAAGTCTTTCCATAAAAAACTAAATTGTCGTTTGGGCTATGTAAAAAAGATAAAATTTATTGCTAAAAATAAAGCTGTTTGTAATACGGAGTACTTGCTTTTGTCTTCTTACATCAACCACAAAAAATATTAGCTTTTCACGAAACTACACGAACACACATAGATTATCGAGAAGTACATGCGGATTTTTTTGTTAGAATTTTTTGAAAATTAAAAATATGTTTTTTTGGGTCGAGGTAGCATATCCGCCCAATAGCCGAATTAAATTTCCGATTTTATTGGACTGACAATTTCATCGGGAAGACATGGATGCGCGCAGACGGCGTGCAAGGCAAGGCATCGATTTGGCCAGGACGTACTTAGGGGCGGGTGTCAGGCTGCCAGCGTACTTATTTCGGGCAGGTGAGGTACTAGAACTCAAAGTCCTCCTCAGCGTCTCTCTCTCTCTCTGTCTTTATTGAGTGTACTAGCGCGCGTTCAGGGACTCAAAGTCAGGGAAATGTTTGAGATGCAAAGTAAGAGAATATTTACTCGGTGGAGAAGGACCGGATGGAGTTTCCTTTTCTAGAACTAGAGTTCTTTTTGTACTTTTGGATGTCTTGTCTGTAGTTTCCTTTTACTTGGAGGGTCCTCCTAGCTTGCAGTCTGTAATCCCACCGTCATCATCATAATATAAAAGAGTGTCGCCAGGTCCTTCGGGACATTTCTGTGTTCAAAAAATGTATGATTTTAGACATGTCGTCTATTTATGTGTGCGATGTTGTATCATCTATTACCATGATTAGTTTGAACGTGTCCATGTCCTAGAACAAAACTTCGGCATGATGTGTCTTTGATTGTGGCAAAGGAACTTTTCCATGAGGTATTAGCTAATGGTTTTTTCCTATAAGATTTGCACTACAAGATTCCTATATGAATAGTTCCTATGAATCAAATGACTTGTATAGGAATTTTTCCCATAAGAACCAAATCCAACATAATTCCTATGACAATCATATGAATCAAAGGAGCACGATTCCCATAGGATTCAAGTAGACATGACATCCCAATTCTATTATTTTCCTTTTCCTATGAACCAAAGGAGGCCTAACTAGTTGGCCATACTGAAACAATTGCCAAATAAATGCCGTGCATCCTATGGCCCCCGTGAGTTTGACCTAAATTTGAAATCATGGTAAAAGGTGCTTAAAATAGGCAAATAAAAGCATGTAGTCAATTTTTTTTTTTGGATGTACTACCTAGGGAAAAATACCAAACATGCCATAATGCAAACTGTGTTTTAGAGAGTAGCCCTTCAAAAAAGTTGGCATCCACTTGTTGATTTTGCTATCGACATGACAAAATAACTGATCAGATGACCAAGTGGTAAAAATTACCTTGATTAGACCACCACATGGTGGAAAGCTGCTAAAAATCATGAAAACTGCGAAGAAAAAGTTAAAGTGGTGGTTTGTGCAGCATATGGAGGATTGAGTAGTAGAAGTTGGATGTGCACTACCGTGTGCCCGTGGTAATGTTCGCCTATTATGATGATGGCAAGAAAAAACTCTGCTGAAACTGTCCCGAGCTGATTTGACGAGACAAAATACAGCTACACGGCGTGCAAGGGACGGCTATACGGTACATTAGCTTCTTCTCGGGTCACACGCCTTTGCACCACGGGTGCGATAAGTGCAGAGAGACCAGAGAGAGAAGGAACGCCCGTATTATATTTGATTTCAATTCATATTGTTTTTTTCCTTGCCTCTCCGTCTTCTTCACCGCCATCTTCTCGGTGTTTTCAAGAGTGATTATCAAGTGGAGAGACAATTGCATTGGGAAAGTCTCTCCACTTGATAATCTCTGTTGAAAAACTCGCACGTCTTGTGAAATGTGAAGGCTGCACGCGTGGGGAAGGGAGACGCAAACGCCGCACCACATCATTATTACTAGTAGTATACCTTTCTCTCCTCAGGCACCCCGGCTGGCCGCCCGCCGCAATAGTTCCTTGCATAGCGCTTGCCGTCTCCTCCAAAAAACCCCAGCGCACTTGCATTCGCCATCCACCTAAATCCACCGCCGAGTACCTTTCTGTCCTCACCACCGCCGCTGCGCCTATTCCCCTGTCCAGCAGATCCGCTCCGCTACCTGCTACACACTTCGAGCGAACAGCTGCGGCGTTGCGTGTGTCGCCGCCGTGTCGGATGGAGGCGGAGCCGCACACCTCCCGACCGTGGGACGAGCCAGATCGGGAAGAGCCGCCGTCGCGCCTCGACCTCATCAGCCGCCCCCCCGACGAGATGCGGCACATCATCATCTCCCTCCTGCCCATGATATCCATTTGTAAGGACAACATTGCTCTCCAAACGGTGGCGCCACCTCTGGCGCCCCGTCCCACTTAACCTCCTCGTCGGCGACAACGACCTCATCAGCCGCCTACCGGACCAGATTCTCCACATCATCATCTCCCACCTGCCCACTATATCCGCTGTAAGCACAACCTTGGTCTCCAAACGGTGGCGCCACCTCTGGCACTCCGTCCCGCAACCTCGAGATCGACGACCAACTCGCCAAGCAAAACCACAAACGCATCGCCCGCGGTCTCCGATATCCTCGCCGCTCACCCTGGCCCCGCGAGCGTGTCAATCGACCCCTTCAGAACCACTTGCAAGGTCGACACCACGCTCGACAGCTGGTTCCGGTCCAGCACCCTATCTTGCGTCGAGAACCTCAGATTTGATGCTGGAACAGTGATGCGCTCCTTCCCGCTGTCCGCGTTCCGCTGCGCGCCCACGCTGCGCATTGTCAGCATTTCTACTTGCTATTTGCCCGAGATTCATGCCAACTCCATGCTTCTTTTCCCCCAACTCAAAAGGCTCTTGCTCTATAACGTCTACATCTGTAAGGCGACGAACATCGACCGCCTGTTCACCCGCTGTATTGTGCTCGAGGCACTTCACCTTGAGGGGGTCCACGGGTTCACCCAACTCAACATTGAAATGCCAAATCTTCGTACAATTAGTGTGGCTAGCTATTGGAAATGCAACACCACCGAACTTATTCAGTTAGACACGGTGCAAATTATGGATGCATCTTGCCTCGAGAGATTGGTCATATGCGTTGATGATGTTCCACTACTAATCCAGGTCGCCAACGCACCAAAGTTGATGGTGTTGGGCTTTGCGTCGTACCCTGGCTGCCAACTTGTTATTGGACGCATAAACTTTTTGGTAGAACAGCCTTCTTCTTGTTGAATTAACTCACATTTTTGTTATTTTTTTTGACATATGTACCATTGTCCTGTAGAGGATGATGCCCATAAGCTTGGAAAATTCTATGTGCACAGTGAAGAACTTGGTTCTAAAATCTGACAGCCCTCGTCTGGATCAACTACTTGCATTTCTTAGATGCTTTCCCTGCACGGACAAGCTATATATCCAGGTAAATTCGTTGTTGTTAACTGTTTACCACTATGAGCAAAAACTGTAGAGTTACATGGAGTTAACCTGTTATTAGCCTAGATCATTTGAACAATTGTACTAGAAGAACATCCACAATGGAGTTATATTATGTTGGTTCAAAACTAAACTTCTTGTCATACAATGTGTTGTATCTTGTGCATCTGTGAAGTTTCATATAAACACATGATAATATGTGATCTGTGTAAAAAAGAGAAGACATATGTAAATAGTGTGACTTACTATTTACACATCATTTGTTCTTTTTTTGTGTAGATCACATATTATCATATTTTTGGATGAAACTTCACAGAAGCACATGATAGAACACAATGTATGTCCAGACTTTTAGTTTACATTTTTTTTTGGAAACTTGGAAGTGTCAAAAGAAAAATGGGGTGCACCCGCAACTAGTTGCGGATTGGAGTTTCCCATGTTGGTAACCTTTCCCCAACTTTACAATGACAATAACAGATGTAAAAAAGTGCATCTATCAAATTGGAACGTGTCAGGGGATTATGCTGTTCCACGGTCCTCAATTAACACATGATTCAACTCACCTGAGATATTCATTAGTTGATAGCTATGAAGTACTTTGTTATTGTACTGACTACTTAATTTGACTTCTTTGCAGTTTTATAGAACCGGCAATAAGGTTCAAGTTATGCATAATGAGCAAGACTGTCCCATTGTATGCCTTGATCTCCACCTCAAAGAAATTTCGATTTCTGACTACCGAGGAAGGAGAAATGATGTTATTGTCTCCAGGTTCTTTATACAGAACACTAGAATGCTCAAAGTAATGAATTTTGGTGTAAGATATCATCACAAGAAGATCTGGTGGGATACCCAGTTCGAGCAGCTAGACCTGAAGAACACCGCTTATAGAGATGTTGATTTTCAGTTTGGATATTTACCATCCTTAGATAAGTTCAGCTCGGACGGTGTTCTTAGCTGGTTGGTACATGACTTGTCAGTGGCTGATCCCTTTGCTAGAGGGATATATGCAAGAGATGGGCCAATTTCTGCATAGTGTTAGTTTAACTCCCTATATTTTGTACTGGTCTGAACAATATATTTTATCACTCTGTTAATGTAGTTCAGACTTGATGTTATTCTTGTGAACATGGTCTAATATTCTAATGCTTTCGCGATGTATGTACTACTAGTGATATATACGAAGCTAGCAATTGGTTGACAAAATTTACTAAAAAAGCACATGTAACGCATGTTCACATTCAGTTCGTCAATGCTAGTGTTCACAGAGGAAAGGTTTATTGTTCACAGAGGCTGACATGTGGGGCCCATGAGCCAGCAGAGTCCTCAACGTTTCAAAGGCGGCAGGGGATCAAAAAAAAAAGGAAGTAGCCACAAATTAGGGTAAAAAATAACTCCAAGAAAGGAAACTTTTTTTGTAAATAGAGGACGACATGCGGGTCCCATTTTGCACGGGATCGAAAGAAAAAAGGCAAGTGACCAAATATCAGGAGCCAAAAATAATCCACGAAAAGAAACTTTTATTGTACATAGAGGATGACATGTGGGTCCCATTTTGCAATAGCGGTCTCATAGTTTCCAGGCGGCACAGGATCAAAAGAAAAAGGAAGTAGCCAGAAATCAGGGTGTCAAAAAATCCATGAAAAGAAAGATTTCAATTGGGCTGCATCTGGACATCTGGGCCTTCGAACTATCGTGCTGGAAGCCTTTTGACTCGTACAATTTAAGCCCACTCCAAAACAGGAAAGTCCAATGCTTGGCAAAAACAAAAAACAAGGAGATTCAACATATAAGTTTGTTTATGTAAAAACAAAGATTTAATTTATCCCTTTGCAATAGCTCAGAGCGAAATACACTGTTTATTGTCTGCAAAATAATCAAGATATCACATGTTTCTTGTACGGGAGGCTGACATCGGGGACCCATGAGCCAGACGGCGTCGTCCCAACGTTTTAAAGGCGGCGGGAGATCGAAAGAAAAAATAAGCCAAAAATCAGTTGGTAAACAAAACCAAGAAAAGAAACATTTACCTTTACGAGGGGATGACATGCGGGACCCATGAGGCAGCGGCATCCTCAACTATTCCAAGGCGGCGGGGATCAAAGAAAAAGGAAATAGCCAGAAATTAAGTAGGGTAAAAAATAAATCCAACAAAGGAAACTTTTATTGTTCATAGAGGATGACATGCGGGACCCATGAGCCAGCAGCCTCAACGTTTCAAAGTCGGCATGAGATCGAAAGAAAAAGGCAAGTGACCAAATATCAGGAGCCAAAGATAATCCAAGAAAAGAAACTTTATTGTACATAGAGGATGACATGCGGGTCCCATTTAGCATCAGCGGTATCACCGTTTGAGAAGCGACAGGGGATCAAAACAAAAAAGGAAATAGCCAGAAATTAATTAGGGGTAAAAAATAAATCCAACAAAGGAAACTTTTATTGTTCATAGAGGATGACATGCGGGACCCATGAGCCAGCAGCCTCAACGTTTCAAAGTCGGCATGAGATCGAAAGAAAAAGGCAAGTGACCAAATATCAAGAGCCAAAAATAATCCAAGAAAAGAAACTTGAATGTACATAGAGGATGACATGCGGGTCCCATTTAGAAGCAGCTGTATCAACGTTTGAGAGGCGGCAGGCGATCGAAAGAAAAAGGCAAGTGACCAAATATGAGGTGCCAAACATATCCAACAAAAGAAACATTTATAGTACATAGAGGATGACATGCGGGTCCCATTTAGCATCAGCGGTATCACCGTTTGAGAAGCGACGAGGATCAAAAGAAAAAAAAGGAAATAGCCAGAAATTAATTAGGGGTCAAAAATAAATCCAACAAAGGAAACTTTTATTGTTCATAGAGGATAACATGCGGGACCCATGAGCCAGCAGCCTCAACGTTTCAAAGTCGGCATGAGATCGAAAGAAAAAGGCAAGTGACCAAATATCAAGAGCCAAAAATAATCCAAGAAAAGAAACTTGAATGTACATAGAGGATGACATGCGGGTCCCATTTAGCGAAAGCTGTATCAACGTTTGAGAAGGCGGCGGGCGATCGAAAAGAAAAAGGCAAGTGACCAAATATGAGGTGCCAAAAAAAATCCAAGAAAAGAAAGTTTTATAGTACATAGAGGATGACATGCGGGTCCCATTTTGTAGCAGCGGTCTCAACGCTTCCAAGGCGGCACAGGACCAAAAGAAAAATGAAGTAGCCAGAAATCCAAGAAAAGAAAGATTTCAATTGGGCTGCATCTGGACATCTGGGCCTTCGAACTATCTTGCTGGGCCTTTTGACTCGTACAATTTCAGCCCACTCCAAAACAGGAAAGTTCGGATTTTTCTAAAAAAAAACAGGAAAGTCCTATGCTTCGCAAAAACAAAAAACAAGGAGATTCAACATATAAGTTTGTTTATGTAAATATAAAGATTTAATTTATCAGTTTGCAATAGCTCGGGCGAAATACAATGTTTATTGTCTGCAATAGCTCAGTTTGCAATAGCTCAGAGCGTATCACATGTTTCTTGTACGGGGAGGCTGACATCGGGGACCCATGAGCCAGCAGCGTCGTCAACGTTTCAAAGGCGGCAGGGGATCGAAAATAAAAAAAACCAAAAATAAGTTGGTAAAAAAAATCCAAGAAAAGAAAACATTTATCATTACGAGAGGATGACTGCGGGACCCATGAGGCAGCGGCATCCTCAACGTTTATTGTTTATAGAGGCTGACATGTGGGACCCGTGAGCCAGCGGCGTCGTCAACGTTTTAAAGGCGGCGAGGAGATCGAAAGAAGAAAAAAAGCCAAAAATCAGTTGGTAAACAAAATCCAAGAAAAGAAACATTAACCTTTTACGAGAGGATGACATGCGGGACCCATGAGGCAGCAGCATCCTTAACGATTCCAAGGCGCCAGGGGATCAAAAGAATAAAAGGAAATAGCCAGAAATTAATTAGGGGTCAAAAATAAATCCACCAAAGGAAACTTTTATTGTTCATTGAGGATGACATGTGGGACCGACCTGCCAACGACGTCCTCATCGTTTCAAAGGGGCGAGGGGATGAAAAGAAAAAGGCAAATATCCTTAAATTAGGGGTCAAAAATACCTCCAAGAAAAGAAAGTTTTATTGTTCATAGAGGATGACATGCGGGACCCATGAGCCAGCAGCTTACTCAACGTTTCAAAGGCGGCATGAGATCGAAAGAAAAAGGCAAGTGACCCAATATCAGGAGCCAAAAATAATCCAAGATTTATTGTACATAGAGGATGACATGTGGGTCCAATTTTGCAGCAGCGGTCTCAATGTTTGAAATGCGGCTTGAGATCAAAAGAAAAAGAAAGTAGCTAGTAATTAGGTGGTCAAAAAAAATCCAAGAAAAGAATGTTGATGGACATAGAGGATGACATGCGGGTCCCTTGAGCCAGCAGCTTACTCAACGTTTCAAAGGCGGCAGGGGATCAAAAGAAAATGGCATGTGACCAAATATCAGGAGCCAAAAATAATCCAAGAAAAGAAACTTGATTGTACATAAAGGATGACATGCGGGTCCCATGAGCCAGCAGGTTCCTCAACGTTTCAAACGTGGCATGAGATCGAAAGAAAAAGGCAATAGACCAAATATAAGGAGACAAAAATAATACAAGAAAAGAAACTTGATTGTACATAGAGGATGACATGCGGGTCCCATTGTGCGGCGGTGGTCCCAACGTTTCAAATGCGGCTTGAGATCAAAAGAAAATGAAAGTAGCCGAGAAATTAGGGGGTCAAAAAAACTCCAAGAAAGGAAAGCTTTATCGTTCATACGAGGTGACATGTGGGACCTATGAGCCAGCAGCTTACTAAACGTTTCAAAGGCTGCAGGGGATCAAAAGAAAAAGGAAATAGCCAAAAATCAGAGGGTGAAAAAAATCCAAGAAATCAAACTTTTATTGTACATAGAGGATGACATGCGGGTCCCATGAGTCAGCAGATTCCTCAACGTTTCAAACGTGGCATGAGATCGAAAGAAAAAGGCAAGTGACCAAATATCAGGAGCCAAAAATAATCCAAGAAAAGAAACTTTATTGTACATAGAGGATGACATGCGGGTCCCATTTTGCAGCAGCGGTCTCAACGTTTCCAAGGCGGCACAGGACCAAAAGGAAAATGAAGTAGCCAGAAATCAGGGGGTGAAAAAAATCAAAGAAAAGAAAGATTTCAATTGGGCTGCATCTGGACATCTGGGCCTTCGAACTATCCTTCTGGGCCTTTTGACTCGTACAATTTCAGCCCACTCCAGAACATGAAAGTTCGGATTTTTCTCAAAAAAAAAACAGGAAAGTCCTATGCTTCGCCAAAACAAAAAACAAGGAGATTCAAGATATAAGTTGTAAAAATAAAGATTTAATTTATCCGTTTGCAATAGCTCGGAGGCGAAATACCTTGTTATTGTCACGCAAAATAATCAAGATATCACATGTTTCTTGTACGGGGAGGCTGACATCAGGGACCCATGAGCCATCAGCGTCGTCAACGTTTCAAAGGGGCCAGGGGATCGAAAATAAAAAAAACCAAATATCAGTTGGTAAAAAAATCCAAGAAAAGAAAAACATTTATCGTTCTGAGAGGATGACATGCGGGACCGATGAGGCAGCAGCATCCTCAATGTTTCCAAGGCGGCAGGGGATCAAAGAAAAAAAGGAAATAGCCAAAAATTAATTAGGGGTTCAAAATAAATCCATCAAAGGAAAGTTTTATTGTTCATAGAGGATGACATGTGGGACCGACTTGCCAACAACGTCCTCATCGTTTCAAAGGGGGCAGGAGATCAAAAGAAAAAGGCAAATAGCCAGAAATTAGGGGTAAAAAACAACTCCAAGAAAGGAAACTTTTATTGTTCGTAGAGGATGACATGCGGGACCCATGAGCCAGCAGCTTACTTAACGTTTCAAAGGCGGCATGAGATCGAAAGAAAAAGGCAAGTGACAAAATATCAGGAGCCCAAGATAATCCAAGAAAAGAAACTTTATTTACATAGAGGATGACATGCGGGTCCCATTTTGCGACAGCCGGTCCCAACGTTTCAAATGCGGCTTGAGATCAAAAGAAAAAGAAAGTAGCCAGAAATTAGGGGGTCAAAAAAAATCCAAGAAAATAAAGTTGATGGACATAGAGGATGACATGCGGGTCCCATGAGCTAGCAGCTTACTCAACGTTTCCAAGGCAGCAGGGGATCAAAAGAAAAAGGAAATAGCCAAAAATCAGAGGGTGAAAAAAAACAAAGAAAATGAACTTTTATAGTACATAGAGGATGACATGCGGGTCCCATGAGCCAGCAGGTTCCTCAACGTTTCAAACGTGGCATGAGATCGAAAGAAAAAGGCAAGTGACCAAATATCAGGAGCCAAAAATAATTCAAGAAAAGAAACTTGATTGTACATAGAGGATGACATGCGGGTCCCAATTAGCAGCAGCGGTATCACCGTTTGAGAGGCTGCACGGGATCAAAAGAAAAAGGCAAGTGACCAAATATCAGGAGCCAAAAATAATCCAAGAAAAGAAATTTTATTGTACGTAGAGGATGACATGCGGGTCCCATTTTGCAAAGGCGGTCTCAACGTTTCCAAGGCGGCACAGAACCAAAAGAAAAATGAAGTAGCCAGAAATCAGGGGGTGAAAAAAATCCAAGAAGAAAGATTTCAATTGGGTTGCATCTGGACATCTGGGCCTTCGAACTATCCTCCTTGGCCTTTTGACTCGTACAATTTCAGCCCACTCCAAAACAGGAAAGTTCTGAATTTTCTAAAAAAACAGGAAAGTCCTATGCTTCGCAAAGACAAAAAAACAAGGAGATTCAACATATAAGTTTGTTTATGTAAAAATAAATATTTAATTATCCGTTTGAAATAGCTCAGAGCGCAATACATTGTTTATTGTCTGCAAAATAATCAAGATATCATATGTTTCTTGTACGGGGAGGCTGACATCGGGGACCCATGAGCCAACAGCGTCGTCAACGTTTTAAAGGCGGCAGGGGATGGAAAGAAAAAATAAACCATAAATCTGTTGGTAAAAAATCCAAGAAAAGAAACATTTTCGTTACGAGAGGATGACATGCGGGACCCATGAGGCGACAACATCCTCGGCGTTTATTGTTCATAGAGGTTGACATGTGGGACCCGTGAGTGAGCCGGCGTCCTCAACGTTTTAAAGGCTGCACGTGATCGAAAGAAAAAATAAGCCAAAAGTCGTTTGGTCAACAAAATCCAAGAAAATAAACATTTACCGTTCTGAGAGGATGACATGCGGGACCCATGAGGCAGCAGCATCCTCAACGATTCCAAGGCGGCAGGGGAAATATCCATAAATTAATTAGGGGTTCAAAATAAATCCATCAAAGGAAACTTTTATTGTTCATAGAGGATGACATGTGGGACCGACCTGCCAACAGCGTCCTCATCGTTTCAGAGGGGGCAGGAGATCAAAAGAAAAAGGCAAATAGCCAGAAATTAGGGGTAAAAAATAACTCCAAGAAAGGAAACTTTTATTGTTCGTAGAGGATGACATGCGGGACCCATGAGCCAGCAGCTTACTCAACGTTTCAAAGGCGGCATGAGATCGAAAGAAAAAGGCAAGTGACAAAATATCAGGAGCCAAAGATAATCCAAGAAAAGAAACTTTATTGTACGTAGAGGATGACATGCGGGTCCCATTTAGCAGCAACGGTCTCAACGTTTCAAATGCGGCTTGAGATCAAAAGAAAAAGAAAGTTGATTGTACATAGAGGATGACATGCGGGTCCCATGAGTCAGCAGCTTACCCAACGTTTCCAAGGCGGCAGGGGATCAAAAGAAAAAGGAAATAGCCAAAAATCAGAGGGTGAAAAAAATAAAGAAAATAAACTTTTATAGCACAGAGAGGATGACATGCGGGTCCCATGAGCCAGCAGGTTCCTCAACGTTTCAAACGTGGCATGAGATCGAAAGAAAAAGGCAAGTGACCAAATATGAGGAGCCAAAAATAATTCAAGAAAAGAAAGTTTTATAGTACATAGAGGATGACATGCGGGTCCCATTTAGCAGCAGCGGTATCACCGTTTGAGAGGCGGCAGGGGATCGAAAGAAAAAGGCAAGTGAAAAAATATGAGGAGCCAAAAATAATTCAAGAAAAGAAAGTTTAATAGTACATAGAGGTTGACATGCGGGTCCCATTTAGCAGCAGCGGTATCACCGTTTGAGAGGCGGCAGGGGATCGAAAGAAAAAGGCAAGTGACCAAATATGAGGTGCCAAGAAAAATCCAAGAAAAGAAAGTTTTATAGTACATAGAGGATGACATGCGGGTCCCATTTAGCAGCAGCGGTATCACCGTTTGAGAGGCGGCAGGGGATCAAAAAAAAAGGCAAGTGACCAAATATGAGGTGCCAAAAAAAACTCCAAGAAAAGAAAGTTGATTGCACATAGAGGATGACATGCGGGTCCCATTTAGCAGCAGCGGTCTCAACGTTTCCAAGGCGGCAAGGGATCAAAAGAAAAAGGAAGTAGCCAGAAATCAGGGGGTCAAAAAAAATCCAAGAATAGAAAGAATTTTGGTTCATAGAGGATGACATGCGGGACCCATGATCCTGCATCGTAAACGGCTTGATCGGAGAACATTGAACGAGATGGCGCGATCGAGAAAAAAAACAATGCCAGAGAGGCTGCCATCTGGGCCCTACATCCCTCGGCGGTGCGGATTTGCGTTGACTCGGCCGGCGAACCCGAGATTTCGAGATGCACCACGTCCCGGGCCACCATACGCGACGTTTTGGCCGCTTTCGTCGGGCTAGGTGGCCTCAAAAATGAGAAAAAAAAAGTTTTGACATGCACCACGGAGGGACCCAAAATCGTCGGCCATGGTACACCAGCAACCACGGCGCGACTTCAACTTCGTCGGCCATGGCAACTTTTCTTGTAGTGCCTGCTATGATTGTTACATGAGTTTCTCTCATCCATGCAACGCCCGTCATCCATCCCCGTGCCTACAGTATTTTAATCCTGCTGTTTACTATAATCACTACTGCTGTCTTTGTTACTCTGCTGCTGTTATTTCACTACTGCTACTGCTATAAAACTGTTACTACTGATAAACTCTTGCGAGCAAGTCTGTTTCTAGGTGCAGCTGAATTGACAACTCCGCTGTTAAGGCTTCCAAGTGTTCTTTGTCTCCCCTTGTGTCGAATCAATAAATTGGGTTATACTACCCGCGAAGACTGCCGCGATCCCCTATACTTGTGGGTTATCAAGACTGTTTTCTGGCGCCGTTGCCGGGGAGCATAGCTTTATTTGGAAGTTCACTTGGATTGATATTGTTCGCTGCAAATTCTCCATCATGGGTAAACCTCGCGATACTAAGGTCGCCATATTACCATCCACTACAAGAAAAGGTACAATTCTGAGTACCTCTGCTACACTTGATTCACCATCTGTGATTGATAAACTTGTTTCACCGCCACATACTTCACATGCGGGTACTTCTGCTGAATCTGAAAACTCTCATAATATTGATAATATTTCTGCTGTGCTTGATGATAGTGGTTCATTGGGATCTTTTCTAGACGCTACAATTGCTAGGTCTAGACAAATTGAAAATACTGAAACTCCTAATGAAAATGCTACTACACCTGTTAATTCACCTGAACTTGATTATTTTAGTGATGATCCTGATGAAGATTATGTGGAGCTTAATGATGATTTTATTGAAAAATGCAATGCTACTACTGATGCAAGAAAAATTAAAAAGTTGCTTGCAGAACATGCTGTTAGATATAAACTGTCTCCTGATCCTAAATTTGCCACATCTCCTATAAACATTAAGGATAAAGATTATGATTTTTCTCTTGATCTATCTCATATAGCTATTGTTGAGAAAACACCCTTTTGTGGTACTGAAAAAGAAAGTGTTGTTGAACACATGATTGAGTTATCAACTCTAAGTAGCTTGTTTTCTGATGATGTTAAGAAGCGTACTTACTTTGTTGCTAAAATCTTTCCATTTTCATTAAAGGATGACGCTAAAACTTGGTATAATAATTTGCCACCTGATTCTATTAAAAGTCCAAAAGAATTGCTTGATGTTTTCTTCCGTAAATACTTTCCTGCTAGTGCTCAACATATTGCTTTGCAGAGAATTTATAATTTTGACCAGGAAGATGGAGAGAAATTGCCTGAGGCTTGGGCGAGATTTTGCTCTCTTATTAGAGCTCGGCCTGACCATGATTTGGAAAAGCATGATTTACTTGATATATTTTATAGTGGACTAACCATTGAGTCTAGGGCATACCTGGATAGTTGTGCTGGTTGTGTTTTCAGGAAAAGAACTCCAGACGACGCTGAAGAATTATTGGCTAAAATAGGCCGGAATCATGATGATTGGACTACGCCTGAACCAACTCCAACGCCAATATTAAAGAAGAGGGGTTTAATTAAATTGAATGATGAAGATATGAGGGAAGCCAAGAAGTCTCTCAAGGAGAAAGGTATTAAATCTGAAGATGTGAAGAATCTTCCTCCCATAGAAGATATATGTGAGATAATTCCCCCTTCATCCATGATTGAGGTAAACTCCCTTCAACGCTTTACTAGGGAAGATATTCCGTATTCAAAACCTCCTGCACAATGCTTAGATGAGTTTGATAATTATATTGTTAAGCAAGAAAATTTTAATATGAGAGTAGAGAATCATTTAATGGAAAATTCTCGAGCTATTAGTGAATTGCATGATATTGTAGAGAGAACCTCTAATGATGTTAAGATGCTTGTTAAACATTTTCATATGGTTCAAACTCAAATTGATCAACTCACTAAAGTGCAAAATGACTTGTTGGGGAATAATTCTAAAGAAAAACAAGCTTATGAAGTAACAACTAGAGGTGGTGTCTCTACCCAGGATCCTCTATATCCTGAAGGGCATCCCAAAAGAATTGAACAAGATTCTCAACGAATTGAACCTAGTGCTCATTCTAAGAAGAAAAAGAAGAAGAAACATAAAAATGTTGTAGAATCCTCTGAACCTGCTAATGATCCTAATAGTATTTCTATTTCTGATGCTGAAACTGAAAGTGGTAATGAACATGATAAAGATAATGATAAGAAGGATGCTTCTGATAAAGAAGATGTTGAAGAAGAACCTGAAAAGCATGATAAAAATAAAAAGTATACTAAAGAAGATTTTATTGCTAAGAAACATGGTAATGAAAGAGAACCTTGGGTGCAAAAGCAAATGCCTTTTCCTGCTAAGAAACTAAAATCAAAGGAAGAAGAACACTATAATAAATTTTGCGATTGGATGAAACCTTTATTCTTGCAAATCCCTTTGACTGATGCTATTAAATTGCCTCCTTATTCAAAGTATATGAAAGATATTGTTACTAACAAAAGGAAAATCCCCAATGAGGAAATTTCCACTATGCTTGCTAATTACTCTTTCAATGGCAAAGTTCCAAAGAAGTTGGGCGATCCAGGTATACCTACTATTCCTTGTTCTATTAAGAATAATTATGTTATAACTGCTCTATGTGACTTGGGAGCCGGTGTTAGTGTTATGCCTTTTTCTCTTTATAAGAGACTTTACTTAGATAAGTTGATACCTACTGATATATCTTTGCAAATGGCTGATAAATCTACTGCTATTCCTGTTGGTATATGTGAGGATGTTCCTGTTCAAGTTACTAATAACTGCTTGATATTAACTGATTTTGTTGTGTTGGAAATGCCTGAAGATGATAATATGTCTATTATTCTTGGGAGACCTTTTCTTAACACCGCAGGGGCTGTTATTGATTGCAATAAAGGAAAGGTTACTTTCAATGTTGATGATAGGGAGCATACCGTTTATTTTCCCAAGAGGATTGAGAAAGCGTGTGGAGTTAATACTATTTCTAATGTGAGAACTATCAAAGTGGGAACTATTGATTGTCCTATATATGAGCCTAAAGAAGAATATCAAACTCTCGTGATTGGATCCATATCAATACAATTCAAGGTAACATGATTGATTTGAGGTTTATTTCTTCTTATGCTATGTAAAATTTATTTGGTGGCAAGACTTGATCAACCTTGTTAACAAATATTTTTTTTTATATGCATAGAGGAGGTAAACAACATCTCTTTCTTCCTCCACTTGCTCTTATTTGCTGTAGCACTTTTAATTTGCAAAGTTCCTTACTTAATTAGAGTTTTCAAAAATTTTCCTGGCCAGTAATAATAAACTTAATACCCAGAAATGTGCATTTTTCAAAGTTTTCAAAAATTCACAAAAATTATACTGTTGGTCCTATTTTTCGACGAGGCACACAGGAGCACGAGAGGATGACCTGTGGGGCACCCAGTGCCACACCACAGCCGGCGCGGCCAAGGAGGGGGGCGCGCCACCCTGTGGTGTGGGCCCCTCCTTGCCCCACTACTTCATCTCTTTCTCCCAGCATCTTCTCTCTCCCGAAAAAACTCGCACCAGGTTTCTCTCACTCGCGTTTTTGCTCAAGAGCTCAGGATTTTTCGATCTCTTTGCTCAGCCCAGATTTCTGTCTGAAATTTGGCACATTTGCTCTCCGGTATGTGACTCCTCCACCTATCCAAGTAGAATTTTGTTTGGTTGAGTATATCTTGAATATTTTGCTGCTGTAGGTAACATGCTTAGTGAGCTTGCATGCTTGTTCTAAGTGGTATAAACTAGTTTTGATGCATGATTAGTACTCTAGCAAGTTCCTATAGTAGTTCCCCTTGATTATATGTCACCAAATCAAATTTTATATCACTTGTTGAAAATTTCAGAGAAGAGATGAAGAAGTTCAACTTTGGAGAGTTGTTCAAGAAAGGAACAACCAGCACCGGGAGGCCTTCTAGGGCCGCCACCCGGCTTAGGCGATCATACAATGAGGATATCATCGCGCCTAGCTTCGCGCCCGAGGAGGACAACGGGGCTCCTAATGCTTCATCTTTTCCATGCTATGATTTTCTGAGAAATGCAGGGATATTGGATGATTTCTTCACCCTTGTCAATAGGGCGGGCTTAACCACCTACGTGGAAGACGAAAGAGAGCAATACTATATGCTCACCAAAATTTTCGTCGAGAGCTTCAGGTTCAACAACACGCAATACGAGCCGACAGTTGCATTCAAGATCTATGGTAATCCTGTTACTATGGAATTGGAAGATTTTTGTCGTGCATTGGATATTGCCCCTGTAGGTACAGCAAGTAGGATTGATGACAACCCCCGGGACTTGTTGGAGCTCTATCGAGGGATTACCGATGATGATTGTCGCACCATTCAGCGTGGCAAGATAAGAAACATTCAACTCCCCGCCATTAAGTATTTTGCATATTACATTGCTACTAGCATTCTTGGTAGGGAGAACACTAGCAATATTTCTAGTTACCATCTTGCTTTCTTGAATATTGCACTTACTGGTCGGACATCTTATCACCTTGGTTCTCTTATTGCTCGCCTTTGTCTAATAGGGGGCCTATTTTTGGAGGAACTATTGCATTGCGCGTTTTAACATATTTAAGACTTCCTCTTGATCCTAATGATGTGCCATTGACCCCTAGGAGACTCGATATTGTTGCTATGAAGAGTCATCATTTTGTTACCACTGATTCTACTTTAGATAATATGGTCTATAGAATGTTGTTTGCTGACGGGGATGAGAAGGAAATCCCTCTTCCCCAACCAGGTTTGTTCAGTATTGACAGGCAATCATGGTCGTGCACTAAGGAGGAGGTGGACGAACATATGAAGATACAAGACTTCCATCAGCAGCATGACTCCGAGGACGCCGAGGCCTCCCACGACTACACCGTCACGTATCCGGGTGCTTCTTCTAGCACATGCCCGGAATATGATCCATCTTCGTTGTACTACGGAGATACTACCTCATGGTCTCGATGGGATTGAACTCCACTTAGGCCAAAAGCCTAAGCTTGGGGGGAGGTATACCGACATCACTCATTCTTTGCATATTATGGTTGCTGGATACTTGTACATACTTGTTTAGTCTCTTTGAGTGGTTTTCTAATGAGAGGGAGATGATATTTGGGGAAGTGCTGCCTGAAAACAGATTCTGGACTGTTACTAGAAAAATTCGTGCGCACAGCCAGAACGTTATTTTGAGCTGCCAATTTTTGTGCAGGTTCCCCAGGTTGTTATCTAACTTTCATTAGTTGAACACTTTTCGAGCTGAGCAACGTAAGATTTTTGTAAAAATCGATTTCTGTACTGCTGTCAGGTTTTGGCAGATTTCTGCCATCTCGCTTTTCTGTGTTTCTTCTAGTTTGCTATTTCTTGTTTTTGCTTTGTTTCCTTTCCAAAACACAAAAAGACCAAAAATATTTCTGTTGTTTCTCTTCATAATTTGTTTGCTTTGGTTTCTTGCATTTGTTTCGCTTTATTTGCTATTGCTAGTTTGCTACAAGAAAACCCAAAAAGATTTTGCTTTGTTTGTTTGTTTCATTTTGTTCTCGTTCTCAAATTCGAAAACACCAAAAATATTTGCTGTTCTTCTTTGGTTTTGTAAAGTTCTTTATGAGTTCAATGGTTTTCGGTGGCTGGAGCGTGTTTTCATTTCATATTATCCAAGCTACACAAGTGAAAAGGCAATAATGACGATCTACGACAATCTGATTGTGGTGAGAGGCTGGTATGAACTCTATTTGTTTTCATTTTTGTACATATACTCATCCATGTGAGCATGCTTAGTTGGTTCATGTGAGGTATATGTTATTTGAGAAAGTCTAGTAGTTCATGATCTCTCATGTTTAGCTCCAATTTATTAATATGAGTAGCATGTCATGGATGTTTGCTTGTATTGTTTTATTCATAAGTAGGTATGGCATTGTGGTATCCTCCTCTGAAAAATTCATTTATATCGACTTGGCACATGCTCACGCATGCATATGACTGAATAAAAAGTCAATTAAGCCTCGATGATCTATATTGCTTCAGAGTTCTTGTATCACTTTTATGCCTCCGTTAATTTATTTTGCCGCAAGCATGATTATGACAGTTACTGCTCTCTTGATTTGTCGCTCCCTAGTCTTTTGCTAGCCTTCACTTGTACTGAGCGGGAACGCTGCTCGTGCTTCCAAACACATGAAAACCAAGTTATTCCAGAATGTCCACCATAAATACCTATGCATGGCATTTCAAACCATTCCAAGTAAATTCTCATGCGCTACCTTTAAAACCTTCAAAATGCTTCTCAATTTGTGTTTATGTTTCATAGCTCATGAGGAAGTATGTGGTGTTTAGCTTTCAACCTTGTCATTTACTTTTGACGGACTCTCATATGGACTAGTGGCACATCCGCTTATCCAATAATTTTGCAAAAAGAGCTGGCAACGGGATTCCCAGTCCCAAATTAATTAACTTAAATAGACACTCCTCCATGGTTTGTGATTGATGGACGGCACCCGAAGGATTCGGTTAGCCATGGCTTGTGTAAGCAAAGGTTGGGGGGAGTGTCATCATCATAATAAAACAAAAATAAAAAGGCACTCCTTCATGGTATGAGATTGTTGGACAGCACCCGAAGGATTCGGTTAGCCATGGTTTGTGTAAGAAAGGTTGGAAGGAGTGCCACATAAATATGCAAATAATTCATGGGAGCCGCTCTTGAAAGTCCGGTTGGCGAGGTAGTTGGTGTACCCATTACCATTCGTTGACAACAACAAACACCTCTCAAAATAATTTTACTCCTGATTTAAAAAATGAAAAGCTCTAGCGCATGTTAATCCCTGCTTCCTCTGCGAAGGGTCAATCTTTTACTTCTATGTTGTGTCTCCATTATTTCTTTGAGCACTATCTTGAGAGCACAACTGTCATTCTTAGTATAATATGCTTGTCTCAAAATATGATTGATTGTGGTATAACTTTGATGCTTTTATCTTTGACAATCACTACTTCTAGTCTTTCTATGAACTCCAGAGGTGCCCGGGCATTTATGTTTTGCCAATCAAATACAGGCAAGCGAGATACCACTTTATCATACTCTCTTATGAACATTGCAATCTTGCTTACATGCATGATTCATGATGCTTATTATTAATTGTTGGTACCTCTCCATGATTGACATAGCTGTTAGATGATCTTATTTGCATGTATCTCATTATGAACTGCTTAAGTATTAGCCATAGCATGAGAATATATACATCATATGAGCAAATGTGTTCGTGAAAGTTCTTTTATCGCTCAGTTGTTAACTGAATTGCTTGAGGACAAGCAATAAGCTAAGCTTGGGGGGAGTTGATACGTCCAAAACGTATCTACTTTCCCGAACACTTTTGCTATTGTTTTGCCTCTAATTTGTGTATTTTGGATACAATTAACACGGACTAATGCTGTTTTCAGCAGAACTGTTCTGGTGTCTCGTTTTTGTGCAGAAATCCAACTTTCGGGAAAATCCTCGGAATTTATGCAGAAGGCCCTATTTTCCCAGAATACTGACGGAGCCAGAAGGTAAAGTAAGGTGGAGGCCCGAGGGCCCCACACCATAAGGCGGCGCGGCCTAGGGGGGGCCCGCGCGGCCCTATGGTGTGGCCCCCTCGGCCGGCCTCCGACACCCTCCTTCGGACTATTTATCGGCCTCGACCTAAAAATGCACGGGGAGAAGTTGAAATCGCCAGAAACCCTCCAGAACGCCGCCACATCGCGAAACTCCGTCTCGGGAGCCAGAAGTCTCCGTTCTGGCACTCCGCCGGGACGGGGAATTGGAGGAGATCATCGCCATCATCACCGCCAATGCCTCTACATCAACCAACCATGTTTCCCCCATCCATGTGTGAGTAATTCCCCCGCTGTAGGCCGAAGGGGATGGTAGGGATTGGATGAGATTGGTCATGTAATAGCATAAGATTGTTAGGGCATAGTGCCTAGTGTCTGTAATTGGTACTTTGATGATATTGTTGCAACTTGCTACGCTTAATGCTTGTCACTAGGGCCCGAGTGCCATGATCTCAGATCTGAACATGTTATTGTTTCATCATGATATTCATTGTTTTATGATCTTACCTGCAAGTTGTATACACATGTCGCTGTCCGGAACCAATGGCCCCGAAGTGACAAGAATCGGGACAACCGGAGGGGATGGTAGTGATGTGAGGATCACATGTGTTCACGGAGTGTTAATGCTTTGCTCCGGTACTCTATTAAAAGGAGTACCTTAATATCCAGTAGATTCCCTAGAGGCCCGGCTGCCACCGGCTGGTAGGACAAAAGATGTTGTGCAAGTTTCTCATTGCGAGCACGTACGACTATAATTGGAACACATGCCTATTGATTGCTTTGTACTTGGACACCGTTTTATTATTATCTGCAAATGCCCTGCTATGATTGTTACATGAGTTTCTCTCATCCATGCAACGCCCGTCATCCGTCCCCGTGCCTACAGTATTTTAATCCTGCTGTTTACTATAATCACTACTGCTGTCTTTGTTACTCTGCTGCTGTTATTTCACTACTGCTACTGCTATAAAACTGTTACTACTGATAAACTCTTGCGAGCAAGTCTGTTTCCAGGTGCAGCTGAATTGACAACTCCGCTGTTAAGGCTTCCAAGTGTTCTTTGTCTCCCCTTGTGTCGAATCAATAAATTGGGTTATACTACCCGCGAAGACTGCCGCGATCCCCTATACTTGTGGGTTATCAAGACTGTTTTCTGGCGCCGTTGCCGGGGAGCATAGCTTTATTTGGAAGTTCACTTGGATTGATATTGTTCGCTGCAAATTCTCCATCATGGGTAAACCTCGCGATACTAAGGTCGCCATATTACCATCCACTACAAGAAAAGGTACAATTCTGAGTACCTCTGCTACACTTGATTCACCATCTGTGATTGATAAACTTGTTTCACCGCCACATACTTCACATGCGGGTACTTCTGCTGAATCTGAAAACTCTCATAATATTGATAATATTTCTGCTGTGCTTGATGATAGTGGTTCATTGGGATCTTTTCTAGATGCTACAATTGCTAGGTCTAGACAAATTGAAAATACTGAAACTCCTAATGAAAATGCTACTACACCTGTTAATTCACCTGAACTTGATTATTTTAGTGATGATCCTGATGAAGATTATGTGGAGCTTAATGATGATTTTATTGAAAAATGCAATGCTACTACTGATGCAAGAAAAATTAAAAAGTTGCTTGCAGAACATCTTTGTTAGATATAAAGCTTGTCTCCTGATCCTAAATTTGCCACATCTCCTATAAACATTAAGGATAAAGATTATGATTTTTCTCTTGATCTATCTCATATAGCTATTGTTGAGAAAACACCCTTTTGTGGTACTGAAAAAGAAAGTCTTTGTTGAACACATGATTGAGTTATCAACTCTAAGTAGCTTGTTTTTACGATGATGTTAAGAAGCGTACTTACTTTGTTGCTAAAATCTTTCCATTTTCATTAAAGGATGACGCTAAAACTTGGTATAATAATTTGCCACCTGATTCTATTAAAAGTCCAAAAGAATTGCTTGATGTTTTCTTCCATAAATACTTTCCTGCTAGTGCTCAACATATTGCTTTGCAGAGAATTTATAATTTTGATCAGGAAGATGGAGAGAAATTGCCTGAGGCTTGGGCGAGATTTTGCTCTCTTATTAGAGCTCGGCCTGACCATGATTTGGAAAAGCATGATTTACTTGATATATTTTATAGTGGACTAACCATTGAGTCTAGGGCATACCTGGATAGTTGTGCTGGTTGTGTTTTCAGAAAAGAACTCCAGGCAATATTTGAAGAATTATTGGCTAAAATAGGCCGGAATCATGATGATTGGACTACGCCTGAACCAACTCCAACGCCAATATTAAAGAAGAGGGGTTTAATTAAATTGAATGATGAAGATATGAGGGAAGCCAAGAAGTCTCTCAAGGAGAAAGGTATTAAATCTGAAGATGTGAAGAATCTTCCTCCCATAGAAGATATATGTGAGATAATTCCCCCTTCATCCATGATTGAGGTAAACTCCCTTCAACGCTTTACTAGGGAAGATATTCCGTATTCAAAACCTCCTGCACAATGCTTAGATGAGTTTGATAATTATATTGTTAAGCAAGAAAATTTTAATATGAGAGTAGAGAATCATTTAATGGAAAATTCTCGAGCTATTAGTGAATTGCATGATATTGTAGAGAGAACCTCCAATGATGTTAAGATGCTTGTTAAACATTTTCATATGGTTCAAACTCAAATTGATCAACTCACTAAAGTGCAAAATGACTTGTTGGGGAATAATTCTAAAGAAAAACAAGCTTATGAAGTAACAACTAGAGGTGGTGTCTCTACCCAGGATCCTCTATATCCTGAAGGGCATCCCAAAAGAATTGAACAAGATTCTCAACGAATTGAACCTAGTGCTCATTCTAAGAAGAAAAAGAAGAAGAAACATAAAAATGTTGTAGAATCCTCTGAACCTGCTAATGATCCTAATAGTATTTCTATTTCTGATGCTGAAACTGAAAGTGGTAATGAACATGATAAAGATAATGATAAGAAGGATGCTTCTGATAAAGAAGATGTTGAAGAAGAACCTGAAAAGCATGATAAAAATAAAAAGTATACTAAAGAAGATTTTATTGCTAAGAAACATGGTAATGAAAGAGAACCTTGGGTGCAAAAGCAAATGCCTTTTCCTGCTAAGAAACTAAAATCAAAGGAAGAAGAACACTATAATAAATTTTGCGATTGGATGAAACCTTTATTCTTGCAAATCCCTTTGACTGATGCTATTAAATTGCCTCCTTATTCAAAGTATATGAAAGATATTGTTACTAACAAAAGGAAAATCCCCAATGAGGAAATTTCCACTATGCTTGCTAATTACTCTTTCAATGGCAAAGTTCCAAAGAAGTTGGGCGATCCAGGTATACCTACTATTCCTTGTTCTATTAAGAATAATTATGTTATAACTGCTCTATGTGACTTGGGAGCCGGTGTTAGTGTTATGCCTTTTTCTCTTTATAAGAGACTTTACTTAGATAAGTTGATACCTACTGATATATCTTTGCAAATGCCTGATAAATCTACTGCTATTCCTGTTGGTATATGTGAGGATGTTCCTGTTCAAGTTACTAATAACTGCTTGATATTAACTGATTTTGTTGTGTTGGAAATGCCTGAAGATGATAATATGTCTATTATTCTTGGGAGACCTTTTCTTAACACCGCAGGGGCTGTTATTGATTGCAATAAAGGAAAGGTTACTTTCAATGTTGATGATAGGGAGCATACCGTTTATTTTCCCAAGAGGATTGAGAAAGCGTGTGGAGTTAATACTATTTCTAATGTGAGAACTATCAAAGTGGGAACTATTGATTGTCCTATATATGAGCCTAAAGAAGAATATCAAACTCTCGTGATTGGATCCATATCAATACAATTCAAGGTAACATGATTGATTTGAGGTTTATTTCTTCTTATGCTATGTAAAATTTATTTGGTGGCAAGACTTGATCAACCTTGTTAACAAATATTTTTTTTTATATGCATAGAGGAGGTAAACAACATCTCTTTCTTCCTCCACTTGCTCTTATTTGCTGTAGCACTTTTAATTTGCAAAGTTCCTTACTTAATTAGAGTTTTCAAAAATTTTCCTGGCCAGTAATAATAAACTTAATACCCAGAAATGTGCATTTTTCAAAGTTTTCAAAAATTCACAAAAATTATACTGTTGGTCCTATTTTTCGACGAGGCACCTGGGAGCACCAGAGGATGACCTGTGGGGCACCCCAGAGTGCCACACCACAGGCCGGCGCGGCCAAGGAGGGGGGCGCGCCACCCTGTGGTGTGGGCCCCTCCTTGCCCCACTACTTCATCTCTTTCTCCCAGCATCTTCTCTCTCCCGAAAAAACTCGCACCAGGTTTCTCTCACTCGCGTTTTTGCTCAAGAGCTCAGGATTTTTCGATCTCTTTGCTCAGCCCAGATTTCTGTCTGAAATTTGGCACATTTGCTCTCCGGTATGTGACTCCTCCACCTATCCAAGTAGAATTTTGTTTGGTTGAGTATATCTTGAATATTTTGCTGCTGTAGGTAACATGCTTAGTGAGCTTGCATGCTTGTTCTAAGTGGTATAAACTAGTTTTGATGCATGATTAGTACTCTAGCAAGTTCCTATAGTAGTTCCCCTTGATTATATGTCACCAAATCAAATTTTATATCACTTGTTGAAAATTTCAGAGAAGAGATGAAGAAGTTCAACTTTGGAGAGTTGTTCAAGAAAGGAACAACCAGCACCGGGAGGCCTTCTAGGGCCGCCACCCGGCTTAGGCGATCATACAATGAGGATATCATCGTGCCTAGCTTCGCACCCGAGGAGGACAACGGGGCTCCTAATGCTTCATCTTTTCCATGCTATGATTTTCTGAGAAATGCAGGGATATTGGATGATTTCTTCACCCTTGTCAATAGGGCGGGCTTAACCACCTACGTGGAAGACGAAAGAGAGCAATACTATATGCTCACCAAAATTTTCGTCGAGAGCTTCAGGTTCAACAACACGCAATACGAGCCGACAGTTGCATTCAAGATCTATGGTAATCCTGTTACTATGGAATTGGAAGATTTTTGTCGTGCATTGGATATTGCCCCTGTAGGTACAGCAAGTAGGATTGATGACAACCCCCGGGACTTGTTGGAGCTCTATCGAGGGATTACCGATGATGATTGTCGCACCATTCAGCGTGGCAAGATAAGAAACATTCAACTCCCCGCCATTAAGTATTTTGCATATTACATTGCTACTAGCATTCTTGGTAGGGAGAACACTAGCAATATTTCTAGTTACCATCTTGCTTTCTTGAATATTGCACTTACTGGTCGGACATCTTATCACCTTGGTTCTCTTATTGCTCGCACTTTGTCTAATAGGGGGCCTATTTTTGGAGGAACTATTGCATTGCGCGTTTTAACATATTTAAGACTTCCTCTTGATCCTAATGATGTGCCATTGACCCCTAGGAGACTCGATATTGTTGCTATGAAGAGTCATCATTTTGTTACCACTGATTCTACTTTAGATAATATGGTCTATAGAATGTTGTTTGCTGACGGGGATGAGAAGGAAATCCCTCTTCCCCAACCAGGTTTGTTCAGTATTGACAGGCAATCATGGTCGTGCACTAAGGAGGAGGTGGACGAACATATGAAGATACAAGACTTCCATCAGCAGCATGACTCCGAGGACGCCGAGGCCTCCCACGACTACACCGTCACGTATCCGGGTGCTTCTTCTAGCACATGCCCGGAATATGATCCATCTTCGTTGTACTACGGAGATACTACCTCATGGTCTCGATGGGATTGAACTCCACTTAGGCCAAAAGCCTAAGCTTGGGGGGAGGTATACCGGCATCACTCATTCTTTGCATATTATGGTTGCTGGATACTTGTACATACTTGTTTAGTCTCTTTGAGTGGTTTTCTAATGAGAGGGAGATGATATTTGGGGAAGTGCTGCCTGAAAACAGATTCTGGACTGTTACTAGAAAAATTCGTGCGCACAGCCAGAACGTTATTTTGAGCTGCCAATTTTTGTACAGATTCCCCAGGTTGTTATC
Organism: Lolium perenne; assembly: GCF_019359855.2. Lineage (NCBI taxonomy): Eukaryota > Viridiplantae > Streptophyta > Magnoliopsida > Poales > Poaceae > Lolium > Lolium perenne. The sequence goes on along the minus strand of NC_067246.2, from coordinate 187,693,970 downwards.
TAACTTTCATTAGTTGAACACTTTTCGAGCTGAGCAACGTAAGATTTTTGTAAAAATCGATTTCTGTACTGCTGTCAGGTTTTGGCAGATTTCTGCCATCTCGCTTTTCTGTGTTTCTTCTAGTTTGCTATTTCTTGTTTTTGCTTTGTTTCCTTTCCAAAACATAAAAAGACCAAAAATATTTCTGTTGTTTCTCTTCATAATTTGTTTGCTTTGGTTTCTTGCATTTGTTTCGCTTTATTTGCTATTGCTAGTTTGCTACAAGAAAACCCAAAAAGATTTTGCTTTGTTTGTTTGTTTCATTTTGTTCTCGTTCTCAAATTCGAAAACACCAAAAATATTTGCTGTTCTTCTTTGGTTTTGTAAAGTTCTTTATGAGTTCAATGGTTTTCGGTGGCTGGAGCGTGTTTTCATTTCATATTATCCAAGCTACACAAGTGAAAAGGCAATAATGACGATCTACGACAATCTGATTGTGGTGAGAGGCTGGTATGAACTCTATTTGTTTTCATTTTTGTACATATACTCATCCATGTGAGCATGCTTAGTTGGTTCATGTGAGGTATATGTTATTTGAGAAAGTCTAGTAGTTCATGATCTCTCATGTTTAGCTCCAATTTATTAATATGAGTAGCATGTCATGGATGTTTGCTTGTATTGTTTTATTCATAAGTAGGTATGGCATTGTGGTATCCTCCTCTGAAAAATTCATTTATATCGACTTGGCACATGCTCACGCATGCATATGACTGAATAAAAAGTCAATTAAGCCTCGATGATCTATATTGCTTCAGAGTTCTTGTATCACTTTTATGCCTCCGTTAATTTATTTTGCCGCAAGCATGATTATGATAATTACTGCTCTCTTGATTTGTCGCTCCCTAGTCTTTTGCTAGCCTTCACTTGTACTGAGCGGGAACGCTGCTCGTGCTTCCAAACACATGAAAACCAAGTTATTCCAGAATGTCCACCATAAATACCTATGCATGGCATTTCAAACCATTCCAAGTAAATTCTCATGCGCTACCTTTAAAACCTTCAAAATGCTTCTCAATTTGTGTTTATGTTTCATAGCTCATGAGGAAGTATGTGGTGTTTAGCTTTCAACCTTGTCATTTACTTTTGACGGACTCTCATATGGACTAGTGGCACATCCGCTTATCCAATAATTTTGCAAAAAGAGCTGGCAACGGGATTCCCAGTCCCAAATTAGTTAACTTAAATAGACACTCCTCCATGGTTTGTGATTGATGGACGGCACCCGAAGGATTCGGTTAGCCATGGCTTGTGTAAGCAAAGGTTGGGGGGAGTGTCATCATCATAATAAAACAAAAATAAAAAGGCACTCCTTCATGGTATGAGATTGTTGGACAGCACCCGAAGGATTCGGTTAGCCATGGTTTGTGTAAGAAAGGTTGGAAGGAGTGCCACATAAATATGCAAATAATTCATGGGAGCCGCTCTTGAAAGTCCGGTTGGCGAGGTAGTTGGTGTACCCATTACCATTCGTTGACAACAACAAACACCTCTCAAAATAATTTTACTCCTGATTTAAAAAATGAAAAGCTCTAGCGCATGTTAATCCCTGCTTCCTCTGCGAAGGGTCAATCTTTTACTTCTATGTTGTGTCTCCATTATTTCTTTGAGCACTATCTTGAGAGCACAACTGTCATTCTTAGTATAATATGCTTGTCTCAAAATATGATTGATTGTGGTATAACTTTGATGCTTTTATCTTTGACAATCACTACTTCTAGTCTTTCTATGAACTCCAGAGGTGCCCGGGCATTTATGTTTTGCCAATCAAATACAGGCAAGCGAGATACCACTTTATCATACTCTCTTATGAACATTGTAATCTTGCTTACATGCATGATTCATGATGCTTATTATTAATTGTTGGTACCTCTCCATGATTGACATAGCTGTTAGATGATCTTATTTGCATGTATCTCATTATGAACTGCTTAAGTATTAGCCATAGCATGAGAATATATACATCATATGAGCAAATGTGTTCGTGAAAGTTCTTTTATCGCTCAGTTGTTAACTGAATTGCTTGAGGACAAGCAATAAGCTAAGCTTGGGGGGAGTTGATACGTCCAAAACGTATCTACTTTCCCGAACACTTTTGCTATTGTTTTGCCTCTAATTTGTGTATTTTGGATACAATTAACACGGACTAATGCTGTTTTCAGCAGAATCGTTACAGTGTCTCGTTTTTGTGCAGAAATCCAACTTTCGGGAAAATCCTCAGAATTTATGCAGAAGGCCCTATTTTCCCAGAATACTGACGGAGCCAGAAGGTCAAGTAAGGTGGAGGCCCGAGGGCCCCACACCATAAGGCGGCGCGGCCTAGGGGGGGCCCGCGCGGCCCTATGGTGTGGCCCCCTCGGCCGGCCTCCGACACCCTCCTTCGGACTATTTATCGGCCTCGACCTAAAAATGCACGGGGAGAAGTTGAAATCGCCAGAAACCCTCCAGAACGCCGCCACATCGCGAAACTCCGTCTCGGGAGCCAGAAGTCTCCGTTCTGGCACTCCGCCGGGATGGGGAATTGGAGGAGATCATCGCCATCATCACCGCCAACGCCTCTACATCAACCAGCCATGTTTCCCCCATCCATGTGTGAGTAATTCCCCCGCTGTAGGCCGAAGGGGATGGTAGGGATTGGATGAGATTGGTCATGTAATAGCATAAGATTGTTAGGGCATAGTGCCTAGTGTCTGTAATTGGTACTTTGATGATATTGTTGCAACTTGCTACGCTTAATGCTTGTCACTAGGGCCCGAGTGCCATGATCTCAGATCTGAACATGTTATTGTTTCATCATGATATTCATTGTTTTATGATCTTACCTGCAAGTTGTATACACATGTCGCTGTCCGGAACCAATGGCCCCGAAGTGACAAGAATCGGGACAATCGGAGGGGATGGTAGTGATGTGAGGATCACATGTGTTCACGGAGTGTTAATGCTTTGCTCCGGTACTCTATTAAAAGGAGTACCTTAATATCCAGTAGATTCCCTAGAGGCCCGGCTGCCACCGGCTGGTAGGACAAAAGATGTTGTGCAAGTTTCTCATTGCGAGCACGTACGACTATAATTGGAACACATGCCTATTGATTGCTTTGTACTTGGACACCGTTTTATTATTATCTGCAAATGCCCTGCTATGATTGTTACATGAGTTTCTCTCATCCATGCAACGCCCGTCATCCGTCCCCGTGCCTACAGTATTTTAATCCTGCTGTTTACTATAATCACTACTGCTGTCTTTGTTACTCTGCTGCTGTTATTTCACTACCTCTTGCTATAAAACTGTTACTACTGATAAACTCTTGCGAGCAAGTCTGTTTCCAGGTGCAGCTGAATTGACAACTCCGCTGTTAAGGCTTCCAAGTGTTCTTTGTCTCCCCTTGTGTCGAATCAATAAATTGGGTTATACTACCCGCCAAGACTGCCGCGATCCCCTATACTTGTGGGTTATCACTCGTGAGATCATTGTATTGAAGTACATGGAGGAGAGAATACCGACTAGCTACTGCTAGAACCCGTAGTCCATGGGGGAACTACTCACGGAGCATGATGGAGGCGGTGGCGTTGATGGAGATGGCTTCCGGGGGTACTTCCCCGTCCCGGCAGGGTGCCGGAACAGAGACTTCTGTCCCCCGAATTGGAGTTTCGCGATGGCGGCGGCGCCCCTGGAGTCTTTCTGGAGTTTCGTCAATTGGTATTGCGTTTTTAGGTCGAAAGGGCTTATATAGGCGAAGAGGCGGCGAAGGAGGGCGACTAGGGCCTCCTCCCCATAGGCCGGCGCGGCCAGGGTGGAGCCCGTGCGGCCCTGGCGTGTGGTGGCCCCCTGGCCCGCCTCCGACTCTTCTTCGGTGTTCTGGAGCCTCCCGGGAAAAATAAGATCTTTGGCGTTGATTTCGTCCAATTCCGAGAATATTGCCCGAACAGCCTTTCTGGAACCAAAAACAGCAGAAAACAGGAACTGGCACTGTGGCATCTTGTTAATAGGTTAGTTCCGGAAAACGCATAAAAACATTATAAAGTGCGAGCAAAACATGTAAGTATTGTCATAAAACAAGCATGGAACATCAGAAATTATGGATACGTTGGAGATGTATCAGGGACACAAGAGACTTCTTGTATCGTAATTGTAGGGTTGCTTGAGAGGGATATCTTTGACCTCTTCCTCCCTGAGTTCGATAAACCTTGGGTGATTCACTTAAGGGAAACTTGCTGCTGTTCTACAAACCTCTGCTCTTGGAGGACCAACACTGTCTACAGGAATAGAAGCGTGCGTAGACATCAATGATCCATAAATTCAACCACATACAAGGTTATCAATTGTCAAAGACAATGAGTATATTGGAATTAATTTCCGGTGGAGTATTGACAATGGTAGTAAGGATCAACTTCACAATAAAAGGCATAGGATAGGTATATAGAATTAAGCACTATGCACGGATGAAGATTCTTGATAGCTTCAACTAGTCAAACAATCACGCACGGCAATGATTAGAATAACTTGAAGCAAACGGTGTCCCAAATAAGATATAGAGATATGTATTTGAGGAATAACCGCACCAAGAATTTCTTACTCAAACAAGAACTCATAAGATGAGCAATAAAAGCTTTTTAATAAAAGAGGAGTTTTTTTGAGAAAACATGCCATTTAGGAACAAGATAATTAAGAGTATCAACTATAAGTGGTAAAACCTCATATGTTCACATTTCCTAGGTTTGTGATATGTACAAAACATATTACTCCCTGATACATCCAAAATGTATCTACTTTCCCAAACACTTTTGCTATTGTTTTGCCTCTAATTTGTGTATTTTGGATACAACTAACACGGACTACCGCTGTTTTCAGCAGAATTGCCCTGGTGTCTTATTTTTGTGCAGAAAATCAACTTTCAGGAAAATCCCTAGAAATAATTGCAATGGGCCTATTTTCACAGAAGATTGACGGAGCCAGAAGACGAGACGGAGGGGGGCCACGAGGCGCCCACACCACCAGGTGGCGCGGTGGGCCCCTGGGCCGCGCCGCCCTATGGTGGCGTCGCCTCGGCCAGCCCCCGATGCTCCCCTCTGGACTACTTAAAGCCCTTGACCTAAAAACGCACGGGGGTTCGACCAATTTGCTAGAGGACATCAAGAACTCCGCCGCCATCGCGAAACTCAATCTCGGGATCAGAAACTCCGTTCTGGCACCCTGCCGGGACGGGGAATTGGAGGAGATCATCGCCATCATCGCCACCGACGCCTCTCCATCAACTACCCATGTTTACGCCATCCATGTGTGAGTAAATCCCTCGCTGTAGGCTGAAGGGGATGGTAGGGATTGGATAAGATTGTTCATGTAATAGCATAAGATTGTTAGGGCATAGTCCCTAGTATCCGTAGTTGGTACTTTTATGATATTTTTGCAACTTGTTATGCTTAATGCTTGTCACTAGGGCCCGAGTGCCATGATTTCAGATCTGAACATGTTATTGATTCATGATGATATTCATTGTTTTATGATCTTACCCGCAAGTTGTATACACATATTGCTGTCCGAAACCCGAGGCCCCAAAGTGACAGAAATTGGGACAACCGGAGGGGAAGGCTGTGATCCATGTGTTCACGGAGTGTTAATGCTTTGCTCCGGTGCTCTATTAAAAGGAGTACCTTAATTACCAGTAGATTCCCTAGAGGCCCGGCTGCCACCGGCTGGTAGGACAATAGATGTTGTGCAAGTTTCTCATTGCGAGCACGTACGACTATATACGGAACACATGCCTATGGTTGTTTAGTACCTGGATACTGTTTTATTACTATCTGCAAATGCCCTGCCTTGATTATTACATGAGTTCTCTTATCCATGCAGCGCCCATTCATCCATCCCTATGCCTACAGTATTTTAATCCTGCTGTTTACTATAATCACTACTGCTATCTTTATTACACTGCTGCTTATATTTCACTATTGCTACTGCTATAAAACTGTTGCTACTGATAAACTATTGCGAGCAAGTCTGTTTCCAGGTGCAGCTGAATTGACAACTCCGATGTTAAGGCTTACAAATAGTCTTTGGCTCCCCTTGTGTCGAATCAATAAATTGGGTTTTACTTCCCTCGAAGACTGTTGCGATCCCCTATACTTGTGGGTCATCAAGACTATTTTCTGGCGCCGTTGCTGGGGAGCATAGCTTTATTTGCAAGTTCATCTGAATTGATATTGTTCGCTGCAAATCCTCCATCATGAGTAAACCTCGCGATACTAAAGTCGCCATATTACCATCCACTACAAGAAAAGGTACAACTCTGAGTACCTCTGCTGCTCTTGATTCACCATCTGTGATAAGTCAACTTGTTTCACCACCACAAGCTTCACGTGTTGGTACTTCTGCTGAATCTGAAAATTGCTTTGATAATTTTGATGATGCTTCTACTGTGCTTGATGATAATGGTTCATTAGGTCCTTTTCTAGATGCTACAATTGCTAGGTCTAGACAAATTGAAAATACTGAAATTCCTAATGAAAATACTGTTACACATGTTAATTCACCTGAGTCTGTTGAATACTCTGGTGATGATCTTGATAAAGATTATGTGGAACTTGATGATGATTTTATTGATAAATGTAATGCTACTACTGATGCAAGTAACATTAAAAAGCTTCTTGCACAACGTGCTGTTAAATATAAACTGTCTCCTGATCCTAAATTTGCCACATCTCCTATAAACATTAAGGATAAGGATTATGATTTTTCTCTTGATTTATCTCATATATCTATTGTTGAGAAAACACCTTTTTGTGGTACTGAAAAAGAAAGTGATGTAGAGCACATGAATGAGCTTTCTACTTTGAGTAGCTTGTTTTCTGATGATATCAAGAAGCGTACTTATTTTGTTGCTAAATTTTTTCCTTTCTCATTAAAGGATGATGCTAAAACTTGGTATAATAGTTTGCCTCCTGGTTCTATTGATAGTCCAAATGGTTTGCTTGATGTATTCTTTCAGAAATATTTTCCTGCTAGTGCTCAACATATTGCTTTCCAGAAAATTTGTAGTTTTGACCAGGAAGATGGAGAGAAATTGCCCGAAGCTTGGGCAAGGTTTTGCTCTCTTCTTAGAGCTCGGCCTAGACATGATTTGGAAAAGCATGACTTACTTGATATATTTTATAATGGACTAACCATTGAGTCTAGGGCATACCTGGATAGTTGTGCTGGTTGTGTTTTCAGGAAAAGAACTCCAGACGATGCTGAAGAATTAATGGCTAGAATAAGCCAAAATCATGATGATTGGACTACACGTGAACCAACCCCAACACCAATATTGAAGAAGAGGGGTATGATTGCATTAAGTGATGAAGGTATGAGAGCAGCCAAGAAATCTCTTAAGGAGAAAGGTATTAAATCTGAAGATGTGAAGAATTTACCTCCCATAGAAGATTTATGTAAGATAACTCCCCCTTCATCCACGATTGAGGTACATTCTCTTCAACGCTTTGATAAAGAAGATATTCCTTACTCAAAACCACCTGATCAATGTTTAGATGAGTTTGATAATTATGTTGTTAAGCAAGATAATTTTAATATGAGAGTAGAGAATCATTTAATGGAAAATTCTCAAGCTATTAGTAAATTGCATGATATTGTGGAGAGAACCTCCAATGATGTTAAGATGCTTGCTAAACATTTTCATATGGTTCAAACTCAAATTGATCAACTTACTAAAGTGCAAAATGACTTGTTAAAGAATACTTCTAAAGAAAAACATGCTTATGAAGTAACAACTAGAGGCGATGTTTCTACTCAGGATCCTCTATATCCTGAGGGGCATCCCAAAAGAGTTGAACAAGATTCTCAACAAACTAAAGAAATTAGTGCTCCTTCTAAGAAAAAGAAAAAGAAACATAAAATTGTTGTAGAATCCTCTGAGGCTGTTAATGATCCTAATAGTATTTCTATTTCTGATGCTGAAACTGAAAGTGGTAATGAACATGATAAAGATAATGATAAGAATGATGTTTTTGATAAAGAAGAGGTTGAAGATGAACCTGAAATACATGCTAAAAATAAAAAGTATACTAAAGAAGATTTTATTGCTAAGAAACATGGTAATGAAAGAGAACCTTGGGTTCAAAAAAAAATGCCTTTTCCTGTTAAGAAACTAAAATCAAAGGAGGAAGAACACTATAATAAATTTTGTGATTGGATGAAACCTTTGTTCTTGCAAATCCCTTTGACTGATGCTATTAAATTGCCTCCTTATTCAAAGTATATGAAAGATATTGTCTCTAACAAAAGGAAAATTCCTAATGAGATTTCCACTATGCTTGCTAATTACTCTTTCAATGGCAAAGTTCCAAAGAAGCTGGGAGACCCAGGTATATTGACTATCGCTTGTTCCATCAAGAATAATTATGTTAGAACTGCTCTATGTGATTTGGGAGCAGGAGTTAGTGTTATGCCTTTTTCTCTTTACAAGAGACTTTATTTAGATAAGTTGATACCAACTGATATATCTTTGCAAATGGCTGATAAATCTACTACTATTCCTGTTGGTATATGTGAGGATGTTCCTGTTCAAGTTACTAATAATTTCTTAATATTAACTGATTTTGTTGTGTTGGAAATGCCTGAAGACGATAATATGTCTATTATTCTTGGAAGACCTTTTCTTAACACTGCAGTGGCTGTTATTGATTGCAATAAAGGAAAAGTTACGTTCAATGTTGATGACAAGGAGCATACTGTTTATTTTCCCAGGAGGATTGATAAAGTATATGGAGTCAATACAATTTCTAATTTGAGAACTATCAAAGTGGGAGTTATTGATTGTCCTATATATGAGCCTAAACAAGGATATCAAAATATTATGATTGGATCCATATCAATACAATACAAGGTAACATGATTGATTTGAGGTTTATTTCTTCTTATGTCATGTAAAATTTATTTGGTGTCAAGACTTGATCAACCTTGTTAACAAGTACATTTTATATGCATGGAAGAGATAAACAACATTTCTTTCTTTCTCCACACTTGTTAACTTTCTGTAGGACTACTTGTTTTGCAAGATGCTTTAGTTGTTTAGAGGTTTTGAAAATCTTTTTCTACCCTGAAACAGTTATTTTAACACCCAGAAATGTGCAATTTTCAAAGTTTTCAAAAATTTACAAAAATTATATCACTGGTCCTATTTTTCAAAATGCAACCTAGGAGTGCCTGGGGCTAACTAGTGGGGCACCCCAGGGCTGCACCCCATGTGCCGGCGCGGCCAGCAAGGGGGGCGCGCCACCCTGTGGTGAGGGCACCTCCTGGCCCCACTCAGTCATCCCTTCCACTCATTACACTCTCTCTCCCGAAAAAACTCGTACCAGTTTGTTCTCACTCGCGTTTTCACCCGAGAGCTCAGGATTTCTCGATCTCCTTGCTCAGCCCAGATTTCCGTCTGAAATTTGGCACATTTGCTCTCCGGTGTGTGACTCCTCCGATTATCCAAATAGAATTTTTTTTGGTTGAGTATATCTTGATTATTTTGCTGCTGTAGATGACATGTCAAGTGAGTTTGCATGCTTGTTCTAAGTTGTAAAAATTAGTTTTGATGCATGTTTAGAACTCTATCAAGTTCCTACAGTAGTTGCCCTCATTTATATGTCTCAAAATCAACTTTTATAATGTTTGTTGAAAAATTTCAGAAAAGGAAGATGCATAACCACACCTTTGGAGAAGTGTTCGAGAGGGATACGACAAGGGCGGCAAGGCCTTCAAGGGCAGCCACTCGAGTTAGGCGATCCTATGATGAGGATGTCATTGCACCTAGCTTTGAAGCTGAAGAGGATAATGGAGTTCCTAATGCTTCATCCTTTCCATGCTTTGACTTTTTGCGTAATGCAGGGCTACTTGATGACTTATTGTTTCTCATCAATAGTGTGGGCTTATCTGCCTATATGGAAGATGAGAGTGATCAATTTTACAGGCTAACTAAAATCTTTGTTGAAAGCTTTAAATTCAACAAGTCAGCCTTCTCACCATCAGTTAAATTTAGGATTTATGACATGCCTATTACTATGAAGTTGAAGGATTTTTGTGCTGCATTGGACATTACTCCTATAGGTACAACGAAGAAGATCGAGAACCACCCCAAAGCTTTGACGGAAATATATCGAGAAGTTACCAACGATGATGACCGTACCATTCAGCGCGGCAAGATAAGAAACATTCAGCTCCCTGCCATTAGATATTTCGCATACTATCTTGCTACTAGCATTCTTGGTAGGGAGAACACTAGCAACATTTCTAGTTATCATCTTGCTTTTCTGGTTGCTGCACTTACTGGAAGTACACCTTATCATCTTGGTGCCCTCATTGCTCGTCTCTTAGGTAGTAAGGGACCTATTTATGGAGGAATTGTTGCCTCACTTATTGTTGCATATCTAGGTCTTCCTGTTGATCCTAATGATAAGAAATTAATTCCTATTAAGCTTGATATTGCTGCTATGAAGTGTCACCAATTTGTCACAACTGACTCTAATTTAGAAAATATTGTCTATAGAATGTTGTTTATTGACGGGGATGAGAGGGAAATCCCTTTGCCGCAGCCCGATTTGTTCAGTGTTCGCAGGAGACCGTGGCCGCGCTCCAAGGAGGAGGTGGATGAGCAGCTGAGGATACGTGTTTTCCACCAGCAGCACGACTCCGAAGACGCCGAGCCCTCCGACGGGTACACCGTCACGTATCCTGGTGCGTCTTCTTGAACGTACCAAGGACAGGATCCTTCTTCATCTTACTACGGAGGTGCCACCTCATGGGCACCGTGGGATTGATCTCCACTTAGGCCAAAAGTCTAAGCTTGGGGGAGGTATGCCGGCATCACTTATTCATTGCATATTACAATTTCCGGATACTTATACATACTTGTTTCGCTTCTTATGGTTGCCCCTAATATGAGGAAGCCGATATTTGGGGAAGTGCTGTCTAAAAACAGATTCTGGACTGATACTAAAAAAATTTCCTAAAAATAGCCATAATGTTATTTTGAGAAGCCAATTTTTGTGCATGTTCCCCAGGTTATTATCTAACTTTCATTAGTTGAGCACTTTTCGAGTTGAACAGCGGAAGATTTTCGTAAAAAATGATTATTGTACTGCTGTCAAGTTTGACGGATTTCTGCCACTTTGTGTTTATGTGACTCTTTTAGCTTTCATTCTCTTGTTTTTGCTTTGTTTATTTCCTAAAACACAAAAAGACCAAAAATATTTCTGTTGTTTCTCTTTACAATTTGTTTATTTTGTTTCTTGTTCCTATTTTGCTTTATTTACTATTGCTAGTTCGCTATGAGAAAATCCAAAAAGATTTTGCTTTGTTTGCCTGTTTCCTTTCGTTTTTGTTTCCAATTCGAAAACACCAAAAATATTTGTTCTTCTTCTTCGGTTTTGTAAAGTTTATTATGGAGTTCAGCGGTCTCCGGTGGTTGGAGCTTGGTTTTCATTCCATATTATTCAAGCCACACAAAGCAATAATGACGATCTACGACAACTCGACTGTGGTGAGAGGCTGGTATGAACTCTATTTGTTTTCATTTTTGTACATATACTCATCCATGTGAGCATGCTTAGTTGGTTCATGTGAGGTATATGTCATTTAATGAAAGTCTAGTAGTTCATGATCTCTCATGTTTAGCTCCAATTTATTAATATGAGTAGCATGTCATAAATATTTGCTTGCATTGTTTTATTCATAGATAGGTATGATATTGTGGTATCCTCCTCTGAATAATTCATTTAAATCGACTTGGCACATGCTCACGCATGCATATGACTGAAAAACAAAAGTCAATTAAGCCTCGATGATTTAATTTGCCTCAGAGTTCTTGTATCACTTTTATGCCTCCGTTAATTTATTTTGTCGCAAGCATGATTATGACAAGTTATTGCTCTCTTGATTGTCGCTTCCCAGTCTATTGCTAGCCTTCACTTGTACTGAGCAGGAATGCTGCTCGTGCTTCCAAACCCCTGAAACCAAGTTATTCCAAAGTGTCCACCATAAATACCTATGCATGGCATTTCAAACCATTCCAAGTAAATTCTCATGTGCTACCTTTAAAACCTTCAAAGTACTTCCTCAATTTGTGTCAATGTTTTATAGCTCATGTGGGAGTATGTGGTGTTTTATCTTTCAGCCTCGTCATTTACTCTTGACAGACTTTCACCAATGGACTAGTGGCACATCCGCTTATCCAATAATTTTGCAAAAAGAGCTGGCAACGGGGTGCCCAGTCCCAATTAATTAACTTTCATTAATAATTCTCTTCACATGTTTTGCCCTGATTTATCAGTATGCAACTTAATTTGCAAATAGACACTCCTCCATGGTATGTGAATGTTGGAAGGCACCCGAGGATTCGGTTAGCCATGGCTTGTGTAAGAAAATGTTGGGGGGAGTGTCATCCATAATGAAACTAAAATACATGTATAAACAAAAGAGAAGAGGGATGATTTACCTTGCTGGTAGAGATAACGTCCTTCATGGGAGCCGCTCTTGAAAGTCTGGTTGACGAGGTAGTTAGAGTGCCCACTACCATTCATTGACAACAACAAACACCTCTCAAAACAGTTTTACTTCTGTTTTAAAAATGAAAAGCTCTAGCACATGTTAATCCCTGCTTCCCTCTGCAAAGGGCCAATCTGTTACTCTTATGTTGAGTCATCATCCTTTCTTTGAGCACCTTCTCGAGAGCATAATTGTCATTCTTAGTGTAATATGCTTGTCCCAAAATATAGTTAACTGTGGTATAGCTTTCATGCTTTTATCTTTGATAATCTTTACTTCTAGTCTTTCCATGAATTTCAGAGGTGCCTGGGCATTTATGTTTTGCTGTACAAATACGGGCAAGCGAGATACCACTTTATCATATCTTTTTATGAGCATTGCAATCCTGCTGATAGATATGTTCCATGATGCTTATTATTAGTTTGTTGGTATCTTTTTCATGATTGACATAACTATTAGATGACTTTATTTGCATTAATCTTATTATGAATTGCCTAAGTACTCGTCCATATCATGAGAATACTTACATCATATGAACAAATGTGTTCGTGAAAGTTCTTTTATCGCACTCAGTTGTTAACTGAATTGCTTGAGGACAAGCAATAAGCTAAGCTTGGGGGAGTTGATACGTCCAAAACGTATCTACTTTCCCGAACACTTTTGCTATTGTTTTGCCTCTAATTTGTGTATTTTGGATACAACTAACACGGACTAACGTTGTTTTCAGCAGAATTGCCCTGGTGTTTTATTTTTGTGCAGAAAATCAACTTTCAGGAAAATCCCTGGAAATAATTGCAATGGGCCTATTTTCACAGAAGATTGACGGAGCCAGAAGACGAGACGGAGGGGGGCCACGAGGCGCCCACACCACCAGGCGGCGCGGTGGGCCCCTGGGCCACGCCGCCCTATGGTGGCGTCGCCTCGGCCAGCCCCCGACGCTCCCCTCTAGACTACTTAAAGCCCTTGACCTAAAAACGCATGGGGCCGGTTCGACCAATTTGCCAGAAGACATCCAGAACTCCGCCGCCATCGCGAAACTCAATCTCGGGATCAGAAACTCCGTTCTGGCACCCTACCGGGACGGGGAATTGGAAGAGATCATCGCCATCATCGCCACCGACGCCTCTCCAACAACCATCCATGTTTCCCCCATCCATGTGTGAGTAAATCCCTCATTGTAGGCTGAAGGGGATGGTAGGGATTGGATGAGATTGTTCAGGTAATAGCATAAGATTGTTAGGGCATAGTGCCTAGTATCCGTAGTTGGTACTTTTATGATATTGTTGCAACTTGTTATGCTTAATGCTTGTCACTAGGGCCCGAGTGCCATGATTTCAGATCTGAACATGTTATTGATTCATGATGATATTCATTGTGTTATGATCTTACCTGCAAGTTGTATACACATATTGCTGTCCGGAACCCGAGGCCCCAAAGTGACAGAAATTGGGACAACCGGAGGGGATCACATGTGTTCACGGAGTGTTAATGCTTTGCTCCGGTGCTCTATTAAAAGGAGTACCTTAATTACCAGTAGATTCCCTAGAGGCCCGGCTGCCACCGGCTGGTAGGACAATAGATGTTGTGCAAGTTTCTCATTGCGAGCACGTACGACTATATACGGAACACATTCCTATGGTTGTTTAGTACCTGGATACTGTTTTATTACTATCTGCAAATGCCCTGCCTTGATTATTACATGAGTTCTCTTATCCATGCAGCGCCCGTTCATCCATCCCTATGCCTACAATATTTTAGGGATTTCTATTTTCGTGCCCTCAGTTCCTTAGTTGTGCTCAGTTTTCCCCAGCTCCTTAGTTTTTCCTCAGTTTTCCCCAAGTGCTTGTTTGAAACCCGCAGAAGCAGCTCAGACGGCAGGATTCCCGTTAAGTTGACCGCTCCGTGCTGACGTGTGGGGCCGCGTCGTGTGGGCCCGCGTCGCGTGGGGCTAGTAGAAAGGGACAGCGTGGGACAGGAGGAGATAGCGTTTGGTTGCACGTGAGCAGGAGATGGGTTTTGTCTCTCTCGGCCATTGGCATTTCCCTTTTAAGAGTACCTTTTCTGCCTCCTTCTCTCTGCCTTTTTTCACCTAATTAGTATCAAATCTAGAGAAGCTTGCATTTCTATCTTTCTTCAATTATTATTTGTGCCTTTTGGCCCTCGTTGTTTGCCCAATATGGCAGCAAATCTAGTAGGGAGCCCAATCTAGTACTCCATCTGGTCCATATGTATGTAGTTAAATCTAGAAGCAAATCTATAGGGAATGTACGATAAATTCACAAGGTCATATAGTAGAATAGGGATAGATAATATAGATAATAAGCTGCATTCAGCAGCCAAACATAGTAGGGTTCGAGGTTCTTCACAGCAGTACAACACCATCATACTAACAACATAACAACGAGGGATCCCTAGCTAACAACAAAGGGATCCCAACAACAAAATGGAGGAGGCAGCAGCAGCACACGTCCAGGACTCCGCCTACCCCATTTGCCTCTGCCTCCACTTGTTGCTCCCCTTGGGAGCCTTGGGCTTGAGCGGAGGCATGCGCCCGCCGGAGATCTCCACCCGCTGGATGCTGCGGAGGTGCATGCCGAGCGCCAAGTGCTTGGCGCGGAAGGAGTTGGGGTTCACCGACGCGCCGACCTTGGGGTTGGTGTGGCCGATGTTCTCGGCATGCGTGAGGAGGAAGTTGAAGTCAGTGCCGCCGAGCCTCCTAGTGCAGAAGGGGCACCTGTAGACACCCTTGGCGATGGCGAGGTAGGAGACGTACTGGCCGACCTGCAGCCTCCGCAGCACCTAGCGAGTCTTGACGTCATGGTGCTCGTCGTCGCTGCCAGATAGCTGATCCATATCAAACGGGAATTTATTAGTGAATGAGTTGCAACGATGACTAACGTGCATGATAACAAAGTTAGGAAAAACAGAGGCAGCCTCAGTTAGAGTGGACACGATTATATGTCTACAGGGACGGTGTAAGCGAACCAAAGCTCATGCACAACAGATTTGTACACAGAAATGGTTCGCTGAACCCTCCCTGTAAAAATCTGTGCCCACCAATTCATCATATGCAAAGAAACAGATTCCAGATCTGAACTTGAACACATTCTAGATTATTTGCAAAATTAAACGGTTGATATCTTTTGATTCGTGCATAAAATAACTGATTGAGATCCTATGATTACTTGCATAAATTAACTGATTGAGATCCCATTATTACTTGCATAAATTAACCGAACAGCCGAACCCCAAATCTTAAACCAAATCAAGGAGGGATCAAAGCAAAATGGAATAAAATCGGCGCAAATATTAGCCCAATACTCATCCATCGACATATCCATCTACACCGGCACAAATAGGGTTCAAAAAGGAATGGGGAACAAAAAAGGAAGCAAACCGTAGTTACCTCGTTCCATGGGTCCTCCATGGAGGTGTCGTAGGGGTTCGGGGGCGGGACGTACGGCACCGGCTCGTAGGGGTCATATCCCGGCGGGATCTGACCGCGACCGGCGGCAGCAGCCTCCGATGCACCGGCGGAGGCGACGGCGACGTCCGTTGAGGGGACGGCGGCGACGTCCGTTGAGGGGACAGCGTCGAAGAGGGAGGCGTCGCGCTTGGAGCCGACGGCGCCGTGGACGATGGGATTGGCATTCTCCTTGTCCATCTCGCCGGCAGAGGAGAGGGAGAGGGAGAGGGTTTTTTGCTTTGGAGAAGATGATGAGACGTGAGAGAGGCGGCGTTGCGTAGGCGAGTGAGAGTGACAGAGATAGTGGGAGGAGGCATCTATAAAGGCAAGGGGTGGTTAATGTGACCCGCGTCCTACGCGTCCACCGCTGCACGTCTGTACGTCTTCGACTTCTGCAATGCGCCACGCGTCCACGATTGCACGTCTTCGACTTCTGCACTGCGACCGGCGTCTACGCGTCAACAATTGCACGTCTTTCATTTCTGCACCGCAACACGCGTCCTCGAGTCAAACCCTGGAAATTTAGATATACTCATGTATAACCTCGAGTATTATACTAGCATTTTTTGTGTGCTCAGTTTTCCCCTTGAGTGCTAATACTGGCTAGTGCAATTTTCTCAGTTTTACCCTCAAGTAGCTGGTCAACAGACAGTCAACAAATGGGATTAACTAGTTAAATGAGTCATTTAATGTGCAAAAAATTCCGAAAATAGTGGCACATACTCATGGAGTATTTACCACAAATTGCCAGTTCTCAAAACATAGATAAGTCATAGATAAATCAAGTTTTACCACAAATTGCCACTTCTCAAAGGCCTTCTCAAATCACCTAGTAGCTATGAAGGTGCATGGTTTTCCACAATAAGCCCTTCCCAAAACAGCTTTCCCCAAAACATACTTTGTCTAAATGAGGCCACAATTCTCACACTCATGTATATTTGTATTGCAAATAGTTTGAGATAGGCCAAGATGGGTTTTATTGTACAAAACACGCATTTTTCATTTTTTAAATCTCATATTTGAATCCCTTAGTCTGTTTATTACATAGGTTCCCTTGGTTTCTTGATACTACTCAGTTTTGCCCTCTCCCTCCACAAATTCTCTCACACGTGCAACATTGCCCTGATTGGCCTAGCCCATGTCACGCGGATCGTGCCCGCCGACCGTTGATCGTATGATCTAACGGGCAGGATAACCCCTCTCTCTCTCTGTCGGCGGTTACCTTCCACTCTCTAAGTATGCTAAAGGGCGGTTTTCTGTATTTATTTTCACGCGCTAAAAATTATAAACTCTTTTAGGCATTACTTTTCACGCAAAAAATGATAAACCATCACCGATTTGTTGTAGCCATAAATTTTCACGCAAAAAATGATAAACCGTCACCGATTTGTTGTAGCCATTTATTTTGACGAAAATCCCAAATGATAAACCATCACCGATTTGTTGTAGCCATTAATTTTCACGCAAAAAATGATAAACCATCACCGATTTGTTGTATCCATTACTTTTCACGCAAAAAATGATAAACCATCACCGATTTCTTGTAGCCATTACTATTCACGGTAAAAATGATAAACGAACCAATCTATCTATCTCTGTATTTGAAGTTTGGAAGGGTTCACCATCTAGTTATGTTAACTTTCGAGGTTTTGACCTAAAAACAAATGGGTATTATAAAGGGAAATAAAAGTTCAAAAAAATGTAAAAATGAAACAATCTACCTATCTTTGTATAGAAGATCGTCTGTATGATTTTTGAGGTCATTTAGAGAAGGTAGAAAAAAATCCCTTTTGAGAAGGTCGAAAAAACCTAACTTGTTACAAAAGCTGGTTTCAGTGAGACCTAACCAAATTTGGCATACATTATGCCATATCTATAACAACAAGGCATATCTAAAAGGGAAAGTTTCACAAAATTTGAAATTTATGGCGAAAATGATGCCATACATGATGCTGTTTTTCGAGGTTTTAACCTGAAAATCAATTGGATATTATAAAGGGAAACAAAAAGTTCGAAAAATATAAAAACGAAACAATCTATCTATCTATGTATAGAAGATCAGCTGTATGAAATTTAAGGTCATTTAGAGAAGGTAGAATAAATCACCTCGTTAGAAAAGCTGGTTTCAGTGAGACGAAACGACATGCGTTTAAGCAAAGTGATTTTTTCGAACATCTCCAAATGATCCCAAATTTGCCATACATGATGCCATACGTGTAACAACAAGGAACCCTATCTAAAAAGTGTCAAAAAAGTTTGCCCAACCGTATAGCTCTATCAAAAAGAACCTCACCATGGCGCTAGTATAATTTTGGGCTTAGTTACAAACTTTCGTTACCTAACCTTCAACACGAAACTTGTTTCAAATCACTTTTGGCGTACAAGAAACAAATCCCTCCTTGATTTGAGCACCACAGCCTCCAAACTTTGCCGATGCCGATATCGGCATGGTCAGAACGGCTATGCTCGACGCCACTGCTAGGTCACCGTCGGGATGCATCCTCAATCCCGTCCCCTCATTCGATCACTGACACACCAGAGATACCGCTGAGGCCAATGCCGAACGTACATGCTGATGCCAATGCCGAACATGCATCCACGCCGATGTGGGCACGGCCACGCCGCCCCGCTATGCTAGACGCCAGAGACCACCGCGAGGTCTTTCCTTCGCCACCACACTCTTCTAGCACCCATCTATACACGCCAGAAAGGAGAGACACTAGTTTTCTCTACATTGCTCGCGTTCGTGTCGGACACGGTCAGTCAAAGTTTTGAGGTAGTCGTCGATGTCGTCGACCATTTCTTCTCTTCTTTGCATGGTTAAACGCGTCTAGTTCATATCTATCTAATGCGTCTGGTCTCGCCTCATGCAGTTCTTTGTGGACGTCGATCTCATCTCGGCACCCCGCAGGCCACCTCCTCCGTGCCATTGCTGTAGAGCTCCGTTTAAAAATCTATTCCTACCCGTGTATTGCCCCTTGTATCAGCGCCATGGCCCACTTGTCATTCGATATACCGAAGCCCCACTCGTGCGTGTTTTGGTCAGGGATACATCGATGCTTACGGTCAAACAAAGATGGATGGTTGATACGTCTCCAACGTATCCATAATTTCTGATGTTCCATGCTTGTTTTATGACAATACTTACATGTTTTGCTTGCACTTTATGATGATTTCATGCGTTTTCCGGAACTAACCTATTAACAAGATGCCACAGTGCCAGTTCCTGTTTTCTGCTGTTTTTGGTTCCAGAAAGGCTATTCGGGCAATATTCTCGGAATTGGACGAAATCAACGCCAAAGGTCTTATTTTTCGCGGAAGCATCCAGAACACCGAAGGAGAATCGGAGGAGAGCCAGGGGGCCACAAGGAGGGTGGGCTGCGCGGGCCAGACCCTGGCCGCGCCCCCCTATGGGGAGGCCACCCTGTCGACCCTCCTGCGCCGCCTCTTCGCCTATATAACCCCTTTCGACCTAAAAACGCAGGACCAATTGACGAAACTCCAGAAAGACTCCAGGGGCGCCGCCGCCATCGCGAAACTCCAATTTGGGGGACAGAACTCTCTGTTCTGGCACCCTGCCGGGACGGGGAAGTGCCCCCGGAAGCCATCTCCATCGATGCCACCGCCTCCATCATGCTCCGTGAGTAGTTCCCCCATGGACTACGGGTTCTAGCAGTAGCTAGTTGGTATACTCTCCTCCATGTACTTCAATACAATGATCTCATGAGCTGCCTTACATGATTGAGATCCATCTGATGTAATCGGTGTTGTGTTTGTTGGGATCCGATGGATGATACATTATGATTAGTCTATCTATAAAGTTTGTGAAGTTATTGTTGCTGCAATCTTGTTATGCTTAATGCTTGTCACTAGGGCCCGAGTGGCATGATCTTAGATTTGAGCTTTATAATTATTGCTTAGATTGTATCTACAAGTTGTATGCACATGTCACTGTCCGGAACCAAAGGCCCCGAAGTGATAGAAATCGGGACAACCGGAGGGGATGGCGGTGATGTGAGGGACACATGTTTTCACGGAGTGTTAATGCTTTGCTCTGGTACTCTATTAAAAGGAGTACCTTAATATCCAGTAGATTCCCTTGAGGCCCGGCTGCCACCGGCTGGTAGGACAAAAGATGTTGTACAAGTTTCTCATTGCGAGCACGTATGACTATATATGGAAAACATGCCTACATAATTAATGAATTGATGTTCTTTCTTAATGCTTTATCAATCCTATCAATTGCCCAACTGTAATTTGTTCACCCAACACTTGTCACTTGTTATTGGAGAGTTGCCACTAGTGTAGATCGCTGGGAACCCCGGTCCATCTCTCATCATTATATACTTGTTCTACATGACATTGGAAGTAGTATCAACTATCTTCTGGTGCCATTGCTCTCATATTGCTATTACTGCTGCTGTGTTACTATTACTACTGCTCTCATATTACTGCTACTTTCACATCACCCCTGTTACTAGTGCTTTTCCAGGTGCAGCTGAATTGACAACTCAGTTGTTAAGGCTTATAAGTATTCTTTACCTCCCCTTGTGTCGAATCAATAAATTTGGGTTTTACTTCCCTCGAAGACTATCGCGATCCCCTATACTTGTGGGTCATCAAGACTGTTTTCTGGCGCCGTTGCCGGGGAGGCATAGCTCTACTCATAAGTTCACCTGGGGAGTACACTCTACCTCTCTCTCTGTTTTATTTTATTTTGTTTTGCCTAGTTTACTTTTGTCTAGTTTATTTGTGCCTAGTTTATTTCTGCCTAGTATTACTTTGCTTAGTTTACTTTTGTCTAGTTTCTTTTTGTCTTGTTTTACTTTTCTTATATATCCAAAAATCCATAAAAATTTGAAAAACCTAAAAATTAAAAACTGCTGTTATGGGAGAACCTACAACCTACTTGGAGCTTATAGAATGTTATAATAATTATAGAGAATCAAGAACTGGTAAAGTAATGAGTGTTGTGATAGAAAAATTGAAAACAATTGCTAAAATCTTGCTTAAACGCCATGATATAAACTGTTGCTCTCAACAGGATACTAAACATCTTAAATTTCAATGTGGCTTTAGTGAGGAATTTTTAATTAAGAGCTATAATCGGAATTGCTATATTCATTATGGGTTCGAAGAGGTAGAACAATTTGTCGTATTTATGGGAGCCTCTGAGATAGAATCCTTCATGGTTAAGAATTATGAAACTTGTGCTGTTTGTAAGGACCTTAAAGATTATGTCTCTTCTATCCTTAATTTTTTCAATCAAAGTTACAGTGATAATCCTTATATCATTGATTATAAAGAGAGACTCATTAATGCACAAGAATGCACTCACAATTTGCAGGAACCTGTGGAAGAAGAAACTGATGAACCTGAAAGCTCATTGGATGAAAAAGAGGGGGAAATTGATGAACCTGAAAGCTCATTGGATGAAAAAGAAGAGGAGAGCGACGAACAAAAGGAGGAAGAATGGATTAGCTACCCATGCCAACCTTCTAATGAGAGTAACTCTTTATCTCTTACACTATTTGATTGTCCTCCATGCTTACCGAAAGAGGTTGAATGTTATGTTCCTGTGGATTCTCTTGAAATATTCCCTATTGATAAAACTTGTGAGAATAATTATGCTACTGTTATTTATGATAATCCATGCTACTTTGATAAATCTTATGATAATGCTTTGTTTGTGCCTGATGTCGAAATGCATGGTACTAAAGAATTTTGCTTAGCAAATGTTTATGATAAATCTTTAGATGATGGTCCTATGTTACTTGATAATATTAATTGTACTACTAATGAAAATGTGATTGGAGAGTTCTTGACTTTATCTATGAGTCCCATATCTCTTGAGATTGATCAATCATCTTGTCATATTATTGATAAAAGTGAGTTTGAAAGTTTTAATTCCACTATTTTTGAGCTTGATAAAAATTATGTGTTTGGAAATCATGAAAAGTATGCTGCATGTGATAGTTATATTGTTGAGTTTATTCATGAAGCTACTGAAAATTATTATGAGAGAGGAAAATATGGTTGTAGAAATTTGCATGGTACTAAAACACCTCTCTATGTGCTTAAAATTTTGAAGTTACTCTTGTTTTATCTTCTTATGCTTGTCACTTTGTTCTTCATGAATTTATTTGTGCACAAGATTCCTATGCATAGGAAGTGGGTGAGACTTAAATGTGTTTTGAATTTGCTTTTTGATGCTTTCTTTTGCCTCAATTCTTATTTCTTATGCGAACATCATTAAAACTGCTGAGCCCATCTTAATGGCTGTAAAGAAAGAACTTCTTGGGAGATAACCCATGTGTTATTTTGCTACAGTACTTTGTTTTATATTTGTGTCTTGGACATTGTTTACTACTGTAGCAACCTCTCCTTATCTTAGTTTTGTGTTTTGTTGTGCCAAGTGAAGCCTCTAATCGAAGGTTGATACTAGATTTGGATTTCTGCGCAGAAACAGATTTCTATCTGTCACGAATCTGGGCTGTTTTCTCTGTAGGTAACTCAGAAAAATATTCCAATTTATGTGCGTGTTCCTCAGATATGTACGCAACTTTCATTAGTTTTGAGTTTTCTGATTTGAGCAACGGAAGTATTTATTAAAAATTCATCTTTACTGGCTGTTCTGTTTTGGCAGATTCTGTCTCTGTTTTTTGCATTGTCTCTTGTGGACTTTAAGCAAGGCTTTCTAGACGTGGAGAGCTGTAGCTAATGTTTTATTGAGTTCTTGCAATGTGTCACTACAGGACCAAGGTGGATTCAAATTTTTTGAGTACTAACCCCTCTAATGAAGTTTATGAGAAGTTTGGTGTGAAGGAAGTTTTCAAGGGTCAAGAGAGGAGGATGATATATGATCAAGAAGAGTGAAAAGTCTAAGCTTGGGGATGCCCCCGTGGTTCATCCCTGCATATTTCAAGAAGACTCAAGCGTCTAAGCTTGGGGATGCCCAAGGCATCCCCTTTTTCATCAACTTATCAGGTTTCTTCTATTGAAACTATATTTTTATTCGGTCACATCATATGTGCTTTACTTGGAGCGTCTGTGTGCTTTTATTTTCGTTTTGTTTGAATAAAGTGGATCCTAGCAATCCTTGTTTGGGAGAGAGACACGCTCCGCTTTTTCGTATGAACACTTGTTCTTCGTTTTACTTTTAATGTTCAATGATAAAAGTTGGAAGCTACAATACTTATGGTTATTTGGTTGGAAACAGAAAATGCCTCATAATGTCTTGGATAATTTGACACTTGGCAATTGTTTTGAGCTCTCAAGTAGATCATGATTAAGTTTTTTTTTCATGTAGTTTAAACCTATTAGTAGAGAACTACTGTAGAGCTTGTTAAAATTGGTTTGCATGATTGGTCTCTCTTAAGGTCTAGATATTTTCTGGTAAAAGTGTTTGAGCAACAAGGAAGACAGTGTAGAGTATTATAATGCTTGCAATATGTTGTTATGTAAGTTTTGCTGTACCGGTTCATACTTGTGTTTGCTTCAAATAACCTTGCTAGCCCAAAGCCTTGTACTGAGAGGGAATGCTTCTCGTGCATCCAAAACCTTGAGCCAACTACTATGCCATTTGTGTCCACCATACCTACCTACTACATGGTATTTCTCCGCCATTCCAAAGTAAATTGCTTGAGTGCTACCTTTAAACAATTCAAAATGCTTCTCAATTTGTGTCAATGTTTTATAGCTCATGCGGAAGTATGTGGTGCTTTATCTTTCAATCTTGTTGGGCAACTTTCACCAATGGACTAGTGGCTTCATCCGCTTATCCAATAATTTTGCAAAAAGAGCTGGCAATGGGATTCCCAGTCCCAAATTAATTAACAAAAATAGACACTCCTCCATGGTATGTGATTGTTGGACGGCACCCGAAGGATTCGGTTAGCCATGGCTTGTGTAAGCAAAGGTTGGGAGGAGTGTCATCATAATAAAACTAAAATAAAAAGGCACTCCTTCATGGTATGAGATTGTTGGCAGGCACCCGAGGATTCGGTTAGCCATGGTTTCTGAAAGAAAGGTTGGAAGGAGTGCCATCCAAAAAAAAAAATGGGAGCCGCTCTTTGAAGGTTTGTCTGGCAAGGGGGTTAGAGTGCCCACTACCATTCGTTGACAACAACAAACACCTCTCAAAATTTTACTTTTTATGCTCTCTTTATGTTTTCAAAACCAAAGCTCTAGCACAAATATAGCAATCAATGCTTCCCTCTGCGAAGGGCCATTCTTTTACCTTTATGTTGAGTCAGTTTACCTACTTCCTTCCACCTTAGAAGCAAACACTTGTGTCAACTGTGCATTGATTCTTACATACTTGCTTATTTGCATTCATCATATTACTTTATGTTGACAATTATCCATGAGATATGCATGTTGAAAGTTGAAAGCAACCGCTGAAACTTAATCTTCCTTTGTGTTGCTTCGATGCCTTTACTTTGAACTTATTGCTTTATGAGTTAACTCTTGTGCAAGACTTTTGATGCTTGTCTTGAAAGTACTCTTCATGAAAAGTTTTGCTATATGTTATCTATTTGTTAGCAACTATAGATTATTGCCTTGAGTCACTTCATTCATTTCATATGCTTTGTAATAGTATGATCAAGGTTATGTAAGTAGCATGTCACTACATAAATTATTCTTTTTATCGTTTACCTGCTCGGGACGAGCAGGAACTAAGCTTGGGGATGCTGATACGTCTCCAACGTATCCATAATTTCTGATGTTCCATGCTTGTTTTATGACAATACTTACATGTTTTGCTTGCACTTTATGATGATTTCATGCGTTTTCTGGAACTAACCTATTAACAAGATGCCACAGTGCCAGTTCCTGTTTTCTGCTGTTTTTGGTTCCAGAAAGGCTGTTCGGGCAATATTCTCGGAATTGGACGAAATCAACGCCAAAGGTCTTATTTTTCCTGGAAGCATCCAGAACACCGAAGGAGAATCGGAGGAGAGCCAGGGGGCCACCAGGAGGGTGGGCCGCGCGGGCCAGACCCTGGCCGCGCCCCCCTATGGGGAGGCCACCCTGTCGACCCTCATGCGCCGCCTCTTCGCCTATATAACCCCTTTCGACCTAAAAACGCAGGACCAATTGACTAAACTCCAGAAAGACTCCAGGGGCGCCGCCGCTATCGCGAAACTCCAATTCGGGGGACAGAACTCTCTGTTCCGGCACCCTGCCGGGACGGGGAAGTGCCCCCGGAAGCCATCTCCATCGACGCCACCGCCTCCATCATGCTCCGTGAGTAGTTCCCCCATGGACTACGGGTTCTAGCAGTAGCTAGTTGGTATACTCTCCTCCATGTACTTCAATACAATGATCTCATGAGCTGCCTTACATGATTGAGATCCATCTGATGTAATCGGTGTTGTGTTTGTTGGGATCCGATGGATGATACATTATGATTAGTCTATCTATAAAGTTTGTGAAGTTATTGTTGCTGCAATCTTGTTATGCTTAATGCTTGTCACTAGGGCCCGAGTGGCATGATCTTAGATTTGAGCTTTATAATTATTGCTTAGATTGTATCTACAAGTTGTATGCACATGTCACTGTCCGGAACCAAAGGCCCCGAAGTGACAGAAATCGGGACAACCGGAGGGGATGGCGGTGATGTGAGGGACACATGTTTTCACGGAGTGTTAATGCTTTGCTCCGGTACTCTATTAAAAGGAGTACCTTAATATCCAGTAGATTCCCTTGAGGCCCGGCTGCCACCGGCTGGTAGGACAAAAGATGTTGTACAAGTTTCTCATTGCGAGCACGTATGACTATATATGGAAAACATGCCTACATAATTAATGAATTGATGTTCTTTCTTAATGCTTTATCAATCCTATCAATTGCCCAACTGTAATTTTTTCACCCAACACTTGTCACTTGTTATTGGAGAGTTGCCACTAGTGTAGATCGCTGGGAACCCCGGTCCATCTCTCATCATTATATACTTGTTCTACATGACATTGGAAGTAGTATCAACTATCTTCTGGTGCCATTGCTCTCATATTGCTATTACTGCTGCTATGTTACTATTACTACTGCTCTCATATTACTGCTACTTTCACATCACCCCTGTTACTAGTGCTTTTCCAGGTGCAGCTGAATTGACAACTCAGTTGTTAAGGCTTATAAGTATTCTTTACCTCCCCTTGTGTCGAATCAATAAATTTGGGTTTTACTTCCCTCGAAGACTATCACGACCCCCTATACTTGTGGGTCATCAATGGTCTGACCTGTCTTTGCGGGCTCTCCATGGCCCCACTAGTCAGAAGATAACGGTCAACCGTCGGGCAACCGGCTGTTACAGCATCTGTGATGGTTTCAGACAAGGTCTTGGGGAAAACTGAGGAAAAACTAAGGAGCTGGGGCAAACTAAGCACAACTAAGGAACCGAGGGCACAAAAATAGAAATCCCAATATTTTAATCCTGCTGTTTACTATAATCACTACTGCTGTCTTTATTACACAGCTGCTTATATTTCACTACTGCTACTGCTATAAAACTGTTGCTACTGATAAACTATTGCGAGCAAGTCTGTTTCCAGGTGCAGCTGAATTGACAACTCCGCTGTTAAGGCTTACAAATATTCTTTGGCTCCCCTTTTGTCGAATCAATAAATTGGGTTTTACTTCCCTCGAAGACTGTTGCGATCCCCTATACTTGTGGGTCATCACTCCCCCATATTGTGATAAAACATTTCTTCTTAATCAAGAGGCAATTAAAGTCCGACTAGAGATGATTAATGGACATTTAGAATTTGAATTTCTCATGAGTATGACACACCACATAGTGACTAGATAATGTTGCAATATCAATACTAAGTGGTGGTACCCATATACACACATTTTATAGAAGGAAAGATGCACAAAGCATATCACTCCCCCAAAATGGGATGTTCCATTAATCACTCAAATAGAGCCAAATAAGATATCATCAAGATGCATTAGGCTCAAAACAATACACAAGTATATGATGAGTCAAACAAACATACTTGAATACACAAGAAAGGCAAGTAAGACACAACACATACAAACACATATTTGGTACAAAACCAAACATGCAAAGGGGCAAGTAACTTACAATAAACATGAAGAGTTGAAGTATAAGTTACCGCAAAGAGGAACATTGGATACAAGATATATATGATAATCCTTATGACTTGGCTTTATGAAATATAATATATGAAGATCCCTTAATTCTTCATGAAGTAGCCAAGTCCCCAAAGTCCTCCACATGCACCTATTGATCAAGTTTGAGCTTGTTGGTCCCCAACCAAGTTGAATTGGGTCCTAAAAGGTTAGTCACAATAGGCTTGGCAACCCAAATGGTTCTTTTCTTGAAACCACTTTGAGTTCCAACAAACTTGGCAAACACATTGCCATCCTTATCCTTCCCTAGAGAATAATCATCATCAACAATTATAGGGTTAGATAAGGTACCACCTAAGCATGAAGAAGCAAGATGCCCCTTCTCACGGCATAAGTAGCAAGTGTTCCCCCTTGTTGGGGGGATAACCCCCGGTATGCCAAAGGCATGCCAAAGGCATGCCAAACCGGATGGTTTGAGCCATCGAGATACCGGTTTAATATTCTTACCGGAAGCAAAGGTAGGAGTTTGGGCTAAGTGAGGCTAAGCCGGCATCCCCAAGGGGGTATGCCGGAACCCGGTAAAGAAGATACCGGAGAGAAGGGCCTGTCGGCAGGACTGGTCAAAGATTCTCTTCAGGGCAAGAAGACAAGGGTGAGCTAAGCAAAGTGGCTTTAATCAGAGCCCTGGCGCCGAAGAGAGAGATGACGCTGAAAGAAGCCGGAGGACGTCAGCGTTCCTGATTAAAGAGGACCCCGGCGTCATCTATGATTAAAGTAGCTTTGTAAAGTAGTTTGTCCAGTCAAAGATGCCATTAGGGTTCCTTGTTCTGTAAGCCACCCTCTCCCCTATATAAGGAGAGGGGGTACTGCCTCATACAGGCGCGTGTCCACACAGGAGAGATAGACGATAGAACTTGTATTCGAGCACCTGTAACCATGTTGAGATCAATGAAGCTAGCGATCTAGTAAAGAGTTCTTCCTCTTGTCTCTCCTCTTACATACCGGCCTTCGGTTGTGTTCTTGAGGAAAGCATCCGGAAGTTCATCCCATCTAGTCGCAAACCCTCCCCCGAATCCTCTAGCGTCCATTCGGCCCCAATCTAAGCCATCCTATGGCATCTGCTCGTTCGCCACGACGACAGTTGGCGCCCACCGTGGGGCTTGAAGTGGCGCTTGAAGGAGTTCACATTCGGGCGGGCGTCCTCGAGATCTCCGGCGAGCGTACGGTGTCCGCGCTCGTGCAGCGCATCTACGCCATGGATTTCATCAACGACAACGCGGGCTGCTTCGCCAACGGCGGCATCTTCCCCAAGAACGGCCGCATCATCGAGTTTGGCAGCCACCGCGTCTACTTCGGCACCGTCCCTGTGCGCCAGCGCCTCTCGCCGGTGCTGGTGGCACCGGACCCGCCAAGATGGCTCTGTGCTGGCCGCGCCGCCGGCAGCGTCGAGGTAATGATGACCGGCGTGGTTGGTGC
Organism: Lolium perenne; assembly: GCF_019359855.2. Taxonomy (NCBI): domain Eukaryota; kingdom Viridiplantae; phylum Streptophyta; class Magnoliopsida; order Poales; family Poaceae; genus Lolium; species Lolium perenne. The sequence goes on along the minus strand of NC_067246.2, from coordinate 187,665,372 downwards.
AGGAAAAGAAGCTGTGTGTGAAGGTGCTGGTCGTGCGGCTTCGACCCGTGCGGCCAAGCCACCATTAGAGCGCGACGCAGGCGCAGCGGGAGCGTCATCCGCGCCACCGGAGACACCGCTCCAAGCGGCGATGAACGTCCTCGCCACCCCCATCGCGCAGAACATCGACCCGGCAGCGGCTCGGGCGGAGCTGGAAGCGCAGCGCCAGAAGGTGCTCGAGAGCGGCAAGGACATCATCCGGGCGCAGCGGGAGCTGAACCTAACCCTACGTGAGTATAACGCTGCCTGTGGCTTTGCTTCTGTTAGCGCGCATGCTGCTAGGATACCGGAGAACCGGCTGAAAGCTCGCAACCTAGATCAGGATTTGCGCAAAAAAATTCTTGCCGGCAAAAGTACCTCTGCATCTGTTAGCATCGTGGAAAAACCTAAGTACAGCAGCCCGGACAAAACTATAAAAGCCGCTAAAGCTGCAGTAGAGCTATGTGAATCGCTTTCCGGAGATGCTTTGGCAAAACAGCAAGAGCGTGTTAGAGAGCTGCTAGAAACTATTGAGCAGCAGAATGCTGAGCAACTGGCTAAGCTGAACAAGGCCGCGGCCTCAAAATCCGCGCGTTCAACAAAGAATGCCGGAAGCAAGTCCCATGGGCAGGCATCGTCCCCCCATCCGGACAGAAGAAGAGAAAAAGAGATGAACGCACAGTAGATGACTGTGTACGATCCGGTTCTTGCCAGAAAACAACAAGCCGGGCAACATGATGCCGGTAGAAAAAGCCAAGGGGCAGAACGAGGCTACGCCAGAGGAGGCTATGCCAGAAACAATCATGCCGGTAGACACGAGACCGGGAAAAATTATCGACCTGCGAGGGCAGCGTATGAGGAGATGCCACCACCAAGGTACCGGCAGGCAAGAGCCACGGAACCGGAAAGATACGGAGAGGGAGATTCCGAGGTAGAGCGAACAAGAGTCTACCGGAACCCCTTGGGAGATCGCCTGGGGGAAAGATGTTTGCCAGACCAGGATGCGAGGCACATGCTGGACAGAGTACATCTTTCCGAAATGATCGAATCTGAGGGTCCTCCTGGCCCGAAGTGTTTTGGCCCACGGATCATGGGAGAGGAGCCACCGGTACGCAATTTCCAGCTGCCTCGAGACACAAAAACATATGATGGCACGACCAAGCTGGAAGATTGGCTGGCGGACTATGTCACAGCTGTTTATGTAGCTGGTGGTGGAGTAAACCGGCGTTGGGCAGTGAGAATCATACCGTCCTACCTGGTAGGCCCTGCACGGATTTGGCTGAACAACTTGCCGGCAGGAAGCATCAACGGATGGCTGGACTTTGAGGAAGCCTTCGTGAACAACTTCAGTAGCACTTACAAGAGGCCAAACCGGCCCCAACAGTTCGCTTTATGCCAGCAACGTGCCGGTGAGACAGACAGAGATTATCTCACCCGGTGGAACTCAACAAGAAACACGTGTGAAGGAGTGATTGAAGCACAAGCGATTGCTTGGTTCAGTCAAGGATGCCGGAGAGGATCACCGCTGTGGCAAAAGCTGCAGAGAAGCATGCCAACAACCTTGGCAGAGATGATACGTGTGGCGGACAGCTATGCATTGGGAGACCCATTGCAACCAGCAGAACAAGATGAGCCGGAGCAGCGACAGGAACAATACCGGGACAACCGGAACCACAAGAGAAGGGAAGAATTCCCGGATCGAAGGTACGCTCCGCAGCACGTTGCTGCCGTGCAAGAAAATTATGATGCCGGCGGCAGCCAAAGGCAAAAAACCGGATCGCAGCCATGGGCGGGTCCAAAAAAGCAGTGGGTTGAAAAGAAACCCTGGGGCCAGAAAAAGAACTGGCAGGAACCCGTAAAATACACCATGGAAGCCGCCATGGATCAACCTTGCCGGTGGCACACGCCGAACCCGGATCACCCGTCAAACCACCTGACGAAAGATTGTTCTTGGACCAAGTACTTGATGCAAAAGGGAGCGGTAAAGGACGCACAGGCACAAGGGTGCTCAACAGTGTTGCCGCCATCGCAAGATATGCTGCGTCAGCAACAACTACCACCACCGCCACCACTCACCGGAGCAAATGCTTTACCGGTACAGCAGCAGCCAAATAGGCAGCAGTACCAGCAAGTTAACCGGGTGGAGCAAAACGATGATCAACCACCTCCACCGGCACCTTTAGGCCGGAATGTTTACGAGGGCCCGCATATGTGCTGTGTTGTCTTTGTCACTGAGCCAACAGACAGGCAAAGTGTGCACCGCCGCTCCATGGAGGTCAATGCTGTGATGCCGGCAGTCCCCAAATACATGCTGTGGTCAGATCAGAAAATTACCTGGTCATTTAAGGATCACCCTAAGATCATGCCGAATCCGGGTGGATACGCTCTTGTAGTGGACCCAATCATGAAAGGGCCGCAAACTCGAGTAAAATTCTGCAAGGTGCTGATAGACAACGGCAGCAGCATAAACATCATGTACAAGCACACCATGCATACGCTGGGCATAACAGAAAACATGCTTCAGCCCACGCGTACAACGTTTCACGGAATCGTTCCGGGCTTGTCCTGTGCTCCGGTAGGAAAAGTTCGGGTGGACGTAGCATTTGGAGGACGTGACAATTGCCGGGTTGAAAATGTTGAGTTTGAGGTGGTGGACCTAGACAGTCCTTACCATGCGCTGCTAGGAAGACCGGCGTTGGCGGCTTTCATGGCTACCACTCACACAGCTTACCTCAAAATGAAGATGCCGGCACCTCGTGGACCATTGACTGTGGTGGGGAACTACAAAGTCTCACTGGAAACTGCATCTGCCGGGTCAAACCTAGCGGAATCGCTGGTGATCGCGGAGGAAAAAAGAAGAATGCAAACTGCGGTTGCGCTGGCTCAATCCTCACAGTTGAGTTTAGCAGCAATGAGTGGAAGCTTGGGTTCACCGGCATTCAAGCCGACAAATGAAACAAAGGACATTGTGCTGGATCCAGCTTACCCAGAGCGCACCGTTCGCATCGGTGCCGGACTCGATCAAGCATAGGAAAGCGCGCTCGTCAGCTTCCTCCGTGAGAATCGGAATATCTTTGCCTGGTCAACTGATGACTTGGTAGGTGTTCCGAGGGAGCTGGCTGAGCACTCCTTGAATGTCCGGAAAGACGCCAAGCCGGTGCGGCAGCCCTTGCGCCGGTTCGCTGAGGATAGGAGGAAGATTATTGGAGAGGAAGTAAACAAACTGCTTGTTGCCGGATTCATTGTGGAGGTCACGCACACAGAGTGGCTGGCCAATCCGGTAATGGTCGAAAAGAAAAAAGATGAGAACCTGGAGGCAAAAGCTCCGAAGGTGTGGCGCATGTGCATTGACTACACCAACCTAAACAAGGCTTGCCCAAGAGACCCTTTTCCTTTACCACGGATCGATCAAGTGATTGATTCAACTGCTGGGTGTGAGCTGTTGTCCTTCCTGGATGCGTATTCCGGTTTCCACCAAATTCCCTTGAAAAAGGAAGATCAAATAAAAACTGTGTTCATTACCCCGCACGGGGCTTATTGCTATGTCACTATGCCTTTTGGTTTGCGCAACGCTGGTGCAACGTACCAGCGCTGTATGCAAAAATGCTTGTTCGATCAAATTGGAAAGAATGTGCAAGTCTATGTAGACGACATTGTGATAAAAACTAAGGTAAAGAACACCTTAATCGATGACATCCGGCAAACATTCGATAACCTAAGACGGTTCCGGATGAAGCTTAATTCGGCGAAATGTACTTTCGGTGTCCCTGCCGGCAAGTTGCTCGGTTTCCTTGTGTCAAGCCGGGGCATTGAGGTCAATCCGGTCAAAATCCGGGCAATAGAAAGAATGACTGTCCCTCGAGAGCTAAAAGATGTGCAAAAGTTTACCGGAAGCTTGGCATCGCTAAGCCGGTTCGTGAGCAGGTTGGGAGAAAAAGCTCTGCCACTCTATGCTCTGATGAAAAATCGACACATTAAATGCCCGGACCCCTCAGGCAGACGTAGCGTTTAAAGAACTGAAAACAATGCTGGCCACAGCACCTATACTGGCTTCACCGCTAGAAAGAGAGCCTATGCTATTATACATAGCAGCAACAAACCGGGTTGTGAGCGTAGTAGTTGTGGTTGAAAGAGAAGAGGAAGGAAAAACCGTCCAGAGGCCGGTATACTACCTGAGTGAGGTGCTCTCCCTCTCAAAACAAAACTACCCTCATTTCCAGAAGATGACTTATGGCGTGTACATGGCCGCCACAAAACTCAAGCACTACTTTGAAGAACATCCTATGAAGGTGGTGAGTGAAGCACCAATCTCCGATATCATGTGCAACAAAGACGCTAGCGGAAGGATTGCCAAATGGGCAATCCAGATATCACCATATGTACCGGTGTACGAAAGAAGAGATGCCATAAAATCACAAGCTTTGGCTGATTTCCTCGTTGATTGGGCGGAGATGCAATACAAACTGCCAGATCAGAGAATAGAATACTGGAAAATGCACTTTGATGGATCCAAACTCAAAGAGGGTCTAGGTGCCGGTGTGGTGCTCACCTCACCAAAAGGAGATCACCTCCGGTACGTTTTGCAAGTACATTTCAGGGCATCGAATAATGTCGCTGAATACGAAGCTTTGATCCATGGGCTTAAGGTCGCAAAAGAAATCGGTGCACACCGGATCATTTGCTATGGAGATTCAGATCTTGTGGTACAGCAGTGTTCCGGGGATTGGGATGCGAAAGATGCCAACATGGCCTCGTACCGGTTTCACGTGCAAAAGATTGCCGGATTCTTCAAAGGGTGTGAGTTTCACCATGTGCCGCGCGCAGAAAATGAAGCCACGGATGCTTTGTCCAAGCTGGGCTCATCCAGGCAAGAAATTCCTCCCGGAATAGCTCTAGCTCACTTAAGAGCACCATCGATCAAACCAAGCCCGGAATCGGAATCAATTTTTGTACCGGAATCGCATGTAGTACCCATGGATATTGATGAAGGAAACCCGGGGACTGCACCGGTAAACTCGGGGACTGCTCCGGCAAACTCGGGGACTGCAGTACCCATACCGGAAGAAATGATGCTGGTAGATAGCATGGAGATAGATGCACCGGTGTTTTTAGTTCGAGAGACACCATCGTGGGTTAAACCTATTAAGGAATTCCTGATCAACGGCACCTTGCCGGATGACGAAAATGAATCAAGAAGAATACAAAGAAGGTCCAAAGCATATACATTCATCAATGGTGAGGTGTACAAGAGAAGCGTTACCGGTGTCCTTCAGAGATGTGTGGAACTGGAAGAAGGGAAAGAAATGCTTGAGGAGATTCACCAAGGAGAATGTGGGCATCATGCTTCATCAAGGGCGCTGGTAGCAAAAGTATTCCGGCATGGGTTTTATTGGCCCACTGCTTTGGAAAACGATGAGGATTTGGTAAGAAAGTGCAACGGGTGCCAGAGGTATGCCAAGCAAAATCATACCCCAGCGTCTGGTTTAAAAACAATACCATTAACATGGCCGTTTGCCGTTTGGTGCCTCGATATGGTTGGCCCATTCAAAACTGCAAGGAGCAGCATGACTCACATCTTGGTTATGGTGGACAAATTCACCAAATGGCTAGAAGTGAAACCTATCGCAAAATGTGATGGGCGCACAGCGGTGAAGTTCTTGAAAGATGTCATTTTGCGGTATGGATACCCGCACAGCATCATCACTGACAATGGAACCAACTTTGCTCAAGGTGAGTTCAAAAGGTTCTGTGAGGACAACAACATCCGGTTGGATTTGTGCTCAGTGGCACACCCACAAGGCAATGGCCAAGTGGAAAGAATGAACGCTTTGGTACTTTCCGGTATCAAACCAAGACTCATTGATGCGGTGGAAAAATCACCGGGATGTTGGCTCGATGAGCTACCATCAGTACTGTGGAGTATAAGAACAACTCCAAACCGGTCTACCGGATACACTCCGTTCTTCATGGTTTATGGAGCAGAAGCGGTCATACCAACTGACATCATTCATGATTCACCAAGGGTACAGCTCTATACCGAGCAAGAGGTCAAAGAGGCCAGAGAAAATGATGTGGACTTGCTAGAAGAAGCAAGAGAGCTGGCTTTGGCAAGAACAGCCATTTACCAGCAAAACCTCAGACGCTATCATAGCCGGAAGGTTAACCCGAGAGTTTTCCGGGAAGGAGATCTGGTGCTACGCCTAGTGCAGCGCACTGAAGGCCGGCATAAGCTCTTACCACCATGGGAAGGTCCCTTCATTGTAAGCAAGGTGCTTCACAATGATGCATACTACTTGATCGATGCACAAGAGTGGAAAAAAGGAAAGGCGGACAGGTCCGGAGAGGAAAGCAAGCGTCCATGGAACGTAGCTCTGTTGCGTCCTTTCTACTCTTGAAGTTGTGGTGTAAGAAGTTCCTTTTTGTACCTTACATGCTATGAATAAAATATGTCGGAACCTTGAATAAATTTCGGGGACTACCCCAACTTAAGTTGCATGTAACTTATTTATTTTTTCAGTTTACCGGTTGCTTATTGAACGTTTTTTCTTTCCGGCTTAGTAGTGTGCTAAATCCTACCGGAGTCTTCGACTCTGCTGCTGTCCGCAACCCGGCTTCATGGCAAGCAAGATAAACCGGTAGGGGGTAAGCACATGAACTGCGAAGAGGGAGAGCAGGAAAGAACAATCCGGAAAATTTAACTAACCCCGGTTTAACCGGTTTTTTGCAAAATTTCAAAGTTATTTCTAAGTTCAAGAAAATGCTTGTTTGGTGAAAGAACCTTGTGCTCATACGCCAAAGAACGCCCAGAGAAGGCAGGCAGAGCCAAGGCAAAAGAACCAAGTGTGCATCGAATTGGATGCGGAAACAATTTGGAAATCTTTGCAGTGCAGGATAAAAGCAAAACCAAAAGCAAATATGCTAAGACAAACTTAAGATAATTAACTACTGGTATAACTTACCGGCATAAAATGTTGTGCAGCAACCAAAAGCGGACTTTAAGTTTTACATCATAAGCCCCGGCATACCGGGGCAGAATTTAACAGAACATTGTCTCAAGACACGCAGGACCAAACAGCATGACAAGGTGAATCTTAAGGCAGGTAATCAGGCAGCGGGGGCTTCAGGAGGAGCATCGCCAGCACCAGCGTCGTCCAGAGGCTCCTCCTCGGCTTCATCCACCTCCTCATCAAGATAATCTTTGACGTCAGGAGGGGGAGGGATGAAGGTGCGCATGTCGGCGTACTCCGCGATGTGGTACGCACGATCCTGCCGCTTAGCGGTGAGAATCGGGTCCAGATCGGTTTCCGCGCCTTCGCGCACTCCGGTAAGTGCATCCAGGTTCAGCTCCGGGTACCAGGAGCAAGCGACGCGGAGGGCAGAATCTGCTCCAGCACGGGCAGCAGAGCACTGCCACTCGCGGATCCTCTTGCCGGCGCCCTTGAGACGATCGCTGATGAGGGAGAAAGTATCCGGCACCTCCTCGCCAGGCCACAGAGTCCTGAAGAGCTGGGTAGCTACATCAGGAATGTCAGATAAATTGCGATCTATGGCGCGCATGTGAGACACCTGCGCATTCAGCGCGACCAGATGGTCATAGGGCGTCCATGGCACGGCAAGATTCGCTTGGCCCTGGGCAGTGCGGCGCTCGTCAACCTTCTTGACAGCATACTTCTGAGAGTCCGGAAAGAGGCCTGTGCAAAGAAAGAAAAAGGCTAAGGAAAGGAATCCGGAAGAAAATACGACCGGAAGGAAAAATGCAACTGGAAGAAAATGCGATCGGAAGAAAAAAGGCTTGCGGGCAGTAGTCAGAAAGCGCAAAGGCAAAGGACTTACGATAGGCAAGCGTGTCGGTTTGCAACACCAGCTTGTTGCACTCCTTCTGCTCCTCCTCCAGCCGCGCAGCTTTCTCCTCGGCAACCTTCTGGGCCTTGGCCAGCTCCTCCAGCTCAGCTAGCAACACCGAGTTGGCGTTGCCGGCATCTTCCAGCGCCTCATCCATCTTGGCCGCTGCATCAGCTTCAGCGGCTTTGAGGGCCTTGGCATGATCAAGCCCCAGCTGGATGAGCTGGGATTTGAGCTCCTGGTAGCTGGTTTTCTGGGTGCTCAGCTCTTCCTGATGCCGCCGGATGAGCTGGTCCTTCTCCCCTGCAACCCGGAAAAGAAGATGTTAACAAGATTGTGCTGGTAAAGATGAAAAGAAAACCAAGTTAACAAGAGAAGGGAAAGAATTGTACGTTGGGCGGCAGCGAGCTGCTCCTTGAGAGCCTCAATGGAAGCTTCCGGGATCACTGTTAAGCAAAAGTTATAAGTGTTAGAAGGAAAAAAGGTTTCCGGTAAAAAGATGCCGGTGGTACAAAATTACCTTGGCACTTGTCGTGTGCCTCAGCGAGGTCCCGGTGTTCCCATAGGAGCTCCTCAAAGAGGGCCTTCCGAGCGTCAGCCGTGAGCTGTTCAAAGAAAAGGAGGTAAGTTAAGTTTTGCGCTAAGAACAGAGTTCTTAACCCGAAACTCGGGGACTGGCAGTGCCGGTTTCGCGCGTTTCTAAGTTAAGTTTTGCGCTAAGAACAGAGTTCTTAACCCGAAACTCGGGGACTGGCAGTGCCGGTTTCACGCTAAGTTTTTAAGTTAAAGTTTTGTGCTAAAAGCTGCGCTCTCACCACAAAACTCGGGGACTGGGAAGATAGACAAGAGAGAAACCGGCATGAAACTAAAGAAAAATCCGGAAGCAAGGAAACCGGTAAAAGTTGAAAGGAGTCAGTAAAGCGTACCATCAAGTTGTTCGTGGCATCGTACCACGCGCTGTCGAGCTCCTTCACGGCGCTGCGAAGCCGCATGAAGTGCTCCTCGGAAGACCGGTCCCCAACAGGGTCAGGCGCCGGCAGCCTGTCCTTGCCCAAACCGCGGGTCGCCGGAGTCATGTCCGCGGCGTTCCACTTCTGGGCTTAGGGCAGAAGATGCCCCAGGTCCCGGCCCCTGCGCTGGAACTCAGTGATACGGCCAAGCAGGTCGGTGGCCTTCGTGGCGGTATCCCTGGCGGCCTTGGAGACGTGCAGCACCAGAGGCTGCTGGCCGCCGGAAGGGGCGCTGGAGGTCGTCGCCTTCCCCTTGATGAGCTTGGAGGTCTTGGGCGGCGGCGCGGTTGGAGCAGCCCTGGAGGGCTTGGTGCGAGGAGCATCTGGCGGTGGCATCAGGATGGTTCATGGAGAAGGGGGAGCGCTGGGCGCGTCACCCGGGTTGGAACTTTCCGGCGCGGAAGTTTCCGGCGCGGAAATTGTCTTCTTTTCGAGGACGGGAGGAGCCGAAGGCTCCGCCCGCCCGGCAGCTTCTTCCTCGGCGCCGATGTTGCTGGCGCCGTTATCCTGGTTCTCTGGGAGGGAGGAAAGATCCTCCTCCGTGCGGTGATCTGATGATGAAGGGGCCGCACGCCCCGAACTTTCATGTGCCCCCCGAAAGGGAGGCAGAGGTGTTGCCGGCACCAGATGGTGCCGGGCTTGAGCGAGGAGGAGGGGTTGAGGTCCTTGCGGAACCTTCAGAGCCCGATGGCCTTGAGCCAAGCTTGAGCGCGGGGCTGAAAGAAAGAAAGAAGGATAGTTGGAAAAAAGCAACCGGAAAAAGAACTTGGCGAAAAGAGGCAAGAAAGTAAGAAACTCACCCGGAGGCAGTCGGCATCAGCTTGCGCCCGTAGCGGCGCACGCCCACTTCCTTCTCCCCCAAGGGCTCAGTCCGGAAGCGCTTGGAGGGAGGGGCCTGGCTGGGACCGGCGTCAGATGCCGGCAGCTTGTTCTTTTGGCCTTGGGCCATGAGTTTGTCCACAAACTCATGGCCGGCCTCAGCGCGCAGGGGCGGCGCGTGCTCGTGGATCTATAAGTTAAACATAGCTAAGGAAAAATTCGCAAGAAGGCGATAACGGAAAAGTATAAGAAACCGGAAAAGAAAATACCTCAAGCATGGTCAAGTCATCGGAGGACCCGGTTGGCTCCGGCGGAGACCGGCCAAGGCGCGCAGCCGGAGTCTTGCCCATCTTCAGATCTTTCCAAAAGATGTAGGGATCTGGGTCGAAGGAATCAAGGGCGCGCTTCACGCAGATCCCGCGTCGCTCTGCTTGGATGAGGGGGAAGCGGTCCTTGGCCTGAAACACGAAAAAAGAGGGTTAACAAGAGCAGAAAGTTACTGGCAAAAACAACCCGAATTGCGTAATCTCTTACTTCTTGGGTCGGAGGGTTAGTAGTGCTGAGGGGAAGGAGGCCCCATTCCCATTCAAACGGCATAGCAGTTTGGCAAATCTGCTTAGCCTTGCGAACAACATCCTTCTTGCTAAGAGGACAGCCTGTGATCTTGGTAGGATCACCAGGGCCGTACATCTCGTTCATCCTATGCACACGGCGCTTCAGAGGAAGTACCCGGCGCGAAATAAAGGTGCGGATGATATCATCCGAGCAGATGTTGGTCTCCTTCTTCAAAGAGGCCATGAAGCGTACCACCCGGTTGGTTTCGGCATGATCCGTCTTCGGGTTGTAGCTCCAATTGGTTCTACTAGGAGGCCCCGCTTGGAACGGAGGAAGATCAATAAGATTGGCGCGGCCGTTGTTCTTCACATAGAAAAAGGTTCCTTGCCAGGCGCGGCAGGACTCGAGGCCGGCGAACTTAAGGAAGGTGCTCCCTTGGCGGGAGCCAACGATGCAAGATCCGCACTCCACAGGCGGCTTGGGCTTAGGGATTTCCTTGCCCTGGACAGAATTAATCCGCAGACAAAAGAAGCGGGCAAACGTCTCACGAGTGGGACGAATGCCGATGTAGGCCTCCATGAAGGTGGCATAGCAGGAAAGGTAGAAGATGGCATTGCCAGGAAGGTGGTGAGCTTGGAGTTTATAGAAATCTAAGAACTCCCGGAAAAAAGGAGAGGCAGGAAGGCCGAAGCCACGCTCAAAATGAGCAAGAAAAACAACATGTTCACCGGGCTCGGGGTCCGGTTCGATTTCGTCACCAGGAATCCGGCAGGTTACTCCTTCCGGAATCCTGCGGGACCGGTATAACAATCGATCTCATATTCAGTAACATTGGAGCCCATCCAGGCTCCACGAGTAATGGGAGAGGGCCCTCCACCGGATGATTCGCTAGAGTTACTCGTTTCTGAGTGGCTACCGGATGCTTGGCTAAAGCTGCCGGATTCGAGATGGCCACCGGACTCTTGGCGGCTACCGGATCCCTGCTGGTTGCCGGAATCGGTATCCATCGGATCTGAGGCCGTGGATTCGCCGGAAGATTGTCTACGACGTTTAACGGAGAGGGAAGAAGAAGAAGCAGAGGAAGATTCCTCGCCAGACATTGGTTTGGGAGGCGAAAAAACAGAAATCCCACACTTGAACCCCGCGCGAAGATCTACGAGTAAGAAGAAAATCAAAGAAAAAGAAGAAATAAGAACACCGTCGACCCAAGATCTGGAAAGCAAGCAGATGGCGAGCAAAGTGGGATTGGCACTAACCTCGAGCGACGCAGTCGCTGGGGAAGACGTTCGCCGGTGAAGAAGCAGACCTACGGTCGCCGACGAGCACCGTCGACGGCGAGGCTAAAAAGGTCACGAAGAAGCAAGAATGCAGCGGGCGCGACGAAGGTGCTGCAGAAGATTCCCGCACGACGAGGTCCGGCGGAAGCACGGCGTGAGTTCGCCGGGCGACGGAGCTCGAGCAAACGACGGCGGACGGAGAGCGGCGAAGGCGCAGAGGCGAGGAGCACTGTGCGCGAAGGTTGGGGAATGCGAGAAGAGGAAGAAGAAGGGGCAGTTGTCCTTATAAAGAAGAGAGGAGGTGGGCCGAAAACCGCTGGGCCGCGGCGGTTCGCCTCGCGGCCCGCGACGGTTCGCACCACGGGCCGCCACGTGGCGAGGAGGTACACGCGAGGAAATGGGAAGCCACACGGAGGCACACACGGGATCCAAAACGGCTAGTGGGATCCGTAGTGGTGCATTTAATGAGCGCGCGGGAGTCGAACCGAAGTGACAACTGACACTGGCGCGACAGTTAACAGTGCGCATGTCACTGACAGGCGCGGGGCCCAAAATATTCTCGACTTCGCCGAGGAAAGGGTAAATGCGAATGATACCGGAGAAAAGAGATGCCGGAAGATGCCTTGCAAAGAGAGAAAAGACAAAAAAAGGGCAAAGATGCCGGATCCAAGCTCAGGCCGGAGAGATTAAACCGGTATCCTAAAGAGATGAAAACCTGGCATGGTCTGTAGGATAGAATCCGCCAGACTATACCAGCTTCGGGGACTAATGTTGGGGGGATAACCCCGGTATGCCAAAGGCATGCCAAACCGGATGGTTTGAGCCATCGAGATACCGGTTTAATATTCTTACCGGAAGCAAAGGTAGGAGTTTGGGCTAAGTGAGGCTAAGCCGGCATCCCCAAGGGGGTATGCCGGAACCCGGTAAAGAAGATACCGGAGAGAAGGGCCTGTCGGCAGGACTGGTCAAAGATTCTCTTCAGGGCAAGAAGACAAGGGTGAGCTAAGCAAAGTGGCTTTAATCAGAGCCCTGGCGCCAAAGAGAGAGATGACGCTGAAAGAAGCCGGAGGACGTCAGTGTTCCTGATTAAAGAGGACCCCGGCGTCATCTATGATTAAAGTAGCTTTGTAAAGTAGTTTGTCCAGTCAAAGATGCCATTAGGGTTCCTTGTTCTGTAAGCCACCCTCTCCCCTATATAAGGAGAGGGGGTACTGCCTCATACAGGCGCGTGTCCACACAGGAGAGATAGACGATAGAACTTGTATTCGAGCACCTGTAACCATGTTGAGATCAATGAAGCTAGCGATCTAGTAAAGAGTTCTTCCTCTTGTCTCTCCTCTTACATACCGGCCTTCGGTTGTGTTCTTGAGGAAAGCATCCGGAAGTTCATCCCATCTAGTCGCAAACCCTCCCCCAAATCCTCTAGTGTCCATTCGGCCCCAATCTAAGCCATCCTATGGCATCTGCTCGTTCGCCACGACGATACCCCTTTTCTTCTTTATTGATTTCTTCTCTTGGGGAACTTTATCTTGATTCTTATTGGGAAGTGGCCTATCTTCAACTTGAGGTAGAGCTTGAGCTTGACCTTGACCTTGTGGCCATTTCCCTTGTTGCTTCTCACTTAAGTGCTTCTTCTTCTTCAATGGGCATGATCTAACATGGTGCCCTTCAACCTTGCACTTGAAGCAAACCAACTTGGCCGGATCCTTGACTTTGTCTTGGCCCTTCTTCTTGTTGCTCTTGCTCTTGGACTTGTTCTTGTTATTGGATTTGAATACAAGTCCACTCTTGTCATTGGGGGATTGTTGCACACTCAACATCTTGTCAAGTGCGGATTTCCCTTCATGACGCTTTTCCAAGTCTTTCTTAAAAGAAAGGACTTGGGCCTCGAGCTCTTTTATTTCCTCTACATGGTTAGTAGAAATACAAGTACTAGAGGAAGTAGAAGCTTCATTGTTAGAGCAACAAGGCAAAGCAAGTAATCCAACACAATGTGTATCACTAGTTTGACTAGATGGATTACAAGGACTAGCACATGGAAAAATAGCATTATGAGTTGAGGTTGTGCTAGTGTCCGAATGAGGCTCGCAAGATATTACTTTAGTGATACTTGCCTCATGAGCTAACTTTAGCCCATCATAGGAAATTAGAAGATCATTATGAGAGCTTGAGAGCTTTTTATGAATTTCTTCCAATTCCCTATAATTGCTAGTTAGCAACTCAAGTTGAGCCCTTAGCTCAACATTCTCCTCTAAGGTAGATGCTTCACAAGAATTAGAGTTAGTAGCACAAGCATCATCAATAGATTTTTCATTTTCAAGCTCATGGGATTCAATTTTTTGTGTGAGCATAAAATTAGTATGCTTCTCATCTTTTAGCTCTTGCTTGAGGATATTGAATCTCATTCTCCCATTTTCAACATGGGACTCCAACTCCACTATGGTTTCCTTGTATTTATTCAAGGTCTCCATAGATTGTTCAAGATTAGCACGAGCTTCTTTATTACCATGAAGAGAAGCATATACCATTCCCATATCATGCAACAAAGTATTATACTCTTCATCATTATCATCATCATCACTCTCATCATTAGAGGATGTGTTAGGAGTCAAAGTAGGAGATACCTTTGATCCATTTGCGATAAGGCACATGTGCATACCGGAGGATGAAGATGAGGATATTCTTGAATCCCTATTTGAAATCATGTCTTGATCCATAGAGTGTTCAGTTTCCTCTACATTGTTAGACAAGAAACCAATAGAGAAAATAGAAGCATTTTGTTCATGGCAAGAAGACAAAACAAGCATATCATCATGGGATTTATGTAAGGAGTTTGTACATGATATGCAAGGACTATCAACACAAGCATGTAGATTATTTTCAATGCTAGATGTGTTTAAGTCCAAAGAGGAAACATTGCAATGAGATAGAGATGAAGAGTCATCACTATTGAGCACAATATCAACATTGAAATTTCCCTCACCACTCACCATATCATTACCTTGTGTCTTGCAACACGTTGGTGAAGTGGAAGTAGATGATAAATCATCACGGCCAGAGGTGGAAGCAACTTGGAGCTCTTCATGATGTGAAGGGGAAGATAGCTCCTCGGAGACACCACCGACCAAATGAGAAATGGATCCACCAAATATTTCTTTAAGCTTGATCCACATCTCATGAGACGACTTTCGCTTTATATATATCAAGAACCTACGAAAATCGGGTCTCAAGGAGAATAAAAGCTCATTAGATACTTGAGCTTCGAGATGTAAGTTTTTCTCATGCTCTAAACATAGATTTTGAGAATCCATCGGAGGAGTAAAACCGACATCTAGAAATTGCTCAATATTTGGACACAAGGTCCGAAGATTACAAAGCAAGCAGTTTCGCCACAAAAGATAATATTTGTGCCATCAAAGATAATTGTGTCATTGTGCACTATACTAGCCGATATCTTTACTCTCAAGGCGGTGAAGCCTTAAACAAGGAGAGACCTTGCTCTGATACCAATTGAAAGATCGAGATGTCGCCTAGAGGGGGGGGGGTGAATAGGCAATTAAAAACTCTTACGGATTTGTCTTGTAAGAATGCGGAATTAAACTAATGTTTAGATTACAAGCACAAACCCTAAATATGCTAAGCTCAACTAAGTATAACAATAGCAACTAGAGCTAAGCAAGATAGGCACAAGATATATGTAGCACAAGTGATAGCAAGATATATGTACTTCAAGCACGATGGCTATCACATGGAAAGAGAGCTCGGGTATAGAAATAACCGAGGCACGCGGAGACGAGGATGTATTCCCGTGTTCCCTTCCTTTGCAAGAAGGTACGTCATGTTTGGAGGAGTGGAGGTCCCACGAAGGATTCCCCACGCCACGAAGGCTCACCCTATTCTCCGAGCCACACCCACGAAGGATAATGGCCCTTTCCTTATGGTTAGCTTTTTCTCCACTCCGGAGATGGCAAGCTCCACAACCACTTCACAAGTTCCACGAAGGAGAAGCCCGGGCCCCTTCACAATCTTCCATGAAGAGATCACCGGGGCACCAAACAAGCCAACTAGGAGGTCTCCCTCCAAGAGTAACAAGCTCACGGTGTCTCACTCGAACTAATCGTGGTGGAGAGCTCAACACTATGCAATGATGCAAAGCAAGAACACTAGAGGTGTTCAAGTCCTTCACACTCAAATCCCACCAAAGCAACGGATGCTAGGATGAGATTGGAGAGGAAGAACAATGGGGAAAGTCAACAAAAGACTCCAAGATCAAGATCCAAAGGGTTCCCCTCACTTAGAGGAGAAACAGATTGGTGGGGATTGTAGATCTAGATCTCCTCTCTCAAATCCTCAAGAATGGTCAAGAATCATGGGGGGAAGAGAGAGAGAGCAAGTTCTTCAAAGGCAACAATGGAGGAGAGAGAATAGGAAGAACTACTTTGGCCCAAGGTGGAAGAAGACTATTTATAGCCAAAGAGGGGAAATAACCGTTGGGGAGAAAGGTAGTGAAAATTGAACATGAAAAATAGCCCAGCCGGTGCATAGGCCTGCCGACCGGGGCAGGAACCGGACAGGCCGGTCACCAGCCCAGCCGGACCGGGGCACAGGCCAGCGGGGCGGGAGCAGGCCGCGTGGGGGCGAGCAAGCCGCGCGCCAGGGAGAGGCCCAGCAGGCGCCGGTCGGGCCGGGGCATGCGCCGGGCCCTCCGGCGGCAGCCGGGCCCTGGGCCGGACGCCCTCTCAGTAGTCGGCCCGGCAGGCATCAACGCCTTGGCCGGCGTGGACCGGGTGGGCCGGCGTGTGGGCCGGTGATGACCCACAAGTATAGGGGATCGCAATAGTCTTCACGGGAAGTAAAACCCAATTTATTGATTCGACACAAGGGGAGCCAAAGAATACTTGAAAGCCTTAATAGCGGAGTTGTCAATTCAGCTGCACCTGGAAACAGACTTGCTCGCAAGAGTTTATCAGTAGCAACAGTTTTATAGCAGTAGAGGTGGTGAAATATCAGCAATAGTGTAACAAAGACAGCAGTAGTGATTATAGTAAACAGCAGGATTAAAATACTGTAGGCACATGGATGGATGAACGGGCGTTGCATGGATGAGAGAAACTCATGTAATAATCAAGGTAGGGCATTTGCGGATAGTGATAAAACAGTATCCAAGTACTAAACAATCCATAGGCATGTGATCCATATATAGTCGTACGTGCTCGCAATGAGAAACTTGCACAACATCTTTTGTCCTACCAGCCGGTGGCAGCCGGGTCTCTAGGGAATCTACTGGAAATTAAGGTACTCCTTTTAATAGAGCACCGGAGCAAAGCATTAACACTCCGTGAACACATGTGATCCTCACATCACCGCCTTCCCCTCCGGTTGCCCCAATTTCTGTCACTTTGGGGCCTCGGGTTCCGGACAGCGACATGTGTATACAACTTGCAGGTAAGATCATAAAACAATGAATATCATCAGGAAACAATAAGATGTTCAGATCTGAGATCATGGCACTCGGGCCCTAGTGACAACCATTAAGCATAACAAGTTGCAACAATATCATCAAAGTACCAATTACGAACACTAGGCACTATGCCCTAACAATCTTATGCTATTACATGACCAATCTCATCCAATCCCTACCATCCCCTTCAGCCTACAGCGGGGGAATTACTCACACATGGATGGGGGAAACATGGCTGGTCGATGGAGAGGCATCGGTGGTGATGATGGCGATGATCTCCTCCAATTCCCCGTCCCGGCGGAGTGCCAGAACGGAGTTTCTGGTCCCGAGATGGAGTTTCGCGATGGCGGCGGTGTTCTCGATAGCTTCTGGTGATTTTGACTTTTCGTATCGCGTTTTTAGGTCGAAGACCTTAAGTAGTCCAGAGGGGGGCGTCAGAGGCTGGCCGAGGCGGCCTCACCATAGGGCGGCGCGCCCCCTCCTAGGCCGCGCTGGCCTATGGTGTGGAGGCTGTGGGCCTCCCCCTGGCCTGCCCTTCTGGCTCCGTGAATCTTCTGGGAAAATAGGCCCTTTGACATTAATTCCGGGGATTTTCCTGAAAGTTGAATTTATGCACAAAAACGAGACACCAGGGCAATTCTGCTGAAAATAGCGTTAGTCCGTGTTAGTAGTATCCAAAATACACAAATTAGAGGCAAAACAATAGCAAAAGTGTTCGGGAAACTAGATACGTTTTGGACGTATCAACTCCCCCCAAGCTTAGCTTATTGCTTGTCCTCAAGCAATTCAGTTAACAACTGAGTGCGATAAAAGAACTTTCACGAACACATTTGTTCATATGATGCAAATATTCTCATGATATGGACAAGTACTTAGGCAATTCATAATAAGATACATGCAAATAAAGTCATCTAATAGCTATGTCAATCATGGAAAAGGTACCAACAAATTAATAATAAGCATCATGAATCATGTTTATCAGCAGGATTGCAATGTTCATAAAAGGATATGATAAAGTGGTATCTCGCTTGCCCGTATTTGTACAGCAAAACATAAATGCTCGGGCACCTTTGAAGTTCATGGAAAGACTAGAAGTAGAGATTGTCAAAGATAAAAGCATCAAAGTTATACCACAGTTAATCACATTTTGGGACAAGCATATTATACTAAGAATGACAGTTGTGCTCTCAAGAAAGTACTCAAAGAAAGGATGGTGACTCAACATAAAAGTAAAAGATTGACCCTTCGCAGAGGGAAGCAGGGATTAACATGCGCTAGAGCTTTTCATTTTTAAATCAGGAGTAAAGGTATTTTGAGAGGTGTTTGTTGTTGTCAACGAATGGTAATGGGTACTCCAACTACCTCTTCAACCAGACTTTCAAGAGCGGCTCCCATGAAGGACGTTATCTCTACCAGCAAGGTAGATCATCCCTCTTCTCTTTTGTTTACACACGTACTTTAGTTTTATTATGGGTGACACTCCCCCCAACTTTTGCTTACACAAGCCATGGCTAACCGAATCCTCGGGTGCCTTCCAACATTCTCATACCATGGAGGAGTGTCTATTTGCAAAATTAAGTTGCTTACTGATGAATCAGGGCAAAACATGTGAAGAGAATTATTAATGAAGTTTGATTAATTGGGGCTGGAAACCCCGTTGCCAGCTCTTTTTGCAAAATTATTGGATAAGCGGATGTGCCACTAGTCCATTATGAAAGTCTGTCAAAAGTAAATGACAAGGGTGAAAGATAAACACCACATACTTCCTCATGAGCTATAAAACATCGACACAAATTGAGAAGCATTTTGAAGGTTTAAAGGTAGCGCATGAGAATTTACTTGGAATGGTTTGAAATGCCATGCATAGGTATTTATGGTGGACACTTTGGAATAACTTGGTTTTCAGGGGTTTGGAAGCACGAGCAGCGTTCCCGCTCAGTACAAGTGAAGGCTAGCAATAGACTGGGGAGTGACAATCAAGAGAGCAATAACCGTCATAATCATGATTGCGGCAAAATAAATTAACGGAGGCATAAAAGTGATACAAGAACTCTGAGGCAAAGTAAATCATTGAGGCTTAATTGACTTTTGTTCAGTCATATGCATGCGTGAGCATGTGCCAAGTCGATTCAAGTGAATTATTCAGAGGAGGATACCACAATGTCATACCTATTTATGAATAAAACAATGCAACCAAATATCTATGACATGCTACTCATATTAATAAGCTGGAGCTAAACATGAGAGATAATGAACTACTAGACTTCCTTAAATGACATATACCTCACATGAACCAACTAAGCATGCTCACATGGATGAGTATATGTACAAAAATGAAAACAAATAGAGTTCATACCAGCCTCTCACCACAGTCGAATTGTCGTAGATCGTCATTATTGCCTTTCACTTGTGTACCTTGAATAATTTGGAATGAAAACAACGCTCCAGCCACCGAAAACCATTGAACTCCATAGTGAACTTTACAAAACCAAAGAAGAACAACAAATATTTTTGGTGTTTTCAAATTGGAAACAAGAACAAAAGGAAACAAGCAAACAAAGCAAAATCTTTTTGGATTTTCTTATAGCAAACCAACGATAGCAAATAAAGCAAAATAAAAGCAAGAAACCAAAATAAACAAATGGTGAAGAGAAACAACAGAAATATTTTTGTTCTTTTTGTGTTTTAGGAAAGAAACAAAGCAAAAACAAGAAAATGAAAACTAGAAGAGTCACATAAACACAAAGCAGCAGAAATTCGTCAAACTTGACAGCAGTACAGTAATCGATTTTTAAGAAATTCTTGCGCTGCTCAGCTCGAAAAGTGTTCAACTAATGAAAGCTAGATAATAACCTGGGGAACATGCACAAAAATTTTCTTCGCAGAATAACTTTCAGGCTATTTTTGAGAATTTTTTTGGTATCAGTCCAGAATCTGTTTTCAGGCAGCACTTCCCCAAATATCATCTCCCTCTTATTAGAAAACCACTTTAAGAAGCTAAACAAGTATGTACAAGTATCCAGCAACTATAATATGCAATGAATGAGTGATGCCGGTATACCTCCCCCCAAGTTTAGGTTTTTGGCCTAAGTGGAGATCAATCCCATGGTGCCCATGAAGTGGCACCTCCGTAGTACGACGAAGATGGATCCTGTTCTGGGTATGTGCTGGAAGATGCACCAGGATACGTGACCATGTACCCATAGGAGGGCTCGGCGTCCTCGGATTCATGCTGCTGGTGGAAGCCATGTATCCTCAGCTGCTCATCCACCTCCTCCTTAGAGCGCGACCACGGTTTCCTGTGAATATCGAACAAAACTGTTTGCGGCAAAGAGATTTCCCTCTCATCCCCGTCAATAAACAACATTTTATAGACAATATTATCTAAACTAGAGTCAGTTGTAACAAATTGATGACTCTTCATAGCAGCAATATCAAGCCTTATAGGAGTTAATTTCACATCAGTAGGGTCAAGAGGAAGATCTAGATATGCCAAAATACGTGAAGCAACTATTCCTCCAAAAATAGGCCCCTTAGTGGACAAACGACGGGCAACAAGAGCACCAAGATGATAAGGTGTTTTTCCAGTAAGTGCAGCAACTAAGAAAGTAAGATGATAACTAGAAATATTGCTAGTGTTCTCCCTACCAAGAATGCTAGTAGCAAGATAGTAAGCGAAATATCTAATGGCAGGGAGTTGAATGTTTCTTATCTTGCCGCGTTGAATGGTGCAGCTATCATCATTGGTAACTTCTCGATAGAGCTCCAGCAAAGCCTTGGGATTATTCTCGATCTTCTTCGCTGTACCTACATGGGCAATATTCAATGCAGTACAAAAATCGCTCAACTTCATAGTAATAGGATTATCATAAATCCTGAATGTAACTGATGGTTGATAGTGCTTGTTGTTGAACTGAAAGCTCTCAACAAAGATTTTAGTTAGCATGTAGTATTGATCCCTCTCATCTTCCATATAGGTGGTTAAGCCCACATTATTGATGAGGACCAAGAAATCATCCAGCAGCCCTGCATTACTCAAAAAGTTATAACATGGAAAAGATGAAGCGTTAGGGACTTCATTAGCCTCTTCAACTTCGAAGCTCGGTGCGAGGACATCCTCATTATAGAATCGTCTAAATCGAGTGGCTGCCCTTGAGGGCCTCCCCGTGCTTGTCGTCTCTCTTTCGAACACTTCTCCAAAGTTATAGTTATCCATCCTCCTTTTCTGAAATTTTTCAACAAACATTATAAAATTTAATTTGGAGACATATAATTGAGGGAAACTACTATATGAACTTGCTAGAGTACTAAACATGCATCAAAACTAGTTTTTACAACTTAGAGCAAGCATGCAAGCTCACTAAACATGTTACCTACAGCAAAAAGATATTCAAGATATACTCAACCAAACAAAATTCTAATTGGATAATCGGAGGAGTCACATACCGGAGAGCAAATGTCAAATTTCAGACAAAAATCTGGGCTGAGCAAAGAGATCGATAAATCCTGAGCTCTTGAGCAAAAACGCGAGTGAGAGAAAGCTGGTACGAGTTTTTTCGGGAGAGAGAGTGAGATGGGAGGAAGAGATGAGTAAGTGGGGCAAGGAGGGGCCCACACCACAGGGTGGCGCGCCCCCTCCTTGGCCGCGTCGGCCGGTGGGGAGCAGCCCTGGGGTGCCCCACTGGTCATCCTCAGGTGCTCCCAGATGCCCCTTAAAAAATAAGACCAACGATATAATTTTTGTGAATTTTTGAAAACTTTGAAAAATGCACATTTCTGGGTATTAAAATTATTATTACTGGGCAGAAAAAGATTTTGAAATATCTATTCAACTAAAGAACCTTGCAAAACAATTAGTGCTACAGCAAGTAGGACAAAGGGAGGAAGAAATAAATGTTGTTTAGTTCCTCTATGCATATAAAATATATTTGTTAACAAGGTTGATCAAGTCTTGCCACCAAATAAATTTTACATGACATAAGAAGAAATAAACCTCAAATCAATCATGTTACCTTGTATTGAATTGATACGGATCCAATCATAATATTTTGATATCCTTCTTTAGGCTCATATATAGGACAATCAATAACTCCCACTTTGATAGTTCTCACATTAGAAATTGTATTAACTCCACACACTTTATCAATCCTCTTGGGGAAATAAACGGTATGCTCCTTGTCATCGACATTGAAAGTAACTTTTCCTTTATTGCAATCAATAACGGCCCCTGCGGTGTTAAGAAAAGGTCTCCCAAGAATAATAGACATATTATCATCTTCAGGCATTTCCAACACAACAAAATCAGTTAATATCAAGCAGTTATTAGTAACTTGAACAGGAACATCCTCACATATACCAACATGAATAGCAGTAGATTTATCAGCCATTTGCAAAGATATATCAGTTGGTATCAATTTATCTAAATATAGTCTCTTGTAAAGAGAAAAAGACATAACACTAACACCCGCTCCCAAATCACATAAAGCAGTTCTAACATAATTATTCTTAATAGAACAAGGAATAGTCGGTATACCTGGGTCGCCCAACTTCTTTGGAACTTTGCCATTGAAAGAGTAATTAGCAAGCATAGTAGAAATCTCCTCATTAGGAATTTTCCTTTTGTTAGAGACAATATCTTTCATATACTTTGAATAAGGAGGCAATTTAATAGCATCAGTCAAAGGGATTTGCAAGAATAAAGGTTTCATCCAATCGCAAAATTTATTATAGTGTTCTTCTTCCTTTGATTTTAGTTTCTTAGCAGGAAAAGGCATTTGCTTTTGAACCCAAGGTTCCCTTTCATTACCATGTTTCTTAGCAATAAAATCTTCTTTAGTATACTTTTTATTTTTAGCATGCTTTTCAGGTTCATCTTCAACCTCTTCTTTATCCGAAGCATCATTCTTATCATTATCTTTATCATGTTCATTACCACTTTCAGTTTCAGCATCAGAAATAGAAATACTATTAGGATCATTAACAGGCTCAGAGGATTCTACAACATTTTTATGTTTCTTTTTCTTTTTCTTAGAAGGAGCACTAGTTTCAATTCGTTGAGAATCTTGTTCAACTCTTTTGGGATGCCCCTCAGGATATAGAGGATCCTGAGTAGAAACACCGCCTCTAGTTGTTACTTCATACGCATTTTTTCTTTAGAACTATTTTTTAACAAGTCATTTTTCACTTTAGTGAGTTGATCAATTTGAGTTTGAATCATAAGAAAATGTTTAACAAGCATCTTAACATCATTGGAGGTTCTCTCCACAATATCATGCAAATTACTAATAGCTTGAGAATTTTTCATTAAATAACTCTCTACTCTCATATTAAATTTTCTTGCTTAACAATATAATTATCAAACTCATCTAAGCATTGAGCAGGAGGTTTTGAATACGGAATATCTTCCCTAGTAAAGCGTTGAAGAGAATTTACCTCAATCATGGATGAAGGGGGAATTATCTTGCATAAATCTTCTATGGGAGGTAAATTCTTCACATCTTCAGATTTAATACCCTTCTCCTTAAGAGATTTCTTAGCTTCCCTCATATCTTCATCATTTAATTTAATCATACCCCTCTTCTTCAATATCGGCGTCGGGGCTGGTTCAGGTGTTGTCCAATCATCATGATTCCGGCCTATTTTAGCAAATAATTCTTCAGCTTCGTCTGGAGTTCTTTTCCTGAAAACACAACCAGCACAACTATCCAGGTATGCCATAGACTCAATGGTTAGTCCACTATAAAATATATCAAGTAAATCATGCTTTTCCAAATCATGTCCAGGTCGAGCTCTGATAAGAGAGCAAAATCTTGCCCACGCTTCAGGCAATTTCTCTCCATCTTCCTGGTCAAAACTATAAATTTTCTGCAAAGCAATATGTTGAGCACTAGCAGGAAAGTATTTCCGAAAGAAAACATCAAGCGAACCACTTGGACTATCAATAGAATCAGGAGGCAAACTATTATACCATGTTTTAGCATCATCCTTTAATGATAAAGGAAAATTTTTAGGAACAAAATAAGTACGCATCTTGACATCATCAGAAAACAAGCTACTCAAAGTAGAAAGTTCATTCATGTGTTCTACATCACTTTCTTTTTCAGTACCAAAAAATGGTGTTTTCTCAACAATAGCTATATGA
Source organism: Lolium perenne (assembly GCF_019359855.2). Taxonomy (NCBI): domain Eukaryota; kingdom Viridiplantae; phylum Streptophyta; class Magnoliopsida; order Poales; family Poaceae; genus Lolium; species Lolium perenne. Next base: position 187,641,249 of record NC_067246.2, on the reverse strand, counting down.
GATAAATCAAGAGAAAAATCATAATCCTTATCCTTAATGTTTATAGGAGATGTGGCAAATTTAGGATCAGGAGACAGTTTATATCTAACAGTATGTTGTGCAAGAAGCTTTTTAATTTTACTTGCATCAGTAGTAGCATTGCATTTAACAACAAAATCATCATCAAGTTCCACATAATCTTCATCAGGATCATCACTAGAGTATTCAACAGACTCAGGTGAATTAACAGGTGTAGCAGTATTTTCATTAGGAGTTTCAGTATTTTCAATTTGTCTAGATCTAGCAATTGTAGCATCTAGAAAAGATCCCAATGAACCACTACCACCAAGCACAACAGAAGCATCATCAAAATTATAAGAATTTTCAGATTCAGCAGAAGTACCAACAAGTGAAGCTTGTGGTGGTGAAACAACTTGACTTATCACAGATGGTGAATCAAGAGCAGCAGAGGTACTCAGAGTTGTACCTTTTCTTGTAGTGGATGGTAATATGGCGACTTTAGGATCGCGAGATTTACCCATGATGGAGAATTTGCAGCGAACAATATCAATCCAAGTGAACCTCCAAATAAAGCTATGCTCCCCGGCAACGGCGCCAGAAAATAGTCTTGATGACCCACAAGTATAGGGGATCGCAACAGTCTTCGCGGGAAGTTAAACCCAATTTATTGATTCGACACAAGGGGAGCCAAAGAATACTTGAAAGCCTTAACAGCGGAGTTGTCAATTCAGCTGCACCTGGAAACAGACTTGCTCGCAAGAGTTTATCAGTAGCAACAATTTTATAGAAGTAGCGGTGGTGAAATATCAGCAACAGTGTAACAAAGACAACAGTAGTGATTATAGTAAACATCAGGATTAAAATACTGTAGGCACAGGGATGGATGAACGGGCGTTGCATGGATGAGAGAAACTCATGTAACAATCAAGGTAGGGCATTTGCACATAGTGATAAAACAGTATCCAAGTACTAAACAATCCATAGGCATGTGTTCCATATATAGTCGTACGTGCTCGCAATGAGAAACTTGCACAACATCTTTTGTCCTACCAGCCGGTGGCAGCCGGGCCTCTAGGGACTCTACTGGAAATTAAGGTACTCCTTTTAATAGAGCACCGGAGCAAAGCATTAACACTCCATGAACACATGTGATCCTCACATCACCGCCTTCCCCTCCGGTTGTCCCAATTTCTGTCACTTTGGGGTCTCAGGTTCCGGACAGCGACATGTGTATACAACTTGCAGGTAAGATCATAAAACAATGAATATCATCATCAAACAATAACATGTTCAGATCTGAGATCATGGCACTCGGGCCCTAGTGACCAGCATTAAGCATAACAAGTTGCAACAATATCATCAAAGTACCAATTACGGACACTAGGCACTATGCCCTAACAATCTTATGCTATTACATGACCAATCTCATCCAATCCCTACCATCCCCTTCAGCCTACAGCGGGGGAATTACTCACACATGGATGGGGGAGACATGGCTGGTCGATGGAGAGGCGTCGGTGGTGATGATGGCGATGATCTCCTCCAATTCCCCGTCCCGGCGGAGTGCCAGAACGGAGTTTCTGGTCCCGAGATGGAGTTTCGCGATGGCGGCGGTGTTCTGGATAGCTTCTGGTGATTTCGACTTTCCGTATCGCGTTTTTAGGTCGAAGACCTTAAGTAGTCCAGAGGGGGGCGTCAGAGGCTGGCCGAGGCGGCCTCACCATAGGGCGGCGCGCCCCCCTCCTAGGCCGCGCTGGCCTATGGTGTGGAGGCCGTGGGCCTCCCCCTGGCCTGCCCTTCTGGCTCCGTGAATCTTCTGGGAAAATAGGCCCTTTGACATTAATTCCGGGGATTTTCCTGAAAGTTGAATTTCTGCACAAAAACGAGACACCAGGGCAATTCTGCTGAAAACAGCGTTAGTCCGTGTTAGTTGTATCCAAAATACACAAACTAGAGGCAAAACAATAGCAAAAGTGTTCGGGAAACTAGATACGTTTTGGACGTATCAGCCGGCAGGCCGATCGGCCGGCCGGCCGCCCCTTTCCTTTTCTTTTTCTTCTTTTATTATTTTCCCTTTTTCTTTAATAACAAATGCTCCCGAACTCCGATTCGAATGAAACCAATTTTGTTTGAGAGATAAGAACAAATGCTATCCTATGGAAAGTGAAAACACAAGAATCTGTAGGAGGGGATTTTATCATGAATATAAAAGGTAGAACCTTATATCATGAATAACCGGTAAAATCACCCAACCTCGAAAACGCAATAGAAGATGCATGCGAACTCCGTTTTCGATGAACTTGGGCTTCTTGTAAAGCTAGCAACAAGCTCAAGAACCTCACACAGAGAAACACCAAGAAGCAATAAGGATATGCAAATTGTGCAAAGGATTGAGCTCCCTAAGACGATGTGATCAAGTTACCCAACCGAAAGCCCCTCTTAATAGTGCGGCTATCTATCCTATAATCCGGTCTCTCATCAATCACCTTGAGACCGGTAAAAGAAAACCTATCAAGGACATACCTTTGCCTTGCGCATCCCGCTTGATCTTGATGATAACTCTTCAAGCTTCACTCAAGCCGGAATGCCTCACTTGATCAATGTTGCTTCGTGAAGACTCACAAATGCTCCCCCATACACTATGATGAGAAAGCTCTATTGATGCACATCTTCACATGTCCATTATCACCAAATGGACGGCAAGCTTCAAGCATGTGATCCACTTGAGATGCTCATCTTGAACTTGCCCAACTCAACCTTGTATCTTCTCATACTCACTTAAGATAGAGCATGGCTAATATTGAGTTCCACATAAGAACCCCATCTTCATTTCTTCTTCTTGATCATATCACATATATATCTTCAAACCGATGATCTTGATGCCAATACACAAGATGTATCTTTATTTACATGACATCCATACTTGAATCCAACACATGGAATACATGTAGAACCTATGGAATATTCCTTCATATAAACTCAATGAAAACATTAGTCCATAGGGGTTGTCATTAATTACCAAAACCACACATAGGGGCAATGTACCCTTATAGCATAGCCAAGACCTGGATTCATCATGTATTTTACATTTCTTTTGCATTGTTAATGTAATATAATAAGTTTCACATAATTCATAAAAATCGCGCATGCTTGATGTGCTTTGCTACTGTAACATAATAATAAGCCTCACCTTGTTGGAGCTTAAGATGATCCAAGAAGCACAGCTGGATTGCTCGACGGAGGACATACCGGAGCTTTTGCGTGCCTGAAGTGCATCAACAAGGTTCTGTTGTTCCATGATGACTCCATAAATTTTATTTTTGCAGATATGTACATTGAAGCTTCCGGCTAAATTTCTTCACAAGAACGAAGGTGGCATGTAGCCCGTCACCATGGTCTTGCGAAGGGGCTGGACAACTAAAAATTTCAACAAAATAAGAAGAAACAAAAGAAATTAAAAGGCGCTGCTCCAGAATGCACACCTTTATTTGATGGATTTCCCTCTTCCTTTCATGCCTCGTCGATGTGCAGTCTCTACATCTCAAGACAATTACTCACCAAGAGTGTGGTCCGCCTTTGATTAATAGCATTCTCAAGACCCTCTTAAGCTTCATCCATAAGATGACTTGCAACTCGACCATACCAATTTGCATGAGTACTACATAGGAAGCAGCCAACATAATCTCGCTTCTAGATACAATACACACCAGATAGAAGAAGTTGTGTGGGTGTGTTGTACTGCAACCATTGAAGAGAGCCGAGCACCTTGCAGTTTGTCGGCGGGAAAGCGGTCTTGAACTGGAGGCGCCGAGCAGATAAGGATCGGGGTCGCTGTCTGACCCTGGGGGTTCTGGCCGGCCGGCGAGACGTGGAGCACCAGTCATCTTTTATTGCATCATATTGTGCGGCTCCTGGGTGTCCTCCCGATTTTGGCAACTGCTGTTTAGTAGTAGGTAATAATGTAAGATCTAATTTGATTGCATGTTTAGCATTAAAAAGGAGATTTTGGCAAGTAAAAGTTAATTATGGGGCTTGTTTTTGGCACGTATGATTTGATTGATACGCTATTTACCATGGAAAGCAATCATACGATATAGGAGATATTTGACAGTCGATCACGTGATTGATGCTCTATGTCTTTATATATTTTTATAAAGTGAAAACTGTGGTCATGACGTTGTGGCTACGGATGGCTGGATGGGAAGCAGGAGACGTTTTATAAGATTAGACGGCTCAGATATCTCCAATATTTGACATCAAACATTTTTGATGACGTACAGACTCGATTATAATAGTAGTAAAGATACTAGAAACCTAATTTTGTCCATGATATTAATTGATGTTCATCCAGTAATTGATATTAATGCGTTTACTATTCGTGATCGGTTGTCTACAGTTCTATGAATTTGTCGATATTTGTTGCTAATTTGAGTAAGTACCTACAATACTAAAAGTTGTTGGAGGCAACTTTACTACGAAGTTGCTTGTCCGAACACTATCAGTTTGTGATCGGTTGTCTACAGTTCTATGGGTTCCCTTCCCATCCGCGCCCTCCCACTACCATCCTGAAACTCCTCGTCGAATCTACATCGTCCATTTCTCCATGCCAATAGATGGAGCTGCCTCCTTATTCGTCCACCATGTTGCGCACCAAGTGCTCAACGAAATATCACATTTGACTGGTTCACCTTATAAATTTGAGTACCTCCTAATTACTATTATATATACTAGAAACCTAATTTTGTCCATGATATTAATTGATCTTCATCCAATAATTGATATTAATGTGTTTAATATTCGTGATTGGTTGTCTTTATATGAAGTTGCCCACATTTGTTGCTAAGTTGAGTAAGTACCTACAATGCTAAAAGTTGTTGTAGGCAACTTTACTACGAAGTTGCTTGTCCGAACACTACCAGTTTGCGATCGGTTGTCTACAGTCATATGGGTTCCCTTCCCATCCGCGTCCTCCCACTACCATCGAGAAACTCCTTGTCGACTTTGCATCGTCCATTTCCTTGTGCCAATAGATGGAGCTGCCACCTTATTCGCCCACCATGTTGCGCACCAAGTGCTTAATGACATATCACATTTGACAGGTTCACCTTCTAACTTCGAGTGCCTCCTCTAGTGGGACCATAAGTGCATGATATGGTAACAAGGCAGAGGTGAGAAGTTCAATTTCGCTAAGGTTGCCTCCTTGGTCGAGGTATGAGCTACCGCCTCCACCGCAAGGGCCGCTGCTGATGCCCATGTGAGGGATAAGGAGGAAATATTCACAAAGTTGGTTCCTGAGATGGACAAGGAGGAGGCTTGCAAGGTAGTGGAGAAGGTAAAGTAACAAATCCAACGACAAATTAAGAAGACCCCCCAAATATCATTGGATAGTGGGGATGATCATATGCAACCGTTTGCCGGATGACATGTTTTCCTACCTGTTTATTGTTGATGAAGTGTCCAAACAAGTATTTCATGTTTGGTTTAGTTTACTTATGCACTATATATAGCACTATGTTTGTGAATTTTTAGAGTTTATGTGATGTTCAAATACATTGAGTACTAAGTTGATGAAGCTGGCATTTAGGTGATGCTTCATTTAAGTAGAAATAGTGTTTGAAATGTACTCCAAATGCAATGTTTATGCTAAGGTTTATTCTTACAAGTTAAATTTAGTGAGAGCACTAGGTGCAAGCCTCAAAAAAAACTCAAATATGTGGGAATAAATTTTAGGGAGGTTGTACAATGAGTTAACTTATAAGGAAATCCCTAAATCTGCTGTAATGAGATCTTTTTGCACCATTTTTAGTCCCAAAAGAGGACGAACTCGGTGTCTGCTACTTGAAAAGTGGGAGAGAGGGAATGTCATTTTAGATAAATGGAAATGACACTAGAAATAATGATAGGAAATCTATCTACCACCTCCGAACTATGCAGTTGTTTTTCTCATTAATGTTTTTAGGAAGGGAGAGTGTAACATCCCAAATTTCAATAAAAAGAAAGTTAGAAGAATTCCAGAGAGCAAAATTTCAAACCAACAAAAACTTTTTAAATTGCATATAGTGCCCTGCATAGGACTTGTGCATTTGATTGATATGCCATGATGATTTTTAAGTATGTGTATGTGCTATACTCTAAAACCCAAATGTGATCATGAGAATATCACTAACCACATAAATCAAAAAGAGAAAGAAAATCAAATAAAAGAAAAACCCTAAAACCCTCGCATATGGCCTATGCCATTTTTATAAATTTTGACCCTAGACCAATTTGGTCTTCACCATTAGTTGAATAATGTTACTAAACACTTATTACAACTTTTGGAATCAAATAAACACAAATCAAATGGATTTCAAATTCAAATTGGGCTCACATATGATAATGGTCAAATCTGCCAATTATAGTCTGATCACTACTTTGAGCCCCTGCAGTTCAAATTTTTCAAACTAAACCTTGCTAACTCTTTACACCTCATCCAAGAGAACATCAAGGTGAACACTTTTTGTAAAGATCACCATGCCAAATTCTTTCTAGATCAAATGCTATGCTCCTCCAAAGTTGCAACATTTTATTAAGTGGAACAATCTCACACTTAGCCAAATTTGCAATTCTTTGAATTCAACAATTCCACCACCACACCTCATCTTCTCTGGTCATTTCTAACTAAATCAAACACACACTTTTCAAATTGGTCAACCATTTGAATTCAATCAAATTTGGACAAAAATGACAAATTGCAAATATGGAACTATTTGACACTATTCTAAATAGTGATCTACCTCAACCCTAATCTACCCCAACCTACTCTAAATGGTTCCCCTGCCCCCTCTCACCCTTAATGACACATAGTAAACCTAAGGGGAGAGCATGGCCAGCTAGGACATGGCCATGCCGGCCATGTCACCACCCGACGCACCTCCCCTCTTGTCCTTCATCGCCAACACTGGCCACCGTGCCAAACCTTGCCACCTTGCTCTCCTACACCTCCTAGCACCGACAGCATCACCGTAGACGACGTAGCCTCGCCGGAGATCGCGCGCCAAGGTCGCCGCCAGATGCCGCTCGCGTCGCGCGTGGACGCGCACTGGACACGCGCCACCCCAACGCCTCGCACTCGCCCTGGCCCCTCTCTTGCTGCGTTGAGCATCGCTGCGCCACCACGACGCCACCAGACACGCTCACGACCACTCCCTGGACCGCCGCCACCGGAGACGGAGAAGAAAATCCCGTAGACGCCGCCCGACGACACGGAAGCAATGCGTCGCCCACAGACGCCGCCCGACCGTGCCGTTGCTACCTACAGCTTCGCCTGGACGAGGAGAACGTCTCTGAACCCTTGCCTAGCCCAACACCTCGCCGGAATCGCCGCGCCCATGTCGACCACCACCCTGCCCCGCAGCCCTCGCTCGATTCTATAAATACCGCGTTCCCTGGACGCCATTGAGCACACCATCTCACTCCCCACCCTTCACCACTTCTCCTCGCACCATTAGCCAAGTCAATCGCTGCCGGAGTCGCCGCAATCGCAAGCTCGGAGCAGCGGAAGCCCTGGAGCAATCGCCGTCGATCCAGGCCACCTCGAGCTCCGCCACTGCTACCAGCTGCTTCGCCGTCGTCCACATCTACCTCACGCACACTGCCAACCCTTGCTGGAGCTCTGGTTAGCCCTCCGACCCCCTAGGCTCGCCGGAGAAGCCACGGCATCTCGTCGGAGACGATGATGCACGTGAGCCGTTCGATTCGCTTCTAATCCAACGCCCCCTGTTAAGTCATACCGTTTCGGGTTTTAACAGTCGCTGACATGCGGGACCCACCCTGTCAGCAAGCCCAAGCGCACTGGATGCGTTACTGGGCCGATTTGCTGCGTTTGAATTGGTTTCGGCCCACGTTGGTTTCCCGCCGGCCCTTTAATTCAAATAAGGTTTAATTCAAATCCATTTCAAATCAATACTAGCTCCAACTTTGAAATTCAATAGAATCTGTTTGGCTTGAACAAATTTAACAAATTTCATATTGTTGGAAAGCTACTAAAAAGATCTACAATATGCCACGGGTCTCATCTCAAGATTAGTTGAAGAATTAATCTGATAAAAAGAAGAAGACAGGGACTTTTCCCTATTCAAATAATTATTAAAAATCAACCAAAATAGATATTAAGTTAATTCCAACTCCAATAGCTCACATTTGACTTACACTAATTGTTTATGCAAGAAAATGGTGTGGTCACTTTGCATGATCATGCCCTAGTTTAATTAATGGACCATATGGCTAGTTTATCTAAGTGATATTGTCCAAAACTATTATGCAAATCATATGAAGTATTTTACTTCATTTAAATCTTGTCCCAAATGAATTCATGTGATGTTTGAACCCCTGGTCAAACACTCTTATATGAAATACTTGGAGATTTAAATCATTTGTAGAATTATTAAATGATATGAGGTGGTCTACCTCATTTAAATCATTTTATCAAATGATGATAATGAATGTTTGACTTAGGTCAATATAAATTCATGCATGATTGTTTGAGAAATTAAATCTTAAGAAGCTTTCAATGGGAGGAAATTATTTCTCAAGAACCCTACGGAAACTATCATTTACATATTAAATAAAAGGACATTATTTCTCCTCAAGCAACACAACCAATGCACCCTAATTAGATTAGTTGTGTGATTAGAATAGTTTGTGTGAATGTGATGTATGGAATAGCCATTGAATTAGTTGAGTGATTATACTCGTATTTAAATCTAGACGCTAGCACCGGAGAATACCCGGAGGAAGAAGGTTGCTACCAAGAGGAGGAGGAGGAGAACTTTGAGAACTACCAAGGCAAGCTAATATTCTTGCAAAGTGCAAAGCCCTTTGGGGCAAGGCACCATTAGTCTTACCTTTTCTTACCATAAGCCTACCCCAAGTTTTTACCATACAAGTTTTACTTGTTGTTTTCCAAGAGTTACTTTTATAGTTAACTTTGGTCAAAGTAAAAGAAGTTTACTAGAGTAGTAAAGTTAGTCCCCATCAAGCAAAGCAAGATAGCACCCCTCATGATTTAGAGCTAGTGCTAATGAATTAAAACTTGACTACTCTAGATGGGAACAATGTGACTTGAACTGAATTTGAAACCTTGGAATGATGAAGCATTCCATTGAATGATTTTTGAAGGTGAATATGACCAAGAGAAGATGGTGATTTTTGATAAAAATGATATTGGTTTGAATGCGATACCTTTCCAATATTGAGTACCCCCACAATACCTGATTATGGGTAGGGCTTAACTGGAAGTTTATGCATCTTAGTATGGGTTCCCTCTGAACACACACCATAGGGGTTATGCTTGAGGCTGCCTCCGTTGTTGAGAAATGATGTGAATTGAGGTGAATTGTACGGCCAAGCCCTGTGCAGTTCCCAGGTTGACAGTTGGTCTTCACTGGGAGGCCAAGCTCATGGGGAGAGGTGCTCATACTAGGATTTGTAAGTGAAAGGTTATGGTTGATGATCCGCATACTGTGTTACGATGATTCGGGGTAATCCCGACGATGAAATCAAATGTTGTGGCGCAAGTGTGCAACCTCTGCAGAGTGTCAATCTATTCGAATAGCCGCGTCCACGGTTACGGACGGTTGGAAAGGCCATACAGTTTCCGATGTCAACTTCTTGAAAATGATGTTGAAATGAAATGGGTGAAATGAAATGACTTGTGGTGAATTGAATTGAAATCACCACTTGAATGGTGGGAATGACACTAATGTTCCCACTTGAGTTAGTTAGCACATGAATAAGCTTTTTCTCAAATACTTGTGAACTAAAATTGGCTTTATGCAAATAAACTAGAGCTTAGTAAACCTTACTAGAAATGTCTAGCACTTACATTAGTATTAGTTTGCGAGTACTTGAAGTACTCACGGCTTTGTCCCTAGCTATTCAAATGGCCAGAGTATGAAGATGAACAAGGAGATTTAGCAGGACGCCTACAACAACTAGGAGTCTTCCGACGTCAAGCGTTGGCCTGTGGACTAGAGAGTCCTTGTATCTTACGCTTCCGCTATGAACTTGTGTTTGTTCGTTGATCAATAGATCAACTATTCGTGTAATATGGATCAGGTGATTCCAATTTGTAAGCCATTATGGTTTGTAATGAATGGTGACTATGATACTTAACTATTATGCCTCGCAACAACAATATTCCTGGGATTGCGATGTATGACATAATAGGCATTCGGACTTAAAAATTCGGGTGTTGACAAAGTTGGTATCAGAGCCATTGTTTGACCTTAGAAGACCTTAGTTAGAATGGGCATTCTGAAAAACTTAACTTTGAAATCAAATGAAGAGAATATTTGCAAAAATTTACTTACACTCTTGTCTTTGAGACTTTTCCAAAATTTGATGAATCATGTTCTATCTTATTTGAATCTACTTAAAATTTTGCCACACTTTGCACTCTCTAACTTACTCATCCAATTCTCTTTCAGATGGAGCCGAATGAACCCGTCAACACCAAATTTTACCAACTTGGGAATGGGGGGAGTCTGATCTTCGAGCACGACCTCAACGCCCTTTCGTACTTCCTCGAGCGCCCGCACCCTGAGTTCCACGGGATTCAGGTGGACGACACTCCTGGAGGAGAGTTGCAGTGGATCATCACTGCCGACTTGAGGGGCAAGATGGAGCCTCCCACCTCGGAGAGGATCCTCTTCTCCTTCCGCCGAGAGCAACTGGCTCGATGGACTCGCACGTGGCCTTCAGGAGGCACTTGCGCGCCTTTGTGGATAAACGTGGTGCGCATCCTCACTTCGCGCTTTGCGCATCTCGTGAGGCGTGATGCCATGGGAGTGCCCATGGAGCTGCAGCCGCACCCGCAGTTGAGGCACCATGCTGAGCACCTGGACTTCATGCTCTACCAGACTCAGAAGGACCTCGACGCCACTCGCGTTTACGCGAACCAGACCCATGCTCACATCATCGAGCAGGGTGAGGCGATCAAGCTCCTCAACAAAGATCGCAAGGCCCTTCGCCAGCAGCGTGCCAAGAAGGATGCTACGATTGTGCGCCTTCGCGCCAAGATCGCAGCACTTGAGGCCACTGTCAAGGCCCAGGAGGATCAGCTTAGAGAGATGGAGGACGACGACGGAGGTATCGACCTTCAGGGAGGAGGAGCCTTCCTGAGCGACAACGACGACTTTGAGGAGGACGAGTTCACCGAGGAGGAGGACTACGAGTTCCTGGAGGCAGGACCTGACGACTACATCCCGATCGACGTCGAGGATGAGGAGTAGTTGCACTAGTTTCACTTATGTAGGTGTGAGTTGTATCCCGTCCTTTGTATCGTAGCATGAGAATGGTTCTTAAAACCATGGAAGTAAGTGTGTGTTAGTTGGTACTATGTGATGAATGAATGAATGAATGTTATGTTGGTCATGAAAAGATTACAAGTTTCAAATGTTTTCGAACTTACCCAAAATAAAACATAGAAATTTCCCTCTTATCTTATGATCTTCTCTATCTTCAGATGGCCCCTCCCAATCGCACTAACGATGCGATGATGCAACTGCTGCAAACCCTGCTTGCCGACAGGGAGACAGAAAGAGCTGAACGCCAAGCCAACATCGCAGCCTTGCAGAACATTGCCAATCAAGGCCCTGGAAATCATGACCACCCCGGATCCAAGCTCAAGAACTTTCAGAACACCAATCCTCCGGTGCTTAGCAAGACGGAAGAACCCCTCGACGCCGACGACTGGCTCCAGACTATGGAGAATAACTTGGAAGTAGCCGGAGTGGAAGCAAATGAGAAGGTTTTGTTTGCAACCCACTATCTTGCCGGACCAGCCCGCGCTTGGTGGACAAGCACCCATGCCATGAACGGAGGTCAGTTCATGACTTGGGAGGAGTTCAAGCTCAAGTTCAGCAAGTACCATGTACCCCCGGGTCTTATCAAAAAGATGAGGGATGAGTTCCGTGAATTGAAGCAAGGTTGCTTGACGGTGGTAGAATACCGCGACAGGTTCCTCACACTGTCAAGGTACGCCCCCGACGAGACTGACACCACCGAGAAGAGACAGGAGAGATTCCTGAACGGACTGCATGATGAGATGCAGACTGTCCTCGTCAACATCCCCTTCGCCGACCTTGAAGCCCTTGTTGACTCCGCCATCCAGATGGAGGGCAAGCTGAACCAAGCCAATGAGAACCGCAAGCGTCGTATGATGCACCAGAGTGGGTCTAGCAATGCCCAGAAGTATCGCCCCAGCTCAAGCGGAGGTTTCACTCCGAGAAACAACAACAAGCCCCCGATGCAGAATTCGCGCCCCGGTTATCAGAACCGGAGGGGAGGAAACTCCAAGCCAGGAGGCTACAACAACAACAACTACAACAACAACAACAACAACTACAACCGCGCTCCGCCCAGAGCCCCCAACAACAACAACAACAACAACAACAACAACACCAACACCGCTCCCAGAACCGGAAGCAACGCCATTCCCGTTGCGACCAAGGACAAGGCCACCATCACTTGTTATGAGTGTGGTGTAGTGGGGCACTACTCCAACGAGTGTCCCAAGAGGCTCGCCAAGCTCGCCGGCAACACCGCTGCACCTGCTCAGCAGCAACGCCGTGTCTCCACCGGAAAGAAGTTCGCCCCCAACAACCCCAATAACCGCAACGGCCGTCTCTACCACATGAATGCCGAAGAAGCCCAGGAAGCACCAGATGTTGTACTGGGTATGTTTTCTGTCAACCACATCCCTGCCAGAGTGTTGTTTGATTCCGGAGCATCTCATTCTTTTGTCACGGAAGACTTTGCATCAACAAGTAAAATTCAACCTATCAGTTTGAAGCATGTTATGATAGTTCAAATTCCCGGATCAACCACCAAAGCCAGAAAATTTTGCAAAAATGTACCCATCAAAATCCATGATGTAGATTTCTATGCCAATCTAATCATTCTGGGAACCAAAGGTTTGGAAGTCGTACTAGGAATGGACTGGATGTCAAAACACAATGGATTGATATACTGTGCCAAGAAAGCCATCACCATGACTAGCAGCACCGGTATCATCGTAGAACATGTCTCTGAAAGACTACCCAGAAAATTCACCTGCAACCAAAGTGTATCCAAGCCAACTCTGGATCAAATCAGGGTCGTTTGTCGCTACCCTGATGTGTTTCCAGATGATCTACCCGGTATGCCCCCGGATCGTGATATCGAGTTCATCATCGAGTTAATCCCCGGAACTGGACCTATAGCCCAGAGAGCCTACAGCATGAACGCAACAGAGCTTGTGGAGCTGAAGAAACAGATAGATGATATGTTAGCCAAGGGTCTGATTAGACCTAGTGCATCCCCCTGGAGATCCCCAGTTTTGTTTGTGGACAAGAAGGATGGTGCCAATCGTTTATGTACGGACTATCGTAAGCTTAACGATGTCACCATCAAAAACAAATACCCCCTACCCAAGATAGAAGATTTGTTTGATCAACTAACCGGAGCCAAAGTTTTCTCCAAGATAGACCTTAGAACTGGATATCATCAGCTGAAGATCCGAGCCACCGACATTCCAAAAACTGCCTTCACCACCAGATATGGGTTGTATGAGTACAACGTCATGTCGTTTGGACTGACCAATGCCCCCGCTTATTTCATGAATCTCATGAATAAGACCTTCATGAAGTTTTTGGACAAGTTTGTCGTTGTCTTCATCGATGACATTCTGGTATACTCCAAGTCCGAAGAGGAACATGAACAGCATTTGGAGACTATCCTAGAAACCGTTAGGCACCACCAGTTGTATGCCAAGTTCAGCAAGTGTGAGTTTTGGTTGGAGGAAGTTGGATTCCTGGGACACATCTTGTCTGCAGGAGGAATTGCCGTAGATCCCGCTAAGATCAAAACTGTTATGGATTGGCAAGCCCCAACCACCCAGACCGAGGTCTGCGCTTTTCTTGGATTAGCCGGATATTATCGCAGATTTGTAGAAGGCTTTTCGAGCATCGCTCGACCAATGACCCAACTGTTGAAGAAGGACAAGAAGTTTGAGTGGACTGACAAATGTGAAGAGAGCTTTCAACAGCTCAAGAGTAGACTAACCTCAGCCCCAATCCTGATCATGCCAGACATCACCAAGCCCTTTGACGTATATTGCGATGCCTCCAAGGTTGGTCTTGGATGTGTACTTATGCAAGAAGGAAAAGTTGTATCCTACCTTTCAAGACAGCTAAAGCAACATGAACAGAACTGCCCAACCCATGACCTCGAGCTTGCAGCCGTGGTCCTAGCCTTGAAAGTTTGGCGTCATTACCTCATGGGTAAACGATGCGAGATCTACTCCGACCACAAGAGCCTGAAATATATCTTCACCCAGAAGGAGCTGAACATGAGACAACGCCGATGGATCGAATTGATCAAGGATTACGACATGGAGATTCACTACCACCCCGGCAAGGCCAATGTGGTAGCGGATGCTTTGAGTCGACTGCCGTGTCAGTTGAACTCCATGATCGCAACCGAGCAGCCCAGCTTGTATCAAGAGTTTGAACAGTTTCACCTTTAACTTGTTAGCGAAGGATTCTTAGCCAGCATAGAACTGCAACCCACCTTGGTTAGCCAGATCAAGGAAGCCCAGAAGGACAACGCTACCATCGACGGAATCAAGAAACATATAGCCGCAGGAAAAGCCCCTGGATTCACTGTTGATGAAGCCGGAGTTCTTTGGTAGAAAGAACGTCTCTGCGTATCATCGGACTCAGACTTGAAGCAAGTCATCCTGCAAGAAGCCCATGACACCCTTTACTCAATCCACCCCGGAGGTACCAAGATGTATCAGGACCTGAAGGAGCAATTCTGGTGGCATGGAATGAAGAGAGAAATAGGTAGCTACATTGCCAAGTGTGACATCTGTCAGAGAGTCAAGGCAGAACATCAACGACCCGCAGGACTGCTACAACCACTGCAGATTCCGGAATGGAAGTGGGACTCCGTAGGAATGGACTTTATCACAGGTCTGCCCAAATCCAGCAAAGGCAATGATTCAATATGGGCAGTGGTCGATAGACTGACCAAGGTAGCCCATTTCATCGCCGTCAAGACCACATACCAAGGCCCAAAGTTAGCTGAACTGTACATCTCCAGAATAGTCGCCCTGCACGGAACCCCGAAATCGATAGTGTCAGATAGAGGATCAGAATTCACCTCAAGATTCTGGCAGAAGGTGCACGAAGGACTAGGAACCCGTCTGAATTTCAGCACCGCCTATCACCCTCAGACCGACGGACAGACTGAGAGAGTCAACCAGATACTGGAGGACATACTGAGAGCATGTATACTGGAGTACGGATCCAAGTGGGAAGACTGCTTACCTTATGCAGAATTCACTTACAACAACAGCTATCAAGCTAGCCTACAGATGGCCCCCTTTGAAGCCTTGTACGGAAGGAAATGCCGTACCCCCCTGAACTGGTCGGAAGTCGGAGAAAGCCAAGTTTTTGGCCCAGATGTTCTTCGTGAAGCCGAAGAGAAAGTGCACAAGATTCGCGAGTACCTCAAGAAGGCGCAATCAAGACAGAAGAGCTACGCCAACAAGAGACGTTGGGAGATGACCTTCGAGATTGGAGACTTCGTCTATCTCAAGGTATCCCCCTTGAGAGGAATGCAGAGATTTCAGCTGAAAGGAAAGCTCGCACCCCGATATGTTGGACCCTTCAAAGTTCTGAGTCGCCGAGGCGAAGTATCGTATCAACTGGAGCTACCGGAAGAGATGTCGGCTGTGCACGACGTGTTTCATATCTCACTCCTCCGGAAGTGCCTTGAAGTCCCCGAGAAGACCGAAGTGTTCAAGAACATCGATCACCGATCGGTGGATATCAACAAGGACCTAACATACCGCGAAGTGCCGATTCGCATCCTGGAGGAAGATTACCGAAGCACCCGCACCCGAAGCATCAAGTTTCTGAAGATACAATGGAGCAATCATACCGAAGATGAAGCCACCTGGGAACGTGAAGACTTCATGAAGAAGGAGTACCCAGATCTCTTTAGTACCTGACTTTCTTTTAGATCTCGGGACGAGATCTTTTGTAAGGGGGAAGGGTTTGTAACATCCCAAATTTCAATAAAAAGAAAGTTAGAAGAATTCCAGAGAGCAAAATTTCAAACCAACAAAAACTTTTTAAATTGCATATAGTGCCCTGCATAGGACTTGTGCATTTGATTTATATGCCATGATGATTGTTAAGTATGTGTATGTGCTATACTCTAAAGGGATTTCTATTTTCGTGCCCTCGGTTCCTTAGTTGTGCTCAGTTTTCCCCAGCTCCTTAGTTTTTCCTCAGTTTTCCCCAAGTCCTTGTTTGAAACCCGCAGAAGCAGCTCCGACAGCAGGAATCCGTTAGGTTGACCGTTCCGTGCTGACAAGTGGCGTCGTGTTGTTTGTGGGGTCGCGTCGTGTGGGGCTGGTAGGAAGGAACCGCGTGGGACAGGACGAGACCATGTTTGTGTTACCGTAGCGTGTGGGGCCATAGCGTGTGGAGCCATGTGGGTCCGGGACGTGGGCACGAGTGGTTTCTGTCTCTTTCGCCCAGATTAGCAGTTTTCAATGTACCTTTTTCCTCTCTCTCGCTCGATCTCATTCCTATTTGATAGCCCAAATTGGTAGCAAATCTAGAGCAGCTTCTCCTTCTGTTTTTTAACGCCATTCATTTCTTTATGCCTTCGTTTTTACCCAATCAGGTAGGAAATCTAGGGCACAAATCCAGAGAAAATATAGGATAAGCTTGCATAGAGCAGCCAACATAGCATAGATATATTCACGACAGATCCAACAGTAGTACTGATAGAACCCTACAACATAAGCTACATTTTACATGAATTTAAGCTGCTCTACAGATAGAGCAGTCACATACAGAGAGTGCAGTAGGCATGTTCAACGCCTCCAGGTTGCGCCTGTGACTCGCCTGGAGGTTGCGCAGGTGAATCCCAAGTGCTTTGTGTTTGGCCATGAACGCATGCACGTTCACCGTCGTTCCAACTCTAGCGCCGCATCTGCCAATGGATTCAGCATGGTTCACCAGGCAGTTGAAGTCGGTGGCGCGGAGCTTCCTGTTGCAGAAGGGGCACTTGTAAATGCCTCGAGCAAAGGGGCCATCGTAATGGCCGAACTGCAGCCTCCTGAGGACGTGACGAGTCTTGGTGTGGAAGGACTCGTCGTCGCTGTCGACGTCGCTGCTCTGCACCTGTCACGTAGCACCAAAGATCGTGCAAAAAACACGGAGTCAATTGCAACGATGATGGAACAGAGACTGAACAAAGATCATGCATGATAATATGGGCTCGAAAAAAAGAGGTAGCCTCAGTTACATTGGACACACTTATATTCAGGATTTGAGTCAGCAAACCAAAGATCATGCACAACAAATTTGAACACACCAATTGTTTACTGACCAAACCCTGAATCAATTTGTGCCCAAATATTCATCATCATCGGTACAAATCTTAAACAAAAGCAAATCACAAGCACTAATAACGCAAGATCTAACACAAAAGGATTGGACTAGGAACAGACGCACCCTAATAATGCTAGATCTAACACAAATGGATTGAACTAGGAACAGAGGAACCCTAATAACGCTAGATCTAACACAAAAGGACTGAAATGGGATAAGAACAAGGGAGCAAAGGGTTACCTCCGGCTCGTCGTCGACGATGTTGGTGTCGTAGGGGTTCTCCGGCGCGACGTACGGCAATGGTTCGTACGGGTCCCGAGCGACGGGGGCCTGGACGGTGGCGGCGGCCGATGCGCCGGTGGCTGATGCGCCGGCTGCTACGTTGGAAGAAGCGACATGGGCCTGGACGGGGGCAGCGGCCGATGCGCCGGCGGCTGATGCGCCGACAATGGGCATCTCATTCTTCTCCATCGCCGGCGGTTTTCGTCGGGGTTTTTTCTTCGGTTGTGGAGAAGATGATGGGACAGGAGAGGCGGTTGCAGTGAGAACGTGCGTCGAGGGAGAGGAAAAGGGCTATATAAAGACGAAGGTGGCGTGTACCGCAACACGCGTCTGCTATGCACGGCTGCAGCGTGCACCGCGACACGAGTCTAACCCTGGGACGTTTGGTGTACTCAGTTATAACCTCGGGCCTTATACAGAAATTTTATCTGTACTCAGTTTTCCCCTCGAGTACTTAGACTGGCAAGTGCAATATACTCAGTTTTACCCTCAAGTAGCTAGTCAACAGAGAGTCAACAAATGAGATTAACATATCTAATTGAGGCATTTCATGCGCAAAAAAATTCAAAAAAATAAAAACATAGTGGCACCTACTCATGGAGTCTTCCTACGCAACCTGCCACCAAGAAAACCTTAACAAACATATATAAATCAAGTTTTACCACACATTGCCACTTCCCAGAATCACTAGTGTAGCTATGAAGATGCATGGTTTTCCACTCAAACCCCTTTGCAAAACATCTTCCCCAAAAACATAGTTTGTCTAAATGATGCCATAATTGTCACACTCATGTATATTTGAATTGCAAATAATGTGATGTAGCCCAATATGAATTATATTGTTCAAAACACGCATTTTTAATTTTGTAATTCTTTTTGTTTGAATCCCTTAGTCTATTTACTATTTATGTGCCCTTGGATTGTTAGTACTACTCAGTTTTGCCCTCAAGTTCTGTCACAAATGCTCTCAGAAGCCCAAACTTATCCTGATTGGTTGAGCCGTTGTCACACGGATCGACTCCACGAACCGTTGATCAACTGATCTAACGGGCAGTATACCCCTCCCCGTCTCTTCGTGGCCACCCATCTCTCTCTCTTCGTGGCCACCCCTCTCTCTCTGTCGGTGGATGCATTATTGTCACGCCTCTAACAATTATCAACTATCTTTCGCTTTCCTTTTTCTTTTAGGGGATATAGTTTTGGCATATAGTTTTAGTAATTTGAAACGGCCCAAAAGTGGTATAATTTTGGTATAAACATGAGGCATACATATTTGCGGATTTCGGTGAATGCATTATTGTCACCCCCCTAACAATTATCAACTATATTTCACTTTCCTTTTTTGTTTAGGGGATATAGTTTTGGCATATAGTTTCGGTAATTTGAAACGGCCCAAAAGTGGTATAATTTCGGTATAAACATGAGGCATACATATTTGCGGATTTCGGTGAATGCATTATTTTCACCCCTCTAACAATTAACAACTATCTTTCGCTTTCCTTTTTCTTTTAGGGGATATAGTTTTGGCATATAGTTTCGGTAATTTGAAACGGCCCAAAAGTGGTATAATTTCGGTATAAACATGAGGCATACATATTTGCGGATTTCGGTGAATGCATTATTGTCACCCCTCTAACAATTATCAACTATCTTTTGCTTTCCTTTTTCTTTTAGGGGATATAGTTTTGGCATATAGTTTCGGTAATTTGAAATGGCCCAAAAGTGGTATAATTTCGGTATAAACATGAGGCATACATATTTGCGGATTTCGGTGAATGCATTATTGTCACCCCTCTAACAATTATCAACTATATTTCGATTTCCTTTTTCTTTTAGGGGATATAGTTTTGGCATATAGTTTCGGTAATTTGAAACGGCACACACTAATATAGTTCGGTGAGCAATGATAAGAATCCCTTGTATAAACATGAGGCATACATAAAGCATTCCAATATAGTTGGTAATTTCGGTGAATGCACACACTAACCATGAAAACAACTACAAGTACATGTAACTGAATAATGAATTTGTAACAAGGTATCCCTTGTAACATCTTCTAGCGCCTGGTGAGCAATGATAAGAATCCGATCGCAATTATACAACAGAAAAAAAACCCAGCCATCAGATTAGCTTGCTTCTTCAACTCGACCAGCTGCCTTAACTGCTTGTTCATTTTCTTTAGTTCTCCCTTCACTTCCACCAGTCCTACATTGGGAGCATTAGGCATAATCGGAACGGCTCCTCTCTCCGCCGCATTCTCTACAGCAAGTCCCCCCTCCCAAATTGCGCTCCCCAATAGCACCAATTGATTCCTGCAATTGAAGCCTCTGAACGTACACATCGATCCACTCGAAATGCCTGCATTTCTTCAGGATCTGAAAACAACAACGGGAACCCTAAATCCCAAATTCGAGGGAATAGCAAGAAAATCGAGAGAAAACAGAGAAATTGGAGCGAGATATAACCTTATCCCCCTCTCTATATGGCAAGCTCTCGCATGCAAGGAACTCACGTCCACGGTTGCCGTTCTCATCCGTCTTACAGATCGACCGCTTCAGAGGCTCCTGGCGTGGGCAGTCAGGGCATCTTGTCAAAGGCACGGGTCCATACTGCGGCCATGAAGAACGGGAGGTCGAAGAGAAACTAGACATCACCCGCCTACCGGAGAAGGGCTGCTGCTGGCGGAGAAGAAGAACAATGGGGCGCGGGGAAAGAAAGGGGAAGCAATGGCATGGGCACGGGCGCGGGGCTGGCTCGGGCTCCCATTTTGCAACGGTCACCTGGGTAAGCTGTGGGTCCGGCGAACTTAACGTGGACAAGTTGTGGGTCCCACGATGATCTGGATAAGTGAAGATGTGTCCACTGTGGGGCACCAACAGCGGCCCCACTTGCCAGCACCAACCAACGTCAACTAACGGGATTCCTTCCGTCCGAGCTCCTTCTGCGGGTTTCAGACAAGGTTTTGGGGAAAACTAAGGAAAAACTAAGGGGCTGGGGATAACTGAGCACAACTAAGGAGCCAGGGGCACGAAAATAGAAATCCCTACTCTAAAACTGAAATGTGATCATGAGAAGATCACTAACCACATAAATCAAAAATAAGAAAGAAAATCAAATAAAAGAAAAACCCTAAAACCCTCACATATGGCCTATGCCATTTTTATAAATTTTGACCCTAGACCAATTTGGTCTTCACCATTAGTTGAATAATGTTACTAAACACTTATTACAACTTTTGGAATCAAAGAAACACAAATCAAATGGATTTCAAATTCAAATTGGGCTCACATATGATAATGGTCAAATCTGCCAATTATAATCTGATCACTACTTTGAGCCCCTGCAATTCAAATTTTTCAAACTAAACCTTGCTAACTCTTTGCACCTCATCCAAGACAACATCAAGGTGAACACTTTTTGTAAAGATCACCATGCCAAATTCTTTCTAGATCAAATGCTATGCTCCTCCAAAGTTGAAACATTTTATTAAGTGGAACAATCTCACACTTAGCCAAATTTGCAATTCTTTAAATTCAACAATTCCACCACCACACCTCATCTTCTCTGGTCATTTCTAACTCAATCAAACACACACTTTTCAAATTGGTCAACCATTTGAATTCAATCAAATTTGGACAAAAATGACAAATTGCAAATATGGAACTATTTGACACTATTCTAAATAGTGATCTACCTCAACCCTAATCTACCCCAACCTACTCTAAATGGTTCCCCTGCCCCCTCTCACCCTTAATGACACATAGTAAACCTAAGGGGAGAGCATGGCCAGCTAGGAAATGGCCATGCCGGCCATGTCGCCACCCGACGCACCTCCCCTCTTCTCTTTCATCGCCACCACTGGCCACCGTGCCAAACCTTGACACCTTGCTCTCCTACACCTCCTAGCACTGACAGCATCGCCGTAGACGACGTAGCCTCGCCGGAGATCGCGCGCCAAGGTCGCCGCCAGATGCCGCTCGCGTCGCGCGTGGACGCGCACTGGACACGCGCCACCCCAACGCCTCACACTCGCCCTGGCCCCTCTCTTGCTGCGTTGAGCATCGCTGCGCCACCACGACACCACCAGACACGCTCACGACCACTCCCTGGACCGCCGCCGCCGGAGACGGAGAAGAAAATCCCGTAGACGCCGCCCGATGACACGGAAGCAATGCGTCGCCCACAGACGCCGCCCGATCGTGCCGTTGCTACCTACAGCTTTGCCTGGACAAGGAGAACGTCCCTGAACCCTTGCCTAGCCCAACACCTCGCCGGAATCTCCGCGCCCATGTCGACCACCACCCTGCCCCGCAGCCCTCGCTCGATTCTATAAATACCGCGTTCCCTGGACGCCATTGAGCACACCATCTCACTCCCCACCCTTCACCACTTCTCCTCGCACCATTAGCCAAGTCAATCGCCGCCGGAGTCGCCGCAATCGCAAGCTCGGAGCCGCGGAAGCCCTGGAGCAATCACCGTCGATCCAGGCCACCTCGAGCTCCGCCACTGCTACCAGCTGCTTCGCCGTCGTCCACATCTACCTCACGCACACTGCCAACCCTTGCTGGAGCTCTGGTTAGAACTCCGACCCCCTAGGCTCGCCGGAGAAGCCACGGTATCTCGTCGGAGACGACGATGCACGTGAGCCGTCCGATTCGCTTCTAATCCAACGCCCCCTGTTAAGTCATACCATTTCGGGTTTTAACAGTCGCTGACATGCGGGACCCACCCTGTCAGCAAGCCCAAGCGCACTGGATGCGTTATGTAACACCCCAAATTTCAATAAAAAGAAAGTTAGAGAATTTCAGAAAAGCAAAATTTCAAACCCACAAAAACTTTTCTATTTGCATATAGTACCATGCATATTACTTGTGCATTTGAGTGATATGCCATGATGATTGTTATTACATGTATTTGATATGCTCTAAAACCCTAGTGTGATCATATGAGGATCACCAACCAATAAATCAAAGAGGAAGAAATTCCATAAAATGCAAAACCCTAAAAACCCTCACATATGCCCTATGGCATTTTTATAAATTTTGACCCTAGACCTATTTGGTCTTCACCATTAGTTGAGTAATGTTATTAAACACTTACTACAACTTTTGGAATCAAAGATTCACAATTCAAATGAAATCCAAACACAAATCTCACTCACATATGGTAATGGTCAATTTTGACAATTCTAGTCTGATCACCACTTTGAGCCCTTGCCATTAAATTTTCCCAAACCAATTCTTGCTAACTCTTTGCACCATTTCAAAGTCAACATCAAGGTGAACAACTTTGGTGAAGATCACCATGCCAAAATCATCTTGGATTAAGAGCCATGCTCACCCAAAGTCCCAACTTTTTAACATATGGAACATTCTCCACTTAGCCAATTTTGCAAATTTTGGAATTCTAAAAATTCCACCACCACCTCAAATCACCTCTGGTCAATTACAACTTATCTAAACCCACACATTTCAAATAGATGCACCATTTGAATTAATTCAAATTTAGACATTTTTCACAATTTCCAAATATGGCACTATTTACACACTATAGCAAATAGTGATCTAACCCAACAAATCTACCCTAACCTACACCATTTGGTTCCCTGGTCCCCTTAAACCCTAATTGATGCATAGTGAGGCTAAGGGGAGGAGAGAGCAAGCTAGGGCATGGCCATGCCGGCCATGTCCCTGAGCCCGTCGACCTCCCTTCTCTCCCCTTGCACCACTGCCCTGGCCACCTCGCCACCGTGCGCCAACGCACCTCCTACGCCACCCTAGCATCGCCATTGTCACGCTCGAGGACGACACACGCCGGCCGACGCGCGCCCTGGACGCGCTCACCATGCCGGTGACGTCGCGCGTGGACATGCGCGCGGACGTCACAGTACACGCGCCGCGAAGCCACCTCGCTCACGCCCTGGCCCCGCTCGCAACACCTTGAGCCTCACCGTGACACCGCGAAGCCGATGGACACGCCCTCGACCACGACCCGCACCCGCCGTCGCCGGAGAAGCCAACCCTGGTCCGCCGCGGGCGCGACAGACGCGGAAGCGAGGCGACCAAACCAGCCACCCCCTACCCTAGCTGTCGCCGCCAAACGACTCGCCAGGAACCGCAGAACAGCGCCACGCCCTCGCCTAGCTCGATAGACCACCGGAGCAGCCGCGCCATGGTCGACCTTGCCACTGCCCCGCAGCACCCTTGCTCGCCTATAAAAGGAGACCTCTCCTCGTCGATCTGAGCACACCATCACCTTCCCCTCTTCTCACTCGACCGCCAGAACCACTCCACCGTCGACATTAGCCACTGACGCCGCCCAATCGAAGCCTCACTGCCACCAGACGCCGCGGAAGCTCGCCGTCGATTGGAGCCGTTCCAGGAGCCGCCGCTGGTACAAGGAGCTTCGCCGTCGACTACACCTTCCCCGAGCATACTGCCATCCCTCGCTGGAGCCCTGGTTAGCCCGCCGACCCCCTACTGCCGCCGCCGCATCGTCGGGTTCTCGTCGGAGACGACGATGAACCACGGCCGTAGATCCGCGATCTAATCCAACGCCCCAGCTTCGCCCATACCGTTTCGGGTTTAAACGCCCACTGACGGGTGGCCCCCGCTATCAGGCAGCCCGCGCGGCACTGGACCGTGGCTGGGCTGGCCTTGGGCCGTTTAAATTGAATCGGGCCCGTTTAGTTTTCCCGCCGGCCTTTTAATTCAAATCCAGTTTAATAAATTGCAAATGAATTTCAATACTGCCTCCACTTTGAAATTCAATAGATTCAAATTGGCTAAACCAAATTTAGTGAACTTTATATGGTTGGAAAGCTACTGAAATTATCTAGCCAATGCCACTGGCCTCATGGCCAGATTCTTTGTAGAATAAATGTGATAAAAATAACAAGACAGGGACTTTTCCCTATTCAAATAATTCTTAAAAATCAACCAAAATAGATATTAAGTTAATTCCAACTCTAATAGCTCACATTTGACTTACACTAATTGTTTATGCAATAAAATGGTGTGGTCACCTTGCATGATCATGCCCTAGTTTAAGTAATGGATCATTTGACTAGTTTAACTAGTTGATATTGTCCAAAACTATTAAAGTAAATTATGTGGAGTCGTATACTTCATTTAAACTTGTCTCACATGAATTCATGGGATGTTTGGACCCCTGGTCCCAAACTCTCTTATATGAATTACTTGAGATTTAAATCAAATGTAGTGTTATTTAAATAGTATGAGGTAATCCACCTCATTTAAATCATTTTCCCAAATGATGATGATGAACATTTGACTTAGGTCAATATGAGTTCATCCATGATTGTTTGAGAAATTAAATCTTAAGAAGATTTCAATGAGAGGAAACTATTTCTCAAGAACCCTATGGAAACTATCATTTACATATGAAATACAAAGAAGTAAATTCTACTTAACCCCCACAACCCATGCACCCTAGTTAATTTATTTGTGTGCATAGAGTAGTTTGTGTGTTATATGTGATGTATGGAATAGCCATTAAATTAGTGAGTAATTATACTCGTATTCCAATTTAGACGGTAGCACCGGAGAATACGCCGAAGAAGAAGGTTGCTACCAAGAGGAGGAGGAGGAACAGTTTGAGAACTACCAAGGCAAGCTATTACCAATGCAAGCTATTATTCTTGCAAAGTGCAAAGCCCCTTGGGGCAAGGCACCATGATTCTTACCTTTTCTTACATGAGCCTATCCCAAGTTTTTACATTACAAGTTTTTACTTGTTTTCTAAATGAGTTACTTTTATAGTTAACTTTGGTCAAAGTACAAGTTGGATACTAGAGTAGTGAGTTAGTCTTCTCCAATCAAAGCAAGATAGCACCCCTCATGAATTAGAGCTAGTGCTAATGAATTTAAAACTTGACTACTCTAGATGGGAACAATGTGAATTTGAAATGATTTTGAAACCTTGGAATGAAGATGCATTCCATTGAATGATTTTTGAAGGTGAATGTGAACAAGAGAAGATGGTGATTTTTGATAAACAATGATGTTGGTTTGAATGCGATACCTTTCCAATTATTAAGTACCCCCACAATACCTGATTATGGGTAGGGCTTAACTGGAAGTTTATGCGTCTTAGTATGGGTTCCCTCTAAACAAGCGTCATCGGGGTTATGCCGAAAGCTGCCTCTACCACAAAAGAAATGATATGATATGATGCGAAATGAGGTGAATGTCCGGCCCAAGCCCTGTGCAGTTCCAGGTTGTGATCGGTCTTCACTGGGAGGCCAAGCTCATGGGGAGAGGTGCTCATACTAGGATTCGTAAGTGAAAGGTTATGGTTGATGATCCGCGTACTGTGTTACGATGATTCGGGGTAATCCCGACGGATGAAATCAAATGTTGTGGCACAAGTGTGCAACCTCTGCAGAGTGTAAACCTATTCGAATAGCTGCATCCACGGTTACGGACGGTTGGAAAGGCCATACAGTTTCCGAGGTCATATCTTTGAAAATGATGTTGAAAGGTGATGGTGAAATGACTTGTGGTGAATTGAATTGAAATCACCACTTGAATGGTGGGAATGACACTAATGTTCCCCCTTGAGTTAGTTAGCACTTGAATAAGCTTTTTCTCAACTTTGTGAACTAAAACTAGCTTTATGCAAATAAACTAGAGCTTAGCAAACCGTACTAGAATGTCTAGCACTTACATTAGTATTAGTTTGCGAGTACTTAAAGTACTCACGGCTTTGTCCCTGGCTATTCAAATGGCCAGAGTATGAAGATGACCAAGGAGATGACCAGCAGGACGCCTACGACAACTAAGCGCCTTCCGACGTCAAGCGTTGGCCTGTGGACTAGAGAGTCCTTGTATCTTACGCTTCCGCTATGTTGAACTATGAACTTGTGTTTGTTCGTTGATCAATAGATCAACTATTCGTGTAATATGGATCATGTGATTCCAAATTTGTAAGACTTATGGTTTGTAATGAATGATGACTGTGATACTTAACTATTATGCCTCGCAACAACAATATTCCTGGGATTGCGATGTATGACATAATAGGCATTCGGACTTAAAAATCCGGGTGTTGACAAGTTGGTATCAGAGCCATTGTTTGACCTTAGAAGACCTTAGTTAGAATGGGCGTTCTGAAAAACTTAACTTTGAAATCAAATGAAAGAAAATATTTGTGAAAAGTTCCTACACTCTTGTCTTTGAGACTTTGCCAAAATTTGATGAATCATGTTCTATCTTATTTGAATCAACTTAAAATTTTGCCACACTTTGCACTCTCTAACTTACTCATCCAATTCTCTTTCAGATGGAGCCGAATGAACCCATCAACACCAAGTTTTATCAGCTTGGGAACGGAGGAAGCTTGATCTTCGAGCACGACCTCAACGCCGTCTCTGACTTCCTTGGGCGCCCACACCCCGAGTTTCACGGGGTTCAGCTGGACGACACGCCCGGAGGAGAGTTGCAGTGGGTGATCACTGCCGACTTGAGGGGCAAGATGGAGCCTCCCACCTCGGAGAGGATTCTCTTCTCCTTCCGCGAGAGCAACTGGCTCGACGGACTCGCACGTGGCCTACAGGAGGCACTTGCGCGCCTCTGTGGACAGAACGTGGTGTGCATCCTCGCCTCTCGCTACGCTCACCTTGTGAGGCGTGATGCCGCGGGAGTGCCCATGGAGCTGCAGCCGCACCCGGAGTTGAGGCACCATGCTGAGCACCTGGACTTCATGCTCTACCAGACTCAGAGGGACCTCGACGCCACTCGCGCTTACGCGAACCAGACCCACGCTCACATCACCGAGCAGGGTGAGGCGATCAAGCTACTCAACAACGACCGCAAGAGCCTTCGCCAGCAGCGTGCCAAGAAGGACGCTACGATTCGTCGCCTTCGCGCCCGGATCGCGTCACTTGAGACCACTGTCAAGGCCCAGGAGGATCAGATTCGTCAGCTGGAGGATGACGATGGAGGCATCGACATTCAGGGAGGAGACGCCTTTCTGAGCGACGACAACGACTTTGAGGAGGACAAGAACACTGAGGAGGAGGACTACGAGTTCCTGGAGGCAGGACCCGACGACTACGTCCCGATCGATGTCGATGATGAGGAGTAGTTGCACTAGTTCCACTTATAGTAGGTGTGAGTTGTATCCCGTCCTTTGTATCGTAGCATGAGAATGGTTCTTAAAACCATTGGAGTATGTGTGTAGTTTGTACTATGTGTTGCATGAATGAATGAATGTTATGTTTGTCATGAAAAGATTACAAGTTTTCAAATTGTTTTCAAACTTAACCAAAATGAACCATAGAATGTTCCCTCTTATCTCATAATCTTCTACATCTTCAGATGGCCCCTCCAAATCGCACCAACGACGCGATGCTGCAACTGCTGCAAACCATGCTTGCTGACCGGGAAACCGAAAGAGCCGAACGCCAAGCCAACCTCATCGCCTTGCAGAACATCGCCAACCAAGGCCATGGAAATCATGACCACCCCGGATCCAAGCTCAAGAACTTCCAAAACACCAACCCTCCGGTGTTTAGCAAGACCGAGGAGCCCCTCGACACCGACGATTGGCTCCAGACTATGGAGAACAATCTGGAGGTAGCCGGAGTAGAAGCCAACGAGAAAGTCTTGTTCGCCACTCACTATCTCGCTGGACCAGCCCGCGCTTGGTGGACAAGCACCCGTGCCATGAACGGAGGTCAATTCATGACTTGGGAGGATTTCAAACTCAAGTTCAGCAAGTACCATGTACCCCCGGGTCTTATCAAGAAGATGAGGGATGAATTCCGTGAGCTGAAACAAGGTCGCATGACGGTGGTTGAATACCGCGACAAGTTTCTCACTTTGTCGAGGTATGCCCCTGATGAGACCGACACCGTTGAGAAGAGGAAGGAGAGATTCCTGAACGGACTGCATGATGAGATGCAGACTGTACTTGTCAACATCCCCTTTGCCGACCTCGAAGCCCTTGTTGACTCCGCCATCCAGATGGAGGGCAAGTTAAACCAAGCCAATGAAAACCGCAAGCGCCGCATGGCGAATCAAAGTGGATCAAGCCACCCCCAAAAGTTTCGCCCTAGCTCAAGCGGAGGTTTCACTCCGAGAAACAACAAGCCACAGATGCAGAACTCTCGCCCCGGTTATCAGAACCGGAGTGGAGGAAACTCCAAGCCAGGAGGCTACAACAACAGCTACAACAACAACAACTACAACCGCGCTCCACCCCGAGCCCCTAACAACAACAACACCAACACCAACACCGCTCCCAGAACCGGAAGCAATGCCGTTCCCGTTGCGAGCAAGCAGGACAAGACCACTATCACTTGTTATGAGTGTGGTGTAGTGGGGCACTACTCCAACGAGTGTCCCAAGCGTCTTGCCAAGCTCGCCGGCAACACCGCTGCACCTGCTCAGCAGCAACGCCGTGTCTCCACCGGCAAGAAGTTCGCCCCCAACAACCCCAACAACCGCAACGGCCGCCTCTACCACATGAACGCCGAAGAAGCCCAGGAAGCACCAGATGTTGTACTGGGTATGTTTTCTGTCAACCACATCCCTGCCAGAGTGTTGTTTGATTCCGGAGCATCTCATTCCTTTGTCACCGAAGACTTTGCATCAACAAGTAAAATTCAACCCCTCAGTTTGAAGCATGTTATGATCGTCCAAATCCCCGGATCAACCACCAAAGCTAGAAAATTTTGCAAAAATGTGCCAATCAAAATCCATGATGTAGATTTCTATGCCAATCTCATCATACTTGGAACCAAAGGTTTGGAAGTTGTCCTAGGAATGGACTGGATGTCCAAGCACAACGGATTGATAGACTGCGCCAAGAAAGCCATAACCATGACTAGCAGCACCAGTATCGTAGTTGAACACGTCTCTGAAAAACTACCCAGAAAATTTACCTGCAACCAAAGTGTATCCAAGCCAACTCTGGATCAAATCAGGGTCGTTTGTCGCTACCCTGATGTGTTTCCGGATGATCTACCCGGTATGCCCCCGGATCGGGATATCTAGTTTATCATCGAGTTAATCCCCGGAACTGGACCCATCGCCCAGAGAGCCTACAGCATGAACGCAACCGAGCTTGTGGAGCTGAAGAAACAAATAGATGACATGCTAGCCAAAGGTTTGATTAGACCAAGTGCATCCCCCTGGAGATCCCCCGTCTTGTTTGTCGACAAGAAGGATGGTGCAAATCGTTTATGCACGGACTATCGTAAGCTTAACGATGTCACCATCAAAAACAAATACCCCTTACCCAAGATCGAAGACTTGTTTGACCAACTCACCGGATCCCGAGTTTTCTCCAAGATTGATCTTAGAACTGGATACCACCAACTGAAGATCCGAGCCACCGACATTCCAAAAACTGCCTTTACCACCAGATATGGGTTGTATGAGTACAACGTCATGTCGTTTGGACTGACCAATGCCCCCGCTTATTTCATGAATCTCATGAATAAGATCTTCATGAACTTTTTGGACAAGTTTGTCGTTGTATTCATCGACGACATCCTCGTCTACTCCAAGTCCGAAGAGGAACATGAACAGCATTTGGAGATTGTCCTAGAAACCCTTAGACATCACAAGTTATATGCCAAGTTTAGCAAGTGTGAGTTTTGGCTGGAAGAAGTTGGATTCCTGGGACACATCTTGTCTGCAGGAGGAATTGCCGTAGATCCCGCCAAAATCAAAACTGTTATGGAATGGCAAGCCCCAACCGCATAGACCGAGGTCCGCGCTTTTCTTGGATTAGCCGGATACTACCGCAGATTTGTAGAAGGTTTTTCGAGCATCGCTCGACCAATGACCCAACTGCTGAAAAAGGACAGAAAGTTTGAGTGGACCGACAAATGCGAAGAGAGCTTTCAACAGCTCAAGAGTAGATTGACAACAGCCCCAATCCTGATCATGCCGGATATCGCAAAGCCCTTTGACGTATATTGCGACGCCTCCAAGACTGGACTTGGATGCGTGCTTATGCAAGAAGGCAAGGTTGTATCCTACCTTTCAAGACAACTCAAGCAACATGAACAGAACTACCCAACCCATGACCTCGAGCTTGCCGCCGTGGTCTTAGCCTTGAAAGTTTGGCGTCATTACCTCATGGGTAATCGATGCGAGATCTACTCCGACCACAAAAGCCTCAAATACATATTCACCCAGAAGGAGCTAAACATGAGACAACGCCGATGGATCGAATTGATCAAGGATTACGACATGGAGATTCACTACCACCCCGGCAAGGCCAATGTGGTAGCGGATGCTTTGAGTCGACTGCCGTGCCAGTTGAACTCCATGCTCGCAACCGAACAGCCCAGCTTGCATCAAGAGTTTGAACAGTTCAGACTTGAACTTGTTAGTGAAGGATTCCTAGCCAGCATAGAATTGCAACCCACCTTGGTTAGTCAAATCAAGGAAGCCCAGAAGGACAACGCTAGCATTGATGGAATCAAGAAAAAGATAGCCGCAGGAAAAGCCCCCGGATTCACCGTAGACGAAGCCGGAGTGCTTTGGTACAAAGAACGTCTCTGCGTACCATCGGACTCTGACTTGAAACAAGTCATCCTGCAAGAAGCCCATGACACCCTTTATTCAATCCACCCCGGAGGTACCAAGATGTACCAGGACCTGAAGGAACAATTTTGGTGGCATGGAATGAAGAGAGAGATCGGTAGCTATATCGCTAAGTGTGACATCTGTCAGAGAGTCAAGGCAGAACATCAACGACCCGCCAGACTGTTACAACCCCTCCAGATTCCGGAATGGAAATGGGACTCCGTAGGAATGGACTTTATCACCGGACTGCCCAAATCCAGCAAAGGCAATGATTCAATATGGGTAGTTGTCGATAGATTGACCAAAGTCGCCCATTTCATCGCCGTAAAAACCACCTATCAAGGCCCAAAGTTAGCTGAACTTTACATCTCCAGAATAGTCGCTCTGCACGGAACCCCCAAATCGATAGTATCAGATAGAGGATCACAGTTCACCTCAAGGTTCTGGCAGAAAGTGCATGAAGGACTAGGCACTCGCCTAAATTTCAGCACCGCCTATCACCCTCAGACCGACGGACAGACTGAGAGAGTAAACCAGAATCGGAAGACATGCTTAGAGCATGCGTACTGGAATACGGATCCAAGTGGGAAGACTGCCTACCTTACGCAGAATTCTCTTACAACAATAGCTATCAAGCCAGCCTACAGATGGCCCCCTTTGAAGCCTTGTACGGAAGGAAGTGCCGTACCCCCCTGAACTGGTCCGAAGTCGGAGAGAGCCAAGTTTTCGGCCCAAATGTTCTTCGTAAAGCCGAAGAGAAAGTCCACAAGATCCGCGAGTACCTCAAAACGGCGCAATCCAGACAGAAGAGCTACGCCGACAAGAGACGTCGGGAGATGACCTTTGAGATCGGAGACTTCGTCTATCTCAAGCTATCCCCCTTGAAAGGAATGCAAAGGTTCCAACTAAAAGGAAAGCTTGCACCCCGCTATGTCGGACCTTTCAAAGTCCTCAGCCGCCGAGGTGAAGTATCTTATCAACTGGAGTTGCCTGAAGAAATGTCGGCTGTGCACGACGTGTTTCACATCTCACTTCTCCGAAAGTGCCTTGAAGTCCCGGAGAAGACCGAAGTGTTCAAGAACATCGATCACCGATCGGTGGATATCAACAAGGATCTGACTTACCGTGAAGTGCCGATTCGCATCTTGGAAGAAGCTTACCGAACCACCCGCACCCGAAGCATCAAGTTTCTGAAGATACAATGGAGCAATCATACCGAGGATGAAGCCACATGGGAACGCGAAGACTTCATGAAGAAGGAGTACCCAGATCTCTTTAGTACCTAACTTTCTTTTCGATCTCGGGACGAGATCTTTTGTAAGGGGGAAGGGTTTGTAACACCCCAAATTTCAATAAAAAGAAAGTTAGAGAATTTCAGAAAAGCAAAATTTCAAACCCACAAAAACTTTTCTATTTGCATATAGTACCATGCATAGGACTTGTGCATTTGAGTGATATGCCATGATGATTGTTATTACTTGTATTTGATATGCTCTAAAACCCTTGTGTGATCATATGAGGATCACCAACCAAATAAATCAAAGAGGAAGAAATTCCATAAAATGCAAAACCCTAAAAACCCTCACATATGCCCTATGGCATTTTTATAAATTTTGACCCTAGACCTATTTGGTCTTCACCATTAGTTGAGTAATGTTATTAAACACTTACTACAACTTTTGGAATCAAAGATTCACAATTCAAATGAAATCCAAACACAAATCTCACTCACATATGATAATGGTCAATTTTGACAATTCTAGTCTGATCACCACTTTGAGCCCTTGCCATTCAATTTTCCCAAACCAATTCTTGCTAACTCTTTGCACCATTTCAAAGTCAACATCAAGGTGAACAACTTTGGTGAAGATCACCATGCTAAAATCATCTTGGATCAAGAGCCATGCTCACCCAAAGTCCCAACTTTTTAACATATGGAACATTCTCCACTTAGCCAATTTTGCAAATTTTGGAATTCTAAAAATTCCACCACCACCTCAAATCACCTCTGGTCAATTACAACTTATCTAAACCCACACATTTCAAATAGATGCACCATTTGAATTAATTCAAATTTAGACATTTTTCACAATTTCCAAATATGGCACTATTTACACACTATAGCAAATAGTGATCTAACCCAACAAATCTACCCTAACCTACACCATTTGGTTCCCTAGTCCCCTTAAACCCTAATTGATGCATAGTGAGGCTAAGGGGAGGAGAGAGCAAGCTAGGGCATGGCCATGCCGGCCATGTCCCCGAGCCCGTCGACCTCCCTTCTCTCCCCTTGCACCACTGCCCTGGCCACCTCGCCACCGTGCGCCAATGCACCTCCTACGCCACCCTAGCATCGCCATTGTCACGCTCGAGGACGACACACGCCGGCCGACGCGCGCCCTGGACGCGCTCACCATGCCGGTGACGTCGCGCGTGGACATGCGCGCGGACGTCACAGTACACGCGCCGCGCAGCCACCTCGCTCACGCCCTGGCCCCGCTCGCAACACCTTGAGCCTCACCGTGACACCGCGAAGCCGATGGACACGCCCTCGACCACGACCCGCACCCGCCGTCGCCGGAGAAGCCAACCCTGGTCCGCCGCGGGCGCGACAGACGCGGAAGCGAGGCGACCAAACCAGCCACCCCCTACCCTAGCTGTCGCCGCCAAACGACTCGCCAGGAACCGCAGAACAGCGCCACGCCCTCGCCTAGCTCGATAGACCACCGGAGCAGCCGCGCCATGGTCGACCTTGCCATCGCCCCCGCAGCACCCTTGCTCGCCTATAAAAGGAGACCTCTCCTCGTCGATCTGAGCACACCATCACCTTCCCCTCTTCTCACTCGACCGCCAGAACCACTCCACCGTCGACATTAGCCACTGACGCTGCCCAATCGAAGCCTCACTGCCGCCAGACGCCGCGGAAGCTCGCCGTCGATTGGAGCCATTCCAGGAGCCGCCGCTGGTACAAGGAGCTTCGCCGTCGACTACACCTTCCCCGAGCATACTGCCATCCCTCGCTGGAGCCCTGGTTAGCCCGCCGACC
Organism: Lolium perenne; assembly: GCF_019359855.2. Lineage (NCBI taxonomy): Eukaryota > Viridiplantae > Streptophyta > Magnoliopsida > Poales > Poaceae > Lolium > Lolium perenne. The sequence goes on along the minus strand of NC_067246.2, from coordinate 187,606,921 downwards.
CCCTACTGCCGCCGCCGCATCGTCGGGTTCTCGTCGGAGACGACGATGAACCACGGCCGTAGATCCGCGATCTAATCCAACGCCCCAGCTTCGCCCATACCGTTTCGGGTTTAAACGCCCACTGACGGGTGGCCCCCGCTGTCAGGCAGCCCGCGCGGCACTGGACCGTGGCTGGGCTGGCCTTGGGCCGTTTAAATTGAATCGGGCCCGTTTAGTTTTCCCGCCGGCCTTTTAATTCAAATCTAGTTTAATAAATTGCAAATGAATTTCAATACTGCCTCCACTTTGAAATTCAATAGATTCAAATTGGCTAAACCAAATTTAGTGAACTTTATATGGTTGGAAAGCTACTGAAATTATCTAGCCAATGCCACTGGCCTCATGGCCAGATTATTTATAGAATAAATGTGATAAAAATAACAAGACAGGGACTTTTCCCTATTCAAATAATTCTTAAAAATCAACCAAAATAGATATTAAGTTAATTCCAACTCTAATAGCTCACATTTGACTTACACTAATTGTTTATGCAATAAAATGGTGTGGTCACCTTGTATGATCATGCCCTAGTTTAAGTAATGGATCATTTGACTAGTTTAACTAGTTGATATTGTCCAAAACTATTAAAGTAAATTATGTGGAGTCTTATACTTCATTTAAACTTGTCTCACATGAATTGTTTGGACCCCTGGTCCCAAACTCTCTTATATGAATTACTTGAGATTTAAATCAAATGTAGTGTTATTTAAATAGTATGAGGTAATCCACCTCATTTAAATCATTTTCCCAAATGATGATGATGAACATTTGACTTAGGTCAATATGAGTTCATCCATGATTGTTTGAGAAATTAAATCTTAAGAAGATTTCAATGAGAGGAAACTATTTCTCAAGAACCCTATGGAAACTATCATTTACATATGAAATACAAAGAAGTGAATTCTACTTAACCCCCACAACCCATGCACCCTAGTTAATTTATTTGTGTGCATAGAGTAGTTTGTGTGTTATATGTGATGTATGGAATAGCCATTAAATTAGTGAGTAATTATACTCGTATTCCAATTTAGACGGTAGCACCGGAGAATACGCCGAAGAAGAAGGTTGCTACCAAGAGGAGGAGGAGGAACAGTTTGAGAACTACCAAGGCAAGCTATTACCAATGCAAGCTATTATTCTTGCAAAGTGCAAAGCCCCTTGGGGCAAGGCACCATGATTCTTACTTTTTCTTACATGAGCCTATCCCAAGTTTTTACATTACAAGTTTTTACTTGTTTTCTAAATGAGTTACTTTTATAGTTAACTTTGGTCAAAGTACAAGTTGGATACTAGAGTAGTGAGTTAGTCTTCTCCAAGCAAAGCAAGATAGCACCCCTCATGAATTAGAGCTAGTGCTAATGAATTTAAAACTTGACTACTCTAGATGGGAACAATGTGAATTTGAAATGATTTTGAAACCTTGGAATGAAGATGCATTCAATTGAATATTTTTGAAGGTGAATGTGAACAAGAGAAGATGGTGATTTTTGATAAACAATGATGTTGGTTTGAATGCGATACCTTTCCAATTATTAAGTACCCCCACAATACCTGATTATGGGTAGGGCTTAACTGGAAGTTTATGCGTCTTAGTATGGGTTCCCTCTAAACAAGCGTCATCGGGGTTATGCCGAAAGCTGCCTCTACCACAAAAGAAATGATATGATATGATGCGAAATGAGGTGAATGTCCGGCCCAAGCCCTGTGCAGTTCCCAGGTTGACAGTCGGTCTTCACTGGGAGGCCAAGCTCATGGGGAGAGGTGCTCATACTAGGATTCGTAAGTGAAAGGTTATGGTTGATGATCCGCGTACTGTGTTACGATGATTCGGGGTAATCCCGACGGATGAAATCAAATGTTGTGGCACAAGTGTGCAACCTCTGCAGAGTGTAAACCTATTCGAATAGCCGCGTCCACGGTTACGGATAGTTGGAAAGGCCATACAGTTTCCGAGGTCATATCTTTGAAAATGATGTTGAAAGGTGATGGTGAAATGACTTGTGGTGAATTGAATTGAAATCACCACTTGAATGGTGGGAATGACACTAATGTTCCCCCTTGAGTTAGTTAGCACTTGAATAAGCTTTTTCTCAACTTTGTGAACTAAAACTAGCTTTATGCAAATAAACTAGAGCTTAGCAAACCGTACTAGAATGTCTAGCACTTACATTAGTATTAGTTTGCGAGTACTTAAAGTACTCACGGCTTTGTCCCTGGCTATTCAAATGGCCAGAGTATGAAGATGACCAAGGAGATGACCAGCAGGACGCCTACGATAACTAAGCGCCTTCCGACGTCAAGCGTTGGCCTATGGACTAGAGAGTCCTTGTATCTTACGCTTCCGCTATGTTGAACTATGAACTTGTGTTTGTTCGTTGATCAATAGATCAACTATTCGTGTAATATGGATCATGTGATTCCAAATTTGTAAGACTTATGGTTTGTAATGAATGATGACTGTGATACTTAACTATTATGCCTCGCAACAACAATATTCCTGGGATTGCGATGTATGACATAATAGGCATTCGGACTTAAAAATCCGGGTGTTGACACGTTACTGGGCCGATTTGCTGCGTTTGAATTGGTTTCGGCCCACGTTGGTTTCCCGCCGGCCCTTTAATTCAAATAAGGTTTAATTCAAATCCATTTCAAATCAATACTGGCTCCAACTTTGAAATTCAATAGAATCTGTTTGGCTTGTCCAAATTTAACAAATTTCATATTGTTGGAAAGCTACTAAAAAGATCTACAATATGCCATGGGTCTCATCTCAAGATTAGTTGTAGAATTAATCTGATAAAAAGAAGAAGGCAGGGACTTTTCCCTATTCAAATAATTATTAAAAATCAAGCAAAATAGATATTAAGTTAATTCCAACTCCAATAGCTCACATTTGACTTACACTAATTGTTTATGCAAGAAAATGGTGTGGTCACTTTGCATGATCATGCCCTAGTTTAATTAATGGACCATATGGCTAGTTTATCTAAGTGATATTGTCCAAAACTATTATGCAAATCATATGAAGTATTTTACTTCATTTAAATCTTGTCCCAAATGAATTCATGTGATGTTTGAACCCCTGGTCAAACACACTTATATGAAATACTTGGAGATTTAAATCATTTGTAGAATTATTAAATGATATGAGGTGGTCTACCTCATTTAAATCATTTTCTCAAATGATGATAATGAATGTTTGACTTAGGTCAATATAAATTCATGCATGATTGTTTGAGAAATTAAATCTTAAGAAGCTTTCAATGAGAGGAAATTATTTCTCAAGAACCCTATGAAAACTATCATTTACATATTAATCAAAAGGACATTATTTCTCCTCAAGCAACACAACCAATACACCCTAATTAGATTAATTGTGTGCTTAGAATAGTTTGTGTGAATATATGTGATGTATGGAATAGCCATTGAATTAGTTGAGTGATTATACTCGTATTTAAATCTAGACGCTAGCACCGGAGAATACCCGGAGGAAGAAGGTTGCTACCAAGACGAGGAGGAGGAGAACTTTGAGAACTACCAAGGCAAGCTAATATTCTTGCAAAGTGCAAAGCCCTTTGGGGCAAGGCACCATTAGTCTTACCTTTTCTTACCATAAGCCTACCCCAAGTTTTTACCATACAAGTTTTACTTGTTGTTTTCCAAGAGTTACTTTTATAGTTAACTTTGGTCAAAGTAAAAGAAGTTTACTAGAGTAGTAAAGTTAGTCCCCATCAAGCAAAGCAAGATAGCACCCCTCATGATTTAGAGCTAGTGCTAATGAATTAAAACTTGACTACTCTAGATGGGAACAATGTGACTTGAACTGAATTTGAAACCTTGGAATGATGAAGCATTCCATTGAATGATTTTTGAAGGTGAATATGACCAAGAGAAGATGGTGATTTTTGATAAAAATGATATTGGTTTGAATGCGATACCTTTCCAATATTGAGTACCCCACAATACCTGATTATGGGTAGGGCTTAACTGGAAGTTTATGAATCTTAGTATGGGTTCCCTCTGAACACACACCATAGGGGTTATGCTTGAGGCTGCCTCCGTTGTTGAGAAATGATGTGAATTGAGGTGAATTGTACGGCCAAGCCCTGTGCAGTTCCCAGGTTGACAGTTGGTCTTCACTGGGAGGCCAAGCTCATGGGGAGAGGTGCTCATACTAGGATTTGTAAGTGCAAGGTTATGGTTGATGATCCGCGTACTGTGTTACGATGATTCAGGGTAATCCCGACGGATGAAATCAAATATTGTGGCACAAGTGTGCAACCTCTGCAGAGTGTCAATCTATTCGAATAGCCGCGTCCACGGTTACGGACGGTTGGAAAGGCCATACAATTTCCGATGTCAACTTCTTGAAAATGATGTTGAAATGAAATGGGTGAAATGAAATGACTTGTGGTGAATTGAATTGAAATCACCACTTGAATGGTGGGAATGACACTAATGTTCCCACTTGAGTTAGTTAGCACTTGAATAAGCTTTTTCTCAAATACTTGTGAACTAAAGTTGGCTTTATGCAAATAAACTAGAGCTTAGTAAACCTTACTAGAAATGTCTAGCACTTACATTAGTATTAGTTTGCGAGTACTTGAAGTACTCACGGCTTTGTCCCTGGCTATTCAAATGGCCAGAGTATGAAGATGAACAAGGAGATGACCAGCAGGACGCCTACGACAACTAGGAGTCTTCCGACGTCAAGCGTTGGCCTGTGGACTAGAGAGTCCTTGTATCTTACGCTTCCGCTATGAACCTGTGTTTGTTCGTTGATCAATAGATCAACTATTCGTGTAATATGGATCAGGTGATTCCAATTTGTAAGCCATTATGGTTTGTAATGAATGGTGACTATGATACTTAACTATTATGCCTCGCAACAACAATATTCCTGGGATTGCGATGTATGACATAATAGGCATTCGGAATTAAAAATCCGGGTGTTGACAGAGAGTGTGCTACAAAACTGGAAATTTGGTGCACGTGATAGGTCTATGTCGTACTTGTCGATTGTGTGCATCATCAATGCTGAGGGTTAGGTATACCACCTTCGTACTTGTCGATTGTGTGCGTCATCAATGTTGAGGGGTTCACTCATTGCATTATCTACCTATTAATCACTCCTACCAAACATTAATGATAAAAATATCCACTCCTCATCTCTCTCACCAAAAGCCAATTCACCCACCACCCCCTTTTTGTTACTCAACTTTGTGGAGTCATTGACGTCGCCATGACTCGAGACGATGTTACATACCTATGTACCTATCATAGAGGATGCACAAGCTATAGGCAAGGTAAAGATGAGATTAGGATCATGTCTAGGGTTTGGGATGAAACTAGAGCCAATTTTTAACAACCGCTAAAATCAAGTAAGGGTATGAAGAAGGGAGAAGAGCCACACATATGTTGTTTTTGTTGGTCGGAAGTAAGCGCACACGCTCCACGAAATGTTTGTTTTCCACTAGAAGTCGTGAACCTCGCAAATTTGGCTCATAATGAGCATATGCAAGAGTACTGGGCGCAATGGCGCTATGATCCCTCGTGAGTTTGTGCACTTTAAAAGACTTATATACAAAATAAATGATTTATAAAAGACCTTTATATGAAATAAATAGTGTTTTGCACAACTTGTGATGCCGCTTGCCATCAAAGTTTGTGTGTAGCTTTGCCACTAGTACATTTCATGAAGAGATAGTTGTCTCCTTAGGAATTGTTTGTAAGCAAGGGTGTACAATTTTTTCAGATAGCATGGTTAAGTATAAACTTCTACATCAATTCCAAAAAAGAATACATGGTCAAGCTGCGAAATATCTATACAAGATCGCATCCTTCATGCAGAAGCTGCGAAACATCTGGATAGCAGGTTTCATCCGTTATTTAGTTATTGCAAGTAAAATAATGCACATATGCATCAACTTACCATCAAACCATGATGATGTACCAGATAATCACCTTATCCATCTTGTATAGAAGGAAATATGGGTTAAGAGAGGAATAGTAGTACCATTTCCCTGCATTTTAGTACTATCAACCTATATATTTTGCCATGAAGAAACCCACACAATGATTTCTGTAGAGACCTGATGTATCTCTCTTTTACTTTGAGAAGATGCTGATTATATCTTCAGCAACCATCAAAGCTTATCTTGTTAAATTTGTATTAAATACTAACAATTTATAGCGCAAAATCGAATGTATTCATAATTTATAGTAGTACATCCTTTCCGCGGAAAGATTTAGCCATTCTACAATGATGTGTCTTAGCGCGCTATCCTAGATATTGTTGTATTTTACGAACCAACCAGCAACTACCGCAATGTATTATTTTTAAGGGTTGTATCTATTTGCATTTGATGAAATTGGGCTTCTATATGCATGTGATTGGAGGAGAAATTTTGTTTGACTATGAGGTGTAAGAGTTGTATGTTAGGCTGGTCACAGTGGGTAGTATCATGCATATAATAGTAATGTATGATACTATATTTATAATGCATGGTAGCATGTGGTAGTATCATAATCTTATTATACTTATTGATTTGTAAAAATCTCGATGTCAAAATTATGTGCATGATCTATTTGACATTAATATTTGTAGTTATACTTGCTATGATACGTATCTACCTATGATATCTCTCATTAATTATAGCGATACATCAACCTTTTGCGTGCATGAAAGGCAACTTCATTCCCTTTTTATCATTAATTGCAGTACAATATCAGTACTTTGCCTATGATATCGTGCTGAGAAACTTGCATTGGGGAAGACCTTAGTTGTATTACGTCTATAATTAATTGCATCGTCAATAAATATATACCCTGTGGGCAATGTTTTAAACGCTAGCCGGCATTCCCTCCATATCGTGACTGAACCACAAAAGTTTTAAGTATACCAACAGACCATCGGCTACAATCCCATTTCTATCGACCGTGATTACTAGATAAGTACCACATATTGCCTCGCGCACAACAAATTGCCCTTGAGCTAATGCTGGTAATCCCGACACAAACATGAGTCAGGATAGGTGACATCAAAGGACAATGTGGGCATGGTCGTCAATGGTGAAGCCCTATGGCACCGCAAGGTACTGATGGGGCAGCGGTGCGAGTCGTTTTTCAGCTTCCATCCACTACGACAACCATGGTCGGCCGTTCGCACTCCCATGACACGTGGTGAATGCAGCAGCCATGGGTCTCAACATGTTGTTAGAGGTCGTCAACAAGGTCTACTTAGAAACACTAGGAACTACTCACAATGGTGATACATGGCGATGCTCAGAGGCATATGAAACACAACACAATCTGAAAGTATACTTCACCAACAAAGAACACCACGATGTCGACTACTACCATGTGAAGAACACCATAAAGTTATCCAGGGTTCCAATCTACACAAAATGTTAGGGGATGAAGTCGATCACGAAGATGGAGTTAGTGATCTGGTAGTGACGGTGGAGATAGTGAGTGAGATGTTTCTCCCCACATCTAGGAGTTGGTGTTGATAACATCGGTGATTTTCCCTCCCAGCGATAGCAAGACAAGAAGATCACCCTACTCTCAGAGTAGGAGAAAACTTTCGGTCCGCCACCTTAGAATAATCTCAAAAAAATTGGGTGTTCCTTGCCCTCGAGATGAAGACATTCGTGAAAGGATATAGAGCAACCCGACTCTCGTGGAGCATTGGGCCTGACAATGCATAGGGGGTGAGGTTCTACATGGCCTTCCTACTACCTAGGATGGGCCTCTAGCTGGCATCCAATGTTGGTTGCCTCCGCTTTTGAAAAGTACGATTGTGCGATTTTTCCTTGAATTATTTGGAGTCCAAAAGGTTCCTAAAACTCAAAAATGAAACCAGTCTTTTTCTCCCCTCTCGGAGTTAAACAAAAAAACAATGATTTTTTTTATGAAAACTCCAATGAAAAAACCTAAAAGAAAGAAAACAATTTAGTGGATACATTTTCCTTGCAGGCATCGTGATCCCGTTGGTTTTAAAAAATAAAAATAACAATTACGATTTTTTTTAGAAAATGAAAAAATCTTGATGTAGACACAATGATTTATCCCAGAAATGTGCAAAATATCACCTTCAAATACTTTGTATTATGAGCTACACGGAAAATGACAAACATGTGGATTTGAGTATGTATACTTTTAAATCTTCAAATTTTATCTTTTTTCTCATTTTTGTGTGTCCCACAATACAAACAGTTTTGGAGTGAAATTTTGCATTCTTGTAGATTACATGATTGACTATATCCAGATTTATTTTCAGATTTTTTTGAAATGTTTAAATATATCCTTTTAATTTATTAACAAAAAAAGGTCACTCGAGCTCAAGACCCGAAGACACTTTTTGACAAATATTGCATATGTAAAGTAAATAAGCATAGGAGCTAGAGTAAAAAAAAACAAAGAAATAGATGATACACAATGCATGTATCAAACGTTAATTGATTTTATAGAGAAACCTAGCACATTGAAATAATTGCATCATTTAGCATCCTAGGAAAAAATGTTTCTCAACTATTACCATGTGCAGAATTTTTATATTTTAAATTAGTAGCTTCCAAAAAAAAATATTATTGGCTAAACATCCAAATAAAGAAGCCAATATTATGGAATCAAAAGAAATGTATGTGTTCCAGAATTGTGAATCGTCTTAAGGAACTCGGTGATCATTAGTACCTTCTGATTTTTTTTATATATGGTCTGCTTTGGCCGCTTGGTGCAATCCTGGTCAGGAATCAAACCATGCTTCCGTTCCTGCCGAGTTTGCACATTTGGCTGGAAGTATAATTTCTACCCTTCGATGGAGTCTGTTGCTACGCATGGCAAATTACCAATATTGGATTTATGTAGGAGTAAATTGCCGTGCAGTAATCAGTTTCAGTTTGATGTCACCACTTTACTTTTTTTTTTGAAGGGAGTTCGTGTACAACATCAGCAACAAGAACGCACACGCACGAACAGAGGAAGGAAACACACACCACACGGCGAGAGCGGAGCCACCACGCCGCACACCTCCTTCGAGCTCCAGCAGCAAGCCACCGGAGAGGAAGAAGGCGAGCTTACCTCGCACCGAAGACGACGGCCCGACCAACCTTGTTGAAAAGCTGCAGGATCCAACCGACGCAGGCGCCGGCATCTGAACAGTGAACGACCATCAGCTCGAAGCCGCCGCCAGCACCACCCTTCTTCCACAACGCCATCCGAGCCCGCCGTCGAGGAGGAGCTTCCCGCCTGCAACTCCCACAGATCTTGAGCAAAAGCACCGCCTAGCACCGAGGTGAAGGCCGAAGAACCCCACGAGCAAGAGCCAGCTCCGCCGTCACGAACGCCGGCTCGGGGGGGGGAGGCACGCCGCGGCTCCAAGAAGCGGCGGACGCGCCGAGGACGACGGATCTGCATCGAGCCTCCACCGGAGCACCTCGAGCAGAGGAGAGAACCGCCGACACCAAAAGCCTCTCCGGCAACGCCACCACCTCCACAGCGCCACCGGCAAGCACCCCACGCACACCTAACTATGTACACGCCGGGATCCATCGATTCCCCACCCTCCCGCCGCCGGAGCGGCCGCGGAGGGCGAGGAATCAGCCGGATCGCCGGCGGCGAGCTGGGTAGCACGGAGAACGCCCAAAAATCGCCCTTTATCACTGTAGACGGGGATAAGGGAGGAGGTTCCGGTGTTCTGCTTTTTGATGTCACCACTTTACTGTAGCAACCTATGGGGTCTTTCAAACAAGCAGCTATTTCTTTGTGATTCGGATTCACAATTTGTAGTATTTAGCCGCTATAAATGTATAAATTTGTGAAGGTTAGCAACAGAGTCTTGATATAGGAGCGAAGATATATTTTTCTTGTAGTGATGATGTGTATTGAATGTGATATAGTAACATGTGTTTGTGTTTCCCGTTTGGAATCCTACAACTCATAGTGTGTGCCCCGTGGTTGAGGCACGTTCATGATAGGATAATACCTTGCATGGTCCCCTCACTTGACTTTTATTTTCTAGCACTTATTCTTTGTTCTAATAAATAGATATTGGTTATATATGTGGAGGCAAAGTGGATACAGCAAAGGAAATAATTGAGATTGTATTTTCCATACCATCTTAAATACAATGCATAGCGTTGTGACCAACTGAGATAGGCAACTTGAGACCATCAATAATGGGATAGGTCCCCACATTGCGGGCACTCTTCACAAGTTGTAGTGAGTGGATGTCGAGGGGCGTTCACTCAAACGATTCTGGCATAGGTAAAGGAAAGTGAAAGCAAAGAGCTTGTAGGCATCATTGCGCTATGAAAAGGGGTTAATTGGATAAATGCCACTACAATTTCCGCGTATTTGAGAAACGCCACTACAACTTTCAACTTTGGAAAAACGCACTAAATTTTGTGTACCTATGATAGATGCCATTACACTCACTCAACCTCACATACTGGCCAATATATACTTGTATTTTCATCACATACGTACACATGGTGGGCCCAGCACAATCAGGGTTAAAATTGGAGAAATCATATGATAACATAATGTAGAATATAATTAGGAAAATAAAAGTAGATCTAGTATAGCTCCACGTTGCACATAGAAACATACCTACAGGTTCAGATTCTATGGGCTAAAAGAAGGTGGAAAAAGGAACAAAAATGAGATCTGCTTTTTTTTTTCAATCAAGACGTACGTATTCCTCTCGATCTTTTGTCTTCTGACTACCTCCACCTCGTCTTCTCCTCTTCTACATTTTTTCCTCTTGTTCTTTAGAGGAAAAATAATTGTGGACTTTCTTTAAGAGAACAAAAAAAGAGTCAATTCGAAACAGTGCCATGGCTGTTTGGTTTTTCGGGCTTACGCATCACATAGAAAATCATACATATTTCAGAAAAAATAAGGAAAACTTGCAAGGCTTGAAGGTGCGCAAAATATCAAAAGTGAAACAGATGGGCATATATACATCTGTCCAACCAATTCCAATTCCAGTGCAAAACATTTCGTACATTGGGTGTCAGATTGAATCACATAGAAATTTTAGATAAATAACGAGTGACTAAATAACCGCATTACATCGTGGAATGAGTGTCAGATTGAATCAATACATATACAGGGGAGCGAGCAGGCAAGTCTAGTCCTAATTCTGATGGGCGACGTGAAGCTAATACTAGATAGATTTTTATTTCCCAAATTATATTATGCAATATTTTATCGCATGACTTCTCTAATTTTAAGACTGATTCTGCTGGCCCCACAATGTATATGTATATAGGATGAAAATACAGTGTATATTGGCTAGTATGTGAGCTTAAGTGAGTGGGCATCTATCAAAGGTACACGAAACTGTAGTGGCGTTTTTCCAAAGTTGAAAGTTGCGGTGGCGTTTCTCAAATACGCGAAAATTGCAGTGGCATCTATCCAATTAACCCTATGAAAAGTGTTAAACTAAAATCATTCGGTGTCTTATTTTATGCAATGCTTATTATTTCTTAATGTATTTGTTGAGTACTTTGTGCTGGCTTCTATGTTTTTAGGGACCTTCGAGGCTTTGAGGATGACATGCATGGGACTGAGAATATCACCTCTGCATGTTTTGACACACTACTTTTAGAGGTAAACGTAGATCTAAAATTTATAAGTAAATGTAGATATTATACTCTCTCCATCTCTCTCCATCTCAGGAAAGATGTCTTATATTTTCTAAATTTAGATGTATCTAGACACTAGATATATATACATTTAGAAAAATCTAAAACATCCTTCATGTGACAGAGGTAGTATTACTTTTTGTGTCATGGTGTGTGTTGTGGGTTGAAGATAACTCTAGCTAGGTCAGGCCTCTCGCCGCTCCTCCACTGAGTGTACCATAAGGAATCTTTTTTGTGCGATTCATTGTGTCGAATAGAAGGCAAAGCTAGTGCCGGCTACCTTAAGAACGGCCCAGTGTGGGAACATCACTCCAGACGAAATATTTAGAAATTCCAGTAGGAACATTGTTATGTTATCAGATGGCATATATCACTTTTTGTGGTGGTTGTATTTTTTATGTGTGCAACGTCTTCCACCTTCGGGCATGGCAATTGTCCGCGTCATGCATGAGAGGCCACCCATCGCCCTCCCTGCCTATTAATACTCGTACCAAAATATATCCACTAGTTTCCCTCCACCCATATCATGAAGCGTCAATTCTTCCAACGCCACCTATCGTCACTTACCCATATATCGCCATTAACGTCATCTTGACTCAAGACGACGATGCAAGTGTACTTGTCGTGCTAGCAGAGGCACTAGTCAGAGGTGCGGTAAAACCAGTGTTATGGTTAGGATTAGAGTCACAAGATTCTCAATACGATGATGCAGACATGCGTATGGTGCCAACAGAGGCGTGGTTAAACTAGTGTTACGGTTACGTCTAGGGTTAATATTATGATTAGGGTTACAAGTTGAATATGGGTCAACATGTTTCATATTATTGTGTTATCCAATGAAGATAGCCACCAAATTCAGTACATGATGCGATGAAGGGACAAGGGGCACAAATACGGTGTTTTGGTGGTCGGAGACCGAGCACACACGTGGCACGGGTTGTTTGGTTGCCATCAGAAGTCCCCAACCTTCCAAAAATTACTCACGAAAGTCATATACACACGACTACTAGATAGCTACATAGAAAACTGGACGATACGGTTCGGTGGGGGGGGGGGGGGGTGGCAGGATGCTTGCCGAGGTAGTTTTGGCAGTAGCGGTTGTGGTAGGACACTTTTTACAGCTACATGGTCGGTCTGCGAAAAATCCGTACAAAAACATATGCGTGATGAAGAAGCTGCTATTATTTAGTTATTGAAAGTATTTGCTTTTGCTGAAGTAGTTACTGGAAGTAAATTAATGCACATAAACACTAGTTAAGCCTCAACTTATCATCAAGCCGTGATGATGTGATAAGCACCTTATCCATCTTGTGTTTCTGTATGCAAAGAAGTACTTTCTCTATCCGAAAATAGGATGCCTATAATATTTGGATAAAGTTGAACTTCTTAAAGTTTGGCCAACTATATAAAAAAAGTGTCAACATTTATAATTTCAAATTAATATTTTTTAAACCATCATGAAATATATTTTCATATTATGTGCATTCAAAATTTTAGAAGTTGATATTGTTTGTACATAGCCGCTCAAATTTTGAAAAAAATGACTTGGACTGAAAACTATAGGTATCTTAATTTGGGAAGGAGTGAGTATCGGTGAAAGAGAGGGATAGCTGTGGTCCTGCATTTCAATAGTGTGAAACAATATATAACCCACACCAAAAATATTTCCTCGGACCTGATGATATATCTCTCTTTTATTTGGGGAGGACGCTGTATATCTTTAGCAACCTTCTCAAATCTTATCTCGTAAAACTAGTATTAAATGGTGGCAATTTGTATACAGTATCACCATATAAAATCTAATGAGGGATTCACAATTTATAGCGTAACTTTCCTGGGAAAGATTTATTGTATTCCATCCATAATTAATTATCGCCTGTCAATATATACGACCCCCAGGAACAGTGTTCTTTTGCACTCTCCGGCGATCCTTGCATACCGTAACTAAGCTACACAAGTTTCGAGTACACCAACGGAGCACCGGCCACCATCCCATTCCCATCGTGATGCCTAGCCTCCTCAGCAAGGTGTCCGGCGCCGTGGCCACTGGCGCCCGCAGCGTCTCGCGCGCCACTCGCCACCTCCTGCGCGCACGGCGGTCGTCCCGGCACAAGAAGGACATACCAAGCGTGGGCGTAGTCGACGACGACGCCGACGCCCTGTGGCGCCAGGGGATACTGATGGGGCGGCGGTGCCAGCCGCTCGACTTCCCCGGCGCCATCCACTACGACAGCCATGGCCGGCGGATCCCGCCGCCCCTAAGCAGGGCCACGGAGGCGGTCACGGGGCTCTGCCGGTCGTCAGACGTCGTCAACGAGGCCGTCGTGGTGTGTGCAAGAAAGTGAAGTGTTGTGCTTGTGTGCCGCTCCAGAGTTAGTTAATTAATGTGCTTGTGATCCCATCATAAATGGTCGTCTGATGAAAATATGAAAAAAAAATCTGATTTGGGGACATATACGTTGGATCGGTACTTCATGGCCTGGCTGAGAACTTGAAAATACGCACGCTGTTATTTTTCGCAACGCCCGGAAGGAGTAAGTACGCGATGAATGCTCTCTCCCCCGTTGCTCCGATGACATTCTCTAACTTACAAGAGATAAGTCTGGAAGATTTCAGCAAACGTAGCTTACTGATGAAACTCGATTGCTACAGTATGTGATGATCTCACCTGTGATTCCTGATAGGACGACTGAAAAAGTAAGCCATGACTCGTGTCAAGCTTAGTAAGAGAAATCCGTGTCCTGCACCGGTGTCCGGTGCACCCTACTCACCTAGATCCCGGTATGTTTGAAATGGTCGTTCGGTGATGTGAGAGCAACATGACCGAGTGTATTGGGATGTAGATGCTCATAGATCTCGGTAAACTCTGGTCATGTTGCTGCTAGATTTAGGTTCTTATCTCACGGTTCAAGCAAGAGAGGTGTCTCTAGAAATAATTTAACCTTTCTCATTTCTCACGAAACAAGCATCGGGCAGATTATTATGACCAAAGAAACGGCCAGAAAAAATCCAACAGCCCAAGGACATTAATGTGAAAACACACGAGATCGGTGAGAATACGGTTTAGAGAGGACATCCCGCGCAAAGCGCCAACTACAAGCATACAATTTAATTCCATTTTATTATTTGTCACAAAGCCCGATTTAGATTGGTACTATATTTTTCACAAGCCCAAAACGGTTACACAATGAACCATTCCCCCCGGTGCTTCATTATGATCACATTATACTTAGCCGTGATGTTAGGTTTAGATTTGCTCACACGCAGTTCACATAGCAAACGTTTCTATGGTCAAAAATTAATGTGCATCATTTCTTTATTTCACAAAACAAGAGTCAATTAGTTATTTTTGTTGCCAACGAAACGGTTAGAGAGATTCCAACGGTCGCATTAATGTAACAAACGCGAAAGTTGTGGGAATAGGATTAGAGTGGACATCCCGTGCAAAGCGGCAACAACAAGCGTTATCAAATGAGAAATACAACTAAAAGCACCTCCAATAGCCTCACCGACTACAATAATAGGGTTCAGATAGGACATCCCACGCAAAGTTGCAAGGACAACCGTTATCAAACGAGAAATACAACTGAAAGCACCTCCAATAGCCTCACCGACTACATCTGCGTTCATGATCTCATTACACAAGTGTTGCGGTCAGAAACCCACCGGCGAGCAGTGACGGGCAACACGGTAGAGCCGGGAGGCTCCCAGGACTGCGGCTGGCCCTGGTCCCTCCGAGCGACGGCCCGCAAAGACTCGGCACGCACGTCCGATGCTGGTGCAAGGGCGTGCCACCTGACCTATACCTGGTCAGGGAGGTGATGGATGTGCCTCGCTTAGTTTCCTGCATGCATACGCGTAAACATTAAATACGAGCCTCGATCGGCTCTCAGGTTGTCCTGTGAATCGGCTCAAAGAGCCGATCCACCCATGATCCGTACGAGGTGTACGAATATATGGTGGTCCTGCTTGATCAAAATAAAGCTAAAACGACCTACTACGATCTAGGGTTTTCACCACATAATCGGAACATCCTACTCGTGATTGAGCCTGGCGGCCACGCACGGTGATCGTAAACCGACCCTAGACAAGGCCTAAAAACCAACACGAGGTTGATCCCCGGAACATCCTGTCTAGGGCTAGCAAACTACACCCTACGCGCCACTGGATCCTTCAACCCGTTTGTAAGGCCTAACTATGCAGATATTAAACTAATCCTTGAAGAACAAGGAGCAATCATAACGGATCGGATCTACTAAATAATGATCAAGCGGGGTGCCGCCCTTACACCTAAGATAGGCGTAAGGGCGGCTAGACGTCTCAGGGTTGCACGACGACAGCATATGATACGAGGAACAATGCTAACCCTAACACGTCTAAGATAACTACGTTGCTCACCATCAAAAAAGCTTCAGTACGAGCAACGCATGAACAACGGATGAACGTGTACTGCCTAGATCGCAAGATGCGATCTAGGCAGCATGATGCTTACCCGGAAGAAACCCTCGAGACAAGGGAGTTGGCGATGCGCCTAGATTGGTTTGTGGTGAACGTGATTGTTGTTTATTTCATAAACCCTAGATACATATTTATAGTCCGTAGACTTTCTAACGTGGGAATAATCCCAACCGTGCACGAGCCAAACTCTAACTAACCGACACGTATCCTATCATATTTACAGATACAAGGGCAAACTAGCCCAAACTTCGTGTACAAGGCCGGTTCGCATATTCTTCCATATATATATTCTTCAAGCCCAATCTTGATCGCGGCCCACCTCTGATCCGGTCAAATTCTGGTGATAACACATGCCCCCCTGGTTTTGGAATTGATAATTCCAAAATCACTCTGCTTTTCTTCGTCGGGTCATGTCGTGGCAGAACCGTCGCAGTATCCTTCATCATGATGCCTTGCCTCTTCCACTTCTGCGTGTCCTGGCAATTTTTTTTTTTCGTTGGGCACCACTTCCTCGGAAACTGATATGGCATTGAATTTCCACTATATCCCCTTTTATTTAACCGCTCCAAACAGTTTGCTTCTTCATCTCCTTCGCATTAGCACTCCAAAAGCCCTCCTGCGCCACCATGTCTTCTTCCTCCTCTGCCTCATCGGGTCCTTCCACCCAATCCTCCTCCTCCCGCGAGCCGACGCCGGAGTGGAACCCGGAGGAGGCCCATGCGTCCAACATCCGCCGCGCCATCGAAGCCGGGGAGGAATATAGTCACGATTTCTCCGTCTGGTCTGAGGACGACAAGTCCTTGACCGACGGGGAAAGTGACCTCCGCTTCCTTGCCGACGGGGAAACGGAGGAGGAGAGCGATGACGATCACTTCTCCTGTGATGACTTCACCTCCCCCGAGGAGGAGGAGGAGGAGAAGGAGGAGGAGGACGACACCTCCTCCGACGAACCGCCGGCCAAGCGCTTCTGTCCCTGGCCGGGGAACCTCAGCGACGACGACGACGCTGACGAGGAGGACGAGGACAACGAGGGCCCTTCCGGCGGCCGCTGCAGCAGCGACGACGAGCCCGCCGGGAGTAGCGCCGACAGCGGCGACGACGGCGACGACGAGGGCAGCGACGGCCCGTAGATAGGACCCTTAGCATAGGATCAGTAGTAGTAGATGGGGCAATGTATCCCCTAGTACTTCCTTTTGAGAGCAATCAGCTCTTTATGTAAGAAATCCTGTTTATCAATGAAGAATTTCCCCCAATTTGATTTTGCCGATTTCCTTTAAGCTAATTTAGCCGATTCCCCCTCATACTGATTCTGCCGATTGTTCACTTAGCCAATGCTCAATGAGCCGATGGCAACGCATCGGTCCTTCACAATCTATCCTTCAACTCCTCGACTGATAACTTTGAGATCTGGTGGATAATGTGGAAGACCCTTGCCTTCAAGAGAGCCCTTAAATTCCTCCCACCAGCTCCAGTGATCCTCTTCTGCAAGAACTCACCATTTTTGAAGAAGGTTGCGACGCAGGACCAGCCGATGACACTTCCAATCGGCTTCTAAGAACAGAGCATCTACCAGGCCATCTGCCTCCCGAGCCTCAGTCAAGGCGAGAATATCGGTGAGGATGCACAGATCAGACAAAGGGCTTTGAACTCAGGTAATTCTGAGACAGCCACCATGCCGAGCCAGCCAAACTTGCCCCCATCGATCGCCTCTTCCTCCGTTGAAAGCCGATATTGTAGACGAAACACCAACGGCTTAATGAGCAAAAGGCTGCCTTGCATGCCAAAACTGACGCTTCTGACAGTACTGCTGAACTGGCGCAAAGGGTTGGAAGTCCTCGAAGAGAAAGTTCGGGCACCGAAATCGGCTCATTGCGGCTGAGGAAGCTCTCATTGTTCACTCCCTCAAGGAAACAGAAGGCCTTGAAGCTGAACTGAAGACCGACTTGGTGAAAATCCGCGTCTTGAACACGCAGCTGGTAGATCTTGTGTAATTTGTACTAGAGTCGATGGCTGTGCATCGGCTTTGTTTCTTAGCTCTAAAGTCGATGTCCGTGCATCGGCTGTATACCATGAAATTTTTTTTTTTACTGGCCGATTTTTCTATCGGCCCCCAATATTTCACTGCACATGTATCGCACATGTTCATCTGATTAGGTGCCCCCCGAGCCGAATCTGCCAGGTAACTGCGGATATCGGCTTTGTAGTTAGCCAAGGCACTGTATTTGAACGTTGGCTCCGTTAGAACTAATGTTGACTCTCATCAGCCGACGTAAAACCGCTGCCCATTAGATCGACGTTGAACACAGGCAGAATGTGTGGTGAGGATAATTTTGGCCGATTGCTGGAATCGGCCTCCACGTTGATTGAATCGCTCAATGAAGGTTTTGCAATGTTCCTCCATAGATCTTTGGGGGCCGATCCCAAGGATCGGCCTCGCCACGTTTGTCCATAGGTTTGTTCTTGCTAGACGGTCTGGCCGGTGGATAAGACCAGCCTAACCCCGTCCTTCGTCACGTCGATGCGCTCGCAGTCGTCCAAATTGATGCCTGAGAGTGGCTCTTGGCCTGCTGTCTCCCAAGCGTTCATGCCAGCCGTTGAAACCTCGGCTGAGTCATCTGCATGGACGACCTCTACCTCATCTCCATCCCACTGTATTACGCATTGGTGCATTGTGGATGGAATGCAACAGTTGGCGTGGATCCAATCTCTTCCTAGCAGGACAGCATAGGTGCTCTTGCTATCGACAATAAAGAACGTCGTAGGGATGGTTTTCTTTCCTACTGTCAGATCCACGTTCAGAACACCTTGTGCGTCAGACGCTTGGCCGTTGAAATCGCTCAATGTCACGTTGGTCTTGATCAGATCCGAGCTAGAGCGTCCCAACCGACGTAGCATGGAGTATGGCATAATGTTGACTGCCGCTCCGGTGTCCACCAGCATCTTGTTGACAGGCTGCCCATTGATATAACCTCGCAAGTACAGGGCCTTCAGATGTCTGTAGCTTCTTTCTCGTGGCTTCTCAAAGATAACTGGCCGTGGGCCGCAGTCAAGTTGTGCCACGGGTGCCTCGTCTAATCCTGGAGCACTAAACTCCGTCGGAAGGATGAATACCATGTTTGTGCCAGCCGATGTTTCATCATCGGCTTTCCTTTGCTTGGGGCACCACTCCATTTTTTGTGGTCGACCCTCTTCATCCAGGGTTCGTTGAATTTTCGCGGCCAGATCAGGCCGCGCCTTCCTTAGCGTGTGCAGGTATAACCTTTCGGCTTCCTCCAAGCCACGCAGTCGCTGAACCCCACGCTTTTGGGAACGGCTGAGTCCATCAGGGCACCACCTTGGCCGGTGGTACCTGTCTTCTTCTTCTTCATCATCGTCTTCCAAATCCTCGAGATCTTCCACCCGAGGGGACTCAGCGTGCTTGTTCCGAGGCGGGAGAGGCCCTAGACGTTGGAACACGGACACGTTAGCTGCATCCTTCCTCTTCTGTCTACATTCTGGGCAGTTGCTGATTGTAGGCAATCGGCTCATTCCTGAATCCCAGCGAAACCGAAGAAGGGACAGTCCCAGTGCCTATCCTCGTCGTCTTCCTCCCTTGACTTTTCCTTGGCACGGCGCTCGCACTTCTCCTCATCACGATCATGCCGACGATGTCTCCTGGCGTCCCTAGCCAGACGATCTCTTTCACCATCGTCGTTGGGTTGTCGGCGTTGGTCATATTGACTCACATACTTGTTGAGGAGGTGATCAGAGAGAGGTCGCTGATATCTCACATTCCTTACTTCTCCCTCTGTGATGTAGCGCTTGCCATCGTGACGGAGCCGATCGCGTGGAACGGCTTCCTCTGTCCTTGCTACGAGAGCAGCTGCCCTCGTCTCCGTCCTTACCAGAGTGGTGTCCAGGTCCTACCATGTTGATGTTGAACGAGAATCCTGGTTGGCACCCTCCAGGGTAAGTGCACTCCACCATGTTAACGGCGGGGAAGGGGTGAGTGTCGACTTTCATGGCGTACTGGTTGAAAATTAGACGTCCTTGTTCTATCGCCATTTGGATCTGCTGACGCCACACCCTGCAGTCGTTGGTGGTATGGGAGAACGAGTTATGCCATTTGCAGTATGGCTTTCCGTTCAGCTCCTGTACCGTGGGGATTTTGAGGCCTTCGGGTAACTTCAGCTGCTTCTCCTTAAGTAAGAGGTCAAAAATTTGCTCAGTTTTAGTTACGTCGAAATCAAACCCTCTGGGCGGACCTGGTGGCTTAACCCATTTGCAGGATATGGGGGTTGCCCCCCGAGTCCATTCAGCCACTGCTACCTCTTGATCTCCCGCAGACCCTTCATCTTCTTCTGTCTCAACCAGGACCACCACACGCTTGAATTTATCCTGGTATACATCTGGGTGGCGCTGTTCATATACTGACAGCTTCTGCACCATGTGCGCCAGTGAAGGGTAGTCTGCTTGGGAGGCCACGTCCTTGATCGGTGATGCGAGACCCACCACCGCCAACTCGACTGCTTCTTTCTCAGTCACACGAGCCGAATAGCATCGGTTCCTAACGGTCCTGAAGCGCTGGACGTATTCTGACACTGTTTCTCTGCGCTTCTGACGTACTTGTGCTAAATCGGCAATGCCAGCCTCGGAAGCCTCTGAGTGATACTGCATGTGGAACTGCTCTTCCAACTGCTTCCAAGTCCGGATTGAGTCTAGTGGCAGCGACGTGTACCATCCGAAAGCCGATCCTGTGAGGGACTGTGCGAAGAACCTTACACGCAGCTCATCTGATGCTGAGATCGTGCCCAGCTGTGCCAAATATCGGTTCACATGCTCGATGGAGCTGGAACCATCTGATCCATTAAACTTGGAGAAATCAGGGAGCCGATATTTGGGTGGTAGCGGGATCAACTCGTACCCGTTGGGGTACGGCTTGGAATAGCCGATTGTCCTCCTTTTCGGCACCATGCCGAACTGGTCTCTCAGGATGGTACTGATCTGATCCGCGGTGCTGGCTGCAGGAGTCGAACTCTGAAGATTCGCCGGAGTGGCATACTTAGCCAGCCATGCTTGCTTTTCCAGCTCTGAGCCAACTGCAGGAGCTGAGCTCTGGAGGTTTGTCGGAGTGGCATACTTAGCTAGCCACGTCTGCTTCTCAAGATCTGTTCCCGAAGTTCCTCCTGTTGTTCCAGAAGTCCCTGCTGTTGCAGTCTGGTTTGTGAGTGCCCAGTTACTGCAGTCTGGCACGTATGTGCACGTGTATCCGTGAGGGATCTCCTTAGGCGCCTCATGCAAGAACTGGTAGTCACTAGGGTCACCACCGATCTTGTAGACGACGTATGCCGGTGAATTCGGCACTTCTGGTGCTGCCAACGCGAATGGCAGCGGTGGACGGGACTGGAGTGGCATCTCTCCTTGGTAAGTCCCGAGAGCTGGTCCTGACGGAGAGTACTGATGCCTCATGATTTCCTGGATCACCCGAAGAGCGACACGCTCCAAAGTGTTCACCAGGCTCTCAGAATGGCGGTGTAGCGAATGAGCTACCATGAAGTTAACCTCCTGACGCAGGGACCTGGTGCGTTCTTCTGACGGAGCGGACAGGTCCACTCCATCGAGCGCGCCTTCAGGTGAGAACCCTTTCCACCTGATGCCATGTGAGCGGGTTCTGTGAAAAGAGCCGATGAGGTCGGCTTCGAGGATTGCTTTGACCTCGTCATACTTCTTCTTGAGCTCCTCGGTCAGGTCCTCGTACGTGATCGGTGCCGTCCGCCATCTCAGATGTAGATGGCGATGCGGTTGATGTCGCAGATGGTCCCACCGGGCGTGCCAGAATGTGTTGCGGTCAGAAACCCACCGGCGAGCAGCGACGGGCAACACAGTAGAGCCGGGAGGCTCCCAGGACTGCGGCTGGCCCTGGTCCCTCCGAGCGACGGCCCGCAAAGACTCGGCACGCACGTCCGATGCTGGTGCAAGGGCGTGCCACCTGACCTATACCTGGTCAGGAAGGTGATGGATGTGCCTCGCTTAGTTTCCTGCATGGCATACACGTAAACATTAAATACGAGCCTCGATCGGCTCTCAGGTTGTCCTGTGAATCGGCTCAAAGAGCCGATCCACCCATGATCCGTACGAGGTGTACGAATATATGGTGGTCCTGCTTGATCAAAATAAAGCTAAAACGACCTACTACGATCTAGGGTTTTCACCACATAATCGGAACATCCTACTCGTGATTGAGCCTGGCGGCCACGCACGGTGATCGTAAACCGACCCTAGACAAGGCCTAAAAACCAACACGAGGTTGATCCCCGGAACATCCTGTCTAGGGCTAGCAAACTACACCCTACGCGCCACTGGATCCTTCAACCCGTTTGTAAGGCCTAACTATGCAGATATTAAACTAATCCTTGAAGAACAAGGAGCAATCATAACGGATCGGATCTACTAAATAATGATCAAGCGGGGTGCCGCCCTTACACCTAAGATAGGCGTAAGGGCGGCTAGACGTCTCAGGGTTGCACGACGACAGCATATGATACGAGGAACAATGCTAACCCTAACACGTCTAAGATAACTACGTTGCTCGCCATCAAAAAGGCTTCAGTACGAGCAACGCATGAACAACGGATGAACGTGTACTGCCTAGATCGCAAGATGCGATCTAGGCAGCATGATGCTTACCCAGAAGAAACCCTCGAGACAAGGGAGTTGGCGATGCGCCTAGATTGGTTTGTGGTGAACGTGATTGTTGTTTATTTCATAAACCCTAGATACATATTTATAGTCCGTAGACTTTCTAACGTGGGAATAATCCCAACCGTGCACGAGCCAAACTCTAACTAACCGACACGTATCCTATCATATTTACAGATACAAGGGCAAACTAGCCCAAACTTCGTGTACAAGGCCGGTTCGCATATTCTTCCATATATATATTCTTCAAGCCCAATCTTGATCGCGGCCCACCTCTGATCCGGTCAAATTCTGGTGATAACAACAAGCCAAAACATCTATAGCGCGAAGAGAAGCCAACTCCTCAAAGGGGACATAAAATTGGGGCATCGAATTGAAGAAATTGTCACCACGATGCAGGGACCACAAACTCTCGTCTTGCATCAACATGGAAGACCCTCCCGCTACACCAGGGCAAGTCTACACCACCCTCACCCCCCAATAAGATCAGATCATTGATGATCGAGTAGATGGAGGAAGTAGCCCCAATAGACTCTAGAGAGCAAGATGGAGCCTCACCAGAAATGTGGAGAGAAAATATGTCAATTTCCACCCATGTCGACGCCACAACTAGCTCACACCATTCCACATGCGCTTAAAAAGAGACACTGACCGTGGTGCAACCCAACATGATACTCATTAACAATAAACCTTCTACATGCATAAAGCATCACAAAACATAGCCCAACACACCTCAAAAAGAAGAAATCAATATTCGCAAGTGGGAGAGCAAATCTTACTTGAACGCCGAGAGTAAGTAGAGGGACGCACAACTACCAGGTCGAAGGTACACAATCTAGGTATTGAGTGCATGCTACTTCAGGCAATAGTGCACATACCAACAGGGACACACCATGTTGGCCTTGAGACTATCACTATATTTCCATTGACACGTGAAGTTCATATGACCACACATCGCAAAGGAACAAGCCACATGAACAAACAGTTTGAGTCAGATGGATAACACATAATTTCCATGTGAAACCCAATGACTGAAAGCCAGGGGAACCGCAGGGTTGCTGCGTCAGAGGATCCATGTCCCAGACCATGGTGTGATGAAGTTTGGCTCTACCTTTAAATCTACTATGGACTTTTATGGAAAGAATCAAGTTTCCATTTAGAGCTGAAGTAGAGTTGTTTCCTTGACATGTGTAGTGATGCATCTATTTGTTTAGGAATAGAATTACACTGCTCACGTACTCTCGAAAAAGAGAAGAGGGTATTTTAAGTTCCTTTTACTAGTGCTAGGGGCCTAAGTCTTTTGGCTACATGCATGCTTCATCATAACATCAAGGTTTGTAGATTGCTGATATCGTGCTTCCTGCACGATATTAGGGGCTAAGTTGATCGAGCGGTGGAATAGTCTTTTCCTTAACACTTTTTCCTACCGTGATGGAGTTGAGGCTCAGTAACCCGTTAAGCCCTAACTCGATCAATCCGTACATAATCGTTTCTCCAACTACGCCACTCCCGTCCGCCCACGCCTGGTCATCGTGCTCCTCCAAGCTGTCTGCTTCAGATTATGCACTTGGTACATATGGGTTTATAAGTTTTTACTTCAAATAAGGCTTTCTATGTTCAGAAAAAAAGTTGCTAGTTCAGCTAATGGGAGTGTGGATTTTTGTAGCTCGCGCTATACATAGCTTGTTTTTTTTAAAATGAAAATGATATTTTAAGGTTTCAAAAAATATCTGAAAAAGAATCTTGATGTAGATAATGTTGTGATTTACATTTCTAAAAAAATCAACTCAAAATACCTTATATTGTGGGCTGCACAAAAATGATAAAATCGGACAATTTTTTAGGTTCTAAAATCTTGCACTGTTCATATGTTTGATTTTGTCATTTTTGTGCATCCCACAGTATAATGTATTTCGAGCTGAAATTTTACAAAGTAGTAGACCACAACATTGTTGACATTTAGATTTATTTTCGGATTTTTCTGAAACTTTAAAGTGCTGATTATAAATTTTTCAAAAACCGAGCTACATGTAGCTCAGTCTACACCAGGCCTTATATGTCAGAAGCATTGCAAGCACTCTATGTTGGCATAGCAAATTCTCCAAAAACAATCAGCAAAAGTAGAAAATTCTGACAATGGCACACTTTTGTTTGCATTTTGATGGAAATGTTACGCCATATGTCATTACAGGTAGGTAGCTCTAGCCCTCCACCTGCGATGGTCAGCATGCACACATGTAATTCACCGAATTCCGCATACCGAGACACTTCTGAACTTGTACTGAAAACCTCAAGAGGATCAACTGAAGTCCAGGAGTCAATCAGCTGTCATTCACACACCTACAGTTGCTAGCTCGCCTGCCAGAGATCCAGGGTACAGCGCGTAGGGTGGAGGTCCCTGATCTTTGCTGGAGTTCAGGTAAGAGCACACGAACTGAACACTGCCGATAAAAGAGTTACATTTGGCGACAAAAAATGACTACATCCATCCATGCTTCAACAAGATACCATCATAATTATTTGAAAAAATCAGCACAAATTATACCATGACAAATAAGCTGACACTGTAGTGTTTCATGGCATCCTGGCCTAATACTCAGCTTCTATTTTTATTTCAAATCATCATGGGACAGCAAAATTCAGGATTTCAAACAAGAAATCTCTTTTTTTACGACACCCGATACAGTACTTATAGCTGGCAAACTGTAGCAAGGCCTCACGAGAGTCAAGTGACACACATCCAGCAGTTAACCACTTCCATCGAGTTGGCCATGGGATAGAAGGTGCGACATGTATTGCTGGAAAAAAGAAGTAAATATCGATATAAAACTTACAAATTAGGAGGGGGAATTAATCCATACAAAGGAGCATAGCTGTTTCGTAGTGCATATTTGCAAGTATTAAGAAACTCACAGCATGGTAAGCATATGGTGGTTTGCCTTGCCGGTCAAAGTGCTTTGCCATGATGGAGAACTCTATTGGACCCCAGTCATCTATTTCAAAACAATTACCTAATGCAGCCTTGTAAAGCTGCAAACCACCAAAAGATGTCAGATATCACCTCTCCGAAGCAAGTGAGCAATTGACATGCTAAAACAAATGAAAATTTATTTACATCTGCTTACTCCTAAGGTAAAATATAAGTTCTCATAGCATAAAGACAAAACGTCTGTTCAGTTTCGTACCTTTGCAGTGTCAGTTAGTAGCTCAGTTCCAGAAGGGTAGGAGGCATAATACTGATCAGCCCTCGAAATGCCAGCCCTTGTCCTACAGTAAGCTCAGAGAGAGAAGAATATTGGCAGGTAAGATCAATAAATGGCAACGTTTACAACTAAGAAAAAAGGACCAATTCAGCATTGACATACGTATTGCTTGTGTAAGCATAGGTAACGAGGGTAGTGAAGGAATAGAATCCAGCATAGGACGCCAGGCGCCTAAACTTCTGAATCTTTAAGATCTCTTTGCACTGATATAGAATATCCATCTCACCGAAGCTTGACACTGGTGTTTAAAAAAGGATAAATCAAGTGAGATTAACACAATTCAACAGAGTCAGCACTGATGCAGCCATGAGCAAATAAAACATTATCTTATATTGCTATTGGAAATTAAAAATTCCTTGGTGATTGTTGATGCCACTTACATAACCAGCTGCCATAGACGCAAAAAGGGAAAAGGCAACACTTCTGCATCTATATATGGGCTTGACAGATTAAACAAGTAATTACACAGAAACTTCTGCATCTATATAGGCACGGACAAAAAGACAGGGAGAATGCCAACACAGAAACTTCTTAATCTATATAACACGAACAAAATACCTAGAGACAAAAGGAGAATGCCTAAATTGTAATATACGGATAAACATCATATGCTTAGAGGCAGTACTGCAGTGGTGGTGGAAACACAGTTAAAAACTGATAAATCAAGTGGTGCCAAACACAGTTGAACAGAGTCGGCACTGATGCAGACATCAGCAAACAAATCATTATCCTACATTGCATCTGGATATTACAAATTTCTAGGTGATTGCTGATGCCACTAACGTAGCCATCTGCCATAGACGCTAAAAGGGAAAGGCAACACTTGTTAATCTATATAGTCTTGATAGGTTAAACGAGTATTGACACAGAACTTTCTGCATCTCTTTAGGCATGAACAAAATACCTGGAGACAAGGGAATGCCTAAGTTCTAATTATACAGAAACATCAAATGCTTAGAGGCAGTGCTGCAGTGGTGAAAAGTGGAAACACAGTTACATTTCCAGGTTCTACATCATTCTACCAACATTTAAGAAACAAAAGGGTCAAAACATAGGGCCTGATATGAACATTGTGCCCCTTCGTCTGTTCCCAACAGGCCCAGCTCACCTACATGTTTTCCTTTTGGACTGATCCAACACATGGCAAGGTTGGAATTATCCCTCAAATATAGAGGTTTTGACACACGGGTTTCTAAGAAGTTCTGCTTTTACTGAAATGTGCCAAAGCCCATCAATAATCAAAACTGTGACAACTGGGTTGACGGCTTGAAAACAAAAACAAAAGGGGGATTGAGATGGAACTCACGGTGCTCAGGTCGGGCAGTCGAGCTTCAAGAGGAGAATTTCTTGAGTGCTGGATTGGTGTGCCGCCGCCACTCCCGCGGGCACGCGGTCGCCTGATGCCGGAGACAAGAGGACCTGGCGACGGCCGCGGGTTGCCGCCGTCCGCCAAAAGGTCACGAGGTACCAGGTCGGCGAGAGCTCCTTCCTTCCTTGCGCACGACACTCGCCGCCGTCAAGAGAAGCAAGACGCGTCGCGCCGGCCGCACCTCGCCGTCGGTCGTCGCCGCTTCGACCTCCAAGCGTCGGGAAGATTAGGGATTTGGGAGCGTCCTGATGTTTCCCGTAGCGTTGGCCGATTTGTTTGGGCCATATGGGCCAGCGAATGTATCCGCAATTCTATTTGCGAGTAACGATTTCCCCATCTTCCGTGTTGCGTCACTCCGGATCCCAGTATTGGCCGGTCTTTGAAAAAAATTACGAAACAGTAAAGGGGGTAAGAGCAAGTACAATAGAGTCCAGTCAGCTAACTATAATATATTAAATAATATATTTTAGATGAGTTGGAGGAGAGAGAAGGGAGGTGGGCTACTATGCAATAGTCAGCTCTTACACGTGCTCCTAGGCATCTTGTGAGAGTGAAAGGTGGGTCATATATTAGTAAAGTACTACATTTTTGTAGCCAACTATTGTACATGTTAGCTATATGATAACTACAAATGATATGACATCTTGTTATAGCCAACACTTGGCTATACTATTGGAATTGCTCTAAAGGATTTGACTACGCGGCGGCGCCGCATAGCACCCCTGCCCGTGCGACGGTTGCTGGGCCCACCCACATCAGGAAATCGAGCGCGCGCGTAGAGCAAAAGCAAGCTCATGGTCCCTGCGGTGGAATCCACCGGCCCCACCCCGTGAAAAAAGCAGCGAAAAAGTTAATTCCCCCATCGAAGAAATGGTGTGTGGCGGAAATTAATTTGGTTCAACCGAATCAAAGCATGACCATACCAAGTAAAGAACTCTCAAAAAGAACTCTAAAAAAGCTGCATGCTGCCAACTCCAAAAAGATGGCATAAACAACTCTGAAAAAAAAATGCATGTATCTCATCTGATTCCCAAACAAATAATAGAACGACGGTACGTGGAATTACAATTAGCGCAAACACTGCACTAATTAATCTAGCAGTTATAAATTGACAGAAAAAGCGGTGAAGATATGCACTAGATTAGCCTCTTTAAAAATTTGGTAGCTACGTCTGATAATTAGGCAACTAGTACCTAATTAATCCGGCAGTTCCTAATATGGCAACTAGAGATAATATAATCCACAAAATTAGCACGAATGAATCAGGTAATTACAGCTAGTTAATCAGGCAGTTACTACTAACTAATAAGGCATTTGGTAATATGGCAACAAAATCTAATTAATCTGTCAATTAAACTAATGAAAATGGCAATTACCCCCTAATTAGGCATATGAACGACCATGTCTTCCTCTAAAGCTCTATGTACTCGTCCATGGCTTCCCGTCCTGCTGCGCTTGATGGCGGCGCGGTCTCCCACTGGTTGTCGGCGGCGAGGCCTTAGACTCACGGCGCTCACACACCCTGCGTTATCGACGGAGGCCTCCTCCTCGTGCCCGTCGGCAGCGGCCCGCTGCATCCCTGGAGGCGGCAGCCTCCTCCTCCGGCGCCTCTCCAGCGCGGCGGTTCTCCCAGCTACTTCAACTTGTGCTTGCCGTCGCGGTGCCTCGGCGGCGTATGCTCGATGGCGGCGCATCCCGCTGCGCGCTCGGTGGCGAGGCGAACTCCTCCTAGCGAGCACGTCGGAGATGCTCGCCGGCGATGGCCTCCCCTGCGGCAGCAATGGTTCCTCATCGCGAGCACGCGCCCGCTGATGCTCGCCGGAGACGAAATCCCCTGCTCCAGTAGAGGGACACCTCTGCAATCTCTGCCGCTCCCCGACGCGCGACCTCACCGCTCCCCGGCGTGGAGCTCCTCCATGTACCAGTGGTGAGAGAGAGAGGATTCTGTAGACACGAGCAATTCACAGGAGTAAAGATAAAGGTAAAGCGGTGCGGGTGGGGCTTCGGCTCATGATGAAAAAAGGTACTGTATCAATTTCTATAGGGCACGATGCACTTTGCACGAATCGTGGCACGTCGCATGGAAGTGTGGCTGTGCGGCGCTTCTGTATATCATTTCCCAACAGTAAATCTTGAAAGTTGAAACTTGCACTCCTTGGCCATTTGATACATTGAAATGGAAACAAAAGAATTCACGAACTTGTCAACAGATGGAATCATTTGCTTCTTCAGCTACCTCATCTACAAAGCATAACAAATACTCATTCCACAGATCGCAAGAAAAAAATCTCATTCCTCAAATCTACATCTTTTTTTTGAAGGGATTTGTGAACTTTATTGATTAGCCAAAAATATTCTTACAATTATTTGTGACTACCTCCTGAACAGATTCTGGTACTGAAAAACAAAGCGACTTAATATTACCGTTCTTGCCTAAATACGCTAATGGCATCTCCAACGCGGCGATCTATCCTGCGCCCGCGCGTACGGATGGGGGTTAAAACGGACAAAAACCCGGCCCAGCGCGCGGATCCATCCCTAAAACGGATGGCCACGGCGTCCGGGACGATCCAAAGCCGGCCCAAATCTGGGCCACGTTTGCATGGCCGCGGACTCCTATCGCTGGCCTCTCGCGTCCTCCCTTTGTCCTCCCCTTGCCGGGGCGTGCACCTTGGACCGCAAAAGAGAATGCGGCCACGACCAGCTCTTCTACGACTACTTCTACTGCAAGGCATTGTTCACACCGGTCATGTTTCGTCGTTGTTTTTGGATGTCCAGACCGTTGTTCACCCGGATAATGGATGGCGTCAAGGTCTACGACAACTACTTCTGCGCTAAAGTGGATGCAATTGGCAAGGTAGGTCTCTCTTCGTATCAGAAATGCACGGCAGCGATTAGGATGCTCGCATATGGTGTTGCCGGTGATTTCGTAGATGAGTACATGCACATGAGCGAGTCGAGATGCTTGGAAGAGATGTACAGGTTCTGCAGAGCAGTGATCGGTGTGTTCGGAGAAGAATATCTGCGGCAACCTAATGCAGAGAACACAGCCCGTATGTTGTCAATCAATGCTTCCAAGAGGTTTCCTGGGATGCTTGGCAGCATAGACTGCATGCACTGGGAGTGGAAGAACTGCCCCTTTGGTTGACAGGGGCGTACAACGGCCATTCTGAGGGGTGCACAGTGATTCTTGAAGCTGTTGCTTCACATGACACATGGATTTGGCACTCGGAATGGACGGCTCACACAATGACATCAATCTGCTGCAGCGCTCTCCGGTGTTTGATAGGCTAGCGTACGGTCAGTCCCCTGATGTGGATTTTGAGATCAATGGCCACCACTACAATAAAGGGTACTACCTTACTGATGGTATCTATCCACCTTGGGCTACACTTGTGAAGACAATCCGACGTCTCAACTCAGAGCAGGAGGCAAGGTTTGCCAAAGAGCAAGAGATAGCTCGGAAAGATGTCGAGCGGACGTTTGGCATCCTCCAAACTCGTTGGGCTATCGTCAGACACCCTGCTAGAGTCTAGAGTGTGCAAACTCTGTGGGAGGTGATGACCGCTTGTGTAATCATGCATAACATGATTGTTGAGGTAGAGCAGGATGATTCACTGTTTGATAATGAGTGTGATGGCCAGGGAGAATTGGTTACTCCTCAAGGTGGTCCGGTATCATTCCAGGATATCATCCATGTGCACCACGAAATTCGGGATCTAGCTGTATACAACCAGCTCCAGGCTGATTTGGTTGAACACATGTTGGCGCATGTTAGCAACAATGCTGCAAACAACAACAATGAAAAAAATCTCGAAGAAAACAATGCCTAGGCCATTTTGTATCATTTTACATTTTTATTTGAATAATACTTTGTTATTGAATACGTGGACAATAATCTTATGTAATAAATCTGAGCATTTCAACTTATTTATATTTTTTATGATTTTAATGCTTTTATTGTGAATTTAGAGCCAAATAGCAACTTCTATGGCCGTGACCTAAATCTGGCCACGTTAGGCGCAGCGTGCGACCCAACGACACGCGGATGCGGGGCTCCATCCACGTGTCCGCGCGGCCATCCAATTTCTCCTATAAATGTCCCTAGACTACCCAGCCATCCAGGGGGTCTGAGAGGGGCAAATGCATCTGGTTCGTTCGTTTGGCAATGCACAGTGAATTTCAGATCCCACTTTCTACCTCAGCCGTTGGATGCGGTAACTTTTCTTTCACCAGCTGCTGCTTGTTCTAGGTGCATGACGGCTGGGCCCGTGCGTGCGTGGGGCCATTTGTTTGAGACAGTGAGCGTATGTGCTCGCGTCGCTTAGGAAATGAAAAAGGTGAAAACCCTAGGCCTTACCGACAGCTCTCTCCCCAATCCCGTGCCTCCCTCTCCTCCCCAATCCAGTCTCCTCTTTTCCTCCCCAATCCGCCGCCTCCTCCACGCGCGGCGGTGCGAGTAGGTGGGTGGCGGTACTTTTGGCTGCGGGACCAGGAGGTTGAGGCGTGGCTGCAGGGAGGCGCGGCGACCGTTGCTCCGCTGCGTGGGGAGAGATTGATGTGACGGCGGCCGGAATCGAATGGGGCGGCGGCGAGCAGGCTAGGAACCGGATGGCGGCGGCGGCGAGCAGGCCAGGAACGGGGCGGCGCCGCCTCATCTCTTTTATCCATCGAGATCTTGCACGGGATTGGCTCAATCCCCATCTCCCGCGGCCTCTGCTGCCTCCCCGGCTCGTCTCCTTCCATCCTCGTTCTTCGGTTTTAGCTACGTCGCGGCCTATGGGCAGGACGGGGAGGCGGGCGTGGCGGCGTTCGAGCGCGGGACGAGCGCGCTGAGACCCTGGACGCCGCCGTGCTGGTCTCCGGGTTCCTCCTCGGCGTGGTCTGCATCTTCCCCGCCAAGATCTTTGGTGGAGTTCCTCCCCAGTTTTTCCTCGGTCAGCGGCGACTCGCGGCGGAACGAGGGCTCCCAAGACGGCGGCTCACGCGTTGCGGAGGAGCTGGGTCGAAGTCGCTGCAGCGGGGAGACGCCGTCCTCCTCGGCCGTCCTACCTCCGGCGACCTCACCATCTTGAACGGATCTGCAGGTATGGCAAATCCTCCTTTCCTTTTTGATTTCTGTGCAATGTCAATCTCCTCTCTGGTGATTCAGAAAGGTGGCTTCCATGCATGTAGATTGTAGATCCTCTAATACATGTAGATCCGTTTCTCTTATTTTCTTCTTTTGAGACTAGCTGATGAAAGTGGTATGGCTGCAGGCTGACCATAAATTATGGTACTGCTGCTTTGTGAAAGTATTTTCTGTTGATTTAGCCTCTGGTTCAGATAAAGGAAGGTACATCATATGAGATAGGTATATTTCTGGTTTCACAACCATGTGCCATTGGCTTACAGTACATGTAATCAAGTATTTCAGTTAAAAAGTAGTACTGAGGAATCTGCAATTACTTTACCATATGAGTAATTAAGCATTTTGAGAAACCAATACGGTGATATGATAGTGCACACATTTTTGGAATCATCAATTACTTAACCATTGTTGAGTGATTGGTTGAAACGACTTGCAGTCTAGCAGCGCACATCAGCATCAAACATTTATTTTTTTAGGTTCCTTCTAAATTACTCAGTTTGTTTCCTGATTGGTTGATCGAATTCCAACACCTTTCTTGCAGTTTGCATTGCGCATTGGTTGAGGAGTGCCTGGCAGTTGGCGAGAGAAGAGGATCAAAAGAACGAAAGGAGGCAAGATTATTTTATGGTTGTGGAACCAGTCTCCCGGATTCTATTTTAGTAAGCAATCTATTTTGTCACTGTTATAGCATCCCTTTTAATGGTGTTATCATGTTGCCTATTTAGACTGTCTCGACATAGAGAAATATGTGACAGCAAAAAACATAGAGAAATATTTAGGTCATTCTTCTTTGTTTAGAAATGTTCCTTCTCCTCACATCAATTTTTTTTTAGGTTCTAAATTACTCAGTTTGTTCCCTGATTGGTTGATCGAATTCCAACACCTTTCTTGCAGTTTGCATTACGTATTGGTTGAGGAGTGCCTGGCAGTTGGCGAGAGAAGAGGATCAAAAGAACGAGAGGAGGCAAGATTATTTTATGGTTGTGGAACCAGTCTCCCGGATTCTATTGTACATGCAGATGCAGGTGCAGCCTTCTCCGCCTTGATTTATTCTGGGCAGCTTTCCATCCTAATCTCTAACATGTGTCCCGTCTTTATTTTTTTTTCTCCCACAAGATTTGGTTTGATGTTGAGATTTGGCTGGGTCTCGATTCAATTTTGGCCAGGTGGTGCGCTGAATACTCCTGCTAATTCTAATGGTTTGTCTGGTTTATGCTTTAGTTCTTACCATTCATGTTTTTTAAGGCTTTTTGGTGATGCGTTGTTGTCTCTCGGAATACAGGTATTGGGAAATGCGGCAAAACTTATATGAGCTGGATTTCACTGTTGTTGCCGTGAGGTACATCTCATAATCCAGTCGCTTGACTTACTTACTCCTGCCTATAGTAAAAATGTCGAGTTGTCTCAACTTTGTACCATTTTCCTCTATATAAACTACTTACATTACCAGAGATGTGACTCTTTTTCTCATGATAAATATATTATTATCCTTCATTTTAGGGCACTAATGACACCGTTGTTTTACACATGCTTGATTCCGTTACCGTCCAACCACGACAAATTGATCAGTAAACTAGGCATTAATCATTTTGCCGAAATAAGATAACACAAAATATATACCTGTTCAAATCTTCAATACCTTCACTGCACACCATTCCGATCTCACACCAACAAACATAAACGAGGCACTTCTGGAGAGCAAAGGCGGTTGCGTTTCCAAGTATTTACATGAGCCAAAAATACAGTAACTAATTACGCATATGCTTCTCACTATTTAGACTTACAGAATTCTCTTCTTACTGTGTAATTTGCAGCTGACAAACTTACTTATTTTCTGTGCAAAGCAATATTAAAGTTTCATTTTTGGTTCCAGGGAAACACAATGGAGGTATGTGTGCCAGCCAATCGTACAGGTCAGTTCAAAGAACTTCTGAAGAAAGGCTATGTGTGCACCAGTCAATCGTACAGGTCAGTTCCACATGATTTTGATTTTTTTACATTCAGCTGTGCTTTGGTTAGCCTCATGTTGTTAATTTTTGGGTGCTGCTGATTGAATTTCTCTGAATTTAATATTTAGTTTTTTTTATCTCAGCTATATATATCTTGGATGTTCAGTGCAAATTAGTTACTGTATTTTGGAGCCTGCTGTGCCAAAGTGAGCTCTTGGTTTTCGATTTTATTAAAGTTTAATTTTGCTTAGGCTCATGTTGTTAATTTTTGGGAGCTGCTGATTGTATTTCTCTGAATTTAATATATAAGTTTTTTTATCTCAGCTATGTAGAGTATCTTAGATGTTTAGTGCCATGCCAATGATTGTGATATATCTATGTTGTGTAGCCATGTAATTAATAATGCTTGATGTTATTTTGTTTATTGGATACATCTCGCATGGGTGAGATCAGAAGGTCTAGGTCATTGTTTGGCAATGTATCTGTGGCTTACGCTGAAAACTTCCTCTCATAATGATGGTTCACTACAACAGGGCAGAGCTTTGGTAACACAATCTTGTGTTACCACATGTCCAAAACAGTGTTACTAGGCCATATAGTAACACATTTGGACATGTGTTCCATTAGGCCGTGTTACTAAGTGATGTCGACGGTCACACATAATAATTGTTACCATATGTTAGATATTGTGTTACAATTTGTATTGTAGTAACATGCATATTTTGTGTTACTAGGTGCGTTGGTAACACATTTTTGTAGCTATAGTAACACCGACAGTAACATATTTATGTAGACGTAGAAAATTTGGGGTGACATATTTTTGCAGCTTTAGTAACATAATTAGTAACATTCTTTTTAGCTTCATGATACAATTAGTAACATAAGATCCATATATTGTAACACCATGGTAATAGATTCTGTAATTATGGTAACACCAAGAGTAAAACTACAATATTAGTATGGCAACATAATAAATTTTCTATTATTGATCACAATATTATGTTAATCAGTACAAAGCTGCTGTAACACAGTATTGTGTTTTTACAATTCCAAATTTTTAGTGGGGCATGACACCATGGAAATATCAGTGAACATAAAGAACGACGCCACTAAAAGAGCATTCATTACATTTAAATTATTTGGAACACACTCTAAAAAATACATTATTCAATCCATCGATAAACACTAACTGTATTTGCTACTTCTAGTCTTCCATAGAAAAAATTGTTCTTGCGCGAGCAAAACATCCAACCATTGGACCTCACTATTAGATTGTCGTTTCAACCTGCTAAGAGAAAAACAGAAAATAATTACATTCAAAGCTGCAATGGATATTATATACGTATTCCAAAATGGAAGAAAGTAAACACACACAACAAAAAGAGAGTGGCAGTTAAATGAACAATAGCACCAATGCATAAAATTTAAGAAAACCCAAGTAATAGATAAACTTGCATCAACGCCTATGCACGCCTTACAAAGCAGCAGGACATAAATCATCACCTTATTGCCAACTATTATGTCCTGGAAGCAAACACAAGTTGGAGGTTGTGAATTATTTCCAGCATGTATGAGAATTAAACCACTACTTTTTGGTAATATTTTTGCTGACGAAAATGCATATTCATTTACATAAGTAAATATGAAAGGGACTGTTGTGCACATTGCATAATACCGGAAAATATACTAAAGAACAACTCATAATTTTCCACAACATGATTATATAACACGCTGAACTTTTTTTTTGGTTTTCGCATTTTCTTTTCAAATTAGAACAACCTCATGTACAGAAGAATTCTTTTGCTTATATGCATGGAACAAAGCAGACTGGAATCAATTCATTAATTTGCGCAAGCCCTATCAAGTGAGACACCTCATCCTTCTGAGACAAGAGGACTACAAGTGCATTCAAATTATGAAATGTTTTTCTCCTCAACACTAACATGGCAGTGTAATAAACATTATGTCTTTTGGAGAGGACTATATCTAAGAAATTTACAACCATGTACACAGATTCAAGGATCGTTATACAATACGTATTTAACCAAGTGATCAACATAAGATCCATATAATAATTATATATTGTAAATAAGAAAAGTAAAATTGTAGAAATTATAATCTTGTGGAGTCCCAACAGAAAATACAACAGTAGTATACTAGAACAAATGCAACCATTTAAGAAATTATGTCGTGGAGTAGATATATAAATATCTGAGGGGGTGAGCTTTACACATCTACTCCAAGTGCGAAATTGGGAATACATTCACCCAGAATTCGACTGCAGACTAGAGGATAGACATTCAGATCTGAAGGTGTAAGAGATCAACAAAACTGCACGTGCATCTGTACATGGCTACGACGCACCCTGGATTAGCAATGTCAAATAAAAAACGTATGAATTTGTAGCAGATAAATGAAGGAAGGGGAAAGGGAAAAGGAGAATCAACTAGACAAGTCGGTAATTTCGGAAAGCGAAGTCATTTACGCATGAACTCTGTAGTCTCGAACAGGTAAAGGACACAGGATTGCCTGAATGAATAGGTAAGGCGTGGAGGAAATAAAAGTTCTGACCTCTGCCGCTGCTTCTTGGAGACGGGCAAGGTGATGGTGAGCAATACCTGGGAGGCGGCGACGGCGAGGACCAATGATTCACGAGCTGGTGCTGCTGGGACAGAGGGGCAGGGAGGAAGACGGTGAGGTCGTGAAGAGTGTCGAGCCTGCAGCTGGCTCGCTGCCGGTGGCTGGATATAGCAGCGCCGCCCAAGAGTCAGCGAACGAGGAAGGTGGGCAAGCTTGGGGCGCCGGGGGGATCTCGCGGGGCGGCGGCGGCGGTGAATCGAGCGGGGCAGATGCGGTGGTCAACAGATCGATGAGTTTTTTTCGGGGCAATATTGGTATTGCGCTGGATTAATTAGAAGGGGTCTATAAATAGGAGGAATCAATAGAGGGAAAGCCGGAAATGTGTGTATAGCGGGAATACTAATATTTTCCCTCGCAAAGTTTTTCGTCTCAACCAAAATAACCACATTGATGGAGGGAAAACATATTATTCATTATTCTTTACTACTTGTAGAGGGAAAATTATTTGACTCGGGTGAAATTAAAACAAAGTAGAGATTTTTTCTTTCAATTAAGACAAATATAAGAAAAAAAATTAAATATAGATTCACTAACACGGCAAGAATTTATCCACTTAAATCTGTAGATTAAGATGTCAACAACAAATGCAATAAGATGGTTGGTCGATGTGTTGATCAAAAAAAATCATGGTGTAGAAATCTCTAGTGGTTGGAGAAGATTCATTCTAAAATAATCGCAAAGAGGAGCACCTACGACGAGCTTATTGGAGGAGATGGTGCCTTGCTCAACCGCCACACCGCAAGCATCAGCAACAACAACACCACCACCATGCTTCGGACGCCGCTTGGAAGCATCCGGAGCTCCCTCAACATCGGCATGGAGCCAAAACCTACCAGGGCAATCCTAAACCTATAAGTAGAATTACAACTACTAGTATGTACATGTCCCCGCGCTACACTCCCTTGACCGCACCGGTCGGGAATGCCACCGGGAGGAGAAAAGGAGAGAGCCGGGTGTAATTTCATCGACTCTCAAACTGGAGTGGTGCGAGGAGCAGGGGAGGCTTCAAGAGAGATGTTTTCTCATGTCTTTGCTCACCTTACTACATGTTTATAAATATATTTTGTAATACATTTTGAGTAACACAAATTCATATGTTACTCTACCAATAGTTGTAACACCTTTCATATCTTACCACATATGTGTTACCGTCTACAGCTGGAACACAAATGATGTGTGACTGCATTTTTACTTGTGACACATTTTTACATGTGTTACATGATTGTGTTACCAAAGCTTTGTCCTGCTGTAGTGGTTGCTGTGTGACCTTATCAGTGGTTTATGTTGGAAGCGAGCATGTTTTTTGATAACTTCTTCTACGCTGGTGACTGTTGGCTGAAGTTATTCCAGTGCGAGAACTGAGCTATACTTCAAGTGTATCTCTGCTGTAATCATTAGCATCAGACCCATGCTATGTACGGAAACTGTGTCAACATCATATTATTTCCAGGGAGGGTTGCAGGTGATTATTGGTTGAACATTGCCCATGTAGCACTCACCTGGGTGTGTATTGTGCTAATGTCTACCATGGTATAACTCATCTTCATGATACTGACGTGAATATGATATTGAGGATGTACTGAGTGGTATTCCAGGCAAAGCATGTGCAATACTTTTATTAGTTCAGCGCTGATTATTATTTTCTTACCTTTCAAAGCTATATTTGTAGAGGTAATTGATATTTTTCTATCTCTCTTTTTCGTTGTTGTTTGAATTATCTTGCTCTAATGTCAGACATTTTTCTAGATTACTATGCTGAATTATGTGCTCTTTCATGGTTAAAGGTTCCACAAGCTTTACTTGTCGAAGGTACTTATTTGTTCCTTTTAGCACAACCCATTAATATTTTTACCATAAAATATGGTCTCTTTATTGCTTCTTGAGTAAACAAGTTCACTAGATGGTTGTAACCGTTTGGAGTGCAAAGTTCTGATTGGCCAAAATTATTGTTTCATTGCTACAGCTTGCCACTTGCCTCCAGACCAGCTAGCTATGTACATGTGCTTAATAATTTAACCCACAGATAAATTTTTGCTGTCAATTAATCTCAGGAGCCAGGTTGTTTCTATATCCCAGCTGTATGTTGTTTTACTTGACGAGATTGATCGAGAAAAAAAAGTAAGATATAAATGGATTTTTGTTTCCATACTCCATAAAGACATCAAATTTGCATGTACATAATTATGGATATTTCTTTATCGCACCACACCAGACATGTCTTCAGAGCTTTGGAAATGGGCATAACTAATTATTTTGAAAAAGCACTTTGTCAGTGATTAATGGTTAAAGGTGACTCCGCATGCTACATATATACATAGCATATAGTTTAAATTGATCAGTGCCAAACTGTGTATGGTATTCCTCTCCTTTTCATTTACTCTCTACTTTCAATCTTCATTTAAATAGGCATATGCAGAAAATATGAAGATATAAAAGCATAGCAAACTAGAGGGAGGTATTTGCGTAGTAAAACAGTGTTTTCCAAACTGCGGCACCACTTTCCAAATTCATCACGTTCTCGGTTCTCCTGTTCTGCTAGGTATAGGAATTAGTAACTAACATCTTGATTTCCTGTACGCTAGAGATTCTTGTGTTCATGTAACTGGAAACCTCGTGTCATTAATGAGGTATTGTTTCTAGAGCATTGTGCATAGATTGTTTTAGTGCCAATTATAAATTATCTGATCCCCTGGCTGCAGTGCATAGGTTGTGTTCTTTATCTGGAATCACTCGGCTTGGATATCTACTTCTACCTCTATTTGATGGCATATCACTATATAGGCTGAGGCTGAATCACACAATGTTCCGGAGCTGCACCGTCCGCCCCGCACCTTTGCTCCCACCCTCGCTGGCTCCAGACGCCACTCCTCCGCCGTGGAGTCGCTCACCGCTGGGCGTCCGCCATCGCCGGGCTCGCCCTTGTCACTCCTCTTGCGCTAGGTCGTTCTTGTGGTGGCGCTGGGCCGGAGGTGGAGGAGCAGCGAGGGACGGCGCTGGGCCGGAGGAGGAGGAGAAGCGAGGGGCGGAGCTAGGACGCAGGTGGAGGAGCAGCGAGCGGCTCTTGGGGTGGCGTTGGGTGAAGGAGGTGCTGGACACAGGCTGACCAGTGCTGGCCTCCCCTCCCTCGGCCATGCCCTCACCCATCACCGTCCTGGCCGCCTCTTCCCCAACCCTATTCTCTAAGCAGAGCAAGTTCCCCCAAGCAGCGTTGCTTTACTCATCAAAAAACAAGTACTCACATTGATTTTAGATCACGCTTGAGCAGTTTGTCCCCAAATTAAAAATTTACTGTTGAAATGTAGTCAAGTCAGACCTTTTGTGATTCCGAAGGAGTAGTCTGTTGTGGGTCGAAATAAATGGTAATTTTGCTTTGATCAGTTTCGTTGCAGTCAAAATAATTGATATTTTTTGGTGGTAATATGGATGCACTTGCCGCTGCTGGTATTGCCTAATAATACGACTAACCATGCACATGTCAGCTTCATCTGATATTATGTCTTTCATTTATATATCTTTGATTTGACCCTCCATCTTTCAACAACTTTCTTATGTAATACTAAACCAAACGCAGTTTACTTTGATGCTAATTTATTTAGCTCTTTGTTCCATTGCAGGAGATTATCAACTCACTTTTTGTTTACAGGAAAATTTATTGAGACTCAAGAGTCAAGACAAAGGCAACAAAATTTTGAAGGTGATAATGTTTTTTGTTCCCATATGTGAATGAGTACTAACTGCTACAAATATGTACTAGGCATTAGATAGTTTGCAGATTCCTAGATTAAAGCATGGTTACTGCATAGTTTGAATTTATGGTCCTTATCCCTTCCATCCTTGAGTGCTCTAGCCATCAGTGTTTGAAACATCTTAAAGCCTATGTTCCTATGAAAAGATTCCTGTCTGGTTTGTTATTTGTTTATTTATTAAAATATTTTTCATATGTGTTACTTTCCTCTGGCTCTAATTACGGAACAGTTGAGGAGAATTATGGTTAAACTTAAATTATACATGCAAGTTTATTAATTCTCTAGCTATGCTCACACTTATCTTGATTGGTTATTATTTAATCATACCATTAATGTTGTCCTCATTTTTTAATGTGGTTTTAATGCAAAGATAGGTTCTTGTTGGTGTTACAAGTTCTATTAAAAGTAATATCTTTTGTTCCTTCCTCTTCTATTGATGCACATGTATTCTTGGTTACAGTGTGCGACTAGCCAGAATGTCATTGCGATTTGTGAGATTCTGCCTTATGAAAACTTTGGAGATAGAGTTATGAAACGATCATCTATCAAATTAAGATATATAAATTCCAGAGTACCACATGCA
Organism: Lolium perenne; assembly: GCF_019359855.2. NCBI lineage: Eukaryota > Viridiplantae > Streptophyta > Magnoliopsida > Poales > Poaceae > Lolium > Lolium perenne. The sequence goes on along the minus strand of NC_067246.2, from coordinate 187,565,411 downwards.
TCTCTCTTTTCTTCTACATATCCAAATCCCTATTTTGAACATGCTCAGTTTGGCGATGCACAGTTATTTGGTACTATAAAGACTGCGTTGATAAATATATTCTTGCTTGATCTGGTCCAGGTCGCTGTTTTGTGCCGCGGCGGAGCGACAAGGGACAGGAAGGTAGTAAGAAAGACTTGTGCTTGCTTTTAATCGTTTTCCGTTTCATATTAAATCTTAATTTACACCGGTAGGCTTCATCTGATCTCTAGACTTCTTTACTTTGTTTTCATGTAGGTAGGATTTTGTTACCATTATGCAGATGCGCACTGACTTCTGAAATTCATTAATCTAGACACCTTGGTGCTGGAGCTTTTGTGATGAATGATAAATGAGGTACCAAATGAATATAAAAGCATTGCATAAAGTATCTGGATAGCTATGCTTCAATTTAGATTGTTTTATTCTTATGATTTTCTCTATGAACTTTTCCTCTTTGTACAGGTTTTGATCGTTTGATCATGCTGGTAGTAGGCCATTGCCCCTTCAAGCCAGCAAGATGCCTGTTGTACGTCAATGAATAAGAGCGTCCATCCAAGATACTAAGGTTAAACCCGATTCTTTCTCTGGCAAGGGGCATGTTTTCTTGGTGGGTATACTATTTTTCTCTTGTCTGAAAGTCATGCATAAATATTAATTTTGATTCTGCAGTTTCCGGCCATTTTATATATGTTTTTAAGCTAAAAGCTCTTAATCATTGTTTTTCCCTATTTGCAGCCGCTATTTCAGTAAACGATTTGATATGCTAAAGAATAATATGTAGAGAAGTCATGTTGTCAGTACCATTTCAGGCTTCGGTTAGCTCAAAAAGATAGTTCAATGAGAAATTTTGTTTTTCCAGGCCAATGAAGTGACTGAGCCAAATTAATAATACCATGTGGTTTTTCTTTTTAAGGTCAATGAAGACTGCAATGCTTCGTCTGCTCAAACCACAACCTCGGGGGAACCAGGAACTGATTTTAGGCAGCCGATGGTGGTGGACGTGAGTTTGTGGACCATCTGTTCTCGTTTCATTTGGTTCAGATTTTGTTGTTCTTCCCATTCTCTCTATTGTTTAAGATTTAATCTTTTGTTTGTGCTATGCAGCAGGAAAGAAGCTCAACCACGGGATTACGAAGTTCATGCCGCGCAAGCAGGTGCACCTTCCAGTGCCATGCTCCTAGAGCTTGTGTTCTGCTTTTGGCTGCTATATGTGACATATGAGAAGTTCAGTTTTTTCATTTATAGCGTTTGGTTGGTTTCAGGAGGGTCTAGCACTGCTAATCTTCTACAGGCTTTGGAGGAGTACCTGCCAGTTCTGCTAGGATTGGTGAAAGAAAGAGGTCATCCTATCCTATACTGGTTTCTGTTGTTGCTATGATAGTGTTGTGGACTGATTATCATGCCTGATGTTGCAGGCAGTGAGCTGAGAAACAAAGTGCAGTTTGTTTGGTCTAACCAAGAAGATGATGCTGAGGTAATTCTGTGGTCCATCCATGTTCAAACATGAGGCTGGGGTTAAGATTCTCAAAAAGTTAAATCATGGTTTGATTGCAGGAGACATCCATGGCAGATGCTTGGTACGAGGTGTTGTCTATGCTGCACCTGATGGCCATGGTGTGCTTCCTGCAGGCCAACTCTCTGCTTCTTCCTAGGTCATACAGTGACGGCTATGGGCCGAGAGTATCTGAAGGTTCGTGATTCAGTACTTACATCTTGGATTATGAATACTATTAATTTTCATAATCTATTGCATTGTGATAAGCGCTAACAACACAATACACATATATCCGGTGCAGAGAGCAGGCGAGCCACTGTTGATGTTTTCTTGAAAGCAGCTGGGTTCTTGGATTGTGCAGTTAATCAAGTACTTCTGCAGATACCACCCGAGAAAAGGTTTCATACTTGGTGATATCAGTTTATAAATCTCAAAGAGCCCAATTCGCAATGACATCTACTGAGTTTTATTTTTTATGTTAATTTCAGAAGGGCACTCCCAGTAGATCTAGCAGAAGGAAATCTAAAAGCACTTAGCTTGCAAGGACTTGGCCAGGTACTCTTCAATATGTAACAAAACAAACACTTTTTTTTATTTTTTTGTGAAAATAAGGCCCTCTTTACAAAATAGATTACTTCATAATCTCCTCCAAAACTGAACTAGCTCAATTCAGTTCTTGGAAAGTTGAGTGACCTATCATCTTCAAATCCTACAGGGAGTTGATATGCAACTTGGATTGGCAATTGATAATCCAAAGGCTACTTTAGCAGTAAAACGGCGTTTAGCTTGCGAACTGGTCAAATATTGGCAACAGGTACATCTTTTTTCTTTGAGACCTATTTTGAAGGGCTTATGAGCATGTGGGCCTGTTCTTTCCCATCATACTACATCATTTCATTTTTTCTTTAAAAAGCTATTCCAAAAACTTATTGCACTTGAATCGACAAATTATTGTTCTACAGATTAAGGATAGCATACCAGAGCTTCCTTTGTCAGATGGATGGGCGAAAAAAAAAGCACACACTATTTGTAAAGTGGAAGTATGCTGAAGCAAAGGTGTGCAGACCAGCTTAACATTATTTTCTCTTCGACATGTCGGTAGACAGTATGTAGATTTCTTTACTTTTCCTTCTAGAGAGATTTAAACAGGTGATATTTTTCTTCATATATTTGCCAGGCTGCTGCATACTATTTCCATGGGTTGATTCTTGATGAGGGAGACACGGAAAAATCTCACGAGATGGCAATATCCTCACTACAAGCATCAGAGGAGTTTCTGAAAGAGAGTGAAAGGGCTTCAGAGGCCTTCCATTCAACTCCTCCGACATCAAGGTCATTTGACAAATTTTAAGCCTTCTTTAGAACTTGATTAACTTGTTAAAAAATGTTCCTATTCTACAAGTAACCAAATACTCCGTATGTTACTGTAGATTTGATTTCCAAATTGAAATAGACCACCACAATTACTGTAGCTATATTACTAAAGAGGTGTGGTTGTTTGCTAAACTGAATTGCAGTGTGTTGGTGCTGCTTTGTTGTCGAACTGAACAACTATTTTGATGTTGTTGTTTTCTTGTTGAATTGAAACATGTCCTGCTGCTGTTTGAGCTGAAAATATCATGTATCCGATCATTGCTATGGAAGCCATTATCAAAATTTGAATTGTTCTGCTGAACTGTGGTATATTTAGCTGTATCGTTATTTCTCTACAGGTGCAGCAGATCAAGGCAGAGGGGTAGAGAGATAGGTTAAGAGTAAGAGACTGGGCCATTAATGCAAATCGCGACGAGGATGACCGGTATCAGCTGAGAATAGTCGTGGGAATTATTTACGTGGGGCAAACATTTGTAATACTTTCCAGTTCCCATGGTATCGGTTAAGGGGCTCAAAATGTCGAACCAAATTTTTCGGTCTTGCTACTCACAATAAGTAAAAATATTCTTCTTGAAATTAGTAGTTGTCATTTTATGATTCTTTTATGATAATACCTCTTTCCATACATTAATTATAATTTGGTGGAGGAGCTTATACCAAAGCAGTTAAATTACAGGCTAATTCTTAATACTAAAATAGGATACAATTTCTGGTTTAAAATCTAACTTAATTTTGCCATTTGCGCGATAGCGCAACAGGTCATCTAGTTAGCTCAAAACGAATAGCCACGTTTGAGTCGCCGTGTTGGAGATGCCCTAAGGCATGTGCTATTTCATTGCTCACGTGATCCACTTTTACCGTACTAATATGAGGACCCCTCCCTATACAAGCACCAGCATGGCGATCGATTCTTGCTTCTGCGTTGAACATCTGAAACAACCAGAGACAGTTTGATTCAATGATTGCCTTGTTGCAGTTCGTGTTGATCAGGTATTTCAAGCACTCCAAGAACGTCGGGACTTCACCTTCTTCCGCGCTCGGGCACCATGGAACGAACTTCCACTCTGACTGTAGCTAGGGGCAGACCACGATGATCTCTGATAACCCAACCCAGGCCAGCATACATGCTCGAGTTGTCCCAACCAGCATCAACGTTGACATTTAGGGTACCATTCTCCGGTGCTGCCCAGCTTGAAACAGTTAGGCATGCAGGCTTTGTAACACGATCACTCAGAAGGGGTGCTTTCCATTTGTCATCAGGCGGAGCCCTTGTGTTAGATAAGAAAGAGTCTAGGTAATTGCTCAGGTAGGGGATATAGTTGCTGCAACCAACGCTTTGCGGTCATCATGAACTATATTGTTTCTCTGATGCCATAACTGCCAGAACACGAAGATAATCCTCGAGCGGGCGCTCGCTGCTTCATTCATAAGAAGATTTAAGTAGCCACTCATCTCTAGTGTTTCTGAAATCATTCTCTGACAGCAAGATCCAACAGTTTCGCATGCCCTCATATAGCGCTCGCGCTATAGTGCACTTGACCAAAGCGTGATGCACCGATTCTTTCTCCTGTCCACAGATGGAGCAAGTGGGATCCACTGAGCGTATACGACGGTGCAGATTTTGCTTAACAGCGAGCGAAAATCTTTGGTTTCCGAGGAACCGTTGCCTCCCAAATGACCACACCAGTTGATTGCTCATACTCGACTGTCCTGCGCTCAACTCCATCAGGTTGGGCTCCACGCCAAGGCAATACGCGGAGCAGACCGTGAAGATACCATTTTCCTCAGGTTGCCAAGCCAAAAAATCCTCGCAGGCTCTACCCGTCAGCTTGATCGCGAGGATAGCGTCTGCGTCATTAGAGAGACAGTTTCTTCGGACTTTTGCCTCATCCTAGGTACGTGTAGCAGGGCCAATCAATTCCGGCACCCACAGGCATCGTGCATTCTCCCTTCTTCCCTTTAGTTTCATAGACCCTGGCCGAGGCAGCCAATTATCTCTGAAAACTCTAACACTCGAGCCTGAGCCGACCCTCCAAATAACACATTTTTTGAGCAGTTCCAAGCTCAACATGATACCTTGCCATGTTGGTGAAGCATTCTGAATAAATGCAGTATCGAGGAGGTTTCCAATCGGGAAATATTTGGCCTTGAGCAGTCTTGCACAAAGACTCTTGGGGTTCTGGATTAGGCGTCAGGCCTGCCTTGCTAGGAGGGCTTGGTTGAAGATTTTCAAATCCTGAAACCCGACACCCCCTTGAAACTTTGGGCGATCTAGTCTATCCCATGCCATCTAGTGCATCTTCCGCTTATTTTCCTCATCTCCCCACCAGAAGCTCCGAACATTTTTTTGTTAATTCATCAATGAGACCAAGTGGGAACCTGAACACTCCCATGGCATAAGTGTTGAGTGACTGAAGCACCGCCTTAATCAGAATCTCCTTGGCCCATGATTCATGAAAAACGCATACATGAACTTTATACTTTATTAACATGTATTTCAATGGAAATTCAATTTAGCACCCGGGTGCGTATGCTCCCTTCACCAAGAAAATATAGTTCAAGGTGTCGAAAATGTTTGAAGAAAAATTCTACATGTACATCTTCATAATATATGTGCGTTCGTTAAGTTTCGAGAAAACGCGATATTTTTTGGTCTATATAAAAAAGAAAAAAATCATGTTGTGACATGCCTTATTTTTAGCACTGAATTTTGTCTTTTTTACACACGTCACAAGACAAGTTGGATTTTCATGAAACAACTTTGTGGACGTGTAGCACGTGAAAATGTACGTGCGAATTTTTTGTTTCAATTTTTTTTGATGTTTCAAAATGTATCTAAGATGCATTTTAAAATAAAGGGAACATATGATCCCATGTGCCAAAACACCACTCCCATATTCCCACCTATTTTCAACATATTTTATGTTATTACCATGTTTTATATTGATTTATGAAGATTTACCTATGATCCCCTTTATTTAGGTTATAGCTCTGCAGAACAGGAAAACTCTGTTTTGTGTATTTTTCACTTTTAGATACCTATACGGAGTCAAATAAGTTAGGATTTCTGGGGAGTCATTTTTTCACCGAGAGAAGCATCTTGGAGTTTTGGACCAGACCTGGAAGGCTTAGAGGCCCAAAAAAGGGTAGGTGGTGCGGCCAGCAAGGGGTGCGCCACCCTGGCTCTTTTGGTGTAGATCATCCGATTCGCTTGATTCTTTTGCGAACCGACGTATTTTGACCTAAAAACTCATATATATATATATATATATATATATATATATATATATATATATATATATATATATATATATATATACATACCAGCACTATTCTGCAACCGGTTGCAGAATAATATTCTGAGCACCGACTTGTACTTTCCTGGACACAAGGTTGCACTTTCCGGATAACAGGGTTCAACTTTCTGTCGAACTTACCTGAACTTCCCGTTTTCTTTAGAGGTACTGATTATACCACGAGTTTTTCAACCATTTGTCGGAACTATGCAAATGATATACCGTTGGATAGATAATGAAAAACCGCAACTTTTTCATGTTCACACTTTTTACAGATTTTGCACGGTTTAAATTTAATTTTGAAAATACGAAAACGCTTCTATATGGCCAGAAAACGAACTTTTAGTTCAATTTTCGAACCGCTTATCGAAACTGTGCAAATGATATACCGTTGGAAAGATAATGAAATTGCGCAACTTTTTCATGTTTTACGTTTTTTCAAAATCCTCACAGTTTTTGAACAATTTTGAAAATACCGAAATTCGGACGTACTCAAAAAACAAGCGGACAGTAATTTGGACGATTTGTTTCAACCGTATGTCGGAATGATGCAAATGATATGGCGTTGGAAAGCTACGGACTAGGCGCAACTTTCATATTCCAATTGTTTTCTCTAATTCCTTATAGTTTAAGAGAATAACTCGAATTACTGTCCGCCCGTTTTATGAGACGGGAACCGAATGATTTTCCCCGCGATTTCTATGCGGTATATTTAAGCAATGCAAATGATATACGGTTGGAAATGTGTAAAAAAGGCGCATCTTTTTCATATATATCATTTTTGCCAGATCTAAACGGTTTAAAATTAATTTTAGAAGTTTTGAAATCATGTTTCCGGTGTACTTTGCGAGATAGTGACTTGAATTTGATGCATTAGATCTCTTTATTTGTTGTGAAATGTTGTAGGTAATGAAATTAGACTCCTAATCTATCAGATAAACCTTTGGGTGGCAATGGTTGAGGTGGTTGGTGATCAAAACAATGAGATTTGCACAATAGATTTTCGCCTCGCAAAAACAGAGCATTGAACTTCTCTCGACATGTGCTTGTACTTCTCGGGCAACGCGGTCCTACTTCTTGGTGCGTTCCACGAAACCGTTCAGAAAAATTAATAAATTTTTATCTAAACACTTTCTACTTCCCGTAGTTACCGCTTGTCCTTCCTGCAATCACCACTCGTACTTCTCGGAATCACTGATTGTACTTCCCGCGGATGAGGGGATTTTTTTGTTTTTTGTGTATTTGTATTTTGTCGGCTTTTTGTACTTCCTATATTAAGTTTGTGTACTTCTTGTGTCGAATGGTTGTACTTCTCAACTTGAAGTCTTTGAACTTCTTCGCGAATAACGAGATTATTTTGTTTTTTTGTATATTTGGATTGTTATCGGTTTTCTTGTACTTCCTATAATAAGTGGTTGTACTGCCCGTGTCCAATGGTTGTACTTCTCGCCGTCAAGTATTTGAACTTCCTCGCGGATGATGAGATTATTTTATTTTCTTGTACATTCTGGTTTTTTTGGTTTTCTTGTACTTCCTACAATAAGTGGTTGTACTGCTCGTGTCGAATGGTTGTACTTCTCATTGTCAAGTATTTGAACTTCCTCGCGTATGACGGGATTGTTTTACTTTTTTACATTTGAAATTTGTCAGTTTTCTTGTACTTCTTACAATAAAGGTTGTATTTCTCATGTTGTATGGTTGTACTTCTCATCATCAAATATTTCAACTTCCTCATGAATGACGGGATTATTTTGTTTTTTGTACTTTCTATATTAAGTGGGTGTACTGTGCTGAATGGTTGTACTTCTTACCGTCAAGCATTTGAACTTCTCCTCAAATGACGGGATTATTTTATTTTTTCTACATTTGTTTTTTGTCTGTTTTCTTGTACTTCCTATATTAAGTGGGTGTATTGCTCGTATAAAATGGTTGTACTTCTCATTGTCAAGTATATGAACTTCCTTATGGGTGCTGGGATTATTGTTGTTTTTTTGCTATGTGAACTTATGTGGGAGTAATTTCATTGAACACTTTTAATTCATGTAATTACCGCTTGTACTTCTTGTTGCCTTCGCCTGTATTTCTCGGAATCACTGCTCGTACTTCATCGCAGATGACGGGATTATTTTGTTTTTTCTACATTCGTACTTTGTCGCCTTCCTATATTAAGTGGGTGTATTGCTTGTGTCGAATTGTTGTACTTCTCATTGTTAAGTATATGAACTTCCTCACAGGTGATGGGATTATTATTGTTTTTTGTACATTTGGATTTTGTCGGTCTTCTTGCACTTCCTATATTCAGTGGGTATACTGCTCATGTTGAATGGTTGTACTTCTCCACATCAATTCGGTTGTACTTCTCGGTGCTGCTTCACGAAATTGTTTACGAAAACCGATAAAGTTTTATTTGAACACTTTGTACTTCTCGTAGTTACCGTCTGTACTTCTTGTATTCAACGCTTGTACTTTTCGGAATCACTTATTGTACCTCCCAAAGATGATTGGATTTTTTTTGTTTTTGTACATTTGGATTTGGTCGGTTTTCCTGTACTTCCAATATTCAGTTGGTGTACTACTCGCGTTGAATGGTTTTACTTCTCAACGTCAAGTATTTGAACTTCCTCCCGGATGACGGGATTATTTTTGTTTTTTGTACATTTGGGTTTGTTGGTTTTCTTGTACTTCCGATATTAATTGGTTGTACTGCTCCTATCGAATGTTTGTACTTCTCAGCGTTAAGTATTTGAAGTTCCTCATGGATGACGGGATTATTTTATTTTTTATATATTTGGATTTTGTCGGGTTTCTCGTACTTTCTATATTAAGTGGGCGTCCTGCTCGTGTCAATTGGTTGTACTTCGCATCATTAAGTATTTGAATTTCCTCACCGGGGATGTAATTATTTTGATTTTTCTACATTTTTGTTTTGTCGGTTTTCTTATACTTACTATAGTAAGTGCATGTACTGCTCATGTCGAATGGTTGTACTTCTCAGCATTAAGTATTTGAAGTTCCTCGCGGATGACGGGATTATTTTATTTTTTCTACATTTGGATTTTATCGGTTTTCTTGTACTTTCTATATTGAGTGGGTGTACTTCTCATGTAAAATGGTTGTGCTTCTCGTCGTCAAGTATTTGAACTTCCTCACTGTTGATGCGAATAATTTTTTTTCTATGTTTTCATTTTGTTGGGTTTCTTGTACTTCCTATAGTAAGTGCATGTACTGCTAGTGTCAAATGGTTGTACTTCTCATCGTCGATTATTCGAACTTCCTCACGGATGACGGGATTATTTTGTTTTGCACTTCCAAAACTGATGTTTTGTACTTCCCATGGTCACCACTTGTACTTCTCATGAGGTAAAAAATGGATGATTTTTATTACTTTTCATGTGCTACAAGGCTGATCATGTATTTACCAAAACTAATTAAGCGCACTTCCCAATGTTTGACTTATGTACTTCAGGAAAATTATATTTTACTATTTTATATGTACTATGAAATTATAGGAGGAGAAGACATGTACTTTCTAAACCCGACTTTGTGTACTTCCCTGTGCTGATGTGTGCACTTCCCAGCAGACAGTTTAATTACCTTTTCTTATTTTCTCTTAACTGAATTGTACATCTCAAGATCGTAGTTTTGAACTTCCAAATGTTGACGGTGCATTGACGATGGGTTGGGTCGGCGCTGGGACAGTCGACGCGACACCATGCTGCTAGACGGATGAATTGATTTTTTCCCATAGCGAATTAATTTTTTACAAATGATTTTATTTATTTATTGCATTTCACGGGATTTTTTTCACTTTCAAACTTGACATATGTACTTCATGACATTACTACTTGTACGTCCAGCTTGACAATTGTTTTGGTGTATTTTTCTTTTTCTTGTATTTCTCGTAGGTTTAATTCTTTCATGCCGTTATTGCGTATTCGTCCAATTTCACTTCAGAAATCAAAGTCCTATACTTCCCAACAAATCTTGTGTGTACTTCTTAGCACTTCCCGTGCATTTTTTAGGAAGTTATATGACGTCGAATGTTTTACATCCAATACCCCATGCCCTCCCCAAAAATTAAACACTCAGATTTAGAAAATGTTGCACTTCTAAAATAAATAAAAAACTTGCAGCTCTCACTACTATATGATTGTATTTCTCTGCTGGCATCAACTACTCTTCATATGTGCTTCCGTTTTTATTTTCCAAATGCACTTCTCATCCGAATCAATATGCACCTTTTTCGAATCAATCTGTACTGCCCAGACTACAATGATTAGTTCGCATTTCCTATCTTCACTAGTGGATCTGAGATAGTGGCATCGGGCTTGCAACGACTATTTTTGAAGCACCTACAGCCTCTTGTACTTCCGCAAACCGAGAACCTACACTTCCCATTTCTATTCAAATAATACTGCAAAAGAGATGATTACAAAAAAATTAGGAATCGAGGCAGCTCCAAGGGCTTGTACTTAGCAAATAAAAGGTGTGTACTGATTTATACAATATTATTGCACTTCGTGAAGTCGGAGAAGGTGTATCGGAGAAGGTTTGTACTTAGGAATTTTCTCTTATGCATATGCACTTCATTTTCTTATCTTCTACTTCTTTTGGTGGTGAAAATGTAATATGTCAAATCATCAACTAAAAATTAAACAGTTATGTAATCAAGTAAATTGAAACAAAATAATAATGTGTTCAATTCTGTTGGAGAAAATGTTCAATGGGACAGTACACTTTTTAATCTCCATCACTACAACATTTTTGTCTCGAGCAGTACACGATATTGTGTGTCAACAAAAAGGAGAAAACCACCACTGGACGTACACCAATACGGCAGTATAACCTTCTTCTCCTAGCAGTACAAGCTATTAGTCGTTGTAGTAGAGCCCTAGCAGTACTTCTAAAAGACAAAGGCTGAGAGCAGCAACAATAGCAGAGTCGCTATATTATAATTTAGAGTCAATGGGGTTGACACATTAGGCATTGCTTACATTTGTCGCGTGTATGCAGACTATGCACTAGCTAGCTAAGTAATGTTTAGCTACTGGGATTCAGTGACTTTCCCACACCATGCCAAGTAGTACCTGATCCCATGCAGAAACCTGACCATAACTGATTGAAAGAATCCGCCGCCTGCACTAAATTCAGACTCAGACTTAGGTGTTTACATGGTTTGCATTGGACGGTACCTAGATGCAAAACGGTACCAATACTTGGGTGTTTTGACAAGATATGAAGCAAAAAGAAATTATGCTACAGGCTATAGTTTTCACTGTTTTTAGACTATAGTTTTCAGTCTAACAACATCGCTAATCTGAAGCAAAGCTACACCCAACAATCTGACCAAATTTGGAGCAAAACTGAAGCTAAGAAAAGGATACTCCGCATTCTCCATCAATAATCTGAAGCAAAATAGAACCCAACAAAAGAAGACTTCATGCATTCAAAAATTGAACTGAGACAGCTACGGCGGCATTGGCCTTCCTCCTCGTAGGAACATAGCCATCCTGTTCAGCGTCGGCGGTTCTACGCCTACTCCTTGGCGGCGCCGGCAGTTCTTTGTGGCCGCCTAAACAAGCGTTATGTTGTTGGAGAGAAAAGAGACTCCAGCCAACCCCAGCTTGTCCACCAGCCAAACAGCCCGTGCTTCAGCCTGAAGAATTAAAGAAACCAAATAGGATACATACTGGATTAACACTTCGATTTTCCGTTCAGGGTTGTGGAAGAATGCTCCATGGGCAACAACATTTGCATCGACAACAGGGTTGTAGCTTGTAAGCTGCATCACATGAAGCAATCAGACATCAAGAAAAGAGAAAGTTATAGCTGCCAGGTCTGGCCTGGAAACCACAACACCATCCAAAGCTGACAACAGCCAAGAGTTTGTGTTCCTCGCTACCTACAGCGGCACGGTGGACCTAAAAACTGTCCAAATTTTTCTATGGAAAAGCAAATCACTACGACACTTCCAAACCAATCAAATGAATGCAAACACAATATGCACTGAAACTTCAGAGTGCCAAATAGCCAGCAAGAACTGAATTAAAGCAGAAGGGTACAAACCATGGTAAAAAATCAGTTCTTAACGGATTGGCAAACCAAACTGCTCTACCAAATTCACAATCACAGAACACATGCATTTCGGTCTCCGCAAGCCCACATATAGATTTTTTTAAATATGAATAGAGAAATTAGAAGCTCTTTGAACCTAAAGGAAGTGCATATCATGAACAATATGTTTGCTTCCGTAATATGACTAGTGTAACTCCATCAAACGATGTTCAATGTCTGACAATATTAGAAGAACCTCAAATTTCAGTAATATCTGTTGGTGTTGAGGTGCAGGGGAAGGGGACACTAACGTCGAGGGACTGCGGGCGAGGTACTTCCCAACTTTTTATAAATGATAGAACATGTCCTGTTTCGTAAGTTACAGAAAAGCAAATGCATCGACCACGAAGAACAGTGAAAAAATAAAATCCTAGCATTACCCAAGCACTATCTGTTTGTACTTTTTCTTTATAGCCGGTTACACTTTTTTCCTGAACCTGCTTGTACTGCTGAACGAAGGGAAATAGTGTGAGCAGAAGAGGGCGCTGGAGCGATGATAGCGGAAGTCACCAGAACTGAGAGCGCCGGAGAATTAGCCACAATTAAATTGCAATAATTTTTCAGTGTCAATGGAAACTGCTCAGGACGCTCGCAACTAATCATTATGCAAAAAACAACCATAGGAGCATGTCTCGCTGATGCACATACTGCCAGTAAAATCGTGAAACCTTTTACAAAAAAAAAATCTGCACCTTGTAAACTGAAAAAATCTGCACCTTGTTAACTGAATGGGTGCACTCTCCATCAGTGTAGTTCTGTCTGTTGTGTTGCTTGTAGCTGTGTATCTGTACTGTCTATTACCTGCGCTTCTTATCTCAACACCATGTACTGCCGAACTCAATTGATTTCTGCAGGAGAAAAGAGAGCAGCTCCGTTCATGGCTGCCCGCGCCCAGTTACGACGGTGGATAAAATTCTCCACACGCATGGCGGCCGAGGAGTTGCCCAACATTCTGAATTTCTCTTGCATACTAACTACATGATGCTACTTGTGGGGAGGCCAGTAGGCCATGGAAGTTCAGAGCAACCGGCCGGCACAATGCGTGAAGGAAGTCCAACCCTCGTGTCTCAGCAAGTACAACCATTTGCAGGAAACAAAATTCATCGCCTAGCTCGCATGCCTCATCGGCCGTCAGGTGGATGGTTCTTGCGGGGCAGCGGTCCTCGAGGTCGTTACAGGACACGAGCAGCCATGGCGACAAAAGAGATGAGCTGGAGGGGCTTCATGGGAGGAGAGGCCAGGGTCAACGACCAAAAAGAGCAGGGGAGGCAAGGTAATTAGGGGGCTTGGCCTGCGTCGCCCGCGAGGAAGAAGGTCGTTCGCCCACACCGGTTGAAGCAGACCCTCGGCACTGCAGGTTACAGGTGGCGCTGGATCGCGCGGCGGCGGCGGAAGTTCCAGGCGGCGCTGGATGGTGCGGCGGCGGGTGAGGAGCTTGGGGAAGGGGACAGGCGCGGGTGAGGAGCTTGGGGAAGGGGAGAGGCGCGTGCGAAGAGGGGGTGGTGACGTGGTGGCGAGCGGATAGTGGGGCGGCGGCGCGCGGCGCGCGGCCGACTGGCCGGCGAGGAGCACGGGGTGGGATGCGTGGGGAGGATTGGATGGGGATGGGTTCGTACGGGTGGGTAGACGAAGCTGGTTTTTTTTTTCTCGATCCTGTCCGCCCGCGCCTATATAGGGTGGATGGTGCTCAGAATAATATTCTAAGCACCGGTTGCAAAATAGTGCAACCCTATATATATATATATATATATATAACCCCGAGGGTTCTTTGGAGGAAGACGCCGCAGAAACATAGAAACACGAAAACAGAGGCTGCAGCACCGAAGATTGGAGGGGGAAACTCCACCGGAGCCGCCTCCAGAGGGATCTCCACCTTCTCTGACGTCTTCCTCATCAACACCATGATCAAGGGGGAGTACTCCACCTCTGGACTACGGGTTTGTGGCAGTAGCTTGATCTATTTCTCTCATGTTCTTCATAGATCTTAGTACCATATGAGCTGCCCAACATGATTATGGTCATATATGTAATTAATTCCTATGTGGTGGATCTTTGTTCTATAATACTGTTCTATGATATTTGACTCTACTTTGTGTAAGATGTATTGATAGATGCATATTATATGCCCCGTTCTTAAGTATTGGTTCTAGTCCAACTTGTATAAAAGAACATGTTGTAATAATCCAGAACATAGGAACAACGAAGGGTAGATTTAGAATTGGGATATGCATTTCATCGCAAAACGAGGGAAATTTTCGCGCCTTATTGCATAAAAACCTAAGAGGGATCGAGGTTCTCTCTCATTGCAATTAGGGTTAGGCAATGTGAGGTTAAGAATTTTGACATGATCTCTTTTGTACTTATTGATTTTGGGATATGATTTGAATTGACAAGTCATATTTGAATTCAAAACAAAAGAAGTAATAGATAAGTAATCTATAAATGAATTATGAATTCATAATTCAAATCACATCATAATTCAAAACACATCATAATTCAAATCACATCATAACTGAAATCATATCATATGTATTTACATAATTCAAATCACAATATTTATACACAGATAATTCATAAGTAAATAATACATTTACAAATAAGCTCATAAGGAAAACTTGAGCTTTATTGATCATACACACACATGCATTGTCTTTACAATATTCATCATACAAGAATTGGATGAATAATTAAAAAAATAAAAAAGAAGATTAGAAGAATTTGATCCTATACTAAAACCTAAACTAAATGTCCTGCAAGGAATTGTCCTTGGATCGTTTCCAGCTTTGAAACCTGCAAATTAGAGGAGAAACTAGACAGGGGGTTAAATCAAGTGAGAAACTAGACAGGGGGTTAAAACCAAGTGTCCAGGACACTTGTCCATGTCCAAAACTTGGCCAGAACCAAGATAGGCACCAGCAGACCAAACCTGAGCCAATGATGGGCTCAAGTTTCACCAAAGGAACACACAGCTCATACAGCTGCTGTGCATCCAACAGCAAGCCAAGGCCATGGCTTAGGCCCACTTCTTTTGGGCTTCTCCGGTGGCTTCTGGGAGAAACTTCTTCCCACCAGTTTCTCCCAGAAGCCCGGACCCTAAAACTTTTCTGGCTTATATTCTAGTTTGGGCTAAATAAGATTATAAGCCAGAACATATTTGAGGTTCGGGCTTCTGGGAGAAGTTGGTGGGGAGAAGCTTCTTCCAGAAGCCGCTCAAGAAGCCGAAAAGAAGTGGCCCTTAGTCACCAAGCCATGCTAGGCTTGTGTGTCACAGCCATGGTGAACCAGCAGATAGTATAAAAGGGTAGAAACCATCAGGAATAAGTCACAAGTCGACCAGATAATCATTCACCCAACAACCAACAAGGAACAATGCATAGTTCATCTTGTTCTTGCTCAAGAACAACAAAACCAACCACTGAAACCATTTATCCATCCAAATCAACCAACCAAAACCCAACAGAGACATGGGAACTTAAGCAAGATCATCAGGAGCTAGGACTAGCAGGGCAAGTAACCAATAACATCAAGCAACAGCTCAACAGTAGCTGAGCATAACCATCTAGGAGCTGGAACAAGGTATAGCAAGTACCTGGAGAGGATCCAGTGGATCCAATCCATATTATTGCATGACACAAGGCATGAGATGAGCAGATGCTCATGGGGTTGTCATCACTTGGTGTTGACCAAGGATCACTGGCAGAAAAGGGAGCAGCTAGAGCCCAAAACCATCTAGATACTATTCATGTGCAAATAAGCAAGGATAGATGCACAGATAGCACCAGTAGAGGATCTACAGGTACTAGAAGCTACCAAGTACTACCTAGTGAGATCCTAGCCAAGAAACCCATCAGTTAAACCTATATTTCTTCACAAGCAAGCATAGTGACATTCCTATCATGTATGATTCCCTACTGTGCAAGCAGAGATGGGTAGCCAACAAGAACTAGTCAAATTGTGTGAGCAACCAAGCAGTAGCAAGGCTACTGTGGTCACATCAACCACAAATCCATCCATTTAAGCCAAAACTATAAGTCATCATCATCCAAAAATGGATTCAGAATTCATTTATTTCCAAATTGATCATGGAAATATCAAATCATGCATATAAATGTATTTAATCAACACCGCAGAAGCAGTTCATTCATAAATAATCCACCCAAGCACATACACACACTTGAGCATCAGATAGCAAGCATAAGTCACAACAGTAACCAGAGCAAGCTAATTAATTAGCCAAGGATCAACCAGTAGCTAGCCACTAGCATCTGATTGAGCAAATGGATCAATCAGATCAAGCCCCTAGACATAGCAGAGCATCACACACATGCAGTGATTCAATAATTGGATCAACTGAAGCAAACACATGGCATAGGTGAGCATCACTGACACCACAAGTGTCAGCAGTGCTAACCTAGGTCAATAGCAAGGCCATTAGCAAGCAATTGCATAGCAGAGGAGCACAACTGGATAGAATAGGATGAAGTCCAGTAAGCATATGAACAAGTCCAGTAAGCATATGAACAAGTTCAGTAAGCATATGAACAAGGACCAGTAAGAATATGAACAGCACCAGGGCATGAATAGATAGGATAGCATGAGTCCAGTGTACCAGTAAGAACTACACAGGCATAATCAAATCACCAGTAGGCATGAACAGGCTAGATCATGGCGTCAGCAGGCTTAGGCGTAGAAGAAAGCAAGCATAGCAGCACAGCAAGCACAACACGCACAGCAGCATATCATCGGGAGCATACGCATAAGGAGTAGTAGGCACAGATCGAGAAGGAGAGGAAGGAGTAGAGAGAGGTAGAAGAGGAGGAATATGAGGTTACCTTGCGAAGATCGTGGAGGCAGACATGGTGGCATGGTGGCACGGCCAGCCACGGCGGCGCCAGACCGCGGCCATGCCAGTGCCCGACCACGCAACGCTAGCGTGGGAGGCGGCGAACGCCCAGGCATGGCGAGAAGGTGCAGATCGGCGGAGATAGCCGAGGATCCGTCGATGTCTACAGGTGTCGAGCACGCGCACGAGCCGTCGAGGAAGAAGGAGTCAAATCGACGCAGATGAGAAGATGCAACGTCGCGCGCTGCGTCGATAGCGACCAACGGCGTGCCCTAGAATGGCCGGAGGCGGACGGAGCACGGCGGTGACCATGGCGGCGACACAGTCACCATGGGAATCGCCACATCTAGGGTTAGGGTTGCGCCAGAGAGATGAGTGAGCAAGTGAGGGGTGGCCCGACGAGTTCGGTGCCCACCGAACAGTTTTGGGCAGGCCCAGATGGGATGGCCAAACGGGCCGTCTTAGTGGGCTGGCCCAGTTGGGCCAGAGAGGGGTATTTAGGTCTTCTCCATTTTTAAATAATTTGTGAATTCTACCAAATTTTAAATATTGTTAAATACCTCTAAAAATCCAAAAACAATAGGATTGATGAATAATAAATTATTCCTAACAAGAATAAAATAAGAAATAGAATTTACATCAAAAGATCAAATCTTGAATTTTTTTAATTTAATAATGAACTTGAAAATTTAAATTAGGAATTTTCCTTGGATTTAAAAATCAAGAAAAACTCCCAATGGATTCAAATATTTGTTATTCAAATGTTTTCAAAAGGAATTCTATTATTCCAAGTCTTTTATTTTAAAGATTTAAGATTTTCCAAAATGGAAATATCTCAATATTCCAAAATTCCTTTTCTTTCCAAAAATAAGGAAAACTCTATTATTTCAAATACCTTAGTTGAAATAAATATTTTCCAAAAGGAATTTTTTTACTCTTAAATATTTTAATTTTTAGAAAAGAAAACAATGTTAAAGGATTTAAAGTAATTATAAATTACTGCCAAAGGCATAAATATTCAACATGAAATAATACACCCATGCATGCATTATTTGGATTTTATAACATTGTCCTTACCGGACAACGATGCTTCTTTACAGAACTCAAGGTCCAGGTTCCATCCAACACATCGAACTGCATTATCTCGCAGTCACCAGGCAAGTTCAGCCTTGCTCATGTCATCTTGATTATTTTATATCAATTTACGCGCAAAAGTACTATACTTATCATTCCTGCATTGAAAATCAAATGTTACTTTTCCAACTATGAATATAATTATATGGTGGGCAATGGAACCATGGTATGTGTTTATATGGTGGAGGTTCCATTGCAAGGGTTCTACTAATCTTGGACTAATCACCAATGCCGTCTAGTGATTCTAGCGCCGTACAATTCGTGTTAACCATGAGATCTATAATGGCTCTGGGGAAGTCAGCTGTATCTTTTCCCTCTTGCATATCAACAGACTTGATAGGGCATGGCTGGGTGTTGGGATAATACCGCTGTAGGTTGGGAATCCTTTAAAATCCTCATCCGTGTGGATGAGAGGCTCTACCGTCTCTGAGGCATTGTCCATAGTACATCGGGGGTAAAGCCGTATGATGGGGAGATGTCTACCAGGGATGTACGGATGGACAAAAGGGTGGGTATGCAGGGTCGCGGAGAAGGCAGTGATTGGCTTGGATCTTACACCTGGCCCCACACCAAGGAAGTGTGGAAAGAAACGCGTCTCAGTTGGTATTAATGATAACTTATCTTATGGGAAAAGTAACGCACCTCTGCAGAGTGTATCAAATTGTGGCTATCACTCCCTGTTCCGGGAAGGGAACTACAAACACGACAGGAAAGGAACTCTGTAAAGTTCTGTTCAACCTGTGAAGACTGGCGGGCATAGTTTTCAGAATAAAATCAACCTTTTGAAGAAATGTTTTCGAAACATGCATTGACCTGAGATTTTTTGATCAATGGTTGTAGCTAGTGAACCAAACACATTTTCTCTTTTGAACTTGCTGAGTACCTCTGTACTCACTTTCTTTCGACACCCTTGCTAGACTGTGACAATGAAGTGGAGGCCACCTATGAAGCACCAGAAGGAGAATACGAGCTGGTCTACGAGGAACCTGATCTGTCCGGAGGAGTGGAAGGAGTGGACTATGGGATAGCCTACGGGGCTGACAACAATGAGGCGGAGGAGTAGTGTCTTACCCTAGTTATCTTAGAGCTGAGTAGCGTAGTAGCTTACCTAAATAAGTTGCTGAGCTCAGTTTAATCTTTATGTTGGTTTGTAATAATACTTCAGTAGTATCTTAGGGTGTTCTCATTGGACCTGTGAGAATACTGATGGCGTGTAACTCACACGTTCGTTGGGAACCCCAAGAGGAAGGTATGATGCGCACAGCAGCAAGTTTTCCCTCAGAAAGAAACCAAGGTTTATCGAACCAGGAGGAGCCAAGAAGCACGTTGAAGGTTGATGGCGGCGGGATGTAGTGCGGCGCAACACCAGGGATTCCGGCGCCAACGTGGAACCTGCACAACACAACCAAAGTACTTTGCCCCAACGAAACAGTGAGGTTGTCAATCTCACCGGCTTGCTGTAACAAAGGATTAACCGTATTGTGTTGAAGATGATTGTTTGCAGAAAACAGTAGAACAGTATTGCAGTAGATTGTATTTCAGTATAGAGAATTGGACCGGGGTCCACAGTTCACTAGAGGTGTCTCTCCCATAAGATAAACAGCATGTTGGGTGAACAAATTACAGTTGGGCAATTGACAAATAAAGAGGGCATGACCATGCACATACATATTATGATGAGTATAGTGAGATTTAATTGGGCATTACGACAAAGTACATAGACCGCCATCCAGCATGCATCTATGCCTAAAAAGTCCACCTTCAGGTTATCATCCGAACCCCCTCCAGTATTAAGTTGCTAACAACAGACAATTGCATTAAGTATTGCGCGTAATGTAATTAGTGACTACATCCTTGAACATAGCACCAATGTTTTATCCCTAGTGGCAACAGCACATCCATAACCTTAGAGGTTCTTGTCACCCCTCCAGATTCACGGAGACATGAACCCACTATCGAGCATAAATACTCCCTCTTGGAGTTACTAGCATCAACTTGGCCAGAGCATCTACTAATAACGGAGAGCATGCAAGATCATAAACAACACATAGATATAACTTTGATAATCAACATAACAAGTATTCTCTATTCATTGGATCCCAACAAACGCAACATATAGAATTACAGATAGATGATCTTGATCATGTTAGGCAGCTCACAAGATCCGACAATGAAGCACAATGGGGAGAAGACAACCATCTAGCTACTGCTATGGACCCATAGTCCAGGGGTAGACTACTCACACATCACTCCGGAGGCGACCATGGCGGCGTAGAGTCCTCCGGGAGATGAATCCCCTCTCCGGCAGGGTGCCGGAGGCGATCTCCTGGATCCCCCGAGATGGGATCGGCGGCGGCGGCGTCTCTGTAAGGTTTTCCGTATCGTGGCTCTTGGTACTGGGGGTTTCGCGATGGAGGCTTTAAGTAGGCGGAAGGGCAGGTCAGGAGGCGACACGAGGGCCCCACACCACAGGGCCGCGCGGCCAAGGGGGGGCCGCGCCGCCCTAGGGTGTGGCCACCTCGTGGCCCCACTTCGTCTCCTCTTCGGACTTCTGGAAGCTTCGTGGCAAAATAGGACCCTGGGCGTTGATTTCGTCCAATTCTGAGAATATTTTGTTACTAGGATTTCTGAAACCAAAAACAGCAGAAAACAGCAACTGGCACTTCGGCATCTTGTTAATAGGTTAGTTCCAGAAAATGCACGAATATGACATAAAGTGTGCATAAAACATGTAGATAATATCAATATTGTGGCATGGAACATAAGAAATTATCGATACGTCGGAGACGTATCAGCATCCCCAAGCTTAGTTCTGCTCGTCCCGAGCAGGTAAAACGATAACACAGATAATTTCTGGAGTGACATGCCATCATAACCTTGATCATACTATTTGTAAAGCATATGTAGTGAATGCAGCGATCAAAACAATGTATATGACATGAGTAAACAAGTGAATCATATAGCAAAGACTTTTCATGAATAGCACTTCAAGACAAGCATCAATAAGTCTTGCATAAGAGTTAACTCATAAAGCAATAATTCAAAGTAAAGGCATTGAAGCAACACAAAGGAAGATTAAGTTTCAGTGGTTGCTTTCAACTTATAACATGTATATCTCATGGATATTGTCAACATAGAGTAATATAATAAGTGCAATAAGCAAGTATGTAGGAATCAATGCACAGTTCACACAAGTGTTTGCTTCTTGAGGTGGAGAGAAATAGGTGAACTGACTCAACATTGAAAGTAAAAGAATTGTCCTCCATAGAGGAAAAGCATCGATTGCTATATTTGTGCTAGAGCTTTGATTTTGAAAACATGAAACAATTTTGTCAACGGTAGTAATAAAGCATATGTATCATGTAAATTATATCTTACAAGTTGCAAGCCTCATGCATAGTATACTAATAGTGCCCGCACCTTGTCCTAATTAGCTTGGACTACCGGATCATCACAATGCACATGTTTTAACCAAGTGTCACAAAGGGGTACCTCTATGCCGCCTGTACAAAGGTCTAAGGAGAAAGCTCGCATTGGATTTCTCGCTATTGATTATTCTCAACTTAGACATCCATACCGGGACAACATAGACAACAGATAATGGACTCCTCTTTTATGCATAAGCATGTAACAACAATTAATAATTTTCTCATTTGAGATTGAGGATATATGTCCAAAACTGAAACTTCCACCATGGATCATGGCTTTAGTTAGCGGCCCAATGTTCTTCTCTAACAATATGCATGCTTAACCATAAGGTGGTAGATCGCTCTTACTTCAGACAAGACGAACATGCATAGCAACTCACATGAAATTCAACAAAGAGTAGTTGATGGCGTCCCCAGTGAACATGGTTATCGCACAACAAGCAACTTAATAAGAGATAAAGTGCATAAGTACATATTCAATACCACAATAGTTTTTAAGCTATTTGTCCCATGAGCTATATATTGCAAAGGTGAATGATGGAATTTTAAAGTTAGCACTCAAGCAATTTACTTTGGAATGGCGGAAAATACCATGTAGTAGGTAGGTATGGTGGACACAAATGGCATAGTGGTTGGCTCAAGTATTTTGGATGCATGAGAAGTATTCCCTCTCGATACAAGGTTTAGGCTAGCAAGGCTTATTTGAAACAAACACAAGGATGAACGGCGCAGCAAAACTCACATAAAAGACATATTGAAAACATTATAAGACTCTACACCGTCTTCCTTGTTGTTCAAACTCAATACTAGAAATTATCTAGACCTTAGAGAAACCAAATATGCAAACCAAATTTTAGCATGCTCTATGTATTTCTTCATTAATGGGTGTAAAGCATATGATGCAAGAGCTTAAACATGAGCACAACAATTGCCAAGTATCACATTACCCAAGACATTTATAGCAATTACTACATGTAACATTTTCCAATTCCAACCATATAACAATTTAACGAAGAAGAAACTTCGCCATGAATACTATGAGTAGAAACTAAGGACATACTTGTCCATATGCTACAGCGGAGCGTGTCTCTCTCCCATAAAGTGAATGCTAGGATCCATTTTATTCAAACAAAACAAAAAACAAAAACAAACCGACGCTCCAAGCAAAGCACATAAGATGTGATGGAATAAAAATATAGTTTCAGGGGAGGAACCTGATAATGTTGTCGATGAAGAAGGGGATGCCTTGGGCATCCCCAAGCTTAGACGCTTGAGTCTTCTTAGAATATGCAGGGGTGAACCACCGGGGCATCCCCAAGCTTAGAGCTTTCACTCTCCTTGATCATGTTGCATCATACTCCTCTCTTGATCCTTGAAAACTTCCTCCACACCAAACTTAGAACAACTCATTAGAGGGTTAGCGACAATAAAAATTAACATGTTCAGAGGTGACACAATCATTCTTAACACTTCTGGACATTGCATAAAGCTACTGGACATTAATGGATCAAAGAAATTCATCCAACATAGCAAAAGAGGCAATGCGAAATAAAAGGCAGAATCTGTCAAAACAGAACAGTTAGTATTGATGAATTTTATCGAGGCACCAGACTTGCTCAAATGAAAATGCTCAAATTGAATGAAAGTTGCGTACATATCTGAGGATCACTCATGTAAATTGGCATAATTTTCTGAGTTACCTACAGAGAAAACAGCCCAGATTCGTGACAGCAAAGAAATCTGTTTCTGCGCAGTAATCCAAATCTAGTATGAACTTTTCTATCAACGACTTTACTTGGCACAATAAAACACTAAACTAAGATAAGGAGAGGTTGCTACAGTAGTAAACAACTTCCAAGACACAAAATAAAAACAAAGTACTGTAGGTAAAAACCATGGGTTGTCTCCCATAAGCGCTTTTCTTTAACGCCTTTCAGCTAGGCGCAGAAAGTGTGTATCAAGTATTATCAAGAGACGAAGTGTCAACATCATAATTTGTTCTCATAATAGAATCAAAAGGTAACTTCATTCTCTTTCTAGGGAAGTGTTCCATACCTTTCTTGAGAGGAAATTGATATTTTATATTACCTTCCTTCATATCAATGATAGCACCAACAGTTCGAAGAAAAGGTCTTCCCAATATAATGGGACAAGATGCATTGCATTCAATATCCAAGACAACAAAATCAACGGGGACAAGGTTATTGTTAACGGTAATGCGAACATTATCAACTTTCCCCAAAGGTTTCTTTGTAGAATGATCAGCAAGATTAACATCCAAATAACAATTTTTCAGCGGTGGCAAGTCAAGCATATTATAAATTTTCTTAGGCATAACAGAAATACTTGCACCAAGATCACATAAAGCATTACAATCAAAATCTTTAACCTTCATCTTAATGATGGGCTCCCAACCATCCTCTAGCTTTTTAGGAATAGAGGCTTCGCGCTCTAGTTTCTCTTCTCTAGCTTTTATGAGAGCATTTGTAATATGTTGCGTGAAAGCCAAATTTATAGCACTAGCATTAGGACTTTTAGCAAGTTTTTGCAAGAACTTTATAACTTCAGAGATGTGGCAATCATCAAAATTCAAACCATTATAATCTAAAGCAATGGGATCATCATCCCCAATGTTGGAAAAAATTTCAGCAGCTTTATCACGTGCGGTTTCATGAGTTTTAGCAGTTTCAGGCAGTTTCTCGCGCTTTGCATTAGAAGTGGAAACATTGCTAACACCAATTCTTTTATTATTAATAGTAGGAGGTGCAGCAACATGTGTAGCATTAGCATTACAAGTGGTGGTAATAGTCCAAACTTTAGCTACATTCTTCTCTTTAGCTAGTTTTTCATTTTCTTCTCTATCCCACCTAGCACGCAGTTCAGCCATCAATCTTATATTCTCATTAATTCTAACTTGGATGGCATTTGCTGTAGTAGTAATTGTGTCATCTAAATCCTCAGGTTTAGCAGCCATTTTATTAATTAAAGAAAATTGTGATGCAGACATGTATGAGATTCGGTTTTCAGCATTAGCAAGTTTAGTTTGCAACCCCTAGATCTCCCTATTCAGATTTTCAAGTTGATTCCCTATATTCTTCAACAAGGTAGATTGCTCATTCATAGTTTTAGTAAACAATTTATTTTGCTCATATTGTGATTGCATAAAGCTCTTGGTGGATCTTTCAATTTCTAGCATCTTTTCTTCATTAGGTGAAACATATCTACCATAAGAGTTACCATTAGCAGGATATGGCCTAGAATCATTGTGATTGTTATTTTTAATGAAATTCACATCAACATATTCTTTTTGAGCAACCAATGACGCTAACGGAACATTATTAGGATCAATATTAGTCCTATCATTCACAAGCATAGACATAATAGCATCAATCTTATCACTCAAGGAAGAGGTTTCTTCGACAGAATTTACCTTCTTACCTTGTGGAGCTCTTTCCGTGTGCCATTCAGAGTAGTTGATCATCATATTATCAAGAAGCTTTGTTGCTTCACCAAGAGTGATGGACATAAAGGTACCTCCAGCAGCTGAATCCAATAAATTCCGCGAAGAAAAATTCAGTCCTCCATAGAAGGTTTGGATGATCATCCAAGTAGTCAGTCCATGTGTTGGGCAATTTTTAACCAAAGATTTCATTCTTTCCCATGCTTGTGCAACATGTTCAGTATCTAATTGTTTAAAATTCATTATGCTACTCCTCAAAGATATAATTTTAGCAGGGGGATAATATCTACCAATAAAAGCATCCTTGCATTTAGTCCATGAATCAATACTATTCTTAGGCAGAGATAGCAACCAATCTTTAGCTCTTCCTCTTAATGAGAAAGGGAACAATTTTAATTTTATAATGTCACCATCTACATCTTTATATTTTTGCATTTCACATAGTTCAACAAAATTATTAAGATGGGCAGCAGCATCATCAGAACTAACACCAGAAAATTGCTCTCGCATACCAAGATTCAGTAAAGCAGGTTTAATTTCAAAGAATTCTGCTGTAGTAGCAGGTGGAGCAATAGGTGTGCATAAGAAATCATTATTATTTGTGGTTGTGAAGTCACACAACTTAGTATTTTCAGGGTTGGCCATTTTAGCAACAGTAAATAAAGCAAACTAGATAAAGTAAATGCAAGTAACTAATTTTTTTGTGTTTTTGATATAGCAAACAAGATAGCAAATAAAGTAAAACTAGCAACTAATTTTTTTGTATTTTGATTTAGTGCAGCAAACAAAGTAGTAAATAAAACTAAGCAAGACAAAAACAAAGTAAAGAGGTTGGGAAGTGGAGACTCCCCTTGCAGCGTGTCTTGATCTCCCCGGCAACGGCGCCAGAAAAAGAGCTTGATGGCGTGTAACTCACACGTTCGTTGGGAACCCCAAGAGGAAGGTATGATGCGCACAGCAGCAAGTTTGCCCTCAAAAAGAAACCAAGGTTTATCGAACCAGGAGGAGCCAAGAAGCACGTTGAAGGTTGATGGCGGCGGGATGTAGTGCGGCGCAACACCAGGGATTCCGGCGCCAACGTGGAACCTGCACAACACAACCAAAGTACTTTGCCCCAACGAAACAGTGAGGTTGTCAATCTCACCGGCTTGCTGTAACAAAGGATTAACCGTATTGTGTGGAAGATGATTGTTTGTAGAAAACAGTAGAACAGTATTGCAGTAGATTGTATTTCAGTATAGAGAATTGGACCGGGGTCCACAGTTCACTAGAGGTGTCTCTCCCATAAGATAAACAGCATGTTGGGTGAACAAATTACAGTTGGGCAATTGACAAATAAAGAGGGCATGACCATGCACATACATATTATGATGAGTATAGTGAGATTTAATTGGGCATTACGACAAAGTACATAGACCGCCATCCAGCATGCATCTATGCCTAAAAAGTCCACCTTCAGGTTATCATCCGAACCCCCTCCAGTATTAAGTTGCTAACAACAGACAATTGCATTAAGTATTGCGCGTAATGTAATTAGTGACTACATCCTTGAACATAGCACCAATGTTTTATCCCTAGTGGCAACAGCACATCCATAACCTTAGAGGTTCTTGTCACCCCTCCAGATTCACGGAGACATGAACCCACTATCGAGCATAAATACTCCCTCTTGGAGTTACTAGCATCAACTTGGCCAGAGCATCTACTAATAACGGAGAGCATGCAAGATCATAAACAACACATAGATATAACTTTGATAATCAACATAACAAGTATTCTCTATTCATCGGATCCCAACAAACGCAACATATAGAATTACAGATAGATGATCTTGATCATGTTAGGCAGCTCACAAGATCCGACAATGAAGCACAATGGGGAGAAGACAACCATCTAGCTACTGCTATGGACCCATAGTCCAGGGGTAGACTACTCACACATCACTCCGGAGGCGACCATGGCGGCGTAGAGTCCTCCGGGAGATGAATCCCCTCTCCGGCAGGGTGCCGGAGGCGATCTCCTGGATCCCCCGAGATGGGATCAGCGGCGGCGGCGTCTCTGTAAGGTTTTCCGTATCGTGGCTCTCGGTACTGGGGGTTTCGCGACGGAGGCTTTAAGTAGGCGGAAGGGCAGGTCAGGAGGCGGCACGAGGGCCCCACACCACAGGGCCGCGCGGCCAAGGGGGGGGGGGCGCCGCCCTAGGGTGTGGCCACCTCGTGGCCCCACTTCGTCTCCTCTTCGGACTTCTGGAAGCTTCGTGGCAAAATAGGACCCTGGGCGTTGATTTCGTCCAATTCCGAGAATATTTTGTTACTAGGATTTCTGAAACCAAAAACAGCAGAAAACAGCAACTGGCACTTCGGCATCTTGTTAATAGGTTAGTTCCAGAAAATGCACGAATATGACATAAAGTGTGCATAAAACATGTAGATAACATCAATAATGTGGCATGGAACATAAGAAATTATCGATACGTCGGAGACGTATCAAATACCAACTTGTTAAGACCATGATTGTAATATAATCTCGAGTGTTATGACCTGCAATGTTGCTATTGTACCACTCTGAGGGATGTGATATTTGTGAAGAAGTCCCTTCATGAAGATCATATCAACGACTCGTATACTACAACATGCAGTGGTATGTTGGGTCACCGCACATGTGTGGGGTGACGTGTGTGTTAGAGGGAATATCATGGTTTTAGTGATTGGATAGTGACAACAAATTCATGATCTATTATTGATTTGCCTTTTATTTTACTAACTCACTAGGGATAAAGTGAATGCATGTGCCATGTTCGTCACGTGATAAAAGTGACGATCTTGTTTGTTCAAGGTAGCATATTTGATATTCAAACATCATGTCAAAATACTTATGGTTATACTCTGTTAATTCTTAGTACAAGATTGCATGGAGTATTCCCTTTCTTGTGGAGTATAAGAGAGATGTGTTGCATCATCTCTATGTTAGTACGTGATGCCCATATAAATGTGTATCTTACACATATTGAAGTTATATATATTCTTTATATCTCATTGTTGAATTGTTATTATTCACTACAACTTTTAAGAGAGAGTAGTGTTATGGGTATACTTCATAGGTGTACCATCAACACTGCATGGGCAAGCCCGGGTGGCCCATAGACGGTGATGGTTGTGTGTGGCCCATTGGGCGGCCTAGTTGCTATAGATCATGAAGGATGAAGTCCAGCCCAGGAACAGGAAGCCGGATCCACCGACCGACCATGGAAGTCGGATCCGATCAAACCCATTAGGGGTAGTCGGATCCAATACGATGTATAAGGAAAGGCGGATCCTTGACGTACACGGAAATGTAATATACCGTAGTTTGGCAACTTGTATTCCGGCTAGGACTCTCCATGTAAACCCTAGGTCCGTGCGCCTTTATAAGCCGGATCCTGGGGGCCGTAGAGGCAGAACCACAACACATTGTAACAACGCGAAAGCGCCCAGATAATTCCAGACAAGCAGCAGTAGGCCATGTCATCGTGTAGGTGTTCCGAAGCTGGGTAAATCGTGTACCACCGTCCCGAGGACTCTCCACCCGATGGCCCCTACTTCTTCTTCCCCTCACGAGGATCCCTCCTCCGAGGTACCGTCGAATAGGCAATGACAGTTGGCGCCCACCGTGGGGCCAGCGGCATCTGGAGGCCGGAACCGGGAGGGTTTCTCCATGAGAAGCTACGGCAACTCCATCGCTGTGGGGCATGTTCTTTACGCCGGCAACTTTCCGATCGTCCCCCAGGACGAGTGCTGGATTCTGGCTAAGACCGACCCCGTCAAGCTCTCCATCATCCCAATCGGCGGCATTCACATCTTCATCGGCGAGACCGTCGATTCCGACGGAAACGCCCTGGTAAGTCACGCTGACGCGACCGCCGCTGAGCTGGACGCAGTTGCGAAGATCCGATTTGAGACGCATGAACTTCCTAAGGAAGATTCCGCCTTAGATCTGGAAATTTCAACGCCCACCCAATCCGCCCTTGAGCAGGAAATTACGGTGGAAGACCAATGCAGATCTGCCTGGGTCTCCCAGGTGTTAGAGAAGCAAAGGTGTCACTTCGTGCACTTCCTCGCACATACCGCAGGAACCACCCCTCCCTAGGATGGAGCCGGACCCATGCAGGTTGAGGCTACCAGAGACAGTGACGCCCCGGATCAGCAGGATGCTGCCGGAGACAGCGACGTTCCGGATCAGCAAGAGGATGCTGGAGACAAGGAGGAGTCAATCCTAGGCAATCTAAGCCCAACCTCAGACGATGCTACCACCTTGGACACAGAGGAGTACAATCGCCTCACGAAGGAGCTGGAAGGTGACGAGGAAGCTGAAGCACAATCTGCTCCGCCCAAGCAGGTCCTTGCAACCATAACTAGGCTAGAGCAGGACGCTGACGAAGAAGAAACTCCGACCGACGTCGGACTCCTAGGCCCGTACACTTCGAAGACCCCACATTCGCATCCTCGCTACCGCATCGTGCCGGATTCCGGAGAAGGGCATATCTCCGGGCATAGGGTAAACTTGTCTGCAGAAGAGCTCGTCGAACAAGCAGGCCGAGGCACTATCGCGCACTCGGAAATCCTCGACAAACCAATAACTCCAGATGAGGCTGCAGATCCCGAAGCTCTAGAAGCAAAAAGAAAGGAGATGATGGCCGCATACAAAGTATTTGCCAACACCGCAGCATCAATGCCGGAGGAGAGGCAAGAGGCAGAAGAAGTGATGGAAAGTTTCCTCAAAAGAGAGCGCGAAGCCGCAAAATGCTTGGAAGAGGCTAAGAAACTCCCAGCACAATGGAAAACCATGATGGAGGATGCCGGCAAGGAAGCAGATAGAATCCGTCGGGAGGCCATTGGCCCCCGAAAGATCAATTTCGCAACCCCCACAAACCAGCAGCCACTCGCCACTCCAAAGGACGACTCCCGCGAAGCGAATGAAGGGAAGCTCTTCGAGCTTTCTCTGCCGGCGGCTTATGTAGTGGTCTGCATTCCTACGTGCTCCGACTGATCCCCACTGGAGATTATATGAGGGGTCTTGGAAACTGGCGTGACGCTTTGGTGACGAAGGTCACTGGGGTGACTATGGAAGGATTCCGTGGTAGTCTCTGACTCCCTCCAACTCAATCAATATCAAGAACATGTCGTGAGCATGGGGGTTTGGCCGACTACTAAACTAGACTATTGGCTAGGGCTAGGCTAGTTATAGCTTCTATAGTGAGTGGCCCTTCCGCTTTGATCTAGTTGTAGTTTGTATTGTACTAAATTGAACACATATCAAAGAAAGGCGATCAATCAATAAGTAGTTGCCCTTCTCCGGCCTGGGAAAAGCAGCGCTCGTAGTAGTAAGTCGTGGATTACAAGCTGTCCCTTCCGAAAAGCTCGTTTGCAATAGATATAGGGTTTACCAACCTCAGGCATGGACATAGACACCAGATCATTTTGATAGAAATGAGGTAGACTGGAAGCTGAAGCCAATAGACCAATGGAACTAATCAATCACTTGCTTTCCCGAACTGGACAGCAGGATTTTATCAGCACTGGACTTGAATCGCGTCGATGACTCTAATCTTTAGAGACAGAAGCAGATGGGAGAAGGTTGGATATGGATCATGATCAAGTCTACCTCGTAAGCCACTTAAAGATCTTTGAGCAGCTCGAGAGATAAATCCGTCTTCATTGGTACAAAATAACCTTCGCCCCCCTTTTTTGTTATGGGATGGTGGTTGAATCATACTTCCTTCCTCTTTGATTGAGGAGACCTAACTACTTGAACTTCTTAAGTCAAGAACAAACAGATGGAGTATTTCTTCCTTTCGAACTAGAAAAAGTTAGGCTACATCAAGCGCAAGTCATCCCCTTGCGAAGTGCAAAACAAGGGAAATCTGACTTCATAAAAACAAGTTGAGCTATCATTCCCTTCTCTAGCTAGTGAAGTGATACGTCTCCGACGTATCGATAATTTCTTATGTTCCATGCTTGTTTTATGACAATACCTACATGTTTTGTTCACACTTTATATCGTTTTTATGCGTTTTCTGGAACTAACCTATTGACGAGATGCCGAAGTGCCAGTTCCTGTTTTCTGCTGTTTTTGGTTTCAGAAATCCTAGTAAGAAAATATTCTCGGAATTGGACGAAATCAACGCCTAGCATCTTAGAATTGCATGAAGCTTTCAGAACACCCGAGAGCCACCAGAGGAGGGCCCTATGGGCCCCAGATGACAGGCTGGCGCGGCCAGGGGGTAGGCCGCGCCCCCCTAGTGTGTCACCGCCTCGTCAACCCTCCAACTCCGCCTCTTCGCCTATTTAAAGGTCCCTGACCTAAATCTTCGATACGAAAAAGCCACGGTACGAGAAACCTTCCAGAGCCGCCGCCATCGCGAAGCCAAGATCTGGGGGACAGGAGTCTCTATTTCGGCACGCCGCCGGGACGGGGAAGTGCCCCCGGAAGGCTTCTCCATCGACACCGCTGCCATCTCCACCGCCATCTTCATCAACGCTGCTGTCTCCCATGAGGAGGGAGTAGTTCTCCATCGAGGCTAAGGGCTGTACCGGTAGCTATGTGGTTAATCTCTCTCCTATGTACTTCAATACAATGATCTCATGAGCTGCCTTACATGATTGAGATTCATATGAGTTTTGTATCACTATTCATCTATGTTAATCTAGTGATGTTATTAAAGTACTCTATTCCTCCTGCACGGTGTAATGGTGACAGTGTGTGCATCGTGTAGTACTTGGCGTAGGTTATGATTATGATCTCTTGTAGATTATGAAGTTAATTATTGCTATGATAGTATTGATGTGATCTATGCCTCCTTCATAGTGTGATGGTGACAGTGTGCATGCTATGTTAGTACTTGGTGTAATTGCAATGATCTATCATGCACTCTAAGGTTATTTAAACATGAATATCGAATATTGTGGAGCTTGTTAACTCCGGCATTGAGGGTTCGTGTAATCCTACACAATTAGTGGTGTTCATCATCCAACAAGAGAGTGTAGAGTATAGCATTTATCTATTCTGTTATGTGATCAATGTTGAGAGTGTCCACTAGTGAAAGTATAATCCCTAGGCCTTGTTCCTAAATACTGCAATCATCGCTTGTTTACTGTTTTACTGCATCTCTACTGCCTGCAATATTACCACCATCAACCACACGCCAGTTGTAGCATCAAGTATTTTCTGGCGCCGTTACTGCTGCTCATATATTCATACCACCTGTATTTCACTATCTCTTCGCCGAACTAGTGCACCTATACATCTTACAAGTGTATTGGCTGTGTTGGGGACACAAGAGACTTCTTGCTTTGTGGTTGCAGGGTTGCATGAGCGGGATATCTTTGACCTCTTCCTCCCTGAGTTCGATAAACCTTGGGTGATCCACTTAAGGGAAAACTTGCTGCTGTTCTACAAACCTCTGCTCTTGGAGGCCTAACACTGTCTATAGGAAAAGGAGTGTGCGTAGACATCAAGCACTTTTCTGGCGCCGTTGCCAGGGAGATCAAGACACGCTGCAAGGGGAGTCTCCACCTCCAATCTCTTTACTTTGTTTTTGTCTTGCTTTATTTTATTTACTACTTTGTTTGCTGCACTAAAACAAAATACAAAAAAATTAGTTGCTAGCTTTACTTTACTTTGTTTACTGTCTTGTTTGCATTCTCTATATCAAAAACACAAAAAAAAATTAGTTACTTGCATTTGCATTTACTTATTTCATCATGTTTCCTCTTAATTTTACTGTAAAAGATATACCGGTAGGACAAGGGTCTATAATTGGAAGAGATAATATAGAAGAATTTTTCACCCATGTTATTATGCATGAAGATTTTAAAGATATACCCCTGGCAAAAGCCGTCCCTACCTATGAAGATGCCTCTGTTTGTTTGGTACGCATGATGGAATCTAGATTTATTAGTCTCAACCCCATGATACAACACATGTTCCTTACACTTTCTGATATGGAGAGGGGAGAGAAGAGAGATTTTGTTCTAAAAGTCCTAGTGCGAGAATTTGAGGATATAGCCAAAGAAGTTAGAAAAGTTTTTAGTAAGCATGAGAGGCTTGGTATGATCACCGATTTTAAAAGAACACTTGAAAAGATGGACATGGATAGAATTAAGTACACTAATAATGTTAATGATGGTGGGGAGATTAAAGCACCAATACCTTGTAAGCTCCTAGCAATGCATGAAGCTCTAGATGATAATTATGCTTGGCTTGTTCCTGAAAATCTATTATATAATTAAAACAACAAACAACCGATGACCAAGATTAAGCAGCAATAAATGATCCGTTCAGATTAAACGCGAGGCAATCGAAAAGTTAAAAAAAATATAGAGAGAAACCGATTCGCACCACGTATGTTGCGTAGAACAGAAAGCCCCATACACACTAGGTCAAAATCGATTAGTAGGACAAGACAATCTCCAGACAGATAACGTCGGCGGTGATCTTGATCGTGCAAGACAAGAATCTTAATTCCTCCGGCCGCCCGATCTACGTGCGTTGGCTGGAGGCTGGAGCGATGGGCGACCCTGCAAGGACATGACGGATTCATGCATGCCGATCACGCCAACGCATGTTGTCCTGTACGCCGCCGCACAGATAACGCTTAGACGGCTGAGTCCCAGCAACATTATTCACTACCGGTACGTGTTGATTCCCTAAACCTTAATTACTACTACAACTCTTCTATTCCGATCTGGAAGACTGGATCAATACGTGGACTTGGGTGGCATATCAAGGAAGAGATGAATCGCTGCAGCCAGGTATGTTTGATTAGAAGATGCTGTGATCGTATAATCAAAGGCACATCAATCATCAAATTTGGGTAGTAGTTGCAATCTTCAGGTAAATTTTTTAATCTTGCATTGTACTGTTTAGATTTCCCCCTAAATAGCACCAATCTGATAACAGAGGCACGATAGATCAAAGACACATCGATCGACCTCGGAATCAGATTAACAGACGCAATTTAGGCACAACGCTTGCTTGCATCGGCATATCGACGGCATGCGGCGGACGCCAACGGATCAAAGGCACATCATCAAAATTTGGTAATAGCTGCAATCTTCAGGTCATCGGCATATCGACGGCATGCGACGGACATCAGCGGATCAAAGGCACACCATCAAACTTTGGTAATAGCTGCACTCTTCAGGTAACAGTTGTAATTGAGATATATATATTGTACTCTCCGGTGTTGTTAAAAGATGAGATATGAAGAAAATAAATCGTATTATACCAATCTGCATGGATTTCTCTGCCGCTTGCGGCATGCAGATCAGAGTTGATTCCGTGCTTGCCCTTCTGCATGGATTTCCTGGCCACTTCCATGGATGCACACCAGCAGAATTTCCCTCTTGAGTATGGCAAGGCACACCATCAACTGATGACTTGACAGGTTCCATCTGAACAAACTGTTTCCACCGTGCAATGCTACTATTTATTTAGATTACTTTTTTCTGACTAAAAGTATCAAATTTCAGATATACCTATGAATAAAAAAAAACAGTATTTGTAAAGCTGTTTTGAAGGCAACAACTCTATCTTGCACGTGAAATTAAGTGACCTAACCATTACATTCAAAGGAATAAGAATATGGGATTAAATCCACCTTTCGACTGATGAACATATGGGCATCGACATGAACTTGATGGACAGCAGGTATTTTCCAAAGATATTTAACAATAGATTTTTTCTACTGTCTAGACTACTACTCCGTACTAAAATTTTCTTACTTTTTGTTTTGCACGGTGATGCAACAAATACTACTACATGGAACAATATGACTTACACATACACATCAAAGATCATTGAGATCATGTATATGTTTTTAGCAACTTAAAGTTGTAGAATCTACAAAATAACGCCCAGCCAGTAGTGAAATTAAAATTACTTTTGCATACAGTAGAAGGTAAGGAGGTGAAGGGAGGCATCGAATAAGTTTTCAGATTGCTACTTTAAGTTTGCTACAAGGTCGTACCAAATAAAAACACCTACAGTGCTCTGTAATGTAGATATTCATACTTCTAACTTCAGCGTGGTTATTGTTTGACATTTTTTGTCGTGTTGATATTTTATCTTTGGATTCCAAATGATTAATCTTTCTGTCCCGTGACTTTTTGTTAAACAATAAATAGTGTATTCCTTCGTTAATTATATTATACTCAATACTTTGCAATGAAATCTTCAGGGTGATAAAATCAGAATAACATTATGGGTAAATTAGCTCATCATTCAAGCTAGGATGTAATCGGCAATCGCACTGTCATTATTGTTACCTTAACAATGGCGCAAGTATTTTATGTATGCCAAACATTCGATGGAGGAAACTTTACCAAAAAATGATCGAGACAGATAAATGTGGTCAAGCGACATTGGAGGAACATTTTGTTTTACAAAAGGAGAACATTACGAAAACTTAATGGAACCTGCCATGAAAGCAAATCAAATCAGGTAATGCAACAAATCCTTCTAAGATATGATATTGTACAAGCCTCCAAGACCTACAAATGTATTTAATATATTTCTATGTGTTATAGCATGCTTCTTGAAGAGATAACTTTTTACTGTGATGTTTCAGGGATTTGTGTTCACAGCAATAGCTACAATTGTCACAAAATCATCATCTCTATTATATATACTCTCTCAAACACTACAATTACTGCTGAAATTAGATCCGTTCAGATCCTCCACCACGTATTATTTCTCATCTGGGATAAAGTTCAGATGTGGAATGGAGATAGGGTGATCGATGTAACTGTGGTTCCTCCTACGTCAAGCTAACCGACACAAGCTCTATCAGATGATCTGGTTATACTGGTATTGTTCTCTTTCCCAATGACAATGCCATTGCTGAGGAAATTAGATCAAAGCTACAATCAATCAGCAACTATGGATCATCATGTGGTCAAAATTTGGGGAGAAAAGAGAATGTGCAAGCATTCGTGCAGGAGGTGAGTGGAGCAGTGCGAAATGCAACACGAGATACCCTGCATGCCGAATGCCAGTCGCAGAGTTGCTACCACTAAACGAGGCCGAGGCGAGCGGCCACCCTGATCCCCGAGCAACCAGAGCTGGACCACGCGGTGCGGGTCTTCAGATTGAGTCATTGGGGGCGGACACAGTGGCGCTCCACACGGCTACTATTGCAGCAGACTTGGCGCAGCTGCGCTCCTTTGTTGTCGTCGAACACATCCAGGTCCACACCGTTCGCGCGCGCACGCCGTGGGTGCAGTCCTCACTGATATTGCCTGTGACCGCACTCTACCATTCAAACTCAGGGACAACAAGATGCGGCATCACCGGCGGGCGAGAACATTCCCACGGATCCAGATCGCATCCTCGATTTGGTCAAGAATCGCCTCCAAGAACATGGCCTTGCAAGAATTGGAAACATGATTTTTTGTTGGGGAACATCAATGGATTGGATATGGTCGACTCTACTATATAGAAAGGGGATTTTCTTGCACGCTTAGAGAGATAAAGAGTTGGAAAAAAATGAAAAACAGTTCACCATACTGGGCTATAAAATTTTGGTGCATAGATTTGATTTTAAAACATGTCGATTTTTCTGAAACAACTTCGTAAGCATGTAACATATCAAGATATAAATGAAACACTTTTATATATTTTTTAAACACTTTTAAATATGTTCAAAATGCATTTCAATAAAAGGGTGCATATGCACCTGATTGCAGCCTAAAAATAATCAGTCTAAAAATAATTTATCTATAAATTATTTAAAATGAGACCAATAGATGATCTAGCCGCGCAAATGCGCGGGCCACCCAGCTAGTTTGTTTGATGAGAGTAGCAAGCCCAAGACTAATGAAAAGGGAGCCTCTGAAACTTCTGTATCCAAAATACAATGCATGGTTGAGAAAACTCCAAACCCCGCTGTAGATGCATCATCTCTTGATAATACTTGATATACACTTTCTGCGCCTAGCTGAAAGGCGTTAAATTAAAGCGCTTATGGGAGACAACCCATGATTTTACTACTGTACTTTTGTTTTATATTTGAGTCTTGGAAGTTGTTACTACTGTAGCAACCTCTCCTTATCTTAGTTTTTTTGCATTGTTCTGCCAAGTAAAGTCATTGATAGTAAGGTTCATACTAGATTTGGATTACTACGCAGAAACAAATTTCTTTGCTGTCACGAATCTGGGCCTAATTCTCTGTAGGTAACTCAGAAAATTATGCCAATTTACGTGACTGATCCTCAGATATGTACGCAACTTTCACTAAATTTGAGCATTTTCATTTGAGCAAGTCTGGTGCCTCAATAAAATTCGTCTTTACGAACTGTTCTGTTTCGATAGATTCTGCATTTTATTTCGCATTGCCTGTTTTGCTATGCTTGATGGATTTTTCGATTCCATTAATTTTCAGTAGCTTTGTGCAATGTCCAGAAGTGTTAAGAATAATTATGTCACCTCTGAACATGTGAATTTTAATTGTGCACTAACCCTCTAATGAGTTGTTTTGAGTTTGGTGTGGAGGAAGTTTTCAAGGATCAAGAGAGGAGGATGATACAATATGATCAAGGAGAGTGAAAGCTCTAAGCTTGGGGATGCCCCAGTGGTTCACCCCTGCATATTTCAAGAAGACTCAAGCGTCTAAGCTTGGGGATGCCCAAGGCATCCCCTTCTTCATCGACAACATTATCAGGTTCCTCTAGTGAAACTATATTTTTATTCCATCACATCTTATGTACTTTGCTTGGAGTGTCGGTTTGTTTTTGTTTTTGTTTTGTTTGAATAAAATGGATCCTAGCATTCATTGTGTGGGAGAGAGACACGCTCCGCTGTTGCATATGGACAAATATGTCCTTAGGCTTTACTCATAATATTCATGGCGAAGGTTGAATCTTCTTCGTTAAATTGTTATATGGTTGGAAACGGGAAATGATACATGTAGTAATTGGTAAAATGTCTTGGATAGTTTGATACTTGGCAATTGTTGTGCTTATGTTTAAGCTCTTGCATCATATACCTTGCACCTATTAATGAAGAAATACATAGAGCTTGCTAAAATTTGGTTTGCATAATTGGTCTCTCTAAGGTCTAGATAATTTCTAGTAAGAGTTTGAACAACAAGGAAGACGGTGTAGAGTCTTATAATGTTTACAATATGTCTTTTATGTGAGTTTTTCTGCACCGGTTCATCCTTGTGTTTGTTTCAAATAACCTTGCTAGCCTAAACCTTGTATCGAGAGGGAATACTTCTCATGCATCCAAAATCCTTGAGCCAACCACTATGCCATTTGTGTCCACCATACCTACCTACTACATGGTATTTCTCCGCCATTCCAAAGTAAATTGCTTGAGTGCTACCTTTAAACAATTCAAAATTTATCACCTCTGATTTGTGTCAATGTTTTATAGCTCATGAGGAAGTATGTGGTGTTTATCTTTCAATCTTGTTGGGCAACTTTCACCAATGGACTAGTGGCTTCATCCGCTTATCCAATAATTTTGCAAAAAGAGCTGGCAATGGGATTCCCAGTCCCAAATTAATTAACCTAAATAGACACTCCTCCATGGTATGTGATTGTTGGACGGCACCCGAAGGATTCGGTTAGCCATGGCTTGAGAAAGCAAAGGTGGGGAGGAGTGTCATCATAATAAAACTAAAATAAAAAGGCACTCCTTCATGGTATGAGATTGTTGGCAGGCACCCGAGGATTCGGTTAGCCATGGTTTGTGAAAGAAAGGTTGGAAGGAGTGCCACCCAAAAATAAAAATAATTCATGGGAGCCGCTCTTTGAAGGTTTGTCTGGCAAGGGGGTTAGAGTGCCCACTACCATTCGTTGACAACAACAAACACCTCTCAAAACTTTACTTTTATGCTCTCTTATTGTTTTCAAAATAAAAGCTCTAGCACAAATATAGCAATCAATGCTTCCCTCTGCGAAGGGCCTTTCTTTTACTTTTATGTTGAGTCAGTTCACCTATTTCTCTCCATCTCAAGAAGCAAACACTTGTGTGAACTGTGCATTGATTCCTACATACTTGCATATTGTACTTGTTATATTACTTTACATTGACAATATCCATGAGATATACATGTTACAAGTTGAAAGCAACCGCTGAAACTTAATCTTCCTTTGTGTTGCTTCAATGCCTTTACTATGAATTTATTGCTTTATGAGTTAACTCTTATGCAAGACTTATTGATGCTTGTCTTGAAAGTACTATTCATGAAAAGTCTTTGCTATATGATTCATTTGTTTACTCATGTCATTTACCATTATTTGGATCGCTGCATTCATTACATGTGCTTACAATAGTATGATCAAGATTATGATGGCATGTCACACCAGAAATTATCTTTGTTATCGTTTACCTGCTCGGGACGAGCAGGAACTAAGCTTGGGGATGCTGATACGTCTCCGACGTATCGATAATTTCTTATGTTCCATGCTTGTTTTATGACAATACCTACATGTTTTGTTCACACTTTATATCGTTTTTATGCGTTTTCCGGAACTAACCTATTGACGAGATGCCGAAGTGCCAGTTCCTGTTTTCTACTATTTTTGGTTTCAGAAATCCTAGTAAGGAAATATTCTCGGAATTGGACGAAATCAACGCCCAACATCTTAGAATTGCATGAAGCTTCCAGAACACCCGAGAGCCACCAGAGGAGGGCCCTGTGGGCCCCAGATGACAGGCTGGCGCGGCCAGGGGGTGGGCCGCGCCCCCCTAGTGTGTCACCGCCTCGTCAACCCTCCGACTCCGCCTCTTTGCCTATTTAAAGGTCCCTGACCTAAATCTTCGATACGAAAAAGCCACGGTACGAGAAACCTTCCATAGCCGCCGCCATCGCGAAGCCAAGATCTGGGGGACAGGAGTCTCTGTTCCGGCACGCCGCCGGGACGGGGAAGTGCCCCCGGAAGGCTTCTCCATCGACACCACTGCCATCTCCACCGCCATCTTCATCAACGCTGCTGTCTCCCATGAGGAGGGAGTAGTTCTCCATCGAGGCTAAGGGCTGTACCGGTAGCTATGTGGTTAATCTCTCTCCTATGTACTTCAATACAATGATCTCATGAGCTGCCTTACATGATTGAGATTCATATGAGTTTTGTATCACTATTCATCTATGTTACTCTAGTGATGTTATTAAAGTACTCTATTCCTCCTGCACGGTGTAATGGTGACAGTGTGTGCATCGTGTAGTACTTGGCGTAGGTTATGATTATGATCTCTTGTATATTATGAAGTTAATTATTGCTATGATAGTATTGATGTGATCTATGCCTCCTTCATAGTGTGATGGTGACAGTGTGCATGCTATGTTAGTACTTGGTGTAATTGCAATGATGTATCATGCACTCTAAGGTTATTTAAACATGAATATCGAATATTGTGGAGCTTGTTAACTCCGGCATTGAGGGTTCGTGTAATCCTACACAATTAGTGGTTTTCATCATCCAACAAGAGAGTGTAGAGTATAGCATTTATCTATTCTGTTATGTGATCAATGTTGAGAGTGTCCACTAGTGAAAGTATAATCCCTAGGCCTTGTTCCTAAATACTGCAATCATCGCTTGTTTACTGTTTTACTGCATCTCTACTGCCTGCAATATTACCACCATCAACCACACGCCAGTTGTAGCATCAAGTATTTTTTCTGCGCTCTATCGCTGCTCATATATTCATACCACCTGTATTTCACTATCTCTTCGCCGAACTAGTGCACCTATACATCTGACAAGTGTATTGGCTGTGTTGGGGACACAAGAGACTTCTTGCTTTGTGGTTGCAGGGTTGCATGAGAGGGATATCTTTGACCTCTTCCTCCCTGAGTTCGATAAACCTTGGGTGATCCACTTAAGGGAAAACTTGCTGCTGTTCTACAAACCTCTGCTCTTGGAGGCCCAACACTGTCTACAGGAAAAGGAGTGTGCGTAGACATCATGAAGCTTTTCCTGCAATAAAAGAAGGAAGAATTCACTTCAGAATATGCATTGAAAACGTATATGTTGCATCTAGCTTCTGGCGCTTTTTCTTACTGTAAGAACTGGAAAGCTAGGTGCTGAAGCAGAAGTGTTGAAGTTTATCAATTAGTGTATAATATAGTACTTCCAGAAGTGTAGTACCAAGCAGTTTCGTTCAGAATAATACCTTCAATTCAAAGTAGACAGCTGACATAGGCATCCCAAATGGGCCTGCCGAAGATGGTACCCGGGGTTCACAGAAGGCCCACTACCCGAAGAATAAGAAGATTCGGGAGCCCAAGATATACTAAGGAAAGTTAGAGTTGTAATAGGAAGTGTTATTTGTAATCTGGCGGGATGAGTTAGAAACCGTCCCGGACTCTGTAACTTGTATAGCACGAATCCCTCGGCTCCACCTCCTATATAAAGGGGGAGTCGAGGGACGACGAGATCATCGAATCATTGTTACAAACCCTAGTTTTCATAATCGTCGAGTACTTTTCGGCTGAAACCTTCGAGATCTACTTGCCCTCTACTTCCAACTAAACCCTAGCCTACAATCCATAGGCATTGACAAGTTGATACCTTGTCAATTGGCGCCGTCTGTGGGAACTAGAGGTGTAAGGATCCGATCTCGATGGCACGCTCAAGATCTTCGACATCGTCAACCGCAAGCAACACAATGGATCGAGGTAAACAGATCGCTGCTGGTCTTGTCGATTTTGTTCCTCACCCACCCTCCCGTTTGGATGCATATGCGTATCTGGCGGAGCCCATGGAGATGACGTTCGGAAGTTTTCACTTTCGCGTCGAGAAGGAAGGATCGTATCGAGTCGAAATTCCGATTTCGTCGGGATCGTCGGCGGTCGATTCCGATTTTTCAAGCTATACATCGTCAACCGAGTCAGGAGAAGAAGAAACTTCATCGACACGCTACGTCAGCACCAGAGCAAGAGAGAAACTCGCCAAGATCTTCAACGACATGTCGTTTGAGTCATCTGCGGACTCATATATAAGCAGTGGCTCAAGCGATGTCGACAGTTACGATTTCATCGACAAATCTATCACAGTGGGCAAGGTCTTCATCAATCTCAGCGATGATGTCACCAAACCCAACATAGATCTGAGTACAAAGTATCATCAGATTTATGCCATTGAAGATCAAGAGGAAACATCTGAGGCTTTCGACGATCTGGGAAATCCATACGTCGATCCCTCCAATCTGCGACAAGGCCTGGGCAACAAATACGTCGGGCCAGAGCCGCGAGATAGAGTTCAACTTTCACAAGCAGCGTGGGACAGAGCCGCGAGAGCTATGAACGGTACAGAACCAATGGCTACCACGGCCACACCAGAGGAGTTACAAGCATATCAATATAGGCTCGCACGAGCTGCCAGGGAATTGGAAAAACAGACAGCTGAGTTGAACAGGAGAAAGGAGGCAGCTTCTGCATCCAGCAGAAGAAGGGCAGATCTAAGTCGACAATCTAGAACTTCGGGTGATAGCCACAGGGAGGCTCGGAACAGAGGAAGATCAAGGTTACAACACATACCCGAAGCAGAAAGAGAGCACTTGGTTCAAAACCTCGACATGTCCTTTATGTCGATAGACACAAGAGGAAACATTATCCCTAAGACACCAGAAGCTGGGTATATGGT
Organism: Lolium perenne; assembly: GCF_019359855.2. Lineage (NCBI taxonomy): Eukaryota > Viridiplantae > Streptophyta > Magnoliopsida > Poales > Poaceae > Lolium > Lolium perenne. Next base: position 187,522,616 of record NC_067246.2, on the reverse strand, counting down.
GACACAAGCTTTTATCCTCGCGTCTAAACCACCTCCAGGTGATCCAAGGGAAACACTATACAATATGGCGATAGCAGGAGTTGGAGCTATGGGGACAGCGTTCGTATCAACGCCTCCCGAAGGAGCGGCAAGGAAAAATAGTCCACGACCTGCAGCAGCAATGGCGGCAGCCCCTGAAGGGCCAAGCAGAGCAAGAGACACGGCAGCACAAGCAAGAGTCGACAGAGCGCGGCAAAGCAGAAGGGATCATCGGCAATCTCCGGAGCTTAACGACGAAGATATGTGCGGCTTGCCATGCTTCACGAGGAGAGTCCGAAAAACTCGAGTCCCCTCAGGATTCAAGTTACCCGACAATTTCAAGAAGTTCGACGGCCTTCAAGATCCAGAGGATTGGCTAATTGATTATCTCGAGACAGTAAAGCTCACGGGAGGAACCAGGGCAACAGCTATGCAAAGCATCCATGTGCATTTGAGTGGAGCCGCACGATCGTGGATAAAGAAACTCACTCCAGGATCTATCGACAGTTGGGAAAGTTTCGAGGATGTGTTCGTCAAGAACTTCAGATCCACGTGCAAAAAACCTGCGTCGTTAGAGGAGTTGAGAGCATGTCGACAAAAGCCAGATGAGCCAATGAGAAAGTACATCCAAAGGTGGAATATCATCAAAAACTCGGCAGAAAATATATCTGACGAGAGAGCAATAGATGCGTTTGTCGCAGGAGTCAGGCGTGGAGATTTTGTCGAGGACTTGGGAAGGACCAACCCGAAGACAGTATCCGTGTTAATGGAGATAGCAAACAAATGGGCAGATGGAGAAGACGCTGTCCACAACAAACGGCACAGATCGCCAGAAGAGGACCGTGGTCGAAACTATCAACCGAGGCGATGATTTCCTCGGCAGTACCAGAACTATGATGCTCCAGGACAAATTTCGGCAGGTTTTCGGACAAACACAGGAGGACACAACAGAGATGATTATCAGAGAAGCAGTGAGCAGCGAGGAGATAACAGGGATGATTCTCGCAACAACAGACAAAATAGTGGGCCCAGGTTCCCGAGGCCTTTCGTGTCCCCCGAAGAAATGATGAACGGACCATGCCAGATGCATTTTTTCCTCGACAGCAATGGTAAAAGACAGTCAGGGCACCTGCAGAAAGACTGTCGAAATTTTCAGGCAATGCTAAGATATGCAGAGAACGCTAACGCGCGGGCAACACAGAGAAATCCTCGAGAACCTAGGAGCGAGATCCACCTGCCACCACCTCCCGCGATTACAGACGACAATCGACACCAGCTCAGAATAGCGGCAGCACCCCCACCACCACCTTATGTTGATCCCAACTCTCACGGAGCGGTGTCGATGATTCAGAAGGCAAGACCGTCAAATAGAGCTCAGAAAGTAATCTCACGACAAGTGTTTATGGCAGAAAAAATGCCTCCACCAACTGTCGAGTATCTTAATTGGTCAGGGCAAGATATTGGTTTCACCATAGCAGATCATCCACAACAAGTTCCTCGACCAGGGCAGTCAGCACTTATTCTGCCAGCAGTCATTGCGGGATTTGATGTCTCTCGAGTGTTCATAGATGGCGGCAGCAGCTTAAACCTCATGTATGCAGATACATTGAGGAAGATGAACATATCCTTAGCGAACCTGAAGCCAACAGACACAAGGTTCCACGGTATCACACCAGAGAAGCCAAATTATCCATTGGGAAAAATCAATCTCGACGTTCAGTTTGGAACCCGAGAGAATTATAGAATCGAGAGGCTGGAATTTGAAGTTGTGGATTTTCCGTCGCAGTACCACGCGCTGTTGGGACGACCGGCATATGCTAGATTTATGGCGGTGCCACACTATACATACCTGTTGTGGAGGTTGCCTGGACCAAGGGGACCAATCACAGTCAAAGGAAGCTTCGCTTTAGCCGATAAATGCGACAAGGATTTTCATCGGCTATCAGAAACTTTCGGGATGCAAGCAGAGTATTTGGCGTCCAAAAGCATGACTGATTACGACGTGCTGCCAGATGTTGGAAGGCCAAATAAAGAATCAACCTTCAATACCGAGAAAAATTCCAAGGAGGTGCAGATTCACCCGACAGACCCGAAAAAGATGACGTCCATTGCAACAAATATGGATATCGCATAGGAAAGCGCGCTCGTCAAGTTCCTCCGTGAGCACTGGAAAATCTTCGCATGGTGTCCAGCTGACATGCCAGGAGTACCCAGGGAACTTGCCGAGCACCACCTCAACTTAGATCCTCTCGCGAGACCAATCAAACAACCCTTGCGGCGTTTTTCGGAACCAAACCGCAAATCTATGTTATCAGAAATAAATCGACTTGAGGAAGCTGGTTTTATCAAAGAGATATCCACAGAAGCCACATGGGTAGCTAACCCAGTGATGGTGCCGAAGAAACACACGACAGTCCTTCGCATGTGCGTCGACTTTACGTGTCTCAATAAACAGTGTCCTAAGGATCACTTTCCCCTCCCAAGGATCGATCAAATCATCGACTCCACGGCAGGCTGTGAACGTCTTTCCTTTTTGGATGCATACTCTGGTTATAACCAGATCAGATTAAAAGAAGATGATGAAGCCAAAACAGCGTTTATTACACCTTACGGCGTGTTTTGCTACAGAACAATGCCCTTTGGTCTAAAAAATGCGGGAGCAACATATCAGAGGATGATGCAGAAGTGTTTAGCGACACAGATTGGGAAAAACGTGCAAGTATACATCGATGATGTCGTCATAACGTCAAAAAAGGGGGCAACGCTGATCGAGGATCTCAAGGAATCTTTTGACAACCTCGACAAATTCTGCCTCAAGCTGAACCAGACGAAGTGTTCTTTTGGCGTCCCAGCAGGAGAACTTCTGGGGTTTCTAGTTTCAGCAAGAGGGATTGAAGCAAATCCCGACAAAATACAAGCTATAATAACAATGAGGAAGCCAACAAAGTTGAAAGAGATACAGCAGCTAACTGGGCGAGTCGCAGCTTTGAGCAGATTCGTCGCCAGGCTGGGAGAAAAAGCGTTACCATTTTACGCTCTGATAAAGCAAGGAGATAAATTCCAATGGAACGAAGAGGCCGACAGAGCTTTCGAGGATTTGAAGCGCACAATTTCGACACCACCAATTTTGGTGGCGCCAAAGGAAAAGGAACCTCTCTTGCTGTATATTGCAGCCACACCCCAAGTGGTTAGCACGGTGTTAGTTGTCGAAAGAGAAGAAGAAGGGAAAATCCATGGAGTGCAGAGGCCAGTATACTTCGTGAGCGAAGTTTTATCGCCCTCAAAACAAAGGTACCCTCAGTACCAAAAGCTAGCATATGGAGTGTTCACAACAGCACGAAAATTGCGCCACTATTTTTCGGCACACCCGATCATAGTGGTCAATGAAGCTCCCTTGTCAAATATACTAAACAACCCCGAAGCTACGGGTCGTGTCTCCCTTTGGGGAATAGAACTTTCCCCTCGGGACATCACGTATGAAAAAAGGAAAGCAATCAAGTCGCAAGTTCTGCCGGACTTCATCGCAGAGTGGATGGAGTTGCAAAATACAGGACCTCCAGACTTGTCGAGAACCTGGACCATGAACTTTGATGGGTCCAAAAGACTAGAAGGGGCTGGCGCAGGAGTAGTACTCATATCACCTGAAGGCGACAAGTTGAAGTACATCCTTCGGATGACGTTCCCTAACGCATCTAACAATGAAGCAGAATATGAGGCTCTCATACACGGGATGAAGATGGCGAAAGCTTGCGGTGCAACTCGACTAAAAATCTTTGGCGACTCACAATTGGTGGCTCAGCAAGTTATGAACCAATGTGACGCAGTCAATGATAGCATGATGGCATACAAGGAGGTGTACAACGAGCTCGAGAAGTTGTTCGATGGATGCGAAGTAAATCATATTAGTAGATTGAGCAACGACGAAGCCGACGTTCTTGCAAACATCGGGTCACAATGCCTTGTAGTCCCGCCAGGTGTATTCTGGGAAGAGATAACAGAGAGATCTACCAAATCGACAAAATCAAAAAAGAAGGAGAAAAAACCCTCGGGGGCTACCAAGGAAAAGCAAGAGGAAGAAGAAGAAGATCAGGACCTGGTCATGGTGATACAGATACCATGGATGCAGACGTACATATCGTACATCCTCAGGAAAGAAATACCCGATGATCCAGTTGAGGCAAGGCGAGTAATTCGACGCTCCAAAGCTTTCACGGTAGTCAAAGGGGAATTGTACAAGCGGAGTATTTCAGGCGTCCTGCAAAGGTGTGTCACACCCGAAGAAGGAAGAATAATTCTGAAGGATGTACACGAAGGAATATGTGGCCACCACGCAAGTAGTCGAGCTATTGCAGCCAAGGTTTTTCGGGCAGGATTCTATTGGTTGACAGCAATTGCGGACGCCAAAGAAATAGTAAGGACCTGCGATGCGTGTCAAAGGTTTGCCGCAAAACCTCACTCTCCAGCAGCAGAACTAACACCAATACCATGCATTGTTGTGGCCCTTTGCACAATGGGGACTTGATATGGTGGGCAAGCTACACAAATCATGGCCAGGAGGAAAGGAATACATGCTAGTAGCTGTCGACAAATTTACAAAGTGGATAGAAGCGAAGCCGATAAATTCACTAGACGGAGCATCCGCAGTAAAATTCATCAAAGGCCTCGTCTTCAGATTTGGAGTGCCCCACAGCATCGTCACAGACAATGGCAGTAACTTCACATCCCATGAATTCAAAGATTACTGCGAAGAAGTGGGTATCAAGTTGCACTTTGCGTCAGTTGCACATCCTCAAACCAATGGGAAAGTCGAGAAAGCCAATGGCATCATCTGCAATGGCATCAAGAAACGCCTGTTAGGACCACTGGAAAAAGCTCGACATACCTGGCCAGAAGAACTACCAAGTGTGTTGTGGAGCATCCGAACAACACCAAATACAGCGACACAGGAGACCCCGTTTTTCCTGGTCCATGGAGCAGAAGCAGTATTACCAATCGAGATAGAGCATGACTCTCCACGAGTCGTGGAATATGATGAAGAGGTGTCGAGAAAAGCGCTAGAGGATGACGTCGATGCACTTGATGAAGCTAGAGATGAAGTATTATCAAGGGTAACCAAATACCAACAGGACTTGAAGAATTACCACAGTCGACGTTTGCGACCAAGATCTTTTCAGGTGGGAGACCTAGTTCTTCGGCTCACGCAAAAAAGTCATGAAAAACTCGAGTCACCATGGCTTGGCCCTTACATTGTCACGGAAGTAATCGGAGGAGGAGCATACAGAATAAAGGACAAGAAGACAGGGGTGGAGGAGCAAAACCCCTGGAACGTGGCGCAACTCAGGCGGTTCTACGCCTAGAGTCGAAATATAGTCCTTGTAAAACTTCAATGTACTGAAACGCCCACGAGTTTTCAGACGCACTCTTTTCCTTTTTCGGGGCATCGAGTGGGGCCGGGAAAGGTTTTTAATGAGGCGGGCTCGCGGTGCTGCAATATAATAAAGACAGTGTCAATATAACCTTTTCTTTATCGACATGCTCAAAGTCTCTGCTCCGACGAATTTCAATGTAGTTCATCGAAAAAGAAAAACCTTGCTTTGGTATTAAAATACCTCGTGAGTCGATAAAAATACAAAATAGTACTCAACAAAGAAGCTCGGGGGCTGATATTCGCCAAAACTACGTATTAAATAAATGCCTTGGTTCAAAACCTCGCAATACACAAATACAGTAAATAGCCACCGAAACACTCGGGGGCTAGACAAATATAGAAATATGATGATTACTTCACAATGTAAATTACAATCATGGGTTACAAAGAAGAGTATCTACAAAAGGAAAATAATCAGCCTTGATTCAATATGTCATCAAGGGTAATTCTGTTTTCTTCAGGAGCAGCGCCAAGAAAATCAGCATAATGACCATCGGCAAAAAAGTCGGCATCCATCCGAAGAAGGTCTTCAATCATTTCTTCGGCTACAGGCGAAACCTTCGTGTTAATTCGGTCAACACCAACTCTTCGATGTTTTACCTTCTGATGAACTTTCGCAACAACTTGGGTTAGGTCAAGATTTGAATGGCGGATCTGAAGCATGATAAGAGCAAATCTGGCGCCAGCTACCAGTTGAGCTCTGACAAAATCATGGATCCTGCGGGCATCCTTAAATTTCTCCATTAACTCGGGAAGAGTTTTTGGTTGAGCGTTCCGAGGAAACATGGAGTTATAAACCATAGACAGGGTCTTGGTACAGAAGTCAAGGAAGTCGTGAGTTTGAGAGGCGCGATCCTGAAATCTGACAATCTGGCGGGTCCTCTCTGGAGTAGCCCAAAACAGAGAACCATGGTCAAGGGAAAGGTTAACAAGGAGGTTCGTCCTAGTATTTACCCTCTCTTCCTCGGCAGCAGCATCAGTAAAGGAACCTATCAAAACAACGGAGTAGAAAACTTTAAAAGACACAGCATGAAGATGAAAGATATCGGAGGATGAAACAAGCATACCCGACATATCCGCACTGGCTTCATTCATTAACTCGAGCATGAAATTTTCTCGAGTAGTCGCCTTTTCAGCCTCGGAAGCAGCAATTTCCTTAGCAACCACGGCCTCGCGAGCTTGCTGAAGTGCAATTTTTTCGGCTTCAGATGACTTATGAGATTTTTCCATCATCACAAGTGTTTGCTTCTTCGCATACTGAAGTTGCTGCCGAAGTTCATCCAATTCTTGCGGCAAGGAATCTTCGACAGGTGTAGTATCAGCAAGAGCTCTCCTTGAGCGAGAAGAAGAAGGCGAAATATTGGAAGGAGCGGAAGATGGGGAATAGTTATCAAATACCAACTGAAATTTAATAAAACAAGACAATATCAATCAACAAGCAAAGATAGAGTCTTCATTAATCTTTCGGGATAGTTACAAAGGCCTTACAGTGGAGCTAGTGAAGTACGTGTCGCCAAATAACTACTTTGGCGACAAGAGCAAAAGAAACAGAGAAAGAAAAACAAAGAGGCATGCAACTAGACCTCCGGCCTTGATGAGCTAGGAGTCGAAGCTGGCTTGATCCCGAGATATGCCAAGATTTTCTTCGTGTTCGGCTTGGCCGCCTTAATCAGCGACCTCCATCTTGATTGTTCTATCCGATCGCCGTCGCCAACTTTCATCCAATCAACAGTCTGTTGGCTGTCAGCAGCCAGGGCAACAGTGCTTTCGACAGCAATCTTCATGTTTTCCTGACGCATCTTCAGCCCAAGGTCCTCTGGTGAACTGAAGCTCTTGGCAAGGGCAAGGAAAGTTGGGGGCTCCTCTTTCTTCGGGAAGAAGTAGGGGAACAATGCTGACAATCCTGCACTAGCATTCGCCACGCCTTCACGAATTTCGGACCCATGAAGCTCCAAATAAGAAAGTGCGTCAAGGAGAGGGTCATTGACGGGATTCTCCAGATCAAATTCTTGTCTTGTTTGGGCTGCCACAGGAAACAAAACATTAATCAAAAAACAAGAAACAGGAAGTCCACTAAAAAAATAGAGGGGATCGATAATATTACCTTCAGTACGTCAACTTTGTGATTTCAGACGTTTGAGGATCCCCTGCTCACGAGCAGCTTGTGCAGCTTTATGCTCGTTTAAAGCAGATTCAGCATCCTCAAGTCTTTTCTGCAGTCCCTCGACACTAGCAGCCTTTGCTCTGGCTTCATCAGCCTCGGTTTTAGCTTCGCTAGCAACAAGTTCGGCTTTCTTGCGAGCCGCCTCACTTTGCTCCAGTTTTTGAGCAAGTGCGTCGGCACGTTTATTGGCCTCTGCAAGTTTCTCTGTCAAGATAAAAAAAAAGAGGAGGAGGAAAGATCAAAAATTGCGACAAACAACAGGAGCAAAAAGTCAGAAAGAACGGCAAGTATAAAGGTTGTTACCTTCAGTTCTGCTGGCATACTCACGGTACCCAATAAATTGGGATCCGATGCGAATAAGATCTTTGATCATGGGCTGTCCAAGAAGAACAAAGCAAGGGAAACATCGGCATGAAAAAAGAGTGAAGGCATGAAAAAGCAAAATAGAGGAAATATAGATATCGACAAATTTACATCATCTAAGAGCAGAGTCGAAGAGCTGCCCAATTGAGAGGCAGGTTCAACAATCGTTTCAATCCTTGTCCTTTTTGGCGAAGGAGCAAGGGGGCTTGCTGGCGGAGTTGTGGTGACGACGTTTTGTTGAGGAGGCGAGGATTCTTCTCCTTCAACTAGCATGCCTGAGGCAAGTACAGTATGCGACGTGCTTGTTCGAGGAGCCACGTCAACAGTTGGTACTTCTTCCTCGTCATCACTGTTGATTCAAAGCCGACAGCATAAAAAGCAAGACAAGACAAATATTTCGAGTATAGAAATACAGAAAAATAAATATGACTTACGAGCTGACGAGGGATTCAATATAAGGATCATAAGCTGCCTTCGGAGGAGAAGGAACAGCTTTTTCGGCCTTAGAAGTGCCAGAATCCTCGGCGACATTCCTTTTCCTTTTGTTCTTCGGGGAAACAGCAGGAGGAAGGGATTGCGTCGACTCGCTGGCTTCAGATTCAACTTCTTTTTCATGGGAAGCCGCAGATTTGTGAGAACCTGCGACTTCACTTTCAGGAATAGAAGAACCTTGGGTGTCTTCGGCAACGATAGCCTGTTCTTCGACTTCTCCATCCTCAGGAAGAGGAGGAAGGGAAGCCATAGTAGGATGGTTCTGCAAGAAAATAGCGACAAAAGAAAAATTAGAGAGATATCAATACGATGAGATGCAGGGAAAGTTCGGAACAAGATAGAAACTCGAGAAGACAAAATACCTCGGGGAGAGGATTGGCGGAGCTGTATGGTTCCACATGACAAGAGGAGGGAATAGGATCCTTCTTGGCCAAGCGGGAAACTCTTCGAATCAACTTCTCCAAGTCCTTTACAGAAAGATCACTGGAGATTCTATTGGCGTCGTTTTCACCAGAATACGTCCAAAGGGGATTTTTGCGAGCCTGAAGAGGCTGCACTCTAATCCTAAGAAAGTAGGCAGTGATTTGAACACCAGATAGCTCTTTGCCTCGAGTGTTTTGAAGCTGATGAATACGAGACATAAGCGCTTCTGTCGCCTTTTTCTCCTCTTCGGAAGCTTCGGCATCCCAGGAGCGGCGGCGCTGAATCTTGGCACTTCCGTCGAAAGGGGTTATGTTGTGTTCCACAGAGTTGGCAGTTTCTTCGTGTATGTAGAGCCACCTTTTGCGCCACCCTTGGACAGAATCAGGAAATTTGACGTCGAAGTAATCAACGTCAGTTCGGACACAGATAACAACGCCGCCTATGTTATAGGTGGCGTTGTGGGAGCCATTGCGGCGGAGGCAGAAAATGCGTTTCCACAGAGCCCAGTTAGGAGGGATTCCGAGGAAGCATTCGCGCAGCGTGATAAAAATGGAAATATGGAGGATGGAATTAGGGGTCAACTGGTGCAGTTGAATCCCATAAACAAAAGGAAGGCCGCGGAGGAAATCGTGAATTGGGGCAGAAAGACCGCGGATAAGGTGATCAACGAAACTAACCCGGTACTCCATTGGAGGGTTTGGGTAGCTTTCTTCGCTGGGAAAGCGGATGGCGTCCTCCTTCTTCATCAGGCCCAGCCTCTTCAGTGTGTTGACATCTTGGTTGGAGATTTTAGATCTCTCCCACTCAAGATCTTCAGCGGCCATCTTGGACTCTGGAGTGCTATGGCGAGTGAGTCGCGTGCGCGGTGGCATCAACGGCACTGGAAAAAGCAATGTGCGTGCGTGCGGAAGATTAGAGAGAGTTGGGCGCAGGGGAAGTTTTGGCAAAGGGGAACAGATGTGCGGTGCAAGCGAAGGAGTGAACGGAGGTTGAAGAAAGGTTTATATAAGAATCGGGTGAAGCAGTGCACCGTTGGATGAAGAAATCATGTGGTAAAAAAAAGATCTTCTAGATACAAGGGTAAAAAGGTATTTTTACTGGGATAGGCGTTACCGTACGTGCGCCAGGAAAAGCGGAGGACGTGTGTCCCCCACTTGCACGACGTGTCAACGTGGTGGAAGGAATGGACCCACAAGGCAGAAAAATCACGACTATTAAACAGAGATGAAGTAAATTTGATTAAGGGAAGCATGCCGACAAGAAAAATAAAAGAAGATTGGCGACAGGAGGAGTTATTTGAATACTTCGGAAGCCTTTGATCAAACACAAGTTTTTGCCCAAATGCTCGGGGGCTACTTCGACAAAAAGTAAAATTTCGAGTATGGCAGTATAGAAATTGCGGGAGCCTACAACCAAGCACAAGTCCTTGGCTGTAGCCTCGGGGGCTACTCCCATCGGGAGCGCTGTTCGCGCACCCGAGAAATAGAAAGAAGATCATATTGGAAAATAATGACAATATAGTGACAAGGTGGACTAAAGTGTTGAGCCTACAACCAAGCACAAGTTCTTGGCTGTAGCCTCGGGGGCTACTCCCATCGGGAACGCTGTTCGCGTGCCCGATGAAGTTAAAAAAGAAAAGATAGAAAAGCAAGAGAGTATATTTCGAGTTATAATTAACTCTACATATACTCCTATCGGGAGAGCAATATAAGTCATATTTGACTCGATAAAATGTGCCATTCCAACAGCCAGAAAAGCACTCGACAATATATTCTCAGAACGCTAAAGTTGCGATCAATTTCTGAATGCCGCAAATTTGCGAAGGTAAGACCCCAGATCCGTTCTGCTGGGCGTGGCATCGCCAAAGACTGCGCTCTGCTACTTTTATCCGTATCAACAGATACGAAGAAAAATCCTAACGGACGCGTTAGGTACCCGATAAATTTGACTGGGACTCGACAGAATGGTAAGACCTTAAGCGGCACCTGTCGAAGTTTACACCAGTATCCCGAGATCATGTCCAGGGACGTGATTTTGAAGTAGGTTTTTGCGGATTGCCACTAGAGCAGTTAACTAGTACCTGATCCGTCAGATGAACTAGCCCCAACTACCATTATCCCTGTACAATATAGAATTTTATGTGAAGAAATATAAAAAGGTTAAAGCTTTCGAATAAAAATAAACAGTGGAGATTTTCCTTGACTCTACGATTCAAGCAAAATCTCGGGGGCTACTGACATAGGCATCCCAAATGGGCCTGCCGAAGATGGTACCCGGGGTTCACTGAAGGCCCACTACCCGAAGAATAAGAAGATTCGGGAGCCCAAGATATACTAAGGAAAGTTAGAGTTGTAATAGGAAGTGTTATTTGTAATCTGGCGGGATGAGTTAGAAACCGTCCCGGACTCTGTAACTTGTATAGCACGAATCCCTCGGCTCCACCTCCTATATAAAGGGGGAGTCGAGGGACGACGAGATCATTGAATCATTGTTACAAACCCTAGTTTTCATAATCGTCGAGTACTTTTCGGCTGAAACCTTCGAGATCTACTTGCCCTCTACTTCCAACTAAACCCTAGCCTACAATCCATAGGCATTGACAAGTTGATACCTTGTCAACAGCTGAAGCAAATAGAGAAGTTCTAAGTGTGTAGTTTGTTGTGTAGAAAGTTTGAGTTTGAATAACTAGCGTTAAAGCCTACATTAGCCCCTTCACTTGCTTCATAAATAGTGTTGTTTAGGCTAAGTACTTTAGAGAAAGTTTTTACATCTTTCCCCTTCAAAGCTTTTTTCCAATCCCATTCAACCAAAAAAAGTATTTCCAATCTAAAATAGATCATAGATAATTCTAGCAATTGCTAATAAATTGAGCCTTTTTACCAACTTGATGGTAAGAAATCCGGGAACCTAGAAATTCATTTCGTACAACTGAACCTTTTCAAAGGCCAAACAAGATGAGGAAGTCGACATAGCACACCTCCACACACTGGTAGCATCAGCAATGAAGCAACAGAGTAAAGCAGACACTTCGCGAAGGTTGGAATCCAACCCGTAACTATGTGTATCCACAGCGCAGAAGAATGCCTCTGGAAGGCAGCATCGTGACGATGAATCGCGCACCGGTTCCACGGAGCGCAGAAGGAGAACCAGAGAACATCCAAATCCGATCTCGGTACCCTCGAAAACACCTTTGACAGATCCAAGGAAGGGAAAGGATCCGATGTAAACTGGAAGGGACAAGTACTGGAACCCATCGCCTCCGCCGCGGCCCCAGCCACTTCCTCCGCCTCCTCGCCATCGCAGTCCTGTCGGAAACACCAGACCCCATGGGCTTGGCGGAATCAATATCCGCGACAACGTCATTCCTTAGAGGAATCAGATCATGGAGCATACGCTGGAACCTCGTCGGAGCCGGAATGAAGAACGTGAGCCTGAGCCCCGCAGAAGCCGGAATGATGGAGGCGACCGCCATCATGGGGAAGGTAGCCACCAAAGCCGGAGTCAGCAGCATGAAGGACGCGGTGAATCTGAAGGTGGAAGCAAAAGGTCCCACAGGCCCCTCGCAGATCTCCCTCCCCCCACCCAGTGGAGGAGGTGGAGGCGGAGGCCGGAGATCTCGCTCGCTTTCAAAATCTCCCCGCAACAGCCCACGCGACGCAAGGGAACGTCTCAACGAGTACAGATCTGAATACATTGGCCCAAAATGCTTTGGCACTATGATCCGAGAGGAGCCCTATCCAAAAGGCTTGAACCTTAAGCTACCTGGAAATCTAAAGCACTATGATGGCAGCAAAATGCCCGATACCTGGATCGAAGACTACTTCAATGCAGTAAGCTTCGCGAGAGGGAACCAGAGAATAGCCTGCCGCATGCTTTAGTTGTACCTTATTGGTCCAGCTCGTACATGGCTCGGCGACTTCCCGGAAAACTCCATCTTTTGTTGGTTTGACATGAACATCGCCTTCGAAAAACACTTCAGGGGAACCTACAAGAGACCTGCTACAATAAGCGACCTGCAAGCAGGTATCCCAGAAAAAAGGCGAAACATCACGGAGTTTCCTCACACGATGGTTAGCAACCAGGAACGAGTGCGAGAACGTGAATAATCGCACAACTATGCACGCCTTCATAGGTGGCCTGCAGAGGGGAGGACTGCTTCGGCACAAGCTTACTTGCTTGATCAATGAAAACAATTTGACATTGGATGAGATGATCGGCATTGCAAGTACTCACACCGCCGCTGATGATGATGCAGGTGGAGAACTCACTGCCACAGCCATACCCCTACACCTGCAAAAGAAAAACCGTGATAATGGCGGCATCAACAACAGCAACAAGCGGAAGAATCCCTCCGATGACCAGAAGAGCGGAAGATCCGACATGGTTGCCATGGCGTTCCAACGCGGAGGTCAAGGAGGCGTAAGAGGCCGCGGACGTGGAGGCGGAGCCGGCAGGGGCTAGCAGCGCGCTGACGAGGTCACAGCTGCTGGATTCCGCACCCCCCAAACTTACGAAGATTACTGATGCGTGTGGTTGACACGTCCGTTGGGAACCCCAAGAGGAAGGTGTGATGCGCACAGCGGCAAGTTTCCCTCAGTAAGAAACCAAGGTTTAATCGAACCAGTAGGAGTCAAGAAGCACGTTGAAGGTTGATGGCGGCGGGATGTAGTGCGGCGCAACACCAGAGATTCCGGCGCCAACGTGGAACCTGCACAACACAACCAAAGTACTTTGCCCCAACGAAACAGTGAGGTTGTCAATCTCACCGGCTTGCTGTAACAAAGGATTAACCGTATTGTGTGGAAGATGATTGTTTGCAGAAAACAGTAGAACAAGTATTGCAGTAGATTGTATTTCAGTATAGAGAATTGGACCGGGGTCCACAGTTCACTAGAGGTGTCTCTCCCATAAGATAAACAACATGTTGGGTGAATAAATTACAGTTGGGCAATTGACAAATAAAGAGGGCATGACCATGCACATACATATTATGATGAGTATAGTGAGATTTAATTGGGCATTACGACAAAGTACATAGACCGCCATCCAGCATGCATCTATGCCTAAAAAGTCCACCTTCAGGTTATCATCCGAACCCCCTCCAGTATTAAGTTGCTAACAACAGACAATTGCATTAAGTATTGCGCGTAATGTAATTAGTAACTACATCCTTGAACATAGCACTAATGTTTTATCCCTAGTGGCAACAGCACATCCACAACCTTAGAACTTTCTGTCACTGTCCCAGATATCAATGGAGGCATGAACCCACTATCGAGCATAAATACTCCCTCTTGGAGTTACAAGCATCTACTTGGCCAGAGCATCTACTAGTAACGGAGAGCATGCAAGATCATAAACAACACATAGACATAACTTTGATAATCAACATAACAAGTATTCTCTATTCATCGGATCCCAACAAACGCAACATATAGAATTACAGATAGATGATCTTGATCATGTTAGGCAGCTCACAAGATCCGACAATGAAGCACAATGGGGAGAAGACAACCATCTAGCTACTGCTATGGACCCATAGTCCAGGGGTAGACTACTCACACATCACTCCGGAGGCGACCATGGCGGCGTAGAGTCCTCCGGGAGATGAATCCCCTCTCCGGCAGGGTGCCGGAGGCGATCTCCTGGATCCCCCGAGATGGGATCGGCGGCGGCGGCGTCTCTGGAAGGTTTTCCGTATCGTGGCTCTCGGTCCTGGGGGTTTCGCGACGGAGGCTTTAAGTAGGCGGAAGGGCAGGTCAGGGGGCCACACAAGGGCCCCACACCACAGGGCCGCGCGGCCAAGGGGGGGGGGCCGCGCCGCCCTAGGGTGTGGCCACCTCGTGGCCCCACTTCGTCTCCTCTTCGGACTTCTGGAAGCTTCGTGGCAAAATAGGACCCTGGGCGTTGATTTCGTCCAATTCCGAGAATATTTCGTTACTAGGATTTCTGAAACCAAAAACAGCAGAAAACAGCAACTGGCACTTCGGCATCTTGTTAATAGGTTAGTTCCAGAAAATGCACGAATATGACATAAAGTGTGCATAAAACATGTAGATAACATCAATAATGTGGCATGGAACATAAGAAATTATCGATACGTCGGAGACGTATCAGCATCCCCAAGCTTAGTTCTGCTCGTCCCGAGCAGGTAAAACGATAACACAGATAATTTCTGGAGTGACATGCCATCATAACCTTGATCATACTATTTGTAAAGCATATGTAGTGAATGCAGCGATCAAAACAATGTATATGACATGAATAAACAAGTGAATCATAAAGCAAAGACTTTTCATGAATAGCTCTTCAAGACAAGCATCAATAAGTCTTGCATAAGAGTTAACTCATAAAGCAATAATTCATAGTAAAAGTATTGAAGCAACACAAAGGAAGATTAAGTTTCAGCGGTTGCTTTCAACTTATAACATGTATATCTCATGGATATTGTCAACATAGAGTAATATAATAAGTGCAATAAGCAAGTATGTAGGAATCAATGCACAGTTCACACAAGTGTTTGCTTCTTGAGGTGGAGAGAAATAGGTGAACTGACTCAACATTGAAAGTAAAAGAATGGTCCTCCATAGAGGAAAAGCATCGATTGCTATATTTGTGCTAGAGCTTTGATTTTGAAAACATGAAACAATTTTGTCAACGGTAGTAATAAAGCATATGTATCATGTAAATTATATCTTATAAGTTGCAAGCCTCATGCATAGTATACTAATAGTGCCCGCACCTTGTCCTAATTAGCTTGGACTACCGGATCATCACAATGCACATGTTTTAACCAAGTATCACAAAGGGGTACCTCTATGCCGCCTGTACAAAGGTCTAAGGAGAAAGCTCGCATTGGATTTCTCGCTATTGATTATTCTCAACTTAGACATCCATACCGGGACAACATAGACAACAGATAATGGACTCCTCTTTTATGCATAAGCATGTAACAACAATTAATAATTTTCTCATTTGAGATTGAGGATATATGTCCAAAACTGAAACTTCCACCATGGATCATGGCTTTAGTTAGCGGCCCAATGTTCTTCTCTAACAATATGCATGCTTAACCATAAGGTGGTAGATCTCTCTTACTTCAGACAAGACGAACATGCATAGCAACTCACATGAAATTCAACAAAGAATAGTTGATGGCGTCCCCAGTGAACATGGTTATCGCACAACAAGCAACTTAATAAGAGATAAAGTGCATAATTACATATTCAATACCACAATAGTTTTTAAGCTATTTGTCCCATGAGCTATATATTGCAAAGGTGAATGATGAAATTTTAAAGGTAGCACTCAAGCAATTTACTTTGGAATGGCGGAAAATACCATGTAGTAGGTAGGTATGGTGGACACAAATGGCATAGTGGTTGGCTCAAGTATTTTGGATGCATGAGAAGTATTCCCTCTCGATACAAGGTTTTAGGCTAGCAAGGCTTATTTGAAACAAACACAAGGATGAACCGGTGCAGCAAAACTCACATAAAAGACATATTGAAAACATTATAAGACTCTACACCGTCTTCCTTGTTGTTCAAACTCAATACTAGAAATTATCTAGACCTTAGAGAAACCAAATATGCAAACCAAATTTTAGCATGCTCTATGTATTTCTTCATTAATGGGTGCAAAGCATATGATGCAAGAGCTTAAACATGAGCACAACAATTGCCAAGTATCACATTACCCAAGACATTATAGCAAATTACTACATGTATCATTTTCCAATTCCAACCATATAACAATTTAACGAAGAAGAAACTTCGCCATGAATACTATGAGTAGAGCCTAAGGACATACTTGTCCATATGCTACAGTGGAGCGTGTCTCTCTCCCATAAAGTGAATGCTAGGATCCATTTTATTCAAACAAAAAAAAACAAAAACAAACCGACGCTCCAAGCAAAGCACATAAGATGTGATGGAATAAAAATATAGTTTCAGGGGAGGAACCTGATAATGTTGTCGATGAAGAAGGGGATGCCTTGGGCATCCCCAAGCTTATACGCTTGAGTCTTCTTGATATATGCAGGGGTGAACCACCGGGGCATCCCCAAGCTTAGAGCTTTCACTCTCCTTGATCATGTTGCATCATACTCCTCTCTTGATCCTTGAAAACTTCCTCCACACCAAACTTAGAACAACTCATTAGAGGGTTAGCGACAATAAAAATTAACATGTTCAGAGGTGACACAATCATTCTTAACACTTCTGGACATTGCATAAAGCTACTGAACATTAATGGATCAAAGAAATTCATCCAACATAGCAAAAGAGGCAATGCGAAATAAAAGGCAGAATCTGTCAAAACAGAACAGTTCGTATTGACGAATTTTATCGAGGCACCAGACTTGCTCAAATGAAAATGCTCAAATTGAATGAAAGTTGCGTACATATCTGAGGATCACTCACGTAAATTGGCATAATTTTCTGAGTTACCTACAGGGAAAACAGCCCAGATTCGTGACAGCAAAGAAATCTGTTTCTGCGCAGTAATCCAAATCTAGTATGAACTTTTCTATCAACGACTTTACTTGGCACAACAAAACACTAAACTAAGATAAGGAGAGGTTGCTACAGTAGTAAACAACTTCCAAGACACAAAATAAAAACAAAGTACTGTAGGTAAAAACATGGGTTGTCTCCCATAAGCGCTTTTCTTTAACGCCTTTCAGCTAGGCGCAGAAAGTGTGTATCAAGTATTATCGGAGGGTGGTGCATTCTCAGCGGGGTGTGGAGTTTTCTCAACCAGGCATAGTATATTAGATACATAAGTTTTAGCATCTCCCTTTTCATTAGTCTTAGGCATGCTACTCTCATCAAACAAATTTTCAGGAACAAGCCAAGCATAGTTATTTTCTAGTGCATCATTCATAGCTAGGAGTTTACATGGTATTGGTGCTTTGATCTCCCCACCATCATCAATATTATTAGTGTATCTTATTCTATCCATGTCCATCTTTTCAAGGAGACTAACAAAATTGGTATAAGAACCAAGCATATTAAATTTAGCAAAGACCTTTCTAGCCTCTCTTGCTATACCACCAAATTCTCTAAGAAGGGTTTCTAAAACAAAATCTTTCTTTTCCCCTTCTTCCATATCACCAAGTGTGAGAAACATGTGTTGGATTATAGGATTGAGATTAACAAATTTAGTTTCCATCATGCGAACTAAAGCAGCAGCAGCAATTTCATAGGTAGGGGCAAGTTCTACCAAGTGTCTATCTTCAAAATCTTCAACGGTACTGACATGATTGAAAAATTCTTCTATATTATTTCTCCCAATTATAGACCCACGTCCTACCGGTTTGTCTTTCGTGGTAAAATTAAAAGGAAACATGATGAATCAAGTAAAGTAAATGCAAGTAACTAATTTTTTTTTTGTGTGTTTTTGATATAGATTGCAAGACAGTAAATAAAGTAAAGCTAGCAACTAATTTTTTTTTGTGTTTTGATATAATGCAGCAAACAAAGTAGTAAATAAAATAAAGCAAGACTAAAACAAAGTAAAGAGATTGGGATGTGGAGACTCCCCTTGCAGCGTGTCTTGATCTCCCCGGCAACGGCGCCAGAAATTTGCTGGCGTGAAGTTGGCGTGGGAGATAGAAATCTTTGTGGTGTAACTTTTCTTCAGTTCCCCGGCAACGG
This sequence comes from Lolium perenne, assembly GCF_019359855.2. Taxonomy (NCBI): domain Eukaryota; kingdom Viridiplantae; phylum Streptophyta; class Magnoliopsida; order Poales; family Poaceae; genus Lolium; species Lolium perenne. Next base: position 187,504,069 of record NC_067246.2, on the reverse strand, counting down.
CGCCAGAAATTTGCTTGATGCGTGTGGTTGACACGTCCGTTGGGAACCCCAAGAGGAAGGTGTGATGCGCACAGCGGCAAGTTTCCCTCAGTAAGAAACCAAGGTTTAATCGAACCAGTAGGAGTCAAGAAGCACGTTGAAGGTTGATGGCGGCGGGATGTAGTGCGGCGCAACACCAGAGATTCCGGCGCCAACGTGGAACCTGCACAACACAACCAAAGTACTTTGCCCCAACGAAACAGTGAGGTTGTCAATCTCACCGGCTTGCTGTAACAAAGGATTAACCGTATTGTGTGGAAGATGATTGTTTGCAGAAAACAGTAGAACAAGTATTGCAGTAGATTGTATTTCAGTATAGAGAATTGGACCGGGGTCCACAGTTCACTAGAGGTGTCTCTCCCATAAGATAAACAGCATGTTGGGTGAACAAATTACATTTGGGCAATTGACAAATAAAGAGGGCATGACCATGCACATACATATTATGATGAGTATAGTGAGATTTAATTGGGCATTACGACAAAGTACATAGACCGCCATCCAGCATGCATCTATGCCTAAAAAGTCCACCTTCAGGTTATCATCCGAACCCCCTCCAGTATTAAGTTGCTAACAACAGACAATTGCATTAAGTATTGCGCGTAATGTAATTAGTAACTACATCCTTGAACATAGCACTAATGTTTTATCCCTAGTGGCAACAGCACATCCACAACCTTAGAACTTTCTGTCACTGTCCCAGATATCAATGGAGGCATGAACCCACTATCGAGCATAAATACTCCCTCTTGGAGTTACAAGCATCTACTTGGCCAGAGCATCTACTAGTAACGGAGAGCATGCAAGATCATAAACAACACATAGACATAACTTTGATAATCAACATAACAAGTATTCTCTATTCATCGGATCCCAACAAACGCAACATATAGAATTACAGATAGATGATCTTGATCATGTTAGGCAGCTCACAAGATCCGACAATGAAGCACAATGGGGAGAAGACAACCATCTAGCTACTGCTATGGACCCATAGTCCAGGGGTAGACTACTCACACATCACTCCGGAGGCGACCATGGCGGCGTAGAGTCCTCCGGGAGATGAATCCCCTCTCCGGCAGGGTGCCGGAGGCGATCTCCTGGATCCCCCGAGATGGGATCGGCGGCGGCGGCGTCTCTGGAAGGTTTTCCGTATCGTGGCTCTCGGTACTGGGGGTTTCGTGACGGAGGCTTTAAGTAGGCGGAAGGGCAGGTCAGGGGGCCACACGAGGGCCCCACACCACAGGGCCGCGCGGCCAAGGGGGGCCGCGCCGCCCTAGGGTGTGGCCACCTCGTGGCCCCACTTCGTCTCCTCTTCGGACTTCTGGAAGCTTCGTGGCAAAATAGGACCCTGGGCGTTGATTTCGTCCAATTCCGAGAATATTTCGTTACTAGGATTTCTGAAACCAAAAACAGCAGAAAACAGCAACTGGCACTTCGGCATCTTGTTAATAGGTTAGTTCCAGAAAATGCACGAATATGACATAAAGTGTGCATAAAACATGTAGATAACATCAATAATGTGGCATGGAACATAAGAAATTATCGATACGTCGGAGACGTATCAATTACAGGGACATGCTATGCCTGGCGCACATGGATCCGGCTACTGGCAAGTCCTCACACACTAACCGCAACTGCAAGTGGGTCAACGACCTAAAGGGTGACCCGGAAGTAGGATACAAGCGAGCTTGCAAGCACCGCCCACGCGGCAAAGGAGGCAAGGGCAAGAACAAGTAAAAGGATGAGGACAGTTCCGAGGCGATGGACGAGGACAACGCTTCGCCGGATCCCAGAGGCTTTCGCAGCTAACAAATCCAACCCCTTCGTCAAAAAGAGTGCAGGTGCATACCACACCTTCCTCGGAACACCAACAGTCCGTGCCAACAAATCAGCCCTCCGGATCCTGAAGGCCACAGTTCCGGCTGTGCCGCAGTATGTCACGTGGTCGATAACTCCCTGCACGTTCGATAGGGCGGATCACCCCACCATCATTTCGAAGGAGTGCTACGCCTTGGTTGTGAGTCCCCGCATCGATGGGTTTGACTTCTCCAAGTGCCTCATGGATGGCGGAACCAGCCTGAATATCATGTATCTGGAGACTCAGGGGGAAATGCAGCTCACCAAGGAACAACTCAAACACAGCACCACTGAGTTTCATGGTGTGGTTTCGGGTAAAAAAAGCAAATTCTCTCGGCAACATCAGACTTCCCGTGGCCTTCGGCGATGTTAATAATTTCCGCGAAGAGATGATTGATACGTCTCCAACGTATCTATAATTTCTGATGTTCCATGCTTGTTTTATGACAATACCTACATGTTTTGCTCACACTTTATAATGTTTTTATGCGTTTTCCGGAACTAACCTATTAACAAGATGCCACAGTGCCAGTTCCTGTTTTCTGTTGTTTTTGGTTCCAGAAAGGCTGTTCGGGCAATATTCTCGGAATTCGACGAAACAAAGACCCAATATCTTATTTTTCCCGGAAGACCCCAGAACACCGAAGGAGAGTCGGAGGCGGGCCAGGGGGCCACCACACGCCAGGGCCGTGCGGGCTCCACCCTGGCCGCGCCGGCCTATGGGGAGGAGGCCCCAGGCGCCCTCCTGCGCCGCTTCTTCGCCTATATAAGCCCTTTCGACCTAAAAACGCGATACCAATCGACGAAACTCCAGAAAGACTCCAGGGGCGCCGCCGCCATCGCGAAACTCCAATTCGGGGGACAGAAGTCTCTGTTCCGGCACCCTGCCGGGACGGGGAAGTGCCCCCGGAAGCCATCTCCATCAACGCCATCGCCTCCATCATGCTCCGTGAGTAGTTCCCCCATGGACTACGGGTTCTAGCAGTAGCTAGTTGGTACTCTCTATCCCATGTACTTCAATACAATGATCTCATGAGCTGCCTTACATGATTGAGATCCATCTGATGTAATCAGTGTTGTGTTTGTTGGGATCCGATGGATGATACATTATGATTAGTCTATCTATAAAGTTTGTGAAGTTATTGTTGCTGCAATCTTGTTATGCTTAATGCTTGTCACTAGGGCCCGAGTGGCATGATCTTGGATTTAAGCTCTATACTTATTGCTTAGATTGTATCTACAAGTTGTATGCACATGTCTATGTCCGGAACCAAAGGCCCCAGAGTGACAGCAACTGGGACAACTGGAGGGGAAGGCGTAGGTATGAGGATCACATGTTTTCACCAAGTGTTAATGCTTTGCTCTGGTGCTCTATTAAAAGGAGTACCTTAATAGCCAGTAGATTCCCTTGAGGCCCGGCTGCCACCGGCTGGTAGGACAAAAGATGTTGTGCAAGTTTCTCATTGCGAGCACGTACGACTATATATGGAAAACATGCCTACATGATTAATAATCTTGATGTTCTGTCTTAATGCTATTTCAATCCTATCAATTGCCCAACTGTAATTTGTTCACCCAACACTTGTTACTTGTTATTGGAGAGATACCACTAGTGTAGATCGCTGTAACCCCGGTCCATCTCTCATCATCATATACTCGTTCTATATGTCATTGGAAGTAGTATCAACTATTTTATGGTGCCATTGCCTCTGTATTCTTATTCTGCTCTTTGTATTCTTGTTACTATTGCTCTCATATTACTGCTGCTTTCACATCACCCATGTTACTAGTGTTTTTTCAGGTGCAGCTGAATTGACAACTTAGTTGTTAAGGCTTATAAGTATTTTTTACCTCCCCTTGTGTCGAATCAATAAATTTGGGGTTTACTTCCCTCGAAGACTGTTGCGATGCCCTATACTTGTGGGTTATGAAGACTATTTTCTGGCGCCGTTGCCGGGGAGGCATAGCTCTACTCATAAGTTCACCTGGGGAGTACACTCTACCTCTCTCTCTGTTTTTATTTTATTTTGTTTTGCCTAGTTTACTTTTGTCTAGTTTATTTGTGCTTAGTTTATTTCTGTCTAGTATTATTTTGCTTAGTTTACTTTTGTCTAGTTTCTTTTTGTCTTGTTTTACTTTTCTCATATACCCAAATATCCATAAAAATTTGAAAAACTTAAAAATTAAAAACTGCTGTTATGGGAGAACCCACAACCTACTTGGAGCTTATAGAATATTATAATAATTATAGAGAATCAAGAACTGGTAAAGTAATGAGTGCTATGATAGAAAAATTGAATACAATTGCTAAAATTTTGCTTAAACGCCATGATATAAATTGTTGCTCTAAAGAGGATACTAAACATCTAAAATTTCAATGTGGCTTTAGTGAAGAAGTTTTAATTAAGAACTATAATTGGAATAGCTATATTCATCTTGGGTTCGAAGAGGTAGAACAATTTGTCTTATTTATGGGAGCCTCTGAGATCAAATCCTTCATGGCTAAAAATTATGAAACTTGTGTCATTTGTAAGGACCTTAAAGATTATGTCTCTTCTATCCTTAATTTTTGAAAAAGTTACAGTGATAATCCTTATATCATTGACTATAAAGAGAGACTCATTAATGCACAAGAATGCACTCACAATTTGCAGGAACCTGTGGAAGAAGAAATTGATGAACCTGAAAGCTCATTGGATGAAAAAGAGGAGGAAATTGATGAACCTGAAAGCTCATTGGATGAAAAAGAAGAGGAGAGTGATGAACAAAAGGAGGAAGAATGGATTAGCTACCCATGCCAACCTTCTAATGAGAGTAACTCTTTATCTCTTACACTATTTAATTGTCCTCCATGCTTACCGAATGAGGTTGAATGTTATGTTCCTGTGGATTCTCTTGAAATATTCCCTATGAGTAAAAATTGTGAAGATAATTATGCAACTGTTATCTATGATAATTCATGCTACTTTGATAAATCTTATGATAATTCTCTGTTTGTGCCTGATGTCGAAATGCATGGTACTAAGGAATTTTGTTTGGCAAATGTTTATGATAAAGCTCTAGATGATGGTCCTATGTTACTTGATAATATTAATTGTACTACTAATGAAAATGGGATTGGAGAGTTCTTGACTTTATGTAGGAGTCCCATATCTCTTGAGATTGATCAATCATCATGTTATATTATTGATAAAAGTGGGTTTGAAAGTTTTAATTCCACTATTTTTGAGCTTGATAAAAATTATGAGTTTATGAATCATGAAAAGCATGCTTTATGCGATAGTTATATTGTTGAGTTTATTGATGAAGCTAATGAAAATTATTATGAGAGAGGAAAATATGGTTGTAGAAATTTGCATGGTACTAAAACACCTCTCTATATGCTTAAAATTTTGAAGTTACTCTTGTTTTATCTTCTTATGCTTGTCACTTCGTTCTTCATGAGTTTATTTGTGTACAAGATTCCTATGCATAGGAAGTGGGTTAGACTTAAATTTGTTTTGAATTTGCTTTTTGATGCTCTCTTTTGCTTCAACTCTTATTTCTTGCGAGTGCATCATCAAAATTGCTGAGCCCATCTTAATGGCTATAAAGAAAGCACTTCTTGGGGGATAACCCATGTTTTTATTTTGCTACTGTTTTGTTGTGTTTTGGAAGTTGTTACTACTGTAGCAAACTCTCCTTATATTTATCTTATTGCATTGTTGTGCCAAGTGAAGTCTCTAATAGAAGGTTGATACTAGATTTGGATTTCTGCGCAGAAACAGATTTCTATCTGTCACGAATTTAGGCAGGGTTTTCTGTAGGTAACTCAGAAAAATCTGCCAATGTACGTGCGTGTTCCTCAGATATGTACGCAACTTTCATTAGTTTTGAGTTTTTTTATTTGAGCAACGGAAGTACCTCTTAAAAATTCGTCTTTACTGGCTATTCTGTTTTGGCAGATTCTGTCTCTGTTTTTTGCATTGTCTCTTGTGGACTTTAAGTGAGGCTTTCTAGACGTGGAGAGTTGTAGCTAATGTTTTATTGAGTTCTTGCAATGTGTCAATACAGGACTAAAGTGAATTAAAGTTTTTTGAATACTAACCCCTCTAATGAAGTTTATGAGAAGTTTGGTGTGAAGGAAGTTTTCAAGGGTCAAGAGAGGAGGATGATATATGATCAAGAAGAGTGAAAAGTCAAAGCTTGGGGATGCCCCCGTGGTTCATCCCTGTGTATTTCAAGAAGACTCAAGCGTCTAAGCTTGGGGATGCCCAAGGCATCCCCTTCTTCATCAACAATTTATCAGGTTTCTTCTATTGAAACTATATTTTTATTCAGTCACATCTTATGTGCTTTACTTGGAGCGTCTGTATGTTTTTATTTTTGTTTGTGTTTGAATAAATTCAGATCCTAGCAATCCTTGTGTGGGAGAGAGACACGCTCCGCTTTTTCATATGAACACTTGTGTTTTTCGCTTTTACTTTTAATGTTCAATGATAAAAGTTGGAAGCTACAACACTTATTGTTATTTGGTTGGAAACAGAAAATGCCTCATAATTTGATACTTGGCAATTGTTTTGAGCTCTCAAGTAGATCATGATTAAGTTCTTGCATCATGTAGTTTAAACCTATTAGTGGAGAACTACTGTAGAGCTTGTTAAAATTGGTTTGCATGATTGGTCTCTCTTAAGGTCTAGATATTTTCTGGTAAAAATGTTTGAGCAACAAGGAAGACGGTGTAGAGTATTATAATGCTTGCAATATGTTCTTAGGTAAGTTTTGCTGTACTGGTTCATACTTGTGTTTGCTTCAAATAACCTTGCTAGCCTAAGCCTTGTACTGAGAGGGAATGCTTCTCGTGCATCCAAAACCTTGAGCCAAAACCTATGCCATGTGTGTCCACCATACCTACCTACTATGTGGTATTTCCTGCCATTCCAAGTAAATACTTCATGTGCTACCTTTAAAACAATTCAAAATTTATCATCTCTTATTTGTGTCAATGTTTTATAGCTCATGAGGAAGTATGTGGTGTTTTATCTTTCAAACTTGTTGGGCAGCTTTCACCAATGGACTAGTGGCTTCATCCGCTTATCCAATAATTTTGCAAAAAGAGCTGGCAACGGGGTTCCCAGCCCCAATTAATCAACTTTCATTAATAATTCTCTTCACATGTTTTGCTCTGATTCATCAGTAAGCAGCTTAATTTTGCAAATAGACACTCCTCCATGGTATGTGAATGATTGGACGGCACCCGAGGATTCGGTTAGCCATGGCTTGAGAAAGCAAAGGTGGGGAGGAGTGTCATCTCTAAATAAAACTAAAATAAATAGACACTCCTTCATGGTATGTGATTGTTAGAAGGCACCCGAGGATTCGGTTAGCCATGGATTGTGAAAGCAAAGGTTGGAAGGAGTGTCACCCAAAAATAAAAATAAAATACACTAAAGTACATGTGAGAGATAAACATGGGAGCCGCTCTTTGAAGGTCTGTCTGGCAAGGGGGTTAGAGTGCCCACTACCATTCGTTTACAACAACAAACACCTCTCAAAATTTTACTTTTATGCTCTATATGATTTCAAAACTTGAAAAGCTCTAGCACATGATTTAATCCCTGCTTCCCTCTGCGAAGGGCCTTTCTTTTACTTTATGTTGAGTCAGTTTACCTACTTCCTTCCATCTTAGAAGCAAACACTTGTGTCAACTGTGCATTGATTCTTACATACTTGCTTATTGCACTTATTATTCTACTTTGTGTTGACAATTATCCATGAGATATGCATGTTGAAAGTTGAAAGCAACTGCTGAAACTTAAATCTTCCTTTGTGTTGCTTCGATGCTTTTACTTTGAATTTATTGCTTTATGAGTTAACTCTTATGCAAGACTTTTGATGCTTGTCTTGAAAGTACTATTCATGAAAAGTTTTGCTATATGTTATCTATTTGTTAGCAACTATAGATCATTGCCTTGAGTCACTGCATTCATCTCATATGCTTTACAATAGTATGATCAAGATTATGTAAGTAGCATGTCACTGCAGAAATTATTCTTTTTATCGTTTACCTACTCGAGGACGAGTAGGAACTAAGCTTGGGGATGCTGATACGTCTCCAACGTATCTATAATTTCTGATGTTCCATGCTTGTTTTATGACAATACCTACATGTTTTGCTCACACTTTATAATGTTTTTACGCGTTTTCCGGAACTAACCTATTAACAAGATGCCACAGTGCCAGTTCCTGTTTTCTGTTGTTTTTGGTTCCAGAAAGGCTGTTCGGGCAATATTCTCGGAATTCGACGAAACAAAGACCCAGTATCTTATTTTTCCCGGAAGACCCCAGAACACCGAAGGAGAGTCGGAGGCGGGCCAGGGGGCCACCACACGCCAGGGCCGCGCGGGCTCCACCCTGGCCGCGCCAGCCTATGGGGAGGAGGCCCCAGGCGCCCTCCTGCGCCGCTTCTTCGCCTATATAAGCCCTTTCGACCTAAAAACGCGATGCCAATCAACGAAACTCCAGAAAGACTCCAGGGGCGCCGCCGCCATCACGAAACTCCAATTCGGGGGACAGAAGTCTCTGTTCCGACACCCTGCCGGGACGGGGAAGTGCCCCCGGAAGCCATCTCCATCAACGCCATCGCCTCCATCATGCTCCGTGAGTAGTTCCCCCATGGACTATGGGTTCTAGCAGTAGCTAGTTGGTACTCTCTATCCCATGTACTTCAATACAATGATCTCATGAGCTGCCTTACATGATTGAGATCCATTTGATGTAATCGGTGTTGTGTTTGTTGGGATCCGATGGATGATACATTATGATTAGTCTATCTATAAAGTTTGTGAAGTTATTGTTGCTGCAATCTTGTTATGCTTAATGCTTGTCACTAGGGCCCGAGTGGCATGATCTTAGATTTAAGCTCTATACTTATTGCTTAGATTGTATCTACAAGTTGTATGCACATGTCTATGTCCGGAACCAAAGGCCCCAGAGTGACAAAGAATCGGGACAACTGGAGGGGAAGGCGTAGGTATGAGGATCACATGTTTTCACCAAGTGTTAATGCTTTGCTCTGGTGCTCTATTAAAAGGAGTACCTTAATAGCCAGTAGATTCCCTTGAGGCCCGGCTGCCACCGGCTGGTAGGACAAAAGATGTTGTGCAAGTTTCTCATTGCGAGCACGTACGACTATATATGGAAAACATGCCTACATGATTAATAATCTTGATGTTCTGTCTTAATGCTATTTCAATCCTATCAATTGCCCAACTGTAATTTGTTCACCCAACACTTGTTACTTGTTATTGGAGAATTACCACTAGTGTAGATCGCTGGGAACCCCGATCCATCTCTCATCATCATAGACTCGTTCTATATGTCATTGGAAGTAGTATCAACTATTTTCTGGTGCCATTGCCTCTGTGTTACTGTTACTACTGTTGTGTTACTGTTACTATTGCTCTCATATTACTGCTGCTTTCACATCACCCCTGTTACTAGTGCTTTTCCAGGTGCAGCTGAATTGACAACTCAGTTGTTAAGGCTTATAAGTATTCTTTACCTCCCCTTGTATCGAATCAATAAATTTGGGTTTTACTTCCCTCGAAGACTGTTGCGATCCCCTATACTTGTGGGTTATCAATGATCACGTTTGAGGTCGGGCCCTTCTAGAGCTCCTACCACGTCATTTTCGGCAGGCCCAGCTACCACAGGTTCCACGCAAGGGCGTGCTACATCTATAATAAACTCAAGATTCCGGGTCCTAACGGTATCCGGGGATTACAGGAAGGCTCGAGAGTGTGAGATAGATGAAGGTGTGTGAGAACCGGAACTTAACTTTCCGACCCTCCTGTGTTACTCGTCAATCCCAAGATCAATATTGACGACACAGCGAAATGTATATCATTACAGACGTACAAAAGATTAATTACAAAGTTTGAATAGCCACATAGTGTGACATTCATTACAATCAGAAAGCACATCGGATAAAAAAACGCGAAGTGACTCCATCTCAGCCACAGGCAGTTGATGTAGTCCACGAGGCCTCACTCTTCAATGTCATCGTAGTTGTTGTAGTCTTCCTTGTCTTTGTAGTACTCTGAATATCAACAAAAGTTTTGCCATGAGTACATTTCGTACTCAACATGCCCCCTCGATGCAAGACCTAATATATCTACATGAGGCTTCAAAGGAAGGCTGTAGGTTCTTTTGCATAAAAGCCAATTTTATTTGCAATATATTTGATAAAAGCAGTTTTAGACGAAAACATCTCATAGGATTCCTATTCCAGGGGAAAGGATGGAAAGGAGAGAGAGGCAAAGAGGGAAATAGCAAAACAGGTTCCCGTATGTCAAGAAGGATTCATGTGTCGTCCATGACCGTGGACACGGCTATTCGAATAGTTTTAACTCTGCAGAGGTTGTACACTTTGCCCACACGACACAACCCCGTCTTGTTGCCCACCAGCCGTCGCTGATTTAGTACACACCAATTGGTGTACCGGCAGAGGGATCGTGACAAGGTCTTTTAGGTAGATCCCCCAAAGATTTGACATGCCCACCGGGTCTGGCGCACGGTATTGAGAGTACGTCCCCAAATCGGTCCCCCCATCTGTGCCGAAGGTTCTCCCATAGGCAGCCACCTCATCTGCGGTACGGCGACATCAACACCTAAGGCTGACTAACTTACTTAACCAGGCCAGTGCCCATATAGCATGTGGTTGTACGGTTGTCACAATATTCAAATCCAAGACTTATTAGGACCCTTATGCGGCACGAACGACGGATTGCTCCCTCCAACTTGTGAAGGGCAGCCAATCGCTCCTTCAACATTTGATTCAGCTGTCGCCCGCGCCATGTTTAGATGGTAAGTTTCACCCAGAGTAGAAGAGAGAGAGTAGAGGAAGCAACAACGGCTAATCAGCCTAGCTCAACGAGCTCATCAACTTTCAAAAGGGTATGTTTGACCCGAAGGTCGATCAATTCCTCCAAAGAGGCAATAGGAAGTATCCTAATGATTATTTAGCATGCTAAGCATCTCTACTCTATCAGGATTGTTATATAATCTCTACTCAGGGTATCAAGTAAAAGGCGACAAGCGAATCAGGGTTGGTGTGTCAATCGACACGCTAGCTACTGGAATAAAATAGCATATATATTTGTAAAACATAAAATAGCATGCACTTTGTAAAACTGGGATAAAATATGATGAGAGGGCATGCCTTCGTTGGTGAATCCTTCGTCTTTCTCAACAACCTGGTTATGTCCACGTCCAACCTCGCCACTCCCTACTTGTCGTAACGATAGCAAATAGCAACAAAATAAATACCAAAACAATAATCACCAAAAGCAAATGAAAGACAAATAAGAGCGAAGGGTGGGTAGGTGTAGAATAAGATATGACAACTTGGATGGAATTGAGAAAGTGAGTTGTTGTAACTCGAATAAGAATCAACTCGCATGTGTATGGTGCTAGGATTGGTTATAGGGATATAAAGACCTACGATAAGATATCAGCGGAGGGCTCGTTATAACTAGCTAACCACGTACACATTATCTAATGGTTATGATAAAATTGATCGCAACCGTGTTAAATAGTAACCCGTACGCCATAATACAAAATAGCATAACTAGACAGCTAGCAAAGTTTATCTAACATGCTATCACAGTCATATAAGCCAGACAAAGGCTCAGATAAACATACATCATAGAACAACAAGAAATGCAAGCTAAAGCTAATACCATGATTTGCATCACGCTAGTGAACCATAGATGTATACAACAATACAGAGAGCAACACAAATATAAAATAATACTAACATCAAACACAAATTAACCAAAGCATTATATGGTTTACCACGTAAGGTAACAAACATATCATAAGCTACCATACATGTACGAAACAATAAATAAATCTATATATAACTAAACAAGAGTAAGACATGTTACTATCTATTCGACAAGTAAATATATGCTAACATACATGAAGACACTGAATATATAGTATGCAATACTAACATGAAATAAGCTATCGTCTATGTATGTAACACAAATGATCGATCAATGGAGTATCATATGAACAACATATATAACTATAATATATACCAAGCATGATCATGCACACTATTATAACAATAAAGCTACTTAAATAAATAGAATCAAGCATCTTATATGACACACGATCATGGTAGCTAAGCATGAATGATAAACTAGCTAAACAACATATATGTAATATCACGACAAGCTAATTGCATAAACTAATATTAGACCAAATAAGTGTATGCATGAGCTACTAGTGAAACAAGAGCAATTAAACAATGTCATCATCTTATATGCAAATCTAGCATACTAAACAAGTAATTAAATAGTATACGCTCACATAATATAAGAAACTAACAAGAACAATTCATGTCACGACATAACAATACCAATATATTTGATGAAAAACTAGGCATGGTTTATAACATAAAACACTAGTAGCATAAACATGCATAGTTCACAGCAAGCATAACTAGAAATAAACATGGATGGAACTAGAGCATGGGAAGCAATCACGTTTAACAATTTCAAATAATGGTAGCCAACAAACTAACATGCTTTTGAACCACATATAAAAAGATAACGAATAACCTTCTATATAATAAATCAATATCTAGTATTAATAAAATATTATTCTCACAACTCAAATGCTATTTAGAGATAACTAACCGATCTGAAATAATTCTACAATGTACTAAAGAGTACTAGCTAATTAGGACTATAAAGATGCACGATAAAGCAATAATTAAATCTAGCAAATTACACCTAGAATTAAGCTTGTGTTGTCAATGTACAGACTATGATCAAACTAGGCAGTCACGGAGAATTAGCTAGCAGCACTAGCAGTATATTTGATAAAATATGATTACACGTACACCTATAGTCAAGCATGTGAAATCCTTTGTAACTACTATGATCAAACAAGACATCCATAAGCAAGTAAATAACGACATGCATCCAATGCACAAGCGCAGGAAATTCTACCAATTAATGATCTAGCAAGTTGCAGGCTACCATGGAAACAACGGAAAACATATGAACAGTCCACACATACATGTATGCTTTCCTATAATTTCGAAATCCACCCATCAACTACGAAAACTAATACCACTACTGAATTTGTAAGATCATTTGACACGCTTTCTATGTTTGGCTTGTGTGGATTTGAGTTGTGCAAGATGATAGAACGCTGATGCCAACGAATGGCATTCGGTTCACCGGCGACACGACAAACTATAGAACTAAGGCTGGAAATCATGTCTAGGAGGTAGGGTGCTAGATGAGAAGTGTGTGCGTGCAAGGATTTGCGAAGGAGCTCACCGAGCACAGCGCAGTTTGTGATAGAAGTCGGTGGCCGAAGTTGACGGAGTCGTCGTTGATGTCGTCCGTGATCAGCTTCTCGAACTTCTGGTTCCCTCGACCATCTCCCCTCCTCCTAGTGATCTTCTTGGCGCAGCAGTTTGTCCTCCCGCACTTGGAGTCGTCGAGAACGGGAACGGCGTCCGGCGGCGTTCTCACGAGTTTGGCTTGCTGTGTGGAAGTCTATGGCTCCAGTGCTGGTGTGGGATGAAAGAGGAGAGCAGGGGCGTCGATCTGATGTTATATAGGAGGGGGATGGTGTGCTCTGATGACATGTTAAAGTGGAGATTGAAAGCAAGTAACGGCGTGTGGTAATGGCGTCAGTTTTGTTGGAAGCTATTATGGCTGGCTGCGCGTGTGCGGAGACGAAGAGAAGAACAACGTTTGGCGTGCTTGGCATGATTACTCGGCTGAACGTGTTGTGTGGACTCATGTGTTCGTGCGGTCGAGACGAATTCAACGGCAGCTCTGCACGGTTCACGTTGAGGCAATTGTGGTGTGCTCGCTCGGCTGAGTCTAGGACTGTGTTCCGTGCATGCTAGATAAAAGTAGCCAGGCTCGTAACTAGACTGCTGGACTATCTGCGGCTAGGCCTAAGTGGTTTCATCGATTTGGTAGATTACAGGAAAAAGGAAAAATAAAACGAGCTTGGTAAGAAAGCAGCACAAGGTGAGAGAGCTAGCATGTCCCGATGCATGCAGCTAGGTAGAGAAAAATAAAAGAAAGGAATACCAGGAGAGGCACTCCATGCATGACCATACATACACTTGGAAGAAATACAATCGAGTAGAAATAAAGGAATGAGATGAGAGAGAGTGTGCGATGGACAAGGAAATAAAAGAATACTAGGATCCACAAAGGCAGTCAATGAGTTTGTGCATGTACGTGGCCATAGGCAAATCCAAAGGAATTTTAAGAAAGAACCAAATAAGAAAAGAATTGGCAAACTAAAAGCAAATCCAAAAAAATTTAAGAGCTCCAAATCAAATATTCATTTTTATTTGTCCACGTTGCAACATCCTTTGTTTTAGAAAAAAAAATTCAGTCCGTAAAAATTAGGATGTTACAATTCTACCCCCCTTAAAAGGAATCTCGACCCCGAGATTCGGCCTAAGTGAAAAAATTTGGCAACTCCTAACAGGGGCATGTTCTCGTTTCCATGTCGCTTCCTCCTCGGTGTGGTCGCTCCATTGAACTTTGCATTAGTTGATCGCATTCCCTCTGATTGTCCTTAACTGCTCGTCAAGAATATTCAACGGGTATCATTTGCATTAGGGGCGGTGCTTGGAACTAACCGCGAAGTAGACTCTATCTCACGGTCTGGTGGTAGAACTGGTAGCTCGTCTGGAAAAATATCTTGATATTATTTAAAAACCCTAACATCCGTCATCACCATCTCCTTCAAGTTGTCCTGCAGGCTATCTACTAATGTATAGGGTGCTAATTCAGCTTGTAGTCATGATTCCACCATCTTAAGTTTCAATACCATGGACTTCACCCTCAACGTACAAGGTTATATCTTCAAAAGTTGGTCCACATCCATGTCCACTTTTGTGCCCGCCCCTTCTGTGACCACAACTCGGTTGGCATTCATCATGTTGTCGCTTGCGGTCGGGATAGACGAGAGGGAAATAAACTAACCCATAACCAAACATATAAGAAAGTAACCATGGAAAATCCAAATTATACTTCAACCAAATTATTTAACAAATAAGTTTTTAGTATGACTACATAAAACAACAAACAAATGTAGTCGATACTCATAAAA
This sequence comes from Lolium perenne, assembly GCF_019359855.2. Taxonomy (NCBI): domain Eukaryota; kingdom Viridiplantae; phylum Streptophyta; class Magnoliopsida; order Poales; family Poaceae; genus Lolium; species Lolium perenne. The sequence continues at coordinate 187,489,024 of NC_067246.2, read as the reverse complement.
AAATCATCTAACATAAGCGGTACCTATCTAAAGGGTTCTACAAAAACTCATCCTATGTGGTTGTCTTCTCTTGGCCTCCTCAGCGTTGACGAGTGAAGTGCTTGATACATGACTCTTGAATCTATGAGTTCTTGAGATGACTTCTCCTAGATAGGATATGGTATACTAAAGAAGTAGCTAAGCAAGAATAATTAAAACACGATGGTGAAGAAGGTGATACAAGAAATAGCAATAGTCAAGAAATAGACTACGAGGATTTTCATAAATAATATTTTTTTTAAAAAAAATCCTAAAGGTTTTCCATTCTAACTAAGGCCACGCGACTAGGTCAACATCGGTTCTGATACCACTTCTGTGAGAACCGGAACTTAACTTTCCGACCCTCCTGTGTTACTCGTCAATCCCAAGATCAATATTGACGACACAGCCAAATGTATATCATTACAGACGTACAAAAGATTAATTACAAAGTTTGAATAGCCACATAGTGTGACATTCATTACAATCAGAAAGCACATCGGATAAAAAAACACGAAGTGACTCCATCTCAGCCACAGGGCAGTTGATTTAGTCCACGAGGCCTCACTCTTCAATGTCATCGTAGTTGTTGTAGTCTTCCTTGTCTTTGTAGTACTCTGAATATCAACAAAAGTTTTGCCATGAGTACATTTCGTACTCAACATGCCCCCTCGATGCAAGACCTAATATATCTACATGAGGCTTCAAAGGAAGGCTGTAGGTTCTTTTGCATAAAAGCCAATTTTATTTGCAATATATTTGATAAAAGCAGTTTTAGACGAAAACATCTTTTATAATGAGTGTAATATTTCTCATCAATATGGTTGTCCTCGACAACTCATTTATCTCATAGGATTCCTATTCCAGGGGAAAGGATGGAAAGGAGAGAGAGGCAAAGAGGGAAATAGCAAAACAGGTTCCCGTATGTCAAGAAGGATTCATGTGTCGTCCATGACCGTGGACACGGCTATTCGAATAGTTTTAACTCTGCAGAGGTTGTACACTTTGCCCACACGACACAACCCCGTCTTGTTGCCCACCAGCCGTCGCTGATTTAGTACACACCAATTGGTGTACCAGCAGAGGGATCGTGACAAGGTCTTTTAGGTAGATCCCCCAAAGATTTGACATGCCCACCGGGTCTGGCGCACGGTATTGAGAGTACGTCCCCAAATCGGTCCCCCCATCTGTGCCGAAGGTTCTCCCGTAGGCAGGCACCTCATCTGCGGTACGGCGACATCAACACCTAAGGCTGACTAACTTACTTAACCAGGCCAGTGCCCATATAGCATGTGGTTGTACGGTTGTCACAATCTTCAAATCCAAGACTTATTAGGACCCTTATGCGGCACGAACGACGGATTGCTCCCTCCAACTTGTGAAGGGCAGCCAATCGCTCCTTCAACATTTGATTCAGCTGTCGCCCGCGCCATGTTTAGATGGTAAGTTTCACCCAGAGTAGAAGAGAGAGAGTAGAGGAAGCAACAACGGCTAATCAGCCTAGCTCAACGAGCTCATCAACTTTCAAAAGGGTATGTTTGACCCGAAGGTCGATCAATTCCTCCAAAGAGGCAATAGGAAGTATCCTAATGATTATTTAGCATGCTAAGCATCTCTACTCTATCAGGATTGTTATATAATCTCTACTCAGGGTATCAAGTAAAAGGCGACAAGCGAATCAGGGTTGGTGTGTCAATCGACACGCTAGCTACTGGAATAAAATAGCATATATATTTGTAAAACATAAAATAGCATGCACTTTGTAAAACTGGGATAAAATATGATGAGAGGGCATGCCTTCGTTGGTGAATCCTTCGTCTTTCTCAACAACCTGGTTATGTCCACGTCCAACCTCGCCACTCCCTACTTGTCGTAACGATAGCAAATAGCAACAAAATAAATACCAAAACAATAATCACCAAAAGCGAATGAAAGACAAATAAGAGCGAAGGGTGGGTAGGTGTAGAATAAGATATGACAACTTGGATGGAATTGAGAAAGTGAGTTGTTGTAACTCGAATAAGAATCAACTCGCATGTGTATGATGCTAGGATTGGTTATAGGGATATAAAGACCTACGATAAGATATCAGCGGAGGGCTCGTTATAACTAGCTAACCACGTACACATTATCTAATGGTTATGATAAAATTGATCGCAACCGTGTTAAATAGTAACCCGTACGCCATAATACAAAATAGCATAACTAGACAGCTAGCAAAGTTTATCTAACATGCTATCACAGTCATATAAGCAAGACAAAGGCTCAGATAAACATACATCATAGAACAACAAGAAATGCAAGCTAAAGCTAATACCATGATTTGCATCACGCTAGTGAACCATAGATGTATACAACAATACAGAGAGCAACACAAATATAAAATAATACTAACATCAAACACAAATTAACCAAAGCATTATATGGTTTACCAGGTAAGGTAACAAACATATCATAAGCTACCATACATGTACGAAACAATAAATAAATCTATATATAACTAAACAAGAGTAAGACATGTTACTATCTATTCGACAAGTAAATATATGCTAACATACATGAAGACACTGAATATATAGTATGCAATACTAACATGAAATAAGCTATCGTCTATGTATGTAACACAAATGATCGATCAATGGAGTATCATATGAACAACATATATAACTATAATATATACCAAGCATGATCATCCACATTATTATAACAATAAAGCTACTTAAATAAATAGAATCAAGCATCTTATATGACACACGATCATGGTAGCTAAGCATGAATGATAAACTAGCTAAACAACATATATGTAATATCACGACAAGCTAATTGCATAAACTAATATTAGACCAAATAAGTGTATGCATGAGCTACTAGTGAAACAAGAGCAATTAAACAATGTCATCATCTTATATGCAAATCTAGCATACTAAACAAGTAATTAAATAGTATACGCTCACATAATATAAGAAACTAACAAGAACAATTCATGTCACGACATAACAATACCAATATATTTGATGAAAAACTAGGCATGGTTTATAACATAAAACACTAGTAGCATAAACATGCATAGTTCACAGCAAGCATAACTAGAAATAAACATGGATGGAACTAGAGCATGGGAAGCAATCACGTTTAACAATTTCAAATAATGGTAGCCAACAAACTAACATGCTTTTGAACCACATATAAAAAGATAACGAATAACCTTCTATATAATAAATCAATATCTAGTATTAATAAAATATTATTCTCACAACTCAAATGCTATTTAGAGATAACTAACCGATCTGAAATAATTCTACAATGTACTAAAGAGTACTAGCTAATTAGAACTATAAAGATGCACGATAAAGCAATAATTAAATCTAGCAAATTACACCTAGAATTAAGCTTGTGTTGTCAATGTACAGACTATGATCAAACTAGGCAGTCACGGAGAATTAGCTAGCAGCACTAGCAGTATATTTGATAAAATATGATTACACGTACACCTATAGTCAAGCATGTGAAATCCTTTGTAACTACTATGATCAAACAAGACATCCATAAGCAAGTAAATAACGACATGCATCCAATGCACAAGCGCAGGAAATTCTACCAATTAATGATCTAGCAAGTTGCAGGCTACCATGGAAACAACGGAAAACATATGAACAGTCCACACATACATGTATGCTTTCCTATAATTTCGAAATCCACCCATCAACTACGAAAACTAATACCACTACTGAATTTGTAAGATCATTTGACACGCTTTCTATGTTTGGCTTGTGTGGATTTGAGTTGTGCAAGGTGATAGAACGCTGATGCCAACGAATGGCATTCGGTTCACCGGCGACACGACAAACTAGAACTAAGGCCGGAAATCATGTCTAGGAGGTAGGGTGCTAGATGAGAAGTGTGTGCGTGCAAGGATTTGCGAAGGAGCTCACCGAGCACAGCGCAGTTTGTGATAGAAGTCGGTGGCCGAAGTTGACGGAGTCGTCGTTGATGTCGTCCGTGATCAGCTTCTCGAACTTCTGGTTCCCTCGACCATCTCCCCTCCTCCTAGTGATCTTCTTGGCGCAGCAGTTTGTCCTCCCGCACTTGGAGTCGTCGAGAACGGGAACGGCGTCCGGCGGCGTTCTCACGAGTTTGGCTTGCTGTGTGGAAGTCTATGGCTCCAGTGCTGGTGTGGGATGAAAGAGGAGAGCAGGGGCGTCGATCTGATGTTATATAGGAGGGGGATGGTGTGCTCTGATGACATGTTTAAGTAGAGATTGAAAGCAAGTAACGGCGTGTGGTAATGGCGTCAGTTTTGTTGCAAGCTATTATGGCTGGCTGCGCGTGTGCGGAGACGAAGAGAAGAACAACGTTTGGCGTGCTTGGCATGAGAAGAACAACGTTTGGCGTGCTTGGCATGATTACTCGGCTGAACGTGTTGTGTGGACTCATGTGTTCGTGCGGTCGAGACGAATTCAACGGCAGCTCTGCACGGTTCACGTTGAGGCAATTGTGGTGTGCTCGCTCGGCTGAGTCTAGGACTGTGTTCCGTGCATGCTAGATAAAAGTAGCCAGGCTCGTAACTAGACTGCTGGACTATCTGCGGCTAGGCCTAAGTGGTTTCATCGATTTGGTAGATTACAGGAAAAAGGAAAAATAAAACGAGCTTGGTAAGAGAGCAGCACAAGGTGAGAGAGCTAGCATGTCCCGATGCATGCAGCTAGGTAGAGAAAAATAAAAGAAAGGAATACCAGGAGAGGCACTCCATGCATGATCATACATACACTTGGAAGAAATACAATCGAGTAGAAATAAAGGAATGAGACGAGAGAGTGTGTGCGATGGACAAGGAAATAAAAGAATACTAGGATCCACAAAGGCAGTCAATGAGTTTGTGCATGTACGTGGCCATAGGCAAATCCAAAGGAATTTTAAGAAAGAACCAAATAAGAAAAGAATTGGCAAACTAAAAGTAAATCCAAAAAAATTTAAGAGCTCCAAATCAAATATTCATTTTTATTTGTCCGCGTTGCAACATCCTTTGTTTTAGAAAAAAAAATTCAGTCCGTAAAAATCAGGATGTTACAAGGTGCCTTTGCAGAATCTGTGATATCTGGAGAGGAGCTGCAAGGCTATAGAGGCGTGGTGGATTCAAAAGAGATGCATACCACCAAGAAGCAGATCTCCGAACAGAAAAACTCATTCAAAGCCGCGATAGACACCAAGAAAGTCGACTCAAGGTAAGAGACAGCTCCAAGCAGGTATCGGTTGATGCCAGCATGGACCCCAAATAGGAAGACGCGCTCGTCGAGTTCCTCCGCGCTAACATGGATATCTTCGCATGGCAACCTTCTAACATATCCGGAGTACCAAGGGAACTCGCCGAGCACTACCTCAACATAAATCCGGGTGCCAAACTGGTGAAACAAGCTATGCGACGCTTTGGAGACAAGAAGCGCCACGCCATAGGGATGGAATTAGCAAAGTTACTAGAGGCATGTTTTGTAGTAGAAGTTATCCATACTGATTGGGTCGCAAACCCCGTCCTTGTACCCAAAAAGAATTCTGAAATACTAAGAATGCGCATCGATTACTCCAGCTTGAATAAGCATTGTCCGAAGGATCCGCTTCCCTTGTTGCGCATTGACCAAGTCATTGATTCGACGGCAGGGGCGGAACTTGTGTGTTTTCTTGACGCATATTCCGGGTATCACCAGATCCAGATGAAGAAGTCCGACCAAAAGGCGACCTCGTTCATCACACCCTTTGGCACTTACTGCTATGTCACCATGCCTTTTGGTTTGAAAAATGCAGGTGCCACTTACCAACGTACGATGCAGTGGTGCTTGAAGGACCAGATTGGCCGGAACGTACACGTATATGTCGATGACATCGCGGTCATGATCCGAAAAGGATCCGATCTGATCAGCGACCTCACAGAAACCTTCGAAAATCTCTGACGGTACAAGATGATGTTAAATCCGCTAAAGTGCATCTTTGGCGTACCAGCCGGAAAACTCCTTGGCTTCGTCGTTTCTCATAAAGGCATCGAAGTAAACCCGGAGAAAATCAAGGCAATCATGTGCATAAAAAGGTCAACTTGTCTCAAAGATGTGCAACGACTAACTGGTTGCGCAGCAATTAGTAGGTTTGTTAGCCGTCTTGGCGAGAAGGCACTACCTCTATACAAGCTGATGAAGAAAACAAACAAATTTGTTTGGGATGACGCATCAGATCCATCACTTCAGGGGTTGAAGGACATACTCATCTCCCCACCTATTTTAGCAGCTCTGGAAGAGTCAGGACCTATGCTCCTCTACCTGGCTGCCTCCAACCACTGTTCAAAAAATCGTCCGATTCAACGATTAATCGCCCGATTAATCCCTATTCAGTGGTCATCGATTAGCCGATAAATTCATTTATCGTCCGATTAACTCATTTATCGCCCGATTAATCGTCCGATTTGCCTATTAATCGCTTATCGTCAGCCGACCGAGTTGAACCCGATAAGCGATTTTTTCAACATTGCCTCCAACAAAGTCATCAGCCTCGTTATCGTGGTGGAACAAAAGGAAGAAAGTCATGAACACGGAGTCCAAAGGCCAGTCTATTACATTAGCGAGGTACTGACGGAATCCAAACAATGATACCCTCACTTTCAGAAGCTAGCCTATGGCGTGTTCCTAGGTAGCCGGAAGTTGAGACACTACTTCCAAGATCATCCCATGACAGTTGTGAGCAAAACTTCATTGTCAACCATTCTTAACAACTCAGATGCAACAGGACGCATAGCAAAGTGGGGCATATAACTATCCGCCTTCGACATCAACTACAAAGCCAGAACATCGATCAAATCCCAAATTTTGGTAGATTACGTCGCTGATTGGACAGAGGCTCCGGATGGCGAGCCTGAGCCGGAACCTGAAACCTGGGTCATTCACTTTGACGGATCCAAGCAGCATCAAGGCTCGGGGGCTGGAGTTACCCTGAAGTCCCCAACCGGAGAAGAACTGCAGTATGTTCTGCAGATTCACTTCGAAGCTAGAAACAACATGGCGGATACGAGACTCTACTACACGGTCTGCACATCGCTAAGGAAATTGGGATCAAACACATCATATGTTATGGAGATTCCGACTTGGTGGCACAACAAGTAGCCGGAACCTAGAACGCCAGAAACTCCATCATGGCGGCTTACAAAGAAGAAGTTGATGAGATCGCCAAGTGCTTCCTCGGATAGAAGTCAAGTACGTCAGGAGAGATGATAACACGGAGGCAGACATCCTATCCAAGCTCGGATCCGGTAGGAAACCTACCCTGCATTGAATTTTCCTTGAGCATCTACGGATACCCTCGGTGAAGGGCGCTAACCCGGGAAATTTAGAGATGGCAGTGTCTCCGACTAAGGAGGTGATGGTAATCACTCCGGCTTGGACCCAACCTTTCCTGGACTATCTCATTGACCGCAATAAGTTGCGGGAGGACGAAGTCCTCGCACGACAGATCCTGCACAATAGTTGATGGACAGCTCTACAAACAAAACGCAAACGGGGTATTTATGAAATGCGTCTCAAACCAAGATGGCATCGAATCCTCAGAGATCCACGCAGGTGATTGCGGGCACCATGCCGCTCCCAGGTCCCTCATGGCAAAAGCTTTCTGGTAAGGATTTTACTGGCTCACAGCTAAAGAAGATGCTGAGAAAATAGTGAAAACTTTCCGAGGTTGTCAGTAGTACGCTACTCAACCAAATGCTCCGGTTCAGGAGCTAAAGACATCCCTATCACTTGGCCGTTCGCGGTCTAGGGGCTTGACATGGTCGGAAAACTGAAGAAATTATCTCCTGGCGGCACTAGTAGGGAAATGCTTATAGGTGGAGCTTAGTTCTATGGCGCACCACTAAAAATGCGCCACAGAAAGCTTTTTTGTGGCGCACCAGAAAGGATGCGCCACAAAAATAGCTTATTTTTGTGGCGCACTACTGAACCATGCGCCACAGAAATTAGGTGGGGCTCACATCCTGCCACCACCAATAATTAGTGTAGTTATTTGTGTGGCGCACAGGGCATGCTGCGCCACAGAAATAAGTGTTTCTGTGGCGCACTAGTTCTGGTGCGGCACAGAAATAGTGCCTCTTATATCACTTGCGTACCCCCTCCCTCGCCCGTACCCCCTCTCTCCCCTCTCGATCCCTACCGCGCTTCGCCTCCTTCCATGGTGAGCGCCGCCGCCGTCGCCGCCTTCCATGGTGAGCGCCGCCGCCGCGGCCCCTCCTCCTCCACTGCCGTACCCCCTCCCTCGCCCGTACCCCCTCTCTCCCCTCTCGATCCCTACCGCGTGTCGCCGCCTTCCATGGTGAGCGCCGCCGCCGTCGCCGCCGCCTTCCTCCGCGAGGGCCGCATGCGGCCACGCTCCACCCATCCCCACCACCATCAGCAGCACATGCCGCTGCGGCGTGGAGGAGGAGGGGTCGCGGCGTGCAGGAGGAGGGTCCGGCGCCGCATCAAGGAGGAGGAGTCGCCGCGTCCTCCTCCTCCACCCTTGCCGTCGTCGTCAACCTCCTCCTCCACCCCTGTTGTCGGTGAGCTCCACCTCTTCCCTCCCCTCCCTCTTCCTCTCCCGCGCAAGCACAAAGTGCTCGATGAAATGCTGATGTGCTGTTGTGCTGCTGTTGTGCTCGATGAAATGCTGTTGTGCTCCATTACAGAGAAGGGGAAAAGGTTGGTGTTAATTGATGCCATTTATCATTGTTGCTGTCATTGTTGCTGTCATTGTCCTGGTGAACTACTGTTGCTAGCTTGCTGTCATTGTTGATGTCATTGTCCTGGTGAACTATACTGTTGCTATTGCTTGTTTGTGCATGCTCTAAATGGTCAAATGATCATCATGTGCTAGTGATTTACTTATTGGCTCATTGCTCATGCCTTTTACTTAATGTCCTATGCTATTGCTATGTCTCTGTAGCTTCTCACCATGTATTGGTGACCTGCCTTGATGCTTCCATAACATCCTGGTATGATTGTTGTTGCCTAATTCAATTATCTGAAAAGGTTTTCTTTATTGATGTCAGATAATTGGATGAACTCCTTATGCAGTAATGATTCCTTTGATATGTTATTGAAGCTTGGATGGAAGCCAACTAGTGTTGGGTACCCTAGCTTTGTTTTGAACTCAACTGAGTAATGATAAATTTCTAATTCTTGTTGGCTTGGATGAATTTATGGTTGATGTAACCTCAGCAGTGGTTCACTGGTGTGATTGCTTGTGTTGTGCTGTGTTGTGACCTCATTAGCTCTTGCTACTGCCACTGGTTGCATCTCATAGTTGGATAATTGGTGAAAATAGAGATATTCACAGTAGGGAATCATGTAAATGAATGCCACTGTGGTATCCTTTGAAGAAAATGGGAAGTTTCTGATGGTTTAAAAGACTAGGTGATGCTAGGTTATTAAGTTGGCTGTCAAGGTTGGTTTTATCTGGTTAACTTGGATAGGCTATGTGTTCTTGCTTACTTATGCATATCCATCTCTACTGGATTTACTAGCTCAGGCTTGGCCTCTCTCTTGCCAGCATCTACCAAGTGATGATTAATCCCTTATGGTACTCCATGGTAAGATAGCACAAATATCAATCTCTTGTGCATCGGACTTGGTCTCACTAACTCCATCCCTAAATGTTAATATTTGTGTTGACCAACAATGTATGAGGCATTTATTCCATTTCTCTTGTGCATCGGACTTGGACTTGGTCTCACTTTCTTCTATTTTAATCAGAGAAGGAACCGGATGAAGTCCCTGATGCAAGCGAGCCTGGTGGGTGGAGAGGAGGGAGCAAAGGAGGAACCGGATGAAGACCGCTTTGTATCTCGAAATGGTGAAATTAGTAGGAATTAAGAGTTGTATGTAAAACATTTGACACTTATCACTATATATGTATCTCAATCGGGCTCTAATTAATGTGATGATGATGTCTATATTATCTGTGCAATGTACATGCTATTTATATTATATCTGCAACTGTATATAATCTGTATAATATATGTATACTGTTGTGTATAACCTGTATGTGTATGGCAGGGAGCTCAATTTCTTGTATAATACGAGCAATTTCTGTGGCGCATTGAAACGAACTTCTGTGGCGCATCTTTTTCTGTGGCGCACCGAAATACTGGTGCGCCACAGAAACCTTAATTCTGTGGCGCATGAGAAGGTGCGCCACAGAAACCTTATTTTTGTGGCGAAGTTTCTGTGGCGCACCTCCCATGCGCCACAAAATCATTTTTTGGTGCGCCACATATGAGGCTTTCCCTACTAGTGCGGTTTTGAGAGGCAAAGCCAATGAGAAAAGCCGATGGTGCTACAACACTAGAATTCGTCTGCAGCCTCGTAGTGAGATACGACATCCTACATAGCATAATCATAGATAATGGCACGAACTTCGCTCAAGGAGAATTAAACGGTTATTGCAATAACATAGGGATCTAGCTTGACTTTGCATCTGTAGCACATCCACAGTCTAATATTCTGTCGCGGTCCAATACGGCAGTGCCGGCGTCTATCTGGGAGTCGCCGATGGAGGCGCTCTAAGGGCATCTCCAGCGGCGCGACGCAAACGGTCGCTGAGCGACCGTTTTCGTCCGCCGTGACCGGAAATGCGTCTGGGGCCTGTTCCAGCGGGGCGACGCAAAGTGACCGGGCCGTCCGTGGAGACGCAAACCTGGCCCAAATATGCGCCAGGTTTGCGTCTCCGCGGACGCTCGGCGGTCGCGGCAAATGTCCGCGTTGGGTACATCCGGGCCCGGTCGGCAGTGACTAGGTAAGCAAAAGATTTTTTCATTACTATTGATTGGCAAAAAGGACCATCTTTACAGAGATGGTTAGTCGAGTTAACCTAAAACTACAACGGCCGTACCTACTCGCCGTCGCGCGGCCTACACCGGCCTCGGTTACTCGCAGTCGCGCGCCCTACTACTAGCCGCCGGATGGGCCGGCGCCGTCGTCGAAGCGGGAGCGCTTCTTGCATTCCGCGCGCCGCGCACGCCGGCGAACGGACGTCTCGTCCTGCCGCCTACGGCGTTCGAGGGCCTCGGCCAGGGAGCTGTCCCACAGGGCCGTCACCGTCGCAAAGGCCACCTTGGTAGCCGCCGCCTCCGCCGTCGCCCGGGCCTCCTCCTCCTTTGCCACCGCACAGACCGCCGCCGCCGCCGGGCCTCCTCCTCCGCTGCCGCCTGGACCACCGCCGCCGCGTCCTCCTCCGCCTGGACCGCCGCCTGGATCACCGCCACGTCGGCGACGAAGCGGGCCCTGTCCCTAGCCGCCGCCGCCACAGCTTCGTCCCTGGCGGCGATGGCGACCTCCAGCTCCCGGTTCTCCTGCTCGACCCGCGCGGGAGAAGGGCCCCTACGCTGGAGCGAGTCCAGGTCGGAGCACATTAACCCCCAGCCATGGCCATCGCATAGGCGTGGGCTTCCTCCTCCGCCGACCAAGCTCGATGGCGTTGGGCGTCCCCAGCCAGGGACTCGAAGGACGCGAGCAGAACCAGCTGGTCACCGGTGCACTCGAAGCGCATGGGCACGAGGACGTCGTCGTCTGCGATGTCGTGGATGACGGCGTCGGCCGGAGGGGCCGCGATGGCCGCCCGCGCCTCCGCGAGCTCGGCCATGGCGTCGGCGAGCTCGGCCATGGCGTTGGCGATCTCCGCCCTGGTCGCCGCGAGGCGCCCTTCCGCGCGCTCTGCCGCCTCCGCCGCCGCCACCTCCAGGTCCAACTGCTGCGCCTCAACGCCGGCGGCGGCTACCTCGTCTTCCTCCTCCTCCGGGTGGAGCTGGCGGCACATGTGAACAACGTGCTCCCAATTCATGTGGTCGGCCATGGATGGATGGTAGCTTGAGGTGTGCCCGTCGCCCCCGCCGGTGTCCACCATATATAGCCACGGCGGAGCGGGAAACGGTGTTGGCGCGCAGGGCGTTTCCCGCGCGCGCGAAACGCCGGAGAAACTTACCAATGTATTGGGCGCGTGCGGGAACGATCGTCATCGCGCGGGAACAGTTAATCGCCGGCGGCAGTCCTCGACGAGTCCTCGACGGGACGTAAAACGCATTAGCGACCTTGACGCTGTCCCGGGATAAAATATGCATCCGCACCGCTGGAGCTACCCCCGACGCAAACGGTCGCCCTGGCCCACAACGCATCCACGGGCCGACGCAAACGGATATTTCGGATGTCCGAAATGCGTCGGCCCGCTGAAGATGCCCTAATGCCTTCACTGTCTGATGATGTTAAGGGGTCGGAGCAGGTGTGCAATTACGTGATGTTTGCTCGCCTAATCACTAGTTTGTACGGAGTATATGGGGCCATATTGTGGTTAGGCTGCACGACGTGCTGCGTGCTGGGGACCCCAACCATCTTTCTCGCGTAGTTGTATTCCTACCGGCTCAACTTTCACGTGTTTATTGTGCTCTCGCCGAGTGGTGCCGACGACCAAACCGCGGCGCGCGCGTGCTTCACACTTGTCAACCACGATATTCCCACCTATATATATGAAACCAAACTCCAAACGAACCACCAAAAAACAAAAGCCTAAGATTCGATTCCAAGCTTGGTCGTTCGTGCACAAGGAGCAAGCCAAGAATCCTAATACAGATTCATCGGCGATCCATGGCAGCGGCAAGCCGATTCGCGGCTGCGTGCGGCGCTCTCAGCCAGTACGTGAAGGAGGCTGCAGATCACAGGGCTCAGCTCGCGCAGCCGGCCCCATCCCCATCCCCGGCCGTGCGGCCTCTCCCCCTCATGCCAGGCGCCGATGTTACTAGCAGGGGAGAAGAGCCCGAGGCGGATCCGGCGAGCAGGGCTGCGGCAGCGCAGCTCACCATCTTCTACGGCGGGAGGGTACTGGTGCTCGACGACTGTCCGGCTGACAAGGCGGCCGTCCTGCTGCGGCTCGCCGTTGCCGCGGCCGCGGCCGCTAAGGCTAAGCCAGAGACAGAGCCCCAAGTCGGAGCGCGTGGTGATGTGCTCGTCGCCGTCGCGGACCTGCCGGTGGCGAGGAAGGCGTCGCTGCAGCGGTTCATGGATAAGAGGAAGGGCAGGCTCGCCGCGCGTGATCAGCCGTACCGCCGGCCGGATGCCGCGCTCCGTGATCATCTCGCGCTTGCGCTCTGAATATCTCTCTTCATCTTCTTTTTTTTGACCCACCTGAAAGATATTAGCGTCTAGTCATAGAGTGTGTCGATCCTTTGGATCATACGGAGTACTTCCAAGCTTGTACAGGGGAAGTCTGTTGTATTGTCACAAGAAAAGGATGAAAATACAGACAAAATACCAGGTTACTGCTTAGTTAACGTATTCTTGTAAACTGAAACATCCGAAATCGAGTGGCGAAAGAGCGATACAGAAACTTTTATACAAGCCGAAAGAAAGAAAAATGATTCTTTTAGCAAAGAAGAATTTGTTCCACGAAACTTCTCCCAACCGCTTAACGAAAGGGACCATGAACAGAACCGAGAGCATCTCCCCTCATTCCCCAAAGGTCATGTATAGCTGCGGTTCGTAAAATAGAATTTCAGACACGGTCCAACTATACATCTGGCGCTCTTAGGCCAAACTCAATAGAAAGGGAGGCTAGTGGAGGCGTCGGCGCGTCACGTGTATGTGGAAATGATGCCTGAAGAAGGCATGGGAAACAACTGCTGGCTTTGGACCCGCCCCATTAGTGTTGGCGGAGTCGTTTTTCTCCTCACCTTTCGCGCCCGTCAAAGGCTGCTCGCGTTTAGCGCATGCTCGCCTTCCGCGTCGCGTCAGCGTTAATCCTGCAGCTCTTCAGCGCCTGCTCATCTTCAGTGGCAGCGTTAATGCTCGCCAACGCTCCCTCGACGCTATATAAACCCCCGCGTGCTCCCTCGCCGCACATTCCAGCCAGCGCCCTCGCCATCTCCTCCAAACCTTCTCCAACGCCCTAGCCCTAGCCATGGACCGCCAAGAGACAGAAGGCGCCGCCGCCAACGGCTTTGGCCATCGGTGGCTTCAAGTCGCCGACGTGCGCACCTCCTGGAATGCGCGCTACCTCGTCCCACCGTACATGCACTGTTCGGGGGGGTGGGGGGGGGGGTGGTGGGCACTCAGCCGCGGCGGCCTGCCGGTCCCACCGGTGCTGACGGGGATGGAGCGCGTCGTGGCGATATACGATCACTTTTGGGAGCGCCTAACGCCGGAGGAGCGGAACGACCCGCGGTGATCGCAGGACAACGACCAAGCGTGGATGGCATTCTTCTAGCGCGAGCGCGAAGACCGCCTCGCTGCCTACGACAGCAGCGGCGATCCACCGGCGAAAAACAACGCCAGCAGATGACGTTGGTGGAGCGCGCCTGGGAGGACCCTCGCGTGGGTCCTCCCCTACATCGTCGACGGGAACGACCTGCCGATGCAAATGTTGCCACAACAGTTGCAGCTGGCGGCCCCGCACGGCAATGGCCAGTGGGCGGCGCGGCGCCAGGCGTCCTCCTTGCGCTCCTCCTCCTCCCGATCCTCCTCGTCGCGTGGCTCCTCGACCAGGTACTCCCCCTACAACACGTCATCGCCGCGCTTCTTGGCGACGGTGAAGGACGAGCCGGAGGAGGCTCCTACTCGCAGGAGCCGCCACGGCGGTGGAGGCGTCGTCATCCGCGAGCTGCACCAACCACCTCCGCCGTGCCAGCGCGAGTGGGCGCCACCGCCAAAGTACAAGGCAGCGGCCTCCATCCTCAAGGCGGAGGATGACCCAGAGGAATTTCCCTAGGCTGCGCAAGCCCATCTCGAGTCCTTCACGGCGACTGACGAATTCGCCGAGGCGTAGAGCGCGGCCGATCACCGCCGCGCGGAGGAGGAACGCCGTCGTCGCCTCGGCCTCGTCATCAACCTGGACAGCGACGACAACGTTGGCCAGTACAACAGGCCGCGTGGGAGGCGCGGGGACGCTAGCCAGGGATGCAACTACTTGCCACATTTGAAGAAGGAGGAGCCCGAGGAGGAGGAGGAGGACTACGCGGCGGCGATGTACCGCCGCCTAGGGCTAGGCCGTGGCGGCATTTATTAGATTTTTAGGATTTTTTATGCCTATCTTTTAAATTTGTACAAATATTGACCAAGTATGGCCAAACTATCTATGAATCTACCTTTTATACAAATCTTATTATATTTTGAAAATTTAAATTTTTTAGTATAGGGGACGCGACTCGCATCGTGCGCACCAGAAGGCGTTGGTCGTGTGTATCGCTGCTACCAATGCTAGCCCATGGAGTACGTCGGGGTCAGCATACATTTCGGGAGTGGTGTCCCCGTCGACATCCGGCTTCTTGAACGACGGTTCTTATGCCACTCCCGAGTGCGTGACACCAAACTTGTCGCCGTGGTACGAGGATGCGCTGCCGCATGGCGGCTTCAACCCGAACGTCATCTTCTACTCCCCGGCGTACGACCAAGCGCCCTAGCGCCATCTAGGCCCTGGTGTGGACGGCGCCCCGTTCACTGGGTGCACGGGTCCGCTCGAATTTGAGGGTGCCGGTGGTGATGACGAGGAGGAGGAGGAGGAGGGGAGGACGAGGGGGTGGAGGATGACGACGAGGATGACGAAGAGGGCGGTGACGAAGAGGACGACGATGACGAGGATGCCGTGGAGGATGTAGATGAGCTCGTGGAGGTTGACGCGGCCGACATGAGGAAGAAAAGGAAGAAGAAGAAGGCGACCTCGGGCACACGAGGCCCCAAGTGGAAGGTTCTGGAGGATGAATGTCTCTGCGAGTCGTGGTCGATGGTGAGCCATGACTCCATCATAGGCGACAACCAAAAGTACGGGAAGTATTGGGCGAGGATCAAGGTGGAGTTCGATGAGCGCAAGCTTGTCAACAAGGATTACCGCAAGATGACAATGAAGAGGAGCCAAAAGGCAATGTCGACGCGATGAGCCATCATCCAGGCATCGGTGAACATGTTCAATGGGTTCCATAACGAGGTTGAGACCAAAGGCGAGAGCGGCACGAACCATCGGCGATGTGGTGCGCCTCTTTCTACGATTCTAGCGCCTAGTTTAATCTTGATCTGATTGCGCTTCCTTTGATTAGTTCGACCGCGCCATGGCGATGTACCAAAAGCACTCAGAAGGGAATAAGTCTTTCGCGCTGAGGCATTGCTATAGCAAGCTCAAAATGAACGAGAAATAGCGGGCGACGCGTCATTCGTTGTCGAAGGGGAAAGATGCCATTGATCTGGATGTGCCGCTCGCAACATCGGCAGGCCGCCCTATCGGCAACAAGGCTGCCAAGGCCGTCTTGGCCGACGTAGCGGCGACCGAGAAGACGCAAGCGTCAATCACATCGTGCCTCGCCGAGGTCTCCTCGACCCTGCTCGCCCACGACAAAAAGGCCAACGAAAGGTGGGCAACCCTGCTCAAGAGGCAAGAGCAGAAGATGGAGCTCAAGAAACGCAAGGAGGACATGTCCCTACTGACCGCGTCGATAGCTGGAATGTCTCGACGACATCGAAGCCAAAATAGCGTCAACTCCACCCCCGGAGCAAGAGCCGGTAACAGCAGACACATCTACGACAACGTGTGCTAGTAAACCTGCGTCAGCGGCATCAGCATTTGCATCGGCGTCTGCCTCGACATCAGTGACGGAGCAGGCACACCGGGCAGAGCACAACGAGATCGTCGTGATCGACGGGTCTACGTCGATTCAGGATGCACCTTCACCCTCGGGGAACCCCTTCTTCTAATTATGTTTAGATTGCACCACTTGTCTGAGCACGTGTGCAATTACGTGGTATTTGCTCCCCTTATCTTTTTCTCTGAACATATGCTCGCCTAATCTTTAGTTTGCATATGGGGCCACATTGTGGTTAGGGGGTTCGGACGTGCTGCGTGCTGGGGACCCCACCCATCTCTCTCGCATAGTTGTATTCCTACCGGCTCAACTTTCACGTGTTTATTGTGCTCTCGCCCCAAGATTCGATTCCAAGCTTGGTCGATCGTGCACAAGGAGCAAGCCAAGAATAATCCTAATACAGGTTCATCGGCGATCCATGGCAGCGGCAAGCCGATTCGCGGCTGCGTGCGGCGCTCTCAGCCAGTACGTGAAGGAGGCTGCAGATCACAGGGCTCAGCTTGCGCGGCCGGCCCCATCCCCATCCCCGGCCGTGCGACCTCTCCCCCTCATGCCGGGCGCCGATGTTACTAGCAGGGGAGAAGAGCCCGAGGCGGATCCGGCGAGCAGGGATGCGGCAGCGCAGCTCACCATCTTCTACGGCGGGAGGGTACTGGTGCTCGACGACTGCCCGGCTGACAAGGCGGCCGTCCTGCTGCGGCTCGCCGTTGCCGCGGCCGCTAAGCCTAAGCCAGAGACGGAGCCCCAAGTCGGAGCGCGTGGTGATGTGCTCGTCGCCACCGCGGACCTGCCGGTGGCGAGGAAGGCGTCGCTGCAGCGGTTCATGGATAAGAGGAAGGGCAGGCTCGCCGCGCGTGATCAGCCGTACCTCCGGCCGGATGCCGCGCTCCGTGATCATCTCGCGCTTGCGCTCTGAATATCTCTTTTCATCTTCTTTTTTTTGACCCACCTGAAAGATATTAGCGTCTAGTCGTAGAGTGTGTCGATCCTTTGGATCATACGGAGTACTTCCAAGCTTGTACAGGGGAAGTCTGTTGTAATGTCAAGAAAAGGATGAAAATACAGACAAAATACCTGGTTACTGCTTAGTTAACGTATTCTTGTAAACTGAAACATCCGAAATCGAGTGGCGAAAGAGCGATACAGAAACTTTTATACAAGCCGAAAGAAAGAAAAATGATTCTTTTAGCAAAGAAGAATTTGTTCCACGAAGCTTCTCCCAACCGCTTTACGAAGGGACCATGAACAGAACCGAGAGCATCTCCCCTCTTTCCCGGTCATGTATAGCCGCGGTTCGTAAAATAGAATTTCAGGCGCGGTCCAACTATCCATCTGGCGCTCCTAGGCCAAACTCAATAGAAAGGGAGGCTAGTGGAGATGTCGGCGCGTCGCGTGTATGTGGAAATGATGCCTAAAGAAGGCATGGGAAACGACTGCTGGCTTTGGACCTGCCCCATTAGTGTTGGCGGAGTCGTTTTTCTCCTCACCTTTCGCGCCTGTCAAAGGCTGCTCGCGTTTAGCGCATGCTCGCCTTCCGCGTTGCGTCAGCGTTAATTATGCTGGTCTTCAGTGGCAGCGTTAATGCTCGCCAACGCTCCCTCGACGCTTTATAAACCCCCGTGTGCTCCCTCGCCGCACATTCCAGCCAGCGCCCTCGCCATCTCCTCCAAACCTTCTCCAACGCCCTAGCCCTAGCCATGGACCGCCAAGAGACAAAAGGCGCCGCCGCCAACGGCTTCGGCCATCGGTGGCTTCAAGTCGCCGAGGTGCACACCTCCTGGAATGCGCGCTACCTCGTCCCACCGTACATGCACTGTTGGGGGGGGGGGGGGGGGGCGCTCAGCCGCGGCGGCCTGAGCGCGTCGTGGCGATATACGATCACTTTTGGGAGCGCCTAACGCCGGAGGAGCGGAACGACCCGCGGTGATCGCAGGACAACGACCAAGCGTGGATGGCATTCTTCTAGCGCGAGCGTGAAGACCGCCTCGCTGCCTACGACAGCAGCGGCGATCCGTTGGCGAAAAACAGCGCCAGCTGATGACGTTGGTGGAGCGCGCCTGGGAGGACCCTCGCGTGGGTCCTCTCCTACATCGTCGACGGGAACGACCTGCCGATGCAAATGCTGCCACAACAGTTGCAGCTGCCGGCCCCGCACGGCAACGGCCAGTGGGCGGCGCGGCGCCAGGCGTCCTCCTGGCGCTCCTCCTCCCGATCCTCCTCGTCGCGTGGCTCCTCGGCCAGGTACTCTCCCTACAACACGTCATCGCCGCGCTTCTTGGCGACGGTGAAGGACGAGCCGGAGGAGGCTCCTACTCGCAGGAGCCGCCACGGCGGTGGAGGCGTCGTCATCCGCGAGCGGCACCAACCACCTACGCTGCGCCAGCGCGAGTGGGCGCCACCGCCAAAGTACAAGGCGGCGGCCTCCATCGTCAAGGCGGAGGATGACCCGGAGGAATTTCCCTAGGCTGCGCAAGCCCATCTCGAGTCCTTCACGGCGACTGACAAATTCGCCGAGGCGTAGAGCGCGGCGGATCACCGCCGCGCGGAGGAGGAACGACGGCGTCGCCTCGGCCTCGTCATCAACCTGGACAGCGACGACAACATTGGCCAGTACAACATGCCGCACGGGAGGCGCGGGGACGCCGGCCAGGGATGCAACTACTTGCCACATTCGAAGAAGGAGGAGCCCGACGAGGAGGAGGAGGACTACGCGACGGCGATGTACCGCCGCCTAGGGCTAGGCCATGGCGGCATTTATTAGATTTTTAGGACTTTTTATGCCTATCTTTTAAATTTGTACAAATATTGACCAAGTATGGCCAAACTATCTATGAATCTACCTTTTATACAAATCTTATTATATTTTGAAAATTTAAATTTTTTAGTATAGGGGACGCGACTCGCAGCGTGCGCACCAGAAGGCGTTGGCCGCGTGTATCGCTGCTACCAATGCTAGCCCATGGAGTACGTCGGGGTCAGCATACATTTCGGGAGTGGTGTCCCCGTCGACATCCGGCTTCTTGAACGACGGTCCTTATGCCACTCCCGGGTGCGTGACACCAAACTTGTCGCCGTGGTACGAGGATACGCTGCCGCATGGCCGCTTCAACCCGAACGTCATCTTCTACTCCCCGGCGTATGACCAAGCGCCCTAGCGCCATCTAGGCCCTGGTGCGGACGGCGCCCCGTTCACTGGGTGCACGGGTCCGCTCGAATTTGAGGGTGCCGGTGGTGATGACGAGGAGGAGGAGGAGGAGGGGAGGACGAGGGGGTGGAGGACGACGACGAGGATGACGAAGAGGGCGGTGACGAAGAGGACGACGATGACGAGGATGCCGCGGAGGATGTAGACGAGCTCGTGGAGGTTGACGCGGCCGGCATGAGGAAGAAGAGGAAGAAGAAGAAGGCGACCTCGGGCACACGAGGCCCCAAGTGGAAGGTTCTGGAGGACGAATGTCTCTGCGAGTCGTGGTCGATGGTGAGCCAATACTCCATCATAGGCGACAACCAAAAGTACGGGAAGTATTGGGCGAGGATCAAGGCGGAGTTCGATGAGCGCAAGCTTGTCAACAAGGATTACCGCAAGATGACAATGAAGAGGAGCCAAAAGGCAATGTCGACGCGATGAGCCATCATCCAGGCATCGGTGAACATGTTCAATGGGTTCCATAACGAGGTTGAGACCAGAGGCGAGAGCGGCACGAACCATCGGCGATGTGGTGCGCCTCTTTCTACGATTCTAACGCCTAGTTTAATCTTGATCTGATTGCGCTTCCTTTGATTAGTTCGACCGCGCCATGGCGATGTACCAAAAGCACTCAGAAGGGAATAAGTCTTTCGCGCTGAGGCATTGCTATAGCAAGCTCAAAATGAACGAGAAATAGCGGGCGACGCATCATTCGGTGTTGAAGGGGAAAGATGCCATTGATCTTGATGTGCCGCTCGTAACATCGGCAGGCCGCCCTATCGGCAACAAGGCTGCCAAGGCCGTCTTGGCCGACGTAGCGGCGACCGAGAAGATGCAAGCGTCAATCACATCGTGCCTCGCCGAGGTCTCCTCGACCCTGCTCGCCCACGACAAAAAGGCCAACGAAAGGTGGGCGACGCTGCTCAAGAGGCAAGAGCAGAAGATGGAGCTCAAGAAACGAAAGGAGGACATGTCCCTGCTGACCGCGTCGATAGCTGGAATGTCTCGACGACATCGAAGCCAAAATGGCGTCAACTCCGCCCCCGGAGCAAGAGCCGGTACCAGCAGACACATGTACGACAACGTGTGCTAGTAAACCTGCGTCAGCGGCATCAGCATCTGCATTGGCGTCTGCCTCGACATCAGTGACGGAGCAGGCACACCGGGCAGAGCATAACGAGATCGTCGTGATCGACGGGTCTACGTCGATTCAGGATGCACCTTCACCCTCGGGGAACCCATTCTTCTAATTATGTTTAGATTGCACCACTTGTCTGAGCACGTGTGCAATTACGTGGTATTTGCTCGCCTTAGAGCATCCCCACTCGTTGGCACTCCCCACGCCCAAATCCGGCGATAATTTCGTCCGGATAGGACGAAAAAATGGTGTGGGGAGGGCCAGTTTCCCAGCCGCGATCCCAGGCCTAGCCATTGATTTAATTTTGGAAAACGTAAACTTGACGAAATACGGCAAAAACCTGACGTAATTCGGCAAAAACGACTGAATTTAGACTAACTTTAATGAAATTTACTATATAGAGGGTGAAGTTCATACATAGAGGCCGAATTCGACTATATTTCGAATTCGGCTAGGGGAATACAACTCTAAATTTTAAAACACGGCACTCTACATGCCCAAATGGCGGTAGAACACCGTGTAGTCGCCGTCGTCGCCATCGTCGTCGGAGCCGTCGTCGTCAAACTGCGGCGGCGCGGCCTGGCTGCTGCCCTGGCCGGCGTCTCCCCACCGGCCGCTGGTGCGAGGCGGGGACGGCGATGGCTTGTACCATTTGTCGTCGGAGGCTTCGAGGTCGACGACGGGGACGGCGACGCCGGATGGAGGTGTCGCAGGCCGGCGGTAGCGAGCGACATCGTCGGCGGCAGTTGGAGCGGCGGCGCGGCCGGCGAGTTGACGCGCGGCGGCCAGATCCAGCAGCCGCTGCTGCTGCTCCGCCTCCCCGCGCTCCTAGTCGCGCCTCGACCACTCCAGCGCGGCGTCCTCGGGGAGGGCGTTGTCGGCGGGCACCAGGTCCTTGAGCGACCTGGCGATCGCCTCCGCCACGGCGGCATCCTCCGCGCGCTTCACCTCCTGACAAGGTATCAACTTGTCAATGCCTATGGATTGTAGGCTAGGGTTTAGTTGGAAGTAGAGGGTAAGTAGATGTCGAAGGTTTCAGCCGAAAAGTACTCGACGATTATGAAAACTAAGGTTTGTAGACAATGATTCGATCCCTTCTTCGTCCCTCGACTCCCCCTTTATATAGGAGGTGGAGCCGAGGGATTCGTGCTATACAAGTTACAGAGTCCGGGACGGTTTCTAACTCATCCCGCCAGATTACAAATAACACTTCCTATTACAACTCTTGACTTTCCTTGATATATCTTGGGCTCCCGAATCTTCTTATTCTTCGGGTAGTGGGCCTTCAGTAAACCCCGGGTACTATCTTCGGCAGGCCCATTTGGGATGCCTATGTCAGTAGCCACCGAGATTTTGCTTGAATCGTAGAATCAGGGAAAATCTCCACTGTTTATTTTTATTCGAAAGCTTCAACTTTTTTATATTTCTTCACATAAAATTCTATATTGTACAGGGATAATGGTAGTTGGGGCTAGTTCATCTGACGGATCAGGTACTAGTTAACTGCTCTAGTGGCAATCCGCAAAAACCTACTTCAAGATCACGTCCCTGGACATGATCTCGGGATACTGGTGTAAACTTCGACAGGTGCCGCTTAAGGTCTTACCATTCTGTCGAGTCCCAGTCAAATTTATCGGGTACCTAACGCGTCCGTTAGGATTTTTCTTCGTATCTGTTGATACGGATAAAGGTAGCAGAGCGCAGTCTTTGGCGATGCCACGCCCAGCAGAACGGATCTGGGGTCTTACCTTCGCAAATTTGCGGCATTCAGAAATTGATCGCAACTTCGGCGTTCTGAGAATATATTGTCGAGTGCTTTTCCGGCTGTTGGAATGGCACATTTTATCGAGTCAATTTTGACTTATATTGTTCTCCCGATGGGAGTATATGTAGAGTTAATTATAACTCGAAATATACTCTCTTGCTTTTCTATTTTTCCTTTGTTAATTTCATCGGGCACGCGAACAGCGTTTCCGATGGGAGTAGCCCCCGAGGCTGCTTGGTTGTAGGCTCAACATTTTAGTCCACCTTGTCGCTATATTGTCATTATTTCCCAATATGATCTCTTTCTTCTTCTTTTTTTATCTCTCGGGTGCGCGAACAGCGCTCCCGATGGGAGTAGCCCCCGAGGCTACAGCCAAGGACTTGTGCTTGGTTGTAGGCTCCCGCAATTTCTATATTGCCATACTTGAAATTTTACTTTTTATCGAAGTAGCTCCCGAGCGTTTGGGCAAAAACTTGTATTTGATCAAAGGCTCCCGAAGTATTTAATAATTCCTCCTGTCGCCAATCTTCTTTTATTTTTCTTGTCGACATTCTTCCCTTAAACAAAATTGCTTCATCTCTGTTTATAATCTTGATTTTTCTGCCTTGTGGGTCCATTGTTTCCACCATGTTGACACGTCGTGCAAGTGGGGGACACACGTCCTCCGCTTTTTCTGGCGCACGTACAGTAACGCCTATCTCAGTAAAAATACCTTTTTACCCTTGTATCTAGAAGATCTTTTTTCACCACACGATTTCTTCATCCAACGGCGCACTGCTTCACCCGATTCTTATATAAACCTTTCTTCAACCTCCGTTCATCCCCTCGCTTGCGCCGCTCATCTGTTCCTCTTCGCAAAAGCTTCCCCTGCGCCCAACTCTCTCTGATCATCCGCACTCACGAGCATTGCTCTGCCCATTGCCGTTGATGCCACCGCGCACGCGACTCACTCGCCACAGTACTCCGGAATCCAAGATGGCCGCCGAGGATCTTGAGTGGGAGAGATCTAAAATCTCCAACCAGGACATCAACATGCTGAAGAGGCTTGGCCTCATGAAGAAGGAAGACGCCATCCGCTTTCCCAGCGAAGAAAGCTACCCCAAGCCTCCAATGGAGTACCGGGTTAGTTTTGTTGATCACCTTATCCGTGGTCTTTCGACCCCAATTCACGATTTCCTCCGCGGCCTTCTTTTCGTTTATGGGATTCAACTGCACCAGTTGACCCCCAATTCCATCCTTCACATTTCTATTTTCATCACACTTTGCGAATGCTTCCTCGGAATCCCTCCCAATTGGGCTCTGTGGAAACGCATTTTCTGCCTCCGCCGCAATGGCTCCCACAACGTCACTTATAACATAGGTGGCGTTGTTATCTGTGTTCGTACTGATGTCGATTATTTCGACGTCAAATTTCCTGATTCTGTCCAAGGATGGCGCAAAAAGTGGCTCTACATTCACGAAGAAAGCGCCAACTCCGTTGAACACAACATAGTTCCTTTCGACGGAAGTGCCAGAATTCAGCGCCGCCGCTCCTGGGATGCCGAAGCTTCTGAGGAAGAGAAAAAGGCGACAGAGGCACTCATGTCTCGTATTCATCAGCTTCAAAACACTCGAGGCAAAGAGCTGTCTGGTGTTCAAATCACTGCCTACTTCCTTAGGATTAGAGTGCAGCCTCTTCAGGCTCGCAAAAATCCCCTTTGGACGTACTCTGGCAAAAACGACGCCAACAGAATCTCCAACGATCTTTCTGTAAAGGACTTGGAGAAATTGGTTCGAAGAGTTTCTCGACTAGCCAAGAAGGATCCTATTCCCTCCTCTTGTCGAGTAGAACCATACAGTGCTTCCAATCCTCTTCCCGAGGTATTTTGTCTTCTCGAGTTTTTGTCTTGTTCTAAACTTTTCCTTGCATCTCATTGTATTGGTATCTCGCTAATTTTCTTTTGTCGCTATTTTCTTGCAGAACCATCCTACTATGTCTTCCCTTCCTCCTCTTCCTGAGGATGGAGAAGTCGAAGAACAGGCCATCGTTGTCGAAGATACTCAAGGTTCTTCTATTCCTGAAAGTGAAGTCGCGGGTTCTCACAAATCTGCGGCTTCTCACGAAAAAGAAGTTGAGTCTGAAGCCAGTGAGTCGACGCAATCCCTTCCTCCTGCCGTTTCTCCAAGGAACAAAAGGAAAAGGACAGATGCCGAGGATTCTGGCACCTCTAAGGCTGAAGAAGTTGTTCCTTCTCATCCGAAGGCAGCTTACGATCCTTATGTTGAATCCCTCGTCAGCTCGTAAGTCGTCTTTATTTCTCCCTTTTTTTTTTTTTTTTTTTTGTACTCGAAATATTTATCTTGTCTTGCTTTTTATGCTGCCGATTTTTTGATCAACAGTGATGACGAGGAAGAAGTACCAACTACTGACGTGGCTCCTCGGACAAGCACGTCACGTACTGTACTTGCTTCAGACACGCTAGTTGAAGGAGAAGAAACCTCGCCTCCTCAACAAAACGTCGTCACCACTACTCCACCATCAAGCCCCCTTGCTCCTTCACCAAAAAGGACAAGGGTTGAAAAGATTGTTGAACCTGCCCCTCAGTTGGGCAGTTCGTCGACTCTGCTCTTAGATGATGTAAGCTTGTCGACATCTATATTTTCCTTATTTTGTTTTTTCACACCTTTTCTCTTTTTCATGCCGATGTTTCCCTTGCTGTGTTCACCTTGAACAGCCTATGATCAAAGATCTTCTCCGCATCGGTTCCCAATTTATTGGATACCGTGAATATGCTAGTAGAGCCGAAGGTAACGACTTTTATACTTGCTGTTTTTCCTTGATTTTTAACTCCTGTTGCTTTTCGCGATTTTGATCTTTCTTCTCTCTCTTTTCCATATCTCGAGAGAGAAACTTGCAGAGGCCAATGAACGCGCCAACGCACTTGCTCGAAAACTTGAGCAAAGTGAGGCGGCTCGCAAGAAAGCCGAACTCACTGCTAGCAAAGCCAAGGCCGAAGCTGATGAAGCCAAGGCGAAAGCTGCTGGTGTCGAGGAACTGCAGAAAAAACTTGAGGATGCTACAGCTGCCTTGGATGAGCACAAAGCTGCGCAAGCTTCTCGTGAAGAAGGAATCCTCAAGCGCCGAAAACTCGTAGTCGCCGCACTTTCAGTAATTTTGCTGATCCCTTCTATTTTTATGAGAATCGTTGTTTCTTGTCTTTTCACTAATGCTTTGTTTCCTTGACAGCCCAAACAAACCAGGATTTTGATCTGACGAATCCTGTCAATGACCCTGTCCTTGACGCACTTTCCTATCTGGAGCTTCATGGATCCGAGATTCGTGAAGGTGTGTCGAATGCTAGCGCAGTGTTGTCGGCATTGTTCCCCTACTTCTTCCCGAAGAAAGAGGAGCCTGCGACTTTCCTCAACCTTGCCAAGATGTTCAACACACCGGAAGACCTTGGACTGAAGATGCGCCAAGAAAATATGAAAATTGCTGTCGAAAGCACTGTCGCTTTGGTTGCTGACAGTCAACAGGCTATTGATTGGACGAAAGTTGGCGACACCGAGCAGATAGAGCAATCAAGATGGAGGTCGTTGATTAAGGCAGCCAAGCCCAACACGAAGAAGATCTTGGCCTATCTCGGGATCAAGCCAGCGTCGACTCCTAGCTCATCAAGGCCGGAGGTCTAGTTGCATGCCTCTTTATTTTTCTTTCTGTTTCTTTTGCTCTTGTCGCCAAAGTAGCCATTTGGCGACACGTACTTCCTTAGCTCCACTGTAATGCCTTTGTAATTATTCCGAGAGATCAATGAAAACTCTATCTTTGCTTGTTGTTTGATGTTGTCTTGTTTAAATTTCAGTTGATATTTGATAACTATACTCCATCTTCCGCTCCTTCCGATGTTTCGCCTTCTTCTTCTCGCGCGAGGAGAACTTTTGCTGATACTGCACCTGTCGACGATACCTTGTCGCAAGAACTGGATGAGCTTCGACAGCAGCTTCAGTATGCGAAGAAGCAAACACTTGTGATGATGGAGCAATCTCGTAAGTCATCTGAAGCCGAAAAAGTTGCTCTTCAGCAAGCTCGCGAGGCCGTGGCTGCTAAGGAAATTGCTGCTTCCGAGGCTGAAAAGGCAACCACTCGAGAAAATTTCATGCTCGAATTAATGAATGAAGCCAGTGCAGATATGTCGGGTATGCTTGCTTCATCCTCCGATATCTTTCATCCTCATGCTATGTCTCTTAAAGGTTTCCCCTTCGTTGTTTTGATAGGTTCCTTTACTGATGCTGCTGCCGAGGAAGAGAGGGTAAATGCTAGGACGAACCTCCTTGTTAACCTTTCCCTGGACCGTGGTTCTTTGTTTTGGGCTACCCCAGAGAGGACCCGACAAATTGTCAGATTCCAAGATCGCACCTCTCAAACTCGCGATTTCCTTGACTTCTGTACCAAGACCTTGTCCATGGTTTACAACTCCATGTTTCCTCGGAACGTCCAACCAAAAACTCTCCCTGAATTGATGGAAAGATTCAAGGATGTCGCGGTATCCATGATTTTGTCAAAGCTCAACCGGTAGCCGGCGCGCATTTGCTCTTATCATGCTCCGTATCTGCCACTCAAATCTTGACCTTACCCAAGTTGTCGCAAAAGTTCATCAAAAGGTACAACGTCGAAGAGTTGGTGTTGACAGGATTAACACGAAGGTTACGCCTATAGCCGAAGAAATGATTGAGGACCTTCTTCGGATGGACGCCGACTTTTTTGCCGATGGCCATTATGCCGATTTTCTTGGTGCTGCTCTGAAGAAAACAGAGTTACTCTTGATGACATATTGAATCAAGACTAGTTATTTTCCTCTTGTAGATACTTCTTCTTTGTAATCCATGACTATATTGTAAAGCAATCATTATATTTCTCTGTTCGTCTAGCCCCCGAGTGTTTCGGTGACTCTTTCGGGTATGTATATAGTTGCGAGGTTTTGACCCCAGGCAATTATATATGTATGGCGAATATGAGTCCCCGAGCTTCTTTATTGAGTACTATTTTGTATTTTTACTGACTCACGAGGTATTTTAATACCAAGGCAAGGTTTTTTCTTTTTTGATGGACTATATTGAAATTCATCGGAGCGAAGACTTTGAACATGTCGATAAAGAGAAAGGTATATTGACACTATCTTTATTATATTGCAGCACCGCGAGCCCGCCTCATTAAAAACCTTCTCCGGCCCCACTCGGTGCCCCGAAAAAGGAAAAGAGTGCGTCTGAAAACTCGCGGGCGTTTCAGTATATTGAAGTTTTACAAGGACTATATTTCGACTCTAGGCGTAGAACCGCCCGAGTTGCGCCACGTTCCGGGTTTGGCTCCTCCACCCCTGTCTTCTTGTCCTTTATCCTGTATGCTCCTCCTCCGATTACTTCCGTGACAATGTAAGGGCCAAGCCATGGTGACTCGAGTTTTTCATGACTTTTTTGCGTGAGCCGAAGAACTAGGTCTCCCACCTGAAAAGATCTTGGCCGCAAACGTCGACTGTGGTAATTCTTCAAGTCCTGTTGGTATTTGGTTACCCGAGACAATACTTCGTCTCGGGCTTCATCAAGTGCGTCCACGTCGTCTTCTAGTGCTTTTCTCGACACTTCTTCGTCATATTCGACGACACGTGGAGAGTTGTGCTCTATCTCGATTGGTAGTATCGCTTCGCTCCATGAACCAAGAAAAACGGAGTTTCTGTGTTCTTTGTGTTTGGTGTTGTTCGGATGCTCCACAACACACTTGGTAGTTCTTCTGGCCAGGTATGTCGAGCTTTTTCCAGTGGTCCTAACAAGCGTTTCTTGATGCCATTGCAGATTATACCATTGGCTTTCTCGACTTGCCCATTGGTTTGAGGATGTGCAACTGACGCAAAGTGCAATTTGATACCCACCTCTTCGCAATAATCTTTCAATTCGTGGGATGTGAAGTTACTGCCGTTGTCTGTGACGATGCTGTGGGGCACTCCAAATCTGAAAACGAGGCCTTTTATGAATTTTACTGCGGATGCTCCGTCTGGTGAATTTATCGGCTTCGCTTCTATCCACTTTGTAAATTTATCGACAGCTACTAGCATATACTCCTTTCCTCCTGGCCAGGATTTGTGTAACTTGCCTACCATATAAGGTCCCCATTGAGCAAAGGGCCATGACAATGGTATTGGTGCTAGCTCTGCTGCTGGAGAGTGAGGTTTTGCGGCAAACCTTTGACACGCGTCGCAAGTTCTTACTATGTCCTTGGCGTCCTCGATTGCTGTCAACCAGTAGAATCCTGCCCGAAAGACCTTGGCTGCAATAGCTCGACTACTCGCGTGGTGGCCACATATTCCTTCGTGTACGTCCTTCAGAATTATTCTTCCTTCTTCGGGTGTAACACACCTTTGCAAGACGCCTGAAATACTTCGCTTATACAATTCTCCTTTGACCACCGTGAAAGCTTTGGAGCGTCGAATTACTCGTCTTGCCTCAACTGGATCATCGGGTATTTTTTTCCTGAGGATGTATGATATGTACGGCTGCATCCACGGTATCTGTATCACCATGACCAGGTCCTGATCTTCTTCTTCTTCCTCTTGCTTTTCCTTGGTAGCCCCCGAGGGTTTCTTCTCCTTCTTTTTTGATTTTGTTGATTTGGTGGACCTCTCTGTTATCTCTTCCCAGAATACACCTGGCGGGACTGCAAGGCATTGCGACCCGATGTTTGCAAGAACGTCGGCTTCGTCGTTGCTCAATCTGCTAATATGATTTACTTCGCATCCATCGAACAACTTCTCGAGCTCGTTGTACACCTCCTTGTACGCCATCATGCTATCATTGACTGCGTCACATTGGTTCATAACTTGCTGAGCCACCAACTGTGAGTCGCCAAAGATTTTTAGTCGAGTTGCACCGCAGGCTTTCGCCATCTTCATCCCGTGTATGAGAGCCTCATATTCTGCTTCATTGTTAGATGCGTTAGGGAACGTCATCCGAAGGATGTACTTTAACTTGTCGCCTTCAGGTGATATGAGTACTACTCCTGCGCCAGCTCCTTCTAGTCTTTTGGACCCGTCAAAGTTCATGGTCCAGGTTCTCGACAAATCTGGAGGTCCTGTATTTTGCAACTCCATCCACTCTGCGATGAAGTCCGGCAGTATTTGCGACTTTATTGCTTTTCTTTTTTCATACGTGATGTCCCGAGGGGAAAGTTCTATTCCCCAAAGGGAGACACGACCCGTAGCTTCTGGGTTGTTCAGTATATTTGACAAGGGAGCTTCGTTGACCACTATGATCGGATGTGCCGAAAAATAGTGGCGCAATTTTCGTGCTGTCGTGAACACTCCATATGCTATCTTTTGGTACTGAGGATACCTTTGTTTTGAGGGCGATAAAACTTCGCTAACGAAGTATACTGGCCTCTGCACGCCGTGGAGTTTTCCTTCTTCTTCCCTTTCAACAACTAGCACCGTGCTCACCACTTGGGGCGTGGCTGCGATATACAGCAGGAGAGGTTCCCTTTCTTTTGGCGCCACCAAAATTGGTGGTGTCGAGATTGTGCGCTTCAAATCCTCGAAAGCTCTGTCGGCTTCTTCGTTCCACTGGAATTTATCTCCTTGCTTTATCAAAGCGTAAAATGGTAACGCTTTTTCACCCAGCCTAGCGACGAATCTGCTCAAAGCTGCGACTCGCCCAGTTAGCTGTTGTATTTCTTTCAACTTTGTTGGCTTCCTCATTGTTACGATAGCTTGTATTTTATCGGGATTTGCTTCGATCCCTCTTGCTGAAACTAGAAACCCCAGAAGTTCTCCTGCTGGGACGCCGAAAGAACACTTCGTCGGGTTCAGTTTGAGGCAGAACTTATCAAGGTTGTTGAAGGTTTCCTTGAGATCCTCGATCAGCGTTGCCCCTTTTTTGATGTTATGACGACATCATCAATGTATACTTGCACGTTCTTCCCGATCTGTGTCGCCAAAAACTTCTGCATCATCCTCTGATATGTTGCTCCCGCATTTTTTAAACCAAAGGGCATTGTTCTGTAGCAAAACACGCCGTAAGGTGTAATAAACGCGGTCTTTACTTCATCTTCTTCTTTCAATCTGATCTGGTTATAACCAGAATATGCATCCAGGAAGGAAAGACGTTCACATCCAGCCGTGGAGTCGATAATTTGATCGATCCTCGGGAGGGGAAAGTGATCCTTTGGACAATGTTTATTGAGACACGTAAAGTCGACGCACATGCGAAGGACCTTAGTGTTTTTCTTCGGCACCACAGATTTGCTACCCATGTGGCTTCTGTGAATATCTCTTTGATAAAACCAGCTTCTTGTAGTCGATTGATTTCTCGACAGCATGGTTTTGCGGTTTGGTTCCAAAAAACGCCGCAAAGGTTGTTTGACTGGTCTCGCTAGTGGATCCAAGTTTAGGTGGTGCTCGGCAAGTTCCCTGGGTACTCCTGGCATGTCAGCTGGACACCATGCGAAGATTTTCCAGTGCTCACGGAGGAACTCGACGAGCGCGCTTTCCTATGCGATATCCATGTCGTTTGCGATAGATGTCGTCTTTTTCGGGTCTGTCGGGTGAATCTGCACCTCTTTTGAATTTTTCTCGGTACTGAAAGTTGATTCTTTGTTTGGCCTTCCAACGTCTGGTAGTACGTCGTAATCAGTCATGCTTTTTGACGCCAAGTACTCAGCTTGCATCCCGAAAGTTTCTGACAGCCGGTGAAAATCCTTGTCGCATTTATCGGCTAAGGCAAAGCTTCCTTTGACTGTGATTGGTCCCTTTGGCCCAGGCATCCTCCACAACAGGTATGTATAGTGTGGCACCGCCATAAATCTAGCATATGCTGGTCGTCCCAACAGAGCGTGGTACTGCGACGGAAAATCCACGACTTCAAATTCGAGCCTCTCGATTCTATAATTTTCTCGGGTCCCAAACTGAACGTCGAGATTGATCTTTCCCAATGGGTAACTTGGTTTCTCCGGTGTGATGCCGTGGAACCTTGTGTCTGTTGGTTTCAAGTTTGCTAAGGATATGTTCATCTTCCTCAATGTATTTGCATACATAAGGTTCAAGCTGCTGCCGCCGTCTATGAACAATCGAGAGACATCAAATCCCGCGATAACTGCTGGCAGAATAAGTGCTGACTGCCCTGGTCGAGGAACTTGCTGCGGATGATCTGCTATTGTGAAGCCGATATCTTGTCCTGACCAATTAAGGTACTCAACTGTTGGTGGAGGCATTTTCTCTGCCATAAACACCTGTCGTGAGATTACTTTCTGAGCTCTATTGGACGGCCTTCCCTTCTGAATCATCGACACCGCTCCATTGGAGTTAGGATCAACATAAGGTGGTGGTGCAGGTGCTGCCGCTATTCTGAGCTGATGCCGATTGTCGTCTGTGATCGCGGGAGGAGGCGGCAAGTGAATCTCGCTTCTAGGTTCTCGAGGATTTCTCTGTGCTGCCCGCGCGTTAGCGTTTTCTGCGTACCGCAACATTGCCTGAAAATTTCGACAGTCTTTCTGCAAGTGCCCTGACTGTCTTTTACCGTTGCTGTCGAGGAAAAAGTGCATCTGGCACGGTCCATTCATCATCTCTTCAGGGGACACGAAGGGTCTTGGGAACCTAGGCCCGCTATTTTGCCTGCTGCGTGAATCATCCCTGTTATCACCTCGCTGTTCATTGCTTCTCTGGTAATCATCTCTGTTGCTTCCTCCTGTATTTGTCCGAAAACCTGCCGAAATTTGTCCTGGAGCGTCATAGTTCGGCACTGCCGAGGAAATCTTCGCCTCGGTTGATAGTTTCGACCACGGTCCTCCTCTCGGCGACTGTGCCGTTTGTTGTGGACAGCGTCTTCTCCATCTGCCCATTTATTTGCTATCTCCATTAACGCGGATATTGTCTTTGGATTGGTCCTTCCCAAATCCTCGACAAAATCTCCACGCCTGACTCCTGCGACAAACGCATCTATCGCTCTCTCGTCAGATATATTTTCTGCTGAATTTTTGATGATATTCCATCTTTGGATGTACTTTCTCATTGGCTCATCTGGCTTTTGTCGACATGCTCTCAATTCCTCTAACGACGCGGGTTTTTTGCACGTGGATCTGAAGTTCTTGACGAACACATCCTCGAAACTTTCCCAGCTGTCGATGGATCCTGGAGCGAGTTTCTTTATCCAAGATCGTGCGGCTCCACTCAAATGTACCTGGATGCTTTGCATAGCTGTTGCCCTGGTTCCTCCTGTCAGCTTCACCGTCTCCAGATAGTCGACTAGCCAATCCTCTGGATCTTGGAGGCCGTCGAACTTCTTGAAATTATCGGGTAACTTGAATCCTGAAGGGACTCGAGTTTTTCGGACTCTCCTCGTGAAGCATGGCAAGCCGCACATATCTTCGTCGTTAAGCTCCGGAGATTGCCGATGATCCCTTCTGCTTTGTCGTGCTCTGTCGACTCTTGCTTGTGCTGCCGTATCTCTTGCTCCACTTGGTCCTTCAGGGGCTGCCGCCGTTGCTGCTGCAGGTCGTGGACTATTTTGCCTTGCTGTTCCTTCGGGAGGCGTTGAAACGAACGCTGTCCCCATAGCTCCAACTCCTGCTATCGCCATATTGTATAGTGTTTCCCTTGGATCACCTGGAGGTGGTTTAGACGCGAGGATAAAAGCTTGTGTCGCCATATACCCAGCTTCTGGTGTCTTAGGGATGATGTTTCCTCTTGTGTCTATCGACATAAAGGACATGTCGAGGTTTTGAACCAAGTGCTATCTTTCTGCTTCGGGTATGTGTTGTAACCTTGATCTTCCTCTGTTCCGAGCCTCCCTGTGGCTATCACCCGAAGTTCTAGATTGTCGACTCAGATCTGCCCTTCTCCTGCTGGATGCAGAAGCTGCTTCCTTTCTCCTGTTCAACTCACCGTCTCTGTTTTTCCAATTCCCTGGCAGCTCGTGCGAGCCTATATTGATATGCTTGCAATTCTTCTGGTGTGGCTGTGGTAGCCATTGGTTCTGTGCC
This sequence comes from Lolium perenne, assembly GCF_019359855.2. NCBI lineage: Eukaryota > Viridiplantae > Streptophyta > Magnoliopsida > Poales > Poaceae > Lolium > Lolium perenne. The sequence continues at coordinate 187,455,302 of NC_067246.2, read as the reverse complement.
GTTCATAGCTCTCGCGGCTCTGTCCCACGCTGCTTGTGAAAGTTGAACTCTATCTCGCGGCTCTGGCCCGACGTATTTGTTGCCCAGGCCTTGTCGCAGATTGGAGGGATCGACGTATGGATTTCCCAGACTGTCGAAAGCCTCAGATGTCTCCTCTTGATCTTCAATGGCGTAAATCTGATGATACTTTGTACTCAGATCTACGTTGGGTTTGGTGACATCATCGTTGAGATTGATGAAGACCTTGCCCACTGTGATAGATTTGTCGATGAAGTCGTAACTGTCGACATCGCTTGAGCCATCGCTTATATATGAGTCCGCAGATGACTCAAACGACATGTCGTTGAAGATCTTGGCGAGTTTCTCTCTTGTTCTGGTGCTGACGTAACGTGTCGCCGAGGTTTCTTCTTCTCCTGACTCGATTGATGATGCATAGCTTGAAAAATCGGAATCGACCACCGACGATCCCGACGAAATCGGAATCTCGACACGATACGATCCTTCCTTCTCGACGCGAAAGTAAAATCTTCCGAACGTCATCTCCATGGGCTCCGCCAGATACGCATATGCATCCAAACGGGAGGGTGGGTGAGGAACAAAATCGACAAGACCAGCAGCGATCTGTTTACCTCGATCCATTGTGTTGCTTGCGGTTGACGATGTCGAAGATCTTGAGCGTGCCATCGAGATCAGATCCTTACGCCTCTAATCCCCACAGACGGCGCCAATTGACAAGGTATCAACTTGTCAATGCCTATGGATTGTAGGCTAGGGTTTAGTTGGAAGTAGAGGGTAAGTAGATCTCGAAGGTTTCAGCCGAAAAGTACTCGACGATTATGAAAACTAAGGTTTGTAGACAATGATTCGATCCCTTCTTCGTCCCTCGACTCCCCCTTTATATAGGAGGTGGAGCCGAGGGATTCGTGCTATACAAGTTACAGAGTCCGGGACGGTTTCTAACTCATCCCGCCAGATTACAAATAACACTTCCTATTACAACTCTTGACTTTCCTTGATATATCTTGGGCTCCCGAATCTTCTTATTCTTCGGGTAGTGGGCCTTCAGTAAACCCCGGGTACTATCTTTGGCAGGCCCATTTGGGATGCCTATGTCACCTCCTCCTCGGCGAGCTTGTTTGCGGCGTCGTTGATGGCGGCCGCGGCGGCCTCCTTTTTCGACGACTTCCTCTTCCGCCCGCGCTGCGGAGAGGAAGGCTGGTCGCGGATGACGAGGGCGCCGTTGCTGCGCCCTCTAGTCGTCGGTGGCGACGCCGGTTCCTTCTTGACGGTCGAAGGAGACGGCCACTCCTTCTTGACGGTGGCCGGCGTCGACCCGCCTGACCTGGACGCCGACCGCGAGCCAGACGAGGAGTCCTCGGCATCCAGGAACTACCGTGCCGGCGCGACACGGTAGCCGCCTCCGGCGGCGGCATCCCCAGGACGGGGGAGTTCCCGGCCTCGATGTGCGTGAGCACATTTGCGAGGTTGCGGCCAGGCGCGCTCCACCATCGGCGGCGGCCGGCGGCTTTGTTCCTTGCCGGAGGAGGAGGAGGGCCGTCGTACGCCGCGAGTTCGCGTTCATACCTTCGCCGGAAGAACGCGATTCACGATTCGTAGTTCTCGGGGAAGAATCGTGGATCCGCGCGCTGCTCGTCACTGAGAGTGACGAGCACCTCGTCGATCGCCGCTTCGAGTGCGCCCCCACCCGTTGGCGGCGGCGGGATCGGCACGCCGCCTGCGCTCAGCCTCCATCCTCCCGGCGCGCGGAAGTCCGGCGGCGCCGGGTAGCCCGCAACGTGGAGGAGCCGTCCCTCCCATTGGTGGAGAGAGCGGCGGCCGAAGCCGTTGTTGGTCGCACCGTCGTTCGCCATTACTGGTTCGTCCGAGTTGGGGGAAGATTTGGGGGAAGGCGAGCGAGGTGAATGCGGGGCAGACGCGGTAGTTCAGCGATAAATAGAGGTAGGCGCGCGTGAAACCGAGGCGACGACATTAACTCGCCGCGTGGAAGCTACGCGGCCGGCGAATGCTGACCGGCGGCAGGCTCTTACAGCGCGCGGAAGACGATGCGATGAGGACGACGATCGGTCTCTCTCGCCGACAAGTTGGGGCCACCAGACGCGCGGGAAGTTTCCTCGATGTTTCGCGCGCTTTCGTTTCGTCTGGAGTCCCCGAGCGCTCCCCGGGGGCCGGGGATGGTGTGGGCTCGCCGGATGAATTTAGGCCCAAATCCGGACGAAATCGAGGAACCGGGGGCGCGACTGGACCGAATAACGCCGTCCGAATTGGAAAAACGTCGCTTCGGGGACCTAGTCGGGGAGACGAGTGATGCTCTTATCTTTTTCTCTGAACATATGCTCGCCTAATCTTTAGTTTGCATATGGGGCCACATTGTGGTTAGGGGGTTCGGACGTGCTGCGTGCTGGGGACCCCACCCATCTCTCTCGCATAGTTGTATTCCTACCGGCTCAACTTTCACGTGTTTATTGTGCTCTCGCCGGGTGGTGCCGACGACCAACCGCGGCGCGCGCGCGCTTCACACTTTTCAACCGCCTATATATGTGGAACCAAACTCCAAACGAACCACGAAAAAACAAAAGCCCAAGATTCGATTCCAAGCTTGGTCGATCGTGCACAAGGAGCAAGCCAAGAATCCTAATACAGGTTCATCGGCGATCCATGGCAGCGGCAAGCCGATTCGCGGCTGCGTGCGGCGCTCTCAGCCAGTACGTGAAGGAGGCTGCAGATCACAGGGCTCAGCCTGCGCGGCCGGCCCCATCCCCATCCCCGGCCGTGCGGCCTCTCCCCCTCATGCCGGGCGCCGATGTTGCTAGCTGGGGAGAAGAGCCCGAGGCGGATCCGGCGAGCAGGGCTGCGGCAGCGCAGCTCACCATCTTCTACGGCGGGAGGGTACTGGTGCTCGACGACTGCCCGGCTGACAAGGCGGCCGTCCTGCTGCGGCTCGCCGTTGCCGCGGCCGCGGCCGCTAAGGCTAAGCCAGAGACGGAGCCCCAAGTCGGAGCGCGTGGTGATGTGCTCGTCGCCGCCGCGGACCTGCCGGTGGCGAGGAAGGCGTCGCTGCAGCGGTTCATGGATAAGAGGAAGGGCAGGCTCGCCGCGCGTGATCAGCCGTACCGCCGGCCGGATGCCGCGCGCCGTGATCATCTCGCGCTTGCGCTCTGAATATCTCTCTTCATCTTTTTTTTTGCCCACCTGAAAGATATTAGCGTCTAGTCGTAGAGTGCGTCAATCCTTTGGATCATACTTCCAAGCTTGTACAGGGGAAATCGGTTGTAATGTCACAAGAAAGTTAAGGATGAAAATACCTGGTTACTGCCTAGTTAATGTATTCTTCTGATGTAAACTGAAACATCAGAATCGAGTGGCGAAAGAGCGATACAGAAATAAAACTTTTATACAAACCGAAAGAAAGAAAAATGATCTTTTAGCAAAGAAGAATTTGTTCGAGGAAGCTTCTCCCAACCGCTTAACGAAAGGGACCATGAACAGAACCGATCTAAGCTACCGCTCTATGTCTGGAAACCCTAGGCTCCTCGCGTCGCGCCCGCGCGCGACCGAGGGCCTCCCCTGGCGGCGCCTCCCGTTGTCCACCTCCCCTCCCCTCCCCTCCCCTCGCCGTCGCCAGAGGCCATCGCCGGGCAAAGCCCGCGCGGCGGCGGCGGCGGGGCCCCTCTTCTCCCTCGCGCGGAGGTGGCGGCGCGGGCCCTGCGGCCGGCGAGGGCGTCGCGTTGGTTGGTGGCGCGGCGGCGTGGCTCCTTCGGCAGCGGCGCGGAGACACCAAGGTCGGGGCGCGCTCGCGGCGGCGGCAGCTCCCCGGAGCAGCATTGGCGGCGGGCGGCGCGAGCTTCGCGCGCGGGATGATCTGTTGGAGGAAGCGGGCGTCTTTCCTGTGGCGGTCCGGCGTGGGCAGAGTTGGCGTCTTCGACGGCGGTGGTGTTGCGGCCGCCAGATCTTGCCGCCGCGGTGAGCTACTGCAGCGAGGCGAGCAGCGTTCGAGCAGCGCGGCCGCGGACAGGGGTCTCCGGCCGCCTCGATCCCCTGGGCCAGGGCTGGGCCTAGGCCCTTGCAAGCCCATCGCCCTCCACCTCCCGATCTGGCCTCGATCGCAGTAGGGGGCTGCACGTCGCCGGTCGGCGGCTGAGGATGTGTGGCCGGTGGACAGGGGTCTCCGGCCGCCGCGACTTCGGGTTGGGGCAGGGCCTGTGGCCCTGGCATGCGATTCGTCTCCTCCCCTCCAGTTCGGGCGACGCTTGATGGTAATCTGTCGCAGTTCGAGGGTTGGTTCTCACCTGACGGGTTCTGGTGGCTCTGCGGCGGTCCGTTTGCTCAAGCGCCTTCTGGCCGTTGGGCGGTGTTTCACGGTGGCTGTGCTTTGTTTTTCTCCTTCAGTCTGATGGCATGCGGGGTTTGGAATCCGGGGCGGCGGCCCTGGATGGTGGGAGTCTTCCTGGTTGCCGGGCGAGCCAGAGGCTCTAGTGCTGGCCGGTGTTCATGGTGGCGTGGGCGGCGTGACACTGGCGAGCTGCACGGTGTGGCGGCGGTCTGTTTGTCGTTCCGGCGATGGTCAGTACCCTGTGTAGCTGGTTGGGAGCATATGCCGAGGGGAAACCCTTGCCCTCCTGGGCCACGACGGCGGCGTCCATGGACGTCGTCCCCTTCTTGAAGGCGTCGATGTGGCTGCTCCCGGCTTGTCTACATGCTCCGGGTGAAAACCTAAGGTCTTCGGATCGCGCGGTAGCGGCGCTCTTGCGTCGTGTTCTTCTTGAAGACGGCGCCTTGGAGCTCACCCTGTTCGGTTCCCTGCAGTTGGTGTGGCGGAGTGGCGGTGCCTCGGCGTTGGTCCTTCGTTCTGCTAGTTGCGGCAAAGCTTGCTCCTTGTTCTGCACCCTCGGCGCTTCTCTGCTGGCCTCTACCAGTTCGTGTTTGTCAGAGACAGTGTGTGGGCGATGGCGCTCGGCTCTCGGAGGCGTTGCCTGCGTAGGTTGTAGTAGTCTCGACGTTGTGCATAGCCTGTTGATGTGCCCGCGCTCTTGGGTGAGCCCCGGCCCAACGTCTTTGCCCGTCTTGCTAGTGCTCAGCGGCTTCGGCTTTGCCTCCTTAGTGGTAGCGTCCTGGTTCCCCCCTCTTCTGCTGGTAGCACTTTTGGTAGTCCTATCTTTGTGTGAGTGTGCGGTTCCTTCGTGTAAGCTGGGTTCAGCACTTTGTATCTTGTCGCCGTTAAGGGCGTTATTAATTTAACGTCGGGCCTGAGGCCTTTTATCTAAAAACCATGAACAGAACCGGATCCTCAGAGCATCTCCCCTCATTCCCCAAAAGCTCCCTGTAAACCTTTGGGGAGCGCCAAAAATAGAATTTCAGCCGGCGGGGACCAATTATCCATCCGACCCCACTAGATCGAACCTAGTAGAAAGGGAGGCTAGCGGGGTCGCGACATCGCGTGTTGGCGGGAACAACACGTGAAGAAGGCGCGGGAAACGCCTGCTGTCTATGGACCCGCCCCGTCAGTTTGGCGGAGTCGTCTTCCTCCTCGCATTTCGCGCCCATCAAAGGTTGCTCACCTTCAGCGCCGGCTCGCCTTCCGCGTCGCATCAGCGTTAATCCTGATCGTCTTCTGTGGCGGCGTTAATGGTCGTCAACGCTCCCTCGGCGCCATATAACCCCCCCTCCCTCGCCGCACATTCTAGCCAACGCCCTCGCCATCTCGTCCTCCAAACATTCTCCAACGTCCTAGCCCTAGCCATCGACCGCCAAGAGAGAGAAAGTGCCGCCGCCAACGTCTTCGGCCGCCGGTGGCTTCAAGTCGCCGAGGCGCGCGCCCTCTGGAACGCGCGCTACCCCGTCCCGCCGGACATGCGCTGTTCGGGGGGGAGGGGGTGGGCGCTCAGCCGCGGCGGCCTACCGGTGCCGACGGGGATGGAGCACGCCATGGCGATCTACGATAACTTTGGGAGCGCCTACCGCCGGAGGAGCGGAACGACCCGTGGTGGTCGCCGGACAATGAACAAAGTGTGGACGGCAATCTTCCAGCGCGAGCGCGAAGACCGCCTCGCTGCCTACGACGCCAGCGGGAATCCGCCGGCGAACAACAACGCCAGCGGACGGCAGCGGTGGTGGAGCACTCTCGGGAGGACCCTCGCGTGGGTCCTCGGCTACATCGCCGACGGGAACGACCCGACGCTGCAAATGTCGCCACGACAACTGCAGCTGGAGGCCCCGCGCGGCAACGGCCAGTGGGCGGCGCGGCGCCAGGCGTCCTCCTGCTCGTGCTCCTCCTCCTCCTCCCGATCCTCCTCGTCGCGTGGGTCCTCGTCCAGGTACCCCCCCTACAACACGTCGTCGTCGTGCTTCTTGGCGATGGTGAAGGACGAGCCGGACGAGGCTCCTGCTCGCAGGCGCCGCCATGGCGGCGGAGGCGTCGTCATCCGCGAGCGGCGCCGGCTGATACGTCCAATTTGCATCACTATTTTATATCATAATTTGCTGTTATTCATTGATATATTTCATATTGGGACACAATACTTATGTTATTTCATCTATTTTGCATGTTTCATCATTATGGGAGGATCAAGCACCGGAGCCAGGATTCTGCTGGAAAAAGCACCGTCAGAACGCAATATTTCGGAAGATCAACTGTGGACGGAAATTATACCAAAAATCCTATTTTTCAAGATGACGAAGGAAGCCAGAAGGAGGAGCCAGGAGGACCCAGGGTGGGCCCACACCCTAGGGCGGCGCGGCCCATGGCCTGGCCGCGCCGCCATGTGGTGTGGGGGGCCCACAGCCCCTTTCGCCTCCTTTTCTTCGCGAAACCCTTCGTCCCAAAGACCTAAGCCACAGAGGGTTCCTCACGAGGAGTTACAGCCGCCTCTGCGGGGCGGAGAACACCAGAGAGAAAAGAGCTCTCCGGCGGGCAGGAATCCGCCGGGGAAATTCCCTCCGGGAGGGGGAAATCGACGCCATCGTCACCGTCATCGAGCTGGACATCATCTCCATCACCATCATCATCATCTCCACCATCATCACCGCCGTCTCCTCCGCAGCACCTCGTCACCGCCGTAGCAATTTGGGTTTGATCTTGATTGTTTGATAGGGGAAACTCTCCCGGTATCGATCTCTACTTGTTGTTGATGCTATTGAGTGAAACCATTGAACCAAGTTTATGTTCAGATTGTTATTCATCATCATATCACCTCTGATCATGTTCCATATGATGTCTTGTGAGTAGTTCGTTTAGTTCTTGAGGACATGGGTGAAGTCTAAATGTTAGTAGTGAACTATGGATGAGTAATATTCAATGGTATGATATTTAAGTTGTGGTGTTATTCTTCTAGTGGTGTCATGTGAACGTCGACTACATGACACTTCACCATTTATGGGCCTAGGGGAATGCATCTTGTATTCGTTTGCCAATTGCGGGGTTGCCGGAGTGACAGAAACCTAAACCCCCGTTGGTATATCGATGCAGGAGGGATCGCAGGATCTCAGAGTTTAAGGCTGTGGTTAGATTTATTCTTAATTACTTTCTTGTAGTTGCGGATGCTTGCAAGGGGTATAATCACAAGTATGTATTAGTCCTAGGAAGGGCGGTACATTAGCATAGGTTCACCCACACAACACTTATCATAACAATGAAGATTATTTAGCCGTATGTAGCGAAAGCACTAGACTAAAATCCCGTGTGTCCTCGAGAACGTTTGGTCATTATAAGTAAACAAACCGGCTTGTCCTTTGTGCTAAAAAGGATTGGGCCACTCGCTGCAATTGTTACTCTCGCACTTTACTTACTCGTACTTTATTCAACTGTTACATCAAAACCCCCTGAATACTTGTCTGTGAGCATTTACAGTGAATCCTTCATCGAAACTGCTTGTCAACACCTTCTGCTCCTCGTTGGGATCGACATTCTTACTTATCGAAAATACTACGATACACCCCCTATACTTGTGGGTCATCACCGGCTATCTCCGCCGCGCCAGCGCGAGTGAACGCCACCGCCGGAGTACAAGACGACGGCCTCCATCATCAAGGTGGAGGATGACCCGGAGGAATTCCATGGGCTGCACCAAGCCCAGCTCGAGTCCTTCGCGGCGACGGACGAGTTCACCGAGGCGTGGAGCGCGGCCGATCACCGCCGCGCGAAGGAGGAGCGCCGCCATCGTCTCGGCCTCGTCATCAACCTGGACAGCGACGACGACGCTGCCCAGTCCAGCAGGTCGTCGCCAGGGCAGCAGGTACCTACCGCAGCCGAAGAAGGAGGAGCTCGACCACGAGGAGGAGAACTAAGCGGCGGCGATGAACTTCTGCCTAGGGCTAGACCGTGGCGGCGGTTATTAGATTTTTAGGGTTTTTTCTGCCTATGTTTTTAAATTTGTATAAATATTGGCCAAGTATGGCCGAACTATTTATAAATCTACTTTTTCTACGAATTTTATTATATTTTAAAATTTTAATTTTTTTTAGTAAGAGGTTGCAACTGGCAGCCGCCTGGTTCCTATTTCTCTTTTACCGCCTGGCAACTCGTGAAAGTCTGGTGGTTACACCCAACCAAATAAATTCACTGTTGTGTACGTTGTCTGTTGGGTCTAGACTGAACAGACACCTTTCGTCGGAACCATTGTACATGCCCTAACGAGCCTTAAAACGGTTACCCCGAAGCCCACATATGAGAGGATGAGTGGAGATGCTTTGACTGGCTGGCGCGCAAGTTCTTTCTTCCTTCGTGCCACACGCATGCTGTTGCTAGCTTAATCAATTGGACTCGCCCACACCGTCCTTGTTCATTGACCATCAGTACCGTGAAACTACGCCGGCAACCGACCAGTGCTACTTTTATGTGCCACGCCGACGTGCTTGCGAATTTCAGGCAAACGAACTCCTCCTAGTTTTCGTCACAAAATGCTTTCTCATCGGACACCACTCTACCTGCCTCTGTCAGCCGATATATAACTAACATAATATTAACTTTTACACAAAATCTAATTATTGCATGGGCTCGTTCTCTTCTTACACAGTGCTCATTTGTTACGTCCATCGGATCAATATCACGTGGTGTGAAGAGTTTCTAACAAGGACCACACGCATGTGCCGACTGTCACACCACTCTCCTCTCGTCCACACAAGAGGTTTTATCACTTAACGTTATAAGTTGGGTAATTTTTATCATAGAACCACAATCATATTTTTTTTCTTCATAAATCACCAACTTTGAGTAATTGTTTCACATAACATATTAATTGTCATTAGCCAGCTTGGAAAGTAATCAACCGACCCTCCAGCGTGGCACCCAAAACGAAATATGCATCAACTAATCTATCACTACAAAATTTATAAGAAAACTAAATTTGCACGCCCATCAGATGCCGGATATTTCTACCGTCATACTAGGGTTCTTCACTACCGGTCAAGCCCTAACCAAAAGCGAAAAACCTAACAAAGATAGCATCGTGGGAGATGCTTACCATGAGATGGGGTCGTCGGAATACATGGCCGGTGTACTCCTTGCAATTGCATGTGTGTCACCCCCGCCGTCGGTGCTAGGTCGATTGGAGGCCGCGTATGATGCCAGCGTGCCTCCGTCTCAGTCGTCACCGCTTGCCTCAACCATGCCCATCTCATCGCTAGCCCTGATGTCTACGCACGTTTCTATTCTTGTAGACAGTGTTGGGGCTCCAAGTGCAAAGGTTTGTAGAACAGCAGCAAGTTTCCCTTAAGTGGATCACCCAAAGTTTATCAAACTCAGGGCGGTAGAGGTCAAAGATATCCCTCTCAAGCAACCCTGCAATTACGATACAAGAAGTCTCCTATGTCCCCAACACACCCAATGCACTTATCAGGTGTATAGGTGCACTAGTTCGGCGAAGAGATAGTAAAATATAATAATATGGATGATTATGAGTAGTAATTGCAATCTAAAATAAAAATAGCAGCAAGCAAACATGTAGCAGAGCTGGTTGTAAACGGTATTTCAATGCTTAAAAACAAGGCCTAATGATCATACTTTCACTAGTGGACACTCAACAATGATACCATGATTGAATACATAGATATTATCACTTCACTGTGCTACTCTGAACCACTCTCCGGTTTGATAACAAACACAAATTCACTGCGTAGGGCTGCATAAGCATTCCTTAAAGTTTGCATTCCCAATCTATGGACGCCCCACGCTGTCACTTTGAGCATACAAACAAGGTACTAAGTAGACACCATAATTCATAAGTATTTCTATAAATTAAGCTTAAAAAACAAACACAATGTGCACACTGTCACCTTCACACCGTTGGACAAGGTGTCCCCGGAGATCACATAATAAAACCACTTGAGTAGCACAATAGTTGAAGAATAACATCTACTTATTCAACTAGATTACAAAGCTCATGATCACATAAAGATCATATATGGAGAGATAGGTAGACCACATAGCTACCGGTAAAGCCCTCAACCCCGGGGGAGAACTACTCACTCCTCATCATGAAAGTCAGCAACGGCGATGAAGATGGCGGTGGAGTCGATGGAGATGGCTCCGGGGGAAATTCTCCGTCCCGGCAGGGTGCCGGAACAGAGACTTCTGTCTCCCGAATCTTGTCTGCGATGGAGGCGTAGCTACGAAACTTTTTTTGGGCGGAGTCTAGATGATTTAGGGTTCACGCGTCGGGAGGCTTCTTATAGGTGGAAGGGAGAGGTCGGTGGAGGCCAGGGGGCCCCAGCCCACCCCTAGGCATGGCCAGGGCCTGGGCCACGCCTAGGCCTGGTCTGGCCGCCCTGTGGCGCTTCTTCGTCCCCCTCTAGACTCTATCTTCGTTACGGTAAAATATGATCTTCGGCTTTTGTTTCGTCCAATTCCGAGAATATTTCCTGTACAAATTTTCTGAAATACAAAACAGCAGCTGTGGGATCTTGTCAATAGGTTAGTACCAGAAAATGTATAAAAGTGCAATGAAATGTAAACAAAACATATAGAAATTAGTGTAAAACAAGCATGTAGCATCCAAAATTGTAGATACGTTTGCAACGTATCAATATCCCCAAGCTTAACTCCTGCTCATCCTCGAGTAGGTAAGTGATAACAAAAATAATTTTTGAGGTGACATGAAGCCAACACAATCTTGATCAAGTTATTGTAAAAGCACTGTGAGCTGGGATCAAAGTAATCTAAGCATAGACATGATAGATATAACTGTAACAATAGAACTTAGCAACTATGTTATAACATGAGAAGCAACTCAAATAAAGGATCATGAATAATTGTGCATTGAAAGCAACTGTTTGTTTATGAGCATAGAGAAACATAGCAAAGTGGTACTCAGCATGTCCTTTATGAAGTAGCAAAACATAAATGCTAGGACACCTTTAAAGTTCAAAGGGTGACTAGATACAAGTAATTTGAGACCAAGCAATATCATAATCATGAATCAATCAATAATAAATTTTGGGACTATGCACATTATACTAAGAATGACAACTAGCTCTCTTAATTGGTGCATAAAGCTAGAAGATGAAGACTCAACATAAAAGTAAAAGAGAAACTCTTTGCAGAGGAAGCAATATTAACAAGTTTTATAAACCTTCCAAAAAATATGGTACTCATTAGCTTTGAGCTCTCATTACCCCTATCATAAGAATCTTGAATGGTTAAAGTTAATGTGAGGGCAAATATGAGTTATATGCTTGACAAATCATAAGTTGAAAATCTTGTGCCCCTTGAATAAGAGTACCTAAACCTCATGCTACTCAACTTAGGTCACAAAATAAGTTCTTGTCATTGTAAGTATACACGTATCATCGAGAACGCCAACGGGGTACCTCCTGCCCCATGATATAGAAGTACTTCTGCCCAATATAGGAGCATTCCCATACCAAAATGACAAGACAAACGGACAATGAGCATCTCAGCAATCCTTTTATTTACTATGGGCATAGCTTTTTATTGAAGATGCTTCACATAATGCTCACTATGGTTCGCTGTAAATTTCCACCATGAATGATGCATGGCTTAAGTTGGCCGCCTAGGCGTTTCTTTAACATACATACAAAATCCATGGACTTACAAGTTTCTATTTTATTTCACACCGCTAGGCATCCATAAACAAAAGAACATGATATCAACTAAATAAGAATAAGTGCAATGTTGAAAGCGTGCCACATGAAAGCATGGTTGTGCTAACTTCCAACTCGTAATTTGAAGCATATAATCTTCATAAGATAGTCACAATGGTTCAGGTTTATTAAGTGCAAGAAAGTAAATGTGCCATCAAGTTCGTGAGATCTTTACTAACTAATTTTATCATGAAAAAATTTAATTTGGAAGATGTATAAAAACATGATGAATATACTTAGAATAGCAATGATGCTAGTAGGTTGATATGGTGGACACAGTTGGCAAACTTTGATTTTTGGTGGTTGGCTGCACGAGTAGGGCTCATACTCAGTACAGGCGAAGGCTAGCAAAATAATGGGAGCGATCAACTAAGAGAGCAATACTTGCTATAATCATGCATAGCGACAAAACATTATTAATCAAAGCATAAAGTGATATTACAAGTCAAAAAATAAATGATCATAGAGGCTTTAGTTGACTGGTTGTAGTCATAACATGGTATAAGCATGTGTCAAGTCAACCCAATAAAGCATTAAAGGAGAATTCCACAATATTATGATTTGTATGATGGAAACAAAACATGATTCTTTCAATGGCACATTATGCACTCTCAGCTATTTAAGACAAGTCATGTTACAATGATAACTACTAAGCATATAATAAGAGTGACGTCCAATATGACATGCCAAAGTCTATGCCACAGTCCAGACAAGCTTCCTTTTGCATCACTATAAGCATGAAACATTTTACTCGTCTCCAACACCAATCAACTTATTTGAAACAACTCTAATAGATGAAAATCAATAAAGACTAGAGAGCTAATCATACATAAACTAGATGATACTCCACGCGTTGCGGCAGAAACTTCAACACAATTTGATGCGAATAAACAAAAATCTGATGAGCATTAATATTGAGTGTCATATTGCAACACATATGTGCCTGTGATATGCATTTTCTCAGGTCAAATGTCACCAAACTACAACTATTAGTCTAACTGCTTTGAAGAGAGATGGTAATGAAAGGGAACCGTGGGTTCAAAAGCAAATGCCTTTTCTTGCTAAGAAACTAAAATCAAAGGAAGAAGAACACTATAATAAATTTTGCGATTGGATGAAACCTTTATTCTTGCAAATCCCTTTGACTGATGCTATTAAATTGCCTCCTTATTCAAAGTATATGAAAGATATTGTCTCTAACAAAAAGAAAATTCCTAATGAGGAGATTTCCACTATGCTTGCTAATTACTCTTTCAATGGCAAAGTTCCAAAAAAGTTGGGTGACCCAGGTATACCGACTATTCGTTGTTCCATCAAGAATAATTATGTTAGAACTGCTCTATGTGATTTGGGAGCAGGTGTTAGTGTTATGCCTTTTTCTCTTTATAAGAGACTTTATTTAGATAAGTTGATACCACCTGATATATCTTTGCAAATGGCTGATAAATCTACTGCTATTCCTATTGGTATATGTGAGGATGTTCCTGTTCAAGTTACTAATAACTGCTTGATATTAACTGATTCTGTTGTGTTGGAAATGCCTGAAGATGATAATATGTCTATTATTCTTGGGAGACCTTTTCTAAACACAGCAGGGTCTGTTATTGATTGCAATAAAGGAAAAGTTACTTTCAATGTTGATGACAAGGAACATACCGTTTATTTTCCCAAGAGGATTGATAAAGTATGTGGAGTTAATACAATTTCTAATGTGAGAACTATCAAAGTTGGAGCTATCGATTGTCCTATATATGAGCCTAAAGAAGGATATCAAAATATTATGATTGGATCCATATCAATACAATTTAAGGTAAAATGATTGATTTGAGGTTTATTTCTTCTTATGCTATGTAAAATTTATTTGGTGGCAAGACTTGATCAACCTTGTTAACAAATTCATTTTATATGCATAGAGGAACTAAACAACATCTCTTTCTTTCCTCCACTTGTTCTACTTGCTGTAGCACTTTTTGTTTTGCAAAGTTCTTTAGTTAATTAGAGATTTCAAAATCTTTTTCTGCCCAGTAATAATAAATTTAATACCCAGAAATGTGCATTTTTCAAAGTTTTCAAAAATTTACAAAAATTATACCGTTGGTCTTATTTTTCGAAGAGGCATCTGGGAGCACCTGGGGATGACCAGTGGGGCACCCCAGGGCTGCACCCCACCAGCCGGCGCGACCAGCAAGGGGGGCGCGTCACCCTGTGGTGTGGGCCCCTCCTTGCCCCACTTACTCATCTCTTCCTCCCATCTCACTCTCTCTCCCGAAAAAACTCGTACCAGCTTTCTCTCACTCGTGTTTTTGCTCAAGAGCTCAGGATTTCTCGATCTCTTTGCCCAGCCTAGATTTCTGTCTGAAATTTGGCACATTTGCTCTCCGGTATGTGACTCCTCCGATTATCCAAGTAGAATTTTGTTTTGTTGAGTATATCTTGAATATTTTGCTGCTGTAGGTAACATGTTTAGTGAGCTTGCATGCTTGTTCTAAGTTGTAAAAACTAGTTGTGGTGACCCTGCATACCACTGCATGTTGTAGTATACCAGTCGTTGATATAACATTCACGAAGTACCATTCCGCAAATATTACATCCCTCAGAGTAGTACAACAGAACATAGCAGGTCCATAACTCATTCATTTATTATTACAACTATCATACACATGTCATCTCGAAGCTCCTCTTGGGTCCTAAGAGGAATACTCCTGGGTTCGAGGCGAACCCAACTTAGCTTACAATATAAGAGTCTCATTAAGTTATACATTTATTTCCTCGAGCAGCTAAATACTAAGAGTTCGGGCTGCTCGGTTACTATTACTACTGGATTTCTCTAGGCTTGATCTCCTCCGGAAGCCTCCCCGGGTCCGTAGACGATGAGGTAGTCTACGCCTTCTATACCTCCAGAGAGGTCTGGTTCTTCATAGCCGATGATCTCGGCTCCTTCATTGTTGTCGTAGTCCTCCTCCAGACGATTCAGACAATCTAAGCATGGGATTTAAGAGTGGTATGAGTACGAGCGTACTCAACAAGTTCATTATAGATAAGAGGTGTTTAATGCTCTAGCTACAATATTAGACCAGAAAGTCTAATACCAATGCAAGTTTTGATAAACATTTCTTCAAGAGATTGCTTTTATTCGAAAGAGCTATGTCCGTCAGCCTTCACCGGTTTACTAGAACTTCATGGAGCTCCTTTCCGGCCGCGTTCACAGTTCCTTATCCCGGAACAGGGAGTGACAGGTCACAGTTCTTTACACTCTGCAGAGGTGTGTTGCTTTACCCATAAGAGATCTTAACCTTGGTGCCAACCGGGCAGCTTTCCCGTCCACACTTCCTTCGGTGTGAGGCCCGGTATAAGGTCTAGCCAATCATGTTCCTCCGCTACCTCGAGCACCCACCCTTTGTTGCATGCCCCGACCCTGGGTCCTCGCCGGTCCCATTATTCCCACTCACGGGTGGACCCCGACCACGACGACAGTTTGGGATCGAACCAAACTCCTTCACCGGTAGCTGCAACCCATGATAGACCGCAATACCGTGGGGACTTAAGGCTTCCCCAGCCAATCGCTTGCACTTCGAGCGACAAGTGTCTACGGACTATGCCATGGGGACTTAAGGCTTCCCCAGCCAACCGCTTGCCCTGACAGATACAAGTGTCTACGGTAAAGCGCATCCGTTGATGAACGAGAGGTGGAAACACTTTTGACTACTCCATCCCACTCCGGATCTTATGGTTAACACGGTATTACGGCACAAGAATCACTGGCGACATTTGTTGTTTAATCCTAGATGGATATAAGCCCGTGCAATGGAACCTCCACCATATCAACACAATCCATGGTTCCATTGCCCACCACATAGTCATATTCATAGTTATGAAAGTAGTGGTTTTGATTTTTATGCAATAGTGATAACCATAATACTTTGCAAGTAATTTGATAGAAATACTCAAATGACATGAGCAAGTGATGAACTTGCCTGAACACTGCAAAGTTTTGCAGTTGGAAGGTGTGGACTGACCCTTGTCCTCTGTCTCTGAAAAATAGCATCATTGTCCGATAAGGGCAATGGTTAAAGAAGCAATTATGCATGATTCCAGTTTTAGGGTTTGTTTCCCCCCTTCCGATGTCGTTGTAATTTCATGTGAGAGGTTAAATACTAAGAACATCTTGGGGATACTTGATTTAGGGTAAATACAACCTTGAAATATTGTCAAGGTGTTTTTAAAGTCCAATTGCATTAATGGACTTATTTTCATTTTAGAAAATATTATGTGTGATTTAAATCATTATTTAATTCATCAAATTAAGACTTATTCTTAATTTTCTTCAAAAATTCTCTTTGATTTTTTATTTGGATAGAGAATTTTATGCTGATTGATTTTCATATTTTTAATTATTTGTTTAGAGTCATATTCTATTTTCTAAAATTCTTTGAAATACTCACTTAAATGGTATTTTGGAAAATGCCCAAATTGCCCTCGGGCCCACCTGTCAGGGTTAACCCGAGTGGGTTGGGCTCAACCCAGTTGGCCTGGTCCAGCCCACTCGGTCGCTCTCACTTCCCCTCTCTCTCTCTCCCTCACGAACCCTCATCCGTGGCTCTGGCGACGCGCGCGTCGCCGCCCCTTCGCCGAATTTTTCCGGCCGACTCCGGCCATCGCCGCCGGCGAGATGGGGTGCGTCTGAACCGCCGTTCTACGGCGCTTCAGATCTACCGCGCCGATTTGCTCTTCGTCGCCTCTTCGTGTCGTCCCCAACCCTTCTGCTCGTCTGGCCGTGGAGATCCACGGCGATCTCGTCGCCGCCGACGTTCCTGAAGCCGTGGCGCCGCCGTGGCTTCGCCATCGTGTGCGCGAGCTGCTGCGGCACCGCCATGGCCTGGCTTGGCCTGGCGCCGCCGTGTTTCGGCGCGTGCCGCCGTGGCCGCCATGGCGCCACCGTTCTGCTCGGCTCCAAGTAAGTGCGCCCCTCTTCTGCTCCTTCTCTGTGCCTGTTCTTCTTCCTCTGCTAGCTCTACTGCTGTGCTAAGCTTGCCTGCACAAGAGCTGTTGTGCTCTTCTGCAGCGCCATGGTGCCTGCTCCTGCTGTGCTAAGCTGCTGCGCTATGCCTGTGCTGCTGCTGTGTGAAATCCATGCTGATGTGCTGCTTGTGCTGCTTATGCAATTCTTCTAAAGCCGTGTGCTTGCTTAAACTTGCATTTCTTGCTTGAAACTATCTCTGTGACTCTGTTCTTGATGTTACTACTGCTAGATCCTCAAGTGTATTCAATTCCTTGCTCTGGCTTAATTACTATGTGTAATTCTTGCCATTTTGCAAGAGACAGTGTTGTTTGTGTGATGATTATTGGTTCTGGCTCATGGTAGGCTTGGCCTTGCTTAATTGTTATTCATATACATCAATTCCTTGATGATATGCTTCTGGATACAATCATAAAAGTGGTTTATGTACTTGTTTGTGATTCAATTGTTGCTTACTGTGGCTGTTTAATTTATATGATTCCTGTGAGATGCCAGTGATGCTCTAGCATGCCCTGGCATGCTCTAGCAAGCTACTGATGATCCTGTGTTCATCAGTTGCTTGTTAAAAGCTGTGATGCTCCATCTTGTGCCTTACTGGTGCTAAATTTGAGCTGTGTGTGGTTACAGATAAGTGCTGGTGTGTGCTGTTGTTGGCTTAAGCAACTGCTATTGCTTGCAGTGATCCATTGGATCCACTGCAAGGCTCTGGTGTCTTGATTACTTGTATAAATCATTTATCTGTGTAGCTTAGCAAGATTTATTAGATAAATGAGATGAACTGTTTCTGCAGTTATGATTCTTTAACTTGATTGACTTGAGCTAGAGGGATGCCAACCACTGGTTGGGTACCCTAGCTCATACTGAACCCTATTGGGTGATGATGTGATGTGCTGGGCTTGGTGGCTTCATTGTTTTTGTGGTTGAGGTGGCCTCAACAGCATTTCTTGCTGTTCAGGAAGCTCCCACCCAAGTTGGCTTGATGTGTATGGACAAATGCTTTCTGGTTAAACCATATTTGGTTGCCAGATGCTTTTAATGTTGACAAACATGTATAGACACTTGATTGTCTATCTGTCTGATGGTTTAGCTGGCTATAGGTTGTCAAGTGAACTTGTGTAGCTGGCTAGGGACTAAATCCATGTTGGATTTCTCTGATTGTGTCCCTGTGTGGACACAATCAGTGTTCCCTGGATAATTTCCTACTGGCTTTTTCTATGTTTGCTTGTACCAAATGGCTAGATAGCCATATGATGACACAAACAGGGCTTCCTACCCTTGTGGTGTGCTTGAGATCATGCCTGTGCAATTTATGAACAAAACCATTTGGTTTGTTCATGATGATGTGTATACCTCACTCCAGCTCCTAGAATTTGTGTTGGTGTAGAGGTTTTGCTGCTGGTTGATTTCTTGGCTTGCCCTGATCCTCCTTGCAAGCTTGATGCTTGGTTAATTTCTGGTGATTTGGGAATAGGTGAGACAGCTCTGGCTGTTCACCTGTTCTTGGTGTTCTTGAGCTGTTCTAGCTATCTGGTGACTTACCCTGCTGCTGTGTCGATGGATGAGCTAGGGTTTACTGTGGAAAAGGGTTTTATATGCCAGGCCCTTGCTTCTCTGGTCGACAGCACTGCCTGTCATGTGTTGGTGACTCCTCTCTGTGCTGTGTGTGTGTGCTGCATGCACAAGGCCTGGTGAGCTGCTAGGCTGTGTGTGTGTGCACATGCTTGGTATCTGGCTTGTGTCTTGACTGAGAGATGGATCAGCTCGGCAGCTTTGATCATATCTCCTCCCTTTTCATTTAGTTTCTAACCTGCCAAGTGGCTATGCCACTTGGCATAACTTGTGTTTGTTGTGTTTATGTGCAGGTTCAAATTGATGATCAAATGAACATGATGATCTTCAAGCTCAAGATTAGATGATATTCACATTGTAGTATTTAGGACAGATTCATACTTGTACTTTTCTTTTGTCTTCTTTTTCTATTTATCCAAATTTGTGTAATGTGTTGTAATAATTCATTTATTTCAATTCTGAATATTGTAATTGACAATGTATAATGTGTGATTATCAATAAAGCTCCCATTTTCCTTAATGAGCTTTACATAATTGTTGTATTACTTATAATCTTGATTATTGATAATTGTTTATGAAATTATCTCAAGTTTGAATTATGTGATAATCATTTGATGTTTGAATTTGAATTTCAAATTCAAATTTGGATTGAATTCAATCATACAACTTAGTTTAGAATTCAATCATGCAACTTAAGTTTGTGATGCAAACTCTCCACTCTCTTCTCAAAACCCTAGTTTAGTTGAATAAGGAACAGGTTTGTCGCACTCTCGAAACCCTAACCCTGTAAGGTGTCGAGAGAGAAACTTGTCCCCCTTCGATGCAGTTTTTGTTTAAAAGCGCGAAATTTCCCCGTAAATTACAATGCAATGCACATCCCTTTCTAAAATCTACCCCTCGATCGTCTCTAAACCTGGGACATTACAGCCTTTCCCCCTTAAAGAAAACTTCGTCCCGAAGTTGTGGTTGTAATACCTGAAGAGTTCGGGGTATGTTTTCCTCAGGTCTTCCTCCTTTTCCCAGGTAGCTTCCCTCTCGGGGTGATGCTTCCATTGTATCTTGCAGTATTTAATCGCTTTATTTCTGAGTTGTTTCCAGCTCTCCTCGAGAATCTTGGCTGGCTTCTCGATGTAAGTCAAGTCTGGTTGTAACTCGAGCTCTTCATGTGATACTGGTTCATCGGGGGTCTTCAGACACTTTCGGAGTTGCGACACATGGAATACATTGTGAACCTGAGATAACCTTCCCGGTAATTCCAATTCAAAGGCTAATCCTCGGTTTTGACTCAAAATCTTGAAAGGTCCTATGTATCTAGGACTGAGCTTTCCTTTTACTCCAAACCTCTGGAGTCCTTTCATCGGGTTTACCTTAAGATATACCATGTCTCCAACTTGTGGCTCCCATGTTCTCCTCTTTTGATCGGCATAACTCTTTTGCCGACTTTGGGCTATCTTGAGTCGATCTCTGATAATGTCAATGATTTGTTGTTTTTCCTTGACATAATCAGGGTTGAACTCTTTGCTTGCTCCGGCTTCATACCAACATATCGGTGATCTACACTTCCTTCCATACAGAGCTTCAAACGGTGCCATCTTGATACTGCTTTGATAGCTATTATTGTATGAAAATTCTGCTAGTGGTAAGTGCTCCTCCCATGATCCTCCGAAATCTAGGGCACAAGCCCTAAGCATATCCTCTAAGATCTGGTTGGTTCTCTCGGTTTGTCCACCTGTCTGGGGATGGTAAGCGGTACTATAGTCCAACTTGGATCCTAAAGCTTCGTGTAGTTGCTTCCAGAATGCTGATGTGAACACGGATCCTCGATCCGACACTATCTTCTTAGGCACTCCATGCTTACTCACGATCTCTTTGATGTAAAGATCGATGAGTTTCTCTCCTTTATCCTGCTGATTTACCGCTAAGAAGTGGGCACTTTTCGTCAACCGGTCCACGATTACCCATATCATGTCCTTCTTTTTATTGGTCATGGGTAGTCCGGTGATGAAATCCATCCCTATTTCCTCCCATTTCCACTCTGGAATAGGTAAAGGTTGTAACTTTCCTGCTGGACTCTGGTGTTCAGCCTTCACTCTCTGACAGGTATGGCATTCCGCCACATATTGTGCTATCTCTCTCTTCATGTTATTCCACCAGAATAGTTCCTTTAGATCCATGTACATCTTTGTACTTCCCGGATGTATGGAAGATGGTGTTTGATGAGCTTCCCGGAGTATTACTTCCTTAATTTCCGCAATATCCGGAACGCAAATTCTCTTCTGGAACCATAATGATCCAGATTCTCCGCGGTGAAATTCTGATGGTCTTCCTTCATCTATTCTTCTCATCTCCTCAACGATAAATGGATCGTCCAGCTGACCCATCATTATCTCATTCTTCAGGTTGACATTTAACTCATCGGCTACTTGCAACGCCGATAATCCTTCATGAGCTTCCTTCTCCCAAAGTTGTATTTGGGCTTGACTTATTTCCTTCCTCAACTCCGGTGAGATTTCTTGTTCCACTCCGCCGGTACTCTTCCTGCTCAAGGCATCTGCTACAACATTGGCCTTCCCTGGAGTGTAATTGATGGTCAAATCATAATCCTTGATTAGTTCAAGCCATCTTTTCTGCCTCATGTTGAGTTCCTTCTGGGTGAAGAAATATTTGAGACTCTTATGATCTGTATAGAGCTCACACTTGGCTCCATAAAGAAAATGTCTCCATGTTTTGAGTGCAAATACAACTGCTGCTAGTTCCAAGTCATGTGTTGGATAATTCACTTCATGAGGTCTGAGTTGCCTCGATCCATAAGATATCACTTTCCGATCTTGCATGAGTACGCAACCCAATCCATGTTTGGATGCGTCACAGTACACGGTGTAATCCTTGCCAACTTCCGGAACTGCTAACACCGGTGCCGTGGTGAGTTTCTCCTTCAGAGTTTAAAAACTCTTCTCACACTCCTCTGACCACACGAATGGTGTGTTCTTTCTTAACAGCTTTGTCATTGGTCCTGCTATCTTAGAGAATCCTTCAATGAATCTCCGATAATATCCTGCCATTCCTAGGAATCCTCGGATTTCCTTGACAGTCTTGGGTGCTTCCCATTCTAGAACTGCTGCTACCTTACTCGGGTTAACAGCTATTCCATCTTTACTAATAACATGACCAAGGAATTCCACTTGATCTAGCCAAAATTCACACTTGCTAAATTTGGCATAGAGTTGATGTTCCCTTAGTGTTTGCAACACTAACCTCAAATGTTCAGCATGTTCGGCCTTGTTCTTGGAATATATCAAGATATCATCGATGAATACGATGACAAACTTGTCTAGATATGGCATGAAAATCTTATTCATGAGATTCATGAATATTGCTGGGGCATTGGTTAATCCAAAAGGCACTACAAGGTATTCATGGTGTCCATACCTTGAGACAAAGGCAGTTTTCGGAACGTCTTCCTTCTTGATCTTTATCTGGTGATAACCGGATCTTAGATCAATCTTGGAAAAGACTCCCGCGCCTCTAACTTGATCAAATAGATCTTGTATTCTTGGAAGTGGATACTTGTTCTTGATTGTGACGTTGTTCAGATTCCTGTAGTCTCCGCACATCCTTCTTCCTCCATCTCTTTTATCCACGAAGATCACAGGTGATCCCCATGGTGAAACACTTTCTTGAATAAATCCTTTCTGTTCCAAATCATCCAATTGTTCCTTAAGTTCTTTCAACTCCTTGGGCCCCATCTTGTATGGTGCCTTTGCAATCGGAGCTGTTCCAGGAATTAGGTCGATAGTGAATTCTATCTCCCTATCTGGTGGCATACCAGGTAATTCCGCAGGAAATACATCCTGGAATTCATTTACTACAGGTATATCCTCTAATTTCACCTCCTTCATGCTGTTCAACTGTAGCTCCACTTCAATCTGTGTATGTTTGTCGCCTTGGTAAATCATTCTACTTCCATCGGGGCTTTTCAAAGATACTATCTTCTTCACACAGTCGATCAATGCTCCATTAGCTTCCAACCAGTTCATACCAAGAATGACATCAATGTCCTTCATCGGTAAAATGAACAGGTCCGTGTCAAACGCGCACTTATTGATCATGATGACTTGTTTTTGTTTGGTATGGGTTACTAGTATCGTTCCCCCCGCAGAAAGTATAGTTATGGGTGTATCTAACTTAGTGCAACTAATCCCATGTTTGATGATGAATTGTTGAGAAATGAATGAGGTAGTTGCACCAGTATCAAAAAGTACTTTGCCAGGATGAGTGAGTATCTGGAGCGTACCTATCACCGCCTGATCGGAGTTGACCACCTCCTCCAGACTAGTGCAATTCAGCTTGCCGAAGGGCTTCTTATTCTTCCAGTTCCCTCCGGTGTTTCCTCCTCGACTTCCTCCTCCTCCGGATTGACCTCCTCCGGTGTTTCTCTTGGGGCAGTCCTTCAGCATGTGCCCCTCCTGGCGACAACCAAAGCATATTATCCTTGGCTTTCTACAGTCCTTGGCAAAATGCCCTGGAAGTCCACAGCTTCGACAGACCATTGGATTGGCAGTCTGGAAAGCTTGGTTCCTCCTACTACCGTAGTAGTTACTGTTGTTGTTGTTGTTGTTGTATCTGGGCTTGAAACTCAGGCTGGTATTAGGCTTGTTACTAACAAACCTCTTAGGCTCAAACTTGGCCTTTTTCCTTTTCTCCTCCTGCAGTTGTTTGAAATCATCTTCCAGAGTGATGGCATCATCCACCAACTCTTGAAACTCCGTTGCTCTCATCATACGGAGCTGTACCTTGAACTGGGGACTTAACCCCCTCAAAAACCTCTTCTTTTTCTTGTCCTCGGTGTTGACTTCTTCAACCGCATACCGAGACAGCTTGGAGAATTCCCTGACATAGGTCAGGATGGCCTTGTCCTTCTGCTCGAGACTTTCAAATTCTCGACGCTTCAGCTCCACAATACTTTCAGGGACATTGGATTCCCTGAACTTCCTCG
Source organism: Lolium perenne (assembly GCF_019359855.2). Lineage (NCBI taxonomy): Eukaryota > Viridiplantae > Streptophyta > Magnoliopsida > Poales > Poaceae > Lolium > Lolium perenne. The sequence goes on along the minus strand of NC_067246.2, from coordinate 187,431,606 downwards.
TGAACTCCTCCCAGGTAAATACCTTTCCAGCCGGATAAACAGCTACGATATTGTCCCACCATGATGCGGCAGGTCCACACAGCAGATGAGTAGCATAACGAACCTTCTCTTGGTCGTTACATCCAACAGTATTGAGCTTTCGCTCAGTATCCATAAGCCAATCTTCCGCATCCATTGGCTCGGGCGCGTATGCGAAAGATATAGGCTTGGTGTTCTGGAAGTCTGCTAAGGTGACTCCCGGATTCTCGGGTCTTTCCACCCTGTTCTGTTGCAGCAATTCTTGGAAGAATTTGTTCTGCTGCTCCAACGTCACACGTTGTCTTTCCTCCACCAGCTGCATGTACTGGACGAAATTCTGCTGCGTCATGGGTGGTGGTGGTGATGGAAACTGATCTCTGGCTGCTCCCTCAGCCTCTTCTTTTTGTTTTGCTTCGCGCTCCATGCACTGCGCTTCGGTCTCCTCTCCTAACGCTCCCGACATAACCCCCTAGTTCTGCAACACAAGATGATACTCATAATTACTCCATGCGCAAGTTTTCTGAGCTCAACTTTGTGCACAGAACTAGTCACGCAATGGAAATCAAGAAGCAAATCCAAATCATACAAAACATATACCCTGTATATACATACTTAAGTGGTCTTATTACAATACTCAAGTCGATGTGAGTATGCAAACTCACTTATTAAAGTATATGTACAAATTTATACAATATTACATACTATAATACACGTGGTACTTGTGTATTATAGCCTCGCCTCCCTTGGTGGACTCTAGTCGATCTTCACTCCCAGTACATCCCAGGCTTCCATCCGGTCGAACGTGTCGTCCTCCTGATAGACCCTGGAACATAAGGTCTCCCCGTCGGCTGGTAATCCATGATGATCCTAGGGAGAAATCAGTGTTCACAAACTGATCGTTAAGTGCATCATAGTCCACCCATCGGGTGTACTCCCCTGTAGCTCCACCATAGGTGTTTCCAACACTCATACCCGACTCAACCTGTGTCGGATACCCTCCATCAACTCCTTCATTACTAGGATAACTCTGGTTCTGGTTTGTGGTGTCATCATTCATCTCCCCATCATAATACACAGAAGTACTATGAGTTCCAGTATCAGATCCCCAACGCCAACCCGTGGAATTTTCTATAGGAGTCTCGGAACGCTGATTGTTTCCGGATTCCTCTCCGCCCTCGTATCCCCCATAGGAACTACCCAGATAGTTCCCAGGTGTAACAGGTGTAGTTTCACGCTCAAGAGGATCATTACTAATGTAGTCACCAGCTGAGTAAACTGGTGTGTGCACCACATTCTCCATAGGTTCTTTCCCCCTAATCTCCTCCTTGGGTTCAGTAAACTCCTCTAGCATCGTATCAATTGCTCCCGTCAGATGATGGTTCAACTGAAAGAGTAATGATATGAAGTTGCGGCTATTATCCATGTATTTTGCAGCTGCTATGGGTTTGCGTTTTGCATATTTGTAGTGGTTAAGCATGGGATCTTCTTCCTCCTGATTATGAGGAATATGGGAGAATTCGGAACCCATAAGCTCTTTCGTCTTATGTTCCTGAATGTCGGTTATGGCTCTCATAACAGCTATATGGTAGGCTGTGTTGATTGTCCTGGCTTCCCCTGCTGGCATGACTACGCTCATTCCCAGAGATTCGGGAAGTCGCAGTCCTACCCTACACTTGGCCAATACAGTACCATCATAGTACATGTATTTCTTTACTTGGATCTGGGGATCACACCCAAATTCAAGTAACATGGCTCGTAGAATATCTGCAAGTCCTCCTTCGTATTCACTCAGTGTGGAATCCATCACTTTCACGTTTCGTCCGGGACGTGAACTTGCCATGTTGGCTATAGAAATAGAAAGATTATAAGATTAGTAATAATGCATCATAATAGAGATAATAAAGAATTATCGCACTAAAAGATATGATTTTTGTATTCTCAATTGAATATACACCATATTTTTAGAGAATTCTTTACTAATCCTATTTGACTCCTAACGTTTGGTCCCATTTACTAGGTTCCAACCTAAGGTCAAAGCTTTTGCTCTGATACCAACTGTGGTGACCCTGCATACCACTGCATGTTGTAGTATGCCGCTGTTGATATAACATTCACGAAGTACCATTCCGCAAATATTACATCCCTCAGAGTAGTACAACAGAACATAGCAGGTCCATAACTCATTCATTGATTATTACAACTATCATACACATGTCATCTCGGAGCTCCTCTTGGGTCCTAAGAGGAATACTCCTGGGTTCGAGGCGAACCCAACTTAGCTTACAATATAAGAGTCTCATTAAGTTATACATTTATTTCCTCGAGCAGCTAAATACTAAGAGTTCGGGCTGCTCGGTTACTATTACTACTGGATTTCTCTAGGCTTGATCTCCTCCGGAAGCCTCCCCGGGTCCGTAGACGATGAGGTAGTCTACGCCTTCTATACCTCCAGAGAGGTCTGGTTCTTCATAGCCGATGATCTCGGCTCCTTCATTGTTGTCGTAGTCCTCCTCCAGACGATCTGCATAATCTAAGCATGGGATTTAAGAGTGGTATGAGTACGAGCGTACTCAACAAGTTCATTATAGATAAGAGGTGTTTAATGCTCTAGCTACAATATTAGACCAGAAAGTCTAATACCAATGCAAGTTTTGATAAACATTTCTTCAAGAGATTGCTTTTATTCGAAAGAGCTATGTCCGTCAGCCTTCACCGGTTTACTAGAACTTCATGGAGCTCCTTTCCGGCCGCGTTCGCCCTTATCCCGGAACAGGAGTGACAGTCACAGCTTCTTTACACTCTGCAGAGGTGTGTTGCTTTACCCATAAGAGATCTTAACCTTGGTGCCAACCGGGCAGCTTTCCCGTCCACACTTCCTTCGGTGTGAGGCCCGGTATAAGGTCTAGCCAATCATGTTCCTCCGCTACCTCGAGCACCCACCCTTTGTTGCATGCCCCAACCCTGGGTCCTCGCCGGTCCCATTATTCCCACTCACGGGTGGACCCCGACCACGACGACAGTTTGGGATCGAACCAAACTCCTTCGCCGGTAGTTGCAACCCATCATAGACCGCAATACCGTGGGGACTTAAGGCTTCCCCAGCCAACCGCTTGCACTTCGAGCGACAAGTGTCTACGGACTATGCCGTGGGGACTTAAGGCTTCCCCAGCCAACCGCTTGCCCTGACAGATACAAGTGTCTACGGTAAAGCGCATCCGTTGATGAACGAGAGGTGGAAACACTTTTGACTACTCCGTCCCACTCCGGATCTTATGGTTAACACGGTATTACGGCACAAGAATCACTGGCGACATTTGTTGTTTAATCCTAGATGGATATAAGCCCGTGCAATGGAACCTCCACCATATCAACACAATCCATGGTTCCATTGCCCACCACATAGTCATATTCATAGTTATGAAAGTAGTGGTTTTGATTTTTATGCAATAGTGATAACCATAATACTTTGCAAGTAATTTGATAGAAATACTCAAATGACATGAGCAAGTGATGAACTTGCCTGAACACTGCAAAGTTTTGCAGTTGGAAGGTGTGGACTGACCCTTGTCCTCTGTCTCTGAAAAATAGCATCATTGTCCGATAAGGGCAATGGTTAAAGAAGCAATTATGCATGATTCCAGTTTTAGGGTTTGTTTCCCCCCTTCCGATGTCGTTGTAATTTCATGTGAGAGGTTAAATACTAAGAATATCTTGGGGATACTTGATTTAGGGTAAATACAACCTTGAAATATTGTCAAGGTGTTTTTAAAGTCCAATTGCATTAATGGACTTATTTTCATTTTAGAAAATATTATGTGTGATTTAAATCATTATTTAATTCATCAAATTAAGACTTATTCTTAATTATCTTCAAAAATTCTCTTTGATATTTTATTTGGATAGAGAATTTTATGCTGATTGATTTTCATATTTTTAATTATTTTTTTAGAGTCATATTCTATTTTCTAAAATTCTTTGAAATACTCACTTAAATGGTATTTTGGAAAATGCCCAAATTGCCCTCGGGCCCACCTGTCAGGGTTAACCCGAGTGGGTTGGGCTCAACCCAGTTGGCCTGGTCCGGCCCACTCGGTCGCTCTCACTTCCCCTCTCTCTCTCCCTCACGAACCCTAATTCGTGGCTCTGGCGACGCGCGCGTCGCCGCCCCTTCGCCGAATTTTTTCGGCCGACTCCGGCCATCGCCGCCGGTGAGATGGGGTGCGTCTGAACCGCCGTTCTACGGCGCTTCAGATCTACCGCGCCGATTTGCTCTTCGTCGCCTCTTCGTGTCGTCCCCAACCCTTCTGCTCGTCTGGCCGTGGAGATCCACGGCGATCTCGTCGCCGCCGACGTTCCTGAAGCCGTGGCGCCGCCGTGGCTTCGCCATCGTGTGCGCAAGCTGCTGCGGCACCACCATGGCCTGGCTTGGCCTGGCGCCGCCGTGTTTCGGTGCGTGCCGCCGTGGCCGCCATGGCGCCACCGTTCTGCTCGGCTCCAAGTAAGTGCGCCCCTCTTCTGCTCCTTCTCTCAGTGCTCGTTCTTCTTCCTCTGCTAGCTCTACTGCTGTGCTAAGCTTGCCTGCACAAGAGCTGTTGTGCTCTTCTGCAGCGCCATGGTGCCTGCTCCTGCTGTGCTAAGCTGCTGCGCTATGCCTGTGCTGCTGCTGTGTGAAATCCATGCTGATGTGCTGCTTGTGCTGCTTGTGCAATTCTTCTAAAGCCGTGTGCTTGCTTAAACTTGCATTTCTTGCTTGAAACTATCTCTGTGACTCTGTTCTTGATGTTACTACTGCTAGATCCTCAAGTGTATTCAATTCCTTGCTCTGGCTTAATTACTATGTGTAATTCTTGCCATTTTGCAAGAGACAGTGTTGTTTGTGTGATGATTATTGGTTCTGGCTCATGGTAGGCTTGGCCTTGCTTAATTGTTATTCATATACATCAATTCCTTGATGATATGCTTCTGGATACAATCATAAAAGTGGTTTATGTACTTGTTTGTGATTCAATTGTTGCTTACTGTGGCTGTTTAATTTATATGATTCCTGTGAGATGCCAGTGATGCTCTAGCATGCCCTGGCATGCTCTAGCAAGCTACTGATGATCCTGTGTTCATTGATACGTCCAAAACGTATCTACTTTCCCGAACACTTTTGCTATTGTTTTGCCTCTAATTTATGTATTTTGGATGCAACTAACACGGACTAACGCTGTTTTCAGCAGAACTGTTCTGGTGTCTCGTTTTTGTGCAGAAATCCAACTTTCGGGAAAATCCTCGGAATTTATGCAGAAGGCCCTATTTTCCCAGAATAATGACGGAGCCAGGAGGACAATTAAGGTGGAGGCCCGAGGGCCCCACACCATAGGGCGGCGCGGCCCAGGGGGGGCCCGCGCGGCCCTGTGGTGTGGCCCCCTCGGCCGGCCTCCGACGCCCTCCTTCGGACTATTTATCGGCCTCGACCTAAAAACGCACGGGGAGAAGTCAAAGTCGCCAGAAACCCTCCAGAACGCCACCACATCGCGAAACTCCGTCGCGGGAGCCAGAAGTCTCCGTTCTGGCACACCACCGGGACGGGGAATTGGAGGAGATCATCGCCGCCATCACCGCCAACGCCTCTACATCAACCAGCCATGTTTCCCCCATCCATGTGTGAGTAATTCCCCCGCTGTAGGCCGAAGGGGATGGTAGGGATTGGATGAGATTGGTCATGTAATAGCATAAGATTGTTAGGGCATAGTGCCTAGTGTCCGTAATTGGTACTTTGATGATATTGTTGCAACTTGTTATGCTTAATGCTTGTCACTAGGGCCCGAGTGCCATGATCTCAGATCTGAACATGTTATTGCTTCATCAAGATAATCATTGTTTATGGTCTTACCTATAAGTTGTATACACATGTCGTCGTCCTAACCAATGGCCCCGAAGTGACAAGAATTGGGACAACCGGAGGGATGGTAGCGATGTGAGGATCACATGTGTTCACGGAGTGTTAACGCTTTGCTCCGCACTCTATTAAAAGGAGTACCTTAATATCCAAGAGTTTCCTTGAGGCCCGGCTGCCACCGGCTGGTAGGACAAAAGATGTTGTGCAAGTTTCTCATTGCGAGCACGCACGACTATATATGGAACACATGCCTATTGATTGCTTTGTACTTGGACACCGTTTTATTATTATCTGCAAATGCCCTGCTATGATTGTTACATGAGTTTCTCTCATCCATGCAACGCCCGTCATCCGTCCCCGTGCCTACAGTATTTTAATCCTGCTGTTTACTAAAATCACTACGCTGTCTTTGTTACTCGTCTGTTATTTCACTACTGCTACTGCTATAAAACTGTTACTACTGATAAACTCTTGCGAGCAAGTCTGTTTCCAGGTGCAGCTGAATTGACAACTCCGCTGTTAAGGCTTCCAAGTGTTCTTTGTCTCCGCTTGTGTCGAATCAATAAATTGGGTTTTACTTCCCTCGAAGACTGTTGCGATCCCCTATACTTGTGGGTCATCAAGACTATTTTCTGGCGCCGTTGCCGGGGAGCATAGCTTTATTTGGAAGTTCACTTGGATTAATATTGTTCGCTGCAAATTCTCCATCATGGGTAAACCTCGCGATACTAAGATCGCCATATTACCATCCACTACAAGAAATGGTACAATTCTGAGTACCTCCGCTACACTTGATTCACCATCTGTGATTGATAAACTTGTTTCACCGCCGTATGCTTCACATGCTGGTACGTCTGCTGAATCTGAAAACTCTCATAATATTGATAATGTTTCTGCTGTGCTTGATGATAGTGGTTCATTGGGATCCTTTCTAGATGCTACAATTGCTAGGTCTAGACAAATCGAAAATACTGAAACTCCTAATGCTACTACACCTGTTAATTCACCTGAACTTGATTATTTTAGTGATGATCCTGATGAAGATTATGTGGAGCTTAATGATGATTTTATTGAAAAATGCAATGCTACTACTGATGCAAGAAAAATTAAAAAGTTGCTTGCAGAACATGCTGTTAGATATAAACTGTCTCCTGATCCTAAGTTTGCCACATCTCCTATAAACATTAAGGATAAAGATTATGATTTTTCTCTTGATCTATCTCATATAGCTATTGTTGAGAAAGCACCCTTTTGTGGTACTGAAAAAGAAAGTGATGTTGAACACATGACTGAGTTATCTACTCTAAGTAGCTTGTTTTCTGATGATGTCAAGATGCGTACTTACTTTGTTGCTAAAATTTTTCCATTCTCATTAAAGGATGACGCTAAAACTTGGTATAATAATTTGCCATCTAATTCTATTAAAAGTCCAAAAGAATTGCTTGATGTTTTCTTCCGCAAATACTTTCCTGCTAGTGCTCAACATATTGCTTTGCAGAGAATTTATAATTTTGACCAGGGAGATGAAGAGAAATTGCCTGAGGCTTGGGCGAGATTTTGCTCTCTTATTAGAGCTCGGCCTGACCATGATTTGGAAAAGCATGATTTACTTGATATATTTTATAGTGGACTAACCATTGAGTCTAGGGCATACCTGGATAGTTGTGCTGGTTGTGTTTTCAGGAAAAGAACTCCAGACGATGCTGAAGAATTATTGGCTAAAATAAGCCGGAATCATGATGATTGGACTACGCCTGAACCAACTCCAACGCCAATATTGAAGAAGAGGGGTTTAATTAAATTGAATGATGAAGATATGAGGGAAGCCAAGAAGTCTCTCAAGGAGAAAGGTATTAAATCTGAAGATGTGAAGAATCTACCTCCTATAGAAGATATATGTGAGATAATTCCCCCTTCATCCATGATTGAGGTAAACTCCCTTCAACGCTTTACTAGGGAAGATATTCCGTATTCGAAACCTCCTGCACAATGCTTAGATGAGTTTGATAATTATATTGTTAAGCCAGAAAATTTTAATATGAGAGTAGAGAATCATTTAATGGAAAATTCTCGAGCTATTAGTGAATTGCATGATATTGTAGAGAGAACCTCCAATGATGTTAAGATGCTTGTTAAACATTTTCATATGATTCAAACTCAAATTGATCAACTCACTAAAGTGCAAAATGACTTGTTAGGGAATAATTCTAAAGAGAAACATGCTTATGAAGTAACAACTAGAGGTGGTGTCTCTACCCAGGATCCTCTATATCCTGAAGGGCATCCCAAAAGAATTGAACAAGATTCTCAACACATTGAACCTAGTGCTCATTCTAAGAAGAAAAAGAAGAAGAAACATAAAAATGTTGTAGAATCCTCTGAACCTGCTAATGATCCTAATAGTATTTCTATTTCTGATGCTGAAACTGAAAGTGGTAATGAACATGATAAAGATAATGATAAGAATGATACTCCTGATAAAGAAGAGATTGAAGAAGAACCTGAAAAGCATGCTAAAAATAAAAAGTATACTAAAGAAGACTTTATTGCTGAGAAACATGGTAATGAAAGAGAACCTTGGGTGCAAAAGCAAATGCCTTTTCCTGCTAAGAAACTAAAATCAAAGGAAGAAGAACACTATAATAAATTTTGCGATTGGATGAAACCTTTATTCTTGCAAATCCCTTTGACTGATGCTATTAAATTGCCTCCTTATTCAAAGTATATGAAAGATATTGTCACTAACAAAAGGAAAATCCCCAATGAGGAAATTTCCACTATGCTTGCTAATTACTCTTTCAATGGCAAAGTTCCAAAGAAGTTGGGCGACCCAGGTATACCTACTATTCCTTGTTCTATTAAGAATAATTATGTTAAAACTGCTCTATGTGACTTGGGAGCCGGTGTTAGTGTTATGCCTTTTTCTCTTTATAAGAGACTTTACCTAGATAAGTTGATACCTACTGATATATCTTTGCAAATGGCTGATAAATCTACTGCTATTCCTGTTGGTATATGTGAGAATGTTCCTGTTCAAGTTACTACTAACTGCTTGATATTAACTGATTTTGTTGTGTTGGAAATGCCGGAAGATGATAATATGTCTATTATTCTTGGGGAGAGTGCATTCGCTACCCGCATGGGTAGCTACACACCCATGCAGTATACCAATATGCAAGCCATATTAATTTGTTTTAGCTCGGTTTCCTAGTAGAACGTGGAATTCTAGTGTACAAAAGTGGTTTCCGAATTTTGATATGAATATTTTTTGATCAAAGTCAACTCACCAACGTATTTTGCATTGACTTTTTGAATATTGAGTTGACTTTGACAAAAAAAAGTTCAAATCAAAATTCGGAAACCACTTTTATACACTAGAATTCCACGTTCTACTAGGAAACTGAGCTAAAACAAGTTAATATGGCTTGCATATTGGTATACTGCATGGGTGTGTAGCTACCCATGCGGGTAGCAAGCTTCATCCGTATTCTTGGGAGACCTTTTCTTAACACCGCAGGGGCTGTTATTGATTGCAATAAAGGAAAGGTTACTTTCAATGTTGATGATAGGGAGCATACCGTTTATTTTCCCAAGAGGATTGAGAAAGCGTGTGGAGTTAATACTATTTCTAATGTGAGAATTATCAAAGTGGGAACTATTGATTGTCCTATATATGAGCCTAAGGAAGAATATCAAACTCTTGTGATTGGATCCATATCAATACAATTCAAGGTAACATGATTGATTTGAGGTTTATTTCTTCTTATGCTATGTAAAATTTATTTGGTGACAAGACTTGATCAACCTTGTTAATGAATACCTTTCACATGCATAGAGAGGGTAAACAACATCTCTTTCTTCCTCCACTTGCTCTAGTTGCTATAGCATTTTTAATTTGCAAAGTTCCTTAGTTATTTGGAGATTTCAAAGTTTTTCCTGGCCAGTAATAATAAACTAAATACCCAGAAATGTGCATTTTTCAAAGTTTCCAAAAAAATTCACAAAAATTATACCGTTGGTCCTATTTTTCGACGAGGCACCTGGGAGCACCAGAGGATGACCTGTGGGGCACCAGAGGGCGCCAAACCACAGGCCGGCTATGGTGACCCTGCATACCACTGCATGTTGTAGTATGCCAGTCGTTGATATAACATTCACGAAGTACCATTCCGCAAATATTACATCCCTCAGAGTAGTACAACAGAACATAGCAAGGTCCATAACTCATTCACATATTATTACAATTAACATACACATATCGTCTCGGAGCTCCTCTTGGGTCCTCAGAGGAATACTCCTGGGTTCGAGGCGAACCCAACTTAACTTACAATACCAGAGTCTCATTAAACTAAACATTTATTCCATTGAGCAGCTAAATATTAGGAGTTCGTGCTGCTCGGCTACTACTACTCGTGGATATCTCTAGGCTTGATCACCTCCGGAAGCCTCCCCGGTTCCGTAGACTATCAGATAGTCTACGCCTTCAACTCCACTTGAGAGGTCAGGTTCATCGTAGCCGATAATCTCGGCTCCTTCATTGTTGTCGTAGTCCTCCTCCAGACGGTTCGTGCATAATCTAAGCATGGGGTTTAAGAGTGGTATGAGTACGAGCGTACTCAACAAGTTCATTATAGATAAGAGGTGTTTAATGCACTAACTACGATATTAGACCAGAAAGTCTAATACCAATGCAAGTTTTGAAAAACATTTCTTCAAGAGATTGCTTTTATTTCAAAGAGCTATGTCCGTCAGCCTTCACCGGTTTACTAGAACTTCATGGAGCTCCTTTCCGGCCGCATTCGCAGTTCCTCAATCCCGGAACAGGAGTGACAGTCACAGCTTCTTTACACTCTGCAGAGGTGTGTTGCTTTACCCATAAGAGATCTTAACCTTGGTGCCAACCGGGCAGCTTTCCCGTCCACACTTCCTTAGGTGTGAGGCCCGGTATAAGGTCTAGCCAATCATGTTCCTCCGCTACCTCGAACACCCACCCTTTGTTGCATGCGCCGACCCTGGGTCCACGTCGGTCCCATTATTCCCGTAATTTCAGGGTGGACCCCGACCACGACAACAGTGCTGGGCTCTACCATACACTCCTACGCCGGTGGCTGCAACCCATCATAGACCGCAATACCGTGGGGAATTAGAATGGGATCCCCACCCTACCGCTTGCACTTCGAACGACAAGTGTCTACGGACTATGCCGTGTGGACTTAAGGCTTCCACAGCCTACCGCTTGCCCTGACAGATACAAGTGTCTACGGTAAAGCGCATCCGTTGATGAACGAGAGGTGGAAACACTTTTGACTACTCCGTCCCACTCCGGATCTTATGGTTAACACGGGTATTACGGCACAAGAATCATCAAGTACATTTGTTGTTTAATCCTAGATGGATATAAACCCGTGCAATGGAACCTCCACCATATCAACACAATCCATGGTTCCATTGCCCACCACATAGTCATATTCATAGTTATGAAAGTAGTGGTTTTTGATTTTTATGCAATAGTGATAACCATAATACTTTGCAAGTAATTTGATAAAAATACTCAAATGACATGAGCAAGTGATGAACTTGCCTGAACACTGCAAAGTTCTGCAGTTGGAAGGTATGGACTGACCCTTGTCCTCTTGTTCTGAAAAATAGCATCATTGTCCGATAAGGGCAATGGTTAAAGAAGCAATTATGCATGATTCCATTTTTAGGGTTTGTTCCCCCCTTCCGATGTCATTAGTATTTCATGTAAGAGGTTGATACTAAGAATAATTTGGGGATACTTGATTTAAAGTAAAATACAACCTTGAAATGTTGTCAAGGTGTTTTTAGAGTCCAAATGAATTTATGGACTTATTTTCATTATTGAAAATAACATGTGTGATTTAAATGATTAATTAATTCATCAAATTTGAACTTATTCTTGTTTATCTTCAAAAATTCCATTTCATATTTTATTATGATAGAGAATTTTATTCTGAGTGGTTTTCATATTTTTAATTATTTTTTTAGAGTTATTAATAATTTGTTATGTATTTTCAAAGTTTCTGCCTTATTTGGAATTTGTGAAATACCAAAAATGCCCCTGGGCCCACCTGTCAGGGTGGCCCAGCGGTTAACCCTAACCCGAGCCACACTTGGGCTCGGTCGGTCGCACCGACCCCTTCTCCTTCACTCGCTCACGAACCCTAGCCCTCGCCCACGCTCTCGCGACACCCGCGTCGCCGCCGTCTTCTCCGAATTGTTCCGGCCATCACCGGCCGTCGCCGCCGGCGAGATATGGCGCATCTGAACCGCCGTTCAACGGCGCTTCAGATCCACCGCGGCGATTTGTGAAGCGCCGCTTGCTCGTCTTGCCCCCCTTCGCTCTGGTCGCCTGGCGTGGAGGGTCGTGGCGATCTCGTCGCCACCGACGCTCCAGATGCCGTGGCGCCGCCGTGCCTGACCGTGGTGATGCTGGTGCCGTGGCGCCGCCATGGCTTGGCCTGGCCTGGCGCTGCTGCGCCCTCGGCGTGTGCCGCTGTGGCCGCCATGGCCGTGCCCTGCGCTTCACTTCACCGGTGAGTATCCATCGCCTCCTACTCGCCCTCTCGTTCCCGGCTTCCGCTCACTTCTCTCCTCATCCCCTTCGTCTGGCTCAGCCACTGGCCTGCATCTCCATGTTGAGATGCTTGCCGTGACTACGTGCTGTTGCTGTAAATCTGCTGGCCTGCTACTGCCATGGTTACTACTGTTGTGCTATCCTGCCATGCTATACATGATTCTGTGCAAGATTCCTAGGCTCTGTGCTTGCTTATGTTTGCAATCCTTGCTTAATTCTATCTCTGTGATCTTGTCCTTGATGCTATTACTGCTGGATCATCAAGTGTATTTAACTATTTGCCCTGGCTGTGATTACTGTGTATAATCCTTGCAAATTTGCAAGTGTCAGTGCCTCTGATATGCCTTTCTGTGTGCTCTAATTCATGGGGATACTCCACTGAGCATAGCTGTGCCTGTACAGCTCTATCCCATGATGAACTGCTACTGGATACTTTGATATCTAGCTTATTTGATTATCTGTGATGTATTGGTTCATGTCCTGTGGCTGATCTTATTGTCTGGTTCATGTGTTGATGCTATGCTTGGTTGTGGTGATCTGTAGCAAGAGCAAGTGATGCTCTGATGAGCAATTTATCATTACTTGCTTGTGAGCAAGTGTGTGCTCCTCTCTGTGATTCACTGGTGCTCAACCAGTGCTGTTTGTGCTTCATACAGGCTTAACCTGGTGTGTATTGTTGTTGGCTTAAGCAACTGCTGTTGCTTGCAGTGATCCATTTGATCACTGCAAAGCCCTGGTGCTTTGATTTATTTGTTTTGTTCACTTATCTGTATTGCCTGAATTTTACTGAAGTGGATAAGTGATGTGAGCTGCTTTGCAGTTGTGATCATCCAATTAATTGTGACAGGGCTAGATGGATGCCAACACTCAGTTGTGTACCCTAGCCCTCTACTGAATCCAAATGGATAATGAGGTATAGGTTCTTGTGCTGGCTCAGGGTTGAGGTGGCCCTGGCAGCACTTGTGATGCTGTCCTGGTTGCTCCCTTCTCTGTGATTTGCCATGGTTTGTGTTTGCTGGCTGGAATGGAATAGCTGTTCACTGGCTTGATCCAATATTGGACTTCCAGTGACCTTTTAATGTTGACACAATATATAGACAAGTAATTGTCTATAGTCTGATGGCATAAATAGCTGTAGGTGCTAAGTGTGTGGGCTAGGCTAGCTGTGATTTCATCTTTTGCTGGATTTCTTCAGTTATGCATTGATTTGCATAACTGCTGTTCCCATAGGATGATTGCCTAATGGTCTTTACCCATATTTGCTTGCACCAAATGGCTTTGCAGCCAAATGATGACACAAACAGGGTACTCTACCCTTCTGTGCTCCTGTGATGCATTGTATGCTTATTTATGAGCAAAACTTGGTTTTGCTCAGGTTGATTTGGTTTATACCTCACTCCAGCTCCTAGATTGTTTGTTGGTGTAGAGGATTTCTTCAGGGTTGAGCTTGTGGTTGATTTACTTGCCCTGCTCCTCCTGGTGATCTTGTGGGCTTGATTCAGTGCTGTGGTGAGTTAGCAGATTGAACAGCAGTGGCTGTTCATGTGTTCTTGAGTTCTTGTGTTCTTACGCTGAAGCCCGTCGACGTAATGGCTAGGGTTTGCTTCTGAAAAGCTTATATGTGGTGCTCCCTTGCATCCCTGGTCGACAGCTCCTGCTTGTCACTTTGGTGACTCACTGTGGGTGTGGCCTGCATGCACATAGCCCTGTGAGCAGGCTGTGTGTGTGTGTAGACATGTGCTGTGCACCTGGACCTGAAACTTGGCTGTGGCATGGATCAGCTCGGCAGCTTGATCATATCCCCTTCATTTACTTTATTTGTTAACCTGCCAAGTGGCTTTGCCACTTGGCTTAATTCTGTCTTTGCTTTGATTTGTGCAGGGATCATCAATTGAGCAAAATGGACATGGAATTCATCAAATCCAAGATCAAGTGAAGATGATCTTGTAGTATTTAGACTAGGATCATTTCTTGTGCTTTTCTTTTTATTTTCTTTTATTTTTTTCAATTTCACCAATTCTTGTAATGTGTTGTAATTCATTTATGTTCTCTGATGAATACTGTAATGACAATGTAAATTGTGTGATGATCAATAAAGCTCAAGGTTTTTCTCTAATGAGCTTTATTTTACTTTATTTGCTCATTTTGTTCATTACTTATTATTTACTTAATGAATTTCCTCATAATTCAATATTTAGGGTAATTATTTAATGTTTGAATTTGAAATTCAAATTCAACATTGGTTTGTATTCAACCATGTCACTTCATTTAGAATCCAATCATGCAAACTCTCCCCTCTCTTCTCAAAACCCTGAACTAGTGAAGTGAGATGCAAGTTTATCGCACTCTCGAAACCCTAACCCTGTAAGGTGTCGAGAGAGAAACTTGTCCCCCTTCGATGCAGTTTTTGTTTAAAAGCGCGAAATTTCCCCAGAATTTACTATGCAATGCACATCCCTTTCTAAAATCTACCCCTCGATCGTCTCTAAACCTGGGACATTACAGCCTTTCCCCCTTAAAGAAAACTTCGTCCCGAAGTTGTGGTTGTAATACCTGAACAGCTCGGGGTATGTTTTCCTCAGGTCTTCCTCTTTTTCCCAGGTGGCTTCCCTCTCGGGATGATGCTTCCATTGTATCTTGCAATACTTGATCGCCTTATTTCTGAGTTGTTTCCAGCTTTCCTCGAGAATCTTGGCAGGCTTCTCGATGTACGTCAAGTCTGGTTGTAACTCGAGCTCATCATGTGCTATTGGTTCATCTGGGGTCTTCAAACATTTCCGAAGTTGTGACACATGGAATACATTATGAACTTGAGCTAACCTTCCCGGTAGATCCAATTCAAAGGCTAAACCTCGATTCTGACTCAGTATCTTGAAAGGTCCTATGTATCTAGGACTGAGCTTTCCTTTTACTCCAAACCTCTGGAGTCCTTTCATCGGGCTTACCTTAAGATAAACCATGTATCCAACTTGTGGCTCCCATGTCCTTCTCTTCTGATCGGCGTAACTCTTTTGCCGACTTTGAGCTATCTTGAGCCTGTCTCTGATAATGTCAATGATTTGTTGTTTTTCCTTGACATAATCAGGGTTGAACTCCTTGCTTGCTCCGGCTTCATACCAACATATTGGTGATCTACACTTCCTTCCATACAGAGCTTCAAATGGTGCCATCTTTATACTGCTTTGATAACTATTGTTATATGAAAACTCTGCTAGGGGTAGGTGTTCTTCCCATGATCCTCCGAAGTCTAGGGCACAAGCCCTAAGCATATCCTCTAAGATCTGGTTGGTTCTCTCGGTTTGTCCACCTGTCTGTGGATGGTAAGCGGTACTATAATCCAACTTGGATCCTAAAGCTTCGTGAAGCTGCTTCCAGAATGCTGATGTGAACACGGATCCTCGATCCGATACTATCTTCTTTGGCACTCCATGCTTACTCACGATCTCTTTAATGTAAAGATCGATAAGTTTCTCTCCTTTATCCTGCTGGTTTACCGCTAAGAAGTGTGCACTTTTCGTCAACCGGTCCACGATTACCCATATCATGTCCTTCTTTTTATTAGTCATGGGTAGTCCGGTGATGAAATCCATCCCTATTTCCTCCCATTTCCACTCTGGAATAGGTAGAGGTTGTAACTTCCCTGCCGGACTCTGGTGTTCAGCCTTCACTCGCCGGGCGTGTATGGCATTCTGCCACATATTGTGCTATCTCCCTCTTCATGTTATTCCACCAGAATAGTTCCTTTAAGTCCATGTACATCTTTGTACTTCCCGGATGTATGGAATATGGTGTTTGATGAGCTTCCCGGAGTATTACTTCCTTAATTTCAGCAATATCCGGAACGCAAATTCTTTTCTGGAACCATAAGGATCCAGATTCTCCTCGGTGAAATTCTGATGGTCTTCCCTCATCTATTCTTCTCATCTCCTCCATGATGAATGGATCGTCCAGCTGACCCATCATTATCTCATTCTTCAGGTTGACATTCAACTCATCGGCTACTTGCAATGCCGATAATCCTTCATGGGCTTCTTTCTCCCAAAGTTGTATTTGGGCTTGGCTTATTTCCTTCCTCAACTCCGGTGATATTTCTTGTTCAACTCCTCCAGTACTCTTCCTACTCAGGACGTCTGCTACAACATTAGCCTTCCCTGGTGTGTAATTGATTGTCAGATCATAATCCTTGATCAATTCTAGCCATCTTTTCTGCCTCATGTTGAGTTCCTTCTGAGTGAAAAAATATTTGAGGCTTTTATGATCTGTATAGAGCTCACACTTCGCTCCATAGAGAAAATGTCTCCAAGTTTTTAGTGCAAAAACGACAGCTGCTAGTTCCAAGTCATGTGTTGGATAGTTCACTTCATGAGGTCTGAGTTGTCTCGATCCATAAGATATCACTTTCCGATCTTGCATGAGTACGCAACCCAATCCATGCTTGGATGCGTCACAGTACACAGTGTAATCCTTGCCAACTTCCGGAACTGCTAACACCGGTGCTGTGGTGAGTTTCTCCTTCAGAGTTTGAAAACTCTTCTCACACTCCTCTGACCACACGAATGGTGTGTTCTTCCTTAACAACTTTGTCATTGGTCCTGCTATCTTAGAGAATCCTTCAATGAATCTCCGATAATAACCTGCCATTCCTAGGAATCCCCGGATTTCCTTGACAGTCTTGGGTGCTTCCCATTCTAGAACTGCTGCTACCTTACTCGGGTTGACAGCGATTCCATCTTTACTAATGACATGACCAAGAAATTCCACTTGATCTAGCCAAAATTCACACTTGCTGAATTTGGCATAAAGTTGGTGTTCCCTTAGTGTTTGCAACACTAACCTCAAATGTTCAGCATGTTCAGCCTTGTTCTTGGAATATATCAAGATATCATTGATGAATACGATGACAAACTTGTCTAGATATGGCATGAATATCTTATTCATGAGATTCATGAATATTGCTGGGGCATTGGTCAATCCAAAAGGTACTACAAGATATTCATGATGTCCATACCTTGAGACAAAGGTAGTTTTTGGAACGTCTTCCTTCTTGATCTTTATCTGGTGATAACCGGATCTTAGATCAATCTTGGAAAAGACTCCCGCGCCTCTAACTTGATCAAATAGATCTTGTATTCTTGGAAGTGGATACTTGTTCTTGATTGTGACGTTGTTCAGGTTCCTGTAGTCTCCACACATCCTTCTTCCTCCATCTCTTTTATCCACGAAGATCACAGGTGATCCCCATGGTGAAACACTCTCCTGAATGAATCCCTTTTGTTCCAAGTCATCCAATTGCTCCTTAAGTTCTTTCAATTCCTTAGGCCCCATCTTATATGGTGCTTTGGCAATCGGAGCTGTTCCTGGGATTAGGTCGATAGTGAATTCTATCTCCCTATCTGGTGGCATACCAGGTAATTCCGCAGGAAACACATCCTGAAATTCATTTACTACAGGTATATCTTCTAACTTCACCTCCTTCATGCTATTCAGCTGTAGCTCAACTTCAATCTGTGTATGTTTGTCGCCTTGGTAGATCATTCTACTTCCATCGGGACTTTTCAAAGACACCGTTTTATTTACACAGTCGATCAATGCTCCATTAGCTTCCAACCAGTTCATACCAAGAATGACATCAATGTCCTTCATCGGTAAAATGAACAGGTCCGCGTCAAACGCGCACTTATTGATCATAATGACTTGTTTTTGTTTGGCATGGGTTACTACTATCGGTCCCCCCGCGGAAAGTATGGTTATGGTTGTATCTAACTTAGTGCAACTAATCCCATGTTCGATGATGAATTGTTGAGAAATGAATGATGTAGTTGCACCAGTATCAAAAAGTACTTTGCCAGGATGAGTGAGTATCTGGAGCGTACCTATCACCGCCTGGTCCGAGTTGACCACCTCTTCTAGACTGGTACAGTTCAGCTTGCCGAAGGGCTTCTTATTCTTCCAGTTGCCTCCGGTGTTTCCTCCTCGACTTCCACCTCCTGACTGACCTCCTCCGGTATTTCTCTTGGGGCAGTCCTTCAGCATGTGCCCCTCCTGGCGACAACCAAAGCATATAATCTTTGGCTTCTTACAGTCTTTGGCCAAATGCCCAGTGAATCCACAGCTTCTGCAAATTATTTGATTTGCAGTCTGGAATGCTTGGTTCTTCCTACTACCGTAGTAGTTGCTGTTGTTGTTGTTGTTGTTGCTGTATCTGGGCTTGAAACTCAAGCTTGTGTTGGGCTTGTTATTGGTAAATCTTTTAGGCTCAAACTTGGCCTTCTTCCTCTTCTCTTCTTGCAGTTGTTTGAAATCATCTTCAAGAGTGATGGCTGCATCCACCAACTCTTGGAATTCCGTCGCTCTCATCATACGGAGCTGAACCTTGAACTGGGGACTTAACCCCCTCAGAAACCTCTTTTTCTTCTTGTCCTCGGTGTTGACTTCTTCAACAGCATACCGGGACAGTTTAGAGAACTCCCTGACATAGGTCAGGATTGCCTTGTCCTTCTGCTCGAGACTCTCGAACTCTCGACGCTTCAGTTCCACAATACTTTCAGGGACATTGGATTCCCTGAACTTCCTTGCGAATTCCTCCCAGGTAAATACCTTTCCAGCCGGGTAAACGGCTACAATGTTGTCCCACCATGATGCGGCAGGTCCACACAGCAGATGGGTAGCATAACGGACCTTCTCTTGGTCGTTACATCCAACAGTGTTGAGCTTACGCTCAGTATCCATCAGCCAATCTTCCGCGTCCATTGGCTCGGGCGCGTATGCGAAAGATATAGGCTTAGTGTTTTGGAAGTCTGCTAATGTGACTCCCGGGTTCTCAGGTCTCTCCACCCTGTTCTGCTGCATCAAATCATGGAAGAATTTGTTCTGCTGCTCCAGTGTTACACGCTGCCTCTCTTCCACCAGCTGCATGTACTGGATAAAGTTTTGCTGAGTCATGGGTGGTGGTGGTGGTGGAAACTGTTCTCTGGCTGCACCCTCAGCCTCTTCCTTTTGTTTTGCTTCGCGCTCCATGCGCTGCGCTTCAGTCTCATCTCCTAGCGTTCCCGACATAACCCCCTAGTTCTGCAACACAAGATGATACTCATAATTACTCCATGCGCAAGTTTTCTGAGCTCAACATTGTGCACAGAACTAGTCACACAATGGAAATCAAGAAGCAAATCCAAATCATACAAAACATATAACCTGTATATACATACATAAGTGGTCTTATTACAATACTCAGGTCGATGTGAGTATGCAAACTCACTTATTAAAGTATATGTACAAATTTATACAAATATTACAAACTATAATACACGTGGTACTTGTGTATTATAGCCACGCCTCCCTTGGTGGACTCTAGTCGATCTTCACTCCCGGTACATCCCAGGCTTCCATCCGGTCGAATGTGTCGTCCTCCTGATAGACCCTGGAACATAAGGTCTCCCCGTTGGCTGGTAATCCGAATCGGATGATGATCCTAAGGAAAAATCAGTGTTCACAAACTGATCGTTGAGTGCATCATAGTCCACCCATCGGGTGTACTCTCCTGTAGCCCCACCATAAGGGTTACCAAAACCCATACCCGACTCAACCTGTGTCGGATATCCTCCATCCACTCCTTCATTACTAGGATAGCTCTGGTTCTGGGTTGTTGCGTCATCATTCATCTCTCCATCATAATACTCAGTAGTACTATGGGTTCCAGTATCATATCCCCAACGCCAACCCCTGGAATTCTCGATTGGGGTCTCGGAACGCTGTTTGTTTCCGGATTCCTCTCCGCCTTCGTATCCCCCATAGGAACTACCCAGGTAGTTCCCAGGTGTAGCAGGTGTAGGTTCACGTGCAAGTGGATCAATGCTGATGTAGTCACCAGCTGAATAAACTGGTGTGTGCACTACATTCTCCATAGGTTCTTTCCCCCTACTCTCCTCCTTGGGTTCGGTAAATTCCTCTAGCATCGTATCAATAGCTCCTATCAGATGATGATTCAGCTGAAAGAGTAATGATATGAAGTTACGGCTATTATCCATATATTTTGCCGCTGCTATGGGTTTGCGTTTGGCGTATTTGTAATGGTTGAGCATGGGATCTTCTTCCTCCTGATTATGAGGAATATGGGAGAACTCGGAATCCATAAGCTCTTTTGTCTTATGTTCCCGTATGTCGGTTATGGCTCTCATAACAGCTATATGGTAAGCGGTGTTGGTTGTCCTCGCTTCTCCAGCTGGCATGACTACGCTCATTCCCAAAGATTCGGGAAGTCGCAGTCCTACCCTGCACTTGGCCAACACAGGACCATCATAGAACATGTACTTCTTTACTGGAATCTGGGGATCGCACCCAAATTCCAGTAACATGGCTCGTAGGATATCAGCAAGTCCTCCTTGGTATTCGTTCAGTGTGGAATCCATAACTTTTACGTTTCTTCCCGGTCGTGAACTTGCCATGTTGGCTGTAGAAATAGAAAGATTATAAGATTAGTAATAATGCATCATAATAGAGATAATAAAGAATTATCGCACTAAAAGATATGATTGTTGTATTCTCAATTGAATATACACCATATTTTTAGAGAATTCTTTACTAATCCTATTTGACTCCTAACGTTTGGTCCCATTTACTAGGTTCCAACCTAAGGTCAAAGCTTTTGCTCTGATACCAACTGTGGTGACCCTGCATACCACTGCATGTTGTAGTATGCCAGTCGTTGATATAACATTCACGAAGTACCATTCCGCAAATATTACATCCCTCAGAGTAGTACAACAGAACATAGCAAGGTCCATAACTCATTCACATATTATTACAATTAACATACACATATCGTCTCGGAGCTCCTCTTGGGTCCTCAGAGGAATACTCCTGGGTTCGAGGCGAACCCAACTTAACTTACAATACCAGAGTCTCATTAAACTAAACATTTATTCCATTGAGCAGCTAAATATTAGGAGTTCGTGCTGCTCGGCTACTACTACTCGCGGATATCTCTAGGCTTGATCACCTCCGGAAGCCTCCCCGGTTCCGTAGACTATCAGATAGTCTACGCCTTCAACTCCACTTGAGAGGTCAGGTTCATCGTAGCCGATAATCTCGGCTCCTTCATTGTTGTCGTAGTCCTCCTCCAGACGGTTCAGACAATCTAAGCATGGGGTTTAAGAGTGGTATGAGTACGAGCGTACTCAACAAGTTCATTATAGATAAGAGGTGTTTAATGCACTAACTACGATATTAGACCAGAAAGTCTAATACCAATGCAAGTTTTGAAAAACATTTCTTCAAGAGATTGCTTTTATTTCAAAGAGCTATGTCCGTCAGCCTTCACCGGTTTACTAGAACTTCATGGAGCTCCTTTCCGGCCGCGTTCGCAGTTCCTCAATCCCGGAACAGGGAGTGACAGGTCACAGTTCTTTACACTCTGCAGAGGTGTGTTGCTTTACCCATAAGAGATCTTAACCTTGGTGCCAACCGGGCAGCTTTCCCGTCCACACTTCCTTAGGTGTGAGGCCCGGTATAAGGTCTAGCCAATCATGTTCCTCCGCTACCTCGAACACCCACCCTTTGTTGCATGCGCCGACCCTAGGTCCACGTCGGTCCCATTATTCCCGTAATTTCAGGGTGGACCCCGACCACGACAACAGTGCTGGGCTCTACCATACACTCCTACGCCGGTGGCTGCAACCCATCATAGACCGCAATACCGTGGGGAATTAGAATGGGATCCCCACCCTACCGCTTGCACTTCGAACGACAAGTGTCTACGGACTATGCCGTGGGGACTTAAGGCTTCCCCAGCCTACCGCTTGCCGCCGACAGATACAAGTGTCTACGGTAAAGCGCATCCGTTGATGAACGAGAGGTGGAAACACTTTTGACTACTCCGTCCCACTCCGGATCTTATGGTTAACACGGGTATTACGGCACAAGAATCACTGGCGACATTTGTTGTTTAATCCTAGATGGATATAAACCCGTGCAATGGAACCTCCACCATATCAACACAATCCATGGTTCCATTGCCCACCACATAGTCATATTCATAGTTATGAAAGTAGTGGTTTTTGATTTTTATGCAATAGTGATAACCATAATACTTTGCAAGTAATTTGATAAAAATACTCAAATGACATGAGCAAGTGATGAACTTGCCTGAACACTGCAAAGTTCTGCAGTTGGAAGGTATGGACTGACCCTTGTCCTCTTGTTCTGAAAAATAGCATCATTGTCCGATAAGGGCAATGGTTAAAGAAGCAATTATGCATGATTCCATTTTTAGGGTTTGTTCCCCCCTTCCGATGTCATTAGTATTTCATGTAAGAGGTTGATACTAAGAATAATTTGGGGATACTTGATTTAAAGTAAAATACAACCTTGAAATGTTGTCAAGGTGTTTTTAGAGTCCAAATGAATTTATGGACTTATTTTCATTATTGAAAATAACATGTGTGATTTAAATGATTAATTAATTCATCAAATTTGAACTTATTCTTGTTTATCTTCAAAAATTCCATTTCATATTTTATTATGATAGAGAATTTTATTCTGAGTGGTTTTCATATTTTTAATTATTTTTTTAGAGTTATTAATAATTTGTTATGTATTTTCAAAGTTTCTGCCTTATTTGGAATTTGTGAAATACCAAAAATGCCCCTGGGCCCACCTGTCAGGGTGGCCCAGCGGTTAACCCTAACCCGAGCCACACTTGGGCTCGGTCAGTCGCACCGACCCCTTCTCCTTCACTCGCTCACGAACCCTAGCCCTCGCCCACGCTCTCGCGACACCCGCGTCGCCGCCGTCTTCTCCGAATTGTTCCGGCCATCACCGGCCGTCGCCGCCGGCGAGATATGGCGCATCTGAACCGCCGTTCAACGGCGCTTCAGATCCACTGCGGCGATTTGTGAAGCGCCGCTTGCTCGTCTTGCCCCCCTTCGCTCTGGTCGCCTGGCGTGGAGGGTCGTGGCGATCTCGTCGCCACCGACGCTCCAGATGCCGTGGCGCCGCCGTGCCTGACCGTGGTGATGCTGGTGCCATGGCGCCGCCATGGCTTGGCCTGGCCTGGCGCTGCTGCGCCCTCGGCGTGTGCCGCTGTGGCCGCCATGGCCGTGCCCTGCGCTTCACTTCACCGGTGAGTATCCATCGCCTCCTACTCGCCATGTCTGCTCTGCTCACTTCTCTCCTCATCCCCTTCGTCTGGCTCAGCCACTGGCCTGCATCTCCATGTTGAGATGCTTGCCGTGACTACGCGCTGTTGCTGTAAATCTGCTGGCCTGCTACTGCCATGGTTACTACTGTTGTGCTATCCTGCCATGCTATACATGATTCTGTGCAAGATTCCTAGGCTCTGTGCTTGCTTATGTTTGCAATCCTTGCTTAATTCTATCTCTGTGATCTTGTCCTTGATGCTATTACTGCTGGATCATCAAGTGTATTTAACTATTTGCCCTGGCTGTGATTACTGTGTATAATCCTTGCAAATTTGCAAGTGTCAGTGCCTCTGATATGCCTTTCTGTGTGCTCTAATTCATGGGGATACTCCACTGAGCATAGCTGTGCCTGTACAGCTCTATCCCATGATGAACTGCTACTGGATACTTTGATATCTAGCTTATTTGATTATCTGTGATGTATTGGTTCATGTCCTGTGGCTGATCTTATTGTCTGGTTCATGTGTTGATGCTATGCTTGGTTGTGGTGATCTGTAGCAAGAGCAAGTGATGCTCTGATGAGCAATTTATCATTACTTGCTTGTGAGCAAGTGTGTGCTCCTCTCTGTGATTCACTGGTGCTCAACCAGTGCTGTTTGTGCTTCATACAGGCTTAACCTGGTGTGTATTGTTGTTGGCTTAAGCAACTGCTGTTGCTTGCAGTGATCCATTTGATCACTGCAAAGCCCTGGTGCTTTGATTTATTTGTTTTGTTCACTTATCTGTATTGCCTGAATTTTACTGAAGTGGATAAGTGATGTGAGCTGCTTTGCAGTTGTGATCATCCAATTAATTGTGACAGGGCTAGATGGATGCCAACACTCAGTTGTGTACCCTAGCCCTCTACTGAATCCAAATGGATAATGAGGTATAGGTTCTTGTGCTGGCTCAGGGTTGAGGTGGCCCTGGCAGCACTTGTGATGCTGTCCTGGTTGCTCCCCTCTCTGTGATTTGCCATGGTTTGTGTTTGCTGGCTGGAATGGAATAGCTGTTCACTGGCTTGATCCAATATTGGACTTCCAGTGACCTTTTAATGTTGACACAATATATAGACAAGTAATTGTCTATAGTCTGATGGCATAAATAGCTGTAGGTGCTAAGTGTGTGGGCTAGGCTAGCTGTGACTTCATCTTTTGCTGGATTTCTTCAGTTATGCATTGATTTGCATAACTGCTGTTCCCATAGGATGATTGCCTAATGGTCTTTACCCATATTTGCTTGCACCAAATGGCTTTGCAGCCAAATGATGACACAAACAGGGTACTCTACCCTTCTGTGCTCCTGTGATGCATTGTATGCTTATTTATGAGCAAAACTTGGTTTTGCTCAGGTTGATTTGGTTTATACCTCACTCCAGCTCCTAGATTGTTTGTTGGTGTAGAGGATTTCTTCAGGGTTGAGCTTGTGGTTGATTTACTTGCCCTGCTCCTCCTGGTGATCTTGTGGGCTTGATTCAGTGCTGTGGTGAGTTAGCAGATTGAACAGCAGTGGCTGTTCATGTGTTCTTGAGTTCTTGTGTTCTTACCAGTGAAGCCTGTCGACAGAATGGCTAGGGTTTGCTTCTAAAAAGCTTATATGTGGTGTTCCCTTGCATCCCTGGTCGACAGCTCCTGCTTGTCACTTTGGTGACTCACTGTGGGTGTGGCCTGCATGCACATAGCCCTGTGAGCAGGCTGTGTGTATGTGTAGACATGTGCTGTGCACCTGGACCTGAAACTTGGCTGTGGCATGGATCAGCTCGGCAGCTTGATCATATCCCCTTCATTTACTTTATTTGTTAACCTGCCAAGTGGCTTTGCCACTTGGCTTAATTCTGTCTTTGCTTTGATTTGTGCAGGGATCATCAATTGAGCAAAATGGACATGGAATTCATCAAATCCAAGATCAAGTGAAGATGATCTTGTAGTATTTAGACTAGGATCATTTCTTGTGCTTTTCTTTTTATTTTCTTTTATTTTTTTCAATTTCACCAATTCTTGTAATGTGTTGTAATTCATTTATGTTCTCTGATGAATACTGTAATGACAATGTAAATTGTGTGATGATCAATAAAGCTCAAGGTTTTTCTCTAATGAGCTTTATTTTACTTTATTTGCTCATTTTGTTCATTACTTATTATTTACTTAATGAATTTCCTCATAATTCAATATTTAGGGTAATTATTTAATGTTTGAATTTGAAATTCAAATTCAACATTGGTTTGTATTCAACCATGTCACTTCATTTAGAATCCAATCATGCAAACTCTCCCCTCTCTTCTCAAAACCCTGAACTAGTGAAGTGAGATGCAAGTTTATCGCACTCTCGAAACCCTAACCCTGTAAGGTGTCGAGAGAGAAACTTGTCCCCCTCCGATGCAGTTTTTGTTTAAAAGCGCGAAATTTCCCCAGAATTTACTATGCAATGCACATCCCTTTCTAAAATCTACCCCTCGATCGTCTCTAAACCTGGGACATTACACCGGCGCGGCCAAGGAGGTGGCCGCGCCACCATGTGGTGTGGGCCCCTCCTTGCCCCACTTTGCCATCTCTTTCTCCCAGCACCTTCTCTCTCCCGAAAAAACTCGTACCAGGTTCCTCTCACTCGCGTTTTTGCTCAAGAACTCCAGATTTCTCGATCTCTTTGCTCAGCCCAGATTTCTGTCTGAAATTTGGCACATTTGCTCTTCGGTATGTGACTCCTCCACCCATCCAAGTAGAATTTTGTTTGGTTGAGTATATCTTGAATATTTTGCTGCTGTAGGTAACATGTTTAGTGAGCTTGCATGCTTGTTCTAAGTGGTAGAAACTAGTTTTGATGCATGATTAGTACTCTAGCAAGTCCCTATGGTAGTTTCCCTCAATTATATGTCACCAAATCAAATTTTTATATTGTTTGTTGAAATTTCAGAAAATGGAGTGGAATAGATATCACTTGAACCAGCAAGAATTGGAAGTCCAACAAGTTATGAGAGTCAATCGTGAAGAGGGAGTATACCCCTCTTACTACCCGTGCGCGGATTTTATGAGAAGCGCGGGAATACTTGAAGATGTTCAAAGTCTAATTTCTCGTGCAGGGCTGAGTGACTTTATTGAAGGAGAGCCAAGACAATATGTAAAATTAACTATGTCTTTTGTGCAGGACTTCAAGTTCAATTGGTCGCGATCTAACCCCACGGTCCAGTATAAAATTTACAATAAAGCTGTCAACTTGCCATTTAGTGTTTTTTGTGCAGCAATTAGAGTACCGCAATGGGGGTCATGCGAGAAGATAAGGGGATCGCCGCAAGAACTCTTGGACCTCTTCAAGATGATTT
Organism: Lolium perenne; assembly: GCF_019359855.2. NCBI lineage: Eukaryota > Viridiplantae > Streptophyta > Magnoliopsida > Poales > Poaceae > Lolium > Lolium perenne. Next base: position 187,404,616 of record NC_067246.2, on the reverse strand, counting down.
GCGATGGAAGGAGTTTCTTAGGGGATAGTGGTAAAATCACTAGTATTCAGCTCCCGGCTATCCGCTACTTTGCCTATTTTATTACCAAATGCGTTCTTGCTAAAAAGATTGGTGGTAAACTTTCTATCCCGGATTTGGCTTTTCTAGCTGCGGCACTGCAAAATAGTAAGACTTATAATTTGGGGGCATTGATAGCTTATAGACTTGCTACTAACCGTGAGAAAGGTGGAATTTGTGGAGGTCTCATCGCCTCTCGTTTACTAGCTTTTCATAATGTAGAACCTCATCATTTTGATATTCCATTCCCCATAGAAAAACTTGACATAGCCTCTATGATTAAACATGAATTTGTTTCAGATTCCTCCAACTTGGGTAACCTGTTTTACAAGATGACATTTTATAAGAAAGTCTGGAGAATAACTAAGAAAACTGAGATACTAGTAAGATTGCCTGCGCCTGTTTTGTCTAACCTTGATTCCAGGGGAGATTGGTCGGTCACAGAAGGTGCACTGGATGCACACATAGAGAGAGGAGGTCAACATGCAAGAGACGACACGGAGGTCGAGGAGCCCCTCGACTCATCATCCGATGCAGCAAGTTCCTCGCATCAACATGGTGGATATGCGGAGCCTTGATGTCTACGTTCCCCCTCCTTTCCTGTAGACAGTGTTGGGCCTCCAAGAGCAGAGGTTTGTAGAACAGCAGCAAGTTTTCCCTTAAGTGGATCACCCAAGGTTTATCGAACTCAGGGAGGAAGAGGTCAAAGATATCCCTCTCATGCAACCCTGCAACCACAAAGCAAGAAGTCTCTTGCGTCCCCAACACACCCAATAGGTGCACTAGTTCGGCGAAGAGATAGTGAAATACAGGTGGTATGAATAAGTATGAGCAGTAGCAACGGTGCCAGAAAATAGCTTGCTGGCGTGTAGTTGATGGTGGTAGTATTGCAGCAGTAGTAACGCAAAGAAACAAGAAACAAGAAGCGATAGCAGTATTTAGGAACAAGGCCTAGGGATTACACTTTCACTAGTGGACACTCTCAACATTGATCACATAACAGAATAGATAAATGCATACTCTACACTTTTGTTGGATGATGAACACATTGCGTAGGATTACACGAACCCTCAATGCCGGAGTTAACAAGCTCCACAATTACTGTTCATATTTTAGTAACCTTATAGTGTAAGATAGATCAACAGACTAAACCAAGTACTAACATAGCATGCACACTGTCACCTTCATGCATATGTAGGAGGAATAGATCACATCAATATTATCATAGCAATAGTTAACTTCGCAATCTACAAGAGATCATGATCATAGCATAAACCAAGTACTAACACGGTGCACACACTGTCACCTTTACACACGTGCAGGAGGAATAGAACTACTTTAATAACTTTGCTAGAGTAGCACATAGATAAATTGTGATACAAACTCATATGAATCTCAATCATGTAAAGCAGCTCATGAGATCATTGTATTGAAGTACATAGTAGAGAGATTAACCACATAGCTACCGGTACAGCCCCGAGCCTCGATGGAGAACTACTCCCTCCTCATGGGAGCAGCAGCGGTGATGAAGATGGCGGTGGAGATGGCAGCGGTGTCGATGGAGAAGCCTTCCGGGGGCACTTCCCCGTTTCGGCGGGGTGCCGGAACAGAGACTCCTGTCCCCCAGATCTTGGCGTCGCGATGGCGGCGGCTCTGGAAGGTTTCTGTGGGTTTTGTCGAACGCCCCAGGGTTTTCGATCCAGGGGCTTTATATAGGCGAAGAGGCGGCGCAGGAGGGTCGAAGGGGTGGCGAGACCATAGGGCGGCGCGGCCAGGGCCTGGGCCGCGCCGGCCTATGGTCTGGGGGCCCAGTGCCCTCCCTCTGGTCCTTCTCGTGTGTTCTGGATGCTTCCGGTGAAAATAGGAACCTGGGCGTTGATTTCGTCCGATTTCGAGAATATTTCGTTACTAGGATTTCTGAAACCAAAAACAGCAGAAAACAGGAACTGGCACTTCGGCATCTTGTTAATAGGTTAGTTCCAGAAAATGCACGAATATGACATAAAGTGTGCACAAAACATGTAGATAACATCAATAATGTGGCATGGAACATAAGAAATTATCGATACGTCGGAGACGTATCAAGCCTCCACGCTTTTCTTCTGCACAGGAACTTTACTATGACTACTCCATGGACTATCCACCGGCGAGGAACAACGACCCTCGTTGGGGTTGAACTCCACTTAGGCCAAAAGCCTAAGCTTGGGGGGAGGTATACCGGCATCACTCATTCTTTGCATATTATGGTTGCTGGATACTTGTACATACTTGTTTTGTTCGTTTGAGTGGTTTTCTAATGAGAGGAAGATGATATTTGGGGAAGTGCTGCCTGAAAACAGATTCTGAAATGTTACCGTAAAAATTCTCAAAAATAGGCAGAGCGTCATTTTGAGCTGCCAATTTTTGTGCAGGTTCCCCAGGTTGTTATCTAACTTTCATTAGTTGAACACTTTTCGAGCTGAGCAACGTAAGATTTTTGTAAAAATCGATTTCTGTACTGCTGTCAGGTTTTGGCAGAATTCTGCCATCTCGCTTTTCTGTGTTTCTTTTAGTTTGCTATTTCTTGTTTTTGCTTTGTTTTCTTCCCAAAACACAAAAAGACCAAAAATATTTCTGTTGTTTCTCTTCACCATTTGTTTGCTTTGGTTTCTTGCATTTGTTTCACTTTATTTGCTATTGCTAGTTTGCTATAAGAAAACCCAAAAAGATTTTGCTTTGTTTGTTTGTTTCCTTTTGTTCTTGTTTCTAATTCGAAAACACCAAAAATATTTGCTGTTCTTCTTTGGTTTGTAAAGTTCTTTATGAGTTCAATGGTCTTCGGTGGCTGGAGCGTGGTTTTCATTTCATATTATCCAAGCTACACAAGTGAAAAAGCAATAATGACGATCTACAACAATCTGATTGTGGTGAGAGGCTGGTATGAACTCTATTTGTTTTCATTTTTGTACATATACTCATCCATGTGAGCATGCTTAGTTGGTTCATGTGAGGTATATGTTATTTGAGAAAGTCTAGTAGTTCGTGATCTCTCATGTTTAGCTCCAATTTATTAATATGAGTAGCATGTCATGGATGTTTGCTTGCATTGTTTTATTCATAAGTAAGTATGGCATTGTGGTATCCTCCTCTGAATAATTCATTTATATCGACTTGGCACATGCTCACGCATGCATATGACTGAACAAAAAGTCAATTAAGCCTCGATGATCTATATTGCTTCAGAGTTCTTGTATCACTTTTATGCCTCCGTTAATTTATTTTGCCGCAAGCATGATTATGACAGTTACTGCTCTCTTGATTTGTCACTCCCTAGTCTATTACTAGCCTTCACTTGTACTGAGCGGGAACACCGCTCGTGCTTCCAAACACATGAAAACCAAGTTATTCAAAAGTGTCCACCATAAATACCTATGCATGGCATTTCAAACCATTCCAAGTAAATTCTCATGCGCTACCTTTAAAACCTTCAAAATGCTTCTCAATTTGTGTTTATGTTTCATAGCTCATGAGGAAGTATGTGGTGTTTAGCTTTCAACCTTGTCATTTACTTTTGACGGATTCTCATATGGACTAGTGGCACATCCGCTTATCCAATAATTTTGCAAAAAGAGCTGGCAATGGGATTCCGAGTCCCGAATTAATTAACTTAAATAGACACTCCTCCATGGTTTGTGATTGTTGGACGGCACCCGAAGGATTCGGTTAGCCATGGCTTGTGTAAGCAAAGGTTGGGGGGAGTGTCATCATCATAATAAAAATAAAATAAAAGGGCACTCCTTCATGGTATGAGATTGTTTGCAGGCACCCGAGGATTCGGTTAGCCATGGTTTGTGAAAGAAAGGTTGGAAGGAGTGCCAAATAAATATGCAATAATTCATGGGAGCCACTCTTGAAAGTCTGGTTGGCGAGGTAGTTGGTGTACCCATTACCATTCGTTGACAACAACAAACACCTCTCAAAATAATTTTACTCCTGATTTCAAAAAATGAAAAGCTCTAGCGCATGTTAATCCCTGCTTCCCTCTGCGAAGGGTCAATCTTTTACTTTTATGTTGTGTCTCCATTATTTCTTTGAGCACTATCTTGAGAGCACAACTGTCATTCTTAGTATAATATGCTTGTCTCAAAATATGATTGATTGTGGTATAACTTTGATGCATTTATCTTTTGACAATCACTACTTCTAGTCTTTCTATGAACTCCAGAGGTGCCCGGGCATTTATGTTTTGCCAATCAAATACAGGCAAGCGAGATACCACTTTATCATACTTTCTTATGAACATTGCAATCCTGCTTATATACATGATTCATGATGCTTATTATTAATTGTTGGTACCTCTCCATGATTGACATAGCTGTTAGATGATCTTATTTGCATGTATCTCATTATGAATTGCTTAAGTATTAGCCATAGCATGAGAATATATACATCATATGAGCAAATGTGTTCGTGAAAGTTCTTTTATCGCTCAGTTGTTAACTGAATTGCTTGAGGACAAGCAATAAGCTAAGCTTGGGGGGAGTTGATACGTCCAAAACGTATCTACTTTCCCGAACACTTTTGCTATTGTTTTGCCTCTAATTTGTGTATTTTGGATGCAACTAACACGGACTAACGCTGTTTTCAGCAGAACTGTTCTGATGTCTTGTTTTTGTGCAGAAATCCAACTTTTGGGAAAATCCTCGGAATTTATGCAGAAGGCCCTATTTTCCCAGAATAATGACGGAGCCAGGAGGACAATTAAGGTGGAGGCCCGAGGGCCCCACACCATAGGGCGGCGCGGCCCGGGGGGGCCCGCGCGGCCCTGTGGTGTGGCCCCCTCGGCCGGCCTCCGACGCCCTCCTTCGGACTATTTATCGGCCTCGACCTAAAAACGCACGGGGAGAAGTCAAAGTCGCCAGAAACCCTCCAGAACGCCGCCACATCGCGAAACTCCATCGCGGGAGCCAGAAGTCTCCGTTCTGGCACTCCGCCGGGACGGGGAATTGGAGGAGATCATCGCCGCCATCACCGCCAACGCCTCTACATCAACCAGCCATGTTTCCCCCATCCATGTGTGAGTAATTCCCCCGCTGTAGGCCGAAGGGGATGGTAGGGATTGGATGAGATTGGTCATGTAATAGCATAAGATTGTTAGGGCATAGTGCCTAGTGTCCGTAATTGGTACTTTGATGATATTGTTGCAACTTGTTATGCTTAATGCTTGTCACTAGGGCCCGAGTGCCATGATCTCAGATCTGAACATGTTATTGCTTCATCAAGATAATCATTGTTTATGGTCTTACCTATAAGTTGTATACACATGTCGCTGTCCGGAACCAATGGCCCCGAAGTGACAAGAATTGGGACAACCGAAGGGGATGGTAGCGATGTGAGGATCACATGTGTTCACGGAGTGTTAATGCTTTGCTCCGGTACTCTATTAAAAGGAGTACCTTAATATCCAGTAGTTTCCCTTGAGGCCCGGCTGCCACCGGCTGGTAGGACAAAAGATGTTGTGCAAGTTTCTCATTGCGAGCACGCACGACTATATATGTAACACATGCCTATTGATTGCTTTGTACTTGGACACCGTTTTATTATTATCTGCAAATGCCCTGCTATGATTGTTACATGAGTTTCTCTCATCCATGCAACGCCCGTCATCCGTCCCCGTGCCTACAGTATTTTAATCCTGCTGTTTACTAAAATCACTACTGCTGTCTTTGTTACTCTGCTGCTGTTATTTCACTACTGCTACTGCTATAAAACTGTTACTACTGATAAACTCTTGCGAGCAAGTCTATTTCCAGGTGCAGCTGAATTGACAACTCCGCTGTTAAGGCTTCCAAGTGTTCTTTGTCTCCCCTTGTGTCGAATCAATAAATTAGGTTTTACTTCCCTCGAAGACTGTTGCGATCCCCTATACTTGTGGGTCATCATTCATCAGTTGCTTGTTAAAAGCTGTGATGCTCCATCTTGTGCCTTACTGGTGCTAAATTTGAGCTGTGTGTGGTTACAGATAAGTGCTGGTGTGTGCTGTTGTTGGCTTAAGCAACTGCTATTGCTTGCAGTGATCCATTGGATCCACTGCAAGGCTCTGGTGTCTTGATTACTTGTATAAATCATTTATCTGTGTAGCTTAGCAAGATTTATTAGATAAATGAGATGAACTGTTTCTGCAGTTATGATTCTTTAACTTGATTGACTTGAGCTAGAGGGATGCCAACCACTGGTTGGGTACCCTAGCTCATACTGAACCCTATTGGGTGATGATGTGATGTGCTGGGCTTGGTGGCTTCATTGTTTTTGTGGTTGAGGTGGCCTCAACAGCATTTCTTGCTGTTCAGGAAGCTCCCACCCAAGTTGGCTTGATGTGTATGGACAAATGCTTTCTGGTTAAACCATATTTGGTTGCCAGATGCTTTTAATGTTGACAAACATGTATAGACACTTGATTGTCTATCTGTCTGATGGTTTAGCTGGCTATAGGTTGTCAAGTGAACTTGTGTAGCTGGCTAGGGACTAAATCCATGTTGGATTTCTCTGATTGTGTCCCTGTGTGGACACAATCAGTGTTCCCTGGATAATTTCCTACTGGCTTTTTCTATGTTTGCTTGTACCAAATGGCTAGATAGCCATATGATGACACAAACAGGGCTTCCTACCCTTGTGGTGTGCTTGAGATCATGCCTGTGCAATTTATGAACAAAACCATTTGGTTTGTTCATGATGATGTGTATACCTCACTCCAGCTCCCAGAATTTGTGTTGGTGTAGAGGTTTTGCTGCTGGTTGATTTCTTGGCTTGCCCTGCTCCTCCTTGCAAGCTTGATGCTTGGTTAATTTCTGGTGATTTGGGAATAGGTGAGACAGCTCTGGCTGTTCACCTGTTCTTGGTGTTCTTGAGCTGTTCTAGCTATCTGGTGACTTACCCTGCTGCTGTGTTGATGGATGAGCTAGGGTTTACTGTGGAAAAGGGTTTTATATGCCAGGCCCTTGCTTCTTCGGGTCGACAAAGACTCGCCTGTCATGTGTTGGTGACTCCTCTCGTGCCGTGTGTGTGTGTGCTGCATGCACAAGGCCTGGTGAGCTGCTAGGCTGTGTGTGTGTGCACATGCTTGGTATCTGGCTTGTGTCTTGGCTGAGAGATGGATCAGCTCGGCAGCTTTGATCATATCTCCTCCCTTTTCATTTAGTTTCTAACCTGCCAAGTGGCTATGCCACTTGGCATAACTTGTGTTTGTTGTGTTTATGTGCAGGTTCAAATTGATGATCAAATGAACATGATGATCTTCAAGCTCAAGATTAGATGATATTCACATTGTAGTATTTAGGACAGATTCATACTTGTACTTTTCTTTTGTCTTCTTTTTCTATTTATCCAAATTTGTGTAATGTGTTGTAATAATTCATTTATTTCAATTCTGAATATTGTAATTGACAATGTATAATGTGTGGTTATCAATAAAGCTCCCATTTTCCTTAATGAGCTTTACATAATTGTTGTATTACTTATAATCTTGATTATTGATAATTGTTTATGAAATTATCTCAAGTTTGAATTATGTGATAATCATTTGATGTTTGAATTTGAATTTCAAATTCAAATTTGGATTGAATTCAATCATACAACTTAGTTTAGAATTCAATCATGCAACTTAAGTTTGTGATGCAAACTCTCCACTCTCTTCTCAAAACCCTGGTTTAGTTGAATAAGGAACAGGTTTGTCGCACTCTCGAAACCCTAACCCTGTAAGGTGTCGAGAGAGAAACTTGTCCCCCTTCGATGCAGTTTTTGTTTAAAAGCGCGAAATTTCCCCGTAAATTACAATGCAATGCACATCCCTTTCTAAAATCTACCCCTCGATTGTCTCTAAACCTGGGACATTACACTAGTTTTGATGCATGCTTAGTACTCTAGCAAGTTCCTATAGTAGTTTCCCTCAATTATACGTCTCCAAATCAACTTTTATAATGTTTATTGAAAAATTTCAGAAAATGGAGTGGAATAGGCACCAACTAAACCAACAAGAATTGGAGGTGCAACAAGTTATGAGAGTTCACCGCGAAGAGGGAGTATACCCCTCTTACTACCCGTGCGTTGATTTTATGAGGAGTGCAGGAATCTTGTGAGATGTTCAAAATCTGATTTCCAATGCAGGGTTGGAAAGTTTTGTTGTTGGTGAACCTTACCAATATGCAAAACTGACCATGTCAGTGGTGCAGGATTTTGAATTCAATTGGTCCCAAACTAACCCCATGGTTCGATACAAAATTTATAATAAAACTGTCAACTTGCCATTTGATGATTTTTGTGCAGCAATTAGAGTGCCACAATGGGGATCATGCGAGAAGGTTAGGGGACTACCGCAGGAGCTCTTAAACCTATACAAGATGATTTGTCAAGGGAGAAGCTTCTCAGATGATAGTGGTAAAATCAGTAGTATTCAACTCCCAGCTATTCGCTACTTTGCTTATTTCATCACCAAGTGCGTTCTTGCTAGAAAGAATGCAAGTAAGTTATCTATCCAGGATTTGGCTTTCCTAGCTGCTGCATTACAAGGTGATAGGACTTATAATTTGGGTGCTTTGATAGCCTATAGACTTTCTACTAACCGTGGGAAGGGAGGAATTTGTGGAGGTCTCATCGCCTCTCGTTTATTAGCTATGCACGGTGTAGAACCTCACCATCTTGATATTCAACTCTCCATAGAGAAACTTGACATAGTCTCCATGATTAAACATGAATTTGTTTCTGATTTGTCTAATTTGAGTAACCTGTCTTACAAGATAACATTTTACAAGAAAACTTGGAAAGGCTAGTAGGATTGCCTACACCTGTTTTGTTTAACCTTGATTCCAGGAAGGATTGGTCGGTCACGGAAGGTGAACTGAATGCATACATAGAGGGGGGTGGCCATCATGCAGGGGACGGCACGGAGGAGGCCGAGGAACACCTCGACTTGTCATCCGATGCAGCGAGTTCTTCGCATAAACATTTTGGGCATGAGGATCCTTCACCCTTTTCTTCTGCACTGGGACCTTATTATGACTACGCCATGTATGATCCACCGGCGTGGAACCCTGACCCTCGCTGGGGTTGAACTCCACTTAGGCCAAAAGCCTAAGCTTGGGGGGAGGTATACCGGCATCACTCATTTTTTGCATATTATAGTTGCTGCATACTTGTACATACTTGTTTAGCTTCTTAAAGTGGTTTTCTAATAAGAGGGAGATGATATTTGGGGAAGTGCTGCCTGAAAACAGATTCTGGACTGATACCAAAAAAATTCTCAAAAATAGCCAGAACGTTATTTTGCGAAGCCAATTTTTTTTTGCCTGTTCCCCAGGTTGTTATCTAACTTTCATTAGTTGAACACTTTTCGAGCTGAGCAGCGGAAGAATTTCTTAAAAATCGATTATTGTACTGCTGTCAAGTTTGACGAATTCCTGCTGCTTTGTATTTATATGACTCTTCTAGTTTTCATTTTCTTGTTTTTGCCTTGTTTCTTTCCTAAAACACAAAAAGACCAAAAATATTTCTGTTGTTTCTCTTTACCATTTGTTTATTTTGGTTTCTTGCTCTTATTTTGCTTTATTTGCTATCGTTGGTTTGCTATAAGAAAATCCAAAAAGATTTTGCTTTGTTTGCTTGTTTCCTTTTGTTCTTGCTTCCAATTCGAAAACACCAAAAATATTTGCTGTTCTTCTTTGGTTTTGTAAAGTTCATTATGAAGTTCAATGGTCTTTGGTGGCTGGAGCGTGGTTTTCATTCCATATTATTCAAGCTACACAAGTGAAAGGCAATAATGACGATCTACGACAATTCAACTGTGGTGAGAGGCTGGTATGAACTCTATTTGTTTTCATTTTTGTACATATACTCATCCATGTGAGCATGCTTAGTTGGTTCATGTGAGGTATATGTCATTTAAGAAAGTCTAGTAGTTCATAATCTCTCATGTTTAGCTCCAGTTTATTAATATGAGTAGCATGTCATGGATGTTTGCTTGCATTGTTTTATTCATAAATAGGTATGACATTATGGTATCCTCCTCTGAATAATTCATTTGAATCGACTTGGCACATGCTCACGCATGCATATGACTGAACAAAAGTCAATTAAGCCTCGATGATTTACTTTGCTTTAGAGTTCTTGTATCACTTTTATGCCTCCGTTAATTTATTTTGCCGCAAGCATGATTATGACGGTTATTGCTCTCTTGATTGTCGCTCCCCAGTCTATTGCTAGCCTTCACTTGTACTGAAGGGGAACACTGCTCGTGCTTCCAAACCCCTGAAAACCAAGTTATTCCAAAGTGTCCACCATAAATACCTATGCATGGCATTTCAAACCATTCCAAGTAAATTCTCATGCTCTACCTTTAAACCTTCAAAATGCTTCTCAATTTGTGTCAATGTTTTATAGCTCATGAGGAAGTATGTGGTGTTTATCTTTCAACCTTGTCATTTACTTTTGACAGACTTTCATAATAAGAGCTGGCAACGGGGTTCCCAGCCCCAATTAATCAAACTTCATTAATAATTCTCTTCACATGTTTTGCCCTGATTCATCAGTAAGCAACTTAATTTTGCAAATAGACACTCCTCCATGGTATGAGAATGATGGAAGGCACCCGAGGATTCGGCTAGCCATGGCTTGTGTAAGCAAAGGTTGGGGGGAGTGTCACCCATAATAAAACTAAAGTACATGTGTAAACAAAAGAGAAGAGGGATGATCTACCTTGCTAGTAGAGATAACATCCTTCATGGGAGCCGCTCTTGAAAGTCTGGTTGACGAGGTAGTTGGAGTACCCATTGCCATTCGTTGACAACAACAAACACCTCTCAAAATAATTTTACTCCTGTTTTAAAAATTAAAAGCTCTAGCACATGTTAATCCCTGCTTCCCTCTGCGAAGGGTCAATCTTTTACTTTTACATTGAGTCACCATCCTTTCTTTGAGCACTTTCTTGAGAGCACAACTGTCATTCTTAGTATAATATGCTTGTCCCAAAATGTGATTAACTGTGGTATAACTTTGATGCTTTTATCTTTGACAATCTCTACTTCTAGTCTTTCAATGAACTTCAAAGGTGCCCGAGCTTTTATGTTTTGCTGTACAAATACGGGCAAGCGAGGTACCACTTTATCATATCCTTTTATGAACATTGCAATCCTGCTGATAGACATGATTCATGATGCTTATTATTAATTTGTTGGTACCTTTTCCATGATTGACATAGCTATTAGATGACTTTATTTGCATGTATCTTATTATGAATTGCCTAAGTACTTGTCCATATCATGAGAATATTTACATCATATGAACAAATGTGTTCGTGAAAGTTCTTTTATCGCACTCGCTTGTTAACTGAATTGCTTGAGGACAAGCAATAAGCTAAGCTTGGGGGGAGTTGATACGTCCAAAACGTATCTACTTTCCCGAACACTTTTGCTATTGTTTTGCCTCTAATTTGTGTATTTTGGATACAACTAACACGGACTAACGCTGTTTTCGGCAGAATTGCCCTGGTGTCTCGTTTTTGTGCAGAAATTCAACTTTCAGGAAAATCCCCGGAATTAATGTCAAAGGGCTTATTTTCCCAGAAGATTCACGGAGCCAGAAGGGCGGGCCAGGGGGAGGCCCAGGGCCTCCACACCATGGACCGGCGCGGCCTAGGAGGGGGGCGCGCCGCCCTATGGTGTGGCCGCCTCGGCCAGCCTCTGACGCCCCCCTCTGGACTATTTAAGGTCTTTGACCTAAAAACGCGAGACGGGAAGTCGAAGTCGCCAGAAGCCATCCAGACGGGACGGGGAATTGGAGGAGATCATCGCCATCATCACCAACGACGCCTCTCCATCGACCAGCCATGTTTCCCCCATCCATGTGTGAGTAATTCCCCCGCTGTAGGCTGAAGGGGATGGTAGGGATTGGATGATATTGGTCATGTAATAGCATAAGATTGTTAGGGCATAGTGCCTAGTGTCCGTAATTGGTACTTTGATGATATTGTTGCAACTTGTTATGCTTAATGCTTGTCACTAGGGCCCGAGTGCCATGATCTCAGATCTGAACATGTTATTATTTCATGATGATATTCATTGTTTTATGATCTTACCTGCAAGTTGTATACACATGTCGCTGTCCGGAACCCGAGGCCCCAAAGTGACAGAAATTGGGACAACCGGAGGGGAAGGCGGTGATGTGAGGATCACATGTGTTCACGGAGTGTTAATGCTTTGCTCCGGTGCTCTATTAAATGGTGTACCTTAATTTCCAGTAGATTCCCTAGAGGCCCGGCTGCCACCGGCTGGTAGGACAAAAGATGTTGTGCAAGTTTCTCGTTGCGAGCACGTACGACTAAATATGGAACACATGCCTATGGATTGTTTAGTACTTGGATACCGTTTTATTACTATCTGCAAATGCCCTACTTTGATTGTTACATGAGTTTCTCTCATCCATGCAACGCCCGTTCATCCATCCCTGTGCCTACAGTATTTTAATCATGCTGTTTACTATAATCACTACTGCTGTCTTTGTTACACTGCTGCTGATATTTCACTACTGCTACTGCTATAAAACTGTTACTACTGATAAACTCTTGCGAGCAAGTCTGTTTCCAGGTGCAGCTGAATTGACAACTCCGCTGTTAAGGCTTTCATGTATTCTTTGGCTCCCCTTGTGTCGAATCAATAAATTGGGTTTTACTTCCCGCGAAGACTATTGTGATCCCCTATACTTGTGGGACATCACCCTGCACCCCAAGACATATTAAAGAGGTACAAGCGTCAAAGCTTGGGGATGCCCAAGGCATCCCCTCTTCATCAACAAAGCAACAAGTCATCTCTCTATACACTATATTTTTATTGCTTCATACGCTATGTGTTATTCTTGGAGTGTCTTTATTTTTGTTTTTTTTTTGTTTTGTTTTTTGTAGCATATGTTGGACCCCGACACATTTGTTAGAAAGACCCGCTCCTTTTTAATTGCATAGAACGCTCTAGTTTTCGCTGTTATTGTTATGCGAGTGTTCTAGTTTTCTGATACTGTGTTTAGCTCTTGTTCTTTCAGTTGAATTTTGTTCAGAGCACGTTAGTATTCATTATTTGTGTATGATTATCTCTCTAGTCCATATTGAATTTCAACTCTGAGAGTTATTTCAAATAAGTTGATTGGTGTTGGATACGAGTAAAATATTTCATGACTATAGTGTTGCAAATGGAAGCTTGTCTAGACTGTGGCATAGACTTTGGTATGTCATGTTGGAAGTTATTCTTGTCATATGCTTAGTATTTATTGTTGTAGCATGACTTATTTCAAATGTCTAAGAGTGCATAATGTATCATTAAAAGAATCCTGTGTTGTTTCTATTATAAAAACATGATATTGTGGTATTCTCCTTTAATGCTTTATTGGGTTGACTTGGCGCATGCTTATAACATGTTGTGACTATAACCAGTCAACTAAAGTCTGTATGACCATTTAGTTTTTTATTTGTAATATCACTTTATGCTTTGATTGATAATGTTTTGTCGCTATACATGATTATGACCATTATTGCTCTCTTAGTTGGTTGCTTCTAGTCTTTTTGCTAGCCTTCACCTGTACTGAGTATGAGCTCTACTCGTGCATCCAACCACCAAAAACCAAAGTTGCCAATTGTGTCCACCATATCTACCTATATGTGGTATTTTACCGCCACTCCAAATCAAATTACTTGTGTGCTACCTTTAAACCTTCAAAAATTATCACATGTTTTGTGTAAATTATAGCTCATGAGAAAGTAGTCTAAAAACTATTGTAGTAAGTATTATGTCCTATGTATTTTTAGTTTTTATAAGTTGCTTGTTGTGTGATAACCATGCCATCATGGGGAACACCATCAATATGCCTTTGTTGAACATCATGTGAAATACTATGCATGCTCATCTTATTTGAAGTAAGGGAGATTTACCATGAGTTGCAAACATTTGAGTATGCATATTGTTAGAGATGAACATTGGGCCGCCAACTAAAGCCATGTTCACATGGTGGAAGTTTCACCTGGGCAAAAAGTTCAAATATTTGTTGTCCTTGCTTTCCCGGTATGGATGTCCAAAAAATTGAGATTCATCAAAATTGAGAAATCAAATGAGATTCATCTCCTAGGACCTTTGTACAGGAGGAAAGGAGGTACCCCTTTGTGACACTTGGTTAAAACATATCTATGCGATGAAAATGCATGAAAGTCCAAGCTAATTAGGACAAGGTGTGAGTAGTATTGGTATATTATGCATGAGGCAAGCAAACTTATAGGAAGTAATTATGCATAAGCCATACTATTTAGCACTACCGTTGATATAAGTAGCACCTCTCAAAATAAATATTTTTAACACTCCTACTGCTTTCAAAATAAAAAGCTCTAGCACATGGGTAATCCCCGCTTTCCTCTGCGAAGGGCCTTTCTTTTACTTTCATGTTGAGTCTACTTTATGCATCGATTAAGAGAGCATAGTTGTCATTCTTAGTGCAATGTGCATAGTCCCAAAAAATTATTGATTGATTCATGATTGTGCTATTGCTTGCTCTTAAATTATTTGTATCTAGTCACCCTGTGAACTTTGAAGGTGTCCTTGCATTTATGTTTTGCTATTCCATGAGTACATGTTGAGTACTACTTTATTATGTTTACTCTATGATTATAAACACACAGTTGCTTTCAACGCACTATTATTCATGATCCTTTGTTTGAGTTACTCTTCATGTTATAGCATAGTTGCTAAGTTCTATTGAATTATATCTATCATGCTTAGAGTAATTAGATCCCAGCTCACAATGCTTTACATGCTTGATCAAGATTGTGTTGGTTTCATGTCACCTCAAAAATTATTTTGTTATCACTTACCTACTCGAGGACGAGCAGGAGTTAAGCTTGGGGATGCTTGATACGTCTCAAACGTATCTGTAATTTTTGATGCTCCATGCTTGTTTTACACCAATTCATATATGTTTTGTTTACACTTCGTGACACTTTTATGCATTTTCCAGAATTAACCTATTGACAAGATGCCACAGTGTCAGTTCCCTGTTTTATGTTGTTTTTATATATTTCAGAAAAGTTGTACGAGAAATATTCTCGAAATTGGACGAAACAAAAGCCGAAGTCAATATTTTACCGAAACGAAGACGAAGTCCGGAGGGGGGGGATGAAGAGGCGCACCAGGGCGCCCACACCACTGCTCGGCGCGGCCTAGGGCGGGTGATGTCTACTCATGCTTCTTTTCCTGTAGACAGTGTTGGGCCTCCAAGAGCAGAGGTTTGTAGAACAGCAGCAAGTTTTCCCTTTAAGTGGATCACCCAAGGTTTATCGAACTCGGGGAGGAAGAGGTCAAAGATATCCCTCTCAAGCAACCCTGCAACCACAAAGCAAGAAGTCTCTTGTGTCCCCAACACACCTAATACACTTGTCAGATGTATAGGTGCACTAGTTCGGCGAAGAGATAGTGAAATACAGGTGGTATGAATGAATATGAGTAGTAGTAACGGCACCAGAAAATAGCTTGCTGCTACAACTGGCGTGTGGTTGATGGTGGTAATATTGCAGGCAGTACAGATGCAGTAGAACAATAAACAAGCGATGATTGCAGTATTTGGGAACAAGGCCTAGGGATCATACTTTCACTAGTGGACACTCTCAACATTGATCACATAACAGAATAAATAGATATATGCTCTACTCTACACTCTCTTGTTGGATGATGAACACCACTAATTGTGTAGGGCTACAAGAACCCTCAATGCCGGAGTTAACAAGCTCCACAATATTCGATATTCATATTTAAATAACCTTAGAGTGCATGATAGATCAACACAACTATACCAAGTACTAACATAGCATGCACACTGTCACCTTCATACTATGAAAGGAGGAATAGATCACATCAATACCATCATAGTAATAGTTAACTTCATAATCTACAAGAGATCATAATCAAAAACTACGCCAAGTACTACATGATGCACACACTATCACCATTACATCATGAAGGAGGAATAGAGTACTTTAATAACATCACTAGAGTAGCACATAGATTAATAGTGATACAAAACACATTGTAATCATAAAGGGATATAAATAAGCACTTCACTATGCTATTCATAACAGTGAATAAGTATTCTGTGAAATATAGCCTAAGAGACCCACACGGTGCACACACTGTCACCTTTACACACGTGGGACAAGGAGTCTCCGGAGATCACATAAGTAAAATCCACTTGAATAGCATAACGACATCTAGATTACAAGCTCATCATATGAATCTCAATCATGTAAAGCAGCTCATGAGATTATTGTATTGAAGTACATAGGGAGAGAGATTAACCACATAGCTACCGGTACAGCCCTTAGCCTCGATGGAGAACTACTCCCTCCTCATGGGAGACAGCAGCAGTGATGAAGATGGCGGTGGTGTCAATGGAGATGCCTTCCGGGGGCACTTCCCCGTCCCGGCGGCGTGCCGGAACAAAGACTCCTGTCCCACAGATATTGGCTTCGCGATGGCGGCGGCTCTGGAAGGTTTCTCGTACCGTGCCTTTTTCCGTCTCGAAGATTTAGGTCGGGGACCTTTAAATAGGCGAAGAGGCGGAGTCGGAGGGCTGACAAGGCGACAACACAGTAGGAGGGCGCGGCCCACCCCCTGGCCGCGCCAGCCTGGTGTGTGGGGCCCCCAGGGCTCCCCTCTGGCGGCTCTCGGGTGTTCTGGAAGCTTCGTCCAATTCTAAGACTCTGGGCGTTGATTTCGTCCAATTCCGAGAATATTTCCTTACTAGGATTTATGAAACCAAAAACAGCAGAAAACAGGAACTGGCACTTCGGCATCTCGTCAATAGGTTAGTTCCAGAAAACGCATAAAAACGATATAAAGTGTGAACAAAACATGTAGGTATTGTCATAAAACAAGCATGGAACATCAGAAATTATAGATATGTCGGAGACGTATCAGCATCCCCAAGCTTAGTTCCTACTCGTCCCCGAGTAGGTAAACGATAACAAAGATAATTTCTGAAGTGACATGCTACCAACATAATCTTGATCATACTATTGTAAAGTATATGAGATGAGTGCAGCGATTCAAGACAATGGTAATGCAATGAGTAAACAACTGAATCATATAGCAAAGACTTTTCATGAATAGTACTTTCAAGACAAGCATCGATAAGTCTTGCATAAGAGTTAACTCATAGAGCAATAAATTCAAAGTAAAGGCATTGAAGCAACACAAAGGAAGATTAAGTTTCAGCGGTTGCTTTCAACTTGTAACATATATATCTCATGGATATTGTCAACATAAAGTAATATAATAAGTGCAATAAGCAAGCATGTAAGAATCAATGCACAGTTAACACAAGTGTTTGTTTCTAAGATGGAAGGAAGTAGGTAAACTGACTCAACATAAAAGTAGAAGAAAGGCCCTTCGCAGAGGGAAGCATTGATTGCTATATTTGTGCTAGAGCTTTTATTTTGAAAACAAGAAACAATTTTGTCAACGGTAGTAATAAAGCATATGTATTATGTAAATTATATCCTACAAGTTGCAAGCCTCATGCATAGTATACCAATAGGGCCCGCACCTTGTCCTAATTAGCTCGGATTACCTGGATTATCACCGCAATACATATGTTTTAACCAAGTATCACAAAGGGGTACCTCTATGCCGCCTGTACAAAGGTCTAAGGAGAAAGCTCGCATTGGATTTCTCGCTTTTGATTATTCTCAACTTAAACATCCATACCGGGACAACATAGACAACAGATAATGGACTCCTCTTTAATGCAAAAGCATTCAGCAACAAATAATATTCTCATAAGAGATTGAGGATTGTTGTCCAAAACTGAAACTTCCACCATGGATCATGGCTTTAGTTAGCGACCCAATGTTCTTCTCTAACAATATGCATGCTCAAACCATTCAACTCATGGTAAATCGCCCTTACTTCAGACAAGACGAACATGCATAGCAACTCACATGATGTTCAACAAAGTGTTGATGGCGTCCCCAGGAACATGGTTATCGCTCAACAAGCAACTTATAAGAAATAAAATGCATAAGTACATATTCAATACCACAATAGTTTTTAGGCTATTTGTCCCATGAGCTATATATTGCAAAGACAAAGAATGGAAATTTAAAGGTAGCACTCAAGCAATTTACTTTGGAATGGTGGAGAAATACCATGTAGTAGGTAGGTATGGTGGACACAAATGGCATAGTGTTTGGCTCAAGGATTTGGATGCACGAGAAGTATTCCCTCTCAATACAAGGTTTAGGCTAGCAAGGCTATTTGAAACAAACACAAGTATGAACCGGTACAGCAAAACTCACATAAAAGACATATTGCAAGCATTATAAGACTCTACACTGTCTTCCTTGTTGCTCAAACACCTTACTAGAAAATATCTAGACCGTAGAGAGACCAATCATGCAAACCAAATTTTAGCAAGCTCTATGTATTTCTTCACTAATAGGTGCAAAGTATATGATGCAAGAGCTTAATCATGAGCACAAAAATTGTCAAGTATCAAGTTATTCAAGACATCATACCAATTACTACATATAGCATTTCCCGTTTCCAACCATATAACAATTAACGAAGCAGTTTCAACCTTCGCCATGAACATTAAAAGCTAAGAACACATGTGTTCATATGAACCAGCGGAGCGTGTCTCTCTCCCACACAAGCATGATTTTATTCAAACCAAACAAAAATGAAAACAAAAGCACACAGACGCTCCAAGTAAAGTACATAAGATGTGACCGAATAAAAATATAGTTTCAAGAGAAGTGACCTGATAATTTTGTCGATGAAGAAGGGGATGCCTTGGGCATCCCCAAGCTTAGATGCTTGAGTCTTCTTGAAATATGCAGGGATGAACCACCGGGGCATCCCCAAGCTTAGAGCTTTCACTCTTCTTGATCATATTGTATCATCCTCCTCTCTTGACCCTTGAAAACTTCCTCCACACCAAACTCAAAACAAACTCATTTAAGGGTTAGTGCATAATCAAAAATTCACATGTTCAGAGGTGACACAATCATTCTTAACACTTCTGGACATTGCTCAAAGCTACTGGAAGTCAATGGAACAAAGAAATCTATCCAACATAGCAAAAGAAGCAATGCGAAATAAAAGGCAGAATCTGTCAAAACAGAACAGTCCGTAAAGACGAATTTCTAAGAGGCACCAGACTTGCTCAAATGAAAATTCTCAAATTGAATGAAAGTTGCGTACATATCTGAGGATCACTCACGTAAATTGGAAGAATTTTCTGAGTTACCTACAGAGAATTAGGCCCAGATTCGTGACAGCAAGAAATCTGTTTCTGCGCAGTAATCCAAATCTAGTATGAACCTTACTATCAAAGACTTTACTTGGCACAACAATGCAACAAAATTAAGATAAGGAGAGGATGCTACAGTAGTAACAACTTCCAAGACTCAAATATAAAATAAAATTACTGTAGTAAAATAAACACATGGGTTATCTCCCAAGAAGTGCTTTCTTTATAGCCATTAAGATGGGCTCAGCAGTTTAAATGATGCACTCGCAAGAAATAGTATTTGAAGCAAAAGAGAGCATCAAAAGGAAAATTCAAAACACATTTAAGCCTAATATGCTTCCTATGCAAAGGAATCTTGTAAATAAACAAATTTATGAAGAGCAAAGTAACAAGCATAGGAAGATAGAACAAGTGTAGCTTCAAAAATTTCAGCACATAGAGAGGTGTTTTAGTAACATGAAAATTTCTACAACCATATTTTCCTCTCTCATAATAACTTTCAGTAGCATCATGAGCAAACTCAACAATATAACTATCACATAAATCATTCTTATCATGAGTCTCATGCATAAAATTATTACTACCCACATAAGCATAATCAATTTTATTAGTTGTAGTGGGAGCAAATTCAACAAAGTAGCTATCATTATTATTGTAGGATAACGTTGCAAAGAAAACAAAAAAAAAATTCCTACCGCGAACACGCAATCCAAGCCAAGATGCAATCTAGAAGACGGTAGCAACGAGGGGGTATCGAGTCTCACCCTTGAAGAGATTCCAAAGCCTACAAGAGGAGGCTCTTGTTGCTGCGGTAGACGTTCACTTGCCGCTTGCAAAAGCGCGTAGAAGATCTTGATCACGATCGGTTCCGGCGCCACGAACGGGCAGCACCTCCGTACTCGGTCACACGTTCGGTTGTTGATGAAGACGACGTCCACCTCCCGTTCCAGCGGGCAGCGGAAGTAGTAGCTCCTCTTGAATCCGACAGCACGACGGCGTGGTGTCGGTGGCGGTGGAGAACTCCGGCGGAGCTTCGCTAAAGCTACGCGGGAGATATGGAGGAGAGGGGGGTGGCTAGGGTTTGGGAGGGGGTGGCCGGCCTCAAGGGGGTGCGGCCAACTTGTGGCTTTGGTGTGGCCGGCCCCCTCCCCTATGCCCCTCATTATATAGGTGGAACCCCAAGTGTTGGTATCCAAGTCTTCGAATAAGACCCGAACCAAAAACCTTCCATATGGAGGGGAAACCTAGCCAAGCTAGGACTCCCACTAAAGGTGGGAGTTCCACCTCCCATATGGGGGGGTGGCCGGCCCCCTAAGGGGGAGTCCACTTGGGACTCCTCCCCCACTAGGGTTGGCCGGCC
This sequence comes from Lolium perenne, assembly GCF_019359855.2. Lineage (NCBI taxonomy): Eukaryota > Viridiplantae > Streptophyta > Magnoliopsida > Poales > Poaceae > Lolium > Lolium perenne. The sequence continues at coordinate 187,383,894 of NC_067246.2, read as the reverse complement.
ATGGAGGTGGAGTCCCATGTGGACTCCACCTTCCTTGGTGGTTTCTTCCGGACTTTTCTAGAACCTTCTAGAACCTTCCATAGAACCTTCCGCGACATTTTAATTCACATAAATGACATCCTATATATGAATCTTATTCTCCGGACCATTCCGGAACTCCTCGTGATGTCCGGGATCTCATCCGGGACTCCGAACAAATATTCAAACTCCATTCCATATTCAAGTACTACCATTTCAACATCCAACTTTAAGTGTGTCACCCTACGGTTCGTGAACTATGCGGACATGGTTGAGTACTCACTCCGACCAATAACCAATAGCGGGATCTGGAGATCCATAATGGCTCCCACATATTCAACGATGACTTTAGTGATCGAATGAACCATTCACATACAATACCAATTCCCTTTGTCACGCGATATTTTACTTGTCCGAGGTTTGATCTTCGGTATCACTCTATACCTTGTTCAACCTCGTCTCCTGACAAGTACTCTTTACTCGTACCGTGGTATGTGGTCTCTTATGAACTCATTCATATGCTTGCAAGACATTAGACGACATTCCACCGAGAGGGCCCAGAGTATATCTATCCGTCATCGGGATGGACAAATCCCACTGTTGATCCATATGCCTCAACTCATACTTTCCGGATACTTAATCCCACCTTTATAGCCACCCATTTACGCAGTGGTGTTTGGTGTAATCAAAGTACCTTTCCGGTATAAGTGATTTACATGATCTCATGGTCATAAGGACTAGGTAACTATGTATCGAAAGCTTATAGCAAATAACTTAATGACGAGATCTTATGCTACGCTTAATTGGGTGTGTCCATTACATCATTCATATAATGATATAACCTTGTTATTAATAACATCCAATGTTCATGATTATGAAACTAATCATCCATTAATCAACAAGCTAGTTTAAGAGGCATACTAGGGACTTCTTGTTGTCTACATATCACACATGTACTAATGTTTCGGTTAATACAATTATAGCATGATATATAAACATTTATCATAAACATAAAGATATAAATGATAATCATTTTATTATTGCCTCTAGGGCATATCTCCTTCAGTCTCCCACTTGCACTAGAGTCAATAATCTAGATTACATTGTAATATACCTAACACCCATGGCATTCTGGTGTTGGTCATGCTTTGCCCTAGGGAGAGCTTTAGTCAACGGATCTGCTACATTCAGATCAGTGTGTACTTTGCAAATCTTTACTTCTCCATCTTCGATGTACTCGCGAATCGAGTGGTAACGCAGCTTGATATGCTTCAGCCTCTTGTGTGACCTTGGCTCTTGTGCATTGGCGATGACACCCATGTTATCACAGTAAATGATTAATGGGTCCAATGCACTAGGAACCACACCAAGCTCTACAATGAACCTCTTCATCCATACCGCTTCTGATGAAGCCTCTGAAGCCGCTATGTACTCTGATTCTGTTGAAGACTTCGCCACCGTGCACTGCTTCGAGCTTGCCCAGCTTACTGCAGCACCATTCAATATAAACACGTACCTGCATTGTGACTTAGAGTCATCAGGATCAGTGTTCCAACTTGCATCGGTGTAACCACTTACAACGAGCTCTTGGTCACCTCCATAACAAAGAAACATATCCTTAGTTCTTTTCAAGTACTTCAGGATATTCTTGACCGCTGTCCAGTGTTCCATTCCTGGATCACTTTGATATCTGCTAGTCAAACTAACAGCATGTGCTATATCCGGTCTAGTACATAGCATGGCATACATGATAGATCCTACTGCCGAGGCATAGGGGATTTTACTCATCCTTTCTCTTTCTTCTGCCGTAGCCGGTCCTTGAGTCTTACTCAAGACTTTGCCTGGTAACATAGGTAAAAACCCTTTCTTACTTTCGTCCATTCTAAACTTCTTTAGAATCTTGTCCAGATATGTACTCTGTGATAGCCCTATTAGGCGTCTTGATCTATCTCTATAAATCTTGATGCCTAATATATACGATGCTTCACCAAGGTCTTTCATTGAAAAACTATTATTCAAATAACCTTTAACACTGCTTAATAGTTCTATATCATTCCCGATCAATAATATGTCATCTACATATAATATCAAGAATGCTACAGAGCTCCCACTCACTTTCTTGTAAATACAGGCCTCTTCATGACACTGTATAAACCCGAAGTCTTTGATCACCTTATCAAAGCGTCGGTTCCAACTTCTTGATGCTTGCTTCAGTCCATAGATTGAACGCTAAAGTTTGCATATTTTGTCAGCATTTTTAGGATCGACAAAACCTTTGGGTTGTACCATATACAACTCTTCCTCAATGTCTCCATTAAGGAACGCCGTTTTGACATCCATCTGCCAAATCTCATAATCGAAAAATGCAGCTATTGCTAACAAAATCCTCACAGATTTTAGCTTCGCTATAGGTGAGAAAGTCTCATCGTAGTCAACTCCTTGAATTTGTCGGAAACCCTTTGCGACAAGTCGAGCTTTATAGACAGTAATATTACCATCTGCATCTGTTTTTCTCTTGAAGATCCATTTATTCTCGATAGCCTTTTGGCTATCAGGTAAGTCTACCAAAGTCCATACTTTGTTATCATACATGGATCCCATTTCGGATTTCATGGCTTCTTGCCATTTGTTGGAATCTGGGCTCATCATCGCTTCTTCATACGTCGCAGGGTCCTCATCATTGTTATCGACAATCATGACATTTAGACAAGGATCATACCAATCAGGAGTGGTACGTTCCCTTGTCGATCTGTGAGGTTCAGTAGTTTCCTCGTTCGAAGTTTCATGATCATTATCATTAGCTTCCTCTATTGCCGGTGTAGGCGGTACTGGTACAACTTCCGGTACTGCGCTACTCTGATCAACGAGTATAGATTCATCAATCTCATCGAGTTCTACTTTTCTTCCAGTCACTTCTTTAGCGAGAAATTCTTTCTCAAGAAAGGTTCCGTTCTTAGCAACAAAGATTTTGCCTTCGGATTTGTGATAGAAAGTATACCCTATAGTTTCCTTAGGGTATCCTATGAAGACGCATTTCTCCGCTTTGGGTTCTAGCTTGTCCGGTTGTAACTTCTTTACATAGGCTTCGCAACCCCAAACTTTCAGGAACGACAGCTTAGGTTTCTTATTAAACCATAATTCATACGGTGTCGTTTCTACGGATTTTGATGGTGCTCTATTTAAAGTGAATGCGGCTGTCTCTAATGCATAACTCCAAAATGATAACGGCAAATCAGTAAGAGACATCATAGAACGAACCATATCTAAGAGAGTTCGATTACGACGTTCGGACACACCGTTTCGTTGAGGTGTTCCCGGCGGTGTCAATTGTGAAAGTATTCCGCATTTCTTTAAATGCATGCCAAACTCATAACTCAGATATTCACCTCCACGATCAGATCGTAGAAATTTGATCTTCTTGTTACGTTGATTTTCTACTTCACTTTGGAATTCCTTAAACTTCTCAAAAGTTTCGGATTTATGTTTCATGAAATAGATATACCCATATCTACTCAGATCATCTGTGAAGGTTAGAACATAACGATAACCACCGCGCGATGCTACGCTCATTGGTCCACACACATTGGTATGTATGATTTCCAATAAGTCGCAGCTCGCTCCATCATACCATAAAATGGAGTCTTTGTCATTTTTCCCATTAGACATGCTTCGCATCTATCAAGTGACTCAAAGTCAAGTGATTCAAGTAATCCATCAGTATGGAGTTTCTTCATGCGTTTCACTCCAATATGACCAAGACGACAGTGCCACATATAAGTAGAATTATCATTCAATTTAATTCGCTTAGCATCAATGTTATGTATATGCGTATCACTACTATCGAGATCTAACAGAAATAAGCCATTCTTTTGTGGTGCTCGACCATAAAAGATATTATTCATAAAAATAGAACAACCATTATTCTCAGACTTGAATGAATAACCGTCTTGCATTAAACAAGATCCAGATATAATGTTCATGCTCAACGCGGGTACAAAATAACAATTATTTAGGCTTAAAACTAATCCCGAAGGTAGATGTAGAGGAAGTGTGCCGACAGCGATCACATCGACTTTGGATCCATTTCCAACGCGCATCGTCACTTCATCTTTCAGTAGTCTTCGTTTATTCTTTAGTTCCTGTTTCGAGTTACAAATATGAGCAACCGAACCAGTATCAAATACCCAGGTACTAGAACGAGAACCAGTGAGATAAACATCTATAACATGTATATCAGATATACCTTCTTTCTTCTTCTTGACAAGGCCGATCTTCAGATCAGCCAGATACTTGGAGCAATTACACTTCCAGTGTCCCTTCTCCTTGCAGTAATAGCACTCAGCATCAGGCTTAGGGCCGTTCTTAGGTTTCATAGGAGGCGTGGCAGCTTTCTTGCCACCCTTCTTGAATTTTCCCTTAGACTTGCCCTGTTTCTTGAAACTGGTGGTCTTGTTGACCATCAACACTTGGTGCTCTTTCTTGATCTCAATCTCAGCAGCTTTTAGCATGCCAAAGAGTTCAGGTAACTCCTTGTTCATGTTCTGCATATTGTAGTTCATCACAAAGTTCTTGTAACTTGGTGGCAGTGATTGAAGGACACGATTAATCCCCAGTCTGTTAGGAATCACTATTCCCAAGTCACTGAGTTTCTTCGCATGCCCGGTCATGGCGAGCATGTGCTCACTAACGGAGCTGCCTTCTTCCATCATGCAGCTGAAGAATTGTTTCGATGCTTCATAGCATTCCACGGCCGCATGAGTCTCAAAAATAGCTTTCAGCTCTTTCATCAACTCATGAGGATCGTGGTGCTCAAAACGTTTTTGAAGATCGGATTCCAGACTGCACAGGATGTCACACTGAACTTGAGAGTACCAAATTTTCCGAGTCTCGTAAACAGCTTTTACTTCATCGGTTTCAGTTTCTGCAGGAGGGTCACCTAGCGGTGCATCAAGCACATATTGCAGATTTCTGCCAGAGAGGAAGATCCTCACATGACGGAACCAGTCGGTGAAGTTGCTACCGTTGCTCTTAAGTTTCTCTTTCTCTAGGAACTGATTAAAATTGATTGGGGACGCCATCTCTACAACATATATTTGCAAAAGTTTAGACTAAGTTTATGACAAATTGAGTTCAAATTTTAATTCAACATAATTAAAAATCTAGGTGAACTCCCACTCAAAACAATATCCCTCGCATTGTCTTAGTGATCACACGAACCAAATCCACCGCACCTATGTCCGATCATCACGAGACAAGGTGTGATTTCAATGGCGAACACTCAAAGTGTTCATCATATCAACCATATGATTCATGCTCTACCTTTCGGTATCACGTGTTCCGAGACCATGTCTGTACATGCTAGGCTCGTCAAGGCCACCTTAGTATCCGCATGTGCAAAACTGTCTTGCACCCGTTGTATGCACTTGTTGATTCTATCACACCCGATCATCACGAGATGCTTTGAAACGACAAGTCTTGGCAACGGTGCTACTAAGGATGAACACTTTATTATCTTGAGATTTTAGTGAGGGATCATCTTATAATGCTACCGTCGCGATCTAAGCAAAATAAGATGCATAAAAGGATTAACATCACATGCAGTTCATATGTGATATGATATGGCCCTTTATGTCTTTGCGCCTTTGATCTTCATCTCCAAAGCACGGACATGATCTCCATCATCTTCGGGCATGATCTCCATCATCGTCGGCGTAGCGTCAAGGTCAATGGCGCCGTCTTCATGATTGTCCTCCATGTAGCAACTATTACAACTACTTTGAAATACTACTCAACATGAAATTTAAAGACAACCATAAGGCTCCTGCCGGTTGCCACAATACAATAATGATCATCTCATACATATTCATCATCACATTATGGCCATATCACATCACCAAACCCTGCAAAAACAAGTTAGACGACTCTAATTTGGTTTGCATATTTTACGTGGTTTAGGGTTTTCGAAAGAGATCTAATCTACCTACGAACATGAACCACAACGTTGATACTAATGTTTTCAATAGAAGAGTAAATTGAATCTTCACTATAGTAGGAGAGACAGACACCCGCAAAGCCTCTTATGCAATACAAGTTGCATGTCGAACGAGGAACAAGTCTCATGAACGCGGTCATGTAAAGTTAGTCCGAGCCGCTTCATCCCACTATGCCACAAAGATGCAAAGTACTCAAACTAAAGATAACAAGAGCATCAACGCCCACAAAACCATTGTGTTCTACTCGTGCAACCATCTATGCATAGACACGGCTCTGATACCACTGTAGGATAACGTTGCAAAGAAAACAAAAAAAAATTCCTACCGCGAACACGCAATCCAAGCCAAGATGCAATCTAGAAGACGGTAGCAACGAGGGGGTATCGAGTCTCACCCTTGAAGAGATTCCAAAGCCTACAAGAGGAGGCTCTTGTTGCTGCGGTAGACGTTCACTTGCCGCTTGCAAAAGCGCGTAGAAGATCTTGATCACGATCGGTTCCGGCGCCACGAACGGGCAGCACCTCCGTACTCGGTCACACGTTCGGTTGTTGATGAAGACGACGTCCACCTCCCGTTCCAGCGGGCAGCGGAAGTAGTAGCTCCTCTTGAATCCGACAGCACGACGGCGTGGTGTCGGTGGCGGTGGAGAACTCCGGCGGAGCTTCGCTAAAGCTACGCGGGAGATATGGAGGAGAGGGGGGTGGCTAGGGTTTGGGAGGGGGTGGCCGGCCTCAAGGGGGTGCGGCCAACTTGTGGCTTTGGTGTGGCCGGCCCCCTCCCCTATGCCCCTCATTATATAGGTGGAACCCCAAGTGTTGGTATCCAAGTCTTCGAATAAGACCCGAACCAAAAACCTTCCATATGGAGGGGAAACCTAGCCAAGCTAGGACTCCCACTAAAGGTGGGAGTTCCACCTCCCCATATGGGGGTGGCCGGCTCCCCTAAGGGGAGTCCACTTGGGACTCCTCCCCCACTAGGGTTGGCCGGCCATGGAGGTGGAGTCCCATGTGGACTCCACCTTCCTTGGTGGTTTCTTCCGGACTTTTCTAGAACCTTCTAGAACCTTCCATAGAACCTTCCGCGACATTTTAATTCACATAAATGACATCCTATATATGAATCTTATTCTCCGGACCATTCCGGAACTCCTCGTGATGTCCGGGATCTCATCCGGGACTCCGAACAAATATTCGAACTCCATTCCATATTCAAGTACTACCATTTCAACATCCAACTTTAAGTGTGTCACCCTACGGTTCGTGAACTATGCGGACATGGTTGAGTACTCACTCCGACCAATAACCAATAGCGGGATCTGGAGATCCATAATGGCTCCCACATATTCAACGATGACTTTAGTGATCGAATGAACCATTCACATACAATACCAATTCCCTTTGTCACGCGATATTTTACTTGTCCGAGGTTTGATCTTCGGTATCACTCTATACCTTGTTCAACCTCGTCTCCTGACAAGTACTCTTTACTCGTACCGTGGTATGTGGTCTCTTATGAACTCATTCATATGCTTGCAAGACATTAGACGACATTCCACCGAGAGGGCCCAGAGTATATCTATCCGTCATCGGGATGGACAAATCCCACTGTTGATCCATATGCCTCAACTCATACTTTCCGGATACTTAATCCCACCTTTATAGCCACCCATTTACGCAGTGGTGTTTGGTGTAATCAAAGTACCTTTCCGGTATAAGTGATTTACATGATCTCATGGTCATAAGGACTAGGTAACTATGTATCGAAAGCTTATAGCAAATAACTTAATGACGAGATCTTATGCTACGCTTAATTGGGTGTGTCCATTACATCATTCATATAATGATATAACCTTGTTATTAATAACATCCAATGTTCATGATTATGAAACTAATCATCCATTAATCAACAAGCTAGTTTAAGAGGCATACTAGGGACTTCTTGTTGTCTACATATCACACATGTACTAATGTTTCGGTTAATACAATTATAGCATGATATATAAACATTTATCATAAACATAAAGATATAAATGATAACCATTTTATTATTGCCTCTAGGGCATATCTCCTTCAATTATTCTCATCATCAAATATAGGAGGCATATTGTAATCATAATCAAATTTATCCTCCATAACAGGCGGCACCAAAAGACCACTATCATTATAATCATCATAAATAGGAGGCAAAGTATCATCAAAGTAAATTTTCTCCTCAATGCTTGGGGGACTAAAAAGATCATGCTCATCGAAGCCAGCTTCCCCAAGCTTAGAATTTTCCATATCATTAGCAACAATGGTGTTCAAAGTGTTCATACTAATATGTTCCATGGTTTTTTAATTTTCGCATCAAACCATCCATGTCTTAATTCAGGAAATAGAATAAAAAGCTCCATGTTGCTTTCCATTATGCCAAACTAGTGTAAAACAAGAAACAAAAAGATGCAATTGCAGGATCTAAAGGAAATAGCTTCGAGCACTTACAATGGCGCCGGAAAATAGCTTAGTAGCCGAGATCCGGAGTGTGAGTACCTTTTACCTTTCCTCCCCGGCAACGGCGCCAGAAAATACTTGATGTTGTCCAGGACTGGCGCGTAGTTGACGAGGGAGGAAAGCTTGTTCCTTCAGGTCCCCGGCAACGGCGCCAGAAAATATGCTTGATGTCTACTCACGCTTCTTTTCCTCAGAGATGTTGTTGGGCCTCCAAGAGCAGAGGTTTGTAGAACAGCAGCAAGTTTTCCCTTTAAGTGGATCACCCAAGGTTTATCGAACTCAGGGAGGAAGAGGTCAAAGATATCCCTCTCAAGCAACCCTGCAACCACAAAGCAAGAAGTCTCTTGTGTCCCCAACACACCTAATACACTTGTCAGATGTATAGGTGCACTAGTTCGGCGAAGAGATAGTGAAATACAGGTGGTATGAATGAATATGAGCAGTAGTAACGGCACCAGAAAATAGCTTGCTGCTACAACTGGCGTGTGGTTGATGGTGGTAATATTGCAGGCAGTACAGATGCAGTAGAACAGTAAACAAGCGATGATTGCAGTATTTGGGAACCAGGCCTAGGGATCATACGTTCATTAGTGGACACTCTCAACATTGATCACATAACAGAATAAATAGATATATGCTCTACTCTACACTCTCTTGTTGGATGATGAACACCACTAATTATGTAGGGCTACAAGAACCCTCAATGCCGGAGTTAACAAGCTCCACAATATTCGATATTCATATTTAAATAACCTTAGAGTGCATGATAGATCAACACAACTATACCAAGTACTAACATAGCATGCACACTGTCACCTTCATACTATGAAAGGAGGAATAGATCACATCAATACCATCATAGTAATAGTTAACTTCATAATCTACAAGAGATCATAATCATAAACTACGCCAAGTACTACATGATGCACACACTGTCACCATTACATCATGAAGGAGGAATAGAGTACTTTAATAACATCACTAGAGTAGCACATAGATTAATAGTGATACAAAACACATTGTAATCATAAAGGGATATAAATAAGCACTTCACTATGCTATTCATAACAGTGAATAAGTATTCTGTGAAATATAACCTAAGAGACCCACACGGTGCACACACTGTCACCTTTACACACGTGGGACAAGGAGTCTCCGGAGATCACATAAGTAAAATCCACTTGAATAGCATAACGACATCTAGATTACAAGCTCATCATATGAATCTCAATCATGTAAAGCAGCTCATGAGATTATTGTATTGAAGTACATAGGGAGAGAGATTAACACATAGCTACCGGTACAACCCTTAGCCTCGATGGAGAACTACTCCCTCCTCATGGGAGACAGCAGCGGTGATGAAGATGGCGGTGGTGTCGATGGAGATGCCTTCCGGGGGCACTTCCCCGTCCCGGCGGCGTGCCGGAACAGAGACTCCTGTCCCCCAGATCTTGGCTTCGCGATGGCGGCGGTTCTGGAAGGTTTCTCATACCGTGGCTTTTTCCGTCTCGAAGATTTAGGTCAGGGACCTTTAAATAGGCGAAGAGGCGGAGTCGGAGGGCTGACGAGGCGACGACACAGTAGGAGGGCGCGGCCCACCCCCTACCCGCGCCAGCCTGGTGTGTGGGGCCCCCAGGGCTCCCCTCTGGTGGCTCTCGGATGTTCTGGAAGCTTCGTCCAATTCTAAGACTCTGGGCGTTGATTTCGTCCAATTCCGAGAATATTTCCTTACTAGGATTTCTGAAACCAAAAACAGCAGAAAACAGGAACTGTCACTTCGACATCTCGTCAATAGGTTAGTTCCGGAAAACGCATAAAAATGATATAAAGTGTGAACAAAACATGTAGGTATTGTCATAAAACAAGCATGGAACATCAGAAATTATAGATATGTCGGAGACGTATCAGCGGGCCCGCGACTAGGGTAGGTGTGGGGCCCACAGGCGCCCCACCGACCCGAATCCTCCGCCTATTTATACATCTTCTTGGGAAAACCCTGGATATACAAGTCTCCACCCACGAAAAGTTCCGTAGCTCCGCCGCCGTCGCAGACAAGATTCGGGGGACATAAGTCTCTGTTCCGGCACCCTGCCGGGACGGGGAATCGCCCCCGGAGCCATCTCCATCGACTCCACCGCCATCTCCAACGCCGTTGCTGACTACTATGATGAGGAGTGAGTAGTTCTGCCCCGGGGCCGAGGGTCTACTGGTAGCTATGTGGTTTATCTCTCTCTCCCATGGTGTGATCTTTATGTGACCATGAGCTTTGTAATCTAGATGTCGTTATGCTATTCAAGTGAATTTTACTTATGTAATCTCCGGAAACTCCTTGTCCCACGTGTGTAAAGGTGGAGTGTGTGCACCCTGTGGGTCTCTTAGGCTATATTTAACAGGATACGTGTTCACTGAATTATGATTTGAGTTGGATGTCTTTATGAAATTGTGGTTTGTTAGTACCGCCTATGAATGCTCAAAGTGCAGCGCGGGGTGTTCATTAGTACTTGAAAATACATTTTTAAGATTTACTTTTGCAGGCCTACCCAGTGGATTAGTGTTTGTTATCCAGCCGGAGAGTCTTTCAGAGTAACATAGTGAACTGCTTATATTTATATTCCTTTATGTTATCATTCTTGAGAGTGACCACTAGTGAAAGTATGATCCCTAGGCCTTGCTTCCAAACATTGAATCATTGTTTATTTACTGTTTTACTGCATGTTTACTTGCTGCCATATTTATTTCAGATTGTTATTACCACACATATTCATCCATATCACTTGCATTTTACTATCTCTTCGTCGAACTAGTGCACCTATACATCTGACAAGTGTATTGGGTGTATTGGGGACACAAGAGACTTCTTGTATCTTAATTGCAGGGTTGTTTGAGAAGGATATCTTTGACCTCTACCTTCCTGAGTTCGATAAACCTTAGGTGATCCACTTAAGGGAAACTTGTTGTTCTACAAACCTCTGCACTTGGAGGCCCAACACTGTCTACAAGAATAGAAGCATGCATAGACATCAATTCTCTCTTTTTCTAGCCTCTAAACCTAGGATGTCACACAGAGGAATGGCTGAATCGGCCGTTTCCACTCAGCCTACTCCGTTCTCAACTCTAGATATGCAACCTTTGCAGGTGGGGTAAATGAGGTTGTTCTACCCACTCTCCCCTCTTGTAATCAACACAACTATGCTTTGAATCAAATTAAGTTGTACATGAAAAAGATATGTATCGATGATATGAATCCATTCTGACAATCGGTTTCGAGTTTCGTCAGCCGTAAATCGTAAATTTCATGTTTCAAGTTTCGATAAAATTTTGTCCAATTCATCGCACACGCTCAAGCATTTGAAATTTCCTTGATGAGTAGGTTCACTTTACCATTCCGCATAGCTCTTGTGTTGTATGTTTTTTGTTTCTGTGGATGTACACAGATAGATAAATGACTCGCTAGTATAATGTAATTGTGCAGATGAGTGAGTTCATTTTGGTGTACGCTTCCTGATTATATTGTTCATCGGTCCACTATCGACATGATGGTATTTTCGCAGAGTAAGCTTCGTGAACGGTGACAGGGTGAATGGCGTTGTCTTGTGCCTGACTTCGTGAGTGGCGACGTGGTGAATGGTGCCATTTTGTGCACGGCTTCGTGAATGGTGATATGGTGAACAACACCATATTGCCCAGCTTCGTAAACGGTGACATCTTGCCTGACTTCGTGGTTGGCGATGTGGTCATGGTAGGCGAGAGGTGGTAACCCATGGTGGTAGCCACCCTCATTAGCGGAGGTGTCATGCTGTTATTTCCGCGTGCTGTCGTGATATGTCGATGTGGACCATGACAACATGGTGTTATTTCATTGTGCCATCATGGACAATGGCGTCATGCTGTTATTTTTGCGCGCCGTCGTGACATGTCGGGTGGACATCAGTGGCATGGTGGTGCCAGCTTCATGGACATCGACATGGCGATAGTTGTGGTAGGTGAGAGGTGAAAGATAAGATCACCATGTGGTATTTCGGCGTGCCTCGTGGCATGCTGACATGGACGGCGACATCATGGTGGTGTCCGGCTTCGTGGACTATGACATGTTGATGCTTGTGATGGGTGTTGTGATGGTTTGTCGGTGTGAACAGGGGTGCATGGTGGTATCCGACTTCATGGATGGCGACGTGGTGATGCTTGCGATGGATGCAGTCGTGGCTTGCGGCATCAACGGTGATGTCATGATGATGTCTAGCTTCGTAAACAGCAACATGGTGATACTTGTGATGTGTGGGGTAAGGTCACCATGATGCCAAAAGGATGAGGCTAAGAAAAGCGTGTGAGCAACCAAACAAAGTGGTACTTGAATACCACTAGATAGATGTAGCCGAGGCTAGCAAACGAAATGCCAAAATTGGTTCGAACCTGTTTTGAACGGGCAACGAAACAACGAGACTGTCCACAGGAAAACCCAAAATGGAGGCAGGATACAAAACACGCCCTTGGAGACGCCGGCGTGCGGTTTTGGCTGGCCGATGGCATCGTCGACTTTTTTGATTGAGAATCTAGAAAGATAAGGATATGGGCCTTAATCCTTTTTCTCTGTTAGTTTGGACTTTTGGCCAATCAGAGGGTAAAATTGAATTTTCCTAAATAAATTTGGTTTATCATACTTAGCCACTGAAATTACCATCGGTTCATTAGGTTCTGGTGACTTTGGTTATGATTCTAGTTAGCCCGGTTTTGGTTTTGTATGCCCATCCCTTATCTTGACATTCAGAGGACACTAGATTATGGTAGAACCCTGACCCGTTTTGCTAGTTGAAATCATAGGTTCGGGAAAAAGTTCAGAGTATGCGGAGGACAGTATAATGCTGTCAGCCGTTGGTGTACTAGCAAATTTTTAGTAGCAAATTTTTATTAAGTGACTAAGTTTGGAATGTACAAATGTAGCTAGGGCCACATGTAGGCCTTGTTTTGAAAGAAAAAAAAATAGAGTATTACAAAATTCTGAAAAAGAATCCAACATGTTGGCAATGATGTATTCTAGCAAAGTGCAAAATCTCCAATAAAAATACTTTATTTTCTAGGCCACACAAAAATAATAAAGTCTGAATTTTTTTTAATGTTTACTACATCAGATCCATACTTTTGACATTTTTGCACAGCTAAAATATATGGTATTTCCAGTTGAGATTTGGCATTTGTAGAATGCATCATTGCCTATATCTAGAGTTTTTCTGATTTTTTTGAAACTTTCAAATGTTATTTTCAATTTTTCTAAAAAAAAAATACATGTAGCCCAGGCTATAAACGCCACACTCCACTAAGTTGGCCCATATTGTTTCCTATATAGGTACTTGGAAGGATATTCAAAATCAATACAAACTGATAGTTAGGGTGTGTGTGTGTATTTTAATGCATATATAGACGTTGCGAGTTATGTATGCCGATGTATGTCTTTGTGCTTATTGTCGAGTGTATATATGTTTGAATAACACTTCTGAAAGTACGGGAACCCTTCAATTCTCAGTTTGTGCCTCACAGACCTCGACTGAGGCAAGTCCATGAGAAGATAATACTTTGCATGATCACCTCACTCGACTTCGATTTTCTAGTGCTTGTTATTTATTCTAATGGGTGGTTATTTTTTATATGTGTGGAGACAAAGGGGATATGAGGGAGTAGACCGTCGAAAACATCCCCTTCCCGAAAACTGGCGGAAACCACAGTTTTTGGTCAGATTCGAAGCAGTAGACAGTCGAAGGAGTATAATATTTTCCCAAACCGCAGAGCCGCTTGTGGCAAGGATCGAGGCAGCAGGTGTCAGCCAAAACCTGCCAACGTCCGAGCAAAGAATTAAGAAGTCCGTGTCTCCTTTCCAGGGAGCTCGCTGTGTCGAAACAAAGGTTACAAAAAGACCGCGATTTAGAATCAACAAAGCCATCACCATCAGGTAAGAGCAATACAGGATTCAGAGAAGTAGCAACCGAGTGGTGTCATTATCTGGGATAACTCAGCTTATAATTGGTTCAGAATTTGCATTACGATCGACGACAATGTGGTTCACGAAACGAAAGGCACACACTCGGGACCCTAGCTAGCACAAAAGACGCTTTATATATCAAACAATCCGGAATCAACTGCTCAAAATCTAAGGCTAAAATCTCGATCGCCGCCGCCGGCCGGATACATTAGACCACTTGGCGGCGGCGGGCTTGCCGCAGCTGCTGCAAGCCAAGCTTCTTATCTCTCGACGGAGACGGTGACGTTGCCGCCGCCGACGGTGTTGGTGTTGCCGACGGTGGGCATCTCGACGTTCTTCCCATTGTTCTTCTTGGGGGTCGACCCGCAGTAGCAGGCATAGAGGACGAGCTGGGCGAGGCCGAAGAGGGCACCGAGGCCATTGGGGATCTGCATGCACGGGACGTTAGTTAGAAGACAGCAGCTTGATCGATCGATAGTAAGGCGAGCTGAGCTGGGTCTTGTACTTACCGTAATGTAGAGGTCGAACTTGATGAGCGCATAGGCCGTCCAGCAGCAGCCGTTGCAGAAGTTGACCAGCGACAGTAAGAAGGGCATGTACTCGGTACTCTTGGTCTTGATCACCTTACCCTGCAAGAAGTAAGGAAGATTGCAATGCTCGTGGTTAATTAGCAGCAAAAAAAATTCATCAGTTTCATCATCACATTACTAGCACATCATATTGGCAAAGAAAGGAAGGATCACAAAAGGCAAAGATAATAACAGATGAGCTGAAATCCCCTACGCACGGCACATACGTTCGTGATGAGCTGGATCACAAGTTTTTGTTTGATTTGTGAACCCGCTTCTTTCGGATCCATCCGTCGAACCCAACAGCAAACACACGAGAGTTTGGCCGCACAGGCAACAGAAAGTTTGGTTGGCTATACGGTATGCAGCTACAGATCCATACGCAGACGACGACACGAAGCCAATTTGAGGTAGAAACAGACCATACATGCCTTTCTGACCCAACATGTACAAAAGGCAAACATCCTGACTTTTGTATGGGAACATGGGTGCAGTTTTTACATGGAAATGGGTTTTGTTCCAAAACTGGGAAATGCTCTTCCAGGAGAAGAAACAGGAAAGGTGCTAATGGTGCAAAATGATGAAACACGAGCCCTGAACAATTTGCAAGATACAGAACTGATCTCTAGACACTGCAACAAGTTAAAAGTTGAAAGATCATCGTGACTGGCCGGTAGTTACATGTATATATATGGTACAAAACAGCAAAAACCTGATGCCTAATTTGGTGTTTGATCGGCACAAGTTGCACAGCAGGATCCACCTGCAATTAACTGCAAAAGGCTGTAAATGGCAGTTGGTTCCACCAAATCTTTTCAGATCCCAGCTGTGCTTAACCCAAAACTTAACCTTCCCACACAAGCACAAACAAGATCTAAAATAGCATCTGGCTACTGACAGACAGGTGGGCCTAACAGCAGATCCATGCAGATTATAGCTGGCTAACCAGGTTTCCTTATCCTAAACCCACCGCACGTCCAAACAGTACAGGTGCTGCAATAAACAGCGCCGCCAGAACAACAGCCGGATCGAGGAAATAAGGCGTGTGCGCGCGATGGCTGGATCCGAAATTAATGTATGTGGCCGGGTATACTTACCATGACGGTGAGGGGGGAGGCGTACATCATGGTGCCGAAGATGATGCAGAGGATGCCGACGATCATGGAGCGCCTCTCGTGGGTGTGGGCGGCGAGGAGCACGGAGAGCACCACGATCACCATGAACACCGCCTCACCGGCGAGGACGTAGAGCACCCTCAGCTGCACGCACGAACGTACGCCATGGGGTTAATTAGGCGGATCTGATTCAGAACCGAAAAATCACACCAGAGGAAGGAAGAGGAAATGGGGGCCGGATTTAGGGAACGTACGCGCTTCTTGGTGGGCGCGTAGATGAAGAAGATCATGAGGTAGATGGCCTCGACGACGAGGCCGACGCCGTTGATGGTGACGACGAGGATGCTGTTGGGGTGGACGATGGGGAGCCCGTAGAAGACCCAGAGCATGCAGTTGAGCAGCGTCGCCAGGTAGGGGTCCGCCTTGAACTCCTCCACATCCTTCTTCTTGTAGATCTTCCAGAACGTCGGCCTGCAACCAGCGAAGAAAACCAAAGCGGCGGCGGCGGCGGCCACTTGTCAGATGCAAACCCTGGGCTAGCTACCTTCCGTATCTGGACTACACAATCAAGCGGGCGGGCGGACGAGGAGAGAGGCCGGGTGCTTACACAGGGGAGAGGAAGAGGCCGAAGGAGATGACGTTGCCGATGATGCCAACGATGTTGCGGGCGGCGTCGGCGGAAACCATCTTTGCGAGCTCTGAGGGTGGAGGAGTTGGGAATGGAGAGAAGAATGGTTATGATTTGGGGCGATCCAGACGGAGAGAGGGCGAGCTTATATAGGGGCGCGCCCCAAGTTATCCGGCCGATCGACTTGGGTTAAGGGGTAAAGTGGTTAGATTCGTAGAGCTGGTCTTACTATACCCTTCGTTCTTATCCTATCCCTCCACATCGCCGTAAGAAGGGAAATTCCGATCGACTCATGCACCGCCGCTTTTGCTTCAAGAAAAGATCAACCTAGCTCACACCTGCGCACGGAAGTAACTATACTTCTAACTAACATTCCTTCTATACACCCAAAAATATCACATCCTACCACTCCCCTTCTTCGTGTACGGAAGCAACCATATTTCAAACTAACATCCTATAATAAACGAAAAAGAAACCAAATCTAGAAATATATCTACAGCCTATTTTTCGGTACATCCATAAATAACAAAATATTTTCAAAAGTAAAGACCATATATGATTCATTTTACATGGATTTTCAGATATTTTCATGATTTTCCAATTAATTAATATACCAGTAAAATATCTTACTTGAATTTTATTTTAGAGATTATGTGAATCTATTAAAAACAAATCAAATTACATCATCTCTAACAAGCACAAACAACAAATACCAATGATGAATCAAAAATTACATCATCGACCATTGAAGCCACTATCTCTAGCTAGTTCCACATTTTGCGTCTCGGCGTTCCTCCTAGCCTCCGATGAGAACATGGCAAGTTACTAAACACGCACAAACTAAGCTAACCTCAAACGCTTTGAAGAATGATTTGAGCCGCCAACCTAATGGGTGAGAACATATACACTTAAACACTTTGTGACCGCACCCCTACATCTCATTTTCACTGTAATGTTGGTGATGAAATTTGGGAGCATAAAAAATAACACCAGTGACTAAACCAAACTTGAGCGAACCACTGCTTTTGACACTCTGTTGGATGACAAACCACCAGATCTTGAGCCAACGACCGTGTCACCCTGACACCATAAGTTTCTCGGCGCCGTTGCATTGGTCACGATGACTACTCCTGCACTAGGATAGGGACTTGAGACTTCCACGCCACCAGAGGATACTCAACTATCTGAACTACTATAACACGACAACTAACATACATTCCGCACGGTCGACAAGTCATGCTCGTACCGTCGTACGTACCTGTCTGTCCATACCAGCCTTCAAACTCAGAGCAACGACCTCCATCACGATGTTTCCCATCCCTCTGTGCGTGGCCATTTCAGTGGCTTTCGCTGCCGTTATAGCTTGAACATCAACAGGGCTTAACAAATGATCGACCTTGCCAGTCCCTGATCGAAAACAACGTCAGGTACCACTGCACCCCACGTCCCCAGCCTCCCGAACAAACAGCAAAGGAGCACTCGTTGTTTACCTTCAGCACAATGGGAACGAAGTTAAACCTTTTTATCAATCATCTTAAGAACCCAACTCTTCATGTGTCATACAAAAGAGGTTGGAGATGGAAATTACATGAGAAAAGTCAAGGGTTTAACAGTCAGGTCGAGAGCCATCTTGAAGTACTCTCTAGTACAGAACTAGGACATAGGACTGTACCATGGCTTTGCGGCAATGAAGACGAGTCTTAATGATCATGTTTTACGAGTACAAGCGATCATCCAATGCAATCGGCATTGTTGCCAACGCCGTTAAGTAATCACATGCAACTCGCATGAAGCCATGAAGAGTCCATGCAAGATGCCACAGATCATTTGTTTCCTCAACAGGAAGACATAACTGCAATTCTGTTGCCAACGCCCTGGAATGGCATTCTAGAGATTTAATTAAGCTGGCACAGGCATTATGGTATTTAGATGTTTCAAACACTCAAATTCCATGCAATGAAGGCAAGCAGATTACAAGTTTCAGGGCTCAAAAAATTGTCAGAGGTTAACAGTATAAGGTGCTGGATACCAGATGACAACAATACTAAGCTACTAAATTCCCGAGGAATACCGTATGTCCAACTAAGCAGGGTAGAGGAGATGAAGGCGCAATGACCTCCAGGTTTCTTTAACCACCATAACAGGAGCAACCAATGAATTGTCCTCACAGGGAGATTCCGGTGTGATAATGCCCTGAACAGTTCTCCAAATCACAATTCCTTTTGTTTTCCTCTAATCATTCCCACCCCAAACATGTGTGTACAGTGCTGTTTAAGCACAAATGTTTACATCGATCTGGTAGTCTGATTGAATCTCTTACATGCCTACACTGGCTCGATCTGAATTTCCCAACAAACCAATACAGTTGTCACTTGTCAGCTCTTCTCGGCTTGATGTATCCTCAGCTTTTTGGAAGGAGGCGACATGAAAAGCTTTCTAACAGATGTAACAGGATCATCGTCCTGAAATTATACAAACCAACTGTGAGGTAATGATTCAAAGGAAACAAGACATTATTCAACAAAAGAACACTACCTCGTTGAGGAGGCTGAGCTGAGCCTCCACTTGTGGATCTCCATCAGTCCTTTTATCCTGAGCAAGTAACGCCAAAAGAGTCAGCCTCCATCCAGGTAAGGCATCACCAACGTCAGGGGATGTCCAAGGGCAGAACGTCCGGTGCTGCTTGATAGGATCAAACTCATTCATTCTGTCATACAGGCCTTCTTTTCCTGTTATTTGAAAGATGGGAGCAATGAATAAGACAAACTATGTGTAATTGTGTATGCCGTCTTCAATGCAAGATCCCAATAAACTAGTAATAAATAAGTAATTTCATCTCCACTAGAGAGGCCAAAAGCTAAGCACTGTTATCGTAGATCAGTGTGGTAACCATTCTGTTAAGCAGCCATTCCTGCTTAAGGAGTCATCAATATGCTGATTGCCGTTAGAAGTTCCCAGCTCTTAGAACAAGTTATACTCCTACTTAGTGTTTCCCCTACTATTTCATTCCCTTCAACTTTTTGATTAAGTACTTCTTTGTACCCTTATATCCCTTCAGCAGCGCATAGAATACTTAGCAATCAAACTACTGTTAATCATGTTACAGTTTAAGCAAAAGAAACATTAATGAATTCCTTACCTGATGGTTGTACACATTTTTCTGAGTTGATAGAGGATTTTGTGATTGCGCCAACTTCAACTGCCTTGGAACTATTTGTGTGAGTCTGTATCAAGTTCTGGTCATCATTGGCAGCTTCTTCTCTAGTATCGCTTCTTGCAGCACCTGATTCTGGTTCTTCATTTAAGACTTCTTCCATATTGGTACCCTTATTTGTATCTGAATGTGAAGACCCTTCATTGTGCTCAGTGCTTACTTCCATGTTTGCAATATCCTTTTCAGGATTATTAACTTCATGGTCATGATGAAGCTCGTCCATGCTTCTTTTGCGTTTCATCGGCCCTGAAGAATGCAAAGCAACAGGAACCATTTGGCTGTCATTTCCAGATGAAAATGATTTCCCACGGGAGTTCAAGTCAGCTTTCAAGTGCCGACTGACAACAGGAAATGAAACTCTTGGCCGGAAACTCTGTCTAGTAGGTGGAGGACCGCCAGCAATTGTGAAATTAAAGCCAACATTTGCAGACTTTGAAGGTTCTGCTCCACTGGCATGCCCATTAGTTTGCTCATCTTGTATATTGGAATCTGATACAAGCTTAAAGAGTTGAAGAGGTCGTTCTACAAGTGAAAAACGCCACAAGGCAACACAGGCTCCACAAAACTGACAATCTAAAACAACGGATGATGGATCATAATGTTGATCTCCCTGATTAGCATCTGCAATTGCTGAAGAACCATCAACTTCCTTGCGTGAGTAAATTACAACCCGATTTTCCAGTGTGTTGTTTATTTGTTCTGGCTGGGCCAATATAGATGTAGAATTTGCATCCATGTGAGATTCGGTTGCACAATCAACAGCATAGTGAAGTAGGCGTGGTTCCCAGCCACATAAGCTTATTATCTTCAGTGCCTGCTAGCAACTTATGCATTAAGTTCAACCACACAGACTTAAATATTTAATGCAAAAGCACATGTGAAAATGTAAAGTGGAACTACATAATAATACTTAACAGCAACTCAACGGTCCAAAATAATCAAAGCAATTTGATACCTAGCCAAGTACAAGGATATATTGTCAATAGAGGCCAGGCAGATCAGATTGTAACAAGAATATTTAAGTTACTTAAACATGTAAGTTGGGACCTGAAAATTTGTTCTAGTTGATTTTATCAAGACCACACAAAGGATTTTCAGTATTACATGACAACACTTCCGGGTATAGATTTTCATCAACAAAGGAATATCTATGTCTTGCTAATAGCAATGAAAGGATCAAGAAAAAAGAAGGGACACCGAGAATTTTTCTTCCTTTTTCAAGTAAACTGTTTTTTTAACCCTCTAGTTTGCTATTCGTGAGGAAAAAAAAAATCGCCCCATTTTACGGAAATTCTTTCCACTTACTCCATTTAGAGAAACTTGTGCCATGGTTTTTTAAGGCATCCGCCTTAGGACGCTTAGGCGATAGAGCACCCCCAAGCGCCTTAGGTGTTTGCCCGCTTTAGGTTCCCTTTAGGCGCTTAGGTGGTCGCTTACGCGGTAGGGCACCCCCAGCGCTTTAGGGCGCCTAAACGCCTTAAAAACCATGACTTGTGCCAAATTTTACCCTTTTAAGATTTGACAGCATTCTGTCAGGTGCAACCTGGCCATCAGGGGTACGTGGGTGTTGCATCTACGTGACTTACATCAAGTAGCATTGCCACAGCAAAGTAGGATGGAAATGAAGAGGTGTAGCGTGTAGGTAACAGCCTGGCCTACCGCTACCCATGCTTCGACAAAAGGAACACATGATCGTACTTGGCCGAAGCCTGCAGTTGCCAAGCCTAGCCAGGGACCAAGCAATGAATGGGAAGAAGAAAAAAAGAGAAATGGCATGCCCCCATGGCTAGCTAGCTGCTGAGGACTGCGCAAGTAGTGTGTTCACTTGGCTGGTGTCGATCTCCTTGAAGCTACATAACTTTGTGCTTCTTAGCTGGTGATCGACCTGGTGTCTCTTGCAGCTGCCGCGACTCTTTCCTTCGTCCCAGGATATAAATATCCAGCCACCAGCCTTCTTGCGTACAAGGTCTCGCCGACAGGCCATGGAAGATGGTACATTACTAGATTTGCATCTGGTTAGTCAAAAGATGTTCTATTGCCAAGGTTCATGTTCCATTGGTTCCTTCTTTCTTGTGTGTTTTGTTATATGTGCATACATCATCTTTGTGCTCACCAATTAATGTGCATAGGTTGGTTTCATTTAGAGATAGTGAGTGCTGAACTCTAGGACAAAATATGTCTCCATGTGGCATGCCACATAGTCCTGACGATCAGGTCTAACTTGACAGAACACTTGGGAGATTCTGCTAAATAGGGGAATTGGTGCCCTGAATGGTAAACTATAGGGTAAAAATGGAATTCACTTCCATTTTTTTCTGAGAAAGAGATGTATCATTTTAGTACAATATGCAACAGGCGATTAAGCACGAATTGTTGAATATTCTATCCAGTGAAGCCAAATAAATGGCTAAGCAGAATTTATCCAGTTACATAGGTGGCACCAAGATATCAGATCTTAATAACATTATAAAAAAAACAATAAGAAACGTATGCTGAATAGTAATGAATATAAGATTTGGCAAATATAAACCTCAAAGAGATGCAAACTCCACAAAGAGATGAGGAGTAATAATGTGTAGGTCAGAGTCTGACCTGGTAATATATGCCAGCATCTTGAAAAGTGCCATCTAGATCCTTAATAGTTAAGTCTTCAGTAAGCATAAATCCCCCTTTAAGGGCAACTGATGAAGATAAAGGCTCCAAGAGGAACTGTTCTAGCTGTGGACTCTTCTTCTTCATGCTTCCCAGAGAAGAGCATGAAATTCTTGGAAGTGCTGAAAGCCGTAGCAGAGACGAGAAGCACTCGTAGTAATTCTCAACTAAAACAGGAGGAGGTGTAGGTGGAAATAATGCAAGTGATTCATCGCATATGTTGTCAATCCATGGGCAGAGTAGTTTATGTCCATTGTCCAGCTTCAAGCTGAAAACAGCAGCAGCCTTTTCAACTGCAGGAAAGATGGATTTCAATGTATGAAAATAAAAATAGATGGAGTGCTCAAATCAAGGAAGTGCACGTAAGCAAGTCTTTCACAGATAGAAATGGAACAGGAGCAATGGTAATCCAAAAAATCAGCATTGCTTGAATCTTCAAATACCAAATTGATCAACATTAAGTCCACATAGAAGTGTATGTGCATGCTCCGGTTCATATTAATTGACTCTAATATGGATGTATCTGGACATATTTAGTTCTAGATACATCCATATTGAAGTCAATTAATATGAATCGGAGGGAGTAATTGTTTCTAATGAGAGAAGAACAAGAGAATTGCCTTATTTAGCCATAGCTTGAGATGAGGCCCAGTGGTAAAACAAAAATAGTGCACTCACCTTGCTGTGGTGTCCATGATGAAGGAGAGGAGAACAGGAGCCGTGCCCCACATGCCTCACACGTTATAATGTCCGGTTCAATATTGGTCCACCCTCTTCTAGCACAATTTACAGGACTAACAGCCTGAAAGGGGTAACCAGCTATCAGCGAAAAAATGAGATGCTTCAGCTAAAATGTTGAACCAAACAACTAGAGTCCCTTCATATTCTCTGAGTGAAGAAAAATGCGTAAGCGAACCGAGTGCCCCTAAAATTGGAAGATAATATGCAGGCATCCCCATAATCAAGACAATTTATACTATAGTGAAGAAATTACGGAAGCTTCAGCCATATTTCTAACTGGTCTATCAAGAGAAATCACGGGAAACACCCCTTTAGGTCTAGAAGTTTCCACTAAATTAACCATCAATCCGTTAGGTAGTGTGCGAAACCATGTTAATTACGAGTACGAGGTTTCCTAGAGCGGTACGCAGTGCAAGCAACATGAAGGGTGAAACTGCGTGTACCTTGGGCTTCGCGAACCAGGTCATGGCCTTGAACGAAGCGAGCCTCCGCACAAGGTCGCGGCGGTCCCACGGGCGGCACGGCGGAGGAGGTGACAACGCAGACATGGCGGCCATCTGGGGCGGGAGCCGCGACCCCCGCACCACCGCGAACCTCCTCCCGGCATCCGCCGCCCTCCACGAGCTGCCACACCAGATCAGATCAAACCCAGTTCAACAATCACAGAAAGGGGCTGACTCGCGCACTCCAGAGAATAAGCAGGGAGGCTGGAGCTAACCTGGGAGTGGAGGAGGAGGAGGGTTTGGAGCCTGGGCTGGGGTTAGGCTTGGGCTTGGGGAAGTGGTAAAGCTTGTCCATGGCCTTCTTGAGGCGCCGCTCGGAGTCGGCGCCTATGTCTCCGCCGTCGCCGCCGCCGCTGCCGCCGGCGGCCATCTGGGTGGCGCGTGAAGGGGGATCGGTGGAGATGGCAACGCGATGCGTGAGCCGCTGACAGGCTGCCGCTACTGCGGGGCGTCCAGACTTGCTGCCGGCTGTGTTGTTTCGCCTGGGATTGGGCTTCATGGTGGGAGTGGGCCGGGTCGGCCCATCGGGTCCCTGGCCCGACCCAGAAAAAGTCATTGGGTCAGCCGGGTTGGCCTCGTACGAAAATTGGGAAGTCAGTAAAGTCGTATCATTTGGAGCTGGTAATTCATTTTGGATTCTACACTGTGATCATTATTTCATTTAAAAAATACAGTAAAATGACGCCATGGGTAAACACAATTCAAAACTGAGATCTATCATTTGCGTTTCTCTATGAAAACCATTTATAAATTCAATATTAAATTCTGCCGTCATTTGCAATTCCTGTAGCAACCAAACAAGTGTCTATTTCTGGAATTACAATGTAAATGAATATTCATTTCAAAATGCTACAAACAAAATGAAAGTCTGGCTTCCAAACGACTTCTAAGTGGAGCCGGCACCGACAAACCCAAAATGATCACTGACCATTGGCAAGAGAAGTTTCTGGAATCTGTAGGGACGTGCCGAGTCCTTGAAAACTAACCTAGATGAGAAGAGTTGGAAGAGACTGTGGAAAGTGAAACTTCTATCAAGCTTTACATATTTGCTCGTGTTGGTAGGCTGGTCAAAAGTTGATACATGAAGATGAGCATCAACCCTAGCAGGGGCAACGGTGTCTAGTCCGGGCTCTTAGTCACTACCACCTCCCGAAAAAGTGAAAATCAATGTGGAAGGCGTTGTGGCGAAGAAAAAGAGCAAGGGTACATTCAGAGTTGTTTGTAGGGATAATTAGGGCGTGTTTGTGGAGGCCACGATGATCATTATCCACTACTAGAAAATTGGACTTCCGTCCAAGCCATTTGTCCCGGCCCAGTCTGGAGCCGGGACAAATAGGCAGACCACGTCGCCCCCAAATCAACGAGAAGCTACGGGGTCTTTTATCGCGGTTCTTTAGGGTCTTTTGTCCCGATTGGAGGCTTTCACCGGGATAAAAGGGTCTGAGGCCTTTCAAGTCCTACTGGCAGCCCTTATGTCCCGGCTGGAGACACGTGCCAGGACATAAGGTCTGACGGTTTGTTCCCGCGTGGAAATCGATCATTTCCATTACTGCACACGGAAACAGAGAGAAGCAGAACGATCGCCAGCCGGAATTTGCCTCGCCGCTGGATAAATTCCTTCATCAAAGGCTGAAAAGGAAAACGGAGGAAGAGAAATCAACATAGGAAGCAAAAGTTCGACAGCAAAAACAAAAACCAAGGGAGAGTCGAAAGTGCTGAAAAGGTCGAAACATAAATGAAAGGAGGACTTACATCATCCATCGAAGGAGGCGCAGAACCACCAATCAACAGATTAGACTCTTTGCCCGGCTCAATCCTAGCTCTTTTTGGCGAGGGGGCACGGGGGCTTGCAACTGGAGTCGGATGCTCTATATTTTGCTGAGGAGGCGAGGTCTCATCCGCGTCCGGTTGAGCTTCGGAAATAACTAAAGTGCGAGACGTACTCGTTCGAGCAGTCACGTCAATAGGAGGATTTTCTTCCTTGTAGCCACTATAGAAGCAAGGAAAAATATGAGAAACAAAGACAGACAAATTTATTGAGGTAAAAAGAAATAGTTGATGGAAACTCACGAGCTAACAAGGGCATCATCGTAAGGATTGAAGGGTCTCTCCTCCTCTTCGGGTGAAATTTCCTCGAGAGGGGCCTTGTTAGTCTTGGAGGCACCGGAATCTGCGACCTCATCCATTTTCCGTTTATTCGTCGGAGAAGCAGCAGAGGGAATGGAACGTGTAGATTCGGAAGCCTCAGAATCAATCTCTCTTTCAGAGGAAGCCACGGATTTGCGGGAACCTGATACGTCCATTTTGCATCACTATTTTATATCATAATTTACTGTTATTCATTGATATATTTCATATTTAGAGGTGATACTTCGCTCACCGGAGTCAGGATTCTGCTGGAAAAAGCACCGTCGGAATGCAATATTTCTGAAGATCAACAATTGACAGAAATTACACCGAAGATCTTATTTTTCCCGAAGATGAAGCCAGCCAAAAGGAGGAGCTGAGGAGGGCCGCCATGGCCCCCCTCCATAGGCCGGCGCGGGCCCTACCTTGGCCGCGCCGCCTTGTGGGGAGGGGGCCCACAGCCCCCTTCGGCCGCCTCTCCTTCGCGTACTTCTTCATCCCGAAAACCTAAGCTCCAGGGGATAGTCGCGAAGAGTCACAGCCGCCTCTGCGGGGTGAAAAACACCAGAGAGAAAAGAGCTCTCCGGCAGGCTGGAATCTGCCGGGGAAATTCCCTCCCGAAGGGGGAAATCGACGCCATCGTCACCGTCATCGAGCTGGACATCATTGGGATCATCATCACCATCATCTCCATCATCATCACCGCCATCTCCACCGCTGCACCTCGTCACCGCTGTAACATCTAGGGTTGAATCTTGATTGTTTGATAGGGGAAACTCTCCCGGTATTGATTACTACTTGTTATTGATGCTATTGAGTGAAACCATTGAACCAAGGTTTATGTTCAGATTGTTATTCATCATCATATCACCTCTGATTATGTTCCATATGATGTCTCGTGAGTAGTTCGTTTAGTTCTTGAGGACATGGGTGAAGTCTAAATGTTAGTAGTGAATTATGTTGGGTAATATTCAATGGTTTGATATTTAAGTTGTGGTGTTATTCTTCTAGTGGTGTCATGTGAACGTCGACTACATGATACTTCACCTTTATGGGCCTAGGGGAATACATCTTGTATTCGTTTGCTAATTGTGGGGTTGCCGGAGTGACAGAAACCTAAACCCCCGTTGGTATATCGATGCAGGAGGGATAGCAGGATCTCAGAGTTTAAGGCTGTGGTTAGATTTACCTTAATTACTTTCTTGTAGTTGTGGATGCTTGCAAGGGGTATAATCACAAGTATGTATTAGTCCTAGGAAGGGCGGTGCATTAGCATAGGTTCAACCACACAACACTTATCAAAACAATGAAGATTAATCAACTATATGAAGCGAAAGCACTAGACTAAGTCCCGTGTGTTCTCAAGAACGTTTGGTCATTATAAGTAAACAAACCGGCTTGTCCTTTGTGCTAAAAAGGATTGGGCCACTCGCTGCAATTATTACTCTCGTATTTTACTTACTTGTACTTTATTTATCTGCTATATCAAAACTCCCTGAATACTTGTCTGTGAGCATTTACAGTGAATCCTTCATCAAAACTGCTTGTCAACACCTTCTGCTCCTCGTTGGGTTCGACACTCTTATTTATCGAAAGTACTACGATACACCCCCTATACTTGTGGGTCATCAAGACTATTTCTGGCGCCGTTGCCGGGGAGTGAAGCGCTATTGGTAAGTGGAATTGGTAAGGAAAACCTTTACTGTACGTGCTGATTTTATTTCTGCCTGCTGCTATAATTCATTATGGATTGATATTCTCTTGAATTTCTATTTGGAAAATCTACTACTACTGCAAAGGTAGTGGATGAGGCGCCAGGTGAGAAAGAGGTTCCATACAAAATACCTATGAAAATTATTGAACGTGTTGTGGATAACCGCTATGAAGGGGGTGGAACTGTCCATCTAGGAGATCATTTACTGTTTTTACATGAATTATGCGGTTTATTCAAATGTGCAGGTATTGCTATGGATGAAGTTAGGAATAAACTATTCTCTATATCGTTGTCTGGTAAAGCGGCGCATTGGTATAAATTACTGAAGAATGGGGATTCTCTTGATTGGAATGATATTGTGCCTCTATTTTATTCTAAATTCTATCCTCCAAGTGAAATTCACAAAGATCGGAACCGCATATATAATTTCTGGCCTCATGATGGAGAGAGTATTGCCCAAGCATGGGGAGATTGAAGTCTTTAATGCTCAAATGCCCCATTCATGAGCTTCCTGGTAATATTATCATTGATAATTTCTATGCAAGACTTTCTTTTCAAGATAAGACCTTGCTGGATACTTCTTGTTCTGGATCATTTACACGCAACAAAGAAGAGTTTAAGAGGGACCTTCTTGATCGGATTCAGGAGAATAATGAAGGATGGGAGAACGACAAAGATAGAGATTCAGGAATAAATTATGATTATAAATGCATTGAAGTTTTTATGGATACTGATAAATTTCGTAATATGAGTGCTACTTATGGTCTTGATTCTCAAGTCGTTGCAAATTTTTATAAAGCTTTTGCCTCTCATTTTGAATTGCCTAGGAAGAATTTTGATAAGTATCATGAACCGTATAAAGATAAAACTGATTCATCTATAAATAAATGTGTTGTAATTCAAACTGTTGATCATATTCTTCCTGAAGCTTATATTGAAAAAACTCCTTTCCCTGCTAAAATGAAGGAGTATTCTGTTATAACTAGTGTTGTTAATAAAAGTGCAAAGAAACCTGTGGTGACCCAGCATACCACTGCATGGTGTAGTATGCAAGTCTGATATAACACCAATGAAACACCGTTCCACTAGTATTATATCGCTCACAGTGGTACAACAGAAACATATGCGGGTCCAAGGCATGTCTATAGAATTACATACAGACTCTGTTACAAAAGATCAGCACCGCCTCCTACCTTACAATGAGGTAAAACTGCAAATAAACTCCAGAAGAACGACTCGTGGTCTAAGCCTATCACGAACTCTATTTGTAGAGTATTTAACTAGCTATAGAGGCTATGAATAGATTCTAGCTAAATAGGAGCTAGGTTTAGGAAGCTAGTTCCATTCTATGTCTAGTCTAGGTTTTATACTTGTTGAAGGTGGTGTTTGACTCTTCTGACAGGTTCCTGTCCCTTGAAGTAGTTGATGACTCCTCGGTCTTCGAGTTGCACTGTAGATCCTCCATCATGGCCTCCATATCTAAGCAGGGGATTTAAGAGTGGGATGAGTACGAGCGTACTCAACAAGTCCATTATAGGAAAGAGGTGTTTAATGCACTAGCTACGGCATTAGACCAGAAAGTCTAATACCAATGCAGGTTTTCATAACCATTTCTTCAAAAGGTTGCTTTTATTCAGAAGAACTATGTCTGTCAGCCTTCACCGGTTTACTAGAACTTCATGGAGCTCCTTTTCGGCCGTGTTCGCAGTTCCATATCCCGGAACAGGGAGTGACAGGTCACGGTTCTTTACACTCTGCAGAGGTGTGTTGCTTTACCCATAAGAGATCTTAACCTTGGTGCCAACCGAGTCTAGTTCTCGTCCACACTTCCTTTGGTGTGAGGCCCGGTATAAGGTCTAGCCAATCATGTTCCTCCGCTACCTCGAACACCCACCCTTTGTTGCATGCCCCGACCCTGGGTCCACGCCGGTCCCATTATTCCTGTAGATTTCAATGTGGACCCCGACCACGACGACAGTGCTGGGCTCTACCATACACTCCTACGCCGGTAGCTGCAACCCATCATAGACCGCAATACCGTGGGGACTTAGGACTCCCCAGCCTCACCGCTTGCTTCTTCGGGCGACAAGTGTACTACGGACTATGCCGTGGGGACTTAGGACTCCCCAGCCTCACCAGCTTGCCCCCTTGGATTACAAGTGTACTATGGTAAAGCGCATCCGTTGATGAACGAGAGGTGGAAACACTTTTGACTATTCCGTCCCACTCCGGATCTTATGGTTAACACGGATATTACGACACAAGAATCACTGGCGACATTTGTTGTTTAATCCTAGATGGATATAAACCCTTGCAATGGAACCTCCACCATATCAACACAATCCATGGTTCCATTGCCCACCACATAGTCATATTCATAGTTATGAAAGTAGTGGTTTTGATTTTTATGCAATAGTGATAACCATAGTACTTTGTAAGTAATTTGATAAAGATACTCAAATGACATGAGCAAGTGATGAACTTGCCTTTCTTGACTGCAAGATTATGCAGACAAGGTCTTCGATACGCAATAACTCCAAGTTCTGAAATAGCATCATCGTCCGGTAAAGACGATGTTTAAAAGATTGGCAAGGATGCAATAATGCATAAGTATGAGATGCAATCGCTCTAAACGTGACCTAACCCCGATGATTTAGGATTAGTGAATTGTAATGATTGGTTCAGGGTGTGTTGCACTTTTAGAGTGATTCAC
Source organism: Lolium perenne (assembly GCF_019359855.2). Lineage (NCBI taxonomy): Eukaryota > Viridiplantae > Streptophyta > Magnoliopsida > Poales > Poaceae > Lolium > Lolium perenne. Next base: position 187,353,447 of record NC_067246.2, on the reverse strand, counting down.
AAACAAGGTTCTTATTAAGAATTGGTTGCTTGGTATCATAGACTGGTGCTATAATATATTGATACAATAATACTGATAGCCTACAACTATAATATTTGGTATAATCCTAACATGTAATGAATAATGGTTGGTTTTAGCATTATATGACATGGTTAATAATTGATTATCATTTACTTCAAAAGAATAACTTTTGAAGAACATGTTCTTTTAATAAAGAACAAGTATGATAATTAGGGTTGTGGAGTTTTATGGTTTTCTATGGTTTTAATTGGTTTCTGGAGTAAGTAGTAGATGGATCACAACATAGTTGGATTCATCAATAACTAGAACTTGTAGGGTTGAGTTAAGCCTAAGCATCTTGAGCAATTTATTATAAATAGTTGCTATCAAGGTTGGTATACCTTGTTGGTGATAACTGGTTATTGGCTATAGGTCCTATTAGGTAGGATTGATGATGATTCCTTATTTTCTTCAAAAGAATAACTTTTGAAGAACATACTTCTTAAATAATAAGAAGTATCTCAACTAGGTTTAAGGTTGTCTAGGTTTTGCTATTGGATTTACTAAGTAAGAATTAGTTGACTCCTAAGTGGGATGATAAATAATTATCTTACACTAATAGGGTTTAGTGGGGTATGGTTAGGTAATGCAAGATAATAAGCATGGTTGCTGTTTGGGTTTATCACAATGGTGTGATGCTAAGCATGGATGAATAAGGATGATGGTCTTGACAGTAGAAGCTAGGGTTTAAATTTGGTTGATCCTACTTGATCAACAAGGTTTAGAGATATGCATACAGGGAATACTAAATTGCTAGTGATAGGGTTCTACATTTTATGTGGACATAGGTATGTCTTTTAGTTGCTAATGATGGCTCTATGATTTGAAATAAAGTACCATGATCATATGTTCTAACCTAGGGTTTAGGTTAGAAGCAAATTAGGATTCATATGAATTAATGGAGCTAGGGTTTGGTGCATAATTGAATTAGGGTTTTAGGGTTCCACATAAAATTATGAGGTTATCACTTGGTTTATAATGGAACTAGGGTTTCCTAATTACCCTATAATTATTGGATTAATAACTTCATTAATAAAGTTGAAGTTATTAATAATTTTGAAATAAAAATAATATTAGATTTGATATTTTATTATTTTTAAACAATTAATAATTAAGGTATTTATTAATCAGGGTTTTAAATCCTCCTAATGAGGATTTAATAAGTTAATAGAAAAGGAAAATTAATTTTAATGTTTTCCTTATTTACTTACTGGTTTTGATTTATTTTATGAGATTTTTTTACTAATTATTGAATTTTAATTGAATTTGGAATTAGAATTAAAGGCTTAATTAATAAGTATTAAATAATGATTTTTTTATTAAAAATAAAAAATTCATTTTATATTTTTATTGGATAGAGTTTTCTTTTCTAAGAATTTTAATATCTCATTTATATTTTTCTGACTTAATTTGGATTTTCTAAATTTATTTGAAGTTGCAGTAATTTACTGGAATTAAATTTAAACAGAAAATACTAATTGTACCGGGTTAGGCTACCCACCTGGTCACTGACCCGTGGGCCAGAGACACGTCAGCTGCCACATGGTGCCGATGTGGCAACCATGGGCTTCACCGGCGGGCAGAGGCGATGGTCGCCGGTGGTGTGGTCCCCCCCCCGGACAAACTAGCGACACCACCAGATTAAGCGCGTCGAGGCGAACCTACTGGTACTAACGCCGCCCCGAATTGGTCGCCGGAGCTCGCTCGCCGGCGAGGCCGAGCGGCGGTCTTCGCAGGCTACCGTGGCGGTCACGATTGAGGGCGAAATTGAAGAGGGTAGGGGGTGCTTGAGCACCAGTGGCTCACCCTGAGCAAGCTAGAAGCAACGGCGAGGTCGCTGGAGGCTTGTATCGCCGGAATTGCTCGATGCCGTCGTCGGGGAAGACGACCTGGCACGGTCGATTGAAGACGCCTCAGCTTAATTCCTTGTACACGGTGACCAAGTCGAGGATGGTGATCACAGTGGTGGTCACGGCTTGGCCTAGGGTGGTCTCCATCGCCGGTGATGGTCGGAGTCCGTACGGGCTAGGGTTTCGATTTGAGGAATTTTGGAGCAGAGAGAGGAAGAGCTTCGGGGCTAGAGTTTGTCGCGGTATTTATACGGAGCTTTGGAGCATGCCTCGTCATACTGCCGGTGAAGGAGAGGTCGCCAGCGACATGGAGAAGGGGAGCACGGCTTCGTGCTGTCCTCCACGCGAGAAGAAGATGGGGACGAGCTCCCCATTTTATTTTTCTGCCGAAGAGGTAAGTTGGTTGGGCTGGGCTGTTACTTGGGCCGTGGTACTGGGTCAGTTCTGGGCTCGGCAGCTGGGCTGCTGGTGGGCTCGGCCGAACAGGTAAGGTCTGGTAAGGTTTTTCTCTCCCCTTTTCTGTTTTTCTTTTTCTTTCTTGTTTTACAATTTCATTTATTGAATTCTGTTTTGAATCTAATTTGTTTTCAAAAAAAAATTGCAGGTTTCTTATTATGTCAATTCAATTAAGAGGTAGTGTGATATATTACACCACACTCCAATATGAAGCAAGTATTTTATATTTGTTTACATGTCATGCTTGTTGGCTTATTAAAAATAAATAGGCATGAGCTTATATTCTTATTTTTAATTTTCTTTTTTCCTTGTGAATTCAATTATTTGAATTATTATTGTTGATACTTTCAACTCAAAGTATTTTAAAGGTTGTGTTAAGACTTGGTTTCAATTTAGGGAATTGGTCACTTGCACATGATTTTATGTGGGCACCAATGTATTAGGGTTTCATAGTATCTATGATAAACCACTTGTTAAGGTTAATACTTATCCTTATCTTTGAAAGTATTTATGTAGGTATTGTTTCAATCATGGTTGATCTTGGTTACCAAGATAAATAGTTGATCACTTCACATATGGTCTTGATCATATATTGTAACACATGGTTTTTCTTATGTTCAAGCATTGAGGCATAAGATTTATCTGATGTGCAATTCTAGGGTTCAAATGCTATTTACCTAATGACACATGGATTGAATCTTAATGGTGGTTTAGGTTTTATTTGTGATAACCCAGGTGATACTCAAACTAGGGTTGAGATTTAATTCTAGTTTGTAGATATGGGATGACACCATATTGCATGTGCTAGGGTTTAATCTCCCCTAACCATGATAAGGTGGTTACTTGCTTAATATTTCATGGGCTTCCCTAATTACTAAGGATTTGAGAATTGGTTTTATCTTCTACCAATTAACTTCTATTATTATCCCCAACTTATCATTAAAGTAACTAGAATGATTATGGTTCTTTTTATAGTTAACTTTGGTTATATGGATTAATGATTTCTCACCATATAAAGTATGGAGTTTTACTCTAAAGTTTTCTTAGGTCCTTTAATTGAGGATTAAATGGAATATAGATGTGCTATAGTTCTACTTATGATCACCTAGTGATCCACAAGTTGGGATTGAGATATAAGTCTAGATTTGCTTACTAGTGATCCCCCTATGATTTCATGTGGTGAATAAGATCTACTAGTCATATAAGTGTTAGCATTTAGATTATTCTCCTATTTCTCCAAAGCATGGTCATGGATTAGGCATGATCCACTTGTCCTTAATATCTCTACCTCAAGTTCTTAGGGTTTATGATCATCACTCAATTTATAATGATCAAGGTTTGGCTTCCTAAGGTATCTCTCATTAAATGGGGTTCTCACTTCCATGATCAAGCATTGTCTTGATCAATTAAGGTATAGCACTTCTATTTTACTTTCTTGGATAGATATGGCTATGGTTTATCCTAAGGTTTATGGTGTACTCACTAGATCTCATTGAGTATGTAAGGGTTGAGTTTCCACCTAGATTCTTAGTTGAATTAATCTCTGCTTTACTTCACCAAGTAATGGATATAGTCTTGTTCCATTAGATATTAGGTTATCTCACCACTCCAAGATGAAATGGTGAATCACCTATTACTTTAGTTCAATGGTTGTTCTTTATTATTAACTAGGGAAGGCTAGATTTGGTATGAATGGTCTCTCTCAATTGGGAATGACTTTGATACTAACCTAAGGTTAGGCTCCATAGAGAATGATATGGTCACCAATATCTATGGTTAACATAGATGGATTCTCCCTCTAGGAAATATCTTGAATAAGATCCTAGGGTTCCTCTTAAAGATGCTGATTTGAATACTTGGATGTATATCCAAGGTTTAACTCAAGATTTGTTAATGCTTCTCTAATAATTATAATAGAACTCTCACCTCTCTAGGTTTGGTGCTTAACTATTTGGAATAGAGAAGAATATTTATTTCTAGAGTTGATCTCCTTGTCATGTTTCCAAGAATGAAGTAAAATGAATACCATGAGGTTCATGGTAGGATCAAGGATTAGTTTAAGACATGGAAAAGATAAGTCAAGAATAGTTTCTACATTCATTGTTACTTGATTTACAAGTAGATGTATGTTCATATGTTATAGCAAGGAATATCATGTTGTGATTTTTAATAAGATCAAGTAGTTGATCATTGATTAATATGTTATTGTGTTTGTTGAAATTCCATTTGATCTAACCCTTCAGATCAAATCATCTCTTCCCAAAACAAGGTTTTAACAAAGTCACATTGAGGTTTATGGCGCTTGACTTGATGAGCTACTTCAATTCCACCAAGGTCAAGTGAAACTTCAGTTACTGTGACTGTTTTACTTTAAAGCGCGAAAATTCCCCAGATTTTCTATGCATGAATGCAATGCACACATCTGTTTCCTCTATTTTTGTAACCCCAATACCTGGGATATTACAAAACCTATAGAACCTGAAGAGCAAATAAAGGTTGAACCTGCTATTGCAATAGTTAAAGATCTTGTGACTGAAAATGTGGAAGATGGTCATATTATTTTCTGTGAAGATGCTTCTAATATTGTTTCGCATCCTAATAAGTCTAGGAAAACCAGTGTTCCTATGCTCTCTGTTAGAATTGGTGATCATTGTTATTATGGTTTATGCGACATTGGTGCAAGTATTAGTGCTATTCCTTATGAGCTTTAGACGGAGATCATGCATGAACTTGGTTCTTGTGAACTCGAAGATATTGATGTGGTTATTCGGCTAGCTAATAGAGAAACTATCTCTCCTACTGGTATTGTTCGAGATGTGGAAGTTCTATGTGGTAAGATTAAATATCCTGCTGACTTTTTGGTACTTGGTTCTGCTGCTAGTAAGTCTTGTCCTATTATTTTTGGTAGACCTTTTCTAAATACTTGTGGAGCTGTTATAGATTGCAAGAAAGAGAAAATTGTGACTAAATTTGCTGGTGAATCTTATGAGTTTAATTTCTCTAAATTTGCCAAAACTCCTTATAAAGCTGATTTGCCTAATAATGATTTTAGAGTTGAACAGTGTGCATCTATTGCTCTTGCTCCTAATAATCCTTTGCAGCAACATTTGGAGGATAGTGAGAGTGAAGTTTTTAGGGAAGAAAGGAATGAGCTTGATGAAATTTTCCTTTGTCAACCTATTCTTAAACATGATTTGCCGGTTGAAGATCTAGGTACAACACCACCACCAAAGGAAGATCCTGTTTTTGATTTAAAACTGTTGCCTGATAATCTTAAGTATGCTCATATTGATGATAAGAAAATATATCCTATTATTATTAGTTCTAAGCTTTCAGAGTTTGAGGACGAAAGGTTATTGGAAATATTGAAGAAACACCGAGGAGCTATTGGCTACACTCTTGATGACTTGAAGGGGATTTCTCCCTCTATTTGCCAACATGCCATCAACATGGAAGATGATGCAAAGCCTGTTGTTGAACATCAGCGTCGTCTAATTCCTAAGATGAAGGATGTGGTAAGGAATGAGGTATTAAAACTTCTTGAAGCTGGTATTATATATCCTATTGCTGATAGTAGATGGGTTAGTCCTGTGCATTGTGTTCCTAAGAAAGGAGGAATAATTGTTGTGCCTAATGATAATGATGAGCTCATCCCTCAAAGAGTAGTTGTAGGGTATAGAATGTGCATTGATTATCGAAAAGTTAATAAAGTTACTAAGAAAGATCATTACCCTTTACCTTTTATTGATCAAATGTTAGAAAGGTTGTCTAAAAAATACTCATTTTTGCTTTCTTGATGGTTATTCTGGGTTCTCACAAATTGCTGTTAAAACTAAAGACCAAGAGAAAACCACTTTCACTTGTCCCTATGGAACTTATGCTTATAGACATATGCCTTTTGGTTTATGTAATGCTCCTGCTACTTTTCAAAGATGCATGTCTACTATTTTTCATGGTTTTTGCGATAATATTGTAGAGGTATTCATGGATGATTTTTCTGTCTATGGGAATTCTTTTGATAATTGCTTGCGAAACCTTGATAAAGTTTTGCAGAGATGTGAAGAAACTAACCTTGTTCTTAATTGGGAGAAATGACACTTTATGGTTAATGAAGGAATTGTATTGGGACATAAAATTTCCGAGAGAGGTATTGAAGTTGATCGAGCTAAAGTTGAAGCAATTGAGAAGATGCCATATCCTAGGGATGTTAAAGGTATTCGTAGTGTTCTTGGACATGCTGGGTTTTATAGGAGATTTATTAAAGATTTCTCCAAGATTTCAAAGCCTCTTACTAATCTTCTTCAAAAAGATGTACCTTTTGTTTTTGATGATGATTGTAAGGAAGCTTTTGAAACTCTAAAGAAAGCCTTAACAACTGCTCCTGTAGTTGAACCTCCTGATTGGAATTTACCTTTTGAAATTATGTGTGATGCTGGTGATTTTGCTGTAGGTGCTGTCCTTGGACAGCGAATAGATAAAAAATTGAATGTTATTCATTATGCTAGTAAAACTCTTGATGTTGCTCAAAGAAATTATGCTACAACTGAAAAAGAGTTGTTAGCTGTAGTCATTGCTTGTGACAAGTTTAGACCCTATATTGTTGATTCAAAAGTTACAATTCATACTGATCATGCTGCAATTAGATATCTTATGGAAAAGAAAGATGCTAAGCCAAGGCTTATTAGATGGGTGCTTCTTTTGCAAGAATTTGATTTGCACATTATAGATAGAAAAGGAGCTGATAATTTGTCTAGATTGGAAAATATTGCTTATGATCCTGTTCCTGTTAATGATAGTTTTCCAAATGAACAATTGGCTGTAATAAAGGTGAGCTCGTGAGATAGTCCTTGGTATGCTAATTATGCTAACTTTATTGTTTCCAAGTACTTGCCTCCAACCTTTTCAGCTCAGCAAAGGAGGAAGTTCTTTTATGACTTGAGGCATTATTTTTGGGATGACCCACACTTATATAAAGAAGGAGTGGATGGTATTCTGCGAAGATGTGTTCCCGAATATGAACAACAAGAGATATTGAGTAAGTGTCATGGTAGTGTTTATGGAGGACATCACGCCGGAGATAGAACCGTGCAAAAGGTTCTACAATCAGGTTTCTATTGGCCAACTCTCTTCAAAGATGCAAGAAAGTTTATTTTATCTTGTGATGAATGTCAAAGAGTGGGTAATATCTCCAGACGCAATGAAATGCCTATGAATTATACTCTTGTTATTGAACCATTCGATTGTTGGGGATTTGACTTCATGGGTCCTTTCCCTTCTTCAGAAGGTAACACTCATATACTTGTTGCTGTTGATTATGTTACTAAATGGGTGGAAGCCATACCCACAAAAAGTGTTGATGGTGAGACCTCTTTAAGAATGCTTTTAGATATTATTTTTCCTAGATTTGGAGTTCCTAGATATCTCATGACTGATGGAGGTTCTCATTTTATTCATGGTGGTTTTAGAAAAACTCTTGCTAAATATGGTATTAATCATAGAATTGCTTCCGCTTATCATCCTCAAACTAGTGGGCAAGTAGAATTATCAAATAGAGAGATTAAATCTATGTTGCAAAATACTGTTAATAAATCTAGAAAGAACTGGGCTAGTAAATTGAAGGAAGCACTATGGGCTTATAGAACTTCTTATAAAAATCCCATGGGTATGTCACCTTATAAAATGGTTTATGGAAAAGCTTGTCATTTACCTTTAGAACTAGAGCACAAAGCTTATTGGGCTATAAGAGAACTAAATAAAGATCCTAAACTAGCCGGTAAGAAGAGATTGCTACAATTGAGTTCTCTAGATGAATGGAGAAGTGAAGCTTATGAAAATGCTAAACTATTTAAAGAGAAAGTTAAGAAATGGCATGATAGAAGAATTATCAAAAGATAATTTAATGTTGGGGATAAAGTCCTATTGTATCGGTCTCGTCTCAGATTTTTTGCAGGGAAATTACTCTCAAAATGGGAAGGACCATATGTCATTGAGGAGGTGTATCGTTCAGGGGCAATTAAAATTAGTTCTCTGCAAGGCGATGCCACACAAGTGGTGAATGGACAAAGACTCAAGCATTATATTTCTGGAGATTCTTATAATGAAGATGTTGATGTTATTCGAGTGGTGACTCCGGAAGCTTTCATCAAAGGTCAAATTGACAGCTCTGTAGAGTTCGACTTTGAATAGGTAACAGTACTGGTAATGAAAAGTCCGCGTTTAACTTTCCGAACAATGTTTTTGCTATTTTTGGAAAATATGAAAAATTACGAGATCGAAACGGAGTGGAGGAGATGCACGAGGGCGTGCCCCCATAGGCCAGCGCGGGCCCTAGCCTGGCCGCGCCGCCCTATGAGGACAGCTCCTCGTTGTCCCTCTCCGACTCTGGTTCGACCTGGTACTTTCCTTCTGTCGTGAAAATTTCTGCTATATAATCCCCCGGACCCCTGGAGGTCCGTATATCGTTTTCTCATCGCGTTTTGTTTCGAGCTGTTTTCTGCCAGGATCTGTTTTTGATCTAGAAGCACCATGGTCTCCAACAACAGGGGCAAGGGGCTTTCGGAGGAAGACATTCAAGATCCCGAGTGGAAGAAGATGTCATCCAAAAGAGAGCAACAAGCTGTTGGGAGTAAGCAAATCTTGGTGGGATCGGTTAACACTCGGCGTTCTTTTTCTCATAACTTGCAGGGACCCTTACCACCTGCTCCCAGCCTCGACTCTTTCCCTGCCTTGGGGGAAGCTTTACGGGTTACCGATGAATTTTGTGATCAATATCGTGCTCTGAGAAGGGAAGTGGAGATACTTCAGGAGGAGAACAACCGACTTCGCAGAATGCTAGAGCGGTTCCTCACTCCCATCAAGGCTTTCCCACCATCAGCGCCGAAGGAGTAATTCATCATTGGTATTGGCACCCCCTTGGTTTGTTCCAAGCTTGGGGGGATGCTTGCAAGGGGTATAATCACAAGTATGTATTAGTCCTAGGAAGGGCGGTGCATTAGCATAGGTTCACCCACACAAAACTTATCAAAACAATGAAGATTAATCAACTATATGAAGCAAAAGCACTAGACTGAATTCCCGTGTGTCCTCAAGAACGTTTGGTCATTATAAGTAAACAAACCGGCTTGTCCTTTGTGCTAAAAAGGATTGGGCCACTCGCTGCAATTATTACTCTCGCATTTTACTTACTTGTACTTTATTTATCTGCTATATCAAAACCCCCTGAATACTTGTCTGTGAGCATTTACAGTGAATCCTTCATCAATACTGCTTGTCAACACCTTCTGCTCCTCGTTGGGTTCGACACTCTTATTTATCGAAAGTACTACGATACACCCCCTATACTTGTGGGTCATCAGAACCCGCGATTTCACTCTCAGGGCGAGAAGTACCCTTGTTGTCGTCGGTGACAACAGCCCGTTCTTCGACTTCCCCGCCTTCAGAAAGAGGAGGAAGAGAAGCTAGAACTTGATGATTCTACAAGGACAAGATATGTCGACAAGAAGTTATATAAGGGGTGTCAGCAAAATAGTAATCGACAAATGTTAAAAAAAATCAAAAGGGCAAAATAGCAGCCGACAAAATTTACCTTGGGGAGGGCGTTGGTGCCGCTATATGGCTCCACGCGGCAAGAGGATGGAATCGCATCTTTCTTGCTAAGCGACGAAATTCTTCGGACAAGCTTCTCCAAGTCCTTTACAGTAAGGTCCTTGGAGAGCCGGTCGACATCTTCTTTGCCAGCGTACATCCAGAGGGGATTTTTGCGAGCTTGTAAAGGCTGCACTCTAATCCTAAGGAAGTACGCTGTAATTTGGATACCCGACAATTCCTTGCCATGGGTATTTTGAAGCTCGCGGATACGGGACATCAGCGCCTCTGTGGTTGTTTTCTCCTCTTCAGTGGCCTCCGCGTCCCAGGACCGGCGGCGAAGAATTTTGGCACCTCCATCAAAAGGAGCGATGTTATACTCCACTGAGTCAAGGCACTCCTCGTGGACGTACAACCATCTTTTGCGCCACCCTTGAACGGAGTTGGGAAATTTGACATCAAAGTATTCGACATCAGGGCGAACGCAGATAACAACATCACCTATGTTGTAGGCGATGTTGTGGGAGCCATTACGGCGGAGGCAGAAGATGCGTTTCCACAGAGCCCAATTAGGATGGACTCCGAGAAAGCATTTGCAAAGAGTAATGAAAATAGAGACATGGAGGATGGAATTGGGAGTCAGCTGGTGAAGCTGCAACCCGTACACAAAGAGAAGATCGCGGAGGAAATCGTGAATAGGAACAGAGAGGCCGCGGATAAGGTGGTCAACGAAGCTAAGCCGATATCCCATAGGAGGCGTCAGGTAGCTCTCCTCGCTGGGGAAGCGCAGAGTGTGCTTCTTCTTCATCAGCCCGAGCTTCTTCATCAGGATGATGTCCTGGTTGGAGATCTTCGATCTTTCCCACTCCGCCGCTCCCAGATCTTGTGCCGCCATCTTGGATTCTGGTGTGTTGTGCCTGGTGAGCCTTGCGCGGGGTGGCATCAACAATGGCGAAGGCGTGTGGCTGAGCTCAGGAAGTTTTGGGTGCAATGGGAGATTTTTTGGAGAGAGGACAGAGGTGCGGCGCAGCGAAGGGGATTGACGGAGGAAGACGATGGTTATTTATAGCAGGTTCAGTCAAAACGTCGCACCAGTCGGGCTGCTGCGTGGATGATCTACGAACGGACTTGATGATTTACACGTGGCCTAAGGGGTAAAACAGTATTTTTACTATGATGGAAGTAGACAGACGCTATAGCGCGCGTGATACGTCTCCAACGTATCCATAATTTCTGATGTTCCATGCTTGTTTTATGACATTACCTACATGTTTTGCTCGCACTTTATAATGATTTCATGCATTTTCCGGAACTAACCTATTAACAAGATGCTGAAGTGCCAGTTCCTGTTTTCTGCTGTTTTTGGTTCCAGAAAGGCTGTTCGAGCAATATTCTCGGAATTCGACGAAACAAAGACCAAACATCATAATTCACCGAGACGGACCAGGACACCGAAGGGGAGACGGAGAGGAGGCCCAGGGTCCCCACACCACAGGGCCGCGCGGGCAGGCCCCTGGCCGCGCCGGCCTATGGGGAGGTGATACGTCTCCGACGTATCGATAATTTCTTATGTTCCATGCCACATTATTGATGTTATCTACATGTTTTATGCACACTTTATGTCATATTCGTGCATTTTCTGGAACTAACCTATTAACAAGATGCCGAAGTGCCGATTCTTTGTCAAGTCTGTTTTTGTTTTCATAAATCCTATTAAGTAAATTTTCTCGTAATTGGACTAAAAAAATGCCCAGGGGCCTTTTTTCTCACGATGCTTCCATAAGTCCGAAGGAGAGACGATGAGGGGCCACGGAGGGGCCACACCATAGGGCGGCGCGGCCCCCCTTGGCCGCGCCGGCCCGTGGTGTGGGGCCCCGTGCCGCCTCTTGACCTGCCCTTCCGCCTATAAAAAGTCTCCGTGACGAAACCCCCGATCGAGAGCCACGATACGGAAAACCTTCCAGAGACGCCGCCGCCGCCGATCCCATCTCGGGGGATCCAGAGATCGCCTCCGGCACCTGCCGGAGAGGGGAATCATCTCCCGGAGGACTCTACGCCGCCATGGTCGCCTCCGGTGTGATGTGTGAGTAGTCTACCCCTGGACTATGGGTCCATAGCAGTAGCTAGATGGTTGTCTTCTCCCCATTGTGCTATCATTGTCGGATCTTGTGAGCTGCCTAACATGATCAAGATCATCTATCTGTAATTCTATATGTTGCGTTTGTTGGGATCCGATGAATAGAGAATACTTGTTATGTTGATTATCAAAGTTATGCTATGTGTTGTTTATGATCTTGCATGCTCTCCGTTACTAGTAGATGCTCTGGCCAAGTAGATGCTTGTAACTCCAAGAGGGAGTACTTATGCTCGATAGTGGGTTCATGCCTGCATTGACACCTGGGACAGTGACAGAAAGTTCTAAGGTTGTGTTGTCTTTGTTGCCACTAGGGATAAAACATTAGTGCTATGTTCAAGGATGTAGTCACTAGTTACATTACGCACCATACTTAATGCAATTGTCTGTTGTTAGCAACTTAATACTGGAGGGGGTTCGGATGATAACCTGAAAGTGGACTTTTTAGGCATAGATGCAGTTGGATGACGGTCTATGTACTTTGTCGTAATGCCCAATTAAATCTCACTATACTCATCATGATATGTATGTGCATGGTCATGCTCTCTTTATTTGTCAATTGCCCAACTGTAATTTGTTCACCCAACATCTTTGTTCGTCTTATGGGAGAGACACCTCTAGTGAACTGTGGACCCGGTCCAATTCTCTTTACTAAAATACAATCTCGCAATCTTTGTTCTACTGTTTTCTGCAAACAATCATCTTCCACACAATACGGTTAACTCTTTGTTACAGCAAGCCGGTGAGATTGACAACCTCACTGTTTCGTTGGGGCAAAGTACTTTGCTTGTGTTGTGCAGGTTCCACGTTGGCGCCGGAATCCCTGGTGTTGCGCCGCACTACATCCCGCCGCCATCAACCTTCAACGTGCTTCTTGGCTCCTCCTGGTTCGATAAACCTTGGTTTCTTTCTGAGGGAAAACTTGCTGCTGTGCGCATCATACCTTCCTCTTGGGGTTGCCCAACGAACGTGTGAAATACACGCCATCAAGCACATTTTCTGGCGCCGTTGCCGGGGAGATCAAGACACGCTGCAAGGGGAGTCTCCACTTCTCAATCTCTTTACTTTGTTTTTGTCTTGCTTAGTTTTATTTACTACTTTGTTTGCTGCACTAAATCAAAATACAAAAAAATTAGTTGCTAGTTTTACTTTACTTGCTATCTTGTTTGCTATATCAAAAACACACAAAAATTAGTTTACTTGCATTTACTTTACTTGATTCATCATGTTTCCTTTTAATTTTACCACAAAAAAACATACCGGTAGGACGTGGGTCTATAGTTGGGAGAAATAATATAGAAGAATTCTTCAACCATGTTAGTACTATTGAAAATTTTGAAGATAGACACTTGGTAGACCTTGCGCCTACTTATGAAATTGCTGCTGCGCATTTAGTTCGCCTGTTGGAAACTAAATTTGTTAATCTTAATCCTATAATCCAACACATGTTTTTCACACTTGGCGATATGGAAGAAGGGGAAAAGAAAGACTTTGTATTAGAAACCCTTCTTAGAGAATTTGGTGGTCTAGCAAGAGAAGCTAGAAAGGTGTTTGCTAAATTTAATATGCTTGGTTCTCCTACTAATTTTGTTAGTCTCCTTGAAAAGATGGATATGGATAGAATAAGATACACTAATAATATTGATGATGGAGGGGAGATCAAAGCACCAATACCATGTAAACTCTTAGCTATGAATGATGCACTAGAAAATAACTATGCTTGGCTTGTTCCTGAAAATTTGTTTGATGAGAGTAGCACGCCTAAGACTAATGAAAAGGGAGATGCTAAAACTTATGTATCTAATATACTATGCCTGGTTGAGAAAACTCCGCACCCCGCTGAGAATGCACCACCCTTCGATAATACTTTATACACACTTTCTGCGCCTAGCTGAAAGGCGTTAAAGAAAAGCGCTTATGGGAGACAACCCATGTTTTTACCTACAGTACTTTGTTTTTATTTTGTGTCTTGAAGTTGTTTACTACTGTAGCAACCTCTCCTTATCTTAGTTTTGTGTTTTGTTGTGCCAAGTTAAGCCGTTGATAGAAAAGTAAGTACTAGATTTGGATTACTGCACAGTTCCAGATTTCTTTGCTGTCACGAATCTGGGTCCACCTCCCTGTAGGAAGCTCAGAAAATTATGCCAATTTACGTGTGTGATCCTCAGATATGTACGCAACTTTCATTAAATTTGAGCATTTTCATTTGAGCAAGTATGGTGCCATTTTAAAATTCGTCAATACGAACTGTTCTGTTTTGACAGATTCTGCCTTTTATTTCGCATTGTCTCTTTTGCTATGTTGGATGAATTTCTTTGATCCACTAATGTCCAGTAGCATTATGCAATGTCCAGAAGTGTTAAAAATGATTGTGTCACCTCTGAATATGTCAATTTATATTGTGCACTAACCGTCTAATGAGTTGTTTCGAGTTTGGTGTGGAGGAAGTTTTCAAGGATCAAGAGAGGAGTATGATGCAACATGATCAAGGAGAGTGAAAGCTCTAAGCTTGGGGATGCACCCGGTGGTTCACCCCTGCATATATCAAGAAGACTCAAGCGTCTAAGCTTGGGGATGCCCAAGGCATCCCCTTCTTCATCGACAACATTATCAGGTTCCTCCCCTGAAACTATATTTTTATTCCATCACATCTTATGTGCTTTTTCTTGGAGCGTCGGTTTGTTTTGTTTTTTGTTTTGTTTGAATAAAATGGATCCTAGCATTCACTTTATGGGAGAGAGACACGCTCCGCTGTAGCATATGGACAAGTATGTCCTTGGTTTCTACTCATAGTATTCATGGCGAAGTTTCTCCTTCGTTAAATTGTTATATGGTTGGAATTGGAAAATGATACATGTAGTAATTGCTATAAATGTCTTGGGTAATGTGATACTTGGCAATTGTTGTGCTCATGTTTAAGCTCTTGCATCATATGCTTTGCACCCATTAATGAAGAAATACATAGAGCATGCTAAAATTTGGTTTGCATATTTGGTTTCTCTAAGGTCTAGATAATTTCTAGTATTGAGTTTGAACAACAAGGAAGACGGTGTAGAGTCTTATAATGTTTTCAATATGTCTTTTATGTGAGTTTTGCTGCACCAGTTCATCCTTGTGTTTGTTTCAAATAAGCCTTGCTAGCCTAAACCTTGTATCGAGAGGGAATACTTCTCATGCATCCAAAATACTTGAGCCAACCACTATGCCATTTGTGTCCACCATACCTACCTATACTACATGGTATTTTCCGCCATTCCAAAGTAAATTGCTTGAGTGCTACCTTTAAAATTCCATCATTCACCTTTGCAATATATAGCTCATGGGACAAATAGCTTAAAAACTATTGTGGTATTGAATATGTAATTATGCACTTTATCTCTTATTAAGTTGCTTGTTGTGCGATAACCAAGTTCACTGGGGACGCCATCAACTATTCATTGTTGAATTTCATGTGAGTTGCTATGCATGTCCGTCTTGTCTGAAGCAAGAGAGATCTACCACCATATGGTTAAGCATGCATATGTTAGAGAAGAACATTGGGCCGCTAACTAAAGCCATGCTCCATGGTGGAAGTTTCGATTTTGGACAACAATCCTCAAATCTCAAATGAGAAAATTATTAATTGTTGTTATATGCTTATGCATAAAAGAGGAGTCCATTATCTGTTGTCTATGTTGTCCCGGTATGGATGTCTAAGTTGAAGAATAATCAATAGCGAGAAATCCAATGCGAACTTTCTCCTTAGACCTTTGTACAGGCGGCATAGAGGTACCCCTTTGTGACACTTGGTAAAAACAATGCATTGTGATGATCCGGTAGTCCAAGCTAATTAGGACAAGGTGCAGGCACTATTAGTACATTATGCATGAGGCTTGCAACTTATAAGATATAATTTACATGATGCATATGCTTTATTACTACCGTTGACAAAATTGTTTCATGTTTTCAAAATCAAAGCTCTAGCACAAATATAGAAATCGATGCTTTTCCTCTATGGAGGACCATTCTTTTACTTTCAATGTTGAGTCAGTTCACCTATTTCTCTCCACCTCAAGAAGCAAACACCTGTGTGAACTGTGCATTGATTCCTACATACTTGCTTATTGCACTTATTATATTACTCTATGTTGACAATATCCATGAGATATACATGTTACAAGTTGAAAGCAACCGCTGAAACTTAATCTTCTTTTGTGTTGCTTCAATGCCTTTACTTTGAATTATTGCTTTATGAGTTAACTCTTATGCAAGACTTATTGATGCTTGTCTTGAAGTGATATTCATGAAAAGTCTTTGCTATATGATTCACTTGTTTACTCATGTCATATACATTGTTTTGATCGCTGCATTCACTACATATGCTTTACAAATAGTATGATCAAGATTATGATGGCATGTCACTCCAGAAATTATCTGTGTTATCGTTTTACCTGCTCGGGACGAGCAGAACTAAGCTTGGGGATGCTGATACGTCTCCGACGTATCGATAATTTCTTATGTTCCATGCCACATTATTGATGTTATCTACATGTTTTATGCACACTTTATGTCATATTCGTGCATTTTCTCGGAACTAACCTATTAACAAGATGCCGAAGTGCCGATTCTTTGTTCTGCTGTTTTTGGTTTCAGAAATCCTAGTAAGGAAATATTCTCGGAATTGGACGAAATCAAAGCCCAGGGGCCTATTTTCTCCCGAAGCTTCCAGAAGTCCGAAGGAGAGACGAAGAGGGGCCACGGAGGGGCCACACCATAGGGCGGCGCGGCCCCCCCTTGGCCGCGCCGGCACGTGGTGTGGGGCCCCGTGCCGCCTCTTGACCTGCCCTTCCGCCTATAAAAAGTCTCCGTGACGAAACCCCCGCACCGAGAGCCACGATACGGAAAACCTTCCGCAGACGCCGCCGCCGCCGATCCCATCTCGGGGGATCCAGAGATCGCCTCCGGCACCTGCCGGAGAGGGGAATCATCTCCCGGAGGACTCTACGCCGCCATGGTCGCCTCCGGTGTGATGTGTGAGTAGTCTACCCCTGGACTATGGGTCCATAGCAGTAGCTAGATGGTTGTCTTCTCCCCATTGTGCTATCATTGTCGGATCTTGTGAGCTGCCTAACATGATCAAGATCATCTATCTGTAATTCTATATGTTGCGTTTGTTGGGATCCGATGAATAGAGAATACTTGTTATGTTGATTATCAAAGTTATGCTATGTGTTGTTTATGATCTTGCATGCTCTCCGTTACTAGTAGATGCTCTGGCCAAGTAGATGCTTGTAACTCCAAGAGGGAGTACTTATGCTCGATAGTGGGTTCATGCCCGCATTGACACCGGGACGATGACAGAAAGTTCTAAGGTTGTGTTGTGCTGTTGCCACTAGGGATAAAACATTAGTGCTATGTTCAAGGATGTAGTCACTAGTTACATTACGCACCATACTTAATGCAATTGTCTGTTGTTAGCAACTTAATACGGAGGGGTTCGGATGATAACTTTGAAGGTGGACTTTTTAGGCATAGATGCAGTTGGATGACGGTCTATGTACTTTGTCGTAATGCCCAATTAAATCTCACTATACTCATCATGATATGTATGTGCATGGTCATGCTCTCTTTATTTGTCAATTGCCCAACTGTAATTTGTTCACCCAACATGCTGTTCGTCTTATGGGAGAGACACCTCTAGTGAACTGTGGACCCCGGTCCAATTCTCTTCTTGAAATACAATCTCTTGCCAATACTTTGTTCTCTTGTTTTACGCAAACAATCATCTTCCACACAATACGGTTAACTCTTTGTTACAGCAAGCCGGTGAGATTGACAACCTCACTGTTTCGTTGGGGCAAAGTACTTTGCTTGTGTTGTGCAGGTTCCACGTTGGCGCCGGAATCCCTGGTGTTGCGCCGCACTACATCCCGCCGCCATCAACCTTCAACGTGCTTCTTGGCTCCTCCTGGTTCGATAAACCTTGGTTTCTTTCTGAGGGAAAACTTGCTGCTGTGCGCATCATACCTTCCTCTTGGGGTTGCCCAACGAACGTGTGAAATACACGCCATCAGGAGGGCGCCTTGGTTCCCCTCCTGCGCTGCCTCTTCGCCGATAAGACCCCTTTCGACCTAAAAACGCGACACGAATTCACGAAACTCCAGAAAGACTCCAGGGGCGCCGCCGCCATCGCGAAACTCCAATTAGGGGGACAGAATCTCTGTTCTGGCACGCCGCCGGGACGAGAAAGTGCCCCCGAAAGCCATCTCCATCAACACCATCGCCTCCATCATGCTTCGTGAGTAGTTCCCCCATGGACTACGGGTTCTAGCAGTAGCTAGTTGGTACTCTCTCTCCCATGTACTTCAATACAATGATCTCATGAGCTGCCTTACATGATTGAGATTCATCTGCTGTAATCGGTGTTGTGTTTGTTGGGATCTGATGGATGATACATTATGATTAGTCTATCTATAAAGTTTGTGAAGTTATTGTTGCTGCAATCTTGTTATGCTTAATGCTTGTCACTAGGGCCCGAGTGGCATGATCTTAGATTTAAGCTCTATAATTATTGCTTAGATTGTATCTACAAGTTGTTTGCACATATTGCTGTCCGGAACCCGAGGACCCAAAGTGACAGAAATTGGGACAACCGGAGGGGAAGGCTGCGATATGAGGATCACATGTTTTCACCAAGTGTTAATGCTTTGCTCCGGTGCTCTATTAAAAGGAGTACCTTAATAGCCAGTAGATTCCCTTGAGGCCCGGCTGCCACCGGCTGGTAGGACAAAAGATGTTGTACAAGTTTCTCATTGCGAGCACATACGACTATATATGGAAAACATGCCTACATGATTAATAATCTTGATGTTCTATCTTAATGCTATTTCAATCCTATCAATTGCCCAACTGTAATTTGTTCACCCAACACTTGTCACTTGTTATTGGAGAGTTACCACTAGTGTAGATCGCTGGGAACCCCGGTCCATCTCTCATCATCATATACTCGTTTTTCTATGACATTGGAAGTAATATCAACTATTTTCTGGTGCCATTGCCTCTGTGTTATCATATCGCTGCGTGTTATCATTACTATTGCTCTCATATTATTGCTGCTTTCACATCACCCCCGTTGCTAGTGCTTTTCCGGTGCAATGAATTGACAACTCAGTTGTTAAGGCTTATAAGTATTCTTTACCTCCCCTTGTGTCGAATCAATAAATTTGGGTTTTACTTCCCTCGAAGACTGTTGCGATCCCCTATACTTGTGGGTCATCAAGACTATTTTCTGGCGCCGTTGCCGGGGAGGCATAGCTCTACTCATAAGTTCACCTGGGGAGTACACTCTACCTCTCTCTCTGTTTTATTTTATTTTGTTTTGCTTAGTTTACTTTTGTCTAGTTTATTTGTGCTTACTTTATTTCTGTCTAGTATTATTTTTCTTAGTTTACTTTTGCTTAGTTTCTTTTTTTTCTTGTTTTACTTTTCTCATATACCCAAAAATCCGTAAAAATTTGAAAAACCTAAAAATTAAAAACTGTTGCTATGGGAGAACCCACAACCTATTTGGAGCTTATTGAAATATATAATAATTATAGAGAATCAAGAGCGGGGAAAGTCATGAGTGTTGTGATAGAAAAATTGAATACAATTGCTAAAATCTTGCTTAAACGCCATGATATAAATTGTTGCTCTAAGGAGGATACTAAACATCTGAAATTCCAATGTGGCTTTAGTGAAGAAGTGACACGCGTACAGCACGCGACCGTTGGGAACCCCAAGTGGAAGGTGTGATGCATACAACAGTAAGTTTCCCTCAGTAAGAAACCAAGGTTTATCGAACCAGTAGGAGTCAAGAAGCACGTTGAAGGTTGATGGTGGCGGAGTGTAGTGCGGCACAACACAGGGATTCCGGCGCCAACGTGGAACCTGCACAACACAACCAAAATACTTTGCCCCAACGTGACAGTGAGGTTGTCAATCTCACCGACTTGCTGTAACAAAGGATTAGATGTATAGTGTGGATGATGATGTTTGCAGAGAACAGTAAGAACAAGTATTGCAGTAGATTGTATTCGATGTAAAGAATGGACCGGGGTCCACAGTTCACTAGTGGTGTCTCTCCAATAAGAAATAGCATGTTGGGTGAACAAATTACAGTTGGACAATTGACAAATAAAGATAGCATGACAATGCACATACATGATATGATGAGTAGTGTGAGATTTAATTGGGCATTACGACAAAGTACATAGACCGCTATCCAGCATGCATCTATGCCTAAAAAGTCCACCTTCGGGTTAGCATCCGCACCCCTTCCAGTATTAAGTTGCAAACAACAGACAATTGCATTAAGTATGGTGCGTAATGTAATCAACACAAATATCCTTAGACATAGCATCGATGTTTTATCCCTAGTGGCAACAGCACATCCACAACCTTAGAACTTCTTGTCACTGTCCCAGATTTAATGGAGGCATGAACCCACTATCGAGGATAAATACTCCCTCTTGGAGTTACAAGTAACGACTTGGCCAGAGCCTCTACTAGCAACGGAGAGCATGCAAGATCATAAACAACACATAAATGATAGATTGATAATCAACATAACATAGTATTCCATATTCATCGGATCCCAACAAACGCAACATGTAGCATTACAAATAGATGATCTTGATCATGTTAGGCAGCTCACAAGATCCGACAATGATAACACAATGAGGAGAAGACAACCATCTAGCTACTGCTATGGACCCATAGTCCAGGGGTGAACTACTCACACATCACTCCGGAGGCGATCATGGCGATGAAGAGTCCTCCGGGAGATGATTCCCCTCTCCGGCAGGGTGCCGGAGGCGATCTCTTGTATCCCCCGAGATGGGATTGGCGGCGGCGGCGTCTCTGGAAGGTTTTCTGTATCGTGGCTCTCGGTACTGGGGTTTTCTCGACGAAGGCTATATGTAGGCGGAAGGGTAGGTCAGGGGGCGTCACGAGGGGCCCACACACCAGGGCCGCGCGGCCCAAGCCTTGGCCGCGCCGCCCTGTTGTGTCGCCGCCTCGTCGCCCCACTTCGTTTCCCTTTCGGACTTCTGGAAGCTTCGTGAAAAAATAAGACCCTGGGCGTTGATTTCGTCCAATTCCAAGAATATTTCCTTTGTAGGATTTCTGAAACCAAGAACAGCAGAAAACAGCAACTGGCTCTTCGGCATCTTTTTAATAGGTTAGTGCCGGAAAATGCATAAATATGACATAAAGTGTGTATAAAACATGTGAGTATCATCAATAAAGTAGCATGGAACATAAGAAATTATAGATACGTTTGAGACGTATCAAGAAGTTTTAATTAAGAACTACAATTGGAATAACTATATTCATCTTGGGTTCGAAGAGGTAGAACAATTTGTTTTATTTATGGGAGCCTCTGAGATAGAATCCTTCATGTCTAAAAATTATGAAACTTGTGTTGTTTGTAAGGACCTTAAAGATTATGTCTCTTCTATCCTTAATTTTTGCATAGAAAGTTACAGTGATAATCCTTATATCATTGATTATAAAGAGAGACTTATTAGTGCACAAGAATGCACTCACAATTTGCAGGAACCTGTGGAAGAAGAAATTGATGAACCTGAAAGCTCATTGGATGAAAAAGAGGAGGAAATTGATGAACCCGAAAGCTCATTGGATGAAAAAGAGGAGGAGAGTGATGAACAAAAGGAGGAAGAATGGATTAGCTACCCATGCCAACCTTCTAATGGGAGTAACTCTTTATCTCTTACACTATTTGATTGTCCTCCATGCTTACCGAAAGAGGTTGAATGTTATGTTCCTGTGGATTCTCTTGAAATATTTTCTATGAGTAAAAATTGTGAGAATAATTATGCTACTGTTATCTATGATAATCCATGCTATTTTGATAAATCTTATGATAATGCTTTGTTTGTGCCTGATGTCGAAATGCATGGTACTAAAGAATTTTGCATGGCAAATGTTTATGATAAAGCTCTAGATGATGGTCCTATGATACTTGATAATATTAATTGTACTACTAATGAAAATGGGATTGGAGAGGTCTTGACTTTATGTAGGAGTTCCATATCTTTAGAGATTGATCAATCATCTTGTTATATTATTGATAAAAGTGGGTTTGAAAGTTTTAATCCCATTATTTTTGATCTTGATAAAAATTATGTGTTTGTGGATCATGAAAAGCATGCTTTATGTGATAGTTATATTGTTGAGTTTGCTCATGAAGCTACTAAAAATTATTATGAGAGGGGAAAATATGGTTGTAGAAATTTGCATGGTACTAAAACACCTCTCTATATGCTGAAAATTTTGAAGTTACTCTTGTTTTATCTTCCTATGCTTGTCACTTTGTTCTTCATGAATTTATTTGTGTACAATATTCATATGCATAGGAAGTGGGTTAGACTTAAATGTATTTTGAATTTGCTTTTTGATGCTCTCTTTTGCTTCAACTCTTATTTCTTGCGAGTGCATCATTAAAATTGTTGAGCCCATCTTAATGGCTATAAAGAAAGCACTTCTTGGGAGATAACCCATGTCTTTATTTTGCTACTGTTTTGTTGTGTCTTGGAAGTTGTTACTACTGTATCAACCTCTCCTTATCTTTATTTTATTGCATTGTTGTGCCAAGTAAAGTCTCTAATAGAAGGTTGATACTAGATTTGGATTTCTGCGCAGAAACAGATTTCTATCTGTCACGAATTTGGGCAGGGCTCTCTGCAGGTAACTCAGAAAAATCTGCCAATTTACGTGCGTGTTCCTTAGATATGTACGCAACTTTCATTAGTTTTGAGTTTTCTGATTTGAGCAACGGAAGTACCTCTTAAAAATTCGTCTTTACTGGCTATTCTATTTTGGCAGATTCTGTCTCTGTTTTTTGCATTGTCTCTTGTAGACTTTAAGCAAGGCTTTCTAGACGTGGAGAGCTGTAGCTAATGTTTTATTGAGTTCTTTCAATGTGTCACTACAGGACTAAAGTGGATTAAAGTTTTTTTTGAGTACTAACCCCTCTAATGAAGTTTATGAGAAGTTTGGTGTGAAGGAAGTTTTCAAGGGTCAAGAGAGGAGGATGATATATGATCAAGAAGAGTGAAAAATCTAAGCTTGGGGATGCCCCCGTGGTTCATCCCTGCATATTTCAACAAGACTCAAGCGTCTAAGCGTTGATGTTTTATCCCTAGTGGCAACAGCACATCCACAACCTTAGAACTTTCTGTCACTGTCCCAGATTTAATGGAGGCATGAACCCACTATCGAGCATAAATACTCCCTCTTGGAGTTACAAGTAACGACTTGGCCAGAGCCTCTACTAGCAACGGAGAGCATGCAAGATCATAAACAACACATAAATGATAGATTGATAATCAACATAACATAGTATTCCATATTCATCGGATCCCAACAAACGCAACATGTAGCATTACAAATAGATGATCTTGATCATGTTAGGCAGCTCACAAGATCCGACAATGATAACACAATGAGGAGAAGACAACCATCTAGCTACTGCTATGGACCCATAGTCCAGGGGTGAACTACTCACACATCACTCCGCAGGCGATCATGGCGATGAAGAGTCCTCCGGGAGATGATTCCCCTCTCCGGAAAAATGAGACCCTGGGCGCTGATTTCGTCCAATTCCAAGAATATTTCCTTTGTAGGATTTCTGAAACCAAAAACAGCAGAAAACAACAACTGGCTCTTCGGCATCTTGTTAATAGGTTAGTGCCGGAAAATGCATAAATATGACATAAAGTGTGTATAAAACATGTGAGTATCATCAATAAAGTAGCATGGAACATAAGAAATTATAGATACGTTTGAGACGTATCAAGCATCCCCAAGCTTAGTTCCTACTCGTCCTCGAGTAGGTGAATGATAACAAAGATAATTTCTGAACTGACATGCTATCATAATCTTGATCAATACTATTGTAAAGCATATGTAATGAATGCAGCGATTCGAAGCAATGGTAAAGACAATGAGTAAACAACTGAATCATATAGCAAAGACTTTTCATGAATAGTACTTTCAAGACAAGCATCAATAAGTCTTGCATAAGAGTTATCTCATAAAGCAATAGATTCAAAGTGAAGGCATTGAAGCAACACAAAGGAAGATTTAAGTTTCAGCAGTTGCTTTCAACTTGTAACATGTATATCTCATGGATAATTGTCAATATAAAGTAATATGATGAATGCAAATATGCAAGTATGTAAGAATCAATGCACACTTAACACAAGTGTTTGCTTCTAAGACAGAAAGATGTGGGTAAACTGACTCAACATAAAAGTAGAAGAAAGGCCCTTCGCAGAGGGAAGCATGGATTGCTATATTTGTGCTAGAGCTTTTATTTTGAAAACATAGAGAGAGCATAAAAATAAAGTTTTGAGAGGTGTTTGTTGTTGTCAACGAATGGTAGTGGGCACTCTAACCCCCTTGCCAGACAGACTTTCAAAGAGCGGCTCCCATGAAATTTTTTATTTTTGGGTGACACTCCTTCCAACCTTTGCTTTCACAAACCATGGCTAACCGAATCCTCGGGTGCCTGCCAACAATCTCATACCATGAAGGAGTGTCTTTTATTTTAGTTTTATTTAGATGACACTCCTCCCCACCTTTGCTTTCTCAAGCCATGGCTAACCGAATCCTCGGGTGCCGTCCAACAATCACATACCATGGAGGAGTGTCTATTTGTAAAATTATGAAAATTAATTAATTGGGGCTGGGAACCCCATTGCCAGCTCTTTTTGCAAAATTATTGGATAAGCGGATGAAGCCACTAGTCCATTGGTGAAAGTTGCCCAACAAGATTGAAAGATAAACACCACATACTTCCTCATGAGCTATAAAACATTGACACAAATAAGAGGTAGTAACTTTTGAATTGTTTAAAGGTAGCACTCAAGCAATTTACTTTGGAATGGCAGAAAATACCATGTAGTAGGTAGGTGGACACAAATGGCATAGTTTTTGGCTCAAGGATTTTGGATGCATGAGAAGTAATCCCTCTCAATACAAGGCTTAGGCTAGCAAGGTTGTTTGAAGCAAACACAAGTATGAACCGGTACAGCAAAACTTACATAAGAACATATTTCAAGCATTATAAGACTCTACACTGTCCTCCTTGTTGCTCAAACCCTTACCAGAAAATATGTAGACTTTAGAGAGACCAATCATGCAAACCAAATTTTAGCAAGCTCTATGTATTTCTTCACTAATAGGTGCAAAGTATATGATGCAAGAGCTTAAACATGATCTATATGAGCACAACAATTGCCAAGTATCAAGTTATTCAAGACATTATACCAATTACCACATGTAGCATTTTCAGTTTCCAACCATATAACAATTAACGAAGAAGTTTCAACCTTCGTCATGAACATTAAGAATAAAGCTAAGAACATATGTGTTCATATGCAACAGCGGAGCGTGTCTCTCTCCCACACAATGAATGCTAGAATCCAATTTTATTCAAACAAAACAAAACAAGAACATACAGACGCTCCAAGTAAAGCACATAAGATGTGACGGAATAAAAATATAGTTTCACTAGAGGAACCTGATAAGTTGTCGATGAAGAAGGGGATGCCTTGGGCATCCCCAAGCTTAGATGCTTGAGCCTTCTTGAAATATGTAGGGATGAACCACGGGGGCATCCCCAAGCTTAGAGCTTTCACTCTCCTTGATCATATTGTATCATCCTCCTCTCTTGATCCTTGAAAACTTCCTCCACACCAAACTCAAAACAAACTCATTAGAGGGTTAGTGCATAATAAAAAATTCACATGTTCAGAGGTGACATAATCATTCTTAAGACTTCTGGATATTGCACAAAGCTACTGAAAGTTAATGGAATAAAGAAATCCATCAAACATAGCAAAACAGACAATACGAAATAAAAGGCAGAATTTGTCAAAACAGAACAGCCTGTAAAGACGAATTTTTCTGGGGCACTTAACTTGCTCAGATGAAAATGCTCAAATTGAATGAAACTTGCGTACATATCTGAGGATCACTCACGTAAATTGGAAGATTTTTTTGAGTTACCTACAGAGAATACTACTCAAATTCGTGACAGCAAGAAATCTGTTTCTGCGCAGTAATCCAAATCTAGTATGATCTTTACTATCAAAGACTTTACTTGACACAACAATGCAATAAAATAAAGATAAGGAGAGGTTGCTACAGTAGTAACAACTTCCAAGACTCAAATATAAAACAAAAGTGCAGAAGTAAAATCATGGGTTGTCTCCCATAAGCGCTTTTCTTTAACGCCTTTCAGCTAGGCGCAGAAAGTGTGAATCAAGTATTATCAAGAGATGAAGCATCAACATCATAATTTGTTCTAATGATAGAATCAAAAGGTAACTTCATTCTCTTTCTAGGGAAGTGTTCCATACCTTTCTTGAGAGGAAATTGATATTTAATATTACCTTCCTTCATATCAATAATAGCACCAACAGTTTGAAGAAAAGGTCTTCCCAATATAATGGGACAAGATGCATTGCATTCAATATCCAACACAACAAAATCAACGGGGACAAGGTTATTGTTAACTGTAATGCAAACATTATCAATCCTCCCCAAAGGTTTCTTTGTAGAATTATCAGCAAGATTAACATCCAAATAACAATTTTTCAATGGTGGCAAGTCAAGCATATTATAGATTTTCTTAGGCATAACGGAAATACTTGCACCAAGATCACATAAAGCATTACAATCAAAATCATTGACCTTCATCTTAATGATGGGCTCCCAACCATCTTCTAACTTCCTAGGAATAGAAGTTTCACGATTTAATTTCTCTTCTCTAGCTTTTATGAGAGCATTTGTAATATGTTTTGTAAAGGCCAAATTTATAGCACTAGCATTAGGAATTTTAGCAAGTTTTTGTAAGAACTTTATAACTTCAGAGATGTGACAATCATCAAAATCTAAACCATTATGATCTAAAACAATGGGATCATTGTCCCCAATATGTGAAAAAACTTCAACAGTTTTATCACAAGCAGTTTCAGCAGTTTTAGCAGTTTCATGCAGTTTTGCAAGCTTTGCATTAGGAGTAGAAACATTGCCAACACCAATTATTTTACCATTGATAGTAGGAGGTGTAGCAACATGTGAAGCATTTTCATTACTAGTGGTGGTAATAGTCCAAACTTTAGCTATATTATTATCTTTAGCATTTTCTTCTTTTTCCCACCTAGCACGCAATTCGGCCATCAATCTAATATTCTCATTAATTCTAACTTGGATGGCGTTTGCTGTAGAAAATGACTTAATATCTTTATTTTCATTAGGTATAACTTTCAATTTCAAAAGATCAACATCAGCAGCAAGACTATCAACCTTAGAAGCAAGAATATCAATTTTGCCAAGCTTTTCTTCAACAGATTTGTTAAAAGCGGTTTGTGTACTAATAAATTCTTTAAGCATGGCTTCAAGACCAGAGGGTACACTCCTATTGTTGTTGTAAGAATTCCCACAAGAATTACCATAACCGTTACCATTATTAGAAGGATATGGCCTATAGTTGTTACCAGAATTATTCCTATAAGCATTGTTGTTGAAATTATTATTTTTAATGAAGTTCACATCAACATGTTCTTCTTGAGCAACCAATGAAGCTAATGGAACATTATTAGGATCAACATTAGTCCTACCATTCACAAGCATAGACATAATAGCATCAATCTTATCAATCAAGGAAGAGGTTTCTTCGACAGAATTTACCTTCTTACCTTGTGGAGCTCTTTCCGTGTGCCATTCAGAGTAGTTAATCATCATATTATCAAGAAGCATTCTTGCGGCGCCTAGAGTGATTGACATAAAAGTACCTCCAGCAGCTGAATCCAATAAGTTTCGCAAAGAAAAATTCAATCCTGCATAAAAGGTTTGGATGATCATCCAAGTAGTCAGTCCATGGGTAGGGCAATTTTTAACCAAAGATTTCATTCTTTCCCATGCATGGGCAACATGCTCATTATCCAATTGCTTAAAATTCATTATGCTACTTCTCAAAGATATAATTTTAGCAGGAGGATGATATCTACCAATGAAAGCATCCTTATATTTAGTCCATGAATCAATACTATTCTTAGGAAAAGATAGCAACCAATCTTTAGCTCTTCCTCTTAATGAGAAAGGAAACAATTTTAATTTTATAATGTCACCATCTACATCTTTATACTTTTGCATTTCACATAGTTCAACAAAATTATTAAGATGGGCAGCAGCATCATCAGAACTAACACCAGAAAATTGCTCTCTCATGACAAGATTCAGTAAAGCAGGTTTAATTTCAAAGAATTCTGCTGTAGTAGCAGGTGGAGAAATAGTGTAAGAGCAAAATTCATACCCCAAGTTTTGTGTGTTTGATGACAACACTTGAGTAATCTCACCGTGTGCCTTGAGTATCATTGTTAGATTTGCAAGTACACGGTGACCTCGCCGAACGCGTCAAGATCAGAAGACTGAAGCGTAGTTGATAGGTTTTCCGGTTTTGTGTGCGTTTAGCGAGGTAACAAAGTTGGAGAGAAAAAGGGAAGAAAACCAGTTTTAGCCAGGCCGGTACTACTGGTACCTGTAGCGGTAGTACCGCTACCCCTATAGGTACCGTCCTCGGTACCGCTCTGAGTTCTGCGCTGAATTCGTCCCCCAGAACAAGTTGCGGTACCCCTGCAGTACCTGAGGCGGTATTACCGCTCACGAGCGGTAGTACCGCTCAAGGTACTGCTTGAGGTACCGTAACGAGTTACGGTCGTACCGCTCCGGTACCGCCCTGGTACCGCTCTGGATCCAGTAAGCTCTGGACCCTATTGCGGTACCACGAGCGGTACCGCGGGCGGTAGTACCGCTCTGCGTCCTTTGACCAGATCTGGGGTGATTTCGAACTCAGGGCGGTAGTACCGCTTGCCCCAAAGCGGTAGTACCGCTTAGGCCAAAACTGGGTATAACGGTTGGATTTGGAGGAGCCTATTTAAGGGCCCCTTCTTCCCCACCCGATTTTATCTCTTCCCCTTCTCTCTCCTCCATTGTTGCTGAGCTTAATCCTTGTGGATCTCCTTCCCCCTCCAACCAATCTTGCCCTAATTTTGAGGATTGGTGGAGGAGACCCCAATCTATAGTTCTACCAAGAGAGATTTCACAAATACTAGCTATTCCTTAGTGGATCTTGGTGGTAGGGTTCCTTTGGTGGATCTTGGAGAAGAGTTCCTTTGGTGGATCATTGGGGAGTTCCTTTGGTGGAGCCTTGGAGAGTTTCTTGGTGGAGCCTTGGAGAGTTTCTTGGTGGAGCATTGGAAGAGTTCCTATGGTGGAGCATTGGTGATGGGTTCCTATGGTGGAGCATTGGAGATGTGCAGCTATGGAGTCTAGCTTGGTGATGTACTAGCTCCATAGGGTGTTGGGAGCATCCTTGTGTGTGTGGAGCTCGCCCCAACCTTGTGAAGGAATCACCGCCTCGACCGGTGCCTTAGTGGAAGAGGGAGAGCACCTCCGTGGAGCTCTCTCGAGGAAGAGGGTGAGGCCTTCCTTCCTGGTGTGGCCGCCTAGTCTCTTGTGTGAGACTAGCACCTCCTCAACGCAGACGTACCTCCTTTAGTGGAGGGAACTGCGGGAAACAAACCTCGACTCGCCTCGCGCCCCCCGGTTGTCTCGCTCCTCACTTTTGTTATCTTGTTGATTCCTTTACATGTTGCACATGTTCTAGCTTCATTGTAGGATCACCCCCATTGCTAAAAGTCACACCTTTACCTTCCGTTGCATACAACTTGAAAAAGACTAAAATTTGCCGTAGCGCCATTCACCCCCCCTCTTGTTCGCTACGATCCATTCAAGTGGTATCAGAGCAAGGTTTTCTTGCTCGGCCTTTACCGCCTAAGAAATGGCCGAACAAGAGACGGTTGTGAATGGGTCACCTTCCCTTGAGCCACCCGCTCCATCATCGCCCATCGATTCCACGATGGCTACGTTGGATGACCTCAAGAAATTGGAGTCATCCATCGTTTCCCAAATGAAGGCGATGATGATGGAGTTGGTGGTTCAAAAACCAAACCCTCCTCCAAAAGCAAGTGCCGAGGATCCACCACCAAAAGCCAACACCCTTCCTCTTGTTGATTTTGTCGCGGAAGCGACAAAAGATACACAAAAGGAAGGGCTTGGGGATACCGGCACTTCAACAAAAGGGAAGGATGATGACACACCGGTTGAGGAACGTCAAGGGAGTTATCATGCGGTGCCACCACCAAATGATTACACCATCAACGTTCCGATACCAATGCCGCATATCTTGTCGCATGGTTCACCACCGTTACTCGAGTCAAACAACTTTGAGAATTGGCAATTTTTAATGCGTTCACATGTGCGCAGCGCTTCTACCGAGCTTTGGTGTATCATTGAGGAGGGCTATTCACCACGAGATCCCAAGAAGATGACAAGGAGAGATGTGGTGGATGACCAACTCAACGCCACCGCCATCAACTTGATTCATATGGCCATCTCCCCCAAGGACCGCGCTCATATCCGCTCGCTCAAGACCGCCAAGGAAGCATGGGACAAACTTGAGAAGCTCTTCCTCGGCAATGCAAGCATCCAAAGCTCTCGCTTTGATGAAGTGAACAACATGGCCGACAACTTTGTCATGATTGAAGGAGAGACCCCCGAAGAAATGTACCGACGCCTCATCGCTCTTGCCGTGCAAATGCAAGATCTTGGAGCAACGTTCGTGGATGACTATTGGATCAAGCGCAAGTTCTACAACGCTCTCCTCCCTTATGAGGAAGTGAAGTTGACAGCCATCCGCCAAAACGCCTCCTTCCGTACTATGACATCCGATGAAGTCCTTAGCGAAGTCATCGCTATGGACATCTCCAAGAAGAATGCGGAGGATCTTGTTGCTCGCGCCCACAACTCCCGCAAGCCCAATCTTGCATTGAAGATGAAGGTGCATGAAGCTAGTGAAAGTGATGAGGATCCCGTTGAGTGGGGTTCGGATGATCTCAAGCTCAACTACCATGAGCACATGGCTCTCGCCGCCAAGAAGTTTTGGGATGGAAACATGTCCCAAAACACAAGACCAAGAAGATCACGTGATTCTCCAAGAAGACCCTCCAAGAGCCCAAGAGAAAGGACAAGGGGAAGAACATGCTACAATTGCGGTGACAAGAATCATTTTGTCGCGGATTGTATGTTTGAGAGAAGAGAAGATCATGGTGGAAAGCTTATCCCAA
Organism: Lolium perenne; assembly: GCF_019359855.2. Classification (NCBI taxonomy): domain Eukaryota; kingdom Viridiplantae; phylum Streptophyta; class Magnoliopsida; order Poales; family Poaceae; genus Lolium; species Lolium perenne. Next base: position 187,322,125 of record NC_067246.2, on the reverse strand, counting down.
AGGATAGGTACAAGCCTCTCTCCAAGGGATTCTCCAAGTTCTCCCCAAGGTCCGATGACGACAAGGTCTCCTCCAACAAGAAGCCTAGAGCCTTCATCATCCGTGAAGAGTACACCTCCGATGAAGATGGTGAGCATGAGGACAAGCGCTCCAACAAGGAAGGAGAGGGAGTGGCCGCCATCGCCATTTCCACTCCCTCTACCTCCCTCTTCGACTCTCCAAATGAGAACCTCGTCACCAACAATGCACGGTGCCTCATGGCAAAGGTATCTACGGAGGTAAAATCCCCTTCCAAACCATCCTCTTCGACTAATGCCTCATATATTGATGATGCCACTAGTCTCACCATTAAACGTGAGATTATGGGTTTGGATTCCTTGGATTCTTTTCTCACTAACATGAAGGGGGACACCAAAATCCATGTTGGGGCTCTCTTAGCCCAACTTGGTGCGGCACAAGATCTTATTGAGAAGAGGGAGAAGTTGGAAAGGGAAACGGCCTTTGAGCTCGCCAATCTTAAGGAGGAGCTTGATGATGAAAGGAATCTTCGCATGTCTCTTGAAGCTAGTGTCATTGTGCTTGAAGACAAGAATGAAGCTATTGTTTCACGTCTCACCAAGGATCGAGATCATGCTCTAGAGTTGGTTGGTGACCTCAAGAAGAAGATGTTCTCGCTCGAGGAAGCCAACAAAGCAAAAGACGATGAAGACCCCGATTCCTCCCATGATGAGCTTGTGGATCAAGTTACTTCCTTGAGAAGGCACAATGCTCTCCTCTTGGAAGTCAATGCTCTTCAAGAAGAAGCCTTGGATGAGTACTACCGCTTGTTCAAAGAGAAGACCTCATGTTGCAACCATGAAGAAGAAATTGCCACTCTTGAGATCACCAAGGCCAAGCTATTGAGTTTGAGTAGCAAGCAAGAAGAGTCGTTGGTGGAGTGTCTCCGCATGATCAAGGAGAAGGATACATGTTGTGATCATGAGGAGCAAATTGCCGCCTTGAAAAGAAGGGAAGCCAAGCTCATGGAGATCAACTCCATGCAAGAAGAAACATTGAAGGAGTACTTTCCCTTGAGCAAGGACCGTGCATGTTGCACTCATGAGAGCGACATTTCCAAGATGGAAAATGACAAGCGCTTGCTCATGAAGTTGAACGCTCTCCAAGAAGAAGCATTGATGGAACACTTCTGGGTGAACAAGGCAAAGGAGGTCCAAGTGTTCGATATTTGCCATCCACACCCGGAACATGAAGATGAAGTCAATCGCTTGAAGGCCAAGGTGGAGAGACTCCAAGTTCAAGCCAAGTACTTGGAAGAAATCATTGAAGCCAAAGATGGAGCCAAAGAGGGATCTTGCAATGAAGGAGGAGTGGCTACCAAGCCAAAGAGAAAGAGGAAGAGGAGGACCAAGAAGAAGATGGACAAGAAGAACATGGAGACCAACCGTGAAGGGAGCAATGCTAGCTCAAGAAGGGATGGAGTGTCCAACTCCGCCTCGACGGGTTTCGCCGGCTCTAACAACCCTTCTCATGTTCTTTTTGTTGATTACTATGGACATATTCGTGCTCGCTTTATTGGTCCTCCAAAGGACAATGTTGATTGGACTATTTGGGTTCCCAAACCCCTTGTTACTAACATGCTAGGACCCATTGAAAAATGGGTACCTAAATCCAAGACTTGATTCCTTGCAGGACTATGCTTCCGGTGGCGCTAAATGGGTGGTTGATAGTGGAGCCACAAGTCATATGACCGGAAGCAAGGATATTGTTGTCGACCTCGTGCCTTCTCTCTCTACCGTTTCATATGGCGACAACACGTGCTCTAAGGTATTGGGTCTCGGCAAGGTGGTGGTAACACCCGACATCTCACTTGTGAATGTCCTCCTTGTCTAGACCCTTGGTTACAACTTACTCTCCGTTCATCAAATTGCTCGTATGGGATTATGCACATTCTTTGATGAACATATGGTGGTCCTCTTGTGGAGCAAGACACTCAATGTAGCTTTTGTTGGATATGTAGAGAACGGTTTGTATGTTGTCGATTTCTCCGGAAAGACAACATCTTCCGCTCTTTGCTTATTCGCCAAAGGCGACAAGGGTTGGTTATGGCATCGCCGACTAGCCCATGTTTGCAAAGTCTCCACAAGGGTGGACACATTCTCGGACTAAAAGAAGATGTCTCTTTTTGCAAGGATCGTGTTTGTAGGGCTTGCGTACAAGGAAAAATGCATGGAGCTCCTCACAAGGCCAAGACCATCATCTCTACTACAAGATGCTTGGAGCTCCTACATGTTGATCTCTTTGGTCCACCTTCTCATGAAAGTCTTGGAGGAAAGAAGTATTGCCTCGTCATCGTTGATGACTATTCATGCTATTGTTGGGTATTCTTCTTCAAGTAAAAGAGTGAGACTCAACGGACCATGATGGAGTTTGCCAACCAAGTTCAACGCAAGTACGACAACAAGATTCTCGCAATAAGGAGCGACAATGGAACGGAGTTCAAGAACTACACGTTGGATGACTTTCTCGGTGAGGAAGGAATCGAACACCAATACTCCACGCCATATACTCCCCAACAAAATGGGGTCGCCGAAAGGAAGAATCTAACCTTGATCGAAGCCGCTCGAACCATGATGATGGAATACAAGTCCAACTATAATTTTTGGGCGGAAGCTATCTCTACCGCTTGCCATGCTACTAATCGTCTCTATCTTCGAAAAGGTCTTGAGAAGACACCATATGAGATCCTCACCGGCAACAAGCCTAATGTGTCATACTTCAAGGTCTTCGGATGCAAATGCTACATACTTATCAAGGACACACGCCTATCCAAGTTTGATTCAAGAGCTCAAGAAGGAATTTTTGTTGGCTATGCTACGGATTCTCACGCCTATAGAGTCTTCAACAAGTCAAGTGGACGTGTTGTAGAATCTTGTGATGTGACGTTCGATGAAGATGATAGATCTTTGGAGGAGCGAAGTGCTTCTTGTGAGAAAGGAGATGCAATTCCCCCGGATACCATAGGAAGGATGAGTGTGGGCATTCGCCTACCTCAAACGCTACCTTCTATGAGTACCGGGGAAGGACCAAGTTCCACCCAAGTGGAGCCATCTACACCACAAGGCCAAGCTTCTTCCGTTGATCTAACAAATGCAAGCCAACCTCTACACCAACCTCAAGTTCAACCTCAACCTCAAGATCAACCTCGACATCTACAACAACAATCGAGTCCAAGTTCACCTCAACAAGCTCAAGAACAACATACACCGCAAGCTCGTCTACCTCAACACCCAACATCAAGTGACCAAGGTCAAGCTTCAAGTTCTTCTCCGAGTGGTTCGGGGAGAGTCTTCATGGACAATAATACTCCCTATACCCCCGAACCATCCGGATCTCATGACCATGTTGCCTCTTTCAACGACAATGGAGGTCAAGGCGAGGACCTAAACCGTGATGAAGGCCAAGAGGACTCACAAGATCTATCTCCTCAAGATGACACTCGCCGTGAAGATTCTACTCCAAGACACTTGCGTCTCAAGTCTCATTCCTTGCAAAACATCATTGGTGATCTAAAGAGAAATGTCACCACTCGGAGGCAACTTGCAAACTTTTGTGCACACCATGCCTTTGTCTCTAGGGTGGAATGATGCGTGTAGTTGACACGTCCGTTGGGAACCCCAAGAGGAAGGTGTGATGCGCACAGCGGCAAGTTTCCCTCAGTAAGAAACCAAGGTTTAATCGAACCAGTAGGAGTCAAGAAGCACGTTGAAGGTTGATGGCGGCGGGATGTAGTGCGGCGCAACACCAGAGATTCCGGCGCCAACGTGGAACCTGCACAACACAACCAAAGTACTTTGCCCCAACGAAACAGTGAGGTTGTCAATCTCACCGGCTTGCTGTAACAAAGGATTAACCGTATTGTGTGGAAGATGATTGTTTGCGAAAACGATAGAACAAGTATTGCAGTAGATTGTATGCGATGTAAAGAATAGGACCGGGGTCCACAGTTCACTAGAGGTGTCTCTCCCATAAGATAAACAGCATGTTGGGTGAACAAATTACAGTTGGGCAATTGACAAATAGAGAGGGCATGACCATGCACATACATATTATGATGAGTACTGTGAGATTTAATTGGGCATTACGATAAAGTACATAGACCGCTATCCAGCATGCATCTATGCCTAAAAAGTCCACCTTCAGGTTATCATCCGAACCCCCTCCAGTATTAAGTTGCTAACAACAGACAATTGCATTAAGTATTGCGCGTAATGTAATCAGTAACTACATCCTCGAACATAGCACCAATGTTTTATCCCTAGTGGCAACAGCACATCCATAATCTTAGAGATTTCTGTCACTTCCCGTATTCACGGAGACATGAACCCACTATCGAGCATAAATACTCCCTCTTGGAGTTACAAGCATCTACTTGGCCAGAGCATCTACTAGTAACGGAGAGCATGCAAGATCATAAACAACACATAGACATAACTTTGATAATCAACATAACAAGTATTCTCTATTCATCGGATCCCAACAAACGCAACATATAGAATTACAGATAGATGATCTTGATCATGTTCGGCAGCTCACAAGACCCGACAATTAAGCACAATGGGGAGAAGACAACCATCTAGCTACTGCTATGGACCCATAGTCCAGGGGTAGACTACTCACTCATCACTCCGGAGGCGACCATGGCGGCGTAGAGTCCTCCGGGAGATGAATCCCCTCTCCGGCAGGGTGCCGGAGGCGATCTCCTGAATCCCCCGAGATGGGATTGGTGGCGGCGGCGTCTCTGGAAGGTTTTCCGTATCGTGGCTCTCGCATCGGGGGTTTCGCGACGGAGGCTATTTGTAGGCGGAAGGGCAGGTCAGGGGGCCACACGAGGGGCCCACACTATAGGTCGGCGCGGCCAAGACCTGGGCCGCACCGCCCTATAGTCTGGCCACCTCGTGGCCCCACTTCGTCTTCTCTTCGGTCTTCTGGAAGCTTCGTGGCAAAATAGGACCCTGGGCGTTGATTTCGTCCAATTCCGAGAATATTTCTTTACTAGGATTTCTGAAACCAAAAATAGCAGAAAACAGCAACTGGCACTTCGGCATCTTGTTAATAGGTTAGTTCCAGAAAATGCACGAATATGACATAAAGTGTGCATAAAACATGTAGATATCATCAATAATGTGGCATGGAACACAAGAAATTATCGATACGTCGGAGACGTATCAGCATCCCCAAGCTTAGTTCTGCTCGTCCTGAGCAGGTAAAATGATAACAAAGATAATTTCTGGAGTGACATGCCATCATAACCTTGATCATAATATTTGTAAAGCATATGTAGTGAATGCAGGGATCAAAACAATGTATATGACATGAGTAAACAAGTGAATCATATAACAAAGACATTTCATGAATAGTACTTCAAGACAAGCATCAATAAGTCTTGCATAAGAGTTAACTCATAAAGCAATAATTCAAAGTAAAAGCATTGAAGCAACACAAAGGAAGATTAAGTTTCAGCGGTTGCTTTCAACTTGTAACATGTATATCTCATGGATAATTGTCAACATAGAGTAATATAATAAGTGCAATATGCAAGTATGTAGGAATCAATGCACAGTTCACACAAGTGTTTGCTTCTTGAGGTGGAGAGAAATAGGTGAACTGACTCAACATAAAAGTAAAAAGAATGGTCCTCCAAAGAGGAAAGCATCGATTGCTATATTTGTGCTAGAGCTTTGATTTTGAAAACAAGAAACAATTTTGTCAACGGTAGTAATAAAGCATATGTATCATGTAAATTATATCTTACAAGTTGCAAGCCTCATGCATAGTATACTAATAGTGCCCGCACCTTGTCCTAATTAGCTTGGACTACCGGGATCATCGCAATGCACATGTTTTAACCAAGTGTCACAAAGGGGTACCTCTATGCCACTTTGTACAAAGGTCTAAGGAGAAAGCTCGCATCGGATTTCTCGCTATTGATTATTCTCAACTTAGACATCCATACCGGGACAACATAGACAACAGATAATGGACTCCTCTTTTATGCATAAGCATGTAACAACAATTAATTTTCTCATATGAGATTGAGGATATTTGTCCAAAACTGAAACTTCCACCATGGATCATGGCTTTAGTTAGCGGCCCAATGTTCTTCTCTAACAATATGCACGCTCTAACCATAAGGTGGTAGATCGCTCTTACTTCAGACAAGACGAACATGCATAGCAACTCACATGAAATTCAACAAAGAGTAGTTGATGGCGTCCCCAGTGAACATGGTTATCGCACAACAAGCAACTTAATAAGAGATAAAGTGCATAAGTACATATTCAATACCACAATAGTTTTTAAGCTATTTGTCCCATGAGCTATATATTGTAAAGGTGGAGAATAGAAATTTAAAGGTAGCACTCAAGCAATTTACTTTGGAATGGCGGAGAAATACCATGTAGTAGGTAGGTATGGTGGACACAAATGGCATAGTGGTTGGCTCAAGTATTTTGGATGCATGAGAAGTAATCCCTCTCGATACAAGGTTTAGGCTAGCAAGGCTATTTGAAACAAACACAAGGATGAACCGGTGCAGCAAAACTCACATAAAAGATATATTGTAAACATTATAAGACTCTACACCGTCTTCCTTGTTGTTCAAAACTCAATACTAGAAATTATCTAGACCTTAGAGAGACCAAATATGCAAACCAAATTTTAGCATGCTCTATGTATTTCTTCATTAATGGGTGCAAAGTATATGATGCAAGAGCTTAAACATGAGCACAACAATTGCCAAGTATCACATATTCCAAGACATTATAGCAAATTACTACATGTATCATTTTCCAATTCCAACCATATAACAATTTAACGAAGAAGAAACTTCGCCATGAATACTATGAGTAGAAACTAAGGACATACTTGTCCATATGCAACAGCGGAGCGTGTCTCTCTCCCATACAGTGAATGCTAGGATCCATTTTATTCAAACAAAACAAAAAACAAAAACAAACCGACGCTCCAAGCAAAGCACATAAGATGTGATGGAATAAAAATATAGTTTCAGGGGAGGAACCTGATAATGTTGTCGATGAAGAAGGGGATGCCTTCGGCATCCCCAAGCTTAGACGCTTGAGTCTTCTTGATATATGCAGGGGTGAACCACCGGGGCATCCCCAAACTTAGAGCTTTCACTCTCCTTGATCATGTTGTATCATCTCCCTCTCTTGATCCTTGAAAACTTCCTCCACACCAAACTTAGAACAACTCATTAGAGGGTTAGTGCACAATCAAAATATACATGTTCAGAGGTGACATAATAATTCTTAACACTTCTGGACATTGCACAAAGCTACTGAAAGTCAATGGAATCGAAATATCCATCGAACATAACAAAACTGGCAATGCGAAATAAAAGGCAGAATCTGTCAAAACAGAACAGTTCGTATTGACGAATTTTATCGAGGCACCAGACTTGCTCAAATGAAAATGCTCAAATTTAATGAAAGTTGCGTACATATCTGAGGATTACTCACGTAAATTGGCATAATTTTCTGAGTTACCTACAGAGAAAACAGCCCAGATTCGTGACAGCAAAGAAATCTGTTTCTGCGCAGTAATCCAAATCTAGTATGAACTTTGCTATCAACGACTTTACTTGGCACAACAAAACACTAAACTAAGATAAGGAGAGGTTGCTACAGTAGTAAACAACTTCCAAGACACAAAAATAAAAACCAAGTACTGTAGTAAAAACATGGGTTGTCTCCCATAAGCGCTTTTCTTTAACGCCTTTCAGCTAGGCGCAGAAAGTGTATATCAAGTATTATGAAGAGACGAAGTGTCAACATCATAATTTGTTCTAATAATAGAATCAAAAGGTAACTTCATTCTCTTTCTAGGGAAGTGTTCCATACCTTTCTTGAGAGGAAATTGATATTTAATATTACCTTCCTTCATATCAATGATAGCAGCAACAGTTCGAAGAAAAGGTCTTCCCAATATGATGGGACAAGATGCATTGCATTCAATATCCAAGACAACAAAATCAACGGGGACAAGGTTATTGTTAACCATAATATGAACATTATCAACTCTCCCCAAAGGTTTCTTTTTAGCATTATCAGCGAGATTAACATCCAAATAACAATTTTTCAATGGTGGCAAGTCAAGCATATTATAAATTTTCTTAGGCATAACGGAAATACTTGCACCAAGATCACATAAGGCATTACAATCAAAATCTTTAACCTTCATCTTAATGATGGGCTCCCAACCATCCTCTAGCTTTCTAGGAATAGAGGCTTCGCGCTCTAATTTCTCTTCTCTAGCTTTTATGAGAGCATTTGTAATATGTTGCGTGAAAGCCAAATTTATAGCACTAGCGTTAGGACTTTTAGCAAGTTTTTGCAAGAACTTTATAACTTCAGAGATGTGGAAATCATCAAAATTCAAACCATTATAATCTAAAGCAATGGGATCATCATCCCCAATGTTGGAAAAAATTTCAGCAGTTTTATCACAGACAGTTTCAGCAGTTTCGGGCAGTTTCTCGCGCTTTGCATTAGAAGTGGAAACATTGCTAACACCAATTCTTTTATTATTAATAGTAGGAGGTGCAGCAACATGTGTAGCATTAGCATTACTAGTCGTGGTAATAGTCCAAACTTTAGCTATATTCTCTTCTTTTTCATTTTCTTCTCTTTCCCACCTAGCACGCAATTCGGCCATCAATCTTATATTCTCATTAATTCTAACTTGGATGGCATTTGATGTAGTAACAATTTTATTTTCAATATCCCTATTAGGCATAACTTTCGATTTCAAAAGATCAACATCAGAGGCAAGACTATCAACCTTAGAAGCGAGAATATCAATTTTATTGAGTTTTTCCTCAACAGATTTGTTAAAGGCAGTTTGTGTACTAATAAATTCTTTAAGCATAGCTTCAAGTCCAGGGGGTGTGTTCCTATTATTGTTGTAAGAATTCCCATAAGAATTACCATAGCCGTTGCCATTATTATAAGGATATGGCCTATAATTGTTACTAGAATTGTTCCGGTAAGCATTGTTGTTGAAATTATTATTTTTAATAAAGTTGACATCAACATGTTCTTCTTGTGCAACCAATGAAGCTAATGGAATATTATTAGGATCAACATTAGTCCTACCATTCACAAGCATAGACATAAGAGCATCAATCTTATCACTCAAGGAAGAGGTTTCTTCGACAGAATTTACCTTCTTACCTTGTGGAGCTCTTTCCGTGTGCCATTCAGAGTAATTAATCATCATATTATCAAGGAGCTTTGTAGCCGCCCCCAAAGTGATGGACATAAAGGTACCTCCAGCAGCTGAATCCAATAAATTCCGCGAAGAAAAATTTAGTCCTGCATAGAAGGTTTGGATGATCATCCAAGTAGTTAGTCCATGTGTTGGGCAATTTTTAACCAAAGATTTCATTCTTTCCCATGCTTGTGCAACATGTTCAGTATCCAATTGTTTAAAATTCATTATGCTACTCCTCAAAGATATAATTTTAGCAGGGGGATAATATCTACCAATAAAAGCATCCTTGCATTTAGTCCAGGAATCAATACTATTCTTAGGCAGAGATAGCAACCAATCTTTAGCTCTTCCTCTTAATGAGAAAGAAAACAATTTCAATTTAATAATATCACCATCTACATCCTTATACTTTTGCATTTCACATAGTTCAACAAAATTATTAAGATGGGCAACAGCATCATCAGAACTAACACCAGAAAATTGCTCTCGCATAACAAGATTCAGTAAAGCAGGTTTAATTTCAAAGAATTCTGCTGTAGTAGCAGGTGGAGCAATAGGTGCGCATAAGAAATCATTATTATTTGTGGTTGTGAAGTCACACAACTTAGTATTTTCAGGGGTGGCCATTTTAGCAGTAGTAAATAAAGCAAACTAGATAAAGTAAATGCAAGTAACTAATTTTTTTATGTTTTTGAGATAGCAAACAAGATAGCAAATAAAGTAAAACTAGCAACTAATTTTTTTGTATTTTGATTTAGTGCAGCAAACAAAGTAGTAAATAAAACTAAGCAAGACAAAAACAAAGTAAAGAGATTGGGATGTGGAGACTCCCCTTGCAGCGTGTCTTGATCTCCCCGGCAACGGCGCCAGAAATTTGCTTGATGCGTGTAGTTGACACGTCCGTTGGGAACCCCAAGAGGAAGGTGTGATGCGCACAACGGCAAGTTTCCCTCAGTAAGAAACCAAGGTTTAATCGAACCAGTAGGAGTCAAGAAGCACATTGAAGGTTGATGGCGGCGGGATGTAGTGCGGCGCAACACCAGAGATTCCGGCGCCAACGTGGAACCTGCACAACACAACCAAAGTACTTTGCCCCAACTAAACAGTGAGGTTGTCAATCTCACCGGCTTGCTGTAACAAAGGATTAACCGTATTGTGTGGAAGATGATTGTTTGCAGAAAACAGTAAAACAAGTATTGCAGTAGATTGTATGCGATGTAAAGAATAGGACCGGGGTCCACAGTTCACTAGAGGTGTCTCTCCCATAAGATAAACAACATGTTGGGTGAACAAATTACAGTTGGGCAATTGACAAATAGAGAGGGCATGACCATGCACATACATATTATGATGAGTACTGTGAGATTTAATTGGGCATTACGACAAAGTACATAGACCGCTATCCAGCATGCATCTGTGCCTAAAAAGTCCACCTTCAGGTTATCATCCGAACCCCCTCCAGTATTAAGTTGCTAACAACAGACAATTGCATTAAGTATTGCGCGTAATGTAATCAGTAACTACATCCTCGAACATAGCACCAATGTTTTATCCCTAGTGGCAACAGCACATCCATAATCTTAGAGATTTGTCACTTCCCCAGATTCACGGAGACATGAACCCACTATCGAGCATAAATACTCCCTCTTGGAGTTACAAGCATCTACTTGGCCAGAGCATCTACTAGTAACGGAGAGCATGCAAGATCATAAACAACACATAAACATAACTTTGATAATCAACATAACAAGTATTCTCTATTCATCGGATCCCAACAAACGCAACATATAGATCTACAGATAGATGATCTTGATCATGTTCGGCAGCTCACAAGACCCGACAATTAAGCACAATGGGGAGAAGACAACCATCTAGCTACTGCTATGGACCCATAGTCCAGGGGTAGACTACTCACTCATCACTCCGGAGGCGACCATGGCAGCGTAGAGTCTTCCGGGAGATGAATCCCCTCTCCGGCAGGGTGCCGGAGGCGATCTCCTGAATCCCCCGAGATGGGATTGGCGGCGGCGGCGTCTCTGGAAGGTTTTCCGTATCGTGGCTCTCGGTACTGGGGGTTTCGCGACGGAGGCTATTTGTAGGCGGAAGGGCAGGTCAGGGGGCCACACGAGGGGCCCACACTATAGGTCGGTGCGGCCAAGACCTGGGCCGTGCCGCCCTATAGTCTGGCCACCTCGTGGCCCCACTTCGTCTTCTCTTCGGTCTTCTGGAAGCTTCGTGGCAAAATAGGACCCTGGGCGTTGATTTCGTCCAATTCCGAGAATATTTCTTTACTAGGATTTCTGAAACCAAAAACAGCAGAAAACAAAGAATCGGCACTTCGGCATCTTGTTAATAGGTTAGTTCCAGAAAATGCACGAATATGACATAAAGTGTGCATAAAACATGTAGATATCATCAATAATGTGGCATGGAACACAAGAAGTTATCGATACGTCGGAGACGTATCATGGAACCACTCAAAGTTGATGATGCTCTCAACGATCCCGATTGGTTGAATGCAATGCAAGAGGAACTCAACAACTTCAAGAGGAATGATGTATGGACTCTCATGAAGCGACCCGATCATTGCCGCAATGTTATCGGCACCAAGTGGATCTTCAAGAACAAGCAAGATGAAAGTGGCACGGTCATCCGCAACAAAGCAAGATTGGTGGCACAAGGCTATTCTCAAGTTGAAGGCGTGGACTTTGGTGAAACCTTTGCACCCGTTGCAAGGCTCGAGTCCATCCGTATCCTTTTGGCCTTTGCCTCACATCATGGCTTTAAGTTGCAACAAATGGATGTTAAGAGTGCTTTTCTTAATGGTCCTCTACATGAGGAAGTATATGTGAAGCAACCCCCGGGTTTCGAGGACCCCCATTTTCCGGAACATGTCTTCAAGCTCAAAAAGGCCCTATATGGTCTCAAACAAGCTCCTAGAGCTTGGTATGAGCATCTCAAGGAGTTGCTTGAAGACCGTGGTTTCCAAGTGGGGAAAATTGATCCCACTCTTTTTACTAAGAAGGTCAATGGGGAGCTTTTAGTATGCCAACTCTATGTAGATGACATCATATTTGGCTCTACTAACACAAAATTCAACGATGAGTTTGCTATGTTGATGACAAATAGGTTTGAGATGTCAATGATGGGTGAACTCAAGTACTTCCTCGGGTTTGAGATCAAGCAAATGCGACAAGGCACCTTCATCAATCAAGCGAAGTACCTCCAAGACATGCTCAAGCGCTTTGATATGAAGGACGCCAAGGGGATCGAAACTCCGATGCAACTCAAGTGTCAACTCACTCTTGACGAGGGCGGCTAGGCGGTGGATACCAAGCTCTACCGTTCGATGATAGGTTCGCTTCTCTACCTTTGTGCCTCTCGCCCGGATATCATGTTGAGCGTTGGTATGTGTGCACGGTTTCAAGCAAGTCCGAAGGAAAGCCACCTTGTGGCGGTCAAGAGGATCTTTTGATATTTAGTTGATACCCCACACTTCGGACTATGGTACCCAAGGGACACGAACTTCGCTTTGGTTGGTTTCACCGACTCCGATTGGGCGGGCGACAAGATTGATAGGAAGTCTACCTCCGGAGCATGTCACTTTCTTGGAAGATCTTTGGTGTGTTGGTCCTCGAAGAAGCAAAATTGTGTCTCCGTCTCCACCGCGGAAGCCGAGTATATTGCCGCGGCAAGTAGTTGTGCTCAAATCTTATGGATGAGGCAAACCTTGCGGGACTATGGACTCGAGTATAGCAAGGTGCCTCTTTTGTGCGACAATGAGAGCGCAATCAAGATCGCCTACAATCCGGTTCTTCATGGCAAGACGAAGCACATTGAGATACAGAACCACTTCATCCGGGACCACATTGCTCGCGGAGATATTGTACTATCCTATATTGGCACCAAGGAGCAATTGGCGGACATCTTCACGAAGCCCTTGGATGAGAAGCGCTTTATTGAGTTGAGGCATGAGCTAAACATCATTGATCCGTCGAACTTTGCTTGACCGTCGTGCGCACATACCAATCTTACCGTCATATCTAGATGAAAGGCACGCATGGACATAGGGGGAGTGCGGTTTAAATCCATTGAGCTATCACTCCCCCCATAATGCATAAAGAAATCCAAAACATTTGCTATTTGTCAATTAAGTGACTTATGAGCTTCATGTTGAGTTGTAGTCCGTGAGTCCTAGATACATCTACGCGACCTCACAACTACTATACTCTTACACGGTGGCTTCGGCCACCAACACCCCCTCTTTGCGGGTTTTTCGGTTCTTCGTGACCTTGCTTTGTCTTTCTTCTTTGCTTTCTTCTTTTTGTTTTTGAGAACCTCCTCCAAGCTTGTTTTCTCGTGATTTTTGCAAGCTTGGTTGTATGTTCTTTTTCTCCATCTCTCTAGTTTCGTTCCCCTCCTTTTTTGGTGTTCCGATGCCAAAGGGGGAGAAGTTCCTAGGTGGATGGAGACCTTTGTTGTTTGTAGCCGTTTGGTTCTAGTTGCTTATCTTGTCTCTCGGCTACATCAACAACCCCATGGAGGCATTCTATTGTGAGTTTGGGTATTCTCAAGGCTATGGTATGATAACTTCACCCAAATCTCCGTATATGATCTCATGTTGCCTCCATATTGTGCATATGCCTCTTGAACATGTCATCTATCTATGTTGCATATGTGCTTGGTTTGTAAAAACTAGGGGGAGTGATGTCTCTATAACATGTGTATTTGTATTCAAATACATATTCATGATATGCACATGTGTAGGGGGAGCTCGTCTAGTTTTTGCAAATCTAATGTTCTCATCATAATATCATATGTTATTGTCAACTCTTGTGTTGTCATCAAACACCAAAAAGGGGGAGATTGTAAGAGAAAAATTCATACCCCAAGTTTTGTGTGTTTGATGACAACACTTGAGTAATCTCACCGTGTGCCTTGAGTATCATTGTTAGATTTGCAAGTACACGGTGACCTCGCCGGACGCGTCAAGATCAGAAGACTGAAGCGTACTTGATAGGTTTTCCGGTTTTGTGTGCGTTTAGCGAGGTAACAAAGTTGGAGAGAAAAAGGGAAGAAAACCAGTTTTAGCCAGGCCGGTACTACCGGTACCTGTAGCGGTAGTACCGCTACCCCTATAGGTACCGCCCTCGGTACCGCTCTGAGTTCTGCGCTGAATTCGTCCCCCAGAACAAGTTGCGGTACCCCTGTAGTACCTGGGGCGGTAGTACCGCTCACGAGCGGTAGTACCGCTCAAGGTACCGCTTGAGGTACCGTAACGAGTTACGGTCGTACCGCTCCGGTACCGCCCTGGTACCGCTCTGGATCCAGTAAGCTCTGGACCCTATTGCGGTACCACGAGCGGTACCGCGGGCGGTAGTACTGCTCTGCGTCCTTTGACCAGATCTGGGGTGATTTCGAACTCAGGGCGGTAGTACCGCTTGCCCCAAAGCGGTAGTACCGCTTAGGCCAAAACTGGGTATAACGGTTGGATTTGGAGGAGCCTATTTAAGGGCCCCTTCTTCCCCACCCGATTTTATCTCTTCCCCTTCTCTCTCCTCCATTGTTGCTGAGCTTAATCCTTGTGGATCTCCTTCCCCCTCCAACCAATCTTGCCCTAATTTTGAGGATTGGTGGAGGAGACCCCGATCTATAGTTCTACCAAGAGAGATTTCACAAATACTAGCTATTCCTTAGTGGATCTTGGTGGTAGGGTTCCTTTGGTGGATCTTGGAGAAGAGTTCCTTTGGTGGATCATTGGGGAGTTCCTTTGGTGGAGCCTTGGAGAGTTTCTTGGTGGAGCCTTGGAGAGTTTCTTGGTGGAACATTGGAAGAGTTCCTATGGTGGAGCATTGGTGATGGGTTCCTATGGTGGAGCATTGGAGATGTGCAGCTATGGAGTCTAGCTTGGTGATGTACTAGCTCCATAGGGTGTTGGGAGCATCCTTGTGTGTGTGGAGCTCGCCCCAACCTTGTGAAGGAATCACCGCCTCGACCGGTGCCTTAGTGGAAGAGGGAGAGCACCTCCATGGAGCTCTCTCGAGGAAGAGGGTGAGGCCTTCCTTCGTGGTGTGGCCGCCTAGTCTCTTGTGTGAGACTAGCACCTCCTCAACGCAGACGTACCTCCTTTAGTGGAGGGAACTGCGGGAAACAAACCTCGACTCGCCTCGCGCCCCCCCGGTTGTCTCGCTCCTCACTTTTGTTATCTTGTTGATTCCTTTACATGTTGCACATGTTCTAGCTTCATTGTAGGATCACCCCCATTGCTAAAAGTCACACCTTTACCTTCCGTTGCATAAAACTTGAAAAAGACTAAAATTTGCCGTAGCGCCATTCACCCCCCCTCTTGTTCGCTACGATCCATTCAAATAGGTGTGCCTAAGAAATCATTATTATTTGTGTTTGTAAAGTCACACAACTTAGTATTTTCAGGAGTACCCATTTTAGCAATAGTAAATAAAGCAAACTAGATAAAGTAAATGCAAGTAACTAATTTTTTTGTGTTTTTAATATGGAGAACGCAAACAAGATAGTAAATAAAGTAAAGCAAGTAACTATTTTTTTTTGTATTTTTGATATAGTGCAGCAAACAAAGAAGTAAATAAAAATAAAGCAAGACAAAAACAAAGTAAAGAGATTGGAAGTGGAGACTCCCCTTGCAGCGTGTCTTGATCTCCCCGGCAACGGCGCCAGAAATTTAGCTTGAAACGCGTACAACACGCGACCGTTGGGAACCCCAAGTGGAAGGTGTGATGCGTACAGCAGTAAGTTTCCCTCAGTAAGAAACCAAGGTTTATCGAACCAGTAGGAGTCAAGAAGCACGTTGAAGGTTGATGGTGGTGGAGTGTAGTGCGGCGCAACACCAGGGATTCCGGCGCCAACGTGGAACCTGCACAACACAACCAAAATACTTTGCCCCAACGTGACAGTGAGGTTGTCAATCTCACCGGCTAGATGTAACAAAGGATTATATGTATAGTGTGGATGATGATGTTTGCAGAGAACAGTAAGAACAAGTATTGCAGTAGATTGTATTCGATGTAAAGAATGGACCGGGGTCCATAGTTCACTAGTGGTGTCTCTGCAATAAGAAATAGCATGTTGGGTGAACAAATTACAGTTGGGCAATTGACAAATAAAGATAGCATGACAATGCACATACATGATATGATGAGTAGTGTGAGATTTAATTGGGCATTACGACAAAGTACATAGACCGCTATCCAGCATGCATCTATGCCTAAAAAGTCCACCTTCGGGTTAGCATCCGCACCCCTTCCAGTATTAAGTTGCAAACAACAAACAATTGCATTAAGTATGGTGCGTAATGTAATCAACAAAAATATCCTTAGACATAGCATCGATGTTTTATCCCTAGTGGCAACAGCACATCCACAACCTTAGAACTTTCTCACATCGTCCAGATTTAATGGAGGCATGAACCCACTATCGAGCATAAATACTCCCTCTTGGAGTTACAAGTAACGACTTGGCCAGAGCCTCTACTAGCAACGGAGAGCATGCAAGATCATAAACAACACATAAATGATAGATTGATAATCAACATAACATAGTATTCCATATTCATCGGATCCCAACAAACGCAACATGTAGCATTACAAATAGATGATCTTCATCATGTTAGGCAGCTCACAAGATCCGACAATGATAACACAATGAGGAGAAGACAACCATCTAGCTACTGCTATGGACCCATAGTCCAGGGGTGAACTACTCACACATCACTCCGCAGGCGATCATGGCGATGAAGAGTCCTCCGGGAGATGATTCCCCTCTCCGGCAGGGTGCCGGAGGCGATCTCCTGAATCCCCCGAGATGGGATTGGCGGCGGCGTCTCTGGAAGGTTTTCTGTATCGTGGCTCTCGGTACTGGGGTTTTCTCGACGAAGGCTATATGTAGGCGGAAGGGTAGGTCAGGGGGCGTCACGAGGGGCCCACACACCAGGGCCGCGCGGCCCAAGCCTTGGCCGCGCCGCCCTGTTGTGTCGCCGCCTTGTCGCCCACTTCGTTTCCCTTTCGGACTTCTGGAAGCTTCGTGGAAAAATAAGACCCTGGGCGTTGATTTCGTCCAATTCCGAGAATATTTCCTTTGTAGGATTTCTGAAACCAAAAATAGCAGAAAACAGCAACTGGCTCTTCGGCATCTTGTTAATAGGTTAGTGCCGGAAAATGCATAAATATGACATAAAGTGTGTATAAAACATGTGAGTATCATCAATAAAGTAGCATGGAACATAAGAAATTATAGATACGTTTGAGACGTATCAAGAAGTTTTAATTAAGAACTACAATTGGAATAACTATATTCATCTTGGGTTCGAAGAGGTAGAACAATTTGTTTTATTTATGGGAGCCTCTGAGATAGAATCCTTCATGTCTAAAAATTATGAAACTTGTGTTGTTTGTAAGGACCTTAAAGATTATGTCTCTTCTATCCTTAATTTTTGCATAGAAAGTTACAGTGATAATCCTTATATCATTGATTATAAAGAGAGACTCATTAATGCACAAGAATGCACTCACAATTTGCAGGAACCTGTGGGAGAAGAAATTGATGAACCTGAAAGCTCATTGGATGAAAAAGAGGAGGAAATTGATGAACCCGAAAGCTCATTGGATGAAAAAGAGGAGGAGAGTGATGAACAAAAGGAGGAAGAATGGATTAGCTACCCATGCCAATCTTCTAATGAGAGTAACTCTTTATCTCTTACACTATTTGTTTGTCCTCCATGCTTACCGAAAGAGGTTGAATGTTATGTTCCTGTGGATTCTCTTGAAATATTTTCTATGAGTAAAACTTGTGAGAATAATTATGCTACTGTTATCTATGATAATCCATGCTATTTTGATAAATCTTATGATAATGCTTTGTTTGTGCCTGATGTCGAAATGCATGGTACTAAAGAATTTTGCATGGCAAATGTTTATGATAAAGCTCTAGATGATGGTCCTATGATACTTGATAATATTAATTGTACTACTAATGAAAATGGGATTGGAGAGGTCTTGACTTTATGTAGGAGTTCCATATCTTTAGAGATTGATCAATCATCTTGTTATATTATTGATAAAAGTGGGTTTGAAAGTTTTAATCCCATTATTTTTGAGCTTGATAAAAATTATGTGTTTGTGGATCATGAAAAGCATGCTTTATGTGATAGTTATATTGTTGAGTTTGCTCATGAAGCTACTGAAAATTATTATGAGAGGGGAAAATATGGTTGTAGAAATTTGCATGGTACTAAAACACCTCTCTATATGCTGAAAATTTTGAAGTTACTCTTGTTTTATCTTCCTATGCTTGTCACTTTGTTCTTTATGAATTTATTTATGTACAAGATTCATATGCATAGGAAGTGGGTTAGACTTAAATGTGTTTTGAATTTGCTTTTTGATGCTCTCTTTTGCTTCAACTCTTATTTCTTGCGAGTGCATCATTAAAATTGTTGAGCCCATCTTAATGGCTATAAAGAAAGCACTTCTTGGGAGATAACCCATGTCTTTATTTTGCTACTGTTTTGTTGTGTCTTGGAAGTTGTTACTACTGTAGAAACCTCTCCTTATCTTTATTTTATTGCATTTTTGTGCCAAGTAAAGTCTCTAATAGTAGGTTGATACTAGATTTGGATTTCTGCGCAGAAACAGATTTCTATCTGTCACGAATTTGGGCAGGGCTCTCTGCAGGTAACTCAGAAAAATCTGCCAATTTACGTGTGTGTTCCTCAGATATGTACGCAACTTTCATTAGTTTTGAGTTTTCTGATTTGAGCAACGGAAGTACCTCTTAAAAATTCGTCTTTACTGGCTATTCTGTTTTGGCAGATTATGTCTCTGTTTTTTGCATTGTCTCTTGTGGACTTTAAGCAAGGCTTTCTAGATGTGGAGAGCTGTAGCTAATGTTTTATTGAGTTCTTTCAATATGTCACTACAGGACTAAAGTGGATTAAAGTTTTTTTTGAGTACTAACCCCTCTAATGAAGTTTATGAGAAGTTTGGTGTGAAGGAAGTTTTCAAGGGTCAAGAGAGGAGGATGATATATGATCAAGAAGAGTGAAAAATCTAAGCTTGGGGATGCCCCCGTGGTTCATCCCTGCATATTTCAACAAGACTCAAGCGTCTAAGCTTGGGGATGCCCAAGGCATCCCCTTCTTCATCAACAACTTATCAGGTTTCTTCTATTGAAACTATATTTTTATTTGGTCACATCTTATGTGCTTTACTTGGAGCGTCTGTGTGCTTTTATTTTCGTTTGTTTTTGTTTGAATAAATTTGGATCCTAGCAATCCTTGTGTGGGAGAGATACACGCTCCTCTTTTTCATATGAACACTGATGGCGTGTAACTCACACGTTCGTTGGGAACCCCAAGAGGAAGGTATGATGCGCACAGCAGCAAGTTTTCCCTCAGAAAGAAACCAAGGTTTATCGAACCAGGAGGAGCCAAGAAGCACGTTGAAGGTTGATGGCGGCGGGATGTAGTGCGGCGCAACACCAGGGATTTCGGCGCCAACGTGGAACCTGCACAACACAACCAAAGTACTTTGTCCCAACGAAACAGTGAGGTTGTCAATCTCACCGGCTTGCTGTAACAAAGGATTAACCGTATTGTGTGGAAGATGATTGTTTGTAGAAAACAGTAGAACAAGTATTGCAGTAGATTGTATTTCAGTAAAGAGAATTGGACCGGGGTCCACAGTTCACTAGAGGTGTCTCTCCCATAAGACAAACAGCATGTTGGGTGAACAAATTACAGTTGGGCAATTGACAAATAAAGAGAGCATGACAATGCACATACATATCATGATGAGTATAGTGAGATTTAATTGGGCATTATGACAAAGTACATAGACCGCCATCCAACTGCATCTATGCCTAAAAAGTCCACCTTCAGGTTATCATCCGAACCCCTTCCAGTATTAAGTTGCAAAGCAACAGACAATTGCATTAAGTATGGTGCGTAATGTAATCAACAACTACATCCTTAGACATAGCATCAATGTTTTATCCCTAGTGGCAACAGCACAACACAACCTTAGAACTTTCGTCATCGTCCTGTGTGTCAATGCAGGCATGAACCCACTATCGAGCATAAGTACTCCCTCTTGGAGTTACAAGCATCTACTTGGCCAGAGCATCTACTAGTAACGGAAAGCATGCACGATCATAAACAACACATAGGTATAACTTTGATAATCAACATAACAAGTATTCTCTATTCATCGGATCCCAACAAACGCAACATATAGAATTACAGATAGATGATCTTGATCATGTTAGGCAGCTCACAAGATCCGACAATGATAGCACAATGGGGAGAAGACAACCATCTAGCTACTGCTATGGACCCATAGTCCAGGGGTAGACTACTCACACATCACACCGGAGGCGACCATGGCGGCGTAGAGTCCTCCGGGAGATGATTCCCCTCTCGGCAGTGGTGCGGAGGCGATCTCCCGGATCCCCGAGATGGGATCGGCGTTGGCGGCGTCTCTGGAAGGTTTTCCGTATCGTGGCTCTCGCATCGGGGGTTTCGTCACGGAGGCTTTAAGTAGGCGGAAGGACAAGTCAAGAGGGGGCACAGGGGCCCCCAGATGACGGGCGGCGCGGCCAAGGGGGCCGCGCCGCCCTAGGGTTTGGCTCCCACGTGGCCCCACTTCGTTTCGTCTTCGGACTTCCGAAGCTTCGTGGAAAAATAGGCCCGGGCGTTGATTTCGTCCAATTCCGAGAATATTTCCTTACTAGGATTTCTGAAACCAAAACAGCAAAAACAAAGAATCGGCACTTCGGCATCTTGTTAATAGGTTAGTTCCAGAAAATGCACGAATATGACATAAAGTGTGCATAAAACATGTAGATAACATCAATAATGTGGCATGGAACATAAGAAATTATCGATACGTCGGAGACGTATCAGCATCCCCAAGCTTAGTTCTGCTCGTCCCGAGCAGGTAAAATGATAACACAGATAATTTCTGGAGTGACATGCCATCATAATCTTGATCATACTATTTGTAAAGCATATGTAGTGAATGCAGCGATCAAAACAATGTATATGACATGAGTAAACAAGTGAATCATATAGCAAAGACTTTTCATGAATAGCACTTCAAGACAAGCATCAATAAGTCTTGCATAAGAGTTAACTCATAAAGCAATAATTCAAAGTAAAGGCATTGAAGCAACACAAAAGAAGATTAAGTTTCAGCGGTTGCTTTCAACTTGTAACATGTATATCTCATGGATATTGTCAACATAGAGTAATATAATAAATGCAATAAGCAAGTATGTAGGAATCAATGCACAGTTCACACAAGTGTTTGCTTCTTGAGGTAGAGAGAAATAGGTGAACTGACTCAACATTGAAAGTAAAAGAATGGTCCTCCATAGAGGAAAAGCATCGATTGCTGTATTTGTGCTAGAGCTTTGATTTTGAAAACATGAAACAATTTTGTCAACGGTAGTAATAAAGCATATGCATCATGTAAATTATATCTTATAAGTTGCAAGCCTCATGCATAGTGTACTAATAGTGCCCGCACCTTGTCCTAATTAGCTTGGACTACCGGATCATCACAATGCAATCGTTTTTACCAAGTGTCACAAAGGGGTACCTCTATGCCGCTTTGTACAAAGGTCTAAGGAGAAAGCTCGCATTGGATTTCTCGCTATTGATTATTCTTCAACTTAGACATCCATACCGGGACAACATAGACAACAGATAATGGACTCCTCTTTTATGCATAAGCATGTAACAACAATTAATAATTTTCTCATTTGAGATTGAGGATATATGTCCAAAACTGAAACTTCCACCATGGATCATGGCTTTAGTTAGCGGCCCAATGTT
The DNA here is from genome assembly GCF_019359855.2 of Lolium perenne. Taxonomy (NCBI): domain Eukaryota; kingdom Viridiplantae; phylum Streptophyta; class Magnoliopsida; order Poales; family Poaceae; genus Lolium; species Lolium perenne. The sequence goes on along the minus strand of NC_067246.2, from coordinate 187,299,969 downwards.
CTTCTCTAACAATATGCATGCTTAACCATAAGGTGGTAGATCTCTCTTACTTCAGACAAGACGGACATGCATAGCAACTCACATGAAATTCAACAATGAATAGTTGATGGCGTCCCCAGTGAACATGGTTATCGCACAACAAGCAACTTAATAAGAGATAAAGTGCATAATTACATATTCAATACCACAATAGTTTTTAAGCTATTTGTCCCATGAGCTATATATTGCAAAGGTGAATGATGGAATTTTAAAGGTAGCACTCAAGCAATTTACTTTGGAATGGCGGAAAATACCATGTAGTAGGTAGGTATGGTGGACACAAATGGCATAGTGGTTGGCTCAAGTATTTGGATGCATGAGAAGTATTCCCTCTCGATACAAGGTTTAGGCTAGCAAGGCTTATTTGAAACAAACACAAGGATGAACCGGTGCAGCAAAACTCACATAAAAGACATATTGAAAACATTATAAGACTCTACACCGTCTTCCTTGTTGTTCAAACTCAATACTAGAAATTATCTAGACCTTAGAGAAACCAAATATGCAAACCAAATTTTAGCATGCTCTATGTATTTCTTCATTAATGGGTGCAAAGCATATGATGGAAGAGCTTAAACATGAGCACAACAATTGCCAAGTATCACATTACCCAAGACATTTATAGCAATTACTACATGTATCATTTTCCAATTCCAACCATATAACAATTTAACGAAGAAGAAACTTCGCCATGAATACTATGAGTAGAAACTAAGGACATACTTGTCCATATGCTACAGCGGAGCGTGTCTCTCTCCCATAAAGTGAATGCTAGGATCCATTTTATTCAAACAAAACAAAAACAAAAACAAACCGACGCTCCAAGAAAAGCACATAAGATGTGATGGAATAAAAATATAGATTCAGGGGAGGAACCTGATAATGTTGTCGATGAAGAAGGGGATGCCTTGGGCATCCCCAAGCTTAGACGCTTGAGTCTTCTTAATATATGCAGGGGTGAACCACCGGGGCATCCCCAAGCTTAGAGCTTTCACTCTCCTTGATCATGTTGCATCATACTCCTCTCTTGATCCTTGAAAACTTCCTCCACACCAAACTCGAAACAACTCATTAGAAGGTTAGTGCACAATAAAAATTAACATATTCAGAGGTGACACAATCATTCTTAACACTTCTGGACATTGCATAATGCTACTGGACATTAGTGGATCAAAGAAATTCATCCAACATAGCAAAAGAGGCAATGCGAAATAAAAGGCAGAATCTGTCAAAACAGAACAGTTCGTATTGAAGAATTTTAAAATGGCACCAGACTTGCTCAAATGAAAATGCTCAAATTGAATGAAAGTTGCATACATATCTGAGGATCATGCACGTAAATTGGCTTAATTTTCTGAGCTACCTACATGGAGGTGGACCCAGATTCGTGACAGCAAAGAAATCTGGAACTGTGCAGTAATCCAAATCTAGTACTTACTTTTCTATCAACGGCTTAACTTGGCACAACAAAACACAAAACTAAGATAAGGAGAGGTTGCTACAGTAGTAAACAACTTCCAAGACACAAAATAAAAACAAAGTACTGTAGGTAAAAACATGGGTTGTCTCCCATAAGCGCTTTTCTTTAACGCCTTTCAGCTAGGCGCAGAAAGTGTGTATCAAGTATTATCAAGAGACGGTGTGTCAACATCATAATTTTTTCTCATAATAGAATCAAAAGGTACCTTCATTCTCTTTCTAGGGAAGTGTTCCATACCTTTCTTGAGAGAAAATTGATATTTTATATTACCTTCCTTCATATCAATAATAGCACCAACAGTTCGAAGAAAAGGTCTTCCCAATATAATGGGACAAGATGCATTGCATTCAATATCCAAGACAACAAAATCAACGGGGACAAGGTTATTGTTAACGGTAATGCGAACATTATCAACTTTCCCCAAAGGTCTCTTTGTAGAATGATCAGCAAGATTAACATCCAAATAACAATTTTTCAGCGGTGGCAAGTCAAGCATATCATAAATTTTCTTAGGCATAACAGAAATACTTGCACCAAGATCACATAAGGCATTACAATCAAAATCTTTAATCTTCATCTTAATGATGGGCTCCCAACCATCCTCTAGCTTTTTAGGAATAGAGGCTTCGCGCTCTAGTTTCTCTTCTCTAGCTTTAATGAGAGCATTTGTAATATGATGTGTAAAGGCCAAATTTATAGCACTAGCATTAGGACTTTTAGCAAGTTTTTGCAAGAACTTTATAACTTCAGAGATGTGGCAATCATCAAAATTCAAACCATTATAATCTAAAGCAATGGGATCATTATCTTCAATGTTGGAAAAAATTTCAGCAGCTTTATCACAGGCAGTTTCAGCAGTTTTAGCAGTTTCAGGCAGTTTCTCGCGCTTTGCATTAGAAGTGGAAACATTGCTAACACCAATTCTTTTATTAGTATTAGTAGAAGGTGCAGCAACATGTGTAGCATTAGCATTACTAGTGGTGGTAATAGTCCAAATTTTAGCTACATTTTTCTCTTTAGCTAGTTTTTCATTTTCTTCTCTATCCCACCTAGCACGCAGTTCAGCCATTAATCTTATATTCTCATTAATTCTAACTTGAATGGCATTTGCTGTAGTAACAATCTTATTATGATGATTCTCATTAGGCATAACTTTCGATTTCAAAATATCAACATCAGCAGCAAGACTATCAACTTTAGAAGCAAGTATATCAATTTTCCCAAGCTTTTCTTCAACAGATTTGTTAAAAGCAGTTTGTGTACTAATAAATTCTTTAAGCATGGCTTCAAGTCCAGGGGGTGAACTCCTATTATTGTTGTAAGAATTCCCATAAGAATTACCATAGCCGTTGCCATTATTATAAGGATATGGCCTATAGTTATTACTAGAATTGTTCCGGTAAGCATTGTTGTTGAAATTACTATTTTTAATGAAGTTCACATCAACATGTTCTTCTTGTGCAACCAATGAAGCTAATGGAACATTATTAGGATCAATATTAGTCCTATCATTCACAAGCATAGACATAATAGCATCAATCTTATCACTCAAGGAAGAGGTTTCTTCGACAGAATTTACCTTCTTACCTTGTGGAGCTCTTTCCGTGTGCCATTCAGAGTAGTTGATCATCATATTATCAAGAAGCTTTGTTGCTTCACCAAGAGTGATGGACATAAAGGTACCTCCAGCAGCTGAATCCAATAAATTCCGCGAAGAAAAATTTAGTCCTGCATAGAAGGTTTGGATGATCATCCAAGTAGTCAGTCCATGTGTTGGGCAATTTTTAACCAAAGATTTCATTCTTTCCCAAGCTTGAGCAACATGTTCAGTATCTAATTGTTTAAAATTCATTATGCTACTCCTCAAAGATATAATTTTAGCAGGGGGATAATATCTACCAATAAAAGCATCCTTGCATTTAGTCCATGAATCAATACTATTCTTAGGCAGAGATAGCAACCAATCTTTAGCTCTTCCTCTTAATGAGAAAGGGAACAATTTCAATTTTATAATGTCACCATCTACATCCTTATACTTTTGCATTTCACATAGTTCAACAAAATTATTGAGATGGGCAGCAGCATCATCAGAACTAACACCAGAAAATTGCTCTCGCATAACAAGATTCAGTAAAGCAGGTTTAATTTCAAAGAATTCTGCTGTAGTAGCAGGTGGAGCAATAGGTGTGCACAAGAAATCATTATTATTTGTGGTTGTGAAGTCACACAACTTAGTATTTTCAGGGTTGGCCATTTTAGCAACAGTAAATAAAGCAAACTAGGTAAAGTAAATGCAAGTAAACTAATTTTTTTGTGTTTTTGATATAGCAAACAAGATAGCAAATAAAGTAAAACTAGCAACTAATTTTTTTGTATTTTGATTTAGTGCAGCAAACAAAGTAGTAAATAAAACTAAGCAAGACAAAAACAAAGTAAAGAGATTGAGAAGTGGAGACTCCCCTTGCAGCGTGTCTTGATCTCCCAGGCAACGGCGCCAGAAAATATGCTTGATGGCGTGTAACTCACACGTTCGTTGGGAACCCCAAGAGGAAGGTATGATGCGCACAGCAGCAAGTTTTCCCTCAGAAAGAAACAAAGGTTTATCGAACCAGGAGGAGCCAAGAAGCACGTTGAAGGTTGATGGCGGCGGGATGTAGTGCGGCGCAACACCAGGGATTCCGGCGCCAACGTGGAACCTGCACAACACAACCAAAGTACTTTGCCCCAACGAAACAGTGAGGTTGTCAATCTCACCGGCTTGCTGTAACAAAGGATTAACCGTATTGTGTGGAAGATGATTGTTTGTAGAAAACAGTAGAACAAGTATTGCAGTAGATTGTATTTCAGTAAAGAGAATTGGACCGGGGTCCACAGTTCACTAGAGGTGTCTCTCCCATAAGACAAACAGCATGTTGGGTGAACAAATTACAGTTGGGCAATTGACAAATAAAGAGAGCATGACAATGCACATACATATCATGATGAGTATAGTGAGATTTAATTGGGCATTACGACAAAGTACATAGACCGCCATCCAACTGCATCTATGCCTAAAAAGTCCACCTTCAGGTTATCATCCGAACCCCTTCCAGTATTAAGTTGCAAAGCAATAGACAATTGCATTAAGTATGGTGCGTAATGTAATCAACAACTACATCCTTAGACATAGCATCAATGTTTTATCCCTAGTGGCAACAGCACAACACAACCTTAGAACTTTCTGTCACTGTCCCAGGTGTCAATGCAGGCATGAACCCACTATCGAGCATAAGTACTCCCTCTTGGAGTTACAAGCATCTACTTGGCCAGAGCATCTACTAGTAACGGAAAGCATGCAAGATCATAAACAACACATAGGTATAACTTTGATAATCAACATAACAAGTATTCTCTATTCATCGGATCCCAACAAACGCAACATATAGAATTACAGATAGATGATCTTCATCATGTTAGGCAGCTCACAAGATCCGACAATGATAGCACAATGGGGAGAAGACAACCATCTAGCTACTGCTATGGACCCATAGTCCAGGGGTAGACTACTCACACATCACACCGGAGGCGACCATGGCGGCGTAGAGTCCTCCGGGAGATGATTCCCCTCTCCGGCAGGGTGCCGGAGGCGATCTCCTGGATCCCCCGAGATGGGATCGGCGTTGGCGGCGTCTCTGGAAGGTTTTCCGTATCGTGGCTCTCGGTACTGGGGGTTTCGTCACGGAGGCTTTAAGTAGGCGGAAGGACAAGTCAAGAGGGGGCACAGGGGCCCCAGATGACAGGGCGGCGCGGCCAAGGGGGGGGCCGCGCTGCCCTAGGGTTTGGCTCCCCTGTGGCCCCACTTCGTTTCGTCTTCGGACTTCTGGAAGCTTCGTGGAAAAATAGGCCCCTGGGCGTTGATTTCGTCCAATTCCGAGAATATTTCCTTACTAGGATTTCTGAAACCAAAAACAGCAGAAAACAAAGAATCGGCACTTCGGCATCTTGTTAATAGGTTAGTTCCAGAAAATGCACGAATGTGACATAAAGTGTGCATAAAACATGTAGATAACATCAATAATGTGGCATGGAACATAAGAAATTATCGATACATCGGAGACGTATCAAACACTTGTGTTCTTCGTTTTACTTTTAATGTTCAATGACAAAAGTTGGAAGCTATTGCATTTATTATTATTTGGTTGGAGACAGAAAATGCCTCATATTGTCTTGGATAATTTGATACTTGGCAATTGTTTTGAGCTCTCAAGTAGATCAAGTTTAAGCTCTTGCACCATGTAGTTTAAACCTATTAGTGGAGAACTACCGTAGAGCTTGTTGAAATTGGTTTGCATGAATGGTCTCTCTAAGGTCTAGATATTTTCTGGTAAAAGTGTTTGAGCAACAAGGAAGACAGTGTAGAGTATTATAATGCTTGCAATATGTTCTTATGTGAGTTCTGCTGTACCGGTTCATACTTGTGTTTGCTTCAAATGACCTTGCTAGCCAAAGCCTTGTACTGAGAGGGAATGCTTCTCGTGCATCCAAAATCCTTGAGCCAAAAACTATGCCATTTGTGTCCACCATATCTACCTACTATGTGGTATTTCCTGCCATTCCAAGTAAATACTTCATGTGCTACCTTTAAACAATTCAAAATTTACCATCTCTTATTTGTGTCAATGTTTTATAGCTCACGAGGAAGTATGTGGTGTTTTATCTTTCAATCTTGTTGGGCAGCTTTCACCAATGGACTAGTGGCTTCATCCGCTTATCCAATAATTTTGCAAAAAGAGCTGGCAACGGGTTCCCAGCCCCAATTAATCACAAATAGACACTCCTTCATGGTATGTGAAATGTTGGAAGGCACCCGAGGATTCGGTTAGCCATGGCTTGAGAAAGCAAAGGTGGGAAGGAGTGTCATCTAAATAAAACTAAAATAAATAGACACTCCTTCATGGTATGTGATTGTTGGAAGGCACCCGAGGATTCAGATAGCCATGGCTTGTGAAAGCAAAGGTTGGAAGGAGTGTCACCCAAAAATAAAAATAAACTACATCATGGGAGCCGTTCTTTGAAGGTCTGTTTGGCAAGGGGGTTAGAGTGTCCACTACCATTCGTTGACAACAACAAACACCTCTCAAAACTTTACTTTTATACTCTCTATATGATTTCAAAACTTAAAAAGCACTAGCACATGATTTAATCCCTGCTTCCCTCTGCGAAGGGTCTTTCTTTTACTTTATGTTGAGTCAATTTACCTACTTCCTTCCATCTTAGAAGCAAACACTTGTGTCAACTGTGCATTTATTCTTAAATACTTGCTTATTTGCACTCATCATATTACTTTGTGCTGACAATTATCCATGAGATATGCATGTTGAAAGTTGAAAGCAATTGCTGAAACTTATATCTTCCTTTGTGTTGCTTCAATGCCTTTACTTTGAATTTATTGCCTTATGGGTTAACTCTTATGCAAGACTTTTGATGCTTGTCTTGAAAGTATTATTCATGAAAAGTTTTGCTATATGTTATCTATTTGTTAGCAACTATAGATCATTGTCTTGAGTCACTTCATTCATCTCATATGCTTTACAATAGTATGATCAAGATTATGTAAGTAGCATGTCACTACAGAAATTATTCTTTTTATCATTTACCTACTCGAGGGCGAGTAGGAACTAAGCTTGGGGATGCTGATACGTCTCCAACGTATCCATAATTTCTGATGTTCCATGCTTGTTTTATGACATTACCTACATGTTTTGCTCGCACTTTATAATGATTTCATGCATTTTCCAAAACTAACCTATTAACAAGATGCCGAAGTGTCAGTTCCTGTTTTCTTCTGTTTTTGGTCAGGATGGGAATGGGCTGACCCGGCCCCGGCCTTGGCCCTGGCCCCTGTGGCCCCAAGGCCAATTTGAGGGGCCATGGGCCGACCCAATTAAAAAATCTTAGTGGCCCCGCTGACCCAATGGGTATCTGGGGCCGACCCGAATTCTAACTTTGGTATAATTTTTTGGTCGTGCTTATACTGAAAACATTCGGCAAGATTGACAATAAACAGCAAAAATGCTTTTGATTCGCCCAAAAAGGGTGACAGAATTTTCGATTTTTATGTAGTTACAAACTATTTCAGCTATACACATTAGAGCATACAAATTATGTCACGTATGGTCAAAACGATTAAATGACCAAAGTGACTATCAGTCCATCACTTCTCCCTTAAATGATTTAGGATGGGTCACGTATGCAATACTTCTGCAAGCATTCTTGTCAACTGAAAGACTAAGGACTCGTGACAACTTTAGTTTAACTAGCATTCGTTTTTGGCAGTTGCAGATTTTTAGTGCCGCCCTTACACGAGGTTGCCCATTACTCTTGACATCTATCTATCTATTATATTATTACTAGTAAAAGTGCCCGTGCGGCACCGGGAGGAAACTCCTGCAAATCATCCATGTTAACACTTTGTCTCTTTGTGACCATCATTGACGGTGGTTACCTTTTCTCCTAGTGAAGATAAAAAAAAATCAATTTGCCGCTGAGCATATTTGAGAGAGTTGGGGAAGATTATAGGAGACACTATCCTATATTTGCTCCAACCGATTTTGCGGCTTCGGTTAGAGCACTGTCGGCTATTAGAGGAGCAAATTTGCTCATCCGAGGCTTTGGTTATAGATGCTCTAAGAAGATAAGATTGCAAACCCCTGGCTGGACAGACTTGCAATACCATAGACTTGTAATGATGGTTGGCCCCACCTTTAAATTTTATTACAATAGGAATTCAAACAAATTTACAGCTAGTTTTTTTCGATAAAGGGAATATATTAATATCAAAACGATACCAATTACACCCAGCCTCTGCAACAACGCACCACCCTAATGGCACTACGGATGCACACAGCCAAAAAAAGGAAAAGAAAACTAAGAAACAAAAGTCCCGCTATAGTATCTCAGGCCTAACAACAGCAATACATCCACCGCCAAGACAACACCTGAAATACAGAATCTCCAAAAACGACGCCTCCAAGAAGGGAACAGTGCGCGAACACCATCGTCGTCCGATCAACGATCTTAGGTTTTCACCCTGAAGATAGTCCCCGTTCTCAAAACAATGTCTCCAACAAGGTCATTGCCAGGCACAACCAATTAAGGCCAGACCTTGGGTTTTCACCCTGAAAGGTAGGACTCTGAACTTCACCTGTGTTGTCGCCCCCACTTTCATACCGCTGCAAATATTATGTAAATGGTTCCAAATATTATGTAAATGGTTCCAAATCCTTGTACTAAAAACATCCGTACGTCTTAATGTTTACCCACTCATTGTCCCATTTGCTCAACCTACATGCCAGACTCGAACACCTGCAAGGGTCGTGATGACTAATGGAATTTCAGCATATCGAAAAGAATAACTCTCCATGAAACACTAACATAAATTCATAACAAATAATTTCATTGCCAATCTATAGCAAATAATTTTGTTGCCTTGCATCATTGTCCAACAATAGAGCTCTCTCTAGTTTTACACAGATAGTCACCTTAATCAACATACAAATAATAAATGGCAAGAGAACATTAATTTTGCATCTCATATGGAATCCCTTGATTCAACAAAAAAAATTGTTCCAAAGGAAAATCTTTTTTCTCGAGAGTTGGCATGCGAGCAATTATTTGAACACCTGAAGTGCATTGTCCAATTTGAAGAAACAGATAGTTGCCTTGATCAATATACGAATAATAAATGGCAAGAGAACATTAATATTGAATCTCATCTGAAATCCCTTGATTCAACAAAACAAGCCTGGAGCGTTAACATTTTCTTCAATCAAACACCTAAAGTGCATTGTCCAATGTGAAGAAACAGAGGTTGCACCGTAAATTGGAGCAGGAGTGGAACTTGGCCGAGAATTGCTGCCCTGAAAGTCTAGCAAGGTCAATTTCGTCCTCATTCAGATTTGGATGTGCAGGGCCTGGTCTGGCTCTTATGCTTCCTTTCACCCACCGATGTTACACACTCCAACAACTCATAGTAGGATCGATCGAGTACTGTGTATCTACTGCGGTGCGCGTCGTCAGCAGCACACCCCCCGCTAGTGGGCAAGGCACGTGCCATCCTCTCTCGTCTCCGGCCTGCTCCTCAACCGTCTGCCAAGCTTGCCAGATCCACACACAGACTGCTCTCGAGCAGCAGTTTCATCTTTCGTATTATAAATTCAGAGAAGGAAGAGGCGGAGGATCGACCGCGGGAGTGTACCTGGGAAAGGGCGGTTCCGTTCGAGCGGCCGGAGTAGGGCGGCGGCGCCGGTGGCCGGAGATCGAGGGGGTGGCAGCGGCCGGCGAAGTGAAGGTCCGGTGGGAAGCGTGACCAGACGACGCCGATCTCGGTCGCAATTTCTTGGAGGTGGCGGCCGGGAGCACGATTGGCCGTGGAACTGCGGAGGTGGCAGCGATCTTGCCAGCAGAGGTGTCGCGCGGGGCAAGAGCTGGCTGGGGGATGGGCTTAGTGAGGGGACGACGCGGTTGGTGGGGATCGGGTTATGCATCGAAACGTTTTTTAACTTAAGCGGTGGCATAGGTTGTAATTTGTACCGAACATCAGGGGTAATTAAAAAACGGACGAAAAAAGAGGGGAGAAACCTTACTTGCTTTATTAGTAGGTATAGAAAACAACAACCAAGGAATAGCTCAGATTAAGCACTTCAAAGTAAACGCCTCAGATTTAATGAAGATAAAATTGGGAAAAAATGGCTCAGGTTGATTACTAAAAAAAGCTAGAGGTTGTTACGATCTGAAAAACAGCATGGGGCAGATTATCCACGTACCGGTTATTAAAAGTCCCAGAATTGCACGGGACCTTAATTAGTCGAGATAAAGTCCTACACGACTCGGAAAAAATAAGTCCTACACGTATCCCTCACGGCTCGGAAAAATTGCAATCAAACCCAGCAACCACATAGGCGATCACCTCTATCTCTTGACGCAGCTATGGCGGCCGCCATCTTCATCTCCCCTCAAGATCGTCTGGTGTGTCTCTATGGGGAGCTAACATTGGATGGCCGCCGGTGATGGTATGAGCATGGGCTGCTCTCTTCTTTTCTATTTGTCTGCAATTGATGATCACGCCTCCCTCCTCCTAATCTCACATGTCGCTGCTGTCCTATCACCTGTCAGGTTTACGCGCCTCAAGCACATCAACGGCGGCGAGATGCGGAGCCACGGGCTCCAAAAATTAGACGGTCATGGTTGCAATCATGTCGATCGATCTGCAACTCCCGTTAATGGATTCTTTCACATTGCTCTTGAAATCTGACATTGTGTTCCTCAGACGGCAGTGACCAATAGAACTTTACGCTATGGCCGGCGGCAAGTTCGCATCTGTCACATCCAGCGATGGCCAGCGCCCTTTACTCAGGTCTGGAACCAGTATAATGATCTTAGGTGTATGCTCCTTTTTCGATCCATGTGCTCCCGTTGAACTAGAAAAGTTTACATTGTAGGACCATTAGTAATCCAGCAGTTTTAAGGTCTCTTCTAATCAACTTTTCTTGGATTCGTTTTTTTTTAATTTACAATTGGCATGTCTTCTACAGCAGCTGCTTAAATTGCATTAATCGTTTTTGACAGGGTTCATTCCATATCGCTTGACAGCTAATCCACTAATTACTTGATGCATCTATAATTCGTGCATCTGATAACTGTAGGATTTGATGGCATGATCTTATGATTTCAAGTTTTATTCTTAATTGTTTCACTATGTCGTCATTGAAATTGCTACAGGAGCAATTTTCTTCTTCTGTTGTCCCAGAGCTGCAAGGTGTATTCTGGTGAGATATTTATGCCCTGCCTTCCATTACGTTGCACAAAATATGTGGAGCCTACTAATTTGTAATTAAAGAAGTGTGTGCAATTAGAAGTTCAGAACTAAAAATATGTGCGCATCAAGTTGAGAAATGGCAAGAGTATGTGATACATATCTGTGCATGCACTGATAAAGTATCTTGACTGTCCATATCGCTAAGGTTTTTTGTTAGTATTTGCTTTGATATTTCAGGATCTATCATTTACATAAATTTTCTTTCTGGAGCAGAGGCTAGAGTGAAACCTACAATAGAAGAAAGGCAGGTTAAGGATTAAGGTGGTGTTCTTTCTTCTTGGTTTCTATAGTATTCTGAAAGGTGCAAACAAGTATTCCATCTTTAATAGTTAAAACTGATTTATTATTACAAGAAAATAGTAAAAAAAGACATTAAAGATGCACTGAAAGCAAATGAATTGGGTTCAACCGACTCACGGGTACAGATGAGATATTTTAACTTTCTTACTTACTCTTCATAAGAGAGAGATGTACACATGAGTGTGTCTCACACCATTATTTAGTCTGACAAAAGATGATGACGAAGACTCACAATCGTACTTACAATGTTGCCGTTGAGAGCTACAACCAGGTACCATTGATTAAAATCGTTTTATACTTTATCGTACCAGCTACCTGCTTGCTTACATCATGCCTGTATTTAGTATACACATAGTAACGTGTGCGTCATGCCGTCATGACTAGGAAATTTGATCCGGTCGATCACGAGCACGTACTGGACCGAGAAACAGGATTGCTGGGCAAGCCTACACCCAATGCATGGGCGACTGACCGAGAGCTTGGCAAGGCTCTAAAATCAAATCGTATTATTTACATATGTACGATCTCCAACACTTCTGTTCATGATTTCACCCCAATTATGAATTTACATTTAATCAGACTAATTTCAAGTATGGTGGCGTCTTTTCTATACTCTGCAGATTCTTTACCACGGCGCTAATCATACAAAAAGCTAGCTAGCAAGTTATTCCGTTGTACCTATACTCAGCTCTGCTGACAGCAGCCTCGCCGACAAGGTGGAGAGCGACGATCTCCTGGCCTACGCTCCCGGCAGGCACCAGAGAGGAGGCCGTCAGTGTGGAGCACTCGAACAGACGATGGAATGCATCACATAATAGCTCTATTTACAAATGGTGCTGACTGCCAAGAGGTTTGGATTCGTAGCTTTGTCGATGCATTGAAATTGTACATATTTATTTTGCACGTTCTAAGTTGGGTTGTTAAAATATTTTTTCTCGATTTGAGTCATACGAGATGAAATTGTTAAATTTCCACACTTACTATTGGCTGCCAGTTCAAATTAAACTCTACACCATTGCTGCAGGAATATGGTGGGGTTACGATAGATTTGAACATCAAAGAGAAGGATATTTTTTAATCTTCTTCTCTTCCTTTGAACTGAATATAAAACATTAAAAAGTCGGCCATGGAATGACTATTGTTCCGACCTGTGCATTAATTTTTGTCCGAGTATATATCTGTTTAATATTTAGGTAAGTGAGCTTACCGGTTCTTTTACTCAGTGCAGTGACATTTTTTCTTGATTAATGATGCTAATGAACAAGTTAAACTGAATTTTGTTTTCTAAGATGTGTTTAAAGATACTGAATAAACCTGTCGGTGATTTTAGTATTTGTTCAACTAATAACTTTCATATGAAGTCCATTAACTGCATTAGTAATTCAACGTGGAGGATGCTGAAGCGGCCATTCTATGTTGGACTCAAGGTAAATTGTACATGGTATTGAAACATGGAGCAGATCCAGCAACTCTAGCTATTTTGATTGGATGGCCAGTGTCAATTTTCAACTGAAACCTTCTTTTTTCCATTAATGGTGAGAGATTGATCGATTCCTCCATTGAATTCATCATTACCATAATTGGTACCAAATCAGAGTGCAACTAAAATTTTGGTTCTTCCCGTGGTATAGTTAATTTTTTGTTGAAGGCCAAACCTATTTATCAAGAACCTACAATTCACCTTTTGTAGTTTCTTTTCAATGTGCAAATAATTGAGTCTCTACCAAGTTAAACATGATAGGTTGAATTTCAATTAAAATTTTCAGATTTGTTTGGTAAGGTTCCATCAGCAAAGATGTTCGGCAGATATATATCAGTATAATAATAAAGGTAACGTTCCAAATTTGTATTGCTTGCATTAACTATTTTTGTCACTTTTTAATTCATGAAAACTTGATGATACTGTATGCAGTTTGCATCAATGACAACTTGATGATTCAAGCAGCTTATTGTGCCTGGTATGTAACTTGCAGTAGTCGCATTGGTATTTTTACCAGGTCTACCAAGAGCATGTATATACCAAATAAATAATTGAGAGTAAAATGGTCTAAAATGAAAGAAAGTTTGTTGGAAAAATAATGGTGTGAGTTAAGAAAAAATGGGTGCATAGATGTTTTTCAAAAATTGAATAATGCCAATACAAAAATAAGGCCAGGGAAACTAACATATAATCCCTAAAACAATGAATATGATGTAAATATTTAAGAGCAAAATGAAACGTCAACACAATCAGTATTCCAAACATATTAGTGTAAATTAACAGATGGGGAAATAAATAGTTTACTCACATTTTGACAAATGTGAGAAAATAAATTTAATGATCATAATTTTAAATTAAATTAAATATTCTGGAAATATTAAACGTGTATGTAAATATTGAATAATATTTTCAAAATTTTGAAAGGGAAATGTAAAATCCATAAAATATCTAACACCCAGAGATTGTCTAGCCCGGCGAATTCGCGGGCCACCCAGCTAGTTGCTATGGAAGTAGCCGTTAGAGACAGGCCATGCACCGTGAACACGTTCGGGATAGCGATTCAGGCACAATTATTATCTGATGTGGCTACTTTTTGGGTCGACCGGGCTGGCCCGACGGGTCAAACGATGCCGGCCCCATTGGCCCAAATTGTATTTAGGGCCGACCCACGTGACCCAATGGCCCTGTTTTTTTGGGTCCGGTCAGCGACCCGTTGGGTCGACCCGGCCCAATCCCATCCTGAGTTTTTGGTTCCAGAAAGGCTGTTCGAGCAATATTCTCGGAATTCGACGAAACGAAGACCAAACATCATAATTCACCGAGACGGACCAGGACACCGAAGGGGAGATGGAGAGGAGGCCCAGGGCCCCCACACCACAGGGCCGCGCGGGCAGGCCCCTGGCCGCGCCGGCCTATGGGGAGGGCGCCCTGGTGCCCCTCCTGCGCCGCCTCTTCGCCTATAAGACCCCTTTCGACCTAAAAACGCGACACGAATTGATGAAACTCCAGAAAGACTCCAGGGGCGCCGCCGCCATCGTGAAACTCCAATTCGGGGGACAGAATCTCTGTTCCGGCACGCCGCCGGAACGGGGAAGTGCCCCCGGAAGCCATCTCCATCAACGCCATCGCCTCCATCATGCTTCGTGAGTAGTTCCCCCATGGACTACGGGTTCTAGCAGTAGCTAGTTGGTACTCTCTCTCCCATGTACTTCAATACAATGATCTAATGAGCTGCCTTACATGATTGAGATTCATCTGATGTAATCGGTGTTGTGTTTGTTGGGATCCGATGGATGATACATTATGATTAGTCTATCTATAAAGTTTGTGAAGTTATTGTTGCTACAATCTTGTTATGCTTAATGCTTGTTACTAGGGCCCGAGTGGCATGATCTTAGATTTAAGCTCTATAATTATTGCTTAGATTGTATCTACAAGTTGTTTGCACATATTGCTGTCCGGAACCCGAGGCCCCAAAGTGACAGAAATTGGGACAACCGGAGGGGAAGGCTGCGATATGAGGATCACATGTTTTCACCAAGTGTTAATGCTTTGCTCCAGTGCTCTATTAAAATGAGTACCTTAATAGCCAGTAGATTCCCTTGAGGCCCGGCTGAAAGAACATCTCTCACATTATGTTTTGTGTGTTTGATGTCAATGTATGTGATACACTAATGTTTGTTTAAGTGGTACAGGGATTATATAGATACATTTTTATGTGTGTTGGATGTGGTCAGTTCTGTCAAAAAGAAGCAGCAAAAAGTTCATCAGGCCGGATAATCCGGGCCGGATATTTTGGAAATATCCAGCCCCCAGTTTTCGGCTAAGGGATTGAGGTTTTGTGTCTCTGGATAGGGGCCGGACATTTGCCCGGATATTGTCCCGGTTTTGTCCAAAGGCCGGAATATCCGGGCCGGACATTTCGGAAATATCCGGCCCCCTCGATTTTGGCTAAGGACCTGAAGAAAAGCAAGTCTGGATAGGGGCCGGACATTTGGCCGAACATTGTCCTGGTTTTGTCCCTGAGGCCGGATTATCCGGGGGGGGGGGGGGATTATCCGGCCCTTACTTAGGCCGGAATATCCGCCCCCCGGAAGCTGCAACGGCTCGATTTCTGGGGGGGTATAAATACCCCCCTTCTTCTACCTTGGAGGCTTGCTCAATCATTGCACAAGAAATCTGCCAAGTCTCACCTCCATTAGAGCCACCTCAAGAAACACAAGATTTGCAAGATCTCCTTCCCCCCCCAACCAAAGCTCTTGATCTTTGGAGATTCGAAGGAGAAGACACCGATCTACATCCTCATCGAAGCGTTTTTCAATTCCCCCTCTCTTGTTTGAGGGATCTCATGCTAGTGTTCCTATTTGGCTCCCTAGTTGATTTGAGTTGATGTGTTGTTGTTTATTGTTGTATTGTTACAGATTTGGGAGCCTCCAATTCAGTTGTGGATGTGTGCCCCAAGAACCTTGTAAAGGCCCGGTTTCCGCCTCGAGGAAATCCCTTAGTGGAAGTGGGCTAGGCCTTCGTGGCGTTGCTCACCGGAGATCTGAGTGAAGCCTTCGTGGCTGTTGGTTTGGCTTTCGTAGGAACCACACTCCTCCAAACGTAGACGTACCTTCTTGCAAAGGAAGGGAACTACGGGAATCATCTCCATGTCATCGCGTGCTCCACTCTCGGTTACCTCTATCCTATTCTATCTCTTATATTGCTTAGCTATATCTTGCTTAGTTGATTGCCTTGTCATATAGGTAAATTCACTTAGTTGCATATCTAGAGAATTTACCTTTGTGTCAAGCCTAAATTGAAAAAGAACTAAAAATTGGATAGCACCTATTCACCCCCCCCCCTCTAGGTGCGGCATACGATCCTTTCAATTGGTATCAGAGCCTCGGCTCTTATTTCGGGCTTAACCGCCTAAGAGTATGCCGGACGATGGACCTACGGAAGGGGAGGCTAAGATGGTCACCATGGATGATATCAATTCGTTGAGATCATCCATGGATGCTCAAATGGAAAGCATGAGAAAGATGATTTCCGAGCTTTTAACTCCGCCCCATCCCGTGGCTCCCACCAAAGAGGTTAATGTCACGGATGCGTTAGAAGAGGATGATACTTCGGTATTACCCTCCTCTACCACACCCGTGGATGGTGATAACATAAACACTAACAAATCTACCATTGCATCTCCTAGAGGAACTAGTGGAGGTGATGTTTATGCTAAATATGTTCTTTTTAAAGATTATTATGGTGATGTTTATGCTAAATATGTTGGTCCATATGATGGTTATGTTGCTTGGTCTATTTGGGTCCCAAAGACCCTTGTTGCTAACAAAAGAGGACCCATTGAAAAATGGGTACCTAAATCCAAGAATTGATCTCATGTAGGACTATGCCGCCGGAGGTTCAAAATGGGTACTTGATAGTGGATGTACAAGTCATATGACCGGCGGCAAGAACCTCGTCAAGGAGTTGAGGCCCAACATAAATCATATCACCGTCGCCTTTGGTGATAATTCTACATCCGAGGTATTGGGTTTTGGCAAGGTTGTGGTTGCACACAACATTACTCTTGTGGATGTCATGCTTGTCAAAACCCTTGGTTACAATTTGCTTTCCGTTTCCGCCCTTGGCAAGATGGGTTTCACCGTCTTTATTGATAATGATATTGTGGTCCTCTTGTGGAGCAAGACTCTAAAAGTCGCATTCGTTGGGTATCGCGAACACAACTTGTATGTGGTGGACTTTTCGGGGACCACCACGACAAGTGCGATGTGCCTATTCGGAAAGGCGGACGTGGGTTGGTTGTGGCATCGCCGCCTAGCCCATGTCAACATGAGAACTTTGCAAAGTCTCCACAAGGGGAACCATATTGTGGGACTAATGGAAAATGTGTCTTTTGCCAAAGATCGTGTTTGTAGGGCTTGTGTTGAAGGCAAAATGCATGACTCTCCGCATCCAAACAAGACCATTATCTCTTCCAAGAGGATCTTGGAGCTCCTTCATGTGGATCTCTTTGGTCCCGTTACTCATGCAAGTCTTGGTGCGAAGAAACATTGCTTGGTGATTGTTGATGACTACTCAAGATACACTTGGGTCTACTTTCTCAAGACGAAAGATGAGACTCAACAAATATTCATTGACTTTGCTACCGAGGTGCAACACCAACACAACCTCCTCATTATGGCAATAAGAAGTGACAATGGCTCCGAGTTCAAGAACTACACACTCAATGATTTTCTTAGTGATGAGGGGATTCGTCATCAATATTCCGCTGCTTACACCCCTCAACAAAATGGTGTTGCGGAGAGGAAGAACCGGACTCTTATGGATATGGCAAGGTCTATGATGGCGGAGTATAAATCCCGCTATAACTTTTGGGCCGAAGCCATCTCCACCGCTTGTCACTCTTCTAACCGGCTCTATCTCCGCAAGGGCTTGAACAAGACTCCATATGAAATACTCACCGGGAACAAGCCTAACATCTCATACTTCAAGGTGTTCGGGTGTAAGTGTTTCTACAAAATCAAAGGGGTTCGTTTATCTAAATTTGCTCCTAAAGCTTTGGAGGGTATATTTGTTGGTTACGGTGCCGAGTCTCACACTTATAGAATCTTTGATATAGCCTCCGGGATTATCATTGAATCTTGTAGTGTGAGGTTCGAAGAAAATGATGGCTCCCAAGTGGGGCAAGTTGATGTATGTGCAGGTGATGAAATACCTCAAGATGCCATAGTAAGAATGGGTGTGGGATTTTTCCGCCCCGTTGAGGGACACGGTGTGGCGTCTCGGGAAGGACTATGCTCTACCACGGTGGAGCCCTCATCTTCTCAACATCAACAAACCCCATCAAGTGAAGCAAATGATGCACCAACCCAAGAACAAGAACAAAACCCTCCCTCTTGTGTGCAAGATCAAGGACAAGATCAAGGACAAGATCAAGGACAAGATCAAGGTCAAGATCAACCAAGAATTCATGATGGCTCCGACGAGTATCCATTGGATATTTGCTCCGCACCAAATGATGTCCAAGATCAAACACATGAGGTTGAGCAATCTCAAGAAATTGAAGTTGCTCAAGTTGAAGGTCAAGACGGGGACCCAAAAGATCAAGTTGATCAAGTGATACCTCCAAGGCCAAGAAGAACCAAGGAGGAGATCGAGGCCCAGCGTCTAGCGAGAAGAGATAGGAACCTTGAGCTTCGTGGACACACTCATGATAAGGTTCTTGGTGATGTAAGGGCAAAGGTTTCCACAAGAAGGCAATTGGCTAAATTTAGCAACCATCATGCTTATATCTCCTTAGTGGAACCCAAGAAAGTATTTGAAGCCCTTGAAGATTCGGATTGGTTGGAAGCTATGCACGAAGAACTCAACAACTTCAAGCGCAACAAAGTGTGGACCTTAGTAGAGAAGCCAAAGGGGTGCCGCAATGTTATTGGCACTAAATGGATATTCAAGAACAAGCAAGATGAGTTTGGAAATGTTGTGAGGAACAAGGCAAGATTGGTGGCTCAAGGGTTTTCTCAAGTTGAGGGAATTGACTTCGGAGAAACCTATGCTCTCGTGGCTCGCCTTGAGTCCATCCGTATCCTTCTTGCCTATGCATCGCATCATAACTTTAAGTTACAACAAATGGATGTGAAAAGTGCATTTCTTAATGGTCCTTTACATGAAGAGGTTTATGTTAAGCAACCCCCGGGGTTCGAGGATCTCAACTTCCCTAACCATGTCTACAAGCTTGATAAAGCTCTTTATGGTCTCAAACAAGCTCCTAGAGCTTGGTATGAGCACCTTAAGGAATTATTGGTAGACCGTGGGTTTGATGTTGGGCTAATCGATCCCACTCTTTTTACTAAGAGGGTCAATGGGGAGCTTTTCGTTTGCCAATTATATGTTGATGATATTATCTTTGGCTCTACTAACAAAGCTTTCAATGATGAATTCTCAAAGCTTATGACCGATAGGTTTGAGATGTCTATGATGGGAGAGATGAAGTTCTTCCTTGGTTTTGAGATCAAGCAATTGAGAGAAGGAACCTTCATCAACCAAGCAAAATATCTCCAAGACATGCTCAAGAGGTTCAAGATGACCGAGATGAAAGGTGTTTCCACTCCTATGGTTACTAAATGTCATCTTGCACTTGATCCCAATGGTAAAGAGGTGGATCAAAAGGTATATCGCTCCATGATTGGATCCTTGCTTTACCTTTGTGCATCTAGACCGGACATAGTGTTGAGTGTTGGTGTGTGTGCAAGGTATCAAGCTTCTCCTAAGGAGAGCCACATGATAGCTCTCAAAAGAATCTTTCGATATTTGGTTGATACCCCAAGATATGGTATTTGGTACCCCAAAGGCTCAAGCTTTATTCTCAATGGATACACCGATGCGGATTGGGCGGGAGACAAGGATGATAGGAAATCAACCTCCGGGGCTTGCCAATTTCTTGGTAGGTCCTTGGTGTGTTGGTCTTCTAAGAAGCAAAATTGTATATCTCTCTCCACCGCCGAAGCCGAATATGTTGCCGCCGCAAGTGGATGCACTCAATTGTTATGGATGAGGCAAACTTTAAAGGAATACTGTGTCATTTGTGACAAAGTGCCTCTATTATGTGACAATGAAAGTGCCATCAAGATTGCCTATAATCCGGTGCAACATTCAAGAACGAAGCATATTGAGATCCGGAATCATTTCATTAGGGATCATGTTGCCCGTGGTGATATTGAGCTTATCTATGTTCCTACCAAAGATCAACTTGCCGATATATTCACGAAGCCTCTTGATGAAGCAAGGTTCACTTATTTGAGGAATGAGCTAAATATCATTGATTCAAGGAGTATAGCTTGACCATCTTGCAAACACACCTTCGTCTCAAAACTTTATTTGGTTTAGATGTGGGCATGGAAATAGGAGGAGTGCGGTTTAAATTATTGAGCTACCCCTCCCCCCATAATGCCAACATTAAGAAATCATTCTCTTTATATCATATGTTGATATGTGAGCTTCAATGATGAGTAGTGGCTTGGACCCAAGATATATCTTCGCGGTGCCATGCCACAACACTCATATATGGTGGCCTAGGCCACCACACTCTTCCTTGTGAAGAGTTGGAGTTATTTGGATCGTATCGCCTTTTATTTGACAACTCCTTGTTCTTATGGGAAATCACTCTAGTTTGGCCTTATTTGGTCATATCTTGCAAACTTGAGTGATCATGTACCATTAACAGTTTGTACCTTCTAAACCTAAGCCTACTCTCTCCTATAAGCCACTTCCATCTTGCTCATTTGTCATGTTTGGTAAAATCTTGGAGTTTGAGGCTTCTCGGTCGGATGATCAAGGTTGCCCCATCTTATTGGTAAATATGCGTCTTATATGTGACGTGATACATTATTGCATCACATATGAGTTCACGCAAATAACCAACTAAAGATAGGCAGGATTTCCGGTGTTCTAGAATTTTCCAGAAAACCGGAATATCCGGCCCCCTGGCACCCCGGAATATCCGGCCAGGCCGGATTATCCGCCCTTACTTTGGGCCGGATTATCCGGCCTGGGCGATTTGTGGGAGGGTTAAGAGAGGCCGCGGGGAGAACAGTTGCCACAATAATCAGTTCACCCCACGCGCCCTCCTCTTCCTCCCCAAGCCGCCGGAGCTCCTCCTCCTCGCCGGAGACGCCCCGTCAGCCCCCTCTCGGAGTTTTTGGGTGGATCGGGTGCCTCTCCTCCCTAGCTACCTTCTCCTCCAAGCGGCTTCCACAATGGATGTGGGTATGATTCACAATCTCTAACCCTAGGTGTTGTGATTTGTATGTGCTATTTTCTTGGTGGAGATGGTGTCTAGTTGTTCCAAATCATGTGTAGTATACTCCTCTTGCATGCTATGAGGCCGATCTGGTCTTAGACAAGTTTTTGATTGGAAGAACTGCAAGATTTGCAGGGCCGGATTATCTGGCCCCCGCGCACTCCGGATTATCCGGCCTGGCCGGATTATCCGCCCCCAGGGGACACCGGATTATCCGGCCTGGAGCTTCATCGCTGCTGCAGTTTTGTTTCAATCTATCATGTCTAGACTTGTACCGACTTATAGTATGTTTCTAGAGTACATTACTGTATCATACATGACTTATGAGCATTATCTTCTCTTTGCTATCCGCCTTTGCTTCTCACAGGTGGTGCTTCTCGGGGTGGTCGGAGACGCCCTAGGCATGATCGATCAAGTGACAAGTTTGCACCCAATGCACCTCGCAAGTCCGTCGCTTCAAGGCGGAAGAACAAGGAAGTGAGGGAAAACTACAAGACCATGGACCCTATCTCTTGTTCCGCTATCCGCATGAAGAACTGGTATGAAGACCTCCCAAGGGATGAAGAGATAGAGGGCAGGAGATACTGGTGCATGGAGCAGGAGTTCATCTACAAGGACATCTATGAGCCCATGAAAAATCTGAGACCCATGCAAGCTATCGATGTGGACCTTCTGGCAGTCAACAATCACTTTGAAGATGCAATCTGGGTAGCTGGCAGGATGGGCTTGAAGGATATCATGAAGATTCAATGTGACTATAGCCCAGAGTTGGTGAAGCAATTCTTTGCCACTTTGGCAATCAAGAAAGATGAGGACCACACTATGGAATGGATGACTGGCTCCACTCACTGTAGTGCCACTCTGCACCGATTTGCTGGTGACATAGGCATCCCAAATGGGCCTGCCGAAGATAGTACCCGGGGTTTACTGAAGGCCCACTACCCGAAGAATAAGAAGATTCGGAAGCCCAAGATATTATTAAGGAAAGCTAGAGTTGTAATAGGAAGTGTTATTTGTAATCTTGCGGGATGAGTTAGAAACCTTCCTGGACTTTGTAACTTGTACAACACGAATCCCTCGGCTCCGCCTCCTATATAAGGGGGAGTCGAGGGACGAAGAATCATCGAATCATTGTTTCTCAAACCCTAGTTTCATAATCGTCGAGTACTTTTCGGCTGAAACCTTCGAGATCTACTTGCCCTCTACTTCCAACTAAACCCTAGTCTACAACCCGTAGGCATTGACAAGTTAATACCTTGTCAATTGGCGCCGTCTGTGGGAATTAGAGGCGTCAAGGATCCGATCTCGATGGCACGTTCAAGATCGTCGACTTCATCAACCACAAGCAACGCAATGGATCGAG
This sequence comes from Lolium perenne, assembly GCF_019359855.2. Taxonomy (NCBI): domain Eukaryota; kingdom Viridiplantae; phylum Streptophyta; class Magnoliopsida; order Poales; family Poaceae; genus Lolium; species Lolium perenne. Next base: position 187,277,149 of record NC_067246.2, on the reverse strand, counting down.
GTAAACAAATCGCTACTAGCCCTGTCGATTTTGTTCCTCACCCGCCCTCCCGTTTGGATGCATATGCATATCTGGAGGAGCCTATGGAGATGACGTTCGGAAGGTTTCACTTTCGCGTCGAGAAAGAAGGATCGTATCGTGTCGAAATTCCGATTTCGTCGGGATCGTCGGCGGTTGATTCCGATTTTTCAAGCTATACATCGTCAACCGAATCAGGAGAAGAAGAAACTTCGTCGTCACGCTTCATCAGCACCAGGGCAAGAGAAAAACTCGCCAAGATCTTCAGCGACATGTCGTTTGAGTCATCTGCGGACTCATATATAAGCGATGGCTCAAGCAGTGTCGACAGCTACAACTTCATCGACAAATCTGCTACAGTGGGCAAGGTCTTCGCCAATCTTAACGATGGTGTCACCAAACCCAACTTAGATCTGAATACAAAGTATCATCAGATTTATGTCATCGGAGAGCCAAGCCATGACCAAGAAGAAACATCTGAGGCTTTCGACGATTTGGGAAATCCATACGTTGATCCCTCTGATTTGCGACGAGGTCTAGGCAATAAATATATCGGGCCACAGCCACGAGACAGAGTCCGACTTCCGCAAGCAGCATGGGATAGAGCCGCGAGAGCTATGGATGGCTCAGAACCAATGGCCACCACAGCCACGCCAGAGGAATTACAAGCATATCAATATAGGCTCGCACGAGCTGCAAGGGAATTGGAAAAACAGACAGCTGAGTTAAACAGAAGAAAGGAGGCAGCCTCTGCATCCAAAGGCGAAGGCGAGCTGAGTCGACAATCTAGAACTTCGGGTGATAGCCACAGGGAGGCTCGGAATAGAGCAAGATCGAGGTTACAACACGTACCCGAAGGAGAAAGAGAGCACTTGGTCCAAAACCTCGACATGTCTTTTATGTCGATAGACACAAGAGGAAACATCATCCCTAAGACACCAGAGGCTGGGTATATGGCGACACAAGCTTTTATCCTCGCATCTAAACCACCTCCAGGAGATCCAAGGGAAACACTGTATAACATGGCGATAGCAGGAGTTGGAGCCATGGGGACGGCGTTTGTATCAACACCTCCCGAAGGAACGGCAAGGCAAAATAGTCCACGACCTGCGGCAGCAGCAGCAGCAGCTCCCGAAGGACCAAGCGGAGCAAGGGACACGGCAGCACAAGCAAGGGTCGATAGAGCGCGACAAAGCAGGAGGGAACATCGGCAGTCCCCAGAGTTAAACGACGAGGATATGTGCGGCTTGCCATGCATCACGAGGAGAGTGCGAAAAACTCGAGTCCCTTCGGGATTCAAGTTACCCGATAACTTCAAAAAATTCGACGGCCTTCAAGATCCAGAGGATTGGCTAGTTGATTATCTCGAGACGGTGAAGCTCACAGGAGGAACCAGAGCAACAGCTATGCAAAGCATCCAGGTGCATTTGAGTGGAGCCGCACGATCTTGGATAAAGAAACTTCCTCCAGGATCTATCGACAGCTGGGAAAGCTTCGAGGACGTGTTCGTCAAGAACTTTCGGTCCACATGCAAGAAACCTGCATCATTGGAGGAGTTGAGAGCTTGCCGACAAAAGCCAGACGAGCCAATGAGAAAATATATCCAAAGGTGGAACATTATCAAAAACTCGGCAGAAAATATATCTGACGAGAGAGCAATAGATGCGTTTGTCGCAGGAATTAGGCGTGGAGATTTTGTCGAGGATTTGGGGAGGACCAATCCAAAGACAGTATCTGCTTTAATGGAAATAGCAAACAGATGGGCAGATGGAGAAGATGCTGTTCACAACAAACGGCATAGGTCGCCAGAGGAAGACCGCGGTCGAAACTATCAACCAAGACGACGATTTCCTCGGCAGTACCCGAGCTATGACGCTCCAGGTCAAATTTCGGCAGGCTTCCGAGCAAACACCGGAGGAAACAATAGAGATGATTACCAGAGAAGCAATGAGCAACGAGGCGACAATAGAGATGACTCTCGAAACAATAGGCAAAATAGTGGGCCAAGGTTCCAGAGGCCTTTCGTGTCTCCCGAAGAGATGATGAACGGGCCGTGTCAGATGCACTTTTTCCTTGACAGCCACGGAAAAAGACAGTCAGGACATCTGCAGAAAGATTGTCGCAATTTCCAGGCAATGTTAAGGTGGGCAGAGCATGCTAACGCTCGGGCAGCGCAGAGAAATCCTCGAGAACCCAGGAGTGAGATCCACTTGCCACCCCCTCCCGTGATTACGGACGACAATCGACATCAGCTCAGAATAGCGGCAACACCTCCACCACCGCCTTATGTTGATCCTAACTCTAATGGAGCGGTCTCGATGATTCAGAAAGGAAGGCCATCCAATAGAGCTCAGAAAGTAATTTCGCGGCAGGTGTTCATGGCAGAAAAAATGCCTCCACCTACAGTCGAGTACCTTAACTGGTCAGGGCAAGACATTGGCTTCACCATAGCAGATCATCCACAACAAGTTCCTCGACCAGGGCAGTCAGCGCTCATACGCGGCGGTCATCGCAGGATTTGACGTATCTCGCGTGTTCATAGATGGCGGCAGCAGTTTAAACCTTATGTATGCAGATACACTAAGGAAGATGAACATATCCCTAGCAAACCTGAAACCAACGGACACGAGGTTCCATGGTATCACACCAGAGAAGCCAAGCTATCCGCTGGGGAAGATTAATCTCGACGTTCAGTTTGGGACTCGAGAAAATTACAGAATCGAGAAGTTGGAGTTTGAAGTCGTAGATTTCCCGTCACAGTACCACGCTCTGTTGGGACGACCAGCATATGCTAGATTTATGGCGGTACCACATTACACGTACCTGCTGTGGAGGATGCCTGGACCTAAGGGACCAATCACAGTCAAAGGAAGCTTTGCTTTAGCCGATAAATGTGACAAGGATTTTCATCGGATATCAGAAACTTTCGGGATGCAAGCTGAGTATTTGGCGTCAAGGAGTATGACTGACTACGACGTGCTGCCAGACGTTGGAAGGCCAAACAAAGAATCAACTTTCAATACTGAGAAAAATTCTAAGGAGGTGCAGATTCACCCGACAGACCCGAAAAAGACGACGTCCATCGCAAACGACATGGACCTCGCATAGGAAAGCGCGCTCATCGAGTTCCTCCGTGAGAACTGGAAAATCTTCGCATGGTGTCCAGCTGACATGCCAGGAGTACCCAGGGAACTTGCCGAGCACCACCTAAATTTGGATCCACTAGCGAGACCAATCAAACAACCTTTGCGGCGTTTTTCGGAACCAAACCGCAAGGCTATGCTCTCAGAAATTGATCGACTAAGAGAAGCTGGTTTTATCAAGGAGCTGCACACAGAGGCCACATGGGTGGCAAATCCAGTGCTGGTGCCGAAGAAAAACACTAAGGTCCTTCGCATGTGCGTCGACTTTACGTGTCTCAATAAACATTGTCCAAAGGATCACTTTCCCCTCCCGAGGATCGATCAAATTATCGACTCCACGGCTGGATGTGAACGTCTTTCCTTCCTGGACGCATATTCTGGTTATAACCAGATCAGATTAAAAGAAGAAGATGAAGTAAGAACAGCGTTCATCACACCTTACGGCGTGTTCTGCTACAGAACAATTCCCTTTGGTCTGAAAAATGCGGGAGCAACATATCAGAGGATGATGCAGAAGTGTTTGGCGACACAGATTGGAAATAACGTGCAAGTATACATCGACGATGTCGTCATAACATCAAAAAAGGGGGCGACGCTGATCGAGGATCTCAAGGAAACCTTTGACAACCTCGACAAATTCTGCCTCAAGCTGAACCCGACGAAGTGCTCCTTCGGCATCCCAGCAGGAGAACTTCTAGGGTTTCTAGTTTTAGCAAGAGGGATTGAAGCAAATCCCGACAAAATACAAGCTATCGTAACAATGAGGAAGCCAACAAAGTTGAAAAAAATACAGCAACTAACTGGGCGAGTCGCAGCTTTGAGCAGATTCGTCGCCAGGCTGGGAGAAAAAGCGTTACCGTTTTACGCTCTGATAAAGCAAGGGGAGAAATTCCAGTGGATCGAAGAAGCTGATAGAGCTTTCGAGGATCTGAAACGCACAATCTCGACACCACCGATCTTGGTGGCGCCGAAGGAAAAGGAACCTCTCCTGTTGTACATTGCAGCCACACCCCAAGTGGTTAGCACGGTGCTAGTTGTCGAAAGAGAAGAAGAAGGAAAACTCCATGGAGTGCAAAGGCCGGTATATTTCATCAGTGAAGTTTTATCGCCTTCCAAACAGCGGTACCCGCAGTACCAGAAACTAGCATATGGAGTAATTGCAACGGCAAGAAAGTTGCGCCACTATTTTTCGGCACACCCGATAATAGTAGTCAACGAAGCACCTCTTTCAAATATACTGAACAATCCAGAAGCTACAGGGCGTGTCTCCCTTTGGGGAATAGAACTTTCCCCTCGGGACATCACGTATGAAAAAAGAAAGGCAATCAAGTCGCAAGTTTTGCCAGATTTCATTGCAGAGTGGATGGAGCTGCAAAACACGGGACCCCCAGATTTGTCAAGAACTTGGACCATGAACTTTGATGGGTCCAAGAGAGTAGAAGGAGCTGGCGCAGGAGTGATACTTATATCACCTGAAGGCGACAAGTTAAAATACGTCCTCCGGATGACGTTCCCTAACGCATCCAACAATGAAGCAGAATATGAAGCCCTCATACACGGGATGAAGATGGCGAAAGCTTGCGGTGCAACTCGACTAAAAATCTTTGGCGACTCACAGTTGGTGGCTCAGCAAGTTATGAACCAATGTGATGCAGTCAATGATAGCATGATAGCATACAAGGAGGTGTACAATGAGCTCGAGAAGCTGTTTGATGGATGCGAGGTAAATCACATCAGTAGATTGAGCAATGATGAAGCCGACGTTCTCGCAAACATCGGGTCGCAGTGCCTTCCAATCCCGCCAGGTGTATTTTGGGAAGAAATAGCGGAGAGATCCACGAAGCCGAAAAAGGTGCAGAAAAAAGCAAAGGACGAAAAAACTTCGGCGCCCCTCAAAGAAACCATGGAGGACGAAGAGGACCAAGAGTTTGTGATGATGGTAGAAGTTCCTTGGATGCAAGCATACATATCATATATCCTCAGGAAAGAAATACCCGACGATCCAGTTGAGGCAAGGCGAGTTATTCGACGATCCAAAGCTTTCACAGTGGTCAAAGGAGAGTTATACAAGCGAAGTATTTCAGGCGTCTTGCAAAGGTGCGTCACACCCGAAGAAGGAAGAATAATTCTGAAGGATGTACACGAAGGAATATGTGGCCACCACGCAAGTAGTCGAGCTATTGCAGCCAAGGTTTTTCGGGCAGGATTCTATTGGTTGACAGCAATTGAGGATGCCAAGGAAATAGTACGAACCTGCGATGCGTGCCAAAGATTTGCCGCAAAACCTCACTCTCCGGCGGCAGAACTGATGCCAATACCATTGTCGTGGCCCTTTGCCCAATGGGGACTTGATATGGTGGGCAAGTTGCACAAAGCTTCGCCAGGAGGATATGAGTACCCGCTGGTCGCTGTCGACAAATTCACCAAGTGGGTAGAAGCGAAGCCAATAAATTCACCAGATGCAGTGTCGGCAATAAAGTTTGTGAAAGGCCTCGTTTTTCGGTTTGGAGTGCCTCATAGCATTGTCACAGATAACGGTACAAACTTTACGTCCAAGGAATTCAAGGAGTACTGCGCAGAAGTAGGCATTAAATTGCACTTTGCGTCAGTTGGGCACCCACAAACCAATGGCCAAGTCGAGAAAGCCAATGGTATCATCTGCAATGGCATCAAAAAGCGCCTGCTAGGACCGCTTGAAAAAGCTCGACATACCTGGCCAGAGGAATTGCCAAGTGTTTTGTGGAGCATCCGAACAACACCAAATACGGCGACACAAGAAACTCCGTTTTTTCTCGTCCATGGAGCCGAAGCAGTATTACCAATTGAAATAGAGCATGATTCTCCAAGAGTAACAGAGTATGACGAAGAAACATCACGAAAAGCTCGGGAGGATGATATGGACGCACTCGATGAAGCTCGAGACGAAGTACTTTCACGAGTCACCAAATACCAGCAGGATCTCAAAAACTACCACAGTCGACGGTTAAGGCCAAGATCTTTCCAGGTCGGAGATTTGGTCTTACGGTTAAATCAAAAAAGTACTGAAAAGCTCGAATCACCATGGCTAGGCCCTTACGTCGTCACGGAAGTCATCGACGGAGGAGCATACAGGATCAAGGACAAGAAGACGGGGGCTCCCGAGAAAAACCCCTGGAACGTGGCGCAGCTCAGGCGGTTCTACGCCTAGAGTCGAAATATAGTCCTCCTTCGTAAAAATACAATGTACTGAAATGCCCGCGAGTTTTCAGACGCACTCTTTTCCTTTTCGGGGCACCGAGTGGGGCCAGAAAGGTTTTTAATGAGGCGGGCTCGCGGTGCTGCAATATAATAAAGATAGTGGAGATATACTTCTTATTCTTCGACACGCTGGGGGGCTCAACGCCCTCAAGTTACAAAATACATACAATATAGATAAACTAGACTTACCGAAATATTTCGCCTTGGTACAATAATACCTCGCCAAATATAAACATCGGAAGCTAACAATTATAAATATAGTATACTCGTCAAAATCTTATTGCTTTGGTCTGAAAACCTCGCAACAAAAATATAGAACTTCGACATCAAGACACTCGGGGGCTTGTAACCCATCGATGGAAAAATAAATATATCTTCTTACGACAAGAGGAAAAATCTTCGAGATAGCAAAACAGTATAAATCCAGCCAGAGGCTCGGGGGCTCCAACAATATAGGCCACTTTACAATATAAACAAATTTCTTCGGAACAAAAAGAGATCAAAACAATACAGACATAATTTCTCGCAATATAGTACAACTCAATCAAGGCCTAAGATACTATCTATGGATAAACCTCTGGTTGTTTTGTGTTCAGCATAGGTCCCCTTGACGAAGAATTCTGAATCCATCCGAAGAAGTTCGTCCATCATCGACTCGGCCACAGGAGTCACCATGTCATTGATTGTGTCAATATCATTTTTTTGCCGCGATTTCTTGGCCAAGCAATCAGCAACAATCTTCGTCAGGTCCAACTTGGGATGGCAAATGTGTATCATAATCATGGCGAACCTTGCTCCAGCAGTCAATTGAGCTTGCACAAAATTATGAATGCGAGGAGCATCTCTAAATTTCTCCAGTAGTCCAGGAAGAGTTTTTGGAGCTTCATCTCGAGGAAATAAAGTCTTGTAAACCAGGGTCAAGGTTCTCGTGCAAAAATTGAGAAATTCGCGCACCTGGCAAGCGCGATCTTGGAACCTAACAATTTGTTGGGTCCGTTCAGGGGTGGCCCAAAACAGAAAGCCATGGTTAAGAGAAAGAATGACGAGGAGATTTGTTCTGACATTCACTCTTTCATCTTCAGCGGTAGCGTCAAGAACAGAGCCTATTAAGCGACAACGCAAGAAAATTAAGGGGAGGCAAAGTAAAGTAAAAAAAGAAGCAGTATGAGGTTGCAAAAACATACCTAGCATATCCGTGCTAGCTTCAGACATTAGCTCGAGCATGCTATTTTCTCGAGCAGTAGCCTTTTCAGCCTCCGACACAGCAGCATCCTCGGCAGCTATGGCCTCTTTGGCTTGTTGGAGAGCAATTTCCTCTCTTTCAGATGCTTTTCGAGATTGTTCCATCATTGCCAGAGTTTGCTTTTTCATGGATTGAAGCTGTTGTCAAAGTTCTTGCAAATCTTGCGGCAAATGTTTGCTTGCAGAACCTTCGATGAGGTTATCATCGACTAGCGTTTTCTTCGAGAAGGAAGAAGCAGGTGAAGTATCGGCAGAACAAGGGTTGGCGGAGTAGTTATCAAATATTAACTGGAAAAGAAAGTCTCAGGATCAATGATAGTGCAAGGTAGAATTTCATTGATCTTCAGGAAATTTACATGGATATTACAGAAGAAAGTTCTCCAAAAGGACTACTAAGATAATTGTCGCCAAAGCTAATATGGCGACAATAACAAAAGAAACAGAGAAAGCAAAAGAAGAGGCATTCAACTAGACCTCCGGCCTTGATGAGCTAGGAGTTGCAGATGGCTTGATCTCGAGATAGGCCAGGATTTTCTTCGTATTGGGCTTCGCTGCCTTGATCAACGACCGCCATTTTGTTTGCTCTATCTGCTCGGTGTCGCCAACTTTCATCCAGTCAACAGTTTGTTGGCTGTCAGCGACCAAGGCAACAGTGCTCTCGACAGCAATCTTCATATTCTCCTGGCGCATCTTCAGCCCAAGATCCTCCGGTGGATTGAAGTCCTTGGCAAGGGCAAGGAAAGTCTTGGGCTCCTCTTTCTTCGGGAAGAAGTAGGGGAACAGCTTTGATAATCCTGCGTCAGCATGCTCCATGCCTTCGCGAACTTCGGTTCCATGAAACTCCAGATAAGAGAGTGCGTCAAGGAGAGGATCATTGTCGGGATTCTCAAGATCAAATTCTTGGTTTGTTTGACCTGCCACAGAAAATATATGTTGGTCGAGAGCAAGTAAGAAAAAATAAGTCTAAGAAAGATAGAAGGGATCGACAAAATTACCGAGGAAGCGCCGATTCTGCGTGTTCAAGCGCTTGAGGATCCCCTTTTCACGAGTAGCCTGTGCGGCCTTGTGCTCGTTCAAAGCAGTTTCAGCATCCTCAAGTCTCTTTTGCAAATCTTCGACACCAACAGCTTTTGCTTTGGCCTTATCAGCCTCTGCTTTAGCTTGGCTAGCGTCAAGTTCAGCTTTCTTGTGAGCCATTTCGCTTTGCTCTAGTTTTTGAGCAAGCGTGTCGACAAGCTTGTTGGCTTCTGCAAGTTTCTCTGCCAAAATAGTAAAGAATCATCAAAATGGCGACAAAATAGGAGCAAGGAGCTATAAACAAGGGTCAGCAAAAAATTTATTACCTGGCATACTCACGGTACCCAATGAATTGGGCACCGATGCGAACAAGCTCTTTGATCATAGGCTGCCAAAGAAGAACAAAAAAAGAAAACGTCGGTATGGGAAAAATATGAAGGCATGAAAAAGCAAACAGAGGAAATATAGATAATGACAAGAAAACCAAGAACTTACAGCATCCAAGAGAGAATTGGAGGAGCTACCCAATTGGAGGGTAGGCTCCGGGATTGTTTCAACCCTTGTCCTTTTTGGTGAAGGGACGAGAGGGCTTGAAGGAGGAGTGGTGGCGCCAACATTTTGTTGAGGAGGCGAGGATTCTTCTCCCTCAACTGGCGTCTCCGAAACAATTAAAGTATGTGACGTGCTCGTTCGAGTAGCCACATCAAGAGTTGGTATTTCTTCCTCATCATCACTGCGATTAAAAATCGACAGCATAAAAAGTAAGATAAGACAAAAAATCTTCGAGTACAGAAATAAGGGGGAATAAAAGTGACTTACGAGCTGATGAGGGATTCAAGATATGGATCATAAGTTGCCTTCTGACGTGAAGGACCAACTTCTTCGGCTTTGGAGGTGCCGGAATCTTCGACATCATTCCTCTTCCTCTTGTTCCTTGGAGAAACAGCAGGAGGAGGAGATTGTGCCGACGCAGTGCCTTCGGAGGCAGCATCCTTTTCAGAAGATCCCGCAGATTTTAGAGAATCCACGGGTTCATTCACAAAAGAGGGGGCCTCTTGGTTGTCATCAGTGACAACGGCCCTTTCCTCGACTTCTCCACCTTCAGGAAGAGGAGGAAGCGAGACAAGATTTGGATGGTTCTGTAAAAAAAAAACAGGAGAAGATATCAGAAAAGGAGTTACAAAAAAGATAGCAAAGCAATAACAAATCAATCGACAAAGGTTACCTTGGGAAGTGGATTGGCGGCGCTGAATGGTTTTACACGGCAAGAAGAAGGGACGGGATCTTTTTTGCTGAGAGACGAGATTTTTCGGACAAGCTTTTCTAAGTCCTTGACCTCTAAATCCGCTGACAACCGATCTGCGTCCTTGTCGCCAGCATATTTCCAGAGAGGGTATTTGCGAGCCTGAAGCGGCTGCACTCTAGTCCTAAGAAAATATGCCATGATTTGGATACCTGACAACTCTTTGCCGCGAGTATTTTGCAACTCATGGATGCGAGACATCAAGGCTTCTATCGACATCTTTTCTTCTTCGGTAGCCTCTGCGTCCCAGGAGCGTCGGCGAAGAATTTTTTTGGCGCCATCGAAAGGAGGGATGTTGTCTTCAGCACATCCATGGTTCTCCTCCTGAATATACAACCACTTCTTGCGCCACCCTTGAACTGAGTCAGGGAGTTTGACGTCGAAGTAATCGACGGTGGGGCGAACGGAAATTACAACGCCGCCTATATTATAGGCGACGTTGGGCGAGCCATTGCGGCGACAAAAGAAAATGCGCTTCCATAGCGCCCAGTTAGGCTGGACGCCAAGGAAGGCCTCGCAAAGGGTGATGAAAATGGAGATATGGAGAATTGAATTGGGCGTGAGGTGGTGGAGTTGCAGACCATACACATAGAGCAGACCGCGGAGGAAAGGATGAATGGGGGCGGAAAGACCGCGGATGAGATGGTCGATGAAACTTACCCGATACCCCATTGGAGGGGTTGGGTAGCTTTCTTCACTGGGGAAGGTCAGCGCTTTGGGCTTCTTGCTGATTCCCAGCTTCTTCAGCAGATTGATGTCCTGGGTGGAAATCTTGGACCTTTCCCACTCCGCGGTTCCCAGATCCACGGCGGCCATTGATGATTCCGGCGTGCTGTGCCTGGTCAAACGACGCGGTGGCATCAACAATGGCGCAGGAATGCAGCTTCGAGAAGGTGAGCTTAGGAGATTGAGGAGCGCAGGAGGAGGTTTTGCAAAGGAGAGCAGAGGTGCGGCGTGAGCGGAAGTGCTCGAGGAGGAAGAAGGAGATCTTATATAGAGGTGCGGCGAAGCGCCGGACCGTTGGATGGAAAAAATGCGTGGCAGATGATAACCACGTGGAAGCAGGGGTAAAAAAGTATTTTAACATTGGAGAAGTTACGGTACGTGCGCCAGAAAAAGCGGAGGACGTGTGTCCCCCACTTGCACGACGTGTCAAGATAGTGGATCAATTGGGCCAGCAAGGCAGCGGGAGGAGACTTCTCGCGATTTTTAACTCGCAATCGTGGCTATCGTCAGCAATAACGTCACCTTGGCAGAAGAAAAAATTCGCCTTAACAGCTTCATAAAAGGCGACATGGAAAAGTAATGCTGAGCCTTTGATCAAATACAAGTTTTTGATCAAATGCTCGGGGGCTACTTTGAAAAAATGAAAAGATCAAGAAAGACAAAATAGAAATGGCGTGAGCCTATGATCAAAAGCAAATATTTGTTCATAGCCTCGGGGGCTACTCCCATCGGGAGCGCTGTTCGCGCACCCGAGAAATTATAAAACTTCGGGAGATAAAAGAAAATATAGCGGCATAGGGCGTGGAGCCTACAACCAAGTACAAGTCCTTGGCTATAGCCTCGGGGGCTACTCCCATCGGGAACGCTGCTCGCGTGCCCGATGAAATCATAAAAAATAAGAGAGAAGAAAGAAAGAAAGAGAAAAAGAAAGATAGCAGAGCAAAACAGTATATTTCGAGTTATAAATAACTCTGCATATACTCCCATCGGGAGAGCAATATAAGTCATCTTTGACTCAATAAAATGTGCCATTCCAACAGCCGAATAAGCACTCGACAATATATTCTCAGAATGCCAAAGTTGCGATCAATTTCTGAATGCCGCAAATTTGCGAAGGTAAGACCCCAGATCCGTTCTGTGTGGCGTGGCGCCGTCTCTGACATCGGTTTGCTACTTTTATCCGTATCAACAGATACGAAGAAAAATCCTAACGGACGCGTTAGGTACCCGATAAATTTTACTGGGACTCGACAGAATGGTAAGACCTTAAGCGGCACCTGTCGAAGTTTACACCAGTATCCCGAGATCATGTCCAGGGACGTGATCTTGAAGTAGGTTTTTGCGGATTGCCACTAGAGCAGTTAACTAGTACCTGATCCGTCAGATGAACTAGCCCCAACTACCATTATCCCTGTACAATATAGAAGTTTATGCGAAGAAATATAGAAAAGTTAAAGTTGTCGAATAAAAATAAACAGTGGAGATTTTCCCTGACTCTACGATTCAAGCAAAATCTCGGGGGCTACTGACATAGGCATCCCAAATGGGCCTGCCGAAGATAGTACCCGGGGTTTACTGAAGGCCCACTACCCGAAGAATAAGAAGATTCGGAAGCCCAAGATATTATTAAGGAAAGCTAGAGTTGTAATAGGAAGTGTTATTTGTAATCTTGCGGGATGAGTTAGAAACCTTCCTGGACTTTGTAACTTGTACAACACAAATCCCTCGGCTCCGCCTCCTATATAAGGGGGAGTCGAGGGACGAAGAATCATCGAATCATTGTTTCTCAAACCCTAGTTTCATAATCGTCGAGTACTTTTCGGCTGAAACCTTCGAGATCTACTTGCCCTCTACTTCCAACTAAACCCTAGTCTACAACCCGTAGGCATTGACAAGTTAATACCTTGTCAGCTGGTATTCTTGGAGTTCCTGCAGGAAGTGGTCGTCGACTTCATGGACCACAGAGGACAGATAAGAGTGCACTGTTTGATCTCTATACCTCAGCGGGAACAGTTGGTTCTGCCAAGGGGTTGCTTCCCATCTATAGTCAGTTGCTCCGGTTCTTTCGGGCCACCATTTGTCCAAGTGGTGGTAATAATGATGCTCTCCGGGGAACTCTTGTGGATCTTATGCACCTCAGCTTTAGGTGTGCTCGTGATGTTAATGAGGAACGGAACTACACTATTGATGTCATGGACTTCATCTTCCATGAGATCCATGATGCCATGGTCTCCCGGACCACCATACCTTATGCACCCTACATCCAGCTCCTCATCAACAACTCTGTGGCTTTGGATGGTGAAGACTTGAGCGGGTACCCATTGATGAAGCACAATGTCAAGAAGGCCTACAGGCTTAAGCCAGTCTCTTCTGCTGCACCTGCACCTGACTCATTCATGGGTGATGCTCGTTCTAGTGGTTTTGCTCCTGCTCGCCATCCTGACGTTCCGGCTATGAGGAAACAAGTGAGCAGGCTTAGTTGGTTTCAGCATCACATCCTTTGCATGAACATTGAGATCCATAAGGAGAATTATACGGCCAGCCGAGAACGCTCTGAGATTAAGCATACTCAGGCGGTTATGCTGCACAAGCTCAGTGGTGAGCAAGGACCCCCGCCTCAGCCTCCAGCTCACTCAGGTTACAGTGGGTGGCATTCTGCACAGGTTCCGTGGAGTGATCTTGATGATTGCCTTCAAAGGTCCAACCTCACTCGCCGCTCTCCGGATGCCCCTGACACTGAAGATAAAGATGAGGAAGCGGCATACCAGTCCGATGATGAAGATGCCTCCGAGTGATTCCCATGGGGCGTGTAGCATCGCGCTTGTCCCCTTTTTGGCGTCTCGATGCCAAAGGGGGAGAAGTGTTCTATTAGGACTCTCGGGGATTTGCATGGTTTGGGCACAAGCATATGCGTTTATCATTCTTCTATTGCTTGTGTTCCCTCTTATTTGAACTATTTGGTTTACTTGTGTTCCGTTTAAAACTATGTGCTATGTGGTGTGAGACATTGTTATGGTTTTCGGATTTCTATTTGTTGAGATCAATGCTATTATATTATGTGTGATGCTATATCTCCGTATTATATATCTACACATGGGTACGATTTCTCGCATCCTATCTCAACTTCATATTTGTCTATGTCTCTTGTTAGAGCTCATGTTGGATACCTTTTGTGTTGAGGCACCTCGCTCCTATGTGTTGTGTATTTGTATTCAAATGCAAATTACTTATATGCACACATGTAGGGGGAGTGCCTCTATGTTTTGCCATCATGCTTGTCTCTATAGTGATTCTCTTGCAAATCCGTATATTGTCATCAAACACCAAAAAGGGGGAGATTGAAAGAACATCTCTCACATTATGTTTTGTGTGTTTGATGTCAATGTATGTGATACACTAATGTTTGTTTAAGTGGTACAGGGATTATATAGATACATTTTTATGTGTGTTGGATGTGGTCAGTTCTGTCAAAAAGAAGCAGCAAAAAGTTCATCAGGCCGAATAATCCGGGCCGGATATTTTGGAAATATCCGGCCCCCAGTTTTCGGCTAAGGGTTTGAGGTTTTGTGTCTCTGGATAGGGGCCGGACATTTGCCCGGATATTGTCCTGGTTTTGTCCAAAGGCCGGAATATCCGGGCCGGACATTTCGGAAATATCCGGCCCCCTCGATTTTGGCTAAGGACCTGAAGAAAAGCAAGTCTGGATAGGGGCCGGACATTTGGCCGGACATTGTCCTGGTTTTGTCCCTGAGGCCGGATTATCCGGGGGGGGGGGGGGGGGATTATCCGGCCCTTACTTAGGCCGGAATATCCGGCCCCCCGGAAGCTGCAACGGCTCGATTTCTGGGGGGGTATAAATACCCCCCTTCTTCTACCTTGGAGGCTTGCTCAATCATTGCACAAGAAATCTGCCAAGTCTCACCTCCATTAGAGCCACCTCAAGAAACACAAGATTTGCAAGATCTCCTTCCTCCCCCAACCAAAGCTCTTGATCTTTGGAGATTCGAAGGAGAAGACACCGATCTACATCCTCACCGAAGCGTTTTTCATTTCCCCCTCTCTTGTTTGAGGGATCTCATGCTAGTGTTCCTATTTGGCTCCCTAGTTGATTTGAGTTGATGTGTTGTTGTTGATTGTTGTATTGTTACAGATTTGGGAGCCTCCAATTCAGTTGTGGATGTGTGCCCCAAGAACCTTGTAAAGGCCCGGTTTCCGCCTCGAGGAAATCCCTTAGTGGAAGTGGGCTAGGCCTTCGTGGCGTTGCTCACCGGAGATCTGAGTGAAGCCTTCGTGGCTATTGGTTTGGCTTTCGTAGCAACCACACTCCTCCAAACGTAGACGTACCTTCTTGCAAAGGAAGGGAACTACGGGAATCATCTCCGTGTCATCGCGTGCTCCACTCTCGGTTACCTCTATCCTATTCTATCTCTTATATTGCTTAGCTATATCTTGCTTAGTTGATTGCCTTGTCATATAGGTAAATTCACTTAGTTGCATATCTAGAGAATTTACCTTTGTGTCAAGCCTAAATTGAAAAAGAACTAAAAATTGGATAGCACCTATTCACCCCCCTCTAGGTGCGGCATACGATCCTTTCACCGGCTGCCACCGGCTGGTAGGACAAAAGATGTTGTACAAGTTTCCCATTGCGAGCACGTACGACTATATATGAAAAACATGCCTACATGATTAATAATCTTGATGTTCTATCTTAATGCTATTTCAATCCTATCAATTGCCCAACTGTAATTTGTTCACCCAACACTTGTCACTTGTTATTGGAGAGTTACCACTAGTGTAGATCGCTGGGAACCCCGGTCCATCTCTCATCATCATATACTCGTTTCTCTATGACATTGGAAGTAGTATCAACTATTTTCTGGTGCCATTGCCTCTGTGTTACTGAAACTGCTGTTGTGTTACTATTACTATTGCTCTCATATTACTGCTGCTTTCACATCACCCTGTTGCTAGTGTTTTTTCCAGGTGCAGCTGAATTGACAACTCAGTTGTTAAGGCCTATAAGTATTCTTTACCTCCTCTTGTGTCGAATCAATAAATTTGGGTTTTACTTCCCTCGAAGACTGTTGCGATCCCCTATACTTGTGGGTCATCAGCGCGTGCCAGAAAAAGTGGAGGACGTGTGTCCCCCACTACGATAACGTGTCAACGTGTCGTGGGTTTTGGGCCCGCAGGTCAGAGAGAGGACAGTACTCGCGTCTTCCCAATACAGTGGTCATGGCTATCGTCAGCACTGATGTCACCTTACTACATGAAAATCTCAGCTGTGAGGTTAAGAAAAATGGCGACAGTAAAGGACTACTGACAATCTCGAGAGCCTTTGATCAAATACAAGTTTATGATCAAATGCTCGGGGGCTACTTTTGAAAAAGGAAAATTTCGGGTATGGCAAAATAGAAATGGCGAGAGCCTATGATCAAATGCAAGCATTCGTCCATAGCCTCGGGGGCTACTCCCATCGGGAGCGCTGATCGCGCACCCGATAAAGATAGAAGAACTCAGCAACACGACAATATCGCGACAAAAGATATTGAAATGATGAGCCTACAACCAAGTACAAGTCCTTGGCTGTAGCCTCGGGGGCTACTCCCATCAGGAACGCTGTTCGCGTGCCCGATGACATTATAAAAAGTATAATGAGCATATTTCGAGTTATACAAATAACTCTCCATATACTCCCATCGGGAAGACAAGATAAGTCATCTGTTGACTCAATAAAATGTGCTATTCCAACAGCCGAAAAAGCACTCGACAATATATTCTCAGAGCGCCAAAGCCGCGAATAATCTCTGAATGCCGCAAACCTCTGCGAAGGTAAGACCCCAGATCCGTTCTGAGCAGCGTGGCACCGTCTCTGACGTCGGTTTGCTACTTTTTTCCGTGTCAACAGATACGAAGAAAAATCGTAACGGACGCGTTAGGTACCCGATAAAACATGACTGGGACTTGACAAATGGTAAGACCTTAAGTGGCACATGTCGAGTTAACACCAGTATCCCGAGATCATGTCTAGGGACGTGATCTTGAAGTAGGTTTTTGCGGATTGCCACTAGAGCAGTTAACTAGTACCTGATCCGTCAGATGAACTAGCCCCAATTACCATTATCCCTGTACAATATATAAATGTCTAAAGCTATATGATGTTTTGAAAGGTTGTTTGATGATTATAAAGTTGGAGATTTTCCCTGATTCTTCGATTCAAGCAAAATCTCGGGGGCTACTGACATAGGCATCCCCAATGGGCCTACCGAAGATGGTGCCCGGGGTTTATTGAAGGTCCACGAGTCAAAGAATATGAAGCCTGGAAGTCCAATTAGTATTAAGGAAAGATAGAATTGTATTAGGAATATCAGCTTGTAATTATTACGGGACGGTTCAGAAACCCTCCCGGACTCTGTAAACTTGTGTACCACGAATCCCTCGGCTCCGCCTCCTATATAAGGGGGAGTCGAGGGACAAAGAGAGGATCGATTCATTGTTTCACGAAAACCCTAGTTTCTTAATCGTCGAGTACTTTTCGGCTGAAACCCTCGAGATCTACTTGCCCTCTACTTCCAACTAAACCCTAGTCTACAACTCGTAGGCATTGATGAGTTAATCCCTTGTCACCATGACCGACGCCTTTTCACCTCCCTCTCCCCTATATATATGCCTTGCTCTTCCTCAGATCTCCATAGCCACCAAAACTGCACCATTTTCCCCGGCCAGCCATCATGGAACTCGAAATGGTCAAGCTCGTGCGCGCCCTCGACTTCCCTCCATTTGAAATCTACTACGATGTCATGGAGAAGATGAATTTCAAGATCACGTACTCCCTCATTGCGAAGAGGGTGGAGAGGTGGATCCGCGCCGTTAGGAGGGATTTCCTCGACGCCGCGGAAATCAAGGTTAGTTTTCCATGGCTTAAAATTTAGAGATATCATGCATAAAGCATCCAAAATTCCAATGGCATTTTTTCTGTGTTTGCAGGTCGTGGGCTTAGACTGCGAGTTCACTGACCCTCGCAAGGGTAACCAACGCGCCTCCGTCTTGCAACTCTCCGTCGCGCAACACACTCTAGTCTTCCATATTGTGCATGCCGATGAAGTGCCACAAGTGCGCATCGATTTCCTTGCGGACAAGAACATCAAATTTTGTGGCACGGCAATCCACAATGATCTGGATATATTGCAGACCCACGGAATTAGTATTCCATCTACGATCAACCTCCAGCTGATCCTCCAGAACCCCGTCCCAAGAAAGCAGACTCCGAGTTTGATTCATTTGGCAAACCATTCTATTAGGACGGATCTCGAGCAGAAGAAGAAGTTTAATTATAAGAAGAACAAGCCGCTGAAGACCGCCAAGGAATTAGAAGAAGAGACACTGATTTTTGGATGGGGAGATTTTCCCTTGAGCCATAAGCAACTGCAGTATGCCGCTCTCGACGCTCGCTTCGGCTTCGAGCTGGGTAGGAGGCATTTCCGGACACTTGGCTACAATAGCCATATGGATCGCCTCGGACTTAATATTTATGAGTACACGCATGGTGGTGTGGTCTGTGGTATCGTGTGTGCCTTCTATGTATGAACATATGAATCGTCACGATTAATATATATTAAATCTTTCTATTATATTGTTATTTAAATTCCTCACACTTTTCTAAGGGATTTCTATTTTCGTGCCCTCGGGTCCTTAGTTGTGCTCAGTTTTCCCCAGCCACTTAGTTTTTCCTCAGTTTTTCCCAAGCCCTTGTCTGAAACCCTCACAAGTACTGGAACGGCCGGTTGCCCGATGGGTCAGCAACTTTGACTGTTATCTGCTAACTAGTGGGGCCACGTAGAGCCCGCAAAGACACGTCATACCATTCATCCTTGTTTCACCGTAAGCATCACCGTATCCCTGACCAAAACACGGACGAGTGGGGCTTAGGTATATCGAATGACAAGTGGGACCATGACGCTGATACAAGGGGCAATACACGGGTAGGATTAGATTTTTAAACGGAGCTCTACAATAATGGCACGGAGGAGATGGCCTGCGGGGTGCTGAGATGAGATCGACGTCCACAAAGAACTGCATGAGGCGAGACCAGACACATTAGATTGATATGAACTAGATGCGTTTAACCATGCAAAGAAGAGAAGAAATGGTCGAGGACATCGACGACTACCTCAACACTTTGACTGACGGTGTCGGATACGAACGCGAGAAATGTAGAGAAAACTAGTGTCTCTCCTTTCTGGCGTGTATAGATGGGTGCTAGGGGAGTGTGGTGGCGAAGGGAAAGACCTCGTGGTGGTCTGTGGCGTCCAGCATAGCGGGGCGGCATGGCCGTGCCCCACAACGACGTGCATGTTCGGCATTGGCATCAGCATGTATGTTCGGCATTGGCCTTGGCATATCTCTGGTGTGTCAGTGACCGAATGAGGGGACGGAATTGAGGGTGCATCCCGACGGTGACCTAGCAGTGGCGGCGAGCATAGCCGTTCTGACCATGCCGATATCGGCATCAGCATCGTTTGGAGGCTGTGGTGCTCGAATCAAGGTGAGATTTGTTTCTTGTACGCCAAAATGAATTTGAAACAAGTTTCTTGTTGATGGTTAGGTAAAATACGAAAGTTTGTAACTAAAAATTTTACTGGCACCATGGTGAGGTTCTTTTTTATAGAGTTATACGGTTCGGCAAAAGTTTTTGATACTTTTTAGATATTCCTTGTTGTTACAGGTATGACATCATGTATGCCAAACTTGGGGTCATTTGGAGATGTTCGAAAAAAATCACTTTGCTTAAACGCATGCCGTTTGGTCTCACTGAAACCAGCTTTTGTAACAAGTTAGGTTTTTCGACCTTCTCTAAATGACCTCAAAAATCATACATATGATCTTCTATACAAAGATAGGTAGATTGTTTCGTTTTTACAATTTTTTTTGAACTTTTATTTCCCTTTATAATACCTAGTTGATTTTCAGGTCAAAACCTCGAAAGTTAACATAAGTAGATGGTGAACCCTCCCAAACTTCAAATACAGAGATAGATAGATTGTTTCGTTTATCATTTTTAGCGTGAAAAATAATGGCTACAAGAAATCGGTGATGGTTTATCATTTTTTTGCGTAAAAAGTAATGCCTACAAGAAATCGGTGATGGTTTATCATTTTTTGCGTGAAAAGTAATGGCTACAAGAAATCGGTGATGGTTTATCATTTTTTACGTGAAAAATAATGCCTACAAAAAATGGTGATGGTTTATCATTTTTTGCATGAAAAGTAATGGCTACAAGAAATCGGTGATGGTTTATCATTTTTTGCGTGAAAATTTATTTAAGGGGGAAACAACAAATCCTGCCCTGGGCCCGTAGGTATCCGATGAATTTAGGGTTTCCTATATTTTTATGTGGTTCTTGTACTAGTTTTTATCCCGAACTGCCAAAAAAATTAAGTTTTGCGTTTCATGGCAAAATGTGTGATGAAAGTAGCATGGCACAGAGCAAGGAGACAGATCGGTTGCCCGTTTAAGTGTAACATGAAAGTATAGCATTTTTCTCTCCCTTCGTACACAATTGAGCGATGACATAACACAAGTTTTCAGTTTCACCTTGCAATTAAAAGACTATTATTAGGGGCCTGCTGAGCGTCCCCCGGGGGATCAAATCCCCGATCCCCCGGGTCGCCAGCCGTTCGTTGCCATGCATCCAAACCGTGAGTTACTGCTCCCGCACCTTTAAAAAAAAAACATCCCACGAAGCCACGAGCCCACGATCAAGCGCTGCACCGCGCCTCCCGAATCGCCGCCCCGACGAAGCGCTGCACCCGCGCCTCCCGAATCGCGCCGCCCCGACGAAGCGCGCACCGCGCCTCCGGAATCGCCGCCGCCGACGAGCGCGCACCCGCGCCCGCCGAAAGCACCTCCGCTCGCATCGGCGGCCTCACGGCGACGTCGACTCCTTGGGTAGCACAACCTTCGTTCCTTGGTAGCAAACCCATCGTTCGTTGGTAGCACCTCCGCTCCGAACTCCGGCGAGACCTCCGCCATGCGACATCCCACCTCCGGCAAGCGTAAAACGCCGCAACCAACGGTAGCGACAATGCCTTTCTTCCGTAGCATCTCTTGCTCGCCTATGGTAGCACGCCACCTCCCATGGTAGCACCGGCGACCTTCTTTGGTAGCGGCTCGGACGGCGGACGTAGCGAGCACCGCCGCCGCTTGGAGCAGAGCCGCCGACCTTTGGTAGCGCCCACGGCCGAACGTAGCATCCGCCGCCGTTTGCAACGAGCCGCCGCCAGACGTAGAAGGCTTCCCCGCCGCTTGCGGCGGCGTCGCCGGCCTTTGGTAGCGACCCCGCCGTGGGACATAGCAGAGTTCCCCCTACTTGCGCGGCTCCGCCGGCCTTTGGTAGCGGCACCACGGAGGGATGTAGCGACGCCGCCGCCTTCGGTAGCATCGCCGCGGAGGCCGGCTGTAGCTAGTCATGGCGGCCAGAGGAGCTCGGCCCCGTGGTGGCTGTGCGGTAGCAGACAACGGTGGCAGTGAAAGGTAGTCCATGGCCAGGAGGCGGTTATGGCGGAGGATCAGGCGAAGAGGGAGAAGAGGCGCTGCGGTCATTATGATGGGTGTGGAAGACGGCACAGCCTTTATTTAGGCAGAGGGAGGATAAAGACTATGCACGTGGTGGGCCCCCAACCATCCCGATCTCTCCAGATTCTCTACGTCTAGCGACAGCCGGTGCCAGCCAGGCGGACGATCGCTTCGCGCGATCCCCCGGGGGAAGGAGAGCGTTTTCCCTATTATTAGGGCAGCATTCACATCCTCCTTGGGGATTTACGTCGCTAAATCCGGAAGCCCAAATCGACGCACCATCGAGTTGTTTGACCGGCTGATAACTGTGCAATCATGGCCGTAATAATCCCTGCACAAAACTGTCATCGTGGACCCCGCGTACTCGTACGACTAGACTACAAATCCATCGCTTCACGACCGTTGGCTGCTTGCTAGCAGGCAGAGGAAGCAGGAAGAGGACCCCGACCGTTGCAGCCTCCCTCCCTCTCCCTCGCTGAGATTTCGAACCCGCCATCAATCTCCCCAAGCTCCGATCCGACGGCAGCAGCACCGCATTTCCAGCTCCCCGCTACTGTTACTACTCCACAACACACCTCCTCTCTCTCCGCCTCCCCCACAACCCCCGTCGTCCCCAGCATTCCGGCCGTCAAATCTCGGGATCTTGCTCCGATTCGAGGGCGTTACTGCATCTCTCTTCTGGGGATTTCGTCGATCTGGTGCGCAGATCCGGGAAATTTTGCGAGAAGCCGTTCAACCGGTGAGCTGCTGCTGCTGCTGGGTTTTCTTTTTCGGTTCTTTTCTTTGATTGAGGGGAGCTGCTGGGTTCGTTGATGCTCAAGTTGAGCCTGTGACCAGATCTCCTCGCAGCAGATGCCGGTCGCCACACGGTCGCAAGCCAGCGCCACCCGCGGCGGCGACCGCCCATGGAGCTCGTCGGCGGCCCCGCGGGCGCCGGCAGGCCACGACGGCGGCGCGCCGCGGCGCCCGCCGCTCCTGGCCAACGCGCACCACGACCTCAAGGAGAAGCTGCGCGACCTCAACCTCATCTACGAGCAGCAGGTCGCCTCCTCCCAGGGCGCCGCCGCCCTGCGCCGGAGCCGCAGCATCCCGCCCGCCAGCGCCAGCGTCGCGGAGGGCAGGGCCGACGAACAAGTGGAGCGCCACCGCCGCGGCCACGCCTTTGAGGAGGCCGCGGTGCTGAGGGAAAACATTGCCCCTCCGGAGGCGCGAGCCCCTTCCAAGAACGACAACGTCGTCGTCTTCTCGCGGCCCAAGGAGAAGGAGAACGTGCCCCACGCCGCCAATTTCATGTCCTGCCCCGCCAAGAAGCCCATGCCGGCTCTCCCGGCACCGGCGGCCAGGAAGCTCTCGCTGGGAGGCGGCGTCGGCGCCAAGCTGAGGGCTATCGGCGAGACGGGGGCTGGGAATGCCGACGCGATGGGGAGCCGGATCCTGGTCTTCGTCAGGCTCCGCCCCATGTCAAGGAAGGAGAAGGAGGCTGGCTCCAAGACCTGCGTCAAGATCGTCAACAAGAAGGACGTCTACCTGACCGAGTTGGCCTCCGAGAACGACTACCTCCGCCTCAAGCGGGTGCGCGGCCGCCATTTCTGCTTCGACGCCTCCTTCCCCGATTCCACCACGCAAGCCCAAGTCTACAACACCTCGTAAGAACAGCACTACCATATCATCATGGCTTTTACAGTAGTACACACAAATCGAGTACTATTCAGTCTTTTTTTTATCAGATATTCAGATGCACATGTTTCAGACAACTATTTGGTTATCTCAATAAGTAAAAATGAATGTGAAAATGCAGAACTTTGGACTCTTGCCTTTAAAAGTGATAAATTTGCTTTGAAATTGCAAAACTTGATAAGACTAGATTAGACAACAGGACACATTTCATGACAGGTTTATGGTGAAATTGGTAATACAAGTGGTAGTATTGTAAAATGCTAGGTAAAAGCAATGGTCATTAGGGAAAATTAAACGCTGATGAAATGGGTAATAGAAGTGGTAGTATTCCCCAATACATTGGTTATAGAAGTGGTAATTTCGTGGCTATTAGGGAAAATTAAATGCTGATGAAGCTAGATTAGAAAATAGCAGATACATTTCAGGACAGGTTTATGGTGAAATTGACAATAGAAATGGTATTATTGTAAAAAGCTAGGTAAAAGTAATGGTAGGTACATTGGTTAAGTGTGTAATTTCTTGGCTATTGGGGAAAATTAAATGCTGATGAAACTACACAAGTTGACAAGAATAGATTAGAAAATAGCACATACATTTCATGATAGGTTTGTGAAATTGGTCATTGAAGTGTTACTATGGTTCCTCAAGTGTTGTTTGTTTCTGCATCTTGTTGCCGTCGACCCAGCCTGCTTGTACCTCTGCTTTCACTGGTTTCTTTGTACAAGAGCCTTAGGCTTGTTCTTGCGTTTGCGTGTGTGGAGTCTGTTTGTTAGCTGGTTCAGCACTTTGTATCTTCTGCCATTTTGGCGTCATTAATTTAATGCCGGGCTACGGCCTTCTGTCTTACTATGGTGAATGTTGGGCAGCAGTAATGGTAGGTCTGTGATATTGGTTATATTGTGCTACTTTCTTGACTATTAGGCCAAACTGCAATTTGACACTTCCTTGGTACGTAATGTAACATGAGTCCGATCCTCCATTCTGATATTGCAGAACAGCAGATCTTGTGGAAGGTGTTCTGCAAGGGAGGAATGGAACAGTATTCTGCTATGGAGCAACAGGGGCTGGGAAGACCTATACCATGCTCGGGACGATAGAAAACCCTGGTGTAATGGTGCTCGCCATCAAAGATTTGTTCTTGAAGGTGAGGCAGAGGAGCCATGATGGCAGCCACACGATTCAGCTGTCGTACCTCGAGGTCTACAATGAGACAGTGAGAGACTTGCTGTCTCCTGGTAGACCCCTCCACCTGAGAGAAGATAAGCAGCAGGTATTAACCTAACCACGTTTTTAACCGATGAAGCAAATTTTGTTTAGCAAGTTTGATTTAATCTTGGTGATATCAAGTTATTAGTTATTTCGCAATAAAGTAAATTTAATCATGCTCTTCGAACAGAAGAAAATGCATATTATGTTGCCAAATGGATCCATTCTGAATAAACGTGTTATGTACACATTTTACAGAATATGTACAATTTGTAAGCATTAGTATTAAAAAGTTTTCTAACAGAAGATTGTGCATTCCAGGGAACTGTTGCTGCTGGTCTTACACAATATAGAGCATACTCTACAGATGAAGTAATAAGCGCTTCCTTAGGCATACTCTACAGTTTCAGTCGAAATGATAATAAAATGCGTAACTAATATCTCTGTTGTCACAGGTTATGAAATGGCTTCAGCAAGGTAACCAGAATAGAACAACTGAACCAACTAGAGTTAATGAGACATCATCACGCTCCCATGCAATACTGCAGGTGAATATCTATCTAGGGTGCACTTTCACATGATCCCATAAACTACAAAATGTAAACCGTTGAAAATTTTGCAGGTTGTGGTGGAATATAGATACATGGATGGACCTAGTGTTGTAACACGAGTCGGAAAGCTCTCACTCATAGATCTTGCTGGATCAGAGAGAGCTCTAGCAACTGACCAACGCTCACAGAGGTCGCTTGAAGGAGCTAACATAAATCGCTCTCTCCTTGCACTCAGCAGTTGCATCAATGCTCTTGTGGAGGGGAAGAAGCATGTACCATATCGCAATTCCAAGCTAACTCAGCTACTCAAGGATTCACTCGGGGGGTCCTGCAACACTGTGATGATTGCAAACATCAGCCCCTCGAATCTTTCCTTTGGTGAGACACAGAACACTCTTCATTGGGCTGACCGTGCCAAGGAGATAAAAACTAAGGTAATGAACCTTAATTGTGCAACATGAAAACATTGTATATTCTAATGAGTAGAACTGATGATAGAGTGAATTTATCGTGATTTTTTCAGGCTGTAACCGCTGGGAATGAGGACATATTTAAGGCATCTGATTCTGATACTGAGCAGGCAAAGCTAGTCCTGGAGCTCCAGAAGGAGAATAGTGAGCTGAGGCAGCAGGTGGTTAAGCAGCAACAGAAGCTACTGACTGTTCAGGCTCAATCACTTGCTCCCAACACCACACCACAACAATCTGCTGCCCCCTCACCTCACGTCAGCACGCCCTGCTCAACACAGAGAAAGGCGAAGCGGTCTATCTTAGACGGGAGCTGTTTCAGCACACCAAATGCTAAGAGGCCAGCAGATAATGCACAGGTCCGAGATCTACAGAGAAAGGTGAAGACCCTGGAGGCTGAGATCGAGAAGATGAAGAAGGAACACTATCTGCAGCTCAAGCAGAAAGACGAGTTCATCCGTGGTCTGATCAACAGGAAGAACCCAAATGACCCTGAAGCAGCAACAGCTGAGAGAAGAGTGATCACAAGGGCAAGCATACGGAAGGCCCACAAAGATGCAGCAGCTGCAGGCGAGTTGAAGAGCCCGAGCCACCGGTTCACGTCGCCTACTCCAACTGCTAAGAAGCGTACCTTCTGGGACTTTGGAGGCGACAGCCCTTCAGTTCTTGCTGTCAATGGAAGGAAGACTCGGAGCCATGTAGCAGCTGAGACTCCACCGAGGGCACCTTCAATGCTACTTCAGGTATAGCCCTTCAGTTCATATCACATGTATACAGTTGTATATGGCACGAATGATGCGTGCATAGAAATTATGTTCGTTTGGGGCCTCACTCTACATTACACTTCATTTCAGCCGGGATTCTCGCGTCAAAGAGCCTAGCACTGAGATCTCTAGGATGCTCAAGAGATGACTGCATACAGAGGATAGAGCTGTTCATATCTTGATTTTTTCGTTCGCTATGGTAATGGCAGTTTGTCATTTCCATGTATTTATTGATTAAATTCAGTTTGCCTCGGTTAACTGAACCAGCATAGAGTATTAGCACCTAAGTCCATTTAAATTATTGGACATGAGCTGACTTATTTGTAGAGTCCCAATCTTTCCTTTTACTGAAGTTCAATCTTTTCCATTTGAAAATTTGGCAAAACCTGGCAATCTTACCCTTGCTTTAAGGGAAATATGAAGAATCTTGTGAAAGCTTTAGGTGTAGATTCAGTTCAAGCTCAATTCTGTTCATTTATATCAGTTTTGTTGTCTGAATCTGAATTAATGGAGGTTCCCCGCAAAATAAAATTCTGAATGGAAGTCCATATGCATTTGATCATCAATTTATGAACAAATGAACCAAAAGATTAACATTCCAGATTTCTATGAACAAGTTACCAAGCATAATCATGCAAGTTATATCTTCATGAATCAATAAATTTGTTGGGTCACATCAGTTCGTCGAAGGGAGAGTTTGCCTCCTCTTGAGCCACATTCTCTTGGTGGGTGCACTACCCTGCGGCATCAGAAATTCTTCCCTCTCCGATAGCGATCTGCTACTGCTTTCTCCTTGTGCATACAGCGGATTCATAAACACCTGGTACGAAGAATCAACATCTGCTGGCAACTTGTCCTGATCTCCCTCTGGAACATCTGCAGTGTTGGAAGGTCCAGCTCCAGCCTCTCGTGCTGACCCAGACTATGCGGCAGAGGTGGCGTCTAGCTGACACGACGAGCCACCTCACGTCAGGCAGGGCGTGGGCATTCTCGCGCAGTCACGGCAACGTGATAAGGGCGTGACGATCAAAAAATGTACTCCATCCGTTTATGTGAACAGGGTGTAAATATTTTTGCGATCCTTTAGAAAAAAAGGAGAACGCCGAGTCCATCATACGTAACTTTCCTAGATTATCCTTCTAAAATGCTGGAGTAGTTACGCATGGTGCTAGTAAATACAAGAAATAACTGAGACTAATTAAGCGGAAGTTGGAAAAGTAATCTCCTCACATAGCTCTCCTTAAATTTAGTGCTGGAATTTCCACTCCCTTTTTATGGAGTAAAATACATCGTGCATCACCAAACTCCACACTTTAACCCGCCTCCATCAGCATACATCAGAGTACGCATTCTACGGTACCGAAAGATGGGTATGAGGTTCATCTACGGTCACCTTGTGGTGTAGCGCAACATACTCGCTGATGTGGCAAGTGGTGGACCCAGTAGTCAGGCCTTATACAGTTTTGGCAGTAATTTTTTTTACAAAAAGCTCACGAATAAACTACATCATTTATTCTTCAGGTCCCTCCATAATTCCCCACCATAAAAAAATTGCTGGATCCCCACTGTGCGACCTCTCCGCCTCCACCGCGCCACTCCACCACCTAAACAACGCGACCCAGCCGCCAGACTTCCCTCTACCGCGGCTGTATGGGTCGGCTTCTCTTGGATTTGGTCGCTAGATCAAGGGGCACAACCGCCCCCGCCGCCCATTCAGCACAATCAATGGAAGCGGTGATGGGATTCGTAGCATAGAAAACAAAAAAATTCCTACCGCGAGAACGCAATCCAAGCCAAGATGCAATCTAGAAGATGGTAGCAACGAGGGGATGAACGAGACTAACCCTTGAAGATTTCCAAAGCCTACGAGATTAGATCTCGTTGTTGCAGAAGATGATCACTTGCCGCTTTCAAAAGCGCGTAGAAGATCTTGACGGTGCCACAATCGGGCAGCACCTCCGTACTCGGTTACACGTTCGGTGTTGATGAAGACGACGTCCTTCTCCCCGTTCCAACGGGCAGCGGAAGTAGTAGATCCTCCTCAGAATCCCGGCAGCACGACGACGTGGTGGAGAACTCCGGCAGGGCTTCGCCTATGCGCTGCTGGAGTAGTATGTGGAGGAGGGGTGCTAGGGTTTGGGGAGAGAGAGAGGGGTAGGGCGCCGGCCATGGGGGCCCTAGGTGGTGCGGCCAAGAGTGGGCTGCCCCTCCCTCTCCTCCTCATTATATAGGTGGAAATCCCCAAGAGTTGTAGTCCAAGTCTTCGAATAAGACCCCAACAACAAAACCTCCCATATGTGGGAAACCTACTCAAGGAGGGAGTCCTACCCAAGGTGGGACTCCCACCTTTCCTTTAGGTGGGGTGGCCGGCCACCTATGGTGGAGTCCACCTGGGACTCCACCCCCTTAGGGCTGGCCGGCCATGCTAGGTGGAGTCCCTCTGGGACTCCGTCTTCCATAGTGATTTCTTCCTGACTTTTCTAGAACCTTCTAGAACCTTCCATAAATGCACCGGATCATTTTCAAACTTATAAAATGACTTCCTATATATGAATCTTATTCTCCGGACCATTCCGTAACTCCTCGTGATGTCCTGGATCCCATCCGAGACTCCGAACAAAACTTCGAACTCCATTCCATATTCCATATCTACTTAAACGACATCAAACCTTAAGTGTGTCACCCTACGGTTCGCGAACTATGTAGACATGGTTGAGACCTCTCTCCGACCAATAACCAATAGCGGGATCTGGAGATCCATAATGGCTCCCACATATTCAACGATGACTTTAGTGATCGAATGAACCATTCACATACGATACCGATTCCCTTTGTCACGCGATATTTTACTTGTCCAAGGTTTGATCATCGGTATCTCTATACCTTGTTCAACCTCGTCTCCTGACAAGTACTCTTTACTCGTACCATGGTATGTGGTCTCTTATGAACCATTCATATGCTTGCAAGATAATTAGATGACATTCCACCGAGAGGGCCCAGAGTATATCTATCCATCATCGGGATGGACAAATCCCACTATTGATCCATATGCCTCAACTCATACTTTCCGAATACCTAATCCCATCTTTATAACCACCCATTTACGCAGTGGCGTTTGATGTAATCAAAGTACCCTTCCGGCATAAGTGATTTATATGATCTCATGATCAAAAGGACTAGGTAACTATGTATCGAAAGCTTATAGCAAATAGAACTTAATGACGTGATCATATGCTACGCTTAATTGGGTGTGTCCATTACATCATTCATATAATGACATAACCTTGTTATTAATAACATCCAATGTTCATGATCATGAAACTATGATCATCTATTAATCAACAAGCTAGTTATACAAGAGGCTTACTAGGGACTCCTTGTTGTTCACATAACACACATTTATCAATGTTTCGGTTAATACAATTATAGCATGGTATGTAAACATTATCATAAACATAAAGATATATTATAATAACCATTTTATTATTGCCTCTTGGGCATTGATGTCTACGGGTGCTTCTATTCTTGTAGACAGTGTTGGGCCTCCAAGAGCAGAGGTTTGTAGAACAGCAGCAAGTTTCCCTTAAGTGGATCACCCAAGGTTTATCGAACTCAGGGAGGAAGAGGTCAAAGATATCCCTCTCAAGCAACTCTGCAACCACAAAGCAAGAAGTCTCTTGTGTCCCCAACACACCTAATAGGTGCACTAGTTCGGCGAAGAGATAGTGAAATACAGGTGGTATGAATGTATATGAGCAGTAGTAACGGCGCCAGAAAAGTGCTTGCTGGCGTGTAGTTGATGGTGGTAATATTGCGGGCGAGAGAAATGCGATGAAAACAGTAAACAAGCAGCGATAGCAGTATTTAGGAACAAGGCCTAGGGATCATACTTTCACTAGTGGACACTCTCAACTTTGATCACATAACAGAATAAATAGATAGATGCTAGACTCTACACCCTCTTGTTGGATGATGAACACCACTAATTGTGTAGGATTACACGAACCCTCAATGCCGGAGTTAACAACCTCCACAATATTCAATGTTCATATTTAAATAACCTTAGAGTGCATGACAGATCAACATAACCAAACCAAGTACTAACATAGCATGCACACTGTCACCTTCACTCTACGAAAGGAGGCATAGATCACATCAATACCATCATAGCAACAGTTAACTTCATAATCTACAAGAGATCACAATCATAGCCTATGCCAAGTACTAACACGATGCACACACTGCCACCTTTACACCATGCAGGAGGAATAGAGTACTTTAATAACATCACTAGAGTAGCACATAGATGAATAGTGATACAAAACTCATATGAATCTCAATCATGTAAGGCAGCTCATGAGATCATTGTATTGAAGTACATAGGAGAGAGATTAACCACATAGCTACCGGTACAGCCCTTAGCCTCGATGGAGAACTACTCCCTCCTCATGGGAGACAGCAGCGGTGATGAAGATGGCGGTGGAGATGGCAGCGGTGTCGATGACTCCGGGGGCAATTCCGTATCGGAGTTTTAGGTCGAGGACCCTTAAATAGGCGAAGAGGCGGCGTCAGAAGGTCAACGAGGCGACGACACCATAGGGGGGCGCGGGCCACCCCTGGGCCGCGCCGGCCTATCATATGGGGGGCCTGTGTCCCCTCTCTGGCGGCTCTCGGGTGTTCTGGATGCTTCCGGGGATTCTAAGATGCTGGGCGTTGATTTCGTCCGATTCCGAGAATATTTCCTTACTAGGATTTCTGAAACCAAAAACAACGAGAAACAAAGAATCGGCCCTTCAAAGATCTCGTCAATAGGTTAGTTCCGGAAAACGCATAAAATCATCATAAAGTATGTATGAAACATGTAGATATCATCAATAATGTGGCATGGAACATAAGAAATTATCGATACGTCGGAGACGTATCAGCATCCCCAAGCTTAGTTTCTGCTCGTCCCGAGCAGGTAAACGATAACAAAGATAATTTCTGGAGTGACATGCCATCATAACCTTGATCATACTATTGTAAGCACATGTAAGGAATGCAGCGATCAAAACAATGGTAATGCAATGAGTAAACAAATGAATCATATAGCAAAGACTTTTCATGAATAGTACTTTCAAGACAAGCATCGATAAGTCTTGCATAAGAGTTAACTCATAAAGCAATAATTCAAAGTAAGGGTATTGAAGCAACACAAAGGAAGATTAAGTTTCAGCGGTTGCTTTCAACTTGTAACATGTATATCTCATGGATAGTTGTCAACATAGAGTAATATAACAAGTGCAATATGCAAGTATGTAGGAATCAATGCACAGTTCACACAAGTGTTTGCTTCTTGAGGTAGAGAGAAAAAGGTGAACTGACTCAACATAAAGATAAAAGAATGGCCCTTCGCAGAGGGAAGCATCGATTGCTATATTTGTGCTAGAGCTTTGATTTTGAAAACAAGAAACAATTTTGTCAACGGTAGTAATAAAACATATGTGTTATGTAGATTATATCCTACAAGTTGCAAGCCTCATGCATAGTATACTAATAGTGCCCGCACCTTGTCCTAATTAGCTTGGATTACCTGGATTATCATTGCAATGCATATGTTTTAACCAAGTGTCACAAAGGGGTACCTCTATGCCGCCTGTACAAAGGTCTAAGGAGAAAGCTCGCATCGGATTTCTCGCTTTTGATTATTCTCAACTTAGACATCCATACCGGGACAACATAGACAACAGATAATGGACTCCTCTTTAATGCATAAGCATTCAACAATTATTAATTTTCTCATATGAGATTGAGGATATTTGTCCAAAACTGAAACTTCCACCATGGATCATGGCTTTAGTTAGCGGCACAATGTTCTTCTCTAACATTATGCATGCTCTAACCATTAAATAAGTGGTAAATCTCCCTTACTTCAGACAAGACGGACATGCATAGCAACTCACATGATATTCAACAAAGAGTAGTTGATGGCGTCCCCAGGAACATGGTTATCGCACAACAAGCAACTTAATAAGAGATAAAGTGCATAAGTACATATCCAATACCACAATAGTTTTTAAGCTATTTGTCCCATGAGCTATATATTGCAAAGACAAAGAATGGAAATTTAAAGGTAGCACTCAAGCAATTTACTTTGGAATGGCGGAGAAATACCATGTAGTAGGTAGGTATGGTGGACACAAATGGCATGGTGGTTGGCTCAAGGATTTTGGATGCATGAGAAGTATTCCCTCTCGATACAAGGTTTAGGCTAGCAAGGTTGTTTAGAGCAAACACAAGTATGAACCGGTACAGCAAAACTCACATAAAAGACATATTGCAAGCATTATAAGACTCTACACCGTCTTCCTTGTTGTTCAAACCCTTACTAGAAAATATCTAGACTCTAGAGAAACCACTCATGCAAACCAAATTTTAACAAGCTCTATGTATTTCTTCACTAATAGGTGCAAAGTATATGATGCAAGAGCTTAAACATGAGCACAACAATTGCCAAGTATCACATTATCCAAGACATTATAGCAATTACTACATGTAGCATTTTCCAATTCCAACCATATAACAATTTAACGAAGAAGAAACTTCGCCATGAATATTATGAGTAAAGCCTAAGGACATACTTGTCCATGTGCAACAGCGGAGCGTGTATCTCTCCCACACAATGAATGCTAGGATCCATTTTATTCAAACAAAACAAAAACAAAAACATACAGACGCTCCAAGTAAAGTACATAAGATGTGACCGAATAAAAATATAGTTTCAAGAGAAGGAACCTGATAATTTGTCGATGAAGAAGGGGATGCCTTGGGCATCCCCAAGCTTAGATGATTGAGTCTTCTTGAAATATGCAGGGATGAACCACCGGGGCATCCCCAAGCTTAGAGCTTTCACCCTTCTTGATCATAGTATATCATCCTCCTCTCTTGACCCTTGAAAACTTCCTCCACACCAAACTCGAAACAAACTCATTAGAGGGTTAGTGCATAATCAAAAACTCACATGTTCAGAGGTGACACAATCATTCTTAACACTTCTGGACATTGCTTAAAGCTACTGGAAGTCAATGGAATCGAAATATCCATCAAGCATATCAAAACAGGCAATGCGAAATAAAAGGCAGAATCTGTCAAAACAGAACAGTTCGTAATGACGAATTTTCTTGAGGCACCAGACTTGCTCAAATGAAAATGCTCAAATTGAATGAAAGTTGCGTACATATCTGAGGATCACTCACGTAAATTGGCATAATTTTCTGAGTTACCTACAGATAAGTTTGCCCAGATTCGTGACAGCAAAGAAATCTGTTTCTGCGCAGTAATCCAAATCTAGTATGAACCTTGCTATCAAAGACTTTACTTGGCACAACAATGCAATAAAATAAGATAAGGAGAGGTTTCTACAGTAGTAACAACTTCCAAGACACAAATATAAAACAAAAATACTGTAGTAAAATAAACACATGGGTTATCTCCCAAGAAGTTCTTTCTTTATAGCCATTAAGATGGGCTCAGCAGTTTTAATGATGCACTCGCAAGAAATAGTAGTTGAAGCAAAAGAGAGCATCAAGAGGCAAATTCAAAAAAAAATTAAGCCTAACATGCTTCCTATGAAAAGGAATCTTGTAAATAAACAAGTTATGTAGGCATAATGCAATAAGCATAGGAAAACTAGACAAGCTCAACTTCAAAATTTTAAGCATATAGAGAGGTGTTTTAGTAACATGAAAATTTCTACAACCATATTTTCCTCTCTCATAATAATATCCAGTAGCATCATGAGCAAACTCAACAATATAACTATCACATAAAGCATTCTTATCATGAGTCTCATGCATAAAATTATTACTCTCCACATAAGCATAATCAATTTTATTAGTTGTAGTGGGAGCAAATTCAACAAAGTAGCTATCATTATTATTCTCATCATCAAATATAGGAGGCATATTGTAATCATAATCAAATTTATCCTCCATAACAGGCGGCAACAAAAGACTACTATCATTATAATCATCATATATAGGAAGCAAAGTATCATCAAAGAAAATTTCCTCCTCAATGCCCGGGGGACTAAAAAGATCATGCTCATCAAAACCAGCTTCCCCAAGCTTAGAATTTTCCATAGCATTAGCAACAATAGTGTTCAAAACATTCATATTAATAACATTCCCATTAGCATGCATATAAAGTTCCATGGGTTTTTTAATTCTCTCTTCAAACACATCATGTCCTAATTCAAGATAAAGTTCATAAAGATCTCTCATATTTTTGTTGTTTTCCATTATGCCTAACTAGTGTAAACAAGAAACAAAAAGATGCAATTGCAGGATCTAAAGGAAATAGCTTCGAGCACAAACACAATGGCGCCAGAAAAGTATTGTTACCTAGAACCGGAGTATGAGTGCCTTTTACCTTTCCTCCCCGGCAACGGCGCCAGAAAAGTGCTTGATGTCTACGGGTGCTTCTATTCTTGTAGACAGTGTTGGGCCTCCAAGAGCAGAGGTTTGTAGAACAACAGCAAGTTTCCCTTAAGTGGATCACCCAAGGTTTATCGAACTCAGGGAGGAAGAGGTCAAAGATATCCCTCTCAAGCAACCCTGCAACCACAAAGCAAGAAGTCTCTTGTGTCCCCAACACACCTAATAGGTGCACTAGTTCGGCGAAGAGATAGTGAAATACAGGTGGTATGAATGTATATGAGCAGTAGTAACGGCGCCAGAAAAGTGCTTGCTGGCGTGTAGTTGATGGTGGTAATATTGCAGGCAGTAGAAACGCAGTAAAACAGTAAACAAGCAGCGATAGCAGTATTTAGGAACAAGGCCTAGGGATCATACTTTCACTAGTGGACACTCTCAACTTTGATCACATAACAGAATAAATAGATAGATGCTAGACTCTACACCCTCTTGTTGGATGATGAACACCACTAATTGTGTAGGATTACACGAACCCTCAATGCCGGAGTTAACAAGCTCCACAATATTCAATGTTCATATTTAAATAACCTTAGAGTGTATGACAGATCAACATAACCAAACCAAGTACTAACATAGCATGCACACTGTCACCTTCACGCTACGAAAGGAGGCATAGATCACATCAATACCATCATAGCAACAGTTAACTTCATAATCTACAAGAGATCACAATCATAGCCTACGTCAAGTACTAACACGATGCACACACTGCCACCTTTACACCATGCAGGAGGAATAGAGTACTTTAATAACATCACTAGAGTAGCACATAGATGAATAGTGATACAAAACTCATATGAATCTCAATCATGTAAGGCAGCTCATGAGATCATTGTATTGAAGTACATAGGAGAGAGATTAACCACATAGCTACCGGTACAACCCTTAGCATCGATGGAGAACTACTCCCTCCTCATGGGAGACAGCAGCGGTGATGAAGATGGCGGTGGAGATGGCAGCTGTGTCGATGACTCCGGGGGCAATTCCGTATCGAAGTTTTAGGTCGAGGACCCTTAAATAGGCGAAGAGGCGGCGTCAGAAGGTCAACGAGGCGACGACACCATAGGGGGGCGCGGGTCACCCCTGGGCCGCGCCGGCCTATCATCTGGGGGGCCTGTGTCCCCTCTCTGGCGGCTCTCGGGTGTTCTGGATGCTTCCGGGGATTCTAAGATGCTGGGCGTTGATTTCGTCCGATTCCGAGAATATTTACTTACTAGGATTTCTGAAACCAAAAACAACAGAAAACAGCAACTGGCCCTTCGGCATCTCGTCAATAGGTTAGTTCCGGAAAACGCATAAAATCATCATAAAGTATGTATGAAACATGTAGATATCATCAATAATGTGGCATGGAACATAACAAATTATCGATACGTCGGAGACGTATCAGGCATATCTCCAACAGTCTCCCACTTGCACTAGAGTCAATAATCTAGTTTACATTTGTAAAGATATAACACCTTGGCCTTCCGGTGCTTTATCATGTTTTGCTCACGGGTGAGGTTTTAGTCAACGTATCTGACACGCTCAGAAACGTATGTATTTTGTAATTCATTTGCGTCTCAACGCATCACTGATTTTTCAAATGAGTCGGCATTAAATATGTTTGGTCTTCTGGTGGAACCTTAATCCCGCGGTCTGAAATATGTCACTAATATTGTCACACACAATATAGCTTCAAAGTTCTGACACTATCGGAACTACACCAAGTTCTCAAAGAACTTCTCAACTTAACATCCTCAATCATTGTCAAAACAATGACATACTCTGCCTTCTTTTGTAGAATCCGTCACAATATTTAGAACACATCTAAATCTAGCATAGACTTATTCTAGCTCATTGTGCTACCTTTTAAACAACATTTAGCCTAATTGAGATTGAAATTTATTTTTATATGCGACCAAACTAATATCGGTGCAACACATTACAGCGATTTGTTTGTCATTACACCATACAAAATTATATATATATATCCTTGGTTCTTCTAAAGTACTCAAGAATATTCCTACCGTTTGTCCAATAATCATCACATGAATAATTCTGGTATATGCTCCTAAGTCTTTAGAGCACAGGACATCTGATTTTGTACATATTCTTCATGATCTAAAATCACTCATGTGTTTTTACTCATCGAGTGTCAAACACACTCAAGTCTTGTTAAAACTTTCATATGAAAAGAACACCTTCTTAATATTTCTATATTGAACTTCTTCAATATCCATTCTATGTACTTTGACTTAAACTTATTATGTGTTCCAATCTATCTTCATAGATCTTGACATTAAATATGTTTCAGTCCATATTCTTTCATTGAAGTTAATTCTCAATGAAAACTTTTATAATCAAGTATATAATTACATCATTTATAACCAACTATATGTCAACTACATAAGTATTATAAATATGTCTCAGCGCTCCCACTTAATTTCTTGCAAATGCAAGTATCTTCATCGTTTCTGATGAAATCAAAAACTCTTTGACTATTTCATCCGGTGAAGATTTCCAACTCCGCGATACTCACTTCATCTAATTTAAGTTCGTATACCTATCTAGTATTCCACAGACTAGCAAAACTCTTGGTTGTATCTTGTATACACCTTTAATACA
Source organism: Lolium perenne (assembly GCF_019359855.2). Lineage (NCBI taxonomy): Eukaryota > Viridiplantae > Streptophyta > Magnoliopsida > Poales > Poaceae > Lolium > Lolium perenne. Next base: position 187,240,139 of record NC_067246.2, on the reverse strand, counting down.
CACTTCTGTTAAGTAATGTATTTTTCCATCCTACTAGCATATCTCATAAAAGAAATATGTAGCGATTACTAGAATAATCCACATAGACTATAAGCATTGCTACGGAAGATCTAATCTTATCGTAGTCAACTCTTTGAACTTTGTCGTAAAAAACTTTTCGACAAGTTGAGCTTCTTCAAGGATATTTCATCCAAGTCCATCAATTTCATAGATCCATTTACTTTCAAGAAGTATTCATCTATCTTGGATTTCATGGCGTATAGCCATTTTAACGGAGTCGAGGCCCATCATAACTTCTTTGTATGTAGTTGGTTTATCATTATTCAAAATCAATCCTTTGTCATAAAATCATTTATTTGATCACAAAGTAAACCATACCTACAAGGTTCAATAGGTACTTTGATCTCCATGACTATAACATTTTGTAGACATGGGAGCCATGATCGTCGTGGCCGCTTCCGGAACCAATTCCGATGCTGCGCTACTCTGATCATTATGCTCAGGTTCATAATCCTTATCAAATTCTATTGTCCTCCCACTCAAATACTTCGCTAGAAACAATTTCTTGGAAATAAATAAGAAACATCGACAAACACTTTTGTCTTTGTATCCATAGTGGAAATAATTCCCAATCAATACTTTGGGATAACCAACAAAGACATTCATCCGATTTTGGTTGTAAACTCTTAGACCAAAATTTAAAGAAAGGACTATTAGGGTTTACACCCATGCCATAACTCGTATGGTGTCATTTCAACGGATCATGATGATGCTCTATTCAGTGTAAAAGCGGTAGTCACTAAAGCATAATCCACAAAAATATAATGGCATTCAATATTTTATCTCATCATTGACCCAACAAGGTTTGGATACATCTCTCAGATACTCCATCATCACTATGATACTCCAAAAACGTGAGTTGTAAAATAATTTCATAACTCTCTTAGATGTTTGCTAAAAACTCGTAATTCAAATATTTCTACCATGATCAAATCATAGATATTTGACTTTTCTATTACGATGATTTCCACTTCATGCTGAAATTTATTTGAATGCATTCAAATGTTTCAAACTTCTTCCTTATCGAATATATCCACATATATATACTCAATTCATTGTTGGAAGTTTTCATGAAGTAGAAGAATCTCCCGCACACAACTATGCCCAGTGAACCATATACATCATCATGTATGTTTCCACTAAAATAGTTGCCCGTTTCAACTTTTGGCCTATGAACGGTATTTTAGTCATTCTCTTTAGAAAAGATTTGCAAGCGCCAAACGATTCAAAAATCAAATGACTCCAAAAATCCATTTGCATGGAGTTCCTTCATGCGTTCCTTTCTAACATGACCTAAATGGCGGTTCCACAAATAAGTGGAATTCAAATCATTTGCCTTATGGCATTTTAGCGTCATTGTTATGTGTGTGTGTGTTTCACCATTAAGATTTATAATAACTTATCCATCGTACATGGAGTAATGTCATAATTTTGAACAACTCATTGTTTTCATTTGACCAGAGCAAAATAACAATTATTAAGTTCTTTATTATAAATTCTAAGGGCTAGATAGAATGCCAACGATGAACATAATAACACTTTATTTTTGTTCCAGACGTGCATTCCTATCATATTCCTTGTCAGTCACTTAGGCCATTGTATTCTTATATTGTGTTGTTTTGTATGACACTTCATACCAACCAATATGGTACTAATACCCAAGAATTTCATTGTGTGACCTAACTAGGAATACAACCATAATATGTATATCATTTATATACACCTGAGCTAGACTTTCTAGTCTTATCTTTTCTTTCTGCCAAAATATATTTTGTAGTTTCTCTTTTAGATTTCTTCATTATTCAGAAAACACTTCATCTTTAACAACTTCTAGGTTTGTTGGTCAAATACCAATAACCTTGAGGTTCTTACTTTGAAGTTGATCATCATATGACAAGTTTTCTAGATTTCATTATTAGTAACTTTGTAATATGATGAAAAATTTCACTCATAATTTTATCCATCAATTCATGAAGACTTTCCGAGACCATGTCTTTACATGCTAGGCTCGTAAAGTTTAACCTTAGTATTCACATGTGCAAATCTGGCTTGCACCCGTTGTATGCACACGTAGAATCTATAACACCCGATCATCACGTGATGCTTCGAAACGACGAGTCTTACCAACGGTGCATACTAAGGATGATTACTTCATGGATATGCGAATATCGTTAGTGCCCAACTTAGTTGGAGGATTGGGACGCCGGGCGTCTTCAACCTTCGTACATTCCCATAAAACTTATGAGTTTATGTAGTATCACTAGATTATATTCTATCATCTTGCAGTAAGGTCTTAGATATCGCATATATCTCATACCTCGCTTATTTCTGAAAACAAACTTTTCAGCTCCTTACTTTTCAAACAGATTTGAACTTCAAGTTTCACAGAGACAAGATGACTTTAGGTACTAATTGAAACCATAGCTCTTTGAATCAACAATGTGAGATTTACCAAAAGTTTTCAATGGGACTTAATCATTTCTTGAATCTTTAACAATACGTACCAGCCCGTAAAGTTTCTTGTCAGACTTAGCAGTATTTCTATCTCAATTACAAGACTAGCGCATGGTAGAAAACGGATGCCAATACTACAAAATTAATTCAAAATACTACTCAGACTATGTTCACGATAATTAGTTCATGTTTTAATCTAATTACTAATGAACTCCCACTTAATACAACATCCCTCATAGTTGTTAAGTGGTACACGATCCACATCCACTACATCAAAACCGATCATCACGTGAGATGATGTAGCTTCAATGGTGAACATCAACATGTTGATCATATCATCCATATGACTCGTGTTCAACCTTTCGGTTTCCGTTGTCCCGAGGCCATGTCTGTACATGCTAGGCTCGTCAAGCAAACCCAAGTATTCCACGTGTGCAACATGGCTTACACCCGTTGTATATGAACATTGAATCTATCACATCCGATCATCACGAGATGCTTTGAAACGACGAACTTTGGCAACAGTGCATACGAGGGGAGAACACTTTATTATCTTGATATTAATGTGAGGGATCATCTTATAATGCTACCGTCGCGTTCTAAGCAAAATAAGATGCATAAAGGATTAACATCACATGCAATTCATATGTGATATGATATGGCCCCTTTGTCTTTGCGCCTTTGATCTTCATCTCCAAAGCACGGACATGATCTCCATCATCAACGGGCATGATCTCCATCATCGTCGGCGTAGCGTCAAGATCCATGGCGCCGTCTTCATAGTTGTTCACCTCATGTAGTAACTATTACAACTACTTTGAAATACTACTCAACATGAAATTTAAAGACAACCATAAGGCTCCTGCCGGTTGCCACAATACAATAATGATCATCTCATACATATTCATCATCACATCATGGCCATATCACATCACCAAACCCTGCAAAAACAAGTTAGACGTCTCTAATTTGGTTTGCATATTTTACGTGGTTTAGGGTTTTCGAGTAAGATCCAATCTACCTACGAACATGAACCACAACGGTGATACTAGTGTTGTCAATAGAAAGAGTAAATTGAATCTTCACTATGGTGGGAGAGACAGACACCCGCAAAGCCACTTATGCAATACAAGTTGCATGTCGAACGTGGAGCAAGTCTCATGAACGCGGTCATGTAAAGTTAGCCCGAGCCGCTTCATTCCACCATGCCACAAAGATGCAAAGTACTCGAACTAAAGACAACAAAGCATCAACACCCACAAAACAATTGTGTTCTACTCGTGCAACCAATCTATGCATAGACACGGCTCTGATACCACTGATGGGATTCGTAACATAGAAAACAAAAAATTTCCTACCACGAGAATGCAATCCAAGCCAAGATGCAATCTAGAAGATGGTAGCAACGAGGGGATGAACGAGACTAACCCTTGAAGATTTCCAAAGCCTACGAGATTAGATCTCGTTGTTGCAGAAGATGATCACTTGCCGCTTTCAAAAGCGCGTAGAAGATCTTGACGGTGCCACAATCGGGCAGCACCTCCGTACTCGGTCACACGTTCGGTGTTGATGAAGACGACGTCCTTCTCCCCGTTCCAGCGGGCAGCGGAAGTAGTAGATCCTCCTCGGAATCCCGGCAGCACGACGGCGTGGTGGCGGTGGTGGTGGAGAACTCCGGCAGGGCTTCGCCTATGCACTGCTGGAGTAGTATGTGGAGGAGGGGTGCTAGGGTTTGGGGAGAGAGAAAGGGGTAGGGCGCCGGCCATGGGGGCCCTAGGTGGTGCGGCCAAGAGTGGGCTGCCCCTCCCTCTCCTCCTCATTATATAGGTGGAAATCCCCAAGAGTTGTAGTCCAAGTCTTCGAATAAGACCCCAACAACAAAACCTCCCATAGGTGGGAAACCTACTCAAGGAGGGAGTCCTACCCAAGGTGGGACTCCCACCTTTCCTTTAGGTGGGGTGGTCAGCCACCTATGGTGGAGTCCACCTGGGACTCCACCCCCTTAGGGCTGGCCGGCCAAGCTAGGTGGAGTCCCTCCGGGACTCCGTCTTCCATAGTGATTTCTTCCGGACTTTTCTAGAACCTTCCATAAATGCACCGGATCATTTTCAAACTTATAAAATGACTTCCTATATATGAATCTTATTCTCTGGACCATTCCGGAACTCCTCGTGATGTCCTGGATCCCATCCGAGACTCCGAACAAAACTTCGAACTCCATTCCATATTCCATATCTACTTAAACGACATCAAACCTTAAGTGTGTCACCCTACGGTTCGCGAACTATGTAGACATGGTTGAGACCTCTCTCCGACCAATAACCAATAGCGGGATCTGGAGATCCATAATGGCTCCCACATATTCAACGATGACTTTAGTGATCGAATGAACCATTCACATACGATACCGATGCCCTTTGTCACGCGATATTTTACTTGTCCAAGGTTTGATCATCGGTATCTCTATACCTTGTTCAACCTCGTCTCCTGACAAGTACTCTTTACTCGTACCATGGTATATGGTCTCTTATGAACCATTCATATGCTTGCAAGACAATTAGACAACATTCCACCGAGAGGGCCCAGAGTATATCTATCCATCATCGGGATGGACAAATCCCACTATTGATCCATATGCCTCAAATCATACTTTCCGAATACCTAATCCCATCTTTATAACCACCCATTTACGTAGTGGCGTTTGATGTAATCAAACTACCCTTCCGGCATAAGTGATTTATATGATCTCATGGTCAAAAGAACTAGGTAACTATGTATCGAAAGCTTATAGCAAATAGAACTTAATGACGTGATCATATGCTACGCTTAATTGGGTGTGTCCATTACATCATTCATATAATGACATAACCTTGTTATTAATAACATCCAATGTTCATGATCATGAAACTATGATCATCTATTAATCAACAAGCTAGTTATACAAGAGGCTTACTAGGGACTCCTTGTTGTTCACATAACACACATGTATCAATGTTTCGGTTAATACAATTATAGCATGGTATGTAAAAATTATCATAAACATAAAGATATATTATAATAACCATTTTATTATTGACTCTTGGGCATATCTCCAACAAGCGGATGCGGTGAGGCGCAATGCCCTGACCCCGTGTGTGTCGAGCTCAACTGCCGCACAGTGTACCAGGCCTCGACGGGCGGCCCCGCTGCTCGGCCTCCTCGATCGAGCTCCGCCTGGATGACAACTAATTACTGGGTTCCTGTGATCAATAACAGGGTTGTTGCAGTACTTGTAGCAGCAAATATTATTTATATAAGTTCGTCCCTCAGAAGCTTTGCAAATGAAAATAAACACAACCCCGCAACTGCGTTGTCAGGCGCAGCCACGTTCGCATCCAAATTGTGGTTTGTAAATATACTATACTATAAGTTACTAAGATGACAATAGTTTGAGAGTTTGAAGTAACTAAAAGCAAAGTAAATAACAAATGCAACTAAAACAAGGGAGTGTTGGTTGAGGGTGTTTGTGATATGGTTGAGGGGTTCTTAAGGAGTGTAGGTTCCACCACTAGTATTGGTACTACTTATAATTAGGATGAACTATGTCTTTGGGTACATTAGATATGGGGGAGCTCGGTAATAAGATGTACTAGTGCATCTCCTAATAACCACTGCAATGACCTTCAGCAAGCCACCTATTGACCCATCACAATTAAAGGTATTCCTTATGTTATCGATGCAAGCATAATGAGTCCCTCCTTATCCCCCTTTTCCATATGATAGTGTGACACACACGATATGTCACTTCCCGTCGTACACACAACCATACTTCAAAGGGTAATTCCTTCTATTGTCCCGGAGGCAAATATTATGTGGTGCACTGATACGTCTCCAACGTATCGATAATTTCTTATGTTCCATGCCACTTTATTGATGATACCTACATGTTTTATGCATACTTTATGTCATATTTATGCATTTTCCGGCACTAACCTATTAACAAGATGCCGAAGAGCCAGTTGTTGTTTTCTGCTGTTTTTGGTTTCAGAAATCCTAGTAAGGAAATATTCTCGGAATTGGACGAAATCAACGCCCAGGGGCCTATTTTGCCACGAAGCTTCCAGAAGTCCGAGGGAGAGACGAAGTGGGGCCACGGAGCGCCGCCACACTAGGGCGGCGCGGCCCAGGGGGGCCCGCGCGGCCCTAGCGTGTGGGGCCCCCATCAGCCCTCCGACTCCGCCCTTCCGCCTACTTAAGGTCTTCGTCGCGAAACCCCCAGTACCGAGAGCCACGATACGGAAAACCTTCCAGAGACGCCGCCGCCGCCAATCCCATCTCGGGGTATTCAGGAGATCGCCTCCGGCACCCTGCCGGAGAGGGGAATCATCTCCCGGAGGACTCTTCACCGCCATGGTCGCCTCCGGAGTGATGAGTGAGTAGTTCACCCCTGGACTATGGGTCCATAGCAATAGCTAGATGGTCGTCTTCTCCTAATTGTGCTTCATTGTTGGATCTTGTGAGCTGCCTAACATGATCAAGTTCATCTATCTGTAATACTATATGTTGTGTTTGTTGGGATCCGATGAATAGAGAATACTATGCTATGTTGATTATCAATCTATTATCTATGTGTTGTTTATGATCTTGCATGCTCTCCGTTACTAGTAGAGGCTCTGGCCAAGTTTTTACTCTTAACTCCAAGAGGGAGTATTTATGCTCGATAATGGGTTCATGCCTCCATTAAATCTGGGACAGTGACAGAAAGTTCTAAGGTTGTGGATGTGCTGTTGCCACTAGGGATAAAACATCGATGCTATGTCTAAGGATGTAGTTGTTGATTACATTACGCACCATACTTAATGCAATTGTCTGTTGTTTGCAACTTAATACTGGAAGGGGTTCGGATGATAACCTGAAGGTGGACTTTTTAGGCATAGATGCATGCTAGATAGCGGTCTATGTACTTTGTCGTAATGCCCAATTAAATCTCACAATACTCATCATATCATGTATGTGCATGGTCATGCCCTCTTTATTTGTCAATTGCCCAACTGTAATTTGTTCACCCAACATGCTTATTCTTATGGGAGAGACACCACTAGTGAACTGTGGACCCCGGTCCATTCTTTTAATCGAATACAATCTACTGCAATACTTGTTCTACTATTTTCTGCAAACAATCATCATCCACACTATACATCTAATCCTTTGTTACAGCAAGCCGGTGAGATTGACAACCTCACTGTCACGTTGGGGCAAAGTAATTTGGTTGTGTTGTGCAGGTTCCACGTTGGCGCCGGAATCCCTGGTGTTGCGCCGTGCGGTGACCCAGCGTACCACTGCATGGTGTAGTACACAAGTCGTTGACATAACACAAGTGAAACACCGTTCCACTCATATTACATCTCTCAGAGTGGTACAACAGAAACATATGCGAGTCCAAGGTATGTCTATAGAAGTACACACGAACTGTTTACATAAGATCCACACAGCCTCCTACTTTACAGTGAGGTAAAACTTCAAATAAAGCTCCAAAAGAACGACTCGTAGTCTATCTTATTGCTAACTCAAGTTTAAGAGCTAATTGGCTTGCTATAGAACTCTAGCTACTTAGGTGCTAGGATTAGGGAAAGGTTCCCTTTTATTTCTAGTCTAGGTTTTCATAATAGCTGATGCAGAAGTTGACTCCATTGACTTCTTTGATTGGATTCTTCATCTTATTGCAGTTGACCTCTTTGTCTTCGAGTTCCACGGTAGTTTCTCCTTCGGTGTCTTGATCTAAGAAGGGGGTTCAAATGGGATAGAATGAGTACGAGCGTACTCAGCAAGTTCATATTAGGAAATATGTGTATCATGCACTAGCTACAGCCATAGACCATAAAGTCATAGGCCAATGCAAGTTTTTGTAATCATTTCTTCAAAAGGTTTATTTTATTCTGAAACTATGCCCGTCAGTCTTCACAGGTTGACTAGAACTTCGTGGAGTTCCTTTCCTGCCGTGTTCGCAGTTCCCTTCCCGGAACAGGGAGTGACAGTCACAATTCTTGATACCCTCTGCAGAGGTGCGTTACTTTACCCCACAAGAGATCTTAACCATGTTGCCGGCTGAGAGTATGTCCTCAGCTCGTCCACACTTCCTTTGGTGTGAGGCCCAGTATAAGATCCAAGCCAATCACTGCCTTCTCCGCGACCCTGCAAACCCACCCTTTTGTCCAACCGTACACCTCCAGTAGACTTCCCCCGATAATACGGCTTTACTCATGGTGTACTCCGGACAATCCCTCATAGATCGAAGAGCTTATCATCACTAATGGATGGGGATTTAAAAGGATTTCCCAACCTATTGCGGCAGTGCCTCCAAGACCCCACCGCTCTCCGATCCGTTGGCGTGCGTAAGGGAAAAGATACAATGACTTCCCCAGAGCCATTATAGATCTTATGGATAACGCGATATGTACGGCGCTAGAATCACTGGACGGCATTGGTAATTAATCCTAGGGTGATATAACCCATGCAATGGAACCTCCACCATATCAACACATACCATGGTTCCATTGCCCACCACATAGTCATATTCATAATTGTAAAATAATACTTTGCTTTTCAATGCATGAGTGATAAGTATAGTACTTTGCATATAGTTTGATACAAATAATCAAATGACATGAGCAAGCGATGAACTTGCCTTTCTTGACTGCAAGATTATGCAGGCAAAAGCTTCGATACGTGATAACTCCAAATTCTGAAATACCATCATCGTCCGGTAAGGACAATGTTTAAAGAACTGGCAAAGATGCTATAATGCATAGTATGAGATGCAATCGTCCCGAGCGTAACCTAACCTCGATGATTTAGGATGTATGAGTTGTAAAGATTTCTTTAGGGTTGGTTGCACTTTTAGAATGGTTCTCAAACAAGGTTCTTATTAGGGTTTGGCTTTATTAGCATCATAACCAAATGATATAAGACATCATAACAATCATACACATAAAGAATAGTGGTGGAACGATAGGTAAAGAACAGTTGTAAATTTTAAATTCTACAGAGCATGGTTGATGACTACTTATACTATACTTCAAAAGAATAACTTTTGAAGAACATGTTGGATTAGAAATAGTAAGTACTTTAAATAGGAACTAGGGCTTCTATGGTTTAATTAACATTTGTACTTCAAAAGAATAACCTTTGAAGAACAAGTCAATAAGAATAAGGGCTACTTTAAATAGGAGCTATGGCTTCTAGGGTTTACTATTGGATTCATTTAGTTCCACTAATAGGAACTAGTTGGGTTCTTAAATAGAATTGCTTTACTAAATAGTCTCTAATGGTTTCTAAGCTAAGTGGCTTATCATTTCCTAAGTAGGGTTTAGTGGAATAGGAGCATGTGATGTGAATTACTACACAAGATTGGTATTAGGGTTCATCACTATGGTTTAACTAGGGTTTGATAGTTGAGGTTAATCCTAATGGTATGGTATATAGTAATATGGATCAATGGTACTAATTCAATTAACAAGTTAGGGTTTATACCTAGGTGATACTAGTGAATCATATAGGTTTTAATTAAGAATAGGAACATGAAATGATAATCTCATGTGAATTGGTTCTATGTTAATGGATCATAAGCATGCATTCATTGGTTACTTATCAAGGTTCTACAAGTAAAGTTGAAGTGGCTATGATCACATGGCTTAAATCTTTAGGGTTTTAGAATTTAAACCATTTTTGAGATGATCACATAAAATAATGGAATCAAAGTCTTACTAAATTGAAACTAGGGTTTCTAAATTATGGTACATCTCCTAAAATAATAATTGATAATAGAGGTGTGGTAACTAATTACTTTGAATCAAAATTAGTAATGGTTTAACATTTTATTAATATGCACAAGAATTAATAATTAGAGTAACTCCTATTTTAGTTTAATTAAGAATCAGGGTTTAATAATTGTTATCAGGGTTTAAAATAATTAACTTGTTAACTAAAGATGTTTAAGTAAATAAGTTTTGGATTTACCAAAATAATATTGGCTTATAATATTTTCTTGGGTTATTACTATTTAAAGAAAATAGAAAATAATAATTTGCAAATTAGGGTTTATGAATTACCACTAATAATTAAGTTAATGCAATCATGGTAAATAAAATTAATCTTAACATTTTACTTAGTTACTGAATAGTTAAAATTTAATTTTTACACTTTACTAGTTATTGAATTCCAATTGTACTTTAAATAAATGAAATGGCATAATTAATAAGGTTAAAAATAAATGGATTTTTATTTTGTCACACATTTTTGTTTTATATTTTATTTGAATAGAGTTTATTTTTGTGAGCATTTTGATATATTATTCATATTTTTCTGAGTTGAAATGATTTTTCTATGATTTTACAAAGTTTCAATTATTTACTGGAATTTAAATTAAACAGAAAAGCTAAAGGTACCGGTTCACACCCTAGCTACAGAGACTGACCCGTGGGGTCAAGCCCAGCGTGGCAGCCACGTGAGCAAGACCAAGTCAAAATGTTTGACTGGCCCAGGGGCTCAACTCCGGCGAGCAGACTCCCGACGTCGGCGGCGCTAGGGGGTTCCCGCGGACGTGCGACTAAGCCTAATCGACGCAGCACTAAACGCTGAACCGAACGGTGGTGGTGCCTCCGCCAAATGGTCACCGGAGTTGCTCTGGCGAGCATCATCTGCGGCGGTGCACGGCGGCCAACTATCAAATCGAGGCTACGGTTGATGATTAAGCGAGAGAGATTGTCCTTGAGATGCGCAAGAGTCACCTGAATATATTGGTGGGCTCGGTGAGGCTTGAGGTGGCCGGAGACGAGCTCACCGTCGCGGATTCCGGCGATCTGCTTCAAGGGGAAAACCTAAAATTGGCGATGTACCGGGCCCTCCTTGATGCTCTGCTCCTCCAGACGACTCTACTCGATCAGGCGCGTCGATTGAGCTACGCCATGAGCTCCGGGAGGGTCTCATCCGTCGTCACCAAGGTGAACGCCGGCGACAGTGAGTGGAAGAACACGCGAAATAGAGGATGACGGAGAAGCAATGGATGGGCGGCGAGGTACTAGGGTTTCACAGCGGAGCTACTAGTGGTTTTATAGCGTGAGGGAAGCTCTACAGCGGCGACGCGGTGGCGGAGACGGCCGGGATGCGTCGGTCCGTGGTTTGCTCGATTTGGGCACGAATCGGGACGCACCGAGGGTAAGACGGACGCGAAGTTGTTTGTACGGGGTTCAGAGGTCGCCTGCGACGTCCAGAGCGTGCTCATCTCCAACGAGGACGTGGCCTGAGCTCACCTCTGCGCTGTCGACGCCGGAGAAGAGAACGAAGACGATTCTCCATAGCACGATTTTTAAAGCAGGCGAATCGGTATGCTGGTGGGTCGACTTTGTTCGCGGGCTGGGCTACTGGTGGGCTTGGTGTTGGGCTTCGACCGAAGAGGTGCTGGGCTGCGACGGTCCAGGTAAGTTTCCCTCCTTTTCTTATTTCAAACTTTCTATTTTCTGTTTTTATTTTCTGTTTTGATATTTGAATTCAAATTTGATTTCTGCTTTGTTTTGTAGGTTCAAAACTATTTGAATATCCATATCACTTCTTGATAATACTCACTGCATAATTCTTTTGTTTAAACAACTATTGAATTTTAATTAGAGTGACATTTAGTGAGGATTAATTAACAAAGAAATAGGTTTAGCTTTTTATCTCACTTCCTTTTTAATTTAGGAACCAGATCTATTTAAATGGTTTGAAATTTATAGCTGATGCATAATGAACATATGATTAGGTTGAGATAGTACTTAATAATATGGATTGTTCACATATAACTCTCCTTATGGCTAGAGTTTAAAATAAATGGTAATGAGAATGGGGTTGGTTCATGATTTTATGTGAATAACTATTTCTAGGGTTTAGGAAAATGGTTAAACAAACTCTATAATTACCAATCTTGCTTAGCAACTTCTAGCTTAAATTATCTGAGATAGATCCTATGCTCATCATGGTTGACTCATTTGTTAAAATGTGGGTTTAATTATGACACAATATTCCATTTGGGCAACTAAACAAGGTGATTGGAAATCAAAGTGGAATTGGTTATTGGTTTCACTCTACTCACCAAATGGAAGCTAGTCTTAACTATATATGGCTTGGTTTATTACTTGTGATCCATGATACACAAGTTAGGACATAATATTCTATGTGGTGTGAATTCTACTTGAAAGGTTTAGGGTTTTGCATAAGCTTCACTAAATTGAAGTATACCTAGGCATGAGGTATGGCAGGGTTCTAATTATAATCCAAGTTAATCCATGGGTTGGAATTCAAATGTAGTTTAGGGTTTAAGTAGTGATCACCAATGTGATACACAACTAGGATTAGAATATGAGCATAAGCTTTGGTTATGTTTCACTAATGGAACATGGCTCTCATCTACAAGATTAAAGGTTGGTTTAAACAAGTAAGATGTAATACTACTCTAAAATTCTCTAGGATAGACATGGCTATGGTTAGCATCTATAATCTCTCTCACTTCTAAATGTCTTGTAATAGCCTAAGGTCCTACTCAAGATATGATGATATGATCCTCTAAATATATGGTTTGCCTAGGGATTCTACCTTGCAATATTCTGTAGCTTGTTCTTCAGGAAATCTGATAAACCTGCATCTTGTGGTATGCCTCCACCTCCTAGCTTCTTCATCTTGATCCTAGCTAATTCACATGGAATGGCTCTATGTGTTTGTTCTCATGTATCATGGTACTTGATGAGCAAATGGATGAAGGGTGTGGCTCTATTTATAGGCTTGGGCAAGCTCTAGTATCATGACACATAGATGGTGACTCTTGTGTTGGTTTGATGAGTAAGGTGCTTGGGTGTCATGCCCTCATCCATAGCAATCCTTTGAGCATGAGGTGGCATAACTTGGAAAGCAAGTCATGTAGATATTTTCCAAATATGTGGCAAGATCATTATCCTCTCATATGATTTATTTTTGGTTAGCCAAGTGGCATTTGTTACTAAATATCTTGTGGATGGTTTTATTATTGTGGATGAATCACTATATCATATTGGATTGGATTTATATTATAATATTGATCAAAAGATCAAGGTTGAAGGTTATTCCTCAAATTTGGATAGTTGGTGTTTGATTTCACCAAGGCATGATCATATGAGTTTCAAAATACTCATAGTCAGTTTGATTCAAATAGTTTGAACTATAAATCGTAATGTAAATGGATTTAGTTTTATGATATTCCATATACTTAATAAGTTATGATTTAAATAAGAATGTGTGGCTTTTATGCACTTTAGACCCTGTGGTTTAACTTATTTATAAGTGAATTAAATTACACACAAAAGTAGTTGCTAACTTTTAAGTGTTTAATAAGTTAGGGTTTGATTCTTAAAGAATGTGTTGTTGTAAAACTAATTCCATTTGATCTAATCCATAGATCAAATCATCTCTACCCAAAACAAGGTTTTAGGGAAGATCACAGAGAAGTTTATAGCGCTTGACTTGATGATCTACTTCAGTTCCAGCAAGTCAAGTGAAACTTCAGTTACTGTGGTAAGTTTTATTTGAAAGCGCGAAAATCCCCCCGGATTTTCTATGCATGAATGCAATGCACACTTTGGTGTTCTCTCATTTTATTGCCTCTAAACCTGGGATATTACACGCCGCACTACACTCCGCCGCCATCAACCTTCAACGTGCTTCTTGGCTCCTACTGGTTCGATAAACCTTGGTTTCTTACTGAGGGAAAACTTGCCGCTGTACGCATCACACCTTCCTCTTGGGGTTCCCAACGGACGCGTGCTGTACGCGTATCAAGCTCTTTTTCTGGTGCCGTTGCCGGGGAGATCAAGACACGCTGCAAGGGGAGTCTCCACTTCCAATCTCTTTATTTTGTTTTTGTCTTGCTTTACTTTATTTACTACTTTGTTTGCCGCACTAAAACAAAATATAAAAAAATTAGTTGCTAGTTTTACTTTGCTTGTTATCTTGTTTGATATACTAAAAACACAAAAAAAAAATTACTTGCATTTACTTTATTTAGTTTGCTTTATTTACTATCGCTAAAATGAGTAATCCTGAAGTTGAAGTTCGTTCGTTTAAACAACAAGGGGGAGAATGTTTAAAAGATGCTTGGTATAGAATTAGTGATGCCCATAATAGGTGCACTAAGAAGCACTCCACCACTATCCTACTCAGGAATTTTTATGTTGGTATCTCTACCTGGAATAGGTATGTTCTTGATTGTCTCGCGGGAGGTAACTTCCTAGGTACTCCTGCCTTAGAAGCTAGTTGCATTATTGAGAGTCTATTTGGAATACCACCTGTTAATGAAGTTAAAATTGAAACCTCTCTTGAAGATGTCATGAAAAAGTTGGAAACCATAGAGCAAAACCTTCCAAGTATTGAGACTAATTTGGGAGCATTACTTGATAGCACTGATAAACTTGATAAATCTCTAGGTGAAATTAATGGGAGAATTGCCATCTTAGAAGCTTGTGCTATATATGATAATCAAACCCAAAGGATTAGTGAACTTGAAGAGGCTATGGGAACATTGGGTTCAACCTTTTCATCTATAAAGTTTAGAGAGAAAGCTTATGTGGGTAAGGAGCAAAAGTTCATGTATGTCTCTAAGGTGCCTAAACCAAAAAGCTATTATAGGCCTAAAATTGATAAAGCTCTTAAAACCACTATAGATAAGGGAGCATCTAAGATACCTAATGGGACAAATTATGAAAATTATGATGTTGATGCTTCGTCTCTTGATAATACTTGATACACACTTTCTGCGCCTAGCTGAAAGGCGTTAAAGAAAAGCGCTTATGGGAGACAACCCATGATTTTACTACTGCACTTTTGTTTTATATTTGAGTCTTGGAAGTTTTTACTACTGTAGCAACCTCTCCTTATCTTAATTTTGTTGCATTGTTGTGCCAAGTAAAGTCTTTGATAGTAAGGTTCATACTAGATTTGGATTACTGCGCAGAAACAGATTTCTTGCTGTCACGAATCTGGGCCTAATTCTCCGTAGCTAACTCAGAAAATTATGCCAATTTACATGTGTGATCCTCAGATATGTACGCAACTTTCATTCAATTTGAGCATTTTCATTTGAGCAAGTCTGGTGCTTCTTAGAAATTCGTCTTTACGAACTGTGCTGTTTTGACAGATTCTGCCTTTTATTTCGCATTGCCTGTTTTGCTATGCTTGATGGATTTTTCTATTCCATTAACTTTCAGTAGCTTTGTGCAATGTCCAGAAGTGTTAAGAATGATTGTGTCACCTCTGAACATGTAAATTTTAATTGTGCACTAACCCTCTAATGAGTTGTTTTAAGTTTGGTGTGGAGGAAGTTTTCAAGGATCAAGAGAGGAGGATGATACAATATGATCAAGGAGAGTGAAAGCTCTAAGCTTGGGGATGCCCCGGTGGTTCACCCCTGCATATTTCAAGAAGACTCAAGCGTCTAAGCTTGGGGATGCCCAAGGCATCCCCTTCTTCATCGACAACATTATCAGGTTCCTCTAGTGAAACTATATTTTTATTCCATCACATCTTATGCACTTTGCTTGGAGCGTCGGTTTGTTTTTGTTTTTGTTTTTGTTTGAATAAAATGGATCCTAGCATTCATTGTGTGGGAGAGAGACACGCTCCGCTGTTGCATATTGACAAATATGTCCTTAGGCTTTACTCATAGTATTCATGGCGAAAGTTTCTTCTTCGTTAAATTGTTATATGGTTGGAATGGGAAAATGATACATGTAGTAATTGCTAAAATGTCTTGGATAATGTGATACTTGGCAATTGTTGTGCTCATGTTTAAGCTCTTGCATCATATACTTTGCACCTATTAATGAAGAAATACATAGAGCTTGCTAAAATTTGGTTTGCATAATTGGTCTCTCTAAGGTCTAGATAATTTCTAGTATTGAGTTTGAACAACAAGGAAGACGGTGTAGAGTCTTATAATGTTTACAATATGTCTTTTATGTGAGTTTTGCTGCACCGCTTCATCCTTGTGTTTGTTTCAAATAACCTTGCTAGCCTAAGCCTTGTATCGAGAGGGAATACTTCTCATGCATCCAAAATCCTTGAGCCAACCACTATGCCATTTGTGTCCACCATACCTACCTACTACATGGTATTTCTCCGCCATTCCAAAGTAAATTGCTTGAGTGCTACCTTTAAACAATTCAAAATTTATTACCTCTGATTTGTGTCAATGTTTTATAGCTCATGAGGAAGTATGTGGTGTTTATCTTTCATTCTTGTTGGGCAACTTTCACCAATGGACTAGTGGCTTCATCCGCTTATCCAATAATTGCAAAAAAGAGCTGGCAATGGGATTCCCAGTCCCAAATTAATTAACAAAAATAGACACTCCTCCATGGTATGTGATTGTTGGACGGCACCCGAAGGATTCGGTTAGCCATGGCTTGAGAAAGCAAAGGTGGGGAGGAGTGTCATCTAAATAAAACTAAAATAAAAAGGCACTCCTTCATGGTATGAGATTGTTGGCAGGCACCCGAGGATTCGGTTAGCCATGGTTTGTGAAAGAAAGGTTGGAAGGAGTGCCACACAAAAATAAAAAAAATGGGAGCCGCTCTTTGAAGGTTTGTCTGGCAAGGGGGTTAGAGTGCCCACTACCATTCGTTGACAACAACAAACACCTCTCAAAATTTTACTTTTATGCTCTCTATATGTTTTCAAAATCAAATCTCTAGCACAAGCATAGCAATCAATGCTTCCCTCTGCGAAGGGCCTTTCTTCTACTTTTATGTTGAGTCAGTTCACCTATTTCTCTCCATCTTAAGAAGCAAACACTTGTGTGAATTGTGCATTGATTCCTACATACTTGCATATTGCACTTGTTATATTACTTTATGTTGACAATATCCATGAGATATACATGTTACAAGTTGAAAGCAACCGCTGAAACTTAATCTTCCTTTGTGTTGCTTCAATGCCTTTACTTTGAATTATTGCTTTATGAGTTAACTCTTATGCAAGACTTATTGATGCTTGTCTTGAAAGTACTATTCATGAAAAGTCTTTGCTATATGATTCAATTGTTTACTCATGTCATTTACATTGCTTTGATCGCTGCATTCATTACATGTGCTTTACAATAGTATGATCAAGATTATGATGGCATGTCACTCCAGAAATTATCTTTGTTATCGTTTACCTACTCGGGACGAGCAGGAACTAAGCTTGGGGATGCTGATACGTCTCCAACGTATCGATAATTTCTTATGTTCCATGCCACTTTATTGATGATACCTACATGTTTTATGCATACTTTATGTCATATTTATGCATTTTCCGGCACTAACCTATTAACAAGATGCCGAAGAGCCAGTTGCTGTTTTCTGCTATTTTTGGTTTCAGAAATCCTAGTAAGGAAATATTCTCGGAATTTGACGAAATCAACGCCCAGGGGCCTATTTTGCCACGAAGCTTCCAGAAGTCCGAGGGAGAGACGAAGTGGGGCCACGGGGCGCCGCCACACTAGGGCGGCGCGGCCCAGGGGGGGCCCGCGCGGTCCTAGCGTGTGGGGCCCCCGTCAGCCCTCCGACTCCGCCCTTCCGCCTACTTAAGGTCTTCGTCGCGAAACCCCCAGTACCGAGAGCCACGATACGGAAAACCTTCCAGAGACGCCGCCGCCAATCCCATCTCGGGGGATTCAGGAGATCGCCTCCGGCACCCTACCGGAGAGGGGAATCATCTCCCGGAGGACTCTTCACCGCCATGGTCGCCTCCGGAGTGATGAGTGAGTAGTTCACCCCTGGACTATGGGTCCATAGCAATAGCTAGATGGTCGTCTTCTCCTAATTGTGCTTCATTGTTGGATCTTATGAGCTGCCTAACATGATCAAGATCATCTATCTGTAATACTATATGTTGTGTTTGTTGGGATCCGATGAATAGAGAATACTATGCTATGTTGATTATCAATCTATTATCTATGTGTTGTTTATGATCTTGCATGCTCTTCGTTACTAGTAGAGGCTCTGACCAAGTTTTTACTCTTAACTCCAAGAGGGAGTATTTATGCTCGATAGTGGGTTCATGCCTCCATTAAATCTGGGACAGTGACAGAAAGTTCTAAGGTTGTGGATGTGCTGTTGCCACTAGGGATAAAACATCGATGCTATGTCTAAGGATGTAGTTGTTGATTACATTACGCACCATACTTAATGCAATTGTCTGTTGTTTGCAACTTAATACTGGAAGGGGTTCGGATGATAACCTGAAGGTGGACTTTTTAGGCATAGATGCATGCTGGATAGCGGTCTATGTACTTTGTCGTAATGCCCAATTAAATCTCACAATACTCATCATATCATGTATGTGCATGGTCATGCCCTCTTTATTTGTCAATTGCCCAGCTGTAATTTGTTCACCCAACACGCTTATTCTTATGGGAGAGACACCACTAGTGAACTGTGGACCCCGGTCCATTCTTTTAATCGAATACAATCTACTGCAATACTTGTTCTACTATTTTCTGCAAACAATCATCATCCACACTATACATCTAATCCTTTGTTACAGCAAGCCGGTGAGTTTGACAACCTCACTGTCACGTTGGGGAAAAGTAATTTGGTTGTGTTGTGCAGGTTCCACGTTGGCGCCGGAATCCCTGGTGTTGCGCCGCACTACACTCCGCCGCCATCAACCTTCAACGTTCTTCTTGGCTCCTGCTGGTTCGATAAACCTTGGTTTCTTACTGAGGGAAAACTTGCCGCTGTACGCATCACACCTTCCTCTTGGGGTTCCCAACGGACGCGTTCTGTACGCGTATCATGCACTTCACATAACATCAAGAGGAGAACTAACACATAATCATTATACAAAGTTATAGATCATCTTTATTTCACATCATAGTATTACTAGGGTTTCTCCATATCTTCCCAAGAACAAAGGAACTACTCATACATGAAGGGGATCAGCATCATGCCAATAATATGGATTGAATATGAATATATATACAAGTGCAAATCCTAATAGAGTTCGGATCACAACCAAGTAGACAAAGGGGATCGGTGATGATGATGATGATGATGATGGAGATCAATGTGTTGCCCTTCAAGATCCTAGTATCTTCCTCCTATTTTGTGCTGGTTGAGATGGTGATGGAGGCAGCGTTGTGGAGATGGCGGCAGCGGCAGGGCTCCACCCCTTAGGGAGTGGATGAATTGTGCCTCTCCTTGGCCCCTCCCCTCTTTATGTAGGCGCTGGAGGTCGGTTTCGCCAACCGATGGAGCTAGGGGCCGAATATGCCCATCAGGTCTTCACAAATGTTGTTCTGTTTGACGAAACGGAGCCGTCATAGGCATGTATGGTCGTACGGTATGGGTGGGGTTTGCCCGTACCGATGGTCGACAAACCTTCTGTTGATTTTGTATATTGACCGCCATTTCTTCATACGAACTCCAATTGAGGTGTTCTTCGGCTTGTTGAACTCGTCTGGACGAGGGATACAACACCATGGCCTTAGATCTTAAATAGAAGATGTTAGAAAATATCACTTTTCCCACACCTCATATGTCTAAGTCTGGTGGTTGTAACTCTCCCATTTTGCATCCTCTTGGTCCCTTTTTCCTTTCTTTTTCTATGATTGTCCATAACACCTAAACACATATCAAATACAAGAGAAAAGTAATAAAACCCTACTAAAACTATTAAATATGCGATGCTCATATGAAAGTGAATAAGAACTCGTAAGTATGCAAAATAGGAATAACTGTAGCTAGAATGGGCATGAAATGAACGACAATATGAGTACTAATATATTTCAAATAGTAGAATATTACAAAATTTTGAGCTATTAACAACCTCAACCAGATGCCCCGCTGACCGCGTGGACCGCCAGCGTCACCAGTGCGGGCGGGGGTGCCCGAGGTGGCTAGGCTGCTGGAGTTGGGCGCGCGAGGTTGACGGCCCGCAGAATAAGTACCTGCTGGCCAGTGGCGGAAGGTTGCACGGCGGCGCGGAACCAACAGGCTGGCAGAAGAGGTGCGTCAGCCGTCGATGTTGGCACAGAGGAGGAGGCGAGCCGGCGGCGACCCTGGAACGAGGTGGAGGCCATCCACGAGCGGCCACCGGTGCTGACACGGAGGCGTGCCGACAGGATCCTTACCTCCTTTTCAATCTTTTAATTTAGTCCTCTTGGTTTCTAATTATTCAAAAATAATCCCTATACAAGTAAGTGGGGTCAAATGTAGGTCATGTCAGCAAACTACGATGACCTATCCTTGCTGGTGACCAATGCGAGCCGTGAGCCCTCTTTAGTTACCGTATATTACATATTTCTATGTACGGTGATCGAAGCGGGCAAAAGTGACTAGTTCAAACGCCAGGGGTGTATTCTACTCCTTTTTACGGGAACTGAGGAATGACGTTTTTGTTTTGTTTAATTATAGCAATCCCTTGATTGTTGGTACACAATATATTTCATTAAATATTGCACATTGAACATGCTGAAATTTTGGTCGTGGATCTTTAATCGGACCGTGTGGATGCGTTCAATGTACGGACTCCCATATAATAGTAACTCCAGAGTTGCTCAATTTGTTACAAGCTGCGCCAGAAGTTGCACTTACTTGATAAAATTACCAGAGTTGGTACCTACTCGCAACCGTTGCCCCAAAAGTGATATGTATATATAATTTACTCAGCTACAAACTATTGGAGGTCAAGGAAAAAAGGCAGCAGAGAGAAAGAAGGAATCCTGGACGAAGGTATAACAAAAAAATAAACGTCCATGTCAAGTATGATATGGACGAAGGTTGAGGAAGTATGGGAGCTATAGCTCGAGATTCTCTTGGAAAATTTATTGTTGCAAGTTGCAAGGAGATCCACTTTGTTGCTGATGGAAAAGCCTATGCAATACGTGAAGGATTGAGTTTGGCTCAGTTTGTAGGATGCAACAAAATCATTATCCAATTTGATAATTCTCATGTGATTTGAGACTATGAAGGATGGCAGTTTATCTGCCACCTCATCTGCAGCTATATTTGATGATTGTAGAATTCTTACAACTAGTTTTAGAGAGATCATCTTTGAACATTGTAACCGGGAAGCCAATGAGATAGCTGAGTTAGAGGACCGTATCAGGGCAAACCTGAGTTTCAGTACAGTTCTAGACATAGCCGGTAACTTTGAGGATTGTAGATGCATTTTCCTCCACTACGAAATAAGAGCAAGAGTGTGGAAGATGCACGCTGGCCAGAAGAATCTGGTTCCCTGTGATCACCACTAGATCTGCTTCTTCATCTTTTTACACAAATTCTTCTGCTCCTCTCAGGCTTTTCTGTCGGAGCCACACTTAAATGCTGAAACGTTCGTGCTTGATCATGTACTGGATCCGGAGCATCTAATTTCAGACATATCAATGTCCCTCAAGATCTAAATGCCATGCAACAAGACTAACCAGAGGGTCAAGTGATTAGCTTGAGTTGGTGGCTACCTGCTAGTGCTCATGATCTCATTTTTCTTTAAAATACTGTGCAACAAAATCTGTCAAATCCAACGTTAAAGACCTGCTCAAACTCAATGTTAAACCCAACGTTAAAACATCTGCTCAAACTCAATGTCAACAAAATCTGTTAAGCACAACCTCTCTTTCTCACCTTTCATTTTGACAATATTCATACTGCTCCTTTGCAGGTTCAGCTGACAAACCAAAGAGTAAATACTGAAAATGTCCAAAGCTGGTAATTGGAGATTCCAATATATGATATATGACAACAGTGACAATGTATAATTTCTGCAAGCAGTTTACAAGGATGAAGCCACAGGTACTAAAACCACCATTTGATTAAGTATCATACCATGAACATGCATGCCAGATTCAATTACCAAACATTAATTAACCTGCAGTACTTAACAGACCACCTCTTCCATGCAGCTTAGAACAGCACATGGTGTTACCACTAAGAGTTACATTATTATATGTCAACCGCAGTATAGCATGACAATTATCAGACAACATAAACAGGTTTTGCATACCATAGCTAGCTACTTGGTTTTAAATGCCATAAGCAGAGTGGACCCACAAGCTCTACGCTATTTTCCACCAAAAAGGATAATCTTGGCCAATTGTGCAGGGAGGGACTTTGCAACAAAGTCCGCTCCCAGCAAGAAACCAATGGCAACAGTTGTTATAGTGTACAGTACCAGCACTCCGTTGTCTTTTAGCCCATTGATGTTTTTCTCCCTGTCAAAAGGATGTGCATAATGCATTAATGTTAAGATCATTTCGTTTCAGTATAAATCAAATAAGGCATACACATCGAATTAATTACCTCTCAGCTTTAGCTTTAATTCTAGCTATCTCATCATCAATAATACTAGCTATCTTGTCATCTATCTCCACTCCTTCTTCTTCTAAATTTGCCAACATATGTTCAAGCTCCTTCGTCTTCCAGGCAACATCAGCTTTAGCTCCATTGCCAGATCCCCCCAGCTAGGATTAATTGGACAAATAAAGTTGAGATGGTAATGCATAAGCTAAAACAGCTACTCATGTATGTTAGTGGATGCAAACGAGCATGGCTTGCAATTGGCTAACAAATTTTCAAAAGTTTGACCACTTGTATTCTTAAAGCTATCAAGATCGACTATATGAAATTAATACTAATAGACTTGTTTTTAGAAATGATTTAACAATAGCACAAGTTATGACAACATTGATATAGAAGCTATAAGATAGGGTCAAAGTTATATTTGGAGAAACACACAAGTCACTAAGGAAAAATAAAATAGAAAACATGGCACCTCCACCCACTACAGATTATGACCACTTATTTGCAAGCAAAAGTTAAAAAAATGTGTCAAAAAGGCAAAATTAACAAATTTAGCGCACATCTCTAAGATAGAGGCCTCCTCTGAAATCCAGGGGTCATTGTGCTCTTTTTTAGGACTTATTGTTATATTTAAGTGGCAATAGATTCACCACTATTGGGTCAAATAACAGAAACCCTCTGCTAACAAAGGTCTGAACAAGGTAATTGCATCAAAATCCCTATCTTTGTTATTTTCTGGGGGAAAAATCCCATGGCGGAGGATATACTTTGTAAGTACAAAAGCTGTTCGATCGGATCCTACTGGTTATTTCGGTGATAGACGATCGATCTCATCAGAACTAGGCAGCCGGACAGGCAGTTGTAGGCATCGTAGGTGCATAGATCGAACGAGAGCGGAATCAGGTACCTCCGACGGCGGCGAATCACGGGGTCCCACATCCTGCCGACGCGTGCTGGAGGGAGAGCGCAGCCGCATGATGGCACCTAGAGGTCACCGGCACGCCGCAAGAACCCGGAGGAGGAGGGGGCTCCCTATTTGACGCTCTTAGCGTCGGCTTGCGCCTCCACGCGTAACCCCGCGCGTCGTTGGGCCCGGCCCAGTTCGGTTCTGCTTTACTGGTTAGATATTCGCGTGCTGTCCCTTCAAGTTCAAGGACACCCGTTATTTGCGTGCTCGTTTTTTTTTTTTTGAAACTTCAGCTTATATTAAATAGAACCACGCACAGAGTTACAATCTCTATTGATCAGACCAATCGCACACGACGGAGCTGAAACAGAGAACACAGGCTCATTTTCAGAGCGCCCTAGTTTAGCTAACTCGTGTGCAACTAAATTGTTTGCACGATCTACCCTAGCGGCTACAAAACCTGGTAAAAAAATTAAGCAGGTCCTTCATTTCACAAATCAAGCCAGATATAGCAGACTTGTCTTGCATCTGAACCTTTAGAGCACCGATAACTACAGCACAATCATTCTTTATATGCACACGTCTGTCACAAATAGGCAAGATGACTTTAATACTCTGAATACCGGCCACAGCTGCTGCTACCTCTGCAGTTGGACAATGATCAATACGACCCCAGGCTGTCAGCAAGGTTTTGCCAACTTCAACCCTTAGGATTGCCCCCCACGAGCATGTGTTTGTGTCTACTGAAAAACCCGCATCAAAATTTAGCTTACACCAGCCTTGGGCTGGAGTAATCCAGGTGACATAAGAGGTGTTCTTTACTTCTTTTTATCGCTACTAGTATCAATCGGGCAGTACAGAGGTTTCTTCCCTTTGGAATCGATAACTTCTTCAATCTCTCTAGTATCATCTGTGGACGCTAAATAAGATTGGAGGAAGACAGACGATTGCACAATCGAACACTTACCATCGGCAAAAATTACGTTATTTCGTAAGTGCCAGGTTCTCCACTAGAGAAACAAGAGTTTTGCCCGCATTCTGGCATCTACTTGGCTGAGAAGGATAATGGCCCAGTCATCCCCTTTGAACCTTAGGTTGTTGTCAGGTGGAAGGTCCCATTCTTCTCGCATTTTTTGCCTCAGCGCTTTTACTTTTGTACAGACAATCATAGCATGGAAACTTGTTTCAGCTTCAGTACCACAAATTGATCATGTGGGTAAGATATCCATTTTTCTCCTGCATCTACGTACTTGAACTCCCAGTGTATTTGTGGCTAGTTTCCAACCAAAGACCCTGACCTTGGGTGGCACTTTGGCCTTCCAAATCAGCTGCCAGAGGTCACTTTCACCTGCCTATTTAGTGTTCATGCCTTCCTCGTGGTTGTTGTCCCGTAGGTCCAGGGCAAGCCTATAAGCGCTCTTTACAGTAAAAATTCCATGCTTTTCATTGTTCCATGCAATGTAGTCATCACCCAAGATCTTTGGTAGCTTAATTTGGAGGATATGGTCTGCATCGGCGGGATGGAAGATGGATCTAACTAACTGCTCCTTCATTAAAATCGATACCCATCTTCTTCTTGGACCTGACACATTTGTGTGCTCGGTTTGTGTGCTTTTTTCGTTAAATGCACATAAAAAATAGTAAACATGGTACAGTAGAATTAAGACAATATTCTTGGAAAATAACCAGAAATAATTGTAGCTTCTAAATATGTTTTGCCAGAAAATGAAACCGAATTCAGCAGCTAAATATAGGAGATCGACATTGGGCAGGAATTACAACGATTTTTCTTGGAAGGTGAATACATGAAACTACTGTCAGGATTATCTGGAATTTTGCTTTGGAATTTAAACATATCTGATTCGAAAACCATTGATGTTGAAGTACCCATTCCGAGATAATCCTTCACCAAAGTGGACTTTTGAGCAAACAACAAATTTAAATATAAACTTGAACAGTTTTCTAATGAATGAAAAAGAAGAGTTTTCTAATGAGCGAAAAGAAGGCTATGAGCAGAAAAATGAAAGCTATATGGTAAACCCATGAAGGAAAATAGATATGAACAAATTTCAAATGCACCAAAAAAGTGAATGAACGAAAAAAAAGGAATGGATTATATAAACCCGATTGAAAAGTCTGTGGATGAAGAAAAAATCTTGAACCAAAAAAAACTAATTAAAATTGAACAATCTCTAATTAATGGAAAAGAAGGTCATGAACCGAAATTGGATGTCAGGAAAATTGTTCAAATTTTAAAATTAATTGAACGAAAAATTTGTCTTGAACAAAAAAGTTCATAAATCATAAATTTACTGAGCCAGAAACTTAGGTCGTGAACAATTTTGAAGCTAAACGGAAAAATATATGAATAAGTAAAAATGGATTGTGAAACCAACAGATTTGAAAATATAAAACTTGAACATTTTTTAATGAATGAAAAGGTACGATAGAAATCCGATAGAAAAACGGGAGGTTCAAAATTTATGAAAGTAACAAATTTTAAATATATACTTGAACATTTTTCTAATAAACAAAAAAAGAGTTTGTGAACGAAAACATTAAGAACGAGTATAGTAGCCCATAAAGGAAACTAAATTTGAACAAATTTCAAATGAACAAAAAGTGAATGAACAAAAAAGGGAGGGACTATGTAAACCAAATTAAATAGGCCAAGAACGGAAAAGGAAGGTCGTGAACCAAAATTAATTTGGAATGTAAATTGAATAATTTCTAATGAACAGAAAAGTAGGTCATGAACAGAAATTGAATAACTTCTAATGAACAAAACTATATTTGAACATAAAATTTGTTCATAAGTCAAAAATTACTGAATCAAAAACTTAGCTAATGAACATTTTTAAGAACCAAAATTATGAACAAGTAAAACTGGATCATGAAACCAACATATTTGAAAATATAGATGCTTAGCATTTTTCTCTTGAAGGTACCTCAAGTGAAATTTGCATTACATAAAAGCTAAACAGAATTCTTAGTCACTGAAAGCAGTAGAATGTATCAACAAAGGCTCAGGACCTCACTAAGTTTACAATAGAACAGATTGCCGATTGAAGCAGTCATGTACAAAAAGTTAGAAATCCATTATAATTCCACTTCATGCAGTAGTGCAATGCCTAGATAAAAGATATGCAAACTGAAAATAATAGTTAGAAGTATCGACGAATGGAACCGACCACAAGGCATTACATATAGAGAGAAGGTCGAAAGCACTCTGGAAGCATGGTATGCTTGGACATTTCTTTGGCCTCAGGAAACCATTGTTCAGTTGTACATTCGTCATGTAGTCGATTCCGCATCAGATTGTACTCTAGGGAGCTGCAACGTCATGGAAGCTCTCAGTTCGCCCTCGGACTCTACTATTTCTGTAAGTTCTGCATTGTCACACAAGGAAATATATATGCCACATAAGTGCACTACTAGATATGCAGTACATTGTCACGGAAGGAACATATGCCTCATGATCTAAAACAAACTAGATATGCAGTTTCACAGTTGGAAGAAATGACAAAACGAATTAACCAAACAATTAAAAGCATACGAGAAAGGCATGGTCGCAACACCTAAATAGATAAGACGGAGCATCTAGGATTAACTTGCTCGGAAGGGGGGCCCGTGAAGTGAATCAATTCATATAAACAAAAAATAAATCACCCTCTCACACTACCAGATCAGAACTATACCTTGAATATTTATTTGAGATGTGAACAGCGACCATCACAAAGCTAGCATGTAAGAAAAAGTAAAATGAACAAAAATAGCTAAGTCCTTGAAACCTAAATTATCTATCTATAAGCATTTGTTGTTTGCTTCTTAGTGATGATCCTGCGGTATTTTTATTGACGAAAATAATGCTACTTAGTATGTACTTTTGAAGAAATTAACATTACTTTTTGACCGTTTAAAACTTACCGGTACAGTATTGTCTCGCTTTTGCCTACCAGGTCATCTAGTTCATGTAAAAACCACAGTGTCTAACCACACTGTCTATGAAATGATATATATGTTTTTTCGATAAAGGGAATATATTAATATTAAAAGATACTAATTACACTCAGCCTCTGCAACAACGCACCACCCTAATGGCACTACGGATGCACACAGCCAAAAAAAGGAAACGAAAACTAAGAAACAAAAGTCCCGCTACAGTATCTCGGGCCTAACAACAGCAATACATCCACCGCCAAGACAACACCTGAAATACAGACTCTCCAAAAACGACGCCTCCAAGAAGGGAACAATGTTCTAACACCGTTGTCGTCCGATCAAAGATCTTAGGTTTTCACCCTGGAGATAGTCCCCGCTCTCAAAATAATGCCTCCAACAAGGTCATTGCCAGGCACAACCAGTTAAGACCAGACCTAGGGGTTTTCACCCTGAAAGGTAGGACTCTGAACTTCACCTGTGTTGTCGCCCCCACTTTCATACCGTTGTTGTGAAGCCCGGAACACCAAGCAAGTCCCTCAACAGCGCGGAGACTTGAACCTCCCTTAGCTAGTCCTCCCCTCCGACCTTCATGAAATTATCTTCTTCCGACTTTCATCATGGATCCATAGTCACTTGATGTCAACACAGAAAAAGAGGTTCGCGCTGCTCCCTCCAGAACCAATCGGTCGGAATAAAAGCATGGGTGTGCATGACCGAATACCACCGATCCAGCAAACTCCAGGCAAAAAGCACTGTTACATTCGCCGGCGGAGCCTTCCGGAACTCAACACTCCGGCCAGATCACGAGTCCAGGCCTTCGGTAGGTCCTCCTCTTCACGCAAGAGAGGCCCTAGGACCGCCGCCTTTATTTAGGTCGGACCCCCACGCCGGCGACCACCCTGGGTAGGCCACTCCAACCCTTTGATGGTGCGTGATGCACACGTCCGTTGGGAACCCCAAGAGCAAGGTGTGATGCGCACATCAGCAAAGTTTTCCCTCAGTAAGAAACCAAGGTTATCGAACCAGTAGGAGATGAAGGCCACGTGAAGGTTGTTGGTGAAGGAGTGTAGTGCGGCGCAACACCAGGGATTCCGGCGCCAACGTGGAACCTGCACAACACAATCAAAATACTTTGCCCCAACTTAACAGTGAGGTTGTCAATCTCACCGGCTTGCTGTAAACAAAGGATTAAACGTATGGTGTGGAGAATGATGTTTGTTTGCAAAGAACAACAGAGAACAATGATTGTAGTAGATTGTATTTCAGATGTAAAAGAATGGACCGGGGTCCACAGTTCACTAGTGGTGTCTCTCCAATAAGATAAATAGCATGTTGGGTGAACAAATTACAGTTGGGTAATTGTGGTGACCCGGCATACCACTGCATGGTGTAGTATGCAAGTCTGATATAACACCAATAAAACACCGTTCCACTAGTATTATATCGCTCAGAGTGGTACAACAGAAACATATGCGGGTCCAAGGCATGTCTATAGAATTACAGCAATGACTCTATTACATAAGATCATCACAGCCTCCTACTTTACAATGAGGTAAAACTGCAAATAAACTCCAGAAGAACGACTCGCAGTCTAATCCTATCACGAACTCTATTTGTAGAGTATTTAACTAGGTATAGAGGCTATGAATAGATTCTAACTAAATAGGAGCTAGGTTTAGGAAGCTAGTTCCCTTCTATGGCTAATCTAGGTTTGATGTGGTGTTTGACTCCTCTGACGGGGTTCTGTCTCTTGAAGTAGTTGTTGACTCCTCGGCCTTCGAGTTGCACTGCAGATCCTCCTTCGATGCCTCCATATCTAAGCAGGGGATTTAAGAGTGGGATGAGTACGAACGTACTCAACAAGTTCATTATAGGAAAGAGGTGTTTAATGCACTAGCTACAGCATTAGACCAGAAAGTCTAATACCAATGCAGGTTTTCATAATCATTTCTTCAAAAGGTTGCTTTTATTCAGAAGAACTATGTCCGTCAACCTTCACCGGTTTACTAGAACTTCATGGAGTTCCTTTCCGGCAGCGTTCGCAGTTCCAAATCCCGGAACAGGGAGTGACAGGTCACGATTCATTACACTCTGCAGAGGTGTGTTGCTTTACCCATAAGAGATCTTAACCTTGGTGCCAACCGGGCAGCTTTCCCGTCCACACTTCCTATGGTGTGAGGCCCGGTATAAGGTCATAGCCAATCATATTCCTCCGCTACCTCGCACACCCACCCTTTGTTGCAAACCCCAACACTGGGTCCTCGTCGGTCCACTTACACCACTTAAGGACGGACCCCGACCACGACAACAGTCTAGGATCGAACCAAACTCCTTCGCCGGTAGCTGCAACCCATCATAGACCACATTACCGTGGGGAATTAGAGTGGGATCCCCACCCTCAAGTTGTTCCGCAAGCCGCAACCGCTACGGTATGCACAGCATAACCGTGGGGAATTAGAGTGGGATCCCCACCCTCAAGTTGCTCCCAAGATACAACTGCTACGGTAAGCGCATCCGTTGATGTACAAGAGGTGGAAATACGATTGACTAGTCCGTCCCATTTCAGATCTTATGGTTAACACGGGTATTACGGCACAAGAATCACTGGACGACATTTGTTGTTTAATCCTAGATGGATATAAACCCTTGCAATGGAACCTCCACCATATCAACACAATCCATGGTTCCATTGCCCACCACATAGTCATATTCATAGTTATGAAAATAGTGGTTTTGGTTTTATGCAATAGTGATAATCATAGTACTTTGCAAGTAATTTGATAAAGATACTCAAATGACATGAGCAAGTGTTGAACTTGCCTTTCTTGACTGCAAGATTATGCAGACAAGGTCTTCGGTACGCAATAACTCCAAATTCTGAAATAGCATCATCGTCCGGTAAGGACGATGTTTAAAAGATTGGCAAGGATGCAATAATGCATAAGTATGAGATGCAATCGCTCTAAGCGTGACCTAACCCCGATGATTTAGGATCAGTGAGTTGTAATGATTGGTTTAGGGTGTGTTGCACTTTTAGAGTGATTTGCAAACAAGGTTCTTATTCAGGGTTGTGTTGTTTTAGAATTATAAGCAGGTGGCAAAATGAATAGTAACAATCATACACAACCAGGAATAGTAGTTGTATAATAAGTAAAGAGCAGTTGTCAATTTTAAGTCCTATAATGCATGGTTGATGATTACTTATTATATAATTCAAGAGAATAACTTTTGGAGAACATGTTCTTTAATGAAGAACAAGTATGATAATTAGGTTGGTGGGGTTCTATGGTTTTCTATGGTTTTAATTGGTTTCTGAAGTAAGTAGTAGATGGATCACAGCCTAGTTGGATTCATCAATACCAAGGGTTTGTAAGGTTGAGTTAAGCCTAGCATTCTAAGCAATTATTCATACAAGGTTGCTATTAAGATTGGTTCATCTTGTTGGTGATAGCTAGCTAGGGTTTATAGGTCCTTATAAGCAGGGTTGTTGATGATTCCTTATTTTCTTCAAAAGAATAACTTTTGAAGAACATACTTCTTAAGTAATAAGAAGTATAGCAATTAGGGTTGAGGTGGTTTGGGTTTTACTATTGGTTCTATTAAGTAAGGAATAATTGGCTCCTAAGTAGGATGGTGGATAAGTATCCAACACTAGTAGGTTTTAGTGGAATAGGGTTCTGTAATGTAAAATAGTAGGTATGGTTGCTATTAGGGTTCATCACAATGGTGTGATGCTAATTAGGGATCAATAAGGATGATGGCTTTGGTAATAGGATCTAGGGTTTTCACTTAGTTGACCCCACTTGATTAGTTAGGTCTGATGAGGATGAACACATGGGATACCCATATATTAGTGATAGGTCTTCTACATTTTATGTGGCCAAGACAAGTATTTAGTTGCTACTATGTATCTATGGATACAAAGTAAGTATTATGATCATAAGTTCCAACCTAGGGTTTAGGTTGGAGGCAAATTAAGGTTCTCATGTAATAATAAAGCTAGGTTTCTAAATGAACCTAGGGTTTAGGATTACACATGAAATGATGAATTCCTGTTTTTCTACCATATGGAACTAGGGTTTACTATTTAACATGTAGTTCTATGATTAATAACTTCATTTTGAATTTGAAGTTATTAATAACTTCTAAATAAAAATAATATTGAATTTGGCATTTATCATTTTTTAAAATAATTAATAATTAGGGTAATTATTAATCAGGGTTTAAATCTCTCTGATAATGCTTTAACAAAATAACAATTAAAGAAAATTAGTTTTATTGTTTTCATTATTTATTTACTGGTTTTTATTTACTTTTGAATTTTTTTACTAATTATTTAATTTTAATTGAATTTAGAATTAAAATTAAAGGCTTGAATAACAAGTATTAAATAAGTGAATTTTTATTAAAAATAAAAATTTCATATTATATTTTTATTAGATAGAGTTTTCTTTTCTAAGAATTTTAATATCTTATTTTAATTTTTCTGAGTTAATATGAATTTTATAAATTTCATGTAAGATTGCAGCAATTTAATGGATTTCAATTTAAAACTAGAATTGCTAACTACACCCGGACAGAGCTACCTACTGCCACTGACCAGTGGGGTCTAGACCACGTCAGCAGCCACGTGGCGACGACGTGGCCAGGGAAGCTCACTGCCGGCGGGTTGCTGGTGACGGCGCCGCCGTTCTAGGGCTCGAGCGGACGGGATTCTTGCATCACCAGAACGAGCACTTCGCCGTGAGCATAACGGTACCAGCGCCGCCCCGAATGGGTCGCCGGAACTTGCTCGCCGGCGAGGCCGAGCGGCAGAGCTCGCGGTCTAATGGTGTTGGGCATGCTTGAGGGCGTAATAGGGAAGGATAAGGGGTGCTTGAGCACCGGTGACTCACCCTGAGCACGATGAGCATGACGGCGAGGTAGATGGGGGCGTGTATCGCCGGATTCCATGGCTCCGGCCGTCGGGGGAATGAGGTCGACGGAGATGCTCTGGGGCTCCCTAGTTCAATTCCTTGTGCCAGAAGAGCAAGGAGAGGATGGCGATGACGATGGCGTCCTCAGCGAGGCACGGGGAGGTCCACATCGACGGCGGTAATGGTGGCCGGTTGTGTTAGGGTTTCGATTTGGGGGCGAAATCGGACGAACAGAGGGGAAATGGAGGACTTCGGTGCGTTTTATAGGGCCTCCCGAGTGTGCTGGCGGTCAGCAACGGCGGCAACGACCACGGGACGTGGCCCTCCTCATCGTGCTGGCGACCTCGCGCGCGTCCAGAGAGGAAGACGAAGACGAAGACGTTGTCTTCGGTCTTATCCTCGCGAAGGGTTAAATGGGCCGTCTGGGCTGTGAAGTGGCGCTGGGCCGTGGGCTGATGCTGGGCTCGGTGGCCTTCCAGGTAAGTCAGGTGAGGCCTTTTTACTCCTTTTCTTTTTCTGTTTTTATTTTCTGTTTTCAAATTCTATTTTAAATCCTGGTTTTAATTCAAGTTTGATTTCTGCTATACCATGCAGGTATTTTACAATTTGAACTCCATTAGGATTAAGAAAGGATCCCTGTAGTACTGAGTTGTTGTGAATAACCATTTAATATATGAGAACTTTATTGCAATTATACATTTAGGTATGTTTTTATTTATGAATTTGGATTTCCTTGTTCTTAAAGAATTAAGTCTATTTTGAATTATTAAAGTTGATAAGTTATACTCCAAATGCTTATCATTAGGGCTTGATCTCTTAATTGGGAATTTGGTCCTATGCATGTGATTTTATGTGAACACTGATTGATTAAGATCTTGTAGGTTGGAGTATAACCTTATTTCAAGATTAGCACTATTATTGGATTTTAATAACACCTTGAAATCCTTAGAGTAGGTATTACTCTCCTTATAGTTGGGTCTTGGTTATTGAGTCAATTGGTTGATCACCACACTGTAGGATAACGTTGCATAGAAAACAAAAATTTTCCTACCGCGAACACGCAATCCAAGCCAAGATGCAATCTAGAAGACGGTAGCAACGAGGGGGTATCGAGTCTCACCCTTGAAGAGATTCCAAAGCCTACAAGATGAGGCTCTTGTTGCTGCGGTAGACGATC
This sequence comes from Lolium perenne, assembly GCF_019359855.2. NCBI lineage: Eukaryota > Viridiplantae > Streptophyta > Magnoliopsida > Poales > Poaceae > Lolium > Lolium perenne. The sequence goes on along the minus strand of NC_067246.2, from coordinate 187,206,365 downwards.
ACTTGCCGCTTGCAAAAGCGCGTAGAAGATCTTGATCACGATCGGTTCCGGCGCCACGAACGGGCAGCACCTCCGTACTCGGTCACACGTTCGGTTGTTGATGAAGACGACGTCCACCTCCCCGTTCCAGCGGGCAGCGGAAGAAGTAGCTCCTCTTGAATCCGACAGCACGACGGCGTGGTGTCGGTGGCGGTGTAGAAGTCCGGCGGAGCTTCGCTAAGCTACGCGGGAAATATGAAGTGGAGGAGCAAAGCTAGGGTTTGGGAGGGGGTGGCCGGCCACTCAAGGGGGGCGGCCAAGCTATGGTCTTGGGGTGGCCGGCCCCCTCCCTTGGCCCCTCATTATATAGGTGGATCCCAAGTGTTGGTGTCCAAGTCTTCGAATAAGACCCGAAACCAAAACCTTCCATAGGAGGGGGCAAACCTAGCCCAACTAGGACTCCCACCCAAAGGTGGGATTCCCACCTCCCATGTGGGGGGTGGCCGGCCCCCTATGGTGGAGTCCACTTGGGACTCCACCCCCACTAGGGCTGGCCGGCCATGGAGGTGGAGTCCCTTGTGGACTCCACCTTCCTTGGTGGTTTCTTCCGGACTTTTCTAGAACCTTCTAGAACCTTCCATAGAACCTTCCGCGACATTTTATTTCACATAAAATGACATCCTATATATGAATCTTATTCTCCGGACCATTCGGAACTCCTCGTGATGTCCGGGATCTCATCCGGGACTCCGAACAAATATTCGAACTCCATTCCATAATTCAAGAACTACCATTTCAACATCCAACTTTAAGTGTGTCACCCTACGGTTCGAGAACTATGCGGACATGGTTGAGTACTCACTCCGACCAATAACCAATAGCGGGATCTGGAGATCCATAATGGCTCCCACATATTCAACGATGACTTTAGTGATCGAATGAACCATACACATATATTACCAATTCCCTTTGTCTCGCGATATTTTACTTGTCCGAGGTTTGATCTTCGGTATCACTCTATACCTTGTTCAACCTCGTCTCCTGACAAGTACTCTTTACTCGTACCGTGGTATGTGGTCTCTTATGAACTCATTCATATGCTTGCAAGACATTAGACGACATTCCACCGAGAGGGCCCAGAGTATATCTATCCGTCATCGGGATGGACAAATCCCACTGTTGATCCATATTCCTCAACTCATACTTTCCTGATACTTAATCACACCTTTATAGCCACCCATTTACGCAGTGGTGTTTGATGTAATCAAAGTACCTTTCTGGTATAAGTGATTTACATGATCTCATGGTCATAAGGACTAGGTAACTATGTATCGAAAGCTTATAGCAAATAACTTAATGACGAGATCTTATGCTACGCTTAATTGGGTGTGTCCATTATATCATTCACACAATGACATAACCTTGTTATTAATAACATCCAATGTTCATGATTATGAAACTAATCATCTATTAATCAACAAGCTAGTTTAAGAGGCATACTAGGGACTTCTTGTTTGTCTACATATCACACATGTACTAATGTTTCGGTTAATACAATTCTAGCATGATATATAAACATTTATCATAAACATAAAGATATAAATAATAACCACTTTATTATTGCCTCTAGGGCATATCTCCTTGATCTCCCACTTGCACTAGAGTCAATAATCTAGATTACATTGTAATATACCTAACACCCATGGCATACTGGTGTTGGTCATGCTTTGCCCTAGGGAGAGCTTTAGTCAACGGATCTGCTACATTCGGATCGGTGTGTACTTTGCAAATCTTTACTTCTCCATCTTCGATGTACTCGCGAATCGAGTGGTAACGCAGCTTGATATGCTTCAGCCTCTTGTGTGACCTTTGCTCTTGTGCATTGGCGATGGCACCCATGTTATCACAAGAAATGATTAATGGGTCCAATGCACTAGGAACCACACCGAGCTCTACAATGAACCTCTTCATCCATACCGCTTCGATGAAGCCTCCGAAGCCGCTATGTACTCGATTCTGTTGAAGACTTCGCCACCGTGCACTTTGCTTCGAGCTTGCCCAGCTTACTGCAGCACCATTCAATATAAACACGTACCCAGATTGTGACTTAGAGTCATCGGGATCGGTGTTCCAACTTGCATCGGTGTAACCGTTTACAACGAGCTCTTGGTCACCTCCATAACAAAGAAACATATCCTTAGTTCTTTTCAAGTACTTCAGATATTCTTGACCGCTGTCCAAGTGTTCCATTCCTGGATCACTTTGATATCTGCTAGTCAAACTAACGGCATGTGCTATATCCGGTCTAGTACATAGCATGGCATACATGATAGATCCTATCGCCGAGGCATAGGGGATGTTACACATCCTTTCTCTTTCTTCTCGCCGTAGCCGGTCCTTGAGTTTTACTCAATACCTTGCCTGGTAACATAGGTAAGAACCCTTTCTTACTTTCGTCCATTCTAAACTTCTTTAGAATCTTGTCCAGATATGTACTCTGTGATAGCCCTATTAGGCGTCTTGATCTATCTCTATAAATCTTGATGCCTAATATATACGATGCTTCACCAAGGTCTTTCATTGAAAAACTATTATTCAAATAACCCTTAACACTGCTTAATAGTTCTATATCATTTCCGATCAATAATATGTCATCTACATATAATATCAGGAATGCTACGTAGCTCCCACTCACTTTCTTGTAAATACAGGCCTCTCCATGACACTTTGTATAAACCCGAAGTCTTTGATCACCTTATCAAAGCGTCGGTTCCAACTTCTTGATGCTTGCTTCAGTCCATAGATTGAACGCTGAAGTTTGCATACTTTGTCAGCATTTTTAGGATCGACAAAACCTTTGGGTTGTACCATATACAACTCTTCCTCAATGTCTCCATTAAGGAACGCCGTTTTGACATCCATCTGCCAAATCTCATAATCGAAAAATGCAGCTATTGCTAACAAAATCCTCACAGATTTTAGCTTCGCTACAGGTGAGAAAGTCTCATCGTAGTCAACTCCTTGAATTTGTCGGAAACCCTTTGCGACAAGTCGAGCTTTATAGACAAGTAATATTACCATCAGCATCTGTTTTTCTCTTGAAGATCCATTTATTCTCGACAGCCTTTCGGCTATCGTGTAAGTCTACCAAAGTCCATACTTTGTTATCATACATGGATCCCATTTCGGATTTCATGGCTTCTTGCCATTTGTTGGAATCTAGGCTCATCATCGCTTCTTCATACGTCGCAGGTCCTCATCATTGTTATCTACAATCATGACATTTAGACAAGGATCATACCAATCAGGAGTGGCACGTTCCCTTGTCGATCTGCGAGGTTCAGTAGTTTCCTCGTTCGAAGTTTCATGATCATTATCATTAGCTTCCTCTGTTACCGGTGTAGGCGGTACAGTACAACTTCCGATCGCGCTACTCTGATCAACGAGTATAGATTCATCAATCTCATCGAGTTCTACTTTTCTTCCAGTCACTTCTTTAGTGAGAAATTCTTTCTCAAGAAAGGTTCCGTTCTTAGCAACAAAGATTTTGCCTTCGGATCTGTGATAGAAAGTGTACCCTATAGTTTCCTTAGGGTATCCTATGAAGACGCATTTCTCCGCTTTGGGTTCTAGCTTGTCCGGTTGTAACTTCTTTACATAGGCTTCGCAACCCCAAACTTTCAGGAACGACAGCTTAGGTTTCTTATTAAACCATAATTCATACGGTGTCGTTTCTACGGATTTTGATGGTGCTCTATTTAAAGTGAATGCGGCTGTCTCTAATGCATAACTCCAAAATGATAACGGTAAATCAGTAAGAGACATCATACTACGAACCATATCTAAGAGAGTTCGATTACGACGTTCGGACACACCGTTTCGTTGAGGTGTTCCCGGCGGTGTCAATTGTGAAAGTATTCCGCATTTCTTTAAATGCATGCCAAACTCATAACTCAGATATTCACCTCCACGATCAGATCGTAGAAATTTGATCTTCTTGTTACGTTGATTTTCTACTTCACTTTGAAATTCCTTAAACTTCTCGAAAGTTTCGGATTTATGTTTCATGAAATAGATATACCCATATCTACTCAGATCATCTGTGAAGGTTAGAACATAACGATAACCACCGCGCGATGCTACGCTCATTGGTCCACATACATCGGTATGTATGATTTCTAATAAGTCAGTAGCTCGCTCCATCATACCAGAAAATGGAGTCTTTGTCATTTTTCCCATTAGACATGCTTCGCATCTATCAAGTGATTCAAAGTCAAGTGATTCAAGTAATCCATCAGTATGGAGTTTCTTCATGCGTTTCACTCCAATATGACCAAGACGACAGTGCCACATATAAGTAGAATTATCATTAAGTTTAATTCGCTTAGCATCAATGTTATGTATGTGCGTATCACTACTATCGAGATCTAACAGAAATAAGCCATTCTTTTGTGGTGCTCGACCATAAAAGATATTATTCATAAAAATAGAACAACCATTATTCTCAGACTTGAATGAATAACCGTCTTGCATTAAACAAGATCCAGATATAATGTTCATGCTCAACGCAGTACATAATAGCAATTATTTAGGCTTAAAACTAATCCCGAAGGTAGATGTAGAGGAAGTGTGCCGATTGCGATCACATTGACCTTGGATCCATTTCCAACGCGCATCGTCACTTCATCTTTCAAATAGCTTGTCGTTTATTCTTTAGTTCCTGCTTTGAGTTACAAATATGAGCAACCGAACCGTATCAAATACCCGTGTACTAGAACGAGAACTAGTGAGATAAACATCTATAACATGTATATCGGATATACCTTCTTTCTTCTTCTTGACAAGGCCGCTCTTCAGATCAGCCGGATACTTGGAGCAATTACGCTTCCGGTGTCCCTTCTCCTTGCGGTAATAGCACTCAGCATCGTGCTTAGGGCCGTTCTTAGGTTTCATAGGAGGCGTGGCAGCTTTCTTGCCACCCTTCTTGAATTTTCCCTTAGACTTGCCCCTGTGTCTTGAAACGGGTGGTCTTGTTGACCATCAACACTTGGTGCTCTTTCTTGATCTCAATCTCAGCAGCTTTTAGCATGCCAAAAAGTTCAGGTAACTCCTTGTTCATGTTCTGCATATTGTAGTTCATCACAAAGTTCTTGTAACTTGGTGGCAGTGATTGAAGGACACGATTAATCCTCAGTCTGTTAGGAATCACTATTCCCAAGTCATCGAGTTTCTTCGCATGCCCGGTCATGGCGAGCATGTGCTCACTAACGGAGCTGCCTTCTTCCATCATACAGTGAAGAAATGTTTCGATGCTTCATAGCATTCCATCGCCGCATGAGTCTCGAATATAGCTTTCAGCTCATTCATCAACTCATGAGGATCATGGTGCTCAAAACGTTTTTGAAGATCGGATTCCAGTGCACAGATGGCACACTGAACTTGAGAGTACCGAGTTTTCCGAGTCGCGTAAACAGCTTTTACTTCATCGGATTCATCTTCTGCAGGAGGGTCACCTAGCGGTGCATCAAGCACAAATTGCAGATTTCCGCCAGAGAGGAAGATCCTCACATGACGGAACCCGTCGGTGAAGTTGCTACCGGTGCTCTTAAGTTTCTCTTTCTCTAGGAACCGATTAAAATTGATTGGGGACGCCATCTCTACAACATATATTTGCAATAGTTTAGACTAAGTTTATGACATATTGAGTTCAAATTTTAATTCAACATAATTAAAAACCTAAGTGAACTCCCACTCAAAACAATATCCCTCGCATTGTCTTAGTGATCACACGAACCAAATCCACCGCACCTAAACCCGATCATCACGAGAAAAGGTGTGATTTCAATGGCGAACACTCAAAGTGTTCATCATATCAACCATATGATTCATGCTCTACCTTTCGGTATCACGTGTTCCGAGACCATGTCTCAGTACATGCTAGGCTCGTCAAGGCCACCTTAGTATCCGCATGTGCAAAGCTGTCTTGCACCCGTTGTATGTACTTATCGAATCTATCACATCCGATCATCACGAGATGCTTCAAACGATAAGACTTGATAACGGTGCTACTAAGGATGAACACTTTATTATCTTGAGATTTTAGTGAGAGATCATCTTATAATGCTACCGTCGCGATCTCAGCAAACTAACATGCATAAACAGGATGACCATCACATGCAGTTCATATGTGATATGATATGGCCCTTTTGTCTTTGCGCCTTTGATCTTCATCTCCAAAGCACGGACATGATCTCCATCATCTTCGGGCATGATCTCCATCATCGTCGGCGAAGCACCAAGGTCAATGGCACCGTCTTCATGATTGTCCTCCATGTAGCAACTATTACAACTACTTTGAAATACTACTCAACATGAAATTTAAAGACAACCATAAGGCTCCTGCCGGTTGCCACAATACAATAATGATCATCTCATACATATTCATCATCACATTATGGCCATATCACATCACCAAACCCTGCAAAAACAAGTTAGACGCTCTCTAATTTGGTTTGCATATTTTACGTGGTTTAGGGTTTTCGTTATAGATCTAATCTACCTACGAACATGAACCACAACGTTGATACTAATGTTGTCAATAGAAGAGTAAATTGAATCTTTACTATAGTAGGAGAGACAGACACCCGCAAAGCCTCTTATGCAATACAAGTTGCATGTCGAACGAGGAACAAGTCTCATGAACGCGGTCATGTAAAGTTAGTCCGAGCCGCTTCATCCCACTATGCCATAAAGATGCAAAGTACTCAAACTAAAGATAACAAGAGCATCAACGCCCACAAACCATTGTGTTCTACTCATGCAACCATCTATGCATAGACACGGCTCTGATACCACTGTAGGATAACGTTGCATAGAAAACAAAAATTTTCCTACCGCGAACACGCAATCCAAGCCAAGATGCAATCTAGAAGACGGTAGCAACGAGGGGGTATCGAGTCTCACCCTTGAAGAGATTCCAAAGCCTACAAGATGAGGCTCTTGTTGCTGCGGTAGACGATCACTTGCCGCTTGCAAAAGCGCGTAGAAGATCTTGATCACGATCGGTTCCGGCGCCACGAACGGGCAACACCTCCGTACTCGGTCACACGTTCGGTTGTTGATGAAGACGACGTCCACCTCCCCGTTCCAGCGGGCAGCGGAAGAAGTAGCTCCTCTTGAATCCGACAGCACGACGGCGTGGTGTCGGTGGCGGTGTAGAAGTCCGGCGGAGCTTCGCTAAGCTACGCGGGAAATATGAAGTGGAGGAGCAAAGCTAGGGTTTGGGAGGGTGGCCGGCCACTCAAGGGGGCGGCCAAGCTATGGTCTTGGGGTGGCCGGCCCCCTCCCTTGGCCCCTCATTATATAGGTGGATCCCAAGTGTTGGTGTCCAAGTCTTCGAATAAGACCCGAAACCAAAACCTTCCATAGGAGGGGGCAAACCTAGCCCAACTAGGACTCCCACCCAAAGGTGGGATTCCCACCTCCCATGTGGGGGGTGGCCGGCCCCCTATGGTGGAGTCCACTTGGGACTCCACCCCCACTAGGGCTGGCCGGCCATGGAGGTGGAGTCCCTTGTGGACTCCACCTTCCTTGGTGGTTTCTTCCGGACTTTTCTAGAACCTTCTAGAACCTTCCATAGAACCTTCCGCGACATTTTATTTCACATAAAATGACATCCTATATATGAATCTTATTCTCCGGACCATTCCGGAACTCCTCGTGATGTCCGGGATCTCATCCGGGACTTCGAACAAATATTCGAACTCCATTCCATAATTCAAGAACTACCATTTCAACATCCAACTTTAAGTGTGTCACCCTACGGTTCGAGAACTATGCGGACATGGTTGAGTACTCACTCCGACCAATAACCAATAGCGGGATCTGGAGATCCATAATGGCTCCCACATATTCAACGATGACTTTAGTGATCGAATGAACCATACACATATATTACCAATTCCCTTTGTCTCGCGATATTTTACTTGTCCGAGGTTTGATCTTCGGTATCACTCTATACCTTGTTCAACCTCGTCTCCTGACAAGTACTCTTTACTCGTACCGTGGTATGTGGTCTCTTATGAACTCATTCATATGCTTGCAAGACATTAGACGACATTCCACCGAGAGGGCCCAGAGTATATCTATCCGTCATCGGGATGGACAAATCCCACTGTTGATCCATATGCCTCAACTCATACTTTCCGGATACTTAATCCCACCTTTATAGCCACCCATTTACGCAGTGGTGTTTGATGTAATCAAAGTACCTTTCTGGTATAAGTGATTTACATGATCTCATGGTCATAAGGACTAGGTAACTATGTATCGAAAGCTTATAGCAAATAACTTAATGACGAGATCTTATGCTACGCTTAATTGGGTGTGTCCATTATATCATTCACACAATGACATAACCTTGTTATTAATAACATCCAATGTTCATGATTATGAAACTAATCATCTATTAATCAACAAGCTAGTTTAAGAGGCATACTAGGGACTTCTTGTTTGTCTACATATCACACATGTACTAATGTTTCGGTTAATACAATTCTAGCATGATATATAAACATTTATCATAAACATAAAGATATAAATAATAACCACTTTATTATTGCCTCTAGGGCATATCTCCTTCACACACATGGTTTAACTATAAGGTTTTAAATGAGGTTTATCTTATGCTCCAAATTAAGTATAGGTTTTAATTAGAGTGCAATTCTAGGGTTCTAATTATGTTTACCTAATGGCAATTGGTTTGAATCTCAATTATGGCCTAGGTTTATATTAGGATCATCATAGTGATAATTCAACTAGGGTTGAGATATAATTCTGGGTTATAGAGATGAAATGACACCATATTGCATGTGCTAGGGTTAATCTCCCCTAACCATGATAAGATGGTTACTTGCTTAATATTTCATGTGCTTCTCTAATTACTAAGGATTTGAGAATTGGTTTTATCTTCCACCAATTAACTTCTATTATTAACCTCAATTTATCATTGAAGTAACTATATTGATTATAGTTCTTTTTATAGTTAACTTTGGTCATATGAATGGATGATTTCTCACCATTTAAGTATGGAGTTTTACTCTAAGGTTTTGCTTATGTTTCTTAGATGAAGAATAAGTGGAATGTATATGTGGTAGAATTCTACTTGTGATCACCAAGTGGTTCACAAGTTAAGGTTAGGATATAAGCCTATGGTTGCATACTAGTGATCTCCCCATAATTTCATGTGGTGAATGATATCTACTTATCCTATTAGGATTTATCTTATCCTCACATATCTCAAGAGCATGATCATGGTTAAACATGATCGACTTGTTCTTAATATCTCTACCTCAAGTTCTTAGGGTTTATGATCATCACTTAATTTATAATGATCAAGGTTTGGCTTCCTAAGGTACCTCTCATTAAATAGGTTTCTCACTTCCATGATCAAGCATTGTCATGATCAATTAATGTATAGCACTTCTATTTTAATTTCTAGGATGGAACTTCTATGGTTGCCTCATTAGTTTTTATCCCAGGAGAATGCCTGCGATATTCTGCTAGGGTTCTACTCAAACAATGATGATGTGGTCATCTGGTTATAAGAATAGTTCTCTCCCTCAAATCCAGGTGTTGCCTCAACTATCTTGAGTGTAACTCCATAGCTTGAGTTCTCTCATATAGGAATGTTTTATTCTATGGTTTATGGTATACTCCTAATATTTACTTAGGTATCTAGGCTAAGATTCCACTTGGTTAACTTAGTTGGATTAGTCTCCTCCCTATTTCATTAACTCATGGATATTATCTTATCCAATTGGATATTTGGTTATCTCACCCCCTCCAAGATGAAATGGTTTACAAATCAAATACTTTAGTTCAAAGGTTTTCCCTAATTCTTAATTAAGTAAGGCTAGAGTTAGTATGATTGGTCTCTCTCATTTGGGAAGGTCTTTAATACTAACCTAAGGTTAGGCTCCATAGAGGTTGATGTGATCATCAATCTCTATGTTTAACATAAATGGTTTCTATCTTTAGGGATTGTCTTGAATAACATCATAGGGTTTCTCTGAAAGATGATGATATGATTACATGAATGTATATCCAAGGTTTTAGCTTAAGGTTTTCCATTGCTTCTCTAATAAATACTATAGAACTCTCACCTCTCTGGGTTTGATGTATATTAATATGTAGTAGAGAGGAATATATAATTCTAGAGTTTATCTCCTTGTCTGGTTTCCAAGAATGAAGTGAAATGGATACCATGAAGTTCATGGTAAGATCAAGGATTAGTTTAAGACATGGAAAAGATAAGTGAAGAATAGTTTCTCCAGTTATTGTTACTTGATTTCCAATTAAATGGATGTTCATATGTTATGTCAAGGAATATCATGTTGTGATCTTCAATAAGATCAAGTAGTTGATCTTATGAGTAAAGTGTTGTTGTGTTGATTATTAGTTCCATTTGATCTAACCCCTTAGATCAAATCCTCTCTACCCAAAACAAGGTTTTAACAAAGTTACTTTGAGGTTTATAGCGCTTGACTTGATGAGCTACTTCAATTCCACCAAGGTCAAGTGAAACTTCAGTTACTGTGACTGTTTTACTTTAAAGCGCGAAAATTCCCCAGATTTTCTATGCATGAATGCAGTGCACACATCTGTTTCCTCTATTTTTGTAACCCCAATACCTGGGATATGACAGTCTCTACCCCTTAAACTAAACTTCGTCCTCGAAGTTTGATCTCTCTCACGTTTCCGAAGTGTGGATCTGACTTGTGCAGACTACGACTTTTCTTGAACTCCGTGGGGATATCACTGGATATAATTGAATATATCCCTTGTCCAGATTCTTCCTGGAATCCATTAGGGTTGGTCTCTGAACATTAGTTTCTTACTCCAGTTCTATGATTTTTCTCTGGAATCTAATAATACTTGTCTCTGAGCCATGGCTTCTAACTTTAATTATTTGATTTCTTTCAACTCTATAAACTTGTTTCCTTTCTCTTTGGACATTCTATGATGGGACTTTTTCTGGTGCTGCTAGTCTTAACTGAGGACTAATTTGATAATAAACTCCTAATTGATAAATAGGTCTTTGTTTTCCCTTACTACCAAAACTGCAATAATGGTACTAAGTAAGGTATTTAACATGGAAATGATCATGATGGTTTATTCCTCTAATAATGGATTAGACTCATTTAGTCCATCCAATCATGGTTTATAATCGATACCTATAACTATTTTGGGTTATTTAGGTTCCATGAAAGGAATCATTCTATTAGTCTTTAGTTTTGTTATAGTCAATATCCTTCGGTCTTTGGCCTTCTCAAGCTGTATTTGGTCTCCGATATTTCCTTTATCCAACTTTATTATCCTTGGATTACTTGAGCTTCCGTACTTCTGAGTAAATATTACTCACTTTCTCAAGTTATAGTCCAATCCTTACTTCCTCGAGATATAAGCCTTGACTTCTGGTCTGACATTCTTCGGAAAGTAGTGTTCGATAATCTTATGAAAATAAGATCGAACTTCCTCTTGGTTCAGACTTTCTTCTCCTATCTTGCTCAAAATATTGAGTCATTGTACATCCAACTCAATCTTTACTCTACCCCTTAGAGTTTTCTTATGGTCTTCAACTCCTATTCTTCCAATCATTGGAATTATGGTTAGAATATTGGTCTAGGTCTAGCTTATGGTTTGTATTCTTCTAAGATCTTGCGAAGAATATCTGTGGTGTATCCACTCAATTGTGGACATCCAATGTTAATCATTTGACTAAATGATTATAGGTCATTATTATTTGGTTGTCAAAATTTTACTTGTTCACAACTTCTTGGTACAGATAGTCTAATTACGGATTACTTGATACCAATTGTGGCTATTTGTTATCTAAAAATGGATTCTATTATAGGTTCTGATCAACTGGACGAGACATCTTCTACTTTATCTCGCAGTGTTGATCCTATACCACAACTGTGGTCTTCTGATATCAACTATGGTCTTCTTATATCTGCTATGGTTTCATATATCATCTTCCTTCTTCGAGGGTTTATTGTTGCAAGAAAACCACTAGCTGACACTATGAATATAGTATCCTAAGTGATTTCCCATGCATTCCCTCTTCTATGTTGACTATGGATCTGCTTCAGCTTCACCATAATCATCATATTTCTCACCTTCATGCTTCTTACGTACTTAAGTACTCCTCTGTTGAGGTACGCATGAGTTTCTGATTGTACTTCCTTCAGAGTATTGTGGTTACTTCCCACAACTTTACTCCTTTCTTCTGATGAACCTTCATCTTGTCTTCGGAATCTTCCAGAATTCGTCACTTCCTCACACGAATACCATTACCCTCTAGATCTATAGCATCAAGTAAGAACTTGATATTGCAACATGCATTTGCATATCAACGTCAAACTTCATGTATGGATCTAGTCAAACAATGAAAATCCAATAAAATCCAAGAAGATTCAGCTTTGTGCTTATAATACACATCATCATAAGCCTGAATTATAATAGTTGAGTAAGACATCTCTAAACATCAGGCTGAGATGTATAGTATATAACACCACATAAGATAGGTTGATATCGTGATACTTAGCACAAATATATGGGATTCTACTATTTGTCTCAACCTTTACCTTAATTGCACATTTGCAATGAGATAAACTTGGAACAAAGTGGTCTAGGATAGCTAAGGTTAACCTAATTTTCTTTGGAAGTACTACTTAACTTCCATTTTTGTTGAGGACTAACTCACATGATATGTCTAGGTTCTAGCATGGCTACTCTAAACACACAACTATGGAAAGATAGCTCCTATACTTCCATATGTTCTTACCATATAACTAGGGTTCTGATGTACTTGACATAGTTCCAATGGTTTTGGAACACAAATCTTACTCTATTGTTTTGCACTTGGCTTCTTATTGTACTCCTCTTAATTAATTATGAGGTTCTAGTCCATCACATAATGATTCTCAGGTGAATCATATATGATTACTATCACTTCTTTGTAAGTAGACATGTTTTATTTCTATCTCTCTTACTTACCTCCCATGATTTACTCATCATGGTCAATACTATCTCATAAGACTCATAGTTATTACTTACTATCAATTGTTTCACCTGTCTAGATAATTTTCCTTACTCATTACTTAACTTGGTCTACATCTTCTATTAGGATATCTTAATTATCTTCATCACTTGATATTACTCCTATTACAGGTCTGGATAACTCTTACTTAACCATAACATGTGTTGGTACACATCTTCCAATAGGACATCTTCCTTATGGTTGTATCCTCTCTTTGGACTACCATGTATTGTATACCAACTGTGATCTACTCATCTATTGTTTAGGAACTTAATTGTGCACTACATGTTTGAGATTAGCTGACTAACTTTACTTTATCTTGGTAAGTTAGGTAAGAAATGTTGACTCAAGTGTGCCGGGATTATTCTCAAGTGAATATCCATCTCAAGTCATAAGAAGCATTGGGTTTACCTAGGACAACTTCCTATAGACACTACCAATCCTATAGGTCTCCTTTAAAGGGTTTTAATTCCTAGGGTCAAAGCATTTGCTCTGATACCACCTGTGGTGACCCGGCATACCACTGCATGGTGTAGTATGCAAGTCTGATATAACACCAATGAAACACCGTTCCACTAGTATTATATCGCTTAGAGTGGTACAACAGAAACATATGCGGGTCCAAGGCATGTCTATAGAATTACAACAATGACTCTGTTACATAAGATCATCACAGCCTCCTACTTTACAATGAGGTAAAACTGCAAATAAACTCCAGAAGAACGACTCGTAGTCTAATCCTATCATGAACTCTATTTGTAGAGTATTTAACTAGGTATAGAGGCTATGAATAGATTCTAGCTAAATAGGAGCTAGGTTTAGGAAGCTAGTTCCCTTCTATGGCTAATCTAGGTTTGATGTGGTGTTTGACTCCTCTGACGGGGTTCTGTCTCTTGAAGTAGTTGTTGACTCCTCGGCCTTCGAGTTGCATTGCAGATCCTCCTTCGATGCCTCCATATCTAAGCAGGGGATTTAAGAGTGGGATGAGTACGAGCGTACTCAACAAGTTCATTATAGGAAAGAGGTGTTTAATGCACTAGCAACAGCATTAGACCAGAAAGTCTAATACCAATGCAGGTTTTCATAATCATTTCTTCAAAAGGTTGCTTTTATTCAGAAGAACTATGTCCGTCAGCCTTCACCGGTTTACTAGAACTTCATGGAGTTCCTTTCCGGCAGCGTTCGCAGTTCCAAATCCCGGAACAGGGAGTGACAGGTCACGATTCATTACACTCTGCAGAGGTGTGTTGCTTTACCCATAAGAGATCTTAACCTTGGTGCCAACCGGGCAGCTTTCCCGTCCACACTTCCTATGGTTTGAGGCCCGGTATAAGGTCATAGCCAATCATATTCCTCCGCTACCTCGCACACCCACCCTTTGTTGCAAACCCCGACCCTGGGTCCTCGTCGGTCCACTTACACCACTTAAGGACGGACCCCGACCACGACAACAGTCTAGGATCGAACCAAACTCCTTCGCCGGTAGCTGCAACCCATCATAGACCACATTACCGTGGGGAATTAGAGTGGGATCCCCACCCTCAAGTTGTTTCGCAAGCCGCAACCGCTACGGTATGCACAGCATAACCGTGGGGAATTGGAGTGGGATCCCCACCCTCAAGTTGCTCCGCAAGATACAACTGCTACGGTAAGCGCATCCGTTGATGTACAAGAGGTGGAAATACGATTGACTAGTCCGTCCCATTTCAGATCTTATGGTTAACACGGGTATTACGGCACAAGAATCACTGGACGACATTTGTTGTTTAATCCTAGATGGATATAAACCCTTGCAATGGAACCTCCACCATATCAACACAATCCATGGTTCCATTGCCCACCACATAGTCATATTCATAGTTATGAAAATAGTGGTTTTGGTTTTATGCAATAGTGATAATCATAGTACTTTGCAAGTAATTTGATAAAGATACTCAAATGACATGAGCAAGTGATGAACTTGCCTTTCTTGACTGCAAGATTATGCAGACAAGGTCTTCGGTACGCAATAACTCCAAATTCTGAAATAGCATCATCGTCCGGTAAGGACGATGTTTAAAAGATTGGCAAGGATGCAATAATGCATAAGTATGAGATGCAATCGCTCTAAGCGTGACCTAACCCCGATGATTTAGGATCAGTGAGTTGTAATGATTGGTTTAGGGTGTGTTGCACTTTTAGAGTGATTTGCAAACAAGGTTCTTATTCAGGGTTGTGTTGTTTTAGAATTATAAGCAGGTGGCAAAATGAATAGTAACAATCATACACAACCAGGAATAGTAGTTGTATAATAAGTAAAGAGCAGTTGTCAATTTTAAGTCCTATAATGCGTGGTTGATGATTACTTATTATATAATTCAAGAGAATAACTTTTGGAGAACATGTTCTTTAATGAAGAACAAGTATGATAATTAGGTTGGTGGGGTTCTATGGTTTTCTATGGTTTTAATTGGTTTCTGAAGTAAGTAGTAGATGGATCACAGCCTAGTTGGATTCATCAACACCAAGGGTTTGTAAGGTTGAGTTAAGCCTAGCATTCTAAGCAATTATTCATACAAGGTTGCTATTAAGATTGGTTCATCTTGTTGGTGATAGCTAGCTAGGGTTTATAGGTCCTTATAAGCAGGGTTGTTGATGATTCCTTATTTTCTTCAAAAGAATAACTTTTGAAGAACATGAAGGAGATATGCCCAAGAGGCAATAATAAAAGTGGTTATTATATATCTTTATGTTTATGATAAATGTTTATATATTATGCTATAATTGTATTAACCGAAACATTAGTACATGTGTGATATGTAGACAACAAAGAGTCCCTAGTATGCCTCTTAACTAGCTTGTTGATTAATGGATGATTAGTTTCATAATCATGAACATTGGACGTTATTAATAACAAGGTTATATCATTATATGAATGATGTAATGGACACACCCAATTAAGCATAGCATAAGATCACGTCATTGAGTTATTTGCTATAAGCTTTCGATACATAGTTACCTAGTCCTTATGACCATGAGATCATGTAAATCACTTATACCGGAAAGGTACTTTGATTACACCAAACACCACTGCGTAAATGGGTGGTTATAAAGGTGGGATTAAGTATCCGGAAAGTATGAGTTGAGGCATATGGATCAACAGTGGGATTTGTCCATCCCGATGAAGGATAGATATACTCTGGGCCCTCTCGGTGGAATGTCGTCTAATGTCTTGCAAGCATATGAATAAGTTCATAAGAGACCACATACCACGGTACGAGTAAAGAGTACTTGTCAGGAGACGAGGTTGAACAAGGTATAGAGTGATACCGACGATCAAACCTCGGACAAGTAAAATATCGCGTGACAAAGGGAATTGGTATCGTATGTGAATGGTTCATTCGATCACTGAAGTCATCGTTGAATATGTGGGAGCCATTATGGATCTCCAGATCCCGCTATTGGTTATTGGTCGGAGTGAGTACTCAACCATGTCCGCATAGTTCGCGAACCGTAGGGTGACACACTTAAGGTTTGATGTTGAAATGGTAGAACTTGAATATGGAATGGAGTTCGAATATTTGTTTGGAGTCCCGGATGAGATCCCGGACATCACGAGGAGTTCCGGAATGGTCCGGAGAATAAGATTCATATATAGGAAGTCATATTCCAAGTTTGGAAATGATCCGGTGCATTTATGGCAGGTTCTAGAAGGTTCTAGAAAAGTCCGGAAGAAATCACCATGGAAAGTAGAGTCCCGGAGGGACTCCACCTTGCATGGCCAGCCAACCCTAAAGGGGAGGAGTCCAAGGTGGACTCCCCAAGGGTGGCCGGCCAACCCCCCTCATGGAAGGGGGGAATCCCACCCCAAGTGGGATTCCCACCTTGGGTAGGTTTCCCTACACATGGAAGGTTTTTGGTTCGGGTCTTATTCGAAGACTTGTAGTCCAACACTTGGGGCTTCCACCTATATAATGAGGGGCATAGGAGAGGGGACTGACCACCACAAGCCCATAGCTTGGCCGCACCCATAGGTGGCCGGCCACCCCCTCTCCCAAACCCTAGCCGCCCCCTCTCTCCTCCTCTTCTCCCGCACGCTTAGCGAAGCTCCGTCGGAGATCTCCACCGCCACCGCCACCACGCCATCGTGCTGCCGGATTCAAGGAGGAGCTACTACTTCCGCTGCCCGCTGGAACGGGGAGAAGGACGTCGTCTTCATCAACACCAAACGTGTGACCGAGTACGGAGGTGCTGCCCAATTGTGGCACCGTGATCAAGATCTTCTACGCGCTTTTGCAAGCGGCAAGTGATCGTCTACCGCAGCAATAAGAGCCTACTCTTATAGGCTTTGGAAATCTTCAAGGGTTAGTCTTGATCATCCCCTCGTTGCTCCCGTCTTCTAGATTGCACCTTGGCTTGGATTGCGTTCTCGCGGTAGGAAATTTTTTGTTTTCTATGCAACGAATCCCTACAGTGGTATCAGAGCCGTGTCTATGCATAGATGGTTGCACGAGTAGAACACAATGTTTTTGTGGGCGTTGATGCTCTTGTTATCTTTAGTTTGAGTACTTTGCATCTTTGTGGCATAGTGGGATGAAGCGGCCCGGACTAACTTTACATGACCGCGTTCATGAGATTTGTTCCTCGTTCGACATGCAACTTGTATTGCATAAGAGGCTTTGCGGATGTCTGTCTCTCCTACTATAGTGAAGATTCAATTTACTCTTCTATTGACAACATTAGTATCACCGTTGTGGTTCATGTTCGTAGGTAGATTAGATCTCTCTCGAAAACCCTAAACCACGTAAAATATGCAAACCAAATTAGAGACGTCTAACTTGTTTTTGCAGGGTTTGGTGATGTGATATGGCCATAATGTGATGATGAATATGTATGAGATGATCATTATTGTATTGTGGCAACCGGCAGGAGCCTTATGGTTGTCTTTAAATTTCATGTTGAGTAGTATTTCAAAGTAGTTGTAATAGTTGCTACATGAGGTGAACAACCATGAAGACGGCGCCATGAACCTTGACGCTACACCGACGATGATGGAGATCATGCCCGTTGATGATGGAGATCATGTCCGTGCTTTGGTGATGAAGATCGAAGGCGCAAAGACTAAAGGGCCATATCATATCACATATGAATTGCATGTGATGTTAATCCTTTATGCATCTTATTTTGCTTAGAACGCGACGGTAGCATTATAAGATGATCCCTCACATTAATATCAAGATAATAAAGTGTTCTCCCTCGTATGCACCGTTGCATTGTTTGACGTTTTGAAGCATCTCGTGATGATCGGGTGTGATAAACTCAACATACAACGGGTGTAAGCCATGTTGCACACGCGGAATACTTGGGTTTGCTTGACGAGCCTAGCATGTACAGACATGGCCTCGGGACAACGGAAACCGAAAGGTTGAACATGAGTCATATGGATGATATGATCAACATGTTGATGTTGACCATTGAAGCTACATCATCTCACGTGATGATCGGTTTTGGTGTAGTGGATTTGGATCGTGTACCACTTAACAACTATGAGGGATGTTGTATTAAGTGGGAGTTCATTAGTAATTAGATTAAAACATGACTAATTATCATAAACATAGTCTGGGTAGTATTTTGAATTAATTTTGTAGTATTGGCATCCGTTTTCTACCATGCGCTAGTCTTGTAATTGAGATAGAAATACTGTTAAGTCTGATAAGAAACTTTATGTACTGGTACCGTATTGTTAAAGAATCAAGAAATGATTAAGTCCTATTGCAAACTTTTAGTAAACCTCACATTGTTGATTCAAAGAGTTGTGGTTTCAATTAGTACCTAAAGTTATCTTGTCTCCGTAAAACTTGAAGTTCAAATCTGTTTGAAAAATAAGGAGCTGAAAATTTAGTTTTCAGAAATAATCAAGGTATGAGATATATGTGATATCTAAGACCTTATTGCAAGATGATAGAATATATTTTGGTGAGACTACATAAACTCATAAGTTTTATGGGAATGTACGAAGGTTGAAGACGCAAGGCGTCCCAATCCTCCAACTATTGGGGCACTAACGATATTCGCATATCCATGAAGTGATTGTCCTTAGTATGCACCGTTGCTAAGTGATGCGCGTAGTTGACTTTATGTCTTTTCGTTCAACACGCGTCCGTTGGGAACCCCAAGAGGAAGGTGTGATGCGTACAGTGGCAAGTTTCCCTCAGTAAGAAACCAAGGTTTATCGAACCAGTAGGAGTCAAGAAGCACGTGAAGGTTGATGGCGGCGAGATGTAGTGCGGCGCAACACCAGGGATTCCGGCGCCAACGTGGAACCTTCACAACACAACCAAAGTACTTTGCCCCAACGAAACAACGAGGTTGTCAATCTCACCGGATTGCTGTAACAAAGGATTAGATGTATAGTGTGGATGATGATTGTTTGCAGAAAACAGTAGAACAAGTATTGCAGTAGATTGTATTTCAGTATAGAGAATTGGACCGGGGTCCACAGTTCACTAGAGGTGTCTCTCCCATAAGATAAACAGCATGTTGGGTGAACAAATTACAGTTGGGCAATTGACAAATAGAGAGGGCATGACCATGCACATACATATTATGATGAGTATAGTGAGATTTAATTGGGCATTACGACAAAGTACATAGACCGCTATCCAGCATGCATCTATGCCTAAAAAGTCCACCTTCAGGTTATCATCCGAACCCCTTCCAGTATTAAGTTGCTAACAACAGACAATTGCATTAAGTATTGCGCGTAATGTAATCAATGACTACATCCTCGGACATAGCATCAATGTTTTATCCCTAGTGGCAACAACACATCCATAATCTTAGAGGTTTCTCTCACTCCCCCAGATTCACGGAGACATGAACCCACTATCGAGCATAAATACTCCCTCTTGGAGTTACTAGCATCAACTTGGCCAGAGCATCTACTAATAACGGAGAGCATGCAAGATCATAAACAACACATAGATATAAATTGATAATCAACATAACATGGTATTCTCTATTCATCGGATCCCAACAAACACAACATATAGAATTACAGATAGATGATCTTGATCATGTTCGGCAGCTCACAAGACCCGACAATTAAGCACAATAAGGAGAAGACAACCATCTCTAGCTACTGCTATGGACCCATAGTCCAGGGGTAGACTACTCACACATCACTCCAGAGGCGACCATGGCGGCGTAGAGTCCTCTGGGAGATGAATCCCCTCTCCGGCAGGGTGCCGGAGGCGATCTCCTGAATCCCCCGAGATGGGATTGGCGGCGGCGGCGTCTCTGGAAGGTTTTCCGTATCGTGGCTCTCGGTACTGGGGGTTTCGCGACGAAGGCTATTTGTAGGCGGAAGGGTAGGTCAGGGGGCGTCGCGAGGGGCCCAGGAGACAGGCTGGCGCGGCCAGGGCTTGGGCCGCGCCGCCTTACCTCCTGGCTGCCTCGTGGCCCCACTTCGTTGACTCTCCGGTCTTCTGGAAGCTTCGTGGCAAAATAGGACCCTGGGCGTTGATTTCGTCCGATTCCGAGAATATTTCCTTACTAGGATTTCTGAAACCAAAAACAGAAACAAAGAATCGGCTCTTCGGCATCTTGTTAATAGGTTAGTTCCAGAAAATGCACGAATATGACATAAACTGTGCATAAAACATGTAGATATCATCAATAATGTGGCATGGAACATAAGAAATTATCGATACGTCGGAGACGTATCAGCATCCCCAAGCTTAGTTTCTGCTCGTCCCGAGCAGGTAAACGATAAACAAAGATAATTTCTGGAGTGACATGCCATCATAACCTTGATCACACTATTGTAAGCATATGTAATGAATGCAGCGATCAAAACAATGTATATGACATGAGTAAACAAGTGAATCATAAAGCAAAGACTTTTCATGAATAGTACTTCAAGACAAGCATCAATAAGTCTTGCATAAGAGTTAACTCATAAAGCAATAATTCATAGTAGAGGCATTGAAGCAACACAAAGGAAGATGAAGTTTCAGCGGTTGCTTTCAACTTGTAACATGTATATCTCATGGATAGTTGTCAATGCAAAGTAATATAACAAGTGCAATATGCAAGTATGTAGGAATCAATGCACAGTTCACACAAGTGTTTGCTTCTTGAGGTGGAGAGAGATAGGTGAACTGACTCAACAATAAAAGTAAAAGAATGGTCCTTCAAAGAGGAAAGCATCGATTGCTATATTTGTGCTAGAGCTTTGGTTTTGAAAACAAGAAACAATTTTGTCAACGGTAGTAATAAAGCATATGTGTTATGTAAATTATATCTTACAAGTTGCAAGCCTCATGCATAGTATACTAATAGTGCCCGCACCTTGTCCTAATTAGCTTGGATTACCGGGATTATCGCAATGCACATGTTTTAACCAAGTGTCACAAAGGGGTACCTCTATGCCGCCTGTACAAAGGTCTAAGGAGAAAGCTCGCATTGGATTTCTCGCTATTGATTATTCTCAACTTAGACATCCATACCGGGACAACATAGACAACAGATAATGGACTCCTCTTTTATGCATAAGCATGTAGCAACAAGTAATTTTCTCATATGAGATTGAGGATATATGTCCAAAACTGAAACTTCCACCATGGATCATGGCTTTAGTTAGCGGCCCAATGTTCTTCTCTAACAACATGCATGCTCTAACCATAAAGGTGGTAAATCTCCCTTACTTCAGACAAGATGAACATGCATAGCAACTCACATGATATTCAACAAAGAGTAGTTGATGGCGTCCCCAGGAACATGGTTATCGCACAACAAGCAACTTAATAAGAGATAAAGTGCATAAGTACATATTCAATACCACAATAGTTTTTAGGCTATTTGTCCCATGAGCTATATATTGTAAAGGTAGAGGATAGAAATTTAAAGGTAGCACTCAAGCAATTTACTTTGGAATGGCGGAGAAATACCATGTAGTAGGTAGGTATGGTGGACACAAATGGCATAGTGGTTGGCTCAAGTATTTTGGATGCATGAGAAGTATTCCCTCTCGATACAAGGTTTAGGCTAGCAAGGCTATTTGAAACAAACACAAGGATGAAGCGGTGCAGCAAAACTCACATAAAACACATATTGTAAACATTATAAGACTCTACACCGTCTTCCTTGTTGTTCAAATTCAATACTAGAAATTATCTAGACCTTAGAGAGACCAAATATGCAAACCAAATTTTAGCATGCTCTATGTATTTCTTCATTAATAAGTGCAAAGTATATGATGCAAGAGCTTAAACATGAGCACAACAATTGCCAAGTATCACATTATCCAAGACATTTTAGCAATTACTACATGTATCATTTTCCAATTCCAACCATATAACAATTTAACGAAGAAGAAACTTCGCCATGAATATTATGAGTAGAGCCTAAGGACATACTTGTCCATATGCTACAGCGGAGCGTGTCTCTCTCCCACACAATGAATGCTAGGATCCATTTTATTCAAACAAAACAAAAACAAAAACAAACCGACGCTCCAAGCAAAGCACATAAGATGTGATGGAATAAAAATATAGTTTCAGGGGAGGAACCTGATAATGTTGTCGATGAAGAAGGGGATGCCTTGGGCATCCCCAAGCTTAGACGCTTGAGTCTTCTTGATATATGCAGGGGTGAACCACCGGGGCATCCCCAAGCTTAGAGCTTTCACTCTCCTTGATCATGTTGTATCATCTCCCTCTCTTGATCCTTGAAAACTTCCTCCACACCAAACTCAAAACAACTCATTAGAGGGTTAGTGCACAATCAAAATATACATGTTCAGAGGTGACATAAATCATTCTTAACACTTCTGGACATTGCACAAAGCTACTGAAAGTCAACGGAATCGAAATATCCATCGAACATATCAAAACAGGCAATGCGAAATAAAAGGCAGAATCTGTCAAAACAGAACAGTTCGTAATGACGAATTTTATTGAGGCACCAGACTTGCTCAAATGAAAATTCTCAAATTGAATGAAAGTTGCGTACATATCTGAGGATCACTCACGTAAATTGGCATAATTTTCTGAGTTACCTACAGAGAATTTTGCCCAGATTCGTGACAGCAAAGAAATCTGTTTCTGCGCAGTAATCCAAATCTAGTATGAACCTTACTATCAACGGCTTTACTTGGCACAATAAAACACAAAACTAAGATAAGGAGAGGTTGCTACAGTAGTAAACAACTTCTAAGACACAAATATAAAACAAAGTACTGTAGTAAAAACATGGGTTGTCTCCCATAAGCGCTTTTCTTTAACGCCTTTCAGCAAGGCGTAGAAAGTGTGTATCAAGTGTTATCAAAAGATGGTGCATCTACAGAGGGGTGTGGGGTTTTCTCAACCATGCATAGTATGTTGGATACATAAGTTTTAGCGGCTCCCTTTTCATTAGTTTTGGGCTTGCTACTCTCATCAAACAAATTTTCAGGAACAAGCCAAGCATAGTTATTTTCTAGTGCGTTATTCATCGCTAGGAGCTTACATGGTATTGGTGCTTTGATCTCCCCACCGTCATTAATATTATTAGTGTACCTTATTCTCTCCATGTCCATCTTTTCAAGGAGACTAACAAAATTGGTATAAGAACCAAACATCTTATATTTAATAAAGACCTTTCTAGCCTCTCTTGCTATACCACCAAATTCTCTAACAAGGGTTTCTAAAACAAAATCTTTCTTTTCCCCTTCTTCCATATCACCGAGTGTAAGAAACATGTGTTGGATTATAGGATTGAGATTAACAAATTTAGTTTCCAACATGCGAACTAAAGCAGCAGCAGCAATTTCATAAGTAGGAGCAAGGTCTACCAAGTGTCTATCTTCAAAATCTTCAACAGTACTAACATGATTGAAAAATTCTTCTATATTATTTCTCCCAATTATAGACCCGCATCCTACCGACATGTCTTTTACGGTAAAATTAAAAGGAAACATAATGAAATAAGTAAAGTAAATGCAAGTAACTAATTTTTTTGTGTTTTTGATATAGCAAACAAGATAGCAAATAAAGTAAAACTAGCAACTAATTTTTTTGTATTTTGATTTAGTGCAGCAAACAAAGTAGTAAATAAAACTAAGCAAGACAAAAACAAGGTAAAGAGATTGGATTGTGGAGACTCCCCTTGCAGCGTGTCTTGATCTCCCCGGCAACGGCGCCAGAAATTTGCTTGATGCGCGTAGTTGACTTTATGTCTTTTCGTTCAACACGCGTCTGTTGGGAACCCCAAGAGGAAGGTGTGATGCGCACAGTGGCAAGTTTCCCTCAGTAAGAAACCAAGGTTTATCGAACCAGTAGGAGTCAAGAAGCACGTGAAGGTTGATGGCGGCGAGATGTAGTGCGGCGCAACACCAGGGATTCCGGCGCCAACGTGGAACCTGCACAACACAAACCAAGTACTTTGCCCCAACGAAACAGCGAGGTTGTCAATCTCACCGGCTTGCTGTAACAAAGGATTAGATGTATAGTGTGGATGATGATTGTTTGCAGAAAACAGTAGAACAAGTATTGCAGTAGATTGTATTTCAGTATAGAGAATTGGACCGGGGTCCACAGTTCACTAGAGGTGTCTCTCCCATAAGATAAACAGCATGTTGGGTGAACAAATTACAGTTGGGCAATTGACAAATAGAGAGGGCATGACCATGCACATACATATTATGATGAGTATAGTGAGATTTAATTGGGCATTACGACAAAGTACATAGACCGCTATCCAGCATGCATCTATGCCTAAAAAGTCCATCTTCAGGTTATCATCCGAACCCCTTCCAGTATTAAGTTGCTAACAACAGACAATTGCATTAAGTATTGCATGTAATGTAATCAATGACTACATCCTCGGACATAGCATCAATGTTTTATCCCTAGTGGCAACAACACATCCATAATCTTAGAGGTTTCTCTCACTCCCCCAGATTCACGGAGACATGAACCCACTATCGAGCATAAATACTCCCTCTTGGAGTTACTAGCATCAACTTGGCCAGAGCATCTACTAATAACGGAGAGCATGCAAGATCATAAACAACACATAGATATAAATTGATAATCAACATAACATGGTATTCTCTATTCATCGGATCCCAACAAGCACAACATATAGAATTACAGATAGATGATCTTGATCATGTTCGGCAGCTCACAAGACCCGACAATTAAGCACAATGAGGAGAAGACAACCATCTAGCTACTGCTATGGACCCATAGTCCAGGGGTAGACTACTCACACATCACTCCGGAGGCGACCATGGCGGCGTAGAGTCCTCCAGGAGATGAATCCTTTCTCCGGCAGGGTGCCGGAGGCGATCTCCTGAATCCCCCGAGATGGGATTGGCGGTGGCGTCTCTGGAAGGTTTTCCGTATCGTGGCTCTCGGTACTGGGGGTTTCGCGACGAAGGCTATTTGTAGGCGGAAGGGTAGGTCAAGGGGCGTCGCGAGGGGCCCAGGAGACAGGCTGGCGCGGCCAGGGCTTGGGCCGCACCGCCTTACCTCCTGGCTGCCTCGTGGCCCCACTTCGTTGACTCTCTGGTCTTCTGGAAGCTTCGTGGCAAAATAGGACCCTGGGCGTTGATTTCGTCCAATTCCGAGAATATTTCCTTACTAGGATTTCTGAAACCAAAAACAGCAGAAACAAAGAATCGGCTCTTCGGCATCTTGTTAATAGGTTAGTTCCAGAAAATGCACGAATATGACATAAAGTGTGCATAAAACATGTAGATATCATCAATAATGTGGCATGGAACATAAGAAATTATCGATACGTCGGAGACGTATCACTAAGACTCGTCGTTTCGAAGCATCACGTGATGATCGGGTGTTATCTACGTGTGCTTACAACGGGTACAAGCTAGATTTGCACATGCGAATACTAAGGTTAAACTTTACGAGCCTAGCATGTACAGACATGGTCTCGAAAATTCGTCATGATATGATGGATAAAATTATGAGTGAAATTGTTCATCATATTAAAAGGTTATTAATAGAGAAATCCGGAACACTTGTCATATGATGATCAACTTTAAAGTAAGAACCTCAAGGTTATTGGTATTTGACCAACAAACCTAGAAGTTATTGATGTTGAAGTGTTTTTCTGAATAATGAGGAAAGCTAAAAGAGAAACTGCAAAAGATATTTTGGCAGAAAGAAAGAAAAGACTAGTAAGTCTAGCTCAGGTGTATATAAATGATATACATGTTGTATTCCTAGTTAGGTCACACTATGAAATTCTTGGATATTAGTACTATATTGGTTGGTATGAAGTGTCATACAAAACAACACAATACAAGAATACAATGGCCTAAGTGACTGATAAGGAATTGTTATCACCAGAATTTGACCGGATCAGAGGTGGGCCGTGATCAAGATGGGCTTAAAGAATATACACGAAAGATATACGTGAATCGGCCTTGTACACGAAGTTTGGGCTAGTTTGCCCGTGTATCTGTAAATATAGTAGGGTACATGTCGGTTAGGTAGAATTTGGCTCGTACACGGTTGGGATTATTCCCACGTTAGAAAGTCTACGGACTATAAATATGTATCTAGGGTTATTGAGAAAAACAACAATCACGTTCACAACAAACCAATCTAGGCGCATCGCCAACCCCTTGTTTCGAGGGTTTCTTCCGGGTAAGCATCATGCTGCCTAGATCGCATCTTGCGATCTAGGCAGTATACGTTTATTCGTTGTTCATGCGTTGCTCGTGCTGAAGCCTTGTTGATGGCGAGCAACGTAGTTATCATAGATGTGTTAGGGTTAGCATTGTTTTACCACGATATATGCTTTTATCCATGCTATCCCTAGACGTCTAGCTGCCTTTACACCTATCTTAGGTGTAAGGGCAGCACCTTGCTTGATCCGTGTTTAGTAGATCCGATCTGTTATGATTGCTCCTTGTTCTTCAAGGATTAGTTTAATATTTGCATAGTTAGGCCTTGCAAACGGGTTGAAGGATCCAGTAGCACGTAGGGTGTAGTTTGCTAGCCCTAGATAAGATGTTCCGGGAATCAACTCCATGTTGGTTTTTAGGCCTTATCTAGGGCTGGTTTATTTTCATCTTGCGTGGCTGCCAAGCTCAATCACGTGTAGGATGTTCCGATTATGTGGTGAAAACCCTAAATCATCGTAGGTCGTTTTAGCTTTATATTGATCAAGCAGGACCACCATGTGATCGTAGACCTCATACGAATCATGGGTGGATCAGCTCCTTGAGCCGATTCACAGAACAACCTGAGAGCCGATCGAGGCTTGTATTTAATGTTTACGTGTATGCCATGCAGGAAACTAAGCGAAGCAATCCATCACCTTCCTGACCAGGTATAGGTCAGGTGGCACGCCCTTGCACCAGCATCGGGACGTGCGTGCCGGAGCTTTGCGGGCCGTCGCACGAGGGACCAGGGCCTACCGCAGTTCTGGAAGCCTCCCGGCTCTACGTGTTGCCCGTCGCTACTCGCCGGTGGGTTTCGGACGCCAACAGGAATATGATAGGAATACACGTCTGGAACAAAATAAAGTGTTATTATGTTCGTCGTTGGCATTCTATCTAGACCTTAGAATTTATAATAAAGAACTTAATAATTGTTATTTTGCTCTGGTCAAATGAAAACAATGAGTTGTTCAAATTATGACATTACTCCATGTACAATGGATAAGTTATTATAAATCTTAATGGTGAAACACACATACATAACACTGACGCTAAAATGCCATAAGGAAAATGATTTGAATTCCACGTATTTGTGGAACCGCCATTTAGGTCATGTTAGAAAGGAACGCATGAATGAACTCCATGCAAATGGATTTTGGAGTCATTTGATTTTTGAATCATTTGGCGCTTGCAAATCTTTTCTAAAGAGAATGATTAAAATACCGTTCATAGGCCAAGAGTTGAACGGGCAACTAACTTAGTGAAAAATACATGATGACGTATGTGGTTCACTGGGCATAGTTGTGTGCGGGAGATTCTTCTACTTCATGAAAACTTTCAACAATGAATTGAGTATATATATGTGGATATATTCAATAAGGAAGAAGTTTGAAACATTTGAATGGATTCAAATAAATTTCAGCATGAAGTGGAAATCATCGTAATAGAAAAGTCAAATATCTATGATTGGATCATGGTGAAAATATTTGAATTACGAGTTTAGCGAACATCTAAGAGAGTCATGAAATTGTTCTACAACTCACATTTCTTGGAGCATCATAATGATGATATAGTATCCGAGAGATGTATCCAAGCCTTGTTGGATTAATGATGAGATAAAATATTATGACGCCATTATATTTTTGTGGATTATGCTTTAGTGACTACCGCTTTTACACTGAATAGAGCATCATCATGATCCGTAGAAATGACACCATACGAGTTATAGCATGGGTATAAACCCTAATAGTCCTTTCTTTAAATTTTGGTCTAAAAGTTAACAACCAAAATCAGATGAATGTCTTTGTTGGTTATCCCAAAGAATTAATTGGGAATTCTTTTCACTATGAAGTAAACGACAAAAGTGTTTGTTAATGTTACTTGCTTATTTCCAAGAAATTGTTTTCTAGCGAAGTATTTGAGTGGGAGGACAATAGAACTTGATAAGGTTTATGAACCTGAGCATAATGATCAGAGTAGCGCAGCATCGGAATTGGTTCCGGAAGCAGCCACGACGATCATGGCTCCCATGACTACAAAGTGTTTTAGTCATGGAGATCGAAGTACATATTGAACCTTGTAGGTATGGTTTACTTTGTGATCAAATAAATGATTTGTGGACAAAGGATTGATTTTGAACAATGATAAACCAACTACAAACAAAGAAGTTATGATGGGCCCTGACTCCGTTAAAATGGCTATACGCCATGAAATCCAAGATAGATTAATACTTTTTGAAAGTAAATGGATCTATAAAAATTGATGAAGCTTTACTTGTTGAAAAGTTGTTTACGACAAAGTTCAAAGAGTTGACTACGATAAGATTAGATCTTCCGTAGCAATGCTTATAGTCTATGTTGATTATTCTAGTAATCACTACATATTTCTTTTATGAGATATGCTAGTAGGATGGCAAAATACATTACTTATCAGACGTGTGTATTAAAGGTGTATACAAGATACAACCAATTGTTTTGCTAGTCCGTGGAATACTAGATAGGTATACAAACTTCAATTGGATGAAATGAGTATCACGGAGTTGGAATCTTCACCAGATGAAATAGTCAAAGAGTTTTTGATTTCATCAGAGACGATGAAGAGGCTTGCATTTGCAAGAAATTAAGTGGGAGCGCTGAGACATATTTATAATACTTTATGTAGATGACATATAGTTGGTTATAAATGATGTAATTATATACTTGATTAAAAAAGTTTCATTGAGAATTAATTTCAATGAAAGGATATGGACTAAAACAAACTTAGTGTCAAGATCTATGAAGATAGATTGAAACACATAAATAAGTTTAAGTCAAAGTACATAGGATGGATATTGAAATAGTTCAATATAGAAATATTAAGAAAATGTTCTTGTCATGTGAAGGTTTAACAAGACTTGAGTGTATCTGACACTCAATGAGTAAAAACACATGAGTGATTATAGATCACGAATAATATGTATACAATCAGATGTCCTATGCTCTAAAAGTGTTATGAGCATGTACCAGAATGATTCATGTGATGATCATTGAAAAACAGTAAGAATATTCTTGAGTACTTAAGAAGAACCAAGTATATATATATATATAGTTTTGTATGGAGAAATGACAAACAAATCGCTGTAAGATGTTGTACCGATATTTGTTTTGTCACATATGAAAATAAAATTTCAATCTCAAATTAGACTAAGTATTGTTTAAAAGGTAGCACAATGAGCTAGAAGTTGTCTATGCTAGATTTAGAAGAGTTCTAAATATTGTGACGGATTCAACAAAAGAAGGCAGAGTATGTCATTGTTTTGACAATGACAAAGGATGTTAAGTCAATAGGTTCTTTGAGAACTTGGTGTAGTTCCGACAGAGTCAGAACTTTGAAGCTATATTGTGTGTAACAATATTAGTGACATATTTCAGACCGCGGAATTAAGGTTCCACCAGAAGACCAAACATATTTAATGCCGACTCATTTGGAAATGAGTGATGCGTTGAGACGCAAATGAATTACAAAATACATACGGTTCTGAGCATGTCAGATCCGTTGACTAAAACCTCTCCCTTGAGCAAAACATGATAAAGCACCGGAAGGCCAAGGTGTTATATCTTTACAAATGTAAAACTAGATTATTGGCTCTAGTGCAAGTGGGAGACTGAAGGAGATATGCCCAAGAGGCAATAATAAAAGTGGTTATTATATATCTTTATGTTTATGATAAATGTTTATATATCATGCTATAATTGTATTAACCGAAACATTAGTACATGTGTGATATGTAGACAACAAAGAGTCCCTAGTATGCCTCTTAACTAGCTTGTTGATTAATGGATGATTAGTTTCATAATCATGAACATTGGATGTTATTAATAACAAGGTCATATCATTATATGAATGATGTAATGGACACACCCAATTAAGCATAGCATAAGATCACGTCATTGAGTTATTTGCTATAAGCTTTCGATACATAGTTACCTAGTCCTTATGACCATGAGATCATGTAAATCACTTATACCGGAAAGGTACTTTGATTACACCAAACGCCACTGCGTAAATGGGTGGTTATAAAGGTGGGATTAAGTATCCGGAAAGTATGAGTTGAGGCATATGGATCAACAGTGGGATTTGTCCATCCCGATGACGGATAGATATACTCTGGGCCCTCTCGGTGGAATGTCGTCTAATGTCTTGCAAGCATATGAATAAGTTCATAAGAGACCACATACCACGGTATGAGTAAAGAGTACTTGTCAGGAGACGAGGTTGAACAAGGTATAGAGTGATACCGATGATCAAACCTCGGACAAGTAAAATATCGCGTGACAAAGGGAATTGGTATCGTATGTGAATGGTTCATTCGATCACTGAAGTCATCGTTGAATATGTGGGAGCCATTATGGATCTCCAGATCCCGCTATTGGTTATTGGTCGGAGTGAGTACACAACCATGTCTGCATAGTTCGCGAACCGTAGGGTGACACACTTAAGGTTTGATGTTGAAATGGTAGAACTTGAATATGGAATAGAGTTCGAATATTTGTTCGGAGTCCCGGATGAGATCCCGGACATCACGAGGAGTTCCGGAATGGTCCGGAGAATAAGATTCATATATAGGAAGTCATATTCCAAGTTTGGAAATGATCCGGTGCATTTATGGCAGGTTCTAGAAGGTTCTAGAAAAGTCCGGAAGAAATCACCATGGAAAGTAGAGTCCCGGAGGGACTCCACCTTGCATGGCCAGCCAACCCTAAAGGGGAGGAGTCCAAGGTGGACTCCCCAAGGGTGGCCGGCCAACCCCTCTCATGGAAGGGGGAATCCCACCCCAAGTGGGATTCCCACCTTGGGTAGGTTTCCCTACACATGGAAGGTTTTTGGTTCGGGTCTTATTCGAAGACTTGTAGTCCAACACTTGGGGCTTCCACCTATATAATGAGGGGCATAGGAGAGGGGGCTGACCACCACAAGCCCATAGCTTGGCCGCACCCATAGGTGGCCGGCCACCCCCTCTCCCAAACCCTAGCCGCCCCCTCTCTCCTCCTCTTCTCCCGCACGCTTAGCGAAGCTCCGCCGGAGATCTCCACCGCCACCGCCACCACGCCGTCGTGCTGCCGGATTCAAGGAGGAGCTACTACTTCCGCTGCCCGCTGGAACGGGGAGAAGGACGTCGTCTTCATCAACACCGAACGTGTGACCGAGTACGGAGGTGCTGCCCGATTGTGGCACCATGATCAAGATCTTCTACGCGCTTTTGCAAGCGGCAAGTGATCGTCTACCGCAGCAATAAGAGCCTACTCTTATAGGCTTTGGAAATCTTCAAGGTTAGTCTTGATCATCCCCTCGTTGCTCCCGTCTTCTAGATTGCACCTTGGCTTGGATTGCGTTCTCGCGGTAGGAAATTTTTTGTTTTCTATGCAACGAATCCCTACAGAACATACTTCTTAAGTAATAAGAAGTATAGCAATTAGGGTTGAGGTGGTTTGGGTTTTACTATTGGTTCTATTAAGTAAGGAATAATTGGCTCCTAAGTAGTATGGTGGATAAGTATCCAACACTAGTCGGTTTTAGTGGAACAGGGTTCTGTAATGTAAAATAGTAGGTATGGTTGCTATTAGGGTTCATCACAATGGTGTGATGCTAATTAGGGATCAATAAGGATGATGGCTTTGGTAATAGGATCTAGGGTTTTCACTTAGTTGACCCCACTTGATTAGTTAGGTCTGATGAGGATGAACACATGGGATACCCATATATTAGTGATAGGTCTTCTACATTTTATGTGGCCAAGACAAGTATTTAGTTGCTACTATGTATCTATGGATACAAAGTAAGTATTATGATCATAAGTTCCAACCTAGGGTTTAGGTTGGAGGCAAATTAAGGTTCTCATGTAATAATAAAGCTAGGTTTCTAAATGAACCTAGGGTTTAGGATTACACATGAAATGATGAATTCCTGTTTTCTACCATATGGAACTAGGGTTTACTATTTACCATGTAGTTCTATGATTAATAACTTCATTTTGAATTTGAAGTTATTAATAACTTCTAAATAAAAATAATATTGAATTTGGCATTTACCATTTTTTTAAATAATTAATAATTAGGGTAATTATTAATCAGGTTTAAATCTCTCTGATAATGCTTTAACAAAATAACAATTAAAGAAAATTAGTTTTAATGTTTTCTTTATTTATTTACTGGTTTTTATTTACTTTTGATTTTTTTACTAATTATTGAATTTTAATTGAATTTAGAATTAAAATTAAAGGCTTGAATAACAAGTATTAAATAATTGAATTTTTATTAAAAATAAAAATTTCATATTATATTTTTATTAGATAGAGTTTTCTTTTCTAAGAATTTTAATATCTTATTTTAATTTTTCTGAGTTAATATGAATTTTCTAAATTTCATGTAAAGTTGCAGCAATTTAATGGATTTAAATTTAAAACTAGAATTGCTAACTACACCCGGACAGAGCTACCTACTGCCACTGACCAGTGGGGTCTAGACCACGTCAGCAGCCACGTGGCGACGACGTGGCCAGGGAAGCTCACTGCCGGCGGGTTGCTGGTGACGGCGCCGCCGTTCTAGGGCTCGAGCGGACGGGATTCTTGCATCACCAGAACGAGCACTTCGCCGTGAGCATAACGGTACCAGCGCCGCCCCGAATGGGTCGCCGGAACTTGCTCGCCGGCGAGGCCGAGCGGCAGAGCTCGCGGTCTAATGGTGCTGGGCATGCTCGAGGGCGTAATAGGGAAGGATAAGGGGTGCTTGAGCACCGGTGACTCACCCTGAGCACGATGAGCATGACTGCGAGGTAGATGGGGGCGTGTATCGCCGGATTCCATGGCTCCGACCGTCAGGGGAATGAGGTCGACGGAGATGCTCTGGGGCTCCCTAGTTCAATTCCTTGTGCCAGAAGATCAAGGAGAGGATGGCGATGACGATGGCATCCTCAGCGAGGCACGGGGAGGTCCACATCGACGGCGGTAATGGTGGCCGGTTGTGTTAGGGTTTCGATTTGGGGGCGAAATCGGACGAACAGAGGGGAAATGGAGGACTTCGGTGCGTTTTATAGGGCCTCCCGAGTGTGCTGGCGGTCAGCAACGGCGGCAACGACCACGGGACGTGGCCCTCCTCATCGTGCTGGCGACCTCGCGCGCGTCCAGAGAGGAAGACGAAGACGAAGACGTTGTCTTCGGTCTTATCCTCGCGAAGGGGTAAATGGGCCGTCTGGGCTGTGAAGTGGCGCTGGGCCGTGGGCTGATGCTGGGCTCGGTGGCCTTCCAGGTAAGTCAGGTGAGGCCTTTTTACTCCTTTTCTTTTTCTGTTTTTATTTTCTGTTTTCAAATTCTATTTTAAATCCTGGTTTTAATTCAAGTTTGATTTCTGCTATACCATGCAGGTATTTTACAATTTGAACTCCATTAGGATTAAGAAAGGATCCCTGTAGTACTGAGTTGTTGTGAATAACCATTTAATATATGAGAACTTTATTGCAATTATACATTTAGGTATGTTTTTATTTATGAATTTGGATTTCCTTGTTCATAAAGAATTAAGTCTGTTTTGAATTATTAAAGTTGATAAGTTATACTCCAAATGCTTATCATTAGGGCTTGATCTCTTAATTTGGAATTTGGTCCTATGCATGTGATTTTATGTGAACACTGATTGATTAAGATCTTGTAGGTTGGAGTATAACCTTATTTCAAGATTAGCACTATTATTGGATTTTAATAACACCTTGAAATCCTTAGAGTAGGTATTACTCTCCTTATAGTTGGGTCTTGGTTATTGAGTCAATTGGTTGATCACCACACATGGTTTAACTATAAGGTTTTAAATGAGGTTTATCTTATGCTCCAAATTAAGTATAGGTTTTAATTAGAGTGCAATTCTAGGGTTCTAATTATGTTTACCTAATGGCAATTGGTTTGAATCTCAATTATGGCCTGGGTTTATATTAGGATCATCATAGTGATAATTCAACTAGGGTTGAGATATAATTCTGGGTTATAGAGATGAAATGACACCATATTGCATGTGCTAGGGTTAATCTCCCCTAACCATGATAAGATGGTTACTTGCTTAATATTTCATGTGCTTCTCTAATTACTAAGGATTTGAGAATTGGTTTTATCTTCCACCAATTAACTTCTATTATTAACCTCAATTTATCATTGAAGTAACTATATTGATTATAGTTCTTTTTATAGTTAACTTTGGTCATATGAATGGATGATTTCTCACCATTTAAGTATGGAGTTTTACTCTAAGGTTTTACTTATGTTTCTTAGATGAAGAATAAGTGGAATGTATATGTGGTAGAATTCTACTTGTGATCACCAAGTGGTTCACAAGTTAAGGTTAGGATATAAGCCTATGGTTGCATACTAGTGATATCCCCATGATTTCATGTGGTGAATGATATCTACTTATCCTATTAGGATTTATCTTATCCTCACATATCTCAAGAGCATGATCATGGTTAAACATGATCGACTTGTTCTTAATATCTCTACCTCAAGTTCTTAGGGTTTATGATCATCACTTAATTTATAATGATCAAGGTTTGGCTTCCTAAGGTACCTCTCATTAAATAGGTTTCTCACTTCCATGATCAAGCATTGTCTTGATCAATTAATGTATAGCACTTCTATTTTACTTTCTAGGATGGAACTTCTATGGTTGCCTCATTAGTTTATATCCCAGGAGAATGCCTGAGATATTCTGCTAGGGTTCTACTCAAACAATGATGATGTGGTCATCTGGTTATAAGAATAGGTCTCTCCCTCAAATCCAGGTGTTGCCTCAACTATCTTGAGTGTAACTCCATAGCTTGAGTTCTCTCATATAGGAATGTTTTATTCTATGGTTTATGGTATACTCCTAATATTTACTTAGGTATCTAGGCTAAGATTCCACTTGGTTAACTTAGTTGGATTAGTCTCCTCCCTATTTCATTAACTCATGGATATTATCTTATCCAATTGGATATTTGGTTATCTCACCCCTCCAAGATGAAATGGTTTACAAATCAAATACTTTAGTTCAAAGGTTTTCCCTAATTCTTAATTAAGTAAGGCTAGAGTTACTATGATTGGTCTCTCTCATTTGGGGAGGTCTTTAATACTAACCTAAGGTTAGGCTCCATAGAGGTTGATGTGATCATCAATCTCTATGTTTAACATAAATGGTTTCTCTCTTTAGGGATTGTCTTGAATAACATCATAGGGTTTCTCTGAAAGATGATGATTTGATTACATGAATGTATATCCAAGGTTTTAGCTTAAGGTTTTACATTGCTTCTCTAATAAATACTATAGAACTCTCACCTCTCTGGGTTTGATGTATATTAATATGTAGTAGAGAGGAATATATAATTCTAGAGTTTATCTCCTTGTCTGGTTTCCAAGAATGAAGTGAAATGGATACCATGAAGTTCATGGTAAGATCAAGGATTAGTTTAAGACATGGAAAATTTAAGTGAAGAATAGTTTCTCCAGTTATTGTTACTTGATTTCCAATTAAATGGATGTTCATATGTTATGTCAAGGAATATCATGTTGTGATCTTCAATAAGATCAAGTAGTTGATCTTATGAGTAAAGTGTTGTTGTGTTGATTATTAGTTCCATTTGATCTAACCCCTTAGATCAAATCCTCTCTACCCAAAACAAGGTTTTAACAAAGTTACTTTGAGGTTTATAGCGCTTGACTTGATGAGCTACTTCAATTCCACCAAGGTCAAGTGAAACTTCAGTTACTGTGACTGTTTTACTTTAAAGCGCAAAAATTCCCCAGATTTTCTATGCATGAATGCAATACACACATCTGTTTCCTCTATTTTTGTAACCCCAATACCTGGGATATTACAGTAATTGACAAATAGAGAGGGCATAACAATGCACATACATATTATGATGACTACTACTGCAAGCATTTTGCTAAGCTGGTAACAGTTGAGCTAATTCACTCCATGTCTTTCATGTATGGGCACACAAATTTTTATTTGGACACATCTATTATTGTAATTAAATAGGCATATCACGTAATCCTTCTAAATAAATAGTGAGGCCTAAGCTTGGCAATTATGTGTGTGAGATCACTTTGCGAGATAAAGTAGAGCCTGTAATTTCCATTGAAGCAAATAGTGATTAGCTTGGTGCATGAATTAAAAAATCAGCTGGAAAAGACAACCCTACTAAACACACTTAAACAAAATGTCGAGGCAAGGTATTAACCAAAGTTCATTTGTTGTAGATCCATTACATTATACTTCAGTTTTGGAATTCTTGTTATTTTTTGGTTAACCAAAGAAACCATACATAGCCTAAAAAGAAGTCGATGATCATATATTATGACATACTACTAAACTAAACAAAATCATAATTATCTTGGCCTGCACACGATTTTCCCATTCACCTGTGGTGTCCCTACCTCCGTCGGCCATAATTTTCTTACAACGATCCAACTACTCTAGGTCAAGCAGTGCACCATGAAAATTGAGCATATCCACAAATGATCAAGAGAGGAAGGAAAGAATAGTCGGAGGACAAAGGTTAGCAAAATTGAAGCTCGCAAAATATCCACTAAAATGAAAAAGGAATGCTCCGTTGCCCGTTGGAGTGCTCAGGGAAGGAGGAAGAAAACCTTTGTAGCCAAGATGCAGTACATCGTCGACGTCCTTCTTATCCTGATCATTGAGTGGCAGTGAAAGGCCAATCAACGGGGCCATGGTCGTCGTCCTGGTGAGGGGCAGATTGGAGGAAGTAGCAACGGCCTGGCGACGCACACCACGCTTCATGGCCTAACCATAGGAAGCTGAAAGACATTCCCTCGTGTAGGAAGGGGCGGGAAGCAGAGACTGGGCGGCGACGATTGGAGGAAGAGGCAAGCTAAGCTCTGCTGGTGTGTGCGATGATGAAGCCCTACCACCGGTACCTTAAACGCATGCTAAGATGCAGAGTAGAAGGGACAAAACTCCGGTTTGCTGTTGTTGGTGAAGATTGAACACCTTGGCATCGACAATCCAGTTAGTGAGCCCGTGGATAAAGAGAGTTTAGGCGGTGGCAGAAGCGGCTGCAAAGTTCAAAGTAGAAGGGGAGAAATTCGATTTACGCGGCGTGTGGCAATGGGGCACTGCCGCCAATTGGAATTCGGTACTTTGGCTTGTTAGTGAGCTAGTGGAGGAAGAGGAGCTGAGAGCCTTGCAAGCGCACCCGAGCTGATCTGATCTGGTATCAACTCGTATGTTTCCACTTTCTTTTGGTGGCAGAAGCTAATTTCCTATACATGTGGAACAATTTTTGTTAATTAGTTATATATTCTCTTTGCTAAATTAGAGATAGTAACTATGATAAACTTTTGCTCTCTATGTTCATGTGAATATGCTAAAATTGAATTATCCACACATCCAACTGAGCGGTACTCGGTGTACATTGTATTAAGGGCAGTGCTGGCCATCGGTCGCCCGACCGTGGGGCTGAAAATCGGTTGTTGTCCCCACCATAGGATCATGATCGTACGTTTCATAATTAGTGCCTCGCACACGTTGCTTTCCTGCTGTACACTCACGTCGCTTTCATGCTGTATACGATGCTTTCACACGCACCTTTCCATTGCATGGCTTTCCTGCTGCTGCGTTGCTTTCCTGCTCTAGACCCGTCCCTATCCAGTGTAGGTTAAAAGCCCACCACCATGTGCTCTAATTGGGTATTACAACAAAACTAATCCAACAAAAATAAGATATTTACAACAATGCTTAGTAATGATTTCGGAAAAAATCAAAAAAATTGACACTAATAATTTCCCGTGCCAAAATTACCTTACAACAAATCACCAATATATTTACAACAGTAAATTAACAGCAAAATCTACATTTTTATTTGGGTGTTCACAAAATTTAGTATATCAAAAATATATTTACAACAAATCGATAATATATTTGCAACAATAATTAACAAAGAAAACAATAACTAATTTGGGTGTTTACAACAATGGCCAGCAACAATTTTAACAGAAAACAACAATTCCCATGCCAAAAATATATTTACAACAAATCGATAATATATTTACAATATTAATTAACAACAAAAACAATAACTAATTTGGGTGTTTACAACAATAGCCATCAACAATTTTAACTGAAAACAACAACTCCCATGCTAAAAATATATTTACAACAAATTCATAATATATTTACAATATTAATTAACAATAAAAATAACAACTAATTTGGGTGTTTACAACAATAGCCAGCGGACAATTTTAGAAAAACAGTTCTCATACCAAAAAAAAATATTTACAACAAATCAACAATATATTTACAACATTAATTAAGAAAAGAAAACTACAAAAAACTACCGTACCAAACATGCTTGGCCATCTCCATCGGTACCTCCTGCGCCCGAAGGAGGAGCATGGGCAGTGTGCTCGTCGGATTAGGAGGCGGTGTGCTCGCCGGAAGAGGCGTTGGGCGGGGACGCGCTCGCCTTGGGAGGATCTGGTGCGGCACGCTCGCGGGGATACATGCTCGCCGGGGGAGGAGCTGGTGCGGCAGCGTGCTCTCCTGGGGGAGGAGCAGCAGAGCGGCGATGTGCTCGCCGGGGAGGAGCATGGCAACGCGCTCGCCGGAGGATGCGCTGGGGCGGCGACGCGCTCGCCATGGGAGGATCTGGGGCGGCGCGCTCGCCGGGCCACATGCTCGCCGGGGGAGGAGCAGGACGGCGACGTGCTCGCCGGGGGAGGAGCAGGACGGCGCACTTGATCTCTGGACGGCGAGGTGGGAGTGTGGGACTTGGATAGCGAGAGGATGAAGAAAAGACTGTGTGGCCAGCCTTAAAATAAGGAGTGGGGCCCATCTACTGTGTGTTGGAGGGACGACGGATTTTTCGCCCACGATCGGTCGGCTGATCTACAACGTTTTCCTTGTATTAATTCTACCTCACCATCCTAATCGTATCAGCGTTCATTTCTTGGAAGCTAATGTAGAACTACGTACTGAGATAGTCAATGTTGCTCTCAATGTACTGTGATGCAGCTTTTAGCTTCTGACCACACGTGTCTTAGCCATGTACGCTTGTGTTTGGTTTGATTACACATAGCATATAAGATAAAATTTAAAGTTCTATCTGCTAGATCACTCAAGAGAAAATATCCGCACCAACATCATGCAATCCTCCTTAACTAAAATAAACAGCGCAGATAAGCAATAAATTCAGTAATTGTCACTCTAACTGAAGCAAACCCACATGTTTAAGTATAAACACCCAAGAGAAAAACTCCACAACAACATAGAGAAGCAATAAATTCAGTTACTGGCACTCTAACTAAACCAAACCGGCATGTTTAAGTTCAAATGCTACACTCTAACCAATTCCACAGTACTTATACAGAGCATATAGTGGTATTACAAATCTCTTCATATGACTTCCAATGGAAAAATACCAACCCATATTTCCAGCATGACAACAACCAGTATAAACAGCCTATATTTCTTTACTCAGCCGTCCGTAATAAGGTCCGTAATAAGTTGGGAAAAGCTCCTG
This sequence comes from Lolium perenne, assembly GCF_019359855.2. NCBI lineage: Eukaryota > Viridiplantae > Streptophyta > Magnoliopsida > Poales > Poaceae > Lolium > Lolium perenne. The sequence continues at coordinate 187,166,088 of NC_067246.2, read as the reverse complement.
CAAAAATACCAACCATTTTTGACAAAAACAAATTGAGAAACAAACTAACAACGCCAAATAAACAAACACAGAAAAGAACCCCAACATATGCTTTGTTAGTTTGTTGGGGTTGGATATCCAAGGGATGGTTAGCTCCAACAGCGGCACGATGGTGGTTCATTGATACGCTCATCTGACGATTCAGAGACTTTTTTTTTTTTTTGAGGAAAGGAGTACGTGTTCCAAGTCAAATCTAAAGTTGTATATGATGCCCCCCATAGGGGGCCTCACAGCGATTTGAGCCTCGTAGCCGTTGGATCTTATTTGGTGGTGGATCTCGTCCGTCCATTTTTTCACTGTGGAGTAGTCCAGGACGAGGCCCTCGCGGAACCCGTTTTTTATCCACGGGTCATGTGAAGCCCGCCCGGCCCGGCGTCGTCGGACCCGCGCCCCTCCGTTTCTCCTCTTCGTCGTTCTCCTCGCGAGAGGCGGCGGCCGCGTCCCCGCAGTTTCTGCTCCTCTTCCGCCCCACCCAATGGCCTCACCCGACTTCCTCCTCCAATCCTCTCCCTCGTTCGTGCTCCCCAATCCCCTCCCACATCTCTCTTTCACCAATCCACTGCCTCTCCACTCCATGGCAGAGATCGTGTTCGTCCGCCGCCTTCGCCGGGAGGAAGCACAAGTCGTTGCTCACAACCTCGCGTATTTGCCATGACCGGGAGACGAAGCACAGGCCGCCGCTCGTCTCACCGCCTCGCATCGTCGCCATTGATGGCAGATCCACATGTGGCTGCTGCTTGGCAGCTTCCCGCCGCGCCCTCATGGTCTTCTCCACCGGGTCAGCGGACGAGTAGGCGGAGGTGGAAGCACTCCTATGGCTTCTCGTGCAGAGACCACGACGTGGTGAGCACAGAGGAGTAGCAGCGGGGTACCATCGCGCCTCTCCTGACCTGGGCAGTCGCGGTCATCCATGAGCTGCTCGACATGGAGTCTGCCGCCGGTGAGAAGATGGACTTCTGTGGCGTCGGCTCCAAAGCGGGTAACATTCTTTTTCTTCAATCACAAGTCGGATCTAGATTGTTCTGTTGCTTCTATGCTTGACGCATAAGGAATGGAACCGACTAATGCTTATGGATTCATGGCTTAGTTTAATCTCAACTCATAGGGCAATTTGAGGGACATGGAGGATAGGAAGCACATGGCTCTCCAACTCCGACCAAAAGCTGCAGTATTACTTTGGCCGGCAGATTGGTTGCCATGTGCTCGGAAGCAGGGTGTATTTATCTGTGCCAGAAGGTAGCATACGAGTCTGCAAAGGAATTCAGTGCTATACCTCTACACAATACAGCAATTCAGGTTTACTGGTTTACTGAACTGCAGCTTCCTTTTTCATACACTTCTGTACTCATCTTTGTTCCAAAAGTTTGCGTGATGGTTTGAGCTCTAAAATTACAGTGCTAGATACCAATTGAATGCTGTATCACTCGTATGCTTGCTCCTTGCAATTTGTCAGGGGATAAAATTATGGCTGGATATGATGAAAGGTTTGTCCTAAGATTTATGTTGTATTTCCTCCTTTATCTTTTCTTTGGATTGTGTGAGCATCTTTTTTTAGGAATTTTTTTTTCCTGCAAAACAACTTTGGAAAGTCACTCTGGCAAGTATGTGGCATTCAAGTTGCATCACTCTGTCCTGTTGGCATCTAAGAGCATGAAGATATTTAAACACTGGAACACATCTGACATGATAAACAAAAGATGCAGATTCAAGGGACCAATTTGTTCAACTTCACGAATCACGAAGTAGGCTTGGTATTAGGCCTTTTTTATCGGTATCGGCACCTCCTAGGACAAGTATTTTCCCTGACAAGTAACTGTATAGAAGGTTCGGTTGGTTTAGAACCATGGATTATTTAAACGCCAGCCTTTAGATCAGTAGTTTTATTTACTTGTATTTGATGATTATTTCTTTATAAAAACCACATATGTTTGCTAACATTTCAGGCTATGGTCTTGAGGAAAGATGAAAAGAATGACTTTGCATAAGTTGTAGCTCCGAATTTCCCTGTAAGGATTTCTCTCAACTATTTATACATATACTGAATGGAGATAGCAGAAGTGCTTGTGGAATTGATTTTTTCTTCTTCTTTTGTTTGGCTTCCAGTCTTTCTCAGGCCCTAGGATAGAGTTTTTTTTTTTTATCTTGATGCACCTAAAAAGTAAGAAATTTATAACAGATTAGGTCCCCCATATGGATCTACGCTGCAACTAATTGTTCTTTTTTCAATTCCCTATAGATACTCCAGGCATTTACTTTTTTCGATTTGTCGTTATCGGTGCAGGTTTTTGTGATGTTTCGATTTAGGAATAACCATACCAACTTGGTTTTTCCTGCCTCGCTGCACCCCTGTTTTGGTGGTGTCTTGGACTAGGGACATCCATAATTGTTTTGCTGCTTGTAAGGGTAATCTGATTGTTTGTTATTTTTTTTATTTAAGCTCATGACTGAAAACCTTTCCTAGACACTCATGTTTCATTTAATTCTCAGGCCGGAGTTATTTAAATTCAATATCAAATATTCGTGAAGCTGCGATGAACCTGTGCCATTGATGGCAAAGAGGAAAGACAGTATTTTTGTTAGCATAAGTAAATATTTTCTACTCCTTTTGTTTGAGTGTATGTGATGCATTTGTATTGTTTAATTTAGCTTATTGTTTCTGTCATATGCTCTACCGCAAGAATTTCTTCTAAATTGGTTATCCATTCAACACTCAAGTGATGTTCTGTGCGAGGTTCATTTTCTTGGATAACCATGTCTATGCATCATGCTATTGAGTTTTGAATTGTGATGCTCTATTTTTTATTACCAGATTTCTAATGTAAATTGTTTGATCTCGGTGCACATATAAATCAGCTGCAAAATAACTTCTTGTGGGCTAAAAATAATTTTTATTTGGTTCATCATGTGTTCAACTTTTTAAATTCAGTGCAAAAAAATTCTAATATTCTTGTTCCATTTCTATTAAGGCTCTCTTGGTGAACATTTTAATTAGTGTTATTTCAGACTTAATTATGGTAGTAATGCAGCACCAAATCGATGGTAATCCTTGTTTCTTGGTAGCGAAGCGTCGCCTCTACTGCAACCGAATAGGTAGATGCAAAAATGATGCAACAAACAAATTTTCTCCTCTTTGTTTTCTCTAAAGCTAACTAATCAAATAAGATCTTGGAGAAGGCACTCTCTGGTACTCCTTTTTATTTTGGTCATTTCTTTTCTCATGTGTCGAAGAGATCATTAACAGCATGTGTTGCCATAAGCGCAGAACTGAGTGAGTACTCCTTTTTTTTCAGTTATTCGCTTTGCACTCCAGAAAATCTATTTTTTCTTTTAGCCTGATGGCAAAGTAGATGTTGCCTTAATAGAGGATTCTGTTTTATTTTAGGCTGATACAAATGAATTTTGATACCTCAGTTAGCTCATTTCAGAAACTTAACATGAACATTTTATCAAATGTGCTTATTTCTTTAGTACCTATTTTCTAGAGATTTTTCATGCTATCTTAGATATTATTTTCTTATTTCACAGTGTTGTTATCTTATTTCACATTCTTATTGCCAATGAGCTGGTTCGGAACTTTCATCTTTCTTCTGGTGCTGCCAAGACCTGCCTCAAAGTAGATCTTCGGAAAGCCTACGACAGCGTGAACCGGCAATTTATCTACAATCAAAAAAACCAATCTTCCCTTCCGGCGACTTATAGATTCCATCTAAATCTACAAACGCGTCTTTTTAAAAAAACCTCGATTGAGTCTATATTTAGGTCTTTGAGACGGGCTAAAAAAAATCCAAACGGGTTGGAGCTGCTTTTGCTTACTCCTTTCCTTGGTACTGCCCAGCAGGAAGGAAAAAGACTAGATCTCGAACCGTTGCCAGCAGCTTAGAATTCTACAGTGGAAAAGTATGATTCGTTCATCCGGAAGAAAGGAATAACTCACTCGGCGAAACAATAATCATGTATTTTCCGGTGCCATTTTCATCTTACGCATTTTTTATTGCCTGAATAAAATTCATGGGTCTCTCTATTAAGCACTTGTAAGCAGTACTGTATCTTTCAGTCACATATTTGTTCATTCTTATATTTTAATGCCACCTCTGCAATCTTGCATATATTATTGTTTCTATTACTCACTTGGATAAAGTCATACATGCACTGAAAAGTCGGGCTCAGATATCAAAACTTAGTTAGGTACTTAGGTTGCTACTAAATATTTTTTTAGAGTTGCTGCTTTTATTAATATTTCAGGAACTGCTCATATGTAGTTAGCATATATTATGGTACACATCTTTTGCATTATTAAACGAGGAGTACATACAATTCTCTGCGTGGTATTAGCTACCAACTGGTATATCTTGCATTACTCAAATCAGCAATCAACGAGACATGCATGGTTTATTTTGGGCTTACCCTTGTTCTCCTGCCTCTTGGTCATGCGGGCCTAGGTGAACTGTTGCAAGTTTTGATTTCTTAATCCAGCCCAAGAATCATTTTGCTTTTAACCAAGGTTTGGAACTACTAGCAATTTATTAAGTTGTATTTATCCTGATACTAAAATGGTACTTCTGTTAAAGTGCTGAACTGCCAGGTCCTGTTCTTTGTTTCGAATGAGATAGACCCTGGCTTTTGATATTGTTGTGAAAGGAGACATGGGAGATTTGGCTGCACAACTTCATGCCTTGCAGCTGTGGTTTCATGTGATAAGTTGTTCTCCCTTTAGATTTATAGAATTTTTGCTTTATAGATTTAAAAGTATTGTGTCATGACCTCATCCATCTATTTAGCTTTATAGAATTTTTGCTGTCAGGTCCTACAACCCCTTTTGTTTATGCGATGTGAAATATACTTAACATGATATTCTAAATAGTTTTCACTTGCCACTTGCTATGGAAGGTTAAAAAAATGAAAGGCAATTTACGGCTATTGTTGTATGGCAAGTTTCTAATAACTGATTTGACTTAGTGGTTTGCTAAATGGAGTGTTTGCTTTTTCCTGAAACAATGATATATGGAGATTTTTCTATAACATACTCGGTATTTCGATCCACACAGAACTACAAAAAAATTATAAGGTGATAGCAATCTTTGTTCCAATGATTGCAGTTTTGTTTAGTATGACCTTTTGCCCGTATCCCTCGACAGTCACATTAGCACGCAAGTTGGAGCGACGGTCAGCGGCAATTTTTTACATGATTTCAGGGTGAAAAATATATTTACATTTACATGGGGCATGCACCAATAGGATAGTTTAACTTGTGTGATATTTATTCCTGCTGTAGAATGTGCCTAGGGTGGTTAGAGCTTGTCCTCCGTAAGGCTCGGTATTTATAATTAAATGGCTATCTGCGTTTCTCCCTGGCATTTCTTTTATTGTGTGCAATAGCCTATGATCTGATGGTGCTCTAGCCATTGACTATGCTATTATGGTAGTAAGACTCTCATGTGTTGGTAGAATATACATGCCACTTAAAATTAGGATCAGTTTACCATCTAAGTGAATACTAATGTGTTAGTGCTTAACCTGCATAAGGTTAGTGCCCCTCATAATTTTCTCTACATTTACTTAGCAAATGATTATTACAGAGCTTTCAGCTTTTGTCTACTGAGCTTACGTTTTCATCTTGATACTATACTTATCTCAAAATTTCATCTACCCAACAATTGATCATGTGAAATACGGATGGTGTCAAGACGCACTCTGATGTGGACAATGTTTAAATTTGTGCAAAGTAATAATGGTGTATGGCAGATGTATTCTATCTGCATACCCCATTGATATTTTCTTACACTGTGTATGAGATCAATCTTGAAAAAGTATAAATTGATCTCATCTTTCACAAGCTCATTAAATACCATTTTTGGCCTGAAGTGAAAAATATCAGAAATAACTAGGCGATTTATGCTTGACATTTTTTTTTTGTACTTCAAGGCCAATCATTGTTTTTCCTGATGAGTGGTCGTCAATGCAGTGGGATTGCTCGATGTTGAGTCCACCTGCTGAGCGGCGAGACAAAAGACGGGGGGTCGTGCGCCAACAAAAATCCATATTGCAACTGTATATATTCCTATGGACTTTCTGGTGCAAATAAGGATAGAGCTCTACTATATATATTCTGAACAAGATCCATATTACAATTGTACAATCATTCATAGAAAATACATTACTTAGATAGTCTCAACTAAAATTATTTGTTGAAGTTGATTTTCTATCCTTGGATAATGGATTCATATTATATGAGATGTACTTTTTAATGTCTATGGAAACTGCTTACCACTCACCTTTAATTGACCTACTCCTAAATATTACCGATTAGCATAATGCTAACATAGTGTTTTTTTAAACTTATTATGAAGTTTATTACAAAATGATCACTGGTGCGAAATACCAGGGTCGCGCGCCAAGGCGCGCATCAAAATCTAGTACAAGTACAAAGGCCACACACGCACCCACACGCTAGAAGCAACCTGAAGGCCAGCTGTCCTGGAGAAAGAGCAGAAAGAACCCTGGTAAAAAGAAAAAATACAAGATGGTCTTTGAAGGTTCTGACGCCCGGCCACCATGCCACTCGCCTCTGCAGATCCCCAGCGCCGCCTGAAGACGGCCGGAGAAGAAGCCGAGTCCACCACACACCCAAGGCCGAACGGAGCTCGATAGCAGCCAAGCTGCGTTGAAATACCGCAGTAGCCATCCAGCGCGAGCGCCGGAATCTAAGCCGTTGATAGACCATCGGCGGGGAAACATCCCCGATCCGCCGCAGCCTCGTCGTCGCCACCTCCAGCCGAGACCAGAGAAGAAAACGCCGTCCAACAACCGCAGAACCACTCCAGATCAGCCTGACGCCAGGAAGCCTCAGCTGAAGAAAACTCCTGTACAGACGTCTCCACGTCCCCTCGATGGCGACGGAGCAACCGCCACCGAAGCGGGGAAGGAGCGAGAGGACAAAAATCCCCAACGCAGTCGCCGCCGCCGCCACACCGACTGCACCTGGGAACCGAAAGCCGACGAGCTCCTCGACGTCGCAGCAAACAACGCCGAGATGGGGCTGGAACTCCGGCACCTTTATTGGACGCGCCGCCGCTGCCACCACCAAAGCGCCGCCGCCCAAACTACCTAATCTACACCTATCTACACGCCAAGCACGAGAATCCGGGGTTCCCTTCCTCTCCCGCCACCGGAGCGATGAGCGGAGAGGAGGGGAACCGGGGATCTCGGTGGCGGAGAACGGCGAGAACTTGGTCGCCTCCCTTTTCGCCTCAGCGTACTGTAGACGCGAGGGGATAAGCTTGGGAACTCTGAATGGCCTATCTGACGATTCAGAGATGCTCTAGTGGCAGGTACAAAAGGAGTGCCAGCAACAAAAAGAACAACGAAGGAAAGCACACTGAAAGATAAGCAAAACAAGAATCAAACGAAAATATGCTGCTTTGATTTTTTTTAACCCGTCATAAGTTTCATCCAAGATGCGAACTCATCAACCATGCCACTCATACATAACACTAATTGAAAAAATAGGTTCTTTAACTAACAACCAAACTTCATAAGAAAACATATTACTACTTAAAACAAATATGAGAAGAGATAATACCTATTCTAAGGTTCAAAAATAGCAGATTAGCAACAATATGTATAGCCAGTGCATGCAGAAAATTCATGCTTGGGTAGATGACTTCCTATCGTTTTAGCCTCTAGCAAAGCCTAAATTATGACACTGACTAAGTACATTCCAAGAAATTATATGTAGAAACTTTCCCTCGATTAGAAAACAGACATCAAACCTATGAAAAAAGTGAAAAAAATATCTTGAGCATCTTAGATCATGCAAGATCTGTACTATAATTTTGATTCTGCAAAATGCTGCCAGCCAACTTTACTTCTATTTTTTACAAAGTCAGTGAAGAGTTTTACCTAACCTATGGAATTTACAGGGCCTCTAAAACTATTGAGCCTCTCTATTCCATTTATGAAATTTAGACGTAGCTCGTAGTATATCTCAAGCATCTTAGATCATGGAAAAAATTTATATTAATTTTGATTCCGCAGATTATTGTCAGCCATCTATACATATATTTTCCAATTTTACTTATATTTTGACCAAAGCCAGTGTAAACTTTTACCAAAGTTATGGCATTTACATGGCATCTAAAACTAGTAAGACTATCTACTCCATCTATGAAACTTAGGTCCACATCACGGTATGAATGCCTGTCTCAGATATGTTATATGTCACAGGCTTCTGCCCAACTGAAACATGTGATGTGCTAGAGTCTATGGCCTCCTGTGAACACATGCAATGGTCCTATTTACCGTGTTCAACAATCATGTTTTAATGCAAACAACGAATTCAGCAGCATGATTATTCATTAAGATAAATGAGGTGGGATAGTAAAAACCGAATTGGGTAGAGAAACAACAAATCGAGTCAGTACATGTTTCTCACCAGCATTAACTGATGTAAACCTGAAGTTGGATTTAAAAACATAAGAACGGATCATAAAAATCTGCATTTAACTAACATGACATATATTGCTCTGAAGGATGAAACCATACTGCAATACATGTATGGTCGTGACCAAGGATGCCAATCTAGACTGTATGCTGAACAAAAAAAGAGGGCAGGGGTACATAAGTCTACATGCTTTTGGCAAAACCATTCCTGATAATCTGTAAGGAAGAGGAGAGGAAATACCTGATAAATCAAACGATTTACTTTTAGAATTGAGATTTGTTAAGATTATCAGGAAGATTATCAGGAATTGAGAGGGCAGGGAATATGAAGAGAAGGTCAAATTCGCCCTCCAATTTTCCTGATAATCTTAACAAATCTCAATTCTAAAATTAAATGTCAACATAACGTTGTCATTGGATGTGATGCACTTATGTGCCAAACCATAAATAAGTGATATTTGTTCAGATTACAATAGAGGAAGAAAACAAAATATGCAGAAATTAAATTTAAGGATTGGCATAACTTCTCAGCATTAGACATGTCGTTATGACCTATAGGATATTTGTTCAAATTACATGGGAAATAATAATTGTTAGAAGTGAAGAATGGCTAAACGAAGAAAATTTGTGGAATAACAAAGTTCAGCTGATGGCATTTTGTTTGAGCCACAGGCCAAAACCAAGTACTCCCTCAGTCCCAATGTCTATATACCTCTGTATCAACATAAAGTTGAGCAGCATTTTTAGGGGCGGAGGGAGTACGAATTATTGAACATGTTTACAATATTTTCACTCAACTAACAATAGCTATTTTCATCAGCATGGAAAAAAATCACCATTCCAGATATTTCATTGAGATCACCTTAAAAGCATACCATGGGTGTTGCCAGCAAACGGAAAAAGTTCAGTCAGACAACTTCTGCTGATGTTAAAAAACTCTGGTTGTCTGCCTCTGCAGCGTACATGTGGTACAACATCGACATAGATGTAAGTATAAGTTGATGCCCAAGAAACATCACAGATCAGATGGCTCTATGTCAGAACGAACTGAGGCTACTGGTCCAAAGAAAGAAAATCTTTCACGTGTGCGTGAATCAAACTGTTAAGCAAGTGACAAAGACAACTCCTTAACAACAGCACAAGGTTAACAACCTTACACTATTCAAGAGGATGGCTTCGCCTCATATTGTTATCACGCTGCATCTGGTCAGGGGGCACCATAGCAATGAAAAGGGATCCGCTGGAATTGAACGGGACGAAAAATAGAGCAACAAAGATTTATACCAGAGACAATACAAAATCAGTGTGAGGATGAACCATATTTGTTCGAACTTGGATTAACAACATTGATGTGGTGGTCCAACTCATATGCCTGAAGAATGCATATAAATATGAGAACCTTATGGCCTCCAGACTTGTGTATGTATAAACTCATAGTAGCAGGACAGTAGGACTAATCTAGTTCAATGCGGATCCTAAATCCCGAATATTCTTCTCCTGAACTATAACATAATCCAATTAGATTAGAGGAGATCGAGTGCATGTATACCTGAGTGTCCGTCTGAGGGCAAGAAGCAACCTGTTGTGTTGCGTGTCGCTGCACCAAAGCTTGGGACCTTGAAGGAGGGGATGGTGCCGGAGTGCACACCGTCAGCGGCAGCCTCGCCGTCACGGTGCTTGTTTTCGTGGTTCGCGGCAGTGTCCAAGTGGCGATAGCTGACCCATTGTCCCCAGGTAGCAGATATAACTCCTCCGTACACTCCATATATCTAAAAAATAGGAAATAATCACTTTAAAATGCATCGTTTGTTCCCAAAAATGGAATCAAACGGGTTATAGACATAAGAATACATCATTCACATATACGTACATCAGCAGGTACAGTACGAATGCTAATTGCAAAAAATAGCAACTTTTAGTTAGCTCTAGGTCCCTAATTGAAATTAACAGAAGCTACTGACAACGAAGTGGATAATGCAATGGACTGCGGCAATAGCAAGAGCGGAACGAACCTAGCAGTAGGGCGCCTGGAGCATCTCCTGGTTGGCCGTCTCAGTTCCCGGGGGGCACTCGGTCGGCGGCGTCCCCTCCGCGAGCGCCAGGACCATACAGGCCTGGCGTCCCCGCACACTCCACCGTGACCTTGTGTAGGTCGACTCCTCCGACCTCGCCATGGCTACTATCAAGGTGTTGCCTCCCGCACGCGCCGGTCTTCATGATGTGCTCGTCGCATCTGCCTCGGCCGCAGTCGGCGGGAGCACGAGATTGCGGGTCCTTTGAGTAGTCGGCAGCAAGGGGACGACGGCGGAGTGAGGGACGGCGGCAGAAACCCTAGGGACGGGAGGAGATGCGTTTGAGAGGCTGCGCGAGAGAAAAAATCCTTTCCTTCTTAGCTGCCTTTGAGTTTTGGTGGGCCCACGCACCGCCCGCCAGCTGCAGCTTAGGGCATCTCGAGCGGCGGGCGACGCCATTTCGGACGTCCAAATTGTCCGCGGGCGTCCGTTTGCGTCGCCTGGCAGACGGGGAAATGGTCGTGTGTCCGTTGTCTGGGGTTGGCTCCAGCGGGGCGACGCATTTTAGGCGCAGGCCAGAATTCAAAAAACGATCAAATAGCGTCGACTTTGCACGAAATTACAGCCGCAAATTGAGGGCTGAAACAAATTCATCACACTTTGCAGCTCGTACGGCGCAAAGTGGAGCAAAAGGGGCACAACAAGGCCTGAACAGCAATAAAAAAAGTCCAAAAGGAGGCCAAGGTGCTGGGCGCATGGCGCCGGCGCCGGCGATCAGGCGTCTCGCGCGCGGATTTCGGCGCGCCTCTTCATGAACCATGCCCTGGTGTCGTCGTCGACGCCGCTCAAGTCGGCAAGCATGATCCTTGTGTCTTCTGCACGCAATTTGGCCTCGGCGTCTGCCTTTTTGGCCTCGATGTCCAGCCTTTGGACATCGAGGACCTCCTTGGCGAGGTTCTGGTAGATGGCAGCTGCGGCCTCTTTTTCCAGACGCCTCTTCTCGTCCCTAGCAGCCATGGCGGCACGGTTGTCGGCCATTATCTTCTCCATGCTCTGCGTGAAAGCAATGGCCTGCGCCTCCCGGACGAGATCGGCCTTGGTAGCCTTGTGGCCTCGTGGACGAGGTGGAAGGACTGGACGACCTTGGTCGTCGTCTTCGCCGTCGAGGTTGACCGCTGTCCCATTCCTCACAGCTTCGTTGTAGGCCGCAAAGCTTATCATCCACTTGTTGTTGTCTTTGAGCAGCTCCCAACAATGGACCATATGGAAGCCCTTCTTATGCGTCGCCCTGAACTTCTGCAAGGCGCGGGATACCTGCAATCATAGCCGCCAATGATGTACAATGACGCAAATTGACGCAATGACGCAAATTGTGTAGAATGATGATGGTTGTGTCGTGCTTACCACTGCCATGACGTCAGTGCCGCTTACGGGGTTGTTAATAGCATGTTCGACCGCCGAGCAGAACTTGGCAGTCTCTTGTTTGATGTAGTTCCATCTTTTCCGGAGCGACTCTTCCGTCCGAGGGCCTGTGATATGGTAGGGCGGGTGCATCCTGGTCTCGTTGTACTGCTGCAAGACCTTGGCCCAATAGACCTTGCCCTTTTGCTGGGCGCCATTGATACAATCTTGGGTCGTTGCCAGCCACGCTTCACACAAACACTTGTCCTCCTCGTCGACGAAGCCTTGTGTCCTGCGGCTCTCCCCCTTCTTCTTGGTGGCAATGTCCGTGGGGATAGGCTGTGTTGGCGCGTCGTCGAAGTCGTCCACGCACACGGGGGAGTGTGGGGCGGCGGCGGGTGCGAGGGTTTGCTCCGCATCCATGGCGGTAGCTGCGGCGGCGAGGACGTCCATCGCTTCTGGGCTGCTCGCGCCGGTCTAGTTTCCAATTTGGCGCGGGGGAATGACCAGTGGCGGGAATAATATCGCCCTCCAGCCACTGACGCGCGGGTCCTACGTCTTTTTCGGCGGACACTCGGAGCGACCGCCGAGCGTCCGCCGCGGCGCAAACCTGGCGCATATTTTGGCCAGGTTTGCGTCTCCGCGGACGGCCCGGTCACTTTGCGTCGCCCCGCTGGAACAGGCCCCAGACGCATTTCCGGTCACGGCGGACGAAAACGGTCGCTCAGCGACCGTTTGCGTCGCGCCGCTGGAGATGCCCTTACGCAGAAAGAGTGCGCGGAGCGGTAGAGCCCCGAGAACGCTCCGATCGCAGGTTTACTTGTTCTAGTAATTTCCATCTCCCACTCTCCAAATCATTCCTTCCTTCACCAATTCCACCCCTTTCAAAATACTCCTCCAAGTGTAAGAAATACCCGACATAGTAGTAGCATCTAAGATGGTTGAGTTTGGGAAATACTTAGCTTTAAGGACACGTGCACATAAAGACTCTAGATTTGTCAACATCCTCCATGCTTGTCTCGCCAACATAGCTAAATTAAATACATATAAGTCTCTGAACTCAAGTCCTCCTTTCTTCTTGGATTTAGTCATGGTCTCCCAACTGGTTTTTGTGGGATCAAAACAAGACATGGCAAAAGTAGGGATAGCTTGAGCAATTGCTTTAATTAAAATGTCCTTCCCTGCTTTTGAAAGCATCTTCTCCTTCCAACCTTGAATCCTTTTCCACACCTTATCCTTTATGTATGCAAAAGTTAGTCATCTATCTACCCACATAAACCGGAAGACCCAAATATTTTTCTGTTCTAGCTTCTGATCAATATTAAGCTCCTGCAGCACTTGTTGCTTTTGTGGCTCCCTCGTATTTGCACTGAACATAACAGAGGACTTGGCATAGTTAACCGTCTGGTCCGAGAAAATCTCGTATAACTGTAGCACTTTTTGCAGAGACTTTGCACTCTCTTTGTTAGCTTTGGTTAGTACCAGAGAATCATCTGCAAACAAAGGATGATTGAAACTCGGAGCCTCATTAGTCATTACAAATTTGTATGCCCTCTAATTCACATGACACCTCAGGGCCATTTAGTAAAGCCGAGAAACCCTCCGCACAAATGAGAAACAAATATGGAGACAATGGATCCCCTTATCTAAGTCCTCTCTCTGGTGTAATAGTATCTGTAAGCTCTCCATTAATCCGAACTTGGTATTTCACCGAGGAGATACACACCATCACCAACTTGATCCATTGTTCTGTAAAACCAAGCTTTCTCAACATTTTTTCAATAAAAGACCACTTCACTCTATCATAAGCTTTACTCATATCAAGCTTTATTGTTGCATAGCCATCTTTTCCCCTATACTTATTTTTCATAAAATGAGTGCATTCATACGCCAACAAAATATTATCCGTGATCAACCTTCCTGGCACAAAAGCACTTTGATTTGGTGATATGATCTTCGGAAGAATTTGCTTCAATCTATTTGCAATAATCTTGGATATCAACTTATAGACCACATTACATAGACTAATAGGCCTCAAATCCTTCATATTCTTAGGACAATTTATCTTTGGAATAGAACCACACAAGTATCATTCCAAAGTGGTTGATCACGATGAATAGGAAGGAGGAGGGTGTAGCAGCAAGATCGCTAGGGGCAGCGGGTTCGAGGAGCTAGGGTTTGTCCGGGTGGGCTGCGAGCTGGGCTTTTCGCCTGACTGATTGGCCTTCTCTTTCCACTCAAGCCTTTTATTTTTATTCGAGAAACCATTTTGTAATTTTAAAACGGAACATAAAAAATGTTTGGGGTTTAATTTAAAATAAGAAAAGATGGGATGGCTTTATTATATCACCAGGGTATATTTTACCAAACAAACATAGTGTTTTTGGAACAAATAATTTGGTGGTCGAAAATAATTGATGAAAATATGCATGATGACATCACACTGGCGCGAAAAGCAAAACAACAGGCAAATCAAATACTATTGGTTATTTTTCGGGGCGTTCCATGGACACTTAATTAATTTATGGCCAAAAAAGTTAAGCTTATTGTGCACACGAATACATCTCATTTTCCTTCTTTCGTCCTATTTTAATAAGAGGAGAGCTGACTTGGCTCTTTCTTCCCGTTGTGTTCATGGGCATGCACCATTATTTTTCTTAATCATACATGGAACTTGTGGTTGAGCTGATATAATCATGTTCTTGTTGGAATATTTCATCTTCGTTAAACTCTCTCAAGACGTGTCCTCGGAATACAATAACCATTTATCTATCCCATTGTTATCAAAACTTTCTTTTTAAACCTGCCACGACTAGCAAGTGGTCATGAGTTACCGGCCAGGTTTGTTTAAACCATCAAAATGTATGTTTTCTTGTGAAATCGTAACTTATGAACTTATAGTATAGGTCTTAAGGATGTCTCCAATGTAGAAATAAGGTTGGTCAAAATAATCATTTTTGACTTAAAAAAACCAATATGCCTTATAAAATGGAACGAAGGGAATATTTTTAAAAGCACCATATGTATTTACTTATTACTTTTCGTTTTAGAAGTTGTATACTCTTCTACTTATATGCTCCAACGTGCAAAGCACGTGCTACTTACTAGTATAATCAATTTATGAAAATGCGCAACCCTAGCAGCTTTTATTCTTTCCCAAACAAATCAATCCTAGCTATTTCCCTTGTATAGGGACAAAATACTCCTGCAATCACATGATTGCAGCAAAAGCTTTAGGCAGAGAAAACATCTCGAGAGGTTTTTCTGCGTCAAAGACGCCTAGAGAACAAATGGGTATATTTTTGTAATTGACAGGATAAAGAAGTGTGTGGGAAGTAAGAGCATCTCCAGCCGCGTCCCCCAAAGCGTCCCCCAAACCGCGCCGGATTGAGCGTTTGGGGGACGTGTTTCGTTCGTGCCGCCTTTGGGGGACGTCGCTCCCCAGTCGCGTCCCCCAAACAAAAATTCGGAAATTTTAAACTTAACGAGATTTGACTAAGATTCGTCCAAACTTACATAGATTCGAACGAAATTTGACTAAATTTAAACTAAACCTAATCTAGAACCACTTGCGGCGGCCGGAGGCGTCGTAGTACTGCTGGAAGTTGTACATGTCGTCGGTGACGACCTCCTGCTTGACGCGCTCGCCGACGGGCTCGTCCTTCACCGCGCCGCTTGGTCACGGCCATCCTCCAGCCGCCGCTGCTTGGCAGCCGCATGTCCGGCGGGACTGGATAGCGGGCGTTGTACAGCGCCCACGCCTCCGCCACGGTGAGGCTGCCGCGGCCGAAGCCGTTCGCCGCGGCGATCTTGTGGGAGGACGAGCTTGACATTTTTGGAGCGGCGATGAGAAGATCTGGGAGGGGGGAGGCGGCGGCGACGAGATGGTTTGTGAGCGGTGAGAACTGTCGGGCGTCTTTAAACAACGACGGCAGCGGGTGGTTGCACGCAATAACGCCGGCGCGGACGGCCACGCGGCCATGCACGACGAGACGCCTCCCTGCGTCGCCTGGGAAAACAGGGACGCCGTTAACGTCGCTTGACCAAAGGTAGGCGAAGGGGTTTTAGGCTTCCGAGCCGCTGACGCGTCGGGCCCGCGTTGGTTCGCCTCGCTTTTCGTTGTGTCCGGCGTGCCCGGTGCGTCCCCTGTGGGACGGGGATGGGCTCGGGGTGCCGGACACCGTATGGGGGCGCGCCGGACAAAAATGGGCTTTGGGGGACGCGGCTGGAACGGTTTTTTTGTCCGGCGCGCCCCAAATCCCTTTGGGGGACGCGGCTGGAGATGCTCTAATATTAGTAGCTCTAGGTTCCTGCCGTGGCTTGTGCAAAATGCGCCTTGTTCATAGACTGGTAGCTTGGGAAGCATCCATTGCTTTGCAATAGCAGGTAGCTCCTGCATAGAGTGGATCACTCAGCTAGTTAAGTCAAGTAGCCTATGTGGTGCACAACTATCCCACTTACTAACATATCCTGCCTTGTCTTGATCCCTAACCCGATCTGGCTAGTAGCTTGTGTGGAATATTCCACATGCGGTTATACTATGAAATAGAGCAGTAATATGGAACATGCACGCTGGCATCAGGAATTTGGTTTCCTCGGATCACCACTGAACCTCATCTTTTAGCTGAAATGATTGGACGACGGGCTGGTGTGGTGACCCGGCATACCACTGCATGGTGTAGTATGCAAGTCTGATATAACACCAATGAAACATAGTTCCACGGGTATTATATCGCTCAGAGTGGTACAACAGAAACATATGCGGGTCCAAGGCATGTCTATAGAATTACAACATTGACTCTGTTACATAAGATCATCACAGCCTCGTACTTTACAATGAGGTAAATCTGCAAATAAACTCCAGAAGAACGACTCGTAGTCTAATCCTATCACGAACTCTATTTGTAGAGTATTTGACTAGCTATAGAGGCTATGAACAGATTCTAGCTAAGTAGGAGCTAGGTTTAGGAAGCTAGTTCCATTCTATGGCTAAACTAGGTTTTCTCCTTGTTGGATGTGGTATCTGACTCCTCTGACAGGTCCTGTCTCTTGAAGTAGTTGTTGACTCTTCGGCCTTCGAGTTGCACTGTAGATCCTCCTTCGATGCCTCCATATCTAAGCAGGGGATTTAAGAGTGGGATGAGTACGAGCGTACTCAACAAGTTCATTATAGGAAAGAGGTGTTTAATGCACTAGCTACAGCATTAGACCAGAAAGTCTAATACCAATGCAAGTTTTCATAATCATTTCTTCAAAAGGTTGCTTTTATTCAGAAGAACTATGTCCGTCAGCCTTCACCGGTTTACTAGAACTTCATGGAGCTCCTTTCCGGCCGCGTTCGCGATTCCATATCCCGGAACGAGGGGAGTGCCTGGTCACGATTCATTACACTCTGCAGAGGTGTGTTGCTTTACCCATAAGAGATCTTAACCTTGGTGCCAACCGAGCTATAGTTCTCGTCCACACTTCCTTTGGTGTGAGGCCCGGTATAAGGTCTAGCCAATCATGTTCCTCCGCTACCTCGAACACCCACCCTTTTGTAAGATTGTCCTCCCCTATATCCATGATGAGACCGTTCCGGGCATTCATATGCCTTCCCCTATCAACATGGATAGACCGTTCCGGACACCTTACAATCCCTCATAGACCGCAATACCGTGGGGACTTAAGGCTTCCCGACCTACCGCTTGCACTTCGCACGACAAGTGTCTACGGACTGTGCCGTGGGGACTTAAGGCTTCCCTGCCTACCGCTTGCCGCCGACAGATACAAGTGTCTACGGTAAAGCGCATCCGTTGATGAACGAGAGGTGGAAACACTTTTGACTACTCCGTCCCACTCCGGATCTTATGGTTAACACGGGTATTACGGCACAAGAATCACTGGCGACATTTGTTGTTTAATCCTAGATGGATATAAGCCCGTGCAATGGAACCTCCACCATATCAACACAATCCATGGTTCCATTGCCCACCACATAGTCATATTCATAGTTATGAAAGTAGTGGTTTTGATTTTTGTGCAATAGTGATAACCATAATACTTTGCAAGTAATTTGATAAAAATACTCAAATGACATGAGCAAGTGATGAACTTGCCTTTCTTGGCTACAAGATTATGCGAGACAAGGTCTTCGATGTGTAATAACTCCAAATTCTGAAATAGCATCATCGTCCGGTAAGGACGATGTTTAAAAGATTGGCAAGGATGCAATAATGCATAAGAATGAGATGCAATCGCTCTAAGCGTGACCTAACCCCGATGATTTAGGATTAGTGAGTGGTAATAATTGATTCAGGGTGTGTTGCACTTTTTAGAGTGATTCACAAACAAGGTTTTTATTCAGGTGTGGTTACTTGGTATCATGAACATGTAGATAATAAAGTACAATAATCAATTGAGCACATAAAGAATGATAATTGGCATAATGTTAACGTGTAAAGAACAGTTGTCAATTTTAGTACTATATGGCATAGTTAATGATTACTTGTTATATTCTTCAAAAGAATAACTTTTGAAGAACATGTTCTTTAATAAAGAACAAGTATGATAATTAGTCTGGTGGGGTTCTATGGTTGACTATGGTTTCATCTAATTTCTGAAGTAGTTATTAGATGGATCACAACCTAGTTGGATTCATCAGCTACTAAGGCTTATATGGTTGAATTAAGTCTAAACATCTGAATTACCAATAGTTGCTATCAAGGTGGTATACCTTGTTGGTGATAGCTGATTAGGGTTTATAGGTCCTTATAAGCAGGGTTGATGATGATTCTTTATTTACTTCAAAAGAATAACTTTTGAAGAACATACTTCTTAAATAATAAGAAGTATATCAATTAGGGTTGAGGTTGTCCAGGTTTTGCTACTGGATCCACTAAGTAAGGAATTATTGGCTCCTAAATAGGATGGTTCATAATTATGAAGTATTTGTAGGGTTCGATGGACTATGGTTATGTAATGATAAATATTGAGCCTAGATGCTATTTGGGTTCATCACAATGGTGTGATGCTAAGCATGGATGAATAAGGATGATGGTTTTGACAGTAGAAGCTAGGATTTAAACCTGGTTGATCCTACTTGATCAACTAGGTTTAGTGATATGCATACATGGATTACTAAATTGCTGGTGATAGGGTTCTACATTTTATGTGGACATAGGTATGTCTTTTAGTTGCTAATGGTGGCTCTATGATTTGAATTGAAGTACCATGATCACCTGTTCTAACCTTGGGTTTAGGTTAGAAGCAAATTAGGGTTCACATGTAATAATAGAACTAGGGTTCCTACTTAATTTAGGGTTTTAAGAGTCACATGAAATGATAGGGCTATAATATCATTCCATGTGGAATTTAGGGTTTGCTATTTACAATGTAGTTCTATGATTAATAACTTCATGTTAAAGTTGAAGTTATTAATAGCTTTGAAACAAAAATAATATTAGGCTTTTTATTTTATTATTTTTAAGGAGTTAATAATTAAGGTAATTATTAATTAGGGTTAAATCTCTCTGATAAAGATTTAACAAAATTAACAAATAAAGAAAATTAGTTTTAATGGTTTCTTTATTTATTTACTGTTTTTTTTTATTTAATTTGGACACTTTTCTTAATTTCTGAATTTTAATTGCATTTTGAATAAAATTAAAGGCTTAATTATTAGTTTAAAACAATTAAATTTTTATTAAAAATAAAAATTTCAAATTATATTTTTATTGAATAGAGTTTTCTTTTAGAAGAATTTTGATATCTTATTTTAATTTTTCTGAGTTAATATGAATTTTCTAAATTAATTCAAAGTTTCTAGAATTATGAGATTTAAATTTAAAACAGGTGAATGACTAAATCTACCCTTTGTCTTACCCACGAGTCATCGACCGGTGGGCCTACGCCACGGTGGCTGCGACTCTAGCTTTTGTGCAGGGTCAGAATCGAAGGGGGGCGGGGGCTTCGCTGCCGGCGGGTGGTCGGCGGCGGCGCCGCCGTTCCGGGCTCGCGCGGATGGATTAACAAAGACCACTCGATTCAGCTCGCCGCAGTTGAACACAATGGTACTAGCGCCGCTCCTAAAAGGTCGCCGGAGTTTGCTCGCCGGCGAGGCCGAACGACGGCGGACACGGGCATACGCGGCTAGGAGTCTACTGTGCGACGATTCGGTGCAAACAAATGCTCAGGAGATGCGCGGGCTCACCGTGAGCACGACGGGCATGACGGTGAGGTCGAGGGAGGCTTGCTTCGCCGGATTTGGGGTCGCCGGCCGTCGGAGAGATGAGCTCGTCGGAGCCGCTCCGGGGCCTCCCAGCTCGATTCCTCCCGTATGCTGGGCATGTCGAGGATGCTGAAGACGATGGTGGTCACGGTGGGGCTCGGGGTTGCCCCAGTCGACGGCGATAGCCGGAGACTGTACGGCTAGGGTTTCGGGTTGAGCAGAATTTGAGCAGAGAGAGCGAGAAAACGGTGCTAGGGTTTGTCCATGGGCCTTTTATACCGTGCTTGTGGCGCGCCTCGTCACGAAATCGAGGAAGGAGGGGCTGCCAGCGCTGAGGAGAAGGGCTTCACGGCGTCGAGCTGCCCTCCAGCTCACGGTGAAGATGAGGACGACCTCCTCAGATATTTAGACGAAGAGGTATGGGCTGTTAGATGGGCTGGTGCTGATGGGCTCCTGCTGGGCTGCTGTTGGGCGCCGGCTTGGGCCTGTGTTAGGCCACTCCACGGCTGCATGGCCAGGTAAGTCTCTTCTCTCTTTTATTTATTTTCTGTTTTATTTTTGTTTTGAATTCAAATTTGAATTCCTTTGTATTTTGCAGGTCTTTCATTATGTTAATTAAATGAGGATGAAGTGCAATGACTATTACACCACCCTCCTATTTGAAGAACATATTTTTATTGATTAAATTTCATACATGTGGGCTTGTTCAAAATAGCAAATAGACATGATCTTGTATTTTTTTTATTTTTTTATTTCATGTCTCACTTGTGAATCAATTTATTTAGATTGTTATAGTTGATGTTTTCAACTCAATTATTTTAGAGGTTGTTAATAGGACTTGGCTTCTATTTGATGAGTCATTGACTTACATGTGATGTTATGTGAGCACTAATTTATTAGGGCTTTTCTAATTTTCTATCATAACCCCCTTTTAAGTTTATTGCTATTGTTATATTTTAACATCACCATGAAATGCCTAGAGTAAAATATTACTCTCTTCATGGTTTGATCTTGGTTATAAGAATAGGTGGTTGATCTTCACCTATGGGTCTTACTAATAGAATTTAGCACTAGGTGTTCTTATGTTTGATAAGTGAAGCATAAGATTTAACTAATGATCAATTATAGGGTTTAAATCATATTCACCTACTGGCAAATGGTTTGGAACTCAATTGTGGCCTGGGTTTATATTAGGATCTTCATGGTGGTACATAAACTAGGGTTTGGATATAATTCTAGTTTATGGTTATGGGGATGACATCATGTTATATTGGCTAGGTTTACTTGCTTAATATATCATGTGCTTCCCTAATTACTAAGGATTTGAGAATTGGTTTTATCTTCTACCAATTAACTACAATTATTATCCTTAATTTATCATTAAGTTAACTACATTGGTTATAGTTCTTTTTATAGTTAACTTTGGTCTAATGGATTGTTGGTTTCTCACCATGTAAAGTATGGAGTTTTACTCTAAGGTTTTCTTAGGTTCTTTAATTTATGAAACATAGATATAGTAAGATTCTTCTTATGATCACCAAATGGTTCACAAGTAAGATAAGATATAAACCTAGGGTTGCTTACTAGTTAACTTTCTATAATTTCATGTGGGAATGAAATCTACTTACTCTAGTAGGGTTTAACTTATCCTCACATACTTCAAGAGCAATGATCATGGTTAGACATGATCCACTTGTTCTTGATATCTTTACCTCAAGTTCTTAGGGTTTATGCTCATCACTCAGTTTATAATGATCAAGGTTTGGCTTCCTAAATTATCTCTCCTGAGTTAGGTTTCTCACTTCTAAGATCAAGTATTGTCTTGATCAAGTAAATATATACTTTCTTTTATAGTTACTTGAATAGGCATGGTTATGGTTGTCTCAATTATCTTGAGTATAACACCATGGGTTGAGCTTTCTCATTTAAGAATGGTTATTCTAGGGTTTATGGTGTACTCCTAATATTTATTTAGGTTGCTGAGCCAAAGATTCAATTGTCTATCTTAGTTGGTTTATTCCACTCCTTATTTCACTAAGTCATGGATATAGTCTTATTCCATTTGGTATTTGGTGATCTCACCACTTCAAGGTGGAATGGTTTACCTAATACTTTAGTTCAAAGTTTAACATTGATTCTTAAATAGGTAAAGCTAGAACTAGTATGATTGGTCTCTCTCATTTGGAAAGGTCTTTAATACTAACCTAAGGTTAGGTTCCATAGAGAATGAGGTGATCATCAATATCCATGTTTAATATAATTTGGGGTCCTCTCTCTAAGGATGATCTGGAATAACATCCTAGGGTTTCTCTTAGAGATGATGCTTTGAATACTTGGATGTATATCCAAGGTTTAGCGCAAGGTTTGTTATTACTTCTCTGATAATTATAATATAACTCTCACCTCTCTAGGTTTGATGTATAATAACTTGGAATAGAGAAGAATTATATTCCTTATTTGGATCTCCTTGTCTTGCTTCCAAGATTAAAGTAGGATGGATATCATAGGGTTTATGATAAGAGCATGGATTAGTTTAAGATATGGAGAAGATAAGTGAAGAATAGTTTCTCCAGTTATTGTTACTTGATTTCCAATTAGATGTATGTTCATATGTTATGGTAAGGATTACCTTATTATGATATGTTATGAGATCAAGCAGTTAATCATTGATTCAAGTGTTGTTGTGTTGATTTTAATTCCATTTGATCTAACCCCTTAGATCAAATCATCTTTACCCAAAACAAGGTTTTAACAAAGTCACATTGAGGTTTATAGCGCTTGACTTGATGAGCTACTTCAATTCCACCAAGGTCAAGTGAAACTTCAGTTACTGTGACTGTTTTACTTTAAAGCGCGAAAATTCCCCAGATTTTCTATGCATGAATGCAATGCACACATCTGTTTCCTCTATTTTTATAACCCCATTACCTGGGATATTACAGTCTCTACCCCTTAAACTAAACTTCGTCCTCGAAGTTTGATATCTCTCACGTTTCGGAGTATGGATCTGACTTGTGCAGACTACATCTTTTCTCAACTCCTTGGTGATCTCACTGGATATAATTGAATATATCCCTTGTCCAGATTCTTCCTGGAATCCATTAGTGTTTGACATCAACAACTATTACTTCCTTTACTTCCATGATTTCCTCCAATATTATAAGCTTGTTTCCTTTCTCATTGAATATTCAATGATTGGGACTTCTTCTTGTCCTGACAGTCTTAATTGAGGACTAATTGGATAACATTCTCCTATTTGATAAAATAAGTCTTTGTTTTTCCCTTACAACCAAAAGTGCAGTTATGGTACTTGGCAAGACACTTACCATGGAAATGGTTGTGATGGTTTATTTTCCTAGGAATGGATTAGACTCATTTAGTCCATCCAATCATGGTTTATAGTTGATGCTTATAACTATTTTGGATTCTTTAGGTTCCATGAAAGGAATCATTCTATTAGTCCTTGATATTAATATGTTCAATCTTCTTCATTCTTTGACCATCTTGGGCTTTATTGGTCTACGGTATTTCCTTCGTCCAACTTCATTATACTTAGCTTACTTGAGCTTCTGTACTTCTGAGTAACTATTACTCACTTTCTCAAGTTATAGTCCACTTCTTACTTCCTTGAGGTATGAACCTCGGCTTCTGGTCTGACATCCTTCTGAAAGTGGTGTTCGATAATCTTATGAAAATAAGATTGAATTTCCTCTCAGTTCAGACCTTCTTTATCTTTCTTACTCCGAATATTGAGTTATTGTACATCCAACTCAGTCTTTACTCTACCCCTTAGA
Source organism: Lolium perenne (assembly GCF_019359855.2). Classification (NCBI taxonomy): domain Eukaryota; kingdom Viridiplantae; phylum Streptophyta; class Magnoliopsida; order Poales; family Poaceae; genus Lolium; species Lolium perenne. The sequence goes on along the minus strand of NC_067246.2, from coordinate 187,142,194 downwards.
GTTTTCTTATGGTCTTCAATTCCTTTTCTTCCAACTATTGGACTTATGATTAGAATATTGATCTAGGTCTTGTTTATAATTTATATTCCTCTAAGGTTTTGCGAAGAAACTTTGTGGTGTATCCACTCAATTGTGGACATCCACTATGAATTCTTTGACTAAATGTTTATAGATCTAGCTATTTGGCTGACAAGATCTTTATTTGTTCACAAACTTTTGCTACAACTAATTAAATCGTGGACTATTTGTAATACCAACTGATACCAGCTGTGGTTATTATACCAACTGTGGCTATTTGATATCTAAAAAATGGATTCTATTATAGGTTCTAATCAACTGGACGAAACATCTTCTACTCTATCTCGCAGTATTGATCCTATACCACAACTGTGGTCTTCAGATACCAATTATGGTCTGCTTATATCTGCTACGGTTTCATAGATCATCTTCCTTCTTCGAGAGTTTATTGTTGCAAGAAAACCACTAGCTGACATTATGATTATAGTATCCTAAGTGATTTTCCATGCATTCCCTCCTCTATAATGACTATGGATCTGCTTGAGCTTCACCATAATCACCAGATTTCTCACCTTCATGCTTCTTATGTACTAAAGTACTCCTTTGTTGAGGTAAGCATGAGTTTCTGATTGTACTACTTTCGGAGTATTGTGGTTACTTCCCACAACTTTGCTTCCTTTCTCTGATGAACCTTCATCTTGTCTTCGGAATCTTCCAGAATTCGTCACTTCCTCACACGTTTACCATTACCCTCTAGATCTATAACACCAAGTAAGGACTTGACATTGCAACATGCATTTGCATATCAAAGTCAAACTTCATGTATGGATCTAGTCAAACAATAAAAATTCCAATAAAATCCAAGAAGATTCAGCTTTGTGCATATAATACACATCATCGTAAGCCTGAATATACTAGTTGAGTAAGACATCTCTAAACATCAGGCTGAGATGTGTAGTATACAACACCACATAATATAGGTTTATATCGTGATACTTAGCACGAATATTTGGGATTCTACTATTTGCCTCAACATTTACCTTAATTGCACATTTGCAATGAGATAAACTTGAAACAAAGTGGTCTAGGATAGTTGTGGTTAACCTAATTTTCTTTGGAAGTACTAACTTAGCTTCCATTTTGTTGAAGACTACTTCAATGATATGTCTGGTTCTAACATCACTATTCTAAACACATAACTATTGGAATATAGCTCCTATACTTCCATGTGTTCTTACCATATAACTAGGGTTCTGATGTACTTGATACAGTTCCCATGGTTTTGGAACACAATTCTTGCTCTACCTGACTTCTTATTGTTCTCCTCCTAAATGTTTATGATGTTCTATTTCATCACATAATGATTCTCAGGTGAATCATATATGATGAACAACTCTACCATGTAAGTTGACCTATATTATTCCTATCTCTCTTCCTTACCTCCCATGATTGACTCATCATGGTACATACTACCTTATATGACTTACATTTATCACTTATTATCAGTTGTTTCACATGTCTAGATAATCTTACTTACTTATTACTTATCTTGGTATACCTATTCTAGTAGGATATCTTACTTATCTTCATCACTTGATATTACTCCTATTACAGGTCTGGACAATTTTTACTTATCCATAATATGTGTTGGTACACGTCTTCCAATAGGATATCTTCCTTATGGTTGTATCCTCTCTTTGGACTACCATGTATTGTCTACCAACTGTGATCTACTCATCTATTGTTTTAAGGACTTAATGATGTTCTACATGTTTGGAATTAGCTAACTAACTTTACTTAGGAAAGATAGATAAAAAAATTGACTCAAGTGTGTCAGGATTATTCTCAAGTGAATATCCATCTCAAGTCATATGTAGTATTTGGTTTGACTAAGACAACTTCCTATAGACACTACCAATCCTATAGGTCTCCTTTAAAGGGTTTTAATCCTAAGGTCAAAGCATTTGCTCTGATACCAACTGTGGTGACCCGGCATACCACTGCATGGTGTAGTATGCAAGTCTGATATAACACCAATGAAACACAGTTCCACGGGTATTATATCGCTCAGAGTGGTACAACAGAAACATATGCGGGTCCAAGGCATGTCTATAGAATTACAACATTGACTCTGTTACATAAGATCATCACAGCCTCGTACTTTACAATGAGGTAAATCTGCAAATAAACTCCAGAAGAACGACTCGTAGTCTAATCCTATCACGAACTCTATTTGTAGAGTATTTGACTAGCTATAGAGGCTATGAACAGATTCTAGCTAAGTAGGAGCTAGGTTTAGGAAGCTAGTTCCATTCTATGGCTAAACTAGGTTTTCTCCTTGTTGGATGTGGTATCTGACTCCTCTGACAGGTCCTGTCTCTTGAAGTAGTTGTTGACTCTTCGGCCTTCGAGTTGCACTGTAGATCCTCCTTCGATGCCTCCATATCTAAGCAGGGGATTTAAGAGTGGGATGAGTACGAGCGTACTCAACAAGTTCATTATAGGAAAGAGGTGTTTAATGCACTAGCTACAGCATTAGACCAGAAAGTCTAATACCAATGCAAGTTTTCATAATCATTTCTTCAAAAGGTTGCTTTTATTCAGAAGAACTATGTCCGTCAGCCTTCACCGGTTTACTAGAACTTCATGGAGCTCCTTTCCGGCCGCGTTCGCAGTTCCATATCCCGGAACAGGGAGTGCCTGGTCACGATTCATTACACTCTGCAGAGGTGTGTTGCTTTACCCATAAGAGATCTTAACCTTGGTGCCAACCGAGCTATAGTTCTCGTCCACACTTCCTTTGGTGTGAGGCCCGGTATAAGGTCTAGCCAATCATGTTCCTCCGCTACCTCGAACACCCACCCTTTTGTAAGATTGTCCTCCCCTATATCCATGATGAGACCGTTCCGGGCATTCATATGCCTTCCCCTATCAACATGGATAGACCGTTCCGGACACCTTACAATCCCTCATAGACCGCAATACCGTGGGGACTTAAGGCTTCCCCAGCCTACCGCTTGCACTTCGCACGACAAGTGTCTACGGACTGTGCCGTGGGGACTTAAGGCTTCCCCAGCCTACCGCTTGCCGCCGACAGATACAAGTGTCTACGGTAAAGCGCATCCGTTGATGAACGAGAGGTGGAAACACTTTTGACTACTCCGTCCCACTCCGGATCTTATGGTTAACACGGGTATTACGGCACAAGAATCACTGGCGACATTTGTTGTTTAATCCTAGATGGATATAAGCCCGTGCAATGGAACCTCCACCATATCAACACAATCCATGGTTCCATTGCCCACCACATAGTCATATTCATAGTTATGAAAGTAGTGGTTTTGATTTTTGTGCAATAGTGATAACCATAATACTTTGCAAGTAATTTGATAAAAATACTCAAATGACATGAGCAAGTGATGAACTTGCCTTTCTTGGCTGCAAGATTATGCAGACAAGGTCTTCGATGTGTAATAACTCCAAATTCTGAAATAGCATCATCGTCCGGTAAGGACGATGTTTAAAAGGTTGGCAAGGATGCAATAATGCATAAGAATGAGATGCAATCGCTCTAAGCGTGACCTAACCCCGATGATTTAGGATTAGTGAGTGGTAATAATTGATTCAGGGTGTGTTGCACTTTTTAGAGTGATTCACAAACAAGGTTTTTATTCAGGTGTGGTTACTTGGTATCATGAACATGTAGATAATAAAGTACAATAATCAATTGAGCACATAAAGAATGATAATTGGCATAATGTTAACGTGTAAAGAACAGTTGTCAATTTTAGTACTATATGGCATAGTTAATGATTACTTGTTATATTCTTCAAAAGAATAACTTTTGAAGAACATGTTCTTTAATAAAGAACAAGTATGATAATTAGTCTGGTGGGGTTCTATGGTTGACTATGGTTTCATCTAATTTCTGAAGTAGTTATTAGATGGATCACAACCTAGTTGGATTCATCAGCTACTAAGGCTTATATGGTTGAATTAAGTCTAAACATCTGAATTACCAATAGTTGCTATCAAGGTGGTATACCTTGTTGGTGATAGCTGATTAGGGTTTATAGGTCCTTATAAGCAGGGTTGATGATGATTCTTTATTTACTTCAAAAGAATAACTTTTGAAGAACATACTTCTTAAATAATAAGAAGTATATCAATTAGGGTTGAGGTTGTCCAGGTTTTGCTACTGGATCCACTAAGTAAGGAATTATTGGCTCCTAAATAGGATGGTTCATAATTATGAAGTATTTGTAGGGTTCAGTGGACTATGGTTATGTAATGATAAATATTGAGCCTAGATGCTATTTGGGTTCATCACAATGGTGTGATGCTAAGCATGGATGAATAAGGATGATGGTTTTGACAGTAGAAGCTAGGATTTAAACCTGGTTGATCCTACTTGATCAACTAGGTTTAGTGATATGCATACATGGATTACTAAATTGCTGGTGATAGGGTTCTACATTTTATGTGGACATAGGTATGTCTTTTAGTTGCTAATGGTGGCTCTATGATTTGAATTGAAGTACCATGATCACCTGTTCTAACCTTGGGTTTAGGTTAGAAGCAAATTAGGGTTCACATGTAATAATAGAACTAGGGTTCCTACTTAATTTAGGGTTTTAAGAGTCACATGAAATGATAGGGCTATAATATCATTCCATGTGGAATTTAGGGTTTGCTATTTACAATGTAGTTCTATGATTAATAACTTCATGTTAAAGTTGAAGTTATTAATAGCTTTGAAACAAAAATAATATTAGGCTTTTTATTTTATTATTTTTAAGGAGTTAATAATTAAGGTAATTATTAATTAGGGTTAAATCTCTCTGATAAAGATTTAACAAAATTAACAAATAAAGAAAATTAGTTTTAATGGTTTCTTTATTTATTTACTGTTTTTTTTTATTTAATTTGGACACTTTTCTTAATTTCTGAATTTTAATTGCATTTTGAATAAAATTAAAGGCTTAATTATTAGTTTAAAACAATTAAATTTTTATTAAAAATAAAAATTTCAAATTATATTTTTATTGAATAGAGTTTTCTTTTAGAAGAATTTTGATATCTTATTTTAATTTTTCTGAGTTAATATGAATTTTCTAAATTAATTCAAAGTTTCTAGAATTATGAGATTTAAATTTAAAACAGGTGAATGACTAAATCTACCCGGCTGTCTTACCCACAGAGTCACTGACCAGTGGGCCTACGCCACGGTGGCTGCCACACAAGCATTTGACCAGGGTCAAAATCGAAACGTGGCAGGGGCTTCTCTGCCGGCGGGAGGTCGGCGACGGCGCCGCCGTTCCCGGGCTCGCGCGGATGGATTAACAGCACCACTCGATTCAGCTCGCCGCAGTGAACACAATGGTACTAGCGCCGCTCCTAAAAGGTCGCCGGAGTTTGCTCGCCGGCGAGGCCGAACGACGGCGGACACGGGCATACGCGGCTAGGAGTCTACAGGCGACGATTCGGTGCAAACAAATGCTCAGGAGATGCGCGGGCTCACCGTGAGCACGACGGGCATGACGGTGAGGTCGAGGGAGGCTTGCTTCGCCGGATTTGGGGTCGCCGGCCGTCGGAGAGATGAGCTCGTCGGAGCCGCTCCGGGGCCTCCCAGCTCGATTCCTCCCGTATGCTGGGCATGTCGAGGATGCTGAAGACGATGGTGGTCACGGTGGGGCTCGGGGTTGCCCCAGTCGACGGCGATAGCCGGAGACTGTACGGCTAGGGTTTCGGGTTGAGCAGAATTTGAGCAGAGAGAGCGAGAAAACGGTGCTAGGGTTTGTCCATGGGCCTTTTATACCGTGCTTGTGGCGCGCCTCGTCACGAAATCGAGGAAGGAGGGGCTGCCAGCGCTGAGGAGAAGGGCTTCACGGCGTCGAGCTGCCCTCCAGCTCACGGTGAAGATGAGGACGACCTCCTCAGATATTTAGACGAAGAGGTATGGGCTGTTAGATGGGCTGGTGCTGATGGGCTCCTGCTGGGCTGCTGTTGGGCGCCGGCTTGGGCCTGTGTTAGGCCACTCCACGGCTGCATGGCCAGGTAAGTCTCTTCTCTCTTTTATTTATTTTCTGTTTTATTTTTGTTTTGAATTCAAATTTGAATTCCTTTGTATTTTGCAGGTCTTTCATTATGTTAATTAAATGAGGATGAAGTGCAATGACTATTACACCACCCTCCTATTTGAAGAACATATTTTTATTGATTAAATTTCATACATGTGGGCTTGTTCAAAATAGCAAATAGACATGATCTTGTATTTTTTTTATTTTTTTATTTCATGTCTCACTTGTGAATCAATTTATTTAGATTGTTATAGTTGATGTTTTCAACTCAATTATTTTAGAGGTTGTTAATAGGACTTGGCTTCTATTTGATGAGTCATTGACTTACATGTGATGTTATGTGAGCACTAATTTATTAGGGCTTTTCTAATTTTCTATCATAACCCCCTTTTAAGTTTATTGCTATTGTTATATTTTAACATCACCATGAAATGCCTAGAGTAAAATATTACTCTCTTCATGGTTTGATCTTGGTTATAAGAATAGGTGGTTGATCTTCACCTATGGGTCTTACTAATAGAATTTAGCACTAGGTGTTCTTATGTTTGATAAGTGAAGCATAAGATTTAACTAATGATCAATTATAGGGTTTAAATCATATTCACCTACTGGCAAATGGTTTGGAACTCAATTGTGGCCTGGGTTTATATTAGGATCTTCATGGTGGTACATAAACTAGGGTTTGGATATAATTCTAGTTTATGGTTATGGGGATGACATCATGTTATATTGGCTAGGTTTACTTGCGTAATATATCATGTGCTTCCCTAATTACTAAGGATTTGAGAATTGGTTTTATCTTCTACCAATTAACTACAATTATTATCCTTAATTTATCATTAAGTTAACTACATTGGTTATAGTTCTTTTTATAGTTAACTTTGGTCTAATGGATTGTTGGTTTCTCACCATGTAAAGTATGGAGTTTTACTCCAAGGTTTTCTTAGGTTCTTTAATTTATGAAACATAGATATAGTAAGATTCTTCTTATGATCACCAAATGGTTCACAAGTAAGATAAGATATAAACCTAGGGTTGCTTACTAGTTAACTTTCTATAATTTCATGTGGGAATGAAATCTACTTACTCTAGTAGGGTTTAACTTATCCTCACATACTTCAAGAGCAATGATCATGGTTAGACATGATCCACTTGTTCTTGATATCTTTACCTCAAGTTCTTAGGGTTTATGCTCATCACTCAGTTTATAATGATCAAGGTTTGGCTTCCTAAATTATCTCTCCTGAGTTAGGTTTCTCACTTCTAAGATCAAGTATTGTCTTGATCAAGTAAATATATACTTTCTTTTATAGTTACTTGAATAGGCATGGTTATGGTTGTCTCAATTATCTTGAGTATAACACCATGGGTTGAGCTTTCTCATTTAAGAATGGTTATTCTAGGGTTTATGGTGTACTCCTAATATTTATTTAGGTTGCTGAGCCAAAGATTCAATTGTCTATCTTAGTTGGTTTATTCCACTCCTTATTTCACTAAGTCATGGATATAGTCTTATTCCATTTGGTATTTGGTGATCTCACCACTTCAAGGTGGAATGGTTTACCTAATGCTTTAGTTCAAAGTTTAACATTGATTCTTAAATAGGTAAAGCTAGAACTAGTATGATTGGTCTCTCTCATTTGGAAAGGTCTTTAATACTAACCTAAGGTTAGGTTCCATAGAGAATGAGGTGATCATCAATATCCATGTTTAATATAATTTGGGGTCCTCTCTCTAAGGATGATCTGGAATAACATCCTAGGGTTTCTCTTAGAGATGATGCTTTGAATACTTGGATGTATATCCAAGGTTTAGCGCAAGGTTTGTTATTACTTCTCTGATAATTATAATATAACTCTCACCTCTCTAGGTTTGATGTATAATAACTTGGAATAGAGAAGAATTATATTCCTTATTTGGATCTCCTTGTCTTGCTTCCAAGATTAAAGTAGGATGGATATCATAGGGTTTATGATAAGAGCATGGATTAGTTTAAGATATGGAGAAGATAAGTGAAGAATAGTTTCTCCAGTTATTGTTACTTGATTTCCAATTAGATGTATGTTCATATGTTATGGTAAGGATTACCTTATTATGATATGTTATGAGATCAAGCAGTTAATCATTGATTCAAGTGTTGTTGTGTTGATTTTAATTCCATTTGATCTAACCCCTTAGATCAAATCATCTTTACCCAAAACAAGGTTTTAACAAAGTCACATTGAGGTTTATAGCGCTTGACTTGATGAGCTACTTCAATTCCACCAAGGTCAAGTGAAACTTCAGTTACTGTGACTGTTTTACTTTAAAGCGCGAAAATTCCCCAGATTTTCTATGCATGAATGCAATGCACACATCTGTTTCCTCTATTTTTATAACCCCATTACCTGGGATATTACAGCTGGGCAGCAGGTTCTAATATGAACATCAAAATTGCTCCTTCCTAGGCTTAGGTGACAAACCAAAGAACATTTACAAAAAAAAGAGTAACAAATGCCGAAAATGATTGGAGAAGAGCCAATATGGCAAAGCCAGTAAATAACGATTCCAATATATGACAAAACAGTGACAATGTATAATTTCTGTAACAATTTATGCAAAGTGAAGCCACAAAACCAAAACCACCACCTGATTGTCATATCAAGGATTATATTTCATCTAAAGGTATGATTGCTGCACCCCCATGGGGATCTCTGAGGCTATCCACGCCAAGCACGTCGCTTGCTCGGGTTGGGTCGCTCGGCTCGCTAGCTTTCCGTCGATTGGGCCACGCGTCATGCAGCGGTTGGACGTGGAGTCGTGCGAGGAGAGACAAAAGGAGTGCCCAGGCCAAACCCTATCCCAATCCTCCCCAATCCCGCATCCACTGCCTCCCCAGCTCCCGCAGCCGCCGCCTCCCTAGCTCCCGCTCTCCGCCACTGGTCTCCTCTCCGGCTGGCGTCATCGGCCGCATCCTCCCAGCGCAGCCGTCGCTGGACGGGCAGGTAGTGGCCGGCGGGGAGATGTGCCGGCGCCGCCCCTCCCCGTCGGCACCACCTCTGCGCTAGTGCCGCCGCCCCCACCTGCTCCTCTGCGCCGGCGTCGCAGCTCTGCCCCCTCCTGTCCTTATCTCCCCCTTGGGCGCGAGTGCCGCCTCCCCTCGTCGCCATGGTCGACCGGTAGCAGTGTCGACCTTGGGCGCGACCGCCGCCTCCCGTCGTCACCATGGCCGGCCGGGAACAGTGATGGCCTTGGTGTGGGCGCCGCGTCCAGCACAAGCGGGCGCTGGCCTTGGGCATGAGAGGGGATTCGTGAAGGTGGCCGCTGATCCTTTTTATGATGAAGAAGAGAAAGGAGCGGGGTCGCTGCTGCAAAGGAGACGAACGTGTAGAGGTCGATCAGTAGCCAGGCCACCTTGCCGGACCACCATCCTCACTGGCCCATGCCAAATAAGGTATATTTCTTCTCCATGAGTCAGATGCAAGATTTCCTTGTGCTTTGTCTGAGATTTGTTCATTCTTCTGTTCATAGATTTGTTCACTTTTTGTTTTTCGATTCTATCTCCGATTACTCATTAATTTTTTGCATCAGATTTCCGTTCATCTCAGTCCCCTTCCATGGATCCTCGTGTCCTTTTCCAGGTGCTCAACTTCGTGGTGCTCAGTGGCCAGCTGATGGTGGTGTACTACCGCCGGTGAGAACTAGGAACAGAAAGAGGAAAGAAAGAGAGATGAAGTGGCAAGACTCCATGATCCCAGGTTTCTCCCTCCCCCTCTCTCAATCTCACTGCCCCTTCCAGGGATTAGGTTCCCACTTGCATGTTTTCTCTTGTGAAAGATTTCTCTTGCATATGCAGGTCAGGATAAGAGAGAAGGGGCAAGTTCAGGTACACGTCTTTGCAGATCCACAATCTACATTAGTCCAAAGCCTTTCGGGGTTTCAAATAATCTCCCTCTTTTGCGCATGGTAATCAGACCCGCCTTTTGTGTTTTATTATTTTGTTCAAAAATAGTGAACTCGGTCATGTACTTGGATTGGCCAGAATTGTTGCGTGGTTCTATTTTACATTCTTTTTCTTCTACATGCTTGGTGTTATAGTACTAATATTATATAATTATTATGATTAATACACTTCATCAATTTTTTAAACAGCTAAAATATGTGACTTTCTTTTGCTTTCATATTTTCCAACAGCTGAGCTCATTTATCCAGATTTAGTACCTGCCCATTATTCATGTATTACGTGTCTTTTCACACATGTTTTTCAGGTTATTCAGGATGAAATAGTTATTTGGAACTTCACTCCTTCTCGCCAAAATAGATAGCATGGACACTTGATCTCCACCGTGGAGCTTGGCGCAGCTCGACCTCTTGCACTGGAGATGGAACTAAGACCTCTGTTGGGTATATTTATTACCATTCCCATCTCTTTATCTTATACAAAAGCTGAGAAGGTTGTTTTGTCCCATTCTCTCAAGTTCGGTCCTATTGTTTTCACTGGTCTGAAATGTGTGCAATGCGACAGCTTATGAAAATGCAGTTGTTTGGTGAATATCGATTCGATTATAACTTGTGAAAATCAGTAGCTATGTCAATACTTCTGAAAATTTGACAATAACTTCAGGCTCCACTAAATTTAGTAGCTATGTTAGTGCTACTAGATAATTGTATCAGCCGATGGGTTACCGAGCCATTTCATTTGAGTTCAGTATGATAGACAAACTTCTATTTCAGATATGTGTAGTTATGTGTTGTTTTACACTAAAGATAAATAAGATATGAGATTATAAAGTTAATTAGTAAAATTTTGACCGTGTCTTGTGTATTGCAGCTTATTCAGATTGTAACTTTCGCCCAGTCCAGTTGCAGCCTTGGACCCTCTTGCAGGTACCCGCCACCTCTCTTTCTGTTTCCTTGAACGGTCTGCTGTTGTAGTTCACGCGGATATACTTCTCCAGGTGGTGTACATGGGCATAGAGTTACATACCTAGCGACTATTTCCCGATGTTTATTTGACATCCCGTGGTGTACATGGTGTACATCGGTACATCCGTTGCTTTAATATTTGTGTTCATCTAGACCTCTGGTTTATAGATCACTAAATAGCTTTAAAATTTTATGTTCTATCTCCTCTCATATGAACTGCTTCTTTATATCCAAAAAGTTAATTTATTCATGTTCATTGGCTCGCGCTTGTGCTCTTCTTGCGGTCTCAGGCCCGCCTTGCAGATGGTCAGGATTGCCTGCCGTTGGCGCTGTCCCTCTTAGCCACTGCCGATTGGCCAGCAAGGTCTTGACGAACTACGGGATATAAGTTGCAATATGTGATGCTGAATGTGGTTCCGTGACCACTTCTTGGACCGTGCTCTTCATGTCAAGCGCCCAACAGGAGGGAGAGGAGGAGCGCATCTGCGCTCGAACTCGGCGACTTCCTTGATGTTTTTTCTTGGTTTGTGATCTGGAATAAGTTATGGTTTAGTTCTCCATTTTGGCATTTTGTTTAGATAGGAAAACTACATGCTCAGGGTCTCAATCCTGATGTATTGTCTTGACTTCTTGGGTTCTTGATTTTTCATTGGGATTTACTTCAATGGCCTCTTATAACTAAGTGTCTTTCTTATGCGTTTAGCTGTTGAACTTTCTGTTCGCTACCCATGTATCTCATGCGAAGCGTGTATGTTCGCTAATGCTGGCCATTTTCAGGCTCCATGTGTTTCTACAATATGGGACACTCGTGGCGGAATGTGGCAAGCTTGTGTAAACCTCATGCTGGTAGATAGGAAGGTATGTCTTACCCTTCATGTTGGTAGAATTGGTGCAGATGGGTAACTAATACATATAAGTTAAAATTTCCAGTAACCACTACTTCTACCTCCTGCCTAGATAAGTACAAAACTGAAAATTTATGCTTGCGAGCGTCTAATCTACTAACTGACTTGAGACCTATTACAGAAAGGCAATCACTTAAACATATAGATAAAAGAGAGCTTTATCCTTTCAGCTTTTTAGGTATACTTGGCTCTTGTAATATAATATCCAAAACTACTTCCTGATGAGTAATAATTTTCTAAAGCTTCTCAGCTATAAGATTGCAAATTTTAACAGGGCATATGCATATTTTTCTCCCAAAAAAGCTCAACTAAGACATGGTCATTCTGGAGTGAGCTTGCCTTGTGACTGAATCTTTTTCCGGCTTTGCTACCATTGAACAGACCTCTGCTTCTTTATTTATGAAAAAATCCCATTAATCCTATTAACTATTACTTTTCCTATGGTTGTCCAGCTATGCTTTGACATGACTAACTGTAATATTGCTCCTGGTCTTCCAGACAATTCAAATTCTGGAACTACAAAGATGCTATTCAAGAAATACGGGAATACAAAGCAATAGGATGTGCTCAACTTTTCTCTGACTTATTATGTTTACATGTATGATTGTTGGACTTGTTGCTCTTCAAAGATGTCAATCAGTACTCTCTCTTATAGCATGTCATGTTTGTGTCTCTTTAATTTTCACTATTCACCTGCTGCATGAACTGTTTCTTCATTGTTTGAATCAAACATTATACTATATACATATACTAGTGCTAGCGGTGGCTCAATTGTGATCAGTATTGATTTTATATTTGTGTTCCTCCTAGGTCTTTCTGTTTGTCCTGAGCTCTGTTTATATTGCTTCAAAAGCAACTTAGTGTGTGCTGGTGCTCTGTTTATATTGCTCAATTTTACACCAGTAGTGTGTGCTGCTCCTTTCACCCTCTATAAGATTGCAAATTTTAACAGGGCATATGCATATTTTTCTCCCAAAAAAGCTCAACTAAGACATGGTCATTCTGGAGTGAGCTTGCCTTGTGACTGAATCTTTTTCCGGCTTTGCTACCATTGAACAGACCTCTGCTTCTTTATTTATGAAAAAATCCCATTAATCCTATTAACTATTACTTTTCCTATGGTTGTCCAGCTATGCTTTGACATGACTAACTGTAATATTGCTCCTGGTCTTCCAGACAATTCAAATTCTGGAACTACAAAGATGCTATTCAAGAAATACGGGAATACAAAGCAATAGGATGTGCTCAACTTTTCTCTGACTTATTATGTTTACATGTATGATTGTTGGACTTGTTGCTCTTCAAAGATGTCAATCAGTACTCTCTCTTATAGCATGTCATGTTTGTGTCTCTTTAATTTTCACTATTCACCTGCTGCATGAACTGTTTCTTCATTGTTTGAATCAAACATTATACTATATACATATACTAGTGCTAGCGGTGGCTCAATTGTGATCAGTATTGATTTTATATTTGTGTTCCTCCTAGGTCTTTCTGTTTGTCCTGAGCTCTGTTTATATTGCTTCAAAAGCAACTTAGTGTGTGCTGGTGCTCTGTTTATATTGCTCAATTTTACACCAGTAGTGTGTGCTGCTCCTTTCACCCTCTATATTGTCCTGGTGCTCTGTTTATATTGCTTCAAAAGCAACTTAGAGTTTGTAAGAAATACACATTTTGCATTTGACTTAATTTAGTGTAAAGATGGAAATGCAGGTTTATGGAAACATCTGTGTATCTGTACTGAAAATTGTTGTATGGGTACCTCCAAAGGATTTCATTTCCTTTGAACTTTTTGCTGTAGTGAGTACTGTAATGTGCTGCACCTGGACCTTGATGGCCCCAATGTTATGTCCTATTTTGTCCTCAAAGATTGGCTGATCGAATGCCAACACCGATTTTGCAATTTACATTGACCATCGGTTGAGGAGTGGCCAACAATGGGCACCAGAAGATGCGCAAAGGTACACGAGGAGGGGCAAGGTGAATTTATGTAGTTTAGTTGTGCATTAAGGTACTGCAAACACATTTTGTGTCTACCTTCCAATATCTATTTATATATGTTGTAGTTTTTCAGGGCCCATTTTTTATGTACTCTGTTTCTGTAATGTGTCTTTCCTATTTATATCTGGTATGGCTTGTATTCTTTAATTTTTCAAGGTAAACTACTGGTCTTCGTCATCGACTGCAAGGGGAGAGCAGCTTAATTATTGAGTACGTCAGAGATATCGGAGTGAAGACAATCATTCCAGGTGAGTACATTAAGGAGTGCCTTCTCTATTTATATTAGATGGCTTTCTGTTCACCAAAAAAAGATGGCTTTGAGCTTCTCTAGATGTGTGTAATACTTGCATTGATCTATTTTGTTTTTTCTTGCACATCTGGTTACTATTCATCATGGTAGGTCTTGCTGATCCTGCTGTTGCAGCTAATTTAATTTATTGTAGTTAATGTTTTGTATCTGATGGGAAGGTTAGTTGACCTGTGGTTGACTGCTTCAATGAATGACTATGTATGGTGCAAAACTTATTTTCAAAGGTTGCTTTTCTGTCACTGTGTTGCATCACTAGAGCCTATGGCTGACGGCTGCATTGTGCTAATTTGCCTAATTTTCAGAGCTATACATCCTTAGTCTAATCAAGCACTTTTAAAAAGTCAGTACCTTTCCCTTTCCATCACTTATTTGTGCATTCCGATGTTTTGTGTTATAATTATGTGTTCCTACAATAGAAGAGCTAGAATTATATGAATATTTGGCTCATCTGAAAAAGAATAATACAATCCACCTCTGTTTTCTTTATAACTTCATTCCTTTGTATTTTTTGCATATATACCTCCAGTATTTGTGCTTTATAGCATACTATAATTAGCTAATTGCTTAGATGATTAACTTATGTTTCTTAGTATTCACATGGTATATACTAATTAACGTTATCGCTTCATTTTTTTTCTACTTACAGATGTTACTTGAAGCATTGATGTGTTCTCATGCCAGCCGTTCAGACTGCACCCATTTGCTTGCACAATACAGTACACTTATGGTGAAATTTGGTAAGTCCTTGAATACTGTTTTAGCAGTCCGTATGGTTCACATCCATTATCCTGTGAGCTTCATATTCTTTTTGGTTGTAATCAGCACGTATGGCACAATTTTTTTTTACCGTGTGCTAAGCAGTTTACTGTACCACGGGCTAATTGACTTTGTTAGTAGTGTGGTCCACTATATATAGGTGAAACATGGGTTACTGTATGTAGGTCAAACATACTGCTCTTATATCTTTGTAAAATTGCTTATGAAATTATACAATCATAACATGTTGCCAAAATTGCTTATGAAATTATATAATCATAACATGTTGCCAAAATGATCATAGCAGGCTTCCATTGAAACAAAAATACTATATCTAAGAGTGTGGTCCACTGAAAACTATTATATGCACTACTATTATTTTTAGGCATTCATTACTGAAACTCCTTTGTTAGTAGTGCAAGGTCTCATTGAATTTTATGGAATCTGCCAATTGTGAGACTAACCGGAAAATGAGTATATTCATGGTTGCAGAATCTTGGATGAATTTGGATGAATTAAGCTGCTTTGAGATGGTATGCCATGATATGATATAACCTATTTATATATACGGAGTTACAAACCCTTCCAATGTTGAATAATGGATCATCGCCAAATGAGTGATACGCCATGATAGTTCGCACGCCTCTTATTCTGTTTTTTTAGACCAATTAGTCTAAAAGTTAATGAGTAGCAAAAAAATCTTATTGCGCGAGTCTTTGGATTAGCTCCTCAATAGCCCTGCCCTTGGACCTCAATGACACAGCTCAACATGAATTTCACATCTAAAGGTTACATACTTTCCTTTAGATTTATTACCTCCAGTTCAATAAGGATTTCAGCATGCCGTAAATCCAAATTGATAATTTTACTATTGTTTTGTTTGCTAATTGTTTCATCCAGAAGTTTCTTTATTTTAGAGGAGAACACTCATTCATTCACGGAATAAAAGTTTACAGAAGCTTGTGGAGTCAGCTCATTTAGTTTAGGAGAAAATCCCTGGAGTTTGAGATGGTTTCCCTCCCATTGTTGTGTACTATATTACACCGCAGATGCCAACTTTGCATTGTACTGCTGAATAAATCTTGCCCTGTGCGCATAAATTTTTCCGCTGGATTGCAGGAAAAGGCAGCTTCAGAGGATGTGCAGATTCAAGCAAAGCCAGTGCTCGCCGTCACCAAGGTGTTGCGGTGTTCCGCGGTCCTCCGCGTCTCTGAGGATGGTAATCGAATTGTTTTCCCTTGGCCTGCCTACCATTAAGTATTCCTGTGCCGTGGCTACTAAGCATAGAGCGAAATGACAATATTCCATTTCCAGTTTTATGTAGAGACTAACATAGTGAATTTGTAGTTCATAGTAAAACTGATGATTCAAACCATGACTCCTTAATGTTATATCAAATGCACAATATAAGCAGCTAAATCACCTGGTAAAATGAATGGTTGTTGCATGGTGCAAATAAGACTTACTTCAGTTGCTCTTATACGCAAGTGACATAGTTTGGTAACTATTGTTTCATTTTGCTCTTATACAAGTTTTCTGAGCAAGGCAAGGTATGTTATCTTTATAGCCTTAAAAATCATATTTGAAAGTTCAGTAACATATAGCAGCTACTTGAAGGGGCATTACTACAAATGGATGAATCATGTATTGTAAATTCTGATTGTGCTATGTTGTTTCTGAACTGTGTGCATCACGGGTGATTAGCGTAAGGCTACGTAAACATGTTTCGGATAAGAGGCAATTGTGCGACACAACTTCAGTAAAATTCTCAGAATAGTAGGAAGTAAACTGTGTTATAGAAAAGGAACTTAGTTTTGCAGTAGCTGATCTGGAAATAAAACCAAAGTAAGCTAAGAGATCAGTTTATGCAGTGGAAGGAAATTATAAGAAAGGAATATGAAGAGGTGCTCTCATTCTCATCTCACACAAATCGACATTATTACAAAATCTGCTTATAGAGGTAGAACAGTCAGGAAGTTATGTCTGTCATATGTTTTAGTCCAGATAATAAGAGATCGGGTTACGTTTTTTTTTTTCATTTGTAGATATGTTGCCAGGCTATGCGATGGAGACACTACCGGAGGAGGACATCATATCCTAGCAACAACAGCCTAGGACGAGATCCATTTCGCCTGCAACGAAGTTTTGGTAGACCATCCTGTCCAGGTTGGCGGCCGCGACATCCTGACGAACTTGACTAGCATGTGTAGGTGAATACAAAATTGAGAAATAAGTGAATGGCAAATTGTTGGTGAATGTAAATTTCTGAAAGGAAATAATTAATTTTATGTTCGTTTTGGTCAAACATCGTTACTGCAGCTGATGCTGTGTTATAATCTGAGGTATTCCATGCGAGATCGTACTCTAGTTTGGGTTATAATCTGATTTCTGATATACTGCTGGCATTTTTTTCCACATAATACATGCTACTTCAGCTACAATGCAGCTAGCAGCACAAATAAATTGTCAACCAGTGAACCTGCTGCTTATGCAATTGAATAAATGGATGAGCTCATAGGTTGATAGGGTTGCTTGTACATGCATTTCTCCTATATGCGTTTGCTGCAGCTATTTGATATCCAATCAGAGAATGCTTTTCAGGTTATGAGCATCGGTGAATTTTTCCCAGGCCAACTTCAGCAGATAGGTTCAGATCTTAAATTAATGTGTCCTTTAAGTTCTCTGAAAAAATCTGATTCACATACCATCCTTAATTAGAATTAGGACAAACGACCCACTGCTAGCTAGCTACAGTCTAATCAGCTTGCAACAAGTCACAGAAAATAAGAGTTCAGCAAGCTACAGTCTAATCATTACGCATCAAGTCACGGAAAATTAGAGCAGTTTATGACAGAACACAAATACAATGATGTTATCTCTCCTTTTTAACAGTGTTTTTGTACCCTGTGTACATAGTGAAGGAAAATCAGAGAAATACACTTGGAAAACCAACAGTTCAGCTTTTCTAATGGATCGCTGTAATTTTAGTGAACCGAATGATTCTTCAGAACGATCAGAACGATAGGGATGCTATTAATTAGCTTATCTAAGCTAGACGACCTTGCCGGAATGCGGCCACCGCACCTGCCTCGCGCCGGCCTTACCTATTTTGTTGTTTGACTACGTTCAATCACCTGATAATTTTTATGTTTACCCAGTAAATGCAATTACGCCGTGACTTCTAAAGACCATTCTGAAATAGACTCCTGTAGATGTTGCTTTTGTTGTTCTTTCCTTAATTTTATCGCTCTTGAAAAAACCAGAGTGTTAATTATTATAATATATGCATCTATTTCTCTAATTGTATATAAGCAAGTTTGGTTGATGATTTGGTTTATTTTATCCTAATTTCATTTGATTGACTTTGTTTTGTAAAATCTAACAATGTATTATCATTTAGCTACCTAATTTTGTCATTATTATACAAAGTGTAAATCGGAGTGAAATTGACGGGATGGTGCGCCAAGGCGCACCTCTAAATCTAGTAAATTATCAGAACGGGATGATCACCGCATACACCTGGTTCAATTACCAAACACTAATTAACCTGCAGTACTTAACGAAGCACCTGCTCCACGCAGCTTAGAGCAGCAATATGTTGGTACCAAATAAGAGTTACATTATACATGCCAAGAAAACACAGTACAACAAGAAACAGAAAACTTAGGTTTTGCATATCATAATAAGCAAACAGTGTTTTCCTATGGTTACCTACTTGGTTTTACATACCATAAACCCGCAAGCCTTAGGCTTTTAAACTAAGCACGTCTCCTCTTGGCAAGTTCCTTAAGGATGATACGTTCTTGCCATTCCATACCCAGGAGGAAACCAACAGTAACAGATGTAATAGTGAGCAGCATGACCAGCACCTTGTCTTTTGGTTCATTGATGTTCTCTCTATCAAAACGATGTGCGTAATGCAGGAATGTTAGGATCATTTCATTTGATTAAAAAATCAAATAAATTGTAGTGCCTGAAATAAATTACCTCGCGGCTTGAGCTTCAATTCTAGCTAACCCATCATCAATAATTCTAGCTATCTTGCCATCTATCTCCAATCCTTCTTTTTCTAATTTTGTCAACAAATGATCAATTCCTTCCTTCGTCTTCCTAGGAACCTCAGCTTTTGCTCCATTGCTGGATCCAGCCTGGTAAGATTAATCAGAGAATTACAATTGAGATACTGATACATGAGTTAAAACAGCTATTCATGCATGTTATGCTAACGAGAGAGCATGCATGGCTGCAATTGGCTAACAATAGTCAGTCCTTTTAGAATCCATACTATTAAACTTTCAAAAGTTTGAGCACCGGTATGTCTAAAGCTATCAAGGCTGTTCCTTTTGTGAAAGAACTATGGGCCGATAGCGGCAGCCGTATAAGCGATCCGAATAGTCCTTTTGGGCCTGCCTCCCCTCTCTCAGTATTAGGAGAGAATGGAACAACAGTAAGCGATCCGAATAGTCTTTCTAGATCTGCATCTGCCTCCCCTCTCTCATCATTATTGGGAGAGAATGGAACAACAGGTGAGGTTGTTACAAATTTGAATTTGGTTGGTTTCTTGGGGAGCCCACTGGATCAATTTGCAAATCACCCATACATTCCTCTTCATATGGGCACCTTTTATTTATGAAAATTTTATATTAATAGAGTGCCTTTTAAAAATGCAGTAGTACAATTCAGAACATATACATTGATATAGAAGCTATACAGTAGTGGTCAAAGTTACATTTCAACAGCCACAACAAGTCACTAATAAGAAAAGAAAAAAATAGAAGGATGGAATACTCTCCTTCCCTCCAAGTAAATCAAACGCCCATATATCATGGAATTACATGTTCAACATATCTGCTGTGTACTCAATGTGCGAGCCGGGCCAGCACCAGGGCAGGGGCACACCCACTAAAACTTGGTTCAGTAAAAACTAATAAAACCACATGCATCTAAGATGGGCCTCCTCTGCAACCCGGCACTTATTGTGCACATTTCAGTGGCAATATTCACCATTACTGTGTCAAATTACAGAAACCCTCTCCTAAAAAAGGTCTGAACTAGGAAATTGAATCAAGCCTAAATCTTCTTTTTTTGCATCTTTGTTATTGTCTCAGGAAAAAAGACGCGGATCATATAATTTGTTAGCGTAAGAACCGTTTGATGGGGTTCTACTGGTTAATTTGGTGATAAACGACGGATCTCGTTAGAACGATAGCGAATTGCAGGCATGGTAGGTGAATCGATGAAACGAGAGCGGAATTAGGTACCTGAGAGGTGGGAGGCGGAGAGTCCCCCGCCGGTGGCGAATCACGGGGGGGCACATCCTGCCGACGACTGCTGGAGGGAGACAGCGCCATGGAACCGGTGAGCACGAAGAAACGCGGGAGGGAGGGAGGGAGGGGGTAGGGATAGGGTTTCGGTTTCGTGCGGTTGATTGTTCCTCGATGTGGTGGTCTTTGCTGCGAGAGCGCTGCCTTATTTTCTTTGCACGCTGGACAGGACAGGTGCACCCGCCAAGGGCGGCTGAGCGCGCGCGGGGCTTGGGCCGGCGTCCAGCGGAGGAGCGGCCTGGTGCTGGGCTCGGCCAAGAGCAGGTCAGCCGTCAGCGGAGCTTGGCGCGAGGTGGGCGGGGAGTGGTGGTGCGGCCTGGGGTGGAGCCGGATGCAGCGCGCGGAGGAGGAGCGCAGGTGAGCGTCGAGGGGCAGCAGCGACGGTGGTGGGCGATGCGAGCTGCTGTGCGCGTGAGGCCAGGAGCGGGAGCAGCGCAGGGCCTGGTCGAGGAACAACCCAAAAGCGGGCACAGTTCTTCGTGTTCTTCACGCGTTGACCACGAAAACTGCTCAAATTCGCAAGGAATTGATGAAATTGGAAGGAGAAAACTTTGGGAAGTAGTAGATCAGCATCAATAACAACAGATCTGTGGCTCACCTCTCAGCAACTCTATGTCTAATTTTTCCATGAATTTTTGCGCTAACTTTATGCATTTTTTCCTACTTAGTGCAAACATGGCCGACAACGATGAGGCCGGCGGCAGAGGCAGCAAGCCATTCTGGATGCTAACCGATGAAATGGAGGTGATGGAGTCACAACCGCGCCGCGACGACGACGAGGATGATGACACCGATCCCGAGTACCGAGCCGATGGTGCTGATAGTAATTCAAAGGCGGCGGGGGCCCTTCCTCGTCGCCGCGTGCAGATCGGCGGCCGGATCCCCACCTCCTTGATGCTTGGCGGAGCAGACGCGCGTGGGATGGGCGACGGCGGCGGCGGCCCTCCTCCCGTCGGCTGTCCCCTGGCGGACCGGTCGGCGCGGGTGGGATGGGCGACGCTGGGGTCTCCCTCTTCTCGTCGGCTTCCCGCAGCACTCCGGCAGGGGTTGGTGGTGGGCGGCGGCCAGACCCTCGGTCTGCGCCATGTCATCCACCCCCGCCTATCGTTGGTGCGTGGAGGCGATCTCGGGCATCTTCCGCGACACGAGGGCGCCCGGGGCAGCAGCCTTGGGTTTGACGGAGGAGGTGGCCTCTTCTTCGCCGGAGAGGGTCGGCCTGCGGTTGGTGGTGGTGGATTTTTTATCTATCATCGCCAGCCGGCGGTGAGATGGAGGTGCATGGAAGCCGGCGATGGTGTCGCCGGTGGAGGGTTGGGTTGGCCAGCCCGGGATGGTCGCCGATGTGGGGGTCCGGCCTGAATAAAGGCGGCGGTCCTAGGGCCTCTCTTGCGTGAAGAGGAGGACCTACCGGAGGCCTGGACTCGTGATCTGGCCGGAGGGTTGAGTTCCGGAAGGCTCCGCCGGCGAATGTAACAGTGCTTTGCCTGGAGTTTGCTGGATCAGAGGTATTCGGTCGTGCGCACCCATGCGTTTATTCCGACCATTTGGTTCTGGAGGGAGCGGCGCGAAGCTCTTTTTCTGTGTTGACATCAAGTGACTATGGATCCATGATGAAAGTCAGAATAAGAGAATTTCATGAAGGCCGGAGGGGAGGACTAGCTAATGGAGGTTCAAGTCTCCGCGCTGTTGAGGGGCTTGCTTGGTGTCCGGGCTTCACAGCAGCGGTATGAAAGTGGGGGCGACAACACATGTGAAGCGCAGGTGAAAATCCAAGGTCTGGCCTTAACTGGTTGTGCCTGGCAGTGACCTTGGTGGAGGCATTGTTTTGAGAGTGGGGACTATCTTCAGGGTGAAAACCTAAGATCTTTGATCGGGCGACGACGGTGTTGGAGCACTGTTCCCTTCTTGGAGGCGTCGTTTTTTGGAGAGTCTGCAATTCAGGTGTTGTCATGGTGGTGGATGTATTGCTGTTGTTAGGTCCGTGATACTGTAGCGGGACTTTTGTTTCTTAGTTTTTTTTTCGTTTTTTTGGTTGTGTGCATCTGTTGTGCCATTAGGGTGGTGCATTGTTGCAGAGGCTGGGTGTAATTGGTATCTCTCGATATTAATATATTCCCTTTATCGAAAAAAGTAATTCAAAGGAGGCCACCACTGATAGTAATGCCGAGAAGGCCGCCACGGATGGCGGCGAACACATGGACGGCGGCCAACCGAAGAGGCAACGGAGGGAGCGTTGCCCCAATGTGCTCAGCACCGTGAAGCAGGCAATCACCAAAGTGGAGGTCAGTGGGCATCCAACGGCGCCCCCTGAATTAGTCAAAGGGTATGCGTCCCAACTCGGGTGGATCCTCCGGAGCACGGTCTCGATCAACACCGAGAACCTCAGGCATCCTGACCGAGCGAATTTGCCTCTCTCCTCTTCACGAAGCTGCACGAACGATACACGTTCCCGGTGGACTGCTCAGAAAAACGTCTCATGCGGAATAAAGTGCACAATATCGCCCTCACGAAGATGAGCACCGCCCTCGCTAGTTGGAGGAACCGAGTGAAGAAGATGATCAAAACCACAAAAAACGCAACAAATTCGCAGATCAAATTTCGAGCTATTTTTTGGGGCAAAATTTTGGGAAATTTTTTGGGCGAAATTGGAGAGATTCGAGGGTCAAATTCGTGGCAACCTTTGCTCTGATACCATATGATGCGGCCTAAGGCCACGTGGGTTGCCCGATCTCACGAATTGACCGAGGGAAAGGCGAGGGAGAGGAAGAACACGAAGAACACGGCGAAGAACACGATGAACACACGCGAACGCACGCAACACAACCCGATACAATTCCGGTTTACTCCCGATAGCCCGAACCACTATCACGATAGAATCCCTCAAGGAGAGACACGAGGTAGAATCCCCGGGAGAAAGACCGATATACGATCTATGGAGTCACACGTGTGAGAGACCGCGGTAGAATCACAAGTGCGAAAGATAAATCATATAAGGAGTGCCTTGATACAACTCATAGATTTGTGTCTAAGAGAGGAGGGGGTTTCCCTAATCCCAGAGGGATGGTGGAGGCATAAGCCAAGTTCTCACTCAAGTTATGTCTACCTTAATGAAGGGGGAGGTGGGAGCCTATATATAAGGAGCCACTAAGGAGGGGTAGTTTAGGCATAGAAGGGGGTACATGGGCCTTGGCCCTAGTTGAATTGTGGCAGGCGCCTTCTCTCTTAGGCGACCTCGGACGCTCTTCTTCCTTCTTCTCTTCCATGCCTCCGTGACTTCGGCCTTGAGTGTGGTTCTTGACGTTGATGTACATGATGCGGTCGAGACCGAAGGTCGGGCTACATCACCAGGGAACTGTTGCTGGTGGTCTTACACAATATAGAGCATACTCTACAGATGAAGTAATAAGCTCTTCCTTAGGCACTACTACTTTACAGTTCCAGTCGAACTGATAATAACATGCTTAACTAATATCTCTGTTTGTCACAGGTTATGAAATTGCTTCAGCAAGGTAACCAGAATAGAACAACTGAACCAACTAGAGTTAAGGAGACATCATCGCGCTCCCATGCAATACTACAAGTGGATAATATCTAGGGTGCACTTTCACATGATCCCATAAACTGCAAAAATGTAAACCGTTGAAAATTTTGCAGGTTGTGACGAAAGGTAGCGTGGCTGCTTTCATTGCGATTAGATAGGAGAAAGCACAAAAGGAAGATCTTCCTGGGTACAACAAAACTGGAAAAAAGAAACGAAACCTAAGAGAAACCAAAGGAAAAAAAAGGTACAGGAGAAGCTTTGCAACCTGCCGCTAACAACCATGGCGAGCGCTCAATCTGGTTCGCGAGGTCCGATAAGCAGGGCGCTCACCCTTCTCCTGCCAGCATCGGCCCAGTCCCTGGCCTCCGTCAAAATTGATTGGAACAAGGATCTAACCGGCGCAACAGTTTGTCTGAATATTCTGTTGTTCCTTTCCTTCCATATGCACCACCAGATCAGAGGAACCATAGCTCGCCAGTCTTTCCTGATATTGGCCCCTACAAACTGATCAGAGTTGCACACCCATTCCTTGATGTTTTCGTGGGCGTTCGGGGCGATTGTCAAAGGAAGCCTGGCCCTTGCGAAGACCATCCTCCATACTGTCTGCGCAGAGTGACAGTTAATCAACAGGTGTGAGGCTGTCTCAGGAGAGATGTTGCACAGGGAGCATAAGGGGTCGTGCGGGCATCCTCTGATAGCAAGCACATCTGCAGTGAGGCACTTTCCCTGGACAGCAAGCCAAGCAAATAGTCTGCATTTTGGTGGTGCTTGAGAGCTCCAGATGATCTTTGTGAAAGTAGGTCTTATGGAGCCGATGCGCGTACGCCGAACCTGCCAAGTAAGATCCGTCTGCCGTCCATGTGGTGGAATATAGATACATGGATGTGTTAGATATTTTGGTGATCTAGGCTGCTTTCCTAGGTCAGATATTTTGGACTGCTACAGTAGGGCGGCACTACTGTAGCTACAGTAAGGCAGCTCTACAGTAAATTGCCACCTATCCTTATGTGTTGTCTTGATCGGAGACATCGATTTTGATCCAACGGTGCTGGTTCCCCTAGTGCATAGTGCTAAACATATAAAAGGGGTCAAATGACCTAGAAGAGGAGAGGTTGAAGACAGCTGCTGCTCTCTGCCTTCTCTCTTACACACTCTCCCTCAAGAACAAGCCACCGATCAGGCTAGCACTAAAGCACTAGGAAGAACCTAGCACAAATTGCTCCATCCTGGTGTGAGCAATTAAACAAGAGGAGGCATGGCATCATCTTCAGACCAAGGTATTTCTGATCTTATTCTTTTGTGGCTCAAACTAGAGCTAGTTGATCCTGCTGGATCCAACAATGGTATCAGAGCATCTAGCTCTTAAGTTTGAGCCCTCTTATGTTAAGATTCATGCTTGATTTATCAAGCCAAGATCAAGATCAAGGGCATATGCACATACCCATGTGTTTGTGTTGTCACCAAGTCAAGGCATATGCCCAAGTTGCTTCTGTGAAAGTATTTTATGCTTATGTTTAAAGGCTGTTCTTCCTGGTTATTAATCATGCCTTAAGTTTAAGCCCTGTTTTCTCAAACTCCAAGCCCTAACAGACTATGTGACACTCTAGGGTTTCAATTTGAGCTATTAACTAAAGGAATTAAAGCTCTTATGTTAAATTCCTATTTTTTCCAGAAACCCTAGAAATGTTGTCCTCTTTTCCTCTCCTCAATTATGAGCTTCTGATTTAAGATTGATTAAGATTTTAAGGGGAAACCTATAACGTGATTCTTAAGATGATTTTCCCCAATCCGAAACCCTAAAGTGATGAAAATTTCCCCTGTTTTGATGCTCATGGTTTCGGTTAAGTATGAATTGAAGTGGGGACAGATTGATTTGATGCCGTAATTAACCCTAAAACAAAATCCCCAAATTACCGAAACCCTAAATTATGAAATTCCCCAAATTTTCGGAACCCTAACCCTAATTTAAGAATCATGGCGGTGGAAACTTACCTTATGGGTGTCGTCGCCGTTGCTGGCCACGGCGGCGCCGGTGCCACCATTTTATGATGGCGGTTCTGCTCGGGCACACACCCGAGCGAACCTGCCGTCCACCGCACCGGACCCCGGCGCTCCTTCCTCGCGCGCTCGTCGCCGTTGAAGGCCGCCGCGGTGCCGGACTTGCGCTGGCCGTCGACGCCATCGCGGGGACGCCCGCACGCGCTCGTTCGCTTCGCGCAGGGCGCCGCCCGGAACCGCTCGACAGAGCTGCGCGCTGGCCAAAGCTGCACGCAACTCCGGCGAGAGGAACTGGACGATGCCGAAGCCCTCCTCTCTGTCGCGTGGTGCTCGTCGCCGTCGCCGTCGCGCTGCGCGCCGTCATCGCCGTCGGGAAAGGAGAGGAGGAAAAGAAATGGGGCTAGGGTTTTCGGGGGAGCCGGGCGGCGACGACGCGGCTGGTTTTGATCCAGCCGGGGTCGTTCCTGGCCGTCGGATTGCATCCGACGGCTCGGGTAGTCCTGGCATTGCAAAATGGGTTGTAGCCCAGGAGGGGATCAGGGGGAGCAAATACTGGGCTGGGCCAATTTCGGCCCAGTTCAGCAGAATTATTATGTAATAAAAAAAAATTAGGGCTGAAATAAATATCTTTTCAGGGCTATTTTTCTGGATAAATTGATTATGCTTATTATGTTTATTTTAGGCCACAATTTTAATTGTCATGCTTAGTTAATTTACATGTTGATATTACTTTTATTATTTAGTTTATTTATGATTAATGAATTATGGTGATATTTATCACTATAATTATTATGTGATAATGCTTTATTTTGCAAAATAAAGTTTATGGATCCTCAAATAAAGTGTGGTTTTATGCCTTGTCATTCTGACCAAAGTTGTTTGACGGGCATTTTAACTGCAAAATTCTTTTATTGGTCTGTTTCACTTCTGGCCAAAGCTGATGTGAACCGGGTCGGTAAAAGAAAATAATGAATGAGGATCATTAATGTGTGGCTTCTATTTATCAATTTGGCCAAAGCTAATTGATGAATATTTGTCCACAAAATTTTGTTGTTCATTTTCATCTCTAGCCAAAGCTGATTTGAATTTGATCAATAAAATTTAATGATGATTATGATGATGCTTACTAAAGCATTTTGAATTTTTCTTTTGCAGCAACTAATGTCTCTAATATTGCTGGAATGCTAAATGGCATCGAACAGCTAAATGGCAGCAATTATGTCACGTGGAAGGAGAAGCTTGAGATCACTATGGCCTTACTCAATATTGATTGTGCTCTCCTTAATGATCCTCCTGAGGTGCCTAAAGAAAATAATGAAAATTATGAAGCCCTCAAGAAGGAATATGACATTATTAAGGCTAAGTGGGATGACTCTAATCGCAAGTGCCTTATGATGATAAAGGGCTCCATTACACAGAGTATGAGGGGAGCCCTTCCTGATTGTGAGACAGCAAAAGGGTACTTTGCAAAAATTGAGCATCAATTTAAAGGGTCTTCTAAAGTTTATGCAACAAGTCTTATCGAAGGCTAATTGATGAAAAATATGATCCCAGAAGTCTTCGAGAGCATATTATGAAAAAGTGCAACATGGCCGCCAAACTAAAGTCAATGGAGATGGAAATCTCTAATGGTTTCCTCGTCCATTTTATTATGTCATCTTTGCCTCCCCAATTTGATCCATTTATGATCAACTATAATGCGATGGATGTTAAATGGGAGATTGATGAAATGATGGCGCGATGTGTGCAAGAAGAAGAAAGGCTTAAGGCTGACAGAATTGAACATGTTAATCAGTTTGGTCATTCACAAAAGAAGAAGTATAGAAAATTTGTGAATGAATATGTGAAGCCCAAGCCTTATAAGTTCAAGGAAAAAGGCCAATCCTCAAAAGGTTCACAGCAAAAGAAGCCAGAAAAAGTGCCTAATGCTGAAGGAAATAATTCCAATGCTTGCCACTTTTGTGGAAAAGGTGGGCATAGGCGAAAGGATTGTTTTGGCTTCAAGAGATGGCTCAAAGAAAGAGGTACCGACACTATTACTGTTGTTGAAGAATCCCTTTATGTTAATTATGCCACCAATACTTGGTGGATTGATTCAGGTGCAACAATTCATGTTGTAAATTCGTTGCAGGATTCAATATGAGGAAGACCCTAAAAAGAGGGAAAGAACAATTAGAGTTGCTAATGGTGTTGAAGCTTATGCCGAGGCGATTGGAGACTTCACTCTTACACTTCATGGCGGTTTTAAGCTTCAGCTAAATAATGTTCTTTATGTACCCTCGATGAAACGGAATTTAGTTTCCGTCTCATGTTTAGATGATGATAGTTATGAGTGTCACTTTGGGAATAAGCAATGTATAATTATGTATGACAATAATAATGTTGGTCTTGGCTGTCGACAAGACAAACTTTATGTAATTTCCCTTTGTGATGATATAAATAATGTGGATTCTACCTCAAATATAAATGTCGGTACCAAACGCAAACGTAATGATAATGAGACTTCTTCGAAATTATGGCACTATCGTTTAGGCCATATTTCGAGGGGGAGGATTGAGCGTCTCATTAAAGATCAAGTTCTTCCTTCTCTTGATTTTTCGGATGCGGATGTTGATCATTGTATCGACTGCATCAAAGGAAAATATGCCAAGAAAATTAAGAAAGGTGCAAACCGAAGCACGGGAGTTTTGGAATTAATTCATACGGATATATGTGGTCCGTTTAATGTGAGATCGGTGGACAGTTATAATTCATTCATAACGTTCACTGATGACTTCTCCCGTTATGGATATCTTTATCAAATTAAAGAAAAATCAGAGGCATTAGACAAGTTCAAGATTTTCAAAGCTGAGGTTGAAAATCAGTGCAATAAAAGAATTAAAGTTGTAAGATCTGATCGTGGTGGTGAATACTATGGCAGACATGCAACTTATGGTCAAATTCCTGGACCATTTGCAAAATTCTTACAGGAAAATGGCATTGCCGCCCAATACTCAGCACCGGGTGAACCTCAGCAAAATGGGGTGGCTGAAAGGAGAAACCGCACACTTATGGATATGGTGCGGAGTATGTTAAGCCACTCCACTTTACCGGTGAATTTATGGATGGAAGCCCTTAAAACAGCAGCACATATTCTTAACAGGGTTCCCAGTAAATCGGTGCCCAAAACACCGTATGAATTATGGACTGGGAAAAAGCCAACCCTGAATTATTTTCATGTATGGGGCTGTCTCTTTGAAGCAAGGATTTTTAATCCGGTTATGGGAAAATTAGACCCCAAGACGATCGAGTTGCCATTTTATTGGTTATCCTGACAAATCTAAAGCATATCGATTTTATTGTCCAAATCAGACAACGAAATTTGTTGAAACAAGACACGCTGTGTTCTTGGAAAGTGATATGATGAGGGGGAGCATGACTTCCAGAGAAATAGTCTTGGAGGAAAAACAGGAATATGTCCCGATGCCTGTAATCCAAGAGCCAGTGTTTCCAGTACATACTGAAATTGCACCTCAAGTTTCAGCTCCTGTAGCTGATGGTGCTCACATAACTGGACAACAAAAGGACCAAGGACAGCAATTACGAGTATATTCAAGAAGGCAACGTGCTGCTAATGCAACACCTGCTGATACACCGGCGACTGTTCCAGATGTCACATCTAATGATGCTCTTATTGAAAATAATCAGCAGTCTCAAACTGTTATTAATGTGCCGAATAATGAGCTTCTTAGAAGGTCACAGCGGGCTAGAAAGCCTGCTATTCCTGATGATTATCTCACCTACATGAGTGAGGATACAAATGAGCCAGTGTTGGATAATGATCCCACCTCATTTAAGGAGGCTATGGAAAGTGAATATTCGTCTAAATGGCTCGATGCTATGAAAGATGAAATGAAGTCCATGAGCACTAATGATGTATGGGACTTAGTAGAAATCCCTGAAGGAGCCAAAACAGTTGGATGCAAATGGGTCTATAAGACCAAACATGACTCCAAGGGTGATATCGAAAGGTTTAAAGTGAAGGAGATATGCCCTAGAGGCAATAATAAAGTGGTTATTATTTATATCTTTATGTTTATGATAAATGTTTATATATCATGCTAGAATTGTATTAACCGAAACATTAGTACATGTGTGATATGTAGACAAACAAGAAGTCCCTAGTATGCCTCTTAAACTAGCTTGTTGATTAATAGATGATTAGTTTCATAATCATGAACATTGGATGTTATTAATAACAAGGTTATGTCATTGTGTGAATGATATAATGGACACACCCAATTAAGCGTAGCATAAGATCTCGTCATTAAGTTATTTGCTATAAGCTTTCGATACATAGTTACCTAGTCCTTATGACCATGAGATCATGTAAATCACTTATACCAGAAAGGTACTTTGATTACATCAAACACCACTGCGTAAATGGGTGGCTATAAAGGTGGGATTAAGTATCCGGAAAGTATGAGTTGAGGCATATGGATCAACAGTGGGATTTGTCCATCCCGATGACGGATAGATATACTCTGGGCCCTCTCGGTGGAATGTCGTCTAATGTCTTGCAAGCATATGAATGAGTTCATAAGAGACCACATACCACGGTACGAGTAAAGAGTACTTGTCAGGAGATGAGGTTGAACAAGGTATAGAGTGATACCGAAGATCAAACCTCGGACAAGTAAAATATCGCGAGACAAAGGGAATTGGTAATATATGTGTATGGTTCATTCGATCACTAAAGTCATCGTTGAATATGTGGGAGCCATTATGGATCTCCAGATCCCGCTATTGGTTATTGGTCGGAGTGAGTACTCAACCATGTCCGCATAGTTCTCGAACCGTAGGGTGACACACTTAAAGTTGGATGTTGAAATGGTAGTTCTTGAATTATGGAATGGAGTTCGAATATTTGTTCGTAGTCCCTGATGATATCCAGGACACCACGAGTAGTTCCGGATTGGTCATGAGAATAAGATTCATATATAGGATGTCATTTTATGTGAAATAAAATGTCGCGGAAGGTTCTATGGAAGGTTCTAGAAGGTTCTAGAAAAGTCCGGAAGAAACCACCAAGGAAGGTGGAGTCGACAAGGGACTCCACCTCCATGGCCGGCCAGCCCTAGTGGGGTGGAGTCCCAAGTGGACTCCACCATAGGGGGCCGGCCACCCCCCACATGGGAGGTGGGAATCCCACCTTTGGGTGGGAGTCCTAGTTGGGCTAGGTTTGCCCCCTCCTATGGAAGGTTTTGGTTTCGGGTCTTATTCGAAGACTTGGACACCAACACTTGGGATCCACCTATATAATGAGGGGCCAAGGGAGGGGCCGGCCACCCCAAAGACCATAGCTTGGCCGCCCCCCTTGAGTGGCCGGCCACCCCCTCCCAAACCCTAGCTTTGCTCCTCCACTTCATATTTCCCGCGTAGCTTAGCGAAGCTCCGCCGGACTTCTACACCGCCACCGACACCACGCCGTCGTGCTGTCGGATTCAAGAGGAGCTACTACTTCCGCTGCCCGCTGGAACGGGGAGGTGGACGTCGTCTTCATCAACAACCGAACGTGTGACCGAGTACGGAGGTGCTGCCCGTTCGTGGCGCCGGAACCGATCGTGATCAAGATCTTCTACGCGCTTTTGCAAGCGGCAAGTGATCGTCTACCGCAGCAACAAGAGCCTCATCTTGTAGGCTTTGGAATCTCTTCAAGGGTGAGACTCGATACCCCCTCGTTGCTACCGTCTTCTAGATTGCATCTTGGCTTGGATTGCGTGTTCGCGGTAGGAAAATTTTTGTTTTCTATGCAACGTTATCCTACAGTGGTATCAGAGCCGTGTCTATGCATAGATGGTTGCACGAGTAGAACACAATGGTTTGTGGGCGTTGATGCTCTTGTTATCTTTAGTTTGAGTACTTTGCATCTTTATGGCATAGTGGGATGAAGCGGCTCGGACTAACTTTACATGACCGCGTTCATGAGACTTGTTCCTCGTTCGACATGCAACTTGTATTGCATAAGAGGCTTTGCGGGTGTCTGTCTCTCCTACTATAGTAAAGATTCAATTTACTCTTCTATTGACAACATTAGTATCAACGTTGTGGTTCATGTTCGTAGGTAGATTAGATCTATAACGAAAACCCTAAACCACGTAAAATATGCAAACCAAATTAGAGAGCGTCTAACTTGTTTTTGCAGGGTTTGGTGATGTGATATGGCCATAATGTGATGATGAATATGTATGAGATGATCATTATTGTATTGTGGCAACCGGCAGAGCCTTATGGTTGTCTTTAAATTTCATGTTGAGTAGTATTTCAAAGTAGTTGTAATAGTTGCTACATGGAGGACAATCATGAAGACGGTGCCATTGACCTTGGTGCTTCGCCGACGATGATGGAGATCATGCCCGAAGATGATGAAGATCATGTCCGTGCTTTGGAGATGAAGATCAAAGGCGCAAAGACAAAAGGGCCATATCATATCACATATGAACTGCATGTGATGTTAATCCTTTTATGCATCTTATTTTGCTTAGATCGCGACGGTAGCATTATAAGATGATCTCTCACTAAAATCTCAAGATAATAAAGTGTTCATCCTTAGTAGCACCGTTATCAAGTCTTATCGTTTCGAAGCATCTCGTGATGATCGGATGTGATAGATTCGATAAGTACATACAACGGGTGCAAGACAGTTTTGCACATGCGGATACTAAGGTGGTCTTGACGAGTCTAGCATGTACAGACATGGTCTCGGAACACGTGATACCGAAAGGTAGAGCATGAATCATATGGTTGATATGATGAACACTTTGAGTGTTCGCCATTGAAATCACACCTTTTCTCGTGATGATCGGGTTTAGGTGCGGTGGATTTGGTTCGTGTGATCACTAAGACAATGCGAGGGATATTGTTTTGAGTGGGAGTTCACTTAGGTTTTTAATTATGTTGAATTAAAATTTGAACTCAATATGTCATAAACTTAGTCTAAACTATTGCAAATATATGTTGTAGAGATGGCGTCCCCAATCAATTTTAATCAGTTCCTAGAGAAAGAGAAACTTAAGAGCAACGGTAGCAACTTCACCGACTGGTTCCGTCATGTGAGGATCTTCCTCTCTGGCGGAAATCTGCAATTTGTGCTTGATGCACCGCTAGGTGACCCTCCTGCCAGAAGATGAATCCGATGAAGTAAAAGCTGTTTACGCGACTCGGAAAACTCGGTACTCTCAAGTTCGGTGTGCCATCCTGTGCGATGCGGAATCCGATCTTCAAAAACGTTTTGAGCACCATGATCCTCATGAGTTGATGAATGAGCTGAAAGCTATATTCGAGACTCATGCGGCGATGGAATGCTATGAAGCATCGAAACATTTCTTCACTGTATGATGGAAGAAGGCAGCTCCGTTAGTGAGCACATGCTCGCCATGACCGGGCATGCGAAGAAACTCGTTGACTTGGGAATAGTGATTCCTAACGGCGGGGATTAATCGTGTCCTTCAATCACTGCCACCAAGTTACAAGAACTTTGTGATGAACTACAATATGCGAGAACATGAACAAGGAGTTACCTGAACTTTTTGGCATGCTAAAAGCTGCTGAGATTGAGATCAAGAAAGAGCACCAAGTGTTGATGGTCAACAAGACCACCAGTTTCAAGAAACAGGGCAAGTCTAAGGGAAAATTCAAGAAGGGTGGCAAGAAAGCTGCCACGCCTCCTATGAAACCTAAGAACGGCCCTAAGCACGATCTTGAGTGCTATTCTTGCAAGGAGAAGGGACACCGGAAGCGTAATTGCTCCAAGTATCCGGCTGATCTGAAGAAGCGGCCTTGTCAAGAAGAAGAAAGAAGGTATATCGATATACATGTTATAGATGTTTATCTCACTAGTTCTCGTTCTAGTACCTGGGTATTTGATACTAGTTCGGTTGCTCATATTTGTAACTCGAAACAGAACTAAAGAATAAACGACAACCGCTGAAAGATGAAGTGACGATGCGCGTTGGAAATGGATCCAAGGTCAATGTGATCGCAATCGGCACACTTCCTCTACATCTACCTTCGGGATTAGTTTTAAGCCTAAATAATTGCTATTATGTACTGCGTTGAGCATGAACATTATATCTGGATCTTGTTTAATGCAAGACGGTTATTCATTCAAGTCTGAGAATAATGGTTGTTCTATTTTTATGAATAATATCTTTTATGGTCGAGCACCACAAAAGAATGGCTTATTTCTGTTAGATCTCGATAGTAGTGATACGCACATACATAACATTGATGCTAAGCGAATTAAACTTAATGATAATTCTACTTATATGTGGCACTGTCGTCTTGGTCATATTGGAGTGAAACGCATGAAGAAACTCCATACTGATGGATTACTTGAATCACTTGACTTTGAATCACTTGATAGATGTGAAGCATGTCTAATGGGAAAAATGACAAAGACTCCATTTTCTGGTATGATGGAGCGAGCTACTGACTTATTAGAAATCATACATACCGATGTATGTGGACCAATGAGCGTAGCATCGCGCGGTGGTTATCGTTATGTTCTAACCTTCACAGATGATCTGAGTAGATATGGGTATATCTATTTCATGAAACATAAATCTGAAACTTTCGAGAAGTTTAAGGAATTTCAAAGTGAAGTAGAAAATCAACGTAACAAGAAGATCAAATTTCTACGATCTGATCGTGGAGGTGAATATCTGAGTTATGAGTTTGGCATGCATTTAAAGAAATGCGGAATACTTTCACAATTGACACCGCCGGGAACACCTCAACGAAACGGTGTGTCCGAACGTCGTAATCGAACTCTCTTAGATATGGTTCGTAGTATGATGTCTCTTACTGATTTACCGTTATCATTTTGGAGTTATGCATTAGAGACAGCCGCATTCACTTTAAATAGAGCACCATCAAAATCCGTAGAAACGACACCGTATGAATTATGGTTTAATAAGAAACCTAAGTCATCGTTCCTGAAAGTTTGGGGTTGCGAAGCCTATGTAAAGAAGTTACAACCGGACAAGCTAGAACCCAAAGCGGAGAAATGCGTCTTCATAGGATACCCTAAGGAAACTATAGGGTACACTTTCTATCACAGATCCGAAGGCAAAATCTTTGTTGCTAAGAACGGAACCTTTCTTGAGAAAGAATTTCTCACTAAAGAAGTGACTGGAAGAAAAGTAGAACTTCGATGAGATTGATGAATCTATACTCGTTGATCGAGTAGCGCGATCTGGAAGTTGTACTGCACCGCCTACACCGGCAACGAGAGGAAGCTAATGATAATGATCATGAAACTTCGAACGAGGAAACTATCGAACCTCGCAGATCGACAAGGGAACGTGCCACTCCTGATTGGTATGATCCTTGTCTAAATGTCATGATTGTAGATAACAATGATGAGGACCCTGCGACGTATGAAGAAGCGATGATGAGCCTAGATTCCAACAAATGGCAAGAAGCCATGAAATCCGAAATGGGATCCATGTATGATAACAAAGTATGGACTTTGGTAGACTTACCTGATAGCCGAAAGGCTGTCGAGAATAAATGGATCTTCAAGAGAAAAACAGATGCTGATGGTAATATTTATGTCTATAAAGCTCGACTTGTCGCAAAGGGTTTCCGACAAATTCAAGGAGTTGACTACGATGAGACTTTCTCACCTGTAGCGAAGCTAAAATCTGTGAGGATTTTGTTAGCAATAGCTGCATTTTTCGATTATGAGATTTGGCGAGATGGATGTCAAAACGGCGTTCCTTAATGGAGACATTGAGGAAGAGTTGTATATGGTACAACCCAAAGGTTTTGTCGATCCTAAAAATGCGACAAAGTATGCAAACTTCAGCGTTCAATCTATGGTGAAGCAAGCATCAAGAAGTTGGAACCGACGCTTTGATAAGGTGATCAAAGACTTCGGGTTTATACAAAGGTCATGGAGAGGCCTGTATTTACAAGAAAGTGAGTGGGAGCTCTGTAGCATTCCCGATATTATATGTAGATGACATATTATTGATCGGAAATGATATAGAACTATTAAGCGATGTTAAGGGTTATTTGAATAATAGTTTTTCAATGAAAGACCTTGGTGAAGCATCGTATATATTAGGCATCAAGATTTATAGAGATAGATCAAGACGCCTAATAGGGCTATCACAGAGTACATATCTGGACAAGATTCTAAAGAAGTTTAGAATGGACGAAAGTAAGAAAGGGTTCTTACCTATGTTACCGAGGCAAGGTATTGAGTAAAACTCAAGGACCGGCTACGGCAGAAGAAAGAGAAAGGATGTGTAACATCCCCTATGCCTCGGCGATGGGATCTATCATGTATGCCATGCTATGTACTAGACCGGATATAGCACATGCTGTTAGTTTGACTAGCAGATATCAAAGTGATCCAGGAATGGAACACTGGACAGCGGTCAAGAATATCCTGAAGTACTTGAAAAGAACTAAGGATATGTTTCTTTGTTATGGAGGTGACCAAGAGCTCGTTGTAAACAGTTACACCGATGCAAGTTGGAACACTGATCCTGATGACTCTAAGTCACAATCTGGGTACGTGTTTATATTGAATGGTGCTGCGATGGTCGGGCAAGCTCGAAGCGGTGCACGGTGGCGAAGTCTTCAACGGAATCGAGTACATAAGCGGCTTCAGAGGCTTCATCGAAGCGGTATGGATGAAGAGGTTCATTGTAGAGCTCGGTGTGGTTCCTAGTGCATTGGACCCATTAATCATTTACTGTGATAACATGGGTGCCATCGCCAATGCACAAGAGCCAAGGTCACACAAGAGGCTGAAGCATATCAAGCTGCGTTACCACTCGATTCGTGAGTACATCGAAGATGGAGAAGTAAAGATTTGCAAAGTACACACTGATCTGAATGTAGCAGATCCGTTGACTAAAGCTCTCCCTAGGGCAAAGCATGACCAACACCAGTATGCCATGGGTGTTAGGTATATTACAATGTAATCTAGATTATTGACTCTAGTGCAAGTGGGAGACTGAAGGAGATATGCCCTAGAGGCAATAATAAAGTGGTTATTATTTATATCTTTATGTTTATGATAAATGTTTATATATCATGCTAGAATTGTATTAACCGAAACATTAGTACATGTGTGATATGTAGACAAACAAGAAGTCCCTAGTATGCCTCTTAAACTAGCTTGTTGATTAATAGATGATTAGTTTCATAATCATGAACATTGGATGTTATTAATAACAAGGTTATGTCATTGTGTGAATGATATAATGGACACACCCAATTAAGCGTAGCATAAGATCTCGTCATTAAGTTATTTGCTATAAGCTTTCGATACATAGTTACCTAGTCCTTATGACCATGAGATCATGTAAATCACTTATACCAGAAAGGTACTTTGATTACATCAAACACCACTGCGTAAATGGGTGGCTATAAAGGTGGGATTAAGTATCCGGAAAGTATGAGTTGAGGCATATGGATCAACAGTGGGATTTGTCCATCCCGATGACGGATAGATATACTCTGGGCCCTCTCGGTGGAATGTCGTCTAATGTCTTGCAAGCATATGAATGAGTTCATAAGAGACCACATACCACGGTACGAGTAAAGAGTACTTGTCAGGAGATGAGGTTGAACAAGGTATAGAGTGATACCGAAGATCAAACCTCGGACAAGTAAAATATCGCGAGACAAAGGGAATTGGTAATATATGTGTATGGTTCATTCGATCACTAAAGTCATCGTTGAATATGTGGGAGCCATTATGGATCTCCAGATCCCGCTATTGGTTATTGGTCGGAGTGAGTACTCAACCATGTCCGCATAGTTCTCGAACCGTAGGGTGACACACTTAAAGTTGGATGTTGAAATGGTAGTTCTTGAATTATGGAATGGAGTTCGAATATTTGTTCGGAGTCCGGATGAGATCCCGGACATCACGAGGAGTTAGGAATGGTCCGGAGAATAAGATTCATATATAGGATGTCATTTTATGTGAAATAAAATGTCGCGGAAGGTTCTATGGAAGGTTCTAGAAGGTTCTAGAAAAGTCCGGAAGAAACCACCAAGGAAGGTGGAGTCCACAAGGGACTCCACCTCCATGGCCGGCCAGCCCTAGTGGGGGTGGAGTCCCAAGTGGACTCCACCATAGGGGCCGGCCACCCCCCACATGGGAGGTGGGAATCCCACCTTTGGGTGGGAGTCCTAGTTGGGCTAGGTTTGCCCCCTCCTATGGAAGGTTTTGGTTTCGGGTCTTATTCGAAGACTTGGACACCAACACTTGGGATCCACCTATATAATGAGGGGCCAAGGGAGGGGGCCGGCCACCCCAAAGACCATAGCTTGGCCGCCCCCCTTGAGTGGCCGGCCACCCCCTCCCAAACCCTAGCTTTGCTCCTCCACTTCATATTTCCCGCGTAGCTTAGCGAAGCTCCGCCGGACTTCTACACCGCCACCGACACCACGCCGTCGTGCTGTCGGATTCAAGAGGAGCTACTACTTCCGCTGCCCGCTGGAACGGGGAGGTGGACGTCGTCTTCATCAACAACCGAACGTGTGACCGAGTACGGAGGTGCTGCCCGTTCGTGGCGCCGGAACCGATCGTGATCAAGATCTTCTACGCGCTTTTGCAAGCGGCAAGTGATCGTCTACCGCAGCAACAAGAGCCTCATCTTGTAGGCTTTGGAATCTCTTCAAGGGTGAGACTCGATA
The DNA here is from genome assembly GCF_019359855.2 of Lolium perenne. NCBI lineage: Eukaryota > Viridiplantae > Streptophyta > Magnoliopsida > Poales > Poaceae > Lolium > Lolium perenne. The sequence goes on along the minus strand of NC_067246.2, from coordinate 187,103,651 downwards.
CCCCCTCGTTGCTACCGTCTTCTAGATTGCATCTTGGCTTGGATTGCGTGTTCGCGGTAGGAAAATTTTTGTTTTCTATGCAACGTTATCCTACATAAAGCAAGGCTTGTGGCAAAAGGATTCACTCAAAGAGAAGGGATTGATTATAATGAAACTTTTTCACCCGTCTCTTCGAAGGATTCATTCAGAATAATTATGGCACTCGTGGCTCATTATGATTTAGAGATACATCAGATGGATGTCAAAACGGCATTTCTAAATGGTGACTTACGCGAAGATGTTTACATGGCACAACCGGAAGGTTTTGTTATGGAAGAAAATAAACATTTAGGATGTCATCTGAAGAAATCCATCTATGGTTTGAAACAAGCATCAAGAGAGTGGTATCTCAAATTTGATCAAGTCATAAAGAAATTTGGGTTTAAGGAAAAATAAGAAGGACAATTGTGTTTATGTTAAGTTCAGGGGGAGTAATTTTATCTTCCTGATATTATATGTTGATGACATACTCTTGGCCAGCAGTGATAAAAATATGTTGATGGAGACCAAGAGATTCCTGTCTTCAAAGTTCGATATGAAAGATCTCGGTGAAGCAACTTATGTTTTAGGAATTGAAATTCACCGGGATAGATCCAGAGGGATCTTGGGGCTATCTCAGAGAGCATATATTGAAAAGGTACTGAAAAAGTACAATATGTATAAGTGCTCAGCCTCGCCTGCTCCTATTGTTAAGGGCGATAAATTTGGGACTTTCCAGTGCCCAAGAAATAATTATGAATCTGCGCAGATGAAGTCAATTCCTTATGCCTCAATTGTTGGGAGTATTATGTATGCACAAGTGTGCACTCGCCCTGATTTAGCTTTTGTGACCGGGATGCTTGGCAGATATCAGTCCAATCCAGGTCTGGATCACTGGAAGGCTACTAAAAAGGTCTTGCGTTATTTGCAAGGTACTAAAGGCCTCATGCTTACTTATGAGAAATCTGATAACCTCGAAATAGTGGGTTATTCAGATGCTGATTTTGCGGGGTGTGTTGATACTAAGAAATCCACATCAGGTTATATCTTCACCCTTGCAAAAGGAGCTATATCATGGAAAAGCTCAAAGCAAACTGTTACTGCATCGTCGACAATGCAGGCAGAATTTGTAGCATGTTATGAGGCAACCGGGCAGGCGGTATGGTTGAAGAATTTTATCCCGGAACTAAGAGTGATTGACAGCATTTCCAGGCCTCTCACTCTATACTGCGATAATCAACCCATGATGATCTATGCGAGTAACAACAAGTCAAGTGCAGCTGGCAAATTTATTGACATTAAGTATCTTGTTGTGAAAGATAGAATCCAGGATCAAACAATAGATATCAAGTACATTAGTACTAAGTTTATGTTAGCGGATCCGCTCACGAAAGGCTTACCACCCAGCGTATTTAGAGAGCATGTTGCCGGCATGGGTTTGGTTGAAAGCTTTTAATCCTGGAGAAGTTGGAACTATTATGGCACCATCTCCCCAAAAGGGGCTCATTTTGAGATCGGATGGGAACCATAGTCACTTGGTTTAGCAGTACTTAATTGACTGTTGTAACCTATTGTCTTGGTGTACCATTTTATCAAAAGATGAGTCTGTGATGTTTATGATGTTTATGTAAAGAATTATGTAAATTAAGTTAATATATGATGTGAATAAAGTTTATGGAGCTCATAAATTAAAGAGGTTCATTTTGATATGAAGTAATGTGCTATAGTCACTAGATTAAATGGTACCTAACAGACCATTATAATCTTTTCGTCCTAGTGCATTATTTTGTTGAAAAAATGAGCTTATAATGATCAGCCTTACGATCAAGGGGGAGAATGTTGGATATTTTGGTGATCTAGGCTGCTTTCCTAGGTCAGATATTTTGGACTGCTACAGTAGGGCGGCACTACTGTAGCTACAGTAAGGCGGCTCTACAGTAAATGGCCACCTATCCTTATGTGTTGTCTTGATCGGAGACATCGATTTTGATCCAACGGTGCTGGTTCCCCTAGTGCATAGTGCTAAACATATAAAAGGGGTCAAATGACCTAGAAGAGGAGAGGTTGAAGACAGCTGCTGCTCTCTGCCTTCTCTCTTACACACTCTCCCTCAAGAACAAGCCACCGATCAGGCTAGCACTAAAGCACTAGGAAGAACCTAGCACAAATTGCTCCATCCTGGTGTGAGCAATTAAACAAGAGGAGGCATGGCATCATCTTCAGACCAAGGTATTTCTGATCTTATTCTTTTGTGGCTCAAACTAGAGCTAGTTGATCCTGCTGGATCCAACAGGATGGACCTAGTGTTGCAACACGAGTCGGAAAGCTCTCACTCATAGATCTTTTTGGATCAGAGAGAGCTCTAGCAACTGACCAACGCTAACAGAGGTCGCTTGAAGGAGCTAACATAAATCGCTCTCTCCTTGCACTCAGCAGTTGCATCAATGCTCTTGTGGAGGGGAAGAAGCATGTACCATATCGCAATTCCAAGCTAACTCAGCTACTCAAGGATTCACTCGGGGGATCCTGCAACACTGTGATGATTGCAAACATCAGCCCCTCGAATTCCATGTAGCAGCTGAGACTCCACCGAGGGCGCCTTCAATGCTACTTCAGGTATAGCCCTTCAGTTCATATCACCTAGAGAGCTTACAGTTGTATATGGCACGAATGATGCGTGCATAGAAATTATGTTCGTTTGGGGCCTCACTCTACATTACACTTCATTTCAGCCGGGATTCTCGCGTCAAAGAGCCTAGCACTGAGATCGCTAGGATGCTCAAGAGATGACTGCATACAGAGGATAGAGATGTTCATATCTTGATTTTTTCGTTCGCTATGGTAATGGCAGTTTGTCATTTCCATGTATTTATTGATTAAATTCAGTTTGCCTCGGCTAACTGAACCAGCATAGAGTATTAGCACCTAAGTCCATTTAAATTATTGGACATGAGCTGACTTATTTGTAGAGTCACAATCTTTCCTTTTACTGAAGTTCCAATATTTTCCATTTGAAATTTTGGCAAAACCTGGCAATCTTACCCTTGCTTTAAGGGAAATATGAAGAATCTTGTGAAAGCTGAAGGTGTAGATTCAGTTCAAGCTCAATTCTGTTCATTTATATCAGTTTTGTTGTCTAAATATGAATTAATGGAGGTTCCCTGCAAAATAAAATTCTGAATGGAAGTCCATATATGCATTTGATCATCAATTTTATGAACAAATGAACCAAAAGATTAACATTCCAGATCTCTATGAACAAGTTACCAAGCATAATCATGCAAGTTATATCTTCATGAATCTCTAATAATTTGTTGAGTCACATCAGTTCGTCGAAGAGAGAGTTCGCCTCCTCTTGAGCGACATTCCCTTGGTGGGTGCACTACCCTGCGGCATCAGAAATTCTTCCCTCTGCGATAGCGATCTTCTACTGCTTTCTCCTTGTGCATACAGCGGATTCATAAACACCTGATACGAAGATTCAACATCTGCTGGCAACTTGTCCTGATCTCCCTCTGTAACATCTGCTGTGTTGGAAGGTCCAGCTCCAGCCTCTCCTGCTGACCTAGACCCTGTGTCAAATTCCATATCTCCGGAGCTACTACCGCTGTAGCTCCCACTGCTACTAGAGTAGCTACTGCTTGTTCTATCTTCCTCCAAAGAAGAGCTGTCGCTGAGCGTGTTAAAGATCGTAATGCTTTCTCTCTGCGCGCCGTGAAACGAGTGGCTCTTGTGCTTTCCATTGTAAAGTGGCAAGATGGAGGAAGAGCCTCGCCTCAAGCCCAGGACATCCCGGCCAAGGCTGTATGATGTATACAGCTTCCTCTCAACACATTCTTTGGCTTTCACCATTTCACCCAGATGTTCCAGAGTTTCATTTGAAGAGGCGTCTTGGGCCGCCTTCTGCTCTAGCTCAGAGATGATCTTGCCCAAGACTCTCCTCTTGCTGTGAAGAGAACGCTGTATTTTCACAAGGTAGAGGTCAGGCAAGAGTTCAGTGGTGACAAGGTCACCTTAAACTATGTACGTACTATTTAAGTACACATTACCCTCTTTTCCAGAAACTTCTGCAAGCCATTGTTTTTTTGAAGCTTTTTCTTCCTCCAGAAGATGCAGCAGAACCGAACAACCACCGCTTGTATCACTATGACAAAGAGTTGGAAGATGAACAGCAGAAGGACATGGTTGTGGTCACCTGGTGGACACAATAGATTACACTCAGTCAGCATTTATGCATTTCTAACTAAACATCAGCAACAAGAGTCCCTAAAAAAAACATCAGCAACAAGAGAAGACAAATGACACAGCTTGAACTTCACCTGGATCACCATGAACAAACTTTGGTTTTGCTTTTCTGCAGGTCCAAGCAATCTTTTGCCCTTGCAACACAAACAAGTCGAGTCCTCAGTACGATAGTACAGCTTTCTTGGTATGGAAAACCAATTAGAGACGTGAGAGAGGAGGCATACTTTTCGTGTAGCATTGCACGGCGCTGCCGATTCCTGAGACAAGAAATTTCAGGAGCCCAAAACATTACAAATTAGTTGATTTCAAGTACTATAATTTTACCAGTTGCCTTTGTATTGTTTCTCTGTTCGGTTAACCTGAAGCATATTAATTGCTTAGTTGAGGATTAAAGACCTAAACAAGACTTACTTGCAGCGGATAGAGCAGTGAGAAGAATGGTTTCATCTAGCGTAAAGTACTCCAGGTCACTACTGGACAACAAATTTGATAATTGTCCTGGCAAGGAAAAAAAATGCAAAATAATAATCAGTTTTAAGCCACTATTTTGGAAGAACAAAACCGACAGTCATGTGAAGAAAGAAGCAAACCAGGATACTTTTCAGTCCAGTAAACTGTTCCAGTTGCTGGAGCCAACAAAGTAAACAAGATGCTCGAAGGTTTCATCGCTGAGACGTAGGTATAATCACCGATAGTTTGGCTTGATTTTGCCTCCATTATGGTCTGGCTGATGTACACAGAAAACCCTGAGCAGTCGAGGACTGGACTTGCATGGATCACTGAGTTGGGTGCTGTTCTCTGAAGAAACTTTCTGATCTCACCATCCGGAGAAACTGAATACAAGAACCCATCCAACGAACCAATTGATATCCAACCTGTTTACATGGGCCGAAGAGAGAACCAGGAATGACCATCATAATACAAATTATCACGCAAAAATAGATGTTGGTGAAAATATGAAGAGAATGCAGTTAAACAATGGCAAAGATACTGCCCCATGAAAACTAGACTGCTTCCAGATTTGAATGAATCAGTGAATGAACAAACATGTTACAAATAAATGATGTTGGAAAGATCTGTTTTCCTTTTACCATTGGAATCCACTGCCGGCAAGATTTTCTCGTTGCTAAGTGGACCAATACTCTGCTGAAATGAAATGTTTCCTGACAGAACATCAAGCCCCAGGACAATTGACTTTCTTGGGAGGAGAATGTACATGCGCCCATTATTTCCTGGCACAATCGTTATCACTTTGTCGATCGAGCTCAAGTCTTGGATCCATCTGTACTGCCGGCTTTGGATGAACATCGAATAGAGCTGGCCTTCGGTATTCGATATCTGTTCAGTAATATGGGATTAAAATGGCAGGGTAAAATTGTGAGAAGAGAAACTCTATCGTACTAAACGAGGCCTTACATAAAGAGTCCCCTCGCACTGATCAACAACCGGAGCTGAACTGAAATAGCAGCTTGAGATGTTTCCCTTGCAGCCTAGACGGTAACCGAAGCGGTCGATCACTGGACCTGCACTCCACTGCAGCTGCCCGTCGCGCAACGAGAAGGAGAAGAGGCCGCGGTTGGCAATGGTGATGAAAAGAGATGAGTAGCTGCTGCTGGTCGATAGGCCAATGATCTCCTCGGACCTCCCCGGTGCTGGACTGTGACTGAAAAATACTTCTGATGATGGGGCGCTCGTGTGTACGTTTTGTGGAGTTATCTTTACGACCTTATTATCTTCTGTCACCAAATAGATCTGCACAATCGATACACCAAATATCTGTATAAAAGAGTGTGCGTAATGTAACAGCGATGTGATTCATTCAGCTAAACTTTGGATTTCTACAGACTCCACTGTGCTACTCTCGGTAACTAAGCTTAAATCATTACCTTGTCCCTCTCGGTAACTAATCTGATATCTTGCCTACAGTTGTACCCGAGGGGAACGATCCACGCGAAGGATCCGTTCCGGTGGAAAGCCAGCAGGTTCTTCCCGGAGCAAGCGACGAGGTTACCGCCGTGGCCGATGATGGGGGCCGAGAGGGCGCGGCCTACACCCGGGGGTATCTGGGCTGCAAGGGGAACATCTCATAACACAGTTGTGAGGCAGGAAACGCAGACGGCAGGAACCAGGCAAGCACAGGAAAGAGAGACTTTCTGAGGATGAAATGAATTGGTCGTACGGTTTTCGGCTGCGCTCGCGTTGAGCCACTGGAGCACCACCGGTGACGCCGAGCGCGCGGCGCCGGCGAGAGAAGACAGGACAAGGCATAGGCGCGGCAGCAGCAACCACATCGCCATGGCCGCTCGGTTTTCAGGCTAGACGAGTTTTTGGAGTAACCGCACGCTCTGGACGGTCCAGTGATGGAAGAACGGGTAGTTATTTGATTTGACAGCCTATTAACGTGTCTCGAGTGGGCCTCGTGAAGAAGGGCTTGTATATCCAGTCAGGCCTTGATCCGTTAACCCCTAGGCAGGTGGATTGGAGAGGATTGAGGCCTTGATCCGAAATGATCATGGTGAGGTGATATCGGGAGGGACATGGCCAAAACTTAATTTGATGGATGCCGCGGAAGCTCTTAGATATGGTTTGTAATTGATTGAAAATTTGGGTTGCTACCCGGTTATTGTTGAGTCGGATTGTTTAGAGTTGGTTGATGCTTGCAATGGTGCAGAAATTTGGGGACCATATACACCTAGGGAAAAGTTGAGTAGAGCAGGTGCGCTCTGCGCACCTGCACTTTTTTTGATTTTGTCTTTTTCGTATCTTTCAAGTTATTTATTATTTCGACTTTATTTTTTGCAAGTCACTCAAAAATAACAAATAGAATGGAGGAAAAATAGTTTGCCATTTTTTCTGCAATTTTTATTTTCAAATTATTTTAAAATTCAAAATAAATTCTTTTAAAAAATATATACATAATGAAATAAAAAATTCGAAATATTTTTCCTACATTCTAGTGGTTATGTTTAGGTGATCTGGAAAATATCAAGTTCAAAAATTGTGTGGTGTGAGAGATACAAAAATGAGAAGTTGTTTGAGAGGAAAAAAAAAAGAGCTAGCACAAATCTTGATGCAATATAGACAGTGTAGATAGGGGTGCGCGCTGAGCACCTGCTCTGAAAAACCTAGTGGCAGATTATTTCCAAATTTGTCAGCGTTTAGGGATGATCAAGTTTCAACATTGTTCAAGAGAAGTAAACAAGGTAGCTCATAATCTTGCAAAGGTGTGCTTTGAATCAGATCAAGTTATTCAGTGGTAGGGAGATGTAATATCCCAGGTATTGGGGTTACAAAAATAGAGAAAACAGATGTGTGCATTGCATTCATGCATAGAAAATCCGGGGAATTTTCGCGCATTCATCTAAAACACAAAGTGATCGAGGTTTCTCTTGTGTCGATGGAATTAATGTATGTCATCAACACAAGTGCGATAAATTTTGACATGACCTTTGTTGATTTATTATGTTTTCGAGGGAAATAGTTTGAATTCAAATTCAAATATGAATGACAGAATTCAAATAAGATTTTGAATTGGAAATTGAATTCTAAACAATTATATATTACAAGGTAAATATAAATATAAATGAGAATCAAATATTATAAATAACAAATTACATAAGTATTATTACAACACTTATTGAAATATTACAAGTTACACAAGAAATATGAGATTACAAAATGAAACTAAAAGAATTTCTAAATCTATATCTTCTTAACCTTTCTTGTTCTTCTTTCCCTGCAAAAGAAACAACAAAGACAAAGAAATGAGAGTTATGTTAAATTGTCTGTCTCCATGTTTATGGAGACATTTTTATATTGGAATCTAGCTAAAGGGTTTCAAGAACTACTCTTGATCCCTAATGATGATTAGAGGGAATTACATTCTTTCTTAGGCAACATCAGGAAGAAATGGATCATATAAGGGACATATGGGTCATTTGGATCAGGGAACATTCATCAAGAAGGCAACCAGGGACTAGAGGCAATAATAGCTGATCCATATCACAAGGCAACTTTTCAAAACTTCCCTCTAATCTAGCTAGAATCCTTAAGAAGCCCACATATGTGTTTAAAGTGGATCATCCTTGACATGAAGAAGTCAATATGATCCTAAGACAATTATTTTTAAGCCACATATTAATTAAGCGAAGCCTAATTAAAACATATAGACACTTGGTCTGTCAAGCTCACATGTAGCAGCCAATAAGAATTAACACTTGGCAGAATACAAAACAAATGCCAAGCATGGATAAAGATCAATCAGCCGTTGCTTGCTCTAGGAGGAAAGGAAAGGAAATTTGTCAACTTGCACTAGACAGTAGAGCACACACACAAGCAGCTCAGTCACAGCATGCAGAATAGTGTGCTGTCACCTCCACAACATCAGTTCAGAGATATAAAAATAGGACAGCAGCTAACCGCATCACACTTTGCTCACATTCACATTAGTCACCAGCAGCTCGGCTAGCCATCAATTGCACTAGCAAAATCCCCCAAAATATCAAGAACAGCATTAATAGATCCTCTTGCCAACCTTGTGCATGATCTACCAGCAAGATCACATCCATCTCCATAAACAAACACCACCGATGATTTCTTAGAAGAAATAGGAAACAAATCAAGAATCTAGGAGGAGCAGGCTGACCACAAGAAGAAGGTCAAACAACCACCAGAAGATCAAGTTTCTTTACAACAGCAGGTTAAATGAGCAATCACTTTAATAAGCATCAGTTCACTGGCATATCTATTCCAGATCATCTTTGCACTTGGATATACGTATAAGCATTTACAGGAGCCTGTTTGGAGTTTTTAACATCATCTAATCATACTAGCTATGATCATAGACTATTAAATCCCCCTACATAACTACTAGAAGCACCAATCTTACTAAATAATTGACTGCTTTGTGCACACTCTTAGGAGGCACCACAAAGAGGAACAAATTCTAGCAGATAGCACTTTGGCAGTAATTGTAGGCAAGAAAATAGGCATCCAAAATCATAAGCTATAGATCATCAGCTGAACTTGAGTTGCGAGAAGTGATTCTCTCAGTTCTGAATAGAAGTGCTATTCAAAATTCATCACAGAGAATATTAAAATATCACATATAGTATCTGTTCTTATCTATAAAACTATGCTTCAGCCTTTGCATCATTGGCCAGGCTAAGGAATCAAGAAAAGATCTGCTCTTATCAGTTTAAGAATCCAACTAATACATCTGAGAAAGAACTGTACAAAATCACCTTGCACCATCAAAATATAATCATAAGCCCTGACCATGTATACACATGATCCAGAGATTCCATAACAGCCAAGCCACTAGAGGTGCATATAGGCACACAAGTAAAACTAGTCCAGTAAAATGTCCAAGCATTTACTTAGTACCAGCATCCACCGATATTTATTCCAACCCATGCAAACAATAAGATGATCAAGAAACCATCTCAATCCAGTAATCGGAGCATTATAAGCATACCCATAAGCTCACAAGAATCCATCAAGTAAACTAACCAATGGTAGCAACAATACTTGTATCTTGATGTCTACATTGAAATAAAGCACCACTCTATCATAATAAGATCTCAAGCCGAGGCTTGTGCATAGATAAACAGAGTATAACTGAAATACTTGGGTAAAGAGTAGTGTATAATCATTTTTCATCAGTAATACTATGACTGAAACCATAGATGTGTTTGGATGATTAAATCATCCCATATAAGATACAACAGTCGGCAGCAGATTCATAGCATCACCGTAAATTAGCACCAAAGCACAGACAAGCACCTGATTACCAATTTCCAATTGTAGTGTGAGAGAGAGGAAGGAAGAGTTTAGCTCACAGTGTCGTACAGGAAGTAGCGAGGTAGGCGACGCCGGGGTTGCGCCTACGGCACCATCCCGCCGGCATCAAGGATGAAGTAGTCACCGCAGCACCGCACCACCAGTACACCACCACCATGCCATTCCCACCGCCACAAACTCTCACAAATACCAGTACAGCAAACAATAGCTGCGGATCGATGACGCCGGGGTTGCAGAGGATGCCGTCCAGCCGGCGTCGAATAGTAATAGTCGAGGCAGCTAGCGATAGGTGGCATGGAGGTCTGTGGCGAAGCCAAGCCGGGAAGTAGCATCGGAGGAGGAGACTGGCGACAGCCAGAACTGCAAGGGTGAGGATTTGCTGCAGGCGTGTAAGCGGTGAACATCAGGGCGGAGCTTTGACCACTGCCCGCGACGTCCGGCAAGGTCGACGATGGCTGGAGTAGGCCAGTGGCGGCCAGACAAGCCACCAGCGACCGCTAGGGTTCCAGGTTGGGGGCGGGCAAGAGAGACGGCGAGGATTAAATCGACCTGGAGGAGGTAGTAGAGAGCAGTGAGGCGGAACAAAGCCCTAACTCGCAGGAGCCGGAGAGGGCCGGGAGCAGCCGGGCACCAGCGGCGGCACGGCGGAGCTTTGGGGGCGAGCGTGGGTGTCGGCGGCGTCTCGGTGAGCGGGAGTTGGTGGAGGAGAAAGAGAAGAGGACGGCGAAACCTAGTCCGTGAGCAGCGACGTCGGGGGTTGGCCGTCGGCTGGCCGGAGCGGCGCCGGAGGAGCACATCGGAGAGCCAGCAGAACGCAGAGTCGTCGTGTGCGTGCGTGGGTGAGAGGTGAGCGTGAGTGGGTCGGGTCGTGGTCTTCAACCAAGCCGACCAGGCCAACTCGGTTGGACCAGGCCATTGGGCCAAACCAACGGGCCATCTGGTCTATTTTTTTCTTTTCTTTTTGTATGAAGTTTTTACCATTTTAAATTAATTAAATAACATACAATAATTAAAAGTGGGTAACAGAAGATTACCCCTATAATAATAATATAAAACAAATACTTTAAAACTAAAGGAACAATAATTTGGAGTTTCCTCTAATTGAACCATTAAGACCTAAATACTACACATATAATTTTCTTGTTTATATTTTCACATAAAGAAAATATTAAATATTACTTTGCATTAAAATGCCATAAAAAACAAATATTTATTGATGGTTATGTTTAATCATATGAAAATCATAATTGATCATTACTTCAACCATTAATTAAAAACCCTAAACCCTAATAGTATTTATCATATTTTATTTAAGTCTTTTATAATAGAATGTTAAATCCATTATTATTTCTATTTCAAAGTTGTTAATAACTTAAAATCTATGACCAATTACTAATTTAAGAATGATATCACAATTAGAAACCTAGTTCTAATATGAGTAGAACCTTGATCTCACTATTTTATGTAACCATCCTAAATTGTTTTCAACTCTAAAACCCTAGTTATTTGCAACATGTGATCATGCTTAAAAAACCTAGATGATCAAATAGGGTCAACCAAGTTTAAACCCTAGTTCCTATGCTTAGAGATATCAACCTTAATTAACCATGCCTAGCATCACACCATTGTGATGAACTCCAATAGCATCTATGCCCAATATTTATCATTACATAACCATAGTCCACTGAACCTACAGATACTTCATAATTATGAACCATCCTATTTAGGAGCCAATCATTTCTTACTTAGTGGATCCAACAACAAACCCTAGTCAACCTCAACTCTAATTAAGATACTTCTTATTATTTAAGAAGTAAGTTCTTCAAAAGTTATTCTTTTGAAGAAAATAAAGAATAGCCATCAACCCTGCCTTATAGGACCTATAAATCCTAGATAGCTATCACCAGAAAGATGAACCCACCATGATAGAAACCATGTATAATTAATTGCTTAAGTTGCTCATGCTTAAGTAAAACCATTCAAGCCTAGTTGCTGATGAATCCAACTCTGTTGGGATCCATCTAATACTTACTCCAGCAACTACATGAAACCATAGTCAACCATAGAACCCCAACCTAATTATCCTACTTGTTCTTTATTAAAGAACATGTTCTTCAAAAGTTATTCTTTTGAAATATATTATTAGTAATCATCAACCAAGCACTATAGGACTTAAAATTGACAACTGCTCTTTACTTATTATACAACTACTATTCATTGGTGTGGATGATTGTTACTATACATTTTACCACTTGCTTATGATTCTAAAACAACACAAACCTGAATAAGAACCTTGTTTGTGAATCTCTCTAAAAGTGCAACACACCCTGAACTAATCATTACCACTCACTAATCCTAAATCATCGGGGTTAGGTCACGCTTAGAGCGATTGCATCTCATACTTATGCATTATTGCATCCTTGCCAATCTTTTAAACATCGTCCTTACCGGACGATGATGCTATTTCAGAATTTGAAGTTATTGCGTATCGAAGACCTTGCCTGCATAATCTTGCAGTCAAGAAAGGCAAGTTCATCACTTGCTCATGTCATTTGAGTATCTTTATCAAATTACTTGCAAAGTACTATGATTATCACTATTGCATAAAAACCAAAACCACTATTTTCATAACTATGAATATGACTATGTGGTGGGCAATGGAACCATGGATTGTGTTGATATGGTGGAGGTTCCATTGCAAGGGTTTATATCCATCTAGGATTAAACAACAAATGTCGTCCAGTGATTCTTGTGCCGTAATACCCGTGTTAACCATAAGATCTGGAGTGGGACGGAATAGTCAATTGTATTTCCACCTCTTGTCCATCAACGGATGCGCTTTACCGTAGACCCTTGATCCAAGAGAGGACAAGTGGTGCCCTTGATCCAAGAGAGGACAAGTGGTAGGGTGGGGGTCCCGATGAAGTCCCCACGGTTATTGCGGTCTATGATGGGTTGCAGCTGCCGGCGAAGGAGTTCATGGTAGAGACCTAAACTGTTGTCGTGGTCGGGGGCCGTCCTTAATTGGTATAAGAGCACCGGCGAGGACCCAGGGTCGGAGTTTGCAGCAAAGGGTGGGTGTATGAGGTAGCGGAGGAATATGATTGGCTATGACCTTATACCGGGCCTCACACCATAGGAAGTGTGGACGGGAAACTCGAGCCCGGTTGGCACCAAGGTTAAGATCTCTTATGGGTAAAGCAACACACCTCTGCAGAGTGTAATGAATCGTGACCTGTCACTCCCTGTTCCGGGATATGGAACTGCGAACGCGGCCGGAAAGGAGCTCCATGAAGTTCTAGTAAACCGGTGAAGGCTGACGGACATAGTTCTTCTGAATAAAAGCAACCTTTTGAAGAAATGGTTATGAAAACCTGCATTGGTATTAGACTTTCTGGTCTAATGCCGTAGCTAGTGCATTAAACACCTCTTTCCTATAATGAACTTGTTGAGTACGCTCGTACTCATCCCACTCTTAAATCCCCTGCTTAGATATGGAGGCCACGATGGAGGATCTACAGTGCAACTCGAAGACCGAGGAGTCCACTACTACTTCAAGGGACAGGAACCTGTCAGAACAGTCAAACACCACATCCAAGAAGTATAAAACTTAGCTTAGCAATAGAAAGGAACTAGTTTCCTAAACCTAGCTCCTATTTAGCTAGAATCTATTCATAGCCTCTATAGCTAGTTAAATACTCTACAAATAGAGTCCGTGATAAGACTAGACTACGAGTCGTTCTTCTGGAGTTTATTTGCAGTTTTACCTCATTGTAAAGTAGGAGGCTGTGATGATCTTATGTAACAGAGTCAACATTGTAATTCTATAGACATGCCTTGGACCCGCATATGTTTCCGTTGTACCACTCTGAGCGATATAATACTAGTGGAACGGTGTTTCATTGGTGTTATATCAGACTTGCATACTGCACCATGCAGTGGTATGCCGGGTCACCACAGGAGATCCGCCTAGTCATGTTTCTGTAGATGCTCTTAATGATGTAGCTCTTTTGAGCAATGATGTAATCGAGTTTTGATATCAGACGCACTTTTTTCCTTACCAGAGTACCAAAGGGGACTGAAAGGTTTTTAATGAGGCGGCTTGCTAGCTTAATATATATTTGTGTTTAAAAAAAAGGATTGATGGTCTTTTTAGAACCCGTTGCGCGTTATTGTATTAAGCTTGAAAGGAACAATTTTGATCTGGAAACAGAACCAAAACACTTACATATGAAGCTAAACGGCGAACAATGCACACCCGCAAGCACATGACAAGCACATACGCCTTGCCCAACCACCCACCAAGAAGGCACCGGATTGGGACACAGGGGCCGCGTCACAACTGAAGCAAAACTGCTTGAAGCAAACCCTAGCCCCAGGATGGCACACGTCAACGTACCGCCTACCCAAAGTGCATAGAAGAAGTCGGCGAGTGGACATCAGAACATGGCCGAACCTGAGGATGGCGTCGTCCAAGCAAAGTCGATGCCCGTGTACATTGTGCCCAAGATGCCCACGCTCCGAGTAGCGATCGACCTTGACTCTGATTGCCAACATGGGACTCCACGAGCAACCCGAACAACGCCTCCAAGAAGGGTACGACGCCATAGCGTCGTCGTTGTTTGAACCAGCAAGCTAGGTCTAGGGTTTCCCTCGTTGCTTAGGGGGAGGCATGTCGTAAGGGCCTGGACAACGCCTTCAAGAAGGTGACGGCACCCGCAGGCATCGCCGTCGTCCTGCAGAAGCACAGGGATTTCTCCCAACCCTTCCAGCCGCCCCACTGTCCACAAGGGCAACAAGGAACCAAATAGCTGGCCAACACCCACGAGAAGCCAGCACTTGACGACGACAAGGGAGGCAACAACCACCCCGAGCTTCACCCCGGCAAGCCCACAAATGTTGTCGGTCTAACTTCCACGGTCATGCGCTGGAAGGTGAGCAAGACATGCACCAGAGCACCCCGCCCAGCTGACGCCGAGCGCCAGGGCAGAGAGGCCTTGGGTGGTCCTAGATCGAGCCTGGAGACACATGGTGCCCACGTGGTCAGCGCCACCAGGAGCTACTCACGCCCCTGCAATTGTTGCACGCTCCAACAGCTCCTTCCCACCACGCCAGCCCATAGCGGGTGGCCCAGATCGGGCCTAGATTGGCCCCAAATCGGGCCCTACCACCGCCGCGGCGAGAGCAGATGCGTCTCCCAGCCAGGGGCTCCGCCTCCACGACGCACGCCCCCTAGGGCCTTCGCCATGCCTTCCTGGCTGCTCTATCAAGCTCAGCCATAGCCCCACCTCGCACGCCCGCGAGAAGGCCATCCTCGCGCGAAGATGAGTAGCCGGGGGTGCTTCTTCCAATCCCACCGTCTTTGATGGCCGGGTGCTGCTGCCGCCACCGGCGCCGGCGCCGCTGGTGGCAAGGGGAGCGCGGTGGAGGGATGGCTTTTGCTAGGGTTTGTGTCTCCTCTAAACTCGCTCGTGCGAGCGACCTGGGAGGCACCTCTCCATTGAGGGGTATTTTAACTTGCTAGGGAGTTGAACCACCTCAATACACCTCAACCTCCCTCAAATAAGTTGAAAACGAACGAGCCCTCAAGAGGAAACGATGAAAACATGGACTTCTTTTTTACCCCTCAAAAAAAAACATAGACTTCTTTTCTCAGATGCAGAAAGAAACGGGGAAGAGAACACGTCGGTGAAGTTGTACCTGACAAACAATCAGCATGGATGAAAGTTGTTGAGAACGTGGGGCCTGATAGAAATCAGTTCAGTTTGGTCAAAATTGTGAAAGTTGTGGATTCTTGCAAAGATTTAAAAGTTTACATGGATGACGTTACATGGTACATTGCCATGCAGATCAATCCTCGTAAATAGACATATGAAGCTGAATGTGCAATGTCCGATATGTTCACAGGCTGCAGAAGATATTAGGCCATATCAGTGTGGAAAGCTCCTGCACTTGAAGATTTTATTCATGAAACAGTTGTTAGGTTTAGGTTACTGAAACCATTTTGATGGTGATTTTACGATAGAATGACATTTCACCGGTACATGACGATCTAAATACACTTCCAATCAGACACGTTCAAACATCGGACAGTGAAGAAAACGGGCGCGTGTGTGTGAAGCACGATTGAAAGGGCACCACGAGCCTCTCAAAGAAAGAAATGGGCCACTAGAAATATCACATGGTGAATAAATGTTGGTTGTACGGTTGTTGCCCCCCCCCCCCCACCACCACCCACATCAAAATCCCCCCTCCCCATTCGAGCTCTTGCAGATTCAGCTGCGGGCGACGTACCTACCGTGTACACCGTCGAGCACGTCGACGAAGGTCCTGCCGACTACACCTTAGAGCACGGCGACGCTTGTCCTCCCGGCTTCACCTTCCAGCACGGTGATGCTTAGTGGCAGATCTAGCCCAATTTGCTAGGGTGGGGTAGGGCTAAATTGGGCTAGGACTTTTCTCATTTTTTATATTTTTTCTGACAGATATATGGGTTGGGCCAAATCTTAGAGTGGGGTGTCCCACCCTTCCATCCACCTGGTTCCGCCATTGGTGATGCTTGCCTGCCGCATTCTCCGTCATCCCCTGCCCTGTGTCGCGTGAGGTTGATGTGGCCGCAAGAAATCTCTAACCTTCTTGCTAGATGTTCGTTGATATGTGACAATTTGTGGTAGATTAAGGTACATCAGTGACAACTTGTGGCAGATGTTGGTAGATCTGTGGTAGGTTTGTTCGTTAGTGTTGGAGCAATTATAGATCTGTGATAGGTTTGTTTGTTCGTGTTGTACCAATGGTAGATCTGTGACTTTTGAACGACTTAATGTAGGACCACTTGTGATAGATGTTGGCAATACTTTCTGATCATTGTTTGTAGGAAAATCATGCTTATTGTTTCATTGATAATTGTAGAGCAACATGGTGGAACTGTCTGGTCCCAATGGGTCTGAGTCTCTGAGAAAGTAGTTCTGATTTAAGTCATTCTCATTCCAATGGTGTGGCAGGCATCTCTATCCTTGTTCGTCCTGAATTGTCTTTGTGAGCAGGTCAGGGACGGGGTCAAGGGGTGACAACAACTTCAAGGAAGTGCATCTATAGTGTGTGTGCACTTCAAGGAGATGATTTTTTCTAAGCAAGATTAAAGCTTTAGAAGGAGTCAGCTCGTCTGATGAGACCCGACCTTTAGGATGAACAAGAACAAGATAGGTTGAAGGAACTGATCAAGGTTAGAATGCTTACTATTGTATTGTTGTTTTACTCATTCATGTTGACCATAACCATGCCCATGTGTGTATTTGACTAACACTTGTATTATAGATCTTAGAAACACCCGAGGGAGGACGACCTGAAACACCCGAGGGAGGACGACCTGCTGATTATGTCCGTGATAAACTATGCTCAGATGAAGACCATCTTCATGCGTGAGCATGTTCCTTTGAAGAGCGTGTACAATCCCCGCTCTCTCACCAAGGCTATTAACCACCTTGCTGAACCACCTTGCTGATAAGAAGACCGGCCGTGCGGAGTTGCACTGCGTTGACATCACACGAGAGGAGGACCTGGCTTCTACTATTAGCTCTTCTACTTTGCTACTCTATTACTTTTGTGTGTGCCTAGTTGCATCAACTGCTGTAGAGATGTCCTCGTCAACAAGCAAGGTAGAAAGGAAATGGCTCATACTTCATTTCCATATCAAAACAGTGACTAAATCTTAGAAAAAATAAAACTTTGACTCAATACACATGAATGCAATTCAATATGGTACGACTTAAAGCAAGGATTGTTCACACGCAAGAATTCATAATTTTCACAGTATAATGCAGGATGGTAAGTGTGTATCTTTAGGCACACATAGATCCAATTATATTAAAGCTCATCTCAAGAGCTGTTCATGTTGAGTGACATCACATCAGATCTAGAAATACATTCAGAAAGAACAGCCATTCAGATCGAGAGAATTTGGCGTGCTAGCACAGGGTCCTGCTGAAGTAGCTCTCTAATGTTGTTCTCCAATTCTCCCAACTGCTTCTCAAGATATTCCTTGGAAGTCTGATCATACGATAAACCGATGCGCGTGAGGAATCTAATCTTTTACTGTAATTTCGATGCATCCAGATAACTACAGCTAGAGTCCCAAGCATACCTGCATCGACGATATTGCAGTCTCGCTGTCGTTTAGCTTTTGCTCTTGCTCATTCGCCAGAAGTGATCTTGGCTCCAAAATAAACCTAAAAGGAATTTGATATGAAAAATAACCATACTACAAGTATACCATACATGAGCAGTAAATTGGCCTCATGGTATAAAAGCTGGTCTTCCGATTTACTTACACTTTGCCTGCAAACAATGAAGAAGACATCAAAACCAACAAAAAGCAATGTATATTGTTGACTCGAAATTGGAAACGATCTTAATGTGCGGAAAGGAAAACTAATAAACCAAATTTAGACATCGAATTGGAATCTTTGTTAAAGATATTGGCTATGTTAAACCAGTATACAAATCTGCACTAACATAAAAAAGCACAAGTTGTGGTTCATCCAAAACATTCACACTGTCATACTACCCGCATCTAACAAGCCATGTTCATCTCGTGTTTCGTTACACCTACATGCCTACCATCACAATCTCACACCCAAAAACCTAGGCCCATGCTCTCTCTCCCAATTCCCCCTCCTGTCTTATCCCGAAAGCTTGTATAAAACTTGCACCATGTTTTAACTAGATCCCGATCAGTCGATCATGAATCACGCAACATGTTTTAAAGTTTTCTTTTCTTACTCAGGGTGCAGCAATTTTTTTTCCAGTTGCATAGTACTTGTACTGGTTGTGATATTATGGATTCCATGCTAAACAAAGGAGACACACACACCTCTTGCTGACATCACTAATGTTGTGCAACATACTACAAGCCCTCCAGGTGCAGGATGTGATACCAACATGACTTCGTCCATATCGTTATTAGCACGCAATGCTTCATTTTACATCCCTCATGATCCTTGAAACTGTAAGCTTGTGCTGGCTAACTGCTTATCCCCTGTAGCATTGTATAATCATTACTTACTACTGAGGCAGGTAATTTTCAAGTGTTTAGATCAGAAGATGACACACAAGGAGTTCTGGAGCCAAAGCCTATTGTAGTGATGATGCCGGCAAAAAAAGCAGCCCCAAAATTGCATATTAGTATATTACAACAACCTCTCTTGTTAGTCAAGATGTGTATCCGTTACTATATAAGTAGCTACCATTGCCACCTCTTCTTGCAAGATATCGCCAAGAAAATAACATTTTGCTACGACACTGCGTGTAGTGGAGACTGGAAGCGCTGCTCAGTTGCTAGGGTAGGAGAAAGACAAGTAAAGATTCGTTTTCAGCCACTTTATTGACAATCGATTGGGCTTCATGTGAGATATAACTCGCTGAATTCCCTTAGTTCAATAACTTCTCACGTGATAATTTTGGACAAATATAGTTTCCACCTTTTCTGCCTTTGCTACACTTAATGTTGTGTTGGTTAACTTGCCCACTGAACGTGTGTGATTACCAGTGGTTGATAAACACACAGAACAAGGAACAAACCAACGATAGTTGACGAGCCTACGTAAAAAGTTTCAGCATCCAAATACCCCTATTCACTTGGCACCATTCTGGTACCTTCATCAAGTACAGAACAATTCAAAACAAACTGCAAACTACCATCATTGCGCAGGACAGAATTCCAACAATTATACGCCTCTGGCTAACATATAAGGTGCAGAATAAACACGTAGGAAGCACAGCATTTTTTAGTACATAGCTAGCTTAACGATGTGTTATCCGCTGAATAGACAAAAACTCTTAAGTTCGGAAGCAAGTGATCAAAGCTTGGACCACCTTTAGGTGACTGTACTTCGTACCGCCATCTGACAAAAAAACTTGGATTCATCCATTACAAGAAATGTTTCTTACCGATGGTCTTGTAGGTGTTTGTATCTTCTGGCAATTGGCGAAGTTCCTCCAGTGTGAGGTAAGCACGTTTCTTTTCACTCTCTTTAGTACGCATCTGGATTTGTAGCTGATGAAACAAGAGAAAGTGTTACAAAAAAAATATTGTACATCAGGAAATCTTTGGCAACTACGTATAGGCTAGAGAATCATTTATGTACATTCACGATGTGCACACTTGTACAACCAATCAACCATAATAGCATCAAAACCATACCAGCAGCAAAAACCTCAAAAACTGTTTCAGTAATCTAAATAGCGATCAACTCGCTAGAATCCCAACAAAATAAATATAACAAAATTTACATTTATCCTTATTTACAACATGCCCATGTTGTACAAAGACCAGCACATGGCTGATAAAGTTATGTGTGCATAAAGGCCATATTATATTTCAGCAATCTAAATAGCCATAAACTTCTTATTCCTCCGATGTTTGAAGTAAGAAAGAGGAGCTAGAACAATGAAGGTGTTATTTATCATCTGAACAAAGCCAAAGCTATATGAGGCTGACACTAACCTTTTTATTGTAGACATGAATTATTTGTACAAGCAATATTATTGTACCCTTCCAATAGCAACGCCTTAAATAGAAAAGACAATCGCCACAGCAACAAGGAACTAAACACAGAAGAGTATCGCACTAATTTTTATATCAGTAAGGAAAGAAAGGATGATCTCATATTCTACGACCAATCTATTTTGCAACTTTGGTTCTCCTCTATTCTTGTCAGGGAATGGGATGACATATAACCTACTGCACAAATAGATGCAGTACTCCAGTAGAAACTGATTATTGTTAACCATCATTAGCTCTTTTTTGAACATTTTGAGGTTCTTTTCCTATTCTGAATTTCCCCTTCTTCGTTTTAATGTATCACAATGGAAAAAAGCTATTGCATTCTGGATTCTGTGTCAGAAAGCTGAATACTTATTTCATTCCATTAGTTAAGAAGCGTCTCAACTAACCTTGGGGGGGGGGGGGGTCAGGTACACAAGGATTTGTAGTTAACAGTATCAAATATTTGATGTGGACATGTGGTACAGTAGGTTGCTAGGGGGCTGGAAAAGAAAGTGGGTGCCAACTAGAAAGTTGAAGATTCATCAACTCAACAAAATAGAAGTTCAAACATCGTCAGTAGAGCCACAATCTAGCGATATGTACCAATGCTGTCCGAACAACCACCAAAAAGCATAGTCTGAAGCAAGGCGCCGTAACAATCTTAAGATGCGATTCGCCGCCGCATCATGACCAAGACGGAACTAATCGGGCGCGGTAGAACAAGAACTACTAAGGAGGAGTATGGATTTAACCTGCTTGATCTTCCCGGTGGTCTCGATCATCCGGGCCTGCAGCTCCACGAAAGCCTGACCCAACGCAAAGAAGGTTAGAAGTTACTGGAAGCTAGCACCCAGATGCAGGAACAAGCCGGCCAATGGGATGGTTCGGGGCACTTACCGCCCGGTTGGTTTCGTCCGCCATGGAAGGGGAAGGGGATGGAGCGAGATGGAGAACCCTAGCAGCGAGCTCGAATCACACCGACGGACAGGAGAGGATGCGGAGAGTGGAGAGAGGGCGGTGCAGCGGCGGCGCTGTTCGGCAACACGACGGGACGGGTTGGGTCCGTTTGTTACCCACCCTGTCAAGGCCCACTCCGTTTGCCTTCCGGTAGCCCAACCATACCCACAAATCCACACATTGTTAGAGTAGCCGGCCCAGGTCGACTTCTCCCAACACTTTGTTTTTTTACGAAACACAATACAGACGTAGACGCGCACGTATACACACATACACTCATACCTATGAATACACGCACGTACACCCTATCTCTAGAGCACCTTCGAGAGACAGCGTCCAAGAAATTTTATCCGACGGGTCTTGAGATTGACGAAGTCACCACATGCGTCTCGCTATCGACGGGAACGTCGCCTCCCACTGAAGAATATTCCGCCTTTAATAAGACACCAAAGTGTCAAAACGTGCGGTTTAAACTCTGGTGGACTGGGGGGAGGGCCACTGCCCACTTAACCACCGAACGACATGTTGGTTCTCTTCTCCCAGCACTTCTTCGTTCCGCTCATTTCTTCAGGGGAGATGCTACCGACTGCCTGAGCGAGCTGTAGGGTGTGTTTGGTAGCTTGGATGGACCTTGGCTCGCCAAATCGTCCCAACAACTTTCGGCCTATTTGGTTGCATGTAGGCCGCCGCGTTGTTTCATGAACCGGGTCGCAAAGCACCCCTGGGACAGACCCTGGAGGAACATCCGGAATGGCAGTTTCTCTGGTGGCCAGAAGGCTGCACGCGTGGGGAAGGGAGACGGAAACGCCGCGTCCCTTCGAAAACACGCGCCATAATTAGCCTCACCGCTCCCATCTCCTTTCTCTCACTCGTGACTTCAGTCTCACCACCCCCAAACTGTCACATCACCAGGCGGTTCTCCTCCCGGCGACCAATCCATCGCACCGCCGCAAGGAGGAGCACCGGTACCGGAGGAGGAGGAGTCGGCGAGCAGCACCGCGACATCGGCCTGAACCTGCTCGGTAGTCTTCATCGGCATCTCGAGTTCGCCCGCGACCTCGAGCTCGTACTTGGCCGGAACAATGGCGGTAACGACCTCTGCTTCTCACCCTCTTACTCGTTGTGCCATAACAGGCCATGCTCTAGTATTTGCGACGACATGCACATTAGATCTGCTAGGGTTTCCATTAGGATAGGGTTCGAATTGATGTTTGCAAGGTGTTTCTCACCATTGCTTGTTGTTCTTGTCCAGTTATTGCTGTTCACGGTCTTGGTTTGCTTAGATCTGTTACTCTAATCTCCAATCGCGGTAGATCCATCTTAGACCGGGATGTCGATTGCTGAAACTATCGGATTTTACTGTGGATGCATAGAGGGGGATGTTTTATTGTGTTGGGGTTTAGCATGTTGTGATTGTTGTGCGAAAGATTATGTTGAGTCGCGCTAGTTTGTTCAGACGCAAGAGGAGTGGGAGGACTTGAAGAACGAAGTTACTATGCTCAAGAATCTGCAGAGAACACAGGCACAAGTGATGGGGGCTAAGAAACAGGAATGGGAGGCAGAAAAAAGGCTTTGGAGGCTGAGAAGAGAAAGCTAGAGTATGACATATACGATCTGCTTCAAGTGAACTTTGCAATCAATGATAAGCTCAAGAGGATTAGGGCTACTTGTGACGAGTGATGAATGTGTTCTAGATGTAGGAGAATTTGTAATGTCGCCTAAGTAGAATTTGTAATGTACCCTAAGTACCACTCGTAATGTACTCAATTTGAACTGCTACTTGTGTTATTTTCTTGATTGAACTAGGCCAATGATTATAACCTGGGATCATAGTATGAGGGGATGATTGATTAGAACCTATGGCATGACTGAACATGACCATGCCATTGTTTCTGGTCAAACATCTCATCCATATGTCATCATTGTATGAGGCCTCTGATACCCTGCTTTGCATGTTTCTGCTTCTTTAATTCTGCATTGGCCAATGATTCAACTATAGCACAACGGAAGGCAGGGTGCTGCCTCATACTTAGTCATGTGTGCCATATTACTGGCACACTAGACTTAGTTTGCGGACAGTCCATTTGCCTGCCGTGTGATCCTACATATGAGGCATCGTTTTGGCTTGTCTTGTGCATTGGTCAATGATTCAACAACGACACAATGGAAGGCAAGGTGTTGCCTTCAAACTTAGTTATGTGTGTCATATTCGTTGCACACTAGACTTAGTTTGGGGACAGTCCCTCTACCTTCCAGACCAAATGTATGCGGCCTCATTTGCGTTGGCCAATGATTCAACAAAGGCACAATGGAAGGCTGGATGGTGGCATCAAACTTAGTCATGCGTGCCACAGTCGTTGCACACTACACTTAGTTTGTGGCCATTCCATATGCCTGCCACGTGAGCAAATTTATGAGGCCTTACTAATATTATTGTCGTTGCCTATTCGATGGTACCTCGGAGGGGGGATCCTCACGAGGGGGAGAAGAAGTAGGGCCATAGGGCGGAGAGTCCTCGGGACGGTGGTACGCGATTTACCCAGCTTCAGAACACCTGCTCGAGGACAGGGCCTACTGCTGCTTGTCTGGAATTATATGGGTGCTTTCGCGTTGTTACAATGAGTTATGGTTGTGCCTCTAGGGCTCCCAGGATCCGGCTTATAAAGGCGCACGGATCTAGGGTTTACATGGAGAGTCCTAGCCGGAATACAAGTTGCCTAACTACGGTACAATATCTTGCTGTGTACGTCAAGGATCCGCCTTCCATCTATGTCGTACTGGATCCGGATACCTTATGGGCCTCCACGGATCTAGCCTCCTTCGTAGGTCGGTTGGGATCCAGCTCCCTGCTCCTGGGCTGGACTTCATCCTTCATGATCTACAGCAACTGGGCCGCCCGATGGGCCACATGCCATATCACCATCTGTGGGCCACCCGGGCTTGCCAGATTTGGGCCATGCTGTTCATATACCCATAAAGTATACCCACAACAGTAGCCCCCGAAGTTCTCCGAGATTCATCATTCCTCCGACTTCATTCAACTCGGATCCGAAGAGAATCTTGAAGAGCTTCCAAAACTTTCTTGTTTCTGACTTCATTCAACCAGAAATCATTGTCCTTCTATAACGATATCTTCAGCGGATTTTTCGCGCGCGTTGAACTGAACTTCCTTTTTTCCCGCGCTAAATTTCTAGAGATGCAAATCTTCAGCCGGAATTTTCGGAGCTTGCCCAGATCTAGTTACCGCTACCTCGATTTCACCGCTTTAACCTAAGACACGTGGCGGCCATCCAACGGTGTGACCGTTCCGTTTCCGCCGTTGGATCCGGCTCACGAATCTCCGCGCGTGGCCTATAAATACCCACGGCGACGGTAGGTTCTTCATTCGTTTCACCGCTCTAGCCACTTCGTCTTCTTCCTCCAGCCGCGCCGCCATCCGGATCTCATCTCCGACGAGCTTGCTCATGGGAAGCTTCGTTCTCCGCCACTCCAAGGCCAACCTCGACCCGAGATCGTCACGGTTGATCTGGAAATCTGATCCGCCACCGATTTGTGGTCAAGCGGAGGAAAATGCACCAACTCCGGCGACCTTATCTTCGTCGTCACGCCGAAGAACCGCCGCGCCATTAACGGTATGTTCACCGGACTTGTAGAAGAAGGGGTAGTTTAGACTTAGGCTAGTTCCGGCTTACTTAGCTTATCACATGGGTGCAGCCGGAAGCATGTCACCTAGCTCTCCAAAGTGTACGGATAGTTCTCCGAACAGCCCTGAACCCAGTTCATTAGAACCAAGCTGTCCGGAGCCTTTAGCATTCCTGCCACCATTTATTTCCGACACCAAGTTAGCTCAACCATTCTCCGCATCTCCAGCAACGCACTAGGCCGGATCCCCACCCTCAAAGAGATCCAAGAAGAGCTCGAGGGACAATCAAGGATGGCAGAAAAGGTGCAGGAAGCGGAGGCGAAGAAGGCTTCCAAGGCCCGGATCTGGGAAGGCGAGAAGGGACAGTGGTGGCCTTGCGGGACCAAGGACTCAGAACTCAGGGACCTCCAAAGCGAGGGTATGATATCTCCGCATTGGAGTTTCATGCGAGACTCCGTCACTCCCAAGCCAGACGCGGACGAACGAGTCCTGACGAAAGCCTGGGTAGAGCGCGGTCTATCGCTCCCCTGCTCGGAATTTTTCCTCTCCATCCTTTCCACCTACGGACTTTAGCCTCATAACATCTGTCCAAACTCGTACTTGCTCCTTTCGAACTTCGTGATGCTCTGCGAAGGGCATCTCGGAATTCGACCCGACGTCCGCATGTGGCAGTTTTTCTTCCGAGTGAAGAAGGAAACAAAAGACAAAGCCATGGTGAACTGCGGGAGCATGACATTCATGCTCCGCCATGGCCGGATGTATCCGCCTCACTCCTCGCACGAATCCATCCGGTACTGGAACGTCGGATGGTTCTATGTGAAGAATATCACAGTTTCGGGTGTCCACGATGGGCTACCCGAATTCATTAACACACCTCCGGAGAAACGTGACAGCTAGAGCTTCGTTCCTACTCTCGCCCAGTTCCCAATCTTGGAGAAGGCTGCGCGAAGGATTTCTTGGTTAGTCCACGACGGGCTAACCGGAACTGAGCTCACATTGAGCTGGTTTTCTCGATGGATCCAGCCGCTGCGGTATAATGCATGCTTAATCTGCGCGTACACCGGGGCGGATGACCTTCTCCGAGTTACCCGCCACGACCTGCCTGCGGATTCTCTCAAGAGGAGAATCAGGACACTTGTGAAATATGGCCGGGGCCAACCGGTCCCGGAGTTAGTGAAGGACATCAAGACGAACGACCAGTGCCCTCCGGTAAGAATTTGTACTTTTGCTGTTCTTGACTTCTCATTTTGTGAAGTGTTCTAACTTTTTCTTGTTCTCTCCTCCAGCTTGATACTTTGGTGGAGAAGGACTTCCGCACCATACTCCGAGTCCCCGTCAGCAGCGGAGGAGGATCCAGAGGACGATGATGAGGAAGAGGAACAGGCACCCAGGAAGGCGGCCCCTCAACCCACCAAGCGTCCCCGCGCCAGGATTTCCGGCTCCGAAGCCGGAGCCAGTGGCGAGGCCTCCGCCAAAAAAGCCAAGACCAAGCCCCCTCCTCTCGACTCCAAGAAGGCGGAGCGCGAGCGCCTTAAGCTGTTGTCCACAGCAGGGAAAAGGTCGCTCCCGCTCATTCCCGACGCTGCGTAAGTTTCCGAGCTTGATGCTTTTTTTTAACTTATACAACTTGTTACTTATTTCCTTTACTTGTTTGTAGGAACCCGACTACCACCACCACGCGGACCAACGTCCAAAAATCTATCACCAAATATATGCAAAAGTCTATGGCTGTTGGTCCTCCTACGCCAGCTCCGCCAAGCACATCTCATGCTACTCCCCAACCGTCTCCGCCCCGAGCTGATCCTTCTCTCCCTCCTGCTACCGATGCTCAAGTGAAGATAATCCCCGTGAGTAGAGAGAGGGTGGGCGGAGAAAGCTCCGGAACAAAACGACTTGCTCACGAAGAGGCTCAGGTACAGGGCCAGGAAGAAGCGGAAGTTAACTTTTCAGGAAAGGCTGAAGCTGCGGCTAGTGATGCCATCGTTTTTCCGAGGAACTTCGGCGATCCGACCGACCTTACCTCCACCCCTAAGGCTTACGCAACCAAGTTCTTCAACAATCTTACCGAGGCGGAAAAGTGGGATTTGGAACAAGATCTACTCAACGCCATGCTGAGCAATGCCTGGGGGAAGCCTGATGCTGAATCGTCGGAGATTCAAGATTTCAAAAAGGAGGTCGGCCAATTCTGCGACCAGCTCCTCTGCAAGCAGAAGGTACTTCCCAGTAGCCCCCAAGTATGTAGGCGAAAACTAGTCAAGAGTTAGCACCTAAATACTTAGAAAAAACCCAAATTGAAGAAGATTTTTAAAGTGTCATAGTAGCCCCCAAGCGTTATAGCGGAAATTTTCTGGCAATAATGCTTCGAAAGGATCCATTGCTGTATAACGTAACCGGAATTTACTCCTGCTCTGTTTCTACTTACAGGAACAACAGGCGCTGCACTATGAGCTACACAAGAATATCGCCCTGCAACGCCGCGTCACTCTGAGCCAGCGAAGAAAATCCAAGCCGCTAAGGAAGAGAACGCAGAACTGAAGAAACAGCTAGCGGAAGCTCAAGGTTGGTTTCCGGCCACTCTTACCATTAATTCAAGTTCCGACTATCATATTGATTTTTAACTTAACTTTGAATAGGCGCATCTTCTTCCCTTGCCACAGCTTCGTCTGAACTTGAGAACCTGCGCTCCTCATACCAAGCTCTAGAAGCGAAGCTTGCGGAGGCGGAACAAAGACGTGAGCAGGCGGAAAAACAGCTAGCGGAGAAGAACTCCGAGCTAATCAAGAAAGAGGGCGAATTCGCCATGAAGAGAAAGATTGACAGCGAAACTATCCAAAAGCAACGGAAAGAAATCAACAGGCCCCAGAAGTACATGGACACTGCGGAGAAGCATTGGGACTTACTCAACGCAGATGTCATGGGTATGTATCCGGAACTTACGAAATTGAACTTAACTATTGAACTCAATCGTATGCTTATCTCCGATTATCTCATGCAGAGCCTCTCGGATATAACGAAGAACGTCGGAGTCAGTTTCCTTGTGATGATCTTCTCCAGTTAGCCGGAGATGACTGCAAATACCTTATCTCTACCTGCCGGAAGATTTGCCATAATCTGGCTATCAAGAAGAGTCGTACGTGCGACGTGCGCCAGCTTATTCAAAGAATGGACATTCTTCCGGAGTTGGTTGTAGATCTTCAATCTTCATCGGCTCGAGGTGCTGCTGCGATGTCCCTGGCCATGTGCCTGGCTCACCATCCGGATCTTGATATTGACAGGGTCACTTTCGGTGTTCCTATGGCTTCGGATGTCAATGCGCTGGTGAATGTAGTTAGCGGCTACAACACCCGTATTTCCCGAAGGATCCGCCACGATGAGTTCTACAATAAGGTGGTACTTTCTGCCGACGAACCTCTTGAAGCGGAGCTTCATAAGGAACGTGAAGCGGAGATGCGACCTACCGGATCCGGCGACGGAAGCCAGTACACCTGGACCAGCTCCAAGGAGGCCATGAAGGGTAAATCCAAGGACAGCGCGGCGTCCCCGAGCGTAGAGGTTGAAGAGAGCGATGATAACGATGTGTCCTCTCTGGCCCGAGATGAAGAGAAAAGCGAGCCAAAGGCTGCCGACGAGGGTTGTTCTTCTCCGCCTAAGCGGGGTGTCGAGGGTACTCCTCGGCAATGCCCTCCATTTGGGGCTTAGGGTTAGCGGAATCCTGCAAGCTGACACGAGACATCGGTTCACAGACAAGCGGGGAGAGCGATTTACCCAGGTTCGGGGCCCTCGATGAGGTAAAACCCTTACGTCCTGCCTGTCTGTTCTTGATTATGATGATAATGGGTTACAATGGGGTACCGAATAGTTCGGCTGAGATCTCGTCGAGAGGCTAAGTGCTACGGTGACCTAACTCTGGACTTTCTGGTGGCTAGTATTGCTACGATTGGTTCTGTCCCTCGGCAGCCCCTCTCCTGGCCTTTATATAGTAGGCTAGGTCTCAAGAGGTCTAACCAAGTACGACTAGGTTTACAACAGCTTTAGATTTGATCTTTCCTTGTTCGGCCGCTTCCTTGTCTTGCCCGCCAAGGATTCCTCTGGTGCGCCGTCCAGGTGGCCCATCTTGCCTCCAGGTGTCTTCATGGGCCTCCAACTAATCAATACAGGATAGGGCAATGTCGGTTACCCGAAGGGTAATGCCCACGTCAGTAGCCCCCGAGTGTCTAGCCGAACGTTGTTCGGGTAGAGACTGAAGCATGTCTTCCGTTGATGTTCTTCTCCTTGATTGTCCTTGTTCATCTTAAATCATCATCGTCCTTTTTATCGGGTGCGCGTCAGCGCTCCCGATGGGAGTAGCCCCCAAGTCTAGGTACGGATGCTTGCAATCCGTGCGTAGACTCAAGTTGTACTACTCGAACATTCTTCTCTGCCGAAGTTTTCTGCAGGTCTTCATAGGTCATCCGATATATTCTCCACTTGCAAGGGAAAATAAGTAACGTGCCCAACTTTTGTTGGTTAACTACCGATGGCAAAACAACGTTACTCTACACAGAATCAAGTCCCCGGGCATGATTCTGGAGTGCAAAAAATTTTATCGGGTGCGCTTCCAGCGCTCCCGATGGGAGTAGCCCCCGAGTCTGGGCACAGGTGCTTGCAACTGGGTGCAGACTCGAGCTAAACAACCATCTTTCTCTTTATCACCCTTCTTTTTCGTTCGAGTCCTTAGCCATATCGGGTGCGCGTCAGCGCTCCCGATGGGAGTAGCCCCCGAGTCTAAGCGCAGATGCTTTGTAATCTGTGCCTAGATTCAAGTTCACCATCCGATAGTTTTTCTTCTTTTTTTTTCTCGAGTGCCTCAAGGTTTTTTTTTATGACGTCACTGTTGACGCGTAACTGCTGTGGGCTGATTGACAGGACTTGACCTGACGGGCCCACCCTAGCTCTGCGCGGGCAGTTTTTAGGGTTTGACCAGTGCACGCGTGGCGATCGAGGCGTCTCCTCGATTTTCGCACAACGTGGGAATAATGGGCCGCCGGTTCCACTCCTTCTTCAAGCGCCACGTGTACAGTCAGATTTGCTCCACCTCCCACGATGGTTGTGGAGTTATGGCCACGATTTGGCACAAATTCTTACAACATAAATAGGGGGCCTCCTCTCTTTTTTATCTTTTACCCCGTTTACTGCTCATCTTCTCTCTCAAGCCTTCCTGTTCCTCTGCCTCTTCATCAGAAACTCCGTTCACCATGGGAAAAAAGAAGAGCAGCAGTACCTCAGAGGCGGCCAAAGTTAGCCGTGATTGGAGCGCCTCCGCCATTTCCAACCGCAACATCAACAAGCTTCGCGCTCTCGGCTTCATCTCCGCATCTGAGGAAGACATTCGTCTTCCAGGTTCGGTTTCTCACCCAAAGCCCCCGAAGGGCTTCACTGTCATGTTTGTCGCCTTCTTGTTTCGTGGCCTCTCTCTTCCGGCCCACGAGTTCCTTCGCTCCCTCCTTTTCTTCTATGGGATCCAGCTCTGGCAGCTGACCCCAAATTCCATCCTCCACCTCTCCATTTTTATTACCGTCTGCGAGGCCTTCCTCGGCATTGAGCCTCACTGGGGTCTTTGGAAGAAGATCTTCTATGTGAAGCGTCACAACGACAGCAATGGCCCCCCCGTCGTCGGTGGCGTTGGCTTTGTCGTCAGGAAGGAAGTCGACTACTTCGACTACCCAATGAAGGAATCCGTCAAGGGCTGGCGCAACAAGTGGTTCTACCTACGAGATCCCGCTGTTCCTGGGCGGCGTTCAAATCTCCCTTCTTTTGATGACGTCTTGGTGGCTCAGAAGAAGAAGTCTTGGCAAAACGCCCTTTCTCCCAAAGAAAAGGCGACAGCCGACGAACTGTTTGAGCAGATAGTCGCTTTGAAGAATACAGGAGGCCTGACGATGTGCGGCACTGAAGTAGTTTCAGTGTTCCTACAACGTCGAGTGCAGCCGTTGATGTCTCGCCCTCACCAGTTATGGCTTTATACTGGCAAAGGCGACAAGTCAAGGATCAACTCTGCCGACCTATCGGCAGATGAGCTTCGGGATGAGGTTCGTCGCCTGACATGCCTCAGTACGAAGGATACCATCGTCTTGACATCGGCTCGTCCTCCCTACGATTTCGACCACCTCCCTTCCGAGGTAATCTTACCGCTCCTTGCTTGCTTTCACCTCTTTTTGCTTCGTCGCGTTTTACAAACTTTTTTTACTATTTTTGATAGGCCCCAGTCGTCGTTCGATGCTATCCTCCTACACCGGAAAGTGGTGTGGAACCAGAGGATGATGACGATGATTCTAAAGGAACTGAAGACGCCCAGCAGGTCCTCGAGGACAGCGATGTTCAAGAGGGCGACACTGCCGAGGATGCCACTTTTACCAGGAGCAAGCGCCGCTTGCAGATAGACGATGATTTCATCACGACGGCTGAATCTAGTCCCAGCGACCAAGATAATGATGCCGTTGGAACTCCTCCGCCTTCTCCTGTTGATAAGGGGCCATCAGGCTTTTTCGCTGCCGAGGATGACTTGGAACTGTGAGCACCTTCACTCCTTTATGATTGGATTTTCGTTTCTTCTTTGTATCTAATCATTTTACTTTCTGAAGTAGCTCTGACGACGACCTCGTCCCTCTCGCAAAGAGAGCTAAGTTAACTGCCGAAAGAACATCATTGGCCAAAGAGCCTATGCCTTCCTCTGCCAAGAAAACGCCTCCTACCAGGACGACCGTAGAGAAGATTCCGGTGTCGAAGGTTATTCCTCCTGGCGATGCCCCTACTTCGTCGGCTTCTCGTGATCACGTAAGTGTTTATGTTGCCTTGTTTTGCTGAATTTCTCTTTTTATCGACTGAATCTCCCTTCTTCCTTGCTGCAGCCGATTTATGCCACAGTCGACGCTGTGGTAGATTTTGCCGAGCAGTTTACCCGACTGGAGGCTGAAAACGCCCAGCTTTGGAAGAGCGTTAAGTCCTCGGCTGATCAGGTGTTAGAAGCCAACAGGCTTGCCACCGATGCCAAGAACGAAAACGTCTCGCTGAAGAGGGAGCTGTTGAAGCTGAAGCAGCAAGTGAAGGATGAACAGGAAGCCAGGCGAGCGGCAGCGATCGCAGTCGATAAGAAGGAAGGCATCCTCCGCGAGTCCATCAAAGGCTTATTGGGTGAGTTCTTTGACACGTAACTTCATTTTTGGTATTTTTTTTACTGGCTGCTGACCTGTCTTTGCTTCAGAGGCCGCCAACATAACCATCACCCGACGAGATCAGCTCCGGGAGGACTCCACATCCGATGCCTTGTCGCTCGCCGCCGAGTCAAACGTCCAAGTCCTTAGCCTTCTGCAAAAGACCAAAGGAGCTCTGTCGAGGTTGTACTCGATGATCTTTCCGAAGGCGAAGCAGGAAAAGACCCTTGGCGAGATGGCGGACGCTTTCCTTGTCGACTCTTCGGAGCCAGTGGAGGTATTGAAACGCCGCTCCCGATTATTCGGGGCGGTTCTTACTTTCCAGCTGCTAATGGGTCATGGGCTGGGGTCTGACTTGGAGAAGTTGTCTAAGGCATTGCCTGTGGATGATGACAACCACTTAGTCGACCTTGAACCTTTTAAAAGATCGGCAGTGACTTGTGCCAATCAACTACTGAAGTTGGTAGACGAATCACAAGCCAAGCCCACTCCTGAAGCTGCCCATGGCTCGTTGTCAGGACCTCCTTGATTTTGTTTCTTCGTTTAGTTGTAAACAAAGCCATCCGTGGCTTGACTTAGTCCTATTTATTTCGGCTCTGTTGCCAATTTCAAACAACCTTTTGGATGCAATATAACTGCCGATACTCCCGATGGGAGTTTTTATGTTAACGTCTTTCTGAATCGAAGATTGTGCTGCAGATTCCTTCATCCTCTTCTCGTGCCGAACTTTTTTCGAATCCTTCGGCTAACGACGAATCTGACCTTGTTCGTCGCTTACGTGACCAAGTATCCCGTTTAAATAAGGATATTGCTTCTATTCGGGCTATGGCAGCGTTGGTGAAGAAAAAAGGAGAAATAGCGACTGCTATCGAGCAGTATGCTATTGATGGTCTTCAAGTTGCCACCGAAAGTTTGAGCTGTGAGTATTTTCCCTATCTCCTGCCTTCTGGCGTAGCTCGGGTGCTCTTTTTAACTGATATTCGTTCCTTTCCAGTTGTATCTTCAGATAAATCCGAGGAAGACAGGAGGATTCATGAGAAGGTCGGGGCGATGACTGATGCTGCTCACCTGAAGCACGATCTGTGGCTGCATCGTCCAAAGGTTGTTGTTATGGCAAAGTTCGAGTACCGTGTGGAGAAAGCACATTACTACTTCGATAAGTTTCATGCTCATCTCAAGATGGTCTGGGATACTTTGTTTCCTCTGGATGAAGCTCCGGAAACTTTATCTGCCCTGTTTACCCGATTCAAGTTGCCAAAAAGGATCCGGCAATTGGTGCAGAAGGAGCTTCTAGCTGGCGCCGAACTTGCTTTTGCTTCGGTGTTGGCGTGTCATCCATCCTTAGATTTAAGGGTCGTAGCAAACACTGATAGGAGTTTGGGCCAATATTATGATATTGCTAGAGGTCCCGCATATACCATTGTTTCTCGAATGGAGTCTTGTCTTGAAAAGGAAACGAGAGGTCAAGGGAGCCAGGGAGCCTAGTCCTGAATGTAACATCCTTGTACCTGCAGGGAATTGTTTTTGTACAAACTAACTGCGTGCGCTACACGCTATACTAGTTGGATTGATAATTTATTGTCGAGGGCGGCTGAGTGATCAGTTCAGCCTGCTCTCCCGACGACTTCGTTGAATTTTTGCAATGTTATTGCGAAGCCGATATGTAAGTTTTTGTAAAAGCGAAACCCACCGACTTAGTCGAGGGAATTAAACGCTTGGCTTCGTCACACGGTGCACCGGTTTGAGCCTTATTTTGTTGTAATGTAACCATCGACTGCAGCACTCGAATATTATTCGAGGCTTGGATTGGTTGTTTTAGTACGTCATTAATCTTAGCTCTCGTTGAGAGTATTTAATTAATGACGCTGTGTAAACGTATTCTTCGGGCCGAAGCTCCCGATGGGAGTATGAGCCAGTTGTTTAGGGCCCCAAACGATATAGTCGGGTGATAGGGCCTGAATTAAGAAAAAAAGTAGAAAACCTGATTAGAGCTTTTATTCATAATGCAAAAGTAACCTTAAAGGCTATTGAATGAGTAAAAACAATTGCTTCCTATGTGTAGAACCGTCGCAACTGTGCGATGTTCCATGTATTCCCAACATCTTTTCCCGAAGCTGGGTTTTTGAGCCGGTATGCTCC
Organism: Lolium perenne; assembly: GCF_019359855.2. Lineage (NCBI taxonomy): Eukaryota > Viridiplantae > Streptophyta > Magnoliopsida > Poales > Poaceae > Lolium > Lolium perenne. The sequence goes on along the minus strand of NC_067246.2, from coordinate 187,069,114 downwards.
TCCTGGTATCACTTCGGTGACGATGTATGGTCCTTCCCATGGGGATTCAAGTTTTAGGGGTCTTTCTTGCTTCAGCCGAAGCACCATATCTCCAACATTGAAGCTTCGGCTGCGTATTCATCGGATGTGATAGTTCCTCAACGCCTGTTGGTACACCGCCGTTCTTGCTAAGGCAATGTCTCGTGCTTCGTCGAGAAGGTCCACAGCATCCTGCAGCGCGGTGTTTGAGGAGGATTTTGTGTATGCTGTCACCCGAGGAGCTTCGAACCGAACGTCGGCTGGTAGGACTGCTTCGGCTCCGTGCACCAGGAAAAATGGGGTGTACTGAGTTGACCTGTTGGGTGTAGTGCGCAAGCTCCATAGCACAGATGGTAGCTCCTCTTCCCAGGCTCCAGCCGTGCCTGTAAGGCGTTTCTTGAGGCCATCCCCTATTAAATCGTTGATCCTTTCTACCTGCCCATTGGTCTAGGGGTGGCTAACTGATGCAAACTTCAGTTTGATTCCTCCGTCATCGCAGAACTTCCGAAATTCTTTGGAATCGAAGTTAGATCCGTTGTCCGTGACAATGCCGTGGAGCATACCGAACCGACAAGTTATTCCTCTGAAAAACTGAACGGCTGTTTCGGCCTTTTGGTTTTGAATGGGCACTGCCTCGATCCACTTGGTGAACTTGTCGACTGCGACCAGTAAATACGTGTGCCCCCCAGGCGACGACCTCGGCAGTGGTCCAACTTGGTCGAGTCCCCACTGAGCAAAGGGCCAGGCTAGAGGTATTGTCATTGGATCTGTTGCGGGGGAGTGCGGTTTTGTGGAAAAGCGTTGGCAGGGGTCACATTTCATGACTAGGTCTCGAGCATCCGATGCTGCTGTTGGCCAGTAAAATCCTGCCCTGAAGGCTTTTGCTACGAGGGCCCTGCTTCCTGCATGGTGTCCGTAGGTTCCTTCGTGTATCTCGCGCAGTACTGCTTTTCCATCGTCAATGGCGATACACCTTTGGAGGACACCCGAGATGTTGCGCTTGTAAAGCTCGCCATTTATCACGGTGAAGGCCTTTGACCGCCTGACGATCCGCCTTGCTCCCACAGAATCCTCTGACAGCTCTTGCTTCGTTAGGTATGCTAGTAAAGGTTTGGTCCATAGCGGCTCAAGGAGGAGGACTTGCTCTGCTGATGATGGTGAAGGTTCTTCGACAGTTTGATGCTGGCCCGCCGCTGGTTCGGCAGCCGATGGTTTTGGAGGTGCCGAAGCTTTCTCCTTTATCGATCGCTGGGTAATGACTTCGTAAAAAACTCCGTCTGGAATGGAGGAGCAGGTGGACCCTATATTTGCCAGAGTATCGGCTTCTTCGTTGCTGGCTCTACCGATATGTTTGAGCTCGCATCCTTCAAACTTGGCTTCCATATTTTGGTACAACTGTCGATAAGCGATCATGTTGTCGCTGACCGCGTCACATAAGTTCATTGACTGCTGCACCACTAAGTTTGAATCTCCATAGATTTCTAGGCGAGTTGCCCCGCATGCTTTTGCCATCCTCATTCCGTGCAGCAACGCTTCATACTCTGCTTCATTGTTCGTCGGCAGAGGGAACTCCATACGTAGTATGTATTTCAACTTATCTCCCTGCGGTGATATCAATATCACTCCTGCTCCCGCGCTTGTGCTCCGCTTTGACCCATCAAAGTACATTGTCCATGATCCCGACATGTCGGGTGCTGCTGGCGTCTGCGACTGGATCCAATCTGCCACAAAATCTGGGAGGATTTGGGACTTTATCGCCGTTCGATTAACGTAAGTTATGTCGTGTGGCGCTATCTCGATGGCCCATTGGGACACCCGACCTGTGGCTTCTGGGTTTAGTCATTATGTTCTTCAACGGTGCTTCACTTACGACAACGATCGGGTGCTCCGTGAAATAATGACGCAGCTTACGAGCCGACTTCCAAACTGCATATGCCAGCTTCTGGTGGTGAGGATATCTCTGTTTCGCGGGCGTGAGTACTTCACTGAGGTAGTAGACGGACCTTTGAACACCGTGGACATGTCCTGCCTCTTCCCGTTCCACAACCAAAACACTGCTAAAGACTTGTGCTGTTGCGGCTATGTACATAAGTAGTTTTTCCCTTTCGCGCGGGGTGACGAGAACTGGGGACGTCGACAGGATTTTCTTCAGGTTGTCGAAGGACTCTTGCGCTTCTTTGGTCCACTCGAACTTTTCTGACTTTTTCATCAGGTTATAGAAAGGCAAAGCTTTTTCTCCCAGCTTGGCGATGAACCTGCTGAGCGCTGCTAGACATCCTGCCAACTGCTGCACTTGGTGCAGATTCTTTGGCGGCTCCATGTCGAGAATAGCTTTGATCTTCAAAGGGTTAGCTTCAATCCCCCTGGCCGAAATGAAGTACCCAAGCACTTGTCCCCCTGGCACTCCGAAGAAACATTTTTTGGGATTCAGCTTAATCTTGTACTTGTCCAAGTTGTCGAAGGTTTCCCGTAAATCGTCGATGAGGGTGGCGGCATGCTTTGTTTTTACCACAATGTCGTCGATGTAAACCTTGATGTTCCTCCCAATTTGCTCCCCAAGGCAAGCCTGCATGCAACGTTGATACGTTGCTCCCGCGTTTTTCAACCCGACGGTCATGACGTTGTAACAGAAAACGCCATGTGGGGTGATGAACGCGGTTATCTCCTGGTCTTCTTTCTTCAGTTTGATCTAATTATACCCCGAGTACGCGTCAAGGAAGGAGAGGCGATCGCATCCAGCTATAGAATCAACTATCTGATCAATACGAGGCAACGGGAAGTGGTCTTTTGGGCAGTGCTTATTAAGGCTGGTGTAGTCGATGCACATGCGTAGAGCGGTGGTGTCTTTCTTAGGTACCATGACGGGTTTAGCTACCCACTTGGCGTCCTTGAGCTCCCGAATGAATCCTGCCTTACGGAGCCGACTGATTTCTTCGCCAATTGCTCTTCTCTTTGGTTCGGAAAACCAACGCATTGACTGCTGCACTGGTTTGGCTGTCGGATCAACGTTAAGGGCGTGCTCAGCGAGTTCCCTGGGGATACCTGGCATGTCGGATGGCTCCCATGCAAATATCTCCCAGCGCTCACGGAGGAACTCGATGAGCGCGCCTTCCTATGCGCCAGTGAGGTTAGCCGACGTGTTGACCGTTTTCTTCGGGTCCGTCGGGTGCACCTGTAGCTTCTTGATTTCCTTTGCGGCGTCAAACTCATCGGATCTCTCGTTTCGATTGTCGGCTGGTGGTTGCGTGTGATCTGTAACGGTGTCAATTGCGTTGAGCTCTTCCCTGACTCCGAATTTCGAGGCTATCTTCTGGAACTCCCGGTCGCAGTTGTCCGATCGAGCGAAGCTTCCATGGACAGTTATTGGGGTCCCGTTGTTGCCTGGCATCTTCAGCTTCAAGTATGCATAGTGGGGTACGGCCATAAATTTGGCGAACGCGGGCCTACCGAGGATGGCGTGATACTGAGACTCCCACTCGACTACTTCGAACTCGATCTTCTCTTTCCTGAAATTGCTAGGCGTGCCGAAGACCACGTCCAATGATGTTTTTCCAAGAGAATAAGCGGGTCGAGTCGGTATAATGCCGTGGAATCCTGTATCGGATTCTCTTAACATATCGACTGTTAAACCCATTGCTCTCATGGTTCTAGCGAACAATAAGTTCAGGCCGCTCCCTCCGTCCATGAATACTTTGCTCATATTGTATACCCCGATCTGTGCTTCGAGTACAAGGGCTGCATGGCCAGGCCTCGGGACAGCTTTCGGGTGATCCGCCCTGCTGAAGGAAATACTCTGATCTAACCAGTCGATGAAGTCGGGTGTGTCGACCATGGCGACCTCCGCGTACTTTACTTCTCGAGTGAATTTCTTGATCTCTCTCTTCGAAAAGCTGGTTTTGTGGATCATATTGACTTGCCCGCATGGTTCTGGGAACACCTCTACGGTACGCTCGTCCCGAAGCTCGACTCCTCCTGCTGGTACGTATGGCTCTGGTACGTACGGCTCCGGTGCATAACTGTAAGATCTTGCCCTTCTCTCCATTGCATGAACTCTTGATATGGCCTCGGCTCTGAGGTCATCGCAGAACTGCCGAATCTCCAGAAAATGTCGACAGTTCCTTAGCAGGTGGCTAGACTTCTCTCGACCGTCCTTCGGATCAACGTAGGAGTGGAGGTAACATGGTGCCTCGAGCTGCTCTGTAGCCGATAGATACGGCGAGCGGGTGCGTCCCTTGATTCATAATGTATCGTGGTATCCTTACTCGACCTGCCGAAGGTGAGGTACTATTCGTCCTTCCTCCCCATGGTTCGAGTCCCTTCGTCTTTTCCTTTGCCCTGCTGCGACGTCGAAACCTCCTTGGTGGTTTTCTTGTATGCTCCTAGATGGAATCCTTAGGGTTGCCACTGGAGGGATGTTTTCTGGGACTGCGGCCTTCAGACCGGATACGCTGGCCCCGGGGAGGCGAAGGAAACCTCCAGAGTCGATGATGAAGTGAACACCACCGAAAGTAGCATCCATGTCGCCAGTCGATCCTGCAGGGATCAAGTGAGGCGCTTCGCGGTGCGGCACGAATTCGAAAGATCCGCAGCGGATTGGATCCCTTGGTTCCGCTGGCGTTGGCTACTCGAGCACTAACACTGCGGACGTGACTGGTACTGTCGATGAATTGCCTGGTGCTGACAGGTTTCCCACAGACGGCGCCAATTGTCGAGGGTACTCCTCGGCAATGCCCTCCGTTTGGGGCTTAGGGTTAGCGGAATCCTGCAAGCTGACACGAGACATCGGTTCACAGACAAGCGGGGAGAGCGATTTACCCAGGTTCGGGGCCCTCGATGAGGTAAAACCCTTACGTCCTGCCTGTCTGTTCTTGATTATGATGATAATGGGTTACAATGGGGTGCCGAATAGTTTGGCTGAGATCTCGTCGAGAGGCTAAGTGCTACGGTGACCTAACTCTGGACTTTCTGGTGGCTAGTATTGCTACGATTGGTTCTGTCCCTCGGCAGCCCCTCTCCTGGCCTTTTATATAGGAGGCCAGGTCTCAAGAGGTCTAACCAAGTACGACTAGGTTTACAACAGCTTTAGATCTGATCTTTCCTTGTTCGGCCGCTTCCTTGTCTTGCCCGCCAAGGATTCCTCTGGAGCGCCGTCCAGGTGGCCCATCTTGCCTCCAGGTGTCTTCATGGGCCTCCAACTAATCAATACAGGATAGGGCAATGTCGGTTACCCGAAGGGTAATGCCCACGTCAGGGGGGTAAAAAACTATTCTTGCGGGAAGAGAACAATGCATCATTTTGGTCCCATCGAGGGTTTGTAAGATATAATTTAAATTCTTAAGTAGCTAGGGACGAAACAAATGCATGTGGGCGGAAAACTTATCCTACGATCCTTTTTATTATATGAATGCATGTTTCGTTCGTTGAAAAAGCAAGTGCTAGGTTCTAAGTTTTCCGGCTTGCTCACTTGACCTTCCACGAGTCGAAAGACCTTTAGCCGGAAACGCTCGCCTGCGGCGACGAAGCCCAATGGCAATCCGTCAATAACCGCGGAAACAAGCCCCCAGCCAAGGTGCCAGAAGTCGCTACTAGGAATCCATTAGTTCGCAACGAAAAATTTATCCACCAGAAAACTTAAGCTTACGTCCGAAAGGACGATTTTGAAAATCACAACTTTCATACACGCCTAGGCGGAAATATCCAGCTTTGCGGTTTTAGTCGGAAAACATACATGATCTAAAAATGAACAAGTAAAGGAGGTAAAAGACTCAAAGAGTGAACCATATGTTTTATTTCATTGATCATGTATAACTATTATAGAGCATGTAATTCAAAAAAATTGCTAAGTGTGGAAAGGGCGTAGTTGTGCTATATTCCAGGGACGATCTGTCTCATCGTAAATGTCATCCGAATCCTCTTGTTTTCGTTTCCGGTACCAATTTGCAGGTCTATCTTTTTTCACACGGAAATCAACGAGGTAATATGATCCGTTGTGTAGCGCTTTGGTGATGACAAAGGGTCCTTCCCATGGAGATTGCAACTTATGCTCTTTCACCTATCGAAGGCGGAGGACCAGGTCACCTACCCTAAACGAGCGATTCCGAACTCGACGGCTATGGTAGCGTCTGAGTTTCTGCTGGTAAATGGTGGAGCGATGGTCAGCTAAATTCCGAGCTTCTTCTATCAGGTCCACAGATAGCTGTCTGGCCTCGTCAGCTGTATCTTCGCTGTAGGTGGAAACCCGCGGTGAGTCGTGGATGATGTCAGAGGGAAGCACTGCTTCAGATCCGTATACTTGGAAGAAAGGGGTAAACCCTGTTGATCTGTTAGGGGTAGTTCGTAAACTCCACAGAACAACATCTAGCTCTTCTGCCTAAGCTCCGGCTGCGCGACGCAGCGATTTTTCAAGGCGAGGCTTGACTACGGCTAGTATGAGGCCATTGGCTCGCTCGACCTGCCCGTTGGACTGCGGATGCGCCACAGATGCTAGGTCAAGTCGGATCCCTACGTCATGACAATAATCCTTCAATTCTCCTTGAGCAAAGTTTGTGCCATTGTCCGTGATTATGCTGTGTGGGATGCCGTATCTCACTACGAGACTGCAGACGAATTTTAGTGTCGTAGCACCATCGACTTTTCTCACTGGCTTTGCCTCGATCCACTTACTGAACTTATCAATAGCGACCAAAAGATACTCAAAACTGCCAGGAGATGATTTTTTCAACTTCTCAACCATATCAAGCCCCCAGACCGCAAACGGCCATGTGATAGGGATGGTATAGAGCTCCTGAGGTGGAGCATTTGGTTGAGTAGCGTAGTACTGATAGCCTCGTAGGTTTTCACTAATTTTTCAGCATCTTCTTTAGCTGTGAGCCAGTAAAATCCTTGCTGAAAAGCTTTTGCAACAAGGGATCTGGGAGCGGCGTGATGCCCGCAATCACCAACATGTATCTCTCTTAGGATTTCGATGCCATCCTAATCTGAGACGCATTTCATAAATACTCTGTTTGCGCTTCGTTTGTAGAGCTGTCCATCAACTATTGTGTAGGATCTTGCTCGTCTGACAACCTGTCGTGCGAGGACCTCGTCCTCAGGCAACTTATTGCGGTCCAAAAGGTAGTCCAGGAAAGGCTTAGTCCAGGGCGGAGTGATTACCATCACCTCCTTAGCCGGAGATGCTGCCACATCTGGGTTTTCCGGGTTAGCGCCCTTTAACGAGAGTATCTGTAAGTGCTCAAGGAAGATTCTGGGAGGAATGGGTTTCCTGCCGGATCCGAGCTTGGATAGCATGTTGATGACCCACAAGTATAGGGGGTGTATCGTAGTACTTTCGATAAATAAGAGTGTCGAACCCAACGAGGAGCAGAAGGTGTTGACAAGCAGTTTCGATGAAGGATTCACTGTAAATGCTCACAGACAAGTTTTCAGGGGGTTTTGATATAGCTGATAAATAAAATACAAGTAAGTAAAATGCGGGAATAATAATTGCAGCAAGTGGCCCAATCCTTTTTATCACAAAGGACAAGCCGGTTTGTTTACTTATGATGACCAAACGTTCTTGAGGACACACGGGAATTTAGTCTAGTGCTTTCGCTTCATATAGTTGATTAATCTTCATTGTTTTGATAAGTGTTGTGTGGGTGAACCTATGCTAATGCACCGCCCTTCCTAGGACTAATACATACTTGTGATTAAACCCCTTGCAAGCATCCGCAAATACAAGAAAGTAATTAAGATAAATCTAACCACAGCCTTAAACTCTGAGATCCTGCTATCCCTCATGTATCGATATACCAACGGGGGTTCAGGTTGCTGTCACTCCGGCAACCACACAATTAGCAAACGAATACAAGATGCATTCCCCTAGGCCCATAAAGGTGAAGTATCATGTAGTCGACGTTCACATGACACCACTAGAAGAATAACACCACAACTTAAATATCAAACCATTAAATATTACTCAACATAGTTCACTACTAACATTTAGACTTCACCCATGTCCTCAAGAACTAAACGAACTACTCACAAGACATCATATGGAACATGATCAGAGGTGATATGATGATGAATAAAAATCTGAACATAAACCTTGATTCAATGGTTTCACTCAATAGCATCAATAACAAGGAGTAATCAACACCGGGAGAGTTTCCCCTATGAAATAATCAAGATTCAACCCTAGATGTTACAGCGGAGACGAGTGTCACACCCCAACTTTTGCAACCTGGTTTCGTTGTCCTTAGTGCCAAAAATTAGGGGGAACAAAAACTTTTTCTATAGACTAATTAGATGAATTGTCTTGATCTGTTTGTTGAGTTTTGTCTTGAGCTACCCAAAGGAACAACACCACTAGTGGTAAAACCAACAACTTACCTAATAAAACACATGTGAGGCTTAGGAAAAATTGTTTTCTTTCTTACTACACCAAACCCCTCTACTTATGGCAACATGGGCGTGCCTTCTCAAAAATCCTCTTTGTGGTATAATCTAGCTCAAACCATCCTTGATTCAAAACTTGGGATCATCTACCCATTTCCACATCCTTCTCTTGTACCCTATCCAATGTTTAAACCTCAGATCACCTCTACCTCTTTTACCTCTTGTATTTATTTTAATCCAAATTTAACCTTCACAAAAACAAGAGTGGGAATGATGGGTACTTTATGTAACCACCATCTACCCTTGGGATCACTTTTCCCAAAATTAAATTTTCCTTTCCCTTACAAAATTCCCACAGCCTTATTTATTTCCTTCTCTAGTTTTAATCACAAAAACCACTTCTAATTTTATTTGAACCTCTTCAAGTATTTTCTTCAAATAACAAGAGGGATTGGATTGTGGATAATATTTTACCACCCATTGTTTTCAAGACAAAAATGCTTTCAAAAGAAGTATTTATTTTATTCTTTCTTTTAAATGCATGGCTATGGTATATGTGCCATCCATGCACCTTTTAAAATCAAATAAAGAAGATCTACCATGCATAGTTGTGCATAAATTTCTACTAGTTTACTTTTAAGATCAAAGTACTATCTTGCATCTCTCTAAAAATTCAAATATTTGTCATTCAAAATTTGCCTTAGACATGTGAAGAGATTTCCAACAATTGTCTTTTGATCTACACCTACCTCTCCCTTTATCTCATCCCCACCTCACCAAAATCATCACCATCTTCCTCTCACGTTGTCTTAAAATTTCCAAACCTTGTTGGACCAACATGATCATTTGATAGTTTTAAATAAATAATATATTTTCTCCCATCTCCTTTCCAAATGAGTTCATTCAAAATCTTTCCACACCAAATTTTGGACCAACACCTTTGCTCAACACCACCATGCACCCTCTCCTTCCCATAACTTTTTGTCTCTCAAATGACAAGTTGGCACCATCACACTTATCACCACCTTTCCCATCCCACCTTATTGTGTTTTTTTTTTGTGTAACCCTTGTCATCGCTTGATCTCCACCATACTCAACATCTACCCCCTCTCCTAGCCCTCTCTCTTTTCTCTGTTATTCATAGCCGGGCCTTGGTGCACTAGCACCACCTCTCACCCCTGCCCTCTTTTAGCCCGCACCCCCTCCTTCCCTTGGGACACCCTGGACCCTCTTTCTGCTCCAAAATCGGACCAAGCCGCATGCCCAAAGGAGGCCAACGCCCCAGACCCTAAAACTAAAACGCACCCATGCAGAACACCCCTCCCGCTCGACCCTGCCCTCTCCCGCTCGACCCTCCTCTCTTCCTGTGCTTGCCCCTCCCCCAGCTGACGTCACCCACCCAACGTCACAGCTGACGCTCGCCCTCGCGCGTTGGTTGGCCATCGCCACCGGCCCAGCCACCCATTGGCTATGGCCGCCGCCCACACCTCCCTCCCGCCCTATAAAAAGGCGCCCACAGCTCACTCCTCTCCCTCACACCACTCCCTTCCCCCTCCACTCACTGTTCTCGAGCTCAGTACAGAGCACCACAGCGCGCCTCTGGCTGCTGCTCGCCGGAGAGGAGAACGACCTCCGCCGCGGCCACCGTGAGGTGGCGAGCAAGTGTAGCTCGCCCCCGACGTTTCCGCCCCTCCCTCTCTGTTCCCAACCTCCTCTCCTACCTCTTCTGGCCCTAACTACTCCCTCTGTTGCCCTCCAGGTTCGCCGGAACCGCGACCGCCGTCGCCTTGCAGGGAGGTGCTGCGAGGACGCCGCCACCGGGAGAAGCCGCTGCCGGGCGAGAGGAAGGTGCCGAGCCCACGCCAGCACAGCCCCACCACGGCGCCACCCCGCCCAGCCTTCTCCGATGGTCCCAGCTCGCCGCCGGTATGCCCCTGGCCACCCCTTTTCTTCTCTGCCGCGCCGCACACGCGTGCGTGGTCGCGAGGAGGGAGATGCCCCCGTTCGCTGCATGGCCGATCGGCCACGTCGGCCCATGCATGCTGGGCTCGACAGTTGGCCCCTTTTTCCTTTTTCTTTTTTACCCCCTCCCCCTCCACCTGGAAAACCCACCTGGGCCGGCCCACTTCTTCACCCCGCATGGCCCAGAAGTTTCCCGCCCGTTTTCAAAATCATTTTTCTGTTAAAATGTGTTAAAACCAGGGAACTTCAAATGTTAATAACTCCTATTATACAAACCCAAATCGTGTGAAACAAATTGCATTAGGTTATAAATTTCATTAGCTTTCCAATGCCACCGGTCCCATATTTTTAGGATTTTTGTACGATTTGTAGTGCATTAAACATATTCACTGGTTATTATTTAGTTTTCGTAATTCCTAAAATGGTAGGATTCATATTTTTGGATGAATCCAATTGGGTTAGTCTTGTTTTAGTACTGGCCATCTAGGAAAAATATTTTTAGTCTCTGTTCATGCATATTTGTTACTGTTTGTGTTAATGTGGGTATCGCATGAAATGTTGTACCAAAACTTTTGTTTATTTAAAATCTTTAACAAACTCTTTTTATTTAAAAATGGTCAACCTATATTTTATTCTTGCAAAACAAAACCTCTGCAACTTAACCTTAGTCCTATTGTTTTGCTTAAGTTTTCAAAAGAGTGTAGCATATTGTTTACCTCCTATTTATGTATAGTGACTATTAGCCAAATAAACTAGGAAAATGATTTCCTACTTTTCAAAAAAATGTGTTTGAAAATGAAATATGAATGCTTTTGATACCTAACCAATGCACTTGTCTTCTTTGTGGTGTTATATACCAGGGGATAATTAATTCATGCCATGGTTATGCCGAGAGAGGCATTTGCTAAGTGTGATACTCTCATACCTTTACTAGGTAAATAAAATGGGTTCTCTTTTAGTTGCTTGGTATTATATATAAGTACTTAATATGTTAGACTTAGTAGAGTGATTAGCTTTTGATTGTTGATTGTTGAATGCTTGTTATGATTGGTGCAATGTGTTGATTGTGTTCTTTTATATTTTCCGGCGTTAGATGCGAACAATTCGGAGAAGAAGGAGAAGTGGTTCGGGCGAGGATTTTATTTTTATTGTTGGGATTCTTATATTGATGGAGTTGAAGAAGTCCAGGGACAAATAAGCTAAGGCAAGCCATCTCTTGATCTCTGAATGTTTAATCACATATTGTGGTTACTTTGTTGTTATTCTTGTCTCTCGATCTATCTTGTGTTGTTTCTACTTATGTTGATGGAGCATGCTCACCATGAGCATGTTTATTCTCTTTGACACCTCACCTACAACCCCCTTTAGTGAAATGGTGGTCTTCATCATCATGTTCTTGGTGTACCCCTCTAAGTGTGATGGGTACGCCCACTTGTCTTGTGTGTGTCGACCTCTTGACACCCTTTTTGCACCCCATAGTGGTATGGTGGTTAGCATCATGCCCTTGTCGTATCTTAAACCCCTTGTTGATGCCATGCATACCTACTCCCAAGTTTGTGAACCCCTTGTTGCTATTATACATACTTACTCTCGAGTGTGTTGAACCCCTTGTTGATATTATGCATGCTTACTCTAAGCATGTATGCCCCCTTGACCACCTATATTATCATCTTCTTAGTGGTATGATGATTAACATCATGACCCTTGTTGAATCATGCTATTTATGATGTCCCTATGAATGCTTATCCTAAGTATGTATGATCCCCTTGACACCTCAATTATCATCTCCTTAGTGGTATGATGGCTAGCATCACGCCATTGTTGTCTCTTAGTTCTTACATGAAACTATAGGTTGGGAACCCCTTGGAAAAATACCTTGTTGAAAAGAACTTCTGAAAAACCTTGGGTGAGTTGGACTTACCTAAGTGTGTATTTATGAAAGAAAAGGATCTTGGCAAAGATGGTTGGAAAGAGAATCTTGTTTATGAAAACTTTGGCGTCTAAGTATTCACCCGTGACAATTAACCCGCGCAACCACAGCTACTCCAACGTGGGCACGGAGCTTAGCTTGACGTTTGTTCTTCTTAGCATGAGGCACCGCACAACTATACAAGGGTACGGTTACCCCCGAGTCCGGGTTGTCATTGTTGGGACAATAGTATAACGGGAGGCCTTCGGGGCTGACCCATTCGGAAGACACTATGGGTCTCCTGGCTTGGCGGTGGAGCCACGCTCAAGAGGAGGTGAGCTGCCACGATGCCGGGGAGGTACATACTCCATAGGGTAGGACCTCTTGCTAAGTCGAATGGGTGAAAGGCTATGTGCGGGTATCCGTCGTGGCATATGTTGTTATGCGGGGATGATGCCCACACGATAGGTATCCGGATAGAGGTGGGGAAAGTGTGCAAACTCTGCAGAGTAAAATCTGTTCGAATAGCCGCGTCCGCGGTCATGGACGGTTGGAATGGCTGTTGCTTAGCCTGATGAGTTTTGTTTTACAAAATTGTTTGACAAAGGAAAGGAAAGAACTTATTTTGAAGTACCGGAAGGGTACGGGAAAGGATGTGTCGACCATATGGAGATGGTCGGGAAGGATAAATAAAATTGGGTTACCCCATCCTAGTGTTTTATGTTGTGGAACTCTTTTGAAGTAACTTCTTCAACAAAGATATAGAGATGTCATAGGATATCTTTTAGATTATCTTCTTCAACAAAGATATAGAGATGTCATAGGATATCTTTTAGATTATCTTCTTCAACAAAGATATAGAGATGTCATAGGATATCTTTTAGAGTATCTTCTTCAACAAAGATATAGAGATGTCATAGAACCCTCTTAGTGTTCCCTTTAACTGCGAAGTTGGGATGCTATATCCACAAGAGAAACTGATTCTCTTCCACATGCTATATCCACAAGAGAAATTGATTCTCTTCCACATGCTATATCCACAAGAGAAACTATTATTTCTCTCTTGTCTTCTTTAGTTAGAATTGTTATCACCTTCTTGATGGTTTGCGAGTACAATTCTAATGTACTCACGGCTTTGTCCCTTGCTATTTACTTGGCCAGACTTGGAGGAACTCGACATGTGAAGAAGGAGTTGACGACGTCTATGCGAGCTAGGAACGTCTTCCCAGTCAGTTGCCTATAGGGTTAAGGCAGATGACTTGGGCTCTACGCTGCTGAAGTGATTCCGCTACTGATGATTGGATTAGGCCCTTCGAGGCTAGTATGTAAAGATTGGTCATGTGACCTTGTTGTAATTTTCTTATTCCGTTTTGTAAAGGATAATGAAATTTTGATATCAGTTCGGTTATGTGTTCACGGCGCACTGATCATGGGATCGTGAACTGTATACATAACGGGTATTTTGGATAGCTAGTCCGGGGTCCCCACAGAGCTGGTATCAGAGCTATCCTGGCTGTAGGAGACCTTAGTTAGCATGGACGTTAGTTAGGAAACAAGTACTTGGGAAAAACTATTTACGAAACAAATTCTTTCCTTAGTCGGAAGCATAGCTTCTACTCCTCTTATTTCTTCAAAACTTCTACATTCTTAATCTCTCCGCTTTATAAAAATGGTTGAAAATTCTTACTCTATTGTCTCGTCCATTTCAAACCTACATATTGGACAATGCCCCCAACTCAGACCGATGACTGAAACTCAAGGATGGATCAACCCCTCGGGAAGACTCATGTATCTCCAACAACAACTATTGAAGATTGGATGCCGACTTAGCCGTGCTCATGTAGGGATGATAACATCATATATTTGGTTGTCACCAAAGTATGTCAAAGACCATACCTTGTTCCTCCGTGGACTTGCACTTTTTGCTGTCGTCAGGGATCAAGTCCTCAGTTTCTTGACTAGTAATTTTTAGGCCAGCCATGAGAAGATCTCGACTTCGGGAGTACCTCAACAGCCACCCCTTCGAAGACCACACGTCCCCGGGATATTGAGCAATAAGACTACACAGTTTTAGCCTCTGCCTCCACATCGACGACTCAACACCAGGCCACATCACCACCCTCTGCTCCGAGAATCCTTGTTGAAGACGATGTCAACAAGATAAAGATGCCAACATATGTGACCAGCCCCAAACCAATAGGACGGATAGGACAAACTCAATCGCTTCAATTGAGCTACCCCACGTATTAGGTATCCCTAGATACTTAGAGTGCCTTGTTTGGTGTGCTGATTGCTTGTAGTTCCCTAGTGTGCTGCCTTGAGTGTCTTTTATCAGTTTGTTGTGTGTATGTTTTTCTAGACTTTCGGCCTAAAAATACTCTTAGTGTGATAACCCAGCATAGGAAGCCTCCCTAAGATGTTTTCACCCTCACCTACCTCACCGTTAGAATGCTAACTGCTAGTTGCTGGATAAGATAAGGAAAGGCTCTAACCCTAACCCCGTTAGAAGTTGTTTTTCAACCGTCAGGAAAACTAACCCAGGCCCCTCTCTACGCTAACTACTTTCAAGATCAGTTGAAGCATCCCTACTACGCCAAGAAAGCAGAAGCTCCTACCTTCAAGAGTGACTGCACCTCTGCGAGAAGACAACTAACTTGGTCTAACCTTGGAGCTTAATCACGCTAACCTTGAGGATAACTTTTTGAAACCACCCTCTAACACACCGTCTAACAATCCGAGAGAACAACAACGTCAAAGCCAAGCTACATCACATGGTTCATCTGGTCCTCCTCAAGTGAAGCTCCTGAAGATACTTCAAGACTCAAGACTTTAGGCGTAGTTTACATGCTAACTTCTTAGCTGGTAGAAGTCAGCACTGAACCTCAAGCTGAAGGTTGTCTTCGAGGACCTCTGTTGCTGCTTCAGGTGGATACCAACCGGGAGTAACATCAACTTACTAACTCACCACGTGTTATATGGTTTAGTAAACACCGTGTTTATCTATTGAAGCCGTGGTCTACACACGCCTCCCCTGAAGATTCTTCAACAGAATGCGGAAGATCGATGCCTTCTTCAGAAGCCCCAGACAGAACTACAAGGCAGAAGCTCTGAGTTTTTCCAAGAGCCCGATGAAAAATCTTAAGGGTGGAAGACCACTAAAATTTAAGCTAATACTAAAAAGTTTTTAACCCTGCTAAAGCACCACTGAAGTGCACTAACTCTCCCAGAATCTTGAACCCCCGCTAGGATCATTTAGAAGCTACAGATCCAACACCTGCATGGAGTAGTCAAACTCTTCACGAAGCTTGCCCTCGGCAGCAAAATCTACCGTGTCTCTCAGAAGCTGAAGTTGCAACCATCTCAACAGCGGCACATCGACAAAAAAAATGGAGTCTAACTTTAGTAACTTTACAACCCCTCTAGTTCTACGCTTAGTAATCTCGGGACGAGATTATTTTAAGGGTGGAAGATCTGTCACACCCCAACTTTTGCAACCTGGTTTCGTTGTCCTTAGTGCCAAAAATTAGGGGGAACAAAAACTTTTTCTATAGACTAATTAGATGAATTGTCTTGATCTGTTTGTTGAGTTTTGTCTTGAGCTACCCAAAGGAACAACACCACTAGTGGTAAAACCAACAACTTACCTAATAAAACACATGTGAGGCTTAGGAAAAATTGTTTTCTTTCTTACTACACCAAACCCCTCTACTTATGGCAACATGGGCGTGCCTTCTCAAAAATCCTCTTTGTGGTATAATCTAGCTCAAACCATCCTTGATTCAAAACTTGGGATCATCTACCCATTTCCACATCCTTCTCTTGTACCCTATCCAATGTTTAAACCTCAGATCACCTCTACCTCTTTTACCTCTTGTATTTATTTTAATCCAAATTTAACCTTCACAAAAACAAGAGTGGGAATGATGGGTACTTTATGTAACCACCATCTACCCTTGGGATCACTTTTCCCAAAATTAAATTTTCCTTTCCCTTACAAAATTCCCACAACCTTATTTATTTCCTTCTCTAGTTTTAATCACAAAAGCCACTTCTAATTTTATTTGAACCTCTTCAAATATTTTCTTCAAATAACAAGAGGGATTGGATTGTGGATAATATTTTACCACCCATTGTTTTCAAGCCAAAAATGCTTTCAAAAGAAGTATTTATTTTATTCTTTCTTTTAAATGCATGGCTATGGTATATGTGCCATCCATGCACCTTTTAAAATCAAATAAAGAAGATCTACCATGCATAGTTGTGCATAAATTTCTACTAGTTTACTTTTAAAATCAAAGTACTACCTTGCATCTCTCTAAAAATTCAAATATTTGTCATTCAAAATTTGCCTTAGACATGTGAAGAGATTTCCAACAATTGTCTTTTGATCTACACCTACCTCTCCCTTTATCTCATCCTCACCTCACCAAAATCATCACCATCTTCCTCTCACGTTGTCTTAAAATTTCCAAACCTTGTTGGACCAACATGATCATTTGATAGTTTTAAATAAATAATATATTTTCTCCCATCTCCTTTCCAAATGAGTTCATTCAAAATCTTTCCACACCAAATTTTGGACCAACACCTTTGCTCAACACCACCATGCACCCTCTCCTTCCCATAACTTTTTGTCTCTCAAATGACAAGTTGGCACCATCACACTTATCACCACCTTTCCCATCCCACCTTATTGTGTTTCTTTTTTTTGTGTAACCCTTGTCATCGCTTGATCTCCACCATACTCAACATCTACCCCCTCTCCTAGCCCTCTCTCTTTTCTCTCTTATTCATAGCCGGGCCTTGGTGCACTAGCACCACCTCTCACCCCTGCCCTCTTTTAGCCTGCACCCCCTCCTTCCCTTGGGACACCCTGGACCCTCTTTCTGCTCCAAAATCGGACCAAGCCGCAGGCCCAAAGGAGGCCAACGCCCCTGACCCTAAAACTAAAATGCACCCATGCAGAACACCCCTCCCGCTCGACCCTGCCCTCTCCCGCTCGACCCTCCTCTCTTCCCGCGCTTGCCCCTCCCCCAGCTGACGTCACCCGCCCAACGTCACAGCTGACGCTCGCCCTCACGCGTTGGTTGGCCATCGCCACCGGCCCGGCCACCCATTGGCTATGGCCGCCGCCCACACCTCCCTCCCGCCCTATAAAAAGGCGCCCACAGCTCACTCCTCTCCCTCACACCACTCCCTTCCCCCTCCACTCACTGTTCTCGAGCTCAGTACAGAGCACCACAGCGCGCCTCTGGCTGCTGCTCGCTGGAGAGGAGAACGACCTCCGCCGCGGCCACCGTGAGGTGGCGAGCAAGTGCAGCTCGCCCCCGACATTTCCGCCCCTCCCTCTCTGTTCCCAACCTCCTCTCCTACCTCTTCTGGCCCTAACTACTCCCTCCGTTGCCCTCTAGGTTCGCCGGAACCGCGGCCGCCATCGCCTTGCAGGGAGGTGCTGCGAGGACGCCGCCACCGGGAGAAGCCGGTGCCGGGCGAGAGGAAGGTGCCGAGCCCACGCCAGCACAGCCCCACCACGCCGCCACCCCGCCCAGCCTTCTCCGATGGTCCCAGCTCGCCGCCGGTATGCCCCTGGCCGCCCCTTTTCTTCTCTGCCGCGCCGCACACGCGTGTGTGGTCGCGAGGAGGGAGATGCCCCCGTTCGCTGCATGGCCGATCGGCCACGTCGGCCCATGCATGCTGGGCCCGACAGTTGGCCCCTTTTTCCTTTTTCTTTTTTACCCCCTCCCCCTCCACCTGGAAAACCCACCTGGGCCGGCCCACTTCTTCACCCCGCATGGCCCAGAAGTTTCCCGCACGTTTTCAAAATCATTTTTCTGTTAAAATGTGTTAAAACCAGGGAACTTCAAATGTTAATAACTCCTATTATACAAACCCAAATCATGTGAAACAAATTGCATTAGATTATAAATTTCATTAGCTTTCCAATGCCACTGGTCCCATATTTTTAGGATTTTTGTACGATTTGTAGTGCATTAAACATATTCAGTGGTTACTATTTAGTTTTTGTAATTCCTAAAATGGTAGGATTCATATTTTTGGATGAATCCAATTGAGTTAGTCTTGTTTTAGTACTGGACATCTAGGAAAAATATTTTTAGTCTCTGTTCATGCATATTTGTTACTGTTTGTGTTAATGTGGGTATCGCATGAAATGTTGTACCAAAACTTTTGTTTATTTAAAATCTTTAACAAACTCTTTTTATTTAAAAATGGTCAACCTATATTTTATTCTTGCAAAACAAAACCTCTGCAACTTAACCTTAGTCCTATTGTTTTGCTTAAGTTTTCAAAAGAGTGTAGCATATTGTTTACCTCCTATTTATGTATAGTGACTATTAGCCAAATAAACTAGGAAAATGATTTCCTACTTTTCAAAAAAATGTGTTTGAAAATGAAATATGAATGCTTTTGATACCTAACCAATGCACTTGTCTTCTTTGTGGTGTTATATACCAGGGGATAATTAATTCATGCCATGGTGATGCCGGGAGAGGCATTTGCTAAGTGTGATACTCTCATACCTTTACTAGGTAAATAAAATGGGTTCTCTTTTAGTTGCTTGGTAGTATATATAAGTACTTAATATGTTAGACTTAGTAGAGTGATTAGCTTTTGATTGTTGATTGTTGCATGCTTGTTATGATTGGTGCAATGTGTTGATTGTGTTCTTTTATATTTTCCGGCGTTAGATGCGAACAATTCGGAGAAGAAGGAGAAGTGGTTCGGGCGAGGATTTTATTTTTATTGTTGGGATTCTTATATTGATGGAGTTGAAGAAGTCCAGGGACAAATAAGCTAAGGCAAGCCATCTCTTGATCTCTGAATGTTTAATCACATATTGTGGTTACTTTGTTGTTATTCTTGTCTCTCGATCTATCTTGTGTTGTTTCTACTTATGTTGATGGAGCATGCTCACCATGAGCATGTTTATTCTCTTTGACACATCACCTACAACCCCCTTTAGTGAAATGGTGGTCTTCATCATCATGTTCTTGGTGTACCCCTCTAAGTGTGATGGGTACGCCCACTTGTCTTGTGTGTGTCGACCTCTTGACACCCTTTTTGCACCCCATAGTGGTATGTTGGTTAGCATCATGCCTTTGTCGTATCTTAAACCTCTTGTTGATGCCATGCATACCTACTCCCAAGTTTGTGAACCCCTTGTTGCTGTTATACATACTTACTCTCGAGTGTGTTGAACCCCTTGTTGATCTTATGCATGCTTACTCTAAGCATGTATGCCCCCTTGACCACCTATATTATCATCTTCTTAGTGGTATGATGATTAACATCATGACCCTTGTTGAATCATGCTATTTATGATGTCCCTATGCATGCTTATCCTAAGTATGTATGATCCCCTTGACACCTCAATTATCATCTCCTTAGTGGTATGATGGCTAGCATCACGCCATTGTTGTCTCTTAGTTCTTACATGAAACTATAGGTTGGGAACCCCTTGGAAAAATACCTTGTTGAAAAGAACTTCTGAAAAACCTTGGGTGAGTTGGACTTACCTAAGTGTGTATTTATGAAAGAAAAGGATCTTGGCAAAGATGGTTGGAAAGAGAATCTTGCTTATGAAAACTTTGGCGTCTAAGTATTCACCCGTGACAATTAACCCGCGCAACCACAGCTACTCCAACGTGGGCACGGAGCTTAGCTTGACGTTTGTTCTTCTTAGCATGAGGCACCGCACAACTATACAAGGGTACGGTTACCCCCGAGTCCGGGTTGTCATTGTTGGGACAATAGTATAACGGGAGGCCTTCGGGGCTGACCCGTCCGGAAGACACTATGGGTCTCCTGGCTTGGCGGTGGAGCCACGCTCAAGAGGAGGTGAGCTGCCACGGTGCCGGGGAGGTACATACTCCATAGGGTAGGACCTCTTGCTAAGTCGAATGGGCGAAAGGCTATGTTCGGGTATCCGTCGTGGCATATGTTGTTATGCGGGGATGATGCCCACACGATAGGTATCCGGATAGAGGTGGGGAAAGTGTGCAAACTCTGCAGAGTAAAATCTATTCGAATAGCCGCGTCCGCGGTCATGGACGGTTGGAATGGCTGTTGCTTAGCCTGATAAGTTTTGTTTTACAAAATTGTTTGACAAAGGAAAGGAAAGAACTTGTTTTGAAGTACCGGAAGGGTACGGGAAAGGATGTGTTGACCATATGGAGATGGTCGGGAAGGATAAATAAAATTGGGTTACCCCATCCTAGTGTTTTATGTTGTGGAACTCTTTTGAAGTAACTTCTTCAACAAAGATATAGAGATGTCATAGGATATCTTTTAGATTATCTTCTTCAACAAAGATATAGAGATGTCATAGGATATCTTTTAGATTATCTTCTTCAACAAAGATATAGAGATTTCATAGGATATCTTTTAGAGTATCTTCTTCAACAAAGATATAGAGATGTCATAGAACCCTCTTAGTGTTCCCTTTAAATGCGAAGTTGGGATGCTATATCCACAAGAGAAACTAATTCTCTTCCACATGCTATATCCACAAGAGAAACTGATTCTCTTCCACATGCTATATCCACAAGAGAAACTATTATTTCTCTCTTGTCTTCTTTAGTTAGAATTGTTATCACCTTCTTGATGGTTTGCGAGTACAATTTCAATGTACTCACGGCTTTGTCCCTGGCTATTTACTTGGCCAGACTTGGAGGAACTCGACAGGTGAAGAAGGAGTTGACGACGTCTATGCGAGCTAGGAACGTCTTCCCAGTCAGTTGCCTATAGGGTTAAGGCAGATGACTTGGGCTCTACGCTGCTGAAGTGATTCCGCTACTCTGATGATTAGATTAGGCCCTTCAAGGCTAGTATGTAAAGATTGGTCATGTGACCTTGTTGTAATTTTCTTATTCCGTTTTGTAAAGGATAATGAAATTTTGATATCAGTTCGGTTATGTGTTCACGGCGCACTGATCATGGGATCGTGAACTGTATACATAACGGGTATTTCGGACAGCTAGTCCGGGGTCCCCACAACAAGGTGCAGCGGTGGAGATGACGGTGTCGGTGGTGGAGATGGTGATGATGATCCCAATGAAGTCCAGCTCGATGACGGTGATGATGGCGACGATTTCCCCTCCGGGAGGGAATTTCCCCGGCAGATTTCAGCCTGCCGGAGAGCTCTTTTCTCTCTGGTGTTTTCTGCCCCGCAGAGGCGGCTGCGACTATCCTTGATGTTCTGTCGCACCTTAGGGTTTCTGGGAGATGAAGTACGCGAAAGGGCGATGGCCGAGGGGGGTCGTGGGCCCCCTCCCCACATGGCGGCGCGCCAGCCCTGGTGGCCGCGCCGGCCTATGGGGAGGGCCCATGGCGGCCCTCCTCGACCTCCCCTTTTGGCTGGCTCCGTCATCTGGAAAAATAGAAGCTTCGGTATATTTTCCATCAATTGTTGATCTTCAGAAATATTGTATCCTGGCGGTGCTTTTTCCAGTAGAATTCTGACTCCGGTGAGTAATTCTCCAATAATCATGAGACATGTTGTAAGAGCAAAGTCTAAACCCCGGGTTTTGTGTGTTTGATGACAACACTTGAGTAATCTCACTGTGTGCCTTGAGTATCATTGTTAGATTTGCAAGTGCACGGTGACCTCGCTGGACACGTCAAGATCGGAAGACTGAAGCGTAGTTTATAGGCTTTCTGATTTTGTGTGTGTATCGCGAGGTGACATGGTTGGAGAGAAAAAGGGGAGAAAACCAGTTTTAGCCAGGCCGGTACTACCGGTACCTGTAGCGGTAGTACCGCTACCCCTATAGGTACCACCCACGGTACCGCTCTGAGTTCTGCGCTGACTTTGACCCAGAATACGGTTGCGGTACCTCTGCAGTACCTGGAGCGGTAGTACTGCTCACGAGCGGTAGTACCACTCACGGTACCGCTCAGGTACCGTAACTAGTTACGGCAGTACCGCTCTGGTACCGCTCCGGTACCGCTTCGAGTCCAGTAAGGTATGGACCCTGTTGCGGTACCTCGAGCGGTACCGCGAGCGGTAGTACCGCTATGCGTCCACGTGGACCAAATCTTGGGATTTCAAACTCAGGGCGGTAGTACCGCTTCCCAAAAGCGGTAGTACCGCTTAGGCGAAAACTGGACATAACGGTTGGATTTGGAGGAGCCTATTTAAGGGCCCCTTCTTCCCCAACTCATTTTTATCTCTCCTCTCTCTCTCTCTCCTCCATTGTTGCTGAGCCAAAACCTTGAGGATCTCCCCAACCATCCAACCAATCTTGCCCAAACTTTGAGGAGTGGTGGAGGAGACCCCGATCTATAGTTCTACCAAGAGAGATTTCACCAATACTAGCTATTCCTTAGTGGATCTTGGTGGTAGGGTTCCTATGGTGGGACATTGGAGATGTGCAGCTATGGAGGCTAGCTTGGTGATGTACTAGCTCCATAGGGTCTTGGGAGCATCCTTGTGTGTGGAGCTCGCCGCAACCTTGTGAAGGAATCACCGCCTCGACCGGTGCCTTAGTGGAGAAGGGGGAGCACCTTCGTGGAGCTCTCTCGAGGAAGAAGGTGAGGCCTTCCTTCGTGGTGTGGCCGTCTAGTCTCTTGTGTGAGACTAGCACCTCCTCAACGCAGACATACTTCCTATTGTGGAAGGAACTGCGGGAAACAAACCTCGCCTAGTCTCCGCGCCCCCCGGTTGTCTCGCTCCTTACTCTTACTATCTTGTTGATTCCTTTGCTTGTTGCACTTGTCCTAGGATCGTTGTAGGAACACTGCTATCGCTAAAGCTCTCACCTTTATCTTCCGGTGCACTAAAAATTGAAAAAGGCTAAAACTTGTCGTAGCGCCATTCACCCCCCCTCTTGTTCGCTACGATCCATTCAAGTGGTATCAGAGCGAGGTTTTCTTGCTCGGGCTTTACCGCCTAAGAAATGGCCGAACAAGAGTCGGATGGGAATGGGTCACCTTCCCTTGTGCCACCCGCTCCATCATCTCTCATCGATACCACAACGGCTACGTTGGATGACCTCAAGAAATTGGAGTCATCCATCGTCAACCAAATGAAGGCGATGATGATGGAGTTGGTTGCACAAAAACCGAACCCCATCGTTGATCCTAAAGCAAGTGCCGAGGAGCCTCCACCAAAATCTAACCCATTTCCTCTTGTTAATTTTGTCGCACAAGCGACAAAACATCCACAAAAGGAAGGGCTTGGGGAGACCGGCACTTCAACAAAGGGGAAGGATGAGACACTGGTTGTGGAACGTCTAGGGGGTTATCATGAGGTGCCACCACCAAGTGATTACACCATAAATGTTCCAATACCTATGCCACATATCTTGTCGCATGGTTCACCACCGTTACTTGAGTCAAACAACTTTGAAAATTGGCAATTCTTAATGCGTTCTCATGTGCGCAGCGCATCTACCGAGCTTTGGCGTATCATCGAGGAGGGCTATTCACCACGAGACCCAAAGAGCTTGACAAGAAGATAAGTGGTGGATGACCAACTCAACGCCACCTCCATCAACATGATTCACATGGCCATCACTCCCAAGGACCGCGCTCATATCCGCTCACTCAAGACCGCCAAGGAAGCATGGGATAAACTTGAGAAGCTCTTCCTCGGAAATGCGAGCATCCAAAGCTCTCATTTTGATGAAGTGAACAACATGGCCGACAACTTCATCATGAATGAAGGAGAGTCCCCCGAAGAAATGTATCGGCGCCTCATCGCTCTTGCCGTACAAATGCAAGATCTTAGAGCAACATTTGTGGATGACCATTGGATCAAGCGCAAGTTCTACAACTCTCTCCTCCCTTATGAGGAAGTGAAGTTGACGGCCATCCGCCAAAACGCCTCCTTCCGTGCTATGACATCCGATGAAGTTCTTAGCGAAGTCATCGCTTTGAACATCTCCAAGAAGAATGCGGAGGATCTTGTTGCTCACGCCCACAACTCCCGCAAGCCCAACCTTGCATTGAAGATGAGGGTACATGAGGCTAGTGAAAGCGATGAGGATCCCGTTGAGTGGGGACCGGATGATCTCAAGATCAATTATCATGAGCACATGGCTCTCGCCGCCAAGAAATTTTGGGACGGAAACAAGTCCCGAAGCACAAGACCAAGAAGATCACGTGATTCTCCGAGAAGTTTCTCCAAGAGCCCAAGGGAGGGGCAAAGGGGAAGAACATGCTACAATTGCGGCGACAAGAATCATTTTGTCGCGGATTGTATGTTTGAGAGAAGAGAAGATCATGGTGGAAGGCTTATCCGCAAGGAAAAGTTCAAGTCACTCTCCAAAGGATTCTCCAAGTTCTCCCCCAAGTCCGATGACGATAAGGTCTCCTTCACCAAGAAGCCTAGAGCCTTCATCATTCGAGAAGAGTACTCCTCCGATGAGGATGAAGAACGTGAGGACAAGAGCTCCAACAAGGAAGGAGAGGGAGTGGCCGCCATCGCCATTACCACTCCCTCTATCTCCCTCTTCGACTCTCCCAATGAGAACCTCGTCACCAACAATGCTCGTTGCCTTATGGCAAAGGTATCCACGGAGTTAAAATCCCCCTCCAAACCATCATCCTCGACTAATGCCTTATATATTGATGATGCCACTAGTGTCACCGTTAAACGTGAGATTATGGGTTTGGATTCTTTTCTCACTAACATGCAAGGGGATACCAAGACTCATGTTGGGGCTCTCTTGAGCCAACTTGGTGCGGCACAAGACCTTATAGAGGAGAAGGAGAGGTTGGAAAGGGAAGCGGCAAATGAGATTGCCTCTCTCAAAGAAGAGCTTGAAGATGAACGAAATCTGCGCATGTCTCTTGAAGCTAGTGTCATCGTCCTTGAAGACTCCAACGAAGCTATTGTTTCTTGACTCACCAAGTATCGAGACCATGCTCTTGGTTTGATGGGTGAGCTCAAAAATAAGATGCTCTCTCTTGAGGAAGCTAACAAAGAGAAAGATGATGAAGACCCCAACTCTTGCCATGACGAGC
Source organism: Lolium perenne (assembly GCF_019359855.2). Classification (NCBI taxonomy): domain Eukaryota; kingdom Viridiplantae; phylum Streptophyta; class Magnoliopsida; order Poales; family Poaceae; genus Lolium; species Lolium perenne. Next base: position 187,043,862 of record NC_067246.2, on the reverse strand, counting down.
TTGTTGATCAAGTTGCTTCCTTGAGGAAGCACAATGCTCTTCTCTTGGAGGTCAATGCTCTTCAAGAAGAAGCATTGGATGAATATTACCGCTTGTGCAAAGAGAAGACCTCATGTTGCAACCATGAAGAAGAAATTGCCGCTCTTGAGACCACCAAGGCCAAGCTATTGAGTTTGAGTAGCAAGCAAGAAGAGTCTTTGGTGGAATGTCTCCGCATGAGCAAGGAGAAGGCCACTTGTTGTGATCATGAGGAAGAAATAGCCGCCTTGAAGAGAAGGGAAGACAAGCTCATGGAGGTCAATTCCATGCAAGAGGAAGCATTGAAGGAGTACTTTCCTTTGAGCAAGGACCGTGCGTGTTGCACTCATGAAAGTGACATTGCCAAGATGGAGAGTGACAAGCGCTTACTCATGAAGATGAACGCTCTCCAAGAAGAAGCTTTGATGGAACACTTCCGGGTGAACAAGGCAAAGGAAGTCCAAGTGTTTGATATTTTCCACCCTCATCCGGAGCATGAAAATGAAGTAAATCGTTTGAAGGCCAAAGTTGATAGACTCCAAGTTCAAGCCAAGTACTTGGAAGGAGTCATTGAAGCTAAAGATGGAGCCAAAGAGGGCTCTTACATTGAAGGAGGAGTGGCTACCAAGCCAAAGAGAAAGAGGAATAAGAGGACCAAGAATAAGAAGAACAAGGAGAACATGGAGATCAACCTTGAGGAGAGCGATGCTAGCTCGAGAAGGGATGGAGTACCCAACTCCGCCTCGAAGGGTTTCGCCGGCTCCAACAACCCTTCTCATGTTCTTTTTGTTGATTACTATGGACATATTCGTGCTTGCTTTATTGGTCCTCAAAAGGACAATGTTGATTGGACTATTTGGGTTCCCAAACCCCTGGTTACTAACATGCTAGGACCCATTGAAAAATGGGTACGTAAATCCAAGACTTGATTCCTTGTAGGACTATGCTTCCGGTGGCGCTAAGTGGGTGGTTGATAGTGGAGCCACAAGTCATATGACCGGAAGCAAGAATATTGTTGTCAACCTCGAGCCTTCTCACTCTACCGTATCATATGGCGACAACACGTGCTCTAAGGTATTAGGTCTTGGCAAGGTGGTGGTAACACCCGACATCTCACTTGTGAATGTCCTACTTGTCGAGACCCTTGGTTACAGTTTACTCTCCGTTCATCAAATTGCTCGTATGGGTCTATGTACTTTCATTGATGAACATATGGTGGTCCTGTTGTGGAGCAAGACACTCTATGTAGCTTTTGTTGGATATGTAGAGAACGGATTGTATGTTGTCAATTTCTCCGGAAAGACAACATCTTCCGCTCTTTGCCTATTCGCCAAAGGTGACAAGGGTTGGCTATGGCATCGCCGACTAGCCCATGTCAACATGAGAACTTTGCAAAGTCTCCACAAGGGTGGCCACATTCTCGGACTAAAAGAAGATGTCTCTTTTTGCAAAGATCGTGTTTGTAGGGCTTGCGTACAAGGAAAAATGCATGGAGCTCCTCACAAGGCCAAGACTATCATCTCTACCACAAGATGCTTGGAGCTCCTACATGTTGATCTCTTCGGTCCACCGTCTCATGAAAGTCTTGGAGGAAAGAAGTATTGCCTCGTCATTGTTGATGACTATTCACGCTATTGTTGGGTATTCTTCTTCAAGTACAAGAGTGAGACTCAACGGACCATGATGGAGTTTGCCAACCAAGTACAACGCAAGTATGACAACAAGATCCTCGCAATAAGGAGCGAAAATGAAACGGAGTTCAAGAACTACACCTTGGATGACTTCCTCGGCGAAGAAGGAATCCAACACCAATACTCCACGTCATATACTCCCCAACAAAATGGGGTCACCGAAAGGAAGAATCGAACCTTGATCGAAGCCGCTCGAACCATGATGATGGAATACAAGTCTAACTACAATTTTTGGGCGGAAGCTATCTCTACCGCATGCTACTAATCGTCTCTACTTTCGCAAAGGTCTTGAGAAGACACCACATGAGATCCTCACCGGCAACAAGCCAAATGTGTCATACTTCAAGGTCTTCGGATGGAAATGCTATGTGCTTGTCAAAGACACACGCCTATCTAAGTTTGATTCAAGAGCTCAAGAAGGAATTTTCGTTGGCTATGCTACGGATTCTCACGCCTATAGAGTCTTCAACAAGTCAAGCGGGCGAGTTGTGGAATCTTGTGATGTGACATTCGATGAAGATGATAGATCCTTGAAGGAGCGAAGTGCTTCTTGTGAGAAAGGAGATGTAATTCCCCCGGATACCATAGGAAGGATGGGTGTTGGCATTCGCCGACCTCAAGAGCTACCTTCTATGAGTACCGGGGAAGGACCAAGTTCCACCCAAGTGGAGCCATCTACACCACAAGGCCAAGCTTCTTCCCTTGATCTTACAAATGCAAGTCAACCTCTACAACAACCTCAAGTTCAACCTCAACCTCTACACCAACCTCAAGTTCACCCTCAACAACTACAACAATCAAGTCCAAGTTCACCTCAACAAGCTCAAGAACAACATTCACCGCAAGGTCATCTACCACAACAACCAAGATCAAGTGACCAAGGCCGAGCTTCAAGTTCTTCTCCGAGTGGTTCAGGGATAATCTTTATGGACAATACTACTCCTAGTACCCCCGAGCCATCCGGCTCTCATGATGATGATGCCTCTTTCAACAACAATGGAGGTCAAGGCGAGGACCTAAACTGTGATGAAGGCCAAGAGGACTCACAAGAATCTTCTCCTTTAGCCGACACTCGCCGTGAAGATCCTACTACAAGACACTTGCGTCTCAAGTCTCATTCCTTGCGTAATATCATTGGTGATCTAGAGAGCAAAGTAACCACCCAGAGGCAACTAGCAAACTTTTGTGAGCACTACGCCTTCGTCTCTATGGCGTAACCACTCAAAGTTAATGATTCTCTCAAAGATCCCAATTGGTTGAATGCAATGCAAGAGGAACTCAACAACTTCAAGAGGAATGATGTGTGGACTCTCATGAAACGACCCGATCATTGCCGCAATGTTATCGGCACCAAATGGGTTTTCAAGAACAAGCAAGATGAAAGTGGCATGGTCATCCACAACAAAGCAAGATTGGTGGCACAAGGCTATTCTCAAGTGGAAGGAGTGGACTTTGGTGAAACCTTTGCACCCGTTGCAAGGCTTGAGTCCATCCATATCCTTTTGGCCTTTGCCTCTCATCATGGCTTCAAGTTGCAACAAATGGATGTTAAGAGTGCTTTTCTTAATGGTCCTCTACATGAGGAAGTATATGTGAAGCAACCCCCGGGGTTCGAGGACCCCCATTTCCCGGACCAAGTCTTCAAGCTCAAAAAGGCCCTATATGGACTCAAACAAGCTCCTAGAGCTTGGTATGAGCATCTAAAGGAGTTGCTTGAAGACCGTGGTTTCGAAGTGGGGAAAATTGATCCCACTCTTTTTACTAAGAAAGTCAATGGGGAGCTTTTCGTATGCCAACTCTATGTAAATGACATCATATTTGGCTCGACTAACACAAAATTCAATGATGAGTTTGCTATGTTGATGAAAAATAGGTTTGAGATGTCAATGATGGGTGAACTCAAGTACTTTCTTGGGTTCGAGATCAAGCAAATGCGACAAGGCACCTTCATCAATCAAGCAAAGTACCTCTAAGACATGCTCAAGCGCTTTGATATGAAGGACGCCAAAGGCATTGGAACTCCGATGCATCTCAAGTGTCAACTCTCTCTTGACGAGACCGGCAAGGAGGTGGATCCCAGGCTCTACCGTTCGATGATAGGTTCGCTTCTTTACCTTTGTGCCTCTCGCCCGGATATAATGTTAAGCGTTGGTACGTGTGCATGGTTTCAAGTGAGCCCGAAGGAAAGCCACATTGTGGCGGTCAAAAGGATCTTTCGATATTTAGTTGATACCCCACACTTCGGACTATGGTACCCAAGGGACACGGACTTTGCTTTGGTTGGTTTCACCGACTCCGATTGGGCGGGCGACAAGGTTGATAGGAAGTCTACATCCAGAGCTTGTCACTTTCTTGGAAGATCTTTGGTGTGTTGGTCCTCGAAGAAGCAAAATTGTGTCTCTGTCTCCACCGCGGAAGCCGAGTATATTGCCGCGGCAAGTAGTTGTGCTCAAATCTTGTGGATGAGGCAAACCTTGCGGGACTATGGACTCGAGTATAGCAAGGTGCCTCTTTTGTGTGACAATGAGAGCGCAATCAAGATCGCCTACAATCAGGTTCTTCATGGCAAAACGAAGCACATTGAGATACGGAACCACTTCATCCGGGATCACATTGCTCGCGGAGATATTGTACTATCCTACATTGGTACCAAGGAGCAATTGGCGGACATCTTCACGAAGCCCTTGGATGAGAAGCGTTTCATTGAGTTGAGGCATGAGCTAAATATCATTGATCCATCGAACTTTGCTTGACCGTCGTGCGCACATACCACTCCTAACCTTTATATCTAGATGAAAGGCACGCATGAACATATGGGGAGTGCGGTTTAAATCTATTGAGCTATCCCTACCCCATAATGCATAAAGAAATCCAAAACATATGCTATTCGTCAATTAAGTGACTTATGAGCTTCATGTTGAGTTGTAGTCCGTGAGTCCTAGATACATCTACGCGACCTCACACTACTACACTCTTACACGGTGGCTTCGGCCACCAACCTCCTCCTTTGAGGAGTTTTTCGGTTCTTTGTGTTTCTTTGTGACTTTCTTTTTGTCCTTCTTCTTTGTTATCTTTTTCTTCATGTTTTCGGAGAACCTCATTCAAGCTTGTTTTCCCTCTTGGTTTTTGCAAGCTTGGTTGTATGTTCTTTTTCTCCATCCTTCTAGTTTCTTTACCCTCCTTTTTGGTGTTCCGATGCCAAAGGGGGAGAAGTTCCTATGTGGATGGGGACCTTTGTTGGTTGTAGCCTTGTGGTCCTAGTTGCTTATCTTGTCTTGTGGCTACATCAACAACTCTATGGAGGCATCTTACGGTGAGTTCGGGTATTCTCAAGGCTATGGTATGATAACTTCACCCAAATCTCCTTACATGATCTTATGTTGCCTCCATATTGTGCTTGGTTTGTAAAAACTAGGGGGAGTGATGCCTCTAGAACATGTGTATTTGTATTCAAATACATATTCATAATATGCACATGTTTAGGGGGAGCTCCGTCGAGCTTTTGCAAATCTAAGTATCTCATCATAATATCATATGTTATTGTAAAGTCCTGTGTTGTCATCAAACACCAAAAAGGGGGAGATTGTAAGAGCAAAGTGTAAACCTCGGGTTTTGTGTGTTTTATGACAACACTTGAGTAATCTCACCGTGTGCCTTGAGTATCATTGTTAGATTTGCAAGTGCACGGTGACCTCGCTGGACACGTCAAGATCGGAAGACTGAAGCGTAGTTTATAGGCTTTTTGGTTTTGTGTGTGTATCGCGAGGTGACATGGCTGGAGAGAAAAAGGGGAGAAAACCAGTTTTAGCCAGGCCGGTACTACCGGTACCTGTAGCGGTAGTACCGCTACCCCTATAGGTACCGCCTACGGTACCGCTCTGAGTTCTGCGCTGACTTTGAACCAGAATACGGGTTGCGGTACCTCTGCAGTACCTGGAGCGGTAGTACTGCTCACGAGAGGTAGTACCGCCCACGGTACCGCTCAGGTACCGTAACTAGTTACGGCAGTACCGCTCTGGTACCGCTCCGGTACCGCTTCGAGTCCAGTAAGGTTTGGACCCTGTTGCGGTACCTCGAGCGGTACCGCGAGCGGTAGTACCGCTATGCGTCCACGTGGACCAAATCTTGGGATTTCAAACTCAGGGCGGTAGTACCGCTTCCCAAAAGCGGTAGTACCGCTTAGGCAAAAACTGGACATAACGTTTGGATTTGGAGGAGCCTATTTAAGGGCCCCTTCTTCCCCAACTCGTTTTTATCTCTCCTCTCTCTCTCTCTCCTCCATTGTTGCTGAGCCAAAACCTTGAGGATCTCCCCAACCATCCAACCAATCTTGCCCAAACTTTGAGGAGTGGTGGAGGAGACCCCGATCTATAGTTCTACCAAGAGAGATTTCACCAATACTAGCTATTCCTTAGTGGATCTTGGTGGTAGGGTTCCTATGGTGGGACATTGGAGATGTGCAGCTATGGAGGCTAGCTTGGTGATGTACTAGCTCCATAGGGTGTTGGGAGCATCCTTTGCTTGTTGTAGCGCTCCTTACTCTTACTATCTTGTTGATTCCTTTGCTTGTTGCACTTGTCCTAGGATCATTGTAGGAACACCGCTATCGCTAAAGCTCTCACCTTTATCTTCCGTTGCACTTAAAATTGAAAAAGGCTAAAACTTGTCGTAGCGCCATTCACCCCCCCTGTTCGCTACGATCCATTCACATGCAAAATAGGTGAAATAACATAAGTATCATCTCTAAATATGAAATATATCATTGAATAACAGTAAATTATGATATAAAATATTGGTGCAAAATGGACGTATCAACTCCCCCCAAGCTTAGACCTCGCTTGTCCCCAAGCGAAACTGAACTCAGTAAACAAGACCACATGTTTATGGAGTGAAGAGTCGATAAATAAAATACAAACAAGAAACATCACATTTATTAATTCACACAAGACATTCTAGTAAACAACTTCCTCATATAACTCAACTTGAGACAAGTAAAGGAAAATCACAAATAAAGGTGCATAGGAAATCATAATTGGTGATGGCAAACTTTGTTCTCGGTGAAAGAACAATTAACAGGTTGTACTTATCTTTCGAGCAGAGCCTTTATATTAGAGCTTATATGGCAGATCTTACATGCTCAGTCATAACAATCTCCTTATAATCATTGATAACCTTCAAAGTCATATTCATTCAGATAAAATTTGTACTAAACAAGGAAGAATAAAAGACATGATTACATAGATCACAATATAAATGGTTGGATCACAACAACTCAATTGCTTGCTTGAGATCGAGGGAAATAGGTTTACTGACTCAACATAAAAGTAAAAGATAGGCCCTTCGCAGAGGGAAGCAGGGATTAAATCATGTGCTAGAGCTTTTTAAGTTTTGAAATCATATAGAGGGCATAAAAATAAAGTTTTGAGAGGTGTTTGTTGTTGTCAATGAATGGTAGTGGGCACTCTAACCCCCTTGCCAAACAGACTTTCAAAGAGCGGCTCCCATGAAGGACGTTATCTCTACCAGCAAGGTAGATCATCCCTCTTCTCTTTTGTTTACACATGTACTTTAGTTTTATTTATGGATGACACTCCTCCCAACCTTTGCTTTCACAAGCCATGGCTAACCGAATCCTCGGGTGCCTTCCAACATTTCACATACCATGGAGGAGTGTGTATTTGCAAAATTAACTTGCTTACTGATGAATCAGGGCAAAACATGTGAAGAGAATTATTAATGAAAGTTAATTAATTGGGGCTGGGAACCCCGTTGCCAGCTCTTTTTGCAAAATTATTGGATAAGCAGATGTGCCACTAGTCCATTGGTGAAAGTCCACCCAACAAGATTGAAAGATAAAACACCACATACTTCCTCATGAGCTATAAAACATTGACACAAATAAGAGATAATAACTTTTTGAATTGTTTAAAGATAGCACATGAAGTATTTACTTGGAATGGCAGAGAAATACCACATAGTAGGTAGTTATGGTGGACACAAATGGCATGGGTTTAGTTTAAGGTTTTGGATGCACGAGAAGCATTCCCTCTCAGTACAGGTCTTTGGCTAGCAAGGTTGGTTAGCAAGCATAAGGGTTGAGGGAAAACAAACAAATATACATGTGATAGAAACAATCATGCATCTTCCTTGTAAGCACAAACAATTTTAACTTCAGAATACTAAACTCATTAGCTAACAAGAAAGAAAGATAAAGAAATAATATATCTACATGTATTTCCCTCTTTTCTACTTAAGCCTCAAAGTATTGTTGCTGTTGACCAATGCTAAGTTTGCCAAAACCAAATAGATTTACTTGATGCTCCCAAAGTGATACCAATACTAACAACAAGATCAATCACATAATAGAAATTGCAAACTAAAATAAGGTGTGCAAAACTTAAATGATAAAACTTCTCATTAATATTCCATAACGATATCTCACACCAAGGGATACATAGATAACCAACTAAAAGAGAGATACTTCCACACTGCAACCATCTTATATGATAACTTCCCTACTCATGATATGACACTACTTGACAGTAAAAAGGTAAAAGATAGTGATGATGTGATACCGCGGCACTCCCCCCAAGCTTGGAACAAGCCAAGGGGTGCCAATACCAATGATGAATTACTCCTTCGGTGGTGCTGGTGAATTCTTGATAAGCTTCTTAACAAGCTCCTTTAGCTCATCAATCTCGTAAGTGAGGTTGCGGATCAGCTCCGAGTTGTGCTCGACGCGGTTAAGAAGTATGTCAGACGGTGAGTCCCAACTCTTAGAGTTGTTTCCCCACTCCTCAGCTTCGGGTTTCATCCTTCCTGCAGTGTTAGAACGATCCATATCCCAACTACTAGGCAATAATGCCTTGGGAATCCTTTCAATTTGACTATTACGAATTAGAGTGTGGAAGGGGTTATCGATCCCTGGAGGAGATGTCCTTGGAGCTAGGAAGCGACGTGGGACTTTTCCTCCAGTGCTAATTCGTGCGCTTCTTTTGGGGTTGAACGGATTTGCCACCACCCCGATGCTTGCGATGGTGGCGTGCGGGTATACCCGCGGGTCTTCCTCCACTTCTCCTTCATCTTCACTCTCAACTTCTTCTTTTAACTCGGGATCTTGAATATCTTCCTCCAAAGGCCCCTTGCTCTTGTTGTTGGAGACCATGATGCTTCTAGATCAAAAACAGATCCTGGCAGAAAACAGCTCGAAACGAAACACGACGAGAAGACGATATACAAACCTCGGGGGATCCGGGGGATTATATAGCAAAAAAATTCACGACAGAAGGAAACTACCAGGTCGAACCAGAGTGGAAGAGGGACTCCAAGGAGCCATCCCCATATGGCGGCGCGGCCAGGATGGGGCCCGCGCCACCACGTGGAGACACGCCCTCGTGCGTCTCCTCCGCTCCGATTCGATCTCGTAATTTTTCATATTTTCTAAAAATAGCAAAAACATTGTTCGGAAAGTTAAACGCGGACTTTTTATTACCAAAAATGTTACCTATTCGAAGTCGAACTCTGCAGAACTATGAATTTGATCTTTGATGAAAGTTTCCGGAGTCACCACTCGAATAACATCAATATCTTCATTATAAGAATCTCCAGAGATATAATGCTTGAGTATTTCTCCATTCACCACTTGTGTGGCATTACCTTTCAGAGAACCAATTTTTATTGCCCCTGAATGATACACCTCCACAATGACATATGGTCCTTCCCATTTTGAGAGTAATTTCCCTGCAAAAAATCTGAGACAAGACCGATACAATAGGACTTTATCTCCAACATTAAATTCTCTTTTAATAATTCTTCTGTCATGCCATTTCTTAACTTTCTCCTTAAAAAGTTTAGCATTTTCATAAGATTCACTTCTCCACTCATCTAAAGAACTCAATTGTAGCAACCTTTTCTTACCGTCAAGTTTAAAATCTTTATTAAGTTCTCTTACAGCCCAATAAGCTTTGTGCTCTAGTTCTAAAGGTAAATGACAAGCTTTTCCATAAACCATTTTATAAGGAGACATACCCATAGGATTTTTATAAGCAGTTCTATAGGACCACAATGCTTCCTTCAACTTACTAGCCCAATTTTTCCTAGATTTATTAACAGTCTTTTGCAAGATAGATTTAATTTCTCTATTTGATAATTCTACTTGCCCACTAGTTTGAGGATGATAAGCTGAAGCAATTCTATGATTAATACCATATTTAGCAAGAGTTTTTCTAAAACCACCATTAATAAAATGAGAACCTCCATCAGTCATAAGATATCTAGGTACTCCAAACCTAGAAAAATAACAACTAAAAGCATTTTTAAAGAGGTCTCACCATCAGCACTTTTTGTGGGTATGGCTTGCACCCATTTAGTAACATAATCAACAGCGACAAGTATATGAGTGTTACCTTCTGAAGAAAGGAAAGGACCCATGAAGTCAAATCCCCAACAATCAAATGGTTCAATAACAAAAGTATAATTCATAGGCATTTCATTGCGTCTAGAGATATTACCAACTCTTTGACATTCATCACAAGATAAAATAAACTTTGTTGCATCTTTAAAGAGAGTTGGCCAATAAAAACCTGACTGTAGAACCTTTTGCGTGGTTCTATCTCCGGCGTGATGTCCTCCATAAACACTACCATGACACTTACTCAATATCTCTTGCTGTTCATACTCGGGGACACATCTTCGCATAATACCATCTGATGCTGTCCAGGACTGGCGCGTGGTTGACGAGGGAGGAAATTCATGTTGTGTAGCTTTCTGGTCCCCGGCAACGGCGCCAGAAAAATAGCTTGATGTCTACTTCCCCCTCCTTTTCCTGTAGACAGTGTTGGGCCTCCAAGAGCAGAGGTTTGTAGAACAGCAGCAAGTTTTCCCTTAAGTGGATCACCCAAGGTTTATCGAACTCAGGGAGGAAGAGGTCAAAGATATCCCTCTCATGCAACCCTGCAACCACAAAGCAAGAAGTCTCTTGTGTCCCCAACACACCTAATAGGTGCACTAGTTCGGCGAAGAGATAGTGAAATACAGGTGGTATGAATAAGTATGAGCAGTAGCAACGGTGCCAGAAAATAGCTTGCTGGCGTATAGTTGATGGTGGTAGTATTGCAGCAGTAGTAACACAGTGAAACAGTAAACAAGCAGTAGTAACGCAGCAGTATTTAGGAACAAGGCCTAGGGATTACACTTTCACTAGTGGACACTCTCAACATTGATCACATAACAGAATAGATAAATGCATACTCTACACTTTTGTTGGATGATGAACACATTGCGTAGGATTACATGAACCCTCAATGCCGGAGTTAACAAGCTCCACAATAATGTTCATGTTTTAGTAACCTTATAGTGTAAGATAGATCAAAAGACTAAACCAAGTACTAACATAGCATGCACACTGTCACCTTCATGCATATGTAGGAGGAATAGATCACATCAATATATCATAGCAATAATTAACTTCATAATCTACAAGAGATCATAATCATAGCATAAACCAAGTATTAACACGGATGCACACACTGTCACCATTACATCGTGCAGGAGGAATAGACTACTTTAATAACATTGCTAGAGTAGCACATAGATAAATTGTGATACAAATACATTGCAATCATAAAGAGATATAAATAAGCACCTCACTATGCCATTCAACAGTGAATAAGTATTCTGTGAAATATAGCCTAAGAGACCCACACGGTGCACACACTGTCACCTTTACACACGTGGGACAAGGAGTCTCCGGAGATCACATAAGTAAAACTCACTTGACTAGCATAATGACATCTAGATTACAAGCATCATCATATGAATCTCAATCATGTAAGGCAGCTCATGAGATTATTGTATTGAAGTACATAGGAGAGAGATGAACCACATAGCTACCGGTACAGCCCCGAGCCTCGATGGAGAACTACTCCCTCCTCATGGGAGCAGCAGCGGTGATGAAGATGGCGGTGGAGATGGCAGCGGTGTCGATGGAGAAGCCTTCCGGGGGCACTTCCCCGCTCCGGCAGCGTGCCGGAACAGAGATCCTGTCCCCCAGATCTTGGCGTCGCGATGGCGGCAGCTCTGGAAGGTTTCTGTGGTTTTCGTCGAACGTATCAGGGTTTTCGATCCAGGGGCATTATATAGGCGAAGAGGCGGCGCAGGAGGGCTTCTGGGGGGCCCACACTATAGGGGGGCATGGCCCTCCCCTGGCCGCGCCGGGGTGTGGTTTGGTGGCCCTGTCCCCCTTCTCTGGCGGTTCTCGTGTGTTCTGGATGCTTCCGGTGAAAATAGGAACTTGGGCGTTGATTTCGTCCGATTTCGAGAATATTTCGTTACTAGGATTTCTGAAACCAAAAACAGCAGAAAACAGGAACTGGCACTTCGGCATCTTGTTAATAGGTTAGTTCCAGAAAATGCACGAATATGACATAAAGTGTGCATAAAACATGTAGATAACATCAATAATGTGGCATGGAACATAAGAAATTATCGATACGTCGGAGACGTATCAGCATCCCCAAGCTTAGTTCTGCTCGTCCCGAGCAGGTAAAACGATAACACAGATAATTTCTGGAGTGACATGCCATCATAACCTTGATCATACTATTTGTAAAGCATATGTAGTGAATGCAGCGATCAAAACAATGTATATGACATGAGTAAACAAGTGAATCATATAGCAAAGACTTTTCATGAATAGCACTTCAAGACAAGCATCAATAAGTCTTGCATAAGAGTTAACTCATAAAGCAATAATTCAAAGTAAAGGCATTGAAGCAACACAAAGGAAGATTAAGTTTCAGCGGTTGCTTTCAACTTGTAACATGTATATCTCATGGATAATTGTCAATGCAAAGCAATATAACAAATGCAATATGCAAATATGTAAGAATCAATGCAAAGTTCACACAAGTGTTTGCTTCTTGAGGTGGAGAGAAATAGGTGAACTGACTCAACAATAAAAGTAAAAGAATGGTCCTTCAAAGAGGAAAGCATCGATTGCTATATTTGTGCTAGAGCTTTGATTTTGAAAGCATAAAGAGAGCATAAAAATAAAGTTTTGAGAGGTGTATGTTGTTGTCAACGAATGGTAGCGGGTACTCTAACCCCCTTGCCAGACAAACCTTCAAAGAGCGGCTCCCATTTTATTTTATTTTTGGGTGGCACTCCTTCCAACCTTTCTTTCACAAACCATGGCTAACCGAATCCTCGGGTGCCTGCCAACAATCTCATACCATGAAGGAGTGCCTTTTTGTTTTAGTTTTATTATGATGACACTCCTCCCAACCTTTGCTTACACAAGCCATGGCTAACCGAATCCTTCGGGTGCCGTCCAACAATCACATACCATGGAGGAGTGTCTATTTTTATTAATTAATTTGGGACTGGGAATCCCATTGCCAGCTCTTTTTGCAAAATTATTGGATAAGCGGATGAAGCCACTAGTCCATTGGTGAAAGTTGCCCAACAAGATTGAAAGATAAACACCACATACTTCCTCATGAGCTATAAAACATTGACACAAATCAGAGGTGATAAATTTTGAATTGTTTAAAGGTAGCACTCAAGCAATTTACTTTGGAATGGCGGAGAAATACCATGTAGTAGGTAGGTATGGTGGACACAAATGGCATAGTGTTGTTTGGCTCAAGGATTTGGATGCATGAGAAGTATTCCCTCTCGATACAAGGTTTAGGCTAGCAAGGTTATTTGAAACAAACACAAGGATGAACCGGTGCAGAAAAACTCACATAAAAGACATATTGAAAACATTATAAGACTCTACACCGTCTTCCTTGTTGTTCAAACTCAATACTAGAAATTATCTAGACCTTAGAGAGACCAAATATGCAAACCAAATTTTAGCATGCTCTATGTATTTCTTCATTAATGGGTGCAAAGCATACGATGCAAGAGCTTAAACATGAGCACAACAATTGCCAAGTATCACATTACCCAAGACATTAATAGCAATTACTACATGTATCATTTTCCAATTCCAACCATATAACAATTTAACGAAGAAGAAAACTTCGCCATGAATATTATGAGCTAAGAACACATGTGTTCATACGAACCAGCGGAGCGTGTCTCTCTCCCACACAAGCATGATGTAATCCAATTTATTCAAACACAAACAAAAACAAAAACAAACCGACGCTCCAAGAAAAGCACATAAGATGTGACCGAATAAAAATATAGTTTCAAGAGAAGGAACCTGATAATCTGTCGATGAAGAAGGGGATGCCTTGGGCATCCCCAAGCTTAGACGCCTGAGTCTTCTTGATATATGCAGGGGTGAACCACCGGGGCATCCCCAAGCTTAGAGCTTTCACTCTCCTTGATCATAGTATATCATCCTCCTCTCTTGACCCTTGAAAACTTCCTTCACACCAAACTCGAAACAACTCATTAGAGGGTTAGTGCACAATAAAAATTAACATATTCAGAGGTGACACAATCATTCTTAACACTTCTGGACATTGCATAATGCTACTGGACATTAGTGGATCAAAGAAATTCATCCAACATAGCAAAAGAGGCAATGCGAAATAAAAGGTAGAATCTGTCAAAACAGAACAGTTCGTACTGACGAATTTTAAAATGGCACCAGACTTGCTCAAATGAAAATTCTCAAATTGAATGAAAGTTGCGTACATATCTGAGGATCATGCATGTAAATTGGCTTAATTTTCTGAGCTACCTACAGGGAGGTGGACCCAGATTCGTGACAGCAAAGAAATCTGGAACTGCGCAGTAATCCGAATCTAGTACTTACTTTTCTATCAACGGCTTAACTTGGCACAACAAAACACAAAACTAAGATAAGGAGAGGTTGCTACAGTAGTAAACAACTTCCAAGACACAAAATAAAAACAAAGTACTGTAGCAAAATAACACATGGGTTATCTCCCAAGAAGTTCTTTCTTTATAGCCATTAAGATGGGCTTAGCAGTTTTAATGATGCACTCGCAAGAAATAGTATTTGAAGCAAAAGAGAGCATCAAGAGGCAAATTCAAAACACATTTAAGTCTAACATGCTTCCTATGCAAAGGAATCTTGTAAATAAACAAGTTCATGAAGAGCAAAGTAACAAGCATAGGAAGATAAAACAAGTGTAGCTTCAAAAATTTCAGCACATAGAGAGGTATTTTAGTAACATGAAAATTTCTACAACCATATTTTCCTCTCTCATAATAACTTTCAGTAGCATCATGAGCAAACTCAACAATATAACTATCACATAAAGCATTCTTATCATGAGTCTCATGCATAAAATTATTACTCTCCACATAAGCATAATCAATTTTATTAGTAATAGTGGGAGCAAATTCAACAAAGTAGCTATCATCATTATTATTCTCATCAAGTGTAGGAGGCATAGTATAATCACAACAAAATTTACTCTCCATAGTAGGTGGCACCAAAAGACCACTATCATTATAATCATCATAAATAGGAGGCAAAGTATCATCAAAGAAAATTTTCTCCTCAATGCTTGGGGGACTAAAAAGATCATGAAAACCAGCTTCCCCAAGCTTAGAACTTTCTATATTATTATCAACAATGGTGTTCAAAGCGTTCATACTAATATTACTACCAGCATGCAAATAAGATTCCATAGGTTTTTTAATTTTCACATCAAACAATCCATGTTTTAAATCAGGAAATAGAGTAAGAAGATCATTCTTGTCCATTATGCCAAACTAGTGTAAACAAGAAACAAAAAGATGCAATTGCAGGATCTAAAGGAAATAGCTTTGAGTACTTACAACGGCGAAAAATAGCTTGGTAGCCGAGGTCCGGAGTGTGAGTACCTTTTACCTTTCCTCCCCGGCAACGGCGCCAGAAAATACTTGATGCTGTCCAGGACTGGCGCGTGGTTGACGAGGGAGGAAATTCCTGTTGTGTAGCTTTCTGGTCCCCGGCAACGGCGCCAGAAAAATAGCTTGATGTCTACTTCCCCCTCCTTTTCCTGTAGACAGTGTTGGGCCTCCAAGAGCAGAGGTTTGTAGAACAGCAGCAAGTTTTCCTTTAAGTGGATCACCCAAGGTTTATCGAACTCAGGGAGGAAGAGGTCAAAGATATCCCTCTCATGCAACCCTGCAACCACAAAGCAAGAAGTCTCTTGTGTCCCCAACACACCTAATAGGTGCACTAGTTCGGCGAAGAGATAGTGAAATACAGGTGGTATGAATAAGTATGAGCAGTAGCAACGGTGTCAGAAAATAGCTTGCTGGCGTATAGTTGATGGTGGTAGTATTGCAGCAGTAGTAACACAGTGAAACAGTAAACAAGCAGTAGTAACGCAGCAGTATTTAGGAACAAGGCCTAGGGATTACACTTTCACTAGTGGACACTCTCAACATTGATCACATAACAGAATAGATAAATGCATA
Source organism: Lolium perenne (assembly GCF_019359855.2). Lineage (NCBI taxonomy): Eukaryota > Viridiplantae > Streptophyta > Magnoliopsida > Poales > Poaceae > Lolium > Lolium perenne. Next base: position 187,027,756 of record NC_067246.2, on the reverse strand, counting down.
CTCTACACTTTTGTTGGATGATGAACACATTGCGTAGGATTACACGAACCCTCAATGCCGGAGTTAACAAGCTCCACAATAATGTTCATGTTTTAGTAACCTTATAGTGTAAGATAGATCAAAAGACTAAACCAAGTACTAACATAGCATGCACACTGTCACCTTCATGCATATGTAGGAGGAATAGATCACATCAATATATCATAGCAATAATTAACTTCATAATCTACAAGAGATCATAATCATAGCATAAACCAAGTACTAACACGGATGCACACACTGTCACCATTACATCGTGCAGGAGGAATAGACTACTTTAATAACATTGCTAGAGTAGCACATAGATAAATTGTGATACAAATACATTGCAATCATAAAGAGATATAAATAAGCACCTCACTATGCCATTCAACAGTGAATAAGTATTCTGTGAAATATAGCCTAAGAGACCCACACGGTGCACACACTGTCACCTTTACACACGTGGGACAAGGAGTCTCCGGAGATCACATAAGTAAAACTCACTTGACTAGCATAATGACATCTAGATTACAAGCATCATCATATGAATCTCAATCATGTAAGGCAGCTCATGAGATTATTGTATTGAAGTACATAGGAGAGAGATGAACCACATAGCTACCGGTACAGCCCCGAGCCTCGATGGAGAACTACTCCCTCCTCATGGGAGCAGCAGCGGTGATGAAGATGGCGGTGGAGATGGCAGCGGTGTCGATGGAGAAGCCTTCCGGGGGCACTTCCCCGCTCCGGCAGCGTGCCGGAACAGAGATCCTGTCCCCCAGATCTTGGCGTCGCGATGGCGGCAGCTCTGGAAGGTTTCTGTGGTTTTCGTCGAACGTATCAGGGTTTTCGATCCAGGGGCATTATATAGGCGAAGAGGCGGCGCAGGAGGGCTTCTGGGGGGCCCACACTATAGGGGGGCGCGGCCCCCCCTGGCCGCGCCGGGGTGTGGTTTGGTGGCCCTGTCCCCCTTCTCTGGCGGTTCTCGTGTGTTCTGGATGCTTCCGGTGAAAATAGGAACTTGGGCGTTGATTTCGTCCGATTTCGAGAATATTTCGTTACTAGGATTTCTGAAACCAAAAACAGCAGAAAACAGGAACTGGCACTTCGGCATCTTGTTAATAGGTTAGTTCCAGAAAATGCACGAATATGACATAAAGTGTGCATAAAACATGTAGATAACATCAATAATGTGGCATGGAACATAAGAAATTATCGATACGTCGGAGACGTATCACCATCCACTCCTTCTTTATATAAGTGTGGGTCATCCCAAAAATAATGCCTCAATTCATAAAAGAATTTCCTCCTTTGCTGAGCTGAAAAGGTTGGAGGCAAGTACTTGGAAACAATAAAGTTAGCATAATCAGCATACCAAGGACTATCTCGCGAGCTCACCTTTATTACAGCCAATTGTTCATTTGGAAAACTATCATTAACAGGAACAAGATCATAAACAATATTTTCCAATCTAGACAAATTATCAGCAACAGGATTATCAGCACCTTTCCTATCTACAATATGTAAATCAAATTCTTGCAAAGAAGCACCCATCTAATAAGCCTTGGCTTAGCATCTTTCTTTTCCATAAGGTACCTAATTGCAGCATGATCAGTATGAATTGTGACTTTTGAATCAACAATATAAGGTCTAAACTTGTCACAAGCAAAAACTAGAACTAATAATTCTTTTTCAGTTGTAGCATAATTTCTTTGAGCAGCATCAAGAGTTTTACTAGCATAATGAATAACATTCAAATTTTTATCTACTCGCTGTCCAAGAACAACACCTACAGCAAAATCACTAGCATCACACATAATTTCAAAAGGTAAATTCCAATCAGGAGGTTCAACCACAGGAGCAGTTGTTAAGGCTTTCTTTAGAGTTTCAAAAGCTTCCTTACAATCATCATCAAAAACAAAAGGTACATCTTTTTGAAGAATATTAGTAAGAGGCTTTGAAATTTTAGAGAAATATTTAATAAATCACCTATAAAAACCAGCATGACCAAGAATACTACGAATACCTTTAAAATCCTTAGGATAGGGCATCTTCTCAATTGCTTCAACTTTAGCTCTATCAACTTCAATACCTCTCTCAGAAATTTTATGTCCCAATACAATTCCTTCATTAACCATAAAGTGACATTTCTCCTAATTAAGAACAAGGTTAGTTTCTTCACATCTCTGCATAACTTTATCAAGGTTTCGCAAACAATTATCAAAAGAATTCCCATAGACAGAAAAATCATCCATGAATACCTCTACAATCTTTTCACAAAAGCCATGAAAAATAGCAGACATGCATCTTTGAAAAGTAGCAGGAGCATTACATAAACCAAAAGGCATACGCCTATAAGCATAAGTTCCATAGGGACAAGTGAAGGTGGTTTTCTCTTGATCTTTAGCTCTAACAGCAATTTCTGAAAACCCAAAATAACCATCAAGAAAACAGAAATGAGTATTTTTAGATAACCTTTCTAGCATTTGATCAATAAAAGGTAAAGGGTAATGATCTTTCTTAGTAAATTTATTAACTTTTCGAAAATCAATGCACATTTTATACCCTACAACTACTCTTTGAGGGATGAGCTCATCATTATCGTTAGGTACAATAGTTATTCCTCCTTTCTTAGGAACACAATGCACAGGACTAACCCATCTACTATCAGCAATAGGATATATAATACCAGCTTCAAGAAGTTTTAATACCTCATTCCTTACCACATCCTTCATCTTAGGAATTAGACGACGCTGATGTTCAACAACAGGCTTTGCATCATCTTCCATGTTGATGGCATGTTGGCAAATAGAGGGAGAAATCCCCTTCAAGTCATCAAGAGTGTAGCCAATAGCTCCTCGGTGTTTCTTCAATATTTCCAATAATCTTTCTTCCTCAAAATCTGAAAGCTTAGCACTAATAATAACAGGATATGTTTTCTTATCATCAATATAAGCATACTTAAGATTATCAGGCAACGGTTTCAAATCAAAAACAGGATCTTCCTTTGGCGGTGGTGTTGTACCTAGATCTTCAACCGGTAAGTCATGTTTAAGAATAGGTTGTCGAAGGAAAATTTCATCAAGCTCATTCCTTTCTTCCCTAAAGACTTCACTCTCATGATCCTCCAAATGTTGCTGCAAAGGATTATTAGGAGCAAGAGCAATAGATGCAAGCTGTTCAACTCTAAAATCATCATTAGGCAATTCAGCTTGATAAGGAACTTTGTCAAATTTAGAGAAATTAAACTCATAATATTCACCAACAAATTTATTCACAATTTTCTCTTTCTTGCAATCTATAATAGCTCCACAAGTATTTAGAAAAGGTCTACCAAAAATAATAGGACAAGTCTTACTAGCAGCAGAACCAAGTACCAAAAGGTCAGCAGGATATTTAATCTTACCACATAGAACTTCCACATCTCGAACAATACCAATAGGAGAGATAGTTTCTATATTAGCTAGCCGAATAACCACATCAATATCTTCAAGTTCACAAGAACCAATTTCATGCATGATTTCCCTGTAAAGCTCATAAGGAATGGCACTAGTACTTGCACAAATATCGCATAAACCATAATAACAATGATCACCAATTCTAACAGAGAGCATAGGAACACTGACTTTCCTAGACTTACTAGGATGTGAAACAATATTAGAAGCATCTTCACAGAAAATGATGTGACCATCTTCTACACTTTCAGTCACAAGGTCTTTAACTATTGCAACAGCAGGTTCAATATTTATTTGTTCCTCATGTTCTATAGGTTTGTTTGCACTTTTGTTAACCACAATAGTTATAACAGAATACTCCTTCATTTTAGCAGGAAAAGGAATTTTTCAATATAAGCTTCAGGAAGAATGTGATCAACAGTTTTAACTTCAATACATTTACCTATAGGTGAATCAGTTTTATCTTTGTAGGGTTCATGATACTTATTAAAATTATTCCTAGGCAATTCAAAATGAGAGGCAAAAGCTTTATAAAAATTTGAAACAACTTGAGAGTCAAGACCATAAGTAGCACTCATATTTCGAAATTTATCAGTATCCATAAAAGTTTCAATGCATTCATAATCATAATTTATACCTGACTCTCTACCTTTGTCGTTCTCCCAACCTTCAGTATTCTCCTGAATCCGATCAAGAAGGTCCCATTTAAACTCTTCTTTGTTGCGTGTGAATGATCCAGAACAAGTAGTATCCAGCCAGGTTTTATCTTGAAAAGAAAGTCTTGCGTAGAAATTATCAATGATGATATTACCAGGAAGCTCATGAATGGGGCATTTGAGCATTAAAGACTTCAATCTCCCCCTTGCCTGTGAAATACTCTCTCCATCATGAGGCCGGAAATTATATATGCGGTTTCGGTCTTTATGAATTTCACTTGGAGGATAGAATTTAGAATAAAATAGAGGCACAATATCCTTCCAATCAAGAGAATTCCCATTCTTCAGCAATTTATACCAATGTGCCGCTTTACCAGACATCGATATAGAGAATAGTTTCTTCCTAACTTCATCCATAGAAATACCTGCACACTTGAATAACTCGCATAATTCATGTAAAAACAGTAAATGATCTCCAGGATGGATAGTTCCATCCCCTTCATAGCGGTTATCCACAACGCGTTCAATAATTTTCATAGGTATTTTATATGGAATCACTTTCTCACCTGGCGCCTCATCCACTACCTTTGCAGTAGTAGTAGATTTTCCAAATAGGAATTTGATGTCTACTCACGCTTCTTTTCCTGTAGACATTGTTGGGCCTCCAAGAGCAGAGGTTTGTAGAACAGCAGCAAGTTTTCCCTTAAGTGGATCACCCAAGGTTTATCGAACTCAGGGAGGAAGAGGTCAAAGATATCCCTCTCAAGCAACCCTGCGATCACAATACAAGAAGTCTCTTGTGTCCCCAACACACCCAATACACTTGTCAGATGTACAGGTGCACTATTTCGGCGAAGATATAGTGAAATACAGGTGGTATGAATGAATATGAGCAGTAGTAATGGCGCCAGAAAATAGCTTGCTGGCGTGCAGTTGATGGTGGTAATATTGCAGGAAGTACAGATGCAGTAGAACAGTAAATAAGCGATGATTGCAGTATTTGGAAACAAGGCCTAGGGATCATACTTTCACTAGTGGACACTCTCAACATTGATCACATAATAAAACCACTCTACACTCTCTTGTTGGATGACGAACACCACTAATTGTGTAGGGCTACAAGAGCACCTCAATGCCGGAGTTAACAAGCTCCACAACATTCGATGTTCATATTTAAATAACCTTAGAGTGCATGATTGATCAATGCAATTATACCAAGTACTAACATAGCATGCACACTGTCACCATCAAGCTATGAAAGGAGGAATAGATCACATCAATACCATCATAGTAATAGTTAACTTCATAATCTACAAGAGATCACAATCATAAACTACGCCAAGTACTACATGATGCACACACTATCACCGTTACATCATGAAGGAGGAATAGAGTACTTTAATAACATCACTAGAGTAGCACATAGATTAATAGTGATACAAAGCTCATATGAATCTCAATCATGTAAGGCAGCTCATGAGATCATTGTATTGAAGTACATGGGAGAGAGATTAACCACATAGCTACCGGTACAGCCCTTAGCCTCGAGGGAGAACTACTCCCTCCTCATGGGAGACAGCAGCGGTGATGAAGATGGCGGTCGTGTCGATGGAGATGCCTTCCGGGGGCACTTCCCCATCCCGGCGGCGTGGCGGAACAGAGACTTCTGTCCCCCAGATCTTGGCTTCGCGATGGCGGCGGCTCTGGAAGGTTTCTCGTATTGTGGCTTATTCTGTCGAAGATTTAGGTCAGGACGGCTTAAATAGGCGGAGAATCGGAGTCGGAGGCGGTCTGGGGCCACCAGACAACAGGGGGCGCGCCCCCCCTTGGGCCACGCCGGCCACATGTGTGGTGGGCCTGTGGCTCTCCTCTGGTCCCTCTCCGGTGTTCTGGAAGCTTCGTGGAATTATAAGATACTGGGCGTTGATTTCGTCCAATTCCGAGAATATTTCCTTACTAGGATTTCTGAAACCAGAAACAGCAGAAAATAGGAACTGGCACTTCGGCATCTTGTCAATAGGTTAGTCCAGAAAATGCATAATAATGACATAAAGTGTGAACAAAACATGTAAGTAATGTCATAAAACAAGCATGGAACATAAGAAATTATCGATACGTTGGAGACGTATCAGCATCCCCAAGCTTAGTTCCTACTCGTCCTCGAGTAGGTAAACGATAACAAAGATAATTTCTGAAGTGACATGCTACCAACATAATCTTGATCCAATAATGATGTAAAGCATATGAACTGAGATCAAATCACTCAAAGCAAATGTCTATATTGATATAAGAGATGATAATGCAAGAGTTATTCAAGCTAGAAGTTTTCATGAACTATTGCTTCAAAGACATGAAACCGTACAAAGTTCATTAAAGATGTGTTAAGTATCCAGCGTAGCAGTTCTATCCTTCATTCCAAGCATCAAGTAAATTTTCACAACATAAGAAGGATTCAGTCAAGTAAACATAAACATGAACGTCATGAATCAACTGTTTCGAAGTCTACTCAACCGGTGAGCGCAAGCATTTGGTATTAGCACCAGGATGTTATGGCATAAAGAACGTTAATGTGGGTTTTGAAGGCCAAATGGAAGAAAGTCTTACAAAGCTATAAGTGATTATTAGACAAGAGGAAGTCTTATAATCAAAGCTATGCAAGGAGTAGTGATTGCCATGCAACGGATGCACATAGAGCTATATGTGTATGAAAGCTCTACAATGGAACTAGTGGGGGTGCATCCAACTTGGTTGCTCACGAAGACCTAGAGCACTTTTGAGGAAGCTCATCATTGGAATATACAACCCAAGTTCTATAGTGTAAATTCTCCACATAGTTATACTAGTAAAACATGAAAACTCTCTCATATGAAGTGTAGGTGCTAAACATGAGCACAAATGATGACTATGAATAATGCAAGTGCTAAAACATGAGCACAAGTGTGGATAAAAGATAGTAATGCTGCCCCTTTTTATTTATTCCCTTTTTTTCTTTTTCTTTTCTATTTTTTCTTTCTTTTCTTTTTCTCCTTTTGATGGCCTCCATAGGTCTTTTCACTTTTAGGGGCAACATCCTAATATGACAACACACTTTTAGGTACAAATAACTCATAATGAATGAAACATGATGTATAAAACTGTATGCCTCTGCCAGTGTAGCAGGATGTGCAATGATCTAGCGTAACATGGGTAAACCACACATCAGCTGTATAGAATCATGCAAAGCAATATGTAAATAATGAATAACAACAAGTCATGTAATGTAAGATGGAAGTTGCATGGCAATATATCTCGGAACAACTATGGAAATGCTGTGGTAGGTAGGTATGGTGGCTGTTTTGAGGAGATGTATGGGCTTATGTGTAGGAGAACAAGAGAAAGTCCTCCCACGGGTTTGGATGTACCGGCGAAGTATGCACAATTCTCAATGTGAGCAAAAGGCAATGCACAGTACCGAAGAGGCTAGCAAATTTGGATGGTGGAAGTGCCAAAAACCGTAGCTTAACATTAGTCAAAAAGAACTCACAAGCTTATTGCAAACAACTAGCAGGTTCATCATTAAGAGCATGATTAAAATTTACTCCAAGGAGGGACGTTCACGGTGGCACAAGTACCCCGCTAGCTCCCTTGACCTTCAGCACAACTTAGTTATTACGATGAACTCTCAGACATGGAAAGCTATCAAGTCCAACTACACCTTCAAATATTCAAAAAAAAAATTGTAGTACGGCACAAGCTTAAAGACAACAATCCACTACTAATTTTAACTTATTCATCCAGCAAGCCTTACCATCTAAATACCTCAAAACGTTTGCAAAGAATCAAGTTATGAAAGCTCAATGATCTACAAAATTATGCAAGTGTTTCATTATACCACTACCACATGTAGCATTTTCTGTTTCCAACCTTTGCCATGAACATTAAAAGTAAAGCTAAGAACACATTTGTTCATATGAACTAGCGGAGCGTGTCTCTCTCCCACACAAGCATTTATTCAGAGAATGAAAATAACAAAACAAAAATAAAACACACAGACGCTCCAAGTAAAGCACATAAGATGTGACCGCATAAAAATATAGTTTCAAGAGAAGAAACCTGATAAATTGTTGATGAAGAAGGGGATGCCCAAGGTATCCCTAAGCTTAGACGCTTGAGTCTTCTTGAAGTATGCAGGGATGAACCATGGGGGCATCCCCAAGCTTAGACCTTTTACTCTTCTTGATCACATTATATCATCCTCCTCTCTTGACCCTTGAAAACTTCCTCCACACCAAACTCGAAACAAACTCATTAGAGGGTTAGTGCATAATCAAAAATTCACATGTTCAGAGGTGACACAATTATTCTTAACACTTCTGGACATTGCACAAAGCTACTGGAAGTTAATGGAATAAAGAAATCCATCCAACACAGCAAAAGAGGCAATGCGAAATAAAAGGCAGAATCTGTCAAAACAGAACAGTCCGTAAAGACGAATTTTTTTAGAGGCACCAGACTTGCTCAGATGAAAATGATCAAATTGAATTAAAGTTGCGTACATATCTGAGGATCACTCACATAAATTGGCAGATTTTTCTGAGTTACCTACAGAGAACCCTGCCCAAATTCGTGACAGACAGAAATTTGTTTCTGCGCAGTAATCCAAATCTAGTATGAACCTTACTATCAAAGACTTTACTTGGCACAACAATGCAATAAAAGAAAGATAAGGAGAGGTTGCTACAATAGTAACAACTTCCAAGACTCAAATATAAAACAAAGTTGCTGTAGTAAAATAAAAACATGGGTTATCTCCCAAGAAGTGCTTTCTTTATAGCCATTAAGATGGGCTCAGCAATTTAAATGATGCACTCATAAAGATGAGAGTTGAAGCAAAAGAGAGCATCAAAAGGCAAGTATGAAACAAATTTAAGCCTAACCCACTTCCTATGAAAAGGAATCTTGTAAATAAACAAGTCATGTAGGCATAATGCAATAAGCATAGGAAAACTAGACAAGCGCAACTTCAAAATTTTCAGCATGTAGAGAGGTGTTTTAGTAACATGAAAATTTCTACAACCATATTTTCCTCTCTCATAAAGATTTTCAGTAGCATCATGAACAAACTCAACAATATAACTATCAAATGAAACATTCTTATCATGAGCTATATGCATAAAATTATTACTCTCCACATAAGCATCATCAATTTTATTAGTTGTAGTGGGAGCAAATTCAACAAGGTAGCTATCTTCAAATATAGGAGGCATATTGTAATCATAATTAAATTTATCCTCCATAGTAGGTGGCACCAAAAGACCACTATCGTTATAATCATCATAAATATGAGGCAAAGTATCATCAAAGAAAATTTTCTCCTCAATGCTTGGGGGACTAAAAATATCATGCTCATCAAAACCAGCTTCCCCAAGCTTAGAATTTTCCATATCATTAGCAACAGTGGTGTTCAAAGCATTCATACTAATAACATTGCCATTAGCATGCAAATAAGGTTCCATAGGTTTTTCAATTTTTGCAACACACCATTTATGTCTTAACTCAGGAAATAGATTAAAGAGCTCACAGTTGTTTTCCATTATGCCTTACTAGTGTTTAACAAGAAACAAAAAGATGCAATTGCAGGATCTAAAGGAAATAGCTTCGAGCACTTACAACGGCGCCGGAAAATAGCTTAGTTGCCAGGATCCGGAGTGTGAGTACCTTTTACCTTTCCTCCCCGGCAACGGCGCCAGAAAATAGCTTGATGTCTACTCACGCTTCTTTTCCTGTAGACAGTGTTGGGCCTCCAAGAGCAGAGGTTTGTAGAACAGCAGCAAGTTTTCCCTTAAGTGGATCACCCAAGGTTTATCGAACTCAGGGAGGAAGAGGTCAAAGATATCCCTCTCAAGCAACCCTGCGATCACAATACAAGAAGTCTCTTGTGTCCCCAACACACCCAATACACTTGTCAGATGTATAGGTGCACTAGTTCGGCGAAGAGATAGTGAAATACAGGTGGTATGAATGAATATGAGCAGTAGTAACGGTGCCAGAAAATAGCTTGCTGGCGTGCAGTTGATGGTGGTAATATTGCAGGAAGTACAGATGCAGTAGAACAGTAAATAAGCGATGATTGCAGTATTTGGAAACAAGGCCTAGGGATCATACTTTCACTAGTGGACACTCTCAACATTGATCACATAATAAAACCACTCTACACTCTCTTGTTGGATGATGAACACCACTAATTGTGTAGGGCTACAAGAGCACCTCAATGCCGGAGTTAACAAGCTCCACAACATTCGATGTTCATATTTAAATAACCTTAGAGTGCATGATAGATCCACGCAATTATACCAAGTACTAACATAGCATGCACATTGTCACCATCAAGCTATGAAAGGAGGAATAGATCACATCAATACCATCATAGTAATAGTTAACTTCATAATCTACAAGAGATCACAATCATAAACTACGCCAAGTACTACATGATGCACACACTGTCACCATTACATCATGAAGGAGGAATAGAGTACTTTAATAACATCACTAGAGTAGCACATAGATTAATAGTGATACAAAGCTCATATGAATCTCAATCATGTAAGGCAGCTCATGAGATCATTGTACTGAAGTACATGGGAGAGAGATTAACCACATAGCTACTGGTACAACCCTTAGCCTCGAGGGAGAACTACTCCCTCCTCATGGGAGACAGCAGCGGTGATGAAGATGGCGGTGGTGTCGATGGAGATGCCTTCCGGGGGCACTTCCCCATCCCGGCGGCGTGCCGGAACAGAGACTTCTGTCCCCCAGATCTTGGCTTCGCGATGGCAGCGGCTCTGGAAGGTTTCTCGTATCGTGGCTTATTCATGTCGAAGATTTAGGTCAGGACGGCTTAAATAGGCGGTGAATCGGAGTCGGAGGGGGTCTAGGGCCGCCAGACAATAGGGGGCGCGCCCCCCCTTGGGCCGCGTCGGCCACATGTGTGGTGGGCCTGTGGCTCTCCTCTGGTCCCTCTCCGGTGTTCTGGAAGCTTCGTGGAATTATAAGATACTGGGCGTTAATTTCGTCCAATTCCGAGAATATTTCCTTACTAGGATTTCTGAAACCAAAAACAGCAGAAAACAGGAACTGGCACTTCGGCATCTTGTCAATAGGTTAGTTCCAGAAAATGCATAATAATGACATAAAGTGTGAACAAAACATGTAAGTAATGTCATAAAACAAGCATGGAACATAAGAAATTATCGATACATTGGAGACGTATCAGAATTCAAGAGAAGATCTCTGCATAATGAATTATAGCAGCAGACATAAATATAAACAGCACGTACAGTAAAAGTTTTCCTTACCAATTCCACTTGCCAATAGCGCTTCACTCCCCGGCAACGGCGCCAGAAAATAGTCTTGATGACCCACAAGTATAGGGGGTGTATCGGAGTACTTTCGATAAATAAGAGTGTCGAACCCAACGAGGAGCAGAATGTGTTGACAAGCAGTTTCGATGAAGGATTCACTGTAAATGCTCACAGACAAGTTTTCAGGGGTTTTTGATATAGCTGATAAATAAAATACAAGTAAGTTAAATGCGGGAATAATAATTGCAGCAAGTGGCCCAATCCTTTTTAGCACAAAGAACAAGCCGGTTTGTTTACTTATGATGGCCAAACGTTCTTGAGGACACACAGGAATTTAGTCTAGTGCTTTCGCTTCATATAGTTGATTAATCTTCATTGTTTTGATAAGTGTTGTGTGGGTGAACCTATGCTAATGCACCGCCCTTACTAGGACTAATACATACTTGTGATTAAACCCCTTGCAAGCATCCGCAAATACAAGAAAGTAATTAAGATAAATCTAACCACAGCCTTAAACTCTGAGATCCTGCTATCCCTCATGCATCGATATACCAACGAGGGTTCAGGTTGTTGTCACTCCGGCAACCCCACGATTAGCAAACGAATACAAGATGCATTCCCCTAGGCCCATAAAGGTGAAGTATCATGTAGTCAACGTTCACATGACACCACTAGAAGAATAACACCACAACCTAAATATAAAACCATTAAATATTACTCAACATAGTTCACTACTAACATTTAGACTTCACCCATGTCCTCAAGAACTAAACGAACTACTCACAAGACATCATATGGAACATGATCAGAGGTGATATGATGATGAATAACAATCTGAACATAAACCTTGATTCAATGGTTTCACTCAATAACATCAATAACAAGGATTAATCAACACCGGGAGAGCTTCCCATATGAAATAATCAAGATTCAACCCAAGATGTTACAGCGGAGACGAGGTGCAGCGGTGGAGATGACGGTGTCGGTGGTGGAGATGATGATGATGATCCCAATGAAGTCCAGCTCGATGACGGTGATGATGGCGACAATTTTCCCCTCCGGGAGGGAATTTCCCTGGCAGATTTCAGCCTGCCGGAGAGCTCTTTTCTCTTTGGTGTTTTCCGCCCCGCAGAGGCGGCTGCGACTATCCTTGATGTTCTGTCGTACCTTAGGGTTTCTGGGAGATGAAGTACGCAAAAGGGCGATGGCCGAGGGGGGTCGTGGGCCCCCTCCCCACATGGCGGCGCGCCAGCCCTGGTGGCCGCGCTGGCCTATGGGGAGGTGACACGCGTACAGCATGCGACCGTTGGGAACCCCAAGAGGAAGGTGTGATGCGTACAACAACAAGTTTTCCCTCAGTAAGAAACCAAGGTTTATCGAACCAGTAGGAGCCAAGAAGCACGTTGAAGGCTGATGGCGTCAGAGTGTAGTGCGGCGCAACACCAGGGATTCCGGCGCCAATGTGGAACCTGCACAACACAACCAAATTACTTTTCCCCAACGTGACAGTGAGGTTGTCAATCTCACCGGCTTGCTGTAACAAAGGATTAGATGTATAGTGTGGATGATGATGTTTGCAGAAAACAGTAGAGCGAGTATTGCAGTAGATTGTATTCGATGTAAAAGAATGGCCCGGGGTCCACAGTTCACTAGTGGTGTCTCTCCCATAAAATAAATAGCATGTTGGGTGAACAAATTACAGTTGGGCAATTGACAAATAAAGAGGGCATGACCATGCACATACATGTTATGATGAGTAGTGTGAGATTTAATTGGGCATTACGACAAAGTACATAGATCGCTATCTAGCATGCATCTATGCCTAAAAAGTCCACCTTCAGGTTATCATCCGAACCCCCTCTAGTATTAAGTTGCAAACAACAGACAATTGCATTAAGTATGGTGCGTAATGTAATCAACAAATACATCCTTAGACATAGCATTGATGTTTTATCCCTAGTGGCAACAGCACATCCACAACCTTAGAACTTTCTGTCACTGTCCCAGATTTAATGGAGGCATGAACCCACTATCGAGCATAAATACTCCCTCTTGGAGTTACAAGTAACGACTTGGCCAGAGCCTCTACTAATAACGGAGAGCATGCAAGATCATAAACAACACATAGATGATAGATCAATAATCAACATAGCATAGTATTCCATATTCATCGGATCCCAACAAACGCAACATGTAGCATTACAAATAGATGATCTTGATCATGTTAGGCAGCTCACAAGATCGACAATGATAGCACAATTAGGAGAAGACGACCATCTAGCTACTGCTATGGACCCATAGAGGGGTGAACTACTCACACATCACTCCGGAGGCGACCATGGCGGTGAAGAGTCCTCCGGGAGATGATTCCCCTCTCTGGCAGGGTGCCGGAGGCGATCTTCTGAATCCCCTGAGATGGGATTGGCGGCGGCGGCGTCTCTGGAAGGTTTTCCGTATCGTGGCTCTCGGTACTGGAACTATTATCGAAGAAGGCTTATGTAGGCGGAAGGGTAGGTCAGGGGGCGCCACGAGGGGCCCACACGCTAGGGCCGCGCGGCCCAAGCCTTGGCCGTGGCGCCCTACTGTGGCGTCGCCTCGTCGCCCCACTTCGTTTCCCTTTCGGACTTCTGGAAGCTTCGTGGAAAAATAAGATCCTGGGCGTTGATTTCGTCCAATTCCGAGAATATTTCCTTACTAGGATTTCTGAAACCAAAAACAGCAGAAAATAGCAACTGGCTCTTCGGCATCTTGTTAATAGGTTAGTGCCGGAAAATGCATAAATATGACATAAAGTATGTATAAAACATGTGTGTATCATCATAAAACAAGCATGGAACATAAGAAATTATCGATACGTTGGAGACGTATCAGGAGGGCCCATGGCAGCCCTCCTCGGCCTCCCCTTTTGGCTGGCTCCATCATCTGGAAAAATAGGAGCTTCGGTATATTTTCCGTAAATTGTTGATCTTCAGAAATATTGTATCATGACGGTGCTTTTTCCAGAAGAATTCTGACTCCGGTGAGTAATTCTCCAATAATCATGAAACATGCAAAATAGGTGAAATAACATAATTATCATCTCTAAATATGAAATATATCAGTGAATAACAGTAAATTATGATATAAAATAGTGATGCAAAATGGACGTATCACATGTTAGCCGCTGTGTTCTCATCTCTCCGAACGTACTTGACTTCGTATCCGAGGAAGCATTTGGCGATCTCATCAACTTCGTCTCTGTAAGCCGCCATAATGGAGTTTCTGGCGTTCCAGGTTTCGGCTACTTGTTGTGCCACCAGGTCAGAATCTCCGCAGCATATGATGTGCTTGATCCCAATTTCCTTAGCGATGCGTAGACCGTGTAGTAGAGCCATGTTGTTTGTAGCTTCAAAGTGAATATGCAGAACTTATTGCAGTTCTTCTCCAGTAGGGGACTTCAGGGTGACTCTGGCTCCTGAGCCTTAATGCTGCTTGGATCCATCAAAGTGCATGACCCAAGTTTCAGGTTCCAGCTCCAATTCGGCATCCGGAGCTTCTGTCCAATCCGCGACAAATCTGCCAGAATCTGGGACTTGATCGCAGTCCTGGCTTTGTAAGTGATGTCGAAGGCAGATAATTCTATGCCACACTTTGCTGTGCGTCTTGTTGCGTCAGCGTTGTTAAGAATCGTTGACAGTGGAGCCTTGCTCACGACTGTCATGGGATGCTCTTGGAAGTAGTGTCTCAGCTTCCTGCTACCTAGGAATACGCCATAGGCTAGCTTCTGAAAGTGAGGATATCTTTGTTTGGATTCCGTTAGTACTTCGCTAATGTAATAGACTGGTCTCTGGACTCCATATTCATGACCTTCTTCCTTTCGCTCCACCACGATGACGATGCTAGTGACTTTGTTGGAAGCTAATAGGTAAAGGAGCCTAGGCTCTGACTCTCCCGGAGCTGCTAAAATAGGTGGGGAGACGAGTATTTCCTTCAATCCCTGAAGTGCTACGTCTGCTGTGTCATCCCAGACAAATTTGTCTGTTTTCTTCAGCAGTTTGTATAAAGGTAGTGCCTTCTCGCCAAGACGGCTAACAAACCTACTGATTGCTGCAACACAACCAGTTAGTCGTTGCACATCTTTGAGACAAGTTGGCCTTTTGATGCACAGGATTGCCTTGATTTTTTATGGGTTAACTTCGATGCCTCTATGAGAGACGATGAAGCCAAGGAGTTTTCCGGCTGGCCCGCCAAAGAAGCACTTCAGCGGATTTAACATACCGTCGGAGGTTCTCAAAGGTTTCTGTGAGGTCGCTAATCAAGTCGGATCCTTTCTGGGTCATGAACGCGATGTCATCGACGTAGGCTGATGTCTACGCACGCTTCTATTCCTGTAGACAGTGTTGGGCCTCCAAGAGCAGAGGTTTGTAGAACAGCAACAAGTTTTCCTTAAGTGAATCACCCAAGGTTTATCGAACTCAGGGAGGTAGAGGTCAAAGATATCCCTCTTAAGCAACCCTGCAATTACGATACAAGAAGTCTCTAGTGTCCCCAACACACCGAATACACTTGTCAGATGTATAGGTGCACTAGTTCGGCGAAGAGATAGTGAAATACAAGTAATATGGATGATTGTAAGTAGTAATTGCAATCTGAAATAAAGATGGAAGCAAGCAAACATGTAACAGAACTTGTTGGAAACGGTGTTTCAATGCTTAGAAACAAGGCCTAGGGATCATACTTTCACTAGTGGACACTCTCAACAATGATCACATAATAAAACTACTCTACACTCTCTTGTTGGATAACAAACACCATTCATTGTGTAGGGCTACAAGAGCTCCCTGATACGTCCCAAACATATCTATAATTTCTTATGTTCCATGCTACTTTATTGATGATACTCACATGTTTTATACACACTTTATGTCATATTTATGCATTTTCCGGCACTAACCTATTGACAAGATGCCGAAGAGCCAGTTGTTGTTTTCTGCTGTTTTTGGTTTCAGAAATCCTAAAAAGGAAATATTCTCGGAATTGGACGAAATCAACGCCCAGGGTCTTATTTTTCGACGAAGCTTCCAGAAGACCGAAAGGGAAACGAAGTGGGGCGACGAGGCGCCGCCACGCCAGGGCCGCGCGGCCAAGGGTGGGGCCGCGCCTCCCTAGTGTGTGGGGCCCTCGCGTCGCCTCCTGACCTACCCTTCCGCCTACTTAAAGCCTTCGTCGCGAATACCCCAGTACCGAGAGCCACGATACGGAAAACCTTCCAGAGACGCCGCCGCCGCCAATCCCATCTCGGGGGATTCAGGAGATCGCCTCCGGCACCCTGCCGGAAAGGGAATCATCTCCCGGAGGACTCTTCATCGCCATGATTGCCTCCGGAGTGATGTGTGAGTAGTTCACCCCTGGACTATGGGTCCATAGCAGTAGCTAGATGGTTGTCTTCTCCTCAATGTGCTATTATTGTTAGATCTTGTGAGCTGCCTAACATGATCAAGATCATCTATTTGTAATGCTACATGTTGCGTTTGTTGGGATCCGATGAATATGGAATACTATGTTATGTTGATTATCAATCTATCATCTATGTGTTGTTTATGATCTTGCATGCGCTCCGTTGCTAGTAGAGGCTCTGGCCAAGTCGTTACTTGTAAATCCAAGAGGGAGTATATATGCTCGATAGTGGGTTCATGCCTCCATTAAATCTGGGACAGTGACAGAAAGTTCTAAGGTTGTGAATGTGCTGTTGCCACTAGGGATAAAACATCAATGCTATGTCTAAGGATATTTGTGTTGATTACATTACGCACCATACTTAATGCAATTGTCTGTTGTTTGCAACTTAATACTGGAAGGGGTGCGGATGCTAACCCGAAGGTGGACTTTTTAGGCATAGATGCATGCTGGATAGCGGTCTATGTACTTTGTCGTAATGCCCAATTGAATTTCACACTACTCATCATAATATGTATGTGCATTGTCATGCCATCTTTATTTGTCAATTGCCCAACTGTAATTTGTTCACCCAACATGCTATTTCTTATTGGAGAGACACCACTAGTGAACTGTGGACCCCGGTCCATTCTTTACATCGAATACAATCTACTGCAATACTTGTCTTACTGTTCTTCGCAAACATCATCATCCACACTATACATCTAATCCTTTGTTACAGCAAGCCGGTGAGATTGACAACCTCACTGTTAAGTTGGGGCAAAGTATTTTGGTTGTGTTGTGCAGGTTCCACGTTGGCGCCGGAATCCCTGGTGTTGCGCTGCACTACACTCCGCCACCATCAACCTTCAACGTGCTTCTTGACTCCTACTGGTTCGATAACCTTGGTTTCTTACTAAGGGAAAACTCACTGCTATATGCATCACACCTTCCTCTTGGGGTTCCCAATGGACGAGTGCTTTACCGTCACAAGCAACGTTTTTTCTGGCGCCGTTGCCGAGGAGATCAAGACACGCTGCAAGGGGAGTCTCCACTTCCAATCTCTTTACTTTGTTTTTGTCTTGCTTAATTTTATTTACTGCTTTGTTTGCTCATTATATCAAAAATACAAAAAAATTAGTTACTTGCTTTACTTTATTTACTATCCTGTTTGCGTTCTCCATATTAAAAACACAAAAAAATTAGTTACTTGCATTTACTTTATCTAGTTTGCTTTATTTACTATTGCTAAAATGGGTACTCCTGAAAATACTAAGTTGTGTGACTTCACTAGCACAAATAATAATGATTTCTTATGCACACCTATTGCTCCACCTGCTACTACAACAGAATTCTTTGAAATTAAACCCGCTTTACTAAATCTTGTTATGAGAGAGCAATTTTCTGGTGTTAGTTCTGATGATGCTGCTGCCCATCTTAATAATTTTGTTGAACTTTGTGAAATGCAAAAGTATAAGGATGTAGATGGTGACATTATAAAATTAAAATTGTTTCCTTTGTCATTAAGAGGAAGAGCTAAAGATTGGTTGCTATCTTTGCCTAAGAATAGTATTGATTCATGGACTAAATGTAAGGATGCTTTCATTGGTAGATATTATCCTCCTGCTAAAATTATATCTTTGAGAAGTAGCATAATGAATTTTAAGCAATTGGATAATGAGCATGTTGCCCAAGCATGGGAAAGAATGAAATCTTTGGTTAAAAATTGCCCAACCCATGGACTGACTACTTGGATGATCATCCAAACCTTTTATGCAGGATTGAATTTTTCTTCGCGGAACCTATTCGATTCAGCTACTGGAGGTACTTTTATGTCCATCACTCTAGGCGCCGCAACAAAGCTTCTTGATGATATGATGATTAATTACTCTGAATGGCACACGGAAAGAGCTCCACAAGGTAACAAGGTAAATTCTATTGAAGAAACCTCCTCCTTGAGTGATAAGATTGATGCTATTATGTCTATGCTTGTGAATGGTAGATCTAATGTTGATCCTAACAATGTTCCGTTAGCTTCATTGGTTGCTCAAGAAGAGCATGTTGATGTGAACTTCATTAAAAATAATAATTTCAACAACAATGCCTATCGGAATAATTCTAGTAACAACTATAGGCCATATCCTTCTAATAATGGTAATGGTTATGGTAATTCTTATGGGAATTCTTACAACAATAATAGGAATGTACCCCCTGGTCTTGAAGCCATGCTTAAAGAATTTATTAGTACACAAATTGCTTTTAACAAATCTGTTGAAGAAAAGCTTGGCAAAATTGATATTCTTGCTTCTAAAGTTGATAGTCTTGCTGCTGATGTTGATCTTTTAAAATTGAAAGTTATGCCTAATGAAAATAAAGATATTAAGTCATTTGCTACAGCAAACGCCATCCAAGTTAGAATTAATGAGAATATTAGATTGATGGCAGAATTGTGTGCTAGGTGGGAAAAAGAAGAAAATGCTAAAGAGAATAATGTAGCCAAAGTTTGGACTATTACCACCACTAGTAATGATAATGCTTCACATGTTGCTACACCTCCTACTATCAATGGTAAAATAATTGGTGTTGGCAATGTTTCTACTCCTAATGCAAAGCTTGCAAAACTTCCTGAAACTGCTAAAACTGCTGAAATTGCTTGTGATAAAACTGCTGAATTTTTTCAAAATGTTGGGGACAATGATCCCATTGCTTTAGATCATAATGGTTTAGATTTTGATGATTGTCACATCTCTGAAGTTATAAAGTTCTTACAAAAACTTGCTAGAATTCCCAATGCTAGTGCTATAAATTTGTCCTTTACAAAACATATTACAAATGCTCTCATAAAAGCTAGGGAAGAAAAATTAAAACTTGAAACTTCTATTCCTAGAAAGTTAGAAGATGGTTGGGATCCCATCATTAAGATGAAGGTCAATGATTTTGATTGTAATGCTTTATGTGATCTTGGTGCAAGTATTTCCGTTATGCCTAGGAAAATCTATAATATGCTTGACTTGCCACCATTGAAAAATTGTTATTTGGATGTTAATCTTGCTGATAATTCTACCAAGAAACCTTTGGGGAGGATTGATAATGTTCGCATTACGGTTAACAATAACCTCGTCCCCATTGATTTTGTTGTCTTGGATATTGAATGCAATGCATCTTGTCCCATTATATTGGGAAGACCTTTTCTTCGAACTGTTGGTGCTATTATTGATATGAAGGAAGGTAATATTAAATATCAATTTCCTCTCAAGAAAGGTATGGAACACTTCCCTAGAAAGAGAATGAAGTTACCTTTTGATTCTATCATTAGAACAAATTATGATGTTGATGCTTCATCTTTTGATAACACTTGATACACACTTTCTGCGCCTAGCTGAAAGGCGTTAAAGAAAAGCGCTTATGGGAGACAACCCATGATTTTACTTTTGCACTTTTGTTTTATATTTGAGTCTTGGAAGTTGTTACTACTGTAGCAACCTCTCCTTATCTTTATTTTATTGCATTGTTGTGCCAAGTAAAGTCATTGATAATAAGGTTCATACTAGATTTGGATTACTGCGCAGAAACAGATTCCTTGCTGTCATGAATTTGAGTAGTATTCTCTTTAGGTAACTCAGAAAAATCTGCCAATTTACGTGAGTAATCCTCAGATATGTACGCAACTTTCATTCAATTTGAGCATTTTCATCTGAGCAAGTTAAGTGCCCCAGAAAAATTCGTCTTTACGGACTGTTCTATTTTGACAGATTCTGCCTTTTATTTCGCATTGCCTGTTTTGCTATGTTTGATGGATTTCTTTATTCCATTAACTTTCAGTAGCTTTGTGCAATGTCCAAAAGTGTTAAGAATGATTATGTCACCTCTGAACATGTGAATTTTTGATTACGCACTAACCCTCTAATGAGTTTGTTTTGAGTTTGGTGTGGAGGAAGTTTTCAAGGATCAAGAGAGGAGGATGATACAATATGATCAAGGAGAGTGAAAGCTCTAAGCTTGGGGATGCCCCCATTGTTCATCCCTGCATATTTCAAGAAGACTCAAGCATCTAAGCTTGGGGATGCCCAAGGCATCCCCTTCTTCATCGACAAATTATCAGGTCACCTCTAGTGAAACTATATTTTTATTCCGTCACATCTTATGTGCTTTACTTGGAGCGTCTTTTTGTTTTTGTTTTGTTTTGTTTGAATAAAATTGAATCCTAGCATTCATTGTATGGGAGAGAGACACGCTCCGCTGTTGCATATGAACACATATGTTCTTAGCTTTATTCTTAATGTTCATGGCGAAGGTTGAAACTGCTTCGTTAATTGTTATATGGTTGGAAACAGAAAATGCTACATGTGGTAATTGGTATAATGTCTTGAATATTTTGATACCTGGCAATTGTTGTGCTCATATGGATCATGTTTAAGCTCTTGCATCATATACTTTGCACTTATTAGTGAAGAAATACTGTAGAGCTTGTTGACATTTGGATTGCATGATTGGTCTCTCTAAAGTCTAGATATTTTCTAGTAAGGGTTTGAACAACAAGGAAGACAATGTAGAGTCTTATAATGCTTGCAATATGTTCTTATGTAAGTTTTGCTGTACCGGTTCATACTTGTGTTTGCTTCAAATAACCTTGCTAGCCTAAGCCTTGTATTGAGAGAGATTACTTCTCATGTATCCAAAATCCTTGAGCCAAAAACTATGCCATTTGTGTCCACCATACCTACCTACTACATGGTATTTCTCTGCCATTCCAAAGTAAATTGCTTGAGTACTACCTTTAAAATTTCATTTCTTTGTCTTTGCAATATATAGCTCATGGGAAAATTAGCTTAAAAACTATTGTGGTATTGAATATGTACTTATGTATCTTATTTCCTAATAAGTTGCTTGTTGAGCGATAACCATGTTCCTGGGGACGCCATCAACACTTTGTTGAATATGATGTGAGTTGCTATGCATGTTCGTCTTGTCTGAAGTAAGGGTGATTTATCATGAGTTGAATGTTTTGAGTATGCAATTGTTAGAGAAGAACATTGGGCCGCTAACTAAAGCCATGATCCATGGTGGAAGTTTCAGTTTGGACAACAATCCTCAATCTCTTATGAGAATATTATCTGTCGTTGAATGCTTATGCATTAAAGAGGAGTCCATTATCTGTTGTCTATGTTGTCCCGGTATGGATGTCTAAGTTGAGAATAATCAAAAGTGAGAAATCCAATGCGAGCTTTCTCCTTAGACCTTTGTACAGGCGGCATAGAGGTACCCCTTTATGATACTTGGTTAAAACATATGTTATACAATGATAATCCATGTAAATCCAAGCTAATTAGGACAAGGTGTGGGCACTATTGGTAATCTATGCATGAGGCTTGCAACTTGTAGGATATCTTATACATAGCACATATGCTTTATTACTACCGTTGACAAAATTGTTTCTTGTTTTCAAAATAAAAGCTCTAGCACAAATATAGCAATCCATGCTTCCCTCTTTGAAGGGCCATTCTTCTACTTTTATGTTGAGTCAGTTTACCTACTTCCTTCCATCTTAGAAGCAAACCTTTGTGTTAACTGTGCATTAATTCTTACATACTTGCATATTTGCATTCATCATATTACTTTGTGTTGACAACTATCCACGAGATATACATGTTACAAGTTGAAAGCAACCGCTGAAACTTAAATCTTCCCTTGTGTTGCTTCAATGCCTTTACTAAGAATTTATTGCTTTATGAGTTAACTCTTATGCAAGACTTATTGATGCTTGTCTTGAAAGTACTATTCATGAAAAGTCTTTGCTATATGATTCAGTTGTTTACTCATTATCTTTACCATTGCTTCGAATCACTTCATTCATTACATATGCTTACAATAGTATTGATCAAGATTATGATAGCATGTCACTTCAGAAATTATCTTTGTTATCGTTTACCTACTCGAGGACGAGTAGGAACTAAGCTTGGGGATGCTTGATACGTCCCAAATGTATCTATAATTTCTTATGTTCCATGCTACTTTATTGATGATACTCACATGTTTTATACACACTTCATGTCATATTTATGCATTTTCCGGCACTAACCTATTGACAAGATGCCGAAGAGCCAGTTGCTGTTTTCTGCTGTTTTTGGTTTTAGAAATCCTACAAAGGAAATATTCTCGGAATTGGACGAAATCAACGCCCAGGGTCTTATTTTTCCACGAAGCTTCCAGAAGACCGAAAGGGAAACGAAGTGGGGCGACGAGGCACCGCCACGCCAGGGCCGCGCGGACAAGGGTGGGGCCGCGCCGCCCTAGTGTGTGGGGCCCTCGCGTCACCTCCTGACCTACCCTTCCGCCTACTTAAAGCCTTTGTCGCAAATACCCCAGTACCGAGAGCCACGATACGGAAAACCTTCCAGAGACGCCGCCGCCGCCAATCCCATCTCGGGGGATTCAGGAGATCGCCTCCGGCACCCTGCCGGAGAGGGGAATCATCTCCTGGAGGACTCTTCATCGCCATGATCGCCTCCGGAGTGATGTGTGAGTAGTTCACCCCTGGACTATGGGTCCATAGCAGTAGCTAGATGGTTGTCTTCTCCTTAGTGTGCTATTATTGTTAGATCTTGTGAGCTGCCTAACATGATCAAGATCATCTATTTGTAATGCTACATGTTGCATTTGTTGTGATCCGATGAATATGGAATACTATGTTATGTTGATTATCAATCTATCATCTATGTGTTGTTTATGATCTTGCATGCTCTCCGTTGCTAGTAGAGGCTCTGGCCAAGTCGTTACTTGTAAATCCAAGAGGGAGTATTTATGCTCGATAGTGGGTTCATGCCTCCATTAAATATGGGACAGTGACAGAAAGTGCTAAGGTTGTGGATGTGCTGTTGCCACTAGGGATAAAACATCAATGCTATGTCTAAGGATATTTGTGTTGATTACATTACACACCATACTTAATGCAATTGTCTGTTGTTTGCAACTTAATACTGGAAGGGGTGCGGATGCTAACCCGAAGGTGGACTTTTTAGGCATAGATGCATGCTGGATAGCGGTCTATGTACTTTGTCGTAATGCCCAATTAAATTTCACACTACTCATCATAATATGTATGTGCATTGTCATGCCATCTTTATTTGTCAATTTCCCAACTATAATTTGTTCACCCAACATGCTATTTCTTATTGGAGAGACACCACTAGTGAACTGTGGACCCCGGTCCATTCTTTACATCGAATACAATCTACTGCAATACTTGTCTTACTGTTCTTCGCAAACATCATCATCCACACTATACATCTAATCCTTTGTTACAAAAAGCCGGTGAGATTGACAACCTCACTGTTAAGTTGGGGCAAAGTATTTTGGTTGTGTTGTGCAGGTTCCACGTTGGCGCCGGAATCCCTGGTGTTGCGCCGCACTACACTCCGCCACCATCAACCTTCAACGTGCTTCTTGACTCCTACTGGTTCGATAACCTTGGTTTCTTACTGAGGGAAAACTCACTGCTATACGCATCACACCTTCCTCTTGGGGTTCCCAACGGACGAGTGCTTTACCGTCACAAGCAGTCCCTCAAGCCGGAGTAAACAAGCTCCACAACATTCGGAGTTCATATTTAAATAACCTCTAGAGTGCATGATAGACCGTTGCAATTTAGACCGAGTACTAACATAGCATACACACTGTCAACAATAGCTGTGAAAGGGGGAATAGATCGCATCAATACTATCATAGTAATAGTTAACTCCATAATCTACAAGTGATTACAATCATAACCTATGCCAAGTACTACATGATGCACACACTGTCAACATTACATCATGGAGGAGGAATAGAGTACTTTAATAACATCACTAGAGTAGCACATAGATTAATAGTGATACAAAGCTCATCATATGAATCTCAATCATGTAAGGCAGCTCATGAGATCATTGTATTGAAGTACATGGGAGAGAGATGAACCACATAGCTACCGGTAGAGCCCTCAGCCCCGGGGGATAACTACTCCCTCCTCATCATGGGAGACAGCGATTGTCATAACCCACTTTTTATACCCTGCATATTTTCTAGTTTTAAAATTTTGGGCCAACAAAAAATTTTCATACATTGCCACCTAGTGTTGCATAGCTTATTTGTTTGCTCAAAATTTGTTGGAAATATGTGTACTTGGATCACTACTCACACTAAAACCCTTAGTATCAAGTGTTAGTACCAAAATTTAAAAGAGGGAATTTTTCCTTCTTAACACCTCTAGTAAGGCAACTCCTAAGTTTTTCCTTCTCCATCATTATGGGAGCACACAAATGCACATGCATATGCATGCCACCTTTTTCCTCTCCACGCACCAAAACCCTCCTTTTTCTTCTCACTTTGGTTTTCTCTCTTATGGCCATGGTCACATGACCCCTCCAATTTTGTACCCCTCTCTTTCCTTCTCTCTTTGCAAGCCCTAGAGGGACACTACCCCCTCTCCCACCCCTCTCTCTCTTGTCTCTTGTGCATGGCCGGGGCTTGGTGCCCATGCACCACCACTCTAGCCCACATCAACCTGGCCCGCGCCCCATCTCTTTTGGACTCCCTGGACTCCCCCTCCCTCTACAAATCGGCCCAAGGCCACGAACAACAGCCCACAAAACCCTAGCCCTCAGCACACACCCTGAACTCCCTCCCGCGCGCGCGCAGACGCCAGGCGAACGGGCGACGCCTCGATCTCCCTCCCTCGCATCGTAAATGCGCGCGATGCCTCGGTTCCTACCCTGCTGACGCCACCCCGCATACGTCACCACGACCCCACCAGGGTGACGCCATCCCGCGCTCACTGGTTGGCCGTTGCCGCCGCCCGTCGCCCGCCCGTTGCCCTCCTCCGCCTATAAAAGGGGCACCGCACCCCCACCTCTCCCTCACACCCTCGCCACTCCTCTCCACCCACACCAGACGCTCCCTGAGAGTGCCCAAGGCACTGCTCAGGGCTACAGCTCGGCGAAGCCCTGCTCCCGTGGTCGCCGTCCGGAGAAGAAGGTCGCCGCGCCTTCCACGTCGATGCCAACCCTGCCCTTCCCCATTTTGTTCTCCATCTGGTCATCCTGGAGCTGACGCGCACCCTCTTCCCCTTGCCAGGCACGCCGGAGAACGCCGTCGCCTCGAGGTCCTGCCCGACGCTCGCGCCATCACCGTCGGATAGAACCAGGGAGGAGGAGCAGGACGCCGCCCAACTCGACCCCGCCCCATTCTGCGACGCCACCAACCCGCCACGACCTCGCCGCCGTGCCCTTGCCCTCGCCGGTGAGTTTCCCGGCCGCCCCCTACCTTTTCTCTGTGAAGTCCGGCCACCCTCCCATGCCCCTGCGTGGCGAGACAGAGACGATGGCCCTGGGCCATCGGATCTTGATCGCCCGGCTGCATGGCCCATGCATGCCAGCGTGGCCATGCAAGGCCTGGCCCACCCGGGCCCTCTCTTTTTCCTTTTATTTGCGTCTTTCTTTTCTTCTCAGCCCGCATGGCATTTCCCCTGGGCCGGCCCATCTCTCTCCAAAAACGGCCCAGCAGATTCCCGCCCAAACTCCCCTTCGAATTTCGTTTTAAACAATTTCTGTTTTTAATAACACCTGTGCACCAAATTGCTTATATCTCGAGTTTTATAAATCCAAATGGAATGAAACCAGTGACGTTAGAAAGATAATTTTGATACCTTTCACATGCCACCGGTCCCATATTTTTAGGATTTTTCTGCAAATTATGGTAGACTAAACTAGTTGCTGGTATTCTGCACACCTTATTTTAGATATAAAATCATAGAATTAATATTTTCGACTAATTCCAATTGTGTTAATCTTGTTTTAACATTGTCCATCTAAGAAAAATAATATTGGTCCCTGTTAGTATAGATTCTGGTTCGTTTATGAAAATGGTATTGTCACATAAAATGTTGTCCATGAAACACTTGTGTCTATTTAATTTCCACCCAACCCTTTTTCTTAAACATTTGGCCAATTCATGTTTTTACTTTAATACAACATGTGCCCCTGCATAACACATTCTTTTAAAATTTGACTCTTGAGATATGTGATTGATTGTATGTTGCTCTTTTATTTTTGCGAACGTTAGATACGAACGTGGGAGAAGCCGAAGGGGAAGATTTTGGAGAAGGTGTTGAAGAAGACCAGGGACTAGCCAACCAAGGCAAGCCATTTATTTTGACTCCATGTTATCTATGTTCTTGATTGAGATCTTTTCATCCTTGGCCTCCTGATTCTTTGTGTTCCGTGGGATTGGATAAATTGTTTCTTTTACATGCTTGCCGCCAAGTGTGTAATGTCCCCTCTTGGTATTTTGCGTACTTACTCTAAGTATGTGAATCACATTCACTGCACTTTGACACCCCTAACTCTAGTAAAAACATGGGTTAACATCGTTAAAAATTGCTCCAGCCTTTGATTATCTCCATTCATACTCAATGAGAGTATGAATGTCTTTGACACCCTTCATGTTATGATGGCAATCATTATGCTATTATACATCTTAGTTCACACATAAACTTTAGGTTGGGAAAACCCTCAAGGTTTTACCTTGTTGTAAAAGTTTTTGTTAAAACCTTGGGTATAATGTTATGCCCAAGTGAGAATTTATGAAAGAAAAGGATTTGGTAAGAATGATGGGGATGAGAAAGTGGTTGGGATTTTATGAAAACTTTGGCGCCTAAGTACTCACCCATGACAATTAGCTAGCGCAACCACCTTACTCCAACATGGGCACGGGGCTTAGCTCGACGTTTGTTCTCTTTAGCATGAGGCACCGCATAACTATACAAGGGTACGGTTACCCCCGAGTCCAGATTGTCGAGTTTGGGGACAATAGTATAACGGGAGGCCTCCGGGGCTGACCCGTCCGGAAGACACTATGGGTCTCCTGGCTTGGCGGTGGAGCCACGCTCAAAAGGAGGTGAGCTGCCACGGTGCCGGGGAGGTACATACTCCATAGGGTAGGACCTCTTGCTAATTAGAATGGGCGAAAGGCTTCGACTGGTTATCCGATACCCACATACTTTCGTATGATGGCCCGGGGATGATCCCAGCGGATTTATCAGATCTTGTGGGTAAAGTGTGCAAACTCTGCAGAGTCAAATCTATTCGAATAGCCGTGTCCGCGGTCATGGACGGTTGTAATGGATGTTGCTTAGCCTGATGTGTTTTGTTTATAAAAGTGTTTGACAAAAGAAAGAAACGGAATTTGTGTTGGAGTACTTAGAGTACTGGAAAAATGGTTGGTGACCACGATGAGGTGGTCGGAAAGGAAATGATAAAATTTGGGTCTACCCTTCCTAAGTGCTTATGTCGTGAAAGATCTTCCTAAAGTAAATCATGTACGGATGTCTTAGATATATTCTCTTATCTCCTTCACCCATGAAGTTGAGATGCTAACTCCACCAAAAACACTTCTTCTCTTCTACATGACATATTCTTAAATAAAAGTGGGCATTCCCTCTTGATCTCCTAGTTAGTCCTCGGTACCTTGTTTTCCTTGATATGTTACTTTGTAAATGGTTTGCGAGTACAATTCAAAATGTACTCACGGCTTTGTCCCTGGCTATTTACTTGGCCAGACTATGAGGAGGATTTTGAAGATGATGGAGGTTATCAGGACGACTATGCGACTTAGGACGTTTCCCGGTCAGCTGCCTGTAGGGTTTAAGGCATGACTTGGGCCCGACAAAGTTGATTGTATCCGCTGCTTTTGGATGTTTGAAATTCAGCCCGATGTGGCCATTTGTGTAAAACTTGGTCATGAGACCGTTTGTAAGACTATTTATTATTTCGGTACTATGTAATGGATGTTGTAACTCTGTTTATCAGTTCGGTTATGTGCTCATGTTACACTGATCATGGGATCATGAGTGAATGCATAACGGGTATTTCGGACAGTTGGTCCGGGGTGCCACAGAGCTGGTATCAGAGCCATCCTGACTCTAGGGAAAACCTTAGTTAGCATGGACGTTAATATTAGGGCAAAACTATTTTCAATATAAAAAACGAGATGACTCTAAGCTGAAAGAATGCCTTGTCTCTCCCCTAAATTTTTCTCCTTAGAGATAAACTACTTGCATTAATCTTAAACTGTTTTATCTTATGTACCTTAAAATTTTGCACACTTGTCATATTACTACTTGTATTAACCCTAAAATTTTGTGTAGATGGAGGAAGTTATGTACACCCGGAGCCGTCAGGTGGGAGAGTCGCAGCCTTTGTTCCTCTTTGAGACTGCCTTGATCGACGTGTGTCACGCCGTCGGTCGCCTCCGCCCCGAGGTGAAGGGCGGACAGATGGAGCCCCATGACGGGGACTTGTCCTGGATGATAGTCTGCACCATCCGGGGCTCCCACGTCAAGCAGCTCCCAGAGTTTGAGATCCAGCTGTTCGAGCGCACTTGGGAGGACGGTTTGATCCGTGTGCTCCAGGCGGCCCTTGCTCGCCTCACCTACCACCACCGTGCGGAGATCGAGGAGAAGAACCTCCCTTACGCTCACTTTGGGCGGCGTGACGAGGAGGGCCTTCCCACCATCGTGCCATATGTTTGCCCCCTCGGTTGCCACGCTGCCTAGATGGAGTTCATCCTCGGCAAGACTCAGAACAGCCTCGATATCAGCAGGATGGAACAGGAGATGCTGAAGAATGAGTTGGACGAGACCAAGAAGGACCTTGAGGAGATGAGGCGGAGGGCTCGCCGCTAGCGGAAGCTCAAGCTTCGGGCAAGAGAGGCCAAGTACATGCTTAAGGTGAAGGTGGCGCACCTTAAGACGGCACTCCGCGAAGCTGAGACTAAGATAGAGGAGCTGGAGGATGACGGCGAGGATCTCCGTAAGGAGAATGCTGCCCTCCTTAGTGACGATGATGACTACATGGACGAGGAAGGGTATGATTGGAACAACCCAAGCGAGGAAGATGAGGATGATATGGACTTCATCAATGATGAGCCGGAAGAGCCAGCACCCCCTACCCCTCGCGAGTCGTCCGAGGAGGAGGAGGACCCTGAGGAGCCACCGTTCGAGGAGCCACCGAGCAAGGATGACACCATCATCCTTGACGATGACTAGTTTGAGCACTCACACCATCGCTAGTTATGTTATGATGTCCCTTATGTAATCGCTTAGAACAATGTTGGTCCTATTGAGACCTTGATGTGGTGAACTATGATCTTTTGGTGATATCTATGTTATGATGATGGTTGCTTTTGCCTTTATGTTTTCTTTATCCTTCGAGTTTTTCAACAAGTTTTTATGCATCATGTCGTCCCTCCCCCTTAGAAAGAAACTCGCCTATCAAAGTTGCTCCTTTGTTTCTCATGTCTTCATCTCATCAGATGGTTGACACTCGCCGCGGAGCGCACCAGAACGACCCTCCACCCCCACCTGAACCCAATATGGCTCAAATCCTTCGCATCCTTATGGAAGACCGCCAAGCCGCTCACGCTGAAAGTCAAGCAAACATCGCGGCTCTGCAGAATATTGCGCAGCTTGCCGCAGGAAACAACAACAATGGAGGTGATGGTGAAGAAGGCCCAAGATCCAAACTAAGGGACTTCCAGAACACTAACCCGCCAGTATTCACCAAGTGCACCGCCCCTCTTGATGCGGACGATTGGCTCCGTACTATCGAGAACAATTTGGAAGTCGCGGCTGTGGGCGAGAATGAGAAGGTGGTTCTAGCAACTCACTTTCTCGCCGGACCCGCAAGAGCTTGGTGGGAGAATATTAAAGCAATGCAAGCTGAAGACCATGTGATCACTTGGGAGGAGTTTACTGCTAAGTTCCGCAAAGCCCACATCCCTTCAGGTTTAATCAAGATCAAGAGAGATGGGTTCTTCAACCTTAAGCAGAACAATGGTAGTGTGATCGATTACCTGGACAAGTTCAACACCTTGGCTAGATATGCACCTCAGGACACTGATACTGATGAGAAGAAGAGGGATCGTTTCCTTAATGGTCTTCATGAAGAGATTCAGAGTATTCTCGTGGCCGTTCCTTACCCTGATCTTGAAGCTCTGGTGGATGCCGCCATTATGGTGGAATCAAAGCGTAAGGCAGCATATGAGACCCGCAAGCGCAAGATGCAGCAGCAGCAGCAGAGTGGACCCAGCAATGCTAGGTTCCGCGGCCAGCCTCCACCAAGGCCGGCGCCTCAACCTCAGCGAGCACCAGCCCCCGCTTATCGCCCCTCCCACAACAACACCAACCGCCAGGCTGTGCAGCCTCGTACCGGAGGAGGAAACTTCAACAACAACCCCCGCAACAACCCAAATGCTCGCCCTCAAGGAGAAGGATGTTTCGCTTGTGGACAGCCTGGAAATTTCTCTCGTGAATGCCCCACCAAGATGAACCCTGCTCAACGCCCCAATGCACCAAGACCAAATCAAGGCCAAGCTCGTGCTGCAACCGGGAGGAAGCCCCCACCAAAGAAGCAGGCTAATACTGCTAGAGGACATCTGAATCATGCCAATGCCGAAGAAGCTGAAGAATGTCCTGATATTGTGCTAGGTACGTTCCTAGTCCACTCCACCCCCGCAAGAGTTCTTTTTGATTCCGGTGCATCACATTCCTTTGTTACCGAACCCTTTGTCAAGAAAAGTAAAATGACACCCACCCTTATGGATAGGCTCATGCTAGTTCAAATACCTGGATCCACCGCTAAAACTCGCTTATCTTGTAAACAAGTTCCGGTAGAGATCTTAGGTGTCCCCTTCCAAGCTGACCTCATTGTCCTAGGAGCCCAAGGGTTGGAGGTAATTCTGGGAATGGATTGGATGACTAAATACCAAGGCCACATTGACTGTGCCCATAAGTCTATCACCTTAACCAATAGTGAAGGGATCCAAATAAAGTACACCGCCACTATACCTTCATCTAAAGCCTTCTTCAAACAGAGTGTCTCTGGAAAACCCATCGACCTTGTCCCAATCGTTTGTGAGTATCCGGATGTTTTCCCAGAAGAGTTGCCAGGTATGCCCCCAGATAGGGATATCGAGTTCATCATCGAACTTATTCCTGGAACAGCACCCATAGCACAGAGGCCCTATCGCATGAACCCCCAAGAGCTGATTGAACTGAAGAAACAACTGGACGATATGTTGAGTAAAGGTCTAATCCGACCTAGTGCCTCGCCATGGGGATTGATACGTCTCCGATGTATCGATAATTTCTTATGTTCCATGCCACATTATTGATGATATCTACATGTTTTATGCATACTTTATGTCATATTTTTGTGTTTTCCGGAACTAACCTATTGACGAGATGCCGAAGGGCCAGTTGCTGTTTTCTGCTGTTTTTGGTTTCAGAAATCCTAGTAAGGAAATATTCTCGGAATTGGACGAAATCAACGCCCAGCATCTTAGAATCCCCGGAAGCATCCAGAACACCCAAGAGCCGCCAAAGGGGGGCCACAGGGGCCCCAGATGATAGGCCGGCGCGGCCCAGGCCCTGGTCGCGCCGCCTTATGGTGTCGTCGCCTCGTTGACCTTCTGACGCCGCCTCTTCGCCTATTTAAGCCCCCTCGACCTAAAACCTCGGGACGGAAAAGCCACGGTACGAGAAACCTTCCAGAGCCGCCGCCATCGCGAAGCCAAGATCTGGGGGACAGGAGTCTCTGTTCCGGCACGCCGCCGGGACAGGGAAGTGCCCCCGGAAGGCTCCTCCATCGACACCGCTGCCATCTCCACCGCCATCTTCATCACCGCTGCTGTCTCCCATGAGGAGGGAGTAGTTCTCCATCGAGGCTAAGGGCTGTACCGGTAGCTATGTGGTTAATCTCTCTCCTATGTACTTCAATACAATGATCTCATGAGCTGCTTTACATGATTGAGATTCATATGAGTTTTGTATCACAATTCATCTATGTGCTACTCTAGTGATGTTATTAAAGTACTCTATTCCTCCTGCATGATGTAATGTGGACAGTGTGTGCATCATGTAGTACTTGGCGTAGTTTATGATTGTGATCTCTTGTAGATTATGAAGTTAACTATTACTATGATGGTATTGATGCGATCTATTCCTCCTTTCATAGTGTGAAGGTTACGGTGTGCATGCTATGTTAGTACTTGGTTTGGTTGTGTTGATCTATCTTGCACTCTAAGGTTATTTAAATATGAACATTGAATTGTGGAGCTTGTTAACTCCGGCATTGAGGGTTCGTGTAATCCTACGCAATGGTGTTCATCATCCAACAAGAGTGTAGAGTATGCATTTATCTATTCTGTTATGTGATCAATGTTGAGAGTGTCCACTAGTGAAAGTATGATCCCTAGGCCTTGTTCCTAAATACTGCTATCGCTGCTTGTTTACTGTTTTACTGCGTTACTACTGCTGCGTTACTACTGCTTGTTTACTGTCCTGGGCAAAGCACTTTTCTGGTACCGTTGCTACTACTTATTTATACCACCTGTATTTCACTATCTCTTCGCCGAACTAGTGCACCTATTAGGTGTGTTGGGGACACAAGAGACTTCTTGCTTTGTGGTTGCAGGGTTACATGAGAGGGATATATTTGACCTCTTCCTCCCTGAGTTCGATAAACCTTGGGTGATCCACTTAAGGGAAACTTGCTGCTGTTCTACAAACCTCTGCTCTTGGAGGCCCAACACTGTCTACAGGAAAAGGAGGGGGCGTAGACATCAAGCTATTTTCTGGCGCCGTTGCCGGGGAGGAAAGGTAAAAGGCACTCATACTCCGGTCCCAGGTAAAGTACTTTTCTGGCGCCATTGTGTTTGTGCTCGAAGCTATTTCCTTTAGATCCTGCAATTGCATCTTTTTGTTTCTTGTTTACACTAGTTAGGCATAATGGAAAACAACAAAAATATGAGAGATCTTTATGAACTTTATCTTGAATTAGGACATGATGTGTTTGAAGAGAGAATTAAAAAACCCATGGAACTTTATATGCATGCTAATGGGAATGTTATTAATATGAATGCTTTGAACACTATTGTTGCTAATGCTATGGAAAATTCTAAGCTTGGGGAAGCCGGCTTTGATGAGCATGATCTTTTTAGTCCCCCGGGCGTGGAGGAGAAAATTTACTTTGACGATACTTTGCCTCCTATTTATGATGATTATAATGATAGTAGTCTTATGGTGCCGCCTGTTATGGAGGATAAATTTGATTATGATTACAATATGCCTCCTATATTTGATGATGAGAATAATAATGATAGCTACTTTGTTGAATTAGCTCCCACTACAACTAATAAAATTGACTATGCTTATGTTGGGAGTAGTAATAATTTTATGCATGAGACTCATGATAAGAATGTTTCATTTGATAGTTATATTGTTGAGTTTGCTCATGATGCTACTGAAAGTTATTATGAGAGAGGAAAATATGGTTGTAGAAATTTTCATGTTACTAAAACACCTCTCTATGTGCTGAAATTTTTGAAACTACACTTGTTTTATCTTTCTATGCTTGTTGCATTATGCTTCTTGAACTTGTTTATTTACAAGATTCCTATGCATAGGAACCATGTTAGGTTTAAATTTGTTTCATACTTGCCTCTTGATGCTCTCTTTTTGCTTCAAATACTATTTCTAGCGAGTGCATCATTAAAACTGCTGAGCCCATCTTAATGGCTATAAAGAAAGAACTTCTTGGGAGATAACCCATGTGTTATTTTACTACAGTAATTTTGTTTTATATTTGTGTCTTGGAAGTTGTTACTACTGTAGCAACCTCTCCTTATCTTAGTTTTGTGTTTTGTTGTGCCAAGTAAAGTCGTTGATAGTAAGGTTCATAATAGATTTGGATTACTGCGCAGAAACAGATTTCTTTGCTGTCACGAATCTGGGCAAAATTCTCTGTAGGTAACTCAGAAAATTATGCCAATTTACATGAGTGATCCTCAGATATGTACGCAACTTTCATTAAATTTGAGCATTTTCATTTGAGCAAGTCTGGTGCCTCAATAAAATTCGTCAATACGAACTGTTCTGTTTTGACAGATTCTGCCTTTTATTTCGCATTGCCTGTTTTGTTATGTTCGATGGATATTTCGATTCCATTGACTTTCAGTAGCTTTGAGCAATGTCCAGAAGTGTTAAGAATGATTGTGTCACCTCTGAACATGTGAGTTTTTGATTATGCACTAACCCTCTAATGAGTTTGTTTCGAGTTTGGTGTGAAGGAAGTTTTCAAGGGTCAAGAGAGGAGGATGATACAATGTGATCAAGAAGAGTGAAAAGTCTAAGCTTGGGGATGCCCCGGTGGTTCACCCCTGCATATATCAAGAAGACTCAAGCGTCTAAGCTTGGGGATGCCCAAGGCATCCCCTTCTTCATCGACAAATTATCAGGTTCCTTCTCTTGAAACTATATTTTTATTCGGTCACATCTTATGTACTTTACTTGGAGCGTCTGTTTGTTTTTGTTTTTGTTTGAATAAATTCTTGTATGGGAGAGAGACACGCTCCGCTGGTTCGTATGAACACATATGTTCTTAGCTTTTAATGTTCATGGCGAAGGTTGAAACTGCTTCGTTAATTGTTATATGGTTGGAAACGGAAAATGCTACATGTAGTAATTGGTATGATGTCTTGAATAACTTGATACTTGGCAATTGTTGTGCTCTTGTTTAAGCTCTTGCATCATATACTTTGCACCTATTAGTGAAGAAATACATAGAGCTTGTTAAAATTTGGTTTGCATGAGTGGTTTCTCTAGAGTCTAGATATTTTCTAGTGAGGTGTTTGAACAACAAGGAAGACGATGTATAGTCTTATAATGCTTGTAATATGTCTTTTATGTAAGTTTTGATGTACTAGTTCGTGCTTGTGTTTGCTTCAAACAACCTTGCTAGCCTAAAACCTTGTATCGAGAGGGAATACTTCTCATGCATCCAAATCCTTGAGCCAAACAACACTATGCCATTTGTGTCCACCATACCTACCTACTACATGGTATTTCCTGCCATTCCAAAGTAAATTGCTTGAGTGCTACCTTTAAACAATTCAAAATTTATCACCTCTGATTTGTGTCAATGTTTTATAGCTCATGAGGAAGTATGTGGTGTTTATCTTTCAATCTTGTTGGGCAACTTTCACCAATGGACTAGTGGCTTCATCCGCTTATCCAATAATTTTGCAAAAAGAGCTGGCAATGGGATTCCCAGTCCCAAATTAATTAACAAAAATAGACACTCCTCCATGGTATGTGATTGTTGGACGGCACCCGAAGGATTCGGTTAGCCATGGCTTGAGAAAGCAAAGGTGGGGAGGAGTGTCATCATAATAAAACTAAAATAAAAAGGCACTCCTTCATGGTATGAGATTGTTGGCAGGCACCCGAGGATTCGGTTAGCCATGGTTTGTGAAAGAAAGGTTGGAAGGAGTGCCACACAAAAATAAAATAAAATGGGAGCCGCTCTTTGAAGGTTTGTCTGGCAAGGGGGTTAGAGTGCCCACTACCATTCGTTGACAACACCAAACACCTCTCAAAATTTTACTTTTATGCTCTCTATATGTTTTCAAAACCAAAGCTCTAGCACAAATATAGCAATCAATGTTTCCCTCTGCGAAGGGCCTTTCTTCTACTTTTATGTTGAGTCAGTTCACCTATTTCTCTCCACCTCAAGAAGCAAACACTTGTGTGAACTGTGCATTGATTCCTACATACTTGCATATTGCACTTGTTATATTACTTTACATTGACAACTATTCATGAGATATACATGTTACAAGTTGAAAGCAACCGCTGAAACTTCATCTTCCTTTGTGTTGCTTCAATACCTCTACTATGAATTATTGCTTTATGAGTTAATTCTTATGCAAGACTTATTGATGCTTGTCTTGAAGTACTATTCATGAAAAGTCTTTGCTATATGATTCACTTGTTTACTCATGTCATATACATTGTTTTGATCGCTGCATTCACTACATATGCTTACAATAGTATGATCAAGGTTATGATGGCATGTCACTCCAGAAATTATCTTTGTTATCGTTTACCTGCTCGGGACGAGCAGAAACTAAGCTTGGGGATGCTGATACGTCTCCGACGTATCGATAATTTCTTATGTTCCATGCCACATTATTGATGATATCTACATGTTTTATGCATACTTTATGTCATATTTTTGTGTTTTCCGGAACTAACCTATTGACGAGATGCCGAAGGGCCAGTTGCTGTTTTCTGCTGTTTTTGGTTTCAGAAATCCTAGTAAGGAAATATTCTCGGAATTGGACGAAATCAACGCCCAGCATCTTAGAATCCCCGGAAGCATCCAGAACACCCGAGAGCCGCCAGAGGGGGGCCACAGGGGCCCCAGATGATAGGCCGGCGCGGCCCAGGCCCTGGTCGCGCCACCTTATGGTGTCGTCGCCTCGTTGACCTTCTGACGCCGCCTCTTCGCCTATTTAAGCCCCCTCGACCTAAAACCTCGGGACGGAAAAGCCACGGTACGAGAAACCTTCCAGAGCCGCCGCCATCGCGAAGCCAAGATCTGGGGGACAGGAGTCTCTGTTCCGGCACGCCGCCGGGACGGGGAAGTGCCCCCGGAAGGCTCCTCCATCGACACCGCTGCCATCTCCACCGCCATCTTCATCACCGCTGCTGTCTCCCATGAGGAGGGAGTAGTTCTCCATCGAGGCTAAGGGCTGTACCGGTAGCTATGTGGTTAATCTCTCTCCTATGTACTTCAATACAATGATCTCATGAGCTGCTTTACATGATTGAGATTCATATGAGTTTTGTATCACAATTCATCTACGTGCTACTCTAGTGATGTTATTAAAGTACTATATTCCTCCTGCATGATGTAATGTGGACAGTGTGTGCATCATGTAGTACTTGGTGTAGTTTATGATTGTGATCTCTTGTAGATTATGAAGTTAACTATTACTATGATGGTATTTGTAACATCCCAAGTTTCAACAATAATAAACAAGAAAGATAATTTCCCCAAACCCAAAATTTGCAATTAACAAAAACTTTTTATATGCATATAGTGCCACATATAGTTTCTTGCATTTGAGTGATTTCTTTTGTGCAATTGCCATGATGAGTGTTAGTATGAGTAACCATTGCTATTGGAACCCTAACCAAGATCATCAAACCCTAATTTGAGGAGAATTGAAGAAAATGGGAAAAACCCATAATTCACTCACATACACAATATGCCAAATTGCAAATCCTCAACCAAGGCCATAATTGCTTGCTCCCTTGCTTGTAGAATACTTCAATATGATAAACTAACACAATTGCATCATTGGATCAAGAATCAAACACAAGGAAATCAAAAATCTTACATACATATGATAATGGTCACTTGTCCCAAAAATATTTTCTTCACTACTTTACCCCTCTGGTTTTCTCATTTCTTGAACTAAACTTGGTCAACCAAAGCCATGTCATCCAAGACCATGTCAAGGTGAGTAACTTTGATGTTGACCATCATGGCTAGAGTTGACTAGGTTGACCAGAATACAAGTGACAAGAAGGGATGCTGAAATAAAGTGAAGATCATGTCACTTTTGACATTTTGCAAAACAACTCCAAATTGAGTGCCACCACCACCAATACTTCACTTTAATTATATAAATGAGATTCACCAAAAAGAATTTCAAAATTCAAACAAAAAGTTCATGCGGCCATTTGACCGAACACCTTGCATGCAATAATCCAGATTAGTGTTACACTCTATTATCCTCTGGTTTCTTCACTAAACCCCTTTAACCTTTGATCATTGCACTCTCCTACAACCCCTGCATCATCCCAGTACTTGCCCTGGTCGATTAAAGTGAGAGGAGGGGGAAAATAAACCCTAGACTATGCATACCGAGGCCATGCCGGCCACCTTTGGGCATCCCTCTCTCTGGCCTCCCTCTCAACTTTTCCTCTTGTCTTCGAGCATCTCTGAAGCACAAGGATCACGCCAGTACCGCTCACTCGATCGCCAACGCACGGCACTGGCCAGAACGCCCGCGTCCAAAACCATGCCAGAGCATGCCAGCCAACGCGGTGAGCGCGCACTGGCCGCGCCAGTACGTCGCCCACTCGAGCGCGACCGTCCTCCCCCTGCATCCCTACCACGACGTTGAGCAGCTACTCCCCGCCCTCTACACGCTAGACAAGCACCCAGGCCTGCCCCTGCTCCGTCGCCGTCGTCCTCGTCGACTTTCGGCCGCACACCCCGTGACAGACTTTGCAAACGCTCGAGCTCTCCCATCGCCCTTTTCTCTGTCTCGATGCACGTTGAGCATCGCCAGGACACCGCCTATCTCTAGCCGTCCTTCACTTGCCCCTTGGATCGCCGGAAGCGCCGCGCCATGGACGCTCCTCCACAGCACCTCACGGCCACCCTCGCCCGCTATAAATAGAGCACCTCCGCGTTCAACTTCTTCACACACTTTGCTCCCCTCCCTTCACTGATCACTCTCCCCACCTCAATTTAGCACCACCTCGCCGGAGCAGCAGCAATTGGAAGCTGAGGTCCGCCGGAGCCCGCGGAAGCTCTGCTTCGATTGGAGCCTCCCCGAGCGCCGCCGCCGCACCCAGGGCTTCCTCATCGACTACCCCTTCTCCGCGCACCTTGCCAGACATCTGCAGCGGCCTGGTACGCCCTCCCACCCCCTAGGCTCGCCGCTCGTCGGAGACGACGACGTTCACACGCCGTCGGATCATGTTCTAATCCTACGGCTTTTATTTCACGTACCGCTTCGGCGTTTAAAGAGCCGCTGACAGGTGGCCCCCACCTCGTCAGGGCAGCCCACCCGCACCGGTTTCTTGTTGGGCTGCGAAGTGGAATTTAAACTCGTTTTGGCCCGTTTAGCTTTCCCGCCTAGCCCATCTATTCAAATTCGGATTTAACTTTTATTCAAAATATGCTGCTGAGGGTTTAGTAAAATTTGAATAGTTTGAAATCTGCCAAACCAAATTTAGCAAACTTTATACCGTTGGAAAGCCCATGAATTTATCTATCCAATGCCACTGGCCCCACCTCCAATTTCATAGTATATTTAATTTGATAAAAAAGACAAGATAGGGACTTTTGAACATTCAAACTTTATTTAAAATTTAACCAGAATAGATTTTGAATTGATTCCAATTCTAATAAATCACAAATGATGTCCTCTAATTGATTATGCAATAACATAGACATGTTGTTTGTATGATCATGGACTAGATCAAATAAAATGGCTATGTAGTCAATTCTAGAGCAATTGAAATTGAAATTTAAACCCAACAATAATATGAGAGCTACCTCTCATTCAAATTTTGATCCTAAGTACTAATAACCAGGGGGATTGACTTAGTCTAATAAACCCTTGAGAATTATTACTTAGAGAATTTAATTCATTAAATGTTAAGTTTTAAAACTATGTGAAGTGTAGCACTTCAATTAAATTGTACTCACATATAATAGATATGAAATGTTGACTTTGGGTCAACCTATATTTCATACCTTATTATTATATGAAGAGATTAAATCTTAATAAGAGGTAATGAGAAGAAATAAATTCCTCTAAGGATCTACATACCAAATTTAAGAAATAGGAATAATGAGAGGAAATTATTTCCTTTCAAATTAAGACTAATCAAATAATCCACCATGCCATGTTTGATTGATGATAGGACTAGTGTGTGAACTCTTTTGAGTGTTTCTAGTTTAGTATGTGAGCTTGGATTAGTATTTATACCTCGTATTCGTATATAGACGCTAGTAACGAGGAATACCAAGAGGAGGAGGGCTACTCTCAGGAAGAAGAAGATAACTTCGATAACTACCCAGCTCAAGGCAAGCTAACCCTTGCTAAACACAAGTGCTTAGCTCTACAAGAGCAAAGGCACCATCACACTTTACTTTTATGTATTACCTATCCCATGTTTTTTACTCACATTTACTTTTGCTTATTTATTCCAAAGTGCTTTTGATTTATGATTCACTGAGTCTAGAGTAGAACAATACTTGAAGATAGTTTAGCACCACTCAAAGCTAGATAGCACCCCTCATTTAGTTGCTAGTGCTAATCAATTAAAATTGACTACTCTAGATGGGAACATGGTGAAGTGAAATGACTTTGAAAGAAAGTAAAGTGAGGGTGGATTTGAACAAAAGAAGATGGTGATTTTTGATAAAATTGATGATTGGGTTTGAATGCGATACCCTTCCAATTATACAAGTACCCCCACAATACCTGATTATGGGTAGGGCTTAACTAGAAACTTGTGTATTTTAGTATGGGTTCCCTCTAAACAAACATCATAGGGGTTACGCCGAGGCTGCCTCCGTTAAGTGTGAATTGATGTTAGAATGAGGTGAATGTACGGCCCAAGCCCTGTGCAGTTCCCGAGTTGACTGCGGTTTCCACCGGGAGGCCAAGCTCATGGGGAGAGGTGCTCATACTAGCATATATAAGTGAAAGGTTACGGTTGATGATCCGCGTACTGTGTTACGATGATTCGGGGTTATCCTCGATGGATGTAATCAAAAGTTGTGGCACAAGAGTACAACCTCTGCAGAGTGTTAAACCTATTCGAATAGCCGTGTCCACGGTTACGGACGATTGGAAAGGCCATACTATCTCCGTTATCATTAATATGTTTTGATCTTAAAAAGGAATGGTGAATTGAAAGGTGATATTGTGGTGAATCAATATGAGTTGTGGGAATGACACTAATGTTCCCACTTGAGTTAGTCTAGCACATGATAAGGCTTTACTAAATGTTTATCAAACTAAAACTTGGCTTTATGCAAATAAACCTAGAGCTTAGTACCCCCTTTTATACACTTAATGAGTAATTATCTTAGAGTTAGTTTGCGAGTACTTTAAAAGTACTCATGGCTTTGCCCTGGCTATTCAAATGCCAGACTATGAAGGAGAGCATCAGTATCAGGATGACGGACAACAGGACGTCTACGATAACTAGGATCGTCTTCTAACGTCAAGCGTTGCCTGTGGAATAGATAGTCCACTACTACTTCGTTTCCGCTACTATTTGTGATGTTGAACAATATATTCGTGTAATATTGGATCATGTGATCTATGGTTGTAAGACAATATGTGTTGTAATAAATGATGACTCTATGCTACTTACTATTATGTCTCGCAAAAACATTATTCCTGGGATTGCGATGTACGGCATAATAGGCATCTGGACTTAAAAATCCGGGTGTTGACAAGTTGGTATCAGAGCCATTGTTTGACCTTAGGAGACCCTAGTTAGAATGGACGCTCAAAAACTTAGTTTCAAATTCCATGATTTGACTAGTTATGAAAACCTTATTCACTTTCTTACCTTGAAGAGTCTATTGCAAACTTTAAATTCATG
This sequence comes from Lolium perenne, assembly GCF_019359855.2. Classification (NCBI taxonomy): domain Eukaryota; kingdom Viridiplantae; phylum Streptophyta; class Magnoliopsida; order Poales; family Poaceae; genus Lolium; species Lolium perenne. Next base: position 186,985,569 of record NC_067246.2, on the reverse strand, counting down.
CCCTTCTTCTAAGTGAATTAAAATTTGGAACACTAGCACTTCTCTAACTTAATCATCTAATCTCTCTACAGATGGATCACGTCGTGGATGCGCAGCCCTTTCTCCAGACTGAGTTCTATCAGTTGGGGAACGGTGGAGAGATCATCTTTGAGAGGGACCTCTTCTCCCTCTCAGAGTTCCTCGGGCGCCCACCACCAGAAGTCTTTGGCGGAATGGTCAATGACCAGCCCGGTGGTCAACTTCAGTGGGTGATCATGGTGGACCTTCGTGGAAGGTTCACGCTCCCAATGAGCGCAAGGATCCAGTTCTCCTTCAGGGAGAACAACTGGGCGGATGGTCTCACAAGGGGACTTCAGGAAGGACTCGCACGTCTGTGCGGGCAAAACTTCATGGACTTCGAGGATAGCCGCTTTGTGCACTATGCAAGGCACAACTCCCTCGGAGTGCCAATGAACCTGCCGTCGCACCCGCAACTTCGCCACCATGTTGATCATCTTGACTTCATGCTGAACGAGACCCGCATCGACCTCGACAACTCCCGCGAATACGCCAACCACACTCACATCCAGTTGGCGCAGCAAGCCGACACCATCAGGGTGATCGCCGGAGAACGCAGGGCACTCCGCCGTGCCAACCAGAAAAAGGATCACGCCATCAACCGCCTCAAGGCCAGGATCGCCGCTCTGAAGGCGACCATCGCCACTCAAGCTGAGCAGATCCAGGAGCTGGAAGGCGAAGGTGAAGGGGAGAACATCCAGGGGCACGGCTACTCCTACGTCAGCAACAACGACGACTACGAGGAGGAGGAAGACGATGACCTGGAGTTCCACCCTTACGAGGATGGCCACGAGCACCTTGATGCCGGGGTAGACAATGTCTACCCTATCAACGTCGATGGCGAGTAGTCCCGTCTGAGCACTTGCGTCCCGTGTTATGTATCGGTCCTTTGTACCCGCCCCATGTATCGTAGCTTGTTGAAAGGGTTCTTAAAACCCTCCTGAACATTTGGCTTGTAATATTTGCTACCTCCATGACTATGTTTGTGTGTGTGTAATATTATTATTATTATGAATCAAGTTTTAAGTTGTGTGAAATTTTATCCCAAAATGAGCCATAGAAATTTCCCTCTCATCTCATGATCCCTATCACTGTTCAGATGGCACCCCCAACTCGGAGCGAAGCCGCAATGATGCAAATGCTGCAACAGATGATGGCAGAAAGAGAAGCTGAGAGAGTTGACCGTCAAGCCAACCTAGCTGCACTTCAACAGCTTGCTCAGGGCAATCAAGGCCACGGAAACCACGACCACCCAGGGTCAAAGCTGAAAAACTTCCAAAACACCAACCCACCGGTGTTTAGCAAGACCGAGGAACCCCTCGATGCTGATGATTGGCTCCAAACTATGGAGAACAATCTCGAGGTTGCCGGAGTGGAGGACAACGAGAAAGTGTTGTTCGCCACCCACTATCTGGCTGGACCTGCACGTGCCTGGTGGACAAGTACCCGCGCCTTACATGCGGGGCAAATGATGACTTGGGAGGATTTCAAACTCAAGTTTAGTAAGTATCATGTGCCCCCGGGTTTGATTAAGAAGATGAGGGATGAGTTCCGGGAACTGAAGCAAGGCAGAATGACCGTGGTAGAATACCGCGACAAGTTCCTCACTTTGTCAAGGTACGCCCCGGATGAGACGGACACCGTCGAGAAAAGGAAGGAGAGGTTTCTGAATGGACTGCATGATGAGATGCAGACTGTGCTGATCAATATCCCCTTTGCTGACTTAGAAGCCCTCGTTGACTCCGCCATTCAGATGGAGGGGAAGATACACCAAGCCAATGAGAACCGCAAGCGCCGTATGATGAACCAGAGTGGGCCCAGCAACAACCACAAGTATCGCCCCAGCTCAAGTGGAGGGTTCGCCCCAAGAAACAACAAGCCCCCGATGCAGAATCCACGTCCGAGTTATCAGAACCGGAGTGGAGGAAACCCCAGGCCAGGAGGCCACCACAACTACAACAACAACAACAACAACCACCACAACCTCAACCGCGCTCCACCTCGCGCCCCCAACAATAACTCCAACACTGCTCCAAGGACTGGGAGCAACGCTGTTCCCATCACCCCCAAGGACAAGTCCACCTACAACTGCTACGAGTGCGGAGTGGCTGGGCACTTCTCCTATGAGTGCCCCAAGAAGCTCGCCAAGACTGCCGCCAACACCTCGGGCCCTGCGCAGCAGCAGCGTCGTGTCACCACCAACAAGAAGTTCGCCCCCAACAACCCGAACAACCGCAACGGCCGCCTCTACCACATGAATGCAGAAGAAGCTCAGGAAGCCCCAGACGTTGTGCTGGGTATGTTCTCTGTTAACTCAATACCTACAAGAGTGTTGTTTGATTCTGGAGCATCGCATTCATTCATTACCGAAGATTTTGCATGCACTAGTAAGATTCAACCCATCAGTTTGAAGCATGTCATGATAGTTCAAATACCTGGATCAACCACTAAAGCTAGAAAAATTTGCAAAGATGTGCCAATCAGAATACATGAAATAGAATTCTATGCAAATTTGATTGTTCTGGGAGCTAAAGGTTTGGAAGTAGTCCTGGGAATGGACTGGATGGCGAAACATCATGGACTGATTGATTGTGCCAAGAAGGCCATCACCATGACTAGTAGCACCGGAATAATAGTCGAACACATATCTGAAAGGATGCCCCAAAAATTCACTTGTAACCAAAGCCTAGCCAAACCCACCTTGGATCAGATCAGGGTCGTTTGTCGATATCCTGATGTGTTTCCGGATGATCTACCCGGTATGCCCCCAGATCAGGATATCGAGTTTATCATCGAGCTAATCCCCGGAACCGGACCTATAGCCCAGAGAGCCTACAGCATGAATCCGGCAGAGTTAGTGGAACTGAAGAAGCAACTGGATGATATGCTATTCAAAGGTCTGATTCAACCAAGTGCGTCACCTTGGAGATCGCCAGTTTTGTTTGTGGATAAGAAGGACGGTGCCACTCGTTTGGTTACGGACTACCGTAAGCTTAACGATGTCACCATTAAAAACAAGTATCCGTTGCCCAAGATAGAAGATCTGTTTGACCAGCTGACCGGAGCCCAAGTATTCTCGAAGATTGATCTGCGGACAGGATACCATCAGCTGAAGATTCGTGCTACCGATATCCCCAAAACTGCCTTTACCACCAGATATGGATTGTATGAGTACAATGTCATGTCATTTGGATTGACCAATGCCCCCGCTTACTTCATGAATCTCATGAATAAGATCTTTATGAACTTCCTAGACAAGTTTGTCGTTGTTTTCATCGACGACATCCTCATCTACTCCAAGTCCGAAGAAGAACATGAGCAACATTTGGAAGTGGTCCTAGATACCCTTCGGGAGCATCAGTTGTATGTCAAGTTTAGCAAGTGTGAGTTCTGGTTGAAAGAAGTAGGATTCTTGGGTCATATCTTGTCAGCCGGAGGAATTGCCGTTGACCCCGCAAAAATCAAGACTGTTGAAGAATGGAAAGCCCCAACCACTCAGACCGAAGTCCGTGCATTTCTCGGATTGGCGGGATATTACCGCCGATTCGTTGAAGGATTCTCGAGCTTAGCAAGACCGATGACTCAATTGTTGAAGAAGGACCGGAAGTTCGAATGGACTGACAAGTGTGAAGAGAGCTTTCAACAGCTCAAGCTAAGATTGACAACAGCCCCAATACTGGTTATGCCGGACATTACCAAGCCCTTTGATGTGTACTGTGACGCCTCCAAGATTGGTCTTGGATGTGTGCTGATGCAAGAAGGCAAAGTGATATCTTACCTATCAAGACAGCTGAAGCAGCATGAACAGAACTATCCAACCCATGACTTAGAACTAGCAGCGGTGGTGTTAGCACTGAAAGTATGGCGTCATTACCTCATGGGTAATCGATGCGAGGTTTACTCGGATCACAAGAGCCTGAAGTATATCTTCACGCAGAAGGAGCTGAATATGAGGCAGCGCAGATGGATAGAGTTAATCAAAGATTACGACATGGAAATCCACTATCACCCCGGCAAGGCCAATGTGGTAGCGGATGCTCTGAGTAGACTGCCGTGTCAGTTGAACTCCATGTTAGCAATTGAGCAACCCAGCCTGTTTGAAGAGTTTGAATAGTTTAGGCTTGAACTGGTTAGCGAAGGATACCTCGCCAGCATTGAACTCCAACCCACCCTGATTAGTCAGATCCAAGAAGCTCAGAAAGGAAATGCTAGCATTGACGGAATCAAGAACCAAATAGCCGCCGGAAAGGCACCAGGATTCACCGTAGATGAAGAAGGAGTGCTATGGTATAACAAGCGCCTTTGCGTGCCGTCAGACTCAGAATTGAAGCAAGTTATTCTAAAAGAAGCTCACGACACCCTGTACTCCATTCACCCCGGAGGAACCAAGATGTACCAGGATTTGAAAGAACAATTCTAGTGGCATGGAATGAAGAGAGAAATTGGAAGCTACATCGCCAAGTGTGACATCTGTCAAAGAGTCAAAGCAGAACACCAACGCCCCGCAGGACTGTTGCAACCACTACAGATTACCGAATGGAAGTGGGATTCCGTAGGAATGGACTTCATCACCGGACTGCCCAAATCTAGTAAGGGAAATGTTTCCATCTGGGTAGTGGTCGACAGACTAACCAAAGTCGCCCACTTCATCCCCGTCAAGACCACCTATCAAGGACCGAGACTCGCAGAGCTATATATCTCAAGGATAGTCAGCCTGCACGGAACCCCGAAGTCGATAGTATCCGACAGAGGATCCCAATTCACCTCCCGATTCTGGCAGAAAGTACATGAAGGACTCGGAACTCGTCTGAATTTCAGCACCGCCTACCACCCGCAGACAGATGGACAGACTGAAAGGGTCAACCAGATACTCGAAGATATGTTGAGAGCATGTGTGCTAGAGTATGGATCTAAGTGGGAAGACTGCTTGCCGTACGCAGAATTCTCGTACAACAACAGCAACCAAGCCAGCTTGCAGATGGCCCCCTTCGAAGCACTGTACGGAAGAAAGTGCCGTACCCCTCTGAATTGGTCGGAAGTAGGAGAGAGTCAAGTCTTTGGACCAGATATTCTCCGAGAAGCCGAAGAGAAGGTTCACAAGATCCGCGAATACCTCAAGACAGCCCAATCAAGACAGAAGAGCTACGCCGACAAAAGACGCCGAGAGATGACCTTCGAGATCGGAGATTTCGTATATCTCAAAGTGTCCCCTCTTAAAGGAATGCAGAGATTCCAGCTTAGAGGAAAGCTCGCACCCCGATATGTCGGACCTTTCAAAGTCCTGAGTCGCCGAGGAGAAGTATCCTATCAGCTGGAGTTACCGGAAGAAATGTCAGCGGTGCACAATGTGTTTCACATCTCGCTACTCCGGAAGTGTTTAGAAGTGCCTGAGAAGACCGAGGTTTTCAAGAACATCGACCATCGAGCTGTGGATATCAACTCAGATCTGACATACCGCGAAGTACCTATTCGCATCCTGGAAGAAGCTTTCAGAACCACCCGTACCCGAAGTATCAAGTTTCTGAAGATCCAATGGAGTAATCACACCGAAGAAGAAGCCACTTGGGAGAGAGAAGACTTTATGAGGACTGAGTACCCAGATCTCTTTAGTACCTAGTTTTCTCAGATCTCGGGACGAGATCTTTTGTAAGGGGGAAGGGTTTGTAACATCCCAAGTTTCAACAATAATAAACAAGAAAGATAATTTCCCCAAACCCAAAATTTGCAATTAACAAAAACTTTTTATATGCATATAGTGCCACATATAGTTTCTTGCATTTGAGTGATTTCTTTTGTGCAATTGCCATGATGAGTGTTAGTATGAGTAACCATTGCTATTGGAACCCTAACCAAGATCATCAAACCCTAATTTGAGGAGAATTGAAGAAAATGGGAAAAACCCATAATTCACTCACAGACACAATATGCCAAATTGCAAATCCTCAACCAAGGCCATAATTGCTTGCTCCCTTGCTTGTAGAATACTTCAATATGATAAACTAACACAATTGCATCATTGGATCAAGAATCAAACACAAGGAAATCAAAAATCTTACATACATATGATAATGGTCACTTGTCCCAAAAATATTTTCTTCACTACTTTACCCCTCTGGTTTTCTCATTTCTTGAACTAAACTTGGTCAACCAAAGCCATGTCATCCAAGACCATGTCAAGGTGAGTAACTTTGATGTTGACCATCATGGCTAGAGTTGACTAGGTTGACCAGAATACAAGTGACAAGAAGGGATGCTGAAATAAAGTGAAGATCATGTCACTTTTGACATTTTGCAAAACAACTCCAAATTGAGTGCCACCACCACCAATACTTCACTTTAATTATATAAATGAGATTCACCAAAAAGAATTTCAAAATTCAAACAAAAAGTTCATGCGGCCATTTGACCGAACACCTTGCATGCAATAATCCAGATTAGTGTTACACTCTATTATCCTCTGGTTTCTTCACTAAACCCCTTTAACCTTTGATCATTGCACTCTCCTACAACCCCTGCATCATCCCAGTACTTGCCCTGGTCGATTAAAGTGAGAGGAGGGGGAAAATAAACCCTAGACTATGCATACCGAGGCCATGCCGGCCACCTTTGGGCATCCCTCTCTCTGGCCTCCCTCTCAACTTTTCCTCTTGTCTTCGAGCATCTCTGAAGCACAAGGATCATGCCAGTACCGCTCACTCGATCGCCAACGCACGGCACTGGCCAGAACGCCCGCGTCCAAAACCATGCCAGAGCATGCCAGCCAACGCGGTGAGCGCGCACTGGCCGCGCCAGTACGTCGCCCACTCGAGCGCGACCGTCCTCCCCCTGCATCCCTACCACGACGTTGAGCAGCTACTCCCCGCCCTCTACACGCTAGACAAGCACCCAGGCCTGCCCCTGCTCCGTCGCCGTCGTCCTCGTCGACTTTCGGCCGCACACCCCGTGACAGACTTTGCAAACGCTCGAGCTCTCCCATCGCCCTTTTCTCTGTCTCGATGCACGTTGAGCATCGCCAGGACACCGCCTATCTCTAGCCATCCTTCACTTGCCCCTTGGATCGCCGGAAGCGCCGCGCCATGGACGCTCCTCCACAGCACCTCACGGCCACCCTCGCCCGCTATAAATAGAGCACCTCCGCGTTCAACTTCTTCACACACTTTGCTCCCCTCCCTTCACTGATCACTCTCCCCACCTCAATTTAGCACCACCTCGCCGGAGCAGCAGCAATTGGAAGCTGAGGTCCGCCGGAGCCCGCGGAAGCTCTGCTTCGATTGGAGCCTCCCCGAGCGCCGCCGCCGCACCCAGGGCTTCCTCATCGACTACCCCTTCTCCGCGCACCTTGCCAGACACCTGCAGCGGCCTGGTACGCCCTCCCACCCCCTAGGCTCGCCGCCAGGGAGCTCGCCGCTCGTCGGAGACGACGACGTTCACACGCCGTCGGATCATGTTCTAATCCTACGGCTTTTATTTCACGTACCGCTTCGGCGTTTAAAGAGCCGCTGACAGGTGGCCCCCACCTTGTCAGGGCAGCCCACCCGCACCGGTTGCTTGTTGGGCTGCGAAGTGGAATTTAAACTCGTTTCGGCCCGTTTAGCTTTCCCGCCTAGCTCATCTATTCAAATTAGGATTTAACTTTTATTCAAAATATGCTGCTGAGGGTTTAGTAAAATTTGAATAGTTTGAAATCTGCCAAACCAAATTTAGCAAACTTTATACCGTTGGAAAGCCCATGAATTTATCTATCCAATGCTACTGGCCCCACCTCCAATTTCATAGTAGATTTAATTTGATAAAAAAGACAAGACAGGGACTTTTGAACATTCAAACTTTATTTAAAATTTAACCAGAATAGATTTTGAATTGATTCCAATTCTAATAAATCACAAATGATGTCCTCTAATTGATTATGCAATAACATAGATATGTTGTTTGTATGATCATGGACTAGATCAAATAAAATGGCTATGTAGTCAATTCTAGAGCAATTGAAATTGAAATTTAAACCCAACAATAATATGAGAGCTACCTCTCATTCAAATTTTGATCCTAAGTACTAATAACCAGGGGGATTGACTTAGTCTAATGAACCCTTGAGAATTATTACTTAGAGAATTTAATTCATTAAATGTTAAGTTTTAAAACTATGTGAAGTGTAGCACTTCAATTAAATTGTACTCACATATAATAGATACGAAATGTTGACTTTGGGTCAACCTATATTTCATACCTTATTATTATATGAAGAGATTAAATCTTAATAAGAGGTAATGAGAAGAAATAAATTCCTCTAAGGATCTACATACCAAATTTAAGAAATAGGAATAATGAGAGGAAATTATTTCCTTTCAAATTAAGACTAATCAAATAATCCACCATGCCATGTTTGATTGATGATAGGACTAGTGTGTGAACTCTTTTGAGTGTTTCTAGTTTAGTATGTGAGCTTGGATTAGTATTTATACCTCGTATTCGTATATAGACGCTAGTAACGAGGAATACCAAGAGGAGGAGGGCCACTCTCAGGAAGAAGAAGAGAACTTCGATAACTACCCAGCTCAAGGCAAGCTAACCCTTGCTAAACACAAGTGCTTAGCTCTACAAGAGCAAAGGCACCATCACACTTTACTTTTATGTATTACCTATCCCATGTTTTTTACTCACATTTACTTTTGCTTATTTATTCCAAAGTGCTTTTGATTTATGATTCACTGAGTCTAGAGTAGAACAATACTTGAAGATAGTTTAGCACCACTCAAAGCTAGATAGCACCCCTCATTTAGTTGCTAGTGCTAATCAATTAAAATTGACTACTCTAGATGGGAACATGGTGAAGTGAAATGACTTTGAAAGAAAGTAAAGTGAGGGTGGATTTGAACAAGAGAAGATGGTGATTTTTGATAAAATTGATGATTGGGTTTGAATGCGATACCCTTCCAATTATACAAGTACCCCCACAATACCTGATTATGGGTAGGGCTTAACTAGAAACTTGTGTATTTTAGTATGGGTTCCCTCTAAACAAACATCATAGGGGTTACGCCGAGGCTGCCTCCGTTAAGTGTGAATTGATGTTAGAATGAGGTGAATGTACGGCCCAAGCCCTGTGCGGTTCCGGGTTGATTGCGGTTTCCACCGGAGGCCAAGCTCATGGGGAGAGGTGCTCATACTAGCATATATAAGTGAAAGGTTACGGTTGATGATCCGCGTACTGTGTTACGATGATTCGGGGTTATCCTCGACGGATGTAATCAAAAGTTGTGGCACAAGAGTACAACCTCTGCAGAGTGTTAAACCTATTCGAATAGCCGTGTCCACGGTTACGGACGATTGGAAAGGCCATACTATCTCCGTTATCATTAATATGTTTTGATCTTAAAAAGGAATGGTGAATTGAAAGGTGATATTGTGGTGAATCAATATGAGTTGTGGGAATGACACTAATGTTCCCACTTGAGTTAGTCTAGCACATGATAAGGCTTTACTAAATGTTTATCAAACTAAAACTTGGCTTTATGCAAATAAACCTAGAGCTTAGTACCCCCTTTTATACACTTAATGAGTAATTATCTTAGAGTTAGTTTGCGAGTACTTTAAAAGTACTCATGGCTTTGCCCTGGCTATTCAAATGCCAGACTATGAAGGAGAGCATCAGTATCAGGATGACGGACAACAGGACATCTACGATAACTAGGATCGTCTTCTAACGTCAAGCGTTGCCTGTGGAATAGATAGTCCACTACTACTTCGTTTCCGCTACTATTTGTGATGTTGAACAATATATTCGTGTAATATTGGATCATGTGATCTATGGTTGTAAGACAATATGTGTTGTAATAAATGATGACTCTATGCTACTTACTATTATGTCTCGCAAAAACATTATTCCTGGGATTGCGATGTACGGCATAATAGGCATCTGGACTTAAAAATCCGGGTGTTGACAGTATTGATGCGATCTATTCCTCCTTTCATAGTGTGAAGGTTACGGTGTGCATGCTATGTTAGTACTTGGTTTGGTTGTGTTGATCTATCTTGCACTCTAAGGTTATTTAAATATGAACATTGAATTGTGGAGCTTGTTAACTCCGGCATTGAGGGTTCGTGTAATCCTACGCAATGGTGTTCATCATCCAACAAGAGTGTAGAGTATGCATTTATCTATTCTGTTATGTGATCAATGTTGAGAGTGTCCACTAGTGAAAGTATGATCCCTAGGCCTTGTTCCTAAATACTGCTATCGCTGCTTGTTTCTTGTTTCTTGCGTTACTACTGCTTGTTTACTGTCCTGGGCAAAGCACTTTTCTGGTGCCGTTGCTACTACTTATTTATACCACCTGTATTTCACTATCTCTTCGCCGAACTAGTGCACCTATTAGGTGTGTTGGGGACACAAGAGACTTCTTGCTTTGTGGTTGCAGGGTTGCATGAGAGGGATATCTTTGACCTCTTCCTCCCTGAGTTCGATAAACCTTGGGTGATCCACTTAAGGGAAACTTGCTGCTGTTCTACAAACCTCTGCTCTTGGAGGCCCAACACTGTCTACAGGAAAAGGTGGGGGCGTAGACATCAGGGATCTCCCGTGATTTTTGTGGACAAGCGAGACGGTACCATTCGCCTGTGCGTGGATTACCGAAAACTCAATGAGGTGACCATCAAAAATAAATATCCCCTTCCCAAGATCGAAGATTTGTTTGATCAAATGAATGGAGCCCGAGTTTTCTCCAAGATTGACCTCCGTACGGGTTACCATCAGCTCAAAGTACGAGAGTCGAATATCCCCAAAACAACCTTCACCACCCGTTACGGATTGTTTGAGTACACCGTGATGTCCTTTGGCTTAACCAATGCTCCAGCCTACTTCATGAACCTCATGAACAAAGTCTTCATGGATTACCTCGACAAGTTTGTCGTAGTGATATCGATGAAATCCTAGTCTACTCCAAGAGTGAAGAAGAACATGAAGAGCATCTACGACTCATTTTGGGAACCTTGAGAAAACATCAACTCTATGCTAAATTTAGCAAATGTCAGTTTTGGCTCAAGGAAGTTGGATTTCTTGGCCATGTTCTGTCCGCTGGAGGAGTCTCCGTCGACCCCTCTCTCATCAAGTCTATCATGGATCGGAAGCCGCCAACTAACCCAACCGAGGTGAGATCCTTCCTCAGATTGGCAGGCTACTACCGTAAGTTTGTCGAAGGGTTCTCAAGTATCGCCAAGCCCATGACCATGTTGCTCAAGAAAGGCAAGAAATTTGAGTGGACAGAACAATGTGAAGCCAGTTTTCAAGAACTCAAGAAGCGTCTTGTGTCTGCCCCTATCCTCACCATGCCTGATGTCACCAAGGACTTTGTAATTTACTGCGACGCTTTGATACGCGTTCAACACGCGTCCGTTGGGAACCCCAAGAGGAAGGTGTGATGCGTACAGCGGCAAGTTTCCCTCAGTATGAAACCAAGGTTTAATCGAACCAGTAGGAGTCAAGAAGCACGTTGAAGGTTGATGGCGGCGGGATGTAGTGCAGCGCAACACCAGAGATTCCGGCGCCAACGTGGAACCTGCACAACACAACCAAAGTACTTTGCCCCAACGAAACAATGAGGTTGTCAATCTCACCGGCTTGCTGTAACAAAGGATTAACCGTATTGTGTGGAAGATGATTGTTTGCAGAAAACAGTAGAACAATATTGCAGTAGGTTGTATTTCAGTAAAGAGAATTGGACCGGGGTCCACAGTTCACTAGAGGTGTCTCTCCCATAAGATAAACAACATGTTGGGTGAACAAATTACAGTTGGGCAATTGACAAATAAAGAGGGCATGACCATGCACATACATATCATGATGAGTATAGTGAGATTTAATTGGGCATTACGACAAAGTACATAGACCACCATCCAACTGCATCTATGCCTAAAAAGTCCACCTTCAGGTTATCATCCGAACCCCCTCCAGTATTAAGTTGCAAAGCAACAGACAATTGCATTAAGTATGGTGCGTAATGTAATCAACAACTACATCCTTAGACATAGCATCAATGTTTTATCCCTAGTGGCAACAGCACAACACAACCTTAGAACTTTCTGTCATCCTTTGTCCCAGTGTCAATGCAGGCATGAACCCACTATCGAGCATAAATACTCCCTCTTGGAGTTACAAGCATCTACTTGGCCAGAGCATCTACTAGTAACGGAGAGCATGCAAGATCATAAACAACACATAGATATAACTTTGATAATCAACATAACAAGTATTCTCTATTCATCGGATCCCAACAAACGCAACATATAGAATTACAGATAGATGATCTTGATCATGTTAGGCAGCTCACAAGATCCGACAATGATAGCACAATGGGGAGAAGACAACCATCTAGCTACTGCTATGGACCCATAGTCCAGGGGTAGACTACTCACACATCACACCGGAGGCGACCATGGCGGCGTAGAGTCCTCCGGGAGATGAATCCCCTCTCCGGCAGGGTGCCGGAGGCGATCTCCTGGATCCCCCGAGATGGGATCGGCGGCGGCGGCGTCTCTGGAAGGTTTTCCGTATCGTGGCTCTCGGTACTGGGGGTTTCGTCACGGAGGCTTTAAGTAGGCGGAAGGGCAGGTCAAGAGGCGGCACGGGGGCCCCACACCACAGGGCCGCGCGGCCAAGGGGGGGGGCCGCGCCGCCCTAGGGTGTGGCCCCCTCGTGGCCCCTCTTCGTCTCATCTTCGGACTTCTGGAAGCTTCGTGGCAAAATAGGACCCTGGGCGTTGATTTCGTCCAATTCCGAGAATATTTCGTTACTAGGATTTCTGAAACCAAAAACAGCAGAAAACAGCAACTGGCACTTCGGCATCTTGTTAATAGGTTAGTTCTAGAAAATGCACGAATATGACATAAAGTGTGCATAAAACATGTAGATAACATCAATAATGTGGCATGGAACATAAGAAATTATCGATACGTCGGAGACGTATCAGCATCCCCAAGCTTAGTTCTGCTCGTCCCGAGCAGGTAAAACGATAACACAGATAATTTCTGGAGTGACATGCCATCATAACCTTGATCATACTATTTGTAAAGCATATGTAGTGAATGCAGCGATCAAAACAATGTATATGACATGAGTAAACAAGCGAATCATAAAGCAATAATTCAAAGTAAAAGCTTTGAAGCAACACAAAAGAAGATTAAGTTTCAGCGGTTGCTTTCAACTCGTAACATGTATATCTCATGGATATTGTCAACATAGAGTAATATAACAAGTGCAATATGCAAATATGTAGGAATCAATGCACAGTTCACACAAGTGTTTGCTTCTTGAGGTGGAGAGAAATAGGTGAACTGACTCAACATTGAAAGTAAAAGAATGGTCCTCCATAGAGGAAAAGCATCGATTGCTATATTTGTGCTAGAGCTTTGATTTTGAAAACATGAAACAATTTTGTCAACGGTAGTAATAAAGCATATGTATCATGTAAATTATATCTTACAAGTTGCAAGCCTCATGCATAGCATACTAATAGTGCCCGCACCTTGTCCTAATTAGCTTGGACTACCGGATCATCACAATGCACATGTTTTAACCAAGTGTCACAAAGGGGTACCTCTATGCACTTTGTACAAAGGTCTAAGGAGAAAGCTCGCATTGGATTTCTCGCTATTGATTATTCTTCAACTTAGACATCCATACCGGGACAATATAGACAACAGATAATGGACTCCTCTTTTATGCATAAGCATGTAACAACAATTAATAATTTTCTCATTTGAGATTGAGGATATATGTCCAAAACTGAAACTTCCACCATGGATCATGGCTTTAGTTAGCGGCCCAATGCTCTTCTCTAACAATATGCATGCTTAACCATAAGGTGGTAGATCGCTCTTACTTCAGACAAGACGGACATGCATAGCAACTCACATGAAATACAACAAAGAGTAGTTGATGGCGTCCCCAGTAAACATGGTTATCGCACAACAAGCAACTTAATAAGAGATAAAGTGCATAATTACATATTCAATACCACAATAGTTTTTAAGCTATTTGTCCCATGAGCTATATATTGCAAAGGCGAATGATGGAATTTTAAAGGTAGCACTCAAGTAATTTACTTTGGAATGGCGGAAAATACCATGTAGTAGGTAGGTATGGTGGACACAAATGGCATAGTGCTTGGCTCAAGTATTTTGGATGCATGAGAAGTATTCCCTCTCGATACAAGGTTTAGGCTAGCAAGGCTTATTTGAAACAAACACAAGGATGAACCGGTGCAGCAAAACTCACATAAAAAACATATTGAAAACATTATAAGACTCTACACCGTCTTCCTTGTTGTTCAAACTCAATACTAGAAATTATCTAGACCTTAGAGAAACAAAATATGCAAACCAAATTTTAGCATGCTCTATGTATTTCTTCATTAATGGGTGCAAAGCATATGATGCAAGAGCTTAATCATGAGCACAACAATTGCCAAGTATCACATTACCCAAGACATTAATAGCAATTACTACATGTATCATTTTCCAATTCCAACCATATAACAATTTAACGAAGAAGAAACTTCGCCATGAATACTATGAGTAGAAGCTAAGGACATACTTGTTCATATGCTACAGCGGAGCGTGTCTCTCTCCCATAAAGTGAATGCTAGGATCCATTTTATTCAAACAAAACAAAAAACAAAAACAAACCGACGCTCCAAGAAAAGCACATAAGATGTGATGGAATAAAAATATAGTTTCAGGGGAGGAACCTGATAATGTTGTCGATGAAGAAGGGGATGCCTTGGGCATCCCCAAGCTTAGATGCTTGAGTCTTCTTAGAATATGCAGGGGTGAACCACCGGGGCATCCCCAAGCTTAGAGCTTTCACTCTCCTTGATCATGTTGCATCATACTCCTCTCTTGATCCTTGAAAACTTCCACCACACCAAACTTAGAACAACTCATTAGAGGGTTAGTGCACAATACAAAATTAACATATTCAGAGGTGACACAATCATTCTTAACACTTCTGGACATTGCATAAAGCTACTGGACATTAGTGGATCAAAGAAATTCATCCAACATAGCAAAAGAGGCAATGCGAAATAAAAGGCAGAATCTGTCAAAATAGAACAGTTCGTATTGACGAATTTTAAAATGGCACCAGACTTGCTCAAATGAAAATGCTCAAATTGAATGAAAGTTGCATACATATCTGAGGATCACTCACGTAAATTGGCATAATTTTCTGAGTTACCTACAGGGGAAAACAGCCCAGATTCGTGACAGCAAAGAAATCTGTTTCTGTGCAGTAATCCAAATCTAGTATGAACTTTTCTATCAACGACTTTACTTGGCACAACAAAACACTAAACTAAGATAAGGAGAGGTTGCTACAGTAGTAAACAACTTCCAAGACACAAAATAAAAACAAAGTACTGTAGGTAAAAACATGGGTTGTCTCCCATAAGCGCTTTTCTTTAACGCCTTTCAGCTAGGCGCAGAAAGTGTGCATCAAGTATTATCAAGAGACGAAGTGTCAACATCATAATTTGTTCTCATAATAGAATCAAAAGGTAACTTCATTCTCTTTCTAGGGAAGTGTTCCATACCTTTCTTGAGAGGAAATTGATATTTAATATTACCTTCCTTCATATCAATGATAGCACCAACAGTTCGAAGAAAAGGTCTTCCCAATATAATGGGACAAGATGCATTGCATTCAATATCAAAGACAACAAAATCAACGGGGACAAGGTTATTGTTAACGGTAATGCGAACATTATCAACTTTCCCCAAAGGTTTCTTTGTAGAATGATCAGCAAGATTAACATCCAAATAACAATTTTTCAGCGGTGGCAAGTCAAGCATATTATAAATTTTCTTAGGCATAACAGAAATACTTGCACCAAGATCACATAAAGCATTACAATCAAAATCTTTAACCTTCATCTTAATGATGGGCTCCCAACCATCCTCTAGCTTTTTAGGAATAGAGGCTTCACGCTCTAGTTTCTCTTCTCTAGCTTTTATGAGAGCATTTGTAATATGTTGCGTGAAAGCCAAATTTATAGCACTAGCATTAGGACTTTTAGCAAGTTTTTGCAAGAACTTTATAACTTCAGAGATGTGGCAATCATCAAAATTCAAACCATTATAATCTAAAGCAATGGGATCATCATCCCCAATGTTGGAAAAAATTTCAGCAGCTTTATCACAGTGCAGTTTCAGCGGTTTTAGCGATTTGCAGTTTCTCGCTTTGCATTAGAAGTGGAAACATTGCTAACACCAATTCTTTTATTATTATTAGTAGGAGGTGCAGCAACATGTGTAGCATTAGCATTACAAGTGGTGGTAATAGTCCAAACTTTAGCTACATTCTTCTCTTTAGCTAGTTTTTCATTTTCTTCTCTATCCCACCTAGCACGCAGTTCAGCCATTAATCTTATAATCTCATTAATTCTAACTTGGATGGCATTTGCTGTAGTAACAATTTTATTATGATGATTTTCATTAGGCATAACTTTCGATTTCAAAAGATCAACATCAGCAGCAAGACTATCGACTTTAGAAGCAAGTATATCAATTTTCCCAAGCTTTTCTTCAACAGATTTGTTAAAAGCAGTTTGTGTACTAATAAATTCTTTAAGCATGGCTTCAAGTCCAGGGGGTGAACTCCTATTATTGTTGTAAGAATGCCCATAAGAATTACCATAGCCGTTGCCATTATTATAAGGATATGGCCTATAGTTGTTACTAGAATTGTTCCGGTAAGCATTGTTGTTGAAATTATTATTTTTAATGAAGTTTACATCAACATGTTCTTCTTGTGCAACCAATGAAGCTAGCGGAACATTATTAGGATCAATATTAGTCCTATCATTCACAAGCATAGACATAATAGCATCAATCTTATCACTCAAGGAAGAGGTTTCTTCGACAGAATTTACCTTCTTACCTTGTGGAGCTCTTTCCGTGTGCCATTCAGAGTAGTTGATCATCATATTATCAAGAAGCTTTGTTGCTTCACCAAGAGTGATGGACATAAAGGTACCTCCAGCAGCTGAATCCAATAAATTCCGTGAAGAAAAATTTAGTCCTGCATAGAAGGTTTGGATGATCATCCAAGTAGTCAGTCCATGGGTTGGGCAATTTTTAACCAGAGATTTCATTCTTTCCCAAGCTTGAGCAACATGTTCAGTATCTAATTGTTTAAAATTCATTATGCTACTCCTCAAAGATATAATTTTAGCAGGGGGATAATATCTACCAATAAAAGCATCCTTGCATTTAGTCCATGAATCAATACTATTCTTAGGCAGAGATAGCAACCAATCTTTAGCTCTTCCTCTTAATGAGAAAGGGAACAATTTTAGTTTAATAATATCACCATCTACATCTTTATATTTTTGCATTTCACATAGTTCAACAAAATTATTAAGATGGGCAGCAGCATCATCAGAACTAACACCAGAAAATTGCTCTCGCATAACAAGATTCAGTAAAGCAGGTTTAATTTCAAAGAATTCTGCTGTAGTAGCAGGTGGAGCAATAGGTGTGCATAAGAAATCATTATTATTTGTGGTTGTGAAGTCACACAACCTAGTATTTTCAGCGGTGGCCATTTTAGCAACAGTAAATAAAGCAAACTAGATAAAGTAAATGCAAGTAACTAATTTTTTTGTGTTTTTGATATAGCAAACAAGATAGCAAATAAAGTAAAACTAGCAACTAATTTTTTTGTATTTTGATTTAGTGCAGCAAACAAAGTAGTAAATAAAACTAAGCAAGACAAAAACAAAGTAAAGAGATTGAGAAGTGGAGACTCCCCTTGCAGCGTGTCTTGATCTCCCCGGCAACGGCGCCAGAAAAAGCTGCTTGATACGCGTTCAACACGCGTCCGTTGGGAACCCCAAGAGGAAGGTGTGATGCGTACAGCGGCAAGTTTCCCTCAGTATGAAACCAAGGTTTAATCGAACCAGTAGGAGTCAAGAAGCACGTTGAAGGTTGATGGCGGCGGGATGTAGTGCGGCGCAACACCAGAGATTCCGGCGCCAACGTGGAACCTGCACAACACAACCAAAGTACTTTGCCCCAACGAAACAGTGAGGTTGTCAATCTCACCGGCTTGCTGTAACAAAGGATTAACCGTATTGTGTGGAAGATGATTGTTTGCAGAAAATAGTAGAACAATATTGTAGTAGGTTGTATTTCAGTAAAGAGAATTGGACCGGGGTCCACAGTTCACTAGAGGTGTCTCTCCCATAAGATAAACAGCATGTTGGGTGAACAAATTACAGTTGGGCAATTGACAAATAAAGAGGGCATGACCATGCACATACATATCATGATGAGTATAGTGAGATTTAATTGGGCATTACGACAAAGTACATAGACCGCCATCCAACTGCATCTATGCCTAAAAAGTCCACCTTCAGGTTATCATCCGAACCCCCTCCAGTATTAAGTTGCAAAGCAACAGACAATTGCATTAAGTATGGTGCGTAATGTAATCAACAACTACATCCTTAGACATAGCATCAATGTTTTATCCCTAGTGGCAACAGCACAACACAACCTTAGAACTTTCTCATCGTCCCAGGTGTCAATGCAGGCATGAACCCACTATCGAGCATAAATACTCCCTCTTGGAGTTACAAGCATCTACTTGGCCAGAGCATCTACTAGTAACGGAGAGCATGCAAGATCATAAACAACACATAGATATAACTTTGATAATCAACATAACAAGTATTCTCTATTCATCGGATCCCAACAAACGCAACATATAGAATTACAGATAGATGATCTTGATCATGTTAGGCAGCTCACAAGATCCGACAATGATAGCACAATGGGGAGAAGACAACCATCTAGCTACTGCTATGGACCCATAGTCCAAGGGTAGACTACTCACACATCACACCGGAGGCGACCATGGCGGCGTAGAGTCCTCCGGGAGATGAATCCCCTCTCCGGCAGGGTGTCGGAGGCGATCTCCTGGATCCCCCGAGATGGGATCGGCGGCGGCGGCGTCTCTGGAAGGTTTTCCGTATCGTGGCTCTCGGTACTGGGGGTTTCGTCACGGAGGCTTTAAGTAGGCGGAAGGGCAGGTCAAGAGGCGGCACGGGGGCCCCACACCACAGGGCCGCGCGGCCAAGGGGGGGGCCGCGCCGCCCTAGGGTGTGGCCCCCTCGTGGCCCCTCTTCGTCTCATCTTCGGACTTCTGGAAGCTTCGTGGCAAAATAGGACCCTGGGCGTTGATTTCGTCCAATTCCGAGAATATTTCGTTACTAGGATTTCTGAAACCAAAAACAGCAGAAAACAGCAACTGGCACTTCGGCATCTTGTTAATAGGTTAGTTCCAGAAAATGCACGAATATGACATAAAGTGTGCATAAAACATGTAGATAACATCAATAATGTGGCATGGAACATAAGAAATTATCGATACGTCGGAGACGTATCACGCTTCCAAGCTTGGACTTGGTAGTGTTCTGATGCAAGAAGGGAAGGTTATTGCCTACCTCTCCCGACAGCTGCGGCCACATGAAATGAACTACCCAACCCATGACCTGGAGCTAGCTGCCGTAGTTCATGCACTCAAGACCTGGCGTCATTATCTCATCGGAAATCGGTGTGACATTTACACCGACCACAAGAGTCTCAAGTATATATTCACTCAGAGGGAACTGAATATGCGACAAAGGAGATGGATAGAGCTGATAAAGGACTATGATCTGAGTATTCACTATCACCCTGGAAAGGCGAATGTAGTCGCCGACGCCCTTAGTCGCGAACCATGTTCGCTGAATGCTCGTCTCAAAGTTGAACAACCCATGCTATACCAAGAATTTGAAGAGTTCGGCCTGGAACTCGTTAGCCATGGTTTTCTAGCCGCAATGGAAGTTAAGCCGACCCTCCGGGATCAAATCAAGGAAGCTCAGAAAGGTCATGAGAGTATTGAAGGTATCAAACGCCGTATGGACAAAGAGGAAGTGGCTGGATTTTCTGTGGATGGAGAAGGAGTCTTGTGGTACAATGGACGTCTTTGTGTACCAACTATCCCTGAATTGAAGCACCTGATTATGGAGGAAGCTCATAACACTCCTTACTCCATTCACCCTGGCGGATCAAAGATGTACCAGGATCTCAAGGAGATTTTCTGGTGGCATGGGATGAATCGTGACATTGCCTTCTTCATCGCTAGGTGTGATGTATGTCAACGAGTCAAGGCAGAACACCAACGCCCGGCAGGTTTGCTTCAGCCACTAAAGGTCCCTGTATGGAAGTGGGAAGAAGTAGGAATGGACTTCATCACTGGACTTCCACGATCCAGCCGCGGGCATGATTCTATTTGGGTCATTGTGGATCGACTGACCAAGGTCGCTCATTTCCTTCCCGTCAAGACTACATTCAATGGACATCGCTTGGCAGATCTTTATATCTCTCGAATCGTCAGTCTCCATGGAGTTCCCAAGAGAATTGTATCTGATCGCGGCACACAATTCACCTCTAGATTCTGGAACAAATTACATGAAGCCTTGGGGACCAAACTTTCTTTCAGCACCGCTTACCACCCACAAACCGGGGGACAAACTGAGCGAGTAAACCAGATTTTGGAGGACATGCTCCGCGCATGTGCTCTAGCCTATGGGGCAAAATGGGAAGACTGTCTCCCCTTTGCGGAGTTCTCTTACAATAACAGCTACCAGGCCAGCCTCCAGATGGCACCGTTTGAAGCACTCTATGGGCGCAAATGTCGCACCCCTCTCAATTGGTCCGAGACTGGAGAGAGTCAAGTGTTCGGACCTGATATACTTCGAGAAGCAGAAGAACAAGTTCAACTTATCCGGGATCGCTTGAAGGCTGCCCAATCTCGCCAGAAGAGCTACGCTGAACCCAAGCGCCGAGAAGTAACATTCAGCAGCGGAGACTTTGCGTACCTTCGTGTCACCCCTCTCAAAGGAATGCAACGATTCCATGTCAAGGGCAAGTTAGCACCAAGGTATATTGGTCCCTTCAAGGTCCTTGGTCGCCGCGGAGAGGTCTCATATCAACTGGAGCTACCCACAGAACTGTCAGAGTTTCATGATGTCTTCCATGTCTCCCAACTCCGGAAATGCCTCCAAGTACCTGACAAGCCCGAAGTATTCAAGAACATCGACCACCGCTCTATCAACCTAAACCAGGATTTAACCTACCGCGAGAAACCACTTCGAATCCTGGAAGAGGCCGTGAGGGTCACTCGCAGGAGAAAGATCAAGTTTTTCAAGGTCCAATGGAGTAACCATTCTGAGGAGGAAGCCACCTGGGAACGGGATGATTATCTTAGGAGCGAGTTCCCATATCTCTTCAGCTCTTAGATCCGGAATCTCGGGACGAGATTCTTTTAAGGGGGGAAGGTCTGTCATAACCCACTTTTTATACCCTGCATATTTTCTAGTTTTAAAATTTTGGGCCAACAAAAACTTTTCATACATTGCCACCTAGTGTTGCATAGCTTATTTGTTTGCTCAAAATTTGTTGGAAATATGTGTACTTGGATCAGTACTCACACTAAAACCCTTAGTATCAAGTGTTAGTACCAAAATTTAAAAGAGGGAATTTTTCCTTCTTAACACCTCTAGTAAGGCAACTCCTAAGTTTTTCCTTCTCCATCATTATGGGAGCACACAAATGCACATGCATATGCATGCCACCTTTTTCCTCTCCACTCACCAAAACCCTCCTTTTTCTTCTCACTTTGGTTTTCTCTCTTATGGCCATGGTCACATGACCCCTCCAATTTTGTACCCCTCTCTTTCCTTCTCTCTTTGCAAGCCCTAGAGGGACACTACCCCCTCTCCTACCCCTCTCTCTCTTCTCGCTTGTGCATGGCCGGGGCTTGGTGCCCATGCACCACCACTCTAGCCCACATCAACCTGGCCCGCGCCCCATCTCTTTTGGACTCCCTGGACTCCCCCTCCCTCTCCAAATCGGCCCAAGGCCACGAACAACAGCCCACAAAACCCTATCCCTCAGCACACACCCTGAACTCCCTCCCGCGCGCGTGCAGACGCCAGGCGAACGGGCGACGCCTCGATCTCCCTCCCTTGCCTCGTAAACGCACGCGACGCCTCGGTTCCTACCCTGCTGACGCCACCCCGCATACGTCACCACGACCCCACCAGGGTGACGCCATCCCGCGCTCGCTGGTTGGCCGTGGCCGCCGCCCGTCGCCCGCCCGTTGCCCTCCTCCGCCTATAAAAGGGGCACCGCACCCCCACCTCTCCCTCACACCCTCGCCACTCCTCTCCACCCCCACCAGATGCTCCCTGAGAGTGCCCAAGGCACTGCTCAGGGCTACAGCTCGGCGAAGCCCTGCTCCCGTGGTCGCCGTCTGGAGAAGAAGGTCGCCGCGCCTTCCTTGTCGACGCCAACCCTGCCCTTCCCCGTTTTCTTCTCCATCTGGTCGTCCTGGAGCTGACGCGCGCCCTCTTCCCCTTGCCAGGCACGCCAGAGAACGCCGTCGCCTCGAGGTCCTGCCTGACGCTCGTGCCATCACCGTCGGATAGAACCAGGGAGGAGGAGCAGGACGCCGCCCAACTCGACCCCGCCCCGTTTTGCGACGCCACCAACCCGCCACGACCTCGCCGCCGTGCCCTTGCCCTCGCCGATGAGTTTCCCGGCCGCCCCCTACCTTTTCTCTGTGAAGTCCGGTCGCCCTCCCATGCCCCTACGTGGCGAGACAGAGACGATGGCCCTGGGCCATCGGATCTTGATCGCCCGGCTGCATGGCCCATGCATGCCGGCGTGGCCATGCAAGGCCTGGCCCACCCGGGCCCTCTCTTTTTCCTTTTATTTGCTTCTTTCTTTTCTTCTCAGCCCGCGTGGCATTTCCCCTGGGCCGGCCCATCTCTCTCCGAAAACGGCCCAGCAGATTCCCGCCCAAACTCCCCTTCGAATTTCGTTTTAAACAATTTCTGTTTTTAATAACACCTGTGCACCAAATTGCTTATATCTCGAGTTTTATAAATCAAAATGGAATGAAACCAGTGACGTTATAAAGATAATTTTGATACCTTTCACATGCCACCGGTCCCATATTTTTAGGATTTTTCTGCAAATTATGGTAGAATAAACTAGTTGCTGGTATTCTGCACACCTTATTTTAGATATAAAATCATAGAATTAATATTTTCGACTAATTCCAATTGTGTTAATCTTGTTTTAACATTGTCCATCTAAGAAAAATAATATTGGTCCCTGTTAGTACAGATTCTGGTTCGTTTATGAAAATGGTATTGTCACATAAAATGTTGTCCATGAAACACTTGTGTCTATTTAATTTCCACCCAACCCTTTTTCTTAAACATTTGGCCAATTCATGTTTTTACTTTAATACAACATGTGCCCCTGCATACCACATTCTTTTAAAACTTGACTCTTGAGATATGTGATTGATTGTATGTTGCTCTTTTATTTTTGCGAACGTTAGATACGAACGTGGGAGAAGCCGAAGGGGAAGATTTTGGAGAAGGTGTTGAAGAAGACCAGGGACTAGCCAACCAAGGCAAGCCATTTATTTTGACTCCATGTTATCTATGTTCTTGATTGAGATCTTTTCATCCTTGGCCTCCTGATTCTTTGTGTTCCGTGGGATTGGATAAATTGTTTCTTTTACATGCTTGCCGCCAAGTGTGTAATGTCCCCTCTTGGTATTTTGCGTACTTACTCTAAGTATGTGAATCACATTCACTGCCATTTGACACCCCTAACTCTAGTAAAAACATGGGTTGACATCGTTAAAAATTGCTCCACCCTTTGATTATCTCCATTCATGCTCAATGAGAGTATGAATGTCTTTGACACCCTTCATGTTATGATGGCAATCATTATGCTATTATACATCTTAGTTCACACATAAACTTTAGGTTGGGAAAACTCTCAAGGTTTTACCTTGTTGTAAAAGTTTTTGTTAAAACCTTGGGTATAATGTTATGCCCAAGTGAGAATTTATGAAAGGAAAGGATTTGGTAAGAACGATGGGGATGAGAAAGTGGTTGGGATTTTATGAAAACTTTGGCGCCTAAGTACTCACCCATGACAATTAGCTAGCGCAACCACCTTACTCCAACATGGGCACGGGGCTTAGCTCGACATTTGTTCTTTTTAGCATGAGGCACCGCATAACTATACAAGGGTACGGTTACCCCCGAGTCCGGATTGTCGAGTTTGGGGACAATAGTATAACGGGAGGCCTTCGGGGCTGACCCGTCCGGAAGACACTATGGGTCTCCTGGCTTGGCGGTGGAGCCACGCTCAAAAGGAGGTGAGCTGCCACGGTGCCGGGGAGGTACATACTCCATAGGGTAGGACCTCTTGCTAATTAGAATGGGCGAAAGGCTTCGACTGGTTATCCGATACCCACATACTTTCGTATGATGGCCCGGGTATGATCCCGGCGGATTTATCAGATCTTGTGGGTAAAGTGCGCAAACTCTGCAGAGTCAAATCTATTCGAATAGCCGTGTTCGCGGTCATGGACGGTTGTAATGGCTGTTGCTTAGCCTGATGTGTTTTATTTATAAAAGTGTTTGACAAAAGAAAGAAACGGAATTTGTGTTGGAGTACTTAGAGTACTGGAAAAATGGTTGGTGACCACGATGAGGTGGTCGGAAAGGAAATGATAAAATTTGGGTCTACCCTTCCTAAGTGCTTATGTCGTGAAAGATCTTCCTAAAGTAAATCATGTAGGGATGTCTTAGATATATTCTCTTATCTCCTTCACCCATGAAGTTGAGATGCTAACTCCACCAAAAACACTTCTTCTCTTCTACATGACATATTCTTAAATAAAAGTGGGCATTCCCTCTTGATCTCCTAGTTAGTCCTCGGTACCTTGTTTTCCTTGATATGTTACTTTGTAAATGGTTTGCGAGTACAATTCAAAATGTACTCACGGCTTTGTCCCTGGCTATTTACTTGGCCAGACTATGAGGAGGATTTTGAAGATGATGGAGGTTATCAGGACGACTATGCGACTTAGGACGTTTCCCGGTCAGCTGCCTGTAGGGTTTAAGGCATGACTTGGGCCCGACGAAGTTGATTGTATCCGCTGCTTTTGGATGTTTGAAATTCAGCCCGATGTGGCCATTTGTGTAAAACTTGGTCATGAGACCGTTTGTAAGACTATTTATTATTTCGGTACTATGTAATGGATGTTGTAACTTTGTTTATCAGTTCGGTTATGTGCTCATGTTACACTGATCATGGGATCATGAGTGAATGCATAACAGGTATTTCGGACAGTTGGTCCGGGGTGCCACAGCGATGGCGATGAAGATGGCGGTGGACTCGATGGAGATGGATCCGGGGGCAATTCCCCGTCCCGGCAGGGTGCCGGAACAGAGACTTCTGTCCCCCGAATTGGAGTTTCGCGATGGCGGCGGCGTCCCTGGAGTCTTTTTGGAGTTTCGTTAATCGGTATCGAAGTTTTAGGTCACGAGGAGTCTTATAGGCGAAGAGGCGGAGTCGGAGGGGCCACGGGGGACCCACACACTAGGGGGCGCCCCCCCCTTGGCCGCGTCGCCATGTGGGGTGGGGCCCCCTTGGCTCCCCTCTGGTCCCTCTTCGGTGCTCTGGAAGCTTCCGTGGAAAATAGGACCCTGGGAGTTGATTTCGTCCAATTCCGGGAATATTTCCTTTGTAGGATTTCTGAAACCAAAAACAGCAGAAAACAGGAACTGACACTTTGGCATCTCGTCAATAGGTTAGTTCCGGAAAACGCATAAAATCATCATAAAGTGTGAGCAAAACATGTAGGTATTGTCATAAAACAAGCATGGAACATAAGAAATTATAGATACGTTGGAGACGTATCAGCATCCCCAAGCTTAGTTCCTACTCGCCCTCGAGTAGGTAAACGATAAAAAGAATAATTTCTATAGTGACATATGAGATGAATGAAGTGATTCAAAGCAATGATAAACATAATGACTAAACAACTGAATCATATCGCAAAGACTTTTCATGAATAGTACTTTCAAGACAAGTGATACGTCCAATTTGCATCACTATTTTGTATCATAATTTGCTGTTATTCATTGATATATTCCATATTTGGAGATGATACTTATGTTATTTCACCTATTTTGCATGTTTCATGATTATTGGAGGATCGCGCACCGGAGTCAGGATTCTGCTGGAAAAAGCGCCGTCAGAATGCAATATTTCGGAAGATCAACAATTGGCGAAATTTATATGAAAAATCCTATTTTTCCAGAAGATGACGAGAGCCAGAAGGAGGAACCGAGGAGGGCCACCATGCGCCCCCCTCACAGGCCGGCGCGGGCCCTGCCCTGGCCGCGCCGCCTTGTGGGGAGGGGGCCCACAGCCCCCTCTGGCCTCCTCTCCTTCGCGTATTTCTTCGTCCCGAAAACCTAAGCTCCAGGGAGTAAGTCGCGAAGAGTCACAGCCGCCTCTGCGGGGCGGAGAACACCAGAGAGAAAAGAGCTCTGCGGCAAGCTGAGATCCGCCAGGGAAATTCCCTCCCGGAGGGGGAAATCGACGCCATCGTCACCGCCATCGAGCTGGACATCATCTCCATCACCATCGTCATCATCTTCATCATCATCACCGCCGTCTCCACCGCTGCACACCATCACCGCTGTAACAATTTGGGTTTGATCTTGATTGTTTGATAGGGGAAACTCTCCCGGTGTTGATTTCTATTTGTTATTGATGCTATTGAGTGAAACCGTTGAACCAAGGTTTATGTTCAGATTGTTATTCATCATCATATCACCTCTGATCATGTTTCATATGATGTCTTGTGAGTAGTTCGTTTAGTTCTTAAGGACATGGGTGAAGTCTAAATGTTAGTAGTGAAGTATGGTTGAGTAATATTCAATGTTATGATATTTAAGTTGTGGTGTTATTCTTCTAGTGGTGTCATGTGAACGTCGACTACACGACACTTCACCTTTATGGGCCTAGGGGAATGCATCTTGTACTCGTTTGCCAATTGCGGGGTTGCCGGAGTGACAGAAACCTGAACCCCCGTTGGTATATCGATGCAGGAGGGATAGCAGGATCTCAGAGTTTAAGGCTGTGGTTAGATTTATCTTAATTACTTTCTTGTAGTTGCGGATGCTTGCAAGGGGTATAATCACAAGTATGTATTAGTCCTAGGAAGGGCGGTACATTAGCATAGGTTCACCCACACAACACTTATCAAAACAATGAAGATTAATTAGCCGTATGTAGCGAAAGCACTAGACTAAAATCCCGTGTGTCGAGGGTACTCCTCGCGAATGCCCTCCGATAGGGGCTTAGGGTTGATGGAATCCTGTAGGCTGACACGAGACATCGGTTCACAGACAAGCGAGGAGAGCAATTTACCCAGGTTCGGGGCCCTCGATGAGGTAAAACCCTTACGTCCTGCCTGTATGTTCTTTGATTATGAAGACAATGGGTTACAATGGGGTGCCGAATAGTTCGGCTGAGATCTAGTCGAGATTGCTATTGCTAGGGTTAACTAGCTCTAAGCTTTTCCTGGCTAAGATTGCTAAGATTGATCGTGTCCCTTGGCAGCCCCTCTCCTGGCCTTTATATAGGAGGCCAGGTCTCAAGAGATCTAACCGAATACGACTAGATTTACAGTAGTTTAGATCCGATCTTTCCTTGTTTGTTCGCTTCCTTGTCTTGCTCGTCGAGGAATCTTCCGGTGCGCCGACCTAGTGGCCCATCTCGTCTTCCGGTGTCTTCATGGGCCTCCAATTAGTCAATACCGGATAGGGCAACGATGGTTACTCGAAGGGTAATGCCCACGTCAGTAGCCCCCGAGTGTCTAGCCGAAGATAATTCGGGTAGAGACTAATGCATGTCTTCTCTTTCATTGTCCTTGTTCATCTTGAATTTGCTTCATCTTCTTCTATCGGGTGTGCGTCAGCGCTCCCGATGGGAGTAGCCCCCGAGTCTAGGTACGGATGCTTGCAATCCGTGCGTAGACTCAAGTTGTACTACTCGAATACTATCCTCTGCCAAATTTTTTGCAGGTCTTCATAGGTCATTTGATATACTTTCTTTACGCAAAGGATAATGAGTAACGTGCCCAACTTTTGTTGGTTAACTGCCGATGGCAAAACAACGTTACCCTACACAGAATCAAGTCCCCGGGCATGATCCTGGAGTGCAAAAAACTTTTATCGGATGTGCACCGCGTCCTCCCGATGGGAGTAATTATCGAGTCTAGGTGCAGACTCAAACCTTCTTCCTTCGACTGCTTATTCTGTCGAGTCTTCATTTTATCTGGTGTGCGTCAGCACTCCCGATGGGAGTAGCCCCCGAGTCTAGGTTCGGATGCTCGTAATCCGTGCATAGACTCAAGTCCTTCATCCGATGACTTTTCATGTTTCCTTCGAGTGCCCCTAGTTTTTTTTGTATGACATCATTGTTGTGGGCCGATTGACGGGATTTGACTTGATGTGTAACTGCTGTGGGCCATTTGATAGGACTTGACCTGACGGGCCCACTCTAGTTCTGCACAGGCAGTTTTTAGGTTTTGACCAATGCACGCGTGGCGATCGAGGCGTCTCCTCAATTTTCGCACGACGTGGGAATAATGGGCCGTCGGTTCCACTCCTTCATCAAGTGCCACGTGTTCAGTCAGATCTGCTCCACCCCCCACGATGCTTTGTGGAGTTATGGCCACGACTGGGCTCAAATTCTTACGGGATAAATAGGAAGCCTCCGTTCTTTTTTATCTTTTACCCCGTTCACTGGTCATCTTCTCCTTCAAGCCTCCTGTTCCTCTGCCCCTCCATCAGAAGCTTCGTTCAGCATGGGCAAAAAGAAGGGTGGCAGCACATCGGAGACGGCCAAAGTTAGCCGTGATTGGAGCGCCTCTGCCATTTCCAACCGCGACATCAACAAACTTCGCGCTCTCGGCTTCATCTCCGCATCTGAGGATGACATTCGTCTCCCAGGTTCGGTTTCTCGCCCGAATCCCCCGAAGGGTTTCACCGTCATGTTTGCCGCTTTTCTGTTCCATGGCCTCTCTCTTCCGGCACACGAGTTCCTTCGCTCTCTCCTTTTCTTCTATGGGATTCAGCTCTGGCAGCTGACCCCAAATTCCATCCTCCACCTTTCCATTTTTATTACCGTCTGTGAGGCCTTCCTCAGCATTGAGCCTCACTGGGGCCTTTGGAGGAAGATCTTCTATGTGAAGCGTCATAACGATAGCAATGGCCCCCCCGTTGTCGGTGGCGTTGGCTTAGTTGTCAGGAAGGAGGTCGACTACTTCGACTATCCGATGAAGGAATCTATCCAGGGCTGGCGCAACAAGTGGTTCTACCTTCGGGACCCCACCGTTCCTGGGCGGCGTTCAAATCTCCCTCTTTTTGACGATGTCTTGGTAGCTCACAAGAAGAAGTCTTGGAACAATTCCCTTTCTCCCGAAGAAAAGGCGACAGCCGATGAGCTATTCGAGCAAATAGTCACTTTGAAGAATACAGGAGGCCTGACGATGTGCGGCACTGAAGTAGTTTCAGTGTTCCTACAACGTCGAGTGCAGCCGCTGATGTCTCTCCCTCACCAGTTGTGGCTTTACACTGGCAAAAATGACAAGTCGAGGGTCAACTCGGCCGACCTATCGGCAGATGAGCTCCAAAACGAAGTTCGTCGTCTAACATGCCTCAGCACCAAGGACACCATTGTCTTGACATCAGCGCGCCCTCCTTATGATCTCAAACATCTTCCGTCTGAGGTAACCTTACCATTCTTCATTTACTGTTATTACTTCTTTTTTCTGTTTGTGCCTTTCATGTTTTCTATCGTTTCACAGGCTCCCGCTGTCACCCAATGTTATCCTCCCTCACCCGAGAGCGGCGTGGTGCTAGAGGATGACGATGATGATTCTGAGGGAACCGAGGATGTTCAGCACGTCCTTGAGGACAGCGATGTCCAAGAGGAGGAAGCTGCCGAAGATGATGCCTTTCTCAAGAGCGGACGTCGTAAGCAGGTACATGATGATCTTATCACATCGGCTGAATCAAGTCCTAGAGGAGGAGATAATGATACCGACGAAGCTGCTTCGCCTCCTCCTGCTAAGAAGAGTTCGACAAGTTTCTTCGTGGACGAAGATGACCTGGACCTGTGAGCATTTATACTCTTTTTCTTTTTAATTTATTTCTTGTCATCTTGTATGCTAACCGC
The DNA here is from genome assembly GCF_019359855.2 of Lolium perenne. Classification (NCBI taxonomy): domain Eukaryota; kingdom Viridiplantae; phylum Streptophyta; class Magnoliopsida; order Poales; family Poaceae; genus Lolium; species Lolium perenne. The sequence continues at coordinate 186,955,338 of NC_067246.2, read as the reverse complement.
GCACCGTACTTAAATAGCTCTGACGATGACGATGTTCCTCTCGCAAAGAGGGCCAAGCTAGCTTCTGAGAGAGCAGCATCGGCTAAGGAATTGCACCCTTCTCCTAGCAAGTCAACACCTCCATCCCGAACGGGTGTAGAGAAGGTCCCAGTTTCGAGAGTTATTCCTCCTGATGATGCTCCCACCCCGCCGGCTGGCCGTGATCACGTAAGTACTTAATCTGTCTGGCTTTGCCAAATTTCCATCACCTGACTCCTCTTGATTTTTCTTGGCTGCAGCCAATTTACGCTACGGTCGATGCTGTGGTGGACTTTGCTGAACAATTCACTCGCCTTGAGGCCGAGAACTCCCAACTTCGGAAGACCATCAAATCTTCGGCTGATCAGGTGGTTGAAGTCAACAGGCTCGCTGCCGATGCCAAGAGTGAGAACGCCTTGTTGAAGGAAGAGGTAAAAAGGCTGAAGCGTCAGATGAAGGATGATCAAGATGCTAGGCGTGCAGCGGCGGCTACAATTGATGGGAAGGAGGGTGTCCTCCGTGAATCCATCAAGAATTTATTGGGTAAAAATCCTCATGATATTCTGCTCCTTTCTTGATGTTTTCTCCATTGATTACTGATACGTCTCTCTTTCAGAGGCCGCCAATATAACTGTCAGCCGACGCCATCAACTTTGGGAGGATTCCACAGCCGATGCTTTGTCACTTGCTTTTGAGTCTAATGTCCAGATCCTTAGATTACTGCAGAAGTCCAAGGGGGCACTGTCGAAGTTATACTCGATGATCTTCCCAAAGGCGAAGCTGGACAAGACTCTCGACGAGATGGCGGAAGCTTTCCTTGTCGATCCTTCCGAGCCTGTAGAGGTACTGAAACGTCGCAGCCACTTGATTGGTGCGGTTCTTACTTTTCAGTTGCTTATGGGCCACGGGATGGGGTCGGAATTGGAAGAGTTCTCTAAGGCATTGCCTGTTGATGATGAAAACCATCTAGTCGACCTTGAGCCTTTCAAGAGATCGGCAATAACTTGCGCCAACCGGCTTCTGAAGTTGGTGGATGAAGCACAAGCCGAGCCTGTTCCTGAGTCAGCCCCTGGTTCAACGTCAGCGAATCCTTGAACTTGTTATTTGATTTGTTGTACATAAGATTATCCGTAACTCTTTTAAATTCGGCTCTGTTGCCAAAACATCCTTTTGCCTTTATGATGCGCACTCAATGCTCCCGATGGGAGTTTTTACATTAATGCTTGGCCTGAACTGAGGACTATACTGCAGATTCCTTCATCTTCTTCCCGTGCCGAGCTCTTTTCGAATTCTTCGAGTAATGACGAGTCAGGCCTTGTTCGTCAGTTACGTGACCAGGTGTCTAGTCTAAATAAAGACATTACTTCCCTTCGTGCGATGGCTGCCTTGGTGAAGAAAAAGGGAGAAATATCGACTGCCGTCGAACAATACGCTCTCGATGGTCTTCATGTTGCTACCGAAAACTTGGGCTGTGAGTATTAGCCTGTCTTCTGATTCCGGGTATAGCTTGAATGTTCTAACATTCGTTCCTTTTCCAGTCGTAGCTTCGGATGCAGCTGAAGAGGACAGGAAGATTCATGAAGAGGTTGAGGCGATGACCGACGTTGCGCACCTAACGCATGGTTTATGGCTGCATCGTCCGAAGGCCGTCATCATGGTGAAGTTTAAGTACCGGGTGATGAAGGCACATTACTATTTTGATAAATACTATGCCCTTCTTACGATGGTTTGGCACACCTTGTTTCCTGTGGATCAAGCACCCGAAACTTTGTCTGGCTTGTTCACCCGATTCAAGTCTCCCGAGAGGATTCGGCAGCTAGTGCGAAAAGAGCTTCTAGCTGGTGCTGAGCTTGCCTTTGCTTCAATATTGGCATGCCATCCATCTTTAGATTTAAGAGCCGTGGCGAACACTGAAAGGGATTTAGGCCAGTACTATGATGTTGCTAGAGGTCCTGCTCACACCATTGTTTCTCGGATGGAATCATGCCTTGAAAAGGAACTGAAGGCCCACTGGGACCGGGGATCCCGATTATGAATGTAATAACCTTGTATTCGCATAAGATTGTTTACTGCGTACGCTGCACGCTATGTTAATTTGATTGATCTTTTGTTGTCGAGTGCGGCTGAGTGATCAGTTCAACCTGCTTACTCGACGACTTTGTTGTATTTTATGCAATGTTATTGCGAAGTCGATATGTAATTTATGCGAAAGCTTGGCTTCGTCACGCGGTGCACCGGTTTGAGCCTTATCTTATGATAATGTAACCATCGACTGCAGCACTCGCGTATTTTTCGAGGCTTGGATTGGTTGTTTTTATGTGTCATTAAGCTTAGCTCTCGCTGAGAGTATTTAATTAATGACACCGTGTAAACACGTTTCTTTTGGGCCAATGCTCCCGATGGGAGTTAGAGCCGATGGAAAAGACTCCAAACGTTACGTTCGGGTACCAAAGCCTAAAGCAAGAAAAAGGGTAACAGAAATCTGATTAGATCTTTATTCATAATGTAAAGCAACCTTGTAGGCCGTTGAAGTAAAAAAACAATCGTATCCTATGTATAATACCGTCGCAATTGCGCGATGTTCCACGGATTCTCGACATCTTTTCCTGAGGTTGGATTTTTGAGCCGATAAGCTCCTCCTGGTATCACTTCGGTGATGATGTATGGTCCTTCCCATGGAGATTCTAGCTTCAAGGGTCTTTTTTGCTTCAACCGAAGTACCATATCTCCAACACTGAAATTTCGACTGCGTATTCGTCGGCTGTGATAGTTTCTCAACGCTTGCTGGTAGACCGTTGTTCTTGCCAAGGCGATATCTCGTGCTTCGTCAAGGAGGTCGACAGCATCTTGTAGCGCGATATTGGAGGAGGATTCTGTGTACGCTGTCACTCGAGGCGCTTCAAATCGGACGTCGGCTGGTAGGACTGCTTCGGCTCCATACACCAAGAAGAATGGAGTGTATTGAGTCGACCTGTTGGGGGTGGTACGCAAACTCCATAGCACAGATGGTAACTCTTCAATCCAGGCTCCGGCTGCGCCTTTAAGGCATTTCTTTAAACATCCCCTATTAAACCATTGATCCTTTCCACCTGGCCGTTGGTCTGGGGGTGAGAGACTGATGCGAATTTCAATTTGATCCCTCCATCATCACAAAATTTCTTGAACTCCTCGGAATCAAAGTTGGAGCCGTTGTCTGTGACGATGCTGTGGGGCATACCGAATCGACAGGTTATTCCTTTGAAGAATTGAACCGCTGTTTCAGCCTTTTGGTTTCGCACTGGTACTGCCTCGATCCACTTAGTGAATTTGTCGACTGCAACCAGTAAGTACGTGTGTCCTCCGGGTGACAATCTTGGCAGCGGTCCAGCTTGATCGTGTCCCCATTGAGCGAACGGCCATGCCAAGGGTATTGTCATTAAGTCCATTGCAGGAGCGTGTGGTTTCGACGAGAAACGTTGTGTAACATCCCAAGTTTCAACAACAATCAACAAGAAAGAAAATTTCCCAAACTCAAAAATTTGCAATTAACAAAAACTTTTTATATGCATATAGGACCACATATAGTTTCTTGCATTTGAGTGAATTTCTTTTGTGCAATTGCCATGATGAGTGTTAGTATGATTATCAATTGCTATTTGAACCCTAACAAAGATCATCAAACCCTAATTTGAGGAGAAATGAAGAAAATGGGAAAAACCCCTATTTCACTTACATACACAATATGCCAAATTGCAAATCTTCACCCTAGGCCATAATTGCTTGCTCCCTTGCTTGTAAAATACTTCAATATGATAAACTAACACAATTGCATCCTTGGATCAAGAATCAAACACAAGGAAATCAAAAATTCTACATACATATGATAATGGTCATATGGCCCAAAAATATTTTCTTCACTACTTTACCCCTCTGGTTTTCTCATTTCTTAAACTAAACTTGGTCAACCAAAGCCATGTCATCCAAGACCATGTCAAGGTGAGTAACTTTGATGTTGACCACCATGGCTAGAGTTGACTAGGTTGACCAGTATAAAGGTGACAAGTAGTGATGCTGAAATAAAGAGAAGATCATGTCACATTTGCCATTTTGCAAAACAACTCCAAATTGAACCCCACCACCACCATTCTAACCCATAATTAATATGTTTAAACTCCACCAAAAAGAATTTCGAAATTCAAAAGTTTTGTTCATGCGGCCATATGATCGAACACCTGGCAGGCATCTTCCCAGAATTGTGTTGCAGGCTATTACACGATGGATTCTTGACTAAACCACTTTTATCTGGTGATCATTAAGCCCCTCTGCCTCCCCTGCATCGAGCCCGTCCTTGCACCATCGTTTAAAGTGAAGAATAAAACCTAAACTATGGCATGCCGTGGCCATGCCGGCCACCTTTGGTCATCACCTCTCTGGCCCTCCCCTCTCTCCAAGACCTTGTCCTGGAGCATCTCTGCAGCATGAGGACACCGACGGTACACAGCACCAGCTCGCCAAGGCTTGGCATTGGCCAGAACGCGCGCGTCCAAAGCTTGCCAGTACACGCCCGTGCACGCGGTGACCGCGCTCTGGACGCGCCAGGATGCCACGCGATCGAGCGCCCTACTCCACCCCTGCAAAGACTACGCCTGCGTTGAGCATCGCCTCCACGCCCCCTAGCCACTAGACATGCTCAAGCGCGCGCAGGAGCCTTGTCGCCGTCGTCCTCGACGGAATCATGCCGCACGCCCTGCCGCACTCCTTTCAAGCTAGCGATCGATCCCGTCGCCCTTTTATCTGCGCCGCTGCACGTTGAGCATCGCCAGGACGATGCCTAGCCGTAGCCGTCCTTCACTTGCCCCTTCGATTGCCGGAAACGCCGCGCCATGCTTGCCTCTTCGCAGCACCCCACGGCACACTGCATCTGCTATAAATACAGGACCTCAGCCCTCCATTTCTTCACACAACACGCTCCCCTCTCACCACTGATCCTCCTCCCCCAGTCAATTTCACCTCACACCGCCGGAGTAGCTCGAATCGCGAGCTCAAAGCCGCCGGAGCTCGCGGAAGCGCTGCTTCGATTGGAGCCTCCCCGAGCGCCGCCGCTGCACCAGGCCGTTCCTCGTCGACAACAACTTCTCCGCGCATACTGCCAGACACCTGCAACAGCCTGGTAGGCTCCCCGACCCCCTAGGCTCGCCGCCAGTGAGCTCGCCTCTCGCCGGAGACGACGACGCTCACACGCCGTCGATCTCCCTTCTAATCTTACGGCTCAGATGCTGCGTACCGTTTCGCTGTGTTATAACACACTGACAGGTGGCCCCCACCTCGTCAGGGCAGCCCACTCGCACCCGTGGCTTGTTGGGCTGCGCAGTAGATTTAAATACCGTTTGGGCCCGTTAAGGTTTCCCGCCCAAGCCCACGATTCAAATCTAGGTTTAAACTTATTTCAAATTGTGCTGCAGATGGTTTAGTAAAAATTGAATAGTTTGAAATCTGCCAAACCAAATTTAGCAAACTTTATACCGTTGGAAAGCCCATGAAATTATCTAACCAATGCCACTGGTCCCACCTCCAAATTCATAGTAGATTTAAATTGATAAAAAAGACAAGACAGGGACTTTTGAACATTCAAACTTTATTTAAAATTTAACCAGAATAGATTTTGAATTGATTCCAATTCTAATAAATCACAAATGATGTCCTCTAATTGATTATGCAATAATATAGACATGTTATTTGTATGATCATGGACTAGATCAAATAAAATGGCTATGTAGTCAATTCTAGTGCATTTAAACTTGAATTCAAATTCAATAAGGAATATGAGAACTACCCTCTCATTTAAATCTTGATCCTAAGTAATACAACCAGAGGGAATGACTTAGGCTAATGAACCTCTGATATTTATTACTTAGAGATTTTAATTCATTTAAATGTTAAGTATTAGAACAATGTGAAGTGTAGCACTTCAATTAAAATTACTCACATATAATAGATATGAAATGTTGACTTTGGGTCAACCTATATTTCATACCTTATTATTATATGAAGAGATTAAATCTTAATAAGATGTAATGAGAAGAAAGGAATTCCTCTAAGGATCTACATACCAAATTTAAGAAATAGGAATAATGAGAGGAAATTATTCTTCTTTTAAATAAAGACTAATCCAATAATCCACCATGCCATGTTTGATTGATGATAGGATTAGTGTGTGAACTCTTTTGAGTGTTTCTAGTTTGGTATGTGAGCTTGGTTTAGTATTTATACCTCGTATTCGTATATAGCCCTAGTAACGAGGAATACCAAGAGGAAGAGGCCTACTCTCAGGAAGAAGAAGAGAACTTCGATAACTACTCAGCTCAAGGCAAGCTAACCCTTGCTAAACACAAGTGCTTAGCTCTACAAGAGCAAAGGCACCATCACATTTTACTTTTATGTATTACCTATCCCATGTTTTTTACTTACATTTACCTTTGCTTATTTATTTCAAAGTACTTTTTGATTTATGATTCACTTGGTCTAGAGTAGAACAATACTTGAAATTAGATTTGCACAACTCAAAGCTAGATAGCACCCCTCATATAGTTGCTAGTGCTAATCAATTAAAATTGACTACTTTAGATGGGAACATGGTGAAGTGTATTTGACTTTGAAAGAAAGTAAAGTGGAGGTGGATTTGAACAAGAGAAGATGGTGATTTTTGATAAAATTGATGATTGGGTTTGAATGCGATACCCTTCCAATAATACAAGTACCCCCACAATACCTGATTATGGGTAGGGCTTAACTAGAAACTTGTGTATTTTAGTATGGGTTCCCTCTAAACAAGCATCATAGGGGTTACGCCGAGGCTGCCTCCGTTAGGTGTGGAATGATGTTAAAATGAGGTGAATGTATGGCCCAAGCCCTGTGCAGTTCCCGGGTTAACTGCGGTTTCCACCGGGAGGCCAAGCTCATGGGGAGAGGTGCTCATACTAGCATATATAAGTGAAAGGTTATGGTTGATGATCCGCGTACTGTGTTACGATGATTCGGGGTTATCCTCGATGGATGTAATCAAAAGTTGTGGCACAAGAGTACAACCTCTGCAGAGTGTTAAACCTATTCGAATAGCCGTGTCCACGGTTACGGACGATTGGAAAGGCCATACTATCTCCGTTATCATTAATATGTTTTGATCTTAAAAAAAGGAATGGTGAATTGAAAGGTGATATTGTGGTGAATCAATATGAGTTGTGGGAATGACACTAATGTTCCCACTTGAGTTAGTCTAGCACATGATAAGACTCTACTAAATGTTTATCAAACTAAAACTTGGCTTTATGCAAATAAACCTAGAGCTTAGCACCCCCTTACTACACTTAATAAGTAATTATTCTAGTGTTAGTTTGCGAGTACTTTAAAGTACTCATGGCTTTGCCCTGGCTATTCAAATGCCAGACTATGAAGGAGAGCACCGAGATCGGGATGACGGACAACAGGACGTCTACGATAACTAGGATCGTCTTCTAACGTCAAGCGTTGCCTGTGGAATAGATAGTCCACTACTACTTCGCTTCCGCTACTATTTGTGATGTTGAACAATATATTTGTGTAATATTGGATCATGTGATCTATGGTTGTAAGACAATATGTGTTGTAATAAATGATGACTCTATGCTACTTACTATTATGTCTCGCAAAAACATTATTCCTGGGATTGCGATGTACGGCATAATAGGCATCTGGACTTAAAAATCCGGGTGTTGACAAGTTGGTATCAGAGCCATTGTTTGACCTTAGGAGACCCAAGTTAGAATGGACGCTCAAAAACTTAGTTTCAAATTCCATGATTTGACTAGTTATGAAAACCTTATTCACCCTCTTACCTTGAAGAGTCTATTACAAACTTTAAATTCATGCCCTTCTTATAAGTGAATTAAAATTTGGAACACTTGCACTTCTCTAACTTAATCATCTAATCTCTCTACAGATGGATCACGTCGTTGACGCGCAGCCCTTTCTCCGGGCCCGAGTTCTATCAGTTGGGGAACGGTGGAGAGATCATCTTTGAGAGGGACCTCTTCTCCCTCTCAGAGTTCCTCGGGCGCCCACCACCGGAAGTCTTTGGTGGAATGATCAATGACCAGCCCGGTGGTCAACTCCAGTGGGTGATCATGGTGGACCTTCGTGGAAGGTTCACGCTCCCAATGAGCGCAAGGATCCAGTTCTCCTTCCGGGAGAACAACTGGGCGGATGGTCTCGCAAGGGGACTTCAGGAAGGGCTCGCACGTCTGTGCGGGCAAAACTTCATGGACTTCGAGGATAGCCGCTTTGTGCACTATGCAAGGCACAACTCCCTCGGGGTGCCAATGAACCTGCCGTCGCACCCGCAACTTCGCCACCATGTGGATCATCTCGACTTCATGTTGAATGAGACCCGCATCGACCTCGACAACTCCCGCGAATACGCCAACCACACTCACATCCAGTTGGCGCAGCAAGCCGACACCATCAGGGTTATCGCCGCGGAGCGCAGGGCTCTCCGCCGCGCTAACCAGAAGAAGGATCACGCCATCAACCGCCTCAAGGCCAGGATCGCCGCTCTGAAGGCGACCATCGCCACCCAAGCGGAGCAGATCCAGGAGCTGGAAGGCGAAGGTGAAGGGGAGAACATCCAGGGGGACGGCTACTCCTACGTCAGCAACGACGACGACTACGAGGAGGAGGAAGACGACGACCTGGAGTTCCACCCTTACGAGGATGGCCATGAGCACCTTGCTGCCGGGGTAGACAATGTCTACCCTATCAACGTCGATGGCGAGTAGTCCCGTCTGAGCACTTGCGTCCCGTGTTATGTATCGGTCCTTTGTACCCGCCCCATGTATCGTAGTTTGTTGAAAGGGTTCTTCAAACCCTCCGGAACATTTGGCTTGTAATATTTGCTACCTCCATGACTATGTTTGTGTGTGTAATATTATTATTATTATGAATCAAGTTTTAAGTTGTGTGAAATTTTATCCCAAAATGAGCCATAGAAATTTCCCTCTCATCTCATGATCCCTATCACTGTTCAGATGGCACCCCCAACTCGCAGCGAAACCGCAATGCTGCAAATGCTGCAACAGATGATGGCAGAGAGAGAAGCTGAGAGAGTTGACCGTCAAGCCAACCTAGCTGCACTTCAACAGATTGCTCAGGGCAATCAAGGCCACGGAAACCACGACCACCCAGGGTCGAAGCTGAAAAACTTCCAAAACACCAACCCACCGGTGTTCAGCAAGACAGAGGAACCCCTCGATGCTGATGATTGGCTCCAAACTATGGAGAACAATCTCGAGGTTGCCGGAGTAGAGGACAACGAGAAGGTGCCGGCACGTGCCTGGTGGACAAGTGCTCGCGCATTGAATGCGGGGCAAATGATGACTTGGGAGGACTTCAAACTCAAGTTTAGCAAGTATCATGTGCCCCCGGGCTTGATCAAGAAGATGAGGGATGAGTTCAGGGAACTGAAACAAGGCAGGATGACCGTGGTGGAATACCGCGACAAGTTCCTCACCTTGTCAAGGTACGCCCCGGATGAGACGGATACCGTCGAGAAGAGGAAGGAGAGGTTTCTGAATGGACTGCATGACGAGATGCAGACGGTGCTGATCAATATCCCCTTTGCTGACTTAGAAGCCCTCGTTGACTCCGCCATTCAGATGGAGGGGAAGATACACCAAGCCAATGAAAACCGCAAGCGCCGCATGATGAACCAGAGTGGGCCCAGCAATAACCACAAGTATCGCCCCAGCTCAAGTGGAGGGTTCGCCCCAAGAAACAACAAGCCCCCGATGCAGAATCCACGTCCGAGTTATCAGAACCGGAGTGGAGGAAACCCCAGGCCAGGAGGCCACCACAACTACAACAACAACAACCACAACAACAACTTCAACCGCGCTCCACCTCGCGCCCCCAACAACAACTCCAACAACTCCAACACCGCTCCAAGGACTGGGAGCAATGCTATTCCCATCACCCCCAAGGACAAGTCCACCTACAACTGCTATGAGTGCGGAGTGGCGGGGCACTTCTCCTATGAGTGCCCCAAGAAGCTCGCCAAGACTGCCGCCAACACCTCGGGCCCTGCGCAACAGCAGCGTCGTGTCACCACCAACAAGAAGTTCGCCCCCAACAACCCGAACAACCGCAACGGCCGCCTCTACCACATGAATGCAGAAGAAGCTCAGGAAGCCCCAGACGTTGTGCTGGGTATGTTCTCTGTTAACTCAATACCCGCAAGAGTGCTGTTTGATTCTGGAGCATCGCATTCATTCATTACCGAAGATTTTGCATGCACTAGTAAGATTCAACCCATCAGTTTGAAGCATGTCATGATAGTTCAAATACCTGGATCAACCACTAAAGCTAGAAAAATTTGCAAAGATGTGCCAATCAGAATTCATGAAATAGAATTTTATGCAAATCTGATTGTTCTGGGAGCCAAAGGTTTGGAAGTAGTCCTGGGAATGGACTGGATGGCGAAACATCATGGACTGATTGATTGTGCCAAGAAGGCCATCACCATGACTAGTAGCACCGGAATAATAGTCGAACACATATCTGAAAGGATGCCCAGAAAGTTTACCTGCAACCAAAGCCTAGCCAAACCCACCTTGGATCAGATCAGGGTCGTTTGTCGATATCCTGATGTGTTCCCGGATGATCTACCCGGTATGCCCCCAGATCGGGATATCGAGTTTATCATCGAGTTAATCCCCGGAACCGGACCTATAGCCCAGAGAGCCTATAGCATGAACCCGGCAGAGTTAGTGGAACTGAAGAAGCAACTGGATGATATGCTATTCAAGGGTCTGATTCAACCAAGTGCGTCACCTTGGAGATCGCCAGTTTTGTTTGTGGATAAGAAGGACGGTGCCACTCGTTTGGTTACGGACTACCGTAAGCTCAACGATGTCACCATCAAGAACAAGTACCCGTTGCCAAAGATAGAAGATCTGTTTGACCAGCTGACCGGAGCCCAAGTATTCTCGAAGATTGATCTGCGGACAGGATACCATCAGCTGAAGATTCGTGCCACCGATATCCCAAAAACTGCCTTTACCACCAGATATGGATTGTACGAGTACAATGTCATGTCATTTGGATTGACCAATGCCCCCGCTTACTTCATGAATCTCATGAATAAGATCTTTATGAACTTCCTGGACAAGTTTGTCGTTGTCTTCATCGACGACATCCTCATATACTCCAAGTCCGAAGAAGAACATGAGCAACATTTGGAAGTGGTCCTAGATACCCTTCGGGAGCATCAGTTGTATGCCAAGTTCAGCAAGTGTGAGTTCTGGTTGAAAGAAGTAGGATTCCTGGGTCATATCTTGTCAGCCGGAGGAATTGCCGTTGACCCCGCAAAAATCAAGACTGTTGAGGAATGGAAAGCCCCAACCACTCAGACCGAAGTCCGTGCATTTCTCGGATTGGCGGGATATTACCGCCGATTCGTTGAAGGATTCTCAAGCATAGCAAGACCGATGACTCAATTGTTGAAGAAGGACCGGAAGTTCGAATGGACCGACAAGTGTGAAGAGAGCTTTCAATAGCTCAAGCTAAGATTGACAACAGCCCCAATACTGGTTATGCCGGACATTACCAAGCCCTTTGATGTGTACTGTGACGCCTCCAAGATTGGTCTTGGATGTGTGCTGATGCAAGAAGGCAAAGTAATATCTTACCTGTCAAGACAACTGAAGCAGCATGAACAGAACTATCCAACACATGACTTAGAGCTAGCAGCGGTGGTGTTAGCACTGAAAGTATGGCGTCATTACCTCATGGGTAATCGATGCGAGATCTACTCGGATCACAAGAGCCTGAAGTATATCTTCACACAGAAGGAGCTGAATATGAGGCAGCGCAGATGGATAGAGTTAATCAAGGATTACGACATGGAAATCCACTATCACCCCGGCAAGGCCAACGTGGTAGCGGATGCTTGATACGTCTCCGACGTATCGATAATTTCTTATGTTCCATGCCACATTATTGATGATATCTACATGTTTTATGCACACTTTATGTCATATTCGTGCATTTTCTGGAACTAACCTATTAACAAGATGCCGAAGTGCCGATTCTTCATTTCTGCTGTTTTTGGTTTCAGAAATCCTAGTAACGAAATATTCTCGGAATTGGACGAAATCAACGCCCAGGGTCCTATTTTGCCACGAAGCTTCCAGAAGACCGAAGAGGAGACGAAGTGGGGCCACGAGGTGGCCACACCCTAGGGCGGCGCGGCCCCCCTTGGCCGCGCGGCCCTGTGGTGTGGGCCCCTCGTGCCGCCTCCTGACCTGCCCTTCCGCCTACTTAAAGCCTCCGTCGCGAAACCCCCAGTACCGAGAGCCACGATACGGAAAACCTTCCAGAGACGCCGCCGCCGCCAATCCCATCTCGGGGGATTCAGGAGATCGCCTCCGGCACCCTGCCGGAGAGGGGAATCATCTCCCGGAGGACTCTACGCCGCCATGGTCGCCTCCGGAGTGATGTGTGAGTAGTCTACCCCTGGACTATGGGTCCATAGCAGTAGCTAGATGGTTGTCTTCTCCCCATTGTGCTTCATTGTCGGATCTTGTGAGCTGCCTAACATGATCAAGATCATCTATCTGTAATTCTATATGTTGCGTTTGTTGGGATCCGATGAATAGAGAATACTTGTTATGTTGATTATCAAAGTTATGTCTATGTGTTGTTTATGATCTTGCATGCTCTCCGTTACTAGTAGATGCTCTGGCCAAGTAGATGCTTGTAACTCCAAGAGGGAGTATTTATGCTCGATAGTGGGTTCATGTCTCCGTGAATCCGGGGAAGTGACAGAAATCTCTAAGATTATGGATGTGATGTTGCCACTAGGGATAAAACATTGGTGCTATGTTCGAGGATATAGTCACCGATTACATTACGCGCAATACTTAATGCAATTGTCGTTGTTAGCAACTTAATACTGGAGGGGGTTCGGATGATAACCTGAAGGTGGACTTTTTAGGCATAGATGCATGCTGGATAGCGGTCTATGTACTTTGTCGTAATGCCCAATTAAATCTCACAATACTCATCATAATATGTATGTGCATGGTCATGCCCTCTTTATTTGTCAATTGCCCAACTGTAATTTGTTCACCCAACATGCTGTTTATCTTATGGGAGAGACACCTCTAGTGAACTGTGGACCCCGGTCCAATTCTCTATACTGAAATACAATCTACTGCAATACTTGTTCTACTGTTTTCTGCAAACAATCATCATCCACACTATACATCTAATCCTTTGTTACAGCAAGCCGGTGAGATTGACAACCTCACTGTTTCATTGGGGCAAAGTACTTTGGTTGTGTTGTGCAGGTTCCACGTTGGCGCCGGAATCCCTGGTGTTGCGCCGCACTACATCCCGCCGCCATCAACCTTCAACGTGCTTCTTGGCTCCTACTGGTTCGATAAACCTTGGTTTCATACTGAGGGAAAACTTGCTGTTGTACGCATCACACCTTCCTCTTGGGGTTCCCAACGGACGCGTGTTGTACGCGTATCAAGCTCTTTTTCTGGCGCCGTTGCCGGGGAGATCAAGACACGCTGCAAGGGGAGTCTCCACATCCCAATCTCTTTACTTTGTTTTTGTCTTGCTTAGTTTTATTTACTACTTTGTTTGCTGCACTAAATCAAAATACAAAAAAATTAGTTGCTAGTTTTACTTTATTTGCTATCTTGTTTGCTTTATCAAAAACACAAAAAAATTAGTTACTTGCATTTACTTTATCTAGTTTGCTTTATTTACTGTTGATAAAATGGCTACCCCTGAAAATACTAAGTTGTGTGACTTCACAACCACAAATAATAATGATTTCTTATGCACACCTATTGCTCCACCTGCTACTACAGCAGAATTCTTTGAAATTAAACCTGCTTTACTAAATCTTGTTATGCGAGAGCAATTTTCTGGTGTTAGTTCTGATGATGCTGCTGCCCATCTTAATAATTTTGTTGAACTATGTGAAATGCAAAAGTATAAGGATGTAGATGGTGACATTATAAAATTAAAATTGTTCCCTTTCTCATTAAGAGGAAGAGCTAAAGATTGGTTGCTATCTCTGCCTAAGAATAGTATTGATTCATGGACTAAATGCAAGGATGCTTTTATTGGTAGATATTATCCCCCTGCTAAAATTATATCTTTGAGAAGTAGCATAATGAATTTTAAACAATTAGATACTGAACATGTTGCACAAGCATGGGAAAGAATGAAATCTCTGGTTAAAAATTGCCCAACCCATGGACTGACTACTTGGATGATCATCCAAACCTTCTATGCAGGACTAAATTTTTCTTCGCGGAATTTATTGGATTCAGCTGCTGGAGGTACCTTTATGTCCATCACTCTTGGTGAAGCAACAAAGCTTCTTGATAATATGATGATCAACTACTCTGAATGGCACACGGAAAGAGCTCCACAAGGTAAGAAGGTAAATTCTGTCGAAGAAACCTCTTCCTTGAGTGATAAGATTGATGCTATTATGTCTATGCTTGTGAATGATAGGACTAATGTTGATCCTAATAATGTTCCGTTAGCATCATTGGTTGCCCAAGAAGAACATGTTGATGTAAACTTCATTAAAAATAATAATTTCAACAACAATGCTTACCGGAACAATTCTAGTAATAACTATAGGCCATATCCTTATAATAATGGTAATGGTTATGCTAATTTTTATGGGAATTCTTACAATAATAATAGGAACACACCCCCTGGACTTGAAGCCATGCTTAAAGAATTTATTAGTACACAAACTGCTTTTAACAAATCTGTTGAAGAAAAGCTTGGGAAAATTGATATACTTGCTTCTAAAGTCGATAGTCTTGTCTGTGATGTAGATCTTTTGAAATCGAAAGTTATGCCTAATAGGGATATTGAAAATAAAATTGTTACTACAGCAAATGCCATCCAAGTTAGAATTAATGAGAATATAAGATTGATGGCTGAACTGCGTGCTAGGTGGGATAGAGAAGAAAATGAAAAACTAGCTAAAGAGAAGAATGTAGCTAAAATTTGGACTATTACCACCACTAGTAATGCTAATGCTACACATGTTGCTGCACCTCCTACTATTAATAATAAAAGAATTGGTGTTGGCAATGTTTTCACTTCTAATGCAAAGCGCGAAACTGCACTGAAATCGCTAAAACTGCTGAAACTGCCTGTGATAAAGCTGCTGAAATTTTTTCCAACATTGGGGATGATGATCCCATTGCTTTAGATTATAATGGTTTGAATTTTGATGATTGCCACATCTCTGAAGTTATAAAGTTCTTGCAAAAACTTGCTAAAAGTCCTAATGCTAGTGCTATAAATTTGGCTTTCACGCAACATATTACAAATGCTCTCATAAAAGCTAGAGAAGAGAAAGTAGAGCGTGAAGCCTCTATTCCTAGAAAGCTAGAGGATGGTTGGGAGCCCATCATTAAGATGAAGGTTAAAGATTTTGATTGTAATGCTTTATGTGATCTTGGTGCAAGTATTTCTGTTATGCCTAAGAAAATTTATAATATGCTTGACTTGCCACCGCTGAAAAATTGTTATTTGGATGTTAATCTTGCTGATCATTCTACAAAGAAACCTTTGGGGAAAGTTGATAATGTTCGCATTACCGTTAACAATAACCTTGTCCCCGTTGATTTTGTTGTCTTGGATATTGAATGCAATGCATCTTGTCCCATTATATTGGGAAGACCTTTTCTTCGAACTGTTGGTGCTACCATTGATATGAAGGAAGGTAATATAAAATATAAATTTCCTCTCAAGAAAGGTATGGAACACTTCCCTAGAAAGAGAATGAAGTTACCTTTTGATTCTATTATTAGAACAAATTATGATGTTGACACTTCGTCTCTTGATAATACTTGATACACACTTTCTGCGCCTAGCTGAAAGGCGTTAAAGAAAAGCGCTTATGGGAGACAACCCATGGTTTTTACTATAGTACTTTGTTTTTATTTTGTGTCTTGGAAGTTGTTTACTACTGTAGCAACCTCTCCTTATCTTAGTTTAGTGTTTTGTTGTGCCAAGTAAAGTCGTTGATAGAAAAGTTCATACTAGATTTGGATTACTGCGCAGAAACAGATTTCTTTGCTGTCACGAATCTGGGCTTTTTTCTCTGTAGGTAACTCAGAAAATTATGCCAATTTACGTGAGTGATCCTCAGATATGTACGCAACTTTCATTTAATTTGAGCATTTTCATTTGAGCAAGTCTGGTGCCTCGATAAAATTCGTCAATACGAACTGTTCTGTTTTGACAGATTCTGCCTTTTATTTCGCATTGCCTCTTTTACTATGTTGGATGAATTTCTTTGATCCATTAATGTCCAGTAGCTTTATGCAATGTCCAGAAGTGTTAAGAATGATTGTGTCACCTCTGAACATGTTAATTTTTATTGTCCACTAATCCTCTAATGAGTTGTTCTAAGTTTGGTGTGGAGGAAGTTTTCAAGGATCAAGAGAGGAGTATGATGCAACATGATCAAGGAGAGTGAAAGCTCTAAGCTTGGGGATGCCCCGGTGGTTCACCCCTGCATATATCAAGAAGACTCAAGCGTCTAAGCTTGGGGATGCCCAAGGCATCCCCTTCTTCATCGACAACATTATCAGGTTCCTCCCCTGAAACTATATTTTTATTCCATCACATCTTATGTGCTTTGCTTGGAGCGTCGGTTTGTTTTTGTTTTTGTTTTGTTTGAATAAAATGGATCCTAGCATTCACTTTATGGGAGAGAGACACGCTCTGCTGTAGCATATGGACAAGTATGTCCTTAGGCTCTACTCATAGTATTCATGGCGAAGTTTCTTCTTCGTTAAATTGTTATATGGTTGGAATTGGAAAATGATACATGTAGTAAATTGCTATAATGTCTTGGGTAATGTGATACTTGGCAATTGTTGTGCTCATGTTTAAGCTCTTGCATCATATGCTTTGCACCCATTAATGGAGAAATACATAGAGCATGCTAAAATTTGGTTTGCATATTTGGTTTCTCTAAGGTCTAGATAATTTCTAGTATTGAGTTTGAACAACAAGGAAGACGGTGTAGAGTCTTATAATGTTTACAATGTGTCTTTTATGTGAGTTTTGCTGCACCGGTTCATCCTTGTGTTTGTTTCAAATAAGCCTTGCTAGCCTAAACCTTGTATCGAGAGGGAACACCTCTCATGCATCCAAAATCCTTGAGCCAACCACTATGCCATTTGTGTCCACCATACCTACCTACTACATGGTATTTTCCGCCATTCCAAAGTAAATTGCTTGAGTGCTACCTTTAAAATTCCATCATTCACCTTTGCAATATATAGCTCATGGGACAAATAGCTTAAAAACTATTGAGGTATTGAATATGTACTTATGCACTTTATCTCTTATTAAGTTGCTTGTTGTGCGATAACCATGTTCACTGGGGACGCCATCAACTACTCTTTGTTGAATATCATGTGAGTTGCTATGCATGTTCGTCTTGTCTGAAGTAAGAGAGATCTACCACCTTATGGTTCAGCATGCATATTGTTAGAGAAGAACATTGGGCCGCTAACTAAAGCCATGATCCATGGTGGAAGTTTCAGTTTTGGACATATATCCTCAATCTCATATGAGAAAATTATTAATTGTTGTTACATGCTTATGCATAAAAGAGGAGTCCATTATCTGTTGTCTATGTTGTCCCGGTATGGATGTCTAAGTTGAGAATAATCAATAGCGACAAATCCAATGCGAGCTTTCTCCTTAGACCTTTGTACAGGCGGCATAGAGGTACCCCTTTGTGACACTTGGTTAAAACATGTGCATTGTGATGATCCGGTAGTCCAAGCTAATTAGGACAAGGTGTGGGCACTATTAGTATACTATGCATGAGGCTTGCAACTTGTAAGATATAATTTACATGATACATATGCTTTATTACTACCGTTGACAAAATTGTTTCATGTTTTCAAAATCAAAGCTCTAGCACAAATATAGCAATCGATGCTTTTCCTCTATGGAGGACCATTCTTTTTACTTTTATGTTGAGTCAGTTCACCTATTTCTCTCCACCTCAAGAAGCAAACACTTGTGTGAACTGTGCATTGATTCCTACATACCTGCATATTGCACTTATTATATTACTCTATGTTGACAATATCCATGAGATATACATGTTACAAGTTGAAAGCAACCGCTGAAACTTAATCTTCCTTTGTGTTGCTTCAATGCTTTTACTTTGAATTATTGCTTTATGAGTTAACTCTTATGCAAGACTTATTGATGCTTGTCTTGAAGTACTATTCATGAAAAGTCTTTGCTATATGATTCACTTGTTTACTCATGTCATATACATTGTTTTGATCACTGCATTCACTACATATGCTTTACAAATAATATGATCAAGGTTATGATGGCATGTCACTCCAGAAATTATCTTTGTTATCATTTTACCTGCTCGGGACGAGCAGAACTAAGCTTGGGGATGCTGATACGTCTCCGACGTATCGATAATTTCTTATGTTCCATGCCACATTATTGATGATATCTACATGTTTTATGCACACTTTATGTCATATTCGTGCATTTTCTGGAACTAACCTATTAACAAGATGCCGAAGTGCCGATTCTGTCGTTTCTGCTGTTTTTGGTTTCAGAAATCCTAGTAACGAAATATTCTCAGAATTGGACGAAATCAACGCCCAGGGTCCTATTTTGCCACGAAGCTTCCAGAAGACCGAAGAGGAGATGAAGTGGGGCCACGAGGTGGCCACACCCTAGGGCGGCGCGGGCCCCCTTGGGCGCGCGGCCTGTGGTGTGGGCCCTCGTGCCGCCTCCCGACCTGCCCTTCCGCCTACTTAAAGCCTCCGTCGCGAAACCCCCAGTGCGAGAGCCACGATACGGAAAACCTTCCAGAGACGCCGCCGCCGCCAATCCCATCTCGGGGATTCAGAGATCGCCTCCGGCACCCTGCCGGAGAGAGGGAATCATCTCCCGGAGGACTCTACGCCGCCATGGTCGCCTCCGGAGTGATGTGTGAGTAGTCTACCCCTGGACTATGGGTCCATAGCAGTAGCTAGATGGTTGTCTTCTCCCCATTGTGCTTCATTGTCGGATCTTGTGAGCTGCCTAACATGATCAAGATCATCTATCTGTAATTCTATATGTTGCGTTTGTTGGGATCCGATGAATAGAGAATACTTGTTATGTTGATTATCAAAGTTATGTCTATGTGTTGTTTATGATCTTGCATGCTCTCCGTTACTAGTAGATGCTCTGGCCAAGTAGATGCTTGTAACTCCAAGAGGGAGTATTTATGCTCGATAGTGGGTTCATGTCTCCGTGAATGGGAAGTGACAGAAATCTCTAAGATTATGGATGTGCTGTTGCCACTAGGGATAAAACATTAGTGCTATGTTCGAGGATATAGTCACTGATTACATTACGCGCAATACTTAATGCAATTGTCTGTTGTTAGCAACTTAATACTGGAGGGGGTTCGGATGATAACCTGAAGGTGGACTTTTTAGGCATAGATGCATGCTGGATAGCGGTCTATGTACTTTGTCGTAATGCCCAATTAAATCTCACAATACTCATCATAATATGTATGTGCATGGTCATGCCCTCTTTATTTGTCAATTGCCCAACTATAATTTGTTCACCCAACATGCTGTTTATCTTATGGGAGAGACACCTCTAGTGAACTGTGGACCCCGGTCCAATTCTCTATACTGAAATACAATCTACTGCAATACTTGTTCTACTGTTTTCTGCAAACAATCATCATCCACACTATACATCTAATCCTTTGTTACAGCAAGCCGGTGAGATTGACAACCTCACTGTTTCGTTGGGGCAAAGTACTTTGGTTGTGTTGTGCAGGTTCCACGTTGGCGCCGGAATCCCTGGTGTTGCGCCGCACTACATCCCGCCGCCATCAACCTTCAACGTGCTTCTTGGCTCCTACTGGTTCGATAAACCTTGGTTTCATACTGAGGGAAAACTTGCCGCTGTACGCATCACACCTTCCTCTTGGGGTTCCCAACGGACGCGTGTTGTACGCGTATCAATGCTCTGAGTAGACTGCCGTGTTAGTTGAACTCCATGATAGCAATTGAACAACCCAGCCTGTTTGAAGAGTTTGAACAGTTTAGGCTTGAACTGGTTAGCGAAGGATATCTCGCCAGCATTGAACTCCAACCCACCCTGATGAGTCAGATCAAGGAAGCTCAGAAAGGAAATGCTAGCATTGACGGGATCAAGAACCAAATAGCCGCTGGAAAGGCACCAAGATTCACCGTAGATGAAGAAGGAGTGCTATGGTATAACAAGCGTCTTTGCGTGCCGTCAGACTCAGAGTTAAAGCAAGTTATTCTGAAAGAAGCTCACGACACCCTGTACTCCATTCACCCCGGAGGAACCAAGATGTACCAGGATTTGAAGGAACAATTCTGGTGGCATGGAATGAAGAGAGAAATTGGAAGCTATATCGCCAAGTGTGACATCTGTCAAAGAGTCAAAGCGGAACATCAACGCCCCGCAGGACTGTTGCAACCCCTACAGATTCCCGAATGGAAGTGGGATTCCGTAGGAATGGACTTCATCACCGGACTGCCCAAATCAAGTAAAGGGAATGATTCCATCTGGGTAGTGGTCGACAGACTGACCAAAGTCGCCCACTTCATCCCCATCAAGACCACCTATCAAGGACCGCGACTCGCAGAGCTATATATCTCAAGGATAGTCAGCCTGCACGGAACCCCGAAGTCGATAGTATCCGACAGAGGATCCCAATTCACCTCCAGATTCTAGCAGAAAGTACATGAAGGACTCGGAACTCGTCTGAATTTCAGCACCGCCTATCACCCGCAGACAGATGGACAGACTGAACGAGTCAACCAGATACTAGAAGATATGTTGAGAGCATGTGTGTTAGAGTATGGATCGAAGTGGGAAGATTGCTTGCCGTACACAGAATTCTCGTACAACAACAGCTACCAAGCCAGCTTGCAGATGGCCCCTTTTGAAGCACTGTACGGAAGGAAGTGCCGTACCCCTCTGAATTGGTCGGAAGTAGGAGAGAGTCAAGTCTTTGGACCAGATATTCTCCGAGAAGCCGAAGAGAAGGTTCACAAGATCCGCGAGTACCTCAAGACAGCCCAATCAAGACAGAAGAGCTACGCCGACAAAAGACGCCGAGAGATGACCTTCGAGATCGGAGATTTCGTATATCTCAAAGTGTCCCCTCTTAAAGGAATGCAGAGATTCCAGCTTAGAGGAAAGCTCGCACCCCGATATGTCAGACCTTTCAAAGTCCTGAGTCGCAGAGGAGAAGTATCCTATCAACTGGAGTTACCGGAAGAAATGTCAGCGGTGCACAATGTGTTTCACATCTCACTACTCCGGAAGTGCTTAGAAGTGCCTGAGAAGACCGAGGTTTTCAAGAACATCGACCATCGAGCTGTGGATATCAACTCAGATCTGACATACCGCGAAGTACCTATTCGCATCCTGGAAGAAGCTTTCAGAACCACACATACCCGAAGTATCAAGTTTCTAAAGATCCAATGGAGTAATCACACCAAAGAAGAAGCCACTTGGGAGAGAGAAGACTTCATGAGGACTGAGTACCCAGATCTCTTTAGTACCTAGTTTTCTCAGATCTCGGGACGAGATCTTTTGTAAGGGGGAAGGGTTTGTAACATCCCAAGTTTCAACAACAATCAACAAGAAAGAAAATTTCCCAAACTCAAAAATTTGCAATTAACAAAAACTTTTTATATGCATATAGGGCCACATATAGTTTCTTGCATTTGAGTGAATTTCTTTTGTGCAATTGCCATGATGAGTGTTAGTATGATTATCAATTGCTATTTGAACCCTAACAAAGATCATCAAACCCTAATTTGAGGACAAATGAAGAAAATGGGAAAAACCCCTATTTCACTTACATACACAATATGCCAAATTGCAAATCTTCACCCTAGGCCATAATTGCTTGCTCCCTTTCTTGTAAAATACTTCAATATGATAAACTAACACAATTGCATCCTTGGATCAAGAATCAAACACAAGGAAATCAAAAATTCTACATGCATATGATAATGGTCATATGGCCCAAAAATATTTTCTTCACTACTTTACCCCTCTGGTTTTCTCATTTCTTAAACTAAACTTGGTCAACCAAAGCCATGTCATCCAAGACCATGTCAAGGTGAGTAACTTTGATGTTGACCACCATGGCTAGAGTTGACTAGGTTGACCAGTATAAAGGTGACAAGTAGTGATGCTGAAATAAAGAGAAGATCATGTCACATTTGCCATTTTGCAAAACAACTCCAAATTGAACCCCACCACCACCATTCTAACCCATAATTAATATGTTTAAACTCCACCAAAAAGAATTTCGAAATTCAAAAGTTTTGTTCATGCGGCCATATGATCGAACACACCGCGGGCATCTTCCCAGAATTGTGTTGCAGGCTATTACACGATGGATTCTTGACTAAACCACTTTTATCTGGTGATCATTAAGCCCCTCTGCCTCCCCTGCATCGAGCCCGTCCTTGCCCCATCGTTTAAAGTGAAGAATTAAACCTAAACTATGGCATGCCGTGGCCATGCCGGCCACCTTTGGTCATCACCTCTCTGGCCCTCCCCTCTCTCCAAGACCTTGTCCTGGAGCATCTCTGCAGCACGAGGACACCGACGGTACACAGCACCAGCTCGCCAAGGCTTGGCATTGGCCAGAACGTGCGCGTCCAAAGCTTGCCAGTACACGCCCGTGCACGCGGTGACCGCGCTCTGGATGCGCCAGGACGCCACGCGATCGAGCGCCCTACTCCACCCCTGCAAAGACTACGCCTGCGTCGAGCATCGCCTCCACGCCCCCTAGCCACTAGACATGCTCAAGCGCGCGCAGGAGCCTTGTCGCCGTCGTCCTCGATGGAATCATGCCGCACGCCCTGCCGCACTCCTTTCAAGCTAGCGATTGATCCCGTCGCCCTTTTCTCTGCGCCGCTGCACGTTGAGCATCGCCAGGACAGTGCCTAGCCGTAGCCGTCCTTCACTTGCCCCTTCGATCGCCGGAGACGCCGCGACATGCTTGCCTCTTCGCAGCACCCCACGGCACACTGCATCTGCTATAAATACAGGACCTCAGCCCTCCATTTCTTCACACAACACGCTCCCCTCTCACCACTGATCCTCCTCCCCCAGTCAATTTCACCTCACACCGCCGGAGTAGCTCGAATCGCGAGCTCGAAGCCGCCGGAGCTCGCGGAAGCGCTGCTTCGATTGGAGCCTCCCCGAGCGCTGCCGCTGCACCAGGCCGTTCCTCGTCGACAACAACTTCTCCGTGCATACTGCCAGACACCTGCAACGGCCTGGTAGGCTCCCTGACCCCCTAGGCTTGCCGCCAGTGAGCTCGCCTCTCGCCGGAGACGACGACGCTCACACGCCGTCGATCTCCCTTCTAATCTTACGGCTCAGATGCTGCGTACCGTTTCGCTGTGTTATAACACACTGACAGGTGGCCCCCACCTCGTTAGGGCAGCCCACTCGCACCCGTGGCTTGTTGGGCTGCGCAGTAGATTTAAATACCGTTTCGGCCCGTTAAGGTTTCCCGCCCAAGCCCACGATTCAAATCTAGGTTTAAACTTATTTCAAATTGTGCTGCAGATGGTTTAGTAAAAATTGAATAGTTTGAAATCTGCCAAACCAAATTTAGCAAACTTTATACCGTTGGAAAGCCCATGAAATTATCTAACCAATGCCACTGGTCCCACCTCCAAATTCGCAGTAGATTTAAATTGATAAAAAAGACAAGACAGGGACTTTTGAACATTCAAACTTTATTTAAAATTTAACCAGAATAGATTTTGAATTGATTCCAATTCTAATAAATCACAAATGATGTCCTCTAATTGATTATGCAATAATATAGACATGTTATTTGTATGATCATGGACTAGATCAAATAAAATGGCTATGTAGTCAATTCTAGTGCATTTAAACTTGAATTCAAATTCAATAAGGAATATGAGAACTACCCTCTCATTTAAATCTTGATCCTAAGTAATACAACCAGAGGGAATGACTTAGGCTAATGAACCTCTGATATTTATTACTTAGAGATTTTAATTCATTTAAATGTTAAGTATTAGAACAATGTGAAGTGTAGCACTTCAATTAAAATTACTCACATATAATAGATATGAAATGTTGACTTTGGGTCAACCTATATTTCATACCTTATTATTATATGAAGAGATTAAATCTTAATAAGATGTAATGAGAAGAAAGGAATTCCTCTAAGAATCTACATACCAAATTTAAGAAATAGGAATAATGAGAGGAAATTATTCTTCTTTTAAATAAAGACTAATCCAATAATCCACCATGCCATGTTTGATTGATGATAGGATTAGTGTGTGAACTCTTTTGAGTGTTTCTAGTTTGCTATGTGAGCTTGGTTTAGTATTTATACCTCGTATTCGTATATAGACGCTAGTAACGAGGAATACCAAGAGGAGGAGGCCTACTCTCAGGAAGAAGAAGAGAACTTCGATAACTACTCAGCTCAAGGCAAGCTAACCCTTGCTAAACACAAGTGCTTAGCTCTACAAGAGCAAAGGCACCATCACACTTTACTTTTATGTATTACCTATCCCATGTTTTTACTTACATTTACCTTTGCTTATTTATTTCAAAGTACTTTTTGATTTATGATTCACTTGGTCTAGAGTAGAACAATACTTGAAATTAGATTTGCACAACTCAAAGCTAGATAGCACCCCTCATATAGTTGCTAGTGCTAATCAATTAAAATTGACTACTTTAGATGGGAACATGGTGAAGTGGATTTGACTTTGAAAGAAAGTAAAGTGGAGGTGGATTTGAACAAGGGAAGATGGTGATTTTTGATAAAATTGATGATTGGGTTTGAATGCGATACCCTTCCAATAATACAAGTACCCCCACAATACCTGATTATGGGTAGGGCTTAACTAGAAACTTGTGTATTTTAGTATGGGTTCCCTCTAAACAAGCATCATAGGGGTTACGCCGAGGCTGCCTCCGTTAGGTGTGGAATGATGTTAAAATGAGGTGAATGTACGGCCCAAGCCCTGTGCAGTTCCCGGGTTAACTGCGGTTTCCACCGGGAGGCCAAGCTCATGGGGAGAGGTGCTCATACTAGCATATATAAGTGAAAGGTTATGGTTGATGATCCGCGTACTGTGTTACGATGATTCGGGGTTATCCTCGACGGATGTAATCAAAAGTTGTGGCACAAGAGTACAACCTCTGCAGAGTGTTAAACCTATTCGAATAGCCGTGTCCACGGTTACGGACGATTGGAAAGGCCATACTATCTCCGTTATCATTAATATGTTTTGATCTTAAAAAAAAGGAATGGTGAATTGAAAGGTGATATTGTGGTGAATCAATATGAGTTGTGGGAATGACACTAATGTTCCCACTTGAGTTAGTCTAGCACATGATAAGACTCTACTAAATGTTTATCAAACTAAAACTTGGCTTTATGCAAATAAACCTAGAGCTTAGCACCCCCTTACTACACTTAATAAGTAATTATTCTAGTGTTAGTTTGCGAGTACTTTAAAGTACTCATGGCTTTGCCCTGGCTATTCAAATGCCAGACTATGAAGGAGAGCACCAGTATCAGGATGACGGACAACAGGACGTCTACGATAACTAGGATCATCTTCTAACGTCAAGCGTTGCCTGTGGAATAGATAGTCCACTACTACTTCGCTTCCGCTACTATTTGTGATGTTGAACAATATATTCATGTAATATTGGATCATGTGATCTATGGTTATAAGACAATATGTGTTGTAATAAATGATGACTCTATGCTACTTACTATTATGTCTCGCAAAAACATTATTCCTGGGATTGCGATGTATGGCATAATAGGCATCTGGACTTAAAAATCCGGGTGTTGACACGTTGGCACGCATCGCACTTCATGACTAGATCCCTAGCATCCGACGCCGCCGTTGGCCAATAAAATCCTGCCCTAAAGGCTTTCGCCACAAGGGCTCTGCTCCCTGCATGATGCCCACAGGTTCCTTCATGTATCTCGCGCAACAGTGCTTTTCCATCATCAATGGCGACGCACCTTTGGAAGATCCCTGAGATGCTACGCTTGTAAAGCTCACCATTTATCACTGTGAAGGCCTTTGATCGTCTGACGATTCATTTAGCTTCCACAGGGTCTTTCGGCAGCTCTTGTTTCGACAGGTACGCTAGGAATGGTTCGGTCCATAGTCGCTCGAGGAGGAGAACTTGTTCGGCAGGAAGGACTGGAGATTCTTCAGTCGAAGGTTTTTTTAGTGAGCTTTTCTCCAATTCTCCAGCCAATGGTTTTGGAGATGCAGATGTCTTTTCTTTAATTGATCTTTGAGTGATCACTTCGTAAAAAACTCCGTCTGGGATAGGGGAGCATGTGGACCCGATGTTTGCCAAAGTGTCGGCTTCCTCATTACTGGCTCTGCCGATGTGCTTGAGCTCGCATCCTTCGAATTTAGCTTCCATATTCTGATACAGCTGTCGATAAGCAACCATGTTGTCACTAACTGCATCGCACAGGTTCATCGACTGCTGGACCACCAAGTTTGAGTCTCCGTAAATTTCTAGGCGCGTAGCACCACACGCCTTTGCCATTTTCATTCCGTGTAACAGCGCTTCGTATTCTGCTTCGTTGTTTGTCGGCAGGGAGAAATTCATGCGTAGTATATACTTCATCTTATCTCCCTGCGGTGATATCAGCACCACTCCTGCTCCTGCGCCTGTACTCCGTTTTGACCCATCGAAGTACATTACCCATGACCCCGACATGTTGGGTGTTGCTGGTGTCTGTGATTGGATCCAATCTGCCACAAAATCTGGGAGGATTTGGGATTTTACCGCCGTTCGGTTGACGTAAGTTATGTCGTGTGGTGCTAACTCGATGGCCCATTGAGACACTCGACCTGTGGCTTCCGGATTGGTCATTATGCTCTTCAGGGGTGCTTCGCTTACAACTTTGATCGGGTGCTCCATGAAGTAGTGCTGCAACTTGCGAGCTGACCTCCATACTGCATATGCCAGCTTCTGGTGATGGGGATACCTCTGCCTTGCAGGAGTAAGCACTTCACTGAGGTAGTAAACGGGCCTCTGTACACCATGAACTCTCCCTGCTTCTTCTCGCTCGACAACCAAAACGCTGCTGAAGACTTGAACTGTAGAGGATATGTACATCAGCAGTGTCTCCTTTTCGCGCGGAGTCACGAGCACCGGAGAGGTCGATAGGATTTTCTTCAAGTTGTCGAAGGAGTCTTGTGCCTCCTTTGTCCACTCGAACTTTTCTGACTTTTTCATCAAGTTGTAGAAGGGCAGAGCTTTCTCCCCTAGCTTTGCGATGAACCTGCTAAGCGCTGCTAATCGGCTCTTAACTGCTGCACTTGGTGCAGATTCTTTGGCGGCTCCATGTCGAGAATAGCTTTGATCTTCAAGGGATTAGCCTCGATTCCTCTGGCTGATATGAAGTACCCGAGTACTTGTCCTCCTGGCACTCCGAAGAAACATTTCTTGGGATTTAGCTTGATTTTGTATCTGTCCAGATTGTCGAAGGTTTCTCGCAAGTCATTAATGAGTGTGGCTGCGTGCTTCGTTTTCACCACGATGTCGTCGATGTAGACTTCAATGTTCCTTCCAATCTGTTCCGCGAGGCAGGCTTGCATGCAGCGTTGGTAGGTAGCTCCTGCATTTTTCAACCCGAAGGTCATGACGTTGTAACAGAAAACGCCGTGTGGGGTGATGAACGCGGTTAGCTCCTGGTCCTCCTTCTTCAGTTTGATCTAGTTGTACCCGGAGTATGCATCGAGGAAAGAGAGACGATCGCACCCGGCCGTGGAATCGACTATTTGATCTATTCGAGGCAGCGGGAAATGATCTTTCGGGCAGTGCTTGTTAAGGCTAGTGTAATCGATGCACATGCGGAGGGCGGTTGTGTCCTTCTTCGGCACTGATGCGTGTAGTTGACACGTCCGTTGGGAACCCCAAGAGGAAGGTGTGATGCGCACAGCGGCAAGTTTCCCTCAGTAAGAAACCAAGGTTTAATCGAACCAGTAGGAGTCAAGAAGCACGTTGAAGGTTGATGGCGGCGGGATGTAGTGCGGCGCAACACCAGAGATTCCGGCGCCAACGTGGAACCTGCACAACACAACCAAAGTACTTTGCCCCAACGAAACAGTGAGGTTGTCAATCTCACCGGCTTGCTGTAACAAAGGATTAACCGTATTGTGTGGAAGATGATTGTTTGCAGTAACCCGACAAACAAGTATTGCAGTAGATTGTATGCGATGTAAAGAATAGGACCGGGGTCCACAGTTCACTAGAGGTGTCTCTCCCATAAGATAAACAGCATGTTGGGTGAACAAATTACAGTCGGGCAATTGACAAATAGAGAGAGCATAACAATGCACATACATGTCATGATAAATATAGTGAGATTTAATTGGGCATTACGACAAAGTACATAGACCGCTATCCAGCATGCATCTATGCCTAAAAAGTCCACCTTCAGGTTATCATCTGAACCCCTTCCAGTATTAAGTTGCTAACAACATACAATTGCATTAAGTATTGCGCGTAATGTAATCAGTGACTACATCCTCGAACATAGCACCAATGTTTTATCCCTAGTGGCAACAGCACATCCATAATCTTAGAGGTTTCTCTCACTCCCCCAGATTCACGGAGACATGAACCCACTATCGAGCATAAATACTCCCTCTTGGAGTTAAGAGCAAAAACTTGGCCAGAGCCTCTACTAATAACGGAGAGCATGCAAGATCATAAACAACACATAGGTAATAACTTGATAATTAACATAACATAGTATTCTCTATCCATCGGATCCCGACAAACACAACATATAGTATTACAGATAGATGATCTTGATCATGTTAGGCAGCTC
This sequence comes from Lolium perenne, assembly GCF_019359855.2. Classification (NCBI taxonomy): domain Eukaryota; kingdom Viridiplantae; phylum Streptophyta; class Magnoliopsida; order Poales; family Poaceae; genus Lolium; species Lolium perenne. The sequence continues at coordinate 186,926,315 of NC_067246.2, read as the reverse complement.
ACAAGATCCAACAATGAAGCACAATGAGGAGAAGACAACCATCTAGCTACTGCTATGGACCCATAGTCCAGGGGTGAACTACTCACTCGTCATTCCGGAGGCGACCATGGCGGTGAAGAGTCCTCCGGGAGATGAATCCCCTCTCCGGCAGGGTGCCGGAGGAGATCTCCAGAATCCCCCGAGATGGGATTGGCGGCGGCGGCGTCTCAGTAAGGTTTTCCGTATCGTGGCTCTCGGTACTGGGGGTTTCGCGACGGAGGCTATTTGTAGGCGGAAGGGCAGGTAAAGAGGCGGCACGAGGGGCCCACACCATAGGTCGGCGCGGTCAGGGCCTGGGCCGCGCCGCCCTGTGGTTTGGCCACCTCGTGGCCCCACTTCGTCTCCTCTTCGGTCTTCTGGAAGCTTCGTGGCAAAATAGGACCCTGGGCGTTGATTTCGTCCAATTCCGAGAATATTTCCTTACTAGGATTTCTGAAACCAAAAACAGCAGAAAACAGCAACTGGCTCTTCGGCATCTTGTTAATAGGTTAGTTCCAGAAAATGCACGAATATGACATAAAGTGTGCATAAAACATGTAGATATCATCAATAATGTGGCATGGAACACAAGAAATTATCGATACGTCAGAGATGTATCAGCATCCCCAAGCTTAGTTCTGCTCGTCCCGAGCAGGTAAAACGATAACAAAGATAATTTCTGGAGTGACATGCCATCATAACCTTGATCATACTATTTGTAAACATATGTAATGAATGCAGCGATCAAAACAATGGTAATGACATGAGTAGACAAGTGAATCATAAAGCAAAGACTTTTCATGAATAGCACTTCAAGACAAGCATCAATAAGTCTTGCATAAGAGTTAACTCGTAAAGCAATAAATCAAAGTAAAGGTATTGAAGCAACACAAAGGAAGATTAAGTTTCAGCGGTTGCTTTCAACTTATAACATGTATATCTCATGGATAATTGTCAACATAGAGTAATATAATAAGTGCAATATGCAAGTATGTAGGAATCAATGCACAGTTCACACAAGTGTTTGCTTCTTGAGGTGGAGAGAAATAGGTGAACTGACTCAACATAAAAGTAAAAAGAATGGTCCTTCAAAGAGGAAAGCATCGATTGCTATATTTGTGCTAGAGCTTTTATTTTGAAAACATGAAACAATTTTGTCAACGGTAGTAATAAAGCATATGAGTTATGTAAATTATATCTTACAAGTTGCAAGCCTCATGCATAGTATACTAATAGTGCCCGCACCTTGTCCTAATTAGCTTGGACTACCGGATCATCGCAATACACATGTTTTAACCAAGTGTCACAATGGGGTACCTCCATGCCGCCTGTACAAAGGTCTAAGGAGAAAGCTCGCATTTTGGATTTCTCGCTTTTGATTATTCTCAACTTAGACATCCATATCGGGACAACATGGACAACAGATAATGGACTCCTCTTTAATGCATAAGCATGTGGCAACAATTATTATTCTCATATGAGATTGAGGATATATGTCCAAAACTGAAACTTCCACCATGAATCGTGGCTTTAGTTAGCGGCCCAATGTTCTTCTCTAACAATATGCATGCTTAACCATAAGGTGGTAGATCTCCCTTACTTCAGACAAGACGAACATGCATAGCAACTCACATGATATTCAACAAAGAATAGTTGATGGCGTCCCCATAAACATGGTTATCGCACAACAAGCAACTTAATAAGAGATAAAGTGCATAAGTACATATTCAATACCACAATAGTTTTTAAGCTATTTGTCCCATGAGCTATATATTGCAAAGGTGAATGATGGAATTTTAAAGGTAGCACTCAAGCAATTTACTTTGGAATGGCGGAGAAATACCATGTAGTAGGTAGGTATGGTGGACACAAATGGCATAGTGGTTGGCTCAAGGATTTTGGATGCATGAGAAGTATTCCCTCTCGATACAAGGTTTAGGCTAGCAAGGTTATTTGAAACAAACACAAGGATGAACCGGTGCAGCAAAACTCACATAAAAGACATATTGTAAACATTATAAGATTCTACACCGTCTTCCTTGTTGTTCAAACTCAATACTAGAAATTATCTAGACTTTAGAGAGACCAAATATGCAAACCAAATTTTAGCATGCTCTATGTATTTCTTCATTAATGGGTGCAAAGCATATGATGCAAGAGCTTAAACATGAGCACAACAATTGCCAAGTATCACATTATCCAAGACATTATAGCAATTACTACATGTATCATTTTCCAATTCCAACCATATAACAATTTAACGAAGAAGAAACTTCGCCATGAATACTATGAGTAAAGCCTAAGGACATATTTGTCCATATGCAACAGCGGAGCGTGTCTCTCTCCCATACAGTGAATGCTAGGATCCATTTTATTCAAACAAAACAAAAACAAAAACAAACCGACGCTCCAAGCAAAGCACATAAGATGTGACGGAATAAAAATATAGTTTCAGGGGAGGAACCTGATAATGTTGTCGATGAAGAAGGGGATGCCTTGGGCATCCCCAAGCTTAGACGCTTGAGTCTTCTTAGAATATGCAGGGGTGAACCACCGGGGCATCCCCAAGCTTAGAGCTTTCACTCTCCTTGATCATATTGCATCATACTCCTCTCTTGATCCTTGAAAACTTCCTCCACACCAAACTCGAAACAACTCATTAGAGGGTTAGTGGACAATAAAAATTAACATGTTCAGAGGTGACACAATCATTCTTAACACTTCTGGACATTGCATAAAGCTACTGGACATTAATGGATCGAAGAAATTCATCCAACATAGCAAAAGAGGCAATGCGAAATAAAAGGCAGAATCTGTCAAAAATAGAACAGTTCGTATTGACGAATTTTATTGAGGCACCATACTTGCTCAAATGAAAATGATCAAATTGAATGAAAGTTGCGTACATATCTGAGGATCACTCACGTAAATTGGCATAATTTTCTGAGTTACCTACAGAGAATTTTGCCCAGATTCGTGACAGCAAAGAAATCTGTTTCTGTGCAGTAATCCAAATCTAGTATGAACTTTTCTATCAACAACTTTACTTGGCACAATAAAACACTAAACTAAGATAAGGAGAGGTTGCTACAGTAGTAAACAACTTCCAAGACTCAAATATAAAACAAAAATACTGTAGTAAAAACATGGGTTGTCTCCCATAAGCGCTTTTCTTTAACGCCTTTCAGCTAGGCGCAGAAAGTGTATATCAAGTATTATCGAGAGACGAAGCATCAACATCATAATTTGTTCTAATAATAGAATCATAAGGTAACTTCATTCTCTTTATAGGGAAGTGTTCCATACCTTTCTTGAGAGGAAATTGATATTTAATATTACCTTCCTTCATATCAATAGTAGCACCAACGGTTCGAAGAAAAGGTCTTCCCAATATAATGGGGCAAGATGCATTGCATTCAATATCCAAGACAACAAAATCAACGGGGACAAGGTTATTGTTAACCATAATATGAACATTATCAACTCTCCCCAAAGGTTTCTTTTTAGCATTATCAGCGAGATTAACATCCAAATAACAATTTTTCAATGGTGGCAAATCAAGCATATCATAGACTTTCTTAGGCATAACAGAAATACTTGCACCAAGATCATATAAATCATTACAATCAAAATCATTGACCCTCATTTTAATGATGGGTTCCCAACCATCCTCTAGCTTTCTAGGAATAGAAGTTTCAAGTTTTAGTTTCTCTTCTCTAGCTTTTATGAGAGCATTCGTAATATGTTTTGTGAAAGCCAAGTTTACAGCGCTAGCATTGGGACTCTTAGCAAGTTTTTATAAGAACTTTATAACTTCAGAGATGTGGCAATCATCAAAATCTAAATCATTATGAGCTACAGCAATGGGATCATCATCCCCAAGGTTGGAAAAAATTTCAGCAGTTTTATCACAAGCAATTTCAGCAGTTTTAGCAATTTCAGGCAGTTTTGTACGCTTTGTACTAGGAGTAGAAACATTGCCAACACCAATTATTTTACCATTAATAGTAGGAGGTGCAGCAACATGTGAAGAATCAACATTACTTGTGGTGGTAATAGTCCAAACTTTAGCTACATTTTTCTCTTTAGCTAGTTTTTCATTTTCTTCTCTATCCCACCTAGCACGCAATTCAGCCATTAATCTTATATTCTCATTAATTCTAACCTGGATGGCATTTGCTGTAGTAACAATTTTATTTTCAATATCCCTATTAGGCATAACTTTCGATTTCAAAAGATCAACATCAGAGGCAAGACTATCAACCTTAGAAGCGAGAATATCAATTTTATTGAGTTTTTCCTCAACAGATTTGTTAAAGGCAGTTTGTGTACTAATAAATTCTTTAAGCATAGCTTCAAGTCCAGGGGGTGTATTCCTATTATTATTGTAAGAATTCCCATAATAATTAGCATAACCGTTACCATTATTATAAGGATATGGCCTATAGTTATTACTAGAATTGTTCCGATAAGCATTGTTGTTGAAATTATTATTTTTAATGAAGTTTACATCAACATGTTCTTCTTGTGCAACCAATGAAGCTAACGGAACATTATTAGGATCAACATTTGTCCTATCATTCACAAGCATAGACATAATAGCATCAATCTTATCATTCAAGGAAGAGGATTCTTCAACAGAATTTACCTTCTTACCTTGTGGAGCTCTTTCCGTGTGCCATTCAGAGTAATTAATCATCATATTATCAAGGAGCTTTGTTGCTTCACCAAGAGTGATGGACATAAAGGTACCTCCAGCAGCTGAATCCAATAAATTCCGCGAAGAAAAATTTAGTCCTGCATAGAAGGTTTGGATGATCATCCAAGTAGTCAGTCCATGTGTTGGGCAATTTTTAACCAAAGATTTCATTCTTTCCCAAGCTTGAGCAACATGTTCACTATCCAATTGTTTAAAATTCATTATGCTACTTCTCAAAGATATAATTTTAGCAGGGGGATAATATCTACCAATAAAAGCATCCTTGCATTTAGTCCAGGAATCAATACTATTCTTAGGCAGAGATAGCAACCAATCTTTAGCTCTTCCTCTTAATGAGAAAGGAAACAATTTGAATTTAATAATATCACCATCTACATCCTTATACTTTTGCATTTCACATAGTTCAACAAAATTATTAAGATGGGCAGCAGCATCATCAGAACTAACACCAGAAAATTGCTCTCGCATAATAAGATTCAGTAAAGCAGGTTTAATTTCAAAGAATTCTGCTGTAGTAGCAGGTGGAGCAATAGGTGTGCATAAGAAATCATTATTATTTGTGGTCGTGAAATCACACAACTTAGTATTTTCAGGGGTGGCCATTTTAGCAGTAGTAAATAAAGCAAACTAGATAAAGTAAATGCAAGTAACTAATTTTTTTTTGGGTTTTTGATATAGAGTGCAAACAAGACAGTAAAATAAAGTAAAATTAGCAACTAATTTTTTTGTATTTTGATATAGTGCAGCAAACAAAGTAGTAAATAAAATAAAGCAAGACAAAAACAAAGTAAAGAGATTGGGAAGTGGAGACTCCCCTTGCAGCGTGTCTTGATCTCCCCGGCAACGGCGCCAGAAATTTGCTTGATGCGTGTAGTTGACACGTCCGTTGGGAACCCCAAGAGGAAGGTGTGATGCGCACAGCGGCAAGTTTCCCTCAGTAAGAAACCAAGGTTTAATCGAACCAAGAGGGAGTCAAGAAGCACGTTGAAGGTTGATGGCGGCGGGATGTAGTGCGGCGCAACACCAGAGATTCCGGCGCCAACGTGGAACCTGCACAACACAACCAAAGTACTTTGCCCCAACGAAACGGTGAGGTTGTCAATCTCACCGGCTTGCTGTAACAAAGGATTAACCGTATTGTGTGGAAGATGATTGTTTGCAGAAAACAGTAAAACAAGTATTGCAGTAGATTGTATGCGATGTAAAGAATAGGACCGGGGTCCACAATTCACTAGAGGTGTCTCTCCCATAAGATAAACAGCATGTTGGGTGAACAAATTACAGTCGGGCAATTGACAAATAGAGAGAGCATAACAATGCATATACATGTCATGATAAATATAGTGAGATTTAATTGGGCATTACGACAAAGTACATAGACCGCTATCCAGCATGCATCTATGCCTAAAAAGTCCACCTTCAGGTTATCATCCGAACCCCTTCCAGTATTAAGTTGCTAACAACATACAATTGCATTAAGTATTGCGCGTAATGTAATCAGTGACTACATCCTCGAACATAGCACCAATGTTTTATCCCTAGTGGCAACAGCACATCCATAATCTTAGAGGTTTCTCTCACTCCCCCAGATTCACGGAGACATGAACCCACTATCGAGCATAAATACTCCCTCTTGGAGTTAAGAGCAAAAACTTGGCCAGAGCCTCTACTAATAACGGAGAGCATGCAAGATCATAAACAACACATAGGTAATAACTTGATAATTAACATAACATAGTATTCTCTATCCATCGGATCCCGACAAACACAACATATAGTATTACAGATAGATGATCTTGATCATGTTAGGCAGCTCACAAGATCCAACAATGAAGCACAATGAGGAGAAGACAACCATCTAGCTACTGCTATGGACCCATAGTCCAGGGGTGAACTACTCACTCATCATTCCGGAGGCGACCATGGCGGTGAAGAGTCCTCCGGGAGATGAATCCCCTCTCCGGCAGGGTGCCGGAGGAGATCTCCAGAATCCCCCGAGATGGGATTGGCGGCGGCGGCGTCTCAGTAAGGTTTTCCGTATCGTGGCTCTCGGTACTGGGGGTTTCGCGACGGAGGCTATTTGTAGGCGGAAGGGCAGGTAAAGAGGCGGCACGAGGGGCCCACACCATAGGTCGGCGCGGCCAGGGTCTGGGCCGCGCCGCCCTGTGGTTTGGCCACCTCGTGGCCCCACTTCGTCTCCTCTTCGGTCTTCTGGAAGCTTCGTGGCAAAATAGGACCCTGGGCGTTGATTTCGTCCAATTCCGAGAATATTTCCTTACTAGGATTTCTGAAACCAAAAACAGCAGAAAACAGCAACTGGCTCTTCGGCATCTTGTTAATAGGTTAGTTCCAGAAAATGCACGAATATGACATAAAGTGTGCATAAAACATGTAGATATCATCAATAATGTGGCATGGAACACAAGAAATTATCAATACGTCGGAGACGTATCAGGCACCATGACTGGATTAGCCACCCATTCAGATTCCTTAAGCTCTCGGATAAATCCCGCCTTGCGAAGTCGATTAACTTCTTCACCGATTGCTCTTCTTTTAGGTTCGAAAAATCGCCGCATCGACTGCTGTACTGGTTTGGCCGTCGGGTCAACATTTAGTGCATGCTCAGCGAGTTCCCTGGGGATACCTGGCATGTCGGATGGCTCCCATGCAAATATCTCCCAGCGCTCACGGAGGAACTCGATGAGCGCGCTTTCCTATGCGACAACGAGGTCAGTCGAGGTGTTGACCGTCTTCTTCGGATCAGTAGGGTGCACCTGCAGCTTCTTGGTTTCCTTTGCAGTATCGAACTCATCGGATCTTACGTTTCGATTGTCGGCTGGCGGCTGTGTGTGGTCTGTAATGGCGTCGATCGCGTTGAGTTCTTCTCTGGCTCCAAACTTCGAAGCGATCTTCTGGAATTCCCTGTCGCAGTTGTTTGACCGAGCGAAGCTGCCGTGAACGGTTATTGGGGTCCCGTTGTTGCCTGGCATCTTTAGTTTCAGGTACGCATAATGAGGCACGGCCATGAATTTGGCAAACGCAAGCCTGCCAAGGATGGCGTGGTACTGAGATTCCCAGTCGACTACCTCGAACTCGACCTTTTCTTTCCTGAAATTACTGGGCGTGCCGAAGACTACGTCCAATGATGTTTTGCCCAGCGAGTAGGCGGGTCGAGTCGGTATAATGCCGTGGAACCCTGTCCAGATTCTTTTAGCATGTCGACTGTTAAACCAATTGCCCTCATTGTGCTGGCGAATAACAGGTTCAAGCCGCTTCCTCCGTCCATGAATACTTTGCCCATATTGTACCCTCCAATCTGCGCTTCCAGGACAAGGGCCGCGTGACCGGGCCTTGGGACGGCTTTCGGGTGGTCCGCCCTGCTGAAGGTGATGCTCTGATCTGACCAGTCGATGAAATCCGGCGTATCAACCATGGCAACTTCCGCATACTTTACTTCTCGGGAGAACTTTTTGATTTCTCTTTTCGAAAAGCTGGTTTTGTGGATCATGTTGATTTGTCCACGCAGCGCTGGGAATGCCTCGACTGATACATATTCGTCTTTTTCCATTGGCTCGTACGGTTCTGGTACATATGGTTCTGGCTGATGGTCATAGGACCTTGCCTTCTCTTCCATCATGCGAACTCTTGATGTAGCTTCAGCTCTAAGGTCATCGCAGAACTGTCGAATCTCTAGGAAGTGTTGGCAGTTCCTTAACAAATGGGTGGACTTTTCCCGACCATCCTTAGGATCAAAGTAGGAGTGGAGATAACATGGCGCCTCAAGTTGCTCTGTAGCTGAGAGGTGTGGAGAACGGGTGCGGCCCCTGATTGACGACATGTCATAGCATCGAGAGTGGACTGCTGTTCTGCCTTCCTCTTCACGGTGTGAGCTCCTTCGTCTCTTTCTTTGTCCAGCTGCGGCGTCGAGATTTCCTCGGTTGCTCTCTTGTATGCTTCTGGGCGAAGTTTTTAGGGCTGTTGCCGAAGGGACACCCTCCGGAGGCATGGCCTTTGAGTCGGACACGCCGGCCCCGGGGAGGCGAAGAAAACCTCCGGAGTCGATGACGAAGTGGACACCACTGAAAACAGCTTCCGTGTTGTGAGACGGTGCCATAGAATTCGGGTGAAGTTCTTCGTGGCGCGGCACGAACTCGAAGGATCTGCAGCGGATCGGATCTCTCGACTTTGCTGGTGTCGGTGACTCGAGTAAGAACGCCGCGGACGTGACTGGTGCTGCCGATGACCTGTCTTGTGCCGACAGTTTTCCCACAGACGGCGCCAATTGTCGAGGGTACTCCTCGCCAATGCCCTCCGATAGGGGCTTAGGGTTGATGGAATCTTGTAGGCTGACACGAGACATCGGTTCACAGACAAGCGGGGAGAGCAATTTACCCAGGTTTAGGGCCCTCGATGAGGTAAAACCCTTACGTCCTGCCTGTCTGTTCTTTGATTATGAAGACAATGGGTTACAATGGGGTGCCGAATAGTTCGGCTGAGATCTAGGCGAGATTGCTATTGCTAGGGTTACCTAGATCTAAGCTTTTCCTGGCTAAGATTGCTAAGATTGATCGTGTCCATCGGCAGCCCCTCTCCTGGCCTTTATATAGGAGGCAAGGTCTCAAGAGATCTAACCGAATACGACTAGATTTACAGTAGTTTAGATCCGATCTTTCCTTGTTTGTTCGCTTCCTTGTCTTGAACGTCGAGGAATCTTCCGGTGCGCCGACCTAGTGGCCCATCTCGTCTTCCGGTGTCTTCATGGGCCTCCAATTAGTCAATACCGGATAGGGCAACGATGGTTACTCGAAGGGTAATGCCCACGTCACCGTGTGTCCTCGAGAACGTTTGGTCATTATAAGTAAACAAACCGGCTTGTCCTTTGTGCTAAAAAGGATTGGGCCACTCGCTGCAATTGTTACTCTCGCACTTTACTTACTCGTACTTTATTTAGCTGCTACATCAAAACCCCCTGAATACTTGTCTGTGAGCATTTACAGTGAATCCTTCATCGAAACTGCTTGTCAACACCTTCTGCTCCTCGTTGGGATCGACATTCTTACTTATCGAAAATACTACGATACACCCCCTATACTTGTGGGTCATCAAGACTATTTTCTGGCACCGTTGCCGGGGAGTGAAGCGCTATTGGTAAGTGGAATTGGTAAGGGAAACTTCTACTGTTTGTGCTGATTTTATTTCTGCCTGCTGCTATAATTCATTATGGAGAGATCTTCTCTTGAATTTTTATTTGGGAAATCTACTACTACTGCAAAGGTAGTGGATGAGGCGCCAGGTGAGGAAGAAATACCATACAAAATACCTATGAAAATTATTGCACGTGTAGTGGATAACCGTTATACAGGGGATGGAACTGTCCACCCTGGAGATCATTTACTGTTCTTACATGAATTATGCGGTTTATTCAAGTGTGCAGGTATTGCTATGGATGAAGTGAGGAAGAAACTATTCTCTATATCGCTGTCTGGTAAAGCGGCGCATTGGTATAAATTACTGGATAATGGGGATTCTCTTGAATGGAATGATATTGTGCCCCGGTTTTATTCTAAGTTCTATCCTCCAAGTGAGATTCACAAAGATCGGAACCGCATATATAATTTTTGGCCTCATGATGGAGAGAGTATTGCCCAAGCGTGGGGGAGATTGAAGTCTTTAATGCTCAAATGCCCCATTCACGAGCTTCCTGGTAATGTTATTATTGATAATTTCTATGCAAGACTTTCTTTTCAAGACAAGACCTTGCTGGATACTTATTGTTCTGGATCATTTACACGCAACAAAGAAGAGTTTAAAAGGGACCTTCTTAATCGGATCCAGGAGAATACTGAAGGATGGGAGAATGACAAAGATAGAGAATATGGTATAAATTATGATTATAAATGCATTGAAGCTTTTATGGATACTGATAAATTTCATAATATGAGTGCTACTTATGGTCTTGATTCTCAAGTTGCTGCAAATCTTTATAAAGCTTTTGCCTCTCATTATGAATTGCCTAAGAAGAACTTTGATAAGTATCATGAACCGTATAAAGATAAAATTGATTCATCTATAAATAAATGTGTTGTAGTTGAAACTGTTGATCATGTTATTCCTGAAGCTTATATTGAAAAAACTCCTTTCCCTGCTAAAATGAAGGAGTACTCTGTTATAAATAGTGCGGTTCATAAAAGTGAAAAGAAACCTATAGAACCTGAAGAACAAATAAAGGTTGAACCTGCTGTTGCAATAGTTAAAGATCTTGTGACTGAAAATGTGGAGGATAGTCATATTATTTTCTGTGAAGATGCCTCTAATATTGTTTCACATCCTAATAAGTCCAAGAAAACAAGTGTTCCTACGCTATCTGTTAGAATTGGAGATCATTGTTATTATGGTTTATGTGATATTGGTGCAAGTATTAGTGCTATTCCTTATGAGCTTTACACGGAGATTATGCACGAAATTGGTTCTTGTGAACTTGAAGATATTGATGTGGTTATTCGGTTGGCTAATAGAGAAACTATTTCTCCAATTGGTATTGTTCGAGATGTGGAAGTTCTATGCGGTAAGATTAAATATCCTGCTGACTTTTTGGTACTTGGTTCTGCTGCTAGTAAATATTGTCCTATTATTTTTGGTAGACCTTTTCTAAATACTTGTGGAGCTATTATAGATTGCAAGAAAGAGAAAATTTTGAATAAATTTGCTGGTGAATCTTATGAGTTTAACTTCTCTAAATTTGCCAAAACTCCTTATAAAATTGATTCGCCTAATAATGATTTTAGAGTTGAACAGTGTGCATCTATTGCTCTTGCTCCTAATAATCCTTTGCAGCAACATTTGGAGAATAGTGAGAGTGAAGTTTTTAGGGAAGAAAGAAATGAGCTTGATGAAATTTTCCTTCGTCAACCTATTCTTAAGCATGATTTACCTGTAGAAGATCTGGGTACAACACCACCACCAAAGGAAGATCCTATCTTTGATTTAAAACCATTGCCTGATAATCTTAAATATGCTCATATTGATGATAAGAAAATATATCCTGTTATTATTAGTTCTAAGCTTTCAGAGTTTGAAGAAGAAAGGTTATTGGAAATACTGAAGAAACACCGAGGTGCTATTGGCTACACTCTTGATGACTTGAAGGGGATTTCTCCCTCTATTTGCCAACACGCCATTAATATGGAAGATGATGCAAAGCCTGTTGTTGAACCTCAGCGTCGTCTAATTCCTAAGATGAAGGATGTGGTAAGAAATGAGGTATTAAGACTTCTTGAAGTTGGTATTATATATCCTATTGCTGATAGTAGATGGGTTAGTCCTGTGCATTGTGTTCCTAAGAAAGGAGGAATGAATGTTGTGCCTAATGATAATGATGAGCTCATACCCCAAAGAGTAGTTGTAGGGTATAGAATGTGCATTGATTATCGGAAAGTTAATAAGGTTACTAAGAAAGATCATTACCCATTGCCTTTTATTGATCAAATGTTAGAAAGGTTATCCAAAAATACTCATTTTTGCTTTCTTGATGGTTATTCTGGGTTTTCACAAATTGCTGTTAAAACTAAGGATCAAGAGAAAACCACTTTCACTTGTCCCTATGGAACTTATGCTTATAGACGTATGCCTTTTGGTTTATGTAATGCTCCTGCTACTTTTCAAAGATGCATGTCTGCTATTTTTCATGTCTTTTGTGAGAGTATTGTAGAGGTATTCATGGACGATTTTTCCGTCAATGGGAATTCTTTTGATAATTGCTTGCGGAACCTTGATAAAGTTTTGCAGAGATGTGAAGAAACCAACCTTGTTCTTAATTGGGAGAAATGCCACTTTATGGTTAATGAAGGAATTGTATTGGGACATAAAATTTCCGAGAGGGGTATTGAAGTTGATAGAGCTAAAGTTGAAGCAATTGAGAAGATGCCCTATCCTAGGGATGTTAAAGGTATTCGTAGTGTTCTTGGTCATGCTGGGTTTTATAGGAGGTTTATTAAAGACTTTTCCAAGATTTCAAAGCCTCTTACTAATCTTCTTCAAAAAGATGTACCTTTTGTTTTTGATGATGATTGTAAGGAAGCTTTTGAGACTCTGAAGAAAGCCTTAACAACTGCTCCTATAGTTGAACCTCCTGATTGGAACTTACCATTTGAAATTATGTGTGATGCTAGTGATTTTGTTGTAGGCGCTGTTCTTGGACAGCGAGTAGATAAAAAATTGAATGTTATTCATTATGCTAGTAAAACTCTTGATGCTGCTCAAAGAAATTATGCTACTACTGAAAAAGAATTGTTAGCTGTAGTCTTTGCTTGTGATAAGTTTAGATCTTATATTGTTGATTCAAAAGTTACAATTCATACTGATCATGCTGCAAGTAGATACCTTATGCAAAAGAAAGATGCTAAGCCAAGGCTTATTAGATGGGTGCTTATGTTGCAAGAATTTGATTTACATATTGTAGATAGGAAAGGTGCTGATAATCCTGTTGCTGATAATTTGTCTAGATTGGAAAATATTGCTTATGATCCTGTTCCTGTTAATGATAGTTTTCCAAATGAACAATTGGCTGTAATAAAGGTGAGCTCGCGAGACAGTCCTTGGTACGCTGATTATGCTAACTTTATTGTTTCCAAGTACTTGCCTCCAACCTTTTCAGCTCAGCAAAGGAGGAAATTCTTTTATGACTTGAGGCATTATTTCTGGGATGACCCACACTTATATAAAGAAGGAGTGGATGGTATTCTGCGAAGATGTGTTCCCGAATATGAACAACATGAGATATTGAGTAAATGTCATGGTAGTGCTTATGGAGGACATCACGCCGGAGAAAGAACTGCGCAAAAGGTTCTACAATCAGGTTTTTATTGGCCAACTCTCTTCAAAGATGCAAGGAAGTTTATCTTATCCTGTGATGAATGCCAAAGGGTTGGTAATATCTCCAGACGCAATGCCTATGAATTATACTCTTGTTATTGAACCGTTCGATTGTTGGGGATTTGACTTCATGGGACCTTTTCCCTCTTCAGAAGGTAACACTCATATACTTGTTGCTGTTGATTATGTTACTAAATGGGTGGAAGCCATACCTACAAAAAGTGCTGATGGTGAGACCTCTTTAAGAATGCTTTTAGATATTATTTTTCCTCGATTTGGAGTTCCTAGATATATTATGACTGATGGAGGTTCTCATTTTATTCATGGTGGTTTTAGAAAAACTCTTGCTAAATATGGTATTAATCATAGAATTGCTTCCGCTTATCATCCTCAAACTAGTGGGCAAGTAGAATTATCAAATAGAGAGATTAAATCTATCTTGGAAAAGACTGTTAATAAAACTAGAAAGAATTGGACTAGTAAATTGAAGGAAGCACTATGGGCTTATAGAACTGCTTATAAAAATCCCATGGGAATGTCACCTTATAAAATGGTTTATGGAAAAGCTTGTCATTTACCTTTAGAACTAGAGCACAAAGCTTATTGGGCTGTTAGAGAACTAAATAAAGATCCTAAACTAGCCAGTAAGAAGAGGTTGCTACAATTAAGTTCTCTAGATGAATGGAGAAGTGAAGCTTATGAAAATGCTAAACTCTTTAAAGAGAAAGTTAAAAAATGGCATGATAGAAGGATTATCAAAAGAGAATTTAATATTGGGGATAAAGTCCTATTGTATCGGTCTCGTCCCAGACTCTTTGCAGGGAAATTACTCTCGAAATGGGAAGGACCATATGTTGTTGAGGAGGTGTATCGTTCAGGAGCAATTAAAATTAGCTCTCCCCAAGGCAATGCCACGCAAGTGGTGAATGGACAAAGACTCAAGCATTATATCCCAGGTGATTCTTATAATGTAGATATTGATGTTATTCGAGTGGAAACACCGGAGGCTTTCATCAAAGGTCAAATTGATAGTCCGCCAGAACTCAACTTTGAATAGGTAATAGTACTGGTAATAAAAAGTTCGCGATTTACTTTCCGAACAATGTTTTTGCTGTTTCTGGAAAATATGAAAAATTACGAGATCGAAACGGAGTGGAGGAGACGCACGAGGGCGTGCCCCCATAGGCCGGCGCGGGCCCTAGCCTGGCCGCGCCGCCCAATGAGCTGGCCGCCTCGTCGCCCCTTTCCGACTCTGGTTCGACCTGGTACTTTCCTTATGACATAAAAATTCCTGCTATATAATCCCCCGGACCCCTGGAGGTCCGTATATCGTTTTCTCGACGTGTTTTGTTTTGAGCTGTTTCTGCCAGGATCTATTTTCAATCTAGGAGCACCATGGCCTCCAACAACAAGGGCAAGGGGCTTTCGGAGGAAGAAGTGAAGAGGGTGTCTTCAAAACAAGAGCAACAAGCCGTCGGGAGTAAGCAAATCTTGGTGGGATCTGTTGACACTTGACGTTCTTTCTCTCATAACTTGCAGGGACCCTTACCACCTAATCTTAGCCTCGACTCTTTCCCTGTGTTGGAAGAAGCTCTACGGGCTACCGATGAGTTTTGTGATCAATACCGTGCTTTAAGAAGAGAAGTGGAGATACTTCATGAGGAGAATTACCGACTCCGTAGAATGCTGGAATATTACTCGATTCCCATCACAAGGCCGCCACCGCCAACTTCAGATAACAATGAATCTCTTCGAGTCTTAGTGCAGAACTGCCAAACTGAGAAGCTGAAGCTGAAGGAGATCTGTAAGAAGCGCGGGAGGAATTCATCACCACCATCGCCGAAGGAGTAATTCATCATCGGTATTGGCATCCCCTTGGTTTGTTCCAAGCTTGGGGGAGTGCCGCGGTATCACATAATCACTATCTTTTACTTTTTACTATTAAGTAGTGTCATATCATGAGTAGGGAAGTTATCATATAAGATGGGTTGCAGTGTGGAAGTATCTCTCCTTTAGTTGGTTGTTTATGTATCCCTTGGTGTGAGTTATCGTTATGGAATATTAATGAGAAGTCTTATCATTTACATATTGCACATCTTATTTTAGTTTGCAATCTCTATTATATGATTGATCTTGTTATTAGTATTGGTATCACTTTGGGAGCATTGAGTTAATCTATTTGGTTTTGGAAAACTTAGCATTGGTCAATAGCAACAACACTTTGAGGTTTAAGTAGAAAAGATAAATACATGTAGTTGTTTCATTGTCTTCTTTTCTTGTTAACTCATAGCTTATTATTCTGAAGTTGAAATTGTTTGTGCTTACAAGGAAGATGCATGATTGTTTCTATTACATGTATATTTGTTTGTTTCCCTCGACTCTTATGCTTGCTAATTAACCTTGCTAGCCAAAGACCTGTACTGAGAGGGAATGCTTCTCGTGCATCCAAACCTCAACCCAAACCTATGCCATTTGTGTCCACCATAACTACCTACTACATGGTATTTCCTGCCATTCCAAGTAAATACTTCGTGTGCTACCTTTAAATAATTCAAAATTTATTATCCCTTATTTGTGTCAATGTTTTATAGCTCATGAGGAAGTATGTGGTGTTTTATCTTTCAATCTTGTTGGGCAACTTTCGCCAATGGACTAGTGGCTTCATCCACTTATCCAATAACTTTGCAAAAAGAGCTGGCAATGGGATTCCCAGTCCCAAATTAATTAACCTAAATAGACACTCCTCCATGGTATGTGATTGTTGGACGGCACCCGAAGGATTCGGTTAGCCATGGCTTGAGAAAGCAAAGGTGGGGAGGAGTGTCGTCATAATAAAACTAAAATAAAAAGGCACTCCTTCATGGTATGAGATTGTTGGCAGGCACCCGAGGATTCGGTTAGCCATGGATTGCGAAAGCAAAGGTTGGAAGGAGTGCCAACCTAAAATAAAACTTAATGGGAGCCGCTCTTTGAGAGTTTGTCTGGCAAGGGGGTTAGAGTGCCCACTACCATTCGTTGACAACAACAAACACCTCTCAAAACTTTACTTTTATGCTCTTTATATGATTTCAAAACTGAAAAAGCTCTAGCACATGATTTAATCCCTGTTTCCCTCTGCGAAGGGCCTGTCTTTTACTTTATGTTGAGTCAGTAAACCTATTTCCCTCCATCTTAAGCAAGCATTTGAGTTGTTGTGATCAAACCATCTATATTGTGATTTACTTCATCATGTCTTTTACTCTTCCTTGTGTACAAGTTTTATCCGAATGAATATAGCTTTGAAAGTTATCAATGATTATAAGGAGATTATTATGATTGAGTATGCAAGTTGTTCCATATAAACTTTAACTCGATAGATAAGTATAACCTGTTAATTGTTCTCTGACCAAGAACGAAGTTTGCCATCACCAACTATGATTTCTTATGCACCTTTATTTGTGATTACCTTATACTTGTTCCAAGTTGAATTATATGAGGAAGTTGTTTACTAGAATGTCTTGTGTGAATGAATATGATGCTTCTTGTCCGTATTTTATTTATCGACTCTTCACTCCATAAACATGTGGTCCTGTTTACCGAGTTCAGTTTCGCTTGGGGACAAGCGAAGTCTAAGCTTGGGGGGAGTTGATACGTCCAATTTGCATCACTATTTTGTATCATAATTTGCTGTTATTCATTGATATATTCCATATTTGGAGATGATACTTATGTTATTTCACCTATTTTGCATGTTTCATGATTATTGGAGGATCGCGCACCGGAGTCAGGATTCTGCTGGAAAAAGCGCCGTCAGAATGCAATATTTCGGAAGATCAACAATTGGCGAAATTTATATGAAAAATCCTATTTTTCCAGAAGATGACGAGAGCCAGAAGGAGAAGCCGAGGAGGGCCACCATGGGCCATCCTCACAGGCCAGCGCGGGCCCTGCCCTGGCCGCACCGCCTTGTGGGGAGGGGGCCCACAGCCCCCTCTGGCCTTCTCTCCTTCGCGTATTTCTTCGTCCTGAAAACCTAAGCTCCAGGGAGTAAGTCGCGAAGAGTCACAGCCGCCTCTGCGGGGCGGAGAACACCAGAGAGAAAAGAGCTCTCCGGCAGGCTGAGATCCGTCGGGGAAATTCCCTCCCGGAGGGGGAAATCGACACCATCGTCACCGCCATCGAGCTGGACATCATCTCCATCACCATCGTCATCATCTTCATCATCATCACCGCCGTCTCCACCGCTGCACACCATCACCGCTGTAACAATTTGGGTTTGATCTTGATTGTTTGATATGGGAAACTCTCCCGGTGTTGATTTCTATTTGTTATTGATGCTATTGAGTGAAACCGTTGAACCAAGGTTTATGTTCAGATTGTTATTCATCATCATATCACCTCTGATCATGTTTCATATGATGTCTCGTGAGTAGTTCGTTTAGTTCTTGAGGACATGGGTGAAGTCTAAATGTTAGTAGTGAAGTATGGTTGAGTAATATTCAATGTTATGATATTTAAGTTGTGGTGTTATTCTTCTAGTGGTGTCGTGTGAACGTCGACTACATGACACTTCACCTTTATGGGCCTAGGGGAATGCATCTTGTACTCGTTTGCCAATTGCGGGGTTGCCGGAGTGACAGAAACCTGAACCCCCGTTGGTATATCGATGCAGGAGGGATAGCAGGATCTCAGAGTTTAAGGCTGTGGTTAGATTTATCTTAATTACTTTCTTGTAGTTGCGGATGCTTGCAAGGGGTATAATCACAAGTATGTATTAGTCCTAGGAAGGGCGGTACATTAGCATAGGTTCACCCACACAACACTTATCAAAACAATGAAGATTAATTAGCCGTATGTAGCGAAAGCACTAGACTAAAATCCCGTGTGTCCTCGAGAACGTTTGGTCATTATAAGTAAACAAACCGGTTTGTCCTTTGTGCTAAAAAGGATTGGGCCACTCGCTGCAATTGTTACTCTTGCACTTCACTTACTCGTACTTTATTTAGCTGCTACATCAAAACCCCCTGAACACTTGTCTGTGAGCATTTACAGTGAATCCTTCATCGAAACTGCTTGTCAACACCTTCTGCTCCTCGTTGGGATCGACATTCTTACTTATCGAAAATACTACGATACACCCCCTATACTTGTGGGTCATCAACAAGCATTAATAAGACTTGCATAGGAGTTAACTCATAAAGCAATAGATTCATAGTAGAAAGCTTTGAAGCAACACAAAGGAAGATATAAGTTTCAGCGGTTGCTTTCAACTTTCAACATGCATATCTCATGGATAATTGTCAACACAAAGTAATATGATGAATGCAAATAAGCAAGTATGTAAGAATCAATGCACAGTTGACACAAGTGTTTGCTTCTAAGATAGAAAGAAGTAGGTAAACTGACTCAACATAAAAGTAGAAGAAAGGCCCTTCGTAGAGGGAAGCATGGATTACTATATTTGTGCTAGAGCTTTTCATTTTGAAAACATAGAAACAATTTTGTCAACGGTAGTAATAAAGCATATGTGTTATGTATAAGACATCCTATAAGTTGCAATCCTCATGCATAGATTACCAATAGTGCCCGCACCTTGTCCTAATTAGCTTGGATTTACATGGATTATCATTGCATAACATATGTTTCAACCAAGTGTCACAAAGGGGTACCTCCATGCCGTCTATACAAAGGTCTAAGGAGAAAGCTCGCATTGGATTTCTCGCTTTTGATTATTCTCAACTTAGACATCCATACCTGGACAACATAGACAACAGATAATTGACTCCTCTTTAATGCATAAGCATTCAACAACAGATAATATTCTCATAAGAGATTGAGGATTGTTGTCCAAACTGAAACTTCCACCATGGATCATGGCTTTAGTTAGCGGCCCAATGTTCTTCTCTAACAATATGCATACTCAAACCATTTGATCATGATAAATCACCCTTACTTCAGACAAGACGAACATGCATAGCAACTCACATGATATTCAACAAAGGTGAAATAGTTGATGGCGTCCCCAGAAACATGGTTACCGCTTAACAAGCAACTTATAAGAAATAAGATACATAAGTACATATTCAATACCACAATAGTTTTTTAAGCTATTTTTCCCATGAGCTATATATTGCAAAGACAAAGGAATGAAATTTTAAAGGTAGCACTCAAGAAATTTACTTTGGAATGGCAGAGAAATACCATGTAGTAGGTAGGTATGGTGGACACAAATGGCATAGTTTTTGGCTCAAGGATTTTGGATGCACGTGAAGTAATCCCTCTCAATACAAGGCTTAGGCTAGCAAGGTTGTTTGAAGCAAACACAAGTATGAACCGGTACAGCAAAACTTACATAAGAACATATTGTAAGCATTATAAGACTCTACACTATCTTCCTTGTTGTTTAAACACTTCACCAGAAAATATCTAGACTTTAGAGAGACCAATCATGCAAACCAAATTTCAACAAGCTCTATGGTAGTTCTTCATTAATAGGTGCAAAGTACATGATGCAAGAGCTTAAACATGATCTATTGAGCAAAACAATTGCCAAGTATCAAATTATTCAAGACAATATACCAATTACCACATGAAGCATTTTCTGTTTCCAACCAAATAACAATGAACGAAGCAGTTTCAACCTTCGCCATGAACATTAAACGTAAAGCTAAGAACACCAGTGTTCATATGAACAAGTGGAGCATGTCTCTCTCCCACATAAGCATGAATTTATTCAGAGAATGAAAATAACAAAAACAAAAATAAAAGCACACAGACGCTCCAAGTAGAACACATAAGATGTGACGGAATAAAAATATAGTTTCACTAGAGGTGACCTGATAAGTTGTCGATGAAGAAGGGGATGCCTTGGGCATCCCCAAGCTTAGATAATTGAGTCTTCTTGAAATATGCAGGGATGAACCACGGGGGCATCCCCAAGCTTAGAGTTTTCACTCTCCTTGATCATATTGTATTATCCTCCTCTCTTGATCCTTGAAAACTTCCTCCACACCAAACTCAAAACAAACTCATTAGAGGGTTAGTGCATAATCAAAAATTCACATGTTCAGAGGTGACATAATCATTCTTAACACTTCTGGACATTGCACAAAGCTACTGAAAGTTAATGGAACAAAGAAATCCATCAAACATAGCAAAACAGGCAATGCGAAATAAAAGGCAGAATCTGTCAAAATAGAACAGTCCGTAAGGATGAATTTTTCTGGGGCACTTAACTTGCTCATATGAAAATACTCAAATTGAATGAAAGTTGCGTACATATCTGAGGATCGCGCAAGTAATTTGGCAGATTTTTCTGAGTTACCTACAGAGAATACTACTCAAATTCGTGACAGCAAGAAATCTATTTCTGCGCAGTAATCCAAATCTAGTATCATCTTTACTATCAAAGACTTTACTTGGCACAACAATGCAATAAAATAAAGATAAGGAAAGGTTGCTACAGTAGTAACAACTTCCAAGACACAACAAAACAGTAGCAAAATAAAAACATGGGTTATCTCCCAAGAAGTGCTTTCTTTATAGCCATTAAGATGGGTTCAGTAATTTTAATGATGCACTCCCAAGAAATAAGAGTTGAAGCAAAAGAGAGAATCAAAAAGCAAATTCAAAACACATTTAATTCTAACCCACTTCCTATGAAAATGAATCTTGTACATAAATAAATTCATGAAGAACAAAGTGACAAGCATAGGAAGATAAAACACGAGTAACTTCAAAATTCTCAACATAAAGAGAGGTGTTTTAGTAACATGAAAATTTCTACAACCATATTTTCCTCTCTCATAATAATTTCCAGTAGCATCATGAACAAACTCAATAATATAACAATCACATAAAGCATTCTTATTCACATGCATAAAAGTATCATTACTCTCCACATAAGCATGGTCATTCTTATTAATTGTAGTGGGAGCAAATTCAACAAAGTAGCTATCATTATTATTATCATCACCATAATCATCATATATAGGAGGCATATTGTAATCATAATTAATTTTCTCCTCAATAGTAGGTGGACTGAAAATATGATAGTCATCATTGCAATCATCATATATAGGAGGTAAAGTATCATCAAAGTAAATTTTCTCCTCCACGCTTGGGGGACTAAAAATATCATGCTCATCAAAACCAGCTTCCCCAAGCTTAGAATTTTCCATAGCATTAGCAACAATGGTGTTCAAAGCGTTCATACTAATATCATTGCTACTAGCATGCAAATAAGGTTCCATAGGTTTTTTAATTTTCGCATCAAACAATCCATGTCTTAACTAAGGAAATAGATTAAAAAGCTCACTGTTATTTTCCATTATGCCTAACTAGTGAAAAATAAAAAACAAGAAACAAAAAGATGCAATTGCAGGATCTAAAGGAAATAGCTTCGAGCACTCACACACCGGCAAGAGTGCTAGGAAATAGCTTAGTAGTCGGAGGATGTGAATACCTTTTACCTTACCTCCCCGGCAACGGTGCTAGAAAATAGCTTGCTGGCGTGCAGTTGACGTGGGAGTTAGAAATCTTTATGGTGTAACTTTTCTTCAGTTCCCCGGCAACGGCGCCAGAAAATATCTTGATGTCTACGCACGCTTCTATTCCTGTAGACAGTGTTGGGCCTCCAAGAGCAGAGGTTTGTAGAACAGCAGCAAGTTTCCCTTAAGTGAATCACCCAAGGTTTATCGAACTCAGGGAGGTAGAGGTCAAAGATATCCCTCTCAAGCAACCATGCAATTATGATACAAGAAGTCTCTTGTGTCCCCAACACACCTAATACACTTGTCAGATGTATAGGTGCACTAGTTCGGAGAAGAGATAGTGAAATACAAGTAATATGGATGATTGTAAGTAGTAATTGCAATCTGAAATAAAGATGGCAGCAAGCAAACATGTAACAGAACTTGTTGGAAATGGTGTTTCAATGCTTAGAAACAAGGCTTAGGGATCATACTTTCACTACTGGACACTCTCAACAATGATCACATAATAAAACTACTCTACACTCTCTTGTTGGATAACAAACACCATTCATTGTGTAGGGCTACAAGAGCTCCCTCAAGCCGGAGTAAACAAGCTCCACAACATCCGGAGTTCATATTTAAGTAACCTCTAGAGTGCATGATAGACCGTTGCAATTTAGACCGAGTACTAACATAGCATACACACTGTCAACAATAGCTATGAAAGGGGGAATAGATTGCATCAATACTATCATAGTAACAGTTAACTCCATAATCTACAAGAGATTACAATCATAACCTATGCCAAGTACTACATGATGCACACACTGTCAACATTACATCATGGAGGAGGAATAGAGTACTTTAATAACATCACTAGAGTAGCACATAGATTAATAGTGATACAAAGATCATCATATGAATCTCAATCATGTAAGGCAGCTCATGAGATCATTGTATTGAAGTACATGGGAGAGAGATGAACCACATAGCTACCGGTAGAGCCCTCAGCCCCGGGGGAGAACAACTCCCTCCTCAACATGGGAGACAGCGATGGCGATGAAGATGGCGGTGGAGTCGATGGAGATGGCTCCAGGGGCAATTCCTCGTCCCAGCAGGGTGCCGGAACAAAGACTTCTGTCCCCCGAATTGGAGTTTCGCGATGGCGGCGGCGTCCCTGGAGTCTTTCTGGAGTTTCGTTAATCGGTATCGAAGTTTTAGGTCACGAGGAGTCTTATAGGCGAAGAGGCAGAGTCGGAGGGGCCACGGGGGACCCACACACTAGGGGGGCGCCCCCCTGGCCGCCCCGCCATGTGGGGGTGGGGCCCCCTTGGCTCCCCTCTGGTCCCTCTTCGGTGCTCTGGAAGCTTCCGTGGAAAATAGGACCCTGGGCGTTGATTTCGTCCAATTCCGAGAATATTTCCTCTGTAGGATTTCTGAAACCAAAAGCAGCAGAAAATAGGAACTGGCACTTCGGCATCTCGTCAATAGGTTAGTTCCGGAAAACGCATAAAATCATCATAAAGTGTGAGCAAAACATGTAGGTATTGTCATAAAACAAGCATGGAACATCAGAAATTATAGATACGTTGGAGACGTATCATAGGCGTGTACGTTCCGGCCAATCTGGTCCTTCAAGCACCGCTGCATCGTACGTTGGTAAGTGGCACCTACATTTTTAAACCAAAAGGCATGGTGACATAGCAGTAAGTGCCAAACAGAGTGTGATGATACCCGGAAGATGCGTCAAGAAAACACAGAAATTCCGCCCCTGCCGTCGAATCAATGACTTGGTCAATGCGCGGCAAAGGGAACGGATCTGCGGACAATGCTTATTCAAGCCGGAGTAAACGATGCACATTCTTAGTATTTCAGAATTCTTTTTGGGTACAAGGACGGGGTTTGCGACCCATTCAGTATGGATAACTTCTACTACAAAACCTGCCTCTAGTAACTTTGCTAGTTCCATCCCTCTGGCGCGGCGCTTCTTATCTCCAAAGCATCGCATAGCTTGCTTCACCGGTTTAGCCCCCGGGTTGATGTTGAGGTAGTGCTCGACGAGTTCCCTTGGTACTCTAGACATGTCAGAAGGTTGCCATGCGAAGATGTCCATGTTAGCGCGGAGGAACTCGACGAGCGTGTCTTCCTATTTGGGGTCCATGATGGCTCTGACCGACACCTGCTTGGAGCTGTCGCCTACTTTCAGGTCGGTCTTCTTGGTGTCTATCGCGGCCTTGAACGAGGTTTTCTGTTCGGAAATCTGCTTCTTGGTGGTATGCATCTCTTTTGGATCCACCGCGGCTCTGTAGCCTTGCAGCCCCGCTCCAGATATCACAGATTCTGCGAAGGCGGCTTCGCCTAACTCGCACTCGTGAGCTTTCTTGTAGTCTCCGGATATGGTAATCATACCATTGGGACCCGAAATCTTGAGCTTGTTGTAGATGTAGCACGCTCTTGCGTGAAACTTGTGGTAGGTGGGCCTGCCGAAGATGACGTGGTAGGAGCTCTTGAAGGGCACAACCTCAAACGTGATCATCTCTTCATGGAAATTATTTACATCGCCGAAGGCCATGGGAAGTCTGATGCTGCCAAGGGAGTTCGACTTTTTACCCGGAACCACTCCATGAAATTCAGTGGTGATGTGTTTGAGTTGTTCCTTGGTAAGATTCATCCTCTCCAGAGTCTCTAGGTACATGATGTTCAAGCTGGCCCCACCATCCATAAGGCACTTGGAGAAATCATACCCGTCGATGCGGGGACTTACAACCAAGGCATAGCACTCCTTCAGAATGATGGTAGGGTGATCCTACCTATCAAATGTACACGGAGTTTGCGACCACCTGAAATACTGCGGCACAGCCGGAACTATGGCGTTCAGGATCCAGAGAGCTGATTTGCTGGCGCGGACTGTTGGGGTTCCGAGGAAGGTGTGATATGCACCCGCACTCTTTTTGACGAAGGGGTTGGACTTGTTAGCTACAGAACTTTCCTTGGGATCCGACGAAGCGTCGTCCTCGTCCATTGCCTCAGAACTGTCTTCCTCCTTGTCCTTGTTTTTGCCCTTGCCTCCTTTGCTGCGTGAGCGGTGCTTGCGGGCTCACTTGTATCCTGCTTCCGGGTCAGTTTTGAGATCATTGACCCACTTGCAGTTGCAATTGGTGTGAGAGGACTTGCCGGTAGCCGGGTCTATATGGGCTAAGCAAGGCATGTCTCTGTATTCTTCAAAAGTTTGGGGAGTGCGGGTTCTGGCAACGGTGATCTCGTCCCCACGTTGCTGGCCCCTGCCGGCTCCGCCGCCGCGGCCTCTTCCGCCTCCTTGACCTCCGCGTTGGAAAGCCATGGCGATTAGGTCGGATCCGCCGCTTCTTTGGTCATCAGGGGGATTTTTCCGCTTGTTACCGCTGCTGCTGCCGTTATCACGATTCTTCTTTTGCTGATGCAAGGGTATGGCTGTGGCTGCGAGATCTCCGCCTGCGTCGTCATCGGCGGCAGTGTGGTTGCTGGCGATGTTGATCATGTCATCCAACGTCAGCTTGTTCTCATTGACCAAGCAAGTAAGCTTGTGCCGCAACAAGCCTCCCCTCTGCAATCCACCTATGAAGGCGTGCATAGATGTGTTGTTATCAACGTTCTCGCACTTGTTCCTGGTTTGCAACCATCGGGTGAGGAAGCTCCTTGATGTTTCACCCTTCTTCTGGATACATGCTTGTAGGTCGCTTGTCATTGCAGGCCTTTTGTAGGTGCCCCTGAAGTGCTTCTCGAAAGCGTTCTTCAGGTCGAACCAGCAAAAGATGGAGTTTTCCTTGAGGTTGCTGAGCTAGATCCGGGCTGGACCCACAAGGTACAGCTGGAGCATGCGGCAGGCTATGTTAGGGGTTCCACCGGCGAAGGTTACTACATTGTAGTAATCCTCGATCCAGGTATCCGGCCATTCGCTGCCATCATAATGCTTCAGGTTTCCGGGTAGCTTGAGGTTCATCCTTGGCTTTGGTTCCTCTCGGATCATCCTGCCGAAGCACTTTGGGCATATGTAGTCAGATCTCTATTCTTTGAGACATTCCCGCGCGTCACACGAGCCATTACGAGGGGATTTTGTTCGTGAGCGAGATCTCTGGCCTCCGCCTCCGCCTCCGCTGCCAGCACTAGGTGGTGGGGAAGGAGATCTGCGAGGGGGCCGATGCGATCTCTTGCTCCCGCCTTCAGATTCTCCTCGTCCTTCGCGCTGCTGACTCCGGCTTCGATGGCTGCCTTCACCATGGTGACGGTCGCCTTCGTCATTCCGGCTTCTGCGAGGCTCCGGCTCGCGCCCCTCGTTCCGACTCCGATGAGGTTCCGGCGTGCGCTCCGTGTTCCTATTCCTCTGAGGGACTACGTTGTCGCGGATGTTGATTCCACCAGGCCCATGGGGCCTAGTGTTTCCGACTGGACTACGGCGGCTGACGTGGGCATTACCCTTCGGGTAACCGACATTGCCCTATCCTGTACAACCTAACTGGAGGCCCATGAAGGTACTCGATGGCAAGACGGGCCACTTGGATGGCGCAGCAGAAGATTCCTTGGTGGTCAAGACAAGGAAGGAGTCGAACAAGGAAAGTTTAGAGCTAGGACTACTGTAAACCTAGTCGTACTCGGTTAGACCTCTTGAGACCTGGCCTCCTATATAAAGGCCAGGAGAGGGGCTGCCGAGGGACACGATCAATCATAGCAATCTTAGCCACCAAAAGTCTAGAGCTAGGTCGCCGCAGCACTTAGCCTCTCGACGAGATCTCAGCCGAACCCTTCGGCACCCCATTGTAACCCAATATTCTCATAATCAAGATCAGACAGGCAGGACGTAAGGGTTTTGCCTCATCGAGGGCCCCAAACCTGGGTAAATCGCTCTCCCCGCTTGTCTGTGAACCGATATCTCGTGTCAGCCTACAGGATTCCATCAACCCTAAGCCCCAATCGGAGGGCATTGCCGAGGAGTACCCTCGACAATTGGCGCCGTCTGTGGGAACCCTGTCGGCACAAGATCGGTCATCGGCAGATCCAGTCATGTCATCGGCAGCTTCATCGACACCGTCATCGCCAAGCCTGGGAAGCCCGATTCGCTTCGGCTCCTATGAATTCACCCCGCACAGCGACTCGTCTCGCTCGACCTTTTCTGATCTACAAGGAAACATGGAGATGACCTTCGGCAGCGTCCACTACAACGTCAACTCGGAAGGGGTCCTTCGACAGCTGGAACCACTCCCCTCCAGATCGTCAGGTCCAAGCACGTCGTCATCAGTCGACCTTTCGGCTGGTCTGACAGGCTCAACGAACTCGCCCGCGTCATCGACTCCTCGTCCAACGTCTTCCATGTCGGTTGGATCCGACAATCCTGCCTCTTCGGAGATGACCTCATACTACTGCTTAAACTGCGATACTAGGCACGGGCTAGGATCAAGCGACACACCGTTCATCTGCAATGCCCAGTACTCATCGGGAGAGGACAGTGTCGACAACATCGTCCAAGGTGCCACCCGGAGAGCGGCACACCACCAAGTTTATGTTGCCAATAACACGGGAAACACAAGGAACAGTGGGACGGAGATCACACCCCCCGCTCCAGCAGACGAGCAAGTTTTGGGAACAGCACCAGTAATAACAACAGCGATTACACCATCGCAGAGGAGGAGTGGGCAGCAGCCAAGGCAGCCGTGCTTAACAACACACCGCTCCCTGCAGGAACCTCGGTTGGAACCCTCAACGCTTATCGCTCCATATTGGAGAAAAACCGGGAGCGACTATCGAAAGAACAAGCCACCCTCGAGAGACGCCTATCCGCGGCAGACCAATCTAGTGAACGACGGAGAGGCTCGCGAGGAAGCGCCTCTCGAAGCACTCAAGGGGCAGGCAAGCACCGATCAAGATTATCCAGGCTCCTGGAAGATGACGCCAGAGAAATAACGTCGAATCTGACCAAGTCCTTTATGACCATGGACACCGCGGGCATGCCACGGCCAAAAACCGTCGCGGGAGCGACTGCCAAGCTCGCAGCATATCTCAATCAGCGCCCTGAAGGTTCTATGTCCCAAGCCCATCGAGGTGCCCTAGAAAGTCTCGCAATATTGGGAGACAATCTGGTCCCGTGGAAGGAAAAGACCACGTTGCAGGCCAGCGGCTCAAAGCATCACGCGAGAGATGCTCGAGATGAAATCACCCAGAGCAGAATCGACAAAGCAAGGCGACGACGCGCAGCTAGGGAGGAATATGACAGTGATTCTTCGGACGAGAGCCAGGAGAACGACGGCGAGCTAAGGGGGGCGATTGTTTAAGCTACAATACGATGGTCAGCAGGAGCCGAGGTCCTGGATAGACGACTACTTGCAGACTGTGATTCTGCACAAAGGAAACTAGATAGCAGCAATGCAATGCTTGCAGCTTTACCTGAAGGATTCAGCACGAGCTTGGTTAAGAGGCCTGCCGAAGGGTTCCATCAAATCATGGGATGACCTAGTAGACGCTTTCGTTGCCAATTTCCAAGCAACATACAAGAGGCCCGTCGGGATTGAGGAGTTACGACATTGCCAGCAAAAGCAGAAGGAATCGATGCGCGCATACATCGGGAGATTCACCAAGCTCCTAAACGCTGCCGAAGATGTTTCTGTCGACAGAGCAATCGATGCCTTCAGCGATGGCATCCGACGTGAAAGCTACATAGAGGAACTCAGATGCAAAAAGCCAAAAACCATAACCAAGTTAATGGAAATTGCCAACAGTTGGGCTGATGGTGAGGACAACGTACGAAAGCCGCGACAGCGCAGTGATGACGAAGACGACGACCAGCCGAAGCATGACTCGGGTGGACGAAGGGATCGCCACAAGAAAAGGAAAAAACCGCAGTTACGACGATAGTAACCTGGTAGCTGCAGGATACTCTGATCGGCAGGACGATCGGTATGACGACAGATGAGACGATCGGCAGGATGGCAATCGGAACAACTCTGGAAACCGTAGAAACTATAAACCACCACCACAAAGGACTCCCGAGCTACCCTTCACCGAGCAGATCAACGCTCCCTGCTACTTGCACTCGTACGTTGATTCTAAAGACAACAAAACGAAGTCAAGCCACCTGCTCAGAGATTGTAGGCAGTTCATTGACATGCAGAAACTCATCCAGCAGCAGCAACAGCCACCACTGCCACCACCACCACCTCCACCGCAGCATCAGGTCCAGCAGGCTCAACCTCACCAACCCAACGAGGCGTTTCCACCACCACGTGGGCAGATGAGCATGATCAATAGGACAGGTGTTTCAAGAAGAGAAATGAAGAAGCTCACCCGAGAAATCAATCTGGCAGAAAGTATCATGGCGAACATCCCAGAGTATGTCGAGTGGTCGTCTCAGAACATTACGTTCAGCCGAGCAGATCACCCAATAACCATACCAAAACTAGGTCACGCTGCTTTAGTAGTCGAGGCACAGATCGGGGGGTTCAAGATGAGCAAAGTCTTCATGGATGGTGGAAGCGGACTAAACCTGATATTCGTCGACACAATCAAGAGTATGGGGATCACCATGAGAATGCTAGAAGAAACAGACACCTGTTTTCATGGGATTCTCCCCAATTCACCGGCGTACTCTCTTGGTAAAGTTTACCTGAACGTCGTCTTTGGCAAACCCGACAACTTCAGGAAGGAAAAGATCGAGTTCGAAGTCGTGAACTGGGAATCGCAGTATCACGCTATACTCGGAAGACCAGCTTATGCCAAGTTCATGGTTGTACCGCACAACGCATACCTCAAGCTGAAAATGCCTGGGAGCAACGGGACAAACATCACAGTCTATGGAAGTTTCTCACGCTCGGACAATTGTGATCGCGACTTTCAGAGGATTGCTGCAAAGTTTGGGCTGAAACAGGAAATTACCGATCTCCCTTCCAAGTCATCGTCACGCGATAATAAGGAAGAATAACACGTCAGGGGAACGAAGAAGAAGCCAGCCGACCTCGCTCCAGAAGCTTCGGCAGCAAAAACTTCGGCAGTTGATGGCACAACAGTCATAGGAGACAGCAAGACACTAGCAATCGCTGTCGAGACCCCTGGTGAAATCAACGACGCTTCGATAACCGCTAACGCGGTGGACAAGCCGGAAGATAAGAAGAACACTTTCCTTGCTTAAGTGGTTCCATAGTGTTTAATTTTCCTTTTCTTTTCAACAGGG
The DNA here is from genome assembly GCF_019359855.2 of Lolium perenne. NCBI lineage: Eukaryota > Viridiplantae > Streptophyta > Magnoliopsida > Poales > Poaceae > Lolium > Lolium perenne. The sequence goes on along the minus strand of NC_067246.2, from coordinate 186,896,059 downwards.
CCCTCCTTTTTTCGCCCCTTAGTCTCGTGTTTCTTTTATTAATAAGAACTTAAGTTTTGATTCCTTGAAAAGCATTGCAGTAATTCGGAGCACTCAAACCGCATCATCGTAAACCTTGATTACGCCCCTTGGCGAACGACGGTGCAACGTAGTACGCGGCAAAAGATCGTGCTCTGAAAAAGCCTCTACGAGTGCTAAAGGATGCAAAATAAACAAGGGCGCTAACCTTTCCCTCCGCTATAGATGCCTCTACGAGCGCCGTAAATAGCGAGAGTTTGGAAATACATATAACACAACCCACGTTCGATATTTCACTTATGGAAATATCATAGAACAACGGGCTCATCGGCAGAGTTAATACTCCCGATATATTCGGGAGCTGCTCTCCGAACTTACATCGGTTGAAAGCAAAGTTGCACATACAATGGGTTTAGCAAGACCTGCAACACGAGCTGATTACTCAAACAATTTGCTGACCAACGAATACACATACGTTTAAACGGGCAATTAAGATTTTCTCCTTCAAAATTTGCGAACGGATTGACACGGTAAAAGTACATATACATGTATCTACCGAACAAAAAGTTTCAACTACGCAATCCAAACGCCTGGATGAAGTAGCAAAATTACCTATTTACAGTAAGAACTTAACCCTGAATTACTCTTGCGGAGTTTCTCTTTCTTCAGGTACATTCGAATCCTTCTCAAGCTTGTCGACAATTATATTGGCGGGCAACAATACCTTCGGGTACAACGTCTCCAAATCACCAACCGCGTTGGCGATAGGTGATACGCGTACAGCACGCGACCGTTGGGAACCCCAAGAGGAAGGTGTGATGCGTACAGCGGCAAGTTTTCCCTCAGTACGAAACCAAGGTTTATCGAAGCAGTAGGAGCCAAGAAGCACGTTGAAGGTTGATGGCGACGAAGTGTAGTGCGGCGCAACACCAGGGATTCCAGCGCCAACGTGGAACCTGCACAACACAACCAAAGTACTTTGCCCCAACGTAACAGTGAGGTTGTCAATCTCACCGGCTTGCTGTAACAAAGGATTAGATGTATAGTGTGGATGATGATTGTTTGCAGAAAACAGTAGAACAAGTATTGCGATGATTGTATTCGATTAAAAGAATGGACCGGGGTCCACAGTTCACTAGAGGCGTCTCTCCCATAAGAATAAGCATGTTGGGTGAACAAATTACAGTTGGGCAATTGACAAATAAAGAGGGCATGACCATGCACATACATGTTATGATGAGTATAGTGAGATTTAATTGGGCATTACGACAAAGTACATAGACCGCTATCCAGCATGCATCTATGCCTAAAAAGTCCACCTTCAGGTTATCATCCGAACCCCTTCCGGTATTAAGTTGTAAACAACAGACAATTGCATTAAGTATGGTGCGTAATGCCTACATCCTTAGACATAACATCGATGTTTTATCCCTAGTGGCAACAGCACATCCACAACCTTAGAACTTTCTGTCACTGTCCCAGATTGAATGGAGGCATGAACCCACTATCGAGCATAAATACACCCTCTTGGAGTTACTAGCAAAATCTTGGCCAGAGCCTCTACTAATAACGGAGAGCATGCAAGATCATAAACAACACATAGATAATAGATTGATAATCAACATAACATAGCATTCTCTATCCATCGATCCCAACAAACACAACATGTAGCATTACAGATAGATGATCTTGATCATGTTAGGCAGCTCACAAGACCCGACAATGAAGCACAATTAGGAGAAGATGACCATCTAGCTACTGCTATGGACCCATAGTCCAGGGGTGAACTACTCACTCATCACTCCGGAGGCGACCATGGCGGTGAAGAGTCCTCCGGGAGATGATTCCCCTCTCCGGTAGGGTGCCGGAGGTGATCTCCTGAATTCCCCGAGATGGGATTGGCGGTGGCGGCGTCTCTGGAAGGTTTTCCGTATCGTGGCTCTCGGTACTGGGGGTTTCGCGACGAAGACCTTAAGTACGCGGAAGGGCGGAGTCGGAGGGCTGACGGGGGCCCCACACGCTAGGGCCGCGCGGGCCCCCCTGGGCCGCGCCGCCCTAGTGTGGCGGCGCCCCGTGGCCCCACTTCGTCTCTCCCTCGGACTTCTGGAAGCTTCGTGTGAAAATAGGCCCCTGGGCGTTGATTTCGTCCAATTCCGAGAATATTTCCTTACTAGGATTTCTGAAACCAAAAACAATGAGAAACAGCAACTGGCTCTTCGGCATCTCGTTAATAGGTTAGTGCCGGAAAATGCATAAATATGACATAAAGTATGCATAAAACATGTAGGTATCATCAATAAAGTGGCATGGAACATAAGAAATTATCGATACGTCGGAGACGTATCAGCATCCCCAAGCTTAGTTCCTGCTCGTCCCGAGTAGGTAAACGATAACAAAGATAATTTCTGGAGTGACATGCCATCATAATCTTGATCAATACTATTGTAAGCACATGTAATGAATGCAACAATCAAAGCAATGGTAATGACATGAGTAAACAAATGAATCATATAGCAAAGACTTTTCATGAATAGTACTTTCAAGACAAGCATCAATAAGTCTTGCATAAGAGTTAACTCATAAAGCAATAAATTCAAAGTAAAGGCATTGAAGCAACACAAAGGAAGATTAAGTTTCAGCGGTTGCTTTCAACTTGTAACATGTATATCTCATGGATAGTTGTCAATGTAAAGTAATATAACAAGTGCAATATGCAAGTATGTAGGAATCAATGCACAGTTCACACAAGTGTTTGCTTCTTGAGATGGAGAGAAATAGGTGAACTGACTCAACATAAAAGTAAAAGAAAGGCCCTTCGCAGAGGGAAGCATTGATTGCTATATTTGTGCTAGAGCTTTGGTTTTGAAAACAAGAAACAATTTTGTCAACGGTAGTAATAAAGCATATGTATCATGTAAATTATATCCTACAAGTTGCAAGCCTCATGCATAGTATACTAATAGTGCCCGCACCTTGTCCTAGTTAGCTCGGATTACCTAGATTATCATCGCAATACATATGTTTTAACCAAGTGTCACAAAGGGGTACCTCTATGCCGCCTGTACAAAGGTCTAAGGAGAAAGCTCGCATTGGATTTCTCGCTTTTGATTATTCTCAACTTAGACATCCATACCGGGACAACATAGACAACAGATAATGGACTCCTCTTTAATGCATAAGCATTTAGCAACAATTAATTTTCTCATATGAGATCGAGGATATTTGCCCAAAACTGAAACTTCCACCATGAATCATGGCTTTAGTTAGCGGCCCAATGTTCTTCTCTAACAGTATGCATGCTCTAACCATTCAACTAGTGGTAAATCGCCCTTACTTCAGACAAGACGGACATGCATAGCAACTCACATGATATTCAACAAAGAGTAGTTGATGGCGTCCCCAGGAACATGGTTATCGCACAACAAGCAACTTAATAAGAGATAAAGTGCATAAGTACATATTCAATACCACAATAGTTTTTAGGCTATTTGTCCCATGAGCTATATATTGCAAAGTTAGAGGATAGAACTTTTAAAGGTAGCACTCAAGCAATTTACTTTGGAATGGCGGAGAAATACCATGTAGTAGGTAGGTATGGTGGACACAAATGACATAGTGGTTGGCTCAAGGAATTTGGATGCATGAGAAGTATTCCCTCTCGATACAAGGTTTAGGCTAGCAAGGTTATTTGAAACAAAGACAAGTATGAAGCGGTACAGCAAAACTCACATAAAAGACATATTGTAAACATTATAAGACTCTACACCGTCTTCCTTGTTGTTCGACCCTTACTAGAAATTATCTAGACCTTAGAGAGACCAATTATGCAAACCAAATTTTAGCAAGCTCTATGTATTTATTCATTAATAGGTGCAAAGTATATGATGCAAGAGCTTAAACATGAGCACAAAAATTGCCAAGTATCAAATTATCCAAGACATTCTACCAATTACTACATGTAGCATTTCCCGTTTCCAACCATATAATAATTTAACGAAGAAGATTCAACCTTCGCCATGAACATTATGAGTAAAGCCTAAGGACATATTTGTCCATATGCAACAGCGGAGCGTGTCTCTCTCCCACACAATGAATGCTAGGATCCATTTTATTCAAACAAAACAAAAACAAAAACAAACCGACGCTCCAAGCAAAGTACATAAGATGTGATGGAATAAAAATATAGTTTCACTAGAGGAACCTGATAATGTTGTCGATGAAGAAGGGGATGCCTTGGGCATCCCCAAGCTTGGACGCTTGAGCCTTCTTGAAATATGCAGGGGTGAACCACCGGGGCATCCCCAAGCTTAGAGCTTTCACTCTCCTTGATCATATTGTATCATCCTCCTCTCTTGATCCTTGAAAACTTCCTCCACACCAAACTTAAAACAACTCATTAGAGGGTTAGTGCATAATCAAAATTCACATGTTCAGAAGTGACTTAATCATTCTTAACACTTCTGGACATTGCACAAAGCTACTGAAAGTTAATGGAATCGAAAAATCCATCAAGCATAGCAAAACAGGAAATGCGAAATAAAAGGCAGAATCTGTCAAAACAGAACAGTTCGTAAAGATGAATTTCTAAGAGGCACCAGACTTGCTCAAATGAAAATGCTCAAATTGAATGAAAGTTGCGTACATATCTGAGAATCACTCACGTAAATTGGCATAATTTTCTGAGTTACCTACAGAGAATTAGGCCTAGATTCGTGACAGCAAAGAAATCTGTTTCTGCGTAGTAATCCAAATCTAGTATGAACCTTACTATCAACGACTTTACTTGGCACAACAATTCAAAAAAATAAGATAAGGAGATGTTTCTACAGTAGTAACAACTTCCAAGACTCAAATATAAAATAAAGGTGCAGTAGTAAAATCATGGGTTGTCTCCCATAAGCGCTTTTCTTTAACGCCTTTCAGCTCGGCGCAGAAAGTGTGTATCAAGTATTATCAAGAGACGAAGCATCAACATCATAATTTGTTCTAATGATAGAATCAAAAGGTAACTTCATTCTCTTTCTAGGGAAGTGTTCTATACCTTTCTTGAGAGGAAATTGATATTTAATATTACCTTCCTTCATATCAATGATAGCACCAACAGTTCGAAGAAAAGGTCTTCCCAATATAATGGGACAAGATGCATTGTATTCAATATCCAACACAACAAAATCAACGGGGACAAGGTTATTGTTAACGGTAATGCAAAAATTATCAACTCTCCCCAAAGGTTTCTTTGTAGAATTATCAGCAAGATTAACATCCAAATAACAATTTTTCAATGGTGGCAAGTCAAGCATATTATAGATTTTCTTAGGCATAACGGAAATACTTGCACCAAGATCACATAAAGCATTACAATCAAATTCATTGACCTTAATCTTATAATGGGCTCCCAACCATCCTCTAGCTTCCTAGTAATAGAAGCTTCGCGTTCTAGTTTCTCTTCTCTAGCTTTTATGAGAGCATTTGTAATATGTTTCGTGAAAGCCAAATTTATAGCACTAGCATTAGGACTCTTAGCAAGTTTTTGTAAGAACTTTATAACTTCAGAGATGTGGCAATCATCAAAATCTAAACCATTATGATCTAAAGCAATGGGATCATTATCCCCAATGTTGGAAAAAAATTCAGCAGTTTTATCACAGGTAGTTTCAGCAGTTTTAGCAGTTTCAGGCAGTTTTTCACGCTTTGCATTAGAAGTGGAAACATTGCCAACACCAATTCTTTTACCATTAATAGTAGGAGGTGCAGCAACATGTCAAGCATTAGCATTACTAGTGGTGGTAATAGTCCAAACTTTAGCTATATTATCTTCTTTAGTATTTTCTTCTCTTTCCCACCTAGCACGCAATTCGGCCATCAATCTTATATTCTCATTAATTCTAACTTGGATGGCATTTGCTGTAGTAACAATTTTATTATTATGATTTTCATTAGGCATAACTTTCGATTTCAAAAGATCAACATCAGCAGCAAGACTATCGACTTTAGAAGCAAGTATATCAATTTTTCCAAGCTTTTCTTCAACAGATTTGTTAAAAGCAGTTTGTGTACTAATACATTCTTTAAGCATAGCTTCAAGTCCAGGGGTGTGTTCCTATTATTGTTGTAAGAATTCCCATAAGAATTACCATAACTGTTACCATTATTATAAGGATATGGCCTATAGTTGTTACTAGAATTATTCCGATAAGCATTGTTGTTGAAATTATTATTTTTAATGAAGTTTACATCAACATGTTCTTCTTGAGCAACCAATGAAGCTAACGGAACATTATTAGGATCAACATTAGTCCTACCATTCACAAGCATAGACATAATAGCATCAATCTTATCACTCAAGGAAGAGGTTTCTTCGACAAAATTTACCTTCTTACCTTGTGGAGCTCTTTCCGTGTAACATTCAGAGTAATTAATCATCATATTATCAAGAAGCTTTGTTGCGTCGCCTAGAGTGATGGACATAAAGGTACCTCCAGCAGCTGGATCCAATAGGTTCCGCGAAGAAAAATTCAGTCCTGCATAAAAGGTTTGGATGATCATCCAAGTAGTCAGTCCATGGGTTGGGCAATTTTTAACCAAAGATTTCATTCTTTCCCAAGCTTGTGCAACATGCTCATTATCCAATTGTTTAAAATTCATTATGCTACTTCTCAAAGATATAATTTTAGCAGGAGGATAATATCTACCAATAAAAGCATCCTTGCATTTAGTCCATGAATCAATACTATTCTTAGGCAGAGATAGCAACCAATCTTTAGCTCTTCCTCTTAATGAGAAAGGAAACAATTTTAATTTTATAATGTCACCATCTACATCCTTATACTTTTGCATTTCACATAGTTCAACAAAATTATTGAGATGGGCAGCAGCATCATCAGAACTAACACAAGAAATTTGCTCTCTCATAACAAGATTCAGTAAAGCAGGTTTAATTTCAAAGAATTCTGATGTAGTAGCAGGTGGAGCAATAGGTGTGCATAAGATATCATTATTATTTGTGGTTGTGAAGTCACACAACTTAGTATTTTCAGGAGTACCCATTTTAGCAATAGTAAATAAAGCAAACTAGATAGAGTAAATGCAAGTAACTAATTTTTTTGTGTTTTTGATATAGCAAACAAGATAGCAAATAAAGTAAAACTAGCAACTAATTTTTTTGTGTTTTGTTTTAGTGCAGCAAACAAAGTAGTAAACAAAGTAAGACAAAAACAAAGTAAAGAGATTGGATGTGGAGACTCCCCTTGCAGCGTGTCTTGATCTCCCCGGCAACGGCGCCAGAAAATAGTCTTGATACGCGTACAGCACGCGACCGTTGGGAATCCCAAGAGGAAGGTGTGATGCGTACAGCGGCAATTTTTCCCTCAGTAAGAAACCAAGGTTTATCGAACCAGTAGGAGCCAAGAAGCACGTTGAAGGTTGATGGCGGCGAAGTGTAGTGCGGCGCAACACCAGGGATTCTGGCGCCAATGTGGAACCTGCACAACACAACCAAAGTACTTTGCCCCAACGTAACAGTGAGGTTGTCAATCTCACCGGCTTGTTGTAACAAAGGATTAGATGTATAGTGTGGATGATGATTGTTTGCAGAAAACAGTAGAACAAGTATTGCAGTTGATTGTATTCGATTAAAAGAATGGACCGGGGTCCACAGTTCACTAGAGGCGTCTCTCCCATAAGAATAAGCATGTTGGGTGAACAAATTACAGTTGGGCAATTGACAAATAAAGAGGGCATGACCATGCACATACATGTTATGATGAGTATAGTGAGATTTAATTGGGCATTACGACAAAGTACATAGACCGCTATCCAGCATGCATCTATGCCTAAAAAGTCCACCTTCAGGTTATCATCCGAACCCCTTCCAGTATTAAGTTGCAAACAACAGACAATTGCATTAAGTATGGTGCGTATTGTAATCAACAACTACATCCTTAGACATAGCATCGATGTTTTATCCCTAGTGGCAACAGCACATCCACAACCTTAGAACTTTCTGTCACTGTCCCAGATTTAATGGAGGCATGAAACCACTATCGAGCATAAATACTCCCTCTTGGAGTTACTAGCAAAAACTTGGCCAGAGCCTCTACTAATAACGGAGAGCATGCAAGATCATAAACAACACATAGATAATAGATTGATAATCAACATAACATAGCATTCTCTATCCATCGGATCCCAACAAACACAACATGTAGCATTACAGATAGATGATCTTGATCATGTTAGGCAGCTCATAAGACCCGACAATGAAGCACAATTAGGAGAAGACGACCATCTAGCTACTGCTATGGACCCATAGTCCAGGGGTGAACTACTCACTCATCACTCCGGAGGCGACCATGGCAGTGAAGAGTCCTCCGGAAGATGATTCCCCTCTCCGGCAGGGTGCCGGAGGCGATCTCCTTAATCCCCCGAGATGGGATTGGCGGCGGCGGCGTCTCTGGAAGGTTTTCCGTATCGTGGCTCTCGGTACTGGGGGTTTCGCGACGAAGACCTTAAGTAGGCGAAAGGGCGGAGTCGGAGGGCTGACGGGGGCCCCACACGCTAGGGCCACGCGGGCCCCCCTGGGCCGCGCCGCCCTAGTGTGGCGGCGCCCCATGGCCCCACTTCGTCTCTCCCTCGGACTTCTGGAAGCTTCGTGTGAAAATAGGCCCCTGGGCGTTGATTTCGTCCAATTCCGAGAATATTTCCTTACTAGGATTTTTGAAACCAAAAACAGCAGAAAACAACAACTGGCTCTTCGGCATCTTGTTAATAGGTTAGTGCCAGAAAATGCATAAATATGACATAAAGTATGCATAAAACATGTAGGTATCATCAATAAAGTGGCATGGAACATAAGAAATTATCGATACGTCGGAGACGTGTCAATAGCCAGCAGATTTGCAGAAGGATAACGTGCAAGGACGAGAGCAAGTGTAAATCTGCCCCCTGCAAAAACCTGAGCTCGCACCAAGTCTCGAATTTTCTTGGTATTCCCAAATTCAGACATCAGAGTCAACGACCGCATTCAAAGGGAACATCGTCCTCCAAATTACCCTTAGAGCTTTGTAGCACTTGTCGAAAAAATGGTGGACCTGCTGGACCCGATCCTGGAATTGTGCGACAGCCGAAGCTTTCGAGTGCTCCCTCCAGAAAATCTCCTCGGCTGATGACAGCTAGGTCAATGCATTCACGCGCTCGTGAATCCGCTTGTTCTCTTCAGCACGGTTGATACGTCTCCGACGTATCGATAATTTCTCATGTTCCATGCCACTTTATTGATGATACCTACATGTTTTATGCATACTTTATGTCATATTTATGCGTTTTCCGGAACTAACCTATTGACGAGATGCCGAAGGGCCGATTCTTGTTTCTGCTGTTTTTGGTTTCAGAAATCCTAGTAAGGAAATATTCTCGGAATTGGACGAAATCAACGCCCAGCATCTTAGAATCCCCGGAAGCATCCAGAACACCCGAGAGCCGCCAAAGGGGGGCCACAGGGGCCCCAGATGATAGGCCGGCGCGGCCCAGGCCCTGGTCGCGCCGCCTTATGGTGTCGTCGCCTCGTTGACCTTCTGACGCCGCCTCTTCGCCTATTTAAGCCCCCTCGACCTAAAACCTCGGGACGGAAAAGCCACGGTACGAGAAACCTTCCAGAGCCGCCGCCATCGCGAAGCCAAGATCTGGGGGACAGGAGTCTCTGTTCTGGCACGCCGCCGGGACGGGGAAGTGCCCCCGGAAGGCTTCTCCATCGACACCACCGCCATCTTCATTAACGCTGATGTCTCCCATGAGGAGGGAGTAGTTCTCCATCGAGGCTAAGGGCTGTACCGGTAGCTATGTGGTTCATCTCTCTCCCTATGTACTTCAATACAATAATCTCATGAGCTGCCTTACATGATTGAGATTCATATGATGATGCTTGTAATCTAGATGTCATTATGCTAGTCAAGTGGATTTTACTTATGTGATCTCCGGAGACTCCTTGTCCCACGTGTGTAAAGGTGACAGTGTGTGCACCGTGTGGGTCTCTTAGGCTATATTTCACAGAATACTTATTCACTGTTATGAATGGCATAGTGAAGTGCTTATTTATATCTCTTTATGATTGCAATGTGTTTTGTATCACAATATATCTGTGTGCTACTCTAGTGATGTTATTAAAGTAGTTTATTCCTCCTGCACGGTGTAATGGTGACAGTGTGTGCATCGTGTAGTACTTGGCGTAGGCTATGATTGTGATCTCTTGTAGATTATGAAGTTAACTATTGCTATGATGGTATTGATGTGATCTATGCCTCCTTTCGTAGCGTGAAGGTGACAGTGTGCATGCTATGTTAGTACTTGGTTTGGTTATGTTGATCTGTCGTGCACTCTAAGGTTATTTAAATATGAACATCGAATATTGTGGAGCTTGTTAACTCCGGCATTGAGGGTTCGTGTAATCCTACACAGTTAGTGGTGTTCATCATCCAACAAGAGAGTGTAGAGTCTAGCATTTATTTATTTATTCTGTTATGTGATCAAAGTTGAGAGTGTCCACTAGTGAAAGTATGATCCCTAGGCCTTGTTCCTAAATACTGCTATCATTTGCTTGTTTCTTGTTTCTTGCGTTTCTACTTCCTGCAATATTACCACCATCAACTACATGCCAGCAAGCACTTTTCTGGTGCCGTTACTACTGCTCATATACATTCATACCACCTGTATTTCACTATCTCTTCGCCGAACTAGTGCACCTATTAGGTGTGTTGGGGACACAAGAGACTTTTTGCTTTGTGGTTGCAGGGTTGCATGAGAGGGATATCTTTGACCTCTTCCTCCCTGAGTTCGATAAACCTTGGGTGTTCCACTTAAGGGAAACTTGCTGCTGTTCTACAAACCTCTGCTCTTGGAGGCCCAACACTGTCTACAAGAATAGAAGCACCCGTAGACATCAAGCAATTTTCTGGCGCCGTTGCCGGGGAGGAAAGGTAAAAGGTACTCACACTCCGGATCTCGGCTACTAAGCTATTTTCGCCGTTGTAAGTACTCGAAGCTATTTCCTTTAGATCCTGCAATTGCATCTTTTTGTTTCTTGTTTACACTAGTAAGGCATAATGGAAAACAACAAAAATATGAGAGATCTTTATGAACTTTATCTTGAATTAGGACATGATGTGTTTGAAGAGAGAATTAAAAAACCCATGGAACTTTATATGCATGCTAATGGGAATGTTATTAATATGAATGCTTTGAACACTATTGTTGCTAATGCTATGGAAAATTCTAAGCTTGGGGAGGTCGGTTTTGATGAAAATGATCTCTTTAGCCCTCCGGGTATTGAGGAGAAAGTTTATGTTGATTATGATATGCCTCCTATTTATGATGATTATAATGATAGTAGTCTTTTGGTACCGTCTATTATGGAGGATAAATTTGATTATGATTACAATATGCCTCCTATATTTGATGATGAGAATAATAATGATAGCTACTTTGTTGAATTCGCTCCCGCTATTTCAAATAAAATTGATTATGCTTATGTGGAGAGTAATAATTTTATGCATGAGACTCATGATAAGAATGCTTTATGTGATAGTTATATTGTTGAGTTTGTTCATGTTGCTACTGAAAGTTATTATGAGAGAGGAAAATATGGTTGTAAAAAATTTCATGTTACTGAAACACCTCTCTATGTGCTGAAATTTTTGAAGCTACACTTGTTTTATCTTCCTATGCTTGTTACTTTGCTCTTCATGAACTTGTTTATTTACAAGATTCCTTTTCATAGGAAGCTGATGTCTACGCCCCCTCCTTTTCCTGTAGACAGTGTTGGGCCTCCAAGAGCAGAGGTTTGTAGAACAGCAGCAAGTTTTCCCTTAAGTGGATCACCCAAGGTTTATCGAACTCAGGGAGGAAGAGGTCAAAGATATCCCTCTCATGCAAACCTGCAACCACAAAGCAAGAAGTCTCTTGTGTCCCCAACACACCTAATAGGTGCACTAGTTCGGCGAAGAGATAGTGAAATACAGGTGGTATGAATAAGTATGAGCAGTAGCAACGGCACCAGAAAAGTGCTTTGCCCAGGACAGCAAACAAGCAGTAGTAACGCAGCAGTAGTAACGCAGTAAAACAGTAAACAAGCAGCGATAGCAGTATTTAGGAACAAGGCCTAGGGATCATACTTTCACTAGTGGACACTCTCAACATTGATCACATAACAGAATAGATAAATGCATACTCTACACTCTTTTGTTGGATGATGAACACCACTAATTGCGTAGGATTACACGAACCCTCAATGCCGGAGTTAACAAGCTCCACAATATTCGATGTTCATATTTAAATAACCTTAGAGTGCATGGCAGATCAACACAACTAAACCAAGTACTAACATAGCATGCACACTGTCACCTTCACGCTACGAAAGGAGGCATAGATCACATCAATACCATCATAGCAATAGTTAACTTCATAATCTACAAGAGATCACAATCATAGCCTACGCCAAGTACTAACACGGATGCACACACTGTCACCATTACACCGTGCAGGAGGAATAAACTACTTTAATAACATCACTAGAGTAGCACATAGATGAATTGTGATACAAAACACATTGCAATCATAAAGAGATATAAATAAGCACTTCACTATGCCATTCATAACAGTGAATAAGTATTCTGTGAAATATAGCCTAAGAGACCCACACGGTGCACACACTGTCACCTTTACACACGTGGGACAAGGAGTCTCCGGAGATCACATAAGTAAAATTCACTTGACTAGCATAACGACATCTAGATTACAAGCATCATCATATGAATCTCAATCATGTAAGGCAGCTCATGAGATTATTGTATTGAAGTACATAGGAGAGAGATGAACCACATAGCTACCGGTACAGCCCCGAGCCTCGATGGAGAACTACTCCCTCCTCATGGGAGACAGCAGCGGTGATGAAGATGGCGGTGGTGTCGATGGAGGAGCCTTCCGGGGGCACTTCCCCGTCCCGGCGGCGTGCCGGAACAGAGACTCCTGTCCCCCAGATCTTGGCTTCGCGATGGCGGCGGCTCTGGAAGGTTTCTCGTACCGTGCTTTTTTCGTATCGAGGTTTTAGGTCCAGGGGCTTTATATAGGTGAAGAGGCGGCGTCAGGAGGTCAACAGGGCGACGACACTATAGGGGGGCGTGGGCCCCCCCTTGGCCGCGCCGGCCTAGGGTTTGGTGGGCCTGTGCCCCCTCTCTGGCGGTTCTCGTGTGTTCTGGATGTTTCCGGGCAAAATAGGAACCTGGGCGTTGATTTCGTCCAATTCCGAGAATATTTCGTTACTAGGATTTCTGAAACCAAAAACAGCAGAAAACGAGCGGCACTTCGGCATCTTGTTAATAGGTTAGTTCCAGAAAATGCACGAATATGACATAAAGTGTGCATAAAACATGTAGATATCATCAATAATGTGGCATGGAACATAAGAAATTATCGATACGTCGGAGACATATCAGAAGCATGTTAGGCTTAAAGTTGTTTTGAATTTGCCTCTTGATGCTCTCTTTTGCTTCAAATACTATTTCTTGCGAGTGCATCATTAAAACTGCTGAGCCCATCTTAATGGCTATAAAGAAAGAACTTCTTGGGAGATAACCCATGTGTTTATTTTACTACAGTTTTTTGTTTTATATTTGTGTCTTGGAAGTTGTTACTACTGTAGCAACCTCTCCTTATTTTTATTTTATTGCATTGTTGTGCCAAGTAAAGTCTTTGATAGTAAGGTTCATACTAGATTTGGATTGCTGCGCAGAAACAGATTTCTTGCTGTCACGAATTTGGGCAGAATTCTCTGTAGGTAACTCAGAAAAATCTGCCAATTTTTGTGAGTGATCCTCAGATATGTACGCAACTTTCATTCAATTTGAGCATTTTCATTTGAGCAAGTCTGGTGCCTCTTTAAAATTTGTCTTTACGGACTGTTCTGTTTTGACAGATTCTGCCTTTTATTTTGCATTGCCTCTTTTGCTGTGTTGGATGGATTTCTTTGTTCCATTACCTTCCAGTAGCTTTGGGCAATGTCCAGAAGTGTTAAGAATGATTGTGTCACCTCTGAACATGTGAATTTTTGATTATGCACTAACCCTCTAATGAGTTTGTTTCGAGTTTGGTGTGGAGGAAGTTTTCAAGGGTTAAGAGAGGAGGATGATACAATATGATCAAGAAGAGTGAAAGCTCTAAGCTTGGGGATGCCCCGGTGGTTCATCCCTGCATATTTCAAGAAGACTCAAGCATCTAAGCTTGGGGATGCCCAAGGCATCCCCTTCTTCATCGACAAATTATCAGGTTCCTTCTCTTGAAACTATATTTTTATTCGGTCACATCTTATGTACTTTACTTGGAGCGTCTGTTTGTTTTTGTTTTTGTTATTGTTTTTGTTTGAATAAATGCTTGTGTGGGAGAGAGACACGCTCCGCTGGTTCATATGAACACATGTGTTCTTAGATTTTAATGTTCATGGCGAAGGTTGAAACTGCTTCGTTAATTGTTATATGGTTGGAAACGGGAAACGCTACATGTAGTAATTGGTATGATGTCTTGAATAATGTGATACTTGGCAATTGTTGTGCTCATGTTTAAGCTCTTGCATCATATACTTTGCACCTATTAGTGAAGAATACATAGAGCTTGCTAAAATTTGGTTTGCATGATTGGTCTCTCTAGAGTCTAGATATTTTCTGGTAAGGTGTTTGAACAACAAGGAAGACAATGTATAGTCTTATAATGCTTGCAATATGTTCTTATGTAAGTTTTGCTGTACTAGTTCATACTTGTGTTTGCTTTAAACAACCTTGCTAGCCTAAGCCTTGTATTGAGAGGGATTACTTCTCATGCATCCAAAATCCTTGAGCCAAAAACTATGCCATTTGTGTCCACCATACCTACCCACTACATGGTATTTCTCCGCCATTCCAAAGTAAATTGCTTGAGTGCTACCTTTAAAATTTCTATTCTTCATCTCTACAATATATAGCTCATGGGACAAATAGCCTAAAAACTATTGTGGTATTGAATATGTACTTATGCACTTTATCTCTTATTAAGTTGCTTGTTGTGCGATAACCATGTTCCTGGGGACGCCATCAACTACACTTTGTTGAATATCATGTGAGTTGCTATGCATGTTCGTCTTGTCTGAAGTAAGGGCGATTTACCACTCATTTAATGGTTAGAGCATGCATATTGTTAGAGAAGAACATTGGGCCGCTAACTAAAGCCATGAATCATGGTGGAAGTTTCAGTTTTGGACATATATCCTCAATCTCATATGAGAACATTAATTGTTGCTACATGCTTATGCATTAAAGAGGAGTCCATTATCTGTTGTCTATGTTGTCCCGGTATGGATGTCTAAGTTTAGAATAATCAAAAGCGAGAAATCCAATGCGAACTTTCTCCTTAGACCTTTGTACAGGCAGCATAGAGGTACCCCTTTGTGACACTTGGTTAAAACATGTGCATTGCGATGATAATCCCGGTAATCCAAGCTAATTAGGACAAGGTGCGGGCACTATTAGTATACTATGCATGAGGCTTGCAACTTGTAAGATATAATTTACATAACACATATGCTTTATTACTACCGTTGACAAAATTGTTTCTTCTTTTCAAAATCAAAGCTCTAGCACAAATATAGCAATCAATGCTTCCCTCTGCGAAGGGCCTTTCTTTTACTTTTATGTTGAGTCAGTTCACCTATCTCTCTCCACCTCAAGAAGCAAACACTTGTGTGAACTGTGCATTGATTCCTACATACTTGCATATTGCACTTGTTATATTACTTTGCATTGACAACTATCCATGAGATATACATGTTTCAAGTTGAAAGCAACCGCTGAAACTTAATCTTCCATTGTGTTGCTTCAATGCATTTACTATGAATTTATTGCTTTATGAGTTAACTCTTATGCAAGACGTATTGATGCTTGTCTTGAAAGTACTATTCATGAAAAGTCTTTGCTATATGATTCATTTGTTTACTCATGTCATTACCATTGTTTTGATCGCTACATTCATTACATATGCTTACAATAGTATGATCAAGGTTACGATGGCATGTCACTCCAGAAATTATCTTTGTTATCGTTTACCTGCTCGGGACGAGCAGAAACTAAGCTTGGGGATGCTGATACGTCTCCGACGTATCGATAATTTCTTATGTTCCATGCCACTTTATTGATGATACCTACATGTTTTATGCATACTTTATGTCATATTTATGCGTTTTCCGGAACTAACCTATTGACGAGATGCCGAAGGGCCAGTTGCTGTTTTCTGATGTTTTTGGTTTCAGAAATCCTAGTAAGGAAATATTCTTAGAATCGGACGAAATCAACGCCCAGCATCTTAGAATCACATGAAGCTTCCAGAACACCCGAGAGAGGCCAGAGGGGGGCCACTGGGCCACCAGACGCCAGGGTGGCGCGGCCCAGGCCTTGGCCGCGCCCCCCTATTGTGTCGCCGCCTCGTCGACCCTCCGACTCCGCCTCTTCGCCTATTTAATGGTCCCTGACCTAAATCTTCGATACGAAAAAGCCACGATACGAGAAACCTTCCAGAGCCGCCGCCATCGCGAAGCCAAGATCTGGGGGACAGGAGTCTCTGTTCCGGCACGCCGCCGGGACGGGGAAGTGCCCCGGAAGGCTTCTCCATCGACACCACCGCCATCTTCATCAACGCTGCTGTCTCCCATGGAGAGGGAGTAGTTCTCCATCGAGGCTAAGGGCTGTACCGGTAGCTATGTGGTTCATCTCTCTCCCTATGTACTTCAATACAATAATCTCATGAGCTGCCTTACATGATTGAGATTCATATGATGATGCTTGTAATCTAGATGTCATTATGCTAGTCAAGTGGATTTTACTTATGTGATCTCTGGAGACTCCTTGTCCCACGTGTGTAAAGGTGACAGTGTGTGCACCGTGTGGGTCTCTTAGGCTATATTTCACAGAATACTTATTCACTGTTATGAATGGCATAGTGAAGTGCTTATTTATATCTCTTTATGATTGCAATGTGTTTTGTATCACAATATATCTGTGTGCTACTCTAGTGATGTTATTAAAGTAGTTTATTCCTCCTGCACGGTGTAATGGTGACAGTGTGTGCATCGTGTAGTACTTGGCGTAGGCTATGATTGTGATCTCTTGTAGATTATGAAGTTAACTATTGCTATGATGGTATTGATGTGATCTATGCCTCCTTTCGTAGCGTGAAGGTGACAGTGTGCATGCTATGTTAGTACTTGGTTTGGTTATGTTGATCTGTCGTGCACTCTAAGGTTATTTAAATATGAACATCGAATATTGTGGAGCTTGTTAACTCCGGTATTGAGGGTTCGTGTAATCCTACACAGTTAGTGGTGTTCATCATCCAACAAGAGAGTGTAGAGTCTAGCATTTATTTATTTATTCTGTTATGTGATCAAAGTTGAGAGTGTCCACTAGTGAAAGTATGATCCCTAGGCCTTGTTCCTAAATACTGCTATCGCTGCTTGTTTACTATTTTACTGCGTTTGTACTGCCTGCAATATTACCACCATCAACTACACGCCAGCAAGCACTTTTCTGGTGCCGTTACTACTGCTCATATACATTCATACCACATGTATTTCACTATCTCTTCGCCGAAC
Source organism: Lolium perenne (assembly GCF_019359855.2). Lineage (NCBI taxonomy): Eukaryota > Viridiplantae > Streptophyta > Magnoliopsida > Poales > Poaceae > Lolium > Lolium perenne. The sequence goes on along the minus strand of NC_067246.2, from coordinate 186,878,382 downwards.
TAGTGCACCTATTAGGTGTGTTGGGGACACAAGAGACTTCTTGCTTTGTGATTGCAGGGTTGCATGAGAGGGATATCTTTGACCTCTTCCTCCCTGAGTTCGATAAACCTTGGGTGATCCACTTAAGGGAAACTTGTTGCTGTTCTACAAACCTCTGCTCTTGGAGGCCCAACACTGTCTACAAGAATAGAAGCACCCGTAGACATCAACGGTTCAGCGCTATGACTAGCAAAAGAATCAACGGAAGATCAGGCAATACGCTTTTTTGACAAAGAGTAATGAGCACAAGGATCAGGGCACTTTGATGTTCCATGCTTGTTTTATGACAATACCTACATGTTTTGTTCACACTTTATATCGTTTTGATGCATTTTCCGGAACTAACCTATTAACGAGATGCCGAAGTGCCAGTTCCTGTTTTCTGCTGCTTTTGGTTTCAGAAATCTTACACAGGAAATATTCTCGGAATTGGACGAAATCAAGGCCCACGATCTTATATTTCCACGAAGCTTCCAGAACACCGAAGAGGGACCAGAGGGGAGGCCCAGGGCCTCCACACATGGTGGCGGCGCGGCCAGAGGGGGTCCCACACACCAGGGGGGCGCGCCCCCCTGGTGTGTGGGACCCCCAGACCCCTTCCGACTCCGTTTCTTCACCTATATAAGTTGTCATGACCTAAAACTTCGAAGGGAATAAGCCACGGTACGAGAAACCTTCCAGAGCCGCCGCCATCGCGAAGCCAAGATTCGGGGGACAGAAGTCTCTGTTCCGGCACGCCGCCGGGACGGGGAATTGCCCCCGGAAGGCATCTCCATCAACACCACCGCCATCTTCATCGCCGCTGCTGTCTTCTATGATGAGGAGGGAGTAGTTCTCCCCCAAGGCTAAGGGCTGTACCGGTAGCTATGTGGTTCATCTCTCTCCCATGTACTTCAATACAATGATCTCATGAGCTGCCTTACATGATTGAGATTCATATGATGAGCTTTGTATCACTATAAATCTATGTGCTACTCTAGTGATGTTATTAAAGTAGTCTATTCCTCCTCCATGATGTAATGTTGACAGTGTGTGCATCATGTAGTACTTGGCATAGGTTATGATTGTAATCTCTTGTAGATTATGGAGTTAACTATTACTATGATAGTATTGATGTGATCTATTCCCCCTTTCATAGCTTGTCGGTGACGGTGTGCATGCTATGTTAGTACTCGGTATAATTGCGTTGGTCTATCATGCACTCTAAGGTTACTTAAATATGAACATCGAATGTTGTGGAGCTTGTTAACTCCGGCATTGAGGGAGCTCTTGTAGCCCTACACAATGAATGGTGTTTGTCATCCAACAAGAGAGTGTAGAGAAAGTAGCATTTATCTATTCAGTTATGTGATCAATGTTGAGAGTGTCCACTAGTGAAAGTATGATCCCTAGGCCTTGTTTCCGAACATCGAATCTCTATTTATTTACTGTTCTACTGCATGTTTACTCGCTGCCATATTTATTTCAGATTGTTATTACCGCTCGCATACATCCATATTGCTTGTAATTCACTATCTCTTCGCTGAACTAGTGCACCTATACATCTGACAAGTGTATTAGGTGTGTTGGGGACACAAGAGACTTCTTGTATCGTGATTGCAGGGTTGCTTGAGAGGGATATCTTTGACCTCTTCCTCCCTGAGTTCGATAAACCTTGGGTGATTCACTTAAGGGAAACTTGCTGCTGTTCTACAAACCTCTGCTCTTGGAGGCCCAACACTGTCTACAGGAATAGAAGCGTGCGTAGACATCACACTTACAGTTCAAACTTTCAGTGGCCTTATGCAGTTCAGTAAGAGCATAGCGCTCTACGTCGGCTGCAATCTCGCCCTTCTTCTTGATAATGGCAGCCAAGGCATAGGTATTGCGCAGATCCTTTTCCATCTGCACGATCCGATCCTTCATACGCTGGATTCGATCACCTTCAGAAAGAGCACCCGAAGAATCATCGACAAACGCGGGCACTGGGAAAACCTGCAAAGAACAGCGTCAAAGGCATGACGGATCGCTTCGCATCAACATCAGAAGTTACTCCCATCGGGAGAGTGCAAGTGAAAATGTCATAACAAGGGTGTACTAGCAACATTGCTAGCACGGAGTTTATTACAAACACAAGTTTTGCGACAGAACATCGTTTCACATCAAATCAAAGAGAAGTTTTGTTACAAAAATCAAGGGGCTTGAGTTTGGGTCGATAAACTTGGGCCAACCGATGTTTTCTTCGATGAAACCGGTTCAAGGAGCTGGCGTGCACACTTAAGAGCTGACGTTTTGAAGATGCTTAAATCAATGAACTGCCCATCTTGATCTTTTGGCAGCTCCCTAGACATCTCCTCAATATCGGCCTTGAAGCCATGACCCATCATAAGTTGGAAGGCTAGGAGGGCACCATAGGTATGCGAAGTACATTTGAATACCTCGATAACCTCCTTGGTGTCGACTGCGAAGGTGTCGATCAGCTGCCCCAGAGTCTTGTCTTGACTAATCTTGGGAAAGATCATCGAGTGCATCCGCGAAATGGCACCTTTTCCCTTATCAAGGAGCTCCAGTGTAAGCTAGTGTGTGGCAAGAGTCATCGACACACTGTTTGCCGGAGAGTTGTTCGGGATTTTATCCAAGGCATCGACAGGGATGTCAGCGGCCTCTGCAAGGAATGAAATGGGAAAGGTTACTATCAAAAGATCGAATCTGCAGAGTGATAGTCGACAGGGAAGCATAAAAGGAATTACCAAGCAAAGCCAAGGAAGACTGGCAAAGAAGTTCATCTTTTTCAGTCGCCCGAGCCTCGGCGACCAGCCTAGACGCTTCCTCTTCCTTCAGCTTCTCCTTCAGCTTGTCAAGTTCCTCCTTCAGGGAGTCGACTTCTTGGCGAGCTGTGGCAGCTATTTTGACTGCGCTGTCCAACTTCGAGGAAGAAGATTTAACTTCCTTCTGCAGTCGAACCTTGTCCGCTTCCAGGGATGTAAATTGGGAGGCGAAGGCCTCCAAAGAAGATATAACACCCCGCAGATCCTTAAGGAAAGGGGAAAAACAGATGTTTGACGAAGAATCATTAATCAAGGCACATTCAGGGAAATTCGCGTTGCAATCGAAAAAGACTTACGGGTTTTCCTGAAGGAGGGGTCGTGGCGGCAGCAGGAATATCCTTCCCCCTAGAAAGGGAGGAAGCAGTCGATACCTGGGCCACGGGGGCTGCCGTAGGAGCCGAAGCTTCGGAAGCCGCGACATCCGGCGGAATGGCGCCAGACTTGGCCTTCTTAGACGGAGGCTCAATAAAACCTTCGTCACTATGAAAGGGGATGGTTGGCACAAGTTAAAAAAGAAAAAGCGAATGATGGAAGCAGAGTACAAATCCTAGGAAAAAGGCGCTTACATGTCGAAGAGATCATCTTCATCGGCAAAGCCACCGGTTGATCTCTTCGCGGGTGAAGCTCTGGCCTCCTCCACAGCTGCATTAACAAAGGCATCATGATCAGCGTCGTCATCACGCACTGATCCCGCTGTGTCGCAAGTATCATTGGCTGAGGGAGGAAGATCGGTGTAGACAGCCTCATAATCTATCGGGTCATCGTGTTCGTTCTTTGGGCTCGTGTACTCGGCAGTATGAAAATCAACAGGGGCTGAGGAACCTCTTCCCTCAGAAGTGTCGTTTGGTAAATCATGCAAGTTATCAGAAGTTACGGGGATCTGTTAAAGAAAAGAACAAATAAGAACAATAGCAGTTGTGTCGGCAAAGTGGAACAGGGTAATAAGAGTATGAGAAGGAAAATTTACCTCTAACGGCGGATGATCGGCATCAAGAGGAGGATAAGAAGATAACAACGGGATCGAATCTTCCTGACTAAAGAGGGTGAGGCGACGAACTTCATCAAGCAGCTCCTTTTCCGATAGTTCAGCGATGTTTATCCTGGTTTCATCCTTTGGACCCGAATACAACCACATCGGATGAACCCTGGTCATGACTGGCTGGATTCGACGTTTCAAGAACACTGCGGCCACCTCTGTGCCGATCATGGTTTGGCCATCGGCCTCTTTGATCCGAAGGAATTTGGCAAATAACTTGTCGGCTGCTGTCCTTTCATCGGGAGAAAGGATGTTCTTCCAAGAATGTTTAGGCTTGGCTTCGAGGACGTCGACAAAGCAAGGAAGCTGAGACTCGGGTGTTGAGGAATCCTTAACATAAAACCATTTCAGTCTCCATCCTTGCACGGATTCTCTCATTGGGAAACTGAAGTAGTTGACCTCTGAACGGACAACGAACCCCACTCCCCCAATGATGAAAGATCCATTGCTACTGCTGTATCTCTTTACGAAGAAAATTTTCTTCCACAACCCAAAGTGGGGTTCGACGCCCAAGAACGCCTCGCAAAGGGTGATGAACACAGCAATGTGGAGGATTGAGTTAGGGGTGAGTTGCCACAGTTGGATTTCGTAAGTCCGCAGAAGATGATGAAGGAACTCATGAGCAGGAAGTGAGAGACCCCGATACAAGAACGACAGGAACATCACGGTAAAACCAGCAGGAGGATTGGGCCGAGAGATCGCACCTGGGAGAATCACATTCCCCTCATCGGAGGAGATTAGCCCAAGGCTTCGGGCCCTCTTCTCATCACGCTTTGTGATGGAGGATGCAAGCCAGTCTCCGGGTTTGGCTGCGGCTACCGAGCTTGGCGGCGCTGGCGGCGCCGGAGCTGGGGGAGGAGCATCTGGAGCGCTCCTCTTCGGAAGATTCGAGGAGGCCTTGGCAGCGGCGCCACTGCTCGTAGAGCTGACGGCGGCAGCGAGGTTCTTCTTCTTTACCATTGCGAGATCTGGAGGAGATCTAAAAAACGATGGTGGCGGCGCAGCGGTTGTGAAAGAGAGAGGTAGAAGAAGAACGGGAAGATGCTACGGTGAATAAGAAGGGAATGCTAAGGATTTTGTCCTCTGAGATTTTAAGTAAGGGAGAACTTGAGGATTGCGAGGACACGTGTTGTTTAAGAGGACCCTTTTTTCCGTTGTTGATCGCGGAAATCGAGGAGGCGCCTTGGTAACCGTGCGAAAAGGGAGGATATTACTTAAAAACAGAACAAGGCAGAGGTAGGATGGGCCCAATGGGTCGTGTCCTGTCAGTAAAAATTAGGGTGTCAATAACGTCATCAGTGACGTCATAAAAATCGCTCGAAGCATTCGAAGGAATATAAAAGATATCGGATGGTGGACTTGAGTCCACGTACGGATGCGAGCATCCGCACCTAGACTCGGGGGCTACTACCATCGGGAGCGCTGGACGCACACCCGATAACTTGAGGACTCGAAGATATTCGTGTGAAGAAACAACTGAAGAAAAGGATGGAATGTTCAGGTCAAGTCTTCACCCGGTTGCAAGCGCCCGTGTCCAGACTCGGGGGCTACTCCTATCGGGAGCGCTGGATGCGCACCCGATAAAAATTTTTTGCACTCCAGGATCATGCCCGGGGACTTGATTCTGTGTAGGGTGACGTTGTTTTGCCATCGGCAGTTAACCAGCAAAAATTGGGCACGTTACTCATTATCCCTTACGCGCGGAAAACTTATCGAAGAATACAAGCCTTAGTGCAAATATATCGGATGACCCATGAAGACTTGCAAAGAAACTTCGGCAGAACAAAACGTTCGAGTGGTACAACTTGAGTCTATGCACGGATTACAAGCATCCGTACCTAGACTCGGGGGCTACTCCCATCGAGAGCACTGGACGCGCACCCGATAAAAGAAGATGATGCTGATACAAGATGGACAAGAACAATCAAGGAGAAGAACATTAGGTGGAGGCATGCTCTAGTCTCTACCCGAACTATCTTCGACTAGACACTCGGGGGCTACTGACGTGGGCATTACCCTTCGGGTAACCGACATTGCCCTATCCTGTACAACCTAACTGGAAGCCCATGAAGGTACTCGATGGCAAGACGGGCCACTTGGATGGCGCAGCAGAAGATTCCTTGGCGGTCAAGACAAGGAAGGAGCTGAACAAGGAAAGTTTAGAGCTAGGACTACTGTAAACCTAGTCGTACTCGGTTAGACCTCTTGAGACCTGGCCTCCTATATAAAGGCCAGGAGAGGGGCTGCCGAGGGACACGATCAATCATAGCAATCTTAGCCACCAAAAGTCTAGAGCTAGGTCGCCGCAGCACTTAGCCTCTCGACGAGATCTCAGCTGAACCCTTCGGCACCCCATTGTAACCCAATATTCTCATAATCAAGATCAGACAGGCAGGACGTAAGGGTTTTACCTCATCGAGGGCCCCGAACCTGGGTAAATCGCTCTCCCCGCTTGTCTGTGAACCGATGTCTCGTGTTAGCCTACAATATTCCATCAACCCTAAGCCCAATCGGAGGGCATTGCCGAGGAGTACCCTCGACAACGGCGAGGAGGTGGAGGATGCGGGTACCCGTTGGGCGGAGGTGACGGGTTCCGGTACTTGTCCCTGCCAGTGTACATCGCATCCTTTCCCTTCTTCGAGTCAGACTGGGGCGTCTTTGACGGTACGGGGATCGGATTTGGGTGTTCTCTGGTTCTTCTTCTACGCTCCGAGGATCCGGTGCGCGACTCGTCGTCATGGTGCTTGCTTCCGGAGGCGTCCTTCTGCGCAGTGGACATGCATAACTCTGGGTTAGATTCCAACTTGCGTGAAGTGTCTGCCTTGCTCTGCTGCTGCATTGCTGAAGCGACGAGTGTGCGGAGGTGGTTGATGTCGATTTCCTCATTCTTCTTGGCCAAAATCTCCGCGGCCTTCTGCATGTTTTTCTTTGGAGTTGTGAGCGGCTGCTGATCAGAGGGAGTCGCAAAGGTGATCTTCTGGGGGCGATGGCATCCCGGCGGATCTTGTCTGCTTCCTTGTGAGCATCTTTCATCATGGACTGCCAATGTTCTCGGAGCTTTTTGGCCTTCTGCAAGGAGTCAACAGCTTCGCGCTCTATTTGGAGGAAACCATCTATTACTTCTTGAGCCTCTTGCCTTTCTTCCAGCATCGCCGTCGAGGTGGTGGAAATTCTCTTGGCGGTAGCCAACATCTCCTTTCTTGTAGCTTCTAGAGCTACCGGATCTGCGGCTTCCTCCGAAGTTATAGGTTTGTTGAGGACTTGTGTGTGAATTAAGGCTCCTATGCCTGCTTGCTCCATGAGTTCTTCCGGGGTTAGGTAATCCTTGTTCCCGGATTCGGAAGGCCCTGCCTCCATGGGGTTGGAGGGAGTTGCTTCTTCGTCGGTTCCTTCTAGCCCAATAATGGTTGCAAAGACCTCCTTGGGCGGAGCGGATTCCACCTCAGCTTGTTCTTCATCCTCCAACTCCTTCATGGCGCGGTTGTACTCTTCCGTGTCCATAGTGGAGGCGTCGTCGGAGATTGGGCTTAGGTTGCCTAGGATCGACTCTTATTTGTCTCTGGCATCCTCTTGCTGATCCGGTGCATTGCTATCTTCGACATCCTCTTGCTGTTCCGGGGCATCGCCGGCTCCGGCAGCCTCATCCTGCATGAGTCTGGCTTCTTCCTCAGGAAGAGCGGTTACAACGGTATGTGCGAGGAAGTGCACGAAGTGACACCTTTGCTTCTCTAACACCTGGGAGACCCAGGCGGATCTGCATTGGTCTTCCACCATTGTTTCCTGCTCAGGGGCGGATTGGGTGGATTTTGAACTTTCCAGATCTAAGGCGGAATCTTCCTTAGGAAGTTCCTGCATCTCAGATCGGATCTTCGCGACTGCGTCCTGCTCAGCGGCGGTCGCGTCAGCGTTACTTACCAGTGTGTTTCCGTCGGAATCGACGGTCTCGCCGATGAAGATGTGTATCCCGCCAATCGGGATGGTGGAGAGCCTGGCGGGGTTTGTCTTAGCCGGAATCCAGCACTCGTCCTCAGGGATGATCGGAAGGTTTCCGGCGTACATGACGCGCCCCACGATGATGGTGTCGCCGATGCCTCTGAAGGTAGAACCCTCCTGGTTCCGGCCTCCAGACGTCGCAGGCCCCACTGTGGGCGCCAACTGTCGTTGCCTATTCGACGGTACCTCGGAGGGGTGATGACCCACAAGTATAGGGGGTGTATCGTAGTATCTTCGATAAGTAAGAATGTCGATCCCAACGAGGAGCAGAAGGTGTTGACAAGCAGTTTCGATGAAGGATTCACTGTAAATGCTCACAGACAAGTATTCAGGGGGTTTTGATGTAACAGTTGAACAAAGTACAAGTAAGTAAAGTGCGAGAGTAACAATTGCAGCGAGTGGCCCAATCCTTTTTAGCACAAAGGACAAGCCGGTTTGTTTACTTATAATGACCAAACGTTCTCGAGGACACACGGGATTTTAGTCTAGTGCTTTCGCTACATACGGCTAAATAATCTTCATTGTTATGATAAGTGTTGTGTGGGTGAACCTATGCTAATGTACCGCCCTTCCTAGGACTAATACATACTTGTGATTATACCCCTTGCAAGCATCCGCAACTACAAGAAAGTAATTAAGAATAAATCTAACCACAGCCTTAAACTCTGAGATCCTGCGATCCCTCCTGCATCGATATACCAACGGGGGTTTAGGTTTCTGTCACTCCGGCAACCCCGCAATTAGCAAACGAATACAAGATGCATTCCCCTAGGCCCATAAATGGTGAAGTGTCATGTAGTCGACGTTCACATGACACCACTGGAAGAATAACACCACAACTTAAATATCATACCATTGAATATTACTCAACCATAGTTCACTACTAACAATTAGACTTCACCCATGTCCTCAAGAACTAAACGAACTACTCACGAGACATCATATGGAACATGATCAGAGGTGATATGATGACGAATAACAATCTGAACATAAACTTGGTTCAATGGTTTCACTCAATAGCATCAACAACAAGTAGAGATCGATACCGGGAGAGTTTCCCCTATCAAACAATCAAGATCAAACCCAAATTGCTACGGCGGTGACGGTGTCCAGCGGTGGAGACGGCGGTGATGATGGTGGAGATGATGATGATGGTGATGGAGATGATGTCCAGCTCGATGACGGTGACGATGGCGTCGATTTCCCCCTCCGGGAGGGAATTTCCCCGGCGGATTCACTGCCGCCGGAGAGCTCTTTCTCTCTGGTGTTCTCCGCCCCGCGAGGCGGCTGTAACTCTTCGCGAGGTACCCTCTGTGGCTTAGGTTTTCGGACGAAGGATTTCGTGAAGAAAAGGAGGCGAAAGGGGTTGTGGGCCCCCAAACCACATGGCGGCGCGGCCGGGGCATGGGCCGCGCCGCCTAGGGTGTGGGCCCACCCACAGGTCCTCCTGGCTCCTCCTTGGCTTTCTTCGTCATCTTGAAAAATAGGATTTTTGGTATAATTTCCTTCCACGGTTGATCTTCAGAAATATTGCGTTACGACGGTGCTTTTTCCCATGAGAATCCCAGCTCCGGTGCTTGATCCTCCAATAATGATGAAACATGCAAAATAGATGAAATAACATAAGTATTGTGTCCCAATATGAAATATATCAATGAATAACAGCAAATTATGATATAAAATAGTGATGCAAATTGGACGTATCAACTCCCCCCAAGCTTAGACTTCGCTTGTCCCCAAGCGAAACTGAGCTCGATAGACAGGACCACATGTTTATGGAGTGAAGAGTCGATAAATAAAATACGGACAAGAAGCATCATCTTCATTCACACAAGACATTATAGTAAACACCCTCTTATAACTCAACTTGAAACAAGTATAAGGTAATCACAAGTAAAGGTGCATAAGAAATCATAATTGGTGATGGCAAACTTCGTTCTTGGTCGGAGAACAGTTAACGGATTATACTTATCTCATTGAGCAGCGCTCTCATGTTAAAGTTTATAAGGCACAACTTGCATACTCAATCATAATGGTCTTTTCATAATCATTGATAACTTGCAAAGCTATATTCATTCAGATAAAACTTGTACTAAACAAGGAAGAATAAAAGACATGATGAAGCAAATCACAATATAATGGTTTGATCACAACTACTCAAATGCTTGCTTGAGATGGAGGGAAATAGGTTTACTGACTCAACATAAAGTAAAAGACAGGCCCTTCGCAGAGGGAAGCAGGGATTAAATCATGTGCTAGAGCTTTTTCAGTTTTGCAATCATATAAAGAGAACAAAAGTAACATTTTGAGAGGTGTTTGTTGTTGTCAACGACTGGTAGCGGGTACTCTAACCCCCTTGCCAGACAACCTCCAAAGAGCGGCTCCCATATTATTTTCATTTTACTTGGCACTCCTTCCAACCTTTTCTTTCACAAACCATGGCTAACCGAATCCTCGGGTGCCTGCCAACAATCTCATACCATGAAGGAGTGCCCTTTTTATTTTTAGTTTATTATGATGATGACACTCCCCCCAACCTTTGCTTACACAAGCCATGGCTAACCGAATCCTCCGGGTGCCGTCCATCAATCACATACCATGGAGGAGTGTCTATTTAGTTTGATTAATTTGGGACTGGGAATCCCATTGCCAGATCTTTTTGCAAAATTATTGGATAAGCGGATGAAGCCACTAGTCCATTGGTGGAAGTTGCCCAACAAGATTGAAAGATAAAACACCACATACTTCCTCATGAGCTATGAAACATTGACACAAATAAGAGATACTAAGTTTTGAATTGTTTAAAGGTAGCACATGAAGTATTTACTTGGAGTGGCAGAAAATACCGTGTAGTAGGTAGGTATGGTGGACACAAATGGCATAGGTTTGGGCTAAGGTTTGGATGCACGAGAAGTATTCCCTCTCAGTACAGGTCTTTGGCTAGCAAGGTTAATTAGCAAGCATAAGAGTCGAGGGAAACAAACAAATATACATATGGTAGAAACAATCATGCATCTTCCTTGTAAGCACAAACAATCTTAACTTCAGAATAATAAGCTATGAGCTAACAAGAAGGACAATGAAACATCTACATGTATTTCTCTTTTCTACTTAAACCTCAAAGTGTTGTTGCTATTGACCAATGCTAAGTTTGCCAAAACCAAATAGATTTATTCAATGCTCCCAAAGTGATACCAATACTAACAACAAGGTAAATCATATAGTAGAGATTGCAAACTAAAATAAGATGTGCAATACGTAAATGATAAGACTTCTCATTAATATTCCATAGCGATAACTCACACCAAGGGATACATAGATAACCAACTAAAGGAGAGATACTTCCAACGGCAACCCATCTTATATGATAACTTCCCTACTCATGATATGACTCTACTTGACAATAAAAGTAAAAGGTAGTGATAATGTAATACCGCGGCACTCCCCCAAGCTTGGAACAAACCAAGGGGATGCCAATACCGATGATGTATTACTCCTTTGGCGATGGTGGTGATGAATTCCTCCCGCGCTTCTTAATAAGCTCCTTCAGCTTCAGTTTCTCAGCTTGACAATTCTGCACTAAGATTCGAAGAGATTCATTGTTATCTGAAGTTGGCGATGACGCCCTTGTGATGCGAATCGAGTGGTATTCAATCATTCTTCGGAGACGGCAATTCTCCTCCTGGAGTATCTCCACTTCTCTTCTTAGAGCCCGATATTGATCACAAAACTCATCGGTAATCCGTAGAACTTCTTCCATCATGGGGAAGGAGTCGAGGCTAAGAGCGGGTGGTAAAGGTCCCTGCAGGTTATGAGAAAAAGAACGTCGAGTGTCAACAGATCCCACCAAGATTTGCTTGCTCCCTCCGGCTTGCTGCTCTTGTCTTGATGGCACCTCCTTCACTTCTTCCTCCGAAAGCCCCTTGCCCTTGTTGTTGGAGGCCATGGTGCTTCTAGACCGAAAACAGATCCTGGCAGAAACAGCTCGAAACAAAACACGTCGAAAACACGATATACGGACCTCCAGAGGTCCGGGGGATTATATAGCAAAAAATTTCACGACACAAGGAAAGTGCCAGGTCGAACCAGAGTCGGAAAGGGGCGACGGGGCGGCCAAACCATAGGTCGGCGCGGGCCCAGGCTTGGCCGCGCCGGCCTATGGTGGCGCCCCCTCGTGCGTCCTTTCCACTCCGTTTCGAACTCGTAATTTCTCATATTTTCCAAAAACAGCAAAAATATAGTTCGGAAAGTAAATTGCGTACTTTTCATTACCAGTACTGTTACCTATTCAAAGTCGAGTTAAGTGATTTGTCAATTTGCCCTTTGATGTAAGCTTCTGGTGTTTCCACTTGAATAATATCAATATCAACATTATAGGAATCACCTGAGATATAATGCTTGAGTCTTTGTCCATTCACCACTTGCGTAGCATTGCCTTGGAGAGAGCTAATTTTGATTGCTCCTGAGCGATACACCTCCTCGACAACGTATGGTCCTTCCCATTTCGAGAGTAATTTCCCTGCAAAGAATCTGAGACGAGACCGATACAATAGGACTTTATCCCCAATATTAAATTCTCTTTTGATAATCCTCCTATCATGCCATTTTTTAACTTTCTCTTTAAAGAGTTTAGCATTTTCATAAGCTTCACTTCTCCATTCATCTAGAGAACTTAATTGCAACAACCTCTTATCACCGGCAAGTTTAGGATCTTTATTTAACTCTCTAACAGCCCAATAAGCTTTGTGCTCTAGTTCTAAAGGTAAATGACAAGCTTTCCCATAAACCATTTTATACGGTGACATTCCCATGGGATTTTTATAAGCAGTTCTATAAGCCCAAAGTGCATCCTTCAATTTACTAGCCCAATTCTTTCTAGTTTTATTAACAGTCTTTCCCAAAATAGATTTAATCTCTCTATTTGATAATTCTACTTGACCACTAGTTTGAGGATGATAAGCGGAAGCAATCCTATGATTAATACCATACTTAGCAAGAGTTTTTCTAAAACCTCCATGAATAAAATGAGAACCTCCATCAGTCATAATATATCTAGGTACTCCAAATCTAGGAAAAATAATATCTAAAAGCATTCTTAAAGAGGTCTCACCATCAGCACTTTTTGTAGGTATAGCTTCCACCCATTTAGTAACATAATCAACAAAGAACAAGTATGTGAGTGTTACCTTCCGAAGACGGAAAAGGTCCCATGAAGTCAAATCCCCAACAATCAAACGGTTCAATAACAAGAGTATAATTCATTGGCATTTCATTACGTCTGGAGATATTACCAACCCTTTGACATTCATCACAAGATAAAATAAACTTTCTCGCATCCTTGAAGAGAGTTGGCTAATAAAAACCTGATTGTAGAACCTTTTGCGCGGTTCTTTCTCCGGCGTGATGTCCTCCATAAGCACTACCATGACATTTACTCAATATCTCTTGTTGTTCATATTCGGGAACACATCTTCGCATAATACCATCCACTCCTTCTTTGTATAAGTGTGGGTCATCCCAGAAATAATGCCTCAAGTCATAAAAGAATTTCCTCCTTTGCTTTGAAATTTGAAAAGGTTGGAGGCAAGTACTTGGAAACAATAAAGTTAGCATAATCAGCATACCAAGGACTGTCTCGCGAGCTCACCTTTATTACAGCCAATTGTTCATTTGGAAAACTATCATTAACAGAACAGGATCATAAGCAATATTTTCCAATCTAGACAAATTATCAAGAACAGGATTATCAAGACCTTTCCTATCTACAATATGTAAATCAAATTCTTGCAAAAGAAGTACCCATCTAATAAGCCTCGGCTTAGCATCTTTCTTTGTCATAAGGTATCTAATTGCAGCATGATCAGTATGAATAGTAACTTTTGAATCAACAATATAAGATCTAAATTTATCACAAGCAAAGACTACAGCTAATAATTCTTTTTCAGTTGTAGCATAATTTCTTTGAGCAGCATCAAGAGTTTTACTAGCATAATGAATAACATTCAGTTTTTTATCTACTCATTTGTCCAAGAACAAGCACCTACTGACAAAATCACTAGCATCACACATAATTTCAAAGGGTAAGTTCCAATCAGGAGGTTCAACTATAGGAGCAGTTGTTAAGGCTTTCTTAAGAGTTTCAAAAGCTTCCTTACAATCATCATCAAAAACAAATGGTACATCTTTTTGAAGAAGATTAGTAAGAGGCTTTGAAATCTTGGAGAAATCTTTAATAAATCTCCTATAAAACCCAGCATGACCAAGAACACTACGAATACCTTTAACATCCCTTGGATAGGGCATCTTCTCAATTGCTTCAACTTTAGCTCTATCAACTTCAATACCTCTCTCGGAAATTTTATGTCCCAATACAATTCCTTCATTAACCATAAAGTGACATTTCTCCCAATTAAGAACAAGGTTAGTTTCTTCACATCTCTACAAAACTTTATCAAGGTTTCGCAAGCAACTATCAAAAGAATTCCCATAGACGGAAAAATCATCCATGAATACCTCTACAATACTTTCACAAAAACCATGAAAAATAGCAGACATGCATCTTTGAAAAGTAGCAGGAGCATTACATAAACCAAAAGGCATGCGTCTATAAGCATAAGTTCCATAGGGACAAGTAAAAGTGGTTTTCTCTTGATCTTTAGCTTTAACAGCAATTTGTGAAAACCCAGAATAACCATCAAGAAAGCAAAAATGAGTATTTTTAGACAATCTTTCTAGCATTTGATCAATAAATGGTAAAGGGTAATGATCTTTCTTAGTAACTTTATTAACTTTTCGAAAATCAATGCACATTCTATACCCTACAACTACTCTTTGAGGAATGAGCTCATCATTATCATTAGGCACAACAGTCATACCTCCTTTCTTGGGAACGCAATGCACAGGACTAACCCATCTGCTATCAGCAATAGGATATATAATACCAGCTTCAAGAAGTCGTAATACCTCATTCCTTACCACTTCCTTCATCTTCAGAATTAGACGACGCTGATGTTCAACAACAGGCTTTGCATCATCTTCCATATTAATAGCATGTTGGCATATAGAAGGAGAAATCCCTTTCAAATCATCAAGAGTATAGCCAATAGCTCCTCGGTGTTTCTTCAATATTTCCAATAACCTTTCTTCTTCAATCTCTGAAAGCTTAGAACTAATAATAACAGGATATATTTTCTTATCATCAATATGAGCATATTTAAGATTATCAGGCAAAGGCTTTAATTCAAAAACAGGATCTTCCTTTGGTGGCGGTGTTGTACCCAAATCTTCCACCGGTAAATCATGCTTGAGAATGGGTTGGCGAAGAAAAATTTCCTCAAGCTCATCTCTTTCTTTCCTAAAAATTTCACTCTCGCTATCCTCCAAATGTTGCTGCAAAGGATTGTTAGGAACAAGAACAATAGATGCACACTGCTCCATTTTAAAATCATTACTAGGCAAATCAGCTTTATAAGGAGTTTTGGTAAATTTAGAGAAGTTAAACTCATAAGATTCACCAGCAAATTTAGTCAAAATTTTCTCTTTCTTGCAATCTATAATAGCTCCACAAGTATTTAGAAAAGGTCTACCAAAAATAATAGGACAATAATCACTAGCGAGCGAGAACCAAGTACCAAAAAGTCAGCAGGATATTTAATCTTACCGCATAAAACTTCCACATCTCGAACAATACCAATTGGAGAAATAGTTTCTCTATTAGCCAGCTGAATAACCACATCAATATCTTCAAGTTCACAAGAATCAATTTCGTGCATAATCTCCGTGTAAAGCTCATAAGGAATAGCACTAACACTTGCACCAATATCACATAATCCATAATAGCAATGATCACCAATTCTAACAGATAGCATAGGAACACTAGCTTGTTTGGGTTTATTAGGATGTGAAACAATATTAGAAGCATCTTCACAGAAAATAATATGACCATCCTCTACATTTTCAGTCACAAGATCTTTAACTATTGCAACAAGAAAGTTCAACTTTTATTTGTTCTTCGGGTTCTACGGAGTTTCTTTTCACTTTTATGAACTGCACTATTTATAACAGAGTACTCCTTCATTTTAGCAGGGAAAGGAGTTTTTTCAATATAAACTTCAGGAATAACATGATCAGCGGTTTCAACTACAACGCATTTATTAATAGATGAATTAATTTTATCTTTATACGGTTCATGATACTTATCAAAATTCTTCTTTGGCAATTCATAATGAGAGGCAAAAGCTTTATAAAGATTTGCAGCAACTTGAGAATCAAGACCATATGTAGCACTCATATTACGAAATTTATCAGTATCCATAAAAGCTTCAATGCATTTATAATCATAAATTATACCTGATTCTCTATCCTTGTCGTTCTCCCATCCTTCGATTTTCTTGGATCCGATCAAGAAGGTCCCTTTTAAACTCTTCTTTGTTGCGTGTAAATGATCCAGAACAAGAAGTATCCAAAGCAAGGTCTTGTCTTGAAAAGAAAGTCTCGCATAGAAATTATCAATAATAACATTACCCGGAAGCTCATGAATGGGGCATTTGAGCATTAAAGACTTCAATCTCCCCCAAGCTTGGGCAATACTCTCTCCATCATGAGGCCAAAAATTATATATGCGATTCCGATCCTTATGAATTTCACTTGGAGGATAGAACTTAGAATAAAACCGGGGCACAATATCATTCCATTCAAGAGAATCCCCATTATCCAGTAATTTATACCAATGCGCCGCCTTACCAGACAGCGATAAAGAGAATAGTTTCTTCCTCACTTCATCCATAGCAATACCTGCACATTTGAATAACCCGCATAATTCATGCAAAAACAGTAAATGATCACCGGGATGGACAGTCCCATCCCCTTCATAGCGGTTATCCATAACACGTTCAATAATTTTCATAGGTATTTTATATGGTATTACTTCCTCACCTGGCGCCTCATCTACTACCGTTGCAGTAGTAGTAGATTTCCCAAATAAAAATTGAAGAGAAGATCTCTCCATAATGACTTATAGCAAGAAAGTAAATAAAATCAGCACAACAAGTAAAGGTTTTCCTTACCAATTCCACTTACCAATAGCGCTTCACTCCCCGGCAACGGCGCCGAGAAAAATAGTCTTGATGACCCACAAGTATAGGGGGTGTATCGTAGTATCTTCGATAAGTAAGAATGTCGATCCCAACGAGGAGCAGAAGGTGTTGACAAGCGGTTTCGATGAAGGATTCACCGTAAATGCTCACGAGACAAGTATTCGTGGGGTTTTGATGTAACAATGAACAAAGTACAAGTAAGTAAAGTGCGAGAGTAACAATTGCAGCGAGTGGCCCAATCCTTTTTAGCACAAAGGACAAGCCGGTTTGTTTACTTATAATGACCAAACGTTCTCGAGGACACACGGGATTTTAGTCTAGTGCTTTCGCTACATACGGCTAAATAATCTTCATTGTTATGATAAGTGTTGTGTGGGTGAACCTATGCTAATGTACCGCCCTTCCTAGGACTAATACATACTTGTGATTATACCCCTTGCAAGCATCCGCAACTACAAGAAAGTAATTAAGAATAAATCTAACCACAGCCTTAAACTCTGAGATCCTGCGATCCCTGCTGCATCGATATACCAACGGGGGTTTAGGTTTCTGTCACTACGGCAACCCCGCAATTAGCAAACGAATACAAGATGCATTCCCCTAGGCCCATAAATGGTGAAGTGTCATGTAGTCGACGTTCACATGACACCACTAGAAGAATAACACCACAACTTAAATATCATACCATTGAATATTACTCAACCATAGTTCACTACTAACAATTAGACTTCACCCATGTCCTCAAGAACTAAACGAACTACTCACGAGACATCATATGGAACATGATCAGAGGTGATATGATGATGAATAACAATCTGAACATAAACTTGGTTCAATGGTTTCACTCAATAGCATCAACAACAAGTAGAGATCGATACCGGGAGAGTTTCCCCTATCAAACAATCAAGATCAAACCCAAATTGCTACGGCGGTGACGGTGTCCAGCGGTGGAGACGGCGGTGATGATGGTGGAGATGATGATGATGGTGATGGAGATGATGTCCAGCTCGATGACGGTGACGATGGCGTCGATTTCCCCCTCCGGGAGGGAATTTCCCCGGCGGATTCCTGCCCGCCGGAGAGCTCTTTTCTCTCTGGTGTTCTCCGCCCCGCAGAGGCGGCTGTAACTCTTCGCGAGGTACCCTCTGTGGCTTAGGTTTTCGGGACGAAGGATTTCGCGAAGAAAAGGAGGCGAAAGGGGTCGTGGGCCCCCCAAACCACATGGCGGCGCGGCCAGGGCATGGGCCGCGCCGCCCTATGGTGTGGGCCCACCCTGGGTCCTCCTGGCTCCTCCTTCTGGCTTTCTTCGTCATCTTGAAAAATAGGATTTTTGGTATAATTTCCTTCCACAGTTGATCTTCCGAAATATTGCGTTCTGACGGTGCTTTTTCCCAGAATCCCGCTCCGTGCTTGATCCTCCAATAATGATGAAACATGCAAAATAGATGAAATAACATAAGTATTGTGTCCCAATATGAAATATATCAATGAATAACAGCAAATTATGATATAAAATACTAATGCAAATTGGACGTATCAAGGGGGGATTCTCACGAGGGGGAGAAGAAGTAGGGGCCATAGGGCGGAGAGTCCTCGAGCAGGTGTTCCGAAGCTGGGTAAATCGCGTACCACCGTCCCGAGGACTCTTCGCCCTATGCCCCCTACTTCTTCTCCCCCTCGTGAGGATCCCCCTCCGAGGTACCGTCGAATAGGCAACGACAATTATCAATGTCCGTTTTCATCTAAACTACTTGTGAGCAGACACACCTCTAATAGCATGTGTTCTTCTGACAGGCTGAGAAGATCATGCTTGGGTCACCCGCTAAGGTTCCCGGCGAGGGACCGGCGAAGAAGCGTCGTGGAAGGCCGGCTCAGGTCGGCCACTTCCACGAGGACGCATGGCTAGACCACTTCCTCCGCATCATCTTCAAGCCCACCTTCGACCGGCTCATGATCCCTAAAGCTTTCATCAAGTAGTTTAGAGAAATTCCTTTCAACATCATCGTCACCACCATTCACCGACCAGGGGTGGACGGCCTTCGCCATCTCCCATCAGCTCAAGGTAGGCCAGTTCCTCACCTTCAAGAAGGTGTCCTCCTTCGAGTACAGTGTGGTCATCTTCGACCACACCTGCACCGAGGTGGTGAGCAGGTGTCTGTACCATGGCGATGACACCAGGTGTGTCGTCTCCGAGCATCATGTCTGAAGCTAACCTGGTACCCTGTCGTGTCTAGTTGTTGTTCGTGTCAAGTGTGTTGAACTATGATCATGTCTGTCTTGTCCGGAACTATGACATGAAAAATGGTGTATTATGAACTTATGTCGTCTATGATCACTGCTAAGTTCTCTATCGTCTATAATTATGTTCTTGCTTATGCTGTTGATCGCTGGTAACCTCACCACTGAATCGACCTACCAAACGGGCAGAGCCCAAATCTCCACGGGAAAAAAAGAACGCTGTGCAGACCACCAAACAACGTGGCTTTTCTAATCCATGATCCGTCTTAAACGCGCTGGAGGCCTCTTGGCACTGTACAAGTAGTGTAGGAAATAGATTTTTTTTTTTTGAGACAGTGTAAATAGATGCAGCCGACCAAACGCCCTTGTAACTTTTTTTGGGAGCCGTGAACCGATTACTTATGGCTTATGGGCTAATTGTGAGCGTTTACGGGCCGTTTTAGGGATGTTTGGTCATTAGAACTAGAAGGGTACCGTGGAATTAATTGGCATCAAGAGAATTCTCAAAAGAAATCGAGAAAACAAAAACGGAGAAGAAACAAAGGAGAGGCGAGGGGTGAAGCGGCGAGAGAAAGTAGTGGCCTGGGCGTGGGCGTGCGGGCACGAACGGAGGAGGCGATGGAGGGTCCGCCGAAAGCGAGCACGCGGCGGCGGCGGCTGGTGGAGAGGGGATCCGATCGCCTCGCCTTCATCACCGGCCAGGCGAGCGTCCTCCCCCCCTCCGACCCCTACCCAGGTAACCACCGGGGAGCAAAATTCTTTTCTTTTGTGCGGATTCGGAAGCCTGTTGCGTTCACGCCAGATTGGATTAGACTGCAGCTACGTTGGATAACTCTAGTCCTGTTTCAAGGGATTCAAACTGCTCATGTGCTCTAGGTCTCTTCGATTGGTTGGCAGATTTAGATTTTAGAATGCTGGTGCCACATAAATTACACGTTTCATCCCACGGAATCTTAGGTTTCAGATCACCGGTCATGAGATTTTGTTAGTATTTAGAGTATTGCAGCGGAGGATTCATTGGATGCATAACCTGATTCTCTCAAGATATTCTTTTGCGTACACTTTCCGTATCAGTATGCAAAATGTGTTGCTGTATGGATAAACCTTCTCCCAAATTTATGGAAGTAATGATAGGTGTTCTGGTGAACTGGTTTGGAAAATTTCGTCAGCTCGTGTCGCGAGATGTTCCTTGTCATCAGCGCATTAATCTGCAACTCTTTATTTCCTGAACTCACATCATTTTGTATTAGAAGAAATACCAACAAGGCACGAGAGGAGTGTAGGACAGCCAATGGCCAAAACCGACAAAGAAAGAAAAACGAACCTAAATAAAACGAGGTTATTTTTTTCGAGAAAACGCAAAGGACTTTTTTTTGTTTCATTTCATTGACAAGGAAAAGAGCTTCGCTTACATGTCTCCTAGGAGACTTTGGTACAGCAACAGAGTAAGGAAAACTAATGTACATCCCAGGTCGCTGGGAGCACATCTCTAAGGCCTAAGGCACCGGCTTGAGCCCACGGGGCTGCCTCCTCTGTGATTTTGATCATCAGGCTGCCAACTGAGGGCTACGCTCGGTCGAAGACAAAGTTGTTCCTATGCTTCCAGATCATCCAGCAGCGATCTTGGGAGGCCAGCCAGTGAAAGAATTTCACCTTCGGCGGTGCCCATGCCTTCCATATGTGCTTCCAGGTAGGGCTAGAGGTCAAACCATGGAATGTGGCCACGTATGCTGATCGTGCAGACTGCAGAGTATCTGCTTCTTGGCGTCCACCTCCACTGGAGGCAGTCGGCCTCGTCTGTGAGTGTCGTTCCCTGAATCATCTGCCGAAGCTGCAGGTACTGGCCTATCTCCTGTATCCCAAGAGTCGAATGTATGTGCTGTGCCCACTGGTGGCCATTCAGTCCAACATCCACGGTCCGTGAGTGTCGCCGTCGCTTGGGGATGCATAGGTAAAGCTGTGGTGCTACATCACGAATGGATTGGCCGTTGATCCAGCGATCGTCCCAGAATTTTGCGGTGCGACCATCACCCACGAGATAAAGCTAATGAAAAAGCAAAACTGTACGCTAGAACAGCGCCTAAGTAGCTTGTGCCGCTGCAGCCACTGGCGCAGCAGACTCTGAGGACCTAGTGCCCAGGGGAAGTTCCTCAGCTCTTTAGCGCTGGCAATTCTCCTCTGTTCAACCTCGTTGAGGATTCGATCCACCAGGTCCCTGACCATTGGCCTTCCGTTATCGAAAACACACGCATTCCTCATGTGCCACAAAAGCCGAAGGGTGAGCATGATGAGGGAGTGTGCACTTCTGAGTTTGTCCCTATTCCTGCTTGTTGCCTCAGCTAACCAAGATGCATAAATCTTGATCAGGCATTCAGGCGCTGGCCAGATTGACTTGGTGCCATGTACATGGGCCTGAAGCACACTGAACCAGTCCTTCTGGGAGAAAGCACATCCCGTCAGCACACTGAACCAGTCCTTCTGGGAGAAAGCACATGGGCCAGATTGACTTGGCGCCATGCTTGTTGCCTCAGCTAACCAAGAGGCATAAATCTTGATCAGGCATTTAGGTGCTGGCCAGATTGACTTGGCGCCATGTACATGGGCCTGAAGTACACTGAACCAGTCCTTCTTGGAGAAAGCACATCCCGTGAGCAGTTGGGAGATGAACTCATCGTTCTGCTCACAGGGAGTGCATGCCGCTTGGTGGGGCAACCCATGGCTTTTAAAAGCCAACCGGTCTGCCATCTAGCACTGGTTTGCCACCACTAACCAGGAGAAAAATATCTTCTTCAACGGCGCCAAACACTCCCAACATTGCTGCCACAGCGGGTGCTTGACCGGGTTCCTACTATTAGTACATAGAGTAAGTGAAGACAAAAGAAATCAAAACATACTCCAAACTTAAGACCCAGATGGTGGTATGGAAGAAGCGTACAAGGTGTGTAGAAAAAACATTGCAGAAACTTCTAAACGCTCAAACAGATAAGTCATCGAGTGGTAGCTTTTACCAGTTTTTTTTAGTTTACATTAGCTTATTTGAGATGTAGCCAATAATGGCTTCTGCACACATAGATGTGCTCGTGGAGTATGTTGTCTCAGTGACAAATAATGGTGCAGAAAAAATGTGGTGTTTGAAAGTGCAAATGCTACTTTCAGGGATGCCCTCAAAGAAAGTAATGCTACTTCCAGGGATGCCCTCAAAGAACGTGAGATAGGCAGATTTTTCAGTGTGCTCACCATTCGCTGTCCATCGCCATATCACTTGGTTGTCTGTCCTGAGCGCAAGCTCGACAGACAAAATGATTTCTGAGATGTTTAAGAACTCTATGCTTCCCTGAGCATTAATGTGCACTGATAGGTCATTCTAGCATTGTTTGTGGTTCTCCTCAGAGAAGTTGTCATTAGAGGCATGGTGGTTAGTTTGTAAAACTGTGGGTATTTAACTTCATCAGATCTCTGTGCTGAGACTTAGTCACATAATCAGTTATCACACATACTTCTCTTGGAATTGATAGTTTATGATGAGGTAACTCCTTGGGTTTTCCCATTTCATATAAATATCACCTATCAAGTACAATGCCATCTTGTATCCACTTGGCTGTCTTCTCTTTCACAATTCTTTTTGTCTGTCTTTTAGCTTCACTACGAGTGCACGTTTATTGTTTATAGACTATTATAAGTCATAAGCTCATTGGGCATAAGATATCCTTTCATGTCTTATCTTAGTTGATGAGAGTTGAATAATTTGAATGCTATATGCTTGTTTTTTTCCGATATACTCAAATGTTAACATATGAGACGGCTTCTTTAAACATCATGTCTTCATCATAGTAGTTTGCCCTTTTGCAGATTCACCACCTAGTTCTACTCCTTCACCTCAGCTGTCTGATAGGAACTTCCAGAAGTCAGAACGTAGAGATGTGCTCCCTGAAATTCAGCCAACCGGTGAGTCCCTTCAACAAAAACCCAAGCATAAAGCCCATAGCAGCGAAGGCGACATACTCCAGCATTTCAAGATCAACAGCGCTGTTCCTGAGATTCAGCCAGTAAATGAACCACTGTTGCGAACCCGTGATGATGGAGCCCTCAGAAAGAAGACTAATGATCATGGAGCCGCGAGCGCGCAGCCTAGGAGGGAGATGGAAACAAGACCCAGATCTGTGCCTCCACACCAGTCGAACCAACCAGACAACTCATCTTGGTCTCTGGAAACTCTGAAGGAACTCGTGGATTTCTCGCCGCAGGAGCTTACCCAGGCCATCTCTGCTACAGAGTTCAACCGCCTCCTGGCATCCATTCTCATCGCCTTTATAGTGGTTCTCTCAAACTGGGGACTGGACGTTGGTGGCATCATCACCAGAGTACTAGTCGGGACACGGCCACTCCTGTTTCTTATAATAACCAACATAACCCTCGTCATTTCCTTCATGATGGAGAACAAGGACGCGAGGGGCAGACAGGCCAGCGGCGGCCTCGGCTCTGCTGACAGCTTGATGCTGATGCTGGAGGTTGGGACGCTGCTACAGAAAGCTTCTGGGGCTCTGCTTATCGATGTCAGCGTCTGCGCTGTTATCATGATCTGCTTCCTTGGATTCTGAGAGAGAGATTTGATCGTCGCTTTTCTGTTTTCTTGCTTTCGGAGAAGAGGATTTAGATAGCTCGTGGAATCTCTTGTAAAAGTTGTTTCCTCTTTTGTCCATAGTACTCTGATGTCTACTTATTCGATCTTGTAACATCCTCTTTGGATGATCTCAAAAAAAAATCCTCTTTGGCTGAATTTTGATTTACCTAGGTACTGTTTTGTGAGTATATCTGCTTATTAGTTATTATACAGTTTGTCTCTGCCCAAGAGAAAACCGATGGGATCATTCCTACTTGGTGCCTCTGTGCCTTTTTTTTGTTTTGTACACGCCTCTGCACCTGGTATCACGGTATTAGACTATTTAGTTGTTGTACAGTTAGTTCTGTTACTGTATATGTGATCGATTACTGAAGTTGTATATGATTTGTTGATTAATGACCTGATTTATCCACCTGCTCACGTATATAGTTTGTTATAGGTTCACTGAACCCAGCTCAAACCCAGCGAGAACCGTAGCACCCAAACGAAAAGACAAACACAAGGAGAACTACAGTACATCAAGATCGAACGGGCATTTTCAATGACCTTTTCCTGGTGCCATCGATCGTTGGGTTGCCTGACGGAAAACTGGAGTGAACTTTGTCAGGCTCCAAAGTCATCAGCAGCATGTTCATGTCCAGGCGATCCGCAGCAACTCCCCATGCCGATGGTCCAACAACATCAGAACGTCGTACATCAAGATCGAATGACATTCCTTACACCAGCAGTTTCCAGCTGATGGTCGACGAAACCTTGCTTGACAACAGTTCGACACCTGGCCATTTTAATCCCTGAAAGCACATTTGATTACAAACAACCCAGATAACCCACATTACAGCAGAAGAACTGAATTCTTGTACTCGCTAATCCACCGCCTATCTACCGATTCAAAATCAGCCCCCATGTCTTTGTTAAAAAAGAAGCCATCTGCCACATATAACAAGAGACACACTCAAAAAACAGATGGGTAATAGACTCATGTTCATTGCAAAATAAACAAGTCATATACCTGCCATCGTTTACTCAAATTATCCGCTTATCATTTGAAAGCAACCACACAAAAATTTGAATTCTGGGGGTATGTGGACATTCCAAACAGCTGGAGTGTGAGCTGAAACTATACCACCATCATTAACAAACCCATAAAAGGATTTCACAGTAAACACCCAAATGATGGAAGAGCCAAATTGGAGAATCATCACAATTAGTAAAAGAGACATTTTGAACCAAGGCAACCAGCTAAGTCATCTAGAGGATAAAGCAGGGCTAAGCAATCTCCGGAAAGGAAACATCAGATTTGTACCATCTTAAGCATCAGCAAGCGTGCATCACCACTCAGTAACAATCACATACAAAGCCCAAAACAGAATAGTGAGTGAGCAGTTGCCTAGCCAATATCCTCCCAAAAAAAGGACCCTCTTATCATTGCCCACTTGCCCATGTACCCAACTTTAGCAACAACTGTTGCCCACATTATTTGGAAATACTTTTGTACTCCTACTTACACACATGGGTGTGGGTGAAACAACGGAAGCAATACTACACAAGTGAGAAGATACCATTAACAAGACACTTGCAGTTCTCAGGTGTTACACACTGAAAACAATGTTACACTTCGCTTCCGGTTAGAATAAATGCTACCACAACAGGAATATTAAAACCACCATATTGTAGGGCAATATAAACATCAAAGCATGAGCTGGTAAGAACAGCAAAATTACTAGCGAGACATCTTCATCTTCAAAGGCTCTACACAATAGCATCCAAATAAATCATGTTTATTGGATGAAATTAAAGTCGAAGTTTTCCAGCCAACCGTCTCTTCATCAACGATAACCTTGATCTTGAAGGTTTCTTTTCACATTCATCTGCACTGTCTTCGCTATCTGAAACAACATTCTCCTTCGGTGTTGCTTTTTCTTTGATGGAACAACTGCTTTGGCGGGCATTTTTCTGTGAATGAAGAAGGCCTGGTTCAATGATTTGGCATTCGTCTGTGCTATCATCACTGTCTAAAACAACATCATTCTGTTTGAAGGGACAATAGCTTTGGCTTACACTTTTCTGTGAATCAACAAAGCCTTGGCCCCTGGTTTGGCTTTGGCTTATGGGGACTGGAGCTGACAATGGCAGTTCACTGGGCTTCCTATTATCATGGGAACGATCAGGTTGCGTATATCCCTTGTCACTGCTCATGTCCATCTCAGGCGGCTCAGATTTCAGTGACAGCCTCTTACTTAGTAAGCTTGGCTTCTTTCGGCCTTGATTGCATTCTTTATTTGGTACTGAGTCGGTACTTGGAAGTACATGTTCAGTACGAGAATTTTGTTGAATCAGATTAGTACATCCAACAGAATTTTGCCTTGAAACATCCGAGGATCTTCTCTGCAGATTACTGAAACCTGACAGCGAAGGAAGATGATCTGGAGCCATATTGTCCTTCTGACCATTGCTCTTGCTTCCAAGCTTTGCCAGTTTCAGTGGCATCTTCTGACCAAGTGACCTAACATTTGCTCCATTGCCTTCTGATGGTTTACACACACTATCTGATGATCCACCAACGCTCTTTGCCACACTTTCCACTAAAAAATCATCCGAAGATCGTGTGACATAATCTTTAGTACCGGATGCTGATACTGAACGATCGTAAGAGAACTTATCTTCCACACTGCCACTACTCCTTTGGTTAGGAGCCTCTGATGTAACAGGCAGTCTCTGCTCATGTAACTGCAGGTTCGTTCTATTTGCTTGGTATCCTTTCTTTGAAGTCACTCCACTATCTGCACTGACAGACATACTTCTGGAAGTAGGATTTTGTTTGACAGAAACATCGGCCAAGCATGTAGACGGAACAGTGGATATTGCTGTCGATCGTGAGTGGTCTGCCACTTCATCCTGCTTACGAGTGGTAGCATTCTCTTCAGATCCTTCTGATTTTAGCGATAACTTTTTACCCAGTAACCGCATCTTCTTTCGACTCCCTTCACAATCTTTATTAGATGCTTCCACCAAAGATTGCAGGTTCTGTGTTTCCTCCATTTGTGTGTTCTGTGCCTATCAGAATACACATTAAGCTCATGACAAGACCGCAGTAAAATAGGAACTGAAATTTTAGATGCTTGTTTACCGGAATTGAAGCATCCAAAGAGCTCCAGCCACTTGTGCCAACTACTGCAGGATTAGCATACTTCTCAGTCCATGATTGGGCATTTATGTCAAAAACTTGTCTGTTGTATTTGTACTCTCGACTCTGTCATAGAAAACAATATCATGGTTGAATTATGAAGAAAGAAAGATAGTTATTTCATGATAAGCTATTGCCACAGAAATGCACTTGTGTTTCCTTCCAAAAGGAAGTTGCTTACTATTTCAGCCATCAGCCCATCATCAGGATTTGGCTCATTTAGTAGCAAACCAATGCTTCTCAAAACAGTAGAAATGTTAATTGATGGTTGCCAGGCACCCTGCACATCAGTATTCATTATCCATTAAAAAAATTTGTTGGCATTTGGGACAATCTTCACGTGCAGGTTAATTTTCAATCATTATAAGTTACCTTCGGGGGTAAATTTAGAATATCAAGGCAAATGCGTCCTCCGTTGTCGATGTTGGGGTGATAGATGGGAGTAATGAAGGTCACATTGGGGGGTTGAAAAGGATATCTGCATCTCAGCGAAAGCGTGGGTATCAGAAATTTGTAGATCATAAAAGGGAAGAGGCTTAGTCTCCATCATCAAAACAAACCTTTCAGGAATCTGGATCTTCAGAATGAAAACTCCTTTTGAATATACGGTTCCCTCAGGCCCCTCAATCCCTTCCATTTCATGAGCAGGTAAGACGCATCATCAAATTAAGGAGAAAACAGATGGAATGGAAGGTTAGCTACAGTTTGGGGACTCGTACTGGTCTCGATGGTTGATAAAGATGACATGGCATTTTCGTCTTCAGGCAGATTGAGAGAGACCCCAGGGGGTGGATCACTCAGCAGAAGCTTAATCTCTTTCTGCATTCTGAGGCTGAGCCTTGCAGCTTGAGCCATCTAGTTAGTTATTCAGGAGAAAACTCTAGCCTGCAGAAAAGGCACATTACCTTTAGATATCACCATACATTTGGAACATTTAGCCCAAACATGTCAAGACAAAAACAACAGCACGGATCATTTTGCACCATATTCGTGAGTCATAATATATAATGCAATCTCACATATCCTATCATTTAGGTATAAATTTGAAAAGCATCAGCGGCAGTGGCTTATCAATTTTGTTCTGCAAAAAAAGTTATGAACCTGGTATCGAGCACTTACTGTGTCAGGTAAGATCAAGCCATCGTAGATAAGAAATAAACAGTTAGTTTCGCAGGATTTCTGTAGAGGATGCAGAAGAGCTGCATTCCATTCATTACGAGGAGAAATTACAGACACCAGTCCAAGGTGTACACCCCTTAGAGCAGCCACAATGGGGCGCTCATGCATAGGCGCTAGGGATTAAATCCCATCCATTTTAGCTAATTCCCGGTGGTATTTTTGGCATCGGCGCAAAAAATTAGCGACCGGCGCTTGAAATTTCAGTGCAAAATAAGGATGCTAAGCTGCCTCCGCTTCCTTCCTGTAATAACTTCCGAGATAAGAGCCTCTCTAAGCGCTGCGCGCTGTGGATGCTCTTAAACGCCCGAGTAAACAACACCTACACAGCCACACATGCCAATACATAGAACCACCAACAGTCAATACGATCGGCAGGTGGACATGATCATACTATTCGGTGCTGGTGCAGGTCGCCAGCTCGTAGGCCCTCTCAGTCCTTGATGTTGGGTGCGGAATTAGGTCGAGCAGTTGTCGAGCGGCGGCGACACAGTAGAGAATGGAGGCACAGACTTAGGGCAGGCACAAGTCTTACCTGCTGCGTAAACAGCGATGAGCTCCGGCGGCTGGTAGGGCGCACGCGGTGGCGACGCCTCCTCGTCCTCCTCTTGATTACTTCGCCTCCCTCCTCCTCCTCGCTTGTGCCTGGCAATCGCGAGCTCCCGCTCCCGCGCTCTGGTTTCGAAGAGAGATTTGGAGGTGGGGGCGGGAAGGAAGGCGCGTCGCAGCGAAAACTAAACGGACGTGGAAAAACTTAAGTGGGCAGCGGGCCGTAACTGGGCCTCCATCGTACATCACGATTCTCAAAAAAAAAACACAGGATTCCTCAATCCACCGGCCGATGGAGACGACGGCTGCAGCCTACGGCTGCTCGGCGGCCGCGCCGCTGCCGTTTCCGGCCAGCTCCTTCGCCCGTCGCTCGCCCCCGTCCCGCGTTTCCGTCGCCTACCCCAACCCCAAGCCCAGGGCAGCGCCGGCTCCGGGGTACGCTCCGTGTACTAGCTTCTTCTCGTGTCGTATTCAGCTCGGCGGTGCCGGGGCTAATAAGCTTGCGTGCTCTCCCTGCAGCCTCAGGGTTTCTTATCGTCCTAGGAGACTGCATGTCTCTGCGTCCTCGGATGAGGTTGATCCGGATGCCTCGGCAGCGTCACCGGCGGTGAGCTCCCTCTCCCCTTCCTCCCTGCTTTCTATCCTTTCATGTTGAAAGCGATGGATTCTTCTGTGCTCGTGGTGGTTACTGATAAATGGAATTACTTAACCATGCTAGTTCTACTTCTAGTACCATTAAACGATTCTGAAATTGTGGGTTTGATTACGTGGCCAGGGAAATCATCAAGTAGTTAGCTGCTTAAAATACATATTCAGTTAACTAACTAGATGGCTCCCCGCTCGTTGCTGCGGGATATTAGCATGCCAAATACTTGATTGATGAGTACTCTTAGAGGACAATGAAATGATTTGATAAAAAAGAAAGGACAAACTAAGATATTTGCGAGCTCTTGCAAAGCGAAATGGCAAAATAAGAAGAAATTTTGTCAATGACAATTTTTTTAAGGTTGCATACTTAAGTTACTTTCATACTCAATTGCTAATTCTAGTTTGTTTTATCTTTAGCAAATTCGAAAAAAGAACAGATCTAAACAGGAAGCTTGTTAAACCGATGAAATGATTATGTTAGATCATTCATGTGATGTAGCATTTTTCGAACAAAAGAAGATATGATATGTTGTTAATATTAAAAATATGTTTACCTCCAGTGTCCATGCTAGCTACAGGGACCAAAACCCCCGTAGTCTTATTATTTCTGTGCCCACTTGTTGAAATCTGAAACAATGGAAGAGTGATTTGTTCATGTGTGCTTGACATTGATGAAAGAAACCCAACCTTTGCCTATCTGCCATCATGTACCACCATGTGTGAACTGAAACTAGGTTGCTGTTATGGAACATCTTAGATGCATGGTTCATGGACCATATCAACCCCGAGGAGCATAACTGTTTGGCAATGCAAGAACACACAATTACTTTATTACTCTTGCAATAGTCCAATTTGGTTCTTATACAAACACATGTACAAAAAAAGAGGAAGGAAACATGTAAATAAACTGCAAGGGATAACCGAATTTTACACATACATATCATTTATTGTGCATCATTTTTCGTATACATAGAGGTATTGCTACATTCTTTGGATATTATCTGCAACAAATCTGGTCACCATACATTAGCAGGAACAAAACTCTGGATATAATACACCTTGTAGCGTTTTCAGTAGATTTAAACTGGGAAAAAATATTGTGAAATTGCACTCTTTGCTAATGGTATATATCCATTGGACTTGGGAAAACAATGTCAGGTGACTATATTGTGGCACTAAAGTGAGGTTATTGGCCTAATTTGATATTCATCAACAACTTGAGGGATACAACGGAGAGGTTAAGCAATACCGAAACTACAGACCAAAGCTCGTCTTAACAAATTAGTTGCATGCATCTGAATGATCTGTATCAGTATGGATGGTTCAATATAAATCTGCAATGGTCACTGATTTAAGATCAAGCAGAATATCCATCAATAATATAAGTTACCTTCGGACTTCATAAACTAATAGGAATAAGGAATCAGGGAATTACAGAAAATCATGAATTAGAGATCATACTCACTAATTCTATTATATGGAATAGGGAGTATTTACCTTGCTGACTGCGGCATAGAGGTGCAATGCTACTATATGGCAGATCTGAGGCTTTTCAACGCTAAACAAACTTTATGAAGATTGCATCTACTGTACCTATGATGAAGACCACACCATAAATGATTAATATGGTGCTAGATAGATAGTAGTTGTAGTTGGGAATCTACCAGATCAATATGAATCATACACTTATTGTACTCCTATTTGGAAATTGCAAATTACAAACGACAACCCGAACTGAATTTATTATCATGGACTGCAGTAAATTTTCAAAATTCGTATTAAGTAGATAATCGAGCACAAGGATTTTTACCTGATTTATTTCCCCTGTAGTCTGGTTGGTTTTTCATCGAACACTTTCTCTACATAGATAAAAACCTGAACAAAGAAACATGAGGAGGATCACAGCTTTAGATTGGAAAATTGTTGCAGCTCCAGCTGTTGTGGCAGTTGCCGCACAAATAAAAAGAATGATTAAAAAACATAAATTCATTATGATGCAAGAACATCGATGTGTAGGTTGCTGTATTCGGTGCAGCTGAAAGAGAGAAGCGTCGTGGCTGGACAGGTATCGTGGTGTGGTGCAGCACTGATCACGGCTCATCAGCAATTCATATATAGAGAGGGGTAGAAGAATTCAAATAGAGCAGGAGATTAACAGGCGGCATGTGATGGAATGGGCCACTGAGTAGAGGAATGGACGTGGCGATTAATTGTTCAGTTTCCAATAGTACTTAGTATGTGGTACGACAGCACGGGAGTACTCCGTACTCATCCATGAATTAATATGTAGCTTGATTGGAGAAGATGAAGGGTAAATAGCTACTCGGGGGAAAAAATTAACGTGGATGGCTAACTGACGTGGACCAATTAGATGCTTGCTGATGTGTATAGCTTGCATGTAGAGAGAAATAGGGTAGTGGGGGGCTCTTATTTAGATATAAAAGATTACTAGGACTTTGGACTTGAAATACAAATCGCCGATAATTGCTTAATAACATAGATACATATAGCACCATCCATGTGCGCACATGGACATGGTATCAACTCACAAGTGGCAGCAGTTGTACGATACCTTGCAAAGCCACTACTTTGAATGATGGACCATGTACAGTTTGGTGTGTTTGTTTAGTCAACTACCTTTTGATATCAACTTTGAGGTCGTGAGATTATCAGAATAAGGTGTGGTTTGCCATCAGTCCTCTGTATGCACTGGTTCAATGCCTTTCTGTAAGAAAGATCGCTAGTTGAATACGTCTGTGCAATCCTTTTCCAGTCTTGTATCTAAGGTATTTTAAAGGATGGATTATGCCAGTCCCCACAGAACACTGACAGCTATGTGGCCTTCAAAAAATAACACAAAACATAGCTTTCAAATTTGGTAGGCTGAAAACCTGGTGATGTAAACATTCGTCTTTGTATCATATGTACGAAAACACACTTCTTGCCACACTAGTGCGAATAACTGGACAGAAATAACCCATGTGTCTCTATGGTGGATTGGTGGTTATGTCATTTTGAAATGCTGATAATTTTGATCAAATATTATTTTAGTAATTCACATATCATTGAAATTCAAGCACCGTGCTCTGATTCATCGGTACGCCAGAAAATTAAAACAACGTACATTTTTTATGTGATATTGCAGGAAGCAACTTTTGATATAAAGCTTCCTAGAAGAAGCTTGCTTGTTCAGTTTACATGTAATAAATGTGATGCAAGGACAAAACGTTTGATAAACAGGGTGGCCTATGAAAGAGGCACAGTTTTTCTTCAGGTAAATTGTTTAGTGCATTTATTTATTTGTGTCGTTCAGCCAGCAGCTTTCCTTATACAAGTACAAAACCTTATCTGCCTACTACATTCTCTTTTTTTGAATATGAGACAAGACCATGTCGATATGCTCATTTACTTTCTGAGATATAATGTACATTATTCTCTAATATGCATACCACACACAGTGCGCAGGGTGCCAGGTGTATCACAAGTTTGTTGACAATCTTGGTCTAATTGTTGAGTATGACCTAGGAGAAGAAAATGAGGTGAACACTTGTACTGAAGACTGAATTGTAATGTGTTATTAGAAGCAATGTCATGCAAGTTTGCTCTACAAACATTAGGTTTTAGTTTTCAGAGCATTGATTATTTGAACATTGTCGACTGCTTATATTGAACAGTATTGTGTGCATTGAAAAAGCAACAGATAACCAGTTCATAACCAGGCTTATATGCGCCCAGATAGTATCACAGCTCACAACAGCAGACTACCTTATTATTCCAAAAATGATCTCTTATTAAAGCAAAACGATACATTTTTGCTGGACGTTCCTGGCACTAATCGTATGATATTCACACTGTATACATATCACTCTTTGCTATCATCTTGATGAATTTGATTGTCTGGGGCATCACTTTTCATCGTCGTCTCTTTCTTTTGTTCTTGCTCGTTCAGTGCCTGGTCCACATTTTCTGCTTTGCCATCCTTGGCGCCATCCTTCTTTCTCTTGAGGAACTGGATAAGGCCTTCAAGTGCAATGTCTGTCTCTTCATTCCTCATAAGCACCTCCGCTACCTCGGCTGGAGTCACCATGACCTCCTTAATCAACTCTTCTATCTCTGGGTATGTGGCATGGTGATCTATAGAGTGGTAGTTGGAGGCCAGGATTCTAAACGACTCCGGGCAGCAGTAGCCCATGTGGATGTGCATGTCCATCCTGCCAGGGCGCAGAAGTGCAGGATCGAGCCTCTCCTTGTAGTTAGTTGTGAAGATAATTATTCTCTCCTCCCCGCTTGTTGACCAGAGCCCGTCGACGAAGTTGAGTAGCCCAGATAGCGTCACCTGTTGGAAATAACACACTGTCAGAATGGAAAGAAAGCTAGCGAAGCAAGAAATGCAATGGAATTATCATTTCTGGTGTTTATCTAATCTAACCTTGTCCTCTGAAGGGTTGGATTTGGTGCCCTCTTGACCTTCGTCCCGTTGCTGCAGCTCAACAGTACAGTCGATGTCCTCGATGACAAGAATTGAGCGATTGGTCATTCCGATGAGCAACCTCCGTAGCGTTGAGTTCCAGTTGACCTCAGTCAGCTCAAGATCATATACATCAAACTTGAGGTAATTGGCCATTGCCGCAATCATGCTGGACTTGCCAGTCCCAGGCGGGCCATAGAGCAGGTAGCCTCGTTTCCATGCCTTGCCGATCTTCTTGTAGTATTCCTTTCGCTTGACAAACCTCTCGAGATCATCCATGACGGACTGCTTGAGCTTGTGATCCATGGCAAGCGTGGTGAAGGTTGAGGGGTGGTGGAGATCGATGGCAAACCAGGACTCACCTTCGTTCATGTAGATCTTGAGCGTCCTGTTCTGGTCCTTGATTTTCTTGGCCATGGCGAGGATGTGAGGAAGGTAGGAGGTGAGGGCCTTGTCCTTGTGCTTCCTGTGGAAGCTCATCTCGAAGGAGCGGACCTCGAGCTTGAAGTTGCCGTTGCCGCCGCGGCCGTTGCCGTTGCTGCTGCTGGCGCCTGAGTTGTCCCGGCAGACGAGGCGCCACTTGAACTCGGTGCCCTCGTGGACGTCGGCCATCTCCTCGCCCTCCTCCATGCTGAACATCATGCTCTTGGTCTCGTCGACGCGGCTGACCCGGAGGCGCTGCATGTCGGTGTTGATCCGCGTGGCGAGGTATGCGCGCGCGGCGTCGTAGAGCTGGTTGTTGGTCCAGCCCTCCGTCTCCTCGATGATGATGGTGTGCTGGGAGGACATGTGCGAGCGAAGGTAGCCCATGCCGGAGAAGAGCAGGTCGCGCACCTCGTAGGGGACCAGCTCGTTGACGACGCCCCGCACCAGCATGGCCGACGCTGCGAGGGACGCCGCCGTGGTGACAGCCTTCTTGTACGACTCCATGGCCTTGTCGTAGGACGCCATGGCCGGCGGCGGCGGCGGCGGCGGCGAGCTCTCACTCCTCTGCTTTCTCTGTCACACTTTGCTTCGCGAGCAAGTGTTTAGAAAGTTCAACGTTGCAAGATCGTGCGTGCGTGCTGGTCGGTGTTGAATGGGGGCGTTTAGCTGGCGCACGGTTTTATAGGCACAGCTGGAAGTGGTTGGGTGAGTGGTGAGTCAGTCAAGCTAAAAAATAGTAGTACTGGTCAGATCGGTGCGTTGTCCAGGGAGGAGGCCTTGGCCAAAGTAGAAAAATGGCATCACGCTGCTTAGTGAGTTAGTGGGGAGTTTTTCTAAAGGCAGGGGCATGCATGTTCCTCTGGTGACCGTGCAAAACAAACGCCACAAATGGCTGGGGTTGGGTATTGAAAGCTCAAAGCAGAACCGACTAACTGGAAGCCTTGCTGGACGCCCACTTTCACAAGATGTTTAATTATGTGGTCTCTTTTTTTGCTTATTGGCTGGCTATTTCTTTTTCTGCTGGTGAGCATTCTTGTCCATGTTCAAATGGTCATGATGAATTGATGATGAAGAAACCATGTTGGGTGACCGTTTGGTAGGCTGAGCCAGAATCCTGCACCACTGGCGCAACGAGACGGGCGCCCCTACGCGTCGTGAACATGCCACATGTCACTTTTAGGCCCATCGTTTGGCAGCATGTGCTGCACCGACCCGAACACAAGTGCACATTGTTGCCTGGATACGGCGCTCCATCTTTATTCAGCCACATCACGTGTGTTTGGTTGCTATTTTGGACACCCTGGCAACAGCTTCTCCTCACCACATTTAAATATACATTTAAATATTGTGACTTTACCATCACATAACGGCACACAAACACGATCATAAGCGCGCACACCACAAAGTTATACACAACGAACAGAGTACTTAGTTCCTAATCTAGCGTCAGAGTGGTAAGACACGCGCCTAAACCTGGGGGCAGACTACCCAGGTCCAAAAGCATTGTTCAACAACCTCTACAGGCCAATATGACAGTGAGATATGCACAAAAGCAAGTGTTTAACAGCCTCCTAGAGACTAGCACAACTACATGATCAAACATAAACAGAGATAATGATGGAGCAGCAGCACCTTAACAACGAGGATCAGCATAAGGGCCCTCGCGGTGCCTCTTGCAACCGAAAATGCTGGAGCAGGATGTCTCCTTCTTGAAGACGTCGACCTTGAAGCCGTCAGCCTGAGGGGTGAAGACGATCGTGTCGTCGACGCGGAGCAAAAGCCTGTCGGAGAACTCGCTCCATCCCTTGATGAATCCGACGCGCTGGCCTTTCCACTGTAGCTGCACCTTCCACTCGCAACGCCGGCCCATGTACAAGCAGACTTTCAGTGGGGGGCATTGTTCTTGTGCTTGTACTTGGTGATCAGGAGCTGCTCCATGTACGAGGGCACGGAGGTCGTGGCTCTCCACCTGCACGAAGAACACCGGCAGAAGCTGCCTAGCAGCATGCCCCAAGTCAGCATGACGACCGGTGTCAACCCTGGTGCTATGATCTGGTGGTGAGCATCCATGAACGCTACGTTGGGATCACGCAGCTGCACACAGACGACCATGTTCCTTGCATCCAGTATGGGCCCTTCCGAGGACAGTTCCAGGAAGGGCCAGTACTGCAGATGCAATGAAAATGCAAAGAGTTAGCAATGCACAAATCACTATGAAGTCCATCATGGTGCTTAAGCTTGGCATTGCCAAGCACAAGCACTGTCATGGACAATGACAATGGCAATGCCAAGCTCAAACACAGGCATTATCATGGACTTGACATTGTGCCAATGCCAAGCACAAGCACAGTCAAGCCAATCATGGTGCTTGAGCTTGGCATTGCCAACTGTCATGAACTTGACATTGTCAAGTCCATGATGGTGCTTGAGCTTGGCATGGCAAGCAGAACCACTGTCAAGAACACGCATGCACATTGCCATGAACCCTATCTACATTCCTATCTACATTCACATCTACAATGTCATCATGTCGATCTAAACAAGCGGAGAAGGAGTCGGTTGAAGGTACTTACGATTGGGTGGAGCGACAGCGGCCCACTCTGAGGAGGAAGAGGACGCACATAGGCGCCGGTAGGTCCTTGAGGAGGTCGCACTCCAAATTTGGGTGGAGGAGGAGGCACAGCCGGAGCGTAGATCCTCCGAGACGGCGCTGGAGCCGCGGTCGAGAAGCGGGGCACCGAAGGTGCTGTCGACTGCCGATGAGCACGAGGTCGGCTGAACCCCGACGGCGGCGCGACGGGAGGCGCCCCATTGGGTGCAGGCGGATGCGGCATGATACGTCTCAAACGTATCTATAATTTCTTATGTTCCATGCTAGTTTTATGACAATACTCACATGTTTTATATACATTTTATATCGTTTTGATGCATTTTCCGGCACTAACCTATTAACAAGATGCCGAAGCGCCAGTTCCTGTTTTCTGCTGTTTTTGGTTTCAGAAATCCTACACAGGAAATATTCTCGGAATCGGATGAAACAAAAGCCCACGGTCTTATTTTCCACGGAGCCTTCCAGAAGTCCAAAGAGGAGACAAAGAGGGGCGTCGAGGCGGCCACACCCTAGGGGGGCGCGGCCCCACCCCTGGCCGTGCCGCCCTCTTGGGTGGGCCCCTCGAGCGTTCCCCTACTCTGCCCCTTCGCCTATATATTCTCTCCGTCGCGAAAACCCTATTACCGAGAGCCACGATACGAGAAAAGTTCCAGAGACGCCGCCAATCCCATCACGGGGGATTCAGGAGATCGCCTCCGGCACCCTGCCGGAGAGGGGAATCATCACCGGAGGACTCTGCATCATCATGCCCGCCTCCGGACTGATGCGTGAGTAGTTCATCCTTGGACTATGGGTCCATAGCAGTAGCTAGATGGTTGTGTTCTCCTCTTGTTCTATCATGTTTAGATCTTGTGAGCTGCCTATCATGATCAGGATCGTCTATTTGTAATGCTACATGTTGTGTTTGTTGGGATCCGATGAATATGGAATACTATGTCAAGTTGATTATTGATCTATCATATATGTGTTGTTTATGATCTTGCATGCTCTCCCTTGCTAGTAGAGGCTCTGGCCAAGTTGATACTTGTAACTCCAAGAGGGAGTATTTATGCTCGATAGTGGGTTCATACCTCCATTGAATGCAGGACGTGTGATGAAAGTTCTAAGGTTATGGATGTGTTGTTGCCACTAGGGATAAAACAACAATGCTTTGTCTAAGGATATTTGTATTGTTTACATTACGCACAGTACTTAATGCAATTGTCTGTTGTTTGCAACTTAATACTGGAAGGGGTGCGGATGCTAACCCGAAGGTGGACTTTTTAGGCATAGATGCATGCTGGTAGCGGTCTATGTTCTTTGTCGTAATGCCCTAAGTAAATCTCATATTAGTCATCATGATATGTATGTGCATTGCTATGCCCTCTTTATTTGCCAATCGCCCAACTGTAATTTGTTCACCCAACATGCTATTTATCTTATTGGAGAGACACCACTAGTGAACTGTGGACCCTGATAACGCGTGAAGCACACGTCCGTTGGGAACCCCAAGAGGAAGGTGTGATGCGTACAGCAGCAAGTTTTCCCTCAGCAAAAACCAAGGTTATCGAACCAGTAAGAGATGAAGGCCACGTGAAGGTTGTTGGTGGAGGAGTGTAGTGCGGCGCAACACCACGGATTCCGGCGCCAACGTGGAATCTGCACAACACAATCAAAATACTTTGCCCCAACTTAACAGTGAGGTTGTCAATCTCACCGGCTTGCTGTAAACAAAGGATTAAACGTATGGTGTGGAGAATGATGTTTGTTTGCAATGAGCAGCAGAGAACAATGATTGCAGTAGATTGTATTCAGATGTAAAAGAATGGACCGGGGTCCACAGTTCACCAGTGGTGTCACTCCAATAAGAAATAGCATGTTGGGTGAACAAATTACAGTTGGGCAATTGACAAATAGAGAGGGCATAACAATGCACATACATATCATGATGACTAATATGAGATTTACTTAGGGCATTACGACAAATTACATAGACCGCTATCCAGCATGCATCTATGCCTAAAAAGTCCACCTTCGGGTAAGCATCCACACCCCTTCCAGTATTAAGTTGCAAACAACAGACAATTGCATTAAGTATGGTGCGTAATGTAATCAACGCAAATATCCTTAGACAAAGCATTGATGTTTTATCCCTAGTGGCAACAGCACATCTACAACCTTAGAACTTTCTCACATGTCCTGCATTCAATGGAGGCATGAACCCACTATCGAGCATAAATACTCTCTCTTGGAGTCACAAGTATCAACTTGGCCAGAGCCTCTACTAGCAACGGAGAGCATGCAAGATCATAAACAACACATATATGATAGATTGATAATCAACTTGACATAGTATTCCATATTCATCGGATCCCAACAAACACAACATGTAGCATTACAAATAGAAGATCTTGATCATGATAGGCAGCTCACAAGATCTAACATGATAGCACAATGAGGAGAAGACAACCATCTAGCTACTGCTATGGACCCATAGTCCAAGGATGAACTACTCACACATCAGTCCGTAGGCGATCATGGTGATGTAGAGTCCTCCGGGTGATGATTCCCCTCTCCGACAGGCAGAAGGCGATCTCCTGAATCCCCCGAGATGGGATTGGCGGCGGCGTCTCTGGAACTTTTTCCGTATCGTGGCTCTCGGTAATAGGGTTTTCGCGACGGAGAGTATAAGTAGGCGGAAGGGCAGAGTCGGAGGAGGCACGGGGGCCCCACACCATAGGCCGGCGCGGGCCCCATGCTGGCCGCGCCGCCTTGTGGTGTCGGCGCACCGTGGCCCCACTTCGTATCCTCTTCGGTCTTCTGGAAGCTCCGTGGAAAAATAAGACCCTGGGCTTTCGTTTCGTCCAATTCCGAGAATATTTCCTGTGTAGGATTTCTGAAACCAAAAACAACACAAAACAGGAACTGGGGCTTCGGCATCTCGTTAATAGGTTAGTGCCGAAAAATGCGTATAGATATAAAGTGTGTATAAAACATGTGAGTATTGTCATAAAACTAGCATGGAACATAAGAAATTATAGATACGTTTGACATGTATCAAGCATCCCCAAGCTTAGTTCCTACCCGCCCTCGAGTAGGTAAACGATAACAAGGATAATTTCTGAAGTGACATGCTATCATAATCTTGATCAATACTATTGTAAAGCATATGAGATGAATGAAGTGATTCGAAGCAATGGTAAAGACAATGATTAAACAACCGAATCATATAGCAAAGACTTTTCATGAATAGTACTTTCAAGACAAGCATCAATAAGACTTGCATAGGAGTTAACTTATAAAGCAATAGATTCTTAGTAGAAAGTTTTGAAGCAACACAAAGGAAGATATAAGTTTCAGCAGTTGCTTTCAACTTCAACATGTATATCTCATGGATAATTGTCAACACAAAGTAATATGATGAATGCAAATAAGCAAGTATGTAGGAATCAATGCACACAGTTGACACAAGTGTTTGCTTCTAAGATAGAAAGAGGTAGATAAACTGACTCAACATAAAGTAAAAGAATGGCCCTTCGCAGAGGGAAGCATGGATTACTATTTTTGTGCTAGAGCTTTTATTTTAAAAATATAAAAACAATTTTTTCAATGGTAGTAATAATTCATATGTGTTATGCATAAGATATCCTATAAGTTGCAAGCCTCATGCATAGAATAGCAATAGTGCTCGCACCTTATCCTAATTAGCTTGGATTTACATGGGTTATCATTGCATTACATATGTTTCAACCAAGTGTCAGAAAGGGGTACCTCTATGCCACCTGTACAAAGGTCCAAGGAGATAGATCGCATTTGATTTCTCGTTTTTGATAGATCTCAACTAAGGACATTCATACCAGGACAACATAGAAAACAGATAATGGACTCCTGTTTAATGCATAAGCATTCAACAACAGATAATATTCTCATAAGAGATTGAGGATTAATGTCCAAACTGAAACTTCCACCATGATTCATGGCTTTAGTTAGCGGCCCAATGTTCTTCTCTAACAATATGCATACTCAAACCATTTGATCATGATAAATCACCCTTACTTCAGACAAGACAAACATGCATAGAAACTCACATGATATTCAACAAAGGTGTAATAGTTGATGGCGTCCCCAGAAACATGGTTACCGCTCAACAAGCAACTTATAAGAAATAAGATACATAAGCTACATATTCTTTACCACAATAGTTTTTAAAGCTATTTTCCCATGAGCTATATATTAGAAAGACAAAGAATGAAATTTTAAAGGTAGCACTCAAGCAATTTACTTTGGAATGGCAGAAAAATACCACGTAGTAGGTAGGTATGGTGGACACAAATGGCATAGGTTTTGGCTCAAGGATTTGGATGCACGAGAAGAATTCCCTCTCAGTACAAGGCTTTGGATAGCAAGGTTGTTTGAAGCAAACACAAAGATGAACCGGTACAACAAAACTTACATAAGAACATATTGCAAGCATTATAAAACTCTACACTGTCTTCCTTGTTGTTCAAACACTTCACCAGAAAATATCTAGACTTTAGAGAGACCAATCATGCAAACCAAATTTCAACAAGCTCTATGGTAGTTCTTCATTAATGGGTGCAAAGTACATGATGCAAGAGCTTAAACATGATCTATTTGAGCAAAACAATTGCCAAGTATCAAATTATTCAAGACCATATACCAATTACCACATGAAGCATTTTCTGTTTCCAACCAAATAACAATGAACGAAGCAGTTTTCAACCTTCGCCATGAACATTAAAAGTAAAGCTAAGAACACCAGTGTTCATATGAACGAGCGGAGCGTGTCTCTCTCCCACACAAAGAATGCTAGGATCCAATTTTATTCAAACAAAAACAAAAACAAAAACATACAGACGCTCCAAGTAAAGCACATAAGATGTGACGGAATAAAAATATAGTTTCACTAGAGGTGACCTGATAAGTTGTCGATGAAGAAGGGGATGCCTTGGGCATCCCCAAGCTTAGATGCTTGAGTCTTCTTGAAATATGCAGGGATGAACCACGGGGGCATCCCCAAGCTTAGACTTTTCACTCTTCTTGATCATATTGTATCATCCTCCTCTCTTGACCCTTGAAAACTTCCTCCACACCAAACTCAAAACGAACTCATTAGAGGGTTAGTGCATAATAAAAAATTCACATATTCAGAGGTGACACAATCATTCTTAACACTTCTGGACATTGCTCAAAGCTACTGAAAGTTAATGGAACAAAGAAATCCATTCAACATAGTAAAAGAGGCAATGTGAAATAAAAGGCAGAATCTGTCAAAACAGAACAGTCCGTAAAGACGAATTTTTTAGAGGCACTTAACATGCTCATATGAAAAATCTCAAATTGAATGAAAGTTGCGTACATATCTGAGGATCACTCATGAAAATTTGCAGATTTTTGTGAGTTACCTACAGAGAGACCTACTCAAATTCGTGACAGCAAGAAATCTGTTTCTGCGCAGAAATCCAAATCTAGTATCAACCTTACTATCAAAGACTTTACTTGGCACAACAATGCAATAAAATAAAGATAAGGAGAGGTTGCTACAGTAGTAATAACTTCCAACACTCAAATATAAAACAAAAGTGCAGAAGTAAAATAATGTGTTGTCTCCCATAAGCGCTTTTCTTTAACGCCTTTCAGCTAGGCGCAGAAAGTGTGAATCAAGTATT
This sequence comes from Lolium perenne, assembly GCF_019359855.2. Taxonomy (NCBI): domain Eukaryota; kingdom Viridiplantae; phylum Streptophyta; class Magnoliopsida; order Poales; family Poaceae; genus Lolium; species Lolium perenne. Next base: position 186,835,822 of record NC_067246.2, on the reverse strand, counting down.
ATCAAGAGATGAAGCATTAACATCATAATTTGTTCTAATAATAGAATCAAAAGGTAACTTCATTCTCTTTCTAGGGAAGTGTTCCATACCTTTCTTGCGAGAAAATTGATACTTAATATTCCCTTCCTTCATATCAATGATAGCACCAACAGTTCGAAGAAAAGGTCTTCCCAAAATAATGGGACAAGATGCATTGCTTTCAATATCCAAGACAACAAAATCAACGGGGACAAGGTTATTGTTAACCGTAATGTGAACATTATCAATCCTCCCCAAAGGTTTCTTTATAGAATTATCAGCAAGATTAACATCCAAATAACTGTTTTTCAATGGTGGCAAGTCAAGCATATTATAGAGTTTCTTAGGCATAACAGAAATACTTGCACCAAGATTACATAAAGCATTACAATCAAAATCATTGACCTTCATCTTAATGATGGGCTCCCAACCATCTTCCAACTTCCTAGGAATGGAAGTTTAAAGTTTTAATTTCTCTTCTCTAGGTTTAATGAGAGCATTTGTAATATGTTTTGTAAAGGCCAAATTTATAGCACTAGCATTAGGATTTCTAGCAAGTTTTTGCAAGAACTTAATAACTTCAGAGATATGACAATCATCAAAATCTAAACCATTATGATCTAAAGCAATGGGATCATTGTACCCAATATTTTGAAAAAAATTAGCAGTTTTATCACAAACAGTTTTAGCAGTTTTAGCAGTTTCAGGCAGTTTTGCACGCTTTGCATTAGGAGTAGAAACATTGCCAACACCAATTATTTTACCATTAATAGTAGGGGGTTTAGCAACATGTGAAGCATCAACATTACTAGTGGTGGTAATAGTCCAAACTTTAGCTACATTATTCTCTTTAGCAAAATTTTCCTCTTTTTCCCACCTAGCATGCAATTAAGCCATCAATCTAATATTTTCATTAATTCGAACTTGAATAGCGTTTGCTGTAGCAAATGACTTAATATCTTTAGTTTCATTAGGCATAACTTTCAATTTTAAAAGATCAACATCAGCAGCAAGACTATCAACCTTAGAAGCAAGAACATCAATTTTACCAAGCTTTTCTTCAACAGATTTATTAAAAGCAGTTTGTGTACTAATAAATTATTTAAGCATGGCTTCAAGACCAGAGGGTACACTCCTATTATTGTTGTAAGAATTACCATAAGAATTACCATAACCATTACCATTATTAGAAGGATATGGCCTATAGTTGTTACCAAAATTATTCCTATAAGCATTGTTGTTGAAATTGGTATTTTTAATGAAGTTCACATCAACATGCTCTTCTTGAGCAACCAATGAAGCTAAAGGAACATTATTAGGATCAACATTAGATCTACCATTAACAAGCATAGACATAATAACATCAATCTTATCACTCAAGGAGGAGGTTTCTGTTGGAGATATGCCCAAGAGGCAATAATAAAATGGTTATTATAATATATCTTTGTGTGTATGATAATGTTTACATACCATGCTATAATTGTATTAACCAAAACATTGATACATGTGTGTTATGTGAACAACAAGGAGTCCCTAGTAAGCCTCTTGTATAACTAGTTTGTTGATTAATAGATGATCATGGTTTCGTGATCATGAACATTGGATGTTATTAATAACAAGGTTATGTCATTAATGAATGATGTAATGGACACACCCAATTAAGCGTAGCATAAGATCACGTCATTAAGTTCATTTGCTATAAGCTTTCGATACATAGTTACCTAGGCCTTTCAACCATGAGATCATATAAATCACTTATACCGGAAGGGTAATTTGATTACATCAAACGTCACTGCGTAAATGGGTGGTTATAAAGGTGGGATTAGGTATTCAGAAAGTATGAGTTGAGGCATATGGATCAACAGTGGGATTTGTCCACCCCGATGACGGATAGATATACTCTGGGCCCTCTCGGTGGAATGTCGTCTAATTAGCTTGCAAGCATATGAATGGTTCATAAGAGACCACATACCACGGTACGAGTAAAGAGTACTTGTCAGGAGACGAGGTTTAACAAGGTATAGAGATACCGATGATCAAACCTCGGACAAGTAAAATATCGCGTGACAAAGGGAATCGGTATCGTATGTGAATGGTTCATTCGATCACTAAGTCATCGTTGAATATGTGGGAGCCATTATGGATCTCCAGATCCCGCTATTGGTTATTGATCAGAGAGAGGTCTCAACCATGTCTACATAGTTCGCGAACCGTAGGGTGACACACTTAAGGTTTGATGTCGTTTAAGTAGATATGGAATATGGAATGGAGTTCGAAGTTTTGTTCGGAGTCTCGGATGGGATCCAGGACATCACGAGGAGGTCTGGAATGGTCCGGAGAATAAGATTCATATATAGGAAGTCATATTCGAAGTTTGGAAATGATCCAGTGCATTTATGGCAGGTTCTAGAAAGTTCTAGAAAAGTCCGGAAGAAATCACCATGGAAAGTGGAGTCCCGGAGGGACTCCACCTTGCATGGCCAGCCAAACCCTAAGGGGAGGAGTCCCAGGTGGGCTCCACCATAGGTGGCCGGCCAACACCCCCAAGGAAGGGGTGGGAGCCCCACCTTGAGTGGGATTCCCACCTTGAGTAGGTTTCCCACCTATGGGAGGTTTTGTTGTTGGGGTCTTATTCGAAGACTTGGACTACAACTCTTGGGGATTTCCACCTATATAATGAGGAGGAGAGGGAGGGGGCAGCCCACTCTTGGCCGCACCACCTAGGGCTCCCCATGGCCGGCGCCCTACCCCCTCTCTCTCCCCAAACCCTAGCGCCCCTCCTCCACATACTACTCCCGCAGCGCATAGGCGAAGCCCTGCCGGAGTTCTCCACCACCACCACCACGCCGTCATGCTGCCGGGATTCCGAGGAGGATCTACTACTTCCGCTGCCCGCTGGAACGGGGAGGAGGACGTCGTCTTCATCAACACCGAACGTGTGACCGAGTACGGAGGTGCTGCCCGATTGTGGCACCGTCAAGATCTTCTACGCGCTTTTGAAAGCGGCAAGTGATCATCTTCTGCAACAACGAGATCTAATCTCGTAGGCTTTGGAAATCTTCAAGGGTTAGTCTCGTTCATCCCCTCGTTGCTCCCATCTTCTAGATTGCATCTTGGCTTGGATTGCGTTCTCGCGGTAGGAAATTTTTTGTTTTCTATGCTACGAATCCCATCAGTGGTATCAGAGCCGTGTCTATGCATAGATTGGTTGCATGAGTAGAACACAATTGTTTTGTGGGCATTGATGCTTTGTTGTCTTTAGTTCGTGTACTTTGCATCTTGCGGCATGGTGGGATGAAGCGGCTCGGGCTAACTTTACATGACCGCGTTCATGAGACTTGCTCCACGTTCGACATGCAACTTGTATTGCATAAGTGGCTTTGCGGGTGTCTGTCTCTCCCACCATAGTGAAGATTCAATTTACTCTTTCTATTGACAACACTAGTATCACCGTTGTGGTTCATGTTCGTAGGTAGATTGGATCTTACTCGAAAACCCTAAACCACGTAAAATATGCAAACCAAATTAGAGACGTCTAACTTGTTTTTGCAGGGTTTGGTGATGTGATATGGCCATGATGTGATGATGAATATGTATGAGATGATCATTATTGTATTGTGGCAATCGGCAGGAGCCTTATGGTTGTCTTTAAATTTCATGTTGAGTAGTATTTCAAAGTAGTTGTAATAGTTGCTACATGAGGTGAACAACCATGAAGACGGCGCCATGGACCTTGACGCTACGCCGACGATGATGGAGATCATGCCCGTTGATGATGGAGATCATGTCCGTGCTTTGGAGATGAAGATCAAAGGCGCAAAGACTAAAGGGCCATATCATATCACATATGAATTGCATGTGATGTTAATCCTTTATGCATCTTATTTTGCTTAGAACGCGACGGTAGCATTATAAGATGATCCCTCACATTAATATCAAGATAATAAAGTGTTTTCCCCTCGTATGCACCGTTGATATAGTTCGTCGTTTCGAAGCATCTCGTGATGATCGGATGTGATAGACTCAACGTTCACATACAACGGGTATAAGCCATGTTGCACACGCGGAATACTTGGGTTTGCTTGACGAGCCTAGCATGTACAGACATGGCCTCGGGACAACGGAAACCGAAAGGTTGAACACGAGTCATATGGATGATATGATCAACATGTTGATGTTCACCATTGAAGCTACATCATCTCACGTGATGATCGGTTTTGGTGTAGTGGATGTGGATCGTGTGCCACTTAACAACTATGAGGGATGTTGTATTAAGTGGGAGTTCATTAGTAATTAGATTAAAACATGAACTAATTATCATGAACATAGTTTGAGTAGTATTTTGAATTAATTTTGTAGTATTGGCATCCGTTTTCTACCATGCGCTAGTCTTAATTGAGATAGAAATATTGTTAAGTCTGACAAGAAACTTTACGGACTATTACCGTATTGTTAAAGAATCAAGAAATGATTAAGTCCTATTGCAAATTTTTAGTAAACCTCACATTGTTGATTCAAAGAGCTATGGTTTCAATTAGTACCTAAAATTATCTTGTCTCCATGAAAATTGAAGTTCAAATCTGTTTGAAAAGTAAGGAGCTGAAAATTTAGTTTTCAGAAATAATCAAGGTATGAGATATATGTGATATCTAAGACCTTATTGCAAGATGATAGAATATAATTTGGTGAGACTACATAAACTCATAAGTTTTATGGGAATGTACGAAGGTTGAAGACGCAAGGCATCCCAATTCTCCAACTATTGGGGCACTAATGATATTCGCATATCCATGAAGTGATCATCCTTAGTATGCACCGTTGCTAAGACTCGTCGTTTCGAAGCATCTCGTGATGATCGGGTGTTATAGATTCTACGTGTGCATACAACGGGTGCAAGCCAGATTTGCACATGCGAATACTAAGGTTAAACTTTATGAGCCTAGCATGTACATACATGGTCTCAGAAAGTCGTCATGAATTGATGGATAAAATTATGAGTGAAATTGTTCATCATATTACAAAGTTACTAATAGTGAAATCTAGAACACTTGTCATATGATGATCAACTTCAAAGTAAGAACCTCAAGGTTATTGGTATTTGACCAACAAACCTAGAAGTTATTGATAGTGAAGTGTTTTCTGAGAATGAGGAAAGCTAAAAGAGAAGCTACAAAAGATATTTTGGCAGAAAGAAAGAAAAGACTAGAAAGTATAGCTCAGGTGTATATAAATGATATACATGTTATGAGTGTATTCCTAGTTTGGTCACACAATGAAATTCTTGGGTATCTGTACCATATTGGTTGGTATGAAGTGTCATACAAAACAACGCAATACAAGAATACAATGGCCTAAGTGACTGACAAGGAATATGATAGGAATGCACGTCTGGAACAAAAATAAAATGTTATTATGTTCGTTGTTGGCATTCTATCTAGCCCTTAGAATTTAGGGATTTCTATTTTCGTGCCCTCGGTTCCTTAGTTGTGCTCAGTTTTCCCCAGCCCCTTAGTTTTTCCTCACTTTTCCCCAAGTCCTTGTTTGAAACCCGCAGAAGGCAGCTCAGACGGCAGGATTCCCGTTAAGTTGACCGCTCCGTTCTGACGTGTGGGACCGCGTCGTGTGGGCCCGCGTCGCGTGGGGCTGGTAGAAAGGGACCGCGTGGGACAGGACGAGATAGCGTTTGGTTGCACGTGAGCAGGAGCTGGGTTTTGTCTCTCTCGGCCATTGGCATTTCCCTTTTAAGAGTACCTTTTCTGCCTCCTTCTCTCTGCCTTTTTTCACATAATTAGTATCAAATCTAGAGAAGCTTGCATTTCTGTCTTTCTTCAATTATTATTTGTGCCTTTTGGCCCTGGTTGTTTTCCCAATATGGCAGCAAATCTAGTAGGGAGCCCAACCTAGTACTCCATCTGGTCCATATGTATGTAGTTAAATCTAGAAGCAAATCTACAGGGAATGTACGATAAATTCACAAGGTCATATAGTAGAATAGGGATAGATAATATAGATAATAAGCTGCATTCAGCAGCCAAACATAGTAGGGTTCGAGGTTCTTCACAGCAAGACAAAGCACCATCATACTAACAACATAACAACGAGGGATCCCTAGCTAACAACAAAGGGATCCCAACAACAAAATGGAGGAGGCAGCAGCAGAAGACACGTCCAGACTCCGCCTACCCCATCTGCCTCTGCCTCCACTTGTTGCTCCCCTTGGGAGCCTTGGGCTTGAGCGGAGGCATGCGCCCGCCGGAGATCTCCACCCGCTGGATGCTGCGGAGGTGCATGCCGAGCGCCAAGTGCTTGGCGCGGAAGGAGTTGGGGTTCACCGACGCGCCGACCTTGGGGTTGGTGTGGCCGATGTTCTCGGCATGCGTGAGGACGCAGTTGAAGTCAGTGCCGCCGAGCCTCCTAGTGCAGAAGGGGCACCTGTAGACACCCTTGGCGACGTCGAGGTAGGAGACATACTGGCCGACCTGCAGCCTCCGCAGCACCTGGCGAGTCTTGACGTCATGGTGCTCATCGTCGCTGCCGACGTCGCTGCCGTACCTGATCCATATCAAATGGGAATTTATTAGTGAATGAGTTGCAAACGTGCATGATAACAAAGTTAGGAAAACAGAGGCAGCCTCGGTTAGAGTGGACACGATTATATGTCTACAGGGACGGTGTAAGCGAACCAAAGCTCATGCACAACAGATTTGTACACGGAAATGGTTCGCTGAACCCTCCCTGTAAAAATCTGTGCCCACCGATTCATCATAGGCAAAGAAACAGATTCCAGATCTGAACTTGAACACATTCCAGATTATTTGCAAAATTAAACGGTTGATATCTTTTGATTCGTGCATAAAATAACTGATTGAGATCCTATGATTACTTGCATAAATTAACTGATTGAGATCCCATTATTACTTGCATAAATTAACCGAACGGCCGAAACCCAAATCTTGAACGAAATCAAGGAGGGATCAAAGCAAAATGGAATAAAATCGGCGCAAATATTAGCCCAATACTCATCCATCCACAGATCCATCTACACCAGCACAAATAGGGTTCAAAAAGGAATGGGGAACAAAAAGGAAGCAAACCGTAGTTACCTCGTTCCATGGGTCCTCTATGGAGGTGTCGTAGCGGTTCGGGGGCGGGACGTACGGCACCGGCTCGTAGGGGTCCCATCCCGGCGGGATCTGACCGCGACCGGCGGCAGCAGCCTCCGATGCACCGGCGGAGGTGGCGGCGACGTCCGTTGAGGGGACGGCGGCGACGTCCGTTGAGGGGACGGCGTCGAAGAGGGAGGCGTCGCGCTTGGAGCCGACGGCGCCGTGGACGATGGGATTGGCATTCTCCTTGTCCATCTCGCCGGCAGAGGAGAGGGAGAGGGAGAGGGTTTTTTGCTTTGGAGAAGATGATGGGACGTGAGAGAGGCGGCGTTGCGTAGGCGAGTGAGAGTGACAGAGATAGTGGGAGGAGGCGTCTATAAAGGCAAGGGGTGGTTAATGCGACCCGCGTCCTACGCGTCCACCGCTGCACGTCTGCACGTCTTGGACTTCTGCAATGCGCCACGCGTCCACGATTGCACGTCTTCGACTTCGCACCGCGACCGGCGTCTACGCGTCAAATATTGCACGTCTTTCATTTCTCGCACCGCAACATGCGTCCTCGAGTCTAACCCTGGAAATTTAGATATACTCGTGTATAACCTCGAGCATTATACTAGCATTTTTTGTGTGCTCAGTTGTCCCCTTGAGTGCTTATACGGGCTAGTGCACTATGCTCGCTTTTACCCTCAAGTAGCTGGTCAACAGACAGTCAACAAATGGGATTAACTAGTTAAATGAGTCATTTAATGTGCAAAAATTCCGAAAAATAGTGGCACATACTCATGGAGTCTTCACCACAAATTGCCAGTTCTCAAAACATAGATAAGTCATAGATAAATCAAGTTTTACCACAAATTTCCACTTCTCAAAGGCCTTCTCAAATCACCTAGTAGCTATGAAGGTGCATGGTTTTCCACAATAAGCCCTTCCCAAAACAGCTTTCCCCAAAACATACTTTGTCTAAATGAGGCCACAATTCTCACACTCATGTATATTTGTATTGCAAATAGTTTGAGATAGGCCAAGATGGGTTTTATTCTACAAAACACGCATTTTCCATTTTTTAAATCTCATATTTGAATCCCTTAGTCTGTTTATTACATAGGTGCCCTTGGTTTCTTGATACTACTCAGTTTTGCCCTCTCCCTCCACAAATTCTCTCACACGTGCAACATTGCCCTGATTGGTCTAGCCCATGTCACGCGGATCGTGCCCGCCGACCGTTGATCGTATGATCTAACGGGCAGGATAACCCCTCTCTCTCTCTGTCGGCTGTTACCTTCCACTCTCTAAGTTTGCTAAATGGCGGTTTTCTGTATTTATTTTCACGCGCTAAAAATTATAAACTCTTTTAGGCATTACTTTTCACGCAAAAAATGATAAACCATCACCGATTTGTTGTAGCCATAAATTTTCACGCAAAAAATGATAAACCGTCACCGATTTGTTGTAGCCATTAATTTTCACGAAAATCCCAAATGATAAACCATCACCGATTTGTTGTAGCCATTAATTTTCACGCAAAAAATGATAAACCATCACCGATTTGTTGTATCCATTACCTTTCACGCAAAAAATGATAGACCATCACCGATTTCTTGTAGCCATTACTATTCACGGTAAAAATGATAAACGAACCAATCTATCTATCTCTGTATTTGAAGTTTGAAGGGTTCACCATCTAGTTATGTTAACTTTCGAGGTTTTGACCTGAAAACAAATGGGTATTATAAAGGGAAATAAAAGTTCAAAAAATGTAAAAACGAAACAATCTACCTATCTTTGTATAGAAGATCGTCTGTATGATTTTTGAGGTCATTTAGAGAAGGTAGAAAAAAATCCCTTTTGAGAAGGTCGAAAAAACCTAACTTGTTACAAAAGCTGGTTTCAGTGAGACCTAACCAAATTTGGCATACATTATGCCATATCTATAACAACAAGGAATATCTAAAAGGGAAAGTTTCACAAAATTTGAAATTTATGGCGAAAATGATGCCATACATGATGCTGTTTTTCGAGGTTTTGACCTGAAAATCAATTGGATATTATAAAAGGAAATAAAAAGTTCGAAAAATATAAAAACGAAACAATCTATCTATCTATGTATAGAAGATCAGCTGTATGAAATTTGAGGTCATTTAGAGGAGGTAGAATAAATCACCTTGTTAGAAAAGCTGGTTTCAGTGAGACGAAACGGCATGCGTTTAAGCAAAGTGATTTTTTCGAACATCTCCAAATGATCCCAAATTTGCCATACATGATGCCATACGTGTAACAACAAGGAACCCTATCTAAAAAGTGTCAAAAAAATTTGCCCAACCGTATAGCTCTATCAAAAAGAACCTCACCATGGCGCTAGTATAATTTTGGGCTTAGTTACAAACTTTCGTTACCTAACCTTCAACACGAAACTTGTTTCAAATCACTTTTGGCGTACAAGAAACAAATCCCTCCTTGATTCGAGCACCACAGCCTCCAAACTTTGCCGATGCCGATATCGGCATGGTCGAACGGCTATGCTCGACGCCACCGTTAGGTCACCGTCGGGATGCACCCTCAATCCCGTCCCTCATTCGATCACCGACACACCAGTGATACCACCGAGGCCAATGCCGAACGTACATGCTGATGCCAATGCCGAACATGCATCCACGCCGATGTGGGCACGGCCACGCCGCCCCGCTATGTTGGACGCCACAGACCACCGCGAGGTCTTTCCCTTCGCCACCACACTCTTCTAGCACCCATCTATACACGCCAGAAAGGAGAGACACTAGTTTTCTCTACATTGCTCGCGTTCGTGTCGGACACGGTCAGTCAAAGTTTTGAGGTAGTCGTCGATGTCGTTGACCATTTCTTCTCTTCTTTGCATGGTTAAACGCGTCTAGTTCATATCTATCTAATGCGTCTGGTCTCGCCTCATGCAGTTCTTTGTGGACGTCGATCTCATCTCGGCACTCCGCAGGCCACCTCCTCTGTGCCATCGCTGTAGAGCTCCGTTTAAAAATCTATTCCTACCCGTGTATTGCCCCTTGTATTAGCGCCATGGCCCACTTGTCATTCGATATACCGAAGCCCCACTCGTGCGTGTTTTGGTCAGGGATACAACGATGCTTACGGTCAAACAAAGATGGATGGTCTGACGTGTCTTTGCGGGCTCTACATGGCCCCACTAGTCAGAAGATAACGGTCAACCGTCGGGCAACCGGCCGTTACAACATCTGTGATGGTTTCAGACAAGGTCTTGGGGAAAACTGAGGAAAAACTAAGGAGCTGGGGAAAACTGAGCACAACTAAGGAACCGAGGGCACGAAAATAGAAATCCCTAGAATTTATAATAAAGAACTTAATAATTGTTATTTTGTTCTGGTCAAACGAAAACAATGAGTTGTTCAAATTATGAAATTACTCCATGTACGATGGATAAGTTATTATAAATCTTAATGGTTATACACACGTGCATAATACTGACGCTAAAATGCCATAAGGAAAATGATTTGAATTCCACTTATCTGTGGAACCGCCATTTAGGTCATGTTAGAAAGGAACGCATGAAGGAACTCCATGCAAATGGACTTTTGGAGTCATTTGATTTTTGAATCGTTTGGCGCTTGCAAATCTTTTCTAAAAGAGAATGACTAAAATACCATTCATAGGCCAAGAGTTGAACGGGCAACTAACTTAGTGAAAACATACATGATGATATATGTGGTTCACTGGGCATAGTTGTGTGTGGGAGATTCTTGTACTTCATGAAAACTTCCAACAATGAATTGAGTATATATATGTGGATATATTCGATAAGGAAGAAGTTTGAAACATTTGAATAGATTCAAATAAATTTCAGCATGAAGTGGAAATCATCGTAATAGAAAAGTCAAATATCTATGATTGGATCATTGGGAAAATATTTGAATTATGAGTTTTAGCGAACATCTAAGAGAGTTATGAAATTGTTCTACAACTCACATTTCTTGGAGTATCATAGTGATGATATAGTATCCGAGAGATGTATCCAAACCTTGTTGGGTTAATGATGAGATAAAAATAAAATGATGCCATTATATTTTTGTGGATTATGCTTTAGTGACTACCGCTTTTTACACTAAATAGAGCATCATCATGATCCGTTGAAATGACACCATACGAGTTATGGCATGGGTATAAACCCTAATAGTCCTTTCTTTAAATTTTGATCTAAGAGTTTACAACCAAAATCAGATGAATGTCTTTGTTGGTTATCCCAAAGTATTGATTGGAAATTCTTTCCACTATGGATACAAAGACAAAAGTATTTGTCGATGTTTCTTATTTATTTCCAAGAAATTGTTTCTAGCGAAGTATTTGAGTGAGAGGACAATAGAATTTGATAAGGTTTATGAACCTGAGCATAATGATCAGAGTAGCGCAGCATCGGAATTGGTTTCGGAAGCGGCCACGACGATCATGGCTCCCATGAATACAAAGTGTTTTAGCCATGGAGATCGAAGTACATATTGAACCTTGTAGGTATGGTTTACTTTGTGATCAAATAAATGATTTGTGGACAAAGGATTGATTTTGAACAATGATAAACCAACTACAAACAAAGAAGTTATGATGGGCACTGACTCCGTTAAAATGGCTATACGCCATGAAATCCAAGATAGATGAATATTTTTTGAAAGTAAATGGATCTATAAAATTGATGGACTTGGATGAAATATCCTTGAAGAAGCTCGACTTGTCGAAAAGTTGTTTACGACAAAGTTCAAAGAGTTGACTACGATAAGATTAGATCTTCCGTAGCAATGCTTATAGTCTATGTGGATTATTCTAGTAATCACTACATATTTATTTTATGAGATATGCTAGTAGGATGGCAAAATACATTACTTATCAGAAGTGTGTATTAAAGGTGTATACAAGATACAACCAAGAGTTTTGCTGGTCCGTGGAATACTAGATAGGTATACAAACTTCAATTGGATGAAGTGAGTATCGCGGAGTTGGAATCTTCACCAGATGAAATAGTCAAAGAGTTTTTGATTTCATCAGAAACGATGAAGAGGCTTGCATTTGCAAGAAATTAAGTGGGAGCGCTGAGACATATTTATAATACTTTATGTAGATGACATATAGTTGGTTATAAATGATGTAATTATATACTTGATTAAAAGGTTTCATTGAAACTTAAGTTCAATGAAAGGATATGGACTGAAACATATTTAGTGTCAAGATCTATGAAGATAGATTGAAACACATAATAAGTTTAAGTCAAAATACATAGAATGGATATTGAAGTAGTTCAATATAGAAATATTAAGAAAATGTTCTTGTCATGTGAAGGTTTAACAAGACTTGAGTGTATCTGACACTCGATGAGTAAAAACACATGAGTGATTTTAGATCACGAATAATATGTACAAAATCAGATATCCTGTGCTCTAAAAAGTTAGGAGCATATACCAGAATGATTCATGTGATGATTATTGGACAACAGTAAGAATATCCTTGAGTACTTTAGAAGAACCAATGATATAAATATTTTTTTATAGGGGGTAATGACAAACAAATCGCTGTAAGGTGTTGCACCGATATTAGTTTGGTCACATATAAAAATAAAATTCAATCTCTAATTAAGCTAAAGTGTTGTTTAAAAGGTAGCACAATGAGCTAGAATTTGTCTATGCTAGATTTAGATGAATTCTAAATATTGTGACGGATTCTACAAACGAAGGCAGAGTATGTCATTGTTTTGACAATGACTGAGGATGTTTAAGTCGAGGAGTTCTTTGAGAACTTGGTGTAGTTCCGACAGTGTCAGAACTTTGAAGCTATATTGTGTATGACAATATTGGTGACATATTTCAGACTGCGGAATTAAGGTTCCATCAGAAGACCAAACATATTTAATGCCAACTCATTTGGAAAATGAGTAATGCGTGAAGACGCAAATGAATTGCAAAATACATACGTTTCTGAGCGTGTCAGATCCGTTGACTAAAACCTCTCCCGTGAGCAAAACATGATAAAGCACCGGAAGGCCAAGGTGTTATATCTTTACGAATGTAAACTAGATTATTGACTCTAGTGCAAGTGAGAGACTGTTGGAGATATTCCCAAGAGGCAATAATAAAATGGTTATTATAATATATCTTTGTGTTTATGATAATGTTTACATACCATGCTATAATTGTATTAACCGAAACATTGATACATGTGTGTTATGTGAACAACAAGAGTCCCTAGTAAGCCTCTTGTATAACTAGCTTGTTGATTAATATATGATCATGGTTTCGTGATCATGAACATTGGATGTTATTAATAACAAGGTTATGTCATTAATGAATGATGTAATGGACACACCCAATTAAGCGTAGCATAAGATCACGTCATTAAGTTCATTTGCTATAAGCTTTCGATACATAGTTACCTAGTCCTTTCAACCATGAGATCATATAAATCACTTATACCGGAAGGGTACTTTGATTACATCAAATGCCACTGCGAAAATGGGTGGTTATAAAGGTGGGATTAGTTATTCGGAAAGTATGAGTTGAGGCATATGGATCAACAGTGGGATTTGTCCATCCCGATGACGGATAGATATACTCTGGGCCCTCTCGGTGGAATGTCGTCTAATTAGCTTGCAAGCATATGAATGGTTCATAAGAGACCACATACCACGGTACGAGTAAAGAGTACTTGTCAGGAGACGAGGTTGAACAAGGTATAGAGATACCGATGATCAAACCTCGGACAAGTAAAATATCGCGTGACAAAGGGAATCGGTATCGTATGTGAATGGTTCATTCGATCACTAAGTCATCGTTGAATATGTGGGAGCCATTATGGATCTCCAGATCCTGCTATTGGTTATTGGTCAGAGAGAGGTCTCAACCATGTCTACATAGTTCGCGAACCGTAGGGTGACACACTTAAGGTTTGATGTCGTTTAAGTAGATATGGAATATGGAATGGAGTTCGAAGTTTTGTTCGGAGTCTCGGATGGGATCCAGGACATCACGAGGAGGTCCGGAATGGTCCGGAGAATAAGATTCATATATAGGAAGTCATATTCCAAGTTTGGAAATGATCCAGTGCATTTATGGCAGATTCTAGAAAGTTCTAGAAAAGTCTGGAAGAAATCACCATGGAAAGTGGAGTCCCAGAGGGACTCCACCTTGCATGGCCAGCCAAACCCTAAGGGGAGGAGTCCCAGGTGGGCTCCACCATAGGTGGCCAGCCAACCCCCCAAGGAAGGGGTGGGAGTCCCACCTTGAGTGGGATTCCCCCTTGAGTAGGTTTCCCACCTATGGGAGGTTTTGTTGTTGGTGTCTTATTCGAAGACTTGGACTACAACTCTTGGGGATTTCCACCTATATAATGAGGAGGAGAGGGAGGGGGCAGCCCACTCTTGGCCGCACCACCTAGGGCTCCCCATGGCCGGCGCCCTACCCCCTCTCTCTCCCCAAACCCTAGCGCCCCTCCTCCACATACTACTCCCGCAGCGCATAGGCGAAGCCCTGCCGGAGTTCTCCACCACCACCACCACGCCGTCATGCTGCCGGGATTCCGAGGAGGATCTACTACTTCCGCTGCCCGCTGGAACGGGGAGGAGGACGTCGTCTTCATCAACACCGAACGTGTGACCGAGTACGGAGGTGCTGCCCGATTGTGGCACCGTCAAGATCTTCTACACGCTTTTGAAAGCGGCAAGTGATCATCTTCTGAAACAACGAGATCTAATCTCGTAGGCTTTGGAAATCTTCAAGGGCTAGTCTCGTTCATCCCCTCGTTGCTCCCATCTTCTAGATTGCATCTTTGCTTGGATTGCGTTCTCGCGGTAGGAAATTTTTTGTTTTCTATGCTACGAATCCCATCAGTTTCTTCAACAGAATTTACCTTCTTACCTTGTGGAGTCCTTTCAGTGTGCCATTCAGAGTAATTTATCATCATATCATCAAGAAGCTTTGTTGCGGCGCCTATGGTGATGGACATAAAAGTACCTCTAGCAGCTGAATCCAATAGGTTCCTGATGGCGTGTACATCACACGTCCGTTGGGAACCCCAAGAGGAAGGTGTGATGCGTACAACGGCAAGTTTTCCCTCAGTATGAAACCAAGGTTTATCGAACCAGTAGGAGCCAAGAAGCACGTTGAAGGTTGATGGCGGTGAGATGTAGTGCGGCGCAACACCAGGGATTCCGGCGCCAACGTGGAACCTGCACAACACAAACCAAGTACTTTGCCCCAACGAAACAGCGAGGTTGTCAATCTCACCGGCTTGCTATAACAAAGGATTAGATGTATAGTGTGGAAGATGATTGTTTGCAGAAAACAAGAGAACAGATTGCAAGAGATTGTATTTCAGTAAAGAGAATTGGACCGGGGTCCACAGTTCACTAGAGGTGTCTCTCCCATAAGATAAACAGCATGTTGGGTGAACAAATTACAGTTGGGCAATTGACAAATAAAGAGGGCATGACCATGCACATACATATTATGATGAGTATAGTGAGATTTAATTGGGCATTACGACAAAGTACATAGACCGCTATCCAGCATGCATCTATGCCTAAAAAGTCCACCTTCAGGTTATCATCCGAACCCCTTCCAATATTAAGTTGCTAACAACAGACAATTGCATTAAGTATTGCGCGTAATGTAATCAGTAACTACATCCTCGAACATAGCACCAATGTTTTATCCCTAGTGGCAACATCACATCCATAATCTTAGAGGTTTCTGTCACTCCCCCAGATTCACGGAGACATGAACCCACTATCGAGCATAAATACTCCCTCTTGGAGTTACAAGCATCTACTTGGCCAGAGCATCTACTAGTAACGGAGAGCATGCAAGATCATAAACAACACATAGATATAAATTGATAATCAACATAACAAGTATTCTCTATTCATCGGATCCCAACAAACACAACATATAGAATTACAGATAGATGATCTTGATCATGTTCGGCAGCTCACAAGACCCGACAATTAAGCACAATGGGGAGAAGACAACCATCTAGCTACTGCTATGGACCCATAGTCCAGGGGTAGACTACTCACACATCACTCTGGAGGTGACCATGGCGGCGTAGAGTCCTCCGGGAGATGATTCCCCTCTCCGGCAGGGTGCCGGAGGCGATCTCCTGAATCCCCCGAGATGGGATTGGCGGCGGCGTCTCTGGAAGGTTTTCCGTATCGTGGCTCTCGGTACTGGGGGTTTCGCGATGAAGGCTTTACGTAGGCGGAAGGGTAGGTCAGGGGGCGTCACGAGGGGCCCAGGAGACAGGGCGGCGCGGCCAAGGGTGGGGCCGCGCCGCCTGCCCTCCTGGCCACCTCGTGGCCCCACTCCGTTGACTCTTCGGTCTTCTGGAAGCTTCGTGGCAAAATAGGACCCTGGGCGTTGATTTCGTCCAATTCCGAGAATATTTCCTTACTAGGATTTCTGAAACCAAAAACAGCAGAAACAAGAATCGGCACTTCGGCATCTTGTTAATAGGTTAGTTCCAGAAAATGCACGAATATGACATAACGTGTGCATAAAACATGTAGATATCATCAATAATGTGGCATGGAACATAAGAAATTATCGATACGTCGGGGACGTATCAACATCCCCAAGCTTAGTTCCTGCTCGTCCCGAGCAGGTAAACGATAAACAAAGATAATTTCTGGAGTGACATGCCATCATAACCTTGATCATACTATTTGTAAGCATATGTAGTGAATGCAGCGATCAAAACAATGTATATGACATGAGTAAACAAGTGAATCATATAGCAAAGACTTTTCATGAATAGTACTTCAAGCCAAGCATCAATAAGTCTTGCATAAGAGTTAACTCATAAAGCAATAAGTCAAAGTAGAGGTATTGAAGCAACACAAAGGAAGATTAAGTTTCAGCGGTTGCTTTCAACTTATAACATGTATATCTCATGGATATTGTCAACATAGAGTAATATAATAAGTGCAATATGCAAGTATGTAGGAATCAATGCACAGTTCACACAAGTGTTTGCTTCTTGAGATGGAGAGAAATAGGTGAACTGACTCAACAATAAAAGTAAAAGAATGGTCCTTCAAAGAGGAAGGCATCGATTGCTATATTTGTGCTAGAGCTTTGATTTTGAAAACAAGAAACTATTTTGTCAACGGTAGTAATAAAGCATATGTGTTATGTAAATTATATCTTACAAGTTGCAAGCCTCATGCATAGTATACTAATAGTGCCCGCACCTTGTCCTAATTAGCTTGGACTACCGGGATTATCGCAATGCACATGTTTTAACCAAGTGTCACAAAGGGGTACCTCTATGCCGCCTGTACAAAGGTCTAAGGAGAAAGCTCGCATTGGATTTCTCGCTATTGATTATTCTCAACTTAGACATCCATACCGGGACAACATAGACAACAGATAATGGACTCCTCTTTAATGCATAAGCATGTAGCAACAATTAATTTTCTCATATGAGATTGAGGATATATGTCCAAAACTGAAACTTCCACCATGGATCATGGCTTTAGTTAGCGGCCCAATGTTCTTCTCTAACAATATGCACGCTCTAACCATAAGGTGGTAGATCGCCCTTACTTCAGACAAGACGAACATGCATAGCAACTCACATGATATTCAACAAAGAGTAGTTGATGGCGTCCCAAGGAACATGGTTATCGCACAACGAGCAACTTAATAAGAGATAAAGTGCATAAGTACATATTCAATACCACAATAGTTTTTAAGCTATTTGTCCCATGAGCTATATATTGTAAAGGTGAAGAATGGAAATTTAAAGGTAGCACTCAAGCAATTTACTTTGGAATGGCGGAGAAATACCATGTAGTAGGTAGGTATGGTGGACACAAATGGCATAGTGGTTGGCTCAAGTATTTGGATGCATGAGAAGTATTTCCTCTCGGTACAAGGTTTAGGCTAGCAAGGCTATTTGAAACAAACACAAGGATGAACCGGTGCAGCAAAACTCACATAAAAGACATATTGAAAACATTATAAAACTCTACACCGTCTTCCTTGTTGTTCAAACTCAATACTAGAAATTATCTAGACCTTAGAGAGACCAAATATGCAAACCAAATTTTAGCATGCTCTATGTATTTATTCATTAGTAGGTGCAAAGTATATGATGCAAGAGCTTAAACATGAGCACAACAATTTCCAAGTATCACATTATCCAAGACATTATAGCAATTACTACATGTATCATTTTCCAATTCCAACCATATAACAATTTAACAAAGAAGAAACTTCGCCATGAATACTATGAGTAGAGCCTAAGGACATATTTGTCCATATGCTACAGCGGAGCGTGTCTCTCTCTCACACAAATAATGCTAGGATCCATTTTATTCAAACAAAACAAAAACAAAAACAAACCGACGTTCCAAGCAAAGCACATAAGATGTGATGGAATAAAAATATAGTTTCAGGGGAGGAACCTGATAATGTTGTCGATGAAGAAGGGGATGCCTTGGGCATCCCCAAGCTTAGACGCTTGAGTCTTCTTGATATATGCAGGGGTGAACCACCGGGGCATCCCCAAGCTTAGAGCTTTCACTCTCCTTGATCATGTTGTATCATCTCCCTCTCTTGATCCTTGAAAACTTCCTCCACACCAAACTTAGAACAACTCATTAGAGGGTTAGTGCACAATCAAAATATATATGTTCAGAGGTGACATAATAATTCTTAACACTTCTGGACATTGCACAAAGCTACTGAAAGTCAATGGAATCAAAATATCCATCGAGCATAACGAAACAGGCAATGCGAAATAAAAGGCAGAATCTGTCAAAACAGAACAGTTCGTATTGACGAATTTTATTGAGGCACCAGACTTGCTCAAATGAAAATGCTCAAACTGAATGAAAGTTGCGTACATATCTGAGGATCACTCACGTAAATTGGCATAATTTTCTGAGTTACCTACAGAGAATTTTGCCCAGATTCGTGACAGCAAAGAAATCTGTTTCTGTGCAGTAATCCAAATCTAGTATGAACTTTACTATCAACGACTTTACTTGGCACAACAAAACATTAAACTAAGATAAGGAGAGGTTGCTACAGTAGTAAACAACTTCCAAGACACAAAATAAAAACAAAGTACTGTAGTAAAAACATGGGTTGTCTCCCATAAGCGCTTTTCTTTAACGCCTTTCAGCTAGGCGCAGAAAGTGTGTATCAAGTATTATCGAGAGATGGTGTATCAACCTTACCTTGGGCTTTACCCTTACCTTTCTTGTTCTTTTTCTTTCTCTTTGATTTAGGAAATATATGATTTCCCCCCGGTGTAGAGGTGAATTCCAGGGTGCCTTCTCCCACATCTATGACTGCTCCCAATAGTTTCAGCAGGGATCTTCCGAGTGTGATTTTTCCTGTCCCTACACATTCAATAACAAGATAATCAATGGATATTGTTCTTCCAAGAATGGTTGTATGCACACCTGCGGCTATTCCCTTAGGAATTATGACAGAGTTATCCATGAGAGTTATTTCTTCTCCTCCTTCATCAACTCCCCAAAGTTTCAAAGATTTATAAATGCTCTCAGGTATAAGGCAAAATTCAGACATAATATCACAATTGGCATGAAGAGTTTGATCACCGATAACAATTTTAACAGTAGGATCCCATAATGAAGGTTCAGAGTTCACTAAAACTTGTTCAAGACGATTACGAACATAGCGATAGTTGTCATCCAGGCGAGATGTACTTATCTCGAGATTGTTTAATCTATTATAAATGCTAATAAGGGCTGAATCAAAGTTATTAGCTGAATCATGTGATGCAACCAACTTCTTTATGGCATTAAAAGCTTGATCCCCATTGCAATGAAGGAAATCTCCTCCCACTAAAGCATCCAAAGCATATCTATAGCGAATCATAAGACCAAAATAAAAATTACTAAGGAGCAAACTTAGAGTCATTTGAGGTTCAGTTTTACGATAAGAAGTAAAAATTCTAGACCAAGCATCCTTAAAACTCTCCTCATCCCCTTGTTTAAAAGTGAAGACTAATTCTTCCGGCGAAGAAGTAACAGGTTCAGAGCTAGACATGGTAACAAAAGTAACTAATTTTTTTTTTGTATTTTTAATATAGAGTGCAAGACAGTAAATAAAGCAAACTAAATAAAGTAAATGCAAGTAACTAATTTTTTTGTGTTTTTGATATAGCAAACAAGATAGCAAATAAAGTAAAACTAGCAACTAATTTTTTTGTATTTTGATTTAGTGCAGCAAACAAAGTAGTAAATAAAACTAAGCAAGACAAAAACAAAGTAAAGAGATTGCGATGTGGAGACTCCCCTTGCAGCGTGTCTTGATCTCCCCGGCAACGGCGCCAGAAAAATTTGATGGCGCGCAATTGACGTGGGAGTTAGAAATCTTTGTGGTGTAGCTTTTCTTCAGATCCCCGGCAACGGCGCCAGAAAAATTGCTTGATGGCGTGTACAGCACACGTCCGTTGGGAACCCCAAGAGGAAGGTGTGATGCGTACAGCGGCAAGTTTTCCCTCAGTATGAAACCAAGGTTTATCGAACCAGTAGGAGCCAAGAAGCACGTTGAAGGTTGATGGCGGCGAGATGTAGTGCGGCGCAACACCAGGGATTCCGGCGCCAACGTGGAACCTGCACAACACAAACCAAGTACTTTGCCCCAACGAAACAGCGAGGTTGTCAATCTCACCGGCTTGCTGTAACAAAGGATTAGATGTATAGTGTGGAAGATGATTGTTTGCGTAAAACAAGAGAACAAAGATTGCAGTAGATTGTATTTCAGTAAAGAGAATTGGACCGGGGTCCATAGTTCACTAGAGGTGTCTCTCCCATAAGATAAACAGCATGTTGGGTGAACAAATTACAGTTGGGCAATTGACAAATAAAGAGGGCATGACCATGCACATGCATACATATTATGATGAGTATAGTGAGATTTAATTGGGCATTACGACAAAGTACATAGACCGCTATCCAGCATGCATCTATGCCTAAAAAGTCCACCTTCAGGTTATCATCCGAACCCCTTCCAGTATTAAGTTGCTAACAACAGACAATTGCATTAAGTATTGCGCGTAATGTAATCAGTAACTACATCCTCGAACATAGCACCAATGTTTTATCCCTAGTGGCAACAGCACATCCATAATCTTAGAGGTTTCTGTCACTCCCCCAGATTCACGGAGACATGAACCCACTATCGAGCATAAATACTCCCTCTTGGAGTTACAAGCATCTACTTGGCCAGAGCATCTACTAGTAACGGAGAGCATGCAAGATCATAAACAACAAATAGATATAAATTGATAATCAACATAACAAGTATTCTCTATTCATCGGATCCCAACAAACACAACATATAGAATTACAGATAGATGATCTTGATCATGTTCGGCAGCTCACAAGACCCGACAATTAAGCACAATGGGGAGAAGACAACCATCTAGCTACTGCTATGGACCCATAGTCCAGGGGTAGACTACTCACACATCACTCCGGAGGCGACCATGGCGGCGTAGAGTCCTCCGGGAGATGATTCCCCTCTCCGGCAGGGTGCCGGAGGCGATCTCCTGAATCCCCCGAGATGGGATTGGCGGCGGCGGCGTCTCTGGAAGGTTTTCCGTATCGTGGCTCTCGGTACTGGGGGTTTCGCGACGAAGGTTTTAAGTAGGCGGAAGGGTAGGTCAGGGGGCGTCACGAGGGGCCCAGGAGACAGGGCGGCGCGGCCAAGGGTGGGGCCACGCCGCCTGCCTTCCTGGCCACCTCGTGGCCCCACTCCGTTGACTCTTCGGTCTTCTGGAAGCTTCGTGGCAAAATAGGACCCTGGGCGTTGATTTCGTCCAATTCTGAGAATATTTCCTTACTAGGATTTCTGAAACCAAAAACAGCAGAAACAAAGAATCGGCACTTCGACATCTTGTTAATAGGTTAGTTCCAGAAAATGCACGAATATGACATAAAGTGTGCATAAAACATGTAGATATCATCAATAATGTGGCATGGAACATAAGAAATTATCGATACGTCAGAGACGTATCAGTTCCGCGAAGAAAAATTCAATCCTGCATAAAAGGTTTGGATGATCATCCAAGTAGTTAGTCCATGGGTTGGGCAATTCTTGACCAAAGATTTCATTCTTTCCCATGCTTGGGCAACATGCTCATTATCCAATTGCTTAAAATTCATTATGCTACTTCGCAAAGATATAATTTTAGCGGGAGGATAATATCTACCAATGAAAGCATCCTTACATTTAGTCCATGAATCAATACTATTTTTAGGCAAAGATAGCAACCAATCTTTAGCTCTTCCTCTTAAGAAGAAATGAAACAATTTTAATTTTATAATGTCACCATCTACATCCTTATACTTTTGCATTTCACAAAGTTCAACAAAATTATTAAGATGGGCAGCAGCATCATCAGAACTAACACCAGAAAATTGTTCTCTCATAACAAGATTTAGTAAAGCAGGTTTAATTTCATAAAATTCTGCTGTAGTAGCAGGTGGAGCAATAGGTGTGCATAGGAAATCATTATTATTTGTGCTTGTGAAGTCACACAACTTAGTGTTCTCAGGAGTACCCATTTTAGCAGTAGTAAATAAGTAAAACAAATAAAATAGAGTAAATGAAAGTAACTAATTTTTTGTGTTTTTTTGATATGAAGAAAGCAAACAAGACAGTAAATAAAGTAAAGCAATTAACTAATTTTTTTGTATTTTTGATATAAAGAAAGCAAACAAAGTAGTAAATAAAATAAAGTAAAGCAAGACAATAACAAAGTAAAGAGATTGGATGTGAGAGACTCCCCTTGCAGCGTGTCTTGATCTCCCCGGCAACGGCGCCAGAAAAAGAGTTTGATAACGCGTGAAGCACACGTCCGTTGGGAACCCCAAGAGGAAGGTGTGATGCGTACAGCAGCAAGTTTTCCCTCAGTAAGAAACCAAGGTTATCGAACCAGTAGGAGATGAAGGCCACCTGAAGGTTGTTGGTGGAGGAGTGTAGTGCGGCGCAACACCAGGGATTCCGGCGCCAACGTGGAACCTGCACAACACAATCAAAATACTTTGCCCCAACTTAACAGTGAGGTTGTCAATCTCACCGGCTTGCTGTAAACAAAGGATTAAACATATGGTATGGAGAATGATGTTTGTTTGCAATGAGCAGCAGAGAACAATGATTGCAGTAGATTGTATTCAGATGTAAAAGAATGGACCGGGGTCCACAGTTCACTGGTGGTGTCTCTCCAATAAGATAAATAGCATGTTGGGTGAACAAATTACAGTTGAGCAATTGACAAATAGAGAGGGCATAACAATGCACATACATATCATGATGACTAATATGAGATTTACTTCGGGCATTACGACAAATTACATAGACCGCTATCCAGCATGCATCTATGCCTAAAATGTCCACCTTCGGGTTAGCATCCGCACCCCTTCCAGTATTAAGTTGCAAACAACAGACAATTGCATTAAGTATGGTGCTGTTGATCGCCAAAACCCACCGGCGGGCAGCGGCCTGTCAACACGGTAGAGCCGGGAAGAGCCTAGAGCTGCGGCTGGCTGAGACCCCTCCGAGCGACGGCCCGCAATGCTCTTCTGGTCACACGCGGCGATGCGAAGTGCAAGGGCGTGCCACCTGACCTATACCTGGTCAGGAAGGTGATGGGGATGCCTCGCTTATGTTCCTGCATGGCATACACGTAAACATTAAATACGAGCCTCGATCGGCTCTCAGGTTATCCTGTGAATCGGCTCAAAGAGCCGATCCACCCATGATCCGTACGGGGTGCACGAATACTTGGTGATCCTGCTTGATCAAGATGAAGCTAATGAGATCTACGACGATTTAGGGTTTTCACCGCATAATCGGATCATCCTACTCCAGGTTGGGCCTCGCGGCCACGCACGGTGCTCATAAGCCGATCCTAAACAAGGCCAAAGAACCAACAATGATGTTGATCCGCGGAACATCCTGTTTAGGACTTGCGAACGCCACCCTACGTGCCACTGGATCCTCCCCCCCTTTGTAAGGCCTAACTATTGCAGATATTAAACTAATCCTTGCATAACAAGGAGCAATCGTAACGGATCAGATCTACTAGATGATGAACAAGCAGGGTGCCGCCCCCACGCCTGAGATAGGCGTGAGGGCGGCTAGACATGCAAGGGTTGCACTACGTAAGCATGTTTATACGAAGAGCTATGCTAACCCTAACACATCTATGATAACTACGTTGCGCGCCATCAAAGACGCTTCAGTACGCGCAACGCATGAACAACGTGGAGCTTGTGCTGCCTAGATCGCAAGATGCGATCTAGGCAGCATGTCGCTTACCTGATTGAAACCCTCGAGACGAAGGAGTTGGCGGTGCGCCGAGATTGGTTTGTTTTGGGGTGAACGTTGTGTTGTTGTTTATTCCATAAACCCTAGATACATATTTATAGTCCAGCGGACTTTCTAATGTGGGAATATCCCACCGTGTGCGATACAAACTCTAAATCTTGATCTAAGATATAACCTACTACAATTAAAGATACACGGGCAAACTAGCCCAAATTCTCCGTGCAAGGCCGCTTCAGAGATCTTCCACGTGTAGTCCTCTAAGCCCATCTCTCTTACGGCCCACCTCTGGATTTGTCCAAAATCTGGTGATAACACATGCCCCCCTGGTTTTGGAAATAATTTTTCCAAAATCATTAAGCGTTCCTCCGTCGGGTCATGTCGTGGCAGAGCAGAGCCATTTGCAGCCTCCGTCATCATTATGCCCTGTCCTTTCAGCTTCTCTGCAAAATTTGACAGCTCTGACATTACCCCTTCGGAAACTGTGATGGCAGTAATTCCCACCAGGTTTCTCATTATTTAACCGTGCCGACTGAATAATTATCTTTATCCCCTTCCTCTGTTCCAGCCATCGGCACTCCAAAAAAACCCTTCTGCGCACCATGTCTTCTTCTTCCTCTGCCTCGTCGGGACTTTCCTTCGAGTCCTCTTCTCCCGAGCCGATGCCAGCACCGAGCCCACAAGAAGTCCATGCGGCCAACATCCGCCGCGCCATTGAGGCCGGGGAGGAGTCAGACCATGACTTCTCCATCTGGTCCAAGGACGACCAATCCTCAACGGACGGGGAGAGCGACCTCCGCTTCCTCGCCAACGGGGAATCGGAAGAGGAGAGCGATGACGATCGCTTCTCCTGGGATGACTTTACCTCCTCCGAGGTGAAGGAAGAGGAAGAGGAAGAGGAGGACGACGACGACAGCCTCTCCGACGAGCCGCCGGCCAAGCGCCATTGCCCCTGGCCAGGGAATCTCAGTGATTATGATAGCGACGACGACGACGACGTGGAGGACGAGGACAACGAAGGTCCTGCCGGCGGCCGCTACAGCAGCGACGACGAGCTCGCCGGGAGCAGCGCCGACAGCGCTGACGATGGCGACGACGAGGGCAGTGACGGCCCGTAGAATAGGTCCTCTAGAATAGGATCAGCAACGATGAGAGACGGGGCAATGTATCCCCTTAGTACTCCCTTTTGAGAGCAATCAGCTCTTCTATGTAAGAAATCTGGCTTATCAATGAAGAACTTTTCCCCAATTTGAGTTTGCCGATTTCTTCGGAGTTTAATCGAGCCGATTCCCTCTTCCGCTGACCCTGCCGATCGTCACTTAGCCAACGCCCAACGAGCCGATAACAACGCACCAGAATCTCAATGCCCCACCCCTTTGAGCTCTGGCGGACAACTATGCAAATCGTCGTTCTCACGAGAGCCCCAGAATTGCTGCCGAAAACGACTTGATCCTGAAGTCGATACCACTGGGTCTTCAGCCTGATGAAATCTCAATCGGCTTCTTAAGAACGGCAAACTCTGCGCCATCAGTTGCCCCCCGAGCCTTCATCAAGGCGAGCATATCAGTGGACTGACCAAATGTGTCGCCATCGGCCTCCGAATCGTAACACAGAATCAGCCGATTCCATCAAAATCGGCTCTCTGAAGAACTTCCAGGGCGAGCTGCCCCCCGAGCTTTCATCAAGGCAAGAATACCGGCGAGGATGCATAAGTCGTTGATCAGCTTTCTGTCTACTGATCATCGACGTTGATGTAAACCCTTGAGCACATAGCCAGTAGGTCTTGGTCCTGTGCAACTGTACTAAAGTCGATGGCTGCGCATCGGCTTTGCTTCTGAAATTTTTTTTTTATTTGGCCGATTTTTCCTTAACCGGCCCCCAATGTTCCACTGCACGCATGTCTGCACATGTTTATCTGCATATGTTCATCTGACTATATGCCCCGAGCGAATCTGCTGAATGACTGCAGATATCGGCTTTCTTGGTTAGTCAGGGCACTGTACTTGCACGTCGGCTTCGCAAAGACTTATGCTGACTTTCATCTGCCGACGTGGCCACTGCCCAGTAGATCGTTGTTGACCACAAACAGAATATGTGCAGAAGATAATTTTGGCCGATTGCTGGAATCGGCCTCCACCTTGCTCGTTCGATGAAGGTTTTGTAATGTCCCTCCATAAACTTTTGGGGCCGATCACAAGGATCAGCCTCGCACGGTTTGCTCATTGGTTTAATCTTGCTACTCGGTTAGGCTGGATAAAACCAACCCAACCTACGACTTGACGCGCCTCTTGTCGTCCACCTTAAGTGCATCGTATAATCGTGGAACACTAAGCTCCGTCGGCAAGACAAGCACCATGTTTGTGCCAGCCGATGTTTCATCATCGGCTTTCTTTTGCTTGGGACGCCACTCCATCCTTCGTGGACGACCCTCTTCATCCAGGGCTCGCTGAACCTTTGCGGCCAGATCAGGCCGTGCCTTCCTTAGCGTATGCAGGTATAACCTTTCGGCTTCCTCCAGGCCGCGCAAACGTTGAACCCTGCGCTTTTGTGAACGGCTGAGTCCGTCGAGGCACCACCTCGGACGGTGGCACCTGTCTTCTTCTTCTTCTAGTCCTTCGTCTTCGGAATCCTCAAGATCTGCCCAACGAAGTGACTCAGCACGTTTGCTTGGTGGTGGGAGAGGCCCTAAGCGCTCAAACACAGACACGTTGGCTGCCTCTTTCTTCTTCTTGTTGCATTACGGGCAATTGCCGATTGTGGGCAATCGGCTCATTCCTGAATCCCAGCGATGTCCGAAGAAAGGGCGGTCCGATGTCCGGCGTTGTCATCTTGCTCCCTTGATGTGTCCGTGGCACGGCGCTCGTGCTCCTCCTCATAGCGATCCTGCCGACGATGTCTTCGGCTTCTCTAGCCGGGCACGATCTCCTTCATCATCATAGTTGGACCGTCGGCGTTGGTCATCTTGTCTCACATATTTGTTGAGGAGGTGATCGGAGAGAGGTCGTTGATATCTTATGTTCTTCACTTCTCCCTCGTAACGTAGCGCTTGCCATCATGATGGAGCCGATCGCGTGGAGCGGCCTCCTCTGTATCCTTGCTATGAGAGCAGCTGCCCTCATCTCCATCTTTGCCAGAGTGGTTCCCGTGTCCTACCATGTTGATGCCGAACGTGGGACCTGGCTGGCAGCCCTCGGGGTAGATGACTTCTACCATGTTAACGGCGGGGAAGGGCTGGGTGTCTACCTTCATGGCGTACTGGTTGAAAATTAAACGCCCCTTCTCTATCGCCGCTTGGATGTGCTGACGCCACACCCTGCAGTCGTTGGTGGCATGTGAAAGCGAGTTGTGGAATTTGCAGTACGGCTTTCCGTTTAGCTCTTGCGCCGTGGGGAACTTGAGACCTTCAGGAATCGTCAACTGTTTCTCCTTGAGCAGGAGGTCGAAGATTTGTTCAGTCTTAGTCACGTCAAAATCAAATCCCACAGGCGGCCCTGGTGGCTTTACCCATTTGCAGGACACGGGGTTCCTCCCCGAGTCCATTCAGCCACTGCTACTTCTTGGTCTCCCGCAGGCACTTCACCTTCCTCTGTATCGACCATGACTATCGCACGCTTGAACTTGTCTTGGTACAGTCCGGGTGGCGCTGTTCATATGCCGATAGTTTCTGAACCATGTGCGCCAGCGAGGGATAATCTGCTTGGGAGGCCATGTCCTTGAGCTGTGTTGCAAGGCCAGCTACGCCAACTCGATCGCTTCCTTTTCAGGTTATACGAACCGAATAACATCGGTTCCTAAGATTCCTGAAGCGCTGGATGTATTCTGTCACCGTTTCTCCGCGCTTCTGACGTAATTGTGCTAGATCGGCAATGCTAGACTCGGAAGCTTCTGAATGATATTGCATATGGAACTGTTCTTCCAATTGCTTCCAAGACTGGATGGAGTTTGTCGGCAAAGAGGTATACCATCCAAAAGCCGATCCCGTGAGGGACCGTGGAAAAGAGCCTCACACGTAGCTGATCCGACACTGAAGCCGGTCCTAGTTGCGCCAAATATCGGCCGATGTGCTCGATGGAGCTGGAGCCATCTGATCCACTGAATTTGGAGAAGTCAGGGAGCCGATATTTAGGTGGCAGCGGGATCATCTCGTACTCGTCGGGGTACGGCTTAGAATAGCCGATTGCCCTCCTTTTCGGCATAATGCCGAACTGGTCTCTCGCATGGTACCGATCTGATCCGCCGTGCCGGGCTGTAGGAGATGCACTACGAAGATTCGCCGGGGTGGCGTACTTAGCCAGCCATGTTTGCTTTTCCAGCTACGAGCCAACCGCAGGAGCTGGGCTCGGAGTTTCGTCGGGGTGGCGTACTTAGTTAGCCACGTCCGCTTCTCAAGCTCGTCGCCGACGTCCCTCCTGTCTCGCGCCGGAGTCCCCGACGTTGTGGCCTGGTTTGAGAGTGCCCAGTTGCCACAATCGCACATACGTGCACGCGTATCCTTGAGGGATCTCCTTAGGCGCCTCAGCCAAGAACTGGTAGTCACTAGGGTCACCACCGATCTTGTAGACGACGAATGCCGGTGTAGTCGGCACTTCAGGTGGTGCTGCCAACGCATATGGCAGCGGTGGACGGGACTGGAGTGGCAACTCTCCTTGGTGTGTCCCGAGAGCTGGTCCTGACGGCGAGTACTGGTGGCTCATGATCTCCTGGATCACGCGCAGAGCGAGACGCTCCAACACGTTGACCAAGTTTTCAGAGTGGCGGTGTAGCGAGTGAGCCACCAAGTAGTTGATCTCCCCGCCGCAGGCCCTGGTGCGTTCCTCCGACGGGGCAGAGAGATCTATCCCATCGAGTGCACCTTGTGGTGAGAACCCCTTCCATCTGATGCCATGGGTACGGGTTCTCTGAAAAGAGCCGATGAGGTCGGCTTCGAGGGTGGCCTTGATCTCGTCATGTTTCTTCTTGAGCTCGGCAGGCAGCTCCTCGTAGGTGACTGGCGTGCCGTCCGTCGCCATCTCAGATGTAGATGGCGATGTGGTTGATGTAGACGATTGTCCCACCGGGCGTGCTGCATGTGTTGATCGCCAAAACCCACCGGCGGGCAGCGGCCTGTCAACACGGTAGAGCCGGGAAGAGCCTAGAGCTGCGGCTGGCCGAGACCCTCCGAGCGACGGCCCGCAATGCTCTTCTGGTCACACGCGGCGATGCGAAGTGCAAGGGCGTGCCACCTGACCTATACCTGGTCAGGAAGGTGATGGGGATGCCTCGCTTATGTTCCTGCATGGCATACACGTAAACATTAAATACGAGCCTCGATCGGCTCTCAGGTTATCCTGTGAATCGGCTCAAAGAGCCGATCCACCCATGATCCGTACGGGGTGCACGAATACTTGGTGATCCTGCTTGATCAAGATGAAGCTAATGAGATCTACGACGATTTAGGGTTTTCACCGCATAATCGGATCATCCTACTCCAGGTTGGGCCTCGCGGCCACGCACGGTGCTCATAAGCCGATCCTAAACAAGGCCAAAGAACCAACAATGATGTTGATCCGCGGAACATCCTGTTTAGGACTTGCGAACGCCACCCTACGTGCCACTGGATCCTCCCCCCCTTTGTAAGGCCTAACTATTGCAGATATTAAACTAATCCTTGCATAACAAGGAGCAATCGTAACGGATCAGATCTACTAGATGATGAACAAGCAGGGTGCCGCCCCCACGCCTGAGATAGGCGTGAGGGCGGCTAGACATGCAAGGGTTGCACTACGTAAGCATGTTTATACGAAGAGCTATGCTAACCCTAACACATCTATGATAACTACGTTGCGCGCCATCAAAGACGCTTCAGTACGCGCAACGCATGAACAACGTGGAGCTTGTGCTGCCTAGATCGCAAGATGCGATCTAGGCAGCATGTCGCTTACCTGATTGAAACCCTCGAGACGAAGGAGTTGGCGGTGCGCCGAGATTGGTTTGTTTTGGGGTGAACGTTGTGTTGTTGTTTATTCCATAAACCCTAGATACATATTTATAGTCCAGCGGACTTTCTAACGTGGGAATATCCCACCGTGTGCGATACAAACTCTAAATCTTGATCTAAGATATAACCTACTACAATTAAAGATACACGGGCAAACTAGCCCAAATTCTCCGTGCAAGGCCGCTTCAGAGATCTTCCACGTGTAGTCCTCTAAGCCCATCTCTCTTACGGCCCACCTCTGGATTTGTCCAAAATCTGGTGATAACAGGTGCGTAATGTAATCAACGCAAATATTCTTAGACAAAGCATTGATGTTTTATCCCTAGTGGCAACAGCACATCCACAACCTTAGAACTTTCTGTCACTGTCCCAGATTCAATGGAGGCATGAACCCACTATCGAGCATAAATACTCCCTCTTGGAGTCACAAGTTTCAACTTGGCCAGAGCCTCTACTAGCAACGGAGAGCATGCAAGATCATAAACAACACATATATGATAGATTGATAATCAACTTGACATAGTATTCCATATTCATCGGATCCCAACAAACACAACATGTAGCATTACAAATAGATGATCTTGATCATGATAGACAGCTCACAAGATCTAACATGATAGCACAATGAGGAGAAGACAACCATCTAGCTACTGCTATGGACCCATAGTCCAAGGATGAACTACTCACACATCAGTCCGGAGGCGATCATGGTGATGTAGAGTCCTCCGGGTGATGATTCCCCTCTCCGGCAGGGTGACAGGGGCGATCTCCTGAATCCCGCGAGATGGGATTGGCGGCGGCGGCGTCTCTGGAACTTTTTCCGTATCGTGGCTCTCGGTAATAGGGTTTTCGCGACGGAGAGTATAAGTAGGCGGAAGGGCAGAGTCGGAGGAGGCACGGGAGCCCCACACCATAGGCCGGCGCGGGCCCCATGCGGGCCGCACCGCCTTGTGGTGTCGGCGCCCCGTGGCCCCACTTCGTATCCTCTTCGGTCTTCTGGAAGCTCCGTGGAAAAATAAGACCCTAGGCTTTCATTTCGTCCAATTCCGAGAATATTTCCTGTGTAGGATTTCTGAAACCAAAAACAACACAAAACAGGAACTGGCGCTTCGGCATCTCGTTAATAGGTTAGTGCCAGAAAATGCGTATAAATGATATAAAGTGTGTATAAAACATGTGAGTATCGTCATAAAACTAGCATGGAACATAAGAAATTATAGATACGTTTGAGACGTATCAGACCCCGGTCCATTCTTTTACATCTGAAATACAATCTACTGCAATCATTGTTCTCTGCTGTTCTTTGCAAACAAACATCATTCTCCACACCATATGTTTAATCATTTGTTTACAGCAAGCCGGTGAGATTGACAGCCTCACTGTTAAGTTGGGGCAAAGTATTTTGATTGTGTTATGCAGGTTCCACGTTGGTCCCGGAATCCCTGGTGTTGCGCCGCACTACACTACTTCACCAACAACCTTCACGTAGCCTTCATCTCCTACTGGTTCGATAACCTTGGTTTCTTTCCGAGGGAAAACTTACTGATGTGCGCATCACAGCTTCCTCTTGGGGTTCTGATACGTTCAAAACGTATCTACTTTCCCGAACACTTTTGCTATTGTTTTGCCTCTAATTTGTGTATTTTGGATGCAACTAACACGGACTAACGCTGTTTTCAGCAGAACTGTTCTGGTGTCTCGTTTTTGTGCAGAAATCCAACTTTCAGGAAAATCCTCGGAATTTATGCAGGAGGACCTATTTTCCCAGAATATTGGCGGAGCCAGAAGGGCAAGCCAGGTGGGGGCCCGAGGGCCCCACACCATAGGCCGGCGCGGCCCAGGAGGGGCCCGCGCGGCCCTATGGTGTGGCGGCCTCGGTCAGCCCCCGACGCCCTCCTTCGGACTATTTATTGCCTTCGACCTAAAAACGCACGGAGAGAAGTCGAAGTCGCCAGAAAGCCTCCAGAACGCCGCCACATCGCGAAACTCCGTCTCGGGAGCCAGAAGTCTCCGTTCTGGCACTCCGCCGGGACGGGGAATTGGAGGAGATCATCGCCATCATCACCACCGACGCCTCTCCATCAACCAGCCATGTTTCCCCCATCCATGTGTGAGTAATTCCCCCGCTGTAGGCCGAAGGGGATGTGTCAACACCCGGATTTTTAAGTCCGAATGCCTATTATGTCATACATCGCAATCCCAGGAATATTGTTGTTGCGAGGCATAATAGTTAAGTATCACAGTCATCATTCATTACAAACCATAAGTCTTACAAATTGGAATCACATGATCCATATTACACGAATAGTTGATCTATTGATCAACGAACAAACACAAGTTCATAGTTCAACATAGCGGAAGCGTAAGATACACGGACTCTCTAGTCTACAGGCCAACGCTTGACGTTGGAAGGCGCTTAGTTGTCGTAGGCATCTTGCTGGTCATCTCCTTGGTCGTCTTCATACTCTGGCCATTTGAATAGCCAGGGACAAAGCCGTGAGTACGTTGAGTACTCGCAAACTAATACTAATGTAAGTGCGAGACATTCTAATATGGTTTGCTAAGCTCTAGTTTATTTGCATAAAGCTAGTTTTAGTTCACAAAGTTTGAGAAAAGCTTATTCAAGTGCTAACTAACTCAAGTGGGAACATTAGTGTCATTCCCACCATTCAAGTGGTGATTTCAATTCAATTCACCACAGGTCATTTCACTATCATCCTTTTCAACATCATTTTCAAAGATATGACATCGGAAACTGTATGGCCTTTCCAACCGTCCGTAACCGTGGACGCGGCTATTCGAATAGGTTTACACTCTGCAGAGGTTGCACACTTGTGCCACAACATTTGATTACATCTGTCAGGATTTCCCCGAATCATCGTAACACAGTACGCGGATCATCAACCATAACCTTTCACTTACAAATCCTAGTATGAGCACCTCTCCCCATGAGCTTGGCCTCCCAAAGGAAGACAGATACCAACCTGGAACCGCAAGAGGCTTGGGCCGGACATTCACCTCATTTCGCATCATATCATATCGTTTCTTTTGTTGTAGAGGCATCTTTCGGCATAACCCCGATGACGCTTGTTTAGAGGGAACCCATACTAAGACGCATAAACTTCCAGTTAAGCCCTACCCATAATCAGGTATTGTGGGGGTACTTAATAATTGGAAAGGTATCGCATTCAAACCAACATCATTGTTTATCAAAAATCACCATCTTCTCTTGGTCATATTCACCTTCAAAAAATCATTCAATGGAATGCATCTTCATTCCAAGGTTTCAAAAATCCTTCAAATTCACAATGTTCCCATCTAGAGTAGTCAAGTTTTAATTCATTAGCACTAGCTCTAATTCATGAGGGGTGCTAACTTGCTTTGCTTGGAGAAGACTAACTCACTACTCTAGTAACAACTTGTACTTTGACCAAAGTTAACTATAAAAGTAACTCATTTAGAAAACAAGTACAAACTTGTAAAGTAAAAACTTGGGATGGGTTCAAATAAGAAAAGGTAAGAAACATGGTGCCTTGCCCCAATGGGCCTTGCACTTTGCAAGAATATTAGCTTGCCTTGGTAGTTCTCAAACGGTTCCTCCTCCTCCTCTTGGTAGCAACCTTCTTCTTCGGCGTACTCTCCGGTGCTACCGTCTAAAGTTGAATACGAGTATAATTACTCACTAATTCAATGGCTATTCCATACATCACATATAACACACAAACTAGTCTATGCACACAAGTAAATAAACTAGGGTGCATGGGTTGTGGGGTTTAAATAGAATTCACTTCTTTGTATTTCATATGTAAATGATAGTTTCCACAGGGTCCTTGAGAAATAATTTCCTCTCATTGAAATCTTCTTAAGATTTAATTTCTCAAACAATCATGGATGAACTCATATTGACCTAAGTCAAATGTTCATCATCATCATTTGTGAAAATGACTTAAATGAGGTGGATCACCTCATACCATTTAAATAACACTACACTTGATTTAAATCTCAAGTAATTCATATAAGAGAGTTTGGGACCAGGGATCCAAACATCCCATGAATCCATGTGAGACAAGTTTAAATGAAGTGTAATACTCCACAAAATTTACTTGAATAGTTTTGGACAGTATCAACTAGTTAAACTAGTCAAATGATCCATTAATTAAACTAGGGCATGATCATGCAAAGTGATCACACCATTTTATTGCATAAACAATTAGTGTAAGTCAAAAGTGAGCTATTAGAGTTGGAATTAACTTAATATCTATTTTGGTTGATTTTTAAGAATTATTTGAATAGGGAGAAGTCCCTGTCTTGTTATTTTTGTCACATTAATTCTACAAGGAATCTGGCCATGGGGCCAGTGGCATGTTGTAGAGAATTTCAGTGGCTTTCTAACAACATAAAATTCACTAAATTTGGTTTAGCCAATTTGAAATGGTTGAATTTCAAAGTTTGGGCAGTATTGAAATTCATTTGAATTAATTAAACTCAGTTTGAACTAAAAGGGCCGGCGGGAAACTAACTGGGCCGAAACGGTTTGAAAAAGGAAGAAACGGCCCAGCAACGCATCCCGTGCGCGCGGGCCTGCTGACAGGGTGGGGGCCACCCGTCAGTCTCTCTTAAAACCCGAAACGGTAAGTTTCAACGTGGGACGTAGGATTAGATCGGGATCGGACGGCGCTGGTGCGTCGTCTTCTCCGGCGAGAGGCAGAGAGGTTGGCGGCGAGGGTAGGGGGTCGGAGAGCTCACCGCGGCTCCAGCTAGGGTTGGCAGTGTGCGCGGTGAAGGTGTAGACGACGGCGAGTCGACTGGTACCGGCGGCAACTCCTGGATCGGCTTCAATCGGCGGCGAGCTTCCGCGGCGTCCGTCGGCAGTGAGGTGGCGATTGGGTGGCTACGGCGACGAATGTTGATGGTGGAGTGGCTCAGGCGGTCGAGTGAGATGAGGGGAGTGTGCTGGTGTGCTCAATTCGACGAATGGAGCTCTCCTTTTATAGGCGAGCGAGTGACCGTGAGGGCTGCGGCGAGGTCGACATGCTCGCGGCGATTCCGGTGAGTGGTTGGGCTAGGCGAGGGCGTTGTCGGGTTCTCCTCTTCCAGGCGAAGCTAGGGGTGGTGTTGGCTTGGTCGGGGTACGTCTGGTTTGGTCGCATTTCTTCCACGACGGCCGCGGCGCGTACGGGAACAAGTCGTCGTCTCCGGCGCCGGCGGTCAAGGGTTGGGGCTGGGCGCGTGTCTGGCGGGGCTGAGGTGTCATGGCGGTGCTCAACCTGTCGAGAGAGGGACCAGGGCGTGCTCGAGGTAGTGGCGCGGCGCGTGTCCAGGGCGCGCTCTCGTGCGACGTCCTCGGCATGCAGGGCGAGTTTGGGCGCGCTGTCTCCAGCGTGTGTCGTCGTCGAGCTCGACAACGGCGATGCTAGGGTGGCGTAGGGGTCTCGTTGGCGCATGGTGGCGAGGGGGCCAGGGCAGAGAAGCAATGGAGAGAGGGGGAGGTGGTCGGGCTCGGGACATGGCCGGCATGGCCATGCCCTAGTTGCTCTCCTCCTCTCCTTAGCCTTACTATACACCAATTAGGGTTTAAGGGGACCAGGGAACCAAATGGGGCAGGTTAGGGTAGATGGGGTGGAGTAGATTCACTATTTGCAAATAGTGCAAATAGTGCCATATTTGGAAAATTGCAAATTTGTCCAAATTTGAATTAATTCAAAAGGTGCAAGTTTTTGAAATGTGAGTGTTGAGATAAGTTGTATTTGACCAGAGATGAGTAGAGGTGGTGGTGGAAAAAGTAGAATTCAAGAATTGCAAAAATTGACAAGTGTGAGATTGTTCCACTTGTTAAAATGTTGCAACTTTGGATGAGCATAGCTAATGATCAAAGATGAATTTGGTATGGTGATCTTCATCAAAGTTGTTCACCTTGATGTTGACTTTGAAATGGTGCAAAGAGTTAGCAAGAATTGGTTTGGGAAAATTGAATTGCAGGGGCTCAAAGTGGTGATCAGACTAAATTTGGCAGATTTGACCATTATCATATGTGAGTGGGAAAAGTGTTTGAAAATCATTTGAATTGTGAAACCTTGATTCCAAAAGTTGTAATAAGTGTTTAATAACATTATCCAACTAATGGTGAAGACCAAATAGGTCTAGGGTCAAGATTTATAAAAATGCCATAGGGCATATGTGGGGGTTTTTAGGGTTTTGCATTTTATTGTATTTTCTTCCTCTTTGATTTATTTGGTTGGTGATCTTCATATGATCACACTAGGGTTTTAGAGCATATCAAATACAAGTAAAAGCAATCATCATGGCATATCACTCAAATGCACAAGTCCTATGCAGGGTACTATATGCAAATAGAAAAGTTTTTGTTGGTTTGAAATTTTGTTTTCTGGAATTCTCTAACTTTCTTTTTATTGAAATTTGGGGTGTTACAAACCCTTCCCCCTTACAAAAGATCTCGTCCCGAGATCGAAAAGAAAGTTAGGTACTAAAGAGATCTGGGTACTCTTTCTTCATGAAGTCTTCGCGTTCCCATGTGGCTTCATCCTCGGTATGATTGCTCCACTGGATCTTCAGAAACTTGATACTCCGGGTGCGGGTGGTTCGGTAGGCTTCTTCCAATATGCGAATCGGCACTTCGCGGTAAGTCAGATCCTTGTTGATATCCACCGATCGGTGATCGATGTTCTTGAACACTTCGGTCTTCTCCGGGACTTCAAGGCACTTCCGGAGAAGTGAGATGTGAAACACGTCGTGCACAGCCGACATTTCTTCAGGCAACTCCAGTTGATAAGATACTTCACCTCGGCGGCTAAGGACTTTGAAAGGTCCGACATAGCGGGGTGCAAGCTTTCCTTTCAGTTGGAACCTTTGCATTCCTTTCAAGGGGGATACTTTGAGATAGACGAAGTCTCCGATCTCAAAGGTCATCTCCCGACGTCTCTTGTCGGCGTAGCTCTTCTGTCTGGATTGCGCAGTCTTGAGGTACTCGCGGATCTTGTGGACTTTCTCTTCGGCTTCGCGAAGAACATCTGGGCCGAAAACTTGGCTCTCTCCTACTTCTGACCAGTTCAGGGGGGTACGGCACTTCCTTCCGTACAAGGCTTCAAAGGGGGCCATCTGTAGGCTGGCTTGGTAACTATTGTTGTAAGAGAATTCTGCGTAAGGTAGGCAGTCTTCCCACTTGGATCCGTATTCCAGTACGCATGCTCTAAGCATGTCTTCCAGTATCTGGTTTACTCGCTCAGTCTGTCCGTCGGTCTGAGGGTGATAGGCGGTGCTGAAATTTAGGCGGGTGCCTAGTCCTTCATGCACTTTCTGCCAGAACCTTGAGGTGAACTGTGATCCTCTATCTGACACTATCGATTTGGGGGTTCCGTGCAGAGCGACTATTCTGGAGATGTAAAGTTCAGCTAACTTGGGGCCTTGATAGGTGATGACCCACAAGTATAGGGGATCGCAACAGTCTTCGAGGGAAGTAAAACCCAATTTATTGATTCGACACAAGGGGAGACAAAGAACACTTGGAAGCCTTAACAACGGAGTTGTCAATTCAGTTGCACCTGGAAACAGACTTGCTCGCAAGAGTTTATCGATAAGTAACAGTTTTATAGCGATAGCGATAGTGAAATAACAAGAGCGAGTAACAGAGACAGCAGTAGTGATTTTAGTAAACAGCAGGATTAAAATACTGTAGGCACGGGGACGGATGACGGGCGTTGCATGGATGAGAGAAACTCATGTAACAATCATAACAGGGCATTTGCAGATAATAATAAAACGGTGTCCAAGTACAAAGCAATCAATAGGCATGTGTTCCATATATAGTCGTGCGTGCTCGCAATGAGAAACTTGCACAACATCTTTTGTCCTACCAGCCGGTGGCAGCCGGGCCTCAAGGGAAACTACTGGATATTAAGGTACTCCTTTTAATAAAGTACTGGAGCAAAGCATTAACACTCCGTGAACACATGTGATCCTCACATCGCTACCATCCCCTCCGGTTGTCCCAATTCTTGTCACTTCGGGGCCATTGGTTCCGGACAGCGACATGTGTATACAACTTATAGGTAAGACCATAAACAATGATTATCTTCATGAAACAATAACATGTTCAGATCTGAGATCATGGCACTCGGGCCCTAGTGACAAGCATTAAGCATAACAAGTTGCAACAATATCATCAAAGTACCAATAACGGACACTAGGCACTATGCCCTAACAATCTTATGCTATTACATGACCAATCTCATCCAATCCCTACCATCCCCTTCGGCCTACAGCGGGGGAATTACTCACACATGGATGGGGGAAACATGGCTGGTTGATGTAGAGGCGTTGGCGGTGATGGCGGTGATGATCTCCTCCAATTCCCCGTCCCGGCGGAGTGCCAGAACGGAGACTTCTGGCTCCCGCGACGGAGTTTCGCGATGTGGCGGCGTTCGGAGGGTTTCGGCGACTTCGACTTCTCCCGGGTGTTTTTAGGTCGAGGCGAATAAGTAATCCGAAGGAGGGCGTCGGAGGCCGGCCGAGGGGGCCACACCACGTGGCCGCGCGGGCCCCCCGGGCCGCGCCGCCTATGGTGTGGGGCCCTCGGGCCTCCACCTCAATTGTCCTTCTGGCTCCGTTAGTTTCCTGGGAAAATAGGGCCTTCGCATAAATTCCGAGGATTTTCCCGAAAGTTGGATTTCTGCACAAAAACGAGACACTGTGAGCAGTTCTGTGAAAACAGCGTGAGTCCGTGTTAGTTGCATCCAAAATACACAAATTAGAGGCAAAACAATAGCAAAAGTGTTCGGGAAAGTAGATACGTTTTGGACGTATCAACTCCCCCCAAGCTTAGCTTATTGCTTGTCCTCAAGCAATTCAGTTAACAACTGAGCGATAAAAGAACTTTCACGAACATATTTGCTCATATGATGTATATATTCTCATGCTATGGCTAATACTTAAGCAGTTCATAATGAGATACATGCAAATAAGATCATCTAACAGCTATGTCAATCATGGAGAGGTACCAACAATTAATAAGAAGCATCATGAATCATGTATATAAGCAAGATTGCAATGTTCATAAGAGAGTATGATAAAGTGGTATCTCGCTTGCCCGTATTTGATTGGCAAAACATAAATGCCCGGCACCTCTGGAGTTCATAGAAAGACTAGAAGTAGTAATTGTCAAAAGATAAATGCATCAAAGTTATACCACAATCAATCATATTTTGAGACAAGCATATTATACTAAGAATGACAGTTGTGCTCTCAAGATAGTGCTCAAAGAAATAATGGAGACACAACATAAAAGTAAAAGATTGACACTTCGCAGAGGGAAGTTGTGGATTAACATGCGCTAGAGCTTTTCATTTTTATAAAGACAGGAGTAAAATTATTTTGAGAGGTGTTTGTTGTTGTCAACGAATGGTAATGGGTACACTAACTACCTCGCCAACCGGACTTTCAAGAGCGGCTCCCATGAATTATTGCATATTTATTTGGCACTCCTTCCAACCTTTCTTGCACACACCATGGCTAACCGAATCCTCGGGTGCCTGCCAACAATCTCATACCATGAAGGAGTGCCTTTTTTATTTTTGTTTTATTATAATGATGACACTCCCCCCAACCTTTGCTTACACAAGCCATGGCTAACCGAGTCCTTCGGTGCCGTCCAACAATCACAAACCATGGAGGAGTGTCTATTTAAGTTAATTAATTCGGGACTGGGAATCCCATTGCCAGCTCTTTTTGCAAAATTATTGGATAAGCGGATGTGCCACTAGTCCATATGAGAGTCCGTCAAAAGTAAATGACAAGGTTGAAAGCAAAACACCACATACTTCCTCATGAGCTATGAAACATAAACACAAATTGAGAAGCATTTTGAAGGTTTTAAAGGTAGCGCACGAGAATTTACTTGGAATGGTTTGAAATGCCATGCATAGGTATTTATGGTGGACACTTTGGAATAACTTGGTTTTCATGTGTTTGGAAGCACGAGCAGCGTTCCCGCTCAGTACAAGTGAAGGCTAGCAATAGACTAGGGAGCGACAAATCAAGAGAGCAGTAACTGTCATAATCATGCTTGCGGCAAAATATATTAACGGAGGCATAAAAGTGATACAAGAACTCTGAAGCAATATAAATCATCGAGGCTTAATTGACTTTTTGTTCAGTCATATGCATGCGTGAGCATGTGCCAAGTCGATATAAATGAATTATTCAAAGGAGGATACCACAATGCCATACTTACTTATGAATAAAACAATGCAAACAAACATACATGACATGCTACTCATATTAATAAATCGGAGCTAAACATGAGAGATCATGAACTACTAGACTTTCTCAAATAACATATACCTCACAGGAACCAACTAAGCATGCTCACATGGATGAGTATATGTACAAAAATGAAAACAAATAGAGTTCATACCAGCCTCTCACCACAATCAGATTGTCGTCGATCGTCATTATTGCCTTTTCACTTGTGCAGCTTGGATAATATGAAATGAAAACCACGCTCCAGCCACCGAAGACCATTGAACTCATAAAGAACTTTACAAACCAAAGAAGAACAGCAAATATTTTTGGTGTTTTTGAATTAGAAACAAGAACAAGAGGAAACAAACAAACAAAGCAAAATCTTTTTGGGTTTTCTTATAGCAAACTAGCGATAGCAAATAAAGTGAGACAAATGCAAGAAACTAAAGCAAACAAATGGTGAAGAGAAATAACAGAAATATTTTTCGTCTTTTTGTGTTTTGGGAAGGAAACAAAACAAAAACAAGAAATAGCAAACTAAAAGAAACACAGAAAAGCGAGATGGCAGAAATCTGCCAAAACCTGACAGCAGTACAGAAATCGATTTTAACAAAAATCTTACGTTGCTCAGATCGAAAAGTGTTCAACTAATGAAAGTTAGATAACAACCTGGGGAACCTGCACAAAAATTGGCAGCTCAAAATGACGCTCTGGCTATTTTTGACGATTTTTACAGTAACGTTCCAGAATCTGTTTTCAGGCAGCATTTCCCCAAATATCATCTTCCTCTCATTAGAAAACCACTCAAACGAACAAAACAAGTATGTGCAAGTATCCAGCAACCATAATATGCAAAGAATTAGTGATGCCGGTATACCTCCCCCCAAGCTTAGGCTTTTGGCCTAAGTGGAGTTTAATCCCATCGATCCCATGAGGTAGTGTCTCCGTAATATGAAGATGGGTCGTATTCCAGGTATGTGCTAGAAGAAGCACCCGGATATGTGACGGTGTGGTCGTAGGAGGTCCCGACGTCCTCGGAGTCATGTTGCTGGTGGAAGTCTTTTATCTTCAAATGTTCATCCACCTCCTCCTTAGTGCACGACCATGACTGCCTGTCAATACTCAACAAACCAGGTTGGGGAAGAGGGATTTCCTTCTCCTCCCCGTCATAAAACAACATTCTATACACCATACTATCTAAAGTAGAGTCAGTAGTAACAAAATGATGACTCTTCATAGCAGTAATATCAAGTCTCCTAGGGGCCAATGGCACATCATTAGGATCAATAGGAAGATTAAGAAAAGTTAAAACACGCAGCGCAATAGTTCCTCCAAAAATAGGCCCCCTGGTAGTCAGGCGGCGAGCAATAAGAGCACCAAGGTGATAAGATGTATGACCAGTAAGTGCAATATTCAGGAAAGCAAGATGGTAGCTAGAGATATTACTAGTGTTCTCCCTACCAAGAATGCTAGTAGCAATGTAGTATGCAAAATATTTAATGGCGGGGAGTTGAATGTTTCTTATCTTGCCCCGCTGAATGGTGCGACAATCATCATCGGTGATTCCACGGTAGAGCTCCAGCAAGTCCCGGGGGTTGTCATCAATCCTACTTGCTGTACCTACAGGGGCAATATCCAGGGCACAACAAAAATCCTTCAATGGCATAGTCACAGTATTACCATAAATCCTGAACGCAACTGTTGGCTCATAGTGTTTGTTGTTGAACTGGAAACTCTCGACGAAGATTTTGGTGAGCAAGTAGTATTGCTCCCTTTCATCGCCCATATAAGTGGTTAACCCT
Organism: Lolium perenne; assembly: GCF_019359855.2. Classification (NCBI taxonomy): domain Eukaryota; kingdom Viridiplantae; phylum Streptophyta; class Magnoliopsida; order Poales; family Poaceae; genus Lolium; species Lolium perenne. The sequence continues at coordinate 186,793,314 of NC_067246.2, read as the reverse complement.
GCCCTGTTGACAAGGGTTAAGAAATCCTCCAGTATCCCTGCATTCCTTAGAAAATCATAACATGGAAAAGTAGAAGCATTAGGGGGACCGTTGTCCTCTTCAGCGCGAAACTAGGCGCGAGGATGTCTTCATTGTATGATTGCCTAATCCGGGTGGCGGCCCTAGAAGGCCTCCCGGTGCTGGTTGTCCCCTTCTTGAACAACTCCCCAAAGCTAAACTTCTTCATAGCTTCTCTGAAATTTTCAACAAATGACATAAAAATTTGGTTTGGTGACATATAATTGAGGGAAACTACCATAGGAACTTGCTAGAGTACTAATCATGCATCAAAACTAGTTTCTACCACTTAGAACAAGCATGCAAGCTCACTAAACATGTTACCTACAGCAGCAAAGTATTCAAGATGTACTCAACCAAACGAAATTCTACTTGGATGGGTGGAGGAGTCACATACCGAAGAGCAAATGTGCTAAATTTCAGACAGAAATCTGGGCTGAGCAAAGAGATCGAAAAATCTGGAGCTCTGGAGCAAAAACGCGAGTGAGAGGAACTTGGTGTCAATTTTTTCGGGAGAGAGAAGAGTCTGGGAGGAAGAGATGGCAAAGTGGGGCAGAGGGGGACCCACACCACATGGTGGCGCGGCCACCTCCTTGGCCGCGCCGGCCTGTGGTCCGGCGCCCTCTCGGTGCCCCACAGGTCATCCTCTCGGTGCTCCCAGTGTGTCTCGTGGAAAAATAGGACCAACGGTATAATTTTTGTGAATTTTTGAAAACTTTGAAAAACGCACATTTCTCGGGTATTTAGTTTATTATTACTGGCCAGGAAAATTTTTTGAAATCTTCGAATAACTCAAGAACTTTGCAAATTAAAAGTGCTACAGCAACTAGAGCAAGTGGAGGAAGAAAGATATGTTGTTTACCTCCCCTATGCATATAAAAGGTATTCGTTAACAAGGTTGATCAAGTCTTGTCACCAAATAAATTTTACATAGCATAAGAAGAAATAAACCTCAAAACAATCATGTTACCTTGAATTGTATTGATATGGATCCAATCACGAGAGTTTGATATTCTTCCTTAGGCTCATATATAGGACAATCAATAGTTCCCACTTTGATAGTTCTCACATTAGAAATAGTATTAACTCCACATGCTTTCTCAATCCTCTTGGGAAAATAAACGGTATGCTCCCTATCATCAACATTGAAAGTAACCTTTCCTTTATTGCAATCAATAACAGCCCCTGCGGTGTTAAGAAAAGGTCTCCCAAGAATAATAGACATATTATCATCTTCCGGCATTTCCAACACAACAAAATCAGTTAATATCAAGCAGTTAGTAGTAACTTGAACAGGAACATTCTCACATATACCAACAGGAATAGCAGTAGATTTATCAGCCATTTGCAAAGATATATCAGTAGGTATCAACTTATCTAAGTAAAGTCTCTTATAAAGAGAAAAAGGCATAACACTAACACCGGCTCCCAAGTCACATAGAGCAGTTTTAACATAATTATTCTTGATAGAACAAGGAATAGTAGGTATACCTGGGTCGCCCAACTTCTTTGGAATTTTGCCACTGAAAGAGTAATTAGCAAGCATAGTGGAAATTTCCTCATTGGGGATTTTCCTTTTGTTAGTAACAATATCTTTCATATACTTTGAATAAGGTGGCAATTTAATAGCATCAGTCAAAGGGATTTGCAAGAATAAAGGTTTCATCCAATCGCAAAATTTATTATAGTGTTCTTCTTCCTTTGATTTTAGTTTCTTAGCAGGAAAAGGCATTTGCTTTTGCACCCAAGGTTCTCTTTCATTACCATGTTTCTCAGCAATAAAGTCTTCTTTAGTGTACTTTTTATTTTTAGCATGCTTTTCAGGTTCTTCTTCAACCTCTTCTTTATCAGGAGTATCATTCTTAACATTATCATTATCATTATCATGTTCATTACCACTTTCAGTTTCAGCATCAGAAATAGAAATACTATTAGGATCATTAGCAGGTTCAGAGGATTCTACAACATTTTTATGTTTCTTCTTCTTTTTCTTCCTAGAATGAGCACTAGGTTCAATGCGTTGAGAATCTTGTTCAATTCTTTTGGGATGCCCTTCAGGATATAGAGGATCCCTGGTAGAGACACCGCCTCTAGTTGTTACTTCATAAGCATGTTTCTCTTTAGAATTATTCCCTAACAAGTCATTTTGCACTTTAGTGAGTTGATCAATTTGAGTTTGAATCATTTGAAAATGTTTAACAAGCATCTTAACATCATTGGAGGTTCTCTCCACAATATCATGCAATTCACTAATAGCTTGAGAATTTTCCATTAAATGATTCTCTACTCTCATATTAAAATTTTCTTGCTTAACAATATAATTATCAAACTCATCTAAGCATTGTGCAGGAGGCTTTGAATACGGAATATCCTCCCTAGTAAAGCGTTGAAGGGAATTTACCTCAATCATGGATGCAGTGGGGAATTATCTCACATATATCTTCAATAGGAGGTAGATTCTTCACATCTTCAGATTTAATACCTTTCTCCTTGAGAGACTTCTTGGCTTCCCTCATATCTTCATCATTCAATTCAATTAAACCCCTCTTCTTCAATATTGGAGTTGGAGTTGGTTCAAAGCGTAGTCCATTCATCATGATTCCGGCTTATTTTAGCCAATAATTCTTCAGCGTCATCCGGAGTTCTTTTCCCGAAAACACAACCAGCACAACTATCCAGGTATGCCCTAGACTCAATGGTTAGTCCACTATAAAATATATCAAGTAAATCATGCTTTTCCGTATCATGCTCAAAGCCGAGCTCTAATAAGAGAGCAGAATCTCGACCAAGCCTCGTGCAATTTCTCTTCATCTTCCTGATTAAAATTATAAATTCTCTGCAAAGCAATATGTTGAGCACTAGCAGAAAGTATTTGCGGAAGAAAACATCAAGCAATTCTTTCGGACTTTTAATAGAATTAGGTGGCAAATTATTATACCAAGTTTTAGCGTCATCCTTTAATGAGAATGGAAATATTTTAGCAACAAAGTAAGTATGCATCTTAACATCATCGTAAAACAAGCTACTAAGAGTAGATAGCTCACCATGTGTTCAACAGCACTTTCTTTTTCAGTACCACAAAAGGGTGTTTTCTCAACAATAGCTATATGAGATAGATCAAGAGAAAAATCATAATCTTTATCCCTAATGTTTATAGGAGATGTGGCAAATTTAGGATCAGGAGACAGCTTTATATCTAATGCATGTTCTGCAAGCAACTTTTTAATTTTTCTTGCATCAGTAGTAGCATTGCATTTTTCAATAAAATCATCATTAAGCTCCACATAATCTTCCTCAGGATCATCACTAAAATAACCAAGTTCAGGTGAACTAACAGTGTAGTAGCATTAGGAGTTTCAAGATTTTCAATTTGTCTAGACCTAGCAATTGTAGCATCTAGAAAGGATCCCAATGAACCACTATCATCAAGCACAGCAGAAACATTATCAATATTATGAGAGTGTTCAGATTCAGCAGATGTACCCACATGCGAAGCATGTGACGGTGAAACAAGTTTATCAATCACAGATGGTGAATCAAGAGCAGCAGAGGTATTCAAAATTGTACCTTTTCTTGTAGTGGATGGTAATATGGCGATCTTAGTATCGCGAGGTTTACCCATGATGGAGAATTTGCAGCGAACAATATTAATCCAAGTGAACTTCCAAATAAAGCTATGCTCCCGGCAACGGCGCCTTAAAATAGTCTTGATGACCCACAAGTATAGGGGATCGCAACAGTCTTCGAGGGAAGTAAAACCCAATTTATTGATTCGACACAAGGGGAGACAAAGAACACTTGGAAGCCTTAACAACGGAGTTGTCAATTCAGTTGCACCTGGAAACAGACTTGCTCGCAAGAGTTTATCAAGAGTAACAGCTTTATAGCAGTAGCAGAGTGAAATAACAAAGAAAGAGAGTAATGTAGACAAGCAGTAGTGATTTTAGTAAACAGCAGGATTAAAATACCGTAGGCACGGGGACGGATGACGGGCGTTGCATGGATGAGAGAAACTCATGTAACAATCATAACAGGGCATTTGCAGATAATAATAAAACGGTGTCCAAGTACAAAGCAATCAATAGGCATGTGTTCCATATATAGTCGTGCGTGCTCGCAATGAGAAACTTGCACAACATCTTTTGTCCTACCAGCCGGTGGCAGCCGGGCCTCAAGGGAAACTACTGGATATTAAGGTACTCCTTTTAATAAAGTACCGGAGCAAAGCATTAACACTCCGTGAACACATGTGATCCTCACATCGCTACCATCCCCTCCGGTTGTCCCAATTCTTGTCACTTCGGGGCCATTGGTTCCGGACAGCGACATGTGTATACAACTTATAGGTAAGACCATAAACAATGATTATCTTCATGAAACAATAACATGTTCAGATCTGAGATCATGGCACTCGGGCCCTAGTGACAAGCATTAAGCATAACAAGTTGCAACAATATCATCAAAGTACCAATAACGGACACTAGGCACTATGCCCTAACAATCTTATGCTATTACATGACCAATCTCATCCAATCCCTACCATCCCCTTCGGCCTACAGCGGGGGAATTACTCACACATGGATGGGGGAAACATGGCTGGTTGATGTAGAGGCGTTGGCGGTGATGGCGGTGATGATCTCCTCCAATTCCCCGTCCCGGCGGAGTGCCAGAACGGAGACTTCTGGCTCCCGCGACGGAGTTTCGCGATGTGGCGGCGTTCTGGAGGGTTTCTGGCGACTTCGACTTCTCCCCGGGTGTTTTTAGGTCGAGGCGAATAAGTAGTCCAAAGGAGGGCGTCGGAGGCCGGCCGAGGGGGCCACACCACAGGGCCGCGCGGGCCCCCCTTGGGCCGCGCCGCCCTATGGTGTGGGGCCCTCGGGCCTCCACCTCAATTGTCCTTCTGGCTCCGTTAGTTTCCTGGGAAAATAGGGCCTTCTGCATAAATTCCGAGGATTTTCCCGAAAGTTGGATTTCTGCACAAAAACGAGACACCAGAGTAGTTCTGGTGAAAACAGCGTTAGTCCGTGTTAGTTGCATCCAAAATACACAAATTAGAGGCAAAACAATAGCAAAAGTGTTCGGGAAAGTAGATACGTTTTGGACGTATCAATAGGTGGTTTTGACGGTGATGAAATGGGCGACTTTGGTCAATCTATCGACAACTACCCATATTGAATCATTGCCTTTGCTGGATTTGGGCAGTCCGGTGATAAAGTCCATTCCTACGGAGTCCCATTTCCATTCCGGAATCTGGAGGGGTTGTAACAGTCCGGCGGGTCGTTGATGTTCTGCCTTGACTCTCTGACAGATGTCACACTTAGCGATATAGCTACCGATCTCTCTCTTCATTCCGTGCCACCAAAATTGTTCTTTCAGGTCCTGGTACATCTTGGTACCTCCGGGGTGGATTGAATAAAGGGTGTCATGGGCTTCTTGCAGGATTACTTGTTTTAAGTTAGAGTCAGATGGTACGCAGAGACGTTCTTTGTACCAAAGCACTCCGGCTTCGTCTACGGTGAATCCAGGGGCTTTTCCTGCGGCTATCTGTTTCTTGATTCCGTTAATGCTAGCGTTGTCTTTCTGGGCTTCCTTGATCTGACCAACCAAGGTGGGTTGCAGTTCTATGCTGGCTAGGAATCCTTCACTAACAAGTTCAAGTCTGAACTGTTCAAACTCTTGGTGCAAGCTGGGCTGTTCGGTTGCGAGCATGGAGTTCAACTGGCACGGCAGTCGACTCAAAGCATCCGCTACCACATTGGCCTTGCCGGGGTGGTAGTGAATCTCCATGTCGTAATCCTTGATCAGTTCGATCCATCAGCGTTGTCTCATGTTCAACTCCTTCTGGGTGAAAATATATTTGAGGCTTTTGTGGTCGGAGTAGATCTCGCATCGATTACCCATGAGGTAATGACGCCAAACTTTCAGGGCTAAGACCACGGCTGCAAGTTCGAGGTCGTGGGTGGGGTAGTTCTGTTCATGTTGCTTGAGTTGTCTTGAAAGGTAGGATACAACCTTGCCTTCTTGCATAAGTACGCATCCAAGTCCAGTCTTGGAGGCGTCGCAATATACGTCAAAGGGCTTTGCGATATCTGGCATGATCAGGATTGGGGCTGTTGTCAGTCTACTCTTGAGCTGTTGAAAGCTCTCTTCGCACTTGTCGGTCCACTCAAACTTTCTGTCCTTTTTCAGCAGTTGGGTCATTGGTCGAGCGATGCTCGAAAAACCTTCTACAAATCTGCGGTAATATCCGGCTAATCCAAGAAAAGCGCGGACCTCGGTTTGTGTGGTTGGGGCTTTCCATTCCATAACAGTTTTGATTTTGACGGGATCTACGGCAATTCCTCCTGCAGACAAGATGTGTCCGAGGAATCCAACTTCTTCCAGCCAAAACTCGCACTTGCTAAACTTGGCATACAACTTGTGTTGTCTAAGGGTTTCTAGGACAATCTCCAAATGCTGTTCATGTTCCTCTTCGGACTTGGAGTAGACGAGGATGTCGTCGATGAACACAACGACAAACTTGTCCAAGAAGTTCATGAAGATCTTATTCATGAGATTCATGAAATAAGCGGGGGCATTGGTCAGTCCAAACGACATGACGTTGTACTCATACAACCCATATCTGGTGGTAAAGGCAGTTTTTGGAATATCGGTGGCTCGAATCTTCAGTTGGTGGTATCCAGTTCTAAGATCAATCTTGGAGAAAACTCGGGATCCGGTGAGTTGGTCGAACAAGTCTTCGATCTTGGGTAGGGGGTATTTGTTTTTGATGGTGACATCGTTAAGCTTACGATAGTCCGTGCATAAACGATTTGCACCATCTTTCTTGTCGACAAATAAGACGGGGGATCTCCATGGGGATGCACTTGGTCTAATCAAACCTTTGGCGAGCATGTCATCTATTTGCTTCTTCAGCTCCACAAGCTCGGTTGCGTTCATGCTGTAGGCTCTCTGGGCGATGGGTCCAGTTCCGGGGATTAACTCGATGATAAACTCGATATCCCGATCCGGGGGCATACCGGGTAAATCATCCGGAAACACATCAGGGTAGCGACAAACGACCCTGATTTGATCCAGAGTTGGCTTGGATACACTTTGGTTGCAGGTAAATTTTCTGGGTAGTTTTTCAGAGACGTGCTCAACTACGATACCGGTGCTGCTAGTCATGGTTATGGCTTTCTTGGCACAGTCTATCAATCCATTGTGCTTGGACATCCAGTCCATTCCTAGGACAACTTCCAAACCTTTGGTTCCAAGTATGATTAGATTTGCAAAGAAATCTACATCATGGATTTTGATTGGCACATTTTTACAAAATTTTCTGGCTTTGGTGGTTGATCCGGGGATTTGGACTATCATAACATGCTTCAAACTGAGGGGTTGAATTTTACTTGTTGATGCAAAGTCTTCGGTGACAAAAGAATGAGATGCTCCGGAATCAAACAACACTCTAGCAGGGATGTGGTTGACAGAAAACATACCCAGCACAACATCTGGTGCTTCCTGGGCTTCTTCGGCGTTCATGTGGTAGAGGCGGCCGTTGCGGTTGTTGGGGTTGTTGGGGGCGAACTTCTTGCCGGTGGAGACACGGCGTTGCTGCTGGGCAGGTGCAGCGGTGTTGCCGGCGAGCTTGGCAAGACGCTTGGGACACTCGTTGGGGTAGTGCCCCACTACACCACACTCATAACAAGTGATAGTGCTCTTGTCCTGCTTGTTCGCAACGGGAACAGCATTGCTTCCGGTTCTGGGAGCGGTGTTGGTGTTGTTGTTGTTAGGGGCTCGGGGTGGAACGCGGTTGTAGTTGTTGTTGTTGTAGTTGTTGTTGTAGCCTCCTGGCTTGGAGTTTCCTCCACTCCGGTTCTGATAACCAGGGTGAGAGTTCTGCATCTGGGGTTTGTTGTTTTTCGGAGTGAAACCTCCGCTTGAGCTAGGGCGAAACTTTTGGGGGTGGCTTGATCCACTCTGATTTGCCATGCGACGCTTGCGGTTCTCATTAGCTTGGTTTAACTTGCCCTCCATCTGGATGGCGGAGTCAACAAGGGCTTCGAGGTCGGCGAAGGGGATGTTGACGAGGACAGTCTGCATCTCATCATGCAGTCCGTTCAGGAATCTCTCCTTCCTCTTCTCAACAGTGTCGGTCTCATCAGGGGCATACCTTGACAAAGTGAGAAACTTGTCGCGGTATTCAACCACCATCATGCGACCTTGTTTCAGCTCACGGAATTCATCCCTCATCTTCTTGATAAGACCCGGGGGTACATGGTACTTGCTGAACTTGAGTTTGAAATCCTCCCAAGTCATGAATTGACCTCCGTTCATGGCACGTGTGCTTGTCCACCAAGCGCGGGCTGGTCCAGCGAGATAGTGAGTGGCGAACAACACCTTCTCGTTGGCTTCCACTCCAGCTACCTCCAGATTGTTCTCCATAGTCTGGAGCCAATCGTCAGCGTCGAGGGGCTCCTCGGTCTTGCTAAACACCGGAGGGTTAGTGTTTTGGAAGTTCTTGAGCTTGGATCCGGGGTGGTCATGATTTCCATGGCCCTGGTTGGCGATGTTCTGCAAGGCGATGAGGTTGGCTTGGCGTTCGGCTCTTTCGGTTTCCCGGTCTGCAAGCATGGTTTGCAGAAGTTGCAGCATCGCGTCGTTGGTGCGATTCGGAGGGGCCATCTGGAGATGTAGAAGATTATGAGATAAGAGGGAACATTCTATGGTTCATTTTGGTTAAGTTTGAAAACAATTTGAAAACTTGTAATCTTTTCATGACAAACATAACATTCATTCATTCATGCAACACATGGTACAAACTACACACATACTCCAATGGTTTTAAGAACCGTTCTCATGCTACGATACAAGGGACGGGATACAACTCACACCTACTATAAGTGAACTAGTGCAACTACTCCTCATCATCGACATCGATCGGGACGTAGTCGTCGGGTCCTGCCTCCAGGAACTCGTAGTCCTCCTCCTCGGTGTTCTCGTCCTCCTCAAAGTCGTTGTCGTCGCTCAGGAAGGCGTCTCCTCCCTGAATGTCGATGCCTCCATCGTCATCCTCCAGCTGACGAATCTGATCCTCCTGGGCCTTGACAGTGGCCTCAAGTGACGCGATCCGGGCGCGAAGGCGGCGAATCGTAGCATCCTTCTTGGCACGCTGCTGGCGAAGGCTCTTGCGGTCGTTGTTGAGTAGCTTGATCGCCTCACCCTGCTCGGTGATGTGAGCATGGGTCTGGTTCGCGTAAGCGCGAGTGGCGTCGAGGTCCCTCTGAGTCTGGTAGAGCATAAAGTCCAGGTGCTCAGCATGGTGCCTCAACTCCGGGTGCGGCTGCAGCTCCATGGGCACTCCCGCGGCATCACGCCTCACAAGGTGGGTGTAGCGAGAGGCGAGGATGCTCACCACGTTCTGTCCACAGAGGTGCGCAAGTGCCTCCTGTAGGCCACGTGCGAGTCCGTCGAGCCAGTTGCTCTCACGGAAGGAGAAGAGGATCCTCTCAGAAGTGGGAGGCTCCATCTTGCCCCTCAAGTCGGCAGTGATCACCCACTGCAACTCTCCTCCGGGCGTGTCGTCCAGCTGAACCCCGTGAAACTCGGGGTGTGGGCGCCCAAGGAAGTCAGAGAGGGCGTTGAGGTCGTGCTCGAAGATCAAGCTTCCTCCGTTCCCAAGCTGGTAAAACTTGGTGTTGATGGCTTCATTCAGCGCCATCTGAAAGAGAATTGGATGAGTAAGTTAGAGAGTGCAAAGTGTGGCAACCTTCTTCTTCAGCGTACTCTCCGGTGCTACCGTCTAAAGTTGAATACGAGTATAATTACTCACTAATTCAATGGCTATTCCATACATCACATATAACACACAAACTAGTCTATGCACACAAGTAAATAAACTAGGGTGCATGGGTTGTGGGGTTTAAATAGAATTCACTTCTTTGTATTTCATATGTAAATGATAGTTTCCATAGGGTCCTTGAGAAATAATTTCCTCTCATTGAAATCTTCTTAAGATTTAATTTCTCAAACAATCATGGATGAACTCATATTGACCTAAGTCAAATGTTCATCATCATCATTTGTGAAAATGACTTAAATGAGGTGGATCACCTCATACCATTTAAATAACACTACACTTGATTTAAATCTCAAGTAATTCATATAAGAGAGTTTGGGACCAGGGATCCAAACATCCCATGAATCCATGTGAGACAAGTTTAAATGAAGTGTAATACTCCACAAAATTTACTTGAATAGTTTTGGACAATATCAACTAGTTAAACTAGTCAAATGATCCATTAATTAAACTAGGGCATGATCATGCAAAGTGACCACACCATTTTATTGCATAAACAATTAGTGTAAGTCAAAAGTGAGCTATTAGAGTTGGAATTAACTTAATATCTATTTTGGTTGATTTTTAAGAATTATTTGAATAGGGAGAAGTCCCTGTCTTGTTATTTTTGTCACATTAATTCTACAAGGAATCTGGCCATGGGGCCAGTGGCATGTTGTAGAGAATTTCAGTGGCTTTCTAACAACATAAAATTCACTAAATTTGGTTTAGCCAATTTGAAATGGTTGAATTTCAAAGTTTGGGCAGTATTGAAATTCATTTGAATTAATTAAACTCAGTTTGAACTAAAAGGGCCGGCGGGAAACTAACTGGGCCGAAACGGTTTGAAAAAGGAAGAAACGGCCCAGCAACGCATCCCGTGCGCGCGGGCCTGCTGACAGGGTGGGGGCCACCCGTCAGTCTCTCTTAAAACCCGAAACGGTAAGTTTCAACGTGGGACGTAGGATTAGATCGGGATCGGACGGCGCTGGTGCGTCGTCTTCTCCGGCGAGAGGCAGAGAGGTTGGCGGCGAGGGTAGGGCGTCGGAGAGCTCACCGCGGCTCCAGCTAGGGTTGGCAGTGTGCGCGGTGAAGGTGTAGACGACGGCGAGTCGACTGGTACCGGCGGCAACTCCTGGATCGGCTTCAATCGGCGGCGAGCTTCCGCGACGTCCGTCGGCAGTGAGGTGGCGATTGGGTGGCTACGGCGGCGAATGTTGATGGTGGAGTGGCTCAGGCGGTCGAGTGAGATGAGGGGAGTGTGCTGGTGTGCTCAATTCGACGAACGGAGCTCTCCTTTTATAGGCGAGCGAGTGACCGTGAGGGCTGCGGCGAGGTCGACATGCTCGCGGCGATTCCGGCGAGTGGTTGGGCTAGGCGAGGGCGTTGTCGGGTTCTCCTCTTCCAGGCGAAGCTAGGGGTGGTGTTGGCTTGGTCGGGGGACGTCTGGTTTGGTCGCATTTCTTCCACGACGGCCGCGGCGCGTACGGGAACAAGTCGTCGTCTCCGGCGCCGGCGGTCACGGGTTGGGGCTGGGCGCGTGTCTGGCGGGGCTGAGGTGTCACGGTGGTGCTCAACCTGTCGAGAGAGGGACCAGGGCGTGCTCGAGGTAGTGGCGCGGCGCGTGTCCAGGGCGCGCTCTCGTGCGACGTCCTCGGCATGCAGGGCGAGTTTGGGCGCGCTGTCTCCGGCATGTGTCGTCGTCGAGCTCGACAACGGTGATGCTAGGGTGGCGTAGGGGTCTCGTTGGCGCATGGTGGCGAGGGGGCCAGGGCAGAGAAGCAATGGAGAGAGGGGGAGGTGGTCGGGCTCGGGACATGGCCGGCATGGCCATGCCCTAGTTGCTCTCCTCCTCTCCTTAGCCTTACTATACACCAATTAGGGTTTAAGGGGACCAGGGAACCAAATGGGGCAGGTTAGGGTAGATGAGGTGGAGTAGATTCACTATTTGCAAATAGTGCAAATAGTGCCATATTTGGAAAATTGCAAATTTGTCCAAATTTGAATTAATTCAAAAGGTGCAAGTTTTTGAAATGTGAGTGTTGAGATAAGTTGTATTTGACCAGAGATGAGTAGAGGTGGTGGTGGAAAAAGTAGAATTCAAGAATTGCAAAAATTGACAAGTGTGAGATTGTTCCACTTGTTAAAATGTTGCAACTTTGGATGAGCATAGCTAATGATCAAAGATGAATTTGGTATGGTGATCTTCATCAAAGTTGTTCACCTTGATGTTGACTTTGAAATGGTGCAAAGAGTTAGCAAGAATTGGTTTGGGAAAATTGAATTGCAGGGGCTCAAAGTGGTGATCAGACTAAATTTGGCAGATTTGACCATTATCATATGTGAGTGGGAAAAGTGTTTGAAAATCATTTGAATTGTGAAACCTTGATTCCAAAAGTTGTAATAAGTGTTTAATAACATTATCCAACTAATGGTGAAGACCAAATAGGTCTAGGGTCAAGATTTATAAAAATGCCATAGGGCATATGTGGGGGTTTTTAGGGTTTTGCATTTTATTGTATTTTCTTCCTCTTTGATTTATTTGGTTGGTGATCTTCATATGATCACACTAGGGTTTTAGAGCATATCAAATACAAGTAAAAGCAATCATCATGGCATATCACTCAAATGCACAAGTCCTATGCAGGGTACTATATGCAAATAGAAAAGTTTTTGTTGGTTTGAAATTTTGTTTTCTGGAATTCTCTAACTTTCTTTTTATTGAAATTTGGGGTGTTACAGGATGGTAGGGATTGGATGAGATTGGTCATGTAATAGCATAACATTGTTAGCGCATAGTGCCTAGTGTCCGTAATTGGTACTTTGATGATATTGTTGCAACTTGCTATGCTTAATGATTGTCACTAGGGCCCTAGTGCCATGATCTCAGATCTGAACATGTTATTGTTTCATCATGATATTCATTGTTTATGGTCTTACCTGCAAGTTGTATACACATGTCGCTGTCCGGAACCAATGGCCCCGAAGTGACAGAAATCGGGACAACCGGAGGGGATGGTAGTGATGTGAGGATCACATGTGTTCACGGAGTGTTAATGCTTTGCTCCGGTACTCTATTAAAAGGAGTACCTTAATATCCAGTAGATTCCCTTGAGGCCCGGCTGCCACCGGCTGGTAGGACAAAAGATGTTGTGCAAGTTTCTCATTGCGAGCACGTACGAGTATAATTGGAACACATGCCTATTGATTGCTTTGTACTTGGACACCATTTTATTATTATCTGCAAATGCCCTGCTATGATTGTTACATGAGTTTCTCTCATCCATGCAACGCCCGTTATCCGTCCCCGTGCCTACAGTATTTTAATCCTGCTGTTTACTATAATCACTACTGCTGTCTCTGTTACTCTGTCTTTGTTATTTCACTCTCAAGCATCGTTGCTATAAAACTGTTACTACCGATAAACTCTTGCGAGCAAGTCTGTTTCCAGGTGCAGCTGAATTGACAACTCCGCTGTTAAGGCTTTCAAGTAATCTTGGTCTCCCCTTGTATCGAATCAATAAATTGGGTTATACTACCCGCGAAGACTGCTGCGATCCCCTATACTTGTGGGTCATCAAGACTGTTTTCTGGCGCCGTTGCCGGGGAGCATAGCTTTATTTGGAAGTTCACTTGGATTGATATTGTTCGCTGCAAATTCTCCATCATGGGTAAAACTCGCGATTCTAAAGTCGCCATATTACCATCCACTACAAGAAAAGGTACAACTCTGAGTACCTCTGCTACTCTTGATTCACCATCTGTGATAAGTCAACTTGTTTCACCACCGCAAGCTTCACTTGCTGGTACGTCTGCTGAATCTGAAAACTTTCATAATATTGATAATGTTTCTGCTGTGCATGATGATAGTGGTTCATTGGGATCCTTTCTAGATGCTACAATTGCTAGGTCTAGACAAATTGAAAATGCTGAAACTCCTAATGAAAATGCTGCTACACCTATTAATTCACCTGAACTTGATTATTCTAGTGATGATCCTGATGAGGATTATGTGGAGCTTAATGATGATTTTATTAATAGATGCAATTCTACTGCTGATGCAAGAAAATTAAAAAGTTTCTCACACAATATACTGTTAGACATAAGTTATCTCCTGATCCTAAATTTGCCACATCTCCTATATGCATTAAGGATAAAGATTATGATTTTTCTCTTGATCTATCTCATATAGCTATTGTAGAGAAAACACCCTTTTGTGGTACTGAAAAAGAAAGTGTTGTAGAACACATGATTGAACTTTCTTCTATGAGTAGCCTGTTTTCTGATGATGTCAAGATACGTACTTACTTTGTCGCTAAAATTTTTCCTTTCTCATTAAAGGATGATGCTAAAACTTGGTATAATAATTTGCCTCCTGGTTCTATTAAAAGTCCAACTGAACTGCGTGATGTTTTCTTTCGAAAGTACTTTCCCGCTAGTGCTCAACATATTGCTTTACAGAATTTTTTTAGGTTTGACCAGGGAGATGAAGAGAAATTGCCTAAGGCGTGGGCAAGATTTTGTTCTCTTATCAGAGCTCGACCTGGACATGATTTAGAAAAGAATGATCTACTTGATATATTTTATAGTGGACTAACCATTGAGTCTAGAGCATATTTGGATAGTTGTGCTGGTTGTGTTTTCAGGAAAAGAACTCCAGACGAAGCTGAAGAATTATTGGCTAGAATAAGCTGGAATCATGATGATTGGAATACACCTGAACCAACTCCAACGCCAATATTGAAGAAGAGGGGTTTAATTGAATTGAATGATGAAGATATGAGGGAAGCTAAGAAGTCTCTCAAGGAGAAAGGTATTAAATCCGAAGACGTAAAGAATCTACCTCCCATAGAAGATATATGTGAGATAATTCCCCCTTCATCCATGATTGAGGTAAACTCCCTTCAACGCTTTACTAGGGAAGATATTCCGTATTCAAAACCTCCCGCGAATGCTTAGATGAGTTTGATAATTATATTGTTAAGCAAGAAAATTTTAATATGAGAGTAGAGAATCATCTAATGGAAAATTCTCAAGCTATTAGCAATTTACATGATATTGTGGAGAGAACCTCCAATGATGTTAAGGTGCTTGTTAAACATTTTCAAATGATTCAAACTCAAATTGATCAACTCACTAAAGTGCAAAATGATTTGTTAAAAAATAATTCTAAAGAGAAACATGCTTATGAAGTAACAACTAGAGGTGGTGTCTCTACCCAGGATCCTCTATATCCTGAAGGGCATCCCAAAAGAATTGAACAAGATTCTCAACAAATTGAACCTAGTGCTCCTTCTAAGAAGAAAAAGAAGAAGAAACATAAAAATGTTGTAGAATCCTCTGAACCTGTTAATGATCCTAATAGTATTTCTATTTCCGATGCTGAAACTGAAAGTGGTAATGAACATAATAATGATAATGATAATGATAAGAATGATGCTTCTGATAAAGAAGAGGTTGAAGATGAACCTGACAAGCATGCTAAAAATAAAAAGTATACTAAAGAAGATTTTATTGCTAAGAAACATGGTAATGAAAGAGAACCTTGGGTGCAAAAGCAAATGCCTTTTCCTGCTAAGAAACTAAAATAAAAGGAAGAAGAACATTATAATAATTTTTGTGATTGGATGAAACCTTTATTCTTGCAAATCCCTTTGACTGATGCTATTAAATTGCCTCCTTATTCAAAGTATATGAAAGATATTGTTACTAACAAAAGGAAAATCCCCAATGAGGAAATTTCCACTATGCTTGCTAATTACTCTTTCAATGGTAAAGTGCCAAAGAAGTTGGGCGACCCAGGTATACCTACTATTCCTTGTTCTATTAAGAATAATTATGTTAAAACTACTCTATGTGACTTGGGAGCCGGTGTTAGTGTTATGCCTTTTTCTCTTTATAAGAGACTTTATTTAGATAAGTTGATACCTACTGATATATCCTTGCAAATGGCTGATAAATCTACTGCTATTCCTGTTGGTATATGTGAGGATGTTCCTGTTCAAGTTACTAATAACTGCTTGATATTAACTGATTTTGTTGTGTTGGAAATGCCTGAAGATGATAATATGTCTATTATTCTTGGGAGACCTTTTCTTAACACCGCAGGGGCTGTTATTAATTGCAATAAAGGAAAGGTTACTTTCAATGTTGATGATAAGGAGCATACCGTCTATTTCCCCAAGAGGATTGATAAAGTATGCGGAGTCAATACTATTTTTAATGTGAGAACTATCAAAGTTGGAACTATTGATTATCCTATATATGAGCCTAAAGAAGGATATCAAAATCTTATGATTGGATCCATATCAATACAATTCAAGGTAACATGATTGATTTGAGGTTTATTTCTTCATATGCTATGTAAAATTTATTTGGTGGCAAGACTTGATCAACCTTGTTAACAAATACCTTTTATATGCATAGAGGAGATAAACAACATTTCTTTCTCCCTCCACTTGTCTTACTTGCTGTAGCACTTTTGATTTGCAAAGTTCCTTAGTTAATTAGAGATTCCAAAAAAATTCCTGGCCAGTAATAATAAACTTAATACCCAGAAATGTGCATTTTTCAAAGTTTTCAAAAATTCACAAAAATTATACCGTTGGTCCTATTTTTCGAAAATGCACCTGGGAGCACCTGGGGGTGACCTGTGGGGCACCCCAGGGTGGCACCCCACAGGCTGGCGCGGCCAGCAAGGGGGGCGCGCCACCCTGGCGTGTGGGCCCCCCTTTACCCCACTTCAGCATCTCTTCCTCCCAGACTCTTCTCTCTCCCAAAAAAATCGACACCAGCTTCCTCTCACTCGCGTTTTTGCTCAAGAGCTCAGGATTTTTCGATCTCTTTGCTCAGCCCAGATTTCTGTCTGAAATTTGGCACATTTGCTCTCCGGTATGTGACTCCTCCGATTATCCAAGTAGAATTTTGTTTGGTTGAGTATATCTTGAGTATTTTGCTGCTGTAGGTAACATGTTTAGTGAGCTTGCATGCTTGTTCTAAGTTGTATAAACTAGCTTTGATGCATTATTAGTACTCTAGCAAGTTCCTATAGTAGTTCCCCTTGATTATATGTCACCAAATCAAATTTTATATTGTTTGTTGAAAATTTTCAGAAAATGGAGTGGAATAGATATCAACTAAACCAACAAGAATTGGAGGTGCAACAAGTCATGAGAGTGAACCGCGAAGAGGGAGTATACCCCTCTTACTACCCGTGCACAGATTTCATGAGAAGCGCAGGAATACTGGAAGATGTTCAGAATCTAATTTCTCGTGCAGGGTTGAATGATTTTGTTGATGGAGAACCATGCCAATATGCAAAATTGACTATGTCTGTTGTGCAGGATTTTAAGTTCAATTGGTCGCGATCTAACCACATGGTTCAGTATAAGATTTATAATAAAACTGTCAACTTGCCATTCAATGATTTTTGTACATCAATTAGAGTACCGCAATGGGGGTCATGCGAGAAGATAAGGGGATCGCCGCGAGAGCTCTTAAGCCTCTTCGAGATGATTTGTCATGGAAGGAGTTTCTCAGACGATGGTGGTAAAATCACTAGCATTCAACTCCCAGCTATCCGCTACTTTGCTTATTTCATTACTAAATGCGTTCTTGCTAGAAGGAATGGTGGTAAACTATCTATCCAGGATTTAGCTTTTCTAGCTGCTGCACTGCAAGGTAGTAAGACTTATAATTTGGGGGCATTGATAGCTTATAGACTTGCTACTAACCGTGAGAAAGGTGGAATTTGTGGAGGTCTCATCGCCTCTCGTTTACTAGCTTTGCATGGAGTAGAACCTCACCATCTTGATATTCAACTTTCCATAGAAAAACTTGACATAGTCTCTATGATTAAACATGAATTTGTTTCTGACTCATCTAATTTGGGTAACCTGTCTTACAAGATAACATTTTACAAGAAGTCTTGGAGAACAACTAAGAAAACTGAAAAACTAGTAAGATTGCCTACGCCTGTTCTATTTAACCTTGATTCCAGGGAGGATTGGTCAGTCACAGAAGGTGCACTGAATGCACATAGAGGGAGGAGGCCATCATGCAAGAGGCAACACAGAGGAGGTCGAGGAACACCTCGACTCATCATCCGATGCAGCAAGTTCCTCGCATCGACATTTTGGGCATGTGGAGCCTCCACGCTTTTCTTCTGCACAGGAACCTTACTATGACTACGCCATGCATTATCCACCGGCGAGGAACAGCTACCCTCGCTGGGGTTGAACTCCACTTAGGCTAAAAGCCTAAGCTTGGGGGGAGGTATACCAGCATCACTCATTCTTTGCATATTATGGTTGCTGGATACTTGTACATACTTGTTTAGTTGCTTTGAGTGGTTTTCCAATGAGAGGGAGATGATATTTGGGGAAGTGCTGCCTGAAAACAGATTCTGGACTGTTACCGAAAAAATTCGCAAAAATAGCCAGAACAGTATTTTGCGAAGCCAATTTTTGTGCATGTTCCCCAGGTTGTTATCTAACTTTCATTAGTTTAACACTTTTCGATTTGAGCAGTGGAAGAATTTCTTAAAAATCGAGTACTGTACTGCTGTCAAGTTTGACGAATTTCTGCTGCTTTGTGTTTATGTGAGTTTTCTAGTTTGCCATTTCTTGTTTTTGTTTTCTTTCTTTCCCAAAACACAAAAAGACCAAAAATATTTATGTTGTTTCTCTTCATCATTTGTTTGCTTTGGTTTCTTGCATTTGTTTCGCTTTATTTGCTATTGTTGGTTTGCTACAAGAAAACCCAAAAAGATTTTGCTTTGTTTGCTTGTTTCCTTTTGTTCTTGTTTCCAATTCTAAAACACCAAAAATATTTGCTGTTCTTCTTTGGTTTGTAAAGTTCATCTTGAGTTCAATGGTCTTCGGTGGCTGGAGCATGGTTTTCATTTCATATTATCCAAGCTACACAAGTGAAAGGCAATAATGACGATCTACGACAATTGGATTGTGGTGAGAGGCTGGTATGAACTCTATTTGTTTTCATTTTTGTACATATACTCATCCATGTGAGCATGCTTAGTTGGTTCATGTGAGGTATATGTCATTTAAGAAAGTCTAGTAGTTCATGATCTCTCATGTTTAGCTCCAATTTATTAATATGAGTAGCATGTCATGGATGTTGCTTGCATTGTTTTATTCATAAGTAGGTATGGCATTGTGGTATCCTCCTCTGAATAATTCATTTATATCGACTTGGCACATGCTCACGCATGCATATGACTGAACAAAAGTCAATTAAGCCTCGATGATTTATATTGCTTCAGAGTTCTTGAATCACTTTTATGCCTCTGTTAATTTATTTTGCCGCAAGCATGATTATGACAGTTACTGCTCTCTTGATTTGTCGCTCCCCAGTCTATTGCTAGCCTTCAGTTGTACTGAGCGGGAACGCTGCTCGTGCTTCCAAACACCTGAAAACCAAGTTGTTCCAAAGTGTCCACCATAAATACCTATGCATGGCATTTCAAACCATTCCAAGTAAATTCTCATGCGCTACCTTTAAAACCTTCAAAATGCTTCTCAATTTGTGTTAATGTTTTATAGCTCATGAGGAAGTATGTGGTGTTTAACTTTCAACCTTGTCATTTACTCTTGACGGACTTTCATTATGGACTAGTGGCACATCCGCTTATCCAATAATTTTGCAAAAAGAGCTGGCAATGGGATTCCCAGTCCCAAATTAATTAATCTAAATAGACACTCCTCCATGGTATGTGATTGTTGGACGGCACCCGAAGGATTCGGTTAGCCATGGATTGTGTAAGCAAAGGTTGGGGGGAGTGTCATCATAATAAAACTAAAATAAAAAGGCACTCCTTCATGGTATGAGATTGTTGGCAGGCACCCGAGGATTCGGTTAGCCATGGTTTGTGCAAGAAAGGTTGGAAGGAGTGCCACATAAACATAAAAATAATTCATGGGAGCCGCTCTTGGAAGTCCGGTTGGCGAGGTAGTTGGTGTACCCATTACCATTCGTTGACAACAACAAACACCTCTCAAAATAATTTTACTCCTGTTTTAAAAATGAAAAGCTCTAGCGCATGTTAATCCCTGCTTCCCTCTGCGAAGGGTCAATCTTTTACTTTTGTGTTGTGTCTCCATTCTTTCTTTGAGCACTATCTTGAGAGCACAACTGTCATTCTTAGTACAATATGCTTGTCTCAAAATATGATTGATTGTGGTATAACTTTGATGCTTTTATCTTTGACAATCACTACTTCTAGTCTTTCTATGAACTTCAGAGGTGCCTGGGCATTTATGTTTTGCCGATCAAATACGGGCAAGCGAGATACCACTTTATCATACTCTCTTATGAACATTGCAATCCTGCTTATATACATGATTCATGATGCTTATTATTAATTGTTGGTACCTCTCCATGATTGACATAGCTGTTAGATGATCTTATTTGCATGTATCTTATTATGAACTGCCTAAGTGTTAGCCATAGCATGAGAATATATACATCATATGAGCAAATGTGTTCGTGAAAGTTCTTTTATCGCTCAGTTGTTAACTGAATTGCTTGAGGACAAGCAATAAGCTAAGCTTGGGGGGAGTTGATACGTCCAAAATGTATCTACTTTCCCGAACACTTTTGCTATTGTTTTGCCTCTAATTTCTGTATTTTGGATGCAACTAACACGGACTAACACTGTTTTCAGCAGAACTGTTCTGGTGTCTCGTTTTTGTGCAGAAATCCAACTTTCAGGAAAATCCTCGGAATTTATGCAGGAGGACCTATTTTCCCAGAATATTGGCGGAGCCAGAAGGGCAAGCCAGGTGGGGGCTCGAGGGCCCCACACCATAGGCCGGCGCGGCCCAGGAGGGGCCCGCGCGGCCCTATGGTGTGGCGGCCTCGGTCAGCCCCCGACGCCCTCCTTCGGACTATTTATTGCCTTCGACCTAAAAACGCACGGAGAGAAGTCAAAGTCGCCAGAAAGCCTCCAGAACGCCGCCACATCGCGAAACTCCGTCTCGGGAGCCAGAAGTCTCCGTTCTGGCACTCCGCCGGGACGGGGAATTGGAGGAGATCATCGCCATCATCACCACCGACGCCTCTCCATCAACCAGCCATGTTTCCCCCATCCATGTGTGAGTAATTCCCCCGCTGTAGGCCGAAGGGGATGGTAGGGATTGGATGAGATTGGTCATGTAATAGCATAAGATTGTTAGGGCATAGTGCCTAGTGTCCGTAATTGGTACTTTGATGATATTGTTGCAACTTGCTATGCTTAATGCTTGTCACTAGGGCCCGAGTGCCATGATCTCAGATCTGAACATGTTATTGTTTCATCATGATATTCATTGTTTATGGTCTTACCTGCAAGTTGTATACACATGTCGCTGTCCGGAACCAATGGCCCCGAAGTGACAGAAATCGGGACAACCGGAGGGGATGGTAGTGATGTGAGGATCACATGTGTTCACGGAGTGTTAATGCTTTGCTTCGGTACTCTATTAAAAGGAGTACCTTAATATCCAGTAGATTCCCTTGAGGCCCGGCTGCCACCGGCTGGTAGGACAAAAGATGTTGTGCAAGTTTCTCATTACGAGCACGTACGACTATAATTGGAACACATGCCTATTGATTGCTTTGTACTTGGACACCGTTTTATTATTATCTGCAAATGCCCTGCTATGATTGTTACATGAGTTTCTCTCATCCATGCAACGCCCGTTATCCATCCCCGTGCCTACAGTATTTTAATCCTGCTGTTTACTATAATCACTACTACTGCTGTCTCATTACTCTGCTTTGTTATTTCACTATCGCCATCGCTATAAAATTGTTACTACTGATAAACTCTTGCGAGCAAGTCTGTTTCCAGGTGCAGCTGAATTGACAACTCCGCTGTTAAGGCTTTCAAGTAATCTTTGTCTCCCCTTGTGTCGAATCAATAAATTGGGTTATACTACCCGCGAAGACTGCTGCGATCCCCTATACTTGTGGGTCATCAGGTTCCCAACGGACGTGTGCATCACGCGCCATCAAGACTGTTTTCTAGCGCTGCTGCCGGGGAGATCAAGACACGATGCAAGGGGAGTCTCTCACATCCAATCTCTTTACTTTGTTTATTGTCTTGCTTTACTTTATTTTATTTTCTGTCTTGTTTGCTTTCTTCATATCAAAAACACAAAAAAATTAGTTACTTGCATTTACTTTATTTAATTCAGTTTGCTGTACTTATTTACTACTGTTAAAATGAATACTCCTGAGAACACTAAGTTGTGTGATTTCACTAGCACAAATAATAATGATTTCATATGCACACCTATTGCTCCACCTGCTACTACAGCAGAATTTTATGAAATTAAACCTGCTTTACTAAATCTTGTTATGAGAGAGCAATTTTCTGGTGTTAGTACTGATGATGCTGCTGCCCATCTTAATAATTTTGTTGAACTTTGTGAAATGCAAAAGTATAAGGATGTAGATGGGGACATTATAAAACTGAAATTGTTTCCTTTCTCCTTAAGAGGAAGAGCTAAAGATTGGTTGCTATCTTTGCCTAAGAATAGTATTGATTCATGGACTAAATGTAAAGATGCTTTCATTGGTAGATATTATCCTCCTGCTAAAATTATATCTTTGAGAAGTAGCATAATGAATTTTAAGCAATTGGATAACGAACATGTTGCCCAAGCATGGGAAAGAATGAAATCTTTGGTAAAGAATTGCCCTACCCATGGACTAACTACTTGGATGATCATCCAAACCTTTTATGCAGGATTAAATTTTTCTTCAAGAAACCTATTGGATTCAGCTGCTGGAGTAACTTTTATGTCCATCACTTTGGGTGCCGCGACAAAGCTTCTTGATAATATGATGATCAACTACTCTGAATGGCACACTGAAAGGACTCCACAAGGTAAGAAGGTAAATTCTGTTGAAGAAACCTCCTCCTTGAGTGATAAGATTGATGTTATTATGTATATGCTTGTTAATGGTAGATCTAATGTTGATCTTAATAATGTTCCTTTAGCTTCATTGGTTGCTCAAGAAGAGCATGTTGATGTGAACTTCATTAAAAATAATAATTTCAACAACAATGCTTATAGGAATAATTTTAGTAACAACTATAGGCCATATCTTTCTAATAATGGTAATGGTTATGGTAATTCTTACAACAATAGTAGGAGTGTATCCTTTGATCTTGAAGTCATGCTTAAAGAATTCATTAGTACACAAACTGCTTTTAACAAATCTGTTGAGGAAAAGCTTGGTAAAATTGATGTTCTTGCTTCTAAGGTTGATAGTCTTGCTGCTGATGTTGATCTTTTAAAACTGAAAGTTATGCCTAATGAAACTAAAGATATTAAGTCATTTTCTACATAAAACGCTATCCAAGTTCGAATTAATGACAATATTAGAATGATGGCTGAATTGCATGCTAGGTGGGAAAGAGAAGAAAAACTTGCTAAAGAGAATAAGGTAGCTAAAGTTTGGACTATCACCACCACTAGTAATGTTGATGCTTCACATGTTGCTAAACCTCCTACTATCAATGGTAAAATAATTGGTGTTGGCAATATTTCTACTCCTAATACAAAGCGTGCAAAATTGCCTGAAACTGCTGAAACTGTTTGTGATAAAAGTGCTGAAATTTTTCAGAGTATTGGGGACAATGATCCCATTGCTTTAGATCATAATGGTTTTGATTTTGATAATTGTCATATCTCTGAAGTTATTAAGTTCTTGCAAAAACTTGCTAGAAGTCCTAATACTAGTGCTATAAACTTGGCCTTTACAAAACATATTACAAATGCTCTCATAAAACCTAGAGAAGAGAAATTAAAACTTGAAACTTCTATTCCTAGGAAGTTAGAAGATGGTTGGGAGCCCATCATTAAAATGAAGGTCAATGATTTTGATTGTAATGCTTTATGTGATCTTGGTGCAAGTATTTCTGTTATGCCTAAGAAACTTTATGATATGCTTGACTTACCACCATTGAAATATTGTTATTTGGATGTTAATCTCACTGATAATTCTATAAAGAAACCTTTGGGGAGGATTGATAATGTTCACATTACGGTTAACAATAACCTTGTCCCCATTGATTTTGTTGTCTTGGATATTGAATGCAATGCATCTTGTCCTATTATTTTGGGAAGACCCTTTCTTCGAACTGTTGGTGCTATTATTGATATGAAGGAAGGGAATATTAAGTATCAATTTCCTCTTAAGAAAGGTATGGAACACTTCCCTAGAAAGAGAATGAAGTTACCTTTTGATTCTATTATTAGAAAAAATTATGATGTTGATGCTTCATCTCTTGATAATACTTGATTTACACTTTCTGCGCCTAGCTGAAAGGCGTTAAAGAAAAGCGTTTATGGGAGACAACCCATTATTTTACTTCTGCAATTTTTGTTTTATATTTGTGTCTTGGAAGTTGTTACTACTGTAGCAACCTCTCCTTATCTTTACTTTATTGCATTGTTGTTCCAAGTAAAGTCTTTGATAGTAAGGTTGATACTAGATTTGGATTTCTGCGCAGGAACAGATTTCTAGCTGTCACGAATTTGAGTAGGTCTCTCTGTAGGAAACTCAGAATTTTTTTCGCAAATTCATGAGTGATCCTCAGATATGTACGCAACTTTCATTCAATTTGAGCTTCTTCATCTGAGCAAGTTAAGTGCCTCGAAAAAATTCATCTTTACGGACTGTTCTGTTTTTGACAGGATCTGCTTTTTATTTCACATTGCCTTTTTTACTGTGTTTGAATGGATTTCTTTGCTCCATTAACTTTCAGTAGCCTTGGGTAATGTCCAGAAGTGTTGGGAATGATTGTGTCATCTCTGAACATGTGAATTTTTGATTATGCACTAACCCTCTAATGAGATTGTTTTGAGTTTGGTGTGGACGAAGTTTTCAAGGGTCAAGAGAGGAGGATGATATAATATGATCAAGAAGAGTGAAAAGTCTAAGCTTGGGGATGCCCCCGTGGTTCATCCCTGCATATTTCAAGAAGACTCGAGCATCTAAGCTTGGGGATGCCCAAGGCATCCCCTTCTTCATCAACAACTTATCAGGTCACCTCTAGTGAAACTATATTTTTATTCCGTCACATCTTATGTGCTTTACTTGGAGCATTTGTATGTTTTTATTTTTGTTCGTGTTTGAATAAATTCGGATCCTAGCAATCCTTGTGTGGGAGAAAGACACGCTCCGCTTGTTCATATGAACACTGGTGTTCTTAGCTTTACTTTTAATGTTCATGGCGAAGGTTGAAAACCGCTTCGTTTATTGCTATTTGGTTGGAAACAGAAAATGCTTCATGTGGTAATTGGTATATTATCTTGAATAATTTGATACTTGGCAATTGTTTTGAGCTCTCAAATAGATCATGTTTAAGCTCTTGCATCATGTAATTTGAACCTATTAGTGGAGAACTACCGTAGAGCTTGTTGAAATTTGGTTTGCATGATTGGTCTCTCTAAAAGTCTAGATATTTTCTGGTAAAAGTGTTTGAACAACAAGGAAGACACTGTAGAGTCTTATAATGCTTGCAATATGTTCTGATGTAAGTTTTGTTGTACCGGTTCATACTTGTGTTTGCTTCAAACAACCTTGCTAGCCAAATCCTTGTACTGAGAGGGAATGCTTCTCGTGCATCCAAAACCTTGAGCCAAAACTTATGTCATTTGTGTCCACCATAACTACCTACTATGTGGTATTTCTCTGCCATTCCAAAGTAAATTGCTTGCGTGCTATCTTTAAAAAATTTCATTCCTTGTCTTTGCAATATATAGCTCATGGGAAAGTATCTTAAAAACTATTGTGGTAAAGAATATGTCGTTTATGTATCTTATTTCTTATAAGTTGCTTGTTGAGCGGTAACCATGTTTCTGGGGACGCCATCAACTGTTACACTTTTGTTGAATATCATGTGAGTTGCTATGCATGTTCGTCTTGTCTGAAGTAAGGGTGATTTGTCATGATTAAATGGTTTGAGTATGCATATTGTTAGAGAAGAACATTGAGCCGCCAACCAAAGCCATGTATCATGGTGGAAGTTTCAGCTTGGACATTAATCCTCAATCTCTTATGAGAATATTATATGTTGTTGAATGCTTAAGCATTAAAGAGGAGTCCATTATCTGTTTTCTATGTTGTCCCGGTATGGATGTCCTCAAGTTGAGATCTATCAAAATCGAGAAATCAAATACGATTTATCTCCTTGGACCTTTGTACAGGTGGCATAGAGGTACCCCTTTGTGACACTTGGTTGAAACATATGTAATGCAATGATAATCCATGGAAATCCGAGCTAATTAGGACAAGGTGCGAGCACTATTGGTATTCGATGCATGAGGCTTGCAACTTATAGGATGTTTTATGCATAACACATATGAATTATTACTGCCGTTGACAAAATTGTTTCCATGTTTTCAAAATAAAAAGCTCTAGCACATGAGTAATCCCTGCTTCCCTCTGCGAAGGGCCTTTCTTTTACTTTATGTTGAGTCAGTTTATCTACTTCTTTCTATCTTAGAAGCAAACACTTGTGTCAACTGTGTGCATTGATTCCTACATACTTGCTTATTTGCACTCATCATATTACTTTGTGTTCACAATTATCCATGAGATATACATGTTGAAGTTGAAAGAAACTGCTGAAATTTATATCTTCCTTTGTATTGCTTCATAACCTTCTATTAAGAATTTATTGCTTTATGAGTTAACTCTTATGCAAGACTTCTGATGCTTGTCTTGAAAGTACTATTCATGAAAAGTCTTTGCTATATGATTCAGTTGTTTAGTCATTATCTTTACCATTGCTTTGAATCACTTCATTCATCTCATATGCTTTACAATAGTATTGATCAAGATTATGATAGTAGCATGTCACTTCAGAAATTATCCTTGTTATCGTTTACCTACTCAAGGACGAGTAGGAATTAAGCTTGGGGATGCTTGATACGTCTCAAACGTATCTATAATTTCTTATGTTCCATGCTAGTTTTATGACAATACTCACATGTTTTATATACACTTTATATCGTTTTGATGCATTTTCCGGCACTAACCTATTAACAAGATGCCGAAGCGTCAGTTCCTGTTTTCTGCTGTTTTTGGTTTCAGAAATCCTACACAGGAAATATTCTCGGAATTGGACGAAACAAAAGCCCACGGTCTTATTTTCCACGGAGCCTTCCAGAAGTCCGAAGAGGAGACGAAGAGGGGCGTTGAGGCGGCCACACCCTAGGGGGGCGCGGCCCCACCCCTGGCTGCGCCGCCCTATGGGGTGGGCCCCTCGAGCGTCCCCCGACTCTGCCCCTTCGCCTATATATTCTCTCCGTCGCGAAAACCCTATTACCGAGAGCCACGATACGAGAAAAGTTCCAGAGATGCCGTCGTCGCCAATCCCATCTCGGGGGATTTAGGAGATCGCCTCCGGCACCCTGCCGGAGAGGGGAATCATCACCGGAGGACTCTACATCATCATGCCCGCCTCCGGACTGATGCGTGAGTAGTTCATCCTTGGACTATGGGTCCATAGCAGTAGCTAGATGTTTGTCTTCTCCTCTTGTGCTATCATGTTTAGATCTTGTGAGCTGCCTATCATGATCAAGATCGTCTATTTGTAATGCTACATGTTGTGTTTGTTGGGATCCGATGAATATGGAATACTATGTCAAGTTGATTATTGATCTATCATATATGTGTTGTTTATGATCTTGCATGCTCTCCGTTGCTAGTAGAGGCTCTGGCCAAGTTGATACTTGTAACTCCAAGAGGAAGTATTTACGCTCGATAGTGGGTTCATGCCTCCATTGAATCTGAGACAATGACAGAAAGTTCTAAGGTTATGGATGTGCTGTTGCCACTAGGGATAAAACAACAATGCTTTGTCTAACGATATTTGTATTGTTTACATTACGCACAGTACTTAATGCAATTATCTGTTGTTTGCAACTTAATACTGAAAGGGGTGCGGATTCTAACCCGAAGGTGGACTTTTTAGGCATAGATGCATGCTGGATAGCGGTCTATGTTCTTTGTCGTAATGCCCTAAGTAAATCTCATATTAGTCATCATGATATGTATGTGCATTGCTATGCCCTCTTTATTTGTCAGTTGCCCAACTATAATTTGTTCACCCAACATGTTATTTATCTTATTGGAGAGACACCACTAGTGAACTGTGGACCCCGGTCCATTATTTTACATCTGAAATACAATCTACTGCAATCATTGTTCTCTGCTGTTCTTTGCAAACTAACATCATTCTCCACACCATATGTTTAATCCTTTGTTTACAGCAAGCCGGTGAGATTGACTACCTCACTGTTAAGTTGGGGCAAAATATTTTGATTGTGTTGTGCAGGTTCCACGTTGGCGCCAGAATCCCTGGTGTTGCGCCGCACTACACTCCTTCACCAACAACCTTCACGTAGCCTTCATCTCCTACTGGTTTGATAACCTTGGTTTCTTTCTGAGGGAAAACTTACTGTTGTGCGCATCACACCTTCCTCTTGGGGTTCCCAACGGACGTGTGCATCACGCGCCATCACGGCATGCCACATGGCATCGGCGCGTGCATCAGGGTTGACGTGAACCCCGGCGGGGGCTCCATCTCACTGCAGGAGCCCGATGCACTGACCGCCATTGCGGGCGCCCTCGCCGTCGGAAACCCTAGTGGGGACGGGGCGAAAAAACCCGTAGTCGATGGATCCGCCGGTCGAATCCCGGCGGCTTGAAAAGCCAGAACGGTGGCGCTGCAGGTTGCCACGCCGGCCGGCCTCGTGCTCGCGAACGGCGACAGCGATTCAACACCGGCACGCGACCGGCATCGATCTGCGCCGCCGAGTCGCGGCCTCCAGCCTCGTACTCGCGAACGAGGCGCAGGAGCGCCTTGTTGGACCTGGTGGTCGTCGACCGGACGGCTGGATCTGTCGCCGTTGGAGAGGAAGGCGGAGGAGGAGGCGGTGGAGGCCATGGCGGTAGTTGATGGGACAGGGCGGTGACTATTTGTGCCAGGCGTGAATGGGGAGAGAGAAGGAGCGAACCGATGAGGGGAAGTGGGGAGCAAGGACCAAGACAACGCGGTGTCTCCCGCGCTTCTCCACGCGTGCAACCGTTGCACGCGGGCATGCAAAATGGCACGACAACGGGACAGGCCCGCTGGAAACTGCCGATTCAGGCGTTCCTCTAGGGACTGTCCTAGGGGTGCTTTGAGAACCGGTTGGGCCACAACATGGACCTCTTACAAGCAACCAAACAAGCTAGTTTTGACTGGGCCGATGCGAGCCACACAGCCTACCAAACGCGCCCGTTGTGTACTAGTAGGATGCATGTGCTTGAGAGTCGACGGTATATTGTTTGTGCCAAGGGCATGGGGTTTGAATTACACGTGTATTTGTTTTGCTTTGTCCGGTCATCGACATCGAAGCCTTTTTTACCCGAACAAGTTGGGGTAAGCTTTGCTTTGTCCGGTTTAAAAACAAAAGGTGAATGCAGTGCTACATCAGTGTTGTGCACGATGCCTAAACTGGCGAATTCCGCGTTCAAAAGTTATGGTAGAACACGAGTGAGGCGTATATATATAATGATCATGCCGGGTGCACATATATTGATGGAAAACATCCTGATAGGTACAGATGGAAGTGACGCTGGAAACAAATCCCGCAAATGCCTATGCATAATGGCTTTTTTCGATATATTTTTGGCGCCGTGCGTTGGGTAAAGCAAGTTTGCAACTGTCCTCGCAGGCTTGACGGCCAAGTTTGTGTGATGGAAAGTCAGCCACTTGTAGTTGTCGGCAGCTGGTTGCGAGTTTCCGCAGGAAATTTCAGCAATTCTTCCCAACCGTGTACGTGTTTCGTTTTGGTCTCGTGTCCCCGTCACGATTCCACGGCGTGCGTAAACGCGAGTCTAGCTGCTGTGACTAGGAATGGTTAACGTCCGAGTAGGACTGAATTGATTGTCGTGTAGGAGAAGGAAGGGATATTAGTGCGTGGGAACTGGGAAAGAACCAGTTGGATCCCAAATTGATTGGCAGGAGAACATCTGTTCCCGTAGTATCTCTAGTTGGTACTACTAATAAACAAGAAAAATCCCAGAGTGCGCCAAGGGTGGCCTGCGATGCGAGCATGAGCCCGCACGTAGATGTTCAATGAGAGCAACTTTTGTTGGTTGTTACTTATGACTAGTTCTCGTTTCTCATTCGATCCAGAATTAACTTAGTTCTTAGTCAAGCGATATCATTCTCATAACTTTGTGTTTTAAAATAATCAGTTGCAACTCGACTCGTAACTGAAAATTATCAGTTGTAGCTTGACTACTCAAAATCACATCACAATTTAGTCATACCCCACTTACAACTCAAAATCACATCACAATTGCAACACCACGTGTAGCTTATAGAACACGCAAATCGAATATATCGGTATTGTTTTTGACAGAGCACTAAATTATAGTTCTTCTACGATTCGGTTTGTATACATACAGAATTTTGGATTGTTGGTAGCAAATGAACTAGGCTGGTCCGATGGATCGGCTGCATCCCTGCGTAGTTCCATTCCGCGGCATAGAGTTTCTTCAGAACCAGGAGGAGGGGTTGTTTTCATTGTAAAAGCACTTTGATCGCGTGTGCGTGTACCCAACTCTTTTTCCCTTTCAAAAACCGGAGGAACAGGGATACTACTTTTGGTGGAATCGAATAGCATAGTGACGCATGACTCCATAAGACTTGACGTGTCATGTCATGGGTGGCGTGGTTTTGTTAGGAGAAGAAAGCGACGGATTGAGCGGGGAGCAAGAACATCAGCTCAATTAGGCTCGATGTACTACGTACGATTGTGGACGGAGACGTGTCACGTGCGCATTCGGATGGAATGGCAGTTTCCACTTACCACGGAAATCGTGTTTTTTTTGAAGAGTTAATTGATCTATTCATAATCTTCGACAGCGGTAAAAAAATTAAAAGTTATAAAATTATAGAAAAATCTTTGGATCATCTAGCAACGAATACAAGCACTCGCATGGCGCTGCCCTCGCTCCTCCCTCATTGTAACCAGACAAAACTTGTCGTAGTAGTGTTTCTTGTAGTAGACAGACGAAAAGTCGCGTGCTAAGACCCCGAAGGACCAAGTAGCAGTCATCGCCGATGAAGATAAGCGTAGATCAGAAGAAACATGGACCAACTCCAACAAAATTTTCCGGATACAAACCTCCGCACGCCTTTGGCGAAGCTAGACGCATCACCGAAACGGAGGCGGGATGGGGAGGACTTTATTTCATCGTAAATGTGTCACCACTACCATGACTTGCTAAGTAGAACACAAACCTAAACAGTCTAAGGAAAACAACAGAAAAACGGAGCCCTCCTACCGACAAGGATCAGGATCCACCACGACACCATGGCCCTAAGGCCACATGAGGCGAGAAAGATCAGCAACTGCGCGTTTGCGCCGACGGGAGGCAGGGAAATCCTACTCGCCTCTCTATCTCTCATGTACGGGAATGAAGGGATTAAGCAGCGGTTGGTGTTTGTTTGCTCGTAGGAACAGTTTTTGACAGGCGACATCTTACTAGTGCGCTAATAAGTGTCATAGCTTAGTTCAAAATTTAAATTAAAACAATGATACTTATTGTGGATGGGAGAGTAGCTAGCTATCTTAGCGGAGAAAACTGCATAAGCTACCAAACATTGTTTTAGTTGGGTAGACTACTCACTTTATTTGTTCTTTCATAGACCATCAATTATTGGTGTAATAAGTTGCACATAAGTCTAAGTCTAAGATTTAGTTGTTTAACAAAAAAAAATTAAACATGCAGACCCATGAGTCAGTGATTAAACTCTTCGAAAAAAAAGTCAGTAACTTTTTTTTCAAAAGGGGGAACGAAACTCCAGCCTACATAAAAAAAGTCAGTAATTAACAATAGATATGATGTGTGTTGCATGTCCACCTGCCGTCGGCTGCTTGGAAAAGTATAAAAGTTTCACCAAATTTTGGTCGAATCTGACAAAAAGTGATAAAGCTTTCAACTAGTGATCCAAATTATTTAAGTGGTGACATGTGGACCTGCAATGGCACATATCACTTACTCTTGGGTCCTAGTCGTTAGATATGCAGTTAATCAACAAAATCTGAAGCGTAGACGCATGCACAACATGTTGAACGAGTACTTAGTGGTATGCGAAAAAGAGGTATAATACTGCCTCTGTCTGTAAAAAGGTGTCGAAGATTTCTTTTATGGATGGAGGGAGAGTAGTTTGCGCAACAGCAACGGCAATAATAGACAGTTTATGCAATTTTATCTAGCTAGCTAGCTAGGTAACGTATCGTGCAGAGACGGATCGCCCCCACAGAAAGAGCTTTGCCCAAACAGGATGGTTACATGCGATGGATCGCTGAAAGCGAAGGACCGATCGGCCTGCTGGCTGCTGGGCGCGGTGCTCTCCACGTCCGCCGCTCTCTCCTCTTGGAGTATCCACGTACGGCAGTCTCCATTAACCGTTCTTTACTTGCTTTGTTTTTCCGGTTTGTTGGCACGGCGGAAAGCTTTCCCCCACTTCCCGACGGGGCAACACCGGTAGCAATGTCGATCTGATTGGCAGGCAACGTAGGTACGTAACCCCTTTGGTTCATCCATTCGCCGCTTTACCTACTAACCAGCATGATTGATGGGCTTTTCACCTCAAACTTTTTTTCTACAGACAACTTTATGTTACTCCTAGTACACTAAACTGGCCAAACAGAACAGAACATATGTGAACTGCCACCGAAGGGGCCTTCGGAGAAAGGATTCCTCGGATGTAGGGTGTAAACGGATTCCTCGGATAAGGCCAAACAGAACAAAAAAAAATAGTTGGATATTTTCATGGGCACATAATTATAGTTTTGGGAGGGTTTTAACCTTTTATCCTTGCATGAGTCAATAAGATAAGAATAGGGACACATAGTTTAGGCCAAAACTTAAGCATTCACAAGGTGGTACAAATATAATGTAAGTAGCTGAACCACCATTCTACCAATGGTAAAAGAAATAGAACTAAACATGATGGCCAAATGAACACGATAACTCAATAACTACTAATTATAGATACCCTCAAACAAATTCGAAGCTAGATTCAATGCGAAAATTATCCTATCCATTTACACCCCTTGGATGGGTGGGCGTAAGAAACCCAAAAGGGATGATTAGCGGAAGAAAATATATGTCTGTGCCTCTGGAGATGAGAGCCATATCGCCAGATCGCCAGTGACGTATGTAAATTGTGTTGGATAATTAAGCACAATTTCCGTGATTAATTCTAGAATATTAAGTATGACGACACCAACTACTAACATGTGAAACTCGAACATACAAGATGCATTAATCAAGATGAACAGTAGCAGGACAAACGATACAACCTCCATCGCTAAACAGATCGAGATATGCCGCACGTACCGATCTTGTGGAGGTGGCGGTGGAGGTGTAGCAGATGAAATCGCAGGACGATGGGGACGACGGGTCGAAGTAGACGGCGTTGAAGACGACGGTAGGCAGCACCGTCCCATTTGCACGGAAGACGACCCGTGATGAAGAGCTTGAGCAGTCATGCAGAGCGCTTCCCAAAAACCTAATTCGCCCTCTCCCGTACAGGATCGCAAAGGCGAGCGGTTCCGAAGACCTGCTCTCCCGTTTGCCGGTGCACACCGGCGGGCGGGGTGAAGTAGGCTACGATGGCGGCGCAAGCAGAGAGAGGTGAAAACCCTAATCGTGTATATGGTGTGTTTCTGCGGTAGCCGGGCAAGAGAATATATAGGCTCGGGAAACCCTAGGCAACGTAGGCCACGCCCATGTCGCACGAACGTTCTGCGTCGGTTACAGATAGCCCACGATCCGGGAGCGACCCAAACCGACTAACTGTGACGCGTCCGTCTAGGACTCTATTCGTTTTCCTGAACTGCAAAAAGAAAGGAAAGTCTCGTGTAAGGGTATTTTACCCTTATCCATTATTTTGGTAACAATAACACCGTGCTGAAGTATTTGGCCTAATATGTTTTATAAGGATAATCTCAGGTATTAGGCAATGAGGCGTAAATGGTGTATCAAAGGAACAAGAAGGCTAAAGGAGACCCCCCACTTCAACAACAATCAAAAAGGGGTCTACAGGAGAAATCCGGTCTGCAGCCCTGTCCAACCGGGCCAGCAACTGGCCAGTCCGGCGTGCTGGCCGGTCAACCGGGCGCCAACCGGGCTCCAAACGAAGAGCCAGCAGATCCGGTTGCCGACCGGTCAACCGGCCTACAGACCGGAGAGTCCGGCGCTCGGCCCGGTCGACCGGGCGCCAACCGGCCTCCAACCGAATGAGCTCCAGGATGACGCAAAGGGAATCCGGTCGCTGGTCCGGTCCGACCGGCCTCACCACCGGGCTATCCGGTCTGTGGTCCGGTCAACCGGGTTTGTCGAGGAAAATGCTGAGGTGGCAAGTTGCAACGGCCAGATTTCGAAGAACACTATAAATACCCCTTCTCCTACCTTGGAAGAGGTAGGCAACACACTACAAGCTGTTCTTGAGCTCTCTCTCTCTTACTCCATTATTAGAAACACCAAAAGCCTCCGATCTCCCTCCTCCTCCACCAAAACTCAAATCCCTCCGGGGAATCACTAGAGGAGGACCCGATCTACTGTTCTACCAAGCCAAATCTCATTCCCCCTTGTATTCATCGAGAAGCTTGCTTCCTAGGGTTCCTTGGAAACCTTAGGTGGGCAAGAGGAGTCCGGAAGCATCCGGGCTGTGGATTTGCTCCGGGCAAGATTGTGAAGGTTTGGAGGCTACCTCAAAGTCTACCACAAGTGAGTGAGCTATTCCTTCGTGGGATAGGCTCCGGAGAATAGGGTGAGCCTTCGTGGCGTGGGGAATCCTCGTGGGACCTCCACCCCTCCAAACGTGACGTACCTTGTTGCAAAGCAAGGGAACACGGGAATACATCCTCGTCTCCGCGTGCTATCGGTTATCTCTAACCGAACTCCTTACTTGTGATTTAAACTGCCTGAGAGAGCCTTCGTGCTCGAGATAGTTGTATCTTCATATAGGTTGCTTCACCTAGTTTGCATTAGGCTCACCTTTATATTCCGCAAAGCCTAATATTGCAAAGAAAGGATTAAAATCTGTAGAAACCTATTCACCCCCCTCTAGGTTTACCATCTCTATACTTTCAATTGGTATCAGAGCCTGGACTCTTATTAAGGGCTTCACCGCCTTAAGAGTGAGATGGAAAAACTATTCGAGGGTCTAGATGAAAACTCTAACCTTTCGGTTAAAGAGATGAAATCTAGATTCTTGGCATATGATGCCGAGAAGAAGAAAAAGGAGGATGAGCTACAAAGCCAAATGGCAGAGATGTCTACCATGCTTAAGAACTTGACTAGTGGGCCTCCTAGTACGGCTTCGGCCTCACTAGGGAGCTATCGCGAAGTCAACCATGACTATCCCAAAAACACTTCACCCATGCCTCATATAAACCATAGTGGGAATGTTCCCCATTTTGATGGAACTCACTTTCCTTTTTGGAAATCTTCTATGGAATCTCATATTCGCAGCTGCAGCGTGGAGTTGTGGGAGATCATTGTTCATGGATACCGGGAGCCACAAGATCCCATTCGGTTGACCTCCACCGAATTCTACAACCGTCAACTCAACGCCTCCGCCCGTGACAAGATTAGGAGTGGCATCAACCGCAAGCTACTTGATCAAGTCAATGACATAGAGTCTGCTAAAGAGTTGTGGGATCGAATCGTAGTACTCCAAGAGGGAACCGATTTGATCCAATCCGCTCTTTATGAGACCGCAAAGCAAGAGGCTCATCAATTCATGATTCGAGAAGGAGAGTCCGTGGCCGATGCTTATGCAAAACTCGGTGCTCTTAGAGTAAGGGTCAAGGGACTCGGTGTTGAGAAGTACAATGACGGCTTCGAGATGAATGAAGCATTCATAAAGTCCAAGGTCATTGCTATGATTGCCGTCAAACAAGAAGACACCAACCTTGCACTCAACTTGCAAATCATGACCAAGAGTGCCGACCTCAACTCCGATGATCTAGTCTCCTATGTGGCCGCCAATGAAAACATGGCCAAAGCGGGAAAGAGGCTCATGGCAATGAACCGTGTTGATGAAGCCTCACACAACCATGAAGCGCCACACAACCTTGCTCTCAAAGCTAGGGCCGATCATGCAAGCAAGGAAGACTATGAGATTGAAGAAGAGGAAGAGATGACTTCAACTAGTGACATGGCTACCGACTTTGCTTTCTTTGCCAAGAAGTACAAGGCTAAGTTCCCTATGCTCCTCAATGACAAGAAGAAGAAGAGAACTTGCTACAATTGTGATGAAGATAGCCACTTTGCAAATGAGTGCCCTTATGAGAAAAGGGTGGACAAGCCAAGATTCATCAAAGGGGTCAAGCCAAGATTGAAGCCAAACCCAATCAATGATCGATACAAGAAGAACAAGGGAAGAGCCTTTGTTGGGGCCGAGTACTTGTCCGATGATGAAGAGGAAGATGAGGATAAGGAGGCCGGGGTGGCCGGTTTGGCTTTCTCTAAGCCCGGGTCACTCTTCACATATGACTACTCCAAGGACTACTCCACGGAGAATGATGTTGGATCCTCCTTCATGGCAAGGATAACTCAAGATGATGACTCCGATGACTCTACCTCATCTACAATCATTGGCTCTTGTCTTATGGCAAGGGAAACCAAGGTAATGGAACCTCCACCTTCCCTATCTAGTGTTCTTGATGATGAGAACGAAAATCAAGATGAATTAATTGTGCTTAAGGAACTCTATGATGTTAGATGCACCCTTCGTGGTGAAGCTCTTGTCAAGTTTGATTTCTTGATGGACTCACTCAAAGAAAAGGATGAGTCCATTGAGGAATTAGAATATCATTTGAATGAGAAGGAACGGAGATTCAATCTCCTAAGACAAGAGCTAAAAACCGAAAGGTGCATATCTCAAGGTCTTAAGCAACAAATTGAAACTTATGAACTTGATAAAGTTAAGGACCTAGAAACTATTGATAGGGCTCAATTATTGACCCAAGAGCTCAATGCCTCAAAGGAGGAGCTTGAAGTTGCTCATGCTTCTCTCACTAGGGATCTTGACCACCTTGAAAGAGCTAACAAGCTTGTCAAGGATGAGCTCAAGAAACTTGGAGAGAACCATGATCTACTTCAAGAATCCTACAAAAAGGCTCTTGGATCAATGAAGGATCCCATTGATGTTGAAAAGCTTGCTTGTTCCTCCACTTCCTTTACTAGTGAGCATGCTAAACTTGTTGAGGAACATGTTCGTTTACAAGAGGAACTTTCTTTGCATGTTGAGACCAATGCATATCTTGAGTCCTTGGTGACCAAATATGGTCTTGACTATCATCCTAATGAATCTTCTTGTGAGCAAGCATCTATTCTTGAGGAAAATGTTAGGCTAACAAAGGAACTTGCAAAGTTCACCACCGCCAAGAACAAGATGGGATTGGATGACCTCTTGAGTAAGCAAAGGTCAAACAATCAAAAGTATGGACTTGGATATGGTCCCAAGTCCCACAAGAAGAACAACTACAAGAAGGAGAAACCCGCTCAAGATAAGAACAAGAAGGTCACTAACAATGGCAAAGCCTCAAAGGGCAAAGCCACTAGTGGTGACCGCACGGGGCCAAACGATCACTATGCATTATTTGTTGATTATTATGGTGATGTCTATGCTAACTATGTTGGCCCTCCTAATGGCTATGCTTATAGAGAGTACTCAATTTGGGTACCAAAAGATATTGTTGCCATTGCAAAGGAACCCATTAATCGATGGGTTCCTAAATCCTCTACTTGATTTTGTAGGGGTATTCCTCCGGTGGTCCAAAATGGGTGTTTGATAGTGGATGCACCAATCATATGACCGGAGGAAAAGGTGTGCTTGATCAATTCATTGAAGATATCAACAAGAAGTCAAGCATCACCTTTGGTGACAACTCAAAGGGAAAGGTACTTGGGTATGGCAAGGTAGCAATCTCTAAGGACTTGTGCCTTGAGACGGTTATGCTTGTTGAACACCTTGGCTATAACTTACTTTCTATATATCATCTTGCCGATGCCGGTTACAATTCATATTTCACTAAATATTATGTGCAAGTCTTTAGGAGTGACAATCTCAAATTGGTCCTTGTTGGATATGTGGAGAACAACCTTTACGTGGTTGACCTCTCGAAAGAGAGCCCCTCCTTCTCCACATGTCTAATGGCGGCCAAGCATGACGAAGGTTGGTTGTGGCATCGCCGCCTTGGTCATGTTAACATGAGGAATCTTAAACAACTCCTAAAGGGTGAGCATATTGTGGGACTAACCGGCATTTCTTTTGAGAAAGATCGTGTTTGTAGTGCATGTGTAGCCGGAAAGCAACTCAAGAAGAAGCATCCCATCAAGAGTATTGTTACCACATCTAGGCCTTTGGAGCTCCTTCATTTGGATCTGTTTGGGCTATCACATTATGATACTCTTGGTGGGAGCAAGTATGGACTTGTCATTGTTGATGATTACTCAAGATACTCTTGGGTCTTTCTCCTTAAGTCTAAGGACGAGACCCATAGAGAGTTCATCACCTTCGCCAAGAAAGCTCAACGTACGTATGAATCCGAGATCAAGGCAATTAGGACCGACAATGGCACCGAGTTCAAGAACTACACTATGCAAGAGTTTGTTGATGATGAGGGCATCAAGCATGAGTTTTTGGCGCCATACACCCCTCAACAAAACGGTGTTGTTGAAAGGAAGAACCGGACTATCATTGAGATGGCAAGAACCATGTTGAGTGAATTCAACTCGCCCCACAACTTTTGGGGAGAAGCCATCTCTACGGCCGTCCACTACTCCAACCGGCTCTTCCTCCGTCCCCTCCACAACAAAACCCCATACGAGCTCCTTACCGGTAACAAGCCTAACGTCATGTACATTCGTGTTTTTGGATGCAAATGTCTTGTTAAAAACAACAAAGGAAAGCTCGGTAAATTTGAAACTAGAACCATAGAGAGTATATTTGTTGGATATGCGGAGAACTCTCACGCCTATAGATACTACAACCGGTCCACCGGGACTATTGAAGTATCTTGTGACGTGGTGTTCTTGGAGGATAATGGCTCCCAAGTGGAGCAAGTTGTTCCATGTGTTGCAGGTAATGATGATGATCCATCTAGTGCCATCAAGCATATGGGCATTGGACACATCCGGCCCATGGAGGTTCATAATGATGATCAAGATGATGGAGTAGATATTTCAAGCACGCCACAAGTGGAGCCTAGCTCAACTCAAGTCGAACCATCAAGTGCAACTCAAGAACCATCCTCTACTCAAGATGAGTCACAATCCGAAGAACAAGAAGAAGATCCTCATTCCACGGAGCAAGACCATGATGATGATCAAGAAACATCCTCAACTCATGATCAAGCTCAAGTGGTCCCTCATGATCAAGTACTAGCAAGAGATGAATTCATTGATCATGAAGGGACCGTTCGGAAGATCAAGGCCGCTACAAGGGCAAGTGACATGAAAGTGGATCAAGTCCTTGGTAGCATCTCAAGAGGAGTGGTAACTCG
This sequence comes from Lolium perenne, assembly GCF_019359855.2. Lineage (NCBI taxonomy): Eukaryota > Viridiplantae > Streptophyta > Magnoliopsida > Poales > Poaceae > Lolium > Lolium perenne. Next base: position 186,753,834 of record NC_067246.2, on the reverse strand, counting down.
TAGACACCATGCATTACTTATCACTTATTGTCAACATCATGCTTTTGTGTCTAGTTTTGAACCACTTAAGGTACATGAAGCCTTGGTCGATCCGGATTGGGTAATTGCCATGCAAGAAGAATTGGAGTGTTTCACTCGTAATGAAGTATGGTCTCTAGTTGAGAGACCCAAGGATCATCGCATCAATGTCATTGGGACCAAATGGGTATTCAAGAACAAGCAAGATGAGAATGGCATTGTCATACGAAACAAAGCAAGGTTAGTGGCGCAAGGGTTTGCCCAAATAGAAGGTATGGATTTTGAGGATACCTTTGCGCCGGTAGCCCGTCTTGAAGCTATTCGTCTTTTGCTTGCATTTGCATCTTTCCACAATTTCAAATTATATCAAATGGATGTGAAAAGTGAATTTTTGAATGGTCCCCTAAAAGAAACCGCATATGTGGCTCAACCCCCGGGTTTCGAAGACCCATGCCGACCCAACCACGTGTATTTACTCCATAAGGCACTCTACAGTCTCAAGCAAGCTCCACGTGCTTGGTATGAGTTCCTTAGGGATTTCTTACTACATGATGGGTTTTGCATGGGTACGGTCGATGCCACCCTTTTCACCAAGCGGGTTAAAGGGGGTGGCCTCTTTATATGTCAAATATATGTTGATGATATTATCTTTGGTGGAACTAACCCCAGTCATAACAAAGCTTTTGAGCTATTGATGACTAGGAAATTTGAGATGTCCATGATGGGAGAGTTGAAGTTCTTTCTAGGCTTCCAAGTGAGGCAACTTGCAAAAGGCACCTTCATCTCTCAAGAAAAGTATGTGAGGGACATGCTCAAGAAATTCAACATGACCAATGCGAGTCCAATGAAGACACCCATTCCCGTAAAGGGGCAACTTGGTTCATGTGACGGTGAGAAGGATGTGGACATAAAGGTATACCGCTCCATGATAGGATCATTGCTCTACCTTTGTGCCTCTAGGCCGGATATCATGCTAAGTGTAGGGATGTGTGCTCGTTTTCAATCCGCTCCCAAGGAGAGCCATTTAGTGGCGGTCAAACGGATACTAAGATACCTTGTTCTCACTCCTACTCTCGGGCTAAGGTATCCAAAGGGGTCAACCTTTGAACTCATTGGCTATTCGGATTCCGTTTGGGCCGGTGATAAGGTTGATAGGAAGTCTACCTCCGGGGCTTGCCAATTTATTGGCCGGTCATTGGTGAGTTGGTCATCCAAGAAACAAAACTCCACCGCCCTATCCACCGCCGAAGCCGAATACATATCCGCGGCATCTTGTTGCACTCAATTGTTATGGATGAAGCAAACCTTGAAAGACTATGGTGTGTCTCTTGGTACGGTGCCTCTTCTTTGTGACAATGAAAGTGCAATAAAGATCGCCAACAACCCGGTTCAACATTGTCGCACCAAACATATTGACATTCGCCATCACTTCCTACGTGATCATGTTGCCAAAAAGGATATTGATCTCACTCATGTGGGAACAACCTACCAATTGGCGGATATTTTCACTAAGCCTTTGGATGAAGCCCGCTTTGTTAACTTGAGAGGAGAACTTGGTATTCTTGATCCTACAAACTTGGATTGATTAACTTCTTGCACGATATTCTTGCATTTATCTTGCTATCTAGCTTAGAGGCATAGCACATATGGGGATAGTCACCTACCATGTCTTGGTACGATGCATACCTATGTGTGCAACATAAATAGACCCAATGTCATTATATGGACCCAAGCATGTCTCTTCGAGGTCTCATGACATTTGCGTTTTCACAAAGGGGAAGTAATCCCCCGCCCCTCATTGAGCCTTCATTACAACTTGATTTGAGTATATAAGGCCAAATGATCTTATTGCAAACATCATTTCCAAATAACTTATGATTCTTGATATATACTTCGAATCATGCCCATTGTTGTTATTCACATCTTGTTCGGATTTTCTCTCCAATGGGTATGCCTAGAGAACTTTGTGTTTCCAACCCCATGTCTATGATCATCTTATCATCATCTATCTATCTATATGTACATGTCATCATTTGAGCACTCACACACGTTTACACAAAGCATAGGGGCAAAAACGAGGCAAAATTAGACAAATCTGGGCTGGCCGGTCCGTGGCCCGGTTGGACCGGGTCCCTGACCGGATGGTCCGGTTGACCGGGCGCCAACCGGGACCTGGGCCGGGTCAGCCGGCGCCAGGTCCGGTCGACCGGGCGCCCGACCGGCCGCGCAGCCTACTATAAATTCGGGAAGGGATACCCCTTGGGGTCATCTTCCCCATTGTTCCCCAACCTCCACACTCCATGGCCGGCGCCATGACCACCTCCACCAAGATCTAGGCCATTCCCACCACAAGAACCCCCCCAAACTCCACCAAAACATAGATCGGGCTCTTTGGGACATCTCCACCGAAGGATTTGAGCCCTCTCAAGCTAGTTTGGGAATTTTTGGTGTTCTTGGTTTTCAAGCCTTACCTTATGTTCTTCTTGTTCTCTTGATCAAGGAGGACAATGTCTTCGGGTAATGTACTCTCCCTTTCTCCCTATCCTCTAGTCCCCCTCACACATTGCAAATTTTGGACAAGTTTTGGGAAATTTTAGGGTTAGGGTTAGGGTTTGTAAGTCCTCATGCCTTTAGAGTGTCTCACAACACAATGCACTTACTCCACTATATTGCTATAGTCTATATTCAAGTTTATGAGTTTTTGCATGAATTTGTGGTAGAAAATCTGGGCAAAACTTCACACCTCGACAGATCCGGTCACCTGCCCGGTCGACCGGCCGCTCAACCGGCCGGCCCGGCGTACGGCCCGGTCAACCGGGCGCCAACCGGCTCGTCCGGTCTGCTGCCCGGTTGGACCGGCCTGTGCGCCGGCTTGCCCAGTTTTCGCACAATCTCATCACTACACTTGGATATATGCTATGCTCTTTTGGCTTCCCTCTTACTGATGACATGTACACTTACCCCACTGCTATCCTTGCTCTATTTTCTCATTCACAGGTAGTTGGAGTGGTGAGCGACATGGCAATGTTGCCAAGAGAGGAAGGACTGCTGATCCTCCCCGCCGTTCTAGTGGTCACGTACCCCCTCAAGCTCATCAGGGTACTGACATTGGCAGCTCAGCTGGGGGTAGAACCAAGTCTGATGGTGGCAAGAAAAAGGATAAGCATGCCGCCCAAGAGGATGATGAGATAGTGCCAACTGTCAATGTTGGGAATGCAAACCGTGTTGAGTGGCAGGAATGGAGGACGGTGAATCCGTATCGCTTTGAGCAACAGACTTACACAAGTGGGGACAAGCTCTTCTGGACCAAGACACAAGCAGCCCTATGGGATGGTTACTATGATTCTCATGAGTTTATGAAGAATGGTGATATTGTATCACCCAAGGCCATCAATCCTGACGAGTTTGCCTTGCATGACGCCACAAAGTACCGCTTTGTGGTTCAAACCTTGAAGGGTATGGGATTGTATGACCTTGTGTGCCTCAAGCCTGATGATCAACAAGACGATCCTACCTTCTGTCCCCTCCTTGTCCGTCAGTTCCACTGCACCGTCTTCTTCCATGATGATGCGGACCGCACCATCACCTGGATGACTGGCAAGGAGAAGTACTCATGCTCCTACTCTCAGTTCCGTGCAGCCATGGGTTGTGGTGATGACAGTGTTCCAGGGTACAAGATTCATTCACGGTCCAAGCTTACTAAGGGTGACATCTCCTTCTGCTATCCTGCGAACCCTACGCCTGGACCTCCCACTATCTCTGGGATGTACTACTCCTATCTTGTACTTGCCAAGATATTCCGTGAGAGCCTCATCAGCAAGTCTGGCGACACCAGTGAAGTCCGGAACTATCACCTAAATCTGATGTACTATTGTCATCCTGACAGGGTAAGGAAGATTGATGGCTGTGATCTTATCTACTGTGAACTGAAGCGAGCAATTATGGACCGCATGACTCCTAACTATGCTCAGTATGTTCAGCGGCTCATCAACTACATTGTCCCCGCTCCTCTCAACGTCCTTGGTGAAAGAGTCATCATGGACCCATTCAGGATGCCCATTCAGGAGGCCACTCGTCCAGACGTTCCCTCCATGATGCCCTCCACTGAGCGCCGTTCCAAGGCCCACCATGATCATGATGCTAGCTCCAGTCACTCTCGGCGCTCCCAGCATGGGGCCGCTCGCTTCTTCTCCAGCATGTGGCAGATGTGCAAGAACACCAATGATGTTGCACATTAGACCCTTACTATGACCCAGGAGACACGGAGGCGCCAGACTGAGTTCATGACCTCAAGGAACCACCCTGTTCCTCCTCCTGGACCTGAGATGGAGCCTGTGGTAGCACCTCAGTGGGAGATGCCTCTTCTTACCGATGAGATGATCCAGAACTTCGACTTCTCCGTGTACGCTCATGGTGCTCTCCCTCCTAGGACTGCTCGTGCTCCCACTCCTGCTGATGATGATGATGATGATGATGATGACGATGAGGGTGATGCGGCTGCACGCGATGCTGGCGAGAGCTCCTCCTCGATCGGGTTTGGTCACTACTGATGGGTGCGATAGTATCTCTCCTCTTTTCTTCGCCTTTTTGGTGTTCCGATGCCAAAGGGGGAGAAGAGAGTAGAGTCTAGGACCACGGGGTTCTTTGATTGCCACAAGCCATGGGAGTTGCTTTATTTGGATTTTATATGGCTTGTGCTTGTTTACTTTGAGTTTTTCAAGAACCATTTGCTATCTCCAATAATTCGTGTATGGATGTGTATGGACGACTATTATGTGTGCTACTCTATGTTAGGATGATTATGTGTGCTATGCTTATATATCTTGATATGCACATCTCCATACCATGCTTGTTTCCTAAAGATATTGGGGGAGCTTCTCATGTTCCACAAATGGTGCACTTTGCATTCAAACGCAAATTCTCCAAGTGCACACATTATGGGGGAGCTGTCGTAATATCTTATATGGAATCAAGGTTTAGAGCTTATCATAATATCTATTTGTGACTCTAGCTCGGTTTGTCATCGTATACCAAAAAAGGGGAGATTGTAAGGGTATTTTACCCTTATCCATTATTTTGGTAACAATGACACCGTGCTAAAGTATTTGGCCTACTATGTTTTATAAGGATAATCTCAGGTATTAGGCAATGAGGCGTAAATGGTGTATCAAAGGAACAAGAAGGCTAAAGGAGACCCCCCACTTCAACAACAATCAAAAAGGGGTCTACAGGAGAAATCTGGTCTGCAGCTCGGTCCAACCGGGCCAGCAACCGGCCAGTCCGGTGTGCTGGCCAGTCAACCGGGCGCCAACCGGGCTCCAAACGAAGAGCCAGCAGATCCGGTTGCCGACCGGTCAACCGGCCTACAGACCGGAGAGTCCGGCGCTCGGCCCGGTCGATCGGGCGCCAACCGGCCTCCAACCGAATGAGCTCCAGGACGACGCAAAGGGAATCCGGTCGCTGGTCCGGTCCGACCGGCCTCACCACCGGGCTGTCCGGTCTGTGGTCCGGTCAACCGGGTTTGTCGAGGAAAATGCTGAGGTGGCAAGTTGCAACGGCCAGATTTCGAAGAACACTATAAATACCCCTTCTCCTACCTTGGAAGAGGTAGGCAACACACTACAAGCTGTTCTTGAGCTCTCTCTCTCTTACTCCATTATTAGAAACACCAAAAGCCTCCGATCTCCCTCCTCCTCCACCAAAACTCAAATCCCTCCGGGGAATCACTAGAGGAGGACCCGATCTACTGTTCTACCAAGCCAAATCTCATTCCCCCTTGTATTCATCGAGAAGCTTGCTTCCTAGGGTTCCTTGGAAACCTTAGGTGGGCAAGAGGAGTCCGGAAGCATCCGGGCTGTGGATTTGCTCTGGGCAAGATTGTGAAGGTTTGGAGGCTACCTCAAAGTCTACCACAAGTGAGTGAGCTATTCCTTCGTGGGATAGGCTCCGGAGAATAGGGTGAGCCTTCGTGGCGTGGGGAATCCTTCGTGGGACCTCCACCCCTCCAAACGTGACGTACCTTGTTGCAAAGCAAGGGAACACGGGAATACATCCTCGTCTCCGCGTGCTATCGGTTATCTCTAACCGAACTCCTTACTTGTGATTTAAACTGCCTGAGAGAGCCTTCGTGCTCGAGATAGTTGTATCTTCATATAGGTTGCTTCACCTAGTTTGCATTAGGCTCACCTTTATATTCCGCAAAGCCTAATATTGCAAAGAAAGAATTAAAATCTGTAGAAACCTATTCACCCCCCCCCCCTCTAGGTTTACCATCTCTATACTTTCATCTCGGCTCGAAGCTCAATCCACTCACCACGATCGTGACGCACGTCGTGTCGTGTCGTGTCGAGTCGAGACGAGCGAGCGAGGAGGAGGAGGAGCGCGTGTGTACCACTCCTATTCTAACTCACTTACTAGTGGTGGAACAACCCACCTTATAAGGTGGTCTAACTTCCTCCCAACTTTCCATGTGGGACTAAACTTCCCACCTCTTGCCACTCCCTAGTGAGCTACCACCAACATGGGCTCAAACTCACATGGCTGCCACTAAGTTGGCTTTGAGATTTATAGGGAAATCTGAAATCTAGTATGGGCCACTAAATGTGGGCCCAATATTTCAACAATTCCCCACCAATCTCAAATACCCATTTAGGGATTTACCAATACTCGATGCTTGTTTATATACCAGTGTTTCAGCAAAGACTGTTAAGTTGAACTTCCGCCTAAAACCTTAAGCTACATCCATTCACACTTGAACAACGGACTAAGCCTTGAATTGCAAGTTTTGCGTGAACATGGTTTCACTCCAAGTCATAACCAGTACATGGCTGCCAGTAGCCTACCCCACGGGTGAAGCATATGCATCATACTTTGTGGTCTCTTCATGAGTTTACTAGAGATCACCCAAATCTCATAGATTGCGACGTTTAACAATCAGACTCATATATGTGTGTTATTTCAAGAATGCTATGTAGGACAGCATCTTTGCTAAAATAGCCAACATAAACACATTAAAACTTGTTGCCAACTTGCCTTACAGCAATTGAGAGTCGTGCATCTTCACGTAGAAAGGGTTACATAATACTCTACTCAATTAAACCACTAGTTTGTTCTTCCCAGGTCCTAATTCACGGGATCTCCGATCACAAAGTTTGGGTTACCACTATGGTGTAATATCAACGGGTGTCAAACTCATCTCCCTCGATGCACTTTCTATCACATTACGTGATAGTCCCTTTGTAAAGGGATCTGCCAGGTTTTTGTCTGATTGAATATATGTAAGAGGTATTACTCCGGAGTTTCGTAATTTTCTGATAGACTTCAAACGTCTCTTGACGTGTCTTGATGACTTCGCGTTATCCTTAGAATTGTTCACTTTGACAATTACAGTTTGATTGTCACAATTCAAAAGGATTGCCGAAACCGGTTTTTCAACCACAAGCAAGTACATCAAGAGCTCATGCAACCATTCTCCTCGTCAATATGGTTTGCTTGCAAGATCTCCATGACACTGCACCACCTCAAAGGTAAATACATACCCACTAGTGGCATAGAGATCAGCTACATCAGAGATCCAATTTGAATCACTATATCCTTCAAGCACAGCTAGGTGCCCTGAATAGTGAATCACATAACTCATTGTACCACATAGGTAGCGCATGACCCTATCAAGTGCATGCCAATGATCAGTACCCGGGTTTGACATGAACCTACTCAACTTGCTAACAGCAAAAGAGATGTCAGGTCTAGTCGCGCTCGCTAAGTACATGAGTGAGCCAACGATCTGAGAATATCTCAATTGATCTATGGCAATCCTCCCATTCTTGCGTAATATCACACTGGGGTCATAAGGTGTTGGAGAAAACTTGCTATCAATATAGTCGAACCGGCTCAAGATCTTCTCAACATAATGGGATTGTGTTAGAGTAATCCCACTCTCGTCCTTAATTAGCTTGATGTTCAGAATCACATTGGCTTCTCCCAGGTCTTTTCATATCAAAACACTTTGACAAGAAAGATTTGACCTCGTGTATTATTTTCATGTTTGTACCAAAGATCAGAATATCATTCACATACAAACATAGTATAACACCTATGCCCCCACCATGGCGATAGTACACTTGTCAGCCTCATTAACAACAAAGCCTACAAAAGTTAAAGTTTTGTCAAACTTCTCATGCTATTGCTTAGGTGCTTGTTTCAGGCCATATAAAGATTTCACCAACTTGCAGACCTTTCTTTTCTTCACCTTTTACTACAAACTCATCAGGCTGATCCATATTAAGCATGACGATAGCAACTACTAACATGTGAAACTCGAACATACAAGATGCATTAATCAACATGAACAGTAGCAGGGAAAATGATACAACATCCATCGCTAAACAGATCGAGATATGTCGCACGTACCGATCTGGTGGAGGTGTTGGTGGAGGTGTATCAGATGAAGTCGCAACAGTAACGTTGTTGACGATGGGAACGACGGGTCGAAGTAGACGGTGTTGAAGACCATGGTAGGCAGCACCGCCCGACTTGGACGGAAGACGGCATGTGATGAAGAGTTTGAGCAGTCGCGCAGAGCGCTTCCCAAAAACCTAATTCGCCCTCTCCCGTGCAGGATTGTAAAGGCGAGCGGTTACGGAGACCTGCTCTCCCGTTCGTCGGTGCACGCCGGCGGGCGGGATGGAGTAGGCTACGATAGCGGCGCAAGCAAAGAGAGGTGGAAACCCTAACTCGTGTATATGGTGTGTTTCTGCGATAGCCGGGCAAGAGAATATGTAGGCTCGGGAAACCCTAGGCAATGAATGTTTCGAGTCGTTTACAGATAGCCACGATCAGGGAGCGACCCGAACCGGACGTCTTGGCTCGAGGCTCAATCCACTCACCACGATCGCGACGCGCGTCGAGTAAGACGAGCGAGAAGGAGGAGTGTGGATGTACCACTCCTATTCTCACTCACTTAATAGTGGTGGAACAACCCACCTTATAAGTTGATCTAACTTTCTCCCAACTTTTCATGTGGGACTAAACTTCCCACCTCTTACCACTCCATGGGCTCAAACTCACATGGCTGACACTAAGTGGGCTTTGAGATTTATAGGAAAATCTAAAATATAGTATGGGCCATTAAATGTGGGCCCAATATTTCAACAAATTGCTTCCAAATCTCCTGTTGCATTTTAGGTCCTATAGGTTTCCAAGGCTCGCCCGAATTTATCCATTGCCGTTGCCTTCGCGTAGATTATTGATCCTGTGATCTCACGTCCTCTTCCATGATTCGGCCTCCAAACCACTGACATCAGTGGTATGCAAAAGTTGTCAGAGTGACAATGTCTGTCATGTTATTCTACATCTTCATAACCCAAGATCCAAGTTATGTAGACCGGTTATACAATTCTACTTAGTAGAATCTATAATATTACGGTTATGACATTTATGATCCTACAATTTGTGATTCTATCATAGGGTTTCGATCTGATTCAGAATCACGATTCTAACAACCTTGTCGGTATGCACATATATTTCATTGGCGTCACTTCCCTTCTCCGGCCGCCTTCGTTCCTCATCCTTGGTGCCTCCCTTTACCGATTACATGATTCCGTACATATAAGTTTCCTTGGAAGCTCTAAGTTGCCGATAGAGATTGCCCCTCAAGCGATGGCGATCCCACCTTCCTTGCCTCTGACATTTGACACACCAAATCTACAACTCGATAGTGGCACCTTAAGGATTCTTACCACTGTACCTCGACAACCTCCGTTGTGCATATTGATCACCACCAATAAGGGTCATGTCTGGTCTTTTGCGCCTTCTTCAAGAAGAGCTCTACCGGAGCAAGAGGTTGTGGGGCAGTAGCTAGGAGGGTCAGAGCAGTGGCCGCCATCATTCCTTAGGCGTGGGTTTTGTAACCACACCAACTACCGAAGTAGAGCCCCAAGTTTTACCTCGACCTGCTAACCGACGTGAGGTGTAGGAGCTTTCACTTCATACATGTAGGCTAGGAAGACACCAAACAAGGTCCTCTCTGACTGATAGTTCTTACCCCTCTTCACTTGCTCATCATCTCTATCTGATGTGTAGAGATTGATGCATCCAACAAGTTCATGGTAAACTACCAGGTATAAACCGTTTTCATCAATATCTACACCCACATATCATGTCAAGATTCCAAACGCCATCTGATTTGTATCGACCCATCATGGGTAACCTTGCCTAGAGCAGTGTCTATTGAGTTTGACCATCAAACCTGGACCCTAATACTTCGGAATGTTATGTGAAGACGATAATCCTATGTTGAGCGCAAGGATGCGATCCAATTTCAGGTATACTTATGCAACTTCCTGGGTTGTCTGGTCAACATGAGGGCAAATGCATGACACACAGATTTTGCATCTGTCGGGAGAAAAGAGGAGGTGCAGTGGGCCATACATTTACGTTACAATGCTTATGTATCACGATTTCGCAGCTTAATGCATGAACCAATCAGTGAATCAGACAATATAATGGACTGACAAACAAAATTATGAATCGTGATAAGTTGTAAACCATAAGAATAACATATCGATTTTTGCAAACAAAATCAAATTTTATTCAAATCCTAAGGTTGGGGAGTAAGCCATTTGTTCCCTACTAGTATGACACATTACATCCAGGAGAATTTCATGTTTAACAAAATGACTAGCTCATGTAAACATACCATTCTAAGATGGGAAAACAAATGGTGCCATAGCTTCAGGAAATTGAAGCACATTTGGGACAAACCAGTGGTGTTGGATTTGGCCGAACCCCTGCTTGCTAGCGGTTGATGGGGGTGTGCATCCGTTCAACGATTCTGTTGATGGCATCTCGAGTCATTACAAGGGTGTCATGCTGCAGGATGCTGTACACGTTCAGACCCTGTGTTTGAAGATATTAAACATCAGCACAGTGCTCTTGGGTAACCGTCAATATGACTATTCTTCACAACTGCTAAGATTACGAGACACTTACAACTGACGGAATGACATTGACATAGTGAAGATTTTGTGTAGCGAGCTTTAACTTCTTATCGATGTCGCCTCCATCCACCAACAGAACCTTCTTTGTATCATCCATCTGCTTTATGTACTGCACAATGTTTTTCGTCTTGTGGCTAGGGACTTCTAAGTCCTCAAAGATGCAGAGCTATTAAAAAAACACGCTCAGGAAATTTTCCATACATACATATTTACTACAAAGAATGAATTCAAATGGCGAAAATCCAGACCGTCTTTTGTATAGATAATTGAGTATTCGAATGCAGAATAAAAGATGTCAAGATGCTTTGAATGATGGGGAATTCAGTGAAATATTGCATAAACCAAGTTTACCGCCATATTGCTCAATAGATTCCAATAAGTTTTCACTCTTACAGGAAGACATGCAAACAATACAAGCTCAATGTTAAATCTCGTAAGTAACAACATAATACTTCCTAGAAAAAATAGGCTCTAGTAATCTTTTTTGATCTTAAACCATTTATGTTGACCACTAAGAAGACAAGACATACATAGAAAACCATCTACACAGAACTAGCAAGTGGTTAGCCTGTTCTCCATAAAACATAGCAAAACAATTCATTGTCATCCCATGGTGACATGCTGATCAGCAATTATCGCAAAGTTCTAGCAAATGATAGACATGATTATTTCTGCAACTTGAAGCAGACTGCTAAACCAGGGTCCAGAATTAAATACCAAAATAATTTTGCATCACAAATAGTTATTCAGGCATAGCCACATAAGGCAGGAAATGAGAGGATTATACCTGATTGAGTCGTGGATAACTGCATAAGGCAGGAAATGCTTTTGTATCATGATTATCCACGACTCGATCAGATAGAGAAACAATCGTGAATAATAGAATTGAGAGCATCCAGGAAGATACACATTAATAATTTAGTAAAGTGGCAGATACCTTGCCCTCAGCTGTTCGAGCAGACAAAGCTATCTTAAGTCCCAGACGTCGTACTTTCTTTGGCAACTTGTGTGCATGGCTTCGTGGTTTAGGGCCATGCATGGTTGCACCGCCTCGAAACTGTTGCAGTCTAAGTATTAGTTTAGTCGAAGCACAAACAAGATGAGATACCTCCCCAGCCTATGCAGTAACAATCATATGACTGATATACTATCAAGATCGAGTAGTATGACCTGACAACCACGCAATGTTCCATGACGTGCTCTTCCAGTTCCTTTTTGCTTATAAGGCTTTCTTCCTGTGCCACTCACTTCACTGATAGTTTTAGTCGAGTGTGTCCCCTGTGGAAGACAGGTGCATGCAATTATCAAAAGGTGCAGCACAAAATATTCTTGAAAGACAGATACAACTTAAATATCCAACTGAAGTACTGATATCATACCAAGATAATATACAACGGATCACATGATTTGGGAGCTCAAAATCTGTAGGCAATCAAAAGAAAAGGAGAGATCGTAGTGTGCACCTGCTGTCTTTTAGCAAGCTGCCACCTTACTACTCGGTGAACAATGTCCTTCCTAATTGGAACATCGAAAACATCACCATCCAGAACCATAAATCCCTTGTCCTCACTATGGAAGTTTGTTACTCTAGAAACTAAGTCCTCATACTGCCCTGTAATGCAAAATTAAGATTAATTACAAGTCAGCACAATTTGAAAATCCTGTTTAAGAAACTAAAATCTCAATCTAACTAAAAACATAGAGTCATCAAAGAGATCTCTGTTGGTTAAATCAAATATTGTGTAGGCCATTCGAGAGAGACACCACTATGATAGCACCAAATGGATAATATATACCAGAAACGTACCAAGCTCTCTGTCTGGTGTCCAAACAGCTTTGCTGGACAGAAGTTCAGGAGGAATCAGCGCTTCATTTGCTGGAGCCGAAAGAGTAGAATACCTGCTGCAGTAGATATTTGGGAAAATCTGCAAATGAAGAACGCTGACTCAGAAGGAAGAACTAGAACAACATGCCATGAAATGTGCCAAAGGGATTTTAATACAAAAGAGGACAAAAAAAAAAACTTTTGAACATTGCGCAAAACACATGACTGCCCTTTGCTAATCATTAGTAACGTTGTATCAACATGATAGCTCTACTCTTGGCATCCTAGCAAACCCAACAAGGGTGCATAAATTACTGTCAACTGTTTAAACTATCAGAAATCAAATGTTCCATGAGGTTGAAGCACATCACAGATGTAGCGTATATGTTGGTACACAGGTCAAACAACTTCAGGATATCAGCCAAGCCAAACATATGGCAACGTGCAACATCTAAAGTAAGATTTAAATGAAAATGTAGATATATAGCTAAATATTTCTACTTGAAAGAAAGCTCCACCGAATATATCTGCCAGCGATTTGCATTCTGATGTGGCAGTGACATTATCCAATGGATACTTGTGTTGCAATTTGATTATCCTCGACGTTTGGAATCAATTCTACATAGAGTCGTGGCATCACCTATTCTTCGACTGCTTGAACCTTCGTGCAGTCAGCATTTTGCTAGAATGTAAGCTAGAATAGAACAAACCATGAACATGTCAATTAGCATACACTGGAGTATCATGACGATACCACATAATGTATTTGTGGACGAACCAAGTCACCAAAAGCTCATACTGCTATATTTACACTGTTCATTTCCAATACACCCAGCAGCCAAGAATTAATCCACCATACAATCCTCTGAGCAGTAGTAATTAAGTTGCCATCCTCAAGGGCGCACCCAGATCCCTGTTCCTCAACCGCTCATAAACCCTACCCAAACAACGACCCAAACGCACTCGAACGGGCGCAGGACGCAGCAGCAGCCTCACTGGGTCCGAGAAGCCATGCTATGGGGGTGGGAGGAGGGAGTACCCACTGGGTCACTTAATCTGCCATACAATCCTATGAGCAGTAGTAATTAAGTTGCCATCCTCAAGGGCGTACCCAGATCCCTGTTCCTCAACCGCTCATAAACCCTACCCAAACGCACTCGAACGGGCGGAGGACGCAGCAGTAGCCTCGTTGAGTCAAAGAAGCCATGCTATGGGGGTGGGAGGAGGGAGTACCAGAGCCAGACCTTCGCGAGGAGCGGGACATCGCGGCCGCCGGCGCCGACCTGCGGCGTGCACGCCGTGGCGCGACGCAGGAGCGACGCGGCGTGGGCGAGGGCGCGCATGGATCGGGTCTTGTGCGGAGATGATGCAGTGGTGGCGGCGGCCGGGGGGGGGGAGACGCCGGCTGGGGAGAGGGGAGGCTGGAGTGAGGCGGCGGCGGAGGACGAAGCAAGCCACACAGGCTGGTCCGCGTGGGCTGCTGGGCTCCCCCTTGTTTTCCTACCTCCGTCTGGAATTAGCCAAACAGGATTGGGCTAACAGAACTACAGAAGTTGGGCTGTGCTGTAGGGGCCAGATGCTAGGAGGCAGGCCGTAATTTTTCTCGAGATGAATTTATAAAGCATGTACAGTGTAAGTGAGGTGTAATAACAGGGCTGACCTAGGTGACTAGGGTTTACGACTCCGCCGGTGACTCCGTCACCGGTGTGAGACTTACGTGGATTTGGGGTGCTTTCTACGAGTTGTGTCCGGCCCGATCGGGGGAGCGATCAGGAGGTAAAGCTGGTTTCCCACAGAGAAGGGCTGAGACGATTTGCGATCTGCTATCATCCTGTGATGGTAATCTCTTATCTCACGAGTATGGAGACTTCGTCTGAGAGCTCTAGTGTTGGAAGAAGGGGTGATGATGGGGATGAGGCCCTGGCAAGGGCGCTTAAGAATTTGGAGCTGAGAGAAGGGGAACTTGACAATGTGTTCATCGGGGAGGAGGATCTTCTTAACCTGAAGAAACAGGCACGCTGGCTTGCGGTAGCCAAGGTGAACTCACGGAAGCCTTTTAGTACTTCATATGTGTTTGATACATTAAGAGGGGTCTAGGGCTTGTCACAAGATCCAGATACGAGGGAGGTTGACGATAACCTCTTTACTTTCAAGTTCTTTTTGTCTGGGAGATTGGAATAAGGTCATGCATCAGGGCCCTGGATTTTCAAGAAACTTGTTGTCACTTTAGCAGAGTATGACATGATGTGTAATCCGACGGAGGTGAATCTGGATCGCACCTTGATATGGGCTCAGATTCATTCGATCCCAGAGTTGTACCGGGTGCCATTGGTAGTGGACCAGTTGGCTAGGAGGATTGGGAGGGTGCAGAGTGTAGAGATGAACCCTCCGAGGTGGTTTGAGGGTGATTAAGTGAGAGTGCGGGCAAGCATTGATGTCACAACTCCACTCATCAGGTTTACGCCACTGAGTCTCGGAGCAGGAAAGCAAACTCTACTGCAGGTGAAGTATTAAAAAATAGGTATTTATGTCATGTTTGTGGTATCCTAGGACATGACATGGAGGAGTGTGGTGATGGTGTGCATCAGCCAGATGTTGTCCAGTATGGTTTATGGATGTTGGCGAAATGTAGAGCACATATTGGTGGGGCTTTTAATGGGAGAGCTCCTTCTGTTGGGCGCACAAGAGGATGTGGGCATGGAGGAAGGGGTGATTTCACTTCTTTTCGAAAGAGAACCTCTATTGATGCTTTTGAAACAGATATGGATGATACCGCCTCCAGTTTGGTGAAAAAAACCCGAAGATCCAAATAAGAAGCCAGGAGATGAGACAGTGGGAGTTGCAAAAATGCTTGATTTCGAGGAGAAAGGGGAAGTTGAAGAGGATTTGAACATGGAAGAAAAGGAGGACACGGTGGTCGAGAATCTGACACCACCTCCTCCTCCAGGCTATATACCACCAAGGGAGAAGAAAAGGTCAAAGAAAGCGACAGGTAGTGGCAAATCCAACTCAGCAAACGATGGATCGGCGGCTTCCCTTGAGGAAGACCGCCGGGACCAATGAGTACTTTACTTTGGAACTGTCGTGGGCTGGGCGACCCTGCGACAGTTCATGAGTTGCGCGATTTAGCGCGGAAGAGTGCACCGTCGATACTTTGTGTTGTGGAAACACAAATCGCAAAGGATCGAATGGAGGGACTGAAGGGAACCCTAGGGTTCGATCATGCTTACGGAGTTGGGAGTTCGGGGAGAAGTGGAGGTTTGTGTGTCTACCGGAAGGACAGTGTTCAAATGGAGCTTAGGAATTTTTCTAAGTATCATATCGATATGAAGGTCATAGAGCAGGGGAAGGACCCTTATAGAATCACGTTTTGGTATGGCGAAGCTAATTGGAGTCTACGCTACAAAACATGGGACATGATGAGGTTTTTGAAAGCAGATTGTGATCTCCCATGGCTGTGTATTGGGGATTTCAATGAAGTCCTACGGCAAGTAGAACAAATGGGGCCACATGAACGTGATATGGCACAAATTAATTTGTTCCGTGAAGCGGTGGATGTATGCCAACTTGGTGATCCAGGATATAAGGGGATAGACTGGACTTTTGAACGTCGAATTCAAAACGCAGAATATTGTAGGGTGCGGCTGGATCGAGCTTTAGCTACTGCTGACTGGAGTGCCAGGTTCCCTTTGGCAACGGTTCACCACCTAACCGTTGTTAAGTCAGATCATTCCCCCATTCTTTTGCTCAATGAGATGGAGGCCCATAACATGAGGATTGACAATGAAAAGTTGTTCCGATACGAGTTCATGTGGGAGCGGCATGAAGAGTTCCAACCAATGTTAACATTGGCATGGAGTGCAAGTCGAGCAAGCACTACGGGTGAACTAAATGACAAACTAAGGAATACGGCTGGCTCGATTATGGGTTGGTGCTCGCAATCCTTTGGTGCAGTACGCACCGAATTGAGGAAGCTGAGGAGCCAGTTGCATGTGTTGAGAATGAAGCCGGGGCGTGTGGGGCCAGACTACGAAGAAAAAAAGGTTGAACACAAGATCGTTGAACTCAGTTTTAGGGAGGAAATAATGTGGCGCCAGAGAGCGCGAGTGCAGTGGCTCGCCGAGGGAGACAAAAATACGCGGTTTTTTCATCAGAAGGCGAATAACCGAAAAAAGAAAAATCGTATTACTCGCCTGGTTGAGGAGAATGCTACAATACATGAAAATTCGGCTGACTTGGAGAAACATACAGTGGAGTTCTTCAAGGATTTATATACCTCATAAACGGTTATTGGCATTGAGGAAGTTCTGTCTCATGTTCCTTGTAAAGTATCCAGTGAGATGAATGAGACTCTCAATGCTCCCTATACATCAGAATAAGTTAAAGTAGATCTATATCAAATGTTCCCGACAAAAGCGTCGGGTCTAGATGGATACCCGGCACATTTTTTCAGAAGCATTGGACATTATGTGGTGATGAGATAACCGAAATAGTTATTCGATTGCTTAATGGAGATGATTCCTCGGAGGAGATAAATAAAACTTTCATCGTTCTTATTCCCAAGGTACAAAACCCTACATTCCTGTCTCAATACCGTCCAATAAGTCTTTGCAATTTGGTTTTCAAAATTGCATCGAAAGTATTGGCTAACCAGTTGAAGCAGATCCTCCCTCAAATCGTGTCAGAAGAGAAATCAGCCTTTGTCTCGGGTCGCTTAATCACAGATAATGTCATAGCAGCATATGAGTGTCTTCATTTTATGAAGAATAATAGAAGTAAGAAGAATGGTCACTGTGCTTTAAAGCTTGATATGAAAAAGGCTTACGATCGGGTAGAATGGATTTATTTGGAGGCTATCATGAAGAAGCTAGGTGTGTCTAGATCTGTGGATACGTTGATGAGAGGTGTCCGCTCAGTCACTTTCTCAGTTCTTTTGAATGGTGGGAGGACAAAAGAGTTTCGTCCAAGCTGAGGAATTCGACAAGGAGACCCCATATAACCCTATTGATGTCTACGCGCGCTTCTATTCCTGTAGACAGTGTTGGGCCTCCAAGAGCAGAGGTTTGTAGAACAGCAGCAAGTTTCCCTTAAGTGAATCACCCAAGGTTTATCGAACTCAGGGTGGTAGAGGTCAAAGATATCCCTCTCAAGCAACCCTGCAATTAAGATACAAGAAGTCTCTTGTGTCCCCAACACACCTAATACACTTGTCAGATGTATAGGTGCACTAGTTCGGCGAAGAGATAGTGAAATACAAGTAATATGGATGACTATAAGTAGTAATTGCAATCTGAAATAAAAATGGCAGCAAGCGAACATGTAGAACTTGTTGGAAACGGTGTTTAGATGCTTAGAAACAAGGCCTAGGGATCATACTTTCACTAGTGGACACTCTCAACAATGATCACATAATTGAATAAATAAATGCTACTCTCAAACACTCTCTTGTTGGATAACAAACACCATTCATTGTGTAGGGCTGCAAAACCACACCTCAAGCCGGAGTAAACAAGCTCCACAACGTCATAAAGGAATCACACACGATGCGCACACTGTCACCATCACACCGTGGAGAGTGACTCCGGAGTTCATATTAAAGTAACCTCTAGAGTGCATAATAGACAAGAGTAACATCTACATATTCTACTAGATTACAAAGCTCATGATCACATAAAGATCACACCATGGGAGAGAGAGATGAACCACATAGCTACCGGTAGAGCCCTCAGCCTCGGGGGAGAACTACTCCCTCCTCATCATGGGAGACAGCAACGGCGATGAAGATGGCGATGGAGTCGATGGAGATGGCTCCGGGGGAAATTCCCTGTCCCGGCAGGGTGCCGAAACAGAGACTTCTATCCCCCGAATTAGGGTTTTTGGTGGCGGCGGAGCTACGGAACTCTTCTGGAGAAATCATCGATCGTGCTAGGGTTTTCGCAGCAGGAGCTTTATATAGGCGAAAGGGCGACGCGAGGGGGTGCCCGAGGGGCCCACACCATAGGGCGGCGCCGCCCCCTCCTGGTCGCGCCAGCTGATGGGGAGGAGGCCTTGGGCCTCCTCTGGCCTAGACCTTCTGGCTCCGTGGGTCTTCTGGCGAAATAAAATTTATGTGATTTTTTCTGGATTTTTCTGGATTTTTTCCGAGCACTTTGATTTTTGGGCCTTTTCTGCAATAAACAGACATAATAAACAGAAACTGGCACCGTGGCATCTCGTTAATAGGTTAGTCCAATAAATGCCATAATATGATATAAAGTGCATATAAAACATGTAGCTATTGGCATAAAACTAGCATGGAACATAAGAAATTATAGATACGTTGGAGACGTATCAAGCATCCCCAAGCTTAGTTCCTACTCGCCCTCGAGTAGGTAAACGATAAAAAGAATAATTTCTGAAGTGACATGCTACCAACATAATCTTGATCAATACCATTGTAAAGCATATGAGATGAATGAAGTGACTCAAAGCAATGGTCTATAGTTTGCTAACAAATAGATAATGACTAAACAACTGAGTCATATAGCAAAAAAAAATCATGAATAGTACTTTCAAGACAAGCATAAAAAAGTCTTGCATAAGAGTTAACTCATAAAGCAATAGATTCTTAATAAAAGGTTTTGAAGCAACACAAAGGAAGATTTAAGTTTCAGCAATTGCTTTCAACTTTTAACATGTATATCTCATGGATAATTGTCAACACAAAGTAATATGATGAGTGCAATAAGCAAGCACATAAGAAATGATGCACACAAAGTTGACACAAGTGTTTGCTTCTAAGATAGATAGAAGTAGGTAAACTGACTCAACATAAAGTAAAAGAAAGGCCCTTCGCAGAGGGAAGCAGGGATTAAATCATGTGCTAGAGCTTTTCAAGTTTTGAAATCATATAGAGAGCATAAAAATAAAGTTTTTGAGAGGTGTTTGTTGTTGTCAACGAATGGTAGTGGGCACTCTAACCCCCTTGTCAAACAGACTTTCAAAGAGCGGCTCCCATGAAGGACGTTATCTCTACCAACAAGGTAGATCATCCCTCTTCTCTTTTGTTTACACATGTATTTTAGTTTTATTTATAGATGACACTCCTCCCAACCTTTTGCTTTCACAAGCCATGGCTAAGTTAATCCTCGGGTGCCTTCCAACATTTCACATACCATGGAGGAGTGTCTATTGCAAAATTAAGTTGCTTACTGATAAGTCGGGGCAAAACATGTGAAGAGAATTATTAATGAAAGTTAATTAATTGGGGCTGGGCACCCCGTTGCCAGCTCTTTTTGCGAAATTATTGGATAAGCGGATGTATATGCCACTAGTCCATTGGTGAAAGTCTGCCCAACAAGATTGAAACATAAAACACCACATACTTTCTCATGAGCTATAAAACATTGACACAAATAAGGAGTAATAAAGTTTTGAATTGTTTAAAGGTAGCACATGAAGTATTTACTTGGAATGGCAGAAAAAATACCACATAGTAGGTAGTTATGGTGGACACAAATGGCATAGGTTTTGGCTCAAGGTTTTGGATGCACGAGAAGCATTCCCTCTCAGTACAAGGCTTTGGCTAGCAAGGTTGTTTGAAGCAAACACAAATATAAACCGGTACAGCAAAACTTACATAAGAACATATGGCAAGCATTATAAGACTCTACACTGTCTTCCTTGCTGCTCAAACACTTTTACCAGAAAATATCTAGACCTTAGAGAGACCAATCATGCAAACTGTAACATCCCAAGTTTGCAATAAAAGAAACAAGAGAGAAATTCAAGAATCCAAAAATCAGAGCCAACAAAAACTTTTTCTCATCATATAGGACTATGCATTTTAGCTCACCTTATTAATTTATTTGAGTGTGCTTTTGCCATGATGCTTGTTTGTGTGTTACTCTCATTCCAAAACCCTAGCAATGATCACTTGATCACCCAAAGTCAAATAAAAATAAAATAGAAAAGAAATTCTAAAAATCAACTTCACACTCACTTATGGCCTATGCCATTTTTACAAATCTTTGATCTAGGCCAAATTGGTTTGCACCATCACTTGTAAATGGTTACTAAACACTTATTAACACCTTTGAAATCAATCCAACTCAATTCAAAACAAATTTGAATCAAAATGGAGCTCACATGTGATTATGGTTATATGTGCCATTTTTACCCTGATGCCCACTTTGAGCCCCTGGATTTTTACTTTCCACTTCTACACTTGGTCAAACCTTTTCACCTCATCCAAGACAACATCAAGCACTTCAACTTTGCCCAAAACCATCACCCCAAATTCTTGGCCAAATTCAAATGAGAAGCAAGCAAAGTTGGAACAAACTCACATATGCAAGATCATATGCAAAATGTGATTTTGCATCTCAATTCCATTTTCATCACCACCACCACCAAAATGCTCCCTTTATTATATGATTTCAACCCACCAAAAAGATTTGCAAAATTCAAAAATTATTTTCTTTCGGGCATTTCACCAAACACCTTGCAGGCAGGGTGAAAAATTGAGCCCATACTTCATTTTTACTTTGGACTTGGTCCAACCTTGCCCTCTCTGCACTTCTGGAGCACCCTCTCACCTCACCACACCAGTACCACCACTTGCACTGGTCAATGTGTGATCAAATAAATCAAACCTTGCCATGCCGTGGCATGGCATGTCCATCTCATGCCATCTCCTCACCTGGTCAATTCCAGCATGCACCACCATGTCTGGCAGCTCCCTCTCACCTCCCTGAACACGCCCGTGCACCCCCTTGACCAAGACCACGCGTGCACACGCGGGCATTGACGTGCCCAGACACGCCCAGGCATGCCCTGGACGCGCCAGAGCGCGCATGGCGCCAGCCCTGGACGCGCCAGAGCGTGACGACGCCCACGGCCCCTCCACCCTCGCTCTCAACGCCAGTAGACGCACGACAGCTCCCTGCATCGCCTCGACACGCGCACGGGGCCGCGGGAACGCCGCAGATGACGAGAGCATCCACGACAGCCCGCCATGGCCCGAGCACTCCCATCAAGCGTGCCAGCGCCACAGAGCCTCTGCGGAGCCACGATCACGCTCGTCACCCTCGCCAGTGCACCAGCAACACGCCGCGCCCATCCCTTGCCCCTTGGCGCCCTTGGAACGATGATGCCGTCGACGACTGCCGCTCCGCCCCACTGCCACCTCGCGCCGCTATAAAAGGAGGACGCCTCTTCTCAAATTAAGCACACCGTTCGCTTCTCCTCCTCACACCACCCCTCCTCGACCTCTCCATTCACTCGATTCACCACCACACCGCCCCAATCGCCAGCTCGTCGCCGCCGCCAGTACACGGAGCCCGCCGGCGAAGGAGGCCACCCCTGGAGGCGAGGCGCCATGAGCTGCTTCCTCTACCTCGCCAACGTCTTCGCCGCGCCCGCCGACCCTCGCCGCGCGCGGTGAGCCGTCGACCCCTGCCATCGCCGCCGGTACTCGCCCTTCTCGCCGGAGACGACGACGTACGTCGTTCGTCCGATCCCTTTCTAATCCAACCGCTCACATTTCACCATACCGTTTCAACTGTGAAATAGACGCTGACGCGTGGACCCCATGCTGTCAGGCGGCCCGTTGCGTGGACGCGCTACTGGGTCGGCCCACCTTCCTTTTCCCCTGTGCAGCCCATTTGGTTTCCCGCCTAAGCCCATCGTTTGAAATTTGAATTTTAGAATTTGGTTATTTATTCTCAGATGCTGTTTTCAAAATTAAATAGGGGAAAATCTACCAAACCAAATTTGACAAATTTTATATATTTGGAAACCTTGTCAAAATATCTACAAAACTACACTGGCCCCAACTCTAGTTCTATTATAGAATAAATGTGATAAAAATAACAAAACAGGGACTTTTCCCTATTCAAATAATTCTTAAAAATCAACCAAATTAGATATTAAGTTAATTCCAACTCCAATAGCTCACTTTTGACTTACACTAATTGTTTATGCAATAAAATGGTGTGGTCACTTTGCATGATCATGCCCTAGTTTAAATAAAGGATCATTTGACTAGTTTAACTAGTTGATATTGTCCAAAACTATTAAAGTAAATTGTGGAGTTTTACACTTCATTTAAACTTGTCTCACCTGAATTCATGGGATGCTTGGACCCCTGGTTTCAAACTCTCTTATATGAATTACTTGAGATTTAAATCAAATATAGTGTTACCTAAATAGTATGAGGTGATCCACCTCATTTAAATTATTTTCCCAAGTAATACTTATGAAGAGGTTGACCTTGGTCAACCTAGGTCATATAATATTATTTGAGGAGATTAAATCTTAACAAGATTCAATGAGAGGAAATTATTTCTCTCAAGAATGGAATAGAAACACTAAGTAATGTGGGTAATGAGAGGAAATCATTTTTCTGGAGAATACACCAAAGCCAACTTATGTAATGAGCATGTTGTGATGTTAGCTTAGATTGTGTGACCCATGGGATGTGCATTAGCCTAGTTAATTAAGCTTGTGTGGTGATTGTACTTTGTATTCGTATTTTAGACGCTAGTACGGAAGAGTATCAAGAGGAGGAGGAGGTCTACTTCCAAGGAGAAGAAGACCACTTTGACCATTTCCCCAACCAAGGCAAGATAATACTCTTGCAAAGTGCAAAGCTCACCATGAGCAAGGCATTACCCCATTTACTTTATGCTTATGATCCTATTTCCCAGTTTTACTTTACAAGTTTTATGTACTTTTGTTTTACCAAAGTATTTTTGATTTATGATTCACTTGATTTGTATTTGAGTTAGTACAAGAGTATCAAACTTAGCCTAGAAGCAAAGCAAGTACTTAGCACCCCTCATACATAGTTGCTAGTGCTAAATTAAAAATGACTACTCTAGATGGGAACATGTGTTATGAAATGATGGTGGTGAAAACCTTGGAATGATGAGTCATTTCCATTGAAAGATTTTGAAGGTGAATATGACACTGAATTTTTGACTTGGTGATTTCTGGTTAAAAACTGATGATTGAGTTGGATGCGATACCATTCCAATATTGAGTACCCCCACAATACCTGATTATGGGTAGGGCTTAGCTGGAAATTTATGTGTCTTAGTATGGGTTCCCTCTGAACACACATCATAGGGGTTATGCTTGAGGCTGCCTCCGTTGTTGAGAAATGATGTGAATTGAGGTGAATTGTACGGCCAAGCCCTGTGCGATTCCCGGGTTAACAGCTTGGTTTTCACCGGGAGGCCAAGCTCATGGGGAGAGGTGCCTATACTAGGGTGTGTAAGTGAAAGGTTAACGGTTGATGATCCGCGTACTGAGTTACGAATATTCGGGGTTTATCCCTGACGGATGCAATCAAATGTTGTGGCACAAGCGTGCAACCTCTGCAGAGTGTAGAACTATTCGAATAGCCGCGTCCGCAGATATGGACAATTGGAAAGGCCATTCTGTTTCCGTCATCAGAATTTATATCTATGTGACCGGTGTTTTTGAACTGGAACTTGAACGGTGACTTTGAATTTTGAATTACAACTGAGTTGTGGGAATGACACTAATGTTCCCATTTGGGTTAGTTAGCACATGAGGAGTTGTTTACTAAAATGTTTATCAAATAAAATTGGCTTTATGCAAATAAACTTAGAGCTTAGAACACTATCAATAGTAATGTTAGTACTTACTTTAGTATTAGTTTGCGAGTACTTAAAGTACTCACGGCTTTGTCCCTGGCTATTCAAATGGCCAGAATATGAAGCCGAGCAGCAGTACGAGGATGACGATCAGCAGGACGTCTACCACAACTAGGAGCTTCTAACGTCAAGCGTTGGCCTGTGGACTAGAGAGTCCTTGTATCTTACGCTTCCGCTATGAACTTGTGTTTGTTCGTTGATCATTAGATCAACTATTCGTGTAATATGGATCATGTGATTCCAATTTGTAAGACATTATGGTTTGCAATGAATGATGACTGTGATACTTAACTATTATGCCTCGCAACAACAATTTCCTGGGATTGCGATGTATGACATAATAGGCATCTGGACTCAAAAATCCGGGTGTTGACAAGTTGGTATCAGAGCCATTGTTTGACCTTAGGAGACCCTAGTTAGAAATGGACGTTCTGAAAATCTAGTTTCAAAAAGGAATGAAGTATTTCTAAAAATTTAAGTCTTTGTCTTCTCCTTGAGTTCTTTGGAAAAACAAGAAGTCATGCTCTTCCTTAGAAATATAACTAAAATTTTGCCACACTTGTTCACTTCTCTAACTTAATCCTTTACTTCACTTTCAGATGGAGCCCGTGAACACGAAGTTCTATCAGCTCGGGAATGGGGGAAGCTTGATCTTCGAGCACGACCTCAACGCCCTGTCCGACCACCTTGGTCGCCCGCACCCGGAGTTCCACGGAGCCCAGATCGCGAACCAGCCAGGAGGCGAACTGCAGTGGATCATCACTGCGGATTTGAGGGGCAAGATGGAGCCTCCCACCTCTGAGAGGATCCTCTTCTCCTTCATGGAGAGCAACTGGCTGGACGGACTTGCCCGCGCCCTTCCGGAGGGACTCGCACGCTTGTGCGAGATGAGCGGGGAGGCACTGATGGCGTGTATTTCACACGTTCGTTGGGCAACCCCAAGAGGAAGGTATGATGCGCACAGCAGCAAGTTTTCCCTCAGAAAGAAACCAAGGTTTATCGAACCAGGAGGAGCCAAGAAGCACGTTGAAGGTTGATGGCGGCGGGATGTAGTGCGGCGCAACACCAGAGATTCCGGCGCCAACGTGGAACCTGCACAACACAACCAAAGTACTTTGCCCCAACGAAACAGTGAGGTTGTCAATCTCACCGGCTTGCTATAACAAAGGATTAACCGTATTGTGTGGAAGATGATTGTTTGCAGAAAACAAGAGAACAAGATTGCAGAGATTGTATTTCCAAAGAGAATTGGACCGGGGTCCACAGTTCACTAGAGGTGTCTCTCCCATAAGACGAACAGCATGTTGGGTGAACAAATTACAGTTGGGCAATTGACAAATAAAGAGAGCATGACCATGCACATACATATCATGATGAGTATAGTGAGATTTAATTGGGCATTACGACAAAGTACATAGACCGTCATCCAACTGCATCTATGCCTAAAAAGTCCACCTTCAGGTTATCATCCGAACCCCTCCGGTATTAAGTTGCTAACAACGAGACAATTGCATTAAGTATTGCGCGTAATGTAACTAGTGACTACATACTAGAACATAGCTCTAATGTTTTATCCCTAGTGGCAACAGCACATCCATAACCTTAGTGGTTCTTGTCACTCCTCCAGATTCACAGAGGCATGAACCCACTATCGAGCATAAATACTCCCTCTTGGAGTTACTAGCATCAACTTGGCCAGAGCATCTACTAATAACGGAGAGCATGCAAGATCATAAACAACACATAAGCATAGCTTTGATAATCAACATAACAAGTATTCTCTATTCATCGGATCCCAACAAACGCAACATATAGAATTACAGATAGATGATCTTGATCATGTTAGGCAGCTCACAAGATCCGACAATGATAGCACAATGGGGAGAAGACAACCATCTAGCTACTGCTATGGACCCATAGTCCAGGGGTAGACTACTCACACATCACACCGGAGGCGACCATGGCGGCGTAGAGTCCTCCGGGAGATGATTCCCCTCTCCGGCAGGGTGCCGGAGGCGATCTCCTGGATCCCCCGAGATGGGATCGGCGGCGGCGGCGTCTCTGGAAGGTTTTCCGTATCGTGGTTCTCGGTGCATCGGGGGTTTCGTCACGGAGACTTTTTATAGGCGAAAGGGCAGGTCAAGAGGCGGCACGGGGCCCCACACCACAGGGCCGCGCGCCAAGGGGGCCGCGCCGCCTAGGGTGTGGCCCTCCGTGGCCCCTCTTCGTCTCTCCTTCGGACTTCCGGAAGCTTCGTGAGAAAATAGGCCCCCTGGGCTTTGATTTCGTCCAATTCCGAGAATATTTCCTTACTAGGATTTCTGAAACCAAAAACAGCAGAAACAAAGAATCGGCACTTCGGCATCTTGTTAATAGGTTAGTTCCAGAAAATGCACGAATATGACATAAAGTGTGCATAAAACATGTAGATAACATCAATAATGTGGCATGGAACATAAGAAATTATCGATACGTCGGAGACGTATCAGCATCCCCAAGCTTAGTTCTGCTCGTCCCGAGCAGGTAAAACGATAACACAGATAATTTCTGGAGTGACATGCCATCATAATCTTGATCATACTATTTGTAAAGCATATGTAGTGAATGCAGCGATCAAAACAATGTATATGACATGAGTAAACAAGTGAATCATAAAGCAAAGACTTTTCATGAATAGCACTCCAAGACAAGCATCAATAAGTCTTGCATAAGAGTTAACTCATAAAGCAATAATTCAAAGTAAAGGTATTGAAGCAACACAAAAGAAGATTAAGTTTCGGCGGTTGCTTTCAACTTGTAACATGTATATCTCATGGATATTGTCAACATAGAGTAATATAATAAGTGCAATAAGCAAGTATGTAGGAATCAATGCACAGTTCACACAAGTGTTTGCTTCTTGAGGTGGAGAGAAATAGGTGAACTGACTCAACATTGAAAGTAAAAGAATGGTCCTCCATAGAGGAAAAAAATCGATTGCTATATTTGTGCTAGAGCTTTGATTTTGAAAACATGAAACAATTTTGTCAACGGTAGTAATAAAGCATATGTATCATGTAAATTATATCTTACAAGTTGCAAGCCTCATGCATAGTATACTAATAGTGCCCGCACCTTGTCCTAATTAGCTTGGACTACCGGATCATCACAATGCATTGTTTTTACCAAGTGTCACAAAGGGGTACCTCTATGCCGCCTGTACAAAGGTCTAAGGAGAAAGCTCGCATTGGATTTCTCGCTATTGATTATTCTTCAACTTAGACATCCATACCGGGACAACATAGACAACAGATAATGGACTCCTCTTTTATGCATAAGCATATAACAACAATTAATAATTTTCTCATTTGAGATTTGAGGATTGTTGTCCAAAATCAAACTTCCACCATGGAACATGGCTTTAGTTAGCGGCCCAATGTTCTTCTCTAACATATGCATGCTTAACCATATGGTGGTAGATCTCTCTTACTTCAGACAAGACGAACATGCATAGCAACTCACATGAAATTCAACAAAGAGTAGTTGATGGCGTCCCCAGTAAACATGGTTATCGCACAACAAGCAACTTAATAAGAGATAAAGTGCATAATTACATATTCAATACCACAATAGTTTAAAGCTATTTGTCCCATGAGCTATATATTGCAAAGGTGAATGATGGAATTTTAAAGGTAGCACTCAAGCAATTTACTTTGGAATGGCGGAAAATACCATGTAGTAGGTAGGTATGGTGGACACAAATGGCATAGTGGTTGGCTCAAGTATTTTGGATGCATGAGAAGTATTCCCTCTCGATACAAGGTTTAGGCTAGCAAGGCTTATTTGAAACAAACACAAGGATGAACCGGTGCAGCAAAACTCACATAAAAGACATATTGAAAACATTTTAAGACTCTACACCGTCTTCCTTGTTGTTCAAACTCAATACTAGAAATTATCTAGACCTTAGAGAAACCAAATATGCAAACCAAATTTTAGCATGCTCTATGTATTTCTTCATTAATGAGTGCAAAGCATATGATGCAAGAGCTTAATCATGAGCACAACAATTGCCAAGTATCACATTACCCAAGACATTTATAGCAATTACTACATGTATCATTTTCCAATTCCAACCATATAACAATTTAACGAAGGAGAAACTTCGCCATGAATACTATGAGTAGAAACCAAGGACATACTTGTCCATATGCTACAGCGGAGCGTGTCTCTCTCCCATAAAGTGAATGCTAGGATCCATTTTATTCAAACAAAACAAAAAACAAAAACAAACCGACGCTCCAAGAAAAAGCACATAAGATGTGATGGAATAAAAATATAGTTTCAGGGGAGGAACCTGATAATGTTGTCGATGAAGAAGGGGATGCCTTGGGCATCCCCAAGCTTAGACGCTTGAGTCTTCTTGATATATGCAGGGGTGAACCACCGGGTGCATCCCCAA
The DNA here is from genome assembly GCF_019359855.2 of Lolium perenne. NCBI lineage: Eukaryota > Viridiplantae > Streptophyta > Magnoliopsida > Poales > Poaceae > Lolium > Lolium perenne. The sequence continues at coordinate 186,724,890 of NC_067246.2, read as the reverse complement.
GCTTAGAGCTTTCACTCTCCTTGATCATGTTGCATCATACTCCTCTCTTGATCCTTGAAAACTTCCTCCACACCAAACTCGAAACAACTCATTAGAGGGTTAGTGCACATTATAAATTGACATATTCAGAGGTGACACAATCATTCTTAACACTTCTGGACATTGCATAATGCTACTGGACATTAGTGGATCAAAGAAATTCATCCAACATAGCGAAAGAGGCAATGCGAAATAAAAGGCAGAATCTGTCAAAACAGAACAGTTCGTATTGACGAATTTTAAAATGGCACCAGACTTGCTCAAATGAAAATGCTCAAATTGAATGAAAGTTGCGTACATATCTGAGGATCATGCACGTAAATTGGCTTAATTTTCTGAGTTACCTACAGGGAGGTGGACCCAGATTCGTGACAGAAAAGAAATCTGGAACTGTGCAGTAATCCAAATCTAGTACTTACTTTTCTATCAACGGCTTAACTTGGCACAACAAAACACAAAACTAAGATAAGGAGAGGTTGCTACAGTAGTAAACAACTTCCAAGACACAAAATAAAAACAAAGTACTGTAGGTAAAAACATGGGTTGTCTCCCATAAGCGCTTTTCTTTAACGCCTTTCAGCTAGGCGCAGAAAGTGTGTATCAAGTATTATCGAAGGGTGATGCATTCTCAGCGGGGTGTGGAGTTTTCTCAACTAGGCATAGTATATTGGATACATAAGTTTCAGCATCTCCCTTTTCATTAGTCTTAGGCGTGCTACTCTCATCAAACAAATTTTCAGGAACTAGCCAAGCATAGTTATTTTCTAATGCATCATTCATAGCTAAGAGCTTACATGGTATTGGTGCTTTTATCTCCCCTCCATCATCAATATTATTAGTGTATCTTATTCTATTCATATCCATCTTTTCAAGGAGACTAACAAAATTAGTAGGAGAACCAAGCATATCAAACTTAGCAAACACCTTTCTAGCTTCTCTTGCTAGACCACCAAATTCTCTAAGAAGGGTTTCTAGTACAAAATCTTTCTTTTCCCCTTCTTCCATATCGCCAAGTGTGAAGAACATGTGTTGGATTATAGGATTAAGATTAACAAATTTAGTTTCCAACAGCGTAACTAAATGTGCAAAGCAATTTCATAAGTAGGCGCAAGGTCTACCAAGTGTCTATCTTCAAAATTTTCAATAGTACTAACATGATTGAAAAATTCTTCTATATTATTTCTCCCAACTATAGACCCACGTCCTACCGGTATGTCTTTTGTGGTAAAATTAAAAGGAAACATGATGAAATAAGTAAAGTAAATGCAAGTAAACTAATTTTTTTGTGTTTTTGATATAGCAAACAAGATAGCAAGTAAAGTAAAACTAGCAACTAATTTTTTTGTATTTTGATTTAGTGCAGCAAACAGAGTAGTAAATAAAACTAAGCAAGACAAAAACAAAGTAAAGAGATTGAGAAGTGGAGACTCCCCTTGCAGCGTGTCTTGATCTCCCCGGCAACGGCGCCAGAAAATATGCTTGATGGCGTGTATTTCACACGTTCGTTGGGCAACCCCAAGAGGAAGGTATGATGCGCACAGCAGCAAGTTTTCCCTCAGAAAGAAACCAAGGTTTATCGAACCAGGAGGAGCCAAGAAGCACGTTGAAGGTTGATGGCGGCGGGATGTAGTGCGGCGCAACACCAGAGATTCCGGCGCCAACGTGGAACCTGCACAACACAACCAAAGTACTTTGCCCCAACGAAACAGTGAGGTTGTCAATCTCACCGGCTTGCTGTAACAAAGGATTAACCGTATTGTGTGGAAGATGATTGTTTGCAGAAAAGAGAACAGTATTGCAAGAGATTGTATTTCAAGAAAGAGAATTGGACCGGGTCCACAGCTCACTAGAGGTGTCTCTCCCATAAGACGAACAAAGATGTTGGGTGAACAACTTACAGTTGGGCAATTGACAAATAAAGAGAGCATGACCATGCACATACATATCATGATGAGTATAGTGAGATTTAATTGGGCATTACGACAAAGTACATATATCGTCATCCAACTGCATCTATGCCTAAAAAGTCCACCTTCAGGTTATCATCCGAACCCCTCCGTATTAAGTTGCTAACAACAGACAATTGCATTAAGTATTGCGCGTAATGTAACTAGTGACTACATCCTTGAACATAGCACTAATGTTTTATCCCTAGTGGCAACAGCACATCCATAACCTTAGTGGTTCTTGTCACTCCTCCAGATTCACGGAGGCATGAACCCACTATCGAGCATAAATACTCCCTCTTGGAGTTACTAGCATCAACTTGGCCAGAGCATCTACTAATAACGGAGAGCATGCAAGATCATAAACAACACATAAGCATAGCTTTGATAATCAACATAACAAGTATTCTCTATTCATCGGATCCCAACAAACGCAACATATAGAATTACAGATAGATGATCTTGATCATGTTAGGCAGCTCACAAGATCCGACAATGATAGCACAATGGGGAGAAGACAACCATCTAGCTACTGCTATGGACCCATAGTCCAGGGGTAGACTACTCACACATCACACCGGAGGCGACCATGGCGGCGTAGAGTCCTCCGGGAGATGATTCCCCTCTCCGGCAGGGTGCCGGAGGCGATCTCCTGGATCCCCCGAGATGGGATCGGCGGCGGCGGCGTCTCTGGAAGGTTTTCCGTATCGTGGTGCTCGGGCCTGGGGGTTTCGTCACGGAGACTTTTTATAGGCGAAAGGGCAGGTCAAGAGGCGGCACGGGGCCCCACACCACAGGCCGCGCGGCCAAGGGGCGCCGCCCTAGGGTGTGGCCCCTCCGTGGCCCCTCTTCGTCTCTCCTTCGGACTTCTGGAAGCTTCGTGAGAAAATAGGCCCCTGGGCTTTGATTTCGTCCAATTCCGAGAATATTTCCTTACTAGGATTTCTGAAACCAAAAACAGCAGAAAACAAGAATCGGCACTTCGGCATCTTGTTAATAGGTTAGTTCCAGAAAATGCACGAATATGACATAAAGTGTGCATAAAACATGTAGATAACATCAATAATGTGGCATGGAACATAAGAAATTATCGATACGTCGGAGACGTATCAGGCACTCAAGCACCCTCGCTTTTCTCACCTCGCGAGGCGTAACTCTGCTGGAGAGCCCATGGACATGACATCCCACCCGGAGCTGAAGCACCATGTGGAGCATCTCGACTTCATGCTGTACCACACGCAGCAGGATCTCGACCACTCCCGTGAGTACGCCAACCAGACTCACGCCCGCATCATCGAGCAAGGAGACGCCATCAAGATGCTCGCCAACGACCGCAGGACCCTCCGCCAGCAGCGGGCGAAGAGGGATGCCACCATCACTCGCCTCCGCGCGAATATAGCAGCCCTAGAGGCCACTGTCAAGGCCCAGGAGGAGCAGATGAAGAAGATGGAGGAAGATGGAGAAGACATTCAGGGAGGAAGCAACTACCTGAGTGACGACAACGACTTCGAGGAAGATGAGAACACCGAGGGGGAAGACTACGACTTCCTGGACGACGAAGATGATGACCACACCCCCATCGATGTTGATGAGGATGAGGAGTAGTTCACTTATGCACTATCGTAGGTGTGAGTTGTATCCCGCCCCATGTATCGTAGCTTGGAGAAGAAGGGTTCTTAAAACCCTTAGTGTGTTAGCTTGTAATGTGTGTTGTTTGCTATGAATGAAAGTATGTTTGTATCATCATGAAAAGACTTCAAGTTTTAAGCTTTTGAACTTAAACACAAAACAAGCCATAGAAAATTTCCCTCTTATCTCATGATCAATCTCAATACTCAGATGGCCCCTCCAACTCGCAACGCAAATCAAGACGCTATGATGCAGATGTTGCAAGTTATGCTGGAAGATAGAGAAGCAGAAAAAGCTGAACGGCAAGCCAACCTTGCAGCACTTCAACAGCTTGCCAACAACAATCAAGGCCACCATGATCATCCAGGATCCAAGCTCAAGAACTTCTAGAATACCAACCCGCCCGTTTTCAGCAAGACTGAGGAACCCCTTGATGCAGATGATTGGCTCCAAACTATGGAGAACAATCTAGAAGTAGCTGGAGTTGAAGAGAATGAGAAAGTGCTGTTTGCCACGCACTACTTAGCAGGACCAGCAAGAGCTTGGTGGACAAGCACCCGTGCCATGAACGCGGGACAGTTTATGACTTGGACTGATTTCAAGCTCAAGTTCAGCAAGTACCATGTGCCCCCGGGTCTGATAAAGAAGATGAGAGATGAATTCCGTGAACTGAAGCAAGGCCGGATGTCCGTGGTGGAATACCGCGACAAGTTTCTCACACTGTCAAGGTACGCCCCGGATGAGACCGACACTACTGAGAAGAGGAAGGAAAGGTTCCTGAACGGACTGCATGATGAGATGCAGACGGTGTTGATCAACATCCCCTTCGCCGACCTCGAAGCCCTTGTTGACTCAGCCATCCAAATGGAAGGCAAACTGCACCAAGCCAGCGAGAACCGCAAGCGCCGCATGATGAACCAGAGTGGATCAAGCCACCCACAGAAGTATCGCCCTAGCTCAAGCGGAGGTTTCACTCCGAGGAACAACAAGCCACCGATGCAAAACTCGCGCCCCGGTTATCAGAACCGGAGTGGAGGAAACTCGAGGCCAGGAGGCCACCACAACAACAGCAACTACAACAACAACAACAACTACAACCGCGCTCCGCCGAGAGCCCCCAACCACAACAACAGCAACAACAACACCAACACCGCACCAAGGACCGGGAGCAATGCAATCCCCGTCGCGAACAAGCAGGACAAGACCACCATCACTTGCTATGAGTGTGGTGTAGTGGGGCATTACTCCAATGAGTGTCCCAAGAGGCTCGCTAAGCTCGCAGGCAACCCCGCACCACCAGCTCAAGAAGAACGCCGTGTCTCCACCGGCAAGAAGTTCGCCCCCAACAACCCGAACAACCGCGGAGGTCGCCTCTACCACATGAATGCCGAGGAAGCCCAGGAAGCACCCGACGTAGTCCTGGGTATGTTCTCTCGTTAACTCAATACCAAAGAAGAGTGTTGTTTGATTCTGGAGCATCACATTCGTTCGTTACAGAAGATTTTGTGTGCACTAGTAAGATTCAACCAATCAGCTTGAAACATGTCATGGTAGTTCAAATACCTGGATCAACAACTAAAGCTAGAAAATTTTGCAAAGATGTACCCATCAGAATCCATGAAATAGACTTTTATGCAAACTTGATTGTTCTGGGAACAAAAGGATTGGAAGTAGTCCTGGGTATGGATTGGATGGCGAAACATCATGGATTGATAGACTGCGCCAAGAAGGCCATCACCATGACTAGTAGCACCGGAATAATAATAGAACACTTGTCTGAAAAGCTACCCAGAAATTTCACCTGCAACCAAAGTGTAGCTAAACCAACTCTGGATCAAATCAGGGTCGTCTGTCGATACCCTGATGTGTTTCCGGATGATCTACCCGGTATGCCCCCGGACCGGGATATCGAGTTTATCATCGAGTTAATCCCGGGAACAGGACCCATAGCCCAGAGAGCCTATAGCATGAACCCCGCAGAGTTAATGGAACTGAAGAAGCAACTGGATGATATGCTGTACAAAGGTCTGATTCGACCAAGTGCGTCGCCTTGGAGATCACCAGTTTTGTTTGTGGATAAAAAGGACGGTGCCACTCGTTTGGTTACGGATTATCGTAAGCTTAACGATGTCACCATCAAGAACAAATATCCCTTGCCAAAGATAGAAGACCTGTTTGACCAGCTAACCGGTGCCCAAGTTTTCTCAAAGATTGATCTGAGGACAGGTTACCATCAACTGAAGATCCGAGCAACGAGATATTCCAAAGATCGCCTTTACCACCAGGATATGGATCGTATGAGTACAATGTCATGTCCTTTGGACTGACCAATGCCCCCGCTTACTTCATGAACCTCATGAATAAGATCTTTATGGAATTCCTGGATAAGTTTGTCGTTGTCTTCATCGACGACATCCTTATCTACTCCAAATCCGAAGAAGAACATGAGCAACATTTGGAAGTGGTTCTAGAAACCCTTAGGCAGCATCAGTTGTACGCCAAGTTTAGCAAATGTGAGTTTTGGTTGAAAGAAGTAGGATTCCTGGGACACATCTTGTCTGCAGGAGGAATTGCGGTAGATCCCGCAAAAATCAAAACCGTTGAGGAATGGAAGGCCCCAACCACCCAGACGGAAGTCCGAGCATTTCTGGGATTAGCGGGATATTACCGCCGATTCGTTGAAGGATTTTCAAGCATCGCAAGACCAATGACTCAACTGCTGAAGAAGGACCGGAAATTTGAATGGAATGACAAATGTGAAGAAAGCTTTTAGCTACTCAAGCTCAGATTAACCACAGCCCCAATTTTGATCATGCCAGATGTTACCAAGCCATTTGATGTCTATTGTGATGCATCCAAGACTGGTCTTGGATGTGTGTTGATGCAAGAAGGCAAAGTGATATCTTACCTATCAAGGCAACCGAAGCAACATGAACAGAATCATCCAACTCATGACTTGGAGTTAGCAGCCGTAGTGTTAGCCCTGAAGGTTTGGCGTCATTACCTCATGGGTAATCGATGCGAGATATATTCAGATCACAAGAGCCTGAAGTACATTTTCACCCAGAAGGAGTTGAACATGAGACAGCGCAGATGGATAGAATTAATCAAAGATTACGACATGGAGATTCACTACCACCCTGGCAAGGCCAATGTGGTAGCGGATGCCTTGAGCAGACTGCCATGTCAGTTGAACTCCATGATCGCAATAGAGCAACCAAGCCTATACCAAGAGTTTGAACAATTCAGACTAGAGCTAGGGAGCGAAGGATTCTTAGCCAGCATTGAGCTCCAACCCACCTTGACGGGCCAAATAAAGGAAGCCCAGAAGGGAAATGCCAGCATTGACGGAATTAAGACCCAGATAGCTGCAGGAAAGGCACCAGGATTCACCGTAGATGAAGAAGGAGTTCTTTGGTACAACGAACGCCTGTGTGTACCGTCAGATTCAGAGTTGAAGCAAGACCCTGTACTCCATTCATCCCGGAGGAACCAAGATGTACCAAGACCTGAAGGAACAATTCTGGTGGCACGGAATGAAGCGAGAGATAGGAAGCTACATCGCCAAGTGTGATATCTGTCAACGAGTCAAGGCAGAACATCAACGCCCCGCAGGACTGTTGCAACCCTTACAGATTCCGGAGTGGAAATGGGACTCTGTCGGTATGGACTTTATTACAGGATTGCCCAAATCTAGCCGAGGAAATGACTCCATTTGGGTAGTCATCGATAGGTTGACCAAAGTTGCACATTTCATCCCTGTCAAGACCACCTACCAAGGCCCAAAGCTAGCTGAGTTATACATCTCCAGAATAGTCAGCCTGCACGGATCCCCGAAGTCAATTGTGTCAGATAGAGGATCACAATTCACCTCAAGATTCTGGCAGAAAGTGCATGAAGGACTCGGAACCCGTCTGAATTTCAGCACAGCTTATCACCCGCAGACTGACGGACAGACCGAGAGAGTCAACTAGATACTGGAAGATATGTTGAGAGCCTGTGTGCTAGAGTACGGATCCAAATGGGAAGACTGCCTCCCATATGCAGAATTCTCCTACAACAATAGTTACCAAGCCAGCTTACAGATGGCCCCCTTTGAAGCCCTGTACGGAAGAAAATGCCGTACCCCTCTGAACTGGTCGGAAGTCGGAGATAGTCAAGTCTTCGGCCCCGATGTTCTTCGCGAAGCCGAAGAGAAGGTGCACAAGATCCGCGAGTACCTCAAGACCGCCCAATCAAGACAGAAGAGCTACGCCGACAAGAGACGCCGAGAGATGACATTCAAGATCGGAGATTTTGTGTATCTCAAAGTCTCACACCTCAAAGGAATGCAGAGATTCCAACTCAAAGGAAAGCTCGCCCCCAGATATGTCGGACCGTTCAAGATCCTGAGTCGCCGAGGAGAAGTCTCATATCAGCTGGAACTGCCGGAAGAGATGTCCGCCGTACACAATGTGTTTCACATCTCACTGCTTCGGAAGTGCCTAGAAGTGTCGGAGAAGACCGAAGTATTTAAGAACATCGACCACATAGCCATTGATATCAACAAGGACCTAACCTACCGCGAAGTGCCGATTCGCATCCTTGAAGAAGCCTTCAGGACCACCCGCACCAGGAGTATCAAGTTCCTGAAGATACAATGGAGTAATCACACCGAAGAAGAAGCAACTTGGGAACGCGAGGAAGACATGAAGAAGGAATACCCAGATCTCTTTAGTACCTAGTTTTCTCTAGATCTCGGGCCGAGATCTTTTGTAAGGGGGAAGGGTTTGTAACATCCCAAGTTTGCAATAAAAGAAACAAGAGAGAAATTCAAGAATCCAAAAATCAGAGCCAACAAAAACTTTTTCTCATCATATAGGACTATGCATTTTAGCTCACCTTATTAATTTATTTGAGTGTGCTTTTGCCATGATGCTTGTTTGTGTGTTACTCTCATTCCAAAACCCTAGCAATGATCACTTGATCACCCAAAGTCAAATAAAAATAAAATAGAAAAGAAATTCTAAAAATCAATGATACGTCCAATTTGCATCACTATTTTATATCATAATTTGCTGTTATTCATTGATATATTTCATATTGGGACACAATACTTATGTTATTTCATCTATTTTGCATGTTTCATCATTATTGGGAGATCAAGCACCGGAGCCAGGATTCTGCTGGAAAAAGCACCGTCAGAACGCAATATTTCGGAAGATCAACTGTAGAAGGAAATTATACCAAAAATCCTATTTTTCAAGATGACGAAGAAAGCCAGAAGGAGGAGCCAGGAGGAGCCAGGGTGGGCCCACACCCTAGGGCGGCGCGGCCCAGGCCCTGGCCGCGCCGCCATGTAGTGTGGGGGGCCCACAGCCCCTTTGACCTCCTTTTCTTCGCGAAATCCTTCGTCCCGAAGACCTAAGCCAGAGAGGGTACCTCGCGAAGAGTTACAGCCGCCTCTGCGGGGTGGAAAACACCAGAGAGAAAAGAGCTCTCCGGCGGGCAGGAATCCGCCGGGGAAATTCCCTCCGGGAGGGGGAAATCGACGCCATCGTCACCGTCATCGAGCTGGACATCATCGCCACCACCATCATCATCATCTCCACCATCATCACCGCCGTCATCACCGCTGGACACCGTCACCGCCGTAGCAATTTGGGTTTGATCTTGATTGTTTGATAGGGGAAACTCTCCCGGTATCGATCTCTATTTGTTGTTGATGCTATTGAGTGAAACCATTGAACCAAGTTTATGTTCAGATTGTTATTCATCATCATATCACCTCTGATCATGTTCCATATGATGTCTCGTGAGTAGTTTGTTTAGTTCTTGAGGACATGGGTGAAGTCTAAATGTTAGTAGTGAATTATGGTTGAGTAATATTCAATGGTGTGATATTTAAGTTGTGGTGTTATTCTTCTAGTGGTGTCATGTGAACGTCGACTACATGACACTTCACCATTTATGGGCCTAGGGGAATGCATCTTGTATTCGTTTGCTAATTTTGGGGTTGCCGGAGTGACAGAAACCTAAACCCCCGTTGGTATATCGATGCAGGAGGGATCGCAGGATCTCAGAGTTTAAGGCTGTGGTTAGATTTATTCTTAATTACTTTCTTGTAGTTGCGGATGCTTGCAAGGGGTATAATCACAAGTATGTATTAGTCCTAGGAAGGGCGGTATATTAGCATAGGTTCACCCACACAACACTTATCATAACAATGAAGATTATTTAGCCGTATGTAGCGAAAGCACTAGACTAAAATCCCGTGTGTCCTCGAGAACGTTTGGTCATTATAAGTAAACAAACCGGCTTGTCCTTTGTGCTAAAAAGGATTGGGCCACTCGCTGCAACTGTTACTCTCGCACTTTACATACTCGTACTTTATTCAACTGTTACATCAAAACCCCCTGAATACTTGTCTGTGAGCATTTACAGTGAATCCTTCATCGAAACTGCTTGTCAACACCTTCTGCTCCTCGTTGGGATCGACATTCTTACTTATCGAAGATACTACGATACACCCCCTATACTTGTGGGTCATCAAGACTATTTTCTGGCGCCGTTACCGGGGAGTGAAGCGCTATTGGTAAGTGGAATTGGTAAGGAAAACCTTTACTGTTGTGCTGATTTTATTTCTGCCTGCTGCTATAAGTCATTATGGAGAGATCTTCTCTTCAATTTCTATTTGGGAAATCTACTACTACTGCAACGGTAGTGGATGAGGCGCCAGGTGAGGAAGTAATACCATATAAAATACCTATGAAAATTATTGAACGTGTTATGGATAACCGCTATGAAGGGGATGGAACTGTCCACCCCGGTGATCATTTACTGTTTTTGCATGAATTATGCGGGTTATTCAAATGTGCAGGTATTGCTATGGATGAAGTGAGGAAGAAACTATTCTCTTTATCGCTGTCCGGTAAGGCGGCGCATTGGTATAAATTACTTGGATAATGGGGATTCTCTTGAATGGAATGATATTGTGCCCCGGTTTTATTCTAAGTTCTATCCTCCAAGTGAAATTCATAAGGATCGGAATCGCATATATAATTTTTGGCCTCATGATGGAGAGAGTATTGCCCAAGCTTGGGGGAGATTGAAGTCTTTAATGCTCAAATGCCCCATTCATGAGCTTCCTGGTAATGTTATTATTGATAATTTCTATGCAAGACTTTCTTTTCAAGACAAGACCTTGCTGGATACTTCTTGTTCTGGATCATTTACACGCAACAAAGAAGAGTTTAAAAGGGACCTTCTTGATCGAATCCAAGAAAATACTGAAGGATGGGAGAACGACAAGGATAGAGAATCAGGTATAATTTATGATTATAAATGCATTGAAGCTTTTATGGATACTGATTTATTTCGTAATATGAGTGCTACATATGGTCTTGATTCTCAAGTTGCTGTAAATCTTTATAAAGCTTTTGCCTCTCATTATGAATTGCCAAAGAAGAATTTTGATAAGTATCATGAACCGTATAAAGATAAAATTGATTCATCTATTAATAAATGCGTTGTAGTTGAAACTGCTGATCATGTTATTCCTGAAGCTTATATTGAAAAAACCCCTTTCCCTGCTAAAATGAAAGAGTACTCTGTTATAAATAGTGCGGTTCATAAAAGTGAAAAGAAACCTGTAGAACCTGAAGAACAAATAAAAGTTGAACCTGCTGTTGCAATAGTTAAAGATCTTGTAACTGAAAATGTAGAGGATGGTCATATTATTTTCTGTGAAGATGCTTCTAATGTTGTTTCACATCCTAATAAACCCAAACAAGCTAGTGTTCCTATGCTATCTGTTAGAATTGGTGATCATTGCTATTATGGATTATGTGATATTGGTGCAAGTGTTAGTGCTATTCCGTATGAGCTTTACACGGAGATTATGCACGAAATTGATTCTTGTGAACTTGAAGATATTGATGTGGTTATTCAGCTGGCTAATAGAGAAACTATTTCTCCAATTGGTATTGTTTCGAGATGTGGAAGTTTTATGCGGTAAGATTAAATATCCTGCTGACTTCTTGGTACTTGGTTCTGCTGCTAGTAATTATTGTCCTATTATTTTTGGTAGACCTTTTCTAAATACTTGTGGAGCTATTATAGATTGCAAGAAAGAGAAAATTTTGACTAAATTTGCTGGTGAATCTTATGAGTTTAACTTCTCTAAATTTACTAAAACTCCTTATAAAGCTGATTTGCCTAGTAATGATTTTAAAATGGAGCAATGTGCATCTATTGTTCTTGTTCCTAACAATCCTTTGCAGCAACATTTGGAGGATAGCGAGAGTGAAATTTTTAGGAAAGAAAGAGATGAGCTTGAGGAAATTTTTCTTCGCCAACCTATTCTCAAGCATGATTTACCGGTGGAAGATTTGGGTACAACACCGCCACCAAAGGAAGATCCTGTTTTTGATTTAAAGCCTTTACCTGATAATCTTAAATATGCTCATATTGATGATAAGAAAATATATCCTGTTATTATTAGTTCTAAGCTTTCAGAGATTGAGGAAGAAAGGTTATTGGAAATATTGAAGAAGCACCGAGGCGCTATTGGCTACACTCTTGATGATTTGAAAGGGATTTCTCCTTCTATTTGCCAACATGCTATTAATATGGAAGATGATGCAAAGCCTGTTGTTGAACCTCAGCGTCGTCTAGTTCCAAAGATGAAGGAAGTGGTAAGGAATGAGGTATTACGACTTCTTGAAGCTGGTATTATATATCCTATTGCTGATAGTAGATGGGTTAGTCCTGTGCATTGCGTTCCCAAGAAAGGAGGTATGACTGTTGTGCCTAATGATAATGATGAGCTCATCCCTCAAAGAGTAGTTGTAGGGTATAGAATGTGCATTGATTTTCGAAAAGTTAATAAAGTTACTAAGAAAGATCATTACCCTTTACCATTTATTGATCAAATGCTAGAAAGATTGTCTAAAAATACTCATTTTTGCTTTCTTGATGGTTATTCTGGGTTTTCACAAATTGCTGTTAAAGCTAAAGATCAAGAGAAAACCACTTTTACTTGTCCCTACGGAACTTATGCTTATAGACGTATGCCTTTTGGTTTATGTAATGCTCCTGCTACTTTTCAAAGATGCATGTCTGCTATTTTTCATGGTTTTTGTGAAAGTATTGTAGAGGTATTCATGGATGATTTTTCCGTCTATGGGAATTCTTTTGATAGTTGCTTGCGAAACCTTGATAAAGTTTTGCAGAGATGTGAAGAAACTAACCTTGTTCTTAATTGGGAGAAATGCCACTTTATGGTTAATGAAGGAATTGTATTGGGACATAAAATTTCGAGAGGTATTGAAGTTGATAGAGCTAAAGTTGAAGCAATTGAGAAGATGCCCTATCCGAGGGACATTAAAGGTATTCGTAGTGTTCTTGGTCATGCTGGGTTTTATAGGAGATTTATTAAAGATTTCTCCAAGATTTCAAAGCCTCTTACTAATCTTCTTCAAAAAGACGTACCATTTGTTTTTGATGACGATTGTAAGGAAGCTTTTGAAACTCTTAAGAAAGCCTTAACAACTGCTCCTATAGTCGAACCTCCTGATTGGAACTTACCCTTTGAAATTATGTGTGATGCTAGTGATTTTGCTGTAGGCGCTGTTCTTGGACAGCGAGTAGATAAAAAACTGAATGTTATTCATTATACTAGTAAAACTCTTGATGCTGCTCAAAGAAATTATGCTACAACTGAAAAAGAATTATTAGCTGTAGTCTTTGCTTGTGATAAATTTAGATCTTATATTGTTGATTCAAAAGTTACTATTCATACTGATCATGCTGCAATTAGATACCTTATGACAAAGAAAGATGCTAAGCCGAGGCTTATTAGATGGGTACTTCTTTTGCAAGAATTTGATTTACATATTGTAGATAGGAAAGGTGCTGATAATTCTGTTGCTGATAATTTGTCTAGATTGGAAAATATTGCTTATGATCCTGTTCCTGTTAATGATAGTTTTCCAAATGAACAATTGGCTGTAATAAAGGTGAGCTCGCGAGACAGTCCTTGGTATGCTGATTATGCTAACTTTATTGTTTCCAAGTACTTGCCTCCAACCTTTTCAGCTCAGCAAAGGAGGAAATTCTTTTATGACTTGAGGCATTATTTCTGGGATGACCCACACTTATATAAAGAAGGAGTGGATGGTATTATGCGAAGATGTGTCCCCGAATATGAACAACAGGAGATATTGAGTAAATGTCATGGTAGTGCTTATGGAGGACATCACGCCGGAGAAAGAACCGCGCAAAAGGTTCTACAATCAGGTTTTTATTGGCCAACTCTCTTCAAGGATGCGAGAAAGTTTATTTTATCTTGTGATGAATGCCAAAGGGTTGGTAATATCTCCAGACGCAATGAAATGCCCATGAATTATACTCTTGTTATTGAACCGTTTGATTGTTGGGGATTTGACTTCATGGGACCTTTTCCGTCTTCAGAAGGTAACACTCATATACTTGTTGCTGTTGATTATGTTACTAAATGGGTGGAAGCTATACCTACAAAAAGTGCTGATGGTGAGACCTCTTTAAGAATGCTCTTAGATATTATTTTTCCTAGATTTGGAGTACCTAGATATATTATGACTGATGGAGGTTCTCATTTTATTCATGGAGGTTTTAGAAAAACTCTTGCTAAGTATGGTATTAATCATAGAATTGCTTCCGCTTATCATCCTCAAACTAGTGGTCAAGTAGAATTATCAAATAGAGAGATTAAATCTATTTTGGGAAAGACTGTTAATAAAACTAGAAAGAATTGGGCTAGCAAATTGAAGGATGCACTTTGGGCTTATAGAACTGCTTATAAAAATCCCATGGGAATGTCACCTTATAAAATGGTTTATGGGAAAGCTTGTCATTTACCTTTAGAACTAGAGCACAAAGCTTATTGGGCTGTTAGAGAATTAAATAAAGATCCTAAACTTGCCGGTGATAAGAGGTTGTTGCAATTGAGTTCTCTAGATGAATGGAGAAGTGAAGCTTATGAAAATGCTAAACTCTTTAAAGAGAAAGTTAAAAAATGGCATGATAGGAGGATTATCAAAAGAGAATTTAATATTGGGGATAAAGTCCTATTGTATCGGTCTCGTCTCAGATTCTTTGCAGGGAAATTACTCTCGAAATGGGAAGGACCATATGTTGTCGAGGAGGTGTATCGTTCAGGAGCAATCAAAATTAGCTCTCTCCAAGGCAATGCTACGCAAGTGGTGAATGGACAAAGACTCAAGCATTATATCTCAGGTGATTCCTACAATGTTGATGTTGATATTATTCAAGTGGAAACACCGGAGGCTTACATCAAAGGGCAAATTGACAGTCCGCCAGAACTCGACTTTGAATAGGTAACAGTACTGGTAATGAAAAGTACGCAATTTACTTTCCGAACAATATTTTCGCTGTTTTTGGAAAATATGAAAAATTACGAGTTCGAAACGGAGTGGAAAGGACGCACGAGGGGGCGCCACCATAGGCCGGCGCGGCCAAGCCTGGGCCCGCGCCGACCTATGGTTTGGCCGCCCCGTCGCCCCTTTCCGACTCTGGTTCGATCTGGTACTTTCCGTTTGTCGTGAAAATTTTTGCTATATAATTCCCCGGACCCCTGGAGGTCCGTATATCGTGTTCTCGACGTGTTTTGTTTCGAGCTGTTTCTGCCAGGATCTGTTTTCGGTTTAGAAGCACCATGGCCTCCAACGACAATGGCAAGGGGCTTTCGGAGGAAGAAGTGAAGGAGGTGCCATCAAGACAAGATCAGCAAGCCGGAGGGAGCAAGCAAATCTTGGTGGGATCTGTTGACACTCGACGTTCTTTTTCTCATAACTTGCAGGGACCTCTACCACCCGCTCTTAGCCTCGACTCCTTCCCCATGATGGAAGAAGTTCTACGGATTACCGATGAGTTTTGTGATCAATATCGGGCTCTGAGAAGAGAAGTGGAGATACTCCAGGAGGAGAATTGCCGTCTCCGAAGATTGATTGAATACCACTCGATTCGCATCACAAGGTCGTCATCGCCAACTTCAGATAACAATGAATCTCTTCGAATCTTAGTGCAGAATTGTCAAGCTGAGAAACTGAAGTTGAAGGAGCTTATTAAGAAGCGCGGGAGGAGTTCATCACCACCATCTCCACAGGAGTAATTCATCATCGGTATTGGCATCCCCTTGGTTTGTTCCAAGCTTGGGGGAGTGCCGCGGTATCACATTATCACTACCTTTTAATTTATTGTCAAGTAGCGTCATATCATGAGTAGGGAAGTTATCATATAAGATGGGTTGCGTTTGGAAGTATCTCTCCTTCAGTTGGTTATCTATGTATCCCTTGGTGTGAGTTATCGTTATGGAATATTAATGAGAAGTCTTATCATTTACATATTGCACATCTTATTTTAGTTTGCAATCTCTACTATATGATTCACCTTGTTGTTAGTATTGGTATCACCTTGGGAGCATTGAATAAATCTATTTGGTTTTGGCAAACTTAGCATTGGTCAATAGCAACAACACTTTGAGGTTTAAATAGAAAAGAGAAATACATGTAGATGTTTCATTGTCTTTCTTGTTAGCTCATAGCTTATTATTCTGAAGTTAAAATTGTTTGTGCTTACAAGGAAGATGCATGATTGTTTCTATCACATGTATATTTGTTTGTTTCCCTCGACTCTTATGCTTGCTAATTAACCTTGCTAGCCAAAGACCTGTACTGAGAGGGATTACTTCTCGTGCATCCAAACCTTAACTCAAACCTATGTCATTTGTGTCCACCATACCTACCTACTACATGGTATTTTCTGCCATTCCAAGTAAATACTTCATGTGCTACCTTTAAACAATTCAAAACTTAGTATCTCTTATTTGTGTCAATGTTTCATAGCTCATGAGGAAGTATGTGGTGTTTTATCTTTCAATCTTGTTGGGCAACTTCCACCAATGGACTAGTGGCTACATCCGCTTATCCAATAATTTTGCAAAAAGAGCTGGCAATGGGATTCCCAGTCCCAAATTAATTAAATTAAATAGACACTCCTCCATGGTATGTGATTGATGGACGGCACCCGAAGGATTCGGTTAGCCATGGCTTGTGTAAGCAAAGGTTGGGGGGAGTGTCATCATCATAATAAAACTAAAATAAAAAGGCACTCCTTCATGGTATGAGATTGTTGGCAGGCACCCGAGGATTCGGTTAGCCATGGTTTGTGAAAGAAAGGTTGGAAGGAGTGCCACACAAAATGAAAATAATATGGGAGCCGCTCTTAGGAGGTTGTCTGGCAAGGGGGTTAGAGTACCCGCTACCAGTCGTTGACAACAACAAACACCTCTCAAATGTTACTTTTATTCTCTTTATATGATTGCAAAACTGAAAAAGCTCTAGCACATGATTTAATCCCTGCTTCCCTCTGCGAAGGGCCTGTCTTTTACTTTATGTTGAGTCAGTGAACCTATTCCCTTCCATCTCAAGCAAGCATTTGAGTAGTTGTGATCAAGCCATTATATTGTGATTTGCTACATCATGTCTTTTATTCTTCCTTGTTTAGTACAAGTTTTATCTGAATGAATATAGCTTTGCAAGTTATCAATGATTATGAGAAGACCATTACTATTGAGTATGCAAGTTGTGCCTTATAAACTTTAACATGAGAGCGCTGCTCAATGAGATAAATATAATCTGTTAATTGTTCTCTGACCAAGAACGAAGTTTGCCATCACCAATCATGATTTCTCATGCACCTTTACTTGTGATTACCTTATACTTGTTTCAATATGAGTTATAAGAGGTTGTTTACTATAATGTCCTGTGTAAATGAATATGATGCTTCTTGTCCGTATTTTATTTATCGACTCTTCACTCCATAAACATGTGGTCATGTCTATCGAGTTCAGTTTCGCTTGGGGACAAGCGAAGTCTAAGCTTGGGGGGAGTTGATACGTCCAATTTGCATCACTATTTTATATCATAATTTGCTGTTATTCATTGATATATTTCATATTGGGACACAATACTTATGTTATTTCATCTATTTTGCATGTTTCATCATTATTGGGAGATCAAGCACCGGAGCCAGGATTCTGCTGGAAAAAGCACCGTCAGAACGCAATATTTCGGAAGATCAACTGTAGAAGGAAATTATACCAAAAATCCTATTTTTCAAGATGACGAAGAAAGCCAGAAGGAGGAGCCAGGAGGAGCCAGGGTGGGCCCACACCCTAGGGCGGCGCGGCCCAGGCCCTGGCCGCGCCGCCATGTAGTGTGGGGGGCCCACAGCCCCTTTGACCTCCTTTTCTTCGCGAAATCCTTCGTCCCGAAGACCTAAGCCAGAGAGGGTACCTCGCGAAGAGTTACAGCCGCCTCTGCGGGGCGGAGAACACCAGAGAGAAAAGAGCTCTCCGGCGGGCAGGAATCCGCCGGGGAAATTCCCTCCGGGAGGGGGAAATCGACGCCATCGTCACCGTCATCGAGCTGGACATCATCGCCACCACCATCATCATCATCTCCACCATCATCACCGCCGTCATCACCGCTGGACACCGTCACCGCCGTAGCAATTTGGGTTTGATCTTGATTGTTTGATAGGGGAAACTCTCCCGGTATCGATCTCTATTTGTTGTTGATGCTATTGAGTGAAACCATTGAACCAAGTTTATGTTCAGATTGTTATTCATCATCATATCACCTCTGATCATGTTCCATATGATGTCTCGTGAGTAGTTCGTTTAGTTCTTGAGGACATGGGTGAAGTCTAAATGTTAGTAGTGAATTATGGTTGAGTAATATTCAATGGTGTGATATTTAAGTTGTGGTGTTATTCTTCTAGTGGTGTCATGTGAACGTCGACTACATGACACTTCACCATTTATGGGCCTAGGGGAATGCATCTTGTATTCGTTTGCTAATTGCGGGGTTGCCGGAGTGACAGAAACCTAAACCCCCGTTGGTATATCGATGCAGGAGGGATCGCAGGATCTCAGAGTTTAAGGCTGTGGTTAGATTTATTCTTAATTACTTTCTTGTAGTTGCGGATGCTTGCAAGGGGTATAATCACAAGTATGTATTAGTCCTAGGAAGGGCGGTACATTAGCATAGGTTCACCCACACAACACTTATCATAACAATGAAGATTATTTAGCCGTATGTAGCGAAAGCACTAGACTAAAATCCCGTGTGTCCTCGAGAACGTTTGGTCATTATAAGTAAACAAACCGGCTTGTCCTTTGTGCTAAAAAGGATTGGGCCACTCGCTGCAATTGTTACTCTCGCACTTTACATACTCGTACTTTATTCAACTGTTACATCAAAACCCCCTGAATACTTGTCTGTGAGCATTTACAGTGAATCCTTCATCGAAACTGCTTGTCAACACCTTCTGCTCCTCGTTGGGATCGACATTCTTACTTATCGAAGATACTACGATACACCCCCTATACTTGTGGGTCATCAATCAACTTCACACTCACTTATGGCCTATGCCATTTTTACAAATCTTTGATCTAGGCCAAATTGGTTTGCACCATCACTTGTAAATGGTTACTAAACACTTATTAACACCTTTGAAATCAATCCAACTCAATTCAAAACAAATTTGAATCAAAATGGAGCTCACATGTGATTATGGTCATATGTGCCATTTTTACCCTGATGCCCACTTTGAGCCCCTGGATTTTTACTTTCCACTTCTACACTTGGTCAAACCTTTTCACCTCATCCAAGACAACATCAAGCACTTCAACTTTGCCCAAAACCATCACCCCAAATTCTTGGCCAAATTCAAATGAGAAGCAAGCAAAGTTGGAACAAACTCACATATGCAAGATCATATGCAAAATGTGATTTTGCATCTCAATTCCATTTTCATCACCACCACCACCAAAATGCTCCCTTTATTATATGATTTCAACCCACCAAAAAGATTTGCAAAATTCAAAAATTATTTTCTTTCGGGCATTTCACCAAACACCTTGCAGGCAGGGTGAAAAATTGAGCCCATACTTCATTTTTACTTTGGACTTGGTCCAACCTTGCCCTCTCTGCACTTCTGGAGCACCCTCTCACCTCACCACACCAGTACCACCACTTGCACTGGTCAATGTGTGATCAAATAAATCAAACCTTGCCATGCCGTGGCATGGCATGTCCATCTCATGCCATCTCCTCACCTGGTCAATTCCAGCATGCACCACCATGTCTGGCAGCTCCCTCTCACCTCCCTGAACACGCCCGTGCACCCCCTTGACCAAGACCACGCGTGCACACGCGGGCATTGACGTGCCCAGACACGCCCAGGCATGCCCTGGACGCGCCAGAGCGCGCATGGCGCCAGCCCTGGACGCGCCAGAGCGTGACGACGCCCACAGCCCCTCCACCCTCGCTCTCAACGCCAGTAGACGCACGACAGCTCCCTGCATCGCCTCGACACGCGCACGGGGCCGCGGGAACGCCGCAGATGACGAGAGCATCCACGACAGCCCGCCATGGCCCGAGCACTCCCATCAAGCGTGCCAGCGCCACAGAGCCTCTGCGGAGCCACGATCACGCTCGTCACCCTCGCCAGTGCACCAGCAACACGCCGCGCCCATCCCTTGCCCCTTGGCGCCCTTGGAACGATGACGCCGTCGACGACTGCCGCTCCGCCCCACTGCCACCTCGCGCCGCTATAAAAGGAGGACGCCTCTTCTCAAATTAAGCACACCGTTCGCTTCTCCTCCTCACACCACCCCTCCTCGACCTCTCCATTCACTCGATTCACCACCACACCGCCCCAATCGCCAGCTCGTCGCCGCCGCCAGTACACGGAGCCCGCCGGTGAAGGAGGCCACCCCTGGAGGCGAGACTGCTACAGGCTGCTTCCTCTACCTCGCCAACGTCTTCGCCGCGCTTCGCCGACCCTCGCCGCGCCGCCGGTGAGCCGTCGACCCCCTGCCATCGCCGCCAGTACTCGCCCTTCTCGCCGGAGACGACGACGTCTGTCGTTCGTCCGATCCCTTTCTAATCCAACCGCTCACATTTCACCATACCGTTTCACTGTTAAATAGACGCTGACGCGTGGACCCCATGCTGTCAGGCGGCCCGTTGCGTGGACGCGCTACTGGGCCGGCCCACCTTCCTTTTCCCCTGTGCAGCCCATTTGGTTTCCCGCCTAAGCCCATCGTTTGAAATTTGAATTTTAGAATTTGGTTATTTATTCTCAGATGCTGTTTTCAAAATTAAATAGGGGAAAATCTACCAAACCAAATTTGACAAATTTTATATATTTGGAAACCTTGTCAAAATATCTACAAAACTACACTGGCCCCAACTCTAGTTCTGTTATAGAATAAATGTGATAAAAATAACAAAACAGGGACTTTTCCCTATTCAAATAATTCTTAAAAATCAACCAAATTAGATATTAAGTTAATTCCAACTCCAATAGCTCACTTTTGACTTACACTAATTGTTTATGCAATAAAATGGTGTGGTCACTTTGCATGATCATGCCCTAGTTTAAATAAAGGATCATTTGACTAGTTTAACTAGTTGATATTGTCCAAAACTATTAAAGTAAATTGTGGAGTTTTACACTTCATTTAAACTTGTCTCACCTGAATTCATGGGATGCTTGGACCCCTGGTTTCAAACTCTCTTATATGAATTACTTGAGATTTAAATCAAATATAGTGTTACCTAAATAGTATGAGGTGATCCACCTCATTTAAATTATTTTCCCAAGTAATACTTATGAAGAGGTTGACCTTGGTCAACCTAGGTCATATAATATTATTTGAGGAGATTAAATCTTAACAAGATTCAATGAGAGGAAATTATTTCTCTCAAGAATGGAATAGAAACACTAAGTAATGTGGGTAATGAGAGGAAATCATTTTTCTGGAGAATACACCAAAGCCAACTTATGTAATGAGCATGTTGTGATGTTAGCTTAGATTGTGTGACCCATGGGATGTGCATTAGCCTAGTTAATTAAGCTTGTGTGGTGATTGTACTTTGTATTCGTATTTTAGACGCTAGTACGGAAGAGTATCAAGAGGAGGAGGAGGTCTACTTCCAAGGAGAAGAAGACCACTTTGACCATTTCCCCAACCAAGGCAAGATAATACTCTTGCAAAGTGCAAAGCTCACCATGAGCAAGGCATTACCCCATTTACTTTATGCTTATGATCCTATTTCCCAGTTTTACTTTACAAGTTTTATGTACTTTTGTTTTACCAAAGTATTTTTGATTTATGATTCACTTGATTTGTATTTGAGTTAGTACAAGAGTATCAAACTTAGCCTAGAAGCAAAGCAAGTACTTAGCACCCCTCATACATAGTTGCTAGTGCTAAATTAAAAATGACTACTCTAGATGGGAACATGTGTTATGAAATGATGGTGGTGAAAACCTTGGAATGATGAGTCATTTCCATTGAAAGATTTTGAAGGTGAATATGACACTGAATTTTTGACTTGGTGATTTCTGGTTAAAAACTGATGATTGAGTTGGATGCGATACCATTCCAATATTGAGTACCCCCACAATACCTGATTATGGGTAGGGCTTAGCTGGAAATTTATGTGTCTTAGTATGGGTTCCCTCTGAACACACATCATAGGGGTTATGCTTGAGGCTGCCTCCGTTGTTGAGAAATGATGTGAATTGAGGTGAATTGTACGGCCAAGCCCTGTGCAGTTCCCGGGTTAACAGTTGGTTTTCACCGGGAGGCCAAGCTCATGGGGAGAGGTGCCTATACTAGGGTGTGTAAGTGAAAGGTTAACGGTTGATGATCCGCGTACTGAGTTACGAATATTCGGGGTTTATCCCTGACGGATGCAATCAAATGTTGTGGCACAAGCGTGCAACCTCTGCAGAGTGTAGAACTATTCGAATAGCCGCGTCCGCGGATATGGACAATTGGAAAGGCCATTCTGTTTCCGTCATCAGAATTTATATCTATGTGACCGGTGTTTTTGAACTGGAACTTGAACGGTGACTTTGAATTTTGAATTACAACTGAGTTGTGGGAATGACACTAATGTTCCCATTTGGGTTAGTTAGCACATGAGGAGTTGTTTACTAAAATGTTTATCAAATAAAATTGGCTTTATGCAAATAAACTTAGAGCTTAGAACACTATCAATAGTAATGTTAGTACTTACTTTAGTATTAGTTTGCGAGTACTTAAAGTACTCACGGCTTTGTCCCTGGCTATTCAAATGGCCAGAATATGAAGCCGAGCAGCAGTATGAGGATGACGATCAGCAGGACGTCTACCACAACTAGGAGCTTCTAACGTCAAGCGTTGGCCTGTGGACTAGAGAGTCCTTGTATCTTACGCTTCCGCTATGAACTTGTGTTTGTTCGTTGATCATTAGATCAACTATTCGTGTAATATGGATCATGTGATTCCAATTTGTAAGACATTATGGTTTGTAATGAATGATGACTGTGATACTTAACTATTATGCCTCGCAACAACAATTTCCTGGGATTGCGATGTATGATATAATAGGCATCTGGACTCAAAAATCCGGGTGTTGACACAAACCAAATTTCAACAAGCTCTACGGTTGTTCTCCACTAATAGGTTTAAACTACATGATGCAAGAGCTTAAACATGATCTACTTGAGAGCTCAAAACAATTGCCAAGTATCAAATTATTCAAGACAGTATACCAACTACCACATGAAGCATTTTCTGTTTCCAACCAAATAGCAATAAGTGCAGCGGCTTTCAGCTTTTGCCATGAACAAGAAAAATAAAACGAAGAACATCAGTGTTCAAATGGAAAAGCGAAGCGTGTCTCTCTCCCACACAAGCATGCTAGGATCCGATTTATTCAGAGAATGAAAATAACAAACGAGAATAAAAGCACACGGACGCTCCAAGTAAAGCACATAAGATGTGACGGAATTAAAATATAATTTCACTAGAGGTGACCTGATAAGTTGTTGATGAAGAAGGGGATGCCTTGGGAATCCCCAAGCTTAGACGCTTGAGTCTTCTCGAAATATGCAGGGATGAACCACGGGGGCATCCCCAAGCTTAGACTTTTCACTCTTCTTGATCATATTATATCATCCTCCTCTCTTGATCCTTGAAAACTTCCTTCACACCAAACTCAAAGCAATCTCATTAGAGGGTTAGTGCATAATCAAAAATTCACATGTTCAGCAAGGACACAATCATCCCCAGCACTTCTGGACATTACCCAAGGTTACTGAAATGTAATGGAGCAAAGAAACCCACTCAAACATAGTAAAAGAGGCAATGTGAAATAAAAGGCAGAATCTGTCAAAACAGAATAGTCTGTAAAGACGAATTTTTTCGAGGCACTTAACATGCTCAGATGGAAAAGCTCCAGTGGAATGAAAGTTGCGTACATATCTGAAGATTACTCATGAATTTTTTCAGGATTTTTAGATTTTTCTACAGAGAGAAAAACTCAAAACCGTGACAGCTAAAAATCTGTTTCTGCGCAGAAATCCAAATCTAGTATCAACTTTCTATCAAAAACTTTACTTGGCACAACAATGCAAGAAAATAAAGATACAAAGATATTGCTATAGTAGTAGGCAGTACCTTGACTCAAAAATAAAACAAAAATTGAAGAAATAAAACAATGGGTTGTCTCCCAAGGGCGCTTTTGTTTAAAGCCTTTTAGCTAGGCATGATAATTTTCATGATGCTCTTATAAAGATGAGAGTTGAATATAAGAGAGCATCAAAAAGCAAATACCAAACACATTTAAGTCTAACCCACTTTCTATGCAAACGAATCTTGTAAGAAAACAAATTATTGAAGCATGAAGCTACTATCATAGAAAGACAAAGCAAGTGCAACTTCAAAATTTTCAACAAAAAGAGAGGTGACTTAATATTATTGAGATATATAAAACCATGTATCCCTCTCTCATAATAATTTTCAGTGGTATCATTGATAAACTCAACAATATAGCTATCACATAAAGCATTCTTATCATGGTCCACATGCATAAAAGTATCATTACTCTCCACAGAAGCATAATCAATTTTATTAGTAATAGTGGGAGTAAAACTATCACATCCATCATTATAATCATCATAAATTGGAGGCATAGAATAATCATAATGAATTTTATTCTCAATAGTAGATGGACTGAAAATATCACAAGCATCATTCGAATTACCACATATTGGAGACAAAGCATTATCAAGACAAAATACTTCATCCAAAGCTGAGGAGCAAAAAAGATTATTTTTATATAAACTAGCTTCCCCAAGCTTGGGTTTTTCCATAGCATTAAAAATAACGGTGTCCAAAAAATTTATACTAATAACATTACTACCACTATTATGCAGAAAAACTTCCATAGGTTTTTTAATTTTCTCTTCAAAAGCATCATGTCCTAATTCAATATAAATTTCATAAAGATCTCTAATTTTTTGTTGTTTTCCATTAAGCCTAACTAGTGAAATAAAAACAAGAAACAAAAAGATATAATTGCAGAATCTAAAGGAAATAGCTTCGAGCACTCACACACCGGCAACAGTGCTAGGAAATAGTTAGTAGTCGGAGGATGTGAATACCTTTTACCTTACCTCCCCGGCAACGGTGCCAGAAAATAGCTTGATGTCCACGCACGCTTCTATTCCTGTAGACAGTGTTGGGCCTCCAAGAGCATAGGTTTGTAGAACAGCAGCAAGTTTCCCTTAAGTGAATCACCCAAGGTTTATCGAACTCAGGGAGGTAGAGGTCAAAGATATCCCTCTCAAGCAACCCTGCAATTAAGATACAAGAAGTCTCTTGTGTCCCCAACACACCTAATACACTTGTCAGATGTATAGGTGCACTAGTTCGGCGAAGAGATAGTGAAATACAAGTAATATGGATGACTATAAGTAGTAATTGCAATCTGAAATAAAAATGGCAGCAAGCGAACATGTAGCAGAACTTGTTGGAAACGGTGTTTCAATGCTTAGAAACAAGGCCTAGGGATCATACTTTCACTAGTGGACACTCTCAACAATGATCATATAACTGAATAAGTAAATTCTACTCTCAAACACTCTCTTGTTGGATAACAAACACCATTCATTGTGTAGGGCTGCAAAAGCACACCTCAAGCCGGAGTAAACAAGCTCCACAATGTCATAAAGGAATCACACACGATGCGCACACTGTCACCATCACACCGTGGAGAGTGACTCCGGAGTTCATATTAAAGTAACCTCTAGAGTGCATAATAGACAAGAGTAACATCTACATATTCAACTAGATTACAAAGCTCATGATCACATAAAGATCACACCATGGGAGAGAGAGATGAACCACATAGCTACCGGTAGAGCCCTCAGCCTCGGGGGAGAACTACTCCCTCCTCATCATGGAGACAGCAACGGCGATGAAGATGGCGATGGAGTCGATGGAGATGGCTCCGGGGGCAATTCCCCGTCCCGGCAGGGTGCCGAAACAGAGACTTCTGTCCCCCGAATTAGGGTTTTTGGTGGCGGCGGAGCTACGAAACTCTTCTGGAGAAATCGTCGATCGTGTTAGGGTTTTCACAGCAGGAGCTTTATATAGGCGAAAGGGCGACGCGAGGGGGCGCCCGAGGGGCCCACCCGATAGGGTGGCGCCGCCCCCTCCTGGCCGCGCCAGCTGATGGGGAGGAGGCCTTGGGCCTCCTCTGGCCTAGCCCTTCTGGCTCCGTGGGTCTTCTGGCGAAATAAAATTTCTGTGATTTTTTTGGATTTTTCCGAGCACTTTGGTTTTTGGGCCTTTTCTGCAATAAACAGACATAATAAACAGAAACTGGCACTGTGGCATCTCGTTAATAGGTTAGTCCAATAAATGCCATAATATGATATAAAGTGCATATAAAACATGTAGCTATTGGCATAAAACTAGCATGGAACATAAGAAATTATAGATACGTTGGAGACGTATCACCTATATGTTCCTTTTGGCAGTTGAGGGCCTTTCATGCTTACTGAAACATGCGATGAGTAATGGCTCTTTGGGAGGAATTCAAGTTGCCCAAACTGCTCCAAAGATCAATCATCTTCTGTTTGCTGATGATTGCTTTCTATTTTGTAAAGCTTCAGCTCGGGAGGCGGCAAGTCTGAAGATTGTTTTGCAAAAATATTGCGATGCTTCTGGCCAGAGAACAAATAATGCTAAATCTTCCATTTATTTTGGCAAGAAATTTTCAGCGGCAATCAGATTGGAAATGATGCGTACTTTAGATGTTCAACATGTGACTTTGAATGAGAAGTATCTAGGACTCCCATCTGATGTAGGGAGATCAAAGAATGGAGCCTTTTCTTACCTGCGGCACAGAGTTTGGAAGCGACTTCAGGGATGGATGAAGAAAATTCTCTCGGGAGGGGGAAGGAAATATTGATAAAATCAGTTATTCAAGCAATACCAACTTATTCCATGGCCTTGTTCAAGCTTACACATGGTCTCTGTCAACATATCACATCTTTGATCAGAGGTTTTTGGTGGGGCAGTAGAAAGGGAGAGAGGAAGACTGCTTGGGTTTCATGGGAATCATTGGCTATGCCCAAATATAAAGGGGGTATGGGGTTTAGGGATATCAAAAAATTTAACCTTGCCTTGCTAGCAAGACAAGTGTGGAGAATCTTGGTTGACCCTAATTCCCTCAGTGCACGTATTCTGAAAGCTATTTATTTCCCCTCGTCGGATATTCTGAAAGCTCCACTGGGTAGCTCCCCATCATAAATTTGGAGGTCTCTGTGTCAAGGTCGGGACATGCTTCAACTAGGGCTGATTCGAAGGATAGGAGATGGTAGAACTACCATGATCTGGGAGGATAATTGGTTACCTCATGATTTTAGGCTGAGGCCTTTATGTACCACTAAGCCGAACCCACCACTGAGAGTTTCAGAGCTCATTTGTTCGGCTACACGCACATGGAAAACTGTCTGAACAACTTTTTTCTGCCTATGGACATTGAGATCATTGATGACCCACACGTATAGGGGATCGCAACAGTCTTCGAGGGAAGTAAAACTCAATTTATTGATTCGACACAAGGGGAGCCAAAGAATATTTGTAAGCCTTAACAGCGCAGTTGTCAATTCAGCTGCACCTGGAAACAGACTTGCTCGCAATAGTTTATCAGTAGTAACAGTTTTATAGCCTTAGCAGTAGTGAAATATCAGCAGCAGTGTAACAAAGACAGTGATACGTCTCCGACGTATCGATAATTTCTTATGTTCCATGCCACATTATTGATGATATCTACATGTTTTATGCATACTTTATGTCATATTTATGCATTTTCCGGCACTAACCTATTAACGAGATGCCGAAGAGCCGATTCTTTGTTTTCTGCTGTTTTTGGTTTCAGAAATCCTAGTAAGGAAATATTCTCGGAATTGGACGAAATCAACGCCCAGGGGCCTATTTTCACACGAAGCTTCCAGAAGACCGAAGATGATACGAAGTGGGGCCACGAGTTGGCGACACACTAGGGCGGCGCGGCCCAGCCCTTGGCCGCGCCGGCCTAGCGTGTGGGGCCCTCGTGTGGCCCCCTGACCTATCTCCTCCGCCTACTTAAAGCCTTCGTCGCGAAACCCCCAGTACCGAGAGCCACGATACGGAAAACCTTCCAGAGACGCCGCCGCCGCCAATCCCATCTCGGGGGGATTCAGGAGATCGCCTCCGGCACCCTGCCGGAGAGGGGAATCATCTCCCGGAGGACTCTTCACCGCCATGGTCACCTCCGGAGTGATGAGTGAGTAGTTCACCCCTGGACTATGGGTCCATAGCAGTAGCTAGATGGTCGTCTTCTCCTAATTGTGCTTCATTGTCGGATCTTGTGAGCTGCCTAACATGATCAAGATCATCTATCTATAATGCTATATGTTGTGTTTGTTGGGATCCGATGGATAGAGAATACTATTCTATGTTGATTATCAATCTATTACCTATGTGTTGTTTATGATCTTGCATGCTCTCCGTTATTAGTAGAGGCTCTGGCCAAGTTTTTACTCTTAACTCCAAGAGGGAGTATTTATGCTCGATAGTGGGTTCATACCTCCATTAAATCTGGGACAGTGACAGAAAGTTCTAAGGTTGTGGATGTGCTGTTGCCACTAGGGATAAAATATTGATGCTATGTCCGAGGATGTAGTTATTGATTACATTACGCACCATACTTAATGCAATTGTCTGTTGTTTTCAACTTAATACTGGAAGGGGTTCGGATGATAACCTGAAGGTGGACTTTTTAGGCATAGATGCATGCTGGATAGCGGTCTATGTACTTTGTCATAATGCCCAATTAAATCTCACAATATTCATCATATCATGTATGTGCATTGTCATGCCCTCTCTATTTGTCAATTGCCCAACTGTAATTTGTTCACCCAACATGCTATTTGTCTTATGGGAGAGACACCTCTAGTGAACTGTGGACCCCGGTCCATTCTTTTAATCGAATACAATCTACTGCAATACTTGTTCTACTGTTTTCTGCAAACAATCATCATCCACACTATACATCTAATCCTTTGTTACAGCAAGCCGGTGAGATTGACAACCTCACTGTTTCGTTGGGGCAAAGTACTTTGGTTGTGTTGTGCAGGTTCCACGTTGGCGCCGGAATCCCTGGTGTTGCGCCGCACTACATCTCGCCGCCATCAACCTTCAACGTGCTTCTTGGCTCCTACTGGTTCGATAAACCTTGGTTTCTTACTGAGGGAAAACTTGCCGCTGTACGCATCACACCTTCCTCTTGGGGTTCCCAACGGACGCGTGCTGTACGAGTATCAAGCTCTTTTTCTAGCGCCGTTGCCGGGGAGATCAAGACACGCTGCAAGGGGAGTCTCCACCTCCAATCTCTTTACTTTGTTTTGTCTTGCTTTATTTTATTTAGTACTTTGTTTGCTGCACTAAATCAAAATACAAAAAAATTAGTTGCTAGTTTTACTTTACTTGCTATCTTGTTTGCTATACTAAAAACACAAAAAAAAAATTAGTTACTTGCATTTACTTTATCTAGTTTGCTTAATTTACTATTTCTAAAATGGATACTCCTGAAAATACTAAGTTGTGTGACTTCACAACCACAAATAATAATGATTTCTTATGCACACCTATTGCTCCACCTGCTACCACAGCAGAATTCTTTGAAATTAAACCTGCTTTACTGAATCTTGTTATGAGAGAGCAATTTTCTGGTGTTAGTTCTGATGATGCTGCTGCCCATCTTAATAATTTTGTTGAACTTTGTGAAATGCAAAAGTATAAGGATATAGATGGTGATATTATAAAATTAAAATTGTTTCCTTTCTCATTAAGAGGAAGAGCTAAAGATTGGTTGCTATCTCTGCCTAAGAATAGTATTGATTCATGGACTAAATGCAAGGATGCTTTTATTGGTAGATATTATCCCCCGCTAAAATTATATCTTTGAGGAGTAGCATAATGAATTTTAAACAATTGGATAATGAGCATGTTGCACAAGCATGGGAAAGAATGAAATCTTTGGTTAAAAATTGCCCAACCCATGGACTGACTACTTGGATGATCATCCAAACCTTTTATGCAGGACTGAATTTTTCTTCACGGAACTTATTGGATTCAGCTGCTGGAGGTACCTTTATGTCCATCACTCTTGGCGAAGCAACAAAGCTCCTTGATAATATGATGATTAATTACTCTGAATGGCACACGGAAAGAGCTCCACAAGGTAAGAAGGTAAATTCTGTCGAAGAAACCTCTTCCTTGAGTGATAAGATTGATGCTATTATAACTATGCTTGTGAATGATAGGACAAATATTGATCCTAATAATGTTCCGTTAGCTTCATTGGTTGCCCAAGAAGAACATGTTGATGTAAACTTCATTAAAAATAATAATTTCAACAACAATGCTTACCGGAACAATTCTAGTAACAGCTATAGGCCATATCCTTGTAATAATGGTAACGGTTATGGTAATTCTTATGGGAATTCTTACAACAATAATAGGAACACACCCCCTGAACTTGAAGCTATGCTTAAATAATTTATTAGTACACAAACTGCTTTTAACAAATCTGTTGAAGAAAAGCTTGGGAAAATTGATATACTTGCTTCTAAAGTCGATAGTCTTGCTGCTGATGTTGATCTTTTGAAATCGAAAGTTATGCCTAATGAAAATCATAATAATAAAATTGTTACTACAGCAAATGCCATCCAAGTTAGAATTAATGAGAATATAAGATTGATGGCCGAATTGCATGCTAGGTGGGAAAAAGAAGAAAATGAAAAAGAAGACAATATAGCTAAAGTTTGGACTATTACCACCACTAGTAATGCTAATGCTTCACATGTTGCTGCACCTCCTACTATTAATGGTAAAATAATTGGTGTTGGCAATGTTTCCACTTCTAATGCAAAGCGTGAAAAACTGCCTGAAACTGCTAAAACTGCTGAAACTGCCTGTGATAAAACTGCTGAAATTTTTCCAACATTGGGGATAATGATTCCATTGCTTTAGATTATAATGGTTTGGATTTTGATGATTGCCACATCTCTGAAGTTATAAAGTTCTTACAAAAACTTGCTAAGAGTCCTAATGCTAGTGCTATAAATTTGGCTTTCACGAAACATATTACAAATGCTCTCATAAAAGCTAGAGAAGAGAAATTAAATCGCGAAACTTCTATTCCTAGGAAGTTAGAGGATGGTTGGGAGCCCATCATTAAGATGAAGGTCAATGACTTTGATTGTAATGCTTTATGTGATCTTGGTGCAAGTATTTCCGTTATGCCTAAGAAAATCTTCAATATGCTTGACTTGCCACCATTGAAAAATTGTTATTTGGATGTTAATCTTGCTGATAACTCTACAAAGAGACCTTTGGGGAGAGTTGATAATGTTTGCATTACCATTAACAATAACCTTGTCCCTGTTGATTTTGTTGTCTTGGATATTGAATACAATGCATCTTGTCCCATTATATTGGGAAGACCTTTTCTTCGAACTGTTGGTGCTATCATTGATATGAAGGAAGGTAATATTAAATATCAATTTCCTCTCAAGAAAGGTATGGAACACTTCCCTAGAAATAGAATGAAGTTACCTTTTGATTCTATCATTAGAACAAATTATGATGTTGATGCTTCATCTCTTGATAATACTTGATATACACTTTCTGCGCCTAGCTGAAAGGTGTTAAAGAAAAACGCTTATGGGAGACAACCCATGTTTTTACTACTGTACTTTTATTTTATATTTGAGTCTTGGAAGTTGTTACTACTGTAGCAACCTCTCCTTATCTTAGTTTTGCGCATTGTTGTGCCAAGTAAAGTCGTTGATAGTAAGGTTCATACTAGATTTGGATTACTGCGCAGAAACAGATTTCTTTGCTGTCACGAATCTAGGCCTAATTCTCTGTAGGTAACTCAGAAAATTATGCCAATTTACGTGAGTGATCCTCAGATATGTACGCAACTTTCATTCAATTTGAGAATTTTCATTTGAGCAAGTATGGTGCCTCTTAGAAATTCGTCTTTACGAACTGTTCTGTTTTGACAGATTCTGCTTTTTATTTCGCATTGCCTGTTTTGCTATGCTTGATGGATTTTTCGATTCCATTAACTTTCAGTAGCTTTGTGCAATGTCCAGAAGTGTTAAGAATGATTGTGTCACCTCTGAACATGTAAATTTTGATTGTGCACTAACCCTCTAATGAGTTGTTTTGAGTTTGGTGTGGAGGAAGTTTTCAAGGATCAAGAGAGGGAGATGATAAAATATGATCAAGGAGAGTGAAAGCTCTAAGCTTGGGGATGCCCCGGTGGTTCACCCCTGCATATTTTAAGAAGACTCAAGCGTCTAAGCTTGGGGATGCCCAAGGCATCCCCTTCTTCATCGACAATATTATCAGGTTCCTCTAGTGAAACTATATTTTTATTCCATCACATCTTATGCACTTTGCTTGGAGCGTCAGTTTGTTTTTGTTTTTGTTTTTGTTTGAATAAAATGGATCCTAGCATTCATTGTGTGGGAGAGAGACACGCTCCGCTGTTGCATATGGACAAATATGTCCTTAGGCTTTACTCATAGTATTCATGGCGAAAGTTGAATCTTCTTCGTTAAATTGTTATATGGTTGGAAGCGGAAAATGATACATGTAGTAATTGCTAAAATGTCTTGGATAATGTGATACTTGGCAATTGTTGTGCTCATGTTTAAGCTCTTGCATCATATACTTTGCACCTATTAATGAAGAAATACATAGAGCTTGCTAAAATTTGGTTTGCATAATTGGTCTCTCTAAGGTCTAGATAATTTCTAGTAAAGAGTTTGAACAACAAGGAAGACGGTGTAGAGTCTTATAATGTTTACAATATGTCTTTTATGTGAGTTTTTCTGCACCACTTCATCCTTGTGTTTGTTTCAAATAGCCTTGCTAGCCTAAGCCTTGTATCGAGAGGGAATACTTCTCATGCATCCAAAATCCTTGAGCCAACCACTATGCCATTTGTGTCCACCATACCTACCTACTACATGGTATTTCTCCGCCATTCCAAAGTAAATTGCTTGAGTGCTACCTTTAAACAATTCAAAATTTATCACCTCTGATTTGTGTCAATGTTTTATAGCTCATGAGGAAGTATGTGGTGTTTATCTTTCAATCTTGTTGGGCAACTTTCACCAATGGACTAGTGGCTTCATCCGCTTATCCAATAATTTTGCAAAAAGAGCTGGCAATGGGATTCCCAGTCCCAAATTAATTAACAAAAAAATAGACACTCCTCCATGGTATGTGACAAGGTATCAACTTGTTAATGCCTATGGATTGTAGGCTAGGGTTTAGTTGGAAGTAGAGGGCAAGTAGATCTCGAAGGTTTCAGCCGAAAAGTACTCGACGATTATGAAAACTAGGGTTTGTAAACAATGATTCGATGATCTCTGCGTCCCTCGACTCCCCCTTATATAGGAGGCGGAGCCGAGGGATTCGTGCTGTACAAGTTACAAAGTCCGGGAAGGTTTCTAACTCATCCCGTAAGATTACAAATAAGACTTTCTATTACAACTCTAGCTTTCCTTAATAATATCTTGGGCTTCCGAATCTTCTTATTCTTCGGGTAATGGGCCTTCAGTAAACCCCGGGTACTATCTTCGGCAGGCCCATTTGGGATGCCTATGTCAGTAGCCCCTGAGATTTTGCTTGAATCGTAGGGTCAAGGAAAATCTCTACTGTTTATTTTTATTCGACAGCTTCGACTTTTTCTATATTTCTTCTCATAAACATCTATATTGTACAGGGATGATGGTAGTTGGGGCTAGTTCATCGACGGATCGTGTACTAGTTAACTGCTCTAGTGGCAATCCGCAAAACCTACTTCAAGATCACGTCCCTGGACATGACCTCGAGATCGTGTAAACTTCGACAGGTGCCGCTTAAGGTCTTACCATTCTGTCGAGTCCCAGTAAAATTTATCGGGTACCTAACGCGTCCGTTAGGATTTTTCTTCGTATCTGTTGATACGGATAAAAGTAGCAGAGCGCAGTCTTTGGCGATGCCACGCCCAGCAGAACAGATCTGGGGTCTTACCTTCGCAAATTTGCGGCATTCAGAAATTGATCGCAACTTTGGCGTTCTGAGAATATATTGTCGAGTGCTTTTTCGGCTGTTGGAATGGCACATTTTATCGAGTCAAAAATGACTTATATTGCCCTCCCGATGGGAGTGTATGTAGAGTTAATTATAACTCGAAATATACTTTTTTGCTCTTCTATCTTTCTTTTTCTCTTTCTTTCTTTCTTTTTTATAATTTCATCGGGCACGCGAGCAGCGTTCCCGATGGGAGTAGCCCCCGAGGCTACAGCCAAGGACTTGTACTTGGGTGTAGGCTCCACGCCTTATGCCGCTATATCTTCTTTTATCTCCCGAAGTTTTATAATTTCTCGGGTGCGCGAACAGCGCTCCCGATGGGAGTAGCCCCCGAGGCTATGAACAAATATTTGTATTTGGTCATAGGCTCACGCCATTTCTATCTTGTCATTCTGGATCTTTTCCTTTTTTCCAAAGTAGCCCCCGAGCATTTGATCAAAAACTTGTATTTGATCAAAGGCTCAGCATTATTTTTCCGTGTCGCCTTTTATGAAGCTGTTCAGTCGAATTTTTTCTTCTGCCAAGGTGACGTTATTGCTGACGATAGCCACGATTGCTAGTCAGAAATTTGCGACAAGTCTTTTCTCGCTGCCATGCGGGCCCAATTGATCCACTATCTTGACACGTCGTGCAAGTGGGGGACACACGTCCTCCGCTTTTTCTGGCGCACGCACCGTAACTTCCCCAACGTTGAGTTACTTTTTTACCCTTGTTGCCACGTGGCTATCATCTGTCACACATTTTCCTTATCCAACGGTTCGTCGTTTCACCGCACCCCTATATAAGATCGTCTTCTTCCTCCTTGAGCACTTCCGCTCGCGCCGTCCTCCTTCTCTCATCTGCAAATTTCCTCCTGCGATCCACAACCTCCTAAGCTCCTCGCCTCCAAACTGCAAACCCTGCGCCATTGTTGATGCCACCGCGTCGATTGACAAGGCACAGCACGCCGGAATCCTCCATGGCCGCCGTGGATCTTGGGGCGGCGGAGTGGGAAAGATCGAAAATTTCCACTCAAGACATCAACATGCTGAAGAAGCTGGGGATCAGCAAGAAACCCAAGGCATTGTGCTTCCCCAGTGAGGAGAGCTACCCAACCCCTCCAATGGGGTACCGGGTAAGTTTTGTCGATCACCTCATCCGCGGTCTGTCCGCCCCCATTCATCCTTTTCTCCGTGGACTGCTTTTTATCTACGGTCTGCAACTCCACCACCTCACGCCAAACTCCATTCTTCACATCTCCATTTTCATCACTCTTTGCGAGGCCTTCCTTGGCGTCCAGCCTAACTGGGCGCTATGGAAGCGCATTTTCTTCTGCCGCCGTAATGGCTCGCCCAATGTCGCCTATAATATAGGCGGCGTTGTAATTTCTGTTCGGCCCACTGTTGAATACTTCGACGTCAAGCTTCCTGACTCAGTTCAAGGATGGCACAAGAAGTGGTTGTACATTCAGGAGGAGAACCATGGATGTGCGGAGGACAACATCCCTCCTTTTGATGGCGCCGAGAAAATCTTTCGCCGCCGTTCCTGGGACGCGGAGGCCACCAAAGAAGAAAGGGCGTCGACAAAAACCTTGATGGCTCGTATCCACGAGTTGCAAAATACTCGCGGCAAAGAGTTATCGGGTGTCCAAATCACTGCATACTTTCTTAGGACTAGAGTGCAGCCGCTTCAGGCTCGCAAATATCCTCTCTGGAAATATGCCGGCGACAAGGACGTAGATCGGCTGTCGGTGAATTTGGAGGTCAAGGATTTAGAAAGACTTGTCCGAAAAATTTCATCTCTCAGCAAAAAAGATGCTGTCCCTTCTTCTTGCCGTGTGACACCATTCAGCGCCGCCAATCCACTTCCCAAGGTAATCTTTGTCTATTATCTTGTTGTTGCTTTGCTATCTTTTTTGTAACTTCTTTTCTGACATCTCTCCCTGTTTTATTTTGCACAGAATCATCCAGACCTTGTCTCGCTTCCTCCTCTTCCTGAAGGTGGAGAAGTCGAAGAAAGGGCCATTGTCACTGATGACAATCAAGAAGCTCCGTCTTTTGTGAATGAACCCGTGGATTCTCGAAAATCTGCGGGATCTTCCGAAGGCACTGCGTCGGCACTATCTCCTCCTCCCGCTGTTTCTCCAAAAGGCAAAAGGAAGAGGAATGACGTCGAAGATTCCGGCACTTCCAAAGCCGAAGAAGTTGATCCTTCACGTCAGAAGGCAACTTATGATCCATATCTCGCATCCCTCGTCAGCTCGTAAGTCACCTTGATTTCCCCTTATTTCTGTAGTCGAAGTTTTTTGTCTCATCTTGCTTTTTATGCTGTCGATCTTTAATCGCAGTGATGATGAGGAAGAAGTACCAACTCGTGACGTGGCTCCTCGGACGAGCGCGTCACATACTTTACTTGTTTCGGAGACGCCAATTGAAGGAGAAGAATCCTCGCCTCCTCAACAAAACGTCGTCACCACCACTCCTCCTTCAAGCCCCCTTGCTCCTTCACCAAAAAGGACAAGGGTTGAAACGATCATCGAGCCTGCCCCTCAATTGGGTAGCTCTTCTCATTCGCTCTTAGATGATGTAAGTTTTTGACTTTCCTGCTAGTATCTATATTTCCTCTGTTTACTTCTTTTTGTGCCTTCATATTTTTCTCGTACCAATATTTTCTTTCTCTGTTCTTCTTTGACAGCCCATGATCAAAGAGCTTGTTCGCATTGGATCCCAATTCATTGGGTACCGTGAATATGCCAGCAGGACTGAAGGTAACAACTTTTTTGCTGTCATTGTTTCTAATCTTCTTGCTCCTATTTTTGTCGCAATTTTGACTGTTCTTTTCTATTTTGGCAGAGAAACTTGCAGAGGCCAACAGGCTTGCCGACACTCTTGCTCAGAAATTGGAGCAAAGTGAAACGGCTCGCAAGAAAGCCGAACTTGATGCTAGCCAAGCAAAAGTAGAGGCTGATGAGGCCAAAGCAAAAGCTGCTAGTGTCGAAGAACTGCAGAAGAAACTTGATGATGCTGAAGCTTCTTTAAACGAGCACAAAGCCGCACAGGACACCCGTGAAAAGGGAATCCTCAAGCGCTTGAACACACAAAATCGTCGCTTCCTCAGTAACTTTGTTGATCCCTTCTATTTTTCTTAAGACTTGCTTTCTTTTGTTTTTACTTGCTGTCAACTAACATATAATTTCTATGGCAGGTCAAACAAGCCAAGATTTTGACCTTGAGAATCCCACCAATGATCCTCTGCTTGACGCACTGTCTTATCTGGAGTTTCATGGCCAAGAAATTCGCGAAGGCGTGGTGAATGCTGACGCAGGATTGTCGAAGTTGTTCCCCTACTTCTTCCCGAAGAAAGAGGAGCCTAAGACTTTCCTTGCCCTTGCCAAGGACTTCAATCCACTAGAGGATCTTGGACTGAAGATGCGCCAGGAGAACATGAAGGTTGCTGTTGAGAACACTATTGCCTTGGTCGCTGACAGTCAACAAACTGTTGACTGGATGAAGGTAGGCGACACCGAGCAGATAAAACAATCAAAATGGAGGTCGTTGATCAAGGCAGCCAAGCCCAACACGAAGAAAATCCTGGCCTATCTTGGGATCAAGCCATCTTCAACTCCTAGCTCATCAAGGCCGGAGGTCTAGTTGAATGCCTTTGCTTTTTCTTTCCTTTGCTTTCTCTATTTCTTTTGTTGTTGTCGCCATTTTAGCCTTGGCAACAATTACCCTGTTAGTCCCTTTGGAGAACTTCTTTTGTAATGTCCGTGTAAACTTTCTAGAAATCAATGAAATTCCTCTTGGTACTATCATTGATCCTGGGACTTTCTTTTCCAGTTAATATTTGATAATTATTCGACCAACCCTTGCTCTGCCGATGCTTCACCTGCGTCTTCCTTCTCGAAGAAAATACTAGTCGATGATAATCCCCTCGAAGGTTCTTCAAGCAAACATTTGTCGGAAGATTTGCAAGAACTTCGACAACAACTTCAATCCATGAAGAAACAAACTCTGGCAATGATGGAACAATCTCGGAAAGCGTCCGAACAAGAAAAACTTGCTCTCCAACAAGCCAAAGAGGCTATGGCTGCCAAGGATACTGCTGTATTGGAAGCAAAGGGAGCCACTACCCGAGAAAATAGCATGCTCGAGCTAATGTTGGAAGCTAGCACAGATATGTTAGGTATGTTTTTCCAACCTCACAATGCCTCCTCTTTATTTTGCTGTGCCCCCCTTCAAATTTCTTGCCTTGTCGCTTAATAGGCTCAGTTCTTGATGCTACCGCCGAAGATCGAAGAGTAAACGAGAGAACGAATCTTCTTGTCAATCTTTCCCTTAACCATGGCTGTTTATTCTGGGCCACCCCTGAACGAACCCAGCAAATTGTCAGGTTCCAAGATCGTGCTTGCCAAGTGCGCGAATTTCTCAATTTTTGCACGACAACATTAACCCTTGTTTACAAGACTTTGTTTCCTCGAAATGAGGTTCCCAAAACTCTTCCTGAATTGCTGGAGATATTCAGAGATGCTCCCCGCATTCATAATTTTGTGCGAGCTCAATTGACTGCTGGAGCAAGGTTCGCCATGATTATGATAAATATTTGTCATCCAAAATTAGACCTGACGAAGATTGTTGCTGATTGCCTGGCCAAGAAATCGCGGCGAAAAAATGATATTGACACAATCAATGAGATGGTAACTCCTGTGGCCGAGTCGATGATAGATGAGCTTCTTCGGATGGACTCAGAATTCTTCGTCAAGGGGTCCTATGCTGAACATAAAACAACCAGAGGCTTGTCCATAGATAGTATTTTAGGCTTTGACTGATTTGTACCATATTGCAAAACCTTGTGTCTCTATCTTTTTTGATTTTTTTTTTATTTCCGAAGAAATTTGTTGTATATTGCAAAGTACTCTATATTGTTGGAGCCCCCGAGCCTTCTGGCTAGAGTTTGTACTGTTTTTTCCATCTCGAAGATTTTTCCTTCTGTTGTAATAAGACATCTTTGTTTT
This sequence comes from Lolium perenne, assembly GCF_019359855.2. NCBI lineage: Eukaryota > Viridiplantae > Streptophyta > Magnoliopsida > Poales > Poaceae > Lolium > Lolium perenne. The sequence continues at coordinate 186,685,688 of NC_067246.2, read as the reverse complement.
TTCATTGATGGATTGCAAGCCCTCGAATATCTTAGTGTCGAAGTTCTATATTTTTGTTGCAAGGTTCTTGGACCAAAGCAATAAGATTTTTGACGTGTACACTATATTTATAACTAGCTACGTGGCCCGCGCATTTGCGCGCCTAGATTTCATCTATACAATATAAACTGAATTTTTTCCATTAATTATGTTGTTCTACAATTAGATTCAAAAAAATATTATTTAGCTCAAAGCATCACAACATTGGCCTGAAGTTAATACACATATGTAAACAAAAGCAAAAAAAACATATGTCTTGAGACCTTGATTGCATTCCGCAATTTGTTTTTTACCATTTAGGACTTTATTCCAAATTTGACCAAATCTTGTACTTCATGGATCAGAGGGGGTATTAGACTATAGTTATGATTTTTTTATTATAAAATAATATATTTGGAGCTACAAAAAAACCTAATTGCATTTAGGGAAAATCATTGACGTGGTTTTAGGATGTTTTTTCGTTCCTCATTCATGTTTATCTTTTACCATATAATTTTGATAGGATCTTCAACCCCATGTCCCATCTTCGTCTATACAAACTCATCATTGCTCACATTGCATGATAATTTTTTTATAGCTATCTTGCCTCTCTATGGTTCCACCCATATGCTCATGTTACTATTTTCCTTTGCCGCATGTTCTTTCAACCCAATATAATTATACCACTCTCCACTATCTTTGGAATACCGCAAATACTTTGTTTATACCACTCTCCACCATTATTTATAAGCTGGTCAGTCATTGATTCTTAATAATCAAGCTGATTCCATGCAAAAAAACACACGTCGTCTCATGTAAAAAAATATGTATACTTCATTGCATATCTCATCTATATAGAATTACAACACGCATATATTTCTCACGACGACCTATATACAGGTGATCTAACTTCACAAAAAAAGTAAGTAGGCTAGTTGCTAGATGCTATCAAACGTATACCTGGTTGTTGTTGATTAAATGCATGATATTTGATGCCACTATGTTGTTGTATGATGTATTACTTGTCAATCTCCTCCCTATGCCTGCACAACCATTCGAACTTGTTCAGAATAGTAGTAGCTAGGCGCCCTTGATGTGTGGTACGAAATTGTGCTTGTGCCAGATTTAACACCGGTAGACCCTTGGTAATGAATCAAAATATCCCTTCCACATTGTTAAGAATTATCATCTAAAACAATATTAACTGAAAATTCTTGCCAATTGAATAGACATAGACAGCTAACTTAATCTAATAGAGACATGCGGGAAAATTATATTAGATGTCACTTTGTTATACAAAGCAAGATATGCATATAACTTACCGCTGCTTTTCCACCAAATTCCACTTCAATGCTCTCATCTGCTGTGTTCCTTTTGTGGCATTGATGACTCGCTGTCGACTCTATTTTTCGTCCACATGGAGGAAGCATCCGGATGTGTGGTGAATCACTGGTGGTCACCATGATCAAAGGCAAAACAATTGATCATCTTTTTTTAGCAGAGAAACGAAATACAACTCAATCTGATTCGAAAATTCTGAGCACGTACTTATGTGAGGATGGCCAGTCTGACATCAGGGCAAAGTATAGGGAACCGTGCAGCGCTACGTTGGATTGTTTAAAGAGCTCTGCGTTGGATTGTTGAAAGAGCTCTGCATGGAGAAGTGAGTTTGGATGACTGCCGCCAGGGAGGCTTGTTACTCACCGGTAGGGCTTATCTTCCATACGGCCGGGAATGGGATTGCTTCTGACCGCTGGATTCATGGAAGAAAACTTCCCTCGTTGGGGCGAGATTGTCGGATTTTCCATGTGGTGTCTTCGTCAGCATCCTTGGTGTGAGATCGCAGTGCTTCCCTCAAGCTAGTTTTCAGCATCGTTGGCATGCATGAGATCGATATCATTCCCTAGAGGTAGCTTCATCGATCCGAGCAAATATCAATTTGAAAACTGTGTCATGCTTTGCATGCAATGATTTTATTCCGTACTAAAATCATTGAGCTGGCATATATAAATTTCTCGTAGTAAGTTCGTCAAGCTTCTAGTCTGCATGTCCCTGTAATCTGATGTATAAGAAAGTAAACTTTCCTATCTATTTGGTAGAGGAAAATAACAATTAGTTTATAATGTACATATCAGAGGTGCAAAGTCCAACCTGATGCAAGCCATAAGACCATAGATTAGCGGAGCAGAATCTAGATGTAGGCTTCCCTAGAATAAGCCAGGATCAGCAAAAACAAATCTCTTTTTGCTACATTACAGTCACATGATATGCTGTATGCAAGCTCGTGGATCAGAATTTCTGCACAGAAAGATGAAGGAAGTGATATCAAGTAGGAAAAATAGATAGATCACAGAAAGTGACGATCTAATCAAGGACCTAGTTAAGGACGAAATCCTTTGCTGTTGATGGCTCGGTGCTGCTGATCTCATGGATTATATGCTTTATGCTTGTTGCTGTACTCCCTTCTATGTGCACCGTTGCCAGAGCGCTATACATAGACTGCAAATTTAGAAAATCCATACGCCTATACATAGACTGCGAAAAGATCTGAGAGCTTTGACCTGTATGAAACTCATAATAATTCTTCAGGAGAGATACCAATAAAGCTATGTTATATGGAATGTAATGCAGGGAAGCTGTAAGATCTGAAAAAACAAAGTTGTATTAAGAACTTAGAATTATTTTTTATAATTCCAACTGTAAGGAGGAACTGCAAATTTTTGAGATGCGTGCAAAATTTGGGATGCTTACAACTGCATTAGAGCAGTGCAGTTAAAAATCTAATCCTTTTGCCTCGGCTCTTTCAGACAACCTGAAGAAAGGGATAAGATTAGTAAAAATTCTGCTGCATATAATTTGTTGGCAGGAGCAAAAAAAAAGTAGCGTAGTTATTATCCAATAATACCAGGATCGATTTTAGCACATAGGTACAAAGATTATCTCTCTACTTCTTTATGTGCGAAAGCCATAACTGGAAGCTCAAGTAGCTAGACCCCTAACATCCATGCAGCTGAACCGTCCAAGGTGTTATGGTTATACCATCAGTGGAGGCTTGGAGCCATGTGGTAACGCGAGACAATCAACACATTGAGCAACTTTTGTATTTGATTAAAAAATACAGAGGGCATTGCTTACCTGAGATTTGATCAGCCACCGGTATTGCACCAATCAATCGTAGGCTTCTCAGGATGTAGCCTCCCTGCAAGATCGGCATATACATAGAAAAAGACTGCCGGATCGGATTTGCCACAGCGACCAGCATATCGAAAAGTATAGAAACGATTCGAACCTGTCTTCCCAAGATTCCGGCCACCGCTGATGGTCCGCAAGTCCATGACTGTCGATTGAACCTGATCTCGCGAAACCCCTCTGATCATTCATCTTGATGCCGCCAAGAGCCGGATGAGTGGTGGGGCGGCGCAAGGCTTCTAGGTGTTGTACAGTTGGAAAAAGAACCCAAAGAGGTTCAACCCGAGGTGACCTGTTTGCACGTATAGAAAATATCTTCTGTTGACCCTAGGTTATTTTATCTCTGTGGGGCAATGGTTTTGGTAATAGTTTTCTTTTAATCTAAACCGTTTACCGTTAGCGGCTTAATCTAAGCCATTAGTTGTCTTGTGTTTTAATAATATAATAGATAGATAGATTGTTAGCTTCCGATTTTTATATTTGGCGAGGTATTAGTGTACCAAGGCGAAATATTTCGGTAAGTCTAGTTTGTCTATATTGTACGTATTTTGAGACTTGAAGGCGTTGAGCCCCCGAGCGTGTCGAAGAATAAGAAGTATATCTCCACTATCTTTATTATATTGCAGCACCGCGAGCCCGCCTCATTAAAAACCTTTCCGGCCCCACTCGGTGCCCCGAAAAGGAAAAGAGTGCGTCTGAAAACTCGCGGGCGTTTCAGTACATTGTATTTTTACAGAGAAGGACTATATTTCAGCTCTAGGCGTAGAACCGCCTGAGCTGCGCCACGTTCCAGGGGTTTTTCTCGGGAGCCCCTGTCTTCTTGTCCTTGATCCTGTATGCGCCTCCGTCGATGACTTCCGTGACAACGTAAGGCCCCAACCATGGTGATTCGAGCTTCTCAGTACTTTTTTTATTTAACCGCAAGACCAAATCCCCAACTTGAAAAGATCTTGGCCTTAACCGTCGACTGTGGTAGTTTTTGAGGTCTTGCTGGTATTTGGTGACTCGTGAAAGTACTTGATACATCTCCGACGTATCGATAATTTCTTATGTTCCATGCCACATTATTGATGATATCTACATGTTTTATGCACACTTTATGTCATATTCGTGCATTTTCTGGAACTAACCTATTAACAAGATGCCGAAGAGCCAGTTGCTGTTTTCTGCTGTTTTTGGTATCAGAAATCCTAGTAACGAAATATTCTCGGAATTGGACGAAATCAACGCCCAGGGTCCTATTTTGCCACGAAGCTTCCAGAAGACCGAAGAGGAGACGAAGTGGGGCCACGAGGTGGCCAAACCACAGGGCGGCGCGGCCCAAGCCCTGGCCGCGCCGACCTATGGTGTGGGCCCCTCGTGCCGCCTCTTTACCTGCCCTTCCGCCTACAAATAGCCTCCGTCGTGAAACCCCCAGTACCGAGAGCCACGATACGGAAAACCTTACTGAGACGCCGCCGCCGCCAATCCCATCTCGGGGGATTCTGGAGATCTCCTCCGGCACCCTGCCGGAGAGGGGATTCATCTCCCGGAGGACTCTTCACCGCCATGGTCGCCTCCGGAGTGATGAGTGAGTAGTTCACCCCTGGACTATGGGTCCATAGCAGTAGCTAGATGGTTGTCTTCTCCTCATTGTGCTTAATTGTCGGGTCTTGTGAGCTGCCTAACATGATCAAGATCATCTATCTGTAATTCTATATGTTGCGTTTGTTGGGATCCGATGAATAGAGAATACTATGTTATGTTGATTATCAATTCATGTCTATGTGTTGTTTATGATCTTGCATGCTCTCCGTTACTAGTAGATGCTCTGGCCAAGTAGATGCTTGTAACTCCAAGAGGGAGTATTTATGCTCGATAGTGGGTTCATATCTCCGTGAATCTGGGGGAGTGACAGAAACCTCTAAGATTATGGATGTGCTGTTGCCACTAGGGATAAAACATTGGTGCTATGTTCGAGGATGTAGTTACTGATTACATTACGCGCAATACTTAATGCAATTGTCTGTTGTTAGCAACTTAATACTGGAGGGGGTTCGGATGATAACCTGAAGGTGGACTTTTTAGGCATAGATGCATGCTGGATAGCGGTCTATGTACTTTGTCGTAATGCCCAATTAAATCTCACTATACTCATCATAATATGTATGTGCATGGTCATGCCCTCTTTATTTGTCAATTGCCCAACTGTAATTTGTTCACCCAACATGCTGTTTATCTTATGGGAGAGACACCTCTAGTGAACTGTGGACCCCGGTCCTATTCTTTACATCGCATACAATCTACTGCAATACTGTTCTACTGTTTTCTGCAAACAATCATCTTCCACACAATATGGTTAATCCTTTATTACAGCAAGCCGGTGAGATTGACAACCTCACTGTTTCGTTGGGGCAAAGTACTTTGGTTGTGTTGTGCAGGTTCCACGTTGGCGCCGGAATCTCTGGTGTTGCGCCGCACTACATCCCGCCGCCATCAACCTTCAACGTGCTTCTTGACTCCTACTGGTTCGATTAAACCTTGGTTTCTTACTGAGGGAAACTTGCCGATGTGCGCATCACACCTTCCTCTTGGGGTTCCCAACGGACGTGTCAACTACACGCATCAAGCAAATTTCTGGCGCCGTTGCCGAGGAGATCAAGACACGCTGCAAGGGGAGTCTCCACATCCCAATCTCTTTACTTTGTTTTTGTCTTGCTTAGTTTTATTTACTACTTTGTTTGCTGCACTAAATCAAAATACAAAAAAATTAGTTGCTAGTTTTACTTTATTTGCTATCTTGTTTGCTATATCAAAAACCCAAAAAAAAATTAGTTACTTGCATTTACTTGATTCATCATGTTTCCTTTTAATTTTACCACGAAAGACATACCGGTAGGACGTGGGTCTATAGTTGGGAGAAATAATATAGAAGAATTTTTCAATCATGTTAGTACCGTTGAAGATTTTGAAGATAGACACTTGGAAGAACTTGCTCCTACTTATGAAATTGCTGCTGCTGCTTTAGTTCGCATGTTGGAAACTAAATTTGTTAATCTCAATCCTATAATCTAACACATGTTTCTTACACTCGGTGATATGGAAGAAGGGGAAAAGAAAGATTTTGTTTTAGAAACCCTTCTTAGAGAATTTGGTGGTATAGCAAGAGAGGCTAGAAAGGTCTTTGTTAAATATGATATGCTTGGTTCTTATACCAATTTTGTTAGTCTCCTTGAAAAGATGGATATGGATAGAATAAAGTACACTAATAATATTAATGATGGTGGGGAGATCAAAGCACCAATACCATGTAAGCTCCTAGCGATGAATGATGCACTAGAAAATAATTATGCTTGGCTTGTTCCTGAAAATTTGTTTGATGAGAGTAGCAAGCCCAAGACTAATGAAAAGGGGGACGCTAAAACTTATGTATCTAATATACTATGCCTGGTTGAGAAAACTCCGCATCCCGCTGTAGATGCACCATCTCTTGATAATACTTGATATACACTTTCTGCGCCTAGCTGAAAGGCGTTAAAGAAAAGCGCTTATGGGAGACAACCCATGTTTTTACTACAGTACTTTGTTTTTATTTTGTGTCTTGGAAGTTGTTTACTACTGTAGCAACCTCTCCTTATCTTAGTTTAGTGTTTTGTTGTGCCAAGTAAAGTCGTTGATAGTAAAGTTCATACTAGATTTGGATTACTGCGCAGAAACAGATTTCTTTGCTGTCACGAATCTGGGCTGTTTTCTCTGTAAGTAACTCAGAAAATTATGCCAATTTACGTGAGTGATCCTCAGATATGTACGCAACTTTCATTCAATTTGAGCATTTTCATTTGAGCAAGTCTGGTGCCTCGATAAAATTCGTCAATACGAACTATTCTGTTTTGACAGATTCTGCCTTTTATTTCGCATTGCCTCTTTTGCTATGTTGGATGAATTTCTTTGATCCATTAATGTCCAGTAGCTTTATGCAATGTCCAGAAGTGTTAAGAATGATTGTGTCACCTCTGAACATGTTAATTTTTATTGTCCACTAACCCTCGAATGAGTTGTTTCGAGTTTGGTGTGGAGGAAGTTTTCAAGGATCAAGAGAGGGAGATGATACAACATGATCAAGGAGAGTGAAAGCTCTAAGCTTGGGGATGCCCCGGTGGTTCACCCCTGCATATTCTAAGAAGACTCAAGCGTCTAAGCTTGGGGATGCCCAAGGCATCCCCTTCTTCATCGACAACATTATCAGGTTCCTCCCCTGAAACTATATTTTTATTCCATCACATCTTATGTGCTTTTCTTGGAGCGTCGGTTTGTTTTTGTTTTTGTTTTGTTTGAATAAAATGGATCCTAGCATTCACTGTATGGGAGAGAGACACGCTCCGCTGTTGCATATGGACAAGTATGTCCTTAGGCTTTACTCATAGTATTCATGGCGAAGTTTCTTCTTCGTTAAATTGTTATATGGTTGGAATTGGAAAATGCTACATGTAGTAATTCTAAAATGTCTTGAATAATTTGATACTTGGCAATTGTTGTGCTCATGTTTAAGCTCTTGCATCATATACTTTGCACCCATTAATGAAGAAACACCTAGAGCTTGCTAATTTGGTTTGCATATTTGGTCTCTCTAAAGTCTAGATAATTTCTAGTATTGAGTTTGAACAACAAGGAAGACGGTGTAGAGTCTTATAATGTTTACAATATGTCTTTTTTGTGAGTTTTGCTGCACCGGTTCATCCTTGTGTTTGTTTCAAATAACCTTGCTAGCCTAAACCTTGTATCGAGAGGGAATACTTCTCATGCATCCAAAATCCTTGAGCCAACCACTATGCCATTTGTGTCCACCATACCTACCTACTACATGGTATTTCTCCGCCATTCCAAAGTAAATTGCTTGAGTGCTACCTTTAAATTCCATCATTCGCCTTTGCAATATATAGCTCATGGGACAAATAGCTTAAAAACTATTGTGGTATTGAATATGTACTTATGCACTTTATCTCTTATTAAGTTGCTTGTTGTGCGATAACCATGTTTCTGGGGACGCCATCAACTATTCTTTGTTGAATATCATGTGAGTTGCTATGCATGTCCGTCTTGTCTGAAGTGAGAGAGATCTACCACCTTAATGGTTGGAGCATACATATTGTTAGAGAAGAACATTGGGCCACTAACTAAAGCCATGATTCATGGTGGAAGTTTCAGTTTGGACATATATCCTCAATCTCATATGAGAATAATAATTGTTGCCACATGCTTATGCATTAAAGAGGAGTCCATTATCTGTTGTCCATGTTGTCCCGGTATGGATGTCTAAGTTGAGAATAATCAAAAGCGAGAAATCCAAAATGCGAGCTTTCTCCTTAGACCTTTGTACAGGCGGCATGGAGGTACCCCATTGTGACACTTGGTTAAAACATGTGTATTGCGATGATCCGGTAGTCCAAGCTAATTAGGACAAGGTGCGGGCACTATTAGTATACTATGCATGAGGCTTGCAACTTGTAAGATATAATTTACATAACTCATATGCTTTATTACTACCGTTGACAAAATTGTTTCATGTTTTCAAAATAAAAGCTCTAGCACAAAAATAGCAATCGATGCTTTCCTCTTTGAAGGACCATTCTTTTTTACTTTTATGTTGAGTTAGTTCACCTATTTCTCTCCACCTCAAGAAGCAAACACTTGTGTGAACTGTGCATTGATTCCTACATACTTGCATATTGCACTTATTATATTACTCTATGTTGACAATTATCCACGAGATATACATGTTATAAGTTGAAAGCAACCGCTGAAACTTAATCTTCCTTTGTGTTGCTTCAATACCTTTACTTTGATTTATTGCTTTATGAGTTAACTCTTATGCAAGACTTATTGATGCTTGTCTTGAAGTACTATTCATGAAAAGTCTTTGCTTTATGATTCACTTGTTTACTCATGTCATATACATTGTTTTGATCGCTGCATTCACTACATATGCTTTACAAATAGTATGATCAAGGTTATGATGGCATGTCACTCCAGAAATTATCTTTGTTATCGTTTTACCTGCTCGGGACGAGCAGAACTAAGCTTGGGGATGCTGATACGTCTCCGACGTATCGATAATTTCTTATGTTCCATGCCACATTATTGATGATATCTACATGTTTTATGCACACTTTATGTCATATTCGTGCATTTTCTGGAACTAACCTATTAACAAGATGCCGAAGAGCCAGTTGCTGTTTTCTGCTGTTTTTGGTTTCAGAAATCCTAGTAACGAAATATTCTCGGAATTGGACGAAATCAACGCCCAGGGTCCTATTTTGCCACGAAGCTTCCAGAAGACCGAAGAGGAGACGAAGTGGGGCCACGAGGTGGCCAAACCACAGGGCGGCGCGGCCCAAGCCCTGGCCGCGCCGACCTATGGTGTGGGCCCCTCGTGCCGCCTCTTTACCTGCCCTTCCGCCTACAAATAGCCTCCGTCGCGAAACCCCCAGTACCGAGAGCCACGATACGGAAAACCTTACTGAGACGCCGCCGCCGCCAATCCCATCTCGGGGGATTCTGGAGATCTCCTCCGGCACCCTGCCGGAGAGGGGATTCATCTCCCCGAGGACTCTTCACCGCCATGGTCGCCTCCGGAGTGATGAGTGAGTAGTTCACCCCTGGACTATGGGTCCATAGCAGTAGCTAGATGGTTGTCTTCTCCTCATTGTGCTTAATTGTCGGGTCTTGTGAGCTGCCTAACATGATCAAGATCATCTATCTGTAATTCTATATGATGCGTTTGTTGGGATCCGATGAATAGAGAATACTATGTTATGTTGATTATCAATTCATGTCTATGTGTTGTTTATGATCTTGCATGCTCTCCGTTACTAGTAGATGCTCTGGCCAAGTAGATGCTTGTAACTCCAAGAGGGAGTATTTATGCTCGATAGTGGGTTCATGTCTCCGTGAATCTGGGGGAGTGACAGAAACCTCTAAGATTATGGATGTGCTGTTGCCACTAGGGATAAAACATTGGTGCTATGTTCGAGGATGTAGTTACTGATTACATTACGCACAATACTTAATGCAATTGTCTGTTGTTAGCAACTTAATACTGGAGGGGGTTCGGATGATAACCTGAAGGTGGACTTTTTAGGCATAGATGCATGCTGGATAGCGGTCTATGTACTTTGTCGTAATGCCCAATTAAATCTCACTATACTCATCATAATATGTATGTGCATGGTCATGCCCTCTTTATTTGTCAATTGCCCAACTGTAATTTGTTCACCCAACATGCTGTTTATCTTATGGGAGAGACACCTCTAGTGAACTGTGGACCCCGGTCCTATTCTTTACATCGCATACAATCTACTGCAATACTGTTCTACTGTTTTCTGCAAACAATCATCTTCCACACAATACGGTTAATCCTTTGTTACAGCAAGCCAGTGAGATTGACAACCTCACTGTTTCGTTGGGGCAAAGTACTTTGGTTGTGTTGTGCAGGTTCCACGTTGGCGCCGGAATCTCTGGTGTTGCGCCGCACTACATCCCGCCGCCATCAACCTTCAACGTGCTTCTTGACTCCTACTGGTTCGATTAAACCTTGGTTTCTTACTGAGGGAAACTTGCCGCTGTGCGCATCACACCTTCCTCTTGGGGTTCCCAACGGACGTGTCAACTACACGCATCAGTACTTCATCTCGAGCTTCGTCGAGTGCGTCCATATCATCCTCCCGAGCTTTTTGTGATGTTTCTTCGTCATACTCTGTTACTCTTGGAGAATCATGCTCTATTTCAATTGGTAGTACTGCTTCAGCTCCGTGGACGAGAAAAAACAGAGTTTCTTGTGTCGCCGTATTTGGTGTTGTTCGGATGCTCCACAAAACACTTGGCAATTCCTCTGGCCAAGTATGTCGAGCTTTTTCAAGCGGTCCTAGCAGGCGCTTTTTGAGGCCGTTGCAGATGATTCCATTGGCTTTCTCGACTTGTCCGTTAGTTTGCGGGTGCCCAACTGACGCAAAGTGCAATTTAATGCCTACTTCTGCACAGTATTCCTTGAATTCATTGGATGTGAAGTTTGAACCATTATCTGTGACAATGCTATGAGGCACTCCGAACCGAAAAACCAGGCCTTTCACAAACTTTATTGCCGATGCTGCATCTGGTGAATTTATTGGCTTCGCTTCTACCCACTTGGTGAATTTGTCGACAGCGACCAGCAAGTACTCATACCCTCCTGGCGAAGCTTTGTGCAACTTGCCCACCATATCAAGTCCCCATTGGGCAAAGGGCCACGACAATGGTATTGGTGTTAATTCCGCCGCTGGAGAGTGAGGTTTTGCGGCAAATCTTTGACACGCGTCGCAAGTTCTTACTATTTCCTTGGCATCCTCGATTGTTGTCAACCAATAGAATCCTGCCCGAAAAACTTTGGCTGCAATAGCTCGACTACTTGCGTGGTGGCCACATATTCCTTCGTGTACATCCTTCAGAATTATTCTTCCTTCCTCGGGTGTGACACACCTTTGCATAACGCCTGAAATACTTCGCTTGTATAACTCCCCCTTGATCACTGTGAAAGCTTTGGATCGTCGAATAATTCGCCTGGCCTCAACTGGATCGTCGGGTATTTCTTTCCTGAGGATATATGATATATACGCTTGCATCCAAGGAACTTCTACCATCATCACAAGTGCTTGGTCCTCTTCATCCTCCGTAGTTTCTTTGAGGGGCGCCGAAGTTTTTCCTTCCTTTGCTTTTTTCTGCACCTTTTTCGGCTTCGTGGATCTCTCCGCTATTTCTTCCCAAAATACTCCTGGCGGGATTGGGAGGCACTGCGATCCGATGTTTGCGAGAACGTCGGCTTCATCATTGCTCAATCTACTGATGTGATTTACCTCACACCCATCAAACAGCTTCTCAAGCTCATTGTACACCTCCTTGTATGCCATCATGCTATCATTGACTGCGTCACATTGGTTCATAACTTGCTGAGCCACCAATTGTGAGTCGCCAAAGATTTTTAGTCGAGTTGCACCGCAAGCTTTCGCCATCTTCATCCCGTGTATGAGGGCTTCATATTCTGCTTCATTGTTGGATGCGTTAGGGAACGTCATCCGAAGGACGTATTTCAATTTATCGCCTTCAGGTGATATAAGTACTACTCCTGCGCCAGCTCCTTCTGCTCTCTTGGACCCATCGAAGTTCATGGTCCAAGTTCTCGACAAATCTGGGGGTCCCGTGTTTTGTAGCTCCATCCACTCTGCAATGAAATCTGGCAGAACTTGCGACTTGATTGCCTTTCTTTTTTCATACGTGATGTCCCGAGGGGAAAGTTCTATTCCCCAAAGGGAGACACGCCCTGTAGCTTCTGGATTGTTCAGTATATTTGAAAGAGGTGCTTCGTTGACTACTATTATCGGGTGTGCCGAAAAATAGTGGCGCAACTTCCTTGCCGTTGCAATTACTCCATATGCTAGTTTCTGGTACTGCGGGTACCGCTGTTTGGAAGGCGATAAAACTTCACTGATGAAATATACTGGCCTCTGCACTCCATGGAGTTTTCCTTCTTCTTCTCTTTCAACGACTAGCACCGTGCTAACCACTTGGGGCGTGGCTGCAATATACAGTAGGAGAGGTTCCTTTTCCTTCGGCGCCACCAAGATTGGTGGTGTCGAGATTGTGCGCTTCAAATCCTCGAAAGCTCTGTCGGCCTCTTCGTTCCACTGGAATTTCTCTCCTTGCTTTATCAGAGCGTAAAATGGTAACGCTTTTTCTCCCAGCTTGGCGACGAATCTGCTCAAAGCTGTGACTCGCCCAGTTAGCTGCTGTATTTCTTTCAACTTTGTTGGCTTCCTCATTGTTACGATAGCCTGTATTTTGTCGGGATTTGCTTCAATCCCTCTTGCTGAAACTAGAAACCCCAGAAGTTCTCCTGCTGGAACGCCAAAAGAACACTTCGTCGGGTTCAGCTTGAGGCAGAATTTGTCGAGGTTGTCAAAGGTTTCCTTGAGATCCTCGATCAGCGTTGCCCCCTTTTTTGACGTTATGACGACATCGTCGATGTATACTTGCACGTTTTTTCCAATCTGTGTCGCCAAACACTTCTGCATCATCCTCTGATATGTTGCTCCCGCGTTTTTCAGACCAAAGGGCATTGTTCTGTAGCAAAACACGCCATAAGGTGTGATGAACGCTGTCTTTACTTCATCTTCTTCTTTCAATCTGATCTGGTTGTAACCAGAATATGCGTCCAGGAAGGAAAGACGTTCACATCCAGCCGTGGAGTCGATAATTTGATCGATCCTCGGGAGGGGAAAGTGATCCTTTGGACAATGTTTATTGAGACACGTAAAGTCGACGCACATGCGAAGGACCTTAGTGTTTTTCTTCGGCACCAACACAGGATTTGCTACCCATGCGGCTTCTGTGTGCAACTCCTTGATAAAACCAGCTTCTCGTAGTCGATCGATTTCTGACAGCATGGCCTTGCGGTTTGGTTCCGAAAAACGCCGCAAGGGTTGTTTGATTGGTCTCGCTAGTGGATCCAAGTTTAGGTGGTGCTCGGCAAGTTCCCTGGGTACTCCTGACATGTCAGCTGAACACCATGCGAAGATTTTCCAGTTCTCACGGAGGCACTTGACGAGCGCGCTTTCCTATGCGAGGTCCATGTCGTTTGCGATGGACGTCGTCTTTTTCGGGTCTGTCGGGTGAATCTGCACCTCCTTAGAATTTTTCTCGGTATTGAAAGTTGATTCTTTATTTGGCCTTCCAACGTCTGGCAGCACGTCGTAGTCAGTCATAATCCTTGACGCCAAATACTCAGCTTGCATCCCGAAAGTTTCTGATATCCGATGAAAATCCTTATCGCACTTATCGGCTAAGGCGAAGCTTCCTTTGACTGTGATTGGTCCCTTCGGTCTAGGCATCCTCCACAACAGGTATGTATAGTGTGGTACCGCCATAAATCTAGCATATGCTGGTCGTCCCAATAGAGCGTGGTACTGCGACGGAAAATCCACAACTTCAAACTCCAGCTTCTCGATTCTATAATTTTCTTGGGTTCCAAACTGAACGTCGAGATTGATCTTCCCCAATGGATAACTTGGTTTTTCCGGTGTGATACCATGGAACCTCGTGTCTGTTGGCTTCAAGTTTGCTAGGGATATGTTCATTTTCCTCAATGTATCTGCATACATAAGGTTTAAGCTGCTGCCGCCATCTATGAACACTCGAGAGATATCAAATCCCGCAATAACTGCTGGTAAGATAAGTGCTGACTGCCCTGGTCGAGGAACTTGCTGCGGATGATCTGCTATGGTGAAGCCAATATCTTGCCCTGACCAATTAAGATACTCGACCGTTGGTGGAGGCATTTTTTCTGCCATGAACACCTGTCGTGAGATTACTTTCTGAGCTCTATTGGATGGCCTTCCCTTCTGAATCATCGACACTGCTCCATTAGAGTTAGGATCAACGTAAGGTGGTGGTGGAGGTGCTGCCGCTATTCTGAGCTGATGTCGATTATCTTCTGTAATCACGGGAGGAGGTGGCAAGTGAATCTCGCTCCTGGGTTCTCGAGGATTTCTCTGTGCTGCCCGAGCGTTAGCGTGTTCTGCCCACCTTAACATTGCCTGGAAATTGCGACAATCTTTCTGCAGATGTCCTGACTGTCTTTTTTCATTGCTGTCGAGGAAAAAGTGCATCTGACACGGCCCATTCATCATCTCTTCAGGAGACACGAAAGGCCTCGGGAACCTAGGCCTGCTATTTTGCCTGTTGTTTCGAGAATCGTCTCTATTATCGCCTCGCTGCTCATTGCTTCTTTGATAATCATCTCTGTTGTTTCCTCCTGTGTTTGCCCGAAAACCTGCCGAAATCTGTCCTGGAGCATCATAGTTCGGGTACTGCCGAGGAAATCGTCGCCTCGGTTGATAATTTCGACCACGGTCCTCCTCTGGCGACCTGTGCCGTTTGTTGTGGACAGCATCTTCTCCATCTGCCCATCTGTTTGCTATTTCCATTAATGCGGATACTGTCTTTGGGTTGGTCCTTCCCAAGTCCTCGACAAAATCTCCACGCCTGATTCCTGCGACAAACGCATCTATCGCTCTTTCGTCAGATATATTTTCTGCCGAGTTTTTGATGATGTTCCACCTTTGGATATATTTTCTCATTGGCTCGTCTGGCTTTTGTCGACATGCTCTCAACTCCTCTAACGACGCAGGTTTTTTTGCACGTGGACCTGAAGTTCTTGACGAACACGTCCTCGAAGCTTTCCCAACTGTCGATAGATCCTGGAGGGAGTTTCTTTATCCAAGACCGTGCGGCTCCACTCAAATGCACCTGGATGCTTTGCATAGCTGTTGCTCTGGTTCCTCCTGTGAGTTTCACCGTCTCGAGATAATCAACTAGCCAATCTTCTGGATCTTGAAGGCCGTCGAATTTTTTGAAATTATCAGGCAACTTGAATCCCGAAAGTACTCGAGTTTTTCGCACTCTCCTCGTGAAGCACGGCAAACCGCACAAATCCTCGTCGTTTAACTCTGGGGACTGTCGATGTTCTCTTCTGCTTTGTCGCGCTCTGTCGACCCTTGCTTGTGCTGCCGTATCTCTTGCTCCACTTGGTCCTTCAGGAGCTGCTGCTGCTGCCGCAGGTCGTGGACTATTTTGCCTTGTTGTTCCTTCGGGAGGTGTTGATACAAACGCCGTCCCCATGGCACCAACTCCTGCTATCGCCATGTTGTAAAGTGTTTCCCTTGGATCTCCTGGAGGTGGTTTAGATGCGAGGATAAAAGCATGTGTCGCCATATACCCAGCCTCTGGTGTCTTAGGGATGATGTTTCCTCTTGTATCTATCGACATAAAGGACATGTCGAGGTTTTGGACCAGGTGCTCTCTTTCTGCTTCGGGTATGTGTTGTAACCTTGATCTTGCTCTGTTCCGAGCTTCCCTGTGGCTATCACCCGAAGTTCTAGATTGTCGACTCAACTCTGCCCTTCTCCTGCTGGATGCAGAAGCTGCCTCCTTTCTTCTATTTAACTCAGCTGCCTGTTTTTCCAATTCTCTTGCAGCTCGTGCGAGCCTATATTGATATGCTTGTAATTCCTCTGGCGTGGCTGTGGTGGCCATTGGTTCTGAGCCGTCCATAGCTCTTGCGGCTCTATCCCATGCTGCTTGCGGGAGTCGAACTCTGTGTCGCGGCTGTGGCCCGACGTATTTATTGCCCAAACCTCGTCGCAGATCGGAGGGATCGATGTATGGATTTCCCAGATCGTCGAAAGCCTCGGATGTTTCCTCTTGGTCATTGCTTGACTCTCCAATGACATAAATCTGATGATATTTTGTATTCAGATCTATGTTGGGTTTGGTGACACCATCGTTGAGATTGGTGAAGACCTTGCCCACTATAGTAGATTTGTCGATGAAGTCGTAACTGTCGACACTGCTTGAGCCATCGCTTATATATGAGTCCGCAGGTGACTCAAACGACATGTCGCTGAAGATCTTGGCGAGTTTCTCTCTTGCCCTGATGCTGATGTAGCGTGACGACGAGGTTTCTTCTTCTCCTGATTCGGTTGACGATGTATAGCTTGAAAAATCGGAATCGACCGCCGATGATCCCGACGAAATCGGAATTTCGACACGATACGATCCTTCTTTCTCGACGCGAAAGTGAAACCTTCCGAACGTCATCTCCATAGGCTCCGCCAGATACGCATATGCATCCAAATGGGAGGGTGGGTGAGGAACAAAATCGACAGAACCAGCAGCGATCTGTTTACCTCGATCCATTGCGTTGCTTGCGGTTGATGATGTCGAAGATCTTGAACGTGCCATCGAGATCAGATCCTTACGCCTCTAGTCCCCACGGTCGGCGCCAATTGACAAGGTATCAACTTGTCAATGCCTATGGATTGTAGGCTAGGGTTTAGTTGGAAGTAGAGGGCAAGTAGATCTCGAAGGTTTCAGCCAAAAAGTACTCGACGATTATGAAAACTAGGGTTTGTAAACAATGATTCGATGATCTCTGCGTCCCTCGACTCCCCCTTATATAGGAGGCGGAGCCGAGGGATTCGTGCTGTACAAGTTACAAAGTCCGGGAAGGTTTCTAACTCATCCCGTAAGATTACAAATAAGACTTTCTATTACAACTCTAGCTTTCCTTAATAATATCTTGGGCTTCCGAATCTTCTTATTCTTCGGGTAATGGGCCTTCAGTAAACCCCGGGTACTATCTTCGGCAGGCCCATTTGGGATGCCTATGTCAGTATGTGATTGTTGGACGGCACCCAAAGGATTCGGTTAGCCATGGCTTGAGAAAGCAAAGGTGGGGAGGAGTGTCATCATAATAAAACTAAAATAAAAAGGCACTCCTTCATGGTATGAGATTGTTGGCAGGCACCCGAGGATTCGGTTAGCCATGGTTTGTGAAAGAAAGGTTGGAAGGAGTGCCACACAAAAATAAAATAAAATGGGAGCCGCTCTTTGAAGGTTTGTCTGGCAAGGGGGTTAGAGTGCCCACTACCATTCGTTGACAACAACAAACACCTCTCAAAATTTTACTTTTATGCTCTCTTTATATTCTCAAAACCAAAGCTCTAGCACAAATATAGCAATCGATGCTTCCCTCTGCGAAGGGCCTTTCTTTTACTTTTATTGTTGAGTCAGTTCACCTATTTCTCTCCATCTCAAGAAGCAAACACTTGTGTGAACTGTGCATTGATTCCTACATACTTGCATATTGCACTTGTTATATTACTTTACATTGACAATATCCATGAGATATACATGTTACAAGTTGAAAGCAACCGCTGAAACTTAATCTTCCTTTGTGTTGCTTCAATACCTTTACTTTGAATTATTGCTTTATGAGTTAACTCTTATGCAAGAATTATTGATGCTTGTCTTGAAAGTACTATTCATGAAAAGTCTTTGCTATATGATTCATTTGTTTACTCATTGCATTACCATTGTTTTGATCGCTGCATTCATTACATATGCTTACAATAGTATGATAAAGGTTATGATGGCATGTCACTCCAGAAATTATCTTTGTTATCGTTTACCTGCTCGGGACGAGCAGAAACTAAGCTTGGGGATGCTGATACGTCTCCGACGTATCGATAATTTCTTATGTTCCATGCCACATTATTGATGATATCTACATGTTTTATGCATACTTTATGTCATATTTATGCATTTTCCGGCACTAACCTATTAACGAGATGCCGAAGAGCCAGTTGCTGTTTTCTGCTGTTTTTGGTTTCAGAAATCCTAGTAAGGAAATATTCTCGGAATTGGACGAAATCAACGCTCAGGGGCCTATTTTCACACGAAGCTTCCAGAAGACCGAAGATGATACGAAGTGGGGCCACGAGCTGGCGACACACTAGGGCGGCGCGGCCCAGCCCTTGGCCGCGCCGACCTAGCGTGTGGGGCCCTCGTGTGGCCCCCTGACCTATCTCCTCCGCCTACTTAAAGCCTTCGTCGCGAAACCCCTAGTACCGAGAGCCACGATACGGAAAACCTTCCAGAGACGCCGCCGCTGCCAATCCCATCTCGGGGGATTCAGGAGATCGCCTCCGGCACCCTGCCGGAGAGGGGAATCATCTCCCGGAGGACTCTTCACTGCCATGGTCGCCTCCATAGTGATGAGTGAGTAGTTCACCCCTGGACTATGGGTCCATAGCAGTAGCTAGATGGTCGTCTTCTCCTAATTGTGCTTCATTGTCGGATCTTGTGAGCTGCCTAACATGATCAAGATCATCTATCTGTAATGCTATATGTTGTGTTTGTTGGGATCCGATGGATAGAGAATACTATGCTATGTTGATTATCAATCTATTACCTATGTGTTGTTTATGATCTTGCATGCTCTCCGTTATTAGTAGAGGCTCTAGCCAAGTTTTTACTCTTAACTCCAAGAGGGAGTATTTATGCTCAATAGTGGGTTCATGCCTCCATTAAATGCAGGACGATGACAGAAAGTTCTAAGGTTGTGGATGTGCTGTTGCCACTAGGGATAAAACATTGATGCTATGTCCGAGGATGTAGTTATTGATTACATTACGCACCATACTTAATGCAATTGTCTGTTGTTTTCAACTTAATACTGGAAGGGGTTCGGATGATAACCTGAAGGTGGACTTTTTAGGCATAGATGCATGCTGGATAGCGGTCTATGTACTTTGTCATAATGCCCAATTAAATCTCACAATATTCATCATATCATGTATGTGCATTGTCATGCCCTCTCTATTTGTCAATTGCCCAACTGTAATTTGTTCACCCAACATGCTATTTATCTTATGGGAGAGACACCTCTAGTGAACTGTGGACCCCGGTCCATTCTTTTAATCGAATACAATCTACTGCAATACTTGTTCTACTGTTTTCTGCAAACAATCATCATCCACACTATACATCTAATCCTTTGTTACATCAAGCCGGTGAGATTGACAACCTCATTGTTTCGTTGGGGCAAAGTACTTTGGTTGTGTTGTGCAGGTTCCACGTTGGCGCCGGAATCCCTGGTGTTGCGCCGCACTACATCTCGCCGCCATCAACCTTCAACGTGCTTCTTGGCTCCTACTGGTTCGATAAACCTTGGTTTCTTACTGAGGGAAAACTTGCCGCTGTACGCATCACACCTTCCTCTTGGGGTTCCCAACGGACGCGTGCTGTACGCGTATCAGACAGCAGTAGTGATTATAGTAAACAACATGATTAAAATATTGTAGGCACAGGGATGGATGAACGGGCGTTGCATGGATGAGAGAAACTCATGTAACAATCAAAGTAGGGCATTTGCAGATAATAATAAAATAGTATCCAAGTACTAAACAATCCATAGGCATGTGTTCCGTATATAGTCGTACGTGCTCGCAATGAGAAACTTGCACAACATCTTTTGTCCTACCAGCCGGTGGCAGCCGGGCCTCTAGGGAATCTACTGGAAATTACTCCTTTTAATAGAGCACCGGAGCAAAGCATTAACACTCCGTGAACACATGTGATCCTCACATCACCGCCTTCCCCTCCGGTTGTCCCAATTTCTGTCAGTTTGGGGCCTCGGGTTCCGGACAACAATATGTGTATACAATTTGCAGGTAAGATCATAAAGCAATGAATATCATCATGAAATGATAACATGTTCAGATCTGAGATCATGGCACTCGGGCCCTAGTGACAAGCATTAAGCATAACAAGTTGCAACAATATCATAAAAGTACCAATTACGGACACTAGGCACTATGCCCTAACAATCTTATGCTATTACATGACCAATCTCATCCAATCCCTACCATCCCCTTCAGCCTACAACGGGGGAATTACTCACACATGGATGGGGGAAACATGGCTGGTCGATGAAGAGGCGTCGGTGGTGATGATGGTGATGATCTCCTCCAATTCCCCGTCCCGGCGGAGTGCCTGAACGGAGTTTCTGGTCCCGAGACGGAGTTTTGCGATGGCGGCGGTGTTCTGGATGGCTTCTGGCGATTTCGTCTACCCCCCGTGCGTTTTTAGGTCGAAGCCTTTAAGTAGTCGGAAGGGAGGCACCTGGGGCTGCCCGAGGCGCCGCCACCATAGGGCGGCGCGGCCCAGGGGCCCACCGCGCCGCCTGGTGGGGTGGCTGCCTCGTGGCCCCCCTCCTTCTGGTCTTCTGGCTCCGTCAATATTATGTAAAAATAGGCCCATTGGAATTAATCCCGGGGATTTTCCTGAAAGTTGAGTTTCTGCACAAAAACGAGACACCAGGGCAATTCTGCTGAAAACAGCGTTAGTCCGTGTTAGTTGTATCCAAAATACACAAATTAGAGGCAAAATAATAGCAAAAGTGTTCGGGAAAGTAGATACATTTTGGACGTATCAACTCCCCCAAGCTTAGCTTATTGCTTGTCCTCAAGCAATTCAGTTAACAACTAAGTGCGATAAAAGAACTTTCACGAACACATTTGTTCATATGATGTAAATATTCTCATGATATGGGCAAGTGCTTAAGCAATTCATAATAAGATACATGCAAATAAATTCATCTAATAGCTATGTCAATCATGGAAAAGGTACCAACAAATTAATAATAAGCATCATGAATCATGTCTATCAGCAGGATTGCAATGTTCATAAAAGGATATGATAAAGTGGTATCTCGCTTGCCCGTATTTGTACAGCAAAACATAAATGCTCGGGCACCTTTGAAGTTCATGGAAAGACTGGAAGTAGAGATTATCAAAGATAAAAGCATCAAAGTTATACCACAGTTAATCACATTTTGGGACAAGCATATTATACTAAGAATGACAGTTGTGCTCTCAAGAAAGTGCTCAAAGAAAGGATGGTGACTCAATGTAAAAGTAAAAGATTGACCCTTCGCAGAGGGAAGCAGGGACTAACATGCGCTAGAGCTTTTCATTTTTAAAACAGGAGTAAAATTATTTTGAGAGGTGTTTGTTGTTGTCAACGAATGGTAGTGGGCACTCCAACTACCTCGTCAACCAGACTTTCAAGAGCGGCTCCCATGAAGGACGTTATTTCTACCAGCAAGGTAAATCATCCCTCTTCTCTTTTGTTTACACACGTACTTTAGTTTTATTATGGATGACACTCCCCCCAACATTTGCTTACACAAGCCATGGCTAACCGAATCCTCGGGTGCCTTCCAACATTCTCATACCATGGAGGAGTGTCTGTTTGCAAATTAAGTTGCTTACTGATAAGTCAGGGCAAAACATGTGAAGAGAATTATTGATGAAAGTTAATTAATTGGGGCTAGGAACCCCGTTGCCAGCTCTTTTTGCAAAATTATTGGATAAGCGGATGTGCCACTAGTCCATTATGAAAGTCTGTCAGGAGTAAATGACAAGGTTAAAAGATAAACACCACATACTTCCTCATGAGCTATAAAACATAAACACAAATTGAGAAGCATGTTGAAGGTTTGAAGGTAGCGCATGAGAATTTACTTGGAATGGTTTGAAATGCCATGCATAGGTATTTATGGTGGACACTCTGGAATAACTTGGTTTTCAGGGATTTGGAAGCACGAGCAGCGTTCCCGCTCAGTACAAGTGAAGGCTAGCAATAGACTGGGAAGCGACAATCAAGAGAGCAGTAACTGTCATAATCATGCTTGCGGCAAAATAAATTAACGGAGGCATAAAAGTGATACAAGAACTCTGAGGCAAAGTAAATCGTCGAGGCTTAATTGACTTTTGTTCAGTCATATGCATGCGTGAGCATGTGCCAGGTCAATTCGAGTGAATTATTCAGAGGAGGATACCACAATGTCATACCTATTTATGAATAAAATAATGCAAGTAAATATCTATGACATGCTACTCATATTAATAAATTTGAGCTAAACATGAGAGATCATGAACTACTAGACTTCCTTAAATGACATATACCTCACATGAACCAACTAAGCATGCTCACATGGATTATTATATGTACAAAAATGAAAACAAATAGAGTTCATACCAGCCTCTCACCACAGTCGAGTTGTCGTAGATCGTCATTATTGCCTTTCACTTGTGTAGCTCGAATAATATGGAATGAAAACCAAGATCCAGCCACCGAAGACCGCTGAACTCCATAATGAACTTTACAAAACCAAAGAAGAACAACAGATATTTTTGGTGTTTTCGAATTGGAAACAAGAACAAAAGGAAACAAGCAAACAAAGCAAAATCTTTTTAGATTTTCTTATAGCAAACAAACGATAGCAAATAAAGCAAAACAAGAGCAAGAAACCAAAATAAACAAATGGTAAAGAGAAACAACAGAAATATTTTTGGTCTTTTTGTGTTTTAGGAAAGAAACAAAGAAAAAACAAGAAAATGAAGACTAAAAGAGTCACATAAACATAAAGCAGCAGAAATTCGTCAAACTTGATAGCAGTATAGTAATCGATTTTTAAGAGTTTCTTCCGCTGCTCAGCTCGAAAAGTGTTAAACTAATGAAAGTTAGATAATAACCTGGGGAACAAAAAATTGGCTTCGCAAAATAACGTTCTGGCTGTTTTTGAGAATTTTTTTTGGCATCAGTCCAGAATCTGTTTTCAATCAGCACTTCCCCAAATATCATCTCCCTCTTATTAGAAAACCACTTTAAGAAGCTAAACAAGTATCTAAAAGTATCCAGCAATTGTAATATGCAATGAATGAGTGATGCCGGTATACCTCCCCCCAAGCTTAGGCTTTTGGCCTAAGTGGAGATCAACCCCATGGTGCCCATGAAGTGGCACCTCCGTAGTATGATGAAGATGGATCATGTTCTGGGTATGTGCTGGAAGACGCACCAGGATACGTGACGGTGTACCCGTAGGAGGGCTCGGCATCCTCGGAGTCATGCTGCTGGTGGAAGCCATGTATCCTCAGCTGCTCATCCACCTCCTCCTTAGAGCGCGACCACGGTCTCCTGTAAATATCGAACAAATCTGTCTGCGGCAAAGGGATTTCCTTCTCGTCCCCGTCAATAAACAACATCTTATAGACAATATTATCTAAACTAGAGTCAGTTGTAACAAATTAGTGACTCTTCATAGCAGCAATTTCAAGCCTTATAGGAGTTAATTTCACATCAGTAGAGTCAAGAGGAAGATCTAGATATGCCAAAATACGTGAGTTAACAATTTTTCCAAAAATAGGCCCCTTGTTAGACAAACGACGAGCAACAAGAGCACCAAGATTATAAGGTGTCTTTCCAGTAAGTGCAGCAACTAGGAAAGCAAGATGATAACTAGAAATATTGCTAGTGTTCTCCCTACCAAGAATGCTAGTAGCAAGATAGTAAGCGAAATATCTAATGGCAGGGAGTTGAATGTTTCTTATCTTGCCGCGCTGGATGGTGCGGCTATCATCATTGGTAACTTCTCGATAGAGCTCCAGCAAAGCCTTGGGATTATTCTCGATCTTCTTCGCTGTACCTACAGTGGCAATATCCAATGCAGCACAAAAATCTTTCAACTTCATAGTGATAGGCCTATCATAAATCCTGAATGTAACTGATGGTTGGTAGTGCTTGTTGTTGAACTGAAAGCTTTCAACAAAGATTTTAGTTAGCATGTAGTATTGATCCCTCTCATCTTCCATATAGGTGGATAAGCCCACATTATTGATGAGGACCAAGAAATCATCGAGCAGCCCTGCATTGCGCAAAAAGTTATAACATGGAAAAGATGAAGCATTAGGGACTCCATTATCCTCTTCAACTTCGAAGCTCGGTGCGATGACATCCTCATTATAGGATCGTCTAAATCGAGTGGCTACCCTTGAGGGCCTCCCCGTGCTTGTCGTCTCTCTTTCGAACACTTCTCCAAAGTTATAGTTATCCATACTCCTTTTCTGAAAATTTTCAACAATCATTATAAAAGTTGATTTGGAGACATATAATTGAGGGAAACTACTATAGGAACTTGGTAGAGTACTAAACATGCATCAAAACTAATTTTTACAACTTAGAACAAGCATGCAAGCTCACTAAACATGTTACCTACAGTAGCAAAATATTCAAGATATACTCAACCAAACAAAATTCTATTTGGATAATCGAAGGAGTCACATACCGGAGAGCAAATGTGCCAAATTTCAGACGGAAATCTGGGCTGAGCAAAGAGATCGAAGAATCCTGAGCTCTTGAGCAAAAACGCGAGTGAGAGAAAGTTGGTACGAGTTTTTTCGGGAGATAGAGTGAGATGGGAGGAAGAGATGAATAAGTGGGGCAAGGAGGGGCCCACACCACAGGGTGGCGCGCCCCCCTCCTTGGCCGCGCCGGCACATGGGGGCCAGCCCTGGGGTGCCCCACTGGTCAGCCCCAGGTGCTCCCAGGTAGCTCTTCGAAAAATAAGACCAACGATATAATTTTTGTAAATTTTTGAAAACTTTGAAAAATGCACATTTCTGGGTGTCAAAATTATTATTACTGTGCAGAAAAAGATTTTCCAACCTCTAAACAATTAAAGAACTTTTCAAAACAATTAGTGCTACAGCAAGTGGAACAAGTGGAGGAAGAAAGAAATGTTGTTTAGCTCCTCTATGCATATAAAATGTATTTGTTAACAAGGTTGATCAAGTCTTGCCACCAAATAAATTTTACATAACATAAGAAGAATTAAACCTCAAATCAATCATGTTACCTTGTATTGTATTGATATGGATCCAATCATAATATTTTGATATCCTTCTTTAGTCTCATATATAGGACAATCAATAACTCCCACTTTGATAGTTCTCACATTAGAAATTGTATTAACTCCACATACTTTATCAATCCTCTTGGGAAAATAAACAGTATGTTCCTTGTCATCAACATTGAAAGTAACTTTTCCTTTATTGCAATCAATAACAGCCCCTGCAGTGTTAAGAAAAGGTCTCCCAAGAATAATAGATATATTATCATCTTCAGGCATTTCCAACACAACAAAATCAGTTAATATTAAGCAATTATTAGTAACTTGAACAGGAACATCCTCACATATACCAACAGGAATAGCAGTAGATTTATCAGCCATTTGCAAAGATATATCAGTTGGTATCAACTTATCTAAATAAATTCTCTTATAAAGAGAAAAAGGTATAACACTAACACCTGCTCCCAAATCACATAGAGCAGTTCTAACATAATTATTCTTGATAGAACAAGGAATAGTCGGCATACCTGGGTCGCCCATCTTATTTGGAACTTTGCCATTGAAAGAGTAATTAGCAAGCATAGTGGAAATCTCCTCATTAGGAATTTTCCTTTTGTTAGAGACAACATCTTTCATATACTTTGAATAAGGAGGCAATTTAATAGCATCAGTCAAAGGGATTTGCAAGAACAAAGGTTTCATCCAATCACAAAATTTATTATAATGTTCTTCTTCCTTTGATTTTAGTTTCTTAGCAGGAAAAGGCATTTGCTTTTGAACCCAAGGTTCTCTTTCATTACCATGTTTCTTAGCAATAAAATCTTCTTTAGTATACTTTTTATTTTTAGCATGCTTTTCAGGTTCATCTTCAACTTCTTCTTTATCAGAAGCATCATTCTTATCATTATCTTTATCATGTTCATTACCACTTTCAGTTTCAGCATCAGAAATAGAAATACTATTTAGATCATTAACAGGCTCAGAGGATTCTACAACAGTTTTATGTTTCTTCTTCTTTTTCTTAGAAGGGGCACTAGGTTCAATTCGTTGAGAATCTTGTTCAACTCTTTTGGGATGCCCTTCAGGATATAGAGGATCCTGAGTAGAAACACCGCCTCTAGTTGTTACTTCATAAGCATGTTTTTCTTTAGAACTATTTTTTAACAAGTCATTTTGCACTTTAGTGAGTTGATCAATTTGAGTTTGAATCATATGAAAATGTTTGACAAGCATCTTAACATCATTGGAGGTTCTCTCCACAATATCATGCAATTTACTAATAGCTTGAGAATTTTCCATTAAATGATTCTCTACTCTCATATTAAAATTATCTTGCTTAACAATATAATTATCAAACTCATCTAAGCATTGAGCAGGAGGTTTTGAATAAGGAATATCTTCCCTAGTAAAGCGTTGAAGAGAGTGTACCTCAATCATGGATGAAGGGGGAGTTATCTTACATAAATCTTCTATGGGAGGTAAACTCTTCACATCTTCAGATTTAATACCTTTCTCCTTAAGAGATTTCTTGGATTCCCTCATATCTTCATCATTTAATTTAATCAAACCCCTCTTCTTCAATATTGGTGTTGGGGTTGGTTTAGGTGTAGTCCAATCATCATGATTTCGGCCTATTCTAGCCAATAATTCTTCAGCTTCGTCCGGAGTTCTTTTCCTGAAAACACAACCAGCACAACTATCCAGGTATGCCCTAGACTCAGTGGTTAGTCCACTATAAAATATAACAAGTAAATCATGATTTTCCAAATCATGTCCAGGTCGAGCTCTGATAAGAGAGCAAAATCTTGCCCAAGCTTCAGGAAATTTCTCTCCATCTTCCTGGTCAAAACTATAAATT
This sequence comes from Lolium perenne, assembly GCF_019359855.2. Taxonomy (NCBI): domain Eukaryota; kingdom Viridiplantae; phylum Streptophyta; class Magnoliopsida; order Poales; family Poaceae; genus Lolium; species Lolium perenne. Next base: position 186,658,524 of record NC_067246.2, on the reverse strand, counting down.
TTCTGCAAAGCAATATGTTGAGCACAAGCAGGAATGTATTTCCGAAAGAAAACATCAAGCAAACCACTTGGGCTATCAATAGAATCAGGAGGCAAACTATTATACCAAGTTTTAGCATCGTCCTTTAATGAGAAAGGAAAAAATTTAGCAACAAAATAAGTATGCTTCTTGATATCATCAGAAAACAAGCTACTCAAAGTTGAAAGTTCATTCATGTGTTCTACAACACTTTCTTTTTCAGTACCACAAAAAGGTGTTTTCTCAACAATAGATATATGAGATAAATCAAGAGAAAAATCATAATCCTTATCCTTAATGTTTATAGGAGATGTGGCAAATTTAGGATCAGGAGACAGTTTATATCTAACAGTATGTTGTGCAAGAAGCTTTTTAATTTTACTTGCATCAGTAGTAGCATTGCATTTATCAATTAAATCATCATCAAGTTCCACATAATCTTCATCAAGATCATCACTAGAGTATTCAACAGACTCAGGTGAATTAACAGGTGTAACAGTATTTTCATTAGGAGTTTCAGTATTTTCAATTTGTCTAGACCTAGCAATTGTAGCATCTAGAAAAGATCCTAACGAACCACTATCATCAAGCACAGCGAAGCATCATCAAAATTATGAGAATTTTCAGATTCAGCAGAAGCACCAGCATGTGAAGCTTGTGGTGGTGAAACAAGTTGACTTATCACAGATGGTGAATCAAGAGCAGCAGAGGTACTCAGAGTTGTACCTTTTCTTGTAGTGGATGGTAATATGGCGACCTTAGTATCGCGAGGTTTACCCATGATGGAGAATTTGTAGCGAACAATATCAATCCAAGTGAACTTGCAAATAAAGCGATGCTCCCCGGCAATGGCGCCAGAAAATAGTCTTGATGACCCACAAGTATAGGGGATCACAACAGTCTTCGAGGGAAGTAAAACCCAATTTATTGATTCGACACAAGGGGAGCCAAAGAATATTTGTAAGCCTTAACAGCGGAGTTGTCAATTCAGCTGCACCTGGAAACAGACTTGCTCGCAAGAGTTTATCAGTAGTAACAGTTTTATAGCAGTAGCAGTGATACATCCATTTTGCATCACTATTTTATATCATAATGTACTATTATTCATTGATATATTTCATATTTAGAGGTGATACTTATGTTATTTCATCTATTTTTCATGTTTCATGATTATTGGAGGATCGCGCACCGGAGTCAGGATTCTGCTGGAAAAAGCGTCGTCAGAATGCAATATTTCGGAAGATCAACAATTGACGGAAATTATATGAAAAATCCTATTTTTCCAGAAGATGAAGAGAGCCAGAAGGAGGAGTGATACGTCTCCGACGTATCGATAATTTCTTATGTTCCATGCGACATTATTGATGATATCTACATGTTTTATGCATACTTTATGTCATATTTATGCATTTTCCGGAACTAACCTATTGACGAGATGCCGAAGTGCCAGTTGTTGTTTTCTGCTGTTTTTGGTTTCAGAAATCCTAGTAAGGAAATATTCTCGGAATCGGACGAAATCAACGCCCAGCATCTTAGGATTGCACGAAGCTTCCAGAACACCCGAGAGTCGCCAGAGAGGGGCCACAGGGCCACCAGATGACACCCTGGCGCGGCCAAGGGGGGGCCCGTGCCCCCCTGTTGTGTCGTCGCCTCGTTGACCTTCCGACTCCGCCTCTTCGCCTATATAAAGGTCCCTGACCTAAATCTTCGATACGAAAAAGCTACGGTACGAGAAACCATCCAGAGCCGCCGCCATCGCGAAGCCAAGATCTGGGGGACAGGAGTCTCTGTTCCGGCACGCCGCCGGGACGGGGAAGTGCCCTCGGAAGGCTCCTCCATCGACACCACCGCCATCTTCATCACCGCTGCTGTCTCCCATGAGGAGGGAGTAGTTATCCATCGAGGCTCGGGGCTGTACCGGTAGCTATGTGGTTAATCTCTCTCCTATGTACTTCAATACAATAATCTCATGAGCTGCCTTACATGATTGAGATTCATATGATGATGCTTGTAATCTAGATGTCATTATGCTAGTCAAGTGGATTTTACTTATGTGATCTCCGGAGACTCCTTGTCCCACGTGTGTAAAGGTGACAGTGTGTGCACCGTGTGGGTCTCTTAGGCTATATTTCACAGAATACTTATTCACTGTTATGAATGGCATAGTGAAGTGCTTATTTATATCTCTTTATGATTGCAATGTGTTTTGTATCACAATTTATCTGTGTGCTACTCTAGTGATGTTATTAAAGTACTCTATTCCTCCTGCACGGTGTAATGGTGACAGTGTGTGCATCGTGTAGTACTTGGCGTAGGTTATGATTGTGATCTCTTGTAGATTATGAAGTTAACTATTGCTATGATAGTATTGATGTGATCTATTCCTCCTTTCGTAGCGTGAAGGTGACAGTGTGCATGCTATGTTAGTACTTGGTTTAGTTGTGTTGATCTGTCGTGCACTCTAAGGTTATTTAAATATGAACATCGAATATTGTGGAGCTTGTTAACTCCGGCATTAGGGTTCGTGTAATCCTACACAGTTAGTGGTGTTCATCATCCAACAAGAGAGTGTAGAGTCTAGCATCTATTTATTTATTCTGTTATGTGATCAATGTTGAGAGTGTCCACTAGTGAAAGTATGATCCCTAGGCCTTGTTCCTAAATACTGCTATCGCTGCTTGTTTCTTTGTTCTACCGCATCAGATCTTGTCCGCTATATTACCACCATCAACCACACGCCAGTCCTGGACAGCAAAGCACTTTTCTGGCGCCGTTACTACTGCTCATACTTATTCATACCACCTGTATTTCACTATCTCTTCGCCGAACTAGTGCACCTATTAGGTGTGTTGGGGACACAAGAGACTTCTTGCTTTGTGGTTGCAGGGTTGCATGAGAGGGATATCTTTGACCTCTTCCTCCCTGAATTTGATAAACCTTGGGTGATCCACTTAAGGGAAAACTTGCTGCTGTTCTACAAACCTCTGCTCTTGGAGGCCCAACACTGTCTACAAGAATAGAAGCTCCCGTAGACATCAAGGAGCCGAGGAGGGCCGCCATGGGCCCCCCTCATAGGCCGGCGCGGGCCCTGCCCTGGCCGCGCCGCCATGTGGGGAGGGGGCCAACAGCCCCCTATGGCCTCCTCTCCTTCGCGTACTTCTTCGTCCCGAAAACCTAAGCTCCAGAGGATAGTCGCGAAGAGTCACAGCCGCCTCTGCGGGGCGGAAAACACCAGAGAGAAAAGAGCTCTTCGGCAGGCTGAAATTTGCCGGGGGAAATTCCCTCCCGGAGGGGGAAATCGACGCCATCGTCACCATCATCGAGCTGGACATCATCTCCATCATCATCACCATCATCTCCATCATCATCACCACCGTGTCCACCGCTGCACATCGTCACCGCTGTAACAATTTGGGTTGGATCTTGATTGTTTGATAGGGGAAACTCTCCGGTATTGATTTCTACTTGTTATTGATGCTATTGAGTGAAACCATTGAACCAAGGTTTATGTTCAGATTGTTATTCATCATCATATCACCTCTGATCATGTTCCATATGATGTCTCATGAGTAGTTCGTTTAGTTCTTGAGGACATGGGTGAAGTCTAAATGTTAGTAGTGAATTATGGTTGAGTAATATTCAATGTTATGATATTTAAGTTGTGGTGTTATTCTTCTAGTGGTGTCATGTGAACGTCGACTACATGATACTTCACCTTTATGGGCCTAGGGGAATACATCTTGTATTCGTTTGCCAATTGTGGGGTTGCCGGAGTGACAGAAACCTGAACCCCCGTTGGTATATCGATGCAGGAGGGATAGCAGGATCTCAGAGTTTAAGGCTGTGGTTAGATTTATCTTAATTACTTTCTTGTAGTTGCGGATGCTTGCAAGGGATATAATCACAAGTATGTATTAGTCCTAGGAAGGGCGGTGCATTAGCATAGGTTCACCCACACAACACTTATCAAAACAATGAAGATTAATTAGCTATATGAAGCGAAAGCACTAGACTAAATTCCCGTGTGTCCTCAAGAACGCTTGGTCATTATAAGTAAACAAACCGGCTTGTCCTTTGTGCTAAAAAGGATTGGGCCACTCGCTGCAATTATTACTCTCGCACTTTACTTACTCGTACTTTATTCATCTGCTACATCAAAACCCCCTGAATACTTGTATGTGAGCATTCATAGTGAATCCTTCATCGAAACTGCTTGTCAACACCTTCTGCTCCTCGTTGGGTTCGACACTCTTACTTATCGAAAATACTACGATACACCCCCTATACTTGTGGGTTATCAAGACTATTTTCTGGCGCCGTTGCCGGGGAGTGAAGCGCTATTGGTAAGTGGAATTGGTAAGGGAAACTTTTACTGTTAGTGCTGATTTTATTTCTGCCTGCTGCTATAATTCATTATGGAGAGATCTTCTCTTGAATTTTTATTTGGAAAATCTACTACTACTGCAAAGGTAGTGGATGAGGCGCCAGGTGAGGAAGATGTTCCATACAAAATACCTATGAAAATTATTGAACGTGTTGTGGATAACCGTTATGCAGGGGATGGAACTGTCCATCCTGGAAATCATTTACTGTTCTTACATGAATTATGCGGTTTATTCAAGTGTGCAGGTATTGCTATGGATGAAGTTAGAAAGAAGCTATTCTCTATATCGCTGTCTGGTAAAGCGGCGCATTGGTATAAATTACTGAATAATGGGGATTCTCTTGAATGGAATGATATTGTGCCTCTATTTTATTCTAAATTCTATCCTCCAAGTGAAATTCACAAGGATCGTGTAATATCCCAGGTAATGGGGTTACAAAACTAGAGGAAACAGATGTGTGCATTGCATTCATGCATAGAAAATCTGGGGAATTTTCGCACTTTAAAGTAAAACAGTCACAGTAACTGAAGTTTCACTTGACCTTGGTGAAATTGAAGTAGCTCATCAAGTCAAGCGCTATAAACCTCAAAGTGACTTTGCTAAAACCTTGCTTTGGGTAGAGATAGTTTGAACCAAGGGGTTAGATCAAATGGAACTGATAATCAACACAACAACACTTTACTCAATGATCAATTACTTGATCTTATAAAATATTATAATATGGCAATCCTTGTCACAACATATGAACATCCATTTAATTGGAAATCAAGTAACAATAATTGGAGTAACTATTCCTAACTTATCTTTTCCATGTCTTAAACTAATCCTTGATCCTACCATGAACCTCATAGTATTCATTTTACTTCATCCTTGGAAACAAGACAAGGAGATCCAACTAAGGAATATAAATCTTCTCTATTCCAAATTATTATACATCAAACCCAGAGAGGTGAGAGTTCTATATTATTTATTAGAGAAGCAATAACAAACCTGGAGCTAAACCTTGGATATATATTCAAGTATTCAAAACATTATCTTTAAGAGTAGCCCTAGGATATTATTCAAGACATTCCTAGAGAGAGAGACCATTTATTCTAAACATAGATATTGATGATCACATCAATCCCTATGGAGCCTAACCTTAGGTTAGTATTAAAGACCTTTCCAAATGAGAGAGACCAATCATACTAATTTTATATTTACTTATTTAAGAATCAAGGACAACCTTTGAACTAAAGTATTAGGAATAACCATTTCACCTTGGAGTGGTGAGATAACCTAATATCACATGGAATAACACCATATCCATGAATTGATAAAGTAAGGAGGAGATTAATTCAATCAAGATAGCCAAGTGGAGTTTTAGACTAAATACCTATTGAGATATTGTGAATACACCATAAACCCTAGAATAACTATTCTTATATGAGTGGGATCAAGCTATGGAGCTACACATAAGTAGTTGAGGCAACACTTGAACCTTAGGGAGATAATTAACCAATCATCAGGATGATTATATCATCATATCTTGAGAATAACTCTAAGTAATTATCTCAGGTATTCTCCTGGGATATAATCTATTGAGACAACCATAGCCATGTCCACCCAAGAAACTATAAGAGAGATATTATACCCTAGTTGATCAAGACAATACTTGATCTTAGAAGTGAGAAACCTAACTCAGGAGAGATACCTTAGGAAGCCAAACCTTGATCATTATAAATTTAGTGATGATCATAAAATCTAAGAACTTGAGGAATTGATATCAAGAACAAGTTGATCATGTCTAACCATGATCATGTTCTTGAGATATGTGAGGATAAGATAAACCCTAATAGGATAAGTAGATGTCATTCACCACATGAAATTATGGGGAGATCATTAGTAAGCAACCCTAGACTTATATCCCAACCTTTACTTGTGAACCACTAGGTGATCACAATTAGAATCCTACCATATCTATATTTCCTAAATTAAGGAACCCAAGAGCACCTTAGAGTTAAACACTATACTTTATGTAGTGAGAAACCATACATCCATGTGACCAAAGTTAACTATAAAAAGAACTATAATCAATGTAGTTACTTTAATGATAATTTGGGAGTAATAAAAGAAGTTAATTGGAAAAAGATAAAACCAATTCCCAAATCTTTAGTAATTAGGGAAGCACATGAGATATTAAGCAAGTAAACACCTTACCATGGCTAGGGGAGATTAAACCCTAGCACATGCAATATGGAGACACCCCATCTCTATAACCTAGAATTAAATATCAACCCTAGTTTGAGTATCACTTGGGTGATCACAAATAAAACTTAAACCACAATTAAGATTCAACCCATGTGTCATTAGGTAAATAGCATTTGAACCCTAGATTTGCACATCAAATAAATCTTATGCTTCAATTCTTGATCATAAGAAAAAAATTGTTCTACATTATATGGTTAAAACCATATGTGTAGTGATCAACTATTTATCTTGGTAACCAAGAACAACCATGAGGGAACAATACCTACCTAGATTCTTTCAATGATAATTATAGTGTTAACTTTACAAGGGGGGTTGTAATGGAAATCATAAAACCCTAATAGCATTAATGCTCACATAAAATCATATGTGAACAACCAACTTCTCAAATAGAAACCAACTCCTAATAACTAACTCTGAAATACTTTGAGTGGAGATTATCAACTCTATTACTTCCAAATAGATTTGATTCATATAGAAAAAGAAATTTAAATGAGAATACAAACTCATGTTTAATTGCTATATTGAATAAGCCCACATATGTGAAATTTACTCAACTATAAAATACTTTCTTCAATTGGGAGAGTGGTGTAATAGTCATTGCACTAGATATTCAGTAAATTAACCTAATTGAGGCACCTGCAAAAATAATAGAATTCAAATATGAATTCAAATGGGCAAATACAAAAAGAAAACAGAAAATTAAAAGCAGAAAAAGAAAGGAGGAGAAAAACATTACCTGGTCTCATCTGGCCGCAACAGCCCACTAGCAGCCCAACCAAACCCAGCCCAACACGGCCCAGCCTGGCCCGAGATACCCCTTCGATTAAAACAGAGGAGAGGAGCTCGTCCTCATCCTCTCCAACGTGCACGGACGACAGCACGACGGCGTGCCCGTCCTGCCCTCTCGCTGGCGACCTCCCAGAGCTCGGCGTCGTGACGAGGCACTCCTTGGCGCCATATAAAAGCTCGACGATGAACCCTAGCTCAAGTTCTTCCCCCTCTGTCCAATTTTCCCCAAAATCCGAAACCCTAACCGCCCGGCCATCTCCAATCGCCGCCGTTCGGAGCACCCCCGGACCTCGCCGTGGCCACCATCACCTCCACCGTCTTCGACTTGCTCTACCTACAAAAGGAATCGAGTTGGGGCAAGCCGTAGCTTCGCCGTCAACCTCATCTGCCCCAACGTCGGCACCGACGATTCCTGGCGAACCAGACCTCCCCGTGCTACGCCGTCAAGCCCTGCGTGCTCCTGGTGAGCCACTGATTCTCCTCGCATGCGTTGCTCGCTCGATTACACCCCGTAGCATGCCTCACACCTTTGGCCCGTGAGTTCTACCGCTCCGTCTCGCCGCCGGCCAAGCTCCGGCGACCATATGGAGGCGGCGCCACCACTATTAGGTCCGTCTAGTCATCCTCTCTCGATTGAGCACACGCCCGAGCCCGCGGGAACCTGGAATCGCCGGCGACGTCCACCTCTGGCCGCCGGTGAGGCACTTGGTTGCCACGTCGGCACCACGTGGTCACCAACGTGGACACGGCCCACCAGTCATGGACTGTGTGGGTGTCCTGTCCGTGTAGCTTTAGTTATTTTCAGTTTAAATTCAAATCTCACAAATTGCTGCAACTTTACAGAAATAAATCAAATTCATTTCAATTCTGAAAAATACCAAATGTGATATCAAAATGATCCTAAAAATAAGCTCTATCAAATAAAAATATAAAATGAAATTTTTATTTTTAATAAAAATTTAATTACTTAATATTTGATATTTAAGCCTTTAATTTTAATTCTAAATTCAATTAAAATTCAATAATTAGTAAAAATTTCCAAAAGTAAATAAAAACCAGTAAATAAATAAAGAAAACATTAAAACTAATTTTCTTTATCTGGAACTTATTAAATCTTTATTATTGGAATTTAAACCCTGATTAATAATTACCCTAATTATTTAATTGTTTAAAATTAATAAAATGCCAAATACAATATTATTTTCTATTCCAAGTTATTAATAACTTCAACTTTAAAATGAAGTTATTAATTATAGAATTATATGGTAAATAGCAAACCCTAATTTAATATGGAATGATATTACAACCCTATCATTTCATGTGAAACCAAAACCCTAAATTCAATTAGGAACCCTAGCTCCATTATTGCATGTGAACCCTATATTGTCCTAAACCTAAAACCTTAGGTTAGAACATGTGATCATGGTACCTTCTTCCAAATCATAGCACCATAGTAGCAACTAAATACTTGTCTTGGACACATAAAATGTAGAAGACTTATCACTAATATATGAGTATCCCATGTGTTCATCCTCATCAGACATAACTAAACAAGTAGGGTCAACCAAGTATAAAACCCTAGTTCCTACTCCAAAGACCACCATCCTTAGTTATCCATAATTAGCATCACACCATTGTGATGAAGCCTAATAGCAACTACACCTACTATTTTGTATTACATTCCCTACTCCACTAAACCCTACTAGTGTTGGATACTAATTATCAACCATCCTATTTAGGAGCCAATTATTCCTTACTTAACAGAACCAACAGTAAAACCTAGGCCACCTCAAACCTAATTGATATACATCTTCTTACTTAAGAAGTATGTTCTTCGAAAGTTATTCTTTTGAAGAAAATAAGGAATCATCATCAACCCTGCTTATAAGGACCTATAAAACCTAGCCAGCTATCATTAGCAAGATAAACCAACCTTGACAACAACCATGTATAATGAATTGCTTAGGATGCCTAGGCTTATCTTAACCTTACAAGCCCTAGGTGTTGATGAATCCAACTTTGTTGGATCCATCTAATACCTATTCCAGCAACTACATGAAGCCATAGTCAACCATAGAAAACCACCCACTTAATTATCATACTTGTTCTTTATTAAAGAACATGTTCTTCAAAAGTTATTCTTTTAAAGTATATGATATTAATCATTAACCATGCCATATAGTACTAAACTGACCACTGTTCTTTACTTGTTAATATTATGCCATTTACCATTCTTTGTGTGCTCAATTAATTATTATGCTTTATTATCTACCTGTTTATAATGCCAAGTAATCACACCTGAATAAGAACCTTATATGTGAATCACTCTAAATGTGCAACACACCCTGAACCAATCATTACAACTCACTGATCCTAAATCATCGGGGTTGGGTCACGCTTAGAGCGATTGCATCTCATTCTTATGCATTATTGCATCCTTGCAAATCTTTTAAACATCGTCCTTATCGGACGATGATGCTATTTCAGAATTTGGAGTTATTGCGTATCGAAGACCTTGTCTGCATAATCTTGCAGTCAAGAAAGGCAAGTTCATCACTTGCTCATGTCATTTGAGTATCTTTATCAAATTACTTGCAAAGTACTATGATTATCACTATTGCATAAAAACCAAAACCACTACTTTCATAACTATGAATATGACTATGTGGTGGGCAATGGAACCATGGATTGTGTTGATATGGTGGAGGTTCCATTGCAAGGGTTTATATCCATCTAGGATTAAACAACAAATGTCGCCAGTGATTCTTGTGCCGTAATACCCTTGTTAACCATAAGATCCGGAGTGGGACGGAGTAGTCAAAAGTGTTTCCACCTCTCGTTCATCAACGGATGCGCTTTACCGTAGACACTTGTATCTGTCAGTGGCAAGCGGTAGGCTGGGGAAGCCTTAAGTCCCCACGGCATTGTCCGTAGACACTTGTCGCTCGAAGAACAAGCGGTAGGCTGGGGAAGCCTTAAGTCCCCACGGTATTGCGGTCTATGATGGGTTGCAGCTACCGGCGTAGGAGTGTATGGTAGAGCCCAGCATTGTCGTCGTGGTCGGGGTCCACCCTAAAATATATGGGAATAATGGGACCGGCGTGGACCCAGGGTCGGGGCATGCAACAACGGGTGGGTGTTCGAGGTAGCGGAGGGACATGATTGGCTAGACCTTATACCGGGCCTCACACCATAGGAAGTGTGGACGGGTTGCGCGCCTGGTTGGCACCAAGGTTAAGATCTCTTATGGGTAAAGCAACACACCTCTGCAGAGTGTAAAGAACCGTGACCTGTCACTCCCTATTCCGGGATATGGAACTGCGAACGCGGCCGGAAAGGAGCTCCATGAAGTTCTAGTAAAATGGTTAAGGCTGACGGACATAGTTTTTCTGAATAAAAGCAACCTTTTGAAGAAATGGTTATGAAAACCTGCATTGGTATTAGGCTTTCTGGTCTAATGCCGTAGCTAGTGCATTAAACACCTCTTTCCTATAATGAACTTGTTGAGTACGCTCGTACTCATCCCACTCTTAAATCCCCTGCTTAGATATGGAGGCATCGAAGGAGGATCCACAGTGCAACTCGAAGGCCGAGGAGTCAAAAACTACTTCAAGAGACAAGACCCTGTCAGAGGAGTCAGATACCACATCCCACATGGAGAAAACCTAGTTTAGCCATAGAAGGGAACTAGCTTCCTAAACCTAGCACCTATTTAGCTAGAATCTATTCTTAGCCTCTATAGCTAGTTAAATACTCTACAAATAGAGTTCGTGATAGGTTTAGACTACGAGTCGTTCTTCTGGAGTTATCTGCAGTTTTACCTCATTGTAAAGTAGGAGGCTGTGATGATCTTATGTAACAGAGTCAATGTTGTAATTCTATAGACATGCCTTGGACCCGCATATATTTCTGTTGTACCACTCTGAGCGATATAATACTAGTGGAACGGTGTTTCATTGGTGTTGTATCAGACTTGCATACTACACCATGCAGTGGTATGCCGGGTCACCACAGTTGGTATCAGAGCAAATGCTTTGACCCTAGGATTAAAACCTTTAAAGGAGACCTATAGGATTGATAGTGTCTATAGGAAGTTGTCCTAGGTGAACCAAATACTTTTTATGACTTGAGATGGATATTCACTTGAGAATAATCGTGACACACTTGAGTCAACATTTCTTATCTAGCTTACCAAGATAAAATAAAGTTAGTTAGATAATCCCAAACATGTAGTACACCATGAAGCCATTAAACAATAGATGAGTAGACCCCAGTAGGGATACAATACATGGTAGTTCAAAGAGAGGATACAACCATAAGGAAGATATCCTATTGGAAGATGTGTACCAACAAATGTTATGGTTAAGTAAGAATTATCCATACTTGAAATAGGAGTAATATCAAGTGATGAAGATAATTAAGATATCCTAATAGAAGATATGGACCCAAATAAGTAATGAGTAAGTAAAATTATCTAGACGTGTGAAACAATTGATAGTAAGTAATAACTCTGAGTTATGTGAGGTAGTATAGACCATGATGAGTCAATCATGGGGTAAGGAAGAGAGATAGGAATAAAATATGCCTACTTACATGGTAGAGATAGAAATCATATATGATTCACCTGAGAATCGTTATGTGATGGACTAGAATGTCATAAATACTTAGGAGGAGTTTGATAAGAAGTTAGACGCGAAAGATTTGTGTTCCAAAACCATGGGAACTGTGTCAAGTACATCAGAACCCTAGTTATATGGTAAGAACATATGGAAGTATATGAGCTATATTTCCATAAGTTATGTGTTTAGTGTAGCAATGTTAGAACCTAGACATATCATGTAAAGTAGTCCTCAACAAAATGGAAGCTAAGCTAATAATTCCAAAGAACCTTAGGTCAACCTTAATTATCCTAGACCACTTTGTTTCAAGTTTATCTCATTGCAAATGTGCAATTAAGGTAAAGGTTGAGACAAATAGTAGAATCCCATATACTCGTGCTAAGTATCACGATATAAACCTATCTTATGTGGTGTTATATACTACACATCAGAGCCCGATATTTAGAGATGTCTTACTCAACTATTATATTCAGGCTTATGATGGTGTGTATTATAAGCACAAAGCTGAATCTTCCTGGATTTTTATTGGATTTTCATTGATTGACTAGATCCATACATGAAGTTCGACTTTGATATGCAAACGCATGTTGCAATATCAAGTTCTGACTTGATGCTATAGATCTAGAGGGTAATAGTATTCGTGTGAGGAAGCGACGAATTCTGGAAGATTCCGAAAACAAGATGAAGGTTCATCAGAAGAAAAGAGTAAAGTTGTGGGAAGCAACCACACTATTCAGAAGAAAGTACCAACCAAAACTCATGCTTAGCCTCAACAAAGGAGTACTTTAGTACATTAGAAGCATGAAGGTGAGAAATCTGGTGATTATGGTGAATCTCAAGCAGATCCATAATTATTATAGCAGAGGGAATGCATGGGAAATCACTTAGGATACTATATTCATAGTGTCAGCTAATGGTTTTCTTGCAACAATAAACCCTCGAAAAAGGAAGATGACCTATGAAACCATAGCAGATATAAGAAGACCATAGTTGATATCAGAAGACCACAATGGGTATAGGATCAATACTGCGAGATAAAGTAGAGAATGTCTCGTCAAGTTGATCAAAACTTATAATAGAGTAACCTTTTAGATAACAAATAGCCACCATTGGTATCAAGTAGTCCATAATTGGATTAGTTGTACCAAGAAGTTGTTAACAAATAAAATTTTGTTAGCCAAATAGCAATGACCTATAATCATTCAGTCGAAGGATTTACATTGGATGTCCACAAATTGAGTGGATACACCACAAACATTCTTCGCGAGACCTTAGAAAAGTATAAACCATAAATTAGACCTAGACCAATATTCTAATCATAAGTCCAATAGTTGGAAGAAAAGGAGTTGAAGACCATAAGAAAACTCTAAGGGGTAGAGTAAATATTGAGTTGGATGTACACTAACTCAATATTTTGAGCTAGATAGAAGCAGAAGGTCTGAACTGAGCGGAAGTTTGATCTTATTTTCATAAGATTGTTGACACCACTTTTAGAAGGATGTCAGACCAGAAGCCGAGGTTCATACCTCGAGGAAGTAATAAATGGACTATAACTTGAGAAAGTGAGTAATATTTACTCAGAAGTACGGAAGCCCAAGTAAGTCAAGCATAAAGAAGTTGGACGAAGAAAATACTATAGACCAAATACAGCTTAAAATTGGCCCAAAGACCGAAGAAGATAGAATATACCAATACCAAAGACTAATAGAATGATTCCTTTCATGGAACCTAAATAACACAAAATAGTTATAGGTATCAACTATAAACCATGATTGGATGGACTAAATGAGTCTAATCCATTCTTAGAGGAATAAACCATCATGATCATTTCCATGATAAGTACCTTACTTAGTACCATTATTGCAGTTTTGGTAGTAAGGGAAAACAAAGACCTATTTACCAATTAGGAGTATGTTATCAAACTAGTCTTCAGTTAAGACTAGCAGCATTAGAAGAAGTCCCAATCATTGAATTTTCAATGAGAAAGGAAACAAGCTTACAGAGTTGGAAGAAATCAATGAATCAAAGTAAGAACCATGGTTCAGAGACAGACACTAATGGATTCCAGGAAGAATCTGGGCAAGGGATATATTCAAATATATCCAGTGAGATCACTACGGAGTTCGAGGAAAGTTTAAGTCTGCATAAGTCAGAACCACACTCCGGAAACGTGAGAGAGTTCAAACTTCGAGGACGAAGTTTAGTTTAAGGGGTAGAGACTGTAATATCCCAGGTAATGGGGTTACAAAAATAGAGGAAACAGATGTGTGCATTGCATTCATGCATAGAAAATCTGGGGAATTTTCGCGCTTTAAAGTAAAACAGTCACAGTAACTGAAGTTTCACTTGACCTTGGTGAAATTGAAGTAGCTCATCAAGTCAAGCGCTATAAACCTCAAAGTGACTTTGCTAAAACCTTGCTTTGGGTAGAGATAGTTTGAACCAAGGGGTTAGATCAAATGGAACTGATAATCAACACAACAACACTTTACTCAATGATCAATTACTTGATCTTATAAAATATTATAATATGGCAATCCTTGTCACAACATATGAACATCCATTTAATTGGAAATCAAGTAACAATAATTGGAGTAACTATTCCTAACTTATCTTTTCCATGTCTTAAACTAATCCTTGATCCTACCATGAACCTCATAGTATTCATTTTACTTCATCCTTGGAAACAAGACAAGGAGATCCAACTAAGGAATATAAATCTTCTCTATTCCAAATTATTATACATCAAACCCAGAGAGGTGAGAGTTCTATATTATTTATTAGAGAAGCAATAACAAACCTGGAGCTAAACCTTGGATATATATTCAAGTATTCAAAACATTATCTTTAAGAGTAGCCCTAGGATATTATTCAAGATATTCCTAGAGAGAGAGACCATTTATTCTAAACATAGATATTGATGATCACATCAATCCCTATGGAGCCTAACCTTAGGTTAGTATTAAAGACCTTTCCAAATGAGAGAGACCAATCATACTAATTTTATATTTACTTATTTAAGAATCAAGGACAACCTTTGAACTAAAGTATTAGGAATAACCATTTCACCTTGGAGTGGTGAGATAACCTAATATCACATGGAATAACACCATATCCATGAATTGATAAAGTAAGGAGGAGATTAATTCAATCAAGATAGCCAAGTGGAGTTTTAGACTAAATACCTATTGAGATATTGTGAATACACCATAAACCCTAGAATAACTATTCTTATATGAGTGGGATCAAGCTATGGAGCTACACATAAGTAGTTGAGGCAACACTTGAACCTTAGGGAGATAATTAACCAATCATCAGGATGATTATATCATCATATCTTGAGAATAACTCTAAGTAATTATCTCAGGTATTCTCCTGGGATATAATCTATTGAGACAACCATAGCCATGTCCACCCAAGAAACTATAAGAGAGATATTATACCCTAGTTGATCAAGACAATACTTGATCTTAGAAGTGAGAAACCTAACTCAGAAGAGATACCTTAGGAAGCCAAACCTTGATCATTATAAATTGAGTGATGATCATAAAATCTAAGAACTTGAGGAATTGATATCAAGAACAAGTTGATCATGTCTAACCATGATCATGTTCTTGAGATATGTGAGGATAAGATAAACCATAATAGGATAAGTAGATATCATTCACCACATGAAATTATGGGGAGATCATTAGTAAGAAACCCTAGACTTATATCCCAACCTTTACTTGTGAACCACTAGGTGATCACAATTAGAATCCTACCATATCTATATTTCCTAAATTAAGGAACCCAAGAGCACCTTAGAGTTAAACACTATACTTTATGTAGTGAGAAACCATACATCCATGTGACCAAAGTTAACTATAAAAAGAACTATAATCAATGTAGTTACTTTAATGATAAGTTGGGAGTAATAAAAGAAGTTAATTGGAAAAAGATAAAACCAATTCCCAAATCTTTAGTAATTAGGGAAGCACATGAGATATTAAGCAAGTAAACACCTTACCATGGCTAGGGGAGATTAAACCCTAGCACATGCAATATGGAGACACCCCATCTCTATAACCTAGAATTAAATCTCAACCCTAGTTTGAGTATCACTTGGGTGATCACAAATAAAACTTAAACCACAATTAAGATTCAACCCATGTGTCATTAGGAAAATAGCATTTGAACCCTAGATTTGCACATCAAATAAATCTTATGCTTCAATTCTTGATCATAAGAAAAACCTTGTGCTACATTATATGGTTAAAACCATATGTGTAGTGATCAACTATTTATCTTGGTAACCAAGAACAACCATGAGGGAACAATTGAAGGAGATATGCCCAAGAGGCAATAATAAAAGTGGTTATTATATATCTTTATGTTTATGATAAATGTTTATATATCATGCTATAATTGTATTAACCGAAACATTAGTACATGTGTGATCTGTAGACAACAAAGAGTCCCTAGTATGCCTCTTAACTAGCTTGTTGATTAATGGATGATTAGTTTCATAATCATGAACATTGGATGTTATTAATAACAAGGTTATATCATTATATGAATGATGTAATGGACACACCCAATTAAGCATAGCATAAGATCACGTCATTGAGTTATTTGCTATAAGCTTTCGATACATAGTTACCTAGTCCTTATGACCATGAGATCATGTAAATCACTTATACCGGAAAGGTACTTTGATTACACCAAACGCCACTGTGTAAATGGGTGGTTATAAAGGTGGGATTAAGTATCCGGAAAGTATGAGTTGAGGCATATGGATCAACAGTGGGATTTGTCCATCCCGATGACGGATAGATATACTCTGGGCCCTCTCGGTGGAATGTCGTCTAATGTCTTGCAAGCATATGAATAAGTTCATAAGAGACCACATACCACGGTACGAGTAAATATTACTTGTCAGGAGACGAGGTTGAACAAGGTATAGAGTGATACCGATGATCAAACCTCGGACAAGTAAAATATCGCGTGACAAAGGGAATTGGTATCGTATGTGAATGGTTCATTCGATCACTGAAGTCATCGTTGAATATGTGGGAGCCATTATGGATCTCCAGATCCCGCTATTGGTTATTGGTCGGAGTGAGTACTCAACCATGTACGCATAGTTCGCGAACCGTAGGGTGACACACTTAAGGTTTGATGTTGAAATGGTAGAACTTGAATATGGAATGGAGTTCGAATATTTGTTCGGAGTCCCGGATGAGATCCCGGACATCACGAGGAGTTCCGGAATGGTCCGGAGAATAAGATTCATATATAGGAAGTCATATTCCAAGTTTGGAAATGATCCGGTGCATTTATGGCAGGTTCTAGAAGGTTCTAGAAAAGTCCGGAAGAAATCACCATGGAAAGTAGAGTCCCGGAGGGACTCTACCTTGCATGGCCAGCCAACCCTAAAGGGGAGGAGTCCAAGGTGGACTCCCCAAGGGTGGCCGGCCAACCCCCCTCATGGAAGGGGGGAATCCCACCCCAAGTGGGATTCCCACCTTGGGTAGGTTTCCCTACACATGGAAGGTTTTTGGTTCGGGTCTTATTCGAAGACTTGTAGTCCAACACTTGGGGCTTCCACCTATATAATGAGGGGCATAGGAGAGGGGGCTTACCACCACAAGCCCATAGCTTGGCCGCGCCCATAGGTGGCCGGCCACCCCCTCTCCCAAACCCTAGCCGCCCCCTCTCTCCTCCTCTTCTCCCGCACGCTTAGCGAAGCTCCGCCGGAGATCTCCACCGCCACCGCCACCACGCCGTCGTGCTGCCGGATTCAAGGAGGAGCTACTACTTCCGCTGCCCGCTGGAACGGGGAGAAGGACGTCGTCTTCATCAACACCGAACGTGTGACCGAGTACGGAGGTGCTGCCCGATCGTGGCACCGTGATCAAGATCTTCTACGCGCTTTTGCAAGCGGCAAGTGATCGTCTACCGCAGCAATAAGAGCCTACTCTTATAGGCTTTGGAAATCTTCAAGGGTTAGTCTTGATCATCCCCTCGTTGCTCCCGTCTTCTAGATTGCATCTTGGCTTGGATTGCGTTCTCGCGGTAGGAAATTTTTTGTTTTCTATGCAACGAATCCCTACAGTGGTATCAGAGTCGTGTCTATGCATAGATGGTTGCACGAGTAGAACACAATGGTTTTGTGGATGTTGATGCTCTTGTTATCTTTAGTTTGAGTACTTTGCATCTTTGTGGCATAGTGGGATGAAGCGGCTCGGACTAATTTTACATGACCGCGTTCATGAGACTTGTTCCTCGTTCGACATGCAACTTGTATTGCATAAGAGGCTTTGCGGGTGTCTGTCTCTCCTACTATAGTGAAGATTCAATTTACTCTTCTATTGACAACACTAGTATCACCGTTGTGGTTCATGTTCTTAGGTAGATTAGATCTTACTCGAAAACCCTAAACCACGTAAAATATGCAAACCAAATTAGAGACGTCTAACTTGTTTTTGCAGGGTTTGGTGATGTGATATTGCCATAATGTTATGATGAATATGTATGAGATGATCATTATTGTATTGTGGCAACCGGCATGAGCCTTATGGTTGTCTTTAAATTTCATGTTGAGTAGTATTTCAAAGTAGTTGTAATAGTTGCTACATGAGGTGAACAACCATGAAGACGGCGCCATGAACCTTGACGCTACGCCGACGATGATGGAGATCATGCCCGTTGATGATGGAGATCATGTCCGTGCTTTGGAGATGAAGATCGAAGGCGCAAAGACTAAAGGGCCATATCATATCACATATGAATTGCATGTGATGTTAATCCTTTATGCATCTTATTTTGCTTAGAACGCGACGGTAGCATTATAATATGATCCCTCACATTAATATCAAGATAATAAAGTGTTCTCCCCTCGTATGCACCGTTGCATTGTTTGACGTTTTGAAGCATCTCGTGATGATCGGGTGTGATAAACTCAACATACAACGGGGTGTAAGCCATGTTGCACATGCGGAATACTTGGGTTTGCTTGACGAGCCTAGCATGTACAGACATGGCCTCGGGACAACGGAAACCGAAAGGTTGAACATGAGTCATATGGATGATATGATCAACATGTTGATGTTCACCATTGAAGCTACATCATCTCACGTGATGATCGGTTTTGGTGTAGTGGATTTGGATCGTGTACCACTTAACAACTATGAGGGATGTTGTATTAAGTGGGAGTTCATTAGTAATTAGATTAAAACATGAACTAATTATCATAAACATAGTCTGAGTAGTATTTTGAATTAATTTGTAGAATTGGCATCCGTTTACTACTATGCGTTAGTCTTGTAATTGAGATAGAAATACTGTTAAATCTGACAAATAACTTTACGGACTGGTGCCGTATTGTTAAAGAATCAAGAATTGATTAAGTCCTATTGCAAACTTTTAGTAAACCTCACATTGTTGATTCAAAGAGCTATGGTTTCAATTAGTACCTAAAGTTATCTTGTCTCCGTGAAACTTGAAGTTCAAATCTGTTTGAAAAGTAAGGAGCTGAAAATTTAGTTTTCAAAAATAATCAAGGTATGAGATATATGTGATATCTAAGACCTTATTGCAAGATGACAGAATATAATTTGGTGAGACTACATAAACTCATAAGATTTATGGGAATGTACGAAGGTTGAAGACGCAAGGCGTCTCAATTCTCCAACTATTGGGGCACTAACGATATTCGCATATCCATGAAGTGATCGTCCTTAGTATGCACCGTTGCTATGACTCGTCGTTTCGAAGCATCACGTGATGATCGGATGTTATAGATTCTACGTGTGCATACAACGGGTGCAAGCCAGATTTGCACATGCGAATACCAAGGTTAAAACTTTATGAGTCTAGCATGTACAGACATGGTCTCAGAAAGTCATCATGATACAATGGATAAAATTATGAGTGAAATTGTTCATCATATTACAAGGTTACTAATAGTGAAATCCGGAACACTTGTCATATGATGATCAACTTCAAAGTAAGAACCTCAAGGTTATTGGTATTTGACCAACAAACCTAGAAGTTATTGATGTTGAATTGTTTTTCTGAATAATGAGGAAAGCTAAAAGAGAAACTGCAAAAGATATTTTGGCAAAAAGAAAAGAAAAGACTAGAAAGTCTAGCTCAGGTGTATATAAATGATATACATGTTATGGTTGTATTCCTAGTTAAGTCACACTATGAAATTCTTGGGTATTAGTACTATATTGGTTGGTATGAAGTGTCATACAAAACAACGCAATACAAGAATACAATGGCCTAAGTGACTGACAAGGAATATGATAAGGATGCACGTCTGGAACAAAATAAAATGTTATTATGTTCGTCGTTAGCATTTTATCTAGCCCTTAAAATTTATAATAAAGAACTTAATAATTGTTATTTTGCTCTGGTCAAATGAAAACAATGAGTTGTTCAAATTATGACATTACTCCATGTACGATGGATAAGTTATTATAAATCTTAATGGTGAAACACACATACATAACACTGACGCTAAAATGCCATAAGGCAAATGATTTGAATTCCACGTGTTTGTGGAACCGCCATTTAGGTCATGTTAGAAAGGAACGCATGAAGGAACTCCATGGAAATGGATTTTGGAGTCATTTGATTTTTGAATCATTTGGCGCTTGCAAATCTTTTCTAAAGAGAAAGATTAAAATACCGTTCATAGGCCAAGAGTTGAACGGGCAACTAACTTAGTGAAAAATACATGATGATGTATGTGGTTCACTGGGCATAGTTGTGTGCGGGAGATTCTTCTACTTCATGAAAACTTTCAACAATGAATTGAGTATATATATGTGGATATATTCAATAAAGAAGAAGTTTGAAACATTTGAATGGATTCAAATAAATTTCAGCATGAAGTGGAAATCATCGTAATAGAAAAGTCAAATATCTATGATTGGATCATGGTGAAAATATTTGAATTACGAGTTTTAGCGAACATCTAAGAGAGTCATGAAATTGTTCTACAGCTCACATTTCTTGGAGCATCATAATGATGATATAGTATCCGAGAGATGTATCCAAGCCTTGTTGGATTAATGATGAGATAAAATATTATGACGCCATTATATTTTTGTGGATTATGCTTTAGTGACTACCGCTTTTACACTGAATAGAGCATCATCATGATCCGTAGAAATGACACCATACGAGTTATGGCATGGGTATAAACCCTAATAGTCCTTTCTTTAAATTTTGGTCTAAAAGTTAACAACCAAAATCGGATGAATGTCTTTGTTGGTTATCCCAAAGAATTGATTGGGAATTCTTTCCACTATGAAGTAAACGACAAAAGTGTTTGTTAATGTTACTTGCTTATTTCCAAGAAATTGTTTTCTAGCGAAGTATTTGAGTGGGAGGACAATAGAACTTGATAAGGTTTATGAACCTGAGCATAATGATCAGAGTAGCGCAGCATCGGAAATTGGTTCCGGAAGCGACCATGACGAACATGGCTCCCATGACTACAAAGTGTTTTAGCCATGGAGATCGAAGCACATATTGAACCTCGTAGGTATGGTTTACTTTGTGATCAAATAAATGATTTGTGAACAAAGGATTGATTTTGAACAATGATAAACCAACTACAAACAAAGAAGTTATGATGGGCCCTGACTCCGTTAAAATGGCTATATGCCATGAAATCCAAGATAGATAAATACTTTTTGAAAGTAAATGGATCTATAAAATTGATGGACTTGGATGGAATATCCTTAAAGAATCTTGACTTGTCGAAAAATTGTTTACGACAAAGTTCAAAGAGTTGACTACGATAAGATTAGATCTTCCGTAGCAATGCTTATAGTCTATGTGGATTATTCTAGTAATCACTACATATTTCTTTTATGAGATATGCTAGTAGGATGGCAAAATACATTACTTATCAGAAGTATGTATTAAAAGGTGTATACAAGATACAACCAAGAGTTTTGCTGGTCCGTGGAATACTAGATAGGTATACAAAATTCAATTTGATGAAGTAAGTATAGCGGAGTTTGAATCTTCACTGGATGAAATAGTCAAAGAGTTTTTGATTTCATCAGAGACGATGAAGAGGCTTGCATTTGCAAGAAATTAAGTGGGAGCGCTGAGACATATTTATAATACTTATGTAGAAGACATATAGTTGGTTATAAATAATGTAATTACATACTTGATTAAAAGGTTTCATTGAAAAATTAACTTCAATGAAAGTGATATGGACTGAAACAAATTTTGTGTCAAGATCTATGAAGATAGATTGAAACACATAATATGTTCAAGTCAAAGTACATAGAATGGATATTGAAATAGTTCAATATAAAAATATTAAGAAAATATTCTTGTCATGTTAAGTTTTAACAAGACTTGAGTGTATCTGACACTTAATGAGTAAAAACATATGAGTGATTATAGATCACGAATAATATGTACACAATCAGATGTCATGTGCTATAAAGTGTTATGAGCATATACCAGAATGATTCATATGATGATCATTGGACGACAGTAAGAATATTCTTGAGTACTTTAGAAGAACTAAGGATTTATATATATAGTTTTGTATGGGAAATGACAAACAAATCGTTGTAAGATGTTGCACCGATATTTGTTTTGTCACATATGAAAATAAAATTTCAATCTCAAATTAGACTAAGTGTTGTTTTAAAAGTAGCACGATGAGCTAGAAGTTGTCTACGCTAGATTTAGAAGAGTTCTAAATATTATGACGGATTCTACAAAAGAAGGCAGAATATGTCATTGTTTTGACAATGACAAAGGATGTTAAAGTCAAGAGGTTCTTTGAGAACTTGGTGTAGTTCCGACAGAGTCAGAACTTTGAAGCTATATTGTGTGTGACAATATCAGTAACATATTTCAGACCGCGGAATTAAGGTTCCACCAGAAGACCAAACATTTTTAATGCTGACTCATTTGGAAATGAGTGATGCGTTGAGATGCAAATGAATTACAAAATACATACGTTTCTGAGCATGTCAGATCTGTTGACTAAAACCTCTCCCGTGAGCAAAACATGATAAAACACCAGAAGGCCAAGGTGTTATATCTTTACAAATGTAAACTAGATTATTGACTCTAGTGCAAGTGGGAGACTGAAGGAGATATGCCCAAGAGGCAATAATAAAAGTGGTTATTATATATCTTTATGTTTATGATAAATGTTTATATATCATGCTATAATTGTATTAACCGAAACATTAGTACATGTGTGATATGTAGACAACAAAGAGTCCCTAGTATGCCTCTTAACTAGCTTGTTGATTAATGGATGATTAGTTTCATAATCATGAACATTGGATGTTATTAATAACAAGGTTATATCATTATATGAATGATGTAATGGACACACCCAATTAAGCATAGCATAAGATCACGTCATTGAGTTATTTGCTATAAGCTTTCGATACATAGTTACCTAGTCCTTATGACCATGAGATCATGTAAATCACTTATACCGGAAAGGTACTTTGATTACACCAAACGCCACTGTGTAAATGGGTGGTTATAAAGGTGGGATTAAGTATCCGGAAAGTATGAGTTGAGGCATATGGATCAACAGTGGGATTTGTCCATCCCGATGACGGATAGATATACTCTGGGCCCTCTCGGTGGAATGTCGTCTAATGTCTTGCAAGCATATGAATAAGTTCATAAGAGACCACATACCACGGTACGAGTAAAGAGTACTTGTCAGGAGACGAGGTTGAACAAGGTATAGAGTGATACCGATGATCAAACCTCGGACAAGTAAAATATCGCGTGACAAAGGGAATTGGTATCGTATGTGAATGGTTCATTCGATCACTGAAGTCATCGTTGAATATGTGGGAGCCATTATGGATCTCCAGATCCCGCTATTGGTTATTGGTCGGAGTGAGTACTCAACCATGTCCGCATAGTTCGCGAACCGTAGGGTGACACACTTAAGGTTTGATGTTGAAATGGTAGAACTTGAATATGGAATGGAGTTCGAATATTTGTTCGGAGTCCCGGATGAGATCCCAGACATCACGAGGAGTTCCGGAATGGTCCGGAGAATAAGATTCATATATAGGAAGTCATATTCCAAGTTTGGAAATGATCCGGTGCATTTATGGCAGGTTCTAGAAGGTTCTAGAAAAGTCCGGAAGAAATCACCATGGAAAGTAGAGTCCCGGAGGGACTCTACCTTGCATGGCCAGCCAACCCTAAAGGGGAGGAGTCCAAGGTGGACTCCCCAAGGGTGGCCGGCCAACCCCCCTCATGGAAGGGGGGAATCCCACCCCAAGTGGGATTCCCACCTTGGGTAGGTTTCCCTACACATGGAAGGTTTTTGGTTCGGGTCTTATTGGAAGACTTGTAGTCCAACACTTGGGGCTTCCACCTATATAATGAGGGGCATAGGAGAGGGGGCTTACCACCACAAGCCCATAGCTTGGCCGCACCCATAGGTGGCCGGCCACCCCCTCTCCCAAACCCTAGCCGCCCCCTCTCTCCTCCTCTTCTCCCGCATGCTTAGCGAAGCTCCGCCGGAGATCTCCACCGCCACCGCCACCACACCGTCATGCTGCCGGATTCAAGGAGGAGCTACTACTTCCGCTGCCCGCTGGAACGGGGAGAAGGACGTTGTCTTCATCAACACCGAACGTGTGACCGAGTACGGAGGTGCTGCCCGATCGTGGCACCGTGATCAAGATCTTCTACGCGCTTTTGCAAGCGGCAAGTGATCGTCTACCGCAGCAATAAGAGCCTACTCTTATAGGCTTTGGAAATCTTCAAGGGTTAGTCTTGATCATCCCCTCGTTGCTCCCGTCTTCTAGATTGCATCTTGGCTTGGATTGCGTTCTCGCGGTAGGAAATTTTTTGTTTTCTATGCAACGAATCCCTACAACAATACCTACCTAGATTCTTTCAATGATAATTATAGTGTTAACTTTACAAGGGGGGTTGTAATGGAAATCATAAAACCCTAATAGCATTAATGCTCACATAAAATCATATGTGAACAACCAACTTCTCAAATAGAAACCAACTCCTAATAACTAACTCTGAAATACTTTGAGTGGAGATTATCAACTCTATTACTTCCAAATAGATTTGATTCATATAGAAAAAGAAATTTAAATGAGAATACAAACTCATGTTTAATTGCTATATTGAATAAGCCCACATATGTGAAATTTACTCAACTATAAAATACTTTCTTCAATTGGGAGAGTGGTGTAATAGTCATTGCACTAGATATTCAGTAAATTAACCTAATTGAGGCACCTGCAAAAATAACAGAATTCAAATATGAATTCAAATGGGAAAATACAAAAAGAAAACAGAAAATTAAAAGCAGAAAAAGAAAGGAGGAGAAAAACAGTACCTGGTCTCATCTGGCCGCAACAGCCCACTAGCAGCCCAACCAAACCCAGCCCAACACGGCCCAGCCTGGCCCGAGATACCCCTTCGATTAAAACAGAGGAGAGGAGCTCGTCCTCATCCTCTCCAACGTGCATGGACGACAGCACAACGACGTGCCCGTCCTGCCCTCTCGCTGGCGACCTCCCAGAGCTCGGCGTCGTGACGAGGCACTCCCTGGCGCCATATAAAAGCTCGACGACGAACCCTAGCTCGAGTTCTTCCCCCTCTGTCCAATTTTCCCCAAAATCCGAAACCCTAACCGCCCGGCCATCTCCAATCGCCGCCGTTCGGAGCACCCCCGGACCTCGCCGTGACCACCATCACCTCCGCCGTCTTCGACTTGCTTTACCTACAAAAGGAATCGAGTTGGGGCGAGCCGTAGCTTCGCCGTCAACCTCATCTTCCCCAACGCCGGCACCGACGATTCCCGGCGAACCAGACCTCCCCGTGCTACGCCGTCAAGCCCTGCGTGCTCCTGGTGAGCCACTGATTCTCCTCGCATGCGTTGCTCGCTCGATTACACCCCGTAGCATGCCTCACACCTTTGGCCCGTGAGTTATGCTGCTCCGTCTCGCCGCCGGCCAAGCTCCGGCGACCATATGGAGGCGGCGCCACCACTATTAGGTTCGTCTAGTCATCCTCTCTCGAATGAGCACACGCCCGAGCCCGCGGGAACCTGGAATCGCCGGCGACGTCCACCTCTGGCCGCCGGTGAGGCACTTGGTTGCCACGTCGGCACCACGTGGTCACCAACGTGGACACGGCCCACCAGTCATGGACTGTGTGGGTGTCCTGTCCGTGTAGCTTTAGTTATTTTCAGTTTAAATTCAAATCTCACAAATTGCTGCAACTTTACAGAAATAAATCAAATTCATTTCAATTATGAAAAATACCAAATGTGATATCAAAATGATCCTAAAAATAAGCTCTATCAAATAAAAATATAAAATGAAATTTTTATTTTTAATAAAAATTTAATTACTTAATATTTGATATTTAAGCCTTTAATTTTAATTCTAAATTCAATTAAAATTCAATAATTAGTAAAAATTTCCAAAAGTAAATAAAAACCAGTAAATAAATAAAGAAAACATTAAAACTAATTTTGGAACTTATTAAATCTTTATTATTGTAATTTAAACCCTGATTAATAATTACCCTAATTATTTAATTGTTTAAAATTAATAAAATGCCAAATACAATATTATTTTCTATTCCAAGTTATTAATAACTTCAACTTTAAAATGAAGTTATTAATTATAGAACTATATGGTAAATAGCAAACCCTAATTTAATATGGAATGATATTACAACCCTATCATTTCATGTGAAACCAAAACCCTAAATTCAATTAGGAACCCTAGCTCCATTATTGCATGTGAACCCTAAATTGTCCTAAACCTAAAACCTTAGGTTAGAACATGTGATCATGGTACCTTCTTCCAAATCATAGCACCATAGTAGCAACTAAATACTTGTCTTGGACACATAAAATGTAGAAGACCTATCACTAATATATGAGTATCCCATGTGTTCATCCTCATCAGACCTAACTAATCAAGTAGGGTCAACCAAGTATAAAACCCTAGTTCCTACTCCAAAGACCACCATCCTTAGTTATCCATAATTAGCATCACACCATTGTGATGAACCCTAATAGCAACTACACCTACTATTTTGTATTACATTCCCTACTCCACTAAACCCTACTAGTGTTGGATACTAATTATCAACCATCCTATTTAGGAGCCAATTATTCCTTACTTAACAGAACCAACAGTAAAACCTAGGCCACCTCAAACCTAATTGATATACATCTTCTTACTTAAGAAGTATGTTCTTCGAAAGTTATTCTTTTGAAGAAAATAAGGAATCATCATCAACCCTGCTTATAAGGACCTATAAAACCTAGCCAGCTATCATTAGCAAGATAAACCAACCTTGACAACAACCATGTATAATGAATTGCTTAGGATGCCTAGGCTTATCTTAACCTTACAAGCCCTAGGTGTTGATGAATCCAACTTTGTTGGATCCATCTAATACCTATTCCAGCAACTACATGAAGCCATAGTCAACCATAGAAAACCACCCACTTAATTATCATACTTGTTCTTTATTAAAGAACATGTTCTTCAAAAGTTATTCTTTTAAAGTATATGATAATTAATCATTAACCATGCCATATAGTACTAAACTGACCACTGTTCTTTACTTGTTAATATTATGCCATTTACCATTCTTTGTGTGCTCAATTAATTATTATGCTTTATTATCTACCTGTTTATAATGCCAAGTAATCACACTTGAATAAGAACCTTGTATGTGAATCACTCTAAAAGTGCAACACACCCTGAACCAATCATTACAACTCACTGATCCTAAATCATCGGGGTTGGGTCACGCTTAGAGCGATTGCATCTCATTCTTATGCATTATTGCATCCTTGCCAATCTTTTAAACATCGTCCTTATCGGACGATGATGCTATTTCAGAATTTGGAGTTATTGCATATCGAAGACCTTGTCTGCATAATCTTGCAGTCAAGAAAGGCAAGTTCATCACTTGCTCATGTCATTTGAGTATCTTTATCAAATTACTTGCAAAGTACTATGATTATCACTATTGCATAAAAACCAAAACCACTACTTTCACAACTATGAATATGACTATGTGGTGGGCAATGGAACCATGGATTGTGTTGATATGGTGGAGGTTCCATTGCAAGGGTTTATATCCATCTAGGATTAAACAACAAATGTCGCCAGTGATTCTTGTGCCGTAATACCCGTGTTAACCATAAGATCCGGAGTGGGACGGAGTAGTCAAAAGTGTTTCCACCTCTCGTTCATCAACGGATGCGCTTTACCGTAGACACTTGTATCTATCGGTGGCAAGCGGTAGGCTGGGGAAGCCTTAAGTCCCCACGGCATTGTCCGTAGACACTTGTCGCTCGAAGAACAAGCGGTAGGCTGGGGAAGCCTTAAGTCCCCACGGTATTGCGGTCTATGATGGGTTGCAGCTACCGGCGTAGGAGTGTATGGTAGAGCCCAGCATTGTCGTCGTGGTCGGGGTCCACCCTGAAATATATGGGAATAATGGGACCGGCGTGGACCCAGGGTCGGGGCATGCAACAACGGGTGGGTGTTCGAGGTAGCAGAGGAACATGATTGGCTAGACCTTATACCGGGCCTCACACCATAGGAAGTGTGGACGGGTTGCGCGCCTGGTTGGCACCAAGGTTAAGATCTCTTATGGGTAAAGCAACACACCTCTGCAGAGTGTAAAGAACCGTGACCTGTCACTCCCTATTCCGGGATATGGAACTGCGAACGCGGCCGGAAAGGAGCTCCATGAAGTTCTAGTAAACCGGTGAAGGCTGACGGACATAGTTTTTCTGAATAAAAGCAACCTTTTGAAGAAATGGTTATGAAAACCTGCATTGGTATTAGACTTTCTGGTCTAATGCCGTAGCTAGTGCATTAAACACCTCTTTCCTATAATGAACTTGTTGAGTACGCTCGTACTCATCCCACTCTTAAATCCCCTGCTTAGATATGGAGGCATCGAAGGAGGATCCACAGTGCAACTCGAAGGCCGAGGAGTCAACAACTACTTCAAGAGACAAGACCCTGTCAGAGGAGTCAGATACCACATCCCACATGGAGAAAACCTAGTTTATCCATAGAAGACAACTAGCTTCCTAAACCTAGCTCCTATTTAGCTAGAATCTATTCTTAGCCTCTATAGCTAGTTAAATACTGTACAAATAGAGTTCGTGATAGGTTTAGACTATGAGTCGTTCCTCTGGAGTTATCTGCAGTTTTACCTCATTGTAAAGTAGGAGGCTGTGATGATCTTATGTAACAGAGTCAATGTTGTAATTCTATAGACATGCCTTGGACCCGCATATGTTTCTGTTGTACCACTCTGAGCGATATAATACTAGTGGAACAGTGTTTCATTGGTGTTGTATCAGACTTGCATACTACACCATGCAGTGGTATGCCGGGTCACCACAGATTGGAACCACATATATAATTTCTGGCCTCATGATGGAGAGAGTATTTCCCAAGCGTGGGGGAGATTGAAGTCTTTAATGCTCAAATGCCCCATTCATGAGCTTCCTGGTAATATTATCATTGATAATTTCTATGCAAGAATTTCTTTTCAAGACAAGACCTTGCTGGATACTTCTTGTTTTGGATCATTTACACGCAACAAAGAAGAGTTTAAAAGGGACCTTCTTGATCGGATTTAGGAGAATACTGAAGGATGGGAGAACGACAAAGATACAGAGTCAGGTATAAATTATGATTATAAATGCATTGAAGCTTTTATGGATACTGATAAATTTCGTAATATGAGTGCTACTTATGGTCTTGATTCTCAAGTCGTTGCAAATCTTTATAAAGCTTTTACCTCTCATTATGAATTACCTAAGAAGAATTTTGATAAGTATCATGAACCGTATAAAGATAAAATTGATTCATCTATAAATAAATGTGTTGTAATTGAAACTGTTGATCATGTTATTCCTGAAGCTTATATTGAAAAACTCCTTTCCCTGCTAAAATGAAGGATTATTCTGTTATAAATAGTGCGGTTAATAAAAGTGAAAAGAAACCTATAGAACCCGAAGAGCAAATAAAAGTTGAACCTGCTATTGCAATAGTTAAAGATCTTGTGACTGAAAATGTGGAAGATGGTCATATTATTTTCTATGAAGATGCTTCTAATATTGTTTCACATCCTAATAAGTCTAGGAAAACTAGTGTTCCTATGCTATCTGTTAGAATTGGTGATCATTGTTATTATGGTTTATGTGATATTGGTGCAAGTATTAGAGCTATTCCTTATGAGCTTTACACGGAGATCATTCACGAAATTGGTTCTTGTGAACTTGAAGATATTGATGTGGTTATTCAGTTAGCTAATAGAGAAACTATCTCTCCAATTGGTATTGTTCGAGATGTGGAAGTTCTATGTGGTAAGATTAAATATCCTGCTGACTTTTTGGTACTTGGTTCTGCTGCTAGTAAATATTGTCCAATCATTTTTGGTAGACCTTTTCTAAATACTTGTGGAGCTGTTATAGATTGCAAGAAAGAGAAAATTTTGACTAAATTTGCTGGTGAATCTTATGAGTATAATTTCTCTAAATTTGCCAAAACTCCTTATAAATATGATTCGCCTAATAATGATTTTAGAGTTGAACAGTGTGCATCTATTGCTCTTGCTCCTAATAATCCTTTGCAGCAACATCTGGAGAATAGTGAGAGTGAAGTCTTTATAGAAGAAAGAAATGAGCTTGATGAAATTTTCCTTCGTCAACCTATTCTTAAGCATGATTTACCGGTAGAAGATCTAGGTACAACACTGCCACCAAAAGAAGATCCTGTTTTTGATTTAAAACCATTGCTTGATAATCTTAAATATGCTCATATTGATGATAAGAAAATATATCATGTTATTATTAGTTCTAAGCTTCCAGAGATTGAGGAAGAAAGGTTATTGGAAATATTGAAGAAACACCGAGGAGCTATTGGCTACACTCTTGATGACTTGAAGGGGATTTCTCCCTCTATTTGCCAACATGCCATTAATATGGAAGATGATGCAAAGCCTGTTGTTGAACACCAGTGTCGTCTAATTCCTAAGATGAAGGATGTGGTAAGGAATGAGGTATTAAAACTTCTTGAAGCTGGTATTATATATCCTATTGCTAATAGTAGATGGGTTAGTCCTGTGCATTGTGTTCCTAAGAAAGGAGGAATGAATGTTGTGTCTAATGATAATGATGAGCTCATCCCTCAAAGAGTAGTTGTAGGGTATATAATGTGCATTGATTATCGAAAAGTTAATAAGGTTACTAAGAAAGATCATTACACTTTACCTTTTATTGATCAAATGTTAGAAAGGTTGTCTAAGAATACTCATTTTTTGCTTTCTTGATGGTTATTCTGGGTTTTCACAAATTGCTGTTAAAACTAAAGATCAAGAGAAAACCACTTTCACTTGTCCCTACGGAACTTATGCTTATAGACGTATGCCTTTTGGTTTATGTAATTCTCCTGCTACTTTTCAAAGATGCATGTCTGCTATTTTTCATGGCTTTTGCGAGAATATTGTAGAGGTATTCATGGATGATTTTTCTGTCTATGGGAATTCTTTTGATAATTGCTTGCGGAACCTTGATAAAGTTTTGCAGAGGTGTGAAGAAACTAACCTTGTTCTTAATTGGGAAAAATGCCACTTTATGGTTAATGAAGGAATTGTATTGGGACATAAAATTTCCGAGAGAGGTATTGAAGTTGATAGAGCTAAAGTTGAAGCAATTAAGAAGATGCCCTATCCCAGGGATGTTAAAGGTATTCGTAGTGTTCTTGGTCATGCTGGGTTTTATAGGAGGTTTATTAAAGACTTTTCTAAGATCTCAAAACCTCTTACTAATCTTCTTCAAAAATATGTACCTTTTGTTTTTGATGATGATTGTAAGGAAGCTTTTGAAACTCTAAAGAAAGCCTTAACAACCGCTCCTATAGTTGAACCTCCTGATTGGAACTTACCTTTTGAATTTATGTGTGATGCTAGTGATTTTGCTGTGGGCGCTGTTCTTGGACAACGAGTAGATAAAAAATTGAATGTTATTCATTATGCTAGTAAAACTCTTGATGCTAAATTATGCTACTACTGAAAAAGAATTATTAGCTGTAGTCTTTGCTTGTGACAAGTTTAGATCCTATATTGTTGATTCAAAAGTTACAATTCATACTGATCATGCTGCAATTAGATACCTTATGCAAAAGAAAGATGCTAAGCCAAGGCTTATTAGATGGGTGCTTCTGTTGCAAAAATTTGATTTGCATATTATAGATAGGAAAGGTGCTGATAATCCTGTTGCTGATAATTTGTCTAGATTGGAAAATATTGCTTATGATCTTGTTCCTGTTAATGATAGTTTTCCAAATGAACAATTGGCTGTAATAAAGGTGAGCTCGCGAGATAGTCCTTGGTATGCTGATTATGCTAACTTTATTGTTTCCAAGTACTTGCCTCCAACCTTTTCAGCTCAGCAAAGAAGGAAATTCTTTTATGACTTGAGGCATTATTTTTGGGATGACCCACACTTATATAAAGAAGGAGTGGATGGTATTCTGCGAAGATGTGTTCCCGAATATGAACAACAAGAGATATTGAGTAAGTGTCATGGTAGTGCTTATGGAGGACATCACGCCGGAGATAGAACCGCGCAAAAGGTTCTACAATCAAGTTTTTATTGGCCAACTCTCTTCAAAGATGCAAGGAATTTTATTTTATCTTGTGATGAATGTCAAAGGGTTGGTGATGTCTACGGGAGCTTCTATTCTTGTAGACAGTGTTGGGCCTCCAAGAGCAGAGGGTCGTAGAACAACAGCAAGTTTCCCTTAAGTGGATCACCCAAGGTTTATCGATCTCAGGGAGGAAGAGGTCAAAGATATCCCTCTCAAGCAACCCTGCAACCACAAAGCAAGAAGTCTCTTGTGTCCCCAACACACCTAATACACTTGTCAGATGTATAGGTGCACTAGTTCGGCGAAGAGATAGTGAGATGCAAGTAATATGGATGAGTATGAGTGGTAATAGTAATCTGAATAAAATATGGCAGCGAGTAAACATGCAACAAAACAGTAAACAAACAGAGATTCGATGCTTGGAAGCAAGGCCCAGGGATCCTGCTTTCACTAGTGGATACTCTCAACAATGATCACATAATAGGACTACTCTACACCCTCTTGTTGGATGATGAACACCACTAATTGTGTAGGATTACACGAACCCTCAATGCCGGAGTTAACAAGCTCCACAATATTTGATATTCATATTTAAATAACCTTAGAGTGCAAGATAGATCAACACAATTACACCGAGAACTAACATAGCATGCACACTATCATCATCACACTATGAAGGAGGCATAGATCACGTCAATACTATCATAGCAATAGTTAACTTCATAATCTACAAGAGATTACAATCATAACCTACGCCAAGTACTACACGATGCACACACTGTCATCATTACACCGTGCAGGAGGAATAGAGTACTTTAATAACATCACTAGAGTAGCACATAGATGAATTGTGATACAAAACTCATATGAATCTCAATCATGTAAGGCAGCTCATGAGATCATTGTATTGAAGTACATAGGAGAGAGATTAACCACATAGCTACCGGTACAGCCCTTAGCCTCGATGGAGAACTACTCCCTCCTCATGGGAGACAGCAGCGTTGATGAAGATGGCGGTGGAGATGGCAGCGGTGTCGATGGAGAAGCCTTCCGGGGGCACTTCCCCATCCCGGCGGCGTGCCAGAACAGAGACTCCTGTCCCCCAGATCTTGGCTTCGCGATGGCGGCGGCTCTGGAAGGTTTCTCGTACCGTGGCTTTTTCCGTATCGAAGACTTAGGTCAGGGGCTTCTTATAGGCGAAGAGGCGGCATCAGAAGGGGTCTGGGGCCACCAGACACTAGGGCAGCGCGCCCCCCCTGGGCCGCGCCGCCACCATGTGTGGGCCCCCTGTGGCCCCTCTCTGGCGGCTCTCGGGTGTTCTGGAAGCTTCATGCAATCCTAAGACTCTGGGCGTTGATTTCCTCCAATTCCGAGAATATTTCCTTACTAGGATTTCTGAAACCAAAAACAGCAGAAAATAGCAACTAGCCCTTCGGCATCTCGTCAATAGGTTAGTTCCGGAAAACGCATAAAAACGATATAAAGTGTGCATAAAAACATGTAGATATCATCAATAATGTGGCATGGAACATAAGAAATTATCGATACGTCGGAGACGTATCAGCATCCCCAAGCTTAGTTTCTGCTCGTCCCGAGCAGGTAAACGATAACAAAGATAATTTCTGGAGTGACATGCCATCATAATCTTGATCATACTATTGTAAGCACATGTAATGAATGCAGCGATCCAAAACAATGGTAAATGACATGAGTAAACAAATGAATCATATAGCAAAGACTTTTCATGAATAGTACTTTCAAGACAAGCATCAATAAGTCTTGCATAAGAGTTAACTCATAAAGCAATAATTCAAAGTAAAGGTATTGAAGCAACACAAAGGAATATTAAGTTTCAGCGGTTGCTTTCAACTTATAACATGTAGATCTCATGGATATTATCAATGTAAAGTAATATAACAAGTGCAATATGCAAGTATGTAGGAATCAATGCACAGTTCACACAAGTGTTTGCTTCTTGAGATGGAGAGAAATAGGTGAACTGACTCAACATAAAAGTAAAAGAATGGCCCTTCGCAGAGGGAAGCATTGATTGCTATATTTGTGCTAGAGCTTTGGTTTTGAAAACAAGAAACAATTTTGTCAACGGTAGTAATAAAGCATATGTGTCATGTAAATTATATCCTACAAGTTGCAAGCCTCATGCATAGTATACTAATAGTGCCCGCACCTTGTCCTAATTAGCTCGGATTACCTGGATTATCATCGCAATACATATGTTTTAACCAAGTGTCACAAAGGGGTACCTCTATGCACTTTGTACAAAGGTCTAAGGAGAAAGCTCGCATTGGATTTCTCGCTTTTGATTATTCTCAACTTAGACATCCATACCGGGACAACATAGACAACAGATAATGGACTCCTCTTTAATGCTTAAGCATTCAACAACAATTAATTTTCTCATATGAGATTGAGGACATTTGTCCAAAACTGAAACTTCCACCATGGATCATGGCTTTAGTTAGCGGCCCAATGTTCTTCTCTAACAGTATGCATGCTCAAACCATTCAACTCATGGTAAATCGCCCTTACTTCAGACAAGACGAACATGCATAGCAACGCACATGATATTCAACAAAGAGTTGATGGCGTCCCCAGGAACATGGTTATCGCTCAACAAGCAACTTATAAGAGATAAGATGCATAAGTACATATTCATTACCACAATAGTTTTTAGGCTATTTGTCCCATGAGCTATATATTGCAAAGGTAGAGAATGGAAATTTTAAAGGTAGCACTCTGTAACATCCCAAGTTTCAATAAAATGAACAAGAGTAACTAGTTCAAGAATCCAAAAATCAGGGTTAACAAAAACTTTTCTCACCATATAGGTTTATGCATATAGATCACCTTATTAATTATTTTGAGTGTGCACTTGCCATGATGTTTGCTTATGTGTTCTCTCTCACTCTAAAACCCTAGCAATGATCACTTGATCACCCAAAGTCAAATAAAAAGAAAATAGAAAAGAAATAATAAAAACCCAACTTCACACACCCATAAGGCTTAGGCCATTTTTACAAATCTTTGTTATAGACCTTTTTGGTTTGCACCATTGGGTGTAAATGGATACCAAACATATATTAACAACTTTGGAAACCCTCAAACACTTTTCAAATCAAATTTGAAGCAATTTTGAGCTCACATGTGATTATGGTCACATGAGCCATTTTTAGTCTGATGCTCACTTTGAGCCCCTGGTTTTCTTCTTTCCACTTCTAAACTTTGTCAAACCTTTTCACCTCATCCAAGACAACATCAAGCACTACAACTTTGCCCAAAACCATCACCCCAAATTCATCACCAATTTCAAATAGGAAGCAAGCAAAGTTGGAACTTTCTCACAAAAACAAGATCATATGCAAAATGTGATTTTGCATATCAATTCCATTTTGACCACCACCACCACCAAAATGCTCCATCTATTATATGATTTCAACCCACCAAAAAGAATTTCAAAATTCAAAAATATTTTTCTTGCGGGCATTCTGTCGAACACCTTGTATGCAGGGAATCAAATTAAGCCCATACCTCATTTTCTACTTGGACTTGGTCCAACCTTGACCTCTCTGCAGCTCTGGAGCTTCATCACACATCCTAGCACCAGTGCCAAGCCCTGCCAACCTCTCCACTTGCTCACCATGACAATGGCATGACCATGCCGTGGCATGGCATGGCCATCCCATGCCCTCTCTCTCCCCTCTCACCTCGAGAGATGCACCACCATGTCCCGGACGCTCCCTGCACTCCCCCGAACCTGCCCGTGCCTCCCCATGGTCACCCCGACGCGTGCACACGCGGCGTCGACGTGGCCAGACGCGCCCGAGCGTGCACACACACGCTCCAGACGCGCATGGCGCCAGCCCCGGACGCGCCGAGCGCGCCTCGCCTCGTCACCTCGGCCCGTCCCTCGCCACCGGCGCTGCGGGATGACTCGCCTCAACACCAGGACCCCGCCAGACACCACCACGAGCCTTCCCGCGCCCTGTCGCCGTCGAGGAGGACGACGACGTCCGCCACAGTGCCCACGGACGCGTGACGCGCGCCACTATGCTTGACCACCGAAAACTGTTCTGAGCACACCGTGACGCTCCCTGAGCCTGTCTGAGCCAAGCCATACCCTCGCCCACGCCGTTGATCGACGGGAGAGCGCCATGGCCGTCGTCACCGTGACCACCCGCCGCTGCTCGGAGCCGCTATAAAAGGAGCACTCCGCGCCCCAAACTGAGCACGCCAATCTCTTCCCCACCTCACCACAGTTCTCCTCGCCGCCTCAATTTCATCTATTAGCCACCGCACCGCCGCAATTGCTAGCTCGCTGCCGCCGCCCGTAGCCGAAGCTCGCCGGAGAAGGAGGCCGCCCCAGGACGCGCCGCTGCTTCCAGGCGCTTCACCATCGTCGACAACGTCGCGGCGCACCACTCCGACGACCGCCGGAGCTCCGACGACCTCTCCGACCCCCTGCTGCCGCCGCGCTGCCTCTGCTTCTCGCCGTCGACGACGACAACCCTCGGCCGTTAGATCATCGCCTGATCCAACGCCTCTCCTTCCCCGTACCGGTTCGGTGAGTAACTCCCGCTGACAAGTGGGACCCGCCGTCAGACGGCCTGCTCGCGCTGGACGCGAAGTGGGCCGGCCCAACTCTTTTTCTCTCCGCAGCCCAAGTTCCTTTCCCGCGCAAGCCCACCTATTTGAATTCAAATTTGGAAATTAGATGAAATATACAATCTGATGCAAACTTTGAAATTCAATTGTGACAAATCCACTCAGCCAATTTTTTGCAAACTTTATATTTTTAGAAACCTTATGAAATTATCTACACCTTGCCACTGGATAGAACCCTAGATCCTTTGTAGAATTAAAGTGACAAAATAAACAAGGCAGGGACTTTTCTGCCTTATAATAATTCTTAAAAATCAACCATAAATGCTTTTCAGTTAATTCCACCTCCAATAATTCACTTTTCACTTATACTAATTGTTTCTACAAAAATATGCCATGCTTTCTTTGGATGATCATGGTTTAGTTGATTTAAATGCCTTATGGCTATTTTCTAGTCAAAGATATTATCCAAAACTATTAAGAAATCTTATGTGGGAGTTTTCCCTCATTTAAATCTTGTCACCACCAATTCCAAATGAAGTGGAGACTCTGGTTATTTAGGTCCCATAGGAATTGTTGGTGATATTAAATCTTTGTTATGCTAGAATTAAATGGTATGAGGTGCTCACCTCATTTAAATCTTTTTCTCCAAATGCTAAGTGTGAAGAGGTTGACTTGGGTCAACCTAGGTCACATATTATGTATAAGAGAAATTAAATCTTAATAAGATAATGAGAGGAAATTATTTCTCTAAATAATTCAAAGTAACATTTAAGTTTAGTATGAGAGGAAATTATTTTTCTTAAATACTAAGAAAAACACATCCACCAACTTATTAGCCAAATGTGATGCTAGTTTAGGTGTGTGAACCATGTTTGTGCATAGTTTAGTAGATTAGTTTGGTGGGATGATTGTGTACTCCGTATTCGTATTTTAGACGCTAGTACCGAGGAGTACCAGGAGGAGGAGGAGGTCTACTTCCAGGAAGAAGAAGACCACTTTGACCAGTTTCCCAACCAAGGCAAGATAATACTCTTGCAAAGTGCAAAGCTCACCATGAGCAAGGCATTACCCCATTTACTTGATGCTTATGATCCTATTTTCCCAGTTTTACTTTACAAGCTTTATTTACTTTTGTTTTATCAAAGTACTTCTTGAGTTATGAATTACTAGATTAGTATGGAGTTAGTACAAGAGTATCAAACTTAGCCTAGAAGCAAAGCAAATACTTAGCACCCCTCACACATAGTGGCTAGTGCTAAATTTAAATTGACTACTCTAGATGGGAACAATGTGTTGATGAAATAATGATGGTGAAAACCTTGGAATGATTAGTCATTTCCATTGAAAGATTTTGAAGGTGAATATGACACTGAAGTTGACTTGGGGACTTTGGCTAAAAACTGATGATTGATTGGATGCGATACCATTCCAATGTTAAGTACCCCCACAATACCTGATTATGGGTAGGGCTTAACTAGAAATTTATGTGTCTTAGTATGGGTTCCCTCTGAACGCACGTCATAGGGGTTATGCTTGAGGCTGCCTCCGTTGTTGAGAAATGATGTGAATTGATGGTGAATTGTACGGCCAAGCCCTGTGCAGTTCCCGGGTTAACAGTTGGTTTTCACCGGGAGGCCAAGCTCATGGGGAGAGGTGCCTATACTAGGGTGTGTAAGTGAAAGGTTAACGGTTGATGATCCGCGTACTGAGTTACGATTATTCGGGGTTTTATCCCTGACGGATGTAATCAAATGTTGTGGCACAAGTGTGCAACCTCTGCAGAGTGTAGAACTATTCGAATAGCCGCGTCCGCGGATATGGACAATTGGAAAGGCCATTCTGTTTCCGTCATCAGAATTTATATCTTTGTGACTGGTGTTTTTGAACTTGAACTTGAAAGGTGACTTTGACTTTGAATCACAACCGAGTTGTGGGAATGACACTAATGTTCCCACTTGAGTTAGTTAGCACTTGAGGAGTTGTTTACAAGAGTGTTTATGAAATAAAATTGGCTTTATGCAAATAAACTTAGAGCTTAGAACACCTTCAATAGTAATGTTAGTACTTACATTAGTATTAGATTGCGAGTACATAAAGTACTCACGGCTTTGTCCCTGGCTATTCAAATGGCCAGACTATGAAGCCGAGCAGCAGTACGAGGAGGACGATCAGCAGGAAGTCTACAACAACTAGGAGCTTCTAACGTCAAGCGTTGGCCTGTGGACTAGAGAGTCCTTGTATCTTACGCTTCCGCTATGAACTTGTGTTTGTTCGTTGATCATTAGATCAACTATTCGTGTAATATGGATCATGTGTTTCCAAGTTGTAAGACTTTATGGTTTGTAATGAATGATGACTGTGATACTTAACTATTATGCCTCGCAACAACATTTTCCTGGGATTGCGATGTATGACATAATAGGCATCCGGACTTTAAAAATCCGGGTGTTGACAAGTTGGTATCAGAGCCATTGTTTGACCTTAGGAGACCCTAGTTAGAAATGGACGTTCTGAAAAATTGAGTTTCAAAAAGAAATGAAGTATTTCTGAAAATTTTAATCTTTGTCTTCTCCTTGAGCTCTTTGGAAAAACAAGAAGTCATGCTCTTCCTTAGAAATATAACTAAAATTTTGCCACACTTGTTCACTTCTCTAACTTAATCCTTTACTTCACTTTCAGATGGAGCCCGTGAACACGAAGTTTTACTAGCTTGGGAATGGGGGAAGCTTGATCTTCGAGCACGACCTCAACGCCCTGTCCGACCACCTTGGTCGCCCGCACCCAGAGTTCCACGGATCGCAGATCGCGAACCAGCCAGGAGGCGAGCTGCAGTGGATCATCACCGCTGACTTGAGGGGCAAGATGGAGCCTCCCACTTCTGAGAGGATCCTCTTCTCCTTCATGGAGAGCAACTGGCTGGACGGACTCGCTCGCGGACTTCAGGAGGGACTCGCACGCCTGTGCGGGATGAGCGGGGAGGCACTCAAGCACCCTCGCTTTTCGCACCTTGCGAGGCGTAACTCTGCTGGAGAGCCCATGGACATGACATCTCACCCGGAGCTGAAGCACCATGTGGAGCATCTCGACTTCATGCTGTACCACACTCAGCAGGATCTCGACCACTCCCGTGAGTACGCCAACCAGACTCACGCCCGCATCATCGAGCAAGGAGACGCCATCAAGATGCTCGCCAACGACCGCAGGACTCTCCGCCAGCAGCGTGCGAAGAAGGATGCCACTATCACCCGCCTCCGCGCGAAGATAGCCGCACTCGAGGCCACTGTCAAGGCCCAGGAGGAGCAGATGAAGAAAATGGAGGAAGATGGAGAAGACATTCAGGGAGGAAGCAACTACCTGAGTGACGACAACGACTTCGAGGAAGATGAGAACACCGAGGGGGAAGACTACGACTTCCTGGACGACGAGGATGATGACCACACCCCCATCGATGTTGATGAGGAGGAGGAGTAGTTCACTTATGCACTATCGTAGGTGTGAGTTGTATCCCGCCCCATGTATCGTAGCTTGGAGAAGAAGGGTTCTTAAAACCCTTAGTGTGTTAGCTTGTAATGTGTGTTGTTTGCTATGAATGAATGTATGTTTGTGTCATCATGAAAAGACTTCAAGTTTTAAGCTTTTGAACTCAAACACAAAACAAGCCATAGAAAATTTCCCCCTTATCTCATGATCAATCTCAATACTCAGATGGCCCCTCCAACTCGCAACGCGAACCAAGATGCTATGATGCAGATGTTGCAAGTTATGCTGGAAGATAGAGAAGCAGAAAGAGCTGAAAGGCAAGCCAACATTGCAGCACTTCAACAGCTTGTCAACAACAATCAAGGCCACCATGATCATCCAGGATCTAAGCTCAAGAACTTCCAGAACACCAACCCACCAGTTTTCAGCAAGACTGAGGAACCACTTGATGCAGATGATTGGCTCCAAACTATGGAGAACAATCTAGAAGTAGCTGGAGTGGAAGAGAATGAGAAAGTGCTGTTTGCAACGCACTACTTAGCAGGACCAGCAAGAGCTTGGTGGACAAGCACCCGTGCCATGAACGCGGGACAGTTCATGACTTGGACTGATTTCAAGCTCAAGTTCAGCAAGTACCATGTGCCCCCGGGTCTGATAAA
This sequence comes from Lolium perenne, assembly GCF_019359855.2. Lineage (NCBI taxonomy): Eukaryota > Viridiplantae > Streptophyta > Magnoliopsida > Poales > Poaceae > Lolium > Lolium perenne. The sequence goes on along the minus strand of NC_067246.2, from coordinate 186,617,011 downwards.
GAAGATGAGAGATGAATTCCGTGAACTGAAGCAAGGCCGGATGTCCGTGGTGGAATACCGCGACAAGTTTCTCACACTGTCAAGGTACGCCCCGGATGAGACCGACACTACTGAGAAGAGGAAGGAAAGGTTCCTGAATGGACTGCATGATGAGATGCAGACTGTGTTGATCAACATCCCCTTTGCCGACCTCGAAGCCCTTGTTGACTCCGCCATCCAGATGGAAGGCAAACTGCACCAAGCCAGCGAGAACCGCAAGCGCCGCATGATGAATCGCAGTGGGCCCAGCAATGCCCCAAGGTATCGCCCCAACTCGGGCGGAGGTTTCAGAACCAACAAGCCCAATGCACAGATGTCACGTCCGGTTTATCAGAACCGGAGTGGAGGAAACCCCAGGCCAGGAGGCCACCACAACAACAGCAACTACAACACCAACAACAACTTCAACCGCGCTCCGCCAAGAGCCCCCAACAACCACAACAGCAACAACAACACCAACACCGCACCAAGGACCGGGAGCAATGCAATTCCCGTCGCGAACAAGCAAGACAAGACCACCATCACTTGCTATGAGTGTGGTGTAGTGGGGCATTACTCCAATGAGTGTCCCAAGAGGCTCGCCAAGCTCGCAGGCAACCCCGCACCACCTGCTCAGCAGCAACGCCGTGTCTCCACCGGCAAGAAGTTCGCCCCCAACAACCCGAACAACCGCGGGGGTCGCCTCTACCACATGAATGCTGAGGAAGCCCAGGAAGCACCTGACGTGGTGCTGGGTATGTTCTCTGTTAACTCAATACCAGCAAGAGTGTTGTTTGATTCTGGAGCATCGCATTCGTTCGTTACAGAAGATTTTGTGTGCACTAGTAAGATTCAACCAATCAGCTTGAAACATGTCATGGTAGTTCAAATACCTGGATCAACAACTAAAGCTAGAAAATTTTGCAAAGATGTACCCATCAGAATCCATGAAATAGACTTTTATGCAAACTTGATTGTTCTGGGAACAAAAGGATTGGAAGTAGTCCTGGGTATGGACTGGATGGCGAAACATCATGGATTGATAGACTGCGCCAAGAAGGCCATCACCATGACAAGTAGCACCGGAATAATAATAGAACACCTATCTGAAAAACTACCAAGAAAATTTACCTGCAACCAAAGTGTAGCCAAGCCAACTCTGGATCAAATCAGGGTCGTTTGTCGATACCCTGATGTGTTTCCGGATGATCTACCCGGTATGCCCCCGGATCGGGATATCGAGTTCATCATCGAGTTAATCCCTGGAACAGGACCTATAGCCCAGAGAGCCTATAGCATGAACCCCGCAGAGTTAATGGAACTGAAGAAGCAACTGGATGATATGCTGTACAAAGGTCTGATTCGACCAAGTGCGTCGCCTTGGAGATCACCCGTTTTGTTTGTGGATAAAAAGGACGGTGCCACTCGTTTGGTTACGGATTATCGTAAGCTTAACGATGTCACCATCAAGAACAAATATCCCTTGCCAAAGATAGAAGACCTGTTTGACCAGCTGACCGGTGCCCAAATTTTCTCAAAGATTGATCTGAGGACAAAGTTACCATCAACTGAAGATCCGAGCAACAGATATTCCAAAGACTGCCTTTACCACCAGATATGGACTGTATGAGTACAATGTCATGTCCTTTGGACTGACCAATGCCCCCGCTTACTTCATGAATCTCATGAACAAGATCTTTATGGAATTCCTGGACAAGTTTGTCGTTGTCTTCATCGACGACATCCTTATCTACTCCAAATCAGAAGAAGAACATGAGCAACATTTGGAAGTGGTTCTAGAAACCCTTAGGCAACATCAGTTGTACGCCAAGTTTAGCAAATGTGAGTTTTGGTTAAGAGAAGTGGGATTCCTGGGACACATCTTGTCTGCAGGAGGAATTGCTGTAGATCCCGCAAAAATCAAAACCGTTGAGGAATGGAAGGCCCCAACCACCCAGACGGAAGTCCGAGCATTTCTAGGATTGGCGGGATATTACCGCCGATTCGTTGAAGGATTTTCCAGTATCGCAAGACCAATGACTCAACTGTTGAAGAAGGACCGGAAATTTGACTGGAATGACAAGTGTGAAGAAAGCTTTCAGCTACTCAAACTCAGATTAACCACCGCCCCAATACTGATCATGCCCGATGTCACCAAGCCATTTGATGTCTATTGTGATGCATCCAAGACTGGACTTGGATGTGTGTTGATGCAAGAAGGCAAGGTGATATCTTACCTATCAAGGCAACTGAAGCAACATGAACAAAATTATCCAACTCATGATTTGGAGTTAGCAGCCGTAGTGTTAGCCTTGAAGGTTTGGCGTCATTACCTCATGGGTAATCGATGCGAGATATATTCAGATCACAAGAGCCTGAAGTACATCTTCACCCAGAAGGAGCTGAACATGAGACAGCGCAGATGGATTGAATTAATCAAGGATTACGACATGGAAATTCACTACCACCCCGGCAAGGCCAATGTGGTAGCGGATGCCTTGAGCAGACTGCCGTGTCAGTTGAACTCCATGATCGCAATAGAGCAACCAAGCCTGTACCAAGAGTTTGAACAATTCCGACTAGAGCTAGTGAGCGAAGGATTCCTCGCCAGCATTGAACTCCAACCCACTTTGATGAGCCAGATAAAAGAAGCCCAGAAGGGAAATGCCAGCATTGACGGAATAAAGAGTCAGATAGCTGCAGGAAAGGCACCAGGATTCACCGTAGACGAAGCCGGAGTTCTTTGGTACAAAGAACGTCTCTGCGTACCATCGGACTCTGACTTGAAACAAGTCATTCTGCAAGAAGCCCATGACACCCTTTATTCAATTCACCCCGGAGGTACCAAGATGTACCAAGACCTGAAGGAACAATTCTGGTGGCACGGAATGAAGCGAGAGATAGGAAGCTACATCGCCAAGTGTGATATCTGTCAGCGAGTCAAAGCAGAACATCAACGACCCGCAGGCCTGTTGCAACCTTTACAGATTCCTGAGTGGAAATGGGATTCTGTCGGTATGGACTTTATCACAGGATTGCCCAAATCTAGCAGAGGAAATGACTCCATTTGGGTAGTCATCAATAGGTTAACCAAGGTTGCACATTTCATCCCTGTCAAGACCACATACCAAGGCCCAAAGCTAGCTGAGTTATACATATCCAGAATAGTCAGCACACGCACGGAACACCGAAGTCAATTGTGTCAGATAGAGGATCACAATTCACCTCAAGATTCTGGCAGAAAGTGCATGAAGGACTAGGAACCCGTCTGAATTTCAGCACAGCCTACCACCCGCAGACTGACGGACAGACTGAGAGAGTCAACCAGATCCTAGAAGATATGTTGAGAGCCTGTGTGCTAGAGTACGGATCCAAATGGGAAGACTGCTTACCATATGCAGAATTCTCCTACAACAATAGCTATCAAGCCAGCTTACAGATGGCCCCCTTTGAAGCCCTGTACGGAAGGAAATGCCGTACCCCTCTGAACTGGTCGGAAGTCGGAGATAGTCAAGTCTTCGGCCCCGACGTTCTCCGCGAAGCCGAAGAAAAGGTGCACAAGATCCGCGAGTACCTCAAGACCGCCCAGTCCAGACAAAAGAGCTACGCCGACAAGAGACGCCGAGAGATGACATTCGAGATCGGAGATTTTGTGTATCTCAAAGTCTCACCCCTCAAAGGAATGCAGAGATTCCAACTTAAAGGAAAGCTCGCCCCCAGATATGTCGGACCATTCAAGATTCTGGATCGCCGAGGAGAAGTCTCATATCAGTTGGAACTACCGGAAGAGATGTCCGCCGTACACAATGTGTTTCACATCTCACTGCTTCGGAAGTGTCTAGAAGTGCCTGAGAAGACCGAAGTATTCAAGAACATCGACCACAGAGCCATTGATATCAACAAGGACCTAACCTACCGCGAAGTGCCTATTCGCATCCTTGAAGAAGCATTCAGGACCACCCGCACCAGAAGTATCAAATTCCTGAAAATACAATGGAGTAACCACACCGAAGAAGAAGCAACTTGGGAACGCGAGGAAGATATGAAGAAGGAATACCCAAATCTCTTTAGTACCTAGTTTTCTCTAGATCTCGGGACGAGATCTTTTGTAAGGGGGAAGGGTTTGTAACATCCCAAGTTTCAATAAAATGAACAAGAGTAACTAGTTCAAGAATCCAAAAATCAGGGTTAACAAAAACTTTTCTCACCATATAGGTTTATGCATATAGATCACCTTATTAATTATTTTGAGTGTGCACTTGCCATGATGTTTGCTTATGTGTTCTCTCTCACTCTAAAACCCTAGCAATGATCACTTGATCACCCAAAGTCAAATAAAAAGAAAATAGAAAAGAAATAATAAAAACCCAACTTCACACACCCATAAGGCTTAGGCCATTTTTACAAATCTTTGTTATAGACCTTTTTGGTTTGCACCATTGGGTGTAAATGGATACCAAACATATATTAACAACTTTGGAAACCCTCAAACACTTTTCAAATCAAATTTGAAGCAATTTTGAGCTCACATGTGATTATGGTCACATGAGCCATTTTTAGTCTGATGCTCACTTTGAGCCCCTGGTTTTCTTCTTTCCACTTCTAAACTTTGTCAAACCTTTTCACCTCATCCAAGACAACATCAAGCACTACAACTTTGCCCAAAACCATCACCCCAAATTCATCACCAATTTCAAATAGGAAGCAAGCAAAGTTGGAACTTTCTCACAAAAACAAGATCATATGCAAAATGTGATTTTGCATATCAATTCCATTTTGACCACCACCACCACCAAAATGCTCCATCTATTATATGATTTCAACCCACCAAAAAGAATTTCAAAATTCAAAAATATTTTTCTTGCGGGCATTCTGTCGAACACCTTGTATGCAGGGAATCAAATTAAGCCCATACCTCATTTTCTACTTGGACTTGGTCCAACCTTGACCTCTCTGCAGCTCTGGAGCTTCATCACACATCCTAGCACCAGTGCCAAGCCCTGCCAACCTCTCCACTTGCTCACCATGACAATGGCATGACCATGCCGTGGCATGGCATGGCCATCCCATGCCCTCTCTCTCCCCTCTCACCTCAGTAGATGCACCACCATGTCCTGGACGCTCCCACGCACTCCCCCGAACCTGCCCGTGCCTCGCCATGGTCACCACAACGCGTGCACAAGCGGGCGTCGTCTTGGCCATACGCGCCAGAGCGTGCACACACACGCTCCAGACGCGCATGGCGCCAGCCCTGGACGCGCCGTAGCGCGCCTCGCCTCGTCACCTCAGCCCGTCCCTCGCCACCAGCGCTGCAGACGACTCGCCTCAACACCGGGACCCCGCCGCACACCACCACGAGCCTTCCCGCGCCCTGTCGCCGTCGAGGAGGACGACGACGTCCGCCACGGTGCCCACGGACGCGTGACGCGCGCCACTATGCTTGACCACCGAAAACTGTTTCGAGCACACCGTGACGCTCCCTGAGCCTGTCTGAGCCAAGCCATACCCTCGCCCACGCCGTTGATCGACGGGAGAGCGCCATGGCCGTCGTCACCGTGACCACCCGCCGCTGCTCGGAGCCGCTATAAAAGGAGCACTCCGCGCCCCAAACTGAGCACGCCAATCTCTTCCCCACCTCACCACAGTTCTCCTCGCCGCCTCAATTTCATCTATTAGCCACCGCACCGCCGCAATTGCTAGCTCGCTGCCGCCGCCCGTAGCCGAAGCTCGCCGGAGAAGGAGGCCGCCCCAGGACGCGCCGCTGCTTCCAGGCGCTTCACCATCGTCGACAACGTCGCGGCGCACCACTCCGACGACCGCCGGAGCTCCGACGACCTCTCCGACCCCCTGCTGCCGCCGCGCTCGCCTCTGCTTCTCGCCGTCGACGACGACAACCCTCGGCCGTTAGATCATCGCCTGATCCAACGCCTCTCCTTCCCCGTACCGGTTCGGTGAGTAACTCCCGCTGACAAGTGGGACCCGCCGTCAGACGGCCTGCTCGCGCTGGACGCGAAGTGGGCCGGCCCAACTCTTTTTCTCTCCGCAGCCCAAGTTCCTTTCCCGCGCAAGCCCACCTATTTGAATTCAAATTTGGAAATTAGATGAAATATACAATCTGATGCAAACTTTGAAATTCAATTGTGACAAATCCACTCAGCCAATTTTTTGCAAACTTTATATTTTTAGAAACCTTATGAAATTATCTACACCTTGCCACTGGATAGAACCCTAGATCCTTTGTAGAATTAAAGTGACAAAATAAACAAGGCAGGGACTTTTCTGCCTTATAATAATTCTTAAAAATCAACCATAAATGCTTTTCAGTTAATTCCACCTCCAATAATTCACTTTTCACTTATACTAATTGTTTCTACAAAAATATGCCATGCTTTCTTTGGATGATCATGGTTTAGTTGATTTAAATGCCTTATGGCTATTTTCTAGTCAAAGATATTATCCAAAACTATTAAGAAATCTTATGTGGGAGTTTTCCCTCATTTAAATCTTGTCACCACCAATTCCAAATGAAGTGGAGACTCTGGTTATTTAGGTCCCATAGGAATTGTTGGTGATATTAAATCTTTGTTATGCTAGAATTAAATGGTATGAGGTGCTCACCTCATTTAAATCTTTTTCTCCAAATGCTAAGTGTGAAGAGGTTGACTTGGGTCAACCTAGGTCACATATTATGTATAAGAGAAATTAAATCTTAATAAGATAATGAGAGGAAATTATTTCTCTAAATAATTCAAAGTAACATTTAAGTTTAGTATGAGAGGAAATTATTTTTCTTAAATACTAAGAAAAACACATCCACCAACTTATTAGCCAAATGTGATGCTAGTTTAGGTGTGTGAACCATGTTTGTGCATAGTTTAGTAGATTAGTTTGGTGGGATGATTGTGTACTCCATATTCGTATTTTAGACGCTAGTACCGAGGAGTACCAGGAGGAGGAGGAGGTCTACTTCCAGGAAGAAGAAGACCACTTTGACCAGTTTCCCAACCAAGGCAAGATAATACTCTTGCAAAGTGCAAAGCTCACCATGAGCAAGGCATTACCCCATTTACTTGATGCTTATGATCCTATTTTCCCAGTTTTACTTTACAAGCTTTATTTACTTTTGTTTTATCAAAGTACTTCTTGAGTTATGAATTACAAGATTAGTATGGAGTTAGTACAAGAGTATCAAACTTAGCCTAGAAGCAAAGCAAATACTTAGCACCCCTCACACATAGTGGCTAGTGCTAAATTTAAATTGACTACTCTAGATGGGAACAATGTGTTGATGAAATAATGATGGTGAAAACCTTGGAATGATTAGTCATTTCCATTGAAAGATTTTGAAGGTGAATATGACACTGAAGTTGACTTGGGGACTTTGGCTAAAAACTGATGATTGATTGGATGCGATACCATTCCAATATTAAGTACCCCCACAATATCTGATTATGGGTAGGGCTTAACTGGAAATTTATGTGTCTTAGTATGGGTTCCCTCTGAACGCACGTCATAGGGGTTATGCTTGAGGCTGCCTCCGTTGTTGAGAAATGATGTGAATTGATGGTGAATTGTACGGCCAAGCCCTGTGCAGTTCCCGGGTTAACGATTGGTTTTCACCGGAGGCCAAGCTCATGGGGAGAGGTGCCTATACTAGGGTGTGTAAGTGAAAGGTTAACGGTTGATGATCCGCGTACTGAGTTACGATTATTCGGGGTTTTATCCCTGACGGATGTAATCAAATGTTGTGGCACAAGTGTGCAACCTCTGCAGAGTGTAGAACTATTCGAATAGCCGCATCCGCGGATATGGACAATTGGAAAGGCCATTCTGTTTCCGTCATCAGAATTTATATCTTTGTGACTGGTGTTTTTGAACTTGAACTTGAAAGGTGACTTTGACTTTGAATCACAACCGAGTTGTGGGAATGACACTAATGTTCCCACTTGAGTTAGTTAGCACTTGAGGAGTTGTTTACAAGAGTGTTTATGAAATAAAATTGGCTTTATGCAAATAAACTTAGAGCTTAGAACACCTTCAATAGTAATGTTAGTACTTACATTAGTATTAGATTGCGAGTACATAAAGTACTCACGGCTTTGTCCCTGGCTATTCAAATGGCTAGACTATGAAGCCGAGCAGCAGTACGAGGAGGACGATCAGCAGGAAGTCTACCACAACTAGGAGCTTCTAACGTCAAGCGTTGGCCTGTGGACTAGAGAGTCCTTGTATCTTACGCTTCCGCTATGAACTTGTGTTTGTTCGTTGATCATTAGATCAACTATTCGTGTAATATGGATCATGTGTTTCCAAGTTGTAAGACTTTATGGTTTGTAATGAATGATGACTGTGATACTTAACTATTATGCCTCGCAACAACATTTTCCTGGGATTGCGATGTATGACATAATAGGCATCCGGACTTTAAAAATCTGGGTGTTGACACACTCAAGCAATTTACTTTGGAATGGCGGAGAAATACCATGTAGTAGGTAGGTATGGTGGACACAAATGGCATAGTGGTTGGCTCACGGATTTTGGATGCATGAGAAGTATTCCCTCTCGATACAAGGCTTAGGCTAGCAAGGCTATTTGAAAAAAACACAAGGATGAACCTTTGCAGCAAAACTCACATAAAAGTCATATTGTAAACATTATAAGACTCTACACCGTCTTCCTTGTTGTTCAAACTCTTTACTAGAAATTATCTAGACCTTAGAGAGACCAATTATGCAAACCAAATTTTAGCAAGCTCTATGTATTTCTTAATTAATAGGTGCAAAGTATATGATGCAAGAGCTTAAACATGAGCACAACAATTGCCAAGTATCAAATTATCTAAGACATTTTACCAATTACTACATGTAGCATTTCCCGATTCCAACCATATAACAATTTAACGAAGAAGATTCAACCTTCGCCATGAATACTATGAGTAAAGCCTAAGGACATATTTGTCCATATGCAACAGCGGAGCGTGTCTCTCTCCCACACAATGAATGCTAGGATCCAACTTTATTCAAACAAAACAAAAACAAAAGCAAACAGACGCTCCAAGCAAAGTACATAAGATGTGATGGAATAAAAATATAGTTTCACTAGAGGAACCTGATAATGTTGTCGATGAAGAAGGGGATGCCTTGGGCATCCCCAAGCTTAGACACTTGAGTCTTTTTGAAATATGCAGGGGTGAACCACCGGGGCATCCGCAAGCTTAGAGCTTTCACTCTCCTTGATCATATTGTATCATCTCCCTCTCTTGATCCTTGAAAACTTCCTCCACACCAAACTCAAAACAACTCATTAGAGGGTTAGTGCACAATCAAAATTTACATGTTCAGAGGTGACATAATCATTCTTAACACTTCTGGACATTGCACAAAGCTACTGAAAGTGAATGGAATCGAAAAATCCATCAAGCATAGCAAAACAGGCAATGCGAAATAAAAGGCAGAATCTGTCAAAACAGAACAGTCCATAAAGACGAATTTTATTGAGGCACCAGACTTGCTCAAATGAAAATGCTCAAATAGAATGAAAGTTGCGTACATATCTGAGGATCACTCACGTAAATTGGCATAATTTTCTGAGTTACCTACAGAGAATTAGGCCCAGATACGTGACAGCAAGAAATCTGTTTCTGCGCAGTAATCCAAATCTAGTATGAACCTTACTATCAAAGACTTTACTTGGCACAACAATGCAACAAAATTAAGATAATGAGAGGTTGCTACAGTAGTAACAACTTCCAAGACTCAAATATAAAACAAAATTGTTGTAGCAAAATAAACACATGGGTTATCTCCCAAGAAGTTCTTTCTTTATAGCCATTAAGATGGGCTCAACAGTTTTAATGATGCACTCGCAAGAAATAGTATTTGAAGCAAAAAGAGAGCATCAAGAAGCAAATTCAAAACACATTTAAGCCTAACATGCTTCCTATGCATAGGAATCTTGTAAATAAATAAATTCAAGAAGCATAATGCAACGAGCATAGAAAGATAAAACAAGTGCAGCTTCAAGATTTTCAGCAAAAAGAGAGGTGTTTTAGTAACATGAAAATTTCTACAACCATATTTTCCTCTCTCATAATAACTTTCAGTAGCATCATGAACAAACTCAACAATATAACTATCACATAAAGCATTCTTATCATGAGTCTGATACGTCTCCGACGTATCGATAATTTCTTATGTTCCATGCCACATTATTGATGTTATCTACATGTTTTATGCACACTTTATGTCATATTCGTGCATTTTCTGGAACTAACCTATTAACAAGATGCCGAAGTGCCAGTTCCTGTTTTCTGCTGTTTTTGGTTTCAGAAATCCTAGTAACGAAATATTCTCGGAATCGGACGAAATCAACGCCCAAGTTCCTATTTTCACCGGAAGCATCCAGAACACCCGGGAAGGACCAGAGGGGGGGCACTGGGCCCCCAGACCATAGGCCGGCGCGGCCCAGGCCCTGGCCGCGCCGCCCTATGGTGTCGTCGCCCCTTCGACCCTCCTGCGCCGCCTCTTCGCCTATTTAAAGCCCCTGGATCGAAAACCCTGATAAGTCGACGAAACCCACAGAAACCTTCCAGAGCCGCCGCCATCGCGAAGCCAAGATCTGGGGGACAGGAGTCTCTGTTCTGGCACGCTGCCGGAACGGGGAAGTGCCCCCGGAAGGCTTCTCCATCGACACCGCTGCCATCTCCACCGCCATCTTCATCACCGCTGCTGCTCCCATGAGGAGGGAGTAGTTCTCCATCGAGGCTCGGGGCTGTACCGGTAGCTATGTGGTTAATCTCTCTCCTATGTACTTCAATACAATGATCTCATGAGCTGCTTTACATGATTGAGATCCATATGATGAGCTTTGTATCGCTACTAGTTGTGTGCTACTCATGTGATGTTATTAAAGTAGTCTATTCCTCCTGCATGGTGTAAAGGTGACTAGTGTGTGCACCATGTGGTTCTTGTCGTAGGCTATGATCATGATCTCTTGTAGATTGTGGAGTTAATTATCATTATGATAGTATTGATGTGATCTATTCCTCCTTCATAGTGTAATGTGGGCAGTGTGTGCACTATGTTAGTTCTTGGTTTATTTTGCAATGATCTATTATGCTCTAAGGTTATTTAAATATGAACATTATTGTGGAGCTTGTTAACTCCGGCATTGAGGGTTCGTGTAATCCTACGCAATGTGTTCATCATCCAACAAAAGAGTGTATGTAGCACATATGAGAAAGAGTTATTTATTATGCGATCAATGTTGAGAGTGTCCACTAGTGAAAGTATGATCCCTAGGCCTTGTTCCTAAATACTGCTATCGCTGCTTGTTTACTGTTTTACTGTGTTACTACTGCTGCAATACTACCACCATCAACTACACGCCAGCAAGCTATTTTCTGGCACCGTTGCTACTGCTCATATATATTCATACCACCTGTATTTCACTATCTCTTCGCCGAACTAGTGCACCTATTAGGTGTGTTGGGGACACAAGAGACTTCTTGCTTTGTGGTTGCAGGGTTGCATGAGAGGGATATCTTTGACCTCTTCCTCCCTGAGTTCGATAAACCTTGGGTGATCCACTTAAGGGAAAACTTGCTGCTGTTCTACAAACCTCTGCTCTTGGAGGCCCAACACCGTGCTGAGGAAAGGAGGGGGAAGTAGACATCAAGCTATTTTCTGGCGCCGTTGCCGGGGAGGAAAGGTAAAAGGTACTCACACTCCGGATCTCGGCTACTAAGCTATTTCCCGGCGCTGTAAGTACTCGAAGCTATTTCCTTTAGATCCTGCAATTGCATCTTTTTGTTTCTTGTTTACACTAGTTAGGCATAATGGACAAGAATGAGCTTCTTATGCTATTTCCTGATTTAAAACATGGATTGTTTGATGCGAAAATTAAAAAACCTATGGAATCTTATTTGCATGCTGGTAGTAATATTAGTATGAAAGCTTTGAACACCATTGTTGATAATGATATAGAAAGTTCTAAGCTTGGGGAAGCTGGTTTTCATGATCTTTTTAGTCCCCCAAGCATTGAGGAGAAAATTTTCTTTGATGATACTTTGCCTCCTATTTATGATGATTATAATGATAGTGGTCTTTTGGTGCCACCTACTATGGAGAGTAAATTTTGTTTTGATTATACTATGCCTCCTACACTTGATGAGAATAATAATGATAGCTACTTTGTTGAATTTGCTCCCACTACAACTAATAAAATTGATTATGCCTATGTGGAGAGTAATAATTTTATGCATGAGACTCATGATAAGAATGCTTTATGTGATAGTTATATTGTTGAGTTTGCTCATGTTGCTACTGAAAGTTATTATGAGAGAGGAAAATATGGTTGTAGAAATTTTCATGTTACTAAAATGCCTCTCTATGTGCTTAAATTTTTGAAGCTATACTTGTTTTATCTTCCTAATCTTGTCACTTTGCTCTTAATGAATTTATTTGTGTACAAGATTCCTCTTCATAGGAAGCATGTTAGACTTAAATGTGTTTTGAATTTGCCTCTTGATGCTCTCTTTTGCTTCAAATACTATTTCTTGCGAGTGCATCATTAAAACTGCTGAGCCCATCTTAATGGCTATAAAGAAAAGAACTTCTTGGGAGATAACCCATGTGTTATTTTGCTACAGTATTTTGTTTTATATTTGTGTCTTGGAAGTTGTTTACTACTGTAGCAACCTCTCCTTATCTTAGTTTTGTGTTTCGTTGTGCCAAGTGAAGCCTCTAATCGAAGGTTGATACTAGATTTGGATTTCTGCGCAGAAACAGATTTCTATCTGTCACTAATCTGGGCTGTTTTCTCTGTAGAAAAATCAGAAAAATATGCCAATTTACGTGCATGTTTCTCAGATATTTACGCAACTTTCATTAGTTTTGAGTTTTCTGATCTGAGCAACGGAAGTATTTACTAAAAATTCGTCTTTACAGACTGTTCTGTTTTGACAGATTCTGCCTTTTATTTCGCATTGCTTCTTTCGCTGTGTTGGGTGGATTTCTTTGTTCCATTACCTTCCAGTAGCTTTGAGCAATGTCCAGAAGTGTTAAGAATGATTGTGTCACCTCTGAACATGTGAGTTTTTGATTATGTACTAACCCCTCTAATGAAGTTTATGGGAAGTTTGGTGTGAAGGAAGTTTTCAAGGGTCAAGAGAGGAGGATGATATACTACGATCAAGAAGAGTGAAAAGTCTAAGCTTGGAGATGCCCCGGTGGTTCATCCCTGCATATTTCAAGAAGACTCAAGCGTCTAAGCTTGGGGATGCCCAAGGCATCCCCTTCTTCATCGACAAATTATCAGGTTCCTTCTCTTGAAACTATATTTTTATTCGGTCACATCTTATGTGCTTTACTTGGAGCGTCTGTATGCTTTTATTTTTGTTTGTGTTTGAATAAATTGGATTACATCATGCTTGTGTGGGAGAGAGACACGCTCCGCTGTAGCATATGGACAAGTATGTCCTTAGGTTCTACTCATAGTATTCATGGCGAAGTTTCTTCTTCGTTAAATTGTTATATGGTTGGAATTGGAAAATGATACATGTAGTAATTGCTATAAATGTCTTGGGTAATGTGATACTTGGCAATTGTTGTGCTCATGTTTAAGCTCTTGCATCATATACTTTGCACCCATTAATGAAGAAATACATAGAGCATGCTAAAATTTGGTTTGCATATTTGGTTTCTCTAAGGTCTAGATAATTTCTAGTATTGAGTTTGAACAACAAGGAAGACGGTGTAGAGTCTTATAATGTTTTCAATATGTCTTTTATGTGAGTTTTGCTGCACCGGTTCATCCTTGTGTTTGTTTCAAATAAGCCTTGCTAGCCTAAACCTTGTATCGAGAGGGAATACTTCTCATGCATCCAAAATACTTGAGCCAACCACTATGCCATTTGTGTCCACCACACCTACCTACTACATGGTATTTTCCGCCATTCCAAAGTAAATTGCTTGAGTGCTACCTTTTAAAATTCCATCATTCACCTTTGCAATATATAGCTCATGGGACAAATAGCTTAAAAACTATTGTGGTATTGAATATGTAATTATGCACTTTATCTCTTATTAAGTTGCTTGTTGTGCGATAACCATGTTCACTGGGGACGCCATCAACTACTCTTTGTTGAATTTCATGTGAGTTGCTATGCATGTCCGTCTTGTCTGAAGTAAGAGAGATCTACCACCTTATGGTTAAGCATGCATATTGTTAGAGAAGAACATTGGGCCACTAACTAAAGCCATGATCCATGGTGGAAGTTTCAGTTTTGGACATATATCCTCAATCTCAAATGAGAAAATTATTAATTGTTGTTACATGCTTATGCATAAAAGAGGAGTCCATTATCTGTTGTCTATGTTGTCCCGGTATGGATGTCTAAGTTGAAGAATAATCAATAGCGAGAAATCCAATGCGAGCTTTCTCCTTAGACCTTTGTACAGGCGGCATAGAGGTACCCCTTTGTGACACTTGGTTAAAACATGTGCATTGTGATGATCCGGTAGTCCAAGCTAATTAGGACAAGGTGCGGGCACTATTAGTATACTATGCATGAGGCTTGCAACTTGTAAGATATAATTTACATGATACATATGCTTTATTACTACCGTTGACAAAATTGTTTCATGCTTTCAAAATCAAAGCTCTAGCACAAATATAGCAATCGATGCTTTTCTTCTATGGAGGACCATTCTTTTACTTTCAATGTTGAGTCAGTTCACCTATTTCTCTCCACCTCAAGAAGCAAACACTTGTGTGAACTGTGCATTGATTCCTACATATTTGCTTATTGCACTTATTATATTACTCTATGTTGACAATATCCATGAGATATATATGTTATAAGTTGAAAGCAACCGCTGAAACTTAATCTTCTGTTGTGTTGCTTCAATGCCTTTACTTTGAATTATTGCTTTATGAGTTAACTCTTATGCAAGACTTATTGATGCTTGTCTTGAAGTGCTATTCATGAAAAGTCTTTGCTATATGATTCACTTGTTTACTCATGTC
Organism: Lolium perenne; assembly: GCF_019359855.2. Lineage (NCBI taxonomy): Eukaryota > Viridiplantae > Streptophyta > Magnoliopsida > Poales > Poaceae > Lolium > Lolium perenne. The sequence goes on along the minus strand of NC_067246.2, from coordinate 186,601,966 downwards.
ATATACATTGTTTTGATCGCTGCATTCACTACATATGCTTTACAAATAGTATGATCAAGGTTATGATGGCATGTCACTCCAGAAATTATCTGTGTTATCGTTTTACCTGCTCGGGACGAGCAGAACTAAGCTTGGGGATGCTGATACGTCTCCGACGTATCGATAATTTCTTATGTTCCATGCCACATTATTGATGTTATCTACATGTTTTATGCACACTTTATGTCATATTCGTGCATTTTCTGGAACTAACCTATTAACAAGATGCCGAAGTGCCAGTTCCTGTTTTCTGCTGTTTTTGGTTTCAGAAATCCTAGTAACGAAATATTCTCGGAATCGGACGAAATCAACGCCCAAGTTCCTATTTTCACCGGAAGCATCTAGAACACCCGGGAAGGACCAGAGGGGGGGCACTGGGCCCCCAGACCATAGGCCGGCGTGGCCCAGGCCCTGGCTGCGCCGCCCTATGGTGTCGTCGCCCCTTCGACCCTCCTGCGCCGCCTCTTCGCCTATTTAAAGCCCCTGGATCGAAAACCCTGATAAGTCGACGAAACCCACAGAAACCTTCCAGAGCCGCCGCCATCGCGAAGCCAAGATCTGGGGGACAGGAGTCTCTATTCCGGCACGCTGCCGGAACGGGGAAGTGCCCCCGGAAGGCTTCTCCATCGACACCGCTGCCATCTCCACCGCCATCTTCATCACCGCTGCTGCTCCCATGAGGAGGGAGTAGTTCTCCATCGAGGCTCGGGGCTGTACCGGTAGCTATGTGGTTAATCTCTCTCCTATGTACTTCAATACAATGATCTCATGAGCTGCTTTACATGATTGAGATCCATATGATGAGCTTTGTATCGCTACTAGTTGTGTGCTACTCATGTGATGTTATTAAAGTAGTCTATTCCTCCTGCATGGTGTAAAAGTGACTAGTGTGTGCACCATGTGGTTCTTGTCGTAGGCTATGATCATGATCTCTTGTAGATTGTGGAGTTAATTATCATTATGATAGTATTGATGTGATCTATTCCTCCTTCATAGTGTAATGTGGGCAGTGTGTGCACTATGTTAGTTCTTGGTTTATTTTGCAATGATCTATTATGCTCTAAGGTTATTTAAATATGAACATTATTGTGGAGCTTGTTAACTCCTAAGATTGAGGGTTCGTGTAATCCTACGCAATGTGTTCATCATCCAACAAAAGAGTGTATGTAGCACATATGAGAAAGAGTTATTTATTATGCGATCAATGTTGAGAGTGTCCACTAGTGAAAGTATGATCCCTAGGCCTTGTTCCTAAATACTGCTATCGCTGCTTGTTTACTGTTTTACTGTGTTACTACTGCTGCAATACTACCACCATCAACTACACGCCAGCAAGCTATTTTCTGGCACCGTTGCTACTGCTCATATATATTCATACCACCTGTATTTCACTATCTCTTCGCCGAACTAGTGCACCTATTAGGTGTGTTGGGGACACAAGAGACTTCTTGCTTTGTGGTTGCAGGGTTGCATGAGAGGGATATCTTTGACCTCTTCCTCCCTGAGTTCGATAAACCTTGGGTGATCCACTTAAGGGAAAACTTGCTGCTGTTCTACAAACCTCTGCTCTTGGAGGCCCAACACTGTCTACAGGGAAAGGAGGGGGAAGTAGACATCAGAGTCTCATGCATAAAATTATTACTCTCCACATAAGCATAATCAATTTTATTAGTTGTAGTGGGAGCAAATTCAACAAAGTAGCTATCATTATTATTCTCATCATCAAATATAGGAGGCATATTATAATCATAATCAAATTTATCCTCCATAACTGGCGGCACCAAAAGACCTCTATCATTATAATCATCATAAATAGGAGGCAAAGTATCATCAAAGTAAATTTTCTCCTCAATGATTGGGGGACTAAAAATATCATGCTCATCAAAACCAGCTTCCCCAAGCTTAGAATTTTCCATAGCGTTAGCAACAATAGTGTTCAAAGCATTCATATTAATAACATTCCCATTAGCATGCATATAAAGTTCCATGGGTTTTTTAATTCTCTCTTCAAACACATCATGTCCTAATTCAAGATAAAGTTCATAAAGATCTCTCATAATTTTTGTTGTTTTCCATTATGCCTAGCTAGTGTAAACAAGAAACAAAAAAATGCAATTGCAGGATCTAAAGGAAATAGCTTCGAGTACTTACAACGGCGCCGGAAAATAGCTTAGTAGCCGAGATCCGGAGTGTGAGTACATTTTACCTTTCCTCCTCGGCAACGGCGCCAGAAAAGTGCTTGATGTCTACGGGAGCTTCTATTCTTGTATACAGTGTTGGGCCTCCAAGAGCAGAGGGTCGTAGAACAGCAGCAAGTTTCCCTTAAGTGGATCACCCAAGGTTTATCGATCTCAGGGAGGAAGAGGTCAAAGATATCCCTCTCAAGCAACCCTGCAACCACAAAGCAAGAAGTCTCTTGTGTCCCCAACACACCTAATACACTTGTCAGATGTATAGGTGCACTAGTTCGGCGAAGAGATAGTGAGATGCAAGTAATATGGATGAGTATGAGTGGTAATAGTAATCTGAATAAAATATGGCAGCGAGTAAACATGCAACAAAACAGTAAACAAACGGAGATTCGATGCTTGGAAGCAAGGCCCAGGGATCCTGCTTTCACTAGTGGACACTCTCAACAATGATCACATAATAGGACTACTCTACACCCTCTTGTTGGATGATGAACACCACTAATTGTGTAGGATTACACGAACCCTCAATGCCGGAGTTAACAAGCTCCACAATATTCGATATTCATATTTAAATAACCTTAGAGTGCAAGATAGATCAACACAATTACACCGAGAACTAACATAGCATGCACACTATCATCATCACACTATGAAGGAGGCATAGATCACGTCAATACTATCACAGCAATAGTTAACTTCATAATCTACAAGAGATTACAATCATAACCTACGCCAAGTACTACCCGATGCACACACTGTCATCATTACACCGTGCAGGAGGAATAGAGTACTTTAATAACATCACTAGAGTAGCACATAGATGAATTATGATACAAAACTCATATGAATCTCAATCATGTAAGGCAGCTCATGAGATCATTGTATTGAAGTACATAGGAGAGAGATTAACAACATAGCTACCGGTACAGCCCTTAGCCTCGATGGAGAACTACTCCCTCCTCATGGGAGACAACAGCGTTGATGAAGATGGCGGTGGAGATGGCAACGGTGTCGATGGAGAAGCCTTCCGGGGGCACTTCCCCGTCCCGGCGGCGTGCCGGAACAGAGACTCATGTCCCCCAAATCTTGGCTTCGCGATGGCGGCGGCTCTGGAAGGTTTCTCGTACCGTGGCTTTTTCCGTATCGAAGACTTAGGTTAGGGGCTTCTTATAGGCGAAGAGGCGGCGTCAGAAGGGGTCTGGGGCCACCAGACACAAGGGCGGCGCGCCCCCCTGGGCCACGCCGCCACCATGTGTGGGCCCCCTGTGGCCCCTCTCTGGCGGCTCTCGGGTGTTCTGGAAGCTTCATGCAATCCTAAGACTCTGGGCGTTGATTTCGTCCAATTCCGAGAATATTTCCTTACTAGGATTTCTGAAACCAAAAACAGCAGAAAACAGCAACTGGCCCTTCGGCATCTCGTCAATAGGTTAGTTCCGGAAAACGCATAAAAACGATATAAAGTGTGCATAAAACATGTAGATATCATCAATAATGTGGCATGGAACATAAGAAATTATCGATACGTCGGGGACGTATCAGTTGGTAATATCTCCCGACGCAATGAAATGCCTATGAATTATACTCTTGTTGTTGAACCATTCGATTGTTGGGGATTTGACTTCATGGGACCTTTCCCCTCTTCGGAAGGTAATACTCATATACTTGTTGCTGTTGATTATGTTACTAAATGGGTGGAAGCTATACCCACAAAAAGTGCTGATGGTGAGACCTCTTTAAGAATGCTTTTAGATATTATTTTTCCTAGATTTGGAGTTCCTAGATATCTCATGACTGATGGAGGCTCTCATTTTATTCATGGTGGTTTTATAAAAACTCTTGCTAAATATGGTATTAATCATAGAATTGCTTCCGCTTATCATCCTCAAACTAGTGGGCAAGTAGAACTATCAAATAGAGAGATTAAATCTATCTTGCAAAAGACTGTTAATAAATCTAGAAAGAATTGGGCTAGTAAATTGAAGGAAGCACTATGGGCTTATAGAACTGCTTATAAAAATCCCATGGGTATGTCACCGTATAAAATGGTTTATGTAAAAGCTTGTCATTTACCTTTAGAACTAGAGCACAAAGCTTATTGGGCTGTATGAGAACTTAATAAAGATCCTAAACTAGCCGGTAAGAAGAGATTGCTACAATTGAGTTCTCTAGATGAATGGAGAAGTGAAGCTTATGAAAATGCTAAACTCTTCAAAGAGAAAGTTAAGAAATGGCATGATAGAAGAATTATCAAAAGAGAATTTAATATTGGGGATAAAGTCCTATTGTATCGGTCCCGTCTCAGATTCTTTGCAGGGAAATTACTCTCGAAATGGGAAGGACCATATGTCATTGTGGAGGTGTATCGTTCAGGAGCAATTAAAATTAGTTCTCTCCAAGGTTATGCCACACAAGTGGTGAATGGACAAAGACTCAAGCATTATATCTCTGGAGATTCTTATAATGAAGATGTTGATGTTATTCGAGTTGTGACACTGGAGGCTTTCATCAAAGGTCAAATTGACAGTCCGGCAGAGTTCGACTTTGAATAGGTAACAGTACTGGTAATAAAAAGTACGCGTTTTACTTTCCGAACAATGTTTTTGCTGTTTTTGGAAAATATGAAAAATTACGAGATCGAAACGGAGTGGAGGAGATGCACGAGGGCGTGCCCTCATAGGCCGGCGCGGGCCCCAGCCTGGCCGTGCCGCCCTATGAGGTGGGTCCCTCGTGGCCCCTCTCCGACTCTGGTTCGACCTGGTACTTTCCTTTTGTCGTAAAAATTCCTGCTATATAATCCCCCGGACCCCTGGAGGTCCGTATATCGTTTTCTCGACATGTTTTGTTTTGAGCTGTTTTCTGCCAGGATCTGTCTTTGATCTAGAAGCACCATGGCCTCCAACAACAAGGGCAAGGGGCTTTCGGAGGAAGAAGTGAAGAGGGTGTCGTCAAAACAAGAGCAACAAGCCGTTGGGAGTAAGCAAATCTTGGTGGGATATGTTGACACTCGACGTTCTTTCTCTCATAACTTGCAGGGACCCTTACCACCTGCTCCTAGCCTCGACTATTTCCCTGTGTTGGAAGAAGCTCTACGAGTTACCGATGAGTTTTGTGATCAATACCGTGCTCTGAGAAGGGAAGTGGAGATACTCCAGGAGGAGAATTATCGACTTCGAAGAATGCTAGAGCGGTTCCTCACCCCCATCAAGGTTGTCCCATCATCACCACCACCGCCGAAGGAGTAATTCATCATCGGTAATGGCATCCCCTTGGTTTGTTCCAAGCTTGGGGGAGTGCCGCGGTATCACATCATCACTATCTTTTACTTTTTATTATCAAGTAGAGTCATATCATGAGTAGGGAAGCTATCATATAAGATGGGTTGCAGTGTGGAAGTATCTCTCCTTAGTTGGTTGTCTATGTATCCCTTGGTGTGAGTTATCGTTATGGAATATTAATGAGAAGTCTTATCATTTACATATTGCACATCTTATTTTAGTTTGCAATCTCTATTATATGATTGATCTTGTTATTAGTATTGGTATCACTATGGGAGCATTGAATAAATCTATTTGGTTTTGGCAAACTTAGCATTGGTCAATAGCAACAACACTTTGAGGTTTTAGTAGAAAAGAGAAATACATGTAGTTGTTTCATTGTCTTCCTTTCTTGTTAGCTCTTAGCTTATTATTCTGAAGTTAAAATTGTTTGTGCTTACAAGGAAGATGCATGATTGTTTCTATCACATGTATACTTGTTTGTTTCCCTCAACTATTATGCTTGCTAATCAACCTTGCTAGCCAAAAACCTGTACTGAGAGGGAATGCTTCTCGTGCATCCAAACTTTAAGCCAACCCTATGCCATTTGTGTCCACCATAACTACCTACTACATGGTATTTCCTGCCATTCCAAGTAAATACTTCATGTGCTACCTTTAAACAATTCAAAATTTATCATCCCTTATTTGTGTCAATGTTTTATAGCTCATGAGGAAGTATGTGGTGTTTTATCTTTCAATCTTGTTGGGCAACTTTCACCAATGGACTAGTGGCTTCATCCGCTTATCCAATAATTTTGCAAAAAGAACTGGCAATGGGGTTCCCAGACCCAATTAATTAACCTTCATAATTTTACAAATAGACACTCCTCCATGGTATGTGATTGTTGGAAGGCACCCGAGGATTCAGTTAGCCATGGCTTGAGAAAGCAAAGGTGGGGAGGAGTCTCATCTAAATAAAACTAAAATAAAAAGACACTCCTTCATGGTATGAGAATGATTCGAAGGCACCCGAGGATTCGGTTAGCCGTGGTTTTTGAAAGCAAAGGTTGGAAGGAGTGTCAATTAAAAATAAAATTTTATGGGAGCCGCTCTTCGAGGGTTTGTCTGGCAAGGGGGTTAGAGAACCCGCTACCATTCGTTGACAACAACAAACACCTCTCAAAATGTTACTTTATGCTCTTTATATGATTTCAAAACTGTAAAAGCTCTAGCACATGATTTAATCCCTGCTTCCCTCTGCGAAGGGCCTATCTTTTACTTTATGTTGAGTCAGTAAACCTATTTCCCTCCATCTTAAGCAAGCATTTGAGTTGTTGTGATCAAACCATTTATATTGTGATCTACTTCATCATGTCTTTTACTCTTCCTTGTTTAGTACAAGTTTTATCTGAATGAATATAGCTTTGAAAGTTATCAATGATTATGAGGAGACTATTATGATTGAGTATTCAAGTTGTGCCATATAAGCTTTAACATAATCTGTTAATTGTTCTCTGACCAAGAACGAAGTTTGCCATCACCAATTATGATTTCTTATGCACCTTTATTTGTGATTACCTTCTACTTGTTCCAAGTTGAATTATATGAGGAAGTTGTTCACTAGAATGTCTTGTGTGAATTAATATGATGCTTCTTGTCCGTATTTTATTTATCGACTCTTCACTCCATAAACATGTGGTCCTGTTTACCGAGTTCAGTTTCGCTTGGGGACAAGCGAAGTCTAAGCTTGGGGGGAGTTGATACGTCCATTTTGCATCACTATTTTATATCATAATTTACTGCTATTCATTGATATATTTCATATTTAGAGGTGATACTTATGTTATTTCATCTATTTTGCATGTTTCATGATTATTGGAGGATCGCGCACCGGAGTCAGGATTCTGCTGGAAAAAAGCGTCATCACAACGCAATATTTCGGAAGATCAACAATTGACGGAAATTATATGAAAAATCCTATTTTTCCAGAAGACGAAGAGAGCCAGAAGGAGGAGCCGAGGAGGGCCGCCATGGGCCCCCCTCATAGGCCGGCGCGGGCCCTGCCTTGGCCGCGCCGCCATGTGGGGAGGGGGGCCACAGCCCCCTCTGGCCTCCTCTCCTTCGCGTACTTCTTCGTCCCGAAAACCTAAGCTCCAGAGGATAGTCGCGAAGAGTCACAGCCGCCTCTGCGGGGCAGAAAACACCAGAGAGAAAAGAGCTCTCCGGCAGGCTGAAATCTGCCGGGGGAAATTCCATCCCGGAGGGGGAAATCGACGCCATCGTCACCGTCATCAAGCTGGACATCATCTCCATCATCATCACCATCATCTCCATCATCATCACCGCCGTCTCCACCGCTGCACATCATCACCGCTGTAACAATTTGGGTTGGATCTTGATTGTTTGATAGGGGAAACTCTCCCGGTATTGATTTCTACTTGTTATTGATGCTATTGAGTGAAACCATTGAACCAAGGTTTATGTTCAGATTGTTATTCATCATCATATCACCTCTGATCATGTTCCATATGATGTCTCGTGAGTAGTTCGTTTAGTTCTTGAGGACATGGGTGAAGTCTAAATGTTAGTAGTGAATTATGGTTGAGTAATATTCAATGTTATGATATTTAAGTTGTGGTGTTATTCTTCTAGTGGTGTCATGTGAACATCGACTACATGATACTTCACCTTTATGGGCCTAGGGTAATACATCTTGTATTCGTTTGCCAATTGCGGGGTTGCCGGAGTGATAGAAACCTGAACCCCCGTTGGTATATCGATGCAGGAGGGATAGCAGGATCTCAGAGTTTAAGGCTGTGGTTAGATTTATCTTAATTACTTTCTTGTAGTTGCGGATGCTTGCAAGGGGTATAATCACAAGTGTGTATTAGTCCTAGGAAGGGCGGTGCATTAGCATAGGTTCACCCACACAACACTTATCAAAACAATGAAGATTAATTAGCTATATGAAGCGAAAGCACTAGACTAAATTCCCGTGTGTCCTCAAGAACGCTTGGTCATTATAAGTAAACAAACCGGCTTGTCCTTTGTGCTAAAAAGGATTGGGCCACTCGATGCAATTATTACTCTCGCACTTTACTTACTCGTACTTTATTCATCTGCTACATCAAAACCCCCTGAATACTTGTCTGTGAGCATTTACAGTGAATCCTTCATCGAAACTGCTTGTCAACACCTTCTGCTCCTCGTTGGGTTCGACACTCTTACTTATCGAAAATACTACGATACACCCCCTATACTTGTGGGTTATCAAGCAGTAGTGAAATATCAGCAGCAGTGTAACAAAGACATCAGTAGTGATTATAGTAAACAACAGGATTAAAATATTGTAGGCACAGGGATGGATGAACGGGCGTTGCATGGATGAGAGAAACTCATGTAACAATCAAAGTAGGGCATTTGCAGATAATAATAAAACAGTATCCAAGTACTAAACAATCCATAGGCATGTGTTCCGTATATAGTCGTACGTGCTCTCAATGAGAAACTTGCACAACATCTTTTGTCCTACCAGCCGGTGGCAGCCGGGCCTCTAGGGAATCTACTGGAAATTAAGGTACTCCTTTTAATAGAGCACCAGAGCAAAGCATTAACACTCCGTGAACACATGTGATCCTCACATCACTGCCTTCCCCTCCGGTTGTCCCAATTTCTGTCACTTTGGAGCCTCGGGTTCCGGACAACAATATGTGTATACAACTTGCAGGTAAGATCATAAAGCAATGAATATCATCATGAATTGATAACTGATACGTCTCAAATGTATCTATAATTTCTTATGTTCCATGCTACTTTATTGATGATACCTACATGTTTTATACATACTTTATGTCATATTTATGCATTTTCCGGCACTAACCTATTAACAAGATGCCGAAGAGCCAGTTGCTGTTTTCTGCTGTTTTTGGTTTCAGAAATCCTAGTAAGGAAATATTCTCGGAATTGGACGAAATCAATGCCCAGGATCTTATTTTTCCACGAAGCTTCCAGAAGTCCGAAAGGGAAACGAAGTGGGGCGACGAGGCACCCACACAACAGGGCGGCACGGCCAAGGCTTGGGCCGCGCGGCCCTAGCATGTGGGGCCCTCGTGGTGCCCCCTGACCTACCCTTCCGCCTACATAAGCCTTCATCGATAATAGTTCCAGTACCGAGAGCCACGATACGGAAAACCTTCCAGAGACGCCGCCGTCGCCAATCCCATCTCGGGGGATTCAGGAGATCGCCTCCGGCACCCTGCCGGAGAGGGGAATCATCTCCCGGAGGACTCTTCACCGCCATGGTCACCTCCGGAGTGATGTGTGAGTAGTTCACCCCTGGACTATGGGTCCATAGCAGTAGCTAGATGGTCGTCTTCTCCTAATTGTGCTATCATTGTTGGATCTTGTGAGCTGCCTAACATGATCAAGATCATCTATCTGTAATGCTACATGTTGTGTTTGTTGGGATCTTGTGAGCTGCCTAACATGATCAAGATCATCTATTTGTATTGCTACATGTTGCGTTTGTTGGGATCCGATGAATAATGAATGCTATGTTATGTTGATTATCAATCTATCATCTATGTGTTGTTTATGATCTTGCATGCTCTCCGTTATTAGTAGAGGCTCTGGCCAAGTCGTTACTTTTTACTCCAAGAGGGAGTATTTATGCTCGATAGTGGGTTCATGCCTCCATTAAATCTGGGACAGTGACAGAAAGTTCTAAGGTTGTGGATGTGCTGTTGCCACTAGGGATAAAACATCAATGCTATGTCTAAGGATGTATTTGTTGATTATATTACGCACCATACAAAAATGCAATTGTCTGTTGTTTGCAACTTAATACTGGAAGGGGTTCGGATGATAACCTGAAGGTGGACTTTTTAGGCATAGATGCATGCTGGATAGCGGTCTATGTACTTTGTCGTAATGCCCAATTGAATTTCACACTACTCATCATAACATGTATGTGCATTGTCATGCTATCTTTATTTGTCAATTGCCCAACTGTATTGTTCACCCAACATGCTATTTATCTTATGGGAGAGACACCACTAGTGAACTGTGGACCCCGGTCCATTCTTTACATCGAATACAATCTACTGCAATACTCGTTCTACTATTTTCTGCAAACATCATCATCCACACTATACATCTAATCCTTTGTTACAGCAAGCCGGTGAGATTGACAACCTCACTGTTAAGTTGGGGTAAAGTATCTTGGTTGTGTTGTGCAGGTTCCACGTTGGCGCTGGAATCCCTGGTGTTGCGCCGCACTACACTCCGCCGCCATCAACCTTCAACGTGCTTCTTGACTCCTACTGGTTCGATAACCTTGGTTTCTTACTGAGGGAAAAACTTGCCGCTGTACGCATCATACCTTCCTCTTGGGGTTCCCAACGGACGTGTGCTTTACCGTCACAAGCAGCAAAGCTTTTTCTGGCGCCGTTGCCGGGGAGATCAAGACACGCTGCAAGGGGAGTCTCCACTTCCAATCTCTTTATTTTGTTTTTGTCTTGCTTTACATTATTTACTACTTTGTTTGCTGCACTAAAACAAAACACAAAAAAAATTAGTTGCTAGCTTTACTTTATTTACTATCTTGTTTGCGTTCTCCATATTAAAAACACAAAAAAATCAGTTACTTGCATTTACTTTATCTAGTTTGCTTTATTTACTATTGCTAAAATGAGTAATCCTGAAGTTGAAGTTCATTCGTTTAAGCAACAAGGGGGAGAATGTTTAAAATATGCTTGGTATAGAATTAGTGATGCTCATAATAGGTGCACTAAGAAACACTCCACCACTATCCTACTCAGGAATTTTTATGTTGGTATCTCTAGCTGGAATAGGTATGTTCTTGATTGTCTCGCGGGAGGTAATTTCCTAGGCACTCCTGCTTTAGAAGCTAGTTGCATTATTGAGAGTCTATTTGGAACACCACCTATTAATGAAGTTAAAACTGAAATCTCTTTTGAAGATGTCATGAAAAAGTTGGAAACCATAGAGCAAAATCTTCCAAGTATTGAGACTAAATTGGGGGAATTACTTAATAGCACTGATAAACTTGACAAATCTCTAGGTGGAGTTAATGAGAGAATTGCCATCTTAGAAGCTTGTGCTATCCATGATAATCAAACCCAAAGGATTAGTGAACTTGAGGAAGCTATGGGAACCTTGGGTTCAACTTTTTCTTCTATTAAGTTTAAGGAGAAAGCTTATGTGGGTAAGGAGCAAAAGTTCATGTATGTTTCTAAGGTGCCTAAACCAAAAAACCATTATAGGCCTAAAATTGACAAAGCTCTTAATGCCACTATAGATAATGGAGCATCTAATGCTTCATCTCTTGATAATACTTGATACACACTTTCTGCTCCTAGCTGAAAGGCGTTAAAGAAAAGCGCTTATGGGAGACAACCCATGATTTTACTACAGCACTTTTGTTTTATAATTGAGTCTTTGAAGTTGTTACTACTGTAGCAACCTCTCCTTATCTTAATTTTGTTGCATTGTTGTGCCAAGTAAAGTCTTTGATAGTAAGGTTCATACTAGATTTGGATTACTGCGCAGAAACAGATTTCTTGCTGTCACGAATTTGAGCAGTAGCCTCTGTAGGTAACTCAGAAAAATCTGCCAATTTACGTGAGAGATCCTCAGATATGTACGCAACTTTCATTCAATTTGAGCATTTTCATTTGAGCAGGTCTGATGCACCTAAAAAATTCGTCTTTACGGAATGTTCTGTTTTGACAGATTCTGCCTTTTATTTCACATTGCCTGTTTTGCTATGTTTGATGGATTTCTTTATTACATTAACTTTCAGTAGCTTTGTGCAATGTCCAGAAGTGTTAAGAATGATTATGTCACCTCTGAACATGTGAATTTTAATTATGCACTAACCCTCTAATGAGTTGTTTTGAGTTTGGTGTGGAGGAAGTTTTCAAGGATCAAGAGAGGAGGATGATACAATATGATCAAGGAGAGTGAAAGCTCTAAGCTTGGGGATGCCCCGGTGGTTCATCCCTGCATATTTCAAGAAGACTCAAGCATCTAAGCTTGGGGATGCCCAAGGCATCCCCTTCTTCATTGACAACATTATCAGGTTCCTCTAGTGAAACTATATTTTTATTCCATCACATCTTATGTGCTTTCCTTGGAGCGTCTGTATGTTTTTGTTTTTGTTTTGTTTGAATAAAGTTGGATCCTAGCATTCATTGTGTGGGAGAGAGACACGCTCCACTGTTGCATATGGACAAATATGTCCTTAGGCTTTACTCATAATGTTCATGGTGAAGGTTGAATCTGCTTCGTTAATTGTTATATGGTTGGAAACAGGAAATGCTACATGTGGTAATTGGTATAATGTCTTGAATAATTTGATACTTGGCAATTGTTGTGCTCATAAGGATCATGTTTAAGCTATTGTATCATATACTTTGCACCTATTAGTGAAGAAATACATAGAGCTTGCTAAAATTTGGTTTGCATGATTGGTCTCTCTAAGGTCTAGGTATTTTCTAGTAAGGGTTTGAACAACAAGGAAGACAGTGTAGAGTCTTATAATGCTTGCAATATGTTCTTATGTGAGTTTTGTTGTACCGGTTCATACTTGTGTTTGTTTCAAATAAACTTGCTACCCTAAGCCTTGTATTGAGAGGGAATACTTCTCGTGCATCCAAATCCTTGAGCCAATAACTATGCCACTTGTGTCCACCATACCTACCTACTGCATGGTATTTCTCCGCCATTCCAAAGTAAATTGCTTGAGTGCTACCTTTAAAATTCTATCCTTTGTCTTTGCAATATATAGCTCAGGGGACAAATAGCCTAAAAACCATTGTGGTATTGAATATGTACTTATGTATCTTATTTCTTATTAAGTTGCTTGTTGAGCGATAACCATGTTCCTGGGGACGCCATCAACTACCCTTTGTTGAATATCATGTGAGTTGCTATGCATGTTCGTCTTGTCTGAAGAAAGTGTGATTTATCATGAGTTGAATGGTTTGAGTATGCATATTGTTAGAGAAGAACATTGGGCCGCTAACTAAAGCCATGATCCATGGTGGAAGTTTCAGTTTTGGACAACAATCCTCAATCTCTTATGAGAATATTATTTGTTGTTGAATGCTTATGCATTAAAGAGGATTCCATTATCTGTTGTCTATGTTGTCCCGGTATGGATGTCTAAGTTGAGAATAATCAAAAGCGAGAAATCCAATGCGAGCTTTCTCCTTAGACCTTTGTACAGGCGGCATAGAGGTACCCCTTTGTGACACTTGGTTAAAACATATATATTGCGATGATAATCCATGTAAATCCGAGCTAATTAGGACAAGGTGCGGGCACTATTGGTAATCTATGCATGAGGCTTGCAACTTGTAGGATATAATTTACATAATGCATATGCTTTATTACTACCGTTGACAAAATTGTTTCTTGTTTTCAAAATAAAAGCTCTAGCACAAATATAGCAATCCATGCTTCCCTCTTCGAAGGGCCATTCTTTTACTTTTATGTTGAGTCAGTTTACCTACTTCCTTCCTTCTAAGAAGCAAACACTTGTGTTAACTGTGCATTGATTCTTACATACTTGCTTATTGCACTTATTATATTACTTTATGTTGACAATATCCATGAGATATACATGTTACAAGTTGAAAGCAACCGCTGAAACTTAATCTTCCTTTGTGTTGCTTCAATGCCTTTACTTTGAATTTATTGCTTTATGAGTTAACTCTTATGCAAGACTTATTGATGCTTGTCTTGAAAGTACTATTCATGAAAAGTCTTTGCTATATGATTCAATTGTTTACTCATTGTCTTTACCATTGCTTCAAATCGCTGCATTCATTACATGTACTTACAATAGTATTGATGAAGATTATGATAGCATGTCACTTCAGAAATTATCTTTGTTATTGTTTACCTACTCGGGACGAGTAGGACCTAAGCTTGGGGATGCTTGATACGTCTCAAACGTATCTATAATTTCTTATGTTCCATGCTACTTTATTGATGATACCTACATGTTTTATACATACTTTATGTCATATTTATGCATTTTCCGGCACTAACCTATTAACAAGATGCCGAAGAGCCAGTTGCTGTTTTCTGCTGTTTTTGGTTTCAGAAATCCTAGTAAGGAAATATTCTCGGAATTGGACGAAATCAACGCCCAGGATCTTATTTTTCCACGAAGCTTCCAGAAGTCCGAAAGGGAAACGAAGTGGGGCGACGAGGCGCCCACACAACAGGGCAGCGCGGCCAAGGCTTGGGCCGCGCGGCCCTAGCGTGTGGGGCCCTCGTGGCGCCCCCTGACCTACCCTTCCGCCTACATAAGCCTTCGTCGATAATAGTTCCAGTACCGAGAGCCACGATACGGAAAACCTTCCAAAGGCGCCGCCGCCGCCAATCCCATCTCGGGGGATTCAGGAGATCGCCTCCGGCACCCTGCCGGAGAGGGGAATCATCTCCCGGAGGACTCTTCACCGCCATGGTCGCCTCTGGAGTGATGTGTGAGTAGTTCACCCCTGGACTATGGGTCCATAGCAGTAGCTAGATGGTTGTCTTCTCCTAATTGTGCTATCATTGTTAGATCTTGTGAGCTGCCTAACATGATCAAGATCATCTATTTGTAATGCTACATGTTGCGTTTGCTGGGATCCGATGAATAATGAATGCTATGTTATGTTGATTATCAATCTATCATCTATGTGTTGTTTATGATCTTGCATGCTCTCCGTTATTAGTAGAGGCTCTGGCCAAGTCGTTACTTGTAACTCCAAGAGGGAGTATTTATGCTCGATAGTGGGTTCATGCCTCCATTAAATGCAGGACATGTGACAGAAAGTTCTAAGGTTGTGGATGTGCTGTTGCCACTAGGGATAAAACATCAATGCTATGTCTAAGGATGTATTTGTTGATTACATTACGCACCATACTTAATGCAATTGTCTGTTGTTTGCAACTTAATACTGAAGGGGTTCGGATGATAACCTGAAGATGGACTTTTTAGGCATAGATGCATGCTGGATAGCGGTCTATGTACTTTGTCGTAATGCCCGATTGAATCTCACACTACTCATCATAACATGTATGTGCATTGTCATGCTATCTTTATTTGTCAATTGCCCAACTGTAATTTGTTCACCCAACATGCTATTATCTTATGGGAGAGACACCACTAGTGAACTGTGGACCCCGGTCCATTCTTTACATCGAATACAATCTACTGCAATACTCGTTCTACTGTTTTCTGCAAACATCATCATCCACACTATACATCTAATCCTTTGTTACAACAAGCCGGTGAGATTGACAACCTCACTGTTAAGTTGGGGCAAAGTATCTTGGTTGTGTTGTGCAGGTTCCACGTTGGCGCCGGAATCCCTGGTGTTGCGCCGCACTACACTCCGCCGCCATCAACCTTCAACGTGCTTCTTGACTCCTACTGGTTCGATAACCTTGGTTTCTTACTGAGGGAAAAACTTGCCGCTGTACGCATCATACCTTCCTCTTGGGGTTCCCAACGGACGTGTGCTTTACCGTCACAAGCAGCAATAACATGTTCAGATCTGAGATCATGGCACTCGGGCCCTAGTGACAAGCATTAAGCATAACAAGTTGCAACAATATCATAAAAGTACCAATTGCGGACACTAGGCACTATGCCCTAACAATCTTATGCTATTACATGACCAATCTCATCCAATCCCTACCATCCCCTTCAGCCTACAGCGGGGGAATTACTCACACTTGGATGGGGGAAACATGGCTGGTCGATGGAGAGGCGTCGGTGGTGATGATGGCGATGATCTCCTCCAATTCCCCGTCCCGGCGGAGTGCCAGAACGGAGTTTCTGGTCCCGAGACGGAGTTTCGCGATGGCGGCGGTGTTCTGGATGGCTTCTGGCGATTTCGTCAAACCCCCGTGCTTTTTTAGGTCGAAGCCTTTAAGTAGTCGGAAGGGAGGCACCTGGGGCTGCCCGAGGCGCCGCCACCATAGGGCGGCGTGGCCCAGGGGCCCACCGCGCTGCCTGCTGGGGTGGCAGCCTCGTGGCCCCCCTCCTTCTGGTCTTCTGGCTCCGTCAATGTTATGTAAAAATAGGCCCATTGGAATTAATCCCGGGGATTTTCCTGAAAGTTGAGTTTCTGCACAAAAACGAGACACCAGGGCAATTCTGCTGAAAACAGCGTTAGTCCGTGTTAGTTGTATCCAAAATACACAAATTAGAGGCAAAACAATAGCAAAAGTGTTCGGGAAAGTAGATACGTTTTGGATGTATCAATCATCCAGCAGATTCCAATTAGTCAGACTAACCAACCTAATTTCTGGGCATGCAGTATGACAAAATGGGAATTTTCTCGGTTCGGTCGGCGTACAAAATGATGGAGGAAACAAAGAGGAGAAGGGTTGATTGGTTGGAGGGTAGAAAGGTCTCGTCTAATGGTGAAGGGGGGATGCGAGCTGGAAGAAGCTTTGGAAACTGAAGGTTCCCTCAAAACTGCACATTTTTGCGTGGAGGTTGGCAAGGTCGTCACTCCCTACGGGTGAAGAAAGGAAGCGCCACCACATGTCAACGACAGCGGCGTGTCCCATATGCAACAATGCACGCGATAGATGACGTCACTCCCTCCTTGAGTGCAATATGGCACGCTCGTTGTGGTCTCTGTTGGATGAGGAGGACGTGCAACCACTGATGGCCGATGAGGCAACAGATCCAAAGTTGTGGCTCATGTCACTATCTAATACTCTGCCGCAGAGGAAGTTTGTACAAGTCCTTGTGACATTATGGGCTATATGGTGGGCAAGGAGGAAGGCGATTCATGAGGAAGAATTTCAGAGTCCTTTGTCCACATTTTTGTTCATCCAGAAATACATTAGTGAGATTGAGTGGGAGAAGAAAGATCCTGCCAGACTAGGGGTGAACAGAAATAGAGATGCTAAGTGGCTGCCACCAGATGCAGGTTTCTATAAGATCAATGTAGATGGTGTCGTGGCAAAGTCATGTGTTAAAGGTGCTCTTGGAGCAATTTGTCGCGATGAGCGTGGGAGGTTCTTGGGAAAATCAGCGGTTGTCTATGCATGTCTAACTGACCCAACCATGCTGGAGGCGTACGTGTGCAAGGAGGCTTTGGAGCTCACGCAAGACCTGAACAAACACAAGTTAATGATAGCATCTGATTGTCTGAATGTCGTCAATGACATTAAGCTAAGCATTACAAAGGCTACTACTGCATGATTCTGCGAGACATAGAGCAGCGTCGAGTATCGTTTCAGGCGACCAAATATGGTCACGAACAGAGGGAAGCAAATGGGGAAGCTCACAGGCTAGCTAGGATGGCTACCACTTTAGAAGTTGCGCGCCATGTTTGGTTTTTGGATCCACCGGA
The DNA here is from genome assembly GCF_019359855.2 of Lolium perenne. NCBI lineage: Eukaryota > Viridiplantae > Streptophyta > Magnoliopsida > Poales > Poaceae > Lolium > Lolium perenne. The sequence continues at coordinate 186,584,083 of NC_067246.2, read as the reverse complement.
TCATCGTTGTATACCCATAAACATTGTGCAATAAAGATTCTCTTGTTTCTCAAAAAAAAAGTTGTATATGATATGGTACATCGATTTTAGAGGCTTCCAAATAATTAACCCAGATCCTAGAGGAGCCGATTTCGGTAGCAGCATGGTATATTTGATGGTTGAAAAGGAATACTGTGCGTGGAGAAAAAAGAACAAAGAGTTGCAGATGTAGCTATGTCTATTAGAATGCTGGTATCAAATTGTACAAGATCTATGAAAAAGAATGTTCATGAAAAAAAATAAGATTTTGGCAGAAAGCTCCAGAAAACTTTGTTTGTGAACGTTGATGCAGCGTTTGACTATGCCACAAGGAGTAGGGCAACTGATGTGTGATCTGGGATAGCTTTGGGAAGTTCTAAGCTGCTGATACGTCCAAAACGTATCTACTTTCCCGAACACTTTTGCTATTGTTTTGCCTCTAATTTGTGTATTTTGGATGCAACTAACACGGACTAATGCTGTTTTCAGCAGAACTGTTCTGGTGTCTCGTTTTTGTGCAGAAATCCAACTTTCAGGAAAATCCTCGGAATTTATGCAGAAGGTCCTATTTTCCCAGAATATTGGCGGAGCCAGCCAGGTGGGGGCCCGAGGGCCCCACACACTAGGCCGGCGCGGCCCAGGAGGGGCCCGCGCGGCCCTAGTGTGTGGCGGCCTCGGTCAGCCCCCGACGCCCTCCTTTGGACTACTTATTGCCTTCGACCTAAAAACGCACGGAGAGAAGTCGAAGTCGCCAGAAACTCTCCGGAACGCCGCCACATCGCGAAACTCCGTCTCGGGAGCCAGAAGTCTCCAATCTGGCACTCCGCCGGGACGGGGAATTGGAGGAGATCATCGCCATCATCACCACCGACGCCTCTTCATCAACCAGCCATGTTTCCCCCATCCATGTGTGAGTAATTCCCCCGCTGTAGGCCGAAGGGGATGGTAGGGATTGGATGAGATTGGTCATGTAATAGCATAAGATTGTTAGGGCATAGTGCCTAGTGTCTGTAACTGGTACTTTGATGATATTGTTGCAACTTGTTATGCTTAATGCTTGTCACTAGGGCCCGAGTGCCATGATCTCAGATCTGAACATGTTATTGTTTCATCATGATATTCATTGTTTTATGATCTTACCTGCAAGATGTATACACATGTCGCTGTCCGGAACCAATGGCCCCGAAGTGATAAGAATCGGGACAACCGGAGGGGATGGTAGTGATGTGAGGATCACATGTGTTCACAGAGTGTTAATGCTTTGCTCTGGTACTCTATTAAAAGGAGTACCTTAATATCCAGTAGATTCCCTCGAGGCCCGGCTGCCACCGGCTGGTAGGACAAAAGATGTTGTGCAAGTTTCTCATTGCGAGCACGTACGACTATATATGAAACACATGCCTATTGATTGCTTTGTACTTGGACACCGTTTTATTATTATCTGCAAATGCCCTGCTATGATTGTTACATGAGTTTCTCTCATCCATGCAACGCCCGTTATCCGTCCCCGTGCCTACAGTATTTTAATCCTGCTGTTTACTATAATTACTACTGCTGTCCGTGTTACTCTGCTGCTGTTATTCCACTACTGCTACTGCTATAAAACTATTACTACTGATAAACTCTTGCGAGCAAGTCTGTTTCCAGGTGCAGCTGAATTGGCAACTCCGATGTTAAGGCTTTCAAGTATTCTTTGTCTCCCCTTGTGTCGAATCAATAAATTGGGATTTACTTCCCGCGAAGACTGCTGCGATCCCCTATACTTGTGGGTCATCAAGACTGTTTTCTGGCGCCGTTGCCGGGGAGCATAGCTTTATTTGGAAGTTCACTTGGATTGATATTGTTCGCTGCAAATTCTCCATCATGGGTAAAACTCGCGATCCTAAAGTCGCCATATTACCATCCACTACAAGAAAAGGTACAACTCTGAGTACCTCTGCTGCTCTTGATTCACCATCTGTGATAAGTCAACTTGTTTCACCGCCGCAAGCTTCACTTGCTGGTACGTCTGCTGAATCTGAAAACTCTCATAATATTGATAATGTTTCTGCTGTGCTTGATGATAGTGGTTCATTGGGATCCTTTCTAGATGCTACAATTGCTAGGTCTAGACAAATTGAAAATGCTGAAACTCCTAATGAAAATGCTACTGCTGATGCAAGAAAAATGAACTTGATTATTCTAGTGATGATCCTGATGAAGATTATGTGGAGCTTAATGATGATTTTATTAATAGATGCAATGCTACTGCTGATGCAAGAAAAATTAAAAAGTTTCTCACACAATATACTGTTAGACATAAGTTATCTCCTGATCCTAAATTTGCCACATATCCTATATGCATTAAGGATAAAGATTATGATTTTTCTCTTGATCTATCTCATATAGCTATTGTAGAGAAAACACCCTTTTGTGGTACTGAAAAAGAAAGTGCTGTAGAACACATGATTGAACTTTCTTCAATGAGTAGCATGTTTTCTGATGATGTCAAGATGCGTACTTACTTTGTCGCTAATTTTTTTCCTTTCTCATTAAAAGATGATGCTAAAAATTGGTATAATAATTTGCCTCCTGGTTCTATTAGAAGTCCAACTGAGCTGCGTGATGTTTTCTTTCGAAAGTACTTTCCCGCTAGTGCTCAACATATTGCTTTACAGAAAATTTATAGGTTTGACCAGGGAGATGAAGAGAAATTGCCTGAGGCATGGGCAAGATTTTGTTCTCTTATCAGAGCTCGACCTGGACATGATTTAGAAAAGAATGATCTACTTGATATATTTTATAGTGGACTAACCATTGAGTCTAGAGCATATTTGGATAGTTGTGCTGGTTGTGTTTTCAGGAAAAGAACTCCAGACGAAGCTGAAGAATTATTGGCTAGAATAAGCCGGAATCATGATGATTGGAATACACCTGAACCAACTCCAACGCCAATATTGAAGAAGAGGGGTTTAATTGAATTGAATGATGAAGATATGAGGGAAGCTAAGAAGTCTCTCAAGGAGAAAGGTATTAAATCCGAAGATGTGAAGAATCTACCTCCTATAGAAGATATATGTGAGATAATTCCCCCTTCATCCATGATTGAGGTAAACTCCCTTCAACGCTTTACTAGGGAAGATATTCCGTATTCAAAACCTCCTGCTCAATGCTTAGATGAGTTTGATAATTATATTGTTAAGCAAGAAAATTTTAATATGAGAGTAGAGAATCATCTAATGGAAAATTCTCAAGCTATTAGCAATTTGCATGATATTGTGGAGAGAACCTCCAATGATGTTAAGATGCTTGTTAAACATTTTCAAATGGTTCAAACTCAAATTGATCAACTCACTAAAGTGCAAAATGACTTGTTAAAAAATAATCCTAAAGAGAAACATGCTTATGAAGTAACAACTAGAGGTGGTGTCTCTACCCAGGATCCTCTATATCCTGAAGGGCATCCCAAGAGAATTGAACAAGATTCTCGATGAATTGAACCTAGTTCTCCTTCTAAGAAAAAGAAGAAGAAACATAAAAATGTTGTAGAATCCTCTGAACCTGTTAATGATCCTAATAGTATTTCTATTTCCGATGCTGAAACTGAAAGTGGTAATGAACATGATAATGGTAATGATAATGATAAGAATGATGCTTCTGATAAAGAAGAGGTTGAAGATGAACCTGACAAGCATGATAAAAATAAAAGGTATACTAAAGAAGATTTTATTGCTAAGGAACATGGTAATGAAAGAGAACCTTGGGTGCAAAAGAAATGCCTTTTCCTGCTAAGAAACTAAAATCAAAGGAAGAAGAACACTATAATAAATTTTGTGATTGGATGAAACCTTTATTCTTGCAAATCCCTTTGACTGATGCTATTAAATTGCCTCCTTATTCAAAGTATATGAAAGATATTGTTACTAACAAAAGGAAAATCCCCAATGAGGAGATTTCCACTATGCTTGCTAATTACTCTTTCAATGGCAAAGTTCCAAAGAAGTTGGGCGACCCATGTATACCTACTATTCCTTGTTCTATTAAGAATAATTATGTTAAAACTGCTCTATGTGACTTGGGAGCCGGTGTTAGTGTTATGCCTTTTTCTCTTTATAAGAGGCTTTACTTAGATAAGTTGATACCTACTGATATATCTTTGCAAATGGTTGATAAATCTACTGCTATTCCTGTTGGTATATGTGAGGATGTTCCTGTTCAAGTTACTAATAACTGCTTGATATTAACTGATTTTGTTGTGTTGGAAATGCCTGAAGATGATAATATGTCTATTATTCTTGGGAGACCTTTTCTTAACACCCCAGGGGCTGTTATTGATTGCAATAAAGGAAAGGTTACTTTCAATGTTGATGATAAGGAGAATACCGTCTATTTCCCCAAGAGGATTGATAAAGTATGTGGAGTCAATACTATTTCTAATGTGAGAACTATCAAAATTGGAACTATCGATTGTCCTATATATGAGCCTAAAGAAGGCTATCAAAATCTTATGATTGGATCCATATCAATACAATTCAAGGTAACATGATTGATTTGAGGTTTATTTCTTCATATGCTATGTAAAATTTATTTGGTGGCAAGACTTGATCAACCTTGTTAACAAATACCTTTTATATGCATAGAGGAGGTAAACAACATCTCTTTCTTCCTCCACTTGCTTTACTTATTGTAGCACTTTTGATTTGCAAAGTTCCTTAGTTAATTAGAGATTTCAAAAAATTTCCTGGCCAGTAATAATAAATTTAATACCCAGAAATGTGCATTTTTCAAAGTTTTCAAAAATTCACAAAAATTATACCGTTGGTCCTATTTTTCGAAAATGCACCTGGGAGCACCTGGGGATGACCAGTGGGGCACCCCAGGGTGGCACCCCACAGGCCGGCGCGGCCAGCAAGGGGGGCGCGCCACCCTGGCGTGTGGGTCCCCCTTTGCCCCACTTTAGCATCTCTTCCTCCCAGACTCTTCTCTCTCCCGAAAAAATCGACACCAGCTTTCTCTCACTCGCGTTTTTGCTCAAGAGCTCAGGATTTCTTGATCTCTTTGCTCAGCCCAGATTTCTGTCTGAAATTTGGCACATTTGCTCTCCGGTATGTGACTCCTCCGATTATCCAAGTAGAATTTTGTTTGGTTGAGTATATCTTGAATATTTTGCTGCAGTAGGTAACATGTTTAGTGAGCTTGCATGCTTGTTCTAAGTTGTATAAACTAGTTTTGATGCATGATTAGTACCCTAGCAAGTTCCTATAGTAGTTCCCCTTGATTATATGTCACCAAATCAAATTTTATATTGTTTATTGAAAAATTTCAGAAAATGGAGTGGAATAGATATCAACTAAACCAACAAGAATTGGAGGTGCAACAAGTCATGAGAGTGAACCGCGAAGAGGGAGTATACCCCTCTTACTACCCGTGCTCAGATTTCATGAGAAGTGCAGGAATATTGGAAGATGTTCAGAATCTAATTTCTCGTGCAGGGTTGAATGATTTTGTTGATGGAGAACCATGCCAATATGCAAAATTGACTATGTCTGTTGTGCAGGAATTTAAGTTCAATTGGTCGCAATCTAACCCGATGGTTCAGTATAAGATTTATAATAAAACTGTCAACTTGCCATTCAATGATTTTTGTACAGCAATAAGAGTACCGCAATGGGGATCATGCGAGAAGATAAGGGGATCGCCGCGAGAGCTCTTAAGCCTCTTCGAGATGATTTGTCATTGAAGGAGTTTCTCAGAGGATGGTGGTAAAATCACTAGCATTCAACTCCCAGCTATCCACTACTTTGCTTATTTCATTACTAAATGTGTTCTTGCTAGAAAGAATGGTAGTAAACTATCTATCCAGGATTTAGCTTTTCTAGCTGCTGCACTGCAAGGTAGTATAATTTGGGGGCATTGATAGCTTATAGACTTGCTACTAACCGTGAGAAGGGCGGAATTTGTGGAGGTCTCATCGCCTCTCGTTTACTAGCTTTGCATAGAGTAGAACCTCACCATCTTGATATTCAACTTTCCATAGAAAAACTTGACATAGTCTCCATGATTAAACATGAATTTGTTTCTGATTCATCTAATTTGGGTAACCTATTTTATAAGATGACATTTTATAAGAAAGCTTGGAGAATAACTAAGAAAACTGAAAAACTAGTAAGATTGCCTGCGCCTGTTCTATTTAACCTTGATTCCAGGGAGGATTGGTCAGTCACAGAAGGTGCACTGAATGCACACATAGAGGGAGGAGGCCATCATGCAAGAGACGACACGGAGGCCGAGGAACACCTCGACTCATCATCCGATGCAGCAAGTTCCTCGCATCAACATTTTGGGCATGTGGAGCCTCCACGCTTTTCTTCTGCACAGGGACCCTACTATGACTACGCCATGCATTATCCACAGGCGAGGAACATCGACCCTCGCTGGGGTTGAACTCCACTTAGGCCAAAAGCCTAAGCTTGGGGGGGAGGTATACCGGCATCACTCATTCTTTGCATATTATGGTTGCTGGATACTTGTATATACGTGTTTAGTTTGTTTGAGTGGTTTTCTAATGAGAGGGAGATGATATTTGGGGAAGTGCTGCCTGAAAACAGATTCTGGACTGTTACCGAAAAAATTCTCAAAAATAGCCAGAACGATATTTTGCGAAGCCAATTTTTGTGCATGTTCTCCAGGTTATTATCTAACTTTCATTAGTTGAACACTTTTCGATTTGAGCAGTGGAAGAATTTCTTACAAATCGAGTACTGTACTGCTGTCAAGTTTGACGAATTTCTGCTGCTTTGCGTTTATGTGACTTTTCTAGTTTGCCATTTCTTGTTTTGCTTTGTTTTTTTCCTAAAACAAAAAAAGACCAAAAATATTTCTGTTGTTTCTCTTCATCATTTGTTTGTTTTGGTTTCTTGCATTTATCTTGCTTTATTTGCTATCATTGGCTTGCTATAAGAAAATCCAAAAAGATTTTGCTTTGTTTGCTTGTTTCCTTTTGTTCTTGTTCTCAAATTCGAAAATACCAAAAATATTTGCTGTTCTTCTTTGGTTTGTAAAGTTCATCTTGAGTTCAATGGTCTTCGGTGGCTGGAGCGTGGTTTTCATTTCATATTATCCAAGCTACACAAGTGAAAGGCAATAATGACGATCTACGACAATTGGATTGTGGTGAGAGGCTGGTACGAACTCTATTTGTTTTCATTTTTGTACATATACTCATCCATATGAGCATGCTTAGTTGGTTCATGTGAGGTATATGTCATTTGGGAAAGTCTAGTAGTTCATGATCTCTCATGTTTAGCTCCAATTTATTAATATGAGTAGCATGTCATGGATGTTTGCTTGCATTGATTTATTCATAAGTAGGTATGGTATTGTGGTATCCTCCTCTGAATAATTCATTTATATCGACTTGGCACATGCTCACGCATGCATATGACTGAACAAAAGTCAATTAAGCCTCGATGATTTACATTGCTTCAGAGTTCTTGTATCACTTTTATGCCTCCGTTAATTTATTTTGCCGCAAGCATGATTATGATAGTGACTGCTCTCTTGATTTGTCGCTCCCCAGTCTATTGCTAGCCTTCACTTGTACTGAGCGGGAACGCTGCTCGTGCTTCCAAACACCTGAAAACCAAGTTGTTCCAAAGTGTCCACCATAAATACCTATGCATGGCATTTCAAACCATTCAAAGTAAATTCTCATGCGCTACCTTTAAAACCTTCAAATGCTTCTCAATTTGTGTTAATGTTTCATAGCTCATGAGGAAGTATGTGGTGTTTAACTTTCAACCTTGTCATTTACTCTTGACGGACTTTCATTATGGACTAGTGGCACATCCGCTTATCCAATAATTTTGCAAAAAGAGCTGGCAATGGGATTCCCAGTCCCAAATTAATTAACCTAAATAGACACTCCTCCATGGTATGTGATTGTTGGACGGCACCCGAAGGATTCGGTTAGCCATGGCTTGTGTAAGCAAAGGTTGGGGGGAGTGTCATCATAATAAAACTAAAATAAAAAGGCACTCCTTCATGGTATGAGATTGTTGGCAGGCACCCGAGGATTCGGTTAGCCATGGTTTGTGAAAGAAAGGTTGGAACGAGTGCCAAATAAACATAAAAATAATTTATGGGAGCCGCTCTTGGAAGTCCGGTTGGCGAGGTAGTTGGTGTGCCCATTACCATTCGTTGACAACAACAAACACCTCTCAAAATAATTTTACTCCTGTTTTAGAAATGAAAAGCTCTAGCGCATGTTAATCCCTGCTTCCCTCCGCGAAGGGTCAATCTTTTACTTTTGTGTTGTGTCTCCATTCTTTCTTTGAGCACTATCTTGAGAGCACAAGTGTCATTCTTAGTATAATATGCTTGTCTCAAAATATGATTGATTGTGGTATAATTTTGATGCTTTTATCTTTGACAATCACTACTTCTAGTCTTTCTATGAACTTCAGAGGTGCATGAGCATTTATGTTTTGCTGATCAAATATGGGCAAGCGAGATACCACTTTATCATACTCTTTTATGAACATTGCAATCCTGCTTATAGACATGATTCATGATGCTTATTATTAATTGTTGGTACCTGTTCATGATTGACATAGCTATTAGATGATCTTATTTGCATGTATCCTATATGAACCGCCTAAGTGTTAGCCATAGCATGAGAATATATACATCATATGAACAAATGTGTTCGTGAAAGTTCTTTTATCGCTCAGTTGTTAACTGAATTGCTTGAGGACAAGCAATAAGCTAAGCTTGGGGGAGTTGATATGTCCAAAACGTATCTACTTTCCCGAACACTTTTGCTATTGTTTTGCCTCTAATTTGTGTATTTTGGATGCAACTAACACGGACTAACGCTGTTTTCAGCATAATTGTTCTGGTGTCTCGTTTTTGTGCAGAAATCCAACTTCCAGGAAAATCCTCGGAATTTATGCAGAAGGTCCTATTTTCCCAGAATATTGGCGGAGCCAGAAGGGCAAGCCAGGTGGGAGCCCAAGGGCCCCACACACTAGGCCGACGCGGCCCAGGAGGGGCCCGCGCAGCCCTAGTGTGTGGCGGCCTCGGTCAGCCCCCGACGCCCTCCTTCGGACTACTTATTGCCTTCGACCTAAAAACGCACGGAGAGAAGTCGAATTCGCCAGAAACTCTCCAGAATGCCGCCACATCGCGAAACTCCGTCTCGGGAGCCAGAAGTCTCCGTTCTGGCACTCCGCCGGGACGGGGAATTGGAGGAGATCATCGCCATCATCACCACCGACGGCTCTTCATCAACCAACCATGTTTCCCCCATCCATGTGTGAGTAATTCCCCCGCTGTAGGCCGAAGGGGATGGTAGGGATTGGATGAGATTGGTCATGTAATAGCATAAGATTGTTAGGGCATAGTGCCTAGTGTCCGTAATTGGTACTTTGATGATATTGTTGCAACTTGTTATGCTTAATGCTTGTCACTAGGGCCCGAGTGCCATGATCTCAGATCTGAACATGTTATTGTTTCATCATGATATTCATTGTTTTATGATCTTACCTGCAAGTTGTATACACATGTCGCTTTTCGGAACCAATGGCCCCGAAGTGACAAGAATCGGGACAACCGGAGGGGATGGTGGTGATGTGAGGATCACATGTGTTCACGGAGTGTTAATGCTTTGCTCCGGTACTCTATTAAAAGGAGTACCTTAATATCCAGTAGATTCCCTCGAGGCCCGGCTGCCACCGGCTGGTAGGACAAAAGATGTTGTGCAAGTTTCTCATTGCGAGCACGTACGACTATATATGGAACACATGCCTATTGATTGCTTTGTACTTGGACACCGTTTTATTATTATCTGCAAATGCCCTGCTATGATTGTTACGTGAGTTTCTCTCATCCATGCAACACCCGTTATCCATCCCCGTGCCTACAGTATTTTAATCCTGTTGTTTACTATAATTACTACTGCTGTCCGTGTTACTCTGCTGCTGTTATTCCACTACTGCTACTGCTATAAAACTGTTACTACTGATAAACTCTTGCGAGCAAGTCTGTTTCCAGGTGCAGCTGAATTGACAACTCCGATGTTAAGGCTTTCAAGTATTCTTTGTCTCCCCTTGTGTCGAATCAATAAATTGGGATTTACTTCCCGCGAAGACTGCTGCGATCCCCTATACTTGTGGGTCATCAGCTGCAAGTAATAGGAAGATCGTCTATGCTTATGATCCTACTACCACCGAAGCTTTGGCACTTAGAGATGGATTAGCACTAGCAAATCAATTGTGATGCCGGCGTTTGATAGTTCAAGCAGATTTCCAAGGAGTATTTGATAGAATGAAGGAAGGAGTTGGCTCGTCGACACTGGCACATGCTATATACCAGGATGTCGCAGTTCAAGCGAGTTCCTTTGATAAAGTCAATTATGTGTATTGCCCTAGAGAGCTTAATTGTGTTGCTCATATTTTAGTTAGGGAGTCAGGTGTTCAACTTGAAGTTTGGATAGATGACCCTCCTAGCTTTATTGTTCAGCAACTGGTAAACCATGTAATGGTTATTTAATTGATCAGTAAAGTGGTCATGATGGCTTTCCCTCAGAAAAAAAGTTGTATACTGGAAGTGTCTAGTTTCCCTAAAAAAGAGACATGTTTAGTTAAATGTGTGTCTTGCATTATAAGTAGTAATGATTAAATAAAAATAGGTTTATTTTGTAAGCATTTTCCCAAGCACCTTGCATGGTACTGACACATGCTCTAATGTTGTAGCTTTCACATATAATTTTTCAACCACCCGTGTTCAAGTTTTCTCAATCCGGTCGATCGCGCATGCCAGGCGAGCAAGCAACGCCGAGAAGGAGATCGATCATGATTGTAGTGCATAAAGTTGCGACACGATGGTGGAGGGCGTGCACTTGGCACACCTCGAAAACCATTTCCGTCACAAGCACCCATACTCTCTGGCGCGGCCACATGGCATGTGATGTCTACCAGTGCACCTTCAACGCCCAGGATGGTGCCGAGCTCACCCACGTCCATTGATTCCACGACAAATGGTGGATCGACATCACCCACGTGGTCCACATGGCACCTAATGAAGCATCGCTAGAGGGTGCTCCACAATGACAATTTTTCTAAGAGGGTGGCCTTACAACACCAACTCGCTGAAATTCTTGCCATGGGTTTCAGTTCTTGCAACCTTGGCTACCGCCAGATGGATGTAGCATATAAGGGACAACAACCTTGCATTAGGTTTGGCATGCATGACCCTCTGATCCTGCATTAGGAGATTCATTATTCATGGAAGGTGGGTGCACTTACCAGCAAACATAGTCTAAACATAAATCAATGTTCATATGTAATTGTTGGGATTCGTAGCATAGAAAATAAAAAATTCCTATGCAACAATGAATAAACCACCAAAATCTAATCTAGGAGATGCATGTAACGATGCGGTAGCATGTAACAATGCGATAACTTAATTTGCATACCGTTCCAAATCGGGTGTGGAAGCTTGATGGTTGGTGTCGATGTAGACGATCACGATCCGTTCAATCCTGACGATCCAACTCGATCAACTTCATCGCTTGTGCGGCGGCTCCGAGGTGATGCACATGTACGGCTTGACGATGTCGGCTCCTTCTTGTTCCAGTAAGTTGGAGTAGAGATATCGCTCCAGCATCACGACAGCGTGAAGACGAACTTGGTGCAAATCCGGCACAGGGCTTCGCCCGGACTATCTTTTCAAAGTTCGCCAAAATTAAGGTTCCGGCGAGATTCCGACGATTATGCAGACAAGACTATGTACCTATACAATGGTTAATAGAGAGGAAGAATAAGGGTGGAAATCAACAAATGACTCCAAGATCTTGATCCCAAGAGTTCCCCTCAGTTAGAGGAGGAATTAATTGGTGGAGGTTGTAGATCTAGATCTCCTCTCTCAAACCCCTCAAGAATATGCAAGAATCATGAGAGGAAAGGGCGAAGAATCAAGCTCAAGAGGTTCAATAATGATGGTCAAAAACATGCTCAAGAACTCTAAGGAACAATGGAGAATAAGACCCCTTTTATACCTCTTCAAGAAAAATAACCGTTTGAGCTAAAATCGAGCCACCCGACGCTGAGCCCGGCATGACCGGCTAGGGTACCGACCTACCCGACATAGGGCCTGATGGGCCGGACTAGGTCACTCGGCAGCAGCACCCGGCATACCATCCTAGGTGCCGGGCAGCCCGGCAACAGCACCCGACATGCCGACCCAGTCACCGAAAATTTGACAACTTTTGCATCTCAACTCCAATTGAGATGAAACAAATTTTATTGGAAAGATAACAATGAATAGAACCCCCAAAAAACAAGGAAGTATTGACACATGATACGTCTCCGATGTATCGATAATTTCTTATGTTCCATGCTTGTTTTATGACAATACCTACATGTTTTGTTCACACTTTATGATGATTTTATGCGTTTTCCGGAACTAACCTATTGACGAGATGCCGAAGTGTCAGTTCCTGTTTTCTGCTGTTTTTGGTTTCAGAAATCCTAGTAAGGAAATATTCTCGGAATTGGACGAAATCAATGCCCAGCATCTTATAATTCCACGAAGCTTCCAGAACACCCGAGAGGGACCAGAGGAGGGCCACAGGGGGCCCACACATGTGGGCGGCGCGGCCAAGGAGCCAGGCGCGCCGCCCTACTATGTGGTGGCCCTGTCAGCCTTCCGACTCCGCCTCTTCGCCTATTTAAAGGTCCCTGACCTAAATCTTCGAGACGGAAAAGCCACGGTACGAGAAACCTTCCAGAGCCGCCGCCATCGCGAAGCCAAGATCTGGGGGACAGGAGTCTCTGTTCCGGCACACCGCCAGGATGGGGAAGTGCCCCCGGAAGGCATCTCCATCGACACCACCGCCATCTTCATCACCGCTGCTGTCTCCCAGGAGGAGGGAGTAGTTCTCCCTCGAGGCTAAGGGCTGTACTGGTAGCTATGTGGTTAATCTCTCTCCCATGTACTTCAATACAATGATTTCATGAGCTGCCTTACATGATTGAGATTCATATGAGTTTTGTGTCACTATTAATCTATGTGCTACTCTAGTGATGTTATTAAAGTAGTCTATTCCTCCTCCATGATGTAATGTTGACAGTGTGTGCATCATGAAGTACTTGGTATATGCTATGATTGTGATCTCTTGTAGATTATGAAGTTAACTATTACTATGATGGTATTGATGTGATCTATTCCTCCTTTCATAGTGTGATGGTAACAGTGTGCATGCTATGTTAGTACTTGGTATAGTTGTGTTGATCTATCATGCACTCTAAGGTTATTTAAACATGAATATCAAATATTGTGGAGCTTGTTAACTCCGGCATTGAGGGTTCGTGTAATCCTACACAATTAGTGGTGTTCATCATCCAACAACAGAGTGTAGAGTGGTTTTATTATGTGATCAATGTTGAGAGTGTCCACTAGTGAAAGTATAATCCCTAGGCCTTGTTCCCAAATACTGAAATCGCTGCTTGTTTACTGTTTTACTGCATCTGTACTGCCTGCAATATTACCACCATCAACCACACGCCAGTTGTAGCAGCAAGCTATTTTCTGGCGCTGTTACTGCCGCTCATATATTCATACCACCTGTATTTCACTATCTCTTCGCCGAACTAGTGCACCTATACATCTGACAAGTGTATTAGGTGTGTTGGGGACACAAGAGACTTCTTGCATTGTGATCGCAGGGTTGCTTGAGAGGGATATCTTTGACCTCTTCCTCCCTGAGTTCGATAAACCTTGGGTGATCCACTTAAGGGAAAACTTGCTGCTGTTCTACAAACCTCTGCTCTTGGAGGCCCAACACTGTCTACAGGAAAAGAAGCGTGCGTAGACATCAAGCTATTTTCTGGCGCCCTTGCCGGGGAGGAAAGGTAAAAGGTACTCACACTCCGGATCTCGGCTACTAAGCTATTTTCCGGCGCCGTTGTAAGTACTCGAAGCTATTTCCTTTAGATCCTGCAATTGCATCTTTTTGTTTCTTGTTTTACACTAGTAAGGCATAATGGAAAACAACCATGAGCTTTTTAATTTATTCCCTAAGTTAAAACATGAATTGTGTGATGCGAAAATTAAAGAACCTATGGAACCTCATTTGCATGCTAGTAGCAATGTTATTAGTATGAACGCAATCACTGCTAATGCTATGGAGAAGTCTAAGCTTGGGGAAGCTGGTTTTGATGAGCATGATCTTTTTAGTCCCCCAAGCATTGAGGAGAAAATTTTCTTTGATGATACTTTGCCTCCCATTTATGATGATTATAATGATAGTAGTCTTTTGGTGCCGCCTGTTATGGAGGATAAATTTGATTATGATTACAATATGCCTCCTATATTTGATGATGAGAATAATAATAATAGCTACTTTGTTGAATTCGCTCCCACTATTGCTAATAAAATTGATTATGCTTATGTGGAGAGTAATAATTTTATGCATGAGACTCATGATAAGAATGCTTTATGTGATAGTTATATTGTTGAGTTTGCTCATGATGCTACTGGATATTATTATGAGAGAGGAAAATATGGTTGTAGAAATTTTCATGTTACTAAAACACCTCTCTATATGCTTAAAATTTTGAAGTTGAGCTTGTCTAGTTTTCCTATGCCTGTTGCATTATGCCTACAGAATTTGTTTATTTACAAGATTCCTTTTCATAGGAAGTGGGTTAGGCTTAAATGTGTTTTGACTTTGCTTCTTGATGCTCTCTTTTTCTTCAACTACTATTTCTTGCGAGTGCATCATTAAAACTGCTGAGCCCATCTTAATGGCTATAAAGAAAGAACTTCTTGGGAGATAACCCATGTGTTTATTTTGCTACAGTACTTTTGTTTTATATTTGTGTCTTGGAAGTTGTTACTACTGTAGCAAACTCTCCTTATCTTAATTTTGTTACATTGTTGTGCCAAGTAAAGTCTTTGATAGTAAGGTTCATACTAGATTTGGATTACTGCGCAGAAACAGATTTCTTGCTGTCACGAATTTGGGCCTAATTCTCTGTAGGTAACTTAGAAAATTCTGCCAATTTTTGTGAGTGATCCACAGATATGTACGCAACTTTCATTCAATTTGAGCATTTTCATTTGAGCAAGTCTGGTGCCTCTTAGAAATTCGTCTTTACGGACTGTTCTGTTTTGACAGATTCTGCCTTTTATTTCGCATTGCCTCTTCTGCTATGTTGGATGGATTTCTTTGTTCCATTAACTTTCAGAAGCTTTGGGCAATGTCCAGAAGTGTTAAGAATGATTGTGTCACCTCTGAACACGTGAATTTTGATTATGCACTAACCCTCTAATGAGTTGCTTTGAGTTTGGTGTGGAGGAAGTTTTCAAGGGTCAAGAGAGGAGGATGATACAATATGATCAAGAAGAGTGAAAGCTCTAAGCTTGGGGATGCCCCCGTGGTTCATCCCTGCATATTTCAAGAAGACTCAAGCATCTAAGCTTGGGGATGCCCAAGGCATCCCCTTCTTCATCAACAATTTATCAGGTTTCTTCTCTTGAAACTATATTTTTATTCGGTCACATCTTATGTGCTTTACTTGGAGCGTCTGTGTGCTTTTATTTTCGTTTTTGTTATTTTCATTCTCTGAATAAATTCATGCTTGTGTGGGTGAGAGACACGCTCCGCTGGTTCATATGAACACATGTGTTCTTAGCTTTACTTTTAATGTTCATGGCGAAGGTTGAAACTGCTTCGTTAATTGTTATATGGTTGGAAACGGGAAATGCTACATGTGGTAATTGGTATAATGTCTTGAACAATGTGATACTTGGCAATTGTTGTGCTCATGATTAAGCTCTTGCATCATATACTCTGCACCTATTAGTGAAGAAATACATAGAGCTTGCTTAAATTTGGTTTGCATGATTGGTCTCTCTAAGGTCTAGATATTTTCTGGTAAGGGTTTGAACAACAAGGAAGACAGTGTAGAGTCTTATAATGCTTGCAATATGTTCTTATGTGAGTTTTGCTGTACCGGTTCATACTTGTGTTTGCTTCAAACAACCTTGCTAGCCTAAGCCTTGTATTGAGAGGGATTACTTCTCGTGCATCCAAATCCTCGAGCCAATAACTATGCCATCTGTGTCCACCATACCTACCTACTACATGGTATTTCTCCGCCATTCCAAAGTAAATTGCTTGAGTGCTACCTTTAAAATTTCCATTCTTTATCTTTGCAATATATAGCTCATGGGACAAATAGCCTAAAAACTATTGTGGTATTGAATATGTACTTATGCATTTTATTTCTTATAAGTTGCTTGTTGTGCGATAACCATGTTCCTGGGGACGCCATCAACTAATCTTTGTTGAATATCATGTGAGTTGCTATGCATGTTCGTCTTGTCTGAAGTAAGGGCGATTTACCATGAGTTGAATGGTTTGAGCATGCATATTGTTAGAGAAGAACATTGGGCCGCTAACTAAAGCCATGATCCATGGTGGAAGTTTCAGTTTTGGACAATAATCCTCAATCTCTTATGAGAATATTATTTGTTGTTGAATGCTTAAGCATTAAAGAGGAGTCCATTATCTGTTGTCTATGTTGTCCCGGTATGGATGTCTAAGTTGAGAATAATCAAAAGCGAGAAATCCAATGCGAGCTTTCTCCTTAGACCTTTGTACAGGCGGCATAGAGTACCCCTTTGTGACACTTGGTTAAAACATATGTATTGCGGTGATAATCCAGGTAATCCGAGCTAATTAGGACAAGGTGCGGGCACTATTAGTATACTATGCATGAGGCTTGCAACTTGTAGGATATAATTTACATGATGCATATGCTTTATTACTACCGTTGACAAAATTGTTTCTTGTTTTCAAAACCAAAGCTCTAGCACAAATATAGCAATCGATGCTTCCCTCTGCGAAGGGCCTTTCTTCTACTTTTATGTTGAGTCAGTTCACCTATTTCTCTCCATCTCAAGAAGCAAACACTTGTGTGAACTGTGCATTGATTCCTACATACTTGCATATTGCACTTATTATATTACTTTATGTTGACAATATCCATGAGATATACATGTTACAAGTTGAAAGCAACCGCTGAAACTTAATCTTCCTTTGTGTTGCTTCAATGCCTTTACTATGAATTTATTGCTTTATGAGTTAACTCTTATGCAAGACTTATTGATGCTTGTCTTGAAAGTACTATTCATGAAAAGTCTTTGATATATGATTCAGTTGTTTAATCATTGTCTTTACCATTGCTTTGAATCACTTCAATTCATCTCATATGCTTTACAATAGTATGATTAAGATCATGTTGGTAGCATGTCACTTCAGAAATTATCTTTGTTATCGTTTACCTACTCGAGGACGAGTAGGAACTAAGCTTGGGGATGCTGATACGTCTCCGACGTATCGATAATTTCTTATGTTCCATGCTTGTTTTATGACAATACCTACATGTTTTGTTCACACTTTATGATGATTTTATGTGTTTTCCGGAACTAACCTATTGACGAGATGCCGAAGTGACAGTTCCTGTTTTCTGCTGTTTTTGGTTTCAGAAATCCTAGTAAGGAAATATTCTCGGAATTGGACGAAATCAACGCCCATCATCTTATAATTCCACGAAGCTTCCAGAACACCCGAGAGGGACCAGAGGAGGGCCACAGGGGGCCCACACGTGTGGGCGGCGCGGCCAAGGAGCCAGGCGCGTCGCCCTACTATGTGGTGGCCCCGTCAGCCTTCCGACTCTGCCTCTTCGCCTATTTAAAGGTCCCTGACTAAATCTTTGAGACGGAAAAGCCACGGTACGAGAAACCTTCCAGAGCCGCCGCCATCGCGAAGCCAAGATCTGGGGGACAGGAGTCTCTGTTCCGGCACGCCGCCGGGACGGGGAAGTGCCCCCGGAAGGCATCTCCATCGACACCACCGCCATCTTCATCACCGCTGCTGTCTCCCATGAGGAGGGAGTAGTTCTCCCTCGAGGCTAAGGGCTGTACCGGTAGCTATGTGGTTAATCTCTCTCCCATGTACTTCAATACAATGATCTCATGAGCTGCCTTACATGATTGAGATTCATATGAGTTTTGTATCACTATTAATCTATGTGCTACTCTAGTGATGTTATTAAAGCAGTCTATTCCTCCTCCATGATGTAATGTTGACAGTGTGTGCATCATGAAGTACTTGGTATATGCTATGATTGTGATCTCTTGTAGATTATGAAGTTAACTA
The DNA here is from genome assembly GCF_019359855.2 of Lolium perenne. NCBI lineage: Eukaryota > Viridiplantae > Streptophyta > Magnoliopsida > Poales > Poaceae > Lolium > Lolium perenne. The sequence continues at coordinate 186,565,857 of NC_067246.2, read as the reverse complement.
TTACTATGATGGTATTGATGTGATCTATTCCTCCTTTCATAGTGTGATGGTAACAGTGTGCATGCTATGTTAGTACTTGGTATAGTTGTGTTGATCTATCATGCACTCTAAGGTTATTTAAACATGAATATCGAATATTGTGGAGCTTGTTAACTCCGGCATTTAGGGTTCGTGTAATCCTACACAATTAGTGGTGTTCATCATCCAACAACAGAGTGTAGAATGGTTTTATTATGTGATCAATGTTGAGAGTGTCCACTAGTGAAAGTATAATCCCTAGGCCTTGTTCCCAAATACTGAAATCGCTGCTTGTTTACTGTTTTACTGCATTTGTACTGCCTGCAATATTACCACCATCAACCACACGCCAGTTGTAGCAGCAAGCTATTTTCTGGCGCTGTTACTGCTGCTCATATATTCATACCACCTGTATTTCACTATCTCTTCGCCGAACTAGTGCACCTATACATCTGACAAGTGTATTAGGTGTGTTGGGGACACAAGAGACTTCTTGCATTGTGATCGCAGGGTTGCTTGAGAGGGATATCTTTGACCTCTTCCTCCCTGAGTTCGATAAACCTTGGGTGATCCACTTAAGGGAAAACTTGCTGTTGTTCTACAAACCTCTGCTCTTGGAGGCCCAACACTGTCTACATGAAAAGAAGCGTGCGTAGACATCAACACACCCCAGGGAATGTTTTAAATGTTTTTAGAGAGGGAGCCTCTCAATGTTAAGAAACGGTAAAGACGTCCAAACTCGAAAATGCAATAGAAAATGCATACGGGTTTTCGATGAACTTGGGTTTGTTGAAAAGCGAGCAACAAACTCAAGAACCTCACGCAGAGAAACATCAAGAAGCAACAAGAATATCAGTATGTAAAGTGTGCAAAGGATTGAGCTCCCTCTTGATAGGGCGGCTATCTATCCTATAACCCGGTCTCCCAACAACCACCTTGAGACCGGTAAAAGGAAAACCTAGCAAGATCATACCTTTGTCTTGCGCATCCCGCTTGATCTTGATGATGACGCTTCATGCTTCATTTAAGCCGGAATGCCCACTTGATCGTTGTTGCTTCATGAAGACTCACAATTTCTCCCCCATACACAACTATGGGATAGCTCCATTAAGGCACATCTTCACATGTCCATTATCACCAAATGGGCGGCAAGCTTCAAGCATGATATCTTCGATATGCTCATCTTGAAATTGCCCTTCTCAACCTTGAGGACATCCAAGCTTGATGCCATCCTCTCATGGGCTATATAAGATCATACTCCTGATGCATGCCCATGGCAAGATACATAACCCACATAGACAACATAAATCCACATATATAGTGGGTTAGATCATGAAGCATAATTGAAAGTCTTACCATACCACAAGATCACATGATCCAAAGTGGTACACTCTTTATGCTTCATGTGTTGACCAACTTGAATTCAATCTTCACTCTTAGTCTTGGTCAACCTTGTATATCTTCATGCTCTATCATAATATCTTGACCATTGATTGCTTAACACATAAGCTAGAGCATGGTTAACTTGAGTTCCACACAAGAAATCCATATTCATTTATTCTTCTTGATCATATCATATTATTCTCTTCCAATCGATGATCTTGATACCAATATCAAAGGTATAATATTATATTTATGGCATCCACACTTGAATCCAACATATGAACTTCAAAAAATACCTATGGAATATTCCTTTATATAAACACAATGAAAACATTAGTCCATAGAGGATTGTCATTAATTACCAAAAACACACTTAGGAACAATGTGCCTTTACAACATGGATTGGTGATAATAAATATTCCTTTATTATTGCCTCTTGGGCACCAGATTCCTCCAGTAATATGTTTATGTGTGTATCCCCATATATTTTATTCAGTTTGTTCCTTACTTCCAAATTCAATTTCTTATTTGATGTCAGAAGAACCAAGAAGATAGTAGCTGGATTATTTTGAAAAACCTTAATTGCATGTGACATTTTTCTTAACAAGGATGTGTGTTGTTGCACTATGGTGTATGCTGCGATGTAATGTTTATGGAGTAGTATTTTGTAGCTTAGTAGATGAAGATGTGAATATACAACACGGCTTCCAAGAGCATATGCTTATGCATGCAAGCAATCATTCTATGAACGGCAAAGAAATTATGAAATGAAAAACGTACATGTATAAACTCTTATGAAGAAAACTCAAATATTGTGACCTATGAAAAATAGACAAGTTGAGTGCCAAATTTGTTGTTTGTTTAGAACATTGAATTTTCTGTTTTAATTTCGAAAACGTACATGTTAAATTTTGCATGCAAATTTGCACGAGAAGGAACACAGTAACGAAAGCATTTTTTTAATTTATATTCTATTTATTTTAAAATTACTGTTCATTCACGAGCATATGCTCTCGGGACAGGGAGCTAAAGCTCCATACACATAAATATGTACCTCCTCATCTTCTAAGGAGGTACCACTAAGTTACAAATCATTCAAGCGGTAATGTCTCAAACACGCTTTAATTCAATTAGATGATGCATCCCCTTTGTCTCTCTTATGTATCTCTCCCTTGCAACCCCTACCTGGTGTGTCTCTGTCTCGCTCTCTATTTCTCTGGGACAACGTGTTCCCTTGTGTTGTCCACTTTGGTGAGTGGTGTGCGCCTCGCCCTCCTCTATCTCTCCCACCGAGACCATGCCTAGTGCATCTCTCACCCCCTTCGGCGTGTCCCCCACATCCACCTGCTCCGGGGAGGGGTGCCCTCCTCATATGCCCTGGCGAGTGCATCCATACTCTCCCCTTCCTTGATTTCCTCTGTGTGTCACCCAACTTGGGGCTTTGGCGAACTACACTCTGTGACTCCCTAGCTCGAAGCAACGTCAGTCTTTGCCAACGGCCGCTCCAACTCGAGGGGTCGACAGGTTTGATCCGAGTGTGAAAGGACAAGATGTCGCCTAGAGGGGGGGGGGGTGAATAGGCATTTAAATACTCTTATGGATTTGTCTTGTAAGAATGCGGAATTAAACTAACGTTTATTTCAGCACAAATCCTAAATAATCTAGGCTCAACTAAGTGCAACAACAACAACAACAACAACAACAACTAGAGCTAAGCAAGATAGGCACAATATATATGGACAACAAGTGATAGCAAGATATAATAGATACTTCAAGCTCGATGGCTATCACAAGGAAAGTAAACCCGGGTATAGAAATAACCGAGGCACGCAGAGACGAAGATGTATTCCCAAGTTCCCTTCCTTTGCAAGAAGGTACGTCACGTTTGGAGAGGTGGGGATCCCACGAAGGATTTCCTAACGCCACGAAGGCTCACCTTCTTCTCCGAGCCAAACCCACGAAGGATAATGGCCCTTTCCTTATGGTTAGCTTTTCCTCCACTCCGGTGATGGCAAGCTCCAAAACCACTTCACAAGCTCCACGAAGGAGAAGCCCAGACCTCTTCACAATCTTCCTTGAAGAGATCACCGGAGCACCAACCGCCAAGCCAACTAGGAGGTCTCCCTCCAAGAGTAACAAGCTCACGATCTCTCACTCGAACTAATCGTGATGGAGATCTCAACACTATGCAATGATGCAAAGCAAGAACACCAAAGGTGTTCAAATCCTTCACACTCAAATCCCACCAAAGCAACAAATGCTAGGATAAGATTAGAGAGGAACAACAAAGAGGAAATCAACAAATGACTCCAAGATCTAGATCCCAAGAGTTCCCCTCACAAAGAGGAGGAATGGATTGATGGAGTTGTAGATCTAGATCTCATCTCTTAGATCCCTCAAGAATGAGCAAGAATCATAGGGGGAATCAAGAGATAGGGCAAGTTCTTCAAAGACAACAATGGAGGAGAGAGAGAGTGGAAGAACTTTTTGCCCAAGGTGGAAGAAGGCCTATTTATAGCCCACGCTGATATATAACCGTTGGGGAGAACAACGGGCAGAAAAACGACCTAGCCGGTCAGCCAGCCGGTTCACCGGGTGGCGCCGGACCGGCCGGTGGGACACCCGGTCCTGCCGGGTCACAGACCGGGCTAGCCGACAGCTGCCAGACGAGGCGCCGAGCCAGAACCGGGCGGCTTCTGGGCTTACAGTATATGTGCCTGGATGTCACCGGAGCAGGAGCCGGCGTGTGCCGGGAGGTCCGGTCCACAAGCCGGTGCCGCCGGGCCAGGCACCGGGCCGACCGGTTGAAACTGGACGTGAGGTCGGGCGGGCACCGGGCGACGGAGCCAAGCTCCCTGGAATGTGCCCGGAACCGGTCATAGGGCCGGTCAGCGTCGGGCTAGCCGGTGAGACAGCCGGCACTGCCGGGCGTGGGACCGGAAAATGCAGGACCCCTGAAGACCTTTTCTTTTCCTTTTAAACAGAAAATGCTCCCGAACTCCGATTGACATGAAACCAATTTTGTTGGAAAGATAACGACAAATAGAACCCCAAAAAAATGGAAATATGAAGACTCCTCACAGAATATTTTCAGATGATTCTAGAGAGGGAGTCTCCCACCGTCAAGAACCGGTGAAGACGTCCAAACTCGAAAACGCAATAGAAGATGCATGCGGATTCCATTTTCGATGAACTTGGGCTTGTTGTAAAGCTAGCAACAAGATCAAGAATCTCACACAGAGAAACACCAAGAAGTAATAGGGATATGCAAAGTATGCAAAGGGTTGAGCTCCCTAAGACGATGTGATCAAGTTACCCAACCGAAAGCCCCTCTTGATAGTGCGGCTATCTATCCTATAACCTGGTCTCCCAACAACCACCTTGAGACCGGTAAAAGGAAAACCTAGCAAGGTCATATCTTTGCCTTGCGCATGCCGCTCGATCTTGATGATAACTCTTCAAGCTCCACTCAAGTCGGAATGCCTTACTTGATCATTGTTGCTTCGTGAAGACTCATAAATGCTCCCCCATACACCATGATGGGAAAACTCTATTGATGCAGATCTTCACATGTCCATTATCACTAAATGGACGGCAAGCTTCAAGCATGTGATCCTCTTGAGATGCTCAACTTGAACTTGCCCAACTCAACCTTGATGACGATCACCACTTGATGTCATCCTCTCATGGGCTATATGAGATCTCACTTTTGATGCATGCCCATGGAAAGATACCTAACACATATAGACAACACAAGGACACATATATGATGGGTTAGTTCATGAAGCATAATTGACAAGACTTACCATACCACATGACTTCATATATCACATTCTTCATGCTTCATGTGTTGACCAAACTTGAATCTATTCTTCACTCTTTGTATTGGTCAACCTTGTATCTTCTTATGCTCTATCATACTATCTTGAGGTGTATAAAGAACTCTTCATTTGTTTGCATTCTCTAAATCTTAGTCAATCATAGCTCAACTGATGAGCCTATCATGACACCGACTTAGAGCCATATCTTGAGTTATTCACTTTGAATCAAGCACTCAAGATCTTGATCATTCATTGCTTAATCATAAGCTAGAGCATGGATAATGTTGAGTTCCACATTAGAACTCCATCTTCATTTCTTCTTCTTGATCATATCACATATATGACTTCAAATCGATGATCTTGATGCTGATACTCAAGGTATATCTTTTATCATCATGGCATCCATACTTGAATCCAACACATGGACTACAAGTAGTACCTATGGAATATTTCTTCATATAAACTCAAATGAAAACATTAGTCCATAGGGGTTGTCATTAATTACCAAAACCACACATAGGGGCAATGTACCCTTATAGAGTGGTCAACTGATCTAGCTCCAACAGGTGTCCGACATGGCGGGTTGGTGGTCGGTGAGCTCAAATCGGCTACTGTTGTGCATCCATAATGAGGTTAGGGTTTTGGTGGAACTTTCGATGTTGCAGGTGGTGTTTCAGAATGCTACGTACGACTATTGTTTTTGTTTGTGTATCCACAAGTATAATGGTGCAATGATTTTCTACCATATGCTACAAAGGGATTTCCCAATGCTTCTCTTGATTTTGGATGCGTGGGACAAATATGCTTGATGTGTTGTTGTTTTTTTGCAAAAGTTAAAACATCTTTTATGTTTTGTTGCAACCAAATGTTGATTTGTTGTATACGTTTTTATGTTATAACATGTTCGAAATGTTGCAAACTTTTTCCACATTTATATAGATTCACGGAATAACATTTTTAAACAGGATGTTACATTTTGAAAAATTTTGCATAATGTGAGCTATAAAGCAGATCAGACGGTTTGTAAGTCCGATACTCCCCATATCAGTCGGTTCGCTGACGCTTAGGCTTAGCGTGCACCAAAATTTGCCGTATTTTTACAAATTTTAATGAATTCTTGACAGTGATGCCTTTTAAATATCCCCTTTTCGTAAAAAGGAAACTGATCATGTTTTAGGCCAGCGCTTCACACTTGTAAGCTCTAGGATATCCCCAGATCCCAACTGCCAACAATATTCAGGCCCCACCGTGCATTCAGACGAAAAGAAAAAAAATCATCTCTCGCATCGCATTTGGTCGCACCAACAGAAATTTTGTGCAGGCATCTCTCACCGTCCCGGATCGCGAGTCTCCAGCCAGAAGAACCCAAACCCCACGGTAGGCGAGGCAGGCAGGAGGATCCCGCGCGCGGCGATGGGGGACGGGGACGCGAGCACCGGCGGCGGCGGGGACCCGCAGCGGCTGAAGCGGATCGCGGCGGGGGCGTACGACTACGAGAACGACGCGCGGTGGGCGGGGTACTGGTCCAACGTCCTCGTGCCGCCCCACCTCGCCTCCCGCGCCGACGTCGTCGACCACTTCAAGCGCAAGTTCTACCAGCGATACATCGTAAGCCCTCCTTTCCCCACACGCCGACCGGTTCGAATGGGTGGATGTCTCCTCCCGTTTCGTGTAGCTGCTAGTACGATCTGTTTGACTTCGCTCCCCGTGTGCTGGTATCGGGAGAATTATGCGTTGGAAGTGGTTCCATGGCTTGAAATTAGATGCTCCAAGTGTCCAATCGGCAGTCTGAGATAGTACGGAGTAGATTGCAGCGTTGAACCGCTAGCGTCGTAATACCAAATTGGTGTCTATGGGGTTGCATGATATCTGAACCATCGTGCTCAGTGCCACGTTTTGTCCTTGGTTCCGTGCAGTTGCCAACATTTCGAGTTCTACTATTCCGCATTTACAAATTCGTTCTGCCTATATTTGTTGTATTGCATTACTGATGATGAACCCAGAGTGTTTCATCCGAGCGCCGCTTAATGTAGCTCAGACATCAAGACGCCCATGTTAATGCCTTTTGCTGTAGAGTAAGATCTCGATCTTCTTTATCAATGGTCGCTGGGCAGGTTAATAAGTTTGAGAGCTCAAGATTTATTTTATTGGACACACTATGACCAAGTTCTTTTGTGATTTACCTTTTGTACACCAAATTTAAGTTACCAGTCATTTGTATTTTTATGTTGATGAAATAAGTAAGAGTCATATATGGTCATTCCTCTAGGACTAGGATGTGCATCCAGAGCTTTGCCTTATTCTTTCAACAGGGTAAATATCTTTGTATTGCCAATAGCCTAGTACTAGTCTTGAGCATATTGCTTGATTATATATATTCCCTTCTAATTGAGTGTCATAGGATGCCAGTTGAAACGCAAGAACTGGGATTGGTAAATTGTCTGGAAGTAACGGGTGATGTAGCTTTCTTACCTACACTGACATTTTCACTTTCTTCTCACCGTAACATGCCCATTTTGCGGTTGTGCAATTTGGGTGTCAAAGAGCTGAAAGCTGGTTTTGCTTTCACTAAAGATTTATTCCTTATCCATCTTACATGTTCAACTTACCTTTTCCTTTCCGGAAGCATGACATGTTCAACCTCTGGCTGCTACATACTAGATTGTAGGGGTGGGGTGTAGTGTTAGAGTACGTCATGGGCCTGGGCCCGTTAGTCTTATGGTTTGCTTAGGGGTCAAGTAAGCCTTGCTTGGGAGCCCGTTAGTCTTATGGTTTGCTTAGGGGTCAAGTAAGCCTTGCTTGGGAGTCAAGTAAACCTCTCTATATATGGAGAGGAGATGTATCAATCTAATCAAGCAAGAATTAAGAAGGAAATCCCTTCCCTCTTACCCGGCCGTGGGCAAAAGGCCCCCGGCCGGCCTTCTCGCGCCCTCGCAGCCCTCTCTCTCCCTCCCAACCCTAGCAGCCACATAACAAGTTTTTTCTGTAAAGAAGGCCTTAGTACTCACGAGTCATGTTGGTTATGAAAAGTGTCTTTTCTTTGGTTATGATCCAATTATTTAATGCCTATTATTTGATAGTTGTTCTCCATTTCGTCTGTTAGTATGTTCATTTACCATCCTTACTGCATCTATCCACTTCTGGACAGCGTAATTATAGTGTTGCTTATTCATCTTACAATTTTTTGCTGATTGTAACTGAACCTTCTCAAGCCGAGAGTCATACTCAAGTTAAAGTGCTGAGCATCACTTCACTTCTTTAACCCTCAGGATCCTGATTTGGTGGTTGAACCAATGTCTTCCACAAGTTCTGCTCCATCCAACAAATCAGCAACCAGTTCTTCATCTACGCCATCCAGTGAGAATGTTAGAGCTCGTGACTCGGGTACAGTGAATTCTGGTGCTTATTATTTTTCATCTGGAGGAAGTGGCAAGATTCTTGGCTGAAGGCACTCTAGGAATTACTCCTTACCATTTATATTATTACTTATTCTGTGTTCTTAGCACTGTAATTTGCATGCTCTCATACGGCTCGTGGCTTTACCAGGGTTCAGAAAACTTGGCGGTCCCTTTTCTGCAAAAACAAAAAGAACTCTAGTGCTTAAAAGATTACGTCTGTAATGGAAATTTGAACTAGCTGGAAAATAATTGTCACTATGTTTTCTCTCATTGCCACATCAGTCATAGCTATATTTTGCTCCTATATGTAGGATCTAGTGCATCCCAACCACCGCCAGCAGAAAGGACAGGAAGCTCTCTACGGTTTGATGGAAGAACTATACATTTCTCTATCAATGCTTGGGTATGGATAGCTACCTTGTCTCCTTCAACATAGAAAATCATATTAATAATCTACTCTCAGTGAGCATATTTTTGTTCATTATGGTCTAGTGTTCCATTCCCTTAAGATACTTCACTTCTTTCGCGATCACAACTTTTGTTCTTAGGCCCTGGTCTCTTGTTTCTCATTTGTGTGAACCACTGATAGCATATATGCCCAGTGTAGGTCAGAACCGTAGTTCAGCAGGAAAAACAAATGCCATGGTCATCACTTTCTCAGTCCCCTAACTCCAGTTTCATCATCATCTTAATTTATATTGTTAAATTTCATAGTGTAATATTGTTTGTGACATGCGGTTTTGCAGGTATTGGTTGTTTCTAGTCTTGGAATACTTCCAATTCTACCGAAAGATATCGCAAGCAAAGCATATAGACTTTCATTGCTAGGAACCATATGCTCGTCGGCATATTCTTTATACTGCACTTATGGGGTAAATTCCTGCTTATCGAATGAATATATGAAGTACAGTACCTTTTTTTTTTAGTTTTGTTTGTGTCAATTTCCTTTATTTCTCAATCCTGATCCCCCCACTCCCTGCCTGTAGAAACCAAGAGCATGGAACATGCCTGCCATTCAGCCTTGGTTGCAGTCTATAATTGTAGCCAAGGACTTTGTTCATTTGATGTTTTCTCTTATGATGTTCACATCTAATGTACACTTTAAGAGTAAGCTTCACTTCCTTTTTCCACTGCTTCAGATTTGTGAGTCGAATCTCTGTTCTGGCCTTAGCAGTTTCATTTTTTTTTTTATTCAGTTGCTCTACTGCCAGTGCTTTGCTGGGCACTTGATCATGTTGCTAGATTCCTGAGACGTAATTTCGCACGCTCCTCTTTCTATAGGTTAGTCACTGATTCGTGCAAACTCAGTATACAGCTTTTATCAAAGCCTGTGGTTACTGATTTCGTGTTTATCTCTTGTTTAGGAGATACCTGGAGGAGCCTTGTTTGTGGGTGGAGACAAACAACACCACAGTTAGCATCCTTTGTTCAAATGCTGAAATTGCCCTGGGCTTTCTTATGATTGTATCACTTTTCTCGTATGTTCAACCGTTCACTTCTTGGCAAACTATTTAGCGAAGATTTTTTTGTATCTATACTTACATCAAATGCTATGTGTTCTTTCTCATGCAGGTCGAAACGCAACATAATTCAGACATTCATGTACTTTCATGTGAGTTGTCCTTCAGTAAACAAGCGTTTTTCCCTGCTTTTGTTTCGTTTTCTGCTTCCAGTAGTTTGGAATATGAGGGCAATGTAGATTGAGTATTTGCATCTCTTGTTGGCTGCATTACAATGCATCTCACCCAACCACTGGAAAGTGAGAACACGTTTTTCATATGTATAAGGTCTCCCCTACCCCCTCCCCATCTGTGCTAACATTGCTTTTAACATTTAAAATTTGATGATATCCTTCATACTGTATAAGCAGGGTATTGTTTTATATGATGGCTCAAGAATTGACAAGGATCATAGATGTTACTTGATTACTTCTTTGTAACTAAACCCTTTAGATTTTCAACTAGTGCATCCACAACTATATTACCTAACTAATTTTTCTGTGCGCATCTATTTTGTACAGCTGTTGAAGTTGATGTACCATGCTCCTGTAACATCGGGTTATCACCAGAGTGTGTGGGCAAGAATTGGCCGGGCTGTAAACCCGCACATTCATCGCTATGCTCCATTCCTTAACACGCCCATTTCCGCAGCCCAAAGATGGTGGCTGAGATAGAAGGCATGGGACACACCATTCTCATGTAACCATTGATCTCCTCTACATATAGAGAATATCTGATACACTGGGCTTTCTCGCTCCATTGTTAAGAACATGCACGTCACTTGCACATCCTTCTATTGTTTTCATATCCCCATTTCACGTCTTACTCAGCACTCAAGGGTTGACACTGGATAAGTATGTCCTGCAAGCAGTAGGTCTTAAGTGAACTGCTTATGTTTTGACTGATACGGTTACAGGATAGCACATAATTCTTGAGGATAATTTGTTATATAAACAAGAAAGGTTTGCTTGCTGTCATTTCCATTATTAAATGGTTGCAGCCAATTTGATGTTAGTTAACTAGCAAAGTTTCTTAGGATGATTGCTCAGGCTGTCAATGATTTTCTTTCTCGTTTTGCCCGGTGCCTCTCGCTGTTTTCCTGTCATACTCTATTGACCAATTGTCTTGTGCTGTTCATGCGCTAAATAATGAAAGAATTTTTTTTTTTGCTAAACTGACGAGCGGGGCATGATCTCTGCCATTGCAACATAAGAAGAGAAAATTGTCCTTCATGCACTGAATAATGATGAAAGAAATTCTGTTTTTTCTGTTCCATTTTTTTCTTGAGGAAATAGCAGGACTCTGCTGTGTATTTTTTTATTGGTTTTATCAGACGAGTTGCAGAAATAGAAAGAAGAAAGAAACAGGTAGCTATGAAAGAACAGACAACTGATTAGCTGTAGCTTTCAACACAGGACTGAAAGGTGTGCAGTTTCTTCTTTTGGGCTCTGAGAATAACCCAGCTCAACTCTTCCTTGAATTTTTTTTTTGTTTGCACCTAAAATGATATGACCATCTCTGTCCCTTTCACGTTTTCGTAGTGTCTTTCCGGTCAATTTGATGGACTGTTGGTTTTATGTTCTCCGTATTATATTTTATTTCTAACTACAGTGACACTGTGACAGTGAGAGTAGACATTGCTCGATGGCCGGAATGCAGAGCGCGGTCCGTCTTCTAATTTGATGCTGGCTTCTTGCACTTCTTCAGACCGTACTAGAGTTTTCGTGGGGATTAATCTCAAACGAACTTTAAATCTTCACTTACTTCTAAAAACATGTTTGGTAGTATTGAGTGAGTTTAATTTTCGCTTATCCCTATTTTTTCCCAAATCTTAGTGTATTTTTTCAATCCCCAATACTCTACCCCTATTAAATAGATTAAGGATCACCTACTAATATTTTAGAGTATTATATTTACTAATTTCAATGAAAACTCTAGTGCCAAAAAAAGCCTCAGCTGTGTTGTGTGGAGCAGTCGAACAAAGACTTGGCGTAACAATATACAACGTATACAGCGAGCCGTAAAACGAAAATCCGACTAGCGGGGGCTTCTTCTTGAGAAAGAAAGATACTTTACTACCCACACTACGGGAAAACTCTTCGTTGCCGTGCGACAGATGGCACGGCAAAGACGCTTTTATGCCCGGCAGAGGCTTTGCCATGCGTGGACGACGCACGGTAACGTCTGCACGGCAAAAGCTCCGACGGCAACGCGAACATTGCCGTGCGCATGGCCAAATTGCACGGCAAAGTGCGTGCGCTACGTTGCCGTGCGGTAGATGCTTTGCCGTGCGTGCGCTACGTTGCCTTGCGGGAATTCTTTGCCGTGTGTTGTGGGTATACTTCATGGGTGTACCATCGACAGTGCCTAGATCCGGCAAGCCCGGGTGGCCCACAGACGGTGATGAGGCATGTGGCCCATCGGGCGGCCCAGTTGCTGTTGATCATGAAGGAAGAAGTCCAGCCCAGGATCAGTAAGCCGGATCCGTACCGACATAGGAGTAACCCGGATCCATGGAGGCCCATGAGGAACCCGGATCCAGGACGACGTGTATGGAAGGCGGATCCGTGACGTGCACGGCAAGATATTGTACCGTAGCTAGGCTATCTGTAATCCGGCTAGGACTCTCCATGTAAACCCTAGATCCGTGCGCCTTTATAAGCCGGATCCCGGGAGCCCTAGAGGCACAACCACAACTCATTGTAACAACGCGAAAGCGCCCAGATAATTCCAGACAAGCAGCAGTAGGCCCTGTCATCGTGCAGGTGTTCCGAAGCTGGGTAACTCGCGTACCACCGTCCCGTGTGCACTCCGCCTTATGGCCCCTACTTCTTCTCCCCCTCGTGAGGATCCCTCCTCCGGGGTACCGTCGATTAGGCAACGACAGTTGGCGCCCACCGTGGGGCCTGTGGCGTCTGGAGGCCGGAACCGGGAGGGTTCCGCCATGGGAAGCTACGACGACACCATCGCTGTGGGGCGCGTCCTTTACGCCGGAAATCTGCCGATCGTCCCTCCGGATGAGTGCTGGATTCCGGCTAGGACAAACCCCGTCAAGCTCTCCATCGTCCCAGTTGGCGGCATTCACATCTTCATCGGGGAAACCGTCGATTCCGACGGAAACCCACTGGTAAGTAACGCAGACGCGACCGCTGCAGAGCTGGACGCTGTCGCGAAGATCCGATCTGAGATGCAGGAGCTTCCCAAGGAAGATTCCGCCTTAGATCTGGAAATTTCAAAGCCCACCCAATCCGCCCCTGAGCAGGAAACAAAGGTGGAAGACCAATGCAGATCCGCCTGGGTCTCCCAGGTGTTAGAAAAACAGAGGTGCCACTTCGTACACTTCTTGGCCCATACCGCCGGAGCCGCCCCTCAAGAAGACGGAGCTGGTCCTGAGCAGGTAGAGGCACCGGAAAAAGGCGCAGATCCGGATCAGGCTCAGCCTGTCGGAGAAAGCGAAGCTCCGGTTGAAGAGTCGATTTTGGGCAATCTGAGCCCAATTTCCGGAGACACCCCGTCCATGGAATCTGATGACTTCGTCCGCAAGCTAGGGGAGTATGGTTTCGGCGATCAGCCTGAAGTCGACTCCGCCCACCTAGCGAGTTCTCGCAACGGTAGCAGCGCTGGGACAAACTGGATCTGGAGACCAAGTCAGCCAATCCGACCCTCAACCATCCCAACAAGGATCTCCAATGTCTCGGGTGCGACCCCAAAGGGATTCTTCCTCGGAGGAAATCCTGTCAGCAGAGGAGGTGGCCGCGCGAGCAGTTCTTAACACACCTATAACCCCGGGCGACGCCGCAGATCTGGAGGCTCTAGAGACCGCCAGAAAGGAAATGCTGGCCACAGCCAAGAGGCTCGCCGATACCGAAGCTGCGTTGAAGGTAGGAAGGGCAGATCATGCAGCCTGGCTGGAAAACTTCGACAGACAGGACCGCGAGATTACTGCCACACTCGAGCAGGTCAAGAGCATGAGGGCTGAGTGGGAAGTAAAGATGATCTATGCGCAGGCGGAGGCCGATCGTATTGTTAGAGAAGCAATTCCGCCTCGCAGGATACCCTTCAACACGCCCGCAGATCACCAGCCGCTGGAAACTCCAAAGGACAACATGCGTAAAGCAATGAATTGCTGAAGAAGAAGGACGAAGAAGTTGATATCAACTATCTCCGCACGCTTGTCGCTTCAAGAATGCAGCAGACGAGAGCAAGGCAGATACTTCGCGCAGGTTGGAATCCAATCCGGATAACTGTGTATCTACCGCGCAGAAGGACGCCCGCGCCGATCGGCATCCCGACGATGAATCACACACCGGATCCTCGGAGCGCAGAAGAAGGGCCAGGGAACACCCAAATCCGATCCCCGTTCCGTCAAAGACGCCTCCGTCAGATCCAAGAAAGGGAAAGGATGCGATGTACTCCGGAAGAGACAAATACCGCAACCCCTCTCCTCCGCCCAACGGTTACCCGCGACCCCCTCGCCGCCGTAGTCCAGCCGGAAACACCAGGCCCATAGGGCATGGTGCGATTGTTATCCGCGACAACGTGCTGCCAAGAAACAGAAACAGGGAGCGCTCGCCGGAACCTCGCCGGAATCAGAACAATGTTCATGAGCCTGAGCCCAGGAGGAGTCGGAATGAGGACCGTGGTCCAGAACCTCGCCGGAGCCGCGATCCAGAACCTCGCCGGAGCCGCGATCCAGAACCTCGCCGGAGCCAGGACCCAGAGCCTCGCCGGAGCCGTGACCCGGAGCCTCGCCGGAACGACCAGGGCAGCCAGCGCCAAGGCGAAGGCAGCCACAGGAGCCGGAGCCAGCACCAGGAAGGCCGAGGAGATTCAGATGGCGGAAGCAAAAAGTCAGACCGCCCACCTCGCAGGTCTCCCTCACCAACACCTAGCGGTGGCGGCGGAGGTGGAGGCGGAGGCAATGGCCGGAGATCTCGCTCTCGCTCAAAGTCTCCTCGCCACGGCTCGCGCGACGCGCGGGACCGCCTTAACGAGTACAGAACCGACTACATTGGTCCGAAGTGCTTTGGCAGGATGATTCGAGAGGAACCAAAGCCAAGGATGAACCTCAAGCTACCCGGAAGTCTGAAGCATTATGATGGCACCGAAAGGCCGGATACCTGGATTGAGGATTACTACAATGCTGTAACCTTCGCCGGAGGAACCCCTAACATCGCCTGCCGCATGCTCCAGTTGTACCTTGTAGGTCCAGCCCGGATCTGGCTCAGTGACCTCGAGAAGAACTCCATCTTTTGCTGGTTCGACCTGAAGAACGCTTTTGAGAAACACTTCAGGGGCACCTACAAGAGACCTGCCACAACAAGCGACCTACAGGCATGCATCCAGAAGAAGGGCGAAACATCGAGGAACTTCCTCACCCGATGGTTGGCATGCAGAAACGAGGGCGAGAACGTCGACAACCGCACAGCAATGCACGCTTTCATTGGGGGCTTGCAGCGAGGAGGATTGCTGCGACACAAGCTAACTTGCTTGGTCAATGCAAATAAACTGACGTTGGATGACATGATCACCATCGCTAGCGATCACACTGCCGCCGATGACGACGCAGGCGGTGATCTCGCAGCTACAGCAATCCCCCTGCATCAACAAAAGAAGAACCGTGACAACGGCGGCAGCAGCAGCCATAAGCGCAAGAACCCTGATGACCAGAAGAGTGGCGGATCCGAGATGGTCGCCATGGCGTTTCAACGCGGAGGTCCAGGAGGCGGAAGAGGACGCGGACGCGGAGGCGGAGCCGGCAGGGTCAGCAGCATACCTCCGAGGTCACTGCTGCCGGATCCCGCGCTCCGCAAACCTATGAGGAGTACAGAGACATGCCCTGCCTGGCCCATCTGGATCCGGTTACAGGGAAGTCCACTCATACCAACCGCAACTGCAAGTGGGTCAATGATCTAAAGAACGACCCGGAGGCCGGATACAAGCGCGCCCGGAAGCATCGCCCTCGCGGAAAAGGCGGCAAGGGCAAGAACAAAGACAAGGAGGACGATAGTTCCGAGGCGATGGATGAGGATGATAACTCGCCGGATCCCAAGGCAGGAGCCACAGGTAAATCCAATCCATTCGACAAAAAGAGCGTGGGGGCTTACCACACTTTCCTCGGAACCCCAACAGTACGCGCCTCCAAGTCAGCTACCCGGATCCTGAACGCCATAGTTCCGGCTGTGCCGCAGTACGTCAGGTGGTCGGAAATCCCGTGCACATTTGATCGGAAGGATCATCCCGCAATTGTGCCAAAGGAATGCTACGCCTTGGTTGTAAGTCCCCGCATAGACGGGTATGACTTCTCCAAGTGCCTCATGGATGGCGGAGCCAGCTTGAACATCATGTACCTGGAGACTCTAGAGCGGATGAACCTCACCAAGGAACAGCTCAAACACAGCACCACTGAGTTTGATGGTGTGGTTCCGGGTAAGAAGGCAAACTCCCTCGGCAGCATCACACTTCCCGTGGCTTTTGGCGATGTTCATAATTTCCGCGAAGAGAAGATCACGTTTGAAGTTGTGCCCTTCAAGAGCTCCTACCACGTCATCTTCGGCAGGCCCACCTACCACAAGTTCCACGCAAGAGCGTGCTACATCTACAACAAGCTCAAGATTCCGGGTCCTAAAGGTATGATTACCGTATCCGGAGACTACAAAAAGGCTCATGAGTGCGAGTTAGGCGAAGCCGCCTTCGCAGAGTCTGTGATATCCGGAGAAGAGCTGAAAGGCTACAGAGCCGCGGTGGATCCGACTGAGATGCAGACCACCAAGAAGCAGATCTCCGAGCAGAAAACCTCCTTCAAGCCCGCGATAGAAACCAAGAAGCATGACCTCATCCCAGGTGACTCTTCCAAGCAGGTTTCAGTCGGAGCCAACATGGACCCCAAATAGGAAAGCGCTCGTCGAGTTCCTCCGCGCTAACATGGATATCTTCGCATGGCAACCTTCTGACATGTCCGGAGTACCTAGGGAACTCGCCGAGCACTACCTCAACATAAATCCGGGGGCCAAACCAGTGAAGCAAGCTATGCGACGCTTTGGAGATAAGAAGCGCCACGCCATAGGAATGGAACTAGCAAAGTTACTAGAAGCAGGTTTTGTAATAGAAGTTATCCACACCGATTGGGTCGCGAATCCCGTCCTTGTACCCAAAAAGAACACTGAAATACTAAGAATGTGCATCGATTACTCTGGCTTGAACAAACATTGCCCGAAGGATCCGTTCCCCTTGCCGCGCATTGACCAAGTCATTGATTCGACGGCGGGGGCGGAACTTCTGTGTTTTCTTGATGCGTATTCCGGGTATCATCAGATCCGGATGAAGGAATCCGACCAAAAGGCGACTTCATTCATTACCCCGTTCGGTACTTACTGCTATGTTACTATGCCTTTTGGTTTGAAAAATGCAGGTGCTACTTACCAACGTACGATGCAGCGGTGCCTGAAGGACCAAATTGGCCGGAACGTGCACGCTTACGTCGACGACATCGCGGTCATGACCCGGAAAGGATCCGACTTGATCAGCGACCTCACAGAAACCTTCGACAACCTCCGCAGGTACAAGATGATGTTGAATCCGCTGAAGTGCGTCTTTGGCGTGCCAGCCGGAAAACTCCTTGGCTTCATAGTCTCTCACAGAGGCATTGAGGTTAACCCGGAAAAGATCAAGGCAATCCTGTGTATCAAAAGGCCAACTTGTCTCAAAGATGTGCAACGACTAACTGGTTGTGTTGCAGCAATCAGTAGGTTTGTTAGCCGTCTTGGCGAGAAGGCACTACCTCTATACAAGCTGCTGAAGAAAACAGACAAATTTGTCTGGGACGACGCAGCCGACGCAGCTCTTCAAGGGTTGAAGGAAATACTTACCTCCCCACCTATCTTGGCAGCTCCAGCAGAGTCAGAGCCAATGCTCCTTTACCTGGCAGCTACCAACAAAGTCATCAGCCTCGTCATCGTGGTGGAGCGAAAGGAAGAAGGTCATGAATATGACGTCCAAAGACCTGTCTACTACATTAGCGAGGTGCTGACGGAGTCAAAACAGAGATATCCTCACTTTCAGAAGCTAGCTTATGGCGTGTTCCTAGGCAGCCGGAAGCTGAGGCATTACTTCCAAGAGCATCCAGTAACAGTCGTGAGCAAGGCTCCGCTATCAACAATTCTCAACAACGCTGACGCAACAGGACGTACGGCTAAATGGGGCATCGAATTATCCACCTTCGACATCGTTTACAAGCCCAGGACTGCGGTTAAATCCCAAGTCTTGGCAGATTTCGTCGCAGATTGGACAGAAGCTCCGGATGCAAGTCTGGAGCCGGAACCAGAGACATGGGTCATGCACTTCGATGGATCCAAGCAGCATCAAGGCTCAGGAGCCGGAGTCACCCTGAAGTCCCCTACCGGAGAAGAACTGCAGTATGTTCTGCAGATCCACTTCGAAGCTACTAACAACATGGCGGAATATGAGGCTCTACTACACGGTCTGCGCATC
Organism: Lolium perenne; assembly: GCF_019359855.2. NCBI lineage: Eukaryota > Viridiplantae > Streptophyta > Magnoliopsida > Poales > Poaceae > Lolium > Lolium perenne. The sequence goes on along the minus strand of NC_067246.2, from coordinate 186,547,248 downwards.
GCTAAGGAAATTGGGATCAAGTACATCATATGCTGTGGAGATTCCGACCTGGTGGCATAACAAGTAGCCGGAACCTGGAACGCCAGAAATTCCGTCATGGCGGCCTACAGAGACGAAGTTGACGTGCTCGCCAAGTGCTTCCTCGGATACGAAGTCAAGTACGTCAGAAGAGACGACAACACAGCGGCAGACATGCTATCCAAGCTCGGATCCGGCAGGAAACAAATTCCGCCTGGCATTTTCCTGGAACATCTCCGGATACCCTCAGTTAAGGGCGCTAACCCGGAAAACCCAGAGGTGGCAGTATCTCCGGCTAGGGAAGTGATGGCTGTCACTCCGGCTTGGACACAGCCTTTCCTGGACTACCTCATCGATCAGAAGTTGCCAGAGGACGAGGTCCTCGCACGACAGATCGTCAGACGAGCAAGAACCTACACAATAGTGGATGGACAGCTCTACAAACGAAGTGCAGCAGGGGTATTTCTTAAATGCGTCTCCAATCAAGATGGCATTGAAATCCTCAGAGAGATCCACGCAGGGGATTGCGGGCATCATGCCGCTCCCAGATCACTCGTTGCAAAAGCTTTTCGGTTAGGTTTCTATTGGCTTACAGCTAAAGAGGATGCTGATAAAATAGTCAAGACCTGCCGAGGTTGTCAGTACTACGCTACTCAACCAAACGCTCCAGCCCAAGAGCTGAAGACCATACCTATCACCTGGCCATTTGCGGTCTGGGGGCTCGATATGGTTGGTAAGTTAAAAAGATCATCTCCTGGCGGTTTTGAGTACCTCCTGGTCGCTGTTGACAAGTTCAGCAAATGGATCGAGGCTAAGCCAGTGAGAAAAGCCGACGGTGCTACGGCACTAAAATTCGTCTGCAGCCTCGTGATGAGATTCGGCATCCCACACAGCATAATCACAGATAATGGCACAAACTTCGCTCAAGGAGAGTTAAGGGATTATTGTGACACAATGGGAATCCGACTGGACCTTGCATCTGTGGCTCATCCACAATCTAACGGTCAGGTTGAAAGGGCTAACGGTCTAATATTATCAGGAATTAAGCCGCGCCTTGAAGAACCGCTGCGACGAGCAGCCGGAGCTTGGGCTGACGAGTTGGAAGCTGTTCTGTGGAGTTTACGAACTACCCCTAACAGATCAACAGGGTTTACCCCATTTTTCCTGGTATACGGATCCGAAGCCGTGCTTCCTTCCGACATCATCCACGACTCACCGCGAGTTTCTGCCTACAATGAAGAAACAGCTGACGAGGCCAGACAGCTATCTGTGGACCTGATCGAGGAAGCTCGGAACTTAGCTGACCAGCGCTCCGCCATCTACCAGCAGAAGCTCCGACGCTATCACAGTCGTCGAGTTCGGAAACGCTCCTTTATGGCAGGAGACCTGGTCCTCCGCCTTCGACAGGTGAAAGACCATAAGCTGCAATCTCCATGGGAAGGACCCTTCGTCGTTAGCAAAGTGCTTCATAACGGGTCGTACTACCTTATTGATTTCCGCGAGCTAAGGGATAGACCTGCTAACTGGCACCGGAAACGCAAGCGTGAGGATCCGGATGACATCTACGATGAAACAGATCGCCCCTGGAATATCGCACAGCTACGTCCTTTCTACACTTAGCATATATTTTCCGAGTTCTAAACTCTGTAATAGTTATACATGATCAATGAAATAAAGCTTATGGTTCACTCTTTGAGTCTTTTACCTCCTTTACTTGTTCATTTTAGATCGTGTATGTTTTTTCCGACTAAAACCGCAGAGCTGGATGTTTTCCGCCTAGGCGTGTATGAAAGTTGTGATTTCCAAAACCGTCCTTTAGGACGTAAGCTTAAGTTTTCTGATCAAGTTGTTATCTGTTGCGAACTCGTGGATTCCTAGTAGCGATTTCCGGCACCTATGCCTGGGGGCTTGTTTCCGCGGTTATTGACGGATTGCCATTGGGCTTCGTCGCCGCTGGCGAGCGTTTCCGGCTAAGGTCTTCCGGCTCGTGGAAGGTCAAGCGGGCAAGCCGGAAAATAACGAAGTCAGCACTTGCTTTCCGACATAAAACGAAACATGCACATAATATTTAACGGATAGCAGGATAAGTGTTTCCGCCCCATGCATAATCGTTTCGTTCCTAGCTACTTAAGAATTTAAAGTCTTATTACAAACCCTCGCTGGGGCCAAAATGATGCATTGTTTTTCCCGCAGGAATAAAAGTTTTCATTCCCCCTTAGCCGGAGAAGTCTTGCCCTCTGGATCCTGTTCCTTGGCGCCTTCGGCCGGAGAAGACACGTCTTCTTCACTTTCTTTCTCTTCAGAAGCAGCGGTGCTGGTCTTGGGTTCCTCTTGGGGAGCATCCTTGGAGCTGGTCCAGGTAAACTGGGTTCCGGATTCCGCAGGTCGCGCCTTGGCCTCGACTTCCTTTTGAAGTTCCGCTTCTAAGGGCTCGTCCGCAGGGAGGACGACCTTGTCGTAGAATTCCTCGTGCCGGATCCTGCGCGCGATACGGGTGTCGTAGCCGCTCACTGCATCCAGCAGCGCGCCGACATCCGCATCCGGAGGAACGCCCGTGGTCACTTCATCAAGATCAAGACCCGGAGTATGTGCTAGGCACATGGTCAAGGCCATTGCAGCTGCGCCTCGGGCTGAAGATGCTTGCAGATCTGTCACCAGCTCCGGCAGAACATCCATCTTACCAACAAGCTTGCGCACGTCGCAAGTGCGGCTCCTCTTGATGTTCAAGTTATAGCATATCTTGCGGGAGGCGGAGATGAGATCTTTGCAGTCATCGCCCGCGAGTTGCAGAAGGTCGTCCCGTGGGAACAAATTCCGGCGCTGTTCCGGGTACCCAAGCGGCTCTGCATAAAAGATAATCAGGATATAAGCACGCAATTTGAGCGCAAAGTAAAAAAATTGGAGCAAATAACTTGACAAGGTTCCGATATCATACCCAAGATGTTCTCATTGAGCAAGTCCCAGTGCTGCTCCGCCGTCTCCATATATTTCCGGAGTCCATTCAGCTCTTTTTGCTGCCTCCTGATGGTCTCGCTATCAGCGTTCTTTTTCAGTTCCAGCTCGCCCTTTTCCCTGATATGCTCGGAGTTTTTCTCCGCCAGCTGCTTTTCGGCCTGCTCCCTTTTAAGTTCCGCCTCCTTTAGTTTCGTCTCCAGCTCTTGGTACGAGGAGCGCAGGTTCTCAAGTTCAGACGAAGCTGTTGCAAGGGAGGAGGATGCGCCTATAATAACATAAGTTAACAGCAAATTTGAAATCGGAATTTGGTTAATGACGAAGAAGGCGGAAACCAACCTTGGGCGTCCGCCAGTTGTTTAGCCAGTTCTGCATTCTCATCCTTCAGGGTCCGGATATTTTCCGCCTGACTCAGAGTAACGCGGCGCTGCAGGGCAATGTTCTTGTGCAGCTCGTAGTGCAGCGCCTGCTGTTCCTGTAAAATTTAAACAGTGCAGGAGTAAAGATTCCGCCTATAGCAGTGGTTTCTTTTAAAGCATCATTGCCGGAACCTTTCCGCAATAATGCTTGGGGGCTACTGGTCCATTCTAAAAAACTTTCCCGGAAGTAATCTTTCTCTAAGCATCTAAGCGCTAACTACTTTTTCAGTTTCCGCCTACATGCTTGGGGGCTACTGGGGAGTACCTTTTGCTTGCAGATGAGCTGGTCGCAGAACTGGCCAACGTTTTTCTTGAAGTCCTGGATTTCCGATGTCCTGGAATCAGGCTTCCCCCAGGCGTTGTTCAGCATGGCGTTGAGCAAGTCTTGTTCAAGCTCCCACTTCTCCGCCTCAGTCAGCTTGTTGAAAAACTTAGTGGCATACGCCTTGGGGGTGGAAGTGGTGTCAGCCGGATCTCCAAAGTTCTTCGGAAAAACGACCATGTCGCCAGCGCCTTCTCCAGCTTTCTCGGAAGAAGTTACTTCAACCTCTCCTTGGCCTTGTTTTTCCGCTTCTTCTTGGGCAGGGCCTTTGGCCTTAGGATCTTCTTCGCCCGCATGCCCGCTGCTAACCGGAATTATTTCCGGTGGAGTGTTTGCGGCAGGTGGGGGAGATGGATCAGCCTGAGGGGGCGACGGTTGGGGAGTTGGGTGGGAGACGCTTGGTGGAACTGGAGTAGAGGGACCAACAGCCGGAGATTTCTTCATGTATTTTGTGATGGGCTCCTGGCTGGTGGTCCGCGTGGCAGCGGTTTTCGGATTCCTGCAAACAAGTGAAAGGGTTTAGACAAGAGATAATTTCGTTAAGTTAAAATTGCATCATGCTCGGAAACTTACGGGGCGCCGGGGATGATGGGGCGTGTGCCCTGGCCAGCTGTCGAGAGCATTCTTAGACGCGCACGCTCCGCTTTCCTTGAGTCTAGTGGAGGTGGTTTTGTCGTTTTCGGCTTCTTGGCGGAGGCCTCGCCGCTAGCTCCGGCTTCAGAGCCAGAAGCTTTGGCGCGGGGACGCTTTGTAGGTCGAGGGGCCGCCTTGCGGGGTGCCTGGTCCTCTTCCTCCTCGTCGTCTTCCGGAGCCTCCTCCGCCGTGTCGCCGGTGACGGGGACGCGAATGATGGTGCGGAAGTTTTCCTCCGCCAAAGTGTTGAGCTGGAAGGAAAATGAACAAGAGTTAGAGTTAAACATCAAAAAACTTGTGAAGTTTGAAGCAACGAAAAGAACAAAGCTTACCGGAGGACACTGGTCGTTCGTGTAAATGTCCTTGAACAGTTCCGGGACCTGTTGGCCCCTCGGAATCTTCACCAGCGTCTTGATCCTTCTCTTCAGAGAATCGGCCGGAAGATCGTGGCGGGTAACCCGGAGAAGATCGTCCGCCCCGGTATAAGCGCACATCAGGCGCGCGTTGTAGCGTAGAGGCTGGATTCTCCGGGAGAACCAGCTAAGTGTGAGCTGGGCTCCGGTCAGTCCGTCGTGGACTAGCCAGGAGATTCTCCGCGCAGCCTTCTCCAAGGTTGGGGTCAGGGCGAGTGGAGGGACGAAGCTCCAGCTTGCAAGTTCTTCCGGAGGTTCGTTGACGAACTGGGGCCTTCGTGGACATCCGGAACAGAAACATTCTTCTCGTAGAACCATCCGGCATTCCAGTACCGGACGGATTCGTGTGAATCATGGGGAGGATACATACGGTTGGGGCGGAGCATAAACGTCATGCTTCCGCAGTTCACCATTGCTTTGTCCTTGGTTTCTTTCTTCACCCGGAAAAAGAATTGCCACAACTTGACATCTGGCCGGATCCCAAGATGTCCTTCGCAGAGAGTCACGAAGTTGGACAAAAGAAGGTATGAATTTGGGCAGATGTTGTGGGGCTGGAGCCCGTAGGTGTTGAGGATGGAGAGAAAAAATTCCGAACAAGGGAGTGAAAGTCCGCGTTCCACCCAAGCCTTGGTCATGACAATTTCTCCGGCTTCTGGCTTGGGGACGTCGGAGTCACGAGTGAAGCTCCAGTGTGTGGAGATCATGCCCTCGTTCTGGAGCTCTCTAAGCTCCACGTTGGTAGTTGCGCAAGGCCACCATTGACCCCGTTCTCCTTCGCGGATCCGGGCCTTGGACGCCTTCTTGTTTTCCGCCTCCTGCACCTTTGCCGCCATCCGAGCTTGTCCCTCGAGTTCTTCTTGTAGCTCTTGGAGGGTAGGGATCCGGCCTGGAGCGGTGCTGGAAGATGCGGAAAAAGGTTGAGCTAGTCTGATGTCGGAAACATATGGTGGCAGGAATGATATGGGATCCGGGCATATGGGTTCTATTTGGTTGGGATCCGGGCTACTCGAAGAGCTACCAGTACAAAGCGACGATTCGAGTGGCATGCTTCCGGCTGCACCCATACAAAGTGTTTGAGTACCCGGATCGCTAAGTCTATCCTCTACACTAGGTTGTCTTCTACAAGGCCGGCGTACTTACCGCTAATGGCGCGGTGGCTCGACGGAGCTCCGGCGAAGATGAGGTTGCCGAACTTGAAGGAAATCGACCCGCGTGACCACGAATCGGCGGCGGAGCGAGTTTCTCGTTCAAACGTGGGAATCTTGGCGCGAGGGGAGCCTTGGGGAGGCGGCGAGCGAAGTTCACCGTGGAGAAGCTCGCCGGAATCGAGATCTGGCGGGCGGCGCGGCGCGAGGAGGAAGACGATGTGGTGAGAAGGGGTGAAAAGAATGGATTTTTACCGGGCCGCGGGGTATTTATAGGCCGCGCTCGGAGATTCGGGATCCGGATCCAACGGTGGAAACTGAACAGTCGCGCCGTTGGATGAATGACACGTGTTTAGGTCAACTGCGGTAAAACGACGTGGAGGTAACTTGACCATGCACTCCCGAAATTTCCGGCTGAAGATTTGCATCTGCGAAAATTTAGCGTGGGAAATGAGGAAGTTGTGCGCGGGAAATGTGGAACTTCCGTTGTTGAGTGTGATCTGAAGATGAAGGATTTCCGGAACCGTTTGAGTCTTTTAAGATTTCGGGTAATTCCGTGAAGATAAGTTGTCTCTCGTTCGAGCAGGGAGTAACCCGGAAATGTTCTTTGGAACGTCGATGGATGAAGTCCCGCGGGATGGGAGCATTTTCCGGCTATAAGTTGGAAAAAGAAGAAAATGCAAAGTTGGAGCTCTTCGAGTTTCTCCGCGTTACCAACGTTTGTCGGAGATCATGATGGACCAGCAAGGCGGAAACTGCAGGTGAAACTCGGAGAACTCTGGGGGCTACTGTTGTGGGTATACTTCATTGGTGTACCATCGACAGTGCCTAGATCCGGCAAGCCCGGGTGGCCCACAGACGGTGATGAGGCATGTGGCCCATCGGGCGGCCCAGTTGCTGTTGATCATGAAGGAAGAAGTCCAGCCCAGGATCAGTAAGCCGGATCCGTACCGACATAGGAGTAACCCGGATCCATGGAGGCCCATGAGGAACCCGGATCCAGGACGACGTGTATGGAAGGCGGATCCGTGACGTGCACGGCAAGATATTGTACCGTAGCTAGGCTATCTGTAATCCGGCTAGGACTCTCCATGTAAACCCTAGATCCGTGCGCCTTTATAAGCCGGATCCCGGGAGCCCTAGAGGCACAACCACAACTCATTGTAACAACGCGAAAGCGCCCAGATAATTCCAGACAAGCAGCAGTAGGCCCTGTCATCGTGCAGGTGTTCCGAAGCTGGGTAACTCGCGTACCACCGTCCCGTGTGCACTCCGCCTTATGGCCCCTACTTCTTCTCCCCCTCGTGAGGATCCCTCCTCCGGGGTACCGTCGATTAGGCAACGACACCGTGCGGCGAGACACTGTCGTGCGCCAGACGCTGCCGTGTTTGCTCCCTTTGCCGTGCGGTCACACCTCAGCCCGCACGGCAAAGCCTCCTCCAGGCACTCCCAGCAGCTTGGCGCCTTTGCCGTGTGTATGCATATGGCCATGACTCTGTCAGTCATCATATGTTACAAGAGAAATGAACAAAATATATTTTATGATTTGCCACATTTTTCTTCAAAATGTCTATTATTTGCCATGACATCCACGCTTCAGAGACGTTCTCGGTTCCCTCTGGCGTGTCTAGCTTGATAAAACTAGACCCTTGCTAAAGCCAAAGCTACATTGAGGTCCTTCGTAGCTGTTGTCTGTAGCTTCACTTTCTTGGTTTCCTCAAGTGAAGAGAACATGAAAGACAAATTCTACACAGATTAACCAGAAAGGTTTTGAAGATCTACTCACCCTGGAAACCTAAGATCGCTCGATGCGTTGTGGTCATGGAAACACCCCTTGCAAGGCAAACTATCAAGTTGCTACTTATCATCGTACTGTCAGAGAAGAAGACCGAGAGAACAACTGACCAAGGTAAGAATGAAATACAAATAATGATTGTCGCCTGTTGAGACAAGCCTAAGAATTGGGCGGCAGATAACTAGAACAATAACCAGCGATTCATAGGGTAAGGAAAACTTAACTGATAATAAGAACCAAGGCAAAATACACAGTTGAGAAGAAAAACACATTGAAAGGATAATATTTGCCTTACATTATAAGCACCGGGTCACATAGGACAAATGGAGATAATATTTGCCGCGCATTATACCAAGTCATACATGATAGCTCCCCGCAAAAGAGATGTATTATACTCTCCCTGCGTCTAATAATATAAGATGTTACGATTGTAAACTATACTGTATTAGGCTGGTCATAGTGCATAGTATCATATAGTAGTATCATGTATATGATACTTGTCTATGATACTATCACTATAGTGGGTGGTATTATATAATATGGGAGTATCATAATTTTCTAAATTTATTGTTTTGTAGAATCCCAATACAAATATGTGTACAAGATCTATTTAGCATTAGCTTTTTTTTGTAATATGCGCTATGATATAGTATCCACCTATGTTACTCTAATTTTATCTCTCCACATTAATTACCATTTTTCTGGACCTAAGATGCATGATACTACTAAGATACTAGTACTATGGCCAGTCTTATTGGACGAAGGAAGTAGCTAGTTATGCATTGCAAGGATCATCTTCCAGCACTGCAAATCTCCCATAGTTTCCTACCAACGAAGGAGGCCATGCCATGAAGTAGGAGGAAGAGATATAATTGGCACCGAATGTCCTCGGAGCCAGTTTCTCCAGGTGCAATGTTTCCAAGCAGAGTGAATACAACATCTCCACTGAGGCCAAATACACAAAGCCATCTTTACTGGCCACCATATAAAACATACCAGGGTCGTCCTTGTGATAGACCCGGTCTAGCTCCCACCCGTCAATACCCTTCTCGTCGCCTCCAGGCATCAGAACTTGAATAATGTCGTTTCCAGTGTCATATACGATGCGAGGCGCGCCACCCTTGGTCCCGCCGATGATAACGCTGCAATGCGGCCGACCCTTCAAACACGGCGGGAGCTCGGAAACGGAGAACTCCATCGTCTCCGTGTCCAGAGTGAGCAAGTACTCCATGTTTTCGCAAAGCCAGTACACGGTCCCGTCGACTAGATTCCCAGAACGAAGCCAGTATTTGTCGCCGTCATGTGGCAGTGTCCTGTCAGGTACTCCCTCCCATGGATGAACACGCCAGTCCCAGGTGTCCGACGAGAACACGGCCGCGCGCACCCTGCACGCGTCGTAGCAAACCCAGAGCACTCGGAAAGACATCGGGTCTTCCTCAGATGAAAGCAAAAACATGCCGAGGAAGAGAATCTCCGGAGTGCCCGCGCCCATATCAGGGAGAACGATGTAGTCAGGGCTGTATCGGGCCAAAGGGTTGACCATGGCGAGTTGGGCAGACTGCGTGTTGGCCAGTACGAGGTAGCCGTCGTGACAGCAGTCGACGTGCCAGCTGCCGTCCAAGAGGGAGGTGAGGAAGAAGTCGCTGCTGCGGACGGCCGCGAGGACGTCCCGGTCGCGACAGTACGTGGGGGCGAAGACCGGGAGGGGCGCCGAGGCGTGGAGGTAGCTGAAGACGCCGAGTAAGGGCGCGGGGCGCAGAGCGCGAAAGCGCCGGCGGAAGGACGGTGAAGATGCCACAGCGCTGCGCCACGCTCGGCAGGTGAGGGCGGCGCGGACAAGCGTCGCGAGGGAGGGAAGGCGGACGAAGATCTCCAGCAGGATGTCGTCGCTGAAGGAGCCTATGCCTGTCGCGGGTGCTTGATTTCCCCCTCGCCGGCGGCGGCGGCTGCGCTGGCGGCCACTAGCCATGGTGGAAACAGAAGGGACTACAGCGGACTCTCTCTTTAGAGCTTTGCAGATACCCAAACCCTAAATACGCGTTTCTAAACCACCCTAAACACATTTTGCGGGCTAAAAAAAACATATGCAAGTCATGTTTGGCGCGTGTAAATTATGCGCTCTTTTATCAGCTCGCAAACAAAACCGTAATACAAGGTTTTGCAAATATCACAATCAATTGGTACAATAAATATTTTAGTGTCATATACAATACAAAAATAATCCTAATTACAACAAATATTTATTGTCATACAATAGAAACAATAATCCGAATTACAATATGAATCAAATGATACAACAACAATTCAATAAATAACAAATGGTTGAAAATAGAAATAAATCCTAGTTGCCATGGCTCTGCCAGTGATGTTGACAGATCTGTTGACTTATCATTCTCAATCTGACGGCATGTTTCAGTAAATGCCACAACAATATCCGGATTTCAAGCAGGTTTAACCCGGGTGCCAACATTATCAAAGAAAATAATAAGTTTAAACCTCTCTCATCCTCGATGATCATATTGTGTAGAATAACACAAGTGGTCACCATGTCCTTGAGGGTATCCACATCCCAAAATCAGGCTGAACCTCGAACTATTGCAAATCTAGCTTGCAAAACACTAAAAGCCCGCTCAATATCTTTTTGAGTTGCCTCTTGTGCTTTTGCAAACTCGCCTTCAGCACCGTTCCTGGCAGCCTGAAGGTGTTCACAAATGTGACCCAATCTGGATGTATACCATCGGCAAGGTAGTACCCCATTGTGTATTCCCTTCCGTTAACGGTGTAGTTGTAAGCCGGGGCATCACCTTTAGCTAGCCGGGTAAGAAGATGGGAGCTATGCAACATTTATATCATTGAGAGAACCTGGCAAACCAAAAAAAATGTGACAAATCCAAAGATCCTGTGATGCAACTGCCTCAAGCACGATCGTTAGTTCTTTGCTTGCTACAGTACAAGCCTTGCCAAGCATTTGGACAATTCTTCCATGCCCAATGCATACAATCTATGCTATCTAGCATACCCAGCCAACATCGACATTCGTTCTCGGCCATTAATCTAACGATATCTTCTTCGTTGGGAGCTCGAAGATACATCAGCCCATACACACGCATCATAACTTTGCAAAAATGATGGACGGATTCCATCATCGTATCTTCACATATGTGAAGATACTCATCGACATAGTATGTTGGAATGTTTTAGGCGAAGATGCGCATGACGGCGGATATCTGTTGGTGAGCACTAAATCCTATGAGATCGGCCGCATTCCTCTTGCGCTTGAAGAGGTGTATTGCTCTCACATGTATCAACGATCGTGTTGAACAAAGATCTACGCATTCGGTATCGGCGGCGAAAGATATGGGGCGGGTATGTGGGTACCTCGGCGACATAATCCCGCATGAGAAAATCGTGCCCAAGAACGCGGTTCCGGGGGATGCACGACCGCCCCATGGTTGACCCCTTCCTCTTCTTCGGCCTCACGTCCAAGATCTCCTTCGCCGCGAGGATCACAACCGTTTGATCCATGTCATCATCGAGCAACTCCTCCAAATCGGAGTCGTCGTCGGAGGACGAATCCTCCAATAAAAACAGCGCGCACGGGTCCATCTGCAAGCGCAACGGCAATGAAGTTAGGAGCTTGACGGCGGTGAATCCGCGGCTATGAGGAGTTTGGCAGAGTTCCGTACCTTGGCAGCGGAATGGACGCGGTGAGGCGGAGCGAGTATTTCTGTCGGGTAGATTCGGAAGGGACGAGCCACGTACGCCCGAATCTGCGTCGCTGCGTGGTGGAGGCGGGAGGTGGGAGAAGGGGGAAAGAGAAGGAATTGAATTCCTTTCGCACCAATGCGGGAAAAGAGATGGGGTTCGCGCTCGCATAGGCTCACGAAAACGGGAACTTGGGTTTTCCGCGGCGAGAAACTGGCTGGCCCGGATATTTTTTTTGGTATTGGGGTCTGATGTGGTGTCTGGGCTGTCCTCTTTTTCCTCCAAACCCGCAAAATGGTGGTTATTACGCGGTTGGAGTCCGATGCGATGTCTGCTAGAGATGCTTTTATCTCTTCTGAGAAGCAACGCCATCCATCAATTGGTCTGTGGGATTTGTAGCAGCCCGACATGAGGAACCCAGAACCGACTCTTTTGACGGTGAGAAGTAAAGTCACACAAAAATAAGAAGTAAAGTCAGGGTATGCTGTCATTAAATACCTAATTTTATAAGGTAGCTAATTACTGTATGAGATTACTGTAGCATAAATCAACTAAATTATTTGTTGCACCATAATTTTGGTTCCAAGTAATAGCTGTAAATACATATCTCAAATTTGCACTACATAAGTTGATTTGAATCATATTAGAATGAAATAGTATGAATTTGAAGAAGAAAAGTTAGAGTATTATAGCTTCTCTAACTTTCCTTCTCGATGTTAGAGGATCCGGTTCCGAGGAACCCGAGGCAGTGAGCGGTCAGCGTTGTTAACAGTAGTAGTACGAGACAGATGGCGGTACATTACCCAAAGAGACCTCCGAAGTGCAGCCGAAGGTGCAATAAAATTACAATTACTCTTACTTCAGTTGGTCGCACCCAATGGCACACCTAGAGACACAGTAAGCGTGATAGGCCAAAGGTGTCCGATCTTTTGATGAGATGAAGGTAGATCGATTTGTTGGTGTAGTTCGTGCTTGACGGTCCAACTACACGTGCAAAGCTCGTGCGCCAATGCAATCGCTAGGACAATCTTCGGGAGTTACTGATCTTGCGGGAGCACGATCAGCCTGACCAGAAGGTCTTAATTCCTACCTGAAATCGAGAACAAGTAAGAACTAAAGATGCAATCAGAATATTGCGAATAGAGATGAAAGCTTGATTGATAATGGTGGGATTCCGAATAGTCGGTCTTGTTCTGGGCGTTGACCTCAAAAGAAGTACACGAAGTTGTAGCAATTGGCTAACTTTTAATCTAATCAAAATCCAAGTTCTAATGACGGCTACAGAGGGATATATATATATATGGGGGAAGTGAAGGGATTTTCGTCCAACCAGCTAGGGTTGGCCAAAAACACACCTAAATGGGCCTTCCTTCACTTATATGGCCTCTTAAAATCCCCTAAAATACCTAATCCGAAAATACATGGGTATGGCCCATTAAATAAGGTGACGCAACACCATAAATAACTCTTGGACGAATTTTATGATGGGGAAACTTGTAAAATTTGTCCAAGCACCGTTGCTTCATTATGGTGTCTTTAATGTTCTGAAATCTCCACTTGGGGCGTCCTCTTGAATCCTCACATGTTTGCTGCCATCTTCTCCATGTGTGATCATGCTCCAGTGTTTGTCCTTCTCATCCATGCTAGGACCATCATTCCTAAGAGTAACAAACACATCTGATTTAGGCAGCATCATATTCTCATATATATGAAGAATAGCTCCAAGAAACGAAAGTACCCGATAGTTAAGTTGCTTGGCACGAGCTCGAGTGATTGGTCCTTGTATTTGTGTGGCTGTAGGTACATCGGTTGCATCAATAGATGGGATGTCCTCATCATGCCCCCCTTCCTGAATTGAAGTCGTCCTCGACGAAAGCTCATCTTCCTCACCAAAGTATGGCTTCAAATCTGCAATGTTAAATGCGGGACTAACCCCACCAAAATCTGCAGTAACTCAAGTTTGTATGCATTATCATTGATGCGCTCTAACACCTTGAAAGGACCTGCATCACGTGACATTAACTTAGACTTGCGCAATTCAGGAAAACGGTCTTTGCGCAAATGCAACCATACAAGATCACCAACATCAAACACCACATGTTTTCTTCCTCTATCTAAAGCAGTTTTATATTTAGCATTCATGCGCTCAATATTATCTCTAGTCGTTTGATGTAATTTCAGAATCAGTTCAGCACGTTGTGTAGCATCAAAATTTGTTTGCACCGAAGATGGTTGATACGTCTCAAACGTACCTATAATTTCTTATGTTCCATGCTAGTTTTATGACAATACTCATATGTTTTATATACACTTTATATCACTTATACGCATTTTCCGGCACTAACCTATTAACAAGATGCCGAAGTGCCAGTTCCTGTTTTCTGCTGTGTTTGGTTTCAGAAATCCTACACAGGAAATATTCTCGGAATTGGACGAAACAAAAGCCCAGGGTCTTATTTTTTCACGGAGTTTCCAGAAGACCGAAGGAGATACGAACTGGGGCCACGAGGCGGCGACACCACAAGGTGGCGCGGCCAAGGAGGGGCCCGCGCCGCCCTATGGTGTGGGCCCCTCGTGCCTCTCCCGACTCTACCATTCTTCCTACTTATACTCTCCGTCGCGAAAACCCTATTACCGAGAGCCACGATACGAGAAAACATACTGAGACGCCGCCGCCGCCAATCCCATCTCGGGGGATTCAGGAGATCGCCTCCGGCACCCTGCCGGAGAGGGGAATCATCACCCGGAGGACTCTACATCACCATGATCGCCTCCAGACTGATGTGTGAGTAGTTCATCCTTGGACTATGGGTCCATAGCAGTAGCTAGATGGTTGTCTTCTCCTCTTGTGCTATCATGTTAGATCTTGTGAGCTGCCTATCATGATCAAGATCATCTATTTGTAATGCTACATGTTGTGTTTGTTGGGATCCGATGAATATGGAATACTATGTCAAGTTGATTATCAATCTACCATATATATGTTGTTTATGATCTTGCATGCTCTCCGTTGCTAGTAGAGGCTCTGGCCAAGTTGATACTTGTGACTCCAAGAGGGAGTATTTATGCTCGATAGTGGGTTCATGCCTCCATTGAATGCAGGACAAGGATGAGAAAGTTCTAAGGTTGTGGATGTGCTGTTGCCACTAGGGATAAAACATCGATGCTTTGTCTAAGGATATTTGTGTTGATTACATTACGCACCATACTTAATGCAATTGTCTGTTGTTTGCAAATTAATACTGGAAGGGGTGCGGATGCTAACCCGAAGGTGGACTTTTTAGGCATAGATGCATGCTTGATAGCGGTCTATGTTATTTGTCGTAATGCCCTAAGTAAATCTCATATTAGTCATCTTGATATGTATGTGCATTGTTATGCCCTCTCTATTTGTCAATTGCCCAACTGTAATTTGTTCACCCAACATGCTATTTCTTATTGGAGAGACACCACTAGTGAACTGTGGACCCCGGTCCATTCTTTTACATCTGAATACAATCTACTGCAATCATTGTTCTCTACTGTTCTTTGCAAACAAACATCATTCTCCACACCATACGCTTAATCCTTTGTTTACAGCAAGCCGGTGAGATTGACAACCTCACTGTTAAGTTGGGGCAAAGTATTTTGATTGTGTTGTGCAGGTTCCACGTTGGGGCCGGAATCCCTGGTGTTGCGCCGCACTACACTCCTCCACCAACAACCTTCACGTGGCCTTCATCTCCTACTGGTTCGATAACCTTGGTTTCTTACTGAGGGAAAACTTGCTGTTGTACGCATCACACCTTCCTCTTGGGGTTCCCAACGGACGTGTGCTTCACGCGTTATCAATGGTAATGGCAATAAATCAATTGGTGCACGAGGAACAAAACCATACACAACTTCAAAAGGGCACAACTTAGTAGTAGAATGCAGCGAACGATTGTAAGCAAATTCAATATGAGGTAAACAATCTTCCCACATTTTTAAGTTCGTTTTAAGCACAACCCTAAGCATAGTAGACAAAGTTCTATTGACTACTTCAGTTTGCCCATCAGTTTGGGGATGACATGTAGTACTAAACAGCAATTCAGTCCCCAACTTAGCCCATAAACATCTCCAAAAATGGCTAAGAAACTTAGTATCACAATCAGAAACAATAGTATTTGGCACACCATGTAAACGAACAATTTCGCGAAAGAACAAATCAGCAACATGTGTAGCATCATCAGTCTTGTGACATGGAATAAAGTGTGCCATCTTAGAAAACCGATCCACAACAACAAAGATACTATCCCTCCCCTTCTGTGTACGAGGCAATCCCAAAACGGAATCCATAGAAATATCCTCCCAAGGTACACGAGGAACAGGAAGAGGCATATATAAACCATGAAGATTAAGTCGAGACTTAGCTTTTTGATATGTAGTGCAGCGTGCCACAAATCTCTCAACATCTCGACGCATACGTGGCCAAAAGAAGTGTAAGGCAAGTACATCCTCTGTCTTCTTCACACCAAAGTGACCCATCAATTCTCCTCCATGCGCCTCCTGCAACAACAAAAGACGAAAGGAACTATCTGGGATGCATAGCTTGTTAGCACGGAACACAAATCCATCCTCGAGGACGAATTTGTTCCATGTTCTACCATCTTTACAATTCAGCAACACATTTTTAAAATCAACATCATGCAAGTATTGTTCCTTTATGGTTTCTAATCAAAAAATCTTGAAGTCAAGTTGAGATAGCATAGTATAACGGCGCGACAAAGCATCAACAATAACATTATCTTTACCCTTTTTGTGTTTGATAACATAAGGAAAAGACTCAATAAACTCAACCCACTTTGCATGGCGGCGATTAAGCTTAGCTTGACTACGAATATGCTTCAAAGATTCATGATCAGAATGTATAACAAATTTTTTAGGCCATAAATAATGTTGCCAAGTTTCTAATGTCCGAACCAGCACATATAATTCTTTATCATAAGTAGAATAGTTCAGACTAGGCCCACTCAATTTCTCACTAAAATATGCAACAAGTTTGCCCTCTTGTAATAACACACCTCCCAAACCAATTCCACTAGCATCACATTCTAGCTCAAAAGTCTTATTGAAATCAGGAAGTTGGAGTAATGGAGCATGTGTTAACTTATCTTTCAGAATCATGAAGGCTTCGTGTTGTGCATCGCCCCACACAAAGGGCACATCCTTCTTGGTAAGCTCATTCAGCGGCGCAGCAATGGATCCAAAATCTTTCACAAAGCGCCTATAGAAACCAGTGAGGCCAAGAAAACTCCTCACTTATGTGACCGTCTTTGGCTGTGGCCAACTCTCAATTGCTTCAATCTTGGCTGGATCAACTTCAATTCCATGTGCAGTAACAACATAGCCAAGAAACGCAACTCGATTGGTGCAAAAGGTGCACTTCTCAAGATTACCATACAAACGTGCATCACGTAAAGCATTGAAAACATCACGTAAATGATCCAAATGATCCTCCAAAGATTTGCTATAAATCAGAATATCATCAAAGTATACCACCACAAAACGTCTAATAAAAGCACGTAAAACTTTGTTCATCAGTCTCATGAAAGTACTAGGTGCATTAGTTAAACCAAAAGGCATTACTAACCACTCGTATAAACCAAACTTAGTTTTAAACGATGTTTTTCATTCATCTCCTAATTGCATACGAATCTGGTGGTAACCACTACGCAAATCAACTTTAGAGAACATAATAGAACCACTCAATTCATCAAGCATATCATCTAACCGAGGTATAGGATGACGGCATCGAATGGTAATATTATTAATAGCTCTGAAATCAGTACACATGCGTGAAGAACCATCTTTCTTAGGTACCAAGATAATAGGAACATGTCAACACCCGGATTTTTAAGTCTAGATGCCTATTATGCCATACATCGCAATCCCAGGAAGATTGTTTTTGCGAGACATAACAGTTGAATATCATAGAGTCATCATTCATTACAATACCAACATAGTCATTACATAAAAAGGATCACATGATCCAGTCTCATTACAACACTTGATCTATTGATCATTACATAATACGTGGCGGAAGCGAAGTAGTAGTGAACTATCTATTCCACAGGCAACGCTTGACGTTAGGAGAAGCTCCTAGTTGTCGTAGACGTCATGTTGGCCGTCATCTTCATATTGTTGTTCAGCTTCATAGTCTGGCCATTTGAATAGTCAGGGACACAGCCGTGAGTACTTTCAAGTACTCGCAAACTAATACTAATGTAAGCACTAATAGTTTTATTGAGAATGTTCTAAGCTCTAGGGTTATTTGCATAAAGCCAATTTTAGTTTATAAACTTTAGTAAAGACTCCTCATTTGCTTAGCTAACTCAAGTGGGAACATTAGTGTCATTCCCACAACTCTGTTGTGATTCAATTCAAAGTCACCTTTAAAAGTCAATTCACAATTCATATTTGAGGGAAATTTCTGATGATGGAACCATATGGCCTTTCCAACTGTCCATGACCGCGGACGCGGCTATTCGAATAGGTTTACACTCTGCAGAGGTTGCACACTTGTGCCACAACATTTGATTGCATCCGTCAAGGATAACCTTGAATCATCGTAACTCAGTACGCGGATCATAAACCGTTAACCTTTCACTTACACACCCTAGTATAGGCACCTCTCCCCATGAGCTTGGCCTCTGATACGTCTCCGACGTATCGATAATTTCTTATGTTCCATGCCACATTATTGATGATATCTACATGTTTTATGCATACTTTATGTCATATTTATGCATTTTCTGGAACTAACCTATTAACGAGATGCCGAAGAGCCGATTCTTTGTTTCTGCTGTTTTTGGTTTCAGAAATCCTAGTAAGGAAATATTCTCAGAATTGGACGAAATCAACGCCCAGGGGCCTATTTTATCACGAAGCTTCCAGAAGACCGAAGAGGAGACGAAGTGGGGCCACGAGGTGGCCAAACACTAGGCCAGCACGGCCCAGCCCTTGGCCGCGCCGACCTACTGTGTGGGCCCCTCGTGACGCCCCCTGACCTGCCCTTCCGCCTACAAATAGCCTTCGTCACGAAACCCCCAGTACCGAGAGCCACGATACGGAAAACCTTCCAGAGACACCGCCGCCGCCAATCCCATCTCGGGGGATTCAGGAGATCGCCTCCGGCACCCTGCCGGAGAGGGGATTCATCTCCCGGAGGACTCTACGCCGCCATGGTCGCCTCCGGAGTGATGAGTGAGTAGTCTACCCCTGAAATATGGGTCCATAGCAGTAGCTAGATGGTTGTCTTCTCCTTATGTGCTTCATTGTCGGATCTTGTGAGCTGCCGAACATGATCAAGATCATCTATCTGTAATGCTATATGTTGTGTTTGTTGGGATCCGATGAATAGAGAATACTATGTTATGTTGATTATCAATTTATATCTATGTGTTGTTTATGATCTTGCATGCTCTCCGTTATTAGTAGAGGCTCTGGCCAAGTTTTTGCTAGTAACTCCAAGAGGGGGTATTTATGCTCGATAGTGGGTTCATGTCTCCGTGAATCTGGGGGAGTGACAGAAACCTCTAAGGTTATGGATGTACTGTTGCCACTAGGGACAAAACATTGATGCTATGTCCGAGGGTGTAGTTATTGATTACATTACGCACCATACTTAATGCAATTGTCTGTTGTTTTCAACTTAATACTGGAAGGGGTTCGGATGATAACCTGAAGGTGGACTTTTTAGGCATAGATGCATGCTGGATAGCGGTCTATGTACTTTGTCGTAATGCCCAATTAAATCTCACAATACTCATCATATCATGTGTGTGCATGGTCATGCCCTCTCTATTTGTCAATTGCCCAACTGTAATTTGTTCACCCAACATGCTATTTATCTTATGGGAGAGACACCTCTAGTGAACTGTGGACCCCGGTCCATTCTTTACATCTGAAATACAATCTACTGCAATTGTTCTACTGTTCTCTGCAAACAATCATCATCCACACTATACATCTAATCCTTTGTTACAGCAAGCCGGTGAGATTGACAACCTCACTGTTTCGTTGGGGCAAAGTACTTTGGTTGTGTTGTGCAGGTTCCACGTTGGCGCCGGAATCCCTGGTGTTGCGCCGCACTACATCTCGCCGCCATCAACCTTCAACGTGCTTCTTGGCTCCTACTGGTTCGATAAACCTTGGTTTCTTACTGAGGGAAAACTTGCCGCTGTACGCATCACACCTTCCTCTTGGGGTTCCCAACGGACGCGTGCTCTACGCGTATCAAGCTCTTTTTCTGGTGCCGTTGCCGGGGAGATCAGGACACGCTGCAATGGGAGTCTCCACAATCCAATCTCTTTACTTTGTTTTTGTCTTGCTTTATTTTATTTACTACTTTGTTTGCTGCACTAAATCAAAACACAAAAAAATTAGTTGCTAGTTTTACTTTATTTTGCTATATCAAAAACACACAAAAATTAGTTACTTGCATTTACTTTACTTATTTCATCATGTTTCCTCCTAAGTTTGTTCTTAAAGATGTACCGGTAGGCCGAGGGTCTATCCTTGGGAAAAATAATATAGAATTTTTTTTCACTCATATTAGTACGGTTGAGGATTTTGAAGATAGACACCTGGTAGAACTTGCTCCTATTTATGAAATCGCTGTTGCTTCTTTAGTACACGCGTTAGAAGCTAGATTTGTTAATCTTAATCCTGTAATTCAACATATGTTCCTTACACTCAGTGATATGGAAGAAGGAGAAAAGAAAGATTTTGTATTAGAAACCCTTCTTAAAGAATTTGGGGGAATAGCAAGAGAAGCTAGAAAAGTCTTCACTAAATATAATATGCAAGGCTCTTATACCAACTTTGCCAGTACCCTTGAAAAGATGGAAAAAGATAGACAAAAGTACACTAATAAAGTTAATTATGAGGGGGATATTAAAACATCAATACCATGTAAGCTCCTAGCAATGCATGAGGCACTAGAAAATAACTATGCTTGGCTTGTTCCTGAAAATTTGTTTGATGAGAGTAGCAAGCCCAAGACTAATGAAAAGGGAGCCGCTGAAACTTATGTATCCAATATAATATGCATGGTTGAGAAAACTCCACACCCCACTGTAGATGCTCCATCTTTCGATAATACTTGATACACACTTTCTGCGCCTAGCTGAAAGGCGTTAAAGAAAAGCGCTTATGGGAGACAACCCATGTTTTTACTACAGTAATTTTATTTTATATTTGTGTCTTGGAAGTTGTTTACTACTGTAGCAACCTCTCCTTATCTTAGTTTTGTGCATTGTTGTGCCAAGTAAAGTCGTTGATAGTAAGGTTCATACTAGATTTGGATTACTGCGCAGAAACAGATTTCTTTGCTATCACGAATCTGGGCCTAATTCTCTGTAGGTAACTCGGAAAATTATGCGAATTTACGTGAGTGACCCTCAGATATGTACGCAACTTTAATTCAATTTGGGCATTTTCATTTGAGCAAGTCTGGTGCCTCAATAAAATTCGTCTTTACGAACTGTTCTGTTTTGACAGATTCTGCCTTTTATTTCGCATTGCCTGTTTTGATATGTTCGATGGATATTTCGATTCCATTGACTTTCAGTAGCTTAGTGCAATGTCCAGAAGTGTTAAGAATGATTATGTCACCTCTGAACATGTAAGTTTTAATTGTGCACTAACCCTCTAATGAGTTGTTTTGAGTTTGGTGTGGAGGAAGTTTTCAAGGATCAAGAGAGGGAGATGATACAATATGATCAAGGAGAGTGAAAGCTCTAAGCTTGGGGATGCCCCGGTGGTTCACCCCTGCATATATCAAGAAGACTCAAGCGTCTAAACTTGGGGATGCCCAAGGCATCCCCTTCTTCATCGACAACATTATCAGGTTCCTCTAGTGAAACTATATTTTTATTCCATCACATCTTATGTGCTTTGCTTGGAGCGTCGGTTTGTTTTTGTTTTTGTTTTGTTTGAATAAAATGGATCCTAGCATTATTTGTGTGGGAGAGAGACACGCTCCGCTGTTGCATATGGACAAGTATGTCCTTAGGCTTTACTCATAGTATTCATGGCGAAGTTTCTTCTTCGTTAAATTGTTATATGGTTGGAATCGGGAAATGATACATGTAGTAATTTGCTATAATGTCTTGGATAATGTGATACTTGGCAATTGTTGTGCTCATGTTTAAGCTCTTGCATCATATACTTTGCACCTATTAATGAAGAAATACATAGAGCATGCTAAAATTTGGTTTGCATAATTGGTCTCTCTAAGGTCTAGATAATTTCTAGTATTGAGTTTGAACAACAAGGAAGATGGTGTAGAGTCTTATAATGTTTACAATGTGTCTTTTATGTGAGTTTTGCTGCACCGGTTCATCCTTGTGTTTGTTTCAAATAACCTTTCTAGCCTAAACCTTGTATCGAGAGGAAATACTTCTCATGCATCCAAATACTTGAGCCAACCACTATGCCATTTGTGTCCACCATACCTACCTACTACATGGTATTTCTCCGCCATTACAAAGTAAGTTGCTTGAGTGCTACCTTTAAATTTCTATCCTCTACCTTTACAATATATAGCTCATGGGACAAATAGCCTAAAAACTATTGTGGTATTGAATATGTACTTATGCACTTTATCTCTTATTAAGTTGCTTGTTGTGCGATAACCATGTTCCTGGGGACACCATCAACTACTCTTTGTTGAATATCATGTGAGTTGCTATGCATGTTCGTCTTGTCTGAAGTAAGGGAGATTTACCACCAAAATGGTTAGAGCATT
The DNA here is from genome assembly GCF_019359855.2 of Lolium perenne. Taxonomy (NCBI): domain Eukaryota; kingdom Viridiplantae; phylum Streptophyta; class Magnoliopsida; order Poales; family Poaceae; genus Lolium; species Lolium perenne. Next base: position 186,525,075 of record NC_067246.2, on the reverse strand, counting down.
GCATAATGTTAGAGAAGAACATTGGGCAGCTAACTAAAGCCATGATCCATGGTGGAAGTTTTAGTTTTGGACAAATATCCTCAATCTCATATGAGAAAATTAATTGTTGCTACATGCTTATGCATAAAAGAGGAGTCCATTATCTGTTGTCTATGTTGTCCCGGTATGGATGTCTAAGTTGAGAATAATCAATAGCGAGAAATCCGATGCGAGCTTTCTCCTTAGACCTTTGTACAGGCGGCATAGAGGTACCCCTTTGTGACACTTGGTTAAAACATGTGCATTGCGATGATAATCCAGGTAATCCGAGCTAATTAGGACAAGGTGCGGGCACTATTAGTATACTATGCATGAGGCTTGCAACTTGTAAGATATAATTTACATAACACATATGCTTTATTACTACCGTTGACAAAATTGTTTCTTGTTTTCAAAATCAAAGCTCTAGCACAAATATAGCAATCGATGCTTTCCTCTTTGAAGGACCTTTCTTTTACTTTTATGTTGAGTCAGTTCACCTATCTCTCTCCACCTCAAGAAGCAAACACTTGTGTGAACTGTGCATTGATTCCTACATACTTGCATATTGCACTTGTTATATTACTTTGCATTGACAATATCCATGAGATAGACATGTTACAAGTTGAAAGCAACCGCTGAAACTTAATCTTCCTTTGTGTTGCTTCAATACCTTTACTTTGAATTATTGCTTTATGAGTTAACTCTTATGCAAGAAATATTGATGCTTGTCTTGAAGTACTATTCATGAAAAGTCTTTGCTATATGATTCATTTGTTTACTCATGTCATTTACATTGGTTTGATCGCTGCATTCATTACATGTGCTTACAATAGTATGATCAAGGTTATGATGGCATGTCACTCCAGAAATTATCTTTGTTATCGTTTACCTGCTCGGGACGAGCAGAAACTAAGCTTGGGGATGCTGATACGTCTCCGACGTATCGATAATTTCTTATGTTCCATGCCACATTATTGATGATATCTACATGTTTTATGCATACTTTATGTCATATTTATGCATTTTCTGGAACTAACCTATTAACGAGATGCCGAAGAGCCAGTTGCTGTTTTCTGCTGTTTTTGGTTTCAGAAATCCTAGTAAGGAAATATTCTCGGAATTGGACGAAATCAATGCCCAGGGGCCTATTTTATCACGAAGCTTCCAGAAGACCGAAGTGGAGACGAAGTGGGGCCACGAGGTGGCCAAACACTAGGCCGGCGCGGCCCAGCCCTTGGCCGCGCCGACCTACTGTGTGGGCCCCTCGTGACGCCCCATGACCTGCCCTTCCGCCTACAAATAGCCTTCGTCGCGAAACCCCCAGTACCGAGAGCCACGATACGGAAAACCTTCCAGAGACGCCGCCGCCGCCAATCCCATCTCGGGGGATTCAGGAGATGGCCTCCGGCACCCTGCCGGAGAGGGGATTCATCTCCCGGAGGACTCTACGCCGCCATGGTCGCCTCCGGAGTGATGAGTGAGTAGTCTACCCCTGGACTATGGGTCCATAGCAGTAGCTAGATGGTTGTCTTCTCCTTATGTGCTTCATTGTCGGATCTTGTGAGCTGCCGAACATGATCAAGATCATCTATCTGTAATGCTATATGTTGTGTTTGTTGGGATCCGATGAATAGAGAATACTATGTTATGTTGATTATCAATTTATATCTATGTGGTGTTTATGATCTTGCATGCTCTCCGTTATTAGTAGAGGCTCTGGACAAGTTTTTGCTAGTAACTCCAAGAGGGGTTATTTATGCTCGATAGTGGGTTCATGTCTCCGTGAATCTGGGGGAGTGACAGAAACCTCTAAGGTTATGGATGTACTGTTGCCACTAGGGATAAAACATTGATGCTATGTCCGAGGGTGTAGTTATTGATTACATTACGCACCATACTTAATGCAATTGTCTGTTGTTTTCAACTTAATACTGGAAGGGGTTCGGATGATAACCTGAAGGTGGACTTTTTAGGCATAGATGCTTGCTGGATAGCGGTCTATGTACTTTGTCGTAATGCCCAATTAAATCTCACAATACTCATTGATACGTCCAAAACGTATCTACTTTCCCGAACACTTTTGCTATTGTTTTGCCTCTAATTTGTGTATTTTGGATGCAACTAACACGGACTAACACTGTTTTCAGCAGAACTGCTCTGGTGTCTCGTTTTTGTGCAGAAATCCAACTTTCGGGAAAATCCTCGGAATTTATGCAGAAGGCCCTATTTTCCCAGGAAACTAACGGAGCCAGAAGGACAATTGAGGTGGAGGCCCGAGGGCCCCACACCATAGGGCGGCGCGGCCCAGGGGGGGCCCGCGCGGCCCTGTGGTGTGGCCCCCTCGGCCGGCCTCCGACGCCCTCCTTCGGACTACTTATCGGCCTCGACCTAAAAATGCACGGAGAGAAGTCGAAGTCGCCAGAAACCCTCCAGAACGCCGCCACATCGCGAAACTCCGTCGCGGGAGCCAGAAGTCTCCGTTCTGGCACTCCGCCGGGACGTGGAATTGAAGGAGATCATCGCCGCCATCACCGCCAATGCCTCTACATCAACCAGCCATGTTTCCCCCATCCATGTGTGAGTAATTCCCCCGCTGTAGGCCGAAGGGGATGGTAGGGATTGGATGAGATTGGTCATGTAATAGCATAAGATTGTTAGGGCATAGTGCCTAGTGTCCGTAATTGGTACTTTGATGATATTGTTGCAACTTGTTATGCTTAATGCTTGTCACTAGGGCCCGAGTGCCATGATCTCAGATCTGAACATGTTATTGCTTCATCAAGATATTCATTGTTTATGGTCTTACCTATAAGTTGTATACACATGTCGCTGTCCGGAACCAATGGCCCCGAAGTGACAAGAATTGGGACAACCGGAGGGGATGGTAGCGATGTGAGGATCACATGTGTTCACGGAGTGTTAATGCTTTGCTCCGGTACTTTATTAAAAGGAGTACCTTAATATCCAGTAGTTTCCCTTGAGGCCCGGCTGCCACCGGCTGGTAGGACAAAAGATGTTGTGCAAGTTTCTCATTGCGAGCACGCACGACTATATATGGAACACATGCCTATTGATTGCTTTGTACTTGGACACCGTTTTATTATTATCTGCAAATGCCCTGCTATGATTGTTACATGAGTTTCTCTCATCCATGCAACGCCCGTCATCCGTCCCCGTGCCTACAGTATTTTAATCCTGCTGTTTACTAAAATCACTACTGCTGTCTCTGTTACTCTGCTCTACTGCCACTGCTATAAAACTGTTACTACTGATAAACTCTTGCGAGCAAGTCTGTTTCCAGGTGCAGCTGAATTGACAACTCCGCTGTTAAGGCTTCCAAGTGTTCTTTGTCTCCCCTTGTGTCGAATCAATAAATTGGGTTTTACTTCCCTCGAAGACTGTTGCGATCCCCTATACTTGTGGGTCATCAAGACTATTTTCTGGCGCCGTTGCCGGGGAGCATAGCTTTATTTGGAAGTTCACTTGGATTAATATTGTTCGCTGCAAATTCTCCATCATGGGTAAACCTCGCGATACTAAGATCGCCATATTACCATCCACTACAAGAAAAGGTACAATTCTGAATACCTTTGCCGCTCTTGATTCACCATCTGTGATTGATAAACTTGTTTCACCGCCACATGCTTCGCATGCGGGTACATCTGCTGAATCTGAACACTCTCATAATATTGATAATATTTCTGATGTGCTTGATGATAGTGGTTCATTGGGATCCTTTCTAGATGCTACGATTGCTAGGTCTAGACAAATTGAAAATACTGAAACTCCTAATGCTACTACACCTGTTAATTCACCTGAACTTGATTATTTTAGTGATGATCCTGATGAAGATTATGTGGAGCTTAATGATGATTTTATTGAAAAATGCAATGCTACTACTGATGCAAGAAAAATTAAAAAGTTGCTTGCAGAACATGCTGTTAGATATAAACTGTCTCCTGATCCTAATTTTGCCACATCTCCTATAAACATTAGGGATAAAGATTATGATTTTTCTCTTGATCTATCTCATATAGCTATTGTTGAGGAAACACCCTTTTGTGGTACTGAAAAAGAAAGTGCTGTTGAACACATGACTGAGTTATCTACTCTAAGTAGCTTGTTTTCTGATGATGTCAAGATGCGTACTTACTTTGTTGCTAAAATCTTTCCATTCTCATTGAAGGATGACGCTAAAACTTGGTATAATAATTTGCCACCTAATTCTATTAGAAGTCCAAAAGAATTGCTTGATGTTTTCTTCCGCAAATACTTTCCTGCTAGTGCTCAACATATTGCTTTGCAGAGAATTTATAATTTTGACCAGGGAGATGAAGAGAAATTGCCTGAGGCTTGGGCGAGATTCTGCTCTCTTATTAGAGCTCGGCCTGAGCATGATTTGGAAAAGCATGATTTGCTTGATATATTTTATAGTGGACTAACCATTGAGTCTAGGGCATACCTGGATAGTTGTGCTGGTTGTGTTTTCAGGAAAAGAACTCCAGACGACGCTGAAGAATTATTGGCTAAAATAAGCCGGAATCATGATGATTGGACTACGCCTGAACCAACTCCAACGCCAATATTGAAGAAGAGGGGTATGATTAAATTGAATGATGAAGATATGAGGGAAGCCAAGAAGTCTCTCAAGGAGAAAGGTATTAAATCTGAAGATGTGAAGAATCTACCTCCTATAGAAGATATATGTGAGAAAATTCCCCCTTCATCCATGATTGAGGTAAACTCCCTTCAACGCTTTACTAGGGAAGATATTCCGTATTCGAAACCTCCTGCACAATGCTTAGATGAGTTTGATAATTATATTGTTAAGCAAGAAAATTTTAATATGAGAGTAGAGAATCATTTAATGGAAAATTCTCGAGCTATTAGTGAATTGCATGATATTGTGGAGAGAACCTCCAATGATGTTAAGATGCTTGTTAAACATTTTCATATGATTCAAACTCAAATTGATCAACTCACTAAAGTGCAAAATGACTTGTTAGGGAATAATTCTAAAGAGAAACATGCTTATGAAGTAACAACTAGAGGTGGTGTCTCTACCCAGGATCCTCTATATCCTGAAGGGCATCCCAAAAGAATTGAACAAGATTCTCAACGCATTGAACCTAGTGCTCATTCTAGGAAGAAAAAGAAGAAGAAACATAAAAATGTTGTAGAATCCTCTGAACCTGTTAATGATCCTAATAGTATTTCTATTTCTGATGCTGAAACTAAAAGTGGTAATGAACATGATAATGATAAAGATAATGATAAGAATGATACTCCTGATAAAGAAGAGGTTGAAGAAGAACTGAAAAGCATGCTAAAAATAAAAAGTATACTAAAGAAGACTTTATTGCTGAGAAACATGGTAATGAAAGAGAACCTTGGGTGCAAAAGCAAATGCCTTTTCCTGCTAAGAAATTAAAATCAAAGGAAGAAGAACACTATAATAAATTTTGCGATTGGATGAAACCTCTATTCTTGCAAATCCCTTTGACTGATGCTATTAAATTGCCTCCTTATTCAAAGTATATGAAAGATATTGTTACTAACAAAAGGAAAATCCCCAATGAGGAAATTTCCACTATGCTTGCTAATTACTCTTTCAATGGCAAAATTCCAAAGAAGTTGGGCGACCCAGGTATACCTACTATTCCTTGTTCTATTAAGAATAACTATGTTAAAACTGCTCTATGTGACTTGGGAGCCGGTGTTAGTGTTATGCCTTTTTCTCTTTATAAGAGACTTTACTTAGATAAGTTGATACCTACTGATATATCTTTGCAAATGGCTGATAAATCTACTGCTATTCCTATTGGTATATGTGAGAATGTTCCAGTTCAAGTTACTACTAACTGCTTGATATTAACTGATTTTGTTGTGTTGGAAATGCCTGAAGATGATAATATGTCTATTATTCTTGGGAGACCTTTTCTTAACACCGCAGGGGCTGTTATTGATTGCAATAAAGGAAAAGTTACTTTCAATGTTGATGATAGGGAGCATACCGTTTATTTCCCCAAGAGGATTGAGAAAGCGTGTGGAGTTAATACTATTTCTAATGTGAGAACTATCAAAGTGGGAACTATTGATTGTCCTATATATGAGCCTAAAGAAGAATATCAAACTCTCGTGATTGGATCCATATCAATACAATTCAAGGTGACATGATTGATTTGAGGTTTATTTCTTCTTATGCTATGAAAATTTATTTGGTGGCAAGACTTGATCAACCTTGTTAACGAATACTTTTTATATGCATAGAGAGGGTAAACAACATCTCTTTCTTCCTCCATTTGCTCTAGTTGCTGTAGCATTTTTAATTTGCAAAGTTCCTTAGTTATTTGAAGATTTCAAAATTTTTCCTGGCCAGTAATAATAAACTAAATACCCAGAAATGTGCATTTTTCAAAGTTTTCAAAAATTCACAAAAATTATACCGTTGGTCCTATTTTTCGACGAGGCACCTGGGAGCACCAGAGGATGACCTGTGGGGCACCAGAGGGCGCCAAACCACAGGCCGGCGCGGCCAAGGAGGTGGCCGCGCCACCATGTGGTGTGGTCCCCCCTTTGCCCCACTTTGTCATTTCTTTCTCCCAGCACCTTCTCTCTCCCGAAAAAACTCGTACCAAGTTCCTCTCACTCGCGTTTTTGCTCCAGAGCTCCAGATTTCTCGATCTCTTTGCTCAGCCCAGATTTCTGTCTGAAATTTGGCACATTTGCTCTTCGGTATGTGACTCCTCCACCCATCCAAGTAGAATTTTGTTTGGTTGAGTATATCTTGAATATTTTGCTGCTGTAGGTAACATGTTTAGTGAGCTTGCATGTTTGTTCTAAGTGATAGAAACTAGTTTTGATGCATGATTAGTACTCTAGCAAGTTCCTATGGTAGTTTCCCTCAATTATATGTCACCAAATCAAATTTTTATATCATTTGTTGAAAATTTCAGAGAAGCTATGAAGAAGTTCAGCTTTGGAGAGTTGTTCAAGAAAGGGACAACCAGCACCGGGAGGCCTTCTAGGGCCGCCACCCGGATTAGGCGATCATACAATGAAGACATCATCGCGCCTAGCTTTGCGCCCGAAGAGGACAACGGGCCTCCTAATGCTTCTACTTTTCCATGCTATGATTTTCTAAGGAATGCAGGGATATTGGAGGATTTCTTAACCCTTGTCAACAGGGCAGGGTTAACCACCTATATGGGAGATGAAAGGGAGCAATACTACTTGCTCACCAAAATCTTCGTCGAGAGTTTCCAGTTCAACAACAAACAATATGAGCCAACGGTTGCATTCAGGATCTATGGTAATCCTGTTACTATGCAATTGAAGGATTTTTGTCGTGCCTTGGATATTGCCCCTGTAGGTACAGCAAGTAGGATTGATGACAACCCCCGGGACTTGTTGGAGCTCTATCGAGGGATTACCGATGATGACTGTCGCACCATTCAGCGTGGCAAGATAAGGAACATTCAACTCCCCGCCATTAAGTATTTTGCATACTACATTGCTACTAGCATTCTTGGTAGGGAGAACACTAGCAACATTTCTAGTTACCATCTTGCTTTCTTGAATATTGCACTCACTGGTCAAACATCTTATCACCTTGGTGCTCTTATTGCTCGCCGCCTGACTACCAGGGGGCCTATTTTTGGAGGAACCATTGCACTGCGCGTTTTAACATATCTAAATCTTCCTATTGATCCTAATGATGTGCCATTGGCCCCTAGGAAACTTGATATTGTTGCTATGAAGAGTCATCATTTTGTTACTACTGATTCTACTTTAGATAATATGGTGTATAGAATGTTGTTTTCTGACGGGGATGAGAAAGAAATTCCTCTTCCCCAACTAGGTTTGTTAAGTATTGACAGGCAATCATGGTCGTGCACTAAGGAGGAAGTGGATGAGCATTTGAAGATAAAAGACTTCCACCAGCAACATGACTCCGAGGACGCCGGGGCCTCCTACAACCATACCGTCACATATCCGGGTGCTTCCTCTAGTACATACCCGGAATACGATCCATCTTCGTCATACTACGAAGACACTACTTCATGGGGTCGATGGGATTGAACTCCACTTAGGCCAAAACCTAAGCTTGGGGGGAGGTATACCGGCATCACTCATTCTTTGCATATTATGGTTGCTGGATACTTGTACATACTTGTTTTGTTCGTTTGAGTGGTTTTCTAATGAGAAGAAGATAATATTTGGGGAAGTGCTGCCTGAAAACAGATTCTGGAACGTTACCGTAAAAATTCTCAAAAATAGCCAGAGCGTCATTTTGAGCTGCCAATTTTTGTGCAGGTTCCCCAGGTTGTTATCTAACTTTCATTAGTTGAACACTTTTCGATCTGAGCAACGTAAGATTTTTGTAAAAATCGATTTCTGTACTGCTGTAAGGTTTTGGCAGATTTCTGCCATCTCGCTTTTCTGTGTTTCTTTTAGTTTGCTATTTCTTGTTTTCGCTTTGTTTCTTTCCCAAAACACAAAAAGACCAAAAATATTTCTGTTGTTTCTCTTCATCATTTGTTTGCTTTGATTTCTTGCATTTGTTTCACTTTATTTGCTATTGCTAGTTTGCTATAAGAAAACCCAAAAAGATTTTGCTTTGTTTGCTTGTTTCCTCTTGTTCTTATTTGCAATTTGAAAACACCAAAAATATTTGCTGTTCTTCTTTGGTTTGTAAAGTTCTTTATGAATTCAATGGTCTTCGGTGGCTGGAGCGTGGTTTTCATTTCATATTATCCAAGTTGCACAAGTGAAAAGGCAATAATGACGATCTACGGCAATCTGATTGTGGTGAGAGGCTGGTATAAACTCTATTTGTTTTCATTTTTGTACATATACTCATCCATGTGAGCATGCTTAGTTGGTTCATGTGAGGTATATGTTATTTGAGAAAGTCTAGTAGTTCATGATCTCTCATGTTTAGCTCCAATTTATTAATATGAGTAGCATGTCATGGATGTTTGCTTGCATTGTTTTGTTCATAAGTAAGTATGGCATTGTGGTATCCTCCTCTGAGTAATTCATTTATATCGACTTGGCACATGCTCACGCATGCATATGACTGAACAAAAAGTCAATTAAGCCTCGATGATCTATATTGCTTCAGAGTTCTTGTATCACTTTTATGCCTCCGTTAATTTATTTTGCCGCAAGCATGATTATGACAGTTACTGCTCTCTTGATTTGTCTCTCCCTAGTCTATTGCTAGCCTTCACTTGTACTGAGCGGGAACGCTGCTCGTGCTTCCAAACACCTGAAAACCAAGTTATTCCAGAGTGTCCACCATAAATACCTATGCATGGCATTTCAAACCATTCCAAGTAAATTCTCATGCGCTACCTTTAAAACCTTCAAAATGTTTCTCAATTTGTGTTTATGTTTCATAGCTCATGAGGAAGTATGTGGTGTTTAGCTTTCAACCTTGTCATTTACTTTTGACGGACTCTCATATGGACTAGTGGCACATCCGCTTATCCAATAATTTTGCAAAAAGAGCTGGCAATGGGATTCCCAGTCCCGAATTAATTAACTTAAATAGACACTCCTCCATGGTTTGTGATTGTTGGACGGCACCCGAAGGATTCGGTTAGCCATGGCTTGTGTAAGCAAAGGTTGGGGGGAGTGTCATCATCATAATAAAACTAAAATAAAAAGGCACTCCTTCATGGTATGAGATTGTTGGCAGGCACCCGAGGATTCGGTTAGCCATGGTTTGTGAAAGAAAGGTTGGAAGGAGTGCCAAATAAATATGCAATAATTCATGGGAGCCGCTCTTGAAAGTCCGGTTGGCGAGGTAGTTAGTGTACCCATTACCATTCGTTGACAACAACAAACACCTCTCAAAATAATTTTACTCCTGTCTTTATAAAAATGAAAAGCTCTAGCGCATGTTAATCCCTGCTTCCCTCTGCGAAGGGTCAATCTTTTACTTTTATGTTGTGTCTCCATTACTTCTTTGAGCACTATCTTGAGAGCACAACTGTCATTCTTAGTATAATATGCTTGTCTCAAAATATGATTGATTGTGGTATAACTTTGATGCATTTATCTTTTGACAATCACTACTTCTAGTCTTTCTATGAACTCCAGAGGTGCCCGGGCATTTATGTTTTGCCAATCAAATACAGGCAAGCGAGATACCACTTTATCATACTCTCTTATGAACATTGCAATCCTGCTTATATACATGATTCATGATGCTTACTATTAATTGTTGGTACCTCTCCATGATTGACATAGCTGTTAGATGATCTTATTTGCATATGTCTCATTATAAATTGCTTAAGTATTAGCCATAGCATGAGAATATATACATCATATGAGCAAATATGTTCGTGAAAGTTCTTTTATCGCTCAGTTGTTAACTGAATTGCTTGAGGACAAGCAATAAGCTAAGCTTGGGGGGGTTGATACGTCCAAAACGTATCTACTTTCCCGAACACTTTTGCTATTGTTTTGCCTCTAATTTGTGTATTTTGGATGCAACTAACACGGACTAACGCTGTTTTCAGCAGAACTGCTCTGGTGTCTCGTTTTTGTGCAGAAATCCAACTTTCGGGAAAATCCTCGGAATTTATGCAGAAGGCCCTATTTTCCCAGGAAACTAACGGAGCCAGAAGGACAATTGAGGTGGAGGCCCGAGGGCCCCACACCATAGGGCGGCGCGGCCCAGGGGGGCCCGCGCGGCCCTGTGGTGTGGCCCCCTCGGCTGGCCTCGGACGCCCTCCTTCGGACTACTTATCGGCCTCGACCTAAAAACGCACGGAGAGAAGTCGAAGTCGCCAGAAACCCTCCAGAACGCCGCCACATCGCGAAACTCCATCGCGGGAGCCAGAAGTCTCCGTTCTGGCACTCCGCCGGGACGGGGAATTGAAGGAGATCATCGCCGCCATCACCGCCAACGCCTCTACATCAACCAGCCATGTTTCCCCCATCCATGTGTGAGTAATTCCCCCGCTGTAGGCCGAAGGGGATGGTAGGGATTGGATGAGATTGGTCATGTAATAGCATAAGATTGTTAGGGCATAGTGCCTAGTGTCCGTAATTGGTACTTTGATGATATTGTTGCAACTTGTTATGCTTAATGCTTGTCACTAGGGCCCGAGTGCCATGATCTCAGATCTGAACATGTTATTGCTTCATCAAGATATTCATTGTTTATGGTCTTACCTATAAGTTGTATACACATGTCGCTGTCCGGAACCAATGGCCCCGAAGTGACAAGAATTGGGACAACCGAAGGGGATGGTAGCGATGTGAGGATCACATGTGTTCACGGAGTGTTAATGCTTTGCTCCGGTACTTTATTAAAAGGAGTACCTTAATATCCAGTAGTTTCCCTTGAGGCCCGGCTGCCACCGGCTGGTAGGACAAAAGATGTTGTGCAAGTTTCTCATTGCGAGCACGCACGACTATATATGGAACACATGCCTATTGATTGCTTTGTACTTGGACACCGTTTTATTATTATCTGCAAATGCCCTGCTATGATTGTTACATGAGTTTCTCTCATCCATGCAACGCCCGTCATCCGTCCCCGTGCCTACAGTATTTTAATCCTGCTGTTTACTAAAATCACTACTGCTGTCTCTGTTACTCTGCTGCTGTTATTTCACTACTGCTACTGCTATAAAACTGTTACTACTGATAAACTCTTGCGAGCAAGTCTGTTTCCAGGTGCAGCTGAATTGACAACTCCGCTGTTAAGGCTTCCAAGTGTTCTTTGTCTCCCCTTGTGTCGAATCAATAAATTGGGTTTTACTTCCCTCGAAGACTGTTGCGATCCCCTATACTTGTGGGTCATCACTCATCATATCATGTATGTGCATGGTCATGCCCTCTCTATTTGTCAATTGCCCAACTGTAATTTGTTCACCCAACATGCTATTTATCTTATGGGAGAGACACCTCTAGTGAACTGTGGACCCCGGTCCATTCTTTACATCTGAAATAAAATCTACTGCAATTGTTCTACTGTTCTCTGCAAACAATCATCATCCACACTATACATCTAATCCTTTGTTACAGCAAGCCGGTGAGATTGACAACCTCACTGTTTCGTTGGGGCAAAGTACTTTGGTTGTGTTGTGCAGGTTCCACGTTGGCATCGGAATCCCTGGTGTTGCGCCGCACTACATCTCGCCGCTATCAACCTTCAACGTGCTTCTTGGCTCCTACTAGTTCGATAAACCTTGGTTTCTTACTAAGGGAAAACTTGCCGCTGTACGCATCACACCTTCCTCTTGGGGTTCCCAACGGACGCGTGCTGTACGCGTATCAGCCTCCCGGTGATAGCCAACTGTTATCCCGGGAACTGCACAGGGCTTGGGTCGTACATTCACCTCATTTCACGTCATTTCACTTTTAACGGAGGCAGCCTCGGCATAACCTCTATGACGCTTGTTTAGAGGGAACCCATACTAAGATACATAAACTTCCAGTTAAGCCCTACCCATAATCAGGTATTGTGGGGGTACTCAAGAATTGGAATGGTATCGCATCCAACTCAATCATCAGATTTTATCAAGTTCACCAATTCAATTCAAGTCACATTCACCTTCAAAATATTTCAATGGAATAACTCATCATTCCAAGGTTTTCAAAGTCATTTCAAAATCACATGTTCCCATCTAGAGTAGTCATTTTTAATTTAGCACTAGCAACTAAGTATGAGGGGTGCTAGGTAGTTTGCATTGCTTCTAGGCTAACTTTGATGCTCTTGTACCAATCCAATACTAACCAAGTGAATCATGAATCAAAAGTAACTTTGGTAAATCAATTTCATAAAAGCTTGTAAAGTAAAAACTTGGGATAGGACCATTGAGTATAAAGTAAATTGGGGTAATGCCTTGCTCTTGTAGAGCTTTGCACTTTGCAAGAATATTAGCTTGCCTTGGTTGGTGTATTGATCAAAGTGGTCTTCTTCTCCTTGGAAGTAGACCTCCTCCTCCTCTTGATACTCCTCGGTACTAGCGTCTAAAATCGAATACGAGGTATACAATCACCAAACAAGTCTTAAGGCTATTCTAAGCACCCATATGGTTCACACAAGCTATTCATTCATCATAACCTTAATCAAAAAAAGGGGGTTTGGCTTGTGTGTTAAGAAAACTTGCAAGAGAGAAATAATTTCCTCTCATTGAATCTTTTTACAATTTAATTTCCTCAAATAATAATAAGGTATGAAATCATGTTGCTCAAGTGCAACACTTCATATCTATCATTTGTGGAAAAATGATTTAAATGAGGTACTAACCTCATACCATTTGATTCTTACTTTAACAACAATTTAATGTCTCTAAGTAATCCAATATGAGATGATATAGACTAAGTCAACACACCATTTTGAATTGCTTAGGACCATGATTTAAATGAGAGAAGACCTCTCATACTATTTGAGAATTCATTTTGGATAAGTTTAAATGGGCTAGAATTAGCTACATAGTCATTCTTTTGCTCTAGCCCATGATCATACAAACAACTAGTTCATATTCTTACATATTCTGATAGACAATATGAAATGTGGCTTTTCAAAGTTGGAATCAATCAAAAATCATTTTTGGTTGATTTTTAATAAATGTTTGAAGTTGCAAAATTCCCTGCCTTGTTATTTTCCTCACATTAATTCTACAAACAATATAAGGTTGGGACCAGTGGGGTTGGATAGAGCTTTTCATAAGCTTTCCAACAATACCAAATTAATCAAATTTGGCCCAGTGGATTCGAAACTATTCAAATTAGAAAATGGAACCAGTATTGAATTTGAACTAAACAGATAAATCCAATTTGAATTAATTGGGCTGGCGGGAAAAGAAGTGGGCTGCGCAGAGGGAAAAGTAAACGGGCCAGCCAAGCTAACGCGTCTCGCACGCCGTGGGCCGCCTGACAGTGGGAGCCACTCATCAGTGGGTCTTAACGGGTGAAGCGGTAAGTTCTATCCTGAGCCGCAAGATTAGAAGAGAATCCGACGGCTTGAGTTCATCGTCGACGGCAACGAGAGGCGCGGCTACTGACGGCGAGGCTAGGGGGTGGGAGGCTCACCGGCGGCGCGGCGATGGTCGGCGACGTGCTACGGCGAGGTTGTCGATGACGGGGAAGCAGCTGGTAGCAGTGGCGTCTCCAACGGTGGCCGAAATCATTGGCGAGCTTCTCAGCACTTCCACGGCTCCGGCGATAAAATTGGATGGCTACGGTGAGGATTGGAGAGGGAAAAGAGGTCGAGGAGGCTCAGTGAGATGAGAGGAGAGGAGTGGTGTGCTTGAATTGAGGAGGGAGGCCCTCCTTTTATAGCGGCGAGGCGAGGCCGAGGTACTGCAGTGAGGTCATCAGCGACGATGCATCTACAGGGGCAGGGAGGCACTGGCGATGACACTCCTGGATCGGCGACGTCACGGCGAGGACGTAGGGCTTGACAGCGGTGAAAACGAGGCTCTGGCGAGGACGAGCGCGTGACCGAAGCTCGCAGTACTGCAGACGTCGGTGATGGTGTCATCGCGTACGGGGTTCCCGCGGGCCAATGGGCTTGTCCAAACGGTGGCGGGTGACGTTGCGGAGTTGGTGGCGCAGAGAGGAGGTGCGGGGGTCAACGTAGCTGGCCAGGCGACGTCGTGGCCGTGCGCGTCTGTGATGCTCACCATGAGCGCTCTGGCATGCGTGGGTGTCTCTGGGTGTGCATGTCCTGGCGTGTGTGGTGCACCGGCGTGTCGATCCTGGTGTCTGGTGATACGTCTCCGACGTATCGATAATTTCTTATGTTCCATGCCACATTATTGATGATATCTACATGTTTTATGCATACTTTATGTCATATTTATGCATTTTCCGGCACTAACCTATTAACGAGATGCCGAAGAGCCAGTTGATGTTTTCTGCTGTTTTTTGCTTTCAGAAATCCTAGTAAGGAAATACTCTCGGAATTGGACGAAATCAACGCCCAGGGGCCTATTTTTGCACGAAGCTTCCAGAAGTCCGAGGGAGAGTCGAAGTGGGGCCACGGGGCGCCGACACGCTAAGGCGGCACGGCCAAGGGGGGGCCCGCGCCGCCCTAGTGTGTGGCCCCCCTGTCAGGCCCCTGACCTATCTCCTCCACCTACTTAAAGCCTTCGTCGCGAAACCCCCAGTACCGAGAGCCGCGGTACGGAAAACCTTCCAGAGACGCCGCCGCCGCCAATCCCATCTCGGGGGATTCAGGAGATCGCCTCCGGCACCCTGTCGGAGAGGGGAATCATCTCCCGGAGGACTCTTCACCGCCATGGTCGCCTCCGGAGTGATGAGTGAGTAGTTCACCCCTGGACTATGGGTCCATAGCAGTAGCTAGATGGTCGTCTTCTCCTAATTGTGCTTCATTGTCGGGTCTTGTGAGCTACCTAACATGATCAAGATCATCTATCTATAATGCTATATGTTGTGTTTGTTGGGATCCGATGGATAGAGAATACTATAGTTTTATTCCATCACATCTTATGTACTTTGCTTGGAGCGTCTGTTTGTTTTTGTTTTTATTTTGTTTGAATAAAATGGATCCTAGCATTCATTGTGTGGGAGAGAAACACACTCCGCTGTTGCATATGGACAAATATGTCCTTAGGCTTTACTCATAGTATTCATGGCGAAGGTTGAATCTTCTTCGTTAAATTGTTATATGGTTGGAAACGGGAAATGCTACATGTAGTAATTGGTAAAATGTCTTGGATAATGTGATACTTGGCAATTGTTGTGCTCATGTTTAAGCTCTTGCATCATATACATTGCACCTATTAATGAAGAAATACATAGAGCGTGCTAAAATTTGGTTTGCATAATTGGTCTCTCTAAGGTCTAGATAATTTCTAGAAAGAGTTTGAACAACAAGGAAGACGGTGTAGAGTCTTATAATGTTTACAATATGTCTTTTATGTGAGTTTTGCTGTACCGGTTCATCCTTGTGTTTGTTTCAAATATCCTTGCTAGCCTAAACCTTGTATCGAGAGGGAATACTTCTCATGCATCCAAAATCCTTGAGCCAACCACTATGCCATTTGTGTCCACCATACCTACCTACTACATGGTATTTCTCCGCCATTCCAAAGTAAATTGCTTGAGTGCTACCTTTAAACAATTCAAAATTTATCATCTCTGATTTGTGTCAATGTTTTATAGCTCATGAGGAAGTATGTGGTGTTTATCTTTCAATCTTGTTGGGCAACTTTCACCAATGGACTAGTGGCTTCATCCGCTTATCCAATAATTTTGCAAAAAGAGCTGGCAATGGGATTCCCAGTCCCAAATTAATTAACCAAAATAGACACTCCTCCATGGTATGTGATTGTTGGACGGCACCCGAAGGATTCGGTTAGCCATGGCTTGAGAAACCAAAGGTGGGGAGGAGTGTCATCATAATGAAACTAAAATAAAAAGGCACTCCTTCATGGTATGAGATTGTTGGCAGGCACCCGAGGATTCGGTTAGCCATGGTTTGTGAAAAAAAGGTTGGAAGGAGTGCCACCCAAAAATAAAAATAAAATGGGAGCCGCTCTTTGAAGGTTTGTCTGGCAAGGGGGTTAGAGTGCCCACTACCATTCGTTGACAACAACAAACACCTCTAAATTTTTTACTTTTATGCTCTCCATATGTTTTCAAAATCAAAGCTCTAGCACAAATATAGCAATCAATGCTTCCCTCTGCGAAGGGCCCTTTCTTTTACTTTATTGTTGAGTCAGTTCACCTATTTCTCTCCACCTCAGGAAGCAAACACTTGTGTGAACTGTGCATTGATTCCTACATACTTGCATATTGCACTTGTTATATTACTTTACATTGACAATATCCATGAGATATACATGTTATAAGTTGAAAGCAACCGCTGAAACTTAATCTTCCTTTGTGTTGCTTCAATACCTTTACTTTGAATTATTGCTTTATGAGTTAACTCTTATGCAAGACTTATTGATGCTTGTCTTGAAAGTACTATTCATGAAAAGTCTTTGCTATATGATTCATTTGTTTACTCATGTCATTACCATTGTTTTGATCTCTGCATTCATTACATGTGCTTACAATAGTATGATCAAGGTTATGATGGCATGTCACTCCAGAAATTATCTTTGTTATCGTTTACCTACTCGAGACGAGCAGGAACTAAGCTTGGGGATGCTGATACGTCTCCGACGTATCGATAATTTCTTATGTTCCATGCCACATTATTGATGATATCTACATGTTTTATGCATACTTTATGTCATATTTATGCATTTTCCGGCACTAACCTATTAACGAGATGCCGAAGAGCTAATTGCTGTTTTCTGTTGTTTTTGGTTTCAGAAATCCTAGTAAGGAAATATTCTCGGAATTGGACGAAATCAACGCCCAGGGGCCTATTTTTGCACGAAGCTTCCAGAAGTCCGAGGGAGAGACGAAGTGGGGCCACGGGGCGCCGACACGCTAAGGCGGCGCGGCCAAGGGGGGCCCGCGCCGCCCTAGTGTGTGGCCCCCCTATCAGGCCCCCTGACCTATCTCCTCCGCCTACTTAAAGCCTTCGTCGCGAAACCCCCAGTACCGAGAGCCACGATACGGAAAACCTTCCAGAGACGCCGCCGCCGCCAATCCCATCTCGGGGGATTCAGGAGATCGCCTCCGGCACCCTGCCGAAGAGGGGAATCATCTCCC
Organism: Lolium perenne; assembly: GCF_019359855.2. Taxonomy (NCBI): domain Eukaryota; kingdom Viridiplantae; phylum Streptophyta; class Magnoliopsida; order Poales; family Poaceae; genus Lolium; species Lolium perenne. Next base: position 186,507,390 of record NC_067246.2, on the reverse strand, counting down.
GGAGGACTCTTCACCGCCATGGTCGCCTCCGGAGTGATGAGTGAGTAGTTCACCCCTGGACTATGGGTCCATAGCAGTAGCTAGATGGTCGTCTTCTCCTAATTGTGCTTCATTGTCGGGTCTTGTGAGCTTCCTAACATGATCAAGATCATCTATCTGTAATGCTATATGTTGTGTTTGTTGGGATCCGATGGATAGAGAATACTATGCTATGTTGATTATCAATCTATTATCTATGTGTTGTTTATGATCTTGCATGCTCTCCGTTATTAGTAGAGGCTCTGGCCAAGTTTTTGCTTGTAACTTCAAGAGGGAGTATTTATGCTCGATAGTGGGTTTATGCCTCCATTAAATCTGGGACAGTGACAGAAAGTTCTAAGGTTGTGGATGTGCTGTTGCCACTAGGGATAAAACATCGATGCTATGTCTAAGGATGTAGTTGTTGATTACATTACGCACCATACTTAATGCAATTGTCTGTTGTTTTCAACTTAATACTGGAAGGGGTTCGGATGATAACCTGAAGGTGGACTTTTTAGGCATAGATGCATGTTGGATAGCGGTCTATGTACTTTGTCGTAATGCCCAATTAAATCTCACAATATTCATCATATCATGTATGTGCATGGTCATGCCCTCTTTTTTTGTCAATTGCCCAACTGTAATTTGTTCACCCAACATGCTTATTCTTATGGGAGAGACACCACTAGTGAACTGTGGACCCCGGTCCATTCTTTTAATCTGATACAATCTACTGCAATACTTGTTCTACTATTTTCTGCAAACAATCATCATCCACACTATACATCTAATCCTTTGTTACAGCAAGCCGGTGAGATTGACAACCTCACTGTCACGTTGGGGCAAAGTAATTTGGTTGTGTTGTGCAGGTTCCACGTTGGCACCGGAATCCCTGGTGTTGCGCCGCACTACATCTCGCCGCCATCAACCTTCAACGTGCTTCTTGACTCCTACTGGTTCGATAAACATTGGTTTCTTACTGAGGGAAGCTTACTGTTGTACGCATCACACCTTCCACTTGGGGTTCCCAATGGTCGCGTGCTGTACGCGTGTCATCTGGCATGATCAGGAGAGTGAGGGGAACACGTTGGACAGGGTGGTGCACGCTGGTAAGGTCCAGAGAGAGAGGGAGCATGTGCGTGTCCATGCCATGCCACGACATGGATGATTTGGTCAATATTTGTGATGAGCAAGGGTACCATTTCTTGTCTATTGTGCTTGGCCAGGTGCAGAGAGGTCAGAGAGGTACAGAGGATGACCTAGGGTTGATGAGAGAGGAAAGGAACCACTGGGTTTTGCAATGTCTAGGGTTGGCAGATCAGTGCCCACCAAGTGTTTGATGAAATGGCAGCAAGAAAGTTATTTTCGATTTTTCGAATGAATTTTGGTGGGTTGCAATCATATATTATTTGAAGTCTACTGATGGTGGTGGTGGTCAAATTTGAGTTGATTTGCAAAATCACAAAATGCATATGATCTTAAATCTGTTTCAAAGTCCTCACTTTGCTTGATCATATCTTTGAATCCATGAATAGTTTGCAGAGGTGTTCTTGAGAAAAGTTGTTCACTTTGATGTTGTCTTGGATGAGGTGCAAAGAGTTGGCATTGTGTAGTTTAGAAATTTCTAAATAACAGGGCTCAAAGTGGGTGTCAGGTTAAAGTTGGCAGATTTTGCCATTAGTGTATGTGAGCTCCATTTGAATTCAAATTTGATTTGAATTGAGTTTCTTTGATTCACAAAGTGCTATTTAGTGTTTATTAACATTTCACAAACATTGACATAAGCTAACTTGGCCTAGATCAAAGATTTGTATTTTGGCCATAAGCACATGCATGTGTTGAAATAGTAATCTTTCTATTTCCTTTTATTTCTTCATTATTGATCAAGGGATCATGTGTGATGGTTTTATCATCATTGTTCAACACTCAAACAAGTATCATGGCAATAGCACACTAACCTAATAATTCAAAAGGAGTTCTATGCATAGCACTCGTATTATTAAAAAGTTTTTGTTGGTTTCTAAATTTGAATTTTGGGAAACCACCATTCTCATTGATTGAAATTTTTGGGATGTTACAGAACAGCACATGGACTAAGAGACTCACGAATCTAACCTTTATCTTGGAGAACCTGAATTTTTCGCTGAATCTCTTTGGTCTCTTCAAGATTGGTATGATATGGCACACGGTTTGGCAGTGAAGCTCCTGGAATCAAGTCAATCTGGTGTTCTATACCACAAATAGGTGGTAGTCCAGGTGGAACATCTTGTGGGAACACATCAATGAATTCCTGCAAAAGGTTAGCAACCGCGGGTAGCAAAGAAGGAGGCATATCCTCAAATAAAAACAGAACTTCTTTGCAAATAATAGCATAGCATTGAGTAGTGTTCACATCAAGTTCAGCAATATTAGATTTGCTAGCCAGCAAACAAGGATTTTTCAAACGAATTTCAGTAGCATGGTTTGAATCAGATTTAGTATTAGTCTTATGTGGCACAAAATCTACAGCAACAATCTGATTTTCACTCTTATGTTTCTCCTCGTTTTTTACTCTACTAGCTCTAGCAAGATCATCTTTTACTATTTGTTCATGAGTCATATGTTTGAGACCAATTTTCTTTCCATCATGCATAAGAGAATACTGATTAGTTCTACCATTATGAACAGATTCTCTATCAAATTGCCAAGGTCTACCAAGTAACAAAGAATAAGCTTGCATAGGTACAACATCACAATCAACAAAATCAGAATATGTACCAATAGTAAAATGCACACGTGTAGTTCTTGTTACCTTGAGCTTCCGAGAGCTCTCAAACCATTGAATATAATATGGATGTGTGCGCTGTCTCGTAGGTAGAGAAAGCTTCTCCACCATGTCAACGCTAGCCAGAGTGTTGTAGCTCCCTCCATCAATGATGATCCTTATAGCTCGCTCTTTTACAATGCCTCTTGTATGAAACAGATTGTGGCGTTGATCATGCTTAGATTTGCTCAATTGCATGCTCAACACACGCTGTGCAACTAAGCTCCTGTACTGATCAGCAGTGTCAGCTTCCATTACCTCTATCTCTCTCTCAGAATAAGAATTGGCACCATCACGTGCAACAATAAGGGTCATTGTATCGTCATCAAAGTCACTTGCAGAATCATATGCTCCATCTTCACGCACCAACATCACCCGCTTGGTTCTGCATTCTCTCTCTTTGTGTCCAAATTCCAAGCATTTGCGACATTGAATGTCGCGCGTCTTCCCCGTGGAGGCCATCGAAGATGAACTCCGAGGAGGACCAGCAGATGGTGGGGGAGTAGCAGCCGATGGTGCTCGTGATGCAGGCGCGGTGTACTTGGAGGTAGTAGGCGCTGGTGCAGCCCCACGAGATGGTGGTGTTGATGGTCGCGGAGACCACGATGATGTACGACCTGCAGAAACATTAGCTCTTCTCCATGGTGGTTGACGATCCTGCACTTCACGTTCAGCTTTGCAAGCAAGATGAAACAAACGAGTAATAGTGTTGTACTCCTTATAATCTAAAATATGCTGAATCTCTTTATTCAAACCACCAAAGAAACGTGCAGGCATAGCCTCATTATCCTCTATAATACCACAGCGAATCATGCCAGTTTGCAATTCTTGATAATAGTCTTCTATAGAATTTTTTCCTTGTTCTAAGCGAGACAATTTTTTCAGCAAATCATGCCAGTTTGAAATAATGTGGAGGAACAAAACGAGTACGCATAGCAAGTTTTAAACCAACCCAAGTAGTAGGAACATTTGCCGGATCTGCTCTACAATATTCAGACCACCAAATAGAAGCAAAATCTTTGAACTCACAAGTAGCAGCACTAACACACAAGTGATCAGGGTATTTTAAATATGCAAAGCGTTGTTCTACCTCCAATTCCCATGTAAGTTATGCATCAGGATTATATCTACCATCAAATGGCGGAATATTTAGTTTCAGTTTAGCAACATGATCATCATCACGTACCGGGCGCGGAGGTGGGCGAGCGTAACGGTTCAGTTGTCGTGGATGACCCGGTGCAGGTTCTTCGACTTCCTCGCTGTCCAGTATGTTCTCATCTACCCGCTCGTCCGTGTACCCTTCATAGTCTTCGTATCCTTCATCAGAAGGCGTGTCATGTGCGACTGCTGCAGCAGGAGCGGTACCCGCAGGCACATCCGCACGAGGAACGCGGCGCGCGCGTCGTCGCACGTTGTCGCAACTGAGTCAAGAGCTCCTGAAACTTGGCGTCGAGCTTGGAGTTGAAAGCTGTCTTGAGGCCATCCAGCTTGTCCAACGCGTCGGTGAGTTTGGCGTCCACATCACCAATGCGCACATCCACGTCACGTGCATGCCCGCCCAAAAGTTGGGTGAAGTGAGCATGCAACTCCTCAGTCATCATCTTTGCTGGGTCAACAGCTCCCGGTGTAGGTCTTGTCATGATTAGTACACAAAAAGCACAAATGTATATGCATACAAACTACGGAATATGGTGGTGCACGTGCAATTCGTCAAGCAAAATACAAAGCTCTTACAAGTTCTTACCAAACAGGAGGAAGGTGATACGGCAACCAACAATGATCAGCTTCTCCCCGAAATTGCACAAAGCGATTACCAGGTGTCGACACAAAGCACGTGGAGAAATCTGTGGAGCTTTGGGAAGGCAAAGTATAGTGATATGGTGGCACAATAATCAAATCAGCGATGCAAATTGAGTAAACACTCAACGAAGGTACTGTGCTGGTCCTAGGCTAGATCGTATTAGAGACGCGAGGCTAAATCACCAACGAGGCCACGACGCGGCACAAAATGCAAGAGGCAGCGAAACTGGCGCTGGAGGATAGAGGCACCTAAGGTAAGGCGCCCAGTTTTTTTTTTGACTCAACCCTGGCGCTTGAGGGCAGAGGTCTCTATGGTCGGGCAACCAGAATTTTTTTTTGCCCGGAATCTACCTTGGCGCTAGACCACAGAGGTCTCTATGGTTAGGCAACTAGAATTTTTTTTTCGCGGAATCTACCTTGGCGCTAGACCACAGAGGTCTCTATGGTCGGGCGCCCAATTTTTTTTCCAGCTAGACTGCTATCAGGATTCCGATGGAAAACACGAAATTGACCAAGAAAACAGGTCTAAAACCCGAAAAAACTCAGAAACGAAGATCAAGAAAGACCCTACTATGATGGGAACCAAAGAGGCACAGCAAGGAGTTGATGGCAGAAGTAGCGGAAGTATATGGTGGTGGTGATATGGCGAGGACTGCAAGCGGAGATGGTGCGGCGGCGATGCGACTACTATGACCAGAACTCGAAACTATAACAACTCTAGGCGCTAAGACCAACACGCGACACGACGATTGCAGACAAAGACTCAAAAAGCAAAAAACTGAAAAGATCATGCAATGGCTTGGCAGGGGCTATGGGACGGATGATCTAAACCTAATATATTTTTGGCTTTTTCGTGGGTTTTAGGTATGAAGGCAATGCAATCTACGCTAGAAAAACTGTAAAATCTCACCGAGCAACCTGAAATCTGATACCACTTGATAGGGCAAAGGTGTCCGATCTTTCGATGAGATGAAGATAGATCGATTTGTTGGTGGAGTTCGTGCTTGACGGTCCGACTACACGTGCAAAGCTCGTGCGCCAATGCAATCGCTAGGATAATCTCCGGGAGTTACTGATCTTGCGGGAGCACGATCAGCGTGACCAGAAGGTCTTAATTCCTACCTGAAATCGAGAACAAGTAAGAACTAAAGATGCAATCAGAATATTGCGAATAGAGATGAAAGTTTGATTGATAATTGTGGGATTCCGAATAGTCGGTCTTCTTCTGGGCGTTGGCCTCAAAAGAAGTACACGAAGTTATAGCAATTGGCTAACTTTTAATCTAATCAAAATCCAAGTTCTAATGATGGCTACATAGGGATATATATGGGGGAAGTGAAGGGATTTTCGTCCAACCAGCTAGGGTTGGCCAAAAACACACCTAAATGGGACTTCCTCCACTTATATGGCCTCTTAAAATCCCCTAAAATACCTAATCCGAAAATACATGGGTCTGGCCCATTAAATAAGGTGACACAACACCATAAATAACTCTGGGACGAATTTTATGATGGGGAAACTTGTAGAATTCGTCCAAGCACCGTTGCTTCATTATGTTGGCTTTAATGTTCTGAAATCTCCACTTGGGGCGTCCTCTTGAATCCTCACATGTTTGCTGCCATCTCCTTCATGTGTGATCATGCTCCAATGCTTGTCCTTCTCATCCATGTTAGGACCATCATTCCTAAGAGTAACAAACACATCTGATTTAGGCAGCATCATATTCTCATATATATGAGGAATAGCTCCAAGAAACGAAAGTACCTGATAGTTAAGTTGCTTGGCACGAGCTCGTGTAATTGGTCCTTATATTTGTGTGGCTGTAGGTACAGCGGTTGCATCAATAGATGGGATGTCCTCATCAAAGCGTGTCCATTTGAGTTATGACCCTAGGAGTACTCCCTTGAGCTCTAAATAATTATTACAAATTTAGGAAAAATCCAGCTAAAATCTGTTTAGATTCATGATGCTAGTGTCATCAAGAAGTTTTCGACAAACACGGGCTGAAAATAAAACTCTAACATGAAAGACCGGATTTAACAAAGATGAATAGCGTTGGGTTTATTCAAATGAAACCCACGATGAAGAAGTCACCAATAGGGCTATGCAATTTATCTACTAGTGTGCCATGGCACAGTACTATGCTTTTGCAGTGGATGGAGCAACTGTCTATAATATCTTATCTAACTATCCAAGATAGTGGAACGAACTACCGGGGCAGCTCCCTCTTATTGCGGTGGGTATGTTGAACTACTGGAACAACTCCTCCTTGCTTCATCTCTAAAAAAACTGAGACCAATCCAGGCACTAACACCCGTTTGGCTTTTTTATAGAAGAAACTCCGTGAGTGCACAACGTGAGTACCAGGACTCGAACGCTGTCCAGCAGCCTGCGCTCCCGCAGAGCTAACCAACGGACCGACGGCCCGTTCTCTCCTTGCTTCATCTCTAGTTGGTCGTTCTCCCACCAGATTGCTTTGGATCATTTTAAACACTAGAATACCCACCCTTTCATCATATAATATACTTATCTAAAAGACGTTGGGAGTGATGTTTTGGCACATGGGAGCGTATGCTTCCTTTATTTTAAAATACATGTTAGACATATTTTGAAATGTCAAAAAAATTGAAACAAAAATCGTACATATTCATGTGCTACGCGCTCACAAAGTCGTTTAATAAAAAATCGGCTTGTCGTGTGGCGTGTGTAAAAAGGACAAAATTCGGTGAAACTAAAGACTTGTCATAAGATAAATTTTCTCTTTTTCACGTAGACTACAAAAAACATCATTTTTTCGTGAAACTTGACGAACATACATATATTATGGTGATGTCTATGTAAAAAAAATTGTCAACATTTTTTAACACTTTGAAAATATGTTTTCATGGTAGAGGGGTCATACGCACCCGGGAACCGAATTGAGTTTCTCAACAAATGTTAGAAACTAAACCATCCTAGTTACGTAGCACTTAAAACTACCAAGCGTGTAGGAACTACATGAACCAACAAGTAAATCAAGAATCGTTCCAACCTCGGCTCGGGTCTTTCTAGAAATGGAAAACATTTCTCTCTCTCATCCCGACCGTACCACGCAAGCATACCATGAATAGAGATGGAGGAGATAGATGACTCAAGGATTGCTCCCCTACTTGTATCCTAATTTTCATAATCACTTTTACATCCAAAATACATTCACATATTCATCCATTTGGCACACTCACTGTCACCACGAACTGAAACTCTTCGCGCCTAACCATTCATCTACAAGAAACTCCAAATACAATCGGTTACTTTGTTTTCATTATTATTTAATTTTTATTTAGGCTCAGTCACTTTCTACTCACCATCTACACCTTCACACTTGCAGTCAATTCACTGAAGGCACCGTGACCCCTTGGGTGCGACCGAAACACCAACAATAATACTTCTCTTCTTTGTCCTCATTGGGTTCGATATACAAATTGGGAGAATACTTCCACAAATTTAAGCTCTGATGGTGTTGTGTTCTTGTAGGCCATCATCTGGTGCTCCGCCGTGCCCTCCCGCGTTGTCTCGCTCGCCCCGCTATTTCTTCTTCTCTTGCTCCATCCAGAACGCTCAGAGGTCAAGCTCTACAACGGAGATGACCATGGATGTTTCAAATCAAAGGTCTCCTACAATCCCGAGTCCAAACACATGTGAAATTAGCGGGCCCAAGGTCACCTTCTCCAACACCAATAGCCCTCGGCGAGCCGGATTCGTGGCCAGCGGCGCCAACTCAGAGAGATAGTCTCTCCATGGACAAGTTGATGTTTCATAGGTTAGTTAATTTAGTAACAAACGTGTATTTGTTTTAGCGAAAGCACATGTGACATGTTCTAATGTTTATCTAGCCATTTGCCACAAGTTTAAATTCCCCAAGTTTATTTGATGTTGCATCAGTTATTAGCAAAATATAACAAACTCATAGTTTTCTTGGAAAAAACGTATGATAGATATTACAAAGGTTTTCTTCAAGTGAGTTTTCTCGGATTATTCAACGATGTTTACGTGCTTATTTTAAATTCTGGAAATACATGATTATTTTTGTAATAGTTTTTATTTTTGTTAAAATAGTTGGTAATTTTGTTGTCAATCAATCTATATCAAAACATTGTTCTTAACATCCTTCTCATTGCAACAAACACATGTTTTTTTCGTGTAACAGGTTGCCTTTTGTTGTAAATGAACCTGTGGCTAAAATATTGTTGTTTAACCCCCCTTTTTTGGAATATTAGTTTTTAAAATGTTGCTACATTTTTTTTGTAGTAGTGTATTTTTTGTACACGGGTGAGACTTTTTTTTGTTGCAACACCATGTGTATTTGCAAATCACCATGATGGTATTGTTACATAAATATCAGGATGGTCAGGGACAACGAGATGTATCCCTTCGGTTTAACTGAAGGAGTTGGGATTGTGGGTTGATTTCATAAAAACTAAGGGGCTAAAATGCAAAACATTTCTTGTCACTGTTTCTAGACGTTAGATCATGATCCGACGGCGCGACTAACAACCGATTTTCAAGGCCCGGATCAGACAACACGTGCTACATGCTAACCTATCTCTATGTTTATTTATAGACTCACTACAACATATGTGACATTATATAACGCTCATTCCATTACGATACATTGAAAAAACATCAGAAAATAGTCAATTTTCACATCTTTTTTTTGAAATCCAAATTTTCACATCTCTTGTATAGTTAGGATGCACACAGCCCGTCTAAATACGTTACAACACATAGCAGAACTATTATGAATGGGAAAACAAATGGAACGCCAATAGAAGCTGCAATCCGACACGGTCTATACCATTTACTACATCCCTATTCTTGATGAGTTGGGGCTGCAGGCAACGAAACGAGATAGGCAAATGGAAAGAGCTGCGACGCCAGGGCCTCGCCATCAAAACGAGGCTCCGACGGAAAGATCTGGTGGCCACGCCACGCAACGCAAACATGCAGAGCCACCGCCCCGCCCCCGAAGACCACGTCCGAGAAACAAGCCCAAGCGCACGCGCCCAACAAACAACCATCAGGGGCCACGCGGCGGCGACGGCGACGGCGACGGCGACGACCGCGGCGCGCGCCAGACGCTCGGCATCCATGTCCGTTCCCTCCGCCGGTGCCAAGGAGCCCCCTAGCCCGCCCCCGCCCCCGCCCACCGAGGCCGGGCGGACGCGGCTCCGGGACGAGCAGCTGCGGCAGCTCCGCGAGCTCTTCCTCCGCTTCGACCTCGACGGCGACGGAAGCCTCACCATGCTCGAGATTGCCGCGCTGCTCCGCTCGCTCGGCCTCCGCCCCGCCGCGGGGGACGAGATCCACACCCTCATCGCATCCATGGACATCGACGGCAACGGAACCGTCGAGTTCGAGGAGCTCACCTCCTCCCTCTCGCAGCTGCTCCTCGGGCCCTGCCGCCCCTCCGTCGCCGTCGACCACGAGCAGCTCGCCGAGGCCTTCCGCGCCTTCGATCGCGACGGCAACGGGTACATCTCCGCCGCCGAGCTAGCGCGCTCCATGGCGCGCATGGGCCACCCCATTTGCTACGCCGAGCTCACCGACATGATGCGCGAGGCCGACACCGACGGCGACGGCTCCATCAGCTTCGAGGAATTCACCGCCATCATGGCCAAGTCCGCCGTCGAGTTTCTTGGCCTCGCCGCCTTGTGAAGGGATTCCGACGCTTACACCTCCGCTTAGAGCCTCGAGGAATTCTTCTCCGCCTGTAAATTAGCTCATTTCCCCTTCTTTTCACCCTTCGGCTTTGCTATGCACGTAATTGAATTGAATTGGCTGTATTATTTATCTCATTGTAAATATGATATACTCTAGTAGTGAACATTTGATTTGGAATTGTCTCTATCCAGAAAACATAATAAATTTTGCTGACAAAATAGGAATATGAATTGCTCGATCGCGTTGATCCATATGATTTGCTGTGTTCTCCCAACTTTGATTTTTGAACTGGAATCACCGTGTTCTTCAGTATAGCATATAATCTTTTTTCCCCAGTCAGAAATCCATGCAAACATTTACATGGCTATCTGAAGAAAAAACTGGCACCAATCTCTGGTATTTGGACCCAAAATTGGTGTGTATGAAATAACCGATATGTAAAACATAAATGGGGAATTTCTCTTATATCATCAAAATGTCCGAAGCATTAAGTATAACCACCTAGTGAAATAGTCCATCAAACTGAGAATCATCCGATGGCTCAATGGTCGGATACGTCGTCGTGTAACCAACCAAGAAACCACTAGGGTTAGATAATCACATTCCTCACAATGAAAAAGCCGTGTGAGCTACCCGGTCTCTTTCAACTTTCTTATTCCTGGAAAGATTATATATAAGCAACCCACCATACCTACTTGAATAAAAGGGAGCAAAATGCAACCCAATTTTAAGTGGAATCACACCTAAAACTTATAGTTCATTTTGTTTGTTCTAGTGCAGATTTTAAGACAAAAACTTGCAATAGAAAAAGCAAAATAAACTATACGTAGGGGATAAGGGGGTTAGCTCCTTGGGTGGCCCGATATTCACGAATTGACCTAGACTGGCGGAGGGAAACATGGGGGAAGGGCCAGACAAGAAAAACACGATGAACCCACACCACAAAAGCTACTATAGTTCTAGTTTGCTCTCGACGACACAAACCACCGCTCCAATAGAATCGTTCAAGGGAGAGACATGCGGTAGAACTCCCTGAGGGAGACACTGGTATGAGATCGATAGAATCACTCGAGCGAGAGAGTGGAGGCTCAGTAGAATCCTAAGGGAGACGCGTCGCAACCACTAGAATCAAACCAGGCCGGGAGAGATCAATCACATAGAGAGGTCATTGATACCACACAATTAGTGGTAGTTAAAAGAGAGGTCTTGATTCCCACTTGGGAGAGGCCTAAGCCTAGTTCATCTCTTATCCAATATATTCCTTCCTCCTATCCTGGAGCCACAAGGGGCTATTACTATCCCTATATGGACCAAAACGGTATCCACAACTGCCCATGTTGTTGCTAGTGCTTACAAAAGATTGCCACTGCATAGAATAAGTTGGAGAAAAGGGCAATTTTTCGGCTGAGTCCACGCTCGCCCGCATCGAGTCCTAGCTAGGGTTCCCCCCGCCGCGTCCGCTAAACCCGCCCCCAGCTTGCCACCAATGGACACCCTCCACATCATCCACCCGCGACCGACAACTTCCGACCCACCCAATACCTCGTTCATCGCCCCAACGATGGCGTCATACGCCACCCACGACTAACTCCAAGGACCGCCGCCCACCGCCCCATATGTGACCCTAACCCCCAACCGGCGACCGCGAGCCTATCCTCCCCATGTATTCCTCCCTGCCACAGTAGCAGGATGATATAAATTTCAGTGTTAGGTTCTGATTTTGTTGATTTTCATTTCAGAGCTATGTGATGTTGTCTTGATTTAAATTTGAGTGTTAGGTTGATTTCTAGAGAAGGATAAATGTTCATTCCTAGTAAACGATACAATTTCAGTGCTATGTGATATTGGGATCTCCCTATGTTATTTGCTATGAACATGGATTTGTATTGTGACGACCCTATGTTATTTGCTTTCAACATGGATTTGTATCTTCTTTATTCATTTCTATCTCATTATGTACTCAAAACTAGCATACAAGTGGTATTATCGATTATTTAGATCACACATAAAATTTAAGGGTGCTATAGACATTTCACAACTCAATATATCAAACAAGACAAATTTTCCGAAGGCAAAAAGAATAGAAGAAACCGGTTTCTATGTGGTTCTCTGTTATGGTCGGTTTGACCTATACACACAGGAAGCCCACTAGTGACTAGTTGTGGGCTTAGCCCAAGTAAATTAGGGGCTTAGCCCAAGTAAATTAGGGTTTCGAGGAGGCCGTCCTCCTATATAAACACTTGTATCCCTTCGAGATTAATCAGACAATAATTCAGTATCATTACTGCCTCGTCTCCTGAAGGGAGACGGGAGACCCCTGCGCCCGCCGCACCAACCCTAGCCGCCGCCTCCTTCCTCCGCGACGGCGCCCAGCCGCCGGCGCCGAGCTCTCCAACCTCTCCGCCCTCACTTCCACCCTTACAACCTCCGTCCTAGACCCGGTAGAACCCTAGCCCCTACCACTTTGGTATCAGATTGCCTAGGTCTCATGGGCTCCAATAGCCCCCCCGTCGACCCCATCGCCGCCACGTCCACCGCCGCCACCAACACCACCCCCGCCGCCATGACAGGCGCCCACACGCTGCATGGGGCCGCCGCCGCCGCCAACGGAGACCAGGCCGCCGCCGTCCCCACGGGCCTCGACCTCCTGCCCGCTACCTTGGCGGACCTCGCCGACAGCCTCCGCGCCATTCGCTTCGAGCTCGCGGAGATCAAGGCCGGCCAGCACCCGCCACCCCCACCGGCCGCTGTTCCGCCGCCGCCCCCACAGGCCGCTGTTCCGCCGCCGCCCCCACCGGCCGCCGTTCCGCCGTCGCCCCCATCGCCCGCCTCCGCCGCCAGCAATGGCCGCCCCGCGTGGTGGCCGCCGTCTCCCTCGCCGATTCCCACATGGACCGACGCGTGGCCCGTCTACACTCATACTGCGGCGCGGACGACGGTTCAGCAGCCCGCCCACCGCCTTGGCGGCCCTGGCGGGTTTGCGGCCCCCTTCGCCGCGAGCACGTCCTTCAAACCGGGCCGCCAGGAGGGCGCCCCCGAGGTCCCGCCTTTGGCACAGCAGCCGCCCCGCTTCACTAAGCTGGAGTTCGCCACCTACGACGGCGCCACCGACCCCCTGAACTGGCTGAACCAGTGTGAGCAGTTTTTTCGGGGGCAGCGGACGCTCAGCACCGACCGCACATGGATCGCCTCCTATCACCTACGGGGCGCTGCGCAGACTTGGTACTACGCCCTTGAGCAGGACGCGGGCGGGATGCCGCCCTGGGAGCGTTTCCGCGACCTGTGCCTCCAGCGGTTTGGGCCGACCCTCCGTGGCAGCCACCTCGCCGAGCTGGGACGCCTCGCCTTCACCACCACGGTCCAGGACTTCGCCGACCGCTTTCAGGCGCTCACGTGCCATGCTCCGGTCGTCTCGGCACGGCAGCGCGCCGATCTCTTCATCGGCGGCCTCCCCGACTACATCCACGTCGACGTCGAGATGCGCGAGCCGGCGGACATGCAGATGGACACGTACTACGCACGAGCCTACGAGCAGCGCGCCCTCGCCATGCAGCAGGTCTACGTGCAACGTGGCAGCGCTCGTCCCGCGCCCCGACCCGCCCCGACGCCCACCGCCCCGCCGCGCCCCGTGATGCGCGTGGTTGACGTATTGTCTTTCCGTTCGACACGCATCCGTTGGGAACCCCAAGAGGAAGGTGTGATGCGCACAGCGGCAAGTTTCCCTCAGTAAGAAACCAAGGTTTATCGAACCGGTAGGAGTCAAGAAGCACGTGAAGGTTGATGGCGGCGAGATGTAGTGCGGCGCAACACCAGGGATTCCGGCGCCAACGTGGAACCTGCACAACACAAACCAAGTACTTTGCCCCAACGAAACAGCGAGGTTGTCAATCTCACCGGCTTGCTGTAACAAAGGATTAGATGTATAGTGCGGAAGATGATTGTTTGCAGAAAACAGTAGAACAATTGCAGTAGATTGTATTTCAGTATAGAGAATTGGACCGGGGTCCACAGTTCACTAGAGGTGTCTCTCCCATAAGATAAATAGCATGTTGGGTGAACAAATTACAGTTGGGCAATTGACAAATAGAGAGGGCATGACCATGCACATACATATTATGATGAGTATTGTGAGATTTAATTGGGCATTACGACAAAGTACATAGACCGTTATCCAGCATGCATCTATGCCTAAAAAGTCCACCTTCAGGTTATCATCCGAACCCCTTCCAGTATTAAGTTGCTAACAACAGACAATTGCATTAAGTATTGCGCGTAATGTAATCAATAACTACATCATCGGACATAGCATCAATGTTTTATCCCTAGTGGCAACAGCACATCCATAACCTTAGAGGTTTCTGTCACTCCCCCAGATTCACGGAGACATGAACCCACTATCGAGCATAAATACCCCCTCTTGGAGTTACTAGCAAAAACTTGGCCAGAGCCTCTACTAATAACGGAGGGCATGCAAGATCATAAACAACACATAGACATAAATTGATAATCAACATAACATAGTATTCTCTATTCATCGGATCCCAACAAACACAACATATAGCATTACAGATAGATGATCTTGATCATGTTAGGCAGCTCACAAGATCCGACAATGAAGCATAATGGGGAGAAGACAACCATCTAGCTACTGCTATGGACCCATAGTCCAGGGGTGAACTACTCACTCATCACTCCGGAGGCGACCATGGCGGTGTATAGTCCTCCGGGAGATGAATCCCCTCTCCGGCAGGGTGCCGGAGGCGATCTCCTGAATCCCCCGAGATGGGATTGGCGGCGGCGGCGTCTCTGGAAGGTTTTCCGTATCGTGGCTCTCGGTACTGGGGGTTTCGCGACGAAGGCTATTTGTAGGCGGAAGGGCAGGTCAAGGGGCGTCGCGAGGGGCCCAGGAGACAGGCCGGCGCGGCCAAGACCTGGGCCGCGCCGCCCTACCTCCTGGCCACCTCGTGGCCCCACTTCGTTGACTCTTCGGTCTTCTGGAAGCTTCGTGTGAAAATAGGCCCCTGGGCGTTGATTTCGTCCAATTCCGAGAATATTTCCTTACTAGGATTTCTGAAACCAAAAACAGCAGAAAACAGCAACTGGCTCTTCGGCATCTTGTTAATAGGTTAGTTCCAGAAAATGCATAAATATGATGTAAAGTATGCATAAAACATGTAGATATCATCAATAATGTGGCATGGAACATAAGAAATTATCGATACGTCGGAGACGTATCAGCATCCCCAAGCTTAGTTTATGCTCGTCCCGAGCAGGTAAACGATAAAAAAAAGATAATTTCTGGAGTGACATGCCATCATAACCTTAATCATACTATTGTAAGCATATGTAATGAATGCAGCGATCAAAACAATGTAAATGACATGAGTAAACAATTGAATCATATAGCAAAGACTTTTCATGAATAATACTTCAAGACAAACATCAATAAGTCTTGCATAAGAGTTAATTCATAAAGCAATAATTCAAAGTAAAGGTATTGAAGCAACACAAAGGAAGATGAAGTTTCAGTGGTTGCTTTCAACTTATAACATGTATATCTCATGGATATTTGTCAATGTAAAGTAATATAACAAGTGCAATATGCAAGTATGTAGGAATCAATGCACAGTTCACACAAGTGTTTGCTTCTTGAGGTGGAGAGAGATAGGTGAACTGACTCAACATAAAAGTAAAAGAAAGGTCCTTCAAAGAGGAAAGCATCGATTGCTATATTTGTGCTAGAGCTTTGATTTTGAAAACAAGAAACAATTTTGTCAACGGTAGTAATAAAGCATATGTGTTATGTAAATTATATCTTACAAGTTGCAAGCCTCATGCATAGTATACTAATAGTGCCCGCACCTTGTCCTAATTAGCTTGGATTACCGGGATTATCGCAATGCACATGTTTTAACCAAGTGTCACAAAGGGGTACCTCTATGCCGCCTGTACAAAGGTCTAAGGAGAAAGCTCGCATTGGATTTCTCGCTATTGATTATTCTCAACTTAGACATCCATACCGGGACAACATAGACAACAGATAATGGACTCCTCTTTTATGCATAAGCATGTAGCAACAATTAATTTTCTCATATGAGATTGAGGATATTTTTCCAAAACTGAAACTTCCACCATGGATCATGGCTTTAGTTAGCGGCCCAATGTTCTTCTCTAACAATATGCATGCTCTAACCATTTTAGTGGTAAATCTCCCTTACTTCAGACAAGACGAACATGCATAGCAACTCACATTATTCAACAAAGAGTAGTTGATGGCGTCCCCAGGAACACGGTTATCGCACAACAAGCAACTTAATAAGAGATAAAGTGCATAAGTACATATTCAATACCACAATAGTTTTTAGGCTATTTGTCCCATGAGCTATATATTGCAAAGGCGAATGATGGAAATTTAAAGGTAGCACTCAAGCAATTTACTTTGGAATGGCGGAGAAATACCATGTAGTAGGTAGGTATGGTGGACACAAATGGCATAGTGGTTGGCTCAAGGATTTTGGATGCATGAGAAGTATTCCCTCTCGATACAAGGCTTAGGCTAGCAAGGCTATTTGAAACAAACACAAGGATGAAACGGTGCAGCAAAACTCACATAAAATACATATTGTAAACATTATAAGACTCTACACCGTCTTCCTTGTTGTTCAAACTCAATACTAGAAATTATCTAGACCTTAGAGAGACCAATTATGCAAACCAAATTTTAGCATGCTCTATGTATTTCTTCATTAATAGGTGCAAAGTATATGATGCAAGAGCTTAAACATGAGCACAACAATTGCCAAGTATCACATTATCCAAGACATTTTAGCAATTACTACATGTATCATTTTCCAATTCCAACCATATAAAAATTTAACGAAGAAGAAACTTCGCTATGAATACTATGAGTAAAGCCTAAGGACACATTTGTCCATATGCAACAGCGGAGCGTGTCTCTCTCCCACACAAAGAATGCTAGGATCCATTTTATTCAAACAAAACAAAAAACAAAAACAAACCGACGCTCCAAGCAAAGCACATAAGATGTGACGGAATAAAAATATAGTTTCAGGTGAGGAACCTGATAATGTTGTCGATGAAGAAGGGGATGCCTTGGGCATCCCCAAGCTTAGATGCTTGAGTCTTCTTGATATATGCAGGGGTGAACCACCGGGGCATCCCCAAGCTTAGAGCTTTCACTCTCCTTGATCATGTTGTATCATCTCCCTCTCTTGATCCTTGAAAACTTCCTCCACACCAAACTCAAAACAACTCATTAGAGGGTTAGTGCACAATTAAAATATTCATGTTCAGAGGTAACATAATATCTCTTAACACTTCTAGACATTGCACAAAGCTACTGAAAGTCAATGGAATCGAAAAATCCATCGAACATATCAAAACAGGCAATGCGAAATAAAAGGCAGAATCTGTCAAAACAGAACAGTTCGTAAAGACGAATTTTATTGAGGCACCAGACTTGCTCAAATGAAAATGATCAAATTTAATGAAAGTTGCGTACATATCTGAGGATCACTCA
This sequence comes from Lolium perenne, assembly GCF_019359855.2. Classification (NCBI taxonomy): domain Eukaryota; kingdom Viridiplantae; phylum Streptophyta; class Magnoliopsida; order Poales; family Poaceae; genus Lolium; species Lolium perenne. Next base: position 186,489,526 of record NC_067246.2, on the reverse strand, counting down.
CGTAAATTGGCATAATTTTCTGAGTTACCTACAGAGAATTTTCCCAGATTCGTGACAGCAAAGAAATCTGTTTCTGCGCAGTAATCCAAATCTAGTATGAACCTTACTATCAACGACTTTACTTGGCACAACAAAGCACAAAACTAAGATAAGGAGAGGTTGCTACAGTAGTAAACAACTTCCAAGACACAAAATAAAAACAAAGGTACTGTAGTAAAAACATGGGTTGTCTCCCATAAGCGCTTTTCTTTAACGCCTTTCAGCTAGGCGCAGAAAGTGTATATCAAGTATTATCAAGAGATGAAGTGTCAACATCATAATTTGTTCTAATAATTGAATCAAAAGGTAACTTCATTCTCTTTCTAGGGAAGTGTTCCATACCTTTCTTGAGAGGAAATTGATATTTAATATTACCTTCCTTCATATCAATGATAGCACCAACAGTTCGAAGAAAAGGTCTTCCCAATATAATGGGACAAGATGCATTGCATTCAATATCCAAGACAACAAAATCAACGGGGACAAGGTTATTGTTAATGGTAATGCGAATATTATCAACTTTCCCCAAAGGTTTCTTTGTAGAATGATCAGCAAGATTAATATCCAAATAACATTTTTTCAATGGTGGCAAGTCAAGCATATTATAGATTTTCTTAGGCATAACAGAAATACTTGCACCAAGATCACATAAAGCATTACAATCAAAGTCATTGACCTTCATATTAATGATGGGCTCCCAACCATCCTCTAGCTTCCTAGGAATAGAAGCTTCGCGTTCTAGTTTCTCTTCTCTAGCTTTTATGAGAGCATTTGTAATATGTTTTGTGAAAGCCAAGTTTATAGCACTAGCATTAGGACTCTTAGCAAGTTTTTGTAAGAACTTTATAACTTCAGAGATGTGGCAATCATCAAAATCCAAACCATTATAATCTAAAGCAATGGGATCATCATCCCCAATGTTGGAAAAAATTTCAGCAGTTTTATCACAGGCAGTTTCAGCAGTTTTAGCAGTTTCAGGCAGTTTTTCGCGCTTTGCATTAGAAGTGAAAACATTGCCAACACCAATTCTTTTATTAGTAATAGTAGGAGGTGCAGCAACATGTGTAGCATTAGCATTACTAGTGGTGGTAATAGTCCAAACTTTAGCTATATTGTCTTCTTTTTCATTTTCTTCTCTTTCCCACCTAGCACGCAATTCGGCCATCAATCTTATATTCTCATTAATTCTAACTTGGATGGAATTTGATGTAGTAACAATTTTATGATTATGATTTTCATGAGGCATAACTTTCGATTTCAAAAGATCAACATCAGCAGCAAGACTATCGACTTTAGAAGCAAGTATATCAATTTTCCCAAGCTTTTCTTCAACAGATTTGTTAAAAGCAGTTTGTGTACTAATAAATTCTTTAAGCATAGCTTCAAGTCCAGGGGGTGTGTTCCTATTATTGTTGTAAGAATTCCCATAAGAATTACCATAGCCGTTGCCATTATTATAAGGATATGGCCTATAGTTGTTACTAGAATTGTTCCGGTAAGCATTGTTGTTGAAATTATTATTTTTAATGAAGTTGACATCAACATGTTCTTCTTGAGCAACCAATGAAGCTAACGGAACATTATTAGGATCAATATTAGTCCTATCATTCACAAGCATAGACATAATAGCATCAATCTTATCACTCAAGGAAGAGGTTTCTTCGACAGAATTTACCTTCTTACCTTGTGGAGCTCTTTTCGTGTGCCATTCAGAGTAATTGATCATCATATTATCAAGAAGCTTTGTTGCTTCACCAAGAGTGATGGACATAAAGGTACCTCCAGCAGCTGAATCCAATAGGTTCCGCGAAGAAAAATTCAGTCCTGCATAAAAGGTTTGGATGATCATCCAAGTAGTCAGTCCATGGGTTGGGCAATTTTTAACCAGAGATTTCATTCTTTCCCATGCTTGTGCAACATGCTCAGTATCCAATTGTTTAAAGTTCATTATGCTACTCCTCAAAGATATAATTTTAGCAGGGGGATAATATCTACCAATAAAAGCATCCTTGCATTTAGTCCATGAATCAATACTATTCTTAGGCAGAGATAGCAACCAATCTTTAGCTCTTCCTCTTAATGAGAAAGGGAACAATTTTAATTTTATAATGTCACCATCTACATCTTTATACTTTTGCATTTCACATAGTTCAACAAAATTATTGAGATGGGCAGCAGCATCATCAGAACTAACACCACAAAATTGCTTTCGCATAACAAGATTCAGTAAAGCAGGTTTAATTTCAAAGAATTCTGTTGCAGTAGCAGGTGGAGCAATAGGTGTGCATAAGAAATCATTATTATTTGTGGTTGTGAAGTCACACAACTTAGTATTTTCAGGAGTACCCATTTTAGCAGTAGTAAATAAAGTAGACTAGATAAAGTAAATGCAAGTAACTAATTTTTTTTGTGTTTTTGATATAGCAAACAAGATAGCAAATAAAGTAAAACTAGCAACTAATTTTTTTGTATTTTGATTTAGTGCAGCAAACAAAGTAGTAAATAAAGTAAAGCAAGACAAAAACAAAGTAAAGAGATTGCGATGTGGAGACTCCCCTTGCAGCGTGTCTTGATCTCCCCGGCAACGGCGCCAGAAATTTGCTTGATGCGCGTGGTTGACGTATTGTCTTTCCGTTCGACACGCGTCCGTTGGGAACCCCAAGAGGAAGGTGTGATGTGCACAGCGGCAAGTTTCCCTCAGTAAGAAACCAAGGTTTATCGAACCAGTAGGAGTCAAGAAGCACGTGAAGGTTGATGGCGGCGAGATGTAGTGCGGCGCAACACCAGGGATTCCGGCGCCAACGTGGAACCTGCACAACACAAACCAAGTACTTTGCCCCAACGAAACAGCGAGGTTCTCAATCTCACCGGCTTGCTGTAACAAAGGATTAGATGTATAGTGTGGAAGATGATTGTTTCCAGAAAACAGTAGAACAATTGCAGTAGATTGTATTTCAGTATAGAGAATTGGACCGGGGTCCACAGTTCACTAGAGGTGTCTCTCCCATAAGATAAATAGCATGTTGGGTGAACAAATTACAGTTGGGCAATTGACAAATAGAGAGGGCATGACCATGCACATACATATTATGATGAGTATTGTGAGATTTAATTGGGCATTACGACAAAGTACATAGACCGCTATCCAGCATGCATCTATGCCTAAAAAGTCCACCTTCAGGTTATCATCCGAACCCCTTCCAGTATTAAGTTGCTAACAACAGACAATTGCATTAAGTATTGCGCGTAATGTAATCAATAACTACATCCTCGGACATAGCATCAATGTTTTATCCCTAGTGGCAACAGCACATCCATAACCTTAGAGGTTTCTGTCACTCCCCCAGATTCACGGAGACATGAACCCACTATCGAGCATAAATACCCCCTCTTGGAGTTACTAGCAAAAACTTGGCCAGAGCCTCTACTAATAACGGAGAGCATGCAAGATCATAAACAACACATAGACATAAATTGATAATCAACATAACATAGTATTCTCTATTCATCGGATCCCAACAAACACAACATATAGCATTACAGATAGATGATCTTGATCATGTTAGGCAGCTCACAAGATCCGACAATGAAGCATAATGGGGAGAAGACAACCATCTAGCTACTGCTATGGACCCATAGTCCAGGGGTGAACTACTCACTCATCACTCCGGAGGCGACCATGGCGGTGTAGAGTCCTCCGGGAGATGAATCCCCTCTCCGGCAGGGTGCCGGAGGCGATCTCCTGAATCCCCCGAGATGGGATTGGCGGCGGCGGCGTCTCTGGAAGGTTTTCCGTATCGTGGCTCTCGGTACTGGGGGTTTCGCGACGAAGGCTATTTGTAGGCGGAAGGGCAGGTCAAGGGGCGTCGCGAGGGGCCCAGGAGACAGGCCGGCGCGGCCAAGACCTGGGCCGCGCCGCCCTACCTCCTGGCCACCTCGTGGCCCCACTTCGTTGACTCTTCGGTCTTCTGGAAGCTTCGTGTGAAAATAGGCCCCTGGGCGTTGATTTCGTCCAATTCCGAGAATATTTCCTTACTAGGATTTCTGAAACCAAAAACAGCAGAAAACAGCAACTGGCTCTTCGGCATCTTGTTAATAGGTTAGTTCCAGAAAATGCATAAATATGATGTAAAGTATGCATAAAACATGTAGATATCATCAATAATGTGGCATGGAACATAAGAAATTATCGATACGTCAGAAACGTATCACCCCGCACCGGTCGCTGCGCCCGCAGGCCCTCCGGCGCCTACTCGCCCCTTCAAGCGGCTGACGGCTGCGGAGCAGCTTGAGCGGCGCCGCCAGGGGCTGTGCTTCAACTGCGACGAGAAGTATGCGCCGGGCCACACGTGCGCCCGCCACTTCTACCTGGAGACCGTCGACGACGCCGACGTTGAGGCCCTCACCGCCGAGTTCGCGGCCGCCACCGTCACTGAGACCGGTGTCACGACCTACGCGCCAGTCGACACATCTGCCTTCATCGTCTCTCTCCATGCTATGGCGGGCATCAAGACGGCAAAGACGATGCTGCTCCCAGTGACGATCAATGGGGAGCGTCTCACTGCGCTGGTGGACACGGGCTCCACGCACAACTTCCTGTCCAACACCGCCATGCGCCGCCTCGCTCTCCAGCCGGCGGGATCGGAGAAGTACAGCGTCACCGTCGCCAACGGGGATCGTCTTACGTGCCAGGGCGTGGCGCGACAGGTTCCCGTGCTCGTGGGCGACGAGCCGTTCTCCATCGACTGCGTCGGCATCGACTTGGGCTGCTATGACTTCATCCTCGGCCTCGACTTCCTGAGCACCTTAGGCCCCATCCTGTGGGACCTCGACGTGCTGTCCCTCATCTTCTAGCGCGAGGGCGGCCGCCGTGTTCACTGGACGGGCGTGGGCAGCACTGGCACATCCCCGCAGCTCCACCTGATGGCCGCCGCGCTAGACGAGGCGCATCCGCTCCTGGCCGACTTACTGCATCAGCACGGTGACCTCTTCGACGAGCCGCAGGGCCTCCCTCCCTCGCGACCCTGTGACCACCGCATCCACCTGCTGCCAAACACGGCACCCGTAGCTGTGCGGCCGTACCGGTACCCCCAGCTGCAGAAGGACGAGCTCGAGCGCCAGGTGGCGGTCATGCTAGCACAGGGCATCATCCGGATCTCGACGTCACCGTTCTGCGCCCCCGTGCTCCTTGTGCGCAAGACCGACGGCACGTGGCGTTTCTGCATCGACTTCCGCGCCCTCAACACCGTCACGTCCAAGGACAAGTTCCCCATCCCCGTCGTGGATGAGCTCCTGGACGCGCTGCATGGCGCGCGCTTCTTCACCAAGCTCGACTTGCGCTCGGGCTATCATCAGGTGCGCATGCACCCGGACGACATCGCCAAGACGGCGTTCCGCACTCACCATGGCCACTACGAGTTTTTGGTGATGCCCTTCGGCCTCTCCAACGCACCGGCGACCTTCCAGGCTCTGATGAACGACGTGCTCAGCCCCTACTTACGCCGCTTTGTGCTTGTTTCTTTGATGATATTTTGATCTACAGCGCATCCTGGGCGGAGCACCTGCAGCACGTGGCCATCATCTTCAACGAGCTTCGAGCGCATCGTCTTCACCTCAAGCGCTCGAAGTGCTCGTTTGGCACGACCTCCGTCGCGTACTTGGGCCACGTCATCTCCGCCGACGGTGTCGCGATGGACGCGGACAAGGTCGCTGCCTGGCCAACGCCCCAGTCGCCACGAGCTTGATACGTCTCCGACGTATCGATAATTTCTTATGTTCCATGCCACATTATTGATGATATCTACATGTTTTATGCACACTTTATGTCATATTTATGCGTTTTCCGGAACTAACCTATTGACGAGATGCCGAAGAGCTGATACGTCTCCGACGTATCGATAATTTCTTATGTTCCATGCCATATTATTGATGATATCTACATGTTTTATGCACACTTTATGTCATATTCGTGCATTTTCTGGAACTAACCTATTAACAAGATGCCGAAGTGCCAGTTGCTGTTTTCTGCTGTTTTTGGTTTCAGAAATCCTAGTAAGGAAATATTCTCGGAATTGGACGAAATCAACGCCCAGGGTCCTATTTTGCCACGAAGCTTCCAGAAGACCGAAGAGTCAACGGAGTGGGGCCACGAGGTGGCCAGGAGGGCAGGCGGCGCGGCCCCACCCTTGGCCGTGCCGACCTATAGTGTGGGCCCCTCGCGTCGCCCCCTGACCTACCCTTCGGCCTACTTAAAGCCTTCGTCGCGAAACCCCCAGTACCGAGAGCCACGATACGGAAGACCTTCCAGAGACGCCGCCGCCGCCAATCCCATCTCGGGGGATTCAGGAGATCGCCTCCGGCACCCTGCCGGAGAGGGGAATCATCTCCCGGAGGACTCTACGCCGCCATGGTCGCCTCCGGAGTGATGTGTGAGTAGTCTACCCCTGTACTATGGGTCCATAGCAGTAGCTAGATGGTTGTCTTCTCCTCATTGTGCTTAATTATCGGGTCTTGTGAGCTGCCGAACATGATCAAGATCATCTATCTGTAATTCTATATGTTGTGTTTGTTGGGATCCGATGAATAGAGAATACTATGTTATGTTGATTATCAATTTATATCTATGTGTTGTTTATGATCTTGCATGCTCTCCATTATTAGTAGAGGCTCTGGCCAAGTTTTTACTCTTAACTCTAAGAGGGAGTATTTATGCTCGATAGTGGGTTCATGTCTCCGTGAATCTAGGGAAGTGACAGAAATCTCTAAGATTATGGATGTGCTGTTGCCACTAGGGATAAAACATTGGTGCTATGTTCGAGGATGTAGTTACTGATTACATTACGCGCAATACTTAATGCAATTGTCTGTTGTTAGCAACTTAATACTGGAAGGGGTTCGGATGATAACCTGAAGGTGGACTTTTTAGGCATAGATGCATGCTGGATAGCGGTCTATGTACTTTGTCGTAATGCCCAATTAAATCTCACTATACTCATCATAATATGTATGTGCATGGTCATGCCCTCTTTATTTGTCAATTGCCCAACTGTAATTTGTTCACCCAACATGTTGTTTATCTTATGGGAGAGACACCTCTAGTGAACTGTGGACCCCGGTCCAATTCTCTATACTGAAATACAATCTACTGCAATACTATTCTACTGTTTTCTGCAAACAATCATCATCCACACTATACATCTAATCCTTTGTTACAGCAAGCCGGTGAGATTGACAACCTCGTTGTTTCGTTGGGGCAAAGTACTTGGTTTGTGTTGTGCAGGTTCCACGTTGGCGCCGGAATCCCTGGTGTTGCGCCGCACTACATCTCGCCGCCATCAACCTTCAACGTGCTTCTTGGCTCCTAGTGGTTCGATTAAACCTTGGTTTCATACTGAGGGAAAACTTGCCGCTGTACGCATCACACCTTCCTCTTGGGGTTCCCAACGGTCGCGTGCTGTACGCGTATCACGTCTGTTTTGTGGGGCGGTTGCCGGGGAGATCAAGACACGCTGCAAGGGGAGTCTCCACATCCCAATCTCTTTACTTTGTTTTTGTCTTGCTTAGTTTTATTTACTACTTTGTTTGCTGCACTAAATCAAAATACAAAAAAATTAGTTGCTAGTTTTACTTTATTTACTATCTTGTTTCCTATATCAAAAACACAAAAAAATTAGTTACTCGCATTTACTTTATCTAGTTTGCTTTATTTACTATCTTGCACTCTATATCAAAAAAAACAAAAAAAATTAGTTACTTATATTTGCTTTACTTGTTTCAACATGTTTCCTTTTAATTTTACCGTAAAAGACATGCCAGTAGGGCGCGGGTCTATAATTGGGAGAAATAATATAGAAGAATTTTTCAACCATGTTAGTACCGTTGATGATTTTGAAGATAGACACTTGGTAGACCTTGCTCCTACTTATGAAATTGCCGCTGCTGCTTTAGTTCGTATGATGGAAATTAAATTTGTTAATCTCAATCCTATAATCCAACACATGTTTCTTACACTCGGTGATATGGAAGAAGGGGAAAAGAAAGATTTTGTTTTAGAAACCCTTCTTAGAGAATTTGGTGGTATAGCAAGAGAGGCTAGAAAGGTCTTTGCTAAATATAATATGCTTGGTTCTTATACCAATTTTGTTAGTCTCCTTCAAAAAATGGACATGGAGAGAATAAGGTACACTAATAATGTTAATAATGGTGGGGAGATTAAAGCACCAATACCATGTAAGCTCCTAGCAATGCATGAAGCACTAGAAAATAACTATGCTTGGCTTGTTCCTGAAAATTTATTTGATGAGAGTAGCAAGCCCAAGACTAATGAAAAGAGAGACGCTAAAACTTATGTATCCAATATACTATGCATGGTTGAGAAAACTCCACACCCCGCTGTAGATGCACCATCCTTCGATAATACTTGATACACACTTTCTGCGCCTAGCTGAAAGGCGTTAAAGAAAAGCGCTTATGGGAGACAACCCATGTTTTTACTACAGTACTTTGTTTTTATTTTGTGTCCTGGAAGTTGTTTACTACTGTAGCAACCTCTCCCTATCTTAGTTTAGTGTTTTGTTGTGCCAAGTAAAGTCGTTGATAGTAAAGTTCATACTAGATTTGGATTACTGCACAGAAACAGATTTCTTTGCTGTCACGAATCTGGGAAAAATTCTCTGTAGGTAACTCAGAAAATTATGCCAATTTACATGAGTGATCCTCAGATATGTACGCAAGTTTCATTCAATTTTAGCATTTTCATTTGAGCAAGTCTGGTGCCTCAATAAAATTCATCAATACGAACTGTTCTGTTTTTGACAGATTCTGCCTTTTATTTCGCATTGCCTGTTTTATTATGTTCGATGGATATTTCGATTCCATTAACTTTCAGTAGCTTTGTGCAATGTCCAGAAGTGTTAAGAATGATTATGTCACATCTGAACATGTATATTTTGATTGTGCACTAACTCTCTAATGAGTTGTTTTGAGTTTGGTGTGGAGGAAGTTTTCAAGGATCAAGAGAGGGAGATGATACAACATGATCAAGGAGAGTGAAAGCTCTAAGGTTGGGGATGCCCCGGTGGTTCACCCCTGCATATATCAAGAAGACTCAAGCGTCTAAGCTTGGGGATGCCCAAGGCATCCCCTTCTTCATCGACAACATTATCAGGTTCCTCCCCTGAAACTATATTTTTATTCCATCACATCTTATGTGCTTTGCTTGGAGCGTCGGTTCGTTTTTGTTTTTGTTTTGTTTGAATAAAATGGATCCTAGCATTCTTTTTGTGGGAGAGAGACACGCTCCGCTGTAGCATATGGACAAGTATGTCCTTAGGCTCTACTCATAATATTCATGACGAAGTTTCTTCTTCGTTAAATTGTTATATGGTTGGAATTGGAAAATGATACATGTAGTAAATTGCTATAATGTCTTGGATAATGTGATACTTGGCAATTGTTGTGCTCATGTTTAAGCTCTTGCATCATATGCTTTGCACCTATTAATGAAGAAATACATAGAGCATGCTAAAATTTGGTTTGCATATTTGGTCTCTCTAAGGTCTAGATAATTTCTAGTATTGAGTTTGAACAACAAGGAAGACGGTGTAGAGTCTTATAATGTTTTCAATATGTCTTTTATGTGAGTTTTGCTGCACCGCTTCATCCTTGTGTTTGTTTCAAATAGCCTTGCTAGCCTAAACCTTGTATCGAGAGGGAATACCTCTCATGCATCCAAATACTTGAGCCAACCACTATGTCATTTGTGTCCACCATACCTACCTACTACATGGTATTTCTCCGTCATTCCAAAGTAAATTGCTTGAGTGCTACCTTTAAATTTCTATTCTTCACCTTTAGCAATATATAGCTCATGGGACAAATAGCTTAAAAACTATTGTGGTATTGAATATGTACTTATGCACTTTATCTCTTATTAAGTTGCTCGTTGTGCGATAACCATGTTCCTGGGGACGCCATCAACTACTCATTGTTGAATATTGATACGTCTCCGACGTATCGATAATTTCTTGTGTTCCATGCCACATTATTGATGATATCTACATGTTTTATGCACACTTTATGTCATATTCGTGCATTTTCTGGAACTAACCTATTAACAAGATGCCGAAGTGCCGATTCTTTGTTTCTGCTGTTTTTGGTTTCAGAAATCCTAGTAAAGAAATATTCTCGGAATTGGACGAAATCAACGCCCAGGGTCCTATTTTGCCACGAAGCTTCCAGAAGACCGAAGAGGAGACGAAGTGGGGCCACGAGGTGGCCAAACCATAGGGCGGCGCGGCCCAGGCCTTGGCCGCGCCGACCTATAGTGTGGGCCCCTCGTGTGGCCCCCTGACCTGCCCTTCCGCCTACAAATAGCCTTCGTCGCGAAACCCCCAGTACCGAGAGCCACGATATGGAAAACCTTTCTGAGACGCCGCCGCCGCCAATCCCATCTCGGGGGATTCTGGAGATCTCCTCCGGCACCCTGCCGGAGAGGGGATTCATCTCCCGGAGGACTCTTCACCGCCATGGTCGCCTCCGGAGTGATGAGTGAGTAGTTCACCCCTGGACTATGGGTCCATAGCAGTAGCTAGATGGTTGTCTTCTCCTCATTGTGCTTCATTGTTGGATCTTGTGAGCTACCTAACATGATCAAGATCATCTATCTGTAATACTATATGTTGTGTTTGTCGGGATCCGATGGATCGAGAATACTATGTTATGTTAATTATCAAGTTATTACCTATGTGTTGTTTATGATCTTGCATGCTCTCCGTTATTAGTAGAGGCTCTGGCCAAGTTTTTGCTCTTAACTCCAAGAGGGAGTATTTATGCTCGATAGTGGGTTCATGCCTCCATTGAATCTGGGACAGTGACAAAAAGTTCTAAGGTTGTGGATGTGCTGTTGCTACTAGGGATAAAACATTGATGCTATGTCTAAGGATGTAGTTATTGATTACATTACGCACCATACTTAATGCAATTGTCTGTTGTTTTGCAACTTAATACTGGAAGGGGTTCGGATGATAACCTGAAGGTGGACTTTTTAGGCATAGATGCATGCTGGATAGCGGTCTATGTACTTTGTCGTAATGCCCAATTAAATCTCACTATATTTATCATGACATGTATGTGCATTGTTATGCCCTCTCTATTTGTCAATTGCCCGACTATAATTTGTTCACCCAACATGTTTTTATCTTATGGGAGAGACACCTCTAGTGAACTGTGGACCCCGGTCCTATTCTTTACATCGCATACAATCTCTTTGCAATACTTGTTTTACTTGTTTTCTGCAAACAATCATCTTCCACACAATACGATTAATCCTTTGTTACAGCAAGCCGGTGAGATTGACAACCTCACTGTTTCGTTGGGGCAAAGTACTTTGGTTGTGTTGTGCAGGTTCCACGTTGGCGCCGGAATCTCTGGTGTTGCGCCGCACTACATCCCGCCGCCATCAACCTTCAACGTGCTTCTTGACTCCTACTGGTTCGATTAAACCTTGGTTTCTTACTGAGGGAAACTTGCCGCTGTGCGCATCACACCTTCCTCTTGGGGTTCCCAACGGACGTGTCAACTACACGCATCAAGCAAATTTCTGGCGCCGTTGCCGGGGACCTGAAGAAAATTTACACCACAAAGATTTCTATCTCCCACGTCAACTTCACGCCAGCAGCAAATTTCTGGCGCCGTTGCCGGGGAGATCAAGACACGCTGCAAGGGGAGTCTCCACTTCCCAATCTCTTTACTTTGTTTTTGTCTTGCTTTATTTCATTTACTACTTTGTTTGCTGCATTATATCAAAACACAAAAAAAAATTAGTTGCTAGCTTTACTTTATTTACTGTCTTGCACTCTATATCAAAAACACAAAAAAATTAGTTACTTGCATTTACTTTATCTAGTTTGCTTTATTTACTACTGCTAAAATGGCCACCCCTGAAAATACTAAGTTGTGTGATTTCACAACCACAAATAATAATGATTTCTTATGCACACCTATTGCTCCACCTGCTACTACAGCAGAATTCTTTGAAATTAAACCTGCTTTACTGAATCTTGTTATGCGAGAGCAATTTTCTGGTGTTAGTTCTGATGATGCTGCTGCCCATCTTAATAATTTTGTTGAACTATGTGAAATGCAAAAGTATAAGGATGTAGATGGTGACATTATAAAATTAAAATTGTTTCCTTTCTCATTAAGAGGAAGAGCTAAAGATTGGTTGCTATCTCTGCCTAAGAATAGTATTGATTCCTGGACTAAATGCAAGGATGCTTTTATTGGTAGATATTATCCCCCTGCTAAAATTATATCTTTGAGGAGTAGCATAATGAATTTTAAACAATTAGATACTGAACATGTTGCACAAGCATGGGAAAGAATGAAATCTTTGGTTAAAAATTGCCCAACACATGGACTGACTACTTGGATGATCATCCAAACCTTCTATGCAGGACTAAATTTTTCTTCGCGGAATTTATTGGATTCAGCTGCTAGAGGTACCTTTATGTCCATCACTTTGGGGGCGGCTACAAAGCTTCTGGATAATATGATGATTAATTACTCTGAATGGCACACGGAAAGAGCTCCACAAGGTAAGAAGGTAAATTCTGTTGAAGAATCCTCTTCCTTGAATGATAAGATTGATGCTATTATGTCTATGCTTGTGAATGATAGGACTAATGTTGATCCTAATAATGTTCCGTTAGCTTCATTGGTTGCCCAAGAAGAACATGTTGATGTAAACTTCATTAAAAATAATAATTTCAACAACAATGCTTATTGGAACAATTCTAGTAATAACTATAGGCCATATCCTTATAATAATGGTAACGGTTATGCTAATTCTTATGGGAATTCTTACAATAATAATAGGAACACACCCCCTGGACTTGAAGCTATGCTTAAAGAATTTATTAGTACACAAACTGCTTTTAACAAATCTGTTGAGGAAAAGCTCAATAAAATTGATATTCTCGCTTCTAAGGTTGATAGTCTTGCCTCTGATGTTGATCTTTTGAAATCGAAAGTTATGCCTAATAGGGATATTGCAAATAAGATTGTTACTACAGCAAATGCCATCCAAGTTAGAATTAATGAGAATATAAGATTAATGGCTGAATTGCGTGCTAGGTGGGATAGAGAAGAAAATGAAAAACTAGCTAAAGAGAAAAATGTAGCTAAAGTTTGGACTATTACCACCACAAGTAATGTTGATTCTTCACATGTTGCTGCACCTCCTACTATTAATGGTAAAATAATTGGTGTTGGCAATGTTTCTACTCCTAGTGCAAAGCGTACAAAACTGCCTGAAATTGCTAAAACTGCTGAAATTGCTTGTGATAAAACTGCTGAAATTTTTTCCAACCTTGGGGATGATGATCCCATTGCTGTAGCTCATAATGATTTAGATTTTGATGATTGCCACATCTCTGAAGTTATAAAGTTCTTACAAAAACTTGCTAAGAGTCCCAATGCTAGCGCTGTAAACTTGGCTTTCACAAAACATATTACAAATGCTCTCATAAAAGCTAGAGAAGAGAAACTAAAACTTGAAACTTCTATTCCTAGAAAGCTAGAGGATGGTTGGGAACCCATCATTAAAATGAGGGTCAATGATTTTGATTGTCATGCTTTATGTGATCTTGGTGCAAGTATTTCTGTTATGCCTAAGAAAGTCTATGATATGCTTGACTTGCCGCCATTGAAAAATTGTTATTTGGATGTTAATCTCGCTGATAATGCTAAAAAGAAACCTTTGGGGAGAGTTGATAATGTTCAGATTATGGTTAACAATAACCTTGTCCCCGTTGATTTTGTTGTCTTGGATATTGAATGCAATGCATCTTGCCCCATTATATTGGCAAGACCTTTTCTTCGAACCGTTGGTGCTACTATTGATATGAAGGAAGGTAATATTAAATATCAATTTCCTCTCAAGAAAGGTATGGAACACTTCCCTAGAAAGAGAATGAAGTTACCTTATGATTCTATTATTAGAACAAATTATGATGTTGATGCTTCGTCTCTTGATGTTACTTGATTTACACTTTCTGCGCCTAGCTGAAAGGCATTAAAGAAAAGCGCTTATGGGAGACAACCCATGTTTTTACTACAGTATTTTTGTTTTATATTTGAGTCTTGGAAGTTGTTTACTACTGTAGCAACCTCTCCTTATCTTAGTTTTGTGTTTTGTTGTGCCAAGTAAAGTCTTTGATAGTAAAGTTCATACTAGATTTGGATTACTGCGCAGTTTCAGATTTCTTTGCTGTCACGAATTTCTACCTGCCTCCCTGTAGGTAGCTCAGAAAATTAAGCCAATTTACGTGCGTGATCCACAGATATGTACGCAACTTTCATTCAATTTGGGCATTTTCATTTGAGCAAGTCTGGTGCATCAATAAAATCCATCTTTACGGACTGTTCTGTTTTGACAGATTCTGCCTTTTATTTCGCATTGCCTCTTTTGCTATGTTGGATGAATTTCTTTTATCCATTAATGACCAGTAGCTTTATGCAATGTCCAGAAGTGTTAAGAATGATTGTGTCACCTCTGAACATGTTAATTTTTATTGTCCACTAACCCTCTAATGAGTTGTTTCGAGTTTGGTGTGGAGGAAGTTTTCAAGGATCAAGAGAGGAGTATGATGCAATATGATCAAGGAGAGTGAAAGCTCTAAGCTTGGGGATGCCCCAGTGGTTCACCCCTGCATATTCTAAGAAGACTCAAGCGTCTAAGCTTGGGGATGCCCAAGGCATCCCCTTCTTCATCGACAACATTATCAGGTTCCTCCCCTGAAACTATATTTTTATTCCGTCACATCTTATGTGCTTTGCTTGGAGCGTCGGTTTGTTTTTGTTTTTGTTTTTGTTTGAATAAATGGATCCTAGCATTCACTGTATGGGAGAGAGACACGCTCCGCTGTTGCATATGGACAAATATGTCCTTAGGCTTTACTCATAGTATTCATGGCGAAGGTTGAATCTTCTTCGTTAAATTGTTATATGGTTGGAATTGGAAAATGCCACATGTAGTAATTCTAAAATGTCTTGAATAATTTGATACTTGGCAATTGTTGTGCTCATATTTAAGCTCTTGCATCATATACTTTGCACCCATTAATGAAGAAACACATAGAGCTTGCTAATTTGGTTTGCATATTTGGTCTCTCTAAAGTCTAGATAATTTCTAGTATTGAGTTTTGAACAACAAGGAAGACGGTGTAGAGTCTTATAATGTTTACAATATGTGTTTTATGTGAGTTTTGCTGCACCGTTCATCCTTGTGTTTGTTTCAAATAGCCTTGCTAGCCTAAACCTTGTATCGAGAGGGAATACTTCTCATGCATCCAAAATACTTGAGCCAACCACTATGCCATTTGTGTCCACCATACCTACCTACTACATGGTATTTCTCCGCCATTCCAAAGTAAATTGCTTGAGTGCTACCTTTAAAATTCCATCATTCACCTTTGCAATATATAGCTCATGGGACAAATAGCTTAAAAACTATTGTGGTATTGAATATGTACTTATGCACTTTATCTCTTATTAAGTTGCTTGTTGTGCGATAACCATGTTTCTGGGGACGCCATCAACTATTCTTTGTTGAATATCATGTGAGTTGCTATGCATGTCCGTCTTGTCTGAAGTAAGAGAGATCTACCACCTTAATGGTTGGAGCATACATATTGTTAGAGAAGAACATTGGGCCGCTAACTAAAGCCATGATTCATGGTGGAAGTTTCAGTTTTGGACATATATCCTCAATCTCATATGAGAATAATAATTGTTGCCACATGCTTATGCATTAAAGAGGAGTCCATTATCTGTTGTCCATGTTGTCCCGGTATGGATGTCTAAGTTGAGAATAATCAAAAGCGAGAAATCCAAAATGCGAGCTTTCTCCTTAGACCTTTGTACAGGCGGCATGGAGGTACCCCATTGTGACACTTGGTTAAAACATGTGTATTGCGATGATCCGGTAGTCCAAGCTAATTAGGACAAGGTGCGGGCACTATTAGTATACTATGCATGAGGCTTGCAACTTGTAAGATATAATTTACATAACTCATATGCTTTATTACTACCGTTGACAAAATTGTTTCATGTTTTCAAAATAAAAGCTCTAGCACAAATATAGCAACCGATGCTTTCCTCTTTGAAGGACCATTCTTTTTACTTTTATGTTGAGTCAGTTCACCTATCTCTCTCCACCTCAAGAAGCAAACACTTGTGTGAACTGTGCATTGATTCCTACATACTTGCATATTGCACTTATTATATTACTCTATGTTGACAATTATCCATGAGATATACATGTTACAAGTTGAAAGCAACTGCTGAAACTTAATCTTCCTTTGTGTTGCTTCAACGCCTTTACTTTGAATTATTGCTTTATGAGTTAACTCTTATGCAAGACTTATTGATGCTTGTCTTGAAGTACTATTCATGAAAAGTCTTTGCTTTATGATTCACTTGTTTACTCATGTCATTACCATTGTTCTGATCGCTGCATTCATTACATATGTTTACAAATAGTATGATCAAGGTTATGATGGCATGTCACTCCAGAAATTATCTTTGTTATCGTTTTACCTGCTCAGGACGAGCAGAACTAAGCTTGGGGATGCTGATACGTCTCCGACGTATCGATAATTTCTTGTGTTCCATGCCACATTATTGATGATATCTACATGTTTTATGCACACTTTATGTCATATTCGTGCATTTTCTGGAACTAACCTATTAACAAGATGCCGAAGTGCCGATTCTTTGTTTCTGCTGTTTTTGGTTTCAGAAATCCTAGTAAAGAAATATTCTCGGAATTGGACGAAATCAACGCCCAGGGTCCTATTTTGCCACGAAGCTTCCAGAAGACCGAAGAGGAGACGAAATGGGGCCACGAGGTGGCCAAACCATAGGGCGGCGCGGCCCAGGCCTTGGCCGCGCCAACCTATAGTGTGGGCCCCTCGTGTGGCCCCCTGACCTGCCCTTCCGCCTACAAATAGCCTTCGTCGTGAAACCCCCAGTACCGAGAGCCACGATACGGAAAACCTTACTGAGACGCCGCCGCCGCCAATCCCATCTCGGGGGATTCTGGAGATCTCCTCCGGCACCCTGCCGGAGAGGGGATTCATCTCCCGGAGGACTCTTCACCGCCATGGTCGCCTCCGGAGTGATGAGTGAGTAGTTCACCCCTGGACTATGGGTCCATAGCAGTAGCTAGATGGTTGTCTTCTCCTCATTGTGCTTCATTGTTGGATCTTGTGAGCTGCCTAACATGATCAAGATCATCTATCTGTAATACTATATGTTGTGTTTGTCGGGATCCGATGGATCGAGAATACTATGTTATGTTAATTATCAAGTTATTACCTATGTGTTGTTTATGATCTTGCATGCTCTCCGTTATTAGTAGAGGCTCTGGCCAAGTTTTTGCTCTTAACTCCAAGAGGGAGTATTTATGCTCGATAGTGGGTTCATGCCTCCATTGAATCTGGGACAGTGACAAAAAGTTCTAAGGTTGTGGATGTGCTGTTGCTACTAGGGATAAAACATTGATGCTATGTCTAAGGATGTAGTTATTGATTACATTACGCACCATACTTAATGCAATTGTCTGTTGTTTTGCAACTTAATACTGGAAGGGGTTCGGATGATAACCTGAAGGTGGACTTTTTAGGCATAGATGCATGCTGGATAGCGGTCTATGTACTTTGTCGTAATGCCCAATTAAATCTCACTATATTTATCATGACATGTATGTGCATTGTTATGCCCTCTCTATTTGTCAATTGCCCGACTGTAATTTGTTCACCCAACATGCTTTTATCTTATGGGAGAGACACCTCTAGTGAACTGTGGACCCCGGTCCTATTCTTTACATCGCATACAATCTACTGCAATACTTGTTTTACTGTTTTCTGCAAACAATCATCTTCCACACAATACGGTTAATCCTTTGTTACAGCAAGCCGGTGAGATTGACAACCTCACTGTTTCGTTGGGGCAAAGTACTTTGGTTGTGTTGTGCAGGTTCCACGTTGGCGCCGGAATCTCTGGTGTTGCGCCGCACTACATCCCGCCGCCATCAACCTTCAACGTGCTTCTTGACTCCTACTGGTTCGATTAAACCTTGGTTTCTTACTGAAGGAAACTTGCCGCTGTGCGCATCACACCTTCCTCTTGGGGTTCCCAACGGACGTGTCAACTACACACATCAAATATCATGTGAGTTGCTATGCATGTTCGTCTTGTCTGAAGTAAGGGCGATCTACCACCTTATGGTTAGAGCGTGCATATTGTTAGAGAAGAACATTGGGCCGCTAACTAAAGCCATGATCCATGGTGGAAGTTTCAGTTTTGGACATATATCCTCAATCTCATATGAGAAAATTAATTGTTGCTACATGCTTATGCATAAAAGAGGAGTCCATTATCTGTTGTCTATGTTGTCCCGGTATGGATGTCTAAGTTGAGAATAATCAATAGCGAGAAATCCAATGCGAGCTTTCTCCTTAGACCTTTGTACAGGCGGCATAGAGGTACCCCTTTGTGACACTTGGTTAAAACATGTGCATTGCGATAATCCCGGTAGTCCAAGCTAATTAGGACAAGGTGCGGGCACTATTAGTATACTATGCATGAGGCTTGCAACTTGTAAGATATAATTTACATGATACATATGCTTTATTACTACCGTTGACAAAATTGTTTCTTGTTTTCAAAACCAAAGCTCTAGCACAAATATAGCAATCGATGCTTTCCTCTTTGAAGGACCATTCTTTTACTTTTATGTTGAGTCAGTTCACCTATCTCTCTCCACCTCAAGAAGCAAACACTTGTGTGAACTTTGCATTGATTCCTACATACTTGCATATTGCACTTGTTATATTACTCTATGTTGACAATATCCATGAGATATACATGTTACAAGTTGAAAGCAACCGCTGAAACTTCATCTTCCTTTGTGTTGCTTCAATACCTTTACTTTGAATTATTGCTTTATGAGTTAACTCTTATGCAAGACTTATTGATGCTTGTCTTGAAAGTACTATTCATGAAAAGTCTTTGCTATATGATTCATTTGTTTACTCATGTCATTTACATTGTTTTGATCGCTGCATTCACTACATATGCTTAAAAATAGTATGATCAAGGTTATGATGGCATGTCACTCCAGAAATTATCTTTGTTTATCGTTTACCTGCTCGGGACGAGCAGAAACTAAGCTTGGGGATGCAGATACGTCTCCGACGTATCGATAATTTCTTATGTTCCATGCCATATTATTGATGATATCTACATGTTTTATGCACACTTTATGTCATATTCGTGCATTTTCTGGAACTAACCTATTAACAAGATGCCGAAGTGCCGATTCTTTGTTTTCTGCTGTTTTTGGTTTCAGAAATCCTAGTAAGGAAATATTCTCGGAATTGGACGAAATCAACGCCCAGGGTCCTATTTTGCCACGAAGCTTCCAGAAGACCGAAGAGTCAACGGAGTGGGGCCACGAGGTGGCCAGGAGGGCAGGCGGCGCGGCCCCACCCTTGGCCGCGCCGCCCTGTCTCCTGGGCCCCTCGCGTCGCCCCCTGACCTACCCTTCCGCCTACTTAAAGCCTTCGTCGCGAAACCCCCAGTACCGAGAGCCACGATACGGAAAACCTTCCAGAGACGCCGCCGCCGCCAATCCCATCTCGGGGGATTCAGGAGATCGCCTCCGGCACCCTGCCGGAGAGGGGAATCATCTCCCGGAGGACTCTACGCCGCCATGGTCGCCTCCGGAGTGATGTGTGAGTAGTCTACCCCTGGACTATGGGTCCATAGCAGTAGCTAGATGGTTGTCTTCTCCTCATTGTGCTTAATTGTCGGGTCTTGTGAGCTGCCGAACATGATCAAGATCATCTATCTGTAATTCTATATGTTGTGTTTGTTGGGATCCGATGAATAGAGAATACTATGTTATGTTGATTATCAATTTATATCTATGTGTTGTTTATGATCTTGCATGCTCTCCGTTATTAGTAGAGGCTCTGGCCAAGTTTTTACTCTTAACTCCAAGAGGGAGTATTTATGCTCGATAGTGGGTTCATGTCTCCGTGAATCTGGGGAAGTGACAGAAATCTCTAAGATTATGGATGTGCTGTTGCCACTAGGGATAAAACATTGGTGCTATGTTCGAGGATGTAGTTACTGATTACATTACGCGCAATACTTAATATTGTCTGTTGTTAGCAACTTAATACTGGAAGGGGTTCGGATGATAACCTGAAGGTGGACTTTTTAGGCATAGATGCATGCTGGATAGCGGTCTATGTACTTTGTCGTAATGCCCAATTAAATCTCACTATACTCATCATAATATGTATGTGCATGGTCATGCCCTCTTTATTTGTCAATTGCCCAACTGTAATTTGTTCACCCAACATGTTGTTTATCTTATGGGAGAGACACCTCTAGTGAACTGTGGACCCCTGTCCAATTCTCTATACTGAAATACAATCTACTGCAATACTGTTCTACTGTTTTCTGCAAACAATCATCATCCACACTATACATCTAATCCTTTCTTACAGCAAGCCGGTGAGATTGACAACCTCGTTGTTTCGTTGGGGCAAAGTACTTGGTTTGTGTTGTGCAGGTTCCACGTTGGCGCCGGAATCCCTGGTGTTGCGCCGCACTACATCTCGCCGCCATCAACCTTCAACGTGCTTCTTGGCTCCTACTGGTTCGATTAAACCTTGGTTTCATACTGAGGGAAAACTTGTCGCTGTACGCATCACACCTTCCTCTTGGGGTTCCCAACGGCCGCGTGCTGTACGCGCATCAAGGGCCAGTTCCTGTTTTCTGCTGTTTTTGGTTTCAGAAATCCTAGTAAGGAAATATTCTCGGAATCGGACGAAATCAACGCCCAGCATCTTAGAAATACACGAAGCTTCCAGAACACCCGGGAAGGACCAGAGGTGGGCCACAGGGGCCCCAGGAGGGTGGCTGGTGCGGCCCAAGCCCTGGCCGCGCCGCCATACCCCCTCACCGCCTCGTCGCCCCTCCGACTCCGCCTCTTCGCCTATATAAAGGTCCCAGACCTAAAACCTCGAGACGGAAAAGCCACGGTACGAGAAACCATCCAGAGCCGCCGCCATCGCGAAGCCAAGATCTGGGGGACAGGAGTCTCTGTTCCGGCACGCCGCCGGGACGGGGAAGTGCCCCCGGAAGGCTTCTCCATCGACACCGCTGCCATCTCCACTGCCATCTTCATCAACGCTGCTGTCTCCCATGAGGAGGGAGTAGTTCTCCATCGAGGCTCGGGGCTGTACCGGTAGCTATGTGGTTCATCTCTCTCCCTATGTACTTCAATACAATAATCTCATGAGCTGCCTTACATGATTGAGATTCATATGATGATGCTTGTAATCTAGATGTCATTATGCTAGTCAAGTGGATTTTACTTATGTGATCTCCGGAGACTCCTTGTCCCACGTGTGTAAAGGTGACAGTGTGTGCACCGTGTGGGTCTCTTAGGCTATATTTCTGTCATCGTGGCGAACGAGCAGATGCCATGGGATGGCTTAAGTTGGGGCCGAATGGGCGCTAGAGGATTCGGGGGAGGGTTTGCGACTAGATGGGATGAACTTCCGGATGCTTTCCTCAAGAACACAACCAAAGGCCGGTATGCAAGAAGAGAGACAAGAGGAAGAACTCTTTACTAGATCGCTTGCTTCATTGATCTCAACATGATTACAGGTGCTTGGATACAAGTTCTATCGTCTAATCTCCTCTGTGGACACGCGCCCGTATGAGGCAGTGCCCCCTCTCCTTATATAGGGGAGAGGGTGGCTTACAGAACAAGAAACCCTAATGGCATCTTTGACTGGACAAACTACTTTACAAAGCTACTTTAATCATAGATGACGCCGGAGTCTTCTTTAATCAGGGACGCTGACGTCCTCCGGCTTCTTTCAGCGTCATCTCTCTCTTTGGCGCCAGGGCTCTGATTAAAGTCGCTTTGCTTAGCTCATCCTTGTCTTCTTGCTCTGAAGATAATCTTTGACCAGTCCCGCCGACAGGCCCTTCTCTCCGGTATCTTGTTTACCGGGTTCCGGTATACCCCCCTTGGGGATACCGGCTTAGCTTCACTTAGCCCAAACTCTTTCCTTTGTGTTCCGGTTAGAATATTAAACCGGTATTCGATGGCTCAAACCATCCGGTTTGGCATGCCTTTGGCATACCGGGGGTCATCCCCCCAACATTAGTCCCCGAAGCTGGTATAGTCTGGCGGATTCTATCCTACAGACCATGCCAGGTTTTTATCTTTTTAGGATACCGGTTTAATCTCTCCGGCTTTGAACTTGGATCCGGCATCTTTGCCCTTATTTGTCTTTTCTCTCTTTGCAAGGCATCCCCCGGCATCTCTTTTCTCCGGTTTCATTCGCATTTACTCTTTCCTCGGCGAAGTCGAGAATATCTCGGGCCCCGCGCCTGTCAGTGACATGCGCACTGTTAACTGGCGCGCCAGTGTCAGTTGTCACTTCGCTTCGACTCCCGCGCGTTCATTAAATGCACCACTGCGGATCCCACTAGCCACTTCGGATCTGTGTGTGCCTCCGTGTGGCTTCTTATTTTTTCGCGTGTACTTCCTCGCCACGTGGCGGCCTGTGGTGCGAACCGCCGCGGCCCGGCGGTTTTCGGCCCACCTTCTCTCTTCTTTATAAGGAGAACTGCCCCTTCTTCTTCCTCTTCTTGCATTCCCCAACCTTCGCGCATAGTACTCCTCGCCTTCTGCGCCTTCGCCACTCTTCGTCCGCCGTCGTTCGCTTGAGCTCTGTCGCCCGGCGAACTCACGCCGCGTTTCCGCCGGACCTCGCCGTGCGGAAATCTTCCGCAGCACCTCCATCGCGACCGCAGCATTCTTGCTTCTCCGCGCCCGTTCCCGCTTCGCCGTCGACAGTGTACGTCGGCGACCGTAGGCCCGCTCCTTCGCCGGTGAAAGTCCTCTCCAGCAACCGCACCGCCTCAGGTTAGTACCAATCTCACTTTGCTTGCGCTTTGCTCGTTTTCTAGATCTTGGGTCGACAGTGTTCTTATTTCCCCTTTTTCTTTGATTTTCTTCTTACTCGTAGATCTTCGCGCGGGGTTCAACTGTGGGATTTCTGTTTTTTCACCCCTAGAACAATGTCCAGTGAGGAATCTTCCTCTGCCTCTTCTTTTGCTTCCTCTTCCGGTAGCCGGAGTAGGCAAGCTTCCAGTAGATCTACGGCCTCAGATCCGATGGATACCGATTCTGGCAGCCAGCAGGAATCCGGTAGCCATCAAGAATCCGGTAGCTCTAGCCAAGCTTCCGGCGCCGAGCCTTCCCCTATCACCCGCGGAGCCTGGATGGGCTCCAATGTTACCGAATTCGAGATCGACTGGCTTTACCGGTCTCGGAGGATTCCGGAAGGAGTATCTTGCCGGCTTCCCGGTGACGAGATCGTACCGGTGCTCCAGCCCGGTGAACACGTTGTTTTTCTTGCTCATTTTGAGCATGGCTTCGGCCTTCCTGCCTCGCCTTTTTTCCGGGAGTTCTTAGATTTCTATGAACTCCAACCTCATCACCTTCCTGGCAATGCCATCTTTTACCTTTCCTGCTATGCCACCTTCATGGAGGCCTACATCGGCATTCGTCCCACTCGTGAGACGTTTGCCCGCTTCTTTTCTCTGCGGATTAATTCCGTTCAGGGCAAGGAAATTCCTAAGCCCAAGCCGCCTGTGGAGTGCGGGTCCTGCATCGTTGGCTCCCGCCAGGGGAGCCCTTTCTTTAAGTTCACCGGCCTCGAGTCCTGTCGTGCCTGGCAAGGAACTTTCTTCTACGTGAAGAACAACGACCGCGCGAATCTCATTGATCTTCCGCCGTTCAAAGTGGGGCCTCCCAGTAGAGCCAACTGGAGCTATAACCCGAAGACGGATCACATCGAAACCAACCGGGTGGTACGCTTCATGGCCACTTTGAAGAAGGAGACCAACATCTGCTCGGATGATATCATCCGCACTTTTATTTCGCGCCGGGTGCTTCCTCTCAAGCGCCGGGTGCATATGATGAGCGAGATGTACGGTCCTGGAGATCCCACCAAGATCACAGGCCGTCCCCTTAGCAAGAAGGACGTTGTCCGCAAGGCTAGGCAGATCTGCCAAACTGCCATGCCGTTTGACTGGGAATGGGGCCTCCTTCCCCTCAGCACTACTAACCCTCCGACCCAAGAAGTAAGAGATTACGCAATTAGGGTCGGTTTTGCCGGTAACTTTTTTGCTCTTGTTAACCCTCTTTTTTCGTGTTTCAGGCCAAGGACCGCTTCCCCCTCATTCAAGCAGAGCGGCGTGGGATCTACGTGAAGCGCGCCCTTGACTCCGTCGACCCGGATCCTTACATTTTTTGGAAGGATCTGAAGATGGGCAAGACCCCAGCCTCGCGCCTTGGCAGGTCTCCGCCGAAGCCAACCGGTTCTTCGGATGATCTGACCATGCTTGAGGTATTTTTCTTTTCCGGTTTCTTCTTCTTCTTTCATTGTTGCTTTTTTGCGAATCGCTTCTTAGCCATTTTTAACTCATAGGTCCTTGAGCACGCGCCGCCCTTGCGCGCCGAGGCCGGCTCCGAGTTTGTGGACAAACTCATGGCCCAGGGCCAAAAGAACAAGATGCCGGCATCTGATGCCGGTTTCAGTCAGGCCCCTCCCTCCAAGCGCTTCCGGACTGAGCCCTTGGGGGAGAAGGAAGTGGGCATGCGTCGCTACGGGCGCAAGCAGATGCCGACTGCCTCCGGGTAAGTTTCTTGTTTTCTTGCTTGCCTCTTTTTGCCAAGTTCTTTTTCCGGTTGCTTTTCTCCAACTGTTTTTCTTTCTTTTTATCAGCCCTGCGCTCAAGCTTGGCTCAAGGCCAGCGGGCTCTGAAGGTTCCGCAAGGACCTCAACCCCTCCTCCTCGCTCAAGCCCGGCACCATCTGTGCCGGGCACACCTCTGCCCTCCCTCTGGGGGGCACAACAAGTTTGGGGCGTGCGGCCCCTACACCGCCAGAACACCGCACGGAGGAGGATCTTTCCTTCCCTCCAGAGAACCAGGATACCGGCGCCAGCAACATCGGCGCCGAGGAAGAAGCTGCCGGGCGGGCGGAGCCTTCGGCTCCTCCCGTCCTTGAAAAGAAGACAACTTCCGCGCCGGAAACTTTCGTGCCGGAAAGTTCCAACTTGGGTGGTGCCCCTAGCGCACCCCCTTCTCCAAGAACTACTCCAACGCCGCCACCGGATGCGCCTCGCCCCAAACCTGCCGGGGCTGCTCCAACTGCGCCGCCGCCCAAGCTCTCCAAGCTAGTCAAGGGGAAGGCGACGGCCTCCAAGGCCCCTTCCGGTGGACAGCAGCCCTTGGTGCTGCATGTCTCCAAGGCCGCCAGCGATGCCAGCGGGAAGGCCACCGGCTTGCTCGGCCGCATCACTGAGTTCTGGCGCGGGGGCCGGGAGCTGGGGCATCTGCTGCCCTATGCCCAGCAATGGAACGCCGCGGATGTGACCCGGGCGACCCACGGCGTGGGCAAGGACAGGCAGCCGTTGCCAGACCCTGCTGGGGACCGATGCTCCGAGGAGCATTTCATGCGGCTCCGCCGAGCCGTGAAAGAGCTTGACAACGCGTGGTTTGATTCCACGAACAATCTGAGGGTAAGTTTCCAGCACTCTTTTCAACTTTTGCTGGTTCCCTTACTTCCGGATTTTTTCTATCTTTTCTTCAGTTTTATGCCGGTTTCTCTCTTGTCTATCTTCCCAGTCCCCGAGTTTTGTGGTGAGAGCGCAGCTTTTAGCACAAAACTTTAACTTAAAAACTTAGCGTGAAACCGGCATTGCCAGTCCCCGAGCTTCGGGTTAAGAACCTTGTTCTTAGCGCGAAACTTAGCTTAAAAACGCGCAAAACTAGCACTGCCAGTCCCCGAGTTTCGGGTTAAGAACCTTGTTCTTAGCGCAAAACTTAGTTTAAAAACGCGCGAAACTAGCACTGCCAGTCCCCGAGTTTCGGGTTAAGAACCTTGTTCTTAGCGCGAAACTTAGCTTAAAAACGCGCAAAACTAGCACTGCCAGTCCCCGAGTTTCGGGTTAAGAACCTTGTTCTTAGCGCAAAACTTAGTTTAAAAACGCGCGAAACTAGCACTGCTAGTCCCCGAGTTTTG
This sequence comes from Lolium perenne, assembly GCF_019359855.2. Classification (NCBI taxonomy): domain Eukaryota; kingdom Viridiplantae; phylum Streptophyta; class Magnoliopsida; order Poales; family Poaceae; genus Lolium; species Lolium perenne. The sequence continues at coordinate 186,463,296 of NC_067246.2, read as the reverse complement.
GGTTAAGAACCTTGTTCTTAGCGCAAAACTTAGCTAATCTCTTTTTCTTGAACAGCTCACGGCTGACGCTCGGAAGGTCCTCTTTGAGGAGCTTCTATGGGAGCATCGGGACCTCGCTGAGGCACATGATAAGTGCCAAGGTAAGTTTTTATACCACCGGCATCTTCTTACCGGAAACCTTTTTTCCTCCTAACATTTATAATTTTTGCTTAACAGTGATCCCGGAAGCTTCCATTGAGGCTCTCAAGGAGCAGCTCGCCGCCGCCCAACGTAGAATTTTCCCTCTTTCCTGTTAGCTTGGTTTTCTTTTCATCTTAATCAGCACAATTTTGTTAACACCTTCTTTTCCGGGTTTCAGGGGAGAAGGACCAGCTCATCCGGCAGCATCAGGAGGAGCTGAGCGCCCAAAAGACCAGCTACCAGGAGCTCAAGTCCCAGTTCATCCAGCTGGGGCTTGATCATGCTAAGGCTCTCAAAGCTGCTGAAGCTGATGCAGCGGCCAAGATGCATGAGGCTCTTGAAGATGCCGGCAACTCCAACATGGTGTTGCAGACTGAGCTGGAGGAGCTGGCCAAAGCCCGGAAGGCTGCCGAGGAAAAAGCTGCACGGCTGGAGGCGGAGCAGAAGGAGTACGACCGGCTGGTCGTGCAAACTGACGCACACGCCTACCATAAGTCCTTTCCTTTTGCACTTTCCGATTACTGCCCACAAGCCTTTTTTCTTCCGATCGCATTTTCTTTTCGTTATCTTTCCTTCCGGTTGCATTTTCTTCCGGATTCCTTTCCTTAGCCTTTTTCTTTCTTTGCACAGGCCTCTTCCCGGACTCTCAGAGGTTTGCTGTCAAGAAGGTTGACGAGCATCGCACTGCCCAGGCCCAAGAGAATCTTGGCGTGCCATGGACCCCCTATGACCATCTGGTCGCGCTGAACGCGCGGGTGTCTCATATGCGCGCCATAGATCGCAACCTGTCTGACATTCCTGATGTAGCTACCCAGCTCTTCAGGACTCTGTGGCCTGGCGAGGAGGTGCCGGATACTTTCTCACTGATCAGCGACCGCCTTAAGGGCGCTGGCAGGAGGATCCACGAGTGGCAGTGCTCTGCTGCCCGCGCTGGAGCAGACTCTGCCCTCCGCGTCGCTTGCTCATGGTATCCGGAGCTGAACTTGGATGCCCTCACCGGAGTGCGCGAAGGCGCGGAAACCGATCTGGACCCGATTCTCACCGCTAAGCGGCAGGATCGCGCGTACCACATCGCGGAGTACGCTGACATGCGCACCTTCATCCCTCCCCCTCCTGACGTCCAAGATTATCTCGACGAGGAGGAGGATGAAGCCGAGGAGGAGCCTCTGGGCGATGCCGGTGCTGGCGATGCCCCTCCTGAAGCCCCCGCTGCCTGATCATCTACTTGCTTGAAAATTTACCTGTGTTATGCTCTTTGGTCTTGCTTATCTCAAAACAATGTCCTGTTAAATTCTACCCCGGTATGCCGGGGTTTATGATGTAAAACTCTAAGTTCGCTTTTGGTTGCCGTACAACAGTTTATGCCGGTAAGTTATACCGGTAGTCAATTATCTTAAGTTTGCCTTAGTATAATTGCTTTTGGTTTTGCTTTTATCCTGCACTGCAAAGATTTCCAAATTGTTTCCGCATCCAATTCGATGCACACTTGGTTCTTTTGCCTTGGCTCTGCCTGCCTTCTCTGGGCGTTCTTTAGCGTATGAGCACAAGGTTCTTTCACCAAACAAGCATTTTCTTGAACTTAGAAATAACATCGAAATTTTGCAAAAAACCGGTTTAACCGGGGTTAGTTAAATTTTTCCGGATTGTTTGTTCCCACTCTCTCTCTTCGCGGTTCGCGTGCTTAGTTGCTACCGGTTTATCTTGCTTGCCATGAAGCCGGTTTACGGACAGCAGCAGAGTCGAAGACTCCGGTAGGTTTAGCACGCTACTAAACCGGAAAGAAAAAATGTTCACCAAGCAACCGGTGAACTGAAAAAAATAAACATGTTGCATGCAACTTAGGTTGGGGTAGTCCCCGAGATTCATTTGAGGTTCCGACATCTTTTATTCATAGCATGTAAGGTACAAAAAGGAACTTCTTACTCCACAACTTCAAGAGTAGAAAGGACGCAACAGAGCTACGTTCCATGGATGCTTGCTCTCCTCTCCGGACCTGTCCGCCTTTCCTTTTCTCCACTCCTGTGCATCGATCAAGTAGTATGCATCATTGTGAAGCACTTTGCTCACAATGAAGGGACCTTCCCATGGTGGTGAGAGCTTATGCCGGCCTTCAGTGCGCTGCACTAGGCGTAGCACCAGATCTCCTTCCCGGAAAACTCTCGGGTTAACCTTCCGGCTATGATAGCGTCTGAGGTTTTGCTGGTAAATGGCTGTTCTTGCCAAAGCCAGCTCTCTTGCTTCTTCTAGCAAGTCCACATCATTTTCTCTGGCCTCTTTGACCTCTTGCTCAGTATAGAGCTGTACCCTTGGTGAATCATGAATGATGTCAGTTGGTATGACTGCTTCTGCTCCGTATACCATGAAGAATGGAGTGTACCCAGTGGACCGGTTTGGAGTTGTTCTTATGCTCCACAACACTGATGGTAGCTCATCAAGCCAACACCCCGGTGACTTTTCTACCGCCTCAATGAGCCTTGGTTTGATACCGGAAAGTACCAAAGCATTCATTCTTTCCACTTGGCCATTGCCTTGTGGGTGTGCCACTGAGCACAAATCCAACCGGATGTTGTTGTCCTCACAAAACCTTTTGAACTCACCTTGAGCAAAGTTGGTTCCATTGTCAGTGATGATGCTGTGCGGGTATCCATACCGCAAAATGACATCTTTTAAGAACTTCACCGCTGTATGCCCATCACATTTTGCGATAGGTTTGACTTCTAGCCACTTGGTGAATTTATCCACCATAACCAAGATGTGAGTCATGCTGCTCCTTGCAGTTTTGAATGGGCCGACCATATCGAGGCACCAAACGGCAAACGGCCATGTTAATGGTATTGTTTTTAAACCGGACGCTGGGGTATGATTTTGCTTGGCGTACCTCTGGCACCCGTTGCATTTTCTTACTAAATCCTCAGCGTTTTCCAAAGCAGTGGGCCAATAAAACCCATGCCGGAATACTTTTGCTACCAGCGCCCTTGATGAAGCATGATGCCCACATTCTCCTTGGTGAATCTCCTCAAGCATTTCTTTCCCTTCTTCCGGTTCCACACATCTTTGAAGGACACCGGTAACGCTTCTCTTGTACACCTCACCATTGATGAATGTATATGCTTTGGACCTTCTTTGGATTCTCCTTGATTCATTTTCGTCATCCGGCAAGGTGCCGTTGATCAGGAATTCCTTAATAGGTTTAACCCACGACGGTGTCTCTTGAACCAAAAACACCGGTGCATCTATCTCCATGCTATCTACCAGCATCGTTTCTTCCGGTACGGCTACAGCAGTCCCCGAGCTTGCCGGAGCAGTCCCCGAGTTTACCGGTGCAGTCCCCGAGTTTCCTTCATCGATATCCATGGGTACTACATGCGATTCCAGTACGAAAATTGATTCCGATTCCGGGCTTGGTTTGATTGATGGTACTCTTAAGTGTTCCAAGGCTATTCCAGGAGGAATTTCCTGCCTAGATAAGCCCAGCTTGGACAAAGCATCCGCGGCTTCGTTTTCTGCCCTTGGCACATGGTGAAACTCACAGCCCTCAAAGAAGCCGGCAATCTTTTGCACGTGAAATCTGTACAAGGCCATGTTTGCATCCTTCGCGTCCCAATCGCCGGAACATTGCTGCACCACAAGATCTGAATCTCCATAGCAAATGATCCGGTGCGCACCGATTTCTTTTGCGACCTTTAATCCATGGATCAAGGCCTCATATTCAGCGACATTATTCGATGCCCTGAAATGCACTTGCAAAACATACCGGAGATGATCTCCTTTTGGCGAGGTAAGCACCACACCAGCACCTAGACCCTCTTTGAGTTTGGATCCATCAAAGTGCATTTTCCAGTATTCTATCTTCTGATCTGGCGGTTTGTATTGCATCTCCGCCCAATCGACGAGGAAATCAGCCAAAGCCTGTGATTTTATGGCATCTCTTCTTTCGTACGCTGGTACATATGGTGATATCTGGATTGCCCACTTTGCAATCCTTCCGCTAGCGTCCTTGTTGCACATGATATCGGAGATTGGAGCTTCACTCACCACCTTCATAGGATGTTCTTCAAAGTAATGCTTGAGTTTTGTGGCGGCCATGTACACGCCATAAGTCATCTTTTGGAAGTGAGGGTAGTTTTGTTTTGAGAGGGAGAGCACCTCGCTCAGGTAGTATACCGGCCTCTGGACGGTTTTTCCTTCCTCTTCTCTTTCAACCACAACCACTACGCTCACAACCCGGTTTGTTGCTGCTATGTATAATAGCATAGGCTCTCTTTCTAGAGGTGAAGCCAGTATAGGTGCTGTGGCCAACATTGTTTTCAGTTCTTTAAACGTTGCGTCTACCTGAGGGGTCCAGACGAACGTGTCAGATTTTTTCATGAGAGCATAGAGTGGCAGAGCTTTTTCTCCCAACCTGCTTATGAACCGGCTTAGCGATGCCAAGCTACCGGTAAACTTTTGCACGTCTTTTAGATCGCGCGGTATTGTCATTCTTTCGATTGCCCGGATTTTTACCGGATTTACCTCAATGCCCCGGCTTGATACGAGAAAGCCAAGCAACTTGCCGGCTGGGACACCGAAGGTACACTTTGCCGGATTGAGCTTCATCCGGAACCTTCTTAGGTTATCAAATGTTTGCCGGAGGTCATCGATTAAGGTTTCCTTTACCTTAGTTTTTACCACCACATCGTCCACATACACTTGCACATTCTTTCCGATTTGATCAAACAAGTATTTTTGCATACAGCGCTGGTACGTTGCACCAACGTTGCGCAAACCGAAAGGCATAGTGACATAGCAATAAGCCCCGTGCGGGGTAATGAACGCAGTTTTTATTTGATCTTCCTTTTTCAAGGGGATTTGGTGGAAACCGGAATAAGCATCCAAGAAAGACAACAGCTCACACCCTGCAAAGTGGAATCAATCACTTGATCGATCCTGGGTAAGGGGAAAGGGTCTTTCGGGCAAGCTTTGTTCAAGTTGGTGTAGTCAATGCACATGCGCCACACCTTTGGAGCTTTTGCTTCCATGTTTTCTTCCTTCTTCTTCTCGACCAGCACCAGATTAGCTAGCCACTCGGTGTGCAGTACCTCCACAATGAAACCGGCAACCAGTAACTTTGTCACCTCTTCTCCAATGATCTTTCTCCTGTCTTCAGCAAACCGGCGCAGCGGCTGCCTTACTGGCTTTGCATCTTTCCGGACATTTAGTGAGTGCTCAGCCAGCTCCCTCGGAACACCTACCAAGTCATCAGTAGACCAGGCAAAGATATTCCGATTCTCACGGAGGAAGCTGACGAGCGCGCTTTCCTATGCCTCATTCATACCGGCACCGAGCATCTGACGGTGCGCTCAGGGTAAGCTGGATCCAGCACGATGTCTTTTGTATCTTTGGTTGGCTTGAACGCCGGTGTGCCCAAGTTTGCACTCATTGCCGCTAAGCTCAGCTGCGAGGACTGAGCCAGCGCAACCGCGGTTTGCATCCTCCTCTTCTCTTCAGCAATCACCAGCGATTCTGCCAGGTTTGATCCGGCGGAAGCTGTTTCCAGCGAGACTTTGTAGTTTCCCACCACAGTCAAGGGTCCACGAGGTGCCGGCATCTTCATCTTGAGATACGCCGTGTGAGTCGAGGCCATGAAAGCAGCCAACGCCGGTCTCCCTAGCAAAGCATGGTAAGGACTATCTAAGTCCACCACCTCAAACTCAAGATTTTCAACCCGGCAATTGTCACGTCCTCCAAACGACACATCCACCCGGACTTTTCCAACCGGTGCGCAGGACAGTCCCGGAACGATTCCATGGAACGTTGTGCGCGTTGGCTGAAGCATGTTTTCTGTTATGCCCAGCATGTTCATGGTGTGCCTGTACATGATGTTTATGCTGCTCCCATTGTCTATCAGCACCTTGCTGAACTTGACTCGAGCGTTTGGCCCTTGCATGATTGGGTCCAAGACGAGAGCATAGCCACCCGGGTTCGGCATGACCTTAGGGTGATCCTTGAATGACCACGAGATCTCTTGATCAGACCACAGCATATATTTTGGTATTGCCGGCATCACCGTGTTCACTTCCATAGAACGGCGATACAGGCTTTGTTTATCAGTTGGCTCAGTTACGAACACAACGTAGCACATATCTGGATCTTTGTAAATATTCCGGCCCAAAGGTGCCGGTGGAGGTGGTTGGTCATTGCCCTCCATCACCTGGTTAACCTGTATCTTGCTGCCGGTTTGGCTGCACCAGAAGGCGTTTGCCCCGGTAAGCGGTGGTGGTGGTGGTAGCTGTTGTTGCCGCGGCATGTCTTGTGGTGGTTGTGCATCTTTTACCGTTCCTTTTTGCATCAAGTACTTGGTCCAAGTGCAATCCTTCGTCAGATGGTTTGACGGGTGTGCCGGGTTCGGTGTGTGCCACCAGCAAGGTTGGTCCATGGCAGCTTCCATGGTGTACTTCGCAGGTTCTTGCCAGTTCTTTTTCTGAACCCAGGGCTTCTTTTCTACCCACTGTTTTTTAGGACCCGCCCATGGCTGCGATCCGGTTCTCTGCCTCTGACTGCCGCTGGCCTCAGAGTTTTCTTGCACTGCAGCAACTTGCTGCGGACCGTACCTTCGATCCGGAAAATCTTCCCTTCTTTTGTTATTCCGGTTATCCCGGTGTTGCTCTTGGCGCTGCTGTTCCGGCTCAGGTTGTACTGCCGGCTGCGTTGGGTCTCCCAACGCATAGCTATCCGCCACACGTATCATCTCTGCCAACGTTGTCGGCATGTTCCGCTGCAGCTTTTGCCACAACGGTGAACCTCTCCTGCACCCACTGCTAAACCAAGCAATGGCATGTGCCTCGATTACCCCTTCACAGGAGTTCCTTCTGGTGTTCCACCGGGCCAGATAATCCCGGTATGTTTCGTTCTGGCGCTGTATGCACAGAGCGAGCTGCTGCGGCCTGTTCGGCCTCTGATAGGTGCTGCTGAAATTGCTCACAAAGGCTTCCTCAAAATCCAGCCAGCCATTTATGCTTCCTGCCGGCAAGTTGTTTAGCCAGATTCTTGCCGGCCCAACCAGAAATGATGGTATGATTCTCACGGCCCATCGCCGATTTCCTCCTCCTGCTACGGTTCCTCCGCCGCCTGCGACGTACACTGCGGTCACGTAATCCGCGAGCCAATCTTCCGGCTTCGTGGTGCCATCATATATTTTTGTGTCACGGGGCAACATAAAGTTGCGAACTGGTGGTTTTTCTTTCATGATCCTTGGGCCAAAGCATTTTGGGCCTGGGGGACCTTCTTCCTCGATCATTTCTGACAAGTACACTCTATCCAGACGGTGCCTCGCATCCCGTTCCGGTAGGTACCTTTCTCCCAAGCGTTCTCCCAATGAGTTCCGGTATGCTGCTGGTCTTGCAGAATCAGCTTCATCATAACATTCCGGTACCGCGGCCCTTGCCTGCCGGTACCTCGAGGGATCTATTTCCTCCTCATCGTACGCTGCCCTTGCAGCCCGATAATTTTGCCCGGTTTCTTGTCTACCGGCATGATTGTTTCCGGCATAGCCCTCTTTGGCGTAGCCTCTGTTTGCCCCTTGGCCTTTTCTGCCGGCATCATATTGCCCGGCTTGTTGCTTTCCGGCAAGAACTGGATCGTACACAGTCATCTGCTGCGCATTCACTTCTTTTTCTCTTCTTCTGTCCGGATGGGGGGACGAAGCCTGCCCATGGGACTTGCTACCGGCATTCCTTGTCGAACGCGCGGATTTTGAAGCCACAGCCTTGTTTAGCCTATCAAGCTGCTCTGCATGCTGTTGCTCGATAGTTTCAAGAAGTTCCCGGACACGCTCTTGTTGTTTTGCCAGAGCGTCCCCGGAAAGCGAGTCACACAGCGCTACGGCAGCTTTAGCAGCTTTTATCGTTTTATCCGGGCTACTGTACTTAGGTTTCTCAACAATGCTCACAGATGCAGAGATACTTTTACCGGCAGCAACTTCTTTGCGCAGGTCCTGATCTAGATTGCGAGCCTTAAGCCGGTTTTCCGGTATCCTAGCAGCATGCGCGCTAACAGAAGCAAAGCCATGGGCAGCGTTGTACTCACGTAGGGTTAGGTTCAGCTCGCGCTGCGCTCTGGCGATGTCCTTGCCGCTCTCGAGCATCTTCTGGCGCTGCGCCTCCAGCTCCGCCTGAGCCGCTGCCGGGTCGATGTTCTGCGCGATGGGGGTGGCGAGGACGTTCATCGCCGCTTGGAGCGGTGTTTCCGGTGGCGCGGATGATGCTCCCGCTGCGCCTGCGCCTCGCTCCAGCGGTGGCTTGGCCGCACGGGTCGAAACCGCACGCCCAGCGCCTTCTTCTGCAGCTTCTTTGCCGGCGTCGACCACGCCTGCCATCATCACCTCCACGCTCCCTGGAGCACGGCCAGCATGTAGCCACCTTGGCGGATCCGGCGCCACCAGCACCGGCGAGAGGCACTGGCGCACAGGAATGGTGCCGAAGTAGATGCGGTGGCTGCCGAACTCGATGATGCGGCCGTTCTTGGGGAATATGCCGCCGTTGGCGAAGCAGCCCGCGTTGTCGTTGATGAAGTCCATGGCGTAGATGCGCTGCACCAACGCGGAGACCGTACGCTGACCGGCGACGTCGAGGATGCCCGCCCGAATGTGAACTCCAGCAAGCGCCACTTCATGCCCCACGGTGGGCGCCAACTGTCGTCGTGGCGAACGAGCAGATGCCATGGGATGGCTTAAGTTGGGGCCGAATGGGCGCTAGAGGATTCGGGGGAGGGTTTGCGACTAGATGGGATGAACTTCCGGATGCTTTCCTCAAGAACACAACCAAAGGCCGGTATGCAAGAAGAGAGACAAGAGGAAGAACTCTTTACTAGATCGCTTGCTTCATTGATCTCAACATGATTACAGGTGCTTGGATACAAGTTCTATCGTCTAATCTCCTCTGTGGACACGCGCCCGTATGAGGCAGTGCCCCCTCTCCTTATATAGGGGAGAGGGTGGCTTACAGAACAAGAAACCCTAATGGCATCTTTGACTGGACAAACTACTTTACAAAGCTACTTTAATCATAGATGACGCCGGAGTCTTCTTTAATCAGGGACGCTGACGTCCTCCGGCTTCTTTCAGCGTCATCTCTCTCTTTGGCGCCAGGGCTCTGATTAAAGCCGCTTTGCTTAGCTCATCCTTGTCTTCTTGCTCTGAAGAGAATCTTTGACCAGTCCCGCCGACAGGCCCTTCTCTCCGGTATCTTCTTTACCGGGTTCCGGTATACCCCCCTTGGGGATACCGGCTTAGCTTCACTTAGCCCAAACTCTTACCTTTGTGTTCCGGTTAGAATATTAAACCGGTATCTCGATGGCTCAAACCATCCGGTTTGGCATGCCTTTGGCATACCGGGGGTCATCCCCCCAACAATTTCACAGAATACTTATTCACTGTTATGAATGGCATAATGAAGTGCTTATTTATATCTCTTTATGATTGCAATGTGTTTTGTATCACAATTTATCTGTGTGCTACTCTAGTGATGTTATTAAAGTAGTTTATTCCTCCTGCACGGTGTAATGGTGACAGTGTGTGCACCGTGTTAGTACTTGGCGTAGGCTATGATTGTGATCTCTTGTAGATTATGAAGTTAACTATTGCTATGATAGTATTGATGTGATCTATGCCTCCTTTCGTAGCGTGAAGGTGACAATGTGCATGCTATGTTAGTACTTGGTTTGGTTATGTTGATCTGTCATGCACTCTAAGGTTATTTAAATATGAACATCGAATATTGTGGAGCTTGTTAACTCCGGCATTGAGGGTTCGTGTAATCCTACGCAATGGTGTTCATCATCCAACAAGAGTGTAGAGTCTAGCATCTATCTATTTATTTATGTGATCAATGTTGAGAGTGTCCACTAGTGAAAGTATGATCCCTAGGCCTTGTTCCTAAATACTGAAATCACTGCTTGTTTACTGTTTTACTATGTTTCTACTGCCTGCAATATTACCACCACCAACTATACGCCAGCAAGCACTTTTCTGGCACCGTTGCTACTGCTACTATTTATTCATACCACCTGTATTTCACTATCTCTTCGCCGAACTAGTGCACCTATTAGGTGTGTTGGGGACACAAGAGACTTCTTGCTTTGTGGTTGCAGGGTTGCATGAGAGGGATATCTTTGACCTCTTCCTCCCTGAGTTCGATAAACCTTGGGTGATCCACTTAAGGGAAACTTGCTGCTGTTCTACAAACCTCTGCTCTTGGAGGCCCAACACTGTCTACAAGAATAGAAGCACCCGTAGACATCAAGCACTTTTCTGGCGCCGTTGCCGGGGAGGAAAGGTAAACGGCACACACACAACGGACCCCGGCAACTAAGCACTTTTCTGGCGCCGTGATACGTCTCCGACGTATCGATAATTTCTTATGTTCCATGCCACATTATTGATGATATCTACATGTTTTATGCACACTTTATGTCATATTCGTGCATTTTCTGGAACTAACCTATTAACAAGATGCCGAAGTGCCGATTCTTGTTTTCTGCTGTTTTTGGTTTCAGAAATCCTAGTAACGAAATATTCTCGGAATTGGACGAAATCAACGCCCAGGGTCCTATTTTGCCACGAAGCTTCCAGAAGACCGAAGAGGAGACGAAGTGGGGCCACGAGGTGGCCACACCCTAGGCGGCGCGGCCCCCCCCTTGGCCGCGCGGCCTGTGGTGTGGGCCCCTCGTGCCGCCTCCCGACCTGCCCTTCCGCCTACTTAAAGCCTCCGTCGCGAAACCCCCGCACCGAGAGCCACGATACGGAAAACCTTCCCGGAGACGCCGCCGCCGCCAATCCCATCTCGGGGGATTCAGGAGATCGCCTCCGGCACCCTGCCGGAGAGGGGAATCATCTCCCGGAGGACTCTACGCCGCCATGGTCGCCTCCGGAGTGATGTGTGAGTAGTCTACCCCTGGACTATGGGTCCATAGCAGTAGCTAGATGGTTGTCTTCTCCCTATTGTGCTTCATTGTCGGATCTTGTGAGCTGCCTAACATGATCAAGATCATCTATCTGTAATTCTATATGTTGCGTTTGTTGGGATCCGATGAATAGAGAATACTTGTTATGTTGATTATCAAAGTTATGTCTATGTGTTGTTTATGATCTTGCATGCTCTCCGTTACTCGTAGATGCTCTGGCCAAGTAGATGCTTGTAACTCCAAGAGGGAGTATTTATGCTCGATAGTGGGTTCATGTCTCCGTGAATGCGGGAAGTGGAAATCTCTAAGATTATGCATGTCTTTGTTGCCACTAGGGATAAAACATTAGTGCTATGTTCGAGGATATAGTCACTGATTACATTACGCGCAATACTTAATACAATTGTCTGTTGTTAGCAACTTAATGCGGAGGGGGTTCGGATGATAACTTTGAAGGTGGACTTTTTAGGCATAGATGCATGCCGGATAGCGGTCTATGTACTTTGTCATAATGCCCAATTAAATCTCACAATACTCATCATAATATGTATGTGCATGGTCATGCCCTCTTTATTTGTCAATTGCCCAACTGTAATTTGTTCACCCAACATGCTGTTTATCTTATGGGAGAGACACCTCTAGTGAACTGTGGACCCCGGTCCAATTCTCTATCTTGAAATACAATCTCTTGCCAATCTTGTTCTCTTGTTTTCTGCAAACAATCATCATCCACACTATACATCTAATCCTTTGTTACAGCAAGCCGGTGAGATTGACAACCTCACTGTTTCGTTGGGGCAAAGTACTTTGGTTGTGTTGTGCAGGTTCCACGTTGGCGCCGGAATCCCTGGTGTTGCGCCGCACTACATCCCGCCGCCATCAACCTTCAACGTGCTTCTTGGCTCCTACTGGTTCGATAAACCTTGGTTTCATACTGAGGGAAAACTTGCCGCTGTACGCATCACACCTTCCTCTTGGGGTTCCCAACGGACGCGTGTTGTACGCGTATCAAGCTCTTTTTCTGGCGCCGTTGCCGGGGAGATCAAGACACGCTGCAAGGGGAGTCTCCACTTCCCAATCTCTTTACTTTGTTTTTGTCTTGCTTAGTTTTATTTACTACTTTGTTTGCTGCACTAAATCAAAATACAAAAAAAATTAGTTGCTAGTTTTACTTTATTTGCTATCTTGTTTGCTATATCAAAAACACAAAAAAATTAGTTACTTGCATTTACTTTATCTAGTTTGCTTTATTCACTACTGCTAAAATGAGTAATCCTGAAGTTGAAGTTCGTACGTTTAAGCAACGAGGGGGAGAATGTTTAAGAGATGCTTGGTATAGAATTAGTGATGCCCATAATAGGTGCACTAAGAAACACTCCACCACTATCTTACTCAGGAATTTTTATGTTGGTATCTCTAGCTGGAATAGGTATGTTCTTGATAGTCTCGCGAAAGGTAACTTCCTAAGTACTCCTGCATTAGAAGCTAGCTGCATTATTGAGAGTCTATTTGGAATACCTCCTGTCGATGAAGTTAAAACTGAAATCTCTCTTGAAGATGTTATAAAAAAATTGGAAACCATAGAGAAAATTTTTCCAAGTATTGAAGCTAAATTGGAGATGTTACTTGATAAAACTGATGAACTTGATAAATCCTTAGGAGAAATTGATGAAAGAATTAGTGTCCTAGTAACTTGTGCTGTCCATGATGATCAAAGCAATAGGATTGACGAACTTGAAAAAGCTATGGGAACCTTGGGTTCAACATTTTCTTCTCTTAAATATAAGGAGAAAGCTTATGTGGGTAAGGAGCAAAAGTTTATGTATGTCTCTAAAGTGCCTAAACCAAAGAAGTATTATTATAGGCCTAAAATTGACAAAGCCCTTAGAGCCACTACGGATGGGGGAGCTCATAATAACGATGCACCACCCTCCGACAATACTTGATATACACTTTCTGCGCCTAGCTGAAAGGCGTTAAAGAAAAGCGCTTATGGGAGACAACCCATGGTTTTTACTACAGTACTTTGTTTTTATTTTGTGTCTTGGAAGTTGTTTACTACTGTAGCAACCTCTCCTTATCTTAGTTTAGTGTTTTGTTGTGCCAAGTAAAGTCGTTGATAGAAAAGTTCATACTAGATTTGGATTACTGCGCAGAAACAGATTTCTTTGCTGTCACGAATCTGGGCTGTTTTCTCTGTAGGTAACTCAGAAAATTATGCCAATTTACGTGAGTGATCCTCAGATATGTACGCAACTTTCATTCAATTTGAGAATTTTCATTTGAGCAAGTCTGGTGCCTCGATAAAATTCATCAATACGAACTGTTCTGCTTTGACAGATTCTGCCTTTTATTTCGCATTGCCTCTTTTGCTATGTTGGATGAATTTCTTTGATCCATTAATGTCCAGTAGCTTTATGCAATGTCCAGAAGTGTTAAGAATAATTGTGTCACCTCTGAACATGTTAATTTTTATTGTCCACTAACCCTCTAATGAGTTGTTCTAAGTTTGGTGTGGAGGAAGTTTTCAAGGATCAAGAGAGGAGTATGATGCAACATGATCAAGGAGAGTGAAAGCTCTAAGCTTGGGGATGCCCCGGTGGTTCATCCCTGCATATATCAAGAAGACTCAAGCGTCTAAGCTTGGGGATGCCCAAGGCATCCCCTTCTTCATCGACAACATTATCAGGTTCCTCCCCTGAAACTATATTTTTATTCCATCACATCTTATGTGCTTTGCTTGGAGCGTCGGTTTGTTTTTGTTTTTGTTTTGTTTGAATAAAATGGATCCTAGCATTCACTTTATGGGAGAGAGACACGCTCCGCTGTAGCATATGGACAAGTATGTCCTTAGGCTCTACTCATAGTATTCATGGCGAAGTTTCTTCTTCGTTAAATTATTATATGGTTGGAATTGGAAAATGATACATGTAGTAAATTGCTATAATGTCTTGGGTAATGTGATACTTGGCAATTGTTGTGCTCATGTTTAAGCTCTTGCATCATATGCTTTGCACCCATTAATGAAGAAATACATAGAGCATGCTAAAATTTGGTTTGCATATTTGGTCTCTCTAAGGTCTAGATAATTTCTAGTATTGAGTTTGAACAACAAGGAAGACGGTGTAGAGTCTTATAATGTTTTCAATATGTCTTTTATGTGAGTTTTGCTGCACCGGTTCATCCTTGTGTTTGTTTCAAATAAGCCTTGCTAGCCTAAACCTTGTATCGAGAGGGAATACCTCTCATGCATCCAAAATACTTGAGCCAACCACTATGCCATTTGTGTCCACCATACCTACCTACTACATGGTATTTTCCGCCATTCCAAAGTAAATTGCTTGAGTGCTACCTTTAAAATTCCATCATTCACCTTTGCAATATATAGCTCATGGGACAAATAGCTTAAAAACTATTGTGGTATTGAATATGTACTTATGCACTTTATCTCTTATTAAGTTGCTTGTTGTGCGATAACCATGTTCACTGGGGACGCCATGTTGAATTTCATGTGAGTTGCTATGCATGTTCGTCTTGTCTGAAGTAAGAGAGATCTACCACCTTATGGTTAAGCATGCATATTGTTAGAGAAGAACATTGGGCCGCTAACTAAAGCCATGATCCATGGTTGAAGTTTCAGTTTTGGACATATATCCTCAATCTCATATGAGAAAATTATTAATTGTTGTTACATGCTTATGCATAAAAGAGGAGTCCATTATCTGTTGTCTATGTTGTCCCGGTATGGATGTCTAAGTTGAGAATAATCAATAGCGAGAAATCCAATGCGATCTTTCTCCTTAGACCTTTGTACAGGCGGCATAGAGGTACCCCTTTGTGACACTTGGTTAAAACATGTGCATTGTGATGATCCGGTAGTCCAAGCTAATTAGGACAAGGTGCGGGCACTATTAGTATACTATGCATGAGGCTTGCAACTTGTAAGATATAATTTACATGATACATATGCTTTATTACTACCGTTGACAAAATTGTTTCATGTTTTCAAAATCAAAGCTCTAGCACAAATATAGCAATCGATGCTTTTCCTCTATGGAGGACCATTCTTTTACTTTTATTGTTGAGTCAGTTCACCTATTTCTCTCCACCTCAAGAAGCAAACACTTGTGTGAACTGTGCATTGATTCCTACATACTTGCATATTGCACTTATTATATTACTCTATGTTGACAATATCCATGAGATATACATGTTATAAGTTGAAAGCAACCGCTGAAACTTAATCTTCCTTTGTGTTGCTTCAATGCTTTTACTTTGAATTATTGCTTTATGAGTTAACTCTTATGCAAGACTTATTGATGCTTGTCTTGAAGTACTATTCATGAAAAGTCTTTGCTATATGATTCACTTGTTTACTCATGTCATATACATTGTTTTGATCGCTGCATTCACTACATATGCTTTACAAATAGTATGATCAAGGTTATGATGGCATGTCACTCCAGAAATTATCTTTGTTATCGTTTTACCTGCGGGACGAGCAGAACTAAGCTTGGGGATGCTGATACGTCTCCGACGTATCGATAATTTCTTATGTTCCATGCCACATTATTGATGATATCTACATGTTTTATGCACACTTTATGTCATATTCGTGCATTTTCTGGAACTAACCTATTAACAAGATGCCGAAGTGCCGATTCTTTGTTTCTGCTGTTTTTGGTTTCAGAAATCCTAGTAACGAAATATTCTCGGAATTGGACGAAATCAACGCCCAGGGTCCTATTTTGCCACGAAGCTTTCAGAAGACCGAAGAGGAGACGAAGTGGGGCCACGAGGTGGCCACACCCTAGGGCGGCGCGGCCCCCCCTTGGCCGCGCGGCCCTGTGGTGTGGGCCCTCGTGCCGCCTCTGACCTGCCCTTCCGCCTACTTAAAGCCTCCGTCGCGAAACCCCGCACCGAGAGCCAAGATACGGAAAACCTTCCGAGAGACGCCGCCGCCGCCAATCCCATCTCGGGGATTCAGGAGATCGCCTCCGGCACCCTGCCGGAGAGGGGAATCATCTCCGGAGGACTCTACGCCGCCATGGTCGCCTCCGGAGTGATGTGTGAGTAGTCTACCCCTGGACTATGGGTCCATAGCAGTAGCTAGATGGTTGTCTTCTCCCCATTGTGCTATCATTGTCGGATCTTGTAGCTGCCTAACATGATCAAGATCATCTATCTGTAATTCTATATGTTGCGTTTGTTGGGATCCGATGAATAGAGAATACTTGTTATGTTGATTATCAAAGTTATGTCTATGTGTTGTTTATGATCTTGCATGCTCTCCGTTACTCGTAGATGCTCTGGCCAAGTAGATGCTTGTAACTCCAAGAGGGAGTATTTATGCTCGATAGTGGGTTCATGTCTCCGTGAATGCAGGGAAGTGACAGAAATCTCTAAGATTATGGATGTCTGTTGCCACTAGGGATAAAACATTAGTGCTATGTTCGAGGATATAGTCACCGATTACATTACGCGCAATACTTAATGCAATTGTCTGTTGTTAGCAACTTAATACCGGAGGGGGTTCGGATGATAACTTTGAAGGTGGACTTTTTAGGCATAGATGCATCTTTGGATAGCGGTCTATGTACTTTGTCGTAATGCCCAATTAAATCTCACAATACTCATCATAATATGTATGTGCATGGTCATGCCCTCTTTATTTGTCAATTGCCCAACTGTAATTTGTTCACCCAACATGCTGTTTATCTTATGGGAGAGACACCTCTAGTGAACTGTGGACCCCGGTCCAATTCTCTATACTGAAATACAATCTACTGCAATATCGTTCTCTCTGTTTTCTGCAAACAATCATCATCCACACTATACATCTAATCCTTTGTTACAGCAAGCCGGTGAGATTGACAACCTCATTGTTTCGTTGGGGCAAAGTACTTTGGTTGTGTTGTGCAGGTTCCACGTTGGCGCCGGAATCCCTGGTGTTGCGCCGCACTACATCCCGCCGCCATCAACCTTCAACGTGCTTCTTGGCTCCTACTGGTTCGATAAACCTTGCTTTCATACTGAGGGAAAACTTGCCGCTGTACGCATCACACCTTCCTCTTGGGGTTCCCAACGGACGCGTGTTGTACGCGTATCACGCCGTTGCCGGGGAGGAAAGGTAAAAGGCACTCATACTTCGGTTCCAGGTAACAGTACTTTTCTGGCGCCATTGTGTTTGTGCTCGAAGCTATTTCCTTTAGATCCTGCAATTGCATCTTTTTGTTTCTTGTTTACACTAGTTAGGCATAATGGAAAACAACAAAAATATGAGAGATCTTTATGAACTTTATCTTGAATTAGGACATGATGTGTTTGAAGAGAGAATTAAAAAACCCATGGAACTTTATATGCATGCTAATGGGAATGTTATTAATATGAATGCTTTGAACACTATTGTTGCTAATGCTATGGAAAATTCTAAGCTTGGGGAAGCTGGTTTTGATGAGCATGATCTTTTTAGTTCCCCGGGCATTGAGGAGAAAATTTACTTTGATGATACTTTGCCTCCTATTTATGATGATTATAATGATAGTAGTCTTTTGTTACCACCTGTTATGGAGGATGAATTAGATTATGATTACAGTATGCCTCCTATATTTGATGATGAGAACAATAATGATAGCTACTTTGCTGAATTTGCTCCCACTACAACTAATAAAATTGATTATGCTTATGTGGAGAGTAATAATTTTATGCATGAGACTCATGATAAGAATGCTTTATGTGATAGTTATATTGTTGAGTTTGCTCATGATACTACTGAAAGTTATTATGAGAGAGGAAAATATGGTTGTAGAAATTTTCATGTTACTAAAACACCTTTCTATATGCTTAAAATTTTGAAGTTGAGCTTGTCTAGTTTTCCTATGCTTATTGCATTATGCCTACATAACTTGTTTATTTACAAGATTCATTTTCATAGGAAGCATGTTAGACTTAAATGAGTTTTGAATTTGCCTCTTGATGCTCTCTTTTGCTTCAACTACTATTTCTTGCGAGTGCATCCTTAAAACTGCTGAGCCCATCTTAATGGCTATAAAGAAAGCACTTCTTGGGAGATAACCCATGTGTTTATTTTGCTACAGTACTTTGTTTTATATTTGAGTCTTGGAAGTTGTTACTACTGTAGCAACCTCTCCTTATCTTAGTTTTGTTGCATTGTTGTGCCAAGTAAAGTCTTTGATAGCAAGGTTGATACTAGATTTGGATTACTGCGCAGAACCAGATTTCTTTGCTGTCACGAATCTGGGAAAAATTCTCTGTAGGTAACTCAGAAAATTATGCAAATTTACGTGAGTGATCCTCAGATATGTACGCAACTTTCATTCAATTTGAGAATTTTCATTTGAGCAAGTCTGGTACCTCAATAAAATTCGTCTTTATGGACTGTTCTGTTTTGACAGATTCTGCCTTTTATTTCGCATTGCCTGTTTTGATATGTTCGATGGATATTTCGATTCCATTGACTTTCAGTAGCTTTGTGCAATGTCCAGAAGTGTTAAGAATGATTATGTCACCTCTGAACATGTATATTTTGATTGTGCACTAACTCTCTAATGAGTTGTTTTGAGTTTGGTGTGGAGGAAGTTTTCAAGGATCAAGAGAGGGAGATGATACAACATGATCAAGGAGAGTGAAAGCTCTAAGCTTGGGGATGCCCCGGTGGTTCACCCCTGCATATATCAAGAAGACTCAAGCGTCTAAGCTTGGGGATGCCCAAGGCGTCCCCTTCTTCATCGACAAATTATCAGGTTCCTCCCTTGAAACTATATTTTTATTCGGTCACATCTTATGTGCTTTACTTGGAGCGTCTGTATGTTTCTTGTTTTTGTTTTTGTTTGAATAAATGCTTGTGTGGGATAGAGACACGCTCCGCTGGTTCGTATGAACACATGTGTTCTTAGCTTTTAATTTGCATGGCGAAGGTTGAAACTGCTTCGTTAATTGTTATATGGTTGGAAACGGGAAATGCTACATGTAGTAATTGGTATGATGTGTTGAATAATGTGATACTTGGCAATTGTTGTGCTCATGATTAAGCTCTTGCATCATATACTTTGCACCTATTAATGAAGAAATACATAGAGCATGCTAAAATTTGGTTTGCATAATTGGTCTCTCTAAAGTCTATATAATTTCTAGTATTGAGTTTGAACAACAAGGAAGACGGTGTAGAGTCTTATAATGTTTACAATATGTCATTTATGTGAGTTTTGCTGCACTGGTTCATCCTTGTGTTTGTTTCAAATAACCTTGCTAGCATAAACCTTGTACTGAGAGGGAATACTTCTCGTGCATCCAAATCCTTGAGCCAAACACTATGCCATTTGTGTCCACCATACCTACCTACTACATGGTATTTCTCCGCCATTCCAAGTAAATTGCTTCATGTGCTACCTTTAAACCTTCAAAATGCTTCTCAATTTGTGTTAATGTTTTATAGCTCATGAGGAAGTATGTGGTGTTTATCTTTCAACCTTGTCATTTACTCTTGACAGACTTTCATAACGGACTAGTGGCACATCCGCTTATCCAATAATTTTGCAAAAAGAGCTGGCAATGGGGTTCCCAGCACCGATTAATCAAACTTAATTAATAATTCTCTTCACATGTTTTGCTCTGACTCATCAGTAAGCAAATTAATTTTGCAAATAGACACTCCTCCATGGTATGAGATTGATGGTAGGCACCTGAGGATTCGGTTAGCCGTGGCTTGTGTAAGCAAAGGTTGGGGGAGTGTCAATCATAATAAAAACTAAAGTACATGTGTAAACAAGAGAGAAGAGGGATGATCTACCTTGCTGGTAGAAATAACGTCCTTCATGGGAGCCGCTCTTGAAAGTCTGGTTGGCGAGGTAGTTAGAGTACCCACTACCATTCGTTGACAACAACAAACACCTCTCAAAACTTTACTTTTATGCTCTTTTTATGATTTCAAAACTTAAAAAGCTCTAGCACATGATTTAATCCCTGCTTCCCTCTGCGAAGGGCCTTTCTTTTACTTTTATTGTTGAGTCAGTTCACCTATCTCCCTCCACCTCAAGAAGCAAACACTTGTGTGAACTGTGCATTGATTCCTACATACTTGCATATTGCACTTGTTATATTACTTTACATTGACAATATCCATGAGATATACATGTTATAAGTTGAAAGCAACCGCTGAAACTTCATCTTCCATTGTGTTGCTTCAATGCCTTTACTTTGAATTATTGCTTTATGAGTTAACTCTTATGCAAGACTTATTGATGCTTGTCTCGAAAGTACTATTCATGAAAAGTCTTTGCTGTATGATTCAATTGTTTACTCATGTCATTTTACATTGTTTGGATCGCTGCATTCATTACATATGCTTTACAATAGTATGATCAAGGTTATGATGGCATGTCATTCCAGAAATTATCTTTGTTATCGTTTACCTGCTCGGGACGAGCAGAAACTAAGCTTGGGATGCTGATACGTCTCCGACGTATCGATAATTTCTTATGTTCCATGCCACATTATTGATGATATCTACATGTTTTATGCACACTTTATGTCATATTTATGCGTTTTCTGGAACTAACCTATTGACGAGATGCCGAAGGGCCAGTTCCTGTTTTCTGCTGTTTTTGGTTTCAGAAATCCTAGTAAGGAAATATTCTCGGAATCGGACGAAATCAACGCCCAGCATCTTAGAAATACACGAAGCTTCCAGAACACCCGGGAAGGACCAGAGGTGGGCCACAGGGGCCCCAGGAGGGTGGCTGGCGCGGCCAAAGCCCTGGCCGCGCCGCCATACCCCCTCACCGCCTCGTCGCCCCTCCGACTCCGCCTCTTCGCCTATATAAAGGTCCCAGACCTAAAACCTCGAGACGGAAAAGCCACGGTACGAGAAACCATCCAGAGCCGCCGCCATCGCGAAGCCAAGATCTGGGGGACAGGAGTCTCTGTTCCGGCACGCCGCCGGGACGGGGAAGTGCCCCCGGAAGGCTTCTCCATCGACACCGCTGCCATCTCCACCGCCATCTTCATCAACGCTGCTGTCTCCCATGAGGAGGGAGTAGTTCTCCATCGAGGCTCGGGGCTGTACCGGTAGCTATGTGGTTCATCTCTCTCCCTATGTACTTCAATACAATAATCTCATGAGCTGCCTTACATGATTGAGATTCATATGATGATGCTTGTAATCTAGATGTCATTATGCTAGTCAAGTGGATTTTACTTATGTGATCTCCGGAGACTCCTTGTCCCACGTGTGTAAAGGTGACAGTGTGTGCACCGTGTGGGTCTCTTAGGCTATATTTCACAGAATACTTATTCACTGTTATGAATGGCATAATGAAGTGCTTATTTATATCTCTTTATGATTGCAATGTGTTTTGTATCACAATTTATCTGTGTGCTACTCTAGTGATGTTATTAAAGTAGTTTATTCCTCCTGCACGGTGTAATGGTGACAGTGTGTGCACCGTGTTAGTACTTGGCGTAGGCTATGATTGTGATCTCTTGTAGATTATGAAGTTAACTATTGCTATGATAGTATTGATGTGATCTATGCCTCCTTTCGTAGCGTGAAGGTGACAGTGTGCATGCTATGTTAGTACTTGATTTGGTTATGTTGATCTGTCATGCACTCTAAGGTTATTTAAATATGAACATCGAATATTGTGGAGCTTGTTAACTCCGGCATTGAGGGTTCGTGTAATCCTACGCAATGGTGTTCATCATCCAACAAGAGTGTAGAGTCTAGCATCTATCTATTTATTTATGTGATCAATGTTGAGAGTGTCCACTAGTGAAAGTATGATCCCTAGGCCTTGTTCCTAAATACTGAAATCACTGCTTGTTTACTGTTTTACTATGTTTCTACTGCCTGCAATATTACCACCACCAACTATACGCCAGCAAGCACTTTTCTGGCACCGTTGCTACTGCTACTATTTATTCATACCACCTGTATTTCACTATCTCTTCGCCGAACTAGTGCACCTATTAGGTGTGTTGGGGACACAAGAGACTTCTTGCTTTGTGGTTGCAGGGTTGCATGAGAGGGATATCTTTGACCTCTTCCTCCCTGAGTTCGATAAACCTTGGGTGATCCACTTAAGGGAAACTTGCTGCTGTTCTACAAACCTCTGCTCTTGGAGGCCCAACACTGTCTACAAGAATAGAAGCACCCGTAGACATCAGAGCTCTTCGCGGATTTTTGGGCCTCGCAGGATACTACCAGCGATACATCCAGGACTTCGGCCTCATCGCTGCGCCCCTCACGCGCCTGCTTCGCCGCGACGCCTTCTCCTGGGACGAGGAGGCGGCCACGGCCTTCGTCGCCCTGCAGCGGGCACTCACGACGGGTCCCGTTCTTCAGATGCCGGACTTCGACGAGCCATTCGTGGTGGACTGCGACGCCTCCGGCATTGGCTTCGGCGCCGTCCTTCACCAGGGCGAGGGTCCACTCGCCTTCTTCAGTCGCCCCTTCGCCGCGCGCCACCACAAGCTCGCCGCATATGAGCGCGAGCTGATCGGGCTGGTCCAGGCGGTGCGCCACTGGCGGGCGTATCTTTGGGGCCGGACATTCCGTGTGCGCATGGACCACTACAGCCTGAAGTTCTTGCTGGATCAGCGCCTCTCCACCGTGCCGCAACACCAGTGGATCAGCAAGCTCTTCGGCTTCGATTTCACCGTCGAGTACCGTCCCGGCCGCCTCAACACAGTCGCCGACGCCCTGTCCCGCCGACACGTTGACGACACTGCGGACGCGCCCACAGTCGGTGCAGCCCTCTGCATCCACTCCGGGCCATCTTTCGCATTCATCGACGAGGTTCGCCGCGCTACTGCCACGGCTGCGGATGCGCAGCAGCTGCGCCAGCGCCTGGCCGACGGCGAGCTGGCCGCGCCATGGTGCCTAGACGAGGGACTACTCCTCCATGGACGCCGCATCTTCGTGCCGGATCATGGAGACCTGCGCCACCAGGCCTTGTCCTTGGCGCATTCTGCAGGTCACGAGGGCGTCCAGAAGACCCTGCACCGTCTCCGCGCTGATTTTTACATTCCAGGGGATGGCGCCCTGGTGCGAGACTGGGTGCGGGCGTGTGTCACATGCCAGCGGAACAAGACGGAGACGCTCCGTCCGGCGGGCTTGCTGCAGCCGCTGGACGTGCCGTCCCAGGTGTGGGCGGACATCTCCATGGACTTCATCGAGGGGCTGCCGAAGGTTGGCGGCAAGTCCGTCATCCTCACGGTGGTTGACCGCTTCTCCAAGTACGCGCACTTCATCGCCCTCGGCCATCCCTATACGGCGGCGTCCGTGGTACGCGCTTTCTTCGACGGCATCGTTCGCCTCCACGGGTTTCCGTCCTCCATCGTCAGTGATCGTGATCCTGTGTTCACGGGTCACGTCTGGAGGGACCTCTTTGGGTTGGCGGGCGTGAAGCTCCGCATGAGCACGGCGTTTCATCCTCAGACGGACGGCCAGTCCGAGGTCGTCAACAAGATCATCGCCATGTACCTGCGCTGCATCACCGGGGATCGTCCACGAGCTTGGGTGGACTGGCTGGCGTGGGCCGAGTACTGCTACAACACGTCCTACCACTCCACGCTGCACGCTACTCCCTTTGAGGTGGTCTACGGGAGGCCACCACCGGCGATGCTTCCCTATGCGTCTGGCACGGCCCGTACTGAGACGGCGGATGACCTGCTGCGTACCCGCGACGAGATACTGGCTGAGGCGCGCCAGCGACTTCTTCAGGCTCAACAGCTGGCCAGGAAGTACTATGATGCACACCATCGCGAGGCGGAGTTTGCGGCGGGCGACTGGGTCTGGCTACGTCTTCTTCACCGGACGACCCAGTCCTTGGACCCGCGCTCCAAGCGCAAGTTGGGACCTCGTTACGCCGGTCCTTTCCGTGTGCTGGAGCGCATCGGCAAGCTCGCCTACCGCCTTGAGTTGCCTGCGGGTTCGCGCCTCCACGATGTTTTCAACGTCGGCCTCCTGAAGGCCTACCGGGTCGACCCTCCTTCTGCACCACCAGCTCTTCCACCTACTTCGGATGGGCGTCTCGAGCCTGCCCCGGCGAGTGTGGCTCGCGTGTTGAAGGCTCAGCAGCGCCGTGGTGTTTGGCACGTCTTGGTGCATTGGTCCGGCCTGCCCGAGGATGAGGCGACTTGGGAGAAGCTTGAAGATCTCCGCCAGCAGTTTCCAGAAGTTCAGCTCGAGGACGAGCTGTTTGAGAAGGCGGGGAGAGATGTTATGGTCGGTTTGACCTATACACGCAGGAAGCCCACTAGTGGCTAGTTGTGGGCTTAGCCCAAGTAAATTAGGGGCTTAGCCCAAGTAAATTAGGGTTTCGAGGAGGCCGTCCTCCTATATAAACACTTGTATCCCTTCGAGATTAATCAGACAATAATTCAGTATCATTACTGTCTCGTCTCCTGAAGGGAGACGGGAGACCCCTGCGCCCGCCGCACCAACCCTAGCCGCCGCCTCCTTCCTCCGCGGCGGCGCCCAGCCGCCGGCGCCGAGCTCTCCAACCTCTCCGCCCTCACTTCCACCCTTACAACCTCCGTCCTAGACCCGGTAGAACCCTAGCCCCTACCATTCTCCCCACCACAGATTCTCCCCATCGTTTTTCAAAATCTAGCTTCTCCAGAAGTAGGAGCTCAAAATAAGTTGCCCTTATCCCTCGTCCAATCGTTGGCATAAGATATGGGGGACAGAAAACTTGCAGACATGGCGTACACTCTAATATATGAATTTTCAAGAGGGCTACTATATCAATTTTCTTCACGAGGCTCGGAATGGTGTTTTGACTCATAGATCTACATGCATCTATTATTGAAAATCTATACCTAATAATAAAGGGAGAAGCGTTTCCGTGGTTTGGTCCGTATGTTTCCGTGGTCCGTGGCCGGTTGGTTTCGTCGGTCGCCCCGTCTCCTGCTGTGTATGTAAGAGCATCTCCACTCGTCCCCCCGACGAGGCCCCCGAGCGACGTTTTTTCCATCCGGACGGCGAAATTCGGCCCAGTCGCGCCCCCGGTTCCTCGTTTTCGTCCGGATTTGACCCTTCATCCATCCGGCGAGCCCACGCCATCCCCGGCCCCCCGGGGCGCGCTCGGGGACTCCGGACGAAGCTAAACCAACCGCCCACGCCCACGTGTCTCCTCTTTCGTCCGGATTCCCCGAGCCATCCTCTTTTTCCCCGAGAAACGCCGCTTGGGGAGCACACGACTGGGAAACTACTGCCCCCCACGCCAAATCTTCCTCCAATCCGGACGAAAAATTCGCCGGATTTGGGCGTGGGGAGCGCCAACGAGTGGGGATGCTCTAATTGTCACGCTAAATCGTATGCAAGTAGGACAGCACAGTCCAGGCATATGAGGAATCTACGAGTAAACAAGGAAAAACGGCGGACGCACGCACCCAGACTCCTCCCGGCCGGTATCGACAAGGAAACCAACACGCTCACGCCTCCTTCCCATATAGACTGGGCACGGCCGGTGCCCCCTTCAGGAACTACGGAAGTCTTTCGTGGGCGCCAGCCGGCTCGCGTCAATGCCTCAATGGCGTCCAAGTTGTGCCCCGAGGTTGGCGAGGATACGCTGTAGGAGCTGCAGTGCGGCGAGGTCGAAGACGATGGCCATGGCCTTGAGCACGAAGGTGACGTTCCCTTGAGCTGTGGATGTAGCTCGCCGGATTTAGCTCGCCACCTCGAAACCGAGCTTTCTGTCAGCAATGGATCTCCATGGTCGACGAATCATCCTCCAAAATCCCGTGATGCATAAATATAAGCACGGGCCCTCGCCGGAGTTGTCGTCTTGCTGGAGTGACCGCCTGCCGCACTTACGAGTCACTGCCTGAGCGACGCTCGCGGTTCACCTGCGTGGACTAGGAGCCTTGGCTGTGCCTCGCTCAGTTCGCAATCTTCCTGGTCCATGTCCTGTCCGCAAAGACCATGGCAAATGCATTTTTGTCCTTCTCAATTTACAGGATTTTGCGCTAGATTAAAGTTCCAGGAAGAAGCTGTTATGTTTCTCGCGTTGGGCAGACTGGCAGATTTGCAGCTTAGCAGCTCGACAAAAATTCAAGGGAAGAAGATTGTGAACACCTAAACAGGCCTCGTGTATTTTCAGATCCTTCAAAAAAATAAATAGTGGATCTGGCAACCGTGGCTGGTTGCGGCCAAGATCCGTCCTCGCTTGCCTCTGGCTGGTCGATCCGGCGCTGGATTCGCCATCTACCTCTCGGCGTTCTGCCACGCGAGGGCTGCGCCAGTAGCAGCGGCCGGAGAGATAAAAACCGCCGCGCAGGAGCAGCTAGAATATATGCTCACCAAAGATGATGATGGGCTGTTGCTGGCCTTCAATGTCGAGGCAAGTCTTTGTTCATTGATTGCATCGGAGATTTTGTTCTTGAATTCATGGATGCGGCCGCGTTCGCAACATCGCTCTTCCAGTAGAGAATATGAAAACAAATAAACATCTTGAAGGCAAAGTCACCAATGCTAGCTAGATGCCAGCTATTACCTTTATCCATAAAAAGATGTCACAAATTCGTCTAAATTTAGTTGTATCTAGGTACTTTTTAGCGTATAGTTATATCTAAATTAAGACAAATCTTTGACATACTTTAATAGACCGAGGGAGTGCTAGCTTTCAAATACGCAATGAATTTTTTTATTCTCCGACTCAAAGGTAGTCTTTCTGAACTTGGTTTTTCTAGCGTTTGAATCATTTACTATGACTGCTATATGAAAACTGCTAACAACAGGGACTATATGAAAATTGCAATTTTTTATTTTTCATTTTGAAGTTTAATATATTTTCTCTGCCGCGGCAACGCGCGGGCATTGTCCTAGTACATTTAAAATATCAAAGAAATCCAAAAAGATCCTGGTGTACATCTTTGGACATTCTGTGTTTGCACATAAAGTATTGCCGATTCTTTTTTGTGGTCTGTGTAAAAAAGGATAACTATCTTGAAGCTCCGGAAATTATCTTTTTACCATGAAAAATGTCATTTTTCGCAAAACTTTGTGTGCACATGTAGAATATTTTCATGTAACACTCTAATATATTCTAGCATTTTTGGACATTTCAAAATACCTGTTTTTTCACCGGTGAGTGCATCTACGCCCAGGAGGCAAAATGTATTTCCGTATGTTTTTGCACTTAGGAGCATACGGTCCTAGTTTTTGAAACGAGTTTTAAATGCATTTTAATATGTCAAAAATTCCAATAAAAAGTGTCGTGCATGTATCTCAACGTTCTATGGCTCTAAAAGTTGTTTCACGAAAAACAATACTTTTTGTGTCATGTGTGAAAAAGATAAAATTCGGTGCTAAAAAAGTTTTCACCGGCTATTTCTTTATTTTTCTCACACGGGACATTAAAATTTTTTTTTCCGTGAAACTTGGCGTGCGTACATATAAATATCAAGTTATGCACGCAAATTTTTTATCAGTATATTTTAAAATAGTTTTCTTGATGGCAGGAGCATATGCACGAGAAACAAAAGTGAATTTCCGTATTTTTCTCAGCTTTTGAGTTTTTGTTTTGTTTTGAGGAGGATCTCGGGTTTTTGTTGTTGTGTGGGCCTTAGCACACTCGGCCCCGCATTCTTTCATCGTTGTTGGGGTGAGGCAGGCCCAAGAAGTCAGACGGCAGCGCTTGTCCCCTCGCAACAAAGACGAGGCCCCAGATCGACGAAGCAAGCAACCACACCGCACCCAAAGTCCCAAACCATAGCCGACGCCTCCTCCTCCTCCTCCTCCGGGTTCTTGCGGCGTGCCCGTGCCTCCTAGGTGCCATCATGCCATTGCGCTCTCCCTCCAGCACGGGTCGGCAGGATATGGGGCCCCGTGATTCGCCACCGTCGGAGGTACCTGATTCCGCTCTCGTTCGATCTACCCACATACGATGTCTGCAACTGGCTGTCCGACTACCTAGTTCTGATGAGATCGATCGTCTATCACCGAATTAACCAATAGGACCCGATCAAACAGCTTTTATACTAACACAGTATATGTTTTGCCATGGGCCTTTATCCCCGAAAACAACAAATATAGGGGTTTCGATGCAATTACCCTGTTAAGACCTTTGTTAGCAGGGTTTCTGTAATTTGACCCAACAATGGTGAATTTTGCCACTTAAATATGCACAGTAAGTCCTCTCAAAAAATGAGCACAATAACCGCTGGATTGCAGAGGAGGCCTATCTTGGAGTGATATGTGCTAAATTTGTTACTTTTGCTTCTTTTCTTTTTTTAACTTAGTAACTTTTGTGTTTCTCCAAATATAACTTTGACCCTATTTTACACTCCCACCGATCCATAATAAGTGTCAAGAGTTTAGTTTAAATTTGAGCTAATTTATTATGGATCGGAGGGAGTAGCTTCTATATCAATGTTGTTATAACTTGTGCTATTGTTAAATCATTTCCAAAAACACGTATATTAGTATTAATTTCATATAGTCGATCTTGATAGCTTTAGGCATACAAGTGGTCAAAATTTTGAAATTTCTTAGCTAATTGCAAGCCATGCTCTCTCGTTTGCATCCACGAACATACATGAATAGCTGTTTTAGCTTATGCATTACCATCTCAACTTTATTTGTCTGATTAATCCTAGCTGGGTGGATCCGGCAATGGAGCAAGAGCTGATGTTGCTAGGAAGACGAAGGAGGTTGAACGTATGTTGTCAAAGTTAGAAGAAGCGGGAGTGGAGATAGATGACAAGATAGCTAGTATTATTGATGATGAGATAGCTAGAATTAGAGCTGAAGTTGAGAGGTAATTAATTGGAGGCGATACACCTTATTTGTTTTGTACTAAAATGAAACGATGTTAACATTCATGCATTATGCACATCCTTTTGACAGGGAGAAAAACATCGATGCGCTAAAAGACAACGGGTACCTGGTACTGTACACTATATCAACTGTTGCTATTGGTTTCTTGTTGGGAGCAGACTTTGTTGCAAAGTCCCTCCCTGCGCAACTGGCCAAGATTATCCTTTTTGGTGGAAAATAGCGTAGGGCTTGCAGGGTCCACTCTGCTTATATGGTATTTAAAACCAAGTAGGTAGTCTTGGTACCTAGCTATGGTATGCAAAACCTGTTTATGTTGTCTGATAATTGTCATGCTATACTGGGGCTATTGGCATATAATAATGTAACTAGTGTTAACACCATGTAGCTGCATGGAACAGGTGCTCTGTTAAGTGTTAAGTACTGCAGGTTAATGATTGTTTGGTAATTAAATCTGGCATGCGCGTTCATGGTATGATACTTAATCAAATGGTGGTTTAGTACCTGTGGCTTCATCCGCGTAAACTGCTTGCAGAAATCATACATTGCCACTGTTTTGTCATATATCATATATTAGAATCTCCAATATCCGGCTTTGGACATTTTCAGTATTTGTTACTCTTTTGTTTGTCAGCTGAACCTGCAAAGGGGCAATATGAATATTGTCAAAATGAAAGGTGAGAAAGAGAGGGTGTGCTTGACAGATTTTGTTAACATCTGAGTTTGAGCAGGTTTTATAGCTTCTATATCAATGTTTTTATAACTTGTGCTGTTGTTAAAATCATTTCCAATAAAAGTATATTTGTAAAATTTCATGTAGTCAATCTTGATAGCTTTAGGCATACAAATGGTCAAGCTTTTGAAATTTTTTTAGTCAAGCCATGCTCTCTCGTTTGCATCCACTAACATACATGAATAGCTGTTTTAGCTTATGCGTTAACATCAGAATTTTATTTGTCTAATTAATCCTAGTTGGGTGGATCCGGCAATGGAGCTAGAGCTGATGTTGCTAGGAAGACGACGGAGGTTGAACATATGTTTGCAAATTTAGAAGAAGGAGTGGAGATAGATGGCAAGATAGCTAGTATTCTTGATGATG
Source organism: Lolium perenne (assembly GCF_019359855.2). Lineage (NCBI taxonomy): Eukaryota > Viridiplantae > Streptophyta > Magnoliopsida > Poales > Poaceae > Lolium > Lolium perenne. The sequence continues at coordinate 186,433,279 of NC_067246.2, read as the reverse complement.
AGATAGCTAGAATTAAAGCGGAAGCTGAGAGGTAATTAATTGGAGGCGGTACACACCTTATTTGATTTGTACTAAAATGAAATGATCTTAACATTCATGCATTATGCACATCCTTTTGACAGGGAGAAAAAGATCAATGAGCTAAAAATCAACGGGTGTGTGATACTGTACACTATATCAGTGATTGCTATTGGTTTCGTGCTTGGAGCGGACTTTGTTGAACAGTCCCTTCCTGCGCTCGTGGCCAAGGCTATCATTTTCGGTGACAGAATACCCTAGGGCTCGTGGGTCCACTCTGCTTATGATATGTAAAACCAAGTAGGGTAGTCTTGGTAAAGCATTGTTAGCTAGCTATGGTATACAAAACCTGTTTATGTTGTCTGATAATTGCCGTGCTATACTGTAGTTTTTGGCCTATAATTATGTAACTCTTACTGGTAACACCATGTGCTGTTCTAAACTGCATGGAACAGGTGCTCTGTTAAGTGCTGCAGGTTAATTAGTGTTTGGTAATTGAATCTGGTGTGCGTGTTCATGGTAAGATACTTAATCGAATGATCGTTTAGTACCTGTGGCTTCACCCGCGTAAACTGCTTGCATGATCATACATTGTCACTGTGTTGTCATACATCATAGTATATTGGAATCTCCAATTACCGGCTTTGGACATTTTCAGTATTTGTTACCTTTGGTTTGTCAGCTGAACCTGCAAAGGGGCAATACGGATATTGTCAGCATGAAACATCAGAAAGAGAGTGTGTGCTTGACAGGTTTTGTTGACATTGAATTTGAGCAGGTTTTTTTTATCGTTGGGTTTGACATTGAGTTTGAGCAGATCTTTAACTGGGCTTGACAGATTTTGTTGCATGGCGTTTTCATATTGAGGGAGATTGATATGTCTAAAAATAGGTGCTCAGGCACCAGAACAAGCGCGATCAACAACAGGCCATGCCCGAGCATGAAAGTGTGGGTCATGTGGCTGTCAGACTAAAACCTACAACAGGCCGTGCCCGAGCATGAAAGTGTGGCTGTCAGACTAAAACCTACGGAAAAGATGAAGCATATATTCGTAAAAAGATGACGAAGTAGAACCATCCAAACCAACTTCGCAGCCTCTCTTCCTCCCCCCCTCTCCTCTCCCCTCTAGTTGAGAGTCTACTGTGAGATACCGGGCTGCCCCCGAGCCCTCTCTGGTGGCGTGGCCGGCCGGAGATGGCGAAGGGGAGGTGCCGGAGTAGTTGGTAGGACTAGATTTAGGTTTTACGGCCGTTTGCCGGTAGATTGAAGTAGGGCACGAGATCGGTTGGGCCAGATCTTGTGCATCATCTTGTGCATCCTGAGCAGGTGGCTCTTCCTCGTCGAGCTCCAGCGGTCGGAGACGGTGAGCTCTCCCACCTCAGGGATCTCTGCTAATAAGGTCCAGCTTAGTTCCTGCTCCTCCAGGATTCAAGTTGCTCTGCTGCTCCGTCTTCCTCCTCTAGCCGACCATGGAGGTGAGGTGATGAGGGAGGCGGGATATTTTTATAATTTGCCACGCTTTAGTTAGGTTCTTTATAATTTGCCACACATTACTTGATCTTCTACTATTTGCCACACATTACATCAATTCCTTACTAATTTGCCCTTTTCCTCTCTTTACAGATTTATTCATTTTTTTAAACTCCAAAATACACTGCCAAATACAGTACCTTGGTACCAGTTGGCAAACGTATCAGATCTGATTGATCGATCAACCTTCGGCATGAGAGGAAAAAACAGAGTATCCCGAGAAACAGCTGGGCTGGAGCGCCGCCACCGCACGGATAAAGCACGCACAGCAACCTTCCTCCCGGCGGCGACCACGTACAACACGCCCACCATGACGGCGGAGGAGGTGCAGAGTTGCCGCTCGGGCAGAAGCCCTCCTCGACAAATTAAATCTTCCTGCCTTACACAGCTAATGTCTACAAGGCATCGCTCATATTGGTCTTCATGAGGGAGAGCATAATTGCAAGGCTCGTCGCCAAGTACAGAATATAGAGGAGTCAATTCAATTCATGTCTAGTATAGTTTTCATAGTGAAAACTAAATCTGCCACTGCTATCATATTTTAGCTCTCACCGATTAATCATGGCTTGACCCTGAGGAGTATCAGTATTGGAGATTCTATAATTTTTAGATGGGTGGAGATTAACAGGAGACTGCAGTTGCTAATCAGTTTGGGCAAGGTGGGTTGTGCAATCTGTTATATGTTGCAGCACGTTCTTACCTTCTCGAACTCATTAACCTTCTCCATGGTTACCACTCATGGCTCCGCTACTCATGGTCCGGCCACTGCTGCCCCCGGCGATCCCGCCTAGATCCTCTGTGTATATCGTCTCCAGTATTTTTTGTCCCTTGCTGCAGGGGAACGAGTGGGGATTGATCCATAGACTCGGCCTGGTTTGGTCCAGCCAGGTATCATTTGCCACAGGGTAATGTATTTAGCAGTGTATTTTGAAGTTTAAAAAATGAATAAATCTGTAAAAAGAGGAAAAGGGCAAATTAGCAAGGAATTAATGTAATGTGTGGCAAATAGTAGAAGATCAAGTAATGTGTGACAAATTATAAAGAACCTAACTAAAGCGTGGCAAATTATAAAATCTCCCGACGAATTTGGGCACGAACGGCGGCCTTACGGGTGACCTTGCCGGAAAAAAAAGAGGAACCGAGCCGATTGGGTGCTGGGCCGACAATAGGGAGCAGGCCCAGGGTGAGGCCCATGTACTAGTTGCTTCCAAACCCCCAGAGGCCCAAGAGGCAGGACTGCCAGTCCAAGCCATGGGCCAACCCTACTCGTAGTCCTTCACCAGGAGGACGAGAGAAGCACAAAGAAGGCAACCGCACAAAACCCTACTCCCTGCCTCCCTCCCGCGTTTATTCGTGCTCACACTCGCCGGTTCCATGGCGCTGTCTCCCTCCAGCATTCGTCGGCAGGATGTGCCCCCCCGTGATTCGCCACAGGGGGACTCTCCGCCTCCCACCTCTCAGGTACCTAGTTCCGCTCTCGTTTGATCGATCCTCCTATGAGGCTACGATGCCTGCAACTCGCTGTCGGACTGCCTTGTTCTGACGAGATCCATCGTTCATCACCAAATTAACCAGTAGAACCCATCAAACGGTTTTTACGCCAACAAATTATATGTTGCACCTTATCCTTTACTGAGACAATACTTGTCAGTGGAGTAACGAAGATGTAGGATTCCCCGGAAAAAAAAGACGTAGGTTTGATTCAATTTCCTAGTTCAGACTTCAGACTTGAGACCCTTGTTAGGAGAGGTTTCTGTAATTTGACCCAGTAATGGTGGATATAGCCACTGAAATGTGCACAATAAGTGCCGGAATGCAGAGGAGGCCTATCTTAGATAGATTCATGTGGTGATAATTAGTTTTTACTGAATCAAGTTTTAGTGGGTGTGCCCATGGCCCTGGTGCTGGCCCAGCTCGCACATTGAGTACACAGCAGATATGTTGAACAGGTAATTCCATGATATATGGGCGTTTGATTTACTTGGAGGGAAGACGAGTATTCCATCCTTCTGCTTTTTCTTTCCTTAGTGACTTTTTTGTGGTTGCCAACTTTGAGCACTATTGTATAGCTTCTCTATCAATGTATATGTTCTGAATTGTACTGTCGTTAAAGCATTATAAAAACCACTATAGTAATATAAATTTCATATAGTCTGCCTTGATAGCTTTAGACATACCGATACCGGTGGTCAAACTTTGCAAAGTTTGATATATGGAATCTAAAAGGACTATTGTTAGCCAATTGCAGCCACGCATGCTGTCTCGTTAGCAGGTACAATTATGCACAGAATGCTCTGATGACAGAGGCGTTGGCTTGCCGTGATGGGATTGAGCTTGCAAAATCCCTTGCGGTCCGGCAAGTTATTATCGAGACAGACTGTCATGGGAATCCTCCATCAAGTTCAAACGCATGCCTCACAGTTGGCTGGGTGTAGCTTACGCTTTACTAGACGAGAAACAAACTATGGGTTGTGTGCAAAGCAAGCTAGCTGTGAAAATATTAATAGCTTCTTTTAATATAGTTAGCCTTGTATAGTTTCTTTTTTCTTTTCATTGAACTTCTTTTGTAGCTCTGCTACCTCCTTGTATGCTCCCGTCTTCTCGACGGCTTCTTCTAATATACAATGACGCATGCTAGGCATGTGTTCGAGAAAAAAAATTAATAGCTCGTGGGTAGGCACGACACCTCCTTTCCTTGTAAGTTGTGTTCAACATGATTGTAACTTGCTTGGAAAAATATAAATGAAGCCGTGTGCTTTTCTAAAAAAAAAACTCTTTTTTTCTTTCTTAGAGGTCTAGAATGCAAAAGTTGAGGACTTGTCTGTAATTTGCTCACTCTTTCGGGTCCTCTTTGTAACTTGTGCACCGCTTTAATACAGCTTCCAGGCCCTTTGGGCCTTTATCTATTAAAAAAAGAAGCATGCATGAATAGCTTTTTTAACTCATGTATCAGTCTCTCAGTTGTAATCTCTGATTAATCTTACCAGGGTGGATCCAGCAATGGAGCAAAAGCTGATGTTGCTAGGAAGACGAATGACATTGATCATTTCTTCGCAAAATTAGAAAAGGAAGGATTGGAGATAGATGGCAATATAGGTAGTATTATTGATAATGGGATGGCTAGAATTAAAGCTGAAGCCGCAAGGTAATTAATTGAGGCACTAAAACTTATTTGATTTTTTAATCAAATGAAATGATCCTAACATTTATGCATTATGCACATCCTTTTGATAGAGAGAACATCGCTGAACCAAAAAGCAAGGTGTTGGTCTTACTGCTCACTATTGCATCTGGTACTCTTGGTTTCTTCCTGGGTGTGGAATGGCAAGAAAATAACATCCGTAAGAACATCTCCAAGGAACTTGCCAAGAAGAGACGTGCTTAGTTAAATACCTAAGGCTTGCAGGTGAACCAACTAAGTAAAATAGGAGAACATTGTTGGCCAATTATGGTATGCAAAACCTAAGTTTTCTGTTTCATGTTATACTGTTTTTTTTGGCATAATATAATGTAACTCTTATTTGGTACCACCATGTCGCTGTTCTAAGCTGAGTAATTGCAGAAGGGTGTGTGCAGTGATTATCTATTGACCGTTCTGATAATTTATGAAATAATCACTGATATGACAATCAGGTGGTGGTTTAGGATTTTTGGCTTCACTTGTATCGATTGTTACAGAAATCATACACTGTCACTGTTTTGTCATATATTGGAATCGTTAATTACTGGCTTTGTCCCATGGGCTCTTCTACAGTTGGTCTTCATTTTCAGCATTTATTGCTCTTTTTTGTAAATGTTCATTGGTTTGTCAGCTCAGCCTGCGAAGGAGCAATTCGGGTGTTCATCTTTGAACCTGTTGCTCAGCCTAGATGAGGTTCAGTGGTGATCTAAGGGAACCAATTCCTGATGCCAGCATGCATGTTCCATATTACTGCTCTATTTCATAGTGCGACCGCATGTGGAATGCACACAATCTACTAGCCATATCAGGTTAGGGATCGAGAGTTCGAGACAAGGCAGGATACGGATAGTTGTGCACCACATAGGCTACTTGACTCAACTATCTGAGTGATCCACTCCTTGCAGGAGCTTCCTGCTATTGCAACGCAATGAATGCTTCCCACGCTAGCAGTCTAGGAACAAGATGCATTTTGCACACGCCATGGGCTTGCAACCATAATAGGAACTTGGAGCTACTAATATTCCTTCCACGCACTTATTTCTCCTGTCAATTACAAAAATATATTCATTTGTCCTCTAGGTGTCTTTGACGCAGAAAAACCTGCTTAGACGTTTTCTCTGCCTAGAAGCTTTTGCTGCAATCATGTGATTACAGGAGTACTTTGTCTCTGTACAAAGGAAACAACTAGGAATGATTTGTTTGGGAAAAGAATAAAAGCTTCTAGGGTTGCGCAATATCACAATTTGATTATATAGTTCGTTGGGTTGTGTCAGGCAAACATTGCTTCGTCTAGTGGGGGGTGGGGCACACAGTTAGGGAGGACGATGGCAGTATGCAAGATATGAATTTGGGTCACTTATTAATTGCAAACATCGTGCTCAATCCTCTAAAAAAAATCGTCCTCAATTTATCAAATTGATTGCTTAGATGATGTAGGCGAGTGCTGCCCCCTGGATCGCTGATATATAGTTTACCGTGCATTGTACATCAGCAATTGTAAACAACATTCAAGTGTTAGCATCTTAATTTAGAACTACTAAATATGATAGGTAAGCCGAAGGGAACAGGTGCTGTAGTTATAGAAAGGCATCAGAGCAGCAGTAGTTGAGGATATAGGTGAGACAATTATACATGTTATTACTTATATTACAGCATACCGTGACTGTCCATGTTGGTGTACTACCAAGGGAGCAGCATATTATCATCGATTCCCGCCACGGCTACATCCTTCTCATGAATTGGGATGAGTCGTTGCTCACCTTGTCCAACCCCCTGATGCGATTGAGCAAAACTTTCTGAAATACTTTACATTCTAGGCGTAAAATTTGTTCTAGACATTTTCATAGTTAAATTTTGAGAGTTAGTTGAGTTGATTGTTAGATAGATATAATATTAAAAAAATATTGTCCTTGATTTATTCTGCCTGTGTTTGAGTATCTTTACTGGAGACTTTTGGGTGACTGACATATAAACAAAGGTTAAAAATTAGAACCCAGTTTCTATTCCATGTTTAGACTCGAGGGAGCTACTCAGCTACATATGAGATTGAGGGTGCGTTGAAGAACAGGGGAATCATCTACTTTTTTATGTCAGCTTTAGTCTTCAGATAAACCAATCGATTGCAGTTATGATGTATTCTTTTATTCTTCTATTTAGAATCCGAAGAAGAAGAATAAAATCCATTAGAATAATTTATTTTTCATTCTTAAATTAAGTAATAAAAATAAAGAAATAATTAAAGAATACAATCCTTGTCGAATTAGCAAAGATTTAGCTTCGAAATCCTTTCATTTAATTAGCCAGCCCAGCTTTTTTCTATGCTCTGATTTCTGAGGCCTGGTTTAGCTTGGATACCCCTTTATTTAAATTGAATTTCTTTTTTCCAAAATATAATTTACCAAATTTTTCATGACTCTGAGGTTCAACCCAATTCATCTTTTATTTCTTTTTCCTTCCGATACTAAGTAAAAGGATTGAAAAGGGTCAAATTTGGGGCAAATCGATGACTGGAAATATCAATGATATATTCAGTTAGGACTATCATGAGCAAAGTTCATGTGCAGGCACAAATGTAATAATTGAAGCAATTTGGATATAAAAAACATAGGTACCAAAGAGGCAAAGAGAGAATAGATTAACCATAACTTGCAAAATCCCTAGCGTCAGAAGCACATCAGCGATCTCCTCCTCGGCAGATCCAACACCAGCAAGCTCTGTTCTGTTCGTGGATAATAAACACGACATGAAAAAAATAGATAAGAAAAAAAGTGAAAGGATGTAAACCATGAGGAGATACGGAGGGAGTACATTCCAAATACGATTCGGGTAGGCCTTCCGCTATGAGCTCCACGCCCGCGTCGTAGTCACCCTGCTCGCCATGGGAGGGCAGACCCATCACATAGCTCCTCTTCAGAAGTGGCATGGGTGAGGTGAGTCCACCCGGAGCGCTGGTTTCTTGGGTGGGCATCGCCGGAAGGAAGAAGCTGTTAAGGGAGGGATGGTGGAGGCGATGTCTTCCTCTCTTCCGCTGCCGCTGGGCATCCTCCCCGGTGGCATCGTTGTCGTCCCTTCCGGCGCAGGTGATTCTCCGCCCTGCTGGCCGGCGTGGCCTGCCTCCAAGACAGCGGACTCCCCTTCCACCGGCCACATTGATTGGGAATTGGGATAGACCCACAACCAGCAACCCCACTCGCGGCAACGCAGGCCCACAAGCCCATGCATGCACCGGCAAAAGGCTGAGGAGCCAGCGATTGTAAGAGCATCTCCACTCGTCCCCCCGAACAGGCCCCCGGCGAGCGTTTTTTCCATCCGGACGGCGAAATTCGGCCCAGTCGCGCCCCCGGTTCCTCGTTTTCGTCCGGATTTGGGCCTAAATTCATCCGGCGATCCCACGCCCCCGGCCCCCGGGAGCGCTCGAGGACTCCGGACGAAAGCAGCGCGCGAACGGCGAGGAAACTTCCCGCGCGTCTCGGTGGCCCCAACTTGTCGGCGAGAGAAGCCGATCGTCGTCCTCATCGCATCGTCTTCCGCGCGCTGTAAAGCACTGCCGCCGGTCTGCATTCGCCGGCCACGCGGCGAGTTAATGTCGTCGTCTTCCGCGCGCTGTAAAGCTTTGCGCCGGCATGCATTCGCCGGCCACGCGGCGAGTAATGTCTTCGTCTTCCGCGCACGCATCGTCTTCCGCGCGCACTAAAGGCTGCCGCCGGTCAGCTCGCCGCGATCCACGCGGCATTTAATCCCCGCGCCAGCCACGCCTATATACGCCGGTCCGCTCGCCGCGAGGCGTACCCCGTGCTCCACTCTCCCTCCATTCTCCCTCTACTCTCAAGATGGCGTTCTACGACGACGACGGCGCAGCCAACAACGGCTTCGCCCGCCGGTCTCTCCACGCGTGGGAGGGGCACCTCCTCCACCAGGCGGGGTACCCCTGCCCGCCGGACACGAGGCCTCCCGGAGGCGGCTGGCGGCTAAGTGCTGGCGGCGTTCCAATCCCGCCGCCGCCGCGGGGCCATGCCCTCGACGTCGCCATCGAGGAGGCGAGGATGACGATGACCGACGAGGAGCGCGCCGACCCGCGCCACCACCCCGACAACTACACGCGGTGGAACTCCTACTTCCTCCAGCGGTGGGAGCGGAGGCGGCGGCCTACGACGGCCGCCGCCTCCGCTGCGCGCAACAACGCCGCGGGCCGCCGACGGTGGTGGGGCGCGCGGGCCGGACACTCGAGGCCGTCATCGAGCACATCGAGGGCGGCAACTCCCCGGTGCTCACGATGCCCCCTCTATCGGCATCGAGGGCATCGGCGAGCCGCCGTCGGGGAAGCGTGCGGCGGCCACGGCGCATGGCTGCCGGCTCGTCGTCTTCGAATCGGCGTCAAGGTCATCCTTGGCGCCGGTGAAGAGGAGGAGGCGACGTCGCCTTCGGCGCCGGTGCGCGTCAAGAAGGAGCGGCGTCTCCGCCCGGCGACCGAAGGCGCGACGGCGGCGCCCTCGTCATCCGAGAAACGACCTTCCGCGCCGCGGAGCGGCCGGAAGAAGACGAAGAAAGAGGCCGCCGCAAGCCGGCTCGCCGAGGAGGAGGCGAAGCGCGCGGAGGAGGCCGCGATGGCGGAGGCGATCGCCGGGTCGCTTGCCGACATGGAGGAGGAGAAGCGCGCGGACGACGCCGCACCGGATCGGGCCAGCGCGGCCCAGCGGCGCCGAGAGGCGGAGCGACGGCGGCGGCTGCGGACACGGCCGCCGCACGCCAACTCGCCGCCCGCGCCGCTCCAACCGCCAACGACGATGTCGCGCGGTGCCGCCGTCTGCGACACCTCCATCCGGCGTCGCTGTCCCCGTCGTCGACCTCGAGTCCTCCGACGACGGCGGGTACAAGCCATCCCCGGGGTGGGGAGACGCCGGCCAGGGCGGCAGCCGACGGGCCGCGCCGAAGGTGCCGAAGGTCGAGGACGACGGCTCCGACGACGGCGGCGACGACTACACGGTGTTCTACCGCCGTATGGGCATGTAGAGCGCCGTGTTTTAAAATTAGCGTTTGAATTCCCCTAGCCGAATTCGAAATATAGTCGAATTCGGCCTCTATGTATGAACTCCGCCCGTTTTAGTCTAAATATCATTAAATTTAGTCTATATTCACCCGAATTTTAGCCGAAGTTTGTCAAGTTTCCGTTTTTAAAATTCGCATCGTCGACTTCGCCTGGGCACGCGGCTGGGAAACTAGCGCTCCCCACGCCAAAACTTCATCCAATCCGGACGAAAATTTCGCCGGATTTGGGCGTGGGGAGCGCCAACGAGTGGGGATGCTCTAACACCCGTAATCTATTTAGATAATTACACGCCCATAAATATTTAAATATTCTACTAAAACTCACAATCACCGATGTTTTCTGAGCTTGCTTTGGAACACATTTTGGGGTCTTGAACCACCAGGATTTGGAAGTGGCAGGCTGAGCGAAGCTCGCAGTGTCTGACATTGGAATTAGCGATGAGGGACCATACATGCTTAGCGTACGGACACAAAAAGGCAATGTGAGCTGCAGTTTCAGGAGCTTGATCACACAGGCAGCTGGTAACAGAGCAAGGCCACCCTCTTCGGAGCAATCTATCCATTGTCCAATTTCTATTTTGCAGAAGCCATATAGAATTTTAAATTGCCTTCAAAAAAAAAATCTTAGTCTTCCAAGCTGATTCAAGCTGCGGCTTCGCCGCTTCGGCATACGTCTAAGGAATTGACAGGCATAGGTAGAGGAAGCAGAGTACTGTCCATCAGCGGTTAAGGTCCAATGTATAGAATCTGAATCTTCAGATAGGTTGATGTTCTCGATCATCTCCCAAAGAGTGAGAAACTGATGCAATTCATTGTCTGAGCTCAAACGTTGTAACCGTCTCATCCAGACTCCATTGTTAATGGCCTAGGCCACTGTCAGCAACTTGTGCCGAGCTAGTTTTGCAAGATCAGGGACAATGTCAGCCGGTGCCAAGCCTTGTAGCCATCTGTTTCCAAAAACGTCATTTTCTTCCATCACCCAGTGAAATATTGGTATTCTTCCATCACCCAGTGAAATATTGGTACAGACTGCAAAAAGCTGCATACCTTTAGAGTCACAAAGAGCTTTGGGTGTAACTTGGGACTCGTGATATGTTTAGAAACTTCTGATGAGATTAATCCCGACTCCGGAGCTTGTGATGGCATGACGTAGTCCAACTGTTCTGTTGTTGACATTACAATAGGCCCGCCGAAGACGAAAACGGGTGGCTCCTGCTCTCGCCCTCGCGGGCGACGACAGGGGCGGAAACCCTAGCGCCGCCACTCGCGCCCCCCACCTCCTCCCCTCCCCTCCTCGCCGCCACCGGGGCGCGCTGGCGGGCAAAGCCCGGTCAGCTGCGGCGGGGCCCCTTTCTCTCCTCGCTCGAGCGGTGGCGGCGCGGGCAGCCGACCTCGAGCGGCGGCGGCGCGCTAGCGTGGGGCGCGGCGGCGCGGTGGCAGCCACCGGCGGCTGAGCTGCAGGTGCTGTGTGCCGGCGTGGAGGGCCACGAGGTGCTGCTGCTGGGCGCTCGCGATGGAGGCGTCCGGCTGCTTTCCGGGGTCTGGCTCTGCCCATATCTGCTGGGGTGGTTGCCGTCTCCTGCATTGGTGGCAGGGCGGCGCCCCCCAGGCTCCGGCGTTCGTCCGTCTCAGCGGCAGTGGGCGTGAGTTGGCTTCCTCACTGGCCGGCATGGTGTTGGGCAGTGGAGAGACTGCTTGCGGGGTGCCGGACACTTGTGGTCGGACTCGTGGCGGCGCAGTGAAGCTTCTGCTTCCTGGCGAGCAAGGTGGCCTCCGGGCGGCGCTTTGGCGGCTCTTGGCGGCGGGCGTCGGTGGAGGGAGCGGCTGCAGGGTGGTGCTCCGATTCGGGCCAGAGCTAGGCCTACCACGGGCCAGGGGGGCCCGTGGTGGGCGGCGTCTCGGCCTTCTGGTTCGGCTTCTCTGAGGTGGTGGTCGTCGTTGCCTGCCTCGGTGGCAGGGTGGCACCAACCCTAGGCCCCGCTGGCCGGCATGGGGGCGGCGTGTGCCTGCTTGTGGTGTGTCGGCTTCTGGTCGGTGGCGTGGCTGCGCCGGTTGTCGCCTCTTTCTCAGCCATCAGCCTGCAGCAGTTCGCTGCTAGGCTGACAAGTGCCATGGTTTCGCAGTGGCGGCCATGGTGGTGACGCGCTTCCCAGACTGGGGAGGGCGTCGTGGTTGGGTGTGGAGCCCCTCTGTCTTGCCATCAGTTACAGAGGACGCTGCTTCCGTCTGTGCTGGTGTGCCCCATGGTGATGCAGATGGCGGCCATGGGTGCGGTCTCCTCTCTGTTACGAGGCGAGCCGTGGCAGTGGTGGTGGTGGCGTCTTCTTGCCGGTTGTTGGGCTCCGGTGTCGGGTTCTTGGTGGGGTTCTTTGGTGCGCGATGGGTGATCCATGCAAGAGTAATCTATGGGTGTCTCTGCCTTTGATGCCCTTCGACTCCAGCCGGTGGCACATAGGCATCGTGGCGTCGTCTCGGCCGCGCGCGACCTTTCGGCCACACCCTCGACGCAGGTGGTGTCGGTGCATAGTGTGGTCTCGGAGGCGCGCTGCCCTTCGATTACGTCGATGGTGCAGTGCCGGTGCTGGGTCTCGGTGGACCAAGGTCGTTCGACTACTCCGGCGAGTCCTCTAGTTGGGCTGTCCCTCCTTCATGTCCTTGGGGCTCTTCCTCGTGATTGATGTGCCTGGGTCGCGATGAGAATTCTCATCGGCCAACCGTCCCTAGTTTGAGGGGTGGCCACTTTGTTGTTCTCTTCTTAGTCTTGTGTGTTGGTGGTGTGCGTTTTTTTGTTTTCTTCTTCTTCCTCGTAATCTTCGTGTACTCTAGTTCATTTGAACCCATCTTGTAGAGGCTGAAAACCTTCATAGGCAACTTGACTAAATATATGTTCAGGCTGGCTCACACCCGCCGTAGTTACAGTAAAAAAAAAAACTGTTCTGTTGTTGTACCTGATACTGGTTCAGTGGCAGCAGTCATTGCATTGTCATTTGTGGAAGGAATTGTTTTTAAAACTTTTGATTGGTTGCTAGTGATGCCCTCCTCCAAAGCGAGCAGCTCACCTCCCTACTGTTATATTGCCGTGCATAGAGTTGGAGTGGTGGACTGGTAATGGTCATGTCCACTACAGGAAAAAAAAGAGCAATCCGAACATGAACCCAGGAAATGTTCAGGATTTGATGCCTTGTTGCTGCTCGAGCCTTCGAGGGTTTAAAGGGGAGGGGAAGGCACCACAGCTATGGGTGATTGGGAGAGGAGAGATAGGCGGTGCCATGAGAAAATGGGGGATTCGTGAAGAGAGGGTCTAACCGACGTCTATGCTTCCCGACATTTTTTAATACTCACCGTAGAGTTCATTGTGTGAGACGTCACCAAACTCCAACAACACTAATATGTCATTTCGTATAGTAGAAATTTTCCAGTTAATTACTTCAAAGGTCAAATTCAAGCTTATCATCCAATCAGCGATAACCGACTTTTCTTGCGGGTAAAGACTAAAGAGAGCCTACTTCTTCAGCCATTCCTTGATAGGCAGTGTAACACAGTAGTACTATATCAAATGCAACAAGTGTTGTTTTACCTTTCGCAGAAAAATTAAGTGTGACTTTAATAAGATACTTGCTTCCAGATTTATGTGTCCATAGGCACATACCTAATTTGGTTAATCATTTATTTGTAAACATAACTGGTTTACGTACTTAATGGCATGTACAGGCCAACGTAAACTAGCGTACCTATTTTATTTTTCCAACCTTGTCAGCGGTACAAAAAATAAAGCAAGCAGGACATGTATAAGTTGGTTAATAAAGCATGCCAAAAATTTACCTTCCAAGCAGACATATACTACATAAAAGGATGCACTCTCACTCTACTACCTAAGTTTAGTGGGCTAATATAATTTTTGTCCAATAATAATTGATGTTTATCCTAGAATAATTTAGAATTTCGACGCATATAGAAAATTAATATTCTCACCAGTCCGTATTCTGCAAGGAACAAGGATGTTTCAGCAAGATCACATAACACAAAAGACATTCCTAATACAGTAAATCCTCAACACCTAAAATCAACACAGTTATTAGTGACCAAATAACAAACAAGTTTAGCCTTCTTACACCAATATGAGAAGTGCTAATTGGATGTAAACCACTAGTCAACAAATAGTGCAAAAGGTAACGACATGGGATTGCCAGGTAAATAGGTAAGGAATAGATCTTCAACACCACTGAATTCAACTGGAGTAATAGTCCTGAGTAGCACTAAGACATTATAATTTTAATGGGAACAAGAAGCAAATGTCCTTGCAGTTCTTGTACAAATTCACCTTGCTCGTCATAGTTACATCTGATGTCCAATAATGCATTTCATGGAGCAACTTCAAGCGCAAACCTCCCATAGTTACCTACTAAAGAGCGAGGCCATGGTAAGACAAAGGGATAAATTTGGTTGTCAAATGTCCTCTGGAACAGCATTTCCAGCTCCATTGTTTCCAAGCAAAGGGACAGGAACCAACAAGGATTTTGTGGCTCATGGTACATATCCGACGTTGCCAAGTACACAAAGCCATTCCTGATTGCAGCAACATTTAGTTGGAGGTCACCTGGTAGTGGTAGGTCCTCGATTATCCGGGCAAGCTGTGTTTCCAGAGGAACTACCCTGTCTTGCACCCATTTCTCAACACCATCATCATCAGCTTTGCGCAACAAGACACCAATGCTGAGTCCAACTGCATAAACAATGCAAGGTGCACCATCCATGGTTTCACCCACGTCAAAGCTGACATCTTGATCTACCGCCGTCAAGCATTGTGGGAACTCATCAACCGAGAACTCCATAGTAGTAGTGTTCAATGTAATCACAATCTTCAGATCCACGCAAACCCAGAAGATGAACAGCCCATTAGCCTGCATGCCCTCCTCAAGCCACTCCGAGTCGGTCTGCGGCGTCGGGGAGACCTCCACCCATGGGCCAATGTGCCACCCCCTTGTATCGGAGGGGGAGAAGACCAAAGCCCTCACCCTGGACTCATCATAGACAAGGCACACCACGCGGAAGGACATGGGGTCCTCGTCAGAGTAGATCAGGTGGATACTACGGAGGCCGTAAATTCCACGGTAATCCTCAAAGATATCCCCATCCGGCATGTCGAAGACCCCACGGCTCCACCTTGAATATGGGTTGAACAAGCCAAGCAACGCATTGTCCCAATCATTGAGGAGGAGTAAGCCATCGCGGCAGTCCACGATATTCCAGCAGGGTGTTTGGCCGCGGCGATCCGGGATGGAGGTGATGAAGAAGTCGCCGCAGCGGACGGCGGCGGCCAGGTCCTTGTCGGGGCGACGGGTCGGCACGAAGTCGGGGAGGGCAGGGACGTTAGGACGGTGGACGGACCTGGGGCGCGTGAAGAAGAGGCCGAGGGGAGGCGACGGGTGGAGGGCGCGGAATCGGCGGCGGAAGGACGGCGAGGAGGCCACGGCGCGGCGCCACGCCCGGCAGGTGAAGGCGGCGCGGATGAGCGCCGTGAGGGAGGGGAGGAGGAGCAAGATCTCCCGCAGGATGTCGTCGCCGAGGGAGTCGATGGTGGTGCAGTTTGGTTCCGTCGTGCGCTTTGCCGGCGGCGGCTGGGTGGGATCACAGGCGAGGTCCATTGCGGGGAGCGGCGGTGGATTCCTCTCCTCGGCTGCCAAACCCTACCTTTTCGTGCAGGGAGGCGATGTGTGGAGAGCCCAAGTCGTATGCACTCTGCAAAGCTTACTTACTTTGCGCAGTTTTGGGCCCATCCAAGCCTCCTCATTCTTGGCCCATTCACACTCGCCACCTCATCTTGAAGCCTCAAGTATTTGAGTTTATAATTTCTCAAAAAAAAAATTGAGTTTATCGTGAAGCATAACTATGACAAGGTATGGTGTTAAGGATTCCCAACCAGATAATAAAAAATTTCACAAGCCCCATATCTTTAGTTTCGTTACTACGTACGTCCTAAGATTCCATTCATGAAGCCTCATCTTATTGTGCAAAGTATACTATACCTCGTTCAAGTTTGTGCATGTGTCTGTTTGCTACGGATAGCGCCCACTTTCGTATAGGTCCGAAATGGAGTAGCCGCGCTGGGTCATTTGAAATAACCGTTGCCTTTCTAGTACTTGGATGAAAAAAATATTAGTATCCATAAAAAGCTGAGAAGTCTATATCAGTTCTTCAGACATGAGATGAAATGAGGAAAATGAAGACGATGACGAGAACGAAAAGAAGGAGGAAGGCTCAGGCAAATTACACATTCTAGGAGGACGAAGGAGAAGAACGCCAATGCGAGGAGTTACAAGAATGCAGGGTATATAGTTGTCATAGAGGAGAAGAAAAGTTGAGACGTTCCCTCGGGGTGTACAAAACTTCACAAATAGCCACTAAAGGTGGTTACATTTTAAAAATGATGTGGCTTTTAAAAAATACCTAGATGTCATCAAGAAGAGGGTGAATATGGGTTCTAGACATCATTGTCAATTTATCTAAAATGAATTAAAGTAATTAGATTATATTAAAGAACAAACCCTAGATATGATAGAGGATAGGTGCACCAACAACCTATTTCTATATAAGACCAAATAATATAAATCAACGAAGTCTACACAAGATATGTCAATTAGACACTAAAACACACTTGGCGTGAAATGTCCCTTATGTCCACAAAGCTAGGGCCGCCAAAGAAAAATGCGTGATAGAAAGTATTTTTGCAATGCTTTGGCAAGCTCGTTATTTGACTATCTATTGTTTAAACATTTTTGCGACACTTAGGGCTTGCGCCACAATATATAGATCAACTTGTGGCGCATTTACAGTCTTGGTGACAAGGGTTTAACTTGTCAATGCCTACAAGTTGTAGACTAGGGTTTCGCAGAAAGTAGAGGGCAAGTAGATCTCGAAGGTTCAGCCGAAAAGGTGCTCGACTATGAAAAACTAGGGTTTGTGTTGACAATGATTCAATCCCTTCTTTCTCCCTCAGCTCCCCTTTATATAGGAGGTGGAGCCGAGGCTTTCGTATCGTACAAGTTACAAAGTTCGGGAGGCTATTTGAATCCTTCCCGTATTATTACAAGACTCTTTATTCCTAATCTATCTCTATTTTCCATATCGATGCTTATTGGGCTTCCGGGCTTCATAAACTTCGGATCATGGGCCTTCAGCCATCCTCGGGTACCTTATTCGGCCGGTCCATTCGAAATGCCTATGTCAGTAGCCCCCGAGATTTTGCTTGAATCGTAGAGTCGAGTAAAATCTCCGCCGTAAAGTCAATCTATAAATTCTTCGGATTACCATAACACTTTGCCCAACGTATTTATATTTTGTGTAGGGATAATGGTAGATGAGGTTGGTTCATCTGACGGATCAGGTACCAGTTAACTGCTCTCGTGGCAAAGCCGCAAAAACCTACTTCAAGGTCAAGTCCCTGGACTTGACCTCGGGATACTAGCGTAATTCGACATGTGCCGCTTAAGGTTTACCATGAGCCGAATTCCAGTTATATTTTATCGAGTACCTAACGCGTTTGTTAGGATTTTTCTTCGTGTATGTTGACACGGATAAAGTAGTAGAGCGCATTCGGGTGCGATACCACGCCACACAGAACGGATCCTAGGGACTTACCTTCGTAAAATATTACGGCATCCAGAGTTTTTACCACGGCGGACGCGTTCTGGGAATATATTTTTGAGTGCCTTTTATCGGCTGCTGGAATTGTTAATTCCTTCGAGTTGTTTAATGATAATATTCTTATCTCCCGATAAGAGTACATGACGAGTTATATGTAACTCGAAGATGTACGACAATAATTCCTCACCTTATATTTTTGTCTTGTCATCCTCTTGTTTCGTCTCCTTCTCATGTTTCATCGGGTGCGCGACCAGCGCTCCCGATGGGAGTAGCCCCCGAGGCTACAGCTAAGTGCTTGCACTTGGGTGTAGGCTCAACTTATATTACCCATCCACTCTATTATTATTTTAAGTCCAACTTTCTACTCCTTTTCTTTCTTTATTTCGTCGGGTGCGCGACCAGCGCTCCCGGTGGGAGTAGTCCCTGTGGCTACAGCCGAGTGCTTGTACTTGGTTGTAGGCTCAACTTTTGCTACTTGGACCAACTCTATATTCTTATCTTGCAATTTGTCCTCTTATCAGAAGTATGAACAATACTTCTGATAAGAGTAGCCCCGAGCATATGAACAGATGCTTGCATTTGATCATAGGCTCCAAAAGTTCTTATTGGAGCACTCAAAATTTTACTGTCACTACCTTTAATAAAATCACTCGAAACTTTCTTGAATGATGTCGTTGCTGACAATAGCCACAATTCCCTCCTTGGGAAGCCACGGCTCCTGTCACCTCACTGGGATGTGGGTCCAAAATTCTGCGTCGTCGACACGTCGCGCAAGTGGGGGACACACGTCCTCCGTATTTTCCGGCACGCGCGCAGTAACTCCGTCCAGTAATTTCACGCCGACGAGACCATTTTACCCTTTTGGACACGCGTAAGGCTAGAAACACTTCATCTTTTCATCCAACGACGCGGCGAGTCAACTTCTCTCTGTAAATTCACCGCATCATCCCCATTCATCCCCTTCGCCGCTCCGCACATCTGCTTTCTCTCTCTCTCCGCCATTGCCATCCCTCAAGCTCCTTGCGCTCTTGCTTCCTTTCATCCTATTCTTCCACCAAAAGCTCTCCTCCATGGCTCCTCCTCACACGAAGCTGCTGAAGAACAAGGCTCCAGGCACTGACGCGCCAGCGGAGAAGGCGCGGGTCTCTGGTCGGGAGCGATCCAGGATCTCCGCCCAGGACCAGAAGATGCTGAAGAAGCAGGAGACTTTGAAGTTTCCTGGTGATGAAGGCTTTCCCCATCCTCCTATCGGATTCCGGGTAACATTCACCGACTTCCTTATTCGCGGCCTCTCCACTCCTATCCACGAATTTCTTCGTGGTCTCCTTTTCATCTATGGTACCCAGCTGCATCAGTTGACCCCAAAATTCTCTCCTCCATATTTCCATTTTCATTACTCTCTGCGAGTGTTTCCTCGGCATCCATCCTTATTGGGGCTTGTGGAAACACATTTTCTACCTGCGGCGCAACAGCTCTAGGAATGTCGTCTACAATGTAGGCGGCGTTTGCATCTGCGTCCGCCCCGACGTTGATTATTTCGACGTGAAATTCCCCGACTCTGTCCAAGGTGGGCGCAAGAGATGGCTATATATCCAGGACGAGTGTACCCTCTCCCAGGAGTATAGTATCACACAGTTTGAAGCTGCCGAAGAAATTCAAAGGCGCAGATCTTGGGACACAGAGGCCTCTGCCGAAGAAAAGGCGGCCACTGAAGCTCTGATGGCCCGCATCCATCAACTACAAAACACCGACGGAGAAGAACTCTCGGGTGTACAAATAACCGCATATTTCCTTAGAATCCGGGTGCAGCCGCTGCAAGCTCGCAAAAACCCTCTTTGGATGTACTCAGGAGCTAAAGATGTCGACCGTTTGTCGAAGGAACTTTCTGTAAAGGACTTGGAGAAGCTTATTCGATGTTTCACCTCTTTGAGCAAAAAACATGAAGTTCCTTCATCTCGCCGCGTGGAGCCATACAGTGCTTCCCACGCTCTTCCCGAAGTAAGTGTTTCTTTTGGGTAAACTCTCCATTTTATCGGCTGCTACTGCTTTTTCTTGTATTCTTAATTTTCTTGTCTTTGCTTTGTGCTTTGCAGGACCATCAAATTCTCTCTTCTCTTCCCCCACTCCCTGATGGTGGAGAAGTGGACGGTCGATTCGTTGTCACCGATGATTGACAAGAATCCTCTCTTCCTGAGAGTGATGCCGCGGGATCTCAGAAATCCGCGGGTTCCTCCGAAAAAGAAACCGGGTCAGAACAACAATCTGAGTCTGGCTACTCCGTTTCTCCTCCACTTGCCATTTCTTCTGGGTGCAAGAGGAAGAGAGGCGATGTCGAAGATTCCGGCGCCTCCAAACCTACTGAACCAACTACCGAAGGATCTTCTCCGGAAGGAGAGGGTGCCTTCGACCCCTTTGATGATGCTCGCGCTGTTAGCGCGTGAGTTACTTTATTTTTGTCTTTGCCTATCTCTTTTTTCTTCAGAATACTCATATTTTGCCTTATTGCTATATTGACAGGTCCGAGGAGGGAGAAGAAAAGGAAGAACCCGCAGTTCATGGCACGACTCCTAGAAGCACGTCTAACACCATGGTTCTTTCTGAAGAACACATCACTGCTGCGAAATCTTCACCTCCCCCACAGCAAAACACCGAAGCATCAAATCCAGTGCCTAGCCCCCAAGCGCCTGTGCCGAAGAAAGCAAGAACTGGGGCTGGTAATACTCAAGAAATTGTTGCGGGGAGTTCTTCGACTCCTTTGCTGGACGATGTGAGTCCTCTTTTTCCTTGTTTTGCTTGTCTATTTTTCCTCTTTCTGCCGATGTTTTTGACCTTTGTCGAGTTTGTCTTCCCCTGACTATATTGTTTCTGACGTGTTGTTTCTTGACAGCCTCTAATGAAGAATCTCATCAACCTTGGCTCCCAATTTATTGGGTTCCGTGATGAAGCCGCCACTTTGAAAGGTAAAGCCGCATTGTTCTTGATATGTCTCATATTTTCACCAGATGATTGTTTGCCTTCTGATAAGGAATTTTTGCCTTCTGATTTCTTCTTTTCAGAAGCGCTCCGCCGAGCCGAAGAACGTGTTGATGCGCTGGAAGCTAAGATTAAATCCAGCGAAATGGCACGTGAGAAAGCCGAAAAAGATGTTGCTGCTGTCGAAGGTCTCCGCTAGAGACTCAAGACTATTGAGGACGCTTTAAGTGAGAAAGAGGCTCAGCAAATCGAGCGTGAAAACGCCATAGTGTTGCGCTTTGACACGCAGAACAGAAGATTCACTAGTAAGCTATTACTGCGCTTTGTCTTTTGCTTCTGCCTTTACTTGTGTGGTTATCTCCGATGTTAACGAATTCGTGGTTTCCTCCAGCAGGGCGGATGGGTGAAGAATATACTTTACACGAAGAGGTCGAGGATCGTATTCTCGATACTCTCTCGATTCTGGAGCTAAACGGCGACTTGGCACGCACCAACATTTCCAATGCTTGGGTCGCGTTTAAGCGCATCTTCCCCCATTTCTTCCCCAAGGAGACGCAGCCGGAGATTTTTTCTGAGATCGTCCAACGCTTCTTGGCGAAGGAGGATCTTGCTTTGGCTCATCGCCAGGGCAGCCTGAAGATTGGGGTCGAGGGGACCATCGCCTTGGTCGCTGCCAGCAGCCAAGAAGTTGACTGGGTGAAGGCTGGCACCCCCCAAGGACTGAACAAGGAAAAATGGAAAATGCTGGTGAGGGACGCCAAGCCGAACTCGAAGAAAATCATCGCCTATCTCGACCCGAAGTCTGCTGCGTCCGTTAGCACTGCCAGGAAGGAGGTCAAGTAGACCAACCTGTGTCTGTTTTTCTTTCCTTTTGTAGTTGTCGCTTTCTTTTGTTGCTCATGGCAATTCATGTCGGCTCGCTAGGAGTCATCTTTTGTATGGACCCTCTTTTATGTAAATGTATTGAATATTAATGAAACTATTCCTTGCCAAATAATTGATGTCGATATTTCTGTCTTCTAGTTGATTTTTGATAACTATACTAAAGCTTCCGGACCTTCCAACGCTTCACCCGCCACTTCTCATTCTGCAAGAGCTCCGGCCGATGTTTTCTTGGACGATTCTTCGTGTGCTGACTCAATTCATCAGGAACTAGCCGATCTTCGACAGCAACTCCAAGCTATGAGGAAACAGGCTGTGATAGTTATGGACCAGTCTCGCAAATCCTCTGATCGTGAACAAGCTGCTCTTCGACAAGCACAGGAGGCTCTGGAGTTGAAATAACCTGTTGTTGTCGATGCCTTACGGGCTACTAAGCATGAGGATTATATGCTTGACCTGATGACTGATGCAAGTCAAGATATGGCGTGTATGTTACACTTTATCCTTCCCTTTCCTTGACGTTCTTCGTGTTCCTTCTCATATTTTGTTGTTTTCTCTTGTTGCATATAGGTTCGTTTCTGGATGCTGTCACCGAAGAACAGCGCGTTAATGCGCGAGTCGAAGTCCTTCTTCGACTTGCCAAACAGAATGACATTGACTTATGGGCGAACGAAGATCGTACTCGCCGAATCGTTCGATTCCAGGACCGAGTTGCTCAAGTCCGGGAATTCCGTGATTTCTTTGGTCATACTTTGGCCATGGTGTATAACGCTATATTTCCTTGAACCCCTCTGCCTGCAAATCTTACTGAGCTGATGGATAAATTCAAAGACGTGGAGAGTATCCACGACTTTGTAAAGGCTCAGATGGTCGCCGGTGCAAAGTTTGCTCGAATTTGGTTGAGGATCTGTCACTCAAAATTGGACTTCAACAATCTCTTCACTATTTTTAACCTCAAGACGTCGAAGAGGAGGGTAAACATT
Source organism: Lolium perenne (assembly GCF_019359855.2). Taxonomy (NCBI): domain Eukaryota; kingdom Viridiplantae; phylum Streptophyta; class Magnoliopsida; order Poales; family Poaceae; genus Lolium; species Lolium perenne. The sequence goes on along the minus strand of NC_067246.2, from coordinate 186,411,022 downwards.
GACAAACACAATGAATTTGCATCACCTGTAGCTGAAAAAAATGATCAACGAGCTTGTTCGGTACGACGCTGCTTTCTTCACAGATCTTCGGTATGACGTCTCGACACAGATTGTTACTGCTTCCAAGGAGAACATAACCATAGATAGATTTATGTAGAAACTATTTTTCTCTTTTCCCGATACATTTGGTCTGAGCCGAATGTATGTATTTGTAAATCGTATATATTGTAATCATTATTGCGAGACTTGTGTACAGTCAAGGCAAATTTTTATGTTATCTTTTCCCTTGAGCCCCCGAGTATCTCGGTTGACATAATTATCTTTATTGTTCGCGGGGCTTATGTGTAATCAAGTTGTGTATATTGGCGAGTGCGTTGGAGTTGAATATATTGTAATTTTTTCGGGTTCAAGCCCCGAGCGTTGCTTAAGAGAAAGAAGAAGTATTTTTCATCACTATTTTTTATTTCAACCATGCTATATTGCAGCATCGCAAGTCCGCCTCATTAAAAACCTTTCGGCCCCACTCGGTGCCCTGAAAAGAAAAGAGTGCGTCTGAAAACTTGCGAGCTCTTCAGATACAATGTGTGTTTACATGAATTGTATTCTATGGTCTTCCTTCTAGGCGTAGAAACGTCGCAGCTGCGCCACGTTCCACAGGTTTGGCTCGTCTTTGCCTGTCTTCTTGTCCTTCAGCCTATATGCTCCTCCTGGAATTACTTCAGTAACTATGTATGGCCCCACCCATGGAGACTCGAATTTTTCATGGCTATCTTGTTTGAGCCGAAGGACTAGGTCGCCAACTTGAAATGACATGGGCCGCAAATGTCGGTTGTGTTAGTTTTTGAGGTTCTGCTGGTACGTGGTTACTCTTGACAGTACTTCATCCCTAGCTTTGTCGAGTGCATCGACATCATCTTCTAGCGCCTTTCTTGACGTTTCTTCGTCATAATCTGCCAGTCTGAGAGAGTTATGCTCTATTTCTATCGGGAGTACCGCCTCAGCTCCGTGAACCAAAAAGAATGGAGTTTCCTGAGTTGCTGTGTTGGGTGTTGTTCGTATGCTCCATAACACATTGGGTAACTCATCAATCCAAGTGTGTCGTGCTTTCTCTAGTGGTGTTAGCAGTCGCTTCTTGATGCCATTGCAAATGATGTCGTTTGCTTTCTCGACTTGGCCATTGGTTTGCGGGTGCGCCACCGATGCAAAATGTAGTTTAATACCTACTTCTTCGCAGTACTCTTTGAATTCTCGAGAAGTGCTGCCATTGTCCGTAACTATGCTAGCTGTTAGGAACGCCAAATCGAAAAACTATCCCCTTGATGAAGTTCACCGCCTATGTTATATCTGCCGAAGTTACTGGTATTGCCTCAATCCACTTGGTAAATTTGTCGACAGCTACGAGCAAATACACGTGTCCTCTTGGCCAGGACTTGTGTAGTTTTCCCACCATATCGAGCCCCCATTGTACGAAAGGCCGCGCCAATGGTATCGGCATCAACTCTGTTGCCGGAGAGTGGGGTTTAGCCGTGAATCTCTAGCACGCGTTGCACGTGTGACGTGGGCATAACCCTTCGGGTACTCGACATTGCCATACCCGGTGCAAACTATGGAGGTGGACCAGCACGAGGACTCGACGAGCTGGACCTGCACGCGCCTCAACTTGGACAACAAGGAAAGAAAACTCCAATATGAATCCTACTAGGAATCTTGTAAACCCTAGCTTGGCTGATATATAAAGCCAGGCAGGGGGAACCCTTGAACACGCACAATCAGAAACATACATCATAGAGGTGACTCGCCTAGACATCGCAACCTGCGAACTAGAACTAGACTAGATCCAACAACTCCGCCTATGGCGGCCCCCTGTACATATATATTCATACAGTGGATTGCTAGCAGGACGTAGCGATCCTCCACCGCGGGGACGTGAACCTGGGTACGTCGTGTACCGCCTCGCTCCCGGAACTTCCGTCGTCGCCTTTCTCTAAAAACCCAAGCCCCTCATGGTGGGCATTGCCGAGGAACCGCCTCGTCAGTTGGCGCCGTCTGTGGAAAACGCGGCGACTGGATTTTGTCATCCGGGCGGGATTCTTCGTCTACATCGGCGGCCAGAACGCATCTGGCAAAATTCATCTATACCAAGTATGATCAACCTCATCAAAGACGTCCTGGCAGCAGTTGAATCGGCGAAACCAGCAACTCACGCATACCGGCGTATATGGCTCCATGCACGCGACAGATAAAAAGAAAGAACTTAGTAGAAATCATCCAGAGAACCAAATCAGCGGAACCATGCCGAGACATCCCAGTTTGCGATGCAAGAAATCCAGGCACGAGGAAGAGCAAGCGTAAAAACGATCAGATCAATATGCTGGTTGGGAAATTCAAGAGGAAAAAAGCAATTTGTCTTTGACGTTTCAAGTGAATCAAGCAATGAAATTCAAGTCATGGGTCGGCAGCTCCAACTATGGCCTCTGCCACCAACGAATTCTCCGTCACGGCCGATCTACGCATGCACAGGTTGCAAGAATCAAATAAAGGAAGTGTCAGCCAAGGGCATAGCAATACGGCTGTGACATACAGGTCATGCGTGAAGACAGAATATCGGATCCGGGCGCACAGGTCTTGGGCAAATAATCTTGTTCCGATCCAGAGATAACCAAGTCGCTCTATGAAGACAAAATACAAGCTGACACACGGTTCTGCGCGAGGATGAATTTTCAAGAAAAGACCATAAAATAGCACACTACCAGAAGCTGACAAGGAGAGCTTGCGATACGTCCGCCCGGCAATCGTCCCGGCAATCGTCGGGGGCACCCAGAGTATCGTAACTCCTCAGGACGGAATTCTCTCGGATGAGTGCGGACAGCTCCACCGACATGGTCGACTTCTTTCGACCAAACGCAGCACAACCTCGCCGTCACTTGATCGCCATCCGCAAAAATACCAGGTGCTATATTTCCAATTAATCTTTACTTGTAAAAATTTATTTCGCCAAATATTTTTGGCTCGTACTATTATTTGTGCACAGTTTTTGCGCTGTAATATGACTGCAGATCGGAACAAGCTTCAACTGCTTCACCATGCACAGTCGCCACGCTTGGGGCTCGCTCGTTGCATCACGGACCCGATATATTCGGGAGCTCGCCTGTCGACTGCTCTGCTCGGCTGACCGCGCCCGCCATCGCGCACTCTTCTTACTCGGGGGCTCGCCTGCCGCGGACCCGACATTACGGACCCGATATATTCGGGAGCTCGCCCGTCGACTGCCCTGCTCAGCTGACCGCGCCCGCCATCGCGCACTCTTCTTACTCGGGGGCTCGCCTGCCGCGGACCCGACATTACGAACCCGATATATTCGGATGCTCGCCCGCAGCGGATCGGCTATGTCGACCGCGTCCTCCTCATCGGCCACGTCAGCTAGGCGCCGTGTGGATTATCTTGGATGGTGCAACTATTTCAGCTGCGCCAGCCGCATGGACTATCTTGGATGGTGCAATTCCTGCAGAACTAAGTGTTCCTCTTCCTTTCGCCACACCCGATGATTGGGGAGGCGCCATTACATCATTACCTCCGGTCAAAGGCTCCATCACCTATGATTACTCGATGGACTTATCTTCTTCAACCCTGGATATATCTTCTCCCGATGCACTGTCGGGTCGGTGGATTCATCGTCTGGAATATTCAATGGATATCATATTATATCGACCCGATGCGATCCCATTGGGAGTGCTGCAATTACTCGGGAGCTCCTGGAAGGTCTTCAACTATTATGTCTACTCCCATCGGGAGTGCCGGTTCGCTGGAACCCAAGAAGATATGAAGACTATTAGTCCCATCGGGAGTGCCGGTTCGCTGGAACCCAAGAAGATATGAAGACTATTACTCCCATCGGGAGCGCCGGTTCGCTGGAACCCAAGAAGATTTGAAGACTATTACTCCCATCGGGAGAACCCAAGAAGATATGAAGACTCAAGTTTTGAAGAATTGCAGTAATTCGGGACACCCGAACTACATCGTCAGGAACCTTGTTCGTATATTTCAACGAACATCGGTGCGATGAAAAATACGCCCAGAGATTGCACTCTAAAAAAGCCTCTGAAACTACGAGTGCTATGATGCATAATCAACAGGGACATTGCTCTTTTCCTTTGGTATAGATGCCTCAAAGAGTGCCGCAGATAGCGAGGATAATGAAAAAGCATCTGAAATTACGAGTGCTATGATGCAAAAACAACGAAGACCTTGCTCTTTTCCTTTGCTATAGATGCCTCAAAGAGTGCCGCAAATAGCAAGGATCATGAAGCAATGGAGACCTTGTTCTTTTCCTTTGCTATAGATGCCTCAAAGAGTGCCGCAGATAGCAAGGATCATGAAACAACGAAGACCTTGCTCTTTTCCTTTGCTATAGATGCCTCAAAGAGTGTCGCAAATAGCAAGGATCATGAAGCAATGGGGACCTTGCTCTTTTCCTTCGCTATAGATGCCTCAAAGAGTGCCACAACTAGCAAGGATCATGAAACAAACAAGGACGCTGACCTTTCCCTCTGCTACAGATGCCTCTACGAGCGCCGTAAATAGCAAGAGTCTAGAAATACATATAAAACAACCCACGTTCGATATTTTACTTATGGAAATATCAAAGAACAACGGGCTCATCGGCAGAGTTAGTGCTTCCGATACAGTCGGGAGCTGCTGTCAGAACATACATCGGTTGAAAGCAAAGTTGCACATACAACGGGTTTAGCAAGACCTGCAACACGAGCTGATCACTCAAACAATTTGCTGACCAACGAATACACATACGCTTAAATGGGCAATTAAGATTTGCTCCTTCAAAATTTGCCAATGACATTGACACGGTAAAAGTGCATATATATGTACCTACCAAAAAACTTGCAAACAATGGCATCAACGATGCTCAAGGTGCATTAAGATTGCCCCCTGAAATAAACAACAATGTGTCAACGGCACCTAAAGAAAACTATAAACATCGGGTTGCTCGACTTGAGTCTACTCACGGTTGCAAGCATCAGTGCCCAGATTCGGGGGCTACTTCCATCGGGAGCGCTGGACGCGCACCCGATAAAATTATCGACTCCTCTGGGCCATCATCTGAATCATCGGCTCTTCCTGGGTATCATCCGAATCATCGGCTCCTCTGGGCCATCACCCCAATCATCGGCTCCTCAGGGCCATCATCTAAATCATCGGCTCCTCAGGGCCATCATCCGAATCATCGGCTCCTCTGGGTCATCATCTCAATCATCGTCTCCTCAGGGCCATCATCTCAATCATCGGCTCCTCTGGGATATCATCTGAATCATCAACTCCTCTATCTAGGGCATCACCAGAGTCATCGGCATCAAGTTCTCGGAACTTGAAAAAGTCTACGGTGTTTGACTTAGCATTTTTTTACACCTTATACATAACTATTTCATATTTATCTACAGGCTCGGGGGCTACTCCCATCGGGAGCGCTAGTCGCGCACCCGATAAAAAATATGGCAACCTCGCCAACAAAGAAGAATAAAGTTGAAGACATCGGCATCGACAATCAAGATCTTCGAGTAGTACAACTTGAGTCTATGCGTGGCTGCAAGCACCCACCCATAGACTCGGGGGCTACTCCCATCGGGAGCGCTTCGCGCACCCGACAGAAAGCAACTTCGATTCTACATCAAGCACAAGATTCAACAGATGATCAAGACATTCGGCGAAGACAACTTTAGTCCCTGCCCGAAGCTTCACTTCGGCCAGACACTCGGGGGCTACTGACGTGGGCATAACCCTTCGGGTACTCGACATTGCCATACCCGGTGCAAACTATGGAGGTGGACCAGCACGAGGACTCGAAGAGCTGGACCTGCACGCGCCTCAACTTGGACAACAAGGAAAGAAGACTCCAATATGAATCCTACTAGGAATCTTGTAAACCCTAGCTTGGCTGATATATAAAGCCAGGCAGGGGGAACCCTTGGACACGCACAATTAGAAACATACATCATAGAGGTGACTCGCCTAGACATCTCAACCCGCGAACTAGAACTAGACTAGATCCAACAACTCCGCCTATGGCGGCCCCCTGTACATATATATTCATACAGTGGATTGCTAGCAGGACGTAGTGATCCTCCACCGCGGGGACGTGAACCTGGGTACGTCGTGTACCGCCTCGCTCCCGGAACTTCCGTCGTCGCCTTTCTCTAAAAACCCAAGCCCCTCATGGTGGGCATTGTCGAGGAACCGCCTCGTCAACGTGCGTACTATATCTTTTGCATCTTCTACTGTTGTCAGCCAATAAAATCCTGCTCGAAAAGCTTTGGCTACTATTTCTCGACTGCTTGCGTCGTGTCCGCATACTCCTTCATGTATATCTTTCAATATAACTCGCCCTTCTTGCATCGTGTGACGCACCTCTGCAATACTCCTGAGATGCTCCGTTTGTATAGTTCTGCCTTGACCACGGTGAAAGCCTTGGATCGTCGGATAACTCACTGTGCTTCTACCGGATCTTCGGGTCCCTGCATCCATGGAACTTGTATCATCATAACTTCCTCTGGTTCTTCCTCATCTTCCGATGTGTTTGTTTCTTGGGCCGCGGGAGCCCCCGAGTCTTTCTTGGCCTTTTCTTTTTTTCTTTGGCTGCTTTGATGCTTTCTTTGCCTTGGTTGATCTCTCGCTTATTTCTTCCCAAAAGACGCCAGGTGGTATCGCAGGCATTGCGAGCCGATGTTTGCCAAAACGTCAGCTTCGTCATTGCTGAGTCTGCTGATGTGATTGACTTTACAGCCATCAAAGAGTTTTTCGAGTTCATTGTACATCTCTTTGTACGCTATCATGTTGTCATTTACTGCGTTGCACTTGTTCATCGCCTGCTGAGCTACTAGCCGGGAGTCACCGAAGATTTTTAAACGAGTGGCGCCGCACACCTTTGCCATCTTCATCCCGTGTATGAGGACTTCATATTCTGCTTCATTATTGGACGCGTTGGGGAACGTCATCCGCAATATGTATTTCTTTTTTCGAGAGCATGCGATCGCATGCCATATCTTTATAGAAGAAGAAGCAAACAATGTATAAGAAGCCGATGGCCAAGATGCGAACATCCGGCCATCCGCAATATGTATTTCATTTTGTCGCCGTGGGGTGACACGAGTATCACTCCTGCTCCAGCTCCTTCCAATCGCTTGGACCCATCAAAGTTCATATGCCAGGTACTCGATAAATCTGGGTGTCCCGTATTTTGCAGCTCCATCCACTCTGCGACGAAGTCCGGCAGAATTTGCGACACTATCGCCTTTCTTTTTTCATATGTGATGTCCCGAGGGGAAAGGTTGATTCCCCAAAGGGAGACACGTCCTGTGGCTTCTGGATTGTTTAGGATGTTCGAGAGGGGTGCCTCATTGATCACTATTATCGGGTGTGCCGAGAAATAGTGTCGTAGCTTTCTTGCTGTTGTGAGTACTCCGTATGCTAATTTCTGATAATGCGGGTAACGCTTCTTGGATGGTGACAGTACTTCGCTGATGAAGTATACTGCCCGCTGAACTCCATGGATCTTCCCTTCTTCTTCTCGTTCCACTACGAGGACTGTACTGACCACCTGAGGTGTGGCCGCGATGCATAGCAGGAGAGGTTCTTTTTTCCTTCGGAGCCACCAGTACTGGAGGTGTCGAGATTGTGCCTTTGAGATGCTCAAAAGCTTTGTCTGCTTCTTCGTTCCACTCGAACTTGTCCCCTGGCTTGATGAGCGCGTAGAAAGACAGCGCTTTTTCTCCCAACCTGGCGACAAACATGCTCAAAGCTGTGACACGGCCAGTCAACTGCTGTATCTCCTTGAGCTTGGTTGGTTTCCTCATCGTCACGATAGCCTGTATTTTATCGGGATTGGCCTTGATTCCCCTGGCTGGCACCAAGTATCCGAGGAGTTCTCCCGTAGGAACACCAAAGGAACAGTTCGTCGGGTTCAGCTTGAGGTGAAACTTGTCGAGGTTGTCGAAGGTTTCCTTGAGATCATCAATCAGGGATGATCCTTGCTTTGTTGTTATGACGATGTCATCGATGTATACTTGGACGTTCTTGCCAATCTACATGGCGAGACACTTCTGCATCATCCTCTGATAGGTTGCTCCGCGTTTTTCAATCCGAAGGGCATTGTTCTGTAGCAGAACACACCATAAGGAGTTATGAAAGCCGTTTTGACTTCATCTTCTTCTTTTAAGCGGATCTAATTGTAACCAGAATATGCGTCCAGGAAGGAAAGACGTTCGCAACCCGCTATGGAGTTGATAATTTGATCGATCCTCGGGAGGGGAAAGTGATCCTTTGGATAATGTTTATTGAGACACGTGAAGTCGACGCACATGCGAAGGACGTCAGTGTTTTTCTTCGGGACTAGCACTAGGTTAGCGACCCATGCGGCATCGGTGTGTAATTCCTTGATGAAATTCGCTTCTCTGAGTCGACGAATCTCGGATAGCATGGCTTTGCGGTTTGGCTCGGAGAAACGCCGCAGAGGTTGTCGGATAGGTCTAGCTCTTGGATCTAGATTGAGAGGGTGCTCAGAAAGTTCCCTGGGTACTCCTAGCATGTCAGCTGGACACCATGTGAAGATTTCCCAGCGCTCACTGACAAGGTATTAACTTGTCAATGCCTACAAGTAGTAGACTAGGGTTTCGTTGGATGTAGAGGGCAAGTAGATCTCAAAGGTTTCAGCCGAAAAGTACTCGACGATGTAAAAACTAGGGTTTGTGAGACAATGAATCGATCCTTTCTTTGTCCCTCGACTCCCCTTTATATAGGAGGCGGAGCCGAGGGATTCATGATACACAAGTTTACAGAGTCCGGGAGGGTTTCTGACCCGTCCCGCAAGATTACAAACGATGACTCCTATTACAATTCTAGCCTTCCTTAATAGTATCTTGGGCTTCCGAATCTTCTTATTCTTCGGGTCGTGGGCCTTCAGTAAACCCCGGGTACCATCTTCGGCAGGCCCATTGGGTATGCCTATGTCAGTAGCCCCCGAGATTTTGCTTGAATCACAGAGTCAGGGAAAATCTCCACCTTTATATTTTCTCAATAGCTCTAAGCTTTACCATATATCTTTGCACACGAATTTCTATATTGTACAGGGATAATGGTAATTGGGGCTAGTTCATCTGACGGATCAGGTACTAGTTAACTGCTCTAGTGGCAATCTGCAAAAACCTACTTCAAGATCACGTCCCTGGACATGATCTCGGGATACTGGTGTAAACTTCGACAGGTGCCGCTTAAGGTCTTACCATTCTGTCGAGTCCCAGTCATATTTTATCGGGTACCTAACGCGTCCGTTAGGATTTTTCTTCGTATCTGTTGATACGGAAAAAAGTAGCAAACCGACGTCAGAGATGGCGCCACGCCGCACAGAACGGATCTGGGGTCTTACCTTCGCAAATTTTTGCGGCATTCAGAGATTTATTCGCAACTTTGGCGCTCTGAGAATATATTGTCGAGTGCTTATTCGGCTGTTGGAATAGCACATTTTATTGAGTCAATAGATGACTTATATTGTTCTCCCGATGGGAGTATATGCAGAGTTACTTGTATAACTCGAAATATACTCACTTCCTCTTTTTCTTTTTTCTCTTTTTTTTTTTATAATTTCATCGGTCACGCGAACAGCGTTCCCGATGGGAGTAGCCCCCGAGGCTACAGTCAAGAACTTGTGCTTGAGTGTAGGCTCCATGCCTTATGTCGCTATATTTTTGTCATGCCGCATAATTTTTCAAATCTATCGGGTGCGCGAACAGCGCTCCCGATGGGAGTAGCTCCCGAGGCTATGAGAAAATACTTGTATTTCATCATAGACTCTCGCCATTTCTATTTTGACTTGCTCAACTTTTTCATTTTTTTCCAAAGTAGCCCCCGAGCATTTGGGCAAAAACTTGTATTTGTTCAAAAGCTCTCAAAACAATCTTATGCTGTCGCCGTTCTTGCAAAGCTTCATAGTCGAGATTTTCTTTTTTACCAAGGTGACATCACCGCTGATGACAGCCACGACCAATGTATCGGGAAAACGCGAGAACTGCTATCTCTCTGCCTTGTGGACCCAGAAGTCCTGTCAATTTGACACGTTGTGCAAGTGGGGGACACACGTCCTCCGCTTTTCCTGGCGCACGTACTGTAGCTGCTGTACTTTCTTATCTATATGAAATTACATTTTACCCCTTGTCCACGTGTACACCATCTGTCCCGCACTCTCTCGATCCAACGGCGCGACGGTTCACCGCACCTCTATTTAAGGTCATCGTCTTCCTCCTCTAATCCTTTCGCTCACGCCGCATCTGTGCTGCTCCGCTGCAAAAATCCTCCATTGCTCTCCCTGCTTCAAGCGCTCAAACACATTCACACCCTTCGCCGCCGAGCCCGTTGATGCCGCCTCGCATCCGTTTGACTAGGCACAGCACGCCAGAGTCAAAGATGGCGACAACGGATCTGGGAAGCTCCGAGTGGGAGAGATCCAAGATCTCTGCCCAAGACATCAATATGCTGAAGAAGATGGGATTCAGCAAGAAGGAGAACTCACTCCAGTTCCCCAAGGAGGAGAGCTACCCAAGGCCTCCAATCGATTGATGTCTTCTCTCAGTCGATCAATCTCCGACAGCATAGCTTTGCGGTTTGGTTCCGAAAAACGCCGCAAAGGTTGTTTGATTGGTTTCGCTATTGGATCCAAGTTTAGGTGGTGCTCGGCAAGTTCCCTGGGTACTCCTGGCATGTCAACTGGACACCATGCGAAGATTTTCCAGTGCTCACGGAGGAACTCGACGAGCGCGCTTTCCTATGCGAGGTCCATGTTTGTTGCGATAGACGGCGTTTTCTTCGGATCTGTCGGGTGGATCTGCACTTCCTTAGAATCTTTTGCAGTGTTGAAGGTTGATTCTTTGTTGGGCCTCCCTACATCTGGCAGCACATCATAATCAGTCATAAGCCTTGACGCCACGTACTCTGCCTGCATCCCGAAAGTTTCTGATAGTCGATGAAAATCTTTGTCACATTTATCGGCCAGCGCAAAGCTTCCTTTGACTGTGATTGGTCCCTTGGGCCCAGGCAACCTCCAAAGCAGGTATGTGTAATGTGGTACCGCCATAAACCTGGCATATGCTGGTCGTCCCAACAAAGCGTGATACTGTGACAGGAAATCTACAACTTCGAATTCCAACCTTTCTATCCTGTAATTTTCTCGGGTCCCAAACTGAACGTCGAGATTGATCCTCCCCAGTGGGTAACTTGGCTTCTCTGGTGTGATGCCGTGGAAACGTGTGTCGGTTGGTTTCAAATTTGCTAGGGAGATGTTCATCTTCCTTAGCGTATCTGCGTACATAAGGTTTAAACTGCTGCCGCCATCTATAAACACTCGAGATACGTCGAATCCTGCAATTACTGCTGGTAAGATAAGTGCTGATTGCCCTGGTCGAGGAACTTGCTGCGGGTGATCCGCTATTGTGAAGCCGATGTCTTGCCCTGACCAATTTAAGTACTCAACCGTTGGTGGAGGCATCTTCTCTGCCATAAACACTTGCCGCGAGATTACCTTTTGAGCCCTGTTAGATGGCCTAGCTTTCTGAATCATCGAGACCACGCCATTGTTGTTAGGATCAACATATGGAGGTGGTTGCGGTGCTGCCGCTATTCTGAGCTGATGTCGATTTTCGTCCGTGATTGCGGGAGGAGGTGGTAAGTGGATCTCACTCCTGGGCCCCTGGGCGTTTCTGTTTGCTGCTTGAGCATTGGCCATTCCTGCGACTCGCAACATTGCCTGAAAATTGCGACAGTCCTTCTGCAGGTGTCCTGACTGCCTTTTCCCGTTGCTATCGAGATAAAAATGCATCTGGCACGACCCGTTCATCATATCTTCGGGAGTTACGAAAGATCTCTGAAATCTTGACCCGCTATTTTGCCTGTTATCTCTATTGTCGCCTTGCTGTGCATTACTTCTTTGGTAATCATCTCTATTGTTTCCTCCATTGTTTCCTCAAAAACCAGCCGATATTTGGCCAGGTGCATCGTAACTCGAGAATTGCCGAGGAAATTGGCGTCTATTTTGAAAATTTCGACTGCGGTCCTCCTCTGGGGACCTATGTCGTTTGTTATGTACAACATCTTCACCATCTGCCCATCTATTTGCTATTTCCATTAATGCTGATACTGTCCTTAGGTTTGTCCTTCCCAAGTCCTCCACGAAATCTCCTCGTCGAACTCCTGCTACAAATGCATCTATCGCTCTCTCGTCAGATATATTTTCTGCCGAGTTTTTGATGATGTTCCACCTTTGGATGTACTTCCTCATTGATTCATCATGCTTTTGTCGACATGACCTCAGCTCCTCTAGTGTCGCAGGTTTCTTGCAGGTTGATCGGAAATTCTTGATAAACACATCCTCAAAACTCTCCCAGCTGTCGATGGAGCCTGGGGGAAGCTTCTTTATCCATGATCTGGCGGCTCCGCTCAGATGTATTTGAATGCTCTGCATGGCTGTTGCTCTGGTTCCGCCTATCAATTTTACTGTCTCGAGGTAATCGACTAGCCAATTTCTTGAAACTATCGGGTAGCTTGAATCCTGATGGAACTCGAGTTTTTCGGACTCGTCGTGTGAAACACGGGAGTCCACACATATCTTCTTCAGCAAGTTCTGGTGAATGCCGACGTTCCCTCCTTTCTTGTCGCGCTCTATCTACTCTGGCTTGAGTCGTTGTGTCTCTGGCTCCACTTGCTCTCGGTGGATCTTGCACTGCTGCTGTAGGTCTCGGACTATTTTGCCTTGCAGTTCCTTCGGGAGGTGTAGCTGCGAACGCTGCTCCCATGGCTCCACATCCTGCCATGGCCATGTTATACAACGCTTCTCTTGGATCTTCGGGAGGTGGCCTGGACGCTAAGATGAAAGCTTGCATCGCCATGTACCCTGCTTCTGGTGTTTTTAGGATAATATTCCCCCTCGTGTCGATTGACATAAAGGACATGTCGAGATTTTGGATTAAAGTCTCTCTTTCAGCCTCCGGTATATTTTGTAGCCGAGATCTTGCTCTCCTCCGAGCTTCTCTATGGCTATCTCCCGAAGTTCCTGATTGTCGACTTAACTCCGCTCTTCGCCTGCTTGATGCGGAAGCCGCCTCCTTTCTTCTATTCAAAGCAGCTGTCTCTTTTTCCAATTCTCTTCCAGCTCGGGCAAGCCTATACTGGTAGGCCTGTAATTCCTCGACCGTAGCAGTTGTCTCCATTGGTTCAGAACCATCCATAGCTCTTGTTGCTCTATCCCATGCTGCTTGTGGAAGTTGAATTCTAACGCGTGGTGTAGGCCCGACATATTTAGTGCCTAAACCTCGCCTTAGGTCAGAGGGATCGACATATGGATTTCCCAATTCGTCGAAAGCCTCTGATGTCTCCTCTTGATTGCGACTTGTTTCTCCGATGGCGTAGATCTAGTGATATTTTGAGTTCTGAACTTCGCTTGGTTTGGTGACACCATCATAGAGATTGGTGAAGACCTTTCCAATAGAGATGGACTTGTCGATGAAGTCGAAGCTATCGGCGTCGCTCGAATCATCGCTTATATAGGAGTCCGCGGATGACTCGAAGCACATGTCGCTGAAGATCTTGGCGAGTTTTTCGCTTGCCTTGGTGCCGATGAAGCGTGGCGATGAAATCTCCTCGTCGCCTGACTCGATGGATGATGCTGAGTTTGAGAAGTCAGGATCAACCGCCGATAATCCCGACGAGATCGGAACTTCGAGACGATACGCTCCTTCTTTCTCGACGCGGAAGTGGAACTTTCCAAACGTCATCTCCATGGGCTCCTCCAGATACGCATATGCATCCAAACGGGAGGGTGGGTGAGGTACAAAATCAACTAGACCAGTTTCGATCTGTTTACCTTTGTCCATGATGTTGCTTGCCACCGATGAAGTCGACGATCTTGAACGTGCCATCGAGATCAGCTCCTTGTCGCCTCTAGATCCCCACGGATGGCGCCAATTGACAAGGTATTGACTTGTCAATGCCTACAAGTAGTAGACTAGGGTTTCGTTGGATGTAGAGGGCAAGTAGATCTCGATGGTTTCAGCCGAAAAGTACTCGACGATGTAAAAACTAGGGTCTGTGAGACAATGAATCGATCCTTTCTTTGTCCCTCGACTCCCCCTTATATAGGAGGCGGATCCGAGGGATTCGTGATACACAAGTTTACAGAGTCCGGGAGGGTTTCTGACCCGTCCCGCAAGATTACAAACGATGACTCCTATTACAATTCTAGCCTTCCTTAATAGTATCTTGGGCTTCCGAATCTTCTTATTCTTCGGGTCGTGGGCCTTCAGTAAACCCCGGGTACCATCTTCGGTAGGCCCATTGGGTATGCCTATGTCACTCACGAAGGAACTCGACGAGCGCGCTTTCCTATGCGATGTCCATGTTTGTTGTGATAGCTGTCATTTTCTTGGGATCTGATCCCTATCTGTCGGGGGGAAGACCCCGGATAGGGCAATGGACGCGGAGCAGCCGGCTGGCCACCGGCCGGCTCGCGGCAAAGGCCGGCTGAGGAGCAGCCGGCTGGCGCCGTGGCCGGCTGGTCCGGAAGCCGGTTGGCTCTAGGTCCTAGTCGGCCTGGCTGCGGCCACCAATGCTGTAGCTGGGCCGGCTTCTACAAGCCATATCCGACTGGGGTTTGTACCTCAGACCGACTCGAGGCTGGCGAGTCTTGCACTGGAAGGAACCGGGTTGGTGATCCGGGTTCCCAAAGTCCACGCTGACTCCATCTTCCGTAGCGCGGGGGCCTTTGTGGAGCAATAGTGCCACGCGCCGGACAGCCGTCGTGGCTTACGACGATCCGTACTGGCTACAGTGGCTGACGGAGACAGGGACACCTCCTCTCCATACCGCTGACCGTGGCAGTCGGATGGGACAGGCCACGATGCCTCAACCACTCCTGACGTCACCGCCTCGGGAAGGAGCGGAAGCCGGAGCCGGCCAAGCCGGCCGATGAAACTACAGGGTCTTATATGTAAAGTGCCGGTGCCTATATAAGCCGCACTACCCCCTCTCGTGCAGGGGATCGATCATTTTATTACTTTCACCCACCTACAGAGCTGCCCTGTGAGAGAGACCATCGTCTCCCTTAGCCTCTCAGGAGCAGCCGGACACAGCTCTAGGAGCACCATTGTATCGTGTGATCATCATATACACTCATAGCAGGAGTAGAGGTTTTACCTCCATCGGAGGGCCTCGAACCTGGGTACGTCGCCGTGTCGCTCGTGCCCATACCCGCATCCGGATACCGCCGTGAGATCCCTCAGGAACCACTTCGATTAGCCACCCTATGGCATATGCCGTGACGATACCACGACATTTGGCGCCCACCGTGGGGCCTTCAGCATCCTCGGCCGGTGTCTTCATCCGGACGGGCCTCACCATCACCACCGGCGAGCGAGTCGCTTCAGGCTTGATCTGGAGATTCGGCTCCCTCAACTGCGTCAGCGACAACGCTGGCTGCTTCGCTGACCGCCCTTTCCCAGCCGGCGGCAGCGTCATCTCCTTCGGCGGCTTCGACGTCTACGTCGCCACCGTCGCACCGCCGCGTTACCCGCGGCAGGTGCTGCGCTGCGCTAGCCCTCCTCCGCGAGCCGGCAGCAGCGCTCCCGTCGGCCCTGCCGTCGTGCAAGTCATGATTGCTGGCGATGAGCTCCCCACCAAGAACCCGCGCATGCGCGGCCCCAACTTGGAGCGCAACATCGACCCCAACGCCTCCGGCTCAGGCCCGAAAGCGCCACCACCACCGTCCCGGCTGGATACAGTCCGGGCAAAACTGAGCACCCCGCTCACGCCTGGTGCAGACCCCACCGCCATCGAGGCGGACTTGGAGGCGCACCGCCAGCTCCTCCTCAAGCAAACCGAAGAACTGGCTGCTGCTAAGCGCCAGATGGAGATCACCCAGCGCGAATACAACCGCGCCCACGGCCTCACTCCAGGCGGCGACGAGCCAAGCCGAGCCGGCCATATCCGCCGCAGGGGCCGCGACCTTGGCGCTGAGATCGCCCGCGACGGCGCTCCTTCGCCGGCTCCGTCCGCGGAGCTCCCCGTCTACAACACCCCCGACAAGAACGTGCGCGCGGCAGAAGCCGCCGCGGAAGAGCTGAACCGCCTCGAAGGCGAAGAGTTACGCCGCCCGACCCGGCGGGTGACTGAGCTGCTCAATGCAGCCAACAGGCAGATCGCCGACCCCAGGTATGTCAATGCCACCAGAGCTTCTCACGCTCGTGGAGCTACAGGCAACGACAGGGAAGGCGCCAGGGACACGGCCGAGTCCGCCTCCCCAACACCAAGCCGGCACCGTGACTCCCGGGCCATGCATGCAAGCTCGGGCCGGCCAAGCTACCAGCCGAGCGGCAGCAGCCGCAGCCGGCCCCCTCCGAGCCGGAACCAGGAGCAAGACTCCGGGCCCCGCCGTCATCACCGGCCGGCTCCAGAAGCAAGCGGCGCGCGCCAGCGGCACACTCCCGGCTGGGCCCGCACATCGAGCCCACCGACGCCGGGACCGCCTCGACCGGCTGGTTCAATCCCGCATCGCGGAAGAAGAGGCCAGCCGGCCCAAAATGCTTCGGGCCGCGGATCCTCAACGAGCCCATGGTCGACGGCTTTCAGCTCCCGCGCGACACCCCCAAGTACGACGGCACCGCCAAGCCGGAAGACTGGCTGCTGGACTACTCCACGGCAGTCGGCATCGCCAAGGGCAACAAGCGCTGGGCTGTGCGCTACTCCCCCCTCATGCTACTCGGCTCCGCCCGCACGTGGCTCAACAACCTGCCAGCCGGCAGCATAAACGGCTGGCTGGACTTCGAAGCCGCCTTCATCAGCAACTTCACCGGCACTTATCGCCGGCCGGGTCGCCCTCAACAGCTTGAGATGTGCAAGCAGGGCCCGGACGAGACGGATCGCGCGTACCTGACGCGTTGGTGCGAGATGCGCAACTCTTGCGAGGGCGTGCACGAGATGTAGGCCATCAGCTTCTTCATGGGAGGCTGTCGGCCCAACACCATGCTGTGGCACAAGTTGCGCCGCAGTGACCCCAAGTCGATGGCCGCCTTGATGGCCATCGCCGACAAGTACGCGCTGGCTGAGGAAGCCGGCAAGGCGCCGGCTGACGTTTCGCCGGCCCCCACCAGAAGGGACAACAACAAGCCGGCTGAGGGCGCCTCGCACGGCAGCCGGCGGGACAACTACCGCGGCAAGCGTCACAGCGACCAGCCGGACCGCCGGTACGGCTCCGCCCACGTAGCCGCCGTGGCAGACAACGCGGCAGGCGGCAGCCGCCGCCAGAAGCAAGACCGGCAGTGGAAGCCGAAGTATACCTTCGAGCAGATGCTCGACTCGCCGTGCAAGTACCACAGCGGCAAGAACCCCTCCAACCACACCACCCGCGACTGCCACTTCATGAAGCGGCTGACAAGCGGTGAACCTCTACCGCCTCCCCCCCCCGCCCCCACCAGCCGGCGGGCCGGGTGGCCAAGCCGGCGCAGAAAACGCCAACCTCGAGCACCACGAGGCTAACCAAGTGCACCATGGCGGCCGATATCTGGCCGAAGACGCCACCTACATCATCTTCACCTCCGAGCCCGAGGACAGGACGAGCCAAGAGCGCCGTTCCCTCGAGGTCAACGCGGTCATACCGCCGGTCCCCCAGTACCTAAACTGGTCAGAGCAGGCCATCACCTTTGATCGCCGCGACACACCGGCTGTCCTGCCGAAGCCGGGCAGCTACGCCATGGTCCTCGACCCCACCACCGGCACAACCCGGCGCAGTGTGCGTTTTTCGCGCGTCCTCATCGACGGCGGCAGCAGCATCAACATCCTCTACCGCGACACCGCCCGCAAGCTGGGCATCCAGGAGGCCGAGTTGCGCCCCACCCCCACCGTCTTCCATGGCATCGTGCCAGGCCATTGCTGCCAGCCGATCGGCCGGATCACGCTGGAGGTGATGTTCGGGAAGTCGGATCACTTCCGCACCGAGAGAATCGAGTTCGAGGTGGTGGACCTCGTGAGTCCCTACCACGAGCTCCTGGGCAGGCCGGCCCTGACCAAGTTCATGGCGGTGCCCCACTATGGGTACCTGAAGATGAAGCTGCCTGGCCCCAAGGGGGTCATCACCGTAGCCGGCGACTATCGCCGCTCCATGGACTGCGCCACGCAGAGCTCCAAGATGGCCCAGACGCTGGTCATCGCCACCGAGAAGCAGCTCATCCACGACGCCGTCGCCCTCGCCAAAGCCGCGCAGACAGACATGCCGGCTGCGGGCAACCCGGCTGGGACGACTCACTTCCAGCCGGCCGACAACACCAAGAAGATCCTGCTGGACCCGGCGCAGCCGGACAAGTTCGTCACCATCGGTGCCGGCTTGAACAAGAAATAGGAAAGCGAGCTCACCAGCTTCCTCCGTGAGAATCGGGACATCTTCGCATGGACTCCAAGAGACATGCCGGGTGTGCCGAGGGAGTTGGCTGAGCACCACCTCCACGTCCGGCCTGAAGCCAAGCCGGTGAAGCAGCCTCTCAGGCGCTTCGCCGAAGAACGAAGGAAGGCCATCGGTGAAGAAATCGCCCGGCTCCTAGCTGCCGGCTTCATCATGGAAGTGCTGCACCCGGACTGGTTGGCGAACCCGGTCCTGGTTTTGAAGAAGAACGGCTCCTGGCGCATGTGTATCGACTACACCAGCCTGAACAAGGCGTGCCCAAAGGATCCCTTTCCCCTGCCGCGCATAGATCAAGTCATAGACTCGACTGCCGGCTGCGAACTGTTGTCTTTCCTAGATGCCTATTCAGGCTACCACCAGATTCCTTTGAATCCGGATGATCAAATAAAGACTTCGTTCATTACCCCGTATGGGGCTTACTGCTACACGACTATGCCGTTTGGCTTGAAAAATGCAGGCGCCACCTACCAAAGGTGCATGCAAAAATGCTTGCAGGATCAAATCGGCAGAAACGTTCACGCATATGTGGATGATGTCGTTGTAAAGACCAAGGAGACGACTACCCTCCTTGATGACCTGAGAGAAACCTTCACCAATCTGAGAAGATTCCGGATGAAGCTCAACCCGGCCAAGTGCACATTCGGCGTGCCGTCTGGCCAGCTCCTTGGCTACCTCGTCTCTCAGCGAGGGATCGAAGCCAACCCGGACAAGATCGGTGCCCTGGAGAAGATGGAACTGCCGCGGTGCCTCAAGGACGTCCGAGAAGTTTGCTGGCTGCCTGGCTTCCTTGAGCCGCTTCGTCGGCCGGCGGGGAGAAGGCACTGCCCCTGTATCAATTGATGAGGAAGGCGGACAAATTCGTCTGGTCACCGCAGGCGGATGAAGCTTTCCGTGACTTGAAGCGCGTGCTCTCAACCGCGCCAATCCTTGCAACGCCGGGTTCAATGGAGCCGATGCTGTTGTACATCGCAGCCACCAACCGAGTGGTTAGCGTTGTCCTGGTGGTGGAGCGCAAAGAAGCTGACAACAGGGAGCAGCTGGTTCAGCGCCCAGTCTATTACCTTAGCGAAGTGCTCTCCCAGTCGAAACAAAATTACCCCCACTACCAGAAGGTCACCTACGGCGTCTACATGGCGGCCAAGAAGCTCAAGCACTACTTCCAAGAGCACCCCATCAGGGTGGTTGCCACAGCGCCCTTGGCGGAAATCATCGGCAGCAAGGATGCCAACGGCCGGGTTGCCAAGTGGGCCCTGGAGCTAGCCGCCCACACCATCCTCTACGAGCCACGCACAGCCATCAAGTCGCAGATCCTAGCCGACTTCTTCGTCGGCCAGGCTGAGATGCGATACCTGCCGCTGTGCCGGATTCCACACCTTTGGAAGATGCACTTCGACGGCTCGAAGATGCGCAATGGTTTGGGAGCCGGCATCATCATCACCTCTCCTAAGGGAGACCGGCTGGACTACGTCCTGCAGATCCACTTCGCCGCATCCAACAATGTGGCGGAATATGAAGCGCTCATTCATGGGCTGAAGCTGGCCAAGGAGATTGGCGTGCGTCGCATACTCTGCTTCGGCGACTCCGACTTGGTCATACAGCAAGCATCTGGCGACTGGGACGCGAAGGACGCCAACATGGCCTCATACCGCTTCCACGTCCAGCAGTTATCCGGCTTCTTCGACGGCTGCGAATTCCACCACGTGCCACGAGCAAACAACGAGGCGGCTGATGCCTTGTCCAAGATTGGCTCAACCCGGCAAGCTATTCCGCCGGGTGTCGCCTTGGCGGTTCTCAAGAAGCCGTCCATCATACCGTCACCGGACTCGGATTCAATATTCGTGCCGGCTGACTCGGGGGCTGCTCAGCCGAACCCGGGGGCTTCATCGCCCAAGTCGGGGGCTAACAAGCCAAACCCGCCGGCTACCATGCCGAACCCGGGGACTTCTCAGTCCAACCCGGGGGCTTCATCGCCAAACTCGGGGGCTAGCAAGCCGAACCCGCCGGCTAGCAAGCCGAACCCGGCGACCATGCAGTCGAACCCGGAAGCTCCCACGCAGGAGGCCCTGTTGGTTAGCGTATTCGAGATAAGATGCGTACCTTCATGGGCACAAGAATTCCTCTCCTACCTCACCGACGGTGTGCTGCATGATGATAGAGTCCGGGCCGGGCAGATTGAGAGAAGGGCCAAGGCCTATACCATCATCAACCACCAGCTGTACAAACGCAGCGTAAGTGGGGTGTTCCAGCGGTGCGTCGAGCCGGCTGAAGGGATTGAACTCCTACGAGAAATCCATCAAGGAGAGTGCGGACATCACGCCTCATCCAGAGCCATAGTGGCCAAAGCCTTCCGGCACGGTTTTTACTGGCCGACTGCGCTCAGAGACGCAGAGGATTTGGTGAAGAAGTGCAACGGCTGTCAGCGCTTCGCAAAGCAGAGACACCAGCCGGCTTCCGCCTTGAAAACCATCCCCATCACATGGCCATTTGCCGTATGGGGCTTGGATATGGTAGGCCCATTCAGAACAGCGCGAGGCGGCATGACACATCTCTTGGTGATGATTGACAAATTCACCAAGTGGATCGAAGCCAAGCCAATCAAGAAACTGGACGGGTCCACAGCCGTCACATTCCTCAAGGAAATCATTGTGAGATTCGGCTACCCCCACACCATCATCACCGACAACGGCACCAACTTCTCCCAAGGCATCTTCTCTCGCTATTGCGGGGAAATGGGGATCCGGATGGCCCTATCTTCTGTGGCACACCCAGAGTCCAACGGACAAGTGGAGAAGGCTAACGGCTTAGTCCTAGCCGGCATCCGGCCCCGACTGGTGGAGCCGCTCGAGCGAGCAGCCGGCTGTTGGATCGAAGAACTGCCCAATGTGCTGTGGAGCCTGCGCACAACGACAAACCGCTCAGTCGGCTTCACACCATTTTTACTCGTATACGGGGCCGAAGCCGTCCTGCCGACTGATATCGAGCATGATGCGCCAAGGATCAAGCTCTACACAGAAGCCGAAGCCAAAGAAGCTCGCGAAGATGGAGTTGACCTGGTCGAAGAGGCCCGGCTGCTGGCTGAGTCTAGATCTACTATCTACCAGCAAAGCCTCCGACGCTATCACAGCCGGAAGGTCCAGCCCTTGGCATTCCGAGAAGGAGACCTAGTGCTCCGACTGATCCAGCGGACAGCCGGACAGCATAAACTGTCATCCCCATGGGAGGGTCCCTTCATCGTGAGCAAGGCAGTAGGCAATGATTCCTACTATCTCATAGATGCCCAAGAGGCTAAGAAAAACAAGCCGGACAAGGCTGACGAGGAGACTAAACGTCCCTGGAATGTCAGGTTACTCCGCCCATTTTACACATGAGAGCAGGAATGTATGTATCCCTCGTATCCCTTTTGTAAGTTATGAAAAAGCTTGCGCCGAGAGCGCCGTTTCCGACAAGTTTTTCGCGTACTTTACCTTGTTTCGCCAATTGGCTTGAACCCTCTCACGCGGTCGGCTCAGTAACGTGATCCGGTTTCCGACAGCCGGCTTCCGATCCAGCTACAGACCGCAACCCGGCTGTCCGGCTGGCGGGAGCAAGGCCTAGGGAGCCGACACGCGAAAAACGACTAAGGGAAAGAGTAAAAGCGAGTTGACTTGCAACTTTTCATAAAAGTGCCGGATTGCCGAATTCAGCTCGTTCGACTGAAATACTATCAGCCTCACCCAGCGGCCCGCTCTTGATCCGGCGACGGATCGCAAGTCGGACGTACGACCGGCAAGGGCACAGCCAAAGAGTGGGGCGGATGGGAAAAAGCGAACGAGTCGAAAGAAAGCAACTCGGCACGCAAAATGATTAACAAACACATTAAAGTGTGACATAATTAAAGGGCGATAATATTGTCTTACATATGCACCCGGCATCCCGGGGATTTAACGAATTGTCTTGCAAAAGCAACAATCGAAAGACAGGTAGAAGCTAAGCACCGGCTGGACCAGGACCAGCCGGAGGAGCATCAGCAGAGCCGGCTGCCGGATCATCCTCGGGGCACGTCGTCCGCCTCCTCGTCCTCAGCCTCCTCCTCCTCATCGTCAGACGGCGGATTCGGGTCCGCGATGAAGATGGACTTGTCGACGAAGTCGGCAATGGCGCAGGCGCGGGCAAGCCGAGCAGTCTTGTTCTCCGCCGGGAGCTTGTCCTCCACGTCGGCGCGCCGGAACTCCAACTGGTCGAGGCTAACCTCGTTATACCAGGAGAGCACAAAAGATAGCGCCATATCGGCTCCGGCGCGCGTGGCTGACTCCTTCCAGTCCAAGAAGCGGTCGGGAGCCCTGTCCAGCCAAGCGATGAGATTGGAGAGATCTTCCGGCAGCGTCTCCGTCGGCCACAGCAGTCGGACCAGCTCCTCCGCCGCCTTCCGCAGCTCCCAGCCAAGCTTGGTGACCGGCTCCACGCGGGCGGCGATGGACGCCAGATAGTCGTCCATGGTGAAGCAGTCGGAGCTCTGCTCCCCAGTGGCCTGCCGGCGATCCTCCCGCGCCCTGCCAACAGCCGCTAACGCCTCCTCCTGCGCCTCAGGGAAGGCCGCTGCATAGAAGAAAAGCATGTCAGAAGCCATCAAAGCCGAAATAAGCTGAAAAATGCAAATTTTCGAAGTCCTAAAGTAAGCCTGGCGGCAGCCGGCAAGATCCGACTGCCCCCAGCCTGAAGATGGAGATTCCGAAGTTCCAAAGTAAGCCTGGCGGCAGCCGGCAAGAACCGACTGCCCCCAGCCCGAAGATGGAGATTTCGAAAAAGTCAAGTTTCTGCCGCCGGCTGCCAACCTAAGCCGGCAGCCGACGGCCGAAAGCCGGCAAAAGGGAAGGCATAAGACAAAAGACTCACCCGCCAAGCCGCGGTCGAGCGCGCTAAGTTCCCCCAACCACCGCTTGGCGGTGGCCGACAGCTCGTTGGACTTGGTGGTCACCTCTTGCTGGAGCGAAAGCCGTTGCCGCTCCACCTCCTCCAACCGCTTGCTCAGACCCTCCAGCTTTTCCTCCTGTTCCTTCTTGAGGGCGGCAAGTTCCTTGAGATGGTTAGCCTCGAGAAGGCGCAGCCGTTTCAGCTCCCCGTCAGCCACCTTCAGCTTGGCGGCAGCAGCCCGGTTCGCTTCCTCACTTGTGGCGCATTGAGCGCGGGCAACTCGGAGGTCCGACTCAAGCTGCGGGATCCGGGCGGCCTCAGCTGCAAGCCGGCAAAAATGGGCCGTCAGTAAAAAAGAACTCACAGGAAAAGCAAGTCAAAAGAGAGAAGGCCTCACCCTTGACAGCCTCCAGCTCGCGAGCCAAGCCGGCTCGCTCGATCTTGGCCTTGTGGTAGCTAGTCACCACCTTGTTGTACAAGACGGTGCGTCGCTCCGTAACCGCCTGAAAGAAACAATCAGATATCCAGACGAAACCCGGACCGGCTCCAAGCAGCCGGACCATGCCTCGGAGGGCTACCAGGATAATAACAAAATGGCAAAAACAAGAAGACACCTACCTTGTCAGCATCCTCCAGTGTTGCTAGCTGGGCAAGGGCCTCGGCGGCCTTGTTCTTAAGGCTGGCCCGGTAGCCGGAGAAGACCATCTTCATGGGCGCCGCACCAGGCTGTCCCTCCCGGTTGAACACCTCGCAAGAATCCGCCTTGTGCCACGCAGCCTCCATGGTGCCAGCCGAGCCAAGGCTGGAGTCAGAGGCAGACGGCACATGCAGCAGCCGGGCCCCCTTGGCCACATGAAGGCCCTCAGTTGGGCCCGGTGGGCCCTTCGTCCTTACCAGCGCCCGGGAGTCGGCGTCCTTCGAGCGCGTTGGCTCCTCCCTCGCCGGCTCCTTCCCGGTCGGCTCCCTCCTCGTCGGCTCCGAAGCTGGAGGCGGCGCGGTCGAAGCAGTCGGCCCGGTGGGAGCCGTCGCATCCGGCGCTTGAGGCGCTCCTTCCGGGGAGCTCTCCAGCACCACGACGTTGGGCGTGGGCCCGCCGACTCCGGTCGAAGGCGGCGCAGCCCCACCAGCTCCAGCTCCAGCCGCAGATGGCATGCCCCTGCCAGCTCCGGCTGCCTGCTCCACAAACGGGGCGCGGCGCGGGAACATGTCGTCTAGGGTCGGCCGGCGCGCCGACTGACCCTGGTCTCCGCCGCCAGGCGCCGCAGAAGGCGCGGCAGAAGAAGACGCCCCCGCAGAAGGTGGCGTGGCCGCAGGCGGCACGTTAGCAGCCGGCGGCGTGCGCGCGCGTGCTGAAGGTTGCGGGGTTGGCTCCCTCCTTTGCCGCTGAAGCGGCGACGTGACGGGAGGAGCCTGCCGAGAGCCGCCTCCCTGGGTAAACTTAATCGCGGCCCTAGTTGAACAAGCAAGAAAAGATAAGTACAGAGAGGAAGGAAAGAAAAGGAATCAAACAACAAAGGAAAAAGAACTCACCCGGCTTTCTCCGGGACCTTCTTGGGCGCCAGCCGGCGCTGTTTCTTGGCCCTCGCCTCCGAAGCGGCCGTAGACCCGACGCCGGCCCGCTTCCTCCCCTTCGGCGCCGAAGTCGCCGTGCTCGCAGCGGCACCGCGCGCGAGGCACCGCCGGGATGGGCCCCGTGCCGGATTGGGCCGGCTCCGCCTGCTCCTGCTCCTGCTCCTGCTCCTGCTCAGGCGAGGGCGGCGGGTTATGCTCCCCCTGGCCGCCCTGATCCTGCACCACCGGCAGATCGTCGTCGCCGGCTTGGTCGCCGGCTAGGTCAGCCGGGTCGATGTGATCCGGCGTCCAGACCTTCGTCGCCAAGTCGCCATCCTCGATGCCTTGGCGGGTGAAAAGCTGAAAACAACAAGATAAATATCAAGTCGGCCACGCAGCCGCAAGCCGGAAGACGGCAAAAACGTTTAACTTACGATTTCTGGCGGCTGCTCCCGGTTGTAAGGCGGCAGCCCCCAATTCCAGTTGTCCGGCATGTTGGCCTTGGTGATGTTGTTCACCCGGTGAGCCACCTGGGACTTGGAGAGCTCCACCTTCGACGTCCGTGTCGGGTCGAGCCGGCCGGACATATGGCCGATCTTGTGGACGCGCCACTGGAGAGGTATGACCCGGCGCGAGATGTAGGTGCAGAGGAGGTCCTCGGCACTCAGCCGGCCCTCCGCGACGCACTCGCCCAGGAAGTCCCACAGGAGGTTCACCTCCGCGTCCGGGTCCGAGGACTTGGGGTTGTAGCCCCAGTTGATCCGGCCGACTGGCGGGGCCGGGTTGTATTCCGGCAGGTTGAGCCGGTCGAAGGCCGGGCTCTCGTTCGCACATAAAAGAAAGACATCTGCCAATTCTTTACAGAATCGACAGTCGGAATCCGCGGGAAGGACGTACCCGTGCGAGGATAGATGGAGGCGGCGCCGCAGGTCCTCAGGCGGCCTTCGGTCGTCTGCGCCTTGATGTAGAAGAGCCGGCTCCAAAACTCCACGTCCGGCCACAAGCCGGCGCAGCCTTCCATGAAGGCCACGTAGCAGCTGAGGAGGATCATGGCGTTGGCCGGCAGGTGGTGCGGCTGCAGGCCGAAGTGGTCGAGGAACCGGCGGAAGAAGTTGGAAGCCGGCAGACCCAATCCGCGGTCAAGATGCGCGCCGAAGACCACGCGTTCGCCGGGCTCCGGCCGAGGCTCCTTCTCCGCGCCCGGCGCCCTGGTAATCACCCCCGCCGGGATGCGGCGGAGGCGCACGAGCCGGGCAATGTCGTCCTCCTGCATATAGGAACCCTTCCAGGAGCCGCTCGGCTGGGCCATCGAGGACGAAGAAGAAGAGGAGGTCCAGGAGAGGCGGAAGGGCGAAGAAGAGCCGCTCCTCGCCGGAGGAGATCGCGGTGGAGAAGGGCGCGCCGTCGATGCGCGTGGCCCCGTGGCGCCGGATTGGCGGGTTTGCGGCGGCAGCTCGGCGGAAGATCGTCGGGGCAACCGCTCGCTGAGGTTCGCTAGAAGAACGGAAGAGGAACGGCGTCGGAGCAGCGAAGAGCTCGAGTGAAGAGAAGGAGCGAGGCAGGAGCGCGAGGAGGAAGAAAGGGGCAAGTGCCGCCTCGATACCGCCCCCGCGGCATTTATAGCCGACCGCGGCGGGCGGTTGGCCTCCAAGTGGCCGACGTGGGCCACGTCTCCGGATTTACTGCGCCGTAACTCCTCCCACGACCGCTACCGTTACCAGAAACGGCCACACCACGTCGCCCACTACCGCTCCGGAACCGGAGGGACATTGATGTGACCAGACGAACCGACCGCCAGGCCAGGCGTCAGACCGATCAAGTCGGGCGCGGGCGCAGGGCCCGAGGCGGCGGAGACTCCGGCGCGCCGCAAGCCGGAGCCGGACGATAAGTTCCATCCGAACCAAAATTCGTCAGCAAGGCGGAGACGCCATCAGATCTTGCGAGAAAGCAAAAACTATACAAGTGTAAAAAGCGGCCGGCTGGGAGCAGCCGGCAGGAACGAGCCGGATGAGGGCGCAGCCGGCTGAAAGGAAATCCTCAGTCGGCCCCTCCAAGTGCCGTCAAATATATTCAAGAAGCCAGGAAAACCTGCCTAGGTCCTTCTAAACGCAGGACCTTGCCAGCTTCGGGGGCTAATGTCGGGGGGAAGACCCCGGATAGGGCAATGGATGCGGAGCAGCCGGCTGGCCACCGGCCGGCTCGCGGCAAAGGCCGGCTGAGGAGCAGCCGGCTGGCGCCGTGGCCGGCTGGTCCGGAAGCCGGTTGGCTCTAGGTCCTAGTCGGCCTGGCTGCGGCCACCAATGCTGTAGCTGGGCCGGCTTCTACAAGCCATATCCGACTGGGGTTTGTACCTCAGACCGACTCGAGGCTGGCGAGTCTTGCACTGGAAGGAACCGGGTTGGTGATCCGGGTTCCCAAAGTCCACGCTGACTCCATCTTCCGTAAAGCGCGGGGCACTGTGGAGCAATAGTGCCACGCGCCGGACAGGCCGTCAGGGCTTACGACGATCCGTACTGGCTACAGTGGCTGACGGAGACAGGGACACCTCCTCTCCATACCGCTGACCGTGGCAGTCGGATGGGACAGGCCACGATGCCTCAACCACTCCTGACGTCACCGCCTCGGGAAGGAGCGGAAGCCGGAGCCGGCCAAGCCGGCCAGTAAACTACAGGGTCTTATATGTAAAGTGCCGGTGCCTATATAAGCCGCACTACCCCCTCTCGTGCAGGGGATCGATCATTTTATTACTTTCACCCACCTACAGAGCTGCCCTGTGAGAGAGACCATCGTCTCCCTTAGCCTCTCAGGAGCAGCCGGACACAGCTCTAGGAGCACCATTGTATCGTGTGATCATCATATACACTCATAGCAGGAGTAGAGGTTTTACCTCCATCGGAGGGCCTCGAACCTGGGTACGTCGCCGTGTCGCTCGTGCCCATACCCGCATCCGGATACCGCCGTGAGATCCCTCAGGAACCACTTCGATTAACCACCCTATGGCATATGCCGTGACGATACCACGACACTATCTAGCCACCTAGACTCACCTAGCACCTACAGCTAGCTAAACCATCAGAATATGGACAGTTATATGTCCATTTTCATTTCAACATCAATTATATTGGAAGCCCATGGATGACTACCAGTAGTATTGCACAGAAGCCTACTGACGTGGGCATTACCATTCGGGTAACTGCTATTGCGCTATCCCATGCGGCCCAACTAGAGGCCCATGAAGACACTCGACGGCAAGGTGGGCAACTACGTCGGTGCCGAAGAAGAATCCTTGGAGAACAAGACGAAGAAACAACCTAGTCGAGCCCGGACAAAACTCTTGAGACCTGGCTCCCTATATAAGGGCCAGGAGAGGAGCTGCCGAGGACACACGCAATCTTAGCAATCGTAGCCACCATAAGCCTAGAGCTAGGTCCCGGCAAAACTTAGGCTCTCGACGAGATCACAGCTGAAACCTTTGGCACCCCATTGTAACCCGATATTTTCTTAATCAAGATCAGACAAGCAGGACGTAAGGGTTTTACCTCATCGAGGGCCCCGAACCTGGGTAAATCGCTTTCCCCGCTTGTTTGATAACCGATGTCTCGTGTCAGCCTATAGGATTCCATCTACCCTAAGCCCCAAACGGAGAGCATTGCCGAGGATTACCCTCGACAGCTGGCGCCGTCTGTGGGAAACCTGTCTGCACAAGGCAGGTCATCGGCAGTTCCGGTTACGTCTGCAGCGTTCGTGCTAGAGCCACCAACGCCATCAAATCCAAGAAACTCAGTTCGTTGCGGGTCCTTCGAGTTCGCACCACGCGCTGAGGCATCGCATCCGATCTCCACGGAGTCGCGCGGCAACATGGAAACTACTTTCGGTGGTGTTCACTTTATCATTGATTCCAGAGGATTTCTTCGCCTCCCTAGTTTTAACGCCCCAAGCCCAAGAACTTCGGTTCTAGATAGTACCGCGCCAGCAGCAGCTTTGGTAGTCCCGCCTAGGAGTACGGGAGAGGGCGGCTGAAGCAGTTTTGGCAGCAAAGAGGAGCAAAGGAAAAGATGAAGGGATTCACGCCGTGAAGAAGAGGAGCAAACTGCGACTCGCCCCCGACTGTATGAACGAGGATATCACAACGTGCAGCCGAACAAGAATCGTCTTCGCATGCCTTACCTATCGGCTACGGAGCAACTCGAAGCACCGTGCTACCTGCATTCTTACATTGACCCGAAGGATAATCTTGAAAAGTCCACTCATCTGCTCAGAAATTGTCGGCAGTTCCTCGAGGTTCGGCAGTTCTGCGATGACTTAGGGCCGAAGAAGAAGCGAAAGTTCATCCAGTGGAAAGGAGGGCAACACCCTATGATTATCCACCAGACCATACATACTAGAAGGAGGAGACATGTACGCACCAACCGAAGTATTCCCAGAGTCCCGCGGACAGGTCAGCATGATCCATAAAACCAGTTTTTCAAAGAGAGAAGTGATAACCCACAAGTATAGGGAATCGCAACAGTCTTCGAGGGAAGTAAAACCCAAATTTATTTATTCGACACAAGGGGAAGCAAAGAATACTTATAAGCCTTAACAACTGAGTTGTCAATTCAGCTGCACCTGGAAAAGCACTAGTAACAGGGGTGATGTGAAAGCAGCAGTAATATGAGAGCAATAGTAACAGTAACACATCAGCAGTAACAGTAACACAGAGGCAATGGCACCAGAAAATAGTTGATACTACTTCCAATGACATATAGGACCGAGTGAGTATTTGATGATGAAAGATGGACCGGGGTTCCCAGCTATCTACACTAGTGGTAACTCTCCAATAACAAGTGTTGGGTGAACAAATTACAGTTGGGCAATTGATAGGATTGAAATAGCATTAAGACAGAACATCAAGTCTATTAATCATGTAGGCATGTTTTCCATATATAGTCATTCGTGCTCGCAATGAGAAACTTGCATAACATCTTTTGTCCTACCAGCCGGTGGCAGCCGGGCCTCTAGGGAATCTACTGGTAATTAAGGTACTCCTTTTAATAGAGCACCGGAGCAAAGCATTAACATTTGGTGAAAACATGTGATCCTCATATCTAAGCCTTCCCCTCTAGTTATCCCAGTTGCTGTCACTCTGGGGCCTCGGGTTTCGGACATAGACATGTGCAAACAACTTGTAGGTACAATCTAAGCAATAATTATAGAGCTCAAATCTAAGATCATGCCACTCGTGCACTAGTGACAAGCATTAAACACAACAAGATTGCAGCAACAATAACTTCACAAACTTCATAGATAGACTAATCATAATGTAACAATTCGTCGGATCCCAACAAACACAACACCGATTACATCAGATGGATCTCAATCATGTAAGGCAGCTCATGAGATCATTGTATTGAAGTACATGGGAGAGAGAGTACCAACTAGCTACAGCTAGAACCCGTAGTCCATGGGGGAACTACTCACGGAGCATGATGGAGGTGGTGGTGTCGATGGAGAAGGCTTCCGGGGGCACTTCCCCGTCCCGGCGGCGTGCCGGAACAGAGATTCTGTCCCCCGAAACGGAGTTTCGCGATGGCGGTGGCGCCTCTGGAGTCTTTCTGGAGTATGGTTGATTGTTGTAGGGTTTTCGCGTCGCGAAGAATATATAGGCGAAGAGGCGGCGCGAGGGGGTGCCAAAGGGGCCCACCCCATAGCTGGGCGCACCCCCCTCCTAGGCCGCGCCGCCAGGTGGTGTGGGGCCCCCTTGGCCCTTCTCCGTCTCTCCTTCGGTGTTCTGGGTCCGTCTCGGTAAAATAGGAGATTCGGCTTTTGTTTCGTCCAATTCCGAGAATATTGCCCGAACAGCTTTTCTGGAACCAAAAACAGGAGAAAACAAGAACTGGCACTTCGGTATCTTGTTAATAGGTTAGTCCCGGAAAATGCATAAAAACATTATAAAGTGTGAGCAAAACATGTAGGTATTGTCATAAAACTAGCATGGAACATCAGAAATTATAGATACGTTGGAGACGTATCAAGCATCCCCAAGCTTAGTTCCTACTCGCCCTCGAGTAGGTAAACGATAAAAAGAATAATTTCTGAAGTGACATGCTACCAACATAATCTTGATCATACTATTGTAAAGCATATGAGATGAATGAAGTGACTCAAGGCAATGATCTATAGTTTGCTAACAAATAGATAACATATAGCAAAACTTTTCATGAATAGTACTTGAAGACAAGCATCAAAAAGTCTTGTATAAGAGTTAACTCATAAAGCAATAGATTCTTAATAAGAGGTTTGAATCAACACAAAGGAAGATTTAAGTTTCAGCAATTGCTTTCAACTTTCAACATGCATATCTCATGGATAATTGTCAACGCAAAGTAACATAATAAGTGCAATAAGCAAGCATGTAAGAATCAATGCACAGTTGACACAAGTTTTTGCTTCTAAGATGGAAAGAAGTAGGTAAACTGACTCAACATAAAGTAAAAGAAAGGCCCTTCGCAGAGGGAAGCAGGGATTAAATCATGTGCTAGAGCTTTTCAAGTTTTGAAATCATATAGAGAGCATAAAAGTAAAGTTTTGAGAGGTGTTTGTTGTTGTCAACGAATGGTAGCGGGTACTCTAACTACCTTATCAACCAGACTTTCAAGAGCGGCTCCCATGAAGGACGTTATCTCTACCAGCAAGGTAGATCATCCCTCTTCTCTTTTTTTTACACATGTATTTTAGTTTCCTTATTGATGACACTCCTCCCAACCTTTTGCTTACACAATCCATGGCTAACCGAATCCTCGGGCGCCTTCCAACATTCACATACCATGGAGGAGTGTCTATTTGCAAAATTAAGTTGCTTACTGATAGATCAGGGCAAAACATGTGAAGAGAATTATTAATGCAAGTTAATTAATTGGGGCTGGGCACCCCGTTGCCAGCTCTTTTTGCAAAATTATTGGATAAGCGGATGTATATGCCACTAGTCCATTGGTGAAAGTCTGTCAGAAGTAAATGACAAGGTTGAAAGATAAACACCACATACTTCCTCATGAGCTATAAAACATTGACACAAATAAGAGATAATAGCTTTTGAATTGTTTAAAGGTAGCACATGACGTATTTACTTGGAATGGCAGAAAAATACCACATAGTAGGTAGTTATGGTGGACACAAATGGCATAGGTTTTGGCTCAAGGTTTTGGATGCACGAGAAGCATTCCCTCTCAGTACAAGGCTTTGGCTAGCAAGGTTGTTTGAAGCAAACACAAGTATGAACCGGTACAGCAAAACTTACATAAGAACATATTGCAAGCATTATAAGACTCTACACTGTCTTCCTTGTTGCTCAAACACTTTTACCAGAAAATATCTAGACCTTAGAGAGACCAATCACACAAACCAAATTTCAACAAGCTCTACGGTAGTTCTCCACTAATAGGTTTAAACTACATGATGCAAGAGCTTAAACATGATCTACTTGAGAGCTCAAAACAATTGCCAAGTATCAAATTATTCAAGACAATATGAAGCATTTTCTGTTTCCAACCAAATATCAATAAGTGTTGCGGCTCTCAGCTTCGCTATGAACATGAAAAATAAAACGAAGAACACCAGTGTTCATATGAAAAAGCGGAGCGTGTCTCTCTCCCACACAAGGATTGCTAGGATCCGAATTTATTCAAACACAAACAAAAATAAAAACAAACAGACGCTCCAAGTAAAGAACATATGATGTGGAAGAATAAAAATATAGTTTCACTAGAGATGACCTGATAAGTTGATGAAGAAGGGGATGCCTTGGGCATCCCCAAGCTTAGACGCTTGAGTCTTCTTGAAATATGCAGGGATGAACCACGGGGGCATCCCCAAGCTTAGGCTCTTCACTCTTCTTGATCACATTATATCACCCTTCTCTCTTGACCCTTGAAAACTTATGCCACACCAAACTTCTCATAAACTTCATTAGAGGGGTTAGTACTCAAAAAACTTTAATCCACTTTAGTCCTGTAGTGACACATTGCAAGAACTCAATAAAACATTAGCTACAGCTCTCCACATCTAGAAAGCCTTACTTAAAGTCCACAAGAGACAATGCAAAAAAATAGAGACAGAATCTGTCAAAACAGAACAGCCAGTAAACACGAATTTTTTCGATGTACTTCCGTAGCTCAAATCAGAAAACTCAAAACTAATGAAAGTTGCGTACATATCTGAGGAACACGCATGAATTGTTGCAGAATTTTTAGGTTATACTACAGAGAGATCTACTCAAATTTGTGATAGCTAAAAATCTGTTTCTGCGCAGAAATCCAAATCTAGTATCAACTTTCTATTAGAGACTTTACTTGGCACAACAATGCAATAAAATAAAGATAAGGAGAGGTTGCTACAGTAGTAACAACTTCCAAGACGCAACAAAACAGTAGCAAAATAAAACATGGGTTATCTCCCAAGAAGTGCTTTCTTTATAGCCATTAAGATGGGCTCAATAATTTTAATGATGCTCACATAAGGATGAGAGTTGAAGCAAAGAGAGCATCAAAAAGCAAGTTCAAAACACATTTAAGTCTAACCCACTTCCTATGCATAGGAATCTTGTACACAAATAAATTCATGAAGAACAAAGTGACAAGCATAGGAAGATAAAACACGAGTAACTTCAAAATTTTCAGCATGTAGAGAGGTGTTTTAGTACCATGAAAATTTCTACAACCATATTTTCCTCTCTCATAATAATTTTCGGTAGCATCATGAACAAACTCAACAATATAACTATCACATACAACATGCTTTTCATGATCTACAAACACATAATTTTTATCAAGCTCAAAAATAATGGGATTAAAACTTTCAAACCCACTTTTATCAATAATATAACAAGATGATTGATCAATCTCAAAAGATATGGGACTCCTAGATAAAGTCAAGATCTCTCCAATCCCATTTTCATTAGTAGTACAATTAATATTATCAAGTAACATAGGACCATCATCTAGAGCTTTATCATAAACATTTGCTAAGCAAAACTCTTTAGTACCATGCATTTCAATATCAGGCACAAACAAAGCATTATCATAAGATTTATTAAAATAGCATGGATTATCATAGATAACAGTAGCATAATTATTCTCACAAGTTTTACTCATAGGGAATATTTCAAGAGAATCCACATGAACATAACATTCATCCTCCTTTGGTAAGCATGGAGGACAATCAAATAGTGTAAGAGATAAAGAGTTACTCTCATTAGAAGGTTGGCATGGGTAGCTAATCCATCCTTCCTCCTTTTGTTCATCACTCTCCTCCTCTTTTTCATCCAATGAGCTTCCAGGTTCATCAATTTCTTCTTCCACAGGTTCCTGCAAATTGTGAGTGCATTCTTGTGCATGAATGAGTCTCTCTTTATAATCAATGATATAAGGATTATTGCTGTAACTTTCTATGCAAAAATTAAGGATAGAAGAGACATAATCTTTAAGGTTCTTACAAGCAATACAAGTTTCATAATTTTTAGACATGAAGGATTCTATTTCAGAAGCTCCCATAAATAAAACAAATTGTTCCACTTCTTCGAACCCAAGATGAATATAGTTATTCCAATTATAGTTCATAATTAAAACTTCCTCACTAAAGCCACATTGGAATTTAAGATGTTTAGTATCCTGTTTAGAGCAACAGTTTATATCATGGCGTTTAAGCAAGATTTTAGCAATTTTATTCAATTTTTCTATCACAGCACTCATGACTTTACCCTTTCTTGATTCTTTATAATTCATATATAATTCAATAAGCTCCATATAGGTTGTGGGTTCTTCCATAACAACAGTTTTTAATTTTTTGGTTTTTCAAATTTTTATGGTTTTTCGGGTATATAAGAAAAATAAAACAAGACAAAAACAAACTAGGCAAAAGTAAACTAAGCAAAATAATACTAGACAGAAATAAACCAAGCACAAATAAACTAGACAAAAGTAAACTAAGCAAAACAAAATAAAATAAAAACAGAGAGAGAGGTAGAGTGTACTCCCCAGGTGAACTTATGAGTAGAGCTATGCCTCCCCGGCAACGGCGCTAGAAAATAGTCTTGATAACCCACAAGTATAGGGGATCGCAACAGTCTTCGAGGGAAGTAAAACCCAAATTTATTGATTCGACACAAGGGGAAGCAAAGAATACTTATAAGCCTTAACAACTGGGTTGTCAATTCAGCTGCACCTGCAAAAGCACTAGTAATAGGGGTGATGTGAAAGCAGCAGTAATATGAGAGCAATAGTAACAAGAATACAAAGAAAGAATAAAGAACACAGAGGCAATGGCACCAGAAAATAGTTGATACTACTTCTAATGACATATAGGACCGAGTGAGTATTTGATGATGAAAGATGGACCGGGGTTCCCAGCTATCTACACTAGTGGTAACTCTCCAATAACAAGTGTTGGGTGAACAAATTACAGTTGGGCAATTGATAGGATTGAAATAGCATTAAGACAGAACATCAAGTCTATTAATCATGTAGGCATGTTTTCCATATATAGTCATACGTGCTCGCAATGAGAAACTTGCATAACATCTTTTGTCATACCAGCCGGTGGCAGCCGGGCCTCTAGGGAATCTACTGGTAATTAAGGTACTCCTTTTAATAGAGCACCGGAGCAAAGCATTAACATTTGGTGAAAACATGTGATCCTCATATCTAAGCCTTCCCCTCTAGTTAATCCCAGTTGCTGTCACTCTGGGGCCTCGGGTTCCGGACATAGACATGTGCAAACAACTTGTAGATACAATCTAAGCAATAATTGTAGAGCTCAAATCTAAGATCATGCCACTCGTGCACTAGTGACAAGCATTAAACACAACAAGATTGCAGCAACAATAACTTCACAAACTTTATAGATAGACTAATCATAATGTAACAATTCATCGGATCCCAACAAACACAACACCGATTACATCAGATGGATCTCAATCATGTAAGGCAGTTCATGAGATCATTGTATTGAAGTACATGGGAGAGAGAGTACCAACTAGCTACAGCTAGAACCCGTAGTCCATGGGGGAACTACTCACGGAGCATGATGGAGGCGGTGGCGTCGATGGAGAAGGCTTCCGGGGGCTCTTCCCCGTCCCGGCGGCATGCCGGAACAGAGATTCTGTCCCCCGAAACGGAGTTTCGCGATGGCGGCGGCGCCCCTAGAGTCTTTCTGGAGTATGGTTGATTGTTGTAGGGTTTTCGCGTCGCGAGGAATATATAGGCGAAGAGGCGGCGCGAGGGGGTGCCAGAGGGGCCCACCCCATAGCTGGGCGCGCCCCCCTCCTAGGCCACGCCGCCAGGTGGTGTGGGGCCCCCTTGGCCCTTCTCCGTCTCTCCTTCGGTGTTCTGGGTCCATCTCGGTAAAATAGGAGGTTCGACTTTTGTTTCGTCTAATTCCGAGAATATTGCCCGAACAGCTTTTCTGGAACCAAAAACAGGAGAAAACAGGAACTGGCACTTCGGCATCTTGTTAATAGGTTAGTCCCAGAAAATGCATAAAAACATTATAAAGTGTGAGCAAAACATGTAGGTATTGTCATAAAACTAGCATGGAACATTAGAAATTATAGATACGTTGGAGACGTATCAAGAAGCCAAAAAGTTTTCCCGAGAAGTGAAGTACGCGGAGGTCGCTATGGTCGAAGCACCCGAATATATCGATTGGGCAGACCAAAGCATATCTTTTAGCAAGGCGGATGACCCGAAGGCCGTTCCAAGGCCTGCCCACGCTGCCCTAGTCCTTGAAGCACAGATCGGAGGATACAACATGAGCAAGGTATTCATGGATGGAGAAAGTGGTCTGAATCTGTTATTCGCCAGCACAATGAAAGCAATGGGCCTAACGGTTGATATGTTAAGGGAGTCCGACACGGGATTCCACGGCATCATCCCGACCCTACCCGCTTATTCCCTGGGTAAAATATCGTTGGACGTAGTTTTCGGTACACCTAGCAACTTCAGAAAGGAAAAGATTGAATTTCAAGTGGTTGATTGGGAATCTCAATATCACGCCATCCTCAGTAGACCAGCGTTTGCCAAATTCATGGCGGTACCTCATTACGCATACCTGAAGTTGAAGATGCTACGCAATAACGGGACATCAATAACCGTTCACGAAAGTTTTTCTCGTTCAGACAGCTGTGACAGGGATTTCCAGAAGATCGCCTCGAAGTTTGGTGCTTAGGAAGAGCTCAACACACTCGACGCTATCACAGATCACACAAAGCCACCAGCCTATAACCGAAATGTAAGATCCGACGAATTTGACGTCGCAAAGGAGGCAAAGAAACAGCAAGTGCATCCCTCTGAACCGAAGAAGACAGTCAATACTTCGGCAGATCTTACTGTCGCATAGGAAAGCACGCTCATCGAGTTCCTCCGTGAGCTCTGGGAAATATTTGCATGGGAGCCATCCGACATGCCAGGTATTCCCAGGGAACTCGCTGAGCACGCCCTTAATGTTGACCCAAAAGCCAAACCCGTACAACAGACGATGCGCCGGTTTTCAGAGCCGAAGAGAAAAGCTATTGGCGAAGAAGTTAATCGACTCCGCAAGGCTGGATTCATTCGGGAGCTCAAGGAAGCTGAGTGGGTAGCCAACCCAGTCATGGTGCCAAAGAAAGATACGATAGCTCTTCGCATGTGTATCGACTACACAAGTCTCAACAAGCATTGCCCTAAGGACCACTTCCCGCTGCCTCGTATTGACAAAATAGTTGACTCCACGGTGGGATGCGATCGTCTCTCTTTTCTCGATGCGTACTCCGGGTATAATCAGATCAAGCTCAAGAAAGAGGACCATGAGTTAACCGCGTTCATCACCCCGCACGGCGTTTACTATTACAACGTTATGACTTTTGGGTTGAAAAACGCAGGCGCAACTTATCAGCGGTGTATGCAAGCCTGTCTTGGAGAGCAGATGGGAAGGAATATTGAAGTCTACATCGATGATATCGTGGTCAAAACCAAGCACGCAGCTACCCTCATCGACGATTTGCGAGAGACTTTCGACAATCTCGACAGGTATAAAATCAAGCTGAACCCGAAGAAATGTTTCTTCGGGGTGCCAGGAGGACAAGTACTCGGATACTTCATCTCAGCCAGAGGGATAGGGGCCAATCCTTTGAAGATCAAAGCTATTCTTGACATGGAGCCGCCAAAAAATCTGCACCAAGCTAGTGCAGCAGTTGGCAGGACGGCTGGCAGCGCTCAGTAGATTCATCGCCAAGCTGGGAGAGAAAGCTTTGCCCTTCTATCAGTTGATAAAGAAATCAGAAAAATTCAAGTGGACAGACGAGGCGCAGGAATCTTTCGATAAATTAAAGAAGATTCTATCGACATCTCCAGTACTCGTAACTCCACATGAAAAAGAAACAATGCTCATGTACATAGCAGCAACGGTGCAGGTCTTTAGCACCGTCCTAGTTGTTGAGCGAGAAGAAGCAGGGAGAGTTCATGGTGTGCAATGACCCATGTACTACCTCAGCGAGGTACTCACGCCAGCAAAACAAAGATATCCTCATCACCAGAAGCTAACATATGCGGTATGGAGGACAGCTCGCAAGCTGCACCCGATTATTGTGGTAGGTGAAGCACCATTGAAGAATATACTTACTAACCCAGAGGCCACGGGTTGAGTATCTCAATGGGCTATCGAGATAGCACCACACGACATAACTTATGTCAATCAGACGACAATCAGTCTCTAGTTCTCCAAGATTTCTTGGCAGACTGGATTCAGTCGCAAACTCCGGCAGCACCCGACATGTCCGGATCGTGGACAATGTACTTTACCGATCGAAACGGAGTACAGGTGCAGGAGTAAATATTGATATCACCACAGGGAGACAAGATGAAGTATATCCTACGCATGAATTTCTCGCTGCCGACAAATAATGAAGCACAATATGAAGCATTGTTACACGGAATGAGGATGGCCAAGGCATGTGGAGCAACTCGCCTGGAAATTTATGGAGATTCGAATCTGGTGGTGCAGCAGTCGATGAATTTATGTGACACAATCAGTGATAATATGATTGCCTACCAGCAATTATACCAGAATATGGAAGCCAAATTCGAAGGGTGCGAGCTCAAACACATCGGCAGAGCCAGCAATGAAGAAGCAGATACTCTGGCAAACATCGGATCCATGTGCTTCCCTATTCCAGACGGAGTGTTTTATGAAGTTATTGCTCAGCGATCAATCAAGGAGAAAGTGTCGGCACCTCCAAAATTATCGACCGATGATTCAGAAGCAAAACTACAGCAAGATGTCGAGGAATCTACATCGCGATCCACAGGGCAGGTCCTTCTTCTTGAGCCCCTTTGGACTAAGCCTTTTTTAGCATACTTAATAGAACAACGATTACCGGAGGATCCGGTGGAAGCCAGGTGTATTGTGAGACGGTCTAAAGCCTTTACTATAGTAAATGGGGAACTCTACAAACGTAGTATCTCCGGTATCTTTCAAAGGTGTGTTGCCATCGACGATGGAAAATCTCTATTACGCGAGATACACGAAGGAACTTGTGGTCATCACGCAAGCAGCAGGGCCCTTGTGGCCAAAGCTTTTAGAGCAGGATTTTATTGGCCAACAACGGCGTCGGATGCTCGAGACCTAGGACGGAAGTGTGATCCCTATCAACGTTTTTCACCAAAACCGCATGCTCCTGCAACAGATCTAATGACCATACCTTTGGCCTGGCCCTTCGCACAATGGGGACTCGACCAAGTTGGACCGCTGCCAAGATCATCGCCCGGAGGACACACATACCTACTGGTCGCAGTCGATAAGTTTACCAAATGGATCAAGGCTGTACCAGTCAGAGATCAAAAAGCCGCAACTGCTGTCTAGTTTTTCAAGGGAATAACTTGTCGGTTCGGCATGCCTCACAGCATCATTAAAAACAATGGAACTAACTTCGACTCCAAAAAAATTCGGAAATTCTGTGACGATGGTGGTATCAAACTGAAATTCGCTTCAGTCGCACATCCCCAAACCAATGGTCAAGTCGAAAGGATCAATGGCTTAATAGTAGATGGCCTTAAAAAGCGCCTTACAGGCGCAGCTGGAGCTTGGGTTGAAGAATTTCCATTTGTACTTTGGAGCTTGCGCACTACACCAAACAGATCGACTTTGTATACTCTGTTTTTTCTGGTCTATGGAGCCGAAGCCGTTCTGCCAGCCGACGTTCGCTTTGAAGCCCCTCGGGTGACTGCGTACACAGAAACAATGTCCAACAACGCACTGCAAGACACCGTGGATCTCCTTGAAGAGGCTCGGGACATTGCCTTAGAAAGAACAACGGTGTATCAGC
This sequence comes from Lolium perenne, assembly GCF_019359855.2. Classification (NCBI taxonomy): domain Eukaryota; kingdom Viridiplantae; phylum Streptophyta; class Magnoliopsida; order Poales; family Poaceae; genus Lolium; species Lolium perenne. The sequence continues at coordinate 186,370,754 of NC_067246.2, read as the reverse complement.
AGGCGTTAAGAAATTACTATAGTCGATGAGTACGTAATCGAAGCTTTAGTGTTGGAGATATGGTACTATGATTAAAACAATAAAGACCCCTGAAGCTCGAGTCTCCGTGGGAAGGGCCGTTCATAGTCACTAAAGTGATACCAGGAGGAGCCTACCGTCTCAAGAACCCAGCTTCAGGTGAAGACGTTGAAAATCCATGGAATGTCGCACATTTGCGACGATTCTACGCATAGGATACAACTATCCTTTACTTGTTACATGATAGCTTCTCAGCCTGTCTTATATTATGAATAAAGTTCTTGATTGGGTTCTCACCCTTATTGTTTCAAGCATTGTTACCCGAACAATCGTTCGGGTCCCTCATTATCGGCTCTTACTCCCATCGGGAGCTTTGGCTAAAAATACGTTCCTTACAGTATTGTTAACTAAATAATCCCATCGGGAGTTACAGTTACCAATACGCAGCAAACCATCCAAGCCTTGAGAAAATACGCGAGTGCTGCAGTCGATGGACATATTATTAATTACAAAAAAGGCTCAAACCGATGCACCGCGTAACGAAGCCAAGCGTTTAAATCCCTAGTTTAATCAACGGGTGTCGCTCTTAACAAAACTTACATATCGACTCTGCAAAACTTGCAATTACAACGGAGTCATCGGGTGAGCAGGCCGACTTGATCACTCAACCGCCCTCGACAAAAAACTTACTAATTGAATTAGCAAATTCACCAAAAAGTTACATACGGGATTACCCCTTGCAACGCAAGGTCATTATATATATATGTACATAACTTCACGGCAGGTTTTCTTGGTCTTCTCGGGCCTTCAAACCCTCTCAATACCTATTTCCATCCGGGAGATAATAACATGTGCAGGATTTCTAACAATATCATAATACTGGTCTAATCTCCTATTGGTATTTGCTATGACCTCCAAATCTAAGGTCGGATGACATGCTAAAACTGAAGCAAGAGCAAGTTCGGCACCGGCTAGAAGTTCCTTCCACACCAACAATCGAATCCTTTATGGAGTCTTGAATCGATTAAACAAAGCAGATAAAGTCTCGGGTGCTTGGTCTAAAGGAAGCAAGGTTCTCCATACCATCGAGAGAAGAGCATTGTACTTATCAACGTAGTAATGCACCTTCTCCGCTCGATGCTGTTCTCCATACCATCGAGAGAAGAGCATTGTACTTATCAACGTAGTAATGCACCTTCTCCGCTCGATGCTCAAATTTAGCCACGGCAACAGCCTTCGGTCGATGGGACCATAGTTCGTGCTTCGGGTGAGCGGCATCAGTCATTGCCTCGATCTTCTCATGGATCCTCCTGTTTTCTTCCGATTCATCAAAGGCCACGACTGTTGAAAAGCAAAAATCAGTCAGAAGAGGAGCGTTCAAACTTTGATAAAAATCAAAAGATGGACAGATGCTTACAGCTCAAGCTTTCAGTAGCAACACGGAGACGATCAAGAGCATGATGTTCGATTGCGGCAGCAATCTTACTTTTTCTCTTTATCAATGCTGCCATCACGTGAAGGCTGGTCATGCCTCTGTTTAGTTGGGTTATTTGATCACGCAAACGGCGAACAAGATCGGATTCATCGCTAGCCGAAGAATTTAAAGAAGGATCGGCACGAGAAGAAGTCGAAGGAATCTGCAGCACAACTCTCAGTTCAGAAAAGCATTAATAAAAACTCCTATCGGGAGCACGGCGCATATATTACATCCAAAGGATTGTTGACACTGGCAATAGAGCCAGTACAAAACAGTTTTAGATTAAATTATATCAAGATTTAATTACAGCAGCAGAGCAGGAGTCTAATCAAGGGAGAGCCGATGATGAGCCAGGAGCAGCTTCAGGCACAACTTTGGTCTTCGCTTCGTCGACTAGCTTAAGGAGCTGATTAGCGCATGTCACTGCCGATTGTTTGAAGGGATCAAGGTTGACTAGGAAATTGTTGTCATCTACAGGCAATGCCTTGGATAACTTTTCTAGTTCAGAGCCTAGCCCATGACCCATCAGCAGTTGGAAAGTAAGGACCGCCCCAAACAAATGGGAGCGCCGCTTAAGTACTTCTATAGGTTCAGAAGGGTCGACGAAGAAAGCATCTGCCATCTCGCCAAGAGTCTTGTCTTGCTTCATTTTCGGGAATATCATCGAGAATAACCTCGACAATGCTCCTTTGGTTTTCTGCAATAGACGAAAGACTTGGATATTGGCATCAGTGGCAAGGGAAAGGGCATCAGAGAGTGAATCTTCCTGAAGCTTGCGGGCTCGATTGATAGGCACGTCAACAACACCTGGAAAAGAACGAATAAGCAATCCAGAGGATAGTATTGGAAAAATATCTTGCATTAAGCATGAAGGAACTTACTCAGCAAGTTCGTGATAGATTCATGGAGGGCGCCTTCTTTTTTATCGGCAGCAGCAGCCTCGCGTCTAGCATCCTGCTCGTCCTTCATCTTCTTTTTCAGCTTCTTCAGCTCATCTTTCAGCAGGATGTTTTCATTTTGAGCATCAGTTGTGAGCTTGTTAGCTTCCAGCACTTGGTCAGCCTAAACTTTGATGGTCTTCCGAAGCTTAATATTCTCGGACTCCAGGCGAGTAAATTGATCAGCAAAATCTGCCACTGCGTCGACTGTAGTGTAAATTGGCTGCAAGAAAGAGGATAAAAAGTCTTAACCAAGTGTGTAAGTCTATTGTAAAAGGAAATCAAGCTAAGAGGTTTACTTACATGATCACAGGCAGCTGGAGGAACGGGAGTGCTAGCAGAAGGAATAACCTTCGACACCGGAACCTTCACCACAGTGGTCCTTGAGGGCGGCGTTGGAGCGGCACGCGAATGATTTGATTCTTTGGCTGATTCAGTCTTGTCAGAGAATAATTTAGCCCTCTTTACGAGAGGGATTTCGTCGTCATCATCAGAACTGCTTGAAAGCAAGGACGTCCGTTACATGAAATGAAGAGTAATGATCATAAAGGAAAAGTTAGACGCTTACAGATCCAAATCATCTTCAGCAGCAAAAAAGCCTGTCGAACTCTTAGCAACTGGGGGAGGCGATGCAGTTTCATTGGCATCATCATCTTGTCCGGTAGGACTTGATTCAGCCATTGTTATCAAGTCTTCATTAATCCTCCTGCACCGCCTACTCCTGGTGAGAAGATCGTCTTCGGGGGCTTCGTCTCCTTGGACGTTGCTATCCTCAAGGGCGTGTTGAGCATCTTCAGTTTCTTCAGAATCGTCATCGTCGTCCTCTAGCTCTACCCCACTTTTGGGTGTAGGAGGATAACATTGGGCTACGGTAGAAGCCTGCTGATGGATAAAAAGTTAATAAAGGATGGAAAGACAGAATAAAAACAACGATTCAGAGCAAGCGTAATGGAGATTACCTCGGCCGGTAGATGCTTGAGCTCATATGGAAGGCGGGCCGAAGTCAGGACAATATTGTCCTTTTGGCTGAAGCGAGTAAGGCGCCGCATCTCGTCGCGGAGTTCCTCATCCAACAGGTCGACTGAGCTAACTCTCGACTTATCTTCCTTACCAACATGCATCCACAGCTGATGAGGCCGAGACATCAGCGGTTGCACCCGACGTTTTAGAAACACTGATACTACCTCAGTGCCGCACATTGTTAAGCCTCCAGTGTTCTTCAGATCTACGACCAGTTCGAACAACTGGTCGGCTATAGCACTCTCTTCGGCAGTTAAGATGTTTCGCCAGGACTTCTTCGGGTGAGCCTCTAAGACGTCTTCAAACGGAGGAAGGTTGGAGCGTCGGCCAGGTACTGGGATATCTCGCAGGTAGAACCATTTTTGTCGCCAGCCTTGGATGGATTCCTTCATTGGGTAATCGAGGTCATCAACCTCCTTTCTAACGACAAAGCCGACACCACCAACAACGGGAGGGCCGTCATTGCCATTATGGCGTTTGACATAGAAGATTTTCCTCCACAAACCCCAATGAGGGTCAATGCCGAGGAAAGCTTCGCATAAAGTGATGAAGATGGAGAGATGAAGAATGGAATTTGGGGTTAGCTGCCAGAGCTGAATCCCATAGAAAAAGAGAAGGGAATGAAGGAATTCGTGGGCAGGAAGAGAAAGCCCGCGAAATAAGAAGGCAACAAACATAACTGTGAAGCCTTTAGGAGGCTTTGGGCGAGAAGATGGACCTGGGAGATGAATGTCGTTATCGGCTGACGAGATGAAGCCGAGGGTGCGCAATTTGTTCACCTCGCGATTGGAAATGGTGGAGGCGCACCAATCACGGCTGACCTTGCTCACGCCTGATGCAGAACCTGCCTCGCCGGTTCCCTTCTTCTTGCCCATGGCGACTGGAGTTCTTGGGGGCAGGAATAGAGGTGAGCGAAAAGGTTGAGGAAGAAGATGAGCAGTATGGAGGCGTGAAAAGTAAAAATAATGGGAAGGCCCCTTATTTATAGCACGAGCTGTTGGGAAATCGTTGCCATAACTCCAAAGCTATCGTGGGAGGTGGACAAAGATCCAGTCGTACACATGTCGCTGTAAGGAAAACGGAACCGGCGGCCCATTACTCCCACTACATGCGAAAATCAAGGAGGCGCCTCAGTCAATGCACAAGCACTAGTCATTTCCTAAAACTGAGCGCGCAGAAGTAGGGTGGGCCCGTCAGGTCATGTCTTGTCAATCAAACCATGGCAGTGGCAACGTCATCAATGATGTCATGGAAGATGTCGAGTTCTCTTGAAGTATCCGAAGAAAAGTTAAAACCGTCGGGTGGATCGACTTGAGTCTACACACGTATGCAAGCATTCATGTCTAGACTCGGGGGCTACTCCCATCGGGAGCGCTGCACGCGCACCCGATAAATTTAGACTCGAAGGCTTTCTTGCAAGGAAGAGCGTGACAGGAGTATCTAGAGAAAGATTGAAATATTCGAATCGCTTGGCCTAAGTCTGCACCCGGTTGCAAGCACCCGTGACCAGACTCGGGGGCTACTCCTACCGGGAGTGCTGATTGCGCACTCGATGGAACTTTTTTGCACTCCAGGATCATGCCCGGGGACTTGATTCTGTGTAGGGTAGTGTTGTTTTGCCATTGGCAGTTAACCAGCAAAGCTGGGCATGCTACTCGATATCCTTTACGCATTAAACCTCATTGGAAAAATTGAAGCCCCGATATAAATGTATCGGATGACTTATGAAGATTCGCATGAAGCTTCGACAGAAGAAAACATTCGAGTGGCACAACTTGAGTCTACGCACGGTTGCAAGCATCCGTACCTAGACTCAGGGGCTACTCCCATCGGGAGCGCTGGACGCGCACCCGATAGAAGGAAATGATGCTGTTACAAGAAGGACAAGATTTATCAAGAGAGGAGAACATTCGGTGGAGGCATGCTTTAGTCTCTACCCGAAATATCTTCGGCTAGACACTCGGGGGCTACTGACGTGGGCATTACCCTTCTCGTAACTGCTATTGCGCTATCCCATGCGACCCAACTAGAGGCCCATGAAGACACTCAACGACAAGGTGGGCCACTACGTCGGTGTCGAAGAAGAATCCTTGGAGAACAAGACGAAGAAACGAAGAATACAAGGAAAGTTTAGGACTAGGACTCTTTGTAACCTAGTCGAGCCTGGACAGAACTCTTGAGACCTGGCTCCCTATATAAGGGCCAGGAGAGGGGCTGCCGAGGACACACGCAATCTTAGCAATCATAGCCACCATAAGCCTAGAGCTAGGTCCCGACAGAACTTAGCCTCTCGACGAGATCACAGCCGAAACCTTCGGCACCCCATTGTAACCCGATATTTTCTTAATCAAGATAAGACAAGCAAGACGTAAGGGTTTTACCTCATCGAGGGCCCTGAACCTGGGTAAATCACTTTCCCCGCTTGTTTGATAACCGATGTCTCGTGTCAGCCTACAGGATTCCATCTACCCTAAGCCCCAAACGGAGGGCATTGCCGAGGAGTACCCTCAACACCTACAGAAAAGGGGTAGGAGCAACCATAACTACCAGGCCAAGCACTGCTAGGGTCACAACAACTACCCATCCACACACAAAAGCCAACCAGAGAAGCCTATCATTACTCCAGGGAGTTCAAGCATCACAGGAGGTGCCAACACATGTTGGTTTCCATCCAGATATTGCACATGATGCACATAAATCACCACTGCATCAGTAGATCATGTCTGTTTGTCATAAATAGGAAGCAAAGCTTCACTAAAAAAGCACAGGTAATTGAATTAGCTCACACTGATGCAACCTGGTGCATCAAATCAATCAGATAGCCATCAGTATTGCTATCAATAGCAACAACATCCACCATTACTTGGTGAGGAGCTAGATATATAAGCAACAACAGCATGTAAAGTGAATACATACAAGGGTATAAGCCAACAGGAAGCCATGATGATCACAGGATCATCCAAAGCCACAGGGATAAGCAGTAATCACTGCAAGCCATAACATATAATACACATATAAATAATTCACCATTTATAATTGTATCCAGAAGCACACCATCAAGGAATGGAGACATCTAGTCAGCAACCAAGCTCGGCAGAGCTTTACCATGAATCAGAGCTCAATGAGCAACACACCAGTGGCACTGGCTCTTGCATAGAGCAAGGATTACTCACAGTAATCAAGCCAGAGGCAGAAACTATGAATACACATGACAACCTTGTAGCAGCAGAGGCTAGAGCAACATGGAAAGCCATGAGCATCACAGCATGCTCATGAGCAATTGTACATGAGCCACAGCAACAGTAATAGCATGAACACAAGTGTAGACTAGAGAGAGGTGATCAACAACACAAGCATGGGATAGAGCTATAGCATGGCATGGCTAGGAGCACCACAGCAACAGCAGCAGTAACACAAAAATGAGCATGAATACAACAGTAGGAGCTAGAACAACATAGCATGTAGGAGCATGGCAACACTGCAGAAGCAGCCATCACAAGAGCCTAGGCTAGCCATGAGCACCACACCGCAGCACAGGAGCAAGTTCTGGTGTACTGGCAAGGCCAGCACACCAAGGAGATGGATGCCAGGGCATCCAGATGAAGGGAGGAGGTAGAACAGGGAAGGAAGAGAAGGAGGCGAACAAACCTGGGAGCAGGAGCTTGTCGATGCAGCCATGGCGACCACGACGGTGCACGCCAAGGGCACATCAGCACCAGGCCAAGCCAGGTCAGGCCACGACAACGCCGCAGCAACCAGCACCACCACAGTGGGGCTTGATACGTCCCAAACGTATCTATAATTTCTTATGTTCCATGCTACTTTTATGATGATACTCACATGTTTTATACACATTATATGTCATTATTATGCATTTTCCGGCACTAACCTATTGACGAGATGCCGAAGAGCCAGTTGCTGTTTTCTGCTGTTTTTGGTTTCAGAAATCCTACAAAGGAAATATTCTCGGAATTGGACGAAATCAACGCCTAGGGGCCTATTTTTCCACGAAGCTTCCAGAAGTCCGAAGAGGAAACGAAGTGGGGCCACGGGGCGACGACACGCCAGGGCAGCGCGGCCTGGGCCCTGGCCGCGCGGCCCTGTTGTGTGGGTCCCCCGTGACGCCCCCTGACCTGCCCTTCCGCCTACATATAGTCTTCGTCGCGAAACCCCCAGTACCGAGAGCCACGATACGGAAAACCTTACAGAGACGCCGCCGCCGCCAATCCCATCTCGGGGGATTCAGGAGATCGCCTCCGGCACCCTGCCGGAGAGGGGAATCATCTCCCGGAGGTCTCTTCATCGCCATGATCGCCTCCGGATCGATGTGTGAGTAGTCCACCCCTGGACTATGGGTCCATAGCAGTAGCTAGATGGTTGTCTTCTCCTCATTGTGCTACCATGTTAGATCTTGTGAGCTGCCTATCATGATCAAGATCATCTATTTGTAATGCTACATGTTGTGTTTGTTGGGATCCGATGAATATTGAATACTATGTCAAGTTGATTATCAATCTATCATATATGTTGTTTATGTTCTTGCATGCTCTCCGTTGCTAGTAGAGGCTCTGGCCAAGTTGATACTTGTGACTCCAAGAGGGAGTATTTATGCTCGATAGTGGGTTCATGCCTCCATTAAATCAGGGACAAGGATGACAGAAAGTTCTAAGGTTGTGGATGTGTTGTTGCCACTAGGGATAAAACATCGATGCTTTGTCTAAGGATATTTGTGTTGATTACATTACGCACCATACTTAATGCAATTGTTTGTTGCTTGCAACTTAATACCGGAAGGGGTTCGGATGATAACCTGAAAGTGGACTTTTTAGGCATAGATGCATGCTGGATAGCGGTCTATGTACTTTGTCGTAATGCCCTGATTAAATCTCATAGTACTCATCATGATATATGTATGTGCATTGTTATGCCTTCTTTATTTGTCAATTGCCCAACTGTAATTTGTTCACCCAACATCTGTTTATCTTATGGGAGAGACACCACTAGTGAACTTTGGACCCCGGTCCTATTCTTTACATCTAAAATACAATCTACTGCAATTGTTCTTTACTGTTCTTCGCAAACAAACATCATCATCCACACTATACATCTAATCCTTTGTTTACAGCAAGCCGGTGAGATTGACAACCTCACTGTTACGTTGGGGCAAAGTACTGTGATTGTGTTGTGCAGGTTCCACGTTGGCGCCGGAATCCCTGGTGTTGCGCCGCACTACACTCCGCCACCAACAACCTTCAACATGCTTCTTGGCTCCTACTGGTTCGATAAACCTTGGTTTCTTTCTGAGGGAAAACTTACTGATGTGCACATCACACCTTCCTCTTGGGGTTCCCAACGGACGTGTGTCTCACGCGCATCAAGACTGTTTTCTGGCGCCGTTGCCGGGGAGATCAAGACACGCTGCAAGGGGAGTCTTCCACTTCCAATCACTTTACTTTGTTTTTGTCTTGCTTTACTTTACTTTATTTACTACTTTGTTTGCTGCACTAAATAGAAAACACAAAAAAAATTAGTTGCTAGTTTTACTTTATTTACTGTCTTGTTCTCCATATTAAAAACACAAAAAAATTAGTTACTTGCATTTACTTTATTTAGTTTGCTTTATTTACTACTGCTAAAATGAATACTCCTGAGAACACTAAGTTGAGTGATTTCACTAGTTAGGCTTAATGGAAAACAACAAAAATATTAGAGATCTTTATAGTATTTATCTTGAGTTAGGACATGAGGTGTTTGAAGACAAAATTAAAAAACCTATGGAACTTTATATGCGTGCTAATGGCAATGTTATTAGTATGAATACTTTGAACACCATTGTTGCTAATGCTATAGAAAATTCTAAGCTTGGGGAAGCTGGTTTTGAGGAGCATGATATTTTTAGTCCCCCAAGCATTGAGGAGAAAATTTTCTTTGATGATACTTTGCCTCCTATTTATGATGATTATAATGATAGTGGTCTCTTGGTGCCGCCTACTATGGAGAGTAAATTTTATTATGATTAAACTATGCCTCCTACACTTGATGAGAATAATAATGATAGCTACTTTGTTGAATTTTCTCCCACTACAACTAATAAAATTGATTATGCTTATGTGGAGAGTAATAACTTTATGCATATAGCTCATGATAAGAATGTTTCATTTGATAGTTATATTGTTGAGTTTGTTCATGATGCTACTGAAAATCTTTATGAGAGAGGAAAATATGGTTGTAGAAATTTTCGTGTTACTAAAACACCTCTCTTTTTGCTGAAAATCTTGAAGTTACACTTGTTTTATCTTTCTATGCTTGTTGCATTATGCTTCATGAATTTGTTTATTTACAAGATTCCTTTTCATAGGAAGTGGGTTAGACTTAAATGTGTTTTGAATTTGCTTTTTGATGCTCTCTTTTGCTTCAACTCTTATTTCTTGGGAGTGCATCATTAAAATTGCTGAGCCCATCTTAATGGTTATAAAGAAAGCACTTCTTGGGAGATAACCCATGTTTTATTTTACTACAGCACTTTTGTTTTATATTTGAGTCTTGGAAGTTGTTACTACTGTAGCAACCTCTCCTTATATTTATTTTATTGCATTGTTGTGCCAAGTAAAGTCTTTGATAGTAAAGTCAATACTAGATTTGGATTACTGCACAGAAACAGATTTCTTTCTGTCACGAATTTGGGCAGGGTTCTCTGTAGGTAACTCAGAAAAATCTGCCAATTTACATGCGTGATCCTCAGATATGTACGCAACTTTCATTCAATTTGGGCATTTTCATCTGAGCAAGTCTGGTGCCTCTATAAAATTCGTCTTTATGGACTGTTCTGTTTTGACAGATTCTGCCTTTTATTTCGCATTGCCTGTTTTGCTATGTTTGATGGATTTGTTTGTTCCATTAACTTTCAGTAGCTTTGTGCAATGTCCAGAAGTGTTAAGAATGATTATGTCACCTCTGAATATATGAATTATGCACTGACCCTCTAATGAGTTGTTTTGAGTTTGGTGTGGAGGAAGTTTTCAAGGGTCAAGAGAGGAGGATGATACAATATGATTAAGAAGAGTGAAAAGTCAAAGCTTGGGGATGCCCCCGTGGTTCATCCCTGCATATTTTAAGAAGACCCAAGCGTCTAAGCTTGGGGATGCCCAAGGCATCCCTTCTTCATCGACAACTTATCAGGTCACCTCTAGTGAAACTATATTTTTATTCCGTCACATCTTATGTGCTTTACTTGGAGCGTCTGTTTGTTTTTATTTTTGTTTTGTTTGAATAAGATTGGATCCTAGCATTCTTTGTTTGGGAGAGAGACACGCTCCGCTGTTTCGTATGAACACATGTGTTCTTAGCTTTATCTTTAATGTTCATTGCGAAAGTTGGACTATTTCATTCATTGTTATATGGTTGGAAACGGAAAATGCCGCATGTGGTAAATGGTATAATGTCTTGAATAATGTGATACTTGGCAATTGTTGTGCTAATATAGATCATGTTTAAGCTCTTGCATCATGTACCTTGTACCTATTAATGAATAACTACATAGAGCTTGTTAAAATTTGGTTTGCATGATTGATCTCTAGAGTCTAGATATTTTCTGGTTAAGGTGTTTGAACAACAAGGAGACACTGTAAAGTCTTATAATAGTTACAATATGTTCATATGTGAGCTTTGCTGCACCTTTTATACTTGAGTTTGCTTCAAACAACCTTGCTAGCCTAGCCTTGTATTGAGAGGAATTCTTCTCGTGCATCCAAATCCTTGAGCCAAATACTATGCCATTTGTGTCCACCATACCTACCTACCACGTGGTATTTCTCCACCATTCCAAAGTACATTACTTGAGTGCTACCTTTAAACTTCTATTCTTTGCCTTTACAATATATAGCTCATGGGAAAAGTAGCCTTAAAAACTATTGTGGTGAAGAATATGTACTTATGTGTCTTATTTCTTAATAAGTTGCTTGTTGAGCGGTAACCATGTTTCTGGGGACGCCATCAACTTTTACCTTTGTTGAATATCATGTGAGTTGCTATGCATGTTCGTCTTGTCTGAAGTAAGGGCGATTTTCATGATCAAATGGTTTGAGTATGCATACTATTAGAGAAGAACATTGGGCCGCTAACTAAAGCCATGATTCATGGTGGAAGTTTCAGTTTGGACACAAATCCTCAATCTCTTATGAGAATATTAACTATTGTTGAATGCTTATGCATTAAAGAGGAGTCCATTATCTGTTGTCTATGTTGTCCTGGTATGGATGTCTAAGTTGAGAATAATCAAAAGCGAGAAATCCAATGCGAGCATTCTCCTTAGACCTTTGTACAGGCGGCATAGAGGTACCCCTTTGTGACACTTGGTTGAAACATATGCTATGCAATGATAATCCGTGTTAATCCAAGCTAATTAGGACAAGGTGCGAGCACTATTAGTATACTATGCATGAGGCTTGCAACTTATAGGATATCTTATACATAACACATATGATTTATTACTACCGTTGACAAAATTGTTTCTTGTTTTCAAAATGAAAAGCTCTAGCACGAATATAGTAATCCATGCTTCCCTCTGCGAAGGGCCTATCTTTTACTTTATTGTTGAGTCAGTTTACCTATTCTTTCTATCCCAGAAGCAAACACTTGTATCAACTGTGTGCATTGATTCTTACATGTTTACCTATTGCACTTGTTATATTACTTTGTGTTGACAATTATCCATGAGATAAATATGTTGAAGTTGAAAGCAACCGCTGAAACTTATATCTTCCTTTGTGTTGCTTCAATGCCTTTACTTTGAATTTATTGCTTTATGAGTAACTCTTATGCAAGTCTTATTGATGCTTGTCTTGAAAGTATTATTCATGAAAAGTCTTTGCTATATGATTCATTTGTTTACTCATTATCTTCATCATTGCTTCGAATCGTTGCATTCATCTCATATGCTTACAATAGTATGATCAAGATTATGATAGCATGTCACTTCAGAAATTATCTTTGTTATCGTTTACCTACTCGAGGGCGAGTAGGAACTAAGCTTGAGGATGCTTGATACGTCCCAAACGTATCTATAATTTCTTATGTTCCATGCTACTTTTATGATGATACTCACATGTTTTATACACATTATATGTCATTATTATGCATTTTCCGGCACTAACCTATTGACGAGATGCCGAAGAGCGAGTTGATGTTTTCTGCTGTTTTTGGTTTCAGAAATCCTACAAAGGAAATATTCTCGGAATTGGACGAAATCAACGCCCAGGGGCCTATTTTTCCACGAAGCTTCCAGAAGTCCGAAGAGGAAACGAAGTGGGGCCACGGGGCGACGACACGCCAGGGCGGCGCGGCCTGGGCCCTGGCCGCGCGGCCCTGTTGTGTGGGTCCCCCATGACGCCCCCTGACCTGCCCTTCCGCCTACATATAGTCTTCGTCGCGAAACCCCCAGTACCGAGAGCCACGATACGGAAAACCTTACAGAGACGCCGCCGCCGCCAATCCCATCTCGGGGGATTCAGGAGATCGCCTCCGGCACCCTGCCGGAGAGGGGAATCATCTCCCGGAGGTCTCTTCATCGCCATGATCGCCTCCGGATCGATGTGTGAGTAGTCCACCCCTGGACTATGGGTCCATAGCAGTAGCTAGATGGTTGTCTTCTCCTCATTGTGCTACCATGTTAGATCTTGTGAGCTGCCTATCATGATCAAGATCATCTATTTGTAATGCTACATGTTATGTTTGTTGGGATCCGATGAATATTGAATACTATGTCAAGTTGATTATCAATCTATCATATATGTTGTTTATGTTCTTGCATGCTCTCCGTTGCTAGTAGAGGCTCTGGCCAAGTTGATACTTGTGACTCCAAGAGGGAGTATTTATGCTCGATAGTGGGTTCATGCCTCCATTAAATCTGGGACAGTGACAGAAAGTTCTAAGGTTGTGGATGTGTTGTTGCCACTAGGGATAAAACATCGATGCTTTGTCTAAGGATATTTGTGTTGATTACATTACGCACCATACTTAATGCAATTGTTTGTTGCTTGCAACTTAATACCGGAAGGGGTTCGGATGATAACCTGAAAGTGGACTTTTTAGGCATAGATGCATGCTGGATAGCGGTCTATGTACTTTGTCATAATGCCCTGATTAAATCTCATAGTACTCATCATGATATATGTATGTGCATTGTTATGCCTTCTTTATTTGTCAATTGCCCAACTGTAATTTGTTCACCCAACATCTGTTTATCTTATGGGAGAGACACCACTAGTGAACTTTGGACCCCGGTCCTATTCTTTACATCTGAAATACAATCTACTGCAATTGTTCTTTACTGTTCTTCGCAAACAAACATCATCATCCACACTATACATCTAATCCTTTGTTTACAGCAAGCCGGTGAGATTGACAACCTCACTGTTACGTTGGGGCAAAGTACTGTGATTGTCTTGTGCAGGTTCCACGTTGGCGCCGGAATCCCTGGTGTTGCGCCGCACTACACTCCGCCACCAACAACCTTCAACGTGCTTCTTGGCTCCTACTGGTTCGATAAACCTTGGTTTCTTTCTGAGGGAAAACTTACTGATGTGCACATCACACCTTCCTCTTGGGGTTCCCAACGGACGTGTGTCTCACGCGCATCAGGGCTCACAACGGCGCCATAGCGCCAGGAACGCCAGCGAGCAGCTAGATCACCGCGGATCCCGTAACCCTAACCACAGAGAAGGGGTCGGGGACGAGCGGGAGCGACGCTAGGTCCAGATCAACGCGGAGGAGATTGACCGACGTCGTGGGGCGGTTCGACTGCGCCCCATGGCGAGGGCCATCACCGCCGGAGTCTGCCGGAATCGGCCGGCGATGGCGAGGGCGACGCGAGCGTCGCAGGAGCGTGTGGGGATTTAGGGTTAGGACGAAGGAGGCGACGCGCGAGCGACTAGGTCTGTTGGACCGAGCCCAACGGGCTGGTCCAACCTAACCAGCTCGGGCTGCCTGATAGGTGGGCCCAAGGGGCATTTTAGTCATTTCCAAAATTCCAAATTAAATAGAAAGTTTAACAGATTGTTATAAAATATATATAACTCCAAAAAAATGAAGAAAAATATGCAAACCACTTAAAATTTAATTCTCTATCATAATAAAATATGAGATGGAATTTTTGAGACAAATAAAGTTGAGCCATAATTAAATACAAAGAATAAAGATTTAATACAAATCATGAAAAATAAACTCCATATTTTTAATGATAAAATAAGTCCATAAATTATTTGGGACTTAAAAACATCTTGGAAATATTCCAAGATAGTATTTTTACTATTAAGGAGTCTTCCTAAATCATTCTTATTAGCCACCTCTGACATAAAATAACACAACACCGGGAAGGGGGAACCAATCCCTAAAAGCTGAAAGCATGCATATTTGAATCTTTAACCATTGCCCTTATCAGACAATGATGCTATCTTTCAGAAACAGAGGACAAGGGTCAGTACACACCTTCCAACTGCAATACTTTGCAGTCTTCAGGCAAGTTCATCGCTTGCTCATGTTACTTTGAGTATTTTTACCAAATTACTTGCAAAGTACTATACTTATCGCTCTTGCATGAAAAGCAAAATTACTATTTTCATAAGTATGAATATGACTATGTGGTTGGCAATGAAACCATGGCATGAGTATGGTGGAGGTTCCATTGCAAGGGTTTATATCCATCTAGGATTAATAACAAATGTCGTCCAGTAATTCTTGTGTCGTAATACCCGTGTTAACCATAAGATCTGGAGTGGGACAGAATAGTCAAGTGTGTTCCTTCCTCTCGTACATCAACGGATGCACTTACCGTAGCAGTTGTATCTCGAGAGAACAATGTGAGGGTGGGGAGCCCATTCTAATTCCCCACGGTAATGCGGTCTATGAGGGGTTTGTTGGAGATATGCCCAAGAGGCAATAATAAAAAGGTTATTATAATATATCTTTGTGTTTATGATAAATGTTTGCATACCATGCTATAATTGTATTAACCGAAACATTGATACATGTGTGTTATGTAAACAACAAGGAGTCCCTAGTAAGGCTCTTGTATAACTAGCTTGTTGATTAATAGATGATCATGGTTTCGTGATCATGAACATTGGATGTTATTATTAACAAGGTTATGTCATTAGATGAATGATATAATGGACACACACCCAAATAAGCGTAGCATAAGATCACGTCATTAAGTTCAACTTGCTATTAGCTTCCGATACATAGTTACCTAGTCCTTCGACCATGAGATCATGTAAATCACTTATACCGGAAGGGTACTTTGATTACATCAAACGCCACTGCGTAAATGGGTGGTTATAAAGATGGGATTAAGTATTCGGAAAGTGTGAGTTGAGGCATATGGATCAAGAGTGGGATTTGTCCATCTCGATGACGGATAGATATACTCTGGGCCCTCTTGGTGAAATGTCGTCTGATTAGCTTGCAAGCATGTGACTGGTTCAGAAGAGATGATATGCCACGGTACGAGTAAAGAGTACTTGTCGGTGACGAGGTTGAACAAGGTATCGTGATACCGATGATCGAACCTCGGACAAGTAAAATATCACGTGACAAAAGGAATCGGTATCGTATGTAAATGGTTCAATCGATCACTAAGTTATCGTTGAATATGTGGGATCCATTATGGATCTCCAGATCCCGCTATTGGATATTGGTCGGAGAGAAGTCTCAACCATGTCTGCATAGTTCACGAACCGTAGGGTGACACACTTAAGGTTTGATGTCGTTTTAAGTAGATATGGAATATGGAATGGAGTTCGAATTTTGTTCGGAGTCTCGGATGGCATCCAGGATATCACGAGGAGTTCCAGAATGGTCCGGAGAATAAGATTCATATATAGGAAGTCACTTTCCAAGTTTGGAAATGATCCGGTGCATTTATGGAAGGCTCTAGAATATTCTAGAACCTTCCGGAAGAAATCACTATGGAAGGTGGAGTCCTGGTTGGACTGCACCAACCCTAACTTGCCAACCAAGTGGGAGGGTGGAGTCCATGGTGGACTCCACCTCCTTGGCCGGCCAAGCAAAGGGGGAAAGGGAGAGTCCATGTCCCTCTAGGTTTCGTCCATATGTCAGTTTTGGAGTTGGACTTCAGATTGGTTTTGGGACAAACCCTAGGTGGATTCCACCTATATAATGAGGGAGAGAGGGAGGGGGCCAGCCACCAAGTTGGTCGCACCACCCAAAGGGGCTTTGAGTCCGGCGCCCTAGAGCCCCCCCTCTCCCAAAACCTAGCTTCTCCCTCCTCCTTCTTCTCCCGCTACACTTACGGCGAAGCCCTGCCGGAGATCTCCACCACCACCGTCACCACGCCGTCGTGCTGGCGGGATTCCGAGGAGGATCTACTACATCCGCTGCCCACTGGAATGGGGAGAAGGACGTCGTCATCAGCACCGAATGTGTGACCGAGTACGGAGGTGCTGCCCGACTGTGGCACCGTCAAGATCTTCTACGCGCTTTCGAAAGCAGCAAGTGATCGACTATAGCAACAACGAGATCTAATCTCGTAGGCTTTGGAAATCTTCGAGGGTTAGTCTCATGATCTTCTCGTTGCTACCATCTTCTAGATTGGATCTTGGCTTGTTATTCGTTCTTGCGGTAGGAAATTTTTTGTTTTCTATGCTACGAATCCCATCAGTGTTATCAGAGCCGTGTCTATGCATAGATTGGTTGCACGAGTAGAACACAATGGATTTGTGGGCGTTGATGTTTTTTGTTGTTTTTAGTCAGTGTACTTTGCATCTTGTGGGATGGTGGGATGAAGCGGCCCAGGCTAACTTTACATGACCGCGTTCATGAGACTTGCTCCATGCTCGACATGCAACTTGTATTGCATAAGTGGCTTTGCGGGTGTCTGTCTCTCTCACCATAGTGAAGATTCAATCTACTCTTTCTATTGACAACACTAGTATCACCGTTGTGGTTCATGTTCGTAGGTAGATTGGATCTTACTCGAAAACCCTAAACCACGTAAAATATGCAAACCAAATTAGAGGCGTCTAACTTGTTTTTGCAGGGGTTTGGTGATGTGATACGGTCATGATGTGATGATGAATATGTATGAGATGATCATTATTGTATTGTGGCAACCGACATGAGCCTTATGGTTGTCTTTATATTTCATGTAATAGTATTATTTCAAAGTAGTTGTAATAGTTACTACATGTGGTGTACAACCATGAAGACGGCGCCATGGACCTTGGCGCTACACCGACGATGATGGAGATCATGCCCGTTGATGATGGAGATCATTTTCGTGCTTTGGAGATGAAGATCAAAGGCGCAAAGACTAAAGGGCCATATCATATCACATATGAATTGCATGTGATGTTAATCCTTTATGCATCTTATCTTGCTTAGATCGCGACAATAGCATTATAAGATGATCCCTCACATTAGTATCAAGATAATAAAGTGTTCTCCCCTCGTATGCACCGTTGCTACAGTTCGTCGTTTTGAAGCATCTCGTGATGATCGGATGTGATAGATTCTACGTTCACATACAACAGGTGTAAGCCATGTTGCACACGCGAAAATACTTGGGTTTGCTTGACGAGCCTAGCATGTACAGACATGGCCTCGGAACACAGGAAACCGAAAGGTTGAACACGAGTCATATGGATGATATGATCAACATGTTGATGTTCACCATTGAAGCTACATCATCTCACGTGATGATCGGTTTTGGTGTAGTGGATATGAAACTTTACGGATTGGTACCGTATTGTTAAAGAATCAAGAAATGATTAAGTCCTATTGCAAACTTTTAGTAAACCTCACATTGCTGATTCAAAGAACAATGGTTTCAATTAGTACCTAGAATCATCTTGTCTCCGTGAAACTTGAAGTTCAAATATGTTTGAAAAGTAAGGAGCTAAAAATTTTGTTTTCAGAAATAAGCAAGGTATGAGATATATGTGATATCTAAGACCTTATTTCAAGGTGATAGAATATATTTTGGTGAGACTACATAAACTCATAAGTTTTATGGGAATGTACGAAGGTTGAAGACGCCAGGCGTCCCAATCCTCCAACTAGTTGGGCACTAACGATATTCGCATATCCATGAAGTGATCGTCCTTAGTATGCACCGTTGCTAAGACTCGTCGTTTCGAAGCATCACGTGATGATCGGGTGTTATAGATTCTACGTGTGCATACCACGGGTGCAAGCCAGATTTGCACATGCGAATACTGAGGTTAAACTTTATAAGCCTAGCATGTACATACATGGTCTCAGAAAGTCGTCATGATTTGATGGATAAAAATTATGAGTGAAATTGTTCATCACATTAAAAGGTTACTAATAGTGAAACCTGGAACACTTGGCATATGATGATCAACTTCAAAGTAAAAACCTCAAGGTTATTGGTATTTGACCAACAAACCTAGAAGTTGTTAATGTTGAAGTGTTTTTTTCTAAGAATGAGTAAAGCTAAAAGAGAAACTACAAAAGATTATTGGCAAAAAGAAAGAAAAGACTAGAAAGTCTAGCTCGGGTGTATATAGATGATATACATGTTATGAATGTATTCCTAGTTTGGTAACACAATGAAATACTTTGGTATTTGTACCATATTGGTTGGTATGAAGTGTCATACAAAACAACGCAATACAAGAATACAATGGCCTAAGTGACTGACAAGGAATATGATAGGAATGCACGTCTGGAACAAAAATAAAGTGTTATTATGTTCATCGTTGGCATTCTATCTAGCCCTTCAAATTTATAATAAAGAACTTCATAATTGTTGTTTTGTTCTGGTCAAATGAAAACAATGAGTTGTTCAAATTTTGACAGTATTCCATGTACGATGGATAAGTTATTATAAATCTTTATGGTGAAACACACATGCATAACACTGACGCTAAAATGCCATAAGGCAAATGATTTGAATTCCACTTATTTGTGGTACCGCCATTGTCATGTTAGAAAGGAACGCATGAAGAAACTCCATGCAAATGGATTTTTGGAGTCATTTGATTTTTGAATCATTTGGCGCTTGCAAATCTTTTCTAAAGGGAATGACTGAAATACCGTTCATAGGCCAAGAGTTGAACATGAAACTAACTTAGTGGAAACATACATGATGATGTATGTGGTTCACTGGGCATAGTTGTGTGCGGGAGATTCTTCTACTTCATGAAAACTTCCAACAATGAATTGAGTATATATATGTGGATATATTCGATAAGGAAGAAGTTTGAAACATTTGAATGGATTCAAATAAATTTCAGCATGAAGTGGAAATCATCGTAATAGAAAAGTCAAATATCTATGATTGGATCATGGTGGAAATATTTGAATTACGAGTTTCAGCGAACATCTAAGAGAGTTATGAAATTGTTCTACAACTCACGTTCCTTGGAGTATCATAGTGATGATGGAGTATCCGAGAGACGTATCCAAACCTTGTTGGGTTAATGATGAGATAAAATAAAATGAAGCCATTATATTTTTGTGGATTATGCTTTAGAGACTACCGCTTTTACACTGAATAGAGCATCATCATGATCCGTTGAAATGACAGCATACGAGTTATGGCATGGGTATAAACCCTAATAGTCCTTTCTTAAATTTTGGTATGCATGGCATAAGTAAATAAGTTTACAACCAAAATCGGATGAATGTCTTTATTGGTTATTCCAGAGATTTGATTGGGAATTCTTTCCACTATGGAGACAAAGACAAAAGTGTTTGTCAATGTTTCTTATTTCCAAGAAATCGTTTTCTAGCGAAGTATTTGAGTGGGAGGACAATAGTACTTGATAAGGTTTATGAACTTGAGCATAATGAGCAGAGTAGCGCAGCATCGGAAATGGTTCCGGAAGCGGCCACGACGATCATGGCTCCCATGACTACAAAGTGTTTTAGCCATGGAGATCGAAGTACCTATTGAACCTTGTAGGTATGGTTTACTTTGTGATCAAATAAATGATTTGTGGACAAAGGATTGATTTCGAACAATGATAAACCAACTACATACAAAGAAATTATGATGGGCCCTGACTCCGTTAAAATGGCTATGCGCCATGAAATCCAAGATAGATGAATACTTTTTGAAAGTAAATGGATCTATAAAATTGATGGACTTGGATTGAATATCCTTGAAGAAGGTCCATGATGCGTGTGGTTGGCACGTCCGTTGGGAACCCCAAGAGGAAGGTGTGATGCGCACAGCGGCAAGTTTCCCTCAGTAAGAAACCAAGGTTTAATCGGACCAGTAGGAGTCAAGAAGCACGTTGAAGGTTGATGGCGGCGGGATGTAGTGCGGCGCAACACCAGGGATTCCGGCGCCAACGTGGAACCTGCACAACACAACCAAAGTACTTTGCCCCAACGAAACAGTGAGGTTGTCAATCTCACCGGCTTGCTGTAACAAAGAGTTAACCGTATTGTGTGGAAGATGATTGTTTGCAGAAAACAGTAGAACAAGTATTGCAGTAGATTGTATTTCAGTAAAGAGAATTGAACCGGGGTCCACAGTTCACTAGAGGTGTCTCTCCCATAAGAATAAGCATGTTGGGTGAACAAATTACAGTTGGGCAATTGACAAATAAAGAGAGCATGACCATGCACATACATATCATGATGAGTATAGTGAGATTTAATTGGGCATTACGACAAAGTACATAGACCGCCATCCAACTGCATCTATGCCTAAAAAGTCCACCTTCAGGTTATCATCCGAACCCCCTCCAGTATTAAGTTGCAAAGCAACAGACAATTGCATTAAGTATGGTGCGTAATGTAATCAACAACTACATCCTTAGACATAGCATCAATGTTTTATCCCTAGTGGCAACAGCACAACACAACCTTAGAACTTTCTCACATCCGTCCCGGTGTCAATGCAGGCATGAACCCACTATCGAGCATAAATACTCCCTCTTGGAGTTACAAGCATCTACTTGGCCAGAGCATCTACTAGTAACGGAGAGCATGCAAGATCATAAACAACACATAGATATAACTTTGATAATCAACATAACAAGTATTCTCTATTCATCGGATCCCAACAAACGCAACATATAGAATTACAGATAGATGATCTTGATCATGTTAGGCAGCTCACAAGATCCGCAAATGATAGCACAATGGGGAGAAGACAACCATCTAGCTACTACTATGGACCCATAGTCCAGGGGTAGACTACTCACACATCACTCCGGAGGCGACCATGGCGGCGTAGAGTCCTCCGGGAGATGATTCCCCTCTCCGGCAGGGTGCCGGAGGCGATCTCCTGGATCCCCCGAGATGGG
Organism: Lolium perenne; assembly: GCF_019359855.2. Lineage (NCBI taxonomy): Eukaryota > Viridiplantae > Streptophyta > Magnoliopsida > Poales > Poaceae > Lolium > Lolium perenne. Next base: position 186,349,002 of record NC_067246.2, on the reverse strand, counting down.
ATCGGCGGCGGCGGCGTCTCTGGAAGGTTTTCCGTATCGTGGCTCTCGGTACTGGGGTTTTCGCAACGGAGGCTTTAAGTAGGCGGAAGGGCAGGTCAGGAGGCGGCACGAGGGCCCCACACCACAGGGCCGCGCGGCCAAGGGGGGGGGGGGGCGCCGCCCTAGGGTGTGGCCCCCTCGTGGCCCCTCTTCGTCTCCTCTTCGGACTTCTGGAAGCTTCGTGGCAAAATAGGACCCTGGGCGTTGATTTCGTCCAATTCCGAGAATATTTCGTTACTAGGATTTCTGAAACCAAAAACAGCAGAAACGACAAGCGGCACTTCGGCATCTTGTTAATAGGTTAGTTCCAGAAAATGCACAAATATGACATAAAGTGTGCATAAAACATGTAGATAACATCAATAATGTGGCATAGAACATAAGAAATTATCGATACGTTGGAGACGTATCAGCATCCCCAAGCTTAGTTCTGCTCGTCCCGAGCAGGTAAAACGATAACACAGATAATTTCTGGAGTGACATGCCATCATAACCTTGATCATACTATTTGTAAATCATATGTAATGAATGCAGCGATCAAAACAATGTATATGACATGAGTAAACAAGTGAATCATATAGCAAAGACTTTTCATGAATAGCACTTCAAGACAAGCATCAATTAAGTCTTGCATAAGAGTTAACTCATAAAGCAATAATTCAAAGTAAAGGCATTGAAGCAACACAAAAGAAGATTAAGTTTCAGCGGTTGCTTTCAACTTGTAACATGTATATCTCATGGATAATTGTCAACATAGAGTAATATAATAAGTGCAATAAGCAAATATGTAGGAATCAATGCACAGTTCACACAAGTGTTTGCTTCTTGAGGTGGAGAGAAATAGGTGAACTGACTCAACATTGAAAGTAAAAGAATGGTCCTCCGTAGAGGAAAAGCATCGATTGCTATATTTGTGCTAGAGCTTTGATTTTGAAAACATGAAACAATTTTGTCAACGGTAGTAATAAAGCATATGTATCATGTAAATTATATCTTATAAGTTGCAAGCCTCATGCATAGTATACTAATAGTGCCCGCACCTTGTCCTAATTACCTTGGACTACCGGATCATCACAATGCACATGTTTTAACCAAGTGTCACAAAGGGGTACCTCTATGCCGCCTGTACAAAGGTCTAAGGAGAAAGCTCGCATTGGATTTCTCGCTATTGATTATTCTCAACTTAGACATCCATACCGGGACAACATAGACAACAGATAATGGACTCCTCTTTTATGCATAAGCATGTAACAACAATTAATAATTTTCTCATTTGAGATTGAGGATATATGTCCAAAACTGAAACTTCCACCATGGATCATGGCTTTAGTTAGCGGCCCAATGTTCTTCTCTAACAATATGCATGCTTAACCATAGGGTGGTAGATCTCTCTTACTTCAGACAAGACGGACATGCATAGCAACTCACATGAAATTCAACAAAGAGTAGTTGATGGCGTCCCCAGTGAACATGGTTATCGCACAACAAGCAACTTAATAAGAGATAAAGTGCATAATTACATATTCAATACCACAATAGTTTTTAAGCTATTTGTCCCATGAGCTATATATTGCAAAGGTGAATGATGGAATTTTAAAGGTAGCACTCAAGCAATTTACTTTGGAATGGCGGAAAATACCATGTAGTAGGTAGGTATGGTGGACACAAATGGCATAGTGGTTGGCTCAAGTATTTTGGATGCATGAGAAGTATTCCCTCTCGATACAAGGTTTAGGCTAGCAAGGCTTATTTGAAACAAACACAAGGATGAACCGGTGCAGCAAAAATCACATAAAAGACATATTGTAAACATTATAAGACTCTACACCGTCTTCCTTGTTGTTCAAACTCAATACTAGAAATTATCTAGACCTTAGAGAAACCAAATATGCAAACCAAATTTTAGCATGCTCTATGTATTTCTTCATTAATGGGTGCAAAGCATATGATGCAAGAGCTTAATCATGAGCACAACAATTGCCAAGTATCACATTACCCAAGACATTAATAGCAATTACTACATGTATCATTTTCCAATTCCAACCATATAACAATTTAACGAAGAAGAAACTTCGCCATGAATACTATGAGTAGAAACTAAGGACATACTTGTCCATATGCTACAGTGGAGCGTGTCTCTCTCCCATAAAGTGAATGCTAGGATCCATTTTATTCAAACAAAACAAAAACAAAAACAAACCGATGCTCCAAGAAAAGCACATAAGATGTGATGGAATAAAAATATAGTTTCAGGGGAGGAACCTGATAATGTTGTCGATGAAGAAGGGGATGCCTTGGGCATCCCCAAGCTTAGACGCTTGAGTCTTCTTGATATATGCAGGGGTGAACCACCGGGGCATCCCCAAGCTTAGAGCTTTCACTCTCCTTGATCATGTTGCATCATACTCCTCTCTTGATCCTTGAAAACTTCCTCCACACCAAACTTAGAACAACTCATTAGAGGGTTAGTGCACAATAAAAATTAACATATTCAGAGGTGACACAATCATTCTTAACACTTCTGGACATTGCATAAAGCTACTGGACATTAATGGATCAAAGAAATTCATCCAACATAGCAAAAGAGGCAATGCGAAATAAAAGGCAGAATCTGTCAAAACAGAACAGTTCGTATTGACGAATTTTAAAATGGCACCAGACTTGCTCAAATGAAAATGCCCAAATTGAATGAAAGTTGCGTACATATCTGAGGATCACTCACGTAAATTGGCATAATTTTCTGAGTTACCTACAGGGGAAAACAGCCTAGATTCGTGACAGCAAAGAAATCTGTTTCTGCGCAGTAATCCAAATCTAGTATGAACTTTTCTATCAACGGCTTTACTTGGCACAACAAAACACTAAACTAAGATAAGGAGAGGTTGCTACAGTGGTAAACAACTTCCAAGACACAAAATAAAAACAAAGTACTGTAGGTAAAAACATGAGTTGTCTCCCATAAGCGCTTTTCTTTAACGCCTTTCAGCTAGGCGCAGAAAGTGTGTATCAAGTATTATCAAGAGATGGTGTGTCAACCTTACCTTGGGCTTTACCCTTACCTTTCTTATTGTTTTTCTTTCCCTTTGATTTAGGAAATATATGATTTCCCCCCGGTATAGAGGTGAATTTCAGAGTGCCTTCTCCCACATCAATGACTGCTCCCAATAGTTTCAGCAGGGATCTTCCGAGTGTAATTTTTCCTGTCCCTACACATTCAATAACAAGATAATCAATGGATATTGTTCTTCCAAGAATGGTTGTATGCACACCTGCAGCTATTCCCTTAGGAATTATAACAGAGTTATCAATGAAAGTTATTTCTTCTCCTCCTTCCTCGACTCCCCAAAGTTTCAAAGATTTATAAATGCTCTCAGGCATAAGGCAAAATTCAGACATAATATCACAGTAGGCATGAAGAGTTCGATCACCAATAACAATTTTAACAGTAGGATCCCACAATGAAAGTTTAGAGTTCACTAAAACTTGTTCAAGACGATTACGAACATGGCAATAGTTATCATCCAAGCGAGATGTACTTATCTCGAGATTGTTTAATCTACTATATATGCTAGTGAGGGCTGAATCAAAGTTATTAGCTGAATCATGTGATGCAACCAACTTCTTTATGGCATTAAAAGCTTGATCCCCATTGCAATGAAGGAAATCTCCTCCCACTAAAGTATCCAAAGCATATCTATAGCGAACCATAAGATCAAAATAAAAATTACTAAGGAGCAAACTTAGAGTCATTTGAGGTTCAGTTTTACGATAAGAAGTAAAAATTCTAGACCAAGCATCCTTAAAACTCTCCTCATCCCCTTGTTTAAAAGTGAAGACTAATTCTTCAGGCGAAGAAGTAACGGGTTCAGAGCTAGACATAGTAACAAAAGTAACTAATTTTTTTTTTGTATTTTTAATATAATGTGCAAGATAGTAAATAAAGCAAACTAGATAAAGTAAATGCAAGTAACTAATTTTTTTGTGTTTTTGATATAGCAAACAAGATAGCAAATAAAGTAAAACTAGCAACTAATTTTTTTGTATTTTGATTTAGTGCAGCAAACAAAGTAGTAAATAAAACTAAGCAAGACAAAAACAAAGTAAAGAGATTGAGAAGTGGAGACTCCCCTTGCAGCGTGTCTTGATCTCCCCGGCAACGGCGCCAGAAATTTGCTTGATGCGTGTGGTTGGCACGTCCGTTGGGAACCCCAAGAGGAAGGTGTGATGCGCACAGCGGCAAGTTTCCCTCAGTAAGAAACCAAGGTTTAATCGGACCAGTAGGAGTCAAGAAGCATGTTGAAGGTTGATGGCGGCGGGATGTAGTGCGGCGCAACACCAGGGATTCCGGCGCCAACGTGGAACCTGCACAACACAACCAAAGTACTTTGCCCCAATGAAACAGTGAGGTTGTCAATCTCACCGGCTTGCTGTAACAAAGAGTTAACCGTATTGTGTGGAAGATGATTGTTTGCAGAAAACAGTAGAACAAGTATTGCAGTAGATTGTATTTCAGTAAAGAGAATTGGACCGGGGTCCACAGTTCACTAGAGGTGTCTCTCCCATAAGAATAAGCATGTTGGGTGAACAAATTACAGTTGGGCAATTGACAAATAAAGAGAGCATGACCATGCACATACATATCATGATGAGTATAGTGAGATTTAATTGGGCATTACGACAAAGTACATAGACCGCCATCCAACTGCATCTATGCCTAAAAAGTCCACCTTCAGGTTATCATCCGAACCCCCTCCAGTATTAAGTTGCAAAGCAACAGACAATTGCATTAAGTATGGTGCGTAATGTAATCAACAACTACATCCTTAGACATAGCATCAATGTTTTATCCCTAGTGGCAACAGCACAACACAACCTTAGAACTTTCTGTCACTGTCCCAGGTGTCAATGCAGGCATGAACCCACTATCGAGCATAAATACTCCCTCTTGGAGTTACAAGCATCTACTTGGCCAGAGCATCAACTAGTAACGGAGAGCATGCAAGATCATAAACAACACATAGATATAACTTTGATAATCAACATAACAAGTATTCTCTATTCATCGGATCCCAACAAACGCAACATATAGAATTACAGATAGATGATCTTGATCATGTTAGGCAGCTCACAAGATCCGCAAATGATAGCACAATGGGGAGAAGACAACCATCTAGCTACTGCTATGGACCCATAGTCCAGGGGTAGACTACTCACACATCACTCCGGAGGCGACCATGGCGGCGTAGAGTCCTCCGGGAGATGATTCCCCTCTCCGGCAGGGTGCCGGAGGCGATCTCCTGGATCCCCCGAGATGGGATCGGCGGCGGCGGCGTCTCTGGAAGGTTTTCCGTATCGTGGCTCTCGGTACTGGGGTTTTCACAACGGAGGCTTTAAGTAGGCGGAAGGGCGGGTCAGGAGGCGGCACGAGGGCCCCACACCACAGGGCCGCGCGGCCAAGGGGGGGCCGCGCCACCCTAGGGTGTGGCCCCCTCGTGGCCCCTCTTCGTCTCCTCTTCGGACTTCTGGAAGCTTCGTGGCAAATAGGACCCTGGGCATTGATTTCGTCCAATTCCGAGAATATTTCGTTACTAGGATTTCTGAAACCAAAAACAGCAGAAAACAGCAACTGGCACTTCGGCATCTTGTTAATAGGTTAGTTCCAGAAAATGCACGAATATGACATAAAGTGTGCATAAAACATGTAGATAACATCAATAATGTGGCATGGAACATAAGAAATTATCGATATGTTGGAGACGTATCAGTCCACTTGTCGAAAAGTTGTTTACGACAAAGTTCAAAGAGTTGACTACGATAAGATTAGATCTTCCGTAGCGATGCTTATAGTCTATGTGGATTATTCTAGTAATCGCTACATATTTCTTTTATGAGATATGATAGTAGGATGGCAGAAATACATTCCTTACCAGAAGTGTGTATGAAGGATGTATACTAGATACAAACCAAAGAGTTTTGCTAGTCCGTGGAATACTAGATAAGTATACAAACTTCAATTGTATGAAGTGAGTATCGCGGAGTTGGAATCTTCACCGAATGAAATAGTCAAAGAGTTTTTGATTTCATCAGAAACGATGAAGATACTTGCATTTGCAAGAAATTAAGTGGGAGCGCCGAGACATATTTATAATACTTTATGTAGATGACATATCGTTAATTATAAATGATGTAATTATATACTTGATGTGAATAAAAGGTTTCATTGAGAATTAACTTCAATGAAAGGATATGGACTGAAACATATTTAGTGTCAAGATCTATGAAGATAGATTGAAATACATAATAAGTTTAAGTTAAAAGTGCATAGAATGAATATTGAAGTAGTTCAATATAAAAATATTAAGAAGGTGTTCTTTTCCATGAGAAGGTTTAACAAGACTTGAGTGTATTTGACACTCAATGAGTAAAACCACATGAGTGATTTTAGATCATGAATAATATGTACATAATCAGATGTCCTGTGCTCTAAAGAGTTAGGAGCATATACCAGAATGATTCATGTGATGATTATTGGACAACAGTAGGAATATCCTTGAGTACTTTAGAAGAACCAAGGATATATATAGTTTTGTATGGGGTAATGACAAACAAATCGATGTAAGGTGTTGCACCGATATTAGTTTGGTCACATATAAAAATGAATTTCAAATCTCAATTAGGCTAAGTGTTGTTTAAAATGTAGCACAATGCTAGATTTAGAAGAGTTCTAAATATTGTGATGGATTCTACAAATGAAGGCAGAGTATGTCATTGTTTTGACAATGACTGAGGATGTTAAGTCGAAAAGTTCTTTGAGAACTTGGTGTAGTTCCGATAGTGTCAGAACTTTGAAGCTATATTGTGTGTGAGAATATTAGTGACATGTTTCAGACCGCGGAATTAAGGTTCCACCAGAAGACCGAACATATACGATAAATGTCGACTCATTTGGAAAATGAGTGATGCGTTGAGACGCAAATGAGTTGCAAAATATATACGTTTCTGAGCATGTCAGATCCGTTGACTAAAACCTCTCCCGTGAGCAAAACATGATAAAGCACCAGAAGGCCAAGGTGTTATATCTTTACAAATGTAAACTAGATTATTGACTCTAGTGCAAGTGGAAGACTGTTGGAGATATGCCCAAGAGGCAATAATAAAAAGGTTATTATAATATATCTTTGTGTTTATGATAAATGTTTGCATACCATGCTATAATTGTATTAACCGAAACATTGATACATGTGTGTTATGTAAACAACAAGGAGTCCCTAGTAAGCCTCTTGTATAACTATCTTGTTGATTAATAGATGATCATGGTTTCGTGATCATGAACATTGGATGTTATTAATAACAAGGTTATGTCATTAGATGAATGATATAATGGACACACACCCAAATAAGCGTAGCATAATATCACGTCATTAAGTTCAACTTGCTATTAGCTTCCGATACATAGTTACCTAGTCCTTCGACCATGAGATCATGTAAATCACTTATACCAGAAGGGTACTTTGATTACATCAAACGCCACTGCGTAAATGGGTGGTTATAAAGATGGGATTAAGTATTCGGAAAGTGTGAGTTGAGGCATATGGATCAAGAGTGGGATTTGTCCATCCCGATGACGGATAGATATACTCTGGGCCCTCTCGGATGAATGTCGTCTGATTAGCTTGCAAGCATGTGACTGGTTCAGAAGAGATGATATGCCACAGTACAAGTAAAGAGTACTTGTCGGTGACGAGGTTGAACAAGGTATCGTGATACCGATGATCGAACCTCGGACAAGTAAAATATCGCGTGACAAAAGGAATCGGTATCGTATGTAAATGGTTCAATCGATCACTAAGTTATCGTTGAATATGTGGGAGCCATTATGGATCTCCAGATCCCGCTATTGGTTATTGGTCGGAGAGAAGTCTCAACCATGTCTGCATAGTTCACGAACCGTAGGGTGACACACTTAAGGTTTGATGTCGTTTTAAGTAGATATGGAATATGGAATGGAGTTCGAATTTTGTTCGGAGTCTCGGATGGGATCCAGGACATCACGAGGAGTTCCGGAATGGTCCGGAGAATAAGATTCATATATAGGAAGTCACTTTCCAAGTTTGGAAATGATCTGGTGCATTTATGGAAGGCGCTAGAATGTTCTAGAACCTTTCGGAAGAAATCACTATGGAAGGCGGAGTCCCGGTTGGACTCCACCAACCCTAACTTGCCAACCAAGTGGGAGGGTGGAGTCCATGGTGGACTCCACCTCCTTGGCCGGCCAAGCAAAGGGGGAAAGGGAGAGTCCCTGTCCCTCTAGGTTTCGTCCGTATGGCAGTTTTGGAGTTGGACTTCAGATTGGTTTTGGGGCAAACCCTAGGGGAATTCCACCTATATAATGAGGGAGAGAGGGAGGGGGCCAGCCACCAAGTTGGCCGCACCACCCAAAGGGGCTTTGAGGCCGGCGCCCTAGAGCCCCCCTCTCCCAAACCCTAGCTTCTCCCTCCTCCTTCTTCTCCCGATGCGCTTACGGCGAAGCCCTGCCGGAGATCTCCACCACCACCGTCACCACGCCGTCGTGCTGGCGGGATTCCGAGGAGGATCTACTATATCCGCTGCCCGCTGGAACGGGGAGAAGGACGTCGCCATCAACACCGAACGTGTGACCGAGTACGGAGGTGCTGTCCGACTGTTGCACCGTCAAAATCTTCTACGCGCTTTCGAAAGCGGCAAGTGATCGACTACAACAACAACGAGATCTAATATCGTAGGCTTTGGAATTCTTCGAGGGTTAGTCTCATGATCTTCTCGTTGCTACCATCTTCTAGATTGGATCTTGGCTTGTTATTCGTACTTGCGGTAGAATTTTTTTTGTTTTCTATGCTACGAATCCCATCAAGGTTGCAACGGCCGGCGAAGGAATCAGGTCGAGAACATGATTGTTGTCGAGGTCGGAAGGTATCCATAGGGGTACACTGACCAGCGAGGACCCAAGGTCAGAATTGCACCAAAGGGTGGGTGTGCGAGGTCGCGGAGGAATGCAATATTGGCTAGGACCTTATACCGGGCCTCACACCAAGGAAGTGTGGACGGGAAAACTGCATGGTTGGCGCCAAGGTTAAGATCCCTTATGGGTAAAGCAACACACCTCTGCAGAGTGTAATGAATCGTTGAAAGAACATCTCTCATATTATGTTTTGAGTGTTTGATGTCAATGTATGTGATACACTAATGGTTGTTTAAGTAGTACAGGGATTACATAGATACATTTGTATGTGTGTTGGATGTGGTCAGTGCTGTCAAAAAGCATTTGCAGAAATGTTCATCAGGCCGGATAATCCGGGCCGGATATTTCCAAAATATCCGGCCCCCAGAATTTCGGCTAAGGACTTGGGGAAATGAGGCTCAGTATAGGGGCCGGACATTTGCCCGGATTTTGTCCCGGTTTTGTCCCAGGGCCGGATAATCCAGGCCGGACATTTCAAGAATATCCGGCCCCCTCGAAAACGGCTAAGGACTTCAGGAAAAGCAGCTCAGTATAGGGGCCGGACATTTGCCCGGACATTGTCCTGGTTTTGTACCAGGAGGCCGGATTATCCGGGGGGGGGGGGGGCGGATTATCCGGCCCTAACTTAGGCCGGATTATCCGGCCCCTCGGAAGGCACAACGGCTGGATTTTGGGGAGGGGTATTTATACCCCTCTTCTTCTTCCTTCCCCTTTGCTCAATCATTGCACAAGAAATCTGCCAAGCTTCACCTCCATTAGAGCCACCTCAAGAAACACAAGATTTGCAAGATCTCCTTCCTCCCCCAACCAAAGCTCTTGATCTTTGGAGATTCGAAGGAGAAGCCACCGATCTACATCCTCACCGAAGCGATTTTCATTTCCCCCTCATTTGTTTGAGGGATCTCATGCTAGTGTTCCTATTTGGTTCCCTAGTTGATTTGTGTTGATGTGTTGTTGTTGATTGTTGTATTGTTACAGATTTGGGAGCCTCCAATTCGGTTGTGGATGTGTGCCCCAAGAACCTTGTAAAGGCCCAGTTTCCGCCTCGAGGAAATCCCTTAGTGGAAGTGGGCTAGGCCTTCGTGGCGTTGCTCACAGGAGATCTGAGTGAAGCCTTCGTGGCTGTTGGTTTGGCTTGCGTAGCAACCACACTCCTCCAAACGTAGACGTACCTTCTTGCAAAGGAAGGGAACTACGGGAATCATCTCCGTGTCATTGCGTGCTCCACTCTCGGTTACCTCTATCCCATTCTATCTCCTATATATTGCGTAGCTATATCTTGCTTAGTTGATAACCTTGTCATATAGGTAAATTCACTTAGTTGCATATCTAGAGAATTTACCTTTGTGTCAAGCCTAAATTGAAAAAGAACTAAAAATTGGTTAGCACCTATTCACACCCCCCCCCCCCCTCTAGGTGCGGCATACGATCCTTTCAATTGGTATCAGAGCCTCGGCTCTTATTTCGGGCTTAACCGCCTAAGAGTATGCTGGAAGATGGGACTTCAGAAGAGGCCGGTAAGATGGTCACCATGGAGGACATCAATTCGTTGAGATCCTCCATGGACGCTCAAATGGAAAGCATGAGAAAAATGATTTCCGAGCTTTTGACTCCGGTCCTTCCTAAGGCTCCCACCATAGAGGTAAAGGACACGGGTGTGCTAGAAGAGGGAGGTGCTTCGGCATTACCCTCCTCTACTAAACCCGTGGAAGGTGATAACTTAAACACTATCAAATCTCCCATTGCATCTCCTAGGGATACTAGTGGAGGTGAGAGCTACAATCGAGTAGCTCCACCTTTTCTATCTCCCGATATACCGGTTCCCCATCCCCATTTGAACATTCGAGGCGACCCACCTAAGTTTTCCGTTGAGAATTTCGATACTTGGCGATTTGAGTTTCGCTCTCATGTTTGCAGTGCCTCCAATGAACTTTGGAGAATCATCTTGGAAGGCTTCAACCCTTACAACCCCGACAAGTTGACTAGAAGAGAAGCGGTTGATAGTCAACTCAACAACACCGCCTTGCACATGATTCAAACTAGTGTGGGGACAAAGGATTTGCCTCGTGTTCGGAACTACACCACCGCCAAGGAAGCTTGGGAAGGTTTGGCCGCTAGTTGCATTGGAAGTGAGAGCACGAGAAGGAACAAGTATAATGCTCTTCGGAATCAAGCCGAAGGATTCATGAGGCTACCGGATGAAGATCATCAAGTCATGTATTCAAGACTTCTCATCGTTGCCGATTCCTTCCGGCTTATTGGTGCCACCCACATCAATGACTCTTGGATCAAGGAGAAGTACATTGAATGCATGATGCCATATGTACCCATTGATGTCAAGACCCTGGTTGGAAGAGAATGCTATTCCTCTCTCTCATCTCAAGATGCCGTGCACGAGATGCAAGCCCTCAAGGTGCTCGAGCAAAACTCTCATGATTCTCTCAATCGTGCCATTGGTATGTCAAAAGGGAACAATCTTGCCTTGATGGTCAACCCCGTAGAAGAAGTGTACCCACAAGAGCAATATAGGGCATCTTGGAGTATGTCCTATCCGGAAGATCTGAAATGCCACTATCATGATCACATGGCCTTCCATGCTAAGTCTTTTTGGGTTGATCCTTACAAGGCCAAGGAAGACAACATCAAGAGAAACAACAAAAGTGGATTCACTAGCTTTGGCCCAAAAACAAGAACATGCTACAATTGTGATGACAATCGCCATTTCATCGCCGAATGCCCCTATGAGAATAGGGAGGATCATAATGGAAGGCTCATTCCCAAAGACAAGAGCAAAGACTCAAGGGGCAAATATTTAAAAGCCCCCAACAAGAAATTCTACAACAACAAGACCAAGAAGGGCAAGAGGCCCTCAAGAGTTGTGCTAGTGACTAGAGAAGAATACTCCTCCGATGAAGTTGAAAGTCCTAGTGATGATGAAGACGAAGAAAGCTCAAAGGAAGTGGCCGCCATTGTCACTACCAATATTCCCTCTTCATCTCTCTGTGAATCCCCCAATGAGAATGCTCCTATCAAGAATGCACATTGCTTCATGGCAAGATCCACCTTGGACACATCTATTGTGCTCTCAACTCAAGAAGAATATACCTCCGGAGATGATGAAGTTGATGATGAAGAAGATGCAACCTCTAATGGATTGGTCGCTCTAGCCTCCCTCTCCACTAAATCTTCATCACCAAGTGAATCTCTCAATGAGGCCATTCATGTGGAGGAAGAAAGTTGCCTCATGGCTAAATCCTCCGAGGTATCATCTCCTAGTCCCTCTATGCCTAACATATCAAGTGACCTAGGAGTTGATCATGCTAGTCTAATAGTGAAACAAGAATGCTTGAGTTTGATGATTTCATTCTTAACTTACAAGGTAACACTAAAAAGCATGTTTCAAATGTCATGGCTCGTATAGCTCAACTAAGTGATACTCTTGAGAAAAAATGTCAAATAGAGAGAGAAGACTCTCTTGAAATCCATGCTCTTAAAAATGCTCTTGAAGAAAGTCAAGAAACCATAGCTTCCCTTGAAGAGAGTCTAGAAAATATTGAAGAGCCTCAAGATAAAATTAACAAGCTCACTAAAGCTAGAGATCTTGCTAGGGCTAAGAATAAAGTGCTTAAAAAGGAAAAGGCCCAATTTGGGGTTGATCATGAGAAACTTATGAAGGATCTAGATGAACTAGACAAAGCTCACAAAGCTTTGAAGAGTGAATACACTCTCCTATCAAAGTCGTTTGAGCAACTTCAAATTAGGCTTGCTTCATATGATGTGCCTAGTTCCTCTACTCCTTCATGTGATCATGCAAATGTTATTGAGGAAAATACTAGGTTGAAGGATGAACTTGCTAAGGCCTCCTCTCCCCAAAGTAAACTTTCTTTGGATGATCTCTTGAGTAAGCAAAGATCAAACAATGGGAAGGAGGGCCTTGGTTATGGGGCCAAGGCAAAGAAGGCAAACAAGCAAAAGGCCAAGCCCGCACAAGAGAAGAAGAAAGATATCACTAATGGTGAAGCTCCTAAGAGCAAAACCATTAATGATGATGATGCGGGAAATGCTAACCCTCACTATGTTTTATTTAAAGATTATTATGGTGATGTTTATGCTAAGTATGTTGGCCCATATGATGGTTATGTTGCTTGGTCTATTGGGTCCCAAAGACCCTTGTCGCTAACAAAAGAGGACCCATTGAGAAATGGGTACCTAAATCCAAGAATTGATCTCATGTAGGACTATGCCGCCGGAGGTTCAAAATGGGTACTTGATAGTGGATGTACAAGTCATATGACCGGCGGCAAGAACCTCGTCAAGGAGTTGAGGCCCAATATAAATAATATCACCGTCTCCTTTGGCGATAATTCTACATCCGAGGTAATGGGTTTTGGCAAGGTTGTGGTTGCTCACAACATTACTCTTGTGGATGTCATGCTTGTCAAAACCCTTGGTTACAATTTGCTTTCCGTTTCCGCCCTTGGCAAGATGGGTTTCGCCGTCTTTATTGATAATGATATTGTGGTCCTCTTGTGGAGCAAGACTCTAAAAGTCGCTTTCGTTGGGTATCGCGAACATAACTTGTATGTGGTGGACTTTTCGGGGACCACCACTTCAAGTGCGATGTGCCTATTCGGAAAGGCGGACGTGGGTTGGTTGTGGCACCGCCGCTTAGCCCATGTCAACATGAGAACTTTGCAAAGTCTTCACAAGGGGAACCATATTGTGGGACTAATGGAAAATGTTTCTTTTGCCAAAGATCGTGTTTGTAGGGCTTGTGTTGAAGGCAAAATGCATGACTCTCCGCATCCAAGCAAGACTATCATCTCTTCCAAGAGGATCTTGGAGCTCCTTCATGTGGATCTCTTTGGTCCCGTTACTCATGCAAGTCTTGGTGCGAAGAAACATTGCTTGGTGATTGTTGATGATTACTCAAGATATACTTGGGTCTACTTTCTCAAGACGAAAGATGAGACTAAACAAATATTCATTGACTTTGCTACCGAGGTGCAACGCCAACACAACCTCCTCATTATGGCAATAAGAAGTGACAACGGTTCCGAGTTCAAGAACTATACACTCAATGATTTTCTTAGTGATGAGGGGATACGTCATCAATATTCCGCTGCTTACACCCCTCAACAAAATGGTGTTGCGGAGAGGAAGAACCAGACTCTTATGGATATGGCAAGATCTATGATGGCGGAGTATAAATCCCGCTATAACTTTTGGGCCGAAGCCATCTCCACCGCTTGCCACTCTTCTAACCGACTCTATCTCCGCAAGGGATTGAACAAGACTCCATATGAAATACTCACCGGCAACAAGCCCAATATATCATACTTCAAGGTGTTCGGTTGTAAGTGTTTCTACAAAATCAAAGGAGTTCGTTTGTCTAAATTTGCTCCTAAAGCTTTGGAGGGTATATTTGTTGGTTACGGTGCCGAATCTCACACTTATAGAGTCTTTGATGTATCCTCCGGGATTATCATTGAATCTTGTAGTGTGAAGTTCGAAGAAAATGATGGCTCCCAAGTGGGGCAAGTTGATGTATGTGCAGGTGATGAAATACCTCAAGATGCCATAGTAGGAATGGGTGTGGGATTTTTCCGCCCCATTGAGGGACACGGTGTGGCGTCTCGGGAAGGACTATGCTCTACCACGGTGGAGCCCTCATCTTCTCAACATCAACAAACCCCATCTCTTGAAGCAAATAATGCACCAACCCAAGAACAAGAACAAAACCCTCCCTCTTGTGTGCAAGATCAAGGACAAGATCAAGGACAAGATCAACCACGGATTCATGATGGATCCGATGAATATCCTTTCAACATTCTACTCTCACCGGATAATGTCCAAGATCAAGCTCATGAGGATGAGCAACCTCAAGTAATTGAGGAAGCTCAAGTTGAAGGTCAAGACGGGGACCCAAATGATCAAGTTGATCAAGCGACACCTCCAAGGCCAAGAAGAACCAAGGAGGAGATCGAGGCCCGTCGTTTAGCAAGAAGAGATAGGACCCTTGAAATTCGTGGACACACACATGACAAGGTCCTTGGTGATGTTCGAGCAAAAGTCTCCACAAGAAGGCAATTGGCTAACTTTAGCAATCATCATGCCTATATCTCCGTAGTGGAACCCAAGAAAGTGTTTGAAGCCCTTGAAGATTCGGATTGGGTGGAAGCTATGCACGAGGAACTCAACAACTTCAAGCGCAACAAAGTGTGGACCTTAGTAAAGAAGCCAAAGGAGTGCCGCAATGTTATAGGCACTAAATGGATATTCAAGAACAAGCAAGATGAGTTTGGAAATATTGTGAGGAACAAGGCAAGATTGGTGGCTCAAGGTTTCTCTCAAGTTGAAGGAATTGACTTTGGAGAGACCTATGCTCCCGTGGCTCGCCTTGAGTCCATCCGTATCCTTCTTGCTTATGCATCGCATCATAACTTTAAGTTACAACAAATGGATGTGAAAAGTGCGTTTCTTAATGGTCCTTTGCATGAAGAGGTTTATGTTAAGCAACCCCCGGGGTTCGAGGATCTCAACTTTCCTAACCATGTCTACAAGCTTGATAAAGCACTTTATGGTCTTAAACAAGCTCCTAGAGCTTGGTACGAGCACCTTAAGGAATTGTTGGTAGACCGTGGGTTTGATGTTGGGCTAATCGACCCCACTCTTTTTACTAAGAGGGTCAATGGGGAGCTTTTCGTTTGCCAATTATATGTTGATGATATTATCTTTGGTTCTACTAACAAAGCTTTCAATGATGAATTTTCAAAGCTTATGACCGATAGGTTTGAGATGTCTATGATGGGAGAGATGAAGTTCTTCCTTGGTTTTGAGATCAAGCAATTGAGAGAAGGAACCTTCATCAATCAAGCAAAATATCTCCAAGACATGCTCAAGAGGTTCAAGATGACCGAGTTGAAGGGTGTGGCCACTCCTATGGTTACCAAATGTCATCTTGCACTAGATCCCAATGGTAAAGAGGTGGATCAAAAGGTATATCGCTCCATGATTGGATCCTTGCTTTACCTTTGTGCATCTAGACCGGACATAGTGTTGAGTGTTGGTGTGTGTGCAAGGTATCAAGCTTCTCTAAGGAGAGCCACATGATGGCTCTCAAAAGAATCTTTCGATATTTGGTTGATACCCCAAGATATGGTATTTGGTACCCCAAAGGCTCAAGTTTTATTCTCAATGGATATACCGATGCGGATTGGGCGGGTGACAAGGATGATAGGAAATCAACTTCCGGGGCTTGCCAATTCCTTGGTAGGTCCTTGGTGTGTTGGTCTTCTAAGAAGCAAAATTGCATATCTCTCTCCACCGCCGAAGCCGAATATGTTGCCGCCGCAAGTGGATGCACTCAATTGTTATGGATGAGGCAAACTTTAAAGGAATACGGTGTCATATGTGACAAAGTGCCTCTATTGTGTGACAATGAAAGTGCCATCAAGATTGCCTATAATCCGGTGCAACATTCAAGAACGAAGCATATTGAGATCCGGAATCATTTCATTAGGGATCATGTTGCCCGTGGTGATATTGAGCTTATCTATGTTCCTACCAAAGATCAACTTGCCGATATATTCACGAAGCCTCTTGATGAAGCAAGGTTCTCTTATTTGAGGAATGAGCTAAATATCATTGATTCAAGGAGTATAGCTTGACCATCTTGCAAACACACCTTTGTCTCAAAACTTTATTTGGTTTAGATGTGGGCATGGAAATAGGGGGAGTGTGGTTTAAATTATTGAGCTATCCCTTCCCCCATAATGCCAACATTAAGAAATCATTCTCTTAATATCATATGTTGATATGTGAGCGTCAATGATGAGTAGTGGCTTGGACCCAAGATATATCTTCGCGGTGCCATGCCACAACACTCATATATGGTGGCCTAGGCCACCACACTCTTCTTTGTGAAGAGTTGGAGTTATTTGGATCTTATCGCCTTTTTATTTGACAACTCCATGTTCTTATGGGAAATCACTCTAGTTTGGCCTTATTTGCTCATATCTTGCAAACTTGAGTGATCATGTACCATTAACAGTTTGAGCCTTCTAAACCTAAGCCTACACTCATCTATAAGCCATTTCCATCTTGCTCATTTGTCATGTTTGGTAAAAACTTGGAGTTTGAGGTTTCTCGGTCGGATGATCTAGGTTGCCCCATCTTATTGGTAAATATGCATCTTATATGTGAGGTGATAGTTTATTGCACCACATATGGGCACGCAAATAACCAACTAAAGATAGGCGGGATTAACGATGTTCCGGAATTTCCAGAACACCGGATAATCCGCCCCCCAGGCGACCCGGAAAATCCGGCCCGGCCGGATTATCCGCCCTAAACTAGGGCCGGATTATCCGGCCTGGGCTGATCTTGAAAGGGCTGAGGACGAGGCCGCGGGGGGAAAACGGTTCTTTCCACCCCCCACGCGCCTCTCTCTCCTCTCTCTCCTCTCAAGTTCGCCGGAGCTTCTCCTCCTCGCCGGAGTCACCCCGTCCACTCCCTCCCGGAGTTTTTGGGTGGATCGGGTGCCCCTCCCTCCTAGCTACCTTCTCCTCCAAGCGGCTTTCGCAATGGATGCGGGTATGACTCACAATCCCTAACCCTAGGTGTTGTGATTTGTATGTGCTATTTTCTTGGTGGATTTGGTGTCTAGTTGTTCCAAATTGCTTGCAGTGTACTCCTCTTGCATGCTATAAGGCCGATCTGTCCCAAGACAAGTTGTTGTTTGCAAAATCTGCTAGATTCGCAGGGCCGGATTATCCGGCCCCCGCGAGGACCGGATTATCCGGTCTGGCCGGATTATCCGCCCCCTTGGGGCACCGGATTATCCGGCCTGGAGCTTCATCGCCACTGCAGTTCTGCTACAATCTATCTTGTTTTAGACTTGTACCAGCTTATAGTATGTTTCTAGAGTGCATTACTGTATCATACATGACTTATGAGCATTATCTTCTCTTTGCTATCCATCTTTGCTATTCACAGGTCGTACTTCTCGGGGTACTTCTCGGAGACGCCCAAGGGCTGATCGGTCAAGTGATGAGTTCGTGTCCAACGCTCCTCGCAAGTCAACCTCATCTAGGCACAAGAACAAGGCATCAAGGGAAAACTACAAGACCATGGACCCTATTTCTTATTCTGCTATCCGCATGAAGAACTGGTATGAAGACCTCCCAAGGGATGAAGAGACAGAGGGCAGGAAATACTGGTGCATCGAACAGGAGTTCATCTATAAGGATATCTATGAGCCCATGAAGAAAGTACGTCCCATGCAAGCTATCGATGTGGATGTTCTGGCAGTCAACGATCACTTTGCAGATGCCATCTGGGTGGCTGGTAGGATGGGCTTGAAGGATTTGATGAAGATTCGATGTGACTATAGTCCAGAGTTGGTGAAGCAGTTCTTTGCTACATTGGCCATCCAGAAAGATGATGACCGTACTATGGAATGGATGTCTGGCTCCACTCACTGTACTGCCACCTTGCGCCGTTTTGCTGCTATTCTTGGAGTTCCTGCAGAAGGAGGCCGTCGTCTCCATGGACCTCAGAAGGCAGATAAGAATGCACTGTTTGACCTCTATACATCTGCTGGAAAAGTGGGAGAGACCAAGGGGCTGCTTAGCATTTATAGTTGGTTACTCAGGTTCTTTCGGTCCACCATCGCTCCTAGTGGTGGTAACAATGATGCTCTCCGGGGAACTCTTGTGGATCTCATGTACCTCAGCTTTCGGTGTGCTCGTGATGAGAATGAGGAACGTAACTACACTATTGATATCATGGACTACATCTTCCATGAGATTCATGATGCCATGGTCTCCCGCACCACTATACCTTATGCGCCCTACATCCAGCTCCTCATCAACAACACTGCGGGCGTGAGTGGTGAAGACTTGAGCAGGTACCCTATGATGAATCACTCTGTCAAGAAGGCCTACAAGCTTAAGCCTGTCTCGTCTGCTGTACCTCCACCTGACTCATTCATGGGTGATGCTTGTTCTAGTGGATTTGCTTCTGCTCGCCATCCTGACCTTCCTGCTATGAAGAAACAAGTGAACATGCTCAGTTGGTTTCAGCGTTACATCCTTTGCATGAACATTGAGATCCATAAGGAGAACTATGCGGCCAGCCGGGAGCGTTCTGAGATTAAGCATACTCAGGCGGTTATTATGCACAAGCTCAGTGGTGAGCAAGGACCCCCTCCTCAGCCTCCAGCTCACCCAGGTTACAGTGGGTGGCATTCTGCACAGGTTCCGTGGAGTGATCTTGATAGTTGCATTCAGAGGTCCAGTCTAACTCGCCGTTCTCCGGATGCACCTGACACTGATGAAGAAGCAGAAGAAGAAGAAGAAGAAGAAGAAGAAGAAGAGGCGCAAGAGTCCGATGATGATGATGCCTCCGAGTGATCCCCATGGGGCGAGTAGCATCGCGCTTGTCCCCTTTTTGGCGTCTCGATGCCAAAGGGGGAGAAGCGTTCTATTAGGAACTCTCTCGGGGATTTGCATGGTTTGGGCACAAGCATATGCGTTTATCATTCCTTTATTGCTTGTGTTCCCTCTTATTTGAACTATTTGCTTTGGTTGTGTCCCGTTTAAACTATTTGCTTTGGTTGTGTCCCGTTTAAAACTATGTGCTATGTGGTGTGAGACATTGTTATGGTTTTCGGATTTCTATATGTTGAGATCAAGGATACTATATTATGTGTGATGCTATATCTTCGTATCTTATATCTACACATGGGTATGATTTCTTGCATCCTATCTCAACTTCATATTTGTATATGTCTCTTGTTAGAACTCATGATGGATACCTCTTGTGTTGAGGCACCTCAATCCTATGTGTTGTGTATTTGTATTCAAATGCAAATTACTTATATGCACACATGTAGGGGGAGTGCCTCTATGTTTTTGCCATCATGTTTGCCTCTATAGTTATTCTCTTGCAAATCCGTATATTGTCATCAAACACCAAAAAGGGGGAGATTGAAAGAACATCTCTCATATTATGTTTTGAGTGTTTGATGTCAATGTATGTGATACACTAATGGTTGTTTAAGTAGTACAGGGATTACATAGATACATTTGTATGTGTGTTGGATGTGGTCGATCTTTGTCAAAAAGCATTTGCAGAAATGTTCATCAGGCCGGATAATCCGGGCCGGATATTTCCAAAATATCCGGCCCCCAGAATTTCGGCTAAGGACTTGGGGAAATGAGGCTCAGTATAGGGGCCGGATATTTGCCCGGATTTTGTCCCGGTTTTGTCCCAGGGCCGGATAATCCGGGCCGGACATTTCAAGAATATCCGCCCCCCTCGAAAATGGCTAAGGACTTCAGGAAAAGCAGCTCAGTATAGGGGCCGGACATTTGCCCGGACATTGTCCTGGTTTTGTACCAGGAGGCCGGATTATCCGGGAGGGGGGGGGGGGGCGGATTATCCGGCCCTAACTTAGGCCGGATTATCCGGCCCCCCGGAAGGCACAACGGCTGGATTTTGGGGAGGGGTATTTATACCCCTCTTCTTCTTCCTTCCCCCTTTGCTCAATCATTGCACAAGAAATCTGCCAAGTTTCACCTCCATTAGAGCCACCTCAAGAAACACAAGATTTGCAAGATCTCCTTCCTCCCCCAACCAAAGCTCTTGATCTTTGGAGATTCGAAGGAGAAGCCACCGATCTACATCCTCACCGAAGCGATTTTCATTTCCCCCTCATTTGTTTGAGGGATCTCATGCTAGTGTTCCTATTTGGTTCCCTAGTTGATTTGTGTTGATGTGCTGTTGTTGATTGTTGTATTGTTACAGATTTGGGAGCCTCCAATTCGGTTGTGGATGTGTGCCCCAAGAACCTTGTAAAGGCCCGGTTTCCGCCTCGAGGAAATCCCTTAGTGGAAGTGGGCTAGGCCTTCGTGGCGTTGCTCACAGGAGATCTGAGTGAAGCCTTCGTGGCTGTTGGTTTGGCTTGCGTAGCAACCACACTCCTCCAAACGTAGACGTACCTTCTTGCAAAGGAAGGGAACTACGGGAATCATCTCCGTGTCATCGCGTGCTCCACTCTCGGTTACCTCTATCCCATTCTATCTCCTATATATTGCGTAGCTATATCTTGCTTAGTTGATAATCTTGTCATATAGGTAAATTCACTTAGTTGCATATCTAGAGAATTTACCTTTGTGTCAAGCCTAAATTGAAAAAGAACTAAAAATTGGTTAGCACCTATTCACCCCCCCCTCTAGGTGCGGCATACGATCCTTTCAATCGTGACTTGTCACTCCCTGTTCCGGGTTTTGGAACTGCGAACGCTGCCAGAAAGGATCTCCATGAAGTTCTAGTAAACCGGTGAAGGCTGACGGACATTGTTCTTCTTAATAAAAGCAGCCATTTGAAGAAATGATTATGAAAACCTGCATTGGTATTAGACTTTCTGTTCTAATATCGTAGCTAGTGCATTAAACACCTCTTTCCTATAATGAACTTGTTGAGTACGCTCATACTCATACCTCTTATAATCCCCTGCTTAGATTGTCTAAATCATCTTGAGGAGGCCAACGACGACGGACAAGATGGAGCAGATGGGATCTGCTACGAAGAACCAGACCTCTCTGGAGGAGTAGAGGGGGTCGACTACCTTATTGTCTATGGAACCGGGGAGGTTTCAGAAGAGAACAAATGTGAACAACGATAGTAGTAGTAGTATTCGAGCAGCAAGAACTCTTTAGCATTTAGCTGCTCGAGGCAAATAATGTTTAACCTGCTGAGACATCTATATTGTAAGTTAAGTAGGGTTCACCTCGAACCAAGGAGTAAACCTCTATGGACCCAAGAGGAGCTCCGAGATGATGTATATATATGGTTTGTAATAATATGTGAATGAATTATGGACCAGCTATGTTTCTGTTGTACTACTCCGAGGGATGTAATATTTGCGGATTGGTACTTCGCACATATTATATCAACGACTGGCATACTACAACATGCAGTGGTATGCAGGGTCACCACAACAGAGTCCATCATCTCGACTAGTAGGGCCATCATCGGGATGCCTTCAACAAGGGAACGATACCCGCAGGTGATGCCGTCACCTGCACATACCAAGGCCGTGGGTGACTTTCGCTGAGGTCCAAAATCCGTCCGCCATCGCGAGGAAGCAGAGCGAACATAGCAGAAATCACTACCGCCCCACAGATCGAAACCGCACTATGAGCTAGGCACAACTAGACTCATCCGTAGGGCAAGAGCTGGCTGGCCGGCAAGGCCCGACCAGACCCGGAACTAGACGTCCATGACGCTAGTTCGGTGGTACCACGACGGCCACACCATCACCAGCGCACAAGCACCTGTAGTAGCATGACCAAACTTGTCGGAGGGAGAACAGACCGCAACAACCACGAGAGTATTTGCTGTACTGAGCATGCAGCCTACCCGGCGAGCACGCACCGGCTCAGGGATCTAATCCCAAAAAGCCAACAAGGGCATCAACCAAAATGATGCAAGAACTGCCGGACAACAGGGCTCCAACAACGCCGAGCGGGCAGGTCACCAGCACCCGAGCAACCAGCTTAGAGCGAGCACGGCCGCTAGCAGACCGGGCATGGTGGCGGAAATGGACTTCGGGCACAGGGCCAACACCTGCTACACACCTCCCCACGACAAGACATGGCAGTGGGGCGACTAGGCCCGCCCGTCCCAGATCTAGGCCCATGGGCCTAGATCTGCCCCCGCCACCACCTACGCACCCTGCAACACCGGCGGTCAGGGTGCCGCCTAGGCAACCTCGACGTGACCGCCCACCTCACCACGACCATGGAGAGAGCCATGCTGGGCCTAGAACCGACCCCTAGACAGCCCAAAATACGCGGCCGACGGCGGTAAGGCAACACCTCGCGCGAAGCCCCCGCCACGACGCAGTCGCCGCCCACACGTCCCCCAACGGCCGGAGCAGCGCCAACCCGGAACTGAGCCAGTGAGCCTCCCCACCGCAAGGAAGGGTCTTGCCCCGTTGGGGCCTCCAAGCGCGCGGGAGAAGGGGAAACCGCCGCCACCAGCACCGCCCGGGGCTTTGCCCGGCGGCTCCCGCCACCGACGGCGGCGGGGAAGGAGAGGAGGGTGGGGGCCGCCCCGGTCGGGAGGGGGGGGGGGGCGATGGGAGCAAGAGGTCCTATCCACCCACGATGTGGTACCTGAACCTGGCATGTCAATTCAGTTTTCTCTTTCGTACGCCCACCACTCCGATTGATCGGTGCAGTGATAATATGGGAGAGAATTCCTTATATGACACTAGTCTTAAATTTGATGCCTTATATGACACTACCAACTTTTTGCTTCCTTCTATGTCCACTTCTGTAAAATTTATGCCTCACATGACACTACCATCGATTCTATTAATTTGTTCCGTCACTTTTTGCCCATCTGGACCAAAATACCCCCGTTTCTCATTTCCCTGTTTGGCTTAATCGAGCACACATTCACGCATCAAACAAGCAGCAAGCCCGCACCCTCACGCGCTGAACCCTAGCAGCGGCGATGGGCAAGGACCAGCGGCCGAGGGTGCCATGGAGCACGCGCCGGCGGACGGAGAACCAGGCGGCGCAGCGGCCGGGCAAGGCGGCTGGGCAAGACAAGGCGGCCCTAGAGGCGTCCGACGGCGGACCTGGAGCCGCGGCAGCCCCGGAGGCGGCCGACGGCGGACCTGGAGGCGCGGCGGCCCTGGAGGCGGCCGACGATGGACCTGGAGGCGCGGCGGCCGGGCAAGGCGCGGTGGCCAGGCAAGGCGCGACGGCAGGGGAGGTTTTACATATTTTTTGAATTATCGTTTCAGTTATTATTAGTATATTTATATAGTTAAACAATTGTTTCTCTTATTGTCACATGAATTTTTGTCACACATTGCACCAGGGGCAGAACTGACTTTGTATGTGAAAAGTTAACACCGTTAGCTCAAAAAATACACTAGAGTGTCATGTGAGGCATAAATTTTACACAAGTGGCCATAGAAGGAAGCAAAAAGTTGATAGTGTCACATAAGGCATTATATTTTAGAACTAGTGTCATATAAGGAATTCTCTCATAATATGGACGATGCTTCGTGTATCGACGCCGCGCCGGCCGGCATTACCACTGGCTGTCCGGGTTGGTTACCCTGTCCATCTCCAAGATATCAAGTCGAACCAGCCACCGGCAAAATGACACCATGGAATTGCCCGAATGGCCGGCTAATCATAGTGGTTGCCTCACATGTGAATGTCTGATCGATCACTCGTGCTGTCTTCCTAGCTATGTCTTGGAACTTGGCACGATGTGAGATTGATAACACCGAATTCCATTATTGGATCAATAGGCATCACCACCAAAACTAAGGGCCACCTCGCCTCCTCACAGCAACTTGCCTGTAGTTCAGGTCGACTTTCAGGCCAATGAAAGCTACAAGTTTCCCCAATGCTGTCGGTCGGTGTTTTACTCACTGATGAAGTGATGGTACTGCAGCTTGTAAAACGACCCTACCAGACATATAAACATCACAAAAGGTTCAGCACATAATAAATTCCTTCAGTTACTAGTTCTTTATGGGATGGTCAAGCTAAACTATCCTTTTGGACAACATCGGTCAAGCTAAACTAACAAGCTATCCATGTCCTCACTGTCAAACCGCTCCTCCATCGGCGTCATCATCCTCATCAAGTATACTAGTAGTAGTAATCAACATTTCAAAGCGCGGTGATCGGTCAATTTCTGGCCCATCTCAACTATGTATGAGAGTACTGTACTGAAGAAGGTGAGTGAACCTCTTGTGTCCAGTCGCCATGATTCATAGTTACTCAAATCATCAGTCCATCGATGACCGATGAAGGAGGGCAATGGTGTACCACCCACTGTCTTCTGAATGATGTGTTTTGATAGCCCAATCAGACAACCTTTCCATTCCTTGCACTACAACCACCTATGAGAGAGGGATAAAACTTTCAGTGCCATAGGCATGACTAAGCCGTGCAATTCCTAACCTAAAGGCCATCCATGATTGCTAGCTCTGTAGCTAGCTTTACATGGGCATTCTACAGTTTTGGATAATTGGATTAGACAGCCAAATCGAAGTGATCATGCAGAGAGTGGCCACTTGAGCTAAAATAGAATTGCCATGGGAGGGCAATGGAATGCATGCCCTACCACTAGGAAGCAACAAACCCAACTTTTGTGCCTAATTAAATTGTCTGTTAGGACTTTGTTGGAGCCTTCCAGAAACAGTTGTCTAATTTGATCAACGGAATGTAGATGCGTAGACAGAGATTACGACAATCTGCTTTTGCAAAGGCTAATGCTATGGAGTAGTATATACGGTTCACCTTGGCAGTACATCTACTTTGTCAATAAGATAAAAGGGAATATGGAGAATATCTAGTATGTACCAGCAACAGTAGTTGGAAACAAAATAGGATAGGAACATCAAGGGATGCTTTATTCTTGTTAGCTTGAGCAACTTTACTGCGCACGCTGCACGTATCCAAAGGAGAAGAAGAAGAATGTCCTTTACACATTGCACATGGACTTGTGTAGAGGCAAAGGACACAATGGAATATACACACCACCATCCAGTGTAGTGGAACACACAGAAAAAATTGGATGAAAAGAATGTTGCATCTGCTGCTTTGTTCTCTTCCTTTCCCAACTCAATTTAGTAATTGCAGAGGAACCTTCTGAATGTTCAGAGTATCTAGTATATCTGTTCCAACCTTAAGCTTAATTGCTCCACTTATTTTTTTAACACAGAGAAAGTGATTAATCGCATAGTCTTATGTAGTACTGATAGTGTAGTTGTGACTATATTCATACTGAACCTGTAAATGTAATTGACCACTAACGTGGTAGTAGCTCTATGCAAAAAAGAGAGAAGAAAGAGATTTTCCAGGTCATAGGAGCATGTCGCCCTTGGCCGGGAGCCTCTTGTAGAAGTTGAACGGCACGGACGGCTGCTTGCTTCTGAACCGTGGGTGCCGGAGTAAGTACAGGCCGGCGACGACGGCCACCACCTGGAACGGCGTCACGTACAGCACGATCGCCACCACCAGTGACAGCGTGATGAAGATCGCCGTGGCCCTGGGGTCCCGCCAGCTGAGCAGCGACTGGGCGCGCTCCCCCTGCATGGCCAGGTCGCCGACCACCGTCTGCACCCTGCCGGCCACGCTCCGCAGCCGGTCGTACCGCATCCGCACCACGTCGCTCGGCTTGGACGTCGGGAACGTGTCGAACTCCTCATCAAGCTCGTCCGGGTGGGCAAGCTCCGCGTGCGACAGCACGGTGTCCATGTGGGGCGGCTTGCGCGGCCGCCGCCGGTAGTTCCACACCCCGATCATGAACAGGTATAGAAACACCGTCGGCAGGATCAGCTCCGGGTAGCACACCAGGATGAGGAAGAGCACGTGGACCAGGATCGTCGTCAGTGGGTTCTTCCACTTGCAGATGCCGTCGAACCATCTCCCAACGGCGACGGCGCCGGAGAAGAGGGAGGTGATCCGGTAGAAGTTGGCCTTGCTGCGCCGCAGGCTGAACATGTGCGAGTCGACGTCGAGCATGTACTCCACCACCTCCCTCCGCAGCGGCGGCTCCGCCCTGCCTAGACGCGTCGCCACCATCTGCATGGCCTGGAACCGGAGGTAGTCCAGCTGCAGCACCGAAATCGGGTTCGTGTAATGCATCTTCGGCAGCAGCGGCCTGCCGTACTGCGCCAGCATGTTGGCCCACGCCGTGCACGTGAACCGGACGGCAAGGTGGAGCTCCCCCGTCTTCTTCAGCCCCGACGGGGTGAGAGCCATCAGAGGGTAGTAGTGCGTGTACACCCTGTCGGTCTCCAGCGTGGCGAGCCGGACGCGCACCTTGCCGATCCTCTGGTCCTTGCTGGGCTCGTGGCCGTGGCCGTGGTGGAGGTTGGCGTTGTCGAACACAGCGACGGTGATTACGGTGCTGAGGTCGAACACCTCCCACGTGTACTGCTCGTTCCACTGCGGCGCCGCCGTGAACAGCAGCGTGCGCGTGCGCACCCACTTGGAGCCGTACTTCGCCACACAGTACGGGTTCTTGTTACCGCCGAGGCCGCGCGCGCTGAGGATGCCGACCTCCAGGATGCCAATGGCGCTCTTCCGCAGCTTCTTCGCCGCCGGCTGCAGGTCGCTGCTGTAGTGCGTCGACTCGTCCAACACGTGGTACGCGGTCTCCAGGCTCATCTTCAGGTGGATCTTGCTGGCGAACGTCTTGGACGACTCCCTGTTCTTGATGCTGCTGGTCACGTCGGCCGCCGCCTCCTCCATCGTCATCCCGCGCGACAGGCTAAACCATTTCGACGGAACGGATTTCGCCAGGTCGTTACGTGGCACGTATGGCGAGTTGACGGGGATGATCAGGCGGCCGATGGGCTCGTCGCGGCCGGCGGCGACCCTCTCCTCCACAGTCACCACCAGCGGGTCCTCGAACGGCTCGCTTGCGACGAACATGAACTCCTCGCTCCAAATCGGGTTCGCCGTCCCGCTCTGCGGCCTCGTCCGCCGGATCTGGTTCCCCATCTGGATCTTGACGATGGTGGCCGCGAGAGGCCGGCCCTTCTCGGCGGGGATGAGGTCCTGCGCGGCGATGACGGAGAGCTTGAGGTAGATGAGCTTGGGCGAGTAGTAAACCTTGGAGCGCGTGTTGGTGAGGCCTTCCTGAGAAAGCGAGTGCGCGTCCGAGTGCCACGCCTCCGGGAACGCCTCGTCGGCCTGCGTGCCCAGCCACACCGCCAGCATGATCTCGCCGTACCCATGGTGGCCACCATGCTGCATCTTGTTGCCGTGCGCGTCGGCGAGGCGGTACCACTGCGGCGCGAGCGGGGAGTCGGGCGGAAGCCTGCTGGGAATGTCGGACATGTCGAAGACGACACGGCCGACGAAGTCGTCGCGGAGCACGTCCTTGTCCTTGACGATGACCTCCAGCTGGCTGGACTGCAGGTGCGCGCCGGAGAAGGCGAACGTCTGGCGCCACACCGGGTTGGAGTTCTTCTCCAGGTGGCGCGTCACGCCCTTGAAGTTGCCCAGCTTCACCTCCACGTACGGGTCCAGCGAGCCGGTGATGTCCATGGTGGGCAGGTCCCGGGCCTTGACGACTGTCACGTAGAGGTACGTCATGGGCTCCACCATGTCGTAGGTGGACGCGATCTTCGCCGCCGACGAGCGCGGACCCATTTTCGCTGGTAGCGGAGGCCTCGTCTCCACCAGGCCGTACGCCGAGCCTGGTGGTTGGGCTGGTGGCGGGCCTGCGGGGCGCGGCATGACCACCGTCTGCCCCGGTGGTGGAGGCGGCGCTGCCATGGCGTGCAGCGTGGCGCGGCGTGGCTCGGAGGAAGCGGCCGGTATCGAGCGGAACACGCGCGGCTCGTGGCTGCTCTTTCCCATGGACTCGGCCGCCGGCGTCCGCGCCGCCTCGGACGGGGCGGCGGCGAACGCGTTCCTGACGACCCTCTCGGGGTCCATGCTTGCGGCGGCGGGCTCGGCACGCCGCTGATCTTGATCGACGTTGTTCATCATCGTCGGAGCAGCGGAACTAGAATTAGCAGCAGCGGCGGCGGCACCGTCGGCGCGATCACGACCATCCAGCAGGTAGGGCCGGAGCGCGATGTCCCCGGACACGCGGGAGAAGAGCCCTCGCTTTTCGAGCGGGTACCTCTGGACCACGGCCTCGTCCGGCGACGGCGCGAAGGAGTCCCCGGTGAGGCGGACGCGGCCGAGGAAGGCGCTGGGGCGGACCGCGTTGTGGTCGCTGAGGCGGCGGTCGTGGAGCACGGACACCTCGACGGCGGGGATCGAGGGGAGCCGGCCCGGATCCGGGTCATCGCGGACGTCGAAGAGGAGGGTCTCGTTCCACTGTGGGGAGCGGTCGGCGGGCCGGGTGGCGGTGCGCTGCTTCTGGCCGTCGAAGTCAACCTCGACGAAGGCGTTGCAGGTGGCCGCGTTGTCCTTCGGGGGCAAGTCGGACGCGTCTGAGATCTCCACGGCTAGCTTCATCGTGGTGGTGGAGGATTGGGTACGAGTTACGAGTGGAGTTTAGGAGGCAGGATAGGAGTTGGAGGGGCGGCCATGGCTGCTCTGCTCAAGCTCTGGCGATGGTGCTCTGTTCTTGGTGGTGGGAAAGGAAAGTGAGGGGGTTTTAGGAAGAAGCGGTGTCGCTGGCTCGCTGCTAATAGTGTCCTGTATTTATAATATGAATAATTTAGGAGGGGTTGTTTGGTTTGTTTGGTCCTCTGGCGGTGGAAACAATTTAGTCGGAAAAGGGAAAGGGCATCGGGCCCACGCGTCAAAGGGTACCGATCGATCGTCGGCTGGGATAGGTTTTTCTGGGTTTGGTCGTTTCCTCACGCCGCTTAGAGCATTTCCAAAAAGGCCCGCAAAAATCCGGCACGCTAAACCTTCGTTTCGGCGCGCTGTAAATCGCTGACGTGGGTGATACCGAATTTTCCTCCGCCGGAGGCTCTATTTTGCAGCGCACGTTGGTGCGGGAAAAAAGCACCTCCGTCGGAGGCTCTATTTTGCAGAGCGCGCGCGGCGCAAATTGCTAAATTCGACCGTTTTTTTCAAAATTAATCAAACGAATAATGAAAATTTGATCGAAAATATGAATATATTTAAAAGTTCAACAATACAGCGCGACATAGAGGACGAAAATACACATCTAAACTAAAAGCTACTCGTCCGACTCCCAGTCGAAGTCCAACGAGTGGGTGCTCGGAGTCGTCTCCGACACCGGCGTCGTCGTCCACTCGAAGGAGGAGGAGGAGGACAGAACAAGGTGGACGGCCCTGCGCCGTTCTTCTTTTCCTCCTCCTTCCTCGCCGCCTTCTCGGCCCTCGCCGCCTTCATCGCGACGGACTCAGCGCGGCGCTTCTCGCGGCTCGCCTTCTTCTTCGCTTTGGCCGCCGCCTTCTCCTCCTCCTTCTGCGCGTAGAAGGCTTCGGTGGCGGCGACGTCTTCGGGGAAGCGGCGCGCCCACTCGAGGCACATCTCCTCGTCGCGCTCGGCGATGAGGAGGTGCTGCTCCAACTCCCGTTGTCGGCGCTGCTGCTCACGCGTGATGACCGGCGGTGGCGGCGCGAGCATCTCCGTCTGCTCCCGCGTGAAGACGTCGTGGAAGTTCATCTTCCGCCGGGAGCGGCCGGGTCGCCAGGCGACGGCGTCGTACGCCCGCGCCGCCTCGTGCGCCGTATCGAATGTGCCGAGGCGGATCCACTCGTCGCCGGAGCGGATTTCCGCGTCGAACCGCCCGCTCGGCGGCGCCCGAACGCCGTGGTAGCCGGAGGAGGGGCGGCGGCGTCGAGGCATCGTCGGCGCGGAGGAGGAGGCGCAGAGACGGAGCATTGGCGGGAGAGAGAAAGCGGCGGGGAGAGAAGCGGAGCACCGCAGAGATGAACAGGCGCGTGGAGTATTCAGTCAGTTGGCGCGTTCGCGCGTGTCACCTTTATTGCGCGCGTGGCAGATGACGCGTCAAATTTCCCGCGCGGGATAGCGCGCCGCGGGCACGGCAAAGTTTTTACCGCGCGCGCCTTTTTCCCGCGTCTGTTGGGGGTTCACGTGGGATCCCGCGCGCGCCAAATTGGCGGTTTTTTTGCCGCTCGCGCGTTATGCTGCGTCTGTTGGAGATGCTCTAAGAGCATCTCCAACATGCGCGCTAAAACGCCCGCGTGGCATAAAAACTGCCGGTTTGCAGCGCGCGGGAGGAAAATCGGCCCTCCAGCAGGCGCTGCAAACCGCGCGGCGCTGTAAAATATTTAGGGCGCGGGCAGGTTTGCGCTCTCGCGAGCGGCATAGTTTGTGCGCTGGCTACAGCGCGCGGCATCGCTCGTCCACGCGCGAAAAAAAAACCCGCGCTGAAACTTCCCCTTCTGCGTCGCCGCCCGAGCGCCCAATCCATCATCTCCGCGCGGACGTCGGCGCAATCCCAATGATGGATGGTCCCTCCGGCAACCCACCGACTCCTCCCTACTCCGTCCCACCCTCCGCCGCCCCCGCCGCTTCCGCTGCGCCGCCGCCCAATGCGCCAAACCCTAGCGGCGGCGCCGACGGCGCCAACACAACGGCAGCTGCGCGCTTTTCGTCCCGCCGCGCGGGGCGCTGCACGCTGGCGCAGCCGCCGCGTAGATGGCAGCCGCGCAGGGCGCCAGCAACGCGTGGGCCGCGCTGAGGAGGGGAAGGCGCCGTCAACCAAATGGCCGTCCATCGGTACCGCCTCCGTCGCGCCGCCGAAGAAAGCGAAGGCGCCCGTCTCCCGCCGGCTGCAGCCGCCTCCTCCTCCGATGAACCAGACGCCTCCTCCTCCGATGACGACGACGAGTCAGCCGGCGCCTCCGCCCGGCAGCCGCCCGGGCGCACATACGGTGCATGATGAAATGCCAGAGAGGTAAAAAAACACTACTTTTCATCCAAATTGTAGTTTAGATGCATACCTAGCCGGATAATAATGAATTTCATTGCAATGTAGAGTTGATGATGACACATTCGTGGAGACAATGAATGTTGGATCTTCGTTCATGCATGATGAAGCCGCCGATGGAGAGGAGGAATATGAGGATGTAGATGATGAAGGAGAAGGGTTGATTGAATCTCGCCGTCGTTGCCTAATCGACGGTGCCTCGGAGGAGGGATCCTCACGAGGGGGAGAAGAAGTAGGAGCCATAGGGCGGAGTGCACACGGGACAGTGGTACGCGATTTACCGAGCTTCGGAACACCTGCACGATGACATGGCCTACTGCTGCTTGTCTGGAATTATCTGGGCGCTTTCGCGATGTTACAATGAGTTGTGGTTGTGCCTCTAGGGCTCCCGGGATCCGGCTTATAAAGGCGCACGGATCTAGGGTTTACATGGAGAGTCCTAGCCGGATTACAGGTTGCCTAACTACGGTACAATGTCTTGCCGTGCACGTCAAGGATCCGCCTTCCCTTATACGTCGTACCGGATCCGGGTTCCTCATGGGCCTTCATGGATCCGGGTTCCTCCAAAGGGCGGTCGGATCCGGCTTCCCTATCCCGGGCCGGACTTCATCCTTCAGGATCAACAGCAACTGGGCCGCCCGATGGGCCACACACCTCATCATCATCTATGGGCCACCCGGGCTTGCCGGATCTAGGCACTGTCGATGGTACACCCATGAAGTATACCCACAACAGTAGCCCCCAGAGTTCTCCGAGTTTCACCTCATGTTTCCGCCTTGCTAGCGCCTTATGGTCTCCGGCAATATTGGTAACGCGGAGAAATTTGAAGAACTCCAACTTCATATTTTCTTCTTTCCCAACTTTTAGTCGGAAAATCCCCCCATCCCGCGGGACTTCATCCATCGACAGTACATGACATGTCTCCGGGTTACTCCCCTGCTCGTGAATGAGAATTTCTTATCTTCACGCTGTTACCCGGAATCTTACAAGACTCAAACGGTTCCGCCATTTCTGGCACCATTTTCGCGCGATTTGAGCGGTAAATCATCCTTAGCCATTTTTACCGTTTTAGGGTTTTGACACGTGTCACGCATCCAACGGTGCGACGCTTGCGTTCCGACCACAGGATGCGGAGCACGAATTTCCTCCCGCGGCCTATAAATATCCACTGTCGACCCTAAACCCCTCATTCACCCCCTCTTTCACCTCTCTGCGAAGCGCCGCCCTCGAGCTTTCTCTCCGCTGTGCTGGAGTCTGCCGGAAACCCGCCGGAGCCTCGTCGGAGCTGCTTCGCCACCGCGCCGAGTTCATCCTGTTCTTAACTTCGGCGAGCCACCGCGCACAAACCTCGTCGCCGGTGACTTCGACCACCGCAGACACCATTACGGTAAGTTCTCGAACTCCGCCCTCGCGCCGTAGTTGGTAGGGATGAGATTTAGGATGACGATATTGGATCCGACTAAGCTATGTTTACCGCCACTGCTTCTTCTTTCAGATATCTTCTGCGACTCCGCCTCCAACCTCCGAGCCGATCTCGGCAATCCCAATCTCCTCCGCCCCTCCACCCTTCGTCCCAGTCCAGCTGGATCCTTCAAAGGATTCCGGCAAAGACGTCGAGGGGACCTCTGCTAACCCGGAGAAAACCTCCGGGGCGGAGCAGGCGGAACAGAAGGCGGAAGAAATAGCCGCCAAGAAGTCCAAGGCTCGTCAGCGAGACTCTGAAGCCGAAGGGAAATGGTGGCCCTGCACCACCACCGAGATGGAGCTGAAGAACCTGGAGGCGGAAGGCTTCCTGCGACCCGGATCCTGGCGAACGGTTCCGAACTCTCTGGCTCCAGCCCCCCAAGATGGCGAAATGGTGGTGACCAAAGCGTTGGTGGAGCGTGGCTTCTCCTTCCCGCCATCAGATTTCTTCTCGGAAATCATGAAGGTGTATGGGCTCCAGCCCCACAACATATCGCCAAATAGTGTATTGGCGATCATCAACCATGTCACTCTCTGTGAGGGCCATCTCCGGGTACCTCCCGAACTTTCTCTTTTTCAATATTATTTCTCCGTCAAGAAGGAGAAGATCCGCTAGACCTCTGAGCTAGCCACTTGCGGTTCCATCACCTTCATGCTCCGCCCCGGCAGCGTCTACCCCCATAACGACCGCCACGAATCCACGCGGTACTGGTCCAGAGGCTTCTTCTATCTGAAGGACGTCTCCGACCCGGCGGGCGAAAGGAGGCTGCCGCCCTTCAAGAACAGCCCCGCCAGCGAAACCCCCGCATGGACGCAGTGCCCCCACCTCTCCGAGTCGCCTCAGCTGACCCACGCTGTTAGGCGGATCTGCAAGCTCACGGACGAGGGCCTGACGGGGAAGGACCTCACCATGTCTTGGTTCACCAAGCGGATCCAACCACTTCAACATCGAGACCGCTTGATGTTCCAGTACACGGGGCGCGATGATCCAATGCGCGCCACCAAAGACAACCTCTCCGCTGACGCCATCGACAAGAGGATCCGGCTCCTCATCAAGATTCCGCGTGAACTTCATGTTCACGTGTGTAATAAGGACATCCACACCGACGGCTCCGGGACCGCGGTATGTTATCTTAACTCAACGATTGATTCCTTTGCAATCAAAATTTTGTCTAAGTGTTGGCTCATTGACATAGATCGAAGGCCTCGAGGAAAGCGATCTCGGAACCCTCCTCCGAGTCCCTCACGCAGGCAACACCGATCTGGAGGCCGCGTCGGAGGCGGAGGCTCCCGAAGTTCCGCGCCCCTCCAAGAGGAAAAGGGATGCTCCCTCCAGCCCTGCTGCCAAACGCGCCCGCGAAGTGCTTAGCACCGCGGCTACTCGGAAGGCAGAGGCGGAGAAGAAGCACCTCAAACTCATCGACACCAGCAACAGAGCTCAACCCCATTAGTTCTTTAAGCCTTCTGGGTAAATGCTCGATTTCCGAATTCAAATCCTTCTGTTATCATGAGCAAGTATTTACTTAGTCATTTATGCTTTTCCCTTTGTGCCACAGAAGTTACGGAAGCCAGCCCTGATACGTCTCCAATGTATCTATAATTTCTGATGTTCCATGCTTGTTTTATGACAATACCTACATGTTTTGTTCACACTTTATGTCATATTTATGCGTTTTCCGGAACTAACCTATTGACGAGATGCCGAAGTGCCGCTTCTGTTCTGCTGTTTTTGGTTTCAGAAATCCTAGTAAGGAAATATTCTCGGAATTGGACGAAATCAACGCCCAGCATCTTAGAATCCCACGAAGCTTCCAGAACACCCGAGAGCCACCAGAGGAGGGCCCTGTGGGCCCCACACACCAGGCTGGCGCGGCCAGGGTGTGGGCCGCGCCCCCCTACTGTGTCGTCGCCTCGTCAGCCCTCCGACTCCACCTCTTCGCCTATATAAAGGTCCCTGACCTAAATCTTCGATACGGAAAAACCACGGTACGAAAAACCTTCCAGAGCCGCCGCCATCGCGAAGCCAAGATCTGGGGGTCATAAGTCTCTGTTTCGGCACGCCACCGGGACGAGGAAGTGCCCCCGGAAGGCTTCTCCATCGACACCGCTGCCATC
The DNA here is from genome assembly GCF_019359855.2 of Lolium perenne. Taxonomy (NCBI): domain Eukaryota; kingdom Viridiplantae; phylum Streptophyta; class Magnoliopsida; order Poales; family Poaceae; genus Lolium; species Lolium perenne. The sequence goes on along the minus strand of NC_067246.2, from coordinate 186,313,940 downwards.
TCCACCGCCATCTTCATCAACGCTGCTGTCTCCCATGAGGAGGGAGTAGTTCTCCATCGAGGCTAAGGGGCTGTACCGGTAGCTATGTGGTTAATCTCTCTCCTATGTACTTCAATACAATGATCTCATGAGCTGCCTTACATGATTGAGATTCATATGAGTTTTGTATCACTATTCATCTATGTGCTACTCTAGTGATGTTATTAAAGTAGTCTATTCCTCCTCCATGATGTAATGTTGACAGTGTGTGCATCATGAAGTTCTTGGTATATGCTATGATTGTGATCTCTCATAGATTATGAAGTTAACTATTACTATGATGGTATTGATGTGATCTATTCCTCCTTTCATAGTCTGTCGGTGACGGTGTGCATGCTATGTTAGTACTTGGTATAGTTGTGTTGATCTATCATGCACTCTAAGGTTATTTAAACATGAATATCGAATATTGTGGAGCTTGTTAACTCCGGCATTGAGGGTTCGTGTAATCCTACACAATTAGTGGTGTTCATCATCTAACAAGAGAGTGTAGAGTATAGCATTTATTTATTCTGTTATGTGATCAATGTTGAGAGTGTCCACTAGTGAAAGTATGATCCCTAGGCCTTGTTCCCAAATACTGCAATCATCACTTGTTTACTGTTCTACTGCATCTGTACTGCCTGCAATATTACCACCATCAACCACACGCCAGTTGTAGCATCAAGCTATTTTCTGGTGCCATTACTACTGCTCATATATATTCATACCACCTGTATTTCACTATCTCTTCGCCGAACTAGTGCACCTATACATCTGACAAGTGTATTAGGTGTGTTGGGGACACAAGAGACTTCTTGCTTTGTGGTTGCAGGGTTGCTTGAGAGGGATATCTTTGACCTCTTCCTCCCTGAGTTCGATAAACCTTGGGTGATCCACTTAAGGGAAAACTTGCTGCTGTTCTACAAACCTCTGCTCTTGGAGGCCCAACACTGTCTACAGGAAAAGAAGCGTGAGTAGACATCAAGCATATTTTCTGGCGCCGTTGCCGGGGACCTGAAGGAACAAGCTTTCCTCCCTCGTCAACTACGCGCCAGTCCTGGACAGCATCAAGTATTTTCTGGCGCCGTTGCCGGGGAGGAAAGGTAAAAGGTACTCACACTCCGGATCTCGGCTACTAAGCTATTTTCCGGCGCCGTTGTAAGTACTCGAAGCTATTTCCTTTAGATCCTGCAATTGCATCTTTTTGTTTCTTGTTTTACACTAGTTTGGCATAATGGAAAGCAACAGTGAGCTTTTAAAGTTATTTCCTGAGTTAAGACATGGATGGTTTGATGCGAAAATTTAAAAACCCATGGAACATATTAGTATGAATACTTTGAACACCATTGTTGCTAATGATATGGAAAATTCTAAGCTTGGGGAAGCTAGTTTTGATGAGCATGATCTTTTTAGTCCCCCAAGCATTGAGGAGAAAATTTACTTTGATGATACTTTTCCTCCTATTTATGATGATAAAAATGATAGTGGTCTTTTGGTGCCACCTGTTATGGAGGATAAATTTGATTATGATTACAATATGCCTCCTATATTTGATGATAATAATAATGATAGCTACTTTGTTGAATTTGCTCCCACTACAACTAATAAAATTGATTATGCTTATGTGGAGAGTAATAATTTTATGCATGAGACTCATGATAAGGATGCTTTATGTGATAGTTATATTGTTGATTTTGCTCATGATGCTACTAAAAGTTATTATGAGAGAGGAAAATTTGGTTGTAGAAATTTTCATGTTACTAAAACACCTCTCTATGTGCTGAAAATTTTGAAGCTACACTTGTTCTATCTTCCTATGCTTGTTACTTTGCTCTTCATGAACTTGTTTATCTACAAGATTCCTTTTCATAGGAAGCATGTTAGGCTTAAATTTGTTTTGAATTTGCCACTTGATGCTCTCTTTTGCTTCAAATACTATTTCTTGCGAGTGCATCATTTAATTTGCTGAGCCCATCTTAATGGCTATAAAGAAAGAACTTCTTGGGAGATAACCCATGTGTTTATTTTGCTACAGTACTTTTGTTTTATATTTGTGTTTTGGAAGTTGTTACTACTGTAGCAACCTCTCCTTTTCTTAATTTTGTTGCATTGTTGTGCCAAGTAAAGTCTTTGATAGTAAGGTTCATACTAGATTTGGATTACTGCGCAGAAACAGATTTTTTGATGTCACGAATTTGGGTTGAATTCTCTGTAGGTAACTCAGAAAATTCTGCCAATTTACGTGAGTGATCCTCAGATATGTACGCAACTTTCATTTAATTTGAGCATTTTCATTTGAGCAAGTCTGCCTCTTAGAAATTCGTCTTTACGGACTGTTCTGTTTTGACAGATTCTGCCTTTTATTTCGCATTGCCTCTTTTGCTATGTTGGATGGATTTCTTTGTTCCATTAACTTTCAGAAGCTTTGAGCAATGTCCAGAAGTGTTAAGAATGATTGTGTCACCTCTGAACATGTGGATTTTTGATTATGCACTAACCCTCTAATGAGTTTGTTTCGAGTTTGGTGTGGAGGAAGTTTTCAAGGGTCAAGAGAGGAGGATGATACAATATGATCAAGAAGAGTGAAAGCTCTAAGCTTGGGGATGCCCCCGTGGTTCATCCCTGCATATTTCAAGAAGACTCAAGCATCTAAGCTTGGGGATGCCCAAGGCATCCCCTTCTTCATCAACAATTTATCAGGTTTCTTCTCTTGAAACTATATTTTTATTCGGTCACATCTTATGTGCTTTACTTGGAGCGTCTGTGTGCTTTTATTTTCGTTTTTGTTATTTTCATTCTCTGAATAAATTCATGCTTGTGTGGGAGATAGACACGCTCCGCTGGTTCATATGAACACATGTGTTCTTAGCTTTTAATGTTCATGGCGAAGGTTGAAACTGCTTCGTTCATTGTTATATGGTTGGAAACAGAAAATGCTACATGTGGTAATTGGTATGATGTCTTGAATAATGTGATACTTGGCAATTGTTGTGCTCATATGGATCATGTTTAAGCTCTTGCATCATATACTTTGCACCTACTAATGAAGAAATACATAGAGCTTGCTAAAATTTGGTTTGCATGATTGGTCTCTCTAAGGTCTAGATATTTTCTGGTAAGGGTTTGAACAACAAGGAAGACAGTGTAGAGTCTTATAATGCTTGCAATATGTTTTTATGTGAGTTTTGCTGTACCGGTTCATACTTGTGTTTGCTTCAAATAACCTTGCTATCCTAAGCCTTGTATTGAGAGGGAATACTTCTCATGCATCCAAAATCCTTGAGCCAATAACTATGCCATTTGTGTCCACCATACCTACCTACTACATGGTATTTCTCCGCCATTCCAAAGTAAATTGCTTGAGTGCTATCTTTAAACACTTCAAAAGTTATTACCTCTTATTTGTGTCAATGTTTGATAGCTCATGAGGAAGTATGTGGTGTTTATCTTTCAATCTTGTTGGGCAACTTTCACCAATGGACTAGTGGCTTCATCCGCTTATCCAATAATTTTGCAAAAAGAGCTGGCAATGGGATTCCCAGTCCCAAAGTAATTAACCTTCATAATTTTACAAAAATAGACACTCCTCCATGGTATGTGATTGTTGGACGGCACCCAAGGATTCGGTTAGCCATGGCTTGAGAAAGCAAAGGTGGGGAGGAGTGTCATCTAAATAAAACTAAAATAAAAAGGCACTCCTTCATGGTATGAGATTGTTGGCAGGCACCCGAGGATTCAGTTAGCCATGGTTTGTGTAAGCAAGGTTGGAAGGAGTGCCACCCAAAAATAAAAATGTTTCATGGGAGCCGCTCTTAGAAAGTCTGTCTGGCAAGGGGGTTAGAGTGCCCACTACCATTCGTTGATAACAACAAACACCTCTCAAAACTCTACTTTTATGCTCTCTTTATGTTTTCAAAATAAAAGCTCTAGCACAAATGTAGCAATCAATGCTTCCCTCTGTGAAGGGCCTTTCTTCTACTTTCATGTTGAGTCAGTTTACCCATCTCCTTCTGTCTTAGAAGCAAACACTTGTGTTAACTGTACATTGATTCCTACATACTTGCATATTGCACTTATTATATTACTTTATGTTGACAATATCCATGAGATATACATGTTATAAGTTGAAAGCAACCGCTGAAACTTAATCTTCCTTTGTGTTGCTTCAATACCTCTACTATGAATTTATTACTTTATGAGTTAACTCTTATGCAAGACTTATTGATGTTTGTCTTGAAAGTACTATTCATGAAAAGTCTTTGCTATATGATTCAATTGTTTACTCATTGTCTTTACCATTGCTTTGAATCGCTGCATTCATCTCATATGCTTTACAATAGTATGATCAAGATTATGTTGGAAGCATGTCACTTCAGAAATTATCTTTTATCGTTTACCTACTCGAGGACGAGTAGGAACTAAGCATGGGGATGCTGATACGTCTCCAACGTATCTATAATTTCTGATGTTCCATGCTTGTTTTATGACAATACCTACATGTTCTGTTCACACTTTATGTCATATTTATGCATTTTCTGGAACTAACCTATTGACGAGATGCCGAAGTGCCAGTTCCTGTTTTCTGCTGTTTTTGGTTTCAGAAATCCTAGTAAGGAAATATTCTCGGAATTGGACGAAATCAACGCCCAGCATCTTAGAATCCCACGAAGCTTCCAGAACACCCGAGAGCCACCAGAGGAGGGCCCTGTGGGCCCCACACACCAGGCTGGCGCCGGCAGGGTGTGGGCCGCGCCCCCCTACTGTGTCGTCGCCTCGTCATCCCTCCGACTCCGCCTCTTCGCCTATATAAAGGTCCCTGACCTAAATCTTCGATACGGAAAAACCACGGTACGAAAAACCTTCCAGAGCCACCGCCATCGCGAAGCCAAGATCTGGGGGACAGAAGTCTCTGTTCCGGCACGCCACCGGGACGAGGAAGTGCCCCCGGAAGGCTTCTCCATCGACACCGCTGCCATCTCCACCGCCATCTTCATCAACGCTGCTGTCTCCCATGAGGAGGGAGTAGTTCTCCATCGAGGCTAAGGGGCTGTACCGGTAGCTATGTGGTTAATCTCTCTCCTATGTACTTCAATATAATGATCTCATGAGCTGCCTTACATGATTGAGATTCATATGAGTTTTGTATCACTATTCATCTATGTGCTACTCTAGTGATGTTATTAAAGTAGTCTATTCCTCCTCCATGATGTAATGTTGACAGTGTGTGCATCATGAAGTACTTGGTATATGCTATGATTGTGATCTCTCGTAGATTATGAAGTTAAATATTACTATGATGGTATTGATGCGATCTATTCCTCCTTTCATAGTGTGATGGTAGAAGTGTGCATGCTATGTTAGTACTTGGTTTGGTTGTGTTGATCTATCTTGCACTCTAAGGTTATTTAAATATGAACATTGAATATTGTGGAGCTTGTTAACTCCGGCATTGAGGGTTCGTGTAATCCTACACAATTAGTGGTGTTCATCATCTAACAAGAGAGTGTAGAGTATAGCATTTATTTATTCTGTTATGTGTTCAATGTTGAGAGTGTCCACTAGTGAAAGTATGATCCCTAGGCCTTGTTCCCAAATACTGCAATCATCGCTTGTTTACTGTTCTACTGCATCTGTACTGCCTGCAATATTACCACCATCAACCACACGCCAATTGTAGCATCAAGCTATTTTCTGGTGCCGTTACTACTGCTCATATATATTCATACCACCTGTATTTCACTATCTCTTCGCTGAACTAGTGCACCTATACATCTGACAAGTGTATTAGGTGTGTTGGGGACACAAGAGACTTCTTGCTTTGTGGTTGCAGGGTTGCTTGAGAGGGATATCTTTGACCTCTTCCTCCCTGAGTTCGATAAACCTTGGGTGATCCACTTAAGGGAAAACTTGCTGCTGTTCTACAAACCTCTGCTCTTGGAGGCCCAACACTGTCTACAGGAAAAGAAGCGTGAGTAGACATCAAGCCCCCCAAGGCCCCAAGAGCCCTCAAGAAAAAGGTCAAGCCATCTCCGGCTGCCATCCCCATTACACCGGAGGTCGAGGTTCCGCCCAAGGCCTCCTCTGCCACCAAGCCGGATCCCAAGGACGTCATCAACATTGATGACCTTCCCGAAGACCCAGCTGGCCATGGCGATTCCGGCAAGGGCGCATCCTCATCTGCCCCTCCGCCTGAGCAACCCACTGCCACCTCGGCCGAGCCAACACGAGAGCAATATGAGCAAAAAGTTCAGCTTATCCGTGCGACTGGCACGCCCCAAACTCATCCTGAACTATTTCCGACTTTGCAAAAGGTCCCCGTCTCACAACGCCACGCGGAGGTCTCCGCCATGATGTACCAGGTGTGGGGGCCTGCAAACACGGAAATGCAGGAGCTCTCCGACCTCGAGAGCGATCTCAAGGTCTTCTTTGCTAAGCATAAGAACGTGCGCCAGGTAACACTAGCCCCCAAGCATTGGGTTAGACATTTTTTCCGTGTAACATGTGTTAGCCGATGCTTTCTTCAATATGTACCTTAGGCGGAGATTCAAAATTGTATCAACCCAAGACTTTGAACTCCTCGCCAGCCCCCAGAATTTTGAATATCCGGCTAACTCCTGTCTGCTTCTCAGAACACACGGAAGCTGCATGAAGATCTGCGCATTCACGTGCTGGAGCAAATGACGGAGATAGAGGGGCTGCGACAGAATGTAGAAAATAGCCAGAAGGCTATAAAGCACTTGGAAACCCGCCTTCAGGGTATGAACTCCGAGTTGGATTTGTATTTTGCCATAATCTTTCACGATGTATAACATGTGTGTCTTTCCGCCTGCAGAAGAAACTGCCAAGCACTCCGCCTTTGATGACCTTCCGCCAAAGTCAAAGTGCTCGAGGCGGAGAACGAATCCCTCAAAGCCTTTATCAAAGATTCATCCGACAAGGAGAATTTGGCGAGGAAGGAGCTCTCCGAGAAGCACGCCCGCGACATGGCGGAACTTGCCGACAAACTTAAGAAGAGCCAACAAAATGTGAAAACCTTAGTGGCCAAAAATAAGGTGCTAGAAGCGGAGGCGGAGGCTATTGACAAGATGATCTTCCGTAAGCATCGTTTTGTTGTAATTCCGGCTTCATCATATGTTGATTTGTCCGCGAAGGAAACTGATCCCCAATCTTCACAGCGAGCCTTGGCTTTGAGTGGAACAAGGAATCTGCCCTCAAGAGGACGGAGGCATACGATGAAGCGCGGAGTTCCATTGATGAGCTGTTCGCAGCATGTCGCGGAATCGCCAAGGCCCTGTCTTTGAAGAGAGCCAAGACCACAGTGATTGACACTATGTCAAAACTGATGAAGCAGGTGTCGGAGTTCATCAAAGACTGGCAAGAGTCTTCTGCTCGCGGAGTCGCCTTCCTCGTCTTAGCCACCTGCAAGGCGCACTTCCCCACAGATGACCCACAAGTATAGGGGGTGTATCGTAGTATTTTCGATAAGTAAGAATGTCGATCCCAACAAGGAGCAGAAGGTGTTGACAAGCAGTTTCGATGAAGGATTCACTGTAAATGCTCACAGACAAGTATTCAGGGGGTTTTGATGTAGCAGATGAATAAAGTACGAGTAAGTAAAGTGCGAGAGTAACAATTGCAGCGAGTGGCCCAATCCTTTTTAGCACAAAGTACAAGCCAATTTGTTTACTTATAATGACCAAACGTTCTTGAGGACACACGGGATTTTAGTCTAGTGCTTTCGCTACATATGGCTAATTAATCTTCATTGTTTTGATAAGTGTTGTGTGGGTGAACCTATGCTAATGCACCGCCCTTCCTAGGCCTAATACATACTAGTGATTATACCCCTTGCAAGCATCCGCAACTACAAGAAAGTAATTAAGATAAATCTAACCACAGCCTTAAACTCTGAGATCCTGCTATCCCTCCTGCATCGATATACCAACGGGGGCTTAGGTTTCTGTCACTCCGGCAACCCCGCAATTGGCAAACGAGTACAAGATGTATTCCCCTAGGCCCATAAAGGTGAAGTATCGTGTAGTCGACGTTCACATGACACCACTAGAAGAATAACACCACAACTTAAATATCATAACATTGAATATTACTCAACCATAATTCACTACTAACATTTAGACTTCACCCATGTCCTCAAGAACTAAACGAACTACTCACGAGACATCATATGGAACATGATCAGAGGTGATATGATGATGAATAACAATCTGAACATAAACCTTGGTTCAATGGTTTCACTCAATAGCATCAATAACAAGTAGAAATCAATACCGGGAGAGTTTCCCCTATCAAACAATCAAGATTCAACCCAAATTGTTACAGCGGTGACGATGTGCAGCGGTGGAGACGGCGGTGATGATGATGTAGATGATGACGATGGTGATGGAGATGATGTCCATCTCGATGACGGTGATGATGGCGTCGATTTCCCCCTCCGGGAGGGAATTTCCCCGGCGGATCTCAGCCTGCCGGAGAGCTCTTTTCTCTCTGGTGTTCTCCGCCCCGCAGAGGCGGCTGTGACTCTTCGCGACTATCCCCCCGGAGCTTAGGTTTTTGGGACGAAGAAATACGCGAAGGAGAGGAGGCCAGAGGGGGCTGTGGGCCCCCTCCCCACAAGGCGGCGCGGCCAGGCCTTGGCCCGCGCCGGCCTGTGAGGTGGGCCCATGGTGGCCCTCCTCGGCTCCCCCTTCTGGCTCCCTTCGTCTTCTGGAAAAATAGGAATTTTCATGTAATTTCCGTCAATTGTTGATCTTCCGAAATATTGCATTCTGACGGCGCTTTTTCCAACAAAATCCTGACTCCGGTGCGCGATCCTCCAATAATCATGAAACATGCAAAATAGATGAAATAAGATAAGTATCATCTCCAAATATGAAATATATCAATGAATAACAGCAAATTATGATATAAAATGGTGATGCAAATTGGACGTATCACCCACTTTGAACTTCGCGGATATTGCGCGCGACACCCCTAAGGGTGCCAACATGCGCTCCATCCTCGCGGAGACCCAAGGGTTTGATCAGCTATTTGTTAGGTGGTTTAATCACTCGTTCTGGTACCACAAGTATGATCTGCCCAAGGGTTTCTCAGACGCGGAAGATGTAGAGGAAGGCGATCAGGAGTACTACGGGGAAGGCTCCGGGTCAAGCGCTGAGCTTTCCGAAGAAGAGTCTGATGAAGACTCCGACATTGGCTCTGGCGACGGCTCCGGCGACGGCGATGGCTCCGCCTATGTGGCATCTGAGGATGATCATTCTTCCGAGTAGAGATCCTGTGAAACAATGAAACGGTGTTGCATCATTTTGGCCCCGGAGAGGGTTTGTAATATAACTTAAATTCTTAAGTAGCTAGGGATGAAACAGTTATGCGTGGGCGGAAACACTTATCCTGCTATCCTTTAAAATTATTTGCATGTTTCGTTTTTGTCGGAAAGCAAATGCTGATTTCGTTGTTTTCCGGCTTGCTCATTTGACCTTCCGCGAGCCGAAAGACCCGTAGCCGGAAGCGCTCGCCAGCGGCGACGAAGCCCAATGGCAATCTGTCAATAACCGCGGAAACAAGCCCCTAGCTTAGGTGCCGGAAATCGCTACTAGGAATCCACGAGTTCGCAACAGAAAACATTTCCATCAGAAAACTTAAGCTTACGTTCTAAAGGACGATTTTTGAAAATCACAACTTCCATACACGCCTAGCCGGAGATATCTAGCTCTGCGGTTTTAGTCGGAAAACATACACGATCTAAAAATGAACAAGTAAAGGAGGTAAAAGACTCAGAGAGTGAACCAAAAGCTTTATTTCATTGATCATGTACAACTATTACAGAGTATGTAACTCGGAAAATTATTCTAAGTGTGGAAAGGACGTAGCTGTGCAATGTTCCAAGGGTGATCTGTCTCGTCGTAGATGTCATCCGGATCCTCACGCTTGCGTTTCCGGTACCAGTTAGCAGGTCTATCCTTTAGCTCCCGGAAATCGACAAGGTAGTACGATCCGCTGTGAAGCACTTTGCTAACGACAAAGGGTCCTTCCCATGGAGACTGCAGCTTATGGTCTTTCACCTGTCGAAGGCGGAGGACCAAGTCTCCGGCCATGAAAGAGCGCTTCCGAACTCGACGACTGTGATAACGTCGGAGTTTCTGCTGGTATATGGTGGAGCGTTGGTCAGCTAGGTTCCGGGCTTCTTCGATCAGGTCCATAGATAGCTGTCTGGCCTCGTCAGTTGTTTCTTCATCATAGGCGGAAACTCGCGGTGAATCATGGATGATGTCGGAGGGGAGCACGGCTTCGGATCCGTATACCAGGAAGAAGGGAGTAAATCCTGTTGACCTGTTAGGGGTAGTTCGTAAACTCCACAAGACAGAGTCCAACTCATCAGCCCAAGCTCCAGCTGTGCGTCGCAGCGGTTCTTCAAGGCCTGGCTTAATTCCTGATAATAAGAGGTCGTTAGCCCTTACGACCTGACCATTGGATTGTGGATGAGCCACAGAGGCAAGGTCCAGTCGAATCCCTACTTCCTCGCAATAATCCTTCAATTCTCCCTGTGCGAAGTTTGTGCCATTATCTGTGATTATGCTGTGTGGGATGCCGAATCTCATCATGAGGCTATAGACAAATTTTAGTGCCGTAGCACCTTCGGCTTTTCTCACTGGCTTTGCCTCGATCCACTTACTGAACTTGTCAACAGCGACCAGGAGGTATTCAAAACCGCCAGGAGATGATCTTTTTAACTTACCAACCATATCGAGCCCCCAGACCGCAAATGGCCAGGTGATAGGTATGGTCTTCAGCTCTTGGGCTGGAGCGTTTGGTAGAGTAGCGTAGTACTGGCAACCTCGGCAAGTCTTGACTATCTTGTCAGCATCTTCTTTAGCTGTAAGCCAATAGAACCCAAGCCGAAAAGCTTTTGCAACGAGTGATCTGGGAGCGGCATGATGCCCGCAGTCTCCTGCGTGTGGATCTCTCTGAGGATTTCAATGCCATCTTGATTAGAGATGCATTTGAGAAATACCCCTGTTGCACTTCGTTTGTAGAGCTGTCCGTCAACGATTGTGTAGGATCTTGCTCGTCTAATGATCTGCTGTGCGAGGACCTCGTCCTCTGGCAACTTCTGATCGATGAGGTAGTCCAGGAAAGGTTGTGTCCAAGCCGGAATGATAGCCATCACTTCTCTAGCCGGAGATACTGCCACCTCTGGGTTTTCCGGGTTAGCGCCCTTCACCGAGGGTATCCGGAGATGCTCCAGGAAAATTCCAGGAGGAATTGGCTTCCTGCCGGATCCGAGCTTGGATAGCATGTCTACCGCTGTGTTATCGTCTCTCCTGACGTACTTGACTTCGTATCCGAGGAAGCATTTGGAAATCTCGTCAACTTCGTCTCTGTAAGCCGCCATGACGGAGTTTCTGGCGTTCCAGGTTCCGGCTACTTGCTGTGCCACCAGGTCGGAATCTCCACAACAGATGATGTGTTTGATCCCTATCTCCTTAGCGATGCGCAGTCCGTGTAGTAGAGCCTCGTATTCCGCCATATTGTTTGTAGCTTCGAAGTGGATCTGCAGAACGTACTGTAGTTCTTCTCCGGTAGGGGACTTAAGGGTGACTCCGGCTCCTGAGCCTTGATGCTGCTTGGATCCATCGAAGTGCATAACCCATGTCTCTGGTTCCGGATCCAAATTCATATCCGGAGCTTCTGTCCAATCTGTGACGAAATCTGCCAAGACCTGGGACTTGACTGCGGTCCTGGCATTGTAGTTGATGTCGAAGGCAGATAGTTCAATACCCCATTTTGATGTGCGTCCTGTTGCGTCAGCGTTGTTGAGAATCGTTGACAGCGGGGCTTTGCTCACGACTGTTACTGGATGCTCCTGGAAGTAGTGTCGCAGCTTCCTGCTGCCTAGGAAAACTCCGTAGGCTAGCTTTTGAAAGTGAGGGTAGCGTTGTTTGGACTCCCACTACAAGAAATGGGATATTTGTTGACGAAAACCCTGGTGACAAAAATGCATACCGTCATGGATGTGTCCTTATAGGTGACGAATTCATCTTCCGTCATGCATTTAAGGTAATGCTTGACGGTATGATTTTTTGTCAACAAAAAATCGTCACCCATTACCCAACCGGGAAGGGCTTCCATCGTGTCTGTTAATAGGTGACGAAATCAAAGATCGTGGTGTATGTAAACCGTGATTTGCATATACAACGGACCCACATAGCAGGTAAATAATACTAAGTTACTTTATTAAATGTTATTAGTCTTATATATCATGTGTGACCCACTTGTCAGGAACATATTTAATTAAGTAAAAATTGTGTTTTGGAAGAATCAAACCAGGGCTTTGACGTGACCGACGCGGAGTGTTACCGCTAAGGTAGATATGGAGTTTTGATCTGGATCTGTAACTAGTCTATTCTACATATTTATTTCAATGGTGTGATGTAGATGTTACGACATAATAATTTCCTTATTAATATTTATGTCGGCCGCGGGTGCCTCGTTTAAGTCGCGCCGCTAGCAGACACGGCCTATCTAGGTGATCTTGCTAACAGTCGAATCAACTAGGGTTCTCGTCGAGGTGAGAAGAAATCCATGAAGGCTCCATTGTGGAGGAGGCGAGACGCATCATCGGTGAGTTCTCCTGATTGTTCGCTAGGTCTAGATTTTTTAATCAGTTGTCAAGATCTGTTCTGAAGAACATTGGCATATTCTTAACTGAATTGTAGGCAATGGATCGAAGTTGGATAACTGATGGCACCCAGAAGTTCACAACAAAGTACATGGCAGGTGTTAGGGATTTCATCAAGTTTGCGCAAGAACACTTGGACAATACAGATGAACCAATCTTGTGCCCTTGCAAGGACTGCCTAAATCTGATACGTCAGGATATAAAAACAGTCGAGGATCACTGCAATTGTTCAGGTATGTCCATGACGTATACAAGATGGACTAGACATGGGGAAGGTTTTAATGATGACGAAGGGCGGGATAGAAACGATGATGGTGCGTATGATAGTGACAATGATGAAGAGGAAGACAATGGTGATTGTTATGTTGATGATTCGTCTAGTATGATCGATGAACTGCAGAAGTCTGGAAATGAAGGTCCTAACCTGCCAAATATTTATGCTAATCTAATTGAGTCAGCCAAAAAAGAACTTCATGAGGGATGCACCACTTTCACTAGGTTGTCGTTCATTATTAAGATCCTTCATGTCAAATCATACAGCCGGATAAAAAACAGAGGATTTGATCTCTTACTTCAGCTTTTACGTACAGCTTTGCCACATGTGGAATTTCCCAAATCATATGCTGATGCTAAGAGTGTTCTTTCTGATGTTGGGCTTGGTTATGAGACAATTCATGTATGCAAGTTTGATTGTTCTTTATTTTGGGGAGATCACAAGGATGATACGCACTGCCATGTTTGTGGATTATCAAGATATAGAGACCCTACTGCAAAAAAGAAAATCCCTCACAAGGTGTTAAGGTACTTTCCTATAATTAAAAGGTTGCAGAGACTATTTGTTAAAAAGGAAATGTCGACACATACTAGATGGCACAAAGAGAAGAGGGTTGATGAGCCCAATGTACTGAGGCACCCTGCTGATGGTGAGGCATAGAAGCACTTTGATGCCAAGTTTCATTGGTTTGCTAAAGATCCTCGTAACATAAGAGTAGGTTTTGCCACAGACGGCTTCAGTCCCTTTGGAAGTATGAGTAATCCTTACAGTATGTGGCCTGTTTTTGTCATTCCTTACAACTTCCCACCATGGATGTGCATGGATCAATCGAATTACATGATGGCATTGCTAATCCCCGGAAAGTATTCCCCAGGGAAAGATTTTCATGTATTTATGCAGCCACTGATAAAAGATATGATGCAACTATGGAGTGGTGTGCAGACATTTGATGCATGCACAGAGGAATATTTCCCATTGCATGCTGCGTTTCTTTGGTCTATTCATGATTATCCTGGATATGCCACTATGTCAGGCCGAAGCACAAGAGGATTTCATGCGTGTGTGCATTGCGATGAGAATCCTTGCTATGAATCTTTGAAAACCAAAATTGGATATATTGGGCATCGGCGATTTCTTGATAAAGGTCACCCATACAGGAGAAGCAGACTTTTCAATGGTAAAACTGAGACTAGAGATCCACCAAGGAAGTACACACCCAAAGAGGTAGCTGAGAAGGTAGAAAGGGTTAAGGATTTTGAACATGGGAAAAATCCAATAAGTAGAAAACGGAAGCGTGCAACTGTACCCGGTGAACCAACATGGCACCTGAAAGTTAGCTTACATCATCTACCGTACTGGCCAAAACTTAAGTTAGCTCACAACTTAGATGTGATGCATATTGAGAAGAACATATGTGACAATATTGTTGGTACACTACTTGAACTTGAGGGCAAGAATAAGGACACTGTTAGTGCTAGAATTGATTTGAAGAAATTCAAAATCTGGGAGAAGTATTGGTTGAAGAAAATTGTGAAGGATGATGATGATGCAGCAGTAACTTATGCGAAGCCCCCTGCACCGTGGACGCTTTCGAAGGAACAGAAGAGACATTTGTGTAGGTATTTGGCAAACACTAGGTTCCCAGATGGTTATTGCGCAAACTGGGGAAGATGTGTGAATATTGATGGTTGTAAGGTTACCGATATGAAGACGCATGATTGCCACATACTTCTGCAGCGAGTGTTGCCGGCTGGGCTCAAGGGAATTGCATCTAAGGAAATGTATGTGGCTATTGCAGAGCTAGGAAGATTTTTTAGGGAGCTGTGTGCCAAAACCCTGAAAGTTGATGTGCTGAATCGATTGAAGGTTGAAATTGTTGTGATCCTATGCAAACTTGAGAAGCTGTTCCCCCCAGCTTTTTTTGATGTAATGGTGCACTTAGCTATTCATCTTCCTGACGAGGCTCTTTTGAGGGGTCCTGTTCATTATGGTTGGATGTATCCAGTTGAGAGAAGATTAGGTTATCTAAAGTCTACGGTCCGTAACAAAGCAAGGCCAGAAGGTTCTATCGCAGAGGGCTACATTGTTGATGAGTGTTTGATTTTTTGCTCTAGATTTTTCAAGGATGGCACAGAAACAAGATATAACAAAGATGATAGGAACCAAGACATACGGAGAAAACCTGATCGTGACGAGATGGAAGTATATTCAGTTGGAGCTAAAGGTCTTGGGAAATCCATTTTGAAACATTTTGACAAGGAATTTGACAAAATGGTTTGGTATGTGCTGAACAACTGTGACGATGTAGAACGTTATATCAAGTAAGTAGTTAGCTTCACTTTAATAACTACTTCTCAATGTTGCAGACATAATTGTCCTGTATTTCATATGTGTTTTTTCTATGTTTCAGTGAATTCCGACAAGAATTGGGAGGTAGGGGTGTGCGTGACATCGAGGAGACGGTTCAGAGAGAGTTTGCAGGTTGGTTTGCAAACCATGTGAGACAGTTGGACAATGCATCAGAAGATTTGAAGTCTCTGGCTGCTGGGCCAGACCGGCGTGTAGTAGTATACGCTGGTTGCAATGTAAAGGGTGCGAGGTTTCGCACGCTTACTCGGGATAAAGACCTGAAGACTCAAAATTCGGGCGTAGCGACTAAAGGATCTTTTGGTGATGCAGATGAGACCGAGTTCTATGGTGTTCTGCAAGAAGTTCTTGAACTGCAGTACGGGACTAACAAGCACGGTGATAGGTCCGTGTACTTGTTTCGTTGCGACTGGTTCAACCTTGCGGGTAGGGGTTCCAAGATAAAAGATGATGGTTATTTTAAAAGCGTTAACACTTCTGTCCTATGGTTCAAGAATTCACCATTCATATTGGCCAGTCAAGCTGAAACATGCTTCTATTTGGAGGATACAAAGTTTGGTGATCCGTGGAAAGTGGTGCAGAAGTTCAGCCATAGACACATGTACGACGTTCCAGAATTAGAAGATGCTAACGATGATGCATTTGTACGGAATGAGGACGCATACCAGGAGGATGAAGGTTCAGTCGACCATACATTTCATGATGTTGTCGACCTAGACGAGGAAGCAGAGGTGGAGGCAGAGGAGGATGATCATCGTGCTGATGAAGTTGTACATATTCATGATGCTCGTACAATTCGTGAACTAGAGAATGAGGAAGATAGTCCCAATGTTGACATGGATATGAGCGAAGATGAACTAGAGAATGAGGAAGATAGTCTCATATTGGAAGAGAACATATATGATGACGAGGGAAAAACTTCAGAAGAAGATAGTGATGTAGATTGATAGAAACATGTAATGCATACAACTATATGTTTTGTTCCAAACATTTGAAATGTTCTTATTTAGATGTTTACGATCTCGAACTTGTCATTCAATTATCCAGAAGGGTTTAAGAGCAAATTAATATAAGCTAAAATATGGACAGATATAAGAAAAGCCAACATGTCGGTAACATAACTTTGACAATGGTTTTAATTAATCGACACTTGACACGATTACAACTAGCAGCACGATATGACTAAATATTGTTTTAACAGAAGCAAAATCGACAATCGCATAAAGAGTCTTACAACTTAATTTAAACCTAAAGGGGCTGCATAGTTGGACACACGGGCACCATGAATCACTGACTAGCTACTCCAGATCTATTTCAGGCACATGGGTAGCAAAAAAGTAAACCCCTGCATTTCCCAGGTAAAGCAAGAACATCATCTTGTCACCCATCTGAAGGTGCTTTTCCTTGTCCATGAACTCCTTCCACCCACTGACGCAGAGACGACCATCGTCAGAAGAAATTGCATAGGACGCACGCACCAAAGTACTGGGATGGCACACAATACTGATTGCACCATATTGTTCCATATCTTTAGGAACCAAACGGCTAGGGATTTTCTGTTCCAACAGTAGAGACATAGTTTAGTTAACACTTGTACGTAATGTAGCTCGCAAAGTTAATGAAATGATATGATCTACTGCTTACCACGTGTTTGTTGTAATTTTCGCTGTTTGTCCAATTCAGAGTATGCAGCATTGGGACAACTAGTGCTCCTTGATCATAATCTCCAGCATTGTGGTAATCAACAAGGTAGTCCAAGTTGTCCACCTGAAGAATGACGGTATGCATCATCCTCCAATTTATCATTGTTCCATCGCATGATCTTGAGCGAGTCAACAATGTCACGCTTCGTACGGGACAAGCTGGTAGTAAGCTGCATAATTAAAATAACTGACATAAGATGGAATAATTAATATGATCAATCATTCTGTCCAAAGGTGGAAAATTACCTGGATGGATTAGTGGTTCAGTTCCAGTTATTACAAGAGTATCCTGACCAGATGAGTTAACTCTGAAATTAACTCCATGCCAACCTTAAAATTGTACACTCTAGCAAATTCGTTCCAAAATCTTCCGTTGATATAGGTTCTGCCAGCTCTGTTGGTAACATTAACAACAAATGCATGGCCATCTTTGGTTCTAAGTGCAGCTTCAAAAGTTGTCCTGTGGGAGGTCTGGACACCATACTTCTTAAGGAAATACGGTCTATAGTAGCAAGGGATGACCTAAATTCAGTAGAGTTAATACAAAAGTAAGTTAACTATTCTGAAAATTCAATAAGATAGAAACATGTGAATGTTACACATCGTGTCATATTAGGACCTTGAAGAATCACGAATTGCATGTAGCTACTGTAAAATCTAATGATCAAGTAGAATTATGCGTCTACTCGGATAATCACCGAGTCTCAGATCTCATTAATATATAGGGGAGGTACATTGTTGCGCAAGTAATACATCGTATGTATCTAGGACTTCTATCAGCACATATCTGAACTTCTATCGGTATAGGACTGAACTACCGATACCTCTATCTGTAACAGCTACAACTATCGTAAAACTCATATGAACGTGAAATTTATCACAACTATCCTAAAACTCAACCATAAATAAGCGGTTAATACATATGGTGAACAACAATTATTACACACATCTGAATAATAGTACTAAACTAGCAATAACTACTAGGATCACGTGTTAAACTTTGATGTGGCGGTGAATTAATAAAACATCTGAAGGAATTTTAAACTTATAAGTGCATGTACCGTCTTCTCCTCAAAACCCTCTTGTAGTGTTTGCACGAAAAAACCTAACGCGATTCCCCCTCCGCCGCACATCCCCTTCTTGTCAAAGAAAACTGGACACTACAAAAAATATGAAGAAAGATTACAAATCGGAAACAACGATCGATCGCGAGACGTACATGTTATTTACGTACTCCACTAGTAGGCGCCATCCTTGGTCTCGACGCTGAGCGAGAGTCTTATAAGTCTCGCCGGCGAGAGACGTGGCGAGCTGTGGCGGCGAGAGACGTGGCGAGATCTGGCGGCGGCTGAAGGAGGTCGTGATATGATGGCCAGTTATATCGTGGAGTAATTTTTGGTAGGTGAAGAGGAGGGCAAATGGGCGGTGCTGGGTTTTGACGTGACAACACGATCGAATGCTCGTCAGTTGGACTGCACGTCACAATTCAAGACCCGCGTCAATATTCTCTTCGTCTACCGTCTCAATATTCGCACGGAGTAATTAATGGGGATGATATTTATCCCCTTCCCCCTCCCCTACCATCTCAATATTCGCACCCATCCTGGTTTACCCACTTCTCGTCGTCCCCGCTCCCTCAGTCTCTTCGTCTCCCGCCGCCGCGTCGCCATGGACATGGATGAGCAGAAAATGTACTACTGGTCCAGCACGCGCGCAGTCCACATCCACGACGGCCAGGACCTGGAGGTGGTCTACACCAACGACCCCTGGGAAGTGCGCCGCGTCCTCGACATGTACACGGAGTGGCTCAAGGAGGACGAGCACAAGTTCGTGGGCCTCGACTTCGAGTACACCAACCATCGAGCCGAGGATGAGAAGAAGATCGCCGTGGTTCAACTCTCCATGCGTTGACATGTGCTGGTGTTCCACTACGCATCGTAAGAACTAATCCCCTTTTTGAATCTTTCGATTGGGGTTTTTTAGTTGCCGCCGTTGTGTCTCTCTTTGACTCTCGTTAGACATTGTTCCCAAAAATCGGTACATTCCCGATCTAAATCTGCTAGACATTGTTCCCGAAAATCAGTACATTCCCGATCTAAATCTGCTACACATTGTTCCCGATTTATTAATTTGTTTCATCTTCGTCTCCTCTGTAGGTTCTTGCATATTTGTAACTGATCTGTGACTAGTACATTACTTTGTTTACTGCAGTGCTGCCTGGTGGGAGTCTCCGGCTATCTGCGATTTCTTTCGAGAAGGAATTACGTTTGCGAGTGTTGACATCCGTGGTGACAAGAGAGTTCTGTGGAGGACATGGCACATGGAGATTCCTTGTGAGTACTACGTTGATCTCCAGGACGAGTACTTCAAGTACACTGGTCATGCGAGGGCTGGCATGGCTACCATGGCACAAAGACTCATTGATTCATGGTACGGTGATATGAAGAAGAAGTTCCACCACCATCGGCACAGACTGTGGGGGGACTTCCCACTTCCAAATATGAACATCGAGTATGCAGCCATTGATGCTTGGGTCTCCTACGAGCTCTACCGCAAGATCGTGGTCGACAGAGTCCTGCTGATGGTGGAATGATCATCTCTTCTGCTGCATGACCCCCTGATCTTTTGGTTTGGTCTCCCTCCTGCGTGAGGTGCTTTTGGCTAGTAGTCAGTTCTTTTGAAACTGTAGCTGCTATTCGCTAGTTGTTTATATGTATGCCTGGTCTGCAACCCAGCACTGGTTTCTACTATATATAAGTAAATATTTTGCCATGATATGTCAACAATTGTCCTGGGAGGTTTCAATTTTATGTTGTGTACATCCTAGTACTTCAAAGTGCTAGTAAACTAAATGTTCAGAGCAGGAGAGTTCTTCAAAATCAAAACATACCAGACGTAAAAATCACCAAAAATTGTGATTCAAATTTTCTTTATGACTTTTACTCATTTTCTGAAATTTTTCATCGAAAAAATCTCAAAGTGGTGAACAACAACATAAAATGGTGTCCCCATGGTGGAGATGTGTCGAAAGAGGGGTTTTCGGACGAAAAGAGGGGGGAATGGCCAAAAAATGACCAAACCACCATGGATTGGGGCAAGATTTGGCACCCTTGTGCACATTGTGATATGACACCTTGGTTGCTATGGGTTTTGATTTTTCGGAGTTGGTGGCATGGTGTCCCCATGGTGGAGATGTGTCGAAAGAGGGGTTTTCGGACGAAAAGAGGGGGGAATGGCCAAAAAATGACCAAACCACCATGGATTGGGGCATGAGTTGGCACCCTTGTGCACATTGTGATATGACACCTTGGTTGCTATGGGTTTTGATTTTTTGGAGTTGGTTGCATGGTGTCCCCATGGTGGAGATGTGTCGAAGGAGGGGTTTTCGGACGAAAAGAGGGGGAAATGGGTCCCACGCGGCAGGCACAGAATTTTCAGTATGGGTATTAAAAACTATAAAATATTTGAAATACGAATTAGTGATCACACATAGTGAAGGATATTTGTTTACAAACCTTTCCCACCTTTAACATGGAGTCTCCATACGAAGAAAGTAAGAAAGAAATAAAAAAATGAATCGAGTATGTAAATTCTTTCAAATTTCTAAGAATTTCATACCATGATTAGGGCTGGAATTTTGAGTCTTTGGTCAAACCTAGGTTGACCTCATTGTACTAAGAGGTTGTCAAACTTTTTTCAAAGTGAAACTTCTGTTCTAGGGTAATGTGGTGATGCCAAATCAGACCAACACATGCTCCCAATTTTCCCAATACCCTAAGATGTACATGCTTCACAAGTGATGCCTCTTCTTGAGTTTAGGGGATGAATTTTTGAAAATTTTCAAACCAAACTGCCAAGATAGCATGCTAGCGTCATTACCCACATGTTGATGCACCCTTGTGCCAAATTTCAGTCCATTTCAAGTTAGCTACCTCAAAAAATGGTCAAGAACTGCCCGTTCGAGGTAGACGAGCATAATCTTTCACTACGCACCTCACTTTTGTGAGTGCTTTGGTAGGGAAACAAAAAAAATTCTAGTTTGTTATTTTCCATGGAAAGTGTTAGCCACACATTGGCCAATACACAAGGTTTGGAAAGATTTCAACAAATTTTCAATTTTATATGAAATTTTGAGTGTTTGGTCAAACCTAGGTTGACCTCATTGCACTAAGAGGTTGTCAAACCTTTTTCGAAGTGAAACTTCTGTTGTAGGGTAATGTGGTGACGCCAAATGAGACCAGCACGTGCTCCCAATTTTCCCAATGCCGAAAATGCCCTCACTTGTGTAAATTCACATCAAACTACACCAAACCTCATGAAAAATTTAAATTTGAATTTTCCACATGAATGTCACAACATTTACTCAGTCCCACTAGTTACTGATGATTTTACATTGAATTTAGCATTTATTATGAGTTTTACTCGTTTTCTGTCATTTTTTAATTAGAAAAATAAACAAACACCTAAAATTGTCAGAAAAATCTGAAACTCCTCAGGCACACATACCTACCCTTCATGACCACTCACAAAAATTTGTAGCTCAATCTGAGTCTTTGAAGTGCAGCTTGCTTGAAAAAGAGTCCTTCACCGACATGATCGATGTGGGTCCACACATGGATCGACCCAACCAACATGAGGTTTCGAAAGTGTTTTCAGACAAAATCTCACATGTGTGAACAATAACATGTATATGTGGGATGTGTTCTCACATATATCTCACATGCAAAAGGTTTTACAACTTCCGGGGTCGACGATTCGACCGTTATGCCGAAAATGCCCTCACTTGTGTATATTCACATCAAACTACACCAAACCTCATGAAAAATTTAAATTTGAATTTTCCACATGAACGTCACAACATTTACTCAGTCCCACTAGTTACTGATGATTTTACATTGAATTTAGCATTTATTATGAGTTTTACTCGTTTTCTGTCAGTTTTTAATTAAAATATACATGTACAGTTCCATTTTCAGAGTAATATTTTTTCTTTCACGGCAAAAACTTGTTCCCTCCAAATTGTAGTACGCCGGCTGCCAAAACGCCCAATTTTTTTGTTCCCTCCACTCCTCCCGCGCACCCCACCTATCAAATATTTCGCCCTCCCTTATATACGTCGTGCCTCTCCCGCATGATTTACGAGCATCTTAACTCCCCACCCCCCGACCTCATCCTCTCGTGCTCACCCCGATCCGGTGTCTTCGCCGGACGTTCTTCCATCTCGCATCTATCTCCCCGGCCGGTGGTCGCCATGGCCGGCAGTCGTCGAAACGTCGGGGGGAAGGAAAATCGCGCACACACGCCGAAGAAGGCGCCCAGCTCGAAGAAACCCCGAGGTAAATCTGTCGGTGATCGGCTTGTTGTTGTGTTTTTTGGATGGTTCGATCGAGAGATCGGTTTTACATGTCTACCACGCCCGTTTGACCTATATCTAGATCTTGCATATTTGATAGATCCAATCTCGACATCATACGTCTAGGGTTTATCGTTTTTATTCCAGAGACAATCATGCCGTGCTATGCAATCTTTGCCATCCCGCTGCTGTACAATCTTTTGCGTAGACAATTGTTTGCCGAAACACTTAACTGAACTAATTCCAGCCGTTGCCTAAAACAGCCTGACGAGCTACAGTGAACAACGACATTGCTTCAGACTTTTATTCCTCAGTTTCAGAGGGAAGTAGAGTTTGATCTAGAACAATTGTTTGCTGTTTTCTATGGATCTAGTTAGTTTGCACGTGTTTCCCAAATTAATTTCATTTCTTGTGAAATTTGTCTCATGTGTCAAATTTTTTTTTTGCGGGTAAAAAAGGAACTTTATTAGACAGCATGGGTTACATTGAGATCAGATTCCAACAACTGTTCCAACACCAGCAAATTCACCAGAACGATAAGACCCATCAATCGACAGCTTAATCCATCCAGTCGGTGGCTTAGTCCAAGGCTTTAAAGATGGAGTCACACGTTGCGGCGCACGGTGCCATACCCACTAGTGAAGCTGGCTGTTTCCCTTTAACTAGGTTCTCTGTAGGAATGGACTTCACATCCCCGATCAGCTTGATATATCCACTCAGAAATCGGTGAGACCCAATAATAGGGGGTAGAGGCTTATCATGAGTAACCTCATTACGTGCATACCAAGCCCGCGAAGCAACCAGAATGATAGTATCCACCATGTGAGGTGGTAGTTGTCCAATAACAGACTGAAACCAGCTATCAACAAACATGCATAAGTCAGTGTCCGAGGGGAGTCTCATGTGTCAATTAACTCTACATCTAGGAGGTTGATCAGGTCCAAAGGCTATCAACCAAACTACCAAACAATTGAGCCATATCTAGGTGATCACAAAACATACTTCCTTTTAAGTTCTTTTCTGATTCTAATTTTGTAACCTCAATGATGCTTTTGGTGCGCATGTGCGTTAGTAACTGAGACAAGGGATTAATCAGGTAGAAATGGTGCATCCTAATTACGACTTCAAACAAAAGTAGAGGGACTTGGCTGCATCCCATTGAAAATTATTTGTTACGAGTAGATATCTAAAAGCACATGATGTCCCTTAGCCTGGCATATGCCCCCTCTTATGTTTTGTTCGCCGACATCATACGTAGACTCTTATGTTTTCAATCATTTGCTGCTGTACAATATTTTGCAAAGACAATTATTTGCTGTTTTCTATGGAATTGGCCCCCTCTTATGTTTTGTTCACGCTCCGCTCTTCCGATTATTTCAGCGCAGACAGAAAACCCCATCAAGCCGGCATATGAGGTTGTCAAGGAGAAACAAATGCAAGAAAATATAGTACGCATGGAAAAAGTTTTGGCTGAAAGATTTGGACCTGGCCACAAAAATCAGGAAGATTTCTCTAGTTTTGCACGTTCATTAGTGTATGGTGGGGTACAAATAGGAACTAGTAACAATCTAAAGGACACAGACTGCGAAGAGAAGGAGGTCGAAGAGGACCCTTCGTACGAACCGAATCCAGAAGAGATAGCTACTGCTGATGATGATCTTCATTCAGATGAGGATCAGCGCACTGTCGGCAAAACTTCAGCTCAGGTCTGTGGAACTATGTCTGAACTATGATAGCAAATACGTACATGCTAAATGTTTCCTACTAATGTAGCCTCTACTTTGCTTGCAGATAGTTGCTTCTTCTGCAACAGTTGCACAGAAGAAGCGATCCAGACCTGAAGTTGCACCATCCAACATTGCAACAAGATCAATGGCAACAACTGAACCTGAAGCTGGGTCATCTGATGAGCCGACGGCCACTGCTGGTCTAAACACTGAAGGAGCACCCTCACCTAACCAGATCATGACATCTGGAGGCAGCAACTCATCTCCTGAGGACAATCAAATTGTAAACTTTCAGCGGCAAGGTATGAAAGTTTGTAAAAACTAAACACTATACTGCATATTTTCATATAAAAGAGAATCATTTCATATCTCTTATTTCAGAGACATTGACAACATCTGGCGGTAGTAAGAGAAAGAGAGGTGGACGCAGACCTACCATGGGCCATGGACTACATGAGTACACAAGAAGACATGGTGGCAATAAGATGCCAATTGAATTCTCTGCTGGTGTCAGGAGACCCAAGGATTATATTCAGTCAGCAAAGCTGAGCATTGAGGTTGGTATTCACATCCGTGAGAAAATGCCGCTTGCAACACACTAGACACAGTACAAGAAAGATGAAACTCTCAGACATGTCATTCCTCATGCTATAAATACAGTAGCGGTGTGTTAGAGTACGTCATGGGCCTGGGCCCGTTAGTCTTATGGTTTGCTTAGGGGTCAAGTAAGTCTTGCTTGGGAGTCAAGTAAACATCTCTATATAAGGAGAGGAGATGTGTCAATCTAATCAAGCAAGAATTAAGAAGGAAATCCCTTCCCTCTTGCCCGGCCGTGGGCAAAAAGGCCCCCGGCCGGCCTTCTCGCGCCCTCGCAGCCCTCTCTCTTCCTCCCAAACCCTAGCAGCACCATAACAACTTGGTATCAGGTTTCCCGGGTTCGATCATGTCTAGCCCTCCACCGAGTTCTTCCCACCCACCGCCGCCGCACTCCGACGTCCCCGCCGTTCTCTCCCCGGCGGAGATCACCGCAGCCCTCCGCGATCTCGCCACCGCGGTCCAGGCGATCCACCTCTACTTGGCTGGCCCCTATGGCCCGCCGGCGGTGGCGGCGCTGCTGCCATGGCAGCCGACGCACCAGGCGGCCTCCGCTGCGATCGCCGGGCCGCTGCTGCTGTCGTCGCCGCCACCCGACGCTGGGCTGCTGCAGTCCCCGCTGCCACTGTCCGCCATCTCCGTGCCGGGCCCTACCTCGGCACCGGGGGTCCCTCTTCTCCAGCAGCCGGCTGGCTTCTTCCCCACCGGGACGCTACAGCAGCAACAGCAGCTGCCGTCGCCACCAACGCCGCCACCAATGCCGCCACTGCAGCTGTTGTCCTCACCGACGCTATCCCTGCCGTTCGGTGGGCAGCTGCAATAGCAGCAGCAGCTGCCGTCGCCACCAACACCACAGCAGCGGCTGCTGCCGCCACCGACGCCGTCCCTGCCTTTCGGCGGTGTGGTAGCGACCTTGGCCCCGGGCTCTACATCGACACCGCCCGGGATGCCCTTCCACCAGGTCCGTTTCCCTCCATCGCCGTCACCGCTTCCGGCTTGGATCGCTATCCGCCACATGTCGGCGGCGGTGAGGCTGCAGGCTGCTGCGCGCGGCCTCCTAGTGCGTCGACATGTGCGGGAGATGCGTGATCTGCAGCTGCAGCTCCTCCAAGTTGCGCTTCGTTCCGCAACGGACCTCGATCTCATCCGCTGCGTTGGGGATCTTGGGCGTGCGGTTTCCCCCACGGGCGGCAGACATGCTGTTTTTCCCGCGGGCAGCGACCTCAAAGTATGCGCCGTCGACAGTCATCCAGCGGGGAGAAGGCATGGTGTCACCGACAGGAGCGCACCGCGTAGCACCACTGCATTCCGCCACCGGCCACTGCGCGGGCTCCATTTGTCCCACTGGTTTCCATGGGATCCAGGTGGTTGTACAGTCCGACGGGACTTTATGTTCAGGGGTCAACAATAAAGCGTCCGAGTCTATTTCAGGTTGAGAGTAATAAAACAAGCCGAGATGTAAAAGGCTTGTTTTTAGGTGTTAGGGTTGTGTTGCGTCGAGTCATGGTTTGTTTAGGTTGCAGCTCGAGGACGAGCTGCATGTCCAGGTGGGGTGTAGTGTTAGAGTACATCATGGGCCTGGGCCCGTTAGTCTTATGGTTTGCTTAGGGGTCAAGTAAGTCTTGCTTGGGAGTCAAGTAAACCTCTCTATATAAGGAGAGGAGATGTATCAATCTAATCAAGCAAGAATTAAGAAGGAAATCCCTTCCCTCTTGCCCGGCCGTGGGCAAAAAGGCCCCCGGCCGGCCTTCTCGCGCCCTCGCAGCCCTCTCTCTTCCTCCCAAACTGTCAACACCCGGATTGTTAAGTCCAGATGCCTGTTATGCCATACATCGCAATCCCAGGAATATTGTTGTTGCGAGACATAACAGTTGAATATCATAAGTCATCATTCATTACATACCATAGTCGTCTTACAAATAGAGATCACATGATCCATATTACACAAATAGTTGATCTATTGATCAGCATACACATAGTTCATAGTTTCATAGCGGAAGCGTAACGTAGAAGGGACTCGTGAGTCCACAGGCCAACGTCTGATGTCAGAAGGCTCCCTAGTTGTCGTGGGCGTCCTGAGGGTCATCTTCTTCATCTGTTTCGTTTGTAATCTGGCCATTTGAATAGCCAGGGACACAGCCGTGAGTACTTTAAAGTACTCGCAAACTAATACTAATGTAAGTGCTAACAATTCTAGTAAGGGGGTGCTAAGCTCTAGTTTATTTTGCGTAAAGCCAGTTTTAGTTCACAAACATTTTTGTAAACAACTCTTTCTGCGCTAACTAACTCAGGTGGGAACATTAGTGTCATTCCCACAACTCTGTTGTGATTCCAAGTCAAAGTCTCCGTTCAAGTTCAAAATCATAAGTCACCCTTCACCATTCATAGTTTTCAAAAAGTTCTGATGACGGAACTGTAGGATAACGTTGCATAGAAAACAAAAATTTTCCTACCGCGAACACGCAATCCAAGCCAAGATGCAATCTAGAAGACGGTAGCAACGAGGGGGTATCGAGTCTCACCCTTGAAGAGATTCCAAAGCCTACAAGATGAGGCTCTTGTTGCTGCGGTAGACGATCACTTGCCGCTTGCAAAAGCGCGTAGAAGATCTTGATCACGATCGGTTCCGGCGCCACGAACGGGCAGCACCTCCGTACTCGGTCACACGTTCGGTTGTTGATGAAGACGACGTCCACCTCCCCGTTCCAGCGGGCAGCGGAAGTAGTAGCTCCTCTTGAATCCGACAGCACGACGGCGTGGTGTCGGTGGCGGTGTAGAAGTCCGGCGGAGCTTCGCTAAGCTACGCGGGAAATATGAAGTGGAGGAGCAAAGCTAGGGTTTGGGAGGGGGTGGCCGGCCACTCAAGGGGGGCGGCCAAGCTATGGTCTTTGGGGTGGCCGGCCCCCTCCCTTGGCCCCTCATTATATAGGTGGATCCCAAGTGTTGGTGTCCAAGTCTTCGAATAAGACCCGAAACCAAAACCTTCCATAGGAGGGGGCAAACCTAGCCCAACTAGGACTCCCACCCAAAGGTGGGATTCCCACCTCCCATGTGGGGGGTGGCCGGCCCCCTATGGTGGAGTCCACTTGGGACTCCACCCCCACTAGGGCTGGCCGGCCATGGAGGTGGAGTCCCTTGTGGACTCCACCTTCCTTGGTGGTTTCTTCCGGACTTTTCTAGAACCTTCTAGAACCTTCCATAGAACCTTCCGCGACATTTTATTTCACATAAAATGACATCCTATATATGAATCTTATTCTCCGGACCATTCCGGAACTCCTCGTGATGTCCGGGATCTCATCCGGGACTCCGAACAAATATTCGAACTCCATTCCATAATTCAAGAACTACCATTTCAACATCCAACTTTAAGTGTGTCACCCTACGGTTCGAGAACTATGCGGACATGGTTGAGTACTCACTCCGACCAATAACCAATAGCGGGATCTGGAGATCCATAATGGCTCCCACATATTCAACGATGACTTTAGTGATCGAATGAACCATACACATATATTACCAATTCCCTTTGTCTCGCGATATTTTACTTGTCCGAGGTTTGATCTTCGGTATCACTCTATACCTTGTTCAACCTCATCTCCTGACAAGTACTCTTTACTCGTACCGTGGTATGTGGTCTCTTATGAACTCATTCATATGCTTGCAAGACATTAGACGACATTCCACCGAGAGGGCCCAGTATATCTATCCGTCATCGGGATGGACAAATCCCACTTTGTTGATCCATATGCCTCAACTCATACTTTCCGGATACTTAATCCCACCTTTATAGCCACCCATTTACGCAGTGGTGTTTGATGTAATCAAAGTACCTTTCTGGTATAAGTGATTTACATGATCTCATGGTCATAAGGACTAGGTAACTATGTATCGAAAGCTTATAGCAAATAACTTAATGACGAGATCTTATGCTACGCTTAATTGGGTGTGTCCATTATATCATTCACACAATGACATAACCTTGTTATTAATAACATCCAATGTTCATGATTATGAAACTAATCATCTATTAATCAACAAGCTAGTTTAAGAGGCATACTAGGGACTTCTTGTTTGTCTACATATCACACATGTACTAATGTTTCGGTTAATACAATTCTAGCATGATATATAAACATTTATCATAAACATAAAGATATAAATAATAACCACTTTATTATTGCCTCTAGGGCATATCTCCTTGATCTCCCACTTGCACTAGAGTCAATAATCTAGATTACATTGTAATATACCTAACACCCATGGCATATTGGTGTTGGTCATGCTTTGCCCTAGGGAGAGCTTTAGTCAACGGATCTGCTACATTCAGATCAGTGTGTACTTTGCAAATCTTTACTTCTCCATCTTCGATGTACTCGCGAATCGAGTGGTAACGCAGCTTGATATGCTTCAGCCTCTTGTGTGACCTTGGCTCTTGTGCATTGGCGATGGCACCCATGTTATAACATTAAATGATTAATGGGTCCAATGCACTAGGAACCACACCGAGCTCTACAATGAACCTCTTCATCCATACCGCCACGATGAAGCCTCCAAGCCACTATGTACTCGATTCTGTTGAAGACTTCGCCACCGTGCACCGCTTCGAGCTTGCCCAGCTGCTGCAGCACCATTCAATATAAACACGTACCCAGATTGTGACTTAGAGTCATCGGGATCGGTGTTCCAACTTGCATCGGTGTAACCGTTTACAACGAGCTCTTGGTCACCTCCATAACAAAGAAACATATCCTTAGTTCTTTTCAAGTACTTCAGGATATTCTTGACATGTCCAGTGTTCCATTCCCGGATCACTTTGATATCTGCTAGTCAAACTAACGGCATGTGCTATATCCGGTCTAGTACATAGCATGGCATACATGATAGATCCTACTGCCGAGGCATAGGGGATGTTACACATCCTTTCTCTTTCTTCTGCCGTAGCCGGTCCTTGAGTTTTACTCAATACCTTGCCTGGTAACATAGGTAAGAACCCTTTCTTACTTTCGTCCATTCTAAACTTCTTTAGAATCTTGTCCAGATATGTACTCTGTGATAGCCCTATTAGGCGTCTTGATCTATCTCTATAAATCTTGATGCCTAATATATACGATGCTTCACCAAGGTCTTTCATTGAAAAACTATTATTCAAATAACCCTTAACACTGCTTAATAGTTCTATATCATTTCCGATCAATAATATGTCATCTACATATAATATCAGGAATGCTACAGAGCTCCCACTCACTTTCTTGTAAATACAGGCCTCTCCATGACCCTGTATAAACCCGAAGTCTTTGATCACCTTATCAAAGCGTCGGTTCCAACTTCTTGATGCTTGCTTCAGTCCATAGATTGAACGCTGAAGTTTGCATACTTTGTCAGCATTTTTAGGATCGACAAAACCTTTGGGTTGTACCATATACAACTCTTCCTCAATGTCTCCATTAAGGAACGCCGTTTTGACATCCATCTCGCCAAATCTCATAATCGAAAAATGCAGCTATTGCTAACAAAATCCTCACAGATTTTAGCTTCGCTACAGGTGAGAAAGTCTCATCGTAGTCAACTCCTTGAATTTGTCGGAAACCCTTTGCGACAAGTCGAGCTTTATAGACAGTAATATTACCATCTGCATCTGTTTTTCTCTTGAAGATCCATTTATTCTCGACAGCCTTTCGGCTATCAGGTAAGTCTACCAAAGTCCATACTTTGTTATCATACATGGATCCCATTTCGGATTTCATGGCTTCTTGCCATTTGTTGGAATCTAGGCTCATCATCGCTTCTTCATACGTCGCAGGGTCCTCATCATTGTTATCTACAATCATGACATTTAGACAAGGATCATACCAATCAGAGTGGCACGTTCCCTTGTCGATCTGCGAGGTTCAGTAGTTTCCTCGTTCGAAGTTTCATGATCATTATCATTAGCTTCCTCTGTTGCCGGTGTAGGCGGTACAGGTACAAGTTCCGGGCCTGCGCTACTCTGAGCAACGAGTATCGATTCATCAATCTCATCGAGTTCTACTTTTCTTCAGTCACTTCTTTAGTGAGAAATTCTTTCTCAAGAAAGGTTCCGTTCTTAGCAACAAAGATTTTGCCTTCGGATCTGTGATAGAAAGTGTACCCTATAGTTTCCTTAGGGTATCCTATGAAGACGCATTTCTCCGCTTTGGGTTCTAGCTTGTCCGGTTGTAACTTCTTTACATAGGCTTCGCAACCCCAAACTTTCAGGAACGACAGCTTAGGTTTCTTATTAAACCATAATTCATACGGTGTCGTTTCTACGGATTTTGATGGTGCTCTATTTAAAGTGAATGCGGCTGTCTCTAATGCATAACTCCAAAATGATAACGGTAAATCGAAGAGACATCATACTACGAACCATATCTAAGAGAGTTCGATTACGACGTTCGGACACACCGTTTCGTTGAGGTGTTCCGGCGGTGTCAATTGTGAAAGTATTCCGCATTTCTTTAAATGCATGCCAAACTCATAACTCAGATATTCACCTCCACGATCAGATCGTAGAAATTTGATCTTCTTGTTACGTTGATTTTCTACTTCACTTTGAAATTCCTTAAACTTCTCGAAAGTTTCAGATTTATGTTTCATGAAATAGATATACCCATATCTACTCAGATCATCTGTGAAGGTTAGAACATAACGATAACCACCGCGCGATGCTACGCTCATTGGTCCACATACATCGGTATGTATGATTTCTAATAAGTCGATGGCTCGCTCCATCATACCGAGAAAATGGAGTCTTTGTCATTTTTCCCATTAGACATGCTTCGCATCTATCAAGTGATTCAAAGTCAAGTGATTCAAGTAATCCATCAGTATGGAGTTTCTTCATGCGTTTCACTCCAATATGACCAAGACGACAGTGCCACATATAAGTAGAATTATCATTAAGTTTAATTCGCTTAGCATCAATGTTATGTATGTGCGTATCACTACTATCGAGATCTAACAGAAATAAGCCATTCTTTTGTGGTGCTCGACCATAAAAGATATTATTCATAAAAATAGAACAACCATTATTCTCAGACTTGAATGAATAACCGTCTTGCATTAAACAAGATCCAGATATAATGTTCATGCTCAACGCAGTACATAATAGCAATTATTTAGGCTTAAAACTAATCCCGAAGGTAGATGTAGAGGAAGTGTGCCGACTGCGATCACATTGACCTTGGATCCATTTCCAACGCGCATCGTCACTTCATCTTTCAGCAGTTGTCGTTTATTCTTTAGTTCCTGTTTCGAGTTACAAATATGAGCAACCGAACCAGTATCAAATACCCAGGTACTAGAACGAGAACTAGTGAGATAAACATCTATAACATGTATATCAGATATACCTTCTTTCTTCTTCTTGACAAGGCCGCTCTTCAGATCAGCCAGATACTTGGAGCAATTACGCTTCCAGTGTCCCTTCTCCTTGCAGTAATAGCACTCAGCATCAGGCTTAGGGCCGTTCTTAGGTTTCATAGGAGGCATGGCAGCTTTCTTGCCACCCTTCTTGAATTTTCCCTTAGACTTGCCCTGTTTCTTGAAACTGGTGGTCTTGTTGACCATCAACACTTGGTGCTCTTTCTTGATCTCAATCTCAGCAGCTTTTAGCATGCCAAAAAGTTCAGGTAACTCCTTGTTCATGTTCGCATATTGTAGTTCATCACAAAGTTCTTGTAACTTGGTGGCGATGATTGAAGGACACGATTAATCCCGATCTGTTAGGAATCACTATTCCCAAGTCATCGAGTTTCTTCGCATGCCCGGTCATGGCGAGCATGTGCTCACTAACGGAGCTGCCTTCTTCCATCATACAGCTGAAGAAATGTTTCGATGCTTCATAGCATTCCACTGCCGCATGAGTCTCGAATATAGCTTTCAGCTCATTCATCAACTCATGAGGATCATGGTGCTCAAAACGTTTTTGAAGATCGGATTCCAGACTGCACAGGATGGCACATTGAACTTGAGAGTACCGAGTTTTCCGAGTCGCGTAAACAGCTTTTACTTCATCGGATTCATCTTACTCGGGAGGGTCACCTAGCGGTGCATCAAGCACAAATTGCAGATTTCCGCCGAGAGAGGAAGATCCTCACATGACGGAACCGGTCGGTGAAGTTGCTACCGTTGCTCTTAAGTTTCTCTTTCTCTAGGAACTGATTAAAATTGATTGGGGACGCCATCTCTACAACATATATTTGCAATAGTTTAGACTAAGTTTATGACATATTGAGTTCAAATTTTAATTCAACATAATTAAAAACCTAAGTGAACTCCCACTCAAAACAATATCCCTCGCATTGTCTTAGTGATCACACGAACCAAATCCACCGCACCTAAACCCGATCATCACGAGAAAAGGTGTGATTTCAATGGCGAACACTCAAAGTGTTCATCATATCAACCATATGATTCATGCTCTACCTTTCGGTATCACGTGTTCCGAGACCATGTCTGTACATGCTAGACTCGTCAAGACCACCTTAGTATCCGCATGTGCAAAACTGTCTTGCACCCGTTGTATGTACTTATCGAATCTATCACATCCGATCATCACGAGATGCTTCGAAACGATAAGACTTGATAACGGTGCTACTAAGGATGAACACTTTATTATCTTGAGATTTTAGTGAGAGATCATCTTATAATGCTACCGTCGCGATCTAAGCAAAATAAGATGCATAAAAGGATTAACATCACATGCAGTTCATATGTGATATGATATGGCCCTTTTGTCTTTGCGCCTTTGATCTTCATCTCCAAAGCACGGACATGATCTTCATCATCTTCGGGCATGATCTCCATCATCGTCGGCGAAGCACCAAGGTCAATGGCACCGTCTTCATGATTGTCCTCCATGTAGCAACTATTACAACTACTTTGAAATACTACTCAACATGAAATTTAAAGACAACCATAAGGCTCCTGCCGGTTGCCACAATACAATAATGATCATCTCATACATATTCATCATCACATTATGGCCATATCACATCACCAAACCCTGCAAAAACAAGTTAGACGCTCTCTAATTTGGTTTGCATATTTTACGTGGTTTAGGGTTTTCGTTATAGATCTAATCTACCTACGAACATGAACCACAACGTTGATACTAATGTTGTCAATAGAAGAGTAAATTGAATCTTTACTATAGTAGGAGAGACAGACACCCGCAAAGCCTCTTATGCAATACAAGTTGCATGTCGAACGAGGAACAAGTCTCATGAACGCGGTCATGTAAAGTTAGTCCGAGCCGCTTCATCCCACTATGCCATAAAGATGCAAAGTACTCAAACTAAAGATAACAAGAGCATCAACGCCCACAAACCATTGTGTTCTACTCGTGCAACCATCTATGCATAGACACGGCTGCGATACCACCGTAGGATAACGTTGCATAGAAAACAAAAATTTTCCTACCGCGAACACGCAATCCAAGCCAAGATGCAATCTAGAAGACGGTAGCAACGAGGGGGTATCGAGTCTCACCCTTGAAGAGATTCCAAAGCCTACAAGATGAGGCTCTTGTTGCTGCGGTAGACGATCACTTGCCGCTTGCAAAAGCGCGTAGAAGATCTTGATCACGATCGGTTCCGGCGCCACGAACGGGCAGCACCTCCGTACTCGGTCACACGTTCGGTTGTTGATGAAGACGACGTCCACCTCCCCGTTCCAGCGGGCAGCGGAAGTAGTAGCTCCTCTTGAATCCGACAGCACGACGGCGTGGTGTCGGTGGCGGTGTAGAAGTCCGGCGGAGCTTCGCTAAGCTACGCGGGAAATATGAAGTGGAGGAGCAAAGCTAGGGTTTGGGAGGGGGTGGCCGGCCACTCAAGGGGGGCGGCCAAGCTATGGTCTTTGGGGTGGCCGGCCCCCTCCCTTGGCCCCTCATTATATAGGTGGATCCCAAGTGTTGGTGTCCAAGTCTTCGAATAAGACCCGAAACCAAAACCTTCCATAGGAGGGGGCAAACCTAGCCCAACTAGGACTCCCACCCAAAGGTGGGATTCCCACCTCCCATGTGGGGGGGTGGCCGGCCCCCTATGGTGGAGTCCACTTGGGACTCCACCCCCACTAGGGCTGGCCGGCCATGGAGGTGGAGTCCCTTGTGGACTCCACCTTCCTTGGTGGTTTCTTCCGGACTTTTCTAGAACCTTCTAGAACCTTCCATAGAACCTTCCGCGACATTTTATTTCACATAAAATGACATCCTATATATGAATCTTATTCTCCTGACCATTCCGAACTCCTCGTGATGTCCGGGATCTCATCCGGGACTCCGAACAAATATTCGAACTCCATTCCATAATTCAAGAACTACCATTTCAACATCCAACTTTAAGTGTGTCACCCTACGGTTCGAGAACTATGCGGACATGGTTGAGTACTCACTCCGACCAATAACCAATAGCGGGATCTGGAGATCCATAATGGCTCCCACATATTCAACGATGACTTTAGTGATCGAATGAACCATACACATATATTACCAATTCCCTTTGTCTCGCGATATTTTACTTGTCCGAGGTTTGATCTTCGGTATCACTCTATACCTTGTTCAACCTCATCTCCTGACAAGTACTCTTTACTCGTACCATGGTATGTGGTCTCTTATGAACTCATTCATATGCTTGCAAGACATTAGACGACATTCCACCGAGAGGGCCCAGAGTATATCTATCCGTCATCGGGATGGACAAATCCCACTGTTGATCCATATGCCTCAACTCATACTTTCCGGATACTTAATCCCACCTTTATAGCCACCCATTTACGCAGTGGTGTTTGATGTAATCAAAGTACCTTTCTGGTATAAGTGATTTACATGATCTCATGGTCATAAGGACTAGGTAACTATGTATCGAAAGCTTATAGCAAATAACTTAATGACGAGATCTTATGCTACGCTTAATTGGGTGTGTCCATTATATCATTCACACAATGACATAACCTTGTTATTAATAACATCCAATGTTCATGATTATGAAACTAATCATCTATTAATCAACAAGCTAGTTTAAGAGGCATACTAGGGACTTCTTGTTTGTCTACATATCACACATGTACTAATGTTTCGGTTAATACAATTCTAGCATGATATATAAACATTTATCATAAACATAAAGATATAAATAATAACCACTTTATTATTGCCTCTAGGGCATATCTCCTTCAGGAACAGTATGGCCTTTCCAACTGTCCATAACCGAGGACGCGGCTATTCGAATAGGTTTAACTCTGCAGAGGTTGTACACTTGTGCCACAACAATTGCAATAGCTCGTCAGGGGTAACTGGCCCTGATTTATCGTACGCAGTACGCGAACTACCAATCATAACCTTTCATTTACATACCCTAGTATAGGCACCTCTCCCCATGAGCTTGGCCTCCCAGTGAAGACAGTCAGTCAGCCTGGGAACTGCACAGGGCTTGGGCCGGACATTCACCTCGTTTCGCATCATATCATATCATCTTAGTTGTTTGTGGTGGAGGCAGCTTTCGGCATAACCCCGATGATGCTTGTTTAGAGGGAACCCATACTAAGACACACAAACTTCCAGTTAAGCCCTACCCAGATTCAGGTATTGTGGGGGTACGGTAAAATTGGAATGGTATCGCATCCGAACCCAACCATCAGTGTTTTTGTAAAATTCACCAAGTCATTCACCGGTCATATTCACCTTCAAAAATCATTCAATGGAATGCATCTTCATTCCAAGGTTTCAAAACTCCTTCAAAATCTCTCAATAGAATGACTCGTCATTCCAAGGTTTTCGAAATCATTTCAGTTCCCAGTTTCCCGAATGGGG
Organism: Lolium perenne; assembly: GCF_019359855.2. NCBI lineage: Eukaryota > Viridiplantae > Streptophyta > Magnoliopsida > Poales > Poaceae > Lolium > Lolium perenne. The sequence goes on along the minus strand of NC_067246.2, from coordinate 186,277,374 downwards.
TATCCGCTTCCAAATCAGCACTAGCATCTATGTATGAGGGTGCTAAGTATTTTGTTTTGCTTCTAGGCTAAGTTTGATACTCTTGTACTAATCCCATACTAACCAAGTGAATCATGAATCAAAAAGTACTTTGACAAAACCAAAGTACATAAGGCTTGTAAAGTAAAAACTGGAAAAGCGGATCATAAGTATAAAGTAGAGAAGGTAATGCCTTGCTCATGGTGAGCTTTGCAAGTTACAAGATTATAATCTTGCATTGGGTTCAACTTGCAAGGGTCTAGTTTGGATTGGTAATAGCTGGCTAACTTTACTACTCTAGTAACCAACTTGTACTTTGACCAAAGTTAACTATAAAAGTAACTCATTTAGAAAACAAGTAAGAATTTGTGAAGTAAAAACTTGGGATGGGTTCACATAAGAAAAGCTAAGAAATATGGTGCCTTGCTCTAAGAGGGCTTTGCACCTTGCAAGAATATTAGCTTGCAAACTAAGTATTTTAGCTTGCAAACAATATCACAGATTAACTTGCATCGGTATTGGCTTGCCTTGGTATGAAGTGAGGGTCTAAGTTCTCTTCTCCTTTCTCCTTGTTGTAGAAGTCCTCCCCTTCTTGATGGTCTCCGGTACTAGCGTCTAAAATACGAATACGGGATACACAATCATTCCACCAAACTTACATACTAACTAAGCACACACAAGCTCCACACAATTTAAACTAGCATCCCACACTACTATTAAGTGGGTGGGTGTGTTCCTCTTATTCAAGCAAAAGATATTTCCTCCCATTATCTTATTAAGATTTAATTTCTCTTATGAACAAAATATGACCTAGGTTGACCAAAGTCAACCTCTTCATACTCCTCATTTGAGAAAATGATTTAAATGAGGTTCCATACCTCATACAATTTAATCCTAACATGGTAGTGATTTAATGTCACCAAATAATCAACATGGGATTATATAGACCATGGTCACTACCTCATGTTGACTTACTTGAGACCAAGATTTAAATGAGAGGAAAACCTCTCATACGATTTAACATATAGTTGTAACTAGGTTAACAACTACCATTGAGGTGATTTACCATCCTCAACAATTCCTTGGCTATTCTAACATTAAGGGTATTTACACCAATTATTCTATTCACACAAAGACTACAATTAGGGTGTATTGGTGGGATTGCTTGAGGAAAACAATCTCCTCTCCTTACATGTAAGTGATAGTTTCCAACTAGGGTTTGAGAAATACTTCTCTCTGATTGAAATCTTCTCAAGATTTAATTTCTCAAACAATCATACATGAAATCATGTTGACTCAAGTCAACCATTCATTACCATTATTTGAGAAAATAGATTTAAATGAGGTAGAATACCTCATACCATTTAATACACTACATATGATTTAAATCTCTAAGTAATTCATATAAGTGAGTTTGGCCAGGGGTCCAAACATCACATGAATTCATTTGAGACAAGATTTAAATGAAGTATAAGACTTCATAAGAATTACTTAATAGTTTTGGACAATATTAACTAGTTAAACTAGCCATATTGCTCACTACTAAAACTAGGGCATGATCATGCAAAGTGACCACACCATTTTCTTGCAGAAACAATTGGTGTAAGTCAAATGTGAGCTAAAGGAGTTGGAATTGACTCAATATCTATTTTGGTTGATTTTTAAGAATTATTCTAAGACAGAAAAGTCCCTGTCTTGGTATTTTTGTCCGATTAATTCTACACAAGAACTTGAGGTGGGACCAGTGGCATTGGATAGATATTTTCCTAAGCTTTCCAACGGTATAAAATTCACTAGATTTGGTTTAGCCAATTTGAAAATATTCAATTTCAAAGTGGGGTGCAGTGTTCAAATTCATTTGCAATTTATTAAACTGGATTTGAATAACAGGGCCGGCGGGAAATTAAACGGGCCCAAAGATTTGAAAATGCCTGGGGCAGAGTTGGGCCGGCCCAGCAGTGCGTCCAGCGCGCAGCGGGCCAACTGACAGGGGGAGGTCCACATGTCAGCGGGTGAAACTCACCGAAGCGGTACGGGTGATCGTGGGACGTAGGATTAGATGGCGATCGGGCGGCTGTGGATCGTCGTCGTCGTCGACGCGAGGGCTTGCTGGCACGGCGGCGGTAGGGGGTCGGAGCGGTCGTCGGAGCTCCGGCGGTCGACGGCGAGGTGCGCAGCTACGTTGTCGAAGACGGCGGTCCTCCTGGTAGCAGTGGCGTCTCCGGGGAGGGCTCCAATCGGCGGCGAGCTTCCACGGCGGCGCTCAGCAGTGAGGATGAAATTGAGAGGCTCCGGTGGCTAATCGAGGCGAGGAGGTGGTCGAGGAGATCGAGGGAAGTGAGGCGACGATGATGGTGTGAAGAAAGCGGTGGGAGGAGGCCTCCTTTTATAGGCGCTCGAGGTGGCCGTGGGGTGTGCGGCAGGGCGACATCATCGCGGCGTCTCCGGCGAGCGAATCGGGTCGGCGAGGTAGGCAGTCGCTAGGTGAGGTCGAGGCGGTGCTAGAGCGCTTGCTAGCTAGGTGGGGGTCGGTCTGGTGTGGGCGCGCGACGGCGACGTTCTGGCGGCAGGGTTGCGGGCTTCCGGCGAAGTGGTCGTCGGCGACAAGCGGCGCGAGAGCACGGGTCCTTGTCTGGCGGGTTTGTGTCGCGGCGGCGCAGCTTGCCGTGTAGCTAGGGGGTCCAGGGGAGGTGTGGAGAGAGGGGACGGCGCGTGGCCAGAGTTGGCGGTGGACGCGCCCACGACGTCCACGGCATGGTCCTGGGCTGGTCTGGGTGCGTGTAGTTCGGCCGCTGTCGTCGTCTACCTCGACAGGGGCATGGCTAGGGAGGTCCAGGGATGCATGGTGGCGGGTTTGGGCACCAGGGCCAGAAGTGGAGAGCAAGGGGGAGAGGGGGAGCACGGCATGGCCGGCATGGTGTGTGCATGGCCATGGCTAGGCCATGTCTTGCCCTTCCCTAGGGTTTCTGTGGTGGTGTGAGGCAGAGAGGGGGCAAGGGGACAGGATGGTGTAGGTTGGGGTAGATTATGGGTAGTAGAACACTATTTCAAATAGTGTTGTATTTATGTCATATTTGCACTTTGCAAAATTTGCTCAATTTTGCTTGAGTTCAAAAGGTGGACCAAATTGAAAAGAGTGTGTTTGGTTTGGTTCTAAATGACCAGAGGCAAAGAGAGGTGGTGGTGGAGGAATTTAGAAAATCAAAATATGGCAATTTTCACTAAGTGGGAGATTGTTCCACTTAATTAAAAGTGCCAACTTTGGATGAGCATAGCAATTGATCAAGAAGGATTTTGGCAAGTTGGTCTTTACAAAAAGTGTTCACCTTGATGTGCTCTTGGATGACATGCAAGGGATTGGGAAAGTTTAGTTTGAAAAACTTGAAAAAGAGAGGCTCAAAGTAGTGACCAGAATATAAAGGGCATATTTGACCATTATTGCATGTGAGCCAAAATGGAGTTTGAATTTGATTTGAATTGGGTTTCTTTGATTCCAAAAGTTGTAATAAATGTTGAGTAACATTATTCAACTCATGGTGAAGGCCAAAATGGTCTAGGGTCAAGAGTTACAAAGAATGGCATAAGCCCTATGTGAGGGTTTTGTGATTTTCTCACTTTTATTCTTTTATTTTTCTTTGCTTCAATTTGACAAGAGGGAGGTTTGTTTGATGTTAGATTGCGTTAGGTGAAAGGTTCCAACCATTTTGAGACAAGGTTGGTGCCTAGGTCAAGGTTTGATAAATTGGCCCTAAGTGTATGTGAGGGAAGAAAATGGAAATATCCCACTATTGGATTTCTCTCCATTTGATTGGACTTGACTTGACTCTAAAGTCATTCTTATTAGTTTAGCAACAATTTCAAACCATTGAAACTATTCCAAAAGGTCTAGCTCAAAGATTTGTAAAATTGGCCAAAACACATGAGAGAGGACATGTCAATTTTTCTTATTCTTGTAAGGTGCTCTCCTTGCTTTACTTGAGCAAGGTGGAGGGTCAGGTTAGGGTTAGATTGGGTTCAGAGATGGTTTCACACCATTTGGTAAGAGTAGAAGTGCACAGAACAAGAGTTGGTAAAAATGGCTATGGATCACATATGCCTCTATGCATATGTGGCAATTGGTTTTTAATTTGACTAGGCTTGACCCAATTGATGTTGTTGAGAGTTGAAAAGGTATATAGGAGTGATCCCATCATTCAACTTCAAGTCTAGGGTCAAGATCCTCAATTTCACAAATTGATATTTGGCTCTCATATGCCTCTATGGCATATTACTCTCTTTTTTTGAAAACCTTGTGTTTCACTTTGGATTGGGTTGGAAAAGCACTAGATAAGGTTTAAGAAGACTTTCCAATTCTCTACATAAAGTAGAAAGGCCTAGGGTAAAGTTTTATAAAAATAGCCATGGGCATATATGCCTCTTCTCAAATAAGATTTTTTCCTTTTTAATTTTATTTTTCAAAGATTGAAGACAAGAAGGATGAGGTTTAGGATTAAATAAGTTTTGCAATGGTTCACCACCATTTAGCAAAAAGAAAAGGTAGGGTTTAATATTTACCAAAAATAAGGCCATAGGCCCACATAAGGCTTTTCCTTTATTTTAGGTTTCTCAAACTAGATTCAAAAGTCTTTTGAAAAGGTTAGGGTTTAGGGTTCTTCTTATTTGATTTCTTTCTCTTTTAACTTTATTTGGTTTGTGATCTTCACTTGATCACTCTAGGGTTTGAGGGTGTATCACACAAGTATACTACACTCATCAAGGCAAAAGCACAATTAATAGGTAGGAGCTCTAAGCATAACACCTTATATAAGAAAAGTTTTTGTTGGCTCTCATTTTTGGAAAAAGGAAATTCATCTTTGCTTTGTTTTGAAATTTGGGGTGTTACAAACCCTTCCCCCTTAAACAAATCTCGTCCCGAGATTTTAAGAAGAGTTAGGTTCCTAAGAGAGATTGGGTGATATGGTTTAGCAGGAAACATACTTGGTATCTTCCGGGGTGCTTCTTGCGCTTTGGTGGCCGTCATGTTGTAGTAGCGACCGTTGCTATGTTGTTCGGGTAGTTTGGGGCAAACTTTCTTCTAGTTGCGATACGGCGCTGCTGCTGCGCAGGTGCAGCGGGGTTGGCGGCAGTCTTGGCAAGCTTCTTGGGGCATTCATTGGAGTAATGACCCACCGTCCCACATGCATAGCAGGTTACCGTTGACTTGTTTGTTTGTGCGATGGGTACAGCATTGCTTCCAGTCCTTGGGGCATTGTTGGCGGCTTTCCTTGGGCACTTGTTAGAGTAATGACCAGTAACACCACATGCGTAGCAAGTCACATTGGACTTGGCTCTGGGGGCATGGTGGGGTATTGGAATGAGCTGCTCCAGTGATGCTATCTTTACTCGGAGGCGAGCAATGAGGTAGTCCTTCTTGACGTGTTGATGGCGAAGTGCCTTGCGCTCCATTGCAAGGATGTTGATGGTGTCAGTCATCTTGGCGTGCTCAGTTTGTATCTGATTGGCCTGGGCACGGGGGTTGTTGCGGGTAGGAGGGGCCATCTGAACATCGAAGTAGGTGGTAAGATAAGAGGGAAACTTCTATGGTTTGTTTGAATTAAAGTTCAAAAATTTAAAACTTGAAAACTTGAGTGGTGTTGAGGGGGTAAAAACCAGCAACACTTTTTCATTCATACCAAACATCACACATTACAAATCTAACACACCGTTGGTTTGAAGAACCATTCATTCGTTCTACGATACATAGGGATCCTGATACAACTCACACCTACTTAAGTGTTGAAGTGGTACTACTCTTCCGGTGGGTTCTTCTTCTTCACGGGTGAGGTGCTTGGCGAGAGGCGAGGGCGTTGTCCAAATCCCTGCGGGTTTTGTACTGCCGGAAGTCCTGAGGTGCTTCATCGGGGTTCATCTTTGGTTGTGGTGGGGGCATGGTCATCGGTCTTCCTATGGAGTCATGTCTTGGGTAGTAGATGAAGCGAGTGTTCTTGATCTTGTCCTCATTTTGTCCACACAGACGAAAAATTGCTTCTTGCATAGCTTTGGCTAGTCCTTCCTTCCAAGTGTTTCCCGTTACAGAAATCCAAATGGTTTCCCATACCGGGGCATCAAGCTTCCTTCGTAGATCCGTAGAAACGTCCCACTGAGGTGGTTCTCCTGACTTAGCTTTGAGTGGTATTCCGAAGAACTTGGGGTACGGGTGTCCTAGATAATCTACTAGTTGCTTCAACTCTTTTTCGAACTTGAGGTCGCCTTCGGGACCAAGCTGATAGGACTCCCATTGGTACATCATCTGTGAACAGAGAGGAGGAGTAAATTAGAGAAGTAGTCAAGTGCGCAAAATTTTACGTAGGCTTGCAAAGAAAGTAGAGATTGCTCATCTTTTTGAAAAAGGATTTCAAGGATAAGAGTAAGAACAAGTTTTCCCAAATATTCACTTCATTGGTTTTTGAAACTAAGTTTGTCAGACGTCCATTCTAACTAGGGTCTCCTAAGGTCAAACAATGGCTCTGATACCAACTTGTCAACACCCGGATTGTTAAGTCCAGATGCCTGTTATGCCATACATCGCAATCCCAGGAATATTGTTGTTGCGAGACATAACAGTTGAATATCATAAGTCATCATTCATTACATACCATAGTCGTCTTACAAATAGAGATCACATGATCCATATTACACAAATAGTTGATCTATTGATCAGCATACACATAGTTCATAGTTTCATAGCGGAAGCGTAACGTAGAAGGGACTCGTGAGTCCACAGGCCAACGTCTGACGTCAGAAGGCTCCCTAGTTGTCGTGGGCGTCCTGAGGGTCGTCTTCTTCATACTGCTGTTCTGCTTCAGAATCTGGCCATTTGAATAGCCAGGGACACAGCCGTGATTACTTTAAAGTACTCGCAAACTAATACTAATGTAAGTGCTAACAATTCTAGTAAGGGGGTGCTAAGCTCTAGTTTATTTTGCGTAAAGCCAGTTTTAGTTCACAAACATTTTTGTAAACAACTCTTTCTGCGCTAACTAACTCAGGTGGGAACATTAGTGTCATTCCCACAACTCTGTTGTGATTCCAAGTCAAAGTCTCCGTTCAAGTTCAAAATCATAAGTCACCCTTCACCATTCATAGTTTTCAAAAAGTTCTGATGACGGAACAGTATGGCCTTTCCAACTGTCCATAACCGAGGACGCGGCTATTCGAATAGGTTTAACTCTGCAGAGGTTGTACACTTGTGCCACAACAATTGCAATAGCTCGTCAGGGGTAACTGGCCCTGATTTATCGTACGCGATCTGCGAACTACCAATCATAACCTTTCATTTACATACCCTAGTATAGGCACCTCTCCCCATGAGCTTGGCCTCCCGGTGAAGACGATCGATCGGCACAGGGAATCGCACGAGCTTGGGCCGGACATTCACCTCGTTTCGCATCATATCATATCATCTTAGTTGTTTGTGGTGGAGGCAGCTTTCGGCATAACCCCGATGATGCTTGTTTAGAGGGAACCCATACTAAGACACACAAACTTCCAGTTAAGCCCTACCCAGATTCAGGTATTGTGGGGGTACGGTAAAATTGGAATGGTATCGCATCCGAACCCAACCATCAGTGTTTTTGTAAAATTCACCAAGTCATTCACCGGTCATATTCACCTTCAAAAATCATTCAATGGAATGCATCTTCATTCCAAGGTTTCAAAACTCCTTCAAAATCTCTCAATAGAATGACTCGTCATTCCAAGGTTTTCGAAATCATTTCAGTTCCCAGTTTCCCGAATGGGGTATCCGCTTCCAAATCAGCACTAGCATCTATGTATGAGGGTGCTAAGTATTTTGTTTTGCTTCTAGGCTAAGTTTGATACTCTTGTACTAATCCCATACTAACCAAGTGAATCATGAATCAAAAAGTACTTTGACAAAACCAAAGTACATAAGGCTTGTAAAGTAAAAACTGGAAAAGCGGATCATAAGTATAAAGTAGAGAAGGTAATGCCTTGCTCATGGTGAGCTTTGCAAGTTACAAGATTATAATCTTGCATTGGGTTCAACTTGCAAGGGTCTAGTTTGGATTGGTAATAGCTGGCTAACTTTACTACTCTAGTAACCAACTTGTACTTTGACCAAAGTTAACTATAAAAGTAACTCATTTAGAAAACAAGTAAGAATTTGTGAAGTAAAAACTTGGGATGGGTTCACATAAGAAAAGCTAAGAAATATGGTGCCTTGCTCTAAGAGGGCTTTGCACCTTGCAAGAATATTAGCTTGCAAACTAAGTATTTTAGCTTGCAAACAATATCATTGATAAACTTGCATTGGTATTTCAGCTTGCTACAGATTAACTTGCATCGGTATTGGCTTGCCTTGGTATGAAGTGAGGGTCTAAGTTCTCTTCTCCTTTCTCCTTGTTGTAGAAGTCCTCCCCTTCTTGATGGTCTCCGGTACTAGCGTCTAAAATACGAATACGGGATACACAATCATTCCACCAAACTTACATACTAACTAAGCACACACAAGCTCCACACAATTTAAACTAGCATCCCACACTACTATTAAGTGGGTGGGTGTGTTCCTCTTATTCAAGCAAAAGATATTTCCTCCCATTATCTTATTAAGATTTAATTTCTCTTATGAACAAAATATGACCTAGGTTGACCAAAGTCAACCTCTTCATACTCCTCATTTGAGAAAATGATTTAAATGAGGTTCCATACCTCATACAATTTAATCCTAACATGGTAGTGATTTAATGTCACCAAATAATCAACATGGGATTATATAGACCATGGTCACTACCTCATGTTGACTTACTTGAGACCAAGATTTAAATGAGAGGAAAACCTCTCATACGATTTAACATATAGTTGTAACTAGGTTAACAACTACCATTGAGGTGATTTACCATCCTCAACAATTCCTTGGCTATTCTAACATTAAGGGTATTTACACCAATTATTCTATTCACACAAAGACTACAATTAGGGTGTATTGGTGGGATTGCTTGAGGAAAACAATCTCCTCTCCTTACATGTAAGTGATAGTTTCCAACTAGGGTTTGAGAAATACTTCTCTCTGATTGAAATCTTCTCAAGATTTAATTTCTCAAACAATCATACATGAAATCATGTTGACTCAAGTCAACCATTCATTACCATTATTTGAGAAAATAGATTTAAATGAGGTAGAATACCTCATACCATTTAATACACTACATATGATTTAAATCTCTAAGTAATTCATATAAGTGAGTTTGGCCAGGGGTCCAAACATCACATGAATTCATTTGAGACAAGATTTAAATGAAGTATAAGACTTCATAAGAATTACTTAATAGTTTTGGACAATATTAACTAGTTAAACTAGCCATATTGCTCACTACTAAAACTAGGGCATGATCATGCAAAGTGACCACACCATTTTCTTGCAGAAACAATTGGTGTAAGTCAAATGTGAGCTAAAGGAGTTGGAATTGACTCAATATCTATTTTGGTTGATTTTTAAGAATTATTCTAAGACAGAAAAGTCCCTGTCTTGGTATTTTTGTCCGATTAATTCTACACAAGAACTTGAGGTGGGACCAGTGGCATTGGATAGATATTTTCCTAAGCTTTCCAACGGTATAAAATTCACTAGATTTGGTTTAGCCAATTTGAAAATATTCAATTTCAAAGTGGGGTGCAGTGTTCAAATTCATTTGCAATTTATTAAACTGGATTTGAATAACAGGGCCGGCGGGAAATTAAACGGGCCCAAAGATTTGAAAATGCCCGGGGCAGAGTTGGGCCGGCCCAGCAGTGCGTCCAGCGCGCAGCGGGCCAACTGACAGGGGGAGGTCCACATGTCAGCGGGTGAAACTCACCGAAGCGGTACGGGTGATCGTGGGACGTAGGATTAGATGGCGATCGGGCGGCTGTGGATCGTCGTCGTCGTCGACGCGAGGGCTTGCTGGCACGGCGGCGGTAGGGGGTCGGAGCGGTCGTCGGAGCTCCGGCGGTCGACGGCGAGGTGCGCAGCTACGTTGTCGAAGACGGCGGTCCTCCTGGTAGCAGTGGCGTCTCCGGGGAGGGCTCCAATCGGCGGCGAGCTTCCACGGCGGCGCTCGGCAGTGAGGATGAAATTGAGAGGCTCCGGTGGCTAATCAAGGCGAGGAGGTGGTCGAGGAGATCGAGGGAAGTGAGGCGACGATGATGGTGTGAAGAAAGCGGTGGGAGGAGGCCTCCTTTTATAGGCGCTCGAGGTGGCCGTGGGGTGTGCGGCAGGGCGACATCATCGCGGCGTCTCCGGCGAGCGAATCGGGTCAGCGAGGTAGGCAGTCGCTAGGTGAGGTCGAGGCGGTGCTAGAGCGCTTGCTAGCTAGGTGGGGGTCGGTCTGGTGTGGGCGCGCGACGGCGACGTTCTGGCGGCAGGGTTGCGGGCTTCCGGCGAAGTGGTCGTCGGCGACAAGCGGCGCGAGAGCACGGGTCCTTGTCTGGCGGGTTTGTGTCGCGGTGGCGCAGCTTGCCGTGTAGCTAGGGGGTCCAGGGGAGGTGTGGAGAGAGGGGACGGCGCGTGGCCAGAGTTGGCGGTGGACGCGCCCACGACGTCCACGGCATGGTCCTGGGCTGGTCTGGGTGCGTGTAGTTCGGCCGCTGTCGTCGTCTACCTCGACAGGGGCATGGCTAGGGAGGTCCAGGGATGCATGGTGGCGGGTTTGGGCACCAGGGCCAGAAGTGGAGAGCAAGGGGGAGAGGGGGAGCACGGCATGGCCGGCATGGTGTGTGCATGGCCATGGCTAGGCCATGTCTTGCCCTTCCCTAGGGTTTCTGTGGTGGTGTGAGGCAGAGAGGGGGCAAGGGGACAGGATGGTGTAGGTTGGGGTAGATTATGGGTAGTAGAACACTATTTCAAATAGTGTTGTATTTATGTCATATTTGCACTTTGCAAAATTTGCTCAATTTTGCTTGAGTTCAAAAGGTGGACCAAATTGAAAAGAGTGTGTTTGGTTTGGTTCTAAATGACCAGAGGCAAAGAGAGGTGGTGGTGGAGGAATTTAGAAAATCAAAATATGGCAATTTTCACTAAGTGGGAGATTGTTCCACTTAATTAAAAGTGCCAACTTTGGATGAGCATAGCAATTGATCAAGAAGGATTTTGGCAAGTTGGTCTTTACAAAAAGTGTTCACCTTGATGTGCTCTTGGATGACATGCAAGGGATTGGGAAAGTTTAGTTTGAAAAACTTGAAAAAGAGAGGCTCAAAGTAGTGACCAGAATATAAAGGGCATATTTGACCATTATTGCATGTGAGCCAAAATGGAGTTTGAATTTGATTTGAATTGGGTTTCTTTGATTCCAAAAGTTGTAATAAATGTTGAGTAACATTATTCAACTCATGGTGAAGGCCAAAATGGTCTAGGGTCAAGAGTTACAAAGAATGGCATAAGCCCTATGTGAGGGTTTTGTGATTTTCTCACTTTTATTCTTTTATTTTTCTTTGCTTCAATTTGACAAGAGGGAGGTTTGTTTGATGTTAGATTGCGTTAGGTGAAAGGTTCCAACCATTTTGAGACAAGGTTGGTGCCTAGGTCAAGGTTTGATAAATTGGCCCTAAGTGTATGTGAGGGAAGAAAATGGAAATATCCCACTATTGGATTTCTCTCCATTTGATTGGACTTGACTTGACTCTAAAGTCATTCTTATTAGTTTAGCAACAATTTCAAACCATTGAAACTATTCCAAAAGGTCTAGCTCAAAGATTTGTAAAATTGGCCAAAACACATGAGAGAGGACATGTCAATTTTTCTTATTCTTGTAAGGTGCTCTCCTTGCTTTACTTGAGCAAGGTGGAGGGTCAGGTTAGGGTTAGATTGGGTTCAGAGATGGTTTCACACCATTTGGTAAGAGTAGAAGTGCACAGAACAAGAGTTGGTAAAAATGGCTATGGATCACATATGCCTCTATGCATATGTGGCAATTGGTTTTTAATTTGACTAGGCTTGACCCAATTGATGTTGTTGAGAGTTGAAAAGGTATATAGGAGTGATCCCATCATTCAACTTCAAGTCTAGGGTCAAGATCCTCAATTTCACAAATTGATATTTGGCTCTCATATGCCTCTATGGCATATTACTCTTTTTTTTTTGAAAACCTTGTGTTTCACTTTGGATTGGGTTGGAAAAGCACTAGATAAGGTTTAAGAAGACTTTCCAATTCTCTACATAAAGTAGAAAGGCCTAGGGTAAAGTTTTATAAAAATAGCCATGGGCATATATGCCTCTTCTCAAATAAGATTTTTCCTTTTTAATTTTATTTTTCAAAGATTGAAGACAAGAAGGATGAGGTTTAGGATTAAATAAGTTTTGCAATGGTTCACCACCATTTAGCAAAAAGAAAAGGTAGGGTTTAATATTTACCAAAAATAAGGCCATAGGCCCACATAAGGCTTTTCCTTTATTTTAGGTTTCTCAAACTAGATTCAAAAGTCTTTTGAAAAGGTTAGGGTTTAGGGTTCTTCTTATTTGATTTCTTTCTCTTTTAACTTTATTTGGTTTGTGATCTTCACTTGATCACTCTAGGGTTTGAGGGTGTATCACACAAGTATACTACACTCATCAAGGCAAAAGCACAATTAATAGGTAGGAGCTCTAAGCATAACACCTTATATAAGAAAAGTTTTTGTTGGCTCTCATTTTTGGAAAAAGGAAATTCATCTTTGCTTTGTTTTGAAATTTGGGGTGTTACAAACCCTTCCCCCTTAAACAAATCTCGTCCCGAGATTTTAAGAAGAGTTAGGTTCCTAAGAGAGATTGGGTGATATGGTTTAGCAGGAAACATACTTGGTATCTTCCGGGGTGCTTCTTGCGCTTTGGTGGCCGTCATGTTGTAGTAGCGACCGTTGCGGTTGTTCGGGTAGTTTGGGGCAAACTTTCTTCTAGTTGCGATACGGCGCTGCTGCTGCGCAGGTGCAGCGGGGTTGGCGGCAGTCTTGGCAAGCTTCTTGGGGCATTCATTGGAGTAATGACCCACCATCCCACATGCATAGCAGGTTACCGTTGACTTGTTTGTTTGTGCGATGGGTACAGCATTGCTTCCAGTCCTTGGGGCATTGTTGGCGGCTTTCCTTGGGCACTTGTTAGAGTAATGACCAGTAACACCACATGCGTAGCAAGTCACATTGGACTTGGCTCTGGGGGCATGGTGGGGTATTGGAATGAGCTGCTCCAGTGATGCTATCTTTACTCGGAGGCGAGCAATGAGGTAGTCCTTCTTGACGTGTTGATGGCGAAGTGCCTTGCGCTCCATTGCAAGGATGTTGATGGTGTCAGTCATCTTGGCGTGCTCAGTTTGTATCTGATTGGCCTGGGCACGGGGGTTGTTGCGGGTAGGAGGGGCCATCTGAACATCGAAGTAGGTGGTAAGATAAGAGGGAAACTTCTATGGTTTGTTTGAATTAAAGTTCAAAAATTTAAAACTTGAAAACTTGAGTGGTGTTGAGGGGGTAAAAACCAGCAACACTTTTTCATTCATACCAAACATCACACATTACAAATCTAACACACCGTTGGTTTGAAGAACCATTCATTCGTTCTACGATACATAGGGATCCTGATACAACTCACACCTACTTAAGTGTTGAAGTGGTACTACTCTTCCGGTGGGTTCTTCTTCTTCACGGGTGAGGTGCTTGGCGAGAGGCGAGGGCGTTGTCCAAATCCCTGCGGGTTTTGTACTGCCGGAAGTCCTGAGGTGCTTCATCGGGGTTCATCTTTGGTTGTGGTGGGGGCATGGTCATCGGTCTTCCTATGGAGTCATGTCTTGGGTAGTAGATGAAGCGAGTGTTCTTGATCTTGTCCTCATTTTGTCCACACAGACGAAAAATTGCTTCTTGCATAGCTTTGGCTAGTCCTTCCTTCCAAGTGTTTCCCGTTACAGAAATCCAAATGGTTTCCCATACCGGGGCATCAAGCTTCCTTCGTAGATCCGTAGAAACGTCCCACTGAGGTGGTTCTCCTGACTTAGCTTTGAGTGGTATTCCGAAGAACTTGGGGTACGGGTGTCCTAGATAATCTACTAGTTGCTTCAACTCTTTTTCGAACTTGAGGTCGCCTTCGGGACCAAGCTGATAGGACTCCCATTGGTACGTCATCTGTGAACAGAGAGGAGGAGTAAATTAGAGAAGTAGTCAAGTGCGCAAAATTTTACGTAGGCTTGCAAAGAAAGTAGAGATTGCTCATCTTTTTGAAAAAGGATTTCAAGGATAAGAGTAAGAACAAGTTTTCCCAAATATTCACTTCATTGGTTTTTGAAACTAAGTTTATCAGACGTCCATTCTAACTAGGGTCTCCTAAGGTCAAACAATGGCTCTGATACCAACTTGTCAACACCCGGATTGTTAAGTCCAGATGCCTGTTATGCCATACATCGCAATCCCAGGAATATTGTTGTTGCGAGACATAACAGTTGAATATCATAAGTCATCATTCATTACATACCATAGTCGTCTTACAAATAGAGATCACATGATCCATATTACACAAATAGTTGATCTATTGATCAGCATACACATAGTTCATAGTTTCATAGCGGAAGCGTAACGTAGAAGGGACTCGTGAGTCCACAGGCCAACGTCTGACGTCAGAAGGCTCCCTAGTTGTCGTGGGCGTCCTGAGGGTCGTCTTCTTCATACTGCTTTGTTCGTTTCGTAATCTGGCCATTTGAATAGCCAGGGACACAGCCGTGAGTACTTTAAAGTACTCGCAAACTAATACTAATGTAAGTGCTAACAATTCTAGTAAGGGGGTGCTAAGCTCTAGTTTATTTTGCGTAAAGCCAGTTTTAGTTCACAAACATTTTTGTAAACAACTCTTTCTGCGCTAACTAACTCAGGTGGGAACATTAGTGTCATTCCCACAACTCTGTTGTGATTCCAAGTCAAAGTCTCCGTTCAAGTTCAAAATCATAAGTCACCCTTCACCATTCATAGTTTTCAAAAAGTTCTGATGACGGAACAGTATGGCCTTTCCAACTGTCCATAACCGAGGACGCGGCTATTCGAATAGGTTTAACTCTGCAGAGGTTGTACACTTGTGCCACAACAATTGCAATAGCTCGTCAGGGGTAACTGGCCCTGATTTATCGTACGCAGTACGCGAACTACCAATCATAACCTTTCATTTACATACCCTAGTATAGGCACCTCTCCCCATGAGCTTGGCCTCCCGGTGAAGACAATCGGTCGGCACAGGAAGCGCACGAGGCTTGGGCCGGACATTCACCTCGTTTCGCATCATATCATATCATCTTAGTTGTTTGTGGTGGAGGCAGCTTTCGGCATAACCCCGATGATGCTTGTTTAGAGGGAACCCATACTAAGACACACAAACTTCCAGTTAAGCCCTACCCAGATTCAGGTATTGTGGGGGTACGGTAAAATTGGAATGGTATCGCATCCGAACCCAACCATCAGTGTTTTTGTAAAATTCACCAAGTCATTCACCGGTCATATTCACCTTCAAAAATCATTCAATGGAATGCATCTTCATTCCAAGGTTTCAAAACTCCTTCAAAATCTCTCAATAGAATGACTCGTCATTCCAAGGTTTTCGAAATCATTTCAGTTCCCAGTTTCCCGAATGGGGTATCCGCTTCCAAATCAGCACTAGCATCTATGTATGAGGGTGCTAAGTATTTTGTTTTGCTTCTAGGCTAAGTTTGATACTCTTGTACTAATCCCATACTAACCAAGTGAATCATGAATCAAAAAGTACTTTGACAAAACCAAAGTACATAAGGCTTGTAAAGTAAAACTGGAAAAGCGGATCATAAGTATAAAGTAGAGAAGGTAATGCCTTGCTCATGGTGAGCTTTGCAAGTTACAAGATTATAATCTTGCATTGGGTTCAACTTGCAAGGGTCTAGTTTGGATTGGTAATAGCTGGCTAACTTTACTACTCTAGTAACCAACTTGTACTTTGACCAAAGTTAACTATAAAAGTAACTCATTTAGAAAACAAGTAAGAATTTGTGAAGTAAAAACTTGGGATGGGTTCACATAAGAAAAGCTAAGAAATATGGTGCCTTGCTCTAAGAGGGCTTTGCACCTTGCAAGAATATTAGCTTGCAAACTAAGTATTTTAGCTTGCAAACAATATCACAGATTAACTTGCATCGGTATTGGCTTGCCTTGGTATGAAGTGAGGGTCTAAGTTCTCTTCTCCTTTCTCCTTGTTGTAGAAGTCCTCCCCTTCTTGATGGTCTCCGGTACTAGCGTCTAAAATACGAATACGGGATACACAATCATTCCACCAAACTTACATACTAACTAAGCACACACAAGCTCCACACAATTTAAACTAGCATCCCACACTACTATTAAGTGGGTGGGTGTGTTCCTCTTATTCAAGCAAAAGATATTTCCTCCCATTATCTTATTAAGATTTAATTTCTCTTATGAACAAAATATGACCTAGGTTGACCAAAGTCAACCTCTTCATACTCCTCATTTGAGAAAATGATTTAAATGAGGTTCCATACCTCATACAATTTAATCCTAACATGGTAGTGATTTAATGTCACCAAATAATCAACATGGGATTATATAGACCATGGTCACTACCTCATGTTGACTTACTTGAGACCAAGATTTAAATGAGAGGAAAACCTCTCATACGATTTAACATATAGTTGTAACTAGGTTAACAACTACCATTGAGGTGATTTACCATCCTCAACAATTCCTTGGCTATTCTAACATTAAGGGTATTTACACCAATTATTCTATTCACACAAAGACTACAATTAGGGTGTATTGGTGGGATTGCTTGAGGAAAACAATCTCCTCTCCTTACATGTAAGTGATAGTTTCCAACTAGGGTTTGAGAAATACTTCTCTCTGATTGAAATCTTCTCAAGATTTAATTTCTCAAACAATCATACATGAAATCATGTTGACTCAAGTCAACCATTCATTACCATTATTTGAGAAAATAGATTTAAATGAGGTAGAATACCTCATACCATTTAATACACTACATATGATTTAAATCTCTAAGTAATTCATATAAGTGAGTTTGGCCAGGGGTCCAAACATCACATGAATTCATTTGAGACAAGATTTAAATGAAGTATAAGACTTCATAAGAATTACTTAATAGTTTTGGACAATATTAACTAGTTAAACTAGCCATATTGCTCACTACTAAAACTAGGGCATGATCATGCAAAGTGACCACACCATTTTCTTGCAGAAACAATTGGTGTAAGTCAAATGTGAGCTAAAGGAGTTGGAATTGACTCAATATCTATTTTGGTTGATTTTTAAGAATTATTCTAAGACAGAAAAGTCCCTGTCTTGGTATTTTTGTCCGATTAATTCTACACAAGAACTTGAGGTGGGACCAGTGGCATTGGATAGATATTTTCCTAAGCTTTCCAACGGTATAAAATTCACTAGATTTGGTTTAGCCAATTTGAAAATATTCAATTTCAAAGTGGGGTGCAGTGTTCAAATTCATTTGCAATTTATTAAACTGGATTTGAATAACAGGGCCGGCGGGAAATTAAACGGGCCCAAAGATTTGAAAATGCCCGGGGCAAAGTTGGGCCGGCCCAGCAGTGCGTCCAGCGCGCAGCGGGCCAACTGACAGGGGGAGGTCCACATGTCAGCGGGTGAAACTCACCGAAGCGGTACGGGTGATCGTGGGACGTAGGATTAGATGGCTATCGGGCGGCTGTGGATCGTCGTCGTCGTCGACGCGAGGGCTTGCTGGCACGGCGGCGGTAGGGGGTCGGAGCGGTCGTCGGAGCTCCGGCGGTCGACGGCGAGGTGCGCAGCTACGTTGTCGAAGACGGCGGTCCTCCTGGTAGCAGTGGCGTCTCCGGGGAGGGCTCCAATCGGAGGCGAGCTTCCACGGTGGCGCTCGGCAGTGAGGATGAAATTGAGAGGCTCCGGTGGCTAATCGAGGCGAGGAGGTGGTCGAGGAGATCGAGGGAAGTGAGGCGACGATGATGGTGTGAAGAAAGCGGTGGGAGGAGGCCTCCTTTTATAGGCGCTCGAGGTGGCCGTGGGGTGTGCGGCAGGGCGACATCATCGCGGCGTCTCCGGCGAGCGAATCGGGTCGGCGAGGTAGGCAGTCGCTAGGTGAGGTCGAGGCGGTGCTAGAGCGCTTGCTAGCTAGGTGGGGGTCGGTCTGGTGTGGGCGCGCGACGGCGACGTTCTGGCGGCAGGGTTGCGGGCTTCCGGCGAAGTGGTCGTCGGCGACAAGCGGCGCGAGAGCACGGGTCCTTGTCTGGCGGGTTTGTGTCGCGGCGGCGCAGCTTGCCGTGTAGCTAGGGGGTCCAGGGGAGGTGTGGAGAGAGGGGACGGCGCGTGGCCAGAGTTGGCGGTGGACGCGCCCACGACGTCCACGGCATGGTCCTGGGCTGGTCTGGGTGCGTGTAGTTCGGCCGCTGTCGTCGTCTACCTCGACAGGGGCATGGCTAGGGAGGTCCAGGGATGCATGGTGGCGGGTTTGGGCACCAGGGCCAGAAGTGGAGAGCAAGGGGGAGAGGGGGAGCACGGCATGGCCGGCATGGTGTGTGCATGGCCATGGCTAGGCCATGTCTTGCCCTTCCCTAGGGTTTCTGTGGTGGTGTGAGGCAGAGAGGGGGCAAGGGGACAGGATGGTGTAGGTTGGGGTAGATTATGGGTAGTAGAACACTATTTCAAATAGTGTTGTATTTATGTCATATTTGCACTTTGCAAAATTTGCTCAATTTTGCTTGAGTTCAAAAGGTGGACCAAATTGAAAAGAGTGTGTTTGGTTTGGTTCTAAATGACCAGAGGCAAAGAGAGGTGGTGGTGGAGGAATTTAGAAAATCAAAATATGGCAATTTTCACTAAGTGGGAGATTGTTCCACTTAATTAAAAGTGCCAACTTTGGATGAGCATAGCAATTGATCAAGAAGGATTTTGGCAAGTTGGTCTTTACAAAAAGTGTTCACCTTGATGTGCTCTTGGATGACATGCAAGGGATTGGGAAAGTTTAGTTTGAAAAACTTGAAAAAGAGAGGCTCAAAGTAGTGACCAGAATATAAAGGGCATATTTGACCATTATTGCATGTGAGCCAAAATGGAGTTTGAATTTGATTTGAATTGGGTTTCTTTGATTCCAAAAGTTGTAATAAATGTTGAGTAACATTATTCAACTCATGGTGAAGGCCAAAATGGTCTAGGGTCAAGAGTTACAAAGAATGGCATAAGCCCTATGTGTGGGTTTTGTGATTTTCTCACTTTTATTCTTTTATTTTTCTTTGCTTCAATTTGACAAGAGGGAGGTTTGTTTGATGTTAGATTGCGTTAGGTGAAAGGTTCCAACCATTTTGAGACAAGGTTGGTGCCTAGGTCAAGGTTTGATAAATTGGCCCTAAGTGTATGTGAGGGAAGAAAATGGAAATATCCCACTATTGGATTTCTCTCCATTTGATTGGACTTGACTTGACTCTAAAGTCATTCTTATTAGTTTAGCAACAATTTCAAACCATTGAAACTATTCCAAAAGGTCTAGCTCAAAGATTTGTAAAATTGGCCAAAACACATGAGAGAGGACATGTCAATTTTTCTTATTCTTGTAAGGTGCTCTCCTTGCTTTACTTGAGCAAGGTGGAGGGTCAGGTTAGGGTTAGATTGGGTTCAGAGATGGTTTCACACCATTTGGTAAGAGTAGAAGTGCACAGAACAAGAGTTGGTAAAAATGGCTATGGATCACATATGCCTCTATGCATATGTGGCAATTGGTTTTTAATTTGACTAGGCTTGACCCAATTGATGTTGTTGAGAGTTGAAAAGGTATATAGGAGTGATCCCATCATTCAACTTCAAGTCTAGGGTCAAGATCCTCAATTTCACAAATTGATATTTGGCTCTCATATGCCTCTATGGCATATTACTCTCTTTTTTTGAAAACCTTGTGTTTCACTTTGGATTGGGTTGGAAAAGCACTAGATAAGGTTTAAGAAGACTTTCCAATTCTCTACATAAAGTAGAAAGGCCTAGGGTAAAGTTTTATAAAAATAGCCATGGGCATATATGCCTCTTCTCAAATAAGATTTTTCCTTTTTAATTTTATTTTTCAAAGATTGAAGACAAGAAGGATGAGGTTTAGGATTAAATAAGTTTTGTAATGGTTCACCACCATTTAGCAAAAAGAAAAGGTAGGATTTAATATTTACCAAAAATAAGGCCATAGGCCCACATAAGGCTTTTCCTTTATTTTAGGTTTCTCAAACTAGATTCAAAAGTCTTTTGAAAAGGTTAGGGTTTAGGGTTCTTCTTATTTGATTTCTTTCTCTTTTAACTTTATTTGGTTTGTGATCTTCACTTGATCACTCTAGGGTTTGAGGGTGTATCACACAAGTATACTACACTCATCAAGGCAAAAGCACAATTAATAGGTAGGAGCTCTAAGCATAACACCTTATATAAGAAAAGTTTTTGTTGGCTCTCATTTTTGGAAAAAGGAAATTCATCTTTGCTTTGTTTTGAAATTTGGGGTGTTACACAAACCCTAGCAGCACCATAACACGGTGAGTCCTGTACAATCTTGGTTTAACCTAATTAGTATGCTACATGATCAACTATCTAAGAATCTACTGATTAATGCATCACTATTTTGCAGGGAAAGTTTAGTATGGACAAAAATGATGAGGTGGCTCAAGATGTGTGCACTGATATGCTGCAAGTTAGTATTCGGCAGTTCCGATATAGGCTTAAAAAGGAGTATTGGCCGAAAATTAAAAATCTCACACTGGAGCAAGCATATCTGAAGAAGCCAGATCATGTAGAAGAGAAAAGCTGGAAAGAACTGGTGAAGAGATGGTTTGATGAGAAGTACCAGGTACATAAACGTTATTCCTTTCAATAACAGCTACTGAATTCTTACATTTCTCTGATCTGGATAAATAAAATGCATGTACTGAACATAGGTAGTGTGTCTAAAAAATGGAAAGAACAGAGAAGCTGTGAAACAGTTCCATACCACTGGATCTCGAAGCTATGTTGCTCACTGGGAACTTATAGTAAGTGTTATGAATTTCCCCATACAGTTCATACTTCTGTCATACACAGTGTACAATGGTAATGTGCATTCTACATTTTTTCAAGCAGAAGGCTAAGCAGCAGGAAGAAGAAACCTCTCCAATTGAATTTTTTAGAATCACACACACTAACAAGGATAACATTATGAGTGCTGAAGCAAAAAGTACATATGTAAGAAATATTTCATATTAGCACAATATAATATAATCCAGTTTTGTATGTTGTCCATGCAATGATTGTAATCTTTATGCAGGATAAAATGGTGGCAAAAAAAAACGGCACCACGCAATGAAGATGAACCTGATTTGACTGATTTGCAAATTGTTCAGCTAGTTCTGAGCGAGAAAAGCCCATCCACCACCTGCAACAGCACATTCCTACCAAGATTGGGCGTCGCAACAAGTTCCAGGAAGTCTTCTGTCTCAGCTACACGCATCCGAGAGCTACAACAAAGACTGGCAGGTCAAGAGCAGAACTCCATACAGGCAGCTGAAAGGTACCACAGTGAGATGCAGGCAAGACTGCAAGAATAAGATCAAAAATTTGAAGAGATCAGGAAGAAGCAGGAGGAAGAACTTGAAGCTGTGAAGAAAGCCCAAGAAGAAAAGACTCTGGCTTATGAAAAGAGGCAGAGAGAATTGGATGCCTTGCTTAATTTGCTCTCGAGGACATCCCAGCCACCATCCATGTCTGAATCCCAGGGAAACTGATCTATTGCACCACCGTCCTACAACATTATTAATCATAGGTCTTTTAATTTCTTTGTGTTCCAATTGTAATTTTTCTTATGAATCTTTCGGTCTGTGAGAGACATATATACTTCTTGTGCCACCATTTATGCATGATATTTATTGTCTATTTTTTCATATTTCGCCAATTTTTTTGTTTCCCAAATTTCGCAAATAATTCAAATGCTCTCAAATTTTGTCAAATTCAAAAGGTGACGGAAAATGTCACAACGTCACTATTAAATGAAACCACGTGGCACCAATTTCTGGTCCCACTTGTCAGAAGTTGTGGGTCCCACCAGTCAGCATTATTGGGACCCATATGTCGGCAACAACCTGGTCCCACTTGTCTGAATTTTGTGGATCCCACCGGTCAGAATATTGAGGGCCCAGCTTGTCATAATATTTTGTGGGTCCCACCATGTCAGCGCCGTCGGACCATGTTGTCAGAAGCCAAATGGGACCCACATGTAAGGCCACATATGCTTTTTTTGGACCAATCAGAAACTTCCCAAGATTTAGATATTGACGAAAGTTGCAATTTTTCGTGACAAACCTGTCTGTCAACAATCAACCTTCGATGTTGACGAATTTGCAGGTCGTCACCATCAAACATTTGACGTTGACGAAAAAATGCATACCGTCACCCCCGATATTTTATGATGGAGCTTCCTTGACGAACCCCATGACGATCAAATTTCGTCACCGCGAAGTAATCCTTGACGAAAACTTGCCTTCAAATGACGAAAGTGATTTTTCAAAAAAAAAAGGTTTTCCTTTGTAGTGTCCGTAAGCACTGCACTAATGTAGTAGACTGGCCTTTGGACTCCATACTCGTGACCTTCTTCATGTCGCTCCACCACGATGACGAGGCTGATGACTCTGTTGGTAGCTGCCAGGTAAAGGAGCATGGGCTCTGACTCTCCTGGAGCTGCTAGGATAGGTGGGGAGGTGAGTATTTCCTTCAACCCTTGAAGTGCTGCATCTGCTGCCTCATCCCAGACAAATTTGTCTGTTTTCTTCAATAGCTTGTACAGGGGTAGCGCCTTCTCGCCAAGATGGCTAACAAACATGCTGATTGCTGCAACGCAACCAGTTAGTCGTTGCACATCTTTAAGACAAGTTGGCCTTTTGATGCACAGGATCGCCTTGATTTTCTCCGGGTTAACTTCAATGCCCCTATTAGAGACAATGAAGCCAAGGAGTTTTCCAGCTGGTACGCCAAAGACGCACTTCAGCGGATTCAACTTCATCTTATACCGTCGAAGGTTCTCAAAGGTTTATGTGAGTCCGCTGATCAAGTCGGATCCTTTCCGGGTCATCACCGCGATGTCTTCGACGTAGGCGTGCACGTTCCGGCCAATTTGGTCCTTCAGGCACCGCTGCATCGTACGTTGGTACGTGGCACCTGCGTTTTTCAAGCCAAAAGGCATAGTAACATAGCAGTAAGTGCCAAATGGGGTGATGAATGAGGTCGCCTTTTGGTCGGACTCCTTCATCCGGATCTGGTGATACCCGGAATACGCATCAAGAAAATACAGGAGTTCCGCCCCTGCCGTCGAATCAATGACTTGGTCAATGCGCGGCAGGGGAAACGGATCTTTCGGGCAATGCTTATTCAAGCCAGAGTAATCGATGCACATTCTTAGTATTTCAGAATTCTTTTTGGGTACAAGGACGGGATTTGCGACCCAATCAGTGTGGATAACTTCTATTACAAAACCTGCCTCTAGTAACTTTGCTAATTCCATTCCTATGGCGCGGCGCTTCTTATCTCCAAAGCGTCGCATAGCTTGCTTCACCGGTTTAGCCCCCGGGTTTATATTGAGGTAGTGCTCAGCGAGTTCCCTTGGTACTCCGGATATGTCAGAAGGTTGCCATGCGAAGATATCCATGTTAGCGCGGAGGAACTCGACGAGCGTGTCTTCCTATTTGGGGTCCATGTTGGCTCCGACTGAGACCTGCTTGGTGGTGTCGCCTTCCTTGAAGTTGACTTTCTTGGTCTCTATCGCGGCCTTGAAGGAATTTTTCTATTCGGAGATCTGCTTCTTGGTGGTCTGCATTTCAGTCAGATCCACCGCGGCTTTGTAGCCTTTCAGCTCCTCTCCAGATATCACAGACTCTGCGAAGGCGGCTTCGCCCAACTCGCACTCATGAGCCTTTTTGTAGTCTCCGGAGACGGTAATCATATCGTTGGGACCCGGAATCTTGAGCTTGTTGTAGATGTAGCACGCTCTTGCGTAGAACTTGTGGTAGGTGGGCCTACCGAAGATGACGTGGTAGGAATTCTTGAAGGGCACAACCTCAAACGTGATCTTCTCTTCGTGGAAATTGTGAACATCGCCGAAGGCCACGGGAAGTGTGATGCTACCGAGGGAATTCGCCTTTTTACCCGGAACCACACCATGAAACTCAGTGTTGCTGTGTTTGAGCTGTTCCTTGGTAAGGTTCATCCGCTCCAGAGTCTCCAGGTACATGATGTTCAGGCTGGCTCCGCCATCCATGAGGCACTTGGGAGAAGTCATACCCGTCTATGCGGGGACATACAACCAAGGCATAGCACTCTTTTGGCACAATGGTAGGGTGATCCTGCCTATCAAATGTGCACGGGACTTCCGACCACATGACATACTGCGGCACAGCCGGAACTGTGGCGTTCAGGATCCGAAAAGCTGACTTAGTGGCGCGGACTGTTGGGGTTCCGAGGAAGGTGTGGTACGCGCCCACACTCTTTTTCTCGAAGGGGTTGGATTTACCTGCGGACCCTGCTTTGGGATCCGGCGAGTTATCATCCTCGTCCATCGCCTCGGAACTGTCCTCCTCTTTGTTCTTGTTCTTGCCCTTGCCTCCTTTGCCGCGTGGGCGGTGCTTCCGGGCTTGCTTGTATCCTGCTTCCGGGTCGTTCTTCAGATCATTGACCCACTTGCAGTTGCGGTTAGTATGAGTGGACTTCCCTGTAGCCGGATCCAGATGGGCCAGGCAGGGCATGTCTCTGTACTCTTCGTAGGTTTGGGGAGCGCGGGATCCGGCAGCGGTGACTTCATCACCACACTGCTGGCCCCTGCCGGCTCCGCCTCCGCGACCGCGGCCTCTTCCGCCTCCTTGACCTCCGCGTTGGAACGCTATGGCGACCATCTCGGATCCACCACTTTTCTGGTCATCAGGGGGATTTTTCCTCTTGTGGCCGCTATTGTTACCGTTGTCACGGTTCTTCTTCTGCTGGTGCAAGGGAATTGCTGTGGCTGCGAGATCTCCGCCTGCATCGTCGGCGGCGGCAGTATGATCACTGGCAATGGAGATCATGTCATCCAGAGTCAGTTTATTTGCGTTAGCCAGGCAAGTGAGCTTGTGCCGCAGCAATCCTCCCCTCTGTAGTCCACCTATAAAGGTGTGCATAGCAGTGATGTGATCAACATTTTCACACTCGTTCCTGCATGCCAACCATCGTGTGAGGAAGTTTCTTGAGGTTTCCCCCTTCTTCTAGATACATGCTTGCAAGTCGCTTACTGTGGCAGGCCTTTTGTAGGTGCCCCTAAAGTGTTTCTCGAAGGCTGTCTTCAGGTCGAACCAGCAAAAGATGGAGTTCTTCTCGAGGTCGCTGAGCCAGATCCGGGCTGGACCTACAAGGTACAGCTGAAGCATGCGGCAGGCGATATTAGGGGTTCCTCCGGCAAAGGTTACTGCATTATAGTAATCCTCGATCCAAGTATCCGGCCTTTCCGTGCCATCATAATGCTTCAGGTTTCCTGGTAGCTTGAGGTTCATCCTTGGCTTTGGTTCCTCTCGAATCATCCTGCCGAAGCACTTTGGGCCGATGTAGTCTGTTCTGTATTCGTTGAGGCGTTCCCGCGCATCACGCGAGCCGTGGCGGGGGGATTTTGAGCGTGAGCGAGATCTCCGGCCTCCGCCTCCGCCTCCACCTCCGCCTCACCGCTAGGTGGTGGTGAGGGAGACCTGCGAGGGGGCCGATCCGACCTTTTGCTTCCGCCATCAGACTCTCCGCGCTCCTCGCGGTGCTGGCTCCGGCTCCGGTGACTACCTTCGCCGTGGCGCTGGCTGATGACCCACAAGTATAGGGGATCGCAGCAGTCTTCGCGGGTAGTATAACCCAATTTATTGATTCGACACAAGGGGAGACAAAGAACACTTGGAAGCTTTAACAGCGGAGTTGTCAATTCAGCTGCACCTGGAAACAGACTTGCTCGCAAGAGTTTATCAGTAGTAACAGTTTTATAGCAGTAGCAGTAGTGAAATAACAGCAGCAGAGTAACAGAGACAGCAGTAGTGATTATAGTAAACAGCATGATTAAAATACTGTAGGCACGGGGATGGATAACGGGCGTTGCATGGATGAGAGAAACTCATGTAACAATCATAGCAGGGCATTTGCAGATAATAATAAAACGGTGTCCAAGTACAAAGCAATCAATAGGCATGTGTTCCAATTATAGTCGTACGTGCTCGCAATGAGAAACTTGCACAACATCTTTTGTCCTACCAGCCGGTGGCAGCCGGGCCTCAAGGGAATCTACTGGATATTAAGGTACTCCTTTTAATAGAGTACCGGAGCAAAGCATTAACACTCCGTGAACACATGTGATCCTCACATCACTACCATCCCCTCCGGTTGTCCCGATTTCTGTCACTTCGGGGCCATCGGTTCCGGACAGCAACATGTGTATACAACTTGCAGGTAAGATCATAAAATAATGAATATCATGATGAAACAATAACATGTTCAGATCTGAGATCATGGCACTCGGGCCCTAGTGACAAGCATTAAGCATAACAAGTTGCAACAATATCATCAAAGTACCAATTACGGACACTAGGCACTATGCCCTAACAATCTTATGCTATTACATGACCAATCTCATCCAATCCCTACCATCCCCTTCAGCCTACAGCGGGGGAATTACTCACACATGGATGGGGGAAGCATGGCTGGTTGATGGAGAGGCGTCGGTGGTGATGATGGCGATGATCTCCTCCAATTCCCCGTCCCGGCGGAGTGCCAGAACGGAGACTTCTGGCTCCCGAGACGGAGTTTCACGATGTGGCGGCGTTCTGGAGGCTTTCTGGCGACTTCGACTTCTCTCCGTGCGTTTTTAGGTCGAAGGCAATAAGTAGTCCGAAGGAGGGCGTCGGAGGCCGGCCGAGGGGGCCACACCACAGGGCCGCGCAGGCCCCTCCTGGGCCACGCCGCCCTATGGTGTGGGGCCCTCGGGCCTCCACCTGGTTTGTCCTTTTGGCTCCGCCAATATTCTGGGAAAATAGGGCCTTCTGCATAAATTCCGAGGATTTTCCTGAAAGTTGGATTTCTGCACAAAAACGAGACACCATAGCAGTTCTGCTGAAAATAGCGTTAGTCCGTGTTAGTTGCATCCAAAATACACAAATTAGAGGCAAAACAATAGCAAAAGTGTTCGGGAAAGTAGATACGTTTTGGACGTATCAACTCCCCCCAAGCTTAGCTTATTGCTTGTCCTCAAGCAATTCAGTTAACAACTGAGCGATAAAAGAACTTTCACTAACACATTTGCTCATATGATGTATATATTCTCATGCTATGGCTAATACTTAGGCAGTTCATAATGAGATGCATACAAATAAGATCATCTAACAGCTATGTCAATCATGGAGAGGTACCAACAATTAATTATAAGCATCATGAATCATGTATATAAGCAGGATTGCAATGTTCATAAGAGAGTATGATAAAGTGGTATCTCGCTTGCCCGTATTTGATCGGAAAAACATAAATGCCCAGGCACCTCTGAAGTTCATAGAAAGACTAGAAGTAGAGATTGTCAAAGATAAAAGCATCAAAGTTATACCACAATCAATCATATTTTGAGACAAGCATATTATACTAAAAATGACAGTTGTGCTCTCAAGATAGTGCTCAAAGAAAGAATGGAGACACAACACAAAAGTAAAAGATTGACCCTTCGCAGAGGGAAGCAGGGATTAACATGCGCTAAAGCTTTTCATTTTTTTAAAACAGGAGTAAAATTATTTTGAGAGGTGTTTGTCGTTGTCAACGAATGGTAATGGGTACACCAACTACCTCGCCAACCGGACTTCCAAGAGCGGCTCCCATGAATTATTTTTATGTTTATGTGGCACTCCTTCCAACCTTTCTTTCACAAACCATGGCTAACCGAATCCTCGGGTGCCTGCCAACAATCTCATACCATGAAGGAGTGCCTTTTTATTTTAGTTTTATTATGATGACACTCCCCCCAACCTTTGCTTACACAAGCCATGGCTAACCGAATCCTTCGGTTGCCGTCCAACAATCACATATCATGGAGGAGTGTCTATTTAAGTTAATTAATTTGGGACTGGGAATCCCATTGCCAGCTCTTTTTGCAAAATTATTGGATAAGCGGATGTGCCACTAGTTCATAATGAAAGTCCGTCAAGAGTAAATGACAAGGTTGAAAGTTAAACACCACATACTTCCTCATGAGCTATGAAACATTAACACAAATTGAGAAGCATTTTGAAGGTTTTAAAGGTAGCGCATGAGAATTTACTTGGAATGGTTTGAAATGCCATGCATAGGTATTTATGGTGGACACTTTGGAACAACTTGGTTTTCAGGTGTTTGGAAGCACGAGCAGCGTTCCCGCTCAGTACAAGTGAAGGCTAGCAAAAGACTGGGGAGCGACAAATCAAGAGAGCGAGAATCGTCATAATCATGCTTGCGGCAAAATAAATTAACGGAGGCATAAAAGTGATACAAGAACTCTGAAACAATGTAAATCATAGAGGCTTAATTGACTTTTGTTCAGTCATATGCATGCGTGAACATGTGCCAAGTCGATATAAATGAATTATTCAGAGGAGGATACCACAATGCCATACCTACTTATGAATAAAACAATACAAGCAAACATCCATGACATGCTACTCATATTAATAAATTGGAGCTAAACATGAGAGATCATGAACTACTAGACTTTCTCAAAT
Organism: Lolium perenne; assembly: GCF_019359855.2. NCBI lineage: Eukaryota > Viridiplantae > Streptophyta > Magnoliopsida > Poales > Poaceae > Lolium > Lolium perenne. Next base: position 186,248,605 of record NC_067246.2, on the reverse strand, counting down.
GATATATACCTCGCATGAACCAACTAAGCATGCTCACACGGATGAGTATATGTACAAAAATGAAAACAAATAGAGTTCATACCAGCCTCTCACCACAATCCAATTGTCGTAGATCGTCATCATTGCCTTTCACTTGTGTAGCTTGGATAATATGAAATGAAAACCACGCTCCAGCCACCGAAGACCATTGAACTCATGATGAACTTTACAAACCAAAGAAGAACAGCAAATATTTTTGGTGTTTTCGAATTAGAAACAAGAACAAAAAGAAACAAGCAAACAAAGCAAAATCTTTTTGGGTTTTCTTGTAGCAAACTAGCAATAGCAAATAAAGCGAAACAAATGCAAGAAACCAAAACAAACAAATGATGAAGAGAAACAACAGAAATATTTTTGGTCTTTTTGTGTTTTGGGAAAGAAACAAAGCAAAAACAAGAAATAGCAAACTAGAAGACTCACATAAACACAAAGCAGCAGAAATTTGTCAAACTTGACAGCAGTACAGTACTCGATTTTTAAGAAATTCTTCCACTGCTCAAATCGAAAAGTGTTCAACTAATGAAAGTTAGATAACAACCTAGGGAACATGCACAAAAATTGGCTTCGCAAAATAGTTTTCTGGCTATTTTTGGGAATTTTTTCGGTAACAGTCCAGAATCTGTTTTCAGGCAGCACTTCCCCAAATATCATCTCCCTCTCATTAGAAAACCACTCAAACAAACTAAACAAGTATGTACAAGTATTCAGCAACCATAATATGCAAAGAATGAGTGATGCCGGTATACCTCCCCCCAAGCTTAGGCTTTTGGCCTAAGTGGAGTTCAATCCCATCGAGGCCATGAGGTAGCATCTCCGTAGTACGACGAAGATGGATCATATTCCGGGTATGTGCTAGAGGAGGCACCCGGATACGTGACGGTGTAGTCGTAGGAGGGCTCGGCGTCCTCGGAGTCATGCTGCTAGTGGAAGTCTTGTATCTTCATCTTTTCCTCCACCTCCTCCTTAGTGCGCGACCATGGTAGCCTGTCAATACTGAACAAACCTGGCCGGGGAAGAGGAATTTCCTTCTCATCCCCGTCAGCAAACAACATTCTATAGACCATATTATCTAAAGTGGAATCAGCGGTAACAAAATGATGGCTTTTCATAGCAGCAATATCAAGTCTCCTAGGGGTTAATGGCACATCATTAGAATCAAGAGGAAGTCTTAAATGTGTTAAAATGCGCAATGCAATAGTTCCTCCAAAAATAGGCCCCCTGTTAGACAGGCGGCGAGCAATAAGAGAACCAAGATGATATGATGTTTGTCCAGTAAGTGCAGCATTCAAGAAAGCAAGATGGTAGCTAGAAATATTGCTAGTGTTCTCCCTACCAAGAATGCTAGTAGCAATGTAATAGGCAAAGTACTTAATGGCGGGGAGTTGGATGTTTCTTATCTTGCCACGCTGAATGGTGCGACAATCATCATCGGTGATCCCTCGATAGAGCTCCAACAGATCCCGGGGGTTGTCATCAATCCTCCTTGCTGTACCTACAGGGGCGATATCCAATGCAACACAAAATGCTTCCAAATCCATAGTAATAGGATTACCATAAATCTTGAATGCAACTGTCGGCCCATATTGCTTGTTGTGGAACTTGAAGCTCTCGACGAAGATTTTGGTGAGCATGTAGTATTGCTCCCTTTCATCTCCCACGTAGGCGGCTAAGCCCGCCCTGTTGACGAGGGTGAAGAAATCATCCAATATCCCTGCATTTTTCAGAAAATCATAGCATGGAAAAGACGAAGCATTAGGAGCCCCATTGTCCTCTTCGGGCGCGAAGCTAGGCGCGATGATATCCTCATTGTACGATCGCCTAAGTCGGGTGGCGGTCCTAGAAGGCCTCCCGGTGCTGGTTGTTCCCCTCTGAAACAATTCTCCAAAGTTGAACTTCTTCATCTTCCTTTTCTGAAATTTTTCAACAAGTGATATAAAACTTGATTTGGTGACATATAATCAAGGGGAACTACTATAGGAACTTGCTAGAGTACTAATCATGCATCAAAACTAGTTTATACAACTTAGAACAAGCATGCAAGCTCACTAAACATGTTACCTACAGCAGCAAAATATTCAAGATATACTCAACCAAACAAAATTCTACTTGGATGATCGGAGGAGTCACATACCGGACAGCAAATGTGCCAAATTTTAGACAGAAATCTGGGCTGAGCAAAGATATCGAAAAATCCTGAGCTCTTGAGCAAAAACGCGAGTGAGAGAAAGCTGGTGTTGATTTTTTCGGGAGAGAGAAGAGTCTGGGAGGAAGAGATGCTGAAGTGGGGCAAAGGGGGGCCCACACGCCAGGGTGGCGTGCCCCCCTTGCTGGCCGCACCAGCCTGTGGGGTGCCACCCTGGGGTGCCCCACAGGTCATCCCCAGGTGCTCCCAGGTGCATTTTCGAAAAATAGGACCAACGGTATAATTTTTGTGAATTTTTGAAAACTTTGAAAAATGCACATTTCTGGGTATTAGGTTTATTATTACTGGCCAGGAAATTTTTTGAAATCTCTAATTAACTAAGGAACTTTGCAAATCAAAAGTGCTACAGCAAGTAAAGCAAGTGGAGGAAGAAAGAAATGTTGTTTACCTCCTCTATGCATATAAAAGGTATTTGTTAACAAGGTTGATCAAGTCTTGCCACCAAATAAATTTTACATAGCATATGAAGAAATAAACCTCAAATCAATCATGTTACCTTGAATTGTATCGATATGGATCCAATCATAAGATTTTGATACCCTTCTTTAGGCTCATATACAGGACAATCAATAGTTCCAACTTTGATAGTTCTCACATTAGAAATAGTATTAACTCCACATACTTTTTCAATCCTCTTGGGGAAATAGACGGTATGCTCCTTATCATCAACATTGAAAGTAACCTTTCCTTTATTGCAATCAATAACAGCCCCTGCGGTGTTAAGAAAAGGTCTCCCAAGAATAATAGACATATTATCATCTTCAGGCATTTCCAACACAACAAAATCAGTTAATATCAAGCAGTTATTAGTAACTTGAACAGGAACATCCTCACATATACCAACAGGAATAGCAGTAGATTTATCAGCCATTTGCAAAGATATATCAGTAGGTATCAACTTATCTAAATAAAGTCTCTTATAAAGAGAAAAAGGCATAACACTAACACCGGCTCCCAAGTCACATAGAGTAGTTTTAACATAATTATTCTTAATAGAACAAGGAATAGTAGATATACCTGGGTCGCCTAACTTCTTTGGAACCTTGCCATTGAAAGAGTAATTAGCAAGCATAGTGGAAATCTCCTCATTGGGGATTTTCCTTTTGTTAGTAACAATATCTTTCATATACTTTGAATAAGGAGGCAATTTAATAGCATCAGTCAAAGGGATTTGCAAGAATAAAGGTTTCATCCAATCAAAAAATTTATTATAGTGTTCTTCTTCCTTTGATTTTAGTTTCTTAGCAGGAAAAGGCATTTGCTTTTGCACCCAAGGTTCTCTTTCATTACCATGTTTCTTAGCAATAAAATCTTCTTTAGTATACTTTTTATTTTTATCATGCTTTTCAGGTTCATCTTCAACTTCTTCTTTATCAGAAGCATCATTCTTATCATTATCATTATCATTATCATGTTCATTACCACTTTCAGTTTCAGCATCAGAAATAGAAATACTATTAGGATCATTAACAGGTTCAGAGGATTCTACAACATTTTTATGTTTCTTCTTCTTTTTCTTCTTAGAAGGAGCACTAGGTTCAATGCGTTGAGAATCTTGTTCAATTCTTTTGGGATGCCCTTCAGGATATAGAGGATCCTGGGTAGAGACACCACCTCTAGTTGTTACTTCATAAGCATGTTTCTCTTTAGAATTATTATTAAGCAAGTCATTTTGCACTTTAGTGAGTTGATCAATTTGAGTTTGAATCATTTGAAAATGTTTAACAAGCATCTTAACATCATTGGAGGTTCTCTCCACAATATCATGCAAATTGCTAATAGCTTGAGAATTTTCCATTAGATGATTCTCTACTCTCATATTAAAATTTTCTTGCTTAACAATATAATTATCAAACTCATCTAAGCATTGTGCAGGAGGTTTTGAATACGGAATATCTTCCCTAGTAAAGCGTTGAAGGGAGTTTACCTCAATCATGGATGAAGGGGGATTTATCTCACATATATCTTCTATGGGAGGTAGATTCTTCACATCTTCGGATTTAATACCTTTCTCCTTGAGAGACTTCTTAGCTTCCCTCATATCTTCATCATTCAATTCAATTAAACCCCTCTTCTTCAATATTGGCATTGGAGTTGGTTCAGGTGTATTCCAATCATCATGATTCCGGCTTATTTTAGCCAATAATTCTTCAGCTTAAATGCAGGAGTTCTTTTCCTGAAAACACAACCAGCACAACTATCCAAATATGCTCTAGATTCAATGGTTAGTCCACTATAAAATATATCAAGTAGATCATTCTTCTCTAAATCATGTCCAGGTCGAGCTCTAATAAGAGAACAAAATCTTGCCCATGCCGCAGGCAATTTCTCTTCATCTCCCTGGTCAAATCTATAAATTCTCTATAAAGCAGCATGTTGAGCACTAGCAGGAAAGTATTTTCGAAAGAAAACATCACGCAAATCAGTTGGACTTTTAATAGAACCAGGAGGCAAATTGTTATACCATGTTTTAGCATCATCCTTTAATGAGAAAGGAAAATTTTTAATGACAAAGTAAGTACGCATCTTGTCATCATCAGAAAACAAGCTACTCATAGAAGAAAGTTCATTCATGTGTTCTACAGCACTTTCTTTTCCAGTACCACAAAAGGGTGCTTTCTCTACAATAGCTATATGAGATAGATCAAGAGAAAAATCATAATCTTTATCCTTAATGCATATAGGAGATGTGGCAAATTTAGGATCAGGAGATAGCTTATGTCTAACAGTATATTGTGTGAGAAACTTTTTAATTTTACTTGCATCAGCAGTAGCATTGCATCTATTAATAAAATCATCATTAAGCTCCACATAATCTTCATCAGGATCATCACTAGAATAATCAAGTTCAGGTGAACTAACAGGTGTAGTGGCATTTTCATTAGGAGTTTCAGCATTTTCAATTTGTCTAGACCTAGCAATTGTAGCATCTAGAAAGGATCCCAATGAACCACTATCATCAAGCACAGCAGAAACATTATCAATATTGTGAGAGTTTTCAGATTCAGCAGAAGTACCAACAAGTGAAGCTTGCGGCGGTGAAACAAGTTGACTTATCACAGATGGTGAATCAAGTGTAGCAGAGGTACTCAGAGTTGTACCTTTTCTTGTAGTGGATGGTAATATGGCGACTTTAGAATCGCGAGGTTTACCCATGATGGAGAATTTGTAGCGAACAATATCAATCCAAGTGAACTTCCAAATAAAGCTATGCTCCCCGGCAATGGCGCCAGAAAACAGTCTTGATGACCCACAAGTATAGGGGATCGCAGCAGTCTTCGCGGGTAGTATAACCCAATTTATTGATTCGACACAAGGGGAGACAAAGAACACTTGGAAGCTTTAACAGCGGAGTTGTCAATTCAGCTGCACTTGGAAACAGACTTGCTCGCAAGAGTTTATCAGTAGTAACAGTTTTATAGCAGTAGCAGTAGTGAAATAACAGCAGCAGAGTAACAGAGACAGCATTAGTGATTATAGTAAACAGTAGGATTAAAATACTGTAGGCACGGGGACGGATAACGGGCGTTGCATGGATGAGAGAAACTCATGTAACAATCATAGCAGGGAATTTGCACATAATAATAAAACGGTGTCCAAGTACAAAGCAATCAATAGGCATGTGTTCCAATTATAGTCGTACGTGCTCGCAATGAGAAACTTGCACAACATCTTTTGTCCTACCAGCCGGTGGCAGCCGGGCCTCAAGGGAATCTACTGGATATTAAGGTACTCCTTTTAATAGAGTACCGGAGCAAAGCATTAACACTCCGTGAACACATGTGATCCTCACATCACTACCATCCCCTCCGGTTGTCCCGATTTCTGTCACTTCGGGGCCATCGGTTCCGGACAGCGACATGTGTATACAACTTGCAGGTAAGATCATAAAACAATGAATATCATGATGAAACAATAACATGTTCAGATCTGAGATCATGGCACTCGGGCCCTAGTGACAAGCATTAAGCATAACAAGTTGCAACAATATCATCAAAGTACCAATTACGGACACTAGGCACTATGCCCTAACAATCTTATGCTATTACATGACCAATCTCATCCAATCCCTACCATCCCCTTCGGCCTACAGCGGGGAAATTACTCACACATGGATGGGGGAAGCATGGCTGGTTGATGGAGAGGCATCGGTGGTGATGATGGCGATGATCTCCTCCAATTCCCCGTCCCGGCGGAGTGCCAGAACGGAGACTTCTGGCTCCTGAGACGGAGTTTCGCGATGTGGCGGCGTTCTGGAGGCTTTCTGGCGACTTCGACTTCTCTCCGTGCGTTTTTAGGTCGAAGGCAATAAGTAGTCCGAAGGAGGGCGTCGGAGGCCGGCCCAGGGGGCCACACCACAGGGCCGCGCGGGCCCCTCCTGGGCCGCGCCGCCCTATGGTGTGGGGCCCTCGAGCCTCCACCTGGTTTGTCCTTCTGGCTCCGCCAATATTCTGGGAAAATAGGGCCTTCTGCATAAATTCCGAGGATTTTCCTGAAAGTTGGATTTCTGCACAAAAACGAGACACCAGAGCAGTTCTGCTGAAAACAGTGTTAGTCCGTGTTAGTTGCATCCAAAATACACAAATTAGAGGCAAAACAATAGCAAAAGTGTTCGGGAAAGTAGATACGTTTTGGACGTATCACTGGCTACCATGGCCGTTCCGGCTCCTGCGGGGCTCCGGGTCGCGTTCTTAGTTCCGACTCCTCCTGGGCTCGGGCTCGCGATCGTTGATCTGGCTCCGGCGAGGTTCCGGCGTTCGCTCCCTGTTCCTATTTCTTGAGGGCAGCACGTTGTCGCGGATGTTGATTCCGCCAGGCCCATGGGGCCTGGTGTTTCCGGCTGGACTACGGCGGCGAGGGGGACGCGGATATCCATTAGGTGGAGGAGAGGGATTGCGGTACTTGTCCTTACCACTGTACATTGCATCCTTTCCCTTTCTTGGATCTGACGGAGGCATCTTTGATGGTATAGGGATTGGATTTGCGTGTTCTCTGGTTTTCCTTCTGCGTTCCGAGGATCCGGTTCGCGATTCGTCATCACGATGGTGATTGTCGTAGGCGTCCTTCTGCGCGGTGGAGATGCAATGCTCCGGGTTGGATTCCAACTTGCGCGAAGTGTCTGCCTTGCTCTGCTGCTTCATTGCTGAAGCCACAAGCGTACGGACGTAGTTGATGTCGATTTCCTCGTCCTTTTTCTTCAAGATCTCCGCAGCCTTCTTCATATTGTCCTTTGGAGTGGCGTACGGCTGCTGCTCGGTCGGAGTCGCGAAGGTGATCTTGCGGGGAGCTATATTTTCTCGCCGGATTTTATCGACCTCCTGTTGAGCCTCAGCGATCTTGTCCTCCCAATGCTTCCGGAGTTCCTTGACTTTCACCAGTCCTTCGTCCACCTCCTGCTCGCACTGGAGAAAGCCTTCGACGAAAATCGTGGCTTCCTTCCTCTCGTCAAGCATTGCGGTTGCGGTTTGGGCAAATTTCTTGGCTGTGGCTAGCATCTCCAGTCTCTTTGCTTCTAGCGCTTCCGCGTCTTTGGGAGTAATGGGTTTGTTGAGAATATCCGAGTGATAGATTGCGTCCATGCCTGCTTGTTCAACCATCTCCTCAGGGGACAGGACTTCCTTATGCGGTCGTTCCCGTGAAAGTGGAGATCCTTCACGGGATGGCTGTGGATCGGAGTGGGTGTTTTCATCTTCTGATTCGCGTTGATCCAGCGCCGCCAATGTCGCAAGGACTTGTTTAGGCTGGGCGGATTCAACTTCAGGTTGGTCACAGTATCCGTATTCCTTCAGCTTGCGATCAAACTCTTCAGTGTCCATGGAGGGGATATCCCCGGAAATTGGGCTTAGGTTGCCCAGGATCGACTCTTCAACCGGAGCTCCGCTTTCTCCGACAGCCTCCTGCTGATCCGGAGCAACGTTGTTTTCCGGTGCCTCGACCTGCTCGGGGCCAGCTCCGTCTTCTTGAGGGGCGGTTCCGGCGGTATGGGCCAGGAAGTGTACAAAGTGACACCTTTGCTTCTCTAACACCTGGGAGTCCCAGGCGGATCTGCATTGGTCTTCCACCGTTATTTCCTGCACAGGGGCGGATTGGGTGGGTTTTGATTTTTCCAGATCCAAGGCGGAATCTTCCTTGGGAAGCTCCTGCATCTCAGATCGGATCTTCGCGACTGCGTCCTGCTCAGCGGCGATCGCGTCAGCGTTACTTACCAGCGGGTTTCCATCGGAATCGACGGTTTCCCCGATGAAGATGTGTATGCCGCCAACTGAGACGATGGAGAGCTTGACGGGGTTTGTCTTAGCCGGAATCCAGCACTCATCCGGAGGGACGAACGGCAGATTTCCGGCGTAAAGGACGCGCCCCACTGCGATGGTGTCGTCGTAGCTTCCCATGGCGGAACCCTCCCGGTTCCGGCCTCCAGACGCCGCATGCCCCACGGTGGGCGCCAATGATACGCGTACAGCACGCGTCCGTTGGGAACCCCAAGAGGAAGGTGTGATGCGTACAGCGGCAAGTTTTCCCTCAGTAAGAAACCAATGTTTATCGAACCAGTAGGAGCCAAGAAGCACGTTGAAGGTTGGTGGCGGCGAGATGTAGTGCGGCGCAACACCAGGGATTCCGGCGCCAACGTGGAACCTGCACAACACAACCAAAGTACTTTGCCCCAACGAAACAGTGAGGTTGTCAATCTTACCGGCTTGTTGTAACAAAGGATTAGATGTATAGTGTGGATGATGATTGTTTGCAGAAAACAGTAGAACAAGTATTGCAGTAGATTGTATTCGATTAAAAGAATGGACCGGGGTCCACAGTTCACTAGAGGTGTCTCTCCCATCAGATAAATAGCATGTTGGGTGAACAAATTACAGTTGGGAAATTGACAAATAGAGAGGGCATGACAATGCACATACATGATATGATGAATATTGTGATATTTAATTGGGCATTACGACAAAGTACATAGACCGCTATCCAGCATGCATCTATGCCTAAAAAGTCCACCTTCAGGTTATCATCCGAACCCCTTCCAGTATTAAGTTGAAAACAACAGACAATTGCATTAAGTATGGTGCGTAATGTAATCAGTAACTACATCCTCGGACATAGCATCAATGTTTTATCCCTAGTGGCAACAGCACATCCACAACCTTAGAACTTTCTGTCACTGTCCCAGATTTAATGGAGGCATGAATCCACTATCGAGCATAAATACTCCCTCTTGGAGTTAAGAGTAAAAACTTGGCCAGAGCCTCTACTAATAACGGAGAGCATGCAAGATCATAAACAACACATAGGTAATAGATTCATAATCAACATAACATAGTATTCTCTATCCATCGGATCCCAACAAACACAACATATAGCATTACAGATAGATGATCTTGATCATGTTAGGCAGCTCACAAGATCCGACAATGAAGCACAATTAGGAGAAGACGACCATCTAGCTACTGCTATGGACCCATAGTCCAGGGGTGAACTACTCACTCATCACTCCGGAGGCGACCATGGCGGTGAAGAGTCCTCCGGGAGATGATTCCCCTCTCCGGCAGGGTGCCGGAGGCGATCTCCTGAATCCCCCGAGATGGGATTGGCGGCGGCGGCGTCTCTGGAAGGTTTTCCGTATCGTGGCTCTCGATGCGGGGGTTTCGCGACGAAGGCTATAAGTAGGCGGAGGAGATAGGTCAGGGGGCCACACGAGGGCCCCACACGCTAGGCCGGCGCGGCCAAGGGCTGGGCCGCGCCGCCCTAGTGTGTCGCCAGCTCGTGGCCCCACTTCGTATCATCTTCGGTCTTCTGGAAGCTTCGTGTGAAAATAGGCCCCTGGGCGTTGATTTCGTCCAATTCCGAGAATATTTCCTTACTAGGATTTCTGAAACCAAAAACAGCAGAAAACAACAACTGGCTCTTCGGCATCTCGTTAATAGGTTAGTGCCGGAAAATGCATAAATATGACATAAAGTATGCATAAAACATGTAGATATCATCAATAATGTGGCATGTAACATAAGAAATTATCGATACGTCGGAGACGTATCAACATCCCCAAGCTTAGTTTCTGCTCGTCCCGAGCAGGTAAACGATAACAAAGATAATTTCTGGAGTGACATGCCATCATAACTTTGATCATACTATTGTAAGCATATGTAATGAATGCAGCGATCAAAACAATGGTAATGCAATGAGTAAACAAATGAATCATATAGCAAAGACTTTTCATGAATAGTACTTCAAGACAAGCATCAATAAGTCTTGCATAAGAGTTAAATCATAAAGCAATAATTCAAAGTAAAGGTATTGAAGTAACACAAAGGAAGATTAAGTTTCAGCGGTTGCTTTCAACTTGTAACATGTATATCTCATGGATAGTTGTCAATGTAAAGTAATATAACAAGTGCAATATGCAAGTATGTAGTAATCAATGCACAGTTCACACAAGTGTTTGCTTCTTGAGGTGGAGAGAAATAGGTGAACTGACTCAACATGAAAGTAAAAGAATGGCCCTTCGCAGAGGGAAGCATTGATTGCTATATTTGTGCTAGAGCTTTGGTTTTGAAAACAAGAAACAATTTTGTCAACGGTAGTAATAAATCATATGTATTATGTAAATTATATCTTACAAGTTGCAAGCCTCATGCATAGTATACTAATAGTGCCCGCACCTTGTCCTAATTAGCTCGGATTACCTGGATTATCATCGCAATGCATATGTTTTAACCAAGTGTCACAAAGGGGTACCTGTATGCCGCCTGTACAAAGGTCTAAGGAGAAAGCTCGCATCGGATTTCTCGCTATTGATTATTCTCAACTTAGACATCCATACTGGGACAACATAGACAACAGATAATGGACTCCTCTTTTATGCATAAGCATTCAACAATTATTAATTTTCTCATATGAGATTGAGGATATTTGTCCAAAACTGAAACTTCCACCATGGATCATGGCTTTAGTTAGCGGCCCAATGTTCTTCTCTAACATTATGCATGCTCTAACCATTCTAGTGGTAAATCTCCCTTACTTCAGACAAGACGAACATGCATAGCAATTCACATGATATTCAACAAAGAGTAGTTGATGGCGTCCTCAGGAACATGGTTATCGCACAACAAGCAACTTAATCTATACCTAATAATAAAGAAAATAAGGTTTCTTGTCGGTCCATTTTTTATTACCCTTAAAATTGGTTAAAATTACATCATATGCCACCGGTAAGTTAGATTTGCTATGTTTTCCTTCGCCACACACGTGTGACTTCTTGACCCGGTGCTTCTGGTCCGTGCGCTGGTCCGTGGCCGACGCTGATTCTTCCTAACCATATCATAGTCAGGTCCGGCTTTGCATTGTCCTAAGCTGCCTCCAATCTGTGTCAACACGATTGAGCCTGCTCCTTATATACCGCTGAGTACACGTACGGGCCGTCAAATCCGTCCGGCCACGAGAAAAGATACACAATCGATCTGTTCAAGACGCCATCGCCATGTTGGTCTCCGGCAGGCGGTGAACCTTGCCGCTCGATTTCCGTCGTCTGATACTGATCAATGTGGCCGATCAGCCACCCGACTCCCTCCGCTAGAGATCGTCCGGGCATCCCAACAAGTGGGGACAACGAGCCGGAGGTGCCTGGGTGATTGAGCAAGCTCCGCGTCGATCCTGACAACAGGGACGGGGACGGGAACGAGTTTTACGACTCAGGGCTGTTTCTGGATCGAGAGATGCGATTTTGGGATTTGGCTGATTTCGCCTCTCGTGTGGAACAAGAGAAAAAAGCACTGGCTCCAATGTTTCTCAGCTGCGGCCCCTCCAAGTCGGTGACCTGGACGTCACCGTGCCCTACTGCTGGCGCAAGAGCCCCCTCCGCTTCCTCTCCTACTTCGCATGTGAGGTCGTGCTGTTCGAGAGGAGCTGGTCAGGTGCTCGGATCTGCCGGCTTCGACTCTGCTTTCAGTCATCCACCGTCACGCCGCTAATTTCCTGAGCCACCAACCCCCATCCTCACCTGCGACATTGTCTGCGGCGCCCCTTCGACTCGGTGACGCAGCGAGTGCAGACAACTCCGAACAAGAACCAGCACTTTTCCTCAAGCTCATCCGCTCCACATCCCCAATATCCCCTTCTGGAGAAGTCCCCTGGTCGGAGTCCGCGAGCAGCTGCGACGTGGGCAGCAGCTAGGTCCCTTGCCTGAACAGGCAGCCACCAACGCCGCGGCTTTGGTCTTCCTCGCGGAGGGCTGCAGTTCTCACCACATGAGCTTCTCCATCAAACGCGCTTCCTGGCATCTCTGTACATACACGCCTAGCGCTGCTGCAAAGGGCCATCCCAACTCGCAATCGCCGCTACAAATCGTAGCCGGATGCCATAGTGCTGCTGCAAAGGGCCATCCCAACTCGCAATCGCTGCTACAAATCGTAGTAGCTGGATGACATAGTGCTGCTGCATGCTGACTGAATGCATTATATACAACCTCACATATTGACGCACATACAGCTTACTTCGTAATTTGTAGTTCTAGCTTCTTTCGTAATTTGTACGTATACTTTTGCCGTCAACCTGGTGTGCTTAAACTGCTGCATGTTCTTCATGTACTTAGACTAATTTGGTATCTACTAATGTTGGCTAGCACGTACTTCCTCCTATCCAATTTTTTGGCCCAATTTTATTTAGATACACATGTATCTACAAATAAAACACATTTACATACATTTGTATCTAGGCTAATTAGTTTGGATCGGAGAGAGTAGAATTATACGTGAACAATTATTTTGGATAGTACCGATCTTTTTTGACAAAAAGTTCATTGCTCTATTCCCAGTGGAACGCACGGGTTTTGTCCTATTTATTAAAAATATACTGCGATTGCCAAGGAGTATGTAAGTGATTTTAATTAGAAATTTATTTATCACGGAGTAAATAGACACGTACATCGGTTGACTGAATCAAGAAAGGAGAGGCAACAATTTTCAACAATAATTCAATTTCATATGAGAATCGACATATTTCTTTTTGCAAGTTTTTTATAAGGAATGAGGGCCTCTCATTTGTTTCACCCTACGGCTGCACCGTCAGAAATTACCCTACCAACATGTGTTCTACTAATGAGATTTTTACTACAGTTTATAACCTTAAATATTGAAAAGCAATATCAAAAGTAACGTGATGAATTCTTTTGTAAACCATGCACATGTAGAAGCACATGTACCTCACACACAACCTATCGAGTAAAATTGTCTTTTGTAACCGATTGATACATGAGTTACTTAAATTTAAATACTTTTGGTCGGAATGAAAAAAAGATGAAACGTTACAAAAAGCACAAGACATCATAAAAATAGATTTTAGGTAACTAATGGAACAGAAGTCCAATGGTTAGGCTATTTAAACAAAATGCTCAAATTTTACCATGGTGTGCTTATTCATCATTTTGTCATGTCATCTTATAATAGGATCACGTATCGATAGATTTTGGGATAAATTTGTGTCGTGACAATGATTATCGTCAAAAACACTAGGCCATGAGCGGAATATTTACAACCAAAATCAATACGTAAGTGGTCAATGATGTCAACATGAGTAAGAGTAGATTAAAGAAATTTTCAATCAACCCGTAGCAACGCACGGGCAATTTTCCTAGTAAGAGATAAAGTGCATAAGTACATATTCAATACTACAATAGTTTTTAGGCTATTTGTCCGATGAGCTATATATTGCAAAGGTAAAGAATGGAAATTTTAAAGGTAGCACTCAAGCAATTTACCTTGGAATGGCGGAGAAATACCATGTAGTAGGTAGGTATGGTGGACACCAATGGCATAGTGGTTGGCTCAAGGATTTTGGATGCATGAGAAGTATTCCCTCTCGATACAAAGTTTAGGCTAGCAAGGCTATTTGAAACAAATACAAGGATGAAGCGGTGTAGCAAAACTCACATAAAAGACATATTGTAAACATTATAAGACTGTACACCGTCTTCCCTGTTGTTCAAACTCTTACTAGAAATTATCTTGACCTTAGAGAGACCAATTATGCAAACCAAATTTTACCAAGCTCTATGTATTTCTTCATTAATAGGTGCAAAGTATATGATGCAAGAGCTTAAACATGAGCACAACAATTGCCAAGTATCACATTATCCAATACATTTTAGCAATTACTACATGTAGCATTTCCCGATTCAAACCATATAACAATTTAACGAAGAAGATTCAACCTTCGCCATGAATATTATGAGTAAAGCCTAAGGACATACTTGTCCATATGCAACAGCGGAGCGTGTCTCTCTCCCACACAATGAATGCTAGGATCCATTTTATTCAAACAAAACAAAAACAAAAACAAACCGACGCTCCAAGCAAAGTACATAAGATGTGATGGAATAAAAATATTGTTTCACTAGAGGAACCTGATAATGTTGTCGATGAAGAAGGGGATGCCTTGGGCATCCCCAAGCTTAGATGCTTGAGTCTTCTTGAAATATGGAGGGGTGAACCACCGGGGCATCCCCAAGCTTAGAGCTTTCACTCTCCTTGATCATATTGTATCATCTCCCTCTCTTGATCCTTGAAAACTTCCTCCACACCAAACTCAAAACAACTCATTAGAGGGTTAGTGCACAATTAAAATTTACATGTTCAGAGGTGACACAATCATTCTTAACACTTCTGGACATTGCACAAAGCTACTGAAAGTCAATGGAATCGAAAAATCCATCAAGCATAGCAAAACAAGCAATGCGAAATAAAAGGCAGAATCTGTCAAAACAGAACAGTTCATAAAGACGAATTTCTAAGAGGCACCAGAATTTCTCAAATGAAAATGCTTAAATTTAATGAAAGTTGCGTACATATCTGAGGATCACTCACGTAAATTGGTATAATTTTCTGAGTTACCTACAGAGAATTAGGCCCAGATTCGTGACAGCAAAGAAATCTGTTTCTGCGCAGTAATTCAAATCTAGTATGAACCTTACTATCAACGACTTTACTTGGCACAACAATGCACAAAACTAAGATAAGGAGAGATTGATACAGTAGTAACAACTTCCAAGACTCAAATATAAAATAAAAGTACTGTAGTAAAAACTTGGGTTGTCTCCCATAAGCGCTTTTCTTTAATGCCTTTCAGCTAGGCGCAGAAAGTGTATATCAAGTATTATCAAGAGATGGTGCACCAACATTACCTTGGGTTTTGCACCTACCTTTCTTGTTCTTTTTCTTACTCTTTGTTTTAGGGAATACATGTCTACCCCCAGTGTAGAGGTGAATTTTAGGGTGCCTTCTCCCATATCTATGACTGCTCCCAATAGTTTTAGCAGGGATCTTCCGAGTGTGATTTGTCCTGTTCCTACACATTCAATAACAAGATAATCAATGGATATTGTTCTTCCAAGAATGGTTGTATGCACACCCGCAGCTATTCCCTTAGGAATTATAACAGAGTTATCAATAAGAGTTATTCTTCTCCCCCTTCAACGAATCCCCAAAGTGCCAAAGATTCATGAATACTCTTAGGCATAAGGCAAAATTCAGACATAATATCACAATTGGCATGAAGAGTTTGATCACCGATAACAACTTTAATAGTAGGATCCCATAATGAAGGTTCAGAGTTCACTAAAACTTTATCAAGACGGTTACGAACATATCTATAATTTTCGTTCAAGCGAGATGTACTTGTCTCAAGAGTATTTAATCTATTATAAATGCTAATAAGGGCTGAATCAAAGTTATTAGCTGAATCATGTGATGCAACCAACTTCTTTATGGCATTAAAAGCTTGATCCCCATTGCAATGAAGGAAATCTCCTCCCACTAAAGCATCCAAGGCATATCTATAGAGAATCATAAGCCCAAAATAAAAGTTACTAAGGAGCAAACTTAGAGTCATTTGAGGTTCAGCTTTACGATAAGAATCAAAAATTCTGGACCAAGCATCTTTAAAACTTTCCTCATCCCCTTGTTTAAAAGTGAAGACTAATTCCTCAGGTGAAGAAGTAACAGGTGCAGAACTAGACATGGTAACAAAAGTAAAATGCAAGTAACTAAATTTTTTGTGTTTTTGATATAGAGTGCAAACAAGATAGCAAATAAAGTAAAACTAGCAAATAATTTTTTTGTATTTTGATTTAGTGTAGCAAACAAAGTAGTAAATAAAATAAAGCAAGACAAAAACAAAGTAAGGAGATTGGAGGTGGAGACTCCCCTTGCAGTGTGTCTTGATCTCCCCGGCAACGGCGCCAGAAAAAGAGCTTGATACGCGTACATCACGCGTCCGTTGGGAACCCCAAGAGGAAGGTGTGATGCGTACAGCGGCAAGTTTTCCCTTAGTAAGAAACCAAGGTTTATCGAACTAGTAGGAGCCAAGAAGCACGTTGAAGGTTGGTGGCGGCGAGATGTAGTGCGGCGCAACACCAGGGATTCCGGCGCCAACGTGGAACCTGCACAACACAACCAAAGTACTTTGCCCCAACGAAACAGTGAGGTTGTCAATCTCACCGGCTTGCTGTAACAAAGGATTAGATGTATAGTGTGGATGATGATTGTTTGCAGAAAATAGTAGAACAAGTATTGCAGTAGATTGTATTCGATTAAAAGAATGGACCGGGGTCCACAGTTCACTAGAGGTGTCTCTCCCATAAGATAAATAGCATGTTGGGTGAACAAATTACAGTTGGGCAATTGACAAATAGAGAGGGCATGACAATGCACATACATGATATGATGAATATTGTGAGATTTAATTGGGCATTAGGACAAAGTACATAGACCGCTATCCAGCATGCATCTATGCCTAAAAAGTCCACCTTCAGGTTATCATCCGAACCCCTTCCAGTATTAAGTTGAAAACAACAGACAATTGCATTAAGTATGGTGCGTAATGTAATCAATAACTACATCCTCGGACATAGCATCAATGTTTTATCCCTAGTGGCAACAGCACATCCACAACCTTAGAACTTTACATCCTTTGTCCCAGATTTAATGGAGGCATGAACCCACTATCGAGCATAAATACTCCCTCTTGGAGTTAAGAGTAAAAACTTGGCCAGAGCCTCTACTAATAACGGAGAGCATGCAAGATCATAAACAACACATAGGTAATAGATTCATAATCAACATAACATAGTATTCTCTATCCATCGGATCCCAACAAACACAACATATAGCATTACAGATAGATGATCTTGATCATGTTAGGCAGATCACAAGATCCGACAATGAAGCACAATTAGGAGAAGACGACCACCTAGCTACTGCTATGGACCCATAGTCCAGGGGTGAACTACTCACTCATCACTCCGGAGGCGACCATGGCGGTGAAGAGTCCTCCGGGAGATGATTCCCCTCTCCGGCAGGGTGCCGGAGGCGATCTCCTGAATCCCCCGAGATGGGATTGGCGGCGGCGGCGTCTCTGGAAGGTTTTCCGTATCGTGGCTCTCGGTACTGGGGGTTTCGCGACGAAGGCTATAAGTAGGCGGAGGAAATAGGTCAGGGGGCCACACAAGGTCCCCACACGCTAGGCCGGCGCCGCCCTAGTGTGTCGCCAGCTCGTGGCCCCACTTCGTATCATCTTCGGTCTTCTGGAAGCTTCGTGTGAAAATAGGCCCCTGGGCGTTGATTTCGTCCAATTCCGAGAATATTTCCTTACTAGGATTTCTGAAATCAAAAACAGCAGAAAACATCAACTGGCTCTTCGGCATCTCGTTAATAGGTTAGTGCCGGAAAATGCATAAATATGAGTATGCATAAAACATGTAGATATCATCAATAATGTGGCATGGAACATAAGAAATTATCGATACGTCGGAGACGTATCAGCCAACTGTCGTTGCCTAATCGACGGTGCCTCGGAGGAGGGATCCTCACGAGGGGGAGAAGAAGTAGGGGCCATAGGGCGGAGTGCACACGGGACGGTGGTACGCGATTTACCCAGCTTCGGAACACCTGCACGATGACAGGGCCTACTGCTGCTTGTCTGGAATTATCTGGGCGCTTTCGCGATGTTACAATGAGTTGTGGTTGTGCCTCTAGGGCTCCCGGGATCCGGCTTATAAAGGCGCACGGATCTAGGGTTTACATGGAGAGTCCTAGCCGGATTACAGGTTGCCTAACTACGGTACAATGTCTTGCCGTGCACGTCAAGGATCCGCCTTCCCTTATACGTCGTACCGGATCCGGGTTCCTCATGGGCCTCATGGATCCGGGTTCCTCCAAAGGTCGGTCGGATCCGGCTTCCCTATCCTGGGCCGGATTTCATCCTTCAGGATCAACAGCAACTGGACCACCCGATGGGCCACACGCCTCATCACCATCTATGGGCCACCCGGGCTTGCCGCATCTAGGCACTGTCGATGGTACACCCATGAAGTATACCCACAACACTCGCCATCCCGGTCGGTCGGCCAACTACACCATAGCGGAGGACAAGTTGCTTTGCAAGACGTGGTTGCCAATTGGAATGGATCCAACAACCGGTACCGATCAAACAAGAGAAACATATTGGATGAGGATGATGGAGTACTTCAACACACACAACACAAGTGGGAACGAGCGAACCATGCGCTCACTTCGGTCCCGTTGGTCCGGCATCAACACCAATTGCCAAAAATGGGCGGGCGTGCAAGCCAACGTCGATGTTCTTAATCCAAGTGGCAGAAATGAGAATGATAGGGTAAGCCATTCTACTACTATGTTGACCATATGGCTCATATGTGAAGAATCCGGTTCTAGTTCATATAGCTCATCTATTTTCTTTTCCGCATATGTGTAGAACTCTATGGCTCAAGGATTGTTTAGGGATGTGGGAAAGAAGAACAAGAAAGGCAACAAAATTCTTGGCAAGCCATTCACCTTGCATCATTGCTATGAAGTTCTAGGGAATGAAGAAGAGTGGAAGACCCGCGGCAAGTTGGATGCGGCAACTATGGCGGCCAATGCTACCGGTGATGCAACAATCATCGATGATGATGATGATTTAAGTGATGAAGGCAAGAAGAGAAGCTCCAGTCCTCACTCGGTCAACAATGGGTGGAGGAATGTGCATGGTAGGAAGACCGCCAAAGATATGAAGGGAAAGAAGGCCGGAGATGACAACATTGCAATGGCTATGGAAAGGATTGCAAATGCACGGTTGCAAGCAAATGAAGATAGGAAGATGGCAAGAAACTTGGAGAAAGAGGCTATGGATGCTATTGAAGCTCGGAGAGCCGCTTTGGAGGAGAGGATTGCCGCCAACGAGGAGAGGAAGTTGGCTTTGGAGGAGAAGAGGCAAGCCACCGAGAGCGTCTACGCCTAGCGGAGGAGGAGAGGAAGCTTTTCTTCATGGATAGTTCCCAAATGGATGAGAGGCAAAAGGAGTACATCAAACTTGCTCACGACGAAGTGTTGGCCAAGAAGAGATTGTTGATGGCCAACATGAACACACCCACGGCCGGCATGTTTGGAGGAGGCATGTTTGGAGGAGGCATGCCGACGTTTGGAGGAGGCATGGGAGTCATGACCGGCATGGGAGGCATGGCCGGCATGGGAAGCATGCCCATGCCCGCCATGGGAGGCATGGACAGCATGGGAAGCATGCCCATGCCCGCCATGGGAGGCATGGCCGGCATGGGAGGCTATGAAGGCATGGCCGGCATGGGAGGACCAACCTATGAAGGAGTGTTTGGAGGGACTATGGGAGGCTCGGTGAGTGGTGTGTATGGGAGTATGGGAGCACCACCGGGAGGCTTCGTGTCTTCCATGAATGCTACTATTCCTCCTTCAACCCAAGAAGATGAGGAAGAAGAAGAAGGTGTTGACTTGAAAAATGCGGAAGTGTGATATGCATTTGTGATATGCAAATTGTGTGTTCCACTTTGTCCATTTGAACCATATATCGTGTGTCATTGTTGAACTACGTCATTTTGTGTGTCGTTCTTGAACTATGTGATGTGTGTTGCACTTTGTTTCCATTTAAATTATGGTACATCATTTGTTTCATGATTTATGTGTGAGTATTTGATCTTGTGAGATGCATAGTAGTGTAGAAAACTGTTTTCCGCGCCCGCGCGCGCTGTATTTTGCCGCGCCCGGCGGAGGACCATTTTTACCGCCAGCGCACGCGCTGCATATTGGCGCGTCCGGCGGGGGAAAAACCGGCCCAACGCGCTATCTGTTTACCGCGCGACGAAACGGAGGTTTACCGCGCCGCGTTTTAGCGTGCCTGTTGGAGATGCTCTAACTCCAAACCAAGCAACAACATAGGCTTTTGTCTATGTGTATTTTTATTCTAAGAGGGACATTCCGAGAAATAATAATGATCAAAATTGCATGTATAAACAATAATTGCATTGTTGAACACATTGATAACTTATTTTACATACACACCTTTTTTTCTTTAAATCAGCCAAAAGATGTGATATCTTCATTAATTAAGAAGAAGAAAGTTGGCCGGTTTATAGTGGGAAACTAGTCAAAAATCGGTACTAACCCCTTACCCGATCATTATGGAACACAATCGTGAGGGTACATACAACTACCTAAACTATCCACATAAGTTGCACACACACACCACCGAAGCGATGATCACCGCTGAGGTTGCCCCTTAATATTGGACAAGTTATCATGAAATATATAGTCATAGCATAAATTTTGAATTGATAGACACTAACATTTTTGTGGTTAGTATTTGTCAAGACCGTAAAATATTTTGTCAACCGAACCATTCTTGTTATACAAGAAATGGTTTTTAGAAACTATGAGTACACATATATACAACCACACATATATACTCAACACTATCTTGACTAGAGTGTCATCTCCTACTGAAAGAAAAACCAATTCATTTTAATGAGATGTCTGGGACAACAAATCTACGATTTGATCCCTTGTGGCCTGAGCTACAACCACACTCTTAGTACTAATCTAACAACGTGTTGATTCTTTGATAATAGTTTCACATGCACACAAACATCACATTAGGTCGTATTCGTTGTTCTTTTTTAGATATAACAATATCACATACTTCATGAGAGTCTAAAAGCTTAAAGATGTGTTACCCCAATTGTCTTTTTATTTTAATCAAAATTGATCCAGGAGAACATTAAATTTTAACTCATGGATTTTCGTGGTACTTCTAACCTTATTTTTAATTAGATGGCGGTTTCGTAAGCTTCATATTCAAAATTTCTCAAATTTTCATTCTAAAAAAACATACACATATATCTATAAATAGATTTTACATCATTACTAAGCTCATGTCGTTTTTATACTAGTTTTGTTTGAGGCAACATATTCATATACATGATAATTAAATTTGCAACTTAGAGTCCATGTGCATGTTTGGATGTACTTTGTAGGATTACATCATAGCAATATCCCAAAAAATAATGAAAAATGTATTTCCTTACTAGTGGTATTTTATTTACCGTAACATTTGTGGTGTTTATAAGACCACATAATTTCATATAGCAAAGTATTTATATAAACATATGTTGCTTCCTCATACAAAATCTACATACTAATTAAAGAAGACACCCTCGCATTTTCGAGGGCAGCTCTATTTGTTCCCTATAAAGAAAACGATGTACATTTTTAGGGGGTTTGGCTGAGAAGCATGTCATCTCTTATTTAGGCCGGCGTTTCAACCTCTTTTTCGAAAGAAAAAAAAATTATATCCTCTCTTCCTTTTTGTGTGAGGTTTGGGTCAATGCGTTCGGCCGTTTCGGATTTGTCCTACCTGCGTGCGCATGGCCGCCGCCTAGTACGCTCTCATGCCCCACGCGTCGTACGTGTAGCTTGAGAGAAGCTACCCAATCATGTCATACTGTATGTGTGTGCAAACGAATGGATCGATCGCCGATCGGTGCTCTGTGTACGTCACAAGTTCCTAGCTACTCCCTCCATCGTGTCTACATATATATCATGTTCCTGCCGTGTTTGTCATGATATGCATCTGCACTTTCCACGCGAAAGTAGTAAGTGTAAGGACTGTAAATTATTAAATTTACCAAGTTTACTTTGTCTAGCACTCTAATCACCGCTCTCAATCCACGTAACCCATCGAAAACTCAAAACTGATCCAGAGATGTACAAAATATATTATAAGAAATTAAAAAATTTAGAATTTTCTTTTTTATGTAGAGAGATATGTCCTATGTGAGCATATAAAGTTTCACAAAAACCCGACATTTTTATGCCCTGTGTAAAAAAGGCAAAAAAAAAAATGCCACGAGAAATAGATAATTAAAGCACCAAAATTTATGTTTTGTACACATGGCACAAAATATGTCGGTTTTTGTTAAAATAACTTTGTGAACATGTGACATGTCAAGATATACACGATTACTTTTTTTGTATTTTTTATATTTTAAATGTGTTTAAAATATATTTCAAATAAATGGTGCAAAACACCTTTTTTTGCATGGTAATACGATTCTCATTGTAAATCAAAGACGAGATACAAAGTACGTATACACCGATCTTACAGATCTGGAAAGATAGGATAAATCTATGTGATAAACCAACGCCTATCCATCTTCTTTGGCACCACCGTAGCAGCCACCAAGGAAAAAATGGACAAATCACCTCTTCACCTGAGCTCGACGCGGCTCCATCGCTGATCATCAGCTTTTCAGACCTCCAATGTAGTTTGCCATAGGACAAACCATTGCCGTTGAAAGAATCAGACCAGGGCAGCATGTCCCTGGACACGCCATCGAACTTCAGCACTGGCACCCACGCATGACGATGTCGGAGTAGGGAACCAGAACCATCAGACTTCAACCACGAACCCACCACAAGGTGCACCATCTTCCAGCTGTCACCAGTGCAGACCACCGTCTGCACGTACTCCTGGACGAATCCTCTATGCTCCACCTTGGCACCGGAGACAACGCCGCAGCAACGGGGACAGAGCAGGAGGGAAAAACCATCTGATGGAGTCGCCACCGCCGCCTCGCCGATACCATCCATGAACCCTAAAGCCACCGATCTGAAAGATCAGCAAGCACACAGTGCCACCAACTCCGAGACGCCGCCATGAAGGACAACACCGGTGTGGGAGAAGAGTTGAGGCAGATTTATTTGCCCGGGCGCCTCTCCCACCACTCCAACGGTGCGCCATGCCAGAGAACTTCTAGCCCTAAGTACCATGCAAAAAACGGGGTCCCCCTCCCTCCTACCGCCGGAGCGGCAAGCGATAGGAGAGGAGCCCAACGCAGGCGCCGGAGATTGGAGCAGGAAAAAAATTTCCGCCGCCGCCGCCGCCTGGGAGACGCGGAAGACCTAGGGCGTACCTAGTAGCTAGACGGAATCTGCCCGGTGCAAAAACACCTACCCATCAGCTATATATAGCCATGGGCCCATGACCATCCGGTACGGAATACGTTGGTTGCTAGTTAAGAGAAGTTAGAGTAATTAATTTTGCGGGATGCGTGTGCTAACTGAATTTAGTACTGTAAATGAAAACATGGCGCCCCCGCTTTGGATAATCATTGATGGTTTCTCGCGGAACTTGCAGTGACTTACAACTACAACTCTCTGGCTTTGTTGATCCGGAGCGAGTTTATTCGAAGAATTTCCTCTACTTTTAAAGTATAGAAAAAGTGCCCGTGCGTTGCACCGGGATATAGAAAATCAACATTTGGACGAAAAATGTCGCACTGATTTAGGTTTTTTCCCTAGTTCGACCGACTTGCATAACCCAATGTTTAATTTGGCATTTAATATAAAATATTTATTTTTATTATGTGTACTATCTTGTATTTTTTTATTTAGTCTACTATTTTTACTCTTTTTAATATCGATATATTTCTATTTGAGTATAATAATGTACCTATTTTTTATCTCTCCCTCTTATCCTCATCTCTTTATCTCATGGCACATTAATGAAGTTCAAAAAAAGATCGATTTAAGATATCCCAGGTTAATTCCAATTCCTGTCCACTACTCGTGATACTTGTACATATGCTGTAATAAGTATCAAGATTACATAAAATATTCAAGAACAAAATTGGTGCCTAGATTAAAATGTTATTATTTATATAGGGGAAAAGCAACTTACCTTGTCGACACTAAAGAAAACTAAGTCAAAATAGGTTGAACATTAGATGAATTCCTTAGATGAATGTGCCGATGATGTTGCTGCTTCCGCAACGGGTGATGCACACAATGCAGACGAAGCTGCGTCTATGCCTACTACATCTACCATTACTTCAGTAACAGGCTCTGCAAAACCGGGCACCTTACTTGGCCAAGCTTTGCCCGGAACCTGGGCTTCTTACTTTGCCCCGTCCGCAGCCATCTGTGAGTTACCGCATCTATATACTACTCTAGGATGCATTTCTCTGAATCAACCCTGGCTGCAGTGCTTTGATGGTTAAGATACGTGCGGTTCCTGCATGTAATTGCCGTAAAACAGAATTTTCCGGGAAGTCATGGCATGAGGAAAGGTCAAGCATATCAGGAAAATCTTCAACATTGAATACGTCCTCTTCTGCAGAACCTTCAGTCCCAGAACGCTGGGAGTCTATCTTAATTCCTTCAGTCCTTTGGGTGGAGCAATACACGAAGCAAGTTCTGAGATATTGGAGCTGACCCGGGATGCAGCGAGAGGGGCCTCACCGTATCTCTGAAGGACACCGGTCGGCCTGGGCGCTGTAGTGCTGGAGATGATGGCGGCCTAGCCGACCATGAGCTGCATCGCAGAGACGACAAGCGTTGGCCAACAATCACCTTGTGCCCTCGTTCGTTTCCGATCTAGTTGAAGAGGACATGATGAGTGATGTGCAACCCGATCTTGAGATGCATCTTGGCCACGACCAGCAAGCCGTTGGCAAACCTTCAGCTTGGGCCCTCGTTCACAGCCGGTGCTGTCGAAGAGGATGGCATCTAGCATAATCTAGGAGGCCTGATTGCTACGATCGAGAAGTAGGAGTTGAATTTCAGAGATAGCGCACAACTGAAGTTCCGGCCAGGTTGGCTAGAGACGCCTCGAATTCGTCGACCGTATCCTCGCCAAACAATCCCTCGCAGAAGTAGGCGAAGATCGTGTTGATCGATTGGTCGATGATTACCAACGTATATACGAACCTTTGCATCGGTTAGGTCGACCTGGAGTCCATGGCGAGAAGCGGCGAAGCGATGGAGTCTAGATGGACTGGCGAGGCGGCGTACGAGGTTTTGGGGCATCGCGTGGCAAGTTATTTGAGGATCCGAGCCGGCGTTGAGAAACATTCATTTTCCTTGTATACTCTCCGGTTTTCTGGCTGTTCCTCAATAACGCACGAAGAGTTTGTTTCCTTCACGACCCAAGAGATCGACGACATGGTGTAGAATTGTACAACTGTCGAAGGCGCACTTCGTGTTGGACCAAAGCGTATTAGGACGGACCAAACCAAGGAAACGTTAGCTCCTTTATTATTAGGTATAGATTAAACATCGTGTTAACATGTTGACTAACAAGGACGAACTGTGGAAGCATTCGCCGACTTTCATATGCACACAACTCACAACTTCTTATGGTGCGACACCTTCCCTTTGTTGACTAATCTTTCGTTGTCTATGAACTTCCAAGTAGGTCACGCAAGGCCGTCCATTTAAAACGGTCAAGCTAGCGCCTTTAGATTGCTCATAGTGGGGGTAACATAGATGGTAACATCACACATCTCAAGACATTTTGGTGACATGACATGATAATAAATAAAAAAGTGAGTGAGGTGGTAACTACCTATGTTACCATAACATCACACAACCCAAAGCAATATGAGTCTACATCATAATTAATGACACATTGCATGAAATCACATCTATGTTACTACCCACTATGGAGGTAATAACTTAGACTAGTAACATATGTTACTAGTCTAAGTTACTCACCACTATGAGCAGCCTTAGTGGCTTTCAGCAATCGCTATAAGAAATACATAAATGATAGTCCCCCCAAAATTCATTCATTTCCGCTCTTACTACTTGGAATTGAAGTCTACGAGTAGGGCTAGCAGCATCGATATTGTGGCTCCCGGCCTCCCATCTACCTCTATAGGTCGAAAGCAACGACTATTTCCCTTTGAGCCTGTTCGTAAATTTAATATTTTTACAATGCTCTTGTAAGTGTCAGATTTGGTTAGTATGACTTTTGGCCTTGCCAAGATGGATTTTTGGGGATTGTTTGGTGATTTGAGGACAAGAGATATGACATTAGTATCACATCACATGATCTTGCTGTTCCTAGTTTAGCCCATCCGATAATCAGCGCGATCCTTCTTGAAACGCGGGAGATGGAGGAGGCAATTCATGAATTATTGGGTGGTGTTTGGAGTTATTACTAGTACTAGAGGACCCTATCATTCCAGGTTTGGTGTTTGGTGGTGTCAATTATGAGTAATGGAACACAAACACATCCACCTATTTATCCTTGGGCTTTCTATTTTTTGCGCCCTCGGTTCCTTAGTTGTACTCGGTTTTCTCTAGCTCCTTAGTTTTTTCCTCAGTTTTTTCCTCAGTTTTTCCTAGACCCTTGTCTGAAACCCGCAAAAGGAGGTCGGACGGTAGGATTCCCGTTTAGTTGACCGTTCCGTGCTGACGTGTGGGGCCGCGCCGCGTGGGGCTGGTAGAAAGGAACCGCGTGAGATAGGATGAGACCGCGTTTGGTTGTACGTGAGCAGGAGCTGGGTTCTGTCTCTCTCGGCCCAAATTGGCATACCCTTTTAAGAGCACATTTTTCCCCTTTTTCTCTCTGTCTTTTTTCACCAAACTATTATCAAATCTAGAGAAGCTTCCATTTATGTCTTTCTTCAATTATTTGTTCCTTTTGGCCCTCGTTTTTTTGCTAAATATGGCAGCAAATCTAGTACTTCCTCTGGTCCATATTAATGATCTCACCATACTTGGTTTATATGTACTCCCTCCGTGCATGTATATAAGATGTTTTGGTTTTTTCTTTAATTCATCTACTTTAGTTCGTATCTAGTCTAGGTTTTAGTGTGTAGGTTCACTCTTTTTAGTTTTAGTTTGAATGCATTTCACTCTAAAACATCTAAGCAATCAAGGGCGCCCAACAATCAAGTATAGTACAATAGGGGTAGATAATAGGTAGATAATAAGCTGCATACAACAGCCAAAATAAGGTTCTTAGGTTCTTGGCAACACCAACATATTAACAACAACAAAATAAAAAGCTGCTTTGCAGCAGCAGCACACGTCCTGGACTCCGCCTACTCCATCTGGCTCCTCCTCCAGTTCTTACTCCCCTGTCCCTTGATCTTGGGCACCTTGGGCTTGAGCGGAGGCATGCGCCCAACGGCGATCTCCACCCACTGGAAGTTCTGGAGGTGAATGCCGAGCGCCTTGTGCTTGGCGCGGAAGGAGTAGACGTTCACCATCGAGCCGACCTTGGGGAAGGTCCTTCCGATGTCCTCGACATGCGTGAGGAGGCAGTTGAAGTCGGTGCCGCCGAGTCTCCTAGTGCAGAAGGGGCACTTGTAGACACCTTTGGCGAAGTAGGAGGCGAACTGGCCGACCTGCAGCCACCGCAACACATGCCGAGTCTTGGTGTGTTGTTCCTCCTGGTCGCTGCCGACGTCGTTGCCAGACACCTGATCCATATCAAACGGAAAAGTATGAGTGAATGAGTTGCAACATAACGAAGCTAGGAAAAACAGTGGCAACCTCAGTTAGATTGAACACAATTATATATCTATAGGGACGGGGTTAGCGAACCAAAGCTCATGCCCAACAGATTTGTACACAGCAATGGTTCGCTGAATCCGCTCTGTACAAATTTGTGCCCAGCGATTCATCATATGCAAAGAAACAAATTTCAGATCTGAATAAATTAACCGAACGGCCGAACCCCAAATCTTAACTGATTGAGATCACATGATTACTTGCATAAATTAACCGAACGGCCGAACCCCAAATCTTAACTGATTGAGATCACATGATTACTTGCATAAATAAAGAAGGGATCGAATCAAAATGGAATAAAATCGGCACAATATTAACCCAATACTCATCCTACCGACAGATCGGCAAGTAATCATGAAACCAACAAAAATAGGGTTGAAAAAACAAGAGAAGGGGAACAACAAGGGAGCAAACCGTAGTTACCTCGTTCCAAGGGTCTTCCATCAAGGTGTCATAGGGGTTCGGCGGACAGTCGTACGGCACCACCTCGTAGGGGTTCCATCCCGGCGGGTTCTGACCGCCACCGGCGGCAGCCTCCGATGCACCGGCGGCAGCCTTCGATGCACCGGCGGCAGCCGCCAATGCACCAGTGGAGACGACGGCCGTAGATGGGATGTCGCCGAAGATGGAGGTGTCGTGCTTAGCGGGGACGGCGCCGAGGACGGAGGACGGATTCGCATTCTCCTTGTCCATCGCCGACAGAGGAGAGGGAGTGCGGAGAGGGAGAGGGTTTTTTCTTGGAGAAGATGATGGGACGTGAGAGGCGGCGTTGCGTGAGGGAGTGAGAGTGACAGTGAGATAGTGGGAGGAGGCGAACAGGGAGAGGCGTCTATAAAGACTAGGGGTCGTAAATGCCACCCGCGTCCTACGCGTGCACGGTTGCACGTCTGCACGTCTTCGACTTCTGCACCACGACACGCGTCCGCGATTGCACGTTGCACCGCGACCCGCGTCCTACGCATCAACAATTGCACGTCTTCCACTTCTGCACCGCAACACGCGTCCTCGATTCTAGCCCTCGAAATTTAGATATACTCAGGTATACCCTCGAGTCTTATACTAGCATTTTTTGTGTGCTCCGTTTTCCCCTTGAGTGCTAATACTGGCTAGTGCAATATACTCAGTTTTACCCTCAAGTGGCTGGTCAACAGAGAGTCAAAAAATGGGATTAAGCTATCTAATTGAGTCATTTAATGCGCAAAAAATTCCAAAAAAGATAAAACCATATTGGCACTTACTCATGGAGTCTTCTTACGCGACCTGCCACGTTGGGAACCATAACAATCATAGATAAATCAAGTTTTACCACAAATTACCACTTCTCAAATCACCTAGTAGCTATGAAGGTGCATGGCTTTCCACAATAAGCCCTTCCCAAAACAGCTTTCCCCAAAATATACTTTATCTGAATGAGGCAACAATTTTCACACTCATGTATATTTGTATTGCAAATAGTTTGAGGTAGGCCAAGATGGGTTTCATTGTACAAACACGCATTTTCCGTTTTTTAAATCTCATATTTGAATCCCTTAGTCTGTTTACTACTCACGTGCCCTTGGTTTCTTGATACTACTCAGTTTTGCCCTCTCTCTTCACAAATTCTCACAGGGGACGCCCAACCTTGTCATGATTGGTATAGCCCTTGTCACGCGGATCATGCCAGCCAACCGTTGATCGTATAATCTAACGGGTAGGATAACCCCTTTCTCTCTCTGACCGAAGCCACCACCTTCTCTATCTCTCTGTCGGCGGCTAGCTTCCACCCTCTATCTGTATTATTTTCCACGCGCTAAAAGTTATAAACTCTTGTAGGCATTCCTTTTCTTTTAGGGAATATAGTTTGGGATATAGTTTTGGTTATTTGAAACGTCCTAAAAGTGGTATAATTTTGGTACAAACACGAGGCATACATATTTGTGGGATTTCGGTGAATGGATTACTTATCACTCCTGTAACAATTATCAACTTTCTTTAGCATTCCTTTTCTTTTAGGGAATATATTTTTCGTAATTTGAAACAGATCAAAAGTGGTATAATTTTGGTATAAACATGAGGCATACATATTTATCACCCCTCTAACAACTATCAACTTAGCATTCCTTTTCTTTTAGGGAATATACTTTTCGTAATATGAAACGGCCCAAAAGTGGTATAATTTTGGTATAAACATGAGGCATACATATTTGGCATATTTGTGGGATTTCGGTGAATGGATTATTTATCACCCCTATAACAATTATCAAATTTCTTTAGCATTCCTTTTCTTTTAGGTAATATAGTTTGGGATAAAATATGTATGCCTCATGTTTATCCCAAACTATATTACCTAAAAGAAAAGGAATGCTAAACATGAGGCATACATATTTGTGAGATTTCGGAGAATGCATTATTTTTCATCCCTCTAACAATTATCAACTATCTTTAGCATTCCTTTTCTTTTAGGGAATATAGTTTTGGTAATTTGAAATGGCCCAAAAGTGGTATAATTTTGGTATAAACACGAGACATACATATTTGTGGGATTTCGGTGAATGGATTATTTATCACCCCTCTAACAATTATCATCTATCTTTAGCATTCCTTTGCTTTTAGGGAATATAGTTTGGGATATAGTTTTGCTAATTTCAAACGTCCCAAAAGTGGTATAAAGATAGTTGATAGGGGTATAAACATGCGGCATACGTATTTGTGGGATTTCGGAGAATGCATTATTTTTCATCCCTCTAACAATTATCAACTATCTTTAGCATTCCTTTTTCTTTTAGGGAATATAGTTTTGGTAATTTGAAATGGCCCAAAAGTGGTATAATTTTGGTATAAACATGAGACATACATATTTGTGGGATTTCGGTGAATGGACTATTTATCAACCCTCTAACAATTATCATCTATCTTTAGCATTCCTTTGCTTTTAGGGAATATAGTTTGGGATATAGTTTTGCTAATTTCAAACGTCCCAAAAGTGGTATAATTTTGGTATAAACATGAGGCATACATATTTGTGGGATTTCGGTGATGCATTATTTGTCACCCCTCTAACAATTATCAACTATCTTTAGCGTTCCTTTTCTTTTAGGGATTATAGTGTTGGTTATTTGAAACGTTCTAAAAGTGGTATAATTTTGTTATAAACATGAGACATACATATTTGTGGGATTTCAGTGAATGCATTATTTGTCACCTCTCTAACAATTATCAACTATCTTTAGCATTCCTGTATTCCCTAACACGTATTTTTTTGGTAATTTCGGTGAATGCACACACTAACTTTGAAAACAACTACAAGTACATGTAACTGAATAATGGATTTATAACAAGGGATCCCTTGTAGGCTTGTAACAACTTCTAGCGCCTGATGAGTAATGATAAGAATCTGATCGCAATTATACAACAAAAAAAAACCAGCTATCAGATTAGCTTGCTTCTTCAACTCGATCAGCTGCCTTAACTGCTTGTTGATTTTCTTCGGTTCTCCCTTCACTTCCTCCAGTTCTGCATTGGGAGCATTAGGCATTCTCTACTGCAAGGCCCCCCTCCCAAATTGCGCTCCCCAATTGTTGTGGGTATACTTCATGGGTGTACAATCGACAGTGCCTAGATCCGGCAAGCCCGGGTGGCCCATAGACGGTGATGTGGCATGTGGCCCATCGGGCGGCCCAGTTGCCGTTGATCATAAAGGATGAAGTCCAGCCCAGGATAGGGAAGCCGGATCCCAACCGACCTTCGGAGGAAGTCGGATCCAAGAAGGCCCATGAAGGACCTGGATCCAGTACGACATAGATGGAAGGCAGATCCTTGACGTACACAGCAAGACATTGTACCGTAGTTAGGCAACCTGTAATCCGGCTAGGACTCTCCATGTAAACCCTAGATCCGTGCGCCTTTATAAGCCGGATCCCGGGAGCCCTAGAGGCACAACCACAACTCATTGTAACAACGCGAAAGCGCCCAGATAATTCCAGACAAGCAGCAACAGGCCCTGTCCTCGAGCAGGTGTTCCGAAGTTGGGTAAATCGCGTACCACCATCCCGAGTGCTCTCCGCCCTATGGCCCCTACTTCTTCTCCCCTCCATGAGGATCCCTCCTCTGGAGTATCATCGAATAGGCAACGACAGTTGGCGCCTACCGTGGGGCCAGCGGCGTCTGGAGGTCGGAACCGGGAGGGTTCCTCCATGGGAAGCTACGACGACACCATCGCTGTGGGGCACGTCCTTTACGCCGGAATCCTTCCGATCGTCCCTCCGGACGAGTGCTGGATTCCGGCTAAACCAAACCTCGTCAAGCTCTCCATCGTTCCAGTCGGCGGCATACACATCTTCATCGGCGAAACCGTCGATTTCGACGGAAACGCTCTGGTAAGTAACGCTGACGCGACCACCACTGAGCAGGACGCAGTTGCAAAGATCCGATCTGAGATGCAGGAGCTTCCCAAGGGAGATTCCGCCTTAGATCTGGGAAAAACAAAGCCCACCCAATCCGCCCCTGAGCAGGAAGCAAAGGTGGAAGACCGAAGCAGATCCACTTGGGTTTCCCAGGTGTTAGAAAAGAAAAGGTGTCACTTCGTGCATTACCTCGCACATGCCGCTGGAACCGCTCCTCCTTCGGAAGACGCAGGGCCCATGCAGGTTGACAATACCGGAACCGACGATGCCCCGGAACAGCACGAGGCTGCCGGAGATAGCAGCGCACCGGATCAGCAGGATGATGCCGGAGAAGAATCAATCTTGGGAAACCTCAGCCCAGTCTCCGGGCTCCTCTATGGATACAGAAGAGTACAACCACGTCACGAAGGAGTTGGAGGACAAGGAGGCAGCGGAGGCGGAATCAGCCCCGCCCAAGCAGGTCCTCGCAACTTTGGCGGCGTTGGATCAGCGAGAATCGGAAGATGAGCATACTCACTCCGATCCACAGCCATCCCATGCAGGATCTCCGCTCTCGCGGGAACGTCCGCATAAGGAAGTCTTGTCCCTAGAAGAACTGGTAGAGCTGGCAGGCATGGATGCAATCGCACACTCGGATATCCTCAACAAACCCATTACTCCCGAAGACGCAGTAAATGCGGAAGCTCTAGAAGCCAAAAGACAGGAGATGCTGGCCACCGCCAAAAAATTCGCATCCACCGCAGCAGCAATGCTAGACGAGAGGAAGGAAGCCGCGAACTTCGTGGATAAATTTCTCCAGCGAGAACGTCAGGTGGATGAGTCACTGGCAAAAGTAAAGCAACTACGGAAGCATTGGGAAGACAAGATCACCGAGGCCGAGAAAACAGAGACAGCAGTAGTGATTTTAGTAAACAGCAGGATTAAAATACTGTAGGCACGGGGACGGATGACGGGCGTTGCATGGATGAGAGAAACTCATGTAACAATCATAACAGGGCATTTGCAGATAATAATAAAACGGTGTCCAAGTACAAAGCAATCAATAGGCATGTGTTCCATATATAGTCGTGCGTGCTCGCAATGAGAAACTTGCACAACATCTTTTGTCCTACCAGCCGGTGGCAGCCGGGCCTCAAGGGAAACTACTGGATATTAAGGTACTCCTTTTAATAAAGTACCGGAGCAAAGCATTAACACTCCGTGAACACATGTGATCCTCACATCGCTACCATCCCCTCCGGTTGTCCCAATTCTTGTCACTTCGGGGCCATTGGTTCCGGACAGCGACATGTGTATACAACTTATAGGTAAGACCATAAACAATGATTATCTTCATGAAACAATAACATGTTCAGATCTGAGATCATGGCACTCGGGCCCTAGTGACAAGCATTAAGCATAACAAGTTGCAACAATATCATCAAAGTACCAATAACGGACACTAGGCACTATGCCCTAACAATCTTATGCTATTACATGACCAATCTCATCCAATCCCTACCATCCCCTTCGGCCTACAGCGGGGGAATTACTCACACATGGATGGGGGAAACATGGCTGGTTGATGTAGAGGCGTTGGCGGTGATGGCGGTGATGATCTCCTCCAATTCCCCGTCCGGCGGAGTGCCGTAACGGAGACTTCGGCTCCCGCGACGGAGTTTCGCGATGTGGCGGCGTTACGGAGGGTTTCGGCGACTTCGACTTCTCTCCGGGTGTTTTTAGGTCGAGGCGAATAAGTAGTCCGAAGGAGGGCGTCGGAGGCCGGCCGAGGGGGCCACACCACAGGCCGCGCGGGCCCCCATGGGCCGCGCCGCCCTATGGTGTGGGGCCCTCGGGCCTCCACCTCAATTGTCCTTCTCGGCTCCGTTAGTTTCCTGGGAAAATAGGGCCTTCGCATAAATTCCGAGGATTTTCCCGAAAGTTGGATTTCTGCACAAAAACGAGACACCAGAGCGGTTCTGCTGAAAACAGCGTTAGTCCGTGTTAGTTGCATCCAAAATACACAAATTAGAGGCAAAACAATAGCAAAAGTGTTCGGGAAAGTAGATACGTTTTGGACGTATCAACTCCCCCCAAGCTTAGCTTATTGCTTGTCCTCAAGCAATTCAGTTAACAACTGAGCGATAAAAGAACTTTCACGAACATATTTGCTCATATGATGTATATATTCTCATGCTATGGCTAATACTTAAGCAGTTCATAATGAGATACATGCAAATAAGATCATCTAACAGCTATGTCAATCATGGAGAGGTACCAACAATTAATAAGAAGCATCATGAATCATGTATATAAGCAAGATTGCAATGTTCATAAGAGAGTATGATAAAGTGGTATCTCGCTTGCCTGTATTTGATTGGCAAAACATAAATGCCCGGGCACCTCTGGAGTTCATAGAAAGACTAGAAGTAGTGATTGTCAAAAGATAAATGCATCAAAGTTATACCACAATCAATCATATTTTGAGACAAGCATATTATACTAAGAATGACAGTTGTGCTCTCAAGATAGTGCTCAAAGAAATAATGGAGACACAACATAAAAGTAAAAGATTGACCCTTCGCAGAGGGAAGCAGGGATTAACATGCGCTAGAGCTTTTCATTTTTATAAAGACAGGAGTAAAATTATTTTGAGAGGTGTTTGTTGTTGTCAACGAATGGTAATGGGTACACTAACTACCTCGCCAACCGGACTTTCAAGAGCGGCTCCCATGAATTATTGCATATTTATTTGGCACTCCTTCCAACCTTTCTTGCACACACCATGGCTAACCGAATCCTCGGGTGCCTGCCAACAATCTCATACCATGAAGGAGTGCCTTTTTATTTTTGTTTTATTATAATGATGACACTCCCCCCAACCTTTGCTTACACAAGCCATGGCTAACCGAATCCTTCGGGTGCCGTCCAACAATCACAAACCATGGAGGAGTGTCTATTTAAGTTAATTAATTCGGGACTGGGAATCCCATTGCCAGCTCTTTTTGCAAAATTATTGGATAAGCGGATGTGCCACTAGTCCATATGAGAGTCCGTCAAAAGTAAATGAAAAGGTTGAAAGCAAAACACCACATACTTCCTCATGAGCTATGAAACATAAACACAAATTGAGAAGCATTTTGAAGGTTTTAAAGGTAGCGCACGAGAATTTACTTGGAATGGTTTGAAATGCCATGCATAGGTATTTATGGTGGACACTTTGGAATAACTTGGTTTTCATGTGTTTGGAAGCACGAGCAGCGTTCCCGCTCAGTACAAGTGAAGGCTAGCAATAGACTAGGGAGCGACAAATCAAGAGAGCAGTAACTGTCATAATCATGCTTGCGGCAAAATATATTAACGGAGGCATAAAAGTGATACAAGAACTCTGAAGCAATATAAATCATCGAGGCTTAATTGACTTTTTGTTCAGTCATATGCATGCGTGAGCATGTGCCAAGTCGATATAAATGAATTATTCAGAGGAGGATACCACAATGCCATACTTACTTATGAATAAAACAATGCTAGCAAACATCCATGACATGCTACTCATATTAATAAATTGGAGCTAAACATGAGAGATCATAAACTACTAGACTTTCTCAAATAACATATACCTCACATGAACCAACTAAGCATGCTCACATGGATGAGTATATGTACAAAAATGAAAACAAATAGAGTTCATACCAGCCTCTCACCACAATCAGATTGTCGTAGATCGTCATTATTGCCTTTTCACTTGTGCAGCTTGGATAATATGAAATGAAAACCACGCTCCAGCCACCGAAGACCATTGAACTCATAAAGAACTTTACAAACCAAAGAAGAACAGCAAATATTTTTGGTGTTTTTGAATTAGAAACAAGAACAAGAGGAAACAAACAAACAAAGCAAAATCTTTTTGGGTTTTCTTATAGCAAACTAGCGATAGCAAATAAAGTGAGACAAATGCAAGAAACTAAAGCAAACAAATGGTGAAGAGAAATAACAGAAATATTTTTGGTCTTTTTGTGTTTTGGGAAGGAAACAAAACAAAAACAAGAAATAGCAAACTAAAAGAAACACAGAAAAGCGAGATGGCAGAAATCTGCCAAAACCTGACAGCAGTACAGAAATCGATTTTAACAAAAATCTTACGTTGCTCAGATCGAAAAGTGTTCAACTAATGAAAGTTAGATAACAACCTGGGGAACCTGCACAAAAATTGGCAGCTCAAAATGACGCTCTGGCTATTTTTGACGATTTTTACAGTAACGTTCCAGAATCTGTTTTCAGGCAGCATTTCCCCAAATATCATCTTCCTCTCATTAGAAAACCACTCAAACGAACAAAACAAGTATGTGCAAGTATCCAGCAACCATAATATGCAAAGAATTAGTGATGCCGGTATACCTCCCCCCAAGCTTAGGCTTTTGGCCTAAGTGGAGTTTAATCCCATCGATCCCATGAGGTAGTGTCTCCGTAATATGAAGATGGGTCGTATTCCAGGTATGTGCTAGAAGAAGCACCCGGATATGTGACGGTGTGGTCGTAGGAGGTCCCGACGTCCTCGGAGTCATGTTGCTGGTGGAAGTCTTTTATCTTCAAATGTTCATCCACCTCCTCCTTAGTGCACGACCATGACTGCCTGTCAATACTCAACAAACCAGGTTGGGGAAGAGGGATTTCCTTCTCCTCCCCGTCAGAAAACAACATTCTATACACCATACTATCTAAAGTAGAGTCAGTAGTAACAAAATGATGACTCTTCATAGCAGTAATATCAAGTCTCCTAGGGGCCAATGGCACATCATTAGGATCAATAGGAAGATTAAGAAAAGTTAAAACACGCAGCGCAATAGTTCCTCCAAAAATAGGCCCCCGGTAGTCAAAGCGGCGAGCAATAAGAGCACCAAGGTGATAAGATGTATGACCAGTAAGTGCAATATTCAGGAAAGCAAGATGGTAGCTAGAGATATTACTAGTGTTCTCCCTACCAAGAATGCTAGTAGCAATGTAGTATGCAAAATATTTAATGGCGGGGAGTTGAATGTTTCTTATCTTGCCCCGCTGAATGGTGCGACAATCATCATCGGTGATTCCACGGTAGAGCTCCAGCAAGTCCCGGGGGTTGTCATCAATCCTACTTGCTGTACCTACAGGGGCAATATCCAGGGCACAACAAAAATCCTTCAATGGCATAGTCACAGTATTACCATAAATCCTGAACGCAACTGTTGGCTCATAGTGTTTGTTGTTGAACTGGAAACTCTCGACGAAGATTTTGGTGAGCAAGTAGTATTGCTCCCTTTCATCGCCCATATAAGTGGTTAACCCTGCCCTGTTGACAAGGGTTAAGAAATCCTCCAGTATCCCTGCATTCCTTAGAAAATCATAACATGGAAAAGTAGAAGCATTAGGGGGACCGTTGTCCTCTTCAGGCGCGAAACTAGGCGCGAGGATGTCTTCATTGTATGATTGCCTAATCCGGGTGGCGGCCCTAGAAGGCCTCCCGGTGCTGGTTGTCCCCTTCTTGAACAACTCCCCAAAGCTAAACTTCTTCATAGCTTCTCTGAAATTTTCAACAAATGACATAAAAATTTGGTTTGGTGACATATAATTGAGGGAAACTACCATAGGAACTTGCTAGAGTACTAATCATGCATCAAAACTAGTTTCTACCACTTAGAACAAGCATGCAAGCTCACTAAACATGTTACCTACAGCAGCAAAGTATTCAAGATGTACTCAACCAAACGAAATTCTACTTGGATGGGTGGAGGAGTCACATACCGAAGAGCAAATGTGCCAAATTTCAGACAGAAATCTGGGCTGAGCAAAGAGATCGAAAAAATCCGGAGCTCTGGAGCAAAAACACGAGTGAGAGGAACTTGGTGTCGATTTTTTCGGGAGAGAGAAGAGTCTGGGAGGAAGAGATGGCAAAGTGGGGCAGAGGGGGACCCACACCACATGGTGGCGCGGCCACCTCCTTGGCCGCGCCGGCCTGTGGTCTGGCGCCCTCTGGTGCCCCACAGGTCATCATCTGGTGCACCCATGTGCCACGTGGAAAAATACGACCAACGGTATAATTATTGTGAATTTTTGAAAACTTTGAAAAACGCACATTTCTGGGTATTTAGTTTATTATTACTGGCCAGGAAATTTTTTTGAAATCTTCGAATAACTCAAGAACTTTGCAAATTAAAAGTGCTACAGCAACTAGAGCAAGTGGAGGAAGAAAGACATGTTGTTTACCTCCCCTATGCATATAAAAGGTATTCGTTAACAAGGTTGATCAAGTCTTGTCACCAAATAAATTTTACATAGCATAAGAAGAAATAAACCTCAAATCAATCATGTTACCTTGAATTGTATTGATATGGATCCAATCACGAGAGTTTGATATTCTTCCTTAGGCTCATATATAGGACAATCAATAGTTCCCACTTTGATAGTTCTCACATTAGAAATAGTATTAACTCCACACGCTTTCTCAATCCTCTTGGGAAAATAAACGGTATGCTCCCTATCATCAACATTGAAAGTAACCTTTCCTTTATTGCAATCAATAACAGCCCCTGCGGTGTTAAGAAAAGGTCTCCCAAGAATAATAGACATATTATCATCTTCCGGCATTTCCAACACAACAAAATCAGTTAATATCAAGCGCTTAGTAGTAACTTGAACAGGAACATTCTCACATATACCAACAGGAATAGCAGTAGATTTATCAGCCATTTGCAAAGATATATCAGTAGGTATCAACTTATCTAAGTAAAGTCTCTTATAAAGAGAAAAAGGCATAACACTAACACCGGCTCCCAAGTCACATAGAGCAGTTTTAACATAATTATTCTTGATAGAACAAGGAATAGTAGGTATACAGGTCGCCCAATTTCTTTGGAATTTTGCCATTGAAAGAGTAATTAGCAAGCATAGTGGAAATTTCCTCATTGGGGATTTTCCTTTTGTTAGTAACAATATCTTTCATATACTTTGAATAAGGTGGCAATTTAATAGCATCAGTCAAAGGGATTTGCAAGAATAAAGGTTTCATCCAATCGCAAAATTTATTATAGTGTTCTTCTTCCTTTGATTTTAGTTTCTTAGCAGGAAAAGGCATTTGCTTTTGCACCCAAGGTTCTCTTTCATTACCATGTTTCTCAGCAATAAAGTCTTCTTTAGTGTACTTTTTATTTTTAGCATGCTTTTCAGGTTCTTCTTCAACCTCTTCTTTATCAGGAGTATCATTCTTAACATTATCATTATCATTATCATGTTCATTACCACTTTCAGTTTCAGCATCAGAAATAGAAATACTATTAGGATCATTAGCAGGTTCAGAGGATTCTACAACATTTTTATGTTTCTTCTTCTTTTTCTTCCTAGAATGAGCACTAGGTTCAATGCGTTGAGAATCTTGTTCAATTCTTTTGGGATGCCCTTCAGGATATAGAGGATCCTGGGTAGAGACACCGCCTCTAGTTGTTACTTCATAAGCATGTTTCTCTTTAGAATTATTCCCTAACAAGTCATTTTGCACTTTAGTGAGTTGATCAATTTGAGTTTGAATCATTTGAAAATGTTTAACAAGCATCTTAACATCATTGGAGGTTCTCTCCACAATATCATGCAATTCACTAATAGCTTGAGAATTTTCCATTAAATGATTCTCTACTCTCATATTAAAATTTTCTTGCTTAACAATATAATTATCAAACTCATCTAAGCATTGTGCAGGAGGCTTTGAATACGGAATATCCTCCCTAGTAAAGCGTTGAAGGGAATTTACCTCAATCATGGATGCAGGGGGAATTATCTCACATATATCTTCAATAGGAGGTAGATTCTTCACATCTTCAGATTTAATACCTTTCTCCTTGAGAGACTTCTTGGCTTCCCTCATATCTTCATCATTCAATTCAATTAAACCCCTCTTCTTCAATATTGGAGTTGGAGTTGGTTCAGGCGTAGTCCATTCATCATGATTCCGGCTTATTTTAGCCAATAATTCTTCAGCGTCATCCGGAGTTCTTTTCCTGAAAACACAACCAGCACAACTATCCAGGTATGCCCTAGACTCAATGGTTAGTCCACTATAAAATATATCAAGTAAATCATGCTTTTCCAGATCATGCTCAAAGCCGAGCTCTAATAAGAGAGCAGAATCTCGACCAAGCCTCATGCAATTTCTCTTCATCTTCCTGATTAAAATTATAAATTCTCTGCAAAGCAATATGTTGAGCACTAGCAGGAAAGTATTTGCGGAAGAAAACATCAAGCAATTCTTTCGGACTTTTAATAGAATTAGGTGGCAAATTATTATACCAAGTTTTAGCGTCATCCTTTAATGAGAATGGAAATATTTTAGCAACAAAGTAAGTACGCATCTTAACATCATCGTAAAACAAGCTACTAAGAGTAGATAGCTCAGTCATGTGTTCAACAGCACTTTCTTTTTCAGTACCACAAAAGGGTGTTTTCTCAACAATAGCTATATGAGATAGATCAAGAGAAAAATCATAATCTTTATCCCTAATGTTTATAGGAGATGTGGCAAATTTAGGATCAGGAGACAGTTTATATCTAACAGCATGTTCTGCAAGCAACTTTTTAATTTTTCTTGCATCAGTAGTAGCATTGCATTTTTCAATAAAATCATCATTAAGCTCCACATAATCTTCCTCAGGATCATCACTAAAATAACCAAGTTCGGGTGAACTAACAGGTGTAGTAGCATTAGGAGTTTCAGTATTTTCAATTTGTCTAGACCTAGCAATTGTAGCATCTAGAAAGGATCCCAATGAACCACTATCATCAAGCACAGCAGAAACATTATCAATATTATGAGAGTGTTCAGATTCAGCAGATGTACCCACATGCGAAGCATGTGACGGTGAAACAAGTTTATCAATCACAGATGGTGAATCAAGAGCAGCAGAGGTATTCAAAATTGTACCTTTTCTTGTAGTGGATGGTAATATGGCGATCTTAGTATCGCGAGGTTTACCCATGATGGAGAATTTGCAGCGAACAATATTAATCCAAGTGAACTTCCAAATAAAGCTATGCTCCCCGGCAACGGCGCCAGAAAATAGTCTTGATGACCCACAAGTATAGGGGATCGCAATGATCTTCGAGGGAAGTAAAACCCAATTTATTGATTCGACACAAGGGAGACAAAGAACACTTGGAAGCCTTAACAACGGAGTTGTCAATTCAGTTGCACTGGAAACAGACTTGCTCGCAAGAGTTTATCAAGAGTAACAGCTTTATAGCAAGATGCAGAGTGAAATAACAAAGCAGAGTAACGAGACAGCAGTAGTGATTTTAGTAAACAGCAGGATTAAAATACTGTAGGCACGGGGACGGATGACGGGCGTTGCATGGATGAGAGAAACTCATGTAACAATCATAACAGGGCATTTGCAGATAATAATAAAACGGTGTCCAAGTACAAAGCAATCAATAGGCATGTGTTCCATATATAGTCGTGCGTGCTCGCAATGAGAAACTTGCACAACATCTTTTGTCCTACCAGCCGGTGGCAGCCGGGCCTCAAGGGAAACTACTGGATATTAAGGTACTCCTTTTAATAAAGTACCGGAGCAAAGCATTAACACTCCGTGAACACATGTGATCCTCACATCGCTACCATCCCCTCCGGTTGTCCCAATTCTTGTCACTTCGGG
The DNA here is from genome assembly GCF_019359855.2 of Lolium perenne. Classification (NCBI taxonomy): domain Eukaryota; kingdom Viridiplantae; phylum Streptophyta; class Magnoliopsida; order Poales; family Poaceae; genus Lolium; species Lolium perenne. Next base: position 186,206,667 of record NC_067246.2, on the reverse strand, counting down.
GCCATTGGTTCCGGACAGCGACATGTGTATACAACTTATAGGTAAGACCATAAACAATGATTATCTTCATGAAACAATAACATGTTCAGATCTGAGATCATGGCACTCGGGCCCTAGTGACAAGCATTAAGCATAACAAGTTGCAACAATATCATCAAAGTACCAATAACGGACACTAGGCACTATGCCCTAACAATCTTATGCTATTACATGACCAATCTCATCCAATCCCTACCATCCCCTTCGGCCTACAGCGGGGGAATTACTCACACATGGATGGGGGAAACATGGCTGGTTGATGTAGAGGCGTTGGCGGTGATGGCGGTGATGATCTCCTCCAATTCCCCGTCCCGGCGGAGTGCCAGAACGGAGACTTCTGGCTCCCGCGACGGAGTTTCGCGATGTGGCGGCGTTCTGGAGGGTTTCTGGCGACTTCGACTTCTCTCCGGGTGTTTTTAGGTCGAGGCGAATAAGTAGTCCGAAGGAGGGCGTCGGAGGCCGGCCGAGGGGGCCACACCACAGGGCCGCGCGGGCCCCCCCTGGGCCGCGCCGCCCTATGGTGTGGGGCCCTCGGGCCTCCACCTCAATTGTCCTTCTGGCTCCGTTAGTTTCCTGGGAAAATAGGGCCTTCTGCATAAATTCCGAGGATTTTCCCGAAAGTTGGATTTCTGCACAAAAACGAGACACCAGAGCAGTTCTGCTGAAAACAGCGTTAGTCCGTGTTAGTTGCATCCAAAATACACAAATTAGAGGCAAAACAATAGCAAAAGTGTTCGGGAAAGTAGATACGTTTTGGACGTATCAGCCACTCCAAAGGATAACATGAAGAAGGCTGCACAGATCTTGAAAAAGAAGGACGCGGAGATTGATATTTATTACGTCTGTACGCTCGTTGCTTCAGCAATGAAGCAGCAAAGCAAGGCAGATACTTCGCGCAGGTTGGAATCCAACCCGGAACATTGCATCTCTACCACGCAGAAGGACGCCTACGACAATCTCCATCGCGATGATGAATCGCGGACCGGATCCTCGGAACGCAGAAGAAAAACCAGAGAACACCCAAATCCAATCTCTGTGCCATCAAAGACGCCTCCGTCAGATCCAAAAAAGGGAAAGGATGCGAAATACACTCGTAAGGACAAGTACCGTAATCCCTCACCTCCGCCCAACGGATACCCGCGTCCTCCGCCTCCTCGCCGCCGTAGTCCAGCCGGAAACACCAGACCCCATGAGCCTGGTGGAATCAATATCCGCGACAACGTACCACCCCCAAGGAACAGGTACAGGGAGCAAACGCCGGAACTTCGCCGGAGCCAGATCAATGATCGTGAGCCTGGGCCCAGGAGGAGTCGGAACGAAGAACACGACCCGGAGCCTCGCAGAAGCCGGAACGGCGAAGGCAGCCAACACCAAGGTGAAGGCAGCCATCGAAGCCAGAGTCAGCATCGCGAAGGGCGGGGAGAATCAGAAGGCGGAAGAAAAAGGTCGCATCGGTCCCCTCACAGGTCTCCCTCACCACCACCTAGCGGTGGAGGCGGAGGTGGAGGCGGAGGCGGAGGCCAGAGATCTCGCTCACGTTCAAAATCCCCCCGCAACGGCTCGCGTGATGCGCGGAAACGTCTCAATGAATACAAAACTGACTACATTGGCCCAAAGTGCTTTGGCAGGATGATTCGAGAGTAACCAAAGCCAAGGATGAACCTCAAGCTACCCGGAAACCTGAAGAATTATGATGGCACAGAAAGGCCGGATACCTGGATTGAGGATTACTATAATGCAATAACCTTCGCCGGAGGAACCCCTAACATCGCCTGCCGCATGCTTCAGCTGTACCTTGTAGGTCCAGCCCGGATCTGGCTCAGCGACCTCGAGAAGAACTCCATCTTTTGTTGGTTTGACCTGAAGACCGCCTTCGAAAAGCACTTCAGGGGCACCTACAAGAGACCTGCCACAACAAGCGACTTATAGGCATGTATCCAGAAAAAGGGAGAAACATCAAGAAACTTCCTCACACGATGGTTGGCAACCAGGAACGAGTGCGAAAACGTTGATAATCGCACAGCCATGCATGCCTTCATAGGTGGGTTGCAGAGAGGAGGACTGCTGCGGCACAAGCTCACTTGCTTGGTCAATGCAAATAATCTAACTTTGGATGACATGATCACCATTGCCAGCGATCACACTGCCGCTGATGACGACGCAGGCGGAGATCTCGTAGCTACAGCAATTCCCTTGCATCAGCAGAAGAAGAACCGTGATAACGGTAGCAGCTGCGGCACTAAGCGGAAAAATCCCCCCTGATGACCAAAAGAGTGGCGGATCCGAGATGGTTGCCATGGCTTTCCAGCGCGGAGGTCAAGGAGGCAGAAGAGGCCGCGATCGCGGTGGCGGCGCCGGTAGAGGCCAGCAGCGTGGTGATGAAGTCACCGCTACCGGAACCCGCGCCCCCCAAACCTATGAAGAGTACAGAGACATGCCCTGCCTGGCCCATTTGGATCCATCTACAGGGAAGTCCACTCACACTAACCGCAACTGCAAATGGTTCAATGATCTCAAAAATGACCCGGAAGCAGGATACAAGCGAGCCCGAAAGCACCGCCCACGCGGCAAAGGAGGCAAGGGCAAGAATAAGGACAAAGAGGAAGACAGTTCCGAGGCGATGGATGAGGATGATGCTTCACCGGATCCCAAGGGAGGATCCGCAGCTAAATCCAACCCTTTCGACAAAAAGAGTATAGGTGCGTACCACACCTTCCTCGGAACCCCAACAGTTCGCGCTAGCAAGTCAGCTTTCCGGATCCTGAATGCCACAGTTCCAGCTGTGTCGCAGTATGTCAGGTGGTCGGAAGTTCCGTGCACATTTGATAGGCAGGATCATCCTACCATTATGCCGAAAGAGTGCTACGCCTTGGTTGTAAGTCCCCGCATCGATGTCTATGACTTCTCCAAGTGCCTCATGGACGGCGGAGCCAGCCTGAACATTATGTACCTGGAGACTCTAGAACGGATGAACCTTACCAAGGAACAGCTCAAACACGGCACCACTGAGTTTCATGGTGTAGTTCCGGGTAAAAAGACGAATTCCCTCGGCAGCATCAGACTTCCCGTGGCCTTCGGCGATGTCAATAATTTCCGCAACGAGATGATCACGTTTGAGGTCATGCCCTTCAAGAGTTCCTACCACGTCATCTTCGGCCGGCCCACCTACCACAAGTTCCACGCAAGAGTGTGCTACATCTACAACAAGCTCAAGATTCCGGATCCCAATGGTATGATTACCATATCCGGAGACTACAAGAAAGCTCACGAGTGCGAGTTGGGCGAAGCCGCCTTCGCAGAGTCTGTGATATTCGGAGAAGAGCTGCAAGGCTACAGGGCCGCGGTGGATCCGACAGAAATGCATACCACCAAAAAGCAGATCTCCGAACAGAAAAAATATGTTTCAGGCCGCGATAGAGACCAAGAAAATCGACCTCAAGAAAGGAGATTCCACTAAACAAGTCTCAGTCGGAGCCAACATGGACCCCAAATAGGAAGACGCGCTCGTCGAGTTCCTCCGCGCTAATATGGACATCTTCGCATGGCAGCCTTCTGACATGTCCAGAGTACCAAGGGAACTCGCCGAGCACTACCTCAACATAAACCCGGGGGCTAAACCGGTGAAGCAAGCTATGCGACGCTTTGGAGATAAGAAGCGCTGCGCCATAGGAATGGAATTAGCAAAGTTACTAGAGGCAGGTTTTGTAGTAGAAGTTATCCGTACTGATTGGGTCGCAAATCCCGTCCTTGTACCCAAAAAGAATTCTGAAATACTAAGAATATGCATCGATTACTCCGGCTTGAATAAGCATTGTCCGAAGGATCCGTTCCCCTTGCCGCGCATTGACCAAGTCATTGATTCGACGGCAGGGGCGGAACTTCTGTGTTTTCTTGACGCATATTCCGGGTATCATCAGATTCGGATGAAGAAGTCCGATCAAAAGGTGACCTCGTTCATCACCCCATTTGGCACTTACTGCTATGTTACCATGCCTTTTGGTTTGAAAAATGCAGGTGCCACCTACCAACGTACGATGCAGCGGTGCTTGAAGGACCAAATCGGCCGGAACGTAAACGCTTACGTCGACGACATCCGGTCATGACCCGGAAAGGATCCGACTTGATCAGTGACCTCACAGAAACCTTTGAGAACCTCCAACGATACAAGATGATGTTGAATCCGCTGAAGTGCATCTTTGGCATCCCAGCTGGAAAACTCCTTGGCTTCATCGTCTCCAATAGGGGCATTGAAGTTAACCCGGAGAAAATCAAGGCAATCCTGCGCATCAAAAGGCCAACTTGTCTCAAAGATGTGCAGCGACTAACTGGTTGTGTTGCAGCAATCAGTCGGTTCGTTAGCCGTCTTGGCGAGAAGGCATTACCCCTGTACAAGATGCTAAAGAAAACAGACAAATTTGTCTAGGACGACGCAGCGGATGCAGCACTTCAAGGGTTGAAGGAAATACTCACCTCCCCACCTATCCTAGCAGCGCCAGCAGAGTCAGAGCCCATGCTCCTTTATCTGGCAGCTACCAACAGAGTCATCAGTCTCGTCATCGTGGTGGAGCGACAGGAAGAAGGACATGAATATGGAGTCCAAAGGCCAGTCTACTACATTAGCGAGGTTCTGACGGAATCCAAACAAAGATATCCTCACTTTCAAAAGCTAGCCTATGGCGTATTCCTAGGTAGTAGGAAGTTGAGGCACTACTTCCAGGAGCATCCAGTAACAGTCGTGAGCAAAGCTCCGTGATACGTCCAATTTGCATCACTATTTTGTATCATAATTTGCTGTTATTCATTGATATATTTCATGTTTGGACACAATACTTATGTTATTTTATCTATTTTGCATGTTTCATCATTATTGGAGGATCAAGCACCGGAGCCAGGATTCTGCTGGAAAAAGCACCGTCAGAACGCAATATTTCGGAAGATCAACTGTGGAAGGAAATTATACCAAAAATCCTATTTTCCCAGATGACGAAGGAAGCCAGAAGGGGGAGCCAGCTGGACCCAAGGTGGGCCCAGACCATAGGGCGGCGCGGCCCATGGCCTGGCCGTGCCACCTGGTGGTGAGGGGGCCCCACAGCCCCTTTCGCCTCCTTTTCTTCGTGAAATCCTTCGTCCCGAAGACCTAAGCCACAGAGGGTACCTCACGAAGAGTTACATCCGCCTCTGCGGGGCGGAGAACACCAGATAGAAAAGAGCTCTCCGGCGGGCTGAAATCCGCCGGGGAAATTCCCTCCCGGAGGGGGAAATCGACGCCATCGTCACCGTCATCGAGCTGGACATCATCTCCATCACCATCATCATCATCTCCACCATCATCACCGCCGTCTCCACCGCTGGACATCGTCACCACCGTAGCAATTTGGGTTTGATCTTGATTGTTTGATAGGGGAAACTCTCCCGGTATCGATTTCTACTTGTTGTTGATGCTATTGAGTGAAACCATTGAACCAAGGTTTATGTTCAGATTGTTATTCATCATCATATCACCTCTGATCATGTTCCATATGATGTCTCGTGAGTAGTTCGTTTAGTTCTTGAGGACATGGGTGAAGTCTAAATGTTAGTAGTGAACTATGGTTGAGTAATATTCAATGTTATGATATTTAAGTTGTGGTGTTATTCTTCTAGTGGTGTCATGTGAACGTCGACTACATGACACTTCACCTTTATGGGCCTAGGGGAATGCATCTTGTACTCGTTTGCCAATTGCGGGGTTGCCGGAGTGACGGAAACCTAAACCCCCGTTGGTATATCGATGCAGGAGGGATAGCAGGATCTCAAAGTTTAAGGCTGTGGTTAGATTTATTCTTAATTACTTTCTTGTAGTTGCGGATGCTTGCAAGGGGTATAATCACAAGTATGTATTAGTCCTAGGAAGGGCGGTACATTAGCATAGGTTCACCCACACAACACTTATCATAACAATGAAGATTATTTAGTCGTATGTAGCGAAAGCACTAGACTAAAATCCCGTGTGTCCTCGAGAACGTTTGGTCATTATAAGTAAACAAACCGGCTTGTCCTTTGTGCTAAAAAGGATTGGGCCACTCGCTGCAATTGTTACTCTCGCACTTTACTTACTCGTACTTTATTCACCTGTTACATCAAAACCCCCTGAATACTTGTCTGTGAGCATTTACAGTGAATCCTTCATCGAAACTGCTTGTCAACACCTTCTGATCCTCGTTGGGATCGACATTCTTACTTATTGAAAATACTACGATACACCCCCTATACTTGTGGGTCATCAAGACTATTTTCTGGCGCCCTTGCCGGGGAGTGAAGCACTATTGGTAAGTGGAATTGGTAAGGGAAATATCTACTGTTTGTGCTGATTTTATTTCTGCCTGCTGCCATAATTCATTATGGAGAGATCTTCTCTCGAATGTTTATTTGGGAAATCCGCTACTACTACAAAGGTAGTGGATGAGGCGCCAGGTGAGGAAGAGATACCATACAAAATACCTATGAAAATTATTGAACGCGTAGTGAATAACCGTTATACAGGGGATGGAACTGTCCACCCTGGAGATCATTTATTGTTCTTGCATGAATTATGCGGTTTATTCAAGTGTGCAGGTATTGCTATGGATGAAGTGAGGAAGAAACTATTCTCTATATCGCTGTCTGGTAAAGCGGCGCATTGGTATAAATTACTGGATAATGGGGATTCTCTTGAATGGAATGATATTGTGCCCCGGTTTTATTCTAAGTTCTATCCTCCAAGTGAAATTCACAAGGATCGGAATCGCATATATAATTTTTGGCCTCATGATGGAGAGAGTATTGCCCAAGCTTGGGGGAGATTGAAGTCTTTAATGCTCAAATGCCCCATTCATGAGCTTCCTGGTAATGTTATTATTGATAATTTCTATGCAAGACTTTCTTTTGAAGACAAGACCTTGCTGGATACTTCTTGTTCTGGATCATTCACGCGCAATAAGGAAGAGTTTAAAAGGGACCTTCTTAATCGGATCCAGGAAAATACTGAAGGATGGGAGATCGACAAAGATTGAGAATCAGGTATAAATTATGATTACAAATGCATTGAAGCTTTTATGGATACTGATAAATTTCGTAATATGAGTGCTACTTATGGTCTTGATTCTCAAGTTGCTGCAAATCTTTATAAAGCTTTTGCCTCTCATTATGAATTGCCTAAGAAGAATTTCGATAAGTATCATGAACCGTATAAAGATAAAATTGATTCATCTATTAATAAATGCGTTGTAGTTGAAACTGTTGATCATGTTATTCCTGAAGCTTATATTGAAAAAACTCCTTTCCCTGCTAAAATGAAGGAGTACTCTGTTATAAATAGTGCGGTTCATAAAAGTGAAAAGAAACCTATAGAACCTGAAGAACAAATAAAAGTTGAACCTGCTGTTGCAATAGTTAAAGATCTTGTGACTGAAAATTTGGAGGAAGGTCATATTATTTTCTGTGAAGATGCTTCTAATATTGTTTCACATCCTAATAAACCCAAGCAAGCTAGTGTTCCTATGCTATCTGTTAGAATTGGTGATCATTGCTATTATGGTTTATGTGATATTGGTCCAAGTATTAGTGCTTTTCCTTATGAGCTTTACACGGAGATTATGCACGAAATTGGTTCTCGTGAACTTGAAGATATTGATGTGGTTATTCAGCTGGCTAATAGAGAAACTATCTCTCCAATTGGTATTGTTCGAGATGTAGAAGTTTTATGCGGTAAGATTAAATATCCTGCTGACTTTTTGGTACTTGGTTCTGCCGCTAGTGATTATTGTCCTATCATTTTTGGTAGACCTTTTCTAAATACTTGTGGAGCTATTATAGATTGCAAGAAAGAGAAAATTTTGACTAAATTTGCTGGTGAATCATATGAGTTTAACTTCTCTAAATTTACCAAAACTCCTTATAAAGCTGATTTGCCTAATAATGATTTTAAAATGGAACAGTGTGCATCTATTGTTCTTGTTCCTAATAATCCCTTGCAGCAACATTTGGAGAATAGCGAGAGTGAAGTTTTTAGGAAAGAAAGAGATGAGCTTGAGGAAATTTTTCTTCGTCAACCTATTCTCAAGCATGATTTACCGGTGGAAGATCTGGGTACAACACCGCCACCAAAGGAAGATCCTGTCTTTGATTTAAAACCCTTGCCTGATAATCTTAAATATGCTCATATTGATGATAAGAAAATATATCCTGTTATTATTAGTTCTAAGCTTACAGAGTTTGAAGAAGAAAGGCTATTGGAAATATTGAAGAAATACCGAGGAGCTATTGGCTACACTCTTGATGATTTGAAGGGGATTTCTCCCTCTATATGCCAACACGCCATTAATATGGAAGATGATGCGAAGCCTGTTGTTGAACCTCAGCGTCGTCTAATTCCCAAGATGAAGGATGTGGTAAGAAATGAGGTATTACGACTTCTTGAAGCTGGTATTATATATCCTATTGCTGATAGTAGATGGGTTAGTCCTGTGCATTGTGTTCCTAAGAAAGGAGGAATGACTGTTGTGCCTAATGATAATGATGAGCTCATACCTCAAAGAGTAGTTGTAGGGTATAGAATGTGCATTGATTATCGAAAAGTTAATAAAGTTACTAAAAAGATCATTACCCTTTGCCTTTTATTGATCAAATGTTAGAAAGGTTATCTAAAAATACTCATTTTTGCTTTCTTGATGGTTATTCTGGATTTTCACAAATTGCTGTTAAAACTAAAGATCAAGAGAAAACCACTTTCACTTGTCCCTATGGAACTTATGCTTATAGACGTATGCTTTTGGTTTGTGTAATGCTCCTGCTACTTTTCAAAGATGCATGTCTGCTATTTTTCATGGTTTTTGCGAGAGTATTGTAGAGGTATTCATGGATGATTTTTCTGTCTATGGGAATTCTTTTGATAATTGCTTGCAGAACCTCGATAAAGTTTTGCAGAGATGTGAAGAAACTAACCTTGTTCTTAATTGGGAGAAATGCCACTTTATGGTTAATGAAGGAATTGTATTGGGACATAAAATTTCCGAGAGAGGTATTGAAGTTGATAGAGCTAAAGTTGAAGCAATTGAGAAGATGCCCTATCCTAGGGATGTTAAAGGTATTCGTAGTGTTCTTGGTCATGCTGGGTTTTATAGGAGGTTTATTAAAGATTTCTCCAAGATTTCAAAGCCTCTTACTAATCTTCTTCAAAAAGACGTACCTTTTGTTTTTGATGACGATTGTAAGGAAGCTTTTGAAACTCTTAAGAAAGCCTTAACAACTGCTCCTGTAGTTGAACCTCCTGATTGGAACTTACCATTTGAAATTATGTGTGATGCTAGTGATTTTGCTGTAGGCGCTGTTCTTGGACAGCGGGTAAATAAAAAACTGAATGTTATTCATTATGCTAGTAAAACTCTTGATGCTGCTCAAAGAAATTATGCTACTACTGAAAAGGAATTGTTAGCTGTAGTCTTTGCTTGTGATAAGTTTAGATCTTATATTGTTGATTCAAAAGTTACTATTCATACTAATCATGCTGCAATCAGATACCTTATGCAAAAGAAAGATGCTAAGCCTAGGCTTATTAGATGGGTACTTCTGTTGCAAGAATTTGATTTACATATTGTAGATAGGAAGGGTCTTGATAATCCTGTTCGATAATTTGTCTAGATTGGAAAATATTGCTTATGATCCTGTTCCTGTTAATGATAGTTTTCCAAATGAACAATTGGCTGCAATAAGGGTGAGTTCGCGAGACAGTCCTTGGTATGCTGATTATGCTAACTTTATTGTTTCCAAGTACTTGCCTCCAACCTTTTCAGCTCAGCAAAGGAGGAAATTCTTTTATGACTTGAGGCATTATTTCTGGGATGACCCACACTTATATAAAGAAGGAGTGGATGGTATTATGCGAAGATGTGTTCCCGAATATGAACAACAGGAGATATTGAGTAAATGCCATGGTATTGCTTATGGAGGACATCACGCTGGGAGAAAGAACCGCGCAAAAGGTTCTACAATCAGGTTTTTATTGGCCAACTCTCTTCAAAGATGCAAGGAAGTTTATTTTATCTTGTGATGAATGCCAAAGGGTTGGTAATATCTCTAGACGCAATGAAATGCCGATGAATTATACTCTTGTTATTGAACCGTTCGATTGTTGGGGATTTGACTTCATGGGACCTTTTCCCTCTTCAGAAGGTAACACTCATATACTTGTTGCTGTTGATTATGTTACTAAATGGGTGGAAGCCATACCTACAAAAAGTGCTGATGGTGAGACCTCTTTAAGAATGCTTTTAGATATTATTTTTCCTAGATTTGGAGTTCCTAGATATATTATAACTGATGGAGGTTCTCATTTTATTCATGGTGGTTTTAGAAAAACTCTTGCTAGATATGGTATTAATCATAGAATTGCTTCCGCTTATCATCCTCAAACTAGTGGGCAAGTAGAATTATCAAATAGAGAGATTAAATCTATCTTGCAAAAGACTGTTAATAAAACTAGAAAGAATTGGGCTAGTAAATTGAAGGATGCACTTTGGGCTTATAGAACTGCTTATAAAAATCCCATGGGAATGTCACCTTATAAAATGGTTTATGGGAAAGCTTGTCATTTACCTTTAGAACTAGAGCACAAAGCTTATTGGGCTGTTAGAGAATTAAATAAAGATCCTAAACTTGCCGCTAATAAGAGGTTGTTGCAACTGAGTTCTCTAGATGAATGGAGAAGTGAAGCTTACGAAAATGCTAAACTCTTTAAAGAGAAAGTTAAAAGATGGCATGATAGAAGGATTATCAAAAGAGAATTTAATATTGGAGATAAAGTCCTACTGTATCGGTCTCGTCTCAGATTCTTTGCAGGGAAATTACTCTCGAAATGGGAAGGACCGTATGTTGTCGAGGAGGTGTATCGTTTAGGAGCAATCAAAATTAGCTCTCTCCAAGGCAATGCTACGCAAGTGGTAAATGGACAAAGACTCAAGCATTATATCTCAGGTGATTCTTATAATGTTGATGTTGATATTATTCGAGTGGAAACACCGGAGGCCTTCATCAAAGGACAAGTTGATAGTTCGCCAGAACTCGACTTTGAATAGGTAACAGTACTGGTAATAAAAAGTTCGCAATTTACTTTCCGAACAATATTTTTGCTATTTTTGGAAAATATGAAAAATTACGAGATCGAAACGGAGTGGAAAAGACGCGCGAGGGCGTGCCACCATAGGCCGGCGCGGCCTCGCCTGGGCCCACGCCGACCTATGAGCTGGCCGCCTCGTCGCCCCTTTCCGACTCTAGTTCGATCTGGTACTTTCCTTTTGTCGTGAAATTTTTTGCTATATAATCCCCCGGACCCCTGGAGGTCCGTATATCGTTTTCTCGACGTGTTTTGTTTCGAGCTATTTCTGCCAGGATTTGCTTCGGATCTAGAGCCATCATGTCTTCGTCGGAAACTCCGAAGGACAGCTCCCGCAAGGATGTTGGCAACTTGTACATGGAGGAGCTGAGGATGCACCCCAAGGAGTTGCTGCTCGTTGAGGGAGAACTGCAGATCAAGGATACCCAGGGTCCTAAAGGAGAAGGAAGCTTGGAAGACAGGATGGAGAAGCTAGAACAAGAGGTCTTCAAATACAAGAAGATGGCTGAGCGTGAGGTGGATATCTTCCACAAGATTTTGTCCGAACTCATTGCTGAACATGAGAAGGAAACTGCAAAGCTTTGGGGCGACATCCTCTCACTTCACGACACCACCAACAAGCTCCAAGCACAACTCTATGACGTTCAGAATCAGAACTGTGAGTATGAAAACAGGTTTAAATACATAAGCCGTGCTGCTAGTTTCAGGATCCCCGAGACCAAGATGTCGTTTCTTGATGGAGAACCTCTTCCTTGGAAGTTTGATGACGGGAGTTCATCACCACCATCACCGCAAGAGTAATTCATCATCTGTATTGGCATCCCCTTGGTTTGTTCCAAGCTTGGGGGAGTGCCGCGGTATCACATCATCACTACCTTTTACTTTTTACTGTCAAGTAGTGTCATAACCCACCGGCGGGCAGCGGCCTGTCAACACAGTGTAGAGCCGGGAAGAGCCTAGAGCTGCGGCTGGCTGAGACCCCTCCGAGCGACGGCCCGCAATGCTCTTCTGGTCACACGCGGCGATGCGAAGTGCAAGGGCGTGCCACCTGACCTATACCTGGTCAGGAAGGTGATGGGGATGCCTCGCTTAGTTCCTGCATGGCATACACGTAAACATTAAATACGAGCCTCGATCGGCTCTCAGGTTATCCTGTGAATCGGCTCAAAGAGCCGATCCACCCATGATTCGTACGGGGTGCACGAATACTTGGTGATCCTGCTTGATCAAAATATAGCTAATGAGATCTACGACGATTTAGGGTTTTCACCGCATAATCGGATCATCCTACTCCAGGTTGGGCCTCGCGGCCACGCACGGTGCTCATAAGCCGATCCTAAACAAGGCCTAAAAACCAACATGACGTTGATCCTCGGAACATCCTGTTTAGGACTTGCGAATGCCACCCTACGTGCCGCTGGATCCTCCCCCCCTTTGTAAGGCCTAACTATTGCAGATATTAAACTAATCCTTGCAGAACAAGGAGCAATCGTAACGGATCAGATCTACTAGATGATGAACAAGCAGGGTGCCGCCCCCACACCTGAGATAGGCGTGAGGGCAGCTAGACATGCAAGGGCTGCACTACGTAAGCATGTTATACGAAGAGCTATGCTAACCCTAACACATCTATGATAACTACGTTGCTCGCCATCAAAGACGCTTCAGTACGAGCAACGCATGAACAACGTGGAGCTTGTGCTGCCTAGATCGCAAGATGCGATCTAGGTAGCATGTCGCTTACCTGATTGAAACCCTCGAGATGAAGGAGTTGGCGATGCGCCGAGATTGGTTTGTTTTGGGTTGAACGTGAGTTGTTGTTTATTCCATAAACCCTAGATACATATTTATAGTCCAGCGGACTTTCTAATTCAGGCGTGCACCTAACCGTGCACGGGTAAAACTCTAACTCCTAACTTAACATACGATCTAATATATTACAGATAAATGGGCAATCTAGCCCAACTTCGCATATAAGGCCGATCTTCGTGTTCTCTCCAAATATAACCTTCAGGCTTATCTTGATCCTGGCCCACCTCCAACTTGGTCAAATTCTGGTGATAACACATGCCCCCCTGGTTTTGGAAATGACATTTCCAAAATCATTATGCTTTTACCGTCGGGTCATGTCGTGGCAGAGCAGAACCTATTGCAGTATTTTTCGTCATGATGCCCTGCCTTCTCGACTGCTCCGCGTGATTTGACCGTTGTATTTGGGCACCGCCTCCTCGAAAACTGCTGTGGCATTGAATTCCTTCACCATAGCCCCCTTTTATTTAACCGCTTCTGAGCAGTTCGTCACTTCACCATCCTGCTCTATTCTGGCCATCGGCACCAAAAAAACCCCAATCTCCCACAGCCATGTCTTCCTCTTCTTCCTCTTCGTCGTCGGTCTTCCACGACTCCTCCTCCGAGCTTTCCTACGGGTCCTCCTCCTCCCGTGAGACGCCGCCGGACATCCGCGCCCCAGAAGCATAGGACCTGGAAGACCACGCTTTCTCGGTCTGGTCCGAAGACGACCAGTCCCTGACCAGCGGGGACGAAGATCTTCAGTTCCTTGCCATCGGGGAACTGAAGTCGGAGAGCGAGGACGATCAGTTCCCCTGGGACGGCTGCCCCACCTCCGAAGAAGAGGAAGAGGAAGACGACGATGATGACGACGACTCCCTCGAGGGCTACCCGCCAGTGAAGCGCCTCCGCATGTGGTGGGACGACGACAGCAGCGACGATGAAGACGAAGATGAAGCTCCTGTAGAGGGCTATGGGAGCAGTGACGAGGAACCCATCGGCAGCAGTGCCGATGAGAGTTCCGAGGATGACGATGAAGGAATCGATGGCCCGTAGATTAGGATCTACTAGTGTAGGCCTAGCAGTAGTAGATTGGTCAATAGACCCTTCTTTTGTTCTTCCTTCCTGAGAAATCGACTCTTTCTTTGTAAGAAATCCCCTTACTAATGAAGAAAATCCCTTTATTAATCTCGCTCCCTTGCCGATTGTCGAAGGGAGTTGTCGTACAGGGAGCCGATAGCAGAGCATCGGCTCATATTACTGTCTGAGGCCAAGCTGTTGTATAAACAGGCCTAAATCGCGTCCAAACCATGAGACTGAATCCCTCAGCAATTACTAGGAGATCTCACGCCGTGGTTAGGAAGCTGTTGTATAAACTTATTTCGCTAAAGTCGATATCAGCGTATCGGCTTTGTTTTCTGAAGTCGATGCCCGTGCATCGGCTGTTCTTGCATACTGTCAATCTCCACACATTTTCTCAAGTCGATGTCTGTGCATCGGCTGTGATTTTTTTTTTACTGGCCGATTCTGAAATCGGCCCCCATATCTTACTGTCCATCATCCCACATGCTTGGGAAATATTTCTTGAGGTGTTGACCATTTACAGCCACTGGGAACTTTTCGCCGCTCAACTCCTCCAGCATGTATGCATTACCCTTCAAGGCCTGGACAACTTTGTACGGACCGTGCCAATTAGGAGACCATTTGCCATATGCCTTATCCCTGGTTCCCAATGGCAACACAGCTTCCCACACAAGATCACCAACTTGGAACTCCTTTGGCCTAACCTTTTTGTTGTAAGCACGAGCCACCTTGGCTTTGTTCTCCTTAATCTTCTCCAACGACCAAAGCCTGAGTTCTGTTGCGTCCTCAATAGTGTCGCTCATCAAAGCTGCATATTCTTCAGCTGTCAGATCATTCTCGAAACGTGACACGTCTTGATCCAGCCGTAATTTCCCAAGGCAATACGGCTTCCTGTCCATAGACAAGCTGGTACGGTGAAGTCTTTATGGCTCCATGGCACGACATGCGGTAGGCCCATAATGCTTCTGATAACTTCTCATGCCAATCCCGAGGGTTCTCGTCAATTTTTCTCTTGATTAGCTTGATCAGACTCTGATTAGACGCCTCAGCCTGCCCGTTAGCTTGAGCATAGTATGGGGATGATCGGATCAGTTTGATCCCTAAGTCATCACAGAACTTCCTGAATTCTTTAGAAGTGAAGACCGAACCTCCATCGGTCGTGATAGTTTGGGGGATCCCAAACCTATGAATGACGTGTTCTTTCACAAACTTGATCACATCTTCTGACTTCACCTTTTTCATAGGGACGGCTTCCACCCACTTAGTGAAGTAATCTGTGATAACCAAAATCCATTCATGTTTTTTACCTGACGCCGGATGGATTTTGCCGATCATATCCATGCCCCACCCCCGAAACGGCCAAGGCTTGATGATGGGGTTCATTGCCGATGGCCGGCACCATCTCGAATCTTTCCAAACATCCGACATGCTTGGCACCCCTTGTAATAATTGAAGCAATCTTCAAGCATAGTGGGCCAATAAAACCTCGATCGCCGATCAACCACTTCATCTTATGAGCCGATCGATGCGTTCCACGGGCACCTTCATGCACCTCATGTAAGAGCCGATTAGACTCGATCGGTCCTAGGCACTTGAGTAGTAACCCTTCCAATGTCCTCAGTAGCACATGTCGTCTCATAAAAGGACATACTTCATGTCTTAGTATCTTACCCGTTTAGGATCCAAACGACAAGAATCTTTTAAATAATCGAAGATCTCGGCTCTCCAATCATTCTGTTCCAGGAATTGTATCTGAACTTCCGATCCGTCGGCTATATCTATGTAGCCTGACGCCATTTGTGCGAGATTGTTGGCATCGGTATTCTGGGATCTTGGGATCCAATTAAAGTTGATGTACCGAAACTGTGTCATCAACTCACGGCATTCCACCCAATATGGGAAAAGTGATTCACTTTCGCAATTATATTCATCCGTGAGCTGGTTAATCACCAACTTTGAGTCTCCAAAGAGCTCCACAGCTTCCGCTCCAGCTTCTAGTAGCAATTCCATTCCCTTGCGTATTGCCTCGTATTCTGCTACGTTGTTGGTGCAAGGGGTAGATAATCTGATGGAGAAGGAGTACTCCGCCCCCCGAGGCGACACAAGCAGAATGCCGATGCCACAACCCCCGTCACAAACCGATCCATCGAAGAACATAGCCCATTCACGTATAGATAGTGCTGCTATATTGGTACTGATCCATTCAGCGATGAGATCGGCCAACGCTTGGCCCTTGACTGCCTTCGCCGGCTGGTACCGGAGATCAAATTCTGACAGTGCCAACATCCACTTACCGAGTCGGCCTTTCAAAACAGGGGCCGACAACATGTGCTTGACAACGTCTGATTTACAGATGACGATGATCTCTGCCGTCGAAGGATGTGATGAAGCTTGGTGCAGGTAAAGAACAGCAGAGGCAAAGTTTCTCGACCTCAGATATCTTGCCTCCGCGTCCAGCATCCTTCTGCTGAGGTAGAAAACGACTCTCTCCACGCCCTCGTAGAGTTGCACCACCACCGAAGCAATGGACGTGTCAGCTACTGACAGGTAGATGTAGAATGGCCTGTCTTGCTGGGGCGGAACTAGCACAGGTGGCGTTGTCAGATATCGCTTAATCTCATCGAACGCCTGTTGCTGTTCTGCCCCCCAGTGAAACTCGTCGTCAGATTTAGTCTTCACCAGCGCCATGAACGGCTCGATTCGTCCTGACAGATTAGAGATGAACCGCCGGACGAAATTGATCTTGCCGATGAGGCGTTGGAGCTCCTTTTTCGTGGTTGGCGGCTGCATGGTACGCACCGCCTCCTGACTTTTCAGGCCGATCTCGATTCCCCGTTCATGAACCAAAAAACCCAGGAATTGACCAGCCGTCACGCCAAAGGCACACTTCTTCGGATTCATTCTCAGCCCGAATTTCCGAGTTCGGTCTAGGACGCGCCGTAGATCGCCCAAATGTCCCTCCATGGAGACCGATTTGACCACCACGTCATCGATGTAGATCTCCACCAACTTGCCGATCAGATCATGAAATATATAATTCATGGCTCGTTGGTACGTTGCACCAGCATTCTTCAACCCAAAGGTCATGACCACGTATTCGAACAAGCCCACTGCCCCTGGTACCCTGAACGCGGTCTTGTGTATATCTTCCGGAGCCATGAAAATCTGATTATAACCGGCGTTGCCATCCATGAAGCTCAACACCTTGTGGCCAGCAGCAGCGTTTATCAATGTTTCTGCCACGGGCATTGGATATTCGTCCTTTGGGGTGGCTCTGTTAAGATCTCGGAAATCGATGGCCACGCGCCATCGGCCGTCCTTCTTCTCCACCTAACGATACCGGAGATCCACTCCGCATACCTGCATGGTCCGATGAAGCCGCCGGCCAACATTTTCTCGATCTCCTTCTTGACTTCTTCCAGGATTTCGGCCCTCATCTGACGTGCTCGCTGTTGGAACGGCCGGAATCCCTTCTTAAGGGGGAGCCGATGCTCACTGATGCTCCTGTCCAAACCAGGCATCTCCGTGTAATCCCATGCAAAGCAATCTGGGTATTCCTTCAACAGGGCTATCATCTGTCCCCTGAGCTGTGGATCTAACTTCGTGCTGATGAAAGTAGGTCGAGGTTTATCCCCAGGACCGATGTCGACTTCTTCTAGCTCATCAGCTGATGTAAACCCGTACCCTAGCTTTCCGTCACCTGTGAGGTCGACGCCACATACTGGGAGAGCAGGTGCTACGGATACTACGGGCCGATTACTAGCATCGGCTTCTACCTTGATCATCACCAAGATGTTTTGGCGGTGTCGGGGCCGATCGCATGGAGCAGCCTCTTCCTCATCTTTGCCACGAGAGCAGTTGCCCTCGCCTTTATCTCCATCTAGGGGGTGTCCCGGGCTTCTATCATGTTGACGTTGAACGAGTGTCCTGGTTGGCACCTCCCAGGGTAGGTACCGTTGATCCTGTCAACGGTGCGCGACGGTGAATGAGGCACTCCTGGTGCCGCCGATGTGCACGACAACGGCAGACGGGGCTGGCGTGGCACCTTTCCTCGGTAGGTCCTGAGAGCTGGCTCTAATAGAGAGTGCCGATTTTTCATGACCTCTTTGACCATCCGAACGGCGACATGCTCCAAAGTATTCACCAGGCTCTCAGAATGGAGATGCAACGAGTGAGCCACCATGCCACCGATCTCCTGGCGCACGGCCCTGGTACGTTCCTCTGACGGGACAGATAGATCCACTTCATCGAGTGCGCCTTCCGGTGAGAACCCTTTCCGCCTGATGCCATACACACGGGTTCTGTGATATGAGCCGATGAGGTCGGCTTCGAGGGTGGCCTTGATCTCGTCGTATCTCTTCTTGAGCTCGTCAGGCAGCTCCTCGTAGGTGACTGGCGTGCCGTCCGCCGCCATCTCAGATGTAGATGGCGATGTGGTTGATGTAGACGATTGTCCCACCGGGCGTGCCAGAATGTGTTGACTGCCAAAACCCACCGGCGGGCAGCGGCCTGTCAACACAGTGTAGAGCCGGGAAGAGCCTAGAGCTGCGGCTGGCTGAGACCCCTCTGAGCGACGGCCCGCAATGCTCTTCTGGTCACACGCGGCGATGCGAAGTGCAAGGGCGTGCCACCTGACCTATACCTGGTCAGGAAGGTGATGGGGATGCCTCGCTTAGTTCCTGCATGGCATACACGTAAACATTAAATACGAGCCTCGATCGGCTCTCAGGTTATCCTGTGAATCGGCTCAAAGAGCCGATCCACCCATGATTCGTACGGGGTGCACGAATACTTGGTGATCCTGCTTGATCAAAATATAGCTAATGAGATCTACGACGATTTAGGGTTTTCACCGCATAATCGGATCATCCTACTCCAGGTTGGGCCTCGCGGCCACGCACGGTGCTCATAAGCCGATCCTAAACAAGGCCTAAAAACCAACATGACGTTGATCCTCGGAACATCCTGTTTAGGACTTGCGAACGCCACCCTACGTGCCGCTGGATCCTCCCCCCCTTTGTAAGGCCTAACTATTGCAGATATTAAACTAATCCTTGCAGAACAAGGAGCAATCGTAACGGATCAGATCTACTAGATGATGAACAAGCAGGGTGCCGCCCCCACACCTGAGATAGGCGTGAGGGCGGCTAGACATGCAAGGGCTGCACTACGTAAGCATGTTATACGAAGAGCTATGCTAACCCTAACACATCTATGATAACTACGTTGCTCGCCATCAAAGACGCTTCAGTACGAGCAACGCATGAACAACGTGGAGCTTGTGCTGCCTAGATCGCAAGATGCGATCTAGGCAGCATGTCGCTTACCTGATTGAAACCCTCGAGATGAAGGAGTTGGCGATGCGCCGAGATTGGTTTGTTTTGGGTTGAACGTGAGTTGTTGTTTATTCCATAAACCCTAGATACATATTTATAGTCCAGCGGACTTTCTAATTCAGGCGTGCACCTAACCGTGCACAGGTAAAACTCTAACTCCTAACTTAACATACGATCTAATATATTACAGATAAATGGGCAATCTAGCCCAACTTCGCATATAAGGCTGATCTTCGTGTTCTCTCCAAATATAACCTTCAGGCTTATCTTGATCGTGGCCCACCTCCAACTTGGTCAAATTCTGGTGATAACACATGAGTAGGGAAGTTATCATATAAGATGGGTTGCAGTTTGGAAGTATCTCTCCTTTAGTTGGTTGTCTATGTATCCCTTGGTGTGAGTTATCGTTATGGAATATTAATGAGAAGTCTTATCATTTACATATTGCACATCTTATTTTAGTTTGCAATCTCTATTATATGATTTACCTTGTTGTTAGTATTGGTATCACTTTGGGAGCATTGAATAAATCTATTTGGTTTTGGCAAACTTAGCATTGGTCAATAGCAACAACACTTTGAGGTTTAAGTAGAAAAGAGAAATACATGTAGATGTTTCATTGTCTTTCTTTCTTGTTAGCTCATAGCTTATTATTCTGAAGTTAAAATTGTTTGTGCTTACAAGGAAGATGCATGATTGTTTCTATCACATGTATATTTGTTTGTTTCCTTCAACTCTTATGCTTGCTAATTAACCTTGCTAGCCAAAGACCTGTACTGAGAGGGAATACTTCTCGTGCATCCAAACCTTAGCCCAAACCTATGTCATTTGTGTCCACCATATCTACCTACTACATGGTATTTTCTGCCATTCCAAGTAAATACTTCATGTGCTACCTTTAAACAATTCAAAATTTACTATCTCTTATTTGTGTCAATGTTTTATAGCTCATGAGGAAGTATGTGGTGTTTTATCTTTCAATCTTGTTGGGCAACTTTCACCAATGGACTAGTGGCTTCATCCGCTTATCCAATAATTTTGCAAAAAGAGCTGGCAATGGGATTCCCAGTCCCAAATTAATTAAACTAAATAGACACTCCTCCATGGTATGTGATTGATGGACGGCACCCGAAGGATTCGGTTAGCCATGGCTTGTGTAAGCAAAGGTTGGGGGGAGTGTCATCATCATAATAAAACCAAAATAAAAAGGCACTCCTTCATGGTATGAGATTGTTGGCAGGCACCCGAGGATTCGGTTAGCCATGGTTTGTGAAAGAAAGGTTGGAAGGAGTGCCACACAAAATAAAAATAAAATGGGAGCCGCTCTTTGAAGGTTGTCTGGCAAGGGGGTTAGAGTACCCGCTACCAGTCGTTGACAACAACAAACACCTCTCAAAATGTTACTTTTATTATCTCTATATGATTTCAAAACTGAAAAAGCTCTAGCACATGATTTAATCACTGCTTCCCTCTGCGAAGGGCCTGTCTTTTACTTTATCTTGAGTCAGTAAACCTATTTCCCTCTATCTCAAGCAAGCATTTGAGTAGTTGTGATCAAACCATTATATTGTGATCTGCTTCATCATGTCTTCTATTCTTCCTTGTTTAGTACAAGTTTTATCTGAATGAATATAGCTTTGCGAGTTATCAATGATTATGAGGAGACTATTATGATTGAGTATGCAAGTTGTGCCATATAAACTTTAACATGAGAGCGCTGCTCAATAGATAAATATAACCTGTTAATTGTTCTCTGACCAAGAACGAAGTTTGCCATCACCAACTATGATTTCTTATGCACCTTTATTTGTGATTACCTTATACTTGTTTCAAGTTGAGTTATATGAGGAAGTTGTTTGCTAGAATGTCTTGTGTGAATGAATATGATGCTTCTTGTCCGTATTTGATTTATCGACTCTTCACTCCATAAACATGTGGTCCTGTTTACTGAGTTCAGTTTCGCTTGGGGACAAGCGAAGTCTAAGCTTGGGGGGAGTTGATACGTCCAATTTGCATCACTATTTTGTATCATAATTTGCTGTTATTCATTGATATATTTCATGTTTGGACACAATACTTATGTTATTTTATCTATTTTGCATGTTTCATCATTATTGGAGGATGAAGCACCGGAGCCAGGATTCTGCTGGAAAAAGCACCGTCAGAACGCAATATTTCGGAAGATCAACTGTGGAAGGAAATTATACCAAAAATCCTATTTTCCCAGATGACGAAGGAAGCCAGAAGGGGGAGCCAGCTGGACCCAAGGTGGGCCCAGACCATAGGGCGGCGCGGCCCATGGCCTGGCCGCGCCACCTGGTGGTGAGGGGGCCCCACAGCCCCTTTCGCCTCCTTTTCTTCGCGAAATCCTTCGTCCCGAAGACCTAAGCCACAGAGGGTATCTCACGAAGAGTTACAGCCGCCTCTGCGGGGCGGAGAACACCCGAGAGAAAAGAGCTCTCCGGCGGGCTGAAATCCGCCGGGGAAATTCCCTCCCGGAGGGGGAAATCGACGCCATCGTCACCGTCATCGAGCTGGACATCATCTCCATCACCATCATCATCATCTCCACCATCATCACCGCCGTCTCCACTGCTGGACATCGTCACCGCCGTAGCAATTTGGGTTTGATCTTGATTGTTTGATAGGGGAAACTCTCCCGGTATCGATTTCTACTTGTTGTTGATGCTATTGAGTGAAACCATTGAACCAAGGTTTATGTTCAGATTGTTATTCATCATCATATCACCTCTGATCATGTTCCATATGATGTCTCGTGAGTAGTTCGTTTAGTTCTTGAGGACATGGGTGAAGTCTAAATGTTAGTAGTGAACTATGGTTGAGTAATATTCAATGTTATGATATTTAAGTTGTGGTGTTATTCTTCTAGTGGTGTCATGTGAACGTCGACTACATGACACTTCACCTTTATGGGCCTAGGGGAATGCATCTTGTACTTGTTTGCCAATTGCGGGGTTGCCGGAGTGACAGAAACCTAAACCCCCGTTGGTATATCGATGCAGGAGGGATAGCAGGATCTCAGAGTTTAAGGCTGTGGTTAGATTTATTCTTAATTACTTTCTTGTAGTTGCGGATGCTTGCAAGGGGTATAATCACAAGTATGTATTAGTCCTAGGAAGGGCGGTACATTAGCATAGGTTCACCCACACAACACTTATCATAACAATGAAGATTATTTAGCCGTATGTAGCGAAAGCACTAGACTAAAATCCCGTGTGTCCTCGAGAACGTTTGGTCATTATAAGTAAACAAACCGGCTTGTCCTTTGTGCTAAAAAGGATTGGGCCACTCGCTGCAATTGTTACTCTCGCACTTTACTTACTCGTACTTTATTCACATGTTACATCAAAACCCCCTGAATACTTGTCTGTGAGCATTTACAGTGAATCCTTCATCGAAACTGCTTGTCAACACCTTCTACTCCTCGTTGGGATCGACATTCTTACTTATCGAAAATACTACGATACACCCCCTATACTTGTGGGTCATCACTCCGCTGTCAACGATTCTTAGTAACGCTGATGCAACAGGACGCACAGCAAAATGGGGCATCGAATTATCCGCGTTCGACATCAACTACAAAGCCAGGACTGCGATCAAATCCCAAATCTTGGCAGATTTCGTCGCATATTGGACAGAAGCTCCGGATACAAACTTGGAGTCAAAACCAGAGACATGGGTTATGCACTTCGATGGATCCAAGCAGCATCAAGGCTCGGGAGCCGGAGTCACCCTGAAGTCCCCTACCGGAGAAGAACTGCAGTACGTTCTGCAGATCCACTTCGAAGCTACAAACAACATGGCGGAATACGAGGCTCTACTACACGGTCTGCGCATCGCTAAGGAAATAGGGATCAAGCACATTATTTGCTGCGGAGATTCCGACCTGGTGGCACAACAAGTAGCCGGAACCTGGAACGCCAGAAACTCCGTCATGGCGGCTTACAGAGACGAAGTTGACGAGATCGCCAAGTGCTTCCTCGGATACGAAGTCAAGTACGTCAGGAGAGACAATAACACAGCGATAGACATGCTATCCAAGCTCGGATCCGGCAGAAAACCAATTCCGCCTGGTATTTTCCTGGAGCATCTACGGATACCCTCGGTAAAGGGCGCTAACCCAGAAAACCCAGATGTAGCAGTGTCTCCGGCTAGGGAAGTGATGGCCATCGTTCCGGCCTGGACGCAGCCTTTCCTGGACTACCTCATCGATCAGAAGTTGCCAGAGGATGAAGTCCTCGCACGACAGATCATCAGACGAGCAAGATCCTACACAATTGTTGACGGACAGCTCTACAAAAGAAGCGCAACTGGAGTATTTCTCAAATGCGTCTCCAGTCAAGATGGCATCGAAATCTTAAGAGAGATCCATGCAGGGGATTGCGGGCATCATGCCGCCCCCAGGTCACTCGTTGCAAAAGCCTTTCGGCTCGGGTTTTACTGGCTCACAGCCAAAGAAGACGCTGATAAGCTGGTGAAAACTTGCCGAGGTTGCCAGTACTATGCTACTCAACCAAACGCTCCAGCCCAAGAGCTGAAGATCATCCCTATCACCTGGCCGTTCGCGGTCTGGGGGCTAGATATGGTTGGTAAATTAAAGAAATCATCTCCTGGCGGTTTTGAGTACCTCCTGGTCGCTGTTGACAAGTTCAGTAAGTGGATCGAGGCAAAGCCAGTGAGAAAGGCCGATGGTGCTACATCACTAAAATTTGTTTGCAGCCTCGTAACGAGATTCGGCATCCCGCACAGCATAATCACAGACAATGGCACGAACTTCGCACAAGGAGAATTGAAGGATTATTGCCATGACGTAGGCATCCGGCTTGAACTCGCATCTGTGGCTCACCCACAATCCAATGGTCAGGTCGAAAGAGCCAACGACCTCATATTGTCCGGAATTAAACCACGCCTCGAAGAACCGCTGCGACGTGCAGCCCGAGCTTGGGCGGAGGAGTTAGACCCTGTTCTGTGTAGTTTGCGAACTACCCCTAACAGGTCAACCGGATTACTCCGTTCTTCCTGGTATACGGATCTGAAGCCGTGCTCCCCTCCGACATCATCCACGATTCACCGCGAGTTTTCGCCTACAATGAAAAAACTGCTGACGAGGCTAGACAGCTATCTGTGGACCTAATTGAAGAAGCTCGGAATTTAGCTGACCAACGTTCCACTATTTACCAGCAGAAACTCCGACGCTACCACATCCGTCGAGTTCGAAACCGCTCGTTCATGGCCGGAGACCTGGTCCTCCGCCTTCGCCAGGTGAAAGATCACAAGTTGCAATCCCCACGGGAGGGACCTTTCGTCGTTAGCAAAGTGCTTCACAACGGATCATACTACCTTGTCGATTTCCGGGAGCTAAAGGATAGACCTGCTAACTGGTACCGGAAACGCAAGCGAGAGGATTCGGATGACATATACGATGAAACAGAACATCCCTGGAACATCGCACAACTACGTCCTTTCCACACTTAGCAAAACTTTAGAATTACATACCTTGTAATAGTTATGCATGATCAATGAAATAAAGCTTCTAGTTCACTCTTTGAGTCTGTTACCTCCTTTACTTGTTCATTTTAGACCGTGTATATTTTCCGAATAAAACCGCAGAGCTGGATATTTCCGCCTAGGCGTGTATAAAAGTTGTGATTTTCAAAATCGTCCTTTTAGGATGTAAGCTTAAGTTTTCTGGTGGAAATATTTTCTGTTGCAAACTCATGGATTCCTGGTAGCGATTTCCGGCACCTACGCTGGGGGCTTGTTACCGCGGTTATTGACGGATCGTCATTGGGCTTCATCGCCGCTGGCTTGCGTTTCCGGCTAATGGTCCTCCGGCTCGTGGAAGGTCAAATGAGCAAGTCGGAAAATATAAAATCAGCACTTGCTTTCAACAAACGAAACGTGCAAATAATATTCATACAGATAGCAGGATAAGTATTTTCCGCCCATGCATAAGTGTTTCGTCCCTAACTACTTAAGAATTTAAAGTTATATTACAAACCCACTCCGGGGCCAAAATGATACATCAGTTTAACTGTTTAACAGGTTTTACTCGGAGGATTGATCCTCATTAGAAGCCACGTAGGCGGAGCCATCGCCGGAGCCAATGCCGAGGTCTTCGCCGGAGTTATCATCGGAGCCTTCCTCGGACTGATTAGCGCTCGATCCGGAGCCTTCATCGTCGCCCTCCTCAGCATGTTCTTCATCCTCCGGGTCGGAGAAGCCCTTGGGAAGATCGTGTTTGTTGTACCAGAACGAGTGGTTAACTCCTCCAAAAAATAATCGATCGTATCCCTGGGTCTCCGCGAGGATGGCTCTCATGTTGGTGCCCTTGGGAGTTCTGCGTGCAACATCCGCAAACCTCATGGTTGGGAAGTGCGCTTTGCAGGTGGCCAGAACGAGGGAAGCGACTCCGCAGGCAGAAGATTCTTGCCAATCTTTGATGAACTCCGGCACCTGCTTCATGAGCTTGGTCATGGTATCAATCACTGTGGTCTTGGCTCTCTTCAGGGAGAATGCCTTGGCAACTCCGCGACATGCCTCGAAGAGGTCATCAATCGAACTCCGCGCTTCATCATATGCTTCAGTCCTCTTGAGTGTCGAATCTTTGGTCCATTCGAAGCCAAGACTCGCTGCGAAAATGATGATTAGTTCTTCCGCGGGCAAAGCAAAGTATGAAGAAGCCGGAGTTAAACAGAAAAGGTTCTTACAGAAAATCATCTTGTCGATAGCCTCCGCCTCCGCCTCTTGACTCTTATTTTTAGCCGCCAGGGTCGACACCCTTTGCTGGCTCTTTTTGAGTTCATCCGCAAGTTCCGCCATGGCGCGCGCATGTTTCTCCAAGAGTTCTTTCTTCTCCATAGTCTCCTTCTCGGAGGATTCTTTCAGGAAGTTCTTGAGAAATTCATTCTCCGCCTCTAGCACTTGGATCTTGGCGGACATGGCGTCAATGGCGGGGCGCTTAGCAATCTCTTCTGTAGGCGGAAAATCACACAAATTATACACTATAATTGTTCATGATAAGATACGCAAGCAACTCGAAGTTCTTACCTTTCAGGCGGGTCTCCAGGAGCGATAAAGCCTTGTGGCTATTATCGGCGTTCTGGCGCAGCCCTTCAATCTCTGTCATCTGCTCCAGCACGTGGACGCGCAGATCTTCATGCAGCTTCCGAGTGTTCTGAGAAGCAGGCAAAAGTTAGCCGGAAATTCAAAATTCTGGGGGCTGGCGAGAAGTTTAAATCGTTAGATTGAGAAAATTTTAAATTTCCGCTAAGGTGCACATCTAAAAAGCATCGGCTCACACATTATTACTCGGAAAAAATGTCCAACCCAATGTTTGGGGGCTAGTGTTACCTTACACACATTCTAGTGCTTCGTGAAGAATATCTTAAGATCACTCTCGAGGTCAGTCAGCTCCTGCTCTTCCGTGTTCGCAGGCCCCCACACTTGGTCCATCATGGCGGAGATCTCCGCATGGCGCAGTGAGAGGGGGGCTTTTTGCAGAATTGGAAAGAGGTGATGATGAGTCTGGGGCGTGCCGGTGGCACGACTTAGAGATAACTTATTCTCAACTTCATCAGTCGGAGCTTCAGCTGAGGTAACGGTAGGCTTCTCAGGCGGAGGTGCGGATGAGGACGCGCCCTTGCCGGATTCGCCTTGGCCGGTTTCGGCAGTTGGTTCTTTAGGGAGGTCATCAAGGTTGATGACGTCCTTAGGATCCGGCTTGGCGGTGGAAGAGGCCTTGGGCGGAACCTCCACTTCTGGTGTGACGGGCACAGAAGCCGGAGAAGGCTTCGCTTTCTTCTTGGGGATCTTGGGGGGCTGGCTTCCGGAGCTTTTGTTGCAATAAGAGAGGGCATAAAGTTAGCTTATGCTGATTCACAGTAACAAAAGGTTTTTAAGACGGAAACCAAGCGCTTACCCGGATGGTCAGAAAAATTGGTGGATATCGAGTTGGGCTCGGTTGCTGGTGTCGATGAGCTTGAGGCGCTTCTTCTCCGCCTCCGCTTTCCGGGTGGCCGCAGTGCTAGGCGCTTCGCGGACGCGTTTGGCGGCTGGGCTAGAGGAGGCAACCCTTTTCCTTTTGGAGGGACGCGGAGCCTCGAGAACTTCCGCGTCTGACGCAACTTCCGGGTCGGTGTTGCCCGCATGAGGGACTCGGAGGACAGTTCCGAGTTCGTTGTCCTCGAGGGCCTCGAGCTAAAGTCACCCAACCAACACTTAGAGAAACTTGAGACTGAAAAGGAATCAACAAGTTGAGTCAAGAACACTTACCGCAGTCCCGGAGCCGTTGGTGTGGATATCTTTGTTGCACACGTGGATCTTGAGGTCACGCGGAATCTTGATCAGCACTCGGAGCCGCCTGTCTAGGGCGTCGGCGGAGAGGTTGTCCTTAGAGGCGCGCATTGCGTCCTCACGTCCCATGTACTGGAACAGTAGGCGGTCCCGATGTTGAAGGGGCTGGATCCGCTTAGAAAACCAGGACATAGTAAGGTCCTTCCTCGACAAGCCCTCTTCTGTCAGCTTGCAGATCCGCCTAATCGCCCGAGTCAGTTGAGGTGACTCGGAAAGATGGGGACATTGAGTCTAGGCTGGAGTCTCGCTGGGGGGGGGCGTCCTTGTAATCAGGCAGCACCTTTGGGGAAGCCGGATCTGCTACGTCCTTCAGGTAGAAGAAGTTGCCGGACCAGTACCGCGCAGACTCATGGCGATCTGTGTGCGGGTACACGCGCCCGGGGCGGAGCTTGAAGGTGACACCACCGCAGGTGGCTAGTGTGGAGGTCTGAGAAACTTTCTCCTTCTTGACGGAGAAGTAGTACTGGAAGAGGGGAAGTTCTGGAAGAATCCTGAGGTGGCCTTCACACAGCGTGACATGGTTGCTGATGTCCAAGATGCTGTTCGGAGTGATGTGATGAGGTTGAAGCTCATACGCCTTCAGGATTTCCGAGAAGAAATCGCTGGGCGGAAGAGAGAAGCCATGCTCAACGAGCGCCTTGGTCACGACCCATTCTCCGGCTTCGGGAGCAGGAGACAGAGCGCCTGGGGTCGTACGCCAGGATCCGGGTTTTAGAAAACCCTCCGCCTCGAGGTTCCGGAGTTCGGTTCCCGTGGTGGTGCAGGGCCACCATTTTCCTTTGGCCTCGCTATCTCGCGTGCGAGCCTTTGATTTCTTGGTGATCGCTTCCTCCACCTTTTTCTCCATCTGTTCAGCACCCGCAGTTTCCTCTGGGTTGGCTGATGATCCCTCGATATTCTTGCCGGAGTCTTTTTGAGGCTCCAGACGAACTGGGACGAGGGGAGGAGGGGCGGAGGAGATTGGAGTCGCCATGATCGGCTTGGACGAGGGAGGCGGAGTAGAAGAAGACATCTACGAAGAAAATATGAGCAGGTCAACACTTAGCCGGATCCTATAGAGAAAACCCTAATCATCCCTACCAACTACGGTGAGAAAGCAAAATCTTGAGGGCTTACCGGAATGGTGTTCGTGGTGGTCGAGGTCGTCGGCGGCGAGGTTTTGCTGCGGCGGCTCGTCAGACTTAAGAACACGAAGAACAACACGCGGCGGCGACGGTGCTCCGGTGAACTTCCGGCGGACTCCGGTGCGGCGGAGGTGGAGCTCGGAGGCGGCGCTGTGCAGAGAGGTGAAAAGGGGGCGAATGGGGTGATTAGGGTGGACGGCGGATATTTATAGGCTGAGGGGAGGAGATTCGTGCTCCGCATCCTGTGGTCGAAATGCAAGCGTCGCGCCGTTGGATGAATGACACGTGTCAGAAACCCTAAGCGGTAATAACGGCTAAGGATAAGTTACCGCTCAAATCACGCGAAAATGGCGCCAAGATAGGCGGAACCGTTTTAACCTTTTAAGGTTCCGGGTTGCAGTTTGAAAATTAGCAAACTCTTGTCCATAGCAGGGGAGTAACCCGGAGACATGCCGTAGTGATGCTGTCAATGGATGAAGTCCCGCGGGATGGGGGTATTTTCCAACCAAGAGTTGAGAAAGGAGAAAATATGAAGTTGAAGTTCTTTAAGTTTCTCCGCGTTACCAAGATTGCCGGAAATCGTGAAGCATTAGCAAGGCGGAAACAAGAGGTGAAACTCGGAGAACTCTGGGGGCTTGTTGTGGTTATACTTCATGGGTGTACCATCGACAGTGCCTAGATCCGGCAAGCCCGGGTGGCCCATAGATGGTGATGTGGCATGTGGCCCATCGGGCGGCCCAGTTGCTGTTGATCATAAAGGATGAAGTCTAGCCCAGGATAGGGAAGCCGGATCCCAACCGACCTTCGGAGGAAGTCGGATCCAAGAAGGCCCATGAAGGACCCGGATCCAGTACGACATAGATGGAAGGCGGATCCTTGACGTACACGGCAAGACATTGTACCGTAGTTAGGCAACCTGTAATCCGGCTAGGACTCTCCATGTAAACCCTAGATCCGTGCGGCTTTATAAGCCGGATCCCGGGAGCCCTAGAGGCACAACCACAACTCATTGTAACAACGCGAAAGCGCCCAGATAATTCCAGACAAGCAGCAGTAGGCCCTGTCCTTGAGCAGGTGTTCCGAAGCTGGGTAAATCGCGTACCACCGTCACGAGTGCTCTCCGCCCTATGGCCCTTACTTCTTCTCCCCTCCATGAGGATCCCTCCTCTGGAGTACTGTCGAATAGGCAACGACACCAATAGCGCCAATTGATTCCGAACGTACACATCGATCCACTCGAAATGCCTGCATTTCTTCAGGATCTGAAAACAACAACGTGAACCCTAAATCCCAAATTCGAGGGAATAACAAGAAAATCGAGAGAAAATAGAGCAATTGGAGCGAGATCTAACCTTATCCCCATCTCTATATGGCAAGCTCTCGCATGCAAGGTACTCACGTCCACGGTTGCCGTTGTCGTCCGTCTTACAGATCGACCGCTTCAGAGGCTCCTCGCGTGGGCAGTCAGGGCATCTTGTCAAAGGCACGGGTCCATACTGCGACCATGAAGAAAGGGAGATCGAAGAGAAACTAGACATCACCCGTCTGCTGGAGAAGGGCTGCCGCTGGCGGAGAAGAAGAACAATGGGGCGCGGGGAAAGAAAGGGGAAGCAATGACACGGGCACAGGCGCTGGGCTAGCTCGGACTCCCATTTTACAACAGTCACCTGGGTAAGCTGGGGAGTCCGGTGCGCTAGATTGGACAAGTTGTGGGTCCCATGATAATCTAGATAAGTGGAGACGTGTCCACGGCGGGACACCAACAGCGGCCCCACTAACGGTCAACTTAACGGGAATTCTCCCATCCGAGCTCCTTCTGCGGGTTTCACACAAGGCCTGGGAAAAACTGAGGAAAAACTAAGGAGCTGGAGAAAACTGAGCACAACTAAGGACCCGAGGGCACAGAAATAGAAAACCCTTTATCCTTTGGGTGGATGTGATAGATAGATAGATCATACATACATACATATGCATATCATGCATGGTCTCAAGAACTAAATATCGCAGTATTTCTTTTTCGAAATATTGCAGTATATGTTACTATCATATCATCATGCATGGTTAGCTGCTTAGCTGCGTTGGTGGGGATTAACATACTACGTGGAATGCAACCGAAATAAATAAACTAATAAACGAAATGGGAGCTATCAACCGATTGGTATGATATTGGCGGCTCCAAATCAAGAGGCATTGGATTGAACGGAGTGAGACATCTATGGGACGTGGCCGGATATTATTTACACAATACTACATCACCAATTAATTAACCGGAGATACGACCAAATCTGAAGAAAAATATATAACCATCGAAATACAGAGAAAACCTAGCTCAAATAAAGGGCAAAACCTTGGTCCTCCAAAGAAATCTTATTTGAGTCCTCGTATGGAGTTTTTCTATCCGATGACTAATTAATCTCCAACTAACATAAGAAGCTAGCGAATGAAGACGATGAATTGAGTGTGTACGTTTTGTACCATGTTTCAAAAAAAAAGGAAGACATTTATTGATACTTGGACCAATGCAAGAAAGTGATAACCAGGCTCAATCGCACCTAGTGCCAACCACAACATATATACCTACCTACCTAATACCTATGTATGTATAAAGTGTATACTACGTTATCAGCAATCTTAATGTTTTGTTCTACAAAAAACCTTAATCTTGTACAGTGTTTTATCTTATAACGGTAGCTATCGCGTGGCACTACTCGATCAACCATCTTTGTTATATTTTAATTGCAGATAGTAGTAACATGAAGTGAGCTTAACTATCATATCATCATGCATGGTTAGCTGCTTAGCTGCATTGGTGGGGATTGACATAACGTGGAATGCAACCGAAATAAGTAAACTAATAGACGAAATGGGAGCTATCAACCGATTAGTATGATATTGGCAGCTCCAAATCAAGAGGCATTGGATTGAACGGAGTGAAACATGTATGGGTAGACGTGGCCGGATACAAGTTACACAATACAACATCACCAATTAATTAACCGGAGATGTGACCCAATCTGACAAAACCTAGCTCAAATAAAAGGCAAACCTTGATCCTCCGAAGAAATCCTATTTCAGTTATGGTCTGGATTTTTCTAATCCGAGGACTAATTAATCTCCAGCTAACACTGGTGGAAAAACAGGCTTCCGGGAAGCCCCATAAGTCGCGACGGTGAAGGAACCGCGACTAATGGGGTCTTTAGTCGCGGTTCGTGTGGCGAACCGCGACCAAAGGCCTGGGCCCAGGGCGCTCGGTGGCCAGCCGGTGCACGTGGGGGGTCTTTAGTCGCGGTTGGCCAGGCCAACCGCGACTAAAGGTGCCCGAAGGCCTTTAGTCGCGGTTGGCCAGGCCAACCGGGACTAAAGCCCCTCCCCTATATATACCCACCCAGCAGCCAACACTTAGCCATTTGGTGCCATTCTCTTCACAAGCTTCACAAGTGGGTGTTAGGTTTGCTTTTGGTTCCTCTTATGCACATAAGGTGTTTGATGAAATGCCCCAAGAGCATGAAACAAACATGATATGAAGTGTTGGAGCCACACTTGAGCTTTCTCATTTATTTTTTCCTCCTCGATCGCGGTTAGCAACTTGAACCTTTGATGTGTCGTTGATAAAATGTGCATGTGTGTGTAGTTCATTGTTTAATTTATATTGTTTGTAGCTAGTTAGTTTAACAAATGCATATGATGGTTAATTATATATTTTATATTATAATAATGCAGATGAATCGACAATGGATGTACGGTAACCGACTCTCCGGCGAGTTCAGTGCGGGTTTGAAAGATTTCCTCGTAGTGGCTAATGCGAACAAGCAGGGGGGTTTTGTTATCTGTCCATGTGTTAAATGTAAGAATCAGAATGGTTACTCTTCCTCAAGAGATGTTCACATGCACCTGCTTCGGCACGGTTTCATGCCAAGCTATAATTGTTGGACCAAGCATGGAGAAAGAGGGGTTATAATGGAAGAAGATGAAGAAGGGGATGATTTCATCGATGAAAGCTATCTTGCTCATTTCGGTGATACTTTCATGGAGGATGCTGAAGGTGAAGGGGAAGGTGAAGGGGAAGGTGAAGAAGAGGCACGTGATGATCCCGTTGATGATCTTGGTCGGACCATTGCTGATGCACGGAGACGCTGCGAAACTGAAAAAGAGAGGGAGAATTTGGATCGCATGTTAGAGGATCACAGGAAGGCGCTGTACCCCGGATGCGATGATGGTCTGAAAAAGCTGGGCTGCACACTGGATTTGCTGAGATGGAAGGCACAGGCAGGTGTAGCTGACTCGGCATTTGAAAACTTGCTGAAAATGTTGAAGAATATATTTCCAAAGAATAACGAGTTGCCCGCCACTACGTACGAAGCAAAGAAGGTTGTCTGCCCTCTAGGTTTAGAGGTTCTGAAGATACATGCATGCATCAACGACTGCATCCTCTACCGCGGTGAATACGAGAATTTGAATGAATGCCCGGTATGCACTGCATTGCGTTATAAGATCGTAGGCGATGACCCTGGTGACGATGTTGAGGGCCGTAAACCCAGGAAGAGGGTTCCCGCCAAGGTGATGTGGTATGCTCCTATAATACCACGGTTGAAACGTCTGTTCAGGAACAAAGAGCATGCCAAGTTGTTGCGATGGCACAAAGAGGACCGTAAGTCGGACGGGGAGTTGAGACACCCCGCAGATGGAACGCAATGGAGAAAGATCGACAGAGAGTTCAAAGATTTTGCAGCCGACGCAAGGAACA
Source organism: Lolium perenne (assembly GCF_019359855.2). Taxonomy (NCBI): domain Eukaryota; kingdom Viridiplantae; phylum Streptophyta; class Magnoliopsida; order Poales; family Poaceae; genus Lolium; species Lolium perenne. Next base: position 186,173,049 of record NC_067246.2, on the reverse strand, counting down.
TAAGATTTGGTCTAAGTACGGATGGCATGAATCCTTTTGGCGAGCAGAGCTCCAGCCATAGTACCTGGCCCGTGACTCTATGCATCTACAACCTTCCTCCTTGGTTGTGCATGAAGCGGAAGTTCATTATGATGCCAGTGCTCATCCAAGGTCCGAAGCAACCCGACAACGACATCGATGTGTACCTAAGGCCATTAGTTGATGAACTTTTACAGCTGTGGGGCAGACCTGGTGTCCGTGTGTGGGATGAGCACAAAGAAGAGGAATTTGACCTACGAGCGTTGCTTTTCGTAACCATCAACGATTGGCCTGCTCTTAGTAACCTTTCGGGACTGTCAAATAAGGGATACAATGCATGCACGCACTGCTTACATGAGACTGAAAGTGTACATTTGCCAAATTGTAAGAAGAACGTGTACCTTGGGCATCGTCGATTTCTTCCGAAAGGTCATCCAAGAAGAAAGAAAGGCAAGCATTACAACTGCAAGGCAGATCACCGGCCGAAGCATGCGGAACACACTGGTGCTGAGGTATTTGATATGGTCAAGGGTTTGAAAGTCATCTTTGGAAAGGGTCCTGGCGGACAATCAGTTCCGAAGGGAGCTGACGGGCACGTAGCCATGTGGAAGAAGAAATCTATATTCTGGGAGCTAGAATATTGGAAAGTCCTAGAAGTCCGCTCTGCAATCGACGTGATGCACGTTACGAAGAATATTTGCGTGAACATCCTAAGCTTCTTGGGCGTGTATGGGAAGTCAAATGATACAAAGGAAGCACGGCAGTAGCAGCAAAGTTTGAAAGACCCCGATGACCGGCATCCGGAACGGTTTCAAGGTCGTGCCGACTACGCTCTGACCTAATAAGAGAAGGTCATCTTTTTTGAATGCCTGAGCAGTATGAAGGTCCCGTCAGGATTCTCGTCCAATATAAAGGGAATAATAAACATGGCGGAGAAAAAGTTCCAAAACCTGAAGTCTCACGACTGCCACGTGATTATGACGCAATTGCTTCCGATTGCTTTGAGGGGGCTCCTGCCGGAAAATGTTCGAGTAGCCATTGTGAAGCTATGTGCATTCCTCAATGCAATCTCTCAGAAGGTAATCAATCCAGAAGTTCTACCACGGTTACGTAACGATGTGATCCAATGTCTTGTCGAGTTTCGAGTTGGTGTTCCCGCCATCCTTCTTCAATATTATGACGCACCTCCTGGTTCACCTAGTCGATGAGATTTCCATTCTCGGTCCGTATTTCTACACAATATGTTCCCCTTCGAGAGGTTCATGGGAGTATTAAAGAAATATGTTCGTAACCGTGCTAGGCCAGAAGGAAGCATCGCCAAGGGCTATGGAAATGAGGAGGTAATTGAGTTTTGTGTTGACTTTGTTCCTGACCTTAAGCCGATTGGTCTTCCTCAATCGCGGCACGAGGGGAGACTAAGTGGAAAAGGCACGATCGGAAGGAAATCAATGATATGTATGGACGGCCATTCTCTAACTGAAGCACACCACACAGTTCTGACCAATTCCAGCTTGGTGGCTCCGTACTTTGAGAAACACAAGAATATTTTACGCTCGGACAACCCTGGGAAGCCTGAATCCTGGATTAGGAAGGCCCACATGGAGACTTTCGGCAGTTGGTTGAGAAAACATTTAATGAGTGACAATAAGGTTGTAGATCAGCTGTACATGTTGGCCAAGACACCATCTTCGACTATAACTACTTTCCAAGGGTACGAGATAAATGGGAATACATTTTACACGATCGCCCAAGATAAAAAGAGCACCAACCAAAACAAGTGGTGTCCGCTTTGATGCAGCAACCGAGAATGGGCAAAAGGTCACATATTATGGTTACATAGAGGAGATATGGGAACTTGACTATGGACCCTCCTTTAGGGTCCCTTTGTTCCGGTGCAAATGGTTCAAGCTAACAGAGGTGGGGTAAAGGTGGACCAGCAATACGGAATGACAATGGTGGATTTCAACAATCTTGGTTACCTTGACGAACCATTCGTCCTAGCGAAAGATGTCGCTCAGGTTTTCTATGTGAAGGACATGAGTAGCAAACCGAGGAAACGGAAAGATAAGAAAACGATCAGTACATCATGCGATGATCCAAAGCGCCACATTGTTCTTTCGGGGAAAAGAAACATCGTGGGAGTGGAGGACAAGACAGACATGTCAGAAGATTATAATATGTTTGCTGAAATTCCGCCCTTCAAAGTGAACACCGACCCAAGCATTAAGTTAAATGATGAGGATGCTCCATGGATACGGCACAATCGTAAGCAGCGGGGACACAAGGGAAGAAATGATGTGTAATAATTTATTGTACCAAACTTTGTTGAATGAATCATGTGAATTATATTACCCGTGATGTGTTTGGTGTCCATTTTCGAATGATTCAATTGACTCGAGATAGCACCGATGATACATGAAATTTGGAGTGACTAAGTCATACTCCTGCATACATGAAATTTGGAGTGACTAAGTCATACTCCTGCATACATGAAATTTGGAGTGACTAAGTCATACTCCTGCATACATGAAATTTGGAGTGATTTAGTCATACTCCTGCCTAGGCGTATAATATGCATACTCGTAGTCTTCATAGCCGCCGCCATTGTACTGGTAGTCGTCGCCTTGTAAGTTGCCGGCGTCGTCGGCTGCTTTGTCATTGCTGTCGTCGGGCGGCGCTCGTGGCTCGGGCGAGGGTAGCGCAGGCGGGGGATATCGCCGGCCGTGATGTAGTCCATGACGCTCTGCAGAGTCCGGCCGTACCACCATAGCCGACGGCCGGCCTCGTGGAAGTTTCCAGGAGGCAGACCGTCCTCCTCATACCTGGCGAGCGCCCTCTCACGCCGATTGATGAAGAAGGCGTCCCAAGTATGCTGGTTATCGGGATGCCAGCGGGGATTCATCCGCTGCTCCGGCGTGAGGTCGAGGTAGTAGTGGTTCGTGATGGCCGCCCGGCGCGCAGTACCATTAGTGACTGGAGTGACAGGCACGCAGCCGGCGCTAGGCTCCGGCCGGCAGGACGCGGTAGCCCGGAGGGCAAGGGTAGTTCGAGGCGCAAAGCTCCTCCACCTGCTGGTAGGTTAGAGTGGGTGCGGTGGAAGCCATGAGAGAGAGAGATTGTAGAGATGTGATGCTGGCCAAGCCGGGCTACCTATATGTAGTGACAAATGGCGGGAAAAATGGGAGCGGGAAGACAGGAGGCGGGAAGAAAGAGGCGGGGAGAAAGTGGCGGGAAGAAATTGGCGGGAAAAAATTGGCGGGAAGAAAGAGGCCGGAAGAAATTGGCGGGAAACAATTGGCGGGAAGAAAGAGGCGGGAAGACAGGGAAGAAATGGCGGGAAGACGAGGAGGGAAGAGGGGGTCGGCGGAAAGAGGCGGGAAGAGGGGGCCAACGAACTTTTGAATTGAATTAGTTTTATTTTTATGAATTTTTGATAATTTGTATTTTTAAATTTTTGAATTGAATTAGTTTTATTTTTCTGAATTTTTTGATATATTATATGTATTTTTAACATATTGAATTGAATTAGTTTTATTTTTCTTAATTTTTTGATATATTATTTGTATTTTTAACATATTGAAATGAATTAGTTTTATTTTTCTGATTTTTTTGATATATAATTTGTATTTTTAAAATTTTGAATTGAATTAGTTTTATTTTTAACAGTTTGAAAAAGAAAAGTAATTTGAAAAAGAAAAGTAATTTGAAAAAGAAAAGTAATTTGAAAAAGAAAAGTAATTTGAAAAAGAAAAGTAATTTGAAAAAGAAAAGTAATTTGAAAAAGAAAAGTAATTTGAAAAAGAAAAGTAATTTGAAAAAGAAAAGTAATTTGAAAAAATACCTTTAGTCGCGGTTGGCCTCGCCAACCGCGACTAAAGGGTATTTTTCCGCGGAAACGAAAACCGGCTAAAATACCCTTTTGTCGGGGTTGGGGGGGCAACCGGCGACTAAAGGTACCCCTTTAGTCGCGGTTTGCCACCCCAACCGCGACTAAAGGGGTCCTATATATCGGCGCCACGAACGGCCGCGCCGATTCTTCTTCTTCCTCTCATTTTCGCCGCACGCCGATTCTCCGTCGCCCTGCAGAGCCGCGCCGTCCTCGCCGTCCTCGCCGTACCTCGCCGCCGTGCTGCGCGCCGTCGTCGCCGTACCTCGCCGCCGTGCTGTCGCCGCGCCCCCGTCGCGCCCTCGCCGTACGTGCCGTGCCCGGTCTTCCGCCGTACGTGTAGCAACCGCCACCGCGCGCGCCCGGCCTCGAGTCCGTAGAGGCGCCGCCGCCGCGCGTAGTGGGGCGCCGCCGCCGCCGCGTAGAGGGGTGCCGCCGCCGCCACCGCGCCCTCGAGTCCCACAGTAGAGATCGAGGCGCCGCCGCCGCGTCGCCGGGAGAGATCGAGAGAGAGGGAGAGAAGGCCGGGGGCCGCGGGCCGTTTTTTTTTGTTTTTTTTTCTTGTTAATTTTAAAACAAAAAATAACTAAAATTTGACTTAAAAATGATTGTGTAAAAAAAGAACTACAATTTGACTTAAAAAAACTAAAAATCGACTTAAAAATTTTGTCTCAAAATAAACTAAAAATTGACTTAAAATTTTGACTTAAAAAAGATTGTGTCGGCACCGTACCGTCGTCCCCAAAAGATTTCGTCTCAAAATAAACTAAAAATTTTGACTTAAAAAAGATTTTGACTTAAAAAAGATTGACTCAAAAGAACTACAATTTTGACTTAAAAAATTCCCCGTACCGTCGTCCTTCTCCCCACCGACGGCGCCCACCTCGGCATGGGAACGCGCTGCCGCGGTGACTAGCTACCACCGCGCGTATACTGAGGGGGCCGGCAGCGCTCGTCTCCCCCTCCGTATACGCGCGGTGTTTTTTTTGGGATCGAGAGGGGGCGGCGAGGGTTATGTGTCGTCGGCACCGCCACCGCCCTTTCGCCACCGGTTCGCCACCGCCACCGGTCTCTCGGTCACGCGGTCACTGCGAGGTCGATCGTCCGCATATAACACGCGTCCCCCCTCTCGCCTCCCTCGTCGCCCTCTCTCTTTATATGTAGAAGAGATGTGATAATGCTGGCATATACACAATTAATTTGTTTTGACTACATGTTTTCAGGACTGACATATGGCGGACGATAGAGCTGACCCGATTCTGGACAACTATGATCCGGACGCTGAAGACCATATGTTCGGCATCATAAAAGGCGATATTCCATTTGTGCCGACCGGAGAAGAAGAAGATGATATCTCTTCTTATCTGAACCTTGAGTGTGAAAATGAAGGGCATGGTCAGCAAGATGGTGCCGAAGGAACGTCGATAAACGACGATCTTCAATTGGAAGTAGCAACCACCTCCGGCGCCGAGGTATATATATATACATATTGAGCGTCTGGTGATACAAACTATAACTGATTTGAATAAATGTGTGTGTACTAACGCGCGCGACTCTCTTTCTTATTTTAGCCCTCGGCCGGATCGTCGAAAAAATCGAGTACGTCGTCAAAGCGTGGCGCAACCAAGACGATGAAACCAGGAGAAACATGCACCATCGATGTTGTCGACGAAGCAACCGGCAGGCCGCTGGAGCCCAGCAAGAACGCCACCAAGTTTGTCAGCCAATGCGGAGCCGTTGTTAGAGACAACGTCTCGATCACCCGCCAGGAGTGGAATGAGCCAAAGAAGGCACGTGTTGGTTTCACTTTTGTCGATAAGAGAGAAAAAAAAGATTGCTTCAACAAGCTTATGGAACATTTCGTTCTACCTCCGGAATACCGCAAATACGATGAGGAGGGTAACAAGATTGCGGAAAACAAGGAGAGGCGCAAGCTAGTCAAACAGTTCGCTCTTTCTAGGATGGCCAACGCATTCCGGAAATACAAGCAAAATCTAGCCCATGACTTTGTCAACCAGGGCAAGACTCCGGATTTCAAAGGACAATATGAGAAACTGCAACATGATTGGCCAGAATTTGTGAAGCAAAAGAAATCGGAGCAGTTCCTTGAACTATCGACAAAAAATAAGGAAAATGCGGCCAAGAAGGAGTACAATCATAAAATGGGGCCAGGAGGGTATCGCTTTTGGCAGCCTATGTGGGAGTAGATGGAGAACGAGCTGAGGGCGCGAGGAATCCGTCCAGTACGGAGGGATGGGACCCAAGGGCCAAAAGCTGGTGGTACGGGCATGGGGGATCGCTGAACCCGGAGACAGGGAGTGTGTTTACCAGGGCAAAATAATTACACCCACCAAAATGCTTTTTGAGGCAATGAGGGAGGCTCAAGAGGGAGGATCAGGTTCAACAGAGAGAACGACGCCCTGACAAAAGCCCTCGGGAATCCTGAACACGGAGGACGTATACGAGGCATGGGGCCCATTCCGTGGAAAGTAGGGTTCCCCCGGAACGATGACCCGTACGGTTACAGAAGCCGTAAGAGAAAGATGGATCGGGATGCAGATGTTGTGGCGAAGTTGGTAACGGAAATGGATGTGCTGAAGGAAACCGTGAGTGTACTAGTAGCCGAAAGAGATGCAGCTCGGGCGCAGCATGCTGAAGATCATCCAATGGATCTCGGAAGCCAGCAGCGGAGAAGAAGCAGCGTGGCTTCCACGGAGGCCTCACCGGCTGGTGCACCGACGATAGAAATTACTGCACCGGAGCCTCTGGTGGTCCAAATTACTGCACCGGAGCCTCCTCGCTACCCCGTGGACGATATAAAGGAGATGAAAGCATGTCATCTGTATTATCCTATCGGGAACATGTCCATGAAGGTAGCCATCGGCAGTGCTTTGCCACCTGGAGCACTCCACCACAACAACCCCATTCAAGATGGCTATGCTCGTGTCACGGTGGAGGAGATAGTCCAAGGGTTTGAAAACCTGGACATTGACATTGCTACACCTGAAGGGGTGAAAAGACTTGGAGATGTCAAGCGCCAGTTCATTCTATGGCAGAAGAAATTTATCAAGTTTCCAGGCGAGGCGCCAACAAGTCCACCCCCGTACGGTGGTGGTGGTGGCGGTGGCGGTGACGGTGGCGGTGGCGGTGGCGGTGACGGTGGCGGTGGCGGTGACGGTGGCGGTGGTGCTTCACCTAATACACCTCATTCACGTCGCCCGACGCCGCCGCCCGATCCTCGTCCGGCGGGTGATCGGACACCGGTACCGCCCCCCAATCCACCTCCGGCGAAGAAGCAGAAGCAGTCCTGGGTTATTAACCCGGACCCTTACGTACCTAAGAAAACAAAGGTACCGGAGGTATCACTGAAGCCTCTCCCCACGAGGCCTTGGGAAAGTAGTGCCGAGGAAGTCGAGGCGGCGCGGCTGCTGATTTAGAGAAATGGAAGGCGAGCGTCAAGAAGAAAATAGAGGGCGAGCCCAAGCCGGTATATTCGACAAGCAAAAGCAATGGGCTAAGTCATTTTTGAACACACCGTCCCAAGCCGCGAAGAATCTGCCTGACGACTATTTACGTGAACTTCGTAGGCAAGCACTCGCGTTCAAGAACAGGAAAGAGTTGGCGGAGAAGAAAGCCTTGAAGGACGAGGCCGAGTCAAAATTAGAAAGGGGGAAAGAAGTTGCCCAGCTCGGGGAACAAAGTAAACAATCGATCGCCCCGCTCATAGTGCAAGCCGCCGATCCGGATGCCCCCGATATCATAGCAGCTGCGGCAGACATGGATTGACTATAACGAGTGCCGAGAGAACAAGCGGCCGAGTTAGGTATCACTCTTCGTGCAATCGCTAGGCCTTGATGAGGCGCCAATGAAGGACGTAGTATTTACATATGTGAAGAATGGCCCTCTCGTCGAGCCTGCGCAGGAAGGGGATCTACCTCGACAAATGCTAGGTCTGCTAAATTGGTACAAGGGTTACATAAAACATAAAAACGCCAAAGAGTATATCTATGCGGAAGTTAGATATGAGCATCACTTCAAACAATACTGGGTACAAATTCATCTGAGTGAATTGTTCCAGCTGTTCAATCTGCGCGACCTCGACAAATCTATCATCAGTTGCTACGTTCTGTAAGTGATTTATTAATTATCTCGTTCATTGCCTGCACTATATATATATATATATTGTCCTAACTATCTTGTTGTGTACGCTATTATGCAGAATGAAGAAGCGGGAAATGCGAATAAGGAACATCCATGATGTTGGGTTCATTGACCCACACATCGTTAATTCACATGTGTTAGAACACCACCCGCCGACGTGGAGGATGACCTGTGGCGGTTTATTAGAAAACAGCAACAGAAAAGTGATATTCTATTTCCTTACCATTTTGGGTGAGTGTTTCTGTCTTGAGCACATTCTCTTTTGTTTACTCCATGCATGGTATGTGGCTAATCGATGAGTTATGCATGATCGTGCATGTATCGTGTCCGCAGGTTCCACTGGATTCTTATGGTAATTAAAGTTCAGACCTCCTCAGTTCTCGTCCACGACTCTCTGAATATGGATCCGGCGCTTTGGGGCGACATGAGAAAAATGATGCAAAAGTAATTATTTTCATTCATTTGCGCTCTATATCGATCGGCCTATTTCGTTCATCATTTCCTAATATCAAGTAACTAATTAATAACTCTCTTGTTTATTTAATTTTCTTTGCCTCGTAGTGTTTGGAGACGGTTCGTAGATACCAAGGTCGGTGAATTCAAAAAAGAGCTACATTTTAAAATGGCAGTGCGGACGACTAGGGATATTCAGCCACCGGGGACCAATCTATGTGGATACTATGTTTGTGAGAGGATCCGGAGATACTGCAATGAGCGGGACCGAGTGTGAGAACAACATCCTCGGGAATAACCTCCGGAAGACGCTTAGTCCAAGCTCGCTCCGACCACTTCAAGAGGAACTAGCTGGATGGTTGGCGAGGGAAGTCATCGATCCTAGAGGAGAACACTATTACGATGACGTAGAACTTTATATGCACCAGAATTTGTAACTAACTTGTTCAAAATTGTATATGGTCATCCGATATTGAATATATATTGTATATGGTCATCCGATATTGAATATATATTGTATATTCCTCTTGAATTCTTTTTGGTTCTAATTTCAAATTTGTTTGAAATTGTACATTCATATGCATGTATGTATACAGTACCGTACAATATGTGAAACTCCTTCAAAATTAAAACCCAAAAGAAATAAAACAATACAAATTAAAAAGAAACCAGATTTAGGGGGAGGGGGGCTAAAACCCTAAACCCTGCGGAGGCCTTTAGTCGCGGTTGGCCAGAAGAACCGCGACTAAAGGTCCTCCACCCTAGCGCTCGCCCGCGGCCCACGTGGACGGGCCTTTAGTCGCGGTTCGTAAGGAACCGCGACTAAAGGGGGGGGCCTTTAGTCGCGCTACTTTGGTCGCGGTTGGGCCACCGCGACTAATGGCAGTTGCCAACCGCGACCAAAGCCCTTTTTTCCACCAGTGTAACTCCATAAGCTGCTAGCGAAGGAAGACGATGATTAGTTTATTTGGTTGTTGAGAAAAGGAAGACGTTTATTGATACTTGGACCAATGCAAGAAAGTGCTTAGCCCGGCTCAACCGACACCTACAGTGCCAGCCACAATTCGCAACATACCTACCTACCTAATACCTATGTATATGTACAGTGTATACTACTTTATCAGCGATCTTAATCTTTTATCATACAAAAGACCTTAAGCTTGCACATTGTTTTATCTTATAGCGGTACCTATCGCGCGGCACTACTCGATCCACCATCTTTGTTAATTTAATCGCAGTCAGCAACATGAAGTGAACTCAACTATTTATGTAAGCTAAGGTAGGTATAAGTTCTAGCATATGAGCATGAGGTAATCAATTAGTCGAACCAAGCACAATAGCTGACATTGACTAGCTTGGCTCCATTTTGCTGTCGCACGTACTTGCTTAGCGGTTGGTCTGGCCTGCGTTTGGAGCAGAACATGCATGACTATCTGTATTTCAAGATGGATCCAACAATGGAGAGCGACGTCTCAACTTTCAACTAGGCCGATCGATGCAACGGAAGGCAAGGCATGGCATTGATTTGGCGATGGCGTCGGAGGAACCACCATGTACGACAGCCAGCCAGGTGAGGTGAGCACTCTGCTAGACTAGACAGAAAAACTCAACTCGCTGGCACAATCTTTACTATTATATTTGAGTTGGTACATCATTAAACATGTTTGATGTCAAAGATTAGAGACATCTTGACCATCCAATCTTACTAAAAATCTCCCGCTTTTCATCCAGCCATCCGTTATATACTTACCAAAACAAACGACATAATCAGATCGGAAATCGTCACTGGAGTCCATTTAACGGGAATCAAGATAGGAAATCAATCACGGGAGATCGGAAATCTTTACTATTATATTCGAGTTGGTACGTCGTTAGACATGTTTGATGTCAAAGATTGGAAATATCTTGACCATCCAATCTTACTAAAAATCTCCCGCTTGTCATCTAGCCATCCGTTATATCTTTACTATTATATTCGAGTTGGTACGTCGTCAAACATGTTTGATGTCAAAGATTGAAGACATGTTGACCATCCATTCGCTCACAAATAAACAATCAACACCGTACCAGGATCTGACATATAAGGAAGTAAACCACCGGACCTAACAGATAAGGAAGTAAATAGAAAAAAGAAGTAAATAGGGAATTCAATTACGGGTTGCCATAATCAAGGGAAGCAATGGTCACAATCACCCATATGCCACACTACATGGAAAACAATCAAGATATTTACCATGCACGAACCTGCCTCGATCGGGACGAAATTAACCCACGGTTCAAGACATATATGCATCCACATCTTCTCTCCCAGCTCCTCGTCGCCAGCCACACCACGCTATGCCATCGGCGATCCCCTGCGCTGCATATAGATTATTGTTTTAAAATTATTTTGACACCATAGGAGGGGTGCACATCACCATCTATCCTAAGACACTTTATCAATAAAGATCTAGCTGAATGTTTGTGATTGAGTAAAATGAATTTGTGTTGTTAGCTTTGGTAGATCATTGAGTGTTCCTGGGTTAGCGACGTCTTATTTGGAAACCCACTCATGCAGCTTTTGGTTAAGAATAATTTTCAATATAAAATGCTTAGTTATTAGTGTGGATGTTTACATACTAATGAGATCTCAGTATCACGTTGATGAAAAAGGAAGAAAAAAGGGGAAGTGTTTTTTTTTTCATTGCTTGGATGTGTAATCACACATAAATAATTATAGACCATTGGTATCTGGTTGGACGAAACACCCGCTTGAAATGTTCTGCAGACGTAAAGAAGCATATGTTATTCCTCATCTTTTGTTTTGCAGAAGTATAATTAGTGTCTGGGAGTGATGGTCTCGCTAGGATGTAGTCAATTGCAGTTGCCAGTCGAAGACCCTACATCGTTGCTTCTTCATTTTGACCGCCAAATTTAGGTAAACCTTTACACCTGTTCTATGATCTCCATCCTTCTTCATCCATGTGTGGACTCAATTGGTGGGAAGGCTGGTCTTAAAATTTTGTCTGGCACAATTGGACGAGATAATGAATGGTAATTCGGCAACTAAGCGCTGCTGCTCGGGCAACAAAAGCATTACCGAAATGATGGCCGGAAAATAGATTCAATTTGAAAAGGATTCTAGAAATAGCCTCTTTGCATAACACCCCAAGCTAAGGCACCATGCTACATAGCATGACACCCCGAGCAGGACGCCCCTCTTTGCATAACACCCCAAGCTAAGGAACCATGCTACATAATATGACACCCCGAGCAGGATGCCATGATATATAGCATGGCTAATAGGTTGAGGTCACAGTCGTGCCATACATCATGGCGCCCTAGACCATGACCAGCATGTTAACTAGCATCGCACGGGCTTCATGAAAAGAGGCCATTTTTAGAAATAGTTTTTAGATCCAGTTCACATTGGGATGAAGTTTTCACGTACAAAGATATGTTAACATAAGGAGAGGAATTGGAGTATGTGCAATGGTTATATAAGAGGAAGGGAGCAAACCATTTGATTTATGTTGATCCTGAGGAAGGGTGCACGGTGATTGTAAGAGGGGTGGAAGTTGAGAATAATTCACACAAATTCTATTATAATTTTGCTTATCTTTCTAAAAAATAATACTCCGTAGCAACGCACGGGCATTCAACTAGTACTTATGAAAATAAACGACATAATCGGAAATCGTCACTGGAGTCCATTTAACGGGAATCAAGATAGGAAATCAATCACGGGAGATCGGAAACCGTCACGGGAGTCCATTTAACGGGAATCAAGATAGGAAATCAATCACGGGAATCCATTTACTTCCCATAAATATGCTGGAAATCCATTCAAGCGGGAGACGTTTACTTTGCTGGAATCCATTCAAGCGGGAGACGTTTACTTCCCATACAACGAAATTATCAATCACGGGAATCCATTCAACGGGAATCAATCACATAAAATCAATCACAAAAAAATTGCCATACAATGAAATTTGCCATCGGAGCACTGCAACTGCAGCCTTCGGCATCACAGCTTGGTCGTAAACCGCTTCACATTCTTCTCTTCAGCGTCGACAGATAGTTTTCTTAAGGAGATGTTTTAAAATATTATATTTTGCGAAAGGATATGAAAGAATTTCACCGAAAATTAATCGTTGTACTGGTGGAGTTCGAATTGAATAAGATAAAAGAAAAGCTAATATACTATAAACCTACCAATGAAGAAAATGTGTCTACTTCTGATTGTATGATTGTGGAGGGTCCGAAGCAACTAGACTTGAGTGATAAAGTCCACATCATACCCACAAACCCACGCAAGTTAGTTGACGAGCTTTTCCAACACATCATGTCGATTCAAGACCCCAAATTATTGGAGTACGGAAGCAGTATGTTAAAAAAATACGATAATATGCATTGCTATGGTTTTATCATTTTTAACATTTTCTCACATGCAGGAATGGGTGCGGAGCTCCAAACCATATCCAATTGGCTTGAGTCTTAAGAAAATCCAGGACATACTTTAAGATGGACCAACATATGAACAATGACTACTTCAACTTCAACTTAGGAATTCGTATAGTGGCATGCGACGAGATCCTACAGATAGCAGAGACTTGTGTGCACTACATGGATCTACGCTTTTGTGTAAGTTACTACAATCTGACATTTTCATTGTTGTCACTATGTTTCTAAACCCTTTTTTTTTTCCTTAGACGGCGATGGTGGATTCCACACGAGGTAAAAAATACCGAGTAAAGCCAAATATACAGTCCCTAGCAACATTGTTCAATAGTTGGCATGGGATAGACTACAAAATCGCATCACGGAGCTTGGTAAATATATTCACTTATCCAACGGTGTCACATTACATGTGTTTCTAATGGTTGTCCTTTTGAAGGTTTTTCTTCCTTATGCATATGCGGGTCACTTTAACTTGTTCTCCATCGATAAGCATGAATGTACTGTGTCTGTTATTGATCCTTGGTCCATGCCGCCATCGTCGGAGGGTAAAATGGTTCGGTCGCATAAGATGAAATTGATCTTACAAAGAATTACAATCTACCTAACCGATGCACTTGGATTAGCATAACCTGGTTGGGATGCCGATATATTTTACTGGCCACGCACGTCGCCAACTGATATTCCGCAAAGTTCAAGCATGTGAGTATCTCTAGAATAAAACACATAGGTTTTAATTTCTTTGGTAATTAAGATAATAACGAGTCATTTATCTACGGGAAAGCGTCTGGTTATTTCATTTTTTATATTATGTTTTCATGGAATGGTAAAAAGTTAGTTCATCCAATATGCACCGTGGGTACTTTACGCTGCACTTTCTATTTTTTTCACTAAAACTATACATGCTAATGACAAGTATTGTTGTGCAGAATGTTATCGACCTGAGGAAGAATTTTTTAGTACGCATGCTCAAGTACCATCAAAATGAAGCACTCGAAAATATTCCATACATTGTACGACATACTCTAAGGAGTATTGAGGACATTTTTTAATATAAAATAGTTAATTAGTGGAGTACTTATTGCATATTCAAACTATGTCAATTATATGGTTGTTAAATATATTTCAGACTGGTTAGAATCTTATAAGTTTTTTTAAATATCTTGTGATTTTGATACACGTGATTTTTTGCAACTATTGTATTGACACAATGTGAGAAAAAAGAAAACTGTAGCAACGCACGGGCATTCAACTAGTCATAGTGTATACTAGCAACTACTCCAACAGAAATATTACTCTCCCATCCATAATAAGTGCCGGTATAGTTTTCCTGTAAGCTATGATCATCTCTTGCTGTCCTCACAGAGTAGAAAAGAGAGATCATCTGAAATTTAGCCTACGGTAGTATGTTGCTGAATAGTGCCCCAGATGTTTCTTACCACAGTACGAGATCTCTGTAGGTATAGCAGCGGCAGCCATTGCAGACTATTTCCTTCACGGCAGTGCTGTCACCCTGAAGGCCTGAACAAAGGATAATAATTTGATGACTAATTCGTTTCGACAGGACACTGTAAGGTACTACCATTCCTAATATCAGACATGCTTTGTTAGCTCCCAACACTGTAAAAGGGACTGTACTAAAATTTCCGAGATACAACAACTGGAACCAACAGAAAGCAACATGATCATGTCATCCTGAACCCAAACCCTATGCAACACCTGCAATGTTCATGTCCAGCAATATTCGACATTCCTGTATTTTAACACAAAATCTAAACAAACTACTACTAATTTCTACTTCAACGTCTTTGAAAACAAACTCAAAACCATTCAGCAGCTCATTGGAGAAAACAAAGAGGAAGCTAGGCAATGGGCTATTGCCAGTGGTGTCGTTTCCTGCTAACTGAACTCTACAAATTATACTGTCCTCTCTAATGCTTACTGCTATGAGCTGGTTGTAAGTAGTTTACAATCCAAGATCTAGGAGACCATTTGTCTAAGATGTACTGCCGGCCTTCGTTTTGGCCTTTTTATCTTCTCCTTAATACATCACATGCGGTTCTCCTGCATGGTTCAGAAAAAAAAATCTACTTCAACAAGAGAAATGATTTTCTCCTCCATCAGATATTAGACTTGGCTCGGGAGGCCCTGGCAAGATCGCACGCATCAAATTGGCAACTATTAAAGCAAACACCAGGAACAGAAAACCAGTAAGAGGGCAAGAATACAACCCTCCTCATAATGCCAATTCGGTCACTGAAAAGAAATTTCACATTAAGGCAAAGGTAAAAGAGTGCTCAAGACTCATAACCCCTCATGTCATCACCTTGAGTTACGATATTAGTGAACAGGTCTTTTGAAAAGATGCATACAAAGATCAATAGGGCGAGCTACAAATCAAGTGTTCACGGTGTCAGTTTGATGCCTTGAGCGTATTTCTCGCCACATACTATTGTAGAACTAGTTTGTATAGATCAAAGGTGCAGTTTCAGTAAACTCCAACAGATTCCACCTGAATCCTGGACTTTACAGACAAAATCAAGATTTACCAATCCAGCAACTGAGCAAATCTTGGTTGAAATTTATGTTTGAATATATTGTTAAAGAGCCATCGAAAATCATAATCTAGTGTATCCTGGGATACGTGTCATTTTGCTGTAACATGACCAACATACTAGCACAGGCAGCCAGTGCTGTTTGCCTGTCTCAGATTTTGACACAAACAATTTCACTACGGATTTTAACTATTTCAAGATTTATAAGTAAAAAAAATGTGTATAGTGATAAAATGTACAAGACAACAAGCCATCCTACTAAAACTCTAATATAATCTAGCCAGCCTATTAATGCAGTCCAAGAAAATACTGCATATATATCATAAGTAACTTGCTAAAATGAAGAATTTGAGAAAGTGCAACGCTCATGCAGAATACACCACCATTCTGAGGACAACATATCAAAGAGATAGTAAGTATTGCTAGTTGATGTGCCGAAAATTAACATATTGTTTTTGGCGAAAGGGGTCAACAGGATACCGGTTGGATACACCTAAAGTGGTAAAGCTCGGACTTGGATGATATGACTTATGGCCTTTTCCTGTCAGAGTTTAGTAGTTTGGAGACATGGCACTGTAAGGTGCTACATATTGCTAAGAAGTGAGCTTAACTATTTATGTAAGGCAAGGTAGGTTACACAGGTATGAGTACTACTCCCTCTGTGCCAAAATATAAGGCGCCCTTAAATATGAAATGGAGTACTAATTTCTACATCAACAAGAGAAATGATGTTCACCTACATAAAAGATTAGAGGTAGCTCGGAAGTCCCTGGAAAGATCGCAGGCTTCAAATTGGCAAGTATTAAAAGCAGACACCAGGAACAGATAAACAGTAAGGGGGCAAAATATAACTCTCCTCATAACAAATGCAGTTTGATGACTCAGAAGAAATTTGACATTAAGGCAAGGTAGAAAAAAGAGTACTCATTCATCAGTACCCATAAACCTCTTATGACGTCACCTTGAAATTATCACATTACCGAACATGTCTTTCAACACAGAGCTACACATCCTAACTGTTCTGGGTGTCAGTTGGATACCTTGAGTGTATTGCTACATACTGTTTTCAGAACCAGTTTGTACAGAACTACAGATGAACATAGCAGCTACAATGAACTCCAACGGATTCAACCAGAATGCTGGTTGGTTTAGGAGTTTAGAGGTTGTTCTAACTATGAGAGAGCAATCCTACCTTTTTTTGAGGGAGACAGAACAAAACTATCGAATACTATTATATGGTTCCTGGACAGATATACAGACAAAATCAGATTTACCAATCCAGAAGCTGGGCATATCTCTTTCAGAATTTGTGCTTGAGGATACTGAATAAGAGCCGTCGAAAATCATAAGCTGGATCATGTCATTTATCCCTGAAGTTTCTGTAACATTACCAACATGCTTTAGCACAGACAGCCACTGCTGTTTGCATGTCTCAGATTTTGACACAAATAATTCATTTTGACAGGACACTAAATGTGCCTCCTCTCCTGTCATCCATTATATTCATATAATGACCTTTCCGTGTCAGAGTTTAGTAGGTTGGATGACTCTGAAGAGATTTCACCTTAAGGCAAAGGTAGATAAAAGAGTGTTCAAGAGAGTTATGATATTACCAAACAGGTCAAAAGGATGCCTAAGTGTTCACGGTGTCAGTTTGATGCCTTGAGCATATTTCTTGCCACATACTATTGTAGAACTAGTTTCTATAGATCAAAGATGTAGTTTCAATAAATTAACAGATTCCACCTGAATCTTGGATTGGTATACAGACAAAAGCAAGATTTACCAATCCAGCAAATGAGCAATCTCTGTCGGAATTTATGTTTGAAGATATTGTATAAGAGTCATCGAAAATCATAAGCTAGTGTATCCTGGGATAAGTGTTATTTATTCATGAAGTTTCCTGTAACATGACCAACATACTTTAGCACAGGCAGCCAGTGTGGTTTGCCAGTCTCAGACTTTGACACAAATAATTTCACTATGGATTTGAACTATTTCAAGATTTATGAGTAAAAAGTAAAAACGTGTATATTCATAAAAAAATGTACTCTAAAATAAGTTAGACAACCTATTAATGCAGTGCAAGAAAATACTGCAAATATATCAGAAGTAACTTGCTTAAATGAAGCATTCCAAAACAGTACACCACGCTTGCAAAAAGATCATGCAGAATACACCACCATTCCGAGGACAACATATCAAAGAGATAGTAAGTATTGCTAGTTAATGTGCCAAAATTAACATACTGTTTTTGGCAAAAGGGGTAAACAGGATACAACCGGTTGGGAAGACTGACCTTACAGACAGAACACAAAAGAGGCTCCAACCAAGGTCCTGATGCCTTGCCCCAACACCAAAAAGAGAGTGTAGCGAACCTAAGGAACAGATCAACTTTACAGTTTTTCCACTCACAGTGTTTTGGTAATATAAGATGTCAAGTAGTACCACATGAACGATGAGAATACAGTATTGAGAGGTCGTTGAATCCTGAAACTTGGTCAGGTTCTTCGGTCCAAAGAAGAGATCAGTTTTCGATGGTAGCTGAACGTTTTGATTTACTAGGAGAAGAGCAATTCTTTTGAAGGATCATCCTTTTGGGGTTGCCTTGAGAAATCTTGGCCACAACAAATGGTTGTATGGTTGGACGAAAGCATCATACGCCCTTGCAAACAACCACTCCCCTTGCCCTGTTTCCAAGCAGAGGGATGCGAACCAACAAGAGTTATGAGACGGATGGTACATCTGTGATGTTGTGTAGTAGAGGATGGTACCCCTCATTGCCACAAGTTCCAGCTCGTCCTCGGCGGGAAGTTGCCCCAACATAGTAACAAGCTCATCAGTGAGATCGAATCGGTCGACGGGGGTCCATGTCCCAGCTGCCCAGCCATCTTCTAAAGGCGCCATGAGAACGACGGTGAATCCGTCAGTATAAGCAATGCTCATCATGCCATTACGAGTTTCACCGATGATATATCTTCCAAATTCAGCACGATCCAGGCCATCTGGGAAAGTGATCCTCTCAACAAACAATCGTGGAGTGGCTGGGTGGGTGGGATCCAAGACAAGCACGTGCCGACCATCCATGTAAGGCCAGTAGATGAACCTGCCCGCTCGCATGCCGCTGTCAGGCCAGAGCCAAGTGCCGCCATCGATTGCCGGGTCGACCGGGTGCTCGACCTCCAACCATGAGGAAAGGATCCAGCCGCCGTCCATTGGCATTGCGTCGGCCCTGGCTGAGGAGAAGATGGCAGCCCGCAACCTGAACTCTCCTTGGGATGCAACACAGAAGATGCCAAATCTGTCGGGGTTCTCCTCGTCCAAGATGAGGCCGCCGCGAAGGAAATGACGACTGCTGAGGCGGTCGCCGTCGTCGAAGATGCGGATATCATCCACATCAAAGAAGCGCTGGCGCTGCTCCAACGGGTTTAGCAGCGCCAGCAATCCCTCGGACCCCTCGTCCCATTTGATGAGAAGAAGGTAGCCGCCGCGGGCGTCGAGGACGAACCAGCTAGGCTCCACCAGGAGGGGGCGCCTCTGGAGGCTGGTGAGGAGGAAGTCGCCGCGCAAGAGGGCGGCGGCGAGCATGGGGTCATTCCAGCGAGCGGGGGCGAAGCTGGGGATGGAAGGGACATCTCGACTCGGCGGGTCGAAGAAGAAGCCGAGGAGGGGCGCCTGGTGTCGTTTGATGAAGTGACGGCGGAAGGGAGGAAAGGAGACCACCGCGTCGCGCCACCCCCGGCAGGCGGAGGCGGCGCGGACGAGATCCGGGAGAGGGTCGACGCGGAGGAAGATCTCGCGCAGCAGGTCCCCGGGGAGGGAGTCGATGGGGCTGGTGCCCGTGCAGTCTGTGCGGGGACGTTTAGCCGGCGGTGGCTCACCATCGTTGGAGCTGGTGCCCGTGCAGTCTGTGCGGGGACGCTTCGCCGGCGGCGGGTCATCGTCGCGGGCCATGGCGACGGCGGTTGGATTGGATGGATGGTTTCACTCGCTGCGCAACCGCAACCGCAACCGCGACCGCAACCGACCGACTCAGCGAGTTAAATGGGTTCCTGGCGTCTAGATCCTCGGAGCATCTCCAGCCGCGTCCACCAAATCTTCCCCCAAACCGCGCTGGATTGAGCGTTTGGAGACGTGTTTTGTTCGTGCCGTCTTTAGGGAACGTCGCTCTCCAGCCGCGTCCTCCAAACGCCGCCTCCAAACATTTAAAATACTTCTTTTTAACACATAACCATTTATCAAATATAGCATATGAATAAAAATGTTTGTGAGGATTATTTTCAAATTAAATTACAACAAACAATAAAACAAATAAACAAATATAATAAATAGGGCTAGATGCTACATCAAGGTGCCACGGTATTTCCTTCGATCCTCCACAAATGCTCAACGAGATCAGTTTGAAGTTGATCATGAACATTGCTGTCACGGATCTCTGCGTGCATGGCGAGAAAATCAGCAAAATCTGCAGGCAACTCATATCAACCTCTGCAAGAGGGCCTTCACACTCGACCAACATGTGACCTAGCATGATTCTTGCGGTCCTCCTCGATGATCATGTTGTGCATGATCACACAAGCCTGCATCACCTCCCACATTTGGTCGTGAGACCAGCTTAGAGCAGGGTACCGGACAATGGCAAATTGTGTTTGAAGCACACCAAATGCCCGCTCGACATCCTTCCTGCAAGGCTCCTGTCGCGTAGCAAAGTGTGAATTCTTCAGACCTGATGGATTCGAGATTGTTTTGACAAAAGTGGCCCATTTTGGATATATATCATCGGCTAGATAATAGTCTTTGGTATATTCGTGGCCATTGATCTCATAGTTGCATGGTGGACAATGCCCTTCCACTAGTCTGCTGAATTCCGGAGACTGATGCAACACGTTGATGTCATTGTGTGATCCCGCCATGCCAAAGAAAGAATGCCAAATCCACAGGTCATAATCTGCCACAGCTTCAAGCACCACACTGCAATATCCATGACGGCCTTTGTATATATCTTGCCAAGCAAACGGGCAGTTCTTAATGCTTCCAAGCATTCCAGTGAATCATCTGGCAGCATTTTGTGCCATGATCCTTGCAGTCTCTTCCTCAGTTGGCCCTCTCAAATAGTATTTGCCAAACTTTCCCACCACAGCTCGGCAAAACTTGTACATGCACTCAATGGCAGTAGACTCACTCATGCGAAGGTAGTCGTCCTGTGTATCAGCAGGTGCTCCGTATGCAAGCATCCTCATAGCGGCGGTGCACTTCTAAATGGACGAGAACCCGACAACGCCTACAGCGTCGAGCTTGAGCTTGAAGTAGGGGTCGAACTCTCGAACGTCGTGGAGGGTATTCATGAATAGCCCCTTGCTCATCCTGTACCGACGCCGAAAATTGTCGGCATGTGTTGCATCATCGGCAAAGTAGTCGTTGTGCAGCATGGCATGGCCCTCCATCCTCTGTCGGGGCTTCGACTTCCTTCTTCCCGGCCTTGATCCTCCGCTGCGCGGCCTCTTCCTCTTCTCCGCCTCAGCGTCAACCATGTCCTGGAGGGACGCGATGATCAGCAAATGCTCCCGTAGGTCGTCGTCGAAGGCTTGCTCGTCCTCCAGCAGCAGGGCAAGCATCTCATCGTCGCTATCCATGGCTAAAGCAAAATCAATGGTTAAAATTGCGCCGAGGCAGACGACGCAACAAACAGCGGCCAATCGCGCCTACCTGGCAAGTCGTCGAGCACCTTCTGTGCGAGGAGGTGGGGCGGATTTGACGGCGCGTTCTGGGACGCGCCGGCGAGGCGGTGGCGGCACGACCGGCGGGAGCCCCATCCGCGACAACGGTGCCGACTCTCAGCAGATCAGACGTCCAAACGGCCGGGAAATCCAGCGGCGGCGGTGGGGTGCGAGGCGCGGGAAGGAAGGAGCGAGGAGAAAAGAGGCGCGAACCAACGGTTTATGCAAATAGTCGCCGACATGTGGGAGTCCGCCTCGCTTTTCGGTATGTCCGGCGTCCCCGGAGCGTCCCCTGTGGGACGGGGACGGGCTCGGGACGCCGGACACCGTATCGGACCGCGCCGGATAAAAATGGGCTTTGGGGGACGCGGCTGAAACGGTTTTTTGGTCCGGCGCGCCCAAATCCCTTTGGGGCACGCGGGAGATGCTCTCAAGGACCTTAACCGAACATCCTTATGTCTGGTCTACGAGAAAATGGGCCGTGTTGTAAAATAATCCGCACACGCCTTGCGCTGGCTATATACCGATAACCGAACCACATAGGATGCGATTATTTCCGTCTCTGTACTCCCTCCGATTCTGAGTATCTACACATAGTGTCAATTCACTAGTTTGAGCGATAAGTATTGTGGATCGAAGGAGTACTTGTTTCCTTCAAAAATTGCAATTCGATAAACTTTTCTTTTCATGAAAGAGAAAAAGAATTGTCAGTTATAGCTTTGACGAAAAAGAGTTGAACGGATATATCATATGATCATTGCAAATATGTCCCTTACCATATGAGAATCACTAATCAACTACCTAATTCCTCTCACTGGGAAACGGGGTATTTAACCTTCTAAGAGCATCTCTAACAGAGCCCGAAAAAGTGCAAACCGAAAAAGTGGTTTTCAATCTTCCGAAAACGATAGTTCGTTCGAATTTGGAAGTGGCGCAGATTAGAAACCGTAAAAATAGAACTGAAAAGCAGAATTTGAAAGGGCGCGGGTAAATTCGACGATGATTATAGTTCGACATCAAATTGATGCTCCGATTGAGCATCAAAACATACATTGTTCGTAAAATTAAACCTATAGTACTGGTACACCGGCGAGCGCTACTTAAGCTAAGCAAAATGCGGCCTATAAAGTGGCCTACGCGCGCGGCGGTGCCGGTGGTGGCGCAGCGTGTCGGCGGCAGATGGTGCCGACGCTGTCGACGATGAGCTTCACGCGTCGTCGGCGTCAAGCTCGACTATTTCGAGCTTGACGCGGCGGACGCGGGCCTCCCGGCGGGCCGCCTCGTATTCACGGACGAGGCGGACGGCTTCCGCCTCCTCCCGGCGGAAACGCTGGCGAGCCTCCACCGTGCTAATGGCCTTGGTCTGTGCGAGGACGGCGTCCTCTTCGTCGCTGTCGTGGACATAGTCCCGGCGGAGAAGGTGGGCAACCGCGCGGGGACGAGGTCGTCGTCGTCACTGCTGTCCGCAACGGCGAGCCGCGGTGCGCGGCTTGACTGGCCGGACGAGGAGCCCTCGCCGGTGTTGCCGTACCTGGCGAGCTTCCCTGGGGGCGTGAGCCCCCAGTTCGTCCACCGGCGGGCGCTGCGCTTGCGCGCGCCCTCCCACCGGTTCCATTTGCGCCGCTCCGCGTCGGTGCGGAAGACGGGCGGACGCGGCGGCGAGTCGCCGCCGCCCAATCCGGCGCCACGGCCTGCGGAGCCGCCTCGGGACGCCATCGCCCACCGTCGGCCGGTGGATTGCTGTCTGGGGCTCGCTGGATTGCTCGCCGGAGATAGCGCTTGGCGGCGACGGAGGGAGAGGAACGACGGAGGGGAGTAGGGTTTGCGACCCGAACTCCCCTCCGGGAATCCTTTTAATAGGGGCCGTTCGGAGATTTGTTCAGGCCCCTGAACTTATTTTACGGGCCGGCCCATCTTTTCGGTCACTGATCTGCGACACATTCGGCCCGAACCCGTAAATCCGCCGAAAAAGTTCGGTTCCGGCGGGGTTTACGGGTTCTGTTAGAGATGCTCTAAGCTTGCCAAAATCGAAAGAATCACCCTCTTCTCCCACCTCGGAGTTAGATGGTGGCTTCTGGTTTGTCCATGTATCGCTTTTCCTCTCCCACATCCCATTGGCCAAGCAACCCATCTTTATCTTGTCTCTCGGCCCCGGCCACTCCCATGGCCTCCTTCACTACATCCTCGCAACCATCTGCGTTATCTATCCCCTCTCATGCTCTTCGCTTAGTAGGTTGGCTTGGGACATTTGTAACAACCAGTCGGGCCATTTGTAACAACGGCATTATTTGTGGATCGGCGTTTCGATACACCTGGGTAGATTAAAAGCCGGCATCAAATTATTGCCACAAGCAGATAAGTTGTAGCACAATCTTATATCGTCTTAGATGCACCATAGATCTAGCGTCCTCGCTGCAGGTATGGGTTTGCGGGTGCACATGACATCCTAGCCACGGACCAGTTCCCTTTCGAGATTGTTGTTGTGGTTGGTTTGTGTTGGTGCTGATGTGGGGCGCATGAGTCCTCTATTGGTGGGGATTGATCGCTAGCTAGGTTCTCAAGTTGATACATGTTGCAGGAGGAGCTAGGGATTCATTGTCATGTCCAGTAAAGCCACGTGTTATATAGGCTCTCGCTTAGTCGTACAGAGGAAAACTCTATCGGTGCCGTCATTGGAGAGGGATCGTCGGATCATAGTTTCGGACGGACTAGAATTATGTATATGGGCTTCTCTGGAAAAAATTGTCGTGATCCATGCCCGGTTAAGCCACATGAAGGATACAACAAAAAATGATGGATTGTGGCATGTGTGAAAAGTGTCCAACCTCTGCAGAGTGTATGATCTAATCGATTAGCCATGCTCCCATATATGAGCAATTTGAGCAAGTAGAGGTTGAAGCCGAAGAAGAATCTCCTCTCAGGTGAAAACCTTTACAAATTGTTTTGGTATACAAAGTGTATCCAGTGAATGGCTCTGATCTTGGGATTTCCCAAACTATTTTGGTATTACTACTTTCATTCAGTGGATAGTGTTGCCTAAAAACTAATAGCATGCTTGGCTCTAGAGTCAGTTTAGCTTATTTTTGGAATGGGATGTAGGTTAGTTAAACCCTACTGGAATCCTTATCTTTTTTCCAACCTTATACTATTTTGTTTTGAAAATATTCAAAGATAAAGAAAGTTTCTGAAATATTTTCATGAAACAAAATTGGATTTACAAAAAACAAACGTCGGGCCTTCGTTTGACATCCCCTTGCATGTATGCAGTTATAAATCACCCTTACAACTTGTGTAACTTGCCAATACATTCAAAGTATTGACAAAAATTATTTTTTGGATGCAACGTATCATGTTGCAGGACAGTATGATGATGAGTGAGGATGACTAGTATCAGGGGCCTATACTCAACAAGACTTGTGGAGTTGATTAAGCCCAAAACATATCTTTGTGTTTTCGCTGTAATGTGAGCCATCCACTAGTGCAACTTGTATTATGTATACTTTGGATTCATCGTATGATTAATAAATTGACGTATGGTATATCTTTATATTCATTTGCTACTATGTGTGCTAGCTATGATATAAGGATATCACTGTGAACACGGAGATTCGAAAACTACCAGATTCAAGTCGCTACAGTAGTGTGGTTGAGGATCCTCCATTCACTATAATGCTTGGTCTAATCATCCACCGAGGTATGTCATCCATATAGGACAACGAAGACATCATTGGTGTCACCAGCTCCCCCTCGAAGGCGTTCTTTTCAGTGGATTGAGCCCACTGACACGTTAGTTGGTGCCACTCACCTTATCTCTAATATGAATCGTAGGTACATTTGCAATGCATAAGTGCGGCTATCTGATCGCATTGGTTATTGATCATGAAGGAACTCATGTTGTAGCATCTTGGTCGCATGGGGGCACTCGACCAGTCGGTTGTTGTGGCAATATGTTGTGTCCGGCGAGGTGTGTGATGTGTCGTATCGGAGTCACCGCAGTTATCTCCCCCTTTTTGTTGGGACACATTATATCTAGCCTACTTGGTGGTGAGTGAGGTGCATCGCCCCGATGCAGTGGGAATGTTCTTTAGGGATGTGTGAGGCTCGCGGTACATGGTGTTATTGACTTACCGTCTCCTCCTAAGATAGTATGTCCCAAATCCCCCTTCCTTCTTGAGATGGATTATCTCTTCCAGTGACATGATTTTCCATTAGGTTTAATGTGCCCTATGTGTTTTTGTGTGTATGGCATCAAGGCCAAGGTTGTTAGAGCATCCCCAACCACGGTTCTCAAAGTGCCCTCCAAAGCGAATTAAGGGAAGATGGACAAAATCGACGCCTAGTCCCGGCCCCCGAATCGTTTTTGCGTCCGGCGTGGCCCAGTAACATGTTTGACGTCCGTATGCCCCACCGGCACACAGGGGACGGCCTGTAGGTGCCTGACACAAGCCGCACCGCGTGAAATGTTGGATAGAGACAGCCAGGTTCCACACACCAGTGACCCAGCCCCATTCCACCCGCCACATCGCCTCCCACTACTAGGAAAAGGCTTATTGCCGGCGCACCAAATTTACTTACTGCCGGCGCACCAGCGCCCGCCGGTGAGAACGGGCCGGTGATAACTAGTTACTGTCGGCGCACCAGCTAGTTCGCCGCGCGGTAAGATGAGTTATCCCTGGCGCACCTGCCTAGTGCGCCGGTAGTAAGTTATCCACGAAACCAAAAAAAGCCGATCTAGATCTAGATCTAGCTCGGGTTCATTTTGCGTGTTACTACGGGCCACCTTGTTGTCGTTGCTGCGCCGGTGTAGGAGTAGGAGGATGAGGATGAGGAGGAGGAGTAGGCCGGAGGTGCACGTGGAGGAGGAGGAGTTGGCCGGAGGTGAAGGTTGAGGAGGAGGAGTTGGCCGGAGGTGGAGGTTGAGGAGGAGGAGTTGGCCGGAGGAGGAGGAGGAGGAGGAAGAGGAGCTCACGCCGGAGGAGGAGGAGGAGGCCTGAGGTGGAGGAGGGATGTCACCGGAGGAGGAGGCCCGAGGTGGAGGAGGGATGTCACCGGAGGAGGAGGCCCGAGGTGGAGGAGGGATGTCACCGGAGGAGGAGGCCATCGGTGAGTATTGCAAGGAGAAGAGGAGGATGGAAAGAGGAGAAGGGGGAGAAGTGAGGAAGGAGAAGAGAGAGGAGGGACGGCTTGAATATATAGTCTAGGTTACCGCCGGCGCACCAAGTACGGTGGTGCGCCGGGGGTATTTTTTCTTTTTTTTCACCCAAATCTTAAATCTCAAAAAAGTCATGTTTCTGTTTTCCAATTGACGAATCCATTTTTTTTTCAAATGACCGTAGGTGGTTGAATTCGTATAGGAAATTTTGCGTAGATAGATTTTGATATAAAAAAGTTTTTCATCGAAGGTCGTATGCAACCAGAAAACCCGTTTTACCGAAAGATAACGTCATTTTGCATAATATATCGAAATTCATTTTTTAAAATTTTCATGAAAGCTAGATTACATAATACATGGGTAGTTCAAAGGATTTTTTTTTTTGAATTGTCTATCATTTTCTTTTATTTTTTCAAAACTGAAAAGGCGGTCCACGGGGGGAGGGGGTGGGGAGGGAAAATTCCTACTGCCGGCGCACCATCATGCTGCAGCGCCGGTGGTAAGCAACTTACCACCGGCGCACCAACATGGTGGTGCGCCGGCGGTAAGGGGCTCGATTTTTTGTGTCCGGTCTGGTCCTCTTCGAATTTTATCGCCGGCGCATCTTTTTTGCTTGTGCGCCGGCAGTAAGGCTCCATCGCCGGCGCGGCGACATATTGGTGCGCCGGCACTATTTGCCACAGGCGCATGGGTTTACTGGTGCGCCGGTAGTACTATTTCCATCTATAGGACTTTTCCTAGTAGTGTCCCCTTCCTCCATGACGTCTGCTCTCGCTGACGCATACGCTGACCATTGATAAAACCGACTCTCCGGCGTCGTCCGCGCTTTCTCTGTTGGTTGTCCCTCGTCTCACTGGCCGTTCGCCGTCGCAGAAGGAGCGTCAATCTCATGCGCCCGCCTTGCTCACAAGGTGTTCAACCATATATCTGAGTTGGCTTTTACACCGCTATGCCGCCGTTCGATCCATTGAACCATTTATCTCTTCATATGTAGAATATGGATAGCTATGACAAGATGATGATGTATATGTTCATGGAGGAGTAAGTCAATGTTGCCGCTGATGAAGAGGAGCATTTCATGATAGATACCCGTCGATCTTCTTCAGCTAGAAGAGGAGGAGAAGGCTTGTCCCAAAAGTGGAGGGTGCGGGAGAAAGAATTCGAGATTGGAGGGCCATGCCATGCTCTACACCGACTATTTCACTGAAAAATCTACATATACCCCCAAGGATTTTCGCCGATAATTTAGGATGAACAAGGAGTTGTTCAAGAACATATTGCATGGTGTGCGAGAGTACGATACATACTTCATGATGAAGAAAGACACAGTTGGACTCCAAGGCTTTTGATCAATTTAGAAATTCACTGCGGCAATGAGGATGCTAGACTATAGGGTTCCTAGAGATCTGAAAGATGAGTACATATGTATGTCTGAATCCACTGCTCATGTAATCCATGTACATATTCTGGTTGGGAAGTTTGGGATACACTATTTGAGAGGGCCAACTGAAGAGCATACAACTCGTATACAACTCGTATCATGGCACGAAATGAAGCGAGAGGATTTCCTGGGATACTCAAAAAACATCGATTACATGCATTGGTCAGGTTTGTATAAAGGGCATCTTGAATATTGCAGTGTGATACTTGAAGCTATGGCGGACCATGACCTCTGGATTTGGCATCCTTTTTTAGGCATGACATATTCTCACAATGACATTAGGGTGCTTCAGCGCTCTATATTGTTTGCAAAACTAGTTGAAGGGCATGCTCCACCCTGCAACTGTGAGATCAATTACCACCAATATACCAAATGGTACTATCTAGTCGATGGCATCTATCCGCGACATTTGTGAAACCAATAAACCAGCCTTTATGTTAGAAAAAGTCTCACGTTGCTTCGCGGCAAGAGAGTTGCAAGAAGGATGTAGAGCGGGCTTTTGATGTGATGCAAGCTCAATTTGCCATTGTCCTGCTCTTACTTGGTCTTAGGAGGAGCTGTGGGAGGTGATGAACTGTTGTGTGATCGGCCAATTTGGAGGACGCCGATGGGTAGAGGCATACCCCAAACACGACACCTAATGCCGGCGCCCCCCTAACGGCCTGTCAGGCGCATGCACTGGACACCGTTTGAAAGATACCGCTAGCTAGGGATGCTCTTAGGTTGCCCCGGTTACAATATACTAGATGGACAAGTGCGCTTCACCGCACCATCTACAATGTGTTGGGCATCATGTGGTAAGCGTTAGGAACATACTGTCTAGTAATTGTTGGCATCCTAACAACATATAGGTTAGCTTAGTATGTTGTTTAGACGAAAAGCAACAATATTTCATCAAACATTTGTTGGAAAATGTTTGTTGTCAATTTCTATCTCAATACTATATCGTTTGGGAATTCATTTTGAATGTATTCAAAGGGTCATCCACCGCAAACTTGTGAACCAAGACATACCCAAGGGGATCAGGGAGCTCAGCGCATACAATGATGTTAATCATGGCTGGTGTAAGATTCTTTGCACAACCCAGGGGCGGACCTAGGTTAAGCTAGCAGGTGTCATAGGACACCGTGTCAAACTTGTTTTCTTTGGTAAATTTTAACTAATTGTGGTGTGTGACACCCCTAAATCTAGGTAAAAATTATGAGTTACAAAGAGAGTGACACCGTGTTCATTTTCTTCTAGGTCCGCCCCTGGCACAACCAATGATCCAAATAATAATGTGTATGAGCCACTTCCCTTTTGGAACTCGATAATGTGCATAGCAGCTTAACTAAACCAGTGATAGCAGCTTAACTGAACCAGGAATATGAGTAAGCCTTGGAAACTATTTGCTGGCTTAATCCATAATAGTACAAATAAGCATGTATATGCTCATGCCAGTAGTGCAAATAAAAAGAATAATACTCCAGCATCGTCACTCCATCCCGAAGATTACAAAGAGCATAAGTATTACCCCTCTTTTTCCTCTTCGGCTAGCAAAAAAAAAATATAGACTTGATGCCAACATGAAAAATCCTATATGAGCAAGAAACTTAGGATTTAGAAGAGAAACATATATAAGACACCCAGTCATTTTCCACTATAAGACCATCAAGCTCAGAAGCAACATGCGAAGGACTGTTGTGATTATTGCCCTCACAACCCATTAACTATATGGCAAGCAGACCAGTTCAAAAAAATAACTGTATGGCAACCAGTGTTGGGACAGTTTTCCATTGAGCCATCCGAAAAGTTTGTACAACTGAATTCCAGAAATTGAGCATATGAAAAAGACATTTTCCACAAGGCTAGGATCAGCCCGTTCCTTACTATCATCCCCACTGAAAACATCCATCCTTTTTTTACCTCCATTAAAGAATCCACAATATATAAAGACCAAACTAAGCAGACTGCCTATACCTTCGTAGCAATTATCCAATATGATGTTGAACGACACCACTTATTCTGAAAAGGTAAGTACATATATGAGTATTTACTGTCTGATTGATGCGAACGTGAAAGGCTGTGAAACAGAACAAAGAGTTATAATGTCGAATCATTTTCATGAAATGCTTATATTGACTGTCACCATCAAACTGATCCCCTAAGAAAATTTTCAGGAAGTACTGTGGTCACCTGATACAAGGCACCTCAAGTCCGTGCAAGTAAACACATATCACATTTGAACTAAATCATAGAATACTTGAACAACCGAAGAAACAAAAACAAACTTATCTTGAATGCATGATGCTAGCTCAATAATGAAATTCTTCTACAAAGGATTGCATAAACATCAGGACAATCTCCAGGGGCTAAAAAAAAGCTAAAATGATAAATCACCAAACATGGACAACAAATGCCAACAAACAAATCATCAAGTGAACAAAACTAACTGTAAAACAATAAAAGTGAAAACAACAAACCTGAACTGACAGACTGCGAGAGAGGGGCATAGGCCAACAAATCAAGAAAGATACACGTGGAAGAACTAAATTGTCTAGAATGAACATTAATTAGAGTGATACATATGAGATAGTTGATGCGGTGGAGACGAATTTTACCCGAGAAGAGAGAAATGCAGTAGCACGGTCATCTTCAGTCATGTGATACGGCGAAGTCAGCAATGACACCCCAGGTCACTGTGGGCACGTCCGCTCCAGTCAATAGTTAAGTTTGTGGCATCATCGTCTTTGGCACCTCCCGCGGATTCATAAATGCATATAACCATTTTCTGATGAGTATGACAATCAGGTTTGCAAACTCTAGAATATTCGGTCAATTTACATTGAAGAACACAACGGAGGTTTGCAAGAATATTCCTGCTGCTAGTGCTTAACCTAAGTCCTCAAAGGTTAGCAAGTCAATACTTCTCCCATTTAAAGTTCTGCTAATGGTTTACGGTTTACATCACAACTAATCTTGATGCTATTTATTATTAACAGAAGGCAACAAAAAATCCATGAGTAGTAATTTCTCATTTCCATCAATTTATTAATTAGTTGTATACATGTGTATGCTCGTAGATTGAAAGTACCCATTGCTTATGAGAGTTGCCTCATTCAACAGCATATTTTATGGAGGCACATTTATTTTCATTCCGAAGACAACATATTGATTGTATTGATTGCTCTATATCACCTAAAAATTAACATGAATACAAAGTAAATATGTGCGTGCACTCTGCTCAAATATGAGTTTTTATATCCTGCTTTGCTATCTTTGAATCAATCCTACAACCCAAACAACATTGTTAACCATAAGACATGTCAACATTTTCCTTTACAGAAGACAACACTGGAGATATTACAAATTATCTGAGCGTAAATCCTTGTGTTCGAATCATGCGTACTGGAGATATTGCACTTAACCAATTCCTGACGTGACACAGCAACTGCTGCATTCCCTTTCTAGTAAGCACAAGGTTCAGATCATGTTGCCCTACTATTGGCACTCTTCAAGTCTTTCTGCATGGCATCCCATGTTTTTATGTTGATCTCTGGCCTGCTAACAGTGAAGATTTATTAGAGTGATCGAGCTTTATGTGCACAACTGAGCATGAAGGGTCCAACTTTAAAATTTCCTAAACATTTGAATATAATATTAGAAATGCTGAAAAATGTTTGCTAACAGTAGTTTACCGGTGTGTGGATATATGAATGGATAATGCTTATCACAGTAGTACTGACGCACTTAATACATTATGACTGAAAAATATCATAAGGCAAACACATGCGTAATCAACTTCATTGACATCAAAGCTGTGGTACCTGTTTCTCTATTAGTGTTTTTCTTTCAAACCTAAATGTTATCATAGAGAATTAGAGATAGACAAACAATTCTAGTTATCTTCGTAATTATTTATCAGTGAGAAAAGAATTAAGAAGTATCTCACAGAGTATTCAGCGACAATGTAGAAGGTGAGCAAGCATAATTACCAGCCCCAAAATGACCAATCCAGGAAGACAAAATATCCAGAGTCCAGTACCGAAACACAGGCGGCATGAAGTGTGTGTGCTTGCCGTGGTAGAGGTTCATACTCAAACGGAAATTATAGAGTATATTTTATTTCACCAGAAAACGGAGACCTTCATCAGCGCCTATATGGAGAAGAACATCGAGTCTATGCTACTCGAAGTCTCGAAGGCCTCCCATTGAGAAGCCACCAAGGCAAATTCACCGGCCAAGGAAGCACCCACGGCAGCTGAGCACTACCGCCTCCATCAGCATCTCACATGTAAATTCAACCCTTGCTTTTGATAATTCATGTACTTCCAAGAATGATTTATGAATAACCAAGCATTACTCCTGCACAAATACACATAGAAGAAGTCGTCAAGTTCTGTTCATCATGTCGCTTTGTGCCTATGTTTTTCTAATCATCTATAAAATATGGCAGTCAATAACAAAATATGCAATTATTTGAATCCCCCGTCAGTATTCATTTATTGCCCCTTTGATCTCTCATTTTGTCAAAAGGTGCATAAGAAGCAACTATCAGAACCTTGTTTCAGAAATGAAAGATAGGAAAAGAACATCTGACCAAGCCATTGGGTCACACCAATAAAAAATGGAAATGCAGTAATAAACTCAGGACTGAGCTGCATGGTCATTGACATACACATACATAAGAAATCTCAATATCCTAGTACTGTGAAGGCTTGTTTGAACAATAGCACCAAACATATCATTGCTACAGCTATATCCCAGATACCTGAAGTCTTCCACGGTCATACCAAAATATGTGAAACTAGATTCTAATTTAGATCTCATACCTAAAAAATGTAATAGGGAGCAGAGGTATGAATCACTAAAAAATCAATCGGAGGTGTGCAAGGTGGGAACATCATACGGGAGCCTGAAAGATCTAGGCACCTGATGAAATGAATAAACATGTACCATACTGAATCTTCTGAAATAAGAAGCCAATAAAAAATGTTTGTGCTAGGTAACCAATCTGCAAATAAAATGGGAATTTACAAAACTGAAGTATATTCAGATAATAGTCAATAGTAAATATCTCATACATCTATATAGGTAGAAGGGGGAAGGAATCTGTAAAGTATCATATTCTCATATTTTTCATGTCCGATATGTTCTTTCAGGCACTCGCGGTGGGTAAGCATATGCTTAAGTTTCTTCCAAAAACCTTACAACTTATCCTGCTGAAACTCGAAACCTACAATAGAAAATGGTTCTGGATCTGGTGCCGTCAGCTTTGTGTTTTCCCAAAGAAAAAAAGTATCACAAAATCAAAAACTATTTTAAACCACAGCCCAGCCTAGACAATATTAGACCAAGACATAAACACAGCAGACACTAGGATCAAGAATATGCGTATGCTAGCATGCTTGTAAATATGGCAATGCATATACATGGTAGTATTTCTCCTAGTACTCTTATTATTACTGTCATTATTATGAGATACATAGATGATGATTATCCATGCCCGGTACATGCTTCTGACAGCGCAGGTTCTTCAAACTCCAGTTCAATCTGCAAATCGGCAGTGCTGAAATAAAGAACAACTTCTGAATGCTTCTCTTTTGACCCTGCTAGCTAACATAATTAATAGCCATTTTTTAGAGCAACTTAATTCAGGAAACTAAGAGTGTAAATCATACCATGCCGAAATTAAGTTGCATGGGATGGCCTGCGAATTTTGATCAGACCTACTCCCTCCGTCCTTAAATAAGAGCAAGATCAATAGTGTAGCCGACAGTCGGCTATAACAGTTTGACACGTCATCTATAGTTAACTTATAGCTAGTATGTACAATAGTAAGCTATAAGAGTGTACTACTTTTACAATACATGACCCACCTTTTAGTTTCACATAGTGCCTAGGAGCACGCGCTAGAGCTGGCTATTGCATAAGAGTCCAGTTCCCTTCTCTCTACTAATCTCTCTCCTCTAACTAAGCAAACTTATAATATTTTATCTCTTATAGCCAGCTGATTGGACCTTATTGTACTTGCTCTAAGTGGACATCTAACTCTAAGAGAAAGTACAATAAGTCCTAATCAGCTAGCTATAAAGATTAAAATATTATATTATTGCTTAGTTGGAGGAGAGAGAGGAGGAGAGTGAGCTCTTAGGTTGGCCATAGTGGGTAGTATCATATAGTAGTATCATGTATATGATACTTTCGTATGATACTAGATCCATAATGCATAGTATCATAGACTAGTATCATAGTTTTGCTATATTAATTAATTTGTAGAATCCCAATAGAAATTTGTGTACAAGATTTGTTTGATACTAACTTTTCTTGTGATGTGCGCTATGATACAATATCTACCTATGATACTCTAATCTCCTCTCTCATCAATAATTACCTGCCACATCAGCACTTTTGGTGAGGCTAAGATGCATGATACTAGCTAAGATACTAGCACTATGGCTAGCCTTATGCAAGAGCCTAGGCACTTTGTGAGAGAGAAAGGTGGACCATACAATGATAAAGTACTACATTTTTATAGCTCACTATTGTATATGTTGGCTCTAAGTTAGCTATAGATGACATGTTACTTGGCTTATAGCCAGCAGCTGGCTACACTATTGGAATTGCTCTAAACTTTGTCTAGAAAAGAGTGTACTCCTATCTTCTCAATGCTTTTTAATTGCTTCTCTCTCATCACACGGAAACCAAACCCAATAATATTGAGTATATGTTCTACTTATTTTCTACATGCACTTAGCTCATTGGAGGTGAAATAATTAAAGATGGGAGATGCATATTTCAAATAATTTTTTACTCCACTTCATAATTTGTTTTAGAAAACCAGCATATACACTTATTTCTGGACGGAGGGAGTAAACAAATCTGGTGCCAACATTACCGTTACCATAGTTTACTGAAATAATAGACGAAGGCAAAAAAAAAAACGCCACCAAGACGAGTAGAGATCAAAATTTGCCACAAGAGCTAGTTAGTCTTATAACATACCTTGTTCGCGGCTGGGATCATCATCATCTAGGAGCGCTGCAAACACCCCGTAGTTCCCCAGCAAAGAAGGAGGCCACGACATGACATATGGATACAATAGGCATCGATGACCGTGAATGCAGGAGTTGTAATGAAAGATGCAGAAAGTCTTGGGAAACAGCTTCTGGACCTCCCATGTTTCCAAGGACAGCGAAATGAGCATGTCGGATGAGTCCAGGTAGACAAAGCCGTCCTCAATGGCCATGATGCGAGTGCCGTGTTCTAGCAGGTCAGGGTGCTCGTCGTATCTGACACAGCCACCCAGCACCCATGCGCCGATACCGTCCTCCTCGTCAGCTATGAACATCAACACCCTGATACTGTATCCAGTGTCGTAAGCAATACAAGGCACATCATCCTTTGTTCCGCCAAAAAATACATTGTAGAACATGTGACCCTGTAAGCATCCTGGGAGTTGGTAAACTGAGAAGTCCATAGTATCCGTGTCCAGGGTCAGGACGTACTCCAAGTTGGTAAAGAACCAGTACATGATCCTGCCAACTTGATTCCTCCTCCCAAGCCAGTATATGTGGCCGTCATTCGTTGGTGTTCTTGGGGCGACCTCAAACCAGGGGAAGAATTGCCAATCGGAGGTGTCCGACGAGAAGACAGCCGCGCGTACCCTGGAGTCGTCGCAGCAAACGTAGAGCAGTCGAAACGAAATGGGGTCTTCTTCCGAGGAAAGCAAATGCACGCCGAGCCAGCGAGCCGACGGATCACTCTCGTCAGGGTATTCGATGTAGTCTGGGCAGTGTCCGGCCAAAGGGTTGACAATGGCGAGAATTCCAGTGTTCCAGTTCATGAGGAGCAGGTAGCCGTCCCGGCAACACTCGATGATCCAGCTGACGGGCAACTCGTCGTCGTCCTGCAGGACGGAGGTGAGGAAGAAGTCGCCGCCGCGGACGGCCGCTAGCACGTCCCGGTCGCGGTGGTGCGCGGGGGTGAAGGCAGGGAAAGCGGGCATTTGGGGGTTGGTGAAGACGCCCAGGAAGGGCGCCGGGTGCAAAGCGCGGAACCGGCTGCGGAAGGACGGTGAGGAGGCCACCGCGCGGCGCCACGTCCGGCAGGCGAAGGCGGCGCGGACGAGGGCATGTCGATGAAGGATTCACTGTAAATGCTCACAGACAAGTATTCAGGGGGTTTTGATGTAACAGGTGAATAAAGTACGAGTAAGTAAAGTGCGAGAGTAATAATTGCAGCGAGTGGCCCAATCCTTTTTAGCACAAAGGACAAGCCGGTTTGTTTACTTATAATGACCAAACATTCTCGAGGACACACGGGATTTTAGTCTAGTGCTTTCGCTACATACGGCTAATTAATCTTCATTGTTTTGATAAGTGTTGTGTGGGTGAACCTGTGCTAATGTACCGCCCCTCCTAGGACTAATACATACTTGTGATTATACCCCTTGCAAGCATCCGCAACTAAAAGAAAGTAATTAAGATAAATCTAACCACAGCCTTAAACTCTGAGATCCTGCTATCCCTCCTGCATCGATATACCAACGGGGGCTTAGGTTTCTGTCACTCCGGCAACCCCGCAATTGGCAAACGAGTACAAGATGCATTCCCATAGGCCCATAAAGGTGAAGTGTCGTGTAGTCGACGTTCACACGACACCACTAGAAGAATAACACCACAACTTAAATATCATAACATTGAATATTACTCAACCATACTTCACTACTAATATTTAGACTTCACCCATGTCCTCAAGAACTAAACGAACTACTCACGAGACATCATATGGAACATGATCAGAGGTGATATGATGATGAATAACAATCTGAACATAAACCTTGGTCCAACGGTTTCACTCAATAGCATCAATAACAAGTCGAAATCAATACCGGGAGAGTTTCCCCTATCAAACAATCAAGATCAAACCCAAATTGCTACAGCGGTGACGATGTGCAGCGGTGGAGACAGCGGTGATGATGATGAAGATGATGATGATGGTGATGGAGATGATGTCCAACTTGATGGTGATACGTCCAATTTGCATCACTATTTTGTATCATAATTTGCTGTTATTCATTGATATATTTCATGTTTGGACACAATACTTATGTTATTTCATCTATTTTGCATGTTTCATCATTGTTGGAGGATCAAGCACCGGAGTCAGGATTCTGCTGGAAAAAGCACCGTCAGAACGCAATATTTCGGAAGATCAACTGTGGAAGGAAATTATACCAAAAATCCTATTTTTCCAGATGACGAAGGAAGCCAGAAGGAGGAGCTGAGAAGGCCCAAGGTGGGGCCAGACCACAGGCCGGCGCGGCCCATGGCCTGGCCGCGCCACCTTGTGGTGTGGGGGCCCCACAGCCCCTTTCGCCTCCTTTTCTTCGCGAAATCCTTCGTCCCGAAAACCTAAGCCACAGAGGATACCTCACGAAGAGTAACAGCCGCCTCTGCGGGGCGGAGAACACCAGAGAGAAAAGAGCTCTCCGACGGGCTGAGATCCGCCGGGGAAATTCCCTCCGGGAGGGGGAAATCGACGCCATCGTCACCGTCATCGAGCTGGACATCATCTCCATCACCATCATCATCATCACCGCCGTCTCCACCGCTGGACATCGTCACCGCCGTAGCAATTTGGGTTTGATCTTGATTGTTTGATAGGGGAAACTCTCCCGGTATTGATTTCTACTTGTTATTGATGCTATTGAGTGAAACCGTTGAACCAAGGTTTATGTTCAGATTGTTATTTGTCATCATATCACCTCTGATCATGTTCCATATGATGTCTCGTGAGTAGTTCGTTTAGTTCTTGAGGACATGGGTGAAGTCTAAATGTTAGTAGTGAACTATGGTTGAGTAATATTCAATGTTATGATATTTAAGTTGTGGTGTTATTCTTCTAGTGGTGTCATGTGAACGTCGACTACATGACACTTCACCTTTATGGGCCTAGGGGAATGCATCTTGTACTCGTTTGCTAATTGCGGGGTTGCCGGAATGACAGAAACCTAAACCCCCGTTGGTATATCGATGCAGGAGGGATAGCAGGATCTCAGAGTTTAAGGCTGTGGTTAGATTTATTCTTAATTACTTTCTTGTAGTTGCGGATGCTTGCAAGGGGTATAATCACAAGTATGTATTAGTCCTAGGAAGGGCGGTACATTAGCACAGGTTCACCCACACAACACTTATCAAAACAATGAAGATTATTTAGCCGTATGTAGCGAAAGCACTAGACTAAAATCTCGTGTGTCCTCGAGAACGTTTGGTCATTATAAGTAAACAAACCGGCTTGTCCTTTGTGCTAAAAAGGATTGGCCCACTCGCTGCAATTGTTACTCTCGCACTTTACTTACTCGTACTTTATTCACATGTTACATCAAAACCCCCTGAATACTTGTCTGTGAGCATTTACAGTGAATCCTTCATCGAAACTGCTTGTCAACACCTTCTGCTCCTCGTTGGGATCGATATTCTTACTTATCGAAGATACTACGATACACCCCCTATACTTGTGGGTCAACAAGACTATTTTCTGGCGCCGTTGCCGGGGAGTGAAGCGCTATTGGTAAGTGGAATTGGTAAGGGAAGCTTTTACTATTTGTGCTGATTTTATTTCTGCCTGCTGCCATAATTCATTATGGAGAGATCTTCTCTTGAGTTTTTATTTGGAAAATCTGCTACTACTGCAAAGGTAGTGGATGAGGCGCCAGTTGAGGAAGAGATACCATACAAAATACCTATGAAAATTATTGAACGTGTAGTGGATAACCGTTATACAGGGGATGGAACTGTCCACCCTGGAGATCATTTGCTGTTCTTACATGAATTATGCGGTTTATTCAAGTGTGCAGGTATTGCTATGGATGAAGTGAGGAAGAAACTATTCTCTATATCGCTGTCTGGTAAAGCGGCGCATTGGTATAAATTACTGGATAATGGGGATTCTCTTGAATGGAATGATATTGTGCCCCGGTTTTATTCTAAGTTCTATCCTCCAAGTGAAATTCACAAGGATCGGAACCGCATATATAATTTTTGGCCTCATGATGGGGAGAGTATTGCCCAAGCGTGGGGGAGATTGAAGTCTTTAATGCTCAAATGCCCCATTCATGAGCTTCCTGGTAATGTTATTATTGATAATTTCTATGCAAGACTTTCTTTTGAAGACAAGTCCTTGCTGGATACTTCTTGTTCTGGATCATTCACGCGCAACAAGGAAGAGTTTAAAAGGGACCTTCTTAATCGGATACAGGAAAATACTGAAGGATGGGAGAACGACAAAGATAGAGAATCAGGTATAAATTATGATTATAAATGCATTGAAGCTTTTATGGATACTGATAAATTTCGTAATATGAGTGCTACTTATGGTCTTGATTCTCAAGTTGCTGCAAATCTTTATAAAGCTTTTGCCTCTCATTATGAATTGCCTAAGAAGAATTTTGATAAGTATCATGAACCGTATAAAGATAAAATTGATCCATCTATTAATAAATGTGTTGTAGTTGAAACTGTTGATCATGTTATTCCTGAAGCTTATATTGAAAAAACTCCTTTCCCTGCTAAAATGAAGGAGTACTCTGTTATAAATAGTGCGGTTCATAAAAGTGAAAAGAAACCTATAGAACCTGAAGAACAAATAAAAGTTGAACTCAAGGTTGCAATAGTTAAAGATCTTGTGACTGAAAATGTGGAGGATGGTCATATTATTTTCTGTGAAGATGCTTCTAATATTATTTCACATCCTAATAAGTCCAAGCAAGCTAGTGTTCCTATGCTATCTGTTAGAATTGGTGATCATTGTTATTATGGTTTATGTGATATTGGTGCAAGTATTAGTGCTATTCCTTATGAGCTTTACACGGAGATTATGCACGAAATTGGTTCTTGTGAACTTGAAGATATTGATGTGGTTATTCGGCTGGCTAATAGAGAAACTATTTCTCCAATTGGTATTGTTCGAGATGTGGAAGTTCTATGCGGTAAGATTAAATATCCTGCTGACTTTTTGGTACTTGGTTCTGCTGCTAGTAAATATTGTCCTATCATTTTTGGTAGACCTTTTCTAAATACATGTGGAGCTATTATAGATTGCAAGAAAGAGAAAATTTTGACTAAATTTGCTGGTGAATCTTATGAGTTTAATTTCTCTAAATTTACCAAAACTCCTTATAAAGCTGATTTGCCTAATGATGATTTTAAAGTTGAACAGTGTGCATCTATTGTTCTTGCTCCTAATAATCCCTTGCAGCAACATTTGGAGAATAGTGAGAGTGAAGTTTTTAGGGAAGAAAGAGATGAGCTTGATGAAATTTTTCTTCGCCAACCTATTCTTAAGCATGATTTGCCGGTGGAAGATCTGGGTACAACACCGCCACCAAAGGAAG
Source organism: Lolium perenne (assembly GCF_019359855.2). NCBI lineage: Eukaryota > Viridiplantae > Streptophyta > Magnoliopsida > Poales > Poaceae > Lolium > Lolium perenne. The sequence goes on along the minus strand of NC_067246.2, from coordinate 186,132,853 downwards.
ATCCTGTCTTTGATTTAAAACCATTGCCTGATAATCTTAAATATGCTCATATTGATGGTAAGAAAATATATCCTGTTATTATTAGTTCTAAGCTTTCAGAGTTTGAAGAAGAAAGGTTATTGGAAATACTGAAGAAGCACCGAGGAGCTATTGGCTACACACTTGATGACTTGAAGGGGATTTCTCCCTCTATTTGCCAACACGCCATTAACATGGAAGATGATGCGAAGCCTGTTGTTGAACCTCAGTTGCCTAATTCCTAAGATGAAGGATGTGGTAAGAAATGAGGTATTAAGACTTCTTGAAGCTGGTATTATATATCCTATTGCTGATAGTAGATGGGTTAGTCCTGTGCATTATGTTCCTAAGAAAGGAGGAATGACTGTTGTGCCTAATGATAATGATGAGCTCATACCTCAAAGAGTAGTTGTAGGGTATAGAATGTGCATTGATTATCGAAAAGTTAATAAGGTTACTAAAAAAGATCATTACCCTTTGCCTTTTATTGATCAAATGTTAGAAAGGTTATCTAAGAATACTCACTTTTGTTTTCTTGATGGTTATTCTGGGTTTTCACAAATTGCTGTTAAAACTAAGGATCAAGAGAAAACCACTTTCACTTGTCCCTATGGAACTTATGCTTATAGGCGTATGCCTTTTGGTTTATGTAATGCTCCTGCTACTTTTCAAAGATGTATGTCTGCTATTTTTCATGGCTTTTGCGAGAGTATTGTAGAGGTATTCATGGATGATTTTTCTGTCTATGGGAATTCTTTTGATAATTGCTTGCGGAACCTCGATAAAGTTTTGCAGAGATGTGAAGAAACTAACCTTGTTCTTAATTGGGAGAAATGCCACTTTATGGTTAATGAAGGAATTGTATTGGGACATAAAATTTCCGAGAGAGGTATTGAAGTTGATAGAGCTAAAGTTGAAGCAATTGAGAAGATGCCCTATCCTAGGGATGTTAAAGGTATTCGTAGTGTTCTTGGTCATGCTGGGTTTTATAGGAGGTTTATTAAATACTTCTCCAAGATTTCAAAGCCTCTTACTAATCTTCTTCAAAAATATGTACCTTTTGTTTTTGATGATGATTGTAAGGAAGCTTTTGAAACTCTAAAAAAGCCTTAACAACTGCTCCTATAGTTGAACCTCCTGATTGGAATTTACCATTTGAAATTATGTGTGATGCTAGTGATTTTGTTGGAGGCGCTGTTCTTGGACAGCGAGTAAATAAGAAATTGAATGTTATTCATTATGCTAGTAAAACTCTTGATGCTGCTCAAAGAAATTATGCTACTACTGAAAAAGAATTGTTAGCTGTAGTCTTTGCTTGTGATAAGTTTAGATCTTATATTGTTGATTCAAAAGTTACAATTCATACTGATCATGCTGCAATCAGATACCTTATGCAAAAGAAAGATGCTAAGCCAAGGCTTATTAGATGGGTACTTCTGTTGCAAGAATTTGATTTACATATTGTAGATAGGAAAGGTGCTGATAATCCTGTTGCTGATAATTTGTCTAGATTGGAAAATATTGCTTATGATCCTGTTCCTGTTAATGATAGTTTTCCAAATGAACAATTGGTTGTAATAAATGTGAGCTCGCGAGACAGTCCTTGGTATGCTGATTATGCTAACTTTATTGTTTCCAAGTACTTGCCTCCAACCTTTTCAGCTCAGCAAAGGAGGAAATTCTTTTATGACTTGAGGCATTATTTTTTGGATGACCCACACTTATATAAAGAAGGAGTGGATGGTATTCTGCGAAGATGTGTTCCCGAATATGAACAACAAGAGATATTGAGTAAATGTCATGGTAGTGCTTATGGAGGACATCACGCCGGAGAAAGAACCGCGCAAAAGGTTCTACAATCAGGTTTTTATTGGCCAACTCTCTTCAAAGACGCAAGGAAGTTTATCTTATCTTGTGATGAATGCCAAAGGGTTGGTAATATCTCTAGACGCAATGAAATGCCTATGAATTACACTCTTGTTATTGAACCGTTCGATTGTTGGGGATTTGACTTCATGTGACCTTTTCCCTCTTCAGAAGGTAACACTCATATACTTGTTGCTGTTGATTATGTTACTAAATGGGTGGAAGCCATACCTACAAAAAGTGCTGATGGTGAGACCTCTTTAAGAATGCTTTTAGATATTATTTTTCCTAGATTTGGAGTTCCTAGATATATTATGACTGATGGAGGTTCTCATTTTATTCATGGTGGTTTTAGAAAAACTCTTGCTAAATATGGTATTAATCATAGAATTGCTTCCGCTTATCATCCTCAAACTAGCGGACAAGTAGAATTATCAAATAGAGAGATTAAATCTATCTTGGAAAAAACTGTTAATAAAACTAGAAAGAATTGGGCTAGTAAATTGAAGGATGCACTATGGGCTTATAGAACTGCTTATAAAAATCCCATGGGAATGTCACCTTATAAAATGGTTTATGGGAAAGCTTGTCATTTACCTTTAGAACTAGAGCACAAAGCTTATTGGGCTGTTAGAGAATTAAATAAAGATCCTAACTTGCCGGTAATAAGAGGTTGCTGCAATTGAGTTCTCTAGATGAATGGAGAAGTGAAGCTTATGAAAATGCTAAACTCTTTAAAGAGAAAGTTAAAAAATGGCATGATAGAAGGATTATCAAAAGAGAATTTAATATTGGGGATAAAGTCCTATTGTATCGGTCTCATCTCAGATTTTTTGCAGGGAAATTACTCTCGAAATGGGAAGGACCATATGTTGTTGAGGAGGTGTATCGTTCAGGAGCAATTAAAATTAGCTCTCTCCAAGGCAATGCCACACAAGTGGTGAATGGACAAAGACTCAAGCATTATATCTCAGGTGATTCTTATAATGTAGATGTTGATATCATTCGAGTGGAAACACCGGAGGCTTTCATCAAAGGTCAAACTGACAGTCCGCCAGAACTCGACTTTGAATAGGTAACAGTACTGGTAATAAAAAGTTCGCAATTTACTTTCCGAACAATGTTTTTGCTGTTTTTGGAAAATATGAAAAATTACGAGATCGAAACGGAGTGGAGGAGACGCACGAGGGCGTGCCCCCATGGGCCGGCGCGGCCTGGCCTTGGCCCACGCCGCCCTATGAGCTGGCCGCCTCGACGCCCCTTTCCGACTCTGGTTCGACCTGGTACTTTCCTTTTGTCGTGAAATTTTTTGCTATATAATCCCCCGGACCCCTGGAGGTCCGTATATCGTTTTCTCGACGTGTTTTGTTTCGAGTTGTTTCTGCCAGGATTTGCTTCGGATCTAGAGCCATCATGTCTTCGTCGGAAATTCCGAAGGACAGCTCCTGCAAGGATGTTGACAACTTGTATATGGAGGAGCTGAGGATGCACCCCAAGGAGTTGCTGCTCGTTAAGGGAGAACTGCAGATCAAGGATGTCCAGGGTCCTAAAGGAGAAGGAAGCTTGGAAGACAGGATGGAGAAGCTAGAACAAGAGGTCTTCAAATACAAGAAGATGGCTGAGCGTGAGGTGGATATCTTCCACAAGATTGTGTCTGAACTCATTGCTGAACACGAGAAGGAAACTGCAAAGCTATGGGGCGACATCCTCTCACTTCATGACACCACCAACAAACTCCAAGCTCAACTCTATGACGTTCAGAATCAGAACTGTGAGTATGAAAACAGGTTTAAACACATAAGCCATGCTGCTAGTTTCAGGATTCCCGAGACCAAGATGTCGTTTGTTGATGGAGAACCTCTTCCTTGGAAGTCTGATGACGGGAATTCATCACCACCATCGCCGAAGGAGTAATTCATCATCGGTATTGGCATCCCCTTGGTTTGTTCCAAGCTTGGGGGAGTGCCGCGGTATCACATCATCACTACCTTTTACTTTTTACTGTCAAGTAGTGTCATATCATGAGTAGGGAAGTTATCATATAAGATGGGTTGCAGTTTGGAAGTATCTCTCCTTTAGTTGGTTGTCTATGTATCCCTTGGTGTGAGTTATCGTTATGGAATATTAATGAGAAGTCTTATCATTTACATATTGCACACCTTATTTTAGTTTGCAATCCTTATTATATGATTGATCTTGTTATTAGTATTGGTATCACTTTGGGAGCATTGAATAAATCTATTTGGTTTTGGCAAACTTAGCATTGGTCAATAGCAACAACACTTTGAGGTTTAAGTAGAAAAGAGGAATACATGTAGTTGTTTCATTGTCTTTCTTTCTTGTTAGCTCATAGCTTATTATTCTGAAGTTAAAATTGTTTGTGCTTACAAGGAAGATGCATGATTGTTTCTATCACATGTATATTTGTTTGTTTCCCTCGACTCTTATGCTTGCTAATTAACCTTGCTAGCCAAAGACCTGTACTGAGAGGGAATACTTCTCGTGCATCCAAACCTTAACCCAAACTTATGCCATTTGTGTCCACCATATCTACCTACTACATGGTATTTCCTGCCATTCCAAGTAAATACTTCGTGTGCTACCTTTAAACAATTCAAAATTTACTATCTCTTATTTGTGTCAATGTTTTATAGCTCATGAGGAAGTATGTGGTGTTTTATCTTTCAATCTTGTTGGGCAACTTTCACCAATGGACTAGTGGTTTCATCCGCTTATCCAATAATTTTGCAAAAAGAGCTGGCAATGGGATTCCCAGTCCCAAATTAATTAATCTAAATAGACACTCCTCCATGGTATGTGATTGATGGACGGCACCCGAAGGATTCGGTTAGCCATGGCTTGTGTAAGCAAAGGTTGGGGGGAGTGTCATCATAATAAAACTAAAATAAAAAGGCACTCCTTCATGGTATGAGATTGTTGGCAGGCACCCGAGGATTCTGTTAGCCATGGTTTGTCAAAGAAAGGTTGGAAGGAGTGCCATACAAAATAAAAATAAAATGGGAGCCGCTCTTTGAAGGTTTGTCTGGCAAGGGGGTTAGAGTACCCGCTACCAGTTGTTGACAATAACAAACACCTCTCAAAAATATTACTTTTATTCTCTTTATATGATTTCAAAACTGAAAAAGCTCTAGCACATGATTTAATCCCTGCTTCCCTCTGCGAAGGGCCTGTCTTTTACTTTATGTTGAGTCAGTAAACCTATTTCCCTCCATCTTAAGCAAGCATTTGAGTTGTTGTGATCAAACCATTATATTGTGATTTGTTTCATCATGTCTTTTACTTTTCCTTATTTAGTACAAGTTTTATCTAAATGAATATAGCTTTGCAAGTTATCAATGATCATGAGGAGACTATTATGATTGAGTATGCAAGTTGTGCCATATAAACTTTAACATGAGAGCGCTGCTCGATAGATAAGAATAACCTGTTAATTGTTCTCTGACCAAGAAAGATGTTTGCCATCACCAACTATGATTTCTTATACACCTTTGTTTGTGATTACCTTATACTTGTTTCAAGTTGAGTTATATGAGGAAGTTGTTTACTAGAATCTCTTGTGTGAATGAATATGATGCTTCTTGTCCGTATTTTATTTATCGACTCTTCACTCCATAAACATGTGGTCCTGTTTACCGAGTTCAGTTTCGCTTGGGGACAAGCGAAGTCTAAGCTTGGGGGGAGTTGATACGTCCAATTTGCATCACTATTTTATATCATAATTTGCTGTTATTCATTGATATATTTCATATTTGGGCATAATACTTATGTTATTTCATCTATTTTGCATGTTTCATGATTATTGGAGGATCGAGCACCGGAGCCAGGATTCTGCTGGAAAAAGCGCCGTCAGAATGCAATATTTCGGAAGATCAGCAGTTGACGGAAATTATACGAAAAACCTTATTTTTCCAGATGACGAAGTGAGCCAGAAGGGGGAGCTGAGGGGACCCGAGGTGGGCCCACCCCATAGGCCGGCGCGGCCCAAGGCCTGGCCGCGCCGCCCTGTGAGGAGGGGGCCCACAGCCCCCTCTCGCCTCCTTTTCTTCGCGTACGCCTTCGTCCCGAAAACCTAAGCTCCAGAGGGTACCTCGCGAAGAGTTACAGCCGCCTCTGCGGGGCGGAGAACACCAGAGAGAAAAGAGCTCTCCGGTGGGCTGAGATCCGCCGGGGAAATTCCCTCCCGGAGGGGGAAATCGACACCATCGTCACCGCCATTGATGACCCACAAGTATAGGGGGTGTATCGTAGTATCTTCGATAAGTAAGAATGTCGATCCCAACGAGGAGCAGAAGGTGTTGACAAGCAGTTTCGATGAAGGATTCACTGTAGATGCTCACAGACAAGTATTCAGGGGTTTTTGATGTAACAGTTGAATAAAGTACGAGTAAGTAAAGTGCGAGAGTAACAATTGCAGCGAGTGGCCCAATCCTTTTTAGCACAAAGGACAAGCCGGTTTGTTTACTTATAATGACCAAACGTTCTCGAGGACACACGGGATTTTAGTCTAGTGCTTTCGCTACATACGGCTAAATAATCTTCATTGTTTTGATAAGTGTTGTGTGGGTGAACCTGTGCTAATGTACTGCCCTTCCTAGGACTAATACATACTTGTGATTATACCCCTTGCAAGCATCCGCAACTACAAGAAAGTAATTAAGAATAAATCTAACCACAGCCTTAAACTCTGAGATCCTGCTATCCCTCCTGCATCGATATACCAACGGGGGTTTAGGTTTCTGTCACTCCGGCAACCCCGCAATTGGCAAACGAGTACAAGATGCATTCCCCTAGGCCCATAAAGGTGAAGTGTCATGTAGTCGACGTTCACATGACACCACTAGAAGAATAACACCACAACTTAAATATCATAACATTGAATATTACTCAACCATAGTTCACTACTAACATTTAGACTTCACCCATGTCCTCAAGAACTAAACGAACTACTCACGAGACATCATATGGAACATGATCAGAGGTGATATGATGACAAATAACAATCTGAACATAAACCTTGGTTCAACGGTTTCACTCAATAGCATCAATAACAAGTAGAAATCAATACCGGGAGAGTTTCCCCTATCAAACAATCAAGATCAAACCCAAATTGCTACGGCGGTGACGATGTCCAGTGGTGGAGACGGCGGTGATGATGATGATGGTGATGATGATGGTGATGGAGATGATGTCCAGCTCGATGACGGTGACGATGGCGTCGATTTCCCCCTCCCGGAGGGAATTTCCCCAGCGGATCTCAGCCCGCCGGAGAGCTCTTTTCTCTCCGGTGTTCTCCACCCCACAGAGGCGGCTGTAACTCTTCGTGAGGTATCCTCTGTGGCTTAGGTTTTCGGGACGAAGGATTTCGCGAAGAAAAGGAGGCGAAAGGGGCTGTGGGGCCCCCACACCACAAGGTGGCGCGGCCAGGCCATGGGCCGCGCCGGCCTGTGGTCTGGCCCCACCTTGGGCCTTCTCAGCTCCCCCTTCTGGCTTCCTTCGTCATCTGGAAAAATAGGATTTTTGGTATAATTTCCTTCCACAGTTGATCTTCCGAAATATTGCGTTCTGACGGTGCTTTTTCCAGCAGAATCTTGGCTCCGGTGCTTGATCCTCCAACAATGATGAAACATGCAAAATAGATGAAATAACATAAGTATTGTGTCCAAACATGAAATATATCAATGAATAACAGCAAATTATGATACAAAATAGTGATGCAAATTGGACGTATCAACTCCCCCCAAGCTTAGACTTCGCTTGTCCCCAAGCGAAACTGAACTCAGTAAACAGGACCACATGTTTATGGAGTGAAGAGTCGATAAATAAAATACGGACAAGAAGCATCATATTCATTCACACAAGACATTCTAGTAAACAACTTCCTCATATAACCCGACTTGAAACAAGTATAAGGTAATCACAAATAAAGGTGCATAAGAAATCATAGTTGGTGATGGCAAACTTCGTTCTTGGTCAGAGAACAATTAACAGGTTATACTTATCTAACGAGCAATGCTCTCATATTAAAGTTTATATTGCACAACTTGCATACTCAATCATAATAGTCTCCTCATGATCATTCATAACTTGCAAAGCTATATTCATTCAGATAAAACTTGTACTAAACAAGGAAGAATAAAGACATGATGAAGCAAATCACAATATAATGGTTTGATCACAACAACTCAAATGCTTGCTTGAGAAGGAGGGAAATAGGTTTACTGACTCAACATAAAGTAAAAGACAGGCCCTTCGCAGAGGGAAGCAGTGATTAAATCATGTGCTAGAGCTTTTTCAGTTTTGAAATCACATAAAGATAATAAAAGTAACATTTTGAGAGGTGTTTGTTGTTGTCAACGACTGGTAGCGGGTACTCTAACCCCCTTGCCAGGCAAACCTTCAAAGAGCGGCTCCCATTTTATTTTTATTTTTATTTTGTGTGGCACTCCTTCCAACCTTTCTTTCACAAACCATGGCTAACCGAATCCTCGGGTGCCTGCCAACAATCTCATACCATGAAGGAGTGCCTTTTTATTTTAGTTTTATTATGATGATGACACTCCCCCAACCTTTGCTTACACAAGCCATGGCTAACCGAATCCTTCGGGTGCCGTCCAACAATCACATACCATGGAGGAGTGTCTATTTAGTTTAATTAATTTGGGACTGGGAATCCCATTGCCAGCTCTTTTTGCAAAATTATTGGATAAGCGGATGAAGCCACTAGTCCATTGGTGAAAGTTGCCCAACAAGATTGAAAGATAAACACCACATACTTCCTCATGAGCTATAAAACATTGACACAAATCAGAGGTAATAAATTTTGAATTGTTTAAAGGTAGCACATGAAGTACTTACTTGGAATGGCAGAAAATACCATGTAGTAGGTAGATATGGTGGACACAAATGACATAGGTTTGGGCTAAGGTTTGGATGCACGAGAAGTATTCCCTCTCAGTACAGGTCTTTGGCTAGCAAGGTTAATTAGCAAGCATAAGAGTTGAAGGAAACAAACAAATATACATGTGATAGAAACAATCATGCATCTTCCTTGTAAGCACAATCAATTTTAACTTCAGAATAATAAGCTATGAGCTAACAAGAAAGAAAGACAATGAAACATCTACATGTATTTCTCTTTTCTACTTAAACCTCAAAGTGTTGTTGCTATTGACCAATGCTAAGTTTGCCAAAACCAAATAGATTTATTCAATGCTCCCAAAGTGATACCAATACTAACAACAAGGTAAATCATATAATAGAGATTGCAAACTAAAATAAGATGTGCAATATGTAAATGATAAGACTTCTCATTAATATTCCATAATAATAACTCACACCAAGGGATACATAGACAACCAACTAAAGGAGAGATACTTCCAAACTGCAACCCATCTTATATGATAACTTCCCTACTCATGATATGACACTACTTGACAGTAAAAAGTAAAAGGTAGTGATGATGTGATACCGCGGCACTCCCCCAAGCTTGGAACAAACCAAGGGGATGCCAATACCGATGATGAATTACTCCTTCGGTGATGGTGGTGATGAACTCCTCCCGCGCTTCTTACAGATCTCCTTCAGCTTCAGTTTCTCAGCTTGGCAATTCTGCACTAAGACTCGAAGATGTTCATTGTTATCTGAAGTTGACGATTGTGACCATGTGATGGGAATCGGGTAGTATTCCAGCATCCTACGGAGACGGTAATTTTCTTCCTGGAGTATCTCCACTTCTCTTCTTAGAGCCCGGTATCGATCACAAAATTCATCGGTAGTCCGCAGAGCTTCTTCCAACACGGGGAAAGAGTCGAGGCTAAGGGTAGGTGGTAAGGATCCCTGCAAGTTATGAGAGAAAGAACGTCGAGTGTCAACAGATCCCACCAAGATTTGCTTACTCCCAACGGCTTGCTGCTCTTGTTTTGGCGACACCCTTCTCACTTCCTCCTCCGAAAGCCCCTTGCCCTTGTTGTTGGAGGCCATAGTGCTTCTAAACTGAAAACAGACCCTGGCAGAAACAGCTCGAAACAAAATACGTCGAGAAAATGATATACGGACCTCCAGGGGTCCGGGGGATTATATAGCAAAAAAATTCACGACAAAAGGAAAGTACCAGGTCGAACCAGAGTCGGAAACGGGCGACGAGGCGGCCAGACCATAGGGCGGCGCGGCCTAGCTGGGGCCCGCGCCGGCCTATGGTGGCACGCCCTCGTGCGTCTTTTCCACTCCGTTTCGATCTCGTAATTTTTCATATTTTCCAAAAACAGCAAAAATATTGTTCGGAAAGTAAATTGCGTACTTTTCATTACCAGTACTGTTACTTATTCAAAGTCGAGTTCTGGCGGACTGTCAACTTGTCCTTTGATGAAGGCCTCCGGTGTTTCCACTCGAATAATATCAACATCAACATTATAGGAATCACCTGAGATATAATGCTTGAGTCTTTGTCCATTTACCACTTGCGTAGCATTGCCTTGGAGAGAGCTAATTTTGATTGCTCCTGAACGATACACCTCCTCAACAACATATGGTCCTTCCCATTTCGAGAGTAATTTCCCTGCAAAGAATCTGAGACGAGACCGATACAATAGGACTTTATCCCCAATATTAAATTCTCTTTTGATAATCCTTCTATCATGCCATTTTTTAACTTTCTCTTTAAAGAGTTTAGCATTTTCGTAAGCTTCACTTCTCCATTCATCTAGAGAACTCAATTGCAACAACCTCTTATTACCGGCAAGTTTAGGATCTTTATTTAATTCTCTAACAGCCCAATAAGCTTTGTGCTCTAGTTCTAAAGGTAAATGACAAGCTTTCCCATAAACCATTTTATAAGGTGACATTCCCATGGGATTTTTATAAGCAGTTCTATAAGCCCAAAGTGCATCCTTCAATTTACTAGCCCAATTCTTTCTAGTTTTATTAACAGTCTTTTGCAAGATAGATTTAATCTCTCTATTTGATAATTCTACTTGCCCACTAGTTTGAGGATGATAAGCGGAAGCAATTCTATGATTAATACCATATCTAGCAAAAGTTTTTCTAAAACCACCGTGAATAAAATGAGAACCTCCATCAGTTATAATATATCTAGGAACTCCAAATCTAGGAAAAATAATATCTAAAAGCATTCTTAAAGAGGTCTCACCATCAGTACTTTTTGTAGGTATGGCTTCCACCCATTTAGTAACATAATCAACAGCAACAAGTATATGAGTGTTACCTTCTGAAGAGGGAAAAGGTCCCATGAAGTCAAATCCCCAACAATCGAACGGTTCAATAACAAGAGTATAATTCATCGGCATTTCATTGCGTCTAGAGATATTACCAACCCTTTGGCATTCATCACAAGATAAAATAAACTTCCTTGCATCTTTGAAGAGAGTTGGCCAATAAAAACCTGATTGTAGAACCTTTTGCGCGGTTCTTTCTCCGGCGTGATGTCCTCCGTAAGCACTACCATGGCATTTACTCAATATCTCCTGTTGTTCATATTCGGGAACACATCTTCGCATAATACCATCCACTCCTTCTTTATATAAGTGTGGATCATCCCAGAAATAATGCCTCAAGTCATAAAAGAATTTCCTCCTTTGCTGAGCTGAAAAGGTTGGAGGCAAGTACTTGGAAACAATAAAGTTAGCATAATCAGCATACCAAGGACCTGTCTCGCGAACTCACCTTTATTGCAGCCAATTGTTCATTTGGAAAACTATCATTAACAGGAACAGGATCATAAGCAATATTTTCCAATCTAGACAAATTATCAAGAACAGGATTATCAAGACCTTTCCTATCTACAATATGTAAATCAAATTCTTGCAAATGTATACCCATCTAATAAGCCTAGGCTTAGCATCTTTCTTTTGCATAAGGTATCCGATTGCAGCATGATCAAGATGAATAGTAACTTTTGAATCAACAATATAAGATCTAAACTTATCACAAGCAAAGACTACAGCTAACAATTCCTTTTCAGTAGTAGCATAATTTCTTTGAGCAGCATCAAGAGTTTTACTAGCATAATGAATAACATTCAGTTTTTTATTTACCCGCTGTCCAAGAACAAATACCTACAAAGAAAATCACTAGCATCACACATAATTTCAAATGGTAAGTTCCAATCAGGAGGTTCGACTATAGGAGCAGTTGTTAAGGCTTTCTTAAGAGTTTCAAAAGCTTCCTTACAATCGTCATCAAAAACAAAAGGTACGTCTTTTTGAAGAAGATTAGTAAGAGGCTTTGAAATCTTGGAGAAATCTTTAATAAACCTCCTATAAAACCCAGCATGACCAAGAACACTACGAATACCTTTAACATCCCTAGGATAGGGCATCTTCTCAATTGCTTCAACTTTAGCTCTATCAACTTCAATACCTCTCTCGGAAATTTTATGTCCCAATACAATTCCTTCATTAACCATAAAGTGGCATTTCTCCCAATTAAGAACAAGGTTAGTTTCTTCGCATCTCTGCAAAACTTTATCGAGGTTTCGCAAGCAAGTATCAAAAGAATTCCCATAGACAGAAAAATCATCCATGAATACCTCTACAATACTCTCGCAAAAACCATGAAAAATAGCAGACATGCATCTTTGAAAAGTAGCAGGAGCATTACACAAACCAAAAGGCATACGTCTATAAGCATAAGTTCCATAGGGACAAGTGAAAGTGGTTTTCTCTTGATCTTTAGTTTTAACAGCAATTTGTGAAAATCCAGAATAACCATCAAGAAAGCAAAATTGAGTATTTTTAGATAACCTTTCTAACATTTGATCAATAAAAGGCAAAGGGTAATGATCTTTTTTAGTAACCTTATTAACTTTTTGATAATCAATGCACATTCTATACCCTACAACTACTCTTTGAGGTATGAGCTCATCATTATCATTAGGCACAACAGTCATTCCACCTTTCTTAGGAACACAATGCACAGGACTAACCCATCTACTATCAGCAATAGGATATATAATACCAGCTTCAAGAAGTCGTAATACCTCATTTCTTACCACATCCTTCATCTTGGGAATTAGACGAAGCTGAGGTTCAACAACAGGCTTCGCATCATCTTCCATATTAATGGCGTGTTGGCAAATAGAGGGAGAAATCCCCTTCAAGTCATCAAGAGTGTAGCCAATAGCGCCTCGGTGTTTCTTCAATATTTGCAATAGCCTTTCTTCTTCAAACTCTGTAAGCTTAGAACTAATAATAATAGGATATATTTTCTTATCATCAATATGAGCATATTTAAGATTATCAGGCAAAGGTTTTAAATCAAAGACAGGATCTTCCTTCGGTGACGGTGTTGTACCCAGATCTTCCACCGGTAAATCATGCTTGAGAATAGGTTGGCGAAGAAAAATTTCCTCAAGCTCATCTCTTTCTTTCCTGAAAACTTCACTCTCGCTATTCTCCAAGTGTTGCTACAAAGGATTATTAGGAACAAGAACAATAGATGCACACTGTTCCATTTTAAAGTCATCATTAGGCAAATCAGCTTTATAAGGAGTTTTGGTAAATTTAGAGAAGTTAAACTCATAAGATTCACCAGCAAATTTAGTCAAAATTTTCTCTTTCTTGCAATCTATAATAGCTCCACAAGTATTTAGAAAAGGTCTACCAAAAATGATAGGACAATAATCACTAGCAGCAGAACCAAGTACCAAAAAGTCAGCAGGATATTTAATCTTACCACATAGAACTTCCACATCTCGAACAATACCAATTGGAGAAATAGTTTCTCTATTAGCCAGCTGAATAACCACATCAATATCTTCAAGTTCACAAGAACCAATTTCGTGCATAATCTCCGTATAAAGCTCATAAGGAATAGCACTAATACTTACACCAATATCACATAAACCATAATAGCAATGATCACCAATTCTAACAGATAGCATAGGAACACTAGCTTGCTTGGGTTTATTAGGATGTGAAACAATATTAGAAGCATCTTCACAGAAGATAATATGACCTTCCTCCAAATTTTCAGTCACAAGATCTTTAACTATTGCAACAGCAGGTTCAACTTTTATTTGTTCTTCAGGTTCTATAGGTTTCTTTTCACTTTTATGAACCGCACTATTTATAACAGAGTACTCCTTCATTTTAGCAGGGAAGGGAGTTTTTTCAATATAAGCTTCAGGAATAACATGATCAACAGTTTCAACTACAACGCATTTATTAATAGATGAATCAATTTTATCTTTGTACGGTTCATGATACTTATCAAAATTCTTCTTAGGCAATTCATAATGAGAGGCAAAAGCTTTATAAAGATTTGCAGCAACTTGAGAATCAAGACCATAAGTAGCACTCATATTACGAAATTTATCAGTATCCATAAAAGCTTCAATGCATTTGTAATCATAATTTATACCTGATTCTCGATCTTTGTCGATCTCCCATCCTTCAGGAGTTTCCCGGATCCGATTAAGAAGGTCCCTTTTAAACTCTTCCTTATTGCGCGTGAATGATCCAGAACAAGAAGTATCCAGCAAGGTCTTGTCTTCAAAAGAAAGTCTTGCATAGAAATTATCAATAATAACATTACCAGAAGCTCATGAATGGGGCATTTGAGCATTAAAGACTTCAATCTCCCCAAGCTTGGGCAATACTCTCTCCATCATGAGGCCAAAAATTATATATGCGATTCCGATCCTTGTGAATTTCACTTGGAGGATAGAACTTAGAATAAAACCGGGGCACAATATCATTCCATTCAAGAGAATCCCCATTATCCAGTAATTTATACCAATGCGCCGCTTTACTGCATAAATGATATAGAGAATAGTTTCTTCCTCACTTCATCCATAGCAATACCTGCACACTTGAATAAACCACATAATTCATGCAAGAACAATAAATGATCTCCAGGGTGGACAGCCCATCCCCTCGTATAACGGTTATTCACTACGCGTTCAATAATTTTCATAGGTATTTTGTATGGTATTTCTTCTTCACCTGGCGCCTCATCCACTACCTTTGCAGTAGTAGCGGATTTCCCAAATAAACATTCGAGAGAAGATCTCTCCATAATGAATTATGGCAGCAGTAAATAAAATCAGCACAAACAGTAGATATTTCCCTTACCAATTCCACTTACCAATAGCGCTTCACTCCCCGGCAACGGCGCCAGAAAATAGTCTTGATGACCCACAAGTATAGGGGGTGTATCGTAGTATCTTCGATAAGTAAGAATGTCGATCCCAACGAGGAGCAGAAGGTGTTGACAAGCAGTTTCGATGAAGGATTCACTGTAGATGCTCACAGACAAGTATTCAGGGGGTTTTGATGTAACAGTTGAATAAAGTACGAGTAAGTAAAGTGCGAGAGTAACAATTGCAGCGAGTGGCCCAATCCTTTTTAGCACAAAGGACAAGCCGGTTTGTTTACTTATAATGACCAAACGTTCTCGAGGACACACAGGATTTTAGTCTAGTGCTTTCGCTACATACGGCTAAATAATCTTCATTGTTTTGATAAGTGTTGTGTGGGTGAACCTGTGCTAATGTACCGCCCTTCCTAGGACTAATACATACTTGTGATTATACCCCTTGCAAGCATCCGCAACTACAAGAAAGTAATTAAGAATAAATCTAACCACAGCCTTAAACTCTGAGATCCTGCTATCCCTCCTGCATCGATATACCAACGGGGGTTTAGGTTTCTGTCACTCCGGCAACCCCGCAATTGGCAAACGAGTACAAGATGCATTCCCCTAGGCCCATAAAGGTGAAGTGTCATGTAGTCGATGTTCACATGACACCACTAGAAGAATAACACCACAACTTAAATATCATAACATTGAATATTACTCAACCATAGTTCACTACTAACATTTAGACTTCACCCATGTCCTCAAGAACTAAACGAACTACTCACGAGACATCATATGGAACATGATCAGAGGTGATATGATGAAAAATAACAATCTAAACATAAACCTTGGTTCAACGGTTTCACTTAATAGCATCAATAACAAGTAGAAATCAATACCGGGAGAGTTTCCCCTATCAAACAATCAAGATCAAACCCAAATTGCTACGGCGGTGACGATGTCCAGCGGTGGAGACGGCGGTGATGATGATGATGGTGATGATGATGGTGATGGAGATGATGTCCAGCTCGATGATGGTGACGATGGCGTCGATTTCCCCCTCCCGGAGGGAATTTCCCCGGTGGATCTCAGCCCGCCGGAGAGCTCTTTTCTCTCTGGTGTTCTCCGCCCCGCAGAGGCGGCTGTAACTCTTCGTGAGGTATCCTCTGTGGCTTAGGTTTTCGGGACGAAGGATTTCGCGAAGAAAAGGAGGCGAAAGGGGCTGTGGGGCCCCCACACCACAAGGTGGCGCGGCCAGGCCATGGGCCGCGCCGGCCTGTGGTCTGGCCCCACCTTGGGCCTTCTCAGCTCCCCCTTCTGGCTTCCTTCGTCATCTGGAAAAATAGGATTTTTGGTATAATTTCCTTCCACAGTTGATCTTCCGAAATATTGCGTTCTGACGGTGCTTTTTCCAGCAGAATCCTGGCTCCGGTGCTTGATCCTCCAACAATGATGAAACATGCAAAATAGATGAAATAACATAAGTATTGTGTCCAAACATGAAATATATCAATGAATAACAGCAAATTATGATACAAAATAGTGATGCAAATTGGACGTATCACCATCAAGTTGGACGTCATCTCCATCACCATCATCATCATCTTCATCATCATCACCGCCGTCTCCACCGCTGCACATCGTCACCGCTGTTGCAATTTGGGTTTGATCTTGATTGTTTGATAGGGGAAACTCTCCCGGTATTGATTTCGACTTGTTATTGATGCTATTGAGTGAAACCGTTGGACCAAGGTTTATGTTCAGATTGTTATTCATCATCATATCACCTCTGATCATGTTCCATATGATGTCTCGTGAGTAGTTCGTTTAGTTCTTGAGGACATGGGTGAAGTCTAAATGTTAGTAGTGAAGTATGGTTGAGTAATATTCAATGTTATGATATTTAAGTTGTGGTGTTATTCTTCTAGTGGTGTCGTGTGAATGTCGACTACACGACACTTCACCTTTATGGGCCTAGGGGAATGTATCTTGTACTCGTTTGCCAATTGCGGGGTTGCCGGAGTGACAGAAACCTAAGCCCCCATTGGTATATCGATGTAGGAGGGATAGCAGGATCTCAGAGTTTAAGGCTGTGGTTAGATTTATCTTAATTACTTTCTTGTAGTTGCGGATGCTTGCAAGGGGTATAATCACAAGTATGTATTAGTCCTAGGAGGGGCGGTACATTAGCACAGGTTCACCCACACAACACTTATCAAAACAATGAAGATTAATTAGCCGTATGTAGCGAAAGCACTAGACTAAAATCCCGTGTGTCCTCGAGAACGTTTGGTCATTATAAGTAAACAAACCGGCTTGTCCTTTGTGCTAAAAAGGATTGGGCCACTCGCTGCAATTGTTACTCTCGCACTTTACTTACTCGTACTTTATTCACCTGTTACATCAAAACCCCCTGAATACTTGTCTGTGAGCATTTACAGTGAATCCTTCATCGAAACTGCTTGTCAACACCTTCTGCTCCTCGTTGGGATCAACATTCTTACTTATCGAAGATACTACAATACAACCCCTATACTTGTGGGTCATCATGGGGCACCTACTTCCAGGCGCAATACGACATGGAGATGCACAACACCTCCGGCCTCGTCTGCGGACTAAACAGCTGGAACAGGGACGGGCGCGTCCTCTTCTGGGGCATTCCGACGCGAACCCTAGAGAACGTCATCGACGGCATCCACAACGACGCTCCAAGGTAGGAGGCGCCATCCTCACCGCCACCGTCTCCCGCAGCGCGCTGGCAGCCGAGGACAACTCTTCCTCTTTAGGACCGGCCCGATCGATGTCGTCCTCGTCGCACCGCTCCGCGCCCTACACCGTCCCCAAGCGCGTGGAGAAGGAGGAACCGGCGACGCCCGTCAATCCGAGGTGCGGCGGCAACGGCAGCAACAAAGGCGTGGCAGCGGCGCCCTCCACATCCCGAAGCCGGAGGTGAAGGAGGAGTAGGACGACGAGGAAGCGGCGAAGGCGGCGCTGGTGGTGAATTACGAGCGGCAGCAGCGGCTCATCACCAGCAGCGACGAACCCGAGGACTGCCCAGGGCTGCGATCGGTGTGCTTGGCATCGCTGAACGACAAGGACGCTTGGAGGGGCGACCTCGGCACGATGATTGCCATGTCCATTTGCGACACCAGCAAGCCACTCGTGGACCTCGCCGACGATGGCGAGGCAGGACCAAGCAGCATGGTGAAGGTTGAGCCCGTCGACGAGCCCAACAGGCGCATCAAGCAGGAGGTCGTCACCGACGACATGTACAACTTCCACCAGTACTACGACGCCTTCGGCCGCCGCAAGTACTTCTAGATTAGGGTTTAGTTTAAATTTAGTCGAATCTCGTTCGATTATATGTAATATATAGCAAGTTTGGATGAATTTAATCGAATCTCACTCAAGTTTTAAATTTTTGAAATTTTATTTGGGGGATGCGACTGGAGCTATCTCCAGTCGCGTTCCCAAAACGTTCCCCAAATGGCGCTGGATTGAGCGTTTGGGGGACGTGTTTTGTTCGTGCCGCGTTTGGGGGACGTCGCTTGATACGTCTCCAACGTATCTATAATTTCTTATGTTCCATGCTAGTTTTATGCCAATAGCTACATGTTTTATATGCACTTTATATTATATTATGGCATTTATTGGACTAACCTATTAACAAGATGACACAGTGCCAGTTTCTGTTTATTATGTCTGTTTATTGCAGAAAAGGCCCAAACACCAAAGTGCTCGGAAAAATCCAGAAAAATCACAGAAATTCTATTTCGCCAGAAGACCCACAGAGCCAGAAGGGCCAGGCCAAAGGAGGCCCACAGCCTCCTCCCCATACCTTGGCGCGGCCAGGAGGGGGGTGGCGCCGCCCGATGGGGTGGGCCCCTCGGACACCCCCTCGCGCCGCCCTTTCGCCTATATTAATCTCCTGCCCCGAAAACCATGAGGGGATCGACGATTTCTCCAGAAGAGTTCCGTAGCTCCACCGCCACCAAAAACCCTAATTCGGGGGGACAGAAGTCTCTGTTTCGGCACCCTGCCGGGACGGGGAATTGTCCCCGGAGCCATCTCCATCGACTCCATCGCCATCTTCATCGCCGTTGCTGTCTCCCATGATGAGGAGGGAGTAGTTCTCTAATAACGCATGAAGCACACGTCCATTGGAACCCCAAGAGGAAGGTGTGATGCGTATAGCAGCAAGTTTTCCCTCAGTAAGAAACCAAGGTTATCGAACCAGTAGGAGATGAAGACCACGTGAAGGTTGTTGGTGGAGGAGTGTAGTGCGGCGCAACACCAGGGATTCCGGCGCCAACATGGAACCTGCACAACACAATCAAAATACTTTGCCCCAACTTAACAGTGAGGTTGTCAATCTCACCGGCTTGCTGTAAACAAAGGATTAAACATATGGTGTGGAGAATGATGTTTGTTTGCAAGAAACAGCAGAGAACAATGATTGCAGTAGATTGTATTTCAGATGTAAAAGAATGGACCGGGGTCCACAGTTCACTAGTGGTGTCTCTCCAATAAGAATAGCATGTTGGGTGAACAAATTACAGTTGGGCAATTGACAAATAGAGAGGGCATAACAATGCACATACATATCATGATGACTAATATGAGATTTACTTAGGGCATTACGACAAATAACATAGACCGCTATCCAGCATGCATCTATGTCTAAAAAGTCCACCTTCGGGTTAGCATCCGCACCCCTTCCAGTATTAAGTTGCAAACAACAGAAAATTGCATTAATTATGGTGCGTAATGTAATCAACATAAATATCCTTAGACAAAGCATTGATGTTTTATCCCTAGTGGCAACAACACATCCACAACCTTAGAACTTTCTGTCACTGTCCCAGATTCATAGGAGGCATGAACCCACTATCGAGAATAAATACTCCCTCTTGGAGTCACAAGTATCAACTTGGCCAGAGCCTCTACTAGCAACGGAGAGCATGCAAGATCATAAACAACACATATATGATAGATGTGATGACCCAGCGTACCACTGCATGGTGTAGTACACAAGTCGTTGACATAACACAAGTGAAACACCGTTCCACTCATATTACATCTCTCAGAGTGGTACAACAGAAACATATGCGAGTCCAAGGTATGTCTATAGAAGTACACACAAACTGTTTACATAAGATCAACACAGCCTCCTACTTTACAGTGAGGTAAAACTTCAAATAAGGCTCCAGAAGAACGACTCGTAATCTATCTTATTGCTAACTCAAGTTTAAGAGCTATTTGGCTTGCTATAGAATTCTAGCTACTTAGGTGCTAGGATTGGGCAAAGGTTCCCTTCTATTACTAATCTAGGTTTCCATTATAGTTGATGCAGAAGTTGACTCCATTGACTTCTTTGATTGGATTCTTCATCTTGTTGCAGTTGACTCCTTTGTCTTCGAGTTCCACGGTAGTTTCTCCTTCGGTGCCTTGATCTAAGAAGGGGGTTCAAATGGGAGGGAATGAGTACGAGCATACTCAGCAAGTTCATAATAGGAAATAGGTGTATCATGCACTAGCTACAGCCATAGACCAGAAAGTCATAGGCCAATGCAAGTTTTCATAAACATTTCTTCAAAAGGTTTATTTTATTCTGAAAACTATGCCCGTCAGTCTTCACAGGTTGACCAGAACTTCGTGGTGTTCCTTTCCTGCCGCGTTCGCAGTTCCCTTCCCGGAACAAGGAGTGACAGCCACAATTTGATACACTCTGCAGAGGTGCGTTACTTTTCCCACAAGAGATCCCACCCTTTTTGCCATCCGTAGGGACTTGCCCCGTTCACACTTCCTTTGGTGTGAGGCCAGGTATGAAAATCCAAGCCCACACCGCCTTCTCCGCGACCCTGCAAACCCACTCTTTTGTCCAACCGCACACCCCCAGTAGACTTCTTCCGATAATACGGCTTTACTCACGGTGTACTTTGGACAATCCATCATAGACCGTAGAGCTCAACATCACACACGGATGGGGATTTAAAAGGATATCCCAACCTACGACAGTGCCTCCAACACCCCGCAGCTCTACCAGTCCGTTGGCGTGCAGGAGGGAAAAGATACCACTACTAGGAAAAGGCATATAGCCACACTTGTTACCACCGGCCAGTCCAGTTAGAAGATGCCAGCGGTAACCCCTTTTGAGGCCACCTCGTATTACCGCCGGCGGATTGGCCTAGGGTTGCCGGGGGTAATGCCGTTACCGCCGGCGGATTGGCCTTGAAAGCGCCAGGGGTAAGTTGGGCCAGGAGCACCCTAGGCAAACCGCGCCTTACTGCTGGCAGTTTCTGCACAAAGCGCCGGGGGTAACCCGTCCTACCGCCGGCGGTTACGGAACGAATCCGCCTGGGTAAGTAGAACTGGGTCGGGCCTTTTTGGGGCGAATTTAGCGCCGGCCTCCCCATTCCTTCTCGCCGGCGGTAGTTTTCAGCTCTTCGGCCCACCATCCCCTTCTCCCTGTCCCCAACACACGCACCATCCCCTTCCCCGTCCCCAACACACGCACACACAACTCGCCCCCTCACCAAACCCTAGATGCCAGCGTCCTCCTCCGCCAGCCGCCGCTAAACCTAGATTGACTGCAGCCCGGCGTCGACGATGACGACTAGGATGGCGGATCCAGGCTTCGCGCGTTCACCGAGGGTGGATCCAGATCGCACAACCACGGCACCCCGTCGAGTTCGCCTGCCTGCGTCCGTCCGCGCGGAAGCCACGACCACGGTGGCCGGGATGTGGCGAGGACGCGGGATGTGGCCGGAAGACCAACCCTTCTCCTCGGCCGGTGACCTCAACGACCACCTCCCCGAGCTGCTGGTCGCCGGCGACATCCCCGAGCTGCAGCTGCCCACCACGACTTGATCCTGCTACAGCCGATGACCACAACAACCAGCAACAGCCCGGTGATGGCCCTCTCCTCCTCTATATATTCTTGTCTCCAGATCTGTTTTCCCCGACGACCACAACAACCTGCAACAGCCCGGTGATGCCCCTCTCCTCCTCTATCTATTCTTGTCTCCAGATCTGTTTTCCCCGACAACCACAACAACCTGCAACAGCCCGGTTTTGCTTAGGGGAAACAACAGATTGATTAGGGTATTGCGTCTTATGTTACTAGAGTCGCTATTGGCTTGATTTATGATTGGGCTGACTAATTGGTAATTTGAGCGGCTAACTTCACTAGATTAGGTTGAAATTGGCCTGTTGTTTTTCTATATAAGTGGTGGAATTAGCTGAGAGTATACAAACTGCAGGCTTATTTTCTTCTCTTAATTCTTGGATAGTCTAAAACCTTGGAAAGGATGGTGGTAACCTATTGTTATGTGGCCAACCTAGAAAATCTTGAACGATACTGAATTGAATCTAATAATCCTGGAAGGAATCATTGGATTTGACCTTCCAGCTTACCCATCTTAGGAGAATTTCTGATTAAAGATCATGTTGTCTAACCTGTTAAATATGGGCACAAAATTATGCTTTGCACATAACTATGTTGCTATCACTATTACATACTTCTTCTAATTATTTGTATCACACCAGTTGCCTGCGATATCCTCTCACATGTTTATAAGTTGTTATATATATCTTATTGAATTGCATATTTCCTTGCTTATTTTTTTGTGTGCCCTTTTAACTAGTATAAAATACCTACCGAGAAAGATCTTGTAGCGCAATACGTGGAGTTTGTGTTGCTGTTTTTTTCGCCTCCTTCATTCATCTGTGTGAATCACATTGTTATTTTTTTGTATAACAGTTTCATTATTACTCATTGCAGCCAAGTTTAGGTACTAGAGTAGAAAGAGGGACGTTTTCTTCCAAGCTGTGAATTTTATAGAGATGGAAATGACCCCTGAACAAATGTATGGACAAAGCCTCTATGTCCCTGCTAATGGAAATCCTTATACATATGGTTATGCAGGTAAATTCTTAAGTTGCAGCTGTTTGTTTACTTTCTTCCTGTGTCATTAGATTGTAATATACTCTTCTATTTAATGCAGAGGTTGGATCACCTATGGATTGGTATAACCATCAGAACTCTTTAGGATTAGGATATGATGCTTGATACGTCTCCGACGTATCGATAATTTCTTATGTTTCATGCCACATTATTGATGATATCTACATGTTTTATGCATACTTTATGTCATATTTATGCATTTTCCGGAACTAACCTATTGACGAGATGCCGAAAGGCCAGTTCCTGTTTTCTGCTGTTTTTGGTTTCAGAAATCCTAGTAAGGAAATATTCTCGGAATCGGACGAAATCAATGCCCAGCATCCTATTTTTCCACGAAGCTTCCAGAACACCCGGGAAGGACCAGAGTTGGGCCACAGGGGCCCCAGGAGGGTGGCCGGCGCGGCCTGGGGGTGGCCCGCGCCCCCCTATCTCCTCGCCGCCTCTTTGACCCCCTGACGCCGCCTCTTCGCCTATATAAGGGTCCCAGACCTAAAACCTCGAGACGGAAAAGCCACGGTACGAGAAACCTTCCAGAGCCGCCGCCATCGCGAAGCCAAGATCTGGGGGACAGGAGTCTCTGTTCCGGCACGCCGCCGGGACGGGGAAGTGCCCCCGGAAGGCTCCTCCATCGACACCACCGCCATCTTCATCAACGCTGCTGTCTCCCATGAGGAGGGAGTAGTTCTCCATCGAGGCTCGGGGCTGTACCGGTAGCTATGTGGTTAATCTCTCTCCTATGTACTTCAATACAATGATCTCATGAGCTGCCTTACATGATTGAGATTCATATGAGTTTTGTATCACTACTATTCTGTGTGCTACTCTAGTGATGTTATTAAAGTATTCTATTCCTCCTGCATGGTGTAAAGTGGACAGTGTGTGCATCATGTAGTTCTTGGCGTAGTTTATGATCGTGATCTCTTATGGATTGTGAAGTTAACTATTACTATGATGGTATTGATGTGATCTATTTGGTTATGTTGATCTATCTTGCACTCTAAGGTTATTTAAATATGAACATTGAATATTGTGGAGCTTGTTAACTCCGGCATTGAGGGTTCGTGTAATCCTACGCAATGGTGTTCATCATCCAACAAGAGTGTAGAGTCTAGCATCTATCTATTTATTTATGTGATCAATGTTGAGAGTGTCCACTAGTGAAAGTATGATCCCTAGGCCTTGTTCCTAAATACTGAAATCACTGCTTGTTTACTGTTTTACTATGTTTCTACTGTCTGCAATATTACCACCATCAACTACACGCCAGCAAGCACTTTTCTGGCACCGTTGCTACTGCTACTATTTATTCATACCACCTGTATTTCACTATCTCTTCGCCGAACTAGTGCACCTATTAGGTGTGTTGGGGACACAAGAGACTTCTTGCTTTGTGGTTGCAGGGTTGCATCAGAGGGATATCTTTGACCTCTTCCTCCCTGAGATCGATAAACCTTGGGTGATCCACTTAAGGGAAACTTGCTGCTGTTCTACAAACCTCTGCTCTTGGAGGCCCAACACTGTCTACAAGAATAGAAGCACCCGTAGACATCAAGTACTTTTCTGGCGCCGTTGCCGGGGACCGAAAAGCTTCACCACGGGTATTTCCTCCCTCGTCAACAACGCGCCAGTAGTAGACAGTCAAGCACTTTTCTGGCGCCGTTGCCGGGGAGGAAAGGTAAAAGGCACTCATACTCCGGTTCCAGGTAACAGTACTTTTCTGGCGCCGTTGTGTGTGTGCTCGAAGCTATTTCCTTTAGATCCTGCAATTGCATCTTTTTGTTTCTTGTTTACACTAGTTAGGCATAATGGAAAACAACAAAAATATGAGAGATCTTTATGAACTTTATCTTGAATTAGGACATGATGTGTTTGAAGAGAGAATTAAAAAACCCATGGAACTTTATATGCATGCTAATGGGAATGTTATTAATATGAATGCTTTGAACACTATTGTTGCTAATGCTATGGAAAATTCTAAGCTTGGGGAGGTCGGTTTTGATGAAAATGATCCCTTTAGCCCTCCGGGTATTGAGGAGAAAGTTTATGTTGATTATGATATGCCTCCCATATATGATGATTATAATGATAGTAGTCTTTTGGTACCACCTGTTATGGAGGATAAATTTGATTATGATTACAATATGCCTCCTATATTTGATGATGAGAATAATAATGATAGCTACTTTGTTGAATTTGCTCCCACTACAACTACTAAAATTGATTATGCTTATGTGGAGAGTAATAATTTTATGCATGAGACTCATGATAAGAATGCTTTATGTGATAGTTATATTGTTGAGTTTGCTCATGATGCTACTGAAAGTTATTATGAGAGAGGAAAATATGGTTGTAGAAATTTTCATGTTACTAAAACACCTCTCTATGTGCTGAAATTTTTGAAGCTACACTTGTTCTATGTTCCTATGCTTGTTACTTTGCTCTTCATGAACTTGTTTATTTACAAGATTCCTTTGCATAGGAAGCATTTTAGACTTAAATGTGTTTTGAATTTGCCTCTTGATGCTCTCTTTTGCTTCAAATACTATTTCTTTCGAGTGCATCATTAAAACTGCTAAGCCCATCTTAATGGCTATAAAGAAAGAACTTCTTGGGAGATAACCCATGTGTTATTTTGCTACAGTACTTTGTTTTATATTTGTGTCTTGGAAGTTGTTTAGTACTGTAGCAACCTCTCCTTATCTTAGTTTTGTGTTTTGTTGTGCCAAGTAAAGTCGTTGATAGCAGGGTTGATACTAGATTTGGATTACTGCGCAGAAACAGATTTCTTTGCTGTCACGAATCTGGGCAAAATTCTCTGTAGGTAACTCAGAAAATTATACCAATTTACGTGAGTGATCCTCAGATATGTACGCAACTTTCATTCAATTTGAGCATTTTGATTTGAGCAAGTCTGGTGCCTCAATAAAATTCGTCTTTACGGACTGTTCTGTTTTGACAGATTCTGCCTTTTATTTCGCATTGCCTCATTTGCTATGTGGGATGGATTTCTTTGTTCCATTGACTTCCAGTAGCTTTGAGCAATGTCTAGAAGTGTTAAGAATGATTGTGTCACCTCTGAACATGTGAATTTTTGATTATGCACTAACCCTCTAATGAGTTTGTTTCGAGTTTGGTGTGGAGGAAGTTTTCAAGGGTCAAGAGAGGAGGATGATATACTATGATCAAGGAGAGTGAAAGCTCTAAGCTTGGGGATGCCCCGGTGGTTCATCCCTGCATATTTCAAGAAGACTCAAGCGTCTAAGCTTGGGGATGCCCAAGGCATCCCCTTCTTCATCGACAAATTATCAGGTTCCTTCTCTTGAAACTATATTTTTATTCGGTCACATCTTATGTACTTTACTTGGAGCGTCTGTTTGTTTTTTGTTTTTGTTTGAATAAATGCTTGTGTGGGAGAGAGACACGCTCCGCTGTTGCATATGGACAAGTAAGTCCTTAGGCTTTACTCATAATATTCATGGCGAAAGTTTCTT
This sequence comes from Lolium perenne, assembly GCF_019359855.2. Lineage (NCBI taxonomy): Eukaryota > Viridiplantae > Streptophyta > Magnoliopsida > Poales > Poaceae > Lolium > Lolium perenne. The sequence continues at coordinate 186,106,396 of NC_067246.2, read as the reverse complement.
CTTCGTTAAATTGTTATATGGTTGGAATTGGAAAATGATACATGTAGTAATTGCTAAAATGTCTTGGATAATGTGATACTTGGCAATTGTTGTGCTCATGTTTAAGCTCTTGCATCATATACTTTGCACCAATTAATGAAGAAATACATAGAGCATGCTAAAATTTGGTTTGCATATTTGGTCTCTCTAAGGTCTAGATAATTTCTAGTAAGAGTTTGAACAACAAGGAAGACGGTGTAGAGTCTTATAATGTTTACAATATGTCTTTTATGTGAGTTTTGCTGCACCGGTTCATCCTTGTGTTTGTTTCAAATAGCCTTGCTAGCCTAAGCCTTGTATCGAGAGGGAATACTTCTCATGCATCCAAATACTTGAGCCAACCACTATGCCATTTGTGTCCACCATACCTACCTACTACATGGTATTTCCCCGCCATTCCAAAGTAAATTGCTTGAGTGCTGCCTTTAAAATTTCTATTCTTCATCTTTACAATACATAGCTCATGGGACAAATAGCCTAAAAACTATTGTGGTATTGAATATGTACTTATGCACTTTATCTCTTATTAAGTTGCTTGTTGTGCGATAACCATGTTCCTGGGGACGCCATCAACTACTCTTTGTTGAATATCGTGTGAGTTGCTATGCATGTCCGTCTTGTCTGAAGTAAGGGAGATTTACCGCTGGAATGGTTAGAGCATGCATAATGTTAGAGAAGAACATTGGGCCGCTAACTAAAGCCATGATCCATGGTGGAAGTTTCAGTTTTGGACAAATATCCTCAATCTCATATGAGAAAATTAATTGTTGTTGAATGCTTAAGCATTAAAGAGGAGTCCATTATCTGTTGTCCATGTTGTCCCGGTATGGATGTCTAAGTTGAGAATAATCAAAAGCGAGAAATCCAATGCGAGCTTTCTCCTTAGACCTTTGTACAAAGTGTATAGAGGTACCCCTTTGTGACACTTGGTTAAAACATATGTATTGCAATGATAATCCAGGTAATCCAAGCTAATTAGGACAAGGTGCGGGCACTATTAGTATACTATGCATGAGACTTGCAACTTGTAGGATATAATTTACATAACACATATGCTTTATTACTACCGTTGACAAAATTGTTTCTTGTTTTCAAAACCAAAGCTCTAGCACAAATATAGCAATCGATGCTTTCCTCTGCGAAGGACCATTCTTTTACTTTTATTGTTGAGTCAGTTCACCTATCTCTCTCCACCTCAAGAAGCAAACACTTGTGTGAACTGTGCATTGATTCCTACATACTTGCTTATTGCACTTGTTATATTGCTTTGCATTGACAACTATACATGAGATATACATGTCACAAGTTGAAAGCAACCGCTGAAACTTAATCTTCCATTATGTTGCTTCAATGTCTTTACTTTGAATTATTGCTTTATGAGTTAACTCTTATGCAAGACTTATTGATGCTTGTCTTGAAGTACTATTCATGAAAAGTCTTTGCTTTATGATTCATTTGTTTACTCATGTCATTACCATTGTTTTGATCGCTGCATTCATTACATATGCTTACAATAGTATGATCAAGGTTATGATGGCATGTCACTCCAGAAATTATCTTTGTTATCGTTTACCTGCTCGGGACGAGCAGAAACTAAGCTTGGGGATGCTGATACGTCTCCGACGTATCGATAATTTCTTATGTTCCATGCCACATTATTGATGATATCTACATGTTTTATGCATACTTTATGTCATATTTATGCATTTTCCAGAACTAACCTATTGACGAGATGCCGAAAGGCCAGTTCCTGTTTTCTGCTGTTTTTGGTTTTAGAAATCCTAGTAAGGAAATATTCTCGGAATCGGACGAAATCAACGCCCAGCATCCTATTTTTCCACGAAGCTTCCAGAACACCCGGGAAGGACCAGAGTTGGGCCACAGGGGCCCCAGGAGGGTGGCCGGCGCGGCCTGGGGGTGGCCCGCGCCCCCTATCTCCTCGCCGCCTCTTTGACCCCCTGACGCCGCCTCTTCGCCTATATAAGGGTCCCAGACCTAAAATCTCGAGACGGAAAAGCCACGGTACGAGAAACCTTCCAGAGCCGCCGCCATCGCGAAGCCAAGATCTGGGGGACAGGAGTCTCTGTTCCGGCATGCCGCCGGGATGGGGAAGTGCCCCCGGAAGGCTCCTCCATCGACACCACCGCCATCTTCATCAACGCTGCTGTCTCCCATGAGGAGGGAGTAGTTCTCCATCGAGGCTCGGGGCTGTACCGGTAGCTATGTGGTTAATCTCTCTCCTATGTACTTCATTACAATGATCTCATGAGCTGCCTTACATGATTGAGATTCATATGAGTTTTGTATCACTACTATTCTGTGTGCTACTCTAGTGATGTTATTAAAGTATTCTATTCCTCCTGCATGGTGTAAAGTGGACAGTGTGTGCATCATGTAGTTCTTGGCGTAGTTTATGATCGTGATCTCTTATGGATTGTGAAGTTAACTATTACTATGATGGTATTGATGTGATCTATTTGGTTATGTTGATCTATCTTGCACTCTAAGGTTATTTAAATATGAACACTGAATATTGTGGAGCTTGTTAACTCCGGCATTGAGGGTTCGTGTAATCCTACGCAATGGTGTTCATCATCCAACAAGAGTGTAGAGTCTAGCATCTATCTATTTATTTATGTGATCAATGTTGAGAGTGTCCACTAGTGAAAGTATGATCCCTAGGCCTTGTTCCTAAATACTGAAATCACTGCTTGTTTACTGTTTTACTATGTTTCTACTGTCTGCAATATTACCACCATCAACTACACGCCAGCAAGCACTTTTCTGGCACCGTTGCTACTGCTACTATTTATTCATACCACCTGTATTTCACTATCTCTTCGCCGAACTAGTGCACCTATTAGGTGTGTTGGGGACACAAGAGACTTCTTGCTTTGTGGTTGCAGGGTTGCATCAGAGGGATATCTTTGACCTCTTCCTCCCTGAGATCGATAAACCTTGGGTGATCCACTTAAGGGAAACTTGCTGCTGTTCTACAAACCTCTGCTCTTGGAGGCCCAACACTGTCTACAAGAATAGAAGCACCCGTAGACATCAATGCTCAAGGTGTTTATTATCCGGTTAGTGCACTATGGTAATCTTTCTACCTCAACGTGATGGATTGCAGGTCCTTAGCCATACTACCTCGTCTATTTTTCCGATACTTGCCGTTTAGATTTATGCCATCTCTCTTAAGCAATAATATATGCCTCTATGCTAACCTGGTTGTATAAACTGACCGTCTGTCTGTAATCTGGTTGCATACAAGTATGTGGATTTCATGTCCGGTTTCTAACTTATATGTGGACCTACTGGTGATTTAGTATTCTCTCTGCTAACGACCGGTAGTACTTCCAATTGCTACTTTTAACTTTTAAAGAACAACATACCTATGTGTAATTTCTTCCACCTTCCATGGATTGCATTTACCATGCTTACCTTCCATTAAGGCTACCACTAGGCAGATATACCATATGCTTCTTGCTGTAATTTGATGATATCATACACTGCAATCTGTAATCATCTTTCCATCCACACTTCAATGCATTTACATGATGAACTTTCTCTTGTCTTGGCAGGGCAATCTGCGCACCTACAGGTACCGCGACAACGTCTGGACCTTCAACCTGAGAGACGTGACGTTCAAGATCAACGACCTTTCACAGGTGGCGTCACGGCGTTGACTCCGGTGACTGGCCGCTGCAATATATGTCATCGTTGGGCGTGGTCGGTGGCTGGTATGCGATACTAGCTATGACCGTCTCGGTTGTTCCATGTGACAGTATTCTTGGTCTATATTCTTGTATTGAGGATTCTTGTGTATATTCAAACAATTGAAAATGCGTCTAATGGGTACACCTAGTTTTTGTGTATATTCTTGTATATGTTGTGTATACTCTGCATATTCTGTGTAATTCGAGCATTTTTTTTGCTCCTGCTTAATGTTACCCCCGGCGGATTGGAAAGTGCCGGCGGTAAGTATTACCCCCGGTGGATTGGATGGGGGTGCTGGTGGTAAGCTTGGTTACCCCTGGCGGTTTCGGAAGCGCCGGCGGTAGGCCATTACCACCGGCGAGGTTATCGCCGGCGAATAGGAAAGTGCCGGTGGTAAGCCTTTTCAGTGCGCCGGCGGTAAGCCTTTTCCTAGTAGTGTACGGCTGGCTTCCCTAGAGCCATTATAGATCTCATGGTTAACGCGGTATGTACGGCGCTAGAATCACTGGACGACATTGGTAATTAATCCTAGATTAATATAACCCATGCAATGGAACCTCCACCATATCAACACATACCATGGTTCCATTGCCCACCACATAGTCATATTCATAATTGTAAAATAATACTTTGATTTTCAATGCATGAGTGATAAGTATAGTACTTTGCATATAGTTTGATACAAATAATCAAATGACATGAGCAAGCGATGAACTTGCCTTTCTTGACTGCAAGATTATGCAGGCAAAAGCTTCGATACGTGAGAACTCCAAATTCTGAAATACCATCATTGTCCGGTAAGGACAATGTTTAAAGAACTGGCAAAAATGCTATAATGCATAGTATGAGATGCAATCGTCCCGAGCTTAACCTAACCTTGATGATTTAGGATGTATGAGTTGTAAAGATTTCTTTAGGGTTGGTTGCACTTTTTAGAATGGTTCTCAAACAAGGTTCTTATTAGGGTTTGGTTATATTAGTATCATAACCAAGTGATATAAGACATCGTAACAATCATACACATAAATAATAGTGGTGGAACAATATGTAAAGAACAGTTGTCAATTTTAAGTTCTACAGAACATGGTTGATGATTACTTAAACTATACTTCAAAAGAATAACTTTTGAAGAACATGTTAATTAAGAAATAATGAGTATTTCAAAGAAGGGTTAGGGCTTCTAAGGTTTGATTGACATTTGTACTTCAAAAGAATAACTTTTGAAGAACAGGTTAAATAAGAATATGAACTACTATGCATAGGAGCTATGTAACTCTAGGGTTTATTATTGGGTTCATTTAGTTTCACAAATAGAAACTAGTTGGGTTCTTTAACTAGAATGGGTTTATATATGTAGCAAGTATTGGTAGGGTTATTACCATGGTTTCTCATATACATCATATCAAAGGATGGTTATTAAGATGGTTCCATAGGTTTGCTATTAGGTTTACTATGGCTTCACGTTTGCTTTCCTAAATAATCTCTAATGGTTTCTAAGCTAAGTGAATTATCATTTCCTAAGTAGGGTTTAGTTGAATAGGAGCATGTGATGTGAATTGCTACACACGGTTGGTACTAGGGTTTATCTTATGGTTCTAATATGGTTTGATGATTGAGGTTTATCCTAATGGTGTGGTATAATGGAGTGGTGATCAATGGTACTAATCCAATTAACAAGCTAGGGTTTGCATCTAGGTGGCACTAGTGAATCATATAGGTTTAAACTAAGAATATGGACATGAAATGATAATCTCATGTGACTTGGTTTTATGATAGTAGATCCTGACTTGTATTGGTTGGTCACATAATAAGGTTCTCTATGTAAGGGAAATTCACATGATCACATGTGATAAGCAACTAGGGTTTTAAGGTTGCTACTAAGGTGGAATGATCACATGAAATAATGGGATCAAGATCTTACTCAAATTGAAACTAGGGTTTCTAAATTATGGTACAACTCCTAAAATGATGATTGGTAATATAGGTGTGGTAACTAATTACTTTGAAACAAAATTAATAATGGTTTGACATTTTATTAATTTTCACAAGAATTAATAATTAGGGTAACTCCTATTTAGTTTTTAATTGAGAATTAGGGTTTAACAATTGTGATTAGGTTTTAAAATAATTAACTTGTTAACTAAAAATGTTTAAGTAAATAAGTTTTGATTTACCAAAATAATATTGGCTTATAATATTTTCTTGAGTTATTACTATTTAGAGAAAATATAAAATAGTGATATGCAATTTAGGGTTTATGAATTATCACTAATATTTAAGTGGACGCAATTATGGTAAAGAAAATTAATCTTAACATTTTACTTAGTTACTGAATAGTTAAAATTTAATTTTGAAACTTCACTAATTATTGAATTCAAATTGTATTTTAAATAATTGAAATGGCATAATTAATAAGGTTAAAATAAGTGAATTTTTATTTTGACACACATTTTTGTTTTATATTTTATTTGAATAGAGTTTATTTTTGTGAGCATTTTGATATATTATTCATAATTTTCTGAGTTGAAATGGATTTGATATAATTTTGCAAAGTTTCAGTGATTTTCTGGAATTTGAATTAAATCTAAAACACTAGGTGTACCGATTCACTTTTACCCACACAGGCTGACATGTGGGGTTGTTGACTAGGTCAGCTGCCACGATGGCAACGACCAGTCAACAACGTCCTGTGGCCCCACATGCCACGTCGACTTCGCCGGAGACGCACCGGTGAGCGACGGCGACGGCGTTCTGGCCCTCCCGCGAGTACGCGGGGTATACCAAACGAACCGCCCCGACCTACTGAGCAGGATAGTGATGACGCCGCCACGAAAAGGTCACCGGAGCTAGCTCCGGCGAGTGTCTCCGCGGTGGTGCAAGTCGGTATGGTCTCAAAATCGAGCTACACGCGATGCCGAGAAGGATTGGAGGATGCTAGAGGTGCGCAATCTCACCAGGAAGCGATTGGAGTGGTCGATGGTGTCAATGGTGGACTGGAGCTGGCCCTATTTCGCCATTCCCGGCGATGGCCGGAGAAAGGGGAAACATAAATTGACGTTGCTCCGAGCTCCCCTTGATGCGTAGCTTTGCTAGTAGAACGGCGTCGAGGCGCATCTCCTCGACCAAACGGTGAGCTCCGGGGTGGCTTCTATGGTCGGATTCGTGATGAACTCCGGCGGCAGAGAATGCAAGATAGTGAGGAATAGAGGGCTACTGAGAGGAATTAGATAAGCGTCGAGGAACAAGGAGATCACGGTGATGCTACGGAGGTATTTATAGAGCCAGAGGAGGTCAAATTAGGAAGTTCACCGCCGGCGACGGCCGGGATGTGGTGGTGACAGTGATACTGCAAACTGGCACGAATCCAGATGTTTTTAGATAGGCTCGGACGCGAGAACGATTGAGCGAGGTTCTGAGATGGCCTGCGACGTCCGGGGTTAATCTTATCGTCGGCGAGGACGTGGCCGGCGAGCTCCATCGCGCTGTCGTTCGCCAGGAGGAAGACGAAGACCTTTTTTCTTCCTCAACGAAACGATACGATGGTTTGGGTCATTTTCTTCGTGGGCTGGGCTGGTGTTGGGCTTGGTTGACGTGGTGGTGATGGGCTGCGGTGGCCTGCCAGGTAGGTTTCCCTCTCTTTCTCATTTCAAATGTTTATTTTCTATTTTTATTTTCTGTTTTGATATTTCTATTTGAATTCAAAGTTGAATTCTGTTTTGCTTTGCAGATTTTTAAATTATGAATAACAAGACAACCTAATACTATTACTTACTGCCTAGTGTTACTTTTTAAATACATATTCAATTTATTATTAGGTTGATATTGTGTGGGTTTTTTAATATCAATCTCAATTCCTTTTTAATTTAGGAACCAGATCCATTTAAATGGTTTGAAATTTAGAACAAGTGCATAGTGAAAATATTATTAGGTTTAACAATATGTATTGTTTATATGTAATATAATTATGACTAGAGTTTAAATTAAATGGTGTTGAGAATAGGATGAATCATGATTTTATGTGGAGAATTACTTCTAAGGGTTTAAGAAGATGGCTACGAAAATTCTATAATCACTAATTTGGTTTTAGTAAACTTTAACTTGAACTAATTAAGATGGATCCTATGTTTATAATTAGCAATGCATTATTTATTAATGATGGTTTAATTTCTAGAACACTACTTCATTTGGTCTACTAAGATGGAAAGGTAGGGTTTAATATTAATATCATAACTACTCCACATAAGGCATGAGGATTGGTTTGGTTAACTACTAATGAGTTACTTATTATTTCATGAGAAGAATGAGATCTATACCTCACATATATAGTTTTAACTTATCATCTCAATTTATAAAGTAAGATCATGCATTAGACAGGATCCACTTATTCCTCACTAATCTCTCTTCTTTAATACTTCTCTCAACACACTCACTTCGATTTTTAGGGTTTATGCTCATCACCCAATTGTAATGATCAAAGTATGGGACTTATGATTATTCATTACTGAAACATGGTTCTTCTCTCCAAGATCAAGTATTGATCCATATACTTGAGTACACCTCTTTAGGTTGAGCTCTTCTGAATAGGTAGGTTCCTCTAGGGTTTATGATCATTACCAAGTTGTAATGATCACCACACTTGCCTCTCTATAATTACTAAAGAAATAGTTTCTTACAAATTTAATTAGAGTTTAGTACTTGACTTATATTTATTATAACATTGGTTAGTATCAACAATTACCTCACTTGGATAAGGTTTAAATATTTAGCTAGGTTCTATTGAATGCATAATATAAGCATATGAATATTTCTCTCCTTTCTCTAGGTTTAATGGTATGAGTTGGGAAACAAGGTTGGAATGGTCAAGGTTAATGAAAAATAAATATGATTGTCCTTGGCTTGGGTACAAGCATTGTAATTGAAAAGATATACCATGTGACTCTTGGTAGGAACATTTATTTAGTAGAAGACATGGATAAGATAAGTATAGAATAGTGTCTTAATTAATTGTGTTCTTTGATTTAGGTGTGAATAATTATTCATGTGTTGTTGTAAGGAATGGCATGTTGAGATCCTTTATAAGATCTTGTAGTTGATCCTTACTTAAGGTGTTGTTTGTTGTAAAACTAATTCCATTTGATCTAACCCATAGATCAAATGATCTCTACCCAAAACAGGGTTTTAGCAAAAATCAGAGTGAAGTTTATAGCGCTTGACTTGATGATCTACTTCAGTTCCAGCAAGTCAAGTGAAACTTTAGTTACTCTGGTAAGTTTTATTTGAAGCGCGAAAATTCCCCGGATTTTCTATGCAGGAATGCAATGCACACTTTGGTGTTCTCTCATTTTATAGCCTCTAAACCTGGGATATTACAGCCTCTCCCCCTTAAACTGAACTTCGTACCGAAGTTCGAACGCTCTCATGTTTCGGAATGTGGAACTAGCTTGAACAGATCACAATCCTTTCAAACTCCCTAGTGATCTCATTAGATATAATTGAATATATCCCTTGTCTAGATCCTTCCTAGAGTTTTCTGATGTCTGGCACTGATACGTTCTTTAATTCTATGATTTCTTCCAACACTCTAAGCTTATAGGCTTACTCTCCAAAGATTCTTGGATTAGGACATCCTATTGGGCTAATGGACTTTACAAATGGTTCTGGTAGCACCTTCTTATTTGTATACCCAAAACTTGGTCCTGCCAGCTGCGGTAATCCAGCTGCGGTGCCCAAACCTTAAGTCTAAAGGATTAGTTTAAAGTAAGGTATTGTTTTTCCCTTACTACCATAATGAAAGTAATGGTACTTAGTAAGGTATTTATAATAGGCATGGTCCTGATTGTTTAGTCCTACGAATGGATTAGACTCATTTAGTCCATCCAATCATGGATTCTAGTTTATACTAGTTATCTTTCTTTTGGTTTCTTTAGGTTCCATGAAAGGAATCTTTCTAATAATCATTAGTTTTGGTATGGTCAAACCCTTCAGTCATTTGTTTTCTTAGGCTTTGATTGTCCTCCGACATCTACTTCCTCCAACTTCATTATCTAATACTTACTTAAGTTCCCTTGGTTTCGAGTAATTACAATTAACCACTCAAGTTAAGGTCTAACCCTTACTTTCTCGAGATATGCACCTCGGCTTCTGGTCTGACAACCTCCTGAGAGTACTTTTAGATGGGTACTTCCCAACAACCTTATAAAAATAAGATTGGACTTCCTCTCAGTTCAGACCTTCTTCTTCATCTTTCATACTCCAAATGTCATATCTTAATGCTTCCCCTTCAGCCTTCCTCTCCCCCTTGGAGTTTACTAATAGTCTTCAAGCTCTTTTTCTTCTGATCATTAAACTCCAAGGTTAGGTAGTTGGTTTAAGTCTGGTTTATATTTTGTACCTTTCTAAAGTCTCACGAAGAAAGCTTTGTGGTGTATCCACACAATTATGGATATCCATTATGAATCCTCCAACTAAAAATTTACCAGCTACGGGATACCAACTGCGGAATCCCTCTTTCCTTTAGAGTGAAATAACTATTAAGCTGTGGACTATTTGTTACCAGCTGCATACTATCTAACACGAGATGTGGCTTATTGGATATCAGCTGTGGCTATGTTATGGTTCTAGTCAATATCTACCTACCAGCTGTGGCTACTTACATAGTTTTAGTTAAGATATACCTCACTTCACATACTTTCTCTTCATGATTATCCTATATCAGTTGCAGTCTTATTATATCAGCTGCGACTTCACTTGTCTATTTTCCTTCTTCCAGGGTTTGTTTTGCAAGATAACCACTTGTTGACACTATGAAAATAGTATTGTAAGTGACTCTACTTGCAATCCCTTCTCCCATAATGAATATACCTCCACTTCTACTGCTCCATATTCACGATTTTTCTCACTTTCATGGTACTTCCATGTTGAAGTACTCCTTGATTAAGGATAGAAGTGAGTTTGATTGGTCCTTCCTTTAGAGTATTGTGGTTGCTTCCCACAATTTAACTTCCTTCTTCTAGTGAACCTTCATCTTGACTTCAAAATCTTCAGAATTCGTCACTTCCTCACACGAATACCTTTACCCTCTAGACCTATAACATCAAGTAAGAGCTTGATATTGCAACATGCATTTGCATATCAAAATCAAACTTCATGTATGGATCTAGCCAATCAATGAAGATTCAAGAAAATCCAAGAAAATCATCTTTGTGTTTATAATACACATCCTTATATGCCTGAATATAATAATTGGGTAAGACATCCCTAAACATCAGGCTCAGATGTGTAGTATATAACACCACATAAGATAGGTTTAGGTTGTGATACTTAGCACAAATACGTGAATTTCTACTATTTGTATCAACATTTATCTTAATTGCACATTTGCAATGAGACAAACTTGAAACAAAATGGCCTGGGTTAGTTGAAGTTAACCTAGTTTTCTTTGGAAGTACTAACAAAATAGTATACCATATATATGTGCTATTGAGGACTACTTCCTACAATACAATTAGTTCCAACATGTCTACTCTAAACACATGATTGTTTAGAATATACCACCTATAACTCCCGGATTTCTCTATGTGATATGCTCTAAATAAGCCTTCTTTAAATTAAGGACTATGGTTCTAACATACTTGGTACAATTATTAGGATTTTAAGGCCTAAGCTTTCGAACTATTCCTTAAATCCTACTCCTCATCATACTTATGTTAACTCACTTATGATGTTCTACTCCATCACATCATGACTCTCAAGTGAATCATATATGAGTACCTAGTTTATTATAAAGTAGACTCAGCTAACTCCTATCACTCTTCCTTACCTCCTGTGATTGACTCATCATAGACATATACTACCTTATATAACTTATCTCCCTTACTTAACATCAGTCATTTGACATTTTAAATGACTCTTACTTAACCATAACATGACTTGGTATACATCTTCCAATAGGATATCTTCCTTATGGTTGTATCCTCTCTTTGGACTACCATGTGTTGTATACCAACTGTGGTCTACTACCACCCATTATCTTAGGCTTCAATGGTGTTCTAATTATTTGGAATGAAGCCAGATAACTAACTAACTTTACTTAAGAAAGATAGATAAGAAAGATTGACTCAAGTGTGTTAGGATTATTCTCAAGTGAATACCCATCTCAAGTCAAAAGAATAGTTGGTTTAGCATAGTTGGCTTAGCTAAGATACTTCCTATAGACACTACCAAAACCAATAGGTATCCTTTAAAGGGTTTTAATCCTAGGGTCAAAGCATTTGCTCTGATATACCACCTGTGATGACCCAGCGTACCACTGCATGGTGTAGTACACAAGTCGTTGACATAACACAAGTGAAACACCGTTCCACTCATATTACATCTCTTAGAGTGGTACAACAGAAACATATGCGAGTCCAAGGTATGTCTATAGAAGTACACACGAACTGTTTACATAAGATCAACACAGCCTCCTACTTTACAGTGAGGTAAAACTTCAAATAAAGCTCCAGAAGAACGACTCGTAGTCTATCTTATTGCTAACTCAAGTTTAAGAGCTATTTGGCTTGCTATAGAATTCTAGCTACTTAGGTGCTAGGATTAGGGAAATGTTCCCTTCTATTACTAATCTAGGTTTCCATTATAGCTGATGCAGAAGTTGACTCCATTGACATCTTTGATTGGATTCTTCATCTTGTTGCAGTTGACTCCTTTGTCTTCGAGTTCCACGGTAGTTTCTCCTTCGGTGCCTTGATCTAAGAAGGGGGTTCAAATGGGAGGGAATGAGTACGAGCGTACTCAGCAAGTTCATAATAGGAAATAGGTGTATCATGCACTAGCTACAGCCATAGACCAGAAAGTCATAGGCCAATGCAAGTTTTCATAAACATTTCTTCAAAAGGTTTATTTTATTCTGAAAACTATGCCCGTCAGTCTTCACAGGTTGACCAGAACTTCGTGGAGTTCCTTTCCTGCCGCGTTCGCAGTTCCCTTCCTGGAACAAGGAGTGACAACCACAATTTGATACACTCTGCAGAGGTGCGTTACTTTTCCCACAAGAGATCCCACCCTTTTTGCCCTCCACAGGGACTTGTCCCCGTTCACACTTCCTTTGGTGTGAGGCCAGGTATGAAAATCCAAGCCCACACCGCCTTCTTCGCGACCCTGCAAACCCACCCTTTTGTCCAACCGCACACCCCCAGTAGACTTCTTCCGATAATACGGCTTTACTCACGCTGTACTTTGGACAATCCATCATAGACCGTAGAGCTCAACATCACACACGGATGGGGATTTAAAAGGATATCCCAACCTACGGCAGTGCCTCCAACACCCCGCAGCTCTACCAGTCCGTTGGCGTGCAGGAGGGAAAAGATACGGCTGGCTTCCCTAGAGCCATTATAGATCTCATGGTTAACGCGGTATGTACGGCGCTAGAATCACTAGACGGCATTGGTAATTAATCCTAGGTTAATATAACCCATGCAATGGAACCTCCACCATATCAACACATACCATGGTTCCATTGCCCACCACATAGTAATATTCATAATTGTAAAATAATACTTTGCTTTTCAATGCATGAGTGATAAGTATAGTACTTTGCATATAGTTTGATACAAATAATCAAATGACATGAGCAAGCGGTGAACTTGCCTTTCTTGACTGCAAGATTATGCAGGCAAAAGCTTCGATACGTGAGAACTCCAAATTCTGAAATACCATCATTGTCCGGTAAGGACAATGTTTAAAGAACTGGCAAAAATGCTATAATGCATAGTATGAGATGCAATCGTTCCGAGCTTAACCTAACCTTGATGATTTAGGATGTATGAGTTGTAAAGATTTCTTTAGGGTTGGTTGCACTTTTTAGAATGGTTCTCAAACAAGGTTCTTATTAGGGTTTGGTTATATTAGTATCATAACCAAGTGATATAAGACATCGTAACAATCATACACATAAAGCATAGTGGTGGAACAATATGTAAAGAACAGTTGTCAATTTTAAGTTCTACAGAACATGGTTGATGATTACTTAAACTATACTTCAAAAGAATAACTTTTGAAGAACATGTTAATTAAGAAATAATGAGTATTTCAAAGAAGGGTTAGGGCTTCTAAGGTTTGATTGACATTTGTACTTCAAAAGAATAACTTTTGAAGAACAGGTTAAATAAGAATATGAACTACTATGCATAGGAGCTATGTAACTCTAGGGTTTATTATTGGGTTCATTTAGTTTCACAAATAGAAACTAGTTGGGTTCTTTAAGTAGAATGGGTTTATATATGTAGCAAGTATTGGTAGGGTTATTACCATGGTTTCTCATATACATCATATCAAAGGATGGTTATTAAGATGGTTCCATAGGTTTGCTATTAGGTTTACTATGGCTTCACATTTGCTTTCCTAAATAATCTCTAATGGTTTCTAAGCTAAGTGAATTATCATTTCCTAAGTAGGGTTTAGTTGAATAGGAGCATGTGATGTGAATTGCTACACAAGGTTGGTACTAGGGTTTATCTTATGGTTCTATTATGGTTTGATGATTGAGGTTTATCCTAATGGTGTGGTATAATGGAGTGGTGATCAATGGTACTAATCCAATTAACAAGCTAGGGTTTGCATATAGGTGGCACTAGTGAATCATATAGGTTTAAACTAAGAATATGGACATGAAATGATAATCTCATGTGACTATGTTTTATGATAGTAGATCCTGACTTGTATTGGTTGGTCACATAATAAGGTTCTCTATGTAAGGGAAATTTACATGATCACATGTGATAAGCAACTAGGGTTTTAGGGTTGCTACTAAGGTGGAATGATCACATGAAATAATGGGATCAAGATCTTACTCAAATTGAAACTAGGGTTTCTAAATTATGGTACAACTCCTAAAATGATGATTGGTAATATAGGTGTGGTAACTAATTACTTTGAAACAAAATTAATAATGGTTTGACATTTTATTAATTTTCACAAGAATTAATAATTAGGGCAACTCCTATTTAGTTTTAAATTGAGAATTAGGGTTTAACAATTTTGATTAGGTTTTAAAATAATTAACTTGTTAACTAAAAATGTTTAAGTAAATAAGTTTTGATTTACCAAAATAATATTGGCTTATAATACTTTCTTGAGTTATTACTATTTAGAGAAAATATAAAATAGTGATATGAAATTTAGGGTTTATGAATTATCACTAATATTTAAGTGGACGCAATTATGGTAACGAAAATTAATCTTAACATTTTACTTAGTTGCTGAATAGTTATAATTTAATTTTGAAACTTCACTAATTATTGAATTCAAATTGTATTTTAAATAATTGAAATGGCATAATTAATAAGGTTAAAATAAGTGAATTTTTATTTTGACACACATTTTTTTTATATTTTATTTGAATAGAGTTTATTTTTTTGAGCATTTTGATATATTATTCATAATTTTCTGAGTTGAAATGGATTTGATACAATTTTGCAAAGTTTCAGTGATTTTCCGGAATTTGAATTAAATCTAAAACACTAGGTGTACCGATTCACTTTTACCCACACAGGCTGACATGTGGGGTCGTTGACTAGGTCAGCTGCCACGATGGCAACGACCAGTCAACAACGTCCTGTGGCCCCACATGCCACGTCGACTTCGCCGGAGACGCACCGGTGAGCGACGGCGACGGCGTTCTGGCCCTCCCGCGAGTATGCGGGGTATACCAAACGAACCACCCCGACCTACTGAGCAGGATAGTGATGACGCCGCCACGAAAAGGTCACCGAAGCTAGCTCCGGCGAGTGTCTCCGCGGCGGTGCAAGTCGGTATGGTCTCGAAATCGAGCTACACGCGATGCCGAGAAGGGCTGGAGGATGCTAGAGGTGCGCAATCTCACCAGGAAGCGATTGGAGTGGTCGATGGTGTCGATGGTGGACTGGAGTTGGCCCTATTTCGCCATCCCCGGCGATGGCCAGAGAAAGGGGAAACAGAAATTGACGTTGCTCCGAGCTCCCCTTGATGCGTAGCTTTGCCAGTAGAACGGCGTCGAGGCGCATCTCCTCGACCAAACGGTGAGCTCCGGGGTGGCTTCTATGGTCGGATTCGTGATGAACTCCGGCGACAGAGAATGCAAGATAGTGAGGAATAGAGGGCTACTGAGAGGAATTGGATAAGCGTCGAGGAACAAGGAGATCACGGTGATGCTATGGAGGTATTTATAGAGCCAGAGGAGGTCAAATTAGGAAGTTCACCGCCGGCGACGGCCGGGATGTGGCGGTGACAGTGATACTGCAAACGGGCACGAATCCAGATGTTTTTAGATAGGCTCGGACGCGAGAACGGTTGAGCGAGGTTCTGAGAAGGCCTGCGACATCCGGGGTTGATCTTATCGTCGGCGAGGACGTGGCCGGCGAGCTCCATCGCGATGTCGTTCGCCAGGAGGAAGACGAAGACCTTTTTCTTCCTCGACGAAACGATACGATGGTTTGGGTCATTTTCTTCGTGGGCTGGGCTGGTGTTGGGCTTGGTTGACGTGGTGGTGATGGGCTGCGGTGGCCTGCCAGGTAGGTTTCCCTCTCTTTCTCATTTCAAATGTTTATTTTCTGTTTTTATTTTCTATTTTGATATTTCTATTTGAATTCAAAGTTGAATTCTATTTTGCTTTGCAGATTTTTAAATTATGAATAGCAAGACAACTTAATACTATTACTTACTGCCTAGTGTTACTTTTTAAATACATATTCAATTTATTATTAGGTTGATATTGTGTGGGTTTTTTTAATATCAATCTCAATTCCTTTTTAATTTAGGAACCAGATCCATTTAAATGGTTTGAAATTTTGAACAAGTGCATAGTGAAAATATTATTAGGTTTAACAATATGTATTGTTTATATGTAATATAATTATGACTAGAGTTTAAATTAAATGGTGTTGAGAATAGGATGAATCATGATTTTATGTGGAGAATTACTTCTAAGGGTTTAAGAAGATGGCTACGAAAATTCTATAATCACTAATCTGGTTTTAGTAAACTTTAACTTGAACTAATTAAGATGGATCCTATATTTATAATTAGCAATGCATTATTTGCTAATGATGGTTTAATTTCTAGAACACTACTTCATTTGGTCTACTAAGATGGAAATGTAGGGTTTAATATTAATATCATAACTACTCCACATAAGGCATGAGGATTGGTTTGGTTAACTACTAATGAGTTACTTATTATTTCATGAGAAGAATGAGATCTATACCTCACATATATAGGTTTAACTTATCATCTCAATTTATAAAGTAAGATCATGCATTAGACAGGATCCACTTATTCCTCACTAATCTCTCTTCTTTAATACTTCTCTCAACACACTCACTTCAATTTTTAGGGTTTATGCTCATCACCCAATTGTAATGATCAAAGTATGGGACTTATAATTATTCATTACTGAAACATGGTTCTTCTCTCCAAGATCAAGTATTGATCCATATACTTGAGTACACCTCTTTAGGTTGAGCTCTTCTGAATAGGTAGGTTCCTCTAGGGTTTATGATCATTACCAAGTTGTAATGATCACCACACTTGCCTCTCTATAATTACTAAAGAAATAGTTTCTTACTAAGTCAATTAGAGTTTAGTACTTGACTTATATTTATTATAACATTGGTTAGTATCAACAATTACCTCACTCGGATAAGGTTTAAATATTTAGCTAGGTTCTATTGAATGCATAATATAAGCATATGAATAGTTCTCTCCTTTCTCTAGGTTTAATGGTATGAGTTGGGAAACAAGGTTGGAATGGTCAAGGTTAATGAAGAATAAATATGATTGTCCTTGGCTTGGGTTCAAGCATTGTAATTGAAAAGATATACCATGTGACTCATGGTAGGAACATTTATTTAGTAGAAGACATGGATAAGATAAGTATAGAATAGTGTCTTAATTAATTGTGTTCTTTGATTTAGGTGTGAATAATTATTCATGTGTTGTTGTAAGGAATGGCATGTTGAGATCCTTTATAAGATCTTGTAGTTGATCCTTACTTAAGGTGTTGTTTGTTGTAAAACTAATTCCATTTGATCTAACCCATAGATCAAATGATCTCTACCCAAAACAGGGTTTTAGCAAAGATCACAGCGAAGTTTATAGCGCTTGACTTGATGATCTACTTCAGTTCCAGCAACTCAAGTGAAACTTCAGTTACTGTGGTAAGTTTTATTTGAAGCGCGAAAATTCCCCGGATTTTCTATGCATGAATGCAATGCACACTTTGATGTTCTCTTATTTTATAGCCTCTAAACCTGGGATATTACAATAGATCAATAATCAACTTGACATAGTATTCCATATTCATCGGATCCCAACAAACACAACATGTAGCATTACAAATAGATGATCTTGATCATGTTAGGCAGCTCACAAGATCTAACATGATAGCACAAGAGGAGAAGACAACCATCTAGCTACTGCTATGGACCCATATTCCAAGGATGAACTACTCACACATCAGTCCAGAGGCGATCATGGTGATGTAGAGTCCTCCGGGTGATGATTCCCCTATCCGGCAGGGTGCCGGAGGCGATCTCCTGAATCCCCCGAGATGGGATTGGCGGCGGCGGCGTCTCAGTATGTTTTCTCGTATCGTGGCTCTCGGTAATAGGGTTTTTGCGAAGGAGGGAATAAATAAGCGGAAGGGCAGAGTCGGGAGAGGCACGAGGGCACCACACCATAGGTCGGGGCGGGCCCCTCCTTGGCCACGCCGCCTTGTGGTGTCGCCACCTCGTGGCCCCACTTCGTATCTCCTTCGGTCTTCTGGAAAGCTCCGTGGAAAATAAGACCCTGGGCTTTTGTTTCATCCAATTGCGAGAATATTTCCCGTGTAGGATTTCTGAAACAAAAAACATCAGGAAACAGGAACTGGCGCTTCGGCATCTTGTTAATAGGTTAGTGCCGGAAAATGCGTATAAATGATATAAAGTGTATATAAAACATGTGAGTATTGTCATAAAACTAGCATGGAACTTAAGAAATTATAGATACGTTTGAGACGTATCAAGCATCCCCAAGCTTAGTTCCTACTCGCCCTCGAGTAGGTAAACGATAACAAGGATAATTTCTGAAGTGACATGCTACTATCATAATCTTGATCAATACTATTGTAAAGCATATGAGATGAATGAAGTGATTCGAAGCAATGGTAAAGACAATGACTAAACAACTGAATCATATAGCAAAGACTTTTCACGAATAGTACTTTCAAGACAAGCATCAATAAGACTTGCATAGGAGTTAACTCATAAAGCAATAAATTCTTAATAGAAGGTTTTGAAGCAATACAAAGGAAGATATAAGTTTCAGCAGTTGCTTTCAACTTCAACATGTATATCTCATGGATAATTGTCAACACAAAGTAATATGATGAATGCAAATAAGCAAGTATATAGGAATCAATGCACACAGTTGACACAAGTGTTTGCTTCTAAGATAGAAGGAAGTAGGTAAACTGACTCAACATAAAGTAAAAGAAGGGCCCTTCGCAGAGGGAAGCATGGATTACTATTTTTGTGTTAGAGCTTTTATTTTGAAAACATAGAAACAATTTTGTCAACGGTAGTAATAATTCATATGTGTATCCTATAAGTTGCAAGCCTCATGCATAGAATACCAATAGTGCTCGAACCTTGTCCTAATTAGCTTGGATTTCCATGGATTATCATCGCATTACATATGTTTCAACCAAGTGTCACAAAGGGGTACCTCTATGCCGCCTGTACAAGGGTCCAATGAGATAGATCGCATTTGATTTCTCGTTTTTGATAGATCTCAACTAAGGACATCCATACCAGGACAACATAGAAAACAGATAATGGACTCCTCTTTAATGCATAAGCATTCAACAATAGATTATATTCTCATAAGAGATTGAGGATTAATGTCCAAACTGAAACTTCCACCATGATACATGGCTTTGGTTGGCGGCCCAATGTTCTTCTCTAACAATATGCATACTCAAACCATTTAATCATGATAAATCACCCTTACTTCAGACAAGATGAACATGCATAGCAACTCACATGATATTCAACAAAGGTGTAATAGTTGATGGCGTCCCCAGAAACATGGTTACCGCTCAACAAGCAACTTGTAAGAAATAAGATACATAAGCTACATATTCTTTACCACAATAGTTTTTAAGGCTATTTTCCCATGAGCTATATATTGCAAAGACAAGGAATGAAATTTTAAAGGTAGCACGCAAGAAATTTACTTTGGAATGGCAGAGAAATACCACATAGTAGGTAGGTATGGTGGACACAAATGGCATAGGTTTTGGCTCAAGGTTTTGGATGCACGAGAAGTATTCCCTCTCAGTACAAGGCTTTGGCTAGCAAGGTTGTTTGAAGCAAACACAAGTATGAACCGGTACAGCAAAACTTACATAAGAACGTATTGCAAGCATTATAAGACTCTACACTGTCTTCCTTGTTGTTCAAACACTTCACCAGAAAATATCTAGACTTTTAGAGAGACCAATCATGCAAACCAAATTTCAACAAGCTCTATGGTAGTTCTCCACTAATAGTTGCAAAGTACATGATGCAAGAGCTTAAACATGATCTATTTGAGAGCTCAAAACAATTGCCAAGTATCAAATTATTCAAGACAATATACCAATTACCACATGAAGCATTTTCTGTTTCCAACCAAATAGCAATGAACGAAGCAGTTTTCAACCTTCGCCATGAACATTAAAAGTAAAGCTAAGAACACCAGTGTTCATATGAAATAGCGAAGCGTGTCTCTCTCCCACACAAGGAATGCTAGGATCCGATTTTATTCAAACATAAACATAAATAAAAACATATAGACGCTCCAAGTAAAGCACATAAGATGTGATGGAATAAAAATATAGTTTCACTAGAGGTGACCTGATAAGTTGTCGATGAAGAAGGGGATGCCTTGGGCATCCCCAAGCTTAGATGCTTGAGTCTTCTTGAAATATGCAGGGATGAACCACGGGGGCATCCCCAAGCTTAGACTTTTCACTCTTCTTGATCATATTGTATCATCCTCCTCTCTTGACCCTTGAAAACTTCCTCCACACAAAACTCAAAACAAACTCATTAGAGGGTTAGTGCATAATCAAAAATTCACATGTTCAGAGGTAACACAATCATTCTTAACACTTCTGGACATTGCCCAAAGCTACTGAAAGTTAGTGGAACAAAGAAATCCATTCAACATAGAAAAAGAGGCAATGTGAAATAAAAGGCAGAATCTGTCAAAACAGAACAGTCCGTAAAGACGAATTTTTTAGAGGCACTTAACATGCTCAGATGAAGAAGCTCTAATTGAATGAAAGTTGCGTACATATCTGAGGATTACTCATGATTTTTTGTAGATTTTTATGAGTTACCTACAGAGAGATCTACTCAAATTCGTGACAGCAAGAAATCTGTTTCTGCGCAGAAATCCAAATCTAGTATCAACCTTACTATCAAAGACTTTACTTGGCACAACAATGCAATAAAGTAAAGATAAGGAGAGGTTGCTACAGTAGTAACAACTTCCAAGACACAAATATAAAACAAAAATTGCTGTAGTAAAATAATGGGTTGTCTCCCATAAGCGCTTTTCTTTAACGCCTTTCAGCTAGGCGCAGAAAGTGTGAATCAAGTGTTATCAAGAGATGAAGCATCAATAGAGGAGTTGGGAGTTTTCTCAACAATGCATTGTATCTTATCTATGTAAGTTTAAGAGGCTCCTCTTTCATTACTTTTAGGCTTACTATCCTCCTCAAATAAATTTTTAGGAACAATCCAATCAAAATTCTTTTCTAGTGCCTCATGCATTCCTAAGAGCTTGCAAGGTATTGGTGCTTTAATCTCCCCCTCACAATTGACTTTATTAGTGTACTTTAGTCTATCTTTTTCCATCTTTTCAAGGGTATTTGCAAAATTGGTATAAAAGCCAAGCATCTTATGTTTAAGAAAGATTTTTCTTGCTTCTCTAGCTACATCACCGAACTCTTTAAGAAGGGTTTCTAAAACAAAATCTCTCTTTTCTCCTTCTTCCATATCAGAGAGTGTAAGAAACATATGTTGCATTATAGGGTTAAGAAACAACATGTGTACTAAAGAGGCAGTAGCAATTTCATAAGTAGGAGCAAGTTCTACCAAGTGTCTATCTTCAAAATCTTTAACTGTACTAACATGAGTGAAAAATTCTTCTATATTATCTCTGCCAATGATAGACCCATGCCCTACTGGTATATCTTTCAGAGTGAACTTAGGAGGAAGCATGATGAAATAAACAAAAGGTAAATAAAGTAAATGCAAGTAACTAAATTTTTTGTATTTTTGATATAAATGAAGCAAACAAAAGAGTAAATAAAGTGAAGCAAGTAACTATTTTTTTTGTGTTTTTGATATAGAGAAAGCAAACAAAACAGAAAATAAAATAAAATAAAACAAGACAATAACAAAGTAAAGAGATTGGATGTGAGAGACTCCCCTTGCAGCGTGTCTTGATCTCCCCGGCAACGGCGCTAGAAAAAGAGCTTGATAACACGTGAAGCACACGTCCGTTGGGAACCCCAAGAGGAAGGTGTGATGCATATAGCAGCAAGTTTTCCCTCAGTAAGAAACCAAGGTTATCGAACCAGTAGGAGATGAAGGCCGCATGAAGGTTGTTGGTGGAGGAGTGTAGTGCGGCGCAACACCAGGGATTCCGGCGCCAACGTGGAACCTGCACAACACAATCAAAATACTTTGCCCCAACTTAACAGTGAGGTTATCAATCTCACCGGCTTGCTGTAAACAAAGGATTAAACATATGGTGTGGAGAATGATGTTTGTTTGCAAGAAACAGCAGAGAACAATGATTGCAGTAGATTGTATTTCAGATGTAAAAGAATGGACCGGGGTCCACAGTTCACTAGTGGTGTCTCTCCAATAAGAATAGCATGTTGGGTGAACAAATTACAGTTGGGCAATTGACAAATAGAGAGGGCATAACAATGCACATACATATCATGATGACTAATATGAGATTTACTTAGGGCATTACGACAAATAACATAGACCGCTATCCAGCATGCATCTATGTCTAAAAAGTCCACCTTCGGGTTAGCATCCGCACCCCTTCCAGTATTAAGTTGCAAACAACAGAAAATTGCATTAATTATGGTGCGTAATGTAATCAACACAAATATCCTTAGACAAAGCATTGATGTTTTATCCCTAGTGGCAACAACACATCCACAACCTTAGAACTTTCTGTCACTGTCCCAGATTCAATGGAGGCATGAACCCACTATCGAGAATAAATACTCCCTCTTGGTGTCACAAGTATCAACTTGGCCAGAGCCTCTACTAGCAACGGAGAGCATGCAAGATCATAAACAACACATATATGATAGATGTGATGACCCAGCGTACCACTGCATGGTGTAGTACACAAGTCGTTGACATAACACAAGTGAAACACCGTTCCACTCATATTACATCTCTCAGAGTGGTACAACAGAAACATATGCGAGTCCAAGGTATGTCTATAGAAGTACACACAAACTGTTTACATAAGATCAACACAGCCTCCTACTTTACAGTGAGGTAAAACTTCAAATAAAGCTCCAGAAGAACGACTCGTAGTCTATCTTATTGCTAACTCAAGTTTAAGAGCTATTTGGCTTGCTATAGAATTCTAGCTACTTAGGTGCTAGGATTGGGGAAAGGTTCCCTTCTATTACTAATCTAGGTTTCCATTATAGTTGATGCAGAAGTTGACTCCATTGACTTCTTTGATTGGATTCTTCATCTTGTTGCAGTTGACTCCTTTGTCTTCGAGTTCCACGGTAGTTTCTCCTTCGGTGCCTTGATCTAAGAAGGGGGTTCAAATGGGAGGGAATGAGTACGAGCATACTCAGCAAGTTCATAATAGGAAATAGGTGTATCATGCACTAGCTACAGCCATAGACCAGAAAGTCATAGGCCAATGCAAGTTTTCATAAACATTTCTTCAAAAGGTTTATTTTATTCTGAAAACTATGCCCGTCAGTCTTCACAGGTTGACCAGAACTTCGTGGTGTTCCTTTCCTGCCGCGTTCGCAGTTCCCTTCCCGGAACAAGGAGTGACAGCCACAATTTGATACACTCTGCAGAGGTGCGTTACTTTTCCCACAAGAGATCCCACCCTTTTTGCCATCCGTAGGGACTTGCCCCCGTTCACACTTCCTTTGGTGTGAGGCCAGGTATGAAAATCCAAGCCCACACCGCCTTCTCCGCGACCCTGCAAACCCACCCTTTTGTCCAACCGCACACCCCCAGTAGACTTCTTCCGATAATACGGCTTTACTCACGGTGTACTTTGGACAATCCATCATAGACCGTAGAGCTCAACATCACACACGGATGGGGATTTAAAAGGATATCCCAACCTACGACAGTGCCTCCAACACCCCGCAGCTCTACCAGTCCGTTGGCGTGCAGGAGGGAAAAGATACCACTACTAGGAAAAGGCTTATAGCCGCACTTGTTACCACCGGCCAGTCCAGTTAGAAGATGCCAGCGGTAACCCCTTTTGAGGCCACCTCGTATTACCGCCGGCGGATTGGTCTAGGGTTGCCGGGGGTAATGCCGTTACCGCCGGCGGATTGGCCTTGAAAGCGCCAGGGGTAAGTTGGGCCAGGAGCACCCTAGGCAAACCGCTCCTTACTGGTGGCAGTTTCTGCACAAAGCGCTGGGGGTAACCCGTCCTACCGTCGGCGGTTACGGAACGAATCCGCCTGGGTAAGTAGAACTGGGTCGGGCCTTTTTGGGGCGAATTTAGCGCCGGCCTCCCCATTCCTTCTCTCCGGCGGTAGTATTCAGCTCTTCGGCCCACCATCCCCTTCTCCCTGTCCCCAACACACGCACCATCCCCTTCCCCGTCCCCAACACACGCACACACAACTCGCCCCCTCACCAAACCCTAGATGCCAGCGTCCTCCTCCGCCAGCCGCCACTAAACCTAGATTGACTGCAGCCCGGCGTCGACGATGACGACTAGGATGGCGGATCCAGGCCTCGTGCGTTCACCGAGGGTGGATCCAGATCGCACAACCACGGAACCCCGTCGAGTACGCCTGCCCGCGTCCATCCGCGCGGAAGCCACGACCACGGTGGCCGGGATGTGGCGAGGACGCGGGATGTGGCCGGAAGACCAACCCTTCTCCTCGGCCGGTGACCTCAACGACCACCTCCCCGAGCTGCTGGTCGCCAGCGACATCCCGGAGCTGCAGCTGCCCACCACGACTTGATCCTGCTACAGCCGATGACCACAACAACCAGCAACAGCCCGGTGATGCCCCTCTCCTCCTCTATCTATTCTTGTCTCCAGATCTGTTTTCCCCGACGACCACAACAACCTGCAACAGCCCGGTGATGCCCCTCTCCTCCTCTATCTATTCTTGTCTCCAGATCTGTTTTCCCCGACGACCACAACAACCTGCAACAGCCCGGTTTTGCTTAGGGGAAACAACAGATTGATTAGGGTATTGCGTCTTATGTTACTGGAGTCGCTATTGGCTTGATTTATGATTCGGCTGACTAATTGGTAATTTGAGCGGCTAACTTCACTAGATTAGGTTGAAATTGGCCTGTTGTTTTTCTATATAAGTGGTGGAATTAGCTGAGAGTATACAAACTGCATGCTTATTTTCTTCTCTTAATTCTTGGATAGTCTAAAACCTTGGAAAGGATGGTGGTAACCTATTGTTATGTGGCCAACCTAGAAAATCTTGAACGATACTGAATTGAATCTAGGGATTTCTATTTTCGTGCCCTCGGGTCCTTAGTTGTACTCAGTTTTCCCCAGCTCCTTAGTTTTTCCTCAGTTTTCCCCAAGCCCTTGTCTGTAACCCGCAGAAAGAGCTCGGACGGAAGGAATCCCGTTTAGTTGATGTTGGTTGGTGCTGGCAAGTGGGGCCGCTGTTGGTGCCCCACAGTGGACACGTCTCCACTTATCCAGATCATCGTGGGACCCACAACTTGTCCACGTTAGCGCGCCGGACCCACAGCTTACCCAGGTGACCGTTGCAAAATGGGAGCCCGAGCCAGCCCCGCGCCCGTGCCCGTGCCATTGCTTCCCCTTTCTTTCTCCGCGCCCCATTGTTCTTCTTCTCCGCCAGCGGCAGCCCTTCTCCGGTAGGCGGGTGATGTCTAGTTTCTCTTCGACCTCCCGTTCTTCATGGCTGCAGTATGGACCCATGCCTTTGACAAGATGCCCTGACTGCCCACGCCAGGAGCCTCTGAAGCGGTCGATCTATAAGACGGACGAGAACGGCAACCGTGGATGTGAGTTCGTTGCATGCGAGAGCTTGCCATATAGAGAGGGGGATAAGGTTAGATCTCACTCCAATTTCTCTGTTTTCTCTCAATTTTCTTGTTATTCCCTCGAATTTGGGATTTAGGGTTCACGTTGTTGTTTTCAGATCTTGAAGAAATGCAGGCATTTCGAGTGGATCGATGTGTACGTTCAGAGGCTTCAGTTGCAGGAATCAATTGGCGCTATTGGGGGCGCAATTTGGGAGGGGGGGGGGACTTGCTGTAGAGAATGCGGCGGAGAGAGGAGCCGTTCCGATTATGCCTAATGCTCCCAATGCAGAACTGGTGGAAGTGAAGGGAGAACTGAAGAAAATGAACAAGCAGTTAAGGCAGCTGATCGAGTTGAAGAAGCAAGCTAACCTGATGGCTGGTTTTTTTTTTGTTGTATAATTATGATCGGATTCTTATCATTGCTCACCAGGCGCTAGAAGTTGTTACAAGGGATACCTTACAAATCCATTATTCAGTTACATGTACTTGTAGTTGTTTTCAAAGTTAGTGTGTGCATTCACTGAAATTACCAACTATATTCCCTAGAAGAAAAGGAAAGCTAAAGATAGTTGATAATTGTTAGAGGGGTGACAAATAATGCAATCACCGAAATCCGCAAATATGTATGCCTCGTGTTTATACCAAAATTATACCACTTTTAGGCCGTTTCAAAATACCAATACCATATCCCAAACTATATTCCCTAAAAGAAAAGGACAACTAAAGATAGTTGATAATTGTTAGAGGGGTGACAAATAATGCAATCACCGAAATCCGCAAATATGTATGCCTCATGTTTATAACAAAATTATACCACTTTTAGGCCGTTTCAAAATGGGATCCCTTTCAAAATAGGGTCCCTTCAAAATACCAATACAATATCCCAAACTATATTCCCTAAAAGAAAAGGACAGCTAAAGATAGTTGATAATTGTTAGAGGAGTGACAAATAATGCAATCACCGAAATCCGCAAATATGTATGCCTCATGTTTATAACAAAATTATACCACTTTTAGGCCGTTTCAAAATACCAATACTATATCCCAAACTATATTCCCTAAAAGAAAAGGACAGCTAAAGATAGTTGATAGCAATCACCGAAATCCGCAAATACCTCATGT
This sequence comes from Lolium perenne, assembly GCF_019359855.2. Taxonomy (NCBI): domain Eukaryota; kingdom Viridiplantae; phylum Streptophyta; class Magnoliopsida; order Poales; family Poaceae; genus Lolium; species Lolium perenne. The sequence goes on along the minus strand of NC_067246.2, from coordinate 186,079,181 downwards.
TTATAACAAAATTATACCACTTTTAGGCCGTTTCAAAATACCAATACTATATCCCAAACTATATTCCCTAAAAGAAAAGGACAGCTAAAGATAGTTGATAATTGTTAGAGGGGTGACAAATAATGCAATCACCGAAATCCGCAAATATGTATGCCTCATGTTTATACCAATACTATATCCCAAACTATATTAAGTGGCAAACTCGTTATTGCACATAAATAGAGGGGTGGGCATTCTCCACCGACAGAGAGAGAGAGGGGTGGCCACGAAGAGAGAGAGAGAGAGAGAGAGAGAGAGAGGTTGCCACGAAGAGACGGATAGGGGTATACTGCCTGTTAGATCAGTGGATCAACGGTTCGTGGAGTCGATCCGTGTGACAACGGCTCAACCAATCAGGATAAGTTTGGACTTCTCAGAGCATTTGTGACAGTACTTGAGGGCAAAACTGAGTAGTACTAAGAATCCAAGGGCACATAAATAGTAAATAGACTAAGGGATTCAAACAAAAGAATTACAAAATGAAAAATGTGTGTTTTGTACAATATAATTCATATTGGGCTACATCAAATTATTTGCAATTCAAATATACATGAGTGTGACAATTATGGCATCATTTAGACAAACTATGTTTTGGGAAAGATGTTTTGCAAAGGGGTTTGGGTGGAAAACTAATCATCTTCATAGCTACACTAGTGATTCTGAGAAGTGGCAATTTGTGGTAAAACTTGATTTATATATGTTTGTTAAGGTTTTCTAGGTGGCAGGTTGCGTAGGAAGACTCCATGAGTAGTTGCCACTATGTTTTTATTTTTTTGGATTTTTTTGCGCATGAAATGACTCAATTAGCTATGTTAATCTCATTTGTTGACTCTCTCGTTGACCAGCTACTTGAGGGTAAAACTGAGTATATTGCACTTGCCGGTCTAAGTCCTCGAGGGGAAAACTGAGTACAGATAAAATTTCTGTATAAGGCCTGAGGTTATAACTGAGTACACCAAACGTCCCAGGGTTAGACTCGTGTAGCAGTGCACGCTGCAGCCGTGCATAGCGGACGCGTGTTGCGGTACATGCCACCTTCGTCTTTATAGAGCCCCTCTTTCTCTCCCTCGACGCACGTTCTCACTGGCTCACTTCAACCGCCTCTCCTGTCCCATCATCTTCTCCACAACCGAAGAAAAAACCCCGAAGAAAACCGCCGGCGATGGAGAAGAATGAGATGCCCATTGTCGGCACATCAGCCGCCGCCCCGTCCGTGCCCCTGTCGCTGCTTCCAACGTAGCAGCCGGCGCATCGGCCGCCGCCCCGTGCCCCCCTGTCGCTGCTTTCCAACGTAGCAGCCGGCGGATCGGCCGCCGCCCGTCCAGGCCCCTGTCCCTGCTTCCAACGTAGCAGCCGGCGGATCGGCCGCCGCCCCGTCCGTGCCCCTGTCGCTGCTTCCAACGTAGCAGCCGGCGCATCGGCCGCCGCCACCGTCCGCCCCCGTCGCTTGGGACCCGTACGAACCAAAGGTAATACGACGCGCCGGAGAACCCCTACGACACCAGCATCGTCGACAACGAGCCGGAGGTAACCCTTTGTTCCCTTGTTCTTATCTCATTTCAATCATTTTGTGTTAGATCTAGCGTTATTACGGTTCGTCTGTTCCTAGTTCAATCCTTTTGTGTTAGATCTTGCGTTATTACTGTTCGTCTGTTCCTAGTTCGATCCTTTTGTGTTAGATCTTGCGTTATTAGTGTTTGTGATTTGCTTTTGTTTAAGATTTGTGCCGATGATGATGAATATTTGGGCATAAATTGATTCAGGGTTTGGTCAAGAACAATTGGTGTGTACAAATTTGTTGTGCATGATCTTTGGTTTGCTGACTCAAATCCTGGATATAAGTGTGTCCAATGTAACTGAGGCTACCTCTTTTTTTCGAGCCCATATTATCATGCATGATTTTTTGTTCACTCTCTGTTCCATCATCGTTGCAATTGACTCTGTTTTTTTTGCACGATCTTTGGTGCTACGTGACAGGTGCAGAGCAGCGACGTCGACAGCGACGACGAGTCCTTCCACACCAAGACTCGTCATGTCCTCAAGAGGCTGCAGTCCGGCCATTACGATGGCCCCTTTGCTCGAGGCATTTACAAGTGCCCCTTCTGCAACAGGAAGCTCCGCGCCACCGACTTCAACTCCCTGGTGAACCATGCTGAATCCATTGGCAGATGTGGCGCTAGAGTTGGAAGGACCGTGAACGTGCATGCGTACATGGCCAAACACAAAGCACTTGGGATTCACCTGCGCAACCTCCAAGCGAGTCACACGCGCTACCTGGAGGCGTTGAACGTGCCTACTGCACTCTTCGTATGTGTTGCTCTATCTCAGAGCAGCTTAAATTCATGTAAAATGTAGCTTATGTTGGATCTATCGGTACTACTTTTGGATCTGTCCTGAATATATCTATGCTATGTTGGTTGCTGTATGCAGCTTATCCTATATTTTCTCTCTGGATTTGTGCCTTAGATTTCCTACCTGTTGGGTAAAAACGAAGGCATAAAGAAATGAATGGCATTAAAAAACAGAAGGACAAGCTGCTCTAGATTTGCTACCAATTTGGGCTATCAAATATGAATGAGATCGAGCGAGAGAGAGGAAAAAGGTACATTGAAAACTGCTAATCTGGGCGAAAGAGACAGAAACCACTCGTGCTCCCGTCCCGGACCCACACGGCTCCACATGCTACGGCCCCACAAACATGGTCTCGTCCTGTCCCACGCGGTCCCTTCCTACCAGCCACACACGACGCGGTCCCACACGACGCGACCCCACAAACGACACGACCCCACTCGTCAGCACGGAACGGTCAACTTAACGGATTCCTTCCGTCCGAGCTCCTTCTGCGGGTTTAGACAAGGGCTTGGGGAAAACTGAGGAAAAACTAAGGAGCTGGGGAAAACTGAGTACAACTAAGGACCCGAGGGCACGAAAATAGAAATCCCTTGAATCTAATAATCCTGGAAGGAATCATTGGATTTGACCTTCCAGCTTACCCATCTTAGGAGAATTTCTGATTAAAGATCATGTTGTCTAACCTGTTAAATATGGGCACAAAATTATGCTTTGCACATAACTATGTTGCTATCACTATTACATACTTCTTCTAATTATTTGTATCACACCAGTTGCCTGCGATATCCTCTCACATGTTTATAAGTTGTTATATATATCTTACTGAATTGCATATTTCCTTGCTTATTTTTTTGTGTGCCCTTTTAACTAGTATAAAATACCTACCGAGAAAGATCTTGTAGCGCAATACGTGGAGTTTGTGTTGCTGTTTTTTCGCCTCCTTCATTCATCTGTGTGAATCACATTGTTATTTTTTTTGTATAAAAGTTTCATTATTACTCATTGCAGCCAAGTTTAGGTACTCATTGCAGCCAAGTTTAGGCCAGGAGGGGGGCGGCGCCGCCCTATGGGGTGGGCCCCTCAGACACCCCCTCGCGCCGCCCTTTCGCCTATATTAAACTCCTGCCCTGAAAACCCTGAGGGGATCGACGATTTCTCCAGAAGAGTTCCGTAGCTCCACCGCCACCAAAAACCCTAATTCGGGGGACAGAAGTCTCTGTTTCGACACCCTGCCGGGACGGGGAATTGTCCCCGGAGTCATCTCCATCGACTCCATCGCCATCTTCATCGTCGTTGCTGTCTCCCATGATGAGGAGGGAGTAGTTCTCTAATAACGCGTGAAGCACACGTCCGTTGGAACCCCAAGAGGAAGGTGTGATGCGTATAGCAGCAAGTTTTCCCTCAGTAAGAAACCAAGGTTATCGAACCAGTAGGAGATGAAGGCCACGTGAAGGTTGTTGGTGGAGGAGTGTAGTGCGGTGATACGTCTCCGACGTATCGATAATTTCTTATGTTCCATGCCACATTATTGATGATATCTACATGTTTTATGCATACTTTACATCATATTTATGCATTTTCTGGAACTAACCTATTAACAAGATGCCAAAGAGCCAGTTGATGTTTTCTACTGTTTTTGGTTTCAGAAATCCTAGTAAGGAAATATTCTCGGAATTGGACGAAATCAACGCCCAGGGGCCTATTTTCACACGAAGCTTCCAGAAGACCGAAGAGTCAACGAAGTGGGGCCACGAGGCGGCCAGAGGGTAGGGCGGCGCGGCCCAGCCCTTGGCCGTGCCGGCCTGTCTCCTGGGCCCCTCGCGACGCCCCTTGACCTGCCCTTCCGCCTACAAATAGCCTTCGTCGCGAAACCCCCAGTACCGAGAGCCACGATACGGAAAACCTTCCAGAGACGCCGCCGCCGCCAATCCCATCTCGGGGGATTCAGGAGATCGCCTCCGACACCCTGCCGGAGAGGGGATTCATCTCCCGGAGGACTCTACACCGCCATGGTCGCCTCCGGAGTGATGAGTGAGTAGTTCACCCCTGGACTATGGGTCCATAGCAGTAGCTAGATGGTTGTCTTCTCCTAATTATGCTTCATTGTCGGATCTTGTGAGCTGCCTAACATGATCAAGATCATCTATCTGTAATGCTATATGTTGTGTTTGTTGGGATCCGATGGATAGAGAATACTATGTTATGTTGATTATCAATTTATTATCTATGTGTTGTTTATGATCTTGCATGCTCTCCGTTATTAGTAGAGGCTCTGGCCAAGTTTTTACTCTTAACTCCAAGAGGGAGTATTTATGCTCGATAGTGGGTTCATGTCTCCGTGAATCTGGGGGAGTGACAGAAACCTCTAAGGTTATGGATGTACTGTTGCCACTAGGGATAAAACATTGATGCTATGTCCGAGGATGTAGTTATTGATTACATTACGCACCATACTTAATGCAATTGTCTGTTGTTTTCAACTTAATACTGGAAGGGGTTCGGATGATATCTGAAGGTGGACTTTTTAGGCATAGATGCATGCTGGATAGCGGTCTATGTACTTTGTCGTAATGCCCAATTAAATCTCACAATACTCATCATAATATGTATGTGCATGGTCATGCCCTCTCTATTTGTCAATTGCCCAACTGTAATTTGTTCACCCAACATGCTATTTATCTTATGGGAGAGACACCACTAGTGAACTGTGGACCCCGGTCCATTCTTTACATCTGAAATACAATCTACTGCAATACTTGTTCTACTGTTTTCTGCAAACAATCATCATCCACACTATACATCTAATCCTTTGTTACAGCAAGCCGGTGAGATTGACAACCTCACTGTTTCGTTGGGGCAAAGTACTTGGTTTGTGTTGTGCAGGTTCCACGTTGGCGCCGGAATCCCTGGTGTTGCGCCGCACTACATCTCGCCGCCATCAAGCTTCAACGTGCTTCTTGGCTCCTACTGGTTCGATAAACCTTGGTTTCATACTGAGGGAAAACTTGCCGCAGTACGCATCACACCTTCCTCTTGGGGTTCCCAACGGACGTGTACTGTACGCGTATCAAGCTCTTTTTCTGGCGCCGTTGCCGGGGAGATCAAGACACGCTGCAAGGGGAGTCTCCACATCCCAATCTCTTTACTTTGTTTTTGTCTTGCTTTATTTTATTTACTACTTTGTTTGCTGCACTAAATCAAAATACAAAAAAATTAGTTGCTAGTTTTACTTTATTTGCTATCTTGTTTGCTATATCAAAAACACACAAAAAATGAGTTACTTATATTTGCTTTACTCAACATGTTTCCTTTTAATTTTACCGTAAAAGACATGCCGGTAGGACGTGGGTCTATAATTGGGAGAAATAATATAGAAGAATTTTTCAATCATGTTAGTACCGTTGAAGATTTTGAAGATAGACACTTGGTAGAACTTGCTCCTACTTATGAAATTGCTGCTGCTGCTTTAGTTCGCATGTTGGAAACTAAATTTGTTAATCTCAATCCTATAATCCAACACATGTTTCTTACACTCGGTGATATGGAAGAAGGGGAAAAGAAAGATTTTGTTTTAGAAACCCTTCTTAGAGAATTTGGTGGTATAGCAAGAGAGGCTAGAAAAGTCTTTATTAAATATAAGATGCTTGGTTCTTATACCAATTTTGTTAGTCTCCTTGAAAAGATGGACATGGAGAGAGTAAGGTACACTAATAATATTAATGATGGTGGGGAGATCAAAGCACCAATACCATGTAAGCTCCTAGCGATGAATGATGCACTAGAAAATAACTATGCTTGGCTTGTTCTTGAAAATTTATTTGATGAGAGTGGCAAGCCCAAGACTAATGAAAAGGGAGCCGCTAAAACTTATGTATCCAATATACTATGCATGGTTGATAAAACTCCACACCGCGCTGAAGATGCATCACCTCTTGATAATACTTGATACACACTTTCTGCGCCTAGCTGAAAGGCGTTAAAGAAAAGCGCTTATGGGAGACAACCCATGTTTTTACTACAGTACCTTTGTTTTTATTTTGTGTCTTGGAAGTTGTTTACTACTTTAGCAACCTCTCCTTATCTTAGTTTTGTGCATTGTTGTGCCAAGTAAAGTCGTTGATAGTAAGGTTCATACTAGATTTGGATTACTGCGCAGAAACAGATTTCTTTGCTGTCACGAATCTGGGCAAAATTCTCTGTAGGTAACTCAGAAAATTATGCCAATTTACGTGAGTGATCCTCAGATATGTACGCAACTTTCATTAAATTTGAGCATTTTCATTTGAGCAAGTCTGGTGCCTCAATAAAATTCGTCTTTACGAACTGTTCTGTTTTGACAGATTCTGCCTTTTATTTCGCATTGCCTGTTTTGATATGTTCGATGGATTTTTCGATTCCATTGACTTTCAGTAGCTTTGTGCAATGTCCAGAAGTGTTAAGAATGATTATGTCACCTCTGAACAATTAAGTTTTTATTGTGCACTAACCCTCTAATGAGTTGTTTTGAGTTTGGTGTGGAGGAAGTTTTCAAGGATCAAGAGAGGGAGATGATACAACATGATCAAGGAGAGTGAAAGCTCTAAGCTTGGGGATGCCCCGGTGGTTCACCCCTGCATATATCAAGAAGACTCAAGCGTCTAAGCTTGGGGATGCCCAAGGCATCCCCTTCTTCATCGACAACATTATCAGGTTCCTCCCCCGAAACTATATTTTTATTCCGTCACATCTTATGTACTTTGCTTGGAGCGTCGGTTTGTTTTTGTTTTTTGATTTGTTTGAATAAAATGGATCCTAGCATTCTTTGTGTGGGAGAGAGACACGCTCCGCTGTTGCATATGGACAAGTATGTCCTTAGGCTTTACTCATAGTATTCATGACGAAAGTTTCTTCTTCGTTAAATTGTTGTATGGTTGGAAACGGGAAATGTTGCATGTGGTAGTGTAAAATAAAATACTTGTAGAACATTGAGCTTTGATAACTTGATTCTTTGCAAATGTTTTGAGGTATTTAGATGGTAAGGCTTGCTGGATAAATAAGTTAAAATTAGTAGTGGATTGTTGTCTTTAAGCTTGTGCCGTACTACAAACTCTATTTAAATAGTTGAAGGCGTAGTTGGACTTGATAGCTTTCCATGTCTGAGAGTTCATCGTAATAACTAAGTTGTGCTGAAGGTCGAGGGAGCTAGCGGGGTACTTGTGCCACCGTGAACGGCCCTCCTTGGAGTGAATTTTAATCATGCTCTTAATGATGAACCTGCTAGTTGTTTGCAATAAGCTTGTGAGTTCTTTTTGACTAATGTTAAGCTACGGTTTTTGGCACTTCCACCATCCAAATTTGCTAGCCTCTTCGGTACTGTGCATTGCCTTTTGCTCACATTGAGAATTGTGCATACTTCGCCGGTACATCCAAACCCGTGGGAGAACTTTCTCTTGTTCTCCTACACATAAGCCCATACATCTCCTCAAAACAGCCACCATACCTACCTACCACAGCATTTCCATAGCTGTTCCGAGATATATTGCCATGCAACATCCATTTTACATTACATGCCATGTTGTCATTTATTATTTATATATTTCTTTGCATGATCATATACAGTTGATGTGTGGTTTACCCATGTTACGCTAGATCATTGCACTTCCTGCTACATTGGCAGAGGCATACAGTTTCATACATCATGTTTCATTCATTATGAGTTATTTGTACCAGAAAGTGTGTTGTCATATTAGGATGTTGCCCCTAAAAATGAAAAGAGCCATGGAGTCCATCAAAAAGAAAAGAAAAAATGAAAAGAAAGAAAAAAAAAGAAAAAGAAAAAAAAGAAAAAAAAGAGAACAAAAAAGGGGGCAGCATTACTATCTTTTATCCACACCTGTGCTCATGTTTTCGCACCCGCATTATTCATAGTCATCATTTGTGCTCATGTTTAGCACCTACATTCATATGAGAGAGTTTTCATGTTTTACTAGTATAACTATGTTGGGAATTTACACTATAGAACTTGGGTTGTATATTCCAATGATGAGCCTCCTCAAAAGTGCTCTAGGTCTTCGTGAGCAACCAAGTTGGATGCACCCCCACTAGTTCCATTGGAGAGCTTTCATACACATATAGCTCTATGTGCATCCGTTGCATGGCAATCACTACTCCTTGCATAGCTTCGATCATAAGGCTTCCTCTTGTCTAATGGTCATTTACAGCTTTGCAAGCCTTTCTTCCATTTGGCCTTCCAAACCCCCATTAACGTTCTTTATGCCGTAACATCCTGGTGCTAATACCAAACGCTTGCGCTCACCGGTTGAGTAGACTTCGAAACAGTTGATTCATGACGTTCATGTTTATGTTTACTTGACTGAATCTTTCTTATGTTGTGAAAATTTACTTGATGCTTGGAATGAAGGATAGAACTTCTATGCTGAATACTTAATACATCTTTAATGAACTTTGTACGGTTGCATGTCTTTAAAGCAATAGTTCATGAAAACTTCTAGCTTGTCTAACTCTTGCATTATCATCTCTTATATCAATATAGATACTTTCTTTGAATGATTTGATCTCAGCTCATATGCTTTACAATAGTATGATCAAGGTTATGATGGCATGCCACTCCAGAAATTATCTTTTTTATCGTTTACCTGCTCGGGACGAGCAGAAACTAAGCTTGGGGATGCTGATACGTCTCCGGCGTATCGATAATTTCTTATGTTCCATGCCACATTATTGATGATATCTACATGTTTTATGCATACTTTACATCATATTTATGCATTTTCTGGAACTAACCTATTAACAAGATGTCGAAGAGCCAGTTGTTGTTTTCTACTGTTTTTGGTTTCAGAAATCCTAGTAAGGAAATATTCTCGGAATTGGACGAAATCAACGCCCAGGGGCCTATTTTCACACGAAGTTTCCAGAAGACCGAAGAGTCAACGAAGTGGGGCCACGAGGCGGCCAGAGGGTAGGGCGGCGCGGCCCAGCCCTTGGCCGCGCCGGCCTGTCTCCTGGGCCCCTCGCGACGCCCCTTGACCTGCCCTTCCGCCTACAAATAGCCTTCGTCGCTAAACCCCCAGTACCGAGAGCCACGATACGGAAAACCTTCCAGAGACGCCGCCGCCGCCAATCCCATCTCGGGGGATTCAGGAGATCGCCTCCGGCACCCTGCCGGAGAGGGGATTCATCTCCCGGAGGACTCTACACCGCCATGGTCGCCTCCGGAGTGATGAGTGAGTAGTTCACCCCTGGACTATGGGTCCATAGCAGTAGCTAGATGGTTGTCTTCTCCTAATTATGCTTCATTGTCGGATCTTGTGAGCTGCCTAACATGATCAAGATCATCTATCTGTAATGCTATATGTTGTGTTTGTTGGGATCCGATGGATAGAGAATACTATGTTATGTTGATTATCAATTTATTACCTATGTGTTGTTTATGATCTTGCATGCTCTCCGTTATTAGTAGAGGCTCTGGCCAAGTTTTTACTTTTAACTCCAAGAGGGAGTATTTATGCTCGATAGTGGGTTCATGTCTCCGTGAATCTGGGGGAGTGACAGAAACCTCTAAGGTTATGGATGTACTGTTGCCACTAGGGATAAAACATTGATGCTATGTCTGAGGATGTAGTTATTGATTACATTACGCACCATACTTAATGCAATTGTCTGTTGTTTTCAACTTAATACTGGAAGGGGTTCGGATGATAACCTGAAGGTGGACTTTTTAGGCATAGATGCATGCTGGATAGTGGTCTATGTACTTTGTCGTAATGCCCAATTAAATCTCACAATACTCATCATAATATGTATGTGCATGGTCATGCCCTCTCTATTTGTCAATTGCCCAACTGTAATTTGTTCACCCAACATGCTATTTATCTTATGGGAGAGACACCACTAGTGAACTGTGGACCCCGGTCCATTCTTTACATCTGAAATACAATCTACTGCAATACTTGTTCTACTGTTTTCTGCAAACAATCATCATCCACACTATACATATAATCCTTTATTACAGCAAGCCGGTGAGATTGACAACTTCACTGTTTCGTTGGGGCAAAGTACTTGGTTTGTGTTGTGCAGGTTCCACGTTGGCGCCGGAATCCCTGGTGTTGCGCCGCACTACATCTCGCCGCCATCAACCTTCAACGTGCTTCTTGGCTCCTACTGGTTCGATAAACCTTGGTTTCATACTGAGGGAAATCTTGCCGCTGTACGCATCACACCTTCCTCTTGGGGTTCCCAACGGACGCGTGCTGTACGCGTATCATGCGGCGCAACACCAGGGATTCCGGTGCCAACGTGGAACCTGCACAACACAATCAAAATACTTTGCTCCAACTTAACAGTGAGGTTGTCAATCTCACCGGCTTGCTGTAAACAAAGGATTAAACGTATGGTGTGGAGAATGATGTTTGTTTGCAAGAAACAACAGAGAACAATGATTGCAGTAGATTGTATTTCAGATGTAAAAGAATGGACCGGGGTCCACAGTTCACTAGTGGTGTCTCTCCAATAAGAAATAGCATGTTGGGTGAACAAATTACAGTTGGGCAATTGACAAATAGAGAGGGCATAACAATGCACATACATATCATGATGACTAATATGAGATTTACTTAGGGCATTACGACAAATAACATAGACCTCTATCTAGCATGCATCTATGCCTAAAAGGTCCACCTTCGGGTTAGCATCCGCACCCCTTCCAGTATTAAGTTGCAAATAACAGACAATTGCATTAAGTATGGTGCGTAATGTAATCAACACAAATATCCTTAGACAAAGCATTGATGTTTTATCCCTAGTGGCAACAACACATCCTCAACCTTAGAACTTTCTGTCACTGTCCCAGATTCAATGGAGGCATGAACCCACTATCGAGCATAAATACTCCCTCTTGGAGTCACAAGTATCAACTTGGCCAGAGCCTCTACTAGCAACGGAGAGAATGCAAGATCATAAACAACACATATATGATAGATCAATAATCAACTTGACATAGTATTCCATATTCATCGGATCCCAACAAACACAACATGTAGCATTACAAATAGATGATCTTGATCATGTTAGGCAGCTCACAAGATCTAACATGATAGCACAAGAGGAGAAGACAACCATCTAGCTACTGCTATGGACCCATAGTCCAAGGATGAACTACTCACACATCAGTCCGGAGGCGATCATGGTGATGTAGAGTCCTCAGGGTGATGATTCCCCTCTCCGGCAGGGTGCCAGAGGCGATCTCCTGAATCCCCCGAGATGGGATTGGCGGCGGCGGCGTCTCAGTATGTTTTCTCGTATCGTGTCTCCCGGTAATAGGGTTTTCGCGATGGAGGGAATAAATAGGCGGAAGGGCAGAGTCGGGAGAGGCACGAGGGCCCCACACCATAGGCCGGCGTGGGCCCCTCCTTGGCCGCGCCGCCTTGTTGTGTCGCCACCTCGTGGCCCCACTTCATATCTCCTTCAGTCTTCTGGAAAGCTCCGTGAAAAATAAGACCCTGGGCTTTTGTTTCGTCTAATTCCGAGAATATTTCCTGTGTAGGATTTCTGAAACCAAAAACAGCAGAAAACAGGAACTGGCGCTTCGGCACCTTGTTAATAGGTTAGTGCCGGAAAATGCGTATAAATGATATAAAGTGTATATAAAACATGTGAGTATTGTCATAAAACTAGCATGGAACATAAGAAATTATAGATACGTTTGAGACGTATAATTCTCCCCCGAGGCTGAGGGCTCTACCGGTAGCTATGTGGTTCATCTCTCTCTCCCATGGTGTGATCTTTATGTGATCATGAGCTTTGTAATCTAGTTGAATATGTAGATGTTACTCTTGTCTATTATGCACTCTAGAGGTTACTTTAATATGAACTCCGGAGTCACTCTCCACGGTGTGATGGTGACAGTGTGCGCATCGTGTGTGATTTCTTTATGACGTTGTGGAGCTTGTTTACTCCGGCTTGAGGTGTTCTTTTGCAGCCCTACACAATTAATGGTGTTTGTTATCCAACAAGAGAGTGTTTGAGAGTAGCATTTATTTATTCAGTTATGTGATCATTGTTGAGAGTGTCCACTAGTGAAAGTATGATCCCTAGGCCTTGTTTTTAAGCACTGAAACACCGTTTCCAACAAGTTCTGCTACATGTTCGCTTGCTGCCATTTTTATTTCAGATTGCAATTACTACTCATAATCATCCATATTACTTGTATTTCACTATCTCTTCGCCGAACTAGTGCACCTATACATCTGACAAGTGTATTAGGTGTGTTGGGGACACAAGAGACTTCTTGTATCTTAATTGGAGGGTTGCTTGAGAGGGATATCTTTGACCTCTACCTCCCTGAGTTCGATAAACCTTGGGTGATTCACTTAAGGGAAACTTGCTGCTATTCTACAAACCTTTGCTCTTGGAGGCCCAACATTGTCTACAAGAATAGAAGCGTGCATAGACATCAAGCTATTTTCTTGCGCCGTCGCCGGGGAGGTAAGGTAAAAGGTATTCACATCCTCCGACTACTAAGCTATTTCCTAGCACTGTTGCCAGTGTGTGAGTTCTCGAAGCTATTTCCTTTAGATTCTGCAATTATATCTTTTTGTTTCTTGTTTTTATTTCGCTAGTTAGGCTTAATGGAAAACAACAAAAAATTAGACATCTTTATGAAATTTATATTGAATTAGGACATGATGCTTTTGAAGAGAAAATTAAAAAACCTATGGAAGTTTTTCTGCATAATAGTGGTAGTAATGTTATTAGTATAAATTTTTTGGACACCATTATTTTTAATGCTATGGAAAAACCCAAGCTTGGGGAAGCTAGTTTATATAAAAATAATCTTTTTTGCTCCTCAACTTTGGATGAAGTATTTTGCCTTGATAATGCTTTGTCTCCAATATGTGGTAATTCGAATGATGCTTGTGATATTTTCAGTCCATCTACTATTGAGGATAAAATTCATTATGATTATTCTATGCCTCCAATTTATGATGATTATAATGATGGATGTGATAGTTTTACTCCCACTATTACTAATAAAATTGATTATGCTTGTGTGGAGAGTAATGATACTTTTATGCATGTGGATCATGATAAGAATGCTTTATGCGATAGCTATATTGTTAAGTTTATCAATGATACCACTGAAAATTATTATGAGAGAGGGATACATGGTTTTATATATCTCAATAATATTAAGTCACCTCTCTTTTTGTTGAAATTTTTGAAGTTGCACTTCCTTTGTCTTTCTATGATAGTAGCTTCATGCTTCAATAATTTGTTTTCTTACAAGATTCGTTTGCATAGAAAGTGGGTTAGACTTAAATGTGTTTGGTATTTGCTTTTTGATGCTCTCTTATATTCAACTCACATCTTTATAAGAGCATCATGAAAATTATCATGCCTAGCTAAAAGGCTTTAAAGAAAAGCGTTCTTGGAAGACAACCCATTGTTTTATTTATGCATTTTTTGTTTAATTTTTGAGTCAAGGTACTGCCTACTACTGTAGCAATACCTTTTAATCTTTATTTTCTTGCATTGTTGTGCCAAGTAAAGTCTTTGATATAAAGTTGATACTAGATTTGGATTTCTGCGCAGAAACAGATTTTTAGCTGTCATGGTTTTGAGTTTTTTTCTCTGTAGAAAAATCTAAAAATCCTGAAAAAATTCATGAGTAATCCTCAGATATGTACGCAACTTTCATTCAACTGGAGCTTTTTCATCTGAGTATGTTAAGTGCCTCGAAAAAATTCGTATTTACGGACTGTTCTGTTTTGACAGATTCTGCCTTTTATTTCGCATTGCCTCTTTTACTGTGTTTGAGTGGATTTCTTTGCTCCATTAAATTTCCGTAACCTTGGGTAATGTCCAGAAGTATTGGGAATGATTGTGTCCTTGCTGAACATGTGAATTTTTGACTATGCACTAACCCTCTAATGAGATTGCTTTGAGTTTGGTGTGAAGGAAGTTTTCAAGGATCAAGAAAGGAGGATGATATAATATGATCAAGAAAAGTGAAAAGTTCAAGCTTGGGGATGCCCCCGTGGTTCATCCCTGCATATTTCGAGAAGACTCAAGCGTATAAGCTTGTTCCCCTTCTTCATCAACAACTTATCAGGTCACCTCTAGTGAAACTATATTTTAATGCCGTCACATCTTATGCACTTTACTTGGAGCGTCTGTGTGCTTTTATTTTCGTTTTGTTATTTTCATTCTCTGAATAAATCGGATCCTAGCACGCTTGTGTGGGAGAGAGACACGCTCCGCTTTTTTCATTTGAACACTTGTGTTCTTTGTTTTATTTTTTCATGTTCATGGCAAAAGCTGAAAGCTGCTGCACTTATTGCTATTTAGTTGGAAACAGAAAATGCTTCATGTGGTAGTTGGTATATTTTCTTGAATAATTTGATACTCGGCAATTGTTTTGAGCTCTCAAGTAGATCATGTTTAAGCTCTTGCATCATGTAGTTTAAACCTATTAGTGGAGAACTACCATAGAGCTTGTTGAAATTTAGTTTGCATGATTGGTCTCTCTAAGGTCTAGATATTTTCTGGGAAAAGTGTTTGAGCAACAAGGAAGACAGTGTAGAGTCTTATAATGCTTGCAATATGTTCTTATGTAAGTTTTGCTATACCGGTTTATACTTGTGTTTTCTTCAAACAACCTTGCTAGCCAAAGCCTTATACTGAGAGGAAATGCTTCTCGTGCATCCAAAACCTTGAGCCAAAACCTATGCCATTTGTGTCCACCATAACTACCTACTATGTGGTATTTTTCTTCCATTCCAAGTAAATACTTCATGTGCTACCTTTAAATAATTAAAAACTTTATTACTCCTTATTTGTGTCAATGTTTCATAGCTCATGAGGAAGTATATGATGTTTTATCTTTCAATCTTGTTGGGCAGACTTTCACCAATGGACTAGTGACATATACATCCGCTTATCCAATAATTTTGCAAAAAGAGCTGGCTACGGGGTGCCCAGCCCCAATTAATTAACTTTCATTAATAATTCTCTTCACATGTTTTGCCCTGATTTAACAGTTAGCAACTTAATTTTGCAATAGACACTCCTCCATGGTATGTGAAATGTTGGAAGGCACCCGATGATTCGGTTAGCCATGGCTTGTGAAAGCAGAAGGTTGGGAGGAGTGTCATCTATAAATAAAACTAAAATACATGTGTAAACAAAAGAGAAGAGGGATGATCTACCTTGCTGGTAGAGATAACGTCCTTCATGGGAGCTGCTATTTGAAAGTCTGTTTGACAAGGGGGTTAGAGTGCCCACTACCATTCGTTGACAACAACAAAAACCTCTCAAAACTTTATTTTTATGCTCTCTATATGATTTCAAAACTTGAAAAGCTCTAGCACATGATTTAATCCCTGCTTCCCTCTGCGAAGGGCCTTTCTTTTACTTTATGTTGAGTCAGTTTACCTACTTCTTTCTATCTTAGAAGCAAACACTTGTATCAACTGTGTGCATTGATTTTTACATGCTTGCTTATTGCACTCATCATATTACTTTGTGTTGATAATTATCCATGAGATATACATGTTGAAAGTTGAAGGCAATTGCTGAAACTTAAATCTTCCTTTGTGTCGCTTCAAGACATTTTATTAAGAATCTATTGCTTTATGAGTTAACTCTTATGCAAGACTTTTTGATGCTTGTGTTGAAAGTACTATTCATGAAAAGTTTTTGCTATATGATTCAGTTGTTTAGTCATTATCTTTTTGTTAGCAAAGAGTCACTTCATTCATATCATATGCTTTACAATGGTATTGATCAAGATTATGTTGGTAGCATGTCACTTCAGAAATTATTCTTTTTATCGTTTACCTACTCGAGGGTGAGTAGGAACTAAGCTTGGGGATGCTTGATACGTCTCCAACGTATCTATAATTTCTTATGTTCCATGCTAGTTTTATGCCAATAGATACATGTGTTTATATGCACTTTATATCATATTATGGCATTTATTGGACTAACCTATTAACAAGATGCCGCAGTGCCAGTTTCTGTTTATTATGTCTGTTTATTGCAGAAAAGGCCCAAAAACCAAAGTGCTCGGGAAAATTCAGAAAAATCACAGAAATTCTATTTCGCCAGAAGACCCACGGAGCCAGAAGGGCCAGGCCAGAGGAGGCCCACGGCCTCCTCCCCATACCTTGGCGCGGCCAGGAGGGGGCGGCGCCGCCCTATGGGGTGGGCCCCTCAGGCACCCCCTCGCGCCGCCCTTTCGCCTATATTAAGCTCCTGCCCCGAAAACCCTGAGGGGATCGACGATTTCTCTAGAAGAGTTCCGTAGCTCCGCCGCCACCAAAAACCCTAATTCGGGGGACATAAGTCTCTGTTTCGGCACCCTGCCGGGACGGGGAATTGCCCCCGGAGCCATCTTCATCGACTCCATCGCCATCTTCATCGCCGTTGCTGTCTCCCATGATGAGGAGGGAGTAGTTCTCCCCCGAGGCTGAGGGCTCTACCGGTAGCTATGTGGTTCATCTCTCTCTCCCATGGTGTGATCTTTATGTGATCATGAGCTTTATAATATAGTTGAATATGTAGATGTTACTCTTGTCTATTATGCACTCTAGAGGTTACTTTAATATGAACTCCGGAGTCACTGTCCACGGTGTGATGGTGACAGTGTGCGCATCGTGTGTGATTCCTTTATGACGTTGTGGAGCTTGTTTACTCCGGCTTGAGGTGTGCTTTTGCAGCCCTACACAATGAATGGTGTTTGTTATCCAATAAGAGAGTGTTTGAGAGTAGCATTTATTTATTCAGTTATGTGATCATTGTTGAGAGTGTCCACTAGTGAAAGTATGATCCCTAGGCCTTGTTTTTAAGCATTGAAACACCGTTTCTAACAAGTTCTGTTGCATATTCGTTTGCTGCCATTTTTATTTCAGATTGCAATTACTACTTATAATCATCCATATTACTTGTATTTCACTATCTCTTCGCCGAACTAGTGCACCTATACATCTGACAAGTGTATTAGGTGTGTTGGGGACACAAGAGACTTCTTGTATCTTAATTGCAGGGTTGCTTGAGAGGGATATCTTTGACCTCTACCTCCCTGAGTTCGATAAACCTTGGGTGATTCACTTAAGGGAAACTTGCTGTTGTTCTACAAACATCTGCTCTTGGAGGCCCAACACTGTCTACAAGAATAGAAGCGTGCGTAGACATCATCGCTCCCCAGCCACGTCCCCCAAACACCGCCCCCAAATATTAAAATACTTTTTTTATGTTTTTGCATTTTTATTTCAATAAAGAGAAGAAATATTCCACAAACTAATACATAATTTAGAACGTGGTTTACATGAAGATATAGTTTGGAAACTGGTTTTCCACAAACTAATACATAGTTTGAACCATGGTTGACACAAATATAAAAGATTGCAAAAAAACTAAACCTAACTAGGCCGGGCATCGAAGGTTTCCTGTGTTCGCTGCCAAGAAAGAACACTCGAGGGCACACCCAGTCACCCAAACTGGAAAATCCAGCTGGTGAGGGTACCCCTGTTGGTTCTTAGAACATCCAAAAACCTTCGTGCATTTTTTTGCTGCGAAGAAACAACACTCTTCGGTCGTCGTCCTACTCAGTGCTGTCGCCGTGGTAGTTTCGGCGGCAACGCGTCTCGTCGAACACCTTGACGCTCACGTCCTTGTTGCTGAAGTAGGAGAACACGAGCATGAAGCCGGCTTCGAGGCGGTGGTAGCACGCGAACTTCTCCTAGCCGATGTGGAGGTACATCTTGCCGCACGCGTTGTAGATCACATCGATGATCAACCAGCAGCAGTGGCAGCCATCCTCCCGCAGATGCAGCGAGCCCGGGCGCTCGTCATCGGCGACGAAGTCGGCGAAGTCATCCGGCAGCCTCTGGATGCCGTGTGGGTCGCCCTTGAGGACGGCGATGAACTCGAACAACATGAGCCCCTCCTCGTCCTTCATGTCCGACGATGAGGACGACGGTGGCGTCGCAGGCGACGGCGAGCGTGCAGCCATGCCGCGGCCGTGGCCACGACCACGTCCGCGTCCGTGAGCTCGGCCTCCGCCTCTACCAGCCATGGCGTCGACTCTTGAGATGGTGGCGGCTAGGATTGGGGAGAGCGGCGCTAGGGTTTGTGTGTGAGAGGGATGATGAGAGGCGGCCCTTTTTTATAGGCCGGAGGGAGGCGGGGGAGCGGTGGCGCTCATTAACACCGGCACACAGAGCTAGGCGCGACGAGTCGCTTCGCTGCGCCTCTGTGGGAACTGCACCGTCGCTGCGCGCCAATAACTTTCGTCGCGAGGTAGGCGACGGTTAGATTAAAATTCAATGTGCCGCTGACGGGTAGGCCCTGCCACTCCCCGCATCGCTTTTCGGTGCGTCCGGTGACATAGGAATCCCAGATGGGTTTGCCGAATAAGGTACCCATGGATAACTGAAGACCCACGACCCGAAGTCTTTGAAGCTCGGAAGCCCAATAAGTATTGATATGGAAGATAGATGTATTAGGAAGTCTTGATGTAATACGAGGAGGACTCGTGTAAACCTTCCAAACATTGTAAACTTGTACGATACGAAACCCTCGGCTCCACCTTCTATATAAAGGGGAGTCGAGGGAGAAAGAGAGGATCAAATCATTGTTAACACCAACCCTAGTTTTTAGCAGTCAAACACTTTTTCGGCTGAAACCTTCGAGATCTACTTACCCTCTACTTTCCGCAAAACACTAGTCTACAACTTGTAGGCATTGACAAGTTGATACCTTGTCATCCGGTGTCCCCGGTGCGTCCCCTGTGGGGCGGAGACGGGCTCTGGCGTCGGACACCGTATCGGGACGCGCCGGACAAAAAACGGCTTTGGAGGATACGTCTGGAAACGTTTTTTTGTCCGACGCACCCCAAATCGCTTTGGGGGATGGTTCGGGGAGGCGACTAATGCTTCATATCAGTGGGAGGCTGGAATCGTCGCTGCCTCCGGGTCGCGTAACTTCTGTATCCTTCCATCTCTTGGTTCCAGTGAAGCCACGTCACCAGCAATTGGAAAGAAAACGTGGCTAGGACCCACAGTACTCTTTCTCTCTCCCCAATCTTTTGTCTTCGTGCCCGATTTACTCACGGGAACTCTGCCACACCACCGTTCCCCGGTGTCCATTGACGCTGCCGCCTGCACCACTCCCTCCTCCGCTTCGGCGATCAATGGAGCCGCCAGCATGCGCTCCGCCCCTAGCCCTCATCGTCGGCCGCCTCCCCCAAAGCTCTCTACCTCGCCTCATCCCATGCCGAGCTCCGCCTCCTCGGCGCGCGACCGCCGTCTCCCTCGCAGCTCCCACGCCCTCGCCACCCCCTCACCTAGCTCCCCTCGCTTGAGCGAGACCCCCGCCTCCCTGACCTCCTCATCAACTCTTCCAGCCGAAACGACCTCGTCGCTGGCCGTCCCTACGGAGCACCATGGCCGTCCTCACGATGGTGTTGCTGCAAGAGGATCGTGCGCACAACGGTGCTGCGAGGCTTAGGTGGTGATTGCGTGACCGGTGTGCAGCGAATATTCATACGGTGTTTGTCGTTGCTGCTTTGTGGGTTGTGGTGGTGCTACCGGCCATGTCCTGCGGTGCTACAGCCATGTTGGTGGAGCTGCAAGTTCTACGATTTTCAGAGTCATGTTGCTACAAAAGGTGGACGTCGTTGCTGCATAGGCCTCCGTGCAGACCTGCAAATGCTTCCGGCGGGGCGCAGATGCTATTGGTGCTATGAAATGCGAGTATTGTTGCTACAAACCGCTCACAATTTTTCTACAAAGGCCATCGGGTGGAGCTGCAAAGGCTTTCAGATAGAGCTACAAAGGTAGCCGTCGGATGCTCGATGTTATAATAGACAGTGACCAGAGTTGCCGTCGATGTTGCAAAGCAATGTTACTGGGGCTACCATGGAATAGGTTGGTGCTGCTGCCGTTGCTGCAAGGACCTCACCTGAGATCTCGTAATAAAATTGTGATCCTACAATAGTATATCTTGTTTGCCTACAATTGTTCTGCGTTGTTGCTACTTTAGTATAAAATTGTGCTGCGAGATCTCCGGCGAGGTTTCCGTCAGGTCTTCGACGAGTAGTAGACGATGCTACGATAGTACAAACTTACTGCTTCAAATGTTCTGCTGTTTTGCTACTTTAGTATAAATTGTTGCTACCAAGTAGCCGGCGAGGTATCCGATGAGGTCTTTCTCCGGCGAGTCTTTTGTTTTTTCTTTCTAGATGAACCATTTTTTCTTCAATGAAACAAAAGCGGGAGATATTTTGCTGCGACGAAGCAAAGATTAGATTTTAGATGAAAATTGACATGTGTCAAGCATGCAAGCAGGAGGCTAGGAGGCTGTGAGCCTCCGAAGGATTCCTAGCACTATCCAAAAAAAAAAGACAAAAGCCTTCCGCCTATAGGGCGGCCGCAACTCTTTGGATGGGGATGGAATGGCGGGGCATCCCGAATGCTGAATGGCGCGTATACCAGGTCCCTGGCGTATACCCACCTCGCTGGCGCAGACTAAGATAGTCCTACTCACGGCGCTGATGACTTCTTCAGCCTGAGCCTCATCATTTCCTCCGCGAGGTAAATACTTGATTGGCCTTTCGATTTTTTAGTCCACCCAAATCACCCTCTGTTGCCTTCAAAGTTCAAATCCAAATCCATGAATATCAACCATAACATCTAGGATTTCACATCTAAGGTTTCATGTCTAAATCTTACCAAATCAACGAAAATATTGGATGAAAAAAAGAGGATCGGAGGAGAATACCTCAACGGATGGGTTGGGAAGGCACTCCATGGACAGTTCTACAGAAATCCACGAAATCTTGAGAGGGATTTGAGAAGGGAGAGAAGGGAGGGAGCCTAGTCGGGAGAGGGAAGAAAGAAGAGAAGCAGAGGCTCGGGCTGGAGGCGGCTCGGGCGC
Organism: Lolium perenne; assembly: GCF_019359855.2. Lineage (NCBI taxonomy): Eukaryota > Viridiplantae > Streptophyta > Magnoliopsida > Poales > Poaceae > Lolium > Lolium perenne. Next base: position 186,057,854 of record NC_067246.2, on the reverse strand, counting down.
CACACATACGAGGATGTGTGGCGCCTATGCGAGCGGCGCCACATGCCCTGCCACATCGGCTGGCCATGCCACTTAGGCAGCTGCCCGCCAAGCAGGCCACGATGTGTGGCAGTGAAGTGTGGCGCCGCTCGTATATGCGCCACATGAAAGGGTTAGCCGAGTGCAATAGTTTCGTCGGAGGGTTATTGTTGCAATAGTTTCGCCAAAGGTCATATTTTGTCAAAATCGCCGGATTTGGTTGACTAGTGGGGCGCGACCACTCCCATGTTAGGACAGGCGATGTAGGGTAAAGGAAGGTAGCTTTGAAGTTCCCTCGTTGAGAGAAGTGCTCGCCTAGTGACGGGAGCTTCAAAAGACAATGTCACCATGAAGCTCCGGTTCTCCCATCGACCTGACCCTTGGAGAGGGGTCGGTGCTGCTTCCTTTGAGTTGGTTGATTAAAGCGATAGCGAATGAAGTAGTATAATCTTTTATCACAAACGAAAATCCGTTTTGTGATGATGGTATTAATTTCGATCTGAAGTTAACGTCATTCCTTTTGATGTAGCACTCTCTCAAACTAGTAATTCGTCTCAAGAATGAAGTAAATGAAACTAAGCAATTGTGTAGTGATTGTGTATGTGTGTGTACTCCCTAGCTTGCTAATTAATCCTGGATGCCTAGAGCGTGCTCCAAGGAAGAGGACGATGAGGCATCCACGGTCAAAGTGTGCACCGTAGGCGAATGGAGCGACGGGTGAGTCACGGTGAAGCTGTAGTCGCCGTGGACGAGGTCGAGCTCGGCCACGCCGTTGGCGTCCGTGGTGGCAGCCTCGGGGTGCGTCTTCCATTCAGCGATGAGTTTGTCCACGAGGTTGCCGGCGGGAAGATTGTTGAAGTCCTTGTCCGTGAGGCACATGACATAGCAGCCGTGCTTGTGCCAGGCGGCCCACATGACGATGCCCTCCACGTTGGGGTGGCCGTAGCCTTCCCTCAGCACGTCCTCCAGGTACTCCACCTGGTAGGGGCCCGTCTTGGGGGAGACGTCGACCTCGGTGAGCCAGATGGGCAGCTTGAGCTGCGCTAGCATGTCCAGCGTCGCCCTCACGTAGGGGATGTTGGGCGTGGAGAAGTGGCTCTCGAGGCCCACGGCGAGCTTGAGGCCGGCGTTGCCGGGGTAGGAGCGTATCTCCTCCATCTTGCGGACGTACTTGCTGGACATGGCGGTCATGTCCCCGGCCCACTCCAGAGTGCTGAACTCGTTCATGAACAGCGTCGCCGTCCCGTCGATCTGCGCCACCTGCTGGTAGATCTGCGCCGACACGTTGGGAGTGCCTAGCCTGGTCTCGTAGAACTCGCCGTGGAGGTTCTCGTTCATCACGTCCCAGGCGATCACCTTGCCGGCGTAGCGCGTGACGACGGAGTTGAGGCGCTTCTGCATCGCCGCCCTGAGCTGGTCGGGGCTCAGCGGGTTCACCCACGCCATCTGCGTGTTGTTGGTGTCCCAGAACACGTTGTGGCCGCGCACCTTGATGTTATGCTTCTGGGCGAGGCGGAGCATGGCGTCGGGGACGGTGTAGTCCTCGTGGTCACGCTTCCACTCCGTGTAGTACCACTTCATCTCGTTCTCGAAGCTCGCCACCGTGAACCGTGAGGTGAACCACTTCTCGTAGGCCGGGATGTCAAGTATCTCCTTGGTCATGGCGTTACCCAACGGGAACCCTGGCCGGAGCAGCTCGATCCTCACGTTGGCCTTGGCCAACGGGACACCGTCGGGGCCCCGGGCGAGGACCTTGACGGTGCTCTTGCGGGCCTTGTCGGCCGACAGGCGGCTGTGGTTTTTCCACTCGGCGAAGGAGAAGGGCTGTAGGGAGACGCTGTCCACCAGGATGTCCACCACACCATCGGTCTCGAAGAAGAACTCGGCTTGTCCGGAAGAATAAGCAGTCATGCCGCCCTTTAGCATGCTCCAACAGCCGGACTTGGCCACGGTGGTTCCGCCGATGATGTACGCGCCGTTGGGAGCCTGGAACATCGCTTTCACCTCGGCAGTGCCGGATGAAACCTGCAACCATGCTGCAACAGAAACATATATTCGATCACAAGTTCAGAACTATATATATACAGATATGCATCAATGCATGCGTACTTTCTTTTCGGAGCGATGGAAGATACGCAATTCACTTCACCTGAGAGGGCATAGTGGGTGTTGGTCTGCATCTGGATCTTCTGGTACACGCTGCGCGACGGTTGCCCCTTGCTCTTCGCTGACGCGTACTTGTTGCCGGACGGCGAGCTGCTCACGCCTGCCTGCACGCCCACCGGCACCAACCAGCCCATCAGGCCGCTGTTGAACTCGCTGTTCTGGATAATGCCACCTTTGTACAGAGAATTCATCGGGCTGCTCAAGCACTGGACAACAAGATAAAACCAACAACATGATTTACTCCATGCATGAGATTATCGTGGACATGGCTAGATGCAATTGAGTATCGTGAGATCATGTACGAAATACTTCTAATTACTTTTGGAGATCAGCGCATTTTCTCAAATATTTTACTTAATTTTGGTGATTAATGTTTGTCATGAACGTATATTGTAAAATATTGTAATAAGTTCACTGTTAGAGAAAAAACATGGACCAAGACTAATATGTAATTTCCTTGGGATAGAGATCACCCATTTGTAAAAACAAGTGTATAGAGTTGAATTATAGAGTACATACAGTGGCGAAGGACGGAAATTTTTTGAGGTAGGGTAAACTAATAATACCATCTCAATGCCAAAGCTTTACTTTTTTTGTAAAAGAATAATTTTATCGATTAAGATTTTTAAATATCCATCGTGAGCAACTAGGTCTTAATGATCTTTGTCGTCAAGAAATCCTTCCAATTCACCATCTCAATGAGGTGATAATGTCTTTGATGAAATCATGATGTGTCTTTCAAATATCAAAAAAATCTCTAAATTTTGAATTCTACACGTTTGAATAATAAATATCACAAAGTTATGCTGCATATACCAAGATTCATGACAAATCTCTATACTAGAAATATACTAAGATTCATGATAAATCTCTATAGTAGAAATATAGAAACATTGTTATTTACATTGAACCTAGAATATGAGTCCATGTTTCCAGTTCAAAGTTGATTTTACACAATGTTCACTAAAACAAGCATAACTTTCTCACACAGAGTCTGTTTTCGATGGACACCACTCAAAATATTAAAAAAAATATGTGCATCAAAATGTATTCACCAAAAATCAAGATAGGGCGGCTGCCCCGCCTTGCCCTAAGGGGAGCTTCGCCCCTGAGTACATAAGATCTAGTATAAGTCATGGCTTAAATTTCCGATGTAAACTATCACCAAATTTCTTTTACTGTCTACTAAATCGCTTATTCCACGCCGATATTTTACCGGTAAGAAACCACTGATATATTTTGTCTTTTGCCAGAACCCAGAAAGAAAACAAAACCTATCAGACATTAAAAAAAAAAAGCTACTTGCCTCAATGCTCGCTGTATGATCATAGGGAACAGACATGACCATCCATCCTGCACATATATATACATTAAGGGAAAATAGATTCGTCATATCTTGCTATATGCGATAGGTGGAAACTTGAAAAATACAAATCGTAAGAAACCTCTCTGGAATTGGAACAACAAACCGGGGTAAAATAAACTATAGAAAACTAACCTTCAAACAGGGAAATGCATAGCAAAAATGTGAGCAATTTCCCCATGGCGACCACGAGTGTGTATGTGCCTTCGTCTACTCAACTGGAGGAGAGATGTTTAGTTGATGGAGAACGGGGTAAATATATAGGCAAACGGTAACAGGTTCGTGCTTCAGAAAGACATGGCTGTATGTTTGGTAACTTTTTCGATCTTTGACTGAAGCGGAAGACAAGGCAGGAGGAGCAACAGTTGTACATTATGTGTGGATGCAGTTAAATCTTGCTATTTATGGGCTATAATGCACGCGGCATGAACGCATGCTCAGATCAGGTCGATCTTTCGAATAATGTCAATTAAATTAGTTCCAAAGTATGCAGTATTCAGAATATCTGGGTATAGTAAATAATTAACAAAAAAGATATAGATAACCAATATGATACTCAAATTATTTTGGAGAATATTGTTGTATTCGATATATTTGGGTCTAATAAATAAAGAACAAAAAAGATATAAATAACCACTACGATATCCACATTACTTTGGAGAATATTGAATACCCAATTAATTCTGTGATCTAGTATTCTTAGGAGTTTTTCTCTAAAAAAAGTATTCTTAGGAGTTTCTCTTTGCTAATTTTGAACTGTCGTGGCTAGAAGTAATGAGTCTCTATGTGAACATACTTTGCTTCAGGAGCTTATGTATTTTGAACTGTCGTGGAGTAGATTATAATGACGCAAGTTGCCGTGTCCGTCTAATTTTGGTCTCTACTGAAAGACACCAACTACGTGATTTTTTTAATAATACGATTTTTAATCAATTTTATAAAATTTTCGATAAAAGGAATATATTTACATCGAGAAATACCAATTACATCGAGCCTCTGCAACAACGCAATACTCTAATGATAGTAAGGATACACATAATTTAAAAAAAATAAAAAAATAAGAAACAAAAAGTCTCACTACGGTGGTTTCAGCCCTAGCAGCAATAATACATCCACCACCAGAACAACACCTGAACTCCACGCTCTCCAAAAAGCGACGCCTCCAAGAAAAAAATAGTGCACAAGCACCGTCGTCACCCGCTAAAAATATCTTAGATAGTTCCTGCTCTCAAAACAATGCCTCAACAAGGCCATTGCCAGTCACAATCAGTTAAGGCTAGACCTTAGATTTTCATTCTGAAAGGTAAGACTCTGAACTTCACCTGTGCTGCCACCACCACTTGCATATTGCTACTGCGAAACCCAGAAAACCAAGCAAGTCTGTCAACAATACAGAGACTCGAACCTCCATTGCTAGTCCCCCAATCCGGTCTTCATGATATTCTCCGTCTTTGATTTCACCATGGACCAAAATATCATCTAATGGCAACACAGAACAGAACTTCGCATCGCACCCTCCAAAACCAAACGGTCGGAATAAAAGCATTGGTGTGCACGATCGAATACCATCCAACCCAGCAAACTCCAGGCATAAGATGCACTATTACATTTGCCGGCGGAGCTTTCTGAAACTCATCACTCCGGCCAGATCAAGACGGACATGCCTCATGCAGGTCTTCATCTTCGCATAAGAGAAATCCTAGAACTGCCACCATTATTCAGCTCGGGCCCAACGCCGCTGACCATCCTAGGCCGGCCAACGAGACGCCTTGCAGCTGACCGACCCTCCACCAGCGACAACCAGGATCACAAAGAGGATAAGGAGAAGACCGACCTAGGGCTTACACCCTAACGCCGCCGACCATCCTAGGCCGGCCAACGAGACGCCTTTCAGCTGACCGACCCTCCACCAGCGACAACCAGGATCACAAAGAGGATAAGGAGAAGACCGACCTAGGGCTTACACCCATCCGGCCCGTTGTAACGGCCCAGGATCATACCCCTATTAGATTTGCTTGTTGTTTTTCTTTTATGCATCATCACGCATCAGGCATCATCACATCCATGTTTTTAACAAATAAAATTATTTTACAAACCCTAAACTATTTTCTTTTCCCTGTCATATGGTTGAATAAAACCTTCCCTTCTCTTTCTTTTAACAAAACCCTAACAAACAAAACTATTTTATTTTGGTATCAAATATTTTGGCGATGCTTGTAATTGCTTCTCTCTCTCCACCTTGTATTCAAAATTCAAAATGTATTTGAGTTGATTCAAATATTTTTGGCAAACAGTTTTTGAAAAAGAAAAGAAGAAAACCTAATCTAACAAGACAGCCAACCCTCCTGGCCCTTCTCTTTTCCTCTCCAGCAGCCCATCCTTGGCCCAGTCCTCTTCCTCTTCCCTTTCTCTCAGCCCATCTCCCTCCACCGCAGCAGCCCACCTCTTCTCCTGACCCAGCCCACTCCCTCTTGGCTCGTACCCCTTCGAGGAGAAAAGATCCTCCCCTCTCTGTCGTCTTCTTCGCAGGCGGGAGGCGTGACCCATCCGTGGCCGATGTCACCGCACCACCATGCCACACCGCGCCTCCACCTGCTCTTTCCCTCCCTTTTAAGCTACTCTGGAAACCCTAGCATCTCCCCTCTCCCTTCCTCGCTCCGCCACCACTTTCCCCTCTCCTTTCTTCCTCTTTGTCTCGTTCTTCTACATCACCGAGAACCACCGCACCCACCTCGCCATGGCGCCGACGTCTCTGGCCTCCCCTCTCCAAGCCGAGGACACCCAGAGAATCTCCGTGACTCCCTCATCATCCCAGTGTCCCGAATCGAGCAGGGAGCTCTCTTCCACGTCGCCATCAACCTCGATTTCCGCCACGGCCATCGGCGTGTTTCTCCGATTCCGGCAAACCCCGACCTCCTTCGGCGCCGGCGACTCTCCGTCGACCTTCAGAGTTAGCCCGCGCACCCCTGGAACCCCTTGCTGCCCCCTAGCTTCCGGTTCTCACCTCTTGCCATGGTGAACGTCGCCTCCCTCCACATATCCTTGTCATCGGTGATGCTCCGATGAGGATCCTGCCACGGCATCGCATCCCTCTGGTCTGCGCCAACGAGGCGTATCCAACGCGCCCACGCCCACATCCGAGATCCTCTGCAACATCCCCGTGCGCGCCATGCCATGCCGCAGTGACCACATCTGCTGGAACACGCACGACATGCTCGTCGTCGGCAATGCAAAAAACTAACTACCACCGTTTCACCCTCCTCGCATCTCCCCCCAGGCGACCGAGGAGGCAAACCCTAGCCCACCGTCCCCGCTCGTCCCTTCTGTCTCCCCTTCCCCTCGTCGCCCCCAGAGACGTCGCCGGCCTAAGGCCACGACGCCGGTGAAGGGGGCGGCGGGGATCTGAGCTCCTGGCCCCCACGCGGTTCCTGGCTGGCGAATCTCCGCGCCGGGTCGCTGTAGCTCGGGTGGGGTCGTCGGGCGTCTCCTGGGCCAAGGGCCGGGCTCCGGCGCGGCCGGAGGTGTGATAGGCGTCTGGTGGCGGCGGCCTTCCTTCCTGGGTGGGGGCTCTTCCCCTCTGCGCTTGCCGTGGAGGCTTCGGGCAGCGAGGCAGCGACCTCGTGAGGTGAGGCGATGTCCGCGGATGTGGTGGCCCGGGGATCTGGCCGTGCGGGTGGCAGTTCTTCGGTGGGTGCAGGCTTTGCGCCGGCGGCTGCGGCCTTCTCGCGCTAGATCTGGAAGGTCAGTTCCCTCGATTTTGGCTCTCTCCTCCTCGCAGGTCTCACCTTTTGGCGTCCTTGGCACCAGAGTAGACGTTGTGCGGGATCTGGTGGGGAGCTTTGGGGCCGGAAGAAATTCTTGGTCTTTGACCACTGCGGCGACGACGCCTTTGGCGCCGCTCACCTTCCTGGAGGCGCTGCAGAGGTCCCAAACCACCCACCCCCACCACCGTTCCGAGCGAATGCTCATAATCCTTCAGATTGGACGGCGGCGGCGCCATGAGCGTCATACCCTTCTTGGAGGCGCCGTCTGGGGGCGGTGGTTGCTGGTGAGTGAAGCCGTGTGTGGTGGGTTCTGTGGCTGGGGTGCTGCTGCTGGAGGCGCTGGTCGTCCGCGCTTGGCTCCCCTGCATCCTTTTTGAGCTGTGTCTGCTTCTAGCTTTCCCTCCGTCTCGGTTGGTCTTGTTCGTGTTGGTGGCGGTTGTGGTGTGCTCGTCGCTGCGATAAGGGCTTTGTGAAGCATCCCTCTGTGTTGGTCTCCGGGTCGGTACAACCTCCTTGTTCAAGGGTGAGCAGCTCATCGTTTGACGGTTCGGCGCCCTCGATCCAGGGCGAGAGGGTAGGGACCCTCTTCGGCGAGGAAGGAGGTTGGTACTCTACCTAAGTCACTGGAAGATGCCACTTGGTGCTGGCTTCAATGGTGTCTGGCCATTCCTCTATTGCCGTCAGCTTTCGGCTAGGCTCCGGGCTTGGAGGTCTTCGTCTACCTCAAGCTGGGCTTGTTTCTTATCTTTTTTTGTGCTTGGGGTGTGCGTGGTGTTGTAAGCTGCTTGCAACATCCTTGTATCATCGGCCGTATGGCTTTATTGATTTTAAGCTGGGCATTCGTGCCTTTTGTTTAACATGCTCATCGTCGAACACCTTCAGTGCTGCAGCGCATGGTTCGCCACATCGTCGTAAAGTCAGCGTCCGCTGGACCCACCCACCAGCCTCTGCGTCTCGTCGCCCCCTCGGTGAGAAAACCCATATCATGATCTGGTTATTTGCATCGAGGCCCCTGCCTCTTTAATATCCTAAACCCGACGTCCCTGGTCCATGCAGTTTGCACGATAACCCCCTATATGTTTGGGAAATAAACCCGGGGTCCTCCCCCCGATTGAAAATTGTTTCTGGGCCCTTTCTATTTAAAATAAATCCGTTTTCTGTATTTAAATAGCTAAAAACTAATCTGTTAATAACTTTTGTTTGGTAATTCAAAATGAAAAGTGTTGTATATGAAAATTCATGAGAAAAATGCACTGAACATGAATATGCCATTCATATATCTATTTGCATCTTGCATCATGTCGTGACGCGATAGTTTGTGCATACCACCTAACATATATGCGGAGTATTTAGGATTTCCAACTAGGATTTCCCCGCTTCGTTTAATATTGAAGTAGCGCACCCCTGCCATGTTGTGCCATGCTAATCAACACTTAACTTTGTTGGTAGAAATGTAACTCCAACTATAATTTGTTTGTCTGGGGTTTCGACTCCGATTAATATGGATAAAATGCATCGCATCATCTTTGCCATGTCATGCATATCATCTTGATCATGCTGGATCTTCTTTATCCGTAGTAGTAAGACTTGCATACGTTGTGTGTTCCAGCATTTTGCTTCTTCCCGGATAGGATCGCGAAGTGGTGTTGTGAGATACGACAAGTACCCCGGCTGATCTTCGACAACCTTGAACATGCAAGCATTTCCTAAACTCATGTCTCTGCAGGAGTCGCTCACCTATTTTATTTTGCTTTTTTGTCACGTGTCCGATCCACTAGTTACCTCAAGCAGCACATATTGCCACCACCACCCTCCTACAGCTGTTGTTTGGTTTTCGAGTCTGCCTTGCGAGTCGTAGCGCATGCTTAGGGAGTTGTTGTTATCTCTATATATGTTGGGTTGTTGGGATGATATCACATGCTATATTAGTTGTTGGAGATAATCATGCTTTACCTTAATGTTAACAACTAAAATTGTAAGTAGAGGCATTTGTGAGCCCCTTTGCAAAAGCATCGAAACTTTGACTCGCTAATATCCCCTAGGACCCGAGTTCTTGTTATTTGTTCCGAGATTGAGCGCTCTATCCGTACGTGGGGGAGTGGGACCCCCATCACCCACTACCTTTCCTCGAGTCTGTTTATTGGGAGCCACAACCTTGGTTTTATTTGCCCATATGCATGATTGCACGATTTACTTCCTGTTGCCTTCGGGTGTTTATATTCTGTACCGTACTCATATTGCGTGCCGACTTATCCTTGGCCGGTCGTTAGTGCCCGCCTTGGAAGCCATCGCAACCTCTGGATTCGTATCGGAGTACGACCGAACTTCGTCACGGGTAGCTTAGTTGGGTGGCTCCCATTAAACTTTCTCTTGCACTGGGAACGATATTGTTGTGAGACTCCGCATTTGCACCACGCGTTCAAGCATGCGTATGGTTACATTTGGGCAACCCCTGCAGGGTGTACATCTTATCGATAAACCGTGTCCGCGGTTATGGATGACTTGGAGCTGTATGGTTTGATCATAGAACAACTTACACTTTTATGTTGCTGCTAATAATTTGCTAATAACTTGCATAGTAATATAGCATTACTACAACGGTTACCTAATAAAACTTGTCAACCGTGTGAGTGCCCTTGTTAGTACTTCTTCCTTTGTGAAGGGGGAATGCATCGGTTGTGTTATGTTTGCAGAGTTGAAAGGACACGGATGTCGCCTAGAGGGGGGGGGTGAATAGGCGATTTAAAACTTTTACGAGATGGGCTTAACAAATGCGGAATAAAACTAGCGTTTACTTTGTCAAGCCCAAAGCATATATACTATGGTTCACCTATGTGCACCAACAACTTATTCTAAGCAAGAGTTCACCTATGTGCACCAACAACTTATGCTAAGCAATACAAGCAAGTATGTGATAGCAAGATATATATAACTTCAAGCACGATGGCTATCACAAGGTAAGGTGCATAAGTAAAGAGCTCGGGTATAGAGATAACCGAGGCACGCGGGAGACGATGATTTATCCCGGAGTTCACACTCTTGCGAGTGCTAATCTCCGGTGGAGAGGTGCGGTTGCTTAGTGCTCCCGAACGCCACAAGAGGCTCACCTTGAGGTGTGGTTGCTCGATGCACACCAACGCCACAAAGGCCTCACCCCAAGATGCGGTACTCACACCACACACCGAACGCCACGAAGGCGCCTCACCTAAATCTCCGGTGACCCTCGCCACAAAGGCCTAGGTCACGGTTCCACTAAGGGATTTCCTTCGAGGCGGAAACCGGGCCTTACACAAAGATTGGGGCACACATCCACAACTTAATTGGAGGCTCCCAACAAATCGCCACAAAGGCCTAGAATCCGTCTAGGGTTCCAAGAACCCAAGAGTAACAACTTCCTTGCTTTCACCTCCACGAATCACCGTGGAGAACTCAAACCGATGCACCAAATGCAATGGCAAGAACACCACAAAGATGCTCAAGTCCTTCTCTCTCAAATTCCAACAAAGCTACAAAAGCTATTGGGGGAATAAGAGAGGAAGAACAAAGGAATTCACAAAGAACACCAAGATCAAGATCTAGAGAGTTCCACTCACAAAGAGATGGATTTGATTGGTAGAAATGTAGATCTAGATCTCCTCTCTCTTTTCCCTCAAATGGGGGCAAGAATCATGGAGGGATTGAGAGATAGAGCAAGCTTCTCTAGTTCAACAATGGAGGAGAGAGAGAGTGAGAGAAGCACAGCCCAAGGAGGAAGAAGGGGGTATTTATACCCCCAAGAAAATCGAGCCGTTTGGGCAAAAACAGGGCCGGATATTCCGGCCCAAGTTGGGGCCGGATTATCCGGGGCCGGATAATCCGGCCTCGGGGACAAAACCTGGACAAAATCCGGCCAAAAATCCGGCCCCTATCCAGAGCTGCTTTTCTTCCGGTCCTTAGACGATTTCGGGGGCCGGATATTTCCGAAATATCCGGCCCGGATAATCCGGCCCGGATATTTCCAAAATATCCGGCCTAAGAAAACTGCAGAAACACCAAAACTAAAACGGGCATAACTTTTGCATCCGGACTCCGATTTCGATGATCTTGGGCTCGTTGAAATCACAACAATGAGCTCTACAACAATATGCATAGAAACATCATAGTCCAGCAAAGGAGGATAGAAACAAATGAAGAAAGGTTTGACCTATCTCAAAAAGACATACCGGTAAAACCTCCAATCTTGAAAATGCAACAAGTTGCCCATGGAAAAACCATTCTCAATGAACTAGAGCTTGTCATGAGAATAAGCACAAGCTCTAAAACATCACATGGATAAGATCCAAATAAAACCAAGAAAGATGATGAACCAAACTCGAAAACGCAACAAGTGATCTATGCGAAATCCGTTTTCGATGAACTAGAGCTTGTCATGAGAATAAGCACAAGCTCTAAAACATCACATGGATAAGGTCCAAATAACAACCAAGAAAGATGATGAACCAAACTCGAAAACGCAACAAGTGATCTATGCGAAATCCGTTTCGATGAACTAGAAGCTTGTCATGAGAATAAGCACAAGCTCTAAAACATCACATGGATAAGGTCCAAATAACAACCAAGAAAGATGATGCAAGGATGCAAAGGTTTGAGCTCTCTCCGAACGATACGATCGAGTTACTCACTCGAGAGCCCTCTTGATAGTACGGCAACTAAACTATAAACCGGTCTCCAACTACACTATGAGACCGGTGAGAAACAAACCCTATCAAGAGCAAACCTTATACTTGCGCATCCCACTTGAGCTCGATGACGACGATCTTGACCTCAACAAGATGGAACGCCTTTCTTGCTTGTGCTTGCTTGACGAAGTCTTGTGGATTGCTCCCCCATAATCCACCATGGGAGAGCTTCTTCTTCGGCGCATCTTCACATATCCATGATCACCATATGGATGGCAAGACTCAAGCAAAGGATCTCTTCGAGATGGCTCATCTTGAACTTGCACTTCATTTCTTCATTCTTCATCATGTTGATGTCTTGAAGTAGCTTGAGGGCTCACTTCATCTTCATCTTCAAGACATACTTGACACTTGATATCCTTCATCAATTTCTTCTTATTGCAACCTTGAAGCCAACATATGGTTCAAGAATTGCCTATGGACAACTCCTACAAATATAACTCAATGCAAACATTAGTCCATAGGGATTGTCATTAATTATCAAAACCACACATGGGGGCTCCATGCACTTTCAATCTCCCCCATTTTGGTAATTGATGACAATCTCTTTGAGAGGGTTTATATAAGGAATTTAAGTAACAAATAAGTTGAATATATAGAGCAAACTCCCCCATAATATATGCATGTGTGAATGATCTTGACTTTCATTGCATATATTGGCATTCAAAGCCTAGTGGAGTTTCCTCTAAATATTCAACTATGCAAAGCAACAAGATGCAATGCAATAAAGGCACATGCTTAAGCACAAAGCAAAGACATAACCAAATTCCCTTAAACCCTCCAAACTTCTCCCCCATTGGCACCAATTGCCGAAATGGGTGAAAAATTTAAAAGGCTAATATAGTGAGAGTTCCTCCATAGCGTGTGCATTTCTCATAATTTGAGTGGAATCAAATGCACATATCCAATGGCGAATATTCGGAAGGAATCACACTATAGATAGGATCAAAGATTGCAAAAAGATAACAAAGTCAAGAAGCTTCAACAAATGAAGCAAGCAACCAAATGAGTCACAAAGAGGATACCAAAAGAAAGATAGATATTATGATAAGATCAAGAAGATTGCTCTAAATAATATGAGGAAGCTCCCCAAGGTTTGTGCACAAAACTAGACAATTTGCATTGGAGTATAAAGTGCACAAACATGGAATCATCACTCCCATAATATCATTCAAAAACAAAAGATACCAAGTGAATCAAACTCTAATGATCACCACAAGATAGTGCTCTAAGTCAAATGAGGAAGCTCCCCAAGGTACATGCATAAATTAAAATGTTGTATTTGAATACAATATGCATAACATGGAATCCTCACTCCTCATTACCATTTAAAACACAAACATTTGGAATAGATCATAGATAGAGAAATAAGCTTAACACTTGCAACAAACAAATAGTTGAGCAAAAAGTAAGAGGCACCATAATAAAAGGCTCAACCAAGAAGATATGTGAAAGGCATGATAAAGCATATTATAAGACTATTATATGGATGAGCAAAAAGCATCATCATAGTCTTCAATGAATTATATTTCTTAGCATGACCAATCAACATGCAACAAATAAAAAAGATATCAAATGGAGATGTATCATCTCTTATGTGTATAAGTTTCTCTAAGTGGACAATATCACAAAGATATTTATCCACAAAGAAACATGCACACACCAAATAGATACACAAGAAAAATAGCATGATATCCAAGACTTAAGTCATGCAATATACCAATAAGATTTTTGCTTAATAGCATGGCCAAAGGCTCAATATTATCTTATTGTACATTCATGAACTTCAACCACAAACAACTAAAATACATCACAAATATCAACAAGGGATAGAAGATAGTTGGGATGCATTTGAGAAAGGCAACAAGTATCACAAACGGGGATACCAAAAGAAGTAACTAAATTTGCACTTTCATCTATATTGCACATGTGAGAGCCTTGAGGAATTGATATGCAACAAAATTGCTAGATAGGCATAGTTGGGATGGATGAATCATGAGCATGATTTAAAATACTTCCCAACACATGCACTCATCTCAAATTACTCACATTCACAATAAAGAGGTTTCATTAAGACTTTTGCAAGAAGCACAACATTTGCAAATCAAGAGATTCATGCCAAGATGCAACCATAAGGTTGGATACAAGAAAAGTATGCATGAGAAGATACTTGTTACCAAGATAGCATTGGTGTGGATGTAGTAGATATGTGTTCGTTGATCATCCTAGCTTGCCTCACGTTACCATTGAGTCACCACTTCTTTCCAAGAGTGAGACAAGCATTCAATGCATATCCATTGTACCTAACACAAAGGTAAGTACAAAATGGTCCCCAAACTAATTGGGTCCGAAGTAGTTAGACACACTACAACATATAGGACAAACTCCACAATTCTATGTGCATATAGATATGAAATTGAATTTCATGCACATCTTAGTCAAATTAGGATTTGATGGAGTTTACCCTATATATTGGATCAAAGAAAGTGACACATGCCATAAGATATACATATATTAAATATGCATGCACAATACTTTCAAGAACCAAAGGAAGATACAATTTGGACAAAACACCAAATAAACCAAGAGACAATGGTTGTCCAAATTATATCAAAGAATCAAATCAACACAAGATTGACTCCAAAGACTTATCTCATTATAAGAAGCTAATTTAAACCTAAGCACAAAGGAATGAGATAACCAACTCCCAAGAGAGCAAGGTTCCAACAAATAAACCAAACCCTCGATACTTTTTATGATGGCACAAAGTACCAAAAAGAAAATTTATGTCTCCCAAAACCAAATTTTGATAATGATCAAGAGATGTTAAGCATTCTAACAAATATAGGAGAGCTCCCCCAAGATTAGTGCATTATCTAGGATTTTGCATATGAATACTAAATGCACAAAACTAGGATCATCACGCTACCTATATCTACTAAAATGCTAAGAAAGTTTGAATAGACAAATTAGATCCATAAGATGCAAGGAAGACACATGGGAGTCAAAGCACAACACATTCATGGCAATAAATAAGACAATTTAAACACAAGAGCCAATGTAAATATGATCAATAAATTTCTACCCAATAATAGATTGCCAATTGTCCTAGGATAAGAGGTATTAGGAAATATTTCGGTGGTAGTTTGTAAGTATACATAAGATCATATTTACAACGAACAAAGCATATGGTAAAAGATAAGAGTTAACCATCATGCAAAGAAAGTTTCTTGATAGCTTCATTTAGTCATACCAACATGCAAGGCAATTAATAGTATTCATACCAACATGCAAAGCAATTAATAGTATTCATACCAACATGCAAAGCAATTAATAGTATTCATACCAACATGCAAAGCAATTAATAGTATGACTTGAAGCACATGGTTTTCCAAAAATGTATTGAGGGACACGTTGTGAAAAACCATGCCAAGAAAAACTTACACAAATAAGATCCACAAAGATATTAGCAATGAAGCCATTTAAGCAAATTGGAGCTTGTTTGAGCAAACATGCCACATAGGAGAGATAATCTACAATATCAATTCTATGTGACACAACCTCAAATGTTCACATTTCCTAGGCTTGTAATATGCACAAAGCTTATTACTCCCCCATAATGTGATAAGGAATTTATTTTCACAAGAGGCAAATAAGATCCAACTAGAGATATTAATGAACATTAGAATTTGAATTTCTCATGAAGATGACATACCACATAGAGACTAGATAATCTTGCAATATCAATTCTAAGTGACATTCCTCATGTACACACATTGTTTAGGATCATGAAATTCCCAAAGGAATATCACTCCCCCAAAATGGGATTGTCCATTAATCGCTCATAAGAGCCATATAAGATACACCAAGATGCAAAGAGGCTCCAACACAAACACAAATACATGGTGTGCAACCCAACATTCATAGACTTGATTTCTCAAGCAAAACTATTAGGAAGCACAACATATACAAACACATGTTAGGAACAAAACTAACACATGCAAAGGGGCGAGTAACTTTCAATATAAATGAGTTGAGAACATGTTACCGCAAGGAGGAACATTGGATATATGATTGTAGCAAGATAATCAAAAGACTTGGCTTGATATAATATAAATGATGAAGATCCCTTAATTCTTCATGATGTAGCCAAGTCTCCAATGCCCTCCAAAAAGCACCTATTGATCAAGTTTTGGATTGTTGGTCCCCAACTAAGTTGGGTCCTAAGAGGTTAGTCACAATAGGCTTGGCAACCCAAATGGTTCTTTTCTTGACACCACTTTGAGCACCAACATATTTGGCAAACACATTGCCACCCTCATCCTTACAAAGAGAATAAACATCATCAATGGAGATAGAGTTGGATGAGGTACCAATAGTGCAAAAAGAGGAGATGTGGCCCTTCTCACGGCATATGTAGCAAGTTCTTTTCTTCTCCTTCTTCTCACTAGATTTCTCCACAATGGGAGCATTGGCTTGATTCTTCTTGGGAAGTGGAATTTCTTCAACTTGAGGTTGAATATGAGTTTGAGCTTGAGGCCGCTTCCCTTTTTGCTTCTTCTTCAAAGGGCAAGATCTAACATGGTGCCCTTCAATTTTGCACTTGAAGCAAACAATCTTGGCCGGGTCTTTGACTTGTACTTGGCCCTTCTTGTTGTTGTTGTTCTTGGACTTGTTCTTGTTGTTGGATTTGAATCCAAGTCCACTCTTGTCATTGGAGGATTGTTGCACACTTAACATCGTGTCAAGTTTGCATTTCCCTTCATGACTCTTTACCAAGTCGGTCTTCAAAGAAGTGACTTGGGCCTTGAGCTCTTTGATTTCCTCTACATGGTTAGTAACAACACAAGTACTAGAGGAAGTAGAACCTTCATTGTTAGAGCAACAAGGCAAGGAAGATAATTCATCACAAGATTTAGCAATACTATGAGTGGATGAATTACTAGGACTAGCACATGGCAATATAGCATTTTGGGTAGTAGTGCTAGTATCCACATGAGGCTCACAAGGTGTTGCCTTCGATATGATAGTCTCATGATCTAACTTTAGCCTATCATGGGAGGCTAGAAGATCCTCATGGGAGCTAGAAAGCTTTCCATGATTTTCTTCCAATTTCCCATAATTGCTAGTTAGCAATTCAAGTTGAGCCCTTAGCTCAACATTCTCCTTCAAGATAGATGCTTCATAAGAAGTAGAGTTAGTAGCACAAGCATCATCACAAGACATATTAAGAAGAGAAGGTAACATAGCATGCTCTTTTAAATATGAAGCTTGTAGTTGCTCATATGACTTGGTGAGGATAGAGTGTTCGCTCTCCAAGGCCTTGTGGGCCTTGTCTAGATCATCTAGATCCTTAACAAGTTTATCATGGCCAACACCAACTTTGAACTTTTCATTTTTAAGCAATTTTAATTTAGCTTTAGCATGGTCTCTTTCTTTAGTGAGTTTAGCAAATATTTCATTTTGAGACACCTCAAGGGTTTGAAGTTGCTCCTCAAGAGAGGCTACGGTCTCTTGTTCTTCTTCAAGATCATTCTTTAAAGATGCTACATCATCGGCATACTCTCGTTCAAGAGCACCCTTTTATCAATGGTGTTCTCATGCATCCAAATAAGTTTTTGGCTCTCAATAGCGGTAGTCAAGATTTCAAAGAAGTGAGAGCTAGCAATTTTATCTTTGTAAAGAACCTTGAATACACTCTCACCTTTATCGCGTAGAGAGACAACCCAATCCTCTTCTTCATATTCATCCTCATTCTTATCACCACGAGACATATTAGGTTCCATGGTAGGAGGTACCGTGGAACCCTTGGCCATAAGGCATATATGAGGACCGTGAAATAAAGATGAGGAGTTACTTGAGGCTCCTTTCAAGATCTTGTCTTGACCAATAGAATCTTTGGTTTCCTCTACATTGTTAGACACACAACAACTAGAGGAAATAGAATCATTTTTATCATGGCCACAAGACAATGCAAGCATATCATCATTAGATTTTTTCAAGCAACTTACACATGATATGCAAGGACTATCAACACAAGCATGTAAATCATTTCTAGTGCTAGATGTGTTTAAGTCCAAAGATGAACCATTGCAATGAGATATAGATGAAGGATCATCAATAGTAAGCTCAATACCAACATTGCAATTTCCATCACCACTCACCATATCATTACCTTGTGTCTTGAAACACTTTGGTGAAGTGGATGAAGATGAGAACTCATCACGGCCGGAAGTGGAAGCAATACAATCATCCTCAATGATATTGGACACATCATATTTATCTCGAAGCTTTGTCCATAATTCATGAGCGCTCCCAAAAGGCATGATTGAAGAAGTAACTACATTGCTCACAACAATGGAAAACACATGAGAAGCAAGAGCATCGAGACAAGAGTTTTTCTTCTCCTCATAAGATAAATTTTGGGGATCCTTAGGAGAAGAAAAACCCATGTCAAGAAATCGCTCCATGTTCGGGAAATACCCCGCAAAATATTAATCACATAAATTTTACATAGATCATAATTTGTTACATAAAATATAAACAAGTTATTGTGATCTAATCCCCTAACCGACATCTTTACTCTCAAGGCGGTGAAGCCTAAGAATGAGAGACCTTGCTCGATACCAATTGAAAGGACACGGATGTCGCCTAGAGGGGGCCCCTGAATAGGCGATTTAAAACTTTTACGAGATGGGCTTAACAAATGCGGAATAAAACTAGCGTTTACTTTGTCAAGCCCAAAGCATATATACTATGGTTCACCTATGTGCACCAACAACTTATTCTAAGCAAGAGTTCACCTATGTGCACCAACAACTTATGCTAAGCAATACAAGCAAGTATGTGATAGCAAGATATATATAACTTCAAGCACGATGGCTATCACAAGGTAAGGTGCATAAGTAAAGAGCTCGGGTATAGAGATAACCGAGGCACGCGGGAGACGATGATTTATCCCGGAGTTCACACTCTTGCGAGTGCTAATCTCCGGTGGAGAGGTGCGGTTGCTTAGTGCTCCCGAACGCCACAAGAGGCTCACCTTGAGGTGTGGTTGCTCGATGCACACCAACGCCACAAAGGCCTCACCCCAAGATGCGGTACTCACACCACACACCGAACGCCACGAAGGCGCCTCACCTAAATCTCCGGTGACCCTCGCCACAAAGGCCTAGGTCACGGTTCCACTAAGGGATTTCCTTCGAGGCGGAAACCGGGCCTTACACAAAGATTGGGGCACACATCCACAACTTAATTGGAGGCTCCCAACAAATCGCCACAAAGGCCTAGAATCCGTCTAGGGTTCCAAGAACCCAAGAGTAACAACTTCCTTGCTTTCACCTCCACGAATCACCGTGGAGAACTCAAACCGATGCACCAAATGCAATGGCAAGAACACCACAAAGATGCTCAAGTCCTTCTCTCTCAAATTCCAACAAAGCTACAAAAGCTATTGGGGGAATAAGAGAGGAAGAACAAAGGAATTCACAAAGAACACCAAGATCAAGATCTAGAGAGTTCCACTCACAAAGAGATGGATTTGATTGGTAGAAATGTAGATCTAGATCTCCTCTCTCTTTTCCCTCAAATGGGGGCAAGAATCATGGAGGGATTGAGAGATAGAGCAAGCTTCTCTAGTTCAACAATGGAGGAGAGAGAGAGTGAGAGAAGCACAGCCCAAGGAGGAAGAAGGGGGTATTTATACCCCCAAGAAAATCGAGCCGTTTGGGCAAACAGGCCGGATATTCCGGCCCAAGTTGGGGCCGGATTATCCTGGGGCCGGATAATCCGGCCTCGTGGACAAAACCTGGACAAAATCCGGCCAAAAATCCGGCCCCTATCCAGAGCTGCTTTTCTTCCGGTCCTTAGACGATTTCGGGGGCCGGATATTTCCGAAATATCCGGCCCGGATAATCCGGCCCGGATATTTCCAAAATATCCGGCCTAAGAAAACTGCAGAAACACCAAAACTAAAACGGGCATAACTTTTGCATCCGGACTCCGATTTCGATGATCTTGGGCTCGTTGAAATCACAACAATGAGCTCTACAACAATATGCATAGAAACATCATAGTCCAGCAAAGGAGGATAGAAACAAATGAAGAAAGGTTTGACCTATCTCAAAAAGACATACCGGTAAAACCTCCAATCTTGAAAATGCAACAAGTTGCCCATGGAAAAACCATTCTCAATGAACTAGAGCTTGTCATGAGAATAAGCACAAGCTCTAAAACATCACATGGATAAGATCCAAATAAAACCAAGAAAGATGATGAACCAAACTCGAAACGCAACAAGTGATCTATGCGAAATCCGTTTCGATGAACTAGAGCTTGTCATGAGAATAAGCACAAGCTCTAAAACATCACATGGATAAGGTCCAAATAACAACCAAGAAAGATGATGTACCAAACTCGAAAACGCAACAAGTGATCTATGCGAAATCCGTTTTCGATGAACTAGAGCTTGTCATGAGAATAAGCACAAGCTCTAAAACATCACATGGATAAGGTCCAAATAACAACCAAGAAAGATGATGCAAGGATGCAAAGGTTTGAGCTCTCTCCGAACGATACGATCGAGTTACTCACTCGAGAGCCCTCTTGATAGTACGGCAACTAAACTATAAACCGGTCTCCAACTACACTATGAGACCGGTGAGAAACAAACCCTATCAAGAGCAAACCTTATACTTGCGCATCCCACTTGAGCTCGATGACGACGATCTTGACCTCAACAAGATGGAACGCCTTTCTTGCTTGTGCTTGCTTGACGAAGTCTTGTGGATTGCTCCCCCATAATCCACCATGGGAGAGCTTCTTCTTCGGCGCATCTTCACATATCCATGATCACCATATGGATGGCAAGACTCAAGCAAAGGATCTCTTCGAGATGGCTCATCTTGAACTTGCACTTCATTTCTTCATTCTTCATCATGTTGATGTCTTGAAGTAGCTTGAGGGCTCACTTCATCTTCATCTTCAAGACATACTTGACACTTGATATCCTTCATCAATTTCTTCTTATTGCAACCTTGAAGCCAACATATGGTTCAAGAATTGCCTATGGACAACTCCTACAAATATAACTCAATGCAAACATTAGTCCATAGGGATTGTCATTAATTATCAAAACCACACATGGGGGCTCCATGCACTTTCAAGAGTATAGAACTATTAGCTTATGCGCTCTCTTATCTTCTCTGATTAGACGGATGTTGTAGAGTGTCTCTATAGGTTTTTAGTGCTTGCGCGTTGCCGCTTAACCCCACCATATTGCCTATGACGTTCCTCTTACGTCCTCTAAGTACCCATGCGTGCCTCAAGTACAAAGGACGACTCGTTAACGAATGCTTATACATCTTGAAGTCTTGTTAAGTACGAACCGGTACTTATTGTTGTTTTGGGACATAACCGGGCATGTATGAAGATATTTTCGATGAAGGCGACATTAGCAAGGTTACCCTTCCGGCTTGGCCTGGGCAGGGTTATGGACGCCATCGTTTATCTTCAGGACTCTTAGTCCAATTTGTATCTTGTCCGTAATCGGACGTATTTGATCTTCTGTATGATTCGGATCTTTGTATTGTATATTTGTATCTTGACTTGTTGGAGTCGTTGTTGTAATATATGTTTCTTGTGGGCTCTATTGTAAACCTGTTGTAATGTTACTGCTCGTGGTAATTCATCTGACATCACGTGTGTGATTCGTCGCGCACGTCGTTTCGGAAGGCGTCTCAGAATCGATATCGTGCGGATTTCGGCGGGATAGTCGGGATCCTCATGTTACCGGTTTCGGGGCGTCACACCCGTCCCACCCCACACCTCCACCGCCGCCATGTCCCACCGCTGGAGGCCACCACATCCATCACCAGGCCGGCGCCCAGGTCGCCGTACGTCGCACCGCCGCTTCCCCGGTCACACCCCCGCTCACGCCGCCGCACGTCGGGTAGCCACCACGCCTTGGTGCCCGGCGAGCGCACCATGCCCACAACCGTGCAGGAGCTTTCCCGCACCGATCCACCACGCCCAAAAAGTTGAGCCTGGCCGCGCCCTCTGCCGACGGGTGGGAGGAGGAAGGAGGGGTGTGGTGGGGGACTGGCGGTTGAGTTTTTTTTTAGCCCCCCCCCCCCCCCCCCTCGCCACGCGGGGTTCAGCGGAAAAAACTATCCTAAGTTTCATCAATTTTATAAATAATACGTAATTTTAGAAATTTCTGAATCTAGGATTCGATCGGCGGGCAAGTTGCCGACCAGGTAAACAATGATGAGTTGGTCGGCCGTTAACAGGCCCATCGGCTACTGGCGCACCAACCTGAGTCATAGGTTCGGAATTTTCTAAAATCACGTATTGTTTATAAATCTATCTATACCTAATAATAAAGAAAATAAGGTTTCTTGCGGTCCAACACTTTTCTGGACCGATTTACCCTCCCACCAAATCACAAAATACATCTAAATACCACCGTAATTGTTGGTCCGTCGACGTCAAACTAACAAAATTTCCCATTGTTTGTTTAGGTCGCGTGCACAAAAACAACTCCGGATCGATGTAGTATTAGGCTTCGTATTGGCCACGTTTTCTAGCTTGCACACCCTGGTTTCCTATATAAATATATAACGCGAGCTTCAAGAGACACTAGAGGTTGAAGCGAGATTGATAACAAGGAAAACAAGATGTTCTCCTGTCCGGCGGTGGCGGCGCGCACAGCCAGGCCCGTGACAGGTCTCGTTCCTTCTGAGTTGGCCAAGCGAGGAACCGATGGCGTGAAGCCCGTGTAGGCAGTTCATGGTAGCGCGCACGGCTAGGGGCCCGGGGGATGACCAAATCGATTTCACCATGTGGTCTGTTCCGGCAACATTGTCTAGCTTTGCTCGTGTGTGCAGCCTTGCAGGCCATCTCAAGCAAATCCGATCGATGGGTCGTGTCAGCAACAGTATAGGCCATCCTTCCCTCCCGTACACCCAAAAGACACGCTGGGAGAGAATCGGCGAGCCTGGCAACGATGGTCGATGGTCGATCGATCTGAAGAACAGATGGAAATAACGCTCACGCTCACGGAGAAGGGCATCGGCAATCTCTATCCTTGAGTTCCAGCTAGAGCCTGAACGGCCTTGCTGTGATTCTGCGAGTGTCAATGCGCGCTCGTCCGGGTCACAGAGGGAGGAGGACGCATGGAACACGACTTCCTGCCGCAGCTCGAGCTTGAGCTAGATCGGTGACGCCAGCGAGAGGTTTCCGTGGACGCCGGCGTCGGCTTCAGACCTTTAGGACGGGCTTATATCACTGTGGGATGGTGGTGACAGGGAGTTCTGGCCTGGCAGGGATGGATCGAGTTCACCGCCTCGAGCTCAGTTGCTCTGTGAAACTTGGTCCACGTCGAGTGTTTCGGGCGGTGGAAGCGCAGCAGAGCGAGGCGGGCGGCACGCGGATGGAAGCCTCTGTAATATTAACTTGGTATGAAAGGCAAATAAAACTCAATGTGGACATAACCGATCAGCAATCTCTTCTCATAATCTGATCAGCTGCCTAGATGCAAATCTTAACTCACGCGGTTTAACTGTGATCTTGCCGACATCTGAACAAAAATACATGACCCGAACAACAACTCCAACTCTGATAAGGTCGCTACGTAGGACGTAGCCCAAAGATCGAAACTGCGGACCCAGGTTATGGCATCTGCTTCTGCTTAACACACACTGTTAGGATGCAACCACACTATAATTGATTTAGTTGCACATCTTCAAATGAACTTTGGAACCAAATTTGCACGAAACAGGCTGGTGAAATATACTGACCATGCATATTTTGTCTCTTGTCATGAATGGTACATAATGTAGAATTTTTTTTTGCACCTTTAAGATAGTACAAAGTAATTATCTGCATATAAACGGAGTGATGTTTTGGCTTTTAGGTACATATGTTTTTAAAAAAATCTAAACAAAAAATCGTGTATATCTTCACATGTTAGGTGCACATAAAGTCTTTTAATGAAAAAACGGCTTGTCATTTACGTAGTGTGAAAAAATACAAAATTATGTGCTAAAAATAATGCTTTTTATGAGACATGTTTTGTCTTTTCTACATCGACCACAAGAGGTTTCGGTTTTTCACGGAATTGTACTGGACAAAGATCATGGAGATGTACATGTGATTTTTTTTTTTAAAATGGATTTTGTACTTACACACGCATGTGTGGTTTTTTCTGTATTCGTTTTTTTTTATTTTTCAAGATTCGCTCTCATTATGGTAGATGAAAAGATTCATTTTCTCTCTTTTTTATCTGAAACGTCCACACCCATGCATGTAAGTATAACGGTATTTTTTTATTTTTTGATGGAAGTTTTTAAAACTAAAAGTTTTTTTGGTGGAGGGAGAATGTGCACCCGGGAGCCGAATGAAATTTCCGGCATGTAAAACCGTAGCAATGCACGGGCAATTGTCCTAGCCTAATAATAAAGGAGCTAAGGTTTTTGCCAAATTTTTCGTCCAACATTTTTTTGGACAGATTTACCCTCCCACCAAATTACATAATACACCAAATTGCCCTGTACCGGTTCGTTTAGTTTTTTCCTCATCCTCCTTTAGCGGTGAGCAGAGAACTGCTCTGCCGGCACAAGCCACGCGTACCGCGCGCATCGCACCGTCGGCGGTCGTCCTGCGTGCATCCCGCCGTCGGCCAGTATACCGCCGCCAGAGTCACTCCGTACAGGCCCCGCGGCGAGCTCACTGTCTGATCCAGCGCTGATGCGCCCCAGAGGAGCTGCCACCTCGACGACACCGTCGGCGGGTCGTGGAGCATGATGGGGACCGGGCACCGGCGGGGAGAAGGGCAGCGGCGGAATACAGACAGGTGGAAGCGGACCCAGGGCAGTGGTGGCCTACGCCGGAGCTCGCCGCAGAGAGACGAGCTGACGCGAGCCAAGGGAGGGAATTATCGCCGGCGTGAGGAAGTGAGGATGCAGTAGGGAACTAGCGCTGGCGTGAGGATGCAGTAGAGGAGCTGCTGGTGGCGGACATGGTCAACATGGGCGGCAGCGGCCGGATTGGAGGTCGAGGAGGCAGCGCTGGTGCAAGAAGAGTCGTCGACAGGAACGGCCATCGTTGGTCGGGGGAGTGGGAGCCGCAGGCGGCAGCTTCACATGCGCGCGAGAAACGTGAAGCTCAGGAGGAGATGGAGAAAAGAGGGAGGAGGCGTCGAGGCGAGGGAGAAGCAACGCCGGCTGGAGGGAGGTGGAGGGTAGTTGGGGATGATCGTGGCTGGTGGGGAAAGGCGCTGGCAGCGGGAAGCACGGAGGATTGGTAACGGAGAAAGGGAGCGAAGCCTAGCATGGATGGCGTGCGTGTCAGCTTGTGCGGCTGGGGTCGAGCGAGCAGATAAGGTTGAGTGGATGGGCTGCGTTGACTGCTCTCTGGGCTAGTCCTGTTGGCTGACTTGTCCATCGGCCCTTCCGGCCAGGCCACAAGCAGATGGAGGTTTTTTTACATTTACGAGTATGTACATCAGGAAATATATGTGCAGAGGGCGCATTGATGTTTAGCCTTGAAATAGTCCCACCTCGCTACCATTATACTAACTCACACCAGTTTATATGCCTAAGTTTTTCAGGTTCATCCGAGCCAAATTGGAACAGCAAGCAGCAGCAAATGTCGGAACGACTTAAGGAAAAAATTGTACGGGAGCAGATTAAAGGAGGAATTACACGCTGGCATGGAAAAGCTAAGGATTAGGTGAATTTGGGAAAAGAGGACTAGAGGTGGAAGAAGATGGATGCCTGGCATGGAGCTTTGGGTGGCGCTGGAAGAGAGAGGACGTGGGGAAATGAGAGAGCGGCGGATTTGTCTCGACCTTGGCTGCCACACAAGCACTAGAAATGAGTCGATGTGGCCACGTGAATGTGTGCCTGCATGTGGTTTCTGATAGTAAATAAACAAACTGCTCTTCTCTTTTTTGTTTTAACACATACACGCGCATATAATCACTGCTATAAACATATACATGCACATCGTACCTTTATGAGCACCTTCGTAAACCGAGCTAGTGAATTAGATCTTAAAATTGACGAAGTAAACACTTCTCTTTTGTAGGTACTAATTGAGCTCCACTGATCCAATCTACTACTATGGCTGTGGTATTTTCTCTAGCCAGTGCATTTCGCCGTGTGATGCAGAGTAAATATATTTTTGTACCCTTTCTTTAAAATGTAAAGTGAGAGTTTTCGTACATATCACCGCAATGACTTTTGCAGATTTTCACATATTGATCAATTTACCTCATCTTTCTTTTTCTGATTGTCATTTTTGCGGATTTTTCTTATGTAAGCTCTAATATTGTCAGGTTTTGAGCCAGATATGTCTCTGTACTTTTTATTTAAATTGTAAAGTGGGGATTTCGGCACAAATCACCGCAATGACTTGTGCAGATTTTAGATATTGATCAATTTATCTCATCTCCCCTTTTCTGACTTCTTAAAGTAGAATCTTTCTTTTTGTCTAAGCTTTGATATTGTCGGATTTTGAGCAAGAGTTCTTGTCAGTGAGGGCTTAGGCATGCATGTGGTATTTGTAGATGGAGGTACTATGTTTAATTTAGTTTAAATCCCGTGGGGCGGTCGACGCTACACACCGTTGACCAGCCGACGTGGCAGGGTGTGTGGCGCCGTTGACCAGCCGACGTGACACGAGGAGGGATGAAGTTTTAGAGAAATAGGACATGGGAGTGTGGAGCCAGGGAGCAGGAACAAGGGACAAACCATGCTGATGAAAAGCGGGAGGCCGCGGCGCCGCGCATGGGTGCAAGACGTGGTGCACTGACGAAGTTCTCTCGAGAATTGGTGGGAAGGTGACAGGACTTTCAAAAGAGTTTTCTTCATGTGACTTAGATGGCATGGTTCGAGCGGGTTAGATGCTAGCTGTAGATTTCACATAAGGGTTCCCAAATAGCTATATATTCGTGACCACAATCGACGACGGTGAAAAAGAGAAGTGTCAACACGGATGATTTACTAAAGCGTTAGAGTATTTCTTTCTCCTGATGCAACGCACGGACACTTTTGCTAGTTTGATTTAAAAAACGTATTATTAAAAAAACGTTGTCCCACAATTTGGCTGGAAATACTGTAACAACATACTCATACACACAGTCACATAGAGGCCAGGGCTAATCTGTCTTCGTGGTATTTTGAATCACGGGCATGGTCCCCAGGTTACAAAAAAAAAAATCTTTACATGCGATACACCACCAATCAACTAGCTTGGCATCCAGCTCGCCCGTCCAACATGAGCACACGGCACCACAAGGTACGAGTGAAAACGCAGCCATGGAGTAGATGATCGAGTGTCTCCTCTTGCTGATCACGAACTCTCGCTGGCCTTGCAAGATGTGCTAGAAGCCTACAAGCTAAGCACCTCTAAGAGTATTTTCAGCCGCGTCATCTAAATTGTCTCCCAAACGGCGTCGAATTAAGCGTTTGGGGGACGCGTTTTCTTCGTGCCACGTTTGGGGACGTTGCTCCCCAGCCGCGTCCCTCAAACGCAGTCTTATTTTTTTATTAGAATATTTGTAAACACAACCATTTTATTAAACATAGCATACAAATAAATATGTTTGCTAAAATTGTTTTCAATTAAAATACATAGAAAAATAAAACAACTAAACAAATATAATAAGTGGGACTAGATCAAGGCACCGCGGCATTTGCTGATAATCCTTTGACCCTCCACATATGCTCAATGTGATCATTTTGATGTTGCTCGTGAACATTGCTGTCACGGATCTCTGCGTGCATGGCGAGAAAATCAGTAAAATCTGCAGGCATCTTATGATCAACCTCCGCAAGAGGATCCTGACACTCATAGGGACTAACATGTTTCCTGACCTGATTCTTGCGGTCATACTCGATGATCATGTTGTGCATGATCACACAAGGCTGTATCACCTCCCACATTTGATCGTGAGACCGGGTTAGAGCAGGGTACCGGACAATAGCAAATTGAGCTTGAAGCACACCAAATGTCCGCTCGCCATCCTTCCTGCAAGCCTCCTGTCGCGAAGCAAAGTGGCAATTCTTCTGACCTGATGGATCCGGGATTGTTTTGACAAAAGTCGTCCATTTTGGATATATACCATCACCTAGATAATAGCCTTTGGTATATTGATGGCCATTGATCTTATAGTTGCATGGTGGAGCATGACATTCCACTAATTTGCTGAACACCGGAGTCCGCTGCAACACGTTGATGTCATTGTGTGATCCCGTCATGCCAAAGAAAAAGTGCCAAATTCACGGGTCATAATCTACCACAGCTTCAACCACCACACTGCAATATCCATGATGCCCTTTGTATATACCTTGCCAAGCAAACGGACAATTCTTCCATGACCAGTGCATGCAATCGATGCTTCCAAGCATCCTAGGGAATCCTCTCGTAACATCTTGTGCCATGATCCTTGCAGTCTCTTCTTCAGTTGGCCCTCTCAAGTAGTATTTGCCAAACTTTCCCACCACAGCTCGGCAAAACTTGTACATGCACTCAATGGCAGTAGACTCACTCATGCGAAGGTAGTCGTCCTGTGTATCGGTAGGTTCTCCCTATGCAAGTATCCTCATGGCGGCGGTGCACTTCTGAATCGATGAGAACCCGGCAATGCCTACAACATCTCGCTTCAGCTTGAAGTAGGGGTCGAACTCTCGAACGCCGTGGAGGATATTCATGAACAAACCCTTGCTTATCCTATACTGGCGCCAAAAATTGTCGGCCTGTATTGCGTCATCTGCGAAGTAGTCGTTGTGCAGCATGGTATCCCCCTCCATCCTCTGTCGGGGCTTCGACTTCTTTCTTCCCGCCTTTGAACCTCCGCGGTGCGGCCTCTTCCGCTTCTCCGCCTTGGCATCAAGCATGTTCCAGAGGGACGCGATGATCGACAAATGCCCCCGAATGTCGTCATCGAAGGCTTGCTCTTCCTACAACAGTCGGACAATCATCTCGTCGTCGCTATCCATGTCTGAAGCAAAATAAATTTTTAAAATTCATCCGTGGCAGAGGAGGCAACGAACATCAACCTATCGTGCTTACCTGAAAAGGCGTCAAAAACCTTATGTGCGCGTAGGTGGGGCGGATTTTCCGGTGCGTTCTGGGACGCATTGGCAAATCGGTGGCGGTGAAAAGGCTGGCGAGGGAGCTAGCCGCCACGACGGTGCCCGACTCAGGAGAGATTTGCCGTCGAGAAGGCCAGCAAATCGAGCGGCGGCTGACATAGGCATCCCTGATGGGCCTGCCGAATAAGGTACCCGGGGATAACTGAAAGGATCGTATGCCGCACCTAGAGGGGGGGTGAATAGGTGCTAACCAATTTTTAGTTCTTTTTCAATTTAGGCTTGACACAAAGGTAAATTATCTAGATATGCAACTAAGTGAATTTACCTATATGACAAGGTTATCAACTAAGCAAGATATAGCTACGCAATATAAGAGATAGAATAGGATAGAGGTAACTGAGAGTGGAGCACGCGGAGACACGGAGATGATTCCCGTAGTTCCCTTCCTTTGCAAGAAGGTACGTCTACGTTTGGAGGAGTGTGGTTGCTACGAAAGTCAAACCAACAGCCACGAAGGCTTCACTCAGATCTCCTGTGAGCAACGCCACGAAGGCCTATCCCACTTCCACTAAGGGATTTCCTCGAGGCGGAAACCGGGCCTTTACAAGGTTCTTGGGGCACACATCCACAACCAAATTGGAGGCTCCCAAATCTGTAACAACACAACAATCAACAACAATACATCAACAACAAACAACTAGGGATCCAAAGAAGAACACTAGCAAGGGGGCCCTCAAGCATATGAGGGGGAAATGAAAAACGCTTCGGTGAAGATGTAGATCGGGGTCTTCTCCTTCGATTCTCCAAAGCACAAGGGATTTGGGTGGTTGAGGGGGGAGATCCAGCTATTTTGGTGTTCTTGGTGGCTCAGCAATGGTGGATGAAGTTCTTAGGGTTTTAGCAGCTTTCCAAGGTAGGGGAAGGGGTATTTATATCCCACCAACTTTTCTGCCCGTTGGAAGAGAATCGCCGGCAGTGCCGGCCACTTTCTGAATCTTCAGGTCGACAGGCAGACCGGCAGTGCCAGCCCAGAATCGCCGGTAGTGCCGGGGTGCACTCACCGGCAGTGCCGGCCCAGTACCGCCGGCAGTGCCGGCCAGGGACAGGCTTCTGCTTGTTCTTCTTCTTTTCTTCCTTTTTGAGTGGGTCGAGATTTACCCGTGGTATCTTTTCTATATCTGTAATCCACTTAGCACATAGTTAAATTGTCACCGGTGTTGTTAACAAACACACAAAACTCAGAGATCATGAAATGTTCTTTCAATCTCCCCCTTTTTGGTGTTTGATGACAATACCTGGATTTTGCAAAGTATAGAGCAATAATAGCATTGTGTTTGACATAAGAGAGAAACTCCCCCTAGATGTGTGCATGCAAGAAATTTAGTGCTTGAATATATATGCATGATGGCGTGTAACTCACACGTTCGTTGGGAACCCCAAGAGGAAGGTATGATGCGCACAGCAGCAAGTTTTCCCTCAGAAAGAAACCAAGGTTTATCGAACCAGGAGGAGCCAAGAAGCACGTTGAAGGTTGATGGCGGCGGGATGTAGTGCGGCGCAACACCAGGGATTTCGGCGCCAACGTGGAACCTGCACAACACAACCAAAGTACTTTGCCCCAACGAAACAGTGAGGTTGTCAATCTCACCGGCTTGCTGTAACAAAGGATTAACCGTATTGTGTGGAAGATGATTGTTTGCAGAAAACAGTGGAACAAGTATTGCAGTAGATTGTATTTCAGTATAGAGAATTGGACCGGGGTCCACAGTTCACTAGAGGTGTCTCTCCCATAAGATAAACATCATGTTGGGTGAACAAATTACAGTTGGGCAATTGACAAATAAAGAGGGCATGACCATGCACATACATATCATGATGAGTATAGTGAGATTTAATTGGGCATTACGACAAAGTACATAGACCGCCATCCAACTGCATCTATGCCTAAAAAGTCCACCTTCAGGTTATCATCCGAACCCCCTCCAGTATTAAGTTGCAAAGCAACAGACAATTGCATTAAGTATGGTGCGTAATGTAATCAACAACTACATCCTTAGACATAGCATCAATGTTTTATCCCTAGTGGCAACAGTACAACACAACCTTAGAACTTTCGTCACATCGTCCCGAGTGTCAATGCAGGCATGAACCCACTATCGAGCATAAATACTCCCTCTTGGAGTTACAAGCATCTACTTGGCCAGAGCATCCACTAGTAACGGAGAGCATGCAAGATCATAAACAACACATAGATATAACTTTGATAATCAACATAACAAGTATTCTCTATTCATCGGATCCCAACAAACGCAACATATAGAATTACAGATAGATGATCTTGATCATGTTAGGCAGCTCACAAGATCCGACAATGAAGCACAATGGGGAGAAGACAACCATCTAGCTACTGCTATGGACCCATAGTCCAGGGGTAGACTACTCACACATCACTCCGGAGGCGACCATGGTGGCGTAGAGTCCTCCGGGAGATGATTCCCCTCTCCGGCAGGGTGCCGGAGGCGATCTCCTGGATCCCCCGAGATGGGATCGGCGGCGGCGGCGTCTCTGGAAGGTTTTCCGTATCGTGGCTCTCGGTACTGGGGGTTTCGCAACGGAGGCTTTAAGTAGGCGGAAGGGCAGGTCAGGAGGCGGCACGAGGGCCCCACACCACAGGGCCGCGCGTCCAAGGGGGGGCCGCGCCGCCCTATGGTTTGGGCGCCTCGTGGCCCCACTTCGTCTCCTCTTCGGACTTCTGGAAGCTTCGTGGCAAAATAGGCCCCTGGGCGTTGATTTCGTCCAATTCCGAGAATATTTCGTTACTAGGATTTCTGAAACCAAAAACAGCAGAAACAAAGAATCGGCACTTCGGCATCTTGTTAATAGGTTAGTTCCAGAAAATGCACGAATATGACATAAAGTGTGCATAAAACATGTAGATAACATCAATAATGTGGCATGGAACATAAGAAATTATCGATACGTCGGAGACGTATCAATGCACACATTAGGTAGAGAGCAACTTTAACTTTCAAGGTAGAAGGCACAATGCTTATAAGACAAATATGACAGATGATGTATGGAAAAGGATAAAAGTTGAGATGTGAAGATCATACCCTTTCATAATGACATCCTCAACATTTCATGAAAATAATCTCAATTTCATGAACAAGAGTCCCATAATCATATCAAGTATCAATTTGAGATAAATCCATAGACAAGTTGAGATATATAAGATGATCATACCATTTCATGACAATACTCTCAACCATACAGAATACCGAAAACCATAGCAATAAGTCACTCACTAAATGGTCTTGCCCACCACACATAGAACAGAGTTTTAAACAACATAAAACACAAGATAAGGTTCAACATAAGCATAGAAGATAAACGGAGGACACAAGCTTTAACGAAATGATAAAAAGCAAATGCTTGTGCCCTCAACCCTAGCAAATCCCGTGCAAGTCCTACTAGACCTTCTTCTCCCCCTTTGGCATCAAGACACCAAAAATGAGAAAAGAAGTGATGCTACATCGTCCCATGAGAGCTCACTCATCCTCGGAGGATTCCTCCATCTCTTCATCGTCTTCAGACTCGGCGGGCTCAACTTCATCACGAGTGGGGCGCCGACGGCGAGAAGGACCGGGAAGCCCAAGCTGTTCAAACTCAGCCACATTGCCATGCTTAGAGAGCCATTCTTCTTCAGGAGTAATAATCTCCTCAGATCCACTCTCAACAGGAATATCGAACTTGCGCATGATGAGCTTTGTGTTCCTCCTGTCCATCTTCCTTCCCCTATGAGCTTGATACTGACGCATGTTGATGTCATACTTAAGACAGAACATCTTGGCCAACTTGGCCTCTATGCGAGCAACCCAGCCATTGTCAGTAGGAGGAGCATACTCCATATCAGAGTCCTCTTCAGCAGAATCCTCAGCACTGGGAAGACGAGGAGGATTAGTATGGGGCTTGACCTTGAGATCCTTGTGCTTGTGAGGTAGAAGAATAACCTCATCAGAGAGTTTGCCATACCCAGCATTGTCCCAACGAGAGCAAATGAAGAACATGAAGTAGGGAGCAAACACATGAGCCTTGCGAGATATAATGCATTCCCAAAACTCATTCCATAGAAAGTCCATCACATCAAGCTGAAGTCCAGTGTCACGGTGCAGGTGAGAGAGATATAACAAGTTTCCAAGGTACCCATAGATCTGATCAACGCAGCCAACCTTGGGATTAAGGACCTCTCGGTAAATGTGGAGAAGGATGTCATACACCGGGCGAAGGAATTTCTGTGATCCATATACCACTTCTCCTTCAAGATAAAGATCAGCAAGGAGAGCCTTCTCAATGGGCTTGGGAGTGTTGTGAGCTCTAAAATATCCGTCTTCATTGCCAGAGAGCACTGGATAACCAAGGCATGCTGCAAATTGGTCCCAAGTGCCATGTAACATGCGATCCTCTGTCATCCAAGTCATAGTCTTGGCATCATCATTGTCAACATAGACTGTGGCAAAGAATTGCCCAATCACATCAACACAGTAAGGATGTTGAAACTTCATCAGCGGAAAAAGACAAAACTGTTCACAAATCTCTCGAGCTTCTGCAAAGTATTGGGCATGTTTATCCATGTGAGCAAAGTTGATATGATGCATAGGAGCAACTCTATATGTGGCATTGGCATAGAGATCATCATAAATCTTCTCTTGATACTTAGTCCAGAACTGCGCAGAGCAATTGCCGGCCTTGGGAGTGGTGTAGGTGTTGGTCTGACGCAGTCGAGCATACTCATTATCCGGCCACTTCCCAATAGGCATGCCTCGCAGCGTTCGGATGATGTTGGCGCGAGGTTTAGCAGCAGCCATGTCCTTCTCCCGACGAGATGACTTCTTGAAAGGTAGGATTTCAACTTCAAAGTCATTAGGTACCGCCCGTTTGCCCGAGCTAGAGCGATGAGGACCACCTGCACCTATGAAAGCAATGGGTAGAAGGATCATATGATAAGGTACACTAAAACATAGAAAACATGATAATCATAGCATGGTGAATGAACTGTTCAAGATACAAAAGAGGAGGCTAAAGTTGATCTGGCAACTGCTATACCGGCAGTGCCAGGGTGGTATGGGCGGCAGTGCCGGCCCACCCAGCAGTGCAGGTGAGACTTGGGCGGTAGTGCCGGCCCAGCGGCAGTGCTGCTGGGATGAGGCCGACAGTGCCGGTCAACCTGAAGAATGACCAGATCTGCTCTAGACTCAACCATTGTTCCTCAAGTTTTCATCACACAATGCACAAGATCATCCACCTCTATGGCAAAAATTTCGGAGAGATTCATCCAGCTTTCTATCTTCTAGAAAGGTCTACCCATTCTAGAGATGGAGAGAGAGGAGAGGAAGCTAACCGGAAGAGGAAGCCATGGAGGCGGGAGGGGCCACCCGATTCCAGCCGTCCAGGGGAGGAGGAGGGGCACGGGACGGCGGAGGAGGGCAGGGACGGCAGCGGCGTCGGCTGGGGCGATGTGTGGGAGGAGAGGGACGCGGGGGGGGGGGAGAATGGGGCGGTTGCCCTAACTCCCCCACCAGGCCCATCACTTGACCCCACCCCATCAGCGGCAGTGCCGCTCAGTCGAGGCCGGCAGTGCCGGTGCCACCGGTAGTGACGGGGTTGAACCACCGGCAGTGCCGGGGTGTCACCACCGGCAGTGCCGGGGTGAAGGCGCCGGCAGTGCCGCCAAACCATCCCAAAGCCCAAAAACCCTCGAAATTTTTCAGAGTTTTAGTGTATATAGATAAGAATGGTTTCTTTAGGAAAGTTGGGGCTTAGGTTAGGAAGATCACACTATTGATGGTACAATATCACCCATATTTTCAAATTATTGCAAACAAAGACCAAACATGAGTGATTTCCCATAAGAACAAAAGATAGTTAAATAAAATCCATGGAAGATCCAAATAACTCCAACTCTTCACAAAGAAGAGTGTGGTGGCCTAGGCCACCATATATGAGTGTTATGGCATGGCACCGCGAAGATATATCTTGGGCCCAAACCACTACTCATCATTGAAGCTCACATTTCAACATATGATATAAAGAGAATGATATCTTAATGTTGGCATTATGGGGGGAGGGATAGCTCAACAATTTAAACCGCACTCCCCCTATTTCCATGCCCACATCTAAACCAAATAAAGTTTTGAGATAGAGGTGTGTTTGCAAGATGGTCAAGCTATACTCCTTGAATCAATGATATTTAGCTCATTCCTCAAATAGAAAAACCTTGCTTCATCAAGAGGCTTCGTGAATATATCGGCAAGTTGATCTTTGGTAGGAACATAGATAAGCTCAATATCACCACGGGCAACATGATCCCTAATGAAATGATTCCGGATCTCAATATGCTTCGTTCTTGAATGTTGCACCGGATTATAGGCAATCTTGATAGCACTTTCATTGTCACATAATAGAGGCACTTTGTCAAAAATGACACCGTATTCCTTTAAAGTTTGCCTCATCCATAATAATTGAGTGCATCCACTTGCGGCGGCAACATATTCGGCTTCGGCTGTGGAGAGAGATATACAATTTTGCTTCTTAGAAGACCAACACACCAAGGACCTACCAAGAAATTGGCAAGCCCCGGAAGTTGATTTCCTATCATCCTTGTCCCCCGCCCAATCCGCATCGGTGTATCCATTGAGAATAAAACTTGAGCATTTGGGGTACCAAATACCATATCTTGGGGTATCAACTAAATATCGAAAGATTCTTTTGAGATCCATCATGTGACTCTCTTTAGGAGAAGCTTGATACCTTGCACACACACCAACACTCAACACTATGTCCGGTCTAGATGCACAAAGGTAAAGCAAGGATCCAATCATGGAGCGATATACCTTTTGATCCACCTCTTTACCATTGGGATCTAGTGCAAGATGACATTTAGTAACCATAGGAGTGGCTGATGATGCGTAAAGCACACGTCTGTTGGGAACCCCAAGAGGAAGGTGTGATGCGTACATCAGCAAGTTTTCCCTCAGTAAGAAACCAAGGTTATCGAACCAGTAGGAGATGAAGGCCACATGAAGGTTGTTGGTGGAGGAGTGTAGTGCGGCGCAACACCAGGGATTCCGGCGCCAACGTGGAACCTGCACAACACAATCAAAATACCTTGCCCCAACTTAACAGTGAGGTTGTCAATCTCACCGGCTTGCTGTAAACAAAGGATTAAACGTATGGTGTGGAGAATGATGTTTGTTTGCAAAGAACAGCAGAGAACAATGATTGCAATAGATTGTATTCAGATGTAAAAGAATGGACCGGGGTCCACAGTTCACTAGTGGTGTCTCTCCAATAAGAAATGGCATGTTGGGTGAACAAATTACAGTTGGGCAATTGACAAATAGAGAGGGCATAACAATGCACATACATGTCATGATGACTAATATGAGATTTACTTAGGGCATTACGACAAATAACATAGACCGCTATCCAACATGCATCTATGCCTAAAAAGTCCACCTTCGGGTTAGCATCCGCACCCCTTCCAGTATTAAGTTGCAAACAACAGACAATTGCATTAAGTATGGTGCGTAATGTAATCAACACAAATATCCTTAGACAAAGCATTGATGTTTTATCCCTAGTGGCAACAACACATCCACAACCTTAGAACTTTCTCACATCGTCCCGCATTCAATGGAGGCATGAACCCACTATCGAGCATAAATACTCCCTCTTGGAGTCACAAGTATCAACTTGGCCAGAGCCTCTACTAGCAACGGAGAGCATGCAAGATCATAAACAACACATATATGATAGATCAATAATCAACTTGACATAGTATTCCATATTCATCGGATCCCAACAAACACAACATGTAGCATTACAAATAGACGATCTTGATCATGATAGACAGCTCACAAGATCTAAACATGATAGCACAAGAGGAGAATACAACCATCTAGCTACTGCTATGGACCCATAGTCCAAGGATGAACTACTCACACATCAGTCCGGAGGCGATCATGGTGATGTAGAGTCCTCCGGGTGATGATTCCCCTCTCCGGTAGGGTGCCGGAGGCGATCTCCTGAATCCCCCGAGATGGGATTGGCGGCGGCGGCGTCTCTGGAACTTTTCTCGTATCGTGGCTCTCGGCAATAGGGTTTTCACGACGGAGGGAATAAATAGGCGGAAGGGCAGAGTCAGGAGACGCACGAGGGGCCCACACCATAGGGCGGCGCGTGCCCCTCCTTGGCCGCGCCGCCAGGTGGTGTGGCCACCTCGTGGCCCCACTTCGTATCTCCTTCGGTCTTCTGGAAAGCTCCGTGGAAAATAAGACCCTGGGCTTTTGTTTCATCCAATTCCGAGAATATTTCCTGTGTAGGATTTCTGGAACCAAAAACAGCAGAAAATAGGAACTGGCGCTTCGGCATCTCGTTAATAGGTTAGTGCCGGAAAATGCATATAAATTATAGATAAAGTGTATATAAAACATGTGAGTATTGTCATAAAACTAGCATGGAACATAAGAAATTATAGATCCTTGATCTTGTCCTTGATCTTGCACACAAGAGGGAGGGTTTTGTTCTTGTTCTTGGGTTGGTGCATTATTTGCTTCAAGAGATGAGGTTTGTTGATGTTGAGAAGATGAGGGCTCCACCGTGGTAGAGCATAGTCCTTCCCGAGACGCCACACCGTGTCCCTCAACGGGGCGGAAAAATCCCACACACATTCTTACTATGGCATCTTGAGGTATTTCATCACCTGCACAAACATCAACTTGCCCCACTTGGGAGCCATCATTTTCTTCGAACTTCACACTACAAGATTCAATGATAATCCCGGAGGATACATCAAAGACTCTATAAGTGTGAGATTCAGCACCGTAACCAACAAATATACCCTCCAAAGCTTTAGGAGCAAATTTAGATAAACGAACTCCTTTGATTTTATAGAAACACTTACAACCGAATACCTTGAAGTATCAGATATTAGGCTTGTTGCCAGTGAGTATTTCATATGGAGTCTTGTTCAAGCCCTTGCGGAGATAGAGCCGGTTAGAAGAATGACAAGCGGTGGAGATAGCTTCGGCCCAAAAATTATAGCGGTATTTGTATTCCGCCATCATAGACCTTGCCATGTCCAAGAGAGTCCGGTTCTTCCTCTCCGCAACAACATTTTGTTGAGGCGTTTATGCATCGGAATATTGATGTCTTATCCCCTCATCACTAAGAAAATCATTGAGTGTGTAGTTCTTGAACTCGGAGCCGTTGTCACTTCTTATTGCCATAATGAGGAGATTGTGTTGGCGTTGCACCTCGGTAGCAAAGTCAATGAAGATTTGCTGAGTCTCATCTTTCTTCTTGAGAAAGTAGACCCAAGTGTATCTTGAATAGTCATCAACAATTACCAAGCAATATTTCTTCGCACCAAGACTTGCATAAGAGGTAGGACCAAAGAGATCCACATGAAGGAGCTCCAAGATCCTCTTGGAAGAGATGATAGTCTTGCTTGGGTGCGGAGAGCCATGCATTTTTCCTTCAACACAAGCCCTACAAACACGATCTTTGGCAAAAGAAACATTTTCCGTTAGTCCCACAATATGGTTCCCCTTGTGAAGACTTTGCAAAGTTCTCATGTTGACATGGGCCAAGCGGCGATGCCACAACCAACCCACATCCGCCTTTCCGAATAGGCACATCGCACTTGAGGTGGTGGTCCCCGAGAAGTCCACCACATACAAGTTATGTTCGCGATACCCTTGCTCCACAAGAGGACCACAATATCATTATCAATAAAGACGGAGAAACCCATCTTGCCAAGGGCGGAACGAAAAGTAAATTGTAACCAAGGGTTTTGACAAGCATGACATCCACAAGAGTAATGTTGTGTGCAACCACAACATTGCCAAAACCCAATACCTCGGATGTAGAATTATCGCCAAAGGAGACGATGATATTATTTATATTGGGCCTCAACTCCTTGACGAGGTTCTTGCCACCGGTCATATTACTTGTGCATCCACTATCAGGTACCCATTTTGAACCTCCGGCGGCATAGTCCTACATGAGATCAATTCTTGGATTTAGGTACCTATTTCTCAATGGGTCCTCTTTTGTTAGCAACAAGGGTCTTTGGGACCCAAATAGACCAAGCAACATAGCCATCATAAGGGCCAACATATTTAGCATAAACATCACCATAATAATCTTTAAATAGAACATAGTGAGGGTTAGCAATTCCTGCATCATCATCATTAGTGGTTTTGCCCTTAGGGGCTTCACCATTAGTGATGGCTTTCTTCTTCTCTTGTGCGGGCTTGGCCTTTTGCTTGTTTGCCTTCTTTGCCTTGGAATTATAACCAAGGCCCTCCTTCCCATTGTTTGAACTTTGCTTACTCAAAAGATCATCCAAGGAAAGTTTATTTTGGGGAGAGGAGGCCTTAGCAAGTTCATCCTTCAACCTAGCATTTTCCTCAATAATATTTGCATGATCACATGAAGGAGTAGAGGTACTAGGTATGTTAT
Source organism: Lolium perenne (assembly GCF_019359855.2). Taxonomy (NCBI): domain Eukaryota; kingdom Viridiplantae; phylum Streptophyta; class Magnoliopsida; order Poales; family Poaceae; genus Lolium; species Lolium perenne. The sequence goes on along the minus strand of NC_067246.2, from coordinate 186,018,202 downwards.
ATGAAGCAAGCCTAATTTGAAGTGGCTCATTAGACTTGGAGAGGAGAGAGTATTCACTCTTCAAGGCTTTGTGAGCCTTGTCTAGTTCATCTAGATCATTCACATGTTTCTCATGATCAACACCAAATTTGGCCTTTTCCTTTATAAGCACTTTAGTCTTAGCTCTAGCAAGATCTCTAGCTTTAGTGAGCTTGTTAATTTTATCTTGAGGCGCTTCAAGATTTTCTAGCCTCTCTTCAAGAGAAGATATGGTTTCTTGACTTTCCTCAAGAGCATTTTTAAGAGCATGTATTTCAAGAGAGTCTTCTCTCTATTTGACATTTTTTCTCAAGAGTATCATTGAGTTGTTCTAGACGAATCATGAGATTGGAAACATGCTTTCTAGTGTCACCTTGTAAGTTAAGAATGAACTCATCAAAATCTAGCATTTCTTGTTTCACTTTTAGACTAGCAAGATCAACCCCTAGCTCATTTGATATGTTAGGCATAGAGGGTTTAGGAGATGATACCTTGGAAGATTTAGCCATGAGGCAACTTTCTTCCTCCACATGAATGACCTCATTGGGGGATTCACTTGGTGATGAAGAGTTAGTGGAGAGGGAGGCAAGAGCAACCAATCCATTTGAGGTTGCATATTCATCATCATCAACATCATCATCTTCGGAGGTATATTCTTCTTGAGTTGATAGCACAATAGATGTGTCCAAGGTGGACCTTATCATGAAGCAATGTGCATTCTTGATATGAGGATTTTCATTGGGGGATTCAAAGAGAGATGAAGAGGGAATGTTGTTAGTGACAATGGCGGCCACTTCCTTTGCGCTTTTTTCTTCTTCATCATCACTAGAACTTTCAACTTCATCGGAAGAATATTCTTCCTTAGTTACTAGCACAATCCTTGAGGGCCTCTTGCCCTTCTTGCTCTTGTTATAGAACTTTTTGTTGGGGGCCTTTGAATCTTTGCCCTTTGAAACTTCGCTCTTGTCCTTGGGAATGAGCCTTCTGATGATGCGTCAAGCACACGCCCGTTGGGAACCCCAAGAGGAAGGTGTGATGCGTACAGCAGTAAGTTTTCCCTCAGTAAGAAACCAAGGTTGTCGAACCAGTAGGAGTCAAAGGCCACGTGAAGGTTGTTGGTGATGGAGTGTAGTGCGGCGCAACACCAGGGATTCCGGCGCCAAGGTGGAACCTGCACAACACAATCAAAATACTTTGCCCCAACGTAACAGTGAGGTTGTCAATCTCACCGGCTTGCTGTAAACAAAGGATTAAACGTATGGTGTGGAAAATGATGTTTGTTTGCGAAGAGAAGCAGAGAACAATGATTGCAGTAGATTGTATTCAGATGTAAAAGAATGGACCGGGGTCCACAGTTCACTAGTGGTGTCTCTCCAATAAGAAATAGCATGTTGGGTGAACAAATTACAGTTGGGCAATTGACAAATAGAGAGGGCATAACAATGCACAAACATATCATGATGACTACTATGAGATTTACTTAGGGCATTACGACAAAGTACATAGACCGCTATCCAGCATGCATCTATGCCTAAAAAGTCCACCTTCGGGTTAGCATCTGCACCCCTTCCAGTATTAAGTTGCAAACAACAGACAATTGCATTAAGTATGATGCGTAATGTAATCAACACAAATATCCTTAGACAAAGCATCGATGTTTTATCCCTAGTGGCAACAACACATCCACAACCTTAGAACTTTCTGTCACTGTCCCAGATTCAATGGAGGCATGAACCCACTATCGAGCATAAATACTCCCTCTTGGAGTCACAAGTATCAACTTGGCCAGAGCCTCTACTAGCAACGGAGAGCATGCAAGATCATAAAAAACACATGATTGATTGATAATCAACTTGACATAGTATTCCATATTCATCGGATCCCAACAAACACAACATGTAGCATTACAAATAGATGATCTTGGTCATGATAGGCAGCTCACAAGATCTAAACATGATAGCACAAGAGGAGAAGACAACCATCTAGCTACTGCTATGGACCCATAGTCCAAGGATGAACTACTCACACATCAGTCCGGAGGCGATCATGGTGATGTAGAGTCCTCCGGGAGATGATTCCCCTCTCCGGCAGGGTGCCGGAGGCGATCTCCTGATTCCCCGAGATGGGATTGGCGGCGGCGTCTCTGGAACTTTTTCCGTATCGTGGCTCTCGGTGATAGGGTTTTCGCGACGGAGAGTTTAAGTAGGCGGAAGGGCAGGGTCGGTGGAGGCACGAGGGCCCCACACCATAGGGCGGCGCGGGCCACCCCCTGGCCACGCGGCCTTGTGGTGTCGGCGCCCCGTGGCCCCACTTCGTATGCTCTTCGGTCTTCTGGAAGATCCGTGGAAAAATAAGACCCTGGGAGTTGATTTCGTCCAATTCCGAGAATATTTCCTTTGTAGGATTTCTGAAACCAAAAACAACACAAAACAGGAACTGGCTCTTCGGCATCTCGTTAATAGGTTAGTGCCGGAAAATGCATATAAATTATAGATAAAGTGTATATAAAACATGTGAGTATTGTCATAAAAGTAGCATGGAACATAAGAAATTATAGATACGTTTGAGACGTATCAAGCATCCCCAAGCTTAGTTCCTACTCGCCCTCGAGTAGGTAAACGATAAAAAAGATAATTTCTGAAGTGACATGCTATCATAATCTTGATCAATACTATTGTAAAGCTTATGAGATGAATGAAGTGATTCGAAGCAATGGTAAAGACAATGAATAAACAACTGAATCATATAACAAAGACTTTTCATGAATAGTACTTTCAAGACAAGCATCAATAAGACTTGCATAGGAGTTGACTCATAAAGCAGTAGATTCTTAGTAGAAAGTTTTGAAGCAACACAAAGGAAGATATAAGTTTCAGCGGTTGCTTTCAACTTCAACATGTATATCTCATGGATAATTGTCAACACAAAGTAATATGATGAATGCAAATAAGCAAGTATGTAGGAATCAATGCACACAGTTGACACAAGTGTTTGCTTCTAAGACAGAAAGAAGTAGGTAAACTGACTCAACATAAAGTAGAAGAAAGGGCCCTTCGCAGAGGGAAGCATGGATTACTATATTTGTGCTAGAGCTTTTATTTTGAAAACATAGAAACAATTTTGTCAACGGTAGTAATAATTCATATGTGTTATGCATAATACATCCTATAAGTTGCAAGCCTCATGCATAGAATACCAATAGTGCTCGCACCTTGTCCTAATTAGCTTGGATTTACATGGATTATCATTGCATAACATATGTTTCAACCAAGTGTCACAAAGGGGTACCTCTATGCCGCCTGTACAAAGGTCTAAGGAGAAAGTTCGCATTGGATTTCTCGCTTTTGATTATTCTCAACTTAGACATCCATACCGGGACAACATAGAAAACAGATAATGGACTCCTCTTTAATGCATAAGCATTCAACAACAGATAATATTCTCATAAGAGATTGAGGATTAATGTCCAAACTGAAACTTCCACCATGATTCATGGCTTTAGTTAGCGGCCCAATGTTCTTCTCTAACAATATGCATACTCAAACCATTTGATCATGATAAATCACCCTTACTTCAGACAAGACGAACATGCATAGCAACTCACATGATATTCAACAAAGGTGTAATAGTTGATGGCGTCCCCAGAAACATGGTTACCGTTCAACAAGCAACTTATAAGAAATAAGATACATAAGCGACATATTCTTTACCACAATAGTTTTTAAGCTATTTTCCCATGAGCTATATATTGCAGAGACAAAGAGATGAAATTTTAAAGGTAGCACTCAAGCAATTTACTTTGGAATGGAAGAGAAATACCATGTAGTAGGTAGGTATGGTGGACACAAATGGCATAGTTTTTGGCTCAAGGATTTTGGATGCACGAGAAGTATTCCCTCTCAATACAAGGCTTTGGCTAGCAAGGTTGTTTGAAGCAAACACAAGTATGAACCGGTACAGCAAAACTTACATAAGAACATATTGCAAGCATTATAAGACTCTACACTGTCTTCCTTGTTGTTCAAACACCTCACCAGAAAATATCTAGACTTTAGAGAGACCAATCATGCAAACCAAATTTCAACAAGCTCTATGTTAGTTCTTCATTAATAGGTACAAAGTACATGATGCAAGAGGTTAAACATGATCTATTTGAGCACAACAATTGCCAAGTATCAAATTATTCAAGACATTATACCAATTACCACATGAAGCATTTCCTGTTTCCAACCAAATAACAATGAACGAAGCAGTTTCAACCTTCGCCATGAACATTAAAAGTAAAGCTAAGAACACCAGTGTTCATATGCAACAGCGGAGCGTGTCTTTCTCCCACACAAAGAATGCTAGGATCCGATTTTATTCAAACAAAAACAAAAATAAAAACATACAGACGCTCCAAGTAAAGCACATAAGATGTGACGGAATAAAAATATAGTTTCACTATTGGTGACCTGATAAGTTGTCGATGAAGAAGGGGGTGTCTTGGGCATTGATACGTCTCCGACGTATCGATAATTTCTTATGTTCCATGCCACATTATTGATAATATCTACATGTTTTATATACATTTTATGTCATATTTATGCGTTTTCCGGAACTAACCTATTGACGAGATGCCGAAAGGCCAGTTGCTGTTTTCTGCTGTTTTTGGTTTCAGAAATCCTAGTAAGGAAATATTTTCGGAATCGGATGAAATCAACTCCGGAGATCTTAGAAATACACGAAGCTTCCAGAACACCCGGCAAGGACCAGAGGTGGGCCACAGGGGCCCCAGGAGGGTGGCCGGCGCGAGCCAAGGGGGGGGGGCGCCCCCCTATCTCCTGGGCACCCCGTGGCCCCTCCGACTCCGACTCTCCGCCTATATATTTGTCCCTGACCTAAAAACATCGACCAGTTCGACGAAAACAGAGAAAACCATCCAGAGCCGCCGCCATCGCGAAAGTCCAATTCGGGGGACAGAAGTCTCTGTTCCGGCACCCTGCCGGGACGGGGAATTGCCCCCGGAGCCATCTCCACCGCCGTCTCCACCGCCATCTTCACCGCCATCGCTGCCTCCATGATGAGGAGGGAGCAATTCACCCCCGGGGCTGAGGGCTCCGCTGTAGCTATGTGGTTCATCTCTCTCTCTTTGTGATCAAGTTGAATATTATCTATGTGCTACTCTAGTGATGTTATTAAAGTATTCTATTCCTCCTCCGCGGTGTAATGGTGACAGTGTGTGCGCCGCGTAGTACTTCGCATGGATTATGATTGTGATCTCTTGTAGATTATGAAGTTAAATATTGCTATGCTAGTATTGATATGATCTATGCCTCCTTCATAGTGTGATGGTGACAGTGTGCATGCTATGTTAGTTCTCGGTGTGATTGTGTTGATCTATCTTACACTCTAAGGTTATTTAAATATGAACATTGAATATTGTGGAGCTTGTTAACTCCGGCTTTGAGGGTTCGTGTAATCCTACATAGTTAGTGGTGTTCATCATCCAACAAGAGGGTGTAGAGTAGTCCTATTATGTGATCATCGTTGAGAGTGTCCACTAGTGAAAGCAGGATCCCTGGACCTTGCTTCCAAGCATCGAATCTCCGTTTGTTTACTGTTTTGTTGAATGTTTACTCGCTGCCATATTTTACTCGGATTGCTATTACCACTCTGTAAGGGTATATTGCCCCTATGTGTGGTTTTGGTAATCAATGACAACCCCTATGGACTAATGTTTTCATTGAGTTTATATGAAGGAATATTCCATAGGTACTACTTGCTCTCCATGTGTTGGATTCAAGTATGGATGTCATGAAGATAAAGATATACCTTGTGTATTGGCATCAAGATCATCGGTATGAAGATATATATGTGATATGATCAAGAAGAAGAAATGAAGATGGAGTTCTTATGTGGAACTCAATATTAGCCATGCTCTATCTTAAGTAAGTATGAGAAGATACAAGGTTGAGTTGGGCAAGTTCAAGTTGAGCATCTTGAGTGGATCACATACTTGAAGCTTGCCGTCCATTTGGTGATGATGGACATGTGAAGATGTGCATCAATAGAGCTTTCCCATCATGGTGTATGGGGGAGCATTTGTGAGTCTTCACGAAGCGACGATGATCAAGTGTGGCATTCCGGCTTGAGTGGAGCTTGAAGAGCTATCATCAAGATCAAGCGGGATGCGCAAGGCAAAGGTATGGCCTTGCTAGGTTTTCCTTTTACCGGTCTCAAGGTGGTTGTTGGGAGACCGGATTATAGGATAGATAGCCGCACTATCAAGAGGGGCTTTCGGTTGGGTAACTTGATCACATCATCTTAGGGAGCTCAATCCTTTGCATTCTTTGCACATTCTTATTGCTTCTTGGTATTTCTCGGTGTGAGGTTCTTGAGCTTGTTGCTAGCTTTACAACAAGCCCAAGTTCATCGAAAACGGAGTTCGCATGCATCTTCTATTGCGTTTTCGAGGTTGGGGGATTTTAACGGTTATTCATGATATAAGGTTCTACCTTTTATATTCATGATAAAATCCCCTCCTACAGATTCTTGGGTTTTCACTTTCTATAAGATAGCATTTGTTGTTATCTTCCAAACAAAATTGGTTTCATGCGAATCGGAGTTCGGGAGCATTAGTTGTTAAACAAAAAGGTAAGGGGAGAAAAGAATAAAAAGAGAAAAAGAAAAAAAAAGGGGGGAGGGGCCAGCCGGCCGACCGGCCCAGCCACCGGCCCACCCGGTCCGCACCGGGTCTGGTGCTGGTGCCATCCGGGGGCCGCATCCAGTGGGCCTCCCGGTCCAGTCCGGCCACGGGCCCGGCAGCCGCCGGCCCGCCCGGCTCCCGCCCGGCCAGGCCGGCCTCCCGCCCGGCTGGGCCTTAGCCCCCCGCGCGGCCCATCTCCCCGCGCGGCCCATCTCCCCGCGCGCCCCCTTGCTTCCTGCCGCCCCTGCGCGGCCTGCTCCTCATCCGGTCGGTGGCCCGGCTGGGCCGGATGGCTGGCCGGCCTCCTCAGCCCAGCATCCGGTCAGCCGGCTGGGCCGCCGGCCTGGGACGTTTTTCTGACTTTTTTTCTGCCCGTTTTTCTGTCTTTTTCCCCCAACAGTTTTTTTCCACTTGGGCTATAAATACCTTTCTTCCACCTTGAGCCCAAGTAGTTCTTCCTATTCTCTCACCTCCATTGTTGCTATTTGAAGAACTTGCTCTCCCCCTTGATTCCTCCAACCATTCTTGCTCATATTTGAGGATTTGAGAGAGGAGATCTAGATCTACACTTCCACCAAACCATTTCTTCTCTAAGTGAGGGAATCTCTTGGGATCTAGATCTTGGAGTCTTTGGTTGACTTTCCCCCTTGTTCTTCCTCTCCAATCTCATCCTAGCATTCGTTGCTTTGGTGGGATTTGAGTGTGAAGGACTTGAACACCTCCGGTGTTCTTGCTTTGCATCATTGCATAGTGTTGAGCTCTCCACCACGATTTGTTCGAGTGAGAGACCGTGAGCTTGTTACTCTTGGAGGGTGACCTCCTAGTTGGCTTGGTGATTGGTGCTCCGGTGATCTCTTCAAGAAGATTGTGAAGAGGCCCGGGCTTCTCCTTCGTGGAGCTTGTGAAGTGGTTGTGGAGCTTGCCATCTCCGGAGCGGAGAAAAAGCTAACCATAAGGAAAGGGCCATTATCCTTCGTGGGTGTGGTTCAGAGAATAGGGTGAGCCTTCGTGGCGCGGGGAATCCTTCGTGGGACCTCCACTCCTCCAAACGTGACGTACCTTGTTGCAAAGCAAGGGAACACGGGAATACATCCTCGTCTCCGCGTGCCTCGGTTATTTCTATACCCGAGCTCTCTTTCCTTGTGATAGCCATCGTGCTTGAAGTACATATATCTTGCTATCACTTGTGCTACATATATCTTGTGCCTATCTGTTATCACCAGATTTTGGCCAAATCAGGAGGTGGGCCGTAAGAGAGATGGGCTTGGAAGATGACACGTGGAAGATCTCTGAAGCGGCCTTACACGAAGAGTTTGGGCTAGATTGCCCGTGTATCTTTAATTATAGTAGATTGTATCTTAGATTAAAAGTTAGAGTTTGTATCGTGCACGGTGGGGAGTATTCCCACGATAGAAAGTCCCCTGGACTATAAATATGTATCTAGGGTTTATGGAATAAACAACAACCAACGTTCAACCAACCAAATCAATCTCGGCGCATCGCCAACTCCTTCGTCTCGAGGGTTTCTACCGGTAAGCAACATGCTGCCTAGATCGCATCTTGCGATCTAGGCAGCACAAGCTCCACGTTGTTCATGCGTTGCTCGTACTGAAGCCTTTTTGATGGTGAGCAACGTAGTTATCATAGATGTGTTAGGGTTAGCATAGTTCTTCGTATAAACATGCTATCGTAGTGCAACCCTTGCATGTCTAGCCGCCCTTACACCTATCTTAGGTGTAGGGGCGGCACCCCGCTTGATCATTATTTAGTAGATCTGATCCGTTACGGTTGCTCCTTGTTCATCAAGGATTAGTTTAATATCTGCAATAGTTAGGCCTTACAAAGGGCTGGAGGATCCAGCGGCACGTAGGGTGTCGTTCGCTAGTCCTAGACAGGATGTTCCGGGGATCAACCTCGTGTTGGTTTTTAGGCCTTGTCTAGGATCGGCTTATGATCACCGTGCGTGGCCGCGAGGCCCAATCCTGAGTAGGATGATCCGATTATGCGGTGAAAACCCTAAATCGTCGTAGATCTCATTAGCTTTATCTTGATCAAGCAGGACCACCATATATTCGTGCACCTCGTACGAATCATGGGTGGATCGGCTCCTTGAGCCGATTCACAGGATAACCTGAGAGCCGATCGAGGCTCGTATTTAATGTTTACGTGTATGCCATGCAGGAAACTAAGCGAGGCATCTCCATCACCTTCCTGACCAGGTATAGGTCAGGTGGCACGCCCTTGCATCAGCATCGGACGTGTGTACCAGAAGGCTTTGCGGGCCGTCGCTCGGAGGGACCTCGGCCAGCCGCAGCCCTAGGTTGTTCCTGGCTCTACGGTGTTGCCCGTCGCTGCCCGCCGGTGGGTTTTGGCAGCAACACATTCTGGCACGCCCGGTGGGACAAGCTTCTACATCAACCACATCGCCATCTACATCTGAGATGGCGGACGGCACGCCAGTCACGTACGAGGATCTGACCGACGAGCTCAAGAAGAAGTATGACGAGATCAAAGTCATCCTCGAAGCTGACCTCATCGGCTCTTTCCACAGAACCCGTTCACATGGCATCAGGTGGAAGGGGTTCTTTCCTAATGGTGCACTAGATGGGATAGACCTCTCTGCCCCATCGGAAGAACGCACCAGGTCCCTGCGGCAGGAGATCAACTACCTGGTGGCTCACTCGCTACACCGCCACTCTGAGAACCTGGTCAACACGTTGGAGCGTGTCGCTCTTCGCGTGATCCAGGAGATCATGAGGCACCAGTACTCGCCGTCAGGACCAGCTCTCGGGACGCATCAAGGAGAGTTGCCACTCCAGTCCCGTCCACCGCTGCCATTTGCGTTGGCAGCACCAGAAGTGTCGGCTTCACCGGCATTCGTCGTCTACAAGATCGGTGGTGACCCTAGTGACTACCAGTTCTTGCCTGAGGCGCCTAAGGAGATCCCTCACGGGTACACGTGCACGTATGTGCCAGATTGCGGTAACTGGGCGCTCACAAACCAGGCCACAACATCAGGGACTTCTGGGAAAGCAGGAGGGACGTCAGCAACAGATCTTGAGAAGCAGACGTGGCTAACTAAGTACGCCACCCCGACGAACCTCCAGAGCTCAGCTCCTGCAGTTGGCTCAGAGCTGGAAAAGCAAACATGGCTGGCTAAGTACGCCACCCCGGCGAATCTTCAGAGTTCAACTCCTGCAGCCAGCACAGCGGATCAGATCAGTACCATACTGAGAGATCAGTTCGGCATGGTGCCGAAAAGGAGGACAATCGGCTATTCCAAGCCGTACCCCGACGACTACGAGATGATCCCGCTACCACCTAAATATCGGCTCCCTGATTTCTCCAAATTCAGTGGATCAGATGGTTCCAGCTCCATCGAGCACGTAGGCCGATATTTGGCACAACTAGGACCGGCCTCAGTGTCGGATCAGCTACGCGTGAGGCTCTTCTCACAGTCCCTCACGGGATCGGCTTTCGGGTGGTACACCTCGTTGCCACCAGACTCCATCCGGACTTGGAAGCAGTTGGAAAAACAGTTCCATATGCAGTACCATTCAGAGGCTTCCGAGTCCGGCATTGCCGATCTAGCACAACTACGTCAGAAGCGTGGAGAAACTGTGACAGAATACATCCAGCGCTTCAGGAATCTTAGGAACCGATGTTATTCGGTTCGTATAACTGAAAAGGAAGCAGTCGAGTTAGCAGTAGCGGGCCTCGCAACACCGCTCAAGGACATGGCCTCCCAAGCAGACTATCCCTCACTGGCGCACATGGTTCAGAAACTGTCGGCATATGAACAGCGCCACCCGGACCTGTACCAGGACAAATTCAAGCGTGCAGTAGTCCTGGTCGATGCAGAGGAAGACGAAGTTTCTGCGGGAGATCAAGAGATAGCAGTGGCTGAATGGACTCGGGGAGGAACCCCCGTGTCCTGCAAATGGGTAAAGCCACCAGGCCCGCCCCGGGGGTTTGATTTTGACGTGACCAAAACTGAGCAAATCTTCGGCCTCCTGCTCAAGGAGAAGCAGTTGACGATTCCCGAAGGTCTCAAATTCCCCACGGTGCAAGAGCTGAACGGAAAGCCATACTGCAAATGGCATAACTCGCTCTCCCATGCCACCAACGACTGCAGGGTATGGCGTCAGCACATCCAAGCGGCGATAGAAAAAGGGCGTCTGATTTTCAACCAGTACGCCATGAAGGTCGACACCCAGCCCTTCCCCGCCGTTAACATGGTAGAATGCACTTACCCTGAAGGTTGCCAGCCAGGGTCCTCGTTCAGCATCAACATGGTAGGACCTGGGCATCACTCTGGCAAAGATGGAGACGAGGGCAGCTGCTCTCGTAGCAAGGACACAGAGGAGGCCGCTCCACGCGATCGGCTCCGTCATGATGGCAAGCGCTACGTCACAGAGGGAGAAGTGAAGAACATGAGATATCAGCGACCCCTCTCTGATCACCTCCTCAACAAATATGTGAGTCAGTATGACCAACGCCGACGATCCAGCGATGATGATGAAAGAGATCGTCTGGCTAGAGAAGCCAGAAGATATCGTCGGCATGATCGCGATGAGGAGGAGCACGAGCGCCGTGCCAAAGAAAAATCAAGGGAGCAAGACGACAACGGCAGGCACTGGGACTGCCCCTTCTTCAGACACTGCTGGGATTCAGGAATGAGCCGATTGCCCACAATCGGCAATTGCCCAGAATGCAACCAGAAGAAGAAGGAGGCAGCCAACGTGTCTGTGTTCAGGCGCTTAGGGCCTCTCCCGCCACAAAGCAAACGCGCTGAGTCCCCTCGGTGGGCAGATCTCGAGGATTCAGAAGACGAGGGACAAGAAGAAGAAGACAGGTACCACCGGCCAAGGTGGTGCCCTGATGGACTCAGCCGTTCACAAAAGCGCAGGGTTCAGCGTTTGCGCGGTCTGGAGGAAGCCGAAAGGGTATACTTGCATACGTTAAGGAAGGCACGACCTGATCTGGCTGCAAAGTTCAGCGAACCCTGGACGAAGAGGGTCGTCCACGGAAAATGGAGTGGCGCCCCAAGCAAAGGAAAGTCGATGATGAAACATCGGCTGGTACAAACATGGTGCTCGTCCTTCCGACGGAGCTTAGTGCTCCACGATTACACGATGCACTCAAGGTGGACGACGGCAAGCGCATCAAGTCAGAGGTTGGGCTGGTTTTATCCACCAGCCTGACCGAGTAGCTGAAGCAAAGCGATGAGCAAACGTGGCGAGGCTGATCCTTGTGATCGGCCCCAAAAAATTATGAAGGAGCATTACAGAACCTTCAGTCAGCGCTTCAATCGATATGGAGGCCGATTCCAGCAATCGGCCAAAATTATCTTCACCACATGTTCTGCTTGTGTTCAGCATCGAGCTACTGGGCAGCGGCCACGTCGGCGGATGAAAGTCAGCACGAATCCTCGCGGAGCCGACGTGCAAGTGCAGTGCCCTGGCTAACCACAAAAGCCGATATCTGCAGTCATCTGGCAGATTCGGCTCGGGGGGCATATAGTCAGATGAACATGTTCAGATAAACATGTGTAAACATGTGTGCAGTGAAACACTGGGTGCCGATTAGGAAAAATCGGCCAGTAAAAAATCGGCCAGTAAAAAAAAAATTTTCTCCAAATTCCGGTAAAGCAACCAATTAAGCTGTTGGTGTTTCATCTACAACATCGGCGCCCAGTAGAAGGAAGCTGATCGTTGGGGGCAAGTCTGGCTGGTTCTTCATGGTGGCTATTTCGGATTACCAGATTACCTAAGGTCAGAGCCTTTTTGTTTAATCTGTGCATCCATGCCGGTATTCTCGCCTTGATTGAGGCTCGGGGGGCAGCTCACCCTAAAAAATCTTTGTTTTGGAGAGCCGATTTCCTTGGAATCGGCTGGTTCTATATTAATAACTTGGAAGCCAATGGTAACGTGTTTGGCTGATTCATCACTATTCTCGCCTTGGGTGAGGCTTGGGGGGCAACTCGCTTGAAAGTTTCTCGGCTCTGGAGAGCAAAATTGGTTGGAATCGGCTGGCTCTACATCGCAACTGTTCTGAAAAGGGGTGCTTTTACTACAGAGGTATCAACTTCAGCATCCAAGCTGATTCAGCGACAGTTCCAGGGCCCTTGTAAAGACACCTGCTCAAGACTAAGCTGATCGTTAGTGCTATCATCATCGGTAAGACTGGCTGATTTGGAGGGATGGCTGAATTGACCTATCTCGCAGATTATCGTGGGAGACCGATGCGTTGCCATCAGTCATTGAACATTGATTGGGCAAACGATCGACAAAGTCAGATGAGGGAAAATCGGCTGAATCCGTATACGGGACATCGGCAAAGTCAAAAGAAGTTTTCATTGATAATAAAATTTCTTACAAGGAGAAGCTGATTGTTCAACAAAAAGGGACGGATTACTACTGCCAACCCTATGCTAGTAAATCCCTACTCTAAGGGCTGTTGCTGTCGTCGCCGTCGCTGAGGTAGCTGCCGCCATTGCTGCTGTCGGCGAGTTCTTCGTTGCTGCTACTGTGACCTTCAGCAAAGGCCTCCTCCTCATCATCATCGTCGTCCTCGTCTGACCAAGCCCAACCCCGGATACGCTTTGGTGGTGGTTCGTCGGAGGAGGTGTCATCCTCCTGTTCCTTCTTCAGGTCGGAGGAAACGTCTTCTTCTTCGTCGTCCTCTTCTTCTTTGGTGACGGAGGTGAATTTGCCCCGGAAGGGAGGGTCGTCGTCATCGCTCTCCGCCTCCAGTGCTCCGTCAACCAGGTACCGGAGGTCATCTTCCCCGTCGGTTAGGGGCATGGCCCCATCTGACCAGACGAGGTCCTCGCCCTCCGGCACAAAGTCGAAGTCCCACTCCCGCTTGTCCCAATGTTTGGGAGCCCGGCAGTTGTACGCCTCCATCTGGGCGTGCTCTGGAACCAACTCGCTTGAGGAAGAGGATTGGAGAGAGACGGAAGAAGAGGAAGAAGAAGACATGGCTGAGGGAGAAGAGGGTTTTTTGGGTGCCGATAGCTAGAACAGAGGAAGGGGATGAAGAGGGCTAATCGATCGGCGCGGATAAATAATGAGAGATCTGGTGGAAATTTAATGCCATTGCAGTTTCCGAGGAAGTGATGCCAAAGCTATCGAATTTTGCAGAGAAGTTGGAAAGACAGGGCATCATGATGAAGAATACTGCGACAGGTCTGCTCTGCCACGACATGACCCTTCGAAGGAAAAACAGAGTGGTTTTGAAATTATCATTGCCAAAACCAGGGGGGCATGTGTTATCACCAGATTTTGGCCAAATCAGGAGGTGGGCCGTAAGAGAGATGGGCTTGGAAGATGACACGTGGAAGATCTCTGAAGCGGCCTTACACGAAGAGTTTGGGCTAGATTGCCCGTGTATCTTTAATTATACTAGATTGTATCTTAGATTAAAAGTTAGAGTTTGTATCGTGCACGGTGGGGAGTATTCCCATGATAGAAAGTCCCCTGGACTATAAATATGTATCTAGGGTTTATGGAATAAACAACAACCAACGTTCAACCAACCAAATCAATCTCGGCGCATCGCCAACTCCTTCGTCTCGAGGGTTTCTACCGGTAAGCAACATGCTGCCTAGATCGCATCTTGCGATCTAGGCAGCACAAGCTCCACGTTGTTCATGCGTTGCTCGTACTGAAGCCTTTTTGATGGCGAGCAACGTAGTTATCATAGATGTGTTAGGGTTAGCATAGTTCTTCGTATAAACATGCTATCGTAGTGCAACCCTTGCATGTCTAGCCGCCCTTACACCTATCTTAGGTGTAGGGGCGGCACCCCGCTTGATCATTATTTAGTAGATCTGATCCGTTACGGTTGCTCCTTGTTCATCAAGGATTAGTTTAATATCTGCAATAGTTAGGCCTTACAAAGGGCTGGAGGATCCAGCGGCACGTAGGGTGTCGTTCGCTAGTCCTAGACAGGATGTTCCGGGGATCAACCTCGTGTTGGTTTTTAGGCCTTGTCTAGGATCGGCTTATGATCACCGTGAGTGGCCGCGAGGCCCAATCCTGAGTAGGATGATCCGATTATGCGGTGAAAACCCTAAATCGTCGTAGATCTCATTAGCTTTATCTTGATCAAGCAGGACCACCATATATTCGTGCACCTCGTACGAATCATGGGTGGATCGGCTCCTTGAGCCGATTCACAGGATAACCTGAGAGCCGATCGAGGCTCGTATTTAATGTTTACGTGTATGCCATGCAGGAAACTAAGCGAGGCATCTCCATCACCTTCCTGACCAGGTATAGGTCAGGTGGCATGCCCTTGCATCAGCATCAGACGTGTGTACCAGAAGGCTTTGCGGGCCGTCGCTCGGAGGGACCTCGGCCAGCCGCAGCCCTAGGTTGTTCCCGGCTCTACGGTGTTGCCCGTCGCTGCCCGCCGGTGGGTTTTGGCAGCAACACTATCTTGCTTAGCTCTAGTTGCTATTGTTACACTTAGTTGAGCTTAGCATATTTAGGGTTTGTGCTTGTAAACTAAACGATAGTTTAATTCCGCATTCATACAAGACAAATCCGCAAGAGTTTGTAATTGCCTATTCACCCCCCCTCTAGGCGACATCTCGATCTTTCAATTGGTATCAGAGCAAGGTCTCTCCTTGTTTAAGGCTTCACCGCCTTGAGAGTAAAGATGTCGGCTAGTATAGTGCACAATGACACAATTGTCTTTAATGGCACAAATTATCTTTTGTGGAGAAATTGCTTGCTTTGTAAGCTTCGGACCATGTGTCCACATATAGAGCAATTTCTAGATGTCGGTTTTTCTCCTCCGATGGATTCTCAAAATCTATCTTTAGAGGATGAGAAAAACTTACATCTTGAAGCTCAAGTATCTAATGAGCTTTTATTCTCTTTGAGGCCCGATTTTCGTAGGCTCTTGATATATATAAAGCGAAAATCGTCTCATGAGATGTGGATCAAGCTTAAGGAAATGTTTGGTGGATCCACTTCTCAATTGGTCGGTGGTGACTCCGAGGAGCTCTCTTCCTCTTCACATCATGAAGAGCTCCAAGTTGCTTCCACCTCCGGTCGTGATGAGTTATCATCTTCTTTCACTTCACCAACGTGTAGCAAGACACGAGGTAATGATATGGTGAGTGGTGAGGAAAATTGCAATGTTGATATTGTGCTCAATAGTGATGATTCTTCATGTCTATCCCATTGTAATGCTTCCTCTTTGGACTTAAACACATCTAGCATTGAAAATGACCTACATGCTTGTGTTGATAGTCCTTGCATATCATGTGTAAATTGCTTACATAGATCTCATGAAGATATGCTTACCTTGTCTTGCTCCCATAATCAAAATGCTTATATTTCCTCTAGTTGTTTGTTGACTAACAATGTAGAGGAAACCGAACACTCTATGGATCAAGACATGTTTTCAAATGAGGATTCAAGAATATCTTCATCTTCATTCTCCGGTATGCACATGTGCCTTATGGCAAATGGATCAAAGGTATCTCCTACTTTGACTCCTAACACTTCCTCTAATGATGAGAGTGATGATGATGATAATGATGAAGAATATAATACCTTGGTGCATAATATGGCAACGATATATGCTTCTCTTCATGGTAATAAAGAAGCTCGTGCTAATCTCGAACACTCTATGGATACCTTGAATAAATATAGGGAAACCATAGTGAAGTTGGAGTCCCATGTTGAAAATGAGGAAATGAGATTCACTCTCCTCAAGCATGAGCTAAAAGATGAGAAGCATACTAATTTTATGCTTACACAAAAAATTGAATCCTATATGCATGAAAATGAGAAAACTATTGTTGATGCTTGTGCTACTAACTCTAATTCTTGTGAAGCATCTACCTTAGAGGAGAATGTTGAGCTAAAGGCTCAACTTGAGTTGCTAACTAGCAATTATAGGAAGTTAGAAGAAAGTCATAAAAAGCTCTCGGGCTCTCATGATGACCTTCTAATTTCCTATGATGGGCTTAAGTTAGCTCATGAGGCTAGTATCACTAAGGTAACATCTTGTGAGCCTCATGTGGACATTAGCACAATCTCTACTACAAATGCTATACTGCCATGTGCTAGTCCTTGTAATCCATCTAGTCAAACTAGTGATACACCTTGTGTTGGATTACTCACTTTGCCTTGTTGCTCTAACAATGAAGCTTCTACTTCCTCTAGTACTTGTATTTCTACTAACCATGTAGAGGAAATCAAAGAGCTCAATGCCCAAGTCCTTTCTTTGAAGAAAGACTTGGAAAAACGTCATGAAGGGAAATCCGCACTTGACAAGATGCTAAGTGTGCAACAATCCCCCAATGACAAGAGTGGGCTTGGATTCAACTCCAATAACAAGAACAAGTCCAAGAGCAAGAGCAACAAGAAGAAGGGCCAAGACAAAGTCAAGGATCCGGCCAAGTTGGTTTGCTTCAAGTGCAAGGTTGAAGGGCATCATGTTAGATCATGCCCATTGAAGAAGAAGAAGCACTTGAGTGAGAAACAACAAGGGAAACGGCCACAAGGTCAAGGTCAAGCTCATGCTCGACCTCAAGTTGAAGATAGGCCACTTCCCAAGAAGAATCAAGTTATTGTTCCCCAAGAGAAGAAATCAATAAAGAAGAGAAAGGGGAACACTTGCTACTTATGCCGTGAGAAGGGGCACTTTGCTTCTTCTTGCTTAGGTGGTACCTTATCTAACCCTATAATTGTTGATGATGAATATTCTCTAGGGAAGGATAAGGATGTCAATGTGTTTGCCAAGTTTGTTGGAACTCAAAGTGGTTTCAAGAAAAGAACCATTTGGGTTGCCAAGCCTATTGTGACTAATCTCTTAGGACCCAACTTGGTTGGGGACCAACAATCTCAAACTTGATCAATAGGTGCATGTGGAGGGCATTGGAGATTTGGCTACTTCATGAAGAATTAAGGGATCTTCATATATTGTATTTTTACCAAGCCAAGTCGTATGGATTATCATCTATATCTTATATCCAATGTTCCTCTTTGCGGTAACTTATACTTCAACTCTTCATGTTTATTGTAAGTTACTTGCCCCTTTGCATGTTTGGTTTTGTACCAAATATGTGTATGTATGTGTTGTGTCTTACTTGCTTATCTTGTGTATTCAAGTATGTTGTTTGACTCATCATATACTTATGTATTGTTTTGAGCCTAATGCATCTTGATGATATCTTATTTGGCTCTCTTTGAGTGATTAATGGAGCATCCCATTTTGGGGGAGTGATATGCTTTGTGCATCTCTCTTTCTATAAAATGTGTGTATATGGGTAGCACCACTTAGTATTGATATTGCAAGATTATCTAGTCACTATGTGGTGTGTCATACTCATGAGAAATTCAAATTCTAAATGTCCATTAATCATCTCTAATCGATTTTTAGTTGCCTCGTGTTTAGAAGAAATGTTTTATCACATTATGGGGGAGTAATATGTTTTGTACATATCACAAGCCTAGAAAATGTGAACATATGAGGTTTTGCCACTTAGAGTTGATGCTCTTAATTATCTTGCTCCTAGGTGGCATGTTTGCTCAAACAAGCTCCACTTGTAGTAAAAAGCTTTTATTGCTCATCTTTTGGTTCTTGTTTGAGTAAGAGATCCTTGGTACGGTTTTCCTCAAATACATATCTCTATATCTTATTTGGGACACCATTTGCTTCAAGTTATTCTAATCATTGCCGTGCGTGATTGTTTGACTAATTGAAGCTATCAAGAATCTTCATCCATGCATAGTGCTTAATTCTATATACTTATCCTATGCCTTTTATTGTGAAGTTGATCCTTACTATCCTTGTTATATACCACCGGAAGTTAATTCCAATATTTTCATTGTCTTTGACATTTGACAACCTTGTATGTGGTTAAATCTATGGATCACCTTCACTTTGGATTGCTTCTTATTTCCTTATATTATTTCCAAGAAATCTTTGTGCTCCCACGTGTCTTCCTTGTCCCTTTGAAAAATCTTTTGATAAATTCTCTTGATTCACATCAAGTGTTTGTTTTGGAAGACAAACCTTTTCCTTACGGTACATTGTGCCATTGTGAAAGGTGTAGAGGGTTTGGTATATTTGTTTGAACCTTGCTCTTTTTGGGAGTTTGCTATCTCATTCCTTCTTACATGATCTATTTGCTTGAATGAGATAAATCCTTGAGCATGTTTGCTTTATTTCATCCTTTATGCTTAATGGTTTCTTCTTAGTTCATTTGTTGAACTTTCTTGAGCAAATCTTTTGTGATTTGCGTCTTTAATATAATTTGGACAACAAATTTGTTTGGTGACACCTTTATGCCTTATTCGATTCATTTGGTGTTTTGTCCAAAGTATATCTTTCTTGGATCTTTAAAGTCTTTATGTGTGCTTATATGTAATTTGTTTATATTTGTAGCATGCTTGCTTTGTTTGATCCATTATATAGGGTATACTCCATCAAATCCTAAATGGCTAAGATGTGCATGAAATTCAAATTTCATCTAAATATGCACATATTTATATGGAGTGTGTCCTATATATTGTGGTTTGTCTAACCATGTTGGACCCAATAAGTTTGGGGGCCAAGATGTACTTGAATGATGTTTTAGGTACATTAGAGATGCAATGGAGGCTTGTCTCATCTATAAGGAACGTGTTATCACCATATGAGAATTGGAGTCAAGCTAGGATGATCAATGAACTCTTATCTACTACATCAAGCCATTGCTATCTCGGTAACAAGTATCTTATTCATGCATACTCATATATCATCCAACCTCTTGTAGGTTGCATCTTGGCATGAAATTCCTTATTTCGAAAATATTGAGGTTCTTGAAAAATCCTTTTAAAGAAAACTTCTTATTGTACACTTGAGTAATTTGAGAAGATGCATATGATGGGGATATATATATATAAATCATGTTTATGATTCACCTATCCCAAATATGCCCTCTAGCAATTTATTGCATATCAATTCCTCAAATAACTCTTATGTGCAATATTGATGAAATTGCGAAATAAATCCGTATTTATGATACTTGTTGCTTTTCTCGAAACACTCCAACTAGCTTTACTTCCCTTATTGTTGGTTGTGATGTTTTTGAGATTTTACTTGGTTGAAGCTCATTCATATACCATAAGTGAAAATTGGAGCCATAGGCTATATGTGCTTTTTAAGCAAACATCCTTTGGTATATTCTATGACTTCATCTTGGATATCTTGCCTTATTTACTCTATTAACCTCTCGTGTGTGCATGTTTCTTTATGGACCACTTTGTCCACATTAGAAACTCATATACATAAGAGGGCTAATCCATCACCTTGATATCCTTGTTCTTTGCCAACCATCTTCTTATCCTTTTGATTTTAGTGTTGTTGGTAAAGAAGATTTATGAGTGCTTGGTTTATTTGTTTTTCCTCGTGCACTCATATCTCGTAATTGTTGGACTCAAGTTGCTCTTGATAAGCATATTCACTTTATCTTAGTTGTGTTCTAAATGATATATAGGGAGTGAGGATTCCATGTTTGTGTATATTGTATTCAAATACAAACATTATAAATTGCGCATGAACCTTGGGGAGCTTTCTTATTTTATTTAGAGCACTATATCTCTCTTATCATGATATCTTTGTTTGTCCAATTGGATCTTTGATTGCTTGATTTATTTGTGAAAACTTTCTCCATCATGTGATTCTTATGCAATCTTTGATCCTCAATATAGTTTGACTTCCTTCAAGTATTCATCATTGGATATGTGCATTTGATTCCACTCAAATTATGAGAAGTGCACACTTTGGGGAGGAACTCACATTATATTGGCCTTCTAAATTTTTTCTCCCATTTTGACAATCGATGCCAATGGGGGAGAAGTTTAGAGGGTTTAAGGGAATTGTTTTTATACTTAAGATTGGTTTGTGCTTAAGTGTTTTGCCTCTCATGCATTCCATATTTATATGTCTTGCATGGTTGTATATATATAGTGGAAACTATCCCAAAGGTTAATCTTGACAATATATGCAATGAATTCATGTTCATCACACGTGCATACATTGTGGGGGAGTTTTCTCTATATATATTGGTTCTACCCACATCTCTTGCATTTGTTGTAGTTGTGTGAGTAGAGCCGGTTTTGTTATGGGCTAGTAGCTTTGTGTTACTCGACCATATCAAATACAACCTCTTGTATACAACTTATTCTCGGATAAGTTGCGTACTTGTTCCTAATATTCATTATATAAACCCTCTTATTGTGGTTGTCATCAATTACCAAAATGGGGGAGATTGTAAGGGTATATTGCCCCTATGTGTGGTTTTGGTAATCAATGACAACCCCTATGGACTAATGTTTTCATTGAGTTTATATGAAGGAATATTCCATAGGTACTACTTGCTCTCCATGTGTTGGATTCAAGTATGGATGTCATGAAGATAAAGATATACCTTGTGTATTGGCATCAAGATCATCGGTATGAAGATATATATGTGATATGATCAAGAAGAAGAAATGAAGATGGAGTTCTTATGTGGAACTCAATATTAGCCATGCTCTATCTTAAGTAAGTATGAGAAGATACAAGGTTGAGTTGGGCAAGTTCAAGTTGAGCATCTTGAGTGGATCACATACTTGAAGCTTGCCGTCCATTTGGTGATGATGGACATGTGAAGATGTGCATCAATAGAGCTTTCCCATCATGGTGTATGGGGGAGCATTTGTGAGTCTTCACGAAGCGACGATGATCAAGTGTGGCATTCCGGCTTGAGTGGAGCTTGAAGAGCTATCATCAAGATCAAGCGGGATGCGCAAGGCAAAGGTATGGCCTTGCTAGGTTTTCCTTTTACCGGTCTCAAGGTGGTTGTTGGGAGACCGGATTATAGGATAGATAGCCGCACTATCAAGAGGGGCTTTCGGTTGGGTAACTTGATCACATCATCTTAGGGAGCTCAATCCTTTGCATTCTTTGCACATTCTTATTGCTTCTTGGTATTTCTCGGTGTGAGGTTCTTGAGCTTGTTGCTAGCTTTACAACAAGCCCAAGTTCATCGAAAACGGAGTTCGCATGCATCTTCTATTGCGTTTTCGAGGTTGGGGGATTTTAACGGTTATTCATGATATAAGGTTCTACCTTTTATATTCATGATAAAATCCCCTCCTACAGATTCTTGGGTTTTCACTTTCTATAAGATAGCATTTGTTGTTATCTTCCAAACAAAATTGGTTTCATGCGAATCGGAGTTCGGGAGCATTAGTTGTTAAAGAAAAAGGTAAGGGGAGAAAAGAATAAAAAGAAAAATAAAAAAAAAGGGGGGAGGGGCCAGCCGGCCGACTGCCCAGCCACCGGCCCACCCGGTCCGCACCGGGTCCGGTGCTGGTGCCATCCGGGGCCGCATCCGGTGGGCCTCCCGGTCCAGTCCGGCCACGGGCCCCGGCAGCCGCCGGCCCGCCCGGCTCCCGCCCGGCCAGGCCGGCCTCCCGCCCGGCTGGGCCTTAGCCCCCCGCGCGGCCCATCTCCCCGCGCGCCCCCTTGCTTCCTGCCGCCCCTGCGCGGCCTGCTCCTCATCCGGTCGGTGGCCCGGCTGGGCCGGATGGCTGGCCGGCCTCCTCAGCCCAGCATCCGGTCAGCCGGCTGGGCCGCCGGCCTGGGACGTTTTTCTGACTTTTTTTCTGCCCGTTTTTCTGTCTTTTTCCCCCAACAGTTTTTTTTTCCACTTGGGCTATAAATACCTTTCTTCCACCTTGAGCCCAAGTAGTTCTTCCTATTCTCTCACCTCCATTGTTGCTATTTGAAGAACTTGCTCTCCCCCTTGATTCCTCCAACCATTCTTGCTCATATTTGAGGATTTGAGAGAGGAGATCTAGATCTACACTTCCACCAAACCATTTCTTCTCTAAGTGAGGGAATCTCTTGGGATCTAGATCTTGGAGTCTTTGGTTGACTTTCCCCCTTGTTCTTCCTCTCCAATCTCATCCTAGCATTCGTTGCTTTGGTGGGATTTGAGTGTGAAGGACTTGAACACCTCCGGTGTTCTTGCTTTGCATCATTGCATAGTGTTGAGCTCTCCACCACGATTTGTTCGAGTGAGAGACCGTGAGCTTGTTACTCTTGGAGGGTGACCTCCTAGTTGGCTTGGTGATTGGTGCTCCGGTGATCTCTTCAAGAAGATTGTGAAGAGGCCCGGGCTTCTCCTTCGTGGAGCTTGTGAAGTGGTTGTGGAGCTTGCCATCTCCGGAGCGGAGAAAAAGCTAACCATAAGGAAAGGGCCATTGTCCTTCGTGGGTGTGGTTCGGAGAATAGGGTGAGCCTTCGTGGCGCGGGGAATCCTTCGTGGGACCTCCACTCCTCCAAACGTGACGTACCTTGTTGCAAAGCAAGGGAACACGGGAATACATCCTCGTCTCCGCGTGCCTCGGTTATTTCTATACCCGAGCTCTCTTTCCTTGTGATAGCCATCGTGCTTGAAGTACATATATCTTGCTATCACTTGTGCTACATATATCTTGTGCCTATCTTGCTTAGCTCTAGTTGCTATTGTTACACTTAGTTGAGCTTAGCATATTTAGGGTTTGTGCTTGTAAACTAAACGATAGTTTAATTCCGCATTCATACAAGACAAATCCGCAAGAGTTTGTAATTGCCTATTCACCCCCCCCCCCCTCTAGGCGACATCTCGATCTTTCACACTCACACTCATCCATATTACTTGTATCTCACTATCACTTCGCCGAACTAGTGCACCTATTGTATTAGGTGTGTTGGGGACACAAGAGACTTCTCGCTTTGTGGTTGCAGGGTTGCTTGAGAGGGATATCTTTGACCTCTTCCTCCCTGAGTTCGATAAACCTTGGGTGATCCACTTAAGGGAAACTTGCTGCTGTTCTACAAACCTCTGCTCTTGGAGGCCCAACACTGTCTACAAGAATAGAAGCTCCCGTAGACATCAAGCATCCCCAAGCTTAGATGCTTGAGTCTTCTTGAAATATGCAGGGATGAACCACGGGGGCATCCCCAAGCTTAGAGTTTTCACTCTTCTTGATCATATTGTATCATCCTCCTCTCTTGATCCTTGAAAACTTCCTCCACACCAAACTCAAAACAAACTCATTAGAGGGTTAGTGCATAATCAAAAATTCACATATTCAGAGGTGAAATAATCATTCTTAACACTTCTAGACATTGCACAAAGCTACTAAAAGTTAATGGAACAAAGAAATCCATCAAACATAGCAAAAGAGGCAGTGTGAAATAAAAGGCAGAATCTGTCAAAACAGAACAGTACGTAAAGACGATTTTTTTAGCGGCACTTAACTTGCTCAGATGAAAAATCTCAAATTGAATGAAAGTTGCGTACATATCTGAGGATCACGCACGTAAATTGGCAGATTTTTCTGAGTTACCTACAGAGGGGGCTACTCAATTTCGTGACAGAAAGAAATCTGTTTCTGCGCAGTAATCCAATTCTAGTATCAACCTTACTATGAAAGACTTTACTTGACACAACAATGCAATAAAATAAAGATAAGGAGAGGTTGCTACAGTAGTAATAACTTCCAAGACTCAAATATAAAATAAAAATTGTAGAAGTAAAATAATGGGTTGTCTCCCATAAGTGCTTTCTTTATAGCCATTAAGATGGGCTCAGTAATTTTAATGATGCTCTCGCAAGTAACAAGAGTTGAAGCAAAAGAGAGCATCAAAATAAAATAAGAAACGCTTTTAAGTCTAACCCACTTCCTATGAAAAGGAATCTTGTAAATAAACAAGTCATGTAAGCATAATGCAATAAGCATAGGAAAACAAGACAAGCGCAACTTCAAGATTTTCAGCAAAAAGAGAGGTGTTTTAGTAACATGAAAATCCCTACAACCATATTGTCCTCTCTCATAAATATTTTCAGTAGCATCATGAACAAACTCAACAATATAACTATCACATGAAACATTCTTATCCTGAGCTACATGCATAAAATTATTACTCTCCACATAAGCATAGTCATTACTATTAATTGCAGTGGGAGCAAATTCAATAAAATAGCTATCATTATTATTCTCATCACCATAATCATCATATATAGGAGGTAAAGTATCATCAAAGTAAATTTTATCCTCCATGCTTAGGGACTAAAAATATCGTGCTCATCAAAACTAGCTTCCGCAAGCTTAGAATTTTCCATAGCATTAGCAACAATGGTGTTCAAAGCATTCATACTAATAACATTACCATTAGCATGCATATAAAGTTCCATAGGTTTTTTAATTTTCTCTTCAAACACTTCATGTCCTAACTCAAGATAAATACTATAAAGATCTCTAATATTTTTGTTGTTTTCCATTAAGCCTAACTAGTGAAATCACACAACTAAGTGTTCTCAGGAGTATTCATTTTAACAGTAGTAAAAATAAGTAAAGAAAACTGAATTAAATAAAGTAAATGCAAGTAACTAATTTTTTTGTTTTTTTGATATAAAGAAAGCAAAAAAGACAGTAAATAAAGTAAAGCAAGTAACTAATTTTTTTGTATTTTTGATATAGAGAAAGCAAACAAAACAGGAAATAAAATAAAGTAAAGCAAGACAATAACAAAGTAAAGAGATTGGATGTGGGAGACTCCCCTTGCAGCGTGTCTTGATCTCCCGGCAACGGCGCCAAAAAACAGTCTTGATGACGCGTAAAGCACACGCCCGTTGGGAACCCCAAGAGAAAGGTGTGATGCGTACAACAGTAAGTTTTCCCTCAGTAAGAAACCAAGGTTATCGAGCCAGTAGGAGTCAACGGCCACGTGAAGGTTGTTGGTGACGGAGTGTAGTGTGGCGCAACACCAGGGATTCCGGCGTCAACGTGGAACCTGCACAACACAATCAAAATACTTTGCCCCAACGTAACAGTGAGGTTGTCAATCTCACCGGCTTGCTGTAAACAAAGGATTAAACGTATAGTGTGGAAAATGATGTTTGTTTGCGAAGAGCAGCAGAGAACAATGATTGCAGTAGATTGTATTCAGATGTAAAAGAATGGACCGGGGTCCACAGTTCACTAGTGGTGTCTCTCCAATAAGAAATAGCATGTTGGGTGAACAAATTACAGTTGGGCAATTGACAAATAGAGAGGGCATCACAATGCACAAACATATCATGATGACTACTATGAGATTTACTTAGGGCATTACGACAAAGTACATAGACCGCTATCCAGCATGCATCTATGCCTAAAAAGTCCACCTTCGGGTTAGCATCCGTACCCCTTCCAGTATTAAGTTGCAAACAACAGACAATTGCATTAAGTATGATGCGTAATGTAATCAACACAAATATCCTTAGACAAAGCATCGATGTTTTATCCCTAGTGGCAACAGCACATCCACAACCTTAGAACTTTCTGTCACCGTCCTGCATTCAATGGAGGCATGAACCCACTATCGAGCATAAATACTCCCTCTTGGAGTCACAAGTATCAACTTGGCCAGAGCCTCTACTAGCAACGGAGAGCATGCAAGATCATAAACAACACATGATAGATTGATAATCAACTTGACATAGTATTCCATATTCATCGGATCCCAACAAACACAACATGTAGCATTACAAATAGATGATCTTGATCATGATAGGCAGCTCACAAGATCTAAACATGATAGCACAAGAGGAGAAGACAACCATCTAGCTACTGCTATGGACCCATAGTCCAAGGATGAACTACTCACACATCAGTCCGGAGGCGATCATGGTGATGTAGAGTCCTCCGGGAGATGATTCCCCTCTCCGGCAGGGTGCCGAAGGCGATCTCCTGAATCCCCCGAGATGGGATTGGCGGCGGCGGCGTCTCTGGAACTTTTTCCGTATCGTGGCTCTCGGTGATAGGGTTTTCGCGACGGAGAGTTTAAGTAGGCGGAAGGGCAGGGTCGGTGGAGGCACGAGGGCCCCACACCATAGGGCGGCACGGGCCACCCCCTGCCCGCGCGGCCTTGTGGTGTCGGCGCCCCGTGGCCCCACTTCGTATGCTCTTTGGTCTTCTGGAAGCTCCGTGGAAAAATAAGACCCTGGGCGTTGATTTCGTCCAATTCCGAGAATATTTCCTTTGTAGGATTTCTGAAACCAAAAACAGCACAAAACAGGAACTGGCTCTTCGGCATCTTGTCAATAGGTTAGTGCCGGAAAATGCATAATAATGACATAAAGTGTGTATAAAATATGTGAGTATTGTCATAAAAGTAGCATGGAATATAAGAAATTATAGATACATTTGAGACGTATCACCTTCCACCATTAGTTTCCCTATGCTCATAGGGGCATTGAGCGATGAAATGGTGCTTGTCACCACAATTGTAGCATGATCTTGTTTTTGGGCCCGAGCTTGTGAATCCACTTGAGTGGTTTCTCTTGATGTTGTCTTCCTTGGCCTTGGACGGGTCAACCCAAAAGGATTTTGCATGGAATGCCATGTGATCATTGTAGTGGAGTTCCAAGTCTTCCGGATAGGACATACTCCAAGAAGTCCTATATGGTTCTTGAGGGTTCACTTCATCTACGGAATTGACCATCAAGGCAAGATTGTTCCCTCTTGACATTCCAATGGCACGATTGCGAGAATCATGAGAGTTTTGCTCGAGCACCATGAGAGCTTGCATCTCGTGCACCGCTTGTTGAGAGGTGAGAGAGGAAAAGCATTCTCTCCCAACAAGAGTCTTGACATCAATGGGTTCAAACGGCATCATGCAATCGATGTACTTATCTTTGATCCAAGAGTCATTGATGTGGGTGGCACCCACATTCCCAAAGCATCGGCAAAGGTGAGAAGTCTTCCATACATGGCTTCATGATCTTCATCCGGTAGCCTCATGAATGCTTCGGCTTGATTCCGAAGAGAATTGTACTTGTTCCTTCTCATGCTATCACTTCCAATGCAACTAGCGGCCAAACCATCCCAAGCTTCCTTGGCGGTGGTGAAATTCCGAACACGAGACAATTCCTTTGTCCCCACACTAGTTTCAATCATGTGCAAGGCGGTGTCATTGAGTTGACTATCAACCGCTTCTCTTCTAGTTAACTTGTCGGGGTTGTAGGGCTTGAAGCCTTCCACGGTGATTCTCTAAAGTTCATTGGAGGCACTGCAAACATGAGAACGGAACTCAAATTGCCATGTATCGAAATCTTTAACATTAAACTTAGGTGGGTCGCCCCGAATGTTTATATGAGGATGGGGAACCGGGATATCGGGAGATAGGAAAGGCGGAGCCAATTGATTGTAGCTAACACCTCCACTAGTTCCCCTAGGAGAAGTAACGGGGGGTTTGATAGTGTTTAAGTTATCACCATTCAAGGGATTGATAGAGAGGGGTGATGTCGAAGCATCTCCTCCTTCTAACGCACCCTTGTCCTTTTCCTCTTCGGTGGGGATGATGGAGGGAGCCGCGGGAAAGCGGTCGTTAAACATTTTCATAAAGGTTTCCATTTGGGTTTGCATGGTTGATCTCAAGGATGTTTCCAACACTTTGAGATCATCCATGGAGACCGGCTTTGCGGCCCCCTCCGAGTGTTCATCCTCCGGCATACTCTTAGGCGGTTAAGCCCGAAATAAGAGCCGAGGCTCTGATACCAATTGAAAGGATCGTTGATACGCGTACAGCACGCGACCGTTGGGAACCCCAAGAGGAAGGTGTGATGCGTACAGCGGCAAGTTTTCCCTCAGTAAGAAACCAAGGTTTATCGAACCAGTAGGAGCCAAGAAGCACGTTGAAGGTTGATGGCGGCGAAGTGTAGTGCGGCGCAACACCAGGGATTCCGACGCCAACGTGGAACCTGCACAACACAACCAAGATACTTTGTCCCAACGTAACAGTGAGGTTGTCAATCTCACCGGCTTGCTGTAACAAAGGATTAGATGTATAGTGTGGATGATGATTGTTTGCAGAAAACAGTAGAACGAATATTGCAGTAGATTGTATTCGATGTAAAAGAATGGACCGGGGTCCACAGTTCATTAGAGGTGTCTCTCCCATAAGAATAAGCATGTTGGGTGAACAAATTACAGTTGGGCAATTGACAAATAAAGAGGGCATGACCATGCACATACATGTTATGATGAGTATTGTGAGATTTAATTGGGCATTACGACAAAGTACATAGACCGCTATCCAGCATGCATCTATGCCTAAAAAGTCCACCTTCAGGTTATCATCCGAACCCCCTCCAGTATTAAGTTGCAAACAACAGACAATTGCATTAAGTATGGTGCGTAATGTAATCAACAAATACATCCTTAGACATAGCATTGATGTTTTATCCCTAGTGGCAACAGCACATCCACAACCTTAGAGGTTTCTGTCACTCCCCCAGATTTAATGGAGACATGAACCCACTATCGAGCATAAATACTCCCTCTTGGAGTTACAAGCAAAAACTTGGCCAAGAGCCTCTACTAGTAACAGAGAGCATGCAAGATCATAAACAACACATAGATAATAGATTGATAATCAACATAGCATAGTATTCCATATTCATCAGATCCCAACAAACACAACATGTAGCATTACAGATAGATGATCTTGATCAAGTTAGGCAGCTCACAAGATCCAACAATGATAGCACAATTAGGAGAAGACGACCATCTAGCTACTGCTATGGACCCATAGTCTAGGGGTGAACTACTCACTCATCACTCCGGAGGCGACCATGGCGGTGAAGAGTCCTCCGGGAGATGATTCCCCTCTCCGGCAGGGTGTCGGAGGCGATCTCCTGAATCCCCCGAGATGGGATTGGCGGCGGCGACGTCTCTGGAAGGTTTTCTGTATCGTGGCTCTCGGTACTGGAGTTATTCTCGACGAAGGCTTAAGTAGGCGGAAGAGTAGGTCAGGGGGCAGCACGAGGGGCCCACACCACAGGCCGGCGCGGCCAGGGCTTGGGCCGCGCCGCCCTGGTGTGTGGTGGCCTCGTCGTCCCACTTCGTTTCCTCTCCGTACTTCTGGAAGCTTCGTCGAAAAATAAGATCCTGGGCGTTGATTTCGTCCAATTCTGAGAATATTTCCTTACTAGGATTTCTGAAACAAAAAACAGCAGAAAACAGCAACTGGCTCTTCGGCATCTCGTTAATAGGTTAGTGCCGGAAAATGCATAAATATGACATAAAGTATGTATAAAACATGTAGGTATCATCAATAAAGTAGCATGGAACATAAGAAATTATCGATACGTTGGAGACGTATCAGCATCCCCAAGCTTAGTTCCTACTCGTCCCGAGTAGGTAAACGATAACAAAGATAATTTCTGAAGTGACATGCCATCATAATCTTGATCATACTATTGTAAGCACATATAATGAATGCATCGATTCGAAACAATGGTAATGCAATGAGTAAACAACTGAATCATATAGCAAAGACTTTTCATGAATAGTACTTTCAAGACAAGCATCAATAAGTCTTGCATAAGAGTTAACTCATAAAGCAATAAATTCAAAGTAAAGGTATTGAAGCAACACAAAGGAAGATTAAGTTTCAGCGGTTGCTTTCAACTTGTAACATGTATATCTCATGGATATTGTCAACATAAAGTAATATAACAAGTGCAATATGCAAGTATGTAGGAATCAATGCACAGTTAACACAAGTGTTTGCTTCTTGAGGTGGAGAGAAATAGGTAAACTGACTCAACATAAAAAGTAGAAGAATGGCCCTTTGCAGAGGGAAGCATTGATTGCTATATTTTTGCTAGAGCTTTGGTTTTGAAAACAAGAAACAATTTTGTCAACGGTAGTAATAGAGCATATGTATCATGTAAATTATATCCTACAAGTTGCAAGCCTCATGCATAGTATACCAATAGTGCCCGCACCTTGTCCTAATTAGCTTGGATTACCTAGATTATCATCGCAATACATATGTTTTAACCAAGTGTCACAAAGGGTACCTCTATGCCGCTTGTACAAAGGTCTAAGGAGAAAGCTCGCATTGGATTTCTCGCTTTTGATTATTCTCAACTTAGACATCCATACCGGGACAACATAGACAACAGATAATGGACTCCTCTTTAATGCATAAGCATTTAGCAACAATTAATATTCTCATAAGAGATTGAGGATATTTGTCCAAAACTGAAACTTCCACCATGGATCATGGCTTTAGTTAGCGGCCCAATGTTCTTCTCTAACAATATGCATGCTCAAACCATTCAACTCATGGTAAATCGCCCTTACTTCAGACAAGACGGACATGCATAGCAACTCACATGATATTCAACAAAGTGTTGATGGCGTCCCCAGGAACATGGTTATCGCACAACAAGCAACTTAATAAGAGATAAAGTGCATAAGTACATATTCAATACCACAATAGTTTTTAGGCTATTTGTCCCATGAGCTATATATTGCAAAGAAGAAGAATGGAAATTTTAAAGGTAGCACTCAAGCAATTTACTTTGGAATGGCGGAGAAATACCATGTAGTGGGTAGGTATGGTGGACACAAATGGCATAGTGGTTGGCTCAAGGATTTTGGATGCATGAGAAGTATTCCCTCTCGATACAAGGTTTAGGCTAGCAAGGTTATTTGAAACAAACACAAGTATGAACCGGTGCAGCAAAACTCACATAAAAGACATATTGTAAGCATTATAAGACTCTACACCGTCTTCCTTGTTGTTCGACCCTTACTAGAAAATATCTAGACCTTAGAGAGACCAATTATGCAAACCAAATTTTAGCAAGCTCTATGTATTTCTTCATTAATAGGTGCAAAGTATATGATGCAAGAGCTTAAACATGAGCACAACAATTGCCAAGTATCACATTATTCAAGACATTTTACCAATTACTACATGTAGCATTTCCCGTTTCCAACCATATAACAATTTAACGAAGCAGTTCAACCTTCGCCATGAATATTATGAGTAAAGCCTAAGGACATATTTGTCCATATGCAACAGCGGAGCGTGTCTCTCTCCCACACAATGAATGCTAGGATCCAACTTTATTCAAACAAAACAAAAATAAAAACAAACAGACGCTCCAAGCAAAGTACATAAGATGTGATGGAATAAAAATATAGTTTCACTAGAGGAACCTGATAATGTTGTCGATGAAGAAGGGGATGCCTTGGGCATCCCCAAGCTTAGACGCTTGAGTCTCCTTGAAATATGCAGAGGGTGAACCACCGGGGCATCCGCAAGCTTAGAGCTTTCACTCTCCTTGATCATATTGTATCATCCTCCTCTCTTGATCCTTGAAAACTTCCTCCACACCAAACTCAAAACAACTCATTAGAGGGTTAGTGCATAATAAAAATTCACATGTTCAGAGGTTACATAATCATTATTAACACTTCTGGACATTGCACAAAGCTACTGAAAGTTAATGGAATAGAAAAATCCATCAAGCATAGCAAAACAGGCAATGCGAAATAAAAGGCAGAATCTGTCAAAACAGAACAGTTCGTAAAGATGAATTTCTAAGAGGCACCAGACTTGCTCATATGAAAATGTTCAAATTGAATGAAAGTTGCGTACATATCTGAGGATCACTCACGTAAATTGGCATAATTTTCTGAGTTACCTACAGAGAATTAGGCCCAGATTCGTGACAGCAAGAAATCTGTTTCTGCGCAGTAATCCAAATCTAGTATGAACCTTACTATCAAAGACTTTACTTGGCACAACAATGCAACAAAACTAAGATAAGGAGAGGTTGCTACAGTAGTAACAACTTCAAAGTCTCAAATATAAAATAAAAGTGCAGTAGTAAAATCATGGGTTGTCTCCCATAAGCGCTTTTCTTTAACGCCTTTCAGCTAGGCGTAGAAAGTGTATATCAAGTATTATCAGGAGACGAAGCATCAACATTACCTCGGGCTTTATGCCTACCCTTCTTATTCTTTTTCTTACTCTTTGATTTAGGGAATACATGTCTACCCCCCGGTGTAGAGGTGAATTTTAGGGTGCCTTCTCCCACATTTATGACTGCTCCCAATAGTTTCAACAGGGATCTTCCGAGTGTGATTTGTCCTGTTCCTACAAATTCAATAACAAGATAATCAGTGGATACTGTTCTCCCAAGAATGGTTGTATGCACACCCTCGGCTATTCCCTTAGGAATTATAACAGAGTTATCAATAAGAGTTATTCCTTCTCCCCCTTCAACGAGTCCCCAAAGTGTCAAAGATTCATAAATACTCTTAGGCATAAGGCAAAATTCAGACATAATATCACAATTGGCATGAAAAGTTTCACCACCGATAACAACTTTAATAGTAGGGTCCCATATTGAAGGTTCAGAGTTCACTAAAACTTGATCAAGACGGTTACGAACATAGCTATAATTTTCTTTCAAGCAAGATGCACTTGTCTCAAGAGTGTTTAATCTATTATAAATGCTAATAAGAGCTGAATCAAAGTTATTAGCTGAACTATGTGATGCAACCAATTTTTTTATGGCATTAAAAGCTTGATCCCCATTGCAATGAAGGAAATCTCCTCCCACTACAGCATCCAAGGCATATCTATAGCGAATCATAAGCCCAAAATAAAAGTTACTAAGGAGCAAACTTAGAGTCATTTGAGGTTCAGCTTTACGATAAGAATCAAAAATTCCGGACCAAGCATCTTTAAAACTCTCCTCATCCCCTTGTTTAAAAGTGAAGACTAATTCCTCAGGTGAAGAAGTAACAGGTGCAGAACTAGACATGGTAACAAAAGTAAAATGCAAGTAACTAATTTTTTGTGTTTTTAATATGGAGAGCAAGACAGTAAATAAAAGAAAAAAGTCCATTTTGCATCCTTCAACTTTGTGCATAGTTCACTTTTCGTCCTAAATATTTTATTTGGTACAAAATAGACCCTAAACTTTGCCATGCCGTTCACATGTCTTGTCTTCTGATTTTCTTTCGTAGATGTAGACCAGGTTGAAGAAAGAACAAAAATCAGACCGGAACAAAACTAATGCTAGACCAGAACCTTGAATCCCACTCACCCGTGAGCAAGAAAAACAGGATGGTAACTAACCTGCCTTGGCAGCCTCGTCTTTCTTCCACTCAGCGATTCTCATAGCGCCGTCATTAACCTCAGCATATCGCCCGGCCGGACGCGCCCACTAGGCGTATGTGAGGGCAGAAAGGGAGTGAGAGGTTGAACTGCTTTGTTCATCACAATTGCAGACCGATAGGAACATCATCTCCATTTTCAACCACAAAGGTAGTTAAAAGATTGTTGTGCGTTTTCGTTACATCCAGCTTGATCTAGTGGTGGACATCGCAGTGGACAATCGGGATGTCAGATGAGCGATAGATGCCGATGTCGAGTAGATAGATAAATTGTGGCGACCTACTCAAGCCAGAGTATTGTGGATTTATTTTGGCTGAAACCGGCTCGGTACAATTTATTTTGGCGAAAGGTTGGGTATTTTCACCATGGTTTTCATACTGGTTGGTTGTGTTTCGTTTCTTTTTCAAAAAATATCGGCAGAACCAGACGTTTGAACAAGTTGGTAAAGTTTAGGGTCTCTTTTGGACCAAATGAAACATTTGGGATCAAAAGTAAACTTGTGTGAAAGTTGAAGGACAAAAAATAAACTTTTTTCTAAATAAAATAAAACTAGCAACTAATTTTTTTTGTGTTTTTGATATAATGCAGCAAACAAAGTAGTAAATAAAATAAAGCAAGACAAAAACAAAGTAAAGAGATTGGAAGTGGAGACTCCCCTTGCAGCGTGTCTCGATCTCCCCGGCAACGGCGCCAGAAAACAGTCTTGATACGCGTACAATACGCGACCGTTGGGAACCCCAAAAGGAAGGTGTGATGCGTACAGCGGCAAGTTTTCCCTCAGTAAGAAACCAAGGTTTATCGAACTAGTAGGAGCCAAGAAGCACGTTGAAGGTTGATGGCGGCGAAGTGTAGTGCGGCGCAACACCAGGGATTCTGGCGCCAACGTGGAACCTGCACAACACAACCAAGATACTTTGTCCCAACGTAACAGTGGGGTTGTCAATCTCACCGGCTTGCTGTAACAAAGGACTAGATGTATAGTGTGGATGATGATTGTTTGCAGAAAACAGTAGAACGAGTATTGCAGAAGATTGTATTCGATGTAAAAGAATGGACCGGGGTCCACAGTTCACTAGAGGTGTCTCTCCCATAAGAATAAGCATGTTGGGTGAACAAATTACAGTTGGGCAATTGACAAATAAAGAGGGCATGACCATGCACATACATGTTATGATGATTATTGTGAGATTTAATTGGGCATTACGACAAAGTACATAGACCGCTATCCAGCATGCATCTATGCCTAAAAAGTCCACCTTCAGGTTATCATCCGAACCCCCTCCAGTATTAAGTTGCAAACAACAGACAATTGCATTAAGTATGGTGCGTAATGTAATCAACAAATACATCCTTAGACATAGCATTGATGTTTTATCCCTAGTGGCAACAACACATCCACAATCTTAGAGGTTTCTGTCACTCCCCCAGATTTAATGGAGACATGAACCCACTATCGAGCATAAATACTCCCTCTTGGAGTTACAAGCAAAAACTTGGCCAGAGCCTCTACTAGTAACGGAGAGCATGCAAGATCATAAACAACACATAGATAATAGATTGATAATCAACATAGCATAGTATTCCATATTCATCAGATCCCAACAAACACAACATGTAGCATTACAGATAGATGATCTTGATCATGTTAGGCAGCTCACAAGATCCAACAATGATAGCACAATTAGGAGAAGACGACCATCTAGCTACTGCTATGGACCCATAGTCCAGGGGTGAACTACTCACTCATCACTTCGGAGGCGACCATGGCGGTGAAGAGTCCTCCGGGAGATGATTCCCCTCTCCGGCTGGGTGCCGGAGGCGATCTCCTGAATCCCCCGAGATGGGATTGGCGGCGGCGGCGTCTCTGGAAGGTTTTCCGTATCGTGGCTCTCGGTACTGGAGTTATTCTCAACGAAGGCTTAAGTAGGCGGAAGAGTAGGTCAGGGGGCGCCACGAGGGGCCCACACCACAGGCCGGTGCGGCCAGGGCTTGGGCCGCGCCGCCCTGGTGTGTGGCGGCCTCGTCGCCCCACTTCGTTTCCTCTCCGGACTTCTGGAAGCTTCGTGGAAAAATAAGATCATGGGCGTTGATTTCGTCCAATTCCGAGAATATTTCCTTACTAGGATTTCTGAAACCAAAAACAACAGAAAACAGCAACTGGCTCTTCGGCATCTCGTTAATAGGTTAGTGCCGGAAAATGCATAAATATGACATAAAGTA
This sequence comes from Lolium perenne, assembly GCF_019359855.2. Lineage (NCBI taxonomy): Eukaryota > Viridiplantae > Streptophyta > Magnoliopsida > Poales > Poaceae > Lolium > Lolium perenne. The sequence continues at coordinate 185,982,258 of NC_067246.2, read as the reverse complement.
TGTATAAAACATGTAGGTATCATCAATAAAGTAGCATGGAACATAAGAAATTATCGATACGTTGGAGACGTATCAATCGTATGCCGCACCTAGAGGGGGGGGGGGTGAATAGGTGCTAACCAATTTTTAGTTCTTTTTCAATTTAGGCTTGACATAAAGGTAAATTCTCTAGATATGCAACTAAGTGAATTTACCTATATGACAAGGTTATCAACTAAGCAAGATATGGATACGTAATATAAGAGATATAATAGGATAGAGGTAACCGAGAGTGGAGCATGGGGAGACACGGAGATGATTCCCGTAGTTCCCTTCCTTTGCAAGAAGGTACGTCTACGTTTGGAGGAGTGTGGTTTCTACGAAAGCCAAACCAACAGCCACGAAGGCTTCACTCAGATTTCCTGTGAGCAACGCCACGAAGGCCTAGCCCACTTCCACTAAGGGATTTCCTCGAGGCGGAAACCGGGCCTTTACAAGGTTCTTGGGGCACACATCCACAACCAAATTGGAGGCTCCCAAATCTGTAACAACACAACAATCAACAACAATATATCAACAACAAACAACTAGGGATCCAAAGAGGAACACTAGCAAGGGGGCCCTCAAGCATATGAGGGGGAAATGAAAAACGCTTCGGTGAAGATGTAGATCGGGGTCTTCTCCTTCGATTCTCCAAAGCACAAGGGATTTGGGTGGTTGAGGGAGGAGATCCGGCTATTTTGGTGTTCTTGGTGGCTCAGCAATGGTGGATGAAGTTCTTAGGGTTTTAGCAGCTTTCCAAGGTAGGGGAAGGGGGTATTTATACCCCACCAACTTTTCTGCCCGTTGGAGGAGAATCGCCGGCAGTGCTGGCCTTGAGACGCCGGCAGTGCCGGCCACTTTCTGAATCTTCAGGTCGACAGGCAGACTGGCAGTGCCGGGCCAGAATCGCCGGCAGTGCCGGGGTGCACTCACCGACAGTGCTGGCCTGGAACCACCGACAGTGCCGGGGTGCACTCACCGGCAGTGCCGGGGTGCACTCACCGGCAGTGCGGGCCCAGTACCGCCGGCAGTGCCGGCCAGGGACAAGCTTCTTCTTGTTCTTCTTCTTTTCTTCCTTTTTGAGTGGGTTGAGATTTACCCGTGGTATCTTTTCTATATCTGTAATCCACTTAGCACATAGTTAAATTGTCACCGGTGTTGTTAACAAACACACAAAACTCAGAGATCATGAAATGTTCTTTCAATAACTGAAAGCCCACAACCCGAAGTCTTTGATGCTCGGAAGCCCAATAAGTATTGATGTGGAAAATAGATATATTAGGAAGTCTTGCTGTAATAAGAGGAGGACTCGTGTAAACCTTCCGAAATTGTAAACTTGTACGATACGAAAACCTCGGCTCCACCTCCTATATAAAGGGGAGCCGAGGGAGAAAGAAATGATGGAATCATTTTGAACACCAACCCTAGTTTTTATTAGTCGAGCACCTTTTCGGCTGAAACCTTCGAGATCTACTTGCCCTCTACTTTCCGCGAAACCCTAGTCTACAACTTGTAGGCATTGACAAGTTAATACCTTATCAATTGGCGCCATCTGTGGGAATTGGAGGCGACAAGGCGCTGATCTCGATGGCACGTTCAACATCGTCAACATCATTGGTGGCAAGCAATGCGATGGACAGAGGTAGATAGATCAAAACTGGTCCCGTTGATTTTGTTCCTCACCCTCCCGCCCGTGTGGATGCATATGCCTATCTGGAGGAGCCAATGGAGATGACGTTCGGGAGCTTCCACTTCCGCGTCGGGAGAGAAGGATCATATCGTCTAGCGACACTGATTCTCTCGGGACTGTTAGCAGTTGATTCCGATTTCTCGGGATCATCAACATCAATCGAGTCAAGTGACAAGGAGACTTCGTGAGCAAGCTACGTCAAGCCCACCGCCCGCGAAGAACTCGCCGATCTGCTCGGCGGGATGTCTTTCAGGTCGTTCACAGATTCCGATCTGGACATCGACTCGGAGAGCATCGACAGCTTCGACTTCATCGATAGATCTACTTCTATTCGGGAGGTCTTCGCCGATCGTTACGACGGTGTCACCGACCCCGAAGAAGAAAACACAATGACAAAATATCATCAAGTCTGTGTAATTGGTGACTCAAGCCGCCATGAGGATGAAACATCAGAGGCTTTCGATGATTTGGGAAATCCATACTTCGATCCCGCTGATCTCACGCGAGGATTGGGAAACAAATATGTCGGGCCCACACCGCTTGAGAAATTACAACTTACGCAGATAACCTGGGACAGAGCAGATGTTCACACACGAACACGTCACCGTGTACCTCCGGCGTCGAGCGCGATACGCAAGACACATCACCGGAGGAGGCTCACCGGAAGCGCGATACGCAGGGCAATCCGGCGGGCTCTTTTGACAACCCGAAACCCCACACGCCCGGGAGAGACCCCGTATGGGCGTACAGCGGTGATGGGCTGACCTAGGTCGGTTCGCCCGCCCCTAGGACCTCGCAGATCGAAGATCTCCAACACGAAGAAAACCGACAAACGAAGAGCAGAAAACAAGAATGAGAGAGAAAAAGTAAAAGGTTTGTAGATTGGTTTTGCGATTGTGTGTTGTTGTTTAATCATCTGTCACCCTTCATGTATACAAAGGGCGGCTGGACTTTCCGTGCAAGTATTAGGCTTGGATTCACGTCCAAAACCCTAGTTTGGGTCCAACTCGAACAGTTCGGTCCGAGCTTTCCAAAACAGTTCGGTCAAAAACATAAATGTATCTTGCGGGTCCTTTTTGAAGCAGTAAACGACCTTGGATTAAAGTTATGTAAAAAAGCAAAGTTGTTCGCCTCGAAAAAACGAAAAAGTTTCATGTTGACCACTTCTTCATCCGAGTTGATCTTGACCTCTAAAAATCGTCCGAACATAAAAATGTTCGTCCAGTTCGCAGATTCGTATTTGAATGATTTTCCTTACGCTTCGGACCAGACATCGGAGTCTTTCATGTCTGATATATTGCGTTCGTTCCACATGTCACATACTATCTCGTATCATGATGAAACAAAAAACAAAGTTGCTTGTTTTGACGAGACGCACAACTTTCATTTCTATCATTTTTCCATTTGAGGTCATCATGAAATTTTCACTTTTTAAGGCAAAAACCGCTGTCAACACATGCCCCCCTGTTTTTCGGCAAAACTTGTATGCCGAAAAATAACTTGCACTATATTTTGTCTAAGGACGATGTCAACACTCCCACGGCCATTGATTCTTAGGGCGATAATGTTGTATCGGCCATATATGCTAAGGGCGATAATTATATATCGGCCATATGTGTGTTCAAGCTTCTTGCCACACACTCGGGTAGAACTTTTTCAGATATCTTCCATTGAGAGCTCGAGGTAGTAAATTTCCCTCCATAGATTCCACCAAGTATGAGTTTCCAGGAACTACTTTCACAACCTTAAAAGGACCTTCCCAGCTAGGAGACCACTTGCCAAATTTTCTGTCCTTCGAACCAACTGGTAGGATTACTTTCCACACTAATTCACCAACTTGGAAGCTCTTCAACTTCACCTTTTTGTTATAAGCTCTTGCTACCCGTAATTTATCCTTCTCTATGTCTCTCAGGGCAGTTAACCTTTTATCAGCAACCTCATCAATGTTGTCCATCATCAAGTTGTGAATATCCACTGCCGATAAATCATTCTGCTTAGCGAACCTCAAAGCAACCAGATTCACCTCTACCGGTCAAACGGCTTCTTGTCCATACACAAGTTCATATGGAGTTACCTTTGTAGTGCCATGCCTAGAGATCCTATGTGCCCACAAAGCTTCGGACAACACTTCATGCCATCTCCTCGGATAATCTTCAATCTTCTTCTTGATGAGCTTGATCAAAATCTTATTACTTGATTCAGCTTGTCCATTAGCTTGTGCATAATATGGAGATGTATTGAGCATCTTTATATTATAAGATTCGGCAAACTCTTTAACTTCTTTTGCCATAAATGATGAACCTTGATCTGTGGTCAATGTTTGAGGAATGCCGAATCTATGTATGATATGCTCAGTTATGAATTTGATCACCTCCTTATGGGTCATATTTATGAGAGGTATCGCTTCAGACCACTTGGTAAAATAATCAGTAGCTACCAACACGAACCGATGCCCTTTTGAAGAAGAAGAAGAAGGATAAATCATACCAATGAAATCCAATCCCCAACCTCTAAATGGCCACGGGTTGATAATAGGATTCAACATAGCAACCGGAGCCAACTGAATGTCACCAAAATTTTGACAAGCCTCACATCCCTTATAATACCTGAAGCAATCATTGATCATCGTTGGCCAATAAAAACCTGCATGTCGCAATAACCACTTCATCTTATGTGCCGATTGATGAGTACCACATATTCCTTCATGTACCTCTCCCATAGCAACCCTTGCTTGATCTTCACCCAAGCACTTCAAAAGAATACCGTCAACTGTTCGGCGATAGATATCATCATCCATCAATGCATACTTAAAAGCCATTCGCCGAATAGCCATGTCCGTCCTCTTGTTAGGATCCTGCAAATATTCAACAATAGGTCTTCTCCAATCTTCTTGTTCACCTGCACTTGTCTCAGCATCCAGTAAACGCCGACTTAAATAAGTGATAACATGCTCTTTTTCTTCGGTCTCTTGAGCTAAAACAACGCCAATGACACCTTCCTCCGCTGCAATATAGAGCCTAAAAAGCTCTCCATGTTTAGGCGCCCTTAATACGGGAGGAGTAGACAAACAAATCTTAATCTTCTCAAATGCTTCTTGTTGTTTTGCCCCCCAGGTAAAATCATCATCGTTCTTCAACTGAAGAATAGGAGTGAATGCATCAACCTTCCCTGACAAGTTCACTATGAAACGCCTCAAATAATTAACCTTGCGAAGGAATTTCTGCATATTCTTTTTGCATGTCGGGGCTTGCACTTTCTGGATGGCTTGTATCTTCCCGGGATCAATCTCTACGCCATGTTGATGTATAATAAAACCCAAGAATTTTCCAGCCGATACACCGGAAGCATATTTCAAAGGATTCATCTTGAGCCCATATTTTCTCATTCTCTCAAAAGCTAAGCGCAAATCGGCTAAATGAGATTCATTAGCATTTGATTTAACAAAAATATCATCAATATAGACTTCAAGTATGACCCCAAGTAAATCATGGAAGATTAAATTCATAGCCCTCTGATATGTTGCGCCAGCATTCTTCAAACCAAAAGTCATTACCGTCCACTCAAATAAACCAACAAACCCGGGACACCGAAAGGCTGTTTTGAATGCATCCTCTTCGGCCATGAAAATTTGGTTGCACCCCGCATTGCCATCAAGAAAACTGATAACTTTATGACCAGAGGCATCATTAATAAGCATATCGGCTATTGACATGGGATACTCATCTTTGGGTGTAGCTCTATTCAAATCTTTGAAATCAATGCACAACCTCAATTTGTTGGATCCCTTCTTGCCTACAGGCACAATATTAGAAATCCAATCCGCGTACCTTGCACTTCAGCAATAAAGAAGGTGGTGGCCAAAGATTTACTCCCCACGGTGAGCTCCACACTCATGACACCTTTGGCCTCTGTTTTCTCTTTGCCTTCAAACCCATTGAGCGCCATGTTGGTCTTCATTAAATCATTCTCATCAAGGCCCAATTTTTTGAAGACTGAGTATGGCATCTGGCTCCTTATTCCTGGGTTGAACATCTTCCATGTTCAATCAACAACAACTGAGCCGCCCGGTGGGAAAGCCACCACCACCATCTGTGGGCCATCAAGGCTTGTCGAATAACTAGCACTATTGTGGGGTACCCGTTAATGATACCCACAACTAGTGACGTGATATCGGTGACGCATTTCCGTACAAGCACAACTTGGTGCGCCACAGGTAGACCTTTTTCTACTAGTGTGGTCCGCACCCTCCGCCTCCCCATCCACACAACCTAGGAGGAGAACCCGCATCGTAGGTTGCAGCTTGCAAGTGAGGCCGAGAAAGGTGGGCGGCTCGATGCGAGCGCCAGCCCGCCGGCTATCAGGAGGCTGAGCAATTGAGAGTCACTAAACATGCTCACCCGACAAAGGTTCGTGCGTTATTCGGTGGGCGGTGGCGCCCCCTCCTTCTGCTTGAGTGCAGAGATGCACACGCCCAGGGGCGGACCCACGTTATGCAACAAGGGGTCACATGACAGCGTGACAAAATTTCTTTATTTGCTAAATTTTAAACATATATACGGTGTGCCACCCCTAAATCGAGCTGAAAAGTGATACACTGACCCCCGATTATTTTCGTTCTATGTCTGCCCCTGCACACGTGCTCGTCTGCCCGAGTTTTTCTACCTTACACACTTAGGGCACCGCCCAGACCGGCCTATGATGATGTAGTCATCTCAACACGGGTGATTTTAGCTCGGAGGATAAGATCACAAGATACAAGTATGGCATTGTCCATGAGTTCCAAAATGGCAACAATCCGGCCTAGAGATTTTTGTATTGGAGTTGAGGGGGAAGCCATGGTCAATGCGGGCAACAATCCTGTCTAGAGATTGTGAAATTAAACTAGTACTAAAATGTTGCAAGACTATCAAAATATGAATAAAATCGTAGTAACATGGACTAGCTAAATTTCAGAACCTCATTGGCGACGAAAACAAAAGCTTTTCCTAATTCAGAACCTCATTGGCGACGACAACATACATAGATGAGGGAGTGCATTTGAGAGGTTGCAACTTGCACACGTACGCCTTACTATTTCTGGCGACAGAGTGTTAGCCGGCGGCCACCTGATCTAAAATCCAGAGCATATCCCTATTCCATGCACTGCCAGAATTAAGGATATCCACGAGAACAACCTGATAGGCCAGCGTGGCAGCGTGCGTACGTGTGCGCCATCCAGCTGCCTATCTCTCCGCCTCTGGCGTTGCCCCCGGGCCGGGCAGGGCAGTATGTGGCTACGAAGCTCGGCCGGAACCTGTCGAGGAAACATGAACGCACGGTCGGCATGGACGCGCGACGAGCAAGCTAAGCGACAAAGCCAGTCGCTGAAGCGTCGCCGTCGCCCAAAAGGCCCCTTGCGCCGGCGGCGGGACCGGCTGCCGGACAAGTGTGTGTCTACCTAGTCGTCCTCTAGTGCCTGTCGTTCAACTCTCCCGAGCACCGCGCTGGGTCGATGGAGGTGGCTTGTCGCCAAGGCGGCTCATCCGGTCATTGTTTACTCGACCATTCAGATTTTTTTTGTACTCCCTCCGCTCAATAAAAGTTATCTAAAATTTATCTAAATTTAAATATATTTCAATATTAAGTAGTATCTACATACATTTAAATTTTGGCAAATCTCAGATAAGTTTTCATGGGACCGAGATAGTACTCTCGAATGTAGTACAAATAAAAATAGAAGAAAGGGAGCAATGCACTGCCTCTAGACCAGTCAATGCACACAACTTTTTATTAGTAAGTTTATCATTCAAACTATTTCATGAATCAACCAGTGGAAGAAAACAAGCACATACTTTAGTAACTAAGCATCACGAAGTCCAATAATACGCCGCCAGCCAGCTCGGCTATAGATATCTTGAGCAACCCTCACTACTTGGTTGCATCTAAACATTGGCAGTCATCTATGCGGGAGGAAAATGACCCCATGTCACTCCCAGGAGGGGTCGCTCGGGCGTAACCCTAGAGCCACCGAAGGACAACGACCGTCAAAGGCCATGCAGCTGATGGTGGTGGCGGGCTCTCATCCCATCATGCGATCGGTGCCGGGGGGCGGGGGGTCTTCCAACAGAGGTGGACGCCGAAGCGGCAGCCCCAGACTTCGTAGGCGACTTCTAGATTGGGGGAGGGGGCTCGATGCGGCTCAACTCCTCATCTACGCGTGATGCGGGTGGAGTGGTGCCCGCTGTGATCTACGGCTTGCCGTTGGGCGCCGAAGTGGGGCCTGCCGATCTTTTAATAAAGGTGGCGGTCCTAGTACCTTCCTCACATTACATCAATTATCTATGTGATCGGTCCTCCTCAATCTAGTTGTCGACGTGTTCTGAAACTACTGCTGGCGGTCTTCATGAATTGGCACAACACCCCTGGATACCTGGATCGGATAGAACCCTCTCATGCGCGTCCATATCAGCCTACCCGGCTTCATGATGGCGTCGCGTGAAGCTCTGCAGTTTGTTAACACTATGTGGCATGTCGGTATTTCGATTTCCACCATATAGACAACAATGGAGAAGGTCCTGGTAACTGAGATTGGAGGGCTAGGAATGGCTGATGGGGGCTTTGGAGATGATGTAGGCTTTGGTTCATAGACGGTGCTCGAATTTGGCTTTTGGGACTTTCCCGCCCATTCTTACATGTGAGTCTAGTGTTTGATAAATTTCAGGAAAATCGGTGGCAAGTGGGGGCGGTGACATGGGAGGTATCATTTTTGGTGGTACTCCTCGAGTGCTGAGTTTTGATTTTCAGAGTGAAAGCCTAAGGTCTAAACTTCATTGGTTGTGCCTAGTAGCGGTCTTGCTGAAGGAATTGTTTTGAGAGCTTAGACTTCTCCAGGGTGAAAACCTAAGATCTTGGATCAGGCAACGACGGTGCTTGTGCATTGTTCCCTTCTTAGTGGTGCCTCTTTTGGAGACCATTTTTTTCTATTACAGGTGTTGTCTTTGCTAGTGGTTTGTGTGTTGCTGCTGAGAGGAGTTGATCATTGTGGTGGGGCCTTTCTTTTTTGTTTTGTTTTTCATGTTGTGTACATCTGGATATCTTTTGTGACATTTTGTTGGTGGAGAGGCCGGTTGTAATTGATATCTTCACGATATTAACATATTTCCTTTGTCGAAATAAAGCATTCACAACCGTAATTTTTTTTCCGTTGCACAATGTTATGCAAGGATGGGTACCATTGCGCGAGTGATGTATCACCCGACAAGTTTTCCTCCCCAAATCCCCATTTTCCACCTTGAAAAATCCTCTACTAAATAACTCATCTTTAGCCCGCATGAATCCTTTCGAAGAGGGAGAATCAATGGGCTTGGACTAAACTTGAAACAAGGTCTTGTTCTTAAGGTAGTTTTTACGTAACAACTCTTGACAAACACCTTTCTTATTAAGTAGTTTAAAAATCCACTTCCTAAGTAAACATTTATTTTTATATCAGGCACCTCAATACTTAGTCCATCCTCATCTCTGGGTTAACATATTATATTCCACTTCGTTAACCTATATTTGCGTTTATTCTCGACAATTTTCTAGAAAAACTAAGATCTGTAGAAGTCAATGCGCTTTCATCTTACCACCTTAGGTATTTCAAGGAAGATAACATAAACATAGCTAAACTGGTTAAACCATAATTTATTAGAAAAGTTGATCACCATATGAAAGTAACTTGTTCATGTATCCCCCATGTGTGGTTTTGGAAAGTAATCATAATCTCTATGGACTAATGTTTGAGTTGAGTTATATTTGTAGGAATTGTCTGTAGTCCATTCTTGAACCATTTTTGGCGTCAAGATTGAAAGGTGAAGAAAGTGAAGAAAATCATGTGATGTCCAAGAATAATAATAATAATTGACATCCCGTGTGTACCGTCAAGACATCAACATCATGAAGAAATAACAAATGGTGTGCAAGTTCAAGATTAACCATCTCGAAAAGATCATGAGCTTGAAGCTTGCCATCCAAATGGTGATCGTGGATACATGAATATATTCCAAAGAAGAATCTCTCCCATGATGGATTATTGAGCTGCAATCCTCAAGACTTCATCAAGCAAACAAGAACAAGAATGGTGTTACATCTTGAACCGATCAACATTTTCATCATCTAGCTCAAGTAGAATGGATAAGGTTAAGGTTTGTTCTTGATAGGGTTTATTTCTTACCGGTCTAGTGGTGTAGTTGGGAGACTGATAGCATAGTTAGTTGTACTATCAAGAGGGATCCCCAATGAGTAACTTTATCATATCGTTCATGAGAGCTTAAACCCTTGCACAATTTGCATCATCGTCTTTCTTTGTTGTTCTTGGTTCTTATCCATGTGATGTTTGTGTTCATTCTTATCACAAGCCATTTCTCATCAAAATCGATTTACATGAACACTTGTTGTGCTTTCGATGTTGGAAATTTGACGGGTTAGGGCATGCACAATGGTTGATAAGACTATCTTATCTTAACCTTGCCACGCAATTCAGATATGATAGCAAAACATGATGTAAAATGGATTATTTTTAGCCTTATCTTTAGTAACAAGATATCCTAAAAATATGGTGAGAGAGATTGTGCTAAGAGATCATCTCTTAATTATGAGAAGACACAACCTTTTTTCAACAGTCTCTCCCCTCCACCTCAGCATTTATCCTACATGGAACTACTAACATGTTACCATTGTACATGCCCATAGTATTTTATATTAAGGTACCAGTAAGGGGGACTCTTGTCCTTAGAGGTGCCTTTTGACCCCGGAATGCCCCCCCACCCCCCCGTAATAATCGACCCCACTTACTCCAGAATATCTGCTCCCCGCGTAGTTTGCAACGGTCTGATTTTCATGGGGACCTATAAAAGGCCCCTCTTCTTCGCCATGGGCTACAACTCTTCCTACTCTATCTCATCCATTGTTGACCTTGAAGGTCTTACCCTATCTCTTAAGTCATCCCATATTTCTTGAATCTTTGTTTAGGGAAAAGAGATTGGAGATCTAGAACTACTATTTCACCAATCCAAATCTTGTCTTAGTGAGGGAACTTGTTAGATCTATATCTTGAAGTATTTTGTTAATTTCTTCCTTTATTCTTTCTCGCTCATTTCCCCAATTGCTTTTGTAGCTTTGGTGGAATTTGCCAGCATCCAATTGTTGTGGGGTTTGCCTCAAGCTTGTAACCTTCGTGGAGTTTACTTGGGAGTCTTCAATTAAGTTGTGGAGCTCACCCCAAGCTTGTACTTTTTCGGTGACTACCCTCAACGGACTCTTAGTGGATCGAGGATTTCTCTTTTGGTGGAAAGGCTCGTAAGAATATGGTGCGCCATCATGGCATTTGGAGTGCCTTGTGCCTCCACACCGCTCTAACGGAGAGTACCACCCGCAAGGGTGTGAACTTCGGGATATATAGTCGTCTCTGCGTGCCACGGTTATTTCTCAACCCGAGTTCCTTTACTTATGCACTTTACTTTGTGATAGCTTTCGTTCTTGAATTTCTATATCTTGCTATCACATTGTTGCTTTCCTTGCTTACCATAGGTTGCCTTTTCACATAGGTAAACCCTAGTTTATAGATTTTATGCTTAACAAATTAAACATTAGTTTTATTCCTTATTTGTTCAAGCCCCCAACGTAAAAAGTTTTAACCGCCTCCATTGCAACAAATCTTTATTTTAAGGCTTCTTTGATTCATAGGATAGGAAAATCATAGGAAACGAAAAAACATAGGATTAAGATGTCATGGCTAGTTGAATCCTATAGAAAGATGAGTTGTGTTTGATTGCGCCAAAGTAAATTTTCCATTAGGTATGACCTAATGTTTTATTTCTATAGGATTTGCATTACAAGATTCCTATATGATTAGTTCCTATAGGATATATTTTCTATGAATGAAACAACTAGTGTAGAAAAAATTCCCATAAGATTTTAATCCTACACAATTCCTATATGAATCCTATGAATCAAAGAAGCCCTAAATGGCTCTCCGCCTAAAGGATTCCAAGGTACCTAAAAGGCAAGACCAGGCTTACAACCTAAAATTTGTTTGCTCTCTTGTTCATCATCTTTTGCCTTACAAAAACAGGAAATCATATATTATGGAAATTTATTTTGTAGTCCTGACAGTTTTTTCAAAGTTACATAATACCATTTCTATACTAATAGTTTTCGCTAAGTCATATTCCATAAACAATAATGTGTCATCGCAGTATTGCAAGGCAGAGACTCTTGTCTCACCAAGTCACCATGATGTAGTACCAAACGGTAGGTAATTATTTGCGTTTTGAGTTTGACGTCCATATCCGCGGTCGCTCTTTGGGTAGCAATTGGGGAATAAAGCAGCTTTTGCTTTACCTGCCTTAATTTCACCATCATCTTATATATACATGTCGTCTGGCTTTATTGGTTGGAATGGTGATCAATTATCCACTTGGAGCAAAGAAGACACTGTTTATGTTCTCTGCTGCCAAGTGCATCCAATCAGACAGACATGGACACCACGCAAAAGGAAAGAAAACTGTGCTGGATAAGCATCAAACCTCCTCCTCCTCCAAGCTTTTCTCCCCTCATTGCAGACATCTAGCTCTGTCATGCACTACAGTTAGCTACTAGTAGGAAGTAAGATGAGGATCAGAAGAGAGAAGTGTTTCTATCTTTCCTTCTTCCCATCCTAATCCGCATCAACATGCCTCGGACAGGGGCAGTGTAGGGCAGGGCGTCCCAATTGGGCATCCATGTTCAGAGACGACAAACTAGAGAGGAATGAATATGGACTGCAGATGGTATGGCCACCGTACGTGCACCTACCGTATCCCAGATCCGGAGGCCGTGCCCATATGGATGGTGAACAGTGAATCGACGCAACCACCACATATTGTCGCTACCCGTTGCCATCTGGATTGAACCTTGCCTGCATGTACGACACTAGTACGAGCGGGTCTCCGTCGTAAGGGCATCTCCAACCGCCTGACCCAAACGGACGCGCTGGGCCGTCCGTTTTGGACCGTTTGGGTGGCCAAGCGGACACCCGGACAGCGGCCCGCGTCCGCGTGTCCGTTTGGGTCGCACGGTACGCCCAACGCGCGGACGCACCGTATATGTAATAAAAAAACATAAATGAAAATGAAAAATAAAAACAACAAAAAATAAATTTAAACTACTAGTTAGTTAAACTTAGCCCTATTTTGGGCAATTTTTACACAAAAGAAAGCCCTATATGGGCTTTAAACTAAAAAAAAAGTAAACCCTAGACAGGGTCTGCGAGCACACGGTGGCCGCCGGCAGTACTACCCCCAGTAGTACTCGTCGTCGTCGGCGTCGATGACGACGACGCTCCCCGGCGGCGACGCGCTGTTCCGGCTCAAAACGCCGGAGGGCACCGGGGACTCCGGCCAGGGCGACCACTGCGCCCTTTCCCAGGCGGAGTGCGGGTTCGGCGGGCTCGCCGGCTGCGCAGCCGTGCCCTCCGCGCGGACTCTGCCGGAGCTGCTCCTCTCGCTGCGCGGCTGGAGCTCCGCCCGTAGCCGGAGCGTGGCCGAGCGCTTCTCCTCCGCCGGGCGCGCGGCCGGCGCTCCTCCTCCTCCCGGAGCGCCGCCGACGCGTTGCCTCCTCCTCGAAGGCGCGCGCAGCCCGAGGAAGGCCCACGCCTCCGCCTCGGGCGTCCTCCCGGGCCTTCCCTGGCCGCCTCCAGCGGCGCGGAGGCGCGCAGCGTCTCGGCGAGGTGCGGCCATTTGGCCAGCTCGTCGAGATCGCTCGCTCGCGGACGCCGCGAGCGCCGCCGCAGCCTCCGGTCGTCCTCCTCCGCCTAGGCCCGGGGGCTGGTGCGGGGCCCGGGGCTGCTCGCCGATGTAGAGGCCGCCGGGCGGCGGCCAGCCCGCCTTGCAGGTGTGCGTGGCTGCGCGCGAGGCCGCGCCGTCGCGGAGGTGAAGCACGTGTGCCGGCGCGCATCGTGCTCCACCTCGAACCACAAGTCCCAGTTGGGACTTGCGTCGCCGTAAGCGGGGTCCTGCTGGAGGTCCGCCGGCTGCTACGCGCGGCGCCTCCGGATCTCCGCGACGCGGGCGCGGCCGGAGACCGGGATGGGCGGCACCAGAACCCGATCTGGGCTCAGGTGCCAGCCGTGGGGGAGGTGCACGTCCCCCCACGGCATTGGGACGCCGGCGTCCCAGAACATCTGCGCCACCGCAACGGTGACGTAGATCCGCTCGCGTCTGGGCGTCGCCGGCGGGCCCATGGCGAACGGCGCCGACGCGACTGGCCGGCTGCTGCCGGCCTCGTGGTCGTTGGCGGACGGCTGGAACTCGCGCTTCGGGGCCATGGCGGCGCGGAAGCTTCGAGCTCGCGCGTGCGGCCGGAGTGGAGAGTGGGGACTGGATAGGGACAGTCCCCTTCCCCAGTCCACATTTAATAGGACTGGGGCATCGACAGGTGGGCCAGCCACGCGGACGAGGCGGACACGCGAGGACGCCGTGTGCCATCCGCGGCCACGCAAACCCGGCCCAGATTTGGGCCAGGTTTGTGTCGTTCCGGACTCCGCGGCCGTCCGCTTATGCGGTGCGTCCCCGCGTTGGGCCGGGATTTTGTCCGGCTCGACCCATCCGGACGCGCGGGCGCGGGATGGGCCGCCCCGTTGTAGATGCCCTAAGGCCATCTCCAGTTGCGCGACGCATTTCGGACGTCCAAATTGTCCGCTCACGTCCGTTTGCGTCGCCTGGCGAACGCAAAAATGACCGTGAGAAGCGAAATGTCCGTTTGCGTCGGGGGTTACCTCCAGCGGTCCGACGCATTATGGACATGCAAGTGTTTTTTTTTTGTGCTACTTCTTTTCAATTTTGTTGAATGATCAATCGACTAGATTCAAACATATTTAACATACAAAGAAGAAGAAATTTAAAAACATATAAACTAAAACTATTTTTTGGCCTTCTTGTTAGAAGACCCTGCCTCGTCGTCGAAACTACTGCGCCTCTTGCTTATCACATCCTCGTCGGAACTGGACCAACATGACATCATTGAGTACAACTTTTTCGTCTTCGTCGTCGTCGTCAAGGAAGAAATGGCGTCTTCGTCGTCGTCGTCGGTGAATGGACGACGACGCGCCGCCCACGTCAGCGCCCTGGACTTCTTCCTTGCCGCCGCCTTGTCGTCCGTCGCCGCCTGCGCCTCCAACCGGGCGAACTTGCTGTCGGAGTCCTCCTCCTCCTGGCCCTCCTCCTCGTCCTCGGCGCCGCTGGCAGCGCCGCCTCCGTCCTCCTCCGGGCCTTCGCTGCCATTGCCGCCTCCGTCCTCCTCGTCCTCACTCGGCGTGGAGTCAGGGTCGCTAGGCGTGGAGCCCGGATCGCTTGGCGTCGCAGGGAATTCCCACCAATGCAGAAATCCGGGCGACTTGTCCTCGCTCTCTGAGTCGGACGGCAGCGTGTAGTCGCTCATGGCGTGCCGGTGTTGGAGAAGAAGAAGAGGAAGAAGAAGGAGGCGGTTGAACTTGAATTACCGTAGACGCGGGGGTTATAATGTGCACGGATTAGCGGCGGCGCGTATAACGAAGAGGCCGTCGGTTGCTCTTCCGTGGCAGTTCGGCGGTTCGGCGCTCCATTGCGGAGGTTGGTCGCCGCGGTTGCCACACCGGCGCGCGTTGTGAATTCGAGGCCGATCGAACCTAGGTCGCTGCCATGAGGGCCCGTGGGGACGCGAGCGGACGTTCCGCGCGACCGCCGACATCCGCGGAGACGCAAACCTGGCGCATATTTGGGTCAGGTTTGCGTCTCCGCGGACGGCCCGGTCACTTTGCGTCGCCCCGCTGGAGGTGGTGCCAGATGCATTTCCGGTCCGCACGGACGCAAACGGTCGCTCAGCGTCCGTTTACGTGGCGCCGCTGGAGATGCCCTAAACTCGTACACATAGGAATCTGAATTTTGTGTGAACAGAACAGACTGAGATTAATGAATTTGTATGGACAGGCGTGATTCACAATTCGCAGGCAACATCTGACTGAGTATGTACGTAGCGCGTAGGGGAACAGGAGCTAGCATGATTCTGGTTTCTACATGGATGGAGCCAAGAGTAGTACACACATCGCTGTATCCACTATTAGCACTACCTGCACACGACTTTACAAGCACTGTCCATCGCCTTATCTCCATTTGGTTGGACAAGGTCAGGCTGGGAAGCCTGATAAAACTTGGAGTTCATGGCGACGTACGGTTAGGATGGTGGCCACGTCACGTTCCGATGGACGGCGGCGAGAGGGACATGCCCAGCTCCAGGTCCAGCGGGGAGCAGTGGAGGCCGTGCCCATGGCCATGAGGAGGAGCCTGCTCCGGCAGAACCGCCGCCGGGAATACTGTCCACGGTGACGCGTCTGACACCGACGAAGCTGGAGCCTCCGTCATTGCATCCTCCTCCGTGGAGTTGAGGTCAATGGCTGCCATGTCGGGGGCTCTATACCGCGGCAGAGAAGTGGATGCGCCTTCGCTGTTGTTCGTCGGTGGCTCGGAAACGCGCATGCTGTTCTCGCAAATCGGCACCTGCAGTTGTGTGAAGCAGCGCCATATTCAGATATGCTTTTTACATGCTACTAATGGAGTAGTTAGCATAATTCGATTTTAATGTATATATTCGCATACCATGTCAAAGAGGCTAGAGCGGCGCTTCTTCTTCCCAATGCTACTCTGCCGCAGGAAGAACTTCTGCGCGTGGCTGGCCACCTGCGTCGGGGTCCGACTCGTGACGTAGCTCCGGGAGATGCCTCGCCAGTCGCCCTTGCCGAGCTTCTCAAGGCCGACAAGGAATAGCCGGTGCTCCTCCTCGCTCCATGGAACCCCTGCATCAGTCATGCCCAGACAGCTTAGAACTCCAGGTGCTGTACGCAGACAGATCGACTGTTCAGGATGCCACAAGTTGTCCACTCCACTACTTAATTTAGTCAGACAAAGTGGTGAATATCGCAGAAGAAGATAATGAAACTTTTCTCCACAAGGATAATGCAACTTTATTATTAATTAGGTCAAGATGAGACACACTACTGTAAAATAAATAAAACAGAGAATAAAATTAGGTACCAATATATCTGAATTTCCAGCATCAGTACGAGTGCAATTGCTAAATGCTTCGTATAATCTTACCTTTCTTCCTCTCCTGGACTAATCTGCCATGAGGGCCGTCGGACAGGTACCCATTGGAAGCCCTCTCCAGGCCCTCGTCGATCGACAGAAGCAGAGACGAGGAAGACGACGACGTCGGCGAGATGAGGGAGCTGGGAGCTGCCGCGAGCTGCAGACAGTCCATGCTGTAGCTCTTCCTCATGGAGCCTCCTGCGGCGACATGGAGCTGCACCCCGAAGAGCCTCAGCCCGCTG
The DNA here is from genome assembly GCF_019359855.2 of Lolium perenne. NCBI lineage: Eukaryota > Viridiplantae > Streptophyta > Magnoliopsida > Poales > Poaceae > Lolium > Lolium perenne. Next base: position 185,965,189 of record NC_067246.2, on the reverse strand, counting down.
CTGCCGCCACCTCCTCCTTCGCAGAGCATAACTTCTCCCTGCTGCCCCGTGCTGCTGCAAGTTCTTGAGTTGTGGCCGTAGTTGCCACAGTGGGAGCACTTCCTGGCCATGGTGTGGCTATAAATCGACTTGAATCGTTCCGCACTCCGCTGTCCTTGGTGCGGATGGTGCGTGAGAGAGATGGGTGGAGACCGGTGTGTCCACAACCGCGGCAGTGGGTGGTGCTGCTGCTGCCTATAGCAGCTAGCTAAGGTAGCTTAGGGAGGAAACTTACACGGTTCCCACTATAAATATGCGCTCCTGGTTATGGTCTTTTTGGCTGTGGATGTGGACGCGTTATTGGGCAGGGAACCGTAGAAAGATGATTATTGTTCAGGCCATCTTCCAGATCTTGTAGCTCTGATTTAACTGCTGGTTTGATCCGTTGGTGTAAATTTGCTCTGTGCTGCCACAAGTGTCAACCTCCTTCCGAATGTTCCGAATACGCCACCGTACACGTGAAATGGCCTCGAAAATACATCTATCACCGTCCCAGATTATCTATTTTCACTACAGGAATCTCTTTTGTTTCTGAGTGTTGCGGTGTGTCCAAAAATATTCTATAAACAACGTGACTTTTCCGATGTATTCAAAAGCACTCAATAAAAGACATATTCGCAACACGGCAAGTAAGGGACTTTACCGTGTATTTTCCATGTGACACCCCGTAAAAAATAGACAAACGATAAACACGTGCCATTTTAACCGCTGTTGACAACATTTGGACAGTAAAAACTTATTATACCAAGTGTTCTCCAAGGTGCACCGGTCAGCATAGGACACTTCGAGAAAAATTAGACCCTCATGAAAAAAAAACTAATAAGATTCTCCAAAGCAAACTTTGGACCTTTTGTATATATTTGTTGAATTTTAGTTAAGAAGTTATATAAATACTTAAATGTGAACTTTGCTTGCATTTACATCCTGCTCTTAAGATACATGTAGTGTAAAATTGAACTTACATCCGATAATCAGCCAGAAATCATTTCATTCCTTGATTCGTTGATAATAGCAAATGGTCCCAAAAAAATACAAATTTTGACATTAACAATGTAATTTAGTATGTTCCATTTGAAAAAAGTTAGAAATATCTTGGTGTGATATTTTACCAAGTGTTCTTAGGCTCTACAAAGTGATTTACACTCAGTAGAAATTTGATTGCCATAAAGTGATTTACACTTCTCGGTATGAAGAAGTAGAAACCCTAAAGGAAGAGAAAATCAATAGGAAGAAGAGTTCGTGGATCCACAAGACGATTTTGAACAAGAATCCACCACAAGATGCGCAAGGTCAAGAGAGGGAAGAAGAAGGCACTAAAGAACTAGAAGGGCTGATTATGGTGTTGAAAGAATTAATGCACGGGATAGAGAGGAGATGAACATAGAACAAGGAGAATCTGGGAGCAAAGCTAAATAAAAACTTGACAAAATTCCTCAGAAAAAATGACGCGGGATAAAACTGAAGCCACTTTAAAGGTAAGGAGATGCCTAATGTTAGAATGACTCGCCATTTTCTGAACGGACAGATAATTCTCTTATGCATCTTTCTCGGAAACTTTGTTGAGTTTCTGTATGTGAATGCCTCTTTCTGATGCAATAAGGGCTCCTATTTATGCTAAAAAATTAAGAGATGTTTTAACAAGAAGAATATAGCTCATAACGAATCTATACCTATGATAACCAGCTATCCCTTCGAGAACAAGGCCCCAACAAAGCTTGGAGATCCAGGTATACCCACTATATCTTTGTTTCTTTGGATATTCATAATGCTCTTTGTGATCTAGAGCAGGGGTAAGTGTTATGACATAGTCTATTTATAAAAAAGTTGAATTTAGGGGACAAGTCTACTATGCAACTGGTAGGTATGATGAAACATGCCATGTTAAAGACTTGATAAACATGTTTATATCAATCAGCCTAAAGATGGAAAACTATCCATTAATCTCGGGGAGACTTTTTTTTAGAACATGCTACACAAAAGAAAAATTACCGCGCTTGATATAACCCAAGACACTATCGAGGTGCAGGTAACGAGGTTATACCCTTGACGAGTAGTTGATCACATCATCGTAGCGGGTACAATATCGCATGATATATATGATTTAATTTTTTAAAAAAGAGGAGTTTAGCCCCGACCTCTACATCGAAACAATACACACACCCTTGTTTATTGCAAAGTCATAGTGGGCATAGCCTAGTGGTTGGAGCCGCAGTGGCGCACCCCAACACTAGTAGAAAAGAGGGCTTCCATACCAACCTATTAGTCCCCAAACATTTTGGCCCAGGACTAATGGGGACTTTAGTCCTAGTTCTGCAGGGGAACCGCGACTGAAGCTCTAGACCCAACGGCCTCAGTCGACAGCTGGAGTACGGGTGGAACTTTAGTCCCGGTTGGCCTGGCCAATCGCGACTACAGGTTCTCGGCCCGGTTGGTCTGGCCAACCGCGACTAAAGGTGTTCAGGCCTGGCCGAGAACCTTTAGTCGCGATTGGCCAGGCCAACCGGGACTAAAGGCCCACCACTATAAATACTGCTGCAGCACGCTTGGCTTGTGTGTGAGCTACTTGGTGTTTCACTACTATTCACAAGGGGTGGTGGGTTTTGCTTTTATCCTCTTATGCATAAGAGGTGTTCGATGAAATGCCCGAGAGTATGATGCCACTTGTGTTCATATAAAACAAACATTATATGAAGTGTCCAAGCCACACTTAAGCTTTCTCATTTATTTTTCCTCCTCGATCGCGGTTAGAAACTTGAACCTTTCATGTGTCATTGATAAATATGCATAGTTTAATTTCTATTATTTCTAGCTCGTTAGTTTAACAAATGCATGATGGTTAATTATATACTTTATATAATAATGCAGATGAATCGGCAATGGATGTACGGTAACCGACTCTGTGACGAATTCATTACGGGTTTGAATGATTTCCTCGTTGTGGCTAATGCGAACAAGCAGCGGGGTTTTGTTCTCTGTACATGTGCTGCCTGTAAGAATCAGAAGGGTTACTCTTCCTCAAGAACCGTTCATGTCCACCTGCTTGGGCACGGTTTGATGCCAAGCTATAATTGGTGGACCAAGCATGGAGAAAAAGGGGTTAGAATGGAAGATAATGAAGAAGGGGATGATGAAAACTATCCTGATCATTTCGGTGATACTTTCATGGAGGATAATGAAGGAGGGGAAGCAGAAGGGGAAGGTGAAGGGGGAGGTGAAGAAGAGGCACGTGATGAGCCCGCTGATGATCTTGGTCGGAGCATTGCTGATGCATGGAGAGACTGTGAAACTGAGAAGGAGACGAAGAATTTGGATCGCATGTTAGAGGATCACAAAAGGTCGTTGTATCCAGGATGCGATAATGGTCTAAAAAAGCTGGGCTGCAAACTAGATTTGCTGAAATGGAAGGCACAGGAAGGTCTATCTGACTCATGATTTGAAAAGTTGCTGAAAATGATGAAGAATATGTTTCCAAACAATAACGAGTTTCCCTCCAGTACGTACGAAGCAAAGAAGGTTGTCTGCCCTCTAGGTTTAGAGGTTCAGAAGATACATCCATGCATTAACGACTGCATCCTCTACCGTGGTGAATACGAGAATTTAAATGAATGCCCGGTACGCACTGCATTGCGTTATAAGATCAGAGGATATGACCCTGGTGACGATGTTGGGGGCGAGAAACCCAGGAAGAGGGTTCCCACCAAGGTGATGCGGTATGCTCCTATAATACCACGGTTGAAACGTCTATTCAGGAACAAAGAGCATGCCAAGTTGTTGCGATGGCACAAAGAGGACCGTAAGTCAGACGGGGAGTTGAGACACCCCGCAGATGGAACACAATGGAGAAAGATCGATGGAGAGTTCAAAGATTTTGCAGGTGACGCTGGGAACTTAAGATTTGGTCTAAGTACAGCTGGGATGAATCCTTTTGGCGAGCAGAGCTCCAGTCATAGCACTTGGCCCGTGACTCTATGCATCTACAACCTTCCTTCTTGGTTTTGCATGAAGCGGAAGTTCATTATGATGCCAGTGCTCAGGCCCGAGGCAACTGATAACCCACAAGTATAGGGGATCGCGGCAGTCTTCGAGGGAAGTAAAACCCAAATTTATTGATTCGACACAAGGGGAGGTAAAGAATACTTATAAGCCTTAACAACTGAGTTGTCAATTCAGCTGCACCTGGAAAAGCACTAGTAACAGGGGTAATGTGAAAGTAGCAGTAATATGAGAGCAGTAGTAACAGTAACACAGCAGCAGTAATAGCAATATGAGAGCAATGGCACCAGAAAATAGTTGATACTACTTCCAATGACATGTAGAACGAGTATGTAATGATGAGAGATGGACCGGGGTTCCCAGCGATCTACACTAGTGGTAACTCTCCAATAAGTGACAAGTGTTGGGTGAACAAATTACAGTTGGGCAATTGATAGGAATCAAAGCATTAAGCTAGAACATCAAGATTATTAATTATGTAGGCATGTTTTCCGCATATAGTCATACGTGCTCGCAATGAGAAACTTGTAGAACATCTTTTGTCCTACCAGCCGGTGGCAGCCGGGCCTCAAGGGAAACTACTGGATATTAAGGTACTCCTTTTAATAGAGTACCGGAGCAAAGCATTAACACTCCGTGAAAACATGTGTCCCTCACATCACCGCCATTCCCTCCGGTTGTCCCGATTTCTGTCACTTCGGGGCCATTGGTTCCGGACAGCGACATGTGCATACAACTTGTAGATACAATCTAAGCAATAAGTATAGAGCTTAAATCTAAGATCATGCCACTCGGGCCCTAGTGACAAGCATTAAGCATAACAAGATTGCAGCAACAATAACTTCACAAACTTTATAGATAGACTAATCATAATGTATCATCCATCGGATCCCAACAAACACAACACCGATTACATCAGATGAATCTCAATCATGTAAGGCAGCTCATGAGATCATTGTATTGAAGTACATGGAGGAGAGAATACCAACTAGCTACTGCTAGAACCCGTAGTCCATGGGGGAACTACTCACGGAGCATGATAGAGGCGGTGGCGTCGATGGAGATGGCTTCCGGGGGCACTTCCCCATCCCGGCAGGGTGCCGGAACAGAGACTTCTGTCCCCCGAATTGGAGTTTCGCGATGGCGGCGGCGCCCCTGGAGTCTTTCTGGAGTTTCGTCAATTGGTACTGCGTTTTTAGGTCGAAAGGGGTTTTATAGGCGAAGAGGCGGCGCAGGAGGGCACCTGGGGGCTCCTCACCATAGGCTGGCGCGGGCCCAGGCTAGGCCGCGCCGCCTTATGGTGTGGTGGCCCTCTGGCCCCTCTCCGACTCTTCTTCGGTGTTCTGGATGCTTCCGGGAAAAATAGGAGGTTTGGCGTTGATTTCGTCCAATTCCGAGAATATTGCCCGAACAGCCTTTCTGGAACCAAAAACAGCAGAAAACAGGAACTGGCACTGTGGCATCTTGTTAATAGGTTAATTCCGGAAAACGCATAAAAACATTATAAAGTGCAAGCAAAACATGTAAGTATTGTCATAAAACAAGCATGGAACGACAGAAATTATGGATACGTCGGGGACGTATCCGCATCCCCAAGCTTAGTTCCTGCTCGTCCCGAGCAGGTAAACGATAAAAAGAATAATTTCTGTAGTGACATGCTACTTACATAACCTTGATCATACTATTACAAAGCATATAAAATGAATGAAGTGACTCAAGGCAATAATCTATAGTTGCTAACAAATAGATAACATATAGCAAAACTTTTCATGAAGAGTACTTTCAAGACAAGTATCAAAAGTCTTGCACAAGAGTTAACTCATAAAGCAATAAATTCAAAGTAAAGGCATCGAAGCAACACAAAGGAAGATTTAAGTTTCAGCGGTTGCTTTCAACTTTCAACATGTATATCTCATGGATAATTGTCAACATAAAGTAATATGATGAATGCAAATAAGCAAGTATGTAAGAATCAATGCACAGTTAACACAAGTGTTTGCTTCTAAGGTGGGAGGAATTAGGTAACTGACTCAACATAAAAGTAAAAGAATGGCCCTTCAAAGAGGAAAGCATCGATTGCTATATTTGTGCTAGAGCTTTTATTTTGAAAACATAAAGAGAGCATAAAAATAAAGTTTTGAGAGGTGTTTGTTGTTGTCAACGAATGGTAGTGGGCACTCTAACCCCCTTGCCAGACAAACCTTCAAAGAGCGGCTCCCATTTTATTTTATTTTTGTGTGGCACTCCTTCCAACCTTTCTTTCACAAACCATGGCTAACCGAATCCTCGGGTGCCTGCCAACAATCTCATACCATGAAGGAGTGCCTTTTTATTTTAGTTTTATTATGATGACACTCCTCCCAACCTTTGCTTTCTCAAGCCATGGCTAACCGAATCCTTCGGGTGCCGTCCAACAATCACATACCATGGAGGAGTGTCTATTTAGTTTAATTAATTTGGGACTGGGAATCCCATTGCCAGCTCTTTTTGCAAAATTATTGGATAAGCGGATGAAGCCACTAGTCCATTGGTGAAAGTTGCCCAACAAGATTGAAAGATAAACACCACATACTTCCTCATGAGCTATAAAACATTGACACAAATCAGAGGTGATAAATTTTGAATTGTTTAAAGGTAGCACTCAAGCAATTTACTTTGGAATGGCGGAGAAATACCATGTAGTAGGAAGGTATGGTGGACACAAATGGCATAGTGGTTGGCTCAAGGATTTGGATGCATGAGAAGTATTCCCTCTCGATACAAGGCTTAGGCTAGCAAGGTTGTTTGAAGCAAACACAAGTATGAACCGGTACAGCAAAACTTACATAAAAACATATTGCAAGCATTATAATACTCTACACTGTCTTCCTTGTTGCTCAAACACTTTTACCAGAAAATATCTAGACCTTAAGAGAGATCAATTATGCAAACCAATTTTAACAAGCTTTACGGTAGTTCTCCACTAATAGGTTTAAACTACATGAAAAAAAACTTAATCATGATCTATTTGAGAGCTCAAAACAATTGCCAAGTGTCAAATTATCCAAGACATATGAGGCATTTTCTTTTTCCAACCAAATAACCATAAGTATTGTAGCTTCCAACTTTTATCATTGAACATTAGAAGTAAAACGAAGAACAAGTGTTCATATGAAAAAGCGGAGCGTGTCTCTCTCCCAATCAAGGATTGCTAGGATCCGATCTTATTCAAACAAGAACAAAAATAAAAGCACACAGACGCTCCAAGTAAAACACATATGATGTGACCGAATAAAAATATAGTTTCAGGGGAGGAACCTGATAAGTTGATGAAGAAGGGGATGCCTCGGGCATCCCCAAGCTTAGACGCTTGAGTCTTCTTGAAATATGCAGGGATGAACCACGGGGGCATCCCCAAGCTTAGACTTTTCACTCTTCTTGATCATATATCATCCTCCTCTCTTGACCCTTGAAAACTTCTTTCACACCAAACTTCTCATAAACTTCATTAGAGGGGTTAGTACTCAAAAAAAAATTTGAATCCACCTTGGTCCTGTAGTGGCACATTGCAAGAACTCAATACAACATTAGCTACAGCCCTCTACGTCTAGAAAGCCTTGCTTAAAGTCCACAAGAGACAATGCAAAAAACAGAGACAGAATCTGCCAAAACAGAACAGCCAGTAAAGACGAATTTTAAATAAATACTTCCGTTGCTCAAATCAGAAAACTCAAAACTAATGAAAGTTGCGTACATATCTGAGGAACACGCACGTAAATTGGCATATTTTTCTGAGTTACCTACAGAGAAAACAGCCCAGATTCGTGACAGATAGAAATCTGTTTCTGCGCAGAAATCCAAATCTAGTATGAACCTTCGATTAGAGGCTTCACTTGGCACAACAAAACACAAAACTAAGATAAGGAGAGGTTGCTACAGTAGTAAACAACTTCCAAGACACAAATATAAAACAAAGTACTGTAGCAAAATAACACATGGGTTATCTCCCAAGAAGTTCTTTCTTTATAGCCATTAAGATGGGCTCAGCAGTTTTAATGATGCACTCGCAAGAAATAGTATTTGAAGCAAAAGAGAGCATCAAGAGGCAAATTCAAAACACATTTAAGTCTCACCCACTTCCTATGCATAGGAATCTTGTGCACAAATAAATTCATGAAGAACAAAGTGACAAGCATAAGAAGATAAAACAAGAGTAACTTCAAAATTTTAAGCACGTACAGAGATGTTTTAGTACCATGCAAATTTCTACAACCATATTTTCCTCTCTCATAATAATTTTCAGTAGCTTCATGAATAAACTCAACAATATAACTATCACATGCAGCATACTTTTCATGATTTCCAAACACATAATTTTTATCAAGCTCGAAAATAGTGGAATTAAAACTTTCAAACTCACTTTTATCAATAATATGACAAGATGATTGATCAATCTCAAGAGATATGGGACTCATAGATAAAGTCAAGAACTCTCCGATCCCATTTTCATTAGTAGTACAATTAATATTATCAAGTAACATAGGACCATCATCTAAAGATTTATCATAAACATTTGCTAAGCAAAATTCTTTAGTACCATGCATTTCGACATCAGGCACAAACAAAGCATTATCATAAGATTTATCAAAATAGCATGGATTATCATAGATAACAGTAACATAATTATTTTCACAAGTTTTACTCATAGGGACTATTTCAAGAGAATCCACAGGAACATAACATTCAACCTCTTTCGGTAAGCATGGAGGACAATCAAATAGTGTAAGAGATGAAGAGTTACTCTCATTAGAAGGTTGGCATGGGTAGCTAATCCATTCTTCCTCCTTTTGTTCATTACTCTCCTCTTCTTTTTCATCCAATGAGCTTCCAGGTTCATCAATTTCCTCCTCTTTTTCATCCAATGAGCTTTCAGGTTCATCAATTTCTTCTTCCACCGGTTCCTGCAAATTGTGAGTGCATTCTTGTGCATTAATGTGTCTCTCTTTATAATCAAGGATATAAGGATTCCTACTGTAGCATTCTATGCAAGAATTAAGGATAGTAGAGACATAATCTTTAAGGTCCTTACAAATAGCACAAGTTTCATAATTCTCAACCATGAAGGATTCTATCTCGGAGGCTCCCATAAATAAGACAAATTGTTCTACCTCTTCGAACCCATAATGAATATAGCAATTCCGATTATAGTTCTTAATTAAAAATTCCTCACTAAAGCCACATTGAAATTTAAGATGTTTAGTATCCTGTTGAGAGCAACAGTTTATATCATGGCGTCTAAGCAAGATTCTAGCCATTGTATTCAATTTTTCTATCATAGCACTCATTATTTTACCAGTTCTTGATTCTCTATAATTATTATAACATTCTATAAGCTCCAAGTAGGTTGTTGGTTCTCCCATAATAGCAGTTTTTAATTTTTAGGGTTTTCAAATTTTTATGGATTTTTGGGTATATGAGAAAAGCAAAACAAAACAAAAAGAAACTAAGCAAAATAATACTAGACAGAAATAAACTAAGCACAAATAAACTAGACAAAAGTAAACTAAGCAAAACAAAATAAACTAAAATAAAAACAGAGAGAGAGGTAGAGTGTACTCCCCAGGTGAACTTATGAGTAGAGCTATGCCTCCCCGGCAACGGCGCCAGAAAACAGTCTTGATAACCCACAAGTATAGGGGATCGCGACAGTCTTCGAGGGAAGTAAAACCCAAATTTATTGATTCGACACAAGGGGAGGTAAAGAATACTTATAAGCCTTAACAACTGAGTTATCAATTCAGCTGCACCTGGAAAAGCACTAGTAACAGGGGTAATGTGAAAGTAGCAGTAATATGAGAGCAGTAGTAACAGTAACACAGCAGCAGTAATAGCAATATGAGAGCAATGGCACCAGAAAATAGTTGATACTACTTCCAATGACATGTAGAACGAGTATGTAATGATGAGAGATGGACCGGGGTTCCCAGCGATCTACACTAGTGGTAACTCTCCAATAAGTGACAAGTGTTGGGTGAACAAATTACAGTTGGGCAATTGATAGGAATCAAAGCATTAAGCTAGAACATCAAGATTATTAATTATGTAGGCATGTTTTCCGCATATAGTCATACGTGCTCGCAATGAGAAACTTGTAGAACATCTTTTGTCCTACAGGCCGGTGGCAGCCGGGCCTCAAGGGAAACTACTGGATATTAAGGTACTCCTTTTAATAGAGTACCGGAGCAAAGCATTAACACTCCGTGAAAACATGTGTCCCTCACATCACCGCCATTCCCTCCGGTTGTCCCGGTTTCTGTCACTTCGGGGCCATTGGTTCCGGACAGCGACATGTGCATACAACTTGTAGATACAATCTAAGCAATAAGTATAGAGCTTAAATCTAAGATCATGCCACTCGGGCCCTAGTGACAAGCATTAAGCATAACAAGATTGCAGCAACAATAACTTCACAAACTTTATAGATAGACTAATCATAATGTATCATCCATCGGATCCCAACAAACACAACACCGATTACATCAGATGAATCTCAATCATGTAAGGCAGCTCATGAGATCATTGTATTGAAGTACATGGAGGAGAGAATACCAACTAGCTACTGCTAGAACCCGTAGTCCATGGGGGAACTACTCACGGAGCATGATGGAGGCGGTGGCGTCGGTGGAGATGGCTTTCGGGGGCACTTCCCCGTCCCGGCAGGGTGCCGGAACAGAGACTTCTGTCCCCCGAATTGGAGTTTCGCGATGGCGGCGGCGCCCCTGGAGTCTTTCTGGAGTTTCGTCAATTGGTACTGCGTTTTTAGGTCGAAAGGGGTTTTATAGGCGAAGAGGCAGCGCAGGAGGGCACCTGGGGGCTCCTCACCATAGGCTGGCGCGGGCCCAGGCTAGGCCGCGCTGCCTTATGGTGTGGTGGCCTTCTGGCCCCTCTCCGACTCTTCTTCGGTGTTCTGGATGCTTCCGGGAAAAATAGGAGGTTTGGCGTTGATTTCGTCCAATTCCGAGAATATTGCCCGAACAGCCTTTCTGGAACCAAAAACAGCAGAAAACAGGAACTGGCACTGTGGCATCTTGGTAATAGGTTAGTTCCGGAAAACGCATAAAAACATTGTAAAGTGCAAGCAAAACATGTAAGTATTGTCATAAAACAAGCATGGAACGACAGAAATTATGGATACGTCGGGGACGTATCAGCAACCCGGCAATGACATCGATATGTACCTAAGGCCATTAATTGATGAACTTTTACAATTGTGGGGCAGACCCGGTGTACGTGTGTGGGATGAGCACAAAGAAGAGGAATTTGACCTACGAGCGTTGCTTTTCGTAACCATCAATAATTGGCCTGCTCTTAGTAGCTTTTCGGTACATACAAATAAGGGATACAAGGCATGCACGCACTGCTTACATGAGACTGAAGGTATATATTTGGATAATTGTAAGAAGAATGTGTACCTAGGGCATCGTCGATTTCTTGCTCGACATCATAACTTAAGAAAGAAAGGCAAGCATTTCAACGGCAAGGCAGATCACCAGCCAAAGCCTACGGAACGTACTGGTGATGATGTATTTGATATGGTCAAGGATTTGAAAGTCATCTTTAAAAAGGATCCTGGCGGACAATCAGTTCCGCAGGGAGTTGACGGGCATGCACACATGTGGAAAAAGAAATCTATATTTTTGGAGATAGAATATTGGAAAGCCCTAGATGTCCGCTCTGCAATCGACGTGATGCATGATACGGAGAATATTTGTGTGAACCTGCTAAGCTTCTTTGGCGTGTGCGGGAAGACAAATGATACAAAGGAAGCACGGCAGGACCAGCAATGTTTGAAAGACCCAGAAGACCGGCATCCGGAATGGTTTCAAGGTCGTGCCAGCTACGCTCTTACCAAAGAAGAGAATGTCATCTTTTTTGAATGCCTGAGCAGTATGAAGGTCCCGTCTGGCTTCTCGTCGAATATAAAGGGAATAATAAATATGGCGGAGAAAAAGTTCCAAAACCTGAAGTCTCACGACTGCCACGTGATTATGACGCAATTGCTTCCGATTGCTTTGAGGGGGCTCCTACCGGAAAATGTTCGAGTAGCCATTGTGAAGCTATGTGCATTCCTCAATGCAATCTCTTAGAAGGTAATCAATCCAGAAAATCTACCACGGTTACAGAACGATGTGGTCCAATGTCTTGTCAGTTTCAAGTTGGTGTTCCCACCATCCTTCTTCAATATTATGACGCACCTCCTAGTTCACCTAGTCGAAGAGATTTCCATTATCGGTCCTCTATTTCTACACAATATGTTCCCCTTTGAGAGGTTCATGGGAGTATTAAAGTTCACAACCGTGCTAGGCCAGAAGGAAGCATCGCCAAGAGCTATGGAACAGAGGAGGTAATTGAGTTTTGTGTTGACTATGTTCCTGACCTTAAGCCGATTGGTCTTCCTCAATCGCGACACGAGGGAAGACTAAGTGGAAAAGGCACGATCGGAAGGAAATCAACGATATGTATGGACGGCCATTCTATGACTGAAGCACACCACACAGTTCTACAAAATTCCAGCTTGGTGGCTCCGTACTTCGAGGAACACAAGAATATTTTACGCTCAAAAAAACCGGGGAAGCCTGAATGCTAGATTACAAAGGCCCACATGGAGACTTTCAGCGGTTGGTTGCGAAAACATTTAATGAGTGACAATGATGTTGAAGATCAGCTGTACATGTTGGTCAAATCACCATCTTCGACTATATCGACTTTCCAAGGGTACGCGATAAATGGGAATACATTTTACACGATCACCCAAGATAAAAAGAGCACCAACCAAAACAGTGTTATCCACTTTGATGCAACAACCGAGAATGGGAAAAAGGTCACATATTATGGTTACATAGAGGAAATATGGGAACTTGACTATGGACCCTCCTTTAAGGTCCCTTTGTTCCGGTGCAAATGGTTCAAGCTAACAGGAGGCGGGGTAAAGGTAGACGAGCAATACGGAATGACAATGGTGGATTTCAACAATCTTGGTTACCTTGATGAACCATTCGTCCTAGCCAAAGATGTCACTCAGGTTTTTTATGTGAAGGACATGAGTAGCAAACCGAGAAAAAGGAAAGATAAGAAAATGAGTACATCATGCGATGATCCAAAGCGCCACATAGTTCTTTCAGGGAAAAGAAACATCGTGGGAGTGGAGGACAAGACAGACATGTCAGAAGATTATAATAAGTTTTGTGAAATTCCTCCCTTCAAAGTGAACACTGACCCAAGCATGAAGTTAAATGATGAGGATGCTCCATGGTTACGGCACAATCGTAAGCAAGGGACACAAGGGAATAAATGATGTGTAATAATTTATTGTACCAAACTTTATTGAGGAAAATTTGTTCCAAACTTTGTATGGATCATGTGAATTATATTATCTGTTATATGTTTGGTGTCCATTTTCGAATGATTTGATTGATTCGAGATACCACTGATGATACATGAAATTTGAACTACAGCCAATGATGTGAAGGACATGTCTAGGCCTAGGAGTACATCTTGGAATGTTGGAGTGATTTAGTCATACTCCTGCCTAGGCCTATAATATGCATACTGATTGTCTTCGTAGTCACCGTTGTTGTAATGGTAGTGGTCGCCTTCTAAGTTGCCGCCGTCGTCGTCGTTGTCGTCGAGCGGCGCTCGTGGCTCGAACCTCGACTGGTACTGAGGGTAGCGCAGGCGGGGGATATCATCGGCCGTGATGTAGTCCATGACGCTATGTAGAGTCCGGCCGCCCCACCATAGCCGACGGCCAGCCTCGTGAAAGTCCCAGGAGGCAGACCGTCCTCCTCATACCTGGCGAGCGCCCTCTCGCGCCGATTAATGATAGAAGGCGTCCCAAGTCTGCTGGTTGTCGGGATGCCAGCGGGGATTCATCCGTTGCTCCGGCGTGAGGTCGAGGTAGTAGTGGCCCGTGATGGCCTCCCGACGCGCAGTACCATGTGGGACGGGAGGGACCGGCACACCTCTGGCGCTTAGGCTCCAGCCGCGGGGATATCATCGGCCGTGATGTAGTCCATGACGCTATGTAGAGTCCGGCCGCCCCACCATAGCCGACGGCCAGCCTCGTGGAAGTCCCAGGAGGCAGACCGTCCTCCTCATACCTGGCGAGCGCCCTCTCACGCCGATTAATGATAGAAGGCGTCCCAAGTCTGCTGGTTGTCGGGATGCCAGCGGGGATTCATCCGCTGCTCCGGCGTGAGGTCGAGGTAGTAGTGGCCCGTGATGGCCTCCCGACGCGCAGTACCATGTGGGACGGGAGGGACCGGCACACCTCTGGCGCTTAGGCTCCAGCCGCGGGGATGCGGTAGCCCGGTGGGCAAGTGTAGTTCGAGGCGCAAAGCTCCTCCACCTGCTGGTAGGTTAGAGTGGGTACGATGGAAGCCATGAGAGAGTGATGAGAGATTGTAGAGATGTGATATTGCTGGCCAAGCCGGGCTACATATATATAGTGAGAAATAGTAGAAAAAATAGGGGCGGGAAGACAGGAGGCGGAAGACAGAGACGGGAAGAAATGGCGGGAAGCGGAGGAGAAATGGAGGGAAGACAGGAGGCGGGGGAAGACAGAGGCGGGAAGCAATGGTGGGAAGAATTGGCGGCAAGCGGAGGGAGAAATTTTGATATATTATTTATATTTTTCTGATTAGAAATTAATTAGTTTTATTTTTCTAAATATTTTGATATATTATTTGTATTTTTCTGATTTGAAGTGAATTAGTTTTATTTTTCTGAATATTTTGATAAATTATTTGTATTTTTCTGATTTGAAATGAATTAGTTTTATTTTCTAAATATTTTGATATTTTATTTGTATTTTTCTGATCTAAAACTAATTATTTTTATTTTTCTGAATATTTTGATATATTATTTGTATTTTTCTGATTTGAAATTAACTAGTTTTATTTTTCTAAATATTTTGATATATTATTTGTATTTTTCTGATTTGAAACGAATTAGTTATGAAAAAAAGGCTTTAGTCGCGGTTGGTAAATGCGCGGGAACCAAAAGCCAGCGAAAAAAAGGCTTTAGTCGCGGTTGGTCTCATCAGTTACAGAGACTCTCCTCTTTCGAAGACGGCGCGGACGAAGACGACCAGGCGCGCCCTCGCTAACGTCGCCGTCGTCCTCGCAGCCCTCGCCGACGTCGCCGCCGCCGAATGAAGAGACGAACGCGCCGGGCCTCGCAGCAGCCGTCGCTGTTGCGCCGCCTTCCGCGTCCGTCGCCTCGCCAACTGCCACGCCGCCGCCTTGTTGCCTCGCTGCGTCGCCTTGCCGGCCGCCGTTCGCCTTGAATCGCCCCGCGTGCCGCCCGGCCTCGCAGCCCTTGCCAGCCATCCGTCGTCATCGGCGCTGCCCTGCAGGTTGCTCGCAAAGAGAGCACACAGAGAGCCCCCGGCCTCTCTGTTAATTATTTGGTGATTTTTTAAACTAAAAATCGGTTTGTTGTTGTAAATAAAAATATGTTATTGGTGCTTCTTTTTGTAAATAAAGCCCCCAGCCACGAATTTATTTGGTGATTTTTTTAACTAATAATCAATTTATTATTATAAATAAAAATAGATTATTGGTGATTTTTTGTTGCAAATAAAGCCCCCGGCCTCAATGTTTAATTAATAAAAATAGATTATTTTAATTTAAATGTTGTAAATAAAAATACAATTATTGTTGTAAAAATATATTGTTGTAAATAAAACAACAGATAAATTTACAACAATATATTGTTATACATTTATCTATTGTTGTAAATAGATTTTTTATCTATTGTGTTATTCTATTGTTGTAAATAGATTTCTGTTATTTAATCTTTGATGATTTATCTATTGCTATTAATTTGTTAATTATTATTAGTTGTTGTAAATTTGTTAATAGTTAATTATTGTTGTAAATATATTTGGTGATTTAGGGT
Source organism: Lolium perenne (assembly GCF_019359855.2). NCBI lineage: Eukaryota > Viridiplantae > Streptophyta > Magnoliopsida > Poales > Poaceae > Lolium > Lolium perenne. Next base: position 185,949,217 of record NC_067246.2, on the reverse strand, counting down.
TTTAATTAATCAAAACTATGATCCGGAACATATGGCGGCGTTCCACTAACTTTTTTACATGTCTTCAAGAGTGAATATGACGGACGATAGAGACCCTATTTTGGATAACTATGATCCAGAAGCTGAAGCACATATAAACGGCATCATAAACGGTGATATTCCCTATGTGCCGCCAGAAGATGAAGAAGACGATGTTTCTTCGTATCTAAACCTTGACGGTGAAGGTGAAGGTCAAGGTCAAGGAATGGACATTAAAACGTTCGCCGGAGGCCAAACCACAAACAATGATCTCGAATTGCAAACAACCACCTCCGGCGAGGTATATATATACATTGAGCATCTAATGATACAAATTTACTGATTTGAATAAATGTGTATTAACGCGACTCTCTTTCTTTTTTTAGCCCTCTGGATCATCGAGAAAACGATTACAAAGCCGCATGGCAAAACCCAAACGATGAAACCTGGAGCAACGTTGACCATCAATGTTGTCGATGAAAATGGCAGGTTGTTGGAGCCCAAAAAATACTTGACAAAGTTTATCAACCAATGCGGAGTGGTTGCTAGAGACAACCTCTCGATCACCCTCCAGGAATGGAATGAGCCAAAGAAGGCATGTGTTGGTTTTACTTTTGTCGACAAGAGAATGAAAAAGGATTGTTGGAGAAAACTTATGGAGCATTACGTTCTACCTCCGGAATACAACAAATACGATGAAGAGGGTAATGTGATTCCGGTTGGACGTGAGAGGAGAAAGATAGTCAAAGAGTTCGCTCTTAAGAAGATGGGCGAAGCATTCCGGAACTTCAAGAAAAATTTAGCCCGGGACTATGTCTCGAAGAAGAAGACTCCGGATTTCAAAGACAGTATGAGAAACTGAAATATGTGTGGCCCGAATTTATGAAGGAAAAGGAATCGGAGCATGCGAAGGCCATATCGTAAAAAAATAAGGAAAATGCTAACAAAAAAGAGTACCATCATATTATGGGGACAGGAGGATACCGCACTTCGGAGCCTAAATGGGAGAAGATGGAGAACAGCCTGAGGGAACGAGGAATCCCTCTAGCTACAGAGGGATGGTACCCAAGGGCCAAAAGCTGGTGGTACGGGCATGGGGAATCGCCAGACCCGGACACAGGGAGGTGAGTTCACCGGAAGAAAGTGTTTACTCCCACCGCCGCCCTTATTGCAGCAATGGCCGAAGCTCAAGCGGGGAAGATCAAGGTCAACAGAGAGGACGACCCGCTGACAGTAGCTCTCAAGAATCCTGAACACCCAGGACGTGTACGAGGCAAAGGCGCTATTCCATGGAAAGAAGGGTTTCCCTAGGACAATGACCCGTGCAGTTACAAAAGCCGTAAAAGAAAGACGGACCGGGATGCAGATCGTCTAGGGAACTTGGAAAGGGAACTATTTGATCTGAAACAGTTGGTGCGTGAAGCACTAGCAAAAGATAGATCGGAAGGGCCGCATGAAGATCATGCAACGGATGTCGGAAGCCAACAGCGAAGAAGCAGCGTGGCTTCCACGGAGGCCCCGGTTGGTGCTAATGCACCCTTGGCCTCCGCTGGTGCTAATGCACTGACGATCGATGGTGCACCGGAGCCTCGCTACCCCGTGGACGTTGTACAGGACATGATGAAAGAATGTGAGCTGCATCAGCCAATGAGGAACATTTCCTGCAAGGTGGCAATCGGCACCGCTTTACCTTGTAAACCTGGAGCACTCCACCACGGCAATCCCATTGTAGCTGGCTATGCTCGTGTCACGGTGGATGACGTACTCGAAGGGTATGAGGACCTGGAGATTGACTATGCTACACCTGAAGGGGATCTGAGACTTGGAGATGTCAAGTGCCAAATCATTCTATGGCAAAAGAAGTACATCAAGTTTCCACGCTCGGCTCCAAGGCCACCCCCTCTGGTGGTGGTGGTCCACCTACACCTCCTTCACGTCAGCCGACGCCGCCCCTCAATCCACCTTCGATGGGTAAGCAGACGCCGCCCCCCAGTCCACTGATACGTCTCCAACGTATCTATAATTTCTGATGTTCCATGCTTGTTTTATGACAATACCTACATGTTTTGTTCACACTTTATAACGTTTTGATGCATTTTCCGGAACTAACCTATTAACGTTTTGATTCTTACAAACTTGCTTATTTGCATTCATCATATTACTTTGTGTTGACAATTATCCATGAGATAAACATGTTGAAGTTGAAAGCAACTGCTGAAACTTATATCTTCCTTTGTGTTGCTTCAAAACTTTCTACTAAGAATCTATTGCTTTATGAGTTAACTCCTATGCAAGTCTTATTGATGCTTGTCTTGAAAGTACTATTCATGAAAAGTCTTTGCTATATGATTTAGTTGTTTAGTCATTATCTTTACCATTGCTTTGAATCACTTCATTCATCTCATATGCTATACAATAGTATGATCAAGATTATGTAAGTAGCATGTCACTTCAGAAATTATCTTTGTTATCGTTTACCTACTCGAGGGCGAGTAGGAACTAAGCTTGGGGATGCTGATACGTCTCCAACGTATCTATAATTTCTGATGTTCCATGCTTATTTTATGACAATACCTACATGTTTTGTTCACACTTTATAACGTTTTGATGCATTTTCCGGAACTTACCTATTAACAAGATGTCGAAGTGCCAGTTCCTGTTTTCTGCTGTTTTTGGTTTCAGAAATCCTACAAAGGAAATATTCTCGGAATTGGACGAAATCAACGCCCAGTATCTTATTTTTCCCGGAAGCTTCCAGAGCACCGAAGAGGGGCCCAGAGGGGAGCCAGGGGGCCCCACCCCACAAGGCGGCGCGGCCAAGGGGGGACGCGCCCCCCTATGGTGTGGGTCCACCAGGACTCCTCCGAGGCTGCCCTTCCGCCTACTTAAAGCCTCTGTCGCGAAAACCCTAAGGAAATAAGCCACGATACGAGAAAAGTTCCAGAGCCGCCGCCATCGCGAAGCCAAGATTCGGGGGATAGAAGTCTCTATTCCGGCACGCCGCCGGGACGGAGAATTGCCCCCGGAAGGCATCTCCATCGACACCACCGCCATCTTCATCACCGCTGCTGTCTCCCATGATGAGGAGGGAGTAGTTCTCCCCCGAGGCTGAGGGCTCTACCGGTAGCTATGTGGTTAATCTCTCTCCCATGTACTTCAATAAAATGATCTCATGAGCTGCCTTACATGATTGAGATCCATATGATGAACTTTGTATCACTATTAATCTATGTGCTACTCTAGTGATGTTATTAAAGTACTCTATTCCTCCTCCATGATGTAATGTTGACAGTGTGTGCATCATGTAGTACTTGGCATAGGTTATGATTGTAATCTCTTGTAGATTATGGAGTTAACTATTACTATGATAGTATTGATGCGATCTATTCCCCCTTTCATAGCCTGATGGTGACAGTGTGCATGCTATGTTAGTACTCGGTCTAAATTGCAATGGTCTATTATGCACTCTAGAGGTTACTTAAATATGAACTCCGAATGTTGTGGAGCTTGTTCACTCCGGCTTGAGGGAGCTCTTGTAGCCCTACACAATGAATGGTGTTTATTATCCAACAAGAGAGTGTAGAGTAGTTTTATTATGTGATCAATGTTGAGAGTGTCCACTAGTGAAAGTATGATCCCTAGGCCTTGTTTCCAAACATCGAATCTCCATTTATTTACTATTCTACTGCATGTTTACTTGCTGCCCTATTTATTTCAGATTGTTATTGCCACTCATAATCATCCATATTACTTGTATTTCACTATCTCTTCGCCGAACTAGTGCACCTATACATCTGACAAGTGTATTGGGTGTGTTGGGGACACAAGAGACTTCTTGCATCGTGATTGCAGGGTTGCTTGAGAGGGATATCTTTGACCTCTTCCTCCCTGAGTTCGATAAACCTTGGGTGATTCACTTAAGGGAAACTTGCTGCTGTTCTACAAACTTCTGCTCTTGGAGGCCCAACACTGTCTACAAGAATAGAAGCGTGCATAGACATCAATCTATTTTCTGGCGCCGTTGCCGGGCAGGTAAGGTAAAAGGTATTCACATCCTCCGACTACTAAGCTATTTCCTAGCATTGTTGCCGGTGTGTGAGTGCTCGAAGCAATTTCCTTTAGATCCTGCAATTGCATCTTTTTGTTTCTTGTTTTTATTTTCACTAGTTAGGCATAATGGAAAATAACAGTGAGCTTTTTAATCTATTTCCTGAGTTAAGACATGGATTGTTTGATGCGAAAATTAAAAAACCTATGGAACCTTATTTGCATGCTAGTAGCAATGATATTAGTATGAACGCTTTGAACACCATTGTTGCTAATGCTATGGAAAATTCTAAGCTTGGGGAAGCTGGTTTTGATGAGCATGATATTTTTAGTCCCTCAAGCATGGAGGAGAAAATTTACTTTGATGATACTTTACCTCCTATATATGATGATTACAATGATGATTGTGATATTTTCAGTCCATCTACTATTGAGGATAAAACTCATTATGATTACTCTATGCCTCCAATTTACGATGATTATAATGATGGATGTGATAGTTTTACTCCCACAATTACTAATAAAATTGATTATCCTTGTGTGGAGAGTAATGATACTTTTATGCATGTGAATAAGAATTCTTTATGTGACAGTTATATTGTTGAGTTTGCTCATGATACTACTGAAAGTTATTATGAGAGAGGAAAATATGGTTGTAGAAATTTTCATGTTACTAAAACACCTCTCTACATGCTGAAAATTTTGAAGTTACTCGTGTTTTATCTTCCTATGCTTGTCACTTTGTTCTTCATGAATTTGTTTATTTACAAGATTCCTTTTTATAGGAAGTGGGTTAGACTTAAATGTGTTTTGAATTTTCTTTTTGATGCTCTGTTTTGCTTCAACTCTTATTTCTTGCGAGTGCATCATTAAAACTGCTGAGCCCATCTTAATGGCTATAAACAAAGCACTTCTTGGGAGATAACCCATGTTTTTATTTTACTACAACAATTTTTGTTTTATATTTGAGTCTTGGAAGTTGTTACTACTGTAGCAACCTCTCCTTATCTTTATTTTATTGCATTTTTGTGCCAAGTAAAGTCTTTGATAGTAAGGTTGATACTATATTTGGATTTCTGCGCAGAAACAGATTTCTTGCTGTCACGAATTTGAGTTGAATTCTCTGTAGGTAACTCAGAAAAATCTTCCAATTTACGTGAGTGATCCTCATATATGTACGCAACTTTCATTCAATTTGAGCATTTTCATCTGAGCAAGTTAAGTGCCCCAGAAAAATTCGTCTTTACGGACTGTTCTGTTTTGACAGATTCTGCCTTTTATTTCGCATTGCCTCTTTTGCTGTGTTGAATGGATTTCTTTGTTCCATTAACTTTCAGTAGCTTTGTGCAATGTCCAGAAGTGTTAAGAAAGATTGTGTCACCTCTGAATATGTGAATTTTTTATTATGCACTAACCCTCTAATGAGTTTGTTTTGAGTTTGGTGTGGAGGAAGTTTTCAAGGGTCAAGAGAGGAGGATGATACAATAGGATCAAGGAGAGTGAAAAATCTAAGCTTGGGGATGCCCCCGTGGTTCATCCCTGCATATTTCAAGAAGACTCAAGCATCTAAGCTTGGGGATGCCCAAGGGATCCCCTTCTTCATCGACAACTTATCAGGTCACCTCTAGTGAAACTATATTTTTATTCCATCACATCTTATGTGCTTTACTTGGAGCGTCTGTGCGTTTTATTTTTGTTTTGTTATTTTCATTCTCTGAATAAATTCATGCTTGTGTGGGAGAGAGACACGCTCCGCTTGTTCATATGAACACTGGTGTTCTTAACTTTACTTTTAATGTTCATGGCGAAGGTTGAAACTGCTTCGTTCATTGTTATTTGGTTGGAAACAGAAAATGCTGCATGTGGTAATAGGTATATGGTCTTGAATAATTTGATACTTGGCAATTGTTTTGCTCATATAGATCATGTTTAAGCTCTTGCATCATGTACTTTGCACCTATTAATGAAGAACTACATAGAGCTTGTTAAAATTTGGTTTGCATGATTGGTCTCTCTAGAGTCTAGATATTTTCTGGTGAGGGTTTGAACAACAAGGAAGACAGTGTAGAGTCTTATAATGCTTGCAATATGTTCTTATGTAAGTTTTGCTGTACCGGTTCATACTTGTGTTTGCTTCAAACAACCTTGCTAGCCTATGCCTTGTATTGAGAGGGAATACTTCTCGTGCATCCAAATCCTTGAGCCAAAAACTATGCCATTTGTGTCCACCATACCTACCTACTACATGGTATTTCTCTGCCATTCCAAAGTAAATTGCTTGAGTGCTACCTTTAAAATTCCATCCTTTGTCTTTGCAATATATAGCTCATGGGAAAAATAGCTTAAAAACTATTGTGGTATTGAATATGTACTTATGTATCTTATTTCTTATAAGTTGCTTGTTGAGCGGTAACCATGTTTCTGGGGACGCCATCAACTATTGCACCTTTGTTGAATATCATGTGAGTAGCTATGCATGTTCGTCTTGTCTGAAGTAAGGGTGATTTATCATGATCAAATGGTTTGAGTATGCATATTGTTAGAGAAGAACATTGGGCCGCTAACTAAAGCCATGATCCATGGTGGAAGTTTCAGTTTGGACAACAATCCTCAATCTCTTATGAGAATATTATCTGTTGTTGAATGCTTATGCATTAAAGAGGAGTCCATTATCTGTTGTCTATGTTGTCCCGGTATGGATGTCTAAGTTGAGAATAATCAAAAGCAACAAATCCAATGCGAGCTTTCTCCTTAGACCTTTGTACAGGCGGCATAGAGGTACCCCTTTGTGACACTTGGTTAAAACATATGTTATGCAATGATAATCCATGTAAATCCAAGCTAATTAGGACAAGGTGCGGGCACTATTGGTAATCTATGCATGAGGCTTGCAACTTATAGGATATCTTATACATAACACATATGCTTTATTACTACCGTTGACAAAATTGTTTCTATGTTTTCAAAATAAAAGCTCTAGCACAAATATAGCAATCCATGCTTCCTTTTGCAAAGGGCCATTCTTTTAGTTTATGTTGATTCAGTTTACCTACTTCCTTCCATCTTAGAAGCAAACACTTGTGTCAACTGTGCATTGATTCTTACATACTTGCTTATTTGCATTCATCATATTACTTTGTGTTGACAATTATCCATGAGATAAACATGTTGAAGTTGAAAGCAACTGCTGAAACTTATATCTTCCTTTGTGTTGCTTCAAAACTTTCTACTAAGAATCTATTGCTTTATGAGTTAACTCCTATGCAAGTCTTATTGATGCTTGTCTTGAAAGTACTATTCATGAAAAGTCTTTGCTATATGATTCAGTTGTTTAGTCATTATCTTTACCATTGCTTTGAATCACTTCATTCATCTCATATGCTATACAATAGTATGATCAAGATTATGTAAGTAGCATGTCACTTCAGAAATTATCTTTGTTATCGTTTACCTACTCGAGGGCGAGTAGGAACTAAGCTTGGGGATGCTGATACGTCTCCAACGTATCTATAATTTCTGATGTTCCATGCTTATTTTATGACAATAGCTACATGTTTTGTTCACACTTTATAACGTTTCGATGCATTTTCCGGAACTAACCTATTAACAAGATGCCGAAGTGCCAGTTCCTGTTTTCTGCTGTTTTTGGTTTCAGAAATCCTACAAAGGAAATATTCTCGGAATTGGACGAAATCAACGCCCAGTATCTTATTTTTCCCGGAAGCTTCCAGAGCACCGAAGAGGGGCCAGAGGGGATCCAGGGGGCCCCACCCCACAAGGCGGCGCGGCCAAGGGGGGGCGCGCCCCCTATGGTGTGGGTCCACCAGGACTCCTCCGAGGCTGCCCTTCCGCCTACTTAAAGCCTCTGTCGCGAAAACCCTAAGGGAATAAGCCACGATACGAGAAAAGTTCCAGAGCCGCCGCCATCGCGAAGCCAAGATTCGGGGGACAGAAGTCTCTGTTCCGGCACGCCGCCGGGACGGGGAATTGCCCCCGGAAGGCATCTCCATCGACACCACCGCCATCTTCATCACCGCTGTTGTCTCCCATGATGAGGAGGGAGTAGTTCTCCCCCGAGGCTGAGGGCTCTACCGGTAGCTATGTGGTTAATCTCTCTCCCATGTACTTCAATACAATGATCTCATGAGCTGCCTTACATGATTGAGATCCATATGATGAACTTTGTATCACTATTAATCTATGTGCTACTCTAGTGATGTTATTAAAGTACTCTATTCCTCCTCCATGATGTAATGTTGATAGTGTGTGCATCATGTAGTAATTGGCATAGGTTATGATTGTAATCTCTTGTAGATTATGGAGTTAACTATTACTATGATAGTATTGATGCGATCTATTCCCCCTTTCATAGCCTGATGGTGACAGTGTGCATGCTATGTTAGTACTCGGTCTAAAGTGCAATGGTCTATTATGCACTCTAGAGGTTACTTAAATATGAACTCCGAATGTTGTGGAGCTTGTTCACTCCGGCTTGAGGGAGCTCTTGTAGCCCTACACAATGAATGGTGTTTGTTATCCAACAAGAGAGTGTAGAGTAGTTTTATTATGTGATCAATGTTGAGAGTGTCCACTAGTGAAAATATGATCCCTAGGCCTTGTTTCCAAACATCGAATCTCCATTTATTTACTGTTCTACTGCATGTTTACTCGCTGCCCTATTTATTTCAGATTGTTATTGCCACTCATAATCATCCATATTACTTGTATTTCACTATCTCTTCGCCGAACTAGTGCACCTATACATCTGACAAGTGTATTGGGTGTGTTGGGGATACAAGCGACTTCTTGTATCGTGATTGCAGGGTTGCTTGAGAGGGATATCTTTGACCTCTTCCTCCCTGAGTTCGATAAACCTTGGGTGATTCACTTAAGGGAAACTTGCTGCTGTTCTACAAACCTCTGCTCTTGGAGGCCCAACACTGTCTACAAGAATAGAAGCGTGCGTAGACATCATCCACCTCCGGCGGGTATGCCGCCACCCAGTCCACCTCCGGCGAGGAAGCAGAAGCAGGGGGTTACGGAGATCAGCAATGCAACGCCCTCCTAGCCTATTAACCCGGAGCCTTATGTACCTAAGACCACAAGGGTACCAATGCCATCACTGAAGCCTCTTCTCCTGAGACCTTGGGAAGTTAGTGTCGAGGAAAACGACGCGGCCGCGGCTGCTCACTATGAGAAATGGAAGGCGGAAGTCAAGGCGAAAAATGAGCCCGAGCCCAATCCGGTATATACTGAGACAACCGGAGGGCGCGGAGGCGAGGCGAGGTTTGTTTACCGCAGTTCCTTCCACAACAGGAAGTACGTCTGCGTTGAGGAGGTGCTAGTCTCACACAAGAGACTAGACGGCCACACCACGAAGGAAGGCCTCACCTTCTTCCTCGAGAGAGCTCCACGGAGGTGCTCTCCCTCTTCCACTAAGGCACCGGTCGAGGCGGTGATTCCTTCACAAGGTTGGGGCGAGCTCCACACACAAGGATGCTCCCAACACCCTATGGAGCTAGTACATCACCAAGCTAGACTCCATAGCTGCACATCTCCAATGCTCCACCATAGGAACCCATCTCCCAATGCTCCACCAAAGGAACCCTTCCAATGCTCCACCAAGAAGCTCTTCCAGTGCTCCACCAAGAAGCTCTTCCAGTGCTCCACCAAGGAGCTCTTCCAGTGCTCCACCAAGAAGCTCTTCCACCAAGGAACCCTATCACCAAGATCCACTAAGGACTACCACGAATCGGTGAACTTTCTCTCGGTAGAATGATAGATCGGGGTCTCCTCCACCACCTCTCAAAGTATGAGCAAGATTGGTTGGGTGGATGAGGAGATCCCCTCAATTTTGAGCTCAGCAACAATGGAGGAGAGAGAGAGAGAGAAGAGCTGGGGCGAGCTGGAGAAGAAGGGGCCTTTATATAGGTCCCTCCAAATCCAACCGTTACCTGCTGTTTCTGCCTAAGCGGTACTACCGCTTCTGGAAGCGGTACTACCGCTCTGAGTTCGAATCCCCACAGAACTTGTCCACGTGGACACATTGCGGTACTACCGCTCGCGGTGCCGCTTGAGGTACCACAATAGGGTCCAGACCTTACTGGATCCCAAGCGGTACCCGAGCGGTGCCAGAGCGGCACTACCGTAACGCGTTACGGTACTTAGCGCGGTACCTCGCGACACACACACAAAACCAGAAAGTCTAAGAACTACGCTTCGGTCTTCTGATCATAATGTGTTCGGCGAGGGTACCGTGCAACCTGCAAACCTATCAATGACAAACTTTGTGCACGGTTAGAATTGTTCGAGTGTTGTTATCAAACACACAAAACACGGGATACGGATCTTGCTCTTACATGGAGGCATCCAAGAGGGTAGATTTTGTACGGAAGATAAGACTAAAGAACTGATAGAGAAGAAAGACAAGAACAATGCTGCAAGGGTGAACAAGAAGCACAAGGAGATGTTGTTCAAGCATGGTGATATGGTCTGGGTTTATTTTTGCAAGGACAAGTTCCTGAAGCTACGGAAGTCCAAGTTGCTTCCTCGTGGTGCTAGTCCTTACAAAGTGCTTGCCAAGATCAGTGACAATGCATATGTTATAGATCTTCCAACTGATGAGTTTGGTGTCAGTAATTCTTTCAATGTTGCTGATTTGACACCATATGATGGAGAAGACCTTGGAGCGTCGAGGTCGATGCCTTTTGAAGGGGGAGATGATGAGGACATTCCAACCGAACTACTATCTCCGTCATTACAAGATGAAGACAATGTTGTTGTGAAGCTCAAGTCCAATGAAGTTAGGATTGGATCTATGTCAAGAGCTCGTGCGAAGCTACTCAAACAACAGGTGAACTTGTTCCTAAATGATACTTTGATTGATGAGAATTTTATAATGCCTAAGTCATGTTACTTATGTATGATCAGGTACGAAGATGGAGCAAGCATCGCACGAAGAGAAGAGGAGCAGCCGAACGTGAAGCTAGATATGGATCTGAACATGAAGCTGGACCAGAAGACATCCCAAGGACGCGCGAGGGAGGAGAGGGAGGCATGCGCGAGGGAAGAAGATGATGTCCAGGCTGGCGCTACCCCCGGTCTGACTGGGCGCCACGTCGGCCGGCCCGGTCCCCCGTCCGGTTCAACCGGACGCCATGCCGGATCAGCCCGGCGCCGACCGGACCCTGGACCGGTGCACACCGGGCACCATCCAGGGGATCTGGACCCCTAGTCCGGTCACCACTCGGTGCTAGGCCCGGTTCCAACCGGCCTGCCCGGTCCCTGGCCCGGTCGACCGGCCCCCAGGCCGGCCGTGTCCGAGTCAGTCTCGATCAGATCCCGATCTGGGTCGGTTTTTAATGTATTTTTTCGACTTCTGGTCGTTCTGAACCCCTATATAAGTGCCCAGGATGCCCCCAAATTAGGTTTAGACCTCATTTAATATAAACCTTAGTTCATAGTTGATTGCTTTGCAACTCTATTGAATCTCTACACCAATCCGCATTGATTTGGTGTTTTGCTACTGAAAGTCTTGTGTGATCTGCTATTCCATTGGGAATTAGACGGTTGCAACTTACCGCTTCATTGTCGGCGGCTACGAGCGCAAGTGTGTGGAGTTGCGAATATCTTGCAGGGTTGAGAGCTGTTGCATTGGCGACAGAGACCAATCGAGAGACTCGTTGCGTCATACAAGTTATCATCCACTTCATCATCATTTTATCTCTGGTGTGTTCATGACGTGTTCATCACATCCACCGCCGCTTACTGAGAAGATCGGGCAACCCCTTATCATAAAGGTACTTCGCCCCAATGCACGTCTGCATCCCACGTGGATGGGCCTGGAATTGTCACGCCAAGTCCCGCTTCTACTATATAAGTAGTGCCTAGTTTCTCCTAGACATTGTTCATTTATAATAGTACCAAAGTATTATATGGGTTGCACAAAGTTTCAACATGAATCAGCCAACAAAAAAGGAAGTACAAATGGTCTCTAAACATGATGAATTCAGATGAGACCTTCATGCTCTTTGGGACCTCCGGTGAGTCAGTTGTTGAGAAGCAGGCTGGAGCCGCGTGCACGCATTCGTGCAGAAGTACATGATACGTCTCCGACGTATCGATAATTTCTTATGTTCCATGCCACATTATTGATGATATCTACATGTTTTATGCATTTTCTGGAACTAACCTATTGACGAGATGCCGAAGGGCCAGTTCCTGTTTTCTGCTGTTTTTGGTTTCAGAAATCCTAGTAAGGAAATATTCTCGGAATCGGACGAAATCAACGCCCAGCATCTTAGAATCCCCGGAAGCATCCAGAACACCCGAGAGTCGCCAGATTGGACCCACAGGGGGCCCAGGAGGTAGGCCGGCGCGGCCCAGGCCCTGGCCGCGCCGCCTTACCCTCTCACCGCCTCTTCGACCCTCCGACTCCGCCTCTTCGCCTATAAAAAGGTCCCTGACCTAAAACCTCGAGACGAAAAAAAAGCCATGGTACGAGAAACCATCCAGAGCCGCCGCCATCGCGAAGCCAAGATCTGGGGGACAGGACTCTCTGTTCCGGCACGCCGCCGGGACGGGGAAGTGCCCCCGGAAGGCTCCTCCATCGACACCACCGCCATCTTCATCAACGCTGCTGTCTCCCATGAGGAGGGAGTAGTTCTCCATCGAGGCTAAGGGCTGTACCGGTAGCTATGTGGTTAATCTCTCTCCTATGTACCTCAATACAATGATCTCATGAGCTGCCTTACATGATTGAGATTCATATGATGATGCTTGTAATCTAGATGTCATTATGCTAGTCAAGCGGATTTTACTTATGTGATCTCCGGAGACTCCTTGTCCCACGTGTGTAAAGGTGACAGTGTGTGCACCGTGTGGGTCTCTTAGGCTATATTTCACAGAATACTTATTCACTGTTATGAAGAGCATAGTGAAGTTCTTATTTATATCTCTTTATGATTGCAATGTGTTTTGTATCACAATATATATATCTGTGTGCTACTCTAGTGATGTTATTAAAGTAGTTTATTCCTCCTGCACGGTGTAATGGTGACAGTGTGTGCATCGTGTAGTACTTGGCGTAGGCTATGATTGTGATCTCTTGTAGATTATGAAGTTAACTATTGCTATGATAGTATTGATGTGATCTATTCATCCTTTCGTAGTGTGAAGGTGACAGTGTGCATGCTATGTTAGTACTTGGTTTGGTTATGTTGATCTGGCATGCACTCTAAGGTTATTTAAATATGAACATCGAATATTGTGGAGCTTGTTAACTCCGGCATTGAGGGTTCGTGTAATCCTAAACAGTTAGTGGTGTTCATCATCCAACAAGAGAGTGTAGAGTCTAGCATCTATCTATTTATTCTGTTATGTGATCAATGTTGAGAGTGTCCACTAGTGAAAGTATGATCCCTAGGCCTTGTTTCCAATACTGCTATCGCTGCTTGTTTACTGTTCTACTGCATGTGTACTGTCTGCAATATTACCACCATCAATCACACGCCAGTCCTGGACAGCAAAGCACTTTTCTGGTGCCGTTGCTACTGCTTATATTTATTCATACCACCTGTATTTCACTATCTCTTCGCCGAACTAGTGCACCTATTAGGTGTGTTGGGGACACAAGAGACTTCTTGCTTTGTGGTTGCAGGGTTGCATGAGAGGGATATCTTTGACCTCTTCCTCCCTGAGTTCGATAAACCTTGGGTGATCCACTTAAGGGAAACTTGCTGTTGTTCTACAAACCTCTGCTCTTGGAGGCCCAACACTGTCTACAAGAATAGAAGCACCCGTAGACATCAAGCACTTTTCTGGCGCCGTTGCCGGGGAGGAAAGGTAAAAGGCACTCATACTCCGGTTCCAGGTAACAGTACTTTTCTGGCGCCATTGTGTTTGTGCTCGAAGCTATTTCCTTTAGATCCTGCAATTGCATCTTTTTGTTTCTTGTTTACACTAGTAAGGCATAATGGACAACAATGAGCTTCTTATTCTATTTCCTGATTTAAGACATGGATGGTTTGATCCGAAAATTAAAAAACCCATGGAACATATTGGTATGAACACTTTGAACACCATTGTTGCTAATGATATGGAAAATTCTAAGCTTGGGGAAGCTGGTTTTGATGAGCATGATCTTTTTAGTCCCCCGGGCATTGAGGAGAAAATTTACTTTGATGATACTTTGCCTCCTATTTATGATGATTATAATGATAGTAGCCTTTTGGTGCCACCTGTTATGGAGGATAAATTTGATTATGAATACAATATGCCTCCTATATTTGATGATGAGAATAATAATGATAGCTACTTTGTTGAATTTGCTCCCACTACAACTAATAAAATTGATTATGCTTATGTGGAGAGTAATAATTTTATGCATGAGACTCATGATAAGAATATTTTATGTGATAGTTATATTGTTGAGTTTTCTCATGTTGCTACTGAAAGTTATTATGAGAGAGGAAAATATGGTTGTAGAAATTTTCATGTTACTAAAACACCTCTCTATACGCTGAAATTTTTGAAGCTGCACTTGTTTTATCTTTCTATGCTTGTTGCATTATGCTTCTTGAACTTGTTTATTTACAAGATTCCTTTTCATAGGAAGCATGTTAGACTTAAAATGTGTTTTGAATTTGCTTCTTGATGCTCTCTTTTGCTTTAAATACTATTTCTTGCGAGTGCATCATTAAAACTACTGAGCCCATCTTAATGGCTATAAAGAAAGAACTTCTTGGGAGATAACCCATGTGTTTTTTTTACTACAGTACTTTTGTTTTATTTTGAGTCTTGGAAGTTGTTACTACTGTAGCAACCTCTTCTTATCTTATTTTATTGCATTTTTGTGCCAAGTAAAGTCTTTGATAGTAAGGTTCATACTAGATTTGGATTACTGCACAGAAACAGATTTCTTGCTGTCACGAATCTGGGCCTAATTCTCTGTAGGTAACTCAGAAAATTATGCCAATTTACGTGAGTGATCCTCAGATATGTACGAAACTTTCATTCAATTTGAGCATTTTCATTTGAGCAAGTCTGGTGCCTCAATAAAATTCTTCTTTACGGACTGTTCTGTTTTGACAGATTCTGCCTTTTATTTCGCATTGCTTCTTTTGCTATGTTCGATGGATATTTCGATTCCATTGACTTTCAGTAGCTTTGAGCAATGTCCAGAAGTGTTAAGAATGATTGTGTCACCTCTGAACATGTGGGTTTTTGATTATGCACTAACCCTCTAATGAGTTTGTTTCGAGTTTGGTTTGGAGGAAGTTTTCAAGGGTCAAGAGAGGAGGATGATACAATATGATCAAGGAGAGTGAAAGCTCTAAGCTTGGGGATGCCCCGGTGGTCCACCCCTGCATATTTCAAGAAGACTCAAGCATCTAAGCTTGGGGATGCCCAAGGCATCCCCTTCTTCATCAAAAAATTATCAGGTTCCTCCCTTGAAACTATATTTTTATTCGGCCACATCTTATGTACTTTGCTTGGAGCGTCTGTGTGCTTTTGTTTTTTGTTTTTGTTTGAATAAATGCTTGTGTGGGAGAGAGACACGCTCCGCTGGTTCATATGAACACATGTGTTCTTAGCTTTTAATGTTCATGGCGAAGGTTGAAACTGCTTCGTTAATTGTTATATGGTTGGAATCGGAAAATGATACATGTAGTAATTGCTATAATGTCTTGGATAATGTGATACTTGGCAATTGTTGTGCTCATGTTTAAGCTCTTGCATCATATACTTTGCACCCATTAATGAAGAAATACATAGAGCTTGCTAAAATTTGGTTTGCATAATTGGTCTCTCTAAGGTCTAGATAATTTCTAGTATTGAGTTTGAACAACAAGGAAGACGGTGTAGAGTCTTATAATGTTTACAATATGTCTTTTATGTGAGTTTTGCTGCACCGGTTCATCCTTGTGTTTGTTTGAAATAACCTTGCTAGCCTAAGCCTTGTATCGAGAGGGAATACTTCTCATGCATCCAAATCCTTGAGCCAACCACTATGCCATTTGTGTCCACCATACCTACCTACTACATGGTATTTCTCCGCCATTCCAAAGTAAATTGCTTGAGTGCTACCTTTAAACAATTCAAAATTTATCACCTCTGATTTGTGTCAATGTTTTATAGCTCATGAGGAAGTATGTGGTGTTTATCTTTCAATCTTGTTGGGCAACTTTCACCAATGGACTAGTGGCTTCATCCGCTTATCCAATAACTTTGCAAAAAGAGCTGGCAATGGGATTCCCAGTCCCAAATTAATTAACAAAAATAGACACTCCTCCATGGTATGTGATTGTTGGAAGGCACCCGAAGGATTCGGTTAGCCATGGCTTGAGAAAGCAAAGGTGGGGAGGAGTGTCATCATAATAAAACTAAAATAAAAAGGCACTCCTTCATGGTATGAGATTGTTGTCAGGCACCCGAGGATTCGGTTAGCCATGGTTTGTGAAAGAAAGGTTGGAAGGAGTGCCACACAAAAATAAAATAAAATGGGAGCCGCTCTTTGAAGGTTTGTCTGGCAAGGGGGTTAGAATGCCCACTACCATTCGTTGACAACAACAAACACCTCTCAAAATTTTACTTTTATGCTCTCTTTATGTTTTCAAAACCAAAGCTCTAGCACAAATATAGCAATCGATGCTTCCCTCCGCGAAGGGCCATTCTTCTACTTTTATGTTGAGTCAGTTCACCTATTTCTCTCCACCTCAAGAAGCAAACACTTGTGTGAACTGTGCGTTGATTCCTACATACTTGCATATTGCACTTGTTATATTACTTTGCATTGACAATTATCCATGAGATATACATGTTACAAGTTGAAAGCAACCGCTGAAACTTAATATTCCTTTGTGTTGCTTCAATACCTTTACTTTGAATTATTGCTTTATGAGTTAACTCTTATGCAAGACTTATTGATGCTTGTCTTGAAGTACTATTCATGAAAAGTCTTTGCTATATGATTCATTTGTTTACTCATGTCATTTACCATTGCTTTGATCGCTGCATTCATTACATGTGCTTTACAATAGTATGATCAAGGTTATGATGGCATGTCACTCCAGAAATTATCTTTGTTATCGTTTACCTGCTCGGGACGAGCAGAAACTAAGCTTGGGGATGCTGATACGTCTCCGACGTATCGATAATTTCTTATGTTCCATGCCACATTATTGATGATATCTACATGTTTTATGCACACTTTATGTCATTATTATGCATTTTCTGGAACTAACCTATTGACGAGATGCCGAAGGGCCAGTTCCTGTTTTCTGCTGTTTTTGGTTTCAGAAATCCTAGTAAGGAAATATTCTCGGAATCGGACGAAATCAACGCCCAGCATCTTAGAATCCCCGGAAGCATCCAGAACACCCGAGAGTCGCCAGAGTGGACCCACAGGGGGCCCAGGAGGTAGGCCGGCGCGGCCCAGGCCCTGGCCGCGCCGCCTTACCCTCTCACCGCCTCTTCGACCCTCCGACTCCGCCTCTTCGCCTACAAAAAGGTCCCTGACCTAAAACCTCGAGACGAAAAAAAATGCCATGGTACGAGAAACCATCCAGAGCCGCCGCCATCGCGAAGCCAAGATCTGGGGGACATGACTCTCTGTTCCGGCACGCCGCCGGGACGGGGAAGTGCCCCCGGAAGGCTCCTCCATCGACACCACCGCCATCTTCATCAACGCTGCTGTCTCCCATGAGGAGGGAGTAGTTCTCCATCGAGGCTAAGGGCTGTACCGATAGCTATGTGGTTAATCTCTCTCCTATGTACCTCAATACAATGATCTCATGAGCTGCCTTACATGATTGAGATTCATATGATGATGCTTGTAATCTAGATGTCATTATGCTAGTCAAGCGGATTTTACTTATGTGATCTCCGGAGACTCCTTGTCCCACGTGTGTAAAGGTGACAGTGTGTGCACCGTGTGGGTCTCTTAGGCTATATTTCACAGAATACTTATTCACTGTTATGAAGAGCATAGTGAAGTTCTTATTTATATCTCTTTATGATTGCAATGTGTTTTGTATCACAATATATATATATGTGTGCTACTCTAGTGATGTTATTAAAGTAGTTTATTCCTCCTGCACGGTGTAATGGTGACAGTGTGTGCATCGTGTAGTACTTGGCGTAGACTATGATTGTGATCTCTTGTAGATTATGAAGTTAACTATTGCTATGATAGTATTGATGTGATCTATTCATCCTTTCGTAGTGTGAAGGTGACAGTGTGCATGCTATGTTAGTACTTGGTTTGGTTATGTTGATCTGGCATGCACTCTAAGGTTATTTAAATATGAACATCGAATATTGTGGAGCTTGTTAACTCCGGCATTGAGGGTTCGTGTAATCCTAAACAGTTAGTGGTGTTCATCATCCAACAAGAGAGTGTAGAGTCTAGCATCTATCTATTTATTCTGTTATGTGATCAATGTTGAGAGTGTCCACTAGTGAAAGTATGATCCCTAGGCCTTGTTTCCAATACTGCTATCGCTGCTTGTTTACTGTTCTACTGCATTTGTACTGTCTGCAATATTACCACCATCAATCACACGCCAGTCCTGGATAGCAAAGCACTTTTCTGGTGCCGTTGCTACTGCTTATATTTATTCATACCACCTGTATTTCACTATCTCTTCGCCGAACTAGTGCACCTATTAGGTGTGTTGGGGACACAAGAGACTTCTTGCTTTGTGGTTGCAGGGTTGCATGAGAGGGATATCTTTGACCTCTTCCTCCCTGAGTTCGATAAACCTTGGGTGATCCACTTAAGGGAAACTTGCTGCTGTTCTACAAACCTCTGCTCTTGGAGGTCCAACACTGTCTACAAGAATAGAAGCACCCGTAGACATCAGTACACTTGGAACATAAAGCTAACACAAAGGAGCTTCTTCAATAGGAGGAAACATTTACATGTTTTTTTTTTGAAATGGGAGCCTAGCCCCAGCCTCTGTATCAATTGATGCACACGGCTTTCTTTATTAACATTTTTTAGAGTATGCGGTAATTAAACCGTTTACAATCATGGATCGACCAACGTCGATACATGAATCAACCAAAGGAAACTGAGACACATAAAGAAACTATCCATTTGGTAATCTACTAATGTGTCGTCATCCAGTAGCCCGGAAAAAGCAGTCCCGTGCAACCGTCAGCAGCCGGTTGCATCCATAAGCCATGTGCCCCCGCTGCTCCTCCGGAAGAATGAACGCCCATAAGTGAATCCAGTGCGCAGCTCACCGAATAACCTGCAAGAAATTGGTAGATTTCTGTTTGTTAAAGACCATGTCATTCCGACTTGTCCATATAGACCAACATAAAGTTGAGAAACCAATACGTATTCGAGCCTTATCACATTTGCTAACTCCATTTAACTAGTTACCAAACATGTTATTAATACTATTCAGAGCGGGTATATTAAAAGCAAAATACACCATACGCCAAACTATCTTTGCAAACGGACAATTGAGAAACAAATGGTCAACAGTCTCATTAGAATCACAGAAACAACATTTCTGACAGCCATTCCAATTCCGTTTTGCCAAGTTATCCTTTGTTAATAAGACTTTATTATAAAGGAACCACATAAATTTTTTATTTTCAAAGGGAATTTTAGTTTCCACAAATATTTACGAAGAAATCTAGTATGCCCATTCATCAAGTCTATGTACATAGATTTAACCGTAAAAAGTCCTGAATCTGTTAGGTTCCATACAAATCTATCTGGTTCATGTGTTAAAGTCACTGTGATTAATTTTTGGCAAAAATTCAGCCATTCAATCCATTTGCGATCATTTAAACCCTGCCTAAAACATACATTAATAGGGGTTTGATTAAGAACCATCGACACCATTACATTTTTATGTTGAACAATGTTATATAGGGACGGATATTGTTGGGCAAGAGGCATATCCCCAAGCCAAGTATCCTCCCAAAACCTTGTCGATGAGCCATTTCCGATCTTAAAAGCACCCCGAGAAAAAAGTTCTTGCTTAACCCTCATTAAACCTTTCCAGAATTGTGAATCCGTGGGTTTAGCTTCTACCTGAGCTAGAGTCTTATTCCTGAGGTATTTATTGTGTAACAATTATTGCCATACACCATATTCGGTAAGTAGTTTAAACAACCATTTGCTAAGTAAACACTTGTTTTTTAGCTCAATTCCTAAACCCCCTTGATATTTGGGACGACAAATCATACTCCACTTTGATAGACGATATTTCTTTCGATTTTCATCTGATTGCCAAAAGAAATTAGACCGAAAGAAGTCAAGTCTCTTTCGGACCCCTTTTGGAATCTCTAAAAAATAAAGCATGAACATCGGTAAACTTGTTAAGACCGGATTGATAAGAACAAGTATTTCACCATATGATAGTAATTTACTTCGCCAACAACCTAGTTTAGAAAT
Organism: Lolium perenne; assembly: GCF_019359855.2. Classification (NCBI taxonomy): domain Eukaryota; kingdom Viridiplantae; phylum Streptophyta; class Magnoliopsida; order Poales; family Poaceae; genus Lolium; species Lolium perenne. Next base: position 185,928,735 of record NC_067246.2, on the reverse strand, counting down.
GAATCTATTCTCAACAGGATTCCATTCAGCATTTCGAAGAGTTCTATAGTTCACTAGTATACCGAGGTATTTAATCGGTAAAACACCAGCTTGGCAACCCATGATTTGCATATATAGTTGCTCCATTTCCTTGGCTTTACCGAAACAAAAAAGTTCACTCTTGTGAAAATTTATTTTTAGGCCTGATAGTTGTTCGAAAATGCAAAGAATTAATTTCATATTTTGCGCCTTTACCACATCATGTTCCATGAACAGAATGGTGTCATCAGCGTATTGTAGAATCCATAAACCTCCGTCGACTAAGTCAGGGAGGAGGCCACCGACGTCCCCTTCTTCTTTAGCACGATTAATAATAATGGCTAGCATATCCACTATTATATTAAAAAGGATAGGCGATAAAGGATCTCCCTGCCTTAATCCTTTTCTAGTTTGGAAATTATGGCCACCATCATCATTAACCTGAATTCCCACACTCCCCCCTTGTACATATAGTTTAATTCGGTCACACCAAATAGGATCAAAACCCTTCATGCGCAACACTTGCTGGAGGAATGGCCATTTAACCTTATCATATGCCTTCTCAAAATCAATTTTGAAAAGCACCCCATCCAATTTTTTCCTATGTAACTCATGAACAGTTTCATGAAGCACAACTACTCCCTCAAGAATGTGTCTTCCTGGCATAAACGCAGTCTGAGTGGGCCTGACCACCTTATGAGCCACTTCAGAATACGATTAGTTGCCACTTTAGTAAAAAAATTGAAACTAACGTTTAGTAAACATATGGGTCTATATTGTTGGATCTGCACAACATTTTCTTTTTTGGGAAGAAGGGTAATTACTCCAAAATTCAACTTATACAGAGGTAGTGTCCCGCTTTGAAAACAAACTAACAAAGCCATTAGATCACTTTTAATCACTTCCCAAAATGTTGATAAATTCCACCGGGAACCCATCAGGTCCTGGAGCTTTATTACGTTCCATCTGCTTTATGGCTGCGTGTACCTCCTCAATTGAGAAGTCCGCCATCAAAATAGTGTTTTCATTATTAGAAATTGGAGGGATATCCTGTGTTTGGTTCTCAATCATTGAGAAATTATTTCCCTCCGGGGCACCGAATAGTTTCTTGTAATATTCCGCAATAAACACTTTCAGATTTTCATCCCCTATAATAGTACCCTCTTCTTGTTCTAGTTGAAATTTTTTTCTTCTTATGATGTTTGCCATTCGCAATAAGATGAAAATACTTTGTATTATTTCCCCCTTCCTGAATATTCTTAACTTTAGCTCGTTGTGCCCATTTGGTCTCTTCATCTCTTCTTAATTTATTTAAATTATCATTTGCCTTCTTAAGCTCCTCCCTCTCAACTAAAGACAGCGGAATACTTTCGGCCTTAATGTCGAGGTCGTCAATAATATTCAGTAAACGTTGTTTTTCCTTCTTATATTTCCCACTAATATTTTTATCCCAACCGCGCAGAAAACGTCGCAAATGACGAATTTTCTTCTTCCAAGTATGCATAGGTGTTTTCCCCGGAGGAACCATATTCCATTCAGCTGCTACCATTTCATAGAAACCATCCTGATGGAACCATGATAACTCAAAAGAGAATTTTCCTTTGTTCCAAATGTGTGTGGTAGCCCCAAAGTTAATCAACAGCAGCGTATGGTGTAACCCAGAACATGACAATGCTCTAACAGTCACCAAAGGAAACTTTTGTTCCCAATCTACACTAGCAAGGACACGATCCAACTTTTCATACGTTGGAGTCGTTCTTTGACTAGCCCACGTGAATTGACGCCCAGTCAAAGCGATTTCTCTCAACTTCAAGTTTTCGATAATAGAATTGAAAATAAATGGCCAACGTGGATTGAAAGTACTATTACTTTTGTCCTCTGGTCGACGTAGGATGTTAAAATCCCCCGCTAGCAGCATAGGTAATGGTTCAACATCACACATACGTACTACTTCGGAAAGAAATTCATGCTTATGATTATCCTGGGCCGCACCATATACAGGCACCGGAGCCCACTCATACCCATCACATTTTGATCGGAGAGCAAGCTTAATACAAAACTCACCACTATCGACCTTTTGGACCTTTAGTGTCGCCAAATTTATTCCGACCAAAATCCCGCTAGATCTACCCTGAGGTGGTAGACAGAACCATGCAAACTCAAATCCACTCGCAAGATCACGCAGAAAAGGTATACCAAAACTAGACCTTCCCGTTTCTAACAGAGCAATAAAATCTAAGCCATAATCCTGAATCGATTCTTTTACAAAAAGGTGTTTTCCAGGATCCCTGAAACCTTCAATATTCCAAGCCATGCCTCTTAAACCCTCCATTACGATTTTTATTTTTTAATTATAATTATGTTACTTCTCCTCACATGTAACGACCCCGGGTAGCACCCTAATAGATTTTGCTTGTTGTTTTTATTTTGTGCATCATCATGACATCATGCATGCATCACATCCATGTTTTAACCAAAGTAAAATTATTTTACTAAACCCTAATCCCCCTCTTGATCTATTTTTCTAATCTTGGTCAAATCCAAAAATTCCAAGTCTTAACCCTCCACCTAATTCTCAATTTTGCAATTAAGCTTTTCAATAAATAATTTGGGAACAAAATGTGGTTTGTTTTGATTACAAATAAATTAACTACTTGAAAAACTAGATTTGAATCTCACTCCCATCTCTGGTTCAAATTCAAATTTAAAAGGTTTTGAAATTCAAATGATTTTTCAAATCTGTTTAAAAACAAAGAAGCAAAACAAAAATGATTTGAGAAATAAAAATAAAAATAAAACCTAACCAGAAAACCCCTTCCCCTGGCCTCTCTCACCCTAGCCCAACCCGGCGGCATGCTTCTTCCTCCACCTCTCGGCCCACCTTCCTTCTCCTTCTCTGGCCCAACCCAACCCAACAGCTATGCGGTATCTTCCTCCTTGTCGTCTTCTTCCTTCACGAGAGAAAGGTGAGCGCGTGGCCCTCCCTCCCAGTGCACCACCGAGCGCCCCACACCCCACCTTCTCCCTCTTCCCCCTTAAAGCTTCTCCTGGAAACCCTAGGCTTCCTCCTCTCCCTCTCCCTCGCACCGCCTCCATCTCCCCTTCCTCCTTTTCTCTACTCTATGAACCACCGAGGGTCACCGCGCCAACCTCATCATCGCCCCTCCGACACAGACAACCTGTTGTGGGTATACTTCATGGGTGTACCATCGACAGTGCCTAGATCCGGCAAGCCCGGGTGGCCCATAGAAGGTGATGTGGCATGTGGCCCATCGGGCGGCCCAGTTGTTGTTGATCCTGAAGGATGAAGTCCATCCCAGGATAGGGAAGCCGGATCCTAACCGACCTTCGGAGGAAGCCGGATCCGTGGAGGCCCATAAGGAACCCGGATCCAGTACGACGTAGATGGGAAGGCGGATCCTTGACGTACACGACAAGACATTGTACTGTAGTTAGGCGACCTGTAATCCGGCTAGGACTCTCCATGTAAACCCTAGATCCGTGCGCCTTTATAAGCCGGATCCCGGGAGCCCTAGAGGCACAACCACAACTCATTGTAACAACGCGAAGCACCCAGATAATTCCAGACAAGCAGCAGTAGGCCCTGTCATCGAGCAGGTGTTCCGAAGCTGGGTAAATCGCGTACCACCGTCCCGAGTGCTCTCCGCCCTATGGCCCCTACTTCTTCTCCCCCTCGTGAGGACCCCTCCTCCGAGGCACCGTCGAATAGGAAACGACACAACCCCTTGCCGAACCATTGCCACCAGGAGACGCGCGACTTCGGCCTCTTCATCACCGTGAAAGGAATCGTCCTGGGAGGTCCTATCTCGTCGCCACGCTTGCCATTCCCCTTCACCGGCCTCCGCAGATTTTTCTCGATTCAGGGCACCATGGGCCTCCTCCGTCCCTTCCGAGCACGCCAACGGGTTTCTGGTGAGCTCGCGTTTCTCCAAGACACCTTTCTTCTATCTTTTACGTCCTTTTCCTTCTCCTCGTCGTGGTGACCGTCGCCGCCACTACAGGTTCCCTCCATCGTCGACGCTCCAACGACCTCCAGTGGGCGGCGCCACTTCCTTCGGGTCCACGCCAACGAGGCGTTTCTGACGCCCCTCTTCTTGTTTCCTGGAACACGCCGAAACGCCGGCGATCTTCGATGCCGTGCCGTGGGTGGTCACCGCGCGCCCCCATCGAGCACCTTCTGTGCATACACGGAAGCTCCGCCACGTCATCCTCCACATCAACCTCCCGGCCCCACCCTTCAGCCTCGCTGGCTAGGTAACTCCTCGGTGAGAATAACCCGCACAGATCCAGATCCGCTACTTTTGCAGCTAGCCCCCTGCCCCTTTCTTTCTCTGAACCCGCGGTCCCTGACGCGGAGGTTTTTCTCGATAACCCCCTGGAATCTTTTCAAAGCAACCCGGGGTCCTCCCCCTTTTCTGAAAATCATTTCCAGGCCCTTTTCTATTTAAATAAATCTTTTTTCTATATTTTAAATACTAAAAACTATTTATTTAATAACTTATAATCTGTAAACCCAAATACAAAGTGTTATATATCAGTCTTGATCAGAAAAATGTGGTGAACATGATTATGACATCCATGCTTGCTGTTGCATAATGAATCATACAATCTCGTGATAGTTTGTTATATCACCTAATATGGAGCATATGGAATATGTGAGATACTATATAAATGTTGTCTCGGTTCCATTTAACTTTGATGTAGCTGTTATCACCAGAATTTGACCGGATCAGAGGTGGGCCGTACTTAAGATGGGCTTGAAGAATATACATGGAAAATATACATGAATCGGCCTTGTACACGAAGTTTGGGCTAGTTTGCCCTTGTATCTGTAAATATAGTAGGATACGTGTCGGTTAGATAGAATTTGGCTCATGCACGGTTGGGATTATTCCCACGTTAGAAAGTCTACGGACTATAAATATGTATCTAGGGTTATTGAGAAAGACAACAATCACGTTCATCACAAACCAATCTTGGCGCATCGCCGACCCCTTGTTTCGAGGGTTTCTTCCGGGTAAGCATCATGCTGCCTAGATCGCATCTTGCGATCTAGGCAGTATACGTTTATTCGTTGTTCATGCGTTGCTCGTGCTGAAGCCTTTTTTATGGCGAGCAACGTAGTTATCATAGATGTGTTAGAGTTAGCATTGTTTTCATCGTATCACATGCTTTCGTTCATGCAACCCTTAGACGTCTAGCCGCCCTTACACCTTTCTTAGGTGTAAGGGCGCACCTTGCTTGAACATTGTTTAGTAGATCCGATCCGTTATGATTGCTCCTTGTTCTACAAGGATTAGTTTAATATCTGCATAGTTAGGCCTTGCAAACGGGTTGAAGGATACAGTAGTACGTAGGGTGTAGTTTGCTAGCCCTAGACAAGATGTTCCGGGGATCAACTTCATGTTGGTTTTTAGGCCTTGTCTAGGGTTGGTTTATTATCACCATGCGTGGCTGCCAGGCTCAATCACACGTAGGATGTTCCGATTATGCGGTGAAAACCCTAAATCGTCGTAGGTCGTTTTAGCTTCATATTGATCAAGCAGGACCACCATGCAATCGTAAACCCCATACGAGTCATGGGTGGATCGGCTCCTTGAGCCGATTCACGGGACAACCTGAGAGCCGATCGAGGCTCGTATTTAATGTTTACGTGTATGCCATGCAGGAAACTAAGCGAAGCAAATCCATCACCTTCCTGATCAGGTATAGATCAGGTGGCACGCCCTTGCACCAGCATCGGGACGTGCGTACCAGGAGCTTTGCGGGCCGTCGCTCGGAGGGACCAGGGCCAGCCGCAGCCCTAGGTTGTTCCCGGCTCTTCGTGTTGCCAGCCGTTGCTCGCCGGTGGGTTTCGGACGCCAACACATTCTGGCACGCCCGGTGGGACCGTCTTCGACATCAACTGCATCACCATCTACATCTGAGATGGCGGAAGGTACTCCAGTCACGTACGAGGATCTGCCCGAGGAGCTCAAGAAGAAGTATGACGACGTCAAAGCTATCCTCGAAGCCGACCTCATCGGCTCTTTCCACAGGACCCGCTCACACGGCATCAGGTGGAGAGGGTTCACACCTGAAGGCGCGCTCGATGGAGTGGATCTGTCCACCCCTTCAGAAGAACGCACCAGGTCCTTGCATCAGGAGATCAATTTCATGGTAGCTCATTCGCTACACCGCCATTCTGAGAGCCTGGTGAACACTTTGGAGCGTGTCGCCCTTCGGGTACTCCATGAAATCTTGAGGCATCAGTACTCTCCGTCAGGACCTGCTCTAGGGACTCACCAAGGAGAGCTACCACTCCAGAGCCGACCACCGCTGCCGCTCGCGCTGGCAGCACCAGAGGTGCCGAGTACACCGGCATTCGTCGTCTACAAGATCGGTGGCGATCCTAGCGACTACCAGTTCTTGTATGAGGCGCCTAAGGAGATCCCTCACGGATACACGTGCACATACGTGCCAGACAGCAGTAACTGGGCACTCATGAACCAGGCTGCAACAGCAGGGACTTCTGGAACAGCAGGAGGAGCTTCTGGATCAGATCTTGAGAAGCAGACGTGGCTAGCTAAGTATGCCACTCCGACGAACGTCCAGAGCTCAACTCCTGCAGCTAGCTCAGATCTTGAGAAGCAAGCGTGGCTGGCTAAGTATGCCACGCCAGCGAATCTTCAGAGCTCCACTCCTGCAGCTAGCACTGCGGATCAGATCAGCACGATCTTGAGAGACCAGTTCGGCATGGTGCCGAAAAGGAGGGCAATCGGCTATTCCAAGCCGTACCCCAACGACTACGATTTGATCCCACTACCACCCAAATATCGGCTCCCTGAATTCTCCAAGTTTAGTGGGTCAGATGGCTCCAGCTCTATCGAGCATGTAAGCCGATATTTGGCGCAGCTGGGCACGATCTCAGCTGCAGATGCACTACGCGTGAGGTTCTTCGCACAGTCCCTCACAGGATCGGCTTTTGGGTGGTACACATCACTGCCACCAGATTCGATCCAGACTTGGAAGCAGTTGGAGGAACAATTCCACATGCAGTATCACTCAGAAGCTTCCGAGGCTGGCATTGCCGATCTAGCACAAGTACGTCAGAAGCGCGGAGAAACAGTGTCAGAATACATCCAGCGCTTCAGGGCCGTTAGGAACCGATGCTATTCGGCTCGTTTGACTGAAAAAGAAGCAGTCGAGTTGGCGGTGGTGGGTCTCGCATCACCGATCAAGGATATGGCTTCCCAAGCAGACTACCCTTCACTGGCGCATATGGTTCAGAAACTGTCATTATATGAACAGCGCCACCCAGAGCTGTACCAGGACAAATTCAAGCGTGCAGTAGTCCTGGTTGAGACAGAGGAAGATGAAGGGTCTGCGGGAGATCAAGAGGTAGCAGTGGCTGAATGGACTCGGGGGGCAAGCCCCGTGTCCTGTAAGTGGGTGAAGCCACAAGGTCCTCCAAGAGGGTTTGACTTCGACGTGACCAAGGCTGAGCAAATTTTCGACCTCTTACTCAAGGAGAAGCAGCTGAAGTTACCCGAAGGCCTCAAAATCCCCACGGTACAGGAGCTGAACGGAAAGCCATACTGCAAATGGCATAACACGTTCTCCCATACCACCAATGACTGCAGGGTGTGGCGTCAGCAGATCCAAATGGCGATAGAACAAGGGCGTCTAATCTTCAACCAGTACGCCATGAAAGTCGACACACACCCCTTCCCCGCCGTTAACACGGTGGAGTACGCTTACCCCGAGGGGTGCCAGCCAGGTTTCTCGTTGAGCATTAACATGGTCGAGCACAGGCACCACTGCAGTAAGGACAAAGGCGAGGGCAGCCGCTCTCGTAGCAAGGACAAAGAGGAAGCCGCTCCACGCGATCGGCTCCGGCACGATGGCAAACGCTACATCACTGAGGGAGAAGTGAAGAATGTGCGATATCAACGACCTCTCTCTGATCATCTCCTCAACAAATATGTAAGTCAGTACGACCAGCGCCGGCGGTACAACAGCGACGATGAAAGGGATCGTCTAGCTAGCAGGGACGCCAGGAGACATCGTCGGCAGGATCGCGATGAGGAGAGATACGAGCGCCGTGCCAAGGAAAGGTCAAGAGAACAAGACGACGTGGACAAGCACTGGGACTGTCCTTTCTTCAAACACTGCTGGGATTCAGGAATGAGCCGATTGCCTACAATCGGCAACTGCCCAGAATGTAGACAGAAGAAGAAGGGTGCAACAGACGTGTCAGTGTTCAAACGTCTAGGGCCTCTCCCATCTAGGAACAAGCAAACTGAGTCCTCTCGGGAAGAAGACCTCGAGGAGTTAGAAGATGACTACGAAGAAGAAGAGGACAAGTACCACCGGCCAAGGTGGTGCCCTGATGGACTCAGCCGTTCCCAAAAGCGTAGGGTTCCGCGACTACGTGGCTTGGAGGAAGCCGAAAGGTTATACCTGCACACGCTAAGGAAGGCGCGGCCCGATCTGGCCGCGAAAATTCAACGAACCTTGGACGAAGAGGGTCGACCACAAAAGATGGAGTGGCGCCCCAAGCAAAGGAAAGCCGATGATGAGACATCGGCTAATACAAACATGGTGTTCATTCTTCCAGCAGAGTTTTGTGCTCCTGGAATAGACGAAGCACCTGTGGCACAACTCGACTGTGGCCCACGGCCAGTTATCTTTGAGAAGCCACGTGAAAGAAGCTACAGACACCTGAAGGCCCTGTACCTACGAGGTTACATCAATGGGCAGCCTGTCAACAAGATGCTGGTGGACACCGGAGCGGCAGTCAACATCATGCCATACTCCATGCTACGTCGGTTGGGACGCTCTAGCTCAGATCTGATCAAGACCAACGTTACACTGAGCGATTTCAACGGCCAAGCATCTGAAGCACAAGGTGTTCTGAACGTGGATCTGACCGTAGGGAGGAAAACCATCCCTACAACATTCTTCATCGTCGATAGCAAGAGCACCTATGCTATCCTGCTAGGGAGGGATTGGATCCACGCCAACTGTTGCATTCCATCCACGATGCACCAATGTTTAATACAGTGGGATGGAGATGAAGTAGAAGTCGTCCACGCAGATGACTCAGCCGAGATTTCAACGGCTGGTATGAACGTTTGGGAGGCGGCAGGCCAAGAGCCACTCTCAGGCATCACTTTGGACGACTGCGAGTACATCGACGTGACAAAAAACGGGGTGAGGCTGGTCTTATCCACCGGCCTGACCGTGTAACAAGAGCAAAGTCTATGGACGTACACGGGAAGGCCGATCCTTGTGATCGGCCCCAAAAAATAAAAAGTAATGATCTTGTCTCAAGCATGTCACGTAGTAATAGTGAAGCACGAACAAGATGTAAACCTCTTTTGAGCAATGCAATCAAGATGGGGGCCGATTCCAGCAATCGGCCCATATTATCCTTGCCATACGTTTTGCCTGTGTTCAGCGTCGATCTAACAGGTGACGGAAAGCTAGGGTATGGGTTTACATCGGCTGATGAGCTAGAAGAAGTCGACATTGGTCCTGGGGATAAGCCACGACCAACCTTCATCAGCAAGAAGTTAGATCCACATCTCAGGAGCCAGATGATAGCTCTATTAAAAGAGTACCCAGATTGCTTTGCATGTGATTACATAGAGATGCCTGGGTTAGACAGGAGCATCATTGAGCATCGGCTCCCTCTAAAGAAAGGATTTCGGCCATACCAACAACGAGCACGTCAGATGAAGGCCGAAATTCTCGAAGAAGTCAAGAAAGAGATCGAGAAAATGTTGGCCGCCGGGTTCATCAGGCCATGCAGGTATGCTGAATGGATCTCCAGTATTGTACCTGTGGAGAAAAAGGATGGCCGATGGCGTGTGGCCATAGATTTTCGAGATCTTAACAGAGCCACTCCAAAGGATGAATATCCAATGCCTGTGGCAGAAACATTAATCAACGCGGCTGCTGGCCACAAGATGTTGAGTTTCATGGATGGCAATGCCGGCTACAACCAGATTTTCATGGCCCCAGAAGATATACACAAGACTGCATTCCGAGTACCAGGATCAGTGGGCTTGTTTGAATATGTGGTCATGACTTTTGGTTTGAAGAATGCCGGTGCAACGTACCAACGAGCCATGAATTATATTTTTCATGATCTGATCGGCAAGTTGGTAGAAATCTACATCGATGACGTGGTGGTCAAGTCTGTCTCCATGGAAGGACACTTGGATGATTTGCGACGCATCCTAGACCGAACTCGGAAGTTCGGACTCAGAATGAATCCAAAGAAGTGTGCCTTTGGTGTGACGGCCGGTCAGTTCCTAGGTTTTCTTGTTCATGAACGAGGAATTGAGATCGGCCTGAAAAGTCAGGAGGCAGTACGTACCATGCAGCCGCCTACCACGAAGAAGGAGCTCCAACGTCTGATCGGCAAGATCAATTTCGTCCGGCGATTCATCTCTAATCTCTCAGGACGAATTGAGCCGTTCATGGCGTTGGTCAAGATTAAGTCTGATGACGAGTTTCATCAAAGGGCGAAACAGCAGCAGGCGTTTGACGAGATTAAGCGGTATCTAACAACACCGCCTGTACTAGTTCCGCCTCAGCAGGACAGGCCGTTCTATATCTACTTATCAGTAGCTGACACGTCCATTGCTTCAGTGGTGGTGCAACTCTACGAGGGCGTTGAAAAGGTTGTATTCTACCTCAGCAGAAGGATGTTGGATGCAGAGACACGGTATCCTGAGGTCGAGAAGTTATGCCTCTGCCTGTTCTTCACCTGCACCAAGCTCCATCACATCCTTTTGACGGCAGAAATAATCGTCATATGCAAGTCAGACGTCGTCAAGCACATGCTGTCGGCTCCTGTTTTGAAAGGCCGACTTGGTAAGTGGATGTTTGCGTTATCGGAGTTTGATCTCCGGTATCAGCCTGCAAAAGCAGTCAAGGGACAAGCGTTGACCGATCTCATAGCTGAACAGATTAATACTAATATAGCAGCACTATCTATACGTGCATGGGCTATGTTCTTCGATGGATCGGCTTGTGACGATGGTTGTGGCATCGGCATTCTGCTCATGTCGCCTCGGGGGGCAACATATTCCTTCTCCATCAGGCTGTCTACACCTTGCACCAACAATGTCGCTGAGTATGAGGCAGTGCGCAAGGGAATGGAGTTGCTTTTGGAAGCCGGGGCAGAGGCGGTGGATCTCTTTGGAGACTCGAAGTTGGTGATTTCCCAGCTCACGGACGAATACAAGTGCGAGAGTGAGTCACTCTTCCCATATTGGATGGAATGTCGTGAGCTGATGACACATTTTCGGTACATCAATTTCAATTGGGTCCCAAGATCTCAGAATACCGACGCCAATGATCTCGCACAGATGGCGTCAGGATATAAGGACATACCAGACGGGTCAGAAGTTCAGGTGCAGTTCCTAGAACAGGATGACTGGAGAGCCGATATCTTCAATTACTTGAAGGATTCGGCTCGGGGGGCACCTAAACGGATAAGATACAAGGCTATGAAATATGTCCTTATAGGAGATGACATGTTCTACAGGACGTTGGAAGGGTTACTACTCAAGTGTCTGGGACCAACTGAGTCTAATCGGCTCTTACATGAGGTGCATGAAGGCGCCTGTGGAACTCACCAATCGGCTCATAAGATGAAGTGGCTGATTAGGCGATCAGGGTTTTATTGGCCCACTATGCTGGAGGACTGCTTCAAGTACTACAAGGGATGCCAAGCGTGTCAGATGTTCGGGAAGATTCAGATGGTACCCGCGTCAGCGATGAACCCTATCATCAAGCCTTGGCCATTTCGAGGTTGGGGCATGGATATGATCGGCAAAATCCATCCTGCGTCAAGCAAAGGCCACGAATGGATTCTGGTCATTACAGATTACTTCACCAAGTGGGTGGAGGCCGTCCCTATGAAGAAGGTGAAATCAGAAGATGTGATCAAATTTGTGAAAGAACACGTCATTCATAGGTTCGGAATTCCCCAAACCATCACGACCGATGGAGGTTCGGTCTTTATTTCTAAGGAATTCAGAAAGTTCTGCGATGACATGGGGATTAAGCTGATCCGATCATCTCCATACTATGCTCAAGACAACGGGCAAGCTGAGGCGTCTAATCAGAGCCTGATCAAGCTGATTAAGAGGAAAATTGACGAGAACCCTAGGGTTTGGCATGAAACACTGTCAGAAGCTTTGTGGGCCTACCGCATGTCATGCCATGGAGCCATAAAGACTTCGCCTTACCAGCTCGTCTATGGGCAGGAAGCCGTATTGCCTTGGGAAATTACGGCTGGATCAAGACGTGTCACGTTTCAGAATGATCTAACAGCTGAAGAATATGCAGCTTTGATGAGTGACACTATTGAGGATGCAACGGAACTTAGACTTTGGTCGTTAGAGAAGATTAAAGAGAATAAAGCTAGGGTAGCTCGTGCATACAATAAGAAGGTGAGACCAAAGGAGTTTCAAGTTGGTGATCTAGTATGGGAAGCTGTGTTGCCATTAGGAACCAAGGATAAAGCGTATGGTAAATGGTCCCCTAATTGGCACGGTCCATATAAAGTCATCCAGGCATTGAAGGGTAATGCATACATGCTAGAGCAACTGGACGGCGCTAAGTTCCCAGTAGCTGTCAACGGCCAACATCTCAAGAAATATTTCCCAAGCATGTGGGAGGACGAACGGTGAAATTTGGGGGCCGATTCATGAAATCGGCCAGTAAAAAAAAAAATTGTATACAAATCATAGCCGATGCGCAGACATCGACTTGAGAAATATGAAAAAGCCGATGCATAGCCATCGACTCTAGAGGAACAAGCTCAATTAAGCAGGTTAATGGATTGATTTCATGCCAGAATTCATGGCATCTGAGGTAATTTTCCCGTGGATTTTGCTGAATCTGTGCACTTGAGACCGGGAGATGGCGTGGACACGAATTGGATCTGTTGACCGTGTGAATAGGCAACTTTTATGGCCTTAGAGCATGTTTATGGCATAAGCCGATGCCCTGCCATCGGTTCTTTGTGCATCGACTTCGTTTGACAATCGGCAAAATTGACAAAGAAGCAAAATTAATTGGGGGATATTTCTTCATTAATGAAGGATTTCTTACAAAGAAAGAGCCGATTGCTCAAGGAAGGAAGAACAAAAGAAAGGCCTATTGGCCGATCTACTACTACTGCTAGGCCTATGCTACTAGGTCCTAGTCTACGGGCCGTTGCTGCCCTCGTCGCCGTCGTCGGAGCTCTCGTCGGCGCTGCTGCCGGCGGGCTCCTCGTCGCTGCTCCAGCGGCCCCCATTGGGGGCCTCATCATCTTCATCATCGTCGTCATCGTCGTCGTCGTCTGACCCGGCGCGGAACCGCTTCGCCGGCGGGTAATCCTCGAGGGAGTCGTCGTCGTCGTCTTCCTCCTCCTCTTCCTCGGAGGAGGTGTAGCCGTCCCAGGAGAACGAGTCATCCTCGCTCTCCGATCCCAGTTCCCCATCGGCGAGGAACCGGAGCTCTTCGTCTCCGCTGGTCAAGGACTTGTCGTCCTCGGACCAGACGGAGGAGGCGTGGTCCTCCTGGTCCCACTCCTCTGGGGCGCGCTCGTTGTGCGCCGCCATCTGAGCCGCCATCGGGTCCCACTCTGGCGTCGGCTCGCGGGAGGAGGAGGAAGAGGAGGAGTAGGACTGGGAGGAGAGATCTGACGAGGCGGAGGAGGAAGAGGAAGAAGACATTGCTCTGGATTGGGGTTTTTTGGGTGCCGATGGCCAGAACAGAGCAAGGGGATGAAGTGGCGAACTGTTCAGAGCGGTTAAATGAAGGGGATATAGTGGAGATTAAATGCCAAAGCAGTTTCTGAGGAGGTGGTGCCCAAAAAGAAAAAAAAACAATGGTCAAATCACGCGGAGAAGTTGAGAAGGCAAGGCATCATGACGAAGGATACTGCGACGGTTTTGTTCTGCCACGACATGACCCGACGAAGAAAAGGCAGAGTGATTTTGGAATTATCAATTCCAAAACCAGGGGGCATGTGTTATCACCAGAATTTGACCGGATCAGAGGTGGGCCGTACTTAAGATGGGCTTGAAGAATATACATGGAAAATATACATGAATCGGCCTTGTACACGAAGTTTGGGCTAGTTTGCCCTTGTATCTGTAAATATAGTAGGATACGTGTCGGTTAGATAGAATTTGGCTCGTGCACGGTTGGGATTATTCCCACGTTAGAAAGTCTACGGACTATAAATATATATCTAGGGTTATTGAGAAAGACAACAATCACGTTCATCACAAACCAATCTTGGCGCATCGCCGACCCCTTGTTTCGAGGGTTTCTTCCGGGTAAGCATCATGCTGCCTAGATCGCATCTTGCGATCTAGGCAGTATACGTTTATTCGTTGTTCATGCGTTGCTCGTGCTGAAGCCTTTTTGATGGCGAGCAACGTAGTTATCATAGATGTGTTAGAGTTAGCATTGTTTTCATCGTATCACATGCTTTCGTTCATGCAACCCTTAGACGTCTAGCCGCCCTTACACCTTTCTTAGGTGTAAGGGCGCACCTTGCTTGAACATTGTTTAGTAGATCCGATCCGTTATGATTGCTCCTTGTTCTACAAGGATTAGTTTAATATCTGCATAGTTAGGCCTTGCAAACGGGTTGAAGGATCCAGTAGTACGTAGGGTGTAGTTTGCTAGCCCTAGACAAGATGTTCCGGGGATCAACTTCATGTTGGTTTTTAGGCCTTGTCTAGGGTTGGTTTATTATCACCATGCGTGGCTGCCAGGCTCAATCACACGTAGGATGTTCCGATTATGCGGTGAAAACCCTAAATCGTCGTAGGTCGTTTTAGCTTCATATTGATCAAGCAGGACCACCATGCAATCGTAAACCCCATACGAGTCATGGGTGGATCGGCTCCTTGAGCCGATTCACGGGACAACCTGAGAGCCGATCGAGTCTCGTATTTAATGTTTACGTGTATGCCATGCAGGAAACTAAGCGAAGCAAATCCATCACCTTCCTGATCAGGTATAGATCAGGTGGCACGCCCTTGCACCAGCATCAGGACGTGCGTACCAGGAGCTTTGCGGGCCGTTGCTCGGAGGGACCAGGGCCAGCCGCAGCCCTAGGTTGTTCCCGGCTCTTCGTGTTGCCAGCCGTTGCTCGCTGGTGGGTTTCGGATGCCAACAGTAGCTCACCCTGACATGTATGCCATGCTATTCAACACTTAAATTTGTCGGTAGAAAATGCAACTCCAACTCTAATTTGTTTGTCCGGGGTTCCAACTCCGCTTAAATTGGATAAGTGCATCGCATCATATCTGCCATGTCATGCATATCATATCTTGATCATGTTGGATCTCCTCTACCCGTAGTTGTAAGATCTGCATCCGTTGTTTGTTGTAGCATTTGCTTCTTCCCGGATAGGATCGCGAAGTGGTGTTATGAGATATGACGAGTTCTCCGACAAGTTCTTCTCCAGCTTTTCACAGGCGAGCCCTCTCTCTTCACCTATTTTATACTATCCCTCGCACTGCTATACATAGGTCGCGCTTCTTTATCGAGTCACGTGTCCTATTCCACTTGTTTACCATAATAATCCTATATGTATCATTCCTTACCCACAGCCGTTGCTTGATGTTTGAGCCTTGCGAGTCGTAGGCGTGTTTAGGCTCTGTTGTTTATCTCGATCTGTTATCGGGATATGTTGGGTTGTTGGGAGGTTATCACATGCTATATCAGTTGTTGGAGATACACATGCTTTACTTAATTGTTAACAACTAAAATTGTAAGCAGAGGCATCTGTGAGCCCCTTTGCGAAAGCATCGGAATTTTGACTCGCTAATGCCCCATAGGACCCGAGTTCTTGTTATCTGTTCCGAGACTGAGCGCTCTAACCACACGTGAGTATGCTTACCGGGTCTCCCCTCGACCACTGCCGGAATCTACAGCTTTGCAGTGGCCACAATTAGTTTGAATGTTTGTTTGTTTCTCCCGGGCGTGCAAGCATGTTTCTTTGTGGTCAGATGATATGATGTTACTTTTGGGGAAGCCATGCATGCCTTGTATCCCCGTTGTCTCTTGCACGTCCGTAGGTGCGGCACGTATTGTTAAGAGGTCATCCACTAGTGGGCTCTGATCCTTCTTAGCCGTCCTTGCAACAGCTAGGTCTGCGTCGGAGTTTCGATCGGGCTCCGAAACGGGTAAACTTAGTTAGGTGGCTTCCTGGACATTGTTGTCGAGAAGGAGAGTGCGAGTCGTGATATCGACCTGTCGCAAGTGGGTTGAGCGTGCGTGTGGGCACATTTGGGCACCCCTGCAGGGTTAAAATCTTATCGATAAGCCGTGTCCGCGGTTATGGACGACTTGGAATTGTATAGCTTTATCATAGAACAACTTACACCGTTATCTTGTTGCTAATAATATGCTAATAACTTGCGTAGTAATATAGTATTACTACAACTGATACCTAATAAAACTTGTCCACACCATTGAGTGCATTTTACATTCCCTCTTCGCCTTGTTGAAGGGGATATGTGTATTTGGCTGGGTTATGTTTGTGTAGTATTTATCTGTTATCTTATGCGCTCTCTTATCTTCTCTGATTAGACGGATGTTTTAGCGTGTCTCTATTGGTTATAGTTTTGCTGCCGCTAAACCTACCATATAGCCCCAGGTGATATATTCGCCCGGCGAGCATAGCCATTTCTAGTCTTGCTAAGTACGTGTCGGAGTTCGTTCCTTGGTACTTACTCTCGCCTTTTCTCTTTCTCTTTACCCTTCCGGCTTGGCCTGGGCAAGGTTATGGACGCCACTGGTTATCTTCAGGAGTCTTAGTCCGATTTGTATCTTGTCCGTACTCGGACGTATTTGATCGTTTGTATGATTCGGATCTTTGTATTGTATATTTGTATCTTGACTCGTTGGAGTCGTTGTTGTATTATATATGTTTCTTGTGGGCTCTATTGTAATCTTGTTGTAATGTTACCGCTCGTGTTAATTCCTCTGGCATCACGTGTGTGATTCGTCGCGCACGTCGTGTCGGAGGGCGTCTCTAAATCGATATCGTGCGGATTTCGGCGGGATCGCTGGAATCCTCATGGTACCGGTTTGGGGGCGTCACATCACATCCGTCTTATCATAAGACTTCTTCTTCCGCTTTACTTTTGTTTTGCTTTTAGGATGAGATACCACTGGTACATCCTCATCTAAAAAGCTCTCATCATCATCTAAATCCTCACTTAAATTTGATGCCCTAGACACAACCAAACAGTGGGGAGCAAACTCACCCGCATCATTTTCAGTTTTTTTATTGTCTAGCATTGTTAAAGTACGATGAAGCTCATTATCTTTTAACAACTTTAGTGACTTAATTTGTTCTGTAAGTGAACCCCCTAGAGAAGCTCCAACTACTCGTGCCTTCTCAAGAATCTGTGTATCAGACATAGAAAAAATAGTATATTTCGTAGGCGTGGACATACCATGATAAGCTGCGTCATCCCTCCGCTGAGCCATCAACATAGCTCTCTCCATTTGAGTAGCGTCGGAATTTGGCTGGGCTCGGATCCTTTCGCTCGACCGTACACCCGAAGCAACTGCATTGTCTATACCACCAAAAGCAACAATTTCCTCATAAGAAAAACATTTATTTGATGGTATAGCAACATGTGATGCACAAGTAACATTGTTATTAGGAGAAGAAAACACACCGGTGATCTTCATCACATGTGAAGTATGTGCACTAAACCCCCACGGAGAACCTGCCAATGGTGCAACCTGTGACGGCGGAATAAACATATTCGACATCAAAGGAGCGGCGACATATGGCGCCGATGGAATCGACCATGGCTGCGTTGCGTAAGGCACGACCGTGGGCGGAGCGATGGTGGTCGGAGGCGAAGTCCATGCGATCGACGTCGCCAGCCCCGTGGTGCCATGCATGCTGGGCTGCACCTGGGCTGGGCTGCTGTCGGTGCCATGCACCACAGGTCGCATCATGGGCTGCACCTGCGGCATGCAGCTGATCGTTTCATCAGCATTGATCTTCGAATGCTCCTCATCATGCGCTATTGGCAGAGAAGCAACGGCCGATGGGCTCATCACCTCGATCTCATCAGCCGTCGGTGAGACATGAGTCAGATTTATTCCAATATCACTTGACACTTTCGAAGAGGAGCAAGACACAACATCGCCAATCCCCGAACTCGAAGAGCTGAATGAAAAATCGAGTTTCTTAGGACTATAAAAAGAATTGTTATTCAACAATAGCACATTATCATACCTAGTCACAGAAGTTCCTTGGGTTGTCACATCCACCCAAGTATGGTTGAGATCATCTTGTAATAGCAAACTATCATCAAGTGAACCCAACTTAATCGGAGACAGAGAAAGTGCATTTCCTTGCGTTGGTGCTGGTGCCATCTGTTCATCATTTCCATTTGATTCAATTTGGTCATCATTTTTCTTTCTCTTAGCCTTCCTATCTGGATCATTACCAGCAGCACCACCTGACCCATTACCATCAAAACCATCATCACCTTTAGGAGTATCATCCATCACTGCATCAGCCATAGGCAGGGGATGTATTCCTTCCACTTCAAAACACAGTATGTAGAAAGCATTGTGAATCCTCAAGTCCAAGCTAGCAGGAATCAGAGACGGGTCGAGACATATAATAAGAATCCGCAACACATTATTACCTCTTGTAAAAGCCATGTCTATATCTTTTGTTTTCCCAAAAATATCTCCAATTGCCCACAGAGCCAAAAAAAATCATCAAGAGCCCTGGGGGGTAAGTCATGTACTCGAACCCAAACCTCATCAGCCGACCATGCAGACTCGACCTCTCTTTTGCAAAAATCAAAAGACATAGAAATTTGAGAATTGGGCAAATTATATCTGCCAAAATGCTGCACTATCACCAAATCAACTTTACTAGAGAAAGTGACACGAAAAGTAGTATCCTCCACTAATTGAACATCCCACTGATACGACTCATCAGGAACAATCCATTGAAGTTGATCAATAATTTCAGGTATTGTCAAAACACCCCCTGTGATTGTCACTCTCCCCATCTTTGTATTCTCAATGTGTGGCCGTACCGAAGTAGAAAGAGGTAGCTCCCAAAAACAAAGGTCTTCATGACCAAGACAAAAATGATTTAACTGCGGACGAGGTGCCCTCAGCAATGCACAGTCCTTTGACACATGCTCAGCACTCTGACAGTAATCACACAGCGGAGTAATGCAGTCATTTAGGCAGTGACCCGGTTGTTTACATCGCAAGCAATTGGGCCCCTTCTTCTTCGCCTGCTGATTGTCCGTTGTCATCGCAGACGCAGCGGTCACCCCGGCCACCGCGAGTAACACATCCTCCGCTCTAGCTGCTCCAACATCTGCAGATGATGACGGCCCTACAGTCCCTGGTTGTTGGACCATGGCACCAATGGCCGGCCTGGAGGGCAACACTGTCTGGCGCAAACCTGCCGATGGTGGCCTAACATGGGTAGCAGCCTGGCGCGCTGCCTCCACCTGCGGCAAGGGAGCCGCACCTTCCACCGAGCCACCAACAGACCCCTGCTGTTCTGCGATTTGTCGAGCTAAAACCACCACAGCCTCCTTAACCAATTGTTGTTGCATAGGTATCAAAACGTTGCCATTGCCGTGAGTAGCATGGTTACGGCCATCGCCGAAGAACCGATTATTCTCACCTTGACCAGCGTACCTCCGGTTATTGAAGTTACATCCACCACCAAACTGTCGGCGACCATCAGCACGATTATTACCATAAGCATATCGAGAGCCATTGCCATTGTAGTTAGGTCGTCCCGAACCAACTCTGAAAACACCATCGGTGAACACATCAGCTTGATGATCAGCACCATCTCGCAAGTTTCCACCGTCACCGGCGGTTCCGCTCGGTCCCCCTTCGAAGAAATTGTTCCCATGGCCTCCATTACCACCCTCCCATCTTCCACCACCACGGCCTCTAGGCGGACCGCGCCCCCTGTTCTGGCCTCCACCTCGATGCGTCATGGCGGTTGCAGGCTGTGTGTCGATGGGTGGGATGGTAGGCGCGATGCCAATACTTCGTAACCCTAGGAACGAACGACTGCTCCTCGATATCAATCGCGTCAGACGCAAAGACGGATTATCAATAATCCGTGGATCCAGGCTCACTTGACCTAAACCACGATTCATCAATTTGATATCCGATCCGCAGCCCATTGGCCCAACATGAAATCAGCAGCACCAGCCTCTGGTTGTTTGAACAGAAACGACGAACGGAACCTCACCGGCGGTGACCCAAATCGACACTGCCGGTGGATCTTCCTCCTCTCAAAAGAGGATTTCCTTTTCCTCCTTTGTACCAAAACCCATTCAGCCGCATCAAAGTTTTGCAAAAGAAAAGATGACGGAGAAAGGACCGGCAACCTCAAGTTCGTCCTCCTCCCTGGCATCTTGGTAACAGATGGTAAAGTTTGATCGGAGGCGAAGGAAATATCCTTACCAGATCGCAGAACCCTAGCCGCTTCCCGTTGCATTCTCCTCCTCTCTTCACTTCTCAAATAGGCCGCCGATCCTTGCGATCCGAGCGAGCGTTGCTCATCCTCCGGTACGCTCCTCAGATACAAGAGGGAAGGAGAGTCGGCACTCTTCACGTTCCTCGCCGGAGCCCTCCTCTTCGTCGGAGTTGGACTCGTCCGCCCAGAGGCGCCCGAATCGCCCCCCAACGTCTCTCTGTGGATCACGGACATTTTTTGTACCCATGCAGTACCATGAATGTTTTGCGACAGCTGCAGTACGAGTAATCTTCTTCAGCTCATCAGCTGTGTATTGATTTTGTTTCTTTGTGCACCTCTGTCTGTGTGAATTGGTGATTTACTGACAGAAATATGGCGCGGGGACCAAAAAACGGGGAGAATTTTACTTCCTGACCTCTGCACCAACCAGTGATGCACACAACCATTTGGTATGAGTACTAAGATTTTTAATCTTAGTTAAGATTAAAGCATAGTCCTCAAGATAAATTGCGTGAGTACCAGGTCTAGCCTGACCCTCAAGTATAAATAGAAACCTAAATTCGCGTCTGTGAGGATTTAAACTCAGGTGCTAATCCACTCCCCCAAACAGCTGAGCTACATGTGAAAAGCATCGGCGTCTCCATTGGTCATCAGCCCATGATTCCTGTAATGCCACCGGTCCAGTCTTCAACGTCTGCCCGGCTTCTTCTTCTGCCCACGAGCTCCTAGGTCGCCGACTTTTCTGCCACCATTTGCACCGAGTCCCTGTATGAATTGTTTGTGTATGCTTATTCATATTTACGATTAGAGTGAACTTTTTACTCTCTAGTCCTGCATTTGTGACAATAATTACCTCATCGAATAAAAAATTATGTAGATTGCGCATTTTAGAATATTTGGACCCTCGATTTTTGGTGCGCATTCATTGGGCAAGGTGTGAGGTGATTACTGGCTTTCAAAAATATCCGTACGGGAACGAGGAATAAAACAATTGAATAAGAGAATTCTGGACATAATCGTGGATGATGGACTCCAATATTTACATATTTTGTCACACCACATCGACGAAATACGCCGGCCCCATCTAACAAAATCAAACAAAATACTAAATTAGGGTAAAACCGTGTTTAAAAACTGCTAGGTAATTTTTTTTTATAAAAATTGCACTAAATGGAGTAGTATGTGTCACAAATACGCAACTATAGAGTAAAAAGTGGAATTCACTCTTGCCATTAAGCCATTTGAGAGCCTCCCGGAGGGAGACGATAACACGCCTCCGCCATGCCTGCAGGGACCTACAGCTTAAGCACACCGGTTTTGCTGTTCGTGGTGCCATCGCGAGATTAACTGTGCAATGGCCCTCTCTCGCAGGATGAAGGGCGGAGTGGGCGAGTGGCGGACTAGGAGGTTTCTTGGTCTAACGCGTGGAAGCGTCTTTCCTCCCATGTTGCGGCTGCCCCCGCATAAGCCAGCGTCTCAAGCAGCAAGAAGCCGCCGGGTTGCAAGAAGTGAGTGAAGCTTGTTGTCTTTTGGAGTGACGCCGCCTTGGTTCTAAGATTTTGTTCTTAACATTCGGCTCTAGGAACTAACACTCCGTTAGGAGAACTTCCCTCTTTCTGCCAACGCATCCAACCGCTCAGTGAATGAGGTCTGTGCACGTGCATTCGTGGTCAAGAGCTCTTGCATGTTGCCACCAACATGTGGTGCAACCGTGTCATCAAACAATCACTACGGAAAATGGACAAGGTGCCGATGGCCGTCATGCTGTCGGTACAGCTAGAATTACCATCGGCACAATATGGGTTCGGTACATGCTCATTTGCCGTCGGCACAACATCCTGGGCTGATGGCGAAGCCATCGGCATAGAGCTAGTGGCCGTTTGGCAATTTTGGCTCGTATTTTTTAGTTTTTTTTTAACTTTTTTAGTCTCTCGTATGGATCATTTTAACTCTAACTACACTTAATATTATGTCACATTGCACTCGTGGTCAAACTTTTCGATCAGTTACCCATCCTCAAACTGCTCCAGTCCTAGCACGCTTAACTCTGTTCTTTTCGGACGAGCTTCCATGAAAGAAATGACACCTTGTTGATAATACTATCATATCAATCCTATTAACCCCTCCTTGACGTCGCACCTCCTTATTTTTTTGAAATCCAAATAATTACTTATATAAACTACAATGAATGAACAATATTAATCTTGAATTCAAATAACAGTAAAATGATTTTATTTTTTTGTCATTTTCTATTTAATATGAAATAATTAATATCTTTAAATCTGTAAATAGGAATTTGATAAATAATATGTCTAAATCGATCAGAAAAATGAGAGGAATCCAAATATGACATCTATATCATATTTGAACCTAAAAATGATTTTTCCAAAAAAATCATGAGCATTAGATCATGTACATGTAGTTCAAATCTGACTGACTTCCTACCAATTTGGCAGAAATTTATCTTTTTCACGAGAGGTGAACAAAAATATTTAAGATATCCTAGTTGGGAAATTGTGCATTTAAGGTGGTCTAGTATTTTTTTAAAATTGGGTGGTACCATTGTGAAACTTTTATTTGGTGGTTGTTTCACAAAACACCCCTTTTTTGGACTCGGAAAATCAAAAATAGTTTTATGTTGCGATGAAAAGGAAATCTTCCTCCTGCAACATTTTTCACCAACCCAAGATGCACATGTGTGTACAATATATGAACATTATCACAAACTAGACCACGTATCTAGCAATAACATTGGGCGTTCAGCCTCAAGGCCATGAAACGCGAACATGATATCTCATTTCTGAGAAGGTATTTGGAGATATTTGAAATATTTAAAGTTTGACATTTTCCTCTCAGCTATGTAACATAATATGACACCACACGAAGGTTTTTCATTGTTTTGATCATTTTTTAATTTCTTATGCCCGTTTCAAACTATGGTCAAAATGGCGGGCATGAAGATTCTTAGCTCGGAGATGAGCCTCGCTAAACTTGCAGTGGATCTATGATGAAATAGCATATTGTGAACCTCAAAATGATTTTTCTAAAAAGTCACGAGCATTATATCATGTAGTTCAAATCTGACGGGCTTCCTACTGATTTGGTAGGAATTTGTCTTTTTCACGAGGGGTGGATGGAAATGTTTCAGATACCCTGGTTGGGAAATTGTGTAGGTAAGGTGGTCTAGTATTTTGAAAAATAGGTTGGTACCATTGTGAAACTTCATTTGGTGGTTGCTTCACAAAATACCCCTTTTTCGGGACTCGGAAAATGGAAAATAGCTTTTTGGTGTGGCGCAAATGAAAGCTCCCTCCTGCAACATTGTTCTTCATCTCAAGATGCACATGTGTGCACAATATAGGCGCATTATTACAAACTATGGCACAATTCTAGCCATAATATTGGGCGTTAAGCGTGAAAGCCATGAAACATCATCGCACATGATAGCTCATTTTTTAGAAGATTTTTTGAGATATTTGAAATATTCTAAGTTTGATATTTTCCAAGATAGATCTTATTTTCTGAAAATTTTGATATATTAATTATATTTTCTGAATTATAATTAAGTAGTTATGAAATTTCTAAGATTAATGTGCTAAAATGGAAAATAATTGCGCAGGGTTGAAAGCTGTGCTGACGGCAAAGCTATCGGCACAGGCCTGACGTTGTTACCTCTCCGTCACGGCGGAGAGCCTGTGTCGACGGCATAGAGGATGGCCGTTTGCACCTCGTGCGTTTCCTGTAGTGAATTTTCCTTACCGCCGGGCCCTAGGGTGCAAAGAGGGTCTAGTAGCATATGTGAATAGCAAAAGATATCTCTTCCCTTGATTAATCCATATAGTATATAGCAAACTAAACTAATACAAAAAACCTTGCTTCAGTTACCTTCAAAGATCCAGAGCTAGCTCCATGATAATTTAAAACAAAGTTTCAGATCAATTGTAACAATGCGTTAATATCTCTAATGAGGCAAGGTTTAACCTAAGTTACTATTATAACTAATACGCAGTTTACTAGTCTTCTCTTGTATCCCTAGTTCGCCAATTTGACATATATAAGTTAAATTATATAATGCAAAAATTATATCATTAGAAAATAGAACATCTAAACTTTCTAATGATATAATTTTTATAACATATAACTAATGCTAGCTGCAGTGGTTCAGCTAAACCATGGCAAAAGTCAAAACTTCCAGATTTAGGAGAGTATGCCTTTTAGAGCTTTACTGTTATTGGTGAGAGTGGCCCGGCACTTTAATCATTATTATCCAATCTATAATCTTAATATTCAAGCTAAGCGAATCCATGCATGAGATAGTTTTGATTATCTCCTGTCCTGCGAGTTACGGGATGCTGCTGCTTTTCTTGTACTTGGAATCTTCGATCCACCGATAAAGCAAAGATTTGAGCAGAGTACAGGCTATCAGTCCATGAAAGAGACGGGCAATACAGAACTTAATGCAGCATGTTTGGGAAGATAAGCCGGGGATAAGATTGTTTGTTTTGGCTGTGTTCTTCCACTGCCTCACCAAAGAAGATATCTGCAGACAACACCGGATTAGCCATCAAGAGCTAGATGCCTAATTACCTATAAATGTACGTTGATAATTTGATGCAGTATGCCAGTTGCACTAATCTAATGATGTGTTGGAGGTAAGATCTTGATTAATCACTATCTTTTGTTAGACCTGAAGGTTTATCCTTAGCCTTCCATGATTATGCACTGGATTGTCTTTGTGCTTTTAAGTCGTCGATGTTACCCAATCATGCCGAAATAAACAATCTTATCCCGTCGTCTGGAACTCATGTGTTGAGTTTAATACATTCAACTAGTTTATGAATCATACTCTTTGATCTGAATTTGATTTAAACCTATGCGAGTCGCAATTTTGTTGTATGTATCATTGGATGTTCCCTAGAAGGCTAGAACAAGTTCGAAGAACCAAGAACACCAAAAATCGAACAACAAAATTATCTCAAATAATTCGAACCCAATTAAGGACCAAAAGTGTAATCCAAAATACAGTACTACAACTCAGCAGCAAATCTGCGGGGAAGAGTGGTGGCCACACCATACATATAAAGCGGTGCCAACAAGATATCTTCTTATGGATGATGGATATGGTCAAAGTAGGAGGCACATGTACCATTACACCAACAAACCTTACTTAAAAGTTGTTCAAGTTTCACCCTGAAAATTGTAAGGGCTAGAGTCTAAAACACATCTAAATAGTTTCACCCTGAAATTTTTTCAAAATTTAAAATTTTCCATGTTTAAAAGTTGTTCAAGTTTTAAAGTATTCAAATTTAAAAATTGCTTAAATTAAAAACTATTCAAGTTTGAAAAATATTTAAAATTTTAAAATACTAAAGAAAAAGAAACAACAGAAAAAAACGAAACAATGAAAACGAAAAAGAATAAAGAAACATGAAAACAAAAAGAAAACGAAAAATCGAGAGGAACCAGTAAAAACGGAACCTTTCTAAAACGAAAAAACAAAACAGTACGCCAGCTACCTTCTTGTCGCTTCTTCCGCTCTAATGGGCTGCGGCCCAATTTGCCGACCACGTGGGCGAATAGATACGCGCACGCAGTGGGCGTGCAATAGGATTAGGCCATATAGCAGCGCATCATGAGAAATCAATATCAGTAGGAGAAAAGAGCACCAAATGGCAGGAATGCCACCCTAATCACATTCCAAACTCCCCTCGTGCTCGTTATTGCTTGTGATTCTACCTCCGATCTACTGTAAAACCTAGATCATGGCAGTCTCGTCGCGCGTGGTGCGGTGGTGGTGTGCTAGGTTGGGTTGAAGGATTGCCGTGTCGGATTTATTTTTCTTTGAGCGCGCGGAGAATCCCATGGGGATGGAGGCGAACCAGTTCGATCTCCTCGTCGATGTCGACAAGGACGATCCCTCCCTCGTCATCGCGGCCACCGAGAAGAAGGCGGCCGCCAGCCGCCACGGCGTCCAATCCAAGCTGCTCACCAAGCCGCTGCCACCGGCGCAGGCTGGTGAGTCGGTACGGATTGGTACACGGGGATTTTAGGAGTGGGAGATGTGTTTTCGTGAAACTCGGTAAGTTTTGTAGGCTAATGATCCTTCGTTTTGGCCTAAATTCGCATGTCCCTTTGGGTTTTCTGTTCAAAATGTGGCAATCGGAATCAAGGCAGTGTGTGCAACACTATGTTGGTGCACGTCCTCTAGTGTGAAATTTTCGTCCTTGATATCTCCACTGTAGTTGGTTTTATGAGAAATTCCGCAATGCAAATGTGTTTTTATTTGTGTGTGCAAAGACAGTTTCCACATGTGAGTTTATTTGTGATTTGGTGCTACTTTGTTTATGCAGTAAGGGAGTCCATGAACTATGGTGCTCCAGCTCCAGGACGTGGCAGAGGTGGCTCTAGTGGAGACAGGACGAGCCCTAGGCGTGAATTTGGTGATGGTGATACCAATGTAGTTCAGGGAAGATATAGTGGAGGTGGGTTAGGCGATGATGGAGTTGTGAGAAGGGAGGATGGTGAGGCGAAGGCTTCAGAGAGGGGCCATGGACTGCGCCAGCCTTACTGTGATGGCTACACGGGTGGAGATTACATGAGATGAATCTGCGGGTGCGCCTCGCCGGGCCTACGAGCGCCGCAGTAGCACAGGCAGAGTATATGTGGTGAAACTGGGGAACTATGACTGACGACGCCGTTGTAGTCAGTGTTGTTCTTTGGAGCTTTAGTTTCCTTTCTGAGAGCTCACTTTGGTTTGGTGGATTGATTCAAGTGTAAACTTTGTTGTTTATGATCCATTAGTGAAACTGTTGAGGCTGCTCAGTGCTCACACTTAGGGTGCTTTTGCCTTGTCGGAGAATGGGAACAAGCAGGAAGATTGTACCTCAATTTGAAGTTGAGAAGAATAAGGAGGGTGAGCAAAAAGAAGATGATGGAAAAGGAACCTGAATATAAGGTAATAATTTTCATTTATTTGGTCACTGTATTTTGATATAGTTTATTTCTGGTGTAATCAAAGTAGTGCTGGCACCAAATGGACAAGGATATTGCATCTGTTAATAAAACTGACCACCCACTTCCATATTTTTAAGAAATAAGGTAAGTGAAAATTTTGAAAACCTCATGTATTTTGCAAATATTGAAAACAACTTTGTTGTTTCACAAAACCACTACATAAGTGTAAGATAATATATTTATATCCCATACTGCCCTAACTAATTGTCAGGACAGAGGAAATACTAGGTGGTTGTTCTGGACAGAGGAAATAAGGTGGTTGTTCTAGACAGACATTTTTTATGTGCTGCATGAAGTCATTGTAATGAACTGCTAAGTTAACTTAAGCATTTATGATCAATGATTGTAAATTATTAATATAAAGACTGCTAGATATAACATGAACTGGTATGATATGTTTTTGTCTGGTTGCTAACCAACTTCAGCAATAGGATACATGTCTCTATATTTCCTTATACGGTTGGTTAACGTTTAAACTAACGAGACTGTCATCCTTTTGTACAAATATCTGTGATGATAAGTGGTGGTCCTCAGTCCCAATGACGAATGTGCCTGGTTAGTCAATGTACTACAAAATGAAGTGTAATTCTTTGGTTCTTGTGTACTTCATATGTGTGGCTTTGCAAAATTCAAACACAAAAGTGTGATTTCTGATGGTATTTGCAAAATAGTGTGGTTTTCTCAAATGTACTCATAAGTAAAATCACATTCCAACCTAAGCCTGGTTAAAAATTAGCACATGCAGAAGCTACCCAGTAAACACAAATTTAGCTTGCTGTTTCTTGCTTAAGAACGTGTTGTGGCTAAGCCGATGTTTAATGACACATCACTGAAACATAGGTAATTAGTTATGGCATGTAGATATGAGCATCATAATGGAAAATGCATCCCAAAAGTGTCAATGTCTGGATTATGGATTATGTCTAAACCCTGTTCAGTAAATGTACGCGGTAAGGGTGTGCAAAAATGGTTTGGATCCGAACCGTGGAAACCGGCCGGCGATTGCTTAGTTCATTTCTTTCACTGACTGAAACCTCGCGTTTGAGCTAGTACAAAATTGTACTAGCGGTTTTCATGGCTTGGATTCAAAAAAAAATTGTTAAGAGGCCTAGTAACAGGGTGCTAGGTGCAGACCTTGTAGAAACTGGGTCAGGCCTTTGTGACAAATGATCGCTGCAAGAGAGTTTGTCAAATGCTTTTATCTGTAACAATGATCGCTGACACTCAGTTGTATTGTACTATAGTAAATTTTGCAGTTATGTGAGTTTTTTTCACAAAATATGTTGCGTGCTTGATATGTCCATATGTATAGTTCGGAGTAGTATTAGTGTTCTTGGTTGTTAATGTTTAACCGTAAGTTCCATAGATCAATAATTCATAAATGCCACTGTTAAGAATCTAGAAGGGAACTGAATGATGAAAATGCTTATTTTTATTCCTACTGCTGTTTAGGGCTGCAAGAAAAGCTCGAGATTCTTGAGCGGCTCGAGATCGACTTGTTTTTTTATATCGATTTATAAACAAATGAGCCGAGGATGAGTGTCTTATATAGGTTGATTGGAAAAGGAGTTGACCTTGAGCCAACACTAGCTCGCTCATTTGGCTCGACAACTAAAAAAAATATAAGGTATAATAATTTTATTATATAATAGAAGAACATGTAAAAAATTATTACCTTACATGTTGTGGATGAGATTTATTCCTTGTAATTTGGACGAGATTTGAACTTATTCCTTCTATATATTGTGGATGGTATTTTTGTTCCTTTTATATGCAAGCAAAATTTATTATTTACTATTTTTCGTAGATCAAAACTAGCTTGAGATTGGCTCGAGAATGTTACAGGCTGAGTATGAAACAACTTTTGCAGATCGACCTTTAACTCGACTTAGTATGAGCTCTCTTTAATATTTGTATGAGCTGAGCTAAGCCAGGTCAACTCGCTCGAACTCGACTCGTTTGCAGCCCTACTGCTATTTGGTTCTCACTAGTAAGTTATGGAGTTCATATTGAAGACTACTGCAGTCTGCAACTTCTGCCACTGTTCTCATTATTGTAAACAGTCCCAAACCATGCCTGTCTATTTCGTGATCTAACAATATTTGTGGTTGATTTGTTACAATGAGTTGTGCATATCCAAATAGCACCGGTCAGCTGCAAGTTATCAGTTGTGTGGCACCATTTAGTTTTCCAGTCATTACTTATCTTTCAGTGAAACTGTCATGCATAATACTTTTCCATCAAAAAGCTGACACAAATTCACACAGAGAAGTAACTAATATTGCGGCTGGTCTGATCCAGTGAGTCTTGCACCCCAAATAACTATTGGTCAACTGCAAGTTCTCAATTTCACCCAGCCTACAGATAAGTTTTGTGGCAGTATCAAGGTTTTCATTCATTATTTCTCTTTGCATGAACTCAGGAAGCTGCCATACATTATAATTTTCTTTTTAAATTTTAAATTTTACGCAGAGAAGCACTAACTTGAAGTCTGTGCTTAAGAGTTTTTGTTGATCGATTGGGTCCAGTAATTTGTTATATTTTCTCTTGTTCATTGGATTTTGTATGCCAGTCGTCACTTTTGCCTACCTTTCTTTGTATACCAATGCATATGCTTGCAAGCTAATTTGGTGTGTAAATGTTTAATCATACATATTCTAATTGTATTGTTTGTATGGTTTGCATTTTTTCTTTTGTTATAACGCATTTTTTACCATTAATTAGAATACAGAAGAGAATACAAACTACTGTGTTGTAAACTATAAATTCAGTTTCATCTGCCATTGTTCAGTTTGGTTGGTGACTTGAGAGGGATGGGATGGATCATCCAGATTTTTTGGGAATGGGATGGTCCATATTGGGTGATCCCATATTCTGTTTGGTTTGAAGATCTGAGTGGGATGGGATGAAGTGTGTTTATGTTAGGATACTAATAACAATTGATTAACTACCGTCCAATTGCAATTAGCAAAAAAAATGTCATCTTCACGAGCCGCCTGTCGAGCTCAGGCACCGATGATGCTGCTCCTTCATCCCAACGAGCCGCCGCCGGCGTCGCGACATGCTGGCGTCTGCCGCGCCGCCGCCGCCGCTGGTTGTGCGCCGCGCCGCCGCCGGGCCGTCTTGCAGCCGCCGCCGCCGCTGGTCGTGCCCGGCCGTCTTGCGCAGCCGCCGCCGCCGCTGGCCGTGCCCAGCCCGGCCGTCTTGCAGCCGCCGCCGCGCTGGCCGTGCCCAGGCCGCCGCGCTTGCCTATGGCCGAGACCGCCGCAGTCGCCCAGACCGCCGCGCTTGCCCTGGGCCGAGGCCGCCGCTCTCGCCGTCGGTGACGTCGCCGATGCTTTCTCTGTCCACTGCAGGCAAGCCGGAGGTGAGACGCGGTGCACGATTAGAGAGGAGGGAGATGGATTAAGCAACGGTTCACGTTTTTAGGAAAAGGTGGATCGGCAGGTTCGGTCGATTTGGAGGGACGGATTGATACATGATTTTCAAGGAATATTCCTTTATGGGGATGGTCCCATCCAACTTCATCTGTAACCAAACATATCAAGAAAGAGGATCATCCCATCCCATCCATGTTTTGGTCCAGAACCAAACACACGCTATAGTTCATGTTGCATACTTGATTTCGCAGGAGATGATTGGGAGGAATATGAAGAGGTACTGGAGGATGAGAGGAAAGCTTTGCTAGCACTGAAGGCCGGACAGAAATTCTGAGATAGATAAGGACTTCCAGTCAATGCAACAACTTTCTATGAAGAAGTATTCTGATGAGGTCTTTATCAAGGTGGTAGATCCAAGCCCTGCTTTCATTTGTTATCCTTTTGCAGAACTTTATCCTATTGCAGTATTGCTCACCTTGCACTTTGGGTTGTTGTATGGTTCTGAGAAGGGCAAAAGGACAGAAAATGTTGATAGAGATGAGCGTGTCAAGAAGGTATCTAGACATTATGTTCCCAGACTTCAGTCCACTTTGTCAAACCAATCTATATATCCAATGTCTTCTGCCCCCTAGTATCTTAGTATCAATGAATTCCTGAAGCCGGTTGAAGGTGAAAGGTACCCTGGTGGCGATCTGGCAGTCGGCAGAGGCCGGTGGTGATCGTGGACGATACAGGGTGACTATACTTTCTGAGAACCAGTTGATGTGTCGTCAACTGAAGATCAATTACAGTTTCCTACGTTAGGTTGGAAATGAACATGTCACCATCTGTAAACACCTTGCATATTTTATGGGATTTATTACTTATATCTTGTATCCTCATGTGTCAGCCCGCTACATCAGTACTGTACGTCCATGCCTTTGCACATTTTCATGACAAACAACTAAAGGCCGTGCCATCCTGGAGAATAGTCACATGTCATTTGTAACTTGATAATCTGAATCTTAAGAGAAAAAGATCCGACCCGAGGACGAGCCCAAACCTTAGGGTTTGAAAAGAAGAAGTAAAGCTCTCATTTACTTCAATCAAAAAAGGTAGGTCATAACACAGATTGAATTAGACCTTACTCAATCACTCATCGCTGGAAAAAGTAGAACGATTTTGTTGCAAAACAAAGCACAAGCAATCTCAATTGTGGAAAGAAGTAATTTTAGTAAAGACATTGCTCCTCTCATTTATAAAGGATAAAAAAGAAGAAATTGCACCGTCAACAAAGCCTAGACAATGACTTTTGGACCACTATTGTCAACACTCAAGATGGCTCTCACTAGACCACATTATGCAATTTACCAATTTTTGGGAGATGACTCATGTCATACACTTGGACCCTAGCACAACGGATTCAATCCTATGAAAGCTAACCAAGGATGGTTGCTACTCTTCCAAGTCGACTTACACCATGCAATTCTTTGGATACCCGAAATCTTACATGCATTCCTTGATTTGGAAGCCATGGGCTCCACCGAAGTGCAAAATCTTTGCTTGGTTGATCATCCAAAATAGAGTTTGGACGGTAGATTGGCTTCAAAAGAGAGGATGGCCAAATTGTGGAACATGCAAGCTTTGTAATCAAGCACAACAATTCGCCTCTCATCTTCTTTTCAAATGCCGGTTCACCATTCGTGTGTGGTCACCGGTGAAGAATTGGCTAGGACTACAAGACGTTAACCCCGCAACTTGGCGTACTATGAGGAATGTAAAGGAGTGGTGGAATGAGGCGATTCAAAAGCACGGACAATACCTCCACTTTAAACATGTTGATGACCAAGATAAAAGATGAAGCCACCATATGGAGCCTAGCCGGGGCTAAGGCCTTGAGTATTGTAATACCGCGAAAGTAGGCTTATGTTTTGGGCGTGACCTTGTGTCAAGTCTTGATCTGTAACACCTCTAATTAATTAATGAAAACGGCAAATCTTTTGCCTTGTTCCAAAAAAAATTAATGAACTATATAGGCGGCGGAAACTGAACGGTCCAGATTTCAGATTGAGATGAAGACAAAACCTGCAGGTACGGCGCTCGGGTCAAAAGTGGAGCGGACCTATTCACCCAGGCTGTCTCGATTGCACACTTCCACACAAAACCTGTACTCAGTACTGACTGTGACAAGCAGGCACACGCAGAGGGCGTCTTGAGTACGAGCCGCGAAACGAGGAAGCCGTTGGGGAGTCTGACCTGAGCTCTGGTGGCGCGCACAGTGACGCAATGATGGTCGACGGCGAGCAAAACCACACGACGCGACGGGTCAGATATTCAGATGAGACGACGACGAGACGGCTTCGCGCCCGTTACGGCGGCGACGCGACGCGACCAGAGCAGGTAATGATGAGCGCCAGCGGTAGATGCGGCGACGCACCGGGGGTTGGCTGTGTGGCCTGCAACCGTGCGTGTAGCTCAGCTAGCACAGTGCGCAACTGTTGTGCGCCATGGCGTTTCTCGACCAGCAAAAGCTTTTGAGCGCACCGTTGTCGCGCGTACAGTTGTGCTACTACAGTACCGTGCTGTTGCCATCCTGAATACACAGAGTGACTGAAGAAAAGCAAACTATACATGTGTCTGCCCATCTTTGATCCATGTTTTATTGGGAAATGGGAATTGAGTATTCTCTCAAACGTGTACTTCCTCGTTTCAAAATTAAGCTCACCCTCCAGCGGCGTGAGACCGTTTCCGCCCTCCTTGACCGAAAATACGTCTGGCACCACCTCCAGCGGCGCGACGCAAAATAACCGGGCTGTCCGCAGAGACGCAAACCTGGCGCATATTCGTGGATGCGCAAAATATCCGCTCGCGTCTCCACGACGACGACGCCTACGACGCCTTCGACGATGAGGACGACTACATCGAGGCGCTCGCATACCATAACGAGGAGGTGAAGGACGACAGCGATGACTACGTCGCGGCCGTCTTCCACGAATGGCAGCAGACCATGGAGGAGGGCCAGAATTTCGAGTTCCCGGAGAACATGACGGACGACGAGATGGCGAAGCTCGGCGTCGAACGACCCGCCTGTGCAGCTGCCGGACCTGTCGGAGGATGAAGCCATTCGACAGGTGCTACAGGACTCGGCGGCGCCACAACCGCCGCCGTATAACCCCTGGGCTCCTCCTCCACAGCCGCATCCCTGGGCGCCTCCACCGCCGCCACATCCACAACCCTGGGCGCCTCCACCTCCAGCACCGCCGGCGCGCCCGGCGTACGCTCCCCCGGATGGCAACTGGCTGTGGGCGATACCGGAGCTCATCGTGCTCGACAGCGACGACGAGCAGCAGTAGGCGTTAGGGTTTTTTTTCATGTTTAAACTATGTAAATTATGTTTTCATGTTTTAAAAAAATTATTCGGCCAAAAAATGCGTAGTGCCGCTGGAGCCACCCCCGACACAAACGGACACACGGTCAATTTTGACCATTTCGGCCGACGCAAACGGACGCACGCGGACATTTCCGAACGCTAAAATGCGTCGCGCCGTTGGAAATGCCCTGAGTCGTTTGGGGCCTGTTTGGTTGCCAACAAAGCATTTTCTCGCATGCGGAGAGGCGAAAATCGTGGGTTTTCTTGTCCACGGGAGAAAGATTTTCTGCATCGCACGAATTTTAAAGCACCCGAAAGTTGTACGCGGAGGAATGCTCGATTTAGCTGTTTCTAGCGATGCAACCTCGTCTCACGTTCGCCGGAGCTAAAATACGTCGTGGTGATGCGACGGAGGGATGGCGGGAGCCCGCACGTGCCGGGAAAATACGACTGGAGAAATTCGGTCACCTCCCGCCAAGACTCCCCCCTATTTACACCTCACCGCCCAAAGGCGCGCCACCATTTTCCCCCTTTCGAACTCTCCGTCCATAGTTGTTCGCCGACGACCAAGGTAAGGGACGGGCTCTTCTCAAGCCGGTGGACCTCCGCTGCAGCAGTCCTTTCTCCGTTGTCTGGCCGACATGTCGTCGTCTTCCTTCTCCGTGACCGATTGCTAGATCACAGGGAGTACCTCTCATCCCTAGCTTAGATCTACACTGAGGTTGTTGGTTGTGTAGGGATAGAGAGTTATTGGTTCGATCTACTTGTTTTGCTTACTTGTTGCTTCGATCTGTAAGCCCTAAAATAGTTTACCTTAGTTTGTTGCTTTGATCTGTACTTTTTGTGTACTTATTTTATGTTGTGATTTTTAAGGTCTTGCTTCGATCTGTAAGAGTAGAGTACATTTGCTTAGTTCTTGGTTCGATCTATAAGCGTCTAGTGCGTTCCTAAGATTTCTAGTGCCTGTTATTTCGTCGAACACCTGTTTATGCGTTCTTCTAAGCCAAGTCGTCCACGTATAAGTGCGATAGTTGGTATGAGGATTGGTTTCTACGATGTCTGGAACTCCTCCTTGTACCAGCTACGCACTTATACATGGTAGCAGGCACAGAAGATTAATATTGTCTTATGGTCAATCTGGATGCGCACAACGTGTTTGGAACTTGAATGAAGATTCTTTCCATGCTTGCTTACCATTTTTGCATAATGTTGTCTTAAGAGCTTCTATGTGTGAAAGAAATAGGTTGCTTACCATTGCTCTTGCACTTTGCTACTTTGTTTGCATGTATATGATGCGAAGT
This sequence comes from Lolium perenne, assembly GCF_019359855.2. Taxonomy (NCBI): domain Eukaryota; kingdom Viridiplantae; phylum Streptophyta; class Magnoliopsida; order Poales; family Poaceae; genus Lolium; species Lolium perenne. The sequence continues at coordinate 185,893,137 of NC_067246.2, read as the reverse complement.
CACCTGATCTGTCGTCCAAGTCTGTGATGCATATTGTGCCACTCCGGTACATCCCGGTTCGTGGTAGGTATTGCCCTATCAGGAAGAATAACAACATGATATGGCTTGCCGCTCCGTCCACCTTCTTGTTGAACCGGGTGTGCGTGTTGGTCACGAAACAGAAGACCAGAGTGCAATTGTTCACGAACCGTGACCTCAAGGAGATTGTGCGGCCATTCTGAAGTTCACTGACGGTGAGGTTGGTGTCGCTCGGGTCTACAATCATCTGAGGCACTGGAGAGCAAATTGGATTCATGTCTGCACGCTCAGGAAGATGGAAGAGATTTGTTGGGTGAAGAATACATTAGCTATCATGATGGATGATGATGCATACTATGCGTGCACCAAAGTTAGCGCATTGGAACTTCTCTTGCGGTCCATTCACTAAGTCATTTACGATAGATGTTGTTAGCTTGCACATGAGGAAGAAATAAGTGACCTCATCATTGCAGACTCACCATAGGGACGCGGAGCTCATCAACAAGCCGATAAAGAACTATGCTCAGGTGAATAAGATCTATGAAGGCGGCGTTCCATCTGCTCTGCTCACTCCGTCGCGGTCCACCTTGCTCTGAGCCACCTCATGGATCACAAGGCACATGTGACTAGGTATCTCGCGATGACCCCTGATGGCAGGATGGCCTGGTTCAACGCCTTCCTAACGAAGTATTACCTGTAAGGAGACGGAGCATTGGATGCTTGTTGTCTTGGTTGTTTTGCTCATGATGAACACCGCATCAATGATGTATATTTTGGGAGTAGATAGGTTTGATCTACACTGATGGTACGTATGTATATTTGGCGAGGTGGTATTTATGTAAACCCTCGGTTGATAAACCTATGTTGCACCATGAGCTGTTGCTCCTGCCCTTGTGGTGCAACTTCACTGCTAGAACTAATATCCGTATGCTAGCCTTGCTGATTATGTGATCTATGTGATGTATGATTGTTGTCCTGTTATTTCCTATTTCGTCGAACACCTTGTGCATATACACGGTGAACTGGGTAAGTTCACCAAGAAGGGTAGAAGGTAATCGTATTCGGGTGCTGGATGTAACCAAACAGTCGTTGCATTTTCTCAAACGCGAATTGTGGGCAACCAAACAACATGGACTTTGTTTCATGAAGTAGGAATTGTTTGCAACTAAATAACTTGCATAACATGGATTAGAGGTTGCATTTATCCGGACAGCATCACGGAGCCATGTTCCATAGATGCGAGCAAACGTTGCAAGCAACCAATCAAGCGCTTAGTCTTGGCTCGTGGGTTCACAAGGCACATGTCCTCTTCTCCCAGCATGGGATTTCTCAGTGGTGGTGCCAAAAGGCTGGCAAAAAGGCTCATTATAGATCAGGTCAATGTGACGGTTTTTCGTGTAGCGGAGCGATGCTCGTGTGGGTCGAGTGGTTGGCCTTGTAGGTGTCTTATAAGTCGCGTGGTGCTATAAATATGGCTTTGTTGTTGTTCAGTTTTTCTCCCGATTTTCCTCAAATAAGCTGGCTAGTATGGGTCTTTTGACCGTCTTTTCTCTAATCAATAGATTTAGCAGTTGTCCTCATAACACTCAAAGAAAATGAAGCTACGCTTTAGATTTTGTTAAAGTTAAATATCATAAAGTTTGATCAAATGCTAAGGAAAACATATCAACATATACAACGTTAAATTTAATCAAATACATAGAAAACATTTACTGATCAATAATATCATCGTCATTAGGGGCAGTATGAGTTTTAGAGGTGCTTGACGCACTACTTTATTTTCGAAGGAGAGCATATTAATATTGCCAAGATACCAATTACATCCAGCCTCTACAACAACACGTTTGGTGCACTGCTTACCTAGGACTGTTGGATCACTGGCGACCGAGGCTCCAACTCTGCAAGATGATGTTGCTTTGGTTCATCCAGGTAGTTGTTGGTAGTTGTTGAAGTGGACTGCTCCGAGATAGTTCATATATGGAACTTGGGTACGGATGGTCGATGGCTAATCTCGCCTATCATTATTAGTGATATATGTGAGCTTAGTGTCACTTTTGAGTCTTCTAGTTTATGTTTAGTTCGCCGTTTAGTTGACCATGTGGCTCACAACTGAGCTACGCATGCTTGCACTAATGTGATCTCGCAGGTTTGGCCAGCGGAATGTCCTAAGTTTTTAGTTCATAGCCTACGGGCTGATCGTAACTCTGTGTCTTATGATCAATAAAGCTCACGGTATTCTCAAAAAAAGAAATCAACATCATCGTGGGATATACTTTCATGTTATGCACATTTAATATTCTAGATGTTAACTTTTTTAGTAAGTACCGGAGGAGAGCAATTTATTTATGTTTCAACACAAGAACAGAGTACTTGTTGCAACGAAAGTGCAAGGAAATAAGGGCTGTTGGGTTGTACTGAGTGGAAGATGATAGTTGTTGCAACAACAAGGCACCAATGTTAGTGCAACTCTAAACAGATCCCCGAAACAGCCCATTATCTAGGGTACCCCAAAATGTCCCGGCCATGCAATCCCAACCCTCAGATGAGCAATTCAGCATGCCATGGCGAACAGATACACCCCTCCTTGCCGCGGGTTCAACGCGGGTCGCTGTCCGTGTAGCCCTCCCTCCAACAACGAGGCGGGACGCCAACGACGTCTTCGCTCATAGCATGTAACATCACCGGCGTTGGACAACTTCATAGTGTTCTTCTCTACATGACATGGAGTACATAAGAAGAACAAAAAACTGCCTATTCAACCATGGTACATTGCCCTAACCAAAACAACGTAACAAGTTTGAGAACTACTATGTCTACCAATTTAGTCAGCAACAATGCAAGTAATAGTTGTTGCAACAACTGTATACAAATTCTAGAACTGTTGTTTCCTGATTTTTTGCTATGGTGTTTTTGCCTTCATGTGTCTTAGAACAAGTTAACCATATGCAATGTTTTCTCTTTAATCATACATTTTCTAGTTTAATTTTAGTTACTCCATAATTTGAGATGATCTTGTGTATAACATGAAATGCATAAGAACAAACAATCTAATAAGCCTGTGTACATTGCCAGTTTGGCGCAACTAATAAACGAGCTAATACATGTTCCAATCTACTCCACCGAAATGCAGATATCAGTTTTTTTGTTTTGTTTGGGTCAGATCCTTGAATACAAGGGCACTCAATTATGTTCCAAAATGCAGGCCCATGCAGCATACTGTTAGTTGGTCCACAGGGATTAGTACAAGAAGACCCTTCTATAGTGGCATCAAACAAGGACAGCAACGCATCGATCACCCCACCAGCCACACTGCTGCATATCTCGGTCCAAGATTTTCGAGATGCCATATGCACCAGCATAACAGCTCAGGGCCCTCCCTTAGTGTTGAGGCAACTATTCATGCCCATGTGGTATTGCTGAACGCCAACTGATTATCTGTACCATAAAACTATCGCTATGATTGAACATACAAACAGCGTGGTGATACCAAACCCCAAGTTTCAGTACGGGTGGCAGTGCAGTGATCACATCGAGATCTATAAATGGCACATGTTGGCAAATTGCATGCGAACACCATGCTGGCATCCTCACCTTGGAACTGTCGCCTCCCATTGCAGATTAGCAGGTATAGTGGAAGTCACTGAGATTTTCAAACAGCAATGACATTTCAGATCACATTTCCTCGATCTAATTGATACACAAAAGAAGAGCTAACTCGGAGCTCAATATCACACTTCCTCGATTGATACACAAAAGAAGAGCCAGCTCGGAGCTCAATATACTTGTAAACCTATTGGCATTTCTACTGTACACCAGGACAAGGTAGCAGCAAAAGCTTTGGACCTACGATTGCTCCCAGAGTAGAGGGGCTGGGAGAATGGGTGAGGGAATAATACATAATTGGGTTGCTAGAATTTCGGATTTCTTCTGGAGAAGAACATTAGTATCTGTTAGAGATGCTCTTCTTGTCTCTGTCCCAGGAAGCCCTCAAAGACTCGTACGGTTGTTTTCTATCAACCACTCGATGCGAATCTCTCCGAGCTGGGCTGCTGTAGCCCTGATAATGCGGCTGATCATTTGCCATTCGCCAGCTCCTGCTCCCAGAATCACTACTCGGGGCCGAAACAGAGACAGAATCCACCACCATGTCACCCTCTAGCAAACGAAGAACCTAATAGAAAGAGAGGAAATACAGAAATCAGTGGAATAATACAGTTAACTAAAGGATATCTAGAAAAAATAATCGAATGTTGAGCCCAGAAAGAACTAACATGAGACATGCGAGGCCTTGAATGGGGATCACGTCGTATGCACAGGTTTGCTGCATGCAACATGCAACGGACCTCATTTTCGCTGTAGCGGTCCCCCAAGCGTGGGTCTATGAGCTCATCGACTGCATGCTCCTCCAAGAGATGGCGCGCCTGTCATAAATAAAAACTTTGTTAATTTTTGTTAATACTCAAGCCCCACACAATGTACAAAATTTTGAGATAGCAGTATTAGGGCTCCTTTGATTCAAAGGATTTGCATAGGAATTGTGTAAGATTTGGTTCCTATGGGAAAAATTTCTATACATGTTGTTTGATTCATAGGAACATATCCTATAGGAATCTTGTAGTGTAATTCCTATAGGAAAAAAGCATTAGCTCATACCTCATGGAAAAATTCCTTTGCTACAATCAAACAAACTTCATCTTCCTATAGGTTTCAAGAAGACATGTCATTCCAATCCTATACCTTTCCTATTCATATGTTTTTCCCATCCTTTAAATCAAAGGAACCCTTAGTGTAGCAATTCTGAGACCCTGTATAGAGTAGAGTCGTGGTGAATCTAATGATGGTCTGCACTGTAAACTACTGCTCATCTAGGGGGCCTCTCTTTGTGTGGGTATGGGTGTTTGTGCAAGAGTTCACTGAGACTGAGTGTAGTTTAAATAGCTAAGAGCATCCCAGCAGCTTGGGACTCCCCGGGCCGAAATCCGGCGCTATTTAGTAGCGCCGGATTGGACGAAACTTTGGCCTGGGGAGCGCTGAAGTTCCAGCCGTCTCCCTGCCTGGAACACCCGGGGTTCGCCGTTTTTTAGAGAAAAACATCCTTGGGCAATACGTTTACTAGTGAACAAGATACTATTGTTGTTTGATTGTGATTTCACAAACTTATGCAATATCCCAAAAGAACTTGTCTCGCCAGAAATATGGACTGAAGAAACTCACCCATTCAGTTAGAAACTGCTGGCCCTTCGGTCGGTTAATGTCAACAGCCTTGCGCCCAGTGACAAGTTCAACTAACACAACCCCAAAACTGTACACATCCGCCTTCTCTGTTATTTGTCCACTCTGCGCATACTCTGGTGCCAGATAACTGCAAGGAGCCATTTAGAATCATTGAGTGCCCAAAACTGCTAAAGATGAGATATTCTGAATATTTCAATATATACCCAAATGTGCCGATGACTCTTGTATCAACACCCATGTCTCCATCAGGCTGCCATCGTGCCAGACCAAAATCTCCAACCTGTCAGAACATAATTGAAAACATGCAATCCCATCATGTAATTATAACTCAGTGGGCCTGCATAATACAAGATAGGATACTGGAAGAATTTTAAAACTAAGTTTCTGCAAGATAAATATCAGACAAGTTCAACTAAAACACAGTTGCAGTTCAAGCAAACTTGCTCTACGTAAGACCCATTTATCTTCCAGAAAAGTATAGTTGCAGGATAGGCAAACCCAATTCAGTATGAAGTATGGTTCATCATTGCATCAGCAACGCAACTTTAATGTGATATCTAGAAAGAGATCTAATGCAATTACTAGAGAACAGGTACTTATTTTTAAATTGCAGTAGGCAAGTACAATCAGTACCAGAGGTTCAAAATCATGTGTGACAAGGATGTTGTTTGGTCTCATGTCACGATGGATTATACAGCCAACTCTGCATTCCTCGTGTAGATACCGCAACCCTCGCGCAGCGCCAACAGCAATCTTTTGTCTAGCTGCCCATTCCAATGTTTCTTTATTATTGCGACCTGAAAGAAATTTCAAACATAGCTTACAATAGATTTAAGCAACAACACCAACTTTTGCTTATACAAAGTGGAACAGCAACATGCAAGTAAAGAATAGAAGTGTATTGGCATGCAAACTGAAATGTGCATTAGCATGATTACATTTTTATAAATAAATGCAGGGGGAGAAAAGATCATACCATAAAGATGTGTATCCAAGGATCCATTGCAGATGTACTCATAAACAAGTAAACGCCTCCTTTCCTCAACACAAAACCCAATCAGCATTACAACATTACGGTGTTGTGCACAACTCAGAACTTCCACCTCTGAGCAAAATTCCACATCACCTTGGGAACTAGCAAGCTTATGTTGCTTGACAGCAATTGCCTGACCATCAGGAAGGACGCCTCGATGAACAGATCCAAATCCACCTTCAGCCAAGAAATTTGCCTCAGAGAAACCACCAGTTGCAAGTTCGAGTTCAGCGTAACTAAACCACCTAGGAGGTTTTCCAAACACAGGTGCTTTGTGCTGACATATTGAACACAACGGAGGTGGCCCAGGAGCTGCATTCCTTACTAATGAGACAGCATCCCTGACATTTCCTCGGAAATTTAAGTCTGATCTGCTCCTCATAGAACTTATTTCATTCAAAAGATCCAACTTCGAGATCTTCTCAAGCAGAGTATCTGCTGTTGCAGTGCGGGTTTTCCGTGGAGGTTTTCCAAGCGATCTTGCGGATACAGATCCCTGTAAAATGTCCACCATCCAAGGCTGAAGCGAGAAGGCTGCTGAGGGACTCAATGTTTCACTGTCAGTATCAGAAATATTGACATCTGAATGCTGGATCTTATCCTTTGTTGTTTGTACCTCTTTCTTCAAAGAGCCAGTTGTTGTTTCAGAAGCACAAAACGGGGAAGTCCCTGGATCTGAACTTGAGACAGAAGATGTTCCCGCTTCGGTGCTTCCGAAAGGCGTCGCTAAGTCTGGGCTACTACTTGGTGTCACAGCTGGTCCTCGAACTGAACTCCGCGGTTCTTTTACATCAGTTGCTGTTTTAGCAGCAGGACTATCCAACACTGGTGGAAGTGAGCAGGGTCCTTTGGACTCTTTATCGGGAGATCCCACAAGATTCAGGCGTAGAACTTTAGGCTGAGAACGCTTCATGACAACAATGTTGCACTGTAACTCTTCGACGCAACGCTTCTCTTCATGCTTCAACTCCCTAAGCAGCGGCAGCAGCATGGGCAGCTTAAGCAAAGAGGGCACAAAAGAGTCTTGAATTTAAAGAAGAAAATTACAGTAGTAAAGCATTGAGCATTACTTGTCTAGCACAACCCAGCTTGCTTGTGCTCGCTTAGACTCCGCAGCCACAACACCAGGAGGAGATCCAGAAACAAGCTTAACCTTCACATTTATCTACACAAATGGCATAAGCGAAAGATTAAGCATGCAAGTATATATGACAGGAGAAAAGCAGACATGCATAGATGCATTAGCTCTGACTACAAACCTTGCTTGGATCATAAACGTCATGAAGTTTGAGCATCATCTGCGAACAGAGCTCCGAGATATCAGATTTTTGATCCAGCATTGTCTTGTGGCCACTTGCGCAATCTCCCGCAAATAGCGGAAAACCCCAGAACTTCCTTCCTGAAAGAGAGGAAACCCATAGAGCATTTAAGAGGCTGCTAACACAAAACAGAGGGAAGAGGGAAGCACTCAACCGCGAACTTAGGGAAGCTTAGCTACTGAACAAAGTGCAACAACTTCAGTGATAATAAAGGTAAAAGGAAGAATCATCGATGGCAGCCAGCCGCGTATGCATTTAACTGTGCAAGCTACTGATCCAGGAGTCATCGATGGCATCCAGCCGCATATGCATTTAACTCAGCAAGCTAATGTGGGTACATGATGCGCTACAGTTAAGCCCCACAGAACAACACGGCAGTTGAGAACGCGCTGCTAGCGCGGTGGTAGCGATAGGCAGTGGCCTAGCTACCCGTCCTGGGTTCGATCCCTGCTGGGACGAATTTTAGGATGTCTCACCGGGAATGCTGTTCCACAATAAAATCCCCTCCACACATATGTACCACAACTACTAGCTTCTAGAGACACCCAAATTATGTGTGCTGTGTGTATAGTTCTAGGGTCTAACTTGTGCACTAGTGGTGTGCGTGTGTGTGGTGTGAGTGTGGTGTTGTGTTAGTGCATAAGTTCAGATACTACAGCTGTAACACAGATCGAGGGGTCTCAAAAAAAAAAAAAACAACACGGCAGTACTGCAAAACTGCATTTGCAAAGGACGCATGTAATTGCAGCGAAAGGAAGGAACGGCGTACCAGAGCTTTGGGCGGGGATGACAACGAGGAGTATGATGCTGCCGCCGGGCTGCACGACGTGCGTCAGGGCCCAGACGATGGCCGTCTTGGAGATCTCCCGTATGGCCGCACGCACCGCCACCACCACCTTCTCGGCAGCAGCTGGCGCGCCCTTCTCGGCGGCGGTCTTCCCCTTCCTCTGCAGCAGCAGCTGCTGCTGCTTGGTAGAGCTCGCCATCACCTTCAGCAATGCCTGTAGATCAAGAGCCTCACTCTTAAGTAAGGAGCTGCCGCCTAGAAATCAAACAGTAGGCCTCTCTCTAACTACGCAGCTGCCACCTACAAATCAAAGAAGCTCTCTCTAATAAGCAGCTGCCACCTACAAATCAAAGAAGCTCTCTCCAATAAGCAGCTGCGGAAGGGGAACCATATATGGGGGGGAACTGATGAGTGCTCGCACACCCAAGAAGAAGACGCAAAGAAGTAGAGGTAGCGAGATGCCTAGTACGAACAACGCAACAACCACGCCCTCGAGTGGTTAAATGCAAAATGAGATAGGAGTAGCGAGTACCGAGCTTCTGACAGTTGCCCCAGCGGAGCTCGACACCGAACTCTGTTGACGGACCCAAAAGGCAGGCCAAGACCAGTAAAGATGGCGGCAAGGTAGTAAAAAGGAGGCGGCCTTTCCCCCGTCCGCTGGGTCCCGAATCTCCGATGACCGGGCCGCTCCGCTTTATGGCCGGCCGCAGAGGCCGCCTGCGAATGTCCTCGCCGATACTGTAGCCGGGCTAGGGACACCGGGAAAGGGCGGAGAGAGCAGCACAAGTCTGGCCGACGAGACGGCGAGGTGACCCCGCCCCGCCCCGCCCCGCCCCCGCCCGCCTCCTCCCCGTCGCGCAAGACAGGTCAGATTGTACAGTGTCGCGTCGTCCTTGCTAGCCTGCACGATTCCCCGGCGCGCCGTAGGAATCCGGAAAAATTATTGAAGGATTGTTGGCAGATCTCGCCGCGCTCCCCGCCCGCCTCGAAATTGGCCGCCGCCGCATAGGCAAGTGGGACAAAGCCGGGTCAAATTGTACAGGAAATCTCCGCCGTCCCACATGGAGAGGGCAGGCGGATCTCCGACGAGATATTTTGACTCGCATTCCCTTCCATAAACGAACACCTATTCTACTAGCATTTCTAAAAAAAAAAAAAACGGAAAATAATCTGTCCGCCCGCAGTTCCCGGTCTCCTGCATCCGTTTGATGAACCGACGCAGAATCGAAGGTCGCGACAACGAAAACGCGAACCGGGACGGACGGCGGGAAGGGGACGGAGAGGGAGAGACCCACCGGAGAAACGGGCGCCGCCGGCGAAGACGACGATGGGAGGAGCTCGGCGCTGCTGCCGGGCGACTGGCACGACGATGCGGGAACCCTAGGCCGCTAGAGCGTAGCGCGCGTGGGAGGAGCGAGCGGAGGCGGGTGCGCGGGTAGAGGTAGAGGTGGTGGTGGCCATTAAAGAGCCAAGGAGCGGAAGCAATTAAACCACCATTGCTCTGCGTGACGCCTACCCAGCCTTCAGTTCCTACTGCCTCCCTCCTCGCCTGGCCTTCGCTCCGACTCGTAAATTTCCACTTCTGCCCTCGACGCCCCGTCGCAGTTCGCGCATTTAAAAACTGGTCGCTGTCGCCGGCCGGTCCCGACGCTGTCCAGCCGTCAGATACTAATCCGACGGCAAGGGATTCTCCCAAGAGTAAATGCGGCTCGGTCAGGGTGCTGTCTCGTGAGCAGGTGGTCCCGGCCTCTGCCAGGCGGGGACCGCCCGACAGGGTCAGGCCCCGGCCGTGGTCCCGGCGCACAGCCATGGTCCTGGTGGACCACGTCCAGCCGCTCGCTGCTACCTCCAGGGTTGATCTGACCTTTGTTGCTGTTCGCCGGAAAATTTGTGAGCTCTTTTTACACGCAGGCTTTCCCTTCCCCTCGATGCAATGCAGCGATCGCATGGGGTGTCTAGGGTGAGGGTTCTTTCCCATTTCGAGTTTACGTGTACTTTCCATGGCGGACTGATGTGATGGCAGGAGAGCCTGCTGGTGTCGACTAGTGGAGTGGTCGTGTGTGCCTGTGGAACAAAAACTGGTAAAGATAATTCACAGGACTACGGGATATCACTAGTTTTCATTGCTACCTGCTGTTTTCACATGCATCAAAATAGCATGCGACACGATACTGTCCTTGCCATACTTTCAGATCTATAGGTTTTGTTATTTTTGCGCAGCATAAAATATAATGTACTTCCTGGTGAGATTTCTGACCTATGTAGTAGAATGCATCGTTACCTACATCCGGAATTTTTTATGTATTTTTCCAAAACATGCAAGTATTATTTACAAAAAAAAATGAAATAAGAGCTATATGTAGGCATGTAGCTCGGGCCACAAAAGAGTAGGAATGCACTATAAAACTATCTAACCGGGCACAAATTGCCATGTACAGTGTGCGATGATTGGAATGAACGGCTTGGCTATGGACATAACATGGCAACGATGCAATCTTTAAAAATTTGAGATGTCATTTTCAAATTTTCTAAAAAAACGTCACACTGATGGGACTGCACTAGAAAACTATCCAAACGAGCATAATCAACCCTGTACCGAGCGCGATGATTGGAACCAACAGTTTGGCTATGGACGTAGCATGGCAACGATCCAATTAGTATCTACTACTACCTGCGTGTATACTATGTACAAGAAAATATAATGAGCTCCGGCTGTCCTGTGAATGCAACGTCGATGTCACCAAGCCAAGTGGTACGCTCGCAGACAATTCATTCAATGTCGTGCTGATCCATTGTAGAATTGTAGGTACACACAGTTCACCCTCCAAGTGTGAATCATGACTGATTATTAGGTTTGTTGTGTGATATGTACTGTACTACCATTTTGCAGCGCTAAACGTACGATGCATGTCTCCATCAAGCGGAAGAACCAACTTCTCAATGCAACAACAATAATAAGAACAACGAATGTGTTAACTAAGAAACCGGAAAGGAGTAGGCTTAGAGTTAACATCTCCGGTCGCGTCCCCCAAAGCATCCTCCAACCGCGCCGGATTGAGCGTTTGGGGGACGTGTTTTTTTCGTGCCGCGTTTGGGGGACGTCGCTTCCCAGCCGCGTCTCCCAAACGCCGCCTCCAATCAGAAATTCAAATTGTTGCATTTAAAAGATATCGTTCCCGCCGAATCGTCGCGATCAGAGTAGCGGCGATCAAAGTACTAGGCGCGCGATCATATTACAGACCGGTGGTGCATGGTAATTAGAAGAAGGGGTTGGGCGACGGCGACGTATCCCGAGTCGACGCAGGCCCGTCGATCACGATGACCTCGTCGCGATCTGTCCGGTGTTGTGCATGCTCCGTCTGCTCCGTCGCCGACGCAGAGGCCGACGCAGGTGTAGCAGTAGAAGACGCATCAGCCGGCTCTTGCTCCGAGGTTGCTGCCGCTGCCTGGCCCGCCGCGTCGGCTACAGCTATTTTGGCTTCGATGTCGTCGAGGATCTGGCCTTTGAAGAAGTTGTGCGCCACCCGCGTCCAGGGAGACATTCCCTCTGTCGACGCTCTCAGCAGGGACATGTCGTCCCTGCGTTTCTTGAGCTCCAAGTTCTCCTCTTGCCTCTTGAGTAGCTCCGCCCACCTTTCATCGGCCTTTTTGTCGCGGGAGAGAAAGGTCGAGGAGACGTAGGCGAGGCATTTCGTGATCGACGCCTGCGTCTTCTCACAAGACACGGCGTCGGCCAAGGCGGCCTTGGTAGCCTTGTTGCCAGTAGGACGCCCTGCCGATGTTGCCATCGGCGCGTCCAGATCAATGGCATCCTTCCCCTTGGACAGCGACATGCGCGTCAACCGCCATTTATCGTTCACTTTGAGCTTGTTATAGCAATGCATCAGCGTGAACGACTTATGCCCATCCGAGTTCCTCCAGTAAACATCCATGGCCCTATCAAACTAACCGAAGCGGAATCATTTCATCGAACACAATGTAGGCGCTACAGATTATGAAAGAAAGAGTCGTACCAGTTGGGAGACGTCGGCGCCACTGTCGGCTCTGGTCACTAAGTCGTGATGGTATCCATGGAAGGAGTTCACCGACGCCTGGATGATGGCCCATCGCGTCGACATTACCTTTTGGCTCCTCTTCATTGTCACTATGTTGTATTCGCTCTTGATGAGCTTGCCCTCATCGAACTCGGCCTTGATCCTCGCCCAATACTTCCCGTATTTTTGGTTGGCGCCGATGATGGAGTCATGGCTCACCGTCGCCCACGACTCGCACAGACAATGATCCTCCAAAACCGTCCACTTGGGGCCTCGTGTGCCCGACGCCTTCTTCTTTTTCTTCTTCGTCCTCACGCCGTCCGCGTCTACCTCCACGAGATCATCGTCACCGGCACCCTCCTCGTCCTCTTCATCCTCGCCCTCGCCGCCATCTTCGTCCTCGTCGTCGTCCTCATCGTCGTCCTCCACCTCCTCCTCTTCGTCGTCCTCACCCCCGCCCTCTTCCTCAGCACCCTTGATACGTCTCCAACGTATCGATAATTTCTTATGTTCCATGCTACTTTTATGATGATACTCACATGTTTTATACATACTTTATGTCATATTTATGCATTTTCCGGCACTAACCTATTAACGAGATGCCGAAGAGCCAGTTGCTGTTTTTGGTTTCAGAAATCCTAGTAAGGAAATATTCTCGGAATTGGACGAAATCAACGCCCAGGATCTTATTTTTCCACGAAGCTTCCAGAAGTCCGGAGAGGAAACGAAGTGGGGCGACGAGGCGCCCACACAACAGGGCGGCGCGGCCCACCTCCTGGCCGCGCGGCCCTGGCGTGTGGGGCCCTCGTGGCGCCCCCTGACATACCCTTCCGCCTACTTAAGCCTTCGTCGATAATAGTTCCAGTACCGAGAGCCACGATACGGAAAACCTTCCAGAGACGCCGCCGCCGCCAATCCCATCTCGGGGGATTCAGGAGATCGCCTCCGGCACCCTGCCGGAGAGGGGAATCATCTCCCGGAGGACTCTTCACCGCCATGGTCGCCTCCGGAGTGATGTGTGAGTAGTTCACCCCTGGACTATGGGTCCATAACAGTAGCTAGATGGTCGTCTTCTCCTAATTGTGCTATCATTGTTGGATCTTGTGAGCTGCCTAACATGATCAATCATCTATCTGTAATGCTACATGTTGCGTTTGTTGGGATCCGATGAATAGTGAATGCTATGTTATGTTGATTATCAATCTATTATCTATGTGTTGTTTATGATCTTGCATGCTCTCCGTTGCTAGTAGAGGCTCTGGCCAAGTTTTTGCTTGTAACTCCAAGAGGGAGTATTTATGCTCGATAGTGGGTTCATGCCTCCATTAAATCTCGGACAGTGACAGAAAGTTCTAAGGTTGTGGATGTGCTGTTGCCACTAGGGATAAAACATCAATGTTATGTCTAACGATATATTTATTGATTACATTACGCACCATACTTAATGCAATTGTCTGTTGTTTGCAACTTAATACTGGAGGGGGTTCGGATGATAACCTGAAGGTGGACTTTTTAGGCATAGATGCATGCTGGATAGCGGTCTATGTACTTTGTCGTAATGCCCAATTAAATCTCACACTACTCATCATAACATGTATGTGCATGGTCATGCCCTCTTTATTTGTCAATTGCCCAACTGTAATTTGTTCACCCAACATGCTTATTCTTATCGGAGAGACACCACTAGTGAACTGTGGACCCCGGTCCATTCTTTTACATCGAATACAATCTACTGCAATACTCGTTCTACTGTTTTCTGCAAACATCATCATCCACACTATAAATCTAATCCTTTGTTACAGCAAGCCGGTGAGATCGACAACCTCACTGTTACGTTGGGACAAAGTACTTTGGTTGTGTTGTGCAGGTTCCACATTGGCGCCGGAATCCCTGGTGTTGCGCCGCACTACACTCCGCCGCCATCAACCTTGAACGTGCTTCTTGGCTCCTACTGGTTCGATAAACCTTGGTTTCTTACTGAGGGAAAACTTGTCGTTGTACGCATCACACCTTCCTCTTGGGGTTCCCAACGGGCACGTTAACTGCGCGCCAGCATCAAGATTTTTTCTGGCGCCGTTGCCGGGGAGATCAAGACACGCTGCAAGGGGAGTCTCCACTTCCAATCTCTTTACTTTGTTTTTGTCTTGCTTTATTTTATTTACTACTTTGTTTGCTGCACTAAAACAAAACACACAAAAATTAGTTACTTGTTTTACTTTACTTGATTCCATGCATGTTTTTATTTCAGTAGTTAGGCTTAATGGAAAACAACAAAAATATTAGAGATCTTTATAGTATTTATCTCGAGTTAGGACATGAGGTGTTTGAAGAGGAAATTAAAAAACCTATGGAACTTTATATGCGTGCTAATGGCAATGTTATTAGTATGAATGCTTTGAACACCATTGTTGCTAATGCTATGGGAAATTGTAAGCTTAGGTAAGCTGGTTTTGATGAGCATGATATTTCTAGTCCCCCAAGCATGGAGGAGAAAATTTACTTTGAAGATACTTTACCTCCTATATATGATGATTATGGTGATGAGAATAATAATGATAGCTATTTTATTGAATTTGCTCCCATACAATTAATAGTAATGACTATGCTTATGTGGAGAGTAATAAATTTATGCATATAGCTCATGATAAGAATGTTTCATGTGATAGTTATATTGTTGAGTTTGTTCATGATGCTACTGAAAATCTTTATGAGAGAGGAAAATATGGCTGTAGAAATTTTCATGTTACTAAAACACCTCTCTATATGCTGAAATTTTTGAAGTTACACTTGTTTTATCTTCCTATGCTTGTCACTTTGCTCTTCATGAACTTGTTTATTTACAAGATTCCTTTTCATAGGAAGTGGGTTAGGCTTAAATTTGTTTCATATTTGCTTTTTGATGCTCTCTTTTGCTTCAACTACTATTTCTTGCGAGTGCATCATTAAAATTGTTGAGCCCATCTTAATGGCTATAAAGAAAGCACTTCTTGGGAGATAACCCATGTGTTTATTTTACTACAGCAATTTTATTTTATATTTGAGTCTTGGAAGTTGTTACTACTGTAGCAACCTCTCCTTATCTTAATTTTGTTGTATTGTTGTGCCAAGTAAAGTTTTTGATAGTAAGGTTCATACTAAATTTGGATTACTGCGCAGAAACAGATTTCTTGTTGTCACGAATCTGGGTTGAATTCTCTGTAGGTAACTCAGAAAATTCTGCCAATTTACGTGAGTGATCCTCAGATATGTACACAACTTTCATTCAATTTGAGCATTTTCATTTGAGCAAGTCTGGTGCACCTATAAAATTCGTATTTACGGACTGTTCTGTTTTGACAGATTCTGCCTTTTATTTCGCATTGCCTGTTTTGCTATGCTTGATGGATTTTTCTGTTCCATTAACTTTCAGTAGCTTTGTGCAATATCCAGAAGTGTTAAGAATGATTATTTCACCTTTGAACATGTGAATTTTGATTATGCACTAACCCTCTAATGAGTTGTTTTGAGTTTGGTGTGAAGGAAGTTTTCAAGGATCAAGAGAGGAGGATGATACAATATGATCAAGGAGAGTGAAAGCTCTAAGCTTGGGGGTGCCCCGGTGGTTCACCCCTGCATATTTCAAGAAGACTCAAGCATCTAAGCTTGGGGATGCCCAAGGCATCCCCTTCTTCATCGACAACATTATCAGGTTCCTCTAGTGAAACTATATTTTTATTCCGTCACATCTTATGTACTTTGCTTGGAGCGTCTGTTTGTTTTTGTTTTTGTTTTGTTTGAATAAAGTTGGATCCTAGCATTCATTGTGTGGAAGAGAGACACGCTCCGCTGTTGCATATGGACAAATATGTCCTTAGGCTTTACTCATAATGTTCATGGCGAAGGTTAAACTGCTTCGTTAATTGTTATATGGTTGGAAACGGGAAATGCTACATGTGGTAATTGGTAAAATGTCTTGAATAATTTGATACTTGGCAATTGTTATGCTCATAAGGATTGTGTTTAAGCTCTTACATCATATACTTTGCACCTATTAGTGAAGAAATACATAGAGCTTGCTAAAATTTGGTTTGCATGATTGGTCTCTCTAAAGTCTAGATATTTTCTAGTAAGGATTTGAGCAACAAGGATGACAGTGTAGAGTCTTATAATGCTTGCAATATGTTTTTATGTGAGTTTTGCTGTACCGGTTCATACTTGTGTTTGCTTCAAATAACCTTGCTAGCCTAAGCCTTGTATTGAGAGGGATTACTTCTCGTGCATCCAAATCCTTGAGCCAATAACTATGCCATTTGTGTCCACCATACCTACCTACTACATGGTATTTCTCCGCCATTCCAAATTAAATTGCTTGAGTGCTACTTTTAAATTTCTATCCTTTATCTTTGCAATATATAGCTCATGGGACGAATAGCCTAAAAACTATTGTGGTATTGAATATGTACTTATGTATCTTATTTCTTATTAAGTTGCTTGTTGTGCGATAACCATGTTCCTGGGGACGCCATCAACTACCCTTTGTTGAATATCATGTGAGTTGCTATGCATGTTCGTCTTGTCTGAAGTAAGGGCGATTTACCATGAGTTGAATGGTTTGAGCATGCATATTGTTAGAGAAGAACATTGGGCCGCTAACTAAAGCCATGATCCATAGTGGAAGTTTCAGTTTTGGACAACAATCCTCAATCTCTTATGAGAAAATTATTTGTTGTTGAATGCTTAAGCATTAAAGAGGAGTCCATTATACGTTGTCTATGTTGTCCCGGTATGGATGTCTAAGTTGAGAATAATCAAAAGCGAGAAATCCAATGCGAGCTTTCTCCTTAGACCTTTGTACAGGCGGCATAGAGGTACCCCTTTGTGATACTTGGTTAAAACATATGTATTGCGGTGATAATCCAGGTAATCCGAGCTAATTAGGACAAGGTGCGGGCACTATTGGTAATCTATGCATGAGGCTTGCAACTTGTAGGATATAATTTACATAACACATATGCTTTATTACTACCGTTGACAAAATTGTTTCTTGTTTTTAAAATAAAAGCTCTAGCACAAATATAGCAATCGATGCTTCCCTCTTTGAAGGGCCATTCTTTTACTTCTATGTTGAGTCAGTTTACCCACTTCTTTCTGTCTTAGAAGCAAACACTTGTGTTAACTGTGCATTGATTCTTACATACTTGCATATTGCACTTGTTATATTACTTTATATTGACAACTATCCATGAGATATACATGTTACAAGTTGAAAGCAACCGCTGAAACTTAATCTTCCTTTGTGTTGCTTCAACACCTTTACTATGAATTTATTGCTTTATGAGTTAACTCTTATGCAAGACTTATTGATGCTTGTCTTGAAAGTACTATTCATGAAAAGTCTTTGCTATATGATTCAATTGTTTACTCATTGTCTTTACCATTGCTTTGGATCGCTGCATTCATTACATGTGCTTACAATATTATTGATCAAGATTATGATGGCATGTCACTTCAGAAATTATCTTTGTTATCGTTTACCTACTCGGGACGAGTAGGAAGTAAGCTTGGGGATGCTGATACGTCTCCAACGTATCGATAATTTCTTATGTTCCATGCTACTTTTATGATGATACTCACATGTTTTATACATACTTTATGTCATATTTATGCATTTTCTGGCACTAACCTATTAACGAGATGCCGAAGAGCCAGCTTGTCAAGTTTCTGCTGTTTTTGGTTTCAGAAATCCTAGTAAGGAAATATTCTCGGAATTGGACGAAATCAACGCCCAGGATCTTATTTTTCCACGAAGCTTCCAAAAGTCCAGAGAGGAAACGAAGTGGGGCGACGAGGCGCCCACACAACAGGGCGGCACGGCCCACCTCCTGGCCGCGCGGCCCTGGCGTGTGGGGCCCTCGTGGCGCCCCCTGACCTACCCTTCCGCCTACTTAAGCCTTCGTCGATAATAGTTCCAGTAGCGAGAGCCACGATACGGAAAACCTTCCAGAGACGCCGCCGCCGCCAATCCCATCTCGGGGGATTCAGGAGATCGCCTTCGGCACCCTGCCGGAGAGGGGAATCATCTCCCGGAGGACTCTTCACCGCCATGGTCGCCTCCGGAGTGATGTGTGAGTAGTTCACCCCTGGACTATGGGTCCATAGCAGTAGCTAGATGGTCGTCTTCTCCTAATTGTGCTATAATTGTTGGATCTTGTGAGCTGCCTAACATGATCAAGATCATCTATCTGTAATGCTACATGTTGCGTTTGTTGGGATCCGATGAATAGTGAATGCTATGTTATGTTGATTATCAATCTATTATCTATGTGTTGTTTATGATCTTGCATGCTCTCCGTTGCTAGTAGAGGCTCTGGCTAAGTTTTTGCTTGTAACTCCAAGAGGGAGCATTTATGCTCGATAGTGGGTTCATGCCTCCATTAAATGCAGGACAAGTGACGTAAAGTTCTAAGGTTGTGGATGTGCTGTTGCCACTAGGGATAAAAAATCAATGCTATGTCTAAGGATATATTTATTGATTACATTACGCACCATACTTAATGGAATTGTCTGTTGTTTGCAACTTAATACTGGAGGGGGTTCGGATGATAACCTGAAGGTGGACTTTTTAGGCATAGATGCATGCTGGATAGCGGTCTATGTACTTTGTCGTAATGTCCAATTAAATCTCACACTACTCATCATAACATGTATGTGCATGGTCATGCCCTCTTTATTTTTTAATCGTCCAACTGTAATTTGTTCACCCAACATGCTTATTCTTATCGGAGAGACACCACTAGTGAACTGTGGACCCCGGTCCATTCTTTTACATCGAATACAATCTACTGCAATACTCGTTCTACTGTTTTCTGCAAACATCATCATCCACACTATACATCTAATCCTTTGTTACAGCAAGCCGGTGAGATTGACAACCTCACTGTTACGTTGGGACAAAGTACTTTGGTTGTGTTGTGCAGGTTCCACGTTGGCGCCGGAATCCCTGGTGTTGCGCCGCACTACACTCCGCCGCCATCAACCTTCAACGTGCTTCTTGGCTCCTACTGGTTCGATAAACCTTGGTTTCTTACTGAGGGAAAACTTGCCGCTGTACGCATCACACCTTCCTCTTGGGGTTCCCAACGGGCACGTTAACTGCGCGCCAGCATCAACCCTCAGCATCGGCGCTGTCGAATTCGAGAGGCCCCCTGCGGCCAGTGAAAGGGTCGTCGTCCAGACCGGGTCCTGGCTCGCGCTGCTCGTACGCCGGGGAGTAGAGGTTGTTGTAGGGGTTCGTAGCATAGAAAACAAAAAATTTCCTACCGCAAAAACGAATAACAAGCCAAGATGCAATCTAGAAGATGGTAGCAACGAGAAGATTATGAGACTAACCCTCTAAGATTTCCAAAGCCTACGAGATTAGATCTCGTTGTTGCTGAAGATGATCACTTGCCGCTTTCGAAAGCGCGTAGAAGATCTTGACGGTGCCACAGTTGGGCAGCACCTCCGTACTCGGTGACACGTTCGGTGTTGATGACGGCGTCCTTCTCCCCGTTTCAACGGGCAGCGGAAGTAGTAGATCCTCCTCAGAATCCCGACAACACGACGGCGTGGTGGCGGTGGTGGTGGAGATCTCCGGCAGGGCTTCGCCTAAGCACTACGGGAGGTGTATGAGGAGGGGGCGACTAGGGTTTGGGGAGAGGGGGCAGCTGGGGCGCCGGCCTTGGTGCCTCCGGTTGGTGCGGCCAAGGTGGTGGCCGGCCCCCTCCCTTTCTCCCTCATTATATAGGTGGAAACCCAAGGGTTTGCCCAAACTGTTCGAATAAGATCCTAATTAAAAAACTTCCTTATGGACGAAACCTAGAGGGACAGGGACTCTCCCTTTCCCCCCTTGCTTGGCTGGCCATGGAGGTGGAGTCCTCCAAGGACTCCACCCTCCCACTTGGTTGGCAAGTTAGGGTTTGTGGAGTCCAACCGGGACTCCACCTTCCATGGTGATTTCTTCCGGAAGGTTCTAGAACATTCTAGCGCCTTCCATAAATGCACCGGATCATTTCCAAATATGGAAAGTGACTTCCTATATATGAATCTTATTCTCCGGACCATTCCGAACCTCCTCGTGATGTCCTGGATCCCATCCGAGACTCCGAACAAAATTCGAACTCCATTCCATATTCCATATCTACTTAAAACGACATCAAACCTTAAGTGTGTCACCCTATGGTTCGTGAACTATGTAGACATGGTCGAGACTCCTCTCCGACCAATAACCAATAGCGGGATCTGGAGATCCATAATGGCTCCCACACATTCAACGATAACTTAGTGACCGATTGAACCATTTACATACGATACCGATTCCCTTTGTCAAGCGATATTTTACTTGTCCGAAGTTTGCTCATCGGTATCTCCATACCTTGTTCAACCTCGTCACCGACAAGTACTTTATACTCGTACCGTGGTATATCATCTCTTATGAACTATTCATATGCTTGCAAGCTAATCAGACGACATTCCACCGAGAGGGCCTAGAGTATATCTATCTGTCATCGAGATAGACAAATCCCGCTCTTGATCCATATGCCTCAACTCATACTTTCCGAATACTTAATCCCATCTTTATAACCACTCATTTACGCAATGGTGTTTGATGTAATCAAAGTACCCTTTCGGTATAAGTGATTTACATGATCTCATGGTCGAAGGACTAGGTAACTATGTATCGGAAGCTAATAGCAAATTGAACTTAATGGCGTGACCTTATGCTACGCTTAAATGGGTGTGTGTCCATTATATCATTCATCAAATGACATAACCTTGTTATTAATAACATTCAATGTTCATGATCACGAAACCATGATCATCTATTAATCAACAAGCTAGTTATACAAGAGGCTTACTAGGGACTCCTTGTTGTTTACATAACACACATGTATCAATGTTTCGGTTAATACAATTATAGCATGGTATGCAAACATTTATCATAAACATAAAGATACATAATAACCACTTTATTATTGCCTCTTGGGCATATCTCCAACAGTTGTTGGGGTTGAAGCCGCCATGCGGCAGCGCATCCTGGTACTGGGGCGACAAGTTAGGCGTCACGGACCCGGGAGTGCCGGAGGGGCCGTCGTTGTAGAAGGCGGATGACGACAGAGAGAACACTCCCGAAACGTACACCGGCACGGCCGTATTCCATGGGCTCGCGTTGGTGGCGGCGAGACACCCAGCCATTATGTGCTGTTGCTAGCGCGCCGCCAGAGCCTTCTTCTCCTGCTCCGCCGCCCTCCGTCCTTTCTGCTCCGCCGCCGCCATCCTCCAGGCGCAGAAAATCTTGCTACCATTGATCTTCGGTCCATCCTTCCGGCTTCTTCTTCGGAGCCGGCGCCTTCCGAGGCTTCGCGAACGGCGCTTTCGCCCCTTTCGTCGCATTGCTCGGTGGCTTCTTGGCCGCTTTCTTGGCCATCTTTTTGGGGGCTATCGGCGGCGCCATGGAATGGGGAGAGGGTAGCGGCGGCGGGTGGATGGCGGGAGGGAGAAACAAATCGGCGGGATAGGAGAAATGAATCGGCGGCGGGATATGTGTTGGGAGGCCAGAAATGCGCGGCGGGATAGGCGCGATGTGGCAGGAGGGGCGGGATTTGGCGGGAGTGGGAGACGAATTTTCACTGAGCCGCTGACTCGTTGGGCCCGCGTCGCTTCGCCTCGCTTTTCGTTGTGTCCGGCGTGCCCGGAGCGTCCCCTGTGGGGCGGGGACGGGCTCGGGGCGCCGGACACCGTATCGGGACGCGCCGGACAAAATTGGGCTTTGGGGGACGCGGCTGGAACCGTTTTTGGTCCGGCGCGCCCCAAATTGCTTTAGGGGACGCTTTGGGGGATGCGACTGGATATGCTCTTAACATGCAATAAAAATATATTCGCTCATATACACATGGGAATGAAATATGGTGCTAGAGACCGAACAAATGGGGCCGAGATATATGTAGCTATTTATTTTCAAATACATAAAGTTCCAAAAGAAAAAAAAAGCTGAAATAAAATTCTAGGAGTACTGTTGTGGATATACTCCTAGAATTTTGTTTCATATTTTTTGAAACTTTGAAATACGAATTCGTAGTGTTTGAAAATAAAGTGCTACTTGTAGCTCGGCCTCCATTTCAAAAAAAAATTGTGCTATCTACAATAGTTTCTTGAAATGTAGTATTATTTTTTGCAAAAAGGACCATGACATTAAAAGAAACAATGCACAATACAAAGCATCTCAACAAAAACAAAAATTATAATAAATCTTTGAGATTCATTTAGCAACTTTGTTAATGATGAGCTAGTTGAGCTTGCATCTATGTACTCTGTTGATTTCTCTTCACATGATCGTTGTCTCTTGGTTGACGAACTGAGCATATACATATTGGTGATGAAGAGAAGTCATGAATTCATATCTTCGGACGGTCTAAGTGGTCTTGCTCTCAAGTTGGTTCAAAACTAGACAACCTTTGATCTTTTTATTGGTCTATCACCTTATTACACTTGTGTTGACATTACCGGTGGCAACATCATCAGTTGGAATAGTTTTCTCGGCCATTACTATTATAGAGACAGATCCTCCAAATAAGATAGATGATAATTGGCTTAATGATTTGATGATTTTTTTTATGTTGAGAAAGAGATATTTGCAAAAAATGATGACAAGAATATTATGACGCGTTTCCAATCCTACAAGGTGATGAGATCTAAGATCCCGAGATTGGCCCGATCTCGCGATTTGATCCCGAAAACCAAGGGAAGAGGTGGGAGAACGCGAGGAACACGAAGAACACGAAGAACACCGGAACTCACGCACGCACACCAACCCGATACACCCGATACTTACCCCCGTGGCTCGATGGACCACGCCAATAGAATCACCCGGAAGAGGCACGCGGCAGAATTCCCGGTGAGAGATTGGGGTTGGAGAAGAAGAGATTGATGAGGGAGAGAGAGTAGCTTGTACTAGAATCTCACTCAACAATATCCAAATCAACAACCAGGATGCCTTGATTACAGAGGGATGGTAACCCTAGGGAGACTAAGCTCAAAGTTGTGTTTAAGCTCAATGCAAGTCTAAGCGGTAAAGGAGGGGTCCAGGCTACTTATATAGGCATAGATGGCCAGCAAGGCGAAAAGGTACGCAAGTGGATAACTTAGGCAGTTTGGTGAGTCATTCCCGTCAAATCCGGTTTGGGATCCGGTCAGACCGGGCCTGTGGCCGGGTGGTCCGGTCCTGGGTCCGGTCGACCGGGCGCCAACCGGGAACTTGCGAAGTTTCCGTCTGGTTGCCTTCCGGTACGATGCAGGGAAATCCAGTCGGGCGCCCGGTTGACCGGGCCAGGGACCGGATGATCCGATTGTGGGGCCGGTCCGACCGGGTCCTGGACCGGCCAGCGTTCTTCTCTTCCTTTGAGCGCTTCGAGTGACGTCGGGTCCCGCTTCGTGATCATCTCCATGTCCCGCTGCTCCTCTCCTTCCCTTGACCATGGCGTATCCTCCTCTCCGGGGTCTTGATGCGCCTTGTACCTAATGACACATAGCACATTGGCATGAGGTAGCATTCCATCCAAAGGGGTACCGAGATCAAGGGTGGTGAGGAGCGAGTTCACCTCATCATGTAGAGCTTTAACTCGAGCTCACGTCATTGGTCCACTTGGGGGACTTGTTGGACTTGGTGTAGCGTCGTCGGTGAGCGGGGCTACATCATCTCCACCCCCTTGGGAAAGAGTCGTCCTCGACTCGTGCTCCTCCTCATCTCCATGATAGGGTGATAAGTCCGAGACATTGAACGTGTTGCTCACCAAGTACTTGGAGCTCGGAATGTCGATGACGTAAGCATTGTTGTTGATGCGCTTGAGGACCTTGAAGGGGCCATCTCCTCTTGGCTTTAGCTTGGAGTTGCGCTCATGAGGGAATCTTGCCTTGCGGAGGTGGATCCAAACGAGGTCTCCTTCTTGAAATATTCTTTCCTTCTTCTTAGCGTTGAGGCGGTTGGCTTGACGAAGCACATGTTCTTGTATGGTCGCTCTTGTGTCTTCATGTAGTTTCTTCATGGCGGCGGTGCGCTTGTCGAAGTCCATGTTCGTTCTCTCATGAAGGGGGAGTGGTAGTATGTCGAGTGCCATGGACGGTTCGAAGCCGTAGACAACCATGAAGGGGCTCCGTGATGTTGTCTTGTGCTTGGCTCGGTTGTAGGCGAACTCCGCGTGAGGAAGGCACTCCTCCCATGACTTCAAGTTCTTCTTCACGAGGATGCGTAGGAGAGTGGAGAGGCTTCGATTGACCACTTCCGTTTGGCCGTCCGTTTGCGGGTGCGAGGATGATGAGAACAAGAGCTTCACTCCAAACTTTGCCATGAGCGACTTCCATAGATAGCTCATGAACTTGACGTCTCGATCCAACACAATGCTTGCCGGTATTCCGTGTAGGCGAACAATTTCCCTGAAAAACAATGAAGCAATGTGTGAAGCATCATCGCTCTTATGGCAAGGTATGAAATGAGCAATCTTAGAGAATCTATCCACTACCACAAATATGGAATCATGACCATGCTTAGTGCGAGGCAATCCTAAGATGAAATCCATGCTAAGATCGGTCCATGGTGCATATGGAATAGGCAATGGTGTGTAAAGACCATAAGGGTTGGAGGTGGACTTAGCTTGAAGGCATGTAGTGCAACGGTTGCATAGGCGCTCCACATCCCGCTTCATCTTTGGCCAATAGTAATGAGTGGATAACATCGCGAGTGTCTTGTCACGTCCAAAGTGACCCATAAGACCACCCCCATGTGACTCTTGTAAAAGCAATTTTCGAAGGGAAGACTCGGGAATGCAAATCTTGTTAGCATTAAACAAGTAGCCATCATGCAAATAGAAATCATCCACTCCTCATTCAACGGAGCACTTCTCAAATATCGGTGCAAAGAAAGAATCGGAAGGATAGAGTTCTTTGATCTCTTCAAGTCCCAAAACATGAAAATCCAAACGAGTAAGCAAAAGGGTGTTTTTGCGGGAAAGAGCATCCGCCACAACATTGTCCTTGCCCTTCTTGTATTTGATTACATATGGGAAGGACTCAATGAACTCGACCCATTTTGCATGTCGTTTGTTCAAGTTGTGTTGGCTTTTCAAATACTTCAAAGATTCATGATCGGAATGAATGATAAACTCTTTGGACCAAAGATAGTGTTGCCAAACTTCAAGAACACGAACCAAAGCTTAGAGCTCCTTGTCATATATAGGATAGTTGAGGCGTGCGCCATCCAACTTCTCACTATAATATGCCACGGGTTTGCCCTCTTGCATAAGAACGCCACCAATACCGAGTCCACTTGCATCACACTCAATCTCAAAAGTTTTTGCAAAATTTGGAAGGACAAGAAGAGGAGCTTCAGTAAGGCGTTTCTTCAACTCATCAAAAGCATTTTGTTGGGCCTTGCCCCAAACAAATGGAACATTCTTTTTGGTAAGCTCATTCAAAGGTCAAGCAATGGTGCTAAAATCTTTCACAAAGCGGCGGTAGAAACCGGCAAGTCCATGAAAACTTCGGACTTGACCAACATTTGTAGGAGTAGGCCAATTGTGGATGGCCTCCACCTTGGAAGAATCAACTTCAATCCCATTAGCGGAAACCACAAAGCCAAGGAAAACCAATTTGTTTTGAGCAAATGTGCATTTAGGGAGGTTGGCATAAAGCTTCTCAAGACGCAAGATGCATAAGACCTCTCTCACATGTTGCACATGGTCCTCGAGATTTTTGCTATAAATGAGAATATCATCAAAATAGACAACCACACTCTTGCCAATGAGAGGACGCAAGATGTGATTCATAAGACGCATAAAAGTGGATGGAGCATTGGAAAGACCAAAAGGCATAACGAGCCATTCATAGAGACCAAGCTTGGTCTTGAATGCCGTTTTCCATTCATCACCAATGGCCATGCGGATTTGGTGGTAGCCACTACGCAAATCGACTTTAGAGAAAATCGTGGCACCACTTAACTCATCAAGCATGTCATCTAAACGCGGAATGGGATGGCGGTAGCGGACGGTAATGGCATTGATGGGGCGACAATCCATACACATTCGTTGCGTCTCATCCGGTTTAGGCACAAGAATCACGGGAACCGCACAAGGCCTAAGGCTTTCGCGAACGTACCCTTTGGAGAGGAGATCTTGTATTTGGCGTTGTATCTCCTTTGTGTCTTCGGGGTTGGTGCGGTAGGCGGCACGGTTTGGGAGCGGAGCGCCGGGTATGAGGTCGATGCGGTGTTCTATGCCTCGAAGTGGTGGTAGTCCATGAGGGAGCTCGTCGGGGAAGACGTCTTGAAACTCCTGCAAAAGAGACAACAAAGACGGAGGAATGTTGGTTAAGTCGTTAGTCGCCGACGATGGTCCCTTGCATATGAGCACGTAGTGCAATATGGTGGATGGGTTCTCTTGGATCTCTCTCCACTCACTTTTGGTGGCTAGGAGGACACTCTTTGTCTCGCTCATTTATGGCTTGTGGCGCTCACTATTTTTGTGGTGGGTCGCTCCCTCTCCTCTCATCTCACTATGGTGGGTGCGGAGTTGAGCCCTCGCTAAAGCCTTCGCATTATCCGCGATAATTTGGCTAGGAGTCATCGGGCGCAACTCGAACTTCTTGTCCTTGACCTTGAAGGTGTATGTATTGGAGAGTCCATCATGTATAGCCTTCTTGTCAAATTGCCAAGGGCGGCCAAGCAACATGTGGCACACCGTCATGGGTACCACGTCACACTCAATAGTGTCCTCATAAGGTCCAATCTTGAAGGTGACGGTAACGGTATGTTGTATCTTGACGTTGCCCTTGTCACTCAACCATTGGATATGGTAAGGGTGAGGGTGCTTGCGGAGAGTGAGGTTGAGCTTCTCACACAACTCGGTGCTTGCAAGGTTATGGCAACTTCCACCATCGATGATGACCTTGATCGATTTGCCACTAATACCGGCACGGGTTTGGAAGATGTTGCACCGTTGGTCTTCCATAGCTTGAGGTTGCGTTGTTAGCACCCTTGTGACCACAAGTGAGGGACTTGGGTCATGCTCACATAAGAGAGGGTCTTCTTCACTTTCTTCCTCATAAGCTTCTTCATTTGCAACGGCGGCTAGCACAAGGGCTTCATATTCATCCTCACTTAGCGTCTCTACGTCACCGTTCTACATAGTGATCATGACCTTGGTGTTCTTGCACTCAAACGATTTGTGGCCTTGGGTGCCATACTTGAAGCAAGTGACATTAGAAGGTCCCGTCGATGCCTTAGAGGAGGCGGTGGAGGACACCGTTTGCTTCATGCGACTTTGGATAGTCGGTTTCTTGGATGGTGTAGATGATACGTCGGGCTTGACAGTTGTAGTAGGAGGAGTTGATGTAGCGAGCTTGGAGGAGAAGTATGTCTTGGCCTTGGAGTACTTGATGTCCTCAATCACTTGGCGCTCGGCCTTCGATGCTTGGTGGACCAACTCAACCATGTTGGAGTATGGTTGGAACTCCACAATCCTCTTGATGGGGTAGTTGAGGCCATTGAAGAAACGAGCAATGGTTTGGCTCTCGGATTCTTGGATGTTGGCTCGCATCATAGTGAGCTCCATCTCCTTGAAGAACTCCTCAACGGTCTTGGTGCCTTGCTTCAACTTTTGGAGCTTGTTGAAGAGGTCGGTCATGTAGTGCGTTGGGACAAAGCGAGCATGCATCTCTTCCTTCATCTCTTCCCAAGTGTCAATAGGAGGTTCACCCTTTTCTTCCCTTAGAGTGAGGACTTGCTCCCACCATGTGTTGGCATAATCCTCAAACTCAAGAGACGCCATAGCCACTTTCTTGGCACCGGAGTAGTTGTGGATGCGGAATATCTTGTCAACCTTGAGTGCCCATGAGAGGTAGGCCTCGGCATCTTCTTCACCCTTGAACTTTGGTATGGTGAACTTGAGCCTTCCAAACATGTTCTCTTCATCCTCCAAGTTTCTTCGGCGAGGACGGATGCCTTCATCTCTTGCGGCTTGAGGTGGGATAGGAGGTCTTCCACGGCCAACCATAGCATTGGGTTGGCGTTGAAGGTGGACACTAGCTTCACTTGGTTCACGGTGATGATGTTGTTGAAGATCTTGTCGAGGTTGTTGACGATGCTCATTGTTGGCCCTTTCATCTTGATCATGTTGTGGGTCTCCTCTTCCACGTTGGTCATGGCGAGGGTGACGCCGGAGATCTCGCCGAGGTTGATCTTGAGGACCTTGGTCTTGGGGTTGGTCGTCACGCCCATGGTGGGCATGGCGATCCGCTTGGTGACGATCTTGTTGTAGGACTTGGTCTTGTGGAGGACGCTCATGTGGACGAGCATGGCGATGGATTTCTCCTCGCCTAGAGTTGGAGCGAGAGTCTTCATGACGAGCATGTGGGCGATGAGGGCGATGATGGTCTTCATGCCTTGAGGAAGAGCTTGAGGACGAAAGGCCACCATGAGAGTAGTAATCTTGTGGCGAGCTTGAGGATGAGGAAGTAGAGCGGTGTCGGCGATGGCGACCCAAGTTGGTGATGGCGCGCTCGAGGCTATCCATGCACCGCTCCATGTTCGCATCATTGGCCGCCATTTGGCCATTCAAGTTGTCCGTAGCTTCACGAAGAAGAGCCAAGTCTTGGTTCACGGCGGAGAAGTTGTGAGCCACCTCGTCGTATTGTTCGTCGATGCGAGTCTCGAAGAGTGTGAGTTGCTCTTTGAACTCTTGGCGTTGTGTCCATAGGTTGTGTTGAGTAGCCAACCTCTCGGTGTTGCGGAGGACTTCTCCATCCCTTTGGTCATCTCCGTTCCTATCCATGATGGAAAGATAAGAACTATGTTGTGTAGGTTAGTGGAAGGAGACTACCTCGCACTCTTACCAAGGTAAGATAGTATTGAGGCAATCAACTAAGCCAAAAGCAAGATCAAGTGTATCGGGGACACACGCAAAACCACACGCAAAAGCTAGCAAATATGGTGTTAGGTGAGTGTTGTGGAAAGCCAAAAGACAAAATCCAAGATCGAGTATGTTGTTAAAAGTGGGTGAGGTCCAAAAATCCAAATGTCAATGTGAAGATCACTATGAACACGGAAAAGTTGTGGAACACACACACGGGATAAGCGGGGTTAGTGCAACCAAAAGTGAGCGGAAAAGTGTATGTAAAGGTGCTCGGTGTCACACTAACACAAGGAGAGCCAAAGCTTTGGTTGCAAATGAAGAGACAACAAGATTCACACGCGGCCTCTCTTCTCTTCTCTCGTTTGCTTAAAAGCTTATGACTCTTTTGTACACGGTGGCACTTGCACTCTTTTGTATCTATGGTGGCACTTGCACACTTTTGTATGTATGGATGTATGGTGCGACTTGCACTCTTTTTGTGTTTTTGGGGCTTTTTCACGCACTATGTTAGCGTTAGCCTCGCTTTTGCTATCTTGCCACACGAGTGTTTGCTTGTATGCTTTACTCCACACGACACACACACCTCACAATTGGGGCCACGTGCAATGTCTCGCAACACTAAACAAGCAATGCTCGATAGGATAGATCGCAAAAGGAAGAGGGTTACAAGGGAAAAATGCAAGTTATACCTGCGATGATGGTGGTGGTGGTGGTAGCCGAAATCGAGCTCGGAGGAGGGCGCGGAGCTGCGTCCGGTCTGAATCCGGTTGGACCGGACTGTGGACCGGATGATCCGGTTGGCGCCCGGTCGGCCGGGTGCTGGGCCGGCTGGTCCGGTCTGGGGTCCGGTTGACCGGGTTTCTCAACCGGGTTTCACGGTTTCTCTCTCCTGTTCTTTCCCAAACCAAAACCAAAAGAGCAAATCGACGGGAAACGATGGAATTGGAGGCTACAAGTTGGGGAAATAGTAGATCAAGCACAACAACACCGAATCCACGGACCAAAACCACTGAAAACGCAACCAAATCACAGATCGGTCAAGAGGCAATTTAGGGCTATTTTTGGGGATTTTGTGAAAATTTTCTAGGAACGAAATCGGGTGGGTGGAGGGTCAAAATCGCGGTAACCAAGAGCTGCTGATACCATATGATGAGATCTAAGATCCCGGGATTGGCCCGATCTCGCGATTTGATCCCGAAAACCAAGGGAAGAGGTGGGAGAACGCGAGGAACACGAAGAACACGAAGAACGCCGGAACTCACGCACGCACACCAACCCGATAAACCCGATACTTACCCCCGTGGCTCGATGGACCACGCCAATAGAATCACCCGGAAGAGGCACGCGGCAGAATTCCCGGTGAGAGATTGGGGTTGGAGAAGAAGAGATTCATGAGGGAGAGAGAGTAGCTTGTACTAGAATCTCACTCAGCAATATCCAAATCAACAACCAGGATGCCTTGATTACAGAGGGATGGTAACCCTAGGGAGACTAAGCTCAAAGTTGTGTTTAAGCTCAATGCAAGTCTAAGCGGTAAAGGAGGGGTCCAGGCTACTTATATAGGCATACATAGCCAGCAAGGCGAAAAGGTACGCAAGTGGATAACTTAGGCAGTTTGGTGAGTCATTCCCGTCAAATCCGGTTTGGGATCCGGTCAGACCGGGCCTGTGACTGGGTGGTCCGGTCCTGGGTCCGGTCGACCGGGCGCCAACCGGGAACTTGCGAAGTTTCCGTCTGGTTGCCTTCCGGTACGATGCGGGAAAATCCAGTTGGGCGCCCGGTTGACCGGGCCAGGGACCGGATGATCCGATTGTGGGGCCGGTCCGACCGGGTCCTGGACCGGCCAGCGTTCTTCTCTTCCTTTGAGCGCTTCGAGTGACGTCGGGTCCCGCTTCATGATCATCTCCATGTCCCGCTGCTCCTCTCCTTCCCTTGACCATGGCGTATCCTCCTCTCCGGGGTCTTGATGCGCCTTGTACCTAATGACACATAGCACATTGGCATGAGGTAGCATTCCATCCAAAGGGGTACCGAGATCAAGGGTGGTGAGGAGCGAGTTCACCTCATCATGTAGAGCTTTAACTCGAGCTCGCGTCATTGGTCCACTTGGGGGACTTGTTGGACTTGGTGTAGCGTCGTCGGTGAGCGGGGCTACATCACAAAGACTACAGAGGTCATCTTCCTCAACAATTTTGTCATGCTAACACGAATAGAACTTAAATGGTAATATGGTATGCTATACTAGTAGTTTTTGTTTTCTGCTTCCATGAACCTCCAAATCTCTCAAAACATTGTAACCCCCCTCCCCAAAATTGGTATCGTGGTATCTTTTAATCCCAGCCATCATATCCCTAATCACGAACATGTATCGTTTAATCTCAATCCTTCTTGCGTTTCACTTAGAAAGATATCTTTTCGGTGGCTTACACAGTTTTAAGATTTAGAGCTCTATAGAAGCACAAGCAGTAGTTTTCAAGTCATTTGTGTGTGTTTTTATGTTCTTTCTAGTTGCACTTGATGGTCTAGGAATACCGAATCTTTGTCAACCATTTGTTTTGTTGAATACACTTGCTTTTCTGTTTATATTTTTAAGATCTTTTTTGTTTGTTCGAGCTTGCTCAGCTCAAAGCTAGATATAGTCACATATTTGGCAGGACAGTTATAAAATCGTGTACAAGCATGTAAAGCAACGTAAGCAAGATATGACGCATCCAAAGCAATGATAAATTCTGGGTTTGGTTACCTGATCTCTTGGTTTAAATCATCTGTCTAAACTCCGGCAATCTGCCAGAATACTGTCAGCATGTCCCAATCATGCAAACGCAGCCATAGATATATCGGTAAGGGCATCTCCAGCGGCGCGACGTATTTTAATGTCCGCGAGCGTCCGTTTGCGTCGCGCGGTGGACGCAAAAATGACCGTTTTTGTCCGCGTATCCGTTTGCGGTCTGCTCCAGCGGGGCGACGCATTTAATTTTTTTTTCCTTTTTTCCCTC
Organism: Lolium perenne; assembly: GCF_019359855.2. Taxonomy (NCBI): domain Eukaryota; kingdom Viridiplantae; phylum Streptophyta; class Magnoliopsida; order Poales; family Poaceae; genus Lolium; species Lolium perenne. Next base: position 185,860,799 of record NC_067246.2, on the reverse strand, counting down.
TTCTCCATTTAAACATAGTTTGAACCATGGTTGACACAAATATAAAATTTAAAAAATAGAAACCAGTTGTGTTGATTTCCGTATGTTCGCTGCTAAGAAAGAACATTCAAGGGCACCCAGTCATCCAAACTGGAAAATCCAGCGGGAGGAGATTGTGCTCTTGTTGGTTCTACCGATGAAGCGAACATCCAGAAACCTCGACTATTGGCTTCGTCTGGCCCGTAGCCAGATTCGCTGCAAAGAAAGAACACTCAACGTTCTAACTATCGGTGTCGGAGCCGGAGTCGTCGGTGTGGTAGTGCCTGCGGCAGGCTGTGTCGTCGAACACCTTGACGATCATCTCGCCGTCCCCCTCGTAGAGGAAGGTGAGCTGGCAGCCGGGCTCGAGGTCGAGGTCACGGGCGAACTTGTCCCACCCCGTGTGCAGGTACATCTTGCCCTGCCCGTCGAACAGACCTCCACGGTCCGGCGGCGAAGTTGCGGTGGCCTCCCATAGCCGCAAGTGCGCCGGCTCGACGCCGTCGACGAACTCGGCGAACTTCTCCGTGGCCGCTTGATGGCGAGTGGGTCGTCGTCGATGCGGAGGAGGAACTCGAGCGCCGCTCCTCCTGCGAGGACGAGGAGGCGCGGCGACGGCGAGCGTGGGGCCGTAGCTGCTCCACCACGGCGGCCCTGCCCCGCACGGGGCGCCAGTGGCCGCGGCCTCTACCGCCTCGCCGGCTACCAGGACCGGCCATGGACTTCCTCGCGGGCTTGGTTGCGTCGCAGGAACACCTAGGCGGCGCTACGGTCGAGCTTTGTGGCGGCTAGCTAGGGTTTCTTTGGAGGAGTGGATGAGGAAGAAGAACGCGCCCCCCCTTTATATAGGCCGGCGGCATGCGGTGGCCGCGGGACGCGTGACGTCGCCATTAACCTGGTTGGCGGAGGTGGGCGGCCGCTCGGCAGCCGAGGCATCGTCGCCATTAGTGGCGCAGTGTGCCGAAGCGATGCAGCGACGCAGCTTTGCAGTCGCTGGCGCGTTTGAGAAGACGCATCGACACAGGGTCGCTGCCAGGCGGGCCGAAACGATGCGGCCGACGCAGCTTTGCGATCGCCGGCGCGTTTGAGAAGACGCATCGACGCAGGGTCACTGCCAGGCGGGCCAGCCGAAACGTCCGCCAGACACGAGCGGACGTTTACGTCCGCCGAGACGCAAACCTGGCGCATATTTGGGCCAGGTTTGCGTCTCCGCGGACGGCCCGGTCACTTTGCGTCGTCCCGCTGGAACAGGCCCCAGACGCATTTCCGGTCACGGCGGATGAAAACGGTCGCTGAGCGTTCGTTTGCGTCACGCCGCTGGAGATGCCCTAAAAGCATCATGGTTTCGGTGAAATCCAAGGAGGAACAAGGGACAAGAACATCAATCAAATCTGTCCAAAAAGTACACGTCTGACTCTAGGGAGTACTGAGTGAGTCAGCTCTGCCTCCTTTTACGTTTTGGCGTTTTCTTTTGGCTGACGAGGGAGCAAGCAGACTCTGAAATCAAATATAGGATGGTGAGACGCGACACGATGGGCACGTACCGCTGGCTGCCTCCCCGTATCCGGTTGGGTGCACAAGCGCCATCATAGTGTAGATAGGTGCCGTTCCTGCCGCGGACGTGTTGCTCTCCATCTGCTCGTGAGAGGCATTAATCCAAAGGGCCCATCACACTAGAGACATTTGTTTCGTAGTTTTATGCACAACTCCACAAGTCGTTATCATTTCGACTTCATCGTCTTCGTCTACGATGTTAAGCCGATATTATATCATCAATCTCATGATTACAGTCCAAGCGGGACGATCAAACTGTGCACACAGTAGGGAGATGGAAACGACAAAAAAAAACTATCTTCTTTTAACTAACATATTATCTCTTACACCGTGCTTATGACGATGTGGTTGGGGTCGCAGTGACGCACCGAACGACTAGAGTTTGATCCAGGACGAATTTCTGAAATTGTCACGTCAAGTTTCGCTTCTACTATAGTATAACTAGTGTCTAATTTCTTCTAGACACGGTTTTTTTTCTTCTTATGGCACCATGTTTATCTAGTTTAATTTCCGAGTTTGAACTAGCACGCAGAAGTTGAGGACCACCACAAGCTCCTCGTCCAAGCTTAGTGGAGTACTCCTACTTGAAAGGAGACGCCGTCCCACCACGCGGAGTCGGCTTCCGTTACGTCCAGTTCCGCGATAACTACGGTCGTTGTGCTTCCGTCGTGGGTGTCGCACCACCCGCGTATGGAGCTGCGAATCGGAGACGAGATCGAGATTTCCTTCCAGGCAGCCAACTGAACTGGAGGTGGTGCTTGCCTTGGTGCACCATAATCAACCATGTGATTTTTGTACTCGACAGCTTCAGAGCTACGACTAGTCCTTCCTTCGGGGCCACGATTTTGTCTAGCTCGATCCATCCGAAGGCGGGATAGGTCGCTGCGTTGGAGATGACGTTAGCGGAGTAGTCGTACTTAAAAGGAGACACCGATCCACCACGCGGAGTCGGCTTCCGTCACGTCTAGTTCCACGATAACTCTCGTTGTGCTTCCATTGTGGGTGTCGCGCCAGCCGTGTATGGAGCTGCAGACCGGAGACGAGATTGAGATTTCCTTCCGGGCAGCCCACTGAATTGGAGGTGCTGCTTTGGTGGCACGATGACCAACCATGTGATGTCCCTATTGTAGAGGGTCCCATCCGGTTACCCGCCACTAGGACGGCCGGGCAAACGGGCACGCAGGCACGCAGGATTCAGATGGCCGCTGCTGCGTCCAACCAAATCGTGGTTTTGTCCGAACGCGAGCCAAATCGTGGGGCAGCTGGTCGTGCCGGATTTGGGGCTCGGGTCGGTGTCTCTTGTGTTGCATGGCATGATTTGGGTTCGGGAGCCGACCGACGGGAGGGGCGTGAAGCGCGGCATGTGTCTGGCTCCTTCTCGGCGGCTGCGCGCTACGTTTTCGTGATTCCCGCCCGTGGACCACCGATCGGTATCTATCGATGGTGTTTGGGATGGGCTCGGCTCCTCTACAGTCCTCTTATAACTGTACGTGTACTGTAGCTATAAGAATCCACCTTTAATTTCAATCGGACGGCCATCTTTTCGGCAGCGTTTCCTGGCCAAGAAAAAAGAAAAAGAAAAAGGACTCGTACGAGACCCACTCGCCTAGTGTCTTCTTCAGTCCAAACTCAGGTGCAGCCAGAGCAATGGCGGAGGGGATAAATTGCTGCGGTTACCTCCGCCGCTCCCCCTCCCCCAACTCTCTTTCTCTCTCGCGGGTATCAAACCGGACCACGGCAGGTGAAGCGGCGGATAAATGTGCAAAAGCTACACTTAGCCACTTAGGGTGGGTTTGGTAGGAAACATACTCCTTGGCTCGCATCGGGCTAGCAATTTTTAGCCCGTTTGCGCGGGAGATGCCACCGCTCGAGCTCCGGCTACCGCGGCGTTCGCGCGTGGCCGAATCACACGTTCTACGCCGAGAATCGCAGCGGCGACGAGCGCATCGGGCTCTAAACCTTCGAGACGGCGCACGAGGCGGTCGTCTGGCGGACGATGAATTTCCACGATGTCTGGACGCGGCAACAGGCGGAATCGCTCGTGCTGCCGCCTCCGGCCGTCACGCACGAGCAGCGATAGCGCCAGCGCGAGCTCGAGCAACGGCTCCTCATCGCGGAGCGCGACGAGCGCCTCCGCCTCGAGTGGGCGCGTCAGTTCTGGAGTACGTTGCCGCGATGGAGGCGTTCTACGACAAGACGGAAGATGAGAAGGAGGCGGCGAAGGCGGCGAAAAAGGCGGACCGGAAGGAGAGGAGGGCGAAGTGGGCGGCGAGGAAGAAGGAGAGGGAGGAGAAGGCCGCGAGGAAGGCAGAGGAGAAGAAAAACGGCTTTGGCCCATCGATGATCATCCTCTCCATCTCCTCCTCCTTCGAGTGGACATCCACTCCGGTGTCGTCGACAACTCCGGGCTCGTCGGACTTAGATTGGATTCCGAGTAGTTAGGCTAGTTTGAAAATAAATTTGGTTGTAGCGTCGAAGTTTGCAATATATTTTCATATTTCCAGTTAATTTTTACGTTTTGTTTGATCTGTTCTATATGCAAATATGTGCAAATTTGTTTTTCCGTGCAGCTTTTAACGCGTCTGCAAAAGCAGCAACTTAGCACTGCAATTTAGCGCGTCTGCAAAAGCAGTCAGCAGCGCTGTGTGATGCATCTACACAAATTTATAGTGTCCGATTTAGCGCATATGTTGGAAATGCTATTAGGATGAAAGACTAGACACAGGTGTTTGCTTCTCTCATGAACTAGCTACAACATAGTCGAGCTTCTTTTGCAGACCAGCGTACACTATGCACGAGCCAGATAACAACGAGAGGGAGAAACAAGGTCGAGCTTCTTCTTTTATCGTTGCTAGGAGATGAGTCCAAAAGGAAGATCATGGGCGTACACCTTGGACGAGCGGGTGAAGGAAGCGAGCAATTGAGGTCGAACAGATCGCTCGTTGGCACGTAGAAAGCCTTATGTGCGGGGCCTGTTTGGCGTCAATTCTCAAGAATCGGGAAATTTCCCATTAGTTTGCAGTTTGTTTCCAATTACCAGGGGAGTTTAAGGGAAGGAAAGAGAGCCATCCGATTGGAACGGATGGTCGATTCTAATAGCTACAGCACATGTACAGTTATAACAGTACTGTAGAGGAGCCAAGCCCGTTTGGGATAGGGAACGGACAGCGCGCGTGTGAGTCCCGCCTATCCTTTTGCGTCATTTGAGTGTCTCAGCGCTGCCACGATTGAATGTCAATGCATGTCTGTGGACCGTGGTTTGTCTGCTACGACGCAAAGAGCCCAAATAGTTGAACTACTCCCTTTACAATTACCACGCATCTAGTGATCAAATCTGTAGATAAAAATATCATATTCAATTTATACTGTGATTCAATATTGTGACCGTTAACACTTTTTTTTATCAAACTTTATAAAAAAATTAAACCAGAACGCGAGATAATTGTAAACACTATTCTTAATGCATTTATTCTAAATTAAGTATTGCGGGTTCAGTTAATTTTTTCCGAATTAAAGATCACACATTCCCTATTTATTGAAAAATAAATCATAGCAATTTGGTTTATTACAAAATCCCACAATCCCTCCACCTAGGGGCGTAACAAAAAAAAAAAAAAATGGTACATATAATTTCCAATTCGCATCCACACCGCTTTTGAGGACATGATATACACTTTTAAGAATTCATCGGATATTGATGCGCATTTGGATATTGGTCCAGAAGATATCCAACGGATACAGTAGCGGCTATCACTAGTAGGAAACTAGCTATATGTGGGATGATATTCTATGGCGCAACAGTTTTGCGTGCGCCACAGAATTTATTTTTGTGGCGCACCAGACAATGTGCGCCACGAAAATACCGTATTTTTGTGGCGCACCTGCCACGCCTGCGCCACAGAAATAAGGTAGGACCCCCATGCCAGCCCCAATCACTGGTTTCACTATTTCTGTAGCGCACAAAATCATATACGTCACAGAATTAAGACATTATGTGGCACACCGGTCATGGTGCAGTACAGAAATAAGACTTTTTGTGGCGTAGATGGGCTGGTTGTGCCATATAAAATTCACATTTATATGGCGCACATGAGCTCCATGCGCCATAGAAGACTTTTTTGCTCCCCAAGCAACTCCACAGCTCCTTGGATCATCTTTTTTAGCTCTGTAAAATACAAACAAAATAGATATAAATTTAAAAAAAAATCTTTCAAGATATCCATGTATTATATCATCTAGTACCACTGAAAATTAACAAACATGAATTTCGAATTTTTTTGCAAAATTATGTTGCAAAATCATCAAACTGGATTTCTGGTTGCATACGAACTCGAAAAAAAGCACAATATACCAAAATGACCGGGAGAAAAAATCTACATCCAAATTCACCCAGGTTTACCCGCTTAGCAAATTTTGAGAATTACCAAATTCGTAAGAAGAAAAAAGATACGACAAAGTCAAGATTTTTTCCTGCAAAAATAGAAAATTCGAAAAAAATCTGTGGCGCACCATATGCCCATACGCCACAGAATGTATACTAAAATTTGAATTTTGTGGCACCCTACTCCTCTCCTCCACTTTACTTTCCACTTCTCCTCACCTTCTTCTCATCTCCTCCACTTCTCCTTTTCTCCACCACTTCTCCTTCTCCTCTCCTCCACTTCTCCCACCTCCTCTTCTCCACCCGGCGACCTCCTCCGGCGAGCTCCTCTCCTCCTCCGGTGACCTCCACTTCTCCTCCTCCTCTACCTCCGGTCGGCCTCCTCCTCCCCCCTCCACCCAATCCGGTCGGCCTCCTCCTTCTCCACCCACCTCCGACCGACCTCCTCCTCCTCCACCCACCTTTGGTCAGGCTCCTCCTCCTCCACACACCTCAACCCACCCCACCAACCCACCCACCTCCATCAACCTCCAGCAATTTTTTTAAAAAAAATCCGGTAAAATTCTGGCGGCCCCAGATCTAGATCTGGCTGCCATTTTTTTCTAAATTCAAAAAAAAATATGCTGCACCACCGCCATTCTGTGGCGCACGTTGCCTGGTGCGCCACAGAAATAAAACTTTCCGTGGCGCATGGCGGCATGGGTCCGTGCCCCACAGGATTCTTATTTTTGTGGCGTAGATTCCGTGGTGCACCACCCATGCGTCACATAATAGCCTTTTTGGTGCGCCACTAATGAGCCTTTCTCTACTAATGTATGCATGTATGGTATTGATAATATTCAAAGGATATGAATTATTTGACTTTTTTGCGGATTATCCTACGTCCTAAAAGTGGATTATTCGATAATATTAACCGGACCTCAAATACCTAAACTTACCAGTTAGTCCATCATCCTAATTATATGAAAGTTACCTCCGCTATTTGTACCATGCTATTATCAGTAACATTTGCACTATTATTATTAATAAGTGTTAATGCATTGGGCTACCTTTGGATTATCATGATGTTCTGTGAGCACATAAGTTGTTGGGTTGTACGAACTAGTGTGTTGATTTGGCTATAGTATACTGCTACCAGCTTTTTGCTCATATTTTAAAAACGAACAAAAACAATCTTCCAATTATAGGTGTGTATTTGTTTAATTATGAGCTTCTGATTCTAGTCCGCACATAGTCCGCTATATATTTGGAACCCGATGTAATCCGCATTTAATTAGCATCCTACCATTATTCGCTAAAATCTGAATTCACCATAAAAGAAAATATGGTAAAGGAGGTTATGGAAAGAGCAATATACGATACGATATGATCCTTTTACACCCCTACCTCCGGGTCTCCCACCATGAGGCTAAACATCCAAAACTTCCTTAGCAACTACACCCTTTGTTCTCAATAGTACAAATGCCCGTGCGTTGCTACGGGTTTCCAAATTTCATTTTTCAATGTGCATATATAAATTCAAAATAAAAAATAATTCAGTGATATCATAATGTACTACAATATGATAATATCAAACGCAACAACAAGACATCATTATTTTGCATCTGCGTGATTCCAAGTTCTAGATCTTCTTATTACTCTTCCGCATCAAGTCCTACACCTATGTTATAGACTGTCACAAGTGTCAAACAACATGTACATATTCATAAATATCCGGAGACAACCTGGATTGAAGGCTCCTGGGTCAAACATACAAAAGATGCTTAGCAAAACTTCAATAATGGCTTGGGTAAAAATCTCCGTCGGCAGGCCGGTGGTGCGGATGCTAATTTTTTAGCCATCGATGTATCCTCATAAGAGATGGAGAGTATTTATTATGACGCTGAGAGTATTTATCCTCATGTGAACTTGTGAAGGGTATCTTAGAATACTCAAATACACGATGATGATCTCGATTACGACAATGATAGTGTAACCCACAAAAAAAAGATAGTGTGAATTTATATACGAGTGTTTGTATAGTATATTATTATAAAAGGAGAGTATTACAAAGAGACAAATGAATAGCCATCGGTCATCCACTCCCTTCGTCCTACCAACCACACATGAATTATCGTAGTGCGCCACCCCTTCCATCCGCACCTCGTCTCCGCGCCACCAACACATGACCCACCCCAATCTTGCTTGCCAACCTCGTCTCCGCCCCAGTTTACAATTCTTTGGCGCTACCCCCTTCCCCTTCCTCGAATTCTCTAGCGCACCACCCGGCCCAAGGACTCGCCAACATGCATTGCATGCCACCGTCCAACCTAGGGACTCGTCGTCATGCACCCCATGCCATCGTGGCTTAGGGCGCCAATTACCTCCCCTGTGCTCCGCCATATTTACCTTAAGTGAATATTTTGTAAGTCATAGAGAAGTTTACTACTGAAAATAAGCTAGTTAGTATATCCATAAAAAATTAAGCTCAAATATCATAGGAGAATCGTAGCATGTTACTAATGAGTGTTTGTTGTGTCCGTCTAATTTATCGTACTACCTCTGCCCATAAAAAGATGTGTGTTCAAAGACAATTCTTTTTTATTAAAAAAATGTCACATTTTTATATGACCATATTCCATGGATCTGGTCTCGTTATTAGCTTTCTCGTTTATTATCCTCAGAAACGGGACTACTTCCGTTGGAAGGGCTCGTTGCATTTCTCCTGCTGCTCCCTCTCCCCGGCATGTCATGGTCAGCGAGATATAAAAGCAAGAGATTACATTATGCATCAAAATAAGCATGAATAGATTCATTCTACACAATCTGATCTTGCCTAATAAACATGCATATTCTGTGTGGAACCATAACCAATGGCCAAGCTCTTGTGAGTTGTAAAAAGGCTACAGCTACTTCCCCTTGCTAGCTCATATTCTTCCCCTTACACACAGCGTAGTAATGATCCATTAACTCACGATTATGGATAATAAAGTATAGATTTAGCAGTTACTAATTCATATATGATATGAACCAAGTGAAAAGATTGCCAACCTTAAAAATACAAGGTTGGTTATAGACGTGAAAAGAACTCGTATAGATGACAAAATACACCCATATCTACCCGTTAGATCATTACAAGCAAATCTAAAATTTCAAATTTGTTTAAGCTTCAGTATGAATTAAGCTACTCCAATCCTAGAGCAAATATAGTACACCTTCTGAACCTATCACAGGATCGAATTTTTATATAACCCAGCTGTCCTGCAAGATTTGTTTGTGTTGCAACACAACACTCTGAACATTTACTGATCGATTACACACATGACAAAGCAGATGCATAACCCGGTCGTGAAGGGAGCCCAGGACGGAGCGGTGAGGCGAGGTCGGTGACACGGAAGACAGTGGAGGAGGTGCCACGCATAGCCTATGAAGGTCAATGAAAGTGAATCCACCTGAGAAATAGTAAATCAATGCAAGTGAAGGTCAATGAAAGTGAATCTAAAATTAGCATAAAAGTATTTTTACCATTAAGAATGTAGCAATCTGTAATGTTCTTGAACATTTAAAAATACCATTTACAACTCGCTGAAGCAGACAAGTTTTCAGGTCATTGCAATGCAAAATGTTTCGCCCCGGTCAACATCCAAAGTAAACTTTAGTAATCAATACATAAGACCAAAGCGGTAAATTTAGTAATCATCACATAATGTAAGCCCAAGGATGTTCGATTTACATGCATGCTATAAGTCTTTCCAACTCCAGTCTATATGTTTTTTCGTTTCAATGTAAACTTTGTCTTACAGAGAAACTAAAATTTTCTTTTTTCTGGAAGTAAAAACAGCAAGATCTGTCCTCAATTTAAAGAACCAAATAAGTAATTCATTCACATAAGTGTTCTACAACGTGTAGCATATTTAAATTCGTTCCTCTATGAATTACAATCTATAAGAATCCAAGAGCAACTTGTAATCATCTGAGGGTTCCCGACAAATAGAGAAGCAGTTGTTCAACCACCAAACATTACCCTTTACTGAAAGTAGTCTATAAAAGGAGACACCATGTGATTAACTATCATTTTGGAAGATCCATGGAAAAATTGAAAAATACTGACTCAAACCACCTTATCACGTGTCTAATCTGCAAAGAACTTAAGATGTCCACTTTTAAAATGACAAAGGTATGCTACATGCACTAATTTGCATATTTTTAATCCACTAATTAATTAAGGTTCACGAATAACAATCTTTCTTTATGTCTGCAAAGGTTTGCAAATATCATCTTTGTTTACGTACTACTTTTGTTTTGTGCTAGGCTGGGATCGGAGGGCCACTTATTGATTGTGATGGGAATTTTATTGGCATGGAATTGTACAGCTCGGAAGAAACTCCGTACCTGCCCAGGAATGTAGTGCTTGAAGTCTTAAGGAGTTTCAATGCAAGGCATGGTAATTTCCATATTCAGGATGATTTTTGTATGGTTTGCAAGTGCTTTTTTATGCACCATAGTATTGAAGTCGGAGAGATGCATTTGCCTTCACAAGACCTGCGTCCTCCTTTTATTAGTGTTCCTAACTAAATTTTGGGTCATTACATTCAGAGTGATAAAAAAGATCTGGGTCAGTTTCTCTTGGTTGTTCAGGTTACTTCTAATTTAAAACTCATACCGGTTGGTAAAGTCCCAACTTGCTTTTACTTGAACCATGTGTTTCAATTTTCTTAGACATATGAATACACCGTTGTGCATGCTTTGGAACTTTTCACGGTGTTTATCGTTCAAGCCTTTGAAATTATAGAAATTTTGATTTATGTGTAGGGCTGATGCTACTGCTCTCATCAACGATCATAACCAAACATGTATTACTCCTTCAGTGACACACCTTTCATATGTATGCCTGCTATTTGGTCTAGATAATTTTGATTTAATTCTCCAGTCCAGATCTATTAAGCAAAGGGGGTGGGGATAAGGATGTACCTTGTCTTCAACTGGGAATTTCCATCCGCGCGCTGTGAGGCCACCCTGTGGCTTTGGACCACGAGTCTGTGGAGGCAGTCCTCCAGCCGATGAACCAGGACTGCTGCCTAGGCTTAGCATCGTTGAAGACCTCAGCCAAGGGGAGATGGCCGGGAGTAGTGATGTTGGTGCGGCAGCGGCCGTGGCGATCGCGACGGTGAGAAGATCGCCGGGCACCACAACGGGCCGCTGAGAGGAATCTGGGAGGTTAGAGGCGCCCTTGTTGGAAACAGTAGTTATTCCTACTGTAGCTTCTTGACGAAACTAAAAATTTATAAGCAATGCATACCGTTTGATCAACAATTTATCAGATAACAAGATAAAATACTCAGATACCATGGTCACTGTACTCATTTAGACATACTTACTGTAGTAAATAGACTGTTTGATGTGTGCTTCCTAAACAGAAACAATGCCATGTTTTGGATCTAAAAACATATGCCCCTATTTGTAATAGGCTGGGGTCAACTTAGGCTGGGAGAATCTATTATGATGTTATCCTAAAGTCTGTTCAGCATTGTGAAGTTTTTAAAATGGGTAGTTCAGGGCCATTCATAGGGCCAACATTCAGTCATTCAGTCTGCAGCATATGCATGATAATTTTGAGTAAAACAACTACAGAATATCCAAGAAAAATGTCAACTACTCTATACCAGATGAAGAATGTACAAGGTTGATCAAAAAAACTATAGGTAATTAAGCAGACCGGTAATAAAACTGATGATTTCAATCTGGAGCACCATACCTAGTGATCTCGTCATTGCACACTGCAATCACGACTGTGAAGTGCTGCTACATTACCATATTGATCAGAGATTGTGTTTTAAATTGACAACTTAGTTCTACAAATTGTTTGCTAGAAGAGCTCATTTATCATCATGTGGGGAAGGTAGGATTGATAAATAAAGTTTAGATGCATAAATGCAACCTGCTCCAATGAGAAACAGACCACTCCTATTGTTCGTCACTAATTGCAGCAAACACATTCAGTAGGTATATATGCTACGATAGTCGACAAATACTTAGCAAATAAGGTAGATAGTCTCACCACTGTCAATGGCTTCTTGAATTAGCTTTTGTTGCCTGATTTGTTTTAACTCTTGCGTGCCCAAAATCCTCTTCAATTTCAAGACATAGTAGCAGTTTAGTAGTATCCGAAGGAGTAGTTTGCTTGTTTGCATTAACTGGAGGGTATAGAACAACTAAAAATAGCAAAAGTTGACCTCACAACATGAATCTGAAATCTTATAAACATAAGTAAATCTAGGTGACAGAAGATCAAGAAAATGCACTTGTAATTCTAAATGTAACCATTGAATGATAGTAACAGTTTCAATCGAACAGAATCGGAAGATGATATCTGAAGTCATATGTTATTTCAATGGAGTTGCGCATGTGTGTTCCACATAAGCAGTCAACTGAACATAGGTGGTAAGAGAGAAGAAGAATCAGTACATGTCATGCTCGTGATGAACCTCTGACTTTGAGCGGACATGGTCCATCTATTGAAGAACAAAAAAATTCACAGATATTGGCATCTCATCAAAGAATACTGCTATTTGACAATCATATACAGTTAGCAAATGCAGAACTTAGAGATAGTAGTAGTGCAGTACCAAAGAAATTCAGACTCAAATGAGCGGTAGTGCTGTGAGGTCGACACCACACCAGAAGTCCTGAACTGGAGGACGGCAGCTGTGCACGGCTCCAAGCTCATTGGGCGAAATGGGTGCTGACGGCTGCCTCCATATAATAGAGATTTGGGGCAGAGGAGCGCAGGAGAGTGCTTCCGCTTGAACGGGATCCCGTGGAAATTGACCTGAGGAACTTGAACGAGATCCCACGGTCGAGCACCTCGTCGAGGTGGGCAACGGCTGCGCGACCTCGACCTCCGCATCTAAGATGTGGACGATCTGGCGCCGCTCGCTCGCGCGCCTCCGCCTCATCTCGCTGGACCTCTACGACTCTACGAGTGCCCCGTCATGCGGGCCAGGCACTACAGATCCAGGGTCTTGGGCATGATCCGGACACTCAAGTACCTTGACAAGTTGGAAACCGACGAGAACGAGGGGCCGGAGTCGGACGATGACGACGATGGGGATGGCGAGGGCGAGGGCGACGACGAGGGCGAGGAAGACGACGAGGGCGAGGAAGACGACGAGGGCGACCCTGGGAGCGGCAAGGTGGCCAACGGGGGCGTCTGGCATTCCTGGGGCCGTGTGGCTGCGGAGTCCGTGCCGGCCACAACAGCGATGAAACCCTACGCGAGATGGTTGGGGAAGGAGTGGCGACGGTGGACGTCCTCGTTAGGCCTGGCCCAACTGCGTGCGACGAAGGGCTGGAAAAGGAATGATGGATCGGTGGGAGGGCAAAACCGTCTAAAAATATATGTAGGACGAAACCTTTGACCGGAGGAAACAGAACCAGTTCCTCCTTTTTATATGGAAAACGCTGACGTTCCCTCGGGGGAACAGCGTTCTGATCCTCCGGATGCAGCGCCCGACCGTGTCCCTGTGGGGCCCACGTTATCTCTTCCCTGACTCAGCTTCTTCTTCCCCAACGAGAAAAATATCTGCGCTGTCTCTTCCCCAACTTTCGGCGAGGCAACTCCGATTCCTCCCAGACTCCTCCGCGCCCCCCCGCTGATTCCCACACGCTGCCGTTCCTCCGTCGCCGGAAGTCGGCCAGCTGCTCCCTCTCTCGCCGCACGACGGCCTGCTCCTCACCTCGCAATCCCGAATCACTGGGATGTGAGACTTGATGACTGCGACAACGTTGCAGAGGACATCGATGTTGCGTCGAGGGAGGACCACCTCGACCGCGAGACCGGGTCCTAGAGACGGCGACCCTGCAGCGGAATCCGGCGGCGCTGTGGTGGCTGGCTGCGATAGGATATCTCGAGGCCCTGCTAGGGCCATACCCGTGATGCTTGAAGCGGCTGGCGGCGGCGCTGCTACAAGCCGCCGCCGGCGTTGCTACAACCTCTGGCGCCGCTGCTACAACCGCCTAGCGCCACTGCTACAATCCACCGGCGGCGCTGCTACAATCAGGCGATGCCGCTGCTACAACCGCCCGGCGGCGCTGCTACGAGAAGGCGACACCGCTGCTACAATCCGCCGGCGGCGTTGCTCCCACGAGCGGTCGGCGTTGCTCCCATAGGCCGGTGGCGTTGCTACTCTAGGCCGCCGACGTTGCTGCCATAGGGCGGATGCATTGCTACTCTAGGCCATCGCCGTTGGTACTCTAGGCCGACGACACTGCTACCATAGGCCAGCGGCACTGCTACTCTAGGCTGTGGGCGTTGCTACTCAAGGTCGCCGGCGCTGCTGCAAGCGGCCGGCGATGTTGCTGCAAACGGCCACGCTGGCGTCTTCTTTGGCTTCGGCAAAATCTGCTGATGCTTTGAGAGGCGGCGGTGGTGCGGCGAGCTGTGGCCGAAGGTGCTGCGGGCGACGGTGCTGCCGGCGACAATAGCGATGATGCAAGCGGCAAGCAAAAGTTCTACTAGGCCTTGCCGGAGGTGCTACGGGCGATGGCGGTGACGGTACTGCGAGCAGCGGCGGCGGCGGCAGCGCAGCAGTCTCGCCGGACTTCTGTTAATATTTTGCAGTAGAGTTGGAGCACGATGCGCTGGGTCCACCCACGTGGTGAGAGATGGACAAACACGTCTATACGCGTTGTACTCGGTATATTCAACGAACGAACTCGCATGGTTGACCTCATCTAACGGCTAGCGAGGCGGGGGATCGGATGTTTAATCCCCCGGGGGACGCTCAGCAGTCCCCTTTTTATATAGTAGAGAAAGAGTGGACGTTTCAGTTTTTCAAGAGAGATTAAAAAAATTGCATGAAAAAAAAGTGCAACTCATCATTTATTCTCTCTTTAATTTTCCACCATGTGAGCTTGATTTCCGTGCAATAAAAGAGAAACAATTTTCTGTGGATTCCCGTACTAAGTGCATTGAAAAATGAGAAGTACACTCTTTTGACAACAAATTTATAACAAAATTTTCACTTATTTAAGGACGGAGGGAGTAGAAGGCTAAACATCCAAACTTCCTTAGCAACTAAAAATTGAACCAACAACTCTAGTACTTAAAACAGACTAGATTATACTTCTCTTTAATCTCCAAGCCATCTAAAGAACCAACCAAATAAACATTCTTAACATGTCCATCTCGATAACGGATAGATATACTCTGGGCCCTCTCGGTGAAATGTCGTCTGATTAGCTTGCAAGCATATGAATGGTTCATAAGAGATGACATGCCACAGTACGAGTAAAGAGTACTTGTCGGAGATGAGGTTGAACAAGGTATGGAGATACCGATGATCAAACCTCGGACAAGTAAAATATCAAGTGACAAAGGGAATCAGTATCGTATGTAAATGGTTCAATCGATCACTAAGTTATCGTTGAATATGTGGGAGCCATTATGGATCTCCAGATCCCGCTATTGGTTATTGGTCGGAGAAGAGTCTCGACCATGTCTACATAGTTCACGAACCGTAGGGTGACACACTTAAAGTTTGATCTCGTTTTAAGTAGATATGGAATATGGAATGGAGTTCGAATGCTTGTTCGGAGTCTCGGATGGGATCCAGGACATCACGAGGAGGTCCGGAATGGTTTGGAGAATAAGATTCATATATAGGAAGCCATTTTCTAGGTTTGAAAATGATTCGGTGTATTTATGGAAGGTTCTAGAAGGTTCTAGAAAAGTCCGGAAGAAATCACCATGGAAGGTGGACTCCACCAATCTTGGCCGGCCAGCCAAAGGGAGGAGGAGTCCCAGGTGGACTCCACCTGAGGGGGCCGGCCACCCCACCAAGGAAAGGGGGGAGTCCCACCTTGAGTAGGTTTCGTCCATATGGCAGTTTTGGAATTGGGGTCTTATTCGAAGACTTTGGGCAAACGCTTGGGGTTCCACCTATATAATGAGGGGGAGAGGGAGGGTGCCAGCCACACCAACACCACCTTGGCCCCACCCCTCAAGGCACCCAGGCCGCCGCCCCCCTCTCCCAAACCCTAGCCGCCTCCCTCCTCCCACCTCTCCCGCATAGCTTTGGCGAAGCCCTGCCGGAGATCTCCACCACCACCTCCACCACGCCGTCATGCTGTCGGGATTCCAAGGAGGATCTACTACTTCCGCTGCCCGCTGGAACGGGGATAAGGACGTCGTCATCAACACCGAACGTGTGACCGAGTACGAAGGTGCTGCCCGACTGTGGCACCGTCAAGATCTTCTACGCGCTTTTGAAAGCGGCAAGTGATCATCTTCTGCAACAACGAGATCTAATCTCGTAGACTTTGGAAATCTTCGAGGGTTAGTCTCACGATCTTCTCGTTGCTCCCATCTTCTAGATTTCATCTTGGCTTGGTTTTCGTTCTTGCGGTAGTAATTTTTTTTGTTTTCTATGCTACGAATCCCATCCGGTGGTGGTGGTGGTGGCGGCGGTGGTGGTTCACCTACACCTCCTTCACGTCAGTCGACGCCACCCCCCAATCCACAACCTCCGGCGGGTAAGCAGCTGCCGCCCCCCGGTCCTCCTCCGGCGGGTACGCCGCCCCCCAATCCACCTCCGGCGAAGAAGCAGAAGCAGGCGGACAACAAGGCAACCCGCTCCTGGACTATTAACCCGGACCCTTATGTACCTAAGACCACAAAGGTACCAATGCCATCACTGAGGCCTCTCCTCCCAAGGCCTTGGGAACTTATTGTCGAGGAAACCAATGTGGTCGCGACTGCTCAGCATGAGAAATGGAAGGCGGATATGAAGGCGAAAAAAGAGCCTAAGCCCAAGCCAATATTTACTGAGAAGGAAAAGAAGTGGGCTAAGGATTTTTTGACGACACCGTCCCAAGTCGAGCGAAATATGCCAGATGACTATGGACGTGAAATTCGTAGGCAAGAAGAAATATTAGAAAAAGCGGAGGCGGGGAAGAAAGCCTTGGAAGAGAAGGAGAAGAAAGCCTTGGAGGATAAGAAAGAAGAAAGTAAAAAAAGCGGGAAACAAGTTGCCCAGCTCTGGAAACAGAATAAACAATCGACCCCCCCCCCCCCTCCCCCGCTCATAGTGCAAGTCGGTCCGGATGCTATGACATTCTCCTTCAGAGCTGATATGGATAAGGACTTTAAACTAATGGACCCAGCTATCATATCACCTGCTGGAGCATAGGGAATGACTGTAGAGGAGGCCAAAGAAAGAGCGACCGAGTTCGGTATGACTCTTCGTGCATGCTTAGGCCTTGAGGATGCGCCAATAAGTGATGTGGCATTTAAATATGTGCCGAATGGGCTTCTCGTCGAGTCTAGGCAGGAAGCGAGTCTACCAACACAAATGCATAATATGCTACGTTGGTACAAGAATATCATAAAAAAATAAGGTCGGCAAAGAATATATTTATGCGGAAGTTAGAGAGGAGCATCACTTCAAACAGTACTCTGTACAAGTTCATATGAGTGAATTGTTCCAGCTGTTCAATCTGCGCGAGCTCGACAAATCTATCATCAATTGCTACGTTCTGTAAGTGATTTATTTCTACCTCGATCATCTCGTTCTTCATTGCCTGCATTATATATATTGTCCTAACTATATTGTTGTGTACGCTATGCAGAATGAAGCTTGCGGAATGCAAAAAAAAAGAAACATCTATGATGTTGGGTTCATTGACCCACATATCGTTAATGGATATGTGTTAGAAAGATACCCCCAAGACGTGGAGAGAGACTTGTAGAAGTTTCTTAAAGAGCAGCAACTCAAAAGTCAAATTCTATTTCCTTACCATTTTGGGTGAGTGTTTCTATCTTGTGCACATTCTCTTTTGTTTACTCCATGCATAGTATGTCTAATCGATGAGTTATGCATGACTGTGCATATAACGTGTCCGCAGGTTCCACTGGATTCTGCTAGTAATTGAATTTCACACCTCCAGAGTTCTCATCATGGACTCTCTGAATATGGATTCAAAGCTTTGGGTCGACATGAGATTAATGCTGCGAAAGTAATTATTTTCAGTCATTTGCATTCTATATCGATCGGCCTCTTTGATTCATTTCCTAATATCAAGTAACTAATAACTCCCTTGTTTATTTAATTTTATTTGCCCTGTAGGGTTTGGAAATGGTTCAAAGATAAAGTAACCGATGATTTCAAAGATGACCTAGAATTTAGAAGGTTAGTTAATGTGGATACTCAACCACCGGGGACCAATCTATGTGGATACTATGTTTGTGAGTTCATCGGGAGACACACCCCTGAGCGGAGGCCGTCGGATAGCAACGTGCGGAGGAATGCCTTGCGGAAGAAGCTTAGTCCAGAAGCTCGCTTCCGACCAATTCAAGAGAAATTAGCAGGATTTTTTGTGAGGAAAGTCCTCCATCCTAAAGGAGAACACTATTACGAGGACGAAGAACTTCTGATGCCGTAAATTGTGTATGGAAACTTGTTTGAAGTTGTATATGGTCACCCGAGATTGAATATATATTGTATATTCCTTTTGAATTGTTCTTGTTTGCAATTTCTAACTTGTTTGAAATTCTATATTCATATGCATCAACGTGTAAAGTGTATATAGTAGCGTAGAATACGTGTACTGAAACTTCTTTGAAATTTAAATAAAACATAAAATAAAATATAAAATAAATAAAACACAACAAATTAAAAAGAAACAGATTTAGGGGGGCTAAAACCCTAAACCTGCGGAGACCTTTAGTCCCGGTTGGCCTGGCGAACCACGACTAAAGGTACTCCGCCCCGACGAGCGTCTGCCGCCCACGTGGATGGGGCTTTAGCCGCGGTTCGTAAGCAACCGGGACTAGGAGGCAGCTGCGAACCGCGATTAAAAGCCGTTTTTCTACCAATATTAGTGTAATTAGCTAAAGAAAAACATATCGACGAACATAGTGGCAGAGCAGGAGGTAGCAGATGTACTACAAACGTCTGCACGGGTCGAGCCCGTGAACCATATACTTCGAACTACACGCATAAAACCCTGCACTTAGGGCATCTCCAGCGGCGCGACGCATTTCGGACGTCGAAACGGACGCGTCGTGTCCGTTTGCGTCGGGCCAAATGGTCGAAACCGTCCGGGTGTCCGTTTGCGTTGGGGGGTGACTCCAGCGGCACGACGCATATTTTTTTCATTCATACGCTATAATTTTACATGAGATAAAAAGGACATAAAAGCGTGCTAAAATACGCGCTGTCTACTGGTCGTCGTCGCTGACGAGGTCAATCAGCTGCGGCGTCGGCCATGGAAGCTCGTACGCCGGCGATGGAGGAGGTACCGCCGCACGGGCTGGAGGCTGTGGCCAGGGATCCCACGCAGGAGCAGCAGGCGGAGCGCAGACGTTGGAACGCGTCGGCATGGCCAGAGGAGTCGCCGGCCTCCCCTGCGCGAGCGCTGACTCGCGGAGCTGGATTGCGAGCCCGTCCCACAAAGCGAGCTCGTTGAGCTTGTCCTGCTCGCTGTTGGCCAGTGCCATGGCAATGGCCTCCTCCTCTGAAATGCCCGGCGGCTGGGTCTCCGGATCCCACGCCGGTCGGCCGTCGTCGTGGTCGTACTGCGGCATGGTCACGTCGCCGTCGTCGTCCTCGTCGCCGTCCTCGTCCGCGTCCTCGTGGTCGTTCTCTTCTTCTTCGGCGGCGATCTCGCGCTCGAAGTAGTCTACGTCGGCGAGGTAGGCAGCGCGGCGCCGCGCGTCGAACTCCCACTTCCCGAAGGAAATCCAGTTGTAGGAGTTTAGCGCGTACGCCGGATCCTCCCGCAGATCCGGCGGCAAGACCGCGCGGCGGCGGTGCACCTCATCCCGCCGCTCTCGGCCCTCGCGCGGCACGGGGGGGGGACCGGCACGCGCCGCGAGTTCAGGTACCAGCCCCCTCCCGGCAAGTTCGCGTCCGGCCATGGTACCGGTCGGTTTTCCTCCCATAGCTGCCGCGCGAGGTTAACGCGGACGTACCGGCCGACCCGTGCCTTCTTTCCGGAACGCGAGCCGCTAGCCTCCTGGTCGTCCTTCGTCTTCCGGAACGGCCAGCATTTCTTCCCCATGGCGTCGGTGTGGTGGCTACTGTGGGATTTTGGCAATGGTTTTGGTCGGGGAAATGGGCGCCGGCAGCGTCCCTTTAAGAGGCTCCGACGCCATCTCGCCTTCAATGGCCTGCCAGTGCAATGCCTACTAGCTGCGCACGCTCGCGGAAGTCGAGTCACACCATTAACGCGGCCCCTGCAAAGGCTGCATCGCGCCGCCCAGAAAAGACGAAGCAGTTGTGCCGCTGCCAGGCAGGCCCGCACGAGGACCGAGCGGACACTTTGCGCGTCCGCGCAGCGTCCGCCGAGACGCAAACCTGGCGCATATTTGGGCCAGGTTTGCGTCTCCACGGATGGCCCGGTCACTTTGCGTCGCTCCGCTGGAGGTGGTGCCAGACGCATTTCCAGTCACGGCGGACACAAACGGTCGCTCACGTCGCGCCGCTGGAGATGCCCTTACACCGGAGTCGATAGCAGATCGATCTAGCGCGAACTAATAATGAGCACGTAGAGGCCAAACCAAACCAGGTCGATATGGTCCTCCTGGATAATGGCGTACACGGTGCTTCTGCCATCGGTGCTGCATCGGTGCTGGCTGCGCTATCTCCTGGTCCAATGACACCATGCGCATTGTACACGGAAGGGACCATCGCAGCCATCTCGCAATTGCAGGGAGGCTACTGAAACACTGCACGTACGTATGCATGGCCTGCTTGCTGCTTTGCGTTTCCTGCACGGTCTAACCGCCCCGACCTGGCCGTTGGGATCCCATTTTCCATCTTTATGTTGCAGTGGGAGGTACTCGTCTTGGTCCATATCTATCGCCATAGCTTTTCAGGTCCGGCACCAGGGTGAAAATTTTGCTCCGGTGCGAGGAAACGGTAGATTTCATTGATGGCCCAGCTACACTTTTGCTGGATGTAAATGTGTTGCGTTGTTTTGCTGCTGACACAGTAGACCGTCAGCGTGCAGGGCCTGAGCATGCATATGTCTACATGCAGCCTTACACCAAAAGTAAATGATTATCGTGACAACGTTGCTACTGTAGTACCTCCTGGCAGTATAGCATGTGGACATGGTTCTCGATCGTTTTTCCAGGCAGAGCATATCCATATCTATCTCGCATGTTGTTTATGATGCACGCATATGCATGGAAATTTTGTAGGTACACGGAGCCCGGCTATCTACTCCATAGACTTAAGTCAAACGGAAAGTGCTTTTAACTCCTTAACTTCAGTGCTCTCGTCATTTAATTTTTTTTACGAGTTATCAGCTCCGTAGATTGAAGTCGCGCCGCTGGAGATGCCCTGATGCACGCATATGCATGGAAATTTTGTAGGTACGCGGAGCCCGGCTATCTACTCCGTAGACTTAAGTCAAACGGAAAGTGCTTTTAACTCATTAACTTCAGTGCTCTCGTCATATAAAAAAATTAAGAGTTATCGAAAAGCTGAAAATAATTCTGGAAAATGTTAATGATTCATCACACAATCTTGCAAAATCTTAACCCAAAATTCTTCTTATTTTGTGGTAGACAAAATTGATACAACCTACTATGTTTTGGAGATTTGAAAATGTATTACTCAGGTCTACGCTTTTGTCATTTTTATGTAGCTCAGAATATGAAGTATCTAGAATTGATATTTTGCATGTTTGTAGGACACATCATTAGCAATATGCGGATTTTTTCAGAATTTTTGAAAACTCAAAAATATGATTTTTTTTAAATGAGAGGACATGTGCCCATGTGCATCAAATCTCTATTCTTATTTTCATTCAAAAATAACCATCTCTTCTCGCCCAATATAGGTACGAAACAAGGGTAGTGGAATACTTCTTTTCTCCCAGAGAGGCACATATGCTACTTTGATGTGGATGAATGATCCATTATCGTTTTGCATACCAGATGATATATGGCGTCACTGATGCGAGTATCAAATAATGCCGCAAATTGTTTCCACATGAAGATAGTATATATATTTAAATGTTAATAGTTGTTAGTCCTAAAGAAATTCACTTCGACTCCCGGAAGCTTTTCTATCTCTTCTTTGAAGAAACTGAAAATGGGATTCCAACATTGTTTGATGTATGTAACTGATCATTTATTTTCAGCACATGTTGCAGATCATGCATAATAAAAAGATAAATAAATACCCTAGGGAAACATTTTCGGAAACTCAAAACTGATCCCAGGTGCATCTGCAACCAGTATGTATACAATATATTCAAAAAATAAAAAACTAACGAATTTTTTGCATGTAGAGGAACATGTTCTATGTGCACACATAAAGTTTCACATAAAACCGACATTTTTTGTGCCTTGTGTAAAAATACAAAATAACGTCTCAAGAAATGAATTATTTAGCACCAAAATTTGTCTTTTTTACACATGGCACAAAACATGTCGGTTTTTTTTTGCTGAAACAACTTTGTGAGCATTAACATGTCAAGATATACTCAAGATATTTTTTTTGTAGTTTTTGATATTTTGAAATATTTTTAAAATGCATTTCAAATAAAGGGTGCATATGCACATGGGTGGAGAAACACCCTGTCCAAACATTTTGACTAACATATAAAAAATATATGCAATTGACACTAAAACTGAACTCATTGTCCAATTATTTTTTTGAAAAGGGATATTTTGTTTTGAAACGCTTCATTGTCCAATTATAGCTTCATGAGTAACCAAACAACTTCTATCACATGGGCCCGAGTTAAGAAAAACATGATAATGGATCTCCATGAGAACAAAGGCATCCGGTCGATCCGTATCTATTTACTTTGTGTTTCAAATTTAGTTAAAACCTAACATGATCAAATTTGACTAAGAATATAGAAGAAAGTATTAACATCTATTATACCAAATGCATGCGATATGAAAATATACATTACGGTGATTCTAACACTACAGATTTTATATTGTATATATATGGTGATTTTTTTCCCTAAAATAGTTAATTAAATTTGACAGAGTATGACTGTTACTAAAGTTTGATATTTTTAGAGAAACCTATAATAATATATTTACCAACGGAGGGTATTGTCACATGTGTAGATATGGGGAAGAGCTCATGTTTATGGAGAGCAATGTTAAATCCTGGGTTTGCATCGATCTGCGTGTTTGAATCATCTAAACACGTGCAATCCGTCAGACTCTCAGCATGTCTAGTCAATCCTAGCATGCAAATGCAATACTATCGTGCTTCAAGTAAAAACCAAGGAGGAGGAACAAGATACAGGAACATCAATCAAATCTTTCCAAAAAGTTCACGTCTGACTCTAGGGAGTAGTGAGTCAGCTCTGCCTCCTTTTTCGTTTTGGCTCTTTCTTTTGGCTGACGAGCAAACAAGCAAGCAGACTCTGAATATTTTTAGGATGGTGAGACACGAGACGATGGGCACGTACCGCTTGATGCTTCCCCATTTCCGGTTGGGTGCACAAGCGCCATCATGATAACGTCAAGATGACCAACCCAAACGGCCCATGACAAGGAGCGAGCAAGAGGGAGAGCCATACAGTATGTTCCATATAGTTTTCCATAGTTTAATGCATAAGTTATTATCATTTGGACTTGGCATCCAATTAACATTCATTATCTTGGTTTCGTCATCTACTCTGTGTGGGCGATTTACACAAAAATAACCCTTTATTGTAACTATAGCACAGACTGATCCTCTGGTCAAACTATTTCACTCATCTAACCCTTTTGTGTAGCGCCCTCACATCGGCGCCACATCCCACTGTGTGGCGTCCGTGCCTGCGGTGTCACTCTCCCAGCCGATGTGGCGCCCTCGACGCTGACGTGTGCGCCGATCTGATGTGGCAGGATGTGTGGCGCCGCTCCCATCGGCGCCACACGGTGAAACTATGGCGCCGCTCGGAAGGGCGCCACACATCCACTTATGTGTGGCGCCCGAGCCGCCCCCAGCCCGAGCCATCCTCACATCTCTCTCTGTTTCTTGAAGAACAGGCGCGCGGCCGGCGGTTCCTCCTCCTCCCCCCTCTCCCCCCACCAAATCTACCACCAAATTATCATATCTGCTCGGCCAATCTCTTCCCCATCCATTCCTCAAGGTAATCCCCTTCGAATCTTTTCCATTGATCCACTAATTTCATAGACCTTGCTAGATTTGGACATGAACCCTAGACATAGAATTTTTTTTGGTGGACTCTATATTGTAGTGTATGTGTTGAAATTCATAGCCTCATGTATGCATGTGTTTGAACCATAGATTTGTTGAAACCTAGATATGAAATTTCACATGTATGTGTTGAAACCCTATGTATGTATGTGTTGAAATGTGTAATATTTGCCTAGGAAATGCATTCAAATGTGTTACATATGCCTAGTATTTGTGATGGAATAACTCATATTTGTTAGGAATGGCTCATAATATGGTGTTTTCTCCCTAGATATGTATGTATATGTATGTATGTGATGTATGTGTGATGGCTTATTTGGATATATTCTCATGTATGTGTTGCTCATATTTATCAGGAATGGTTCATAATATGGTGTTTTATGTAAACATGCAGGATGGTGTATCTCATAGATAAAGAGTATGACAGGGAACACCGGGCTTTTCATATGACAGAGAGGAGAAGGGTTCTTCACCCTTTGAAGATTCGTTACCATGGCACAGTAGATATTGCGTATGACGAGAGGTACACGCAGTTCATCCAGCCTACCGGTCTTCTCCCGTTCATCTCGCTTGTAAGCCGTGGGGGGGGCGAACATGAACGCCGCGGCACTCACCGCCCTTGTCGACCGGTGGAGGCCGGAGATGCACACCTTCCACTTGAGGGTCGGCGAGATGACCCCTACTCTTCAGGATGTTTCCATGATCCTTGGACTTCCTATTCAGGGCGACCCACTGTGTATGAACACAACTTCTGATGGGTGGCGCGGACAGATGGAGGACCTTATTGGCATGGCTCCTCCGGCGCCAGAATATCCAAAGGAGAGAGCTCCCGCCGGTGCACCTTTCGCTTGGATCAGGACTCACTTTTGTACTTGCGCGCAAGGGGCCAACGAGCACACTGTCAGGACGTACACCCGTGTGTACTTGTGGTATATGATTTCGAGGACTCTCTTTCCTGAAAGTGGTGGGAAGTTGGCCAATTGGTGTTGGCTCAAGGCGCTTACGGTGTTGGAGCACCCGTGGAGTTGGGGAACAGCTGCACTTGCCTACCTCTACCGGCAGGTTAAGATTTGCTATCTGTACTATTCTTCTATAGTAGTCTGCTAGACAAAGTACTAACCCAATGTCTTATGTACGCAGTTGGACGAAGCTTGTCGCAGGAGTGAGAGCGGCGGTATTGGTGGATGCTTGCTCCTACTTTCCGTATGGAGCTGGGACCGCCTATTAGTTGGATGACCCAGGATACTCACAGAGAGGCCATGGCCTCATCACCGGAATAACCCTGATCGGGAGCCGACTTGGGCATATCTTTGGGACAATGTCTCGGAGATGACGAGCGATCCAAAGATCATGTACAGGCACTACACCGAGGAGTTGTACACTCTTACCGCTGAGCAGGTAACCGATTTTAATCCATCACTCTTTTGCAATGCGAGTTCATAAATTCTACTGGTATGTTGTAAATTCTGAAATATTTGTATGCTGTTGGTGGATTGGGAGCCATATGGTACCTATTACCATATTGGCGCGGGGATGGCTGGCCTCAACCCCAAGTGCATGGAGGAGGCGCGTTTTTGGCGTATGCGCTGCTCACTCATATGCATGTGGCTTGTTGAATACCACCAACCGCATAGAGTGATGAGACAGTTTGGGCTGTATCAGGAGTGCCCACCTCAGTGGCAAGACACGGACCACGCGCTTCATAGGTAAACTTCTTGAATCATGCGATGGAAGCTTGTTGCTTGAATCGATAGAATCTAACTTCTTCATTCTTGCAGGCTTGATAGGCAGCGGCAGAGAAAGATCACAAATTGGCATGTCCAGCATAGAGGCCACGTCATAGCGTTCCAACACTGTTTGGAAACGATACAGAATGCTGGCCATGTGGAGATTGTCCCTCATGACATGGCCGCTTTCAACAACTATCTCCAATGGTTTCATCAAAGCACGCGTATCGAGTTAGTGAACCCCGCGTATGATGACGACATCTTGGACGACCCCATCGAGTTCTATGAGGTTGCACAAAGCCAGCACGACATGACTGCTCGCAAAGGGAGATCAACTTCTATTGCTTCCGAGCTGAACTTCGTGGTAATGTATTCTCTCATTAGCTAGTACTTCATCTATATTGCCATGTGCTGGTTCAAATTGTGTATAATATGTTTGTCACAGCGGTCCGAGATCAAAAAAACTGCTGAGGAGTGCGAAGTTATTTGGGATCAGAGCTATAGAGATGAAAAGCCTATTGGACCATTGCGGTATTTCATTAAGGTATGATCACCTTTGAATGAAAGCTATTATGTTCGGGTGGCTTTGTAACCATGACTTCCATGACGCAGAACACTGCACAAAAGATGCGGCGGTTAGCCAAGTTGCTAGGTTGTCGCGACGGCGAAATTGCTACATCCTCTTCTGAAGATGCGGAGGTATGGACTACTTTGTTGATGTCAAACATGTGCTTACTAATTTCAAATTTTATAATCTCATGTGTTCATGTTTGTGAAGATTCCTGACGACACCATTCTCAGTCAAAGCATTTCAAGAGGCAAGAAGCAAGCCACACGGTCTGCCTACCAGTTGAAGCCAAGAGGCAATGCTCCAAACCATTACACTCCGAAAGATTATGTCAACCGAGGAAAGAATGTTGTGATTGAGGAGGATGAGGCGCCACCGCGGAGATCATCTTTGAGGAGGATGAGGAACGATGAACCGTTATCGTCAGAGGAGGAGGAGCAGCCGGAGCAGCAGCAACAAGAGCCACGGCAGCGGACGAAAAGGATGGCTGTCCGGAAGCAGCCCGTGAGGAGGGGACGTTGATGTCTACGCACGCTTCTATTCCTGTAGACAGTGTTGGGCCTCCAAGAGCAGAGGTTTGTAGAACAGCAGCAAGTTTCCCTTAAGTGAATCACCCAAGGTTTATCGAACTCAGGGAGGTAGAGGTCAAAGATATCCCTCTCAGGCAACCCTGCAATTAAGATACAAGAAGTCTCTTGTGTCCCCAACACACCTAATACACTTGTCAGATGTATAGGTGAACTAGTTCGGCGAAGAGATAGTGAAATACAAGTAATATGGATGATTGTAAGTAGTAATTGCAATCTGAAATAAAGATGGCAGCAAGAAAACATGGAGGAGAACTTGTTGGAAACGGTGTTTCAATGCTTAGAAATAAGGCCTAGGGATCATACTTTCACTAGTGGACACTCTCAACAATGATCACATAAATAAATAACTTCTCCTCACTTGTGCTACTCTTAAACACCCTCTTGTTGGATAACAAACACCATTCATTGTGTAGGGCTACAAAAACACACCTCAAGCCGGAGTAAACAAGCTCCACAACTTCCGGAGTTCATATTAAAGTAACCTCTAGAGTGCGTAATAGACCGTTGAAATTTAGACCGAGTACTAACATAGCATACACACTGTCACCAATAGCTATGAAAGGGGGAATAGATCACATCAATACTATCATAGTAATAGTTAACTTCATAGTCTACAAGAGATTACAATCATAACCTACGCCAAGTACTACATGATGCACACACTGTCAACTTTACATCATGGAGGAGGAATAGACTACTTTAATAACATCACTAGAGTAGCACATAGATTAATAGTGATACAAAGCTCATGATCATGGGAGAGAGAGATGAACCACATAGCTACCGGTAGAGCCCTCAGCCTCGGGGGAGAACTACTCCCTCCTCATCATGGGAGTCAGCAACGACGATGAAGATGGCGGTGGTGTCGATGGAGATGACTCCGGGGGCGATTCCCCGTCCCGGCGGCGTGCCGGAATAGAGATTCTGTCCCCCGAAACTTGTCTTCGCGATGGCGGCGGCTACGGATATCGTCGATTGTTTTATGGTTTTCGCATCTGAGAGCATATATAGGCGAAGGGGCGATGTCGGTGGAGTCCCGAGGTGGGCTCCCCACCTGGTGGCGCGGCCAAGGGGTGGCCCGCGCCCCCTATGGTGTGGGCTCCTCGTAGCCCCCTTCGTCTCTCCTTCGGACTCCGTGAAGCCCCTGGAAAAACAAGAACGTTGCCTTTTGTTTCGTACAATTCCGAGAATATTTCTTGTGTAAGATTTCTGAAACCAAAAACAGCAGAAAACAGGAACTGGCGCTTCGGCATCTTGTTAATAGGTTAGTTCCGGAAAATGCATCAAAATGATATAAAGTATGAATAAAACATGTAGGTATTGTCATAAAACTAGCATGGAACATAAGAAATTATAGATACGTTTGAGACGTATCAAGCATCCCCAAGCTTAGTTCCTACTCGCCCTCGAGTAGGTAAACGATAACAAGGATAATTTCTGAAGTGACATGCTACCATCATAATCTTGATCAATACTATTGTAAAGCATATGAGATGAATGAAGTGATTCAAAGCAATGGTAAAGATAATGACTAAACAACTGAATCATATAGCAAAGACTTTTCATGAATAGTACTTTCAAGACAAGCATCAATAAGTCTTGCATAAGAGTTAACTCATAAAGCAATAGATTCTTAATAGAAGGTTTTGAAGCAACACAAAGAAAGATTTAAGTTTCAGCAGTTGCTTTCAACTTTCAACATGTATATCTCATGGATAATTGTCAACACAAAGTAATATGATGAGTGAAAATAAGCAAGTATGTAGGAATCAATGCACACAGTTGACACAAGTGTTTGCTTCTAAGATGGAAAGAAGTAGGTAAACTGACTCAACATAAATTAAAAGAAAGGCCCTTCACAGAGGGAAGCAGGGATTACTCATGTGCTAGAGCTTTTATTTTGAAAACATGGAAACAATTTTGTCAACGGTAGTAATAATTCATATGTGTTATGCATAAAACATCCTATAAGCTGCAAGCCTCATGCATCGAATACCAATAGTGCTCGCACCTTGTCCTAATTAGCTCGGATTTCCATGGATTATCATTGCATTATATATGTTTCAACCAAGTGTCACAAAGGGGTACCTCTATGCCACCTGTACAAAGGTCCAAGGAGATAGATCGCATTTGATTTCTCGTTTTTGATAAATCTCAACTTAAGGACATCCATACCGGGACAACATAGAAAACAAATAATGGACTCCTCTTTAATGCTTAAGCATTCAACAACAAATAATATTCTCATAAGAGATTGAGGATTAATGTCCAAGCTGAAACTTCCACCATGATACATGGCTTTGGTTGGCGGCCCAATGTTCTTCTCTAACAATATGCATACTCAAACCATTCAACTCATGGCAAATCACCCTTACTTCAGACAAGACGAACATGCATAGCAACTCACATGATATTCAACAAAAGTGTAATAGTTGAGGGCGTCCCCAGAAACATGGTTACCGCTCAACAAGCAACTTATAAGAAATAAGATACATAATTAAGCTACATATTCTTTACCACAATAGTTTTTAAGCTACTTTCTCATGAGCTATATATTGCAAAGACAAGGAATGAAATTTTTAAAGGTAGCACGCAAGCAATTTACTTGGAATGGAAGAAAAATACCACATAGTAGGTAGGTATGGTGGATACAAATGGCATAGGTTTTGGCTCAAGGTTTTGGATGCATGAGAAGCATTCCCTCTCAGTACAAGGCTTTGGTTAGCAAGGTTGTTTGAAGCCAACACAAGTATGAACCGGTACAGCAAAACTTACATATGAACATATTGCAAGCATTATAAGACTCTACACTGTCTTCCTTGTTGTTCAAACACTTTTACCAGAAAATATCTAGACTTTTAGAGAGACCAATCATGCAAACCAAATTTCAACAAGCTCTACAGTAATTCTCCACTAATAGGTTCAAAGTACATGATGCAAGGGCTTAAACATGATCTATTTGAGAGCTCAAAACAATTGCCAAGTATCCAA
Organism: Lolium perenne; assembly: GCF_019359855.2. Lineage (NCBI taxonomy): Eukaryota > Viridiplantae > Streptophyta > Magnoliopsida > Poales > Poaceae > Lolium > Lolium perenne. The sequence continues at coordinate 185,830,806 of NC_067246.2, read as the reverse complement.
TTATTCAAGACCATATACCAATTACCACATGAAGCATTTTCTGTTTCCAACCAGATAGCAATGAACGAAGCGGTTTTCAACCTTCGCCATGAACATTAAAAGCACAACTAAGAACACTAGTGTTCAATATGAAAAAGCGGAGCGTGTCTCTCTCCCACACATGGATTGCTAGGATCCGAATTTATTCAGAGAATGAAAATAACAAAACGAAAATAAAACACACATACGCTCCAAGTAAAGCACATAAGATGTGACAGAATAAAAATATAGTTTCACTAGAGGTGACCTGATAAGTTGTTGATGAAGAAGGGTATGCCTTGGGCATCCCCAAGCTTAGATGCTTGAGTCTTCTTGAAATATGCAGGGATGAACCACGGGGGCATCCCCAAGCTTATACTTTTCACTCTTCTTGATCATATCATATCATCCTCCTCTCTTGATCCTTGAAAACTTCCTCCACACCAAACTCAAAACAATCTCATTAGAGGGTTAGTGCATAATCAAAAAACTCACATGTTCATAGAGGACACAATCATTCCCAACACTTTTGGACATTACCCAAGGTTACTGAAATTTAATGGGGCAAAGAAATCCACTCAAACACAGTAAAGGAGGCAGTGTGAAATAAAAGGCAGAATCTGTCAAAACAGAACAGTCCGTAAAGACGAATTTTTCGAGGCACTTAACTTGCTCAGATGAAAAAGCTCAAATTGAATGAAAGTTGAGTACATATCTGAGGATTACTCATGAAGTTTTGCATATTTTTTAGAATCTCCTGCAGAGAGATTAACTCAAATTCGTGACAGCTAAAAATCTATTTCTGCGCAGGAATCCAAATCTAGTATCAACTTTAATATCAAAGACTTTACTTGGCACAACAATGCAATAAAATAAAGATAAGCAGAGGTTGCTACAGTAGTAACAACTTCCAAGACACAACAAAACAGTAACAAAATAAAAACATGGGTTATCTCCCAAGAAGTGCTTTCTTTATAGCCATTAAGATGGGCTCAGTAATTTTAATGATGCTCACATAAGGATGAGAGTTGAAGCAAAGAGAGCATCAAAAATCAAGTATTAAACAATTTTAAGCCTAACCCGCTTCCTATGCATAGGAATCTTGTACATAAATAAATTCATGAAGATCAAAGTGACAAGCATTGGAAGATAAATCACGAGTAACTTCAAAATTTTCAGCATGTAGAGAGGTGTTTTAGTACCATGAAAATTTCTACAACCATATTTTCCTCTCTCATAATAATTTCCAATAGCATCATGAACAAACTCAACAATATAACTATCACATAAAGCATTCTTATTCACATGCATAAAAGTATCATTACTCTCCGCATAAGCATAATCAATTTTATTAGTAATAGTGGGAATAAAACTATCACAACCATCATTGTAATCATCATAAATTGCAGGCATGGTATAATCATAATAAACTTTATCCTCCATAGTAGGTGGCACCAAAATACCACTATCATTATAATCATCATAAATGGGAGGCAAAGTATCATCAAAGAAAATTTTCTCCTCAAAACTTGGGGGAATAAAAATATCACAAGCAGCTTCCCCAAGCTTAAATTCTTCCATAGCATTAGCAATAATAGTGTTCAAAGAGTTCATGCTAATAACATTGCTACAACTATTTTGCAAACAAAGTTCCATGGGTTTTTTAATTCTCTCTTCAAACACATCATGTCCTAATTCAATATAAATTTCATAAAGATCTCTAATTTTTTTGTTGTTTTCCATTAAGCCTAACTAGTGAAAATAAAAACAAGAAACAAAAAGATATAATTGCAGGATCTAAAGGAAATAGCTTCGAGCACTCACACACTGGCAACAGTGCTAGGAAATAGCTTAGTAGTCGGAGGATGTGAATACCTTTTACCTTACCTCCCCGGCAACGGCGCCAGAAAATAGCTTAGTAGTCGGAGGATGTGAATACCTTTTACCTTACCTCCCCGGCAACGGCGCCAGAAAATAGCTTGATGTCTACGCACGCTTCTATTCCTGTAGACAGTGTTTGGCCTCCAAGAGCAGAGGTTTGTAGAACAGCAACAAGTTTCCCTTAAGTGAATCACCCAAGGTTTATCGAACTCAGGGAGGTAGAGGTCAAAGATATCCCTCTCAGGCATCCCTGCAATTAAGATACAAGAAGTCTCTTGTGTCCCCAACACACCTAATACACTTGTCAGATATATAGGTGAACTAGTTCGGCGAAGAGATAGTGAAATACAAGTAATATGGATGATTGTAAGTAGTAATTGCAATCTGAAATAAAGATGGCAGCAAGCAAACATGGAGCAGAACTTGTTGGAAACGGTGTTTCAATGCTTAGAAATAAGGCCTAGGGATCATACTTTCACTAGTGGACACTCTCAACAATGATCACATAAATAAATAACTTCTCCTCACTTGTGCTACTCTTAAACACCCTCTTGTTGGATAACAAACACCATTCATTGTGTAGGGCTACAAAAGCACACCTCAAGCCGGAGTAAACAAGCTCCACAACTTCCGGAGTTCATATTAAAGTAACCTCTAGAGTGTGTAATAGACCGTTGCAATTTAGACCGAGTACTAACATAGCATACACACTGTCACCAATAGCTATGAAAGGGGGAATAGATCACATCAATACTATCATAGTAATAGTTAACTTCATAATCTACAAGGGATTACAATCATAACCTACGCCAAGTACTACATGATGCACACACTGTCAACTTTACATCATGGAGGAGGAATAGACTACTTTAATAACATCACTAGAGTAGCACATAGATTAATAGTGATACAAAGCTCATGATCACATAAAGATCACACCATGGGAGAGAGAGATGAACCACATAGCTACCGGTAGAGCCCTCAGCCTCGGGGGAGAACTACTCCCTCCTCATCATGGGAGTCAGCAACGACGATGAAGATGGCGGTGGTGTCGATGAAGATGACTCCAGGGGTAATTCCCCGTCTCGGCGGCATGCCGGAACAGAGATTCTGTCCCCCGAAACTTGTCTTTGCGATGGCGGCGGCTACGGAACTCTTCGTGGAATATCTTCGATTGTTTTAGGGTTTTCGCATCTGGGAGCATATATAGGAGAAGGGGCGATGTCGGTGGAGTCCCGAGGTGGGCTCCCCACCTGGTGGCGCGGCCAAGGGGTGGCCCGTGCCCCCCTATGGTGTGGGCTCTGATGACCCACAAGTATAGGGGATCGCAACAGTCTTCGCGGGAAGTAAAACCCAATTTATTGATTCGACACAAGGGGAGACAAAGAATACTTGAAAGCCTTAACAGCGGAGTTGTCAATTCAGCTGCACCTGGAAACAGACTTGCTCGCAAGAGTTTATCAGTAGTAACAGTTTATAGCAGTAGCAGTAGTGAAATAGCAGCAGCAGAGTAACAAAGACAGCAGTAGTGATTACAATAAACAACAGGATTAAAATGCTGTAGGCACAGGGATGGATGACGGGGGTTGCATGGATGAGAGAAACTCATGTAACAATCAAGCAGGGCATTTGCAGATAATAATAAAACGGTGTCCAAGTACTAAGCAATCCATAGGCATGTGTTCCGTATATAGTCGTACGTGCTCGCAATGAGAAACTTGCACAACATCTTTTGTCCTACCAGCCGGTGGTAGCCGGGCCTCTAGGGAATCTACTGGATATTAAGGTACTCCTTTTAATAGAGTACCGGAGCAAAGCATTAACACTCTGTGAACACATGTGATCCTCACATCACTGCCATCCCCTCCGGTTGTCCCAATTTCTGTCACTTCGGGGCCTCGGGTTCCGGACAGTGACATGTGTATACAACTTGTAGGTAAGATCATAAAACAATGCATATCATGATGAAACAATAACATGTTCAGATCTGAGATCATGGCACTCGGGCCCTAGTGACAAGCATTAAGTATAACAAGTTGCAACAATATCATCAAAGTACCAATTACGGACACTAGGCACTATGCCCTAACAATCTTATGCTATTACATGACCAATCTCATCCAATCCCTACCATCCCCTTCAGCCTACAGCGGGGGGACTACTCACACATGGATGGGGGAAATATTGCTGGTCGATGGAGAGGCGTCGGTGGTGATGATGGCGATGATTGATGACCCACAAGTATAGGGGGTGTATCGTAGTATTTTCGATAAGTAAGAATGTCGATCCCAACGAGGAGCAGAAGGTGTTGACAAGCAGTTTCGATGAAGGATTCACTGTAAATGCTCACAGACAAGTATTCAGGGGGTTTTGATGTAACAGTTGAATAAAGTACGAGTAAGTAAAGTGCGAGAGTAACAATTGCAGCGAGTGGCCCAATCCTTTTTAGCACAAAGGACAAGCCGGTTTGTTTACTTATAATGACCAAACGTTCTCGAGGACACACGGGATTTTAGTCTAGTGCTTTCGCTACATACGGCTAAATAATCTTCATTGTTATGATAAGTGTTGTGTGGGTGAACCTATGCTAATGTACCGCCCTTCCTAGGACTAATACATACTTGTGATTATACCCCTTGCAAGCATCCGCAACTACAAGAAAGTAATTAAGATAAATCTAACCACAGCCTTAAACTCTGAGATCCTGCGATCCCTCCTGCATCGATATACCAACGGGGGTTTAGGTTTCTGTCACTCCGGCAACCCCGCAATTGGCAAACGAATACAAGATGCATTCCCCTAGGCCCATAAATGGTGAAGTGTCATGTAGTCGACGTTCACATGACACCACTAGAAGAATAACACCACAACTTAAATATCATACAATTGAATATTACTCAACCATAATTCACTACTAACATTTAGACTTCACCCATGTCCTCAAGAACTAAACGAACTACTCACGAGACATCATATGGAACATGATCAGAGGTGATATGATGATGAATAACAATCTGAACATAAACTTGGTTCAATGGTTTCACTCAATAGCATCAACAACAAGTAGAGATCGATACCGGGAGAGTTTCCCCTATCAAACAATCAAGATCAAACCCAAATTGCTACGGCGGTGACGATGTCCAGCGGTGGAGACGGCGGTGATGATGGTGGAGATGATGATGATGGTGATGGAGATGATGTCCAGCTCGATGACGGTGACGATGGCGTCGATTTCCCCTCCCGGAGGGAATTTCCCCGGCGGATTCCTGCCCGCCGGAGAGCTCTTTTCTCTCTGGTGTTCTCCGCCCCGCAGAGGCGGCTGTAACTCTTCGCGAGGTACCCTCTGTGGCTTAGGTTTTCGGGACGAAAGGTTTCGCCAAGAAAAGGAGGCGAAAGGGGCTATGGGGCCCCCACACCACATGGTGGCGCGGCCAGGCCATGGGCCGCGCCGCCCTATGGTGTGGGCTCACCCTGGGTCCTCCTGGCTCCTCCTTCTGGCTTCCTTCGTCATCCTGAAAAATAGGATTTTTGGTATAATTTCCTTCCACAGTTGATCTTCCGAAATATTGCGTTCTGACGGTGCTTTTTCCAGCAGAATCCTGGCTCCGGTGCTTGATCCTCCAATAATGATGAAACATGCAAAATAGATGAAATAACATAAATATTGTGTCCCAATATGAAATATATCAATGAATAACAGCAAATTATGATATAAAATAGTGATGCAAATTGGACGTATCAACTCCCCCCAAGCTTAGACTTCGCTTGTCCCCAAGCGAAACTGAGCTCGATAAACAGGACCACATGTTTATGGAGTGAAGAGTCGATAAATAAAATACGGACAAGAAGCATCATATTCATTCGCACAAGACATTATAGTAGTCAACTTCCTCATATAACTCAACTTGAAACAAGTATAAAGTAATCACAAATAAAGGTGCATAGGAAATCATAATTGGTGATGGCAAACTTCGTTCTTGGTCAGAGAACAATTAACAGATTATACTTATCTCATTGAGCAGCGCTCTCATGTTAAAGTTTATAAGGCACAACTTGCATACTCAATCATAATGGTCTCTTCATGATCATTGATAACTTGCAAAGCTATATTCATTCAGATAAAACTTGTACTAAACAAGGAAGAATAAAAGACATGACGAAGCAAATCACAATATAATGGTTTGATCACAACTACTCAAATGCTTGCTTGAGATGGAGGGAAATAGGTTTACTGACTCAACATAAAGTAAAAGACAGGCCCTTCGCAGAGGGAAGCAGGGATTAAATCATGTGCTATAGCTTTTTCAGTTTTGCAATCATATAAAGAGAATAAAAGTAACATTTTGAGAGGTGTTTGTTGTTGTCAACGACTGGTAGCGGGTACTCTAACCCCCTTGCCAGACAACCTTCAAAGAGCGGCTCCCATATTATTTTTATTTTGTGTGGCACTCCTTCCAACCTTTCTTTCACAAACCATGGCTAACCGAATCCTCGGGTGCCTGCCAACAATCTCATACCATGAAGGAGTGCCTTTTTATTTTAGTTTTATTATGATGATGACACTCCCCCCAACCTTTGCTTACACAAGCCATGGCTAACCGAATCCTTCGGGTGCCGTCCATCAATCACATACCATGGAGGAGTGTCTATTTAGTTTAATTAATTTGGGACTGGGAATCCCATTGCCAGCTCTTTTTGCAAAATTATTGGATAAGCGGATGAAGCCACTAGTCCATTGGTGAAAGTTGCCCAACAAGATTGAAAGATAAAACACCACATACTTCCTCATGAGCTATGAAACATTGACACAAATAAGAGATACTAAGTTTTGAATTGTTTAAAGGTAGCACATGAAGTATTTACTTGGAATGGCAGAAAATACCATGTATTGGGTAGGTATGGTGGACACAAATGACATAGGTTTGGTTTAAGGTTTGGATGCACGAGAAGTATTCCCTCTCAGTACAGGTCTTTGGCTAGCAAGGTTAATTAGCAAGCATAAGAGTCGAGGGAAACAAACAAATATACATGTGATAGAAACAATCATGCATCTTCCTTGTAAGCACAAACAGTTTTAACTTCAGAATAAAAAGCTATGAGCTAACAAGAAAGAAAGACAATGAAACATCTACATGTATTTCTCTTTTCTACTTAAACCTCAAAGTGTTGTTGCTATTGACCGATGCTAAGTTTGCCAAAACCAAATAGATTTATTCAATGCTCCCAAAGTGATACCAATACTAACAACAAGGTAAATCATATGATAGAGATTGCAAACTAGAATAAGATGTGCAATATGTAAATGATAAGACTTCTCATTAATATTCCATAACGATAACTCACGCCAAGGGATACATAGATAACCAACTAAAGGAGAGATACTTCCAAACTGCAACCCATCTTATATGATAACTTCCCTACTCATGATATGACACTACTTGACAATAAAAGTAAAAGGTAGTGATGATGTGATACCGCGGCACTCCCCCAAGCTTGGAACAAACCAAGGGGATGCCAATACCGATGATGAATTACTCCTGCGGCGATGGTGGTGATGAACTCCCGTCATCAAACTTCCAAGGAAGAGGCTCTCCATCAAGAAACGACATCTTGGTCTCGGGAATCCTGAAACTGGCAGCACGGCTTATGTATTTAAACCTGTTTTCATACTCACAGTTCTGATTCTGAACGTCATAGAGTTGTGCTTGGAGTTTGTTGGTGGTGTCGTGGAGTGAGAGGATGTCGCTCCAAAGCTTTGCAGTTTCCTTCTCATGTTCAGCAATGAGTTCAGACACAATCCTGTGGAAGATATCCACCTCACGCTCAGCCATCTTCTTGTATTTGAAAACCTCCTGTTCTAACTTCTCCATCCTATCTTCCAAGCTTCCTTCTCCTTTAGGACCCTGGATATCCTTGACCTGCAGTTCTCCTTCAACAAGCAGCAACTCCTTGGGGTGCATCCTCAGCTCCTCCATGTACAAGTTGCCAACATCCTTGCAGGAGCTGTCCTTCGGAGTTTCCGACGAAGACATGATGGCTCTAGATCCGAAGCAAATCTTGGCAGAAACAGCTCGAAACAAAACACGTCGAGAAAACGATATACGGACCTCCAGGGGTCCGGGGGATTATATAGCAAATATTTTCACGACAAAAGGGAAGTACCAGATCGAACCAGAGTCGGAAAGGGGCGACGAGGCGGCCAGACCATAGGTCGGTGCGGGCCCAGGTCAGGCCGCGCCGCCCTATGGTGGCACCCCCTCGTGCATCCTTTCCACTCTGTTTCGAACTCGTAATTTTTCATATTTTCCAAAAACAGCAAAAATATTGTTCGGAAGGTAAATTGCGTACTTTTCATTACCAGTACTGTTACCTATTCAAAGTCGAGTTCTGGCGGACTGTCAATTTGCCCTTTGATGAAAGCCTCCGGTGTTTCCACTTGAATAATATCAACATCAACATTATAAGAATCACCTGAGATATAATGCTTGAGTCTTTGTCCATTCACCACTTGCGTAGCATTGCCTTGGAGAGAGCTAATTTTGATTGCCCCTGAACGATACACCTCCTCGACAACATATGGTCCTTCCCAATTCGAGAGTAATTTCCCTGCAAAGAATCTGAGACGAGACCGATACAATAGGACTTTATCCCCAATATTAAATTCTCTTTTGATAATCCTCCTATCATGCCATTTTTTAACTTTCTCTTTAAAGAGTTTAGCATTTTCATAAGCTTCACTTCTCCATTCATCTAGAGAACTTAATTGCAACAACCTCTTATCACCGGCAAGTTTAGGATCTTTATTTAATTCTCTAACAGCCCAATAAGCTTTGTGCTCTAGTTCTAAAGGTAAATGACAAGCTTTCCCATAAACCATTTTATAAGGTGACATTCCCATGGGATTTTTATAAGCAGTTCTATAAGCCCATAGTGCATCCTTCAATTTACTAGCCCAATTCTTTCTAGTTTTATTAACAGTCTTTCCCAAAATAGATTTAATCTCTCTATTTGATAATTCTACTTGACCACTAGTTTGAGGATGATAAGCGGAAGCAATTCTATGATTAATACCATACTTAGCAAGAGTTTTTCTAAAACCTCCATGAATAAAATGAGAACCTCCATCAGTCATAATATATCTAGGCACTCCAAATCTAGGAAAAATAATGTCTAAAAGCATTCTTAAAGAGGTCTCACCATCAGCACTTTTTGTAGGTATTGCTTCCACCCATTTAGTAACATAATCAACAGCAACAAGTATATGAGTGTTACCTTCTGAAGATGGAAAAGGTCCCATGAAGTCAAATCCCCAACAATCTAACGGTTCAATAACAAGAGTATAATTCATAGGCATTTCATTACGTCTGGAGATATTACCAACCCTTTGGCATTCATCACAAGATAAAATAAACTTTCTCGCATCCTTGAAGAGAGTTGGCCAATAAAAACCTGATTGTAGAACCTTTTGCGCGGTTCTTTCTCCGGCGTGATGTCCTCCATAAGCACTACCATGACATTTACTCAATATCTCTTGTTGTTCATATTCGGGAACACACCTTCGCATAATACCATCCACTCCTTCTTTATATAAGTGTGGGTCATCCCAGAAATAATGCCTCGAGTCAGAAAAGAATTTCCTCCTTTGCTGAACTGAAAAGGTTGGAGGCAAGTACTTGGAAACAATAAAGTTAGCATAATCAGCATACCAAGGACTATCTCGCGAGCTCACCTTTATTACAGCCAATTGTTCATTTGGAAAACTATCATTAACAGGAACAGGATCATAAGCAATATTTTCCAATCTAGACAAATTATCAGCAACAGGATTATCAGCACCTTTCCTATCTACAATATGTAAATCAAATTCTTGCAAAAGAAGTACCCATCTAATAAGCCTCGGCTTAGCATCTTTCTTTGTCATAAGGTATCTAATTGCAGCATGATCAGTATGAATAGTAACTTTTGAATCAACAATATAAGATCTAAATTTATCGCAAGCAAAGACTACAGCTAATAATTCTTTTTCAGTTGTAGCATAATTTCTTTGAGCAGCATCAAGAGTTTTACTAGCATAATGAATAACATTCAGTTTTTTATCTACTCGCTGTCCAAGAACAGCGCCTACAGCAAAATCACTAGCATCACACATAATCTCAAAGGGTAAGTTCCAATCAGGAGGTTCAACTATAGGAGCAGTTGTTAGAGCTTTCTTTAGAGTTTCAAAAGCTTCCTTACAATCATCATCAAAAACAAATGGTACATCTTTTTGAAGAAGATTAGTAAGAGGTTTTGAAATCTTGGAGAAATCTTTAATAAACCTCCTATAAAACCCAGCATGACCAAGAACACTACGAATACCTTTAACATCTCTAGGATAGGGCATCTTCTCAATTGCTTCAACTTTAGCTCTATCAACTTCAATACCTTTCTCAGAAATTTTATGTCCCAATACAATTCCTTCATTAACCATAAAGTGGCATTTCTCCCAATTAAGAACAAGGTTAGTTTCTTCGCATCTCTGCAAAACTTTATCAAGGTTTCGCAAGCAACTATCAAAAGAATTCCCATAGACGGAAAAATCATCCATGAATACCTCTACAATACTCTCACAAAAACCATGAAAAATAGCAGACATGCATCTTTGAAAAGTAGCAGGAGCATTACATAAACCAAAAGGCATACGTCTATAAGCATAAGTTCCATAGGGACAAGTGAAAGTGGTTTTCTCTTGATCTTTAGCTTTAACAACAATTTGTGAAAACCCAGAATAACCATCAAGAAAGCAAAAATGAGTATTTTTAGACAATCTTTCTAGCATTTGATCAATAAATGGTAAAGGGTAATGATCTTTCTTAGTAACTTTATTAACTTTTCGAAAATCAATGCACATTCTATACCCTACAACTACTCTTTGAGGGATGAGCTCATCATTATCATTAGGCACAACAGTCATTCCTCCTTTCTTGGGAACGCAATGCACAGGACTAACCCATCTACTATCAGCAATAGGATATATAATACCAGCTTCAAGAAGTCTTAATACCTCATTCCTTACCACTTCCTTCATCTTCGGAATTAGACGACGCTGATGTTCAACAACAGGCTTTGCATCATCTTCCATATTAATAGCATGTTGGCAAATAGAAGGAGAAATCCCTTTCAAATCATCAAGAGTGTAGCCAATAGCTCCTCGGTGCTTCTTCAATATTTCCAATAACCTTTCTTCCTCAATCTCTGAAAGCTTAGAACTAATAATAACAGGATATATTTTCTTATCATCAATATGAGCATATTTAAGATTATCGTGCAAAGGCTTTAAATCAAAAACAGGATCTTCCTTTGGTGGCGGTGTTGTACCCAAATCTTCCACCGTAAATCATGCTTGAGAATAGGTTGGCGAAGAAAAATTTCCTCCAGCTCATCTCTTTCTTTCCTAAAAACTTCACTCTCGCTATCCTCCAAATGTTGCTGCAAAGGATTGTTAGGAACAAGAACAATAGATGCACACTGCTCCATTTTAAAATCATCACTAGGCAAATCAGCTTTATAAGGAGTTTTGGTAAATTTAGAGAAGTTAAACTCATAAGATTCACCAGCAAATTTAGTCAAAATTTTCTCTTTCTTGCAATCTATAATAGCTCCACAAGTATTTAGAAAAGGTCTACCGAAAATAATAGGACAATAATCACTAGCAAGCAGAACCAAGTACCAAAAAGTCAGCAGGATATTTAATCTTACCGCATAAAACTTCCACATCTCGAACAATACCAATTGGAGAAATAGTTTCTCTATTAGCCAGCTGAATAACCACATCAATATCTTCAAGTTCACAAGAATCAATCTCGTGCATAATCTCCGTGTAAAGCTCATAAGGAATAGCACTAACACTTGCACCAATATCACATAATCCATAATAGCAATGATCACCAATTCTAACAGATAGCATAGGAACACTAGCTTGTTTGGGTTTATTAGGATGTGAAACAATATTAGAAGCATCTTCACGAGAAAATAATATGACCATCCTCCACATTTTCAGTCACAAGATCTTTAACTATTGCAACAAAGGTTCAACTTTTATTTGTTCTTCGTGTTCTACAGGTTTCTTTTCACTTTTATGAACCGCACTATTTATAACAGAGTACTCCTTCATTTTAGCAGGGAAAGGAGTTTTTTCAATATAAGCTTCAGTGAATAACATGATCAGCAGTTTCAACTACAACGCATTTATTAATAGATGAATCAATTTTATCTTTATACGGTTCATGATACTTATCAAAATTCTTCTTAGGCAATTCATAATGAGAGGCAAAAGCTTTATAAAGATTTGCAGCAACTTGAGAATCAAGACCATATGTAGCACTCATATTACGAAATTTATCAGTATCCATAAAAGCTTCAATGCATTTATAATCATAAATTATACCTGATTCTCTATCCTTGTCGTTCTCCCAACCTTCAGTATTTTCTTGGATCCGATCAAGAAGGTCCCTTTTAAACTCTTCTTTGTTGCGTGTAAATGATCCAGAACAAGAAGTATCCAGCAAGGTCTTGTCTTGAAAAGAAAGTCTTGCATAGAAATTATCAATAATAACATTACCAGGAAGCTCATGAATGGGGCATTTGAGCATTAAAGACTTCAATCTCCCCCAAGCTTGGGCAATACTCTCTCCATCATGAGGCCAAAAATTATATATGCGATTCCGATCCTTGTGAATTTCACTTGGAGGATAGAACTTAGAATAAAACCGGGGCACAATATCATTCCATTCAAGAGAATCCCCATTATCCAGTAATTTATACCAATGCGCCGCTTTACCAGACAGCGATAAAGAGAATAGTTTCTTCCTCACTTCATCCATAGCAATACCTGCACACTTGAATAAACCGCATAATTCATGCAAGAACAATAAATGATCTCCAGTGGTGGACAGTTCCATCCCCTTCATAGCGGTTATCCATAACACGTTCAATAATTTTCATAGGTATTTTATATGGTATCACTTCCTCACCTGGCGCCTCATCCACTACCGTTGCAGTAGTAGTAGATTTCCCAAATAAAAATTGAAGAGAAGATCTCTCCATAATGACTTATAGCAGCAGGCAGAAATTAAATCAGCACAAACAGTAAAGGTTTTTCTTACCAATTCCACTTACCAATAGCGCTTCACTCCCCGGCAACGGCGCCAGAAAATAGTCTTGATGACCCACAAGTATAGGGGGTGTATCGTAGTATTTTCAATAAGTAAGAATGTCGATCCCAACGAGGAGCAGAAGGTGTTGACAAGCAGTTTCGATGAAGGATTCACTGTAAATGCTCACAGACAAGTATTCAGGGGTTTTTGATGTAACAGTTGAATAAAGTACGAGTAAGTAAAGTGCGAGAGTAACAATTGCAGCGAGTGGCCCAATCCTTTTTAGCACAAAGGACAAGCCGGTTTGTTTACTTATAATGACCAAACGTTCTCGAGGACACACGGGATTTTAGTCTAGTGCTTTCGCTACATACGGCTAAATAATCTTCATTGTTATAATAAGTGTTGTGTGGGTGAACCTATGCTAATGTACCGCCCTTCCTAGGACTAATACATACTTGTGATTATACCCCTTGCAAGCATCCGCAACTACAAGAAAGTAATTAAGATAAATCTAACCACAGCCTTAAACTCTGAGATCCTGCGATCCCTCCTGCATCGATATACCAACGGGGGTTTAGGTTTCTGTCACTCCGGCAACCCCTCAATTGGCAAACGAATACAAGATGCATTCCCCTAGGCCCATAAATGGTGAAGTGTCATGTAGTCGACGTTCACATGACACCACTAGAAGAATAACACCACAACTTAAATATCATACCATTGAATATTACTCAACCATAATTCACTACTAACATTTAGACTTCACCCATGTCCTCAAGAACTAAATGAACTACTCACGAGACATCATATGGAACATGATCAGAGGTGATATGATGATGAATAACAATCTGAACATAAACTTGGTTCAATGGTTTCACTCAATAGCATCAGCAACAAGTAGAGATCGATACCGGGAGAGTTTCCCCTATCAAACAATCAAGATCAAACCCAAATTGCTACGGCGGTGACGATGTCCAGCAGTGGAGACGGCGGTGATGATGGTGGAGATGATGATGATGGTGATGGAGATGATGTCCAGCTCGATGACGGTGACGATGGCGTCGATTTCCCCCTCCCGGAGGGAATTTCCCCGGATTCCTGCCGCCGCGGAGAGCTCTTTTCTCTCTGGTGTTCTCCGCCCCGCAGAGGCGGCTGTAACTCTTCGCGAGGTACCCTCTGTGGCTTAGGTTTTCGGGACGAAAGGTTTCGCCAAGAAAAGGAGGCGAAAGGGGCTGTGGGGCCCCCACACCACATGGTGGCGCGGCCAGGCCATGGGCCGCGTCGCCCTATGGTGTGGGCCCACCCTGGGTCCTCCTGGCTCCTCCTTCTGGCTTCCTTCGTCATCCTGAAAAATAGGATTTTTGGTATAATTTCCTTCCACAGTTGATCTTCCGAAATATTGCGTTCTGACGGTGCTTTTTCCAGCAGAATCCTGGCTCCGGTGCTTGATCCTCCAATAATGATGAAACATGCAAAATAGATGAAATAACATAAATATTGTGTCCCAATATGAAATATATCAATGAATAACAGCAAATTATGATATAAAATAGTGATGCAAATTGGACGTATCAATGATCTCCTCCAATTCCCCGTCCCGGCGGAGTGCCAGAACGGAGTTTCTGGTTCCGAGATGGAGTTTCGCGATGGTGGCGGCGTACTGGGAGGTTTCTGGTGACTTCGACTTCCCTTCTCGCGTTTTTAGATCGAAACCCTTAAGTAGTCCAGAGGAGGGCGTCGGAGGCCAGCCGAGGAGGCCACACGCTAGGGCGGCGCGCCCCCCTCCTGGGCCGCGTCGGCCTAGTGTGTGGGGGCCTCGGGCCTCCACCTGGCTTGCCCTTCTGGCTCCGTGATTCTTCTGGTAAAATAGGCCCTTTGGTATAAATTCCGGGGATTTTCCTGAAAGTTGGATTTCTGCACAAAAACGAGACACCAGGGCAATTCTGCTGAAAACAGCATTAGTCCGTGTTAGTTGTATCCAAAACACACAAATTAGAGGCAAAACAATAGCAAAAGTGTTCGGGAAAGTAGATATGTTTTGGACGTATCAACTCCCCCCAAGCTTAGCTTATTGCTTGTCCTCAAGCAATTCAGTTAACAACTGAGTGCGATAAAAGAACTTTCACGAACACATTTGTTCATATGATGTAAATATTCTCATGACATGGACACGTGCTTAGGCAATTCATAATAAGATACATGCAAATAAGATCATCCAATAGCTATGTCAATCATGGAAAGGTACCAACAGATTAATAATAAGCATCATGAATCATGTCTATCAGCAGGATTGCAATGTTCATAAAAGAGTATGATAAAGTGGTATCTCGCTTGCCCGTATTTGATCAGCAAAACATAAATGCCCAGGCACCTCTGAGGTTCATAGAAAGACTAGAAATAGAGATTGTCAAAGATAAAAGCATCAAAGTTATACCACAATCAATCATATTTTGAGACAAGCATATTATACTAAGAATGACAGTTGTGCTCTCAAGAAAGTGCTCAAAGAAAGGATGGTGACACAACATGAAAGTAAAAGATTGACCCTTCGCAGAGGGAAGCAGGGATTAACATGCGCTAGAGCTTTTCATTTTTAAAACAGGAGTAAAGTTATTTTGAGAGGTGTTTGTTGTTGTCAACGAATGGTAATGGGTACACCAACTACCTCGCCAACCATACTTTCAAGAGCGGCTCCCATGAAGGACGTTATTTCTACCAGCAAGGTAGATCATCCCTCTTCTCTTTTGTTTACACACGTATTTTAGTTTTATTATGAGTGACACTCCCCCAACCTTTGCTTACACAAGCCATGGCTAACCGAATCCTCGGGTGCCTACCATCAATCTCATACCATGGAGGAGTGTCTATTTGCAAAATTAAGTTGCTTACTGATGAATCAGGGCAAAACATGTGAAGAGAATTATTAATGAAGTTATTAGTTGGGGCTGGGCACCCCGTTGCCAGTGATAACCCACAAGTATAGGGGATCGCAATAGTCTTCGAGGGAAGTAAAACCCAAATTTATTGATTCGACACAAGGGGAGGTAAAGAATACTTATAAGCCTTAACAACTGAGTTGTCAATTCAGCTGCACCTGGAAAAGCACTAGTAACAGGGGTGATGTGAAAGTAGCAGTAATATGAGAGCAATAGTAACAGTAACACAACAGCAGTAATAGCAATATGTGAGCAATGGCACCAGAAAATAGTTGATACTACTTCCAATGACATATAGAACAAGTATATGATGATGAGAGATGGACCGGGGTTCCCAGCGATCTACACTAGTGGTAACTCTCCAATAACAAGTGACAAGTGTTGGGTGAACAAATTATAGTTGGGCAATTGATAGGATTGATAAAGCATTAAGAAAGAACATCAATTCATTAATCATGTAGGCATGTTTTCCGTATATAGTCGTACGTGCTCGCAATGAGAAACTTGCACAACATCTTTTGTCCTACCAGCCGGTGGCAGCCGGGCCTCAAGGGAATCTACTGGATATTAAGGTACTCCTTTTAATAGAGTACCGGAGCAAAGCATTAACACTCCGTGAAAACATGTGTCCCTCACATCACCGCCATCCCCTCCGGTTGTCCCGATTTCTGTCACTTCGGGGCCTTTGGTTCCGGACAGTGACATGTGCATACAACTTGTAGATACAATCTAAGCAATTCATATAGAGCTTAAATCTAAGATCATGCCACTCGGGCCCTAGTGACAAGCATTAAGCATAACAAGATTGCAGCAACAATAACTTCACAAACTTTATAGATAGACTAATCATAATGTATCATTCATCGGATCCCAACAAACACAACACCGATTACATCAGATGAATCTCAATCATGTAAGGCAACTCATGAGATCATTGTATTGAGGTACATGGAGGAGAGAATACCGACTAGCTACTGCTAGAACCCGTAGTCCATGGGGGAACTACTCACGGAGCATGATGGAGGCGGTGGCGTCGATGGAGATGGCTTCCGGGGGCACTTCCCCGTCCCGGCAGGGTGCCGGAATAGAGACTTCTGTCCCCCGAATTGGAGTTTCGCGATGGCGGCGGCGCCCCTGGAGTCTTTCTGGCGTTTCGTCAATTGGTACTGCGTTTTTAGGTCTAAAGGGGTTATATAGGCGAAGAGGCGGCGCAGGAGGGTCGACAGGGTGGCCTCCCCATAGGGGGGCGCGGCCAGGGTGTGGCCCGCGCGGCCCACCCTCCTGGTGGCCCCCTGACTCTCCTCCGACTCTCCTTCGGTGTTCTAGAGCCTTCCGGGAAAAATAGGATGTTTGGCGTTGATTTCGTCCAATTCCAAGAATATTGCCCGAACAGCCTTTCTGGAACCAAAAACAGCAGAAAACAGGAACTGGCACTGTGGCATCTTGTTAATAGGTTAGTTCCAGAAAACGCATAAAAACATTATAAAGTGCAAGCAAAACATGTAAGTATTGTCATAAAACAAGCATGGAACATCAGAAATTATGGATACGTTGGAGACGTATCAGCATCCCCAAGCTTAGTTTCTGCTCGTCCCCAGCAGGTAAACGATAAAAAGAATAATTTCTGTAGTGACATACTACTTACATAACCTTGATCATACTATTACAAAGCATATGAAATGAATGAAGTGACTCAAGGCAATAATCTATAGTTGCTAACAAATAGATAACATATAGCAAAACTTTTCATGAAGAGTACTTTCAAGACAAGCATCAAAAGTCTTGCACAAGAGTTAACTCATAAAGCAATAAATTCAAAGTAAAGGCATCGAAGCAACACAAAGGAAGATTTAAGTTTCAGCAGTTGCTTTCAACTTTCAACATGCATATCTCATGGATAATTGTCAACATAAAGTAATATGATGAATGCAAATAAGCAAGTATGTAAGAATCAATGCACAGTTGACACAAGTGTTTGCTTCTAAGATGGAAGGAAGTAGGTAAACTGACTCAACATAAAGTAAAAGAATGGCCCTTCGCAGAGGGAAGCATCGATTGCTATATTTGTGCTAGAGCTTTGATTTTGAAAGCATATAGAGAGCAATAAAAGTAAAATTTTGAGAGGTGTTTGTTGTTGTCAACGAATGGTAGTGGGCACTCTAATCCCCTCGCCAGACAAACCTTCAAAGAGCGGCTCCCATGAATTATTTTTATTTTTGGGTGGCACTCCTTCCAACCTTTCTTTCACAAACCATGGCTAACCGAATCCTCGGGTGCCCGCCAACAATCTCATACCATGAAGGAGTGCCTTTTTATTTTAGTTTTATTATGGTGACACTCCTCCCAACCTTTGCTTACACAAGCCATGGCTAACCGAATCCTTCAGGTGCCGTCCAACAATCACATACCATGGAGGAGTGTCTATTTTTGTTAATTAATTTGGGACTGGGAATCCCATTGCCAGCTCTTTTTGCAAAATTATTGGATAAGCGGATGAAGCCACTAGTCCATTGGTGAAAGTTGCTCAACAAGATTGAAAGATAAAACACCACATACTTCCTCATGAGCTATAAAACATTGACACAAATTGAGAAGCATTTTGAATTGTTTAAAGGTAGCACTCAAGCAATTTACTTTGGAATGGCAGGAAATACCACATAGTAGGTAGGTATGGTGGACACAAATGGCATAGTGGTTGGCTCAAGGATTTTGGATGCATGAGAAGTATTCCCTCTCGATACAAGTCTTTGGGCTAGCAAGGTTGTTTGAAGCAAACACAAGTATGAACCAGTACAGCAAAACTTACATAAGAACATATTGCAAGCATTATAATACTCTACACTGTCTTCCTTGTTGCTCAAACACTTTTACCAGAAAATATCTAGACCTTAAGAGAGACCAATCATGCAAACCAATTTCAACAAGCTCTACGGTAGTTCTCCACTAATAGGTTTAAACTACATGAAAAAACTTAATCATGATCTACTTGAGAGCTCAAAACAATTGCCAAGTGTCAAATTATCCAAGACATTATGAGGCATTTTCTGTTTCCAACCAAATAAGTATTGTAGCTTCCAACTTTTATCATTGAACATTAAAAGTAAAACGAAGAACAAGTGTTCATATGAAAAAGCGGAGCGTGTCTCTCTCCCAAACAAGGATTGCTAGGATCTGAATTTATTCAAACAAAAACAAAATAAAAGCACACAGACGCTCCAAGTAAAGCACATATGATGTGACCGAATAAAAATATAGTTTCAATAGAAGTGACCTGATAAGTTGATGAAGAAGGGGATGCCTTGGGCATCCCCAAGCTTAGACGCTTGAGTCTTCTTGAAATATGCAGGGATGAATCACGGGGGCATCCCCAAGCTTAGACTTTTCACTCTTCTTGATCATATATCATCCTCCTCTCTTGACCCTTGAAAACTTCCTTCACACCAAACTTCTCATAAACTTCATTAGAGGGGTTAGTACTCAAAAAATTTGAATCCACCTTAGTCCTGTAGTGACACATTGCAAGAACTCAATAAAACATTAGCTACAGCTCTCCATGTCTAGAGAACCTCGCTTAAAGTCCACAAGAGACAATGCAAAAAACAGAGACAGAATCTGCCAAAACAGAACAGCCAGTAAAGACGAATTTTTAATAAATACTTCCGTTGCTCAAATCAGAAAAATCAAAACTAATGAAAGTTGCGTACATATCTGAGGAACACGCACGTAAATTGGCATATTTTTCTGAGTTTCCTACAGAGAAAACAGCTAAGATTCGTGACAGATAGAAATCTGTTTCTGCGCAGAAATCCAAATCTAGTATCAACCTTCGATTAGAGGCTTCACTTGGCACAACAAAACACAAAACTAAGATAAGGAGAGGTTGCTACAGTAGTAAACAACTTCCAAGACACAAATATAAAACAAAGTACTGTAGCAAAATAACATATGGGTTATCTCCCAAGAAGTTCTTTCTTTACAGCCATTAAGATGGGCTCAGCAGTTTTAATGATGTTCGCATAAGAAATAAGAATTGAGGCAAAAGAGAGCATCAAAAAGAAAATTCAAAACACATTTAAGTCTCACCCACTTCCTATGCATAGGAATCTTGTGCACAAACAAATTCATGAAGAATAAAGTGACAAGCATAAGAAGATAAAACAAGAGTAACTTCAAAATTTTAAGCACATAGAGAGGTGTTTTAGTACCATGCAAATTTCTACAACCATATTTTCCTCTCTCATAATAATTTTCAGTAGCTTCATGAATAAAATCAACAATATAACTATCACATGCTGCATACTTTTCATGATTTCCAAACACATAATTTTTATCAAGCTCAAAAATAGTGGAATTAAAACTTTCAAACTCACTTTTATCAATAATATGACAAGATGATTGATCAATCTCAAGAGATATGGGACTCATAGATAAAGTCAAGAACTCTCCAATCCCATTTTCATTAGTAGTACAATTAATATTATCAAGTAACATAGGACCATCATCTAAAGATTTATCATAAACATTTGCTAAGCAAAATTCTTTAGTACCATGCATTTCGACATCAGGCACAAACAAAGCATTATCATAAGATTTATCAAAGTAGCATGGATTATCATAAATAACAGTAGCATAATTATTCTCACAAGTATTACTCATAGGGAATATTTCAAGAGAATCCACAGGAACATAACATTCAACCTCTTTCGGTAAGCATGGAGGACAATCAAATAGTGTAAGAGATGAAGAGTTACTCTCATTAGAAGGTTGGCATGGGTAGCTAATCCATTCTTCCTCCTTTTGTTCATCACTCTCCTCTTCTTTTTCATCCAATGAGCTTTCAGGTTCATCAATTTCCTCCTCTTTTTCATCCAATGAGCTTTCAGGTTCATCAATTTCTTCTTCCACAGGTTCCTGCAAATTGTGAGTGCATTCTTGCGCATTAATGTGTCTCTCTTTATAATCAATGATATAAGGATTACCACTGTAGCATTCTATGCAAGAATTAAGGATAGTAGAGACATAATCTTTAAGGTCCTTACAAACAGCACAAGTTTCATAATTCTTAACCATGAAGGATTCTATCTCAGAGGCTCCCATAAATAAGACAAATTGTTCTACCTCTTCGAACCCATAATGAATATAGCAATTCCGATTATAGTTCTTAATTAAAAATTCCTCACTAAAGCCACATTGAAATTTAAGATGTTTAGTATCCTGTTGAGAGCAACAATTTATATCATGGCGTTTAAGCAAGATTTTAGTCATTGTATTCAATTTTTCTATCATAGCACTCATTATTTTACCAGTTCTTGATTCTCTATAATTATTATAACATTCTATAAGCTCCAAGTAGGTTGTAGGTTCTCCCATAACAGCAGTTTTTTAATTTTTAAGTTTTTCAAATTTTTATGGATTTTTGGGTATATAGGAAAAGTAAAACAAGACAAAAAGAAACTAAGCAAAAGTAAACTAAGCAAAATAACACTAGACGGAAATAAACTAAGCACAAATGAACTAGACAAAAGTAAACTAAGCAAAACAAAATAAAATAAAACAGAGAGAGAGGTAGAGTGTACTCCCCAGGTGAACTTATGAGTAGAGCTATGCCTCCCCGGCAACGGCGCCAGAAAACAGTCTTGATAACCTAAAAGTATAGGGGATCGCAATAGTCTTCGAGGGAAGTAAAACCCAAATTTATTGATTCGACACAAGGGGAGGTAAAGAATACTTATAAGCCTTAACAACTGAGTTGTCAATTCAGCTGCACCTGGAAAAGCACTAGTAACAGGGGTGATGTGAAAGTAGCAGTAATATGAGAGCAATAGTAACAGTAACACAGCAGCAGTAATAGCAATATGAGAGCAATGGCACCAGAAAATAGTTGATACTACTTCCAATGACATATAGAACAAGTATATGATGATGAGAGATGGACCGGGGTTCCCAGCGATCTACACTAGTGGTAACTCTCCAATAACAAGTGACAAGTGTTGGGTGAACAAATTACAGTTGGGCAATTGATAGGATTGATAAAGCATTAAGAAAGAACATCAATTCATTAATCATGTAGGCATGTTTTCCGTATATAGTCGTACGTGCTCGCAATGAGAAACTTGCACAACATCTTTTGTCCTACCAGCCGGTGGCAGCCGGGCCTCAAGGGAATCTACTGGATATTAAGGTACTCCTTTTAATAGAGTACCGGAGCAAAGCATTAACACTCCGTGAAAACATGTGTCCCTCACATCACCGCCATCCCCTCCGGTTGTCCCGATTTCTGTCACTTCGGGGCCTTTGGTTCCGGACAGTGACATGTGCATACAACTTGTAGATACAATCTAAGCAATTCATATAGAGCTTAAATCTAAGATCATGCCACTCGGGCCCTAGTGACAAGCATTAAGCATAACAAGATTGCAGCAACAATAACTTCACAAACTTTATATATAGACTAATCATAATGTATCATCCATCGGATTCCAACAAACACAACACCGATTACATCAGATGAATCTCAATCATGTAAGGCAGCTCATGAGATCATTGTATTGAGGTACATGGAGGAGAGAATACCGACTAGCTACTGCTAGAACCCGTAGTCCATGGGGGAACTACTCACGGAGCATGATGGAGGCGGTGGCGTCGATGGAGATGGCTTCCGGGGGCACTTCCCCGTCCTGGCAGGGTGCCGGAACAGAGACTTCTGTCCCCCGAATTGGAGTTTCGCGATGGCGGCGGCGCCCCTGGAGTCTTTCTGGCGTTTCGTCAATTGGTACTGCGTTTTTAGGTCGAAAGGGGTTATATAGGCGAAGAGGCGGCGCAGGAGGATCGACAGGGTGGCCTCCCCATAGGGGGGCGCGGCCAGGGTGTGGCCCGCGTGGCCCACCCTCCTGGTGGCCCCCTGACTCTCCTCCGACTCTCCTTCGGTGTTCTAGAGCCTTCCGGGAAAAATAGGATGTTTGGCGTTGATTTCGTCCAATTCCGAGAATATTGCCCGAACAGCCTTTCTGGAACCAAAAACAGCAGAAAACAGGAACTGGCACTGTGGCATCTTGTTAATAGGTTAGTTCCGGTAAACGCATAAAAACATTATAAAGTGCAAGCAAAATATGTAAGTATTGTCATAAAACAAGCATGGAACATCAGAAATTATGGATACGTTGGAGACGTATCACCAGCTCTTATTATGAAAGTCTGTCAAAAGTAAATGACAAGGTTGAAAGATAAACACCACATACTTCCTCATGAGCTATAAAACATTAACACAAATTGAGAAGCATTTTGAAGGTTTAAAGGTAGCGCATGAGAATTTACTTGGAATGGTTTGAAATGCCATGCATAGGTATTTATGGTGGACACTTTGGAATAACTTGGTTTTCAGGGGTTTGGAAGCACGAGCAGCGTTCCCACTCAGTACAAGTGAAGGCTAGCAATAGACTGGGGAGCGACAATCAAGAGAGCAGTAACTGTCATAATCGTGCTTGCGGCAAAATAAATTAACGGAGGCATAAAAGTGATACAAGAACTCTGAAGCAAAGTAAATCATCGAGGCTTAATTGACTTTTGTTCCGTCATATGCATGCGTGAGCATGTGCCAAGTCGATTCAAATGAATTATTCAGAGGAGGATACCACAATGTCATACCTATTTGTGAATAAAACAATGCAAGCAAACATCCATGACATGCTACTCATAATAATAAATTGGAGCTAAACATGAGAGATCATGAACTACTAGACTTTCTTAAATGACATATACCTCACATGAACCAACTAAGCATGCTCACATGGATGAGTATATGTACAAAAATGAAAACAAATAGAGTTCATACCAGCCTCTCACCACAGTCGAATTGTCGTAGATCGTCATTATTGCCTTTCACTTGTGTAGCTTGGATAATATGAAATGAAAACCACGCTCCAGCCACCGAAGACCATTGAACTCATAATGAACTTTACAAAACCAAATAAGAACAGCAAATATTTTTGGTGTTTTTGAATTTGGAAACAAGAACAAATGGAAACAAGCAAACAAAGCAAAATCTTTTTGGATTTTCTTATAGCAAACCAATGATAGCAAATAAAGCAAAATAAAAGCAAGAAACCAAAATAGACAAATGGTGAAGAGAAACAAAATAAATATTTTTGGTCTTTTTGTGTTTTAGGAAAGAAACAAAGCAAAAACAAGAAAATGAAAACTAGAAGAGTCACATAAACATAAAGCAGCAGGAATTCGTCAAACTTGACAGCAGTGCAGTAATCGATTTTTAAGAAATTCTTCCGCTGCTCAACTCGAAAAGTGTTCAACTAATGAAAGTTAGATAACAACCTGGGGAACAGGCACAAAAATTGGCTTCGCAAAATATCGTTCTGGCTATTTTTGATAATTTTTTTGGTAACAGCCCAGAATCTATTTTCAGGCAGCACTTCCCCAAATATCATCTCCCTCTCATTAGAAAACCACTTAAAGAAACTGAAAAAGTATATACAAGTATCCAGCAACCATAATATGCAAAGAATGAGTGATGCCGGTATACGTCCCCCCAAGCTTAGGCTTTTGGCCTAAGTGGAGTTCAATCCCAGCGAGGATCGCTGTTCCACTCCGGTGGATCATACATGGCGTAGTCATGATAAGGTCCCGGTGCAGAAGAAAAGGGTGAAGGCTCCATATGCCCAAAATGTTGATGCGAAGAGCTTGCTGCATCGGATGATGAGTCGAGGTGTTCCTCGGCCTCCTCCGTGTTGTCTCTTGCATGATGGCCTCCTCCCTCTATGTATGCATTCAGTGCACCTTCCGTGACTGACCAATCTTCCCTGGAATCAAGGTTAAATAGAACAGGTGCAGGCAATCCTACTAGTTTTTTAGTTTTCTTATTTGTTCTCCAAGTTTTCTTGTAAAATGTTATCTTGTAGGACAGGTTTTCCAAATTAGATGAATCAGAAACAAATTCATGTTTAATCATGGATACTATGTCAAGTTTCTCTATGGGAAGCTGAATATCAAGATGATGAGGTTCTACACAATGCATAGCTAATAAACGAGAGGCGATGAGACCTCCGCAAATTCCGCCCTTCTCACGGTTAGTAGCAAGTCTATAGGCTATCAAAGCACCCAAATTATAGGTCTTATTACCTTGCAATGCAGCAGCTAGAAAAGCTAAATCTTGGATAGATAATTTACTTGCACTCTTCCTAGCAAGAACGCATTTGGTGATGAAATAAGCAAAGTAACGAATAGCCGGGAATTGAATACTACTGGTTTTACCACCATCCTCTGAGAAGCTTCTTCCATGACAAATCATCTTGAAGAGGTTCAAGAGCTCTTGTGGCGATCCCCTTATCTTCTCGCATGATCCCCATTGCGGCACTCTAATTGCTGCACAAAAATCATCGAATGGCAAGTTGATAGTTTTATTATAAATTTTGTACCGCACCATGGGGTTAGATTGCGACCAATTGAACTTAAAATCCTGCACGACAGACATAGTCAATTTTGCATATTGGCATGGTTCTCCATCAACAAAATCAGCCAACCCTGCACGAGAAATTAGATTCTGAACATCTCCCAAGATTCCTGCACTTCTCATGAAATCTGTGCACAGGTAGTAAGAGGGGTATACTCCCTCTTCGCGGTTAACTCTCATGACTTGTTGTACCTCCAATTCTTGTTGGTTTAGTTGATGCCTATTCCACTCCATTTTCTGAAATTTTTGAACAAACATTATAAAATTTGATTTGCTGACATACAATTGAGGGAAACTACTATAGGAACTTGCTAGAGTACTAATCATGCATCAAAACTAACTTCTACAACTTAGAACAGGCATGCAAGCTCACTAAACATGTTACCTACAGCGGCAAAATATTCAAGATATACTCAACCAAACAAAATTCTACTTGGATAATCGGAGGAGTCACATACCGGAGAGCAAATGTGCCAAATTTCAGACAGAAATCTGGGCTGAGCAAAGAGATCGAGAAATCTTGGGCTCTTGAGCAGAAACACGAGTGAGAGAAAGCTGGTGCTGGTTTTTTCGGGAGAGAGAAGAGAGTGGGAGGAAAAGATGAAAAAGTGGGGCAAAGGGGGACCCACACACCAGGGTGGCGCGCCCCCCTTGCTGGCCGCGCCGGCCTGTGGGGTGCCACCCTGGGATGCCCCACTGGTCATCCCCAGGTGCTCCCAGGTGCGTTTTCGAAAAATAAGACCAACAGTATAATTTTTGTGAATTTTTGAAAACTTTGAAAAATGCACATTTCTGGGTATTAAGTTTATTATTACCGGACAGAAAAAGATTTTGAAATCTCTATACAACTAAAGAACTTTGCAAAACAAAAGTGCTACAGCAAGTAGAACAAGTGGAGGAAGAAAGAAATGTTGTTTACCTCCTCTATGCATATAAAAAGTATTTGTTAACAAGGTTGATCAAGTCTTATCACCAAATAAATTTTACATAGCATAAGAAGAAATAAACCTCAAATCAATCATGTTACCTTGAATTGTATTGATATGGATCCAATCATAAGATTTTGATATCCTTCTTTAGGCTCATATATAGGACAATCAATAGTTCCAACTTTGATAGTTCTCACATTAGAAATAGTATTAACTCCACATACTTTATCAATCTTCTTGGGGAAATAGACGGTATGCTCCTTGTCATCAACATTGAAAGTAACTTTTCCTTTATTGCAATCAATAACAGCCCCTGCGGTGTTAAGAAAAGGTCTCCCAAGAATAATAGACATATTATCATCTTCAGGCATTTCCAACACAACAAAATCAGTTAATATCAAGCAGTTATTAGTAACTTGAACAGGAACATCCTCACATATACCAACAGGAATAGCAGTAGATTTATCAGCCATTTGTAAAGATATATCAGTTGGTATCAACTTATCTAAATAAAGTCTCTTATAAAGAGAAAAAGGCATAACACTAACACCGGCTCCCAAATCACATACAGCAGTTCTAACATAATTATTCTTAATAGAACAAGGAATAGTAGGTATACCTGGGTCGCCCAACTTCTTTGGAACTTTGCCATTGAAAGAGTAGTTAGCAAGCATAGTGGAAATCTCCTCATTAGGAATTTTCCTTTTGTTAGAGACAATATCTTTCATATACTTTGAATAAGGAGGCAATTTAATAGCATCAGTCAAAGGGATTTGCAAGAATAAAGGTTTCATCCAATCGCAAAACTTATTATAATGTTTTTCTTCCTTTGATTTTAGTTTCTTAGCAGGAAAAGGCATTTGCTTTTGTACCCAAGGTTCCCTTTCATTACCATGTTTCTTAGCAATAAAATCTTCTTTAGTATACTTTTTATTTTTAGCATGCTTTTCAGGTTCATCTTCAACCTCTTCTTTATCAGAAGCATCATTCTTATCATTATCATTATCATGTTCATTACCACTTTCAGTTTCAGCATCAGAAATAGAAATACTATTAGGATCATTAACAGGTTCAGAGGATTCTACAACAGTTTTTTGTTTCTTCTTCTTTTTCTTAGAAGGAACATTAGGTTCAATTCATTGAGAATCTTGTTAAACTCTTTTGGGATGCCCTTCAGGATATAGAGGATCCTGGGTAGAAACACCGCCTCTAGTTGTTACTTCATAAGCATGTTTCTCTTTAGAATTATTTTTTAACAGGTCATTTTGCACTTTAGTGAGTTGATCAATTTGAGTTTGCACCATTTGAAAATGTTTAACAAGCATCTTAACATCATTGGAGGTTCTCTCCACAATATCATGCAAATTGCTAATAGCTTGAGAATTTTCCATTAGATGATTCTCTACTCTCATATTAAAATTTTCTTGTTTAACAATATAATTATCAAACTCATCTAAGCATTGAGCAGGAGGTTTTGAATACGGAATATCTTCCCTAGTAAAGCGTTGAAGAGAGTTTACCTCAATCATGGATGAAGGGGGAATTATCTCACATAGAAGGTAGATTCTTCACATCTTCGGATTTAATACCTTTCTCCTTAAGCGACTTCTTGGCTTCCCTCATATCTTCATCATTTAATTTAATCAAACCCCTCTTCTTAAATATTGGTGTCGGAGTTGGTTCAGGTGTAGTCCAATCATCATGATTCCGGCCTATTTTAGCCAATAATTCTTCAGCTTCATCTGGAGTTCTTTTCCTGAAAACACAACCAGCACAACTATCCAAATATGCTCTAGACTCAACGGTTAGTCCGCTATAAAAGATATCAAGTAAATCATGCTTTTCCAATTCATGTCCAGGTCGAGCTCTGATAAGAGAGCAAAATCTTGCCCATGCTTCAGGCAATTTCTCTCCATCTTCCTGGTCAAAGCTATAAATTTTCTGCAAAGCAGCATTTTGAGCACTAGCAGGAAAATATTTCCGAAAGAAAACATTAAGCAAATCACCTGGACTATTAATAGAACCAGGAGGTAAATTATTATACCAAGTTTTAGCATCATCCTTTAATGAGAAAGGAAATTTTTTAGCAACAAAATAAGTACGCATCTTGACATCATCAGAAAACAAGCTACTCATAGAAGAAAGTTCATTCATATTTTCTACAGCACTTTCTTTTTCAGTACCACAAAATGGTGTTTTCTCTACAATAGCTATATGAGATAGATCAAGAGAAAAATCATAATCTTTATCCTTAATGTTTATAGGAGATGTGGCAAATTTAGGATCAGAAGATAACTTATACCTAACAGTATGTTGTGCGAGAAACTTTTTAATTTTTCTTGCATCAGTAATAGCATTGCATTTATCAATAAAATCATCATTAAGCTCCACATAATCCTCATCAGGATCATCACTAGAATAATCAACAGACTCAGGTGAATTAACAGGTGTAGCAGCATTAGGAGTTTCAGTATTTTCAATTTGTCTAGACCTAGAAATTGTAGCATCTAGAAAAGATCCCAATGAACCACTATCATCAAGCACAGCAGAAACATTATCAATATTATAAAAGTTTTCAGATTCAGCAGAAGTACCAGCAAGTGAAGCTTGCGGCGGTGAAACAAGTTGACTCATCACAGATGGTGAATCAAGAGCAGCAGACGTACTCAGAGTTGTACCTTTTCTTGTAGTGGATGGTAATATGGCGACTTCAGGATCGCGAGATTTACCCATGATGGAGAATTTGCAGCGAACAATATCAATCCAAGTGAACTTCCAAATAAAGCTATGCTCCCCGGCAACGGCGCCAGAAAATAGTCTTGATGAACCACAAGTATAGGGGATCGCAACAGTCTTCGCGGGAAGTAAAACCCAATTTATTGATTCGACACAAGGGGAGACAAAGAATACTTGAAAGCCTTAACAGCGGAGTTGTCAATTCAGCTGCACCTGGAAACAGACTTGCTCGCAAGAGTTTATCAGTAGTAGCAGTTTATAGCAGTAGCAGTAGTGAAATAGCAGCAGCAGAGTTCAAGTACTAAGCAATCCATAGGCATGTGTTCCGTATATAGTCGTACGTGCTCGCAATGAGAAACTTGCACAACATCTTTTGTCCTATCAGCCGGTGGCAGCCGGGCCTCTAGGGAATCTACTGGATATTAAGGTACTCCTTTTAATAGAGTACCGGAGCAAAGCATTAACACTCCGTGAACACATGTGATCCTCACATCACTGCCATCCCCTCCGGTTGTCCCAATTTCTGTCACTTCGGGGCCTCGGGTTCCGGACAGCGACATGTGTATACAACTTGCAGGTAAGATCATAAAACAATGCGTATCATGATGAAACAATAACATGTTCAGATCTGAGATCATGGCACTCGGGACCTAGTGACAAGAATTAAGCATAACAAGTTGCAACAATATCATCAAAGTACCAATTACGGACACTAGGCACTATGCCCTAACAATCTTATGCTATTACATGACCAATCTCATCCAATCCCTACCATCCCCTTCAGCCTACAGCGGGGGAACTACTCACACATGGATGGGGGAAACATTGCTGGTCGATGGAGAGGCGTCGGTGGTGATGATGGCGATGATCTCCTCCAATTCCCCGTCCTGGTGGAGTGCCAGAATGGAGTTTCTGGTCCCGAGATGGAGTTTCGCGACGGTGGCGGCGTACTGGGAGGTTTCTGGCGACTTCG
This sequence comes from Lolium perenne, assembly GCF_019359855.2. Taxonomy (NCBI): domain Eukaryota; kingdom Viridiplantae; phylum Streptophyta; class Magnoliopsida; order Poales; family Poaceae; genus Lolium; species Lolium perenne. The sequence goes on along the minus strand of NC_067246.2, from coordinate 185,800,732 downwards.
ACTTCCCTTCTCGCGTTTTTAGATCGAAACCCTTAAGTAGTCCAGAGGAGGGCGTCGGAGGCCAGCCGAGGAGGCCACACGCTAGGGCGGCACGCCCCCCTCCTGGGCCGCGCCGGCCTAGTGTGTGGGGGCCTCGGGCCTCCACCTGGCTTGCCCTTCTGGCTCCGTGATTCTTCTGGTAAAATAGGCCCTTTGGTATAAATTCCGGGGATTTTCCTGAAAGTTGGATTTCTGCACAAAAATGAAACACCAGGGCAATTCTGCTGAAAACAGCGTTAGTCCGTGTTAGTTGTATCCAAAACACACAAATTAGAGGTAAAACAATAGCAAAAGTGTTCGGGAAAGTAGATACGTTTTGGACGTATCAGGCTCCTCGTGGCCCCCCTTCGTCTCTCCTTCGGACTCCGTGAAGCCCCTGAAAAAATAAGAACGTGGCCTTTTGTTTCGTACAATTCCGAGAATATTTCTTGTGTAAGATTTCTGAAACCAAAAACAGCAGAAAACAGGAACTGGCGCTTCGGCATCTTGTTAATAGGTTAGTTCCGGAAAATGCATCAAAATGATATAAAGTATGAATAAAACATGTAGGTATTGTCATAAAACTAGCATGTAACATAAGAAATTATAGATACGTTTGAGACGTATCAGACGTCGAGGATAGATGGATTTGTGTTGTGAACTCTATCTTCATTGCTACGTGCTCTAAACTCTATGTCATTGCTATGTGTTCTGAACTATATATCATTTCGAACCATGTCTCTTGTTGCTACGTGTTATTTGAATCTATGTGCTACGATGTGAGCTATGATGTGTGTTATGTGTATGATGTGTGTAAGAAATTGCTATTGCAAATTGCTATTGTTGTGTTGAAAACTGTTTAAATAAGGCAAGAATTTTCATGGTTTTAACACAAGTCAACGTGTGGCGCCCTTGCCACGGGCGCCACACCTTACAGTGTGGCACCGGTGCCATGGGCGCCACACATTGGAACTTATATGTCAAAAACATCCGGCGCTCCGGAAGTTTAGTCCTTAGTCGTTTTGGCGAGGCTCTTTATGTGGCGCCGACTCCACGGGCGCCACACAGACAGTGTGGCGCCAATGCCAGCGGCGCCACACAAACAGCCTCGCCAAAACGGCTAAGTCCCAGGAGAATTGTCTTACAGTAGGTTCTGGGCAATTATAAGTGGATGTGTGGCGCCGATGGGAGCGGCGCCACACATCCTGCCACGTCAGATCGGTGCACACCTCAGCGCCGAGGACGCCATGTTGGCTGGGAGAGTGGCGCCGCAGGCACGGGCGCCACACAGTGAGGTGTGGCGCTGATGTGAGGAGCGCCACACAAAAGGGTTAGATGGATGAAATAGTTTGGCCGGAGGATCAGTCTGTGCTATAGTTGCAGCAAAGGGTTATTTCTGTGTAAATCGCTCTGTGCCGAGCCAGGCCGGTGCCGTGATCACCCTCAAAGCGTGACGTAGATCATAGAAATACTGGCCGAAAATAGTAGGTGTACGCGGCCTATGGTGCGATGGAACTGTGCATACATTAGACTAGCCACAATGAGGGTATCATAAGTAGTATCATGCATGTCATGTTGGCAAAAATATAATATTGTACTATAATTAACGAGGGAAAAGGTGATAGTGATATTATAGATAGATACCGTTTCATAGCACGTAAAACTGGAAAGTTCCATGGCAAATAAATCAAAGACACACATTTGCATTAAGATTCTATAAAACATTAAATATAAAAAAATAATAATACCACATCATAGTACTATACATTATAGGGGTGATATCACAAACTATTATCATATGCATGATACTTCTCGTTGTGACTAGTTTTAGTTTCGCTTAATACTGTTTCTAATTAGTAATCACACGTACACTTCCCGCCCCGCCGCCATGCGGCCAGGGCAACGGTAATAGTGGCATTCCCGTAAATACCCCCACCGTCCCATGGTTGGTTACGAGTTTTGTGTAGTTTGAACGAGCAGTGCAGGCGAGCGCGCCAGGCGCCCCACCGGGCGCACACAAGCAGCTCCTAGTCTAACTTGACGCCGTCAACAGCGCGTCACGCGCGTACTCGCCTTCCGTCACGTCCAGTTCCGTCATAACTGCCGGTGGCCGTACTGCCCGTCGTGGCTGGCGCGCCAAATGCGGATCGTGATTCTTCTCCCACTGAATTCAGGGTGTGGAACGTACGATGATTAACAACGATGTCATATTTGAGCCTTTGTGTCAATGGAAGCATAGACTGGTCTTCGTTGCCTCACAAAGTCGCAAGACCCGATCGATCGATGTAACTGAAACCGACAACGCTTAAGTCGCTGGTTTATGCGTCTCAATTCTATTTCGATTAATTGATCGTATTGGTTGTACAATACTAATAAGCTAGCACCTGAACTTGCTGCATGTTGTGTGTGTGGGTATGAACTCCAGCCTCGTTGGCTCGAGGCACATACTTTGTACTACTTGTCAAGGTTGCCAGCGTACTTGCTGACAAAAAATGAAGATTCCTTGCACAGTATTAAAAAAAATGACGAGAAGGAAAGGAAGGTGTGACTGACTTTGGCACCACCCCGCGAGATAGTTGCAGAAGCTGACAATGATTGAGAACGCTGCTCCGCTCCAAAAACGTCCATTATAATCAGGATGATCTAACTCCGCGACTGGCTAATAAAGTCCGATCGATTAATTAGTTCCTGCATTGCAGCGGCTAGCTACCGTCGCTAGGACGGGCGGGCGGTGTGGCTCCCACCAAAGAGTGAATTTTGTCGGCACCATCCAGCCAAACGGCGGGGCAGTCGGGTCTGTGTCTATTCTGCTGCTGCTGTATGGTTTGGGTCCGGGAGCCGGCCGGCGGGGGCGTGGAGCAGTTGTTTTCGCTGCCACGAGTTTTACTGCATCTGTTCCGAATTAAGGGCATCTTCAGTGGTCTGACATAGTTGGAGTAGAAACAAGTAGAGGGAGATTGAGATGGCGTCGAGGATCAACGACGTCATAGCACTGCTCTGGGGGCTTTCGTAGATCAAGACGAGGTCGGATTCATCATTTCACCGTTGGTGACTGCTGGGATAGGGGCATATGTCGGCGTTGAATTGGAGCACGAAGCGCAATGGTTACGGACCTGGATAGTTCGATCGACATTGCTGGAATCGACGACGAGGACGTGACGGAAGATCTCCATCGCGTTGTCATTCACGGGGAACAAAACGACTGCATTTGGCTTTGGCTTTGGCTTCTGTTTATACCGAAGCAGTATCTGGGCCAGGCTGGGCTAATGCGATGGTGGTGCTATGCTGCTACTTGGCTGGTCGGCCGGTGCGGGCGTGGACGAGGTACTGGGCTGCATCCCTGCTCGGTGTGGCTGCCTCTCTCCTCTTTTTTCCTTTTCCTTTTCCTTTTTCCTCATTTTATTTTCTGGTTTGAACTTCCAATTTGAATTTAGTTCTGTTTTGAATAACTTTGAAGGTATGACTATTTATCAAAGATTATATCAAAGATATTATATTGGTTTTTAAACCTTTTTAGTTGTATTTTAATTCTACTCAAATTTTAAATGGGCACATTTGTTAGTGATTTTATTTCTATTTCCTTTTGAATTAAGTTCTGTTCGAATCAGTTGAAATTTGTGAATTATTCGCAAAATTTGGCAGAGATATTTCTCAGGTCATGGTATTTTACCAACAACATTGGTTTCTGCACTTATATTTTGAATATGGCCAAATTTTAAATAGGTATTTTAGTAGTGATAATTCTAATACTCATTCTTTTGCGGTTCAAAGTATTTTTCTAAAACTTGTAGAATTACATAGAGGTAGATGATGGTTTTATTTTGTATTCGTTTGCAAATAAATAATTTATAAGATGATATTTATGATTTGATTTCTTGTTTAAGATGGTGATCTCATGGGCATGATTTCCCGTGCCTAAATAATCTAAGGAATTGGAATTTATTTTAGGGCCATTCCAAAGTTATTCGTATTATTTTATTAAACCTTTGGCTTGAAATGCTTAGGGTATATCCTATGCCTCTCATGTGACATGTATTTTCTTAAGAAGGAGATTTCATTTGTACGAAACTTGTTGATTTGATCACTTGGTTCACTTATTAAGACATACCATGAAGATCATGGTAAGAACATTTATTCAGTTAAAGACATGCAAAAGATAAGTCAAGATTGGTTTCCCAGTTTCCTCATCTTTGATTTTTAGTTGGATAAGTATCAATATGTTATTGCAAGGAATACAATATTATGATCCCTTAGAAGATCTAATATTTGATCCTTTCGTAATGTGTTATTGTAATAATTCTGGTTCAATTAGATCTAACCCATAGATCAATCACGTCTACCCAAAATATAATTTTAGCAAATGTCAGATTGAAGTTTATAGTTCTTAACTTGATGATCTACTTCAATTCCATCAAATGAAGTAAAACTTCAATCATTGTGACAAGTTTTACTTAAAAGCCCAAAAATTCTCTAGATTTTCTATACATGAATGCAATGCAGACATCTGTTTCCTCTATTTTGTTGCCTCAAATATTGGAATGTTACAATGACCCACTCACTCATGTCATGGAAATGCTACTAAACCAGCATCACATTTCACTACACGTACTCCATACAAACTTAACAAACTTAAATTCAAAGAAAATATGATCTAGGGTTTCTAACTCATCACAAAACCAACAATTGTTATCTTTACCCTTAATTCCACCCTCCTAATTACCACATCTTTGATCAGAATACTTTTATTGAATTCTAACCACAGAAAGGAAAACTTTAGTTTTCAAAAGTATTCTAATCAACCAAACATTACGATGAGGCCACTTAATCTCACCAAATTTTAATGCCAAGTACTTGGACTTTGCTGAGAGCTTACTAGTTTTTGTAAGCAACCATCTATAAGCATCCTCCTGATTACACAATGCTACAAAAATCCTTTAACTTTTGCCAGGGCACATTTGTCTCTCCAAATAAAGTTCACCTAAATTTTAACAACACTCCAGTGTCTACCTAAAGCATCCACAACTATGGTACCGGGATTCAAAGTGATGTAATACGGACATGGCGTTTTGGCTCATAGATCCACATGCACCCATTATGTAAAATGAAAATTAAATTTATTTTAAAATGTCTAAAAATTCCCAAACAAATCCTAGATGTACATATGAACATTCTATGTTAGCACACACAATTTTGAGGTGAAATGTCATTTTTTGCGGTCTATGTAAAAGACACAAAACAATGTCTTGTAATAATCTATTTTGGAGCATTCAAAACTGTTTCTTTCACAATTTTTTTATTCCACGACACGTTGTGTGAGAACATAAAATGTCCAATCATACACCTGGATATTAACTACAAGCCAAAGTTAGTATCCGATGTAATACCACCTACTGAATTGAAGACAAAAAAGTTTGTTTCCTACCCATAAATTCTACCAAAACTTTGTTCTCTTACCATTACCAATATCTTTACAACAAAACTTGAAGAAAACATCCTTCACATTCCGTAGCCCTTGCCATGAATGTGACTGTCCCGGTTTCCTCTCACAAGCCGAAGGAGTATTCTTAACATATTTAGCTCTCAATATATCTAATCACACACCTTGTTCATTCTCCATCTTCCATAACCATTTACTTAGGAAGCACACATTCATAACTTCAAGATCTACTAATCATAAGCCACCGAACTCTTTAGGTTAACAATCTATTTTCCAACTTATCAAATGATATTTCATCAATCTTTCAATGAAAAATTCTATTTTCTTACAATGCCCTTTAGGACGCAGCGGTAGATGGACGGGATGGTGCGGCACTCACACCGGCGTGGGGAGTCACATCATCGACGCGCGTGAAAATGCTTGGGGAGCCAACGAGGGCAATAAACATCGTTGATGCACCGCTTGTGCCGTTGCCAAGGTGTCCCCCTTGTCGGATCCTGCGTGGTGGTAGGCTTCAGAATTTTTGATATATATTCTTGATAGATATTTGTTGATCTAGAGGCTTCAGCTTCCGCATTGCGAAAAAAAGACATATCCATCTCGCATGTTATTTATGATGGACTTATATGAAAATTTGGCAGGAAGTAGTGGAAACATCATAGCTCTTTATTTTTTTTAAAAATAGATTTTATATTGGTGATTTTCAGGAAAATCCGATAGAAAATCTAGTATGTAGCTAACGATGAAATCTGCAAACGTGTAAAATCTCAATGTTAAATTTGTTGAAACCAAGAAGCAACAAGAGACAAGAACATCAATCAAATCTGTCCAAAAAGTACACGTCTGACTCTAGGGAGTAATGAGTCAGCTCTGCCCTCTTTTTCGTTTTGGCTCTTTCTTTTAACTGACGAGCAAGCAAGCAGACTCTCAAATCTCTACTAATAAGATACGGATCGGTGGTGTTGGTAGGTCAAAAAAACCGGAACAAATTTTCGTCCGTCAAAAAAACCAAATCAATTGTTGGTGCGTAAAAAAGAACCGTCCGTCGGTCAAGTTATGTTTCCTTCCTACGACCTATGTCGGGTGCATCGTGGCTTCTCCGGTTTGTTTCCTCCAATTGATCCTGCCTGGTCCAGCTAAGATTTTGTACATTGTGCGTTCGTGAAAGGAATCTGTGTTGGTTTTAGTTCGACAAAACGAATCCATGAGAAACACGGCACAGATGCCCTCCTCATATATGACGGGGAACAAACGGCCCCTCCTCCAATCTCTAGATTAGATCGAAATCCCGTCGAAAACTGTAGCAGCACTAAATCCTCATCGACGCACGGGCAAGTCCGACGCGGGCTTCTCCACCGGTGTCACCTACCGGAGGAGGTCCTGAGGGAGGAGGGCTTGAGGCGGACGAGGCAGGCCACGAAAATCTGTCGCGAACATCCTCTCAGCCACGGGAAACTCAGGCGAACGTCCTCTCCACTGGCCAGCGCGTTGTGCAACCATCTCTGGCTGCTCGTCCATATCATGGACGCCTGCCATGGAAAACTCACGCAAACGTCATCTCTAGGCTGTCACCAGTGGCTGCAGAGGCCGACAACGCCGTCGTGTCTTGCAAAGATCTCTGCTGCTTCTCGACATCATCATATGCCGCTGCTGCTCCACCGTAGATTTACTTCGATGCCCCTGTTTTAGTGCACGTTCAATCAATGCATGGAGGAAACATGGTACACGGACACGGAGCACCTCATGGAGTACTTGTCATACAAAGATGCAGGGAAGATGCGTTGATGGGTCAAAAAAGCATCACTGAACGATGACAACGGACAGACGTAATCTGGTTCTGCTGTGTCTTAGTGTCAGCTCGAGATTTTCATGCTGAGCATGATCATTTACTGCCAAGAATCAGCGCAAGAGCGCGGGGCGCTGATGTACCGACGGTGGCGGCCGAGGCGGTGGTGAAGAAGCTGGGTACTTTCCAGAATCAACGGAGAGAAAGAAGGCGTCCGAGAAGCTGGTATGTGCAGAGGTTACATCGTTGCATGATCAGAACGACTACTATCAGCTGCTGAGATGACATGGTATGTAGAAGACTGCTATAGTGGTATTCACAATAGCTCATCGATGGGGCGAGCAGAAAAAAAAGACCCGATCTGAACACCAATCCCCGTCTATCCGCAGATTGGGGTGGGGTGTAACAGAACTCGCTTTAATCACCTCCTGATCTGCCGGGTAACCAGAAGTTTAGACCGAAAAAAACGCGAGGTGGGTGCCGTGTTTCTGATTCCCGTGGACTTTTTTTTTTGAACTCGATTCCCGTGGACTTGGAGAGATTACAGCCTACAAAAGGAGGGCTTGATCTGTTGAAAACCTGAGTACCGAACAAGACATTAGTGTTTCAGCGTGTTACATACGGCCTGGCCTGAAAAATTACACTACAAAACCTTTCAGACACGGTCTGCCGAACGAGGCCTCAGTTGGTTTATCCACTCAGTTCAACTGACCACACTCAAGACTCAACCATATAGTATCAAACCAGTTGCAAATGATTTACTCGACTTACGCAATTAATGATTGCAGATGGTTTGGTTTTGTTTGCAATTGCAGGAGAGGAAAACGTGGAGAAATACAAATCAGAACATAGTTTGCTCGCACCAAAATCATGAATTGTGCTCTGAATTTGATTTGTACGTAACAAATCTTTTACTGTTGTTGGGTATATGATCTGCTTAGGTCAGTACATGTTGGCCCTGCTAAATGATTTATGTGCGGCGCTGTAAAGAGCATGGAGTAACACTTCTTTAGTATATACTGCCAAATTCTATTGCAATTTTATCTGGCCTACCACGGTGTGAATGGTTAAATATCTTCAGCTGAATGCTTAGTATGGGTGTCAACTTCAGCTGAATTCTTCTTAGTTATGAGTTAGATTGACTTGAAGAATTGCACAGCGCTACAACTGGCATGCTTGACTTTATATTAAAGCTAGAGTTTATAAAGTGGTTTAGATATAACTAACAATAACAGATATATAAAAACAAAAAGAAATGTCGACGTCTGAAGCATCTAGATAAACATGCGAAGTATATTGTTGATGCTCAAACACGAGACGATGAATACGTACCGCTGGCGGCTCCTCCATTTGCGGTTGGGTGCACAGGCGCCATCATAGCGTAGACAGGTACCGCTCCTGCCGCGGACGGACGTGCAGCTCTCCACTCCATCCGCTCGTCAATCCGAATGGATCGTTGACAACGGGCGAGCAAAATGGCTGAGACATACGATTCCATATACTATTGTTCTACGCATAAGGTGGAAACGTTCCGACTTCAGAGCATCTCCAGTCGCGTTTTCAAAACCGTCTCTCAAACGGTGTCGGATCGAGTGTTTAGGGGACATGTTTTATTTGTGTCGTGTTTGGGGGACATCGCTTCCCAGCCGTGTCCCCCAAACGAAATTTTAAAAATTTCAAACTTGAGCCAATTCATCTAAACTTACTATATATTACATAGATTCGAACAAAATTTGATTAAATTTAAACTAAACCCTAATCTATAAGTACTTGCGGCGGCCAGAGCCGTCGTGGTACCGGTGGAAGTTGTACATGTCGTCGGTGACGACCTCCTGCTTGACGCGCTCGTCGGGTTCGTCGACGGGCTCGTCCTTCACCAGGCCGCTTGGTCCTGCCTCGCCATCGTCGGTGAGATCCACGAGTGGCTATCCGGTGTCGTGGATGGACATGGCGATCGTCGTGTCGAGGTGGCCCCTCCAGGCGTCCTTGTCGTTCAGCGACGCCAAGCACGTCGCTCGCAGCCATGGGCAGTCCTCGGGGTCGTCGCTGCTCGCGATGAGCCGATGTTGCCGCTCGTACTCCGCCAGCAGCGCCGCCTTCGCCGCTGCCTCGTCGTCCTGCTCCTCCTTCAGCGCCGGCTTCGGGATGAGGAGGACGCCGCCGCCGCGCCTTTGCTACTCCCGGCTGCCGCTGCGTCTCGGATTGACGGGCGTCATCGCGAACTCCGGCTCCTCCTTCACCCCGCGCTTGGGGACGGTGTAGGGCGCGGAGCGGTGCGACGAGGACGGCGTCGATCGGGCCAGCCCTGACGAGGAAGAGTTGGAGGAGGACGAGTATGTCCTTCTCGGCTGCCAGCGCGCTGCGAGAGATGGTGGCGGTGAGGATGGCGTCTCCAACCTTGGAGCACCATTGTGGATGCTGTCGATGACGTTCTCCAGGGTGCGCTCCGGAACGCCCCAGAACAGGACGTGCCCGTACTTGTTCCAGCTGTTCGGCCGGCCGACGAGGCCGGTGGTGCTGTTCATCTTCATGTCGTACTGCGCCTGGAAGTAGACGACCCACCAGGCGTCGTTGCCGGTGGCCTCCCAGGTCGGATGGCCCGCTCGTCGGCGGTGAGTGCAGACCGCCGGGCCCTGATGGAATCCCTCCAACGCTCCGTGCCTGGCGACGGCGGCGGCGGGACACCTATGCCGTTGATGACCATCCTGCACCCGCCCCTTCTTGGCAGGCGCATGTCCGGCGGGACGGGATATCCCGCGCGGTATTGCGCCCACGCCTCCGGCACGGTGAGGCTGCCGCGGCTGAAGCTGTTCGCCGCGGCGATCTTGCGGGAGGAAGACGACATTGGGTAGAGGTTGGAGCGGCGAGGAGAAGATTTGAGAGTGCTGAGAGATTGGGACGAACAAGAAACGCAAGGGCGCTCTTAATGTACAGCGGTGGCAGGCGAAGCGGCAGCGGGTCGTTGGACGCAATAAACACCGGCGCGGACGGCCACACGGCAATGCACGATGAGATCCCTGTGTCGTCTGGGAAATTTGGGACGCCATTAACGTAACTTGACCAAAAGTAGACGGCGGGGTTTTAGGCTTCCGAGTCACTGGCGCGTTGGGCCCGCGTCTCTTCGCCTCGTTTTTCGTTGTGTTCGGCGTGCCCGGAGCGTCCCCTGTATAGCGGGGACGGACTCGGGGTGCCGGACACCGTATCAAGCCGCGCCGGACAAAAAAGAGGCTCTTACGTCCATTTGAAAGTCATTATCTTTGTTCCTTTAAAGTTTTTCAATACAGAGAACCAACCTGATGTAGGGTGGTTAGGAGGGTGGTTGTCCCCCAGCCCATCAGAGTTCAAGCCCCAGGTTTAACATCTGTGTGTCTCATAGGCGGAATATTTATTCAGTGGGATGTCGTTCCTGTCGACAGCGAGATGCCTGTGGTGACTTCGTCAACTTCAAGATCCAATCCACTGGCTCAGTTTTCCGGAGGTGCTCATAGGGATAGGGCGTGCGTGTGTACGTTTATAGGGGTGAGTGTATACGCGTGTATGTGAAGGTAAAATCAATACAGACTACAAAGCAACCATCATCATTGGTGAGGATGTCACCACGACTTTGGGTACGTCGGCTTGGTACCGGCGTACGTGGCCTAGCGTGCGGTGCGATCGAATTGTGCACATATTAGATTCTCTTCTTAATTACTCTCTCTGTTTAGAAATAGGCTATATTTTAACTCTAAAATTTGTTTGAAATACTCTACGTTTACTTTTAGCCAATAATAACACTGAAAACGAGGTGGTTCTACTCTTTTTATTACTCCCTCCGGTCTTTTTTAATTGACTCAAATTTAGTATAAGTTGTACTAAATCCAAGTCAATTAAAAGCGACAGAAGGGAGTAGATGTTATCATTTTCAATGTAGCTTGAATTGGTTGTTCAAATATCTAAGTAGTACTAATAAATACACTACTAATTTATCTGATTTTTTTAAAATGTAGACTAAATGAGTGAGTAATCACTAATTATCAGCTTCCCACGCAACGGCAATAGTGGTACTCCCGTACATAAGTGTACCGTTCATGGGTGCTAGTTTTCGCCAGTTTGAACGAGCACGCAGGCAAGGAAAGGGCCCAACCCGCGTCGCCGTACTGCCGTCGTGATAGGCGGTCCAGCCACGCATCGAGAGCAGTGGTCTGGAAACGCGATCGAGATTTTCTTGTGGGCAGAGGGAGAGGAATCCCACTGTGTGAAACAAAGGATGGGGGAACGCTCGACACCCCTTAGGGTTGGCGTTGGGTTTATATTTATAGTGTATATGTGTATAAGAGTTACAGGTACAATACAGAGGCTACCATATATAAAGTCTAACATCCTCCCTCAATCTTAACCGTGTCATCGAACATCTAACAGGTTAAGATTGCGCCTATAGCCTTGAAACAATGGTAAGGACAGTGGCTTCGTGAAGATGTCAGCAAGTTGATCTTTAGATGAGATAAACCTGATCCGAAGTAGCTTCTGTGCAACACGTTCCCTCACAAAGTGATAGTCAACTTCGATGTGTTTCGTTCGGGCATGGAACACTGGATTAGATGACAGATACGTAGCACCGATGTTGTCACACCAAAGAACAGGAGACTGAGTTTGCGGAACACGCAACTCTTGCAGTAGACATTGTACCCATATCAGCTCAGCTGTGGCATCTCCTACAGCTTTATACTCAGCTTCAGTACTACTCCGAGATACTGTAGCTTGCTTGCGAGAACTCCAGGCGATCAAATTAGGACCAAAGAACACAGCATATCCCCCCGTTGATCGCCTGTCATCAGGATTCCCAGCCCAGTCAGCATCAGAGAAAGCAGAAAGCAATCCTGAAGAGGAGGAGCATAGGCGCAGTCCAAAAGACGCCGTGTGGCGTACATAGCGCAATATGCGCTTCACAGCCGTCCAATGAGTATCACGAGGAGCATGAAGGTACTGGCAAACACGGTTCACCGCATAGGAGATATCTGGACGAGTCAGGGTCAAGTACTGCAGACCACCGACCACACTGCGGTACTCTGTAGCATCCTCAGAGGAAAGAAGTGAACCATCAACAGAAGTGAGCAGCTCAGATGTACACATGGGTGTAGAAGCAGGCTTACACTGAAGCATACCAGTGATACGCGTACAACACGCGTCCGTTGGGAACCCCAAGAGGAAGGTGTGATGCGTACAGCGGCAAGTTTTCCCTCAGTATGAAACCAAGGTTTATCGAACCAGTAGGAGCCAAGAAGCACGTTGAAGGTTGATGGCGGCGGGATGTAGTGCGGCGCAACACCAGAGATTCCGGCGCCAACGTGGAACCTGCACAACACAACCAAAGTACTTTGCCCCAACGAAACAGTGAGGTTGTCAATCTCACCGGATTGCTGTAACAAAGGATTAGATGTATAGTGTGGATGATGATTGTTTGCAGAAAAACAGTAGAACAGTATTGCAGTAGATTGTATTTCAGTATAGAGAATTGGACCGGGGTCCACAGTTCACTAGAGGTGTCTCTCCCATAAGATAAACAACATGTTGGGTGAACAAATTACAGTTGGGCAATTGACAAATAGAGAGGGCATGACCATGCACATACATATTATGATGAGTATTGTGAGATTTAATTGGGCATTACGACAAAGTACATAGACCGCTATCCAGCATGCATCTATGCCTAAAAAGTCCACCTTCAGGTTATCATCCGAACCCCCTCCAGTATTAAGTTGCTAACAACAGACAATTGCATTAAGTATTGCGCGTAATGTAATCAGTAACTACATCCTTGAACATAGCACCAATGTTTTATCCCTAGTGGCAACAGCACATCCATAACCTTAGAGGTTCTTGCCACCCCTCCAGATTCACGGAGACATGAACCCACTATCGAGCATAAATACTCCCTCTTGGAGTTACTAGCATCAACTTGGCCAGAGCATCTACTAATAACGGAGAGCATGCAAGATCATAAACAACACATAGACATAACTTTGATAATCAACATAACAAGTATTCTCTATTCATCGGATCCCAACAAACGCAACATATAGAATTACAGATAGATGATCTTGATCATGTTATGCAGCTCACAAGACCCGACAATGAAGCACAATGGGGAGAAGACAACCATCTAGCTACTGCTATGGACCCATACTCCAGGGGTAGACTACTCACACATCACTCCGGAGGCGACCATGGCGGCGTAGAGTCCTCCGGGAGATGATTCCCCTCTCCGGCAGGGTGCCGGAGGCGATCTCCTGAATCCCCCGAGATGGGATTGGCGGCGGCGGCGTCTCTGGAAGGTTTTCCGTATCGTGGCTCTCGGTACTGGGGGTTTCGCGACGGAGGCTTTAAGTAGGCGGAAGGGCAAGTCAGGAGGCGGCACGAGGGCCCCACACCACAGGTCGGCGCGGCCAAGGGGCAGGCCGCGCCGCCCTATGGTTTGGGCGCCTCGTGGCCCCACTTCGTCTCCTCTTCGGTCTTCTGGAAGATTCGTGGCAAAATAGGACCCTGGGCGTTGATTTCGTCCAATTCCGAGAATATTTCGTTACTAGGATTTCTGAAACCAAAAACAGCAGAAAACAAAGAATCGGCACTTCGGCATCTTGTTAATAGGTTAGTTCCAGAAAATGCACGAATATGACATAAAGTGTGCATAAAACATGTAGATAACATCAATAATGTGGCATGGAACATAAGAAATTATCGATACGTTGGAGACGTATCAGCATCCCCAAGCTTAGTTCTGCTCGTCCCGAGCAGGTAAAACGATAACAAAGATAATTTCTGGAGTGACATGCCATCATAACCTTGATCATACTATTTGTAAAGCATATGTAGTGAATGCAGCGATCAAAACAATGTATATGACATGAGTAAACAAGTGAATCATAAAGCAAAGACTTTTCATGAATAGTACTTCAAGACAAGCATCAATAAGTCTTGCATAAGAGTTAACTCATAAAGCAATAATTCATAGTAAAAGCATTGAAGCAACACAAAGGAAGATTAAGTTTCAGCGGTTGCTTTCAACTTGTAACATGTATACCTCATGGATATTGTCAACATAGAGTAATATAATAAGTGCAATATGCAAGTATGTAGGAATCAATGCACAGTTCACACAAGTGTTTGCTTCTTGAGGTGGAGAGAAATAGGTGAACTGACTCAACAATGAAAGTAAAAGAATGGTCCTCCATAGAGGAAAAGCATCGATTGCTATATTTGTGCTAGAGCTTTGATTTTGAAAACATGAAACAATTTTGTCAACGGTAGTAATAAAGCATATGTATCATGTAAATTATATCTTACAAGTTGCAAGCCTCATGCATATTATACTAATAGTGCCCGCACCTTGTCCTAATTAGCTTGGACTACCGGATCATCGCAATGCACATGTTTTAACCAAGTGTCACAATGGGGTACCTCTATGCCGCCTGTACAAAGGTCTAAGGAGAAAGCTCGCATTGGATTTCTCGCTATTGATTATTCTCAACTTAGACATCCATACCGGGACAACATAGACAACAGATAATGGACTCCTCTTTTATGCATAAGCATGTAACAACAATCAATAATTTTCTCATATGAGATTGAGGATATTGTCCAAAACTGAAACTTCCACCATGGATCATGGCTTTAGTTAGCGGCCCAATGTTCTTCTCTAACAATATGCATGCTTAACCATAAGGTGGTAGATCTCTCTTACTTCAGACAAGACGAACATGCATAGCAACTCACATGAAATTCAACAAATAGTAGTTGATGGCGTCCCCAGTGAACATGGTTATCGCACAACAAGCAACTTAATAAGAGATAAAGTGCATAAGTATATATTCAATACCACAATAGTTTTTAAGCTATTTGTCCCATGAGCTATATATTGTAAAGGTGAATGATGGAATTTTAAAGGTAGCACTCAAGCAATTTACTTTGGAATGGCGGAGAAATACCATGTAGTAGGTAGGTATGGTGGACACAAATGGCATAGTGGTTGGCTCAAGGATTTTGGATGCATGAGAAGTATTCCCTCTCGATACAAGGTTTAGGCTATCAAGGTTATTTGAAACAAACACAAGGATGAACCGGTGCAGCAAAACTCACATAAAAGACATATTGAAAATATTATAAGACTCTACACCGTCTTCCTTGTTGTTCAAACTCAATACTAGAAATTATCTAGACCTTAGAGAGACCAAATATGCAAACCAAATTTTAGCATGCTCTATGTATTTCTTCATTAATGGGTGCAAAGCATATGATGCAAGAGCTTAAACATGAGCACAACAATTGCCAAGTATCACATTACCCAAGACATTTATAGCAATTACTACATGTATCATTTTCCAATTCCAACCATATAACAATTTAACGAAGAAGAAACTTCGCCATGAATACTATGAGTAGAAACTAAGGACATACTTGTCCATATGCTACAGCGGAGCGTGTCTCTCTCCCATAAAGTGAATGCTAGGATCCATTTTATTCAAACAAAACAAAAACAAAAACAAACCGACGCTCCAAGAAAAGCACATAAGATGTGATGGAATAAAAATATAGTTTCAGGGGAGGAACCTGATAATGTTGTCGATGAAGAAGGGGATGCCTTGGGCATCCCCAAGCTTAGACGCTTGAGTCTTCTTAGAATATGCAGGGGTGAACCACCGGGGCATCCCCAAGCTTAGAGCTTTCACTCTCCTTGATCATGTTGCATCATACTCCTCTCTTGATCCTTGAAAACTTCCTCCACACCAAACTTAGAACAACTCATTAGAGGGTTAGTGCACAATAAAAATTAACATGTTCAGAGGTGACATAATCATTCTTAACACTTCTGGACATTGCATAAAGCTACTGGACATTAATGGATCAAAGAAATTCATCCAACATAGCAAAAGAGGCAATGCGAAATAAAAGGCAGAATCTGTCAAAACAGAACAGTTCGTATTGACGAATTTTATCGAGGCACCAGACTTGCTCAAATGAAAATGCTCAAATTGAATGAAAGTTGCGTACATATCTGGGGATCACTCACGTAAATTGGCATAATTTTCTGAGTTACCTACAGAGAAAACAGCCCAGATTCGTGACAGCAAAGAAATCTGTTTCTGCGCAGTAATCCAAATCTAGTATGAACTTTACTATCAACGACTTTACTTGGCACAACAAAACACTAAACTAAGATAAGGAGAGGTTGCTACAGTAGTAAACAACTTCCAAGATACAAAATAAAAACCAAGTACTGTAGTAAAAACATGGGTTGTCTCCCATAAGCGCTTTTCTTTAACGCCTTTCAGCTAGGCGCAGAAAGTGTGTATCAAGTATTATCAAGAGACGAAGTGTCAACATCATAATTTGTTCTAATAATAGAATCAAAAGGTAACTTCATTCTCTTTGTAGAGAAGTGTTTCATACCTTTCTTGAGAGGAAATCGATATTTAATATTACCTTCCTTCATATCAATGATAGCACCAACAGTTCGAAGAAAAGGTCTTCCCAATATAATGGGACAAGATGCATTGCATTCAATATCCAAGACAACAAAATCAACGGGAACAAGGTTATTGTTAACGGTAATGCGAACATTATCAACTTTCCCCAAAGGTTTCTTTGTAGAATGATCAGCAAGATTAACATCCAAATAACAATTTTTCAGCGGTGGCAAGTCAAGCATATTATAAATTTTCTTAGGCATAACAGAAATACTTGCACCAAGATCACATAAAGCATTACAATCAAAATCTTTAACCTTCATCTTAATGATGGGCTCCCAACCATCCTCTAGCTTTCTAGGAATAGAGGCTTCGCGTTCTAGTTTCTCTTCTCTAGCTTTTATGAGAGCATTTGTAATATGTTGCGTGAAAGCCAAATTTATAGCACTAGCATTAGGACTTTTAGCAAGTTTTTGCAAGAACTTTATAACTTCAGAGATGTGGCAATCATCAAAATTCAAACCATTATAATCTAAAGCAATGGGATCATCATCCCCAATGTTGGAAAAAATTTCAGCAGTTTTATCACAAGCGGTTTCAAGCTTTTTAGCAGTTTCGAGCAGTTTCTCGCGCTTTGCATTAGAAGTGGAAACATTGCTAACACCAATTCTTTTATTATTAATAGTAGGAGGTGCAGCAACATGTGTAGCATTAGCATTGCTTGTGGTGGTAATAGTCCAAACTTTAGCTACATTTTTCTCTTTGGCTAGTTTTTCATTTTCTTCTCTATCCCACCTAGCACGCAGTTCGGCCATTAGTCTTATATTCTCATTAATTCTAACTTGGATGGCATTTGCTGTAGTAACAATTTTATTTTCAATATCCCTATTAGGCATAACTTTCGATTTCAAAAGATCAACATCAGCAGCAAGCCTATCGACTTTAGAAGCAAGTATATCAATTTTCCTAAGCTTTTCTTCAACAGATTTGTTAAAAGCAGTTTGTGTACTAATAAATTCTTTAAGCAAGGCTTCAAGTCCAGGGGGTGAATTCCTATTATTGTTGTAAGAATTCCCATAAGAATTACCATAGCCGTTGCCATTATTATAAGGATATGGCCTATAGTTGTTACTAGAATTGTTCCGGTAAGCATTGTTGTTGAAATTATTATTTTTAATGAAGTTTACATCAACATATTCTTCTTGGGCAACCAATGAAGCTAACGGAACATTATTAGGATCAACATTTGTCCTATCATTCACAAGCATAGACATAATAGCATCAATCTTATCACTCAAGGAAGAGGTTTCTTCGACAGAATTTACCTTCTTACCTTGTGGAGCTCTTTCCGTGTGCCATTCAGAGTAGTTGATCATCATATTATCAAGAAGCTTTGTTGCTTCACCAAGAGTGATGGACATAAAGGTACCTCCAGCAGCTGAATCCAATAAATTCCGCGAAGAAAAATTTAGTCCTGCATAGAAGGTTTGGATGATCATCCAAGTAGTCAGTCCATGGGTTGGGCAATTTTTAACCAAAGATTTCATTCTTTCCCATGCTTGTGCAACATGTTCAGTATCTAATTGTTTAAAATTCATTATGCTACTCCTCAAAGATATAATTTTAGCAGGGGGATAATATCTACCAATAAAAGCATCCTTGCATTTAGTCCATGAATCAATACTATTCTTAGGCAGAGATAGCAACCAATCTTTAGCTCTTCCTCTTAATGAGAAAGGGAACAATTTTAATTTTATAATGTCACCATCTACATCTTTATATTTTTGCATTTCACATAGTTCAACAAAATTATTAAGATGGGCAGCAGCATCATCAGAACTAACACCAGAAAATTGCTCTCGCATAACAAGATTCAGTAAAGCAGGTTTAATTTCAAAGAATTCTGCTGTAGTAGCAGGTGGAGCAATAGGTGTGCATAAGAAATCATTATTATTTGTGGTTGTGAAGTCACACAACTTAGTATTTTCAGGAGTGGCCATTTTAGCAGTAGTAAATAAAGCAAACTAGATAAAGTAAATGCGAGTAACTAATTTTTTTGTGTTTTTGATATAGCAAACAAGATAGCAATTAAAGTAAAACTAGCAACTAATTTTTTTGTATTTTGATTTAGTGCAGCAAACAAAATAGTAAATAAAACTAAGCAAGACAAAAACAAAGTAAAGAGATTGGGAAGTGGAGACTCCCCTTGCAGCGTGTCTTGATCTCCCCGGCAACGGCGCCAGAAAAAGAGCTTGATACGCGTACAGCACGCGTCCGTTGGGAACCCCAAGAGGAAGGTGTGATGCGTACAGCGGCAAGTTTTCCCTCAGTATGAAACCAAGGTTTATCGAACCAGTAGGAGCCAAGAAGCACGTTGAAGGTTGATGGCGGCGGGATGTAGTGCGGCGCAACACCAGAGATTTCGGCGCCAACGTGGAACCTGCACAACACAACCAAAGTACTTTGCCCCAACGAAACAGTGAGGTTGTCAATCTCACCGGCTTGCTGTAACAAAGGATTAGATGTATAGTGTGGATGATGATTGTTTGCAGAAAAACAGTAGAACAGTATTGCAGTAGATTGTATTTCAGTATAGAGAATTGGACCGGGGTCCACAGTTCACTAGAGGTGTCTCTCCCATAAGATAAACAGCATGTTGGGTGAACAAATTACAGTTGGGCAATTGACAAATAGAGAGGGCATGACCATGCACATACATATTATGATGAGTATTGTGAGATTTAATTGGGCATTACGACAAAGTACATAGACCGCTATCCAAAGATGCATCTATGCCTAAAAAGTCCACCTTCAGGTTATCATCCGAACCTCCAAAGTATTAAGTTGCTAACAACAGACAATTGCATTAAGTATTGCGCGTAATGTAATCAGTAACTACATCCTTGAACATAGCACCAATGTTTTATCCCTAGTGGCAACAGCACATCCATAACCTTAGAGGTTCTTGTCACCCCTCCAGATTCACGGAGACATGAACCCACTATCGAGCATAAATACTCCCTCTTGGAGTTACTAGCATCAACTTGGCCAGAGCATCTAGTAATAACGGAGAGCATGCAAGATCATAAACAACACATAGACATAACTTTGATAATCAACATAACAAGTATTCTCTATTCATCGGATCCCAACAAATGCAACATATAGAATTACAGATAGATGATCTTGATCATGTTATGCAGCTCACAAGACCCGACAATGAAGCACAATGGGGAGAAGATAACCATCTAGCTACTGCTATGGACCCATAGTCCAGGGGTAGACTACTCACATATCACTCCGGAGGCGACCATGGCGGCGTAGAGTCCTCCGGGAGATGATTCCCCTCTCCGGCAGGGTGCCGGAGGCGATCTCCTGAATCCCCCGAGATGGGATTGGCGGCGGCGGCGTCTCTGGAAGGTTTTCCGTATCGTGGCTCTCGGTACTGGGGGTTTCGCGACGGAGGCTTTAAGTAGGCGGAAGGGCAAGTCAGGAGGCGGCACGAGGGCCCCACACCACAGGTCGGCGCGGCCAAGGGGCAGGCCGCGCCGCCCTATGGTTTGGGCGCCTCGTGGCCCCACTTCGTCTCCTCTTCGGTCTTCTGGAAGCTTCGTGGCAAAATAGGACCCTGGGCGTTGATTTCGTCCAATTCCGAGAATATTTCGTTACTAGGATTTCTGAAACCAAAAACAGCAGAAAACAGCAACTGGCACTTCGGCATCTTGTTAATAGGTTAGTTCCAGAAAATGCACGAATATGACATAAAGTGTGCATAAAACATGTAGATAACATCAATAATGTGGCATGGAACATAAGAAATTATCGATACGTTGGAGACGTATCAACCAGCACGCCGTAACAAATCATGAGAGTACTTCTGCTGAGTAAGGGAGAGCCCAGTATCATCATGAGTGACCTCAAGACCAAGGAAAAAATGCAGTTTTCCAAGATCCTTGACAGCAAAGGCAGCACCAAGAGAGGAGATCAACCGATCCGTAGCAGCAACAGAGGAACTGACCAGGATGATATCGTCCACATACACTAGAATGTACATAGTGACTTCTGGACGCTGGAGCAGAAACAGAGATGTATCCGCTGTAGAGGGAACAAAGCCATGAGCACGCAAGGCTGCACCAAGACGGGCGTGCCATGCACGAGGAGCCTGCTTGAGGCCATAAAGGGCCTTAACGAGGCGACACAGATGATCTGGACGAATCGGATCAGAGAATCCAGGGGGCTGCCGCATGTAAACCTCCTCCTCAAGAACACCATGGAGGAAGGCATTCTGAACATCAAGTTGGCGAAGAGCCCAACCCCGAGTGACTGCCAATGAAAGCAGAATCCGAATAGTGGTTGGCTTGACAACTGGGCTGAAGGTATCCTCATAGTCAAGACCATAGCGCTGTTTAAACCCCTTAGTGACTAAACGCGCTTTGTATCTCTCAATGGAACCATCAGCATGTCGCTTTACCTTGAACACCCACTTGCAGTCAATGATGTTGACACCAGATCTGGGGGGAACAAGAGTCCATGTGTCATTCTTCAGAAGAGCCTGATACTCAAGTTCCATAGCACCGCGCCAATGCGGTATGTGCAACACAGCTGTATAGTGACGAGGCTCAGCAGTTGGATCCTCCACAGCTTGAGATAAATAGGCAGCGAGCCAAGCAACGGTGACATCAGTTCGTTCCTTGGGACGAACAATGCCACTCTTACTGCGCGTGTGAGGACGAAGAGCCACAGGTGCAGTCACTGTAGTCGATGAAGACGCAGGTATCACCGGCGATGAGGCAGAGACAGTAGACCCACTTGAAGAAGTGGGCGACGCAGGAGCTGTTGCCGCCGATGGCGACGGCCCAGCTGATGATGAGGGAGGCATCGGTGGCGACGAGGGCGACCCAGGCGCAGGTGACACTGGGGGCGATGGCCCAGTAGCAGTCGGAGCAGGGGAGGCTGGGGGCGACGGCCCAGCCGGCGACCGCGGCCCAGGCGAGGGCGGCGTGGGTGCAGTCAGCGCGGGCGAGCCAGGGGCGCCCAGACTCACGTCGATCGGAGGGGCTGCATGCGCCATGCAGTGTGCACCGTCGCCGCCAGCACATGCAGAGGCAGGAGCAGAACCGCTCGGACTGTCCAGCAGCTCAAGGCGAGCACCTCTCCCGGTACCTGCACCATGATTAGGCAACAAAACAGGCGAGTATGCAACATCTACAAATTGACCAGGCAAAGCAGGGGGCGAAACAACAGGAGGTGTGTGTGGTTCAGTGGGTGGAGGCGAGGCAAAAGGAAACAAGTGTTCATCAAAGACAACGTCACGTGAAATATAGACACGATTAGAGGGAATATGTAGACACTTGTAACCCTTATGCATGGAACTATAACCGAGAAACACGCACTTCTTGGATCGAAACTCGAGTTTGCGGCTATTGTAGGGGCGCAAGTGAGGCCAACAGGCACACCCAAACACTTTGAGGAATGAGTAATCAGGTGGTTCATGAAACAAGAGTTCAACCGGTGTTTTCATATGCAGAAGACGCGTGGGGAGTCTGTTGATCAAAAAACAAGCAGTGGTGAAGGCATCACTCCAAAACCGAAAAGGTACGGACGCATGCGCAAGAAGAGTTAGGCCAGTTTCAACTATGTGGCGGTGCTTACGCTCAGCAGCACCATTTTGCTGATGTGTGTGTGGACAAGCAACACGATGCGCAATCCCATGTTTCTGAAAGAAAGAACTGAGGTTACGGTATTCACCCCCCCAATCGGACTGAACATGGATAATTTTATGTTTGAGAAGGCGCTCAACATGTGCTTGGAACTGAATAAAGACATCAAACACATCAGATTTGCGTTTAAGAAGATAAAGCCATGTAAAACGACTATAAGCATCAATGAAACTGACATAATAATTATGACCACTGACAGAGGTTTGGGCATGACCCCACACATCCGTGTACACAAGCTCAAGGGGAGCCTTAACTACATGAGTAGACTCTGAAAAAGTTAACTGATGACTCTTGCCTTGCTGACAGGCATCACAAACTGAAGACGCTTTATTATTGGACACAAGAGGAAGCTCATGGCGACGCAACACATGGCGGACGACAGGGGTGGCGGGATGACCAAGGCGAGCGTGCCATTGCGAGGGGGCAGCACGAACACCGGTGAAGGCTTGCGGAGCAGTGGGAGGATCCAGCACGTAGAGACCATGGTGACTCCGACCGCTAAGAAGAATGTCCCGTGTGATTCGGTCCTTAACAAAAAAATGAAACGGGTGAAATTCAACAAAGACATCATTATCAATGGTAAGCTTTTTCACAGAGAGTAAATTACGGGAGACAGAGGGGACACGAAGCACATTACGGAGGTGAATTTGTTTGGAAGTGTGTGAGAGAAGCGAAGCCTGGCCAACATGAGAGATGCGCATACCTGTCCCATCGGCGGTGCGGACTTGATCATGGCCGGTGTAGACCTCCCTTGGGTTGAGCTTGGAGAGCTCATGCGTCGGGTGGTCCGTTGCCCTAGTGTCCATGTACCAAGTTGGATCAACAGGATAGGAGGTGGTAGCGCCATGAGTGGCGAGAGCGGCTTGCTTGTCATTGCCGCGACCATCATTGCCAATGCCGAGGAAATCCTGCTTGAAACGACGGTGGCAGCGAGAGGCGAGATGACCCGCGATGCCGCACAGCTGACACGGCACCTTGGTACCACAGGTGGTATAGACCCACGCACGGCCACGTCCACCCGAGTTGGGAGGGAGCTGCGAGGGCTGACCACCACGAGGTGGCTGAGACGCCGTTGGAGGGGGCCCGCCAGGGGGGCGAAACGGGCGGCCACCACCACCGCCGCGGGAGGCGGCATTCGCCTCATGGTCGACGGAGAAGGTATCTGGACGACGAGCGCCAAGACGCTGCTCCGTATTGAGGAGACGAGCGTAGAGGTCATGCGGCGTGATCGGGTTGTCGGCGTCACGTCCTTCAATGTTTTCAACCAGGGAATCAAAGTCTTGCCCAAGACCCTTGAGAAGGTACCCAATGAACTCGTTGTCGCGAAGAGGCTGACCAATGGAGGACAAGGTATCCGCCAACTCTTTGGCCTGGTTGTAGTAGACCGTCACCGACTTGTCCAGCTTGTGTAGATCGGCCAACTTGTTGCGGATGGCATTAGATCGAGCCATGGTTTGTGAGGAGAAGCTGGCCTCGAGCGTGCTCCAGGCGTCACGCGAGGTGGTGGCAAAGAGCACCATGCCGGCGACAGACGGTGTCAGCGAGGACTGAATTGCACTCAAGATGGCCTGATCCTGAGCCGTCCATTGGCGGTACGCCGGGTTAGCAACCGGCAGGGGGTGACCATCGGCAGTGGTCAGCTGAACAAACGCAGAGGGGCACGGAAGGGTGCCATCGACATAGCCATCAAGATAGTAGCTGCGAAGGAGCGGGAGCACTTGCGCGCGCCAGAGGAGATAGTTGTCGGGAGTCAACTTCACAGTCACAAGGTGTGCCAGGTGGATCGGAGGGAGATCACGTGGAGCTGGGGCCGGTGCAGGGGGCGCCATGGGTGGCGGCACGGTGGAGACAGGCGGTGGCGACGGCAAGGCACCATACTGTGGCATGCCATAGAAGAGGGGCTGGCCATACGGACCCGCACCATAGGCGGAGAGCGGCCCGCCATGAGGGATCAGCGAGGACGACGAGCCGTCGGGGCGCGGGATCGTGCCGTGCGAGCCAAGAAACGCCTCGAGCGAGGCATTAGGGTTCACAGGGGGCGGCGGCGAGGGAGCCGGCAGCGTGGCAAACGGCCATGCGGAGACCGAGGGGGCCCCAGATGCGATCGAGCCCGCCGCCCTGGTGGAGATCGGCGAGGGAACGAGCGGCGGCGGCGGTTGCCCGGCAAGGACCGCCGCAAGGAACGGTGACACCAGCGGGTGGTTTGTGGAGGAACCCATCCCGGGAGTCGTGGAGGTGGTCGACGCGATCGGGACCGAGGCGGCGCCGGCAGATGAGGTCGCGGCGGCGGCGTCGGTAGAAGCAGCGGAAGAAATCGTGGTTAGATCGATCTAGTCTGATACCATGTGAAACAAAGGATGGGGGAACGCTCGACACCCCTTAGGGTTGGCGTTGGGTTTATATTTATAGTGTATAGGTGTACAAGAGTTACAGGTACAATACAGAGGCTACCATATATACAGTCTAACACACTGAATTCGAGATGTTGCTTTGGTGTGCCACGATGATCAACCATGTTCCTGCTCTGCAACACGAGGACGGTTTGGTTAATTAATTATTGAGCCATTTTGTCCTTAAAAGCTTTGGAAGAGGAGACTAGTCTCCTTGCCTACAAAATCGCAAAACCACGTGTCTGAGACCCAAATGACTTGTCAACACGAAATGAGAACGTGGTTACGTGTACTTCCTCCGTTCACAAATAAGTGCACATCTAGCTTTCTAAGAAATCCACAAATAAGTGTATATCTAGACTTCTTGGTATATTTTTTACGTTTAGATCCCTAGTGTATGCCTTGATTTCAACCCCCATTAATCATTTTTGGTTTCTCAATGTTGTTTTATTGGTTACTAGGCATGCACACTATTTATTAGCGCCTAAATCAAAGCATCTTTTTGATTAATGAGCAGATTGATTAAGGAATGAGATTTTTTTAAAAAAAATTTAAGGTCTCTTGGAATCCGCGCGCGTCCACTTATTTGTGGACGGAGGGAGTATGTGTCTAAACCCCAATGGCACTATCAGTGCCAATCCAAAACGCTCTTACGCCCACAGTACTATTCTCAAATCTGTTTGTGGGTGTATTTTAGTGTATACACAACACTTGTCACTTTTAAAACGGAGAGAGTACATCTTCTGGCTTCTTGCTTCAGTGGCAAATGAAGAAGAAGAGTCCTTGGACACATGACGAGAAGTTGTGTCTGACTTTGCGTCTCCCCGTTGGAGATGCCCTGATGTGTGCCCGCTGAAACGGTCGCCGCTTTTGACTCTCGGATGATCCAACGTGAAGCAACCACATCCACAATTAAAGTAAGGTAACCAAAAGTACTCATCAACACAACGCTAGGGTTATTGTCTTGCTGTAATATTGGTTGAATCATATCATATTTCTTAAATTCTTGTTATTTCTCATGTTATATGCAAGCTCTACCAACTTGTAGAAGTGGGATGCTGGCTTCGTGCCGGTGTTTGATGGCTGGGGAGCGGGTGTGGCGTGCTAGGGCCGGGAGAAATCCTCGGTCTTTGACCATAGTGGCGGCGACGCCTTTGAGGCACCCTGACCTGGTGAGGCGCCAGTGAGGTCCCATCCCCTCACCTCCTAACCTCGTCCCGGTTGAAAGCCCAAAATCCGTTGGATTGGATGGCGGCGACTCATGGGCGTCATTTCCTCGTTGGAGGCGCCGTCTGGGGACCGGTGGTGTAGCGGCAAGCAATGCTATGGTTGGTGTGATTCTTTTGACGGCGTGGCTGATGCTCGGCTCCGCTGCGTCTTTGAGTTCTATGGCTGCTCCCAAGCATTCCCCTCTTCTGGGTGTCCTCGTTGAAGCTGTTTGTCACACCGGTGTGCCTGTCATGGCGAGGCGGTCTGTGTGGTCTGCCCGGTTGGTTTCCTGGAATGCATCTCCCCTTGTTCTAGGGTGAACATCTCCACCCACCGATGGTACGGCGCCCTGCGATCCAGGGCAAGAGGGTTGGAACTCTCTTCGGCTATGGAGGAGGAGGATGTTCCTTCGTTGACATCAGTGGTGATCACTGTGTGCTGCCCTCAATGCCAATGCTTACGTGGTGATGCTACTGCTTCTGTCTTGATGCTCTTGCGAGGAGGACATCGCCAGCTCAAGCTGCGTTTCTGATTTATCTTTGTGTGTTTGAGTTGGGTGTTGTGTTGTAAGCTATTTCAGCATTCTTGACCGCACGATTTCTCTACTACTTAAAAAGAATGAACGTGTTCCCCCTTCTCCCCCTATTTTCGTCGTCCTTTTGGTCATCCTTACCTTCCCAGAATATCAAGGAAATCAAATCAATCAAAGCATTTTGGTCGTCCATACCTTCCCAGAATATCAACTCGCGCATTTAATCAGCCTGACCGCTTTAGGAATCATCAGCCCAGAAATCATGCTATGGTAATCTAACAAATTACCTTCCTCAGGTATGTAATCTCCACATTAATAGAATATCACCTTCCCACAAATTACATAATAAACCCCTAAATTTCAGTGAACAGATAATTTAAATCAACTCGCCCCAATACTTCTCCGCATGCCAAAATTAACTCGACTCATACATTACGCTATGGTAATTAAAACATTTCCCATAATCACCCCATAATTGCGAGAAGGAATCAGTCATATAAAGGGTACACTGAACCATGGCTCGGGCTAGAGATCTCGTGTATCTGGAGTTCAACCTGTCCCTCCCGAATTTCATTGTGTCACGAGGCGGATCATCAGAGAAGTTCAGGGAGTTCAGGTATGTAACACCCTCTCCCCCTCTCGAATCAGGCATGCTTTTCTGAAATACTTTTGAAGAATTAGAGAATTAGAGACTACAATAAAAATTAAACTGCCTTAGCATTACCACAGTACCGGAGATACATAGATTTTCCAATGGTAAAAATATTAGTAGAGCAATATGTCCTTGGTAAAATATTCGGAGAGATTAAAATTACTTATGATGGTGACATGTGAGAAAGATCTTCCATTATGTACAACTGCAGCTATAACACTTTCATACATAGTTTATGTGCATTGTACTGGAGACGAACCAATTGTGCAGGTATTAAATTTAACTTGGCAGAACTAAGCAAACATCTGTTATTATATGTAGTGCATATTTGCTTAGTTAGAGAGGAAGTACTGTAGAGTGAGTTAAAATGTTAAAATGGAACAATGATCGACATGTTGGCTGCAGATTTAACTAGGGCCAAACTGATCTGGATTCTGTTTGTATTCTCTTCCATGTTGACATCGACCTTATAATTATTTCAATTTATTATTATCTTCATGTATATTTGCAATACAACCTTTTGTACTCTCCGTTGAATCTGGGTACCGAGTTCATTATTTGCAATACAAGCTTTTGTACTCATCAGTCACGAGGACATATTAGAATGAATACTTTTGATTTTATTGTCTGAATTTCATTTCCACTAGGTAAGCCATTCAGATATGAGATAATGGTACTGCCATATTCACGTTATCTTTAGTTATCTGCCTAAGATAAAACACACCAAAAATGATCATGTTACAACTGTTGTAAACTATTTGTTACCACAAATCAACCTGTGCACGAAGAGAATTATGAAAAAAAAGTTACATCCTACTACTGTGCTTGTATATATAAGTACAAACTAAGGCTCAAGGGACATGCCATTGCTATCATCCACTTTTGGATTCAACATCTTAAAAGTAGTCATTTGAGTTGCAGTCACACTGGACTATAATGCTTTTTTTAGAAGAACTGGATTATAATGTTGCATCTTAACTAGGGGCAAACTTAAGAATTACAGAAGAAATACAACAGTATAAATTAAACTATGCACAAACTAATTCATCATGTTCCTAACTATCTAATTATTTTTTAACTCCATGACTACCTTTCACATATGTGTTCAATTGATATTTAGATGGGAGAGATTGTGGAAAATGATAAGAAAGAGAGTGAATCAGGAGACATCGCTCAGGTAAGGCAATTCATCATCTTGCTTATGCTTTTATTTTTTATTTTTTTAACTCTATGATACCGTTCAAAAATGATGTTAATGCATGTCAAGGCAATCATCGTCTTGATGACTATCTTTAGTATTTTTTTAACTCCATGACTACCACATGTTCATAGGTGAGCTCAACAGATGTTCATGGTAGTGCCGATGCTATTGGAAAGCGTACAATGTTGTCGGGAACATCTATCGGTGGTCCACGTGACAAGAGGCGTCGCTACATGGGTGCTATGGTCTTGGTGCGGAAGTACGACAAACGGACATCTTTTTCACCAATGATTTATAATTAGATACTCCTATATGAAAATGGGTTTCTATAAAACCCTACATCTCGGAAGGTAGTGAGTACATGAGATGGGTTCCTATTCTCCTAAACAACAAAGACTATATGTGGTCATGGATTAATGTTAGAACGGAATACTTTGTAATTCTTGTCTCAATCCTTGTTCTGTGTGTGTTGTGCTTCTATATATAAGTACAAACTAAGGCTCAAGGGACAAAAATATTTATAATTAGGCACCAATTTACTCCTACTACTTGCGTGGATAATGGAAGACATGATTTACCTTGAAGCAATGTGCCTAACAACAGTTGTATAACAGTTCATTTTGTGTTCATTTTGATGACATTTTGTGTTCGTGGCTTGAATTTGAATGCTGGATGCTGGGTGAATGATATTTAGTTACCCTATAATATCATCAAATTTTAATGCCATGTATCAGCTTATGCCTCTGATTTGTAGTAAAGATATATGCTCATGTGAGGATGATTTGGTGGGAATGAGGTTTCATTAATCAAAATTGCTTCATCACACAATTAATCAAAAAAAAAGATTTCAGTCAAGTCAGTAGGTGTGCATGCTTACAGTAGTAGGTGTGATTCACTAAAGCCAGTACGATGCTTGAGCATGTTGGTCCACAGAGGTATGTTTTTAGGTGTGAGCCTATCTGTGTAGACCCAAAGTTGCAAGGCACAAGAACAGATGGCAAGCCCATAAGTAAATCCGATACCAAGACCTTGCACCAGGCTTATCAGAATCCCATAGCGAAGAGTTGTTTGAAGCGAAGAACCGCCAGTGAGGGTCTCATCATCTACACGGTACATGAGAGGACAAGGTATATGGGCATTTTTATTATTTACACCTTCGGGCTTCAGGTGCTCACTAACCAGAACGAAATAAATGTGTTGACAAGGAATGCATCAAAAGTACAAAAAAAATACTCACTCTTTTAAGATTTTGTAGAACACGAGCAAGGATCCCAAGAACAAAATAACTATGCCCATCATCATGCACAAGTTTAGCATCGAATTCAGCAACCCTTTGTCCCGAAAGCACAAGTTTAAGCTCAATGTTGGCACAAGTTCAGCATCGAATATAAGGTACGTAATGGAGTTGGTGGGGCCCAAGGTAAGAACGTAGAGGGATGCAGGAATCTAGACAAGAAATACATCATTTTTCTTTTATTAACGCTAAGTGAGATTTATTTACAGCTACAGTATATATATCTCCCTCCCTTTTAAATTAACAAAGTTGTGTAAATTAATTTACAATAGATTTTTTTGAGACAAATAATTTAATTTACAATAGATGAAGTATAAAATTTATTACTGTAGTTTTTGTTGGAAGAGTAAATTTTGTATCATCAAAACATTGTAATCATCATTGGATAATATTATACGGTAACAAATTTTATGTGAAGATTTAGGAATTGTGCTTCTCACATGGTAAGGAATTAGCTAAAAAAGAAATAAGATTTGAAATAAAAAATTATTAAGGTTACTTCTTGATAAAAATTTTATAAAAATTGTATATCATAAAAAGAATATCATGAAATTCTATACAAGAATTATTTTGTCTAACACCCCTAGATGGATACATCTCACTCGGTATCATGATATTTTTTATTTGAAACAAATTCTTATTACTACTTGCTAGGGTCATATGATGCATTGTTGAAAATTGATTTTTCTCGACTTAAAACTAAATGACGACGACATGAGAAACTGAGACTTGAAAGATGACAAATTGGTTGTGTGATTGTGGATTCTAATGTCGGCCTTCTATTGTAATCATTGGTCATTTTACCATATGTCGATCCAAAAAATGCCAACCTAATAGATAGATTTTGATTATTGTTCAAATGCAAGTTTGTTGGGCTATGAGACCTATTTAAGTGACCCGGCAATAAAACACAACTCAGTAAAAAGAGATTGAAGTTAAAAACATGTGTTTTACTAAAAGGCAAGTTAAATTCAAAATACAAGCCATATATTTTTAGTGTATCTTATACATCTTGAAAAACTAATTTCATTTCTCATCTAAATCTTGCAGGTGACAAGCCATGTATTCACAGCCGCGGTAAATGCACTCTTCTACATCTTGAAAACATGCAACCGCAGCGGAATCCAGGTGCAGACAAGCCATGTATATGTACTCTCTTACATTTTTAAAAACTAATTTGTAGCTTATTTCAGGACTCAAGATCAATTGTATTCACAACAACGGAAATTAAGGAAATTAAAATTGCAGGTGACTGAATTTATGATTTCAGACAACAATCTGTTTACACAAATATTAAAGAAACAATAGGAACAGTGACTCCATTTTTATGCAACTTGCAACAAATATGACATGTCGTTACAAGGTTGTATTACATATATGCACCGCACCCGTGGCAACGCACGGGCATTTGTACTAGTTATTAATTTAAAGCAGAACTTCATGTCTTCAGTTAACAAAAAAAAAAAAAGCTTCTTAAATTTGCTGCCGTGCTCAACTCCTCAAATCAATCAGCTTACAACTTGGGCCGGCACACGACAAAGGACCAGACGGCTTAACAATTTTTGCGATTGATGTCCCGATCCTAGTGAACTTACCGAGACGGACAAGTAGAAACTGACAGGGCACAGTGGACAAGCAGCGGCACAATGCAACAACTTGGTAGCTACATGTCACTTGAAGCTAGGATAACAAACCGTGAGCTTTGCAGCTGGTGCCATATGGCAATATGCTAGATTGATGAAGATCCAACCTTATCACCATATGAAGGCTTCATCACCATATGAAAGACACATGTTCTATCCTCTGAATATATATAGCATGCAGCAAAGTTAGGTCTATACCAATTACCAACTACAGCATACAGCAATCGCAGAAGCTACCATGGACATGCTCCAGCTTATCTCCTGCATCCACATAACAATAGCCCTGCTCTTGTTCACTCAAGCAAAGAGCTCCACTGAGGCACCCAAGGAAACAACCACCGGTTGCATTGCCGATGAGAGGATCGCCCTTCTCGCCTTGAGAGCAGGTCTTTCCGATCCTTCAAACCTCTTATCGTCATGGAATGGCGGGGACTGCTGCCGATGGAAGGGCGTGCGGTGCAGCAATAGCACCGGGCATGTCGTCGAGCTTGATCTCCATGGCCCCGATTGCAGCTACAACCTTGGTAGTGAACGGGTGCTAGGAGGAATCATAAGCTCCTCATTGGTTGATCTGCATCACCTGCAGTATCTCAACCTCAGCTGCAACTATTTCCGAGGGGCAAAAATACCCGAGTTCTTTGGTTCTCTCCGCAACTTGGAACATCTCGACCTATCCCTGTCCTACTTCAGCGGAATGATACCACCGCAGCTCGGTAATCTCTCCAACCTGCGCTACTTCATTCTTGATTCCATTGACAGTAGCAACTACGTATACTCCACTGATATCACCTGGTTGTCAAGGTTATCTTCCCTCGAGCATCTAGACATGAGCTCCGTGAACCTCGGTTCCATTCAAAACTGGGTTCCAGTGCTGAACATGCTTCCATCCCTAAAATTCCTTCGTCTATTTAGGTGCCAGCTTAACAGCAGCCCCGATTCTATCCTGCATCTTTTTTCGAATAAGGAGCATAGCCCCAGCCTCTGCATCAATAGATGCACACGGCTTGCTTTATTAAACAAAATATCTCAAGTCACAACCAATTCATCATCACTTATTACAACCACGGAATAGCTAAGGTCGATACAAGAATCAACCAAAGCTATGCATTTGCTATTCTATTATGATGCCGCCACCCAGTAGCCTGGAAAAAGAAGTCCTGAGCAACCACTAGCATCCGGTTGCATCCAATAACCATATCCTCCCGCTGCTCCACTGGGAGGAGTACAACCCATTGTTGAATTGAATGGGCGGCTCGCCGGATAACCTGCAAAAAATTAGTTCCATTTTATTTGTTAAAGATAATATCATTTCTAGTTTTCCAAATAGCCCAACAAAGAGCTGAGACACCCATTCTAATTTTTTGTTTATCCTCTTTCCTCACCCCATTCAGCCATCTACCGAACATATTAGTAGTATTAGCTGGTGGGGGAATATTATAAGTAAGGTACATCATACGCCATAATATCTTCGCAAAAGGGCAATCGAGAAACAAATGATTAACAGTTTCCATGGAATCACAGAAACAACATTTTTGGCATCCTTTCCACTTCCGTTTCGCTAAATTATCCTTAGTTAATAGCACTTTATTACTAAGGAACCACATAAAAATTTTAATTTTCAAAGGAATCTTTAACTTCCATAGGTACTTGCGAAGATAAATAGTATGGCCATTCATCCAATCAAGGTACATAGACTTGACCGAAAAGATGCCCGAATCCGTAAGCTTCCAAATAAACTTATCAGGTTCAGTTGTTAAATCAATTGTAATTAATCGTTGGCATAGATGTAACCATTGTACCCACTTATTGTCATTCAAACCTCTTCTAAAAGAAATATTAATAGGATTAGTAGCAAGCACAGTCGATACTAGCACATTTTTATGTTGAACAATATTATAAAGTGCCGGATATTGATGGGATAGTGGCATATCTCCCAACCACACATCCTCCCAGAACCTGACAGATGTTCCGTTTCCTATTCTGAAAAAGCCTCTCTGGAAGAAATCATCTTTAACATGCATGAGACCCTTCCAAAATGGAGAATCAGTCGGTTTGACCTCCACTTGTGCAAGAGTTTTGTTTCTAAGATATTTGTTACATAAAAGCTGCTGCCACATACCCTCCTCTGAAAGAAGTTTAAACAGCCATTTGCTAAGTAAACATTTGTTTTTTAATTCCAGTACTTCAATTCCCAACCCACCTTGATCCTTCGGTCTACACAAAATATTCCATTTAGACAATCTATATTTTTTCTTTTGTTCATCAGATTGCCAAAAAAAATTGGATCTATAATAATCTAACCTCTTCCTCACCCCAATTGGGATTTCTAAGAAGGAAAGCATAAACATTGGAAGACTTGTAAGAACTGAATTAATCAGAACCAACCTGTCACCATAAGACATCAATTTACTACGCCAACACCCTAATTTGGACGCAAACCTAGTTTCAATAGGACTCCACTCTGCATTCCTCAAAGACCTATAATGTACTGGAATCCCTAAGTATTTTAAAGGTAAAGTTCCAGACTCACACCCAAAAATGTGTCTGTATTGGTCCTCTATATCCTTTGCCTTGCCAAAAGCAAATATTTCACTCTTATGAAAGTTTATTTTTAAGCCCGATAATTGTTCAAAAATGCATAGGACTAATTTCATATTGACGGCCTTAGCAATGTCATGTTCCAGAAATAAGATTGTATCATCCGCATATTGTAAAATAGAAATTCCACCATCAATGAGATGAGGCAGCAAACTCCCTACTTTACCTTCATCCTTAGCCCTAGCAATCAGAATCGCTAACATATCAGCGACAATATTGAAGAGAATTGGGGATAAAGGGTCACCCTGGCGTAATCCCTTCCGGGTTTGAAAATTATGACCGATAACATCATTAACCCTTATACCAACACTCCCACCTTGCACATATTGTTTTATTCTATCACACCAAACGGGATCAAAACCCTTCATACGAAGAATCTGTTGCAAAAAGTTCCATTTAACTTTATCATACGCCTTTTCGAAATCAATTTTAAGAATCACACCATCAAGTTTTCGTCTATGCATTTCATGTATCGTCTCATGAAGTACGACCACTCCCTCTAAAATGTGTCTTCCAGGAATAAAAGCCGTCTGTGTAGGCCTAATTACCTTTTTAGCAACCTCAGCGGTACGAGTTGTGGCCACTTTAGTAAAATTTTTGAAACTCACGTTAAGTAAGCAAATCGGCCTATATTGTTGGATCTGAGTTGCATTCTCTTTCTTAGGTAGTAAAGTAATCACCCCAAAATTCAGCTTATACAAAGGCAACTCCCCTCTCTGAAAGCTCACAAATAAAGCCATCAGATCATTTTTGATAACCCCCCAAAAGTGTTGATAGAACTCCGCAGGAAATCCATCCGGCCCAGGTGATTTATTATGTTCCATCTGGAAAATAGCGTCATGAACCTCCTCCATCGAGAAGTTCGCAATTAACACTCCATTCTCCTCCGCTGACAGTTGCGGAATATCTTCAGTTCTATCTTCGTCTAACGACACCGAACTAGGCTCTGGATCCCCAAACAACTTTTTATAATATTCCGAAATGTAGACCCTCAGATTATCATCTCCCACAATGGTACCCTCATCTTGTTCCAGTTGATAGATTTTCTTTTTTCTATGTTTACCATTAGCTATAAGATGAAAATATTTGGTATTGTCTCCCCCTTCCTGAATATACTTTACTTTAGCCCTTTGTGCCCACTTAATTTCTTCATCACGACGAAGTTTATTCAACTTTTCATTGGCTTGTTTTAATTCATTACGCTCCACTAGTGATAACGGCATAGTTTCCCCCTTAATGTCCAACATATCAATAATATTCAACAATCTTTGCTTCTCCTTCTTGTATTTTCCGCTTAAATTTTTTGCCCAACCACGTAAAAAGCGGCGCAAATGCCTAATTTTATTTTGCCAAGTTTGAATTGGTGTTTTTCCGGTGGGTCCGGCTGCCCATTCAGTCGCAATGAGCTCATAAAACCCATCCTGTTCTAACCAAGCCAACTCAAACGCGAACCGAGGTTTATTACCTACATGTGACTGGATCCCCGCATCAATCAAAAGCGGCGTATGGTCCGATCCAGAGCGAGTCAAAGCCCGAACAGTGACCAAAGGGAACTTTTGTTCCCACTCTACACTCGCAAGTACTCTATCCAATTTTTCATATGTGGGAGTTTCTCTTCTACTTGCCCAGGTATATTGCCGCCCAGACAGAGCAATTTCTCGTAGATTAAGATTCTCAATGATCGCATTAAAAATAAAAGGCCAGCGAGGATTAAAATTATCATTACTTTTCTCCTCTGATTTTCTCAGAATGTTAAAATCCCCGGCTAATAACAAAGGAATCGTCTCAGATTCACAAGTCCTCACCAATTCTGCAAGGAATTCATATTTATTCTTATCTTGTGCCGCTCCATATACCGGCACAAGCAGCCACTGAAAACCATCAATTTTAGAAGTAATAGACAACTTCACACAGTAATCTCCACTGTCAACCCTATTAACCACCAAAGTGGTCGTATTAATTCCTACTAGAATTCCTCCCGATCTACTATGAGGTGGTAAGAAAAACCATGCAAAATCCTTACCCGCTGCTAAATCTCTTAAGAAATGAACCGCAAAATTAGACCGTCCTGTCTCCAATAAAGCAATAAAATCGAGGTCATACTCCCTAATCGATTCTTTCACAAATAGATGTTTCCCTGGATCTCTAAACCCCTCACTATTCCAAGTCATTCCTTTAAGATTCGTCATTGTAGTTTGGATGGTTTGATTCTAATACGGTTGCTTCTCCTAACATTTATCTTGTCATACGATTTCTTCTTATGAATTTTTTTCTCCCTAGTAGTAGGCGGCAGTATGTCAACGTCACCATCTCTCAAGAATTCCTCTTCCGCCTCTAAATCATCACATAAGTCCGACGCTCGTGATACCGCCAAACAAAAGGAAGCATCATCAGAATTTTTGCCTAATTGGTCATTGCATTTTAATAAAGTTATTGATCTTTGTAACTCAGTATCTTTTATTAACTTAGCTGCCTTAGTGCACTCATAGCGAGAATTACCCAAAGAAACCCCTAAGGACTGAGCAGCACCAATAATTTGATCATCGGAAAAAGACAAAATAGAAGTTGGTATAGGTATGGACATACCTATCACCGGCGCTTCCGCACGTTTTTTGGCGAGCATCATCGCCCTATCCATTTGCGTCATGTCGGCATTAGGCTGAGTCTGCAGTCTTCCACTCGACCGCACATCACGCCTCGACTCCTCCTGAATCCCCCCGAAAGCAACAATTTGCTCTTGAGTATAAAAAACTTTATTCGGCACCTCCTTATGCATACCAACCGGAGTAGAAAAAGACAGAGATTCTCCCTGTGAATCATGAGGCAATTGTTTAAAATGCACAGCAGACAAGTTATTATCCTGACATACAACAGATAATGTATGCACCTTGGCAATCGACGTGATCGTCGAGGACGTCGGTGTGACACTGGGCGCCTGCATGGCGTTGTTACTGCCGTGCAGCACTGGTCGAGCCGCAGCTGCACTGCCACCCATAGGCGTTGCTGGTCCAGCCTTGACGATCGGCGTTACTGGACCACTCGATGCCGCATGCCGCTGAACAAATGAAGGGAGGCTCGACGCCGCAATACGCTGAACAGGCGTAGGGATGCAGCTCGACGCCGCAGGCCAATGCCCGGACGTGCAAGCCCCACCGAAGGACTGACCCATCATTGCATGCCCCGGAGGATGTGCAGCATGCACGTCCGGAGTGATTGTCGTCGACATGATCATCTGCAGCTGCCCAGCACCCTTGCCGGCGCCCAACATCTTGGATTCATACTGTAACAACCCAAAAATTTCAAAACAAACAAAATGAATTTCCCTAGTTCCAAATTTTGGAACCAACAAAACCTTTTATTAAAATAAGATTGATACATATAGATCTTGTTTAAATCTTGTGTTTTGCCAAGATGTGTGTTATTATTGCTTATGTGCTAAACCCTAAAACCCTAAAGTGATCAAGTGAAGGTCACCAACCCAATAAAATAATAGAGAAAGAAATCAAATAAGAAAAACCTTAAACCCTAATCTTCTCCAAAAATCATTTGGATCTATTTTGAGAAACCAAAATAAAATAAAAGACATATGGGGGCATATAGCCCTAATAGGTAAATCTTGAACCCTACCTTTTTTATTTATGCTAAATGGTGGTGAACCATTATGAACCCCACTAAACCCTAAACCTCACCCCTCTTTTCACCACCCTAGCTAAAATAAAAGAAAAGGAAAATAAATAAGAAAAAGGTATATGTGCCTATGGCTATTTTATAAATCTTTACCCTAAGCTTTTCTACTTTGCTTAGAGGTTTGGAAAACCTTCACACACCTTACCTAGTACCTATCAAACCAATTCCAAGTTGAAACCAAAGAAAATCAAAAGAAACTAAAAAGGCCATAGAGGCATATGAGAGTAAAATGCAAAATTGTGAATTTGAGGATCTTGACCCTAGGACTTGAGGTGAATGGTTGGATCACCCCTATATACCATTTTA
Source organism: Lolium perenne (assembly GCF_019359855.2). Lineage (NCBI taxonomy): Eukaryota > Viridiplantae > Streptophyta > Magnoliopsida > Poales > Poaceae > Lolium > Lolium perenne. Next base: position 185,762,819 of record NC_067246.2, on the reverse strand, counting down.
ACACTCAACAACATCAAATGGGCCAAGAACACTCAAATCAAAAATCAAATGCAACATATGCATAGAGGCATATGAGGCACATAGCCATTTCACCAAACTTTGACCTATGACTTTAAACCTTGACCAAATGGTGTGAAACCATCTCTCAACCTAATATAACACTAAATTGACCCTAACCCATGTCCAAGTGAAGCAAGATGAACAAATTACAAGTTTAATGAAATATGACACATCACCTCTTATGTGTTATGGCCAATTTTGCAAATCTTTGAACAAGACCTTTTGAAATGGATTCAATGGTTTGAAAATGTTTCTAAACTAATAAGAATCACATTAGAGTCAACAAAAGTCAACTCAAATGGGGAGAAATCAAATAGGGAGAAAATCCCCAAAATTCACTCACATACACTTAGCCAATTTTGCAAATCTTCAACCAAGGCCACCAATGCTTGATCCTTTGCTTGTAGAATACTTATATATGATAAACAAACACAATTGCATCAAGGAAACAAGAATCAAATCAAAGGAAATCTCAAAACCATCTCACATGTGATGATGGTCATTTGTGTGATTTTTAACATGATCCCCTCTTTACCCCTCTGGCTTTGACTTTTCCTCAACCAAACTTGGTCAAATATGACCATGTCATCCAAGACCATGTCAAGGTGAACAACTTTGATGTTGACCACCAGTGCTGACTTTGACCAGGTTGACCAGAAATAAATTGACAAGTGATGACTTTGAAACAAAGAGAAGATTCCTCCACTTTTTGAAAACTTGCAAACCTCCACCAAATTGACCACCACCACCACCATTCCATCCCTATGAATATATGAATGAGATCCACCAAAGGAATTTTCAAAATTTGAAAACTTTTCTCTTTCGGCCATTTTCTCAATCACCTTGCAGGCGTATAAAATTGAAGCCCATGCTGGATTTTGGCTTGGACCAAGTCCAACCCTGCACTCCCCCTGCATCCCTGTACCTTTCTGCATCACTGCCAAGCCTTGCCAGCCCTGCACCTTGACCACCTTGACAAGAACAACACCATGCCGGCCACCTTGTCACTCCACATGCTCACCCCCTCTCCTCTCCCATCCAAGCCACTCCACCATGTCTCTGAGCTTGCCTAGACCTTGCTGATGCTGACCCTGCCTGCCCTTGACCAAGTGGACGTCGGCATTGACCAGGACCAGCGTGCCCAGACGCGCCCAGAAACGCCCATGCGCGACGGGACGCGCATGGTGACGCCCCGGAGCACGCCAGGACATCACCTCGCCCCGTCGACTCAGCGCTCCCCTCGACCTCTCCTTTCGCCTGCAGCCTCACCTTGACATCAGCTAGCTCGCTGACATCGCCAATTGGCCGCGGACGCGCTGCAGACGACGCCCACGACGACGACTGCCCGCCACGGTACAACACGCGCGCGTCACGCTCCTGCTCGCTACAGACCACCGTTTTCGGTGCCTTCAAGCGCGTCGTGATCCCCGTGACGTAAGGAAGAGAGCAGCATCACCTCCCACTCCTCTCCGCCACTGTGCCGTCATCGCCATGACCGACCAACCCATGCCGCGCTGCCATCCCTCGCCCGCTATAAAAGAAGGCACCCCCCGGACGATTTCTTCACTCCATCTGCTTCTCCTCTCATCCCTGAACCTCCCTGACTCCTTCCCCTCTCCAATTAAGCCCGAGGCCACCGGAATTTCACCGGAGTCCGCCGCGACAGCAGCTAGATGGAGGCGACGATTCCGAGCACCCCTGGAGCCGCCGCAACCCTCCCTCGACTCGCCTTCGTCGACCAGTTCGTTTGCCCGCCTCGCCGACCTCGCTGGACGCCGGTAAGCCGCCCATCGCCACCCTCCTGGCCGCCGGTAGGGTTAGCCCTCGCCGGAGCTCGTCGACGATGAAGACAAACCCTGGCCGTTCGATCTCCTTAAATCCCACGGCCCCCAATCCACGTACCGGTTCGGTGTTTTTAAAACAGACTGACAGTGGACCCCACTGTCAGGCGGCCCGCCCGCATCGTCAGCGTAGCTGGGCCGGCCCAATTAAGTTTCCCGCCCCCGTTTGAATTCAAACTTGTTTAATTCTTTTCATTTAAATTGTAATCTGATGCTAGTTTCAAAATTTAATAGTGACAAATCTACTGAGCCAAATTTTACAAATTTTATATATTTAGAAAGCTCATGAAAGGCCCCATCCAACCCCACTGGATTCAAATCAAAATATGTTGTAGAATAAATGTGACAAAAATAACAAGGCAGGGCCTTTTTCCACTTCAAATAATTATTAAAAATTATAGAAAAGTGCTTTTAAGATAATTTCCAACTCTCAAAAATCACATGTCACATTATCTACCAGAATATATAAAAATATGACATAGTTGCTTTACATGATCATGGCCTAGTTTAAAGATTGGCCCTATGGCTAGTTCTAGATCATTTGAAATTTGGGCAAGATAATTTATTAAAATGTAGGAGAGCTTCCCTCTCATTTAAATCTTGTCTCAACTAATTCAACATGAGTTAGATACCCTGGTTAGTTAAATCTCATATTGAATTAGTTGATGGTATTAGATCATTACTATGTGTTATTAAAATGCATGAGGTGCACCACCTCATTTACATTATGCCCAATTTTGGAATTTAAATCTATGAGGTGTAGCACCTCATTTAAATCATTCTCACAAGTGATATGAAGTAATGTGTTGACCCTTAAAGGCTTAGGTTCATGCTTGCTCACTTGTAGAATTTAAATCAACATAGTATTTAAATTACCTTAGTTATTTAATTCACATGAGATGATGAATCTCAATTAAATCACTTCCCTCAAATAATAAATGTGAAGTGTTGACCTTAGTCAACATGGTATCATTCCTGTTATTTGAGAATATTAAATCACCTCAATAGTAGTTTCTATTAAATTAGTTACAACTATGTGTTAAATCATATGAGAGGTAATCCTCTCATTTAAACCTTGTTCTCAAGTAATTTAACATGAGGTAATAACTATTCTATATAATCTCATGTTGAGTTATTTAGTGACATTAAATCACTACCCTGTTAGTATTAAATTGCATGAGATATGGAACCTCATTTAAATCATTTTCTCAAATAATAAGTATGAAGAGGTTGACTTGGGTCAACCTAGGTCATATATTGTTAATGAGAGGAAATTATTTCTCTGAGTAATTAAAAGTAACACCTTATTTAGTATGAGAGGAAATTATTTTTCCTAAATAAGAAAACAACACATTTACCCACTTAATAGTAATGTGTGATGCTAATTTAACTTGTGTAAATTATATGAGGTGTTTCACTTCATTTAAATCTTGTCCCAAGTATTTTCATATGAAGTTTGAACCCCTGGTCAAATACTCTCATATGAAATACTTGGAGATTTTAAACCATAATAGGCATTATTAAATGGTATGAGGTATCTCTACCTCATTTAAATCATTTTCTCAAATGATGATGATGAATGGTTGACTTAGGTCAACATAAATTCATGTGTGATGGTTTGAGAAATTAAATCTTAAGAAGATTCAATGAGAGGAAATTATTCCTCAAGAATTAAAAGGAAACTATCATTTACATATATAATGAGAGGAAATTATTTTTTCTTAAGAATAAAACCATATCAACCCACATGATGACAATGTGATAATGCTAGAATAGTTGGTGTGGTCTATGTGTGTGCTTTTTATAGCTCTTGAACTTGTGTGGTGATTGTATACCCCGTATTCGTATTTATAGACGCTAGTGCCGAAGGCTACGAAGGGGACGACGAGAACATCTACGGAGAAGAAGGAGGAACATTTTGATCAATACACCAACCAAGGCAAGCTAATATTCTTGCAAGATAATACTCTTGCAAAGTGCAAAGCTCACCATGAGCAAGGCCTTATCCCATTTACTTTATGCTTATGATCCTATCTCCCAGTTCCACTTTACAAGCTTTATTTTTACTTTTGTTTTATCAAGGTACTTTTTGATTTATGATTCACTTGATTAGTCTTGGATTAGTACAAGAGTATCCAAAGTTAGCCTAGAAGCCAAGTAAATTACTTAGCACCCCTCATACCTAGATGCTAGTGCTAAATTAAATTGGCTATTCTAGATGGGAACTTGTGTGTGTGAAATGACTTTGAAAACCTTGGAATGACGAGTCATTCTATTGAAAGATTTTTAAAGGTGAATATGACTGGTGAATGACTTGGTGAATTTTACCAAAACTGATGGTTGGGTTCGGATGCGATACCATTTCCAATTTACAAGTACCCCCACAATACCTGGTTATGGGTAGGGCTTAACTGGAAGTTTATGTGTCTTAGTATGGGTTCCCTCTAAACAAGCGTCATCGGGGTTATGCCGAAAGCTGCCTCCACCACAAAAGAAACGACGTTAAAGATGAGGTGAATGTCCGGCCCAAGCCCTGTGCAGTTCCCAGGTTGACAGTTGGTCTTCACTGGGAGGCCAAGCTCATGGGGAGAGGTGCCTATACTAGGATATGTAAGTGAAAGGTTATGGTTGATGATCCGCGTACTGAGTTACGATTATTCAGGGTTACCCCTGACGGATGTAATCAAAAGTTGTGGCACAAGCGTACAACCTCTGCAGAGTGTAAACCTATTCGAATAGCCGCGTCCACGGTTATGGACGGTTGGAAAGGCCATACTGTTCCGTCATCAGACCTTTTACAAAACTGTGACATATGATTTGTGACTTGAACTTGAAAAGGGGAATGGTGAGTTTGACTTGAATCACAACAAATGTTGTGGGAATGACACTAATGTTCCCACTTGAGTTAGTTAGCACATGAAAGGTCTTGATTTCAAATACTTGTGAACTAAAATTGGCTTTATGCAAAAGAAACTAGAGCTTAGCACCCCTTTACCAGAAATGTTCGTACTTATATTAGTATTAGTTTGCGAGTACTTTAAAGTACTCACGGCTGTGTCCCTGGCTATTCAAATGGCCAGACTATGAAGAGGAGCAGCAGTATGAAGAGGATGGACAGCAGGACGTCTACGACAACTAGGACTACTCCTGACGTCAAGCGTTGGCCTGTGGACTATAGAGTCTCCTTCTATATACGCTTCCGCTATGTATTTGTGACGTGTGTTGAAACAATAGTTCAACTATTATTGTAATATTGGATCATGTGATCTATTTGTAAGACGACTATGATATGTAATGAATGATGACTTATGATATTCAACTGTTATGTCTCGCAACAACAATATTCCTGGGATTGCGATGTATGGCATAACAGGCATCTGGACTTAAAAATCCGGGTGTTGACAAGTTGGTATCAGAGCCATTGTTTGACCTTAGGAGACCCTAGTTAGAATGGACGTCTGAAAAACTTAGTTTCAAAAACCAATGAAATGAATAATTGTGAAAACTTGTTCTTACTCTTATCCTTGAGATCTTCTGCAAAAATGAGAAAGCTATACTTTACTTTCTTTACAAGCCTACCTAAAATGTTGCACACTTGACTACTTCTTTAACTTACTTATCCTAATTGCTCACAGATGAAGTACCAATGGGAGTCCTATCAGCTTGGTTCCGGAGGCGACCTAAGGTTCGAAAAGGAGTTGAAGCAACTAGTGGACTATCTAGGACACCCGTATCCCGAGTTCTTCGGAATACCCCTCAAGGCTCAGTTAGGAGAACCACCTCAGTGGGACGTTTCTACTGATCTACGAAGGAAGCTTGATGCCCCGGTATGGGAAACCATATGGTTTTCTGTAACGGGAAACACTTGGAAGGAAGGACTAGACAAAGCTATGCAAGAAGCAATTTCCCGTCTGTGTGGACAAAATGAGGACAAGATCAAAAACACTCGTTTCATCTACTACCCAAGACATGACTCCATGGGAAGACCGATGACCATGCCCCCGCCACAACCAAAGATGAACCCCTATGAAGCACCTCAGGACTTCAGGCAGTACAAAACCCGCAGGGATTTGGACAACGCCCTCACCTCTCGCCAAGCACCTCACCCGTGAAGAAGAAGAATCCACCCTGAAGAGTAGTATCACTCCCGCACTTAAGTAGGTGTGAGTTGTATCAGGATCCCCTTGTATCGTAGAGCGAATGAATGGTTCTTCAAACCAACGGTGTGTTAGATTTGTAATGTGTGATGCTTGGTATGAATGAAAAAGTGTTGTTGGTTGTACCCCCTCAACACTACTCAAGTTTGGAACTTTTCAAATTTTATCTCAACCAAACCATAGAAATTCCCCCCTTATCTTATGATCTACCTCATTGTTCAGATGGCCCCTCCTACCCGCAACAACCCCCATGCCCAAGCCAACCAGATGCACATTAAGCACGCCAAGATGACTGACACCATCAACATCCTTGCAATGGAGCGCAAGGCACTTCGTCATCAGCACGCCAAGAAGGACTACCTCATTGCTCGCCTCCGCGTGAAGATAGCATCACTGGAGCAGCTCATCCCATTACCCAACCATGCCCCCAGAGACAAGTCCACTGTGATTTGCTATGCATGTGGTGTTACTGGTCATTACTCTAAAAAGTGCCCGATGAAAGCCGCCAACAATGCCCCAAGGACTGGAAGCAATGCTGTACCCATTGCCCAAAAGGACAAGTCAACGGTAACCTGCTATGAATGTGGAACTGTGGGTCATTACTCCAATGAATGCCCCAAGAAGCTTGCCAGGATTGCCGCCAATACCGCAGCACCTGCTCAGCAACAGCGCCGCTTTGCTGGAAGAAGGAACCAGAACAACAACAACGGACGTTTCTACCACATGACCGCCACTGAAGCTCAGGAAGCACCCCAGACCATGCCAAGTATGTCTTCCTATTAAGAAAATACTCAATCTCTCTTAGGAACCTAACTTTCCTTAAAATCTCGGGACGGGATTTGTTTAAGGGGGAAGGGTTTGTAACAACCCAAAAATTTCAAAACAAACAAAATGAATTTCCCTAGTTCCAAATTTTGGAACCAACAAAAACTTTTATTAAAATAAGATTGATACATATAGATCTTGTTTAAATCTTGTGTTTTGCCAAGATGTGTGTTATTATTGCTTATGTGCTAAACCCTAAAACCCTAAAGTGATCAAGTGAAGGTCACCAACCCAATAAAATAATAGAGAAAGAAATCAAATAAGAAAAACCTTAAACCCTAATCTTCTCCAAAAATCATTTGGATCTATTTTGAGAAACCAAAATAAAATAAAAGACATATGGGGGCATATAGCCCTAATAGGTAAATCTTGAACCCTACCTTTTTTATTTATGCTAAATGGTGGTGAACCATTATGAACCCCACTAAACCCTAAACCTCACCCCTCTTTTCACCACCCTAGCTAAAATAAAAGAAAAGGAAAATAAATAAGAAAAAGGTATATGTGCCTATGGCTATTTTATAAATCTTTACCCTAAGCTTTTCTACTTTGCTTAGAGGTTTGGAAAACCTTCACACACCTTACCTAGTACCTATCAAACCAATTCCAAGTTGAAACCAAAGAAAATCAAAAGAAACTAAAAAGGCCATAGAGGCATATGAGAGTAAAATGCAAAATTGTGAATTTGAGGATCTTGACCCTAGGACTTGAGGTGAATGGTTGGATCACCCCTATATACCATTTCAACACTCAACAACATCAAATGGGCCAAGAACACTCAAATCAAAAATCAAATGCAACATATGCATAGAGGCATATGAGGCACATAGCCATTTCACCAAACTTTGACCTATGACTTTAAACCTTGACCAAATGGTGTGAAACCATCTCTCAACCTAATATAACACTAAATTGACCCTAACCCATGTCCAAGTGAAGCAAGATGAACAAATTACAAGTTTAATGAAATATGACACATCACCTCTTATGTGTTATGGCCAATTTTGCAAATCTTTGAACAAGACCTTTTGAAATGGATTCAATGGTTTGAAAATGTTTCTAAACTAATAAGAATCACATTAGAGTCAACAAAAGTCAACTCAAATGGGGAGAAATCAAATAGGGAGAAAATCCCCAAAATTCACTCACATACACTTAGCCAATTTTGCAAATCTTCAACCAAGGCCACCAATGCTTGATCCTTTGCTTGTAGAATACTTATATATGATAAACAAACACAATTGCATCAAGGAAACAAGAATCAAATCAAAGGAAATCTCAAAACCATCTCACATGTGATGATGGTCATTTGTGTGATTTTTAACATGATCCCCTCTTTACCCCTCTGGCTTTGACTTTTCCTCAACCAAACTTGGTCAACTATGACCATGTCATCCAAGACCATGTCAAGGTGAACAACTTTGATGTTGACCACCAGTGCTGACTTTGACCAGGTTGACCAGAAATAAATTGACAAGTGATGACTTTGAAACAAAGAGAAGATTCCTCCACTTTTTGAAAACTTGCAAACCTCCACCAAATTGACCACCACCACCACCATTCCATCCCTATGAATATATGAATGAGATCCACCAAAGGAATTTTCAAAATTTGAAAACTTTTCTCTTTCGGCCATTTTCTCAAACACCTTGCAGGCAGAAGTAAAATTGAAGCCCATGCTGGATTTTGGCTTGGACCAAGTCCAACCCTGCACTCCCCCTGCATCCCTGTACCTTTCTGCATCACTGCCAAGCCTTGCCAGCCCTGCACCTTGACCACCTTGACAAGAACAACACCATGCCGGCCACCTTGTCACTCCACATGCTCACCCCCTCTCCTCTCCCATCCAAGCCACTCCACCATGTCTCTGAGCTTGCCTAGACCTTGCTGATGCTGACCCTGCCTGCCCTTGACCAAGTGGACGTCGGCATTGACCAGGACCAGCGTGCCCAGACGCGCCCAGAAACGCCCATGCGCGACGGGACGCGCATGGTGACGCCCCGGAGCACGCCAGGACATCACCTCGCCCCGTCGACTCAGCGCTCCCCTCGACCTCTCCTTTCGCCTGCAGCCTCACCTTGACATCAGCTAGCTCGCTGACATCGCCAATTGGCCACGGACGCGCTGCAGACGACGCCCACGATGACGACTGCCCGCCACGGTACAACACGCGCGCGTCACGCTCCTGCTCGCTACAGACCACCGTTTTCGGTGCCTTCAAGCGCGTCGTGATCCCCGTGACGTAAGGAAGAGAGCAGCATCACCTCCCACTCCTCTCCGCCACTGTGCCGTCATCGCCATGACCGACCAACCCATGCCGCGCTGCCATCCCTCGCCCGCTATAAAAGAAGGCACCCCCCGGATGATTTCTTCACTCCATCTGCTTCTCCTCTCATCCCTGAACCTCCCTGACTCCTTCCCCTCTCCAATTAAGCCCGAGGCCACCGGAATTTCACCGGAGTCCGCCGCGACAGCAGCCAGACGGAGGCGACGATTCCGAGCACCCCTGGAGCCGCCGCAACCCTCCCTCGACTCGCCTTCGTCGACCAGTTCGTTTGCCCGCCTCGCCGACCTCGCTGGACAACAGTAAGCCGCCCATCGCCACCCTCCTGGCCGCCGGTAGGGTTAGCCCTCGCCGGAGCTCGTCGACGATGAAGACAAACCCTGGCCGTTCGATCTCCTTAAATCCCACGGCCCCCAATCCACGTACCGGTTCGGTGTTTTTAAAACAGACTGACAGTGGACCCCACTGTCAGGCGGCCCGCCCGCATCGTCAGCGTAGCTGGGCCGGCCCAATTAAGTTTCCCGCCCCCGTTTGAATTCAAACTTGTTTAATTCTTTTCATTTAAATTGTAATCTGATGCTAGTTTCAAAATTTAATAGTGACAAATCTACTGAGCCAAATTTTACAAATTTTATATATTTAGAAAGCTCATGAAAGGCCCCATCCAACCCCACTGGATTCAAATCAAAATATGTTGTAGAATAAATGTGACAAAAATAACAAGGCAGGGCCTTTTTCCACTTCAAATAATTATTAAAAATTATAGAAAAGTGCTTTTAAGATAATTTCCAACTCTCAAAAATCACATGTCACATTATCTACCAGAATATATAAAAATATGACATAGTTGCTTTACATGATCATGGCCTAGTTTAAAGATTGGCCCTATGGCTAGTTCTAGATCATTTGAAATTTGGGCAAGATAATTTATTAAAATGTAGGAGAGCTTCCCTCTCATTTAAATCTTGTCTCAACTAATTCAACATGAGTTAGATACCCTGGTTAGTTAAATCTCATATTGAATTAGTTGATGGTATTAGATCATTACTATGTGTTATTAAAATGCATGAGGTGCACCACCTCATTTACATTATGCCCAATTTTAGAATTTAAATCTATGAGGTGTAGCACCTCATTTAAATCATTCTCACAAGTTATATGAAGTAATGTGTTGACCCTTAAAGGCTTAGGTTCATGCTTGCTCACTTGTAGAATTTAAATCAACATAGTATTTAAATTACCTTAGTTATTTAATTCACATGAGATGATGAATCTCAATTAAATCACTTCCCTCAAATAATAAATGTGAAGTGTTGACCTTAGTCAACATGGTATCATTCCTGTTATTTGAGAATATTAAATCACCTCAATAGTAGTTTCTATTAAATTAGTTACAACTATGTGTTAAATCATATGAGAGGTAATCCTCTCATTTAAACCTTGTTCTCAAGTAATTTAACATGAGGTAATAACTATTCTATATAATCTCATGTTGAGTTATTTAGTGACATTAAATCACTACCCTGTTAGTATTAAATTGCATGAGGTATGGAACCTCATTTAAATCATTTTCTCAAATAATAAGTATGAAGAGGTTGACTTGGGTCAACCTAGGTCATATATTGTTAATGAGAGGAAATTATTTCTCTGAGTAATTAAAAGTAACACCTTATTTAGTATGAGAGGAAATTATTTTTCCTAAATAAGAAAACAACACATTTACCCACTTAATAGTAATGTGTGATGCTAATTTAACTTGTGTAAATTATATGAGGTGTTTCACTTCATTTAAATCTTGTCCCAAGTATTTTCATATGAAGTTTGAACCCCTGGTCAAATACTCTCATATGAAATACTTGGAGATTTTAAACCATAATAGGCATTATTAAATGGTATGAGGTATCTCTACCTCATTTAAATCATTTTCTCAAATGATGATGATGAATGGTTGACTTAGGTCAACATAAATTCATGTGCGATGGTTTGAGAAATTAAATCTTAAGAAGATTCAATGAGAGGAAATTATTCCTCAAGAATTAAAAGGAAACTATCATTTACATATATAATGAGAGGAAATTATTTTTTCTTAAGAATAAAACCATATCAACCCACATGATGACAATGTGATAATGCTAGAATAGTTGGTGTGGTCTATGTGTGTGCTTTTTATAGCTCTTGAACTTGTGTGGTGATTGTATACCCCGTATTCGTATTTATAGATGCTAGTGCCGAAGGCTACGAAGGGGACGACGAGAACATCTACGGAGAAGAAGGAGGAACATTTTGATCAATACACCAACCAAGGCAAGCTAATATTCTTGCAAGATAATACTCTTGCAAAGTGCAAAGCTCACCATGAGCAAGGCCTTATCCCATTTACTTTATGCTTATGATCCTATCTCCCAGTTCCACTTTACAAGCTTTATTTTTACTTTTGTTTTATCAAGGTACTTTTTGATTTATGATTCACTTGATTAGTCTTGGATTAGTACAAGAGTATCCAAAGTTAGCCTAGAAGCCAAGTAAATTACTTAGCACCCCTCATACCTAGATGCTAGTGCTAAATTAAATTGGTTATTCTAGATGGGAACTTGTGTGTGTGAAATGACTTTGAAAACCTTGGAATGACGAGTCATTCTATTGAAAGATTTTTAAAGGTGAATATGACTGGTGAATGACTTGGTGAATTTTACCAAAACTGATGGTTGGGTTCGGATGCGATACCATTTCCAATTTACAAGTACCCCCACAATACCTGGTTATGGGTAGGGCTTAACTGGAAGTTTATGTGTCTTAGTATGGGTTGCCTCTAAACAAGCGTCATCGGGGTTATGCCGAAAGCTGCCTCCACCACAAAAGAAACGACGTTAAAGATGAGGTGAATGTCCGGCCCAAGCCCTGTGCGATTCCCGTGTTGACAGTTGGTCTTCACTGGGAGGCCAAGCTCATGGGGAGAGGTGCCTATACTAGGATATGTAAGTGAAAGGTTATGGTTGATGATCCGCGTACTGAGTTACGATTATTCAGGGTTACCCCTGACGGATGTAATCAAAAGTTGTGGCACAAGCGTACAACCTCTGCAGAGTGTAAACCTATTCGAATAGCCGCGTCCACGGTTATGGACGGTTGGAAAGGCCATACTGTTCCGTCATCAGACCTTTTACAAAACTGTGACATATGATTTGTGACTTGAACTTGAAAAGGGGAATGGTGAGTTTGACTTGAATCACAACAAATGTTGTGGGAATGACACTAATGTTCCCACTTGAGTTAGTTAGCACATGAAAGGTCTTGATTTCAAATACTTGTGAACTAAAATTGGCTTTATGCAAAAGAAACTAGAGCTTAGCACCCCTTTACCAGAAATGTTCGTACTTATATTAGTATTAGTTTGCGAGTACTTTAAAGTACTCACGGCTGTGTCCCTGGCTATTCAAATGGCCAGACTATGAAGAGGAGCAGCAGTATGAAGAGGATGGACAGCAGGACGTCTACGACAACTAGGACTACTCCTGACGTCAAGCGTTGGCCTGTGGACTATAGAGTCTCCTTCTATCTACGCTTCCGCTATGTATTTGTGACGTGTGTTGAAACAATAGTTCAACTATTATTGTAATATTGGATCATGTGATCTATTTGTAAGACGACTATGATATGTAATGAATGATGACTTATGATATTCAACTGTTATGTCTCGCAACAACAATATTCCTGGGATTGCGATGTATGGCATAACAGGCATCTGGACTTAAAAATCCGGGTGTTGACACATACTCCGTATTGAGCTTCTCAGCATGCATGAGCCTCTGATTAGTGACAGGAGTTATCGGCACATACTCATCGACTTCCTCCGCCACATCACTGAAAGTAGAAAAGAGTTGTTTAGGACTAATACCGACTTTGTATGAATTACATAGTACATCATCATACCTTGTTGCACTTTTAGAAACAGAGACAATTTTGATTAGATCATCCTCAACGCCAACATCACTTGTCTCGGACACATGCATATCAACAGACTTTGCATTTAAATTTTGCTTAGAATTCGGTGCTTCTTTTTCATCCTTCTTCTCTCCGATGTTTTTTGTCCTCTTTACATTACGGTCCCCATCAGCACCCTTCGAGTTGTCATGAATATTAGGATCATCATCACCTCCATCTCCCGGAGCCTCAGACATAGTAACATCAAGGGTACTGGTGGCTTGCTCTCCTTCTACCTCAAATCTCAGACGGAAAAACTCATGTTTGATCTTAAGATCCCATGTCTCAGGAATAAGACTAGTGTCAAGACAAGTAATAAGGATACGCAGAACATTATGTTGTCTCGTGAAGGAAATATCCAGATCTTTTGTCTTGCCAAAAACATCACCAAGTGCCCAAAGAGCTAAATAATCATCGAGAGCTACCGGTGGCAAACCAGACACTCTTACCCACACATCCTCAGGTATCCATGCGGGTTGTACTTCCTTCTTCCAAGAATCAAAAAGGAGAACAATATTTGAGTCTGGTACATGAAATCTTCCAAAGTGTTGCACCCTTACCAACTCAACTTTGCTTGGGAAATTTACTCTAAACACCTTCTCCTCCATCTGTTCCACCTCCCACTGATAAAGAGGATCAGGAACAATCCACTGCAGATGATTAATCAGCTGTTCCACCGATAGCTCACCACCAGACACTTCCACTCTACCAAGTCTAGTATTTTCCACCCTTGGCCTAACTGACGCCGACAGAGGTAATTCCCAAAAAGCAAGATCTGGGTGTCCCATACCATACATAGCAAGACGCAATCTAGGAGCACGAAGTAATGGACAATCCTTTGAATCATGATCCGGTTTCTGACAACATTCACACAACACTGCCTCACAATCATTCAGGAAGTGCCCCACCTTGCGACAGCGAAAACAACTCGGACCTTTCTTTTTAGTTGCAGCCACAAACTCGGCTTCAGAGAGGTTTTCCAAATCCCCAGGAACACAGCCTGCCACAGCCAAGAGAACATTCTCCGCTCGCTGAGCCCCTTGCTGCTGATTAACTTGCTCATTAGCATTGTTGTGTACCACAGTACTTGGCGGCGCCCTAGCAATGCCCGCTTGTCTCGCCCCCGCGGGCAGCGGTTGGGAAGCAACCTTCGGAACATACTGCTGTGGACCCGATTGTTGAGCACCTGGCTGCGAAGAATCAGGTTGGCCAGCAAGTTGGCGAGCAAAAGCCTCCGCCGCATCTGCCACCATTTTCTGTTGAATCTCTGTTAAACCTGAGACATTGGCAGCATACCTACCATTCCCAATACCTCCCAAATTATTTGCATTGCTAGTTGGAACCGAACGTCGAGCATTGTAGTTGCCATTGTTACCGTATTGGCGACGAACATCAGGCCGATTGTTGAACCCATGATAGTTCTGATTGCCACCGCCGTTGAATTGCCTTCCCTGTCCTGCCCGGAAAACTCCATCCGCAAACACATTGCTCCCTTGATCACCACCATGGCCGGCACCCTGTCCCTCACCCGCAGTTCCACTTGGACCTCCCTCATGAAAGTTCGGACCCCGGCCACCATCCTGAAAGCCTCCCCCTCGACCTCCACGGCCTCCTCCATCTCCTTCTTGCCACGCAGCGCCACCACGCCTGCCGTGCATAGCACGACCTCGGTTCGGGAAGCCGCCCCGATTCGCCATGACGAGAGAACAGGGCGCAGCGTTCAGCGTCGCCACAGATGGCGGCTGAGGAGAGGAACGAGAACCACGAAAACCTAAACGGCTATCCTGCATCTGAATCTTACGTCTATTGAAACACTCGACATTTCTGGCAACCAATTCCATAAGCCTATCACACCCAACTGGTTCTGGGAATTGACTAGCCTGAGGCATCTTGATATCTCCGACAACGAATTTAGCGGACCCTTTGCTGATGAAATAGGGAACATGACATCTATGGTCAAGATTGATTTGTCTTACAATAACCTCGTGGGTATGGTACCATCAAATATGCAGAATTTGTGTTCCTTGGAAGAGTTGCTTTTGGCTTACAACAACATCAACGGGAGCATACCAGAACTATTTCAACGTTTACCTAGGTGCTCATGGAATAAATTGCGAACCTTGCGTCTACCTTTCTGCAATTTGAGAGGAAGCATGCCAACCAACAACCATCCGAGAACCCCTTACAAATTTGACTACACTTGACCTATCATTAAACAAGCTCATCGGTGCTGTGCCACTTTGGATAGGAACTCTCACGGAGCTAACTTCATTAAATCTAGGCATGAACAATTTACATGGTGTTATACATGATGGTCATTTGTCGGGCTTATTAAGCTTGGAGAAATTGTCGTTGGGTTATAATTCCATAGCCATCATAGTGTGTTGTGAAGTGTATATGTGGATTGCCTAGACCTTTCCATCAGTTCGGACTTTTGGTTCAAGTGGCTAGTGCATAAAGTTTAACATGGTATCAAAGCCCCAGGTCTCAAGTTCAAATCCTAGCTCTTTCCATCAGTTCGGACTTTTGGTTCAAGTGGCTAGTGCATGAAGCTTAACATGGTATCAGAGCCCCAGGTCTCAAGTTCAAATCCTGGCTTTCACATGGTTTTCGCAATTAAGCCTAAAAATTGTTGTTGCCCCCCTCTTTAGCCACCGCTGTTTCGGTGTGCTCTTCTTCTTTCACGTGTTGAATTTCTCGGACTTTTGGTTCAAGTGGCTAGTGCATGAAGCTTAACAAATTCAACCTGGGTTCCTCCATTCCGTTTAACAAAGGCTGTTCTTGGGTCATGCCTTCTCGGGCCTAAGTTTCCATCATGGCTCAGAAGCCAAAAAGGTCTAACATATCTTGACATATCAAACACTACCATATCAGACATGGTACCGGATTGGTTTTGGATAATTTCTTCTTCGGTGAATACTCTGTATATCTCCAATAACCGAATTAGCGGTACTCTGCCATCTACAATGGAATTCATGAGAGCAACTGATATGGATCTCAGCTCAAACCATTTCACTGGTCCAATACCTATCACTAGTGGAGAAGAGACCTTTGGTCCCAACCAAATGTCCCAGTGCTGAACCAAACCGGGACCAATGCCCAGGGCGACCCCACAAGCTGGCGCCTGTCCTGTAGTGGCCTTTGGACCCGGTTTGTATTACAAACCGGGACTAAAGGGTCCACGGCAGGGCGCGGCAGGCCGTGTCAGGCGTGGCAAACCTTTAGTCCCGGTTTGTAATACAAACCGGGTCCAAAGGCCCCGCCTCTGGCTATATAACCTTGCCCCTGCCCAAGGGTCCAAACACTTGGCCATTTTTTCACTTTCTTCACAAGAGGGGTGTATTGCTCTCCTCACTTCTTCACATGCACAAGAGGTGTTCGATGAAATGCTTAAGAGGATTTGCCACTTGAGTTTACACAAATCAAGCCACACTTAACTTGCTTTTTTCTTCTTCATCGAGGTTAACAACTTTATCCTTTTCATCTACAATTGATAAAATGCATGTGTATATATACATCGTGATGTTCTGTAATGGTTTTGATCAGCTTAATTATATCATGCAGATGAATCGGCAATGGATGTACATTGACCGACGGTTTGACGAGTTCACTTCGGGCCTGGATAATTTTATGGCCGTGGCGGAGGCAAACAAACATGGTGGCTTCATGTATTGTCCATGTGTGGACTGCAAGAATACCATAAATTACGCTCACTCGAGTCTCATTCATAGCCACCTTCTGCGATCTGGTTTCATGCCCAGTTACTATTGTTGGACCAAGCACGGAGAAAGAGGGGTTATGATGGAAGACAATGAAGAAGAGGAAGAGGATGATGACGGTTATCCCAATTTCCCTGAATACGATGATACTGCAGAAGGCAATGGAGACAATGAAGTAGAAGATCAAGAGGCACCAGATGAGCCTGCTGATGATGATCTTGGCCGGGCCATTGCTGATGCAAGGAGAGAATGTGAAACTGAAAAGGAAAGGTTGGCCTTCGACAAGATGATAGAAGATCACAATAAATTGTTATACCCAACTTGCGAAGATGGCCATAAAAAGCTAGGCAGCACATTGGAATTGTTGCAATGGAAGGCAGAGAACGGTGTCACTGACTCAGGATTTGGAAAGTTGCTGACAATAATTAAGAGGAAGCTTCCAAGGGGTAACGCATTGCCCGCCAGTACGTACGAAGCGAAGAAGATTGTCTGCCCTCTAGGATTAGATGTGCAAAAGATACATGCATGCATTAATGACGGCATCCTCTACCGCGGTGAGTACGAGAATTTGGATGCATGTCCGGTGTGCACTGCATTGCGGTATAAGATCAGACGAGATGACCCTGGTGATGTTGTGATATGGGGTGGCCCGATCTTCTCAGTAAGCGACGGTGGTGATGAACACACGATGGTAGCAGCGGATGGAATCGATGATGATGAGGAGGATAACTTGTATGACGCCGACGAAGTCTCTCGATTGATTCATAATGCCAATGCAACAGCTCTCAACCCTGCAAGATATTCGCAACTCCACACACTTGCGCACGTAGCCGCCGACCACGAAGCGGTAGATTGCAATCTTCTAATCCCCAATGGAACAGCAGATCACACAAACTTTCAGTAGCATAAAACTCCAGATCGCAACGAATTGGAGAGTTGGGGAACAATAGTTTTGCTTAGCAAACAACTATGAACTAGGGTTTATCTTAAACTTGGTCTAAAGCAGCTAGGGGGTCGTCCAAGGCACTTATATAGGTGTCCGGGACGAGTTCTGGTCGAAAAATACAAGTAAAACCGACCCAGAATAGTTCTAGTCGAGACAGACTCGGACAGATCCGGTCTGGAATCCGGTCAACCGGGCCAGTGACCGGGCTACCTGGCGTAGAACCCGGTCAACCGGGCGGCAAACCGGGAAGTTCGCAAAAATCCGGTTTTTGCCCGGTACGATAAATCCCATCCGGTTGGCGCCCGGTCAACCGGGCCAGGGACCGGGCTGGCCGGTCCGGAGGCCGGTCTAACCGGGTGCTGGACCGGCCTGGACGTCGTATTCTCCTCTCGCGCCTTCCTCCCGCTCCTCCCTCGCGCGACCATGAGATATCTTCATGTCCAGCTCCATGTCCAGCTTCACGTCCATCTTGACGTCCGTCTTCATGTCCAGCTGCTTCTCTACTCCTCGTGCGATGCTCGTCTCCTCTTGATACCTGATGATACATATGTAATAGGACTTAGGCAGTATAAAATTCTCATCAATCAAAGTATCGTTTAGAAACAAGTTCACCTGTTGTTTAAGTAGCTTCGCACGAGCCCTTGTAATCGGTCCAATCCAAACTTCATCGGACTTGAGCTTCACAGCAGGTTCATCTTCATTCATCAATGACGGAGGTAATGGTGTAGTAGGGATGTCCTCATCATCTCCCCCCCCCCCCCTTCAAAAGGCGTCGACCTCGACGCTCCAAGGTCTTCTCCGTCATATGGTGTCAAATCAGCAACATTGAAAGAATTACTGACACCGAACTCATCAACTGGAAGATCTATCGAGTATGCATTATCATTGATCTTGGCAAGCACTTTGTAAGGACCAGCACCACGAGGCTTCAACTTAGACTTCCGCAGCTTCGGGAACCTATCCTTGTGAAAATGTACCCAGACCATATCACCAGGCTTGAACAGCATCTCTTTGCGCTTCTTGTTCACCCTCGCAGCATTGCTCTTGCCTTTCTTCTTGATCAACTCTTTAGTCTTCACATGGATTTTTCGCACAAAATCTGCCCTCTTGGATGCCTCCATATTAACTCTCTCATGTATGGGCAAAGGCAACAAGTCAAGTGGAGTAATGGGTTTGAAACCATATACCACCTCAAAAGGACACAACTCCGTGGTAGAATGTACCGCCCTGTTGTAAGCAAACTCGACATGCGGCAAACACTCTTCCCACTCCTTCAGGTTCTTCTTGATCATGGATCTCAACAGTTGTGACAAGGTTCGATTCACCACCTCAGTTTGACCATCAGTTTGGGGATGACAACTGTAATATCCCAGGAAATGGGGTTACAAAAATAGAGGAAACAGATGTGTGCATTGCATTCATGCATAGAAAATCTGGGGAATTTTCGCGCTTTAAAGTAAAAACAGTCACAGTAACTGAAGTTTCACTTGACCTTGGTGGAATTGAAGTAGCTCATCAGGTCAAGCGCTATAAACCTCAATGTGACTTTGATAAAACCTTGTTTTGGGTAGAGATGACTTGATCTAAGGGGTTAGATCAAATGGACTAATAATCAACACAACAACACTTTACTCAATGATCAACTACCTGATCTTATTAAATATCACAACATGATATTCCTAGCCATAACATGTGAACATCCATGTAATTGGAAATCAAGTAACAATAATTGAAGAAACTATTCTCCACTTATCTTCTCCATGTCTTAAACTAATCTATGCTCTTATCATAGACTCTATGATATCCATTCTAATTTAACCTTGGAAACAAGACAAGGAGATTCAACTTAAGAAGTATATAATTCTTCCCTATTTCAAATTACTATACATCAAACCAAGAGAGGTGAGAGTTCTACTATAGTTATTAGAGAAGCAATAACAAACCTTGAACTAAACCTTGGATATACATCCAAGTATTCAAAACATTATCTTCAAGAGAAACCCTAGGATATTATTCCAGACCATCCCTAGAGAGAGAAACCAATTATGTTAAACCTAGATATTGATGATCACATCATTCTCTATGGAGCCTAAACTTAGGTTAGTGTTGAAGTCCTTCCCACATGAGAGATACCATTCATACTAATCCTAGCTTTACCTAATTAAGAATAAAGGACAACACTTGAACTAGAGTATTAGGAGTACACCATAACTTAGAATAATCCATTCTTATATAAGAGGGATCAATTATGGTGTTACACTCAAGTTAGTTGAGGCAACACTTGAGTTTAAGGGAGAGAACTACCCATATACCCAGATGATAATATCATCATCGATTTAGTAGAACCCTAACATAATATCTCAGACATTCTCCTGGGATATAAACTAAAGAGACAATCGTAGTAGACCCATACAAGAAGATTAATTAGAAGTGCTATACCTTGATTGATCTAGACAGTGCTTGATCATGGAAGTGAGAACCCATTTAATGAGAGATCCCTAGGAATTCAAACCTTGATCATTATAAATTGAGTGATGATCATAAACCCTAAGAACTTGAGGTAAAAATGTTGAGAACAAGATGATCATGCCTAATCCATGATCATGCTCTTGAGGTATTGAGGATAAACCCTAAAAGGATAAGTAGATATCCTTCACCACATGAAATCATAGGGAGGTAATTAATAAGCAACCCTAAACTTATGTTCCAACCTTAACTTGTGAATCACTTGGTGATCATAAGAAGAATCCTACCATATCTATGTTTCATAAATTAAAGAACCTAGGAAAACCTTAGAGTAAAACTCCATACTTTATATGGTGAGAAACCAACAATCCATTTGACCAAAGTTAACTATAAAAATAAGTATTACCAATGTAGTTACTTTAATGATAAATTGGAGATAATGATAGAAGTAATTAGTAGAAGATAAAACCAATTCTCAAATCTTTTATGATTAAAGAATCACATAAGATATGAAGCAAGTAACCATAATACCATGGTTAGGGGAGATTAACCTTAGCACATGCAATATGGTGCCATTTCATCCCGATAACCTAGATTCAAACCTCAACCCTAGTTTATGTATCACTATGGTGATCATAATATAAACTAAGCCACAATTAAATTCCAAACCCTGTGCCATTAGGTGAATATGCTTATAACCCTAGAATTGCTCACTAATTAAAATCTTATGCTTCAACTCTTGAACATAAGAAAAACCCTGTGCTACATTATATGGTTCAAACCATATATGTAGTGATCAACTATTTATTTTTGTAACCAAGCACAACCATGATGGAACAATGCCTACCCTAGATCCTTTCAAGGATAATAATAACATTAACTTTACAAGGGGGTTGTAATAGAAAATCATAAAGCCCTAATAAAATGTTGCTCACATAAAATAATATGCAAGTGATTAATTCCTCGAATGGAAACCAAGACATAATAACAATCTCTGAAAAACTTTGAGATGAAAGTATCCACCCCCATAATTCTAAACAGAATTGATTGCATAGCAAAAGGAGAATTAAAGGGAACATCTAAAATTTATGATTAAATTGTTATTTTGAATAAGTCACTAATATGCAATATAATCTCATCTAAAATAATTGTTCCAATAGAATATTGGTATGAAAGACAGGAAACTAAATCTTGATTGAAATTCGCATAATTGAAAGATCTGCAAAAGAAAACCAAACCCAAATATGAATTTCAATGGATAAATATAAAACAGGAAAATAAAAACAGAAAAGAAAAATAGGAGGAACACTTACCTGGCCGTGCAGCCCGTGAAGTGGCCTAACACTGGCCCAAGCCTGAGTCCAAAACCAGCCCACCTAGCAGCCCAATACCCCTTCGTGGAAATATCAACACAAGGAGCTCGTCCTCATCCTCTCCTTCCGCATGCCGGCCAGCACGACGCCGTGCTCTTCCTCCTCTCTCTCGCTGTCGACTCCCCTGGGCGCCAATTCGTGACGAGGCTTGTCTCTGGAGCCTATAAATACCCCACGACGAACCCCTGGCTCGTTTTCTTCCTCCTTGCTCCAATTCTTCCCCCATACCGAAACCCTGGCGCCGCTAAACTCCATTACCGCCGGCGATGGAGGCCTTCCCAAGCCAAGCCGAGCACACCAGCTTCATCACCGTCCTCGACAAGGTCAGCCCCCACAAGGAATCGACTCGAAAACCCTCGCAGCTCCCCCACCGAGCTCATCATCTCCGACGGCCGGAGGTGTTGATTCCGGCGACTCAGGCCATCTCCGACCTCGCCGTCACGCCCTACGTCCTCATGGTGAGCCGCTGAACTCCCTGGCATGCTCGCCTTGCTCCCTAGACCATCGTAGCCTCGCCGCACCGTTTGCCTGTGAGCATTGCCGTCGGGCATCACCGCCGCCGTCGCTCCGGCGACCATTTGGTGGTGGCGCTGCCACCACTAGACTCGCCTCGGCGAGTACTGACCAACGCGCCCCTGCTCACGCTCGCGAAAACGCCCTAGCACCGGCGACCATCGCCAATTCCCGCCGGCCAGTAACCTCCTCGCCGCGGTGGCGATTTTGACTTGGTCAAGCGCCCCGTGGCAGGTGAGGTGGACACGGCCCCACCAGTCATTGACTGTGTGGGTGATCTGTCCGGGTAACCCTAGTCGTTTATTTTTATTTCAAATACCAGAATATTACTGCAACTTCAAATAAATCTAGAAAATCCAATTTAAGTCAGAAAAATTTAAATAAGATATTAAAATTCTTAGAAAAGTAAACACTATCCAATAAAAATATAAAATGAAATTTTTATTTTTAATACAAATTTAAATATTAAATATTTGTTATTTAAGCCTTATTTATTAATTCTAAATTCAATTTAATTCAATAAATAAGGAAAACTTTAAAAATTAAATTGAAACCAGTAAATAAATAAAGAAAACTTTAAAACTAATTTTTCTTTATTATTTTATTAAATCCTTATTAGAAGGATTTAAAACCCTGATTAGTATTTATCCTAATTATTAATTCATTAAAAATAATAAAATGCCAAACCCAACATTGTTTTATTTCTAAGTTATTAATAATTTCAATTTCTTTATTGAAGTTATTAATCCAAGAATTATAGGGTAACTAGAAAAACCTAGTTCCATATGGTAGAAAAACAGGAATTCATCATTTCATGTGCAATCCTAAAACCCTAATCCAATTAGAAACCCTAGGTCCAATAATTTATTTGAAACTTAATTTGCTTCTAAACCTAAAACCTAGGTTAAGACATGTGATCAAGAGACATTGTATTCATACCTAGATCCATAACTAGCCACTAAGTGCATATCCAGGTCCACCTAAAATATAGGAGTCTATCACTAAGACTTTAGCATTCCATGTATTCATCTTAATCAAACCTAGATGATCAAATAGAACCAACCATAGTTCCTATCCTTAGAGGCAACAACCTTAATTATCCATATTTGGCATCACATCATTGTGATGAACACCATTAGCAACCATGCTAATATTGACATCATATCCCATATCCACTAAACCTTACTAATGTTAGATAATTATCAACCATCCTACATAGGAGCCAATTATTCCTTACTTAATAGAACCAACAGTAAAACCTAGACCACCTCAACTCTAATTGAAATACTTCTTATTATTTAAGTAGTATGTTCTTCAAAAGTTATTCTTTTGAAGTAAATAAAGAATCATCATCAACCCTGCTTATAAGAACCTACAAACACTAGCTAACAATCACCAACCAGATAAATCAACCTTGATAGCAACCATGTATAAATACTTGCTTAGGATACCTAGGCTTAACTCAGCCTTACCAACCCTAGGTATTGATGAATCCAACATTGTTGTAATCCATCTATTACTTACTCCAGAAACCAATTAGAACCATAGAAAACCATAGAACTCCACAAACCTAATCATCATAATTATTCTTTATTAAAGAACATGTTCTTCAAAAGTTATTCTTTTGAAGTATATGATAATTAATCATTAACCATGACATCTAGTACTA
This sequence comes from Lolium perenne, assembly GCF_019359855.2. Lineage (NCBI taxonomy): Eukaryota > Viridiplantae > Streptophyta > Magnoliopsida > Poales > Poaceae > Lolium > Lolium perenne. The sequence continues at coordinate 185,738,985 of NC_067246.2, read as the reverse complement.
AAACTGACAACTATTCTTTACATGTTAACATTATGCCTAATATCATTTTTGTGTGCTCAATTGATTACTATGTTTTATTATCTACCTGTCCATGATACCAAGTAATACTACCTGAATAAGAACCTTGTTTGTGGATCACTCTAAAAGTGCAACACACCCTGAACTAATCATTACCACTCACTAATCCTAAATCATCAGGGTTAGATCACGCTTAGAGCGAATGCATCTCATACTTATGTATTATTGCATCCTTGCCAATCTTTTAAACATCGTCCTTACCAGACGATGATGCTATTTCAGAATTTGGAGTTATTGTGTATCGAAGACCTTGTCTGCATAATCTTGCAGTCAAGAAAGGCAAGTTCATCACTTGCTCATGCCATTTGAGTATTTTTACCAAATTACTTGCAAAGTACTATGTTTATCACTATTGCATAAAAAGCAAAACCACTATTTTCATAACTATGAATATGACTATGTGGTGGGCAATGGAACCATGGATTGTGTTGATATGGTGGAGGTTCCATTGCAAGGGTTTATATCCATCTAGGATTAAACAACAAATGTCGCCAGTGATTCTTGTGCCGTAATACCCGTGTTAACCATAAGATCTGGAGTGGGACGGACTAGTCAATCGTATTTCCACCTCTTGTACATCAACGGATGCGCTTACCGTAGCAGTTGTATCTTGCGGAGCAACTTGAGGGTGGGGAACCCATTCTAAGTCCCCACGGTTATGATGTGCATACCGTAGCGGTTGTGGCTTGCGGAACAACTTGAGGGTGGGGATCCCATTCTAATTCCCCACGGTAATGTGGTCTATGATGGGTTGCAGCTACCGGCGAAGGAGTTTGGTTCGATCCCAGACTGTCGTCATGGCCGGGGTCCACCCTGAAATTACGGGAATAATGGGACCGGCGAGGACCCAGGGTCGGGGCATGCAACAAAGGGTGGGTGTGCGAGGTAGCGGAGGAATATGATTGACTATGACCTTATACCGGGCCTCACACCAAAGGAAGTGTGGACGAGAACTTAAGCTCGGTTGGCACCAAGGATAAGATCTCTTATGGGTAAAGCAACACACCTCTGCAGAGTGTAATGAATCGTGACCTGTCACTCCCTGTTCCGGGATATGGAACTGCGAACGCTGCCGGAAAGGAGCTCCATGAAGTTCTAGTAAACCGGTGAAGGCTGACGGACATAGTTCTTCTGAATAAAAGCAACCTCTTGAAGAAATGATTATGAAAACCTGCATTGGTATTAGACTTTCTGGTCTAATGCCGTAGCTAGTGCATTAAACACCTCTTTCCTATAATGAACTTGTTGAGTACGCTCGTACTCATCCCACTCTTAAATCCCCTGCTTAGATATGGAGGCATCAAAGGAGGATCTACAGTGCAACTCGAAGACCGAGGAGTCAACCACTACTTCAAGAGACAAGACCCTGTCGGAAGGAGTCGAGATACCACATCCATCAAGGAGAAAACCTAGTTTAGCCATAGAAGGGAACTAGCTTCCTAAACCTAGCTCCTAATTAGCTAGAATCTATTCTTAGCCTCTGTAGCTAGTTAAATACTCTACAAATAGAGTTCGTGATAAGATTAGACTACGAGTCGTTCTTCTGGAGTTTATTTGCAGTTTTACCTCATTGTAAAGTAGGAGGCTGTGATGATCTTATGTAACAGAGTCGATGTTGTAATTCTATAGACATACCTTGGACCCGCATATGTTTCTGTTGTACCACTCTGAGCGATATAATACTAGTGGAACGGTGTTTCATTGGTGTTATATCAGACTTGCATACTACACCATGCAGTGGTATGCCGGGTCACCACAGTTGGTATCAGAGCAAATGCTTTGACCTTAGGATTAAAACCCTTTAAAGGAGACCTATAGGATTGGTAGTGTCTATAGGAAGTTGTCTTAGTTAAACCAAATATTCTTATGACTTGAGATGGATATTCACTTGAGAATAATCCTGACACACTTGAGTCAACCTTTCCTACCTATCTTTCCTAAGTAAAGATAGTTAGCTAATCCCAAACATTTAGGACACCATTAAGCCCTTAAAACAATAGATGAGTAGATCACAGTTGGTATACAATACATGGAAGTCCAAAGAGAGGATACAACCATAAGGAAGATATCCTATTGGAAGATGTGTACCAACACCTGTCATGAATAAATAAAAGTTATCCAGACCTATACTAGGAGTAGTATCAAGTGATACAGATAATTAAGATATCCTAATAGAAGATGTAGACCAAGTTAAGTAATGAGTAAGTAAAATTATCTAGACATGTGAAACAATTGATAGTAAGTGATAAATATGAGTTATATGAAGTAGTATAGACCATGATGAGTCAATCATGGGAGGTAAGGAAGAGTGATTGGAATAAAATTTGTCTACTTATATGGTAGAGTTGCTAATCATATATGATTCACCTGAGAATCATTATGTGATGGATTAGAACCTCACAATTAATTAAGAGGAGTACAATAAGAAGCCAAGTGCAAAACAATAAGTACAAGAATTGTGTTCCAAAACAATGGGAAGTGTGCCAAGCCCATCAAGACCATATGTTTATGGTACAAACACTTAGAAGTATAGGAACTATATCCTAATAAATATGTATTTAGAGTAACCATATTATAACTAGTGGTAACATACAAAATAGTCCTCAATAGCACTTATATATGGTATAATACTTTGTTAGTACTTCCAAACAAACTTAGGTTAACCTCAACTATCCTAGACCACTTTGTTTAAAGTTTATCTCATTGCAATTGTGCAATTAAGGTAAATGTTGAGACAAATAGTAGAATCCCTTATAATCGTGCTAAGTATCACGATATAAACCTAACTATGTGGTGTTATATACTACACATCAGAGCCTGATGTTTAGAGATGTCTTACTCAACTATTATTATTCAGGCTTATGATGGTGTGTATTATATGCACAAAGCTGAATCTTCTTGGATTTTATTGGATTTTCATTGTTTGACTAGATCCATACATGAAGTTTGACTTTGGTATGCAAATGCATGTTGCAATATCAAGTCCTTACTTGATGTTATAGATCTAGGGGGTAATAGTATTCGTGTGAGGAAGTGACGAATTCTGAAGATTCTTAAGACAAGATGAAGGTTCATCAAAAGAAGGAAGTAAAATTGTGGGAAGAAACCACAATACTCTGAAGGAAGTGCCAATCAAAACTCATGCTTTGCCTCAACAGAGGAGTACTTTAGTACATAAGAAGCATGAAGGTAAGGAATCTGGTGATTATGGTGAAGCTGAAGCAGATCCATAGTCAACATAGAAGAGGGAATGCATGTGAAATCACTTCGAATACTATAATCATAGTGTTAGCTAGTGGTTTTCTTGCAACAATAAACCCTCGAAAAAGGAAGATGACTTATGAAACCATAGCAGATATAAGAAGACCATAGTTGGTATCAGAAGACCATAGTTGATATAGGATCAATACTGTGAGATAAAGTAGAGGATGTCTCGTCCAGTTGATCAGAACCTACAATAGAGTCCATTTTTTTAGATAACAAATAGCCACAATTGGTATCAAGTAGTCCACCATTGGATTAATTGTACCAAGAAGTTGTGAACAGATAATTTTGTCAACCAAATAACAATGACCTAAAATCATTTAGTCGAAGGATTAACCTTGGATGTCCACAAATTGAGTGGATACACCACAAGGATTCTTCACAAGACCTTAGAAGAATACAAACCATAAGTTAGAACCAGACCAATATTCTAACCATAAGCACAACGATTTGAAGAAAAGGAGTTGAAGAACATAAGAAAACTCTAAGGGGTAGAGTAAAGATTGAGTTGGATGTACAATGACTCCATACTTTAAGCTAGATTGAAACAGAAGGTCTGAACTGAGAGGAAGTTCGATCTTATTTTCATAAGAATATTGAACACTACTCTCAGAAGGATGTCAGACTAGAAGCCGAGGTTCATACCTCGAGGAAGTAAGAAGTGGACTAAAACTTGAGAAAGTGAGTAATATTTACTCAGAAGTACGAAAGCTCATGTAAAATAAGGATAATGAAGTTGGATGAAGGAAATACCATAGACCAAATACAATTCAAAAAGGCCAAAGACCGAAGAAGATTGACCATACCAAAACTAAAGACTAATAGAAGGATTCCTTTCATGGAACCTAAATAACCCAAAATAGTTATAGGTATCAATTATAAACCATGATTGGATGGACTAAATGAGTCTAATCCATTCTTAGGAAAATAAACAATCAAAACCATTTCCATGGTAAATACCTTACTAAGTACCATTATTGCAGTTTTGGTAGTAAGAGAAAAACAAAGACCTATTTTATCAAATAGGAGAATGTTATCCAATTAGTCCTCAATTAAGACTGTCAGGACAAGAAGAAGTCCCAATAATTGAATATTCAATGAGAGAGGAAACAAGCTTATAGAGTTGGAAGAAATCAAAGAATAAAAGTAAGAACCATGGTTCAGAGACAAACCCTAATGGATTCCAGGAAGAATCTGGACAAGGGATATATTCAATTATATCCAGTGAGATCATTGTGGAGTTCTAGAAAAGTTTAAGTCTGCATAAGTCAGAACCACACTTCGGAAACGTGAGAGAGTTCAAACTTCGAGGACGAAGTTTTGTTTAAGGGGTAGAGACTGTAATATCCCAGGAAATGGGGTTACAAAAATAGAGGAAACAGATGTGTGCATTGCATTCATGCATAGAAAATCTGGGGAATTTTCGCGCTTTAAAGTAAAAACAGTCACAGTAACTGAAGTTTCACTTGACCTTGGTGGAATTGAAGTAGCTCATCAGGTCAAGCGCTATAAACCTCAATGTGACTTTGATAAAACCTTGTTTTGGGTAGAGATGACTTGATCTAAGGGGTTAGATCAAATGGACTAATAATCAACACAACAACACTTTACTCAATGATCAACTACCTGATCTTATTAAATATCACAACATGATATTCCTAGCCATAACATGTGAACATCCATGTAATTGGAAATCAAGTAACAATAATTGAAGAAACTATTCTCCACTTATCTTCTCCATGTCTTAAACTAATCTATGCTCTTATCATAGACTCTATGATATCCATTCTACTTTAACCTTGGAAACAAGACAAGGAGATTCAACTTAAGAAGTATATAATTCTTCCCTATTTCAAATTACTATACATCAAACCAAGAGAGGTGAGAGTTCTACTATAGTTATTAGAGAAGCAATAACAAACCTTGAACTAAACCTTGGATATACATCCAAGTATTCAAAACATTATCTTCAAGAGAAACCCTAGGATATTATTCCAGACCATCCCTAGAGAGAGAAACCAATTATGTTAAACCTAGATATTGATGATCACATCATTCTCTATGGAGCCTAAACTTAGGTTAGTGTTGAAGTCCTTCCCACATGAGAGAGACCATTCATACTAATCCTAGCTTTACCTAATTAAGAATAAAGGACAACACTTGAACTAGAGTATTAGGAGTACACCATAACTTAGAATAATCCATTCTTATATAAGAGGGATCAATTATGGTGTTACACTCAAGTTAGTTGAGGCAACACTTGAGTTTAAGGGAGAGAACTACCCATATACCCAGATGATAATATCATCATCGATTTAGTAGAACCCTAACATAATATCTCAGACATTCTCCTGGGATATAAACTAAAGAGACAATCGTAGTAGACCCATACAAGAAGATTAATTAGAAGTGCTATACCTTGATTGATCTAGACAGTGCTTGATCATGGAAGTGAGAACCCATTTAATGAGAGATCCCTAGGAATTCAAACCTTGATCATTATAAATTGAGTGATGATCATAAACCCTAAGAACTTGAGGTAAAAATGTTGAGAACAAGATGATCATGCCTAATCCATGATCATGCTCTTGAGGTATTGAGGATAAACCCTAAAAGGATAAGTAGATATCCTTCACCACATGAAATCATAGGGAGGTAATTAATAAGCAACCCTAAACTTATGTTCCAACCTTAACTTGTGAATCACTTGGCGATCATAAGAAGAATCCTACCATATCTATGTTTCATAAATTAAAGAACCTAGGAAAACCTTAGAGTAAAACTCCATACTTTATATGGTGAGAAACCAACAATCCATTTGACCAAAGTTAACTATAAAAATAAGTATTACCAATGTAGTTACTTTAATGATAAATTGGAGATAATGATAGAAGTAATTAGTAGAAGATAAAACCAATTCTCAAATCTTTTATGATTAAAGAATCACATAAGATATGAAGCAAGTAACCATAATACCATGGTTAGGGGAGATTAACCTTAGCACATGCAATATGGTGCCATTTCATCCCGATAACCTAGATTCAAACCTCAACCCTAGTTTATGTATCACTATGGTGATCATAATATAAACTAAGCCACAATTAAATTCCAAACCCTGTGCCATTAGGTGAATATGCTTATAACCCTAGAATTGCTCACTAATTAAAATCTTATGCTTCAACTCTTGAACATAAGAAAAACCCAGCTACATTATATGGTTCAAACCATATATGTAGTGATCAACTATTTATTTTTGTAACCAAGCACAACCATGATGGAACAATGCCTACCCTAGATCCTTTCAAGGATAATAATAACATTAACTTTACAAGGGGGTTGTAATAGAAAATCATAAAGCCCTAATAAAATGTTGCTCACATAAAATAATATGCAAGTGATTAATTCCTCGAATGGAAACCAAGACATAATAACAATCTCTGAAAAACTTTGAGATGAAAGTATCCACCCCCATAATTCTAAACAGAATTGATTGCATAGAAAAAGGAGAATTAAAGGGAACATCTAAAATTTATGATTAAATTGTTATTTTGAATAAGTCACTAATATGCAATATAATCTCATATAAAATAATTGTTCCAATAGAATATTGGTATGAAAGATAGGAAACTAAATCTTGATTGAAATTCGCATAATTGAAAGATCTGCAAAAGAAAACCAAACCCAAATATGAATTTCAATGGATAAATATAAAACAGGAAAATAAAAACAGAAAAGAAAAATAGGAGGAACACTTACCTGGCCGTGCAGCCCGTGAAGTGGCCTAACACTGGCCCAAGCCTGAGTCCAAAACCAGCCCACCTAGCAGCCCAATACCCCTTCGTGGAAATATCAACACGAGGAGCTCGTCCTCATCCTCTCCTTCCGCATGCCGGCCAGCACGACGCCGTGCTCTTCCTCCTCTCTCTCGCTGTCGACTCCCCTGGGCGCCAATTCGTGACGAGGCTCGTCTCTGGAGCCTATAAATACCCCACGACGAACCCCTGGCTTGTTTTCTTCCTCCTTGCTCCAATTCTTCCCCCATACCGAAACCCTGGCGCCGCTAAACTCCATTACCGCCGGCGATGGAGGCCTTCCCAAGCCAAGCCGAGCACACCAGCTTCATCACCGTCCTCGACAAGGTCAGCCCCCACAAGGAATCGACTCGAAAACCCTCGCAGCTCCCCCACCGAGCTCATCGTCTCCGACGGCCGGAGGTGTTGATTCCGGCGACTCAGGCCATCTCCGACCTCGCCGTCACGCCCTACGTCCTCATGGTGAGCCGCTGAACTCCCTGGCATGCTCGCCTTGCTCCCTAGACCATCGTAGCCTCGCCGTACCGTTTGCCTGTGAGCATTGCCGTCGGGCATCACCGCCGCCGTCGCTCCGGCGACCATTTGGTGGTGGCGCTGCCACCACTAGACTCGCCTCGGCGAGTACTGACCAACGCGCCCCTGCTCACGCTCGCAAAAACGCCCTAGCACCGGCGACCATCGCCAATTCCCGCCGGCCAGTAACCTACTCGCCGCGGTGGCGATTTTGACTTGGTCAAGCGCCCCGTGGCAGGTGAGGTGGACACGGCCCCACCAGTCATTGACTGTGTGGGTGATCTGTCCGGGTAACCCTAGTCGTTTATTTTTATTTCAAATACCAGTATATTACTGCAACTTCAAATAAATCTAGAACATCCAATTTAAGTCAGAAAAATTTAAATAAGATATTAAAATTCTTAGAAAAGTAAACACTATCCAATAAAAATATAAAATGAAATTTTTATTTTTAATACAAATTTAAATATTAAATATTTGTTATTTAAGCCTTATTTATTAATTCTAAATTCAATTTAATTCAATAAATAAGGAAAACTTTAAAAATTAAATTGAAACCAGTAAATAAATAAAGAAAACTTTAAAACTAATTTTTCTTTATTATTTTATTAAATCCTTATTAGAAGGATTTAAAACCCTGATTAGTATTTATCCTAATTATTAATTCATTAAAAATAATAAAATGCCAAACCCAACATTGTTTTATTTCTAAGTTATTAATAATTTCAATTTCTTTATTGAAGTTATTAATCCAAGAATTATAGGGTAACTAGAAAAACCTAGTTCCATATGGTAGAAAAACAGGAATTCATCATTTCATGTGAAATCCTAAAACCCTAATCCAATTAGAAACCCTAGGTCCAATAATTTATTTGAAACTTAATTTGCTTCTAAACCTAAAACCTAGGTTAAGACATGTGATCAAGAGACATTGTATTCATACCTAGATCCATAACTAGCCACTAAGTGCATATCCAGGTCCACCTAAAATATAGGAGTCTATCACTAAGACTTTAGCATTCCATGTATTCATCTTAATCAAACCTAGATGATCAAATAGAACCAACCATAGTTCCTATCCTTAGAGGCAACAACCTTAATTATCCATATTTGGCATCACATCATTGTGATGAACACCATTAGCAACCATGCTAATATTGACATCATATCCCATATCCACTAAACCTTACTAATGTTAGATAATTATCAACCATCCTACATAGGAGCCAATTATTCCTTACTTAATAGAACCAACAGTAAAACCTAGACCACCTCAACTCTAATTGAAATACTTCTTATTATTTAAGTAGTATGTTCTTCAAAAGTTATTCTTTTGAAGTAAATAAAGAATCATCATCAACCCTGCTTATAAGAACCTACAAACACTAGCTAACAATCACCAACCAGATAAATCAACCTTGATAGCAACCATGTATAAATACTTGCTTAGGATACCTAGGCTTAACTCAGCCTTACCAGCCCTAGGTATTGATGAATCCAACATTGTTGTAATCCATCTATTACTTACTCCAGAAACCAATTAGAACCATAGAAAACCATAGAACTCCACAAACCTAATCATCATAATTATTCTTCATTAAAGAACATGTTCTTCAAAAGTTATTCTTTTGAAGAATATGATAATTAATCATTAACCATGACATCTAGTACTAAAACTGACAACTATTCTTTACATGTTAACATTATGCCTAATATCATTTTTGTGTGCTCAATTGATTACTATGTTTTATTATCTACCTGTCCATGATACCAAGTAATACTACCTGAATAAGAACCTTGTTTGTGGATCACTCTAAAAGTGCAACACACCCTGAACAAATCATTACCACTCACTAATCCTAAATCATCGGGGTTAGATCACGCTTAGAGCGAATGCATCTCATACTTATGCATTATTGCATCCTTGCCAATCTTTTAAACATCGTCCTTACCAGACGATGATGCTATTTCAGAATTTGGAGTTATTGCGTATCGAAGACCTTGTCTGCATAATCTTGCAGTCAAGAAAGGCAAGTTCATCACTTGCTCATGCCATTTGAGTATTTTTACCAAATTACTTGCAAAGTACTATGTTTATCACTATTGCATAAAAAGCAAAACCACTATTTTCATAACTATGAATATGACTATGTGGTGGGCAATGGAACCATGGATTGTGTTGATATGGTGGAGGTTCCATTGCAAGGGTTTATATCCATCTAGGATTAAACAACAAATGTCGCCAGTGATTCTTGTGCCGTAATACCCGTGTTAACCATAAGATCTGGAGTGGGACGGACTAGTCAATCGTATTTCCACCTCTTGTACATCAACGGATGCGCTTACCGTAGCAGTTGTATCTTGCGGAGCAACTTGAGGGTGGGGAACCCATTCTAAGTCCCCACGGTTATGCTGTGCATACCGTAGCGGTTGCGGCTTGCGGAACAACTTGAGGGTGGGGATCCCATTCTAATTCCCCACGGTAATGTGGTCTATGATGGGTTGCAGCTACCGGCGAAGGAGTTTGGTTCGATCCCAGACTGTCGTCATGGCCGGGGTCCACCCTGAAATTACGGGAATAATGGGACCGGCGAGGACCCAGGGTCGGGGCATGCAACAAAGGGTGGGTGTGCGAGGTAGCGGAGGAATATGATTGACTATGACCTTATACCGGGCCTCACACCAAAGGAAGTGTGGACGAGAACTTAAGCTCGGTTGGCACCAAGGATAAGATCTCTTATGGGTAAAGCAACACACCTCTGCAGAGTGTAATGAATCGTGACCTGTCACTCCCTGTTCCGGGATATGGAACTGCGAACGCTGCCGGAAAGGAGCTCCATGAAGTTCTAGTAAACCGGTGAAGGCTGACGGACATAGTTCTTCTGAATAAAAGCAACCTCTTGAAGAAATGATTATGAAAACCTGCATTGGTATTAGACTTTCTGGTCTAATGCCGTAGCTAGTGCATTAAACACCTCTTTCCTATAATGAACTTGTTGAGTACGCTCGTACTCATCCCACTCTTAAATCCCCTGCTTAGATATGGAGGCATCAAAGGAGGATCTACAGTGCAACTCGAAGACCGAGGAGTCAACCACTACTTCAAGAGACAAGACCCTGTCAGAGGAGTCAGATACCACATCCATCAAGGAGAAAACCTAGTTTAGCCATAGAAGGGAACTAGCTTCCTAAACCTAGCTCCTAATTAGCTAGAATCTATTCTTAGCCTCTGTAGCTAGTTAAATACTCTACAAATAGAGTTCGTGATAAGATTAGACTACGAGTCGTTCTTCTGGAGTTTATTTGCAGTTTTACCTCATTGTAAAGTAGGAGGTTTGTGATGATCTTATGTACGTAGTCGATGTTGTAATTCTATAGACATACCTTGGACCCGCATATGTTTCTGTTGTACCACTCTGAGCGATATAATACTAGTGGAACGGTGTTTCATTGGTGTTATATCAGACTTGCATACTACACCATGCAGTGGTATGCCGGGTCACCACAACAAGTAGTACTGAATAGTAGCTTTGTCCCCAGCTTTCCCCAAAGTGTCTTCCAGAAGTAGCTCATGAACTTCACATCATGATCAGAAACAATAGTCTTCGGGACTCCATGTAGTCGAACAATCTCCCTGAAAAACAGGTTAGCAATATGCGACGCATCGTCGCTTTTGTGGCAGGCAATAAAGTGTGACATTTTAGAAAATCTGTCCACTACCACAAATATAGAATCATGGCCTCTTTTAGTACGCGGCAAACCTAACACAAAATCCATACTAATATCTTCCCAAGGTGTAGTAGGTTCCGGTAATGGAGTATACAAACCGTGAGGCTTCAGCTTGGACTTGGACTTGTTGCAAGTAATGCACCTCTTCACATACCTGTCCACGTCCCGCCTCATCTTTGGCCAATAAAAGTGATCAGCGAGCATGAGTAGCGTCTTCTCACGCCCAAAGTGACCCATCAAACCTCCAGCATGTGATTCCTGCAATAAGAGCAAACGCACAGACGATTCTGGAACACATAGTTTGTTAGCTCTAAACAAGAACACATCATGTATGTGATATTTTTCCCATGCTTTACCAATAACACATAAGCGGTATGGTTCAGCAAAATCATGATCAGTCGCATATAAATCACATAACACCTCTAATCCAGGAATTTTAATATCAAGATGAGTTAATAGCATAGTCTTCCTAGATAGAGCATCAGCAATAATATTATCTTTTCCCTTCTTATGCTTAATAATATACGGAAAAGACTCAATAAACTCAACCCACTTAGCAAGACGCTTATGCAAAGTAGATTGGGCTTTCAGATATTTCAAAGCCATGCTTCAACTCCATGCTTAGAGACAACATAACCCAGAAATATGACCTTATCTTTGCAAAATGTGCACTTCTCAAGATTACCATAGAGTTTACTATCACGCAACACTTGCAAAACATGTCGAATATGTATAATATGATCAGATTCATTGCGGCTGTAGATTAATATGTCATCAAAATACACAACCACAAACTTGCCAATAAAATCACGCAAAACATGGTTCATCAGTCTCATGAAAGTGCTAGGTGCATTAGTCAAACCAAAAGGCATTACTAACCACTCATATAAACCAAATTTCGTTTTAAAGGCGGTTTTCCACTCATCCCCTTCTTTCATCCTAATTTGATGATAACCACTACACAAATCAATTTTAGTGAAAACAGCAGCACCACTCAATTCATCTAACATATCCTCTAAACGGGGAATAGGATGACGATATCGAATAGTAATGTTGTTTATCGCTCTACAATCTATGCACATACGCCATGTACCATCTTTCTTAGGAACAAGAATAACAGGAACATCACAAGGACTAAGGCTTATGCGGATATAACCTTTGTCGAGTAGCGCTTGTACTTGCTTCTGTATCTCCTTCGTCTCTTCGGGATTTGTCCTATATGGCGCCCTATTGGGCAGCGATGCTCCGGGAATCAAGTCAATTTGATGCTCAATACCTCGCAATGGTGGAAGTCCTGTGGTTACCTCTTCCGGAAACACGTCGCTGAATTCCTGCAAAACATTAGAAACACCAAGAGGAAGAGGGGTCATGTCGTTAGAAACCAAAACCGTACCCTTGTACATGAGCACAATAGGCATGGCTGTAGGATCCTCACAAAATTCTCTCATGTCTTGTTTGGTGGCTAATGAGACTAAGGAATTCACTCTCTCACTTTTCGTTATATCACTCACGGCATTACAATTCTCTCGCCTATCTATGGATGCATCCTCCAAGTTTACTTCAATCTTCTGACGAGACTCATTGACAATTTGCTGTGGTGACATAGGCTGTAAGTTAATTTTCTTGCCCTTGAACTCCAAGTGATATGTATTGGCGCGGCCATTGTGTTGCACCGAACGGTCATAGAGCCATGGCCGGCCCAACAGCAGGTGACAAACCGTCATAGGAACCACATCAAAATCAATGGAATCCTTATACGGTCCAATCTCAAAATCCACACGCACCATGTGGCTCACCTTCATCTCACAATTATTGCTCAACCACTGAATATAATATGGATGTGGGTGCGGTAGATACTTCAGTTTCAGCTTGGAACATAACTCTTTGCTTGCTAGATTGCGACAACTCCCGCCATCAATAATGACCTTGCAAGCTTTATCAGGACCAACTAGTGCCTTTGTTTGGAACAAATTACAGCGCTGTGTAGATGCACTTGACTGCACATTAAGAACACGCTGTGAGACAACAATAGTTTGAGCTTCAGAAGGGAAAGCATCAAACCCATCACTGTCATAATCATCCTCATCTGGAGCATTTGGATCAACATCATCTCCAGTTTCATACTCATTGTCCTCATTAATGATCATAACTTTGCGGTTAGGACAATCTCTCTTGAAGTGACCCTTGCCACCACATGTATGACAAGCCATATCGCGATTGCGCGCTGTCGACATGTTAGAACTAGTTCCACTTGCTGCAGGAGCGGGCTTCTTTGTGTTGGTGACACTAGAGACCGGCTTGCTAGACAAAGTAGGAACATCCGCAGGGCGCGATGAGGGCGCCATGGAGGGCGGCGCGCGGGGTGTGTAGCGCCCAGCGCCTGTAGCACGGCTCTTCATCTGCAGTTCTTCAGCCAACTGTGATTCAGCTTCTCTTGCATGATGTAGCAGCTCATTCATAGTAGCATAAGTGTGATGACGCACGATGCCCTTGATGTTAAATCTGAGACCATTCAGAAATCGATGTAGTGTCATCTCAAGAGACTCACGGACACGGGCACGCTGCATAAGCATCTCCATCTCCATGTAGTAAGCATCAACCGTCAACACACCTTGCTTCAATTGGGTCAACTTGTCAAAGACGGAACGCAAGTAATTGGTAGGCACAAAACGAGCTCTCATTGCCGCCTTCATAGCACGCCATGTAATAATAGGCAGCTCTCCATCTTCTTCTCGAGCACTCACAAGTCCATCCCACCAACGCAATGCATAACCATCAAATTCAGAGGAAGCAAGCTTGATCTTCCTATCTTCAGTATAGTCAGGATGTAAACGCCATAATCTCTCAATCTTCAGCTCCCATGTAAGATATTCTTCAACATCAGTACCTCCTTCAAATCTGGGAATTGAGAACTTGGGCTTACCCAAACCATCTTCTTGTTGTTGAGGAACACGTTGGGCTCCGACGGGGACAAAACCACAACCACGGAAATCACCAACACCACGGCCAATACCACGACCCATACCACGCCCTTGAGCATTAGCAGCTTCAGCATTGTCGCCTTGCACACTGCCATCATCATCATGCGGTGGTTGTTGTGGTTGCACCATAGTACGTATCTCAGCAACGGCGTTAGTCAACGTCTGTATGGATGCTTGAAGAGTCGTCACGGATGTTTGAACGGTATTAACCGCTGTAGTAGCCTCATCGACCTTCAAGTGTACACTCTGAATATCATTGTCCAACACATCACTAGCAACTCGTATTTCACGTTGCATGTGATCACGAAGTGCCTCAAATTCACGCCAAGTAACTGGTGTAGCGGCGTCCTTTTTCTGCATCACATCAACATTCTCGGTAGAAGACATGAGTAGTAGGTTAGTGCACTAAACAAAAATCTTTGGTGGTACTCTCACAACTCACTCAAAACTGATAAGAAAGGTAAATCTTACCGCTCCAAAGTGAATTAGTATTGCTTACCAACTTGGATTGACGGACTAGTGCACGGATGTAGCGAAGCGAATATCAAGGGTATAAGAACAATCACACGACAAAGCAGGATATATGTGGGGCTGTAGGTGGGCTACCTATTTGCACCAATAACAAGCTCTAGCGCTGACCGTAGACAACCAATGATACTCACACAAGGCGATATAATGGGGCAATGCAACTATATGTAGGAAAGGTTGCAATGCACTAGAGAGACGCTAGCAAAGCTCAACGAGACAGGCACAAGATTGCTCAACGAAGGGTGCAGTAAAGTAAACTTAGGCCTTCACTTGAATCAACTAGCACTTCACTTTTCTTTTTGGATTTTCTATTTGTATAACACACGCAGCGATGTAGCTCTTTTTGCTTCTTTCAATTTTCTCTTTTTTTTTGATTTTCTGACACAACTGCTTGATAACACGGCCAACAGCAATATGCAAAGCACCGATAACCTAATGAGCAGCCTGTCGAGCGGTAAAACTAGTCTCTTCTGGGGACGTTCCTAGTCACGTTATATCGAAAGGCTATGTCTATGGTTGGAAACAAGCACACTGTACGCTATGTGGACTCGGAGTAACAAAACTGACACCACTAGATAAAGTAACACAAGATGAAAGAGTAAACTCAAACCCTAAAATACTAGATGGAAAGAAAAGATACGCAAAAACAACTACGAAAAGCAACTAAAACTTGAAATTAGTGCAATCTAAGGCTATGGCAAACCCTAACCCTAACTTTTTATGGCTTTTTCTGGATAGGAAAACACTCACAACTCAACTATGGGGTGGATTGTGGATGGCTTACCGAGGAAAACTGGAAATCTGATACCAAGATGATATGGGGTGGCCCGATCTTCTCAGTAAGCGACGGTGGTGATGAACACACGATGGTAGCAGCAGATGGAATCGATGATGATGAGGAGGATAACTTGTATGACGCCGACGAAGTCTCTCGATTGATTCCTGATGCCAATGCAACAGCTCTCAACCCTGCAAGATATTCGCAACTCCACACACTTGCGCACGTAGCCGCCGACCACGAAGCGGTAGATTGCAATCTTCTAATCCCCAATGGAACAGCAGATCACACAAACTTTCAGTAGCATAAAACTCCAGATCGCAACGAATTGGAGAGTTGGGGAACAATAGTTTTGCTTAGCAAACAACTATGAACTAGGGTTTATCTTAAACTTGGTCTAAAGCAGCTAGGGGGTCGTCCAAGGCACTTATATAGGTGTCCGGGACGAGTTCTGGTCGAAAAATACAAGTAAAACCGACCCAGAATAGTTCTGGTCGAGACAGACTCGGACAGATCCGGTCTGGAATCCGGTCAACCGGGCCAGTGACCGGGCTGCCTGGCGTAGAACCCGGTCAACCGGGCGGCAAACCGGGAAGTTCGCAAAAATCCGGTTTTTGCCCGGTACGATAAATCCCATCCGGTTGGCGCCCGGTCAACCGGGCCAGGGACCGGGCTGGCCGGTCCGGAGGCCGGTCTAACCGGGTGCTGGACCGGCCTGGACGTCGTCTTCTCCTCTCGCGCCTTCCTCCCGCTCCTCCCTCGCGCGACCATGAGATATCTTCATGTCCAGCTCCATGTCCAGCTTCACGTCCATCTTGACGTCCGTCTTCATGTCCAGCTGCTTCTCTACTCCTCGTGCGATGCTCGTCTCCTCTTGATACCTGATGATACATAAGTAATAGGACTTAGGCAGTATAAAATTCTCATCAATCAAAGTATCGTTTAGAAACAAGTTCACCTGTTGTTTAAGTAGCTTCGCACGAGCCCTTGTAATCGGTCCAATCCGAACTTCATCGGACTTGAGCTTCACAGCAGGTTCATCTTCATTCATCAATGATGGAGGTAATGGTGTAGTAGGGATGTCCTCATCATGTTGAGGGCGAGCGCCCCAGGAAGAGGGTTCCTGCCAAGGTTATGTGGTATGCTCCTATAATACCACGGCTGAAACGCTTGTTCAGAAATAAAGAGCATGCTAGGTTTTTGCGATGGCACAAAGAAGACCATAAGAAAGACGTGATGTTGAGGCACCCTGCTGATGGCTCCCAATGGAGGAAAATTGATAGAGAGTTCCCAAACTTTGCACAGGATGCAAGGAACTTATGGTTTGGTCTAAGTACAGATGGCATGAATCCTTTTGGAGAGCAGAGCTGCAGCCATAGCACCTGGCCTGTGACTCTTTGTATATATAACCTTCCTCCTTGGTTGTGCATGAAGCGGAAGTTCATTATGATGCCAGTGCTCATACAAGGCCCGAAGCAACCCGGGAACGACATTGATGTGTACCTGAAGCCATTAATTGAAGAACTTCTACAGCTGTGGTCCCTAGCAGGTGTACGTGTGTGGGACGAGCACAAGCAGGAGGAATTTGACCTAAGAGCGCTGCTTTTCGTAACCATCAATGACTGGCCTGCTCTTGGTAACATTTCAGGACAATCAAACAAGGGATACAATGCATGCACGCACTGTTTACATGAGCTCTAAGGTGATTATTTGGAAAAATGTAAGAAGGTCGTGTACCTGGGGCATCGTCGATTTCTTAGGCTTACCCATCCCGTAAGAAAGAAAGGCAAGCATTACAACGGTGAGGCTGATCACCGGAGGAAGCCTCCCCACACTAGTAGGGAAATGCTTATAGGCGGAGCTTAGTTCTGTGGCGCACCAGAATAAATGCGCCACAGAAAGATTTTTTGTGGCGCACGAGGAAGAATGCGCCACAAAAATAAGCTATTTTTGTGGCGCACTACTGCGCCATGCGCCACAGAAATTATGTGGGGCCCACATCCTGCCACCACCAATTATTAGTGTAGGTATTTCTGTGGCGCACATGGCTTGCTGCGCCACAGAAATAAGTGTTTCTGTGGCGCACTGGCTCTGGTGCGCCACAGAAGTAGTTGATTCTGTGGCGCACTTGTGCTGGTGCGCCACAGAAATAGCGCCTTCTATAACCACCCGTACCCCCTCCCCCTCGCCCGTACTTCCTCCTCACCCCTCTTCCTCTCCCTACCGCCGCGCGCCGCCGCCTTCCATGGTGAGCGTCGCCGTCGCCGTCGCCGCCTCCTTCCTCCGCGAGGGCCGCATGCCGCCACGCTCCACCCATCCCCGCCAACAGCAGCACAAGCCGCTGCGGCGTGGAGGAGGAGGGGCGGCCGCCGCATGGAGGAGGAGGGGCCGGCTCCGCGTCAAGGAGGAGGAGCCGCCGCCCCTGCCATCATCGTCGACCTCCTCCTCCACCCCTACCCGGCCCCTCCCTCTTCCTCTACCCGGCCGCTCCTCCAACAGCATCGTCGGTGAGCTCCACCTCTCCCCTCCCCTCCCTCTTCCTCTCCCGTGCGGGCACAAAGTGCTCGACGAAATTACTTTGTCGGATTGAGTGATATGGCTACTGCTTGTTTGCTCTCCAAATTACCAAGTGATGAATATATAATCCCTTTGGAGCATCTGCCCCATGCTATATATGTGTATTTGACCATGCTTATGATGGATTTCTTTTAAGGACTCTAGCTAGATTAGAGGGGAAAAAGTTGCTGCTTTGTTGCCTATGATAATGGATCATAAAATGTTTCCCTTTGTCCCCTGGTTGCCTCCTTAATTGATGCCTTATGATCCAAATGACCCAAGTCCCTTGCATGATCCTATTTGTCCCTAATGTTGCTTAAGATGAATAAATTCCCTCTAATCACCATTTGGAGATCAAGACTAGTTCTTGATTTCCATTAGCTAGACTCCAATATTAAAAATGTCTCCCAAATATGGAGACAAACATTTTAACATTACCCCAATGTTATTTCTCTCAAATGGACAGTTTCGATGGTATGCTTGCTCCTCACTGTACTTTATCAATTCCCTACTGATCCTAAGTACCCATGAATATCTTGTGGTGTTCTTCTGCTGTTTAGTTACTGTCAACACATGTGTTTGCATGTGTGTGTGAGCTGCTTGCAGATGTTTATCCACTGTTGGCCTTTATTCTTGGTAGCTCAAAGTGTCATGCACTTACTGGATCATCAAATGTTTCCCTTTGTCCCTGGTTAATTGCCTCCTTAATTGATGCCTTATGATCCAAATTACTATATTATTGGATTGAGTGATATGGCTACTGCTTGTTTGCTCTCCAAATTACCAAGTGATGAATATATAATCCCTTTGGAGCATCTGCCCCATGCTATATATGTGTATTTGACCATGCTTATGATGGATTTCTTTTAAGGACTCTAGCTAGATTAGAGGGGAAAAAGTTGCTGCTTTGTTGCCTATGATAATGGATCATAAAATGTTTCCCTTTGTCCCCTGGTTGCCTCCTTAATTGATGCCTTATGATCCAAATGACCCAAGTCCCTTGCATGATCCTATTTGTCCCTAATGTTGCTTAAGATGAATAAATTCCCTCTAATCACCATTTGGAGATCAAGACTAGTTCTTGATTTCCATTAGCTAGACTCCAATATTAAAAATGTCTCCCAAATATGGAGACAAACATTTTAACATTACCCCAATGTTATTTCTCTCAAATGGACAGTTTCTGATGGTATGCTTGCTCCTCACTGTACTTTATCAATTCCCTACTGATCCTAAGTACCCATGAATATCTTGTGGTGTTCTTCTGCTATTTAGTTACTGTCAACACATGTGTTTGCATGTGTGTGTGAGCTGCTTGCAGATGTTTATCCACTGTTGGCCTTTATTCTTGGTAGCTCAAAGTGTCATGCACTTACTGGATCATCAAATGTTTCCCTTTGTCCCTGGTTAATTGCCTCCTTAATTGATGCCTTATGATCCAAATTACTATATTATTGGATTGAGTGATATGGCTACTGCTTGTTTGCTCTCCAAATTACCAAGTGATGAACATATAATCCCTTTGGAGCATCTGCCCCATGCTATATATGTGTATTTGACCATGCTTATGATGGATTTCTTTTAAGGACTCTAGCTAGATTAGAGGGGAAAAAGTTGCTGCTTTGTTGCCTATGATAATGGATCATCAAATGTTTCCCTTTGTCCCTGGTTGCCTCCTTAATTGATGCCTTATGATCCAAATGACCCAAGTCCCTTGCATGATCCCATTTGTCCCTAATGTTGCTTAAGATGAATAAATTCCCTCTAATCACCATTTGGAGATCAAGACTAGTTCTTGATTTCCATTAGATAGACTCCAATATTAAAAATGTCTCCCAAATATGGAGACAAACATTTTAACATTACCCCAAGTGATTTACTGGTTCTTGATTGGCCTCTCTTTTGCCAGCATCACTTGGTCTATATACCAAGTGATGAATAATCCCTTTGGAGCATCTGCTCCATGCATGCTATGTGTGTTTGAGCATCTTGACTTATGTCACCATGGTTGCTGGTTTGTTGGTGTTTTTGTACTTGTCGATGATTAGATGGTTGGTCGATCACTCGTACACTCGGGGGTGGAGAAAGTGAGGCTTGGTGTGATGGCACAAATATCAATATCTTGTGCATCCTACCTGGCCTCACTTACTCCATCCCTGGATGTTAATATTTGTTTCGACCAACAAAGTATGAGGCATTCCATTTAGTTCATACTAGCTACTTCTTAATTGCATTGGCCTTTCTTCCATTTTAGTGCCGATGATTAAATTGTTTGGTCACTTGTACACTCTGGGGTGGGGCCAGTGAGCCTGGTGCGATGGCACAAATATCAATCTCTTGTGCATCCTACCTGGCCTCACTGACCCCATCCCGGAATGTTAATATTTCTTTCGACCAACAAAGTATGAGGCATATGATATCTAGTTGAGATACCACTTGGCTCTTTCTTCCATTTTAGTGCCGATGATTAGAATGTTTGGTCACCTATACGCCGCAATATACTTTGTAGACGAGCTCCCCTTTCCCTAGCCGCCGTTCCGTGAACGAGTCCTTGACGAGACAACAACGCCGACATGCCTCTCCGGCGCAGCACCACTTTTCTTCTCTCGCCGTCCAGTACGTGAACGAGTCCTTAATGCCAAGACGGTGCCAGCCTCCCTAGCATCATGCCGACCCCTGTTGTCGCGCTTCAGGCCGTGTCAATCACGCGCCCTGCACTCTTCGCCTTTTTGCCCGGTGAACGAATAGACTAATCGTTGGAATAAGGAAGCCGATGACGGCCGATCGCAATTTAATCTTGCGACCGGCTGTCATCGGTTTCCTTATTCCAACGATCAGCCTATTGGTTCACCGGGCAAGAAGGCGAACAGTGCAGGGCGCGGGACACACGGCTTGAAGCGCGGCAACACGGCCCGGCATAATGCTGGGCAGGCCGGCACGGTCTTTGCATCAAGGACTCGTTCACTGGACAGCGAGGGACTGGCGTGGTTCTGCGCCGGAGATGCAGATCGGCGTTGTTGTGTCGTCAAGCACCCGTTGACGGAACGCCGACCGGGGAAAGGGGGCCCTTCTGCAAAGTATACGGCGGTGTATACTGCAACTATGGTTTCTGACCATAGTATTTGTGTTGACCAACAATGTATGAGGCACATATTCTATTTTGTCATTCCATTTGCTTTGAGATTTTCAAAATGCCGATGATTAAAATGTTTGGTCACCGTACACTCGGGGGTGGCGTAAGTGAGCCTGGTAAGATAGCACAAATATCAATCTCTTGTGCATCCTACCTGGCCTCGCTTACACCATCCCTAAATGTTAATATTTGTGTTGACCAACAATGTATGAGGCACTTATTCCATTTTGTCATTCCATTTGCTTTGAGATTTTCAAAATGCCGATGATTAAAATGTTTGGTCACCGTACACTTGGGGGTGGCGTAAGTGAGCCTGGTAAGATAGCACAAATATCAATCTCTTGTGCATCGGACTTGGTCTCACTTACGCCATCCCTAAATGTTAATATTTGTGTTGACCAACAATGTATGAGGCACTTATTCCATTTTGTCATTCCATTTGCTTTGAGATTTTCAAAATGCCGATGATTAAAATGTTTGGTCACCGTACACTCGGGGGCGGCGTAAGTGAGCCTGGTAAGATAGCACAAATATCAATCTCTTGTGCATCGGACTTGGTCTCACTTACACCGTCCCTGAATGTTAATATTTGTGTTGACCAACAATGTATGAGGCATTTATTCCATTTCTCTTGTGCATCGGACTTGTTGGTCTCACTTTCTTCCATTTTCATCATAGTAGGAACTGGATGAAGGACCCCGATGCAAGCGAGCCTGGTGGGTAGAGATGACGGAGCAAAGGAGGAACCGGATGAAGACTACTTTGTATCTTGAAATTGTGAATTTTGTATGAATTAAGAGTTGTATGCAAAACATTTGACACTTGCCACTATATATGTATCTCGACCGGGTTCTAAGTAATGTGATGATGATGTCTATGTTATATCTGTGCAATGTACATGATATTTATATTATATCTGAATGTTGCTGTATATAACTTGTGTATCTGTATTGCTGTCTATAAACTGCATGTGTATAACAGGCAGAACAAAATCGTGTATAATACAAGCAAATTCTGTGGCGCACTAAAAACCAATTCTGTGGCGCACGCTTTTCTGTGGCGCACCTAAGAACAAGTGCGCCACAGAAACCTTAATTCTGTGGCGCATGGGCAGGTGCGCCACAGAAACCTTATTTTTGTGGCGACGTTTCTGTGGCGCAGCTCCCATGCGCCACAGAATCCATTTTTGGTGCGCCACTGATGAGGCTTTTCCTACTAGTGCCATCGTGATGGTGTTGATATATTTGGTATGGTCAAGGATCTAGATGTAATATTTGGAAAGGGTCCTGGCGGACGGTCTGTTCCGAATGACGATGCCGGACACGCGCCCATGTGGAAGAAGAAATCTATATTTTGGGATCTACCCTATTGGGAAGTCTTAGAGGTCCGCTCTTCAATCGATGTGATGCACGTGACGAAGAATCTTTGCGTGAACCTGCTAGGCTTTCTGGGCATGTACGGGAAGACAAAAGATACACCAGAAGCACAGGAGGACCAGCAACGTAGGAAAGACCCCAAAAAACTGCATGAGAGAGTTAAAGGACGTCATTACTCCAGCTACGCTCTTACAAAAGCAGAGAAGGAAATATTTTTTGAATGTCTGAGCAGTATCAAGGTCTGCTGGCGTGTAGTTGACGTGGGAGTTAGAAATCTCTGTGGTGTAATTTTCCTTCACGTCCCCGGCAACGGAGCCAGAAAAAGAGCTTGATACGCGTACAGCACGCGTCCGTTGGGAACCCCAAGAGGAAGGTGTGATGCGTACAGCGGAAAGTTTTCCCTCAGTAAGAAACCAAGGTTTATCGAACCAGTAGGAGCCAAGAAGCACGTTGAAGGTTGATGGCGGCGAGATGTAGTGTGGCGCAACACCAGGGATTCCGGCGCCAACGTGGAACCTGCACAACACAACCAAAGTACTTTGCCCCAACGAAACAGTGAGGTTGTCAATCTCACCGGCTTGCTGTAACAAAGGATTAGATGTATAGTGTGGATGATGATTGTTTGCAGAAAACAGTAGAACAAGTATTGCAGTAGATTGTATTCGATGTAAAAGAATGGACCGGGGTCCACAGTTCACTAGAGGTGTCTCTCCCATAAGATAAATAGCATGTTGGGTGAACAAATTACAGTTGAGCAATTGACAAATAGAGAGGGCATGACAATGCACATACATGATATGATGAGTATTGTGAGATTTAATTGGGCATTACGACAAAGTACATAGACCGCTATCCAGCATGCATCTATGCCTAAAAAGTCGACCTTCAGGTTATCATCCGAACCCCTTCCAGTATTAAGTTGCAAACAACAGACAATTGCATTAAGTATGGTGCGTAATGTAATCAATAACTACATCCTCGGACATAGCATCAATGTTTTATCCCTAGTGGCAACATCACATCCACAACCTTAGAACTTTCTATCACTGTCCCAGATTTAATGGAGGCATGAACCCACTATCGAGCATAAATACTCCCTCTTGGAGTTAAGAGTAAAAACTTGGCCAGAGCCTCTACTAATAACGGAGAGCATGCAAGATCATAAACAACACATAGATAGATTGATAATCAACATAACATAGTATTCTCTATCCATCGGATCCCAACAAACACAACATATAGCATTACAGATAGATGATCTTGATCATGTTAGGCAGCTCACAAGGTCCGACAATGAAGCATAATGAGGAGAAGACAACCATCTAGCTACTGCTATGGACCCATAGTCCAGGGGTGAACTACTCACTCATCACTCTGGAGGCGACCATGGCGGTGAAGAGTCCTCCGGGAGATGATTCCCCTCTCCGGCAGGGTGCCGGAGGCGATCTCCTGAATCCCCCGAGATGGGATTGGCAGCGGCGGCGTCTCTGGAAGGTTTTCCGTATCGTGGCTCTCGGTACTGGGGGTTTCGCGACGAAGACTATATGTAGGCGGAAGGGCAGGTCAGGAGGCGTCATGGGGGCCCCACACGCTAGGTCGGCGCGGCCAAGGGCTGGGCCGCGCCGCCCTACTGTGTCGCCAGCTCGTGGCCCCACTTCGTATCATCTTCGGTCTTCTGGAAGCTTCGTGTGAAAATAGGCCCCTGGGCGTTGATTTCGTCCAATTCCGAGAATATTTCCTTACTAGGATTTCTGAAACCAAAAACAGCAGAAAACAGCAACTGGCTCTTCGGCATCTCGTTAATAGGTTAGTGCCGGAAAATGCATAAATATGACATAAAGTATGCATAAAACATGTAGATATCATCAATAATGTGGCATGGAACATAAGAAATTATCGATACGTCGGAGACGTATCAGCATCCCCAAGCTTAGTTTCTGCTCGTCCCGAGCAGGTAAACGATAACAAAGATAATTTCTGAAGTGACATGCCATCATAACCTTGATCATACTATTGTAAGCATATGTAATGAATGCAGCGATCCAAACAATGTAAATGACATGAGTAAACAAATGAATCATAAAGCAAAGACTTTTCATGAGTAGTACTTCAAGATAAGCATCAATAAGTCTCGCATAAGAGTTAACTCATAAAGCAATAATTCATAGTAGAGGCATTGAAGCAACACAAAGGAAGATGAAGTTTCAGCGGTTGCTTTCAACTTATAACATGTATATCTCATGGATATTGTCAATGTAAAGTGATATAACAAGTGCAATATGCAAGTATGTAGGAATCAATGCACAGTTCACACAAGTGTTTGCTTCTTGAGGTGGAGAGAAATAGGTGAACTGACTCAACATAAAAGTAAAAGAAAGGCCCTTCGCAGAGGGAAGCATTGATTGCTATATTTGTGCTAGAGCTTTGGTTTTGAAAACAAGAAACAATTTTGTCAACGGTAGTAATAAAGCATATGTGTTATGTAAATTATATCCTACAAGTTGCAAGTCTCATGCATAGTATACTAATAGTGCCCGCACCTTGTCCTAATTAGCTCGGATTACCTGGATTATCATCGCAATGCACATGTTTTAACCAAGTGTCACAAAGGGGTACCTCTATGCCGCCTGTACAAAGGTCTAAGGAGAAAGCTCACATTGGATTTCTCGCTATTGATTATTCTCAACTTAGACATCCATACCGGGACAACATAGACAACAGATAATGGACTCCTCTTTTATGCATAAGCATGTAGCAACAATTAATTTTCTCATATGAGATTGAGGATATTTGTCCAAAACTGAAACTTCCACCATGGATCATGGCTTTAGTTAGCGGCCCAATGTTCTTCTCTAACATTATGCATGCTCTAACCATTTTAGTGGTAAATCTCCCTTACTTCAGACAAGACGGACATGCATAGCAACTCACATGATATTCAACAAAGAGTAGTTGATGGCGTCCCCAGGAACATGGTTATCGCACAACAAGCAACTTAATAAGAGATAAAGTGCATAAGTACATATTCAATACCACAATAGTTTTTAGGCTATTTGTCCCATGAGCTATATATTGTAAAGGTGAAGAATGGAAATTTTAAAGGTAGCACTCAAGCAATTTACTTTGGAATGGCGGAGAAATACCATGTAGTAGGTAGGTATGGTGGACACAAATGGCATAGTGGTTGGCTCAAGGATTTGGATGCATGAGAAGTATTCCCTCTCGATACAAGGTTTAGGCTAGCAAGGCTATTTGAAACAAACACAAGGATGAACCGGTGCAGCAAAACTCACATAAAAGACATATTGTAAACATTATAAGACTCTACACCGTCTTCCTTGTTGTTCAAATTCAATACTAGAAATTATCTAGACCTTAGAGAGACCAATTATGCAAACCAAATTTTAGCAAGCTCTATGTATTTCTTCATTAGTAGGTGCAAAGTATATGATGCAAGAGCTTAAACATGAGCACAACAATTGCCAAGTATCACGTTATGCAAGACATTTTAGCAATTACTACATGTATCATTTTCCAATTCCAACCATATAACAATTTTAACGAAGAAGAAACTTTCGCCATGAATATTATGAGTAAAGCCTAAGGACATATTTGTCCATATGCAACAGCGGAGCGTGTCTCTCTCCCACACAATGAATGCTAGGATCCATTTTATTCAAACAAAACAAAAACAAAAACAAACCGACGCTCCAAACAAAGTGCATAAGATGTGATGGAATAAAAATATAGTTTCACTAGAGGAACCTGATAATGTTGTCGATGAAGAAGGGGATGCCTTGGGCATCCCCAAGCTTAGACGCTTGAGTCTTCTTGAAATATGCAGGGGTGAACCACCGGGGCATCCCCAAGCTTAGAGCTT
Organism: Lolium perenne; assembly: GCF_019359855.2. Taxonomy (NCBI): domain Eukaryota; kingdom Viridiplantae; phylum Streptophyta; class Magnoliopsida; order Poales; family Poaceae; genus Lolium; species Lolium perenne. Next base: position 185,712,357 of record NC_067246.2, on the reverse strand, counting down.
TCACTCTCCTTGATCATATTGTATCATCTCCCTCTCTTGATCCTTGAAAACTTCCTCCACACCAAACTCAAAACAACTCATTAGAGGGTTAGTGCACAATAAAAATTTACATGTTCAGAGGTGACATAATCATTCTTAATACTTCTGGACACTGCACAAAGCTACTGAAAGTCAATGGAATCGAAAAATCCATCGAGCATAGCAAAACAGGCAATGCGAAATAAAAGGCAGAATCTGTCAAAACAGAACAGTTCGTAAAGACGAATTTTATTGAGGCACCAGACTTGCTCAAATGAAAATGCTCAAATTGAATGAAAGTTGCGTACATATCTGAGGATCACTCACGTAAATTGGCATAATTTTCTGAGTTACCTACAGAGAATTAGTCCCAGATTCGTGACAGCAAAGAAATCTGTTTCTGCGCAGTAATCCAAATCTAGTATGAACCTTACTATCAACGACTTTACTTGGCACAACAATGCACAAAACTAAGATAAGGAGAGGTTGCTACAGTAGTAACAACTTCCAAGACTCAAATATAAAATAAAGGTGCAGAAGTAAAAACATGGGTTGTCTCCCACAAGCGCTTTTCTTTAACGCCTTTCAGCTAGGCGCAGAAAGTGTGTATCAAGTATTATCAAGAGACGAAGTGTCAACATCATAATTTGTTCTAATAATAGAATCAAAAGGTAACTTCATTCTCTTTCTAGGGAAGTGTTCCATACCTTTCTTGAGAGGAAATTGATATTTAATATTACCTTCCTTCATATCAATGATAGCACCAACAGTTCGAAGAAAAGGTCTTCCCAATATAATGGGACAAGATGCATTGCATTCAATATCCAAGACAACAAAATCAACGGGGACAAGGTTATTGTTAACGGTAATGCGAACATTATCAACTCTCCCCAAAGGTTTCTTTGTAGAATTATCAGCAAGATTAACATCCAAATAACAATTTTTCAATGGTGGCAAGTCAAGCATATTATAAATTTTCTTAGGCATAACGGAAATACTTGCACCAAGATCACATAAAGAATTACAATCAAAGTCATTGAACTTCATCTTAATGATGGGCTCCCAACCATCCTCTAACTTTCTAGGAATAGAAGTTTCGCGTTCTAGTTTCTCTTCTCTAGCTTTTATGAGAGCATTTGTAATATGTTTCGTGAAAGCCAAATTTATAGCACTAGCATTAGGACTCTTAGCAAGTTTTTGTAAGAACTTTATAACTTCAGAGATGTGGCAATCATCAAAATCCAAACCATTATAATCTAAAGCAATGGGATCATCATCCCCAATGTTGGAAAAAAATTCAGCAGTTTTATCACAGGCAGTTTCAGCAGTTTTAGCAGTTTCAGGCAGTTTTTCGCGCTTTGCATTAGAAGTGGAAACATTGCCAACACCAATTCTTTTACCATTAATAGTAGGAGGTGCATCAACATGTGTAGCGTTAGCATTGCTAGTGGTGGTAATAGTCCAAACTTTAGCTATATTGTCTTCATTTTCATTTTCTTCTCTTTCCCACCTAGCACGCAATTCGTCCATCAATCTTATATTCTCATTAATTCTAACTTGGATGGCATTTGCTGTAGTAACAATTTTATTATTATGATTTTCATTAGGTATAACTTTCGATTTCAAAAGATCAACATCAGCAGCAAGACTATCGACTTTAGAAGCAAGTATATCAATTTTCCCAAGCTTTTCTTCAACAGATTTGTTAAAAGCAGTTTGTGTACTAATAAATTCTTTAAGCATAGCTTCAAGTCCAGGGGGTGTGTTCCTATTATTGTTGTAAGAATTCCCATAAGAATTACCATAGCCGTTGCCATTATTATAAGGATATGGCCTATAGTTGTTACTAGAATTGTTCCGGTAAGCATTGTTGTTGAAATTATTATTTTTAATGAAATTCACATCAACATGTTCTTCTTGAGCAACCAATGAAGCTAACGGAACATTATTAGGATCAACATTAGTCCTACCATTCACAAGCATAGTCATAATAGCATCAATCTTATCACTCAAGGAAGAGGTTTCTTCGACAGAATTTACCTTCTTACCTTGTGGAGCCCTTTCCGTGTGCCATTCAGAGTAATTAATCATCATATTATCAAGAAGCTTTGTTGCTTCACCAAGAGTGATGGACATAAAGGTACCTCCAGCAGCTGAATCCAATAGATTCCGCAAAGAAAAATTCAGTCCTGCATAAAAGGTTTGGATGATCATCCAAGTAGTCAGTCCATGGGTTGGGCAATTTTTAACCAAAGATTTCATTCTTTCCCATGCTTGTGCAACATGTTCATTATCCAATTGTTTAAAATTAATTATGCTACTCCTCAAAGATATAATTTTAGCAGGGGGATAATATCTACCAATAAAAGCATCCTTGCATTTAGTCCATGAATCAATACTATTCTTAGGCAGAGATAGCAACCAATCTTTAGCTCTTCCTCTTAGTGAGAAAGGGAACATTTTTAATTTTATTATGTCACCATCTACATCTTTATACTTTTGCATTTCACATAATTCAACAAAGTTATTGAGATGGGCAGCAGCATCATCAGAACTAACACCAGAAAATTGCTCTCGCATAACAAGATTCAGTAAAGCAGGTTTAATTTCAAAAAATTCTGCTGTAGTAGCAGGTGGAGCAATAGGTGTGCATAAAAAATCATTATTATTTGTGGTTGTGAAGTCACACAACTTAGTATTTTCAGGAGTACCCATTTTAGCAATAGTAAATAAAGCAAACTAGATAAAGTAAATGCAAGTAACTAATTTTTTTGTGTTTTTAATATGGCAAACAAGATAGCAAATAAAGTAAAACTAGCAACTAATTTTTTTGTATTTTGATTTAGTGCAGCAAACAAAATAGTAAATAAAAGAAAGCAAGACAAAAACAAAGTAAAGTGATTGGATTGTGGAGACTCCCCTTGCAGCGTGTCTTGATCTCCCCGGCAACGGCGCCAGAAAAAGATTTGCTGGCGTGTAGTTGACGTGGGAGTTAGAAATCTCTGTGGTGTAATTTTCCTTCACTTCCCCGGCAACGGCGCCAGAAAAAGAGCTTGATACGCGTACAACACGCGTCCGTTGGGAACCCCAAGAGGAAGGTGTGATGCGTACAGCGGCAAGTTTTCCCTCAGTAAGAAACCAAGGTTTATCGAACCAGTAGGAGCCAAGAAGCACGTTGAAGGTTGATGGCGGCGAGATGTAGTGCGGCGCAACACCAGGGATTCCGGCGCCAACATGGAACCTGCACAACACAACCAAAGTACTTTGCCCGAACGAAACAGTGAGGTTGTCAATCTCACCGGCTTGCTGTAACAAAGGATTAGATGTATAGTGTGGATGATGATTGTTTGCAGAAAACAGTAGAACAAGTATTGCAGTAGATTGTATTCGATGTAAAAGAATGGACCGGGGTCCACAGTTCACTAGAGGTGTCTCTCCCATAAGATAAATAGCATGTTGGGTGAACAAATTACAGTTGGGCAATTGACAAATAGAGAGGGCATGACAATGCACATACATGATATGATGAGTATTGTGAGATTTAATTGGGCATTACGACAAAGTACATAGACCGCTATCCAGCATGCATCTATGCCTAAAAAGTCGACCTTCAGGTTATCATCCGAACCCCTTCCAGTATTAAGTTGCAAACAATAGACAATTGCATTAAGTATGGTGCGTAATGTAATCAATAACTACATCCTCGGACATAGCATCAATGTTTTATCCCTAGTGGCAACAGCACATCCACAACCTTAGAACTTTCTGTCACTGTCCCAGATTTAATGGAGGCATGAACCCACTATCGAGCATAAATACTCCCTCTTGGAGTTAAGAGTAAAAACTTGGCCAGAGCCTCTACTAATAACGGAGAGCATGCAAGATCATAAACAACACATAGATAGATTGATAATCAACATAACATAGTATTCTCTATCCATCGGATCCCAACAAACACAACATATAGCATTATAGATAGATGATCTTGATCATGTTAGGCAGCTCACAAGATCCGACAATGAAGCATAATGAGGAGAAGACAACCATCTAGCTACTGCTATGGACCCATAGTCCAGGGGTGAACTACTCACTCATCACTCCGGAGGCGACCATGGCGGTGAAGAGTCCTCCGAGAGATGATTCCCCTCTCCGGCAGGGTGCCGGAGGCGATCTCCTGAATCCCCCGAGATGGGATTGGCGGTGGCGGCGTCTATGGAAGGTTTTCCGTATCGTGGCTCTCGGTACTGGGGGGTTTCGCGACGAAGACTATATGTAGGCGGAAGGGCAGGTCAGGAGGCGTCAAGGGGGCCCCACACGCTAGGTCGGCGCGGCCAAGGGCTGGGCCGCGCCGCCCTACTGTGTCGCCAGCTCGTGGCCCCACTTCGTATCATCTTCGGTCTTCTGGAAGCTTCGTGTGAAAATAGGCCCCTGGGCGTTGATTTCGTCCAATTCCGATAATATTTCCTTACTAGGATTTCTGAAACCAAAAACAGCAGAAAACAGCAACTGGCTCTTCGGCATCTCGTTAATAGGTTAGTGCCGGAAAATGCATAAATATGACATAAAGTATGCATAAAACATGTAGATATCATCAATAATGTGGCATGGAACATAAGAAATTATCGATACGTCGGAGACGTATCAAGGTCCCGTCTGGCTTCTCCTCCAATATAAAGGGAATAATAAATATGGAGAAGAAAACATTCCAGAACCTGAAGTCTCATGACTGTGACGTGATAATGACACAGTTGCTTCCGATTGCATTGAGGGGGCTTCTACCGGAAAATGTTCGACTGCCCATTGTGAAGCTATGTGCATTCCTCAATGCAATTTCTCAGAAGGTAATAAATCCAGAAATTCTACCGAGGTTGCAGAATGATGTGGTCCAATGTCTCGTTAGTTTTGAGCTAGTGTTCCCACCATCCTTCTTCAATATTATGACACATCTCCTCGTTCACCTGGTCGATGAGATTTCCATTCTCGGTCCTGTGTTTCTACACAATATGTTCCCCTTCGAGAGGTTCATGGGAGTCTTAAATAAATATGTTCATAACCGTGCTAGGCCAGAAGGAAGCATCTCCAAGGGCTATGGAACAGAGGAGGTCATTGAATTCTGTGTTGACTTTATTCCTGACCTTAAGCCGATTGGTGTTCCTGAATCGCGGCATGAAGGGAGACTAAGTGGAAAAGGCACGCTAGGAAGGAAATCAATGATATGTAGGGACGGGATTTCTTTGACTCAAGCACACTACACAGTTCTACAAAGTTCCACCTTGGTGGCTCCGTATATCGGTGACCACAAGAACTTTCTACGCTCCTAGAACCCGGGGCAGTCGAACGATTGGATTAGACGTGAACACATGTCGACTTTCAGCGGTTGGTTGCAAAAACATCTCCTGAATAACAAAGATATTGAAGATCAGTTGTACTTGCTGGCCCAGACACCATCTTCGACTGTAGTGACTTTCCAAGGGTACGAGATAAATGGGAATACATTTTACACGATCGCCCAAGATAAAAAGAGCACCAACCAAAACAGTGGTGTCCGATTTGATGCAATAATAAATGAAGGCCCAAATGACACATATTATGGTTACATAGAGGATATATGGGAACTTGACTATGGACCTTCTTTTAAGGTCCCTTTGTTTAGGTGCAAATGGGTCAACAAAACAGGAGGCGGGGTTCAGGTAGACAAGTTGTATGGAATGACAACAGTGGATCTCAACAATCTTGGGTATAGAGACGAACCATTCGTCCTAGCCAAGGATGTGGCCCAGGTTTTCTATGTGAAGGATATGTCTACCAAACTAAGAAAAAGGAAACATAAGGAAACAAATACATCAAACGATGAGCCAAAGCGCCACATAGTTCTTTCTGGAAAAAGAAACATCGTGGGAGTGGAGGACAAGATAGACATGTCAGAAGATTATAATCAGTTTGATGAAATTCCACCCTTCAGAGTGAACATTGATCCAAGCATCAAGTTAAATGATGAAGATGCTCCATGGTTACGGCCGAAGAAGATTAAATGATGAAGATGCTCCATCATCAAGTTAATTGAAGAATGTTCATGGCACAAATGAGTATCTCAACATGGCAATCAATTTCCCATTTATTTTTGTGTAATCATTTAACTATATGTAAGATATTAAAAGTGGAGATGCGCCACGGGAGATTTCCCAACCCTTTCCCCGACACTGTTAGATGAGATGTAGTCGTTCAGGGGCTTGCAGGAAAAAATTTCAAGGCGCAGTTTCTGAAGATGTCGTAGGGCGTGTGCACCAACGACATCTTCGAGAAACTGCGCCACGGGAGATTTCCCAACCCTTTCCCCAACACTGTTAGAGGAGATGTAGTCGTTCAGGGGCTTGCAGGAAAAAATTCCAAGGCGCAGTTTCTGAAGATGCCGTAGGGCGTGTGCACCAACGACATCTTCGAGAAACTGCGCCACGGGAGATTTCCCAACCCTTTCCCCAACACTGTTAGATGAGATGTAGTCGTTTAGGGGCTTGCAGGGAAAAATTCCGAGGAGCAGCTTCCGAAGATGCCGTAGGGCGTGTGCACGAACGACATCTTCGAGAAGCTGCGCCACGGGAGATTTCCCAACCCTTCCCTTCATCCATGGGAATGAAACTCTGCTTGGCTTGTTGATCTGCTTGGCAAGGCGTATTGATGCTCCTTTTATAGGCACAACACCTCTTCTACTTTGTCTTGTTCCTTCGACAGGACGTCGTGCGCTACATGCTTTATCTCATCGAGCAGTGCGTCCACCCATGCGTTCTTATCCTGCCGACATCTTTAGTCCCGGTTGTACCCACCAGCCGGGACTAAAGGTTACCCACACGTCCTTATCCCACCGACAGTTTTGTTAGATGATACAAAAAAGGATCTTTAGTCCCGGTTGTACCCACCAGCCGAGACTAAAGGTTACCCACACGTCCTTATCCCACCGACAGTTTTGTTAGATGACACAAAAAAGGATCTTTAGTCCCGGTTGTACCCACCAGCCGGGACTAATGTTTTCGGCGCCACTGCGTTCCCGCCTATTTTTCTTCCCGCGCTTTCCACTGCTTCCCGCCTCCGTCCTCCCGCCATTTTTTCACTATATATATGTTTGCTTGGCCTCCATTTACATATCACATCTAGACTCATATCTGCAAACCTCATCACCAGGTCACATGGCTTCCATCGTATCTCTAACCCTCCGGGAGGCGGAGGCGCTTTGCGCGTCGAACTACCCCTGCCCGTCGGGCTACCGCGTCCCTACCGGCTGGTTGCTGAGCGTCGGAGGCGTACCGGTCCCTCCTGTCCCTCTAGGTGTGGCGCGCGAGATGGCCATCACGAACCACTACTACTTCGAGCTCACGCCAGAGCAGCGGAGGAATCCCCAGTGGCATCCCGACTACAGCCCGACTTGGGAAAGCTTCTTCATCAATCGGCGTGAGAGGGCGCTTGCCAGGCACGAGGAGGGCGGCCCGCCTCCTTCGAACTTCGACGAGGCCGGCCGTCGGCTGTGGTGGCGCGGCCGGACTCTCCAGGGCGTCATGGCCCACCGTGGCCCCCGCCTGCGCTACCCTCAGTCCCAGCCCACGCGTGCTCTCCCGCCGAGGTTTGACTACCGCGACCCCGATGCCAGCGACGATGATGACGGCGACTACGACGACTACAGTGGCGAGTACTATAGGGCTAGGCACGAGTATGACTGAATGACTCGAACAGTCGAATCTGGCCATGTATCTTAATTAATTTTCAGTTGAGCTCTGTACTTTAATTCCATGTATCTGGCGGGAAACTTTTCTCATCATCAGCGTCTGCCACAACGATTTTATTGAAAATACAATTAAAATAGATAAACAACTAGTCTAGTCAATCTAATCGTCGTCGGAGGTTGTCTCGGTCCAAATGTCGTCCCACCGAGGGTCGTTGTCGGCCCAAGTTGTATTCGGGTTGTCGAGCTCGAACACGGCGACGGCATGATGTCTACGCCCCCTCCTTTTCCTGTAGACAGTGTTGGGCCTCCAAGAGCAGAGGTTTGTAGAACAGCAGCAAGTTTCCCTTAAGTGGATCACCCAAGGTTTATCGATCTCAGGGAGGAAGAGGTCAAAGATATCCCTCTCATGCAACCCTGCAACCACAAAGCAAGAAGTCTCTTGTGTTCCCAACACACCTAATAGGTGCACTAGTTCGGCGAAGAGATAGTGAAATACAGGTGGTATAAATAAGTAGTAGCAACGGCACCAGAAAAATGCTTTGCCCAGGACAGTAAACAAGCAGTAGTAACGCAGCAGTAGTAACGCAGTAAAACAGTAAACAAGTAGTGATAGCAGTATTTAGGAACAAGGCCTAGGGATCATACTTTCACTAGTGGACACTCTCAACATTGATCACATAACAGAATAGATAAATGCATACTCTACACTCTTTTGTTGGATGATGAACACATTGCGTAGGATTACACGAACCCTCAATGCCGGAGTTAACAAGCTCCACAATTCAATGTTCATATTTAAATAACCTTAGAGTGTAAGATAGATCAACACAACTAAACCAAGTACTAACGTAGCATGCACACTGTCACCTTCATGCTAAGAAAGGAGGCATAGATCACATCAATACTATCATAGCAATAGTTAACTTCATAATCTACAAGAGATCATAATCATAGCCTACGCCAAGTACTAACACGGATGCACACACTGTCACCATTACACCGTGCAGGAGGAATAAAACTACTTTAATAACATCACTAGAGTAGCACATAGATAAGTTGTGATACAAAACACATTGCAATCATAAAGAGATATAAATAAGCACTTCACTATGCCATTCATAACAGTGAATAAGTATTCTGTGAAATATAGCCTAAGAGACCCACACGGTGCACACACTGTCACCTTTACACACGTGGGACAAGGAGTCTCCGGAGATCACATAAGTAAAATTCACTTGACTAGCATAACGACATCTAGATTACAAGCATCATCATATGAATCTCAATCATGTAAGGCAGCTCATGAGATTATTGTATTGAAGTACATAGGAGAGAGATGAACCACATAGCTACCGGTACAGCCCCGAGCCTCGATGGAGAACTACTCCCTCCTCATGGGAGACAGCAGCGGTGATGGAGATGGCGGTGGTGTCGATGGAGGAGCCTTCCGGGGGCACTTCCCCGTCCCGGCGGCGTGCCGGAACAGAGACTCCTGTCCCCCAGATCTTGGCTTCGCGATGGCGGCGGCTCTGGAAGGTTTTCCGTATCGTGGCTCTCGGTACTGGGGGTTTCGCGACGGAGGCTATTTGTAGGCGGAAGGGCAGGTCAAGGGGCGTCACGAGGGGCCCACACCATAGGTCGGCGCGGCCAGGGCTTGGGCCGCGCCGCCCTGTGGTTTGGCCACCTCGTGGCCCCACTTCGTCTCCTCTTCGGTCTTCTGGAAGCTTCGTGGCAAAATAGGACCCTGGGCGTTGATTTCGTCCAATTCCGAGAATATTTCGTTACTAGGATTTCTGAAACCAAAAACAGCAGAAAACAGCAACTGGCACTTCGGCATCTTGTTAATAGGTTAGTTCCAGAAAATGCACGAATATGACATAAAGTGTGCATAAAACATGTAGATAACATCAATAATGTGGCATGGAACACAAGAAATTATCGATACGTCGGAGACGTATCAGCATCCCCAAGCTTAGTTCTGCTCATCCCGAGCAGGTAAAACGATAACAAAGATAATTTCTGGAGTGACATGCCATCATAACCTTGATCATACTATTTGTAAAGCATATGTAGTGAATGCAGCGATCAAAACAATGTATATGACATGAGTAAACAAGTGAATCATATAGCAAAGACTTTTCATGAATAGTACTTCAAGACAAGCATCAATAAGTCTTGCATAAGAGTTAACTCATAAAGCAATAATTCATAGTAAAAGCATTGAAGCAACACAAAGGAAGATTAGGTTTCAGCGGTTGCTTTCAACTTATAACATGTATATCTCATGGATAATCGTCAACATAGAGTAATATAATAAGTGCAATATGCAAGTACGTAGGAATCAATGCACAGTTCACACAAGTGTTTGCTTCTTGAGGTGGAGAGAAATAGGTGAACCGACTCAACATAAAAGTAAAAAGAATGGTCCTTCAAAGAGGAAAGCATCGATTGCTATATTTGTGCTAGAGCTTTTATTTTGAAAACATGAAACAATTTTGTCAATGGTAGTAATAAAGCATATGAGTTATGTAAATTATATCTTACATGTTGCAAGCCTCATGAATAGTATACTAATAGTGCCCGCACCTTGTCCTAATTAGCTTGGACTACCGGATCATCGCAATACACATGTTTTAACCAAGTGTCACAATGGGGTACCTCTATGCCGCCTGTACAAAGGTCTAAGGAGAAAGCTCGCATTGGATTTCTCGCTATTGATTATTCTCAACTTAGACATCCATACCGGGACAACATAGACAACAAATAATGGACTCCTCTTTTATGCATAAGCATGTAACAACAATTATTTTTCTCATTTGAGATTGAGGATATATGTCCAAGACTGAAACTTCCACCATGGATCATGGCTTTAGTTAGCGGCCCAATGTTCTTCTCTAACAATATGCATGCTCCAACCATAAGGTGGTAGATCGCTCTTACTTCAGACAAGACGAACATGCATAGCAACTCACATGAAATTCAACAAAGAGTAGTTGATGGCGTCCCCAGGAAACATGGTTACCGCACAACAAGCAACTTATTAAGAAATAAGACACATAAAAACATATTCAATACCACAATAGTTTTTAAGGCTATTTTGTCCCATGAGCTATATATTGCAAAGGCGAATGATGGAAATTTAAAGGTAGCACTCAAGCAATTTACTTTGGAATGGCGGAGAAATACCATGTAGTAGGTAGGTATGGTGGACACAAATGGCATAGTGGTTGGCTCAAGGATTTTGGATGCATGAGAAGTATTCCCTCTCGATACAAGGCTTAGGCTAGCAAGGTTGTTTGAAACAAACACAAGGATGAACCGGTGCAGCAAAACTCACATAAAAGACATATTGAAAACATTATAAGACTCTACACCGTCTTCCTTGTTGTTCAAATTCAATACTAGAAATTATCTAGACCTTAGAGACCAATTATGCAAACCAAATTTTAGCAAGCTCTATGTATTTCTTCATTAGTAGGTGCAAAGTATATGATGCAAGAGCTTAAACATGAGCACAACAATTGCCAAGTATCACATTACCCAAGACATTATAGCAAATTACTACATGTATCATTTTCCAATTCGAACCATATAACAATTAACGAAGCAGTTTCAACCTTCGCCATGAAAATTAAAAGCTAAGAACACATGTGTTCATACGAACCAGCGGAGCGTGTCTCTCTCCCACACAAGCATTTATTCAAACACAAACAAAAATAAAAGCATACAGACGCTCCAAGTAAAGCACATAAGATGTGACCGAATAAAAATATAGTTTCAAGAGAAGGAACCTGATAATTTGTCGATGAAGAAGGGGATGCCTTGGGCATCCCCAAGCTTAGACGCTTGAGTCTTCTTGATATATGCAGGGGTGAACCACCAGGGCATCCCCAAGCTTAGAGCTTTCACTCTTCTTGATCATAGTATATCATCCTCCTCTCTTGACCCTTGAAAACTTCCTTCACACCAAACTTCTCATAAACTTCATTAGAGGGGTTAGTACATAATCAAAAACTCACATGTTCAGAGGTGACACAATCATTCTTAACACTTCTGGACATTGCTCAAAGCTACTGGAAGGTAATGGAACAAAGAAATCCACCCAACACAGCGAAAGAAGCAATGCGAAATAAAAGGCAGAATCTGTCAAAACAGAACAGTCCGTAAAGACGAATTTTTAATAAATACTTCCGTTGCTCAGATCAGAAAACTCAAAACTAATGAAAGTTGCGTACATATCTGAGGAACACGCACGTAAATTGGCATATTTTTCTGAGTTACCTACAGAGAAAACAGCCCATATTCGTGATAGATAGATATCTGTTTCTGCGCAGAAATTCAAATCTAGTATCAACCTTCGATTAGAGGCTTCACTTGGCACAACAAAACACAAAACTAAGATAAGAAGAGGTTGCTACAGTAGTAAACAACTTCCAAGACACAAATATAAAACAAAGTACTGTAGCAAAACAACACATGGGTTATCTCCCAAGAAGTTCTTTCTTTATAGCCATTAAGATGGGCTCAGCAGTTTTGATGATGCACTCGCAAGAAATAGTATTTGAAGCAAAAGAGAGCATCAAGAGGCAAATCCAAAACACATTTAAGTCTAACATGCTTCCTATGCATAGGAATCTTGTAAATAAACAAGTTCATGAAGAGCAAAGTGACAAGCATAGAAAGATAAAACAAGTGTAGCTTCAAAAATTTCAGCACATAGAGAGGTGTTTTAGTAACATGAAAATTTCTACAACCATATTTTCCTCTCTCATAATAACTTTCAGTAGCATCATGAGAAAACTCAACAATATAACTATCACATAAAGCATTCTTATCATGAGTCTCATGCATAAAATTATTACTCTCCACATAAGCATAATCAATTTTATTAGTTGTAGTGGGAGAAAATTCAACAAAGTAGCTATTATTATTATTCTCATCATCAAATATAGGAGGCATATTGTATTCATAATCAAATTCATCCTCCATAACAGGCGGTACTAAAAGACTACTATCATTATAATCATCATAAATAGGAGGTAAAGTATCATCAAAGTAAATTTTCTCCTCAATTCTTGGGGGACTAAAAATATCATGCTCATCAAAGCCAGCTTCCCCAAGCTTAGAATTTTCCATAGCATTAGCAACAATAGTGTTCAAAGCATTCATATTAATAACATTCCCATTAGCATGCATATAAAGTTCCATGGGTTTTTTAATTCTCTCTTGAAACACATCATGTCCTAATTCAAGATAAAGTTCATAAAGATCTCTCATATTTTTGTTGTTTTCCATTATGCCTAACTAGTGTAAACAAGAAACAAAAAGATTCAATTGCAGGATCTAAAGGAAATAGCTTCGAGCACACACACAACGGCGCCAGAAAATTACTTTACCTGGAACCGGAGTATGAGTGCCTTTTACCTTTCCTCCCCGGCAACGGCGCCAGAAAATAGCTTGATGTCTACGCCCCCTCCTTTTCCTGTAGACAGTGTTGGGCCTCCAAGAGCAGAGGTTTGTAGAACAGCAGCAAGTTTCCCTTAAGTGGATCACCCAAGGTTTATCGATCTCAGGGAGGAAGAGGTCAAAGATATCCCTCTCATGCAACCCTGCAACCACAAAGCAAGAAGTCTCTTGTGTCCCCAACACACCTAATAGGTGCACTAGTTCGGCGAAGAGATAGTGAAATACAGATGGTATAAATAAGTAGTAGCAACGGCACCAGAAAAGTGCTTTGCCCAGGACAGTAAACAAGCAGTAGTAACGCAGCAGTAGTAACGCAGTAAAACAGTAAACAAGCAGTGATAGCAGTATTTAGGAACAAGGCCTAGGGATCATACTTTCACTAGTGGACACTCTCAACATTGATCACATAACAGAATAGATAAATGCATACTCTACACTCTTTTATTGGATGATGAACACATTGCGTAGGATTACACGAACCCTCAATGCCGGAGTTAACAAGCTCCACAATTCAATGTTCATATTTAAATAACCTTAGAGTGTAAGATAGATCAACACAACTAAACCAAGTACTAACGTAGCATGCACACTGTCACCTTCATGCTAAGAAAGGAGGCATAGATCACATCAATACTATCATAGCAATAGTTAACTTCATAATCTACAAGAGATCATAATCATAGCCTACGCCAAGTACTAACACGGATGCACACACTGTCACCATTACACCGTGCAGGAGGAATAAAACTATTTTAATAACATCACTAGAGTAGCACATAGATAAGTTGTGATACAAAACACATTGCAATCATAAAGAGATATAAATAAGCACTTCACTATGCCATTCATAACAGTGAATAAGTATTCTGTGAAATATAGCCTAAGAGACCCACACGGTGCACACACTGTCACCTTTACACACGTGGGACAAGGAGTCTCCGGAGATCACATAAGTAAAATTCACTTGACTAGCATAACGACATCTAGATTACAAGCATCATCATATGAATCTCAATCATGTAAGGCAGCTCATGAGATTATTGTATTGAAGTACATAGGAGAGAGATGAACCACATAGCTACCGGTACAGCCCCGAGCCTCGATGGAGAACTACTCCCTCCTCATGGGAGACAGCAGCGGTGATGGAGATGGCGGTGGTGTCGATGGAGGAGCCTTCCGGGGGCACTTCCCCGTCCCGGCGGCGTGCCGGAACAGAGACTCCTGTCCCCCAGATCTTGGCTTCGCGATGGCGGCGGCTCTGGAAGGTTTTCCGTATCGTGGCTCTCGGTACTGGGGGTTTCGCGACGGAGGCTATTTGTAGGCGGAAGGGCAGGTCAAGGGGCGTCACGAGGGGCCCACACCATAGGTCGGCGCGGCCAGGGCTTGGGCCGCGCCGCCCTGTGGTTTGGCCACCTCGTGGCCCCACTTCGTCTCCTCTTCGGTCTTCTGGAAGCTTCGTGGCAAAATAGGACCCTGGGCGTTGATTTCGTCCAATTCCGAGAATATTTCGTTACTAGGATTTCTGAAACCAAAAACAGCAGAAAACAGCAACTGGCACTTCGGCATCTTGTTAATAGGTTAGTTCCAGAAAATGCACGAATATGACATAAAGTGTGCATAAAACATGTAGATAACATCAATAATGTGGCATGGAACACAAGAAATTATCGATACGTCGGAGACGTATCACGGCCCGACGGTGGCGCCTGTTGGACCTGCGTTGTGCCCGGAGGTCAGCGAAGAACGCGGCGGTGTTGTCGACATCGTTGGGGAACTGCACCCTCCACTGGCGCATCAACTCCTCGTCGTGCTCGGCGATGGTGATCCGGCGCTACACCTGGCGGTGGCGGCGACGGTCCTCGTCGTCGACGAGGCACGGCGTCAGCGCGAGGAACTCCGCCTCCTCTAGCGATTCGACGTCTGGGAAGTTCATGTCGCACCGTGGCCGCCGAAATCGCCATGCGGCCGCGTCGTAAGCGCGCGCCACCAGCTCCGGGGTGTTGTACGTGTCGAGGATGAGCCGGAAGCCACCAGCGCGCATCTCGGCGTAGAACCTACCGTTCGGACGCGCTCGGACGCCACGGAAGCCGGACGAGCCGCGACGGCGCGGCGGCATCCCGGCGACGAATGAACGGAGGCGACGACGATGTGTGGTTCCGCGCGCACGCGGCGCTTTATAGCACAGCGACGCGGCAAGTTTGGCGACAGGTGGCGCGGGGAAGCGGCGGGGCGTGGCACGTGGAAGCGGCGGCGACAGGTGGCGCGGGGAAGCGGCGGGGCGTGGCACGTGGAAGCGGGATCTACACGTCGCATGGCGGTGGCGGCGGGGCGAGGCACGTGGAAGCGGCGGCAACACGTGGCATGGGGAAGGGACATGTGGCACGGGGAAGGGACACGTGTGGCGGTGGTGGCCAGTACATGGCGGTGGCGGTGGTGGGCAGTACACGGCGGTGGCCCGTACATGGCGGTGACGGTGGTGGCCAGGCGGTGGCGGTGGCGACGGTGGCCTGTACATGGCGGTGGCGGTGGCGGCGGTGGCCAGTACACGGTGGTGGCGACGGTGGCCTGTACATGGCGGTGGCGGTGGTGGCCAGTACACGGCGGTGGCGGCGGTGGCCAGTACACGGCGGTGGCGACGGTGGCCTGTACATGGCGGTGGCGGTGGCGGCGGTGGCCAGTACACGGCGGTGGCGGCGGTGGCCAGTACACGGCGGTGGCCAGTACACGGCGGTGGCGACGGTGGCCTGTACATGGCGGTGGCGGTGGCGGCGGTGGCCAGTACACGGCGGTGGACACGTGTGACAGTGCGGTGGCCAGTACGTGGTTTTTTTTATTTGAAATAAGGCGGGAACAATTTTTTTTAAAAAAATGGCCTTTGGTCCCGGTTTGTATTAAAAACCGGGACTAAAGGCCTTTTTGCGCGCGCAGCGAAAATCGCAGCAAAAATGGCCTTTAGTCCCGGTTTGTATTACAAACCGGGACCAAAGGGGGGCCTTTGGTCCCTGTTTGTAATACGAACCGGGACCAAAGGGTCCAGAGTATATAAGCCAACTCTTCGTCTCCGCGGAGATCAATCCCGCGGAGACGAAGCATTGGACGCCGCCAGGCTGCCGAATCGCCGCGCTCCATCGCCACCGCCGCCGCGCGCCATCGCCGCCGCCGCCTCCCCGCGCGCCACGCCACCGCGCCCGCCGTCGCCACCGCGCCCGCGCCCGCACCCGCCGTCGCCGTCCACCGCTCCGTCTCCGCCACCGCTCCATCGTCGTACACCGCGCGCCCGCATCGCCCGCGCGTCGCCCGCCCGCCGTCGCCGCCGCCTCGACCTCTCTGCCCGCCCGCGTCGCCCGCCGCGCGCCCGCCGCCTCCTCCTCGACGACCATCGGCTGCCGCCCGAGCCGCCGGCAAGGTAAGCCCCGCCGGCCACCGGCCTTCTTTTTTTCAAGTTTTTTTTGTTAGATTATTTGTTAGTTAGATTAGTTAGTGTAGTTAGATTAGTTAGTGTAGTTAGTGTAAAATAGTTAGCGCGCAAAAACGCCGGCGCCCCCCAAATAGAGGATGTACGCCGGCGCCCCCTTACGCGGTAGTGCCGGCGCTCTTGCCGGCGCCCCCAAATGGAGGATGTTGTGTCGGCGCCCCCTTATGCGCTAGTGCCGGCACTTTTGCCGGCGCCCCCCAAATAGAGGATGTACGCCGGCGCCCCCTTACGCGGTAGTGCCGTCGCTCTTGCCGGCGCCCCCCCAAATAGAGGATGTTGTGCTGGCGCCCCTTACGCGGTGTGCTGGCGCTCTTGCCGGCGCCCCCAAATAGAGGATGTTGTGCCGGTGCCCCCTTACGCGGTAGTGCCGACGCCCCTGCCGGCGCCCCCAAAATAGAGTATGTAGTGCCGGCGCCCGCCCAAACGGTAGTGCCGGCGCCGACTAACATAAAAGTAGTGAAGTTATTTTTTAATTTATGTTAATGTTGGTATATATATATGATTTGTTTTCGTAGCTACGATGCCGCGACAGCCGCCGCGCCGTGGTCTGACTCTCACCGAGGAGATGGAGAAGATGGGGGAGGTCCGGGACTGGGCTCCGCCGGGGTGGCACTGGGAGGTCTTAGCTTCCGGGGCACGCACCTTGGTGCGGAATCCGTGTCCCGTCGTCGACCCGGATATTCTTTGGTGGAGGTCTTATGGGCCACGGTCGTTTCAGAGGGAGCCGGCCCCGCCGGAGGAGGTAGCTCAGCGCATTGCGGCGGAGGACAAGCACGTTCGCCGTTACATGTATGCGTTAGACAACATGTATAGGACCGGATGGAGCGTTATGCGGGGATCTCATGTTAGCCATGCTCCCGTGATTGTTCCGTGGCTTTGGGGGTTCACCCGGCGCGGCTTAGGACCCGATCGGCGCCCTCTAGGACCCGGTCGGCGCGGTTGAGAGGTTGTAGTATTGATTGATGTATTAGGGTTAAATAAACATGAACCCGATCTATGTATGCTTCCTCTCAGCAGGTGGATAATGATGATGATGACCAGGTGGTCGAGCCTCCTCGCTACCCCCCCGTGGATGATCTCACTGAGAGCCGTCCTTGTGAGCTGCATGTCAAAGTTTTCAACCTATCCTTCAAGGCGGCGGTCGGCATCCTCTTACCTACAAGGTCTTACCATTGCCGTCCGGTCCAAGATGACTTTGCTGTTGTGATGGTGGATGAAGTGTTGAGAGATTATGAGGGGTTGGTGCTTGAGCACCCTGCAGGTGAAGATGGGGAAATCAAAGAACTGGGAGAAGCCCGTAGAACCACCGTGCAATGGCGGAAGGAGAACATTGTGTTTCCAGGTGAGAAGCCAACAAGCAGGCCACCTCGTCCGCCTCCTCCGCCACCTGTGCAGTCTCCTCCGCGTGATGATTCTCCTCTGCGCGATGATGATTCCCCTATGCATGAGCAGTCTCCTCCGCGTGAAAATACTCCGCCGCCTCCTCCTCCTCGTCAGGAGACTCCGCCGCCTCCACCTAAGCAAAAGAGGAAGCTAACCGCGGCACCTCCTACAGCTCCGAAGAGATCATCAACTCTGATGAGGGCACAGACTCCAGAGTTGTTACCACATGAGCAGACTGAAGAGCAAAAGGCGTTTCTTGCGCCGAAGAAGATGTTTATTCCACCACAGACAGTGAAGCACTTTGCCGAGACGAGAATGAAGAGACCTGAGCTGAGAGCTGATTATGATCGCTCTCTTGGACAGTCCTCTAGAGCGAGCAAAGAAGCAAAAAAAGTCGCCCAGCTTGGACAGCAGGACATTCAGGCCGTACCCCACTTCGTCGTGGAGCCCTATCATGATCCAGAGACGGCATCGATGATCGAACGGGCGGCTAGAGCTCAGGGAGCATCAGTTGAGTATGAAGATTACTATCCAACGGCTCAACTGGTAAACAAGTATAGATACGGATCTGATCTCGTCAAACCTGGTGAGCTCGCGCGTCTAGGGACTCAGATGCGAAGGTTGCATGAATGGTACCTGAAAGCCTGTCGAAGATGTGATCGCTACCTCACGATGTATCTTAGAGATGAGCATTACTTCCGGGGGTGGGAGGAGATAAACCTTGACTTAGAAGAACTGTTTCAGTTATTCAATCAAGACGCTCTCGACAAAGCTGTCATCAGTTGCTACTGCCTGTAAGTGATTTATTTATGTAATTAAGTCTGTAGCTTAGCTCATTCATTTGCACTAACAATTATCCTCATTATATTCTTTGTGTACGCTATACATTTAATTATGCAGAATGAAGAAGCTCGAATACAAAAGAGGCAAGCTCCTACCGCTGGGGTTCATAGACCCAAACACAGTTCATGAAGTTACGGTTCGAGACTTCACCAAGGACACAGAGGACAACATCGTAATGTTTTTAGAGAAACAAGCAGACAAAGAGGATATATTCTTTCCCTACAACTTCAAGTGAGTGTTATATATAACATACATTATGCTTGTGCACCTTCCACTTTATTCTCGTAATCATTGAGCTATGCTTGTGCAGATTCCACTTTATTCTCCTAATCATTGATCTTCGCCAAGGAGTCGTAAAAGTCATGGACTCGAAACGTAAAGAATATGCGGAATTGGCGGACATGGCTGCCATCCTTGAGAGGTAGTTTCAATCAATTTCGTATTGGCATCTTCATCTGTTCTAATTCGAAGATATCATTAACTAATCAATTACTCATTTACTCATTATTTTTTGCCGAGCAGGGCTTGGAAACGGTTCATCAATATTGTTCCGGGTAAATGGAAACTGGAGCTTACATTTCAAGATTACCCTGTAAGTAGTACTATATATATAGCTATGTCCGTGAAACTCTATATATGATATTTACTTTCAATACGATGCTTGATTATTAGTTTGATCGAACTATTTTTTCGTAAAGTGTATGAGGCAGGAACCCGGGAATAACTTATGTGGATACTACGTCTGCACCTTCATTCGTGACATGGCCTGTCCCAAGGGTGGGGATGCCCGTATACAACATACTCGTGTACGATAACAAATTTTCACAATTAATCTTAATTAGTACCATCTATTGTATTGAATTCCATTCATATATTGATCTCCTTTTTTAAATATAGATGATACGCCTGCGGGACACTCTCATAACGGAGGATCAAATACGAGCAATTCAAGAGGAAATCGCGGGATTCTTTATTACCGAGGCCATTACCCCAGGTGGAGAGCACTATGGGCAGCTCGTGACGATTGAGGATCTTCGTAGAAGCTAATAGATTTAGTAAAGAGATCCGACTAGCTTTATATTGTAAATATGCATGCATTACGTGTACTGTTGACGATGTCTATATATATTCACGACGATTTTTTGTGGTTTTTTGAATGATATATATGCATTGCTGAAACTCTGCCCGTTTCTCTACCGCGGCAGAGAAATGCTGGTACAGCCTAAACCTGTGCCGCGGCAGAGAAATATCAATTCTCTGCCGCGGCAGAGAAACCTAGGCCCGGTTCGTACCACGAACCAGGACCAAAGGCCATCCACCGCGAGCTCCCTGGCCGCACCACGTGTCGAGGCCTTTAGGCTCGGTGCAACTTTGAACCGGGACTAAAGGGCCCCCTTTAGTCCCACCTAATTGGTCCCGGTTTGGGAACCGGGACTGAAGGTCCAAATGGACCGGGCCTATAGCCCCGTTTTCCACTAGTGTATGTTTCCCACCGGTCTCCTTTATTTGGATCTCAGTAAAAACAATTTATCTGGGCCATTACCGGAAGACTTTGGAGCATTGCGTCTTTATTCACTTGCTCTGTTTGACAACTCTATCTCCGATGTGATTCCATCTTCTTTTTGTAAATTGAGAGATCTACGTTTTTGTAGATATATCAAGAAATAACCTATCTGGGCCAATTCCTGATTGCTCGCTTAACACGTCCGTAGCAAACACAAGACCGCTGGTTGTTCTGAATATAAATTTAAGGGACAACAAACTGTCCGGTGAATTTCCTTCCTTTGTCCAAAATTGCCGACAACTTGTGTTTCTTGATCTCACAAATAATCGTTTTATGGGTGGGTTGCCAGCATGGGTTGGGGAGAAGCTACCTTATTTGCAATTCTTACGGCTGAGAAACAATATGTTTTCTGGTCATATTCAGGTGGAACTCACAAAGCTTGTTAATCTTCAATATTTGGACATTTCCGACAACAACCTATCAGGGAGCATACCGAAATCCATTGCTAACTTCACAGGGATGATGCTTGTGAGAAATGATGACACTGAGAGTCGATACGTTGACCGTGGCAATAAATACACGGTAATCACAAAGGGCCAAGAGCGATTTTATGCACAGGAAATTATACATATGGTGAACTTCGACTTGTCTTGTAACAATCTGATGGGAGATATTCCTGAAGAGATCGGCAATCTTGTCGCACTGAAGAATCTGAATTTATCATGGAATACCTTTGGCGGAAAAATTCCTGAGAATATTGGCGCCTTAATGCAAGTTGAGTCACTGGACCTATCACACAATGGGTTGTCTGGTGAAATCCCTTTAAGTTTATCGGATCTCACATCATTGAGCCGCTTGAACCTGTCCTACAACAATTTGACGGGGCGGATACCATCCGGAAATCAGTTGCAAACACTCGAAGACCCAGAATATATCTATGTTGGCAACCCAGGCCTTTGTGGTCCTCCTCTCGCGAGGAAATGTTGGCAACCCGAGCCAATTCCAGCTACTCGTGAACATTATGATGATATAAAGCGACGCGGTTTCATTTTTCCAGGCCATGGGTTCTGGATGTATAATGGGTATCTGGGTAGTCTTCTGTACCTTCTTGTTCAAAAGGAAGTGGAGAGTTTCTTGGTTCTCACTTTGTGACAGATTGTATGACAGGGCTTATGTGAAAGTGGCACTTACCTGGGCTTCCTGGACACGAGCAAATGGGTAGAAGCTGAGATCAACCTCTACCATGTAAACTATCGGAATTTTGCCATGTACGGATATGTCAAAATATTGTAGCAAGTATACTATTCACAGATATGTATTTCAGGACTATGCCATCAACTGACGTTGGCATGATTTGGGGCATGTGTAATTTCAGGCGAACTATGCCTGAATTAGCTGTTGTTGATGTATATTTTCCTGCAATGGTCTTGAATTTTATGATGAAGCCATTCAGTGGTTGGAACGTATATGAAGTAGGGGAATCATGGTCTGATGGATGTGATGGAATAGTTAGAAATGATCAACCCGCATGAAGAATGTGTAGCTGTGATTGCAGCTAGCCCAGCTCATGATCACAAATTCACAATCGCCATCCTGATACCCTCGCCGCTGCAACCGACTGATGATCACAAATTCACATAGTGTAGCACCCGCTTGCATTACATTCATTGCTCCCGAAGTCCCAACCCAGATGCCAAACCCAAACCCTCGACGTCGTCCCGCTTGCCCTCCACCGGCGGCCATGGCCATGGACCCGCAGGTGCAGTGGCGGAGGACACATCAAAAGGTTGGTATGGCGGTAATAGCTTACATGAATAAACGTGTTGTAAATTCTAGCTATCCATACACGAGCTACCTCTAATGGAATCAGTAAGACAAAAAAATGAGCTTTCATGCTGATTCTAGCTAGAAAATTGGTTAATATTACAAGCGTTGGCCCTGGTTCCAGCTTGGAAGTAGTCAAGGTAACCTTAGTATTAATAGCAATGGCTGAGACAAGCTATGGCAGAAGCCATACCTTGCCAGAATGGGCGCTCCGCCACTGCGCAGGTGACCACCGGCACCAGGATGAGTCAAATTGACGATCCCGAGACCATGGACCTTGGCATCAACGTCTTCCTCATGTACGTCTACGATTCCCTCCCGGATCCGCCCGTCTCCCCCGCCGCCCAACTCCCCCTCTCCGGGCCGTTGTGGATCCACGACGGCGTCGACCGCATCAGCCGCCTGCCCGACGAGGTCCTCCGCAACATCGTCTCGCGCCTACCCGTCAAGGACGCCGCGCGCACCGCCGCCTTCTCCTCGCGCTGGCGGCCCATCTGGCGCTCCGCGCCCCTCACCCTCGTCGACAGCCACCTGCTTCCGGACTGCGGCGCGAGCGGGCCGCTCGTCGCCGGCGCCCCTTCTCCCCGCGCCGTCACCGCCGCGGTGTCCCGCGTGCTCGCGGCGCACCCGGGGCCCTTCCGCTGCGTCCACCTCACCTGCACCAACATGGACCAGCACCGGGGCGAGATGGCGCGATGGCTCGACGTCCTCGCCGCCAAGGGAGTCCTCGACCTCGTCTTCGTCAACCGTCCCTGGCCGGTCGACCTGCGCCTCCCCACCACGATCTTCAGCTGCGCCTCGCTCACCCGCCTCTACCTCGGACTCTGGAGGCTCCCTGAAACCGCCGCCGTGCCGCGCCGTGCCAGCTTCCCCAACCTCCGGGAGCTCGGCCTCTGCTTCAACGTCATGCAGGACCGGGACCTCGCCTTCATGCTCGAAAGAAGCCCCGCTCTGGAGATTCTCGTCATCATCGCAAACCAGATCGGGCTGCGCCTTCGCCTCGTCAGCCACAGCCTCCGGTGCGTCGAGCTAGGCTGCGCCTACTTGGACGATATCGTCGTGGAGGATGCCCCTCGTCTGGAGAGGCTCTTCCAGTGGACAACGTTCGGTGACCTCTCCGAGGGCAATCCCAAC
Source organism: Lolium perenne (assembly GCF_019359855.2). Lineage (NCBI taxonomy): Eukaryota > Viridiplantae > Streptophyta > Magnoliopsida > Poales > Poaceae > Lolium > Lolium perenne. The sequence goes on along the minus strand of NC_067246.2, from coordinate 185,688,996 downwards.
ATGTGCCAGCACTCGAGGATACAGATTGGCCATGCACCCAACCTGCGCGTGCTGGGATACCTTCAGCCCAGAGAGAATGAGATGGAGATTACAAACACCGTCGTCCTGGTGTGCACCTCACCTCACTACTACATTCATTCTAATGCATCTATTCTAGTATATACTGTCTCTGTTATGGATCTGAATTAGTGCCCGTTTGGGTGGATTGTTGCAGGCTGGGACCAAGCACAACATTGTCCCAAGTGTCCAGGTCTTCGCCATGGAGGTGCCATTTGGGGTCCGTAATGCTGTCAAGAAGGTGCCTGCCTTCCTCAGATGTTTCCCCAATATTGAAACGCTACATGTCCAGGTATAACTCACTGAAACTCCAGTTGCTGCATTGGCAACTAACATAACCAGAAGCTGTGAATCAACTCAATGATTACGTAACTGAATAACTGATCCTCAACTATGTGTGCTCGTTGGTTACCTTTGCAGTCCGAGAAACGTGATGAGACAACTGGAAAGGTCAATCTCAAGTTCTGGCAGGAAGGTGGTCCGATTAAATGTGTCCTGTCCATGAAGAAGTTGTTCTTCTACGAGTTCAGAGGGTCGAGAAGCGAGGTTACTTTCCTCAAGTTCATCGCTGAGAGAGCTCGGGTGCTGGAGAAGATGGTGATTGTGGTGGCCGGTGAATGTCTCTCTTCAGGGGATGATGTCAATGCCAAACTCAAGCCTCTGACCGGTGCAAAATGGATGAACAAAGCCTGCAAACTTGAGCTCTTCAAAAGCCCACACCCTGAAGTGGCATCTCCAGTCTTCTGCCACGAGCTGGCATCCGATTTCTCGTTTCCTGACCCTTTTGACCTCGGCTACTATACAGAATCTCTGTAAGTGTCCAAGTTAAACCGAGCTAGCCTGTACAGGAAGACTACTGGTACCTAGGCTTTCGTCAGACTCTGCAGCAGCTAAATACCTGCATTTCATTCGTGTGCTAGCTGGTGGGAGTAGCATGCATTTTCTGTAACAAGCTGTGCCAAGCCGTGATGCTTACCATTTACTCTAGTCTTACTTTAGTTTATCTAGCTCTATCTTTTGTGTTCTCATACTAGCAGTACTTGAACACCTTCGCGTGGCAGATATTAGTACTTGTGTTAGGCAGTATACATTTGGGTTATGTAATGTCTTAGGAGACAGTACTCCTAGCTTACTTTAGATGCTAGTCTGTTTGAAGCCAGTTGGCACTTACTAGAGGCAATTTAACTGATATTAAGATCCGTGGACTCAACGCAACAAAATTGGTTTCTGTGGTGGTTTAAATTTTATGATGTAAGCTTAGTTGACCTGGAAATAACAAATTATACAATCTGTTATTTCTAAGTCAAAATGGTAATGAACAAAATTGAATTTCCCTGCAATGTGGGTTACGGTCACCTACACCACAGCAACCTTCCAAAGAGGAGATTATAGCTTTCGGAGGTAATTCCAGAAGCTACTTTTCGCTTTCCTTGGGATGGACCTGAGCGAGGGGGAACATGCCAAGTATCCGCCTGGGCCCTGGGATCAGAGTGTGGGGCTGTGTTCAAGTGATCCCATTCGCGCACAACCAAATGATAACGCCACTCGCCCAGTCAGATGGAAAGGGCTATGGGCTTGGCCAAGGCCCATAACGTCACTCCTGGTATGAATTCAAGTACTGTACGAAACTTTCTTTTTGTGATCTTCCAGATAGTGTTATTGTTCGTAGAGCAAGTAGTTTGGGTGTTTCACTTGATAAATCAACAAACGAGATAGCTTTTTCATTTAAGAATCTAAAAATGTTGAAAGAGATAGGTCTCTACTAATATTAAAAAGTAATTTGCACACAGATGATGATGACCCACAAAATTTATATGTTTCTAAAGTCTCTGATCTTTACGAAGATTTAACCGAGGAACACAATATCGACTTGACTGATCATGCGGATCTCCCTGGCCAAATTGAAACGAAAAAACATGGGCGTAAAATCAAAATAGCAGTAGATAATTTAAAAGTTAGATGTAGTTCGCGAATAAGAAAAAATCAAATGAGGTAATTTAGTTATCGTGCAAGCGTTAATTTGGAATAGCGAAGGTTTCAAGGATATCGCTAAGCATCTGTTTATTCAAGAATCTATTCGAGAACATAAGTTAGACATTGTGGAACACCGGGGTACCTCATGCCATGACGCACACGCTGCCATCCACCCTTATATGGAATTAAGGTTCAAGCTTATCATAATATCTATATGTGACTCTAGCTCGGTTTGTCATCGTATACCAAAAAGCGGAGATTGTAAGGGTATTTTACCCATATCCATTATTTTGGTAACAGTGACACCGTTGCTAGAGTATTTGGTCTAATACATGTCTACGAGATTATTCTCAGGTATAAGCCAAATAGGCATAATGGTGTATCAATGGAACAAGAAGGTAAAGGGAGACCCCCCACTTCGATAGAAATGAAGAAGGGCTGCTCAGCAATTGGCCGGTCTCTGGCCCGGTCAGATCGGCCGTGGCACCGGCTGCCCTGACGCCGACCGGCCCCTGGACCGGTGCACACATGGCGCCCGGTTTGGACCGGACTGGTCCGGTCCCTCACTCGGTAGGCCCGGGCTGTGGACCGGACGCCCTGGCGCAAACCGGCTCTTGCACTGGTGACTTCCGGAGGCCATTTATTGTGCGTCAATTTCAGCCCCGGTCACGGCCCGGCGCTAGGCCCGGTCAGGATCGGATGGTCCGGTCTGTGGCCCGGTTTGATTGGCCCCTGCGCCGGCGGCCCGGCCCCAGGCCCAGTTGACCGGGCTCCTCAAAGAAATTGCTGAGGTGTCAAGTTGCAACGACCAGATTTCAAGTGACACTATAAATACCCCTTCTCCCACCTCTGAACAGTTAGGCACTACATTACAAACTGTTCTTGAGCTCTCTCTCTCATACTCCATTGATAGAAACACAAAACCTCATATCTCCCTCCTCCTCCACCTAAACTCAAATCCCTCCGAGGAAAATCTAGAGGAGGCCTTGATCTACAGTTCCACCGAGCTAAATCTTGTTCTCCCTTGTATTCATCGAGATACTTGCTCTCTAGGTTTCCTTGGAAACCCTAGGTGGGCAAAAGAAGTCTGGAAGCATCCGAGCTGTGGATTTGCTCCTGACAAGATTGTGAAGGTTTGGAGGCTACCTCAAAGTCTACCACAAGTGAGTGAGTTATTCCTTCGTGGGATAGGCTCCGGAGAATAGGGTGAGCCTTCGTGGCGTTTGTGATACGGGGCGACCTTCGGTCTTCACCGCATCATGTGCTTCATCGCCAAGACGGCACGCTAAGGTGAATCTTCTCCTTTACGCGTGCCTCGAATCGCCTATTTGGGACGATATACTACTTCATATCCCGTCATATCTTGATGATAGGAACCCGATGACAAGTACGGGGAGAAGAGAGGATGCCATGGAGACCCGAGGACGCAAGGCCGATGTCACGGAAGCATGGAAGAGAAGGAGGAAGAAGCGCTGGATGCTCCAGGCCGGAACTTCCGCCCAACATCGCCGAAACTTCCGCCCAGATGCTGTCAAGACTGAAGATGCTCGCACCAACAGAGCTGTGGCCGGAACTTCCGCCCCTGATGGCCGGAACTTCCGCCCAGGACCGGAACTTCCGCCCAGGACGGCCGAAACTTCCGCCCCATCGAACTTCAGCCAGATCTCAGCCCCCTTTGGCTTGTAACTTACCCCTTCATCCCCTTGCCTATAAATAGACACCTACCCCCACCTTCATGAGGGAGAGATGATGTTTAGATGAATTGGCTTATGCCTCTATTATCCCTTAGTGGATTTGGGAAACCCCCACCTTAGGTTAATTCCTATTGTATCACCCGGGCTCCGATCGAATCCTATTGTATCTCTTTGGTGACTTCTACCAATCTTGATCTTTTGCTTGCACTTCTACCTATTTGGTCTTTTGCTTGCACTTCTATTGAGTTTGGTCTTTTCACCCTTCTAGATTCATAGGATCTTCGATTCGTCGATCTTTTTGCGGGACTTCTACCGAAAGGTCTTTTCCTTGCAACTTCTATCGAGTTGGTGGTTCGGGCCAACGAGAACAAACCGATTGTGTTGTGTGCGTGTGTTGTATCGTGTTCTTCGCGTTCATCCACTTCCCCGCGAATCCCCCTCCGCAATCACACTCACCCGGGTCAAACCGTAAAGATTGGGCACACCCTCGGGCTTAGCCCGCATCATATGGTATCTGAACAAAAGGTTGCCACGGATTTGACCCTCCGATTCCTCCAATTTCGCCCAAAAATTTCCCCAAAAATTTTCCCCAAAAAATAGCTCGAATTTGGATCTCTGAATTTGTTGCGTTGTTTGTGGTTTTGGTCCACAGATCTGTTGTTATTGGTGTTGATCTATCATCCCTCCAATTTTCACCGTCAAATTCCACCGTTTGCCCCTCGAAACCGACGATTTTCGTCCCACTTTTCCACCCCGTGTTCGTGCTGTTCGTCGTGCAGATCCAGATCTGGAAAATCTGCTGTTTCCGGTACTACCGGTCATACCCACCGGAACTTCTGCTCACGCCAGATTTGTTTTTCTTCTCGATCTGGTCAACGTGTTCTCCGCGCAGCACGCACCCACGCCAACCACCGCCGCTGCAAACCGCCTGGTCCCACCGCCACCAGCCTCCGCTTCGCAGGGAAACCGCTCGCTGCCCAAGGCCACCAGCTGCACGCGCGCCCACAGGCCCCTGGCCGCCCGCCGCCAAGCACGCCCCGTGCCCCCACGCCTCACTCAGCTCACCGGCCCACTTGGCCCGCTCCCGCCTGGCCTCGCCCCAGGCCCCCGCTGCCCAGCTCGCCTCCAGGCCCCGCCGCACCACAGCCCCCGCTCGCTTCGGCCGCGCCTCGATCTCCACCTGCCTCGCTCGATCCGATCGCTGCCGCTACCGCCAAAATGCGCCTCGCACGCCGGCAAAGCGCCTCGATCTGCGCGCGCATCAGCTACTCCACGCGCCAAACCACGCGCCCGCAGCACAGATCCCCACCTGCCGCAGTACAACATCACGCCCAGCTCCAAATCGCGCGTTTGTTTTCCCAGTTCTGCAGAAAATTCCTCGAGGCCGGAACTTCCGGCCAAAATCACCGGTACTTCCGACCTGGTGGTACTTCCGCCCAACTTCCGCCCAACTTCCGGAATTGCGCGTTTTCCTCGCAGTAGCCCCTGGATACTAGCAGTGTATTTCCGGAACTTGGCCGGAACTTGACCGGAAGTTCCACCCGGCGCAGTTTTTGACCCAAATTTCAGCAACTTTTGACCCCAACTTTGACCCAACTTTGACCCAACTTTTGACAACTTTCCGGAGCCGTTTGACCTCAAATTTTGACCATAATACCACCATCTTGACTCCAAATTTTGACAATTTTCCCGAGCCCATTTGACTCCAAAATTTTGACCACTTCGATCGCTCGTTTTGAACCAACTTTTCGGTCATTGACTTTTGTGTTCGGATTTCCTTGTGGAGTGCATTGGTTGTCTAATCCGCTTCCGCGCCTACATCAACACCGCGACGACACCTTTGGCACCCCGGATTCCGGCGCAACTTCGACACCATCATCGACACCACCTCGAACATCGCAAGTTTGTGTGCTTGACACCGCCTAACATCAATAGGTATAACTTGCCCCCGCCCCTTGTAGCCCCGTTTCTTTCTTTGTGTACCTATCCCATTGAGAGTGGCTTTCTGAGTGTTGCGAAGCATTGCACAAGTGTCACGACCGTGAGAGGGTGTGTGTGTGCGTTGTGTTGAGCAAAGCTCCGAAGCAAGCTCGGTGAGAAAGATACACAAAAGAAGAAAAAGTGTGACATAGAGAAAAATAAAGCTTCTAAGCATAGAAAAAAAAAGAGAAAAATAAAAAGGAAATACAAAAAGAGTGTGCGTCCACCGATACAAAGGAGTGCAAAACTTGTAAGCACTAAGAGAGAAAAGAGAAGAGTGGCATTTGCGAAAATCTAGTTGCTTCTCTCATATGCAACCAAGCTACGGTCTCTCTTGTGTTGGCGCGAAACCGAGCTAATAGTCTTCGTTAGGACCATCCTTGTTACTTGCTCACTTCCTTGGTCGCGCTAACCCCATTGTTCTTCCTTGTGTGTGTTTCCGTGTTTCCTTGACATAGATCACCACTTTTGACATTTGACTTTGGATCTTACCCACATTTGACAATAGACGTTTTCTTTGGTTCTTTTTGTTTGCTATCCACTTCCTCACCTACCACCATATAGAGTTCTTAGCCTTTTGCGTGTGCTTTGAGTGTGTGTGTGAGTACATATCGGTTATTCTCTAACTTGAACCATTTTCTCGATTTTGTGTTGCTAGTTTTGACCTTTTGGTAGTTCTCTTTCCACCATACATACAACCTTCCTAGTGAGAGCCACCCAAAATGACACCACAAGAACAAGCCGAGATGAGAGCCTACTTCGCCAACTTAGATGATCAAATAGCCAACATGACCCTCCAAGATAAAGCCGAGTGCAAATCCTACTTGACACACCACATGAGTTGAGTGAGGACGCTTTGATTTCTAACACATTAACCTCTACTCCTCTTGTGTTGTCTTCCTCTTTGCTAGGTTGCTCGGACATCGACGACGTCATTGCCATGGAGATGAGGGATTCCACTATGTGAGATGAGCGACTCCACTATATGTGAGATGAGCGACTCCACTATATGTGAGATGATAGACTCCACTATATGTGAGATGAGTGAATCCACTATACATGAGCTTGAGTGCCTCCACATTGAGGGTACCATGGATGACGAGTTCCCGATCATGGAGAAGATGTACATGGTGCATGAAGATGATGCTATCACACCATGCTTGATTGAAGATGAACATGGAGGCCACATGGAGCCTACCTCTTCCACAACACCTACTTCAAAGGAGTCGGACTACAAAGGTACCAACATAGGTGTTGATGATGCCATGATCCCACTAGTGGACATGATGATTTGTGAGTGCTTGCATGAGTTGGATGATCCTATTGCTATGTCATATGCTTCTTTCACATTCCCTTGTGATACTTGTGATACCACCATTGTTGATCATGTGGAAGTAGTTGCTTATGATAATATGTCCATGCCATGCTATGAGTGTTTCGATTTCTATCCTATTGCTTGCAATATGTCGAAAAATTGCTCTTTCCCATGTATTGCTTGCAATGAAAATGATGATGCTAATTCTTGTGTTGTGACAACCTTGATGAACAATTGCTCTTTCCCTAGGTTTGTCGACAACCATGATACAATGTTGAACATGTTTTGTGCTAGATGCTTGCAATACTCTCCCATTAATGCAACCAAAGTGTTGAACAATTGTTCTTTCCAATGCTTGGTTTGCCATAATGTTAATACGCTTGTAAATGAGATTACCCCCATAGCTCTCTCAAATTTTGGAGACTTTGCATATATCCATGTTGAGCATGTTCCCATGTTTACTCCGCATATTCACCATATCTATTATGATGCTTTGCTTAACGCTAATGGTGATGTGCAAAAGAAATGGATCATCATGATGGATGATGTGTTCATATACCATGCACACATGTTCTTTGCTTTGCCTATTGTGTGTGTAGGTACAAGAATGCCAATGTCAACCTCGATTGAACACGAGTTGACAAAGAGAGCTCTAGAGAGCATAATACACGTAAGTTCAAGATCGAACCCGGCTCTAATACCTTTCCCATGCTTTGCATTGAACATGCCGAACAATTTCTCTTTCTTATGGTTCTTTTGCAAGCATGATGATGTGATTCTTACCGTTGGTGTTGCCTCAAACAAGTTGACCAATTGCTCTTTCTTTTGGTTTGTTGGCACGCACGGTTGTGTAAATGTTGTTTTGATGAACGTTTTGGAAGATATGTTGTGTGTTGCACCAAATATGAGGACCAATTTCTCTTTCCAATGGTTTGTGTGCACACATGTTGATGATATTTTGGACACTCTTCCGTATGTGTTTTTGCCAAATTCTCCACTTGTTGCTTCAAGGATGTTGAACAATTTCTCTTTCCGATGCCTTGAGAGCAACAATGAAAATGACTTTCTACATGAGATGGACACCACGGTCATCTCACAATTTGGAGTTTTTGTGTTTCCACATTTGGAAGATGTTCATACGGAGTTCTTACACATTGACCTTGCACATGCATTGATAAATTTGTGTTGTGCTAACGGTGTTGTGAACACGAATGGACATGTCATTGATGATATGCTCCTCTATCACGCACACATATACTTTGCTTGGTCTTTGTTGTGTGAAGGTACAAGTGACTTGTGGATGAGCGTCAACAAATGGGTTCAACCCTACACATCTACTACACAAGATCTCACAATAAGAGCACACCGACATTATGCTAAGGTGACCTCCTTCTACTTACACTATCTTGCTAAACCCGTGGAACATTGGCTATGCTTTGAGTGTTGCTTGGCTTTTCTTGTGCTATTGATAGGGCTCTTGACAAGTGAAGCGACATTCAAGCGTTGGTGTCATCTACCTCCTCTACACATTCATGAAGATTTATCGTCGAGGACGACTCTTTTTCAAGTGGGGGGAGTGTTGGAGATATGCCCAAGAGGCAATAATAAAAGTGGTTATTATATATCTTTATGTTTATGATAAATGTTTATATACCATGCTATAATTGTATTAACCGAAACATTGATACATGTGTGATATGTAAACAACAAAGAGTCCCTAGTATGCCTCTTAACTAGCTTGTTGATTAATGGATGATTAGTTTCATAATCATGAACATTGGATGTTATTAATAACAAGGTTATATCATTATATGAATGATGTAATGGACACACCAATTAAGCGTAGCATAAGATCACGTCATTAAGTTATTTTCTATAAGCTTTCGATACATAGTTACCTAGTCCTTATGACCATGAGATCATGTAAATCACTTATACCGGAAAGGTACTTTGATTACATCAAACGCCACTGCGTAAATGGGTGGTTATAAAGGTGGGATTAAGTATCCGGAAAGTATGAGTTGAGGCATATGGATCAACAGCGGGATTTGTCCATCCCGATGACGGATAGATATACTCTGGGCCCTCTCGGTGGAATGTCGTCTAATGTCTTGCAAGCATATGAATAAGTTCATAATAGACCACATACCACGGTACGAGTAAAGAGTACTTGTCAGGAGACGAGGTTGAACAAGGTATAGAGTGATACCGATGATCAAACCTCGGACAAGTAAAATATCGCGTGACTAAGGGAATTGGTATCGTATGTGAATGGTTCATTCGATCACTAAAGTCATCGTTGAATATGTGGGAGCCATTATGGATCTCCATATCCCGCTATTGGTTATTGGTCGGAGAGAGTACTCAACCATGTCCGCATAGTTCGCGAACCGTAGGGAGACACACTTAAGGTTTGATGTTGAAATGGTAGAACTTGAATATGGAATGGAGTTCGAAGTATTGTTCGAAGTCTCGGATGGGATCCCGGACATCACGAGGAGTTCCGGAATGGTCCGGAGAATAAGATTCATATATAGGAAGTCATTTTATAAGATTTAAAATGATCCGGAAGATTTTATGGAAGGTTCTAGAAGGTTCCAGAAAAGTCCGGAAGAAATCAATTTGGAAGGCGGAGTCCCGAAGGGACTCCACCTCCCATGGCCGACCAACCCTAGAGGGGGGAGTCCAAGGTGGACTCCACCAAGGGGGCCGGCCACCCCCCCTCATGGAAGGATGGGAATCCCACTTGGGTGGGAGTCCCACCTTGGGTAGGTTTCCCTACTACATGGAAGGTTTTGGGTTGGGGTCTTATTCAAAGACTTGTAGTCCAACACTTGGGGGTTCCACCTATATAATGAGGGGCCAAGGGGAGGGGGCCGGCCACCACAACAACACCACCTTGGCCGCACCCCAAGGAGGCCGGCCACCCCCTCTCCCAAACCCTAGCCGCCCCACTCCTCCCCCTCTCCCGCAATGCTTAGCGAAGCTCCGCCGGAGATCTCCATCGCCACCTCCACCACGCCGTCGTGCTGCCGGATTCAAGGAGGAGCTACTACTTCTGCTGCCCGCTGGAACGGGGAGGTGGACGTCGTCTTCATCAACACCGAACGTGTGACCGAGTACGGAGGTGCTGCCCGATCGTGGCACCGTGATCAAGATCTTCTACGCGCTTTTGCAAGCGGCAAGTGATCGTCTACCGTAGCAACAAGAGCCTACTCTTGTAGGCTTTGGAAATCTTCAAGGGTGAGTCTCGATCATCCCCTCGTTGCTACCGTCTTCTAGATTTCATCTTGGCTTGGATTGTGTTCTCGCTCTAGGAAATTTTTTGTTTTCTATGCAACGTATCCCTACAGTGGTATCAGAGCCGTGTCTATGCATAGATGGTTGCACGAGTAGAACACAATGGTTTTGTGGGCGTTGATGCTCTTGTTGTCTTTAGTTTGAGTACTTTGCATCTTTGTGGCATAGTGGGATGAAGCGGCTCGGACTAACTTTACATGACCGCGTTCATGAGACTTGTTACTCGTTTGACATGCAACTTGTATTGCATAAGAGGCTTTGCGGGTGTCTGTCTCTCCTACTATAGTGAAGATTCAATTTACTCTTCTATTGACAACACTAGTATCACCATTGTGGTTCATGTTCGTAGGTAGATTAGATCTCTCTCGAAAACCCTAAACCATGTAAAATATGCAAACCAAATTAGAGACGTCTAACTTGTCTTTGCAGGGTTTGGTGATGTGATATGGCCATAATGTGATGATGAATATGTATGAGATGATCATTATTGTATTGTGGAAACCGGCAGGAGCCTTATGGTTGTCATTAAATTTCATGTTGAGTAGTATTTCAAAGTAGTTGTAATAGTTGCTACATGAGGTGAACAACCATGAAGACGGCGTCGTTGACCTTGACGCTACGCCGACGATGATTGATGTCTACGGGTGCTTCTATTCTTGTAGACAGTGTTGGGCCTCCAAGAGCAGAGGTTTGTAGAACAGCAGCAAGTTTCCCTTAAGTGGATCACCCAAGGTTTATCGAACTTAGGGAGGAAGAGGTCAAAGATATCCCTCTCAAGCAACCCTGCAACCACAAAGCAAGAAGTCTCTTGTGTCCCCAACACACCTAATAGGTGCACTAGTTCGGCGAAGAGATAGTGAAATACAGGTGGTATGAATAAGTATGAGCAGTAGTAACGGCGCCAGAAAAGTGCTTGCTGGCGTGTGGTTGATGGTGGTAATATTGCGGCGATAGAGATGCAAAGAAACAAGAACAAGCAGCGATAGCAGTATTTAGGAACAAGTCCTAGGGATCATACTTTCACTAGTGGACACTCTCAACATTGATCACATAACAAAATAAATAGATAGATGCTAGACTCTACACTCTCTTGTTGGATGATGAACACCACTAACTGTGTAGGATTACACGAACCCTCAATGTCGGAGTTAACAAGCTCCACAATATTCGATGTTCATATTTAAATAACCTTAGAGTGCATGACAGATCAACACAACTAAACAAGTACTAACATATCATGCACACTGTCACCTTCACGCTACGAAAGGAGGCATAGATCACATCAATAACATCATAGCAATAGTTAACTTCATAATCTACAAGAGATCACAATCATAGCCTACGCCAAGTACTACACGATGCACACACTGTCACCATTACACCGTGCAGGAGGAATAAACTACTTTAATAACATCACTAGAGTAGCACACAGATAAATTGTGATACAAAACACATTGCAATCATAAAGAGATATAAATAAGCACTTCACTATGCCATTCATAACAGTGAATAAGTATTCTGTGAAATATAGCCTAAGAGACCCACACGGTGCACACACTGTCACCTTTACACACGTGGGACAAGGAGTCTCTGGAGATCACATAAGTAAAATCCACTTGACTAGCATAATGACATCTAGATTACAAGCATCATCATATGAATCTCAATCATGTAAGGCAGCTCATGAGATTATTGTATTGAAGTACATAGGAGAGAGATTAACCACATAGCTACCGGTACAGCCCTTAGCCTTGATGGAGAACTACTCCCTCCTCATGGGAGACAGCAGCGGTGATGAAGATGGCGGTGGAGATGGCAGCGGTGTCGATGGAGAAGCCTTCCGGGGGCACTTCCCCGTCCCGGCGGCGTGCCAGAACAGAGAGTCCTGTCCCCCAGATCTTGGCTTCGCGATGGCGGTGGCTCTGGATGGTTTCTCGTACCGTGGCTTTTTCGTATCGAAGTTTTAGGTCAGGGACCTTTATATAGGCGAAGAGGCGGCGTCAGAAGGTCAACGAGGCAACGACACAACAGGGGGGCATGGGCCCCCCCTTGGCCGCGCCAGGGTATCATCTGGTGGGCCTGTGGCCCCCCTCTGGCTCCTCTCGGGTGTTCTGGAAGCTTCGTGGGATCCTAAGATGCTGGCGTTGATTTCGTCCGATTCCGAGAATATTTCCTTACTAGGATTTCTGAAACCAAAAACAGCAGAAAACAGCAACTGGCCCTTCGGCATCTCGTCAATAGGTTAGTTCCGGAAAACGCATAAATATGACATAAAGTATGCATAAAACATGTAGGTATTGTCAATAATGTGGCATGGAACATAAGAAATTATCGATACGTCGGAGACGTATCAGCATCCCCAAGCTTAGTTTCTGCTCGTCCCGAGCAGGTAAACGATAACAAAGATAATTTCTGGAGTGACATGCCATCATAACCTTGATCATACTATTGTAAGCATATGTAATGAATGCAGTGATCCAAATAATGGTAAATGACATGAGTAATCAAATGAATCATATAACAAAGACTTTTCATGAATAGTACTTCAAGACAAGCATCAATAAGTCTTGCATAAGAGTTAACTCATAAAGCAATAATTCATAGTAGAGGCATTGAAGCAACACAAAGGAAGATGAAGTTTCAGCGGTTGCTTTCAACTTATAACATGTATATCTCATGGATAGTTGTCAATGTAAAGTAATATAACAAGTGCAATATGCAAGTATGTAGGAATCAATGCACAGTTCACACAAGTGTTTGCTTCTTGAGATGGAGAGAAATAGGTGAACTGACTCAACATAAAAGTAAAAGAATGGCCCTTCGCAGAGGGAAGCATTGATTGCTATATTTGTGCTAGAGCTTTGGTTTTGAAAACAAGAAACAATTTTGTCAACGGTAGTATTAAAGCATATGTGTTATGTAAATTATATCCTACAAGTTGCAAGCCTCATGCATAGTATACTAATAGTGCCCGCACCTTGTCCTAATTAGCTCGGATTACCTGGATTATCATTGCAATGCATATGTTTTAACCAAGTGTCACAAAGGGGTACCTCTATGCCACCTGTACAAAGGTCTAAGGAGAAAGCTCGCATTGGATTTCTCGCTATTGATCATTCTCAACTTAGACATCCATACCGGGACAACATAGACAACAGATAATGGACTCCTCTTTAATGCTTAAGCATTTAGCAACAATTAATTTTCTCATATGAGATTGAGGATATTTGTCCAAAACTGAAACTTCCACCATGGATCATGGCTTTAGTTAGCGGCTCAATGTTCTTCTCTAACAGTATGCATGCTCAAACCATTCAACTCATGGTAAATCGCCCTTACTTCAGACAAGACGGACATGCATAGCAACTCACATGATATTCAACAAAGAGTAGTTCATGGCGTCCCCAGGAACATGGTTATCGCACAACAAGCAACTTATAAGAGATAAAATGCATAAGTACATATTCAATACCACAATAGTTTTTAGGCTATTTGTCCCATGAGCTATATATTGCAAAGATAAAGGATAGAAATTTAAAGGTAGCAAACAAGCAATTTACTTTGGAATGGCAGAGAAATACCATGTAGTAGGTAGGTATGGTGGACACAAATGGCATAGTGTTTGGCTCAAGGATTTTGGATGCATGAGAAGTATTCCCTCTCGATACAAGGCTTAGGCTAGCAAGGTTATTTGAAACAAACACAAGGATGAACCGGTGCAGCAAAACTCACATAAAAGACATATTGTAAACATTATAAGACTCTACACCATCTTCCTTGTTGTTCAAACTCAATACTAGAAATTATCTAGACCTTAGAGAGACCAATTATGCAAACCAAATTTTAGCAAGCTCTATGTATTTCTTCATTAATAGGTGCAAAGTATATGATGCAAGAGCTTAAATATGAGCACAACAATTGCCAAGTATCAAATTATTCAAGACATCATACCAATTACCACATGTAGCATTTTCTGTTTCCAACCATACAACAATTAACGAAGCAGTTTCAACCTTCGCCATGAAAATTAAAAACTAAGAACACATGTGTTCCTATGAACCAGCGGAGCGTGTCTCTCTCCCACACAAGCATTTATTCAAACAAAAACAAAAAAAAACAGACGCTCCAAGTAAAGTACATAAGATGTGGCCGAATAAAAATATAGTTTCAAGAGAAGGAACCTAATAATTTGTCGATGAAGAAGGGGATGCCTTGGGCATCCCCAAGCTTAGATGCTTGAGTCTTCTTGAAATATGCAGGGATGAACCACCGGGGCATCCCCAAGCTTAGAGCTTTCACTCTTCTTGATCATATTGTATCATCCTCCTCTCTTGACCCTTGAAAACTTCCTCCACACCAAACTCGAAACAAACTCATTAGAGGGTTAGTGCATAATCAAAAATCCACATGTTCAGAGGTGACACATTCATTCTTAACACTTCTGGACATTGCACAAAGCTTCTGAAAGTTAATGGAACAAAGAAATCCATCCAACATAGCAAAAGAGGCAATGCGAAATAAAAGGCAGAATCTGTCAAAACAGAACAGTCCGTAAAGACGAATTTTATTGAGGCACCAGACTTGCTAAAATGAAAATGCTCAAATTGAATGAAAGTTGCCTACATATCTGAGGATCACTCACGTAAATTGGCATAATTTTCTGAGTTACCTACAGAGAATTAGTCCCAGATTCGTGACAGCAAAGAAATCTATTTCTGCGCAGTAATCCAAATCTAGTATGAACCTTACTATCAACGACTTTACTTGGCACAACAATGCACAAAACTAAGATAAGGAGAGGTTGCTACAGTAGTAACAACTTCCAAGACTCAAATATAAAATAAAATTGCTGTAGTAAAATAAACACATGGGTTATCTCCCAAGAAGTTCTTTCTTTATAGCTATTAAGATGGGTGATGTCTACTTTCCCCCTCCTTTCCTGTAGACAGTGTTGGGCCTCCAAGAGCAGAGGTTTGTAGAACAGCAGCAAGTTTTCCCTTAAGTGGATCACCCAAGGTTTATCGAACTCAGGGAGGAAGAGGTCAAAGATATCCCTCTCATGCAACCCTGCAACCACAAAGCAAGAAGTCTCTTGTGTCCCCAACACACCTAATAGGTGCACTAGTTCGGCGAAGAGATAGTGAAATACAGGTGGTATAAATAAGTATGAGCAGTAGCAACGGTGCCAGAAAATAGCTTGCTGGCGTGTAGTTGATGGTGGTAGTATTGCAGCAGTAGTAACACAGTGAAACAGTAAACAAGCAGTAGTAGCGCAGCAGTATTTAGGAACAAGGCCTAGGGATTACACTTTCACTAGTGGACACTCTCAACATTGATCACATAACAGAACAGATAAATGCATACTCTACACTTTTGTTGGATGATGAACACATTGCGTAGGATTACACGAACCCTCAATGCCGGAGTTAACAAGCTCCACAATAATGCTCATGTTTAAGTAACCTTATAGTGTAAGATAGATCAAAAGACTAAACCAAGTACTAACATAGCATGCACACTGTCACCTTCATGCATATGTAGGAGGAATAGATCACATCAATATCATCATAGCAATAGTTAACTTCGCAATCTACAAGAGATCATGATCATAGCATAAACCAAGTACTAACACGGTGCACACACTGTCACCTTTACACACGTGCAGGAGGAATAAAACTACTTTAATAACATTGCTAGAGTAGCACATAGATAAATTGTGATACAAACACATATGAATCTCAATCATGTAAAGCAGCTCATGAGATTATTGTATTGAGGTACATGGGAGAGATGAACCACATAGCTACAGCGGAGCCCTCAGCCTCGGGGGTAGATTACTCCCTCCTCATCATGGAGGCAGCGATGGCGGTGAAGATGGCGGTGAAGACGGCGGTGGAGATGGCTCCGGGGGCAATTCCCCGTCCCGGCAGGGTGCCGGAACAGCGACTTCTGTCCCCCAAATTGGAGTTTCGCGATGTGGCGGCGCCCCTGGAGTCTTTCTGGAGTTTCGTCAAGCGGTCCCGAAGTTTTAGGTCACGGCGGCTTAAATAGGCGAAGAATCCGAGTCGGAGGGGCCACGGGCTGCCCAAACCATAGGGGGGCGCGCCCCCCCCTTGGGCCGCGCCGCCCTAGGGTGTGGGGCCCCCCTGGCACCCCTCTGGCCTTTCTCCGGTGCTTTGGAAGCTTCGCGTATTTCTAAGACTTTCGGCGTTGATTTCGTCCGATTCCGAAAATATTTCCTTACTAGGATTTCTGAAACCAAAAACAGCAGAAAAAGAATCGGCCTTTCGGCATCTCGTCAATAGGTTAGTTCCGGAAAACGCATAAAAATGATATAAAGTGTGAACAAAACATGTTGGTATTGTCATAAAACAAGCATGGAACATCAGAAATTATAGATACGTTGGAGACGTATCAATGGGCTCAGCAGTTTAAATGATGCACTCGCAAGAAATAGTATTTGAAGCAAAAGAGAGCATCAAGAGGCAAATTCAAAACACATTTGAGCCTAACATGCTTCCTATGAAAAGGAATCTTGTAAATAAACAAGTTCATGAAGAGCAAAGTGACAAGCATAGGAAGATAAAACAAGTATAGCTTCAAAAATTTCAGCACATAGAGAGGTATTTTAATAACATGAAAATTTCTACAACCATATTTTCCTCTCTCATAATAACTTTCAGTAGCATCATGAGCAAACTCAATAATATAACTATCACATAAAGCATTCTTATCATGAGTCTCATGCATAAAATTATTACTACTCCCAACATAAGCATAATCAATTTTACTAGTTGTAGTGGGAGCAAATTCAACAAAGTAGCTATCATTATTATTCTCATCAAGTGTAGGAGGCATATTGTAATCATAATCAAATTTATCCTCCATAACAGGTGGAACCAAAAGACTACTATCATTATAATCATCATAAATAGGAGGCAAAGTATCATCAAAGTAAATTTTCTCCTCAATGCTTGGGGGACTAAAAAGATCATGCTCATCAAAACCAGCTTCCCCAAGCTTAGAATTTTCCATAGCATTAGCAACAATAGTGTTCAAAGCATTCATATTAATATGTTCCATGGGTTTTTTAATTTTCGGATCAAACCATCCATGTCTTAAATCAGGAAATAGAATAAGAAGCTCATTGTTGTCCATTATGCCTTACTAGTGTAAACAAGAAACAAAAAGATGCAATTGCAGGATCTAAAGGAAATAGCTTCGAGCACACACACAATGGCGCCAGAAAAGTACTTAGTTACCTGGAACCGGAGTATGAGTGCCTTTTACCTTTCCTCCCCGGCAACGGCGCCAGAAAAGTGCTTGATGTCTACGGGTGCTTCTATTCTTGTAGACAGTGTTGGGCCTCCAAGAGTAGAGGTTTGTAGAACAGCAGCAAGTTTCCCTTAAGTGGATCACCCAAGGTTTATCGAACTCAGGGAGGAAGAGGTCAAAGATATCCCTCTCAAGCAACCCTGCAACCACAAAGCAAGAAGTCTCTTGTGTCCCCAACACACCTAATAGGTGCACTAGTTCGGTGAAGAGATAGTGAAATACAGGTGGTATGAATAAGTATGAGCAAGAGTAACGGCGCTTAAAAGTGCTTGTGGCGTGTGGTTGATGGTGGTAATATTGCGGGCGATAGAGATGCAAGAAAACAAGAAACAAGCAATGATAGCAAAGTATTTAGGAACAAGGCCTAGGGATCATACTTTCACTAGTGGACACTCTCAACATTGATCACATAACAGAATAAATAGATAGATGCTAGACTCTACACTCTCTTGTTGGATGATGAACACCACTAACTGTGTAGGATTACACGAACCCTCAATGCCGGAGTTAACAAGCTCCACAATATTTGATGTTCATATTTAAATAACCTTAGAGTGCATGACAGATCAACACAACTAAACCAAGTACTAACATAGCATGCACACTGTCACCTTCACGCTACGAAAGGAGGCATAGATCACATCAATAACATCATAGCAATAGTTAACTTCATAATCTACAAGAGATCACAATCATAGCCTACGCCAAGTACTACACGATGCACACACTGTCACCATTACACCGTGCAGGAGGAATAAACTACTTTAATAACATCACTAGAGTAGCACACAGATAAATTGTGATACAAAACACATTGCAATCATAAAGAGATATAAATAAGCACTTCACTATGCCATTCATAACAGTGAATAAGTATTCTGTGAAATATAGCTTAAGAGACCCACACGGTGCACACACTGTCACCTTTACACACGTGGGACAAGGAGTCTCCGGAGATCACATAAGTAAAATCCACTTGACTAGCATAATGACATCTAGATTACAAGCATCATCATATGAATCTCAATCATGTAAGGCAGCTCATGAGATTATTGTATTGAAGTACATAGGAGAGAGATTAACCACATAGCTACCGGTACAGCCCTTAGCCTTGATGGAGAACTACTCCCTCCTCATGGGAGACAGCAGCGGTGATGAAGATGGCGGTGGAGATGGCAGTTGTGTCGATGGAGAAGCCTTCCGGGGGCACTTCCCCGTCCCGGCGGCGTGCCGGAACAGAGAGTCCTGTCCCCCAGATCTTGGCTTCGCGATGGCGGCGGCTCTGTATGGTTTCTCGTACCGTGGCTTTTTCGTATCGAAGTTTTAGGTTAGGGACCTTTATATAGGCGAAGAGGCGGCGTCAGAAGGTCAACGAGGCGACGACACAACAGGGTGGCGTGGGCCCCCCCTTGGCCGCGCCAGGGTATCATCTGGTGGGCCTGTGGCCCCCCTCTGGCTCCTCTCGGGTGTTCTGGAAGCTTCGTGGGATCCTAAGATGCTGGGCGTTGATTTCGTCCGATTCCGAGAATATTTCCTTACTAGGATTTATGAAACCAAAAACAGCAGAAAACAGCAACTGGCCCTTCGGCATCTCGTCAATAGGTTAGTTCCGGAAAACGCATAAATATGACATAAAGTATGCATAAAACATGTAGGTATTGTCAATAATGTGGCATGGAACATAAGAAATTATCGATACGTCGGAGACGTATCAATGATGGAGATCATGCCCGAAGATGATGGAGATCATGTCCGTGCTTTGGAGATGAAGATCAAAGGCGCAAAGACAAAAGGGCCATATCATATCACATATGAACTGCATGTGATGTTAATCCTTTTATGCATCTTATTTTGCTTAGATCGCGACGGTAGCATTATAAGATGATCCCTCACTAAAATATCAAGATAATAAAGTGTTCATCCTTAGTAGCACCGTTGCCAAGACTTGTCGTTTCGAAGCATCTCGTGATGATCGGGTGTGATAGAATCAACAAGTGCATACAACGGGTGCAAGCCAGTTTTGCACATGCGGATACTAAGGTGGCCTTGACGAGCCTAGCATGTACAGACATGGTCTCAGAACACGTGATACCAAAAGGTAGAGCATGAATCATATGATTGATATGATGAACACTTTGAGTGTTCACCATTGAAATTAGGGATTTCTATTTTCGTGCCCTCGGGTCCTTAGTTGTACTCAGTTTTCCCCAGCTCCTTAGTTTTTCCTCAGTTTTCCCCAAGCCCTTGTCTGTAACCCGCAGAAAGAGCTCGGACGGAAGGAATCCCGTTTAGTTGACATTGGTTGGTGCTGGCAAGTGGGGCCGCTGTTGGTGCCCCGCAGTGGACACGTCTCCACTTATCCAGATCATCGTGGGACCCACAACTTGTCCACGTTAGCGCGCCGGACCCACAGCTTACCCAGGTGACCGTTGCAAAATGGGAGCCCGAGCCAGCCCCGCGCCCGTGCCCGTGCCATTGCTTCCCCTTTCTTTCTCCGCGCCCCATTGTTCTTCTTCTCCGCCAGCGGCAGCCCTTCTCCGGTAGGCGGGTGATGTCTAGTTTCTCTTCGACCTCCCGTTCTTCATGGCCGCAGTATGGACCCGTGCCTTTGACAAGATGCCCTGATCGCCTGTGCCAGAGCCTCTGACGGTCGATACGTAAGACGGACGAGAACGGCAACCGTGGACGTGAGTTCGTTGCATGCGAGAGCTTGCCATATAGAGAGGGGGATAAGGTTAGATCTCGCTCCAATTTCTCTGTTTTCTCTCGATTTTCTTGTTATTCCCTCGAATTTGGGATTTAGGGTTCACGTTGTTGTTTTCAGATCTTGAAGAAATGCAGGCATTTCGAGTGGATCGATGTGTACGTTCAGAGGCTTCAGTTGCAGGAATCAATTGGCGCTATTGGGGGGCGCAATTTGGGAGGGGGGGACTTGCTGTAGAGAATGCGGCGGAGAGAGGAGCCGTTCCGATTATGCCTAATGCTCCCAATGCAGAACTGGTGGAAGTGAAGGGAGAACTGAAGAAAATGAACAAGCAGTTAAGGCAGCTGATCGAGTTGAAGAAGCAAGCTAACCTGATGGCTGGTTTTTTTTTTGTTGTATAATTACGATCGGATTCTTATCATTGCTCACCAGGCGCTAGAAGTTGTTACAAGGGATACCTTACAAATCCATTATTCAGTTACATGTACTTGTAGTTGTTTTCAAAGTTAGTGTGTGCATTCACCGAAATTTTTTTTTGACACAAAAACAGTGGGGAAGTTCCCCACTGTGTCATTTTTTATATTTCATAAAAAGAAAAGGAATATGTACATGGGATGAACTATGATAGTTCATAAAATGTCCAGCCAGTCTTGCATACCCTCCCTCAAACTAGGCCTGACCCTATGTCTAATAAGAGAAATAGACTCTCTGAAGAAAGAAAAACATCTATCCGGGTCAACTAGTTTGCCATCAAAGATAATGGAATTTCTATGGTTCCAAATGCTCCAACAACCGGCTATCATGGCTTCATTAAAGAAACTGTTAACTGATCTTCTTTTTGTATCCATAATCATATCAATCACCTCAAGTTCAGTATTCCATTCCTCCCCAAGTCTCCACCAAAAGTTCTGACTGAAGTCACATTGAAAGAAGAGGTGTACCATATTTTCCTGTGCATCTTCATTGCATAAGACACAATATTGGCTGCCCACAAAGAAATTCTTTTTGACCATATGCATTTTAGTGTTTAATCTGTCCTGTATGAGGAGCCAGAAGAAAAATTTATGCTTTGGCAAGCATGCTGATTTCCAAATCCACCTAAAGGGAGCTGGTGCCACCGGGGCATTAACCAAAGCCATATAAACCTTCTGGGTAGAGTATTTATTTCCTCCCCATGTAAATTTCCATTTGTCATTAACAGATAAGTCATCAAGATGCAAATTGTTCAATTCCTGTGATAATTCATCACACTGCTGTGCAGCAATCATGGACAGAGGGAGATTAAACATACCAAATATATTCTCATGAGCAGCATTATATGCATCCAAAATATTAATATTCCTGTTCTTGGTGAAGGAAAAGAGATGGGGGAATTTATGCTTTAAAATGGTATCTTGCCATTTATCATCCCACAGCATAATACTTTTACCATTTCCTGGAGCACATGTGGTGAACTGCTTAAACTCTGGAATTAATGCAATACAATCACGCCACCAAAAAGATCCTCTGGAAGTGCTTGTTATTGGGACAGCTCCATATTGGTAGTAAGCTTGCCAAATTAATTTAACCCAGGGAATGTCCTGATTGTTGTAAAACTTATACAGATTCTTAGAGATTGCATATACAGATTGGTAGTAAGCTTGCATTCACCGAAATTACCAACTATATTCCCTAAAAGAAAAGGAAAGCTAAAGATAGTTGATAATTGTTAGAGGGGTGACAAATAATGCAATCACCGAAATCCGCAAATATGTATGCCTCGTGTTTATACCAAAATTATACCACTTTTAGGCCATTTCAAAATACCAATACCATATCCCAAACTATATTCCCTAAAAGAAAAGGACAGCTAAAGATAGTTGATAATTGTTAGAGGGGTGACAAATAATGCAATCACCGAAATCCGCAAATATGTATGCCTCATGTTTATAACAAAATTATACCACTTTTAGGCCGTTTCAAAATGGGATCCCTTTCAAAATAGGGTCCCTTCAAAATACCAATACAATATCCCAAACTATATTCCCTAAAAGAAAAGGACAGCTAAAGATAGTTGATAATTGTTAGAGGGGTGACAAATAATGCAATCACCGAAATCCGCAAATATGTATGCCTCATGTTTATAACAAAATTATACCACTTTTAGGCCGTTTCAAAATACCAATACTATATCCCAAACTATATTCCCTAAAAGAAAAGGACAGCTAAAGATAGTTGATAGCAATCACCGAAATCCGCAAATATGTATGCCTCATGTTTATAACAAAATTATACCACTTTTAGGCCGTTTCAAAATACCAATACTATATCCCAAACTATATTCCCTAAAAGAAAAGGACAGCTAAAGATAGTTGATAATTGTTAGAGGGGTGACAAATAATGCAATCACCGAAATCCGCAAATATGTATGCCTCATGTTTATACCAATACTATATCCCAAACTATATTAAGTGGCAAACTCGTTATTGCACATAAATAGAGGGGTGGGCATTCTCCACTGACAGAGAGAGAGAGAGGGGTGGTTGATGTCTACGTTCCCCCTCCTTTCCTGTAGACAGTGTTGGGCCTCCAAGAGCAGAGGTTTGTAGAACAGCAGCAAGTTTTCCCTTAAGTGGATCACCCAAGGTTTATCGAACTCAGGGAGGAAGAGGTCAAAGATATCCCTCTCATACAACCCTGCAACCACAAAGCAAGAAGTCTCTTGTGTCCCCAACACACCTAATAGGTGCACTAGTTCGGCGAAGAGATAGTGAAATACAGGTGGTATGAATAAGTATGAGCAGTAGCAACGGTGCCAGAAAATAGCTTGCGGGCGTGTAGTTGATGGTGGTGGTATTGCAGCAGTAGTAACACAGTAAAACAGTAAACAAGCAGCGATAGCAGTATTTAGGAACAAGGCCTAGGGATTACACTTTCACTAGTGGACACTCTCAACATTGATCACATAGCGGAATAGATAAATGCATACTCTACACTTTTGTTGGATGATGAACACATTGCGTAGGATTACACGAACCCTCAATGCCGGAGTTAACAAGCTCCACAATAATGCTCATGTTTTAGTAACCTTATAGTGTAAGATAGATCAACAGACTAAACCAAGTACTAACATAGCATGCACACTGTCACCTTCATGCATATGTAGGAGGAATAGATCACATCAATATTATCATAGCAATAGTTAACTTCGCAATCTACAAGAGATCATGATCATAGCATAAACCAAGTACTAACACGGTGCACACACTGTCACCTTTACACACGTGCAGGAGGAATAGAACTACTTTAATAACATTGCTAGAGTAGCACATAGATGAATTGTGATACAAACTCATATGAATCTCAATCATGTAAAGCAGCTCATGAGATTATTGTATTGAGGTACATGGGAGAGAGATGAACCACATAGCTACAGCGGAGCCCTCAGCCTCGGAGGTGGATTACTCCCTCCTCATCATAGCAGCAGCGATGGCGGTGAAGATGGCGGTGAAGACGGCGGTGGAGATGGCTCCGGGGGCAATTCCCCGTCCGGCAGGGTGCCGGAACAGAGAGTTCTGTCCCCCGAATTGGAGTTTCGCGACGGTGGCGGCGCCCCTGGAGTCTTTCTGGAGTTTCGTCAATTGGTACTGCGTTTTTAGGTCGAAAGGGCTTTTATAGGCGAAGAGGCGGCGCAGGGGGGCACCTGGGGGCGCCACACCCTAGGCCGGCGCGGCCTAGGCCTGGCCCGCGCCGCCATGTGGTGTGGTGGCCCCCTGGCCCCTCTCCGACTCTTCTTCGGTGTTCTGGACGCTTCCGGGAAAAATAGGAGGTTTGGCGTTGATTTCGTCCCATTCCGAGAATATTGCCCGAACAGCCTTTCTGGAACCAAAAACAGCAGAAAACAGGAACTGGCACTGTGGCATCTTGTTAATAGGTTAGTTCCAGAAAATGCATGAAAATGATATAAAGTGTGAACAAAACATGTTGGTATTGTCATAAAACAAGCATGGAACATCGGAAATTATAGATACGTTGGAGACGTATCAGCATCCCCAAGCTTAGTTCCTACTCGTCCTCGAGTAGGTAAACGATAAAAGATAATTTCTGAGGTGACATGCTATCAACATAATCTTAATCATACCATTGTAAAGCATATGAGATGAATGCAGTGATTCGAAACAATGTAAATGCAATGAGTAAACAAGTGAATCATATAGCAAAGACTTTTCATGAATAGTACTTTCGAGACAAGCATCAATAAGTCTTGCATAAGAGTTACTCATAAAGCAATAAATTCATAGTAGAGACATTGAAGCAACACAATGGAAGATTAAGTTTCAGCGGTTGCTTTCAACTTGTAACATGTATATCTCATGGATAGTTGTCAATGCAAAGCAATATAACAAATGCAATAAGCAAGTATATAAGAATCAATGCACAGTTCACACAAATGTTTGCTTCTTGAGGTGGAGAAAGATAGGTGAACTGACTCAACAATAAAAGTAAAAGAATGGTCCTTCAAAGAGGAAAGCATCGATTGCTATATTTGTGCTAGAGCTTTTATTTTGAAAACATGAAACAATTTTGTCAACGGTAGTAATAAAGCATATGTATCATGTAAATTATATCTTACAAGTTGCAAGCCTCATGCATAGTATACTAATAGTGCCCGCACCTTGTCCTAATTAGCTTGGACTACCGAATCATCACAATGCACATGTTTTAACCAAGTGTCACAAAGGGGTACCTCTATGCCGCCTGTACAAAGGTCTAAGGAGAAAGCTCGCATTGGATTTCTCGCTATTGATTATTCTCAACTTAGACATCCATACCGGGACAACATAGACAACAGATAATGGACTCCTCTTTTATGCATAAGCATGTAACATCAATTAATAATTTTCTCATATGAGATTGAGGATATATGTCCAAAACTGAAACTTCCACCATGGATCATGGCTTTAGTTAGCGGCCCAATGTTCTTCTCTAACAATATGCATGCTTAACCATAGGGTGGTAGATCTCTCTTACTTCGGACAAGACGGACATGCATAGCAACTCACATGAAATTCAACAATGAATAGTTGATGGCGTCCCCAGTGAACATGGTTATCGCACAACAAGCAACTTAATAAGAGATAAAGTGCATAATTACATATTCAATACCACAATAGTTTTTAAGCTATTTGTCCCATGAGCTATATATTGCAAAGGTGAATGATGGAATTTTAAAGGTAGCACTCAAGCAATTTACTTTGGAATGGCGGAAAATACCATGTAGTAGGTAGGTATGGTGGACACAAATGGCATAGTGTTGTTTGGCTCAAGGATTTGGATGCATGAGAAGTATTCCCTCTCGATACAAGGTTTAGGCTAGCAAGGTTGTTTGAAGCAAACACAAGCACGAACTAGTACAGCAAAACTCACATAAAAGACATATTACAAGCATTATAAAACTATACATCGTCTTCCTTGTTGTTCAAACATCTTACTAGAAAATATCTAGACTCTAGAGAAACCACTCATGCAAACCCAAATTTTAACAAGCTCTATGTATTTCCTCACTAATGGGTGCAAGGTATATGATGCAAGAGCTTAAACAAGAGCACAACAATTGCCAAGTATCACATTATTCAAGACATCACACCAATTTCTACATGTAGCATTTTCCAATTCCAACCATATAATAATTTAACGAAGCAGTTTCAACCTTCGCCATGAATATTATGAGCTAAGAACACATGTGTTCATACGAACCAGCGGAGCGTGTCTCTCTCCCACACAAGCATTTATTCAAACACAAACAAAAACAAAAGCATACAGACGCTCCAAGTAAAGCACATAAGATGTGACCGAATAAAAATATAGTTTCAAGAGAAGGAACCTGATAATTTGTCGATGAAGAAGGGGATGCCTTGGGCATCCCCAAGCTTAGACGCTTGAGTCTTCTTGAAATATGCAGGGATGAACCACCGGGGCATCCCCAAGCTTAGAGCTTTCACTCTTCTTGATCATAGTATATCATCCTCCTTTCTTGACCCTTGAAAACTTCCTCCACACCAAACTCGAAACAACTCATTAGAGGGTTAGTGCACAATAAAAATTAACATATTCAGAGGTGACACAATCATTCTTAACACTTCTGGACATTGCATAATGCTACTGGACATTAGTGGATCAAAGAAATTCATCCAACATAGCAAAAGAGGCAATGCGAAATAAAAGGCAGAATCTGTCAAAACAGAACAGTTCGTATTTACGAATTTTAAAATGGCACCAGACTTGCTCAAATGAAAATGCTCAAATTGAATGAAAGTTGCATACATATCTGAGGATCATGCACGTAAATTGGCTTAATTTTCTGAGCTACCTACAGGGAGGTGGACCCAGATTCGTGACAGCAAAGAAATCTGGAACTGCGCAGTAATCCAAATCTAGTACTTACTTTTCTATCAACGGCTTAACTTGGCACAACAAAACACAAAACTAAGATAAGGAGAGGTTGCTACAGTAGTAAACAACTTCCAAGACACAAATATAAAACAAAGTACTGTAGCAAAATAACACATGGGTTATCTCCCAAGAAGTTCTTTCTTTATAGCCATTAAGATGGGCTCAGTAGTTTTAATAATCCATTCGCGGGAAATAGTATTTGAAGCAAAAGAGAGCTTCAAGAGGCAAATTCAAAACAAATTTAAGTCTAACATGCTTCCTATGAATAGGAATCTTGTAAATAAACAAGTTCATGAAGAGCAAAGTAACAAGCATAGGAAGATAAAACAAGTGTAGCTTGAAAAATTTCAGCACATAGAGAGGTGTTTTAGTAACATGAAAATTTTTGCAACCATATTTTCCTCTCTCATAATAACTTTCAGTAGCATCATTGATGAAATCCACAATATACCCATCACTTAAAACATTCTTATCATGGTTCATATGCATAGAAGTATCATTAATTTTGGCATAAGAAGAGTTATTCTCATTAATAGTAATTGGAGCAAGATTATTATCAAGAATTTGAACATGGTAAACAAGTTGCATATTAAAAGAATTGTTTTTGGTAATCCAATCATGACTATGACAAGTTTCATAAGGATAATTATAACCTATATCATAGCATTCTTTATAATAATCATCAAAGATCGGAGGCACAGTGTCATCATAAGAAATAGAATAGTTATCTTTCACAGTCGGTTTATCTATGACCATACCATCATTGTTATTAGAAGGAGATGTATCAAACACATAATGATCAGTAGCAAAAGGATTTTCAAACACCTCTTCCCCAAGCTTACAGCTTTCTATATTATTATGGGAGGAAGCATGGATAGCACTTGACACTATGGCAATTATTATCATCATTTTCAGAATTAGTTTCCAGAGATTTGCAATATCAAAAGTAGTGTGTTCATTCAAATCATGATTGCTAATGTATGTAAAGGGCATAGGAAGATCATCGTATTCAGATTCATTATCACAATAATCATTAGGAGCAACATACTTACGGTTACCTAGCGTTATCTCATTCACGCGGGGATACGCCGTTACCTCTTTCTTTTTATTCTCCTTTTTCTTCTTCTTCGTTCCCTTCTTCTTCTTCTTCTCTTCCTTCTCCTCATTTCCTTCTTTAGGAGGAAGAGGCTTGAAGGGTAGCTTGTCCGCATAACCTGATTTACTTTCAGAAACAATAGAAGAAACTTGGGAGGATCCCTCCTTTTCATTAATTAGTTGAAAACACACAGCGGTCCTATCATATTTTGGCAAGGTGTCATCTTCTAAAATATTTTGTATGTAAGTATTTGTATGGCTATTATCAATGCAATAAGAAAAACACCCATGCAGGACATCATCAATATCAAGATCACTCATATGTAACAAAGAGATTTTTCTCGACAATTCTTCACACCCCAAAAATAAAGTGAGTTCATCATGCTGATTAGGAGTAATTTCATCATCACAATACAAGTTTGCAGCACTCATTGGGTTCAAGTTATCATTGGAGGAGCATTGAAAATTAAAATGACCCACTTCATGGCAAACTTCACAAATAAAAGGATAGAGGGCACAAACTTTTTTACCAAGATCATCTAGAGCCCTAAGCCACTTTCTAGTTTTTTCATTAATATGATGGATGCAATATTCATCTTTGACTTGATTAATTCCACAGGGTCTATGCATTCCACAAAAATTAACATGCTTATAAGAAATAGCATTCTTAGGAGTTTGAGCATGCTTATTGCAATAATTAACAACAATTTCATTCTTCATGCAAGCCTCTTTAAAAGGTTCATGATACTTATCAAAATTCTTCTTAGGCAATTCAAAATGAGAAGCAAAGGATTTATAAAGATTTGCAGCAACTTGAGAGTCAAGACCATAAGTAGCACTCATATTTCGAAATTTATCGGTATCCATAAAGGCTTCAATGCATTCATAATCATAATTTATACCTGACTCTTTACCTTTGTCGTTCTCCCATCCTTCAGCGTTGTCCTCAATCCGATCAAGAAGATCCCACCTAGCTTCAACCTCCTTGCTTGTGAAAGATCCCTCCGAACACGCGTCCAGATAGTCCTTGTGTTGTCCTGAAAGCCTCGCATAAAAATTGTTAACAATAACATTACGGGGGAGCTCATGAATGGGACATTTGAGCATTAGTGACTTCAGTCTCCCCCACGCTTGAGAAATACTCTCTCCATCACGAGGATAAAAGTTATAAATATAATTCCTATCAATATGCACTTCATGAGGAGGATAAAATTTAGAATAAAAGAGAGATGCAATTTCCTCCCAACCAAGAGAATGTCTATTCTCCAACAATTTATACCAATGCGCCGCTTTACCAGAAAGAGAAACAGAGAATAGCTTCTTCCTCACTTCATCCATAGAGATACCTGCACACTTGAATAACCCGCATAATTCGTGCAAAAACAGTAAATGATCTCTAGGATGGACAGTTCCATCCCCTTTATAGTGGTTGTCCATAACACGTTCAATAATTTTCATAGGTATTTTATACGGAATACTTTCAGCAGGTGGAATTAAAATATCAGAAGCATCATTAGAATCATCGCATATGGGAGATAAAGCATTATCGAGCAAAATATTTCTTCCAAAGCTGAGGAGAAAAACAGATTATCTTTATATAAACTAGCTTCCCCAAGCTTAGACTTTTCCATAGTATTAGCAGTAATTGCATTCATGCTAATAACATCACTACTATCATGCAAATAAGGTTCCATAGGTTTTTTAATTTTCGCATCAAACAATTCTAAATCAGGAAAAAGACTAAAAAGCTCACCAATTTTTTTGTTGTTTTCCATTATGCCTAACTAGTGTAAACAAGAAACAAAAAGTTGCAATTGCAGGATCTAAAGGAAATAGCTTCGAGTACTTACAATGGCGGAAAATAGCTTGGTAGCCGAGGTCCGGAGTGTGAGTACCTTTTACCTTTCCTCCCCGGCAACGGCGCCAGAAAAGTGCTTGATGTCTACGTTCCCGCTCCTTTCCTGTAGACAGTGTTGGGCCTCCAAGAGCAGAGGTTTGTAGAACAGCAGCAAGTTTTTCCTTAAGTGGATCACCCAAGGTTTATCGAACTCAGGGAGGAAGAGGTCAAAGATATCCCTCTCATGCAACCCTGCAACCACAAAGCAAGAAGTCTCTTGTGTCCCCAACACACCTAATAGGTGCACTAGTTCGGCGAAGAGATAGTGAAATACAGGTGGTATGAATAAGTATGAGCAGTAGCAACGGTGCCAGAAAATAGCTTGCGGGCGTGTAGTTGATGGTGGTGGTATTGCAGCAGTAGTAACACAGTAAAACAGTAAACAAGCAGCGATAGCAGTATTTAGGAACAAGGCCTAGGGATTACACTTTCACTAGTGGACACTCTCAACATTGATCACATAGCGGAATAGATAAATGCATACTCTACACTTTTGTTGGATGATGAACACATTGCGTAGGATTACACGAACCCTCAATGCCGGAGTTAACAAGCTCCACAATAATGCTCATGTTTTAGTAACCTTATAGTGTAAGATAGATCAACAGACTAAACCAAGTACTAACATAGCATGCACACTGTCACCTTCATGCATATGTAGGAGGAATAGATCACATCAATATTATCATAGCAATAGTTAACTTCGCAATCTACAAGAGATCATGATCATAGCATAAACCAAGTACTAACACGGTGCACACACTGTCACCTTTACACACGTGCAGGAGGAATAGAACTACTTTAATAACATTGCTAGAGTAGCACATAGATGAATTGTGATACAAACTCATATGAATCTCAATCATGTAAAGCAGCTCATGAGATTATTGTATTGAGGTACATGGGAGAGAGATGAACCACATAGCTACAGCGGAGCCCTCAGCCTCGGAGGTGGATTACTCCCTCCTCATCATAGCAGCAGCGATGGCGGTGAAGATGGCGGTGAAGACGGCGGTGGAGATGGCTCCGGGGGCAATTCCCCGTCCGGCAGGGTGCCGGAACAGAGAGTTCTGTCCCCCGAATTGGAGTTTCGCGACGGTGGCGGCGCCCCTGGAGTCTTTCTGGAGTTTCGTCAATTGGTACTGCGTTTTTAGGTCGAAAGGGCTTTTATAGGCGAAGAGGCGGCGCAGGGGGGCACCTGGGGGCGCCACACCCTAGGCCGGCGCGGCCTAGGCCTGGCCCGCGCCGCCATGTGGTGTGGTGGCCCCCTGGCCCCTCTCCGACTCTTCTTCGGTGTTCTGGATGCTTCCGGGAAAAATAGGAGGTTTGGCGTTGATTTCGTCCAATTCCGAGAATATTGCCCGAACAGCCTTTCTGGAACCAAAAACAGCAGAAAACAGGAACTGGCACTGTGGCATCTTGTTAATAGGTTAGTTCCGGAAAATGCATGAAAATGATATAAAGTGTGAACAAAACATGTTGGTATTGTCATAAAACAAGCATGGAACATCGGAAATTATAGATACGTTGGAGACGTATCAGTGGTCACGAAGAGAGAGAGAGAGAGATAGGTTCCCACGAAGAGACGGATAGGGGTATACTGCCCGTTAGATCAGTGGATCAACGGTTCGTGGAGTCAATCCGTGTGACAACGGCTCAACCAATCAGGATAAGTTTGGGCTTCTCAGAGCATTTGTGACAGTACTTGAGGGCAAAACTGAGTAGTACTAAGAATCCAAGGGCACATAAATAGTAAATAGACTAAGGGATTCAAACAAAAGAATTACAAAATGAAAAATGTGTGTTTTGTACAATATAATTCATATTGGGCTACATAAAATTATTTGCAATTCAAATATACATGAGTGTGACAATTATGGCATCATTTAGACAAACTATGTTTTGGGAAAGATGTTTTGCAAAGGGGTTTGGGTGGAAAACCAATCATCTTCATAGCTACACTAGTGATTCTGAGAAGTGGCAATTTGTGGTAAAACTTGATTTATATATGTTTGTTAAGGTTTTCTAGGTGGCAGGTTGCGTAGGAAGACTCCATGAGTAGTTGCCACTATGTTTTTATTTTTTTGGATTTTTTTGCGCATGAAATGACTCAATTAGCTATGTTAATCTCATTTGTTGACTCTCTTTTGACCAGCTACTTGAGGGTAAAACTGGGTATATTGCACTTGCCGGTCTAAGTCCTCGAGGGGAAAACTGAGTACAGATAAAATTTCTGTATAAGGCCTGAGGTTATAACTGAGTACACCAAACGTCCCAGGGTTAGACTCGTGTAGCGGTGCACGCTGCAGCCGTGCATAGCGGACGCGTGTTGCGGTACACGCCACCTTCGTCTTTATAGAGCCCCTCTTTCTCTCCCTCGACGCACGTTCTCACTGGCTCACTGCAACCGCCTCTCCTGTCCCATCATCTTCTCCACAACCGAAGAAAAAACCCCGAAGAAAACCGCCGGCGATGGAGAAGAATGAGATGCCCATTGTCAGCACATCAGCCGCCGCCCCCGTCCAGGCCCCTGTCGCTGCTTCCAACGTAGCAGCCGGCGCATCGGCCGCCGCCCCCGTCCAGGCCCCTGTCGCTGCTTCCAACGTAGCAGCCGGCGGATCGGCCGCCCCCGTCCAGGCCCCTGTCCCTGCTTCCAACGTAGCAGCCGGCGGATCGGCCGCCGCCCCCGTCCAGGCCCCTGTCGCTGCTTCCAACGTAGCAGCCGGCGCATCGGCCGCCGCCACCGTCCAGTCCCCCGTCGCTTGGGACCCGTACGAACCAGTGCAATACGACGCGCCGGAGAACCCCTACGACACCAGCATCGTCGACAACGAGCCGGAGGTAACCCTTTGTTCCCTTGTTCTTATCTCATTTCAATCATTTTGTGTTAGATCTAGCGTTATTACGGTTCGTCTGTTCCTAGTTCAATCCTTTTGTGTTAGATCTTGCGTTATTACTGTTCGTCTGTTCCTAGTTCGATCCTTTTGTGTTAGATCTTGCGTTATTAGTGTTTGTGATTTGCTTTTGTTTAAGATTTGTGCCGATGATGATGAATATTTGGGCATAAATTGATTCAGGGTTTGGTCAAGAACAATTGGTGTGTACAAATTTGTTGTGCATGATCTTTGGTTTGCTGACTCAAATCCTGGATATAAGTGTGTCCAATGTAACTGAGGCTACCTCTTTTTTTCGAGCCCATATTATCATGCATGATTTTTTGTTCACTCTCTGTTCCATCATCGTTGCAATTGACTCCGTTTTTTTTGCACGATCTTTGGTGCTACGTGACAGGTGCAGAGCAGCGACGTCGACAGCGACGATGAGTCCTTCCACACCAAGACTCGTCACGTCCTCAGGAGGCTGCAGTCCGGCCATTACGATGGCCCCTTTGCTCGAGGCATTTACAAGTGCCCCTTCTGCAACAGGAAGCTCCGCGCCACCGACTTCAACTCCCTGGTGAACCATGCTGAATCCATTGGCAGATGTGGCGCTAGAGTTGGAAGGACCGTGAACGTGCATGCGTATATGGCCAAACACAAAGCACTTGGGATTCACCTGCGCAACCTCCAAGCGAGTCACACGCGCTACCTGGAGGCGTTGAACGTGCCTACTGCACTCTCTGTATGTGACTGCTCTATCTGTAGAGCAGCTTAAATTCATGTAAAATGTAGCTTATGTTGGATCTATCGGTACTACTTTTGGATCTGTCCTGAATATATCTATGCTATGTTGGTTGCTGTATGCAGCTTATCCTGTATTTTCTCTCTGGATTTGTGCCCTAGATTTCCTACCTGATTGGGTAAAAACGAAGGCATAAAGAAATGAATGGCGTTAAAAAATAGAAGGACAAGCTGCTCTAGATTTGCTACCAATTTGGGCTATCAAATATGAATGAGATCGAGCGAGAGAGAGGAAAAAGGTACATTGAAAACTACTAATCTGGGCGAAAGAGACAGAAACCACTCGTGCTCCCGTCCCGGACCCACAAGGCTCCACACGCTACGGCCCCACAAACATGGTCTCGTCCTGTCCCACGCGGTCCCTTCCTACCAGCCCCACACGACGCGGTCCCACACGACGCGACCCCACAAACGACACGACCCCACTCGTCAGCACGGAACGGTCAACTTAACGGATTCCTTCCGTCCGAGCTCCTTCTGCGGGTTCAGACAAGGGCTTGGGGAAAACTGAGGAAAAACTAAGGAGCTGGGGAAAACTGAGTACAACTAAGGACCCGAGGGCACGAAAATAGAAATCCCTTGAAATTACACCTTGTCTCGTGATGATCGGACTTAGGTGTGGTGGATTTGGTTCGTGTGATCACTAAGACAATGCGAGGGATATTGTTTTGAGTGGGAGTTCACCTAGATTTTTAATTATGTTGAATTAAAATTTTAACTCAATTTGTCATAAACTTAGTCTAAACTATTGCAAATATATGTTGTAGAGATGGCGTCCCCAATCAATTTTAACCAGTTCCTAGAGAAAGAAAAGCTTAAGAGCAACGGTAGCAATTTCACCGACTGGTTCCGTCATGTGAGGATCTTCCTCTCTGGCGGAAATCTGCAATTTGTGCTTAATGCACCGCTAGGTGACCCTCCTGCAGAAACTGAAACCGATGAAGTAAAGAATGTTTACGCGACTCGGAAAGCTCGGTACTCTCAAGTTCAGTGTGCCATCCTATGCAGTCTGGAAGCCGATCTTCAAAAACGTTTTGAGCACCACGATCCACATGAGTTGGTCGATGCTGAAAGCTATATTTGAAACTCATGCGGCCGTGGAATGCTATGAAGCATCGAAACACTTCTTCAACTGCATGATGGAAGAAGGCAGCTCCGTTAGTGAGCACATGCTCGCCATGACCGGGCATGCGAAGAAACTCAGTGACTTGGGAATAGTGATTCCTAACAGACTGGGGATTAATCGTGTCCTTCAATCACTGCCACCAAGTTACAAGAACTTTGTGATGAACTACAATATGCAGAACATGAACAAAGAGTTACCTGAACTCTTTGGCATGCTAAAAGCTGCTGAGATTGAGATCAAGAAAGAGCACCAAGTGTTGATGGTCAACAAGACCACCAGTTTCAAGAAACAGGGCAAGTCTAAGGGAAAATTCAAGAAGAGCGGCCTTGTCAAGAAGAAGAAAGAAGGTATATCTGATATACATGTTATAGATGTTTATCTCACTGGTTCTCGTACTAGTACCTAGGTATTTTATACTGGTTCGGTTGCTCATATTTGTAACTCGAAACAGGAACTAAAGAATAAACGAAGACTACTGAAAGATGAAGTGACGATGCGCGTTGGAAACGGATCCAAAGTCGATGTGATCGCTGTTGGCACACTTCCTCTACATCTACCTTCGGGATTAGTTTTAAGCCTAAATAATTGTTATTTTGTACCCGCGTTGAGCATGAACATTATATCTGGATCTTGTTTAATGCAAGACGGTTATTCATTCAAGTCTGAGAATACTGGTTGTTCTATTTTTATGAATAATATCTTTTATGGTCGAGCACCTGAAAAGAATGGCTTATTTCTGTTAGATCTCGATAGTAGTGATACGCATATACATAACATTGATGCTCAGCGAATTAAATTGAATGATAATTCTACTTATATGTGGCACTGTCGTCTTGGTCATATTGGAGTGAAACGCATGAAGAAACTCCATACCGATGGATTACTTGAATCACTTGACTTTGAGTCACTTGATAGATGCGAAGCATGTCTAATGGGAAAAATGACTAAGACTCCATTTTCTGGTATGATGGAGCGAGCTACTGACTTATTGGAAATCATACATACCGATGTGTGCGGACCAATGAGTGTAGCATCGCGTGGTGGTTATCGTTATGTTCTAACCTTCACAGATGATCTGAGTAGATATGGGTATATCTATTTCATGAAACATAAATCCGAAACTTTCGAGAAGTTTAAGAAATTCCAAAGTGAAGTAGAAAATCAACGTAACAAGAAGATTAAATTTCTACGATCTGATCGCGGAGGTGAATATCTGAGTTATGAGTTTGGCATGCATTTAACGAAATGCGGAATACTTTCACAATTTACACCGCCGGGAACACCACAACGAAACGGTGTGTCCGAACGTCGTAATCGAACTCTCTTAGATATGGTTCGTTCTATGATGTCTCTTACTGATTTGCCGTTATCATTTTGGAGTTATGCATTAGAGACAGCCGCATTCACTTTAAATAGAGCACCATCAAAATCCGTAGAAACGACACCGTATGAATTATGGTTTAATAAGAAACCTAAGCTGTCGTTCCTTAAAGTTTGGGGTTGCGAAGCCTATGTAAATAAGTTACAACCGGACAAGCTAGAACCCAAAGCGGAGAAATGCGTCTTCATAGGATACCCTAAGGAAACTATAGGGTACACTTTCTATCACAGATCCGAAGGCAAAATCTTTGTTGCTAAGAACGGAACCTTTCTTGAGAAATAATTTCTCACTAAAGAAGTGACTGGAAGAAAAGTAGAACTCGATGAGATTGATGAATCTTTACTCGTTGATCAGAGTAGCGCAGTACTGGAAGCTGTTCCTGTACCGCCTACACCGGCAACAGAGGAAGCTAATGATAATGATCATGAAACTTCGAACGAGGAAACTACTGAACCTCGCAGATCGACAAGGGAACGTGCCACTCCTGATTGGTATGATCCTTGTCTAAATGTCATGATTGTGGACAACAATGATGAGGACCCTACGACGTATGAAGAAGTGATGATGAGCCCAGATTCCAACAAATGGCAAGAAGCCATGAAATCCGAAATGGGATCCATGTATGATAACAGAGTATGGACTTTGGTAGACTTACCTGATAGCCGCAAGGCTGTCGAGAATAAATGGATCTTCAAGAGAAAAACAGATGCTGATGGTAATATTACTATCTATAAAGCTCGACTTGTCGCAAAGGGTTTCCGAAAAATTCAAGGAGTTGACTACGATGAGACTTTCTCACCTATAGCGAAGCTAAAATCTGTGAGGATTTTGTTAGCAATAGCTGCATTTTTCAATTTTGAGATTTGGCAGATGGATGTCAAAACGGCGTTCCTTAATGGAGACATTGAGGAAGAGTTGTATATGGTACAACCCAAAGGTTTTGTCGATCCTAAAAATGCTGACAAAGTATGCAAACTTCAGCGTTCAATCTATGGACTGAAGCAAGCATCGAGAAGTTGGAACCGACGCTTTGATAAGGTGATCAAAAACTTCGGGTTTATACAGTGTCATGGAGAGGCCTGTATTTACAAGAAAGTGAGTGGGAGCTCTGTAGCATTCCTGATATTATATGTAGATGACATATTATTAATTGGGAATGATATAGAACTATTAAGAAGTGTAAAAGGTTATTTGAATAATAGTTTCTCAATGAAATACCTTGGTGAAGCATCGTATATATTAGGCATCAAGATTTATAGAGATAGATCAAGACGCCTGATGACCCACAAGTATAGGGGATCGCAACAGTCTTCGAGGGAAGTAAAACCCAATTTATTGATTCGACACAAGGGGAGACAAAGAACACTTGGAAGCCTTAACAGCGGAGTTGTCAATTCAGCTGCACCTGGAAACAGACTTGCTCGCAAGGGTTTATCAGTAGTAACAGGTTTATAGCAGTAGCAGAAGTGAAATAACAGCAGCAGAGTAACAAAGACAGCAGTAGTGATTTTAGTAAACAGCAGGATTAAAATACTGTAGGCACGGGGACGGATGACGGGCGTTGCATGGATGAGAGAAACTCATGTAATAATCATAGCAGAGCATTTGCAGATAATAATAAAACGGTGTCCAAGTACAAAGCAATCAATAGGCATGTGTTCCATATATAGTCGTGCGTGCTCGCAATGAGAAACTTGCACAACATCTTTTGTCCTACCAGCCGGTGGCAGCCGGGCCTCAAGGGAAACTACTGGATATTAAGGTACTCCTTTTAATAAAGTACCGGAGCAAAGCATTAACACTCCGTGAACACATGTGATCCTCACATCGCTACCATTCCCTCCGGTTGTCCCGATTTCTGTCACTTCGGGGCCATCGGTTCCGGACAGCGACATGTGTATACAACTTATAGGTAAGACCATAAACAATGAATATCATGATGAAACAATAACATGTTCAGATCTGAGATCATGGCACTCGGGCCCTAGTGACAAGCATTAAGCATAACAAGTTGCAACAATATCATCAAAGTACCAATTACGGACACTAGGCACTATGCCCTAACAATCTTATGCTATTACATGACCAATCTCATCCAATCCCTACCATCCCCTTTGGCCTACAGCGGGGGAATTACTCACACATGGATGGGGGAAACATGGCTGGTTGATGTAGAGGTGTTGGCGGTGATGGCGGCGATGATCTCCTCCAATTCCCCGTCCCGGCGGAGTGCCAGAACGGAGACTTCTGGCTCCCGCGACGGAGTTTCGCGATGTGGCGGCGTTCTGGAGGGTTTCTGGCGACTTCGACTTCTCCCCGTGCGTTTTTAGGTCGAGGCCGATAAATAGTCCGAAGGAGGGCGTCGGAGGCCGGCCGAGGGGGCCACACCACAGGGCCGCGCGGGCCCCCCTGGGCCGCGCCGCCCTATGGTGTGGGGCCCTCGGGCCTCCACCTTAATTGTCCTTCTGGCTCCGTCATTATTCTGGGAAAATAGGGCCTTCTGCATAAATTCCGAGGATTTTCCCGAAAGTTGGATTTCTGCACAAAAACGAGACACCAGAGTAGTTCTGCTGAAAACAGCGTTAGTCCGTGTTAGTTGCATCCAAAATACACAAATTAGAGGCAAAACAATAGCAAAAGTGTTCGGGAAAGTAGATACGTTTTGGACGTATCAACTCCCCCCAAGCTTAGCTTATTGCTTGTCCTCAAGCAATTCAGTTAACAACTGAGCGATAAAAGAACTTTTACGAACACATTTGCTCATATGATGTATATATTCTCATGCTATGGCTAATACTTAAGCAATTCATAATGAGATACATGCAAATAAGATCATCTAACAGCTATGTCAATCATGGAGAGGTACCAACAATTAATAAGAAGCATAATGAATCATGTATATAAGCAAGATTGCAATGTTCATAAGAGAGTATGATAAAGTGGTATCTCGCTTGCCTGTATTTGGTTGGCAAAACATAAATGCCCGGGCACCTTTGGAGTTCATAGAAAGACTAGAAGTAGTGATTGTCAAAGATAAATGCATCAAAGTTATACCACAATCAATCATATTTTGAGACAAGCATATTATACTAAGAATGACAGTTGTGCTCTCAAGATAGTGCTCAAAGAAATAATGGAGACACAACATAAAAGTAAAAGATTGACCCTTCGCGAGAGGGAAGCGAGGGGATTAACATGCGCTAGAGCTTTTCATTTTTATAAAGACAGGAGTAAAATTATTTTGAGAGGTGTTTGTTGTTGTCAACGAATGGTAATGGGTACACTAACTACCTCGCCAACCGGACTTTCAAGAGCGGCTCCCATGAATTATTGCATATTTATTTGGCACTCCTTCCAACCTTTCTTGCACAAACCATGGCTAACCGAATCCTCGGGTGCCTGCCAACAATCTCATACCATGAAGGAGTGCCTTTTTTTATTTTAGTTTTATTATGATGATGACACTCCCCCCAACCTTTGCTTACACAAGCCATGGCTAACCGAATCCTTCGGGTGCCGTCCAACAATCACAAACCATGGAGGAGTGTCTATTTAAGTTAATTAATTCGGGACTGGGAATCCCATTGCCAGCTCTTTTTGCAAAATTATTGGATAAGCGGATGTGCCACTAGTCCATATGAGAGTCCGTCAAAAGTAAATGACAAGGTTGAAAGCTAAACACCACATACTTCCTCATGAGCTATGAAACATAAACACAAATTGAGAAGCATTTTGAAGGTTTTAAAGGTAGCGCATGAGAATTTACTTGGAATGGTTTGAAATGCCATGCATAGGTATTTATGGTGGACACTTTTGGAACAACTTGGTTTTCAGGTGTTTGGAAGCACGAGCAGCGTTCCCGCTCAGTACAAGTGAAGGCTAGCAATAGACTAGGGAGCGACAAATCAAGAGAGCAGTAACTGTCATAATCATGCTTGCGGCAAAATAAATTAACGGAGGCATAAAAGTGATACAAGAACTCTGAAGCAATATAGATCATCGAGGCTTAATTGACTTTTTTGTTCAGTCATAGCATGCGTGAGCATGTGCCAAGTCGATATAAATGAATTATTCAGAGGAGGATACCACAATGCCATACTTACTTATGAATAAAACAATGCAAACAAACATCCATGACATGCTACTCATATTAATAGATTGGAGCTAAACATGAGAGATCATGAACTACTAGACTTTCTCAAATAACATATACTTCACATGAACCAACTAAGCATGCTCATATGGATGAGTATATGTACAAAAATGAAAACAAATAGAGTTCATACCAGCCTCTCACCACAATCAGATTGTCGTAGATCGTCATTATTGCCTTTTCACTTGTGCAACTTGGATAATATGAAATGAAAACCACGCTCCAGCCACCAAAGACCATTGAACTCATAAAGAACTTTACAAAACAAATAAGAACAGCAAATATTTTTGGTGTTTTTGAATTAGAAACAAGAACAAAAGGAAACAAACAAACAAAGTAAAATCTTTTTGGGTTTTCTTATAGCAAACTAGCAATAGAAAATAAAGTGAAACAAATGCAAGAAACCAAAGCAAACAAATGGTGAAGAGAAACAACAGAAATATTTTTGGTCTTTTTGTGTTTTGGGAAAGAAACAAAGCGAAAACAAGAAATAGCAAATTAAAAGAAACACAGAAAAGTGAGATGGCAGAAATCTGCCAAAACCTGACAGCAGTACAGAAATCGATTTTTACAAAAATCTTAAGTTGCTCAGATCGCAAAGTGTTCAACTAATGAAAGTTAGATAACAACCTGGGGAACCTGCACAAAAATTGGCAGCTCAAAATGGCGCTCTGGCTATTTTTGAGAATTTTTACGGTAACATTCCAGAATCTGTTTTCAGGCAGCACTTCCCCAAATATTATCTTCTTCTCATTAGAAAACCACTCAAACGAACAAAAAAAGTATGCACAAGTATCCAGCAACCATAATATGCAAAGAATGAGTGATGCCGGTATACCTCCCCCCAAGCTTAGGCTTTTGGCCTAAGTGGAGTTCAATCCCATCGATCCCATGAGGTAGTGTCTCCGTAGTATGATGAAGATGGATCGTATTCCGGGTATGTGCTAGAAGAAGCACCCGGATATGTGACGGTGTGGTCGTAGGAGGCCCCGGCGTCCTCGGAGTCATGTTGCTGGTGGAAGTATTTTATCTTCAAATGCTCATCCACTTCCTCCTTAGTGCACGACCATGATTGCCTGTCAATACTTAACAAACCCGGTTGGGGAAGAGGGATTTCCTTCTCCTCCCCGTCAGAAAACAACATTCTATACACCATATTATCTAAAGTAGAATCAGTGGTAACAAAATGATGACTCTTCATAGCAACAATATCAAGTTTCCTAGGGGCCAATGGCACATCATTAGGATCAATAGGAAGATTTAGATATGTTAAAACGCGCAGTGCAATGGTTCCTCCAAAAATAGGCCCCCTGGTAGTCAGGCGGCGAGCAATAAGAGCACCAAGGTGATAAGATGTCTGACCAGTAAGTGCAATATTCAAGAAAGCAAGATGGTAACTAGAAATGTTGCTAGTGTTCTCCCTACCAAGAATGCTAGTAGCAATGTAGTATGCAAAATACTTAATGGCAGGGAGTTGAATGTTCCTTATCTTGCCACGCTGAATGGTGCGACAATCATCATTGGTAATCCCTCGATAGAGCTCCAACAAGTCCCGGGGGTTGTCATCAATCCTACTTGCTGTACCTACAGGGGCAATATCCAAGGCACGACAAAAATCCTTCAATTGCATAGTAACAGGGTTACCATAGATCCTGAATGCAACCGTCGGCTCATATTGTTTGTTGTTGAACTGGAAACTCTCGACGAAGATTTTGGTGAGCATATAGTATTGCTCCCTTTCATCTCCCATATAGGTGGTTAACCCTGCCCTGTTGACAAGGGTTAAGAAATCCTCCAATATCCCTGCATTCCTTAGAAAATCATAGCATGGAAAAGTAGAAGCATTAGGAGGCCCGTTGTCCTCTTCGGGCGCAAAGCTAGGCGCGATGATGTCTTCATTGTATGATCGCCTAATCCGGGTGGCGGCCCTAGAAGGCCTCCCGGTGCTGGTTGTCCCTTTCTTGAACAACTCTCCAAAGTTGAACTTCTTCATAGCTTCTCTGAAATTTTCAACAAATGATATAAAAATTTGATTTGGTGACATATAATTGAGGGAAACTACCATAGGAACTTGCTAGAGTACTAATCATGCATCAAAACTAGTTTCTACCACTTAGAACAAGCATGCAAGCTCACTAAACATGTTACCTACAGCAGCAAAATATTCAAGATATACTCAACCAAACAAAATTCTACTTGGATGGGTGGAGGAGTCACATACCGAAGAGCAAATGTGCCAAATTTCAGACAGAAATCTAGGCTGAGCAAAGAGATCGAGAAATCTGGAGCTCTGGAGCAAAAACGCGAGTGAGAGGAACTTGGTACGAGTTTTTTCGGGAGAGAGAAGGTGCTGGGAGAAAGAGATGACAAAGTGGGGCAAAGGGGGGCCCACACCACATGGTGGCGCGGCCACCTCCTTGGCCGCGCCGGCCTGTGGTTTGGCGCCCTCTGGTGCCCCACAGGTCATCCTCTGGTGCTCCCAGGTGCCTCGTCGAAAAATAGGACCAATGGTATAATTTTTGTGAATTTTTGAAAACTTTGAAAAATGCATATTTCTGGATATTTACTTTATTATTACTGGCCAGGAAATTTTTTGAAATCTTCAAATAACTAAGGAACTTTGCAAATTAAAAACGCTACAGCAACTAGAGCAAGTGGAGGAAGAAAGAGATGTTGTTTACCCTCTCTATGCATGTAAAAGGTATTTGTTAACAAGGTTGATCAAGTCTTGTCACCAAATAAATTTTACAAAGCATAAGAAGAAATAAACCTCAAATCAATCATGTTACCTTGAATTGTATTGATATGGATCCAATCACAAGAGTTTGATATTCTTCCTTAGGCTCATATATAGGACAATCAATAGTTCCCACTTTGATAGTTCTCACATTAGAAATAGTATTAACTCCACATACTTTATCAATCTTCTTGGGGAAATAGACGGTATGCTCTTTATCATCAACATTGAAAGTAACCTTTCCTTTATTGCAATCAATAACAGCCCCTGCGGTGTTAAGAAAAGGTCTCCCAAGAATAATAGACATATTATCATCGTCAGGCATTTCCAACACAACAAAATCAGTTAATATCAAGCAGTTAGTAGTAACTTGAACAGGAACATTCTCACATATACCAACAGGAATAGCAGTAGATTTATCAGCCATTTGCAAAGATATATCAGTAGGTATCAACTTATCTAAGTAAAGTCTCTTATAAAGAGAAAAAGGCATAATACTAACACCGGCTCCCAAGTCACATAGAGCAGTTTTAACATAATTATTCTTAATAGAACAAGGAATAGTAGGTATACCTGGGTCGCCCAACTTCTTTGGAACTTTGCCATTGAAAGAGTAATTAGCAAGCATAGTGGAAATTTCCTCATTGGGGATTTTCCTTTTGTTAGTAACAATATCTTTCATATACTTTGAATAAGGAGGCAATTTAATAGCATCAGTCAAAGGGATTTGCAAGAATAAAGGTTTCATCCAATCGCAAAATTTATTATAGTGTTCTTCTTCCTTTGATTTTAATTTCTTAGCAGGAAAAGGCATTTGCTTTTGCACCCAAGGTTCTCTTTCATTACCATGTTTCTCAGCAATAAAATCTTCTTTAGTATACTTTTTATTTTTAGCATGCTTTTCAGGTTCTTCTTCAACCTCTTCTTTATCAGGAGTATCATTCTTATCATTATCATGTTCATTACCACTTTCAGTTTCAGCATCAGAAATAGAAATACTATTAGGATCATTAACAGGTTCAGAGGATTCTACAACATTTTTATGCTTCTTCTTCTTTTTCTTCCTAGA
The DNA here is from genome assembly GCF_019359855.2 of Lolium perenne. Classification (NCBI taxonomy): domain Eukaryota; kingdom Viridiplantae; phylum Streptophyta; class Magnoliopsida; order Poales; family Poaceae; genus Lolium; species Lolium perenne. The sequence goes on along the minus strand of NC_067246.2, from coordinate 185,645,067 downwards.
ATGAGCACTAGGTTCAATGTGTTGAGAATCTTGTTCAATTCTTTTGGGATGCCCTTCAGGATATAGAGGATCCTGGGTAGAGACACCACCTCTAGTTGTTACTTCATAAGCATGTTTCTCTTTAGAATTATTCCCTAACAGGTCATTTTGCACTTTAGTGAGTTGATCAATTTGAGTTTGAATCATATGAAAATGTTTAACAAGCATCTTAACATCATTGGAGGTTCTCTCCACAATATCATGCAATTCACTAATAGCTCGAGAATTTTCCATTAAATGATTCTCTACTCTCATATTAAAATTTTCTTGCTTAACAATATAATTATCAAACTCATCTAAGCATTGTGCAGGAGGTTTCGAATACGGAATATCTTCCCTAGTAAAGCGTTGAAGGGAGTTTACCTCAATCATGGATGAAGGGGGAATTATCTCACATATATCTTCTATAGGAGGTAGATTCTTCACATCTTCAGATTTAATACCTTTCTCCTTGAGAGACTTCTTGGCTTCCCTCATATCTTCATCATTCAATTTAATTAAACCCCTCTTCTTCAATATTGGCGTTGGAGTTGGTTCAGGCGTAGTCCAATCATCATGATTCCGACTTATTTTAGCCAATAATTCTTCAGCGTCGTCTGGAGTTCTTTTCCTGAAAACACAACCAGCACAACTATCCAGGTATGCCCTAGACTCAATGGTTAGTCCACTATAAAATATATCAAGTAAATCATGCTTTTCCAGATCATGCTCAGGCCGAGCTCTAATAAGAGAGCAAAACCTCGCCCAAGCCTCAGGCAATTTCTCTTCATCTCCCTGGTCAAAATTATAAATTCTCTGCAAAGCAATATGTTGAGCACTAGCAGGAAAGTATTTGCGGAAGAAAACATCAAGCAATTCTTTTGGACTTTTAATAGAATTAGGTGGCAAATTATTATACCAAGTTTTAGCGTCATCCTTTAATGAGAATGGAAAGATTTTAGCAACAAAGTAAGTACGCATCTTGACATCATCAGAAAACAAGCTACTAAGAGTAGATAACTCAGTCATGTGTTCAACAGCACTTTCTTTTTCAGTACCACAAAAGGGTGTTTTCTCAACAATAGCTATATGAGATAGATCAAGAGAAAAATCATAATCTTTATCCCTAATGTTTATAGGAGATGTGGCAAACTTAGGATCAGGAGACAGTTTATATCTAACAGCATGTTCTGCAAGCAACTTTTTAATTTTTCTTGCATCAGTAGTAGCATTGCATTTTTCAATAAAATCATCATTAAGCTCCACATAATCTTCATCAGGATCATCACTAAAATAATCAAGTTCAGGTGAACTAACAGGTGTAGTAGCATTAGGAGTTTCAGTATTTTCAATTTGTCTAGACCTAGCAATTGTAGCATCTAGAAAAGATCCCAATGAACCACTATCATCAAGCACAGTAGAAATATTATCAATATTATGAGAGTGTTCAGATTTAGCAGATGTACCCGCATGCGAAGCATGTGGCGGTGAAACAAGTTTATCAATCACAGATGGTGAATCAAGTGCGACGAGAGGTATTCAGAATTGTACCTTTTCTTGTAGTGGATGGTAATATGGCGATCTTAGTATCGCGAGGTTTACCCATGATGGAGAATTTGCAGCGAACAATATTAATCCAAGTGAACTTCCAAATAAAGCTATGCTCCCCGGCAACGGCGCCAGAAAATAGTCTTGATGACCCACAAGTATAGGGGATCGCAACAGTCTTCGAGGGAAGTAAAACCCAAGTTATTGATTCGACACAAGGGGAGACAAAGAACAGTTGGTCGCCTTCACAGCGGAGTTGTCAAGTCAGCTGCACCTGGAAACAGACTTGCTCGCAAGGGTTTATCAAGAGTAACAGGTTTATAGCAGTAGCAGAAGTGAAATAACGACAGAGTAACAAAGACAGCAGTAGTGATTTTAGTAAACAGCAGGATTAAAATACTGTAGGCACGGGGACGGATGACGGGCGTTGCATGGATGAGAGAAACTCATGTAATAATCATAGCAGGGCATTTGCAGATAATAATAAAACGGTGTCCAAGTACAAAGCAATCAATAGGCATATGTTCCATATATAGTCGTGCGTGCTCGCAATGAGAAACTTGCACAACATCTTTTGTCCTACCAGCCGGTGGCAGCCGGGCCTCAAGGGAAACTACTGGATATTAAGGTACTCCTTTTAATAAAGTACCGGAGCAAAGCATTAACACTCCGTGAACACATGTGATCCTCACATCGCTACCATTCCCTCCGGTTGTCCCGATTTCTGTCACTTCGGGGCCATCGGTTCCGGACAGCGACATGTGTATACAACTTATAGGTAAGACCATAAACAATGAATATCATGATGAAACAATAACATGTTCAGATCTGAGATCATGGCACTCGGGCCCTAGTGACAAGCATTAAGCATAACAAGTTGCAACAATATCATCAAAGTACCAATTACGGACACTAGGCACTATGCCCTAACAATCTTATGCTATTACATGACCAATCTCATCCAATCCCTACCATCCCCTTTGGCCTACAGCGGGGGAATTACTCACACATGGATGGGGGAAACATGGCTGGTTGATGTAGAGGTGTTGGCGGTGATGGCGGCGATGATCTCCTCCAATTCCCCGTCCCGGCGGAGTGCCAGAACGGAGACTTCTGGCTCCCGCGACGGAGTTTCGCGATGTGGCGGCGTTCTGGAGGGTTTCTGGCGACTTCGACTTCTCCCCGTGCGTTTTTAGGTCGAGGCCGATAAATAGTCCGAAGGAGGGCGTCGGAGGCCGGCCGAGGGGGCCACACCACAGGGCCACGCGGGCCCCCCCTGGGCCGCGCCGCCCTATGGTGTGGGGCCCTCGGGCCTCCACCTTAATTGTCCTTCTGGCTCCGTCATTATTCTGGGAAAATAGGGCCTTCTGCATAAATTCCGAGGATTTTCCCGAAAGTTGGATTTCTGCACAAAAACGAGACACCAGAGCAGTTCTGCTGAAAACAGCGTTAGTCCGTGTTAGTTGCATCCAAAATACACAAATTAGAGGCAAAACAATAGCAAAAGTGTTCGGGAAAGTAGATACGTTTTGGACGTATCAACGCCTAATAGGGCTATCACAGAGTACATACCTGGACAAGATTCTAAAGAAGTTTAGAATGGACGAAAGTAAGAAAGGGTTCTTACCTATGTTACCAGGCAAGGTCTTGAGTAAGACTCAAGGACCAGCTACGGCAGAAGAAAGAGAAAGGATGAGTCAGATCCCCTATGCCTCGGCAGTAGGCTCTATCATGTATGCCATGCTATGTACTAGACCGGATATTGCACATGCTGTTAGTTTGACTAGCAGATATCAAAGTGATCCAGGGATGGAACACTGGACAGCGGTCAAGAATATCCTGAAGTACTTGAAAAGAACTAAGGATATATTTCTTTGTTATGGAGGTGACCAAGAGCTCGTTGTAACAAGTTACACCGATGCAAGTTGGAACACTAATCCTGATGACTCTAAGTCACAGTGTGGGTACGTGTTTATATTGAATGGTGCTGCAGTAAGCTGGGCAAGCTCGAAGCAGTGCACGGTGGGGAAGTCTTCAACAGAATCAGAGTACATAGCGGCTTCAGAGGCTTCATCAGAAGTGGTATGGATGAATAGGTTCATTGTAGAGCTCGGTGTGGTTCCTAGTGCATTGGACCCACTAGTCATCTATTGTGACAACATGGGTGCCATCGCCAATGCACAAGAACCAAGGTCACACAAGAGGCCGAAGCATATCAAGCTGCGTTATCACTCGATTCGCGAGTACATCGAAGATGGAGAAGTAAAGATTTGCAAAGTACACACTGATCTGAATGTAGCAGATCCGTTGACTAAAGCTCTCCCTAGGGCAAAGCATGACCAACACCAGAATGCCATGGGTGTTAGGTACATTACAATGTAATCTAGGTTATTAACTCTAGTGCAAGTGGGAGACTGTTGGAGATATGCCCAAGAGGCAATAATAAAAGTGGTTATTATATATCTTTATGTTTATGATAAATGTTTATATACCATGCTATAATTGTATTAACCGAAACATTGATACATGTGTGATATGTAAACAACAAAGAGTCCCTAGTATGCCTCTTAACTAGCTTGTTGATTAATGGATGATTAGTTTCATAATCATGAACATTGGATGTTCTTAATAACAAGGTTATATCATTATATGAATGATGTAATGGACACACCCAATTAAGCGTAGCATAAGATCACGTCATTAAGTTATTTGCTATAAGCTTTCGATACATAGTTACCTAGTCCTTATGACCATGAGATCATGTAAATCACTTATACCGGAAAGGTACTTTGATTACATCAAACGCCACTGCGTAAATGGGTGGTTATAAAGGTGGGATTAAGTATCCGGAAAGTATGAGTTGAGGCATATGGATCAACAGTGGGATTTGTCCATCCCGATGACGGATAGATATACTCTGGGCCCTCTCGGTGGAATGTCGTCTAATGTCTTGCAAGCATATGAATAAGTTCATAAGATACCACATACCACGGTACGAGTAAAGAGTACTTGTCAGGAGACGAGGTTGAACAAGGTATAGAGTGATACCGATGATCAAACCTCGGACAAGTAAAATATCGCGTGACAAAGGGAATTGGTATCGTATGTGAATGGTTCATTCGATCACTAAAGTCATCGTTAAATATGTGGGAGCCATTATGGATCTCCAGATCCCGCTATTGGTTATTGGTCGGAGAGAGTACTCAACCATGTCCGCATAGTTCGCGAACCGTAGGGAGACACACTTAAGGTTTGATGTTGAAATGGTAGAACCAATAGCGGAATGGAGTTCGAAGTATTGTTCGAAGTCTCGGATGGGATCCTGGACATCACGAGGAGTTTCGGAATGGTCCGGAGAATAAGATTCATATATAGGAAGTCATTTTATAAGATTTAAAATGATCCGGAAGATTTTATGGAAGGTTCTAGAAAAGTCCGGAAGAAATCAATTTGGAAGGCGGAGTCCCGAAGGGACTCCACCTCCCATGGCCGGCCAACCCTAGAGGGGGGAGTCCAAGGTGGACTCCACCAAGGGGGCCGGCTGATACGCGTACAGCACGCGTCCGTTGGGAACCCCAAGAGGAAGGTGTGATGCGTACAGCGGCAAGTTTTCCCTCAGTAAGAAACCAAGGTTTATCGAACCAGTAGGAGCCAAGAAGCACGTTGAAGGTTGATGGCGGCAAGATGTAGTGCGGCGCAACACCAGGGATTCCGGCGCCAACGTGGAACCTGCACAACACAACCAAAGTACTTTGCCCCAACAAAACAGTGAGGTTGTCAATCTCACCGGCTTGCTGTAACAAAGGATTAGATGTATAGTGCGGATGATGATTGTTTGCAGAGAACAGTAGAACAAGTATTGCAGTAGATTGTATTCGATTAAAAGAATGGACCGGGTCCACAGTTCACTAGTGGTGTCTCTCCCATAAGATAAATAGCATGTTGGGTGAACAAATTACAGTTGGGCAATTGACAAATAGAGAGGGCATGACAATGCACATACATGATATGATGAGTATTGTGAGATTTAATTGGGCATTACGACAAAGTACATAGACCGCTATCCAGCATGCATCTATGCCTAAAAAGTCCACCTTCAGGTTATCATCCGAACCCCTTCCAGTATTAAGTTGCAAACAACAGAAAATTGCATTAAGTATGGTGCGTAATGTAATCAATAACTACATCCTCGGACATAGCATCAATGTTTTATCCCTAGTGGCAACAGCACATCCACAACCTTAGGGGTTTCTGTCACTCCCCCAGATTCAATAGAGGCATGAACCCACTATCGAGCATAAATACTCCCTCTTGGAGTTACAAGCATCAACTTGGCCAAAGCATCTACTAGTAACGGAGAGCATGCAAGATCATAAACAACACATAGGTAATAGATTGATAATCAACATAACATAGTATTCTCTATCCATCGGATCCCAACAAACACAACATATAGTATTACAGATAGATGATCTTGATCATGTTAGGCAGCTCACAAGACCCGACAATGAAGCATAATGAGGAGAAGACAACCATCTAGCTACTGCTATGGACCCATAGTCCAGGGGTGAACTACTCACTCATCACTCCGGAGGCGACCATGGCGGTGTAGAGTCCTCCGGGAGATGAATCCCCTCTCCGGCAGGGTGCCGGAGGCGATCTCCTGAATCCCCCGAGATGGGATTGGCGGCGGCGTCTCTGGAAGGTTTTCCATATCGTGGCTCGCGGTACTGGGGGTTTCGCGACGAAGGCTATAAGTAGGCGGAGGAGATAGGTCAAGGGGCGATGCGAGGGGCCCACACACTAGGTCGGCGCGGCCAGGGCTTGGGCTGCGCCGCCCTGGTGCCTGGCCACCTCGTGGCCCCACTTCGTATCCTCTTCGGTCTTCTGGAAGCTTCGTGTGAAAATAGGCCCCTGGGCGTTGATTTCGTCCAATTCCTAGAATATTTCCTTACTAGGATTTCTGAAACCAAAAACAGCAGAAAACAGCAACTGGCTCTTCGGCATCTCGTTAATAGGTTAGTGCCGGAAAATGCATAAATATGACATAAAGGATGCATAAAACATGTAGATATCATCAATAATGTGGCATGGAACATAAGAAATTATCGATACGTCGGAGACGTATCAGCATCCCCAAGCTTAGTTTCTGCTCGTCCCGAGCAGGTAAACGATAACAAAGATAATTTCTGGAGTGACATGCCATCATAACCTTGATCATACTATTGTAAGCATATGTAATGAATGCAGCGATCAAAACAATGTAAATGACATGAGTGAACAAATGAATCATATAGCAAAGACTTTTCATGAATAGTACTTCAAGACAAGCATCAATAAGTCTTGCATAAGAGTTAACTCATAAAGCAATAATTTCATAGTAGAGGTATTGAAGCAACACAAAGGAAGATTAAGTTTCAGCGGTTGCTTTCAACTTGTAACATGTATATCTCATGGATATTGTCAATGTAAAGTAATATAACAAGTGCAATATGCAAGTATGTAGGAATCAATGCACAGTTCACACAAGTGTTTGCTTCTTAAGATGGAGAGAAATAGGTGAACTGACTCAACATAAAAGTAAAAGAATGGCCCTTCGCAGAGGGAAGCATCGATTGCTATATTTGTGCTAGAGCTTTGATTTTGAAAACAAGAAACAGATTTGTCAACGGTAGTAATAAAGCATATGTGTTATGTAAATTATATCTTACAAGTTGCAAGCCTCATGCATAGTATACTAATAGTGCCCGCACCTTGTCCTAATTAGCTCGGATTACCTGGATTATCATTGCAATGCATATGTTTTAACCAAGTGTCACAAAGGGGTACCTCTATGCCGCCTGTACAAAGGTCTAAGGAGAAAGCTCGCATTGGATTTCTCGCTATTGATTATTCTCAACTTAGACATCCATACCGGGACAACATAGACAACAGATAATGGACTCCTCTTTTATGCATAAGAATTCAACAACAATTAATTTTCTCATATGAGATTGAGGATGTTTGTCCAAAACTGAAACTTCCACCATGGATCATGGCTTTAGTTAGCGGCCCAATGTTCTTCTCTAACATTATGCATGCTCTAACCATTTTAGTGGTAAATCTCCCTTACTTCAGACAAGACGGACATGCATAGCAACTCACATGATATTCAACAAAGAGTAGTTGATGGCGTCCCCAGGAACATGGTTATCGCACAACAAGCAACTTAATAAGAGATAAAGTGCATAAGTACATATTCAATACCACAATAGTTTTTAGGCTATTTGTCCCATGAGCTATATATTGTAAAGATAAAGAATGGAAATTTTAAAGGTAGCACTCAAGCAATTTACTTTGGAATGGCGGAGAAATACCATGTAGTAGGTAGGCATGGTGGACACAAATGGCATAGTGGTTGGCTCAAGGATTTGGATGCATGAGAAGTATTCCCTCTCGATACAAGGCTTAGGCTAGCAAGGTTTATTTGAAACAAACACAAGGATGAACTGGTGCAGCAAAACTCACATAAAAGACATATTGTAATCATTATAAGACTCTACACCGTCTTCCTTGTTGTTCAAACTCAATACTAGAAATTATCTAGACCTTAGAGAGACCAATTATGCAAACCAAATTTTAGAAAGCTCTATGTATTTATTCATTAATAGGTGCAAAGTATATGATGCAAGAGCTTAAACATGAGCACAACAATTGCCAAGTATCACATCATCCAAGACATTATAGCAATTACTACATGTATCATTTTCCGTTTCCAACCATATAACAATTTAACGAAGAAGATTCAACCTTCGCCATGAATATTATGAGTAAAGCCTAAGGACATATTTGTCCATATGCAACAGCGGAGCGTGTCTCTCTCCCACACAATGAATGCTAGGATCCATTTTATTCAAACAAAACAAAAACAAAAACAAACAGACGCTCCAAGCAAAGTGCATAAGATGTGATGGAATAAAAATATAGTTTCACTAGAGGAACCTGATAATGTTGTCGATGAAGAAGGGGATGCCTTGGGCATCCCCAAGCTTAGACGCTTGAGTCTTCTTGATATATGCAGGGGTGAACCACCGGGGCATCCCCAAGCTTAGAGCTTTCACTCTCCTTGATCATGTTGTATCATCTCCCTCTCTTGATCCTTGAAAACTTCCTCCACACCAAACTCAAAACAACTCATTAGAGGGTTAGTTCACAATTAAAATTTACATGTTCAGAGGTGACATGATCATTCTTAACACTTATGGACATTGCACAAAGCTACTGAAAGTCAATAGAATCGAAAAATCCATCGAGCATAGCAAAACAGGCAATGCGAAATAAAAGGCAGAATCTGTCAAAACAGAACAGTTCGTAAAGACGAATTTTATTGAGGCACCAGACTTGCTCAAATGAAAATGCTCAAATTGAATGAAAGTTGCGTACATATCTGGGGATCACTCACGTAAATTGGCATAATTTTCTGAGTTACCTACAGAGAATTAGTCCCAGATTTGTGACAGCAAAGAAATCTGTTTCTGCGCAGTAATCCAAATCTAGTATGAACCTTACTATCAACGACTTTACTTGGCACAACAATGCACAAAACTAAGATAAGGAGAGGTTGCTACAGTAGTAACAACTTCCAAGACTCAAATATAAAATAAAGGTACTGTATTAAAAACATGGGTTGTCTCCCATAAGCGCTTTTCTTTAACGCCTTTCAGCTAGGCACATAAAGTGTATATCAAGTATTATCAAGAGACGAAACATCAACATCATAATTTGTTCTAATAATAGAATCAAAAGGTAACTTCATTCTCTTTCTAGGGAAGTGTTCCATACCTTTCTTGAGAGGAAACTGATATTTAATATTACCTTCCTTCATATCAATGATAGCACCAACAGTTCGAAGAAAAGGTCTTCCCAATATAATGGGACAAGATGCATTGCATTCAATATCCAAGACAACAAAATCAACGGGGACAAGGTTATTGTTAACGGTAATGCGAACATTATCAACTCTCCCCAAAGGTTTCTTTGTAGAATTATCAGCAAGATTAACATCCAAATAACAATTTTTCAATGGTGGCAAGTCAAGCATATTATAGATTTTCTTAGGCATAACGGAAATACTTGCACCAAGATCACATAAAGCATTACAATCAAAGTCATTGACCTTCATCTTAATGATGGGCTCCCAACCATCCTCTAGCTTCCTAGGAATAGAAGTTTCGCGTTCTAGTTTCTCTTCTCTAGCTTTTATGAGAGCATTTGTAATATGTTTCGTGAAAGCCAAATTTATAGCACTAGCATTAGGACTCTTAGCAAGTTTTTGTAAGAACTTTATAACTTCAGAGATGTGGTAATCATCAAAATCTAAACCATTATAATCTAAAGCAATGGGATCATCATCCCCAATGTTGGAAAAAATTTCAGCAGTTTTATCACAGGCAATTTCAGCAGTTTTAGCAGTTTCAGGCAGTTTTTCACGCTTTGCATCAGAAGTGGAAATATTGCCAACACCAATTCTTTTACCATTATTAGTAGGAGGTGCAGCAACATGTGTAGCATTAGCATTACTAGTGGTGGTAATAGTCCAAACTTTAGCTATATTATCTTCTTTCTCATTTTCTTCTTTCTCCCACCTAGCACGCAATTCGGCCATCAATCTTATATTCTCATTAATTCTAACTTGGATGGCACTTGCTGTAGTAACAATTTTATTATTATGATTTTCATGAGGCATAACTTTCGATTTCAAAAGATCAACATCAGCAGCAAGACTATCGACTTTAGAAGCAAGTATATCAATTTTCCCAAGCTTTTCTTCAACAGATTTGTTAAAAGCAGTTTGTGTACTAATAAATTATTTAAGCATGGCTTCAAGTCCAGGGGGTGTGTTCCTATTATTGTTGTAAGAATTCCCATAAGAATTACCATAGCCGTTGCCATTATTATAAGGATATGGCCTATAGTTGTTACTAGAATTGTTCCGATAAGCATTGTTGTTGAAATTATTATTTTTAATGAAGTTTACATCAACATGTTCTTCTTGAGCAACCAATGAAGCTAACGGAACATTATTAGGATCAATATTTGTCCTATCATTCATAAGCATAGACATAATAGCATCAATCTTATCACTCAAGGAAGAGGTTTCTTCGACAGAATTTACCTTCTTACCTTGTGGAGCTCTTTCCGTGTGCCATTCAGAGTAATTAATCATCATATTATCAAGGAGCTTCGTTGCTTCACCAAGAGTGATGGACATAAAGGTACCTCCAGCAGCTGAATCCAATAGGTTCCACGAAGAAAAATTCAGTCATGCATAAAAGGTTTGGATGATCATCCAAGTAGTCAGTCCATGGGTTGGGCAATTTTTAACCAAAGATTTCATTCTTTCCCATGCTTGGGCAACATGCTCAGTATCCAATTGTTTAAAATTCATTATGCTACTCCTCAAAGATATAATTTTAGCAGGGGGATAATATCTACCAATAAAAGCATCCTTGCATTTAGTCCATGAATCAATACTATTCTTAGGCAGAGATAGCAACCAATCTTTAGCTCTTCCTCTTAGTGAGAAAGGGAACAATTTTAATTTTATAATGTCACCATCTACATCCTTATACTTTTGCATTTCACATAATTCAACAAAATTATTGAGATGGACAGCAGTATCATCAGAACTAACACCAGAAAATTGCTCTCGCATAACAAGATTTAGTAAAGCAGGTTTAATTTCAAAGAATTCCGCTGTAGTAGCAGGTGGAGCAATAGGTGTGCATAAGAAATCATTATTATTTGTGGTTGTGAAGTCACACAACTTAGTATTTTCAGGAGTACCCATTTTAGCAATAGTAAATAAAGCAAACTAGATAAAGTAAATGCAAGTAACTAATTTTTTTGTGTTTTTGATATAGCAAACAAGATAGTAAATAAAGTAAAACTAGCAACTAATTTTTTTGTGTTTTGATTTAGTGCAGCAAACAAAGTAGTAAATAAAGTAAAGCAAGACAAAAACAAAGTAAAGAGATTGGGATGTGGAGACTCCCCTTGCAGCGTGTCCTGATCTCCCCGGCAACGGCGCCAGAAAAAGAGCTTGATACGTGATGTCTACGTTCCCCCTCCTTTCCTGTAGACAGTGTTGGGCCTCCAAGAGCAGAGGTTTGTAGAACAGCAGCAAGTTTTCCCTTAAGTGGATACCCAAGGTTTATCGAACTCAGGGAGGAAGAGGTCAAAGATATCCCTCTCATGCAACCCTGCAACCACAAAGCAAGAAGTCTCTTGTGTCCCCAACACACCTAATAGGTGCACTAGTTCGGCGAAGAGATAGTGAAATACAGGTGGTATGAATATATATGAGCAGTAGCAACGGTGCCAGAAAATAGCTTGCTGGCGTGTAGTTGATGGTGGTAGTATTGCAGCAGTAGTAACGCAGTAAAACAGTAAACACGCAGCGATAGCAGTATTTAGGAACAAGGCCTAGGGATTACACTTTCACTAGTGGACACTCTCAACATTGATCACATAACAGAATAGATAAATGCATACTCTACACTTTTGTTGGATGATGAACACATTGCGTAGGATTACACGAACCCTCAATGCCGGAGTTAACAAGCTCCACAATAATGCTCATAGTAACCTTTAGTGTAAGATAGATCAACAGATTAAACCAAGTACTAACATAGCATGCACACTGTCACCTTCATGCATATGTAGGAGGAATAGATCACATCAATATTATCATAGCAATAGTTAACTTCGCAATCTACAAGAGATCATGATCATAGCATAAACCAAGTACTAACACGGTGCACACACTGTCACCTTTACACACGTGCAGGAGGAATAGAACTACTTTAATAACTTTGCTAGAGTAGCACATAGATAAATTGTGATACAAACTCATATGAATCTCAATCATGTAAAGCAGCTCATGAGATCATTGTATTGAAGTACATAGGAGAGATTAACCACATAGCTACCGGTACAGCCCCGAGCCTCGATGGAGAACTACTCCCTCCTCATGGGAGCAGCAGCGGTGATGAAGATGGCGGTGGAGATGGCAGCGGTGTCGATGGAGAAGCCTTCCGGGGGCACTTCCCCGTTCCGGCAGCGTGCCGGAACAGAGATCCTGTCCCCCAGATCTTGGCCTCGCGATGGCGGCGGCTCTGGAAGGTTTCTGTGGTTTTCGCCAATCGTCCTGCGTTTTTAGGTCGAAAGGGCTTTTATAGGCGAAGAGGCGGCGCAGGGGGGCACCTGGGGGCGCCACACCCTAGGCCGGCGCGGCCTAGGCCTGGCCCGTGCCGCCATGTGGTGTGGTGGCCCCCTGGCCCCTCTCCGACTCTTCTTCGGTGTTCTGGACGCTTCCGGGAAAAATAGGAGGTTTGGCGTTGATTTCGTCCAATTCCGAGAATATTGCCCGAACAGCCTTTCTGGAACCAAAAACAGCAAAAAATAGAAACTGGCACTGTGGCATCTTGTTAATAGGTTAGTTCCGGAAAATGCATGAAAATGATATAAAGTGTGAACAAAACATGTTGGTATTGTCATAAAACAAGCATGGAACATCGGAAATTATAGATACGTTGGAGACGTATCAGCATCCCCAAGCTTAGTTCCTACTCGTCCTCGAGTAGGTAAACGATAAAAGATAATTTCTGAGGTGACATGCTACCAACATAATCTTAATCATACCATTGTAAAGCATATGAGATGAATGCAGCGATTCGAAACAATGTAAATGCAATGAGTAAACAAGTGAATCATATAGCAAAGACTTTTCATGAATAGTACTTTCGAGACAAGCATCAATAAGTCTTGCATAAGAGTTACTCATAAAGCAATAAATTCATAGTAGAGACATTGAAGCAACACAATGGAAGATTAAGTTTCAGCGGTTGCTTTCAACTTGTAACATGTATATCTCATGGATAGTTGTCAATGCAAAGCAATATAACAAATGCAATAAGCAAGTATATAAGAATCAATGCACAGTTCACACAAATGTTTGCTTCTTGAGGTGGAGAAAGATAGGTGAACTGACTCAACAATAAAAGTAAAAGAATGGTCCTTCAAAGAGGAAAGCATCGATTGCTATATTTGTGCTAGAGCTTTTATTTTGAAAACATGAAACAATTTTGTCAACGGTAGTAATAAAGCATATGTATCATGTAAATTATATCTTACAAGTTGCAAGCCTCATGCATAGTATACTAATAGTGCCCGCACCTTGTCCTAATTAGCTTGGACTACCGGATCATCACAATGCACATGTTTTAACCAAGTGTCGCAAAGGGGTACCTCTATGCCGCCTGTACAAAGGTCTAAGGAGAAAGCTCACATTGGATTTCTCGCTATTGATTATTCTCAACTTAGACATCCATACCGGGACAACATAGACAACAGATAATGGACTCCTCTTTTATGCATAAGCATGTAACAACAATTAATAATTTTCTCATTTGAGATTGAGGATATATGTCCAAAACTGAAACTTCCACCACGGATCATGGCTTTAGTTAGCGGCCCAATGTTCTTCTCTAACAATATGCATGCTTAACCATAAGTGGTAGATCTCTCTTACTTCAGACAAGACGGACATGCATAGCAACTCACATGAAATTCAACAAAGAGTAGTTGATGGCGTCCCCAGTAAACATGGTTATCGCACAACAAGCAACTTAATAAGAGATAAAGTGCATAATTACATATTCAATACCACAATATTTTTTAAGCTATTTGTCCCATGAGCTATATATTGCAAAGGTGAATGATGGAATTTTAAAGGTAGCACTCAAGCAATTTACTTTGGAATGGCAGGAAATACCATGTAGTAGGTAGGTATGGTGGACACAAATGGCATAGTGTTGTTTGGCTCAAGGATTTGGATGCATGAGAAGTATTCCCTCTCGATACAAGGTTTAGGCTAGCAAGGTTGTTTGAAGCAAACACAAGCACGAACTAGTACAGCAAAGCTCACATAAAAGACATATTACAAGCATTATAAGACTATACATCGTCTTCCTTGTTGTTCAAACACCTCACTAGAAAATATCTAGACTCTAGAGAAACCACTTATGCAAACCAAATTTTAACAAGCTCTATGTATTTCTTCACTAATAGGTGCAAAGTATATGATGCAAGAGCTTAAACAAGAGCACAACAATTGCCAAGTATCAAGTTATTCAAGACATCATACCAATTACTACATGTAGCATTTTCCAATTCCAACCATATAACAATTTAACGAAGAGGAAACTTCGCCATGAATATTATGAGCTAAGAACACATGTGTTCATACGAACCAGCGGAGCGTGTCTCTCTCCCACACAAGCATTTATTCAAACAAAAACAAAAACAAGAAACATATTGACGCTCCAAGAAAAGCACATAAGATGTGACCGAATAAAAATATAGTTTCAAGAGAAGGAACCTGATAATTTGTCGATGAAGAAGGGGATGCCTTGGGCATCCCCAAGCTTAGACGCTTGAGTCTTCTTGATATATGCAGGGGTGAACCACCGGGGCATCCCCAAGCTTAGAGCTTTCACTCTTCTTGATCATAGTATATCATCCTCCTCCTTTCTTGACCCTTGAAAACTTCCTCCACACCAAACTCGAAACAACTCATTAGAGGGTTAGTGCACAATAAAAATTAACATATTCAGAGGTGACACAATCATTCTTAACACTTCTGGACATTGCATAATGCTACTGGACATTAGTGGATCAAAGAAATTCATCCAACATAGCAAAAGAGGCAATGCGAAATAAAAGGCAGAATCTGTCAAAACAGAACAGTTCGTATTGACGAATTTTAAAATGGCACCAGACTTGCTCAAATGAAAATGCTCAAATTGAATGAAAGTTGCGTACATATCTGAGGATCATGCACGTAAATTGGCTTAATTTTCTGAGTTACCTACAGGGAGGTGGACCCAGATTCGTGACAGCAAAGAAATCTGGAACTGTGCAGTAATCCAAATCTAGTACTTACTTTTCTATCAACGGCTTAACTTGGCACAACAAAACACAAAACTAAGATAAGGAGAGGTTGCTACAGTAGTAAACAACTTCCAAGACACAAATATAAAACAAAGTACTGTAGCAAAATAACACATGGGTTATCTCCCAAGAAGTTCTTTTCTTTATAGCCATTAAGATGGGCTCAGCAGTTTTAATGATGCACTCGCAAGAAATAGTATTTGAAGCGAAAGAGAGCATCCAGAGGCAAATACAAAACACATTTAAGTCTAACATGCTTCCTATGCATAGGAATCTTGTAAATAAACAAGTTCAAGAAGCATAATGCAACAAGCATAGGAAGATAAAACAAGTGTAGCTTGAAAAATTTCAGCACATAGAGAGGCATTTTAGTAACATGAAAATTTCTACAACCATATTTTCCTCTCTCATAATAACTTTCAGTAGCAACATGAGCAAACTCAACAATATAACCATCACATAAAGCATTCTTATCATGAGTCTCATGCATAAAATTATTACTCTCCACATAAGCATAATCAATTTTATTAATTGTAGTGGGAGCAAATTCAACAAAGTAGCTATCATTATTATTCTCATCAAGTGTAGGAGGCATAGTATAATCACAACAAAATTTACTCTCCATATTAGGTGGAACCAAAAGACCAATATCATTATAATCATCATAAATAGGAGGCAAAGTATCATCAAAGAAAATTTTCTCCTCAATGCTTGGGGGACTAAAAAGATCATGAAAACCAGCTTCCCCAAGCTTAGAATTTTCCATATCATTAGCAACAATGGTATTCAAAGTATTCATGCTAACATGTTCCATGGGTTTTTTAATTTTCGCATTAAACCATTCATGTCTTGACTCAGGAAATAGTACAAAGAGCTCACAGATGTTTTCCATTATGCCTTACTAGTGTAAAACAAGAAACAAAAAGTTGCAATTGCAGGATCTAAAGGAAATAGCTTTGAGTACTTACAACGACGGAAAATAGCTTGGTAGCCGAGGTCCGGAGTGTGAGTACCTTTTACCTTTCCTCCCCGGCAACGGCGCCAGAAAAGTGCTTGATGTCTACGTTCCCCCTCCTTTCCTGTAGACAGTGTTGGGCCTCCAAGAGCAGAGGTTTGTAGAACAGCAGCAAGTTTTCCCTTAAGTGGATACCCAAGGTTTATCGAACTCAGGGAGGAAGAGGTCAAAGATATCCCTCTCATGCAACCCTGCAACCACAAAGCAAGAAGTCTCTTGTGTCCCCAACACACCTAATAGGTGCACTAGTTCAGCGAAGAGATAGTGAAATACAGGTGGTATGAATATATATGAGCAGTAGCAACGGTGCCAGAAAATAGCTTGCTGGCGTGTAGTTGATGGTGGTAGTATTGCAGCAGTAGTAACGCAGTAAAACAGTAAACAAGCAGCGATAGCAGTATTTAGGAACAAGGCCTAGGGATTACACTTTCACTAGTGGACACTCTCAACATTGATCACATAACAGAATAGATAAATGCATACTCTACACTTTTGTTGGATGATGAACACATTGCGTAGGATTACACGAACCCTCAATGCCGGAGTTAACAAGCTCCACAATAATGCTCATATTTTAGTAACCTTTAGTGTAAGATAGATCAACAGATTAAACCAAGTACTAACATAGCATGCACACTGTCACCTTCATGCATATGTAGGAGGAATAGATCACATCAATATTATCATAGCAATAGTTAACTTCGCAATCTACAAGAGATCATGATCATAGCATAAACCAAGTACTAACACGGTGCACACACTGTCACCTTTACACACGTGCAGGAGGAATAGAACTACTTTAATAACTTTGCTAGAGTAGCACATAGATAAATTGTGATACAAACTCATATGAATCTCAATCATGTAAAGCAGCTCATGAGATCATTGTATTGAAGTACATAGGAGAGATTAACCACATAGCTACCGGTACAGCCCCGAGCCTCGATGGAGAACTACTCCCTCCTCATGGGAGCAGCAGCGGTGATGAAGATGGCGGTGGAGATGGCAGCGGTGTCGATGGAGAAGCCTTCCGGGGGCACTTCCCCGTTCCGGCAGCGTGCCGGAACAGAGATCCTGTCCCCCAGATCTTGGCCTCGCGATGGCGGCGGCTCTGGAAGGTTTCTGTGGTTTTCGCCAATCGTCCTGCGTTTTTAGGTCGAAAGGGCTTTTATAGGCGAAGAGGCGGCGCAGGGGGGCACCTGGGGGCGCCACACCCTAGGCCGGCGCGGCCTAGGCCTGGCCCGCGCCGCCATGTGGTGTGGTGGCCCCCTGGCCCCTCTCCGACTCTTCTTCGGTGTTCTGGACGCTTCCGGGAAAAATAGGAGGTTTGGCGTTGATTTCGTCCAATTCCGAGAATATTGCCCGAACAGCCTTTCTGGAACCAAAAACAGCAGAAAACAGGAACTGGCACTGTGGCATCTTGTTAATAGGTTAGTTCCGGAAAATGCATGAAAATGATATAAAGTGTGAACAAAACATGTTGGTATTGTCATAAAACAAGCATGGAACATCGGAAATTATAGATACGTTGGAGACGTATCAATACGCGTACAGCACGCGTCCGTTGGGAACCTCAAGAGGAAGGTGTGATGCATACAGCGGCAAGTTTTCCCTCAGTAAGAAACCAAGGTTTATCGAACCAGTAGGAGCCAAGAAGCACGTTGAAGGTTGATGGCGGCGAGATGTAGTGCGGCGCAACACCAGGGATTCCGGCGCCAACGTGGAACCTGCACAACACAACCAAAGTACTTTGCCCCAACGAAACAGTGAGGTTGTCAATCTCACTGGCTTGCTGTAACAAAGGATTAGATGTATAGTGCGGATGATGATTGTTTGCAGAGAACAATAGAACAAGTATTGCAGTAGATTGTATTCGATTAAAAGAATGGACCGGGGTCCACAGTTCACTAGTGGTGTCTCTCCCATAAGATAAATAGCATGTTGGGTGAACAAATTACAGTTGGGCAATTGACAAATAGAGAGGGCATGACAATGCACATACATGATATGATGAGTATTGTGAGATTTAATTGGGCATTACGACAAAGTACATAGACCTCTATCCAGCATGCATCTATGCCTAAAAAGTCCACCTTCAGGTTATCATCCGAACCCCTTCCAGTATTAAGTTGCAAACAACAGACAATTGCATTAAGTATGGTGCGTAATGTAATCAATAACTACATCCTCGGACATAGCATCAATGTTTTATCCCTAGTGGCAACAGCACATCCACAACCTTAGGGGTTTCTGTCACTCCCCCAGATTCAATAGAGGCATGAACCCACTATCGAGCATAAATACTCCCTCTTGGAGTTACAAGCATCAACTTGGCCAAAGCATCTACTAGTAATGTAGACCATGCAAGATCATAAACAACACATAGGTAATAGATTGATAATCAACATAACATAGTATTCACTATCCATCGGATCCCAACAAACACAACATATAGTATTACAGATAGATGATCTTGATCATGTTAGGCAGCTCACAAGACCCGACAATGAAGCATAATGAGGAGAAGACAACCATCTAGCTACTGCTATGGACCCATAGTCCAGGGGTGAACTACTCACTCATCACTCCGGAGGCAACCATGGCGGTGTAGAGTCCTCCGGGAGATGAATCCCCTCTCCGGCAGAGTGCCGGAGGCGATCTCCTGAATCCCCCGAGATGGGATTGGCGGCGGCGGCGTCTCTGGTTCCGTATCGTGGCTCTCGGTACTGGGGGTTTCGCGACGAAGGCTATAAGTAGGCGGAGGAGAAAGGTCAAGGGGCGACGCGAGGGGGCCACACACTAGGTCAGCGCGGCCAGGGCTTGGGCCGCGCCGCCCGGGTGTCTGGCCACCTCGTGGCCCCACTTCGTATCCTCTTCGGTCTTCTGGAAGCTTCGTGTGAAAATAGGCCCCTGGGCGTTGATTTCGTCCAATTCCGAGAATATTTCCTTACTAGGATTTCTGAAACCAAAAACAGCAGAAAACAGCAACTGGCTCTTCGGCATCTCGTTAATAGGTTAGTGCCGGAAAATGCATAAATATGACATAAAGTATGAATAAAACATGTAGATATCATCAATAATGTGGCATGGAACATAAGAAATTATCGATACGTCGGAGACATATCACCGGCCACCACAACACCACCACCTTGGCCGCACCCCAAGGAGGCCGGCCACCCCCTCTCCCCAAACCCTAGCCGCCCCACTCCTCCCCCTCTCCCGTAACGCTTAGTGAAGCTCCGCCGGAGATCTCCATCGCCACCGCCACCACGCCGTCGTGCTACCGGATTCAAGGAGGAGCTACTACTTCCGCTGCCCGCTGGAACGGGGAGGTGGACGTCGTCTTCATCAACACCGAACGTGTGACCGAGTACGGAGGTGCTGCCCGATCGTGGCACCGTGATCAAGATCTTCTACGCGCTTTTGCAAGCGGCAAGTGATCGTCTACCGCAGCAACAAGAGCCTACTCTTGTAGGCTTTGGAAATCTTCAAGGGTGAGTCTCGATCATCCCCTCGTTGCTACCGTCTTCTAGATTGCATCTTGGCTTGGATTGCGTTCTCGCGGTAGGAAATTTTTTGTTTTCTATGCAACGAATCCCTACAGGGAGATGATACGGGGCGACCTTCAGTCTTCACCGCATCATGTGCTTCATCGCCAAGATGGCACGCTAAGGTGAATCTTCTCCTTTACGCGTGCCTCGAATCGCCTATTTGGGACGATATACTACTTCATACCCCGTCATATCTTGATGATAGGAACCCGACGACAAGTACGGGGAGAAGAGAGGATGCCATGGAGACCCGAGGACGCAAGGCCGATGTCACGGAAGCATGGAAGAGAAGGAGGAAGAAGCGCTGGACGCTCCAGGCCGGAACTTCCGCCCAACATCGCCGGAACTTCCGCCCAGATGCTGTCAAGACTGAAGATGCTCGCACAGCAGAGTTGTGGCCGGAACTTCCGCCCCTGATGGCCGAAACTTCCGCCCGGGACCGGAACTTCCGCCCAGGACGGCCGGAACTTCCGCCCCATCGAATTTCAGCCAGATCTCAGCCCCCTTTGGCTTGTAACTTACCCCTTCATCCCCTTGCCTATAAATAGACACCTACCCCACCTTCATGAGGGAGAGATGATGTTTAGATGAATTGGCTTATGCCTCTATTATCCCTTAGTGGATTTGGGAAACCCCCACCTTAGGTTAATTCCTATTGTATCACCCGGGCTCCGATCGAATCCTATTGTATTTCTTTGGTGACTTCTACCAATCTTGATCTTTTGCTTGCACTTCTACCTATTTGATCTTTTGCTTGCACTTCTATATAGTTTGGTCTTTTCACCCTTCTAGATTCATAGGATCTTCGATTCGTCGATCTTTTTGTGGGACTTCTACCGAAAGGTCTTTTCCTTGCAACTTCTATCGAGTTGGTGGTTCGGGCCAACGAGAACAAACCGATTGTGTTGTGTGCGTGTGTTGTATCGTGTTCTTCGCGTTCATCCACTTCCCCGCGAATCCCCCTCCGCAATCACACTCACCCGGGTCAAACCGTGAAGATTGTGCACACCCTCGGGCTTAGCCCGCATCAGTTTGGGAATCCTTCGTGGGACCTCCACCCCTCCAAACGTGACGTACCTTCTTGTAAAGGAAGGTAACACGGGAATAAACCCTCGTCTCTGCGTGCTATCGGTTATCTCTAACCGAACTCCTTACTTGTGTTATATTTTCCTGTGGGAGCCTTCGTGCTCGAGTTACTTGCATCATCATATAGGATGCCTCACCTAGTTTGCATTAGGCTCACCTTTATATTCCGCAAAGCCAAATAATGCAAAGAAAGAATTAAAATTTGTAGAAACCTATTCACCCCCCTCTAGGTTTACTATCTCTGAACTTTCACCATAAAAATGTTACTACTGATAAACTGTTGCGAGCAAGTCTATTTTTAGGTGCAGGTGAATTGACAACTGACTTGTTAAATCTTATAAATATTCTTTGGCTCCCCTTGTGTCGAATCAATAAATTTGGGTTTTACTTCCCTTAAAGACTGTTGTGATCCCTATACTTGTGGGTCATCAAGACTATTTTCTGGCGCCGTTGTCGGGGAGCATAGGTTTATTTACAAGCCCACTTGAAGGTGATATTGTTCGCTAAAATTTATTTATTATGGGGAAAGCTCCTGAATCAAAGTTCCTTATATTGCCATCCAGCACAAGAAGAGGTACAACTCTGAACACCTCTGTTTCTCTTGATTCGCCATCTGTTATGAGTAAGCTTCTTACTACGCTACATTGTACTGCTACTTCTACTGAATTTGATAATGTTCTTGATTATTTTGATGATGCTTCTACTGTGCTTGATAAGAGTGGTTTCGTTAGGTCCTTTCCTAGATACTACAATTTCTATCGCTAAACAAATTGAAAATTCTGAAAAAACTATTACACCTGTTAGTTCACCTCAAGCTAGGGGGAATCCTAGTGATGATCTTGATGAAACTTATATTGAACTTGATGATGACTTCATTGTAGAATGTCATGCTACTAGAGATGCAAGTGCTATGAGAAGTCTTCTTGCAAGACGAGCTGTTAGATATAATTTGTCTCCCGATTCTAAATTTTCCACATCTCCCATAAATATTAGAGATAAGGATTATGATTTATCTCTGGATTTATCTTACATATCTATTTTTGAGAAAGAACCTTCATGTGGTGCTGGAAATAAAAGTGTTGTGAAACATATGAATGAACTCTCGACTTTGAGCAATTTATTCTCTAATGATATTAAGATACACACTTATTTTGTCACTAAAATTTTCCCTTTCTCTCTGAGAGGAGCAGCTAAAATTTCTCTCCTGGATCTATTGATAGTCCTATTTTTTTGGTTAATGCTTTCTTTCCGAAATATTTCCCTGCTAGTGCTCAACATGCTGCTTTGCAGAAAATCTTTGATTTTGTGCAGGTAGAAGGAGAGAAATTGCATGAATCATGGGCAAGATTTTGTTTTTTAATTAGAGCACTAACTAAACATCGGTTAGCTAAAAATGAACTCCTTGATATATTCTATAATGGACTAACTGTTGAATCTAGGACATACCTGAATAGTTGTGCTAGTTGTGTTTTCAGGAAAAAAACTCCGGCTGAAGCTGAGGAATTATTGGCCAAAATAAGCAAGAATTATGATGATTGGACTACACCGGAGCCAATAACAACACCGAAGAAAAAGGGAATGATTGAATTAAATGATGAAGTGATGAGGGAAGCTAAGAAATCTCTTAAGGAGAAGGGTATTAAAACTGAAGATGTGAAGAATCTACCACATATAGAAGAATTATGTAAGTTAATCCCTCGCTCTTCTACTATTGAGGTACACTCTCTCCAACGCTTTGATAATAGAGATATTCCTTACTCTAAACCCCCTGATCAATGCTTAGATAAATTTGATAATTATATTGTTAAGCGAGATAATTATAATAAGAGAGTGGAACATCACCTAATGGAAAATTCTAGAGCTATAAATAATTTGCATGATATTGTGAAAAGAACCTCTAATGATGTTAAACTGCTTGTTAAACATTTCCATATGGTTCAAACCCACCATGCCATGTGGCGCCTATGTGGCCTCTCCCGGGGTGGTGGGCCCACTGGTGACCCTTCTAGAACCTTCTAGAAGCTCCGGTCAAAACACCGGAACTTTCCTGAACCCCGGAAAACGACTTCCCATATATGAATCTTATTCTCCGGACCATTCCGGACCTCCTCGTGATGTCCTGGATCCCATCCGAGAATCCGAACAAACTTCGGTTTCCATCTCATATTCCGAATCTACTTATGCGACATCGAACCTTAAGCGCGTCACCCTACGGTTCGTGAACTATGCAGACATGATCGAGACTCCTCTCCGACCAATAACCAATAGCGGGATCTGGAGATCCATAATGGCTCCCACACATTCAACGATAACTTAGTGATTGATTGAACCATTTACATACGATACCGATTCCCTTTGTCACGCGATACTTTACTTGTCCGAAGTTTGATCATCGGTATCTTCATACCTAGTTCGACCTCGTTACCGACAAGTACTCTTTACTCGTTACCGTGGTATGTCATCTCTTGTGACCCAGTCACATGCTTGCAAGCTAATTAGATGACATTCCACCGAGAGGGCCCAGAGTACCGTCATCGGGATGGACAGATCCCACTCTTGATCCATATGCCTCAACCTCACACTTTCCAAATACTTAATCTCATCTTTATAACCACCCATTTACGCAATGGCGTTTGATGTAATCAAAGCATCCTTTCGGTGTAAGTGATTTACATGATCTCATGGTCGAAGGACTTAGGTAACTATGTATCGAAAGCTAATAGCAAGTTGAACTTAATGACTTGATCTTATGCTACGCTTATTTGGGTGTATGTCCATTATATCATTCACCCAATGATATAACCTTGTTATTAACAACATCCAATGTTCATGATCACGAAACCATAATCATCTATTAATCAACAAGCTAGTTATACAAGAGGCTTACTAGGGACTCCTTGTTGTTTACATAACACACATGTATCAATGTTTCGGTTAATACAATTATAACATGAGATGTAAACATTTATCATGAACACTAAGATATAACGATAACTAATTTATTATTGCCTCTTGGGCATATCTCTAACACGTAATTGGACAAATAATATATGCTTTATCATTAGAAAATTGTGAGGAATTTGAATATTTAATAATTAAGTGTTTATTCATTATTCATTATTATCAAATAATATATGCGTTATACATATAATATGGTCAAATAATTAATGCAGGTGGATTTAGTGATCACGGGGATACGTGAGCACCCGGTTATCTCCGTTGGATTTGGTCCATCACCATTGGATTCTGCTACTCACTAACGGTCACTAACGGCCATTCACTAATGGCCACTACCTCGCCGGTCTACACCTCCACCTCGCCGGCATACACCTCCACCTCGCCTGCCTCCACCTCGCGCGTCTGAGGTCACGCTAGTGTCTCCCCGACCAAGTGCGTCGTCGTGCACCTTCTCTGCGTCTCTCCACCCTTTCACTCAACGCGCTGGACCACGTCGATGCGTGTACAGTGCTAACATCGTTAGACACGTGTCGTGTAGAGAAGGGTGCTCACGTATCCCGTGATCACCAGGTTTCATCCGAATAATTAATATCTATAAATCTGTAAATTGCAATTGGACAAATAATATATGCTTTATTATTAGAAAAATGTGAGGAATTTTAATATGAAATAATTATGTTTTTATTCATTATTATTATCAAATAATATATGCGTTATTCATATAATATGGCCAAATAATTAATATTTTTAAACTGTAAACCGCAATTAGACAAATAATATATGATTTATTATTAGAAAAATGTGAGAAATTTTAATATGCAACAATTATGTTTTTTATTCATTTTTTATAATTATTATCAAATAATATATGCATTATTCATATAATATGGCCAAATAATTAATACCTTTAAATCTGTAAATCGCAATTGGACAAACAATATATGCTTTAATATTAGAAAAATGTGAAGAATTTGAATATGAAATAATTATATTTTTATTCATTTTTTATTATCAAATAATATATGCATTATTCATATAATATGGCCAAAAATTAATATCTTTAAAATGTAAACCGCAATTGGACAAATAATATGTTTAAATCTATAAACCGCAATTGGAATAATTGGAGTGACATCTTCTTCGGTCGCAGCGTGATGGTGGAGCGTCGGGTGCAGCGTGATGGTGAAGGAGGTGGACGTGGAGGTGGCAGGATGGAGAGATACAAGAAACGTGATGGTGATGGAGGTGGACGTGGAGAGGCATGGACTAATATAACTTAGGTATACAAGAAACGTGCCCCAAGACTGAGTGAATGCACAGATGTAAAATACACAATGAAATATATTGCTAGTTCATACACATAGTTCGATATATATTAAAAGACACATAGTTCATTGATATATATTGAACGATTTATAGAAAGACACATAGTTCATACACATTGTTCTTTAAATGTTAAGACGATCAACATGGCTATTGTAGCCAACTAGCTCCCAATAACTCCTAGCCATCTCGAAGCCCAGACAAGCGTCCAGAGCGGCATAGCGCACTTGCTCGTAGCTCAATGGAGTATTTTCCCACTCAAATATCAGTTCATCTTCTTTTTCTTGCGCAACGTCCTTCTTCTTGTACTTCTTCCTCTTCTTCTTCTCAAGATTTGTCCCAATGATAGAATTCGCCAGATCATATAGACTCGAAATGTGATTACTTGTGAGATTCGGGAGTATCTTCTGGAGGTCGTACGCAGAATTAATATGAATACTGTACGGACTCAGCATTTCCACATCCTTGCCGATAGCCGCGACGCGGAATCTGATGGTATCGTCCTGCAAGAACTCCTTGAGAACTTGTGGCCCTTCATCAGTCTGACAAATATGGAATACCAAATTCTCGGACGCCACCGAGAGTCGAAGGACGGCGGTGCGCTGATCACCCTCGCGAGGGTTGGTGAACTCGCAGTCCAAGCCGACGCACTTGATTGGTGCGTTGTCGAGATAGTCCATCTTCACGGCGCGGATCTACTTATCCACCCTTCTTACACGAAGCGCGACCGTGACCTTGAAACCCACCCCTTCGGCCATGAGGTGGTATACCGAGTTCGAGGAGCCGAGTCACACGCGAGGTGCTCCATTGAGTCCGAAACGTCGATGAAGAGGAGAGCTTTTTGGTAGAGGAGGAGATGAGATGGAGAAGAATGTGTGTGGCAATGGTGGAGAAGATGTGCGACATATAAAGGAAAGGAAGATGAACATGAACATGCCAGCCATCGGGTGATCAATTCCGTGGCTGGCCGCCGGAGTCGGCAGCTTAGATTACCGTAATGGTGACGCGTGACACTCGATTTTGACGCTATTAATGGAGACGCGACGATCGGCTTCTGCGGAAACGAACGGTTTGACTCGGCTCGTGTCACCAGCCGGAACTAAAGGGGGTACCGCAGGGCGCAGCGCGCCGCAAAACCCTTAGTCCTGGTTTGGGATACAAACCGGGGCAAATGGGTCCTAATGAACCGAAACATATGGGTACCGTACGATTGGGCGCATTCGGGGCAACGTGGCCAGGCCTTTGGTCCCGGCCCAGGACACATCCGAGACTAAAAGGGTATGACGAAAGACCTGTTTTCTACTGGTGCTCATTTTGAATTTCTCACTTTGTAAATTTTTCTTCGTGCGACGAGAATACTTATTCATTGGCACATTTCCCTTGTGGTGAATTACCTCGATTCTGGATGGAACCCGAGACAATGGCAAGCGATTTTTTTTTTTTTTTTTTTTTTTTTTTTTTTTTTGATAAAGGACAAGCCAGATGCGAGTACTACTTTTAGCAGTATCGCAATTTGAGGGATCGGTGCCTCCTTGGCTGGAACATGTGCAGCAGCACATTCCGAACGTGACTTGGGTGGATTTCTGCGGTTTGCCCAGGAACCAACACACATGTTTTTATTTCACATTTCACAGAACTCCACAGTGGATGAATATGTTGAGGATTTTGCTGAATTAGTAGGAGTAGTAGATTAATTGACTACTTATGAGTAACCTCTTGATCCTTTGCATGACATCACCAGTTTATTGGAGTATGTACTGCACTCATCGACAACGAGGCAATTGTTTCATCAACACCAGAATTTCTGACCAACATGCTTGAATGTGTGTTGTGATTATGTAAAAGTTGTGTGGAAGAAGAAAACGGAAATCCAAACTGGCTCCCGGATCTATTTGCTCTCCCGACTTGAACCAACCAGCAAAGGACAGCTGGTCCGCCGGTTGTGTATATGCTCATGTATTGAACTTGGTATTCAGATTATTGAACAGTAGTATTAGGCTCACAGTCCAGCATATTTATTACCATCCGTTTATCACAGGTGCCAGATGACGGACGAAGGTGTTGGACGAACGGTAGAGCATCTCTACCGGTGTGTTTCCATATAGTCGCTGGTAGGGTCACAGGTATTATTGTATGGGAGCGCCATCGGTGCATCCTCTATTTTGGGGATGTTGTTCCCACACCGGTGACTCCCAAACGGCGGCCTCCAAATTTTTTTTACAATATTTTGAAACAATATATCAATCACATTTTATTCATACTATATTCAATAATTCATACAATCACACAAACAATACTTAAATTATTCATGCAATCAAACAAATAGTACTTAAATTATTCATACAACCAAATAAATCATACAATCACGCAAATATAAATAAAATCATGCATTGTTGGTGGCTCCTCTCCTCGCCCACAAATGCGCAGCTAGATCCGCCTTAAGTTGTACATGAACACCTGTATCTCGGATTTCATTGTGCATATAAAGAAAAGATCTTAGGGTATCCACCTTAAGTTGTACATGGACACCTGTATCCGCCTTAAGAAAAGATCCGTGTTTAAAAAAAATTAAATTTTATTCCATGAACACATACACATGTTTTATCTTCACCTTCTTGAACGTTTTGCTACCTTTCAAATCTAGTGCCAGCAGGGCTATCTAGTGGCTCGTATGGTCTTTCTGATTGAAGTATTCAACGCAATTTCATTATGTTGTGCACTTAATGCAGTTAGCATGATTGATTTGCCATCCAAGTATGGCAGCGCCTCTGAAATTATTTTGGTATTCCTCCATTTCATACAGGGTCATTTGCACTTCTTTTTTTTTTTTTGCGAAAACGCAAAAGCCTTTCGTTTCAATGCATTGATAGATAAGAAGGTTATATATACATGCCCCCTATCTTCGAAAACAAAGTGCAACCAACAAGATTCAGAATTATGAGGCACTTTGTCAAAAAAGGAAGATAGTGCTAGATTACTTTAGACTGTACAGTGGATTTGATCATCTGGTTTCCAAACATCAATCACCGTAAATGTATGGGAAAACAAATCCTCGCCATCGCCACCCAGTAAAAATGAGCATACTCGCTGTCCATTTTAAAATTCATATGATGTGCTCTGAACTCTAAAGTGCAATTATGCCCTTCAATTCAGGCTGTCGAGGTTTACTTTTGTGGAAAATGTGGATTCCCATCTTACCAAGTAGTCTCTTCCATCCAGTACCAGCAAAAGCTTTATTTGATCTTTTTCCAAGTGAAGAGCTTTATTTATGTTGTATGTCCCAAGATGAATCTTTCCAATCATAAAAACTTTCAAACACCCGCAACCTTGATTTGGGGACTGACCGAGGTCAGGTGTTGCCACCATCTATTTGTGCCAGCCGGCTCTTCCTCCGATCCTTCAGTGAGATCACAGGCTTGAGAGTTCAGACTATTGCAGTTTGACACCAACACGTATTGAAAAAAAATGTGAATTGTACAAACCTCCCGTGTTGGCACATCCTCTGCTTCTAGCATATGGACGGCCTGACCCATCGTAGGCCTTCTGTCAGCAACAGGGTCTACACACTTGAGTGCGAGTAGGAGGGCACGCTTCAGAGCCTGTTTAGTTGGCTTAGTCTCCATTTCAGGATCAACCACCTCCTCTGCTCTCCTGCTGCCAACCATCAGTTTAAGCCACTCCACCATATGAACCTGCAGGGTATCAATGTCAGCATATCTTAAAGGAAGAGAGTAAGGGAAAGACTAAATTTTACTAGCATAAATTGAATATGTTTGACAAAACGAGTCACACAGGATCAAGGTACTTTCCCTGTTTAAAAGAAAATATGAATGATTACTAGGCATGAAGGTAGATACAGGGTTCTGTGAATGCTCACCTCATTAGCAGGCCGACCATAGTTAACTGGATCCCTTCCAGTCACCGCTTCCAAGAGAAGTACCCCAAAACTATAGACATCACTCTTCTCATTTAGCAGCCCCGTATTTACATATTCAGGTGCTACGTAGCTGAAAACAATGAGAATCAGTGTTTATGCAGTTGCAGCAACTCAGCAGGGAAAAGGTACTACATGACAATCAGAGCTTACCCAAAAGTTCCCATAACTCGAGTAGTAATATGGCTCTTGCCTGCACCCAAGAGCTTAGATAATCCGAAATCAGAAAGTTTGCCATTGAATTCTTCATCAATAAGGATATTACTTGATTTGATATCACGGTGAATCACTTTTGGCTCTATCCCTTCGTGCAAATAAGCCAATCTGCTCAGCAGAAATATTAGTTTAGTGTATATTCCTACATACTAGTATATTAAAAATAATATACTCCCTCCATCCCATGAAACATGTCGGATGTTTGTCTAAATTTGAATGTATCTAGATACGTCCGAATTTAGGCAAACTTCCGACATGTTTCATGGGACAGTGGAAGTAGTCAACATAAGTCAATTTCATGAATAGGATATTTCTTACGCTCTAGCAATTCCAAGGGTAACTTTTATGCGGGCTTCCCAAGTAAGAACACCTTGTTGACGCATCGCACCATGCAACCATTGATCTAAGTTCCCATTGCTGATGTACTCATAGACAAGCATCCTGCAATATGAATGGCTTAATTGTGGTGCGCTGTAAATTGTAATTGTTTTACAAAAAATATATGCTGATTGAAGCAAATAGAACTTTATGTGTTTATATGAATTACACTTATTATGGGAAATATCTGTATCAGCTTAGAAAAACAGACCAAGTACCTATGGAGATAGGAAGCTATTTCCGATATACCAACATACAGTCCATGCAAATTTACAGATGAGCCTGGCTAGCCAACTAATGTGAACAAATATTGTGCAGATAAGATTTACTAAGGATGAACTAGTCTCTTATCACCTAGACTCAACTTTAGATTTTAGGTTTACAAGAAGTGATTCAGAAAGCCAAAAATCTTAAGTCGGGTTTTGCTTCGGTGTCTCCGCCTTTGCAAACTCTGGTCCCATGTGGATGGCAAGTCACTTATTTGTACAGCCAATTAATGATCATAATATTATACTAAAGTTTCTTGAAACAGCTTGAGATATCTACTGCAAATACATTGGTTGGACGTTCACCATACATCTTTTATTAGTTATTAATGTGTAATAATGCTAAATGATGCCTTCAGTTCTCTTATTCAACATTGTGCTGGAGAGAAAAAAAAAGTTCCCATATTCAACATATAGCAACTGCACAACACAACAACCATCAAGCACAGTAACACAACAAAAGCGGAGATGGTACAATGCATTGTATCTACACATATGATCATCAAGGTACTTGTACTAGTAAAAATCCCAAACATAAGTAGTACAAGCACCTTCAATCATCACAGTGTGCATACCATGCATTGTACCAGGACATTTAGCGTAAGTTAGCTACTGAAAAGACTTGTAGGCTTCAAAATAGACACAATTGTTAGCCTATTGTTTCTCAAGAGACCTCCTGATATAAAGTTCAATGACGTGTTGGGTATTACATAACCGTAAATACCAAATAAGAACCTTTGCTATTTTAATCATTTAAACCCTACCACATTTGTGGAGCTACTGTCATTATCATCTTATAAACAAATTTTCTCAGTAGATTTGGTATCACTGAGTCTAGCTGAGATGTACTAGAGATTTTAATAATTAGTGCATGTTACATAAACAGTGAAAGTTTGGCTTCCAATGCAGGAATTTTCATATCTCAACAGCTCTACGATTATCTGAGTGGTTGCAATTTGCAATTTGGGACCTGCAAATTCCACTCCAGCGATGTAATAGAAACAAAAGGATACAGATGAAAAATAAATGATGATTTAACCATCTGGACAAAATATATTAAGTGAAGCTCCATGAATGTTGGTCTTGGGAGATAGAAAAGGCTACTCCCTCCGTTCCTTTTTATAAGATATTTTAGCTTGCCAAAACGTCTTATAAATGGGAACAGAGGTTGCAGTTAATAAAATTAACACAAGGAATCACCTGTGGCTTCCCTCAACGCAATAACCCAGAAGCCGGACAAGATTTTTATGCCTAACATGACCAATGGCCTCAACTTCGACCTTAAACTCTTTTTCTGCCTGGCCCCTGAAAAATCATACCCAGATTTTGGAAAAGTCAGTAGCATATCATCCATATATCATTCTGCAGTCTAGAGCTCATTTTTTTATGAACCAGCTTTAATATCACTTACATATTGTTAAAAAGCTTTTTTATGGCAACATCAGTTCCATTTACAAGTTGGCCATGGTAAACAACCCCATATCCCCCCTCTCCGATGATATGCTCATTAGAGAACCCATTTGTTGCACGCTCCAAATCTCTGAGAGTAAACCAATGACCCATACCCAGATGAGAGAACTCTGGGAGACCAGTCCTGGGAGACATGGACATGGTGGCAGACTGAGAAAACTGCCTCTTATCATACGCTGAGCTGCCCTCATCACCAGAGTGGCTCCTATCATATTGCTTCACTGAGATGCACTCAATAAAATTATGGTCACCACTTGATTCACTCGTAATCGAGTGAGCCAACAGTTTCCCTGAATCTTTCTCAGTATATCTCCCCTTGACCGGAAAGCTGTGAGTTTCTTGGGCACAGAAATTCTCGACAAAAGCTCGGCTGCCCGCTTCATCTACTGCAATCTCTTTGGTTACATCAGGGATTTCAGGTTCAGAAATCTTACTGCGATTCCGATTCCCTTGTTTCCTCCAGTATATCAGCAGGAAGCATATGCAGCCCAGGACAAACAGTATTGCAGCCCAAATGCTTATGCCAAGCACAACCCATAGTCTTAAACCAAAAGGTGGAGTCCTCGACAACAGTTCCGTGCGTAAGTTTTCACTGGTTGTCATCTTTATTTCCCTGCAACCGAGACACACTTAAACATTAGATCATCAGAATTACTAGAATTGGGCTGAAGTAGCTGGATTAGGTATGAAGAAATCAAAAGGATAAAGAAAGCAGTGGTAAGAGAACATAAAGCACTGATCAAGGTCACCCCAAAAAAAAATGAGAGAAGTGGTAATTACACTTGCAATAAATCCTTAAACACATAAAAGGTTATTCTTATAAAGCACACAATAACAAACTTGGCGTTACTGGACATTTAAGAAAGTGCCGATGGCCTGACTCATAAGAGGATTAAACATTCAGGTTCAGGCTCGATGACCTGACTGAGAACTGAACAGTCATGTGCAGCTCATAGACCGGACCAGCATCACAGGAAAACCGAATAAAGATTATAACTTATAAGACAGTACAAATTTTTATCAACAGAATTCAAGAATTCGAAGTAATAACAGCCAGCAGGCAGGACTACAGATTACTGACAAGAGCAGAGACCGGAAGCAGAGCCCTGCTTCCAGTTTATACAAGAAGGCAAAGAGCAGCAGTTTGGACTCAAATATGAGCTGCATTCATCCAAGAGAACCAGGAAATCCTAGTACCTCAAGCAAATACCATGAGCGAATCAGCACTGATTACATGTGCGCGAACAGCTCCCGTGACTTCCAGTGGGGTACCTCATCTTCAGGCGCATGAACATGGCGCATCTGATCGTCTGATCGATCTGAGCCTTAGTAGGCAAACACTCAAACAACTAGCTTGCACTCTCACGAGTATCACCAGTAGGCACGCAGATAAACCGCGCAGCCTTATCTCAATCACGCTCACCTTGCTACCATCAAGCGGGCCAGGAATGGACAGGAGAGGCCAAACCCGAAGTCGGCAACCCGTCCGCCACCTCGCCGCCGTCGCCGCCTTCCACCATTCGCCCCCGCGCCCACCAGTGCTCGAGAATTTGGCAGATCGATGTGGCCGAGGCCAGGCAAGAAATTGAGTGTTGAGGCGAGGAATTTCTCTTGGTTGGTTGGTGAAGTGCTCTCGTCCGGGGCCCTGCACACTTGTGACTTGTTGGTTCTTTTCGGGGTATCTGTACCTGGAGGTGGCACTGGCTTACTCTACTAGCTCGTTGGATTTTTTTTTTTGCGAGCCAGTTTGTTGGATTTTGGTGAGCTGTATCCAGCAGATTAACTGGATCTGCGAATAAAAAAAGATAAATGAAAATATAAGAGAGAAAGGAACAAAAAAAAAAAAAGAACTTCTGAAGCACAACCATCCTTTTGGACATGTAAATAGGGTGAGTGGTTGTTGTACGTTCCCAAGGGCGAGAGACGGCGCTCCACAACCCATTGGGGCTTCCTCCCCTTTGATGTCTATGCAGCTGCTCCATCCGGTTTCTAATGGTTTCAAGCAATGGATCCCACCTAAGTCGTACTTATAATGCATTTTGGTTTTTGTTATCTTAATTTTGAGACCAAAATTTACAATAGAAAGATCAAAATACACTACAAGTATGACTTAGGTTGAATCCCATTCCCTAGTTTTGAGGCTATGGAGGTGCGGCTGACACGACCCTTTACCGGTGGGATGATTTCCATTCCTTTGTAGTTAGCTTCTGTGTCTTTTTTTTTAATGGTGAGACGTTAGCTGCATCTTAAAGTCAGAATAAGATCATCTCTGCTCTATTTCTGTTTCGGTGGTGCGTCTAGCACCGACGGAGGGCATATGGAGTTGTCTTCCTAGCAGATCTCCTAAGATGGTGTTCGTGTTCATTTGTATGGTTGCATGAATGGCTCTTTCGATCTACTATTCTAATCATTGGCGATATGCTCTGATGCGCTGGTCCTTTGGGGCTTTACTATGACGATTTCTTGCTTGTCTACTGCAACAAGCTCTAATACGACAAGCTTTGCCTGACTCTCGTGAGGAAGTGGTGAGGACAACGGAACACCTTCCCTTTGCTCTAGTGCTTGTCTCGACAACTCAACATCAGATCGAGCGGCGATGGATGGCTCACACCCGGAGTGCCGTGACCACAACTTCCTCACCGCGAATTCCGGCTGGGGACGGTGGTGCTAAACTCCGGGGCCGACAACGCACGACGATGGCAACAAAGGAAAATTCCCTTGAATTGGCGACTCCGCGAAAAGATTCGATCGTACTGGAGTTGATGGTTGAAAACACTGTCAAAAAGGGGATGTGAAAAAAGGCTAGCAAAGAGGGGGGCACCCCACTGCCGACGGCCTCCTCCGGTGGCGACGAGGTGAAAGGGGCGGCAAATAGACATGTTTTTTTCTGTGGTAGCGGGGGAGGCCTCCGGAGACGCGAGAGAGACAACCAAGGAGGCTAGGGTCACACCTAAATTTTTTTCGTTTGCTACAATGGCCATTACTTTTAGAGCTTGCTATTGATGATACTAATAGATAGACGGCCCTTTTCCAAAAAAAAAAAAAAAAAAAAAAAAAAAGTGGTCCTGATTATGACCTTTGTTAGATCAACAGTTCCAAGAATATCTTCCTAGGTTGGGCTCCCTTCCTTGTCTAGGCATTATCCCCCACCTTTGCTTTCCGACTCCATTATTACACGATATATAGGTGAAGAAAGCAAGTAAAGCAAGCGCGCACCCGTGTAAAGATCGTGGCGGGCTAGCGGCTTTGAGGTTCATCGATCTGTACTGTACGGTGCATTGTCTTCCTTGAGGTCGAAGAAACCGAAAGATCTTGTACGACGTACCAACGCATCGCTCTCGAGCGGAGGCACTAGTCACGTTGGCTCGTCGGAAGGGAGCTAGAGCTACCTGATCGTCTGTTGCGACCAGAACCAACCTACTCCCAAAGCTTGATGTACAGAAACAGAAAGTCGTGTGTCTACTGCTACTAGCACACTTGAGATGTCTCACGTTGCATTTTTTTATAACAGTAAAGATGGCTACATCACGTGGTAGTAAATTGGTAGTGTTGTGAGAGTTGTTTAGAAAACCGACTCGGGATTTCCTTCCAAAACATGATGACACATAAACCGGTGAACGGTACCACCGATCGGCAGATATCCATAGCTTTCCAGCCACACACTCAGACACGAAAGAGTGATGGCCTCCTCCATGTTCATGTGATAACATGTGGACAACAGACATGATTTCGCACGACCCAGCTAGTGCTTTATGATAACATATCAACTTACTTGTATGATTATTAGCAACTTTATTTTTATTTTTAGAGAAGAGGAGCCCCAAACGGGCTTACAGTTCAAAACGCCATTGGCAGCTAACAGGGCTAGCTGCTAAGAAAAAGCTTTTTTTCGAAATGGGGAATATAACCCCGGCTTCTGCATCATGATAATGTACACGGCCTTTTACTTAAAAAGTTATGAATACAAAGTTTATGATATCTCAGTCCTCGCCTAGTTGATACAAGAATCAACCAGCGAAAGAAACAAAGCGAAATTGGACTACACATCATCGTAGTCTTCTATTGTGCCGCCAGCCAGTCTGGCACAAGATATCCTGAGCGACCATCTGGAGCCGTGTGCATCCAGTAGCCATAGCATCCCGCTGATCCTCCGGTGACAGAAGAGCCCACAACTGAACCCAGTGTGACACCATATGGATAACCTGCAAAAAGTGAAAAGAATGTTTTTTGTTGAAAATAATATCATTCCTCGCCCTCCATATAGACCAACATAAGGAAGAGACCCCAATACGGATGAAAGTCTTAGATTGTCTATTAACTCCATTTAACCAATTACCAAACATATTCGTAATATTGGTTGGAGGTGGAAGAGCAAAAGTAAAATTAATCGTACGCCAAAGTATTTTAGTTAAGGGACAAGTGATGAAAAAATGTTCAATATTCTCCTGCTCTCCGCAAAAAACACATTTTGTACACCCATTCCATCGTCTTTTGGCTAAATTATCTTTAGTAAGCAACACCTTATTACTCAGAAACCACATAAATATTTTTTATCTTTAGAGGAATTTTAACTTTCCAAAGGTATTTTCGCAGAAAAGGTGTATGGTCATTCATAAGATCCTCATACATATATTTCACTGTAAACAAACCATTTGTTGTCAAATTCCAAACAAAATGATCCTTTTCATCAGATAAATTAATCCTCATAAGTTTTCCATAACTGTAATCATAAAGTCTATTTGTTTCCCACCAACAACCTTCTGAAACTGATATTCAGAAAAAAGCTAAAACCAGAAAGGGAACAAAAGCTCTATCCACTACCAGAAAATGATTAACAGTGGCTCAGCTAATTAGTGCGCCACTACTACCACGCCACTGGTAAGTGTTAGTAGTGACGCATCATTTGGTCCGCCACTATGAAAGTATAGAGATGGTAAACCTAGAGGGGGGTGAATAGGTTTCTACAAATTTTAATTCTTTCTTTGCAATATTAGGCTTTGCGGAATATAAAGATGAGCCTAATGCAAACTAGGTGAAGCAACCTATATGAGGATACAACTAACTCGAGCACGAAGGCTCTCACAGGCAGTTAAATCACAAGTAAGGAGTTCGATTAGAGATAACCGATAGCACGCGGAGACGAGGATGTATTCCCGTGTTCCCTTCCTTTGCAAGAAGGTACGTCACGTTTGGAGGGGTGGAGGTCCCACGAAGGATTCCCCACGCCACGAAGGCTCACCCTATTCTCCGGAGCCTATCCCACGAAGGAATAGCTCACTCACTTGTGATAGACTTTGAGGTAGCCTCCAAACCTTCACAATCTTGCCCGGAGCAAATCCACAGCCCGGATGCTTCCAGACTCCTCTTGCCCACCTAGGGTTTCCAAGAAACCCTAGGAAGCAAGCTTCTCGATGAATACAAGGGGGAATGAGATTTGGCTTGGTAGAACAGTAGATCGGGTCCTCCTCTAACGATTCCCCAGAGGGATTTGAGTTTGGGTGGAGGGGGAGGGAGATCTGAGCCTTTTGGTGTTTCTAGCAATGGAGTAAGAGAGAGAGAGCTCAAGAACAGCTTGTAGTGTAGTGCCTAGCTGTTCAGAGGTAGGAGAAGGGCTATTTATAGTGTTTTCGAAATATGGCCGTTGGTCACTTACCACCTCAGCTTTTCTCCCGACAAACCCGGTCAACCGGACCACAGACCGGATTGCCCGGTGCAGAGGCCGGTCGGACCGGACCAGGGACCGGACCTGCCGGTCCAGACCGGACGGTAGACCGGACCCAGACCGGAGACACTTTGCGACATCCAGGAGCTCCTCCGGTTGGCGCCCGGTTGGCGTCCGATCGACCGGACCGCACGCCGGGCCTGCCGGTCTGTAGGCCGGCAGACCGGGCAGCAGACCGGATCTCTTAGGCGCATATTTGGCGCCCGGTCGACCGGGTTGCTCGCCGGACTGGCCGGTTGTGAGGCCGGCTGACCGGGCGGCAAACCGGATTTCTGCTGTAGACCCCTTTTTGATTGTTGTTGAAGTGGGGGTCTCCTTTAGCCTTCTTGTTCCTTTGATACACCATTTATGCCTCTTTGCCTAATACCTGAGATAATCCTTATAAACGTATTAGGTCAAATACTCTAGCACGGTGTCATTGTTACCAAAATAATGGATAAGGGTAAAATACCCTTACAATCTCCCCCTTTTTGGTATACGATGACAAACCGAGCTAGAGTCACATATAGATATTATGATAAGCTCTAAACCTTGATTCCATATAAGATATTACGACAGCTCCCCCATAATGTGTGCACTTGGAGAATTTGCGTTTGAATGCAAAGTGCACCATTTGTGGAATATGAGAAGCTCCCCCAATATCTTTAGGAAACATGCATGGTATGGACAAGTATATCAAGATATATAAGCATAAAGCATGATTATCCTAATAGAGTGATTAAGCATAGAAATAATCGTCCATACACGTCCATACACAAATCATTCGAAGTAGCAAATGGTTCTTGAGAAATCAAAGCAAATAAGCACAAGCCATATAAGATTCAAATAAAGCAACACCCATGGCTTGTGACAATCAAAGAACCCCGTGGTCCTAGACTCTACTCTCTTCTCCCCCTTTGGCATCGGAACACCAAAAAAGCGAAGAAAAGAGGAGAGATGCTAGCACACCCATCAGTAGAACTCATGCCCGGTGGAGTAGGAGCTCTCGCCATCATCGCGCGCAGCCGCATCACCTTCATCCTCATCACCATCATCATCAGTAGGAGTAGGTGCACGAGCAGTTCGAGGAGGAGGGCCACCATGAGCATACATGGATAGGTCGAAGTTCTGGAGCATCTCATCAGTAATGGGAGGCATCTCCCAAGCAGGTGCAACCACAGGCTCCATCTCAGGGCCAGAAGGAGGAACAGGAGCATTCCGTGCAGTCATGAACTCATTCTGTCTCCTCCGTGTCTCCTGGTTCAAAGCAAGACTTTGATGTGCAACATCATTGGTATTCTTGAACATTTGCCACATGCTGGAGAAGAAGCGAGCGGCACCACGCTGAGGGCGCCGGGAGTAGCTGGAGCTTGCTGCAGGATCATGGTGTTCCTTGGAACGGCGCTCATTGGAGGGCATCATGGAAGGGACTTCCGGGCGACCGTCCTAAGTAGGGAACTTGAATGGTTCCATGATGACTCTTTCATCAAGAGTGTTGAGAGGAGGAGGAACTATGTGGTTGATGAGCCGCTGTACATACTGAGCATAGTTGGGAGTCATGCGGTCCATAACTGCATGCTTCAGTTCACAGTGAATAAGATCACAACCATCAATTTTCCTTATCCTGGCAGGGTGGCAATAGTACATCAGATTCAGGTGGTAGTTCCTGACTTCACTAGTATCGCCGGACTTGCTGATGAGACTCTCACGGAACATCTTGGCAAGGACAAGATATGAGTAGTACATCTCAGAGATAGTGGGAGGCCCAGCTGTGGGGTTAGTGGGATAGCAAAAGGAGATGTCACCTCTAGTGAGCTTAGGCCGAGTATGAATCCTGTACCCTTGAGCACGGCCACCACCAAAACCCATGGCCGCACAGAACTGAGTGTAGGTGCAGGAGTACTTCTCCCTGCCAGTCATCCAAGTCATGGTGCGGTCCTCATCATCATGGAAGAAGACGGTGCAATGGAATTGACGGACTAGAAGGGGACAATAGGTGGCATCTTCTTGTTCATCATCGGGCTTCAGGCACACAAGGTCATATAGTCCCATACCCTTCAAGGTTTCAACCACAAACCGGTACTTTGTGGCTTCATGCAAGGCAAGCTCTTCAGGATTGATGGCCTTGGGCATCACAACAGCACCATTCTTCATACACTCTCGAGTATTATAGAAACCATCCCATAGGGCTGCTTGTGTCTTGGTCCAGAAGAACTTGTCCCCACCAGTGTAAGTCCGTTGCTCATAGCGATACGGATTCACCATCCTCACATCCTGCCAGTCACCACGATGTGCATCTGCTATATTGAAGTCTGGCACGATTTCATCATCCTCTTGGGCGGCATGCTTATCCTTCTTCTTACCACCAACTGACTTGCTTCTTCTCCCCGCCGAGCTGCCAGTGTCAGTAGTCTGATGGGCTTTAGTGGGTACGCGACCACTAGTACGGCGGGGTGGATTCTCAGCAGTCCGTCCTCTCTTGGCAACAGTGCCACGTGCTTCACCACTCCAACTACCTGTGAATGAGAAAATAGAGCGAGGATAGCAGTGGGGTAAGTGTACATGTCATCAATAAGAGGGAAGACAAAAAGCATAGCATATATCCAAGTGTTTCGATGAGATTGTGCAAAAACTGGGCGATCCGGCGCACATGCCAGTCAAACCGGGCGGCAGACCGGACGAGCCGATTGCCAATCCGGTTGACCGGGCGGCACGCCGGGCCGGCCGGTTGAGAGGCCGGTTGACCTGGCTGGTGACCGGATCTATCGATTTGTGAGATGTTGCCCATAATTTCTACCACAAAATCATGCAAAAACTCATAAACTTAGACATAGACTATAGCAAAAGAGTGGAGTATGTGCATTGTGTTGTGAGACACTCTAAAGGCATGAGGACTTACAAACCCTAACCCTAACCCTAAAATTTCCTCAAATCTTCTCAAGAAATTGCAATGTGTGATGAGGACTAGAAAATAGGGAGAAAGGGAGAGAAAATTACCCGAAGACATGGTCCTCCTTGATCAAGAGAGAAAGAAGAACACTAGGTAGGGCTTGAAACCCAAGAACTCCAAAATTTCCCAAAATAGCTTGAGAGGGACCAAATCCTTTGGTGGAGTTATTCCAAGGGGCCCGATCTATGGTTTGGTGGAGTTTGGGAGGATTCTTGTGGTGGGAAGGTCCTAGAACGTGGTGGAGGTGGTGGAGGCGGCGGCCATGGAGGTTTGGGAGTTGGGGGGTAATGAGGAAGAAGACCCCAAGGGGTATCCTCACCCAACACATATCAGGCCGCACGGCCGGTCGGGCGCCTGGTCGACCGGACCTGGCGCCGGCTGGTCCGGCCCAGAGGCCGGTCCAACCGGGCCAGAGACCGGCCAGGGACTAACTGCCCAGTTTTGTCTTGTTTTGCCTCGTTTTGCCCCTATTCTTTGTGTAAATGTGTGTGAATGCTCAGATGATGACATGTACATATAGATAGATAGATGATGATGAGATGAGCATAGACATGGGGTTGGAAACACAAAGTTCTCTAGGCATACCCATTGGAGAGAAAATCCAAACAAGATGTAAATAGCAACAATGGGCATGATTCGAAATATATATCAAGAATCATAAGTCATTTTGAAATGATTTTTGCAATAAGATCATTTGGCCTTATATAGTCAAATCAAGTTGTAATGAAGGCTCAATGAGGGGCGGGGGATTACTCCCCCTATGTGAAAGTGCAAATGTCATGAGACCTCGAAGAGACATGCTTGGGTCCATATAATGATATTGGGTCTATTTATGTTGCACACATAGGTATGCATCATACCAAGACATGGTAGGATGACTATCCCCATATGTGCTATGCCTCTAAGCTAGATAGCAAGATAAATGCAAGAATATAGTGCAAGAAGTTAATCAATCCAAGTTTTTAGGATCAAGAATACCTAGTTCTCCTCTCAAGTTAACAAAACGAGCTTCATCCAAAGGCTTAGTGAAAATATCCGCCAATTGGTAGGTTGTTCCCACATGAGTGAGATCAATATCCTTATTGGCAACATGATCACGTAGGAAGTGATGGCGAATGTCAATATGTTTGGTGCGACAATGTTGAACTGGGTTGTTGGCGATCTTAATTGCACTTTCATTGTCACAAAGAAGAGGCATCGTACCAAGAGACACACCATAGTCTTTCAAGGTTTGCTTCATGATACGTCTCCGACGTATCGATAATTTCTTATGTTCCATGCCACATTATTGATGATATATACATGTTTTATGCACACTTTATATCATATTTATGCGTTTTCCGGAACTAACCTATTGACGAGATGCCGAAGTGCCAGTTCCTGTTTTCTGCTGTTTTTGGTTTCAGAAATCCTAGTAAGGAAATATTCTCGGAATTGGACGAAATCAACGCCCAGCATCTTAGAATCCCCGGAAGCATCCAGAACACCCGAGAGCCGCCAGAGGGGGGCCACAGGGGCCCCAGATGACAGGGTGGCGCGGCCAGGGCCTGGGCCGCGCCCCCCTATTGTGTCATTGCCTCGTCGCCCCTCCAACTCCGCCTCTTCGCCTATATAAAGGTCCCTGACCTAAAACCTCGATACGGAAAAGCCACGGTACGAGAAACCTTCCAGAGCCGCCGCCATCGCGAAGCCAAGATCTGGGGGACAGGAGTCTCTGTTCCGGCACGCCGCCGGGACGGGGAAGTGCCCCCGGAAGGCTTCTCCATCGACACCACCGCCATCCTCATCAACGCTGATGTCTC
The DNA here is from genome assembly GCF_019359855.2 of Lolium perenne. Lineage (NCBI taxonomy): Eukaryota > Viridiplantae > Streptophyta > Magnoliopsida > Poales > Poaceae > Lolium > Lolium perenne. Next base: position 185,602,859 of record NC_067246.2, on the reverse strand, counting down.
CCATGAGGAGGGAGTAGTTCTCCATCGAGGCTCGGGGCTGTACCGGTAGCTATGTGGTTAATCTCTCTCCATGTACTTCAATACAGCAATCTCATGAGCTGCCTTACATGATTGAGATTCATATGAGTTTTGTATCACTATTCATCTATGTGCTACTCTAGTGATGTTATTAAAGTATTCTATTCCTCCTGCATGATGTAAAGTGGACAGTGTGTGCATCATGTAGTACTTGGCGTAGTTTATGATTGTGATCTCTTGTAGATTATGAAGTTAACTATTACTATGATGGTATTGATGTGATCTATTTGGTTATGTTGATCTATCTTGCACTCTAAGGTTATTTAAATATGAACATCGAGTATTGTGGAGCTTGTTAACTCCGGCATTGAGGGTTCGTGTAATCCTACACAGTGGTGTTCATCATCCAACAAGAGGGTGTAGAGTCTAGCATCTATTTATTTATTCTGTTATGTGATCAATGTTGAGAGTGTCCACTAGTGAAAGTATGATCCCTAGGCCTTGTTCCTAAATACTGCTATCGCTGCTTGTTTACTGTTTTACTGCATTTGTACTGTCTGCAATATTACCACCATCAACCACACGCCAGTCCTGGACAGCAAAGCACTTTTCTGGTGCCATTGCTACTGCTCATATTTATTCATACCACCTGTATTTCACTATCTCTTCGCCGAACTAGTGCACCTATTAGGTGTGTTGGGGACACAAGAGACTTCTTGCTTTGTGGTTGCAGGGTTGCATGAGAGGGATATCTTTGACCTCTTCCTCCCTGAGATCGATAAACCTTGGGTGATCCACTTAAGGGAAACTTGCTGCTGTTCTACAAACCTCTACTCTTGGAGGCCCAACACTGTCTACAAGAATAGAAGCTCCCGTAGACATCAAGCACTTTTCTGGCGCCGTTGCCGGGGAGGAAAGGTAAAAGGCACTCATACTCCGGTTCCAGGTAACAGTACTTTTCTCGCGCCATTGTGTGTGTGCTCGAAGCTATTTCCTTTAGATCCTGCAATTGCATCTTTTTGTTTCTTGTTTACACTAGTAAGGCATAATGGACAACAATGAGCTTCTTATTCTATTTCCTGATTTAAGACATGGATGGTTTGATCCGAAAATTAAAAAACCCATGGAACATATTAGCATGAACACATTGAACACCATTGTTGCTAATGATATGGAAAATTCTAAGCTTGGGGAAGCTGGTTTTGATGAGCATGATCTTTTTAGTCCCCCAAGCATTGAGGAGAAAATTTACTTTGATGATACTTTGCCTCCTATTTATGATGATTATAATGATAGTAGCCTTTTAGTACCGCCTGTTATGGAGGATAAATTTGATTATGATTACAATATGCCTCCTATATATGATGATGAGAATAATAATGATAGCTAATTTGTTGAATTTGCTCCCACTACAACTAATAAAATTGATTATGCTTATGTGGAGAGTAATAATTTTATGCATGAGACTCATGATAAGAATGCTTTATGTGATAGTTATATTGTTGAGTTTGCTCATGATGCTACTGAAAGTTATTATGAGAGAGGAAAATATGTTTGTAGAAATTTTCATGTTACTAAAACACCTCTCTTTTTGCTGAAAATCTTGAAGCTGCACTTGTTTTATCTTTCTATGCTTGTTGCATTATGCTTCATGAACTTGTTTATTTACAAGATTCATTTTCATAGGAAGCATGTTAGACTTAAATTTGTTTTGAATTTGCCTCTTGATGCTCTCTTTTGCTTCAAATACTATTTCTTGCGAGTGCATCATTAAACTGCTGAGCCCATCTTAATGGCTATAAAGAAAGAACTTCTTGGGAGATAACCCATGTGTTTATTTTGCTACAGTACTTTTATTTTATATTTGTGTCTTGGAAGTTGTTACTACTGTAGAAACCTCTCCTTATCTTAATTTTGTTGCATTGTTGTGCCAAGTAAAGTCTTTGATAGAAAGGTTCATACTAGATTTGGATTACTGCGCAGAAACAGATTTCTTTCTGTCACGAATCTGGGTCAAATTCTCTGTAGGTAACTCAGAAAATTATGCCAATTTATGTGAGTGATCCTCAGATATGTACGCAACTTTCATTCAATTTGAGCATTTTCATTTGAGAAAGTATGGTGCCTCTTAGAAATTCGTCTTTACAGACTGTTCTGTTTTTGACAGATTCTGCCTTTTATTTCGCATTGCCTCTTTTGCTATGTTGAATGGATTTTTTTGTTCCATTAACTTTCAGAAGCTTTGTGCAATGTCCAGAAGTGTTAAGAATGATTGTGTCACCTCTGAACATGTGAATTTTGATTATGCACTAACCCTCTAATGAGTTCGTTTTGAGTTTGGTGTGGAGGAAGTTTTCAAGGGTCAAGAGAGGAGGATGATACAATGTGATCAAGAAGAGTGAAAGCTCTAAGCTTGGGGATGCCCCCGGTGGTTCATCCCTGCATATTTCAAGAAGACTCAAGCATCTAAGCTTGGGGATGCCCAAGGCATCCCCTTCTTCATCGACAACATTATCAGGTTCCTTCTCTTGAAACTATATTTTTATTCGGCCACATCTTATGTACTTTACTTGGAGCGTCTGTGTGTTTTTGTTTTTGCTTTTGTTTGAATAAATGCTTGTGTGGGAGAGAGACACGCTCCGCTGGTTCATATGAACACATGTGTTCTTAGCTTTTAATTTTCATGGCGAAGGTTGAAACTGCTTCGTTAATTGTTATATGGTTGGAAACGGAAAATGATACATGTAGTAATTCTAAAATGTCTTGGATAATGTGATACTTGGCAATTGTTGTGCTCATGTTTAAGCTCTTGCATCATATACTTTGCACCTATTAATGAAGAAATACATAGAGCTTGCTAAAATTTGGTTTGCATAATTGGTCTCTCTAAGGTCTAGATAATTTCTAGTAAAGTGTTTGAACAACAAGGAAGACGGTGTAGAGTCTTATAATGTTTACAATATGTCTTTTATGTGAGTTTTGCTGCACCGGTTCATCCTTGTGTTTGTTTCAAATAGCCTTGCTAGCCTAAACCTTGTATCGAGAGGGAATACTTCTCATGCATCCAAAATCTTTGAGCCAACCACTATGCCATTTGTGTCCACCATACCTACCTACTACATGGTATTTCTCCGCCATTCCAAAGTAAATTGCTTGAGTGCTACCTTTAAACAATTCAAAATTTATTACCTCTGATTTGTGTCAATGTTTTATAGCTCATGAGGAAGTATGTGGTGTTTATCTTTCAATCTTGTTGGACAACTTTCACCAATGGACTAGTGGCTTCATCCGCTTATCCAATAATTTTGCAAAAAGAGCTGGCAATGGGATTCCCAGTCCCAAATTAATTAACAAAAATAGACACTCCTCCATGGTATGTGATTGTTGGACGGCACCCGAAAGATTCGGTTAGCCATATCTGAATAAAATATGGCAGCAAGTAAACATGCAATGGAACAGTAAATAAACGGAGATTCGATGTTTGGAAACAAGGCCTAGGGATCCTACTTTCACTAGTGGACACTCTCAACATTGATCACATAACTGAAACTACTCTACACTCTCTTGTTGGATAACAAACACCATTCATTGTGTAGGGCTACAAGAGCACCTCAATGCCGGAGTTAACAAGCTCCACAACGTTCGATGTTCATATTTAAGTAACCTTAGAGTGCATGATAGACCATTGCAATTATACCGAGTACTAACATAGCATGCACACCGTCACCGTCAGGCTATGAAAGGGGGAATAGATCGCATCAATACTTATCATAGTAATATTTAACTTCATAATCTACAAGAGATCACAATCATAGCTTATACCAAGTACTACATGATGCACACACTGTCAACATTACATCATGGAGGAGGAATAGACTACTTTAATAACATCACTAGAGTAGCACATACATGATATTCAACTAGATCACAAAGAGAGAGTTGAACCACATAGCTACGGTAGAGCCCTCAGCCTCGGGGGAGAACTACTCCCTCCTCATCATAGGAAGCAGCAGCGGTGATGAAGATGGCGGTGGTGTCGATGGAGATGCCTTCCGGGGGCACTTCCCCGTCCCGGCGGCGTGCCGGAACTGGACTTCTGTCCCCCGAATCTTGGCTTCGCGATGGCGGCGGCTCTGGAACTTTTCTCGTATCGTGGCTTATTGGTTTAGGGTTTTCGTGACGGAGTCCTTAAGTAGGCAGAAGGGCAGCCTCGGAGGGGTCCTGGTGGGCCCACACAGTAGGGGGGCGCGCCCCACCCCTTGGCCGCGCCGCCCTGGCGTGTGGGCCCCCCTGGCTCCTCTCTGGCCCTTCTTCGGTGCTCTGGAACCTTCCGGGAAAAATAAGATGCTGGGCGTTGATTTCGTCCAATTCCGAGAATATTTCCTGTGTAAGATTTCTGAAACCAAAAACAGCAGAAAACAGGAACTGGCACTTCGGCATCTTGTTAATAGGTTAGTTCCGGAAAATGCATCAAAACGATATAAAGTGTGAACATGTAGGTATTGTCATAAAACAAGCATGAAACATCAGAAATTATAGATACATTGGAGATGTATCAGCATTCCTACTCGCCCTCGAGTAGGTAAACGATAACAAAGATAATTTCTGAAGTGACATGCTACTTACATAATCTTGATCATACTATTGTAAAGCATATGAGATGAATGCAGCGATTCGAAGCAATGGTAAAGACAATGAATAAACAACTGAACCATATAACAAAGACTTTTCATGAATAGTACTTTCAAGACAAGCATCAATAAGACTTGCATAAGAGTTAACTCATAAAGCAATAAACTCTTAGTACAAGGTTTTGAAGCAACACAAAGGAAGATATAAGTTTCAGCAGTTGCTTTCAACTTCAACATGTTTATCTCATGGATAATTGTCAACACAAAGTAATATGATGAATGCAAATAAGCAAGTATGTAAGAATCAATGCACAGTTGACACAAGTGTTTGCTTCTAAGATGGAAGTAAGTAGGTAAACTGACCCAACATAAAAGTAGAAGAAAGGCCCTTCGAAGAGGGAAGCATGGATTGCTATATTTGTGCTAGAGCTTTTATTTTGAAAACAAGAAACAATTTTGTCAACGGTAGTAATAAAGCATATGTGTTATGTATAAGATATCCCATAAGTTGCAAGCATCATGCATAGTATACCAATAGTGCCCGCACCTTGTCCTAATTAGCTTGGATTTACATGGATTATCATTGCATAACATATGTTTTAACCAAGTGTCACAAAGGGGTACCTCTATGCCGCCTGTACAAAGGTCTAAGGAGAAAGCTCGCATTGGATTTCTCGCTTTTGATTATTCTCAACTTAGACATCCATACCGGGACAACATAGACAACAGATAATGGACTCCTCTTTAATGCATAAGCATTCAACAACAGATAATATTCTCATAAGAGATTGAGGATTGTTGTCCAAACTGAAACTTCCACCATGGATCATGGCTTTAGTTAGCGGCCCAATGTTCTTCTCTAACAATATGCATACTCAAACCATTCAACTCATGATAAATCACCCTTACTTCAGACAATACAAACATGCATAGTAACTCACATGATATTCAACAAAGTGTAATAGTTGATGACGTCCCCAGAAACATGGTTACCGCTCAACAAGCAACTTATAAGAAATAAGATACATAAGTACATATTCAATACCACAATAGTTTTTAAGCTATTTTCCCATGAGCTATATATTGCAAAGAAAAAGAATGGAATTTTAAAGGTAGCACTCAAGCAATTTACTTTGGAATGGCAGAAAAATACCATGTAGTAGGTAGGTATGATGGACACAAATGGCATAGTTTTTGGCTCAAGGATTTTGGATGCATGAGAAGTAATCCCTCTCAATACAAGGCTTAGGCTAGCAGGGTTGTTTGAAGCAAACACAAGTATGAACCGGTACAGCAAAACTTACATAAGAACATATTGCAAGCATTATAAGACTCTACATTGTCTTCCTTGTTGTTCAAACACCTCACCAGAAAATATCTAGACTCTAGAGAGACCAATCATGCAAACCAAATTTTAACAAGCTCTATGTAGTTCTTCATTAATAGGTGCAAAGTGCATGATGCAAGAGCTTAAACATGATCTATATGAGCACAACAATTGCCAAGTATCAAATTATTCAAGACAATATGAGGCATTTTCTGTTTCCAACCAAATAACAATAAACGAAGCAGTTTCAACCTTTGCCATGAACATTAAAGTAAAGCTAAGAACACCAGTGTTCATATGAAACAGCGGAGCGTGTCTCTCTCCCACATAAACATGAATTTATTCAGAGAATGAAAATAACAAAACGAAAATAAAAGCACACAGACGCTCCAAGTAAAGTACATAAGATGTGACAGAATAAAAATATAGTTTCACTAGAGGTGACCTGATAAGTTGTCGATGAAGAAGGGGATGCCTTGGGCATCCCCAAGCTTAGATGCTTGAGTCTTCTTGAAATATGCAGGGATGAACCACGGGGCCATCCCCAAGCTTAGAGTTTTCACTCTTCTTGATCATATTGTATCATCCTCCTCTCTTGATCCTTGAAAACTTCCTTCACACCAAACTCAAAACAAACTTATTAGAGGGTTAGTGCACAATCAAAATTCACATGTTCAGAGGTGACATAATCATTCTTAACACTTCTGGACATTGCACAAAGCTACTGAAAGTTAATGGAATAGAAAAATCCATCAAGCATAGCAAAACAGGCAATGCGAAATAAAAGGCAGAATCTGTCAAAACAGAACAGTTCGTAAAGATGAATTTATAAGAGGCACCAGACTTGCTCAAATGAAAATTCTCAAATTGAATGAAAGTTGCTTACATATCTGAGGATCACTCACGTAAATTGGCATAATTTTCTGAGTTACCTACAGAGAATTAGGCCCAGATTCTTGACAGCAAAGAAATCTGTTTCTGCGCAGTAATCCAAATCTAGTATGAACCTTACTATAAAAAATTCACATGTTCAGAGGTGACACAATCATTCTTAACACTTCTGTACATTGCCCAAAGCTACTGAAAGTTAATGGAACAAAGAAATCCATCCAACATAGCAAAAGAGGCAATGCGAAATAAAAGGCAGAATCTGTCAAAACAGAACAGTCTGTAAAGACGAATTTTTCAGGGGCACTAAACTTGCTCAGATGAGAAAACTCAAAACTAATGAAAGTTGCGTACATATATGAGGATCACGCACGTAAATTGGCAGATTTTTCTGAGTTACCTACAGAGAACCCTGCCCAAATTCGTGACAGCAAGAAATCTGTTTCTGCGCAGTAATCCAAATCTAGTATCAACCTTCCATTAGAGACTTCACTTGGCACAACAATGCAATAAAATAAAGATAAGAAGAGGTTGCTACAGTAGTAACAACTTCCAAGACACAACAAAACTGTAGTAAAATAAAAACATGGATTATCTCCCAAGAAGTGCTTTCTTTATAGCCATTAAGATGGGCTCAGTAATTTTAATGATGCACTCGCAAGAAATAAGAGTTGCAGCAAAAGAGAGCATCAAAAAGCAAATTCAAAATAAATTTAAGCCTAACCCACTTCCTATGAAAAGGAATCTTGTAAATAAACAAATTCATGAAGAACAAAGTGACAAGCATAGGAAGACAAAACAAGTGTAACTTCAAGATTCTCAACATAAAGAGGGGAAACTTAATATTATTAAGATGCATATAACCATATTTCCCTCTCTCATAATAACTTTCAGTAGTATCATGAACAAACTCAACAATATAACTATCACATAAAGCATTCTTATCATGAGTCTTATGCATAAAATAATTACTACTCCCAACATAAGCATAGCCATTCTTATTAATTGTAGTGGGAGCAAATTCAACGAAGTAGCTATCATTATTATTCTCATCACCATAATCATCAAGTATAGGAGGCATGGTATAATCATAATAAACTTTATCCTCCATAGTAGGTGGCACCAAAAGACCACTATCATTATAATCATCATAAATGGGAGGCAAAGTATCATCAAAGTAAAATTTCTCCTCCATGCTTGGGGGACTAAAAATATCATGCTCATCAAAACCAGCTTCCCCAAGCTTAGAATTTTCCATATCATTAGCAACAATGGTGTTCAAAGAGTTCATACTAATATCATTGCTACTAGCATGCAAATAAGGTTCCATAGGTTTTTTAATTTTCGCATCAAACAATCCATGTCTTAACTCAGGAAATAGATTAAAAAGCTCACTGTTATTTTCCATTATGCCTAGCTAGTGAAAATAAAAACAAGAAACAAAAAGATGCAATTGCAGGATCTAAAGGAAATAGCTTCGAGCACTCACACACCGGCAACAGTGCTAGGAAATAGCTTAGCAGTCGGAGGATGTGAATACCTTTTACCTTACCTCCCCGGCAACGGCGCCAGAAAATATATTGCTGTCCACAACTGGCGCGTGGTTGACATGGGAGGTAGAAATCTCGGTGGTGTAGCTTTTCTTCGTTCCCCGGCAACGGCGCCAGAAAATAGCTTGCTGTCTACTGTTGGCTTCTTTTCCTGTAGACAGTGTTGGGCCTCCAAGAGCAGAGGTTTGTAGAACAGCAGCAAGTTTCCCTTAAGTGAATCACACAAGGTTTTATCGAACTCAAGGAGGAAGAGGTCAAAGATATCCCTCTCAAGCAACCCTGCAATCACGATATAAGAAGTCTCTTGTGTCCCCAACACACCTAATACACTTGTCAGATGTATAGGTGCACTAGTTTGGCGAAGAGATAGTGAAATACAAGTAATATGTATGAATATGAGTGGTAATAACAATCTGAATAAAATATGGCAGCAAGTAAACATGCAGTGGAACAGTAAATAAACGAAGATTCGATGTTTGGAAACAAGGCCTAGGGATCCTACTTTCACTAGTGGACACTCTCAACATTGATCACATAACTGAAACTACTCTACACTCTCTTGTTGGATAACAAACACCATTCATTGTGTAGGGCTACAAGAGCACCTCAATGCCGGAGTTAACAAGCTCCACAACGTTCGATGTTCATATTTAAGTAACCTTAGAGTGCATGATAGACCAGTGCAATTATACCGAGTACTAACATAGCATGCACACCGTCACCATCAGGCTATGAAAGGGGGAATAGATGGCATCAATACTTATCATCTTAATAGTTAACTTCATAATCTACAAGAGATCACAATCATAGCTTATACCAAGTACTACATGATGCACACACTGTCAACATTACATCATGGAGGAGGAATAGACTACTTTAATAACATCACTAGAGTAGCACATACATGATATTCAACTAGATCACAAAGAGAGAGTTGAACCACATAGCTACGGTAGAGCCCTCAGCCTCGGGGGAGAACTACTCCCTCCTCATCATAGGAAGCAGCAGCGGTGATGAAGATGGTGGTGGTGTCGATGGAGATGCCTTCCGGGGGCACTTCCCCGTCCCGGCGGTGTGCCGGAACAGAGACTTCTGTCCCCCGAATCTTGGATTCGCGATGGCGGCGGCTCTGGAACTTTTCTCGTATCGTGGCTTATTGGTTTAGGGTTTTCGCGACGGAGTACTTAAGTAGGCGGAAGGGCAGCCTCGGAGGGGCCCTGGTGGGCCCACACAGTAGGGGGGCGCACCCCACCCCTTGGCCGCGCCGCCCTGGCGTGTGGGCCCCGCCTGGCTCCTCTCTGGCCCTTCTTCGGTGCTCTGGAACCTTCCGGGAAAAATAAGATGCTGGGCGTTGATTTCGTCCAATTCCGAGAATATTTCCTGTGTAAGATTTCTGAAACCAAAAACAGCAGAAAACAGGAACTGGCACTTCGGCATCTTGTTAATAGGTTAGTTCCGGAAAATGCATCAAAACGATATAAAGTGTGAACAAAATATGTAGGTATTGTCATAAAACAAGCATGGAACATCAGAAATTATAGATACGTTGGAGACGTATCAGCGCACCACTATTTTGTCGAGGTGCGCAACTGAAAAATGTACCACTGGTAAAAATTTGAAATTTGGATCTGGATCTGGCACGATTTTTTTTAAATTTCTTTTTTTAAATTTCTTTTTGGTAAGCATCTTGGCACGTTCTCTATGACGGTAAACTCCACATGCGGCCGAAGGGGAGGGAAGGGTTGGCGTCCGACGAGAAAGGAGGATGAGTGGAGGGGGAGAGGGTGAGGAAGAGTGGAGGAGAAGAAGCAGGGGAGGAGGAGAGGAGGAGGAAGAGGAGTGGGGAGTGGTGTCAACACCCGGATTTCTAAGTCCGAATGCCTATTATGTCATACATCGCAATTCCAGGAATATTGTTGTTGCGAGGCATAATAGTTAAGTATCACAGTCATCATTCATTACAAACCATCATGTCTTACAATTGGAATCACATCATCCATATTACACGAATAGTTGATCTATTGATCAACGAACAAACACAAGTTCATAGCGGAAGCGTAAGATACAAGGACTCTCTAGTCCACAGGCCAACGCTTGACGTCGGAAGACTCCTAGTTGTCGTAGGCGTCCTGCTGGTCATCTCCTTGTTCATCATCATACTCTGGCCATTTGAATAGCCAGGGACAAAGCCGTGAGTACTTCAAGTACTCGCAAACTAATACTAGTGTAAGTGCTAGACATTTCTAGTAAGGTTTGCTAAGCTCTAGGTTATTTGCATAAAGCCAATTTTAGTTCACAAGTATTTGAGAAAAGCTTATTCAAGTGCTAACTAACTCAAGTGGGAACACTAGTGTCATTCCCACCATTCAAGTGGTGATTTCAATTCAGTTCACCACTTCACAATTCATTTCACCATCATTTTCAAGAATTTGACATCGGAAACTGTATGGCCTTTCCAACCGTCCGTAACCGTGGACGCGGCTATTCGAATAGATTGACACTCTGCAGAGGTTGCAAACTTGTGCCACAACATTTGATTTCATCCGTCGGGATTACCCCGAATCATCGTAACACAGTACGCGGATCATCAACCATAACCTTTCACTTATAAATCCTAGTATGAGCACCTCTCCCCATGAGCTTGGCCTCCCAGTGAAGACCAACTGTCAACCTGGGAACTGCACAGGGCTTGGCCGTACAATTCACCTCAATTCACATCATTTCTCAACAACGGAGGCAGCCTCAAGCGTAACCCCTATGATGTGTGTTCAGAGGGAACCCATACTAAAATGCATAAACTTCCAGTTAAGCCCTACCCATAATCAGGTATTGTGGGGGTACTCAATATTGGAAAGGTATCGCATTCAAACCAATATCAGTTTTATCAAAAATCACCATCTTCTCTTTGTCATATTCGCATTCAAAAATCATTCAATGGAATGCTTCATCATTCCAAGGTTTCAAAATTCAATTCAAGTCACATTGTTCCCATCTAGAGTAGTCAAGTTTTAATTCATTAGCACTAGCTCTAAATTATGAGGGGTGCTATCTTGCTTTGCTTGATGGGGACTAACTTTACTACTCTAGTAAACTTCTTTCACTTTGACCAAAGTTAACTATAAAAGTAACTCTTGGAAAACAACAAGTAAAACTTGTATGGTAAAAACTTGGGGTAGGCCTATGGTAAGAAAATGTAAGACTAATGGTGCCTTGCCCCAAAGGGCTTTGCACTTTGCAAGAATATTAGCTTGCCTTGGTAGTTCTCAAAGTTCTCCTCCTCCTCCTCTTGGTAGCAACCTTCTGCCTCCGGGTATTCTCCGGTGCTAGCGTCTAAATTTAAATACGAGTATAACCACTCCACTAATTCAATGGCTATTCCATACATCACATATAATCACACAAACTATTCTAAGCACACAATTAATCTAATTAAGGTGCATTGGTGGTGTTGCTTGAGGAGATTTAATTTCCTTTTATTTAATATGTAAATGATAGTTTCCATAGGGTTCTTGAGAAATAATTTCCTCTCATTGAAATCTTCTTAAGATTTAATTTCTCAAACAATCACACATGAACTTATATTGACCTAAGTCAAACATTCATTATCATCATTTGAGAAAATGATTTAAATGAGGTAGACCACCTCATACCATTTAATAATGCTACAAATGATTTAAATCTCCAAGTAATTCATATAAGAGAGTTTGGCCAGGGGTCCAAACATCACATGAATTCATTTGGGACAAGATTTAAATGAGGTACAATACTTCATATGATTTGCATAATAGTTTTGGACAATATCACTTAGATAAACTAGCCATATTGTCCATTAATTAAACTAGGGCATGATCATGCAAAGTGACTACACCATTTTCTTGCATAAACAATTACTGTAAGTCAAATGTGAGCTATTGGAGTTGGAATTAACTTAATATCTATTTTGATTGATTTTTAATAATTATTTGAATAGGGAAAAGTCCCTGCCTTCATCTTTTCATCAGATTAATTCTACACATTATCTTGACATGGGACCAGTGGCATATTGTAGATCTTTTTCATAGCTTTCCAGCAATATGAAATTTGCTAAATTTTGCCAAGCCAAACAGATTCTATGGATTTTCAAAGTTGGAGCCAGTATTGAATTTAACTGGATTTGAATTAAATTGGATTTGAATAAATGGGCTGGCGGGAAATGAACTTGGGCCGAAATGATTCAAAAAAAACAGAGAAATCCAGCCCAGCAGCGCATCTCGTGCGAGTGGGCCGTCTGACGAGGTGGGGGCCACTCGTCAGCCTCTATTCAAAACCCGAATCGGTACGGGGGCTAACAGACGTTGGATTAGAGCAAGATCGGACGGCGCTAGTGCGTCGTCTTCTCTGGCGAGATCGAGCCACTGGCGCGGCGAGCCTAGGGGGTCGGAGGGCTCACCGAGGCTCCAGCAAGGGTGGGCAGTGTGCGTGATGAAGTTGTGGACGACGGCGAAGCAGCTGGTAGCAGTGGCGGAGCTCGAGGTGGCCTGGATCAACGACGATTGCTCCAGGGCTTCCGCGGCTCCGAGCTTGCGATTGGCCTTGCTCCGGCGACGATCGAGGTGGCTAAGGGGTTGAGGAGAGGCAGTGGAGGATGGGGAACGAGATGGTGTGCTCCATTGCTTCCAGGGAACGCTCTATTTATAGAGGCGAGCTGGTGGTGCGGGGCAGTGTGGTAGTCGACATGGGCGCGGCGATTCCGGCGAGGTGTTGGGCTAGGCAACAGTGCAGCTGCATTCTCCTCGTCCAGGCGAAGCTGTAGGTAGCAACGGCACGGTCGGGCGGCGTCTGTGGGCGACGCATTGCTTCCGTGTCGTCGGGCGGCGCTCACGGGATTTTCTTCTCCGTCTCCGTCGGCGGCAGTCCAGGGTCTGGTCGTGAGCATGTCTGGTGGCGTCGTGGTGTCACGGCGGTGCTCAACGTCCAGCAAGCGGGGCCAGGGCGAGTGCGAGCGAGTGGAACGGCGCGTGGCCAGTGGCGTCCACGCGCGACGCGAGCGGCATCTGGCGGCGACCGTGGCGCGCGATCTCCGGCGAGGCTACGTCGTCTACGGCCAGGTGGTCGGTGCTAGATGAGGTAGAGGAGCACGGTGGCGACGTTTGACACCAGGGCCAAGGTGGTGAGTGAAGGAGAGGAGGGGTGGCTCGTCATGGTGGCGCCATGGCCGGCATGGCCATGCACATGTGAGCTAGCCTCTCCTCCTTAGGTTTACTATGTGCCATTAAGGGTGAGAGGGGGCAGGGGAACCATTTAGAGTAGGTTGGGGTAGATTAGGGTTGAGGTAGATCACTATTTGAAATAGTGTGTAATAGTTCCATATTTGGAAATTGTGAAATTTTGTCCAAATTTGATTGAATTCAAATGGTGGCAAGATTTGAATTGTGTGTGTTTGGTTGAGTTAGAAATGACCAGAGAAGATGAGGTGTGGTGGTGGAATTGTTGAATTGAAAGAATTGCAATTTTGGCTAAGTGTGAGATTGTTCCACTTAATAAAATGTTGCAACTTTGGATGAGCATAGCATTTGATCTAGAAAGAATTTGGCATGGTGATCTTTACAAAAAGTGTTCACCTTGATGTTGTTTTGGATGAGGTGCAAAGAGTTAGCAAGGTTTAGTTTGAAAATTTTGAATTGCAGGGGCTCAAAATAGTGATCAGACTATAATTGGCAGATTTGACCATTATCATATGTGAGCCAAATTTGAATTTGAAATCCATTTGATTTGTGTTTCTTTGATTCCAAAAGTTGTAATAAGTGTTTAGTAACATTATTCAACTAATGGTGAAGACCAGATTGGTCTAGGGTCAAAATTTATAAAAATGGCATAGAGCCATATGTGAGGGTTTTAGGGTTTTTCTTTTATTTGATTTTCTTTCTCTTTTTGATTTATTTGGTTGGTGATCTTCTCATGATCACTTCAGGGTTTTAGGGTATAGCATATACACATAATAACAATCATCATGGCATATCACTCAAATGCACAAGTCCTATGCAGGGCACTATATGCAATTTGAAAAGTTTTTGTTGGTTTGAAATTTTGCTCTCTGGAATCTTCTAACTTTCTTTTTATTGAAATTTGGGATGTTACAAACCCTTCCCCCTTACAGAAGATCTCGTCCCGAGATCTAAAAGAAAGTTAGGTACTAAAGAGATCTGGGTACTCCTTCTTCATGAAGTCTTCGCGTTCCCAGGTGGCTTCATCTTCAGTGTGATTGCTCCATTGTATCTTCAGAAACTTGATGCTTCGGGTGCGGGTGGTTCGGTAAGCTTCCTCCAGGATGCGAATCGGCACTTCGCGGTAGGTCAGGTCCTTGTTGATATCCACCGATCGGTGATCGATGTTCTTAAACACTTCGGTCTTCTCAGGGACTTCAAGGCACTTCCGGAGGAGCGAGATATGAAACACGTCGTGCACAGCCGACATCTCTTCTGGTAACTCCAGTTGATAAGATACTTCGCCTCGGCGACTCAGAACTTTGAAGGGTCCGACATATCGGGGTGCGAGCTTTCCTTTCAGCTGAAATCTCTGCATTCCTTTCAAGGGGGATACCTTGAGATAGACGAAGTCTCCGATCTCGAAGGTCATCTCCCGACGTCTCTTGTCGGCGTAGCTCTTCTGTCTTGATTGCGCCGTCTTGAGGTACTCGCGAATCTTGTGCACTTTCTCTTCGGCTTCACGAAGAACATCTGGGCCAAAAACTTGGATTTCTCCAACTTCTGACCAGTTCAGGGGGGGTACGGCACTTCCTTCCGTACAAGGCTTCAAAGGGGGCCATCTGTAGGCTGGCTTGATAGCTGTTGTTGTAAGAGAATTCTGCGTAAGGTAAGAAGTCTTCCCACTTGGACCCATATTTCAGTACGCATGCTCTTAGCATGTCCTCCAGTATCTGGTTGACTCTCTCAGTCTGTCCGTCGGTCTGAGGGTGATAGGCGGTATTGAAATTCAGACGGGTTCCTAGTCCTTCGTGCACTTTCTGCCAGAACCTTGAGGTGAACTGTGATCCTCTATCTGACACTATCGACTTCGGGGTTCCGTGCAGGGCGACTATTCTGGATATGTATAGTTCCGCTAACTTCGGGCCTTGGTATTTGGTCTTGACGGCGATGAAATGGGCTACCTTGGTCAATCTATCGACAACTACCCATATAGAATCATTGCCTTAACTGGATTTGGGCAGTCCGGTGATAAAGTCCATTCCTACGGAGTCCCATTTCCATTCTGGAATCTGCAGTGGTTGTAGCAGTCCGGCGGGTCGTTGATGTTCTGCCTTGACTCTCTGACAGATGACACACTTGCCGATGTAGCTGCCGATTTCTCTCTTCATTCCATGCCACCAGAATTGCTCCTTCAGGTCTTGATACATCTTGGTACCTCCGGGGTGGATTGAGTATTGCAGGATGACTTGCTTCAAGTCTGAGTCCGATGGTACGCAGAGACATTCTTTGTACCAAAGAACTCCGGCTTCATCTATGGTGAATCCAGGGGCTTTTCCTGCGGCTATCTGTTTCTTGATTCCATCGATGCTAGCGTTGTCCTTCTGGGCTTCCTTGATTTGGCTAACCAAGGTGGGTTGGAGTTTTATGCTGGCTAGGAATCCTTCACTAACAAGTTCAAGTCTGAACTGTTGATACGTCTCCGACGTATCGATAATTTCTTATGTTCCATGCCACATTATTGATGATATCTACATGTTTTATGCATACTTTATGTCATATTTATGCATTTTCTGGAACTAACCTATTAACAAGATGCCGAAGTGCCGATTCTTTGTTTTTCTGCTGTTTTTGGTTTCAGAAATCCTAGTAAGGAAATATTCTCGGAATTGGACGAAATCAACGCCTAGGGTCCTATTTTGCCACGAAGCTTCCAGAAGACCGAAGAGTCAACGAAGTGGGGCCACGAGGTGGCTAGGAGGGCAGGCGGCGCGGCCCAAGCCCTGGCCGCGCCGACCTGTCTCCTGGGCCCCTCGCGACGCCCCCTGACCTACCCTTCCGCCTACAAATAGCCTTCGTCGTGAAACCCCCAGTACCGAGAGCCACGATATGGAAAACCTTCCAGAGACGCCGCCGCCGCCAATCCCATCTCGGGGGATTCAGGAGATCGCCTCCGGCACCCTGACGGAGAGGGGAATCATCTCCCGGAGGACTCTACACCGCCATGGTCGCCTCCGGAGTGATGTGTGAGTAGTTCACCCCTGGACTATGGGTCCATAGCAGTAGCTAGATGGTTGTCTTCTCCTCATTGTGCTTAATTGTCGGGTCTTGTGAGCTGCCGAACATGATCAAGATCATCTATCTGTAATTCTATATGTTGTGTTTGTTGGGATCCGATGAATAGAGAATACCATGTTATGTTGATTATCAATTTATATCTATGTGTTGTTTATGATCTTGCATGCTCTCCGTTATTAGTAGAGGCTCTGGCCAAGTTTTTACTCTTAACTCCAAGAGGGGGTATTTATGCTCGATAGTGGGTTCATGTCTCCGTGAATCTGGGGAAGTGACAGAAATCTCTAAGATTATGGATGTGCTGTTGCCACTAGGGATAAAACATTGATGCTATGTCCGAGGATGTAGTTATTGATTACATTACGCGCAATACTTAATGCAATTGTCTGTTGGCAACTTAATACTGGAGGGGGTTCGGATGATAACCTGAAGGTGAACTTTTTAGGCATAGATGCATGCTGGATAGCGGTCTATGTACTTTGTCGTAATGCCCAATTAAATCTCACTATACTCATCATAATATGTATGTGCATGGTCATGCCCTCTTTATTTGTCAATTGCCCAACTGTAATTTGTTCACCCAACATGCTGTTTATCTTATGGGAGAGACACCTCTAGTGAACTGTGGACCCCGGTCCAATTCTCTATACTGAAATACAATCTACTGCAATATTGTTCTACTGTTTTCTGCAAACAATCATCATCCACACTATACATCTAACCCTTTGTTACAGCAAGCCGGTGAGATTGACAACCTCGCTGTTTCGTTGGGGCAAAGTACTTGGTTTGTGTTGTGCATGTTCCACGTTGGCGTCGGAATCCCTGGTGTTGCGCCGCACTACATCTCGCCGCCATCAACCTTCAACGTGCTTCTTGGCTCCTACTGGTTCGATTAAACCTTGGTTTCATACTGAGGGAAAACTTGCCGCTGTACGCATCACACCTTCCTCTTGGGGTTCCCAACGGTCGCGTGTTGTACGCGTATCAAGACTGTTTTCTGGCGCCGTTGCCGGGGACCTGAAGAAAAGTTACATCACAGGGATTTCTAACTCCCACGTCAACTTTGCGCCAGCAACTGTTTTCTGGCGCCGTTGCCGGGGAGATCAAGACTGTTTTCTGGCGCCGTTGCCGGGGAGATCAAGACTGTTTTCTGGCGCCGTTGCCGGGGAGATCAAGACACGCTGCAAGGGGAGTCTCCACATCCCAATCTCTTTACTTTGTTTTTGTCTTGCTTAGTTTTATTTACTACTTTGTTTGCTGCACTAAATCAAAATACAAAAAAATTAGTTGCTAGTTTTACTTTACTTGCTATCTTGTTTGCTATATCAAAAACACAAAAAAATTAGTTACTCGCATTTACTTTATCTAGTTTGCTTTATTTACTGTTGCTAAAATGGGTACTCCTGAAAATACTAAGTTGTGTGACTTCACAACCACAAATAATAATGATTTCTTATGCACACCTATTGCTCCACCTGCTACTACAGCAGAATTCTTTGAAATTAAACCTGCTTTACTAGATCTTGTTATGCGAGAGCAATTTTCTGGTGTTAGTTCTGATGATGCTGCTGCCCATCTCAATAATTTTGTTGAACTTTGTGAAATGCAAAAGTATAAAGATGTAGATGGTGACATTATAAAATTAAAATTATTCCCTTTCTCATTAAGAGGAAGAGCTAAAGATTGGTTGCTATCTCTGCCTAAGAATAGTATTGATTCATGGACTAAATGCAAGGATGCTTTTATTGGTAGATATTATCCCCTGCTAAAATTATATCTTTGAGGAGTAGCATAATGAATTTTAAACAATTGGATACTGAACATGTTGCACAAGCATGGGAAAGAATGAAATCTTTGGTTAAAAATTGCCCAACCCATGGACTGACTACTTGGATGGTCATCCAAACCTTTTATGCAGGACTGAATTTTTCTTCGCGGAACCTATTGGATTCAGCTGCTGGAGGTACCTTTATGTCCATCACTCTTGGTGAGTCAACAAAGCTTCTTGATAATATGATGATCAATTACTCTGAATGGCACACGGAAAGAGCTCCACAAGGTAAGAAGGTAAATTCTGTCGAAGAAACCTCTTCCTTGAGTGATAAGATTGATGCTATTATGTCTATGCTTGTGAATGATAGGACTAATGTTGATCCTAATAATGTTCCGTTAGCTTCATTGGTTGCACAAGAAGAACATGTTGATGTAAACTTCATGAAAAATAATAATTTCAACAACAATGCTTACCGGAACAATTCTAGTAACAACTATAGGCCATATCCTTATAATAATGGCAACGGCTATGGTAATTCTTATGGGAATTCTTACAACAATAATAGGAATTCACCCCCTGGACTTGAAGCCATGCTTAAAGAATTTATTAGTACACAAACTGCTTTTAACAAATCTGTTCAAGAAAAGCTTGGGAAAATTGATATACTTGCTTCTAAAGTCGATAGTCTTGTTGCTGATGTTGATCTTTTGAAATCGAAAGTTATGCCTAATGAAAATCATCATAATAAAATTGTTACTACAGCAAATTCCATCCAAGTTAGAATTAATGAGAATATAAGATTGATGGCCGAATTGCGTGCTAGGTGGGAAAGAGAAGAAAATGAAAAAGAAGATAATATAGCTAAAGTTTGGACTATTACCACCACTAGTAATGCTAATGCTACACATGTTGCTGTACCTCCTACTATTAATGGTAAAATAATTGATGTTGGCAATGTTTCCACTTCAAATGCAAAGCGCGAGAAACTGCCTGAAACTGCTAAAACTGCTGAAACTGCCTGTGATAAAACTGCTGAAATTTTTTCCAACATTGGGGATGATGATCCCATTGCTTTAGATTATAATGGTTTGAATTTTGATGATTGCCACATCTCTGAAGTTATAAAGTTCTTACAAAAACTTGCTAAAAGTCCTAATGCTAGTGCTATAAATTTGGCTTTCACGAAACATATTACAAATGCTCTCATAAAAGCTAGAGAAGAGAAATTAGAACGCGAAGCTTCTATTCCTAGAAAGCTAGAGGATGGTTGGGAGCCCATCATTAAGATGAAGGTCAATGACTTTGATTGTAATGCTTTATGTGATCTTGGTGCAAGTATTTCTGTTATGCCTAAGAAAATTTATAATATGCTTGATTTGCCACCGCTGAAAAATTGTTATTTGGATGTTAATCTTGCTGATCATTCTACAAAGAAACCTTTGGGGAAAGTTGATAATGTTCGCATTACCGTTAACAATAACCTTGTCCCCATTTATTTTGTTGTCTTGGATATTGAATGCAATGCATCTTGTCCCATTATATTGGGAAGACCTTTTCTTCGAACTGTTGGTGCTATCATTGATATGAAGGAAGGTAATATTAAATATCAATTTCCTCTCAAGAAAGGTATGGAACACTTCCCTAGAAAGAGAATGAAGTTACCTTTTGATTCTATTATTAGAACAAATTATGATGTTGATACTTCGTCTCTCGATAATACTTGATACACACTTTCTGCGCCTAGCTGAAAGGCGTTAAAGAAAAGCGCTTATGGGAGACAACCCATGTTTTTACTACAGTAATTTGTTTTTATTTTGAGTCTTGGAAGTTGTTTACTACTGTAGCAACCTCTCCTTAACTTAGTTTAGTGTTTTGTTGTGCCAAGTAAAGTCGTTGATAGTAAGGTTCATACTAGATTTGGATTACTGCGCAGAAACAGATTTCTTTGCTGTCACGAATCTGGGAAAAATTCTCTGTAGGTAACTCAGAAAATTATGCCAATTTACGTGAGTGATCCTTAGATATGTACGCAACTTTCATTCAATTTGAGCATTTTCATTTGAGCAAGTCTGGTGCCTCAATAAAATTCGTCAATACGAACTGTTCTGTTTTGACAGATTCTGCCTTTTATTTCGCATTGCCTGTTTTGTTATGTTCGATGGATATTTCGATTCCATTGACTTTCAGTAGCTTTGTGAAATGTCCAGAAGTGTTAAGAATGATTATGTCACCTCTGAACATGTATATTTTGATTGTGCACTAACCCTCTAATGAGTTGTTTTGAGTTTGGTGTGGAGGAAGTTTTCAAGGATCAATAGAGGGAGATGATACAACATGATCAAGGAGAGTGAAAGCTCTAAGCTTGGGGATGCCCCGGAGGTTCACCCCTGCATATATCAAGAAGACTCAAGCGTCTAAGCTTGGGGATGCCCAAGGCATCCCCTTCTTCATCGACAACATTATCAGGTTCCTCCCCTGAAACTATATTTTTATTCCATCACATCTTATGTGCTTTGCTTGGAGCGTCGGTTTGTTTTTGTTTTTGTTTTGTTTGAATAAAATGGATCCTAGCATTCTTTGTGTGGGAGAGAGACACGCTCCGCTGTAGCATATGGACAAATATGTCCTTAGGCTTTACTCATAATATTCATGGCGAAGTTTCTTCTTCGTTAAATTGTTATATGGTTGGAATTGGAAAATGATACATGTAGTAATTTGCTATAATGTCTTGGATAATGTGATACTTGGCAATTGTTGTGCTCATGTTTAAGCTCTTGCATCATATACTTTGCACCCATTAATGAAGAAATACATAGAGCATGCTAAAATTTGGTTTGCATATTTGGTCTCTCTAAGGTCTAGATAATTTCTAGTATTGAGTTTGAACAACAAGGAAGACGGTGTAGAGTCTTATAATGTTTACAATATGTCTTTTATGTGAGTTTTTCTGCACCGGTTCATCCTTGTGTTTGTTTCAAATAAGCCTTGCTAGCCTAAACCTTGTATCAAGAGGGAATACTTCTCATGCATCCAAAATACTTGAGCCAACCACTATGCCATTTGTGTCCACCATACTTACCTACTACATGGTATTTCTACGCCATTCCAAAGTAAATTGCTTGAGTGCTACCTTTAAAATTTCCATTCTTCACCTTTACAATATATAGCTCATGGGACAAATAGCCTAAAAACTATTGTGGTATTGAATATGTACTTATGCACTTTATCTCTTATTAAGTTGCTTGTTGTGCGATAACCATGTTCCTGGGGACGCCATCAACTACTCTTTGTTGAATATCATGTGAGTTGCTATGCATGTCCGTCTTGTCTGAAGTAAGGGAGATTTACCACCTTTATGTTTAAAGCGTGCATATTGTTAGAGAAGAACATTGGGCCGCTAACTAAAGCCATGATCCATGGTGGAAGTTTCAGTTTTGGACATATATCCTCAATCTCATATGAGAAAATTAATTGTTGCTACATGCTTATGCATAAAAGAGGAGTCCATTATCTGTTGTCTATGTTGTCCCGGTATGGATGTCTAAGTTGAGAATAATCAATAGCGAGAAATCCAATGCGAGCTTTCTCCTTAGACCTTTGTACAGGCGGCATAGAGGTACCCCTTTGTGACACTTGGTTAAAACATGTGCATTGCGATAATCCTGGTAATCCAAGCTAATTAGGACAAGGTGCGGGCACTATTAGTATACTATGCATGAGGCTTGCAACTTGTAAGATATAATTTACATGACACATATGCTTTATTACTACCGTTGACAAAATTGTTTCTTGTTTTCAAAATCAAAGCTCTAGCACAAATATAGCAATCGATGCTTTCCTCTTTGAAGGACCTTTCTTCTACTTTTGTGTTGAGTCAGTTCACCTATTTCTCTCCACCTCAAGAAGCAAACACTTGTGTGAACTGTGCATTGATTCCTACATACTTGCATATTGCACTTGTTATATTACTTTATGTTGACAATATCCATGAGATATACATGTTACAAGTTGAAAGCAACCGCTGAAACTTCATCTTCCTTTGTGTTGCTTCAATACCTCTACTATGAATTATTGCTTTATGAGTTAACTCTTATGCAAGACTTATTGATGCTTGTCTTGAAGTACTATTCATGAAAAGTCTTTGCTATATGATTCACTTGTTTACTCATGTCATTTACATTGTTTGATCGCTGCATTCACTACATATGCTTACAATAGTATGATCAAGGTTATGATGGCATGTCACTCCAGAAATTATCTTTGTTTATCGTTTACCTGCTCGGGACGAGCAGAAACTAAGCTTGGGGATGCTGATACGTCTCCGACGTATCGATAATTTCTTATGTTCCATGCCACATTATTGATGATATCTACATGTTTTATGAATACTTTATGTCATATTTATGCATTTTCTGGAACTAACCTATTAACAAGATGCCGAAGTGCCGATTCTTTGTTTTACGCTGTTTTTGGTTTCAGAAATCCTAGTAAGGAAATATTCTCGGAATTGGACGAAATCAACGCCCAGGGTCCTATTTTGCCACGAAGCTTCCAGAAGACCGAAGAGTCAACGAAGTGGGGCCACGAGGTGGCCAGGAGGGCAGGCGGCGCGGCCCAAGCCCTGGTCGCGCCGACCTGTCTCCTGGGCCCCTCGCGATGCCCCCTGACCTACCCTTCCGCCTACAAATAGCCTTCGTCGCGAAACCCCCAGTACCGAGAGCCACGATACAGAAAACCTTCCAGAGACGCCGCCGCCGCCAATCCCATCTCGGGGGATTCAGGAGATCGCCTCCGGCACCCTGCCGGAGAGGGGAATCATCTCCCGGAGGACTCTACACCGCCATGGTCGCCTCCGGAGTGATGTGTGAGTAGTTCACCCCTGGACTATGGGTCCATAGCAGTAGCTAGATGGTTGTCTTCTCCTCATTGTGCTTAATTGTCGGGTCTTGTGAGCTACCGAACATGATCAAGATCATCTATCTGTAATTCTATATGTTGTGTTTGTTGGGATCCGATGAATAGAGAATACCATGTTATGTTGATTATCAATTTATATCTATGTGTTGTTTATGATCTTGCATGCTCTCCGTTATTAGTAGAGGCTCTGGCCAAGTTTTTACTCTTAACTCCAAGAGGGGGCATTTATGCTCGATAGTGGGTTCATGTCTCCGTGAATCTGGGGAAGTGACATAAATCTCTAAGATTATGGATGTGTTGTTGCCACTAGGGATAAAACATTGATGCTATGTCCGAGGATGTAGTTATTGATTACATTACGCGCAATACTTAATGCAATTGTCTGTTGTTAGCAACTTAATACTGGAGGGGGTTCGCATGATAACCTGAAGGTGGACTTTTTAGGCATAGATGCATGCTGGATAGCGGTCTATGTACTTTGTCGTAATGCCCAATTAAATCTCACTATACTCATCATAATATGTATGTGCATGGTCATGCCCTCTTTATTTGTCAATTGCCCAACTGTAATTTGTTCACCCAACATGCTGTTTATCTTATGGGAGAGACACCTCTAGTGAACTGTGGACCCCGGTCCAATTCTCTATACTGAAATACAATCTACTGCAATACTGTTCTACTGTTTTCTGCAAACAATCATCATCCACACTATACATCTAATCCTTTGTTACAGCAAGCCGGTGAGATTGACAACCTCGCTATTTCGTTGGGGCAAAGTACTTGGTTTGTGTTGTGCAGGTTCCACGTTGGCGCCGGAATCCCTGGTGTTGCGCCGCACTACATCTCGCCGCCATCAACCTTCAACGTGCTTCTTGGCTCCTACTGGTTCGATTAAACCTTGGTTTCATACTGAGGGAAAACTTGCCGCTGTACGCATCACACCTTCCTCTTGGGGTTCCCAACGGTCGCGTGCTGTACGCGTATCAAGACTGTTTTCTGGCGCCGTTGCCGTGGACCTGAAGAAAAGTTACATCACAGGGATCTCTAACTCCCACGTCAACTTTGCGCCAGCAACTGTTCAAACTCTTGTTACAAGCTGGGCTGCTCGGTTGCGATCATGGAGTTCAACTGACACGGCAGTCGACTCAAAGCATCCGCTACCACATTGGCCTTGTCGGGGTGGTAGTGAATCTCCATGTCGTAATCCTTGATCAATTCGATCCATCGGTGTTGTCTCATGTTCAGTTCCTTCTGGGTGAAGATATATTTCAGGCTCTTGTGGTCGGAGTAGATCTCGCATCGATTACCCATGAGGTAATGACGCCAAACTTTCAAGGCTAGGACCACGGCTGCAAGCTCGAGGTCATGGGTTGGGTAGTTCTGTTCATGTTGCTTTAGCTGTCTTGAAAGGTAGGATACAACTTTGCCTTCTTGCACAAGTACACATCCAAGACCGGTCTTGGAGGCGTCGCAATATACGTCAAAGGGCTTGGTGATGTCTGGCATGATCAGGATTGGGGCTGTTGTCAGTCTACTCTTGAGCTGTTGAAAGCTCTCTTCACATTTGTCAGTCCACTCAAACTTCTTGTCCTTCTTCAACAGTTGGGTCATTGGTCGAGCGATGCTCGAAAAGCCTTCTACAAATCTGTGGTAATATCCGGCTAATCCAAGAAAAGCGCAGACCTCGGTTTGGGTGGTTGGGGCTTGCCATTCCATAACGGTTTTGATCTTGGCGGGATCTACGGCAATTCCTCCTGCTGACAAGATATGTCCCAGGAATCCTACTTCCTCCAACCAAAACTCACACTTGCTGAACTTGGCATACAACTGGTGGTGCCTAAGGGTTTCTAGGACAGTCTCCAAATGCTGTTCATGTTCCTCTTCGGACTTGGAGTATACCAGAATGTCATCGATGAAGACAACGACAAACTTGTCCAAAAAGTTCATGAAGATCTTATTCATGAGATTCATGAAATAAGCGGGGGCATTGGTTAGTCCAAACGACATGACGTTGTACTCATACAACCCATATCTAGTGGTGAAGGCAGTTTTTGGAATGTCGGTGGCTCAGATCTTCAGCTGATGATATCCAGTTCTAAGATCTATCTTGGAGAAAACTTTGGCTCCGGTTAGTTGATCAAACAAGTCTTCTATCTTGGGTAGGGGGTATTTGTTTTTGATGGTGACATTGTTAAGCTTACGATAGTCCGTACATAAACAATTTGCACCATCCTTCTTGTCCACAAACAAAACTGGGGATCTCCAGGGGGATGCACTAGGTCTAATCAGACCTTTGGCTAACATATCAATTTGTTTCTTCAGCTCCACAAGCTCTGTTGCATTCATGCTGTAGGCTCTCTGGGCTATGGGTCCCGTTCCGGGGATTAACTCGATGATGAACTCGATATCCCGATCCGGGGGCATACCGGGTAGATCATCCGAAAACACATCAGGGTAGCGACAAACGACCCTGATTTGATCCAGAGTTGGCTTGGATACACTTTGGTTGCAGGTAAATTTTCTGGGTAGTCTTTCAGAGACATGTTCTACTATGATACCGGTGCTGCTAGTCATGGTGATGGCTTTCTTTGCACAGTCTATCAAACCATTGTGTTTTGACATCCAGTCCATTCCTAGTACGACTTCCAAACCTTTGGTTCCCAGAATGATTAGATTGGCATAGAAATCTACATCATGGATTTTGATGGGTACGTTTTTGCAAAAATTTCTGGCTTTGGTGGTTGATCCGGGGATTTGAACTATCATAACATGCTTCAAACTGAGGGGTTGAATTTTACTTGTTGATGCAAAGTCTTCAGTGACAAAAGAATGAGACGCTCCGGAATCAAACAACACTCTGGGAGGGATGTGGTTGACAGAAAACATACCCAGTACAACATCTGGTGCTTCCTGGGCTTCTTCGGCGTTCATGTGGTAGAGACGGCCGTTGCGGTTATTGGGGTTGTTGGGGGCGAACTTCTTGCCGGTGGAGACACGGCGTTGCTGCTGAGCAGGTGCAGCGGTGTTGCCTGCGAGCTTGGCGAGCCTCTTGGGACACTCGTTGGAGTAGTGCCCCACTACACCACACTCATAACAAGTGATGGTGGCCTTGTCCTTGGTCGCAACGGGGATGGCGTTGCTTCCGGTTCTGGGAGCGGTGTTGGTGTTGTTGTTGTTGTTGTTGGGGGCTCTGGGCGGAGCGCGGTTGTAGTTGTTGTTGTTGTTGTTGTTGTAGCCTCCTGGCTTGGAGTTTCCTCCACTCCGGTTCTGATAACCGGGGCGCGAGTTCTGCATCGGGGGTTTGTTGTTGTTTCTCGGAGTGAAACCTCCACTTGAGCTGGGGCGATACTTTTGGGCATTGCTAGACCCACTTTGATGCATCATGCGGCGCTTGCGGTTCTCATTGGCTTGGTTCAGCTTGCCCTCCATCTGGATGGCGGAGTCAACAAGGGCTTCAAGGTCGGCGAAGGGGATGTTGACGAGGACAGTCTGCATCTCATCATGCAGTCCGTTCAGGAATCTCTCCTTCCTCTTCTCGGTGGTGTCGGTCTCATCGGGGGCATACCTTGACAGTGTAAGGAACTTGTCGCGGTATTCTACCACCGTCATGCGACCTTGCTTCAGTTCTCGGAACTCATCCCTCATCTTTTTGATAAGACCCGGGGGTACATGGTACTTGCTGAACTTGAGCTTGAAATCCTCCCAAGACATGAACTGACCTCCGTTCATGGCACGGGTGCTTGTCCACCAAGCGCGGGCTGGTCCGGCGAGATAGTGGGTTGCAAATAGCACCTTCTCGTTTGCTTCCACTCCGGCTACTTCCAAGTTGTTCTCCATAGTCTGGAGCCAGTCGTCGGCGTCGAGGGGTTCCTCCGTCTTGCTAAACACCGGAGGGTTGGTGTTCTGAAAGTTCTTGAGCTTGGATCCGGGGTGGTCATGATTTCCAGGGCCTTGATTGGCAATGTTCTGCAAGGCTGCGATGTTGGCTTGGCGTTCAGCTCTTTCTGTCTCCCTATCGGCAAGCAGGGTTTACAGCAGTTGCATCATTGCATCGTTGGTGCGATTGGGAGGGGCCATCTAAAGATAGAGAAGATCATAAGATAAGAGGGAAATTTCTATGGTTTATTTTGGGTAAGTTTGAAAACATTTGAAACTTGTAATCTTTTCATGACAAACATAACATTCATTCATTCATCACATAGTACAAACTAACACACACATACTACCATGGTTTTAAGAACCATTCTCATGCTACGATACAAAGGACGGGATACAACTCACACCTACATAAGTGAAACTAGTGCAACTACTCCTCATCCTCGACGTCGATCGGGACGTAGTCGTCAGGTCCTGCCTCCAGGAACTCGTAGTCCTCCTCCACGGTGAACTCGTCCTCCTCAAAGTCGTCGTCGTCGCTCAGGAAGGCTCCTCCTCCCTGAAGGTCGATACCTCCGTCGTCGTCCTCCATCTCTCTAAGCTGATCCTCCTGGGCCTTGACAGTGGCCTCAAGTGCTGCGATCTTGGCGCGAAGGCGCACAATCGTAGCGTCCTTCTTGGCACGCTGCTGGCGAAGGGCCTTGCGGTCGTTGTTGAGCAGCTTGATCGCCTCACCCTGCTCGACGATGTGAGCATGGGTCTGGTTCGCGTAAACGCGAGTGGCGTCGAGGTCCTTCTGAGTCTGGTAGAGCATGAAGTCCAGGTGCTCAGCATGGTGCCTCAACTGCGGGTGCGGCTGCAGCTCCATAGGCACTCCCATGGCATCACGCCTCACGAGATGCGTGAAGCGCGAAGCGAGGATGCGCACCACGTTCTGTCCATAGTGGCGCGCAAGTGCCTCCTGAAGGCCACGTGCGAGTCCATCGAGCCAGTTGCTCTCGCGGAAGGAGAAGAGGATCCTCTCCGAGGTGGGAGGCTCCATCTTGCCCCTCAAGTCGGCAGTGATGATCCACTGCAACTCTCCTCCATGAGTGTCGTCCACCTGAATCCCGTGGAACTCAGGGTGCGGGCGCTCGAGGAAGTCCGAAAGTGCGTTGAGGTCGTGTTCGAAGATCAAGCTCCATCCGTTCCCAAGCTGGTAAAACTTGGTGCTGATGGGTTCATTCGGCTCCATCTGAAAGAGAATTGGATGAGTAAGTTAGAGAGTGCAAAGTGTGGCAAAATTTTAAGTAGATTCAAATAAGATAGAACATGATTCATCAAATTTTTGGAAAAGTCTCAAAGACAAGAGTGTAAGTAACTTTTCACAAATATGCTTTTCATTTGATTTCAAAATTAAGTTTTTCAGAACGCCCATTCTAACTAACGTCTTCTAAGGTCAAACAATGGCTCTGATACCAACTTGTCAACACCCGGATTTCTAAGTCCGAATGCCTATTATGTCATACATCGCAATCCCAAGAATATTGTTGTTGCGAGGCATAATAGTTAAGTATCACAGTCATCATTCATTACAAACCATCATGTCTTACAATTGGAATCACATCATCCATATTACACGAATAGTTGATCTATTAATCAACGAACAAACACAAGTTCATAGCGGAAGCGTAAGATACAAGGACTCTCTAGTCCATAGGCCAACGCTTGACGTCGGAAGACTCCTAGTTGTCGTAGGCGTCCTGCTGGTCATCTCCTTGTTCATCATCATACTCTGGCCATTTGAATAGCCAGGGACAAAGCCGTGAGTACTTCAAGTACTCGCAAACTAATACTAGTGTAAGTGCTAGACATTTCTAGTAAGGTTTGCTAAGCTCTAGGTTATTTGCATAAAGCCAATTTTAGTTCACAAGTATTTGAGAAAAGCTTATTCAAGTGCTAACTAACTCAAGTGGGAACATTAGTGTCATTCCCACCATTCAAGTGGTGATTTCAATTCAGTTCACCACTTCACAATTCATTTCACCATCATTTTCAAGAATTTGACATCGGAAACTGTATGGCCTTTCCAACCGTCCGTAACCGTGGACGCGGCTATTCGAATAGATTGACACTCTGCAGAGGTTGCACACTTGTGCCACAACATTTGATTTCATCCGTCGGGATTACCCCGAATCATCGTAACACAGTACGCGGATCATCAACCATAACCTTTCACTTATAAATCCTAGTATGAGCACCTCTCCCCATGAGCTTGGCCTCCCAGTGAAGACCAACTGTAGTCCTGGGAACTGCACAGGGCTTGGCCGTACAATTCACCTCAATTCACATCATTTCTCAACAACAAAGACAGCCTCAAGCGTAACCCCTATGATGTGTGTTCAGAGGGAACCCATACTAAAATGCATAAACTTCCAGTTAAGCCCTACCCATAATCAGGTATTGTGGGGGTACTCAATATTGGAAAGGTATCGCATTCAAACCAATATCAGTTTTATCAAAAATCACCATCTTCTCTTTGTCATATTCACATTCAAAAATCATTCAATGGAATGCTTCATCATTCCAAGGTTTCAAAATTCAATTCAAGTCACATTGTTCCCATCTAGAGTAGTCAAGTTTTAATTCATTAGCACTAGCTCTAAATTATGAGGGGTGCTATCTTGCTTTGCTTGATGGGGACTAACTTTACTACTCTAGTAAACTTCTTTCACTTTGACCAAAGTTAACTATAAAAGTAACTCTTGGAAAACAACAAGTAAAACTTGTATGGTAAAAACTTGGGGTAGGCCTATGGTAAGAAAAGGTAAGACTAATGGTGCCTTGCCCCAAAGGGTTTTGCACTTTGCAAGAATATTAGCTTGCCTTGGTAGTTCTCAAAGTTCTCCTCCTCCTCCTCTTGGTAGCAACCTTCTTCCTCCGGGTATTCTCCGGTGCTAGCGTCTAAATTTAAATACGAGTATAATCACTCCACTAATTCAATGGCTATTCCATACATCACATATAATCACACAAACTATTCTAAGCACAGAATTAATCTAATTAAGGGGCATTGGTGGTGTTGCTTGAGGAGATTTAATTTCCTTTTATTTAATATGTAAATGATAGTTTCCATAGGGTTCTTGAGAAATAATTTCCTCTCATTGATATCTTCTTTAGATTTAATTTCTCAAACAATCACACATGAACTTATATTGACCTAAGTCAAACATTCATTATCATCATTTGAGAAAATGATTTAAATGAGGTAGACCACCTCATACCGTTTAATAATGCTACAAATGATTTAAATCTCCAAGTAATTCATATAAGAGAGTTTGGCCAGGGGTCCAAACATCACATGAATTCATTTGGGACAAGATTTAAATGAGGTACAATACTTCATATGATTTGCATAATAGTTTTGGACAATATCACTTAGATAAACTAGCCATATTGTCCATTAATTAAACTAGGGCATGATCATGCAAAGTGACCACACCATTTTCTTGCATAAATAATTAGTGTAAGTCAAATGTGAGCTATTGGAGTTGGAATTAACTTAATATCTATTTTGATTGATTTTTAATAATTATTTGAATAGGGAAAAGTCCCTGCCTTCATCTTTTTATCAGATTAATTCTACACATTATCTTGACATGGGACAAGTGGCATATTGTAGATCTTTTTCATAGCTTTCCAACAATATGAAATTTGCTAAATTTGGCCAAGCCAAACAGATTCTATGGATTTTCAAAGTTGGAGCCAGTATTGAATTTAACTGGATTTGAATTAAATTGGATTTGAATAAATGGGCTGGCGGGAAATGAACTTGGGCCGAAATGATTCAAAAAAAACAGAGAAATCCAACCCAGCAGCGCATCTCGTGCGAGTGGGCCGTCTGACGAGGTGGGGGCCACTCGTCAGCCTCTATTCAAAACCCGAATCGGTACGGGGGCAAACAGACGTTGGATTAGAGCAAGATCGGACTGCGCTGGTGCGTCGTCTTCTCCGGCGAGATCGAGCCACTGGCGCGGCGAGCCTAGGGGGTCGGAGGGCTCACCGAGGCTCCAGCAAGGGTGGGCAGTGTGCGTGATGAAGTTGTGGACGACGGCGAAGCAGCTGGTAGCAGTGGCGGAGCTCGAGGTGGCCTGGATCAATGGCGATTGCTCCAGGGCTTCCGCGGCTCCGAGCTTGCGATTGGCCTTGCTACGACGAAGATCGAGGTGGCTAAGGGGTTGAGGAGAGGCAGTGGAGGATGGGGAACGAGATGGTGCGCTCCATTGCTTCCAGGGAACGCTCTATTTATAGAGGCGAGCAGGTGGTGCGGGGCAGTGTGGTGGTCGACATGGGCGCGGCGATTCCGGCGAGGTGTTGGGCTAGGCAACGGTGCGGCTGCGTTCTCCTCGTCCAGGCGAAGCTGTAGGTAGCAACGGCACGGTCGGGCGGCGTCTGTGGGCGACGCATTGCCTCCGTGTCGTCGGGCGGCGCTCACGGGATTTTCTTCTCCGTCTCCAGCAGCGGCGGTCCAGGTTCTGGTCGTGAGCATGTCTGGTGGCGTCGTGGTGTCACGGCGGTGCTCAACGTCCAGCAAGCGGGGCCAGGGCGAATGCGAGCGAGTGGAACGGCGCGTGGCCAGTGGCGTCCACGCGTGACGCGAGCGGCATCTGGCGGAGACCGTGGCGCGCGATCTCCGGCGAGGCTACGTCGTCTACGGCGAGGTGGTCGGTGCTAGTTGAGGTAGAGGAGCACGGTGGCAACGTTTGACACCAGGGCCAAGGTGGTGAGTGAAGGAGAGGAGGGGTGGCTCGGCATGGTGGCGCCATGGCCGGCATGGCCATGCACATGTGAGCTAGCCTCTCCTCCTTAGGTTTACTATGTGCCATTAAGGGTGAGAGGGGGCAGGGGAACCATTTAGAGTAGGTTGGGGTAGATTAGGGTTGAGGTAGATCACTATTTGAAATAGTGTGTAATAGTTCCATATTTGGAAATTGTGAAATTTTGTCCAAATTTGATTGAATTCAAATGGTGGCAAGATTTGAATTGTGTGTGTTTGTTGAGTTAGAAATGACCAGAGAAGATGAGGTGTGGTGGTGGAATTGTTGAATTCAAAGAATTGCAATTTTGGCTAAGTGTGAGATTGTTCCACTTAATAAAATGTTGCAACTTTGGATGAGCATAGCATTTGATCTAGAAAGAATTTGGCATGGTGATCTTTACAAAAAGTGTTCACCTTGAGGTTGTCTTGGATGAGGTGCAAAGAGTTAGCAAGGTTTAGTTTGAAAAATTTGAATTGCAGGGGCTCAAAGTAGTGATCAGACTATAATTGGCAGATTTGACCATTATCATATGTGAGCCAAATTTGAATTTAAAATCCATTTGATTTGTGTTTCTTTGATTCCAAAAGTTGTAATAAGTGTTTAGTAACATTATTCAACTAATGGTGAAGACCAGATTGGTCTAGGGTCAAAATTTATAAAAATGGCATAGAGCCATATGTGAGGGTTTTAGGGTTTTTCTTTTATTTGATTTTCTTTCTCTTTTTGATTTATTTGGTTGGTGATCTTCTCATGATCACTTTAGGGTTTTAGGGTATAGCATATACACATAATAACAATCACCATGGCATATCACTCAAATGCACAAGTCCTATGCAGGGCACTATATGCACTTTGAAAAGTTTTTGTTGGTTTGAAATTTTGCTCTCTGGAATCTTCTAACTTTCTTTTTATTGAAATTTGGGATGTTAGAAGTGGGGAGGAGGACGAGGACGAGGCTGGAGATGAAGGAGTGGAGGAGGGGGCCTGAGTTGAAGGAGGAGGGAGTGGAAGAGGAGGCCGGAGTTGCATGAGGAGGATGCCTGAGTGGAGGAGGCTGAAGTGGAGGAGGAGGCATGAGTGGAGGAGGCTGAAGTGGAGGAGGAGGAGGAGGGAGTGAAGGAGTAGTAGAGAAGGAGGAGAGAGAGGAGAGGATGGAGGAAATGTATGGAGGGGGGTGAGGATAAGGGTAAAGGGTGGCCGCACATTTGAAATTTTGAAGGAGGGAAACTTAACAGTGACGCACCACAAGGCCCAATGCGTCTGTGTTACCTTTTTTGTGAAGTTTTTTTCCTGAAAACTAAAACATGAAAAACTCCTGTTTTAGTTTTGATTTTTGGAAATCTAAAAATTGGCTAAACTACTGACGATCGTTGAATTTGGATGTAAAATTTTCCGTAAATACATTTTTATCGGAGGTGGTATGCAATCAGAAAAGTCGTTTTACCGACACATAGCGACATTTTGCAAAAAAGAAAGTCAAAATTCATGTTTGTTAATTTCTCTTGCAACTATGTACATCCTGGTTATGCAGAGAACGGGTGTAATTGCTTATTTAGGTAATAAAGCGTCCATTATCGAAAAAAGCTAGAGACGTTGGATGCAAGAAGCCTTCTCCTTCCTGTGTCTTATTCCGTGCATCCCGTGTATGCATATTGCAACAGCAGCCACAGTAATATGAACAACCGAGCTACAAGATCTAACAAGTCTAAGATCCAAGTTCTTGGTGAAATGAAAAATCTTCTCTGTAGATGTGTAGTTGTGCGACATTCTTCTTCATTTTGGTTGCCCATGCTCGGTTGTTTCAGGCTAGACATATGTTTGGATGATTGTAATTCTTGCTTGTGTATCAACACACCGAGATATAATGTCTATGTTTTCTCAAAGCCGTAGTTTTTTTCCAAAGCTAGTGATGTAAGGGTATTTCACCCTTATCCATTATTTTGGTAACGATGTCACCGTGCTAAAGTATTTGGCCTAATATGTTTATAAGTACAATCTCAGGTATTAGGCAATGAGGCGTAAATGGTGTATCAAAGGAACAAGAAGGCTAAAGGTGACCCCCCATTTCAACAACAATCAAAAAGGGGTTACAGGAGAAATCCGGTCACCTGCCCGGTCCAACCGGGCCAGCAACCGGCCAGTCCGGCGTGGTGGCCGGTCAACCGGGCGGCAACCGGGCTCCGAAGGAGGAGCCAGAAGATCCGGTTTGCGCCCGGTCAACCGGGCTCTCGACCGGCGGGTCCGGTGCTCCGTCCGGTCCACCGGGCGGCAACCGGGCGCCAACCGGCCGCCAACCGGAGGAGCTCCAGGACCAGCAAAAGGCGTCCGGTCTCTGGCCCGGTCAGACCGGCCTCTCCGCCGGGCTGTCCGGTCTGTGGCCCGGTCAGACCGGGTTCGTCGAGGAAAAGCTGAGGTGGCAAGTGACAACGGCCATATTTCGAAGAACACTATAAATAGCCCTTCTCCTACCTCTAGACAGTTAGGCACTACACTACAAACTGTTCTTGAGCTCTCTCTCTCATACTCCATTGCTAGAAACACCAAAAGCCTCAGATCTCCCTCCTCCTCCACCCAAACTCAAATCCCTCCGGGGAATCATTAGAGGAGGACCCGATCTACCGTTCTACCAAGCCAAATCTCATTCCCCCTTGTATTCATTGAGAAGCTTGCTTCCTAGGGTTCCTTGGAAACCCTAGGTAGGCAAGAGGAGTCCGGAAGCATCCGGGCTGTGGATTTGCTCCGGGCAAGATTGTGAAGGTTTGGAGGCTACCTCAAAGTCTACCACAAGTGAGTGAGCTATTCCTTCGTGGGATAGGCTCCGGAGAATAGGGTGAGCCTTCGTGGCGCGGGGAATCCTTCGTGGGACCTCCACTCCTCCAAACGTGACGTACCTTGTTGCAAAGCAAGGGAACACGGGAATACATCCTCGTCTCCGCGTGCTATCGGTTATCTCTAACCGAACTCCTTACTTGTGATTTAACTGCATGTGAGAGCCTTCGTGCTCGAGTTAGTTGTATCCTCATATAGGTTGTTTCACCTAGTTTGCATTAGGCTCATCTTTATATTCCGCAAAGCCTAATATTGCAAAGAAAGAATTAAAATTTGTAGAAACCTATTCACCCCCCCCCTCTAGGTTTACCATCTCTATACTTTCAATTGGTATCAGAGCCTGGACTCTTATTAAGGGCTTCACCGCCTTAAGAGTGAGATGGATAAACTCTTCGAGGGTCTAGATGAAGACTCTAACCTTTCGGTTAAAGAGATGAAATCTAGATTCTTGGCATATGAGGCCGAGAAGAAGAAAAAGGAGGATGAGCTACAAAACCAAATGGCAGAAATGACTGCCATGCTTAAGAACCTAACTGCGGGTGGAACTTCTAGTGGGGCTTCGGTCTCTAAGGAGTCCTACCATGATGTTAACTATAACTATCCTAGAAACACTTCACCCATGCCTCATATAAACCATAGTGGGACCGTTCCCCATTACGATGGAACTCACTTTCCACATTGGAAATCTGCTATGGAATCTCATATTCGCAGCTGCAGTGTGGAGCTATGGGAGCTCATTGTTCATGGACATCCGGAGCCACAAGATCCCACTCGGTTGACCTCCACCGAGTTCTACAACCGTCAACTCAATGCATCCGCACGTGACAAGATTAGAAGTGGAATCAACCGCAAGCTTCTTGATCAAGTCGATGACATTGTCTCCGCTAAAGAGTTGTGGGATCGGATCGTAGTACTACAAGAGGGAACCGATTTGATCCAATCAGCTCTCTATGAGACCGCAAAGCAAGAGGCCTACCAATTCATGATTCGAGATGGAGAATCCATATTTGATGCCTATGCTAGGCTTGGTGCTCTGAAAGTAAGGGTCAAGGGACTTGGTGTTGAGAAGTACAATGACGGATTTGAGATGAACGAAGCCTTCATAAAATCCAAGGTCATTGCTATGATTGCCGTCAAACAAGAAGACACCAACCTTGGACTCAACTTGCAAATCATGACCAAGAGTGCCGATCTCAACTCCGATGATCTAGTCTCCTATGTGGCCGCCAATGAAAGCATGGCCAAAGCCGGAAAGAGGCTCAAGGCAATGAACCGTGTTGATGAAGCCTCACACAATCATGAAGCATCACACAACCTTGCTCTCAAAGCTAGAGCCGACCATGAAAGCAAAGAAGACTATGAGATTGAAGAAGATGAAGAGATGACTTCAACTAGTGACATTGCTACCGACTTTGCTTTCTTTGCCAAGAAGTACAAGGCAAAGTTCCCAATGCTCCTCAATGACAAGAAGAAGAAGAGAACTTGCTACAATTGTGATGAAGATAACCACTTTGCAAATGAGTGCCCTTATGAGAAAAGGGTAGACAAGCCAAAGTTCATCAAAGGGGTCAAGCCAAGATTGAAGCCGAACCCAATCAACGATCGGTACAAGAAGAACAAGGGAAGAGCTTTTGTTGGGGCCGAGTACTTGTCCGATGAAGAAGAGGAAGATGAGGAGAAGGAGGCCGGAGTGGCCGGTTTAGCATACTCTAAGCCCGGGTCACTCTTCACATATGACTACTCCAAAGATTACTCCACGGAGAATGATGTTGGCTCTTCCTTCATGGCAAGAACAACTCAAGATGATGACTCCGATGACTCTCCCTCCTCTCCAATCATTGGCTCGTGTCTTATGGCAAGGGAAACCAAGGTAATGGAACCTCCACCTTCCCTATCTAGTGTTCTTGATGATGAAAACGAAGATCAAGAAGAATTAACTATGCTTAAGGAACTCTATGATGTTAGATGCACCCTTCGTGGTGAAGCTCTTGTCAAGTTTGATTTCTTGATGGACTCACTCAAAGAAAAGGATGAGTCCATTGAGGAATTAGAATATCAATTGAATGAGAAGGAACGGAGATTCAATCTCCTAAGACAAGAGCTAAAAACCGAAAGGTGCATATCTCAAAGCCTTAAGCAACAAATTGAAACTTATGAACTTGATAAAGTTAAGGACCTAGAAACTATTGATAGGGCTCAATTATTGACCCAAGCGCTCAATGCTTCAAAGGAGGAGCTTGAAGTTGCTCATGCTTCTCTCACTAGGGATCTTGACCACCTTGAAAGAGCTAACAAGCTTGTCAAGGATGAGCTCAAGAAACTTGGAGAGAATCATGATCTACTTCAAGAATCCTACAAAAAGGCTCTTGGATCAATGAAGGATCCCATTGATGTTGAAAAGCTTGCTTGTTCCTCCATTTCCTTTACTAGTGAGCATGCTAAACTTGTTGAGGAACATGTTCGTTTACAAGAGGAACTTTCTTTGCATGTTGAGACCAATGCATATCTTGAGTCCTTGGTGACCAAATATGGTCTTGACTATCATCCTAATGAATCTTCTTGTGAGCAAGCATCTATTCTTGAGGAAAATGTTAGGCTAACAAAGGAACTTGCAAAGTTCACCACCGCCAAGAACAAGATGGGATTGGATGACCTCTTGAGTAAGCAAAGGTCAAACAATCAAAAGTATGGACTTGGATATACTCCCAAGTCGCACAAGAAGAACAACTACAAGAAGGAGAAACCCGCTCAAGATAAGAACAAGAAGGTCACTAACAATGGCAAAGCCTCAAAGGGCAAAGCCACTAGTGGTGCCCACACGGGACCAAACGATCACTATGCATTATTTGTTGATTATTATGGTGATGTCTATGCTAACTATGTTGGCCCTCCTAATGGCTATGCTTATAGAGAGTACTCAATTTGGGTACCAAAAGATATTGTTGCCATTGCAAAGGAACCCATTAATCGATGGGTTCCTAAATCCTCTACTTGATCTTGTAGGGGTATTCCTCCGGTGGTCCAAAATGGGTGTTTGATAGTGGATGCACCAATCATATGACCGGAGGAAAAGGTGTGCTTGATCAATTCATTGAAGATATCCACAAGAAGTCAAGCATTACCTTTGGTGACAACTCAAAGGGAAAGGTACTTGGGTATGGCAAGGTAGCAATCTCTAAGGACTTGTGCCTTGAGACGGTTATGCTTGTTGAACACCTTGGCTATAACTTACTTTCTATATATCATCTTGCCGATGCCGGGTACAATTCATATTTCACTAAATATTATGTGCAAGTCTTTAGGAGTGACAATCTCAAATTGGTCCTTGTTGGATTTGTGGAGAACAACCTTTATGTGGTTGACCTCTCGAAAGAGAGCCCCTCCTTTTCCACATGTCTAATGGCGGCCAAGCATGACGAAGGATGGTTGTGGCATCGCCGCCTTGGTCATGTTAACATGAGAAATCTTAAACAACTCCTAAAGGGTGAGCATATTGTGGGACTAACCGGTGTTTCCTTTGAGAAAGATCGTGTTTGTAGTGCATGTGTAGCCGGAAAGCAACTCAAGAAGAAGCATCCCATCAAGAGTATTGTTACCACATCTAGGCCTTTGGAGCTCCTTCATTTGGACCTCTTTGGGCCATCACACTATGATACTCTTGGTGGAAGCAAGTATGGACTTGTCATTGTTGATGATTACTCAAGATACTCTTGGGTCTTTCTCCTTAAGTCTAAGGACGAGACCCATAGAGAGTTCATCACCTTCGCCAAGAAAGCTCAACGTATGTATGAATCCGAGATCAAGGCAATTAGGACCGACAATGGCACCGAGTTCAAGAACTACACTATGCAAGAGTTTGTGGATGATGAGGGCATCAAGCATGAGTTTTCGGCGCCATACACCCCTCAACAAAACGGTGTTGTTGAAAGGAAGAACCGGACTATCATTGAGATGGCAAGAACCATGTTGAGTGAATTCAACTCACCCCACAACCGGCTCTTCCTCCGTCCCCTCCACAACAAAACCCCATACGAGCTCCTTACCGGTAACAAGCCTAATGTCATGTATATTCGTGTCTTTGGATGCAAATGCCTTGTTAAGAACAACAAAGGAAAGCTCGGTAAATTTGAAACTAGAACCATAGAGGGTATATTTGTTGGATATGCGGAGAACTCTCACGCCTATAGATACTACAACCGGTCCTCCGGGACTATTGAAGTATCTTGTGACGTGGTGTTCTTGGAGGATAATGGCTCCCAAGTGGAGCAAGTTGTTCCATGTGTTGCAGGTAATGATGTTGATCCATCTAGTGCCATCAAGCATATGGGCATTGGACACATCCGGCCCATGGAGGTTCATAATGATGATCAAGATGATGGAGTAGATGTCTCAAGCACGCCACAAGTAGAGCCTAGCTCAACTCAAGCCGAACCATCAAGAGCAACTCAAGAACCATCCTCCACTCAAGATGAGTCTCAATCCGAAGAACAAGAAGAAGATCCTCATTCCATGGAGCAAGATCATGATGACGATCAAGAAACATCCTCAACTCATGATCAAGCTCAAGTGGTCCCTCATGATCAAGTACTTGCAAGAGATGAATTCATTGATCATGAAGGAACCATTCGGAAGATCAAGGCCGCTACAAGGGCAAGTGACATGAAAGTGGATCAAGTCCTTGGTAGCATCTCAAGAGGAGTGGTAACTCGTAGACACCATGCATTACTTATCACTTATTGTCAACATCATGCTTTTGTGTCTAGTTTTGAACCACTTAAGGTACATGAAGCCTTGGTTGATCCGGATTGGGTAATTGCCATGCAAGAAGAATTGGAGTGTTTCACTCGTAATGAAGTATGGTCTCTAGTTGAGAGACCCAAGGATCATCACATCAATGTCATTGGGACCAAATGGGTATTCAAGAACAAGCAAGATGAGAACGGCATTGTTATACGAAACAAAGCAAGGTTAGTGGCGCAAGGGTTTGCCCAAATAGAAGGTATGGATTTTGAGGATACCTTTGCGCCGGTAGCCCGTCTTGAAGCTATTCGTCTCTTGCTTGCATTTGCATCTTTCCACAATTTCAAATTATATCAAATGGATGTGAAAAGTGCATTTTTGAATGGTCCCCTAAAAGAAACCGCATATGTGGCTCAACCCCGGGTTTCGAAGACCCATGCCGACCCAACCACGTGTATTTACTCCATAAGGCACTCTACGGTCTCAAGCAAGCTCCACGTGCTTGGTATGAGTTCCTTAGGGATTTCTTACTACATGATGGGTTTTGCATGGGTACGGTCGATTCCACCCTTTTCACCAAGCGGGTTAAAGGGGGTGGCCTCTTTATATGTCAAATATATGTTGATGATATTATTTTTGGTGGAACTAACCCCAATCATAACAAAGCTTTTGAGCTATTGATGACTAGGAAATTTGAGATGTCCATGATGGGAGAGTTGAAGTTCTTTCTAGGCTTCCAAGTGAGGCAACTTGCAAAAGGCACCTTCATCTCTCAAGAAAAGTATGTGAAGGACATGCTCAAGAAATTCAACATGACCAATGCAAGTCCAATGAAGACACCCATGCCCGTAAAGGGGCAACTTGGTTCATGTGACGGTGAGAAGGATGTGGACATAAAGGTATACCGCTCCATGATAGGATCCTTGCTCTACCTTTGTGCCTCTAGGCCGGATATCATGCTAAGTGTAGGGATGTGTGCTCGTTTTCAATCCGCTCCCAAGGAGAGCCATTTAGTGGCGGTCAAACGGATACTAAGATACCTTGTTCTCACTCCTACTCTCGGGCTATGGTATCCAAAGGGGTCAACCTTTGAACTCATTGGCTATTCGGATTCCGATTGGGCCGGTGATAAGGTTGATCGGAAGTCTACCTCCGGGGCTTGCCAATTTATTGGCCGGTCATTGGTGAGTTGGTCATCCAAGAAACAAAACTCCACCGCCCTATCCACCGCCGAAGCCGAATACATATCCGCGGCATCTTGTTGCACTCAATTGTTATGGATGAAGCAAACCTTGAAAGACTATGGTGTGTCTCTTGGTACGGTGCCTCTTCTTTGTGACAATGAAAGTGCAATAAAGATCGCCAACAACCCGGTTCAACATTGTCGCACCAAACATATTGACATTCGCCATCACTTCCTACGTGATCATGTTGCCAATAAGGATATTGATCTCACTCATGTGGGAACAACCTACCAATTGGCGGATATTTTCACTAAGCCTTTGGATGAAGCCCGCTTTGTTAACTTGAGAGGAGAACTTGGTATTCTTGATCCTAAAAACTTGGATTGATTAACTTCTTGCTCTATATTCTTGCATTTATCTTGCTATCTAGCCTAGAGGCATAGCACATGTGGGGATAGTCATCTTACCATGTCTTGGTATGATGCATACCTATGTGTGCAACATAAATAGACCCAATGTCATTATATGGACCCAAGCATGTCTCTTCGAGGTCTCATGACATTTGCGCTTTCACATAGGGGGAGTAATCCCCCGCCCCTCATTGAGCCTTCATTACCACTTGATTTGACTATATAAGGCCAAATGATCTTATTTCAAAATAACTTATGATTCTTGATATACACTTCGAATCATGCCCATTGTTGCTATTCACATCTTGTTTGGATTTTCTCTCCAATGGGTATGCCTAGAGAACTTTGTGTTTCCAACCCCATGTCTATGCTCATCTCATCATCATCTATCTATCTATATGTACATGTCATCATTTGAGCACTTACACACACTTACACACAGCATAGGGGCAAAAACGAGGCAAAATTAGACAATGCAGGCTGGCCGGTCGCTGGCCCGGTCGGACCGGGTCCCTGACCAGGATGGTCCGGTCGGCCGGGCGGCAACCGGAGTTTGGACCGGGTCAGCCGCTCACCAGCCCGCTCCGACCGGAGAACAGACCGGTCGCGCGGCCCACTATATATTGGGAAGAGATACCCCTTGGGGTCTTCTTCCCCATTGTTCCCCAATCCCCAACCTCCATGGCCGGCGCCCTCAACACCTCCACCAAGATCTAGGCACTTCCCACCACAAGAACTTCCCCAAACTTCACCACATCATAGATCGGGGCCATTGGAACATCTCCACCGAAGGATTTGGTCCCTCTCCAACTAAGCTTGGGAATTTTTGGAGTTCTTGGGTTCCAAGCCCTACCTTGTGTTCTTCTTGTTCTCTTGATCAAGGAGGACAATGTCTTCGGGTAATGTACTCTCCTTTCCTCCCTAAGTTCTAGTCCTCCTCACACATTGCAAGTTCTTGCCAAAATTTGAGGAAACCTTAGGGTTAGGTTTAGGGTTTGCAAGTCCTCATGCCTTTAGAGTGTCTCTCAACACAAAGCACATTCTCCACTCTATTGCTATAGCATGTACTCAAGTTTTTCGAGTTTTTGCATGAATTTGTGGTAGAAATCTGGGCACAACATCCCAAATCGACAAACCCGGTCTGACGCCCGGTCGACCGGCCGCTCAACCGGCCGGCCCGGCGTGTGGCCCGGTCAACCGATGCAAACCGGACCATCCGGTCTGCTGCCCGGTTTGACCGGCCTGTGCGCTGGTTGCCCAGTTTTCGCACAAATCTCATCACTACACTTGGGTATATGCTATGCTTTTTGGATTCCCTCTTATTGATGACATGTACACTTACCCCACTGCTATCCTTGCTATATTTTCTCATTCACAGGAAGTTGGAGTGGTGAGCCATCACGTGGCCAAGTTGCCAAGCGAGGTCGGACGGCTGATCCTCCCCGCCGTTCTAGTAGCCGTGCACCCCCCCAAGCTCAGCAAGGTGCGACACTGGCAGCTCAGCTCGGGGCAGAACCAAGTCTGTTGCTACCAAGCGCAAGGATAAGAATGTTGTCCAAGAGGATGATGAGGTAGTACCAACCATCAATGTTGGGGCTGCAAACCGTCTTGAGTGGCAGGAATGGAGGACACTGAATCCATATCGCTTTGAGAGGCCAACTTACACTCGTTCGGACAAGGCATTACGGACCAACACACAAGCAGCCCTGCGGGAGGGTTTCTATGATTCTCATGAGTTTATGAAGCATGGGAATATTGTATCACCCAAGGCTATCAATCTGAAGAACTTGCCTTGCACGAAGCCACCAAGTATCGGTTTGTGGTTCAAACCTTGAGGAGTCTGGGATTGTATGACCTTGTGTGCCTCAAGCTTTGATGATACTCAAGATGATCCTACCTTTTGTCCCCTCCTTGTCCGTCAGTTTCACTGCACTGTCTTCTTCCATGAGGATGAAGCCCGCACCCTCACTTGGATGACCGGCAAGACAAAGTAC
Source organism: Lolium perenne (assembly GCF_019359855.2). Lineage (NCBI taxonomy): Eukaryota > Viridiplantae > Streptophyta > Magnoliopsida > Poales > Poaceae > Lolium > Lolium perenne. The sequence goes on along the minus strand of NC_067246.2, from coordinate 185,559,664 downwards.
TCATGCTCCTACTCTCAGTTCCGTGCAGCTATGGGTTGTGGTGATGACAGTGATCCAGGGTACAAGATTCATTCACGGTCCAGGCTTACTAGGGGTGACATCTCTTTCTGCTATCCTGCAAACCCTACGCCTGGACCTCCCACCATCTCTGGGATGTACTACTCCTATTTGGTACTTGCCAAGCTGTTCCGGGAAAACCTCATCAGCAAGTCTGGAGACCACAGTGAAGTCCGGAACTATCACCTCAACTTGATGTACTATTGTCATCCCGACGGGGTGAGGAAGATTGATGGCTGTGACCTTATCTACCGTGAATCGAAGAGGGCAATTATGGACCGCATGACTCCCAACTACGCCCAATATGTTCAGCGGCTCATCAACTACATTGTTCCTGCTCCTCGGAACGTTATTGGTGAGAAAGTCATCATGGATACATTCAAGTTCCCCATTCAGGAGGCCACTCGTGAAGACGTTCCCTCCATGATGCCCACCGCTGAGCGCCGCTCCAAGGCACACCATGATCATGATGCTAGCTCCAGTCACACTCAGCGCTCCCAGCATGGGGCCGCTCGTTTCTTCACATGCATGTTCCAAATGTGCAAGAGAACCCATGATGTTGCCCATCAGACCCATAACATGACCCAAGAGACACGGAGGCGCCAGAATGAATTCATGGCCTCAAGGAACCACCCTGTTCCTCCTCCTGGCCCTGAGATGGAGCCTGTGATTGCACCTCAGTGGGAGATGCCTCTTCTTACCGATGAGATGCTCCAGAACTTTGACTTCTCAGTGTACGCTCATGGTGCTCTCCCTAGGCCTGCTCGTGCTCCTCCTGCTGACTATGCTGATGCTGAGCGTGATGATGATGCGGGAAATGATAATGCCGGTGATGATGATGCCCGTGATGATGATGCACGCGAGAGCTCCTCCTCGCTTGGGTTTGGTCACTACTGATGGGTGCGATAGCATCTCTCCTCTTTTCTTCGCCTTTTTGGTGTTCCGATGCCAAAGGGGGAGAAGAGAGTAGAGTCTAGAGTAGAGTCTAGACCACGGGGTTCTTTGCCACAAGCCATGGGAGTTGCTTTACTTGGATTTTATATGGCTTGTGCTAGTTTACTTTGAGTTTTCCAAGAACCATTTGCTATTCGTGTATGGATATGTATGGATGACTATTATGTGTGCTACTCCATGTTAGGATGATTATGCTATGCTTATATATCTTGATATGCACATCTCCATACCATGCTTGTTTCCTAAAGATATTGGGGGAGCTTCTCATGTTTCTCAAATGGTGCACTTTGCATTCAAACGCAAATTCTCCAAGTGCACACATTATGGGGGAGCTTTCGTAATATCTTATATGGAATCAAGGTTTAGAGCTTATCATAATATCTATTTGTGACTCTAGCTCGGTTTGTCATCGTATACCAAAAAGGGGGAGATTGTAAGGGTATTTCACCCTTATCCATTATTTTGGTAACGATGTCACCGTGCTAAAGTATTTGGCCTAATATGTTTATAAGTACAATCTCAGGTATTAGGCAATGAGGCGTAAATGGTGTATCAAAGGAACAAGAAGGCTAAAGGTGACCCCCCATTTCAACAACAATCAAAAAGGGGTTACAGGAGAAATCCGGTCACCTGCCCGGTCCAACCGGGCCAGCAACCGGCCAGTCCGGCGTGGTGGCCGGTCAACCGGGCGGGCAACCGGGCTCCGAAGAGGAGCCAGAAGATCCGGTTTGCGCCCGGTCAACCGGGCTCTCGACCGGCGGGTCCGGTGCTCCGTCCGGTCCACCGGGCGGCAGCCGGCGCCAACCGGCCGCCAACCGGAGGAGCTCCAGACCAGCAAAAGGCGTCCGGTCTCTGGCCGGTCAGACCGGCCTCTCCGCCGGGCTGTCCGGTCTGTGGCCGATCGGACCGGGTTCGTCGAGGAAAAGCTGAGGTGGCAAGTGACAACGGCCATATTTCGAAGAACACTATAAATAGCCCTTCTCCTACCTCTAGACAGTTAGGCACTACACTACAAACTGTTCTTGAGCTCTCTCTCTCATACTCCATTGCTAGAAACACCAAAAGCCTCAGATCTCCCTCCTCCTCCACCCAAACTCAAATCCCTCCGGGGAATCATTAGAGGAGGACCCGATCTACCGTTCTACCAAGCCAAATCTCATTCCCCCTTGTATTCATTGAGAAGCTTGCTTCCTAGGGTTCCTTGGAAACCCTAGGTAGGCAAGAGGAGTCCGGAAGCATCCGGGCTGTGGATTTGCTCCGGGCAAGATTGTGAAGGTTTGGAGGCTACCTCAAAGTCTACCACAAGTGAGTGAGCTATTCCTTCGTGGGATAGGCTCCGGAGAATAGGGTGAGCCTTCGTGGCGCGGGGAATCCTTCGTGGGACCTCCACTCCTCCAAACGTGACGTACCTTGTTGCAAAGCAAGGGAACACGGGAATACATCCTCGTCTCCGCGTGCTATCGGTTATCTCTAACCGAACTCCTTACTTGTGATTTAACTGCATGTGAGAGCCTTCGTGCTCGAGTTAGTTGTATCCTCATATAGGTTGTTTCACCTAGTTTGCATTAGGCTCATCTTTATATTCCGCAAAGCCTAATATTGCAAAGAAAGAATTAAAATTTGTAGAAACCTATTCACCCCCCCCTCTAGGTTTACCATCTCTATACTTTCAAGTGAAAATAGTTGTTTGGATTGTGCCGGAATAACTTTTATTTGTTAGTCAATTTGTTCAAACTTTGACTAACTACACAGGGAAACATAGCATCATTTATGACCCTCAATTTTTATCATTACATTAGCCTTGAAATGTACTTTCATAATATACCAAATTCTACAGGTTAGTCGAAAAATTTAAAAATTGATTAGTACCTCTCCATTCCACTTCATTACAATGAAATAAGGCGCACTTTTTTCAGATTTGTCTATAACTAAAAATTAATAGGTATATAAGACATATTGGATATATAATTAGTATTACTAGAAAGTGTTTTTCAATGATAATCTAACAATATCACTTGTACTATACTGTGGAGATATTAAGCTCATTTCATTTCATCACATCAAATTTTGTCTTAAATTACGGATGCGCTCAAGGATGGCAATGGGCAAGGTATGGGCAGGGTAGAGCAATACCATACCATACCCGTATAGTCGATGGGTACAAACTTCTACCCATACCCGTGCCCATGGGTATAAAAATTTACCCATACCCATACCCGGCGCGTACCCGTACCCATTGGGTACCCGGTGGGTAGGTTAAATTGTACACAAGTCACTCGCAATTTTACATTTATCAATAATAAATTCGATTAAAAAAATAAATTATCTCAACTCGATAACAAGTAGTTTAGTACATAACAATTAAAAAATATGAAAATCTTATTCTCATAAAGTAACTCATAAGTAAACAAAAATAGACGTGTCACGTAAGAAATTGACAATAAACGGGCAGGGTATGGGTATACCCGCGGGTACAAAGCTATACCCGTGCCCTACCCATGACTTAACGGGTAGGGTATGGGTACTACCCATGGGCATGAAAGTGTACCCATACCCTGCCCATGCGGGTACGGTACCCGCGGGTACCCGTACCCGTGGGTAAAATTGCCATCCTTAGATACGCTCACGAAGGGACGTATAGACACTATGGGAAAGACTGACGTTGTCGTGCGGCACTTTGCACGGCAAAGGCCGCTATACGCACGGCAAAGGCTTTGCCGTGCGTGCACGCACGGCAAAGGCTGCCCGGCAAAGTGAGCGACGGCAAAGGCAACGTTGCCGTGCGCACCGCTTATCTGCACGACAAAGACCGTTGCCGTGCGCCCTATTCTTTGCCGTGCGTGCGATACTTTGCCGTGCGGCAGAGCGTTGCCGTGCGTGCGAGACTTTGCCGTGCGCGGTAATATTGCCGTGCGTCTCCTCCTTTGCAGTGCGTGGTAACGTTGTCGTGCGCTGTTTCTTTGCCGTGCCCTTAGCTTTGCCGTGCGGCAGAAGGCCAGCCCGCACGGCAAAGGCCTTTGCAGCAGACCCTCCAGGACCTCCCAGGCGACACAGGTGAGCGCCACGTGGCCCCTTTGCGCGGAGAAATCTAGGGGGGTATATGTCCTAAACAAACCTAAAAGAATGAAAAAAGTACATTGGTGCACCCTCGCGCGGAGAAATCTAGGGGGGTAGACCCGCCGGGGCACACGTTCCGCTGTTTTGGGGGGAGGAGGGGGAGAACGACCGCCGGAGCACCGGAACCCCACCAAATCTTGCATGTGGGCCTATGCTATGTGTCAAAGTGTGGTGCAAGGTGTAATGGTGCAAAAGTAGCTCCCCTAAACCCTAGACCCTAGCCCTAACCCTACGCCGAACCCTAACCAGTAGATCAGGCTCACCGTCGATCGTGTGATAATGGCTCGAGCTGCGGGTGTATGTGCCAAAGGGTCCCAATCTTGGTTCTCCATGTGTATATGTCCTAAAAAACATAAAAGAATGAAAAAGTACATTGGTGCACCCTCGCGCGGAGAAATCTAGGGGGTAGACCCGCCGGGGCACACGTTCACCTCTTTTGGGGGAGGAGGGGGAGAACGACCGTCGGAGCACCGGAACCCCACCAAATCTTGCATGTGGGCCTATGCTATGTGTCAAAGTGTGGTGCAAGGTGTAATGGTGCAAAAGTAGCTCCCCTAAACCCTAGACCCTAGCCCTAACCCTACGCCGAACCCTAACCAGTAGATCAGGCACACCGTCGATCGTGTGATAATGGCTCGAGCTGCGGGTGTATGTGCCAAGGGTCCCAATCTTGGTTCTCCATGTGTATATGTCCTAAACAAACCTAAAAGAATGAAAAAGTACATTTGTGCACCCTCGCGCGGAGAAATCTAGGGGGTAGACCCGCCAGGGCACACGTTCCGCTGTTTTGGGGGGAGGAGGGGGAGAACGACCGCCGGAGCACCGGAACCCCACCAAATCTTGCATGTGGGCCTATGCTATGTGTGAAAGTGTGGTGCAAGGTGTGATTCACCAAATGGTGCATGGCATGGATCCCCGGTCTGACATTCCTCACCTTCGGGCGATAACACTTAACAGATTCCTGGACGTGTACGGTGAAGTGTCCCGCCGCGGGTATATCAGGGGCTAGACTGTGCCAAAGGGTGCCACACATGGTTTTCCATATGTCCATGGACTAAACAAACCTAAACCTATGAAAAGGTATATTGGTGGAACCTCGCGCGGAGAAATCTAGGGGGTAGACCATCCGGGGCCCACAGACAGCCGTTTTTAGGGGGGAATGACCCCCGGAGCACCGGAATGCCACCAAAACTTGCAAGTGGACCTAAAACCTAACCCTAACAAACCTAAAAGAATGAAAAAGTACATTGTGCACCCTCGCGCGGAGAAATCTACGGGGGTAGACCCACCGTCCCGCTGTTTTTGGGGGAAGGAGGGGACCGGTCGCCGGAGCACCGGAACCCTGATATATGTGGGGGATGAACATGGAGACTAATTTTGTATTGCACATAGTGTAATAAATAGTCATCTAAAAGAAAAACTAATTAACAAAATAAATATAAGTAGTAGATGAAATAAAATAGTTAGAAAAACAAATAAAATGTATATTAGCGCACGACAAAGGGAGCAGCGCACGGCAAAGGACCCTTTGCCGTGCAACTGGTCTGTCTGCACGGCAAAGGGCGAGACACGGCAGTGCCCAGGCCTTTGCCGTGCACTGTTTCTTTGCCGTGCGGCTTGCAGGGACTTTGCCGTCCGACTATCATTGCCGTGCGCTGCTCCCAGACTTTGCCGTGAGATATTGCTTTGCCGTGCGCCAAGTCTTTCTTTGCCGTGCGCTGCTCCCAGACTTTGCCGTGTGTGTTGTCGTTGCCGTGCGGTCTGCTTGCTGCGCACGGCAAAGAAATCTTTGCCGTGCAGCGGCTCACGGCAAATATAGGCTCCGCAGCGCCTGATTTTCCCGTAGTGAGACGATACAAGTCGAATTGGAATACGGTCCTACTCCACCGAACAAGCTAGAACAGCGCCGTTGCGACGCCATGTGTCAAATGGACCTCTTTCGCGCCGCCTACACTCACTCTGACACGCGTGGCAGACAACGCCCAAAAAAGCACAACCATGTGGCACAAACTGACTGCCCGGCCCCACACAAACGCCGAGAAGTGCGACTGGCCGCTTCAAACAGTCGAAGTTCAAGATCCCGTCGCCGCCGTTGCAGTCGCAGGCAAGCTACTCCTAGCTAGCTGCTACTTCTGCTGCTCGACACCATGGACGGGTGGCACAACAGCTTCGCCGGCAACGGCAGGAAAGAGCTCATGCACAGCCTGGGCGTGGGCGGCGGCGCCAAGGAAGCGTCGCCGCTGCCCGACCTGTGGACAGGCGGCCTCGTCTGCGCCTTCGAGTTCGTCCGCGGCCACGGCTTCGGTAGCCCGCCCAACCTCTCCCGGAACAACTCCTCGCAGTATCCCAAGGACCTCTCAGCCATGGATCCCAAAACACTGTGTTTGGGGGACGGCGAGGAGCCGAGGCCACGTTGCAAGCAGCACGGGACGGCGTCGCCAGCGGCAGCGGAGTGCTACTGGGCGCCTATCGGGTGGAGGAGGATAACGGAGCTGGTGGAGATGGTGGAGGGTGACTACGCGGCGTGGGACGGGCAGGGGATGAGCGGCCTCATGGACGGCTGCGACGACGGTCAGTGCTGCGACATAACGGTCGCCGACGTTGCCGCGCCGTACTGGCAGCGGCCTGCGGGGCCAACCTGGTGGTGCCACGTCACGGCAGGGCACCCGGCGGTGGACGCGTGGCTCGCCGGCGCGCGGTGGCTGCACCCGGCGATCCGCGTGGCTCTCAGGGACGAGAGCATGCTCATCAGTGAGAAGATGAAGCACCTGCTCTATGAGGTGAATTGTAACTACTTTGGCTTGGCTTATTTTCTTTTGTATAGGTTTGTCACAACTTACAGTTAGCTGTAGCTTCTTTCAGGTCCCAGTTAGAGTTGCAGGAGGCTTGCTCTTCGAGCTATTGGGTCAGTCTGTTGGCGATCCAGCTGGTGACGAAGATGATATTCCCATTGTGCTCCGTGCATGGCAAGCTCAGAATTTTCTTATAACAGCCCTTCATGTGAAAGGTTCTGCGCATAACATTAACGTTATAGGTGTCACAGAGGTTCAGGTAGACATTTGCAGTAAACAGTTTCGGTCAGAAACCATCTTTATTCGGTCAATTTTCCTCTTCACCTGCATGGTCTTGCTCTCTTCAGGAGCTTCTTTCTGCCGGTGGAAGCACAGCTCCTAAAAGTATTCATGAAGTTATAGCGCATTTGGCCTCCCGGCTTGCTCGATGGGACGACAGGTAAAACCAAATGTTTGAGGAACACAGCTACTCAGTGGTCTAGAATTCTAGTTACCAGTTGTTGTAAATTATGCTCAAGGCATTATGTTTACATATCACAGGTTGTGGCGCAAATATGTGTTTGGTGAAGCTGATGAAATTGAACTCAAATTTGTAAACAGGTAAGTTATATTGTTTGGTTTCCCCAAATCTCTTTCATCTCCGCTGACAGCATGAGCATGTGCAGGAGAAACCAAGAAGACCTGAACCTTCTGTGCATAATATTTAACCAGGACATTAGAAGATTAGCTACTCAGGTATTTTTATTCAGACAGAATAAATTCAGAAGAATACACAGTGTGTATCATGAACACATCTTTACTGTTTAATTCATTTACTCAATAGGTTATCAGAGTGAAATGGTCACTGCATGCTAGAGAGGAGATAATATTTGAGCTGCTCCAGTATCTGAGGGGTAACACCACAAAGTCCTTACTTGAAGCTATCAGGAAAGACACAAGACAAATGATTGAAGAGCAAGAGGCCGTCCGTGGTCGGTTGTTCACCATCCAGGATGTGATGCAGAGCACTGTGCGTGCCTGGTTGCAGGTAAATATTTTGGAAGACTCTTCTTCAGGGTTCTGGGTTTTGATCAAATAGGAAATTCTGAATCCTTGAGCATTCATCTTGAACCACGGTGTACTTATGACAGAAAAATGTACTACTGTGAGATAAATGGTGCTATGAAATACTTGGAAATATTAAAAAAAATACTTACGTGTACGGAACCAACATAGATGCAGTATATGAGTGGGAAGCATGTAATCTTTTTTCTCATTGCTCACTCCAAATCTGCGTGCAAGTACAATTATTGTAAGACTTTCAACTGTGTACAAGAGAAATGTTAACCAAACTCTGTTGCTCTGATACTCAGGACAGGAGCCTTCGCATTACGCATAACCTGACCATTTTTGGTGGGTGTGGCCTCATTCTGTCCATCATCACCGGATTGTTTGGAATCAATGTCGACGGGATACCGGGAGCTAAAAACACTCCATACGCTTTTGCCTTGTTTTCTGGTCTGCTCTTCCTGATAGGGGTCCTGTTGATCATTCTCGGGATCATCTACTTCGGGCTGCAGAAACCAATCAGCGATGAGCAGGTGGAGGTGAGAAAGTTGGAGCTCCAGCAGCTAGTCTCCATGTTCCAGCACGAGGCCGAAACACATGCCAAAGTGAGAGAAGGCGTCTTGAGGAGCGACTTGCCTCCTAAAGCTGCTGATCTCATCTATGATAAAGGTAATTCTTGTGTTAGTATTACCCCCAACATCTAAAATCGCAACGTTATATATGGCCATACTAATTTTTTTTTACAAATCCATCAGTGCGTAAATTTGGAAGGTACTTCTCATTCAAAGCGAAGAGTGAGCCAACGCTCCAAGGTTACCACTTGGTTTCCCTTTGCACCCTGTAGTAGCATGATGTGAGGTTAGGGCATCCATCCACCTGACTAATTTCTCACCATGCAAAGTGAAATTGCTCATTGCTGATTTTACTTGACCCATGCAGGCGAAGATATAGGAGCAGATGCGAATGCGGTAGGCTCGTCGCAACGTGCCCGGCTCTGAAGAAACTCTGGGACGTGATGCAGATCAGGGCCCTTGACCTGCAACCTGAAGGCGCTCTAGAATCTACGTGAACGAGGTATTACTAGCTATGGGTGTAGTTTTTTGTTGGGCAATCATTCCCATCGTGATCAGGTGCCACTCACATGGCCAGAGCCTAGAGTTGTCGATGTGATTGTTAATTTTGTTTCTCATTCAATGGGCAGCGACAGTGAAGTCCTTGGAAATGTAACTTTCCAGGTGTTACTACTTGCATCAAATGTCAAATGTTTCTTGGTAGTCATGTTTGCGGAATTAGATCTATGTATCTCTTCAAGCGTTGTGGACTCAAGTCCTGCCCGGTGGCATCAGCTATCAGATTTATGTTCTGAGCGTATTCAATTCAAAGCTCCAAAAAAATATCGGTAAGCCTATTTAGCATTAGCAGTAGCAGACTTGCGTAAACGGACGTTGAGCGACTGTTTGCGTCCGCCGTGATCGGAAATGTGTCTGGGCCCTCCCGGGCGACGCAAAGTGACCGGGTCATCCGCGGCGATGCAAACCTGGTCCAAATATGCGCCTTGGATGTGTCTCTGCGGACGCTGCACGGACGCGGAAAGTGTTCGCTCGCGTCTGGCGGACGTTTCGTCGGGCCCGTCTGGCAGCGACCTTGCGTCGATGCGTCTTCTCAGGCGCGCCAGCGACTGGCATCGCTGCGTCGCTTCGGCAGTCTGCGCTACGTTAATGGCGATGCCTCGGCTGCCGAGCGGCCGCCACCCACCTCCGCCAACGAAATTAATGGTGACGCCACGTGTCCCACGGCTGTCTCCTGCTCCGGCCTATATAAAGAGGACGCGCGTTCTTCTTCCTCATCCACTCCTGCAAGCAAACCCTAGCCGCCACGAGCTTCGCCGTAGCGCCGCCTAGCTCTTCCTGCGACGCAACCAGGTCCGCGAGGAAGTCCATGGCGGGACCTGGTGGCCAGCGAGGCGGTTGAGGCCGCGAGCCTGGACGCCCCCGGGGCCGTGGCCGGGGCAGGGGCCGCCGTGGTGGAGCAGCTACGACACCACGGTCGCCGTCGCTTTCGCCCTCCTCTTCTTCGCAGGAGGACCGCTGCTTCGAGTTCCTCCTCCGCATCGACGACGATCCACTCGGCATCAAGCGGATCCCGAACAAGTTCGCCGAGTTCGTCGATGGCGTCGAGCCGACGTAGTTGCAGTTACGGGAGGCCAGCTGAAACTTCTACTTGTGGAATGTCGAGGTATTGTTCAACGGCTGGGCAAGATGTACCTGCACACGTGGTGGGACAAGTTCGCCCTCGAGCTCGAGCCCGACTGCCAGCTCACCTTCCTCTACGAGGGTGATGGCGAGATGACCGTCAAGGTGTTCGACGACACAGCGTGCCGTAGGCACTATCACACCGGCGAATTAGGCATTTGTTTGTTGCACGTCCAGGGCCTGCACATACACATATAGTATGTATTAGTAATATATACAGGGTTGGGGCCCCTGGATATTTGGGGCCTAGGGAGACGGCACTGCCTGCCCCCCTAGGGCCAGCCCTGTCCACATGCAAGCGCCAACTGGGGGATCCTCCCCTACACAGCCAGCAACCTCGCGTACAACCTCGTGATGTCGTCCACCGCCCCGTGCAGCAACGACATGTCCCACTCTCTGATCAGAACCTTCCAGCTCTGCATATGACTAAACATCCGATAAAATACATCAGCTAGGTTCCCAACCATCTTTTCTTCAGTGATTAGTTTGTTGCGAATAGTCCACATGTACAGTGTCCAGCACTGGGCCACGAAAGTGAACCAAACTAGCTTATGAAGGGGGCCATACAGGCCCTGGGCGATCACAATGAACTCTCCTGCCCCTGCGGGGTTCCAGCTGCAATGTAGGAGTTCTCTAACCCTGGCCCACATCATCCTAGCGATGGGGAAAGAGAAGATGTGGTTGCAATCTTCAATCTCAGACCACAAGGAGGACAACCCATTAGAGGGCCGTGCTGCTTGGCAATCTTCTCACGGGACGGGAGACATCCCCTGATGAGCTGCCAGAGAAACACCTTGACCTTTAGGTGGGACCCTGGTGCAACAAACTTCCCTGAAGCAAGTGACTGCCGCCCCCTGCGACAAACTGAGGTAGACCGATCTTGGGGAGAAGGTCCCGATGGCTCGAGACCAAGACACCTTGTTCTCGTCGTTAGATGTGTGCCAGCCCACGACTTCCCGACATATGTTCTCCCACTCAACCACCTCCGCAAGCCCAAACTAGCATACATCAAACTTTTCAGAATCCATACATATGCAATGCATCAAACTAGCAGTCTAGCGTAATTTAGTACTCTGACATTTAGCATTGTATTAATATTGTCCTCAAAGGGCCTCAACCAGAAGATGTAGCTCTCCATCATCTCTTTCATGATAGAAGAAAAGGACATTGTCATCCTTATTTAACTTGTACCTTCTCACAACCTTGTCCCATCTAGTTTTAAAGATTTCATTGTTTGTCTCGGCTCCCATCATCATCCTAACTTACATTGGCTTCATGTCGGGCATGTGTGAAACATAGACATCAACAGGGTCATGAAGAATATTCTTCACGCACTGGTGCACACTGTTGGAGATATGTCCAAGAGACAATAATAAAAGTTTTTATTATTATATCTTAGTGTTCATGTTTACATCCCATGCTATAATTGTATTAACAGGAAAAATTAATACTTGTGTGTTTTCTAAACATAAAAGAGTTCCTAGTAAGTATCTTGTTAAACTAGCTTGTTGGTTAATAGATGATCATGGTTTTCTGATCATAAACATCGGATGTTATTAATAACAAGATCATATCATTAGGTGAATGATCTGATGGACATACACCCATAGTAAGGGTGTGTTTGGTGGCCTGAGTCAACCCAGAAAATCTCACCTCATCCCACTTTTACCAACTGAGACTGTGTTTGTTAGGTTGAGTGGGGCGGGTAGAGCTTAGCCCACCTCATGCGAATAAGGTCTCCCAGCCTGGCCAGGTTGTGAAGCTCAAGCCGAGCTTCACAACCCAGCTTGGCTGAGTCCATCCCGCAGATTGTCTCGAAAATCACACAGCCCACCCCTAGACCCAAGCCCGTCTCCCGCACCGCACCCGCACACTCCCGAGCATCTCTCCAGCACCCGCTCCCGCTCCCTCGCCCCTCCTCTGGTCGCCGGCCGCCTCCGCTCCCCCATGGCCGCCGGCCTTGATACGTCACAAACGTATCTTTAATTTCTTATGTTCCATGCTAGTTTTATGACAATACTCACATGTTTTATATACACTTTATATCATTTTGATGCATTTTCCGGCACTAACCTATTAATAAGATGCCGAAGCGCCAGTTCCTGTTTTCTGCTGTTTTTGGTTTCAGAAATCCTACATAGGAAATATTCTCGGAATTGGACGAAACAAAAGCCCACGGTCTTATTTTCCACGGAGCCTTCGGATACGTCTCCAACGTATCTATAATTTCTGATGTTCCATGCTTGTTTTATGACAATACCTACATGTTTTGTTCACACTTTATGATGATTTTATGCGTTTTCCGGAACTAACCTATTGACGAGATGCAGTGCCAGTTCCCGTTTTCTGCTGTTTTTGGTTTCAGAAATCCTAGTAAAGAAATATTCTCGGAATTGGACGAAATCAACGCCCAGAGTCTTAAAATTCCACGAAGCTTCCTGAACACCCGAGAGGGACCAGAGGGGGGCCACAGGGCCACCAGATGACAGGGCGGCGCGGCCCAAGGGGGGGCGCGCCCCCCTATGGTGTCACCGCCTCGTCAGCCTTCCGACTCCGCCTCTTCGCCTATTTAAAGGTCCCTGACCTAAATCTTCGATACGGAAAAGCCACGGTACGAGAAACCTTCCAGAGCCGCCGCCATCGCGAAGCCAAGATCTGGGGGACAGAAGTCTCTGTTCCGGCACGCTGCCGGGATGGGGAAGTGCCCCCGGAAGGCATCTCCATCGACATCACCGCCATCTTCATCACCGCTGCTGTCTCCCATGAGGAGGGAGTAGTTCTCCCTCGAGGCTGAGGGCTCCGCTGTAGCTATGTGGTTCATCTCTCTCTTTGTGTTCTAGTTGAATATCGTCTATGTGCTACTCTAGTGATGTTATTAAAGTAGTCTATTCCTCCTCCATGATGTAATGTTGACAGTGTGTGCATCATGAAATACTTGGTATATGCTATGATTGTGATCTCTTGTAGATTATGAAGTTAACTATTACTATGATGTTATTGATGCAATCTATCCCCCTTTCATAGTCTGTCGGTGACGGTGTGCATGCTATGTTAGTACTCGGTATAATTGCGTTGGTCTATCATGCACTCTAAGGTTATTTAAATATGAATATCGAATATTGTGGAGCTTGTTAACTCCGGCATTGAGGGTTCTTGTAGCCCTACACAATTAGTGGTGTTCATCATCCAACAAGAGAGTGTAGAGTATAGCATTTATCTATTTATTTTGTTATGTGATCAATGTTGAGAGTGTCCACTAGTGAAAGTACGATCCCTAGGCCTTGTTTCCGAATACTGCAATCATCGCTTGTTTACTGTTCTACTGCATCTGTACTGCCTGCAATATTACCACCATCAACCACACGCCAGTTGTAGCAGCAAGCTATTTTCTGGTGCCGTTACTACTGCTCATATTCATTCATACCACCTGTATTTCACTATCTCTTCGCCGAACTAGTGCACCTATACACCTGACAAGTGTATTAGGTGTGTTAGGGACACAAGAGACTTCTTGCTTTGTGGTTGCAGGGTTGCTTGAGAGGGATATCTTTGACCTCTTCCTCCCTAAGTTCGATAAACCTTGGGTGATCCACTTAAGGGAAAACTTGCTGCTGTTCTACAAACCTCTACTCTTGGAGGCCCAACACTGTCTACAGGAAAAGGAGTGTGCGTAGACATCAAGCTATTTCTGGCGCCGTTGCCGGGGATCGAAAGGTAAAAGGCACTCACACTCCGGTCCCAGGTAACTAAGTTATTTTCTGGTACCATTGTAAGTGCTCGAAGCTATTTCCTTTAGATCCTGCAATTACATCTTTTTGTTTCTTGTTTTACACTAGTTTGGCATAGTGGAAAGCAAGAGTGAGCTTTTAAAATTATTTCCTGAGTTAAGATATGGATGGTTTGATGCAAAAATTAAAAAACCCATGGAACACATTAGTATGAATACTTTGAACACCATTGTTGCTAATGATATGGAAAATTCTAAGCTTGGGGAAGCTGGTTTTGATGAGCATGATCTTTTTAGTCCCCCAAGCATTGAGGAGAAAATTTACTTTGATGATACTTTGCCTCCTATTTATGATGATTATAATGATAATAGTCTTTTGATGCCGCCTGTTATGGAGGATAAATTTGATTATGATTACAATATGCCTCCTATATTTGATGATGAGAATAATAATGATAGCTACTTTGTTGAATTTGCTCCCACTACAACTACTAAAATTGATTATGCTTATGTGGAGAGTAATAATTTTATGCATGAGACTCATGATAAGAATGCTTTATGTGATAGTTATATTGTTGAGTTTTCTCATGATGCTACTGGATATTATTATGAGAGAGGAAAATATGGTTGTAGAAATTTTCATGTTACTAAAACACCTCTCTTTTTGCTGAAAATCTTGAAGTTGCACTTGTCTAGTTTTCCTATGCTTATCGCATTATGCCTACATAACTTGTTTATTTACAAGATTCCTTTTCATAGGAAGCATGTTAGGCTTAAATGTGTTTTGAATTTGCTTCTTGATGCTCTCTTTTGCTTCAAATACTATTTTTTGAGAGTGCATCATCAAAACTGTTGAGCCCATCTTAATGGCTATAAAGAAAGAACTTCTTGGGAGATAACCCATGTGTTTATTTTGCTACAGTAATTTTGTTTTATATTTGTGTCTTGGAAGTTGTTACTACTGTAGCAACCTCTCCTTATCTTATTTTATTGCATTGTTGTGCCAAGTAAAGTCTTTGATAGTAAGGTTCATACTAGATTTGGATTACTGCGCAGAAACAGATTTCTTTGCTAAACACGAATCTGGGCAAAATTCTCTGTAGGTAACTCAGCAAATTATGCCAATTTACGTGAGTGATCCTCAGATATGTACGCAACTTTCATTCAATTTGAGCATTTTCATTTGAGCAAGTCTGGTGCCTCAATAAAATTCATCTTTACGGACTGTTCTGTTTTGACAGATTCTGCCTTTTATTTCGCATTGCTTCTTTTGCTATGTTGGATGGATTTCTCTGTTCCATTGACTTCCAGTAGCTTTGAGAAATGTCCAGAAGTGTTAAGAATGATTGTGTCACCTCTGAACATGTGAATTTTTATCATGCACTAACCCTCTAATGAGTTTGTTTCGAGTTTGGTGTGGAGGAAGTTTTCAAGGGTCAAGAGAGGAGGATGATACAATATGATCAAGAAGAGTGAAAGCTCTAAGCTTGGGGATGCCCCGGTGGTTCACCCCTCTATATTTCAAGAAGACTCAAGCGTCTAAGCTTGGGGATGCCCAAGGCATCCCATTCTTCATCGACAAATTATCAGGTTCCTTCTCTTGAAACTATATTTTTATTCGGTCACATCTTATGTACTTTTCTTGGAGCATCTGTTTGTTTGTTTCTATTTTTGTTTTTGTTTGAATAAATGATTGTTTGGGAGAGAGACACGCTCCGCTGGTTCGTATGAACACATGTGTTCTTAGTTTTTAATGTTCATGGCGAAGGATGAAACTGCTTCGTTAATTGTTATATGGTTGGAAACGGAAAATGCTACATGTAGTAATTGGTAAAATGTCTTGAATAATTTGATACTTGGCAATCGTTGTGCTCATGTTTAAGCTCTTGCATCATATACTTTGCACCTACTAATGAAGAAATACATAGAGCTTGCTAAAATTTGGTTTGCATAATTGGTCTCTCTAAGGTCTAGATAATTTCTAGTAAAGTGTTTTGAACAACAAGGAAGACGGTGTAAAGTCTTATAATGTTTATAATATGTATTTTATGTGAGTTTTGCTGCACCGCTTCATCCTTGTGTTTGTTTCAAATAAACCTTGCTAGCCTAAGCCTTGTATCGAGAGGAAATACTTCTCATGCATCCAAAATCCTTGAGCCAACCACTATGCCATTTGTGTCCACCATACCTACCTACTACATGGTATTTCTCCGCCATTCCAAAGTAAATTGCTTGAGTGCTACCTTTAAACAATTCAAAGTTTATTACCTCTGATTTGTGTCAATGTTTTATAGCTCATGAGGAAGTATGTGGTGTTTATCTTTCAATCTTGTTGGGCAACTTTCACCAATGGACTAGTGGCTTCATCCGTTTATCCAATAATTTTGCAAAAAGAGCTGGCAATGGGATTCCCAGTCCCAAATTAATTAACTTAAATAGACACTCCTCCATGGTATGTGATTGTTGGACGGCACCCAAAGGATTCGGTTAGCCATGGCTTGAGAAAGCAAAGGTGGGGAGGAGTGTCATCATAATAAAACTAAAATAAAAAGGCACTCCTTCATGGTATGAGATTGTTGGCAGGCACCCGAGGATTCGGTTAGCCATGGTTTGTGAAAGAAAGGTTCGAAGGAGTGCCACACAAAAATAAAAATAAAATGGGAGCCGCTCTTTGAAGGTTTGTCTGGCAAGGGGGTTAGAGTGCCCACTACCGTTCGTTGACAACAACAAACACCTCTCAAAATTCTACTTTTATGCTCTCTTTATGTTTTCAAAACCAAAGCTCTAGCACAAATATAGCAATCAATGCTTCCCTCTGCGAAGGGCCTTTCTTTTACTTTTATGTTGAGTCAGTTCACCTATTTCTCTCCACCTCAAGAAGCAAACACTTGTGTGAACTGTGCATTGATTCCTACATACTTGCATATTGCACTTGTTATATTACTTTACATTGACAATATCCATGAGATATACATGTTACAAGTTGAAAGCAACCGCTGAAACTTAATCTTCCTTTGTGTTGCTTCAATACCTTTACTTTGATTTATTTCTTTATGAGTTAACTCTTATGCAAGACTTATTGATGCTTGTCTTGAAGTACTATTCATGAAAAGTCTTTGCTTTATGATTCAGTTGTTTACTCATGTCATTTACCATTGTTTTGATCGCTGCATTCATTACATATGCTTACAATAGTATGATCAAGGTTATGATGGCATGTCACTCCAGAAATTATCTTTGTTATCGTTCACCTGCTCGGGACGAGCAGAAACTAATCTTGGGGATGCTGATACGTCTCCGACGTATCGATAATTTCTTATGTTCCATGCCACATTATTGATGATATCTACATGTTTTATGCATACTTTATGTCATATTTATGTGTTTTCCGGAACTAACCTATTGACGAGATGCCGAAGGGCCAGTTGCTGTTTTCTGCTGTTTTTGGTTTCAGAAATCCTTGTAAGGAAATATTCTCGGAATCGGACGAAATCAACGCCCAGCATCTTAGAATTGGACGAAGCTTCCAGAACACCCGAGAGAGGCCAGAGGGGGGCCACTGGGCCACCAGACACCAGGGTGGCGCGGCCCAGGCCTTGGCCGCGCCCCCCCTAGTGTGTCACCGCCTCGTCGACCCTCCGACTCCGCCTCTTCGCCTATAAGAAGCCCCTCGACCTAAAACCCCGATACGGAAAAGCCACGGTACGAGAAACCTTCAAGAGCCGCCGCCATCGCGAAGCCAAGATCTGGGGGACAGGAGTCTCTGTTCCGGCACGCCGCCGGGACGGGAAAGTGCCCCCGGAAGGCTTCTCCATCGACACCGCTGCCATCTCCACCGCCATCTTCATCACCGCTGATGTCTCCCATGAGGAGGGAGTAGTTCTCTATCGAGGCTCTGGGCTGTACCGGTAGCTATGTGGTTCATCTCTCTCCCTATGTACTTCAATACAATAATCTCATGAGCTGCCTTACATGATTGAGATTCATATGATGATGCTTGTAATCTAGATGTCATTATGCTAGTCAAGTGGATTTTACTTATGTGATCTCCGGAGACTCCTTGTCCCACGTGTGTAAAGGTGACAGTGTGTGCACCGTGTGGGTCTCTTAGGCTATATTTCACAGAATACTTATTCACTGTTATGAATAGCATAGTGAAGTGCTTATTTATATCCCTTTATGATTGCAATGTGCTTTGTATCACAATTTATCTGTGTGCTACTCTAGTGATGTTATTAAAGTAGTCTATTCCTCCTGCACGGTGTAATGGTGACAGTGTGTGCATCGTGTAGTACTTGGCGTAGGTTATGATTGTAATCTCTTGTAGATTATGAAGTTAACTATTGCTATGATAGTATTGATGTGATCTATGCCTCCTTTCGTAGCGTGAAGGTGACAGTGTGCATGCTATGTTAGTACTTGGTTTGGTTATGTTGATCTGTCATGCACTCTAAGGTTATTTAAATATGAACATCGAATATTGTGGAGCTTGTTAACTCCGGCAATGAGGGTTCGTGTAATCCTACACAGTTAGTGGTGTTCATCATCCAACAAGAGAGTGTAGAGTCTAGCATCTATCTATTTATTCTGTTATGTGATCAATGTTGAGAGTGTCCACTAGTGAAAGTATAATCCCTAGGCCTTGTTCCTAAATACTGCTATCGCTGCTTGTTTACTATTCTACTGCATCTGTACTGCCCGCAATATTACCACCATCACCCACACGCCAGTCCTGGGCAGCAAAGCACTTTTCTGGCGCCGTTACTACTGCTCATACTTATTCATACCACCTGTATTTCACTATCTCTTCGCCGAACTAGTGCACCTATTAGGTGTGTTGGGGACACAAGAGACTTCTTGCTTTGTGGTTGCAGGGTTGCATGAGAGGGATATCTTTGACCTCTTCCTCCCTGAGATCGATAAACCTTGGGTGATCCACTTAAGGGAAACTTGCTGCTGTTCTACAAACCTCTGCCCTTGGAGGCCCAACACTGTCTACAAGAATAGAAGCTCCCGTAGACATCAAGGGACCATAGGGGGGCCACAGGGCCACCAGATGACAGGGCGGCGCGGCCCAAGGGGGGGGCGCCCCCTATGGTGTCACCGCCTCGTCAGCCTTCCGACTCCGCCTCTTCGCCTATTTAAAGGTCCCTGACCTAAATCTTCGATACGAAAAAGCCACGGTACGAGAAACCTTCCAGAGCCGCCGCCATCGCGAAGCCAAGATCTGGGGGACAGAAGTCTCTGTTCCGGCATGCCGCCCAGACGGGGAAGTGCCCCCGGAAGGCATCTCCATCGACATCACCGCCATCTTCATCACCGCTGCTGTCTCCCATGAGGAGGGAGTAGTTCTCCCTCGAGGCTGAGGGTTCCGCTGTAGCTATGTGGTTCATCTCTCTCTCTTTGTGATCTAGTTGAATATCATCTATGTGCTACTCTAGTGATGTTATTAAAGTAGTCTATTCCTCCTCCATGATGTAATGTTGATAGTGTGTGCATCATGCAGTACTTGGTATATGCTATGATTGTGATCTCTTGTAGATTATGAAGTTAACTATTACTATGATGTTATTGATGCAATCTATCCCCCTTTCATAGTCTGTCGGTGACGGTGTGCATGCTATGTTAGTACTCAATATAATTGCGTTGGTCTATCATGCACTCTAAGGTTATTTAAATATGAATATCAAATATTGTGGAGCTTGTTAACTCCGGCATTGAGGGTTCTTGTAGCCCTACACAATTAGTGGTGTTCATCATCCAACAAGAGAGTGTAGAGTATATCATTTATCTATTTATTTCATTATGTGATCAATGTTGAGAGTGTCCACTAGTGAAAGTACGATCCCTAGGCCTTGTTTCCAAATACTGCAATCATCGCTTGTTTACTGTTCTACTGCATCTGTACTGCCTGCAATATTACCACCATCAACCACACGCCAGTTGTAGCAGCAAGCTATTTTCTGGTGCCGTTACTACTGCTCATATTCATTCATACCACCTGTATTTCACTATCTCTTCGCCGAACTAGTGCACCTATACACCTGACAAATGTATTAGGTGTGTTGGGGACACAAGAGACTTCTTGCTTTGTGGTTGCAGGGTTGCTTGAGAGGGATATCTTTGACCTCTTCCTCCCTGAGTTCGATAAACCTTGGGTGATCCACTTAAGGGAAAACTTGCTGCTGTTCTACAAACCTCTGCTCTTGGAGGCCCAACACTGTCTAAAGGAAAAGGAGTGTGCGTAGACATCACCTTCCAGAACACCGAAGAGGAGACGGAGAGGGGGCACGAGGCGGCCACACCATAGGGGGGCGCGGCCCCACCCCTGGCCGCGCCACCTTATGGGGTGGGCCCCTTGAGCGTCCCCCGACTCTGCCCCTTCGCCTATATAATCTCTCCGTCGCCAAAACCCTAGTACCGAGAGCCACGATATGAGAAAAGTTCCAGAGACGCCGCCGCCAATCCCATCTCGGGGGATTCAGGAGATCGCCTCCGGCACCCTGCTGGAGAGGGGAATCATCACCCGGAGGACTCTACATCACCATGATCGCCTCCGGACTGATGCGTGAGTAGTTCATCCTTGGACTATGGGTCCATAGCAGTAGCTAGATGGTTGTCTTCTCCTCTTGTGCTATCATGTTTAGATCTTGTGAGCTGCCTATCATGATCAATATCATCTATTTGTAATGCTACATGTTGTGTTTGTTGGGATCCGATGAATAGGGAATACTATGTCAAGTTGATTATTGATCTATGATATATGTGTTGTTTATGATCTTGCATGCTCTCCGTTGCTAGTAGAGGCTCTGGCCAAGTTGATACTTGTGACTCCAAGAGGGATTATTTATGCTCGATAGTGGGTTCATGCCTCCATTGAATGCAGGACAAGTGATGAAAGTTCTAAGGTTATGGATGTGCTGTTGCCACTAGGGATAAAACAACAATGCTTTGTCTAAGGATATTTGTATTGTTTATATTACGCACAGTACTTAATGCAATTGTCTGTTGTTTGCAACTTAAAACTGGAAGGGGTGCGGATGCTAACCCGAAGGTGGACTTTTTAGGCATAGATGCATGCTGGATAGCGGTCTATGTTCTTTGTCGTAATGCCCTAAGTAAATCTCATATTACTCATCATGATATGTATGTGCATTGTTATGCCCTCTCTATTTGTCAATTGCCCAACTGTAATTTGTTCACCCAACATGCTATTTCTTATTGGAGAGACACCACTAGTGAACTGTGGACCCCGGTCCATTCTTTTACATCTGAAAAACAATCTACTGCAATCATTGTTCTCTGCTGTTCTTTGCAAACAAACATCATTCTCCACACCATACGTTTAATCCTTTGTTTTCAGCAAGCCGGTGAGATTGACAACCTCACTGTTAAGTTGGGGCAAAGTATTTTTATTGTGTTGTGCAGGTTCCACGTTGGCGTCGGAATCCCTGGTGTTGCGCCGCCCTACACTCCTTCACCAACAACCTTCACGTGGCCTTCATCTCCTACTGGTTCGATAACCTTGGTTTCTTACTGAGGGAAAACTTGCTGTTGTACGCATCACACCCTCCTCTTGGGGTTCCCAACGGACGTGTGCTTCACGCGTCATCAAGCTCTTTTTCTGGCGCCGTTGCCGGGGAGATCAAGACACACTGTAAGGGGAGTCTCTCACACCCAATCTCTTTACTTTGTTTATTGTCTTGCTTTATTTTATTTTCTGTCTTGTTTGCTTTCTTTATATCGAAAACACAAAAAAATTAGTTACTTGTTTTACTTTACTTAATTTAGTTTGTTTAATTACTTTTATTATTGCTAAAATGAGTAATCCTGAAGTTGAAGTTCGTTCGTTTAAGCAACAAGGGGGAGAAAGTTTTAAAGATGCTTGGTATAGAATTAGTGATGCTCATCATAGGTGCACTAAGAAAAACTCCACTATTATCCTCCTTAGGAACTTTCTAGGAACTCCTGCTTTAGAAGCTAGTTGCATTATTGAGAGTCTAGTTGGAATACCACCTGTTAATGAAGTTAAAATTGAAATCTCTCTTGAGGATGTCATGAAAAAGTTGGAGGCCATAGAGAAAAATCTTCCAAGTGTTGAAACTAAATTGGGAATATTACTTGATAATACTGATAAACTTGATAAATCTCTAGGAGGAATTAATGAAAGAATTGCTGTTTTAGAAATTTGTGCTATCCGTGATAATCAAACCCATAGGATTGGTGAACTTGAAGAAGCTATGGGAACCTTGGGTTCAACTTTTTCTTCTCTTGAGTTTAAGGAGAAAGCTTATGTGGGTAAGGAGCAAAAGTTCATGTATGTCCCTAAGATGCCTAAGCCAAAGAATCATTATAAGCTTAAAATTGATAAAACCCTTAGTACCACTATGGGAAATTTAGATAATGGAGCATCTAAGATACCTATTGCGACAAGTTGTGTTTTTAAGAAAAATTATGATGTTGATGCTTCTTCTCTTGATATTACTTGATTTACACTTTCTGCGCCTAACTGAAAGGCGTTAAAGAAAAGCGCTTATGGGAGACAACCCATTATTTTATTTCTGCAATTTTTGTTTTATATTTGAGTCAAGGTGCTTGTTACTACTGTAGCAATACTTTGTATCTTTACTTTATTGCATTGTTGTGCCAAGTAAAGTTTTTGATAGTAAGGTTGATACTAGATTTGGATTTCTGCGCAGAAACAGATTTTTAGCTGTCACGAATTTGAGTTGATCTATCTGTTGGAGAGTCTAAAAAATCTGCAAAAATTCATGAGTAATCCTCAGATATGTTCGCAACTTTCATTCAAATTGAGCTTCTTCATCTGAGCATGTTAAGTGCCTCGAAAAAATTCGTCTTTACAGGCTATTCTGTTTTGACAGATTCTGCCTTTTATTTCACATTGCCTCCTTTACTGTGTTTGAGTGGATTTCTTTGCTCCATTAAATTTCAGTAGCCTTGGGTAATGTCCAGAAGTGTTTGAATGATTGTGTTCTCTCTGAACATGTGAATTTTTGATTATGCAATAACTCCCTAATGAGATTGTTTTGAGTTTGGTGTGGAGGAAGTTTTCAAGGATCAAGAGAGGAGGATGATATAATATGGTCAAGAAGAGTTAAAAGTCTAAGCTTGGGGATGCCCCCGTGGTTCATCCCTGCATATTTCAAGAAGACTCAAGCATCTAAGCTTGGGGATGCCCAAGGCATCCCCTTCTTCATCAACAACTTATCAGGTCACCTCTAGTGAAACTATATTTTTATTCCGTCACATCTTCTGTGCTTTACTTGGAGCGTCTGTGTGCTTTCATTTTTGTTTTGTTATTTTTATTCTCCGAATAAAATCGGATCCTAGCAATCCTTGTGGGAGAAAGACACGCTCCGCTTGTTCATATGAACACTGGTGTTCTTAGCTTTACTTTTAATGTTCATGGCGAAGGTTGAAAGCCGTTTCATCTATTGTTATTTGGTTGGAAACAGAAAATGCTTCATGTGGTAATTGGTATATTGTCTTGAATAATTTGATACTTGGAAATTGTTTTGAGTTCTCAAGAAGATCATGTTTAAGCTCTTGGATCATGTAGTTTAAACCTATTAGTGGAGAACTACCGTAGAGCTTGTTGAAATTTGGTTTGCATGATTGGTCTCTCTAAAGTCTACATATTTTCTGGTAAAAGTGTTTGAACAACAAGGAAGACAGTGTAGAGTCTTATAATGCTTGCAATATGTTCTTATGTAAGTTTTGCTGTACCGGTTCATACTTGTGTTTGCTTCAAACAACCTTGCTAGCCAAAGCCTTGTACTGAGAGGGAATGCTTCTCGTGCATCCAAAACCTTGAGCCAAAACCTATGCCATTTGTGTCCACCATAACTACCTATTATGTGGTATTTTTCTGCCATTCCAAAGTAAATTGCTTGCGTGCTACCTTTAGAAATTTCATTCCTTGTCTTTGCAATACATAGCTCATGGGAAAGTAGCCTAAAAACTATTGTGGTGATGAATATGTCGCTTATGTATCTTATTTCTTATAAGTTGCTTGTTGAGCGGTAACCATGTTTCTGGGGACGCCATCAACCTGTTACACCTTTGTTGAATATCATGTGAGTTGATATGCATGTTCGTCTTGTCTGAAGTAAGGGAGATTTTCCATGAGTTGAATGGTTTGAGTATGCATACTGTTAGAGAAGAACATTGGGCCGCCAACCAAAGCCATGCAGCATGGTGGAAGTTTCAGCTTGGACATTAATCCTCAAATCTCTTATGAAAATATTATCTGTTGTTGAATGCTTAAAGCATAAAAGAGGAGTCCATTATCTATTTTCTATGTTGTCCCGGTATGGATGTCCTCAAGTTGAGATCTATCAAAATCGAGAAATCAATGCGATTTACCTCCTTGGACCTTTGTACAGGTGGCATAGAGGTACCCCTTTGTGACACTTGGTTTAAACATATGTAATGCAATGATAATCCATGGAAATCCGAGGTAATTAGGATAAGGTGCGAGCACTATTGGTATTCGATGCATGAGGCTTGCAACTTATAGGAGGTTTTATGCATAACACATATGAATTATTACTACCGTTGACAAAATTGTTTCCATGTTTTCAAAATAAAAAGCTCTAGCACATGAGTAATCCCTGCTTTCCTCTGCGAAGGGCCTTTCTTTTATTTTATGGTGAGTCAGTTTACCTACTTCTTTCTATCTTAGAAGCAAACACTTGTGTCAACTGTGTGCATTGATTCTTACATACTTGCTTATTTTCACTCATCATATTACTTTGTGTTGACAATTATCCATGAGATATACATGTTGAAAGTTGAAAGCAACTGCTGAAACTTATATCTTCGTTTGTGTTGCTTCAAAACCTTCTATTAAGAATCTATTGTTTTATGAGTTAACTCTTATGCAAGACTTGTTGATGCTTGTCTTGAAAGTACTATTCATGAAAAGTCTTTGCTATATGATTCAGTTGTTTAGTCATTATCTCTACCATTGCTTTGAATCACTTCATTCATCTCATATGCTTTACAATAGTATTGATCAAGATTATGATAGTAGCATGTCACTTCAGAAATTATCCTTGTTATCGTTTACCTACTCGAGGGCGAGTAGGAACTAAGCTTGGGGATGCTTGATACGTCTCAAACGTATCTTTAATTTCTTATGTTCCATGCTAGTTTTATGACAATACTCACATGTTTTATATACACTTTATATCATTTTGATGCATTTTCCGGCACTAACCTATTAACAAGATGCCGAAGCGCCAGTTCCTGTTTTCTGCTGTTTTTTGTTTCAAAAATCCTACACAGGAAATATTCTCGGAATTGGACGAAACAAAAGCCCACGGTCTTATTTTCCACGGAGCCTTCCAGAACACCGAAGAGGAGACGGAGAGGGGGCACGAGGCAGCCACACCATAGGGGGGCGCGGACCCACCCCTGGCCGCGTCGCCTTATGGGGTGGGCCCCTCGAGCGTCCCCCGACTCTGCCCCTTCGCCTATATAATCTCTCCGTCCCCAAAACCCTAGTACCGAGAGCCACGATACGAGAAAAGTTCCAGAGACGCCGCCGCCGCCAATCCCATCTCGGGGGATTCAGGAGATCGCCTTCGGCACCCTACCGGAGAGGGGAATCATCACCCGGAGGACTCTACATCACCATGATCGCCTCCGGACTGATGCATGAGTAGTTCATCCTTGGACTATGGGTCTATAGCAGTAGCTAGATGGTTGTCTTCTCCTCTTGTGATATCATGTTTAGATCTTGTGAGCTGCCTATCGTGATCAAGATCATCTATTTGTAATGCTACATGTTGTGTTTGTTGGGATCCGATGAATATGGAATACTATGTCAAGTTGATTATTGATCTATCATATATGTGTTGTTTATGATCTTGCATGCTCTTCGTTGCTAGTAGAGGCTTTGGCCAAGTTGATACTTGTGACTCCAAGAGGGAGTATTTATGCTCGATAGTGGGTTCATGCCTCCATTGAATCTGGGACAATGACAGAAAGTTCTAAGGTTATGGATGTTCTGTTGCCACTAGGGATAAAACAGCAATGCTTTGTCTAAGGATATTTGTATTGTTTACATTACGCACAGTACTTAATGCAATTGTCTGTTGTTTGCAACTTAATACTGGAAGGGGTGTGAATGCTAACCCGAAGGTGGACTTTTTAGGCATAGATGCATGCTGGATAGCGGTCTATGTTCTTTGTCGTAATGCCCTAAGTAAATCTCATATTACTCATCATGATATGTATGTGCATTGTTATGCCATCTCTATTTGTCAATTGCCCAACTGTAATTTGTTCACCCAACATGCTATCTCTTATTGAAGAGACACCACTAGTGAACTGTGGACCCCGGTCCACTCTTTTACATCTGAAATACAATCTACTGCAATCATTGTTCTCTGCTGTTCTTTGCAAACAAACATCATTCTCCACACCATACGTTTAATCCTTTGTTTTCAGGAAGCCGGTGAGATTCACAACCTCACTGTTAAGTTGGGGCAAAGTATTTTGATTGTGTTGTGCAGGTTCCACGTTGGCGCCGGAATCCCTGGTGTTGCGCCGCACTACACTCCTTCACCAACAACCTTCACGTGGCCTTCATATCCTACTGGTTCGATAACCTTGGTTTCTTACTGAGGAAAAACTTGCTGCTGTACGCATCACACCTTCCTCTTGGGGTTCCCAACGGACGTGTGCTTCACGCGTCATCAGGTCTCAGCCGCTCCTCCCATGGCCGTCGGCCTCCCCTGGCGCCCCTCCCTTGGACGCCTCTCCCCTAGCGCCCTCCCTTCGCGCAGGACCGGCCGCCAGCGACTCGACCACCCTTACCACTCGCCGGCGACCAGGCGGTCGGGAATCTGAGATCCTCGACCCGACCAACCACCCTCAGCTGTGCAGAAGCCCTCATGGCCGCCGCAGTCACCCCTCGCTGCTCTGGTCGCCGCCCGTCGTCGCGCCTCCCTGCCCTGGTCGCTGCCCGCCGGCGCCCCTCCCATGGCCGCTGCCCTCTGCGGCCCCTTCCATGACCGCCGCCGCCCCTTCCATGGCCCCCGACCGCCACCGTTTCTCCGCTATCCGCCGGCTGCCGGTTGACTCCTCCATGAACTACAGCACGTCCATGGCGTGAGATGCGATTTTGAGGGCCCGATTGCTTTTCTATCTCTTTGTTCCAGGGCCTTTGTGCTAAAAAGTTGGATCATTTTGTAAAACTGCTGTAAGCCATGCTCACCTCATCACAAATTGTACCAAACACCATCTCATATGAGCATAGCTCAACACATACGAGGTTGCCAAACATGTGAGGAGTCTCACCTCAACTTAGCTAGGATGAGCATGTATGATAAGAGATATATATTCTGAGTTGGCCCAGGCTACCAAACACACCCTAAGTGTAGCATATGATCAAGTCATTAAGTTCGTTGTGCTTCAAGCTTTAAGATACATAGTAACCTAATCCTTCGACCATGAGATCATGTTAATCACCTACACCGGATGGATGCTTTGATGACATCAAACACTACTTCGTAAATGGGTAGTTATAAAGGTGGCATTAACTGTTTGGAAAGTATAGGTTGAAGTGTGTGGATCAATAGTAGGATTTGTCCATCCAAATGATGGATAGATATACTCTGGACCCTCTCGGTGGAATTTCATTCAACTAGCTTGCAAGCATGTGACTGGCTCACAAGGGATGTCATATCACGGTACGAGTAAAGTGTACTTATCGCTAACAAGGTTGAACTAGGTATAGAAATACCGACGATCAAACTTCGGATAAGTAAAATATCGCGAGACAAAGGGAATCGGTATCGTATGAAAATTGTTCTTTCGATCACCAAGTCATCGTTGAATATGTGGGAGCTATTATGGATTTTTAGGTACCGCTATTAGTTATTGATCGGAGAAGAGTCTCGATCATGTCTGCATAGTTCACGAACCGTAGGGTGACACACTTAAGGTTCGATGTTTTTTTAAGTAGATATGGAATATGGAATGGAGTTCAAATATTGTTCAGAGTCTCGGATAGGATCTAGGACATCACGAGGAGTTCCGGATAGGTCCGGAGAATAAGATTCATATATAGGAAGTCACGTTCCAAATTTGAAAATGGTCTGGTGAATTTATGGAAGGTTCTAGAATCATCCGAAACAATTCACTATGCAGGTGGAGTCCCAGAGGGACTCCACCCGCCCTAGCCAATTCACCAAGTGGGAAGGTGGAGTCCATGGTGGACTGCACCATGGTGGCCAGCCAACAAGAGAAGGAAAGAGAGAAATCCCTTTCCCTCTAGGATTTCAATTTTGGTAAGTTTGGGAGTTGGACTCCAAAGTGGTTTTTGGGGAACCCTAGATTTTCCACCTATGTATAGAGGAGGAGAGGGGGGAGGGGCTGGACACATAAAAGCAGCCGCACCGAGGCCGGCACCCCAAGCCCCCTCTCTCACAAACCCTAGCTCTTCTTCCTCATACATCTCCCGCACGGCGACTGTGAAGCCCTACAGGAGATCTCCACCACCACCGTCACCACGCCGTCGTGCTGGCGGGATTCCGAGGAGGATCTACTACATCCGCTGCCCGCTGGAATGGGGGAGGACGTCTTCATCGACACCGTACATGTGACCGAGTGCGGAGCTGCTGCCCGACTGTAGCACCGTCAAGATCTTCTGCACGCTTTTGAAAGAGGCAAGTCATCGACTACATCAACCACGAGATTTATCTCGTTAACTCTTAGCGATCTTCGAGGGTATGTTGATCTTCACCTCGTTTCTACCATCTACTAGATTAGATCTTGGCTTATTATTCGTTCTTGCAATAGGAAATTTTTATTTTCTATGCTACGAATCCCTACACAGTCGGCTTTAAATGTCTGTGGTACAAAGAATTGAAGATGAGCGTACTTCTGCTTACTAAATAATTAAATATATCACAAGCTTGTTCATGTTTAAAAATATATCATGATCCTCTTACCAGTTTGCACCTCTTTCTCATGACAAATAAATAGGACATTCTAAAGACATAGTACTTGATTTTGGTGGAAAATTAGGATCACACCAATCTAAAAGAAAGCTCACATCATCTTCTGTCAGATACATGTCGTTTTTAAACAGGCACTGCTTATCAAAGTCTGTGGAACTCCTGTGTTGAGGTTCTGATGCAACACAGAGAATTATGGTATCATTGGAAAGCAGATTAGGACACAGATTAGAGAGGTGAGCATATGTATCTTACATTAACTTGCCAAACTATTCAAACTACTTATGGGTCTATATTCTCTACATGCATGGAATGTTATACTACTACACATTATTATACTATATATAAAATAGTTTAAATTTTCATGTTCATACCTCTAAACACAAGCTTCTCATCAGTGGGCCCTTCAACCGATGAAGCGCATAAATCATTGTCCTCCTAAAGAGCATTATTGCATCATCATAGGAGGTTCCCATCTGTTAAGCAAATACAAAAATTATTTATCATGATCTAAAGTTAAATATAATCAAATAGAGAAATCAAGAGATTGGAAACAGAAACACAGTTCTTGTTATATTATATTAATCATATTCATATGTGTAAACAGTTTGAGCACATATACTTGTTAGATATTGTGTGGATTCGAAGTCACAATTTCTAGCAATTGTTATCTTGTTCATCTAAGCTATTAAAAAGCATCAATATTTATGAAATTTGAAATTCACCGAATAAAGAAGATGTGCAAGCAAACAATATGCATGATTTGAGATGCAACCAAACAAGATGCAAGCAATATTTCTGGATTTGAAATTCACTTTTCTGATTCTGCATCTTCCTTGTATATCCTGGCTAGTATGATTGCTATAGTGAGCCATCAAATGGCATTTTGTCAAAAAGGGTTAACCTTGTCAATGCCCATAATGATGGACTTGGGTTTCTAGGAAGGAGAACGCTAGAGAATCAACAAACCGGTCAGCCAAACTTGGCAGCCGACGAAAAGTATGATCAAGGGTGAATCTCCGAGATTGTATTATGCAAGATCTAGGCTTACAGGTGTATCATGTAGTTGGATCTATCCCCCTCGGTGGATCCTCGTATGCCTTTATATACTAGGCTAGGTCTCAGAGTCCACCTCGAGAAGTAATTACCTCGTATAAGTCGGTCACCCGATATGGGCCTAACTTTCCTATTCTTATATGTATTGGGCTTCGACTCCATGTCGGTTTCTTCATGGGCCTTCACCTATTCCTTTCTGGACTTTGTACGAAGGATGATAATACTGAGTACCTGATATGGTATACCCATATCAGTAGTCCCCGAGACTCTACTCTACAGATCATGATTGTCTTACCTTCGTGCAAAAACACGGCTTCCAGACATTCCGCGACAGACGCGGTCCAGGATTCTTATTTATCGGATGCCTTGTTTGGTTGTTGGATTACCAAAATTAATGGGTTGAACTCATTTTTGGATGTATGCTCCCTCGATGGAAGTGAGGACGAAGTAATATTCGTTAAGTGTTTACCACTTCAACATGTATTCAAAGCTTTGAATAAATTTCGCTTCATTTGTCTTATCTTCATTGCTTATCGGGTGCGCATCCAGCGCTTCCGATGGGAGTATCCCCCGAGTCTATACTCGAGTATTTGTAGTCGAGTATAGGCTCACAACCTACATTGTCAAGTATACTGAAACAAAAATTGTTACCTGAATTATTCATTTCTATCGGGTGCGCATCTAGTGCTCCCGATGGGAGTAGCCCTCGAGGCTATACTCGAGTACTTGTTGTCGAGTATAGGCTCGAAGAATGTCCATTCACTTCATGCAGGCTATTCAACGTTTTATCGGGTGCGCGTTCAGTGCTCCTAATAGGAGTAGCCCCCGAGGCTATACTCGAGTACTTGTAGTCGAGTATAGGCTTAGAACACACACATCCGAGAGTTTCTTGAGTCACATGTGGATTTTCCCTTAGCTTTTTCGATTTTCAAACAAGACCATGACGTCATTTCCGACAATCACTGTTCAAAAAATCGGCCGAGATACCGATTTACCGCCCGATTTATCGTGAATCAGGTGGTAACCGATAAGATTTTAGCATATCGGCTAATTTATCATTGCACCGATATATCGGCCGATTTTCTATCTGGGAGCTTATATTTCGTCTGATTTTCACTCCGGTGACCGATATTTTGGCCGGTTGTAAATGAAATTTCGCTGAAATTCGGTATGGCTGTCGATATTTTCGTCCTATGGTCTTGTAGAATTGTGCATTAGCTCAAATTTTCCATTTTTATTGATTGAAATGCAAAGAATCAAGGTAATTCTTCTACTCAATACTCCAATATTGTTTTTACATACCATATTATAGAAAATTTTGTGCTGGAAATTAGGATTTACAAAAAAATAAGCCGATAAATGGACGACCGATAAAATCGATTAATCGGCCGATAAGCGATTAATCTCCATTTTGAGGCTGACCGATAAGTTAAGATTAACGATTTCATGAACATTGCCGACAATGATGGCATGTTCGACTGCACTCTACAGAGATGCTTTGGCGTGCCCAGTAAATTCTGGGACCATCATCATGATGATGTATGGTGGCGTTCACCACATCTTTGATTTGACCCCCACGACCGCACGAAAACCGAGGCGTTCGCGGGCGACGCGGTAACTTCCGCTTTTTTCGTGGCGCGTGGAGTTAGTGCGGTGAATGCCTCCTTATTCCGCGGACACGTGGTGCCCTAGATGTCGTTCACATGAGGCGTCGTTTTGATCGGACGGCTTATGCGTCCACTCTAGGTGATATAAACGTGGAGATTTCACCGTGGGGAGTCATTCTTCCCCCTTGCGCTATTCATCTTTCTTGCCTTCTTCCTCGCGCTGCCGCTTGTTCAGCAAACACTACGCTCCTCAAAACTCCGTCGGCCGTTGCTCCTCTAAGCGCCATGGGAAAATCCAAGGGCAAGCGCACGGCTGGAAGCGATGCTCCGACGAAGAAGGGCCGCTCCAGCGCATGGGCACCGTAAACCTTCTCCGTCAATGACCTGAAGAAGCTTCACGCCGTCGGCCTTCTCGTTGCGGCGACGGAGGTCATGATGCCCACCGAGGAGGCCCTGCCACGGCCCGCATCTAGCTTTAGGGTAATGTTTAACCAGTTTCTCTATCGCGGCTTATCTCTTCCTGGAGACGAATTTCTGCGTCGGCTTCTGTTTGTGTATGGTGTGTAGCTTCATCAGCTCACACCCAATCTCGAATTGCATTTTTTGTCACACTCT
The DNA here is from genome assembly GCF_019359855.2 of Lolium perenne. NCBI lineage: Eukaryota > Viridiplantae > Streptophyta > Magnoliopsida > Poales > Poaceae > Lolium > Lolium perenne. The sequence continues at coordinate 185,527,450 of NC_067246.2, read as the reverse complement.
GTGAGTGTTTCCTTGTCATTGACCCCGATCGGGGTCTCTTGTGTCACCTTTTCTCTATCCGATGCAATGTGCCGAGGAACGCCGTCCACGACGTCAGTGGTGCCATCATCTCTCCTAGGGCTAAAGACAACTACTTCGACCTTCGGCTCCGTGACTCCGTCCAGTACTCGCGGAAAAGTGGTTCTACATCATAGATGAGGAAACCGCTGATCAAAATTATGGGCTTGCACCTTTCGACTCCACCGCCGAGGTGCAGAAACTGAAGACATGGGACCTACCTTGACAGACGCCGAGCTAAAGAAAACTGAACCCTTGGTCAAGAAGATCAAGACCCTTCAAAAGGGACAATGGTAAAGAGTTATCTGGCCTCCAGCTCATTGCTTATTTTCTTCGGCTCTGCGTCAAGCCTCTACAAGCCAGGGCCTCACAGATGTGGAATTATTCTGGTTCCTCTGACGGAACTCGAGTATCCCAAGAAGATGTTTCTGAAGAAGATGTGAAGACGATGGTGCGTCTGCTAACGACTCTTACAACATCAAATGATGTTCCTATCACATGTCGCGCCGACGCATTCAACAAGGATCACCCGACTCCCCAGGTAATCATTGTTGCGCGTATTCTTCAATCCTTCCAGTATTTTCTTTTTCTTATTCTTGACCGGCTTCTCAGGACCATCTTTTTCCTTCATCACTACCACAAGTTAACGAGGGCGGCGCAGTTCCTGAAGCAACTCCCGTCACGGAGAGTGAAGCAGCCGAAACAACTACCTCTTGTGGCGTCGAATTAGAGGATGATGCTGACTCCGAAGCTTATCACACGAAGGCTTATCCTCCCTCCGCGACTTCGCGTGGGGAGAAGGAGGTTGAGAAGAAAAGGAAGAGGCTTGAAGATAAAGATTCCGAATCATCGGGTGAATCCCACCCAATACTTGTTACTCCTCGAGTAGCGGTGTCTTCTTCTCCAGATATCGAGGACCCCTTTGGTTTGGTACAAGTTATTAGCTTCTAAGTTTTAATCCCCTTTGATTTTCCTTTCGACTTTCTAACTCCTTTGTTGACTGCGAGTTTCTGCAGTGGCGGAGAGTCGCCTCCCAAGCATCATCTTGAGGCACACATAAGCCTGAAGGATTTTGTTGTGGCCCCCGTTTTGCCAGAAGGCACTGTGGACTCGACAAAGCCTCCAAAGCCCTCCTAGAAGCCTCATTCTCCGGCGAGGAAGAAAGCCAAGACTTCGGGTGCCCTCAAGGGTATTATGATATCTTCTATTCCATCATCGCCTCCACGATACCATGCAAGTTGAAAACTTTTTGATTCTCCCCTGATATTTATTTTATGCATGATCTCGCGTCTTATGTTGTCCTATGATGTAGCCCTTCACCCAAGAGATGGTCGGGGTGACCACCCGATTCATCGGTGACAAGGGATTAACTTATCAATGCCTACGGATTGTAGACTAGGGTTTAGTTGGAAGTAGAGGGCAAGTAGATCTCGAGGGTTTCAGCCGAAAAGTACTCGACGATTAAGAAACTAGGGTTATGTTGAAAATGGATTCGATCCTCTCTTTGTCCCTCGACTCCCCTTATATAGGAGGCGGAGCCGAGGGTAACGTGTTACACAAGATTACAGATTCCAGGAGACTCTCTGAGTTCAACCCGTAAAGTTACAAACTCTATATTTCCTAATACAACTCTATCTTTCCTTAAAACTAATTGGGCTTCCAAAACTTCATATTCTTTGTCTTGTAGGCCTTCACTAAACCCCGGGTACTATCTTCGGCAGGCCCATTGGGGATGCCTATGTCAGTAGCCCCCGAGATTTTGCTTGAATCGTAGATTAAGGAAAAATCTCCAACTTTATAATCATCACTTAATTTCTTCGAATTAACATATTTCTTTGAATAAAGTCATATATTGTACCGGGATAACGGTAATTGGGGCTAGTTCATCTGACGGATCAGGTACTAGTTAACTGCTCTAGTGGAAATCCGCAAAAACCTACTTCAAGATCACGTCCCTGGACATGATCTCGGGATACTGGCGTAACTCGACATGTGCCGCTTAAGGTCTTACCATATGCCGAGTTCCAGTCATGTTTTATCGGGTACCTAACGCGTCCGTTAGGATTTTTCTTCGTATCTGTTGATACGGAAAAAAAGTAGCAAACCGACGTCAGAGACGGTGCTACGCCGCTCAGGACGGATCCGGGGACTTAACTTCACAGAGTTTTGCGGCATTCAGAGATTATTCGCAACTGAGGCGCTCTGAGAATATATTGTCGAGTGCTTTTTCGGCTGTTGGAATAACACATTTTATTGAGTCAACGGATGACTTATCTTGTCTTCCCGATGGGAGTATATGAAGAGTTATTTGTATAACTCGAAATATGCTCATTATAATCTTTATAATTTCATCGGGCACGCGAGCAGCGTTCCCGATGGGAGTAGCCCCCGAGGCTACAGCCGAGAACTTGTACTTGGTTGTAGGCTCAACATTTTTACGCATCATGTCGCTATATTGTCATCTTTTTTGAGTTCTTTTGTTTTTCTCGGGTGCGCGACCAGCGCTCTCCCGATGGGAGTAGCCCCCGAGACTATGGACAAATGCTCGCATTTGATCATAGGCTCTCGCCATTTCTATTTTGCCATACCTGAAATTTCCTTTTTCAAAAGTAGCCCCCGAGCATTTGATCAAAAACTTGTATTTGACCAAAGGTTCTCGAATTTATCATCACTTGTATTTTACCACCATTCTTCACATCACTGCTGTCGAGACTTTCCTTTGTCAAAGTGACATCAGTGCTGATGATAGCCACGACCCCTATATCGGGAAAATACGAGTTTTGTCCTGTCACTGACCGGTGGACCCAAAATCTGCGGCAGTTTGACACGTCGCGCAAGTTGGGGACACACGTCCTCCGCTTTTCCTGGCACGCGCACTGTAGCGTCTGTCCTGTTCCTTCACAGTAAAAATACACATTTACCCCTTAGCCACGTGTAAAGCATCAAGCTCATAACCACTCCATCCAACGGTGCGTCGATTCGCAAGGTTCCTATAAAAAACCCTTCTTCTTCCTCTGTTCTCCCCTTCTCTGCGTCGCGCCTCTGAGCATTCTCTTTCCAAAATCCCCATTGCCAAAAACGCTCATGCGCCCGTGCTTACTTCCCTGCCGTAATCCATCCAATTGCATGCCGCCGCGATCAAGGCTTGCCAAGCACACTTCCCCCATGGCAACGGAAGAGCTGCAGTTCTCCCAGTGGGAGAGATCTAAGATCTCCAATCAAGATGTGAACATGCTCAAGAAGCTCGGATTCATGAAGCAAGAGAAGACGCTGATCTTCCCCGGCGAGGAGAGCTACCCCACGCCACGCACTGGATACCGGGTAACCTTCGTTGACCATGTCATCCGTGGTTTAGCTACTCCGATCCACGAATTTCTCCGTGGATTTCTCTTTGTTTAGGGTCTGCAACTTCATCACCTCACCCCCAATTCCATCCTCCACATATCTATCTTTATCACCCTCTGTGAATGCTTTCTCGGGACCCCTCCCAACTGGGGCCTGTGGAAACGCATATTCCTTATCCGCCGCAATAGCTCCCACACCACCGCCTATAATGTAGGTGGTGTAGTCATATGCGTCCGCCAAGATGTCGAATATTTCGATGTCAAATTCACTGACTCTGTTCAAGGGTGGCGCAAAAGATGGCTTTACATCCATGAAGAGCATAACGACGCCCAAGAATACAATGTCGCTCCTTTTGACGGTGCCGAAAAAATCTTTCATCGCCATCATGGGACGCTGAAGCTTCTGATGCAGAAAAAACGGCGACAGATGCGCTTATGAAGCAAATCCACGAAATCCAGAATACCCGTGGCAAAGAACTGTCGGTATTCAGATTACCGCGTACTTCCTTAGGATTAGGGTGCAGCCTCTTCAGGATCGCAAGAACCCCCTCTGGTTGTATGCTGGCGCCAAAGATGTGGATCGTTTCTCCAAGGATTTGTCGGTGAAAGACTTGGAGAAGCTTGTTAGGAAAATTTCATCACTGAGCAAGAAGGACGCCGCTCCATCCTCTTGCCGCGTGGAACCATACAGCAGTGTCAACGCCCTCCCCAAGGTAAACTTTGTCGACTACTATTTTTCCCTTCCGAATTTTTAACATTTGTCGACTACTATTTTGCTGACTTCCCTGTTGTAACTTGTTATCGATGTATTTTTGTCTTCTGTAGAAACATCAGTTTTTATCTTCTCTTCCCCCTCTTCCTGAAGGCGGAGAAGTCGAAGAACGAAACATCATCGCCGACGAAAACCAGGGCACTTCTCGCCCCGAGAGCGAAGTTGCGGGTTCTCACAAATCTGCAGCTTCCTCTGAAAGAGAAGCTGAATCTGAGGCCTCCGAATCTACGCACTCCCTCCCGTCTACTGTTTCTCCAAGGAACAAAAGAAAAAGGGATGAAGTTACAGACTCCGGCACCTCCAAAGCCGGCAAATCTCCTGCCGAAGAAGTTGTTCCCGAAGAAGAGGGGACAACTTTCAACCCTTACGATGATGCCCTTGTCAGCTCGTAAGTTATTATCACCGCCACTTTTTTTATGCACCCGATGTTTTGCCTGTGAATCGTTTCTTATATTATTTCCTTATGCTCAGTGGCGACGAGGAAGAAGATCCTCCTGTTAACGTGATGGCTCTAACGAGTACGTCTCGTACATTAGTGATCTCCGAATCCCGTCCTACTACAGATGAAACCTCACCTCCTGAACAAGTCACAGGACATTCGACTCCTGTCGGGAGCCCCCGTGCCCCTTCACCGAAGAAGGCGAGGATTGAGTTGGGTAGAGAAGCAAGTCTGTTGACTGGTAGCTCAGCAACTCCTTCGATGGATGATGTAAGGCCTTCTTTTATTCACTCTTCTCGAACTTTTCAACCCTTTCGGCCCTCCTTTGTTTTTGTTTGCTGCCGAGCTTTTTATTTCCTATGTTGATTTTACTCCTCCATTTTTCCTTGTCAGCCTTTAATGAAGGAATTTATTTGTCTTGGTACCCAATTCATTGGGTACTGTGACCATGCTAATAAGCTGGAAGACATTCTCTTCTTTCCTCTTTCCATTGAGTAGATGCTCCTCTTCTATTTTGTCATAACTTATGTCATCCTTTATTTTGTTAGAATCTCTTTCTGAGGCGAATAAGCGCGCTGATGATCTTGCTCGCAAGCTTGAACAAAGTGAAAAAGCTCGCGACAAGGCTGAATAAGATGCTGCCGCCGTCGAGGATCTTCGAAAGAAGCTCCATGACACGGAAAATGCCTTGAGCGAAAACACGGCTCGGCAGTCTGCTCGCGAGGAAAACATCATCACTCGCTTGGAGTCGCAGAACTAGCGCTTCCTTAGTAAGTGCTTTAACTATTTTGATTCATTATAAATGTTTGCTTTTCCATGCGTTTCTTGACAACTCGAAGATTTTGTTTCAGCAGGAAAAACGCACCAAGATTTTGAGCTGGAAACTCCTGAAGATGACTGCCTTCTGGACGCGCTGTTTCTCCTGGAAATTCATGGAGACGAAGTTCGCCAAAGCATCACTAATGCTAGGTCGGGGTTGTCGTGGCTTTTTCCCTACTTTTTCGCGAAGAAAGAAGAGCCCAACACTTTTGCTGCCCTGACCAGGTGCTTCATCCCCAAGGAAGATCTTGGGCTGAGCCTCCGCGAAGAAGGTTTGAAGATTGGCGTTGAAGGCACCATCGCATTGGTTGCTGACAGCCAACAGAACGTCGACTGGGCAAAGGTTGGCGATGCGAAGAAGATGGAGACGAAGAGGTGGCAATCCTTGATTAAGGCTGCCAAGCCTAACTCGAAGAAGATCCTCTCCTTCCTCGGATGCAAACTAACTCCTTCCCCTAGTTCGTCGAAGCCGGAGGTCAAGTAGACCGTCTTGTCTTTGATTTTGCCTTTGTTTTCTTCTTTTGTTGCTCTCGCCGTAGTAGCTTTTGCGACAGCTTACCGCTGATTCACTAGGGATCTTATTTTGTAATGCTCATGTAAATATCCACAATGAATTAATACAATGCTATCTTTGCCAAGTTATTGATGTCGAAATATTTCTCTCCAGTTGGTTTTTGACAACTATACCACGGTGCCTTGTTCTTCGGATACATTACCGGCCGCGGCCTACCCGAGAAAAACCCCCGTTGACGAGTTTACTGGAGGTTCTTCAAGTGCTGCACAGAATGAGGAGTTGAACGAGCTTCGACAACAACTTCAGTCGATGAAGAAACAAGCTCTCGTGATAATGGAACAGTCTCGAAAATCTTCGGAAAGGGAGACATTTGCTCTTCAACAAGCTCAGGAAGCCCTAGTGTTGAAGGAAGCCGCAGTTATTGAAGCTGCCGAAGCTGCCTCACGGGATAATCATATGCTGCAACTGATGAACGACGCCAGCTTGGATATGGCGGGTACACTTCTTGAACTTGCCCATATTTGACTGTATTCTTTCTGTTTTCTCTTTCTCGCTGATGCTTCTGTTTGATAGGTTCTTTTTTGGATACTGCTGCCAAAGATCAACGTGTTGAGGCTCGGTCTGACGTGCTTCTCTGGCTTGCACGGGAGCATGTTCTAATTTCTAGGCTACACCTGAACGCACCCGACAAATCGTCAGATTTCAGGTTCGCGCGTGCCAAGTCCGCGATTTTCTCGACTTCTGCATAAGAACATTATCTGTAGTTTATAACACCATGTTTCCACGCAACTCTCCCCCAGAAACTCTTCCTGCTTTGATGGACAAATTCCGGGATGCCCCTCGAATCCACGAATTTGTGCGAGCCCAACTGTCTGCTGGGGCAAGATTTGCCATGATTATGATGCAGGTATGCTACCCGAAGCTGGACATGTCCCAAATTGTCGCCAAGTGTCAAGCTAAACTGACTAGGAGGAGGAGGAACATTAACAAAATCAACGATGTTGTGACCCCTGTAGCGGAAGAGATGATGGACGAATTACTTCGACTTGATGCCGAATTCTTCGTAAGAGGCAGCTATGCTGAACATAGGACTGTTGCTGCAAGCAATGAGGGTGTAAACATAGATGATATACTTGGGCAGAACTAAAACTTTTCTTTTCCTTTGTCGAGTTTTCTTTAATAGTAAAGACATATATATTGCAAGCATAATGTATATTGTAAAATATCTTGTACGTTTTTTCTTTTACCAAGCCCCCGACCGTTTTGTCGGCTGGTGCCTATATCTTTATTGACGTGCAAACTATTTTTATGCCAAGACGAATAACTGTTTTGTGTAGAAGTCTATATTTTTTTTGCGGGTTACGAGCCCCCTAGCCTGTCGAAAAAAGATGTATATCACCTATATCTTTATTATATTGCAGCACCGCAAGCTCGCCTCATTAAAAACCTTTCAGCCCCACTCGGTGCCCTGAAAGGAAAAGAGTGCATCTGAAAACTTGCGGGCGTTTCAGTACATTGTATGTTTACAGAGAGGACTATATTTCGACTTCAAGCGTAAAAACGCCTAAGTTGCGCCACGTTCCAGGGATTTGGCTCAGCGACTCCTGTCTTTTTGTCCTTTATTCTGTACGCTCCTCCCTCAATTACTTCAGTGACGATGTATGGGCCAACCCATGGCGACTCGAGTTTCTCATGGCTATTTTGCATGAGCCGAAGAACTAAGTCGCCTACCTGGAAGGATCTTGGTCGCAAACGTCGACTGTGGTAGTTTTTCAGATCTTGCTGGTACTTGGTGACTCGTGACAGTACTTCGTCTCGAGCTTCATCAAGCGCGTCGACATCGTCCTCTAGTGCCTTTCTTGAAGTTTCTTCGTCATACTCCGCCACTCTCGGAGAATTGTGTTCTATTTCTATTGGCAACACTGCTTCAGCTCCGTGAACCAGAAAAAAATGGTGTTTCCTGTGTCGTTGTATTTGGTGTTGTTCGGATACTCCGTAGAACACTGGGCAACTCTTCTGGCCATGTGTGTCGAGCTTTTTCCAATGGTGTGAGTAGACGTTTCTTCATGCCGTTGCAGATGATACCGTTTGCTTTCTCGACTTGCCCATTAGTTTGCGGGTGCGCAACTGATGCAAAGTGTAGTTTGATGCCTACCTCTGCGCAATAAGCTTTGAATTCCTTGGATGTGAAATTGCTGCCGTTGTTTGTGACTATTCTATGAGGGACTCCAAACCGAAAGATAATGCTTTTCACGAACTTGATTGCAGATGATGCATCTGGTGAGTTTATTGGCTTTGCTTCTATCCACTTTGTGAACTTGTCGACAGCTACGAGCATATACTCGTATCCTCCTGGCCAGGCCTTGTGCAATTTTTCCACCATATCGAGACCCCATTGAGCAAAGGGCCATGACATTGGTATTGGCATCAACTCTGCTGCTGGAGAGTGCGGTTTTGCGGCAAACCTTTGGCACGCATCACAAGTGCGCACTATGTCCTTTGCATCCTCGATTGTTGTTAGCCAATAAAACCCTGCTCTGAAAACCTTGGCTGTTATAGCTCGACTGCTTGCGTGGTGTCCGCATACTCCTTCATGTACATCTTTCAAGATTAGCCTTCCCTCCTCGGGTGTGACGCATCTTTGTAACACTCCCAAAATACTTCGTTTATATAGCTCTCCTTTGACCACAGTAAAGGCTTTAGAACGTCTGATAACTCGCCTTGCTTCAACTGGATCGTCGGGTATTTCTTTCCTTAGGATGTATGCTATGTATGCTTGCATCCAAGAAATTTGTACCATCATCACTATGTCTGGTTCCTCTTCTTCTTCCAGTGATACTATTTTAGCCCCCAAGGGTTTCTCATCCTTCTCCTTCTTCTGCTGTTTCTTCGGTTTGGTAGATCTCTCAGCTATCTCCTCCCAAAACACGGCAGGTGGAATCGCGAGGCATTGCAACCCGATGTTTGCGATAACATCGGCTTCATCGTTGCTGAGCCTGCTGATATGATTTACTTTGCACCCGTCGAATAACTTCTCGAGCTCGTTATACACCTCTTTATATGCTATCATGCTATCATTGACTGCGTCGCATTGATTCATCACTTGTTGGGCCACCAACTGTGAGTCGCCAAAGATTTTTAGTCGGGTTGCTCCACAAGCTTTCGCCATCTTCATCCCGTGTATGAGTGCTTCATACTCTGCTTCATTATTGGATGCGTTTGGAAACGTCATCCGCAACACATACTTCAACTTGTCACCTTGGGGTGATACTAATATCACGCCTGCTCCTGCTCCTTCTGAACTCTTGGACCCGTCGAAGTTCATAGTCCAGGTTCTCGACAAATCTAGAGGTCCCGTGTTTTGTAGCTCCATCCATTTTGCGATGAAGTCTGGCAGGATCTGCGACTTTATTGCTTTTCTTTTCTCGTATGTGATGTCCTGAGGGGAAAGTTCTATTCCCCAAAGGGAGACACGACCCGTGGCTTCTGGATTGTTTAGTATGTTGGATAAAGGCGCTTCATTGACCACTATTATCGGATGTGCCGAAAAATAGTGTCGTCGTTTTCTTGCGGTTGTAAATACTCCATATGCCAACTTCTGATACTGCGGGTACCTCTGTTTTGAAGGCGATAAAACTTCGCTGATGAAGTATACCGGCCGTTGTACTCCGTGGAGTTTTCCCTCTTCTTCTCTTTCAACCACAAGGACTGTGCTAACCACCTGGGGTGTGGCTGCTATATATAACAGGAGAGGCTCCTTTTCATTAGGTGCCACCAGTATTGGTGGTGTCGAGATTGTGCGCTTAAGGTCCTCGAAAGCTCTGTCTGCTTCTTCGTTCCACTGAAACTTGTCGCCTTGTTTGATTAAAGCGTAAAATGGCAACGCATTTTCTCCTACCTGGCGACGAATCTGCTTAGAGTTGCGACTCGTCCAGTCAATTGTTGTATTTCCTTCAACTTTGTTGGCTTCCTCATTGTTACGATAGCTTGGATTTTCTCTGGATTATCTTCAATTCCTCTTGCTAAGACGAGGAAACCGAGAAGTTCTCCCGCAGGGACGCCAAAGGAGCACTTTGTCGGGTTCAACTTGAGGCAGAACTTATCGAGGTTGTCGAAAGTTTCCTTCAGATTCTCGATTAAAGTTGACACCTTCTTTGTTGTTATGACGACATCGTCGATGTACACTTGTACTTTTTTACCAATCTGTGTTGCAAGACACTTCTGCATCATCCGCTGGTATGTTGCTCCCGCGTTTTTCAAATCAAAAGGCATTGTTCTGTAGCAGAACACGCCATAAGGTGTTATAAAAGTTGTTTTGACCTCGTCATCTTCTTTTAATCTGATCTGGTTATAACCAGAGTATGCATCCAGGAAGGAAAGACGTTCGCAACCTGCCGTGGAGTCGATAATTTGATCGATCCTTGGGAGGGGAAAGTGATCTTTTGAACAATGTTTACTGAGACACGTGAAGTCGACGCACATGCGAAGGACCTTCGTGTTTTTCTTCGGGACCAATACGGGGTTAGCTACCCACGTGGCCTCTGTGTGTAACTCTTTGATAAAGCCAGCCTCTCTGAGTCTATTGATTTCTGACAACATAGCTTTGCGGTTTGGTTCTGAAAAACGCCGCAAAGGTTGTTTTATTGGCCTCGCCATTGGATCCAAGTTAAGGTGGTGCTCGGCAAGTTCCCTGGGTACTCCTGGCATGTCAGCTGGGCACCATGCGAAGATTTCCCATGCTCACGGAGGAACTCGACGAGCACGCTTTCCTATGCGAGGTCCATGTTTGCTGCGATGGATGTTGTTTTCTTGGTATCTGTCGGGTGGATCTGTACCTCCTTAGAATTCTTGGTAGTGCTAAAGGTTGGTTCCTTGAGCGGCCTCCCCATGTTTGGCAACACATCATAGTCAGTTGTGAGCCTTGATTCCATATACTCTGCTTGCATCCCGAAGGTTTCTGACAGTCGATGAAAATCCTTGTCGCACTTATCAGCTAGCGCAAAACTGCCTTTTACTGTAATTGGTCCCTTAGGTCCAGGGAGCCTCCACAACAAGTATGTGTAATGTGGTACCGCCATAAACCTGGCGTAGGCTGGTCGTCCCAGCAAGGCGTGGTACTATGACGGGAAGTCGACAACCTCAAATTCCAACCTTTCAATCCTGTAATTTTCTCGGGTTCCAAACTGAACTTCGAGATTGATCTTTCCCAGCGGATAGCTCGGCTTGTCCGGTGTGATCCCATGGAAGCGTGTGTCAGTTGGTTTCAAATTTTCTAAGGATATGTTCATCTTCCTCAATGTATCCGCGTACATAAGATTTAGACTGCTGCCTCCATCTATGAATACTCGTGAAACATCGAATCCTGCGATCACCGCTGGCAAAATCAATGCTGATTGCCCTGGTCAAGGAACTTGCTACGGGTGGTCTGCTATGGTGAAGCCAATGTCCTGCCCCGACCAATTTAGGTACTCAATTGTTGGTGGGGGCATCTTTTCTGCCATGAACACTTGTCGCGAAATTACTTTCTGAGCTCTATTGGATGGCCTGGCTTTTTGAATCATCGAAACCGCACCACTGGAGTCGATATAAGGAGGTGGGTTTGGAGCTGCCGCTATTTGTAACTGATGTCGATTTGCATCTGTAATTGCGGGTGCAGGTGGCAGGAGGATCTCGCTTCTTGGCCCCTGAGGGTTTGTAGGTGTTGCATGTGTGTTGGCATGCCCTGCATATCTCTGCATTGCTTGAAAAGTTCGACAATCCTTCTGCAGATGCCCGGACTGCCTTCTTCCATTGTTGTCGAGATAAAAGTGCATTTGGCATGGTCCGTTTAAGAGGTCCTCGGGTGAGACATACGGCCTCTAAAACCTTGGTCCACTATTTTGTCTGTTAGAACGGGAATCATCCTTTTAATCGCTGCTCTGCTCGCCACTCCTCTGATGATCATCTCGATTGTTTCCTCCACTGTTTCCTCGAAAGCTAGCCGATATCTGGACAGGGGCATCATAATTTGAGAACTGCCGAGGAAATCGTCGCCTTTTTTGAAAGTTTCGACTGCGGTCCTCTTCAGGTGACTTATGTCGTTTGTTGTGAACAGCATATTCTCCATCTGCCCACCTATTTGCTATTTCCATTAATGCTGATACTGTCTTTGGGTTGGTTCTCCCCAAGTCTTCAACAAAATCTCCCCGTCGAATTCCAGCCACAAACGCATCTATTGCTCTCTCGTCGGATATGTTCTCTGCCGAGTTTTTGATGATGTTCCACCTCTAGATGTACTTTCTCATTGATTCGTCGTGCTTCTGCCTACAAGCCCTCAACTCCTCTAGTGATGCGGGTTTTTTGCATGTGGATCGGAAATTCTTGACAAATATATCCTCGAAACTATCCCAACTGTCGATGGAACCTGGAGGCAGCTTCTTTATCCATGATCGTGCGGCTCCACTCAGGTGTACTTGAATGCTCTGCATGGATGTTGCTCTAGTTCCACCCATCAGCTTCACCGTCTCGAGATAATCAACTAACCAATCCTCAGGATCTTGCAGGCCGTCGAATTTTTTGTAGTTATCGGGTAGTTTAAACCCTGATGGAACTCGAGTTTTGCGGACTCATCTTGTGAAACACGGGAGCCCACACATATCTTCTTCATTGACCTCTGGTGAGTGCTGGCGTTCCCTTCTGTCTTGTCGTGCCCTATCCACCCTTGCCTGAGTAGCTGCATCTCTTGCCCCACTCATTCTCGCGGGATCTTGTACTGCTGCGGTATGTCGCAGACTATTTTTCCTTGCAGATCCTTTGGGAGGTGTGGTTGCGAATGTTGTTCCCATGGCTCCAACTCCTGCCATGGCCATGTTATACAACGCCTCTCTTGGATCTCCAGGAGGTGGCCTGGATGCGAGTATAAAATCTTGTGTTGCCATGTATCCAGCTTCTGGTGTTTTGGGAATAATGTCCCCCCTTGTGTCTATTGACATAAAGAACATGTCGAGGTTTTGAACTAGATTCTCCCTTTTAGCCTCAGGTATGTTTTGCAGCCGAGATCTTACTCTGTTACGAGCTGCTCTGTGACTATCTCCCGAAGTACCTGATTGTCGGCTCAACTCTTCCCTTCGCCTGCTTGACGCGGAAGCTGCGGCTTGCCTCCTATCTAGCTCAATTTTCTGTTTTTCGAGCTCCCGTCTACACGAGCAAGTCTATATTGGTAAGCTTGTAACTCTTCAGGTGTCGTCGTTACAGTCATTGGCTCTGTGCCATCAATGGCTCTTGTAACTCTGTCCCATACTGCCTGTGGAAATTGCACCATCTCTCGTGTTCCAGGACCAATATATTTAGTCCCCAAACCTCGCGTGAGATCTGCGGGATCGACGTACAGATTTCCCACGTCGTCGAAGTTCTCTGATGTCTCCTCCTGTGGACGACTTGTATCTCCAATTGCATAGATTTGATGATATCTTGAACTTTGATATTTATCGGGATTGGTGACACCGTCATATAGATCAGCGAAGACCTCTCCAACGGATATGGATTGATGTCTACGCACGCTTCTATTCCTGTAGATAGCGTTGGGCCTCCAAGAGCAGAGGTTTGTAGAACAGCAGCAAGTTTCCCTTAAGTGAATCACCCAAGGTTTATCGAACTCAGGGAGGTAGAGGTCAAAGATATCCCTCTCAAGCAACCCTGCAATTACGATACAAGAAGTCTCTTGTGTCCCCAACACACCCAATACACTTGTCAGATGTATAGGTGCACTAGTTCGGCGAAGAGATAGTAAAATACAAGTGATATGGATGAATATGAGTGGTAATAACAATCTGAAATAAATATTGCAGCAAGTAAACATGTAATAGAACTTGTTGGAAACGGTGTTTCAATGCTTAGAAATAAGGCCTAGGGATCATACTTTCATTAGTGGACACTATCAACAATGATCACATAATTAAATAAAGCTCTTCACTTGTGCTACTTTGCTCACACTCTCTTGTTGGATAACAAACACCATTCATTCTGTAGGGCTATAAAAGCACACCTCAAGACAGAGTAAACAAGCTCCACAACATCCGGAGTTCATATTTAAGTAACCTCTAGAGTGCATAATAGACCGTTGCAATTTAGACCGAGTACTAACATAGCATACACACTGTCAACAATAGCTATGAAAGGGGGAATAGATCGCATCAATACTATCATCGTAATAGTTAACTTCATAATCTACAAGAGATTACAATCATAACCTACGCCAAGTACTACATGATGCACACACTGTCAACATTACATAATGGAGGAGGAATAGAGTACTTTAATAACATCACTAGAGTAGCACATAGATTAATAATGATACAAATCTCATGATCACATAAAGATCACACCATCGGAGAGAGAGTTGAACCACATAGCTACCGGTAGAGCCCTCAGCCTCGGGGGAGAACTACTCCCTCCTCATCATGGGAGACAGCAACGGCGATGAAGATGGCGGTGGTGTCGACGGAGATGACTCCGGGGGCAATTCCCCGTTCCGGCGGCGTGCTGGAACAGAGACTTCTGTCCCCCGAAACGGAGTTTCACGATGGCGGCGGCGTCCCTGGAGTCTTTCTGGAGTTTCGTCAATTGGTATAGGGTTTTCACGTCACGAGGGATTATATAGGCGAAGAGGCGGATTCGGAGGGGCCAGGGGGCTCCCTCCCCATAGGCCGGCGCGGCCAGGGGGCCACCCACGCGAGCCTATGGTTTGGAGGCCCTGGGCCTCCTCTCCGGCTCCCCTTCGGTGTTCTGGTCCGTCTCGGTGAATTAAGATATTTGGTCTTTGTTTCGTCGAATTCCGAGAATATTGCTCGAACAACCTTTCTGGAACGAAAAATAGCAGAAAACAGGAACTGGCACTTCGGCATCTTGTTAATAGGTTAGTTCCGGAAAATGCATAAAATCATTATAAAGTGTGAGCAAAACATGTAGGTATTGTCATAAAACTAGCATGGAACATCAGAAATTATATATACGTTGGAGACGTATCAAGCATCCCCAAGCTTAGTTCCTACCCGCCCTCGAGTAGGTAAACGATAACAAGGATAATTTCTGAAGTGACATGCTACTTACATAATCTTGATCATACTATTGTAAAGCATACGAGATGAATGAAGTGATTCGAAGCAATGGTAAAGACAATGAATAAACAACTAAATCATATAGCAAAGACTTTTCATGAATAGTACTTTCAAGACAAGCATCAATAAGACTTGCATAGGAGTTAACTCACAAAGCAATAAATTCTTAGTAGAAAGTTTTGAAGCAACACAAAGGAAGATATAAGTTTCAGCAGTTGCTTTCAACTTCAACATGTATATCTCATGGATGATTGTCAACACAAAGTAATATGATGAATGCAAATAAGCAAATATGTAGGAATCAATGCACACAGTTGACACAAGTGTTTGCTTCTAAGATAGAAATAAGTAGGTAAACTGACTCAACATAAAGTAAAAGAAAGGCCCTTCGCAGAGGGAAGCATGGATTGCTATTTTTGTGCTAGAGCTTTTATTTTGAAAACATAGAAACAATTTTGTCAACGGTAGTAATAATTCATATGTGTTATGCGTAAGACATCTTATAAGTTGCAAGCCTCATGCATAGAATACCAATAGTGCTCGCACCTTGTCCTAATTAGCTTGGATTTACATGGATTATCATTGCATAACATATGTTTCAACCAAGTGTCACAAAGGGGTACCTCTATGCCGCCTGTACAAAGGTCCAAGGAGATAGATCACATTTGATTTCTCGTTTTTGATACATCTCAACTTAGGACATCCATACCGGGACAACATAGAAAACAGATAATGGACTCCTCTTTAATGCATAAGCATTCAACAACAGATAATATTCTCATAAGAGATTGAGGATTAATGTCCAAACTGAAACTTCCACCATGATACATGGCTTTAGTTAGCGGCCCAATGTTCTTCTCTAGCAATATGCATACTCAAACCATTTGATCATGATAAATCACCCTTACTTCAGACAAGACGAACATGCATAGCAACTCACATGATATTCAACAAAGGTGTAATAGTTGATGGCGTCCCCAGAAACATGGTTACCGCTCAACAAGCAACTTATAAGAAATAAGATACATAAGCGACATATTCTTCATCACAATAGTTTTTAAGCTATTTTCCCATGAGCTATATATTGCAAAGACAAGGAATGAAATTTTAAAGGTAGCACTCAAGCAATTTACTTTGGAGTGGCAGATAAATACCATGTAGTAGGTAGGTATGGTGGACACAAATGGCGTAGGTTTTGGCTCAAGGATTTGGATGCACGAGAAGTATTCCCTCTCAATACAAGGCTTTGGGCTAGCAAGGTTGTTCGAAGCAAACACAAGTATGAACCGTTACAGCAAAACTTACATAAGAACATATTGCAAGCATTATAAGACTCTACACTGTCTTCCTTGTTGTTCAAACATCTCACCAGAAAATATCTAGACTTTAGAGAGACCAATCATGCAAACCAAATTTCAACAAGCCCTACAGTATTTCTTCACTGATAGGTGCAAAGTATATGATGCAAGAGCTTAAACATGATCCATATGAGCAAAACAATTGCCAAGTATCAAATTATTCAAGACATTATACCAATTACCACATGAAGCATTTTCTGTTTCCAACCAAATAGCAATGAACGAAGCAGTTTCGTCTTGTCTGAAGTAAGGGCTACTCAAATTCGCCATGAACATTAAAAGTAAAGCTAAGAACACCAGTGTTCATATGAAACAGCGGAGTGTGTCTCTCTCCCACACAAAGAATGCTAGGATCCGATTTTATTCAAACAAAAACAAAAACAAAAACAAAAACATACAGATGCTCCAAGTAAAGCACATAAGATGTGACGGAATAAAAATATAGTTTCACTAGAGGTGACCTGATAAGTTGTCGATGAAGAAGGGGATGCCTTGGGCATCCCCAAGCTTAGATGCTTGAGTCTTCTTGAAATATGCAGGGATGAACCACGGGGGCATCCCCAAGCTTAGAGTTTTCACTCTCCTTGATCATATTGTATCATCCTCCTCTCTTGATCCTTGAAAACTTCCTCCACACCAAACTCAAAACAAACTCATTAGAGGGTTAGTGCATAATCAAAAATTCGCATATTCAGAGATGACATAATCATTCTTAACACTTCTGGACATTTCTCAAAGCTACTGAAAGTTAATGGAACAAAGAAATCCATCCAACATGGCCAAACAGGCAATGTGAAATAAAAGGCAGAATCTGTCAAAACAGAACAGTCCGTAAAGATGAATTTTTTAGAGGCATTTAACTTGCTCAGATGAAACTGCTCAAATTGAATGAAAGTTGCGTACATATCTGAGGATCACTCACGTAAATTGGCAGATTTTTCTGAGTTACCTACAGAGAGGGATACTCAAATTCGTGACAGCAAGAAATCTATTTCTGTGCAGTAATCCAAATCTAGTATCAACCTTTCTATCAAAGACTTTACTTGGCACAACAATGAAATAAAATAAAGATAAGGATAGGTTGCTACTGTAGTAACAACTTCCAAGACACAACAAAACAGTAGCAAAATAAAAACATGGGTTATCACCCAAGAAGTGCTTTCTTTATAGCCATTAAGATGGGCTCAGCAATTTTAATGATGCTCACATAAGAATGAGAGTTGAAGCAAAGAGAGCATCAAAAAGCAAGTATGAAACAAATTTAAGCCTAACCCACTTCCTATGAAAAGGAATCTTGTAAATAAACAGGTTATGTAAGCTTAAGGCAACAAGCATAGAAAGGCAACACAAGCGCAACTTCAAGATTCTCAACATAAAGTGGGGAAACTTAATATTATTAAGATGCATATAACCATGTTTCCCTCTCTCATAATAACTTTCAGTAGCATCATTGATGAAATCCACAATATAACCATCACTTAAAACATTCTTATCATGGTTCATATGCATAAAAGTATCATTAATTTTGGCATAAGAAGAATTCTTCTCATTAATAGTAATTGGAGAAGGATCATTATCAAGAATTTGAACATGGTAAACAAGTTGCATACTAAGGGAATTGTTTTTGGCAATCCAATCATAACCATGACAGGTTTCATAAGGATAATTATAACCTATGTCATAGCATTCTTTATAATAATTATCAAAGATTGGAGGCATATTGTCATCATAAGAAATAGAATAGTTGTATTTCACAATATGTTCATCTGTAACCATACCATCATTGTTACTAGAAGGAGATGTATCAAACATATAATCATCAGTAGCAAAAGGATTTTCAAACACCTCATCCCCAAGCTTAGAGCTTTCTATATCATTATGGGAAGAAGCATGGATAGTACTAATACTATGGCAATTATTAACATCATCATTTTCAGAATTAGTTTCCCAGAGATTTTCAATATCAAAGGTAGTGTGCTCTTCTAAATCATGATCACTAATGTAGGTAAAGGGCATAGGAAGATCATTGTACTCAGATTCATTATCATAATAATCATTAGGAGCAACATACTTACGGTTACCTATTGTTATCTCATACACGCGGGGATATGCCGTCACCTCTTTCTTTTTATTCCCCCTCTTCTTCTTCTTCGTTCCCTTCTTCTTCTTCTTCTCCTTATCCTCGTTCCCTTCTTTAGGAGGGAGAGGCTTGATGGGAGGCTTCTCCACATAACCTGATTTATTTCCAGAAACAATAGAAGAAACTTGGGAGGATTCCTCCTTTTCATTAATAAGTTCAAAACACACAGCGGTCCTATCGTATTTTGGCAAAGTGTCATCTTCTAAAATATTTTGTATGTAAGTATTTGTATGGCAATTATCAATGCAATAAGAAAGACACCCATGCAGGACACTATTAATATCAAGATCATTAATATCTAACAAAGAAATTTTTCTTGATAACTCTTCACACTTCAAAAATAAAGTAAGTTCATCATGCTGATTAGGAGTAATTTCATCATCACAATACAAATTTGCAGCACTCATGGGGTTCGAATTATCATTGGAGGAGCATTGAAAATTAAAATGACCCACTCTATGGCAAATTTCACAAATAAAGGGATAGAGGGCACAAACTTTTTCACCAAGATCATCTAGAGCCCTAGACCACTTTCTAGTTTTTTCATTCCTATGATGGATACAATATTCATCTTCGATTTGATTAATTCCACAAGGTCTATGCATTCCACAAAAATTAACATGCTTATAAGAAATAGTATTTTCAAAAGTTTGGGCATGTTTATTGCAATCATTAACAACAATTTCATTTTCCATGCAAGTGTCTTTGAAAGGTTCATGATACATGTACCAATTTTCTTTAGGAACATTAATATGAGAAGCAAAGGCTCTATAGCAATCGACCATAATTTGAGGATCGAGACTATATTTAGCACTAAGCTCTTGAAAATCAATAGTTTCAATGAAAGACTTAATGCATTCATATTCATAGTTTATACCTGATTCTTTACCTTTGTCGTTCTCCCAATCTTCAGCGTTCTCCTGAATCCGATCAAGAAGGTCCCGTTTAAACTCTTCTATATTGCGCGTGAATGATCCAGAACAAGTAGTATCCAGCAAGGTTTTGTCTTGAAAAGAAAGTCTTGCATAGAAATTATCAATGATGATATTACCAGGAAGCTCATGAATGGGGCATTTGAGCATTAAAGACTTCAATCTTCCCCATGCTTGGGCAATACTCTCTCCATCATGAGACCAGAAATTATATATGTGGTTTCGGTCTTTGTGAATTTCACTTGGAGGATAGAATTTAGAATAAAATAGAGGCATAATATCCTCCCAATCAAGAGAATGCCTATTCTTCAGCAATTTATACCAATGCGCCGCTTTACCAGACAGCGACATAGAGAATAGTTTCTTCCTCACTTCATCCATAGAGATACTTGCACACTTGAATAACCCGCATAATTCATGTAAAAACAGTAAATGATCTCCAGGATGGACAGTTCCATCCCCTTCATAGCGGTTATCCATAACACGTTCAATAATTTTCAAGGGTATCTTGAAAGGAATACTTTCAGTAGGTGGATTTAAATATCACAAGCATCATTAGAGTTATCGCATATGGGAGATAAATCATTATCAGAGCAAATTTTCTCCCCTAAAGATGCGAAGCTAAAAAGATCATAAAAACTAGCTTCCCCAAGCTTAGACTTCTCCATAGCATTAGCAGTAATTGCGTTCATACTCATAACATTGCTACTAGCATGCAAATAAGGTTCCATAGGTTTTTTAATTTTCGCATCACACAATTCATGTCTTAACTCAGGAAATAAATTAAAAAGCTCACTTTTGTTTTCCATTATGCCTAACTAGTGAAAAATAAAAAAAATAAACAAAAAGATGCAATTGCAGGATCTAAAGGAAATAGCTTTGAGCACTCACACACCGGCAATAGTGCTAGGAAATAGCTTAGTAGTCGGAGGATGTGAATACCTTTTACCTTACCTCCCCGGCAACGGTGCCAGAAAATAGATTGATGTCTACGCACGCTTCTATTCCTGTAGACAGTGTTGGGCCTCCAAGATCAGAGGTTTGTAGAACAGCAGCAAGTTTCCCTTAAGTGAATCACCCAAGGTTTATCGAACTCAGGGAGGTAGAGGTCAAAGATATCCCTCTCAAGCAACCCTGCAATTAAGATACAAGAAGTCTCTTGTGTCCCCAACACACCCAATACACTTGTCAGATGTATAGGTGCACTAGTTCGGCGAAGAGATAGTAAAATGCAAGCGATATGGATGAATATGAGTGGTAATAACAATCTGAAATAAATATTGCAGCAAGTAAACATGTAACAGAACTTGTTGGAAACGGTGTTTCAATGCTTAGAAATAAGGCCTAGGGATCATACTTTCACTAGTGGACACTCTCAACAATGATCACATAATTAAATAAAGCTCTTCACTTGTGCTACTTCCTCACACTCTCTTGTTGGATAACAAACACCATTCATTGTCTAGGACTATAAAAGCACACCTCAAGCCAGAGTAAACAAGCTCCACAACATCCGGAGTTCATATTTAAGTAACCTCTAGAGTGCATAATAGACCGTTGCAATTTAGACCGAGTACTAACATAGCATACACACTGTCAACAATAGTTATGAAAGGGGGAATAGATCGCATCAATACTATCATAGTAATAGTTAACTTCATAATCTACAAGAGATTACAATCATAACCTACGCCAAGTACTACATGATGCACACACTGTCAACATTACATCATGGAGGAGGAATAGAGTACTTTAATAACATCACTAGAGTAACACATAGATTAATAGTGATACAAAGCTCATGATCACATAAAGATCACACCATGGGAGAGAGAGTTGAACCACATAGCTACCGGTAGATCCCTCAGCCTCGGGGGAGAACTACTCCCTCCTCATCATGGGAGACAGCAACGGCGATGAAGATGGCGGTGGTGTCGATGGAGATGACTCCGGGGGCAATTCCCCGTCCCGGCGGCGTGCCGGAACAGAGACTTCTGTCCCCCGAAACGGAGTTTCGCGATGGCGGCGGCGTCCCTGGAGTCTTTCTAGAGTTTCGTCAATTGGTATAAGGTTTTCAAGTCACGAGGGATTATATAGGCGAAGAGGCGGAGTCGGAGGGGCCAGGGGGCTCCCTCCCCATAGGCCGGCGTGGCCAGGGGGCCACCCGCGCGAGCCTATGGTTTGGAGGCCCTGGGCCTCCTCTCCGGCTCCCCTTCGGTGTTCTGGTCCGTCTCGGTGAATTAAGATATTTGGTCTTTGTTTCGTCGAATTCCGAGAATATTGCTCGAACAGCCTTTCTGGAACCAAAAACAGCAGAAAACAGGAACTGGCACTTCGGCATCTTATTAATAGGTTAGTTCCGAAAAATGCATAAAATCATTATAAAGTGTGAGCAAAACATGTATGTATTGTCATAAAACTAGCATGGAACATCAGAAATTATAGATACGCTGGAGACGTATCATGGATCTGTCGATGAAGTTGAAGCTGTCGATGATGTCTGAGTCGCTGCTTATATCAGATTCCGCAGACGAGTCGAAGGACATGTTGCCGAAGATTTTGGCGAGTTTTTCGCTCGCCATGGTGTTGATGAAGCGTGGCGGCGAAATCTCTTCATCGCATGATTCAATTGATGATGTCGAATCCAAAAAAATCGGAATCGACCTCCAACAGTCCCGATGAAGTCGGAAACTCGAGATGATACGATCCTTCTTTCTCGACGTGAAAGTGGAACTTTCCGAACATAATCTCCATGGGCTCCTCCAGATACGCATATGCATCCAAACGGGTGGGCGGGTGAGAAACAAAATCGACAAGATCAGTTTCGATCTGTTTACCTCTATCCATCGCGTTGCTTGCTACCGAAGACGTCGACGATCTTGAACGTGCCATCGAGATCAGCTCCTTGTCGCCTCTAATTCTCACGGACGGCGCCAATTGACAAGGGATTAACTTATCAATGCCTACGGATTGTAGACTATGGTTTAGTTGGAAGTAGATGGCAAGTAGATCTCGAGGGTTTCAGCCGAAAAGTACTCGACGATTAAGAACCTTGGGTTATGTTGACAATGGATTCGACCCTCTCTTTGTCCCTCGAATCCCCCTTATATAGGAGGCGGAGCCGAGGGTAACGTGTTACACAAGATTACAGATTCCGGGAGACTCTCTGAGTTCAACCCGTAAAGTTACAAACTCTATATTTTCTAATACAACTCTATCTTTCCTTAAAACTAATTGGGCTTCCAAAACTTCATATTCTTTGTCTTGCGGGCCTTCAATAAATCCCGGGTACTATCTTCGGCAGGCCCATTGGGGATGCTTATGTCAATCGGGTTAGAGGGTCTGGTCACGCCTTCCAGAAGAAATGAGCCGATTAACTGGCTGCCAAGCTTGAGGCTACTGAAAAAAGCACTCAAGGAGGCACAATCATCCGCGAAGTCCAGTGAAGAGCCCTGGGAGGGTTCTTCTTTTAGGGGCGGGTTCTTCTTCTCCGGTCTTCTCTTTTTCTTTTATGGCTCTTTCCACCCCCTGTTTGTTTCTCCTTTATTAATATAAGGCAAAGGTTTTTTTTTTTACCCGTTTCAAAAAAAAGAGCGCTGGGAGGAAAAGTTTGATATGGACGTCCGCGGCGTAGGCATCCGCCACCGGCTTGAAAATCTTAACCTTTTCCAGACAATTAAGTCCTTAGTCTTTCTTCGGTATCTTTGGCTATGCTGCTCTGAAAATCCTCTAACTGTCCACGTGCTTTTATCAGATAGAACTAACGAGACCAGAGAACTTTTGGAAGACACAAGTGTTGACCCGACGATCCACGCTCTTCAAGTACTTGAGACAACAGTATTTGGGCCCGACAATTGTTGAGGTTCTCGCGCCAGGCCTTGGAGCGATTGCATGACCACTTCTTCCCCTCTGAACCGCTTAAGGAGGACTACGATTTCCTCGACCTTTCCATGACCTTCGCCTCCGAAGCCGATCGTATTACTGGGTATCGCCAAAATCAACGGCTATCTGGCATTTTTTCCGATAAAGGGTGCTTTATTACTGAAAATTCAAACAGTACACCCCGTATCTGCATAACTAAGATGCACACAGTCGTTCAAGTATCAGATCTGAAGAAAAATATAAAAGATCGATCAAAAGAGGCAAACTAGGCTATGCTACGTTGGCTTCAATCCGCCTAATATGCAGCCACCCATGTCAGGAAATAAATTCCTTGGCCGTGTTCTCCAACCGTGTAGACACCTCCATAAAGAGATCTCGATCCTCCAAGCGCTGAAGTGGCGATCATGAACGGTGCAAAGCCATACATCGGTAAATAACCTGCATGAGAGAAGAATTCTTGTCATTGAAAACCTTGTCATTTCTACAAAGCCATAGCGTCCATACGACTGCAATCGCGCCCACTCTGATAAGCGTTTTATACTTAGTATCTACCCCATTTAGCCAGTTGCCAAAAATATTTACAACGCTACGAGGCGGGTATAAGGTAGAACCTATCTGAATGATTGACCATATAGATCTAGCAAACCTACAGTTAAAAAAAAGATGTTTTATTATCTCATCTTGATGACAAAAAACACATTTCTTACAACCGTGCCAGTTGCGTTTAACAATGTTGTCTTTGGTTAAAATACACCACGACGAAGGTACCATGCAAAAACTTTTGTTTTCAGTGATATCTTCATCTTCCAAATGTACTTATTATTGATAATCGATTGACTAGGAATGGTAAGCGCCCTATACAATAAATTGATCGAGAAAACACCGTTCTTGATGAGACTCCATCGAAATTCATCAGTCCCCTCAGATAATTGTATTGAAGTTAACCTCTGTAGCAATTTATTTTAGCTAGTTAATCGGGGACCAATTAGATCATGTCTAAATGTTATGAACCGCTATCTGGCATAGAGGTGACGATGGCGATGTTGATGGCTCACAAGGAAGCTGTTGACTGAAAGAAGGTGAGCACCGTGTATCCTAGGGATGTCGCCGGCGAGAATGTGTCGTTGGTGGATTTTATCAAAGTAGCCAAGAACTAGTCGAAGACCTTCAAGGCGACCGTGCTTCCTCCGAAAGCAACATCATCATCTACGCCTGCGCCGAGCGCTGCTGCATTCGCCACTGAGGTGCCGTAGGATAGCTTTGTATTGGTTTTGCTTAGGAGTGCCTGCTTTTGACTTGTTGCTTGTAATGAACCTGCCGCCCGTACGGCTTAAAATACTATCTTTGTAATATTTGTCGCTTAGCTAAATTCTGCTGCTTAAATGATATACGTGTTGATTTTGTTTCGTATGTGATTCCTTTGCAGAGTGCATATGTTGATCCGTTTGAATTATCTCTCATGAATCCTTCCTCATCCATCCCTTCCTCACACACGGCGCCATTGACAAAGGGTTAATCTTATCAATTTTTATAATGATGGACTTGATTTTCTAGAAAGTTAAATGCTGGCGAATCAACAAACCGGCCAGCCAAACTAGGCGGTCGACAAAAAGTATGATCTAGAGCGAATCGTCGAGATTGTGTTATGCAAGATCTAGGGTTACATGGTGTATCATGTAGTTGGATTTGTCCCCGGGCCTAACTTTCCTATTCTGATATGTATTGGGCTTCGACTCCATATTGGTTTCTTCATGGGCCTTCGCCTATTCCTTCCTGGACTTTGTACTAGGGACGATAATACTGAGTACCTAATATGGTATACCCATGTCATTGCATGTGTTAGGGTTTTGGGTTTCATTCACATACCTAGATCAGCGATGGCGGGAGGGGGAGGAATCAGGCAGGAGCAACGGGGAGGAGCGGCAACGAACCGATGGGGCGGAGCGGTAGGGAACTGATACGTCTCAAACGTATCTATAATTTCTTATGTTTCATGCTACTTTTATGATGATACTCACATGTTTTATACACACTTTATGTCATTATTATGCATTTTCCGGCACTAACCTATTGATAAGATGCCGAAGAGCCAGTTGTTGTTTTCTGCTGTTTTTGGTTTCAGAAATCCTACAAAGGAAATATTCTCGGAATTGGACGAAATCAACGCCCAGGGTCTTATTTTTCCACGGAGCTTCCAGAAGACCGAAGAGCATACGAAGTGGGGCCACGAGGCGCCGCCACCATAGGGTCGCGCGGCCAGGGAGGGGCCCGCGCCGCCCTATGGTGTGGGCCCCTCGTCAGCCCTCCGACTCTGCCCTTCCGCCTATTTATTCCCTCCGTCGCGAAAACCCTATCACCGAGAGCCACGATACGGAAAACCTTCCAGAGACGCCGTCGCCGCCAATCCCATCTCGGGGGATTCAGGAGATCGCCTCCGGCACCCTGCCGGAAAGGGAATCATCTCCCGGAGGACTCTTCATCACCATGATCGCCTCCGGATTGATGTGTGAGTAGTTCACCCCTGGACTATGGGTCCATAGCAGTAGCTAGATGGTTGTCTTCTCCTCATTGTGCTATCATGTTAGATCTTGTGAGCTGCCTATCATGATCAAGATCATCTATTTGTAATGCTACATGTTGTGTTTGTTGGGATCCGATGAATATGGAATACTATGTCAAATTGATTATCAATCTATCATATATGTGTTGTTTATGATCTTGCATGCTCTCTGTTGCTATTAGAGGCTCTGGCCAAGTTGATACTTGTAACTCCAAGAGGGAGTATTTATGCTCGATAGTGGGTTCATGCCTCCATTGAATCTGGGACAGTGACAGAAAGTTCTAAGGTTGTGGATGTGCTGTTGCCACTAGGGATAAAACATCGATGCTTTGTCTAAGGATATTTGTGTTGATTACATTACGCACCATACTTAATGCAATTGTCTGTTGTTTGCAACTTAATACTGGAAGGGGTGCGGATGCTAACCCGAAGGTGGACTTGTTAGGCATAGATGCATGCTGGATAGCGGTCTATGTACTTTGTCGTAATGCCCGATTAAATCTCATAGTAGTCATCATGATATGTATGTGCATTGTTATGCCCTCTCTATTTTTCAATTGCCCAACTGTAATTTTTTCACCCAACATGCTATTTCTTATTGGAGAGACACCACTAGTGAACTGTGGACCCCGGTCCATTCTTTTACATCTGAATACAATCTACTGCAATCATTGTTCTTTACTGTTCTTTGCAAACAAACATCATTTTCCACACCATACATTTAATCCTTTGTTTACAGCAAGCCGGTGTAATGTCTCAGGTTTAGAGGCGATCGAGGGGTAGATTTTAGAAAGGGATGTGCATTGCATTGTAAATTACGGGGAAATTTCGCGCTTTTAAAACAAAACTGCATCGAAAGGGGAACAGGTTTCTCTCTCGACATCCTACAGGGTTAGGGTTTCGAGAGTGCGATGAACTTGTTCCTACTTATCTGAAGTAGGGTTTTGAGAAGAGAGAAGAGATATTGCATTGAAATCTTAAGTTGCATGATTGAATTCTAAATTAAGTTGTATGATTGAATTCAAACTAAATTTGAATTTGAATTTCAAATTCAAACATCAAATAGATATCTCATAATTCAAATTTGAGATAATTCATTAAACAATTATAAATAATACACAATATAAACAATACAAATAATAAGTAAAGCTCATTAGAGAAAACCTTGAGCTTTATTGATCATCACACAAGAATACATTGTCTTTACAATATTCAGAATCGAATT
The DNA here is from genome assembly GCF_019359855.2 of Lolium perenne. Lineage (NCBI taxonomy): Eukaryota > Viridiplantae > Streptophyta > Magnoliopsida > Poales > Poaceae > Lolium > Lolium perenne. Next base: position 185,500,313 of record NC_067246.2, on the reverse strand, counting down.
ATGAATTTACAACACATTACATGAAATGAATAAATGAAATAAGAAAAAGGAAAATTACAAGGAATTGAAATATCCTAAACTACACAAGTAATCTTCAAGAACTTCTGTTTCAATATGATCTTGAGTCTCTCTTGATCATTTTCCTGATCCCTGCACACACACAAAACAATCAGAGCATTATGCCAAGTGGCATTGCCACTTGGCAGGTTAGCAAATAAAATGTGATGGAGAGGATATGATCATGGCTCTGCCGAGCTGATCCATCTCACAACCAAGACCAAGCCAAGTGCATAGTATCAAGCTACACACACACAGCCTGCTCACAAGGCTGTGTGCATGAAGCACAGCACACACACAGCTGGTGAGTCACCAACAGGCTGCCAGGCCTTGTTGTCGACCAGAGAAGGAGAAGGAGATCATATAAAAGCCTCCACAGTAAACCCTAGCCATTCCATCGACAGGATAGCACTGGTAAGTTCATCAGAAAACCAAGAACTCAAGAACAGGAGGAACAGCCACTGCTGTTCAACCTGCTCAAACAGCCACAACATTTAAATCCAACACCACAAGCTTGCTAGGAGGAGCTGGACAAGCAAATCAAGCAATCACTGAAGCAAACCTCTACACCAACACCCATTTCTAGGAGCTAGAGTGAGGTATACAAATCATCATGAACAAACCAGATGGTTTTGTTCATAAATTGCACAGGCATGATCACACAAGCACACAAAGGGTGGAGTAACCCTGGTTTGATCATCATTTGGTCATAGACCAAGTGTAACCTGGTAGAAATGGCAAAGACCAGGGATCAATCAAGCCTATGTCCATGGTTATGCCAGCCAGACAAGTGGTAGCATCTTCCAAATGGAAATAGGAAGGAAAACCATCCCAGAGACTTACCCAAATATAACCAGACTACACTAGCCCTTTTAAAACCATCAGAAATGTAGAGATATAGGTCTACTGCAAGTACTTGTCAACATCAAAAGCATCTGGCAACCAAATATGGTTAAGCCAGACAGCAACTGTCCATGCACATCAAGCCAACAAGGGTGGGAGCTTCCTGAACAGCAAGGAATTGTTGTTGAGGCCACCTCAACCACACAACTAGTCCAAACAGTTAAGCCTTGCACAGATATCATCACCCAGAAGGGTTCAAAGGGGGCTAGGGTACCCAACCAAGGGTTGGCATCCATCTAGCTCTATCAAATTCATTGAAATGATCATTACTGCTCAGCAGTTCACATCATTTATCCATCTAATAAAGCAAGGTAATACAGATAAATGAATTACACAAGTAATCCATGCACCAGAACCTTGCACATGATCCAGAGGATCACTGCAAGTATCAACTGATGCTTGAGCAAGCACCAGCACATGTCTGTGACACACACATACATAGAGATAAGCAACAAAGAAGGCACGCATGCAGTAAGCAATCCACTAACCAAGCAGCCGAGGATCATATGATCATCAGTGCTTACTATAGCATGCCAAGGCATGTTAGAGCATCACCGAGCAACAGAGCATGGACCAGCTTAATTAAATAGCCACAGTTAAGCAACTATTGTATCACATATAAACATACAAAACAATTGATGATTGTATCCAGAAGCACTCCATCAAGGGATGGAGTTGTTAATGCAACAGTTAGGCTCAATTGAGCATGTCCATGAATTAGAGCACAGATAATAGCACATCAGGAGAACTGGCACTTGCCAAAGGCAAGGATCATCACAGAATGATCAAGCCCAGGGGCAATATAGACATTTCACATTTTTAAATAAACCAGAAACTTTGAAAATAAATAGAAAATGATTCAAAGCTCTAAAAAAATAATTAAAAATATGAAAATTGATCAGCATAAAATTCTCTATCTAAATAAAATATCAAAGAGAATTTTTGAAGACAACTAAGAATAAGTCCTAATTTGATGATTTAAATAATAATTTAAATCACACATATTATTTTCAATAATGAAAATAAGTCCATTAATGCAATTGGACCTTAAAAACACCTTGACAACATTCCAAGGTTGTATTTACCCTAAATAGAGTATCTCCAAATCAATCTTAGTATTAACCTCTTACATGAAATAATAATGTCATCGGAAGGGGGGAACAAACCCTAAAACTGGAATCATGCATAATTGCTTCTTTAACCATTGCCCTTATCGGACAATGATGCTATTTTTCAGAAACAGAGGACAAGGGTCAGTCCACACCATCCAACTGCAAAACTTTGCAGTTGTTCGTGCAAGTTCATCACTTGCTCATGTCATTTGAGTATTTCTATCAAATTACTTGCAAAGTACTATGGTTATCACTATTGCATAAAAACCAAAACCACTATTTTCATAACTATGAATATGACTATGTGGTTGGCAATGGAACCATGGATTGTGTTGATATGGTGGAGGTTCCATTGCAAGGGTTTATATCCATCTAGGATTAAACAACAAATGTCGCCAGTGATTCTTGTGCCGTAATACCCGTGTTAACCATAAGATCCGGAGTGGGACGGAGTAGTCAAAAGTGTTTCCACCTCTCGTTCATCAACGGATGCGCTTTACCGTAGACACTTGTATCTGTCAGGGCAAGCGGTAGGCTGGGGAAGCCTTAAGTCCCCACGGCATAGTCCATAGACACTTGTCGCTCGAAGAGCAAGCGGTTGGCTGGGGAAGCCTTAAGTCCCCACGGTATTGCGGTCTATGATGGGTTGCAGCTACCGGCGAAGGAGTTTGGTTCGATCCCAGACTGTCGTCGTGGTCGGGGTCCACCCGTAAGTGGGAATAATGGGACCGGCGAGGACCCAGGGTCGGGGCATGCAACAAAGGGTGGGTGTTCGAGGTAGCGGAGGAACATGATTGGCTAGACCTTATACCGGGCCTCACACCGAAGGAAGTGTGGACGGGAAAGCTGCCCGGTTGGCACCAAGGTTAAGATCTCTTATGGGTAAAGCAACACACCTCTGCAGAGTGTAAAGAACCGTGACCTGTCACTCCCTGTTCCGGGATATGGAACTGCGAACGCGGCCGGAAAGGAGCTCCATGAAGTTCTAGTAAACCGGTGAAGGCTGACGGACATAGCTCTTTGAAATAAAAGCAACCTCTTGAAGAAATGTTTATCAAAACCTGCATTGGTATTAGACTTTCTGGTCTAATGTCGTAGCTAGTGCATTAAACACCTCTTATCTATAATGAACTTGTTGAGTACGCTCGTACTCATCCCACTCTTAAATCCCTTGCTTAGATTGTCTGAATCGTCTGGAGGAGGACTACGACAACCCTGAAGGAGCCGAGATCATCAGCTATGAAGAACCAGACCTCTCTGGAGGTATTGAAGGCGTAGACTACCTCATAGTCTACGGAACCGGGAAGGCTTCCGGAGAAGATCAAGCCTAGAAGCATCGAGTAGTAGTAGTAGCCGAGCAGCCCGAACTCTTAATACTTAGCTGCTCGAGAGAATAAATGTATAACTTAATGAGACTTCTATATTGTAAGCTAAGTTGGGTTCGCCTCGAACCCAGGAGTATTCCTCTTAGGACCCAAGAGGAGCTCCGAGACAATATGTGTAATATGCTTGTAATAATAAATGAATGAGTTATGGACCTGCTATGTTCTATTGTACTACTCTGAGGGATGTAATATTTGCGGAATGGTACTTCATGAATGTTATATCAACGACTGGCATACTACAACATGCAGTGGTATGCAGGGTCACCACAGTTGGTATCAGAGCAAAAGCTTTGACCTTAGGATTGGAACCTAGTAAATGGGACCGAACGTTAGGAGTCAAATAGGACTAGTAAAGAATTCTCTAAAAATATGGTGTATATTCAATTGAGAATACAACAATCATATCTTTTAGTGCGATAATTCTTTATTATCTCTATTATGATGCATTATTACTAATCTTATATTCTTTCTATTTCTACAGCCAACAATGGCAAGTTCACGTCCGGGACGAAACGTGAAAGTGATGGATTCAACACTGAGTGAATATGAAGGAGGACTTGCAGATATTTTACGCGCAATGTTACTTGAATTTGGGTGTGATCCCCAGATCCAAGTAAAGAAATACATGTACTATGATGGTACTGTATTGACAAAGTGTAGGGTAGGGCTACGACTTCCCGAATCTTTGGGAATGAGCGTAGTAATGCCAGCAGCGGCTTAACTATCAACACAGCCTACCATATAGCTGTTATGAGAGCCATAACTGATATTCGGGAGCATAAGACGAAAGAGCTTATGGGTTCCGAATTCACCCACATTCCTCATATGGAGGAGGAATATGATCCCATGCTCAACCACTTCAAATATGCGAAACGCAAACCCGCAGAAGCTGCAAAATACATGGACAATAGCCGCAACTTACTATCATTGTTCTTTCAGTTGAACCGTCATTTGACGGGGGCAATTGATACAATGCTAGAGGAGTTTACGGAACCCAAGGAGGAGATTAGGGGAAAGGAACCTATGGAGAATGAGGTTCACACACCAGTTTATTCAGCTGGTGACTACATTAGTATTGATCCTCTTGAGCGAGAAACTACACCTGTTACACCTGGGAACTATTTTAATAGTTCCTACAGAGGCTATGAGGGTGGAGAGGAATCCGGAAACAATCAGCGTTCCGAGACTCCTATAGAAAACTCCACGGGTTGGCGTTGGGGATCTGATACTGGAACTCATAGTACTTCAGTGTATTATGACGGAGAGATGAATGAGGACGCCACGACCCAGAACCAGAGTTATCCTAGCAATGGAGGAGTTGATGGAGAGTATCCTACACAGGTTGAGTCGGATACGAATGTTGGAAATACCTATGGTGGAGCCACAGGGGAGTACACCCGATGGGTGGACTATGATGCACTGAATGACCAGTTCGTGAACACTGATTTCTCCCTAGGATCATCATCTGATTCCGACTACCAGCCGACGGGGAGACCTTATGTTCCAGGTTCTATCAGGAGGACGACACGTTCGACCGGATGGAAGCCTGGGATGTACCGGGAGTGAAGATCGACTAGAGTCCACCAAGGAAGGTGGGACTACAATACACAAGTACCACGTGTATTGTAGTGTGTAATATTTGTAGAAATTTGTACATATACTTTAATAAGTGAGTTAGCATACTCACATCGACTTGAGTATTGTAATAAGACCACTTAAGTATGTATATACATGGTATATGTTTTGTATGATTTGGATTTGCTTCTTGATTTCCATTGCGTGACTAGTTCTGTGCACAAAGTTGAGCTCAGAAAACTTGCGCATGGAGTAATTATGAGTATCATCTTGTGTTGCAGAACTAGGGGGTTATGTCGGGAGCGGTAGGAGAGGAGACGGAAGCACAGCGCATGGAGCGTGAGGCGAAACAGAAGGAAGAGGCTGATGAAGCAGCCAGGAATCAGTTTCCACCACCACCACCACCCATGACGCAGCAGAACTTCGTTCAGTATATGCAGATGGTGGAAGAGAGACAATGTGTAACGTTGGAGCAGCAGAATAAATTTTTCCAGGAGCTGCTGCAACAGAACAGGGTAGAGAGACCCGAGAATCAGGGAGTCACCTTAGCAGACTTCCAGAACACCAAGCCTATATCTTTCGCATACGCGCCCGAGCCAATGGACGCGGAGGATTGGCTTATGGACACTGAGCGAAATCTCAATACTGTTGGTTGCAACGACCAGGAGAAGGTCTGTTATGCTACACACCTGTTGTGTGGACCTGCCGCATCATGGTGGGACAACATCGTAGCCGTTTATCCGGCTGGAAAAGTATTCACCTGGGAGGAGTTCGCGAGGAAGTTCAGGGAATCCAATGTCCCTGAAAGCATTGTGGAACTGAAGCGTCGAGAATTCGAAAGTCTCGAGCAGAAGGATAAGGCCATCCTGACTTATGTCAGGGAATTCTCAAAACTGTCCCGGTACGTTGTTGAAGAAGTCAACACTGAGGACAAAAAGAAGAAGAGGTTCTTGAGGGGGTTAAGTCCCCAGTACAAGGTACAGCTCCGTATGATGAGAGCAACCGAGTTCCAAGAGTTGGTGGATGCAGCCATCACTCTTGAAGATGACTTTAAACAGCTGCAAAAGGAGAAGAGGAAGAAGGCCAAGTTTGAGCCTAAGAGGTTTGTCAGTAACAAGCCCAATACCAGCTTGAGTTTCAAGCCAAGGTATAACAACAACAACAACAACAACAACAACAACAACAACAACAACAACAACAACAACAGCAACTACTACAATAGCAGGAGGAACCAAGCATTCCAGACTGCAAATCAAGCGGTTTGCCGAAGCTGCGGACTTCCAGGGCATTTTGCCAAGGATTGTAGAAAGCCAAGGATAATATGCTTTGGATGTCGCCAGGAGGGGCATATGCTGAAGGACTGCCCCAAGAGAAATACTGGAGGAGGACAATTAGGAGGAGGAGGTAGCCGAGGAGGAAACACCGGAGGGAACTGGAAGAACAAGAAACCCTTCGGCAAGCTGAACTGCACCAGCCTGGAGGAGGTGGTTAACTCCGATCAGGCAGTGATAGGTACGCTCCAGATACTCACTCATCCTGGCAAAGTACTTTTTGATACTGGTGCAACTACATCATTCATTTCTCAGCAAATCATCATCAAACATGGGATTAGTTGCACTAAGTTAGATACACCCATAACCATACTTTCCGCGGGGGGAACGATAGTAGTAACCCATACCAAACAAAAACAAGTCATCATGATCAATAAGTGCGCATTTGACGCATACCTGTTCATTTTACCAATGAAGGACATTGATGTCATTCTTGGTATGAACTGGTTAGAAGCTAATGGAGCATTGATCGACTGTGTGAACAAGATAGTGTCTTTGAAAAGCCCCGATGGAAGTAGAATGATCTACCAAGGAGACAAGCATACCCAGATAGAGGTCGAGCTACAGCTGAACAGCATGAAGGAGGTGAAGTTGGAAGATATACCGGTAGTAAATGAATTCCAGGATGTGTTTCCTAAGGAATTACCAGGAATGCCACCTGATAGGGAGATAGAATTCACTATCGACCTAATTCCAGGAACAGCTCCGATTGCTAAAGCACCATATAAAATGGGGCCTAAGGAGTTGAAAGAACTTAAGGAGCAATTGGATGACTTGGAACAGAAAGGATTCATACAAGAGAGTGTTTCACCATGGGGATCACCTGTGATCTTCGTAGATAAAAGAGATGGAGGAAGAAGGATGTGCGGAGACTACAGGAATTTGAATAATGTGACAATCAAGAATAAGTATCCACTTCCAAGAATACAAGATCTATTCGATCAAGTTAGAGGCGCGGGAGTCTTTTCCAAAATTGATCTAAGATCCGGTTATCATCAGATAAAGAACAAGAAGGAAGACGTTCCGAAAACTGCCTTTGTCTCAAGGTATGGACATCATGAATACCTTGTAGTGCCTTTTGGATTAACCAATGCCCCAGCAATTTTCATGAATCTCATGAATAAGATTTTCATGCCATATCTAGACAAGTTTGTCATCGTATTCATTGATGATATCTTGATCTATTCCAAAGACAAGGCCGAACATGCTGAACATCTGAGGTTAGTGTTGCAAACACTAAGAGAACATCAACTCTAAGTCAAGTTTAGCAAGTGTGAATTTTGGCTAGATCAAGTGGAATTTCTTGGTCATGTCATTAGCAAAGATGGAATAGCTGTTAACCCGAGCAAGGTAGCAGCAGTTTTAGAATGGGAAGCACCCAAGACTGTCAAGGAAATCCGAGGATTCCTAGGAATGGCAGGATATTATCGGAGATTCATTGAAGGATTCTCCAAAATAGCAGGACCAATGACGAAGCTGTTAAGAAAGAACACACCATTCGTGTGGTCAGAGGAGTGTGAGAAGAGTTTTCAAACTCTGAAGGAGAAGCTCACCACCGCACCGGTGTTAGCAGTTCCTGAAGTTGGCAAGGATTACACTGTGTACTGTGACGCATCCAAGCATGGATTGGGTTGCGTACTCATGCAAGATCGGAAGGTAATATCTTATGGATCGAGGCAACTCAGACCTCATGAAGTGAACTATCCAACACATGACTTAGAATTAGCAGCAGTTGTATTTGCACTTAAAACATGGAGACATTTTCTATATGGAGCCAAGTGTGAGCTCTATACAGATCATAAGAGTCTCAAATACTTCTTCACTCAGAAGGAACTCAATATGAGGCAGAAAAGATGGCTTGAACTGATCAAGGATTATGATTTGACCATCAATTATACTCCAGGAAAGGCCAATGTTGTAGCAGATGCCTTGAGTAGGAAGAGCACCGGAGTAGTGGAACAAGAGATATCACCAGAATTGAGGAAGGAAATAAGCCAAGCCCAAATACAACTTTGGGAGAAGGAAGCTCATGAAGGACTATCGGCTTTACAAGTAGCAGATGAGCTATATGTTAACCTAAAGAATGAAATAATGATGGGTCAGTTGGACGATCCATTCATCATAGAGGAGATGAGAAGGATAGATGAGGGAAGACCATCAGAATTTCATCGCGGAGAATCGGGATCATTATGGTTCCAGAAGAGGATTTGTGTTCCAGATATTGCTGAAATCAAGGAAGTAATACTCCGGGAAGCCCATCAAACACCGTACTCCATTCATCCGGGAAGTACAAAGATGTACATGGATTTAAAAGAGCTATTCTGGTGGAATAACATGAAGAGAGAGATAGCACAATATGTGGCGGAATGCCATACCTGCCAAAGGGTGAAGGCTGAACACCAGAGTCCGGCAGGGAAGTTACAACCTTTACCCATTCCAGAATGGAAATGGGAGGAGATAGGAATGGATTTCATCACCGGACTACCCATGACCAATAAAAATAAGGACATGATATGGGTAATCGTGGACCGGTTGACGAAAAGTGCACACTTCTTAGCAGTAAACCAGCAAGATAAAGGAGAGAAACTCATCGACCTTTACATCAAAGAGATCGTGAGTAAACATGGAGTGCCCAAGAAGATCGTGTCGGATCGAGGATCCGTGTTCACGTCAGCATTTTGGAAGCAACTACACGAAGCCTTAGGATCCAAATTGGACTATAGTACCGCCTATCATCCTCAGACAGGTGGACAAACCGAGAGAACTAACCAGATCCTAGAGGATATGCTTAGGGCTTGTGCCCTAGACTTCGGAGGATCATGGGAGGAGCACTTCCATTAGCACAGTTTTCATACAATAACAGCTACCAAAGCAGCATCAAGATGGCACCGTTCGAAGCTCTGTATGGAAGGAAGTGTAGATCACCGATATGTTGGTATGAAGACGGAGCAAGCAAAGAGTTCAATCCTGATTATGTCAAGGAAAAGCAACAAATAATTGACATTATCAGAGATAGGTTGAAGATAGCCCAAAGCCGGCAGAAGAGTTATGCCGATCAGAAGAGAAGAACATGGGAGCCACAAGTCGGAGACATGGTATATCCCAAGGTGAGCTCGATGAAAGGACTTCAGAGATTTGGAGTAAAGGGAAAGTTAAGCCCTACATACATCGGACCTTTCAAGATTCTGAGTCAAAACCGAGGGTTAGCCTTTGAATTGGAACTACCGGGAAGGTTATCTCAGGTTCACAACGTATTCCATGTATCGCAACTCAGAAAGTGTTTGAAGACCCCAGATGAACCAGTATCACATGAAGAGCTCGAGTTACAACCAGATTTGACCTACATCGAGAAGCCAGCGAAGATTCTCGAGGAGAACTGGAAACAACTCAGGAATCGAGCTATAAAATACTGCAAGATACAATGGAAGCATCATCCCGAGAGGGAAGCCACCTGGGAAAAGGAGGAAGACCTGAGGAAAACATACCCCGAACTCTTCAGGTATTACAACCACAACTTCGGGACGAAGTTTTATTTAAGGGGGAAAGGCTGTAATGTCCCAGGTTTACAGGCGATCGAGGGGTAGATTTTAGAAAGGGATGTGCATTGCATTGTAAATTACGGGGAAATTTCGCGCTTTTAAAACAAAACTGCATCGAAAGGGGAACAGGTTTCTCTCTCGACATCCTACAGGGTTAGGGTTTCGAGAGTGCGATGAACTTGTTCCTACTTATCTAAAGTAGGGTTTTGAGAAGAGAGAAGAGATATTGCATTGAAATCTTAAGTTGCATGATTGAATTCTAAATTAAGTTGTATGATTGAATTCAAACTAAATTTGAATTTGAATTTCAAATTCAAACATCAAATAGATATCTCATAATTCAAATTTGAGATAATTCATTAAACAATTATAAATAATACACAATATAAACAATACAAATAATAAGTAAAGCTCATTAGAGAAAACCTTGAGCTTTATTGATCATCACACAAGAATACATTGTCTTTACAATATTCAGAATTGAATTATGAATTTACAACACATTACATGAAATGAATAAATGAAATAAGAAAAAGGAAAATTACAAGGAAATGAAATATCCTAAACTACACAAGTAATCTTCAGGAACTTCTGTTTCAATATGATCTTGAGTCTCTCTTGATCATTTTCTTGATCCCTGCACACACACAAAACAATCAGAGCATTATGCCAAGTGGCATTGCCACTTGGCAGGTTAGCAAATAAAATGTGATGGAGAGGATATGATCATGGATCTGCCGAGCTGATCCATCTCACAACCAAGACCAAGCCAAGTGCATAGTATCAAGCTACACACACACACACAGCCTGCTCACAAGGCTGTGTGCATGAAGCACATCGCACACACACAGCTGGTGAGTCACCAACAGGCTGCCAGGCCTTGTTGTCGACTAGAGAAGGAGAAGGAGATCATATAAAAGCCTCCACAGTAAACCCTAGACATTCCATCGACAGGATAGCACTGGTAAGTTCATCTGAAAACCAAGAACTCAAGAACAGGAGGAACAGCCACTACTGTTCAACCTGCTCAAACAGCCACAACATTTAAATCCAACACCACAAGCTTGCTAGGAGGAGCTGGACAAGCAAATCAAGCAATCACTGAAGCAAACCTCTACACCAACACCCATTTCTAGGAGCTGGAGTGAGGTATACAAATCATCATGAACAAATGATGTCTACGTTCCCCCTCCTTTCCTGTAGACAGTGTTGGGCCTCCAAGAGCAGAGGTTTGTAGAACAGCAGCAAGTTTTCCCTTAAGTGGATCACCCAAGGTTTATCGAACTCAGGGAGGAAGAGGTCAAAGATATCCCTCTCATGCAACCCTGCAACCACAAAGCAAGAAGTCTCTTGTGTCCCCAACACACCTAATAGGTGCACTAGTTCGGCGAAGAGATAGTGAAATACAGGTGGTATGAATATATATGAGCAGTAGCAACGGTGCCAGAAAATAGCTTGCTGGCGTGTAGTTGATGGTGGTAGTATTGCAGCAGTAGTAACGCAAAGAAACAAGAAACAAGCAGCGACAGCAGTATTTAGGAACAAGGCCTAGGGATTACACCTTCACTAGTGGACACTCTCAACATTGATCACATAACAGAACAGATAAATGCATACTCTACACTTTTGTTGGATGATGAACGCATTGCGTAGGATTACACGAACCCTCAATGCCGGAGTTAACAAGCTCCACAATTTGTTCATATTTAAGTAACCTTATAGTGTAAGATAGATCAATAGACTAAACCAAGTACTAACATAGCATGCACACTGTCACCTTCATGCATATGTAGGAGGAATAGATCACATCAATATTATCATAGCAATAGTTAACTTCGCAATCTACAAGAGATCATGATCATAGCATAAACCAAGTACTAACACGGTGCACACACTGTCACCTTTACACACGTGCAGGAGGAATAGAACTACTTTAATAACTTTGCTAGAGTAGCACATAGATAAATTGTGATACAAACTCATATGAATCTCAATCATGTAAAGCAGCTCATGAGATTATTGTATTGAGGTACATGGGAGAGAGATGAACCACATAGCTACAGCGGAGCCCTCAGCCTCGGAGGTGGATTACTCCCTCCTCATCATGGAAGCAGCGATGGCGGTGAAGATGGCGGTGAAGACGGCGGTGGAGATGGCTCCGGGGGCAATTCCCCGTCCGGCAGGGTGCCGGAACAGAGAGTTCTGTCCCCCGAATTGGAGTTTCGCGACGGTGGCGGCGCCCCTGGAGTCTTTCTGGAGTTTCGTCAATTGGTACTGCGTTTTTAGGTCGAAAGGGCTTTTATAGGCGAAGAGGCGGCGCAGGGGGGCACCTGGGGGCGCCACACCCTAGGCCGGCGCGGCCTAGGCCTGGCCCGCGCCGCCATGTGGTGTGGTGGCCCCCTGGCCCCTCTCCGACTCTTCTTCGGTGTTCTAGACGCTTCCGGGAAAAATAGGAGGTTTGGCGTTGATTTCGTCCAATTCCGAGAATATTGCCCGAACAGCCTTTCTGGAACCAAAAACAGCAGAAAACAGAGAACCGGCACCGTGGCATCTTGTTAATAGGTTAGTTCCGGAAAATGCATGAAAATGATATAAAGTGTGAACAAAACATGTTGGTATTGTCATAAAACAAGCATGGAACATCGGAAATTATAGATACGTTGGAGACGTATCAGCATCCCTGCTTAGTTCCTACTCGTCCTCGAGTAGGTAAACGATAAAAGATAATTTCTGAGGTGACATGCTACCAACATAATCTTAATCATACCATTGTAAAGCATATGAGATGAATGCAGCGATTCGAAACAATGTAAATGCAATGAGTAAACAAGTGAATCATATAGCAAAGACTTTTCATGAATAGTACTTTCGAGACAAGCATCAATAAGTCTTGCATAAGAGTTACTCATAAAGCAATAAATTCATAGTAGAGACATTGAAGCAACACAATGGAAGATTAAGTTTCAGCGGTTGCTTTCAACTTGTAACATGTATATCTCATGGATAGTTGTCAATGCAAAGCAATATAACAAATGCAATAAGCAAGTATATAAGAATCAATGCACAGTTCACACAAATGTTTGCTTCTTGAGGTGGAGAAAGATAGGTGAACTGACTCAACAATAAAAGTAAAAGAATGGTCCTTCAAAGAGGAAAGCATCGATTGCTATATTTGTGCTAGAGCTTTTATTTTGAAAACATGAAACAATTTTGTCAACGGTAGTAATAAAGCATATGTATCATGTAAATTATATCTTACAAGTTGCAAGCCTCATGCATAGTATACTAATAGTGCCCGCACCTTGTCCTAATTAGCTTGGACTACCGGATCATCACAATGCACATGTTTTAACCAAGTGTCACAAAGGGGTACCTCTATGCCGCCTTTGTACAAAGGTCTAAGGAGAAAGCTCGCATTGGATTTCTCGCTATTGATTATTCTCAACTTAGACATCCATACCGGGACAACATAGACAACAGATAATGGACTCCTCTTTTATGCATAAGCATGTAACAACAATTAATAATTTTCTCATATGAGATTGAGGATATATGTCCAAAATCGAAACTTCCACCATGGATCATGGCTTTAGTTAGCGGCCCAATGTTCTTCTCTAACAATATGCATGCTTAACCATAGGGTGGTAGATCTCTCTTACTTCAGCACAAGACGGACATGCATAGCAACTCACATGAAATTCAACAATGAATAGTTGATGGCGTCCCCGGTGAACATGGTTATCGCACAACAAGCAACTTAATAAGAGATAAAGTGCATAATTACATATTCAATAACACAATAGTTTTTAAGCTATTTGTCCCATGAGCTATATATTGCAAAGGTGAATGATGGAATTTTAAAGGTAGCACTCAAGCAATTTACTTTGGAATGGCGGAAAATACCATGTAGTAGGTAGGTATGGTGGACACAAATGGCATAGTGTTGTTTGGCTCAAGGATTTGGATGCATGAGAAGTATTCCCTCTCGATACAAGGTTTAGGCTAGCAAGGTTGTTTGAAGCAAACACAAGCACGAACTAGTACAGCAAAACTCACATAAAAGACATATTACAAGCATTATAAAACTATACATCGTCTTCCTTGTTGTTCAAACATCTTACTAGAAAATATCTAGACTCTAGAGAAACCACTCATGCAAACCCAAATTTTAACAAGCTCTATGTATTTCCTCACTAATGGGTGCAAGGTATATGATGCAAGAGCTTAAACAAGAGCACAACAATTGCCAAGTATCACATTATTCAAGACATCACACCAATTTCTACATGTAGCATTTTCCAATTCCAACCATATAATAATTTAACGAAGCAGTTTCAACCTTCGCCATGAATATTATGAGCTAAGAACACATGTGTTCATACGAACCAGCGGAGCGTGTCTCTCTCCCACACAAGCATTTATTCAAACACAAACAAAAACAAAAGCATACAGACGCTCCAAGTAAAGCACATAAGATGTGACCGAATAAAAATATAGTTTCAAGAGAAGGAACCTGATAATTTGTCGATGAAGAAGGGGATGCCTTGGGCATCCCCAAGCTTAGACGCTTGAGTCTTCTTGAAATATGCAGGGATGAACCACCGGGGCATCCCCAAGCTTAGAGCTTTCACTCTTCTTGATCATAGTATATCATCCTCCTTTCTTGACCCTTGAAAACTTCCTCCACACCAAACTCGAAACAACTCATTAGAGGGTTAGTGCACAATAAAAATTAACATATTCAGAGGTGACACAATCATTCTTAACACTTCTGGACATTGCATAATGCTACTGGACATTAGTGGATCAAAGAAATTCATCCAACATAGCAAAAGAGGCAATGCGAAATAAAAGGCAGAATCTGTCAAAACAGAACAGTTCGTATTGACGAATTTTAAAATGGCACCAGACTTGCTCAAATGAAAATGCTCAAATTGAATGAAAGTTGCGTACATATCTGAGGATCATGCACGTAAATTGGCTTAATTTTCTGAGCTACCTACAGGGAGGTGGACCCAGATTCGTGACAGCAAAGAAATCTGGAACTGCACAGTAATCCAAATCTAGTACTTACTTTTCTATCAACGGCTTAACTTGGCACAACAAAACACAAAACTAAGATAAGGAGAGGTTGCTACAGTAGTAAACAACTTCCAAGACACAAATATAAAACAAAGTACTGTAGCAAAATAACACATGGGTTATCTCCCAAGAAGTTCTTTCTTTATAGCCATTAAGATGGGCTCAGTAGTTTTAATAATCCATTCGCGGGAAATAGTATTTGAAGCAAAAGAGAGCTTCAAGAGGCAAATTCAAAACAAATTTAAGTCTAACATGCTTCCTATGAAGAGGAATCTTGTACACAAATGAATTCATGAAGAACAAAGTGACAAGCATAAGAGGATAAAACACGAGTAACTTCAAGATTCTCAACATAAAGAGGGGAAACTTAATATTATTAAGATGCATATAACCATATTTCCCTCTCTCATAATAACTTTCAGTAGCATCATTGATGAAATCCACAATATACCCATCACTTAAAACATTCTTATCATGGTTCATATGCATAGAAGTATCATTAATTTTGGCATAAGAAGAGTTATTCTCATTATTAGTAATTGGAGCAAGATTATTATCAAGAATTTGAACATGGTAAACAAGTTGCATATTAAAAGAATTGTTTTTGGTAATCCAATCATGACTATGACAAGTTTCATAAGGATAATTATAACCTATATCATAGCATTCTTTATAATAATCATCAAAGATCGGAGGCACAGTGTCATCATAAGAAATAGAATAGTTATCTTTCACAAATCGGTTTATCTATAACCATACCATCATTGTTATTAGAAGGAGATGTATCAAACACATAATGATCAGTAGCAAAAGGATTTTCAAACACCTCTTCCCCAAGCTTACAGCTTTCTATATTATTATGGGAGGAAGCATGGATAGCACTGACACTATGGCAATTATTATCATCATTTTCAGAATTAGTTTCCCAGAGATTTGCAATATCAAAAGTAGTGTGTTCATTCAAATCATGATTGCTAATGTATGTAAAGGGCATAGGAAGATCATCGTATTCAGATTCATTATCACAATAATCATTAGGAGCAACATACTTACGGTTACCTAGCGTTATCTCATTCACGCGGGGATACGCCGTTACCTCTTTCTTTTTATTCTCCTTCTTCTTCTTCTTCTTCGTTCCCTTCTTCTTCTTCTTCTTCTCTTCCTTCTCCTCGTTCCCTTCTTTAGGAGGAAGAGGCTTGAAGGGTGGCTCGTCCGCATAACCTGATTTACTTTCAGAAACAATAGAAGAAACTTGGGAGGATCCCTCCTTTTCATTAATTAGTTGGAAACACACAGCGGTCCTATCATATTTTGGCAAGGTGTCATCTTCTAAAATATTTTGTATGTAAGTATTTGTATGGCTATTATCAATGCAATAAGAAAAACACCCATGCAGGACATCATCAATATCAAGATCACTCATATGTAACAAAGAGATTTTTCTCGAAAGTTCTTCACACCCCAAAAATAAAGTAAGTTCATCATGCTGATTAGGAGTAATTTCATCATCACAATACAAATTTGCAGCACTCATTGGGTTCAAATTATCATTGGAGGAGCATTGAAAATTAAAATGACCCACTTCATGGCAAACTTCACAAATAAAAGGATAGAGGGCACAAACTTTTTTACCAAGATCATCTAGAGCCCTAAACCACTTTCTAGTTTTTTCATTAATATGATGGATGCAATATTCATCTTTGACTTGATTAATTCCGCAAGGCCTATGCATTCCACAAAAATTAACATGCTTATAAGAAATAGCATTTTTAGGAGTTTGAGCATGCTTATTGCAATAATTAACAACAATTTCATTCTTCATGCAAGCCTCTTTAAAAGGTTCATGATACTTATCAAAATTATTTTTAGGCAATTCAAAATGAGAAGCAAAGGCTTTATAAAGATTTGCAGCAACTTGAGAGTCAAGACCATAAGTAGCACTCATATTTCGAAATTTATCGGTATCCATAAAAGCTTCAATGCATTCATAATCATAATTTATACCTGACTCTTTACCTTCATTGCTCTCCCATCCTTCAGCGTTGTCCTCAATCCGATCAAGAAGATCCCACCTAGCTTCAACCTCCTTGCTTGTGAAAGATCCCTCCGAACACGCGTCCAGATAGTCCTTGTGTTGTCCTGAAAGCCTCGCATAAAAATTGTTAACAATAACATTACGGGGGAGCTCATGAATGGGACATTTGAGCATTAGTGACTTCAATCTCCCCCACGCTTGAGAAATACTCTCTCCATCACGAGGATAAAAGTTATAAATATAATTCCTATCAATATGCACTTCATGAGGAGGATAAAATTTAGAATAAAAGAGAGATGCAATTTCCTCCCAACCAAGAGAATGTCTATTCTCCAACAATTTATACCAATGCGCCGCTTTACTGCAGACAATGAAACAGAGAATAGCTTCTTCCTCACTTCATCCATAGAGATACCTGCACACTTGAATAACCCGCATAATTCGTGCAAAAACAGTAAATGATCTCTAGGATGGACAGTTCCATCCCCTTTATAGTGGTTGTCCATAACACGTTCAATAATTTTCATAGGTATTTTATACTGAATACTTTCAGCAGGTGGATTCAAAATATCAGAAGCATCATTAGAGTTATTGCATATGGGAGATAAAGCATTATCAGAACAAATTTTCTCCCCTAAAGATGGGAAGGATCACAAAAACTAGCTTCCCCAAGCTTAGACTTTTCCATAGTATTAGCAGTAATTGCATTCATGCTAATAACATCACTACTATCATGCAAATAAGGTTCCATAGGTTTTTTAATTTTCGCATCAAACAATTCTAAATCAGGAAAAAGACTAAAAAGCTCACCAATTTTGTTGTTGTTTTCCATTATGCC
The DNA here is from genome assembly GCF_019359855.2 of Lolium perenne. Taxonomy (NCBI): domain Eukaryota; kingdom Viridiplantae; phylum Streptophyta; class Magnoliopsida; order Poales; family Poaceae; genus Lolium; species Lolium perenne. The sequence continues at coordinate 185,482,456 of NC_067246.2, read as the reverse complement.
TAACTAGTGTAAACAAGAAACAAAAAGTTGCAATTGCAGGATCTAAAGGAAATAGCTTCGAGTACTTACAATGGCGGAAAATAGCTTGGTAGCCGAGGTCCGGAGTGTGAGTACCTTTTACCTTTCCTCCCGCAACGGCGCTTGAAAAGTGCTTGATGTCTACGTTCCCCTCCTTTCCTGTAGACAGTGTTGGGCCTCCAAGAGCAGAGGTTTGTAGAACAGCAGCAAGTTTTCCCTTAAGTGGATCACCCAAGGTTTATCGAACTCAGGAGGAAGAGGTCAAAGATATCCCTCTCATGCAACCTCCGCAACCACAAAGCAAGAAGTCTCTTGTGTCCCCAACACACCTAATAGGTGCACTAGTTCGGCGAAGAGATAGTGAAATACGGGTGGTATGAATATATATGAGCAGTAGCAACGGTGCGTAAAAATAGCTTGCTAGCGTGTAGTTGATGGTGGTAGTATTGCAGCAGTAGTAACACAAGAAACAAGAAACAAGCAGCGACAAGCAGATATTTAGGAACAAGGCCTAGGGATTACACCTTCACTAGTGGACACTCTCAACATTGATCACATAACAGAACAGATAAATGCATACTCTACACTTTTGTTGGATGATGAACGCATTGCGTAGGATTACACGAACCCTCAATGCCGGAGTTAACAAGCTCCACAATTTGTTCATATTTAAGTAACCTTATAGTGTAAGATAGATCAATAGACTAAACCAAGTACTAACATAGCATGCACACTGTCACCTTCATGCATATGTAGGAGGAATAGATCACATCAATATTATCATAGCAATAGTTAACTTCGCAATCTACAAGAGATCATGATCATAGCATAAACCAAGTACTAACACGGTGCACACACTGTCACCTTTACACACGTGCAGGAGGAATAGAACTACTTTAATAACTTTGCTAGAGTAGCACATAGATAAATTGTGATACAAACTCATATGAATCTCAATCATGTAAAGCAGCTCATGAGATTATTGTATTGAGGTACATGGGAGAGAGATGAACCACATAGCTACAGCGGAGCCCTCAGCCTCGGAGGTGGATTACTCCCTCCTCATCATGGAAGCAGCGATGGCGGTGAAGATGGCGGTGAAGACGGCGGTGGAGATGGCTCCGGGGGCAATTCCCCGTCCGGCAGGGTGCCGGAACAGAGAGTTCTATCCCCCGAATTGGAGTTTCGCGACGGTGGCGGCGCCCCTGGAGTCTTTCTGGAGTTTCGTCAATTGGTACTGCGTTTTTAGGTCGAAAGGGCTTTTATAGGCGAAGAGGCGGCACAGGGGGGCACCTGGGGGCGCCACACCCTAGGCCGGCGCGGCCTAGGCCTGGCCCGCGCCGCCATGTGGTGTGGTGGCCCCCTGGCCCCTCTCCGACTCTTCTTCGGTGTTCTAGACGCTTCCGGGAAAAATAGGAGGTTTGGCGTTGATTTCGTCCAATTCCGAGAATATTGCCCGAACAGCCTTTCTGGAACCAAAAACAGCAGAAAACAGGAACTGGCACTGTGGCATCTTGTTAATAGGTTAGTTCCGGAAAATGCATGAAAATGATATAAAGTGTGAACAAAACATGTTGGTATTGTCATAAAACAAGCATGGAACATCGGAAATTATAGATACGTTGGAGACGTATCAACAAACCAGATGGTTTTGTTCATAAATTGCACAAGCATGATCACACAAGCACACAAAGGGTGGAGTAATCCTGGTTTGATCATCATTTGGTCATAGACCAAGTGTAACCTGGTAGAAATGGCAAAGACCAGGGATCAATCAAGCCTATGTCCATGGTTATGCCAGCCAGACAAGTGGTAGCATCTTCCAAATGGAAATAGGAAGGAAAACCATCCCAGAGACTTACCCAAATATAACCAGACTACACTAGCCCTTTTAAAACCATCAGAAATGCAGAGATATAGGTCTACTGCAAGTACTTGTCAACATCAAAAGCATCTGGCAACCAAATATGGTTAAGCCAGAGAGCAACTGTCCATGCACATCAAGCCAACAAGGGTGGGAGCTTCCTGAACAGCAAGGAATTGCTGTTGAGGCCACCTCAACCACACAACTAGTCCAAACAGTTAAGCCTTGCACAGATATCATCACCCAGAAGGGTTCAAAGGGGGCTAGGGTACCCAACCAAGGGTTGGCATCCATCTAGCTCTATCAAATTCATTGAAATGATCATTACTGCTCAGCAGTTCACATCATTTATCCATCTAATAAAGCAAGGTAATACAGATAAATGAATTACACAAGTAATCCATGCACCAGAACCTTGCACATGATCCAGAGGATCACTGCAAGTATCAACTGATGCTTGAGCAAGCACCAGCACATGTCTGTGACACACACATACATAGAGATAAGCAACAGCAAGGCACAGACAGCAGGTAAGCAATCCACTAACCAGCAGCTGAGGATCATATGATCATCAGTGCTTACTATAGCATGCCAGTGCATGTTAGAGCATCACTGAGCAGCAGAGCATGGACCAGTTAATTAAATAGCCACAGTTAAGCAACAATTGTATCACAGATAATCATACAAACCATTTTATGATTGTATCCAGAAGCACTCCATCAAGGGATGGAGTTGTTAATGCAACAGTTAGGCTCAATTGAGCATGTCCATGAATTAGAGCACAGATAATAGCACATCAGGAGCACTGGCACTTGCCAAAGGCAAGGATCATCACAGAATGATCAAGCCCAGGGGCAATATAGACATTTCACATTTTTAAATAAACCAGAAACTTTGAAAATAAATAGAAAATGATTCAAAACTCTAAAAAAATAATTAAAAATATGAAAATTGATCAGCATAAAATTCTCTATCTAAATAAAATATCAAAGAGAATTTTTGAAGACAACTAAGAATAAGTCCTAATTTGATGATTTAAATAATAATTTAAATCACACATATTATTTTCAATAATGAAAATAAGTCCATTAATGCAATTGGACCTTAAAAACACCTTGACAACATTCCAAGGTTGTATTTACCCTAAATAGAGTATCTCCAAATCAATCTTAGTATTAACCTCTTACATGAAATAATAATGTCATCGGAAGGGGGAACAAACCATAAAACTGGAATCATGCATAATTGCTTCTTTAACCATTGCCCTTATCGGATAATGATGCTATTTTTCAAAAACAGAGGACAAAGGTAAGTCCACACCATCCAACTGCAAAACTTTGCAGTGTTCAGGCAAGTTCATCACTTGCTCATGTCATTTGAGTATTTCTATCAAATTACTTGCAAAGTACTATGGTTATCACTATTGCATAAAAACCAAAACCACTATTTTCATAACTATGAATATGACTATGTGGTTGGCAATGGAACCATGGATTGTGTTGATATGGTGGAGGTTCCATTGCAAGGGTTTATATCCATCTAGGATTAAACAACAAATGTCGCCAGTGATTCTTGTGCCGTAATACCCGTGTTAACCATAAGATCCGGAGTGGGACGGAGTAGTCAAAAGTGTTTCCACCTCTCGTTCATCAACGGATGCACTTTACCGTAGACACTTGTATCTGTCAGGGCAAGCGGTAGGCTGGGGAAGCCTTAAGTCCCCACGGCATAGTCCGTAGACACTTGCCGCTCGAAGAGCAAGCGGTTGGCTGGGGAAGCCTTAAGTCCCCACGGTATTGCGGTCTATGATGGGTTGCAGCTACCGGCGAAGGAGTTTGGTTCGATCCCAGACTATCGTTGTCGGGGTCCACCCGTGAGTGGAAATAATGGGACCGGCGAGGACCCAGGGTCGGGGCATGCAACAAAGGGTGGGTGTTCGAGGTAGCGGAGGAACATGATTGGCTAGACCTTATACCGGGCCTCACACCGAAGGAAGTGTGGACGGGAAAGCTGCCCGGTTGGCACCAAGGTTAAGATCTCTTATGGGTAAAGCAACACACCTCTGTAGAGTGTAAAGAACCGTGACCTGTCACTCCCTGTTCCGGGATATGGAACTGCGAACGCGGCCGGAAAGGAGCTCCATGAAGTTCTAGTAAACCGGTGAAGGCTGACGGACATAGCTCTTTCAAATAAAAGCAACCTCTTGAAGAAATGTTTATCAAAACCTGCATTGGTATTAGACTTTCTGGTCTAATATCGTAGCTAGTGCATTAAACACCTCTTATCTATAATGAACTTGTTGAGTACGCTCGTACTCATCCCACTCTTAAATCCCTTGCTTAGATTGTCTGAATCGTCTGGAGGAGGACTACGACAACCCTGAAGGAGCCGACATCATCGGCTATGAAGAACCAGACCTCTCTGGAGGTATTGAAGGCGTAGACTACCTCATAGTCTACGAAACCGGGAAGGCTTCCGGAGGAGATCAAGCCTAGAAGCATCGAGTAGTAGTAGTAGCCGAGCAGCCCGAACTCTTAATACTTAGCTGCTCGAGAGAATAAATGTATAACTTAATGAGACTTCTATATTGTAAGCTAAGTTGGGTTCGCCTCGAACCCAGGAGTATTCCTCTTAGGACCCAAGAGGAGCTCCGAGACAATATGTGTAATATGCTTGTAATAATAAATGAATGAGTTATGGACCTGCTATGTTCTGTTGTACTACTCTGAGGGATGTAATATTTGCGGAATGGTACTTCGTGAATGTTATATCAACGACTGGCATACTACAACATGCAGTGGTATGCAGGGTCACCACAGCCGGTGAGATTGACAACCTCACTGTTAAGTTGGGGCAAAGTATTTGGATTGTGTTGTGCAGGTTCCACGTTGGCGCCGGAATCCCTGGTGTTGCGCCGCACTACACTCCGTCACCAACAACCTTCACGTGTTCCTTGACTCCTACTGGTTCGATAAACCTTGGTTTCTTACTGAGGGAAACTTGCTGATGTACGCATCACACCTTCCACTTGGGGTTCCCAACGGGTGTGTGCTTTACGCGTCAACAGGAACCAACACTGGCGGAGGAGGCGGTGGCGATGAAATTTTGGATAACGGCGGCTGCGAATGAGAAGAAGTGGCACCGCCTGTCAATTTTGTCCAAACGATTTTGGATTTTTGCCGTCAATTATCCCTCCTACACGGGTCAACATCTAAACCCTCTCTAAGAAGGCCAAAATATTCACATTTTGCCGTTAATTGTTTCTCTCATACGGCCAAAAGTCCCAACCATCTTGACGAAGTCCAAAAAAAAGTTCGAAAATCTCTAATAATGTATTTTTGGCCTCAATTTAGCTGCCAATATTTTCCAAGAAAAGTTTGTTAGTTTGAATTATAGAAACATGATTTATGTGCAATAGTACTCTGCAATAAACAAGTTAAAAACACACTGGTGTTCGACCCACATGACACCAAAATTACAGTAGCAACTGAAATAATATTGTACACAATACAACTAACATTTTGGTCCACTAACTAGTAACAAGTTTATTAAGTCATTGCATACTCCTCTGAGTATCAGTCCTGCGAGTACGAGTTTGACTCCGACTCTGATCCCGACTCCGACTCTGACTCCGAGTACTAGTGCACCTACGGGTGCGGTAGAGGGACAAGCATCTACAGTTATGGAGGATGAGAAGTCCCTCCTACGTGCTGACCTTGAAGCCGTTGGTCCTCCAACGATAATGAAGGTGAAAGGAATTTGGAGGACAATGAAGACGTGGCTACTTCGACGGAGGAAGATGAGTCACCGCAAGTCAAATAGTGGAGTTAGCTGAGAGGCAGTACGAGGAGGAGGAAATGCTTGAGGAGATGGAGGTGTTACTGGCATCCTTCGCGTACAAATCCAAGGGTGTGAGAGAGAGAGAGATGGAGGGAGGGAGAGAGGGAGAGAGGGAGAGAGAGAGGGGGAGGGAGGGAGGGAGGGAGGAAGGGAGGGAGAGATAGAAAGAGAGAGAGACAAACACGCAGAGAGAGAGAGATGATAGGAGAGATCCGGCAATGTAGACGCTGCCAACGATGTCGAGGCCTCTGCCTCCGGTGTAGCGGCAACCTTGTCCACTGGCAACGACGATATCATCTACATCTCCGCTGACGATGAGGAGATTTAGGACCTATTATATTAGTAGTTAATTTTTTTATATGTCCTTTTGTTGTCTTTTAATTTGTAAATTTATATATATTGAGAATACCGTTAATGAATAAAATCGACAATTTTAATATCGCCCACACTTTTGAATAGGAAAAATGTACTGCAAAAATTGTAAATCAAACATTTGAGTAATAAACATTGAGAAAGGGCGTTTGCGATAGGATTTCTCACACATGGTTTTAGCTTTGTTTTAAAGACATCGAGTCTATGGAAAATCTTATTTTTAGAATACACCGTGGAATGTGTATCAATCATATAGAAGAATGGCTAAGACCGTCAGTACAACGCCAAGAAGGCTATAACTCCACTCCACGATACAAAGCCACTCCACGATACAAAGCCACTCCACGATATAACGCCAAGAGGCAAACAACACACCCTCTACAAAACTGATGATAAACAACTCGCCTTGCCTAACATTCTATCACGAATGGAGAGAAGAGGATCACATGGCTTCTGGACCGCGTCATGCCAAGCAAAACACACAATTGCATGACCTCGACTCCAAGCCTGCCCAAACCAACGTACTTCCCCTCATGAGCCTAGAGGAAACAACGAGGAGGAGGCAGGATCCAGACGGACTAGGGGAAGAGGCGATGGAGATGTGTCACCATGCCATACATTGTGCCCCTAAAGCACAAGCCCAGGGCTACAGCCAACACCGGTAGTGCATCATTGCCCCCAGACTCCAATTGCCGCATCGTTCACTCCCTTCTTGGCCAAGATGATGTCTTCGAGAAGATGACGACACCGTGGTGCCGACGAATGGTCAGGTCGTCGTACCTAGGGTTCCCCCGGCATCTGAATGGAGGGGAGGCATGATGAATGCCATGAACATGCCTTCAAGAAAGAAATGGCGCCCGTAGGCGTCGGCGTGCTCATCTAGGCCTCCGCCAAGCACAATGACCACAAGACTATCGAAGCTGGACTAGAGATGTATGGCGAAGAAGAAATCCACTGGCTTGAGCCACCACCACTGAGAGGAGAGGAACACCGACGTAGGAGAAGGGCGCCAACCACCACCGGCACCACCACGGCCACCAAAGCCTAGACCGTCGCCGCCAGCCAGCCGCCCGAGGCAAAGCACTAATGGTGCCACCACCGTGGATTGCTGCCATGGCAAGAAGCGCCGGCCCGGAGCTCACTGTCGTGCCTACAGGAGCGTCTCCACTACGAGGCAGTCGAGCCAAGACCGCCACTGTCGCCTAGGATTGGTTTTGGGGTCGGGGTTTGAGATTTTTCTTATGTCGCTAGGTGTGGGTTCTGCTAGTCTGGAAAATCGTCTCACATCCGGCTTCCTTGGCATGCGATGCAGCCGCAACACATACATATGTTGGCATTGTGTAAACCAGTTTAATGTGTGTAAACTGTGTGTGAAAATGGGCCCATTTGGGGCCAGCAAACACACCGTACCATCTTTTTCAGATAAGATGATAGTTGAGGTTATCATTCCATTAGTAACCCATGCATTCCAATAAGCCTTGCACTCCTGTGAATTAGCTATTTGATTTCTCTAGAATGACCTGAGCATTATTTAGTGGGTATCAGAAGATTTCTATACCGACCAGCAGGTTCCCGTCTGGACTGACTCCATGACAACAGCCATTTCAGATTTAGAGCATCTCCAGTCGCGTCCTCCAAAGGGATTTGGGGGACGCCGGCTAAAAAAACGTCTCAGTCGCATGCCCCAAAGGCCGCTTCGCTCCGGACGTCCCTCAAATATTGTCCGGCATCCCTAGCCCATCCCCTTGTATAGAGGCTCCATCAGGGATGCCGGACATGATTTTACACTTGTTTTTTGTTTGGAGGTCGCGTTTGGGGAACGTGGCTAGGAAAGGGACCTCCTCCAAACGAAAATTTCGTCCGGATGTCCCCCAAACGAAAATTCGGCACTATTGCCAGACGTCGTTTGGGGGATGCGACTGGAGATGCTCTTAGGAACACCTGGTTAGCGAGGCAGATGCTAGCTATCTTCCTGGTTCACGGCAGGGACAAGAACTCATACTCGTCCTTGTCTCCTGACGATAGGAGGAAGATAAGGGGTGGGAAAGAGAAAGATAGAAGGTGGCCGGTGCGACTTGCGAGCGGCCAGCTCAACGTGATTTTTAAATTCGTAGCGAAAGCGTATGCGACTAGATTGACCCCGATTGCTCATAGGACGATTGACAGGAGTCAGACGGCCTTCATTAGTGGCTGTTGCTTGCACGAGGGGGTGCTGGCACTTCACGAGATTTCCCATGAGCTACGTGTTAAGAAGCTCAAGGGCCTGCTGCTTAAGCTGGACTTTGAGAAGGCTTATGACCGAGTGAACTGGGAGTTCATCCGTGAAGTCCTAGTGACGAAGGGTTTCTCAGCTGGGGTGGTTCACACGCTAATGCAACTTGTCTCGGGTGGACAGACGGCGCTCAACATCAACGGGGAGTTTGGACAATATTTCCGAAATGCTCGGGGGTAAGGCAGGGGGACCCCCTATCCCCCATTCTCTTTGACTTCATGGTGGATGCTTTGCGACTATCCTGACCAGGGCCAAGGAGAGCGGACACATCCAGGGGGTTGTGTCACACCCGATTCCAGGGGAATCACTCACCTCCAATATGCTGACGACACGATGATCATGATTGAGCCTTCTGACATTGGGATTGCGAACTTGAAGCTCCTCTTGCTTTGCTTCGAGAACATGTCGGGTCTCAAGATCAACTTCACAAAGAGTGAGGCCATTGTCGTAGGGGTTGATGATGCGGAGAGGCGTATGATTTGCCGACTTGCTTAATTGCAACCTTGGGGACCTGCCCATGTATTATCTGGGCCTCCCGGTCTCGGACAAGACCCTATCGGTCGCGGACTGGAAATTCCCGACGGAGAAAGTGGGACATCGGGTGGACCCGTGGCAGGGATTGTTTCTGCCTTCTGCGGGGAGGCTCGAGCTGACTAACTCATGTCTGTCGAGTCTTTCGATGTTCGCAATGGGGATTTATCTTCTCCACGAGGCGACACACGGGGAAATGAATAATTCCAGAGCCCGCTTCTTTTGGGAAGGAGCCGGGAATAAAAGGAAGTACCATATGGTCGACTGGGTGACTGTGTGCAAGCCTAAAGAGCTTGGAGGATTGGGAATCCTCAACACGAAATTGATGAACATTGCGCTGATGTTGAAGTGGATCTGGAAACTCTACCAGGGAGCGGAGGGTCTTTGGGTAGACCTGCTCCAAGCCAAGTACCTGGGTGGGAATGACATCTTCTCCCCGCTTGTGCCAACAAAGGGATCCCAGTTTTGGAATGCAATACAAAAAATCAAATGGTATTTTAAGCTGGGAGCGAGACACAAGGTTGCAGATGGGAGACGCACGTACTTCTGCCTTCACTAGTAGAAAAAGAGGCTTCCGTCCACCCCCATTAGTCCCGGAAATATTCGAACCGCGACTAAAGGGGGCTTTAGTCGCGGTTCGGGAGGCGACCCGCGACTAATGCTCCATCCGCGACGAAAGGGTACCCCTTTAGTCGCGGTTGGTAACACCAACCGGGACTAAAGGGCTATGGAGGGATGCGGCCGGCGGAAAAACCTTTAGTCGCGGTTGGGGACACCAACCGCGACTAAAGGGTACCGCTTTAGTCGCGGTTGGTGTCTCCCGAGTTTTTTACTCCCACGCCCCCCGCACCACCCCCCCCCCCCCCCCCCGTGGATCGCCTTTTTTTGGTTTGTAAAATACAAAAGAAAATGATAGAAAATTCAAAAAAAAAATTTGTTTTCAGATTCTTGTATGTTATGCAACCTACTATTCGGAGAAATTAAGAAATTCGAATTTCCCTTTTTTTTGCAAAAAAAGTTTAAAAAATGGTAAAACCGCAATAACTTTTGCATACGACGTCGGAAAAAAACGTATAATATATCAAAAAAATCCTGGGAAAAAGTTACATCCGAATTCACCGGGGTTTACCCGGTTAGCCAATTTTTAGATTCTCAAAATTCCAAATGGAAATACAAAAGCAGGAAGATTTTAGTTTTTTCTATAAATTATGGATTTTATTTATTTTATTTTTATTTTTTAAAATCTAAAATTAATAATTTCATTCTGCATAAAGATTACTATCATTTTTACCCAATTTTTAGATTTTCAAATTTTTAGATTTTAGGTTTGCCAAAAAAAATATTTAATTAATTAATAAAATTAAAAAATAATACAAATTAAAAAGTTAATGTTTATTTATTTATTCAATATTATTATTGCATCATTACTTTTGTTTATTAAAAGAATTATTTGAAATTCAAACAATAAAGAAATGTGACATCGATCAACATGTTAATAGGATTGATATGATACTACTATCACATACATGCGCGCGAAGCACTTGGATGCGGAACGGAATGGAACTCGGAAGTTAAGCGTGCCAGAGGTGGAGTAGTGGGAGGATGGGTGACCGAGCGGGAAGTTTGACCACGAGTAAGTAATTTGACTAGAGATAAGTGTAGTTAGAGATAGAGACTAAGCTATGCAAATAACTGAAATAAGAGAAATTCTAAAAAAAAAAAGAAAAAAAAACGGAGTGAAAAAAAATTAGAAATCCAAATGAATTAAAAAAAATTAACGAAATAGCCTTTAGTCCCGGTTGGGGACACCAACCGCGACTAAAGGTCCTTCGCTCAGGCGCACGGTAGCCGCCCACGTGGACGGGCCTTTAGTCGCGGTTCGTAAGCAACCGCGACTAAAGGGGGGGGCCTTTAGTCGCGCTTAATTGGTCGCGGTTGCGCAACCGCGACTAATGGCAGTTGCGAACCGCGACTAAAGGCCATTTTTCTACCAGTGCTTGACTGGTGGACGGGGAAGAGTCCCCTGCGATTGTTGTTCCCCCGCCTCTTTCAATGATGTGACAACCACTTTGCCACAGTTGAGGGAGTGCGGGACGCCAATGGGTGGCACATCAGGTTTCGGAGGACCTTTGGCATCGCGGAGGTCGTGGAATGGGAGAACCTCTGTAGGATCTTCGACCTCCACCCGTTCTCGGAAGGGGAGGACGAGATGTCATGGGCTCTCGAGCCTTCTGGGAGCTTCTCCACCAGGTCCATCTATGGGCGCCTGTCGCAAGGGGCGATTGTGACGCACTTTAGAGAGGTCTGGAAGACGAGGGTCCCGCCCAGGATTAGGGTTTTCCTGTGGAAACTCATCAGGAGCCGGCTCCCGTCTGGAGTGCAGGTTGCGAAGAGGAACGGCCCGACAACAGGGGCTTGCGCTTTCTGCGGAGAGGAGGAGGACTGTAACCATATCTTTTTCTCATGCCATCTGGCCAAGCTGGCCTGGGCAGGAGCTAGGGAGTTCCTGCAGTGTGATTGGAACCCAGCAGGGGCTGGGCAGCTCATTGCGTTAGTCCAAAGTCTTTCGGGGTCCTTACGTATGCTAGCTTGGTTCACCTTCGCGGCCCAAAGTTGGGCGCTTTGGAATATTAGGAACAAACTAGCTACGGAAGGAAAGCTTATCAATAACCCTGCTGATATCTTCTTCCACATGCACTCGTATATGCAGCGGTGGAGGGTTCTGGTCAGACCGAGGGACCGTGCGACTTTGGACGTGGTGATGGAAGGGGTTAGGAGGCTCCAGACGACGACGCGAGCACAAGCTGGATGAAGCCAAACATCTACCCGACATCCGTGTTGCTGTTTATGTGTGTTGGCTTCTTGTACCCTGTAATCTGATGTGCGGAGTTGAGCTGTGGTGTGAGTTGAGACTAGGAAACGGTTTGTAAGCTATTTGAATCTTGTGGTTGCCATGTGGCTTTATTTATATAAAGCTGGGCCTTTGGCCCTATGTTAAAAAAAAAAAAAAAAAACTGGGAAAGGCCAGGCTGGTGTACGTGCCTGAAGAGAGAAAGGGCTTGCCAGGTTGCTTTACGTCAAGGGGTCACGTCCTCTTTATTTTTTTTTGTTTATTATTTTTATTTTATCTCTTGTAAGTCTCAAATTAGCTCAATAATAACTCAAAAAATATAGAAATATATTTATCAAAAATCAAAATAGTTTAATTAGACCTAATGAACACTGTTCCAGTCTGAAACATGTTTTTCAAAATCATTTCATGCCTTTTAGCCATTAGAGCTATTTGAGAAATATTTCCAAAAAATAGATTTTAGCGTTTAATTAAATCCATCGATCAATCAATCAAAAAAATCAAAATAATCGCCATTAAAACACAAAAGTAATTTGTTCAATTATACAACATGAAAGAACCATTTAAATGAAGAAATCATATTATCTTGTCTCTTAAAACAGGTGGTTGAAACTTTACAAGTATTCGCATTCAAATAAAGACATTAAGAGTCAAATAGAACATATTAAAATACTTACTCCACAATAATTGAGAAAGTCATTTTATTCCCGCTCTTCATAGTGTGAAGTATGGTTGGGTAATTGTTTTAATTCAAACTAAAGAAACCGGCTAAAACAAAAATTAAAAGTTGGATAGTCATGTTAATCCACTCGTATAAAAATATATTTTAAAGCAAGGTTGAAAAATTCAAATAAATCATCAAAATTTCTTTCATTCAAAATTCCAATAAAACTAGCAAGGTGGCCCGCGCACATGCGCGGGCAACGTCTTTATTGTCCTTATTTTTCTGTAGAATTTCGTTGTTTGATTGATACACAATAATAAGTTTATACTAAAACAACAAATTACTATTGTGCCAAAAAGTTGGATAAACTTTCAAATATTGATGTCAATCCAGTGATCAATAAGAGCATCAAAGATACAAATCAAGGCAAGCATATCTCTATATGCTCGTATGTGCAGGTTTATAATCCAATGATCAGTACATTACGATATGTGAGTATCAACAATTATAAAATATGGTAAGCGGTGCATTATACAACCCTTATAGATGTACCAAGTAAAGTAGGCAAACATTTATGATTAAATGCTGAAACCACGTGTGCAAGTAAGCTAACACGTGTGACTAACATCGGTTCTAAAAAGAATATGTAATATAATTCATTTATCACAAAAATTCTATAGAGTTAACTCTAGGTTTTTAATAATTGAACTATATTTAGGTAAATTTCTAAGTATGGCGGAAAAGGAATTTTTCTAACAGAAAAATGTTATATTTTTTAAACAATACTCGAAATATCATTAATTTCTGCTATATAATTTATCATGGGAGACAATTACTATTTTGTATATCACATTGTTTTAAGAAGAAAAAATTATCCAGTTGCAGGCTGCTCATTGGCTTCACCCTTTTTCTTTCCAGTGCAAGGTGATGATGTCGGGATAACTTGATGCCCAGGTGTGAACAAATAAGGTTGTTGTTGATGAACTACTTGAATCATCATGCATGCATTAACATTAGAAACACAGTTTTCTTAGCATAAACCATAATGATTAATTTAATCACCGAGCCATAAAATAGCATAGATTTGTCAAGACAATATCTTTATCCACGCGAAGAAAGCACGTCCCAAACTGCTAGTCCCGTTGGCCTTGTGCGCTCCCATCACTGAACATCATGCTACAACCAAAACACTGAAATATTTCCTCAGCCGCATTGAATAACATCCGCACATGCATATTGGGGCGACGTGAATGAATGCCCAATGTTGGACACCGGCACCGGATAGTTCAGTCCCGAGATGCTCCAATTCCATATAGAATCTTAATGTAGTAAACCTAATACTTTCAATAATTAATTATATGTTAGCATGTAGCCTGGCAACTAACTTGCACAAGTCTAAGGTAAATCTCGGTAAGAATATTCATTTATAAATATCATGTTGTCAAATCAAAATTTGATATATTACTCCCTTCGTTTAACAAAAGATATCTTAACTTTGTCTAAATTGGATATGTATATACACTAAATCACGTCTAAATACATCTATTTTTTTAAAAAAAGTTAAGATGCCCTCCATTGGATGGAGAGAGTATTTTTTTAAATATATTCTACAATGATGCGAAACATTCATAAAGGTACTACCAACACCTGCTCGAAGGATGTGGCCGAATAGCTAGTAACGGTGTACACGCTTATAGAAGAAATCAAGTGATCTTTTGTATAGAAAGTCCACTTTTGTGAACTTCAAGAACGCAGTAGGATCTATGTAAATTTCAAATGTACCGGTCATTTTCTTCCTACCTGCTATTTGCTTAGCTAGGAAAGTGCTCTTTAGCAGAAAAACGTAAGCACCATTCAGATTCACATACTTCAAAACTGAGACCTCGTGACAGATCAATTTGCTTTGTAATGTTTTTGTAATGTTGGTCAATTTACACACATCTTGCTCTACATTATCAGTGCTAATGCTGGGAAAGTACTCCCTCCATACCGGTTTATAGATCTTGCGTGTATCCATAAATCGTCCGTTTAACCACCGTAATATAAATTTTATAACACAAAAAATATTATTAGAAAGTATAACATTTAAAGTTTATGATGATATATTTTATATTATATATAACGCATTAAGTTGGTTAAATTTACGATCTGGACAGACGTGTAAGACCTATTAACCGGTATGGAGTTAGTATCCAAGATTCAAACTTGTCGAGTAAAATTTTGCACCCTAAAGTAAATTTTAAAACTGGCTGAGTATGTGCTACAAATCTGGAACTTTCTTCTTTAAAGTAAATTCTGAAACTTTGCAATGGAGTATATGCTTATATTTTGGAAAAATAGATGTAACGGACAGAGAAGAGCTCATGTGTCATTACCTCGGCTGACGCTGTCTGATGTGTACATGAGGAAAGTCATAATTAATTACATCGATGTATCCAACATATCTGGCTGCATGTATAAGATAAAAACATGAGTGCATGCACTGGAGATCGTTCGGCAGAGTCAACCAAGGAGAATATTGTGGGTCATCTTGTATGGCTGCACTCTAAATTAAAATTGAAGTTGAAACCTGATTAGATTTATACATCCGTCCATGTGCATACGCCGGAGGAGAATCGACCGGCTGACTGCATCAAGACAAATACGGTGGCATGTGCGGGATACGCTAGGAGATCGGAAGCTGCAGCGGTGACATTAGTCCAAAGAGGATAGAGTAATCTATTACTCCCTTCCTTCCAAAAATATATCTCAATTTTGTTTAAATTTAGTGTCTAACTACATCTAAATTTAGATAAATCTAAGACATCTTTCATGAAAAAACTATAGATTAATTTAAGTGAAAGGGATGCAACATGCGGATCAGAACAGATTGTTCAATGAAGACATGTACACACCAGATTAGGGAAATCTGCCATCTTCAGCTCGCATCTTGCCTGTACGTTGTTGCACATCTTCCTAGCCAGATTTTATTACCGCGCGCTCTCGTTCTTCGCCATCCTGTACATGCTTATAGATATAATAAAAGGACGTGCTGCATGCTTTACATCAAAACATATATTTCATCAACTGATCAAGTGATTGAAGATAGAGGCAAATACGGAGAGATGCATCTCCATTAGTGATCTATACATCCATGAGGCAATCTAGATTACTCATGAGATGGTGATGTATGTATGCCATGTTGGAGGATGGTCGGCCGGCCGACGGCACCCAGGCGAATACGGCCGTGGCGGCCCGTGCGAGGTAGAGCCCTATCAATCACAGATTGTTCAATGAAGATATGTACACAACAGATTAGGGAAATCTGCCATCTTCAGCTCGCATCTTGCCTGTACGCTGTCGCACATCTTTCTAGCCAGATTTTATTACCGCGCTTGCTCTCGTTCTTCACCATCCTGTACATGCTTATAGATATAATAAAAGGACGTGCTGCATGCTTCACATCAAAATATATATTCCATCAACTGATCAAGTGATTGTAGATAGAGGCAAATACGGAGAGATGCATCTCCGCTAGTGATCTATACATCCATGAGGCAATCTAGATTGCTCATGAGATGGTGATGTATGTATACCTTGTTGGAGGATGACCGGCCGGCCGACGGCACCCAGGCAAATCGGCCGTGGCGGCCTGTGCAAGGATACGGTAGAGCCCTAGGGCATAAAGAAATCTGTTTTTCTTTTGGAGTACTCCAAGATGCGTTGAGGGCTACACAACAGAAGAATAAAAATAAAACGGTGACAGGTATGTCTAATGGCAATGGTGGGTAATTTATTAACTTAAGTCTAATCTAATGGTTAGAGATTTTTTGACTATCAATTAAATGGTTGGATGTTTCTGATTTTTGTGGGATTTTCTAGCTATCTCTCTATTTTCTGGTGAGCCCGTAATTTACTTTTAATATATAATAGATTCAACCAATTCAATCAACATAATTTATTAATTTTAGCATTCCAAAATTAGATTTTTTTGGGATGTTACAGTTCTTTACTAAATTTTGTAGTCAAGTTTAACTATTGTTCATGTTCCGATCTATTCTGATAGTTCCTGTCATCCCTACTCTCTTTCCGTATAACATAATTTAGGTGATATGTTGCCTTGTTTTCTTATTTTCATGTCCATAAAATTAAAAAACTGCTCCTAAATCTCACATATCATGTTCAATTTCAATTAGTTAGTAGTTCCTCTATTTCTTATGCCAAAATTTAGGTGGGGTGCTAAATTTCACCATTCCACATAAAGTTGGAACAACTCCTAAATTTCACATAATTAATCATGTTTGATCGTTGTTGTCAGTATGGTTCCAAGCGTTAATGGACAAATTTACGGTGAAGTAATTAATAATATATAAGGAGGTTAGATGCAGTCATGTATCATGCTCATGCTCTTATTCCCCGAAGAATGAAGGAGGAGTAGGTATCCGGAATCTCCAAGCTATGAATCAAGCCCTTATTCTTATGGTGGCTTGGAGAATTGTTGACCAACCCAATGAATACTTGCACTCTGTTCTCAAATCAAAATATTTCCCTAACTCCTCTCTTTCGCGCCCAAATCCAAATGTCCCAAAGTCAGCCTTTTGGGCGTCCATTCTTAAATACTCCCGATCCTAAAAGCCCACTCCTTTTATCAAATAACTCAAGGGCACATTTCTGTTTGGAGCACACCTTGGTGTAATAATTGGGCTGACATTTATGATGCCCTTATCATTCAGTCTCCTGGTTACTCATATCCAACCAAAGTTAAAGATCTGTGGATTCCTAACCAACAAGCTTGGAATAATCATCTCATTGATACCCTCTTCCAAAATCCTATGGCCACCACAATAAAAATATTCCTATCATTCCTTTTGAAGATGAGGACATGCTTTGCTGGAAACTAACGCCTACAGGAAAATGCAATACCAAAAGTGCATACAGAGCTTGTCTTCAACATTTACAAGAAAGAGGATAACCAAGACAAAGAGAGGTAAGCCCTGACACTATTCAGTTATTAAAAAATATTTGGCAAAACAAACGGGTTATTCCAAGAATCCAAACCTTTGGATGGAGATTGCTTAGGAAGGCCATGCCAACAGGTGCTCGAGCGGGGAAATACTCCAAACATATTAACAAGCTTTGTTGTAGGTGCGGTATGGAAGAGACTGATCTTCATCTTTTCTTCACCTATAACTTCGCAAGAGCGGCCTGGTTTAATCACCCCCGGTATATTTGACCGGATGTGCTCATTCTACATACTAATTCCCTCACTAATATTTTACTAAAGCTCATAAACAAAAAAAATTGATAAAGGGCGTTTTATTACTCAATAAGTTTTAAGCATTACACCCAGTCTCTGCATAACTAGGATGCACACATATGTTTGAGAGTCAAGTATCAAGCAAAAAAGAATGTGAAAGCGAAAGGGAAAAAAGCCAACTAGTCTGAAGCTCCATTGGCTTCGATCCTACGACTATGCAGCCACACATGTTGGAAAATAAACTCCTTGACCGTATTCTCCAACCGTGTAGACACCTCCGTAAAGAGGTATCGATCATCCAAGCGCTGAAGTGGCAATCATGAACGGAGCAAAGATGTACACCGGTAAATGACCTACATAATAGATGAATTTTTGTCATAAAAAACCTTGTCCTTTGTACATAGCCAAAGCGACCATGCAACCGCAATCGCTCCCACTCTGATAATCATTTTGTACCGAGAACCCACCGCATTTAGCCAATTGCCAAAATGTTTGCAATACTACGAGGTGGGTACAAGGTAGAACCTATGTGAATGATTGACCATATAGATCTAGCAACCCGACAATTGAAGAAAAGGTGTTTTATTGTCTCTTCTTCGTCACTGAACACGCATTTACATCCCTGCCAGTTGCGATTGACAAGATTATCTTTAGTAAGAATCACACCTCGATGAAGATGCCATGCAAAGACCTTTGTTTTCAGAGGTATCTTCATCTTCCTGATTTTTATCATTTACGACCGATTAAGAAGGTATGCATAATGCTTTGTACGTGAAGCTTACAAGAATACACCATTCTTGGTGATTCTCCAACGGAATTCATCAGTCCCCTGAACCAACTAGATTGTATCTAACCGCTGAAGTAGTTCATTCCAAGCATCTAGTCGGGGGCCAATAATATCACGTCTGAACGTCATAGAGGGGGAGAGGATTCCATCACCTTCTGCATGGTATCTCCTTTATGACGAACAATATTGTACAAAGCTGGATACTGCTCGTGAAGAGTGGTTGTTCCCAACCATCTATCCTCTCAAAACCGTATCTCCGCCCCGTTCCTAATGGAGAAGTTTTTGCCAAACTCCGTCTTCCGTTAACAACCTTGCGAGCCATTTACTTAGCAAGGCTCTGTTCTTAACTTCAAGATCATGAACACCAAGTTCACCTTGATCTTTTAGACGGCAGACAACACTCCATTTAGTCAACCGGTATTTTTTCTTCTCACTATCCCCTTGCCAAAAGAATCTTGATCGAAAATAGTCCAATCTATGCAAGACTCCTTTGGGTAACTAGAATAAAGAAACCATATACAGTACCATATTAGTAAGTACTGAATTTATGAGAACTAACCTTCCCCTAAGGGATAGTAATTTTCCTTTTCATCTACTAAGACGTTTTTGAAGTCTTTTTTCAACAATTTTCCATTCAGCCAACATGAGTCTCCGATAGTGGATCGGAATACCAAGATAGCTGATTGGAAAACAATCAAGCTCACATCGGCGTGCAGGTTGGCGTCGTCTTTAGTCTCATCGAAACAAAACAAAACAATTCAATTTTATGGAAATTAATCTTAAGATCTGACAATTGCTCGAATGCTGAAAGGATTTAATTTCAGATTTTATGCCTTTCCTAAATCATGATCCATAAATAGAGTTGTGCCATCGGCATACAAAAGAATGGATAATCCTCCATCCACCAAATGGGGAACTACACCTTCAATTTTTCCATCGACCGACCTTAGCGCGCTCAATTATAATTGCAAGCATATCCGCAACAATTTTAAAAAGCATTGGGGATAGTGGATCGCCTTGCCTCAACCATTTTTTTTTGTCTGGAAGTATTTACCAATGTCATTGCTTGCGCGTGACAGGGATTGCAACGGCGCCAGAAAGTAGCTTCTTGTGACGGTCAAGCACACGTCCGTTGGGAACCCCAAGAGGAAGGTGTGATGCGTACAACAGCAAGTTTTTCCTCAGTAAGAAACCAAGGTTTATCGAACCAGTAGGAGATGAAGGCCACGTGAAGGTTGTTGTTGAAGGAGTGTAGTGCGGCGCAACACCAGGGATTACGGTGCCAACGTGGAACCTGCACAACACAATCAAGATACTTTGCCCCAACTTAACAGTGAGGTTGTCAATCTCACAGGCTTGCTGTAAACAAAGGATTAAACGTATGGTGTGGAGAATGATGTTTGCTTGCAAAGAACAACAGAGAACAATGATTGCAGTAGGTTGTATTTCAGATGTAAAAGAATGGACCGGGGTCCACAGTTCACTAGTGGTGTCTCTCCAATAAGATAAATAACATGTTGGGTGAACAAATTACAGTTGGGAAATTGACAAATAGAGAGGGCATAACAATGCACATACATATCACGATGACTACTATGAGATTTACTTAGGGCATTACGACAAAGAACATAGACCGCTATCCAGCATGCATCTATGCCTAAAAAGTCCACCTTCGGGTTAGCATCCGCACCCCTTCCAGTATTAAGTTGCAAACAACAGACAATTGCATTAAGTACTGTGTGTAATGTAAACAATACAAATATCCTTAGACAAAGCATTGATGTTTTATCCCTAGTGGCAACAGCACATCCACAACCTTAGAACTTTCTATCACTGTCTCAGACTCAATGGAGGCATGAACCCACTATCTAGCATAAATACCCCCTCTTGGAGTTACAAGTATCAACTTGGCCAGAGCCTCTACTAGCAACGGAGAGCATGCAAGATCATAAACAACACAGATATGATAGATCGATAATCAACTTGACATAGTATTCCATATTCATCGGATCCCAACAAACACAACATGTAGCATTACAATAAGATGATCTTGATCATGATAGGCAGCTCACAAGATCTAAACATGATGGCACAATAGGAGAAGACAACCATCTAGCTACTGCTATGGACCCATAGTCCAAGGATGAACTACTCACGCATCAGTCCGGAGGCGGGCATGGTGATGAAGAGCCCTCCGGTGATGATTCCCCTCTCCGGTAGGGTGCCGGAGGAGATCTTCAGAATCCCCCGAGATGGGATTGACGGCGGCGGCGTCTCAGTAACTTTTCTCGTATTTTGGCTCTTGTACTAAGGTTTTATGATACGAAGGAATATATAGGCGAAGAGGCAGCGTCGGGGGAGCCTGGGGGTGGGCTCCCCATACCTGGGCGCGGCAGGGGGCCAGGCCGCACCGCCCTATGGGGTGGCCCCCCTGCTGGCCGCCTCCGACTCTTCTTCGATGTTCTGGAATCCTCCGTGGAAAATAGGGCCGTGGGCTTTTGTTTCGTCCAATTCCGAGAATATTTCATGTGTAGGATTTCTGAAACCAAAAACAGAAGAAAACAAGAACTGACGCTTCGGCATCTTGTTAATAGGTTAGTACCGGAAAATGCATAAAAATGATATAAAGTATGAATAAAACATGTAGGTATTGTCATAAAACTAGCATTGAACATAAGAAATTATAGATACGTTTGAGACGTATCAGTCATCATTGACCTTAATGGAAACACTACCACCAAAAAGAAAGTTATTAATTAGAGTGCTCCACTCCTCAGAGAAGCCTTTCATCCCGAGAGTTTGCTGAAGAAAAATCATTTAACTTTATCATAGGATTTTTCAAAGTCGATTTTGAGTATGACCAATTTTTTGCAATGCATCTCATGTATTGTCTCATGCAAAGTGACTACCCCATCTAGGATGTTCTTTCCTTGCATGAAAGCGGTTTGATATGGGCGCACCACTTGATCTGCCACTGAATTAAGTTTAATAGTAGCAACTTTTGTGAAAATTTTGAACAAACATTTAGAAGACATATCGGTCTGTACTGCTGAATACGTTCTGCATTATTAACTTTTGGTAGAAGAATAATTTCACCAAAATTGATGCGGAATAAATTCAGCTGTCTCTCATGGAGTTCAACAAACAGATTCAATAAGTTAGGCTTTACTATATCCCAAAAAGTCTGGTAGAATTCAGCCGGGAAACCATCCAGGCTTGGCGCCTTATTGTGTTCCATCTGAAAGACCGCTTTTCTTATCTCCTCCTCAGAATAAGGGGAGGATAGAATAGCATTTTCTTCTACATACACTTGGGGGATATCATCAATCCTGAATTCGTCCATGGATTCATCCGATTCCTCCGGGGTGCCAAATAGACTTTTATAATAGGATGTAATATAAGATTTTACCTGCTTCCTGATGTCTACGGGTGCTTCTATTCTTGTAGACAGTGTTGGGCCTCCAAGAGCAGAGGTTTGTAGAACAGCAGCAAGTTTCTCTTAAGTGGATCACCCAAGGTTTATCGATCTCAGGGAGGAAGAGGTCAAAGATATCCCTCTCAAGCAACCCTGCAACCATAAAGCAAGAAGTCTCTTGTGTCCCCAACACACCTAATACAATAGGTGCACTAGTTCGGCGAAGAGATAGTGAGGTTCAAGTAATATGGATGAGTATGAGTGATAACAGCAATCTGAATGAAATATGGCAGCGAGTAAACATTCAACAAAACAGTAAACAAACGGAGATTCGATGCTTGGAAGCAAGGCCCAGGGATCCTGCTTTCACTAGTGGACACTCTCAACAATGATCACATAACAGGACTACTCTACACCCTCTTGTTGGATGATGAACACAACTAACTGTGTAGGATTACACGAACCCTCAAAGCCGGAGTTAACAAGCTCCACAATATTCAATGTTCATATTTAAATAACCTTAGAGTGTAAGATAGATCAACACAATCACACCGAGAACTAACATAGCATGCACACTGTCACCATCACACTATGAAGGAGGCATAGATCACATCAATACTATCATAGCAATAGTTAACTTCATAATCCACAAGAGATTACAATCATAGCCTACGCCAAGTACTAACACGGATGCACACACTGTCACCATTACACCGTGCAGGAGGAATAGAGTACTTTAATAACATCACTAGAGTAGCACATAGATAATATTCAACTTGATCACAAAGAGAGAGAGATGAACCACATAGCTACAGCGGAGCCCTCAGCCCCGGGGGTGAATTACTCCCTCCTCATCATGGAGGCAGCGATGGCGGTGAAGATGGCGGTGGAGACGGCGGTGGAGATGGCTCCGGGGGCAATTCCCCGTCCCGGCAGGGTGCCGGAACAGCGACTTCTGTCCCCCGAATTGGACTTTCGCGATGGCGGCGGCTCTGGATGGTTTTCTCTGTTTCCGTCGAACTGGTCGATGTTTTTAGGTCAGGGACGATTATATAGGTGGAGAGTCGGAGTCGGAGGGGCCACGGGGTGCCCAGATAATAGGGGGGCGCGCCCCCCCTTGGGCCACGCCGCCCTGTGGGGTGGGGCCCCCCTGGCACCCCTCTGGCCTTTCTCCGGTGCTCTGGAAGCTTCGCGTATTTCTAAGACTTTCGGTGTTGATTTCGTCCGATTCCGAAAATATTTCCTTACTAGGATTTCTGAAACCAAAAACAGCAGAAAACAACAACTGGCCTTTCGGCATCTCGTCAATAGGTTAGTTCCGGAAAACGCATAATAATGACATAAAGTGTGAACAAAACATGTCGGTATTGTCATAAAACAAGCATGGAACATCAGAAATTATAGATACGTTGGAGACGTATCAGCATCCCCAAGCTTAGTTCCTACTCGTCCTCGAGTAGGTAAACGATAAAAGATAATTTCTGAGGTGACATGCTACCAACATAATCTTAATCATACTATTGTAAATCATATGAGATGAATGCAGCGATTCGAAACAATGTAAATGCAATGAGTAAACAATTGAATCATATAGCAAAGACTTTTCATGAGTAGTACTTTCAAGACAAGCATCAATAAGTCTTGCATAAGAGTTGCTCATAAAGCAATAAATTCTTAGTAAAGGTATTGAAGCAACACAATGGAAGATTAAGTTTCAGCGGTTGCTTTCAACTTGTAGCATGTATATCTCATGGATAGTTGTCAATGCAAAGCAATATAACAAGTGCAATAGGCAAGTATGTAAGAATCAATGCACAGTTAACACAAGTGTTTGCTTCTAGGATAGAGAGAAATGGGTAAACTGACTCAACATAAAAGTAAAAGAATGGCCCTTCGCAGAGGGAAGCATTGATTGCTATATTTATGCTAGAGCTTTTATTTTGAAAACATAAAGAGAGCATAAAAATAAAGTTTTGAGAGGTGTATGTTGTTGTCAACGAATGGTAGCGGGTACTCTAACCCCCTTGCCAGACAAACCTTTAAAGAGCGGCTCCCATTTTATTTTATTTTTGGGTGGCACTCCTTCCAACCTTTCTTTCACAAACCATGGCTAACCGAATCCTCGGGTGCCTGCCAACAATCTCATACCATGAAGGAGTGCCTTTTTATTTTAGTTTTATTATGATGACACTCCTCCCAACCTTTGCCTACACAAGCCATGGCTAACCGAATCCTTCGGGTGCCATCCAACAATCACATACCATGGAGGAGTGTCTATTTTTGTTAATTAATTTGGGACTGGGAATCCCATTGCCAGCTCTTTTTGCAAAATTATTGGATAAGCGGATGAAGCCACTAGTCCATTGGTGAAAGTTGCCCAACAAGATTGAAAGATAAACACCACATACTTCCTCATGAGCTATAAAACATTGACACAAATCAGAGGTGATAAATTTTGAATTGTTTAAAGGTAGCACTCAAGCAATTTACTTTGGAATGGCGGAGAAATACCATGTAGTAGGTAGGTATGGTGGACACAAATGGCATAGTGTTTGGCTCAAGGATTTTGGATGCATGAGAAGTATTCCCTCTCGATACAAGGCTTAGGCTAGCAAGATTGTTTGAAGCAAACACAAGCATGAACTAGTACATCAAAACTTACATAAAAGACATATTACAAGCATTATAAGACTATACATCATCTTCCTTGTTGTTCAAGCACCTCACTAGAAAATATCTAGACTCTAGAGAAACCACTCATGCGATCCAAACTTTAACAAGCTCTATGTATTTCTTCACTAATAGGTGCAAAGTATATGATGCAAGAGCTTAAACATGAGCACAACAATTGCCAAGTATCAAATTATCCAAGACATTCTACCAATTACTACATGTAGCATTTTCCGTTTCCAACCATATAATAATTAACGAAGCAGTTTCAACCTTCGCCATGAAAATTAAAAGCTAGGAACACATGTGTTCATACGAACCAGCGGAGCGTGTCTCTCTCCCACACAAGAATTTATTCAAACAAAAACAAAAATAAGAAACATACAGACGCTCCAAGTAAAGTACATAAGATGTGACCGAATATAAATATAGTTTCAAGAGAAGGAACCTGATAATTTGTCGATGAAGAAGGGGATGCCTTGGGCATCCCCAAGCTTAGATGCTTGAGTCTTCTTGAAATATGCAGGGATGAACCACCAGGGCATCCCCAAGCTTAGACTTTTCACTCTTCTTGATCACATTGTATCATCCTCCTCTCTTGACCCTTGAAAACTTCCTTCACACCAAACTCAAAACAACTCATTAGAGGGTTAGTGCATAATCAAAAATTCACATGTTCAGAGGTGACACAATCATTCTTAACACTTCTGGACATTTCTCAAAGCTACTGGAAGTCAATGGAACAAAGAAATCCATCCCACATAGCAAAAGAAGCAATGCGAAATAAAAGGCAGAATCTGTCAAAACAGAATAGTCCGTAAAGACGAATTTTATTGAGGCACCAGACTTGCTCAAATGAAAATGCTCAAATTGAATGAAAGTTGCGTACATATCTGAGGATCACTCACGTAAATTGGCATAATTTGCTGAGTTACCTACAGAGAATTTTGCCCAGATTCGTGTTTAGCAAAGAAATCTGTTTCTGTGCAGTAATCCAAATCTAGTATGAACCTTGCTATCAACGACTTTACTTGGCACAACAAAACACAAAACTAAGATAAGGAGAGGTTGCTACAGTAGTAAACAACTTCGAAGACACAAATATAAAACAAAGTACTGTATCAAAATAACACATGGGTTATCTCCCAAGAAGTTCTTTCTTTATAGCCATTAAGATGGGCTCAGAAGTTTTAATGATCCACTCGTAGGAAATAGTATTTGAAGCAAAAAGAGAGTATCAAGAGGCAATTCAAAACACATTTAAGTCTAACCCACTTCCTATGCAAAGGAATCTTGTACACAAATGAATTCATGAAGAACAAAGTGACAAGCATAAGAGGATAGAACACGAGTAACTTCAGGATTCTCAACATAAAGAGGGGAAACTTAATATTATTAAGATGCATACGACCATATTTCCCTTTCTCATAATAACTTTCAGTAACATCATTGATGAAATCCACAATATATCCATCACTTAAAACATTCTTATCATGGTTCATATGCATAGAAGTATCATTAAATTTGGCATAAGAAGAGTTATTCTCATTAATAGTAATTGGAGCAAGATTATTATCAAGAATTTGAACATGGTAAACAAATTGCATATTAAGGGAATTGTTTTTGGTAATCCAATCATGACTATGACAAGTTTCATAAGGATAGTTAGAACCTATATCATAGCATTCTTTATAATAATCATCAGAGATCGGAGGCACAGTGTCATCATAGGAAATAGAATAGTTATCTTTCACAGTCGGTTTATCTGTGTCCACACCATCATTGTTATTAGAAGGAGATGTATCAAGAACATAATGACCAGTAGCTAAATGATTTTCAAACACCTCTTCCCCAAGCTTAGAGCTTTCTATATCATTATGGGAGGAAGCATGGATAGCACTGACACTATGGCAATTATTATCATCATCATTTTCAGAATTAGTTTCCCAGAGATTTGCAATATCAAAAGTAGTGTGCTCATTCAAATCATGATTGCTAATGTATGTAAAGGGCATAGGAAAATCATCGTATTCAGATTCATTATCACAATAATCATTAGGAGCAACATACTTACGGTTACCTAGCGTTATCTCATTCACGCGGGGATACGCCGTTACCTCTTTCTTTTTATTCTCCTTCTTCTTCTTCTTCGTTCCCTTTTTCTTTTTCTTCTTCTTCTTCTCTTCCTTCTCCTCGTTCCCTTCTTTAGGAGGAAGAGGCTTGAAGGGTGGCTTGTCCGCATAACCTGATTTACTTTCAGAAACAATAGAAGAAACTTGAGAGGATCCCTCCTTTTCATTAATTAGTTGAAAACACACAGCGGTCCTATCATATTTTGGCAGGGTGTCATCTTCTAAAATATTTTGTATGTAAGTATTTGTATGGCTATTATCAATGCAATAAGAAAAACACCCATGCAGGACATCATCAATATCAAGATCACTCATATGTAACAAAGAGATTTTTCTCGACAGTTCTTCACACCCCAAAAATAAAGTAAGTTCATCATGCTGATTAGGAGTAATTTCATCATCACAATACAAATTTGCAGCACTCATTGGGTTCAAATTATCATTGGAGGAGCATTGAAAATTAAAATGACCCACTTCATGGCAAACTTCACAAATAAAAGGATAGAGGGCACAAACTTTTTTACCAAGATCATCTAGAGCCCTAAGCCACTTTCTAGTTTTTTCATTAATATGATGGATGCAATATTCATCTTTGACTTGATTAATTCCACAAGGTCTATGCATTCCACAAAAAATAACATGCTTATAGGAAATAGCATTCTTAGGAGTTTGAGCATGCTTATTGCAATAATTAACAACAATTTTATTCTTCATGCAAGCCTCTTTAAAAGGTTCATGATACTTATCAAAATTCTTTTTAGGGAATTCAAAATGAGAAGCAAAGGCTTTATAAAGATTTGCAGCAACTTGAGAGTCAAGACCATAAGTAGCACTCATATTTCGAAATTCATCGGTATCCATAAAGGCTTCAATGCATTCATAATCATAATTTATACCTGACTCTTTACCTTCATTGTTCTCCCATCCTTCAGCGTTCTCCTTAATCCGATCAAGAAGATCCCACCTAGCTTCAACCTCCTTGCTTGTGAAAGATCCCTCCGAACATGCGTCCAGATAGTCCTTATGTTGTCCTGAAAGCCTCGCATAAAAATTGTTAACAATAACATTATGGGGGAGCTCATGAATGGGACATTTGAGCATTGGTGACTTCAATCTCCCCCACGCTTGAGAAATACTCTCTCCATCACGAGGATAAAAGTTATAAATATAATTCCTATCAATATGCACTTCATGAGGAGGATAAAATTTAGAATAAAAGAGAGATGCAATTTCCTCCCATCCAAGAGAATGACTATTCTCCAACAATTTATACCAATGCGCCGCTTTACCAGACAGCGAAACAGAGAATAGCTTCTTCCTCACTTCATCCATAGAGATACCTGCACACTTGAATAGCCCGCATAATTCATGCAAAAACAGTAAATGATCTCCAGGATGGACAGTCCCATCCCCTTTATAGCGGTTATCCATAACGCGTTCAATAATTTTCATAGGTATTTTATACGGAATACTTTCAGCAGGTGGATTTAAAATATCAGAAGCATCATTAGAGTTATCGCATATGGGAGATAAAGCATTATCAGAGTAAAATAGTTCTTCCAAAGCTGAGGAGCAAAAAAGATTATTTTTATATAAACTAGCTTCCCCAAGCTTAGACTTATCCATAGTATTAGCAACAATGGTGTTCAAACTATTCATGCTAACATGTTCCATGGGTTTTTTAATTTTTGGATCAAACCATCCATGTCTTAAATCTGGAAATAAAGTAAGAAGCTCATTGTTGTCCATCATGCCTAACTAGTGTAAACAAGAAACAAAAAGTTGCAATTGCAGGATCTAAAGGAAATAGCTTCGAGCACAAACACAATGGCGCCAGAAAAGTACTGTTACCTGGAACCGGAGTATGAGTGCCTTTTACCTTTCCTCCCCGGCAACGGCGCCAGAAAAGTGCTTGATGTCTACGGGAGCTTCTATTCTTGTAGACAGTGTTGGGCCTCCAAGAGCAGAGGTTTGTAGAACAGCAGCAAGTTTCCCTTAAGTGGATCACCCAAGGTTTATCGATCTCAGGGAGGAAGAGGTCAAAGATATCCCTCTCAAGCAACCCTGCAACCACAAAGCAAGAAGTCTCTTGTGTCCCCAACACACCTAATACAATAGGTGCACTAGTTCGGCGAAGAGATAGTGAGGTACAAGTAATATGGATGAGTATGAGTGATAATAGCAATCTGAATGAAATATGGCAGCGAGTAAACATTCAACAAAACAGTAAACAAACGGAGATTCGATGCTTGGAAGCAAGGCCCAGGGATCCTGCTTTCACTAGTGGACACTCTCAACAATGATCACATAACAGGACTACTCTACACCCTCTTGTTGGATGATGAACACCACTAACTGTGTAGGATTACACGAACCCTCAAAGCCGGAGTTAACAAGCTCCACAATATTCAATGTTCATATTTAAATAACCTTAGAGTGTAAGATAGATCAACACAATCACACCGAGAACTAACATAGCATGCACACTGTCACCATCACACTATGAAGGAGGCATAGATCACATCAATACTATCATAGCAATAGTTAACTTCATAATCCACAAGAGATTACAATCATAGCCTACGCCAAGTACTAACACGGATGCACACACTGTCACCATTACACCGTGCAGGAGGAATAGAGTACTTTAATAACATCACTAGAGTAGCACATAGATAATATTCAACTTGATCACAAAGAGAGAGAGATGAACCACATAGCTACAGCGGAGCCCTCAGCCCCGGGGGTGAATTACTCCCTCCTCATCATGGAGGCAGCGATGGCGGTGAAGATGGCGGTGGAGACGGCGGTGGAGATGGCTCCGGGGGCAATTCCCCGTCCCGGCAGGGTGCCAGAACAGCGACTTCTGTCCCCCGAATTGGACTTTCGCGATGGCGGCGGCTCTGGATGGTTTTCTCTGTTTCCGTCGAACTGGTCGATGTTTTTAGGTCAGGGACGATTATATAGGCGGAGAGTCGGAGTCGGAGGGGCCACGGGGTGCCCAGATGATAGGGGGCGCGCCCCCCCTTGGGCCGCGCCGCCCTGTGGGCTGGGGCCCCCCTGGCACCCCTCTGGCCTTTCTCCGGTGCTCTGGAAGCTTCGCGTATTTCTAAGACTTTCGGTGTTGATTTCGTCCGATTCCGAAAATATTTCCTTACTAGGATTTCTGAAACCAAAAACAGCAGAAAACAGCAACTGGCCTTTCGGCATCTCGTCAATAGGTTAGTTCCGGAAAACGCATAATAATGACATAAAGTGTGAACAAAACATGTTGGTATTGTCATAAAACAAGCATGGAACATCAGAAATTATAGATACGTTGGAGACGTATCACTTCCTGACCTTCGATCAGTCCCTCTTCCTGAACTAGAGAATGAATGAGTTTCTTTCTATGTCGACCATTGGTGACGATATGAAAGTATCTCGTATTCGAATCTCCTTCCAACATGAACTGGGCCTTAGACCTCTGGTACCACTTGAGTTCGTCCTCACGAAGGAAGCCGGCTAACTTTGTATTATATTGACTTTTAAGGTCAATCTCATGCGTAGTCAGCGGTCGTTCCTCGGCGAGTACCTCTAAGTCATCAATATAAGATGATAGGCTGAGTTTCTCTTGTTTGAGCTGCCCTATCATGTGTCTAGCCCACCCTCCAAGGTATCTACATATCGAACGTAGTTTGTTATTCCACCTTTGGATTGGGGTGTTCCCAGCAACCGGCTTGTCCCAAATAATTCTAACCATATCCAAAAATTCATCCCGATTAAGCCATTCAAGTTCAAATTTAAATGGACGTCTACGTTGCAGCAATGGCTTCCCAGTAGATAATAAAATTGGAGCATGATCTAACAACTTCAATCCGAGAAAGAACTCGTACAGAGACTAGAGGGAATAAATTCCCAATCTGAGTCCATCAATACTCGATCTAATTTCTCGTTAGTAGGCTCCGGGAGACTGTTTGCCCAAGTAAACTGTCTCCCAACCATTGTAACCTCTCTCAAATCCAGACTGTCAATAACAACATTGAATAAGAAAGGCTAATGGGTGTCAAATCTGCCCATACTCTTCTCCTGAGGGCATCTAAGCAAGTTAAAATCTCCGCCTATAATGATAGGATGCGGATTGTCCTTTGCTAGATTAACCAACTCACGAAGAAAATCAGCCTTATCAACATACTGGGCAGCCCGATAGACAGAAACCAAACTCCACATGAAGTTATCAGATTTATTCCGGTGTAAAGTTTAATATGAAAATCACCTCCAGAATTATCCAAAATTTCCTAGTCTTAATTTGGATCCCAACTAATAAGCCATCAGAACGCCCCCGAGGCGGGCGGGATACCCAAACAAAGTCCTCCCCACGAAAAGGCGATTTAGAAAACTTGTTGAATAATTCTGTTTGCCCATCTCTGAAATAAGCAACAAAATCTAAAGCATGTTTCCCAATATTTTCAGCAATGTGTAAGTGTTTAGCTAAGTCCTTCGGACTTCTGCTATTCTTAAACATGCCATGCATTTGGAAACAATGGGAGATTTAGTCGCTAATTTAGTAAATGTTTTAACCTTCATGTGGTGCTTTTGGAAATCTAGGAATGAGCAGTTATTTAATAGAAAACAAGGATACCCAACACATGTATATTCATCAAATGGCTAATGCTCTAACCTAGAATTTGGAGATGGCAAATGTCTTGTAGGGATAAAATTCAGAGAAAAATGTCACAGCAAAGAAGCAATATTTACTGAGCAAGCAAGAAGCCAATTTCAGGGGCAAAGTCATCTACCTCCCCAGGTCAATCCATAAACTCTGATCTGATAATTACAGGATCCAATATCTTCTCGGATGCGGCATGGAAAACAAAGACTGCACTAGGATTGGCGTCGGCCGCAGCCACTGGAGTAGGCATACACTTTCAGATACAAGAGCAAGATTTCAAAGCTATCATGACGATTCAGGCTTCCATTCACACAACCTCTTCGGTGCTACATGCAGAAGCAGAGGCGCTACTTCTGGCTGCTATGATTGCTTCGAGACTTCCTCTACAACAACATATTAGAGATAGAGATAGATTCGGTTTACATGTTATGTAGTAGTTGATACAAACACCTCATGTAACCTTCTATATATACAAGATATGAGGGCCTCGGAGAATCAACCGAGTAGACCCGTTGCATCTACATGTTCTCTACTTTTACATGGTATCAGGCCGCCTTCTTCGCCGCCTCCACTAGTCGCCGATCGGAAGCCGAGATCGCTCTGTCCCCATTGCCCGCCGCACCACCGCTGCCATGGCGTCTCCCTCATCCGTTCATCCGCAATACCACCTGGGCGCCCCGCCCTCCGACAAGCTCACCCGCAACAACTACCCAGGATGGCGTGCACAAGTCCTCCCGCCGATCTGTGGCGCTCGCCTCGTCGGTCTGCTCACCGGAATCGATGCCGAGCCCCCAGAAGTCCTGGAAACCAAACCAGCAGACAAGGACGCCGACAAACCGGCGGAAATAACCCGGCATACGACGACTGGACCGCTCGTGATCAGATCGTCCTTGGGTATCTCCTCCAATCCCTCTCCTCTGAAGTCCTACCGCATGTTCAGAGGATTGAGCACGCCGCCGGAGTCTGGCAGGCCATCGAGGAGATGTTCGCCTCTCAAAGCGAGTCCAAGATCACGAATCTACGGATCACCCTGGCGAATACAAAGAAAAACAATGATTCTACTGCGACGTTCCTCACCAAGATGCAGGTGATCGTCGATGAGCTTGCCTCTGCAGGCTGTCCGGTGCCCACACGCGAGCATGTCTCCTTCATCCTCGCCGGTCTCGGACTGAGTTACAACTTGTTGGTTGCTGCCCTCGGTGTCGTTACGACGCCGATATCCCTTGCCAACCTCTATGCCCAGCTCCAAGCATATGATGAGCGCCAGGCTATGCTAGCTGGTCCGTCCGAAATGACCTTCGAGACCAGCGCAAATCTTGCATCTCGCCAGCAGCGCCAATACGGACAACAGTCCAACAACCGCACCCGCGGTGACCGCGGTGATCGCCGTTCTGAGGGTCGGGATGATCGACGTGCATACAGCAACTACTCTGATGACCGGTCGCAGCAGTCTGGACGTGGTGGTGGTCGTGCGCAAGGAGGAGGCCGTGGCCGTGGTCATCGCCGCACCACGCCGTGGGTCGATGTCACGTGCCAAATCTGCGGACGTGATGGACATCCTGCCAAGGACTGCTGGTACCGATGGACTGATGGTGATGACGACTCCTTCGAAGGAAAAGGAGCTCATGTTGCTTCCTATGGCATAGACACAAATTGGTATTCTGACACCGGTGCAACGCATCATATCACCAGCGAGCTCAACAATTTGACCGTTCGAGACAACTACCAGGGCTCTGACAAGGTCAACACTGCAAACGGGCAAGGTATGGAAATTTCCCATGTTGGTCATTCTATTGTTCATCACCCTGCTCGAAATTTCCATATTCGCAACATCCTTCATGTTCCCACCGCCTCTAGAAACCTACTATATGTACATCGTTTCACCCTTGATAATGGTGTCTTCATCGAGTTTCATCCGTTTTTCTTTTTGATCAAGGATCAGGTCACCCAAGCAATTCTTCATAGAGGCCGATGTGTTGGTGGACTCTACCCCTTTATTTCCTCCCTGGTGTCCCCTCAAGATTCAAAGCATGCCTTCGTCGTCGTCAAGCCCTCACAAGACAAGTGGCATAGTCGCCTAGGTCATCCATCTATAGTGATTGTTAGACAAGTTGTTAGCAAAAATAATCTCCCTTGTAGTAGTCAGTCTTCCTTAGAGTCTATTTGTGATTCCTGTCAGCAAGCTAAAAGTCATCAGCTACCTTACCCTATTTTCACGAGTGTATCTTCAGCTCCCTTACAATTAGTTTTTACTGATGTATGGGGTCATGCACCTACTTCTGTTGGTCGCCATAACTACTATATAAGTTTTATTGATGATTATAGTAAATTCACCTGGATCTATTTACTCAAAAAGAAGTCTGATGCGTTTGATGCTTTTGTCAATTTTCAAAAACTTGTTGAAAGGAAACTTGATCGAAAAATCCTTACTGTACAATCTGACTGGGGAGGAGAATATGTCAAGCTTAATTCTCTTTTTCAGTCTCAAGGCATTTCCCATCTAATCTCTTGTCCTCATGCTCATCAGCAAAATGGTGCTGCTGAACGCAAACACCGTCACATTGTTGAAGTTGGCTGGTCTCTCCTTGCTCATGCTCATATGCCTCTGAAATTTTGGGATGAAGCCTTTCTTACTGCCACTTATCTCATCAATATGTTACCTAGCAAGGTTATTCATAATGACACCCATGTGCATCGTCTCTTTGGTACTCAACCAGACTATCAATCCCTGCGTGTGTTTGGCTGTGCCTGTTGGCCCAATCTGCATCCATATAACCAACGCAAACTTGCTTTTCGCTCCAAGGAATGTGTCTTTCTAGGATATAGTCCTCGCCATAAGGGAGTTAAATGTCTAGAGGTTGCCACGGGTCGTGTGTATGTCTTTCGCGATGTTGTCTTTGATGAGATCGTGTTCCCCTTTCAAACTCTTCACCCAAATGTCGGTGCTCTTCTCCGTCGCGAGATCCTCTTACTTGATTCATCTCTTCTCAATTTTGATCAAGGGGGTGACAATACTAATGATTCACGTGCGGATAATTTTCCTACTAATCCTGTGCCTAGTTCTCCTTGTTGTGTTTCTCAGGAAAATACAGGTCATCAGCTGGCTACAGGGAAAATTTGGCCCAAAACGGAGAAAATCTGACTCAAAACAGCTCACATGAAATATCGGCAGAAGAGGACGAGGGCGCGGGACACGGTGCAGATTTTCTGACAGAATCGGCATCCTCCTCGGATCATGCGTCATCGGATCGCGCGCCGACCGCGTCGGACGCGTCACCTGCGTCGCCTGCAGCGATGTCTCACTCGTCGCGTGCGCGTGGAGACCACGTCGGCCCCTCACGCGCGACAGCTACTCCGGGATTCTCTGCGCGTGTAGCCTCCCCGCCTCACCCTCCACACACGGCCACACCGGTGGTCACTGGATCTTCTGTGTCACGCGGGATCAGCACAGCAGCAGCAGAAGATTCCTCCAGCGTGTCTCCTGGTGGCGGATCCTCTGTGCCCTCTTCAAGCGTAGCCCAACCTGTGCAACAGCAGAACGTCCGCCGATCTACACGCTCCCGACAGCCTCGCAAGTACACCGACGGTACAGTACCATGGTGCCTCTTGTCTACTGTTGCTGAACCGCAAAATGTGCAAAGTGAGTTGGCTATTCCGCAATGGAAAGAAGCTATGGATGAAGAATATGGTGCTCTCATGCGAAATAAAACATGGAAACTTGTTCCTCCACGCTCAGGTGTTAATGTTGTTGACTGCAGATGGATATACAAGATCAAGCAAAAGGCCGATGGTTCTGTTGATAGATATAAAGCTCGTCTTGTTGCCAAAGGGTTCAAACAAAGATTTGGTATTGACTATGAGGACACATTTAGTCCAGTTGTTAAAATTGCGACTGTCAGGTTAGTTCTCGTTGTTTCTGTGTCACGGGGATGGAGTTTGCGACAGTTGGATGTCAAGAACGCGTTTCTTCATGGTATTCTCGAAGAAGAGGTCTACATGAGACAACCTCCTGGTTATGAAGATAGAGGGAAACAGAACTATATTTGCAAGCTTGAAAAGGCGCTATATGGACTTAAACAAGCGCCTAGGGCTTGGTATGCCCGGTTGAGTTCTCAGCTTATTAAACTTGGGTTTGTTGCTTCCAAGTCTGATACCTCATTATTTATATATTGCAAGCGTCGTGTCACCGTCTACATGCTCATATATGTTGATGATATCATTGTGGCCAGTTCTTCAGAGCAAGCGACTCAGGCATTTTTAAAAGATCTCAGCAAAGAATTTGCATTGAAGGATCTTGGTAGTCTCCATTATTTCTTGGGCATAGAAGTTCATCAAGTTGCTGATGGTTTGCTTCTCAACCAGTCAAAGTATGCTCAAGATGTGCTGAAACGTGCAGGTATGAAACAATGTACAGGTGTGCCTACGCCATTGTCATCTTCTGAAAAGATCACTGCATATGGGGGAGATTTGCTAGGTCCTGAGGATTCTACAAGCTATAGGAGTATGGTTGGTGCTTTGCAATACCTTACTCTTACCCTCCCTGATATAGCATATGCAGTGAATAAGATTTGTCAATACCTACATGCACCCACTACAGTTCATTGGACAGCTGCTAAAAGGATACTGAGATATATCTGTTATCACCAGATTTTAACCAAGTCAGGAGGTGGGCCGTGATTGAGATGGGCTTGGAGAATATACGCGGGAAATATTCATGAATCGGCCTCGTGCAAGAGTTTGGGCTAGATTGCCCGTGTATCTGTAAATTATAGTAGGTTACGTGTCGGTTAGAATTAAAAGATAGAGTTTAGCTCGTGCACGGTTGGGATTATTCCCAAGTTAGAAAGTCTACGGACTATAAATATGTATCTAGGGTTATTGAGAAAGGAGGACGATCACGTTCACAACAAACCAATCTAGGCGCATCGCCACCCCTTGTTTCGAGGGTTTCTTCCGGGTAAGCGCTATGCTCCCTAGATCGCATCTTGCGATCTAGGCAGTATCTTGTTTATTCGTTGTTCATCTGTTGCTCGTACTGAAGCCTTTTTGATGGCGAGAAACACCATTATCATAGATATATTAGGGTTTGCATCGATATTTACTTGATGTATTCGCTTAGCTTTGCCATCCCTAGTTATCTAGCTGTCCTTACACCTATCTTAGGTGTAAGGACAGCACCTTGCTTAGTCTTTATTTGGTAGATCCGATCTATTACGATTGTTCCTTGTTCTTCAAGGGTTAGTTTGATATCCATATGGTTAGGCCTTGCAAATGGATTGAAGGATCCAGTAGGGCGTGAGGTACGGTTTGCTGATCCTAGACGGGATGTTCCGAGGATCAACTACATGTTGGTTTTTAGGCCTTTTCTAGGGTTAATTTTCCGTCATCTTTCGTACCTGCCAGGCTCAATTACGTGCAAGATGTTCCGGTTGTGTGGTGAAAACCCTAAATCGTCGTAGATCGTTTTAGCTTAGTATTGATCAAGCAGGACCACCATGTTATCGTAGATCCAATACGAATCATGGGTGGATCGGCTCCATGAGCCGATTCGCAGGATAACCTGAGAGTCGATCGAGGCTCGTATTTAATGTTTACGTGTATGCCATGCAGGAAACTATTCGAAGCAATCCATCACCTTCCTGACCAGGTATAGGTCAGGTGGCACGCCCTTGCACCAGCTTGGACGTGTGCCGGAGCATTGCGGGCCGTCGCCCGAGGGACCACGGCCCACCAGCAGTCCTGGGAGCCTCCCGGCTCTACGTGTTGCCCGTCGCTGCTCGCCGGTGGGTTTTGGTGGTCAACACATTCTGGCACGCCCGGTGGGACGTTCTTCTACATCAACTGCATCAACGTCTGCATCAGGGATGGCGGAAGACCCAGTCACATACGAAGATCTGACTGAGGAGTACAAGAAGAAGTATGACGAGATCAAAGCTCTCTTCGAAGCCGACCTCATCGGCTCATTCCAGAGGACCCGCTCACACGGCATTAGGTGGAAAGGGTTCTCAGCTGAAGGCGCTCTCGATGAAGTGGATCTGTCTACTTCTTCAGAAGAACGCACCAGAGCTCTACGCCAGGAAGTTAACTACATGGTAGCTCATTCGCTACACCGTCATTCCGAGAGCCTGGTGAACGCTTTCGAGCGCGTTGCGCTTCGCGTGGTCCAGGAAATCATGAAGCATCAGTATTCTCCGTCAGGACCTACACTAAGGACTCACCAAGGAGAGATGCCGCTCTACACCAGACCGCAGCTGCCGTTCTCGCTAGCAGCTCCAGAGCCGCCGGGTTCACCGGCGTTCGTCGTCTACAAGATTGGAGGCGACCCTGCTGATTACCAGTTCATGCTGGAACCGCCTAAGGAAATCCCGCATGGATACACATGCATGTACGTGCCAGACTGCAACAACTTGGTGCGCACGAACCAGACTACAGCAGGAGGAATTTCTGGAGCCACAAGAGGAATTTCTGGAGCCACAGGAGCAATTACTAGAGGAGACGCCGATAAGCAGGCGTGGCTGGCTAAATACGCCACCCCAACAGATCAGAAAAATTCAACCCCTGCAGCTCCTACAGTGTACCAGATCAGCGCAATCTTGAGAGACCAGTTCGGCATGGTGCCGAAAAGAAGGGCAATCGGCTATTCCAAGCCGTACCCCAACGAGTATGATGTGATTCCACTGCCGCCCAAGTATCGGCTCCCTGAGTTCTCAAAGTTTAGTGGCTCAGAAGGCTCTAGTTCAATTGAGCATGTGAGCCGATATTTGGCACAGTTGGGCATGATCTCAGCATCAGACCCGCTACGCGTAAGGTTTTTTGCGCAGTCTGTCACGGGATCGGCTTTTGGATGGTACACCTCGTTGCCACCAGATTCAATCCGGACGTGGAAGCAGATGGAAGAGCAGTTCCACATGCAATATCATTCAGAAGCTTCCGAGGCTGGCATTGCCGATCTGGCACAAGTACGATAGAGGCGCGGAGAAACAGTGTCAGAATACATTCAGCGCTTCAGGGACGTGAGGAACCGATGTTATTCGGCTCGTTTGAATGAGAAAGAAGCGGTTGATCTGGCAGTGGTAGGTCTCGCGTCGCCGATCAAGGACATGGCTTCCCAAGAGGAGTACACTTCACTGGCGCATATGGTTCAAAAACTTTCATTGTATGAACAGCGCCACCCAGAGTTGTACCAGGACAAATTCAAACGCGCGATAAGCCTGGTTGAGACAGAAGAGGATGAAGACTCGCAGGAGACCAGGAAGTAGCCGTGGCTGAATGGGCTCGGGGGCAAACCCCGTGTCCTGCAAGTGGGTTAAACCACAAGGTCCTGCAAAAGGGTTTGACTTCGACGTAAGTAAAGCTGAGCAGATTTTCGATCTTTTGCTTAAGGAGAAGCAGCTGAAGTTACCCGAAGGCCATAGAATCCCCACGGTACAAGAGATGAACGGAAGGCCATACTGTAAGTGGCATCATTCGTTCACCCATACCACCAGCGACTGCAAAGTGTTGCGTCAGCAGATCCAAATGGCGATAGAACAAGGCCGCCTGATTTTCAGCCAGTATGCCATGAAAGTGGACACGCAACCGTTCCTTGCCGTCAACATGGTGGAGTACAGTTACCCTACGAGGCGTCAGCCAGATTTCTCGTTCAGTATTAACATGGCAGGGCCTGTATACCACCCTGGCAAGGACAAAGAAGAGAGCAGTCGTGCTCGTGGTAAGGACAAGGAGGAGGCCGGTTCACGCGACCGACCCCGATATGATGACAAACGGTACATCACCGAGGAACAAGTGAGAAGCGTGCGGTACCAACGGCCACTCTCCGAGCACCTTCTTAACAAATATGAGCGTCAATATGACCAACGCCGGCGGTATGACACGGCTGACGAAAGAGATCGTCGGCTTAACGTCAACGATAGAAAATATCATCGGTATGATAGAGACGACGAAGGATATGAGCGTCGCGCTAAGGGAAGGTCAAGAGAGCAAGAAGACATGGACCGACACTGGGATTGTCCCTTCTTTAAACACTGCTGGGACTCAGGAATGAGCCGATTGCCTACAATCGAAAGCTGCCCAGAATGTAGACCAAAGAAGAAGGACGCCGGAGACGTGTCAGTGTTCAAACGTCTAGGGCCTCTCCCATCTCGGAACAAACAAGCTGAGTCCTCTCGAGTGGAAGATCTCGAGGAGTTGGAAGATGAAGAAGAAGAAGAAGAAGAAGAAGAAGATAGATACAACCGACCAAGGTGGTGCCCTGATGGACTCAGCCACTCTCAGAAGCGTAGGGTGCAGCGGCTACATAGTTTGGAGGGAGCCGAGAGGTTATACCTGCACACGCTGAGAAAGGCGCGGCCCGATCTGGCCGTGAAAATTCAGCAAACTTTGGACGAAGAGGGTCGTCCACAGAAGAAAGAGTGGCGCCCCAAACCAAAGAAAGCCGATGATCAGACATCGGCTAGCACAAACATGGTGTTCATACTTCCGTCGGAGTTTTGTGCACCAAGAGCAGAAGAGGCATCTGTAGCACAACTTGACTGCGGCCCACGGCTAGTTATCTTTGAGAAGCTGCGAGAAAGGAGCTACAGACACCTAAAGGCCCTGTACTTGAAAGGTTATATCAACGGGCAGCCTGTCAACAAGATGTTGGTTGACACGGGAGCGGCAGTCAATATAATGCCGTACTCCATGCTACGTCGCCTGGGACGCTCTAGCGCGGATCTGATCAAAACCAACGTCACATTGAGCGACTTCAACGGCCAAGAATCAGAAGCGCAAGGTGTTCTAAGAGTGGATCTGACTGTAGGCCGCAAAACCATCCCCACGTCATTCTTCATCGTCGACAGCAAAAGCACCTACGTTGTCCTGCTAGGGAGGGATTGGATTCACGCCAACTGCTGCATTCCGTCCACAATGCACCAATGCTTGATACAGTGGGATGGAGATGAAGTGGAGGTCGTCCATGCAGATGACTCAGCCGAAATCTCAACGGCTGGCATGAACATTTGGGATGCGGTAGACCAAGAGCCACTCTCTGGAGTCAGTTTGGACGGCTGTGAGCGCATCGAAGTGACAAAAAACGGGGTGAGGCTGGTCTTATCCACCGGCCTGACAGTATAGCAAGAGCAAAGTCTATGGACGTACGTAACAAGGCCGATCCCTGTGATCGGCCCCAAAAAATAAGAAGTAATGATCTCAACACAAGCATGTCACGTAGATATAGTAGACCACAAACAAGATGTAAACCTTCATTGAGCAATGCAATCAAAATGGGGGCCGATTCCAGCAATCGGCCCATATTATCCTCGCCATACGTTTTGCCTGTGTTGAGCATCGATCTAGCAGGTGACGGAAAGCTAGGGTATGGGTTTACATCGGCTGATGAGCTAGAACAGGTTGACATTGGTCCTGGGGATAAGCCACGACCAACTTTTATCAGCAAAAAGTTAGATCCGCACTTGAGGAGCCTGATGATAGCTCTGTTGAAAGAATACCCAGATTGCTTT
This sequence comes from Lolium perenne, assembly GCF_019359855.2. Lineage (NCBI taxonomy): Eukaryota > Viridiplantae > Streptophyta > Magnoliopsida > Poales > Poaceae > Lolium > Lolium perenne. The sequence goes on along the minus strand of NC_067246.2, from coordinate 185,441,653 downwards.
GCATGGGATTACATAGAGATGCCTGGGTTAGATAGGAGCATAATTAAGCATCGGCTCCCTCTCAAGAAAGGATTTCGGCCGTTCCAGCAACGAGCACGTCAGAAGAAGGCCAAAATTCTTGAAGAAGTCAAAAAAGAAATCAAGAAAGTGTTGGATGCCGGGTTCATCAAGCCATACAGACAGGATGACTGGAGAGCCGATATCTTCAACTACGTGAAAGATTCGGCTCGGGGGGCACCTAAACGGAGCATACATGGACAGTGAAACATGGGGGCCTATGCATAAAAAATCGGCCAGTAAAAAAACAAGTAAATGTCATACAAATCATAGCCGATGCACAGACATCGACTTCAGAATAAAAAAGCCGATGCATAGCCATCGACTCTAGAGGAAAAGCTCGATTGAGCAGTTATCAGCAGTTATCAGATTACAAAGGGAGGCTCTACTGAAGGAATGCACTAAGGGCACGAAGGGCGTCAGCACGGACACGATCCACCTCGGCGATCTCGGCCTCATCATCCTCGTCCTTGCATGTCACCAGCTGGCTGTTCAGGGCGCGTAGTTCAGCCAGATCAGTCTTCAGTTCAGCTTTGAGGCCTTCTGCTTCCTCTCGGGAGCGGGCAATAAGAGCTTCCTTATCTTGGATAAGCTGTTTGGTTACCCTGACCCTCTCTTCAAGGTTCTCTAGTTCCTTGTGCAGGTTCTCGAGTTCGGTGCTGCTGACAGAAGTGTCAGTTTTGGTGTCCAGGGCAGCCTTTTTATCATTAAGCCATTGATACTTGTCTGCAATATCGGCCTTTAGCGGGAGCTGGGCGTGGCGAAGGTCAATTCTCTGACGAGCCAACTTCACCCTTGACCTGAAGGCTGACAGAGTCACGACTGGCCAGAGTTTCACCTGCAGTGTCACCGGGAGATGGGGCTGAATGTCTTCAAGAATGCCCTTTACCTCCTCGGGGTTTTCAATCAATGTCTCAATTGAAGAGGAGAGCAAAGCCCTGAGACGCTGGAGTTGTCCATGGGTAGTGCTGGGTCCTGGCTCTTCACTGGCCCTGGAAGTAGCTGGTTCGATGGACTCAGGGTCGAACGTCAGCAAGCTTGAGAGGTCATAACCCTGACAGACAAACAAGAACAGCGTCAGCATGCAGCAAAAGAAAAGGGTAGAGCCAAGGGAATGGAGTGTACCTCTCCTAAGACCGGAGGGACAGCCGATGTTGTGGTGATCGGCTTTTCTGTGGGCTTGGCTAGGTTGGCCACCTTGTCAGCCGCGCTCTTTGAAGTCGCTAGGTCCAGGGTGGTGGATGGCATCAGTACCTCCTCGACGTCCCCACTAGAAGTGTCATCAGTCTACAAAGGAAGTGGTCAGCCGAGGCGAGTAACGATGGGTTGGTATGAAATATGAGCCAGGGGAATAATTACATTTGAAACCTCCTGGCTTGGTGAAGAAGCTTGCGGTTCTTTGCGAGCTCTCTTGACGCATCGGCTCTTGGTGCGCAGCCCTGTTCTGATGGGAGCTTGGGAGGAAGCAGGTTCAGGAGCTGACCTTTTCTTGGAAGCCGACGGTGGCAAGTCTGGTTGGCTCTGCGTGGTGGTTTTCCCAGAGTTGCCCGAGCTGGGATTCTCTCGACTGGACTGTGTCTCCTCGCTAGAGTTTTCTTCAGTAGAGGTCTGTGAAAGAAATACAAGCATGTTGCAAAAACCTGGAAAGGTGGATGAAATTAACCAAGGCATGGATCAGCTTACGTGCAAACTTTCTTGAGCGGGGGTAGGGTTTTGGCGCTTCAAGGTCTTCCTGGCAGCTACTTTCCTTACTGCTTTTCTCGCCTTGATTGAGGCTCGGGGGGCAGCTGGCCCAGAAGATGCTGTGCTCTTAGGAGCCGATTTTGGCGGAATCGGCTGACTCTGCATCACAACCTTCTTCAAGGGTGGTGAGCTCTTGCAGAAGAGAACCACTGGAGCCGGGGGAAGGAACTTGAAGGAGGAGCCATCCTCATGTACAGGTTCTGGACCATCTTGTTGCTGCAAGGAAACAGAGTCAGGTTACAAACAATCATTATGAACCACTGCAAGAAATTTGTGAGTAGTGGTACCTGTTCTGCAGGGATATCATATTCAGCATCAAGTTGTTTCAGCAACGGTCCTAGAGCTCTCCTAAAGGCGTGGGTCTTCCACATTGACCACCAGGTCTCAAAGCCATCGGTTGACGAGATGAAATGGAGGTTGTGAGGGATTGGAATTGCTAGAGCATCAAAGAAGGAGTAACACCTTTGGCCGGTGAGGACATCAGGCAACTCGGCTCTACTTTCTGTCAAGTGGTGAAGGAACAAGTGTGGAGACACCTGCCCAAGACCGAACTGCCGGGCTACTACGACCGGCTGGTAAGACTCATAACCAGGTTTGATGATCCTGTTAGAGGTGCTCATGCCAACTGGAAGGAAGCAGGGACGGATCATAATGGAATACAAGTGCCGAGTGCTAGGGTCATCGGCAAAGCTGTCTAGCCTGAAGGAGACTGGATTTTCAAAATCTCCAGATTTGGTGTAAGGAAAGAACAGGGGATTGTCCAGGCCCTGAAAGAAAATCCTGAACCATTCTGATGCTTCCTTAGGGATCAGTTTGCTGCCTGGAAGGCTATACAGAGCTTGGCCGTAGCTAGTGCGTCGGATCTGCTTCCCATTAGCATTTGGGAAGGTGCAAGTGGCCAAAGGTGGAGAGTTTGGGATCTGGTTCTGGAAGTACAGCTGAGCCCATAGCTGAATAAACCACCAGGGGCCTCCTGTTTTAACTGTCTTTTGGGAGAACAGTTTGACAGACATCAGTTGGAGAGATTGATAGACCTCTCCAAGGAATAGTTTGCCGATGCCAGGCTGAGTGCCTTTGGCAAGCTCATAGGCCAGGGAAAGGTAATTGTTGGTTGGGGCGAGTGAAGGGCCACAGAATATGAAGTGTTCCAACCAGAAGTTCAGGAAGGCCGTGTGTTCTTTCTCTGTCACAGGGCCTTTGGTTTTCATGTAACGTCTAAGGTAGGCACCCCAGCTGGTACACTCTGTTTTGGAGGAGAGGGTGAAAGGAACCTTTGGCAGCATAAAAGCAGAAGGGCTTGGGGATGCAATGTCTAGACCTGTGATCATGGCCACGTCTAGCAGAGTTGGTGTCATAGGGTCATGGCCAAACATGAAGCAATTCAGTGCATCAGACCAAAAGTAGCCGATGGTTTTCAGAAGGTTCTCGTTCTTCTCAAGGGGAGACAATGATAATGACAAAGCATCGGCTATCCCTATAGTTTCCCATGTGGCATAGTGAGTTTTCGATACTCTACTGTACCATGCCACCCAACCCTCAGGAGGATTAGGCCAGGCTCGTAGGCAGTCGGCCCAAGAAGTCAGATCTAAGTTCTGGTTTACGAAGGGAATTCTATTGGCCTCGCATGAAATTAAATGGGCAGGACTCTCGGAAGAACAGGGACCAAGACAAAGAGAATTTGGGAGAGAAGGATGCGGCAGTAGAATGTCTGAAACCTAAAATTAATAACGAAATAGGACATTAATTCAGGTGTTTGCTGTTAATCCTAACATATACTCAGATGGCAAGGAGCGGTTAAGGATTACCTTCAGACCGGCGACCGAAGCATTGGCGTTGGATGATTCCGCCATTGGATTCGCTGCAGAGTTGATTTGGAGCGATTGAGATCTGAGATTCGTGTGGCCGCGAGTTGGATCTGTTCGAACGGCGATTTGGGGATCTGAGTTTACTCTCTCAGACGAAGGTTGCAGGTTACCGTTTGAATAGGCGACTGATTTGGCCTTACTCGCATTTTATGGTAGAGGCCGGTGCGATGCCATCGGCTCTTTGGGTGTTGACTGACTTTGACTATCGGCGAGATCAATTGGAAACACTTCTTCATTAATAAAGGGGTTTTTTTGCAATGAAGAGCCGATTGCTCAAGGAAGGAAGAACAAAAGAAGAGCCGATTGCTCAAGAAACTACTACTAGTCCTATGCTAGTAGTTCCTATTCTATGGGCCGTCGCTGGCCTCGTCGTCGCCGTCATAGCTGCCGTCGGCACTGCTCCTGGCAAGCTCCTCGTCGCTGCTGCCGTAGCCCTCGGCAGAGGCTTCGTCCTCCTCCTCATCATCGTCGTCGTCCTCCCACCCGGCACGAAAGCGTTTTGCCGGTGGCTCGTCGGAGGAGGCGTCGTCCTCCTCTTCTTCCTCCTCGTCGAAGGGGGAGAAACTCGCCCAGGAGAAGAGGTCTTCCTCGCTCTCCGCTTCCAATTCCCCGTCGACGAGGAACCGGAGGTCCGCCTCCCCGTCGGTCAAGGACAAGTCGTCGTCTGACCCGACAGGGACGAGGGGTGCATCGTTCACCCTGACGGTGAAGTCCCACTCTTCGTCGTCCCAATGCTCGGGAGCTTCCTTCTCGTATTGCGCCATTAGGTCGTGCTCTGGTATCAGCTCACTGGAGGAGGAAGACTGGAAGGACAGGCCCGATGAGGCAGAGGAGGAGGAGGAGGAAGACATGGCTACAGTAGAAGGGGGTTTTTTGCCGATGGCTAGTACAGAGCAAGGGGATGAAGAGGCGAACTGTTCGGCGCGGTTAAATAAAGGGGATATAGTGGAGATTTAATGCCACAGCAGTTTCCGAGGAAGTGGTGCCAAAAAACTGTCAAATCGTGTAGAGAAGCTGAGAAGGCAAGGCATCATGATGAAAGGATACTGCGACGGTTCTGCTCTGCCACGACATGACCCTACGAAGAGAAAAACAGAGTGGTTTTGGAATTATCATTGCCAAAACCAGGGGGGCATGTGTTATCACCAGATTTTAACCAAGTCAGGAGGTGGGCCGTGATTGAGATGGGCTTGGAGAATATACGCGGGAAATATTCATGAATCGGCCTCGTGCAAGAGTTTGGGCTAGATTGCCCGTGTATCTGTAAATTATAGTAGGTTACGTGTTGGTTAGAATTAAAAGATAGAGTTTAGCTCGTGCACGGTTGGGATTATTCCCAAGTTAGAAAGTCTACGGACTATAAATATGTATCTAGGGTTATTGAGAAAGGAGGACGATCACGTTCACAACAAACCAATCTAGGCGCATCGCCACCCCTTGTTTCGAGGGTTTCTTCCGGGTAAGTGCTATGCTGCCTAGATCGCATCTTGCGATCTAGGCAGTATCTTGTTTCTTCGTTGTTCATGTGTTGCTCGTACTGAAGCCTTTTTGATGGCGAGCAACACCATTATCATAGATATATTAGGGTTTGCATCGATATTTACTTGATGTATTCGCTTAGCTTTGCTATCCCTAGATATCTAGCTGTCCTTACACCTATCTTAGGTGTAAGGACAGCACCTTGCTTAGTCTTTATTTGGTGGATCCGATCTGTTACGATTGTTCCTTGTTCTTCAAGGGTTAGTTTGATATCCATATGGTTAGGCCTTGCAAACGGATTGAAGGATCCAGTAGGGCGTGAGGTACGGTTTGCTGATCCTAGACAGGATGTTCCGAGGATCAACTACATGTTGGTTTTTAGGCCTTTTCTAGGGTTTATTTTCCGTCATCTTTCGTACCTGCCAGGCTCAATTACGTGCAAGATGTTCCGGTTGTGTGGTGAAAACCCTAAATCGTCGTAGATCGTTTTAGCTTAGTATTGATCAAGCAGGACCACCATGTTATCGTAGATCCAATACGAATCATGGGTGGATCGGCTCCATGAGCCGATTCGCAGGATAACCTGAGAGCCGATCGAGGCTCGTATTTAATGTTTACATGTATGCCATGCAGGAAACTAGTCGAAGCAATCCATCACCTTCCTGACCAGGTATAGGTCAGGTGGCACGCCCTTGCACCAGCTTGGACGTGTGCCGGAGCATTGCGGGCCGTCGCCCGAGGGACCAGGGCCCACCAGCAGTCCTGGGAGCCTCCCGGCTCTACGTGTTGCCCGTCGCTGCTCGCCGGTGGGTTTTGGTGGTCAACAATATCAGTGCCACAGTGGATATAGGACTGACTTTTATGCGATCTGGTTCTACATTGTTGAGTGCCTTTTCTGATGCAGACTGGGCTGGTTGTGTTCATGATCGCCGCTCAACTGGTGGTTTTGCTGTGTTTTATGGACCAAACTTGATTTCTTGGAGTGCTAAGAAGCAAGCAACTGTTTCTAGGTCCAGTACTGAAGCTGAATATAAAGCTGTGGCTGATGCCACGACAGAGATGATGTGGGTGCAGTGTTTACTTGCAGAACTTGGTATCAAGTTGACTCAAGCACCATGTCTTTGGTGTGATAATTTGGGAGCAACATATCTTTGTGCAAATCCGGTGTTCCATGCACGAGCCAAGCATATTGAGATAGATTTTCATTTTGTCAGAGAGAAGGTTAGAAGAGAACAGTTGGAGATTCGGTTTATCCCTTCCAAAGATCAAGTAGCAGATGGCTTCACTAAACCACTTCCTGTAAAAGCTTCTCTAGACTTTAGACATAATCTCAACTTGACGAAGTTGTGATTAAGGGAGGGTATTAGAGATAGAGATAGATTCGGTTTACATGTTATGTAGTAGTTGATACAAACACGTCATGTAACCTTCTATATATACAAAATATGAGGGCCTCGGAGAATCAACCGAGTAGACCCGTTGCATCTACCTGTTCTCTACTTTTACACAACATACATGTAGCATCTTGGCGGCAGCAGAAGCTTCACAATCGTCCAAGTTTGAGCAGGTTTCCTGGGAGATAAGGAAGCAGGTCGCTGAATATAGAAAGTTGATCGGATCTTCATCGGCAATATATCAAAAGAGACCTAAATTCAGTGGCTCACAACTGTGCCCACAAGGCTCTTACACAATCTGTGTCTAAGCCTATCTATATTTGCACTTCTTCAGCTCATAGAGGCTTCAAAGGTCCTATACTCTTAGCAATTCAGCAGATGCAATTCACATGCTTTGTAATACAGGCTGTAAACAGTCTATGAGTTGAATGAAATTTGGTACCTACGGTGCCTCAACTTGTTCAAAAAAAAGTGCTCATGCTCTTATGTCTGCCCTATTTAAAGCTCCAGTTATTAAAGAATTATGCATATCAATCTCGTGTTTACAATTTCTCATAATACACATACTACAGATATGTGCATACCAATCTTGTGTTTGTAATTTTTCAAAATAAGGTTGGAAGCTTTGTCATATGTTTTAGCTCTTATATTTATTTTCTCTGCGAATATAGGAATCGAGTTGCTGATTTTGCATCTCCCATCTTTATAACTTAGCAAACAACATAATCTATACAAAAAACAATCACAAGTTCTACAAAAATGTTAAGGTCATAGGCAAGAGGAGCCAAGAGATGACACCTAACTAAATTCAAGCTGTGGTGAATATGGTAAGCCGATGTTTTTACATGCATATTGATGTCAGTTCACAATTGTTAACCTCTTCTTTTGACATTATGCCACGGATTGTGTCACTTATAGTTATTTGTTCAGCGCTGCCTATTTTCAGGTTACTGCAACAAACCGATGCTGTGTCAGTAACTCAGTATACTTCGAAGACATATCAAGCCAACAAAAAAATGCATACTGCATCGGCTTGGTGTGTAGCTTCCATAGTTTTGGCTATGGAGTTTTGTTACTTGGTTCACCCTCAGCCCTCAACCTAGTGTGTTTTCATACCTTGCTGTTTTATTGCTCCACCCATGAGGATTGAGATCTCTTACCTCAACTTAATATTAGAGCCCTAAGAAATCAGATTTTGTATCCATTCATGGAGTGTTCATTCTAATATCAGTAGGCAAATTACTGTTTCCTTTCATCTATGGATCAAGTCCACAAAGAGAAATACATGTGTACTCATTATCCCTTTTCTTGCAATTTGATCTTTTCAGGATATTTGCAAGGGAATTCTCAAGAACATTAGACCTACCCTGCTGTGAAATGATGCTATGATGAAAACTAAAACTAAAATTTGGTTAGATAAGTTTTTGTTGATCTTTTCCAACAAACCAAATGACTTGGCGCTAATCATACAGAAAATGTGGTTATTGATTCTAACTAGAGGCAAAGGTATGTGGCCTCCGCACCATTTGGAAACTGCATTGCCACATGTTCAGATCAAGCCCGGCACGCATAAACTAGAACGAATAGTACAGGTACTAGTATTTCCTTGCATATAAAAATAATAAATGTGGGTCGTTTGATCTAAACAGAAGACACGAATAGAGGAGCCGATTCCATGTAACAAGCGGGTGGGTCAGGTAGCACCACCTGCTCAACCACCACACTCTCCATCATCTGGACGACATGGTGCATCGTCGGCCGGAGTGCTGGATTTGGCTCGATGCACCAGAACGCAACGCGCGCGAACCTCTCTACCCTCTCCAAGTCCGCTCCTGCGTCGTCGTCCTTGGGCAGTATAAGTTCAGTCCTCTGATTGCTAACCAACTGGCCCGCCCACCCAAACAACGTGACTGTCTCGCCCCCTCCCTGATCGAGCAACGGATCCTGGCACCTCCGGCAGCAGATCATCTCCAGCAGCACGACGCCGAAGCTGTACACGTCCGCCTTGGTGTCGATGCGCGCCTCGCTGCGGAACCACTCGGGTGCGATGTACCCGCGTGTGCCCCTGATGTTGGTCACGGTGGTGTGCACCTGCTGGTTGCCGAGTAGCTTGGAGATGCCGAAGTCCGTTATCTTGGGAGCGCACATGTCGTCCAACAGGATGTTGTCCGGCTTAATGTCGCAGTGGATGATCGGAGAAGCGCAGCCGTCGTGGAGGTACTCTATCCCTCTGGCGATGCCAAGCGCGGCCTCGGCGCGCCAGCTCCACGGCGGCCTCTCCGGCTTGAAGAGGAAGCTGCGGAGCGAGCCTCCTGGCATGAACTCCAGCACGAGCATCCGGTGCTTCCCCTCCTTGCAGTACCCGATCATGCGGACCAAGTTCCGGTGGTGGATCTGCCCGATTGACAGCACCTCGTTTGTGAACTCTCTCTCGCTGTACTCGTTCGAGTTAATCAGCCTCTTCACCGCGATGAGACGCGGCTGCTGCCAAGATTTTATTTTTCCTTGGTACACCTCGCCGAAGCTCCCTTTCCCCAGCAGTTTCTCGAAGCCGTTGGTAGCTTTGTGAAGCTCCTTCCAGCTGAAAGCTCTCACACTCAACAAGCCCTGGCTCTCTCTGTTCTTAGCGAGGTAGTGCTTTGCCACGAAGCCGCCGGCGATGGCCAGCAACACGAAGGCTACGCAAACTGTCACGGCTACTATTATTCTTGTCCTCGCCGACTGTCTCACGGCAGGACGATAGCTTGGCCGTACTTTAATCAGTGCCTTGGTCGTGACATCGCTCGCCTGCCGTCCGTTTGTCAGCGCCGCCACCTCCGCGCAGTCGGTTCCGCTGATCACTAACGCAGCAGTGCAGTAGCAGTCGTTGAGGCAGTAGTTCCGGCACTGGTCCTCCGTGACTGACGAGAACTTCTTGTAGTAGATCGATGTCTCCCAAGTGGTGTTGGGCAGCTCAACGAGCGTGTACTCACCAGTGCTGTTCTCGCCGTCGCAGCTCTGCGGCACGAACTCCGGCGTGCAACCGCTGTCCGTATGTTGCGGGTCGGCGTACGTGTACCCAACTGGGCACAGGCAGCGGAGCCGGTCCTTCTGCTCCGTACAGTACGACCCCGGGCCGCACAGGCCCTGCAGCCCGGACGTCCTCTTGTTGCAGCCGTCGCTGGGGAAGGCCCCCGACACGCTCCACGACGTGGTGTTGCCGCCGCCGTTCTTGGAGCGGACATAGACACGGACGATGCCGTCGGGGTCCATCCTGGCGAACTTGTAGGACTTGCTGGCGGTGTCGGCCGCCATGGGGGATATCAAGCTCTGGACGACGCCGCTGTGAAGAGTGTAGTTGAGGCCGCCCTGGTCGTCGAAGGTGACCGTGGTGTTACCGTCGGAGCTGTCAGTATGGGCCTGCCAGTAGGCGTTGTCCGGGCTGTTGCCGCTGAGAAGATCAACGTAGAGCACGACGTTGCCGTCCGTCTGGACGCCCATGCTGAACCGGCCGGTGTCGAACTCCGTGTCCGCGCGCCTGGAGATGAGCTTCCCCTGGGACCGAGAATCCATGGTCAAGGACTGGCCCGGCAACATCGTGTCCGTGGGGTACCAGAAGCTCTCCCACAGCACGCCGTCGCCGAGGAACCGGAGGTTGCCAGAGTCGAGGAGCACAAGCAGGGACCCACGCTCGAGGTTGGGGATCGGCGCCCTCCACAGCACCTTGTTGCCGCCGTTGGTGGTGTCGGTGAGCGCTAGCTGGCCGTCGGCGGTGACGCTGAGGACGGACTGCTCCGTGGCGAGGGCGACCGAGGACGACTGCTTGGCAAACCACACCACGGACTGCAGCTGGGAAGAGGTGCTGGTCTGACTCTGGCCGTCGCCTTCGTCGTCGTGGGAGCGGAACCATGTAGCGAGGAGGAACTTGCCCGAGTTGGACGCGTCGAGGGCGCGGAAGCCGAACGCGAAGACGCCGGACGGGCTGGTAATGTAGTTGGGTGGCATCATGGACACTCCGGCTGTGAGGTTGGTCGTCGGTGCAGCGGCTGCGAGCAACGACAGTGGTTGGTGGTGGTGCCCTAGCACGGCAAGGGATGCGGCGAGGAAGAGAGCTGGGCAAAATGATGCCATTGTGAGATGTTGGGCTCTGGCCACTTACCTTGGCTCTCTAGCCAGAAGCTGTTCTAATAATACCTCCAGTAGGATCGATGCGATGCGTGTGCACGCCCGTTTGAGCTGATTTTCGCGGAACATGCAGTGTACCGGGCACAAGACCCCCCGTGAAGTCTCCAACCTACGCCGTCTTTGACGGGCTCTTCGGCTCTTCCCGTCGTGTCCGCTTGTCGTGTTTTTTTCCCGCGATGTCTTATCCAGATAGTGGGCTTGACCTGTTGTCTTGGAGACTTGGACGGCCGGGGTCGTGGCGATAGTTCCTTGCTTGGAGTACTAGTACGTAATATTTCTGTTTTCTTGACCCAGGTGTCAACCTGTTGAGCACAGATGTAAAGCACAACTGACCATATGCATGCACTAGGTCTGCGTGACGGAAGGTCCACATGTGGAAATGTCGAAGAAGGATCTCAGACTGTCAGACCGACTATCCTACTTCAAAATCTTGCAAGCCTAGAAAACACCGACATAAATAGACACGAAGCATGCGTTTGTGACCGCGGAATCGAAAAATGCGTCTGCACCTAAGCCTAGCGGCTCGATGCATAGTAACCGAGCTGCCCATGGAGACACAAACGTGGTCCACATATGCGCCGCATTTGCATCTAGGCGGATGCTGCGCGGTCGTGCCGCAAGTCCGTGTTTGTTGTATCCCGGCCCGCTGGGCAATGACAGAGATAAGCAAACAAGTTATCATTACTATTGATTGGCCAAAAGGACTATCTTTATAGAGATGGTTAATCGAGTTAACCTAAAACTACGACGGCCGTCACCTGAGGGGCTGGCCTCGCCTGAGGTTGCATGTACGCCCGCCTCATGTCGACCGCGACGCCGCGAGCTTGCACCTTCGACTCCAGAGTCTGGCGGCATATGGCGTCCTCTGGAGGGTCTCGAACGACGGAGCAGTGCCCGCTGCTCGGCGCTTGCACCCTCGCCCACCTCGGCGTCGGGGAGAAAGCCCATGTAACATCCCATGTTTAGAGGCTAGAAAAAGAGAGAAAATAAATGTGTGTATTGCATTCATGCATAGAAAATCTGGGAAATTTTTACGTTTTCAAATAAACTTGTCACGGTAAATAAAGTTTCACTTAACTTGATGGAATTGAAGTAGATCATCAAATTAAGTGTTATAAACTTCAATGTGATCTTTGCTAAAACTTTATTTTGGGTAGAGATCATTTGATCTATGGGTTAGATCAAATAGGATTAGTTTTACAATAAGAACACCATAAGTGAGGATCAAATACCATATCTTATAAAGGATCATACCATGGTATTCCTTACAACAACACATGGATGTTTATCCAATTACAAACCACAAAACAAGAAAGAACTAAGAAACTATTATTTACTTATATTTTCCATGTATTTAACTAATCAACGTTCTTACCAAGATCCACATTGTATAGTTTCAACTCTACTGTTTAACTCATGTCAAGGACATTCAGACAAGTTCTTTATCAAACCTTGATCATTCCAATCTTATCTATCCAAATCTATTTTCATCAAACCTCGGAGAAGGGAGAGGACTATCCATATAATTACATGATTATACCATATCATCTCTTGAGTAAAACCGTAGGTGATTATTCAAGTCATCTCCAAGTGAGAGAAGTCATTGGTAATAACTATTGATATGTGAAGGACAAGATAAGTAATAAACCCTACTTGATCAAGCCAACACTTGATGGGAGGTGAGAACCCTATTTCACTAGTGATCCATTAGGAGGCCAATGCCATGATCATCACAATTTGGTAATGATTATTAAGAGTCTAGAATGGGTGTGATGATAGGAAGATAATAAAGAGAAGTTAGTGAGGAATAAGTTGATCGTGTCTAATGCAGGACCATGCTTTGGAGATATAAGAAGATAAGTTAAACCTTATGTGATAAGCAGATATTGTCCATCACATGAAATGATAGGGAGACCACTAGTAATCAACCTTGGACCATTCTCAACATCTTAAGTAGAGAGATAATTGAAAGACAACAATACCTTGATTAATCAAGCACCTATGCAAACCCTAGTAATTTTTTAAGTAACCAACCTATTCATGGTGAGGAAGAGTACACCTAGCATATCCTCAACTTCTCTAGTTAATCTCATGTCCTATAAAACTTAGAAACCATAGACCACATCTTAATTCCACTTATGTTTCACTTAGTGAACATAAGCATAGCCTAGTCCACCCAACAGATTTTCTACACACTTAAAATCTTAGACCTATACCACAACCTTAACTTGTGCATCACTTGGTGCTCACATGTAAACCCTAATTAAGACCATGCCCTAAACTCAAATAATAATAAAATAATTAATTGCTAAATCATAGAGCTAAACCTTACACCCAAGACCAAATGGTGATATGACTACTATTCCTGGTGATCAACTCAAGCTGTGAGACCAACAATTAACCCATCATCTTGTTGAATTCCCCAAATGTCCATATTAAGAAAATGCATGACTCATGTGGAGAATAGTATCTACCTAAAGAATTTCAAGTCAGGGGCCTAATCAATCAAAACAGTGACTCTAAAATAAACCTAAACCAACTTCCACTTCCTTATATATGGGCACATAAAATAATGGTATAAGATCACTTTTCAAATAAGATCCCAAGTAATAAATAGTACCTTATAAGTTATTATTTGCAAGGCAATACAAAATGAAACTCATTCTATCACTTGGTAAGTAAAATATACTTTCTGAAAATTAATTTGAACACCTCAAAATTTAAATATACAAATCATACCTACGAAGAATATTTTCTTCTCATTCTCAATAGTGTTAATGATTATATATAAATACTCAAACAAAATATCTTAAATAAACTCCAACGTATTTATAATTACTTGAGATATTTTAGTGGAATTCAAGTAGGCACAGACCTGCAAAACAAAACTGAATTCAAAATGGAATTCAAAAACAGAAAACAGAAAATAGAAAACGAAAAAGAAAAGGAAACCAACTTACCTGTCAGGCCGAGCCAACCCAACTGCATCCCAACACCATCCCCGCGGCCAGCCCAGCCCAGCCCGCGTATCGGTTCGAGAAAAAAAGACAAGAAATTCATCGTTGTCTTCCTCCGTCCGTTCGACAACGCAACACTGCTAGTCGACATCATCCTTGTCGGTGATAAGAATGACCCCGGATGCTACAGACGAGCTCAGAACCTCGCCCAATCTTTCTTGCATCCGTCTGATCCACAACCATCAAGATTCACGCTTGAAACCAACACCGACACATCATGTCCGTCGTTGGCAAGGAAATGACGAACTGGACCTCGCTGTGCTCTATAAAACTAACACTAGCTCCGCCGTAGAACCTTAATTCTTCGCCACCCTTCCAATCCCTCTCTGCATCTCTCAATCTCTCGCAAACAACCGAAGCAGTCGTCGGCCTTCGGCTAGTCAACGGTAGAGGCCACCTGAAAGTGCATGGAGCCCCTATGTGTGGTTTTGGTAATTAGTGACAATCCTTATGGACTAATGTTTGCATTGAGTTATATTTGTAGGAGTTGTCCATAGGCAATGCTTGAACCATATGTTGGATTCAAGGTTGCAAATAGAATAATGTGATGAAGATCAAGTGATAAGTATGTCTTGAAGAAGAAGATTGGGTGATCTCTCAAGTGTATCTTCAAGACATCAACAACATGAAGAAAGAAGACATAGTATGCAAGTTTAAGATGAGCCATCCCGATGAGATCATGAGCTTGAGCTTCCCATCCATATGTTTCATGGATATGTGTAGATGCACCGAATAAGAAGCTCTCCCATAGTGGATTATGGGGGAGCACTCGCAAGACTTTATCAAGAAAGCACAATCAAGAAAGGCGTTCCACCTTGTTGCGGTCAAGATCGTCATCATCAAGATCAAGTGGAATGTCAAAGGTTAAGGTTTGCTCTTCATAGGGTTTCTTTCTCACCGGTCTCGTGGTTTAGTTGGGATACTGGTTTGTACGTTAGTGGCCGTACTATCAAGAGGCATCTCGAGTGAGTAACTTGATTGTATCATTCGGAGGGAGCTCAAACCTTTGTATTCTTGCATCATCTTATTCTCATGAAAATATCTAGTTCATCAAAAATGTATTCCACATGAATCACTTATTGCGTTTTCGATAGTGGTGTTTTTCCCGATTCTTTGTTTGAGAGTTTTCACCTCTACATTCTTGAAAAATCTACACGACTTTTTCTTAAGGCTTTCACTCTTTGTGGGGTAGCACTTGTCATCATCTTTCCATCAAAATTGGTTTCACCTAAACTCGAGTTTCCTAACTCAAGTTGTTGCATTTTACATTTTGGAGGTGTTACCGGTTTGTCTCTTATAGATAGGTGATACGTTGCAAATGTATCTATAATTTTTTATGCTCCATGCTTGTTTTACACCAATTTCTATATGTTCTGCTTACACTTTGTGACACTTTTATGCATTTTCTGGCACTAACCTATTGACAAGATGCCACAGTGCTAGTTCCTTGTTTTATGTTGTATTGTATTTCAGAAAAGTTGTACAGGAAATATTCTCGGAATTAGACGAAACAAAATCCGAAGCTGCTATTTCACCGAAACGAAGACAAAGTCCAGAGGAGAGACGGAGGGGGCCAAGGGCCGGCCAGACCACACCGAGGAGCGGCCTGGCCTTGGCCCGCGCCTAGGGGTAGTGTGGGGCCACCTGGCACCCACCGACCTCGCCCTTCCGCCTATAAATTGCCTCCGACGCGAAAACCTAAAAAATCCAGCCTCCATCCAAGAAAAGTTCCATCGCTGCCACCATCATCCAGACAAGTTTCGGGGTTCAGAAGTTCCTGTTCTGGCACCCTCAAGATGGGGATTGACCCCCGGAGCCATCTCCATCGACTCCACCGCCTCCACTTCGACACCATGATGGTTCGTGAGTAGTTCCCCCTTGGACTACGGGTTCTCGGCTGTAGCTAGTTGGTACTCTCTCCCATGTACTTCAATACAATGATCTCATGAGCTGCCATATGATGTAATTGGTGTTGTGTTTGTTGGGATCCGATAAATTATGGAATTGTGATCAGATTGTTCATCATATTATCATACTACTGTTATTTAAGATCTTCCATGTTCTCCAGTACTTGTAGTTACCTTGATCAAGTAGTTGCATGTATCTCCAAGAGGGAGTATTTATGCTCGATAGCGAGTTCATGCCTCTAGTTTTCTAGAAGAGTGAGAATAACTTCTAAGATTGTAGATGTGATGTTGCTACTAGGGAGAAAACAACAATGTTTCGTCTAAGGATAATTCTATTGTTTACTTTACACACATTGTTTAATGCGATAATCTGTTGCTTGCAACTTAATACTAGAAGGGGTTCAGATGATAACCTGAAGGTGGATTATTAGTCATAGACGCAGTTGGATTACGGTCTATGTATTATGTTGTAATGCCCAATTAAATACTATTGTAACCTTTATATTATCATAGCATGCATTATCATGCCCTCACAATTATCAATTGCCCAACTGTAATTTCTTCACCCAACACATGTTATTTGGGGAGTTATCACTAGTGTAGATAGCTGGGAACCCCGGTCCTTCTGTCAGCATCATTGCTCTGCAGTCAATTACACACTGTAATATTTTCTGGTGCCATCTCCTCTAGGCTACTGATGTTGTGTTGCTATTGCAATTGCTCTCATATTACTGCTGCTTTCACATCACCCTTGTTACTAGTGCTTTTCCTGGCGCAGCTGAATTGACAACTCCGTTGTTAAGACTTATAAGTATTCTTTACCTCCCCTTGTGTCGAATTAATAAATTTGGGGTTTTTACTTCCCTCGAAGACTGTTACGATCCCCTATACTTGTGGGTCATCAAGACTATTTTTCTGGCGCCGTTGCCGGGGAGGCATAGCTCTACTCATAAGTTCACCTCGGGAGTACACTTTACCTGTCTCTCTATTTTTATTTTATTTTATTTTATCTTGTATAGTTTATTTGTGCTTAGTTTATTTTTGTTTAGTTGTGTTTTGTTTAGTTTACTTTTCTCTATTTTATTTTTGTCTTGTTTTATTTTTCTTATATACCCGAAAATCCATAAAATTTTGAAAACCCGAAAATCTAAAAAATTGTTGCTATGGAAGAACATGCTAGACCCTCTATGGAGCATTTTATAATGTATAGAGAATCATATAAGGGTAAAGTCATGAGAGGCGCGTTAAAAAGGTTGGATCAACTTGCTAAAAAAATTCTTAAACGCCATGATACAAATTGTTGCTCTGAACAGGATACTAAACATCTTAAATTCCAATGTGGCTTTACTAAAGAAGTTTTAATTATGAACTATCATTGGAATAACTATATTTATCTTGGATTTGAAGAAGTAGAACAATTTGTTTTTTTATGGGAGCTTCTCAAATAGAATCCTTCATGTCTAAAAATTATAAAACATGTGTTGCTTGTAAAGACGTTAAAGATTTGGTCTCTTCTATCCTTGATTATTGCATAGAAAATTTCAGCAATAATTTTCTATCATTGATTATAAAGAGAGACTCAGTCATGCACAAGAATGTATCCACAATTTGCAGAAACCTGTGGAAGAAGAAATTGCTGAACATGAAAGCTCATTAGATGAAAATGGGGAGGAGAGTGATAAACAAAAGGAGGAAGAATGGATTAGCTACCCATGCCTACCTTCTAATGAGAGTAACTCTTTATCCCTTACACTATTTGATTGTCCCCCATGATTACCAAAGGAGGATGAA
This sequence comes from Lolium perenne, assembly GCF_019359855.2. Classification (NCBI taxonomy): domain Eukaryota; kingdom Viridiplantae; phylum Streptophyta; class Magnoliopsida; order Poales; family Poaceae; genus Lolium; species Lolium perenne. The sequence goes on along the minus strand of NC_067246.2, from coordinate 185,424,236 downwards.
TGTTATGTTCCCGTGGATTCTCTTGAAATATTTACTATGAGTAAAACTTGTGATAATAATTATGCTCCTACTATCTATGATAATCCATGCTATTTTGATAAATCTTATGATAATCCTTTATGTGTGCCTAATTTCGAAATGCATGGTACTAAAGAGTTTTGCTTAGATTTTTTATGATAAAGCTCTAGATGATGGTCCTATATTGGTTGATAATATTAACTGTACTACTATTGAAAATGAGATTGGAGGGGTCTTGACTTTATCTTGGAGCCACATACCTCATGAGAATGATCAATCATCTTGTTATAAAGTTGTTAAAAGTGGGTTTGAATGTTTTAATCCCACTATTTTTTAGCTTGATAAAAATTATGTGTTTGTAGATCATGAAAAGCATGCTTTATGTGATAGTTATATTGTTGAGTTTATTCATGATGCTACTAAAAATTATTATAAGAGAGGAAAGTATGGTTGTAGAAGTTTTCATGGTACTAAAACACCTCTCTATATGTTGAAAGTTTGGAAGTTACTCTTGTTTTATCTTCCTATGCTTCTCACTTTGTTCTTTGTGAATTTATTTGTATAAAACATTCCTATGCATAGGAAGTGGGTTAGATTTAAATGTGTTTCATATTTTCTCCTTGATGCTCTCTTTTTCTTTAATTCATATTTCTTATGTGAGAATCTTCTCAAATCACTAAGCCTAGCTAAAAGGCATTAAAGAAAAGCACTTATGGGAGACAACCCATTGTTTTATTTTTGTAATTTTTCTTTTATGTTGAGTCTTGGAAGTTGTTACCTCTGTAATAACCTATCCTTATCATTTTTTCCAAGAATAGTCTCTAATAGGAAGAAAGTAAGATTTAAGGAAGTTGTTGTCCTGAAAACAGATTCGGTGTTGTCACCAAAAAAAAATATTCCCAGCCCGAACGTAATTTTGAGCTGCCAGTATTTGAGCATATTCCCACGGTTATTATCTAACTTTCGGCAGTTTTGCACTTTTTGATTTGAGCAACAGGAGATTTTCAAAAAAATCGATCTTTACCTGTTGTTCTACTTTAACAGATTTCTATCACGATTTGCATTTGCTTCTTGATCTCTTTATTATTTTTTGAGTTCTTTTGAGAGAAAGAGCTTTTAAAAGAAATTTCTACAGTAGCTAAACGTTTTAATGGATGCTTGACTTATGTTAGAACTGAACCAAGTGGATTTGTTATTTTGATTGCACTAATGTTGCTAATAAGAATTGTGTGAAGTTTTGTATGAAGGAAGTTTTCAAGTGTAGCGAGAGAAGAATGATGTGATGAGATGAAGGATCGACAAAAGCTCAAGCTTGGGGATGCCCATGTCACCGCAAGAAATATCCAAGAGGTACAAGCATCAAAGCTTGGGGATGCCCAAGGCATCCCCTTCTTCATCAACAAAAATATCAGGTCATCTTTCAAGACACTATATTTTTATTGCTTCATATGTTATGTGTTGTTCTTGGAGCATCTTTGTTTGTATTTTTAGTTTTCTTTTGTTTTTTTACTGTAGCATATGGTTGGACCCCTACATATTTGTTTTGGAGAGAGACACGCTCCATTTTCATTGCATAGAACACTCTAGTTTTCGCTGTTATTGTTCTGCGGGTGTTCTAGTTTGCTAGTACTGCATTTAGCTCTTGGTTTTCCATTCGTATTTTGTTCATAGCTTGTTGGTTTTATTCTGTTGGGTATGATTAGCTCTCTGGTCTTTATTGATTATTATCTATGAGAGTTGTTTCAAATAAATTGATTGGTGTTGGAGATGAGTAAAATGTTTCAAGCTTATAGTGATGCAAAAGGAAGCTTGTCTAGACTGTGGCATAGACTTTGGCATGTCATGTTGGATATTATTCTTATCATATGCTTAGTAATTATTGTTCTAGCATGACTTGTCTCAAATACCTGAGAGTGCTTAATGCGCCATAGAAAGAATCATGCGTTATTTCCATCATACAAAAGCATAATATTGTGGAGAAAATTCCTTATATGACACTCCCTTAAAATCAGGTTCCTTATTTGACACCGGACAATTTTTTCTTCCATATATGACATCTTTCCTTAATTTGTTTCCTCCTATGACATTTCCGTTGATTCCGTCGGACTGGTCCGTCTAAAGTTTTCTCGCGCGAATGAAAATACCCCTGTAAGTTTCGCCCGAAGAAACCAACCCGGCCGAACTGTCCTTCCTCATGTCCCTTTTCTCGTCCCCACCGAACCCGAGCCCTAGCGGCGGTGGAGGATCACCGCGGCGGCGGCGTGACTTGAGGGGACATAGACCAAGGTGTGGCTGCGGATGGCAGGCTAGGCATGCCTGCGGGGCTCGGAACAAGCACAGCGATGGACGGCGACCCGGGCATGGGGTATGGTGGCCAAGGGGGGCGCGGGGATGAGATGGCTGCCACCGCGCGGCGGCGGGAGGTACCGCGCGGCTTTGGTGCGCTCGTCGGCGAGCTTTGCTGCTTGTGCGGGCCTTGGCGCTATTGTGGAGAGCTCGTCGGCGACCTCTGTTGGGCTCGCAGTTTTGCCAGCGTGTCTACAGGGGAATTTTATCTCAAATACAGTACAAGCAGGAGTAGATCAGAAAATTGTAGAGAGCTCGGTCTTCTCCTTGTGTTCCAGTCCTACAAGCTCATTGATGTCTACGCACACTCCTTTTCCTGTAGACAGTGTTGGGCCTCCAAGATCAGAGGTTTGTAGAACAGCAGCAAGTTTTCCCTTAAGTGGATCACCCAAGGTTTATCGAACTCAGGGAGGAAGAGGTCAAAGATATCCCTCTCATGCAACCCTGCAACCACAAAACAAGAAGTCTCTTGTGTCCCCAACACACCTAATACACTTGTCAGATGTATAGGTGCACTAGTTCGGCGAAGAGATAGTAAAATACAGGTGGTATGAATATATGAGCAGCAGTAACGGCGCCAGAAAATAGCTTGATGCTACAACTGGCATGTGGTTGATGGTGGTAATATTGCAGGCAGTACAGATGCAGTAGAACAGTAAACAAGCGATGATTGCAGTATTTAGGAACAAGGCCTAGGGATTATACTTTCACTAGTGGACACTCTCAACATTGATCACAAAACAAAATAGATAAATGCTATACTCTACACTCTTTTGTTGGATGATGAACACCACTAATTGCGTAGGATTACACGAACCCTCAATGCCGGAGTTAACAAGCTCCACAATATTCGATGTTCATATTTAAATAACCTTAGAGTGCATGATAGATCAACACAACTACACCAAGTACTAACATAGCATGCACACTGTCACCATCACACTATGAAGGAGGCATAGATCACATCAATACTATCATAGCAATAATTAACTTCATAATCTACAAGAGATTACAATCATAACCTACGCTAAGTACTACACAATGCACACACTGTCACCTTTACACCGTGCATGAGGAATAGAGTACTTTAATAACATCACTAGAGTAGCACATAGATGAATAGTGATACAAAACTCATATGAATCTTAATCATGTAAGGCAGCTCATGAGATCATTGTATTGAAGTACATAGGAAGAGAGATGAACCACATAGCTACCGGTACAGCCCTTAGCCTCGATGGAGAACTACTCCCTCCTCATGGGAGACAGCAGCGTTGATGAAGATGGCGGTGGAGATGGCAGCGGTGGAGATGGAGAAGCCTTCCGGGAGCACTTCCCCGTCCCGGCGGCGTGCCGGAACAGAGTCTCCTGTCCCCCAGATCTTGGCTTCGCGATGGCGGCGGCTCTGGATGGTTTCTCGTACCGTGGCTTTTTCGTCTCGAAGTTTTAGGTCAGGGACCTTTATATAGGCGAAGAGGCGGAGTCGGAGGGCTGACAAGGCGGCGACACAATAGGGGGGCGCGGCCCACCCCCTGGCCGCGCCAGCCTATCATCTGGGACCCACAGGGCCCTCCTCTGGTGGCTCTCGGGTGTTCTGGAAGCTTCGTGGGATTTTAAGATCCTGGGCGTTGATTTCGTCCAATTCCGAGAATATTTCCTTACTAGGATTTCTGAAACCAAAAACAGCAGAAAACAGGAACTGGCACTTCGGCATCTCGTCAATAGGTTAGTTCCGGAAAACGCATAAAATCATCATAAAGTGTGAACAAAACATGTAGGTATAGTCATAAAACAAGCATGGAACATCAGAAATTATCGATACGTTGGAGACGTATCAGCATCCCCAAGCTTAGTTCCTACTCGTCCCGAGTAGGTAAACGATAACAAAGATAATTTCTGAAGTGACATGCTACCAACATAATCTTAATCATACTATTGTAAAGCATATGAGATGAATGCAGCGATTCAAGACAATGGTAAAGACAATGATTAAACAATTGTACCATATAGCAAAGACTTTTCATGAATAGTACTTTCAAGACAAGCATCAATAAGTCTTGCATAAGAGTTAATTCATAAAGCAATAATTTCAAAGTAAAGGCATTGAAGCAACACAAAGGAAGATTAAGTTTCAGCGGTTGCTTTCAACTTGTAACATGTATATCTCATTGATAGTTGTCAATGCAAAGTAATATGATGAATGCAAATATGCAAGTATGTAAGAATCAATGCACAGTTGACACAAGTGTTTGCTTCTAAGATGGAAGGAAGTAGGTAAACTGACTCAACATTAAAGTAGAAGAAAGGCCCTTCGCAGAGGGAAGCATTGATTGCTATATTTGTGCTAGAGCTTTGATTTTGAAAACAAGAAACAATTTTGTCAACGGTAGTAATAAAGCATATGTGTCATGTAAATTATATCCTAGAAGTTGCAAGCCTCATGCATAGTATATTAATAGTGCCCGCACCTTGTCCTAATTAGCTCGGATTACCTGGATTATCACCGCAATACATATGTTTTAACCAAGTGTCACAAAGGGGTACCTCTATGCCGCCTGTACAAAGGTCTAAGGAGAAAGCTCGCATTGGATTTCTCGCTTTTGATTATTCTCAACTTAGACATCCATACCGGGACAACATAGACAACAGATAATGGACTCCTCTTTAATGCTTAAGCATTTAGCAACAATTAATTTTCTCATATGAGATTGAGGATATTTGTCCAAAACTAAAACTTCCACCATGGATCATGACTTTAGTTAGCGGCCCAATGTTCTTCTCTAACAGTATGCATGCTCAAACCATTCAACTCATGGTAAATCGCCCTTACTTCAGACAAGACGGACATGCATAGAAACTCACATGATATTCAACAAAGAGTAGTTGATGGCGTCCCCAGGAACATGGTTATCGCACAACAAGCAACTTAATAAGAGATAAAGTGCATAAGTACATATTCAATACCACAATAGTTTTTAGGCTATTTGTCCCATGAGCTATTTATTGTAAAGATGAAGAATAGAAATTTAAAGGTAGCACTCAAGCAATTTACTTTGGAATGGCGGAGAAATACCATGTAGTAGGTAGGTATGGTGGACACAAGTGGCATAGTGTTTGGCTCAAGGATTTTGGATGCATGAGAAGTATTCCCTCTCGATACAAGGTTTAGGCTAGCAAGGTTATTTGAAACAAACACAAGTATGAAGCGGTACAGCAAAACTCACATAAAAGACATATTGTAAACATTATAAGACTCTACACCGTCTTCCTTGTTGTTCGACCCTTACTAGAAATTATCTAGACCTTAGAGAGACCAATTATGCAAACCAAATTTTAGCAAGCTCTATGTATTTCTTCATTAATAGGTGCAAAGCATATGATGCAAGAGCTTAAACATGAGCACAACAATTGCCAAGTATCAAATTATTCAAGACATTATACCAATTACCACATGTAGCATTTCCCGTTTCCAACCATATAACAATTTAACGAAGAAGATTCAACCTTCGCCATGAATATTATGAGTAAAGCCTAAGGACATATTTGTCCATATGCAACAGCGGAGCGTGTCTCTCTCCCACACAATGAATGCTAGGATCCATTTTATTCAAACAAAACAAAAACAAAAACATACAGACGCTCCAAATAAAGTACATAAGATGTGACCGAATAAAAATATAGTTTCAAGAGAAATGACCTGATAATTTTGTCGATGAAGAAGGGGATGCCTTGGGCATCCCCAAGCTTAGATGCTTGAGTCTTCTTGAAATATGCAGGGGTGAACAACCGGGGCATCCCCAAGCTTAGACTTTTCACTCTTCTTGATCGTAGTATATCATCCTCCTCTCTTGACCCTTGAAAACTTCCTCCACACCAAACTCAAAACAACTCATTAGAGGGTTAGTGCATAACCAAAAACTCACATGTTCAGAGGTGACACAATCATTCTTAACACTTCTGGACATTGCTCAAAGCTACTGGAAGTCAATGGAACAAAGAAATCCATCCAACATAGCAAAAGAAGCAATGCGAAATAAAAGGCAGAATCTGTCAAAACAGAACAGTCCGTAAACACAAATTTTAAAGAAGCACCAGACTTGCTCAAATGAAAATGCTCAAATTTAATGAAAGTTGCGTACATATCTGAGGATCAATCACAAAAATTGGCAGATTTTTCTGAGTTACCTACAGAGAACCCTGCCCAAATTCGTGACAGACAGAAATCTGTTTCTACGCAGAAATCCAAATCTAGTATCAACCTTGCTATCAAAGACTTCACTTGGCACAACAATGCAATAACATAAGATAAGGAGAGGTTGCTACAGTAGTAACAACTTCCAAGACTCAAATATAAAACAAAGTTACTGTAGCAAAATAAACACATGGGTTATCTCCCAAGAAGTTCTTTCTTTATAGCCATTAAGATGGGCTCAGCAGTTTTAATGATGCACTCACAAGAAATAGTATTTGAAGCAAAAGAGAGCATCAAGAGGGAAATTCAAAACACATTTAAGCTTAACATGCTTCCTATGAAAAGGAATCTTGTAAATAAACAAGTTCATGAAGAGCAAAGTGACAAGCATAGGAAGATAAAACAAGTGTAGCTTCAAAAATTTCAGCATATAGAGAGGTGTTTTAGTAACATGAAAATTTCTACAACCATATTTTCCTCTCTCATAATAACTTTCAGTAGCATCATGAGCAAACTCAACAATATAACTATCACATAAAGCATTCTTATCATGAGTCTCATGCATAAAATTATTACTACTCCCAACATAAGCATAGTCAATTTTATTAGTTGTAGTGGGAGCAAATTCAACAAAGTGGCTATCATTATTATTCTCATCAATTGTAGGAGGCATAGTATAATCATAACAAAATGTGCTCTCCATAGTAGGTGGCACCAAAAGACCACTATCATTATAATCATCATAAATAGGAGGCAAAGTGTCATCAAAATAAATTTTCTCCTCAATGCTTGGGGGACTAAAAAGATCATGCTCATCAAAACCAGCTTCCCCAAGCTTAAAATTTTCCATATCATTAGCAACAATGGTATTCAAAGTGTTCATACTAATATGTTCCATGGGTTTTTTAATTTTCGCATCAAACCATCCATGTCTTAACTCAGGAAAAAGAATAAAAAGCTCCATGTTGCTTTCCATTATGCCAAACTAGTGTAAAACAAGAAACAAAAAGATGCAATTGCAGGATCTAAAGGAAATAGCTCCGAGCACTTACAATGGCGCCGGAAAATAGCTTAGTAGCCGAGATCCGGAGTGTGAGTACCTTTTACCTTTCCTCCCCGGCAACGGCGCCAGAAAAGTGCTTGATGTCTACGCACACTCCTTTTCCTGTAGACAGTGTTGGGCCTCCAAGAGTAGAGGTTTGTAGAACAGCAGCAAGTTTTCCCTTAAGTGGATCACCCAAGGTTTATCGAAATCAGGGAGAAAGAGGTCAAAGATATCCCTCTCATGCAACCCTGACCACAAAACAAGAATTCTCTTGTGTCCCCAACACACCTAATACACTTGTCAGATGTATAGGTGCACTAGTTCGGCGAAGAGATAGTGAAATATAGGTGGTATCAATATATGAGCAGCAGTAACGGCGCCAAAAAATAGCTTGATGCTACAACTGGCGTGTGGTTGATGGTGGTAATATTGCAGGCAGTACAGATGCAGTAGAACAGTAAACAAGCGATGATTGCAGTATTTAGGAACAAGGCCTAGGGATTATACTTTCACTAGTGGACACTCTCAACATTGATCACATAACAGAATAGATAAATGCTATACTCTACACTCTTTTGTTGGATGATGAACACCACTAATTGCGTAGGATTACACGAACCCTCAATGCCGGAGTTAACAAGCTCCACAATATTTGATGTTCATATTTAAATAACCTTAGAGTGCATGATAGATCAACACAACTACACCAAGTACTAACATAGCATGCACACTGTCACCATCACACTATGAAGGAGGCATAGATCAGATCAATACTATCATAGCAATAATTAACTTCATAATCTACAAGAGATTACAATCATAACCTACGCCAAGTACTACACGATGCACACACTGTCACCTTTACACCGTGCAGGAGGAATAGAGTACTTTAATAACATCACTAGAGTAGCACATAGATGAATAGTGATACAAAACTCATATGAATCTCAATCATGTAAGGCAGCTCATGAGATCATTGTATTGAAGTACATAGGAAGAGAGATGAACCACATAGCTACCGGTACAACCCTTAGCCTCGATGGAGAACTACGCCCTCCTCATGGGAGACAGCAGCGTTGATGAAGATGGCGGTGGAGATGGCAGCGGTGTCGATGGAGAAGCCTTCCGGGGGCACTTCCCCGTCCCGGCGGCATGCCGGAACAGAGACTCCTGTCCCCCATATCTTGGCTTCGCGATGGCGGCGGCTCTGGATGGTTTCTCGTACCGTGGCTTTTTCGTCTCAAAGTTTTAGGTCAGGGACCTTTATATAGGCGAAGAGGCGGAGTCGGAGGGCTGACGAGGCGGCGACACAATGGGGGGGCGCGGCCCACCCCCTGGCCACGCCAGCCTATCATCTGGGGCCCACAGGGCCCTCCTCTGGTGGCTCTCGGGTGTTCTGGAAGCTTCGTGGGATTTTAAGATCCTGGGCGTTGATTTCGTCCAATTCCGAGAATATTTCCTTACTAGGATTTCTGAAACCAAAAACAGCAGAAAACAGGAACTGGCACTTCGGCATCTCGTCAATAGGTTAGTTCCGGAAAACGCATAAAATCATCATAAAGTGTGAACAAAACATGTAGGTATTGTCATAAAACAAGCATGGAACATAAGAAATTATCGATACGTTGGAGACGTATCACTCATCACGAGGCGGGGAGCTTCAGACCTCCGGCGGCGGCGCTGTCCGTACATGCTTCACGGGGGAGGAAATCCGAGCTGACCGGTGAGGTAGCATATAGCAATTCGCTATTTTTTTCTTCTTCAATAAATAGCGGAATTAATGGAGAGGAATGCTAGCCTTTGGATTGAAATCGTACGACAGATAATAGCCACAACACCTATTCAGTAACACCACAACTGTAGAGGAGCCAAACGCGATTACCTCATATCCAATAGCTATTTGCTGAATGATTTGATCTCCACGAATTGATCTTCAGGTTGCAACGCTCATGGATATCTTTATTTTCTATTCACATGGTATATGAATTATGTACAAATTTTTGGTCATACTAGACATTAGGGGTAAAACGGTAATTTTATGCCTCTCTTTAACACCGTTGGTGAACAAAATGCACTCTAGTGTCACAGGAGGAAACAAATTAAGGAAAGATGTCATATAGGGAAGAAATTTTTGTTTAGTGTCAAATAAGGAACCTGGTTTTAAGAGAGTGTCATATAAGGAATTTTCTCAATATTGTGGTATTCTCCTTTAATGTTGTTATTGGGTCGACTTGGCACATGCTTACACCATGTTATGACTACAAACCAGTCACCTAAAGCCTCTATGATCATTTAGTTTTTGACTTGTAATATCACTTTATGCTTTGATTAATAATGATTTGTCGCTATGCGTGATTATGGCCATTATTGCTCTCTTAGTTAGTCGCTCTCAGTCTTTTGCTAGCCTTTGCATGTACTGAGTACGAGCTCTACTCGTGCATCCAACTACTGTAACACCCCAACTTTTGCAACCTTGATTTGTTGTCCATATTGCAAAAATTAGGGGGAACAAAAACTTTTTCTATAGGCTTAGTAGATGAATTTCCTTGATCTGTTTGTTATGATGAATTGCTTTGATCTGTTGGTAGATGTATTGTCTTGATTTGCTTGTTGAGTTTTATCTTGAGCTACCTCATAGAACAACACCCCTAGTGGTAAAACAAGCAACTCAACTAATAAAAACACATGTGTGACTAAGGAAAAGTTGTTTTCCTTTTTACTGCATGAAACCCTTCTCCTGATGGTAACATGAGTGTGCCATCTTGATTTTTCCTCTTTGTATTAATATAGCCCCAAATCATCCTTAAATCAAAACTTGGAATTATCTGCTCCTTATCATATCTTTCCCTTGCCATCTAAGGCAATGCACTTGGTCCTAGACCTACCTTGTCATGAGCAATTCTCAACCATGTCCTTACCTTGAACCAAATCCCTTTATACTCTTTTATCCTTGTCTGTTTTGAGATCAAGTCGACATTCTGTTTTTTTAGGCTTGAGATATTCAAACTTTGGCAGTTAATCTCTAAGCAACCACAACCGTTATTGCTGACCTCAATGCATGGATCTCATCTGTGCAATACCCTCTACAACCTCCACATCTTGCATGTCTCAGCCTACTCTTGCAACACATATATCCAACTTGATCCTATACCATATCCAATGATTCAACTCTAGATCACTTCCTTCACTTTTACCTCTTGTTTTTATTCAAGTTTAATCTTCACAAAACCAAGAGTGGAAATGATGGGTACATTTTGTAGCCACCCTTTACCCTTGAGAACACTCCTCCTTAAATTAGTTTTCTTTCTCAAAAACCCTATTGTTTTCCTTCTCTAGTTTTGATCACAAAACTACTTCTAGTTCTATTACATCTTTTCAAGTTATTTCTTCAAAGAAAACAAGTAACTGAAGTGGGTTTTGTTTTCCATCCCATTTCTACCAACTACTGACACTACTAGGAAAAGGCCTATAGGTGGAGGCAAGTGGTGCCGGCGCACCACCTTGGACGTGCGCCGGTGGAACATGTTGCCGGCGCACCAAATAAGCGCCGCGCCGGCGATGGACACCCACTGCCGGCGCACCTTCTGATCCGACGCGCTGGCGCTATTTCCTAGCACACCTCGCAGCAACTCGGGCCAGGCCCACGAAGCATTGCCGGCGCACCAGCCCATGAGCGCGCCGGCGGTAATTTACTATTGCCGGCGCGCTCATGGGCTGGTGCGCCGGCAATGCTTCGTGGGCCTAGTCTGGAGCACATATAGCTGGATGGGCTATATACTGCCGGCGCACCCAGGTCCTGGTGCGCCGGCAGTAACCTGGGACTTATTACACAGCCACCAACCAGCACTCACACAAGCCACTTCACTCACTCCTCATCCACACAACCCGACCCTTCTACCAACCCAGCTCATTTTTGCCTATTCCTATCCCCAATTTAGCTAATTTGACCAAACAAAATCATATTTTTTGAGCAAATCTTCCCTTCCTGCATGCATCTCCCACATCCCTCTATGTAGATCTAGATCTACTATCCCGCATTGACCGCTCAATCTAGATCTAGATCTAGAAAGTCGGCTTCCATACGCCGTGGTCGCGGCGCGTCGTCTCGATCTCGTTGACGGATATATCAAACAAATAGGTGATTAATGAACAAATTGAGGAATGAAATCGATATATATTGGACATTTGAAGCAAAAGCTTGTGTGTGGCATATATATATATGTTGTGTTTGTGTTTGTGCTTGTGTGTGTTGGCGTTGAAAATGAGTTGCCAACGTTGCGCCGAAATGTTGATTCTTTAAGTTTCCGTTTTGGCACATTTCTGGCGCTCCTATGTCCTACCGTGTAGGAAGGTCATGCCGAAATTTTCCGTGAAAACTACCGACGGATGGATGGTTCTAATCAATTATATAATCTTACCGTGCAGGCGATAATGGTTATCGAGATGAGTGAAAGCGTCGTGATGAGATATCTGAAACACGCGATCATCGACATGTATGAAAATAACCGCACGGAGGTATTGTGTCCGTGCCGGAGATGCAAACGAGGGAAATGGTTTGACCCGTATTCAGGCAAATTGCAGGGGCACCTGCTCACTAATGGTTTCATGCATGGACACAATCAATGGATGAGTGATGATGGCGCGGAGGTCAATGGGGCGACGGCAGCAGGTGGTAATAATGGCCGGCTAGAAGGAGGGCATCATGATATTGATGACGATGAAGAGTTTGTCGCACAGGACGATAACCTTGACGACGACAATAACCTTGACGATGACGAAGAGGTGCCGCTAGCTTCAGTCGTGCGGGACCCTCATCTTCAAGATCTGCTTCTCGAAAAGACGAAAGGCGCCAAGCGGAAATCAAAGCTTGAGCAACTCGAGATAGACTCGAATACTCCGTTGTACGACTCAGGTCGCGGGTTGGGGGAGTCTCGCTTGAGAGTAGCTCTCGATGTGCTGCAGATGAAGGCGAAACACGGATGGATGGACACAAGCGTCGACGACATCCTGGAATACGTGAAAGATCTCCTTCCTGCCGGGAACACGTGTCCTGGTAGTCTAGCCGAGGCCAAGAGAATCACGTGCCCTCTCGACTTACCCCACGAAAAGTATCACGCCTGCATCAACGACTGTATCATGTATCGCAATGAGCACATGGACAAGACCAAATGTCCTGTGTGTGAAGCTGAACGGTACAAGAAAGGGAAGAAGAAAGCTCCTCGGAAAGTTGTGTGGTACTTCCGCCGCCCCCGGCTTCAACGGTTCTACGCGGACCGCAAGGAAGCAAAGCTCATGCGCCGGCACGTAGAAAGAAAGGAGGCGTGTTGAATGATGAAGAGCGGATTGAGCACCCAGTGCTGACGCACCCTTCGGATGCAAGCCAGTGGAAAGCATTAGACAATGAATTCGGAAGTTTTGGGGCAGATCCCAGAAACATCAGGTTGGGTGCGAGCACGGACGGATTCAATCCGTTCGGAAACCAGAGCAGCACACATAGCACATGGCCCGTGTTTGTATGGATCTACAACCTCCCGCCCTGGCTGTGCATGAAGAGGAAGGACATACAGATGAGTATGCTAATTCAAGGGCCGACACAGCCAGGAAACGATATCAACATGTATCTCGAACTATTAAAGGAGGAGCTTGAAACGTTGTGGGCGGAGGAAGGGGTAGATACATGGGACGCCGTCGCGGAAGAATATTTCCCTTTGAGAGCCGCGTTGATCACGACGGTGCAGGACTACCTCGGATACGGTTACATTTCGTGCCAGGTGTGCCATGGACACAAGGCATGTGTCAGGTACATGGAAGAGACGATGTTTTTGCAGCTTGGTAAGGATCCCAGCTCTTCGAAAACAGTTTACATGGGGCATCGAAGGTGGCTACAGAAGACTGACCCGTGGAGAAAGCGTGGAGATCTGTTCGATGGTACAAATGAACCCCGAGGACCTCCACGTAAGAAGAGCGGCGAAGAGATCGATACATTACTGAAAGGTTGGAAGGAGTGCCCTGCGCTGGGAAAGATTCATCAAAAGCCTGGAGAGAAGAAGAAGAAAAAGAAAACGACGCCGCTCATTGGTGTATGGAAAAGGAGGTCCGTGTTTTGGGACTTGCCGTACTGGAAAATTCTCGATACACCTCACTACCTTGATGTCATGCATATTACAAAGAACGTGTGCGAGAGCTTGCTTGGCACTCTTCTCAACATGCCGGACCGGACCAAAGATGGGCCGAAAGCAAGACACGACCTGAAAGTTTTGGGCATCAGGGAAGAGCTTCAGATCCCGCCGGCCCAAGAGGGACAATGGAGGAGGAGGCGGACGGCGGTCAGAAGCGCAAAAGGATTAAGCAGCCAGACTATTACTGTCCCCCCTCCTGCTTCACTTTTAGTCCGGCCGAGGTCGATCAATTTTTCAATTGCCTTCTAGGAGTCAGAGTGCCCTTCGGTTACTCCGGGCTAATAAGCAGATACATGGACCCCAAGAAACGAAACTTCAGCGGCATGAATTCTCATGACTGTCACGTGATGATGACGCAGATTCTTCCGGTTGCAATCCGAAGTATAATGGATGACCATGTCCGTGCAACGCTGACTGGGCTCTGTAACTTCTTCGACGTCATAACTCGGAAGTCGATAAGCGTGAAGAAACTCGCAAGGCTCCGGGAAGAGATCGTGGTGATCCTATGTGAGATGGAGATGTACTTCCCGCCTGCATTCTTTGACGTGATGGTCCATCTGTTGATCCATATCATGGATGATATCGTCAGTCTAGGGCCGGCATTCTTACACAACATGATGCCGTTTGAAAGAATGAATGGGGTCATTAAAGGATACGTTCGTAACAGGTCACATCCGGATGGAAGCATCGTCCAGGGCTGGCTCACCGAAGAGTGCATCTCTTTCTGCACGAATTATCTAGACATCGAGGACCCTGTTGGTTTGCCTCAAAACAAGCACGTCTGCAGGTTCGAGGGAGTAGGCCACAAAAATGGAAGGAAGGAACTACACGTGCACATGTCTGGTCGGACTTCCGACTTTGACAGGGCCAACTTAGTAGCGCTACAACACATTGACTTGATCGATCCTTGGTTGAAAGAGCACAAAACCATGATAGAGAACAGTGGCAAGCCGATGATGACGGAAGCAGAAATATACAGAGAGCACAACTCCTCTTTCGCACGCTGGTTCAAAGACCACATTGATGCTAATCCCCCACCAATGGATTCTGACAAGGATAAACTAGTATTGGCCTTGTCACATGGCCCCGCGCCCAACATCATGACTTACCAAGCGTACGATGTCAACGGGTACACATTCTACACGGAAGAAAAAGACAAGAACAGTGTTTACCAGAACTCAGGGGTAACGATGGATTCCTGGACGGGTGACGTAAAGACTAGATACTACGGAATAATAGTAGCAACATTTCTAAATGGTTCACGTTTCTTCCGCAGGAAGAAGAAAGACAAAGACTTTCTCAAGGTGACGAAGGCTCCTCGTCCCAGGCGTCGACGGGTAGGGTAGCATGGGACAAGCCTCTCGTACGGGCGCTAAACATCGTCAATGAGCATTCACCTACGAGAAGGCCGCATAGAGGCCGTGTGGCTGGCGCCGGTACAGGCCACAAGCATGATCACTACGGCTTGTCGTCTGCGGCCGATAAAAATGCGCGCAATGAGAGGAAGCAGCGGGAGGCGGAGGAAATGAGGGAGTCAATCCTAGCCCAAGTCCAAGCTGGTTTGGTACCGCAACTGGTACCGCAACTCAAAGCTACACTCGTACCTGAAGTCAAAGCTGAAGTCGCCGCTTCAGTCCAAGCAGATTTCAACGCTCTACAAGCGTGGTATGAGGGTGGCAAACAACCCCCCCCCCCCCCCCCGAAAATGCAAGTGGTTAGCTTCGACGGCAGCAACTCGATGGTGCCGCCGTCCGCCGGCAACGACAATGTTATAATGGAGACTCCTCCGGCCGCCGGCAATGTCGCTGGTGCTAGGGATTCACCATCCATGCCGGGTAGCAGCCCCTCCGTCACTTGCACGCCCGCCGCCGCATGTGCTGGCCCGTCGACATTAGCCGAGCACAACGCCCTCACGGTAATTAACTAATGTGTACATCAAGTTAATATATTAGTTTCGTCATCCTTGCCCTCTTGATACGCGTACAGCACGCGTCCGTTGGGAACCCCAAGAGGAAGGTGTGATGCGTACAGCGGCAAGTTTTCCCTCAGTATGAAACCAAGGTTTATCGAACCAGTAGGAGCCAAGAAGCACGTTGAAGGTTGATGGCGGCGGGATGTAGTGCGGCGCAACACCAGAGATTCCGGCGCCAACGTGGAACCTGCACAACACAACCAAAGTACTTTGCCCCAACGAAACAAATGAGGTTGTCAATCTCACCGGCCATCGTAACAAAGGATTAGATGTATAGTGTGGATGATGATTGTTTGCAGAAAACAGTAAAACAATATTGCAGTAGATTGTATTTCAGTATAGAGAATTGGACCGGGGTCCACAGTTCACTAGAGGTGTCTCTCCCATAAGATAAACAGCATGTTGGGTGAACAAATTACAGTTGGGCAATTGACAAATAAAGAGGGCATGACCATGTACATACATATTATGATGAGTATTGTGAGATTTAATTGGGCATTACGACAAAGTACATAGACCGCTATCCAGCATGCATCTATGCCTAAAAAGTCCACCTTCAGGTTATCATCTGAACCCCCTCCAGTATTAAGTTGCTAACAACAGACAATTGCATTAAGTATTGCGCGTAATGTAATCAGTAACTACATCCTTGAACATAGCACCAATGTTTTATCCCTAGTGGCAACAGCACATCCATAATCTTAGAGATTTCTGTCACTTCCCGCATTCACGGAGACATGAACCCACTATCGAGCATAAATACCCCCTCTTGGAGTTACAAGCATCTACTTGGCCAGAGCATCTACTAGTAACGGAGAGCATGCAAGATCATAAACAACACATAGACATAACTTTGATAATCAACATAACAAGTATTCTCTATTCATCGGATCCCAACAAACGCAACATATAGAATTACAGATAGATGATCTTGATCATGTTATGCAGCTCACAAGATCCGACAATTAAGCACAATGGGGAGAAGACAACCATCTAGCTACTGCTATGGACCCATAGTCCAGGGGTAGACTACTCACACATCACTCCGGAGGCGACCATGGCGGCGTAGAGTCCTCCGGGAGATGAATCCCCTCTCCGGCAGGGTGCCGGAGGCGATCTCCTGAATCCCCCGAGATGGGATTGGCGGCGGCGGCGTCTCAGTAAGGTTTTCCGTATCGTGGCTCTCGGTACTGGGGGTTTCGCGACGGAGGCTTTAAGTAGGCGGAAGGGCAGGTCAGGAGGCCACACGAGGGCCCCACACTACAGGTCGGCGCGGCCAAGGGGCAGGCCGCGCCGCCCTAGGGTGTGGGCGCCTCGTGGCCCCACTTCGTCTCCTCTTCGGTCTTCTGGAAGCTTCGTGGCAAAATAGGACCCTGGGCGTTGATTTCGTCCAATTCCGAGAATATTTCGTTACTAGGATTTCTGAAACCAAAAACAGCGAGAAACAAAGAATCGGCACTTCGGCATCTTGTGAATAGGTTAGTTCCAGAAAATGCACGAATATGACATAAAGTGTGCATAAAACATGTAGATAACATCAATAATGTGGCATGGAACATAAGAAATTATCGATACGTTGGAGACGTATCAGCATCCCCAAGCTTAGTTCTGCTCGTCCCGAGCAGGTAAAACGATAACAAAGATAATTTCTGGAGTGACATGCCATCATAACCTTGATCATACTATTTGTAAAGCATATGTAGTGAATGCAGCGATCAAAACAATGTACATGACATGAGTAAACAAGTGAATCATATAGCAAAGACTTTTCATGAATAGTACTTCGAGACAAGCATCAATAAGTCTTGCATAAGAGTTAACTCATAAAGCAATAATTCAAAGTAAAGGTATTGAAGCAACACAAAAGAAGATTAAGTTTCAGCGGTTGCTTTCAACTTGTAACATGTATATCTCATGGATATTGTCAACATAGAGTAATATAATAAGTGCAATATGCAAGTATGTAGGAATCAATGCACAGTTCACACAAGTGTTTGCTTCTTGAGGTGGAGAGAAATAGGTGAACTGACTCAACAATGAAAGTAAAAGAATGGTCCTCCGTAGAGGAAAAGCATCGATTGCTATATTTGTGCTAGAGCTTTGATTTTGAAAACATGAAACAATTTTGTCAACGGTAGTAATAAAGCATATGTATCATGCAAATTATATCTTACAAGTTGCAAGCCTCATGCATAGTATACTAATAGTGCCCACACCTTGTCCTAATTAGCTTGGACTACCGGATCATTGCAATGCACATGTTTTAACCAAGTGTCACAAAGGGGTACCTCTATGCCGCCTGTACAAAGGTCTAAGGAGAAAGCTCGCATTGGATTTCTCGCTATTGATTATTCTCAACTTAGACATCCATACCGGGACAACATAGACAACAAATAATGGACTCCTCTTTTATGCATAAGCATGTAACAACAATTAATAATTTTCTCATATGAGATTGAGGATATATGTCCAAAACTGAAACTTCCACCATGGATCATGGCTTTAGTTAGCGGCCCAATGTTCTTCTCTAACAATATGCATGCTTAACCATAAGGTGGTAGATCTCTCTTACTTCAGACAAGACGGACATGCATAGCAACTCACATGAAATTCAACAAAGAGTAGTTGATGGCGTCCCCAGTGAACATGGTTATCGCACAACAAGCAACTTAATAAGAGATAAAGCGCATAAGTACATATTCAATACCACAATAGTTTTTAAGCTATTTGTCCCATGAGCTATATATTGCAAAGGTGAATGATGGAATTTAAAGGTAGCACTCAAGCAATTTACTTTGGAATGGCGGAGAAATACCATGTAGTAGGTAGGTATGGTGGACACAAATGGCATAGTGGTTGGCTCAAGGATTTTGGATGCATGAGAAGTAATCCCTCTCGATACAAGGTTTAGGCTAGCAAGGCTATTTGAAACAAACACAAGGATGAACCAGTGCAGCAAAACTCACATAAAAGACATATTGAAAACATTATAAGACTCTACACCGTCTTCCTTGTTGTTCAAACTCAATACTAGAAATTATCTAGACCTTAGAGAGACCAAATATGCAAACCAAATTTTAGCATGCTCTATGTATTTCTTCATTAATGGGTGCAAAGTATATGATGCAAGAGCTTAAACATGAGCACAACAATTGCCAAGTATCACATTACCCAAGACATTTTAGCAATTACTACATGTATCATTTTCTAATTCCAACCATATAACAATTTAACGAAGAAGAAACTTCGCCATGAATACTATGAGTAGAGCCTAAGGACATACTTGTCCATATGCTACAGCGGAGCGTGTCTCTCTCCCACAAAGTGAATGCTAGGATCCATTTTATTCAAACAAAACAAAAACAAAAACAAACCGACGCTCCAAGCAAAGCACATAAGATGTGATGGAATAAAAATATAGTTTCAGGGGAGGAACCTGATAATGTTGTCGATGAAGAAGGGGATGCCTTGGGCATCCCCAAGCTTAGACGCTTGAGTCTTCTTGATATATGCAGAGGTGAACCACCGGGGCATCCCCAAGCTTAGAGCTTTCACTCTCCTTGATCATGTTGCATCATACTCCTCTCTTGATCCTTGAAAACTTCCTCCACACCAAACTTAGAACAACTCATTAGAGGGTTAGTGCACAATAAAAATTAACATGTTCAGAGGTGGCATAATCATTCTTAACACTTCTGGACATTGCATAAAACTACTGGACATTAATGGATCAAAGAAATTCATCCAACATAGCAAAAGAGGCAATGCGAAATAAAAGGCAGAATCTGTCAAAACAGAACAGTTCGTATTGACGAATTTTAAAATGGCACCAGACTTGCTCAAATGAAAATGCTAAAATTGAATGAAAGTTGCGTACGTATCTGAGGATCACGCACGTAAATTGGCATATTTTTCTGAGCTACCTACAGAGAGGCAGGTCGGAATTCGTGACAGCAAAGAAATCTGAAACTGCGCAGTAATCCAAATCTAGTATGAACTTTACTATCAAAGACTTTACTTGGCACAACAAAACACTAAACTAAGATAAGGAGAGGTTGCTACAGTAGTAAACAACTTCCAAGACACAAAATAAAAACCAAGTACTGTAGTAAAATAACACATGGGTTATCTCCCAAGAAGTTCTTTCTTTATAGCCATTAAGATGGGCTCAGCAGTTTTGATGATGCACTCGCAAGAAATAGTATTTGAAGCAAAAGAGAGCTTCAAGAGGCAAATTCAAAACACATTTAAGTCTAACATGCTTCCTATGAAGAGGAATCTTGTAAATAAACAAGTTCAAGAAGCATAATGCAACAAGCGTAGAAAGATAAAACAAGTGTAGTTTCAAAAATTTCAGCACATAGAGAGGTGTTTTAGTAACATGAAAATTTCTACAACCATATTTTCCTTCCTCATAATAACTTTCAGTAGCATCATGAGCAAACTCAACAATATAACTATCACATAAAGCATTCTTATCATGAGTCTCATGCATAAAATTATTACTCTCCACATAAGCATAATCAATTTTATTAGTTGTAGTGGGAGCAAATTCAACAAAGTGGCTATCATCATATATAGGAGGCATATTGTAATCATAAAAGAAAATTTTCTCCTCAATGCTTGGGGGACTAAAAAGATCATGCTCATCAAAGCCAGCTTCCCCAAGCTTAGAATTTTCCATAGCATTAGCAACAATGGTGTTCAAAGCATTCATAGTAATAGCATTCCCATTAGCATGCATATAAAGTTCCATGGGTTTTTTAATTCTCTCTTCGAACACATCATGTCCTAATTCAAGATAAAGTTCATAAAGATCTCTCATATTTTTGTTGTTTTCCATTATGCTTAACTAGTGAAATAAAAACATGCATGATATTAAGTAAAGTAAAACAAGTAACTAATTTTTTGTGTTTTTGATATAGCAAACAAGATAGCAAATAAAGTAAAACTAGCAACTAATTTTTTTTTGTGTTTTGATTTAGTGCAGCAAACAAAGTAGTAAATAAAATAAAGCAAGACAAAAACAAAGTAAAGAGGTTGGGAAGTGGAGACTCCCCTTGCAGCGTGTCTTGATCTCCCCGGCAACGGCGCCAGAAAAAGAGCTTGATACGCGTACAGCACGCGTCCGTTGGGAACCCCAAGAGGAAGGTGTGATGCGTACAGCGGCAAGTTTTCCCTCAGTATGAAACCAAGGTTTATCGAACCAGTAGGAGCCAAGAAGCACGTTGAAGGTTGATGGCGGCGGGATGTAGTGCGGCGCAACACCAGAGATTCTGGCGCCAACGTGGAACCTGCACAACACAACCAAAGTACTTTGCCCCAACGAAACAAATGAGGTTGTCAATCTCACCGGCTTGCTGTAACAAAGGATTAGATGTATAGTGTGGATGATGATTGTTTGCAGAAACAGTAAAACAATATTGCGAGATTGTATTTCAAGATAGAGAATTGGACCGGGGTCCACAGTTCACTAGAGGTGTCTCTCCCATAAGATAAACAGCATGTTGGGTGAACAAATTACAGTTGGGCAATTGACAAATAAAGAGGGCATGACCATGCACATACATATTATGATGAGTATTGTGAGATTTAATTGGGCATTACGACAAAGTACATAGACCGCTATCCAGCATGCATCTATGCCTAAAAAGTCCACCTTCAGGTTATCATCCGAACCCCCTCTAGTATTAAGTTGCTAACAACAGACAATTGCATTAAGTATTGCGCGTAATGATCAGTAACTACATCCTTGAACATAGCACCAATGTTTTATCCCTAGTGGCAACAGCACATCCATAATCTTAGAGATTTCTGTCACTTCCCCAGATTCACGGAGACATGAACCCACTATCGAGCATAAATACCCCCTCTTGGAGTTACAAGCATCTACTTGGCCAGAGCATCTACTAGTAACGGAGAGCATGCAAGATCATAAACAACACATAGACATAACTTTGATAATCAACATAACAAGTATTCTCTATTCATCGGATCCCAACAAACGCAACATATAGAATTACAGATAGATGATCTTGATCATGTTATGTGATACGTCTCCAACGTATCGATAATTTCTTATGTTCCATGCCATATTATTGATGTTATCTACATGTTTTATGCACACTTTATGTCATATTCGTGCATTTTCTGGAACTATCTATTAACAAGATGCCGAAAGGCCAGTTGCTGTTTTCTGCTGTTTTTGGTTCCAGAAAGGCTGTTCGGGCAATATTCTCGGAATTGGACGAAATCAACGCCAAACCTCCTATTTTTCCCGGAAGGCTCCAGAACACCGAA
Organism: Lolium perenne; assembly: GCF_019359855.2. Classification (NCBI taxonomy): domain Eukaryota; kingdom Viridiplantae; phylum Streptophyta; class Magnoliopsida; order Poales; family Poaceae; genus Lolium; species Lolium perenne. The sequence goes on along the minus strand of NC_067246.2, from coordinate 185,402,184 downwards.
GAAGAGTCGGAGAGGGGCCAGGGGGCCACCACACCACATGGCGGCACGGGCCAGGCCTAGGCCGCGCCGGCCTAGGGTGTGGCGCCCCCAGGTGCCCCCCTGCGCCGCCTCTTCGCCTATAAAAGCCCTTTCGACCTAAAAACGCAGTACCAATTGACGAAACTCCAGAAAGACTCCAGGGGCGCCGCCACCGTCGCAAAACTCCAATTCGGGGGACAGAACTCTCTGTTCCGGCACCCTGCCGGACGGGGAATTGCCCCCGGAGCCATCTCCACCGCCGTCTTCACCGCCATCTTCACCGCCATCGCTGCCTCCATGATGAGGAGGGAGTAATCCACCCCCGAGGCTGAGGGCTCCGCTGTAGCTATGTGGTTCATCTCTCTCCCATGTACCTCAATACAATAATCTCATGAGCTGCTTTACATGATTGAGATTCATATGAGTTTGTATCACAATTTATCTATGTGCTACTCTAGCAAAGTTATTAAAGTAGTTCTATTCCTCCTGCACGTGTGTAAAGGTGACAGTGTGTGCACCGTGTTAGTACTTGGTTTATGCTATGATCATGATCTCTTGTAGATTGCGAAGTTAACTATTGCTATGATAATATTGATGTGATCTATTCCTCCTACATATGCATGAAGGTGACAGTGTGCATGCTATGCTAGTACTTGGTTTAGTCTTTTGATCTATCTTACACTAAAGGTTACTAAAATATGAGCATCATTGTGGAGCTTGTTAACTCCGGCATTGAGGGTTCGTGTAATCCTACGCAATGTGTTCATCATCCAACAAAAGTGTAGAGTATGCATTTATCTATTCTGTTATGTGATCAATGTTGAGAGTGTCCACTAGTGAAAGTGTAATCCCTAGGCCTTGTTCCTAAATACTGCTATCGCTACTTGTTCCTAAATACTGCTGCGTTACTACTGCTTGTTTACTGTTTCACCGTGTTACTACTGCTGCAATACCACCACCATCAACTACACGCCCGCAAGCTATTTTCTGGCACCGTTGCTACTGCTCATACTTATTCATACCACCTGTATTTCACTATCTCTTCGCCGAACTAGTGCACCTATTAGGTGTGTTGGGGACACAAGAGACTTCTTGCTTTGTGGTTGCAGGGTTGCATGAGAGGGATATCTTTGACCTCTTCCTCCCTGAGTTCGATAAACCTTGGGTGATCCACTTAAGGGAAAACTTGCTGCTGTTCTACAAACCTCTGCTCTTGGAGGCCCAACACTGTCTACAGGAAAGGAGGGGGAACGTAGACATCAAGCACTTTTCTGGCGCCGTTGCCGGGGACCAGAAAGCTACACCACAGGGATCTCCTCCCTCGTCAACCCCGCGCCAGTCCTGGACAGCATCAAGCACTTTTCTGGCGCCGTTGCCGGGGAGGAAAGGTAAAAGGTACTCACACTCCGGACCTCGGCTACCAAGCTATTTTCCGCCATTGTAAGTACTCGAAGCTATTTCCTTTAGATCCTGCAATTGCAACTTTTTGTTTCTTGTTTACACTAGTAAGGCATAATGGAAAACATCTGTGAGCTTTTTATTCTATTTCCTGAGTCAAGACATGAATGGTTTAATGCGAAAATTAAAAAACCTATGGAATCTTATTTGCATGCTAGTAGCAATGATATTAGTATGAACGCTTTGAACACCATTGTTGCTAATGATATGGAAAATTCTAAGCTTGGGGAAGCTGGTTTTGATGAGCATGATCTTTTTAGTCCCCCAAGAATTGAGGAGGAAATTTTCTTTGATGATACTTTGCCTCCTATTTATGATGATTATAATGACACTGGTCTTTTAGTGCCACCTACTATGGAGAGTGAATTTGATTATGATTACAATATGCCTCCTATATTTGATGATGAGAATAATAATGATAGCTACTTTGTTGAATTTGCTCCCACTACAACTACTAATAAAATTGATTATGCTTATGTGGAGAGTAATAATTTTATGCATGAGACTCATGATAAGAATGCTTTATGTGATAGTTATATTGTTGAGTTTGCTCATGTTGCTACTGAAAGTTATTATGAGAGAGGAAAATATGGTTGTAGAAATTTTCATGTTACTAAAATGCCTCTCTATGTGCTGAAATTTTTGAAGCTACACTTGTTTTATCTTTCTATGCTTGTTGCATTATGCTTCTTGAACTTGTTTATTTACAAGATTCCTTTTCATAGGAAGCATGTTAGACTTAAATGTGTTTTGTATTTGCCTCTTGATGCTCTCTTTTGCTTCAAATACTATTTCTTGCGAGTGCATCATTAAAACTGCTGAGCCCATCTTAATGGCTATAAAGAAAGAACTTCTTGGGAGATAACCCATGTGTTTTTACCTACAGTACTTTGTTTTTAATTTGTGTCTTGGAAGTTGTTTACTACTGTAGCAACCTCTCCTTATCTTAGTTTTGTGTTTTGTTGTACCAAGTAAAGCCGTTGATAGAAAAGTAAGTACTAGATTTGGATTACTGCGCAGTTCCAGATTTCTTTGCTGTCACGAATCTGGGTCCACCTCCCTGTAGGTAACTCAGAAAATTAAGCCAATTTACGTGCATAATCCTCAGATATGTACGCAACTTTCATTCAATTTGAGCATTTTCATTTGAGCAAGTATGGTGCCATTTTAAAATTCGTCAATACGAACTGTTCTGTTTTGACAGATTCTGCCTTTTATTTCGCATTGCCTCTTTTGCTATGTTGGATGAATTTCTTTGATCCACTAATGTCCAGTAGCATTATGCAATGTCCAGAAGTGTTAAGAATGATTGTGCCACCTCTGAATATGTTAATTTTTATTGTGCACTAACCCTCTAATGAGTTGTTTCGAGTTTGGTGTGGAGGAAGTTTTCAAGGGTCAAGAAAGGAGGATGATATACTATGATCAAGAAGAGTGAAAGCTCTAAGCTTGGGGATGCCCCGGTGGTTCATCCCTGCATATTTCAAGAAGACTCAAGCGTCTAAGCTTGGGGATGCCCAAGGCATCCCCTTCTTCATCGACAAATTATCAGGTTCCTTCTCTTGAAACTATATTTTTATTCGGTCACATCTTATGTGCTTTTGCTTGGAGCGTCTGTATATTTTTTATTTTTGTTTGTGTTTGAATAAATGCTTGTGTGGGAGAGAGACACGCTCCGCTGGTTCGTATGAACACATGTGTTCTTAGCTCATAATATTCATGGCGAAGGTTGAAACTGCTTCGTTAAATTATTATATGGTTGGAATTGGAAAATGCTACATGTAGAAATTGGTGTGATGTCTTGAATAATGTGATACTTGGCAATTGTTGTGCTCTTGTTTAAGCTCTTGCATCATATACCTTGCACCCATTAGTGAGGAAATACATAGAGCTTGTTAAAATTTGGGTTTGCATGAGTGGTTTCTCTAGAGTCTAGATATTTTCTAGTAAGATGTTTGAACAACAAGGAAGACGATGTATAGTTTTATAATGCTTGCAATATGTCTTTTATGTGAGTTTTGCTGTACTAGTTCATGCTTGTGTTTGCTTCAAACAACCTTGCTAGCCTAAACCTTGTATCGAGAGGGAATACTTCTCATGCATCCAAATCATTGAGCCAAACAACACTATGCCATTTGTGTCCACCATACCTACCTACTACATGGTATTTTCCGCCATTCCAAAGTAAATTGCTTGAGTGCTACCTTTAAAATTCCATCATTCACCTTTGCAATATATAGCTCATGGGACAAATAGCTTAAAAGACTATTGTGGTATTGAATATGTAATTATGCACTTTATCTCTTATTAAGTTGCTTGTTGGGCGATAACCATGTTCACTGGGGACGCCATCAACTACTCTTTGTTGAATTTCATGTGAGTTGCTATGCATGTCCGTCTTGTCTGAAGTAAGAGAGATCTACCACCTTATGGTTAAGCATGCATATTGTTAGAGAAGAACATTGGGCCGCTAACTAAAGCCATGATCCATGGTGGAAGTTTCAGTTTTGGACATATATCCTCAATCTCATATGAGAAAATTATTAATTGTTGTTACATGCTTATGCATAAAAGAGGAGTCCATTATTTGTTGTCTATGTTGTCCCGGTATGGATGTCTAAGTTGAGAATAATCAATAGCGAGAAATCCAATGCGAGCTTTCTCCTTAGACCTTTGTACAGGCGGCATAGAGGTACCCCTTTGTGACACTTGGTTAAAACATGTGCATTGCAATGATCCGGTAGTCCAAGCTAATTAGGACAAGGTGCGGACACTATTAGTACACTATGCATGAGGCTTGCAACTTGTAAGATATAATTTACATGATACATATGCTTTATTACTACCGTTGACAAAATTGTTTCATGTTTTCAAAATCAAAGCTCTAGCACAAATATAGCAATCGATGCTTTTCCTCTATGGAGGACCATTCTTTTACCTTTATGTTGAGTCAGTTCACCTATTTCTCTCCATCTCAAGAAGCAAACACTTGTGTGAACTGTGCATTGATTCTTACATACTTGCTTATTGCATTTGTTATATTGCTTTGCATTGACAATTATCTATGAGATATACATGTTACAAGTTGAAAGCAACCGCTGAAACTTAATCTTCCATTGTGTTGCTTCAATGTCTCTACTATGAATTATTGCTTTATGAGTTAACTCTTATGCAAGACTTATTGATGCTTGTCTTGAAGTGCTATTCATGAAAAGTCTTTGCTATATGATTCACTTGTTTACTCATGTCATATACATTGTTTTGATCGCTGCATTCACTACATATGCTTTACAAATAGTATGATCAAGTTTATGATGGCATGTCACTCCAGAAATTATCTTTGTTATCGTTTTACCTGCTCGGGACGAGCAGAACTAAGCTTGGGGATGCTGATACGTCTCCAACGTATCGATAATTTCTTATGTTCCATGCCATATTATTGATGTTATCTACATGTTTTATGCACACTTTATGTCATATTCGTGCATTTTCTGGAACTAACCTATTAACAAGATGCCGAAAGGCCAGTTGCTGTTTTCTGCTGTTTTTGGTTCCAGAAAGGCTGTTCGGGCAATATTCTCGGAATTGGACGAAATCAACGCCAAACCTCCTATTTTTCCCTAAGGCTCCAACACCGAAGAAGAGTCGGAGAGGGGCCAGGGGGCCACCACACCACATGGCGGCGCGGGCCAGGCCTAGGCCGCGCCGGCCTAGGGTGTGGCGCCCCCAGGTGCCCCCCTGCGCCGCCTCTTCGCCTATAAAAGCCCTTTCGACCTAAAAACGCAGTACCAATTGACGAAACTCCAGAAAGACTCCAGGGGCGCCGCCACCGTCGCAAAACTCCAATTCGGGGGACAGAACTCTCTGCTCCGGCACTCGCCGGACGGGGAATTGCCCCCGGAGCCATCTCCACCGCCGTCTTCACCGCCATCTTCACCGCCATCGCTGCCTCCATGATGAGGAGGGAGTAATCCACCCCCGAGGCTGAGGGCTCCGCTGTAGCTATGTGGTTCATCTCTCTCCCATGTACCTCAATACAATAATCTCATGAGCTGCTTTACATGATTGAGATTCATATGAGTTTGTATCACAATTTATCTATGTGCTACTCTAGCAAAGTTATTAAAGTAGTTCTATTCCTCCTGCACGTGTGTAAAGGTGACAGTGTGTGCACCGTGTTAGTACTTGGTTTATGCTATGATCATGATCTCTTGTAGATTGCGAAGTTAACTATTGCTATGATAATATTGATGTGATCTATTCCTCCTACATATGCATGAAGGTGACAGTGTGCATGCTATGCTAGTACTTGGTTTAGTCTTTTGATCTATCTTACACTAAAGGTTACTAAAATATGAGCATCATTGTGGAGCTTGTTAACTCCGGCATTGAGGGTTCGTGTAATCCTACGCAATGTGTTCATCATCCAACAAAAGTGTAGAGTATGCATTTATCTATTCTGTTATGTGATCAATGTTGAGAGTGTCCACTAGTGAAAGTGTAATCCCTAGGCCTTGTTCCTAAATACTGCTATCGCTACTTGTTCCTAAATACTGCTGCGTTACTACTGCTTGTTTACTGTTTCACCGTGTTACTACTGCTGCAATACCACCACCATCAACTACACGCCCGCAAGCTATTTTCTGGCACCGTTGCTACTGCTCATACTTATTCATACCACCTGTATTTCACTATCTCTTCGCCGAACTAGTGCACCTATTAGGTGTGTTGGGGACACAAGAGACTTCTTGCTTTGTGGTTGCAGGGTTGCATGAGAGGGATATCTTTGACCTCTTCCTCCCTGAGTTCGATAAACCTTGGGTGATCCACTTAAGGGAAAACTTGCTGCTGTTCTACAAACCTCTGCTCTTGGAGGCCCAACACTGTCTACAGGAAAGGAGGGGGAACATAGACATCAAGCACTTTTCTGGCGCCGTTGCCGGGGACCAGAAAGCTACACCACAGGGATTTCCTCCCTCGTCAACCCCGCGCCAGTCCTGGACAGCATCATTATGCAGCTCACAAGATCCGACAATTAAGCACAATGGGGAGAAGACAACCATCTAGCTACTGCTATGGACCCATAGTCCAGGGGTAGACTACTCACACATCACTCCGGAGGTGACCATGGCGGCGTAGAGTCCTCCGGGAGATGAATCCCCTCTCCGGCAGGGTGCCGGAGGCGATCTCCTGAATCCCCCGAGATGGGATTGGCGGCGGCGGCGTCTCAGTAAGGTTTTCCGTATCGTGGCTCTCGGTACTGGGGGTTTCGCGACGGAGGCTTTAAGTAGGCGGAAGGGCAGGTCAGGAGGCCACACGAGGGCCCCACACTACAGGTCGGCGCGGCCAAGGGGCAGGCCGCGCCGCCCTAGGGTGTGGGCGCCTCGTGGCCCCACTTCGTCTCCTCTTCGGTCTTCTGGAAGCTTCGTGGCAAAATAGGACCCTGGGCTTTGATTTCGTCCAATTCCGAGAATATTTCGTTACTAGGATTTCTGAAACCAAAAACAGCAGAAAACAGCAAGTGGCACTTCGGCATCTTGTTAATAGGTTAGTTCCAGAAAATGCACGAATATGACATAAAGTGTGCATAAAACATGTAGATAACATCAATAATGTGGCATGGAACATAAGAAATTATCGATATGTTGGAGACGTATCACCTCTCTCTAACGCCATACACATGTTCTCGCAGGCGCTCTCAATGCCATGCACCTTCCTGATGAGAGTAAACGACGAACTCAAAGACGTCGCGAGGGGGTCCATCCTTCGGCCCCTGGATAAGAAGTGGCACACACGAGATATGGCAGATGATGTTTACCGGGTTGAAGTGGATCGGGCGTTACCGGGCTATGAGGATTTGTTTCCTCCTAATCAACCGCATGGTGCCGATGACGATAGCCCGTTGAATCTGGCCTCACTGAAGGGTTGGGTACTGCTATGGCCGAAGACCCTAATTCGGATCAACACCTACTCGGGGTCGACGGCAAGCAAAGACAAGCACCTTGCGGCGCCACATGTCAGCGTCCCTCAACGACAGCCAGCGGCGCCCGTGGTCATCGCCCCACCAGAACGGCCAGCTGCGCAGGTCAGCGCCCCACCACAACAGCCAGCTGCGCCTGATACGTCTCCAACGTATCTATAATTTCTGATGTTCCATGCTTGTTTTATGACAATACCAACATGTTTTGTTCACACTTTATATCATTTTTATGCGGTTTTCGGAACTAACCTATTGACGAGATGCCGAAAGGCCAGTTGCTGTTTTCTGCTGTTTTTGGTTCCAGAAAGGCTGTTCGGGCAATATTCTCGGAATTGGACGAAATCAACGCCAAACCTCCTATTTTTCCCGGAAGGCTCCAGAACACCGAAGAAGAGTCGGAGAGGGGCCAGGGGGCCACCACACCACATGGCGGCGCGGGCCGTACCCTGGCCGCGCCGGCCTAGGGTGTGGCGCCCCCTGTGTGCCCCCCGCGCCGCCTCTTCGCCTATAAAAGCCCTTTCGACCTAAAAACGCAGTACCAATTGACGAAACTCCAGAAAGACTCTGTGGGCGCCGCCGCCATCGCGAAACTCCAATTCGGGACAGAACTCTGTTTCGGCACCCTGCCGGGACGGGGAATTGCCCCCGGAGCCATCTCCACCGCCGTCTTCACCGCCATCTTCACCGCCATCGCTGCCTCCAGGATGAGGAGGGAGTAATCCACCCCCGAGGCTGAGGGCTCCGCTGTAGCTATGTGGTTCATCTCTCTCCCATGTACCTCAATACAATAATCTCATGAGCTGCTTTACATGATTGAGATTCATATGAGTTTTGTATCACTATTCATCTATGTGCTACTCTAGTGATGTTATTAAAGTAGTTTTATTCCTCCTGCACGATGTAATGGTGACAGTGTGTGCATCCGTGTTAGTACTTGGTTTATGCTATGATTATGATCTCTTGTAGATTATGAAGTTAACTATTGCTATGATAGTATTGATGTGATCTATTCCTCCTACATATGCATGAAGGTGACAGTGTGCATGCTATGTTAGTACTTGGTTTAGTCTTTTGATCTATCTTACACTCAAAGGTTATTTAAATATGAACATTGAATTGTGGAGCTTGTTAACTCCGGCATTGAGGGTTCGTGTAATCCTACGCAATGTGTTCATCATCCAACAAGAGTGTAGAGTATGCATTTATCTATTCTGTTATGTGATCAATGTTGAGAGTGTCCACTAGTGAAAGTGTAATCCCTAGGCCTTGTTCCTAAATACTGCTATCGCTGCTTGTTTACTTGTTTTATCACATTATCGCTGCAATACTACCACCATCAACTACACGCCAGCAAGCTATTTTCTGGCACCGTTGCTACTGCTCATATATATTCATACCACATGTATTTTACTATCTATTCGCCGAACTAGTGCACCTATTTGGTGTGTTGGGGACACAAGAGACTTCTTGCTTTGTGGTTGCAGGGTTGCATGAGAGGGATATCTTTTACCTCTTCCTCCCTGAGTTCGATAAACCTTGGGTGATCCACTTAAGGGAAAACTTGCTGCTGTTCTACAAACCTCTGCTCTTGGAGGCCCAACACTGTCTACAGGAAAAGGAGGGGGAAGTAGACATCAAGCACTTTTCTGGCGCCGTTGCCGGGGAGGAAAGGTAAAAAGGTACTCACACTCCGGACCTCGGCTACTAAGCTATTTTCCGCCGTTGTAAGTACTCGAAGCTATTTCCTTTAGATCCTGCAATTGCAACTTTTTGTTTCTTGTTTACACTAGCTAGGCATAATGGAAAACAACAAAAAAATTGGTGAGCTTTTTAGTCTTTTTCCTAATTTAGAATTGTTTGATGCGAAAATTAAAAAACCTATGGAACCTTATTTGCATGTTAGCAGCGATGTTATTAGTATGAATGCAATTACTGCTAATGCTATGGAGAAGTCTAAGCTTGGGGAAGCTAGTTTTTGTGATCTTTTTAGCTTCCCATCTTTAGGGGAGAAAATTTGTTCTGATAATGCTTTATCTCCCATATGCGATAATTCTAATGATGCTTCTGATATTTTGAATCCACCTGCTGAAAGTATTCCGTATAAAATACCTATGAAAATTATTGAACGTGTTATGGATAATCACTATAAAGGGGATGGAACTGTCCATCCTAGAGATCATTTACTGTTTTTGCACGAATTATGCGGGTTATTCAAGTGTGCAGGTATCTCCATGGATGAAGTGAAGAAGAAGCTATTCTCCGTTTCGCTGTCTGGTAAAGCGGCGCATTGGTATAAATTGTTGGAGAATAGGCATTCTCTTGGTTGGGAGGAAATTGCATCTCTCTTTTATTCTAAATTTTATCCTCCTCATGAAGTGCATATTGATAGGAATTATATTTATAACTTTTATCCTCGTGATGGAGAGAGTATTTCTCAAGCGTGGGGGAGATTGAAATCACTAATGCTCAAATGCCCCATTCATGAGCTCCCCCGTAATGTTATTGTTAATAATTTTTATGCGAGGCTTTCAGGACAACACAAGGACTATCTGGACGCGTGTTCGGAGGGATCTTTCACAAGCAAGGAGGTTGAAGCTAGGTGGGATCTTCTTGATCGGATTGAGGACAACGCTGAAGGATGGGAGAGCGACAAAGGTAAAGAGTCAGGTATAAATTATGATTATAAATGCATTGAAGCTTTTATGGATACCGATAAATTTCGAAATATGAGTGCTACTTATGGTCTTGACTCTCAAGTTGCTGCAAATCTTTATAAATCCTTTGCTTCTCATTTTGAATTGCCTAAGAAGAATTTTGATAAGTATCATGAACCTTTTAAAGAGGCTTGCATGAAGAATGAAGTTGTTGTTAATTATTGCAATAAGCATGCTCAAACTCCTAAGAATGCTATTTCTTATAAGCATGTTAATTTTTGTGGAATACATAGACCTTGTGGAATTAATCAAGTCAAAGATGAATATTGCATCCATCATATTAATGAAAAAACTAGAAAGTGGTTTAGGGCTCTAGATGATCTTGGTAAAAAAGTTTGTGCCCTCTATCCTTTTATTTGTGAAGTTTGCCATGAAGTGGGTCATTTTAATTTTCAATGCTCCTCCAATGATAATTTGAACCCAATGAGTGCTGCAAATTTGTATTGTGATGATGAAATTACTCCTAATCAGCATGATGAACTTACTTTATTTTTGGGGTGTGAAGAACTGTCGAGAAAAATCTCTTTGTTACATATGAGTGATCTGGATATTGATGATGTCCTGCATGGGTGTTTTTCTTATTGCATTGATAATAGCCATACAAATACTTACATACAAAATATTTTAGAAGACGACACCTTTCCAAAATATGATAGGACCGCCATGTGTTTTCAACTAATTAATGAAAAGGAGGGATCCTCCCAAGTTTCTTCTATTGTTTCTGAAAGTAAATCAGGTTATGCGGATAAGCTACCCTTCAAGCCTCTTCCTCCTAAAGAAGGGAACGAGGAGAAGGAAGAGAAGAAGAAGAAGAAGAAGAAGAAGAAGGGAACGAAGAAGAAGAAGAAGAAGAAGAAGAAGGAGAATAAAAAGAAAGAGGTAACGGCGTATCCCCGCGTGAATGAGATAACGCTAGGTAACCGTAAGTATGTTGCTCCTAATGATTATTGTGATAATGAATCTGAATACGATGATCTTCCTATGCTCTCTACATACATTAGTGATCATGATTTGAATGAGCATACTACTTTTGATATTGCAAATCTCTGGGAAACTAATTCTGAAAATGATGATGATAATAATTGCCATAGTGTCAGTGCTATCCATGCTTCCTCCCATAATGATATAGAAAGCTCTAAGCTTGGGGAAGAGGTGTTTGAAAATCCTTTTGCTACTGATCATTATGTATTTGATACATCTCCTTCTAATAACAATGATGGTATGGTCATAAATAAACCGACTGTGAAAGATAACTATTCTATTTCTTATGATGACACTGTGCCTCCGATCTTTGATGATTATTATAAAGAATGCTATGATATAGGTTATAATTATCCTTATAAAACTTTTCATAGTCATGATTGGATTACCAAAAACAATTCTTTTAATATGCAACTTGTTTACCATGTTCAAATTCTTGATAATAATCTTGCTCCAATTACTATTAATGAGAATAACTCTTCTTATGCCAAAATTAATGATACTTCTATGCATATGAACCATGATAAGAATGTTTTAAGTGATGGGTATATTGTGGATTTCATCAATGATGCTACTGAAAGTTATTATGAGAGAGGGAAATATGGTTGTATGCATCTTAATAATATTAAGTTTCCCCTCTTTATGTTGAGAATCTTGAAGTTACTCGTGTTTTATCCTCTTATGCTTGTCACTTTGATCTTCATGAATTCATTTGTGTACAAGATTCCTCTTCATAGGAAGCATGTTAGACTTAAATTTGTTTTGAATTTGCCTCTTGAAGCTCTCTTTTGCTTCAAATACTATTTCCCGCGAATGGATTATTAAAACTGCTGAGCCCATCTTAATGGCTATAAAGAAAGAACTTCTTGGGAGATAACCCATGTGTTATTTTGCTACAGTACTTTGTTTTATATTTGTGTCTTGGAAGTTGTTTACTACTGTAGCAACCTCTCCTTATCTTAGTTTTGTGTTTTGTTGTGCCAAGTAAAGTCGTTGATAGAAAAGTTCATACTAGATTTGGATTACTGCGCAGAAACAGATTTCTTTGCTGTCACGAATCTGGGCAAAATTCTCTGTAGGTAACTCAGAAAATTATGCCAATTTACGTGAGTGATCCTCAGATATGTACGCAACTTTCATTCAATTTGAGCATTTTCATTTGAGCAAGTCTGGTGCCCTTTTAAAATTCGTCTTTACGGACTGTTCTATTTTGACAGATTCTGCCTTTTATTTCGCATTGCTTCTTTCGCTGTGTTGGGTGGATTTCCTTGTTCCATTACCTTCCAGTAGCTTTGGGCAATGTCCAGAAGTGTTAAGAATGATTGTGCCACCTCTGAACATGTGAGTTTTTAATTATGCACTAACCCTCCAATGAGTTTGCTTTGAGTTTGGTGTGGAGGAAGTTTTCAAGGGTCAAGAGAGGAGGATGATATACTACGATCAAGAAGAGTGAAAAGTCTAAGCTTGGGGATGCCCCGGTGGTTCACCCCTGCATATATCAAGAAGACTCAAGCGTCTAAGCTTGGGGATGCCCAAGGCATCCCCTTCTTCATCGACAAATTATCAGGTTCCTTCTCTTGAAACTATATTTTTATTCGGTCACATCTTATGTACTTTACTTGGAGCGTCTGTTTGTTTGTTTCTATTTTTGTTTTTGTTTGAATAAATGCTTGTGTGGGAGAGAGACACGCTCCGCTGGTTCGTATGAACACATGTGTTCTTAGCTTTTAATTTTCATGGCGAAGGTTGAAACTGCTTCGTTAATTATTATATGGTTGGAAACGGAAAATGCTACATGTAGTAATTGGTATGATGTCTTGAATAACTTGATATTTGGCAATTGTTGTGCTCTTGTTTAAGCTCTTGCATCATATACCTTGCACCCATTAGTGAAGAAATACATAGAGCTTGTTAAAATTTGGTTTGTATGAGTGGTTTCTCTAGAGTCTAGATATTTTCTAGTAAGATGTTTGAACAACAAGGAAGACGATGTATAGTTTTATAATACTTGTAATATGTCTTTTATGTGAGTTTTGCTGTACTAGTTCGTGCTTGTGTTTGCTTCAAACAACCTTGCTAGCCTAAACCTTGTATCGAGAGGGAATACTTCTCATGCATCCAAATCCTTGAGCCAAACAACACTATGCCATTTGTGTCCACCATACCTACCTACTACATGGTATTTTCCGCCATTCCAAAGTAAATTGCTTGAGTGCTACCTTTAAAATTCCATCATTCACCTTTGCAATATATAGCTCATGGGACAAATAGCTTAAAAACTATTGTGGTATTGAATATGTACTTATGCACTTTATCTCTTATTAAGTTGCTTGTTGTGCGATAACCATGTTCACTGGGGACGCCATCAACTATTCTTTGTTGAATTTCATGTGAGTTGCTATGCATGTTCGTCTTGTCTGAAGTAAGAGCGATCTACCACCTTATGGTTAAGCATGCATATTGTTAGAGAAGAACATTGGGCCGCTAACTAAAGCCATGATCCATGGTGGAAGTTTCAGTTTTGGACATATATCCTTAATCTCATATGAGAAAATTATTAATTGTTGTTACATGCTTATGCATAAAAGAGGAGTCCATTATCTGTTGTCTATGTTGTCCCGGTATGGATGTCTAAGTTGAGAATAATCAATAGCGAGAAATCCAATGCGAGCTTTCTCCTTAGACCTTTATACAGGCGGCATAGAAGTACCCCTTTGTGACACTTGGTTAAAACATGTGCATTGTGATGATCCGGTAGTCCAAGCTAATTAGGACAAGGTGCGGGCACTATTAGTATACTATGCATGAGGCTTGCAACTTGTAAGATATAATTTACATGATACATATGCTTTATTACTACCGTTGACAAAATTGTTTCATGTTTTCAAAATAAAAGCTCTAGCACAAATATAGCAATCGATGCTTTCCTCTTTGAAGGACCATTCTTTTACTTTTATTGTTGAGTCAGTTCACCTATCTCTCTCTACCTCAAGAAGCAAACATTTGTGTGAGCTGTGCATTGATTCTTACATACTTGTTTATTGCATTTGTTATATTGCTTTGCATTGACAACTATATATCCATGAGATATACATGTTACAAGTTGAAAGCAACCGCTGAAACTTAATCTTCCATTGTGTTGCTTCAATGTCTCTACTATGAATTTATTGCTTTATGAGTTAACCCTTATGCAAGACTTATTGATGCTTGTCTTCAAAGTACTATTCATGAAAAAGTCTTTGCTATATGATTCAATTGTTTACTCATTGCATTTACGTTGTTTCTAATCGCTGCATTCATCTCATATGCTTTACAATAGTATGATTAAGATTATGTTGGTAGCATGTCACCTCAGAAATTATCTTTTATCGTTTACCTACTCGAGGACGAGTAGGAACTAAGCTTGGGGATGCTGATACGTCTCCAACGTATCTATAATTTCTGATGTTCCATGCTTGTTTTATGACAATACCAACATGTTTTGTTCACACTTTATATCATTTTTATGCGTTTTCCGGAACTAACCTATTGACGAGATGCCGAAAGGCCAGTTGCTGTTTTCTGTTGTTTTTGGTTCCAGAAAGGCTGTTCGGGCAATATTCTCGGAATTGGACGAAATCAACGCCAAACCTCCTATTTTTCCCGGAAGGCTCCAGAACACCGAAGAAGAGTCGGAGAGGGGCCAGGGGGCCACCACACCACATGGCGGCGCGGGCCAGACCCTGGCCGCGCCGGCCTAGGGTGTGGCGCCCCCAGGTGCCCCCCTGCACCGCCTCTTCGCCTATAAAAGCCCTTTCGACCTAAAAACGCAGTACCAATTGACGAAACTCCAGAAAGACTCCAGGGGCGCCGCCGCCATCGCGAAACTCCAATTCGGGGGACAGAACTCTGTTTCGGCACCCTGCCGGGACGGGGAATTGCCCCCGGAGCCATCTCCACCGCCGTCTTCACCGCCATCTTCACCGCCATCGCTGCCTCCATGATGAGGAGGGAGTAATCCACCCCCGAGGCTGAGGGCTCCGCTGTAGCTATGTGGTTCATCTCTCTCCCATGTACCTCAATACAATAATCTCATGAGCTGCTTTACATGATTGAGATTCATATGAGTTTTGTATCACTATTCATCTATGTGCTACTCTAGTGATGTTATTAAAGTAGTTTTATTCCTCCTGCACGATGTAATGGTGACAGTGTGTGCATCCGTGTTAGTACTTGGTTTATGCTATGATTATGATCTCTTGTAGATTATGAAGTTAACTATTGCTATGATAGTATTGATGTGATCTATTCCTCCTACATATGCATGAAGGTGACAGTGTGCATGCTATGTTAGTACTTGGTTTAGTCTTTTGATCTATCTTACACTCAAAGGTTATTTAAATATGAACATTGAATTGTGGAGCTTGTTAACTCCGGCATTGAGGGTTCGTGTAATCCTACGCAATGTGTTCATCATCCAACAAGAGTGTAGAGTATGCATTTATCTATTCTGTTATGTGATCAATGTTGAGAGTGTCCACTAGTGAAAGTGTAATCCCTAGGCCTTGTTCCTAAATACTGCTATCGCTGCTTGTTTACTGTTTTACTGCGTTACTACTGCTGCAATACTACCACCATCAACTACACGCCAGCAAGCTATTTTCTGGCACCGTTGCTACTGCTCATATATATTCATACCACCTGTATTTCACTATCTATTCGCCGAACTAGTGCACCTATTTGGTGTGTTGGGGACACAAGAGACTTCTTGCTTTGTGGTTGCAGGGTTGCATGAGAGGGATATCTTTGACCTCTTCCTCCCTGAGTTCGATAAACCTTGGGTGATCCACTTAAGGGAAAACTTGCTGCTGTTCTACAAACCTCTGCTCTTGGAGGCCCAACACTGTCTACAGGAAAAGGAGGGGGAAGTAGACATCAGCGCCAGAGGCCGAGGAATACGAACGTGACAACTTCCAATGGGATATTCCTACGTCTTCACAAGTTGTCCATGAGGATGCGCCGGCCTTGAAATATGTGTGCTCCAAGAAGCTGTTCGATTCTCAAGAAACGGCTGAGGAGGAAAATCCTGAGGAGGTCGCCACCGCTGCCGTCAAAAATATGTTGAGCCCAAACACACTCCGTGCTACGGCCACTACGGCGATGGAGGGTCCATCAGTACAACCCAAGAAGAGGAAGAGGCAAAATAAGAAGGACGCCCAAGACAAGGCGGCGGCGGCCAAATCCAAGGACAAGGTCCCACTCCTTGACAAGTTGCCAAACAATTGGCGACCTCTGCATCACTTGGGTGAACCGATGCTGCCGGAGCATGTCCTGAAGAAACTCACCCCGGATATGAGGAGCTTGCATGAGACTGTCAGGCATGTGGAGAACCTTCTTCTCAAATCAAAAGATCCTGGTTACCCTCTCTTCGTGGCGAAGGTGCCAACTGGCATGAACTTCGTCGAGAAGTACCCCGCGGACTTGTGCTTCATCCGGTTCAACGACATCTTCAGCATCTATCGCATGCAAGCGCTCCACTTTAGTGTGGTTCGCCTAGTTGCTCTTAGCTTGTCTCGCCCGCATTGTTAAGGAGGAGACGCCGACCATCGCGATAATGGACCCCTTCTATATGCGGGAGAGCATCATCTGCAACGCTGGGGATCGGGCGATTGCCACCCAGCAGGTCGAGGATTTCATGCTGGCGAACATTAAAAAGGGCGCCATTCTCATCCCTTACTTCCCCGAGTAAGTAATCACTCGCTAGTCCCCCATTACCATTCTATCCTATATCTCCATTTTCATTTCCAAAGGTTAATCCATGTGTTTTCCGCAGAGACAAGTTCTGCACCCTCATCGTCGTGCACCCGCAACACTCACATGCAGTCTATCTCGACTCGGGTAGGGACCACAAGAAAGACTACACACACATCAAGGCCCTTCTCAATGATGCTCTCACCGGCTTCGCCAACAAGGCAGGCCCCCTCAAAGTAGAGAGGAAATCCCGTGGAGGCTTGGTCTTAACCCACACAACCAACTTCCCCTGCCTCAGGCAGTCGACGCACGACAATGGGATGGACGCGTGGTACACCATCCTTCAGATGCAGGAGTACATAAAGTACGCAGATGACATGTTGCTGCCAGAGAATCTCAGAAACAGGTTTGCAAACATGGCGGATGTCCCTGATAGAGAGATTAGAAAGAACTGGGATCGCATCCAGCAGTTCATTTGCACGATAATCCTGCAGGATGTCACCAATAGGTCTGGCGAGTTCTTCTACGGCTACGGTCTACCACCTAATGACGAGATAGAACTCCGCTTGGAGATGTCGCGTGATGAGAGGCCGTTCAACTCGCTTGAGGGCTGCCGTCCATTCCCCCCTAGGCGTACAACCTGATCCTACGACGGGAACACTTGCTAAAGCTTGAACGATATGTCCTTCAATTTCCGTATTGTAATAATTGCTATATATTCTCATAGAATCGACTAGTTGTTTATATTTAGTTGTATGAATGTGCATGTGAACATGTGTCTATAGTTTCATTTACTTTGCTATATATTTCAAGATTATGGCGTACATAGCTTAATAATTATTTGCATTTGCTCGACCACTACTTGCCTCGTATTTGGACTTCGCCGATGATTAGAATGTTCGGTCACTCGTACACTCGGGGGTGGAGCCAGTGAGCCTTGGTGCGACGGCCACAAGTATCAATCTATTGTGCATCCTACCTAGCCTCACTGACTCCATCCCTGGATGTTAATATTTGTTTCGACCGACAAAGTATGAGGCACGCTATTTAATTCGTACTACTTGTCTTCTATTTGAGTTCGCACTTCTTAATTGCATTGGCCGATGATTAAAATGTTCGGTCACTTGTACACTCCGGGGTGGGGCCAGTGAGGCTTGGTGTGATGGCCACAAATATCAATCTATTGTGCATCCTACCTAGCCTCACTGACCCCATCCCTGTATGTTATTATTTATTTCGACCAACAAAGTATGAGGCACATGCTATTTAGTTCATACTACTTGTCTCTTATTTGAGTTGGCACTTGTTCATTGCATTGGTACTAACGTTTTACTTGTCTTGTGAATGGAGATGCCGGCGACATATGTCGTGTACAAGGGGAGGGTTCCTGGAGTCTACGACAACTGGGAGGACTGTCGGAGACAGGTGCACCGTTTCAGCGGCAACAGCTACAAGGGATACCCCTCTAGGGTGGAGGCGGAAGGAAGATACGCCCGTTATCTAGCGGGAGAGATGAGGGACATGAGGAGGAACCGGATGAAGACCATGGCCTTCGTGATGATGGTCATCATGACCATGTTGGTCATGTTCTATGTGATTGTAGTTTAGGTTAGGACCTACATTGTGAGGTGTATGACGATACTTGTGACGACTATGTACCAAGACTTCTAACTTTGTGAAACTTCGTCGTTCGGTGTTGCATATGCACATGTGTTGTATGAATCAACATTCCGAAACGAGACTTGCGTATTTGTGTATTGATACCGAAATGAAACTTGGCTCTCTATGTGCTTCTCATATTGCATGTAATGCTGTATAAATATGAACTGCGTTGTAAATATATACTGCTGTCAAATATGTATTGTAATATGCTGGAAAAAAGCTGAAAAAAGAATTTTCGAATTTATTGCCGGCGCACCTAAATGACCTACCGCCGGCGCACGTGGCATGCGCCAGTGCTGGAAGCACTACTGCCGGCGCAGCTGATGGTGCGCCGGTGGAACTTGTCCTTTGCCGGCGAAGCGTCGATGGCACGCCGGCAGTATCCGGCCTATCGCCGGCGCACTGCCAGGTGCGCCGGCAGTGGCCATTTATCACCGGCCCGTTCGCACCGGCGGGCTCGTGGTGCGCCGGCAATGGGCCTTTTAGGTTCGCCGGCGGTAGGCCTTTTCCTTGTAGTGTGATCTCTAAAAACATTACTTTCTATTTTTCCTTGTTTTTAACAAAAGGCTTGTTTATGACACTTATACCATTTCTTGTTTTTCCTGCTTATTCTACATTTGAGAAAACTCTATCTTATTTGAGAAAGTAAGTAGAACATTTTGAACTCCTATGTTACAACTAGTTTTCCCTCAACATTTTCAAATTCCATTCCACTTGAGTTCATTCCCAATTGTCCCTAGACAATTGAGGTGTTTCATATACCTTTGAAATAAATCCTTTTCAAATGACCACTCTTGTACATCTTGTGTACATCTCTGAACTACCACATTGTATCCCCTCATACTCCAATTCATGATCATGAAGATGGTCATTTGACATTTTTTTTCAAGTGAATAGTGTCCCATGTCCATCTCCTTTTTCTTTAAAGATTCTCATAAATCTTTCTCTAATTTAATCTTGTGACCTTGAGATGATTCCACTTCGTGACCCAACTTAGAAAATGGTACGCACTTTCATCTCTCCCTCTTTTCATGTTTACTTCACCAAAACAACACCACACCATACAACATTTGACCAACTCCCTTATAGTGGTCAAATCCCAATTCTCTCAACTTTGAATTCAAATGCAAACCTCTAATCATCAACTATACCTTGGGAACTATCTTCATCATAAGTTGGTCTCAACCAAAGTGGGGGAGATTGTTCTCATGGCACATGGCACATGTCACCCTCATACTCCTGTCTATCTATATGTATCTACTCCTATTCTAATCCTCATCAAAGTTTCCCATTGACATCCTCCACCACACCATGCCATGGCCTATGCACATGGACATGGAAGACTCTCACACATTGTTCACTTGTGCTTGGCAAAATTGGAGCCGATCATTGTGATTGGCATGACAATTTCGGCCAGCCCTCCCTCCTCACTTCCTTCTCTTACAAGCCTTGCCTCCCACCTAACCCAATCACTAAATGGGAAGCCACCCACCTTGGCCAATCAAAAAGGAGGCAGCCAACCATCCTTCCTCTATAAAAGAGGCTTGGCCGGCCACCTCCTCCCCTTTGCTTCATTTCTTTCACTCCCCACTCACTCCTCCACCTTATCTACTCCCTCACACTCCCCTCCTCCCCTCCACCACGAGCTGCTACTCCTCCTAAGCTCCATGGCCGGCCATGTCCATGGAAAGCCACCAAGATGAAGCTCCCCTCCTCCCTCAAGCTCCTCCTCACCATGAGAGCATCCCTCTCACTCTCTTCTCCCCTAACCCTAGATGAATCCAGCTCTCTTTCTCTGTTCCCCCCTCACAAGATTGGATCTTGATGCAGATGCATGTTGGTCCAAGCATGGAGAAGGTTGAGCAATCCTCAGATCTGAAGCTCTTGACCAAAGTTCATCCAAAACCTTGCAGTAATTTCTGTAATCTTGATGTTTCTGATTCTGGTACGAACTTATAAAATCCACCACATCTCATGTACAGCTCCGAATCGAGTGATTCAAAGTTCCACGGTTAGCGAGTGAAAAGATCTGCAACTTGGCGGTCGTTTCATACTCAAATTCGTAACATATCTTCCTTAATAATTAAAGTTCTAAAAACATGCATATTCACTGTTTGTTAGATTTGATTTGTTTTACAAAACCTTTTTGAGCAAAATCAACTAGGGATGAAAGCCCTATCCAGTAGCTTCATTTTGCCGTTGGTCTCACCTCAAGTGACCACCTAAAATTAAAATGGTTGACAGATCAAGTTCTGATAAGATCTGACTTTGTATGTTTAGACCAGGAGCTTGGAGACGAATTTGCGAGTAAAACAAATTGCATTAGAACCGCATTGTCCATACCTTTCAGGTGCAGTTAACTTCATATTTTTAGGATTTTTGTACGATTTTTGGTGAATTAAATTTGCTCTGTGTGATCTGCAGGCATGGCTATTAGCATTTAAATCACCAAAAATCCATATGTGATCTTAATTGAGTGATTCCAATTTTGTAGGACTACGGGACGTTTTCTTAATCATCTCAAACAAGTTTCAAGCCTTTATCTGTTCTGTAAATCCAGAGATAAAGCAAATGGTAAAGACATGCAGTAAACTTGTTAATTCATTTCTGAGAGTTTTAAAAATAATTTAAACTCAAATCCAATTGTGTATGCATCTCTATTTAAATATCTTTCAAATTCCAGTGGTCTCATATTTTTAGGAGTTTTCTACGATTTATGGTTTACAGATCTTGTTTTCTGTACAGTCAGATTCAAGCAAATTTCTAAAATAGTAGGATTAACCTTTTTGAGTAAATCCAATGTGGTTAGTCTTGTATTAATACTAGCCATCTAGGAAAAATAGTGTTAGTCCCTGCTCATGCATATTTGTTACTGTTAGTAATGTGTATGTGTGACATGGATTGTTGAAGCAAAGCTTTTTGGTTTATTTGAAAACTTTAACCACCTCTTTGTATTAAAATTGGTCAACCAATGTTGTATGATTGCAAAACAAAACCTTTGCAAATTAACCAAGTTCTATTGTTTGTCTTAAGTTTTCAAATGGTGTGGCATATCATTTAATTCCTATTTTGGATGTAGTGTTATGGGAGCAAGTTAAATTGGGAAAACTGATTTCCACTTTTCCAAAAATGTTTGAAAATATAATGTGAATGTTTTTGATGCCAAACTAATGTACTTGTCATCTTCATGATGTTATCTACCAGGGGATATTTGGTTTATACCATGGTGATAACCGAGAAAGGCAATTGCTAAGTTGTGATGCACTCATACCTTTACTAGGTTAATAAATGGGGTTTTCTAAATTAAAACTCTTAAAGTTGTTTTGTGGTATCTATAAGTCCTTAGTATGTTATCCCTTGGTTGAGTAGTTAGTTGTTGATTGTTGAATATTGTTTTGTTGATGCAATGTGATTGATTGTGTTCCTTTTATATTTTCCGGCGATAGATGTGAACAATTCCGGAGAAGAAGAAGTGGAATCGGACGAGGATATTATTTATATTACTGGAATTCTTATTGGATGGAGTTGAAGAAGTCCAGGGACAAATAAGCCAAGGCAAGCCATCTTTTGATCTCTGATATGATGTCTCTTTGGATGTCATCTTGTGCTATCAATAGCATCTTGGTTCTGTGTGTGATGATCTCCATATTGTTGTCATCTATGCTTGGATGCAAGCATGGTACCTCTAGTAGTTTTATCTTGTCAAGGTCTTGGTATTTGGTTGGGTGTATGGTATCATGGCCATTGCTATCCAACTTGTTTTCTATATTTAGCTTGAACATGTTCCACCTCGGGACAAGATTCATACTACACCACCTTCTAGTGTAGAGGTATCACTACCATGACCTTGGTGTATTCTCAAATTGTGATGAGTATGCCTATTTCCCTAAATGGTGTTGGTGTTGGTCAATTCTCATCCCTATCTATTGATTGGGTTAGATAGCACCACAAATCTGAAAGTATATTTCCTCTTATGTTGTCATAATACATGCTTAGCTCAAGCAAGTATGATCCACTCCAATACCTCTTTTTCATACCCTCAATGGCGTGATGACCCTCATCTCAGCCATAGTGTTGTACTAGTTCAACTCATGAAACTATAGGTTGGGAACCCCTCAAGGCTTACCTTGTTGTAAACGTTTATGAAAACCTTGGATAAGTTCACTCTACCCGAGTGTATGTTTTCGATGAAAAAACAAAGGTTTTGAACAAGGTTGTTCGGAGGAATATGGTTGTTTGTTGGCAAGCCAAGGAAGTGTGGGTGAAATGTTTTCAGAAAAGAGCACTGCGTATAAGTGTTCGCCGTCCCAACTTTGCTCGCGCAACCACGCTACCCCAACGTGGCACGGGGCTTAGCCCTAGTTTGTTGAAGCTGGCATGAGACACCTTCAAAACTCTCTAGGAGGGTCACGATGACCTCTGACGCTGGGTTGCGCTCTGAAGGAGGCAATACACTGTAGTTGTCTATAGCCGAACGATTACTGAGGGTCTTCTGTCGTGGCGCCGGAGATACGCTCAATAAGGAGGTATGCTGTCGGGGTGTCGGGAAGGGTTAAGCCCGCAGGGAAGGACTCATGTCAGTGTAGATAAGCGAAAGGTTATGTTTGGGTATTCGTGTCATACATTGTTATGCGGGGATGATGCCCACACGATAGGTATCCGGATAGTGGTGGGGAAAGTGTGCAAACTCTGCAGAGTCAAATCTATTCGAATAGCCGCGTCCGCGGTCATGGACAAGTTGAAATGGCCATACTTAACCTGGGCTTGAGTTTTGTTTTGATAAATGTTTTAGAAAGTAAATTTTGTGTTGGATGTACCGGAAGGGTACGGAAAAAGGGCGTGTGTCGACCATATGGAGATGGTCGTGTGAAAATAAAACAAAGTGGGGGACTTCTCCTAGTGTTTCATGTAGAGGAACTCTTCTTCAATAAAGATATAGAGATGTCATAGGACTTCCCTAGTATCCCCATCACCTGAGATGGCGGTATGCTAACTCTTCTTCAATAAAGATATAGATATGTCATAGCTATCTTTTGAAGTATCTTCTTCAATAACGATATAGAGATGTCATAGTACCACTTTAGTGTCTCCATCAATTGTGATGTCGGGATGCTATATCCATAAGAGAAACAAATACTCTTGTGCATGCTATATCCACAAGAGAAACTAATACTCTTGTGCATGCAATATCCACAAGAGAAACTACTTCTCTTCTTCATGCTATATCCACAAGAGAAACTGCTTCTCTTCTTCATGCTATTTCCACTAGAGAAATTAGCTCTTCCCTCTTGTCATCTTAGATTAGCATTTGTTATCTTGCACTCTTGCAAAGTACCTTCTTGATGGTTTGCGAGTACAATTCCAAATGTACTCACGGTTTTGTTCCTGGCTATTTACTTGGCCAGACTTGGAGGAACACGACGGATGAAGGAGTTGGCGACGTCTATGTAAGCTAGGAACGTCTTCCCAGTCGGTTGCCTGTAGGGTTATGGCAGATGACTTGGGTACTGCGCTGTTGAAGTGATGATGCTACTCTGATGATTAGTTAGGCCCTTCGAGGCTATTATGTAAGTATTGGTCATGTGACCATGTTGTAATTTTCTTATTCCGCTTTGTAATGGATGGTGTAATTTGATATCAGTTCGGTTATGTGTTCACGGCGCACTGATCATGGGATCGTGAACTGTATACATAACAGGGAATTTCGGACAGCTAGTCCGGGGTCCCCACAACTACCAAAAACCAAAGTTTGCCAATTGTATCCACCATACCTACCTATATGTGGTATTTCACCGCCACTCCAAAGTGAATTCCTTGTGTGCTACCTTTAAACCTTCGAAATTACTACATGTTTTGTGTTTTGTTTTAGCTCATGAGAAAGTATTGAATGGTTTATTGTCTTTTCATGACTTCACACCTTGACTAGCATGCATAATGTTTTGAAGTCCTTAATATTGCAAAAATAGCAAGGCAACTGGGTGCCCATCCCAAATAAAATATAAAATAAACAAATAATCCTCCGTACATTATGTACTGAATAGATCCTAAGTAATGGTGTGCAATGGAGAACTACATGGGAGCCGCTCTTTAGGTCACTATATGAAAGGATGATAGATTGTTTGATGACATTTGTTGACATAGACATACATACCTCTCAAAATATATTTTCAACCCTCCTATTGCATTTCAAAATAAAAAGCTCTAGCACATGAGTAATCTTGCTTCCCTCTGCGCAGGGTCTTTCTTTTACTTTTATGTTGAGTCTTCATCTTCTTCCTTTATGCACCACTAAGAGAGCATAGTTGTCATTCTAAGTATAATGTGCATAGTCCCAAAATTTATTATTGATTGATTCATGATTATGATTATTTCTTGTTCTCAAATTATTTGTATCTAGTCACCCCTTAAACTGTAAAGGTGTCCTAGCATTTATGTTTTGTTGTTCCATAAAGGACAAGTTGAATACCACTTTGTTATGTTTTCACTATGCCCATAAACAAATAGTTTCTTTCATTGCATTATTATTCATGATCTTTTGTTTGAGTTACTTCTCTTGTTATAACATAGTTGCTAAGCCCTATTGTTAGAATTATATCTCTCATGCCTATGTTTAGAGTACTTTGATCCCAGCTCACAATGCTTTTACAATAACTTGATCAAGATATTATGTTGGCTTCATGTCACCTCAAAAATTATTTTGTTATCACTTACCAACTCGAGGACAAGCAGGAGTTAAGCTTGGGGATGCTGATACGTTGCAAACATATCTAAAATTTTGGATGCTCCATGCTTGTTTTATACCAATTTCTATATATTTTGTTTACACTTCGTGGCACTTTTATGCATTTTCTGGCACTAACCTATTGACAAGATGCCACAGTGCCAGTTCCCTGTTTTCTGTTGTTTTATATTTCAGAAAAATTGTACAGGAAATATTCTCGGAATTGGACGAAACAAAAGCCGAAGTTGCTATTTACCAAAATAAAGATGGAGTCCAGAGGAGAGACGGAGGGGGCCAGGGGCCGGCCAGACCACACCTAGGCGTGGCCTAGCCTTGGCCTGCGCCTAGGGGTTGTTTGGGGCCACCTGGCACCCAACGACCTCAACCTTCCACCTATAAATTGCCTTCATCCACAAAAACCCTAAAAAAAATCTAGCCTCCATCCATGAAAAGTCCGGTCGCCGCCGCCATCATCTAGAAAAGTTTTGGGGGTCAGAAGTTCCTATTCCGGCACCCTGCCAGGACGGGGACTGACCCCCGGAGCCATCTCCATCGACTCCACCGCCTCTTCGACACCATGATGGTTCCTGAGTAGTTCCCCCTTGGACTCCGGGTTCTCGGATGTAGCTAGTTGGTACTCTCTCTCCCATGTACTTCTATACAATGATCTCATGAGCTGCCTTACATAATTGAGATCCATATGATGTAACTGGTGTTGTGTTTGTTGGGATCTAATGAATTGTGGAATTGTGATCAGATTGTTCATCCTATTATCATACTACTGTTATTTAAGATCTTGCATGCTCTCCGGTACTTGTAGTTACCTTGATCAAGTAGTTGTCTGTATCTCCAAGAGGGAGTATTTATGCTCGATAGTGGGTTCATGCCTCTAGTTTTCTGGAGGAGTGACAATAACTTCTAAGATTCTAGATGTGTTGTTGCTACTAGGGAAAAAACAATAATGTTTTGTCTAAGTACAATTCTATTGTTTACTTTACACACATTGCTTAATGCGATAATCTGTTGCTTGCAACTTAATACTGGAAGTGGTTTGGAGTATAACCTGAAGGTGGATTATTAGTCATAGACGTAGTTGGATTACGGTCTATGTATTATGTTGTAATTCCCTATTAAATACTACAGTAACCTTTAGCTTATCATAGCATGCATTGTCATGCCCTCACAATTATCAATTGCCCAACTATAATTTGTTCACCCAACACATTTTATTTGGAGAGTTATCACTAGTGTAGATAGCTGGGGACCCTGTCCTTCTGTCATCATCATTGCTCTACAGTCAATTACACACTTGAATATTTTTCGGTACCATCTCCTCTGTACTACTGTTGTTGTGTTACTATTGCAATTGCTCTCATATTACTGCTGCTTTCACATCACCCATGTTAATAGTGCTTTTCTAGGTGCAACTGAATTAACAACTCTGCTGCTAAGGCTTATAAGTATTTTTTACCTCCCCTTGTGCCGAATCAATAAATTTGGGTTTTACTTCCCTCAAAGACGGTTGCGACCCCCTATACTTGTGGGTCATCAATAGGTTAAACCTTTCCCCATTAGATCTTATCCTCCCTTGTTGGATTATGATGATTCGCTGCATGATATTATAGAGATCTTTGTTGTGATTCCAACAAGCCCAAGGTCATCAAAACCGGAGTCCGGATGCTCAAGTTATGGCCATTTCAGTTTCAGCTCTTTCTGCCTTGCTCCTAGTATGGGGGGCCGGAGACTCCGGTCTTTGGGGCTGGAGACTCTGGTCCTAACTTAGTTTTTCTCAGTTTCGAAGCATGCCTTGCACCCAGTATGGGGGGCGGAGTCTCCGGCCCTCTATGCCTGAAGTCTTTGGTCTAAAATGCCTAAAACGGTCATATGTCATGGAGAGACCTATAAAAGGCCCCCTTCTCCCCCCTTGGGCTGGTTGCTTCTTCCACTCTCTCTCTACTCCATAGTTGACCTTGAGAAGCTTCATCTCCCTCTAATTCATCCATGATTCTTGCACCTATTTGAGGGAAAAGGGAGAGGAGATCTAAATCTACATCTTGACCAATCAAATCCCTCTCTATGTGAGGGGAATCCACTAGATCTAGATCTTGGAGAAATTTGGTGTTCCTCCTCTTATTTTTTCTTCCTCTCTTATTACCCCAATAGCTTTTGTAGCTTTGTTGGAATTTGAGAGAGAAGTATTTGAGCATCTTTGTGGTCTTCTTGCCATTGCATTTGGTGCATCGGTTTGACTTCTCCATGGTGATTCTTGCAAGTGAAAGTGACAAGGTTCTTCCTCTTGGGTTATTGTTGGAACCCTAGACGGCTTAGTGGTCTTTGTGGTGTTCTTGGGGTCTCCAATTAAGTTGTGGAGATTGCCTCAAGTTTGTAGCTTTGTGGCTTAGTGGTGTTCTTGGGGGATCCATTTAAGTTGTGGAGATTCCTCAAGTGCAAGGCCTTTGTGGCGATATATTGGGAGCCTCCAATTAAGTTATGGAGATAGCCCCATGCTTTGTGCGGGTTCGATGACCAACCTAAGGTTCCATAGTGGATCGAGGTCTTCCCCTTTGGTGGGAAGGGCCGAGGAGAATAGGCCTTCGTGGCGTTTGGAGTGCTTTGTCCTCCACGCCGCTCCAACGCATACTAGCACTCGCAAGAGTGTGAACTTCAGGATACATCGTCGTCTCTGCATGCTATTCCTATACCCGAGCTATTTACTTATGCATTTTACTTTGTAATAGCCTTCTTGCTTGAAGTTATATATCTTGCTATCACATATAGTTGCTTGTCTTGCTTAGCATAAGTTGTTAGTGCACATAGGTGAACCCTAGTTATATAGGTTTTGTGCTTGACAAATTAAACACTAGTTTTATTCGGCTTTTCTTAAGCCATATTCGTAAAAGTTTTACACCGCCTATCCCACCCTCTAGGCGGCATCCGTGTCCTTTTAATTGGTATCAGAGCCCGGTCTCTCACTATAGTCTTTACCGCCTTGAGAGTAAGGATGCTAGCTAGAGATTTAGTGCATGATCACTCTTTTATATTCGATGGCACAAATTATGATGTTTCGAAAATTCGCATGCTTAGTCATTTTCGGGCCATTAACCCTCAGATGGAGTGAATTGTAGATATAGGTTTTTCTCCTCCGATGGATTCACAAAATCTATCTTTAGAGGGTGAGAAAAAATTATATCTCAGTGCTCAAGCTTCTAATGTGCTTGTTCATGCTTTGATCAATGTAGATATTTTTGCAATCTTGCCTTTCCGGAGAGCTCATGATTTATGGACAAAGCTTCAAGAAAAATATGATGTGTGCAATATTATTGAGGATGATTGTATTCCCTCCACTTCCGGACGTGATGAACTTTCATCCACTTCACCAAAGTGTTGCAAGACACAAGGAAAAGCCAAGGTGAGTGGTGATGAACAATGCAATGTTGATAGTGTGATTACTCTTGATGATCCTTCATCTCTATCTCATTGCAATGCTTCATCTTTGGACTTTAACACATCTAGCACTATAAATGATTTACATGCTTGTGTTGATAGTCCTTGCATGTCATGTCTTAATTTATTATCTAAATGACATGGTGATATGCTTGCTATTTCTTGTTGCCATGATATAATTGCTTATATTTCCTCTAGTTGTTGTGTGTCTAACAAAGTAGAGGAAACCAAAGAATTTATTGGAAATTACAAGATCTTGGATGGAGCTTCAAATAGATCTTCTTCTCCATCATCTCAAGTTTCTCATATTTTCCTTATGGCTAATGCTTCTACGGTATCTCATTCCTCGGAAGCTAATCATTCTCATGATGATGAATATGAAGTACATGAATAAGAAGAGGATTTGATTTCCTCTTTACATGATATCGGTGAGGTTGTTTTTTGTGCTCTTTGCAACAATAAATTGCTAGCTCTAAATTTGTTAAAATCTTAGTTGTTACTATTGAGAGCCAAAAACTTATTGAGATGCATGAGAACACCATATTAAAAATGGGTGCTCTTGAATGTGAGTATGCCGATGATGTGGCATCTCTAAAGAATGAACTTTAAGAGGAACAAACCACCAAACAGTCTCTTGAGGAGACTTTTTCTCTAGAATTGTCTAGAATAAAGGAAAACATGATACAGATCTTGAAGTGGCAAATGATCTAAAGATAAAAAATGATAAGCTTGTGGTTATTAATGCTAAACTCCTTGAGGATTTTGAGAAACTCAAAAATGGCTCTAGGGTCGTTGAGAGTGCGCTCACCAAACTCACCGAGTCACATGAGCAAATTAAAGCTTCTTATCTAAAAGAGCATGCAACTTGCTTTCTCCTATTGATATTAATGATGATGCTTGTGCTACTAACTCTACATATTGTGAAGCATCCATTTTGAAGGAGAATGTTGAGCTAAGGGCTCAGCTTGAATTTCTAACTAGCAATTATGGGATTTTGGAAGAAAGTCATGGAAAGCTATCTAGCTCCCATAATGATTTTCTAATCTCCCATGATAGGCTAAAGTTATGAGGCTATTAGGTCAAAGGTAACACCATGTGAGCCTCATGTGGATACTAGCACTATATATCAAAATGCTATATTGTCGTGTGCTAGTCCTATTAATTCATCCACTCATAGTATTGCAAAATCTTGTGATGAATTATCTTCCTTGACTTGTTGCTCTAACAATGAAGGTTCTAGTATTTGTGTTATTACTAACCATGTAGAGAAAATAAATGAGCTCAAGGCTCAAGTCACATCTGTGAAGAATGACATGAAAAAGGGTCATGAAGGGAAAAGCAAACATGACAAGATGGTGAGTGTACAACAATCTCCCAATGACAAGAGTGGACTTGGATTCAAATCCAACAACAAGAATCAGTCCAACAACAAGAACAAGCCCAACAACAAGAACAAGAAGGGCCAAGCAAAATTCAAAGACCCGGCCAAGATTACTTGCTTCAAGTGTAAAATTGAAGGGCACCATGTTAGATGTTGTCCATTGAAGAAAAAGTATCTTAGTGAGAAGCAAGAAGGGAAGCAGTTCAAGGCCATGCTTAACCGTTGAAGAAAGGCCACTTCCAAATAAGAATCAAGCTAATGCTCCCATTATGGAGAAATCAAGTGATAGGAAGAAGAGAAGAACTTGCTACATATGCCATGAGAAAGGCTACATATCCTCCTTTTGCGCTATTGGTACCTCATCCAACCCTATCAACATTGATGATGTTTATTCTCTTAGTAAGGATGAGGTTGTCAATGTGTTTGCCAAATATGTTGGTGATCAAAGTGGTTTCAA
This sequence comes from Lolium perenne, assembly GCF_019359855.2. NCBI lineage: Eukaryota > Viridiplantae > Streptophyta > Magnoliopsida > Poales > Poaceae > Lolium > Lolium perenne. The sequence continues at coordinate 185,371,638 of NC_067246.2, read as the reverse complement.
GAAAAATAACCATTTGGGTTGCCAAGCCTATTGTGACTAACCTCTTAGGACCCAACTTGGTTGGGGACCAACAAGCTAAAACTTGATCAATAGGTGGTGGTTGGAGGGCATTGGAGACTTGGCTACATTATGAAGAATTAAGGGATCTTCATCAAGTGTATTTTCTCAAGTCAAGTCAATTGGATTATCTTGTCTCTATATCATCTATCCAATGTTCCTCCTTGTGGTAACATGTGCTTAACTTATTTACATTGAAAGTTACTCACACCTTTGCATGTGTTGGTTTTGTACCTTGCATATTCTTGTATATGTTGTGCTTCCTACTTGCCTTATCTTAAGAAATCAAGTCTATGTATATTGGGTTGCACATCATGTATTTGTGTTTGTGTTTGAGCCTATTGCATCTTATTGGTTTCGTATATGGCTCTTGTCAGAGATTACTGGACTATCACATTATGGGGAATAATATACTTTGTGCATATTACAATCCTAAACATGTGAACATTTGAGGTTGTGTCATATAGAATTGATATTGTTAATTATCTTGTTCCTATGTGGCATGTTTGCTCAAACAAGTTCAAATTTCCCTAAATGGATTCTTTGCTAATATATTTGTGGATCTTGTTTGTGAGAGATTTTCTTGGCATGGTTTTCCACAATGTGTTTCTCAATATCATTTTTGGGCAATCATGTGCTTCAAGTTACGCTAATCATTGATTTGCATGGTGGTGTAATTAATTGAAGCTATCAAGAAACTCTCTTTGCATGATGGTCAACTTGTATCTTTTACCATATGATTTCTTTGTTGTGAAGATGATCTTGGATGTACTTGCAAAATACCATTGGGAAATATTTCCTAATACCTCTTTTCCTAGGACAATTGGCAATCCATTATGAGGTAGATATTTAATGATCATCTTTACATTGACTCTTGTGATTAATTTCCTTATTTCTTGCCAAGGTTTTTTTTGCTTTGACTCCCATTTGTCTTCCTTGCATCTTATGGATCTAATTTTTCTACTTGAACTTTCGTAGCATTTTATTAGACATGGGTAGAGTGATGATCCCACTTTTGAGCATTTTGTATTCAAATGCAAAATCCTAAATAGTGCACTAATATTCGGGGAGCTCACCTATATGTGTTAGAATGCTACTGAAAGAGCAAGGTCTATACCTCGTGTTTCGTGTGTTTCATAACAACACATGAATGAATTTAACCGTGTGCATAGAATGTCTTTGATAAATTTACAGGTGCACGGTGCCCTCGCTGAACACTTCATGATCGGAAGACTCAAGCGTAGCTTATAGGTTTTCTGGTTTTGTGTGTGTGTCGCAAGGTGACATGATTGGAGAGGGAAAGAGGAAAGTGCAGAATCTGCCTGACTGGTACAACTGGTACCAGGAGCGGTAGTACCGCTACCCTACTGGTACCGGACTGAAGTGCCGCTCTGGGACTTACACGCGAAAAGGCCCACAGAGCGGATTACGGTACCTTGACGGTACCATGAGCGGAAGTACCGCTCCCAAGCGGTAGTTCCGACATGGTACCGCTTAGGTACCGTAATTCGAGTTACGGCACTACTGATCGGGTATCGCCGAGGTACCGGATGGAGTCAGGGGCTCGCAGAGGCCATGGCGGTACCATCAGCGGTACTACCGCTTCAAGCCCACGTGACGATTATGTGGGCAGATTTCAAACCCAGAGCGGTACTACCGCTTGCCCAAGTGGTAGGACCGGTTGTGCGGGGTCTGCAAATAACGGTTGGATTTGGAGGAGCCTATAAAAGGGCCCTTTCTTCCCCAGCTCGATTTTATCTATTCTCCTTCTCTCTCCTCCATTGTTGCTGAGCTCAAACCTTGAGGATCTCCCCACCTATCCAACCAATCTTGCCCAAACATTGTGGGGTGGTGGAGGAGGCCCCGATCTATAGATCTACCAAGAGATATTTCACCAATACCAGCTAGTCCTTAGAGGATTTTCGATTTAGGGTTCCTATGGTGGGATCTTGGAGGAAGTGCTCCTATGGAGGCTAGCTTGGAGTTGTGCTAGCCCCATAGGGTATTGGGAGCCTCCTGTATTTGTGGAGCTCGCCCAACCTTGTGAAGGAACCGCCGCCTCGACCGGCTACTTAGTGGAGAAGGGGAAGCTCCTTCGTGGGGCTTTCTCGAGGAACAAGGTGAGGCCTTCGTGGCCGTTAGCCCTCGTGGTTAGCACCTCCTCAACGCAGACGTACTCCCTTTTGTGGGAGGAACTGCAGGAAACAAACCTCGCCTCGTCTCCGCGTCCCCGGTTGTCTCGCTCCCTCTTTTACTACCTTGTTCGGTTCCTTTGCATGTTGCACTAGCCTAGGATCATACTAGGAGCATCCCTATCACCAAGCTATCACCTTTACTTCAGCACCGCATAAAAACTAAAAAAGGCATAAAAGTTGTATAGTGACCATTCACCCCCCCCCCCCCCTCTTGTTCGCTACGGTTCATTCAATTGGTATCAGATTAGGTTTTCTTGCTCGGGCTTTACCGCCTAAGAAATGGCTGAATAAGAGGCGGCTGGGAATGGGTCCCTTCCCGATGAGAAATCACCTCCACCATCTATCGTCGATAGCACAACGGCTACGTTGGATGACCTCAAGAAATTGGAGTCATCCATCGTAAGCCAAATGAAGGCTATGATGATGGAGTTGATTGCTCCAAAACCAACCTCCACCGTAGATCCTAAGGCAAGTGCCGAGGCTCCCCCACCAAAAGCTAACCAATTTCCTCTTGTTGTTTTTGTCTCTCAATCGACAAAAGACCCGCAAAAGGAAGGGCTTGGGGAGGCCGGCACTTCATCAAAAGGGACGGATGAGCCACCGGTTGCGGAACATTTAGGGGGTAATCATGCGGTGCTACCACCAAGTGATTACACCATAAATGTTCTCCTATGCCACATATTTTGTCTCATGGTTCACCACCGCTACTTCAATCCAATAGCTTTGAAAATTGGCAATTCTTAATGCGTTCTCATGTGCGCAGCGCATCCACCGAGCTTTGGCGCATCATCGAGGAGGGTTATTCACCACTAGACCCAAAGAAATTGAGAAGAAGAGAAGTGGTGGATGACCAACTCAACGCCACCACCTTCAACATGATCCACATGGCCATCACACCCAAGGACCGCGCTCACATCCGTTCTCTCAAGACCGCCAAAGAAGCATGGGATAAACTCGACAAGCTCTTCCTCGGAAATGAGAGCATTCAAAGCTATCGTTTCGATTAAGTGAACAACATGGCCGACAACTTCTTCATGAATGAAGGAGAATCTCCCGAAGAGATGTACCAGCGCCTCATCGCTCTTGTCGTACAAATGCAAGATCTTGGAGCCACTTTTGTGGATGACCATTGGATCAAGCAAAAGTTTTATAACGCTCTCCTCCCTTATGAGGAAGTCAAGTTGACGGCCATCCGCCAAAATGCCTCCTTCCGCGCTATGACATCCGATGAAGTCCTTAGCAAAGTCATCGCTTTGGACATCTCCAAGAAGAATGCGGAGGATCTTGTTGCACGTTCTCACAACACCTGCAAGCCCAACCTCGCTTTGAAGATGAAGGAGCATGAAGCTAGTGAAAGTGATGAGGATCCCATTGAGTGGAGTCCGGATGATCTCAAGACCAACTATCATGAGCACATGGCTCTCGCCGCCAAGAGCTTTTGGGATGGGAACAAGACTAGAAGCTCAAGACCAAGAAGATACTCGCCACACCTCTGCACTTGGGTGATCCATTTAAGGGAAACTTGGTGTTGTTCTACAAACCTCTGCACTTGGAGGCCCAACATTGTCTAGAAGAATAGAAGTGTGCGTAGACATCACAATGCTTGAATCATATGTTGGATTCAAGGTTGCAAATAGAATAATGTGATGAAGATCAAGTGATAAGTATGTCTTGAAGAAGAAGATTGGGTGATCTCTCAAGTGTATCTTCAAGACATCAACAAGATTAAGAAAGAAGGAATAGTGTGCAAGTTTAAGATGAGCCATCCCGATGAGATCATGAGCTTGAGATTCCCATCCATATGTTTCATGGATATGTGAAGATGCGCCGAATAAGAAGCTCTCCCATAGTGGAGTGTGGGGGAGTACTCACAAGACTTCATCAAGCAAGCACAATCAAGAAAGGTGTTCCACCTTGTTGCGGTCAAGATTGTCATCATCAAGCTCGAGTGGAATATGAAAGTTTAAGGTTTTCTCTTGATAGGTTTTCTTTCTCACCGGTCTCGTGGTTTAGTTGGGAGACCGATTTATAGGTTAGTGGCCTTACTATCAAGAGAGCTATCGAGTGAGTAACTCAATCATATCATTCGGATGGAGCTAAAACCTTTGCACTCTTGCATCATATTTCCTGGTTGTTATTTGAATCTTATCCATGTGTTTTTTAGAGTTTTTTCTTATTCTCATGACAAGCTCTAGTTCATCGAAAACGGATTCCACAAGAATCACTTGTTGCGTTTTTGATACTGAAGTTTTTCCCTGGTTCTTTATATTGAGAGTTTTCACCTCTACATTCTTGAAAAAACTACCACGCTTGTTCTTAAGATTTCCACTCTTTGTGGGGTAGCACTTTTCATCATCTTTCCATCAAAATTGGTTTCACCTGAACCCGAGTTTCCTAACTCAAGTTGTTGCATTTTCCATTTTGGAGGTGTTACCGATTTGTCTCTTATATATAGGTTAAATATTTCCCCATTTTATCTTATCTTCCCTTGTTGTAATGTTATGGTTATCTGAATGATCTTATAGAGCTCTTTGTTGTGATTCCAACGAGCCCAAGATCATCAAAGCCGGAGTTCGGCTGCTCAAGTTATGGCCGTTACGGTTTCAGCTATTTCTGCCTTGCTCCCAGTATGGGGGGCCGAAGACTCCGATCCAAACTCAGTTTTTCTCAGCTTCGAAGTGTGCCTTGCATCCAGTATGTGGTCGGAGTCTCCGTCCCTCTAGGCCGGAGTCTCCGGTCTAAAGTGCCTAAAACGGTCATATTTCATGGGGAGACCTATAAAAGGCCCCCTCCTCCCCCTTGGGATGGTTGCTTCTTCCACTCTCTCTCACTACTCCATTGTTGACCTTGAGAAGCTTCCTCTCCCTCTAATCCCTCCATGATTCTTGCACCTATTTGAGGGAAAAGAGAGAGGAGATCCAGATCTACATCTTGACCAATCAAATCCTTCTCTTTGTGAGGGGAATCCACTAGATCTAGATCTTGGAGAAATTTGGTGTTCCTCCTCTTATTAGTTCTTCCTCTCTTACTCCCCCAATAGCTTTTGTAGCTTTGTTGGAATTTGAGAGAGAATGATTTGAGCATCTTTGTCGTGTTCTTGTCATTGCATTTGGTGCATCGGTTTGAGTTCTCCACGGTGATTCGTGGAAGTGAAAATGATAAGGTTCTTTCCTCTTGGATTCTTGGAACCCTAGACGGCTTAGTGGTCTTTGTGGTGTTTTTGGGGTCTCCAATTAAGTTGTGGAGATTGCCTCAAGTTTGTAGCTTTGTGGCTTAGTGGTGTTTTTGGGGCCTCCAATTAAGTTATAGAGATTCCTCAAGTGCAATGCCTTTGTGGCGATATATTGGGAGCCTCCAATTAAGTTGTGGAGATAGCCTCGAGATTTGTGCGGGTTCGTTGACCACCCTAAGGTTCCATAGTGGATCGAGGTCTTCCCCTTTAGTGGGAAGGGTCGAGAATAATACGGTGAGGCCTTCGTGGCATTTGGAGTGCTTTGTCCTCCACACCGCTCCAACGGAGACTAGCACTCGCAAGAGTGTGAACTTCGGGATACATCGTCGTCTCCGCATCAACTCAGTTATTCCTAGTTTCCTATACCCGAGCTATTTGCTTATGCACTTTACTTTGTAATAGACTTCGTGCTTGAAGTTACATATCTTGCTATCACATAGTTGCTTGTCTTACTTAGCATAAGTTGTTGGTGCACATAGGTGAACCCTAGTTATATAGGTTTTGTGCTTGACAAATTAAATAATACATTTATTCCGCATTTGTTAAGACATATTCATAAAAGTTTCAAACCTCCTATTCCCCCCCCCCCTCTCCTTTGCACATAGGTGGCTTTCACCACCCGTTGCTCTGTGGAGTGGTCGTGGTGACGCGCCCGACGTCGTGGACCATCCCGACGGAAGGAATCGAGAAGGGGAGCCATCAGTCAAGCGAATCGACTCGTTACCTTTCGCCGGTGATCGTCGGAGATGTGGACGATTCGCTCATCTCCGACCACCATTGCCTCCGTCGACCACATCATCACCACCAGGGTGAGCTTGCACATCTCCAGAACCCACTAGTCCTTCCTCGCATCGCCTGCAGGCTATTCTAGCTAGCTCGCTGGAGATGGCCGCCACAGAGGTGCTCACCAGTGTTTTCCAGTGACTATTCCGTGGGGGCGCGACCACCATTAGCTTTATAATCGTCTTATGGTTCGATTGAACCCAGTAGCTCATCCCGGCAGGCCCTAAATCAATGGCACCGCTCTCAACTAGTCGCTGGCGTCAAGCCGCCGGCAAGAGGGTGACAAGGCCGGTAGGGTCCACCGACCGGTTTGACTTGGTCACGCTACCGTGGTGGCCAACGTGGCCACTGGACCCACCTGTCAATAGTTGTGGTAGATCTATCACGGTACGTTTAGTACTTTCGTTTTATTCCAAATTCCAAAAAATACACCAAACTTTAGAAATTCATATCAAATCCATTTAAAATTAGAAAAATACAAATGAGATATCAAAATGTTTGGAAAAATAATTTATATCCATTAAAAATATATATCAAATTCGCATTCAAAATCAATTTCAATTATTTAACCCTTATTATTTAAATATTTTCTTTAATCCTAAATTCCAATTAATTTACATAATTAGTAAATTTTATAAATTGAGTAATAATTATTTAATAAATAAATAAAACATTAAGAGTAATTTTCTTTAACCAGTTTATCATTAAGATTATCATTATTGGCATTTCAATTCTAAAATTGTAATAACCCTAATTATTATTATCTTTTAAGGATAAAAAATAAGAAAATTGTTAAAACAATATTACCTCATATTTAAAAGTTGTTTCTTGATTCAAACTTTACTCAACAAATCATTAATTTAAAGTGTAATGTGAAATAGGAAACCCTAATTCCACCATGAATTAAACCCTAACTTCATAATTTCATGTGAAAACCTAATTTACTTTCACTTCTAAAACAATAGGGGCTTATAAAATGTGATCATATGAACTTAACCTTACTCATAGATCTATACTAAGCAAATAAAAGCATGCTCATGCTCTATTAAGATAATACCAGCCCAAATGCAAATGAAGTTATCATTTCATGCCTTCATTTTGACTAATACCTTATATGACCAACTAGTACCACCTAAGGGTGAACCCTGATTTGGTATTTCCATGTTATCACTATTAATCATCATTAATTAGTATAACACCGTTGTGATCAAACCTAAAGTAACAATCCTATGTACTAATTCACTTGATATGTTCATGCTTAATTAAATCATGCAACTACTAGATGATTATAAAACCATCTTGTTTAAGACCCATCTAATACCTACTTATGAATTAATGGAAAAAAGAATAGTAAACGCTAGAACTCAGCAACCCTAATTGTTATACTTATTCTATATTAAGAAACATGTTCTTCAAATGTTATTATTTTGAAGTAAAATAAACACTCATTAACCACGTCTTAGGGGACTTAAAACTGACAAATTCTCCATACATATTAAGATTATGTCAACTACTATTCCATTGTGTGATAGTATAATAGTTGTGATGATACCAAGTTAACCAAACCCTAATAAGAACCTTATTTGTGAAACCATCACTAAAAGTACAACACACTCTAAAGAAATCATTACAACTCACCCAATCCTAAATCATCGGGGTTAGGTTATGCTTAGAGCGATTGCATCTCATACTATGCATTATAGCATCTTCGCTAGTTCTTTAAATATTGTCTTTACTGACGATGATGCTATTTCAGAATTTAGAGTTATTTCGTATCAAAGCTTTTGCATGCATAATCTTGTAGTCAAGAAAGGCAAGTTCACTCTTGCTCATGCCATTTGATTATTTTTATCAAATTACTTGAAAAGTACTATACTTATCACTCATGCATTGAAAAGCAAAAGATTACTTTTACAATTATGAATATGATTGTGTGGTGGGCAATAGAACCATGGTTTGAGTTGATGGTAGAGGTTCCATTGCAACTAGGAAAGCTATTCACCTAGGATTAACAACAAATGTCGGCTAGTGATTCCAGCGCCGTATATTACGTGTTAACCAGAAGATCTTTAATGGGATGGAGAACTGAGTTGTACCTTTTTCCTCTCGCATTTCAATGGATGCATATTTTCCATAGTTGTGGGGTGTTGTTGATCCCACAGTAAGGTTGAGATGCCATCTTTCTGGTCCAAGTTGGATGTCTCGTGCAATAGGGTCTACGATGGATTGTATCATGTTCAAGGGTTGTCGTTGAGTGATCAAAGACCCTCTGAATACAAAAGGTTAGGTATGCGGGGTCGCGAATAAGGATAGTGATTGACTTGGATCTTACACCTGGCCTCACGCCAAGGAATTGTGGACGAGCTCGAGGCTTGGTTGGAAACAAGGATAAGCCCTCTTGTGGTTAAAGTAACACACATCTGCAGATTGTATTGAATTGTGACATGTCACTCCCTGTTTCGGGAAGAAACTACGAACGCGGCAGGAAAGGAACTCCATGAAGTTCTGGTCAACTTGTGAAGACCGATGGACATAGTTTTTCAGAATAAAAACAACCTTTTGAAGAAATGATTACGAAAACTTGTATTTGCCTACGAATTTTTTGTCTGTTGATGTAGCTAGTGCATGATACACATATTTTTATTACTGAACTTGATTAGTACACTCGTACTCATTTGTTCCCTCTTGAACCCCCTGCTTAGATTGGGAGGCATCGAAGGAGAAGCTAACGGGAAGTTAGAAGTTAGAAGAGTCAACCACTACAAAAGGGCAGGAGTCAGTCAATAAAGTTGATGAAGTCAAAATCTACATATTCCATGATGGAAACCTAGTCTAGAAGTAGAAGGAAACTTATTCCCTAATTCTAGCACCTAAGTAGCTAGAGTTCTAGCCGAGTTCTTTAGCAAGCGAAGTATCTCTAGAGCTAGAGTTGGTAATAAATTAGTCTATGAGTTGTTCTTTTAGAGATTTATTTGCATTTTTACCTTATTATAAAGTAGAAGGTTGTGTTGATCTTTTGTAAAGAGGTTATGTGTAGACTCGCATATGTTTTTGTTGTACCACTCTAAGGGGTGTAATACTAGTGAAATGGTGTTTCATTGGTGTTATGTCAACTACTTACGTACTACACCATATTGTGGTATGCTGGTTCACCGCAACATATTTCTCTGCTGGCCATTTTGCAACGAGGCACAAGGGTAGTAATTTTTACACAAACCTTCAACCTCAACCGTGATTCTGGTGTTAGAGATATGCCCAAGAGGCAATAATAAAATGGTTATTATAATATATCTTTGAGTTTATGATAATGTTTACATACCATGCTATAATTGTATTAACCGAAACATTGATACATGTGTGTTATGTGAACAACAAAGAGTCCCTAGTAAGCCTCTTGTATAACTAGCTTGTTGATTAATAGATGATCATGGTTTCGTGATCATGAACATTGGATGTTATTAATAACAAGGTTATGTTATTATATGAATGATGTAATAGACACACCCAATTAAGCGTAGCATAAGATCACGTCATTAAGTTATTTGCTATAAGCTTTCGATACATAGTTACCTAGTCCTTTCGACCATGAGATCATGTAAATCACTTATACCGGAAAGGTACTTTGATTACATCAAACTCCACTACGTAAATGGGTGGTTATAAAGATTGGATTAAGTATCCGGAAAGTATGAGTTGAGGCATATGGATCAACAGTGGGATTTGTCCATCCCGATGACGGATAGATATACTCTGGGCCCTCTCGGTGGAATGTCGTCTAATGTCTTGCAAGCATATGAATGGTTCATAAGAGACCACATACCATGGTACGAGTAAAGAGTACTTGTCATGAGACGAGGTTGAACGAGGTATAGAGATACCGATGATCAAACCTCGGACAAGTAAAATATTGCGTGACAAAGGGAATCGGTATCATATGTAAATCGTTCAGTCGATCACTAAAGTCATCGTTGAATATGTGGGAGCCATTATGGATCTCCAGATCCCGCTATTGGTTATTGGTCGGAGATGTAGGGATTCGTTGCATAGAAAACAAAAATTTTCCTACCGCGAACACGCAATCCAAGCCAAGATGCAATCTAGAAGATGGTAGCAACGAGGGGATTATCGAGTCTCACCCTTGAAGAGATTCCAAAGCCTACAAGATGAGGCTCTTGTTGCTGCGGTATACGTTCACTTGCCGCTTGCAAAAGCGCGTAGAAGATCTTGATCACGGCGCCACGAACGGGCAGCACCTCCGTACTCGGTCACACGTTCGGTTGTTGATGAAGACGACGTCCACCTCCCCGTTCCAGCGGGCAGCGGAAGTAGTAGCTCCTCTTGAATCCGGCAGCACGACGGCGTGGTGTCGGTGGTGGTGGAGAAACTCGGCGGAGCTTCGCTAAGCGTGCGGGATGTGGTGGAGGAGAGAGGGCCGCTAGGGTTTGGGAGAGGGGGGCGCCGACCACTAGGGGGTGCGGCCACCTTGTGGTCTTCGGGTAGCCGGCCCCCTCCCCTTGGCCCCTCATTATATAGGTGGAAGCCCCAAGTGTTGGACTACAAGTCTCCGAATAAGACCCGAACCCAAAACCTTCCATGTGATAGGGAAACCTACCCAAGGTGGGAATCCCACTTGGGGTGGGATTCCTCCCTTCCATGTGGGGGGGTGGCCGGCCCTCTTAGGGGAGTCCACTTGGGACTCCTCCCCCTTTAGGGTTGGCCGGCCATGGAGGTGGAGTCCCTTTGGGACTCTGCCTTCCATAGTGGTTTCTTCCGGACTTTTCTAGAACCTTCTAGAACCTTCCATAGAACCTTCCGGATCATTTTAAATCTTATAAAATGACTTCCTATATATGAATCTTATTCTCCGGGCCATTCCGGAACTCCTCGTGATGTCCGGGATCTCATCCGGGACTCCGAACAAATATTCGAACTCCATTCCATATTCAAGTTCTACCATTTCAACATCCAACTTTAAGTGTGTCACCCTACGGTTCGTGAACTATGCGGACATGGTTGAGTACTCACTCCGACCAATAACCAATAGCGGGATCTGGAGATCCATAATGGCTCCCACATATTCAACGATGACTTTAGTGATCGAATGAACCATTCACATACGATACCAATTCCCTTTGTCACGTGATATTTTACTTGTCCGAGGTTTGATCATCGGTATCACTCTATACCTTGTTCAACCTCGTCTCCTGACAAGTACTCTTTACTCGTACCGTGGTATGTGGTCTCTTATGAACTTATTCATATGCTTGCAAGACATTAGACGACATTCCACCGAGAGGGCCCAGAGTATATCTATCCGTCATCGGGATGGACAAATCCCACTGTTGATCCATATGCCTCAACTCATACTTTCCGGATACTTAATCCCACCTTTATAACCACCCATTTACGTAGTGGCGTTTGATGTAATCAAAGTACCTTTCCGGTATAAGTGATTTACATGATCTCATGGTCATAAGGACTAGGTAACTATGTATCGAAAGCTTATAGCAAATAACTTAATGATGTGATCTTATGCTACGCTTAATTGGGTGTGTCCATTACATCATTCATACAATGATATAACCTTGTTATTAATAACATCCAATGTTTATGATTATGAAACTAATCATCCAATAATCAACAAGCTAGTTAAGAGGCATACTAGGGACTCTTTGTTGTTTACATATCACACATGTATCAATTTTTCGGTTAATACAATTATAGCATGGTATATAAACATTTATCATAAACATAAAGATATATAATAACCACTTTTATTATTGCCTCTTGGGCATATCTCCTTCAGTCTCCCACTTGCACTAGAGTCAATAATCTAGATTACATTGTAATATAACTAACACCCATGGCATTCTGGTGTTGGTCATGCTTTGCCCTAGGGAGAGCTTTAGTCAACGGATCTGCTACATTCAGATCAGTGTGTACTTTGCAAATCTTTACTTCTCCATATTCGATGTACTCGCGAATCGAGTGGTAACGCAGCTTGATATGCTTTAGCCTCTTGTGTGACCTTGGTTCTTGTGCATTGGCGATGGCACCCATGTTGTCACAGTATATGACTAGTGGGTCCAATGCACTAGGAACCACACCGAGCTCTACAATGAACCTCTTCTGATGAAGCCTCTGAAGCCGCTATGTACTCTGATTCTGTTGAAGACTTCGCCACCGTGCACTGCTTCGAGCTTGCCCAGCTTACTGCAGCACCATTCAATATAAACACGTACCCAGACTGTGACTTAGAGTCATCAGGATCAGTGTTCCAACTTGCATCGGTGTAACCGTTTACAACGAGCTCTTGGTCACCTCCATAACAAAGAAACATATCCTTAGTTCTTTTCAAGTACTTCAGGATATTCTTGACCGCTGTCCAGTGTTCCATTCCTTGATCACTTTGATATCTGCTAGTCAAACTAACAGCATGTGCTATATCCGGTCTAGTACATAGCATGGCATACATGATAGATCCTACTGCCGAGGCATAGGGGATATTACTCATCCTTTCTCTTTCTTCTGCCATAGCCGGTCCTTGAGTCTTACTCAAGACCTTGCCTGGTAACATAGGTAAGAACCCTTTCTTGCTTTCGTCCATTCTAAACTTCTTTAGAATCTTGTCCAGGTATGTACTCTGTGATAGCCCTATAAGGCGTCTTGATCTATCTCTATAAATCTTGATGCCTAATATATATGATGCTTCACCAAGGTCTTTCATTGAAAAACTATTATTCAAATAACCTTTTACACTGCTTAATAGTTCTATATCATTCCCAATCAATAATATGTCATCTACATATAATATCAGGAATGCTACAGAGCTCCCACTCACTTTCTTGTAAATACAGGCCTCTCCATGACACTGTATAAATCCGAAGTCTTTGATCACTTTATCAAAGCGTCGGTTCCAACTTCTTGATGCTTGCTTCAGTCCATAGATTGAACGCTGAAGTTTGCATACTTTGTCAGCATTTTTAGGATCGACAAAACCTTTGGGTTGTACCATATACAACTCTTCCTCAATGTCTCCATTAAGGAACGCCGTTTTGACATCCATCTGCCAAATCTCATAATCGAAAAATGCAGCTATTGCTAACAAAATCCTCACAGATTTTAGCTTCGCTACAGGTGAAAAAGTCTCATCGTAGTCAACTCCTTGAATTTGTCGGAAACCCTTTGCGACAAGTCGAGCTTTATAGACAGTAATATTACCATCAGCATCTGTTTTTCTCTTGAAGATCCATTTATTCTTGACAGCCTTGCGGCTATCAGGTAAGTCTACCAAAGTCCATACTTTGTTATCATACATGGATCCCATTTCGGATTTCATGGCTTCTTGCCATTTGTTGGAATCTGGGCTCATCATCGCTTCTTCATACGTCGCAGGGTCCTCATCATTGTTATCCACAATCATGACATTTAGACAAGGATCATACCAATCAGGAGTGGCACGTTCCCTTGTCGATCTGCGAGGTTCAGTAGTTTCCTCGTTCGAAGTTTCATGATCATTATCATTAGCTTCCTCTATTGCTGGTGTAGGCGGTACAGGTACAACTTCCGGTACTGCACTACTCTGATCAACGAGTATAGATTCATCAATCTCATCGAGTTCTACTTTTCTTCCAGTCACTTCTTTAGTGAGAAATTCTTTCTCAAGAAAGGTTCCGTTCTTAGCAACAAATATTTTGCCTTCGGATCTGTGATAGAAAGTGTACCCTATAGTTTCCTTAGGGTATCCTATGAAGACGCATTTCTCCGCTTTGGGTTCTAGCTTGTCCGGTTGTAACTTCTTTACATAGGCTTCGCAACTCCAAACTTTAAGGAACGACAGATTAGGTTTCTTATTAAACCATAATTCATACGGTGTCATTTCTACGGATTTTGATGGTGCTCTATTTAAAGTGAATGCGGCTGTCTCTAATGCATAACTCCAAAACGATAACGGCAAATTAGTAAGAGACATCATAGAACGAACCATATCTAAGAGAGTTCGATTACGACGTTCGGACACACCGTTTCGTTGTGGTGTTCCCGGCGGTGTCAATTGTGAAAGTATTCCGCATTTCTTTAAATGCATGCCAAACTCATAACTCAGATATTCACCTCCGCGATCAGATCGTAGAAATTTAATCTTCTTGTTATGTTGATTTTCTACTTCACTTTGGAATTCCTTAAACTTCTCGAAAGTTTCGGATTTATGTTTCATGAAATAGATATACCCATATCTACTCAGATCATCTGTGAAGGTTAGAACATAATGATAACCACCGCGCGATGCTACACTCATTGGTCCGCACACATCGGTATGTATGATTTCCAATAAGTCAGTAGCTCGCTCCATCATACCAGAAAATGGAGTCTTAGTCATTTTTCCCATTAGACATGCTTCGCATCTATCAAGTGACTCAAAGTCAAGTGATTCAAGTAATCCATCGGTATGGAGTTTCTTCATGCGTTTCACTCCAATATGACCAAGACGACAGTGCCACATATAAGTAGAATTATCATTCAATTTAATTCGCTTAGCATCAATGTTATGTATATGCGTATCACTACTATCGAGATCTAACAGAAATAAGCCATTCTTTTCAGGTGCTCGACCATAAAAGATATTATTCATAAAAATAGAACAACCATTATTCTCAGACTTGAATGAATAACCGTCTTGCATTAAACAAGATCCAGATATAATGTTCATGCTCAACGCGGGTACAAAATAACAATTATTTAGGTTTAAAACTAATCCCGAAGGTAGATGTAGAGGAAGTGTGCCGACAGCGATCACATCGACTTTGGATTCGTTTCCAACGTGCATCGTCACTTCATCTTTCAGTAGTCTTCGTTTATTCTTTAGTTCCTGTTTCGAGTTACAAATATGAGCAACCGAACCAGTATCAAATACCCAGGTACTAGAACGAGAACCAGTGAGAAAAACATCTATAACATGTATATCAGATATACCTTCTTTCTTCTTCTTGACAAGGCCGCTCTTCAGATCAGCCAGATACTTGGAGCAATTACGCTTCCAGTGTCCCTTCTCCTTGCAGTAATAGCACTCAGCATCAGGCTTAGGGCCGTTCTTAGGTTTCACAGGAGGCGTGGCAGCTTTCTTGCCACCCTTCTTGAATTTTCCCTTAGACTTGCCCTGTTTCTTGAAACTGGTGGTCTTGTTGACCATCAACACTTGGTGCTCTTTCTTGATCTCAATCTCAGCAGCTTTTAGCATGCCAAAGAGTTTAGGTAACTCCTTGTTCATGTTCTGCATATTGTAGTTCATCACAAAGTTCTTCTAACTTGGTGGCATTGATTGAAGGACACGATTAATCCCCAGTCTGTTAGGAATCACTATTCCCAAGTCACTGAGTTTTTTCGCATGCCCGGTCATGGCGAGCATGTGCTCACTAACGGAGCTGCCTTCTTCCATCATACAGCTGAAGAAATGTTTCGATGCTTCATAGCATTCCACGGCCGCATGAGTCTCAAATATAGCTTTCAGCTCATTCATCAACTCATGAGGATCGTGGTGCTCAAAACGTTTTTGAAGATCGGATTCCAGACTGCACAGGATGGCACACTGAACTTGAGAGTACCGAGTTTTCCGAGTCTCGTAAACAGCTTTTACTTCATCGGTTTCAGTTTCTGCAGGAGGGTCACCTAGCAGTGCATCAAGCATAAATTGCAGATTTCTGCCAGAGAGGAAGATCCTCACATGACGGAACTAGTCGGTGAAGTTGCTACCGTTTCTCTTAAGTTTTTCTTTCTCTAGGAACTGGTTAAAATTGATTGGGGACGCCATCTCTACAACATATATTTGCAAAAGTTTAGACTAAGTTTATGACAAATTGAGTTCAAATTTTAATTCAACATAATTAAAAATCTAGGTGAACTCCCACTCAAAACAATATCCCTCGCATTGTCTTAGTGATCACACGAACCAAATCCACCGCACCTAAGTCCGATCATCATGAGACAAGGTGTGATTTCAATGGCGAACACTCAAAATGTTCATCATATCAACCATATGATTCATGCTCTACCTTTCGGTATCATGTGTTCCGAGACCATGTCTGTACATGCTAGGCTCGTCAAGGCCACCTTAGTATCCGCATGTGCAAAAACTGGCTTGCACCCGTTGTATGCACTTGTTGATTCTATCACACCCGATCATCACGAGATGCTTCGAAACGACAAGTCTTGGCAACGGTGCTACTAAGGATGAACACTTTATTATCTTGAGATTTTAGTGAGGGATCATCTTATAATGCTACCGTCGCGATCTAAGCAAAATAAGATGCATAAAAGGATTAACATCACATGCAGTTCATATGTGATATGATATGGCCCTTTTGTCTTTGCGCCTTTGATCTTCATCTCCAAAGCACGGACATGATCTCCATCATCTTCGGGCATGATCTCCATCATCGTCGGCGTAGCGTCAAGGTCAATGGCACCGTCTTCATGATTGTCCTCCATGTAGCAACTATTACAACTACTTTGAAATACTACTCAACATGAAATTTAAAGACAACCATAAGGCTCCTGCCGGTTGCCACAATACAATAATGATCATCTCATACATATTCATCATCACATTATGGCCATATCACATCACCAAACCCTGCAAAAACAAGTTAGACGTCTCTAATTTGGTTTGCATATTTTACGTGGTTTAGGGTTTTCGAGAGAGATCTAATCTACCTACGAACATGAACCACAACGGTGATACTAATGTTGTCAATAGAAGAGTAAATTGAATCTTCACTATAGTAGGAGAGACAGACACCCGCAAAGCCTCTTATGCAATACAAGTTGCATGTCGAACGAGGAACAAGTCTCATGAACGCGGTCATGTAAAGTTAGTCCGAGCCGCTTCATCCCACTATGCCACAAAGATGCAAAGTACTCAAACTAAAGACAACAAGAGCATCAACGCCCACAAAAACATTGTGTTCTACTCGTGCAACCATCTATGCATAGACACGACTCTGATACCACTGTAGGGATTCGTTGCATAGAAAACAAAAAATTTCCTACCGCGAACACGCAATCCAAGCCAAGATGCAATCTAGAAGACGGTACCAACGAGGGGATTATCGAGTCTCACCCTTGAAGAGATTCCAAAGCCTACAAGATGAGGCTCTTGTTGCTGCGGTAGACGTTCACTTGCCGCTTGCAAAAGCGCGTAGAAGATCTTGATCACGGCGCCACGAACGGGCAGCACCTCCGTACTCGGTCACACGTTCGGTTGTTGATGAAGACGACGTCCACCTCCCCGTTCTAGCGGGCAGCGGAAGTAGTAGCTCCTCTTGAATCCGGCAGCACGACGGCGTGGTGTCGGTGGTGGTGGAGAAACCCGGCGGAGCTTCGCTAAGCGTGCGGGATGTGGTGGAGGAGAGAGGGCCGCTAGGGTTTGGGAGAGGGGGGCGCCGGCCACTAGGGGGTGCGGCCACCTTGTGGTCTTCGGGTAGCCGGCCCCCTCCCCTTGGCCCCTCATTATATAGGTGGAAGCCCCAAGTGTTGGACTACAAGTCTCCGAATAAGACCCGAACCCAAAACCTTCCATGTGATAGGGAAACCTACCCAAGGTGGGAATCCCACTTGGGGTGGGATTCCCCCCTTCCATGTGGGGGGGTGGCCGGCCCCCTTAGGGGAGTCCACTTGGGACTCCTCCCCCTTTAGGGTTGGCCGGCCATGGAGGTGGAGTCCCTTTGGGACTCCGCCTTCCATAGTGGTTTCTTCCGGACTTTTCTAGAACCTTCTAGAACCTTCCATAGAACCTTCCGGATCATTTTAAATCTTATAAAATGACTTCCTATATATGATCTTATTCTCCGGGCCATTCCGGAACTCCTCGTGATGTCCGGGATCTCATCCGGGACTCCGAACAAATATTCGAACTCCATTCCATATTCAAGTTCTACCATTTCAACATCCAACTTTAAGTGTGTCACCCTACGGTTCGTGAACTATGCGGACATGGTTGAGTACTCACTCCGACCAATAACCAATAGCGGGATCTGGAGATCCATAATGGCTCCCACATATTCAACGATGACTTTAGTGATCGAATGAACCATTCACATACGATACCAATTCCCTTTGTCACGCGATATTTTACTTGTCCGAGGTTTGATCATCGGTATCACTCTATACATTGTTCAACCTCGTCTCCTGACAAGTACTCTTTACTCGTACTGTGGTATGTGGTCTCTTATGAACTTATTCATATGCTTGCAAGACATTAGACGACATTCCACCGAGAGGGCCCAGAGTATATCTATCCGTCATCGGGATGGACAAATCCCACTGTTGATCCATATGCCTCAACTCATACTTTCCGGATACTTAATCCCACCTTTATAACCACCCATTTACGCAGTGGCGTTTGATGTAATCAAAGTACCTTTCCGGTATAAGTGATTTACATGATCTCATGGTCATAAGGACTAGGTAACTATGTATCGAAAGCTTATAGCAAATAACTTAATGACGTGATCTTATGCTACGCTTAATTGGGTGTGTCCATTACATCATTCATACAATGATATAACCTTGTTATTAATAACATCCAATGTTTATGATTATGAAACTAATCATCCATTAATCAACAAGCTAGTTAAGAGGCATACTAGGGACTCTTTGTTGTTTACATATCACACATGTATCAATGTTTCGGTTAATACAATTATAGCATGGAATATAAACATTTATCATAAACATAAAGATATATAATAACCACTTTTATTATTGCCTCTTGGGCATATCTCCTTCAGGAGAGAGGTCTCAACCATGTCTACATAGTTCGCGAACCGTAGGGTGACACACTTAAGGTTTGATGTCGTTTAAGTAGATATGGAATATGGAATGGAGTTCGAAGTTTTGTTCGGAGTCTCGGATGGGATCCAGGACATCACGAGGAGGTCCGGAATGGTCCGGAGAATAAGATTCATATATAGGAAGTCATTTTCTAGGTTTGAAAATGATCCGGTATTTTTTTCTGGAAGGTTCTAGAAGAGTCTGGAAGAAATCAGCATGGAAGGTGGAGTCCCAGAGGGACTCCACCCACCTTGGCCGGCCAGCCTAAGAAAGGAGGAGTCCCAAGTGGACTCCTCCCCATGGTGGCCGGCCACCCCACCAAAGGAAAGGGGGGAGTCCCACTCCCCCTAGGTTTGGTCATATGGAAGGTTTATGTTGGGGTCTTATTCGGAGACTTTTGACCTAATCCTTGGGGCTTCCACCTATATAAAGAGGGGAGGGGAGGGGCTGGCCGGCCACACCAATGCCACTCTTGCCTCCAACCTTGGCTGACCCCCTTTGTGGCCGGCGCCCAAGGCACCCCCTCTCCCCAAACCCTAGCGCCCCTCCTCCACTACTTCTCCCGCATATGCTTAGCGAAGCTCCTCCGGAGATCTCCATCGACACCGCCACCACGCCGTCGTGCTGCCGGGATTCCGAGGAGGATCTACTACTTCCGCTTCCCGCTAGAACGGGGAGAAGGATGTCGTCTTCATCAACACCGAACGTGTGACCGAGTACGGAGGTGCTGCCCGATTGTGGCACCGTCAAGATCTTCTACGCGCTTTTGAAAGCGGCAAGTGATCGTCTACCGCATCAACGAGAGCCTCCTCTTGTAGGCTTTGGAAATCTTCAAGGGTTAGTCTCGTTCATCCCCTCGTTGCTCCCATCTTCTAGATTGCATCTTGGCTTGGATTGCGTTCTCGCGGTAGGAAATTTTTTGTTTTCTATGCTACGAATCCCAT
Organism: Lolium perenne; assembly: GCF_019359855.2. Lineage (NCBI taxonomy): Eukaryota > Viridiplantae > Streptophyta > Magnoliopsida > Poales > Poaceae > Lolium > Lolium perenne. The sequence continues at coordinate 185,351,602 of NC_067246.2, read as the reverse complement.
CAGTGGTATCAGAGCCGTGTCTATGCATAGATGGTTGCACGAGTAGAACACATTTTTTTTGTGGGCGTTGATGCTTTGTTGTCTTTAGTTCGAGTACTTTGCATCTTTGTGGCATGGTGGGATGAAGCGACTCGGGCTAACTTTACATGACTGCGTTCATGAGACTTGCTCCACGTTCGACATGCAACTTGTATTGCATAAGTGGCTTTGCGGGTGTCTGTCTCTCCCACCATAGTGAAGATTCAGTTTACTCTTCCTATTGACAACATTAGTATCACCGTTGTGGTTCATGTTCGTAGGTAGATTAGATCTCACTCGAAAACCCTAAACCACGTAAAATATGCAAACCAAATTAGAGACGTCTAACTTGTTTTTGCAGGGTTTGGTGATGTGATATGGCCATAATGTGATGATGAATATGTATGAGATGATCATTATTGTATTGTGGCAACCGGCAGGAGCCTTATGGTTGTCTTTAAATTTCATGTTGAGTAGTATTTCAAAGTAGTTGTAATAGTTGCTACATGAGGTGAACAACCATGAAGACGGCGCCATGGACCTTGACGCTATGCCGACGATGATGGAGATCATGCCCGTTGATGATGGAGATCATGTCCGTGCTTTGGAGATGAAGATCGAAGGCGCAAAGACTAAAGGGCCATATCATATCACATATGAATTGCATGTGATGTTAATCCTTTATGCATCTTATTTTGCTTAGAACGCGACGGTAGCATTATAAGATGATCCCTCGCATTAATATCAAGATAATAAAGTGTTATCCCCTCGTATGCACTGTTGATATAGTTCGTCATTTCGAAGCATCTCGTGATGATCGGATGTGATAGACTCAACGTTCACATACAACGGGTGTAAGCCATGTTGCACACGCGGAATACTTCGGTTTGCTTGATGAGCCTAGCATGTACAGACATGGCCTCGGGACAACGGAAACCGAAAGGTTGAACACGAGTCATATGGATGATATGATCAACATGTTGATGTTCACCATTGAAGCTACATCATCTCACGTGATGATTGTTTTGGTGTAGTGGATTTGGATCGTGTACCACTTAACAACTATGAGGGATGTTGTATTAAGTGGGAGTTCATTAGTAATTAGATTAAAACATGAACTAATTATCATAAACATAGTCTGAGTAGTATTTTGAATTAATTTGTAGAATTGGCATCCGTTTTCTACCATGCACTAGTCTTGTAATTGAGATAGAAATACTGTTAAGTCTGACAAGAAACTTTACGGACTAGTACCGTATTGTTAAAGAATCAAGAAATGATTAAGTCCTATTTACAAAACTTTTAGTAAACCTCACATTGTTGATTCAAAGAGCTATGGTTTCAATTAGTACCTAAAGTTATCTTGTCTCCGTGAAACTTGAAGTTCAAATCTGTTTGAAAAGTAAGGAGCTGAAAATTTAGTTTTCAGAAATAATCAAGGTATGAGATATATGTGATATCTAAGACCTTATTGCAAGATGATAGAATATAATTTGGTGAGACTACATAAACTCATAAGTTTTATGGGAATGTACGAAGGTTGAAGACGCAAGGCGTCCCAATCCTACAACTATTGGGGCACTAACGATATTCGCATATCCATGAAGTAATCGTCCTTAGTATGTACCGTTGCTAAAACTCGTCGTTTTGAAGCATCACGTGATGATCGGGTGTTATAGATTCTACGTGTGCATACAACGGGTGCAAGCCAGATTTGCACATGCGAATACTAAGGTTAAACTTTATGAGCCTAGCATGTACAGACATGGTCTCAGAAAGTCGTCATGAATTGATGGATAAAATTATGAGTGAAATTGTTCATCATATTACAAGGTTACTAATAGTGAAATCTAGAACACTTGTCATATGATGATCAACTTCAAAGTAAGAACCTCCAGGTTATTGGTATTTGACCAAAAAACTTAGAAGTTATTAAAAATGAAGTGTTTTTCTGAATAATGAGTAAAGCTAAAAGAGAAACTACAAAAGATTATTGGCAGAAAGAAAGAAAAGACTAGAGAGTCTAGCTCAGGTGTATATAAATGATATACATGTTATGGTTGTATTCCTAGTTAGGTCACACAATGAAATTCTTGGGTATTAGTACCATATTGGTTGGTATGAAGTGTCATACAAAACAACGCAATACAAGAATACAATGGCCTAAGTGACTGACAAGGAATATGATAGGAATGCACGTCTGGAACAAAAATAAAGTGTTATTATGTTCATCGTTGGCATTCTATCTAGCCCTTAGAATTTATAATAAAGAACTTAATAATTGTTATTTTGCTCTGGTCAAATGAAAACAATGAGTTGTTCAAATTATGACATTACTCCATGTACGATGGATAATTTTTTATAAATCTTAATGGTGAAACACACATACATAACACTGACGCTAAAATGCCATAAGGCAAATGATTTGAATTCTACTTATTTGTGGAACCACCATTTAGGTCATGTTAGAAAGGAACGCATGAAGGAACTCCATGCAAATGGATTTTTGGAGTCATTTGATTTTTGAATCGTTTGGCGCTTGCAAAATCTTTTCTAAAAGTAATGACTGAAATACCGTTCATAGGCCAAGAGTTGAACGGGCAACTAACTTAGTGGAAAAATACATGATGATGTATGTGGTTCACTGGGCATAGTTGTGTGCGGGAGATTCTTCTACTTCATGAAAACTTTCAAGAATGAATTGAGTATATATATGTGGATATATTCAATAAGGAAGAAGTTTGAAACATTTGAATGGATTCAAATAAATTTCAGCATGAAGTGGAAATCATCGTAATAGAAAAGTCAAATATCTATGATTGGATCATGGTGGAAATATTTGAATTACGAGTTTTAGCGAACATCTAAGAGAGTCATGAAATTGTTCTACAACTCACATTTCTTGGAGTATCATAATGATGATATAGTATCCGAGAGATGTATCCAAACCTTGTTGGATTAATGATGAGATAAAATATTATGACGCCATTATATTTTTCTGGATTATGCTTTAGTGACTGATACGTCTCCGACGTATCGATAATTTCTTATGTTCCATGCCACATTATTGATGTTATCTACATGTTTTATGCACACTTTATGTCATATTCGTGCATTTTCTGGAACTAACCTATTAACAAGATGCCGAAGTGCCGATTCTTGTTTTTATTGTTTTTGGTTTCAGAAATCCTAGTAAAGAAATATTCTCGGAATTGGACGAAATCAACGCCCAGGGTCCTATTTTGCCACGAAGCTTCCAGAAGACCGAAGAGGAGACGAAGTGGGGCCACGAGGTGGCCACACCCTAGGCCGGCGCGGCCCAAGCCCTGGCCGCGCCGACCTATAGTGTGGGCCCCTCGTGTGGCCCCCTGACCTGCCCTTCCGCCTACAAATAGCCTCCGTCGCGAAACCCCCAGTACCGAGAGCCACGATACGGAAAACCTTCCAGAGACGCCGCCGCCGCCAATCCCATCTCGGGGGATTCAGGAGATCGCCTCCGGCACCCTGCCGGAGAGGGGAATCATCTCCCGGAGCACTCTACGCCGCCATGGTCGCCTCCGGAGTGATGTGTGAGTAGTCTACCCCTGGACTATGGGTCCATAGTAGTAGCTAGATGGTTGTCTTCTCCTCATTGTGCTTAATTGTCGGGTCTTGTGAGCTGCCTAACATGATCAAGATCATCTATCTGTAATTCTATATGTTGCGTTTGTTGGGATCCAATGAATAGAGAATACTATGTTATGTTGATTATCAATTTATATCTATGTGTTGTTTATGATCTTGCATGCTCTCCGTTACTAGTAGATGCTCTGGCCAAGTAGATGCTTGTAACTCCAAGAGGGGGTATTTATGCTCGATAGTGGGTTCATGTCTCCGTGAATCTGGGGAAGTGACAGAAATCTCTAAGATTATGGATGTGATGTTGCCACTAGGGATAAAACATTGGTGCTATGTTCGAGGATGTAGTTACTGATTACATTACGCGCAATACTTAATGCAATTGTCTGTTGTTAGCAACTTAATACTGGAGGGGGTTCGGATGATAACCTGAAGGTGGACTTTTTAGGCATAGATGCATGCTGGATAGCGGTCTATGTACTTTGTCGTAATGCCCAATTAAATCTCACAATACTCATCATAATATGTATGTGCATGGTCATGCCCTCTTTATTTGTCAATTGCCCAACTGTAATTTGTTCACCCAACATGCTGTTTATCTTATGGGAGAGACACCTCTAGTGAACTGTGGACCCCGGTCCAATTCTCTATATTGAAATACAGTCTCTTTGCAATACTTTGTTCTACTGTTTTCTGCAAACAATCATCATCCACACTATACATCTAATCCTTTGTTACAGCAAGCCGGTGAGATTGACAACCTCGCTGTTTCGTTGGGGCAAAGTACTTGGTTTGTGTTGTGCAGGTTCCACGTTGGCGCCGGAATCCCTGGTGTTGCGCCGCACTACATCTCGCCGCCATCAACCTTCAACGTGCTTCTTGGCTCCTACTGGTTCGATTAAACCTTGGTTTCATACTGAGGGAAAACTTGCCGCTGTACGCATCACACCTTCCTCTTGGGGTTCCCAACGGACGCGTGCTGTACGCGTATCAAGCACTTTTTCTGGCGCCGTTGCCGGGGAGATCAAGACACGCTGCAAGGGGAGTCTCCACATCCCAATCTCTTTAATTTGTTTTTGTCTTGCTTAGTTTTATTTACTACTTTGTTTGCTGCACTAAATCAAAATACAAAAAAAATTAGTTGCTAGTTTTACTTTATTTGCTATCTTGTTTGCTATATCAAAAACACAAAAAAATTAGTTACTTGCATTTACTTTATCTAGTTTGCTTTATTTACTACTGCTAAAATGAGTAATCCTGGAGTTGAAGTTCGTACGTTTAAGCAACGAGGGGGGGAATGTTTAAGAGATGCTTGGTATAGAATTAGTGATGCCCATAATAGGTGCACTAAGAAACACTCCACCACTATTCTACTCAGGAAATTTTATGCTGGTATCTCTAGCTGGAATAGGTATGTTCTTGATAGTCTCGCGAAAGGTAACTTTCTAAGTACTCCTGCATTAGAAGCTAGTTGCATTATTGAGAGTCTATTTGGGGTACCCCCTGCTGATGAAGTTAAAACTGAAATCTCTCTTGAAGATGTCATGAAAAAATTGGAAACCATAGAGAAAATTTTTCCAAGCATTGAAACTAAATTGGAAATGTTACTTGATAAAACTGATGAACTTGATAAATCCCTAGGAGGAATTGATGAAAGAATTGGTGTCCTAGGAACTTGTGCTGTGTATGATGATAAAATCAATAGGATTGACGAACTTGAAAAAGCTATGGGAACCTTGGGTTCAACATTTTCTTCTCTTAAATATAAGGAGAAAGCTTATGTGGGTAAGGAGCAAAAGTTTATGTATGTCTCTAAAGTGCCTAGACCAAAGAAGTATTATTATAGGCCTAAAATTGACAAAGCCCTTAGTACCACTACGGATGGGGGAGCTCATGATAACGATGCACCATCTCCCGATAATACTTGATATACACTTTCTGCGCCTAGCTGAAAGGCGTTAAAGAAAGCGCTTATGGGAGACAACCCATGTTTTTACTACAGTACTTTGTTTTTATTTTGTGTCTTGGAAGTTGTTTACTACTGTAGCAACCTCTCCTTATCTTAGTTTAGTGTTTTGTTGTGCCAAGTAAAGTCGTTGGTAGTAAAGTTCATACTAGATTTGGATTACTGCGCAGAAACAGATTTCTTTGCTGTCACGAATCTGGGCAAAATTCTCTGTAGGTAACTCAGAAAATTATGCCAATTTACGTGAGTGATCCTCAGATATGTACGCAACTTTCATTCAATTTGAGCATTTTCATTTTAGCAAGTCTGGTGCCTCGATAAAATTCGTCAATACGAACTGTTCTGTTTTGACAGATTCTGCCTTTTATTTCGCATTGCCTGTTTTGTTATGTTCGATGGATATTTCGATTCCATTGACTTTCAGTAGCTTTGTGCAATGTCCAGAAGTGTTAAGAATGATTATGTCACCTCTGAACATGTATATTTTGATTGTGCACTAACCCTCTAATGAGTTGTTCTAAGTTTGGTGTGGAGGAAGTTTTCAAGGATCAAGAGAGGGAGATGATACAACATGATCAAGGAGAGTGAAAGCTCTAAGCTTGGGGATGCCCCGGTGGTTCACCCCTGCATATATCAAGAAGACTCAAGCGTCTAAGCTTGGGGATGCCCAAGGCATCCCCTTCTTCATCGACAACATTATCAGGTTCCTCCCCTGAAACTATATTTTTATTCCATCACATCTTATGTGATTTTCTTGGAGCGTCGGTTTGTTTTTGTTTTTGTTTTGTTTGAATAAAATGGATCCTATCATTCACTTTGTGGGAGAGAGACACGCTTCGCTGTAGCATATGGACAAGTATGTCCTTAGGCTTTACTCATAATATTCATGGCGAAGTTTCTTCTTCGTTAAATTGTTGTATGGTTGGAAACGGGAAATGTTGCATGTGGTAGTGAATAATAAAATACTTGTAGAACATTGAGCTTTGATAACTTGATTCTTTGCAAATGTTTTGAGATATTTAGATGGTAAGGCTTGCTGGATAAATGAGTTAAAATTAGTAGTGGATTGTTGTCTTTAAGCTTGTGCCGTACTACAAACTCTATTTAAATAGTTGAAGGCGTAGTTGGATTTGATAGCTTTCCATGTCTGAGAGTTCATCATAATAAATAAGTTGTGCTGAAGGTCGAGGGAGCTAGCGGGGTACTTGTGCCACCGTGAACGGCCCTCCTTGGAGTAAATTTTAATCATGCTCTTAATGATGAACCTGCTAGTTGTTTGCAATAAGCTTGTGAGTTCTTTTTGACTAATGTTAAGCTATGGTTTTTGGCACTTCCACCATCCAAATTTGCTAGCCTCTTCGGTATTGTGCATTGCCTTTTCCTCACATTGAGAATTGTGCATACTTCGCCGGTACATCCAAACCTGTGGGAGAACTTTCTCTTGTTCTCCTACACATAAGCCCATACATCTCCTCAAAACAGCCACCATACCTACCTACCACAACATTTCCATAGCTGTTCCGAGATATATTGCCATGCAACATCCATTTTACATTACATGCCATGTTGTCATTTATTATTTATATATTGCTTTGCATGATCATATACAGCTGATGTGTGGTTTACCCATGTTACGCTAGATCATTGCACATCCTGCTACACTGGCAGAGGCATACAGTTTCATACATCATGTTTCATTCATTATGAGTTATTTGTACCAAAAAGTGTGTTGTCATATTAGGATGTTGCCCCTAAAAATGAAAAGAGTCGTGGAGGCCACCAAAAAGAAAAGAAAAAAAAAGGGAAAAAAAGAAAAAATGAAAAGAAAAAAAAAGAGAATAAAGAAAAAAGGGGGCAGCATTACTATCTTTTATCCACACTTGTGCTCATGTTTTAGCACCCGCATTATTCATAGTCATCATTTGTGCTCATGTTCAGCACCTACATTCATATGAGAGAGTTTTCATGTTTTACTAGTATAACTATGTGGGGAATTTACACTATAGAATTTGGGTTGTATATTCCAATGATGAGCCTCCTCAAAAGTGCTCTAGGTCTTCGTGAGCAACCAAGTTGGATGCACCCCCACTAGTTCCATTGGAGAGCTTTCATACACATATAGCTCTATGTGCATCCGTTGCATGGCAATCACTACTCCTTGCATAGCTTCGATCATAAGGCTTCCTCTTGTCTAATGGTCATTTACAGCTTTGCAAGCCTTTCTTCTATTTGGCCTTCCAAACCCCCATTAACGTTCTTTATGCCATAACATCCTGGTGCTAATACCAAATGCTTGCGCTCACCGGTTGAGTAGACTTCGAAACAGTTGATTCATGACGTTCATGTTTATGTTTACTTGACTGAATCCTTCTTATGTTGTGAAAATTTACATGATGCTTGGAATGAAGGATAGAAATTCTATGCTGAATACTTAATACATCTTTAATGAACTTTGTACGGTTGCATGTCTTTAAAGCAATAGTTCATGAAAACTTCTAGCTTGTCTAACTCTTGCATTATCATCTCTTATATCAATATAGATACTTGCTTTGAATGATTTGATCTCAGCTCATATGCTTTACAATAGTATGATCAAGGTTATGATGGCATGTCACTCCAGAAATTATCTTTGTTTATCGTTTACCTGCTCGGGACGAGCAGGAACTAAGCTTGGGGATGTTGATACGTCTCCGACGTATCGATAATTTCTTATGTTCCATGCCACATTATTGATGTTATCTACATGTTTTATGCACACTTTATGTCATATTCGTGCATTTTCTGGAACTAACCTATTAACAAGATGCCGAAGTGCCGATTCTGTTTTCTGCTGTTTTTGGTTTCAGAAATCCTAGTAAAGAAATATTCTCGGAATTGGACGAAATCAACGCCCAGGGTCCTATTTTGCCACGAAGCTTCCAGAAGACCGAAGAGGAGACGAAGTGGGGCCACGAGGTGGCCACACCCTAGGGTGGCGCGGCCCAAGCCCTGGCCGCGCCGACCTATAGTGTGGGCCCCTCGTGTGGCCCCCTGACCTGCCCTTCCGCCTACAAATAGCCTCCGTCGCGAAACCCCCAGTACCGAGAGCCACGATACGGAAAACCTTCCGCAGACGCCGCCGCCGCCAATCCCATCTCGGGGATTCAGGAGATCGCCTCCGGCACCCTGCCGGAGAGGGGAATCATCTCCCGGAGGACTCTACGCCGCCATGGTCACCTCCGGAGTGATGTGTGAGTAGTCTACCCCTGGACTATGGGTCCATAGCAGTAGCTAGATGGTTGTCTTCTCCTCATTGTGCTTAATTGTCGGGTCTTGTGAGTTGCCTAACATGATCAAGATCATCTATCTGTAATTCTATATGTTGCGTTTGTTGGGATCCGATGAATAGAGAATACTATGTTATGTTGATTATAAATTTATATCTATGTGTTGTTTATGATCTTGCATGCTCTCCGTTACTAGTAGATGCTCTGGCCAAGTAGATGCTTGTAACTCCAAGAGGGGGTATTTATGCTCGATAGTGGGTTCATGTCTCCGTGAATCTGGGGAAGTGACAGAAATCTCTAAGATTATGGATGTGATGTTGCCACTAGGGATAAAACATTGGTGCTATGTTCGAGGATGTAGTTACTGATTACATTACGCGCAATACTTAATGCAATGGTCTGTTGTTAGCAACTTAATACTGGAGGGGGTTCGGATGATAACCTGAAGGTGGACTTTTTAGGCATAGATGCATGTTGGATAGCGGTCTATGTACTTTGTCGTAATGCCCAATTAAATCTCACAATACTCATCATAATATGTATGTGCATGGTCATGCCCTCTTTATTTGTCAATTGCCCAACTGTAATTTGTTCACCCAACATGCTGTTTATCTTATGGGAGAGACACCTCTAGTGAACTGTGGACCCCGGTCCAATTCTCTATACTGAAATACAATCTCTTGCACATCGTTTCTACTGTTTTCTGCAAACAATCATCATCCACACTATACATCTAATCCTTTGTTACAGCAAGCTGGTGAGATTGACAACCTCGCTGTTTCGTTGGGGCAAAGTACTTGGCTTGTGTTGTGCAGGTTCCACGTTGGCGCCGGAATCCCTGGTGTTGCGCTGCACTACATCTCGCCGCCATCAACCTTCAACGTGCTTCTTGGCTCCTACTGGTTTGATTAAACCTTGGTTTCATACTGAGGGAAAACTTGCCGCTGTACGCATCACACCTTCCTCTTGGGGTTCCCAACGGACGCGTGTTGTACGCGTATCAGTGACTACCGCTTTTACACTGAATAGAGCATCATGATGATCCGTAGAAATGACACCATACGAGTTATGACATGGGTATGAACCCTAATAGTCCTTTCTTAAATTTTGGTATGCATAGCATAAGTAAATAAGTTTACAACCAAAATCAGATGAATGTCTTTGTTGGTTATCCCAAAGAATTGATTGGGAATTCTTTCCACTATGAAGTAAAAGACAAAAGTGTTTGTTAATATTACTTGCTTATTTCCAAAAAATTGTTTTCTAGCGAAGTTTTTGAGTGGGAGGACAATAGAACTTGATAAGGTTTATGAACCTAAGCATAATGATCAGAGTAGCGCAGCATCGGAATTGGTTCCGGAAGCGGCCACGACGATCATGGCTCCCATGACTACAAAGTGTTTTAGCCATGGAGATCGAAGTACATATTGAACCTTGTAGGTATGGTTTACTTTGTAATCAAATAAATGATTTGTGGACAAAGGATTGATTTTGAACAATGATAAACCAACTACAAACAAAAAAGTTATGATGGGCCCTGACTCCGTTAAAATGGCTATACGCCATGAAATCCAAGATAGATGAATACTTTTTGAAAGTAAATGGATCTATAAAGTTGATGGACTTGGATGAAATATCCTTGAAGAAGCTCGACTTGTCGAAAAGTTGTTTACGACAAAATTCAAAGAGTTGACTACGATAAGATTAGATCTTCAGTAGCAATGCTTATCGTCTATGTGGATTATTCTAGTAATCACTACATATTTCTTTTATGATATATGCTAGTAGGATGGCAAAATACATTACTTATCAAGTGTGTATTAAAGGTGTATACAAGATACAAGCAAGATTTTTGCTGGTCCGTGGAATACTAGATAGCTATACAAACTTCAATTGGATGAAGTGAGTATCGCGGAGTTGGAATCTTCACCAGATGAAATAGTCAAAGAGTTTTTGATTTCATCAGAAACGATGAAGAGGCTTGCATTTGCAAGAAATTAAGTGGGAGCGCTGAGACATATTTATAATACTTTATGTAGATGACATATAGTTGGTTATAAATGATGAAATTATATACTTGATTAAAAGGTTTCATTGAAAATTAACTTCAATGAAAGGATATGGACTGAAACATATTTAGTGTCAAGATCTATGAAGATAGATTGAAACACATAATAAGTTTAAGTCAAAGTACATAGAATGGATATTGAAGTAGTTCAATATAGAAATATTAAGAAAATGTTCTTATCATGTGAAGGTTTAACAAGACTTGAGTGTATCTGACACTCAATGAGTAAAAACACATGAGTGATTATAGATCACGAATAATATGTACAAAATCAGATGTCCTATGCTTTGAAAAGTTAGGAGCATATACCAGAATGATTCATGTGATGATCATTGGACAAACAGTAAGAATATCCCTGTGTGCTTTAGAAGAACCAAGGATACATATATATTTTTATATGGGATAATGACAAAACAAATCGCTGTAAGATGTTGCACCGATATTTGTTTGATCACATATAAAAATGAAATTCAAAATCTCAATTAGGCTAAGTGCTGTTTAAAAGGTAGCACAATACTAGATTTAGAAGAGTTCTAAATATTGTGACGGATTCTACAAATGAAGGAGTTGTCATTGTTTTGAAAATGACTGAGGATGTTAAGTCAAGAGGTTCTTTGAGAACTTGGTGTAGTTCCGATAGTGTCAGAACTTTGAAGCAATATTGTGTATGACAATATTAGTGACATATTTCAGACCGCGGAATTAAGGTTCCACCAGAGGACTGAACATATAAGAATAATGCCGACTCATTTAGAAAATGAGTGATACGTTGAGACGCAAATGAATTGCAAAATACATACGTTTCTGAGCGTGTCAGATCCGTTGACTAAAACCTCTCCCGTGAGCAATACATGATAAAGCACCGGAAGGCCAAGGTGTTATATCTTTACAAATGTAAACTAGATTATTGACTCTAGTGCAAGTGGGAGACTGTTGGAGATATGCCCAAGAGGCAATAATAAAATGGTTATTATAATATATCTTTGAGTTTATGATAATGTTTACATACCATGCTATAATTGTATTAACCGAAACATTGATACATGTGTGTTATGTGAACAACAAAGAGTCCCTAGTAAGCCTCTTGTATAACTAGCTTGTTGATTAATAGATGATCATGGTTTCGTGATCATGAACATTGGATGTTATTAATAACAAGGTTATGTCATTATATGAATGATGTAATGGACACACCCAATTAAGCGTAGCATAAGATCACGTCATTAAGTTATTTGCTATAAGCTTTCGATACATAGTTACCTAGTCCTTTCGACCATGAGATCATGTAAATCACTTATACCGGAAAGGTACTTTGATTACATCAAACGCCACTGCGTAAATGGGTGGTTATAAAGATGGGATTAAGTATCCAGAAAGTATGAGTTGAGGCATATGGATCAACAGTGGGATTTGTCCATCCCGATGACGGATAGATATACTCTGGGCCCTCTCGGTAGAATGTCGTCTAATAGCTTGCAAGCATATGAATGGTTCATAAGAGACCACATACCACGGTACGAGTAAAGAGTACTTGTCATGAGACGAGGTTGAACGAGGTATAGAGATACCGATGATCAAACCTCGGACAAGTAAAATATCGCGTGACAAAGGGAATCGGTATCATATGTAAATGGTTCAGTCGATCACTAAAGTCATCGTTGAATATGTGGGAGCCATTATAGATCTCTAGATCCCGCTATTGGTTATTGGTCGGAGAGAGGTCTCAACCATGTCTACATAGTTCGCGAACCGTAGGGTGACACACTTAAGGTTTGATGTCGTTTAAGTAGATATGGAATATGGAATGGAGTTCGAAGTTTTGTTCGGAGTCTCGGATGGGATCCAGGACATCACGAGGAGGTCCGGAATGGTCCGGAGAATAAGATTCATATATAGGAAGTCATTTTCTAGGTTTGAAAATGATCCGGTATTTTTTCTGGAAGGTTCTAGAAGGTTCTAGAAGAGTCCGAAAGAAATCAGCATGGAAGGTGGAGTCCCAGAGGGACTCCAACCACCTTGGCCGGCCAGCCTAAGGGAGGAGGAGTCCCAAGTGGACTCCTCCCCATGGTGGCCGACCACCCCACCAAAGGAAAGGGGGGAGTCCCACTCCCCCTAGGTTTGGTCAGATGGAAGGTTTATGTTGGGGTCTTATTCGGAGACTTTTGACCTAATCCTTGGGGCTTCCACCTATATAAAGAGGGGAGGGGAGGGGCTGGCCGGCCACACCAATGCCACTCTTGCCTCCAACCTTGACTGCCCCCCTTTGTGGCCAGCGCCCAAGGCACCCCCTCTCCCCAAACCCTAGCGCCCCTCCTCCACTACTTCTCCCGCATATGCTTAGCGAAGCTCCGCCGGAGATCTCCATCGATACCGCCACCACGCCGTCGTGCTGCCGGGATTCCGAGGAGGATCTACTACTTCCGCTCCCCGCTGGAACGGGGAGAAGGACGTCGTCTTCATCAACATCGAACGTGTGACCGAGTACGGAGGTGCTGCCCGATTGTGGCACCGTCAAGATCTTCTACGCGCTTTTGAAAGCGGCAAGTGATCATCTACCACAGCAACGAGAGCCTCCTCTTGTAGGCTTTGGAAATCTTCAAGGGTTAGTCTCGTTCATCCCCTCGTTGCTCCCATCTTCTAGATTGCATCTTGGCTTGGATTGCGTTCTCGCGGTAGGAATTTTTTTTGTTTTCTATGCTACGAATCTCATCATCTGGATAGTAATTACCCACCGATATTTCTTTAGTAGTGCATAATTCTTCAACGCTGATTCAAAAAATATCCAACATCCGCCCTCTCTTTTACTAAGGGAAAATAATGTTGTGTTCTTCTATGGTAACTTTAGAAAGATAAATTTACTCCATCACTAGTTGCCTCTTTCGGCCAGAGAAATACTACCATTTTCTTTGGTAGCAACACCGAAAATTAAAGCACTCCACCATCCGTCGCCTATTTCACTGGCACTTCTGTGGTACTTCAACCCAGATATTATTTTATTTCTACAATATTTGAATTAGTGCTAGGAGGAACTAGACACTAAACGATATAGTAGAAGCGGGACCTCGGCGTGAGAATTCCAGAAATTCGTTCCTGACAGGATTCGAACTCTGGTCGTTGGGGTGCACCACTGCGACCCCAACCACTAGGCTATGCCCACGTCCTCAAAAACTGCATAGCCCAGTGGTTGAGGTCGCAGTGCCGCATCCCAACGACCAGAGTTCGAATCCTGTCAGGAGCGAATTTCTGGAATTCTCACACCGAGGTCCCGCTTCTACTATATCATTTAGTGTCTAGTTCCTCCTAGCACTAATTCATTTTTTTATTTCTACAATATTTGAACCAACGATCAAGAAATAAAAGCACTCCACCATCCGCTGCATATTTCACTGGCACTTCCGCGGTACTTCAGCAACCTAGATATTGTACTATTCCTACAAAATTGTAACCAACGATCTTGATAGCAAGAACGCGGTCAAGTTTTAGAAGTTTCTTCAATTGTTTTTGAAAATGAATCCCGCACTCTTAAGCCAAAAAACATTGTTTTAAAAAATAATACCGCACCTTAGACAACAAGGACGCGACGTGCGCCACGCCGTGAACTTTCTAGTTTATTATTTTACGGAGTACATAGGCGAAAAGTGTTTTTAGCTCCCGAGCTCCAGTGCTCTCACTATGTTAAGAAAAAATTTAAAATATTTTTACAAGTTATAAAAATCATGAAAATAATTCTGAAGACTGTCATTGATATATTCCACAATCATGCAAAATCCCAATCCGAAATTCTTTTTTATTTTGAGCTAGATAAAAATGACAAAATCTGATATGTTTTGAAGATTTGAAAATGACTACTTAGATCTACAATTTTGTCATTTTTGTGTAGCTCAAAATATTAAGTATTTGAAATTGATTTTTTGCACGTTTGTGGGATACATCATTGACTATTTGCAGATTTTTTTCCAGATATTTTTGAAACTCAAAAATATGATTTTTTTTTTTCAAACGAGATCACTCATGTGCACCAAATCTCTGTTCGTACATAGGAGGGAATACTTTATTCCTGGTCAAGACGTAGGCCAACCACAATATATTTAGCAAAAGAAAAGCGGGCATCTGATGGAACGGGTAGTGCTATGCTGTCCATGCCAGCACGACTGTACAAGTGTTGCGACTTGCGAATATTGCACTTCCTCCACGAGGACAGGTGCCATTTGATTTGATACGTACCCACTATTCTTGTGAATGAAAAGACCAGACATGTCACTTTGCACGATGGATGGTTGGGTGAACTTGGCTATCAGTCCAAAAGATTCTTATGCAGTTACTGGAAGATTTTGAAGAACTGCCGGGAGCCAACCGAGTCAATCCCCAAGAGCAAGAAGCTAGTCGTGCAGTCTGCAACAGTGAATAAACCTGCTTGGACTCCTAAGAGCATCTCCAGCCGCGTCCCCTAAACCGTTCCCCAAAGGGCGTTGGATCGAGCGTTTGGGGGACGTGTTTTGTTCGTGCCGCGTTTGGGGGACGTCGCTCCCCAGCCACGTCCTCCAAACGCCGCCCCCAAACATTAAAAATAATTTAAATAGATAGAAGAAAACTCTTTACTATAATATTCAAATCGGTTCAACTTAAAATTACATATAAAACTTCGAAAAAACATAATTAAATTACATATAAATTATTTTAAAACTACTTCGTCTTCTTCTTAGATGATGGCCCCGCCTCGTCGTCGTCATCACGGTGGCGCTTTCTGCTCGTCACCTCTTCCGAAGAGGCGGTGTCGACCGACTCGTCGGAGGAACTAGTGTCCTCCTCGTCGTCGCCGGTGCTCACCGGTTTCGCCTTGGCCTTGGCCTTGGACTTGGCATTGGCCTTCGCTTTCGCGTCCGCCTCAGCCTTCGCACGGGCCGTCGCCGCCTCCTCTGACCCCAGCCATTCCTCCTCGCTGTCAAGTGCCAGCAGGGAATCATCACCGCTGCTGGACGTCTGGGTTCTGTCCCACCAATGGCGAAATCCAGCAGACTTGCCCTCGCTGGAGGTGTCTGATGGAAGCTGCGAGATGTATCTCATCGTCGTTGGAAGCTTGGATCAATGGCGGGCGGTTGAAGATCCGAAAGCGCCTACGTACGGGTCTTCTTATTGAGCGCGGATAAACGGCGGCGCAGAAGTCGAAGAGAGCGGTGGTTGCTCTTCCGAGTAGTCCGCGCTCCATTCCGGCGGTTGGGGCATCGGGCGACGCGGTTGCCAATGCGATGGTTCCGCTTCCGGGCAACTGCACCGTCGCTACGTAGGCGGCGGTTGAGCATCCGAGCCGCTGACGGGTCGGGCCCACGTCGCTTCGCTTCGCCTCGCTTTTCGTTGTGTCCGGCGTGCCCGGTGCGTCCCCTGTGGGACGGGGACGGGCTCGGGGCGCCGGACACCGTATGGGGGCGCGCCGGACAAAAAAGGGCTTTGGGGGACGCGGCTGGAACGGTTTTTTTGTCCGGCGCGCCCCAAATCGCTTTGGGGGACGCTTTGGGGGACGCGACTGGAGATGCTCTAAAGGTTTTGGCAAACTTGGTCAAAACCCTCCATAGGTTGGGTAAACTTAAGGGTCCGTTTGTTAGTCTGGGTATCCTTTGGCTCCCATGTGCTTCGTAGTTTTTTAAGTTGTTTGGTTTACTGGGCTCTTCTGCGTTGTCGCACCGCACGGTTTTTAAAGCATTATCGGGACATGCCTGAGAGGAACGCCTAGTTTGACAGTTTTTCCAGGGACACGCCTGGGCGAGACGAAAATCGACAACACCGTTCGCGCGGGCGCTCAGCCTCGGTATGACAGGAGAAGGTGAAACCGAGCGGTGTTCCGCGGCAAAGATAGGGGTAACCTCCCTCTTCGTTTACCCTCTCCATAGTCCCCCTCCCAAAATTTTCCTTTCCCCATTTTTCGCACCGGCGGCGGCTGCGGCGACCCAGATCTGGTCGCGGGCATCTGACCCTGGCCATGGTCTGGGCGAGGAGCTCCTCCCTTTGGTCTCCGGCGCCGAACCAGGGTCGTCGTTTTCAGCCGCGGCAGAGCCTGCGCACACCTTCTTCGACTTCCGGCCGTCTCCATCATCTACCATGACGGAGGTAAGGGGAAACTCCTCTGCTCTACTGTAGTATTGGATTCATGTTGGTAGAACAAGTTGGGTTCGATAAGACCGTTCGTAATGCATAGATCTTGTTTGAGTAGACCGACTAGCTCCAGCTTGTGCATCACACCGCAGCACTCATCATTTGCATACAAGTCTGGATCTTGATGGTGCACAAGAGAGCAGTCCTATCTTTTTTCCTCCTATCATGTACGGTCCTATCTTTTTTCGAGAGTACGCAATTGCGTACCTTAGTTTTATAGAAGAGATAAACAAGGTACAAGCATGAAAAAAACCGTTGTGACAACGTTTGTCAAGAACACCACACCCACACACACACACCCCCCAATCTAGTGCACTACTCTCGCAAACAAATGACGCCCTCCTAGGCTAGCCTTAGCCCAAAGCTCCCAATCTAGCATGATCTGGTCCACCAAAGCCTCTTCTGAGAATTGCCTCAAGATATTGTCAAAAACCCTAGCATTGCGTTGCTTCTAGAGACGCGAGCTGATCAAAATCACCAGGGTATCAAACCGACGCTTCTCCTTTTTCCCAAACCTCTTCCAGACCTCATACCACTAGGACTGCAAGGAATCGTGGCCGTGGGGATCGGCAGCGAGAAACTGACCTTCTGCAAACACCAGTACCAAACCTGTCTAGCATACACACAACCCACCAGCACATGGCTAACCGTGTCCACCTCTTGTAAGCAAGTGTAGCAACTGAAAACAGTGTTACAAAGAGATCACGAGGATGGCCAACCTAAACTACATCTACAACTTCAATGATGTAGAGGCTATCCAGATGCTTCGGATGAGAAGAGCACATTTCTATGCACTTGTGAAAACGTTCAGGTCTAGAGGACTGCTGGTTGATAGCATCCACACCTCTGTCGAATAACAAGTTGCATTGTTTCTTCATGTCATTGGTCATAACCAGACGTTCAGAGTCATCCATAGCACATTCAAGCGATCCACGGAGACTAACTCTCGGTATTTCCAGCAGGTGTCGTATGCAGTTAGGGAGCTCAGAGGTGAAATGATCAAGCCAGCATGAACGAACACACCACCCAAGATCAAGAACAGCTACAGGTGATTTCGTATTTCAGGGTGACTACAAAATCATGTTCGTTCTACTTATCATATGTGTGATACTGTCACAAACATGACTGTGTGTTAATTGTTTCACATGACTGCATTGGGGCTATTGATGGTACTTATGTGACTGCAAAGGTACCGAGATCAATGTTTGCAGCATTCCGTGGGAGGAAGCACTACACCAGCCAGAACGTGCTAGCCGTTGTGGATTTCGATATGAGGTTCACATACGTGATTGCTGGTTGGGAGGGTTCAGCTCATGATGCAAGCATCCTGTCCCATAGCTTGTCAAGGCATGATGGGTTGCAAATCCCTGAGGGTAAGTTCTACCTTGGAGATGTTGGTTATGCATGCCGACCTGGTATTCTACCTCCCTTCAGGAAAATAAGGTACCACATCAACGAGTTTACTCCAAGGAACCGACCTCAGAATGCGAAAAATTGTTCAATCTGAGACACTCAAGCCTTAGAATCACCATTGAGAGGGCCTTTGCTGCATTGAAGAACAGGTTCAAGGTCCCTGACCAGAAACCGTTCCACACTTTTGACACTCAAGTAAAGCTGGTCCTTACTTGTTGCATTCTTCACAACTGGATCCTCGGTTGGGGCGAGTATGACTTCTTCCAAGAGGTTGTCACTTTTGATGAAGTTGAGACCGGCCATGGCGTGAAGGCAGACGATAATGAAGGCTGGAAGGAGAAGAGGAAAGAGTGGACAGACGTAATGTGGGAAGCCAGAGGCAACACCACCATTTGAGAAGGAGAAGAAGAAGTAAAGAAGTGAAGTGAAGAAGTGAAGAAGAAGAACCTCCTTTGATCCCCTGTTTCTCGAACCCTAATTTGTTCCCCATATGTTCAACTACCCCGTGATGATAAAATGTCATTCGTAGTAGCTATGAAGTATCGTTATGAACTACCATTTGTAGTAATTATGGTGATTTAGTGAATTGTTAACTTCGTAAGTGTGCAACTGTGATTTCTGTGTGATGGGAGGTGATAGTATGGTAAGGCTACCTGTTGTAGAGAAAAGGTGGCCTTATGCTTTCCTGGATGGTACCAAACAGGTGTAGTTTCATCTCCATCGAGATTTAGGGTTGGATGCAGGCAAACAAACAAAAAAAACTTTTTTGGCCCAAACCATACGGCCCGACATACCAAACAACAGGCCAATTCTGATTCGTGGCTTGTTTCGAACGCGCAGGTGCCCTCGCACCACTGCACCAGTGAGGCTCAAATCGGGCTTAGTCTACCAAACACGACCTAAGTGTTGATGGCTCTTACAAATCGGAGAAAGGCACAGCTGGTTGTGGTATGGTTCAGCGGGACAGTGAGGGACAGATTATTTTCTCGGCTTGTTGGTTTTTACCTCCCAAATACATAGACATTTAGATAAATCTGCGACAACAAAATTTTTTTTTTTTTTTTGAACATACTGCGACAACTAATTTGAGCAGTTGAAATAAGAATATATTGCGTTTTCATTTCCAATGCCCTCCAAGTCAAGGTCACAACTAATTTCATGCGCAATGCCTCCAAGTCGAGCAAAATTAAGATAGGCTACCGTAGATTGGAACAGAGCATGATCACAACTAATTTCCACCTTTCTTTGTTTCTAGAGTCAAGGTCTTCATTTATCTTTTCCTGGCCGAAAAAAGGTCTTCAATTTCATTTATCGTGATATAATAACCATTTAACAGAGCAAAATGCAAGTGCAAGAGCAAAAGCGAATGGAAACACAAATACAGGAGAACGGTCACATGTGGCGGTGTGGAGCCCCCCCAAGTCACCAGCTGGCCACAGCGACGGCTGGCTATAAAAACACGCCGAGACCAACAGAAACAAACAAATAAAGCAACCACGCCGGACTTGTAGCAGGTCGCAAACGTCGGAGACGAGACGTGCATCACCCTCCGCCGCCTCTTCCTCAGCCACCGATCAACAGATGGCCACCGTTGCCGCCGCCGCCTCCGTGGTGGTGGTGTTCGACTTCGACAAGACCATCATCGAGTGGGACAGCGACGACTGGGTCATCACCAAGCTCGGCGCCGCCGACGCCTTCAACCGCCTGCGCCCCACCATGCGCTGGAACTCCCTCATGGTATGATACCCATATCTTGCACTCGCATATTTGTGCTTCAGTTCTCCCCGGCTGAGGCCCAACGGAAACTCGTCTTGATGTCTTCCAGGACAGGATGATGGGGGAGCTCCACGCGCAGGGTAGGTCGGCCGACGACATCCGCGAGTGCCTCAGGAGCGCGCCGCTCGACGCGCACGTCCTCTCCGCCATCAGAACGGCGTCGGCATTAGGGTACATGCGCACCCACTACGGATGCATGCGGCATGCCGATATGTGTTCTTGGTTTCTCTTCCGGAGCTCTGGATCTTGACGGTGGTAGGTGCGCGTTGCAGGTGTGATCTGAAGGTGGTGAGTGACGCAAACGCCTTCTTCATCGAGACCGTCCTGGAGCACCACGGGGTCCTCGGCTGCTTCTCCGAGATCAACACCAACCCCGCGCGTCTGGATGCCGACGGGAGGCTGAGGATCTCGCCCTTCCATGACCCTACCAGCTCGCCCCATGGATGCAGCCTGTGTCCTGAGAACATGTGCAAGGTATGGACAGTAGGATGCCAGATCAGTTCACGTGTTGATTTACAGACAGTAGCTTCACTCGATGCACGTGAGTGATGGGGACAGAAGAAACAATATATACCACTCAGTATAATGGTGTGTTCTGCATTTAGAATCTTAGACATGATCTGTTCCTAAACGGTTAATGATTAATTAAGGAACTTACTTCTCCTAAAATCGCATTATAATGTTCACATGAAAAGAGGTTGTGACCAATGAAAACCCACCATGGCCCCCATGAACTAAAATTTTAATTACCATGTTCAGGGCAAGATCATCGAGAGGATTCAGGCGACAGACAGTGCCAAGAACAAGCAATTCATCTATATTGGCGATGGGAAGGGGGATTACTGTCCTTCCCTTAAGCTAAGCAAAGGGGACTATGTCATGCCAAAGGAGAATTACCCCCTCTGGAATCTCATCAGGAGCAATCCGCAGCTTGTCAAAGCTGAGGTTCACCCATGGTGTAATGGCGAGGAACTCGAAAGGATCCTACTTAAGTTGGTCAACAAGCTGGTCACCCCACCGGCACAGGTATCCCAGTTGGACTACAAATGCGAGATGAGCAATCCGGTACCAACAGATGTAGGTCACAATCAGACTCTCCCTGTCCCAAATTGATTCTTAACCATACCTTAGCTCACGATTATAGGCAAGATTGTGTGACTATTTCCATATGCCATGAGTAAGGAACCTGTCCTTAGTCAGCATCCATCCTACTATGTGATGTAATAAAAGAATGCACTGATATGGTTGATGGGTTTTGTGTATGTTATATCCCTTATGAAATTGCAGGTTAGCATGCGATTAAAATTAAGAATCGAGACTTGCCAGTTAAGTGGGTAGCTTATACCTATCAAACTTTTCAGGCAAATGAAGTATCCAGCGGCATGTTTTTGTTGGTATATTTACCTGCTTAAATGAGATAAAACAATCAACAGTGAAACAGACTGAAAAACGATCCGCTAACGCCGATTCAGCATTTTCAGTACTTGCATCTACAAATAGGATTTACCTTGGCACTTTGTATCAGTATATAGAACCAGCCATATATACTTGAAACCAGCTTTTGGTCGCATAGTTTCTCTACGCCTGCAGGCCATTGTGGCATTTCAGATTGTGGGAACAAAAGGCCTGTACCAAACAAATTCTAATACTTTGGATATCCATCTTGCGACAGGAATACATGAATCTGGCCATTGATTTCAATCCAGCTACACCCTGGTTCCTTTTTTATTCCACGATCCAGTAGCATATTCCTAAGCCTATTAACATCACTCCACCTTCCTAAATCTGCATAAATGTTTGACAACAATATGGAAGAAGAAACATCTTGTGGCTCTAACTCAAACAATTTTTCGGCTGCTCTCTCAGCAATCTCGGTATTTCCATGCATCCTGCAAGCCCCCAAGATTGTCCTCCATATGGATGAGTCTGGGGTCAATGGCATCATATTGATAAGAGATTCAGCCTCAACCAGTCTTCCAGCCTTCGACAGGATATCAATCATGCAAGCATAGTGCTCCATCGTAGGAGTAATTCCATACACACTACTCATCAATCTGAAGTACTTCCTTCCCTCATCAAGCAATCCTGCATGGCAACAAGCTGACAGAACACCTACAAATGTGATAACATCTGGTCTTTTCCCATCATCTACCATCTGCCTGAACGCATCAAGTGCCTTGTATCCATGACCATGTTGAGCATAAGCACATATGATTGTATTCCATGCAACTTGATCACGTGTTTCTGACTCGTAAAATAGCCTCTCAGCATCTGTTATGCTCCCACACTTCGCATACATGTCAACTAGAGCGCCAGAAACGACTGAACTGTTCCAGCCAGACTTGACGGCCCAGCAATGAAGCTGGAGCCCGCTGCCTAAGGATGCCATATCAGAGCAAACACCCAAAGAAACTGCTAGTGTGACATCATTAGGCCTTCTGTTTTCTTGCAACATTGAACGGAAATATCCAATCACCTTCTCAGACTCCTCCGTTTTAGCATATCCTGACATAATCACTGTCCACGTGAAAGCATCTCTTTCTTTCAGTTGATCAAATACCAAGTGCGCACTTGTCAAGCAGCCTGATTGTGCATACATGTCAAGAAGCACCCTGGAAACATCAGTATCGCTTTGCAACCCACTTTTCAGAAGACATGCATGAACCTGAGTGCCATACCTCAGGTTCATCAAGCTAGTGCAGCATCTCAAAACGCCGACATAAGTATATTTGTTCGCTGAAAAGCCTTCACAAGCCATCTGCCTGAAAATCCTCAAACCTTGCTCACCGGTGCTTTCGCTATAAAATCCGGAGAGAAATGTGTTCCACGAGAATGTGTCAGGCTCACGCATAAGATGAAAAGCGACAGTTGCATCTTGAACAGCACCAGCTTTCACATACATATTTAGAATACCATCAGCCACTAATTTCGCCACAGAAAATCCATTTTTCACAATAAGTGCATGAACACTGCGACAGAGTTTTGCATCACCAGTTCTCGATGCAACACCTGCAACGCCCACAAATGTATACTGGTTTGGTATGACTCCCATGTCTGCCATCTTTACGAAAAGATCAAGTGCTTCCCAAGCCATATCATGTCGACCGAAAGAAGAGATCATGGCACTGCAATGCACCACATCAGGCTCATCTATCCTCGCAAAGACTTCATAGGCCTCATCAGCAGATAGGCACCTCGAGTACATTTCGATGAGGCAATTGCTCAGAACATTATCGGTTTCCAGCCCTCTCTTGATCACCAAAGCGTGAACAGCCTGACCAGATCTTGCAAGACAGAGCTCCACACAACACTTGAGAACAGTAGGCAAAGTATACTTGCTTATCTCATCACCGGATTCCGCCAACTTATCGAAAACCTGCATGACCCTCCTGTAGTCGCCGCGCCGAGCATACTCGTTGAGCAGAGCATTCCATGACACGTCGCTTCGTTCGGGCAAGCCCAACAGCACTGCCTCGGCAGCGTCCACCTCCCCACAGCTCGTGTAAGCTTCAACCAGAGAGGAACCAACATAGGGGTCATCCAACTCTTGCAGCTTAACCACCTGACCATGCACCTGATGTGTAAACTTGGAGTGCGAACCGACCGAGCAGGCCTTGAGCACCGAAGCGAGGGTGAAGCCGTTAGGATCGAGCCCTTCTTGAATCATCTGGCAAAAAAGATTCAGAGCCTCCACGGAATCTCCCGCGGTGGCGTGAGCGGATACCATGGCGGTCGAGGCGACGACGTCCCTGCGTGGCATTCCATCGAACACCCTTCGTGCGTCCAGCAGGCGGCCACACTTGCAGTACATGTTGAGGAGCGAGTCAAGGAGGAACGTGTCCGGCTGCAGCGCGGAGCGGAGCAGCCGCGCGTGGAGCTCCTGGCCGCAGCGGAGCGCTCGGCGGACGGCGCAGTCCTGCAGCGCCGCTGCGTGGGACCGGAGCTCATCGGCTTGCGCGTTGGTGCGGAGGCGCGCATAGGCGTGGGAACGAGATGAGTGCGCCGCGAGTCGCGTCGGTTGTGGAGAAATGGCGGTCCGTGGTAAAGTAGGAGCGCGGTGGTAGGAGAATGGAGCGTGGAGAAGAACAGGTAGAGGGAGGGAAGCCATGGATTTGGGCTGCCACAGGACGCAGTCACTATGAATACGCCTACAGGGGAAGAAGGCGTATTTCAGGAAACCGCCTAGTGACAAATAAACAAACCAAGAGAAGACCAGAAACATCCTGTAGAACTAAAATCACCAAGCATAAAACCGCCTTCATCAGAGAAAAATCTTGGAAATGCATAACCTACCATAGTTACGTCGTTGGCTATCACATTCTCATATCCCTATCCAGAGTCTGCATGAAAATACTTACTGTAGTTATATAAACATACAGAAGGCACATGATAATATCACTGGCCAAATAGCTCAGGAACTCCTCAGCAATTGGTATTAAGTATACTGGAGGCATAATATTCATGGTAATTACGAACTAGAAGGAAGTCAAGATTCATTAATTAAAGATGGTACCGAGGGATAACAGGAAATGTACTCTACCATTACAAAAGTCTTTAAAGCAGATCTACATCTTGAAGTCTCAGATTGCTTGCAACAAGGAACATGATAATAGTTTATGGCATCACGCGCCAAGTCAAGTTAGCTACCAGTTACTACTAATATCCGTAAGCCTCTCTCGCTGGAAGTGTTACAGATCCGAGAACAACGCTTCAACTCATATCATCGAGCATGAACTAAAAGAGATATACTACTTCACGACATCATTAAGAGGCGGAAGTCTGAACGCAAAACAACAACAGTCTTGCAGAAAGGCAGTTGTCCAGTGAACCCTCCAAAACAACTCTCCTCAAGTAAGCATTAGTGAATGTTTCCTTCTAGGCTTCCATCTCGTCATCAGACTGTGGATTCTCCACCTCGCTGCCACTGCTCATGCCATTGGTTGCCTGCAAGTAACACTTAACTGAGCTGTCTTCAGTCTTGTACTTCACAAACTTCATGGCTGTTGCGTCTTCAGTTCCACAATCCTTCCTTTTCCTTATGCCATTCGCCATCACTTTCATAGAATGAGCAGCAGCCATGAAAGCATTATCCGCTGTCTCCATCTCCACGGCTTCTTCATCCTCACCATCTTTTGTGTCCATACCCTCCTGGTGACTCTTCTTATCAATGAAGAAAAGGTCAGCACCTGAATGACTTATCCTGCTCTGGTTATCATTCTTGCCCTCGTCATGCATCACCCTCTCCTTAATCCTTGAAAAGTTCTCTCCAAACACTTTGAGCCCCTTATCTTCAAGATCTACAAGCCACTCTGTGAAAAGCAACCACGTAGAACTTCAGCGCTTACTCTATAAAAGACAATAAGAAACACCCATTTTGTACTTTACTCGAAAGGATCTTGTCACATATTTGCTTACTCAGAAAGGCTTGAGGTGTGATAGCAATTGGTTTGCCGAGTTGGTCAGTGCCAGCTTCATGAATAGCCCAGCCAGTGAGGTAACTGGGAATGTTTGAAGTTGAGAAGGCATTGATATACGAGATTGCTCTCCCTTGATCTCCTTTGCGCCTATCACAAAGAAGAAGAAAAATTAGAGGAAATTTTCTTAAACCAGCCAAGTTTATGTAAAACCACCACTTTATCACCTGGCATCATTGATGGCATCAACAGTTATAACCAATCTTGACACAAAAATGGGGAAAAGGGAAATATTAGCTTGAGCAACTTCAGCTCCACTGAGGAATGAATAATCCACCAAGATCAGAGCATCATAAAGGACATCTCTCAGCAAGATTTCATCATCAGCACTCTGGGTTATGCGCCAAAATTCAAAATGAAACATCAATAAGATGTCAGAAGAAACTAATAATTGGGAATGATCACAACTAAAATTGCATGACAGGTGACAATTAGTTCATTTCTTCTGAATGCTATTGGAACAATAAATGCAAGAAAATGAACAAGGATTCATGATTCAAATATAAACAAGAATTAATGTGTATACTTAATTTAGTAAGTCTGAAAAATAGATGAAAGATCCTGGTGAACTTATTTCATTAGCATGGAACTAGCATGGCCTGAACAACAGTTTATGGTGTAAGTCTCTTAAGAGATGTAAACACGATGACAATTGGGCATTTAGGTCAGAGGGATGCTTGCAAGCTTCACAGTTCACACTACAGAACATACTCATAGATAGTGATTATATTTTAAAATAGATGGGCATGAGAAGATCACCACAAATCAGACTTGAACATGTTTGCACATGGCAAAGATGATATACAATTCCATCCCAAGTAGGGCTCCTCGTGGATACATTAACAGCAAAAATGGTATGGTAACACCATCTTTCTGAAATATAACAGTCCTAGTACTGTTCTCCTCTCTAGTTTCCACAAGATAAGAAAGACCCCTGAGTCCAAGCACAATCAGAGTACAAAGGAACAAGTTGCACAGTTCTTATCTCATAAAGGTAATACTATATGGTAATTAACTAACTCATCATACAACAGATAATGGCAACGCCCAAGCAGCCCCTGCATTCCTTAATTAAGGGATGAGCTAATGAAGTAGTTCCTAGATATTATGATCCCTGTGACTACGAGATATACTCTGAAAATACTATTAAGTTACACTCAGAATGATTTATGATGCAGTAAACAGCTGACGTATACTACTACTCATGTGTTGCAAATCTAATGCTGTATGCATAAAAACCACTCAAATAGCTCTTGTGTAAAGGACAATAACATACCAACAGTGAATAGACAGGCAGTGGAGGGTTCACGAGCATGTTCAGCAGGACTCCTGTGAAATGAATCAGCAAAATGCAATGGAGTCAGAAAACGCAAAGAGGCTGCGAGAAACTAACAATTGGTGAGGACATGGATGTATCATCAAGGGAAAGAACTCACCGAAGAATTCCTGGTTCTGGAAGACCGAGATAGAGCTAACAGCCCAGATCCTTAGTTCCTTCTGCAGCTCAGATCGTGGTACCCCTGCCGCACCCTGCACCTTGAGGCAGAGCCTGAGCAGGAAGGCCTCGGCCACCACGACCCCAGCGAGGAAAGTGACGGTGCAGCCTTCCTTCATGAGCTCCCGCCTGGCCTCATCCCCGACGAGCGGGAAGAGCACCTGGAACGGGCACCTGTCCCTGGAGTTGCGCACGCTCCACACCTTGACGAGCTCCCCGAACCCTGGCAGCAGCGTCCCGGCGTCGGCGTTGACCTCGTCTCCCGCGGGGCGGCGGCGGCTGCAGCAGATGCTGATGTAGCTGAGGACGGCGTCGACGAGCGCCTCGACCTCCCTGCGGGGCTTGGCGGAGTGGAAGAGCTCGGAGACGATGGGGGCGAGGAGCGCGAGGGGCTTGGCGGCGTCGCGGGAGCCGGCGGTGAAGGCGGAGAGGAGGTGGAGGATGGAGCGGAGGTCGTCGGGGGCGTCGTGGAAGGTGAGGGCGGAGAAGAACCAGACGGCCTCGAGCGGAGGGTCCGGGTAGGTGCTGAGGACGCGGGAGAAGAGGGAGCGGAAGTTGGTGAGGTCCGGGTCGGGCGCGGCGGAGACGGCGGCGAGGAAGCGGGAGGTGGAGTCGCGGAGGAGGGACTCGAGGCTGGGGAAGTAGCAGGCGGACCCCATGGAGGGGAAGTCCACCAGGACGCCGGCGGCCATGGCGGGCGGGCGGGGCGGATTCGTTCGAATCGGAGCGGGGGAGCGGCCGGAAACCCTAACCCTAGGTGAGGAGGGGAGTGAGGTTTCGGGGAAGAAGCCAAGCGGTCAAGGGGTTTGGGTTCGGTTGCGGGGGAGCTCCAAAATGGGAGAGGGCCGTGTGGGTTTTGAAGATGGGACGGAACTCGGAAGGGGACGGCTTTACACTGACTACTGGGACCCAGTTGTCCTTTTTTACGACAACTAGGACCCAGTAATCAGTGTCAGCATTGCGAAGATGGGCCCGAATGAGGCGAATGTTCGGTTTCGGCTTTACTTAGCTTAAAGGACCAGTAAGACATTGGCCCAGTAAAATCTGTAGAAAGGTAACCGATTCATGTGGAGGATTTTTTTTTTTTAGAAACTCACTATAGACGCTCACACATACGTACATACACTCATTCCTACGAACCCACGTATGCACACCCTACCCTATGAGCACCTCCGAGAGACTGAGTCCAAAAATTTGATTGGACAGGTCTTGAGATTGACGAAGTCACCACGAGCGTCTCGTTGTCGACGGAAACGTCGCCTCCCACTGAAGAATATTTCGTATTTTAATAAGACACCAAAGTTTCAAATATGGAATTTAAACTCTGGTGAGGTAGGGGTGCCACTACCCTTCTAACCATCCAACCACAGGTCGATTCTCATCCATGCTGAGGTGTTTGGAACTATCGGTGAGCACCTTTGAGTTTCTCATTTCTCAAAACAAAAAAGTGAATATCACAAGATCTTCACTATCTACACAAACAAAGCTCTCATCGGGTTGGCTAGGGCCGTGTCGTCCTTGTTGGACGCGTTTGGTAGCCTGCACCGATTTCCTGCATGACTGCGCCCGCGAGATGGGCTCACCTGCGCGTCGCGAACGGGCTATATGCCATGGAAGTCGGGTCGTTTTGTAGCCTGTGCGGCCTTTTGCCCGCCGGAGAAGGAACCTAGGACCCATCGTTTGGTTGCCCGTTTACAGTACTTTCTTCCTTGCTCGTGCAGCACACAGCCTGTTTGGTTGCAGATAGCTCAGTGTTGTAGTAACCCCTTCACTTAGAGTAGTGAGATTACCCAGTACTAAATAACATCACACATCAGATTCAATTCATCGGCGATGCATCACAAGCGAAGCAACTACTTCGTGATGCATCACATGTTCATCACACGAGGGGTTAGTATATACCACCTCGAACAAGTTCATCATTACAGATCGGGGATCAGGTTGTACCAAGTCCTAGCTAATGGAGGGATACAAGATCACCTCCCAAAATCAGCGGATCATGACGAAGGAAGCAGAAGCACTAAGCAGGAAACTGGTTGCGGAGCCAGATCCTAAGCCACCTCCTCCTCTCCGGTAGCTGCAGCTTACGGTTGATGGCATACTCTGCTTCATTGTCTGCAATGAAGTCGATAGCCCTGACCAGCAAGTTAGGCTAGAACAGTTGTGCCTTGCACACAAACCGGGGAGTGAAGATCGTCTTCATCTGAGCGTAGTTCGTGATCGGGGTGGTGACGTACTAACGGTGCTTCGGGTAGCACTGCAATCCACAAAGAACAACTGTTAGTGCGGACGATATTGACATATCTATACTTCAATATCTATGCACGAACTGAATGAGGCTTCATACCTGGATGTACTCGTCCGCCGTCCCTTCATCACCGCCATAGAAGCAGCAACCATCTTCGCTCCAGTCCAGAATGCGATCAGATTTCATCTTCATAACGACGCTCCACTCCGTCCTCTAGCTTCTGATGTGGTTGTACAGCTGAAGAGTGGTGACATGTACGCCGGCGAATGCAAGAACATCCGCGGCTACCTTCTTCATTTGTTGCTCCTTGAATCCCATGTTGAAGCAGACGCCGCTACGAACAAGTTGAACCAACCGGTTCAGCACAAACTCTGATAGC
The DNA here is from genome assembly GCF_019359855.2 of Lolium perenne. Taxonomy (NCBI): domain Eukaryota; kingdom Viridiplantae; phylum Streptophyta; class Magnoliopsida; order Poales; family Poaceae; genus Lolium; species Lolium perenne. The sequence goes on along the minus strand of NC_067246.2, from coordinate 185,321,734 downwards.
TTAGGTTTTCAAACCATGGCTGGTTTGCTTGCAATCAGACATCACTACAAGAAAAGTTCTGATAGACAACGTCTCAAAATCGTCCGCTAAGGGGTATTTTTCGTCGCCTATGGGCCTAACCCGACGATATGGGTTCTGTTGTGGAAACTGCGTCAGGCAAAGTCCTACGACGATTTTTTCGGTCCGTCGCGCTTGGGCGCCCTTCCGCCACGGAAAATCGGACCGTTGCCCAAGTGTTTCCGGGAGCCCGTTGGCTAATCGCCGACGTCATGCAACCGACATGTGGCGACGCGTTAATCGCGGTTAACGGCGTTAGCCTACCTGAAACCCCGTGGTAGATGGTAGGCCCACACGAGGCTGCCACGTCTTAAGCGGGCCGGCCCATTAAGTTTGCGGGCCGGGCCAGTGACTTAGTTTGACCGGTCAACTATATAGGCTGGCTGGTCCATTAGTTACGTGGGCGGGCCTAACCTCTAAGGTTGACTGGTCAAAACTTTAATGGGCCGGCCCACTAAGTATGTGGGCGGGCCGAATGCACTCGTTTGACCTGGTCCAACGAGGCAAAGGGCCGGCCCACAAGACATGTGGGACCCACTTTCCTGGTATCGGGGCCGGCCCATTTACAAAGTGGGGTCCACATTAAAGCAATGGGGCCACCCAAGAAGTTATTGGGCCGGCCCAATTAGCATGTGGGTCCCACTTTCTGCTATCGGGCCGGCCCATTTAGTACGTGGGGTCCACATTTGATCAAATGGGGCGGCCCAACAAGCCGATGGGCGGGCCAAAAGCACCTGGTGGGTCCCACTTTCTGTTAAAGGGCCGGCCCATTTAGTATGTGGGGTCCACCATATAGCAAGTGGTAGGCCCACCAAGATAGTGGGCCGGCCCAACAAGATAGTGGGCGGGCCAAAAACACGGGTGGGTCCCACTTTCCAGTTGAAGGGCTGGCCCATTTAGTATGTGGGGTCCACCATATAGCAAGTGGGCCGGCCCAACAAGATAGTGGGCAGGGCCAAAACACACGTGGGTACCACTTTACTGTTAAAGGGACCGCCCATTTAGTATATGGGGTCCACCATATAGCAAGTGGGCGGCCCAACACGCTAGTGGGTAGGGCCAAAAACAGTGGGTCCCACTTTCCGGTTAAAGGGCCGGCCCATTTAGTATGTGGGGTCCACCATATAGCAAGTGGGCCGGCCCAACAAGATAGTGGGCCGGGCCAAAAACACAGTGGGTCCCACTTTCGTTTTAAAGGGCGGCCCATTTAGTATGTGGGGGCCACCACAAAAGCAATTGGGTGGCCCAACTAGTTAGTGGGCCGGCCCGGTAGTGGGTGGGGTCCACCTTAAAGCAAGTGGGCCGCCCAATAAAAGTGCGGGGTCCACGGTAAATCAATTGGGTGGCCCAATAAGTAAGTGGGCCACCGTTTAGTTGATGTTTATATGCGGCGTAATAGGCGCTTTAGGATTTTGCGGGCGCACATATGTGATTTCGCTTAATTGGGCCGTTTAAGGGATGGGAATTCGTGATTTAGATATTGAGAATATTTACGCAGCATTGATTTCTCGGATAGCCTCACTTACCACAAGCACCAAAGAAAAAATGCGCGAAAGAACTATAAAAACTAACTAAATATTACATCACTGCAAGGCATTGAAAAAATATTACAGAACCCGAGAGAAATTGAATGGTAATTAAACCTAGCAATACAATGAAGGGATCCGGCAATCTTTTAAGTTGTCCATGCAAGCACCTATATCCGAAACAAAGACATTACAAGTTAAGACAAGAACAATGGAAAGGCAAAGACACTACAATATTGTTTGCCAAAGAATTTGGAACTCATCATTTCGTCGTTATAACAAGATCATTGTAATGCGCACAATAAGCAAACAAAGAGTGCATGCCGTATACCAACAACCCAATATAACGAGCATGTTAGAATGAAACAATGAGACTTACTATTTTCGAGTCCCATGCAAACGAACATGTTCGGGGAGTACAAAATTGGCATGAACAACATAGTAGCGAGGCTATAAATTTTGTAACAACGATCGAGCAAGATGAAGTTATGATGGCTACATCTACAGCAGGGAATGTAAACCAAAAATAGAAATTACGATGGCAAAAGCTAAAGAGGAGGGAATGTGAACCAACATGTGCCAAGTGCAATTACTTCATTTTGGCCGTGAAATAAATAATACTCCTGAACTTATAGTGAAGGGATGCAAATCAAGATGTTTCGGGATATAAACTTGTAATGAGCAACACATAGAGGATAGTTAATGCTGGAGCTTAGGATGGACCAGATACGAGAATATAGTGGGATCACCTGTGAACTTGTATAAGAGGGAATGCAAACCAATATGTTCAGCTTTCCATATGTGAGCGTCATGCCAAGTCAGAGAAACAAGTCAATAATGCAGCTTTTGAAGAACAAGATGGCACGCAAAATTATTATCTAGTAGTATGACAAGTTTATTTGTACTACAGGCTAGATAGCAGAGTGATAGCATGTCAAACTAAGTCCTTACTTTGTTAGCTTACAATGAACTAGATACAAAAAATGGCATCACCTGTAGTACAGGGAATGCAAGCCAACATGTTCATGGAGTAAAAAATTGGCACAAACAACATAGTAGCAGGCCATAATTTTTGTAACAACGACTGAGCAAGATAAAGTTATGATGGCTAGATCTACAGAGCAGGGAATGTAAACCAAATATATAAGTTACGATGCCAAAAGCTATAGAGCAGGGAATGCGAACCAACATGTGCAATTACTTAAAATTGGCCATGAACTAAATAATAGCAGGATGTTACTATAATACCTATAATTTTTGTAACAACGGCGAGCAAGATAGAAGTTATGATGGCTACATCTACGGAAGCGGGAATGCAAACCAAAATGTTCAATCGCTTAAAGTTAGCAATGAAGTAGAAAATAGCAACGTGTTACGGGCATAGCTAGGAATGAACTAAAACAGCTACAGACCAACAACCATCGCAACCCAGAACATGGCGCGAAACCAAGGGACTTACATTAGGAGAAGCACTCGTGGGAGTCACAACGGATCTTCCTGGGGTTGATAGATCCGGTGATGAAGTACGCTACATGTGCTACTTGGGGTTGGAGAGACGACCATTACACTTCATGGTTACTCATCTCATCTGCAAAAACGTAACGGCCGTCATTAGCACAAACAGGTTCCCCCAAGATTAAGAGTTTAGATCATGCACGGCGCCGGTGAAGCAGATCCGGTTCATGCACAGCGGTGTCGGTGAGGAAGATACGATGCGGTGGACGACGGATCCGGCGAAGCGGCTCCGGTGGGGTGGACGATACCGCAGCTGAAGCGATCATGTAGACTGCTGGATGAGCATATGGTTTCGAGGTTCGGCGGGGATGATCCGGTCCGGTTGATGACGGCGTCGATGAAGCGGCTCCGCGCAGCAGCCGGATGACGAGGATCGCGAGGGCTCGGGTAGGCCAGGGAAGTCCGGCGGGGATGTTCCGGTGCGGTGGTCGTGGAGGTGGGAGAGAGGGACTTGGGAAGTTCCGGTGGGTGGTCTGAAGGAAATGTATTTTTTTTGGGAGGGTTTCCTGGGCTAGGGAGGTGGTGATCCAAAAAATGACGGGCAGACCCCCCACCAACCGACTTTGCTGCCATCTCCACGGGGTAGAATAGGAATTTGGAAGCGTGTGAAATTTTTGTATTTTGTGGGCGGCAAGTTTTGCCGCTATGAGATTTTGAATTTAGCCACCGTCCAAGTATAATGATAAAAAATTGTGACACCGTACTAGTACCTCTGTTCAAGGCCGAGTGCAAAATCAAATCATCATCACGTTGAATATAGGTCACTACCATGATCATGATCTATCTTACGGGACAGAGATCCGGTGCCCCCACGTTCACGGGGCACAACGTGACTGAGGCTTCCCATCCACCATTCGTTTCAATCCAACGGCAAGGAAAGCAACAGCGTGACCCGATTAATTTCTGCTGAGTTGAAGAGCTGCTGTGTTCTCTCGAACCTGAAGAAATAGAGAAGGGAACAGAAGATGATTTCAGTTCCGAGCCCATCTGTCCGGGCCAAACAGGTATCTGCTACAAACTCCAGCGGGACGCCGCATAGTCTCTGGGCCGTTCGCAGCGACGCAAACATGCCCAAATATGTGTCTCGTATCCATCGCGCGGACGCTGCGTGGACGCGTAAAGTGTCCGCTCGCGTACGGAGAACGTTTCGTCGGGCCCGCTTGGCGGTGACCCGGCGTCGATGCGTCTTCTCAGCGGCGCCGCTTCGGCGATCTGCGGTCGCGTAAAATGGCGATGCCTCGGGTGGCACGCGTCGTCACCTACCTCTGCGAATGGCGATGCCACGCGTGCAGCGGCCGTCGCGTGCCTCCGACCTATATAAACAGGAGCGTACGCATATCATCTCCTCCCACACTAAACCCTAGCCGCTGCCGCTCAACCTCCTCTTGGGTTTTGTATAGAACTAGAACGCATAATTTAATCTCAAGTTTGATGTGCCACTGTGAACGTGGGGGCACTGGATCTATGTCCCTATCTTCTTAATCCCAATCAAAAATGCGTTTGAAATATTTCGGGATTGGTGGGAGATTTTGCCGCCCGGCGAGATTAAATTAAACCACGCGTTCGACAATTCAAACTTGAGACCAAGGCTATGATACCATTTAAGTTCGAACTGATTGAAAAAGGCTATGCAATTAATTTATATAACATCCACAGGAACAACTACCAAGTTGATCCCAACCGCAGATAAATGCATCCACCAACAATAGTAGGAACGGTGCCTTATTCTAAGGAAACATTTCACAAGACCAATGTACTCACTATGTAGTGTTCATCTCCAATTATCTATGGCATTTTCTAAGTCTTTGGAAGATTATAACGAACTTGATTGGCCTCGTGCAATAGGGCATCACATGCTTCTAATCTCGATCTCAACATGTTAACTTTTGTTCTTAGCATAGCTGTTGCAACTCGTTCTACTTGGAGTTGTTCCTCCAAAACTTGAGTAGAGAAAGACTTGGACTTGGGCTTCAAAACCCAGCATTTCGCAGGAAAGAGATATCTTTGTCTTTCCCATGTTTTGCCATCTCGAATTTCATATTAGCATGACAAGTTTTGAGTTGTGTAAAAAGAAAAGTTATTACAAAGAAAAATGCAGATGGTAGATTTAATGTGTACGAACTACTTTTAATCATACAAGTTGGCATGCCTGACTATAATAAGGACCGTCTATCTTGCTAGCAGGCATAATTATTAAGGTATTATTAATGGGCTACCATGTTCATAGTCTTCGAAGAAACAGCCTTTATTGCATTACGAGCAGAAAACAGTTCACACGTGCGCTCAGATTCAAATTTTCAGCATGCAGCCGATTTATGGTTTAATTGAAGTACACATCATTATATTATTTCACACAAAATACAGCAGCCACATGGAACATATCTAATTTTAGTACAACAATAAAATTTGCAATTATTACAGACCAGGAAATTTTGAACGAAGTTTTGAGCAGTAATTAATTACAGCATTGGCATCAGCAGTCCACTTGACTGAACAACAGAATCAAAGTTTATTTAGACACCTTCAATTCCCAGACACATCACAACTGGCTTACCATGACAAGTGCATAGGAGATTCTTTAGAACATTTTCTGTCAAAGTTTGCCTATTTTTCAATTCATGTATCTCTTGGCGTGTGTTGGCAATTATTTCATCAGCATCTTTGTTTTCCCGCCCAAATATATCAACTGCCTCTTGGAGTGCATCCCCCAAATCTCTTTGTGCCGGATTAAGTTGAGCAATAGATACCATGGGCCTATGCGAGCAATATGCACTCTCACTGCTTTGTGAAACATCAATACTTGAGGCATTGGCCCTTGCTTCTGGCTTTGTAGCTTTATTTGAAGCCTGAAATTTAGATAAAACAAGTTACAACATCATATGATGCAATAAAAGACTTCCAATTTCAAGAGCATCATTGAGCTGATATAACATAGCAAGCAATCCAAAATAGAGCCTCGTACATCTATTTCTTCCGAACGGTTGGTGTCTGGACTCGGTGGACCAATGAGAGCACGTGCCACTTCATCCTTTGTTGCTCGTGAAATGACCGCAACACTTGATAAATGGGTTGTCCCTACGACATTACAGCTTTGTTTGCAGGCTGAAACTAAGACAAAACAAGTTAAAATGCAATACAATACACGGCAAACAAACAAGATCTTTGTTGACATAATTTTGAAAGAACCATGGGCAGATATAACAAAGAAACCAGTTAAGCCACATGCCTCTTAGAACAAACCAAAATAGATCATGGCGATGATGTATACAATGAACCAAGCAACTAGACATCATGTGCCCAATAACGAAGCCGGAGTCCACCGCAGAAGAAATCTAGCAAATAGCCAAATACGGTCAAAACATGTGCATGTTGGATTGGATACAATTAGGAAAATAATGTATGATTGATTTAAGCATGCTCAGATAGTGCCTTCGACAACGTAGAAGGTCAATGCAACAATTAATTGTATGGCTTGTATGAAGTGCCATAACATTTAAATTAAGCATAACGAGGCATTGCTTAATCTGAGAACTGAGTGCTAGCTCAGTGGCAAGGCTTGCGAGTGCACAGCCAGCCCACCCGGGTTCGAGTACCAACGGGACCGAATTAAACAAGAATGAAGCGAGATGTCAGTACAAGTAGTGGCAATAGAAATGCAAAATCCATAACAGGGCCAATGACAACATTCACTTGCCAACAAAATCTAAGGATTTAGGGTCTGTTTGTTTGGGCTGCAGCTTTTGAGAAGCTTTGTAGGCTATTTGAAATTTGTGAAAAAGCAGGCTGTGAGAAGCACTGTTGGAAGCAGAGATTTGATGTCCGGTTGAAGTGCTTTTTATGAAAGCTGTTCTTTGTTGGTTTAGGAGTGAAATGTCTGAAATGCCACTGAGTGCTGAAGATGTTGAATATATGCAGATTTGAAACGAATTTGCTATTTATAATAGTTTCATTACATAATTATCATGTTTAATAACCCCAAAATACTTCAATTTATCTTTCTTTTTTGCTAAAATAATTTTGAACACTTTTTGTATCGGAATATTTTGGAGTGTTGTTTAGAATTAAATATAGCTTTTGGCTTCTAAGTTAAAGTTTTTACGGCTTTAAAAAAAGTGTAAACAATATCACAAGACATCTCACTAACCGTTAATTGATCGATCACCTTAATTTTAGGAATTAATCGGTCGATTGTTAATCAGCGAGGTTGCTTTAAATGGGCAGGCTCTAAGCTCTAAAATATGCTACGTATATTGAAAAGTAAGATTTGCAAAATAGCGCACAAAAGGATTTTTGCAGAAGTATTGCCTTGATTGCTTGAAGTAAACGATGACATCCAAAATAAAATATATATGAATAGGATTGTCAAATCCTTCTCATCTTCACCGTCATGTGAAACCGGTAGCTACCATATACAAGACATGTGAGAGGAAAATAAAATTGCATCGCATGAACACCGTGCTCTGTACCAAACTACCAATTACTCAGACATCAATACTTCAATACGTGGATTGGACGGAGCGTGGAGGAAGAATTTCCTGCGGCGGTCGAGCGGGTAGTGAAGAGCCTCGCGCCGGAGTGAAGATGGACCAACCGATGGAAGAGCAGCTCCGTGCGGTCCGCTGAATGAGAAATTGTGACCCCGCGACGCCTCGAGCACCTCCTGTCGCCGGCGGCCGTGCTCGAATTCCTCCTCCTAGGTCGCGCCTCCACTGCTCGGCGTCCTCCTCCTAGGTCGCGCTTCCACAGCTTGTCCGCCTACGCGCGAGAGGAGGCGGTCGACCTGGCCCTCGGCCTCGAGGCTGACCATGGGGCCACGCATGCTATCGCGGCGGAGCGCGCCCTGCTGCGGGAGCTCCTACACCATGCTCTCGGCGTTCCCGACGAGCTTGCAAGTGGGGACGGACTCATCGGGACCCGCGGCGGCGGATATCGGCGACGATGCCGGCCGGAACGACGACGGCGGCAGGCAGAAACCCTAACCCTATCCTTTCATTGAACAGGACGGGAAGAAGGGGAAAATGGGCACCGGGCTCTCGGGCGAGGAACGATTGGAAGGGCGGGCCGAGTTGTACGTGAGGGCAGTTTTTTCGTTGTTAGCAGCAAGTGTTAGGGGCATTTTGGTCCACCGCCGCTCGGGAGCAGAAGAAGCTCGGGAAGCAGGTCTCACCCAACTTCCGGATTGCTAGTTCATTTAGGCACAGCGCTTCTTCAAAGCGCTTTTCTAATTGTTGGTGTTTGTTTGGGCTGCTACTTTTGGACCTCAAAAGCTCTAAAAGCAGAAGCAGAAACCCAAACAAACAGGGCCTTAGCTTTCATATACCCTCAAAATTTAAAATAGTGTAATCCCCCGAAAGGGTATCATGGTATCATTTAATCTCAGCTATCTCACCCCTAATACCAAACATGTATCATTTAATCTCAGCCGTTCTTTTGTTTTACTCAAGAAAACATTTTTATTTTGGGAGTTTATAGAAGCACAAGCCATCGTCTACATTGGCACTGTGTTATGAAAAATATCATCTTCATCGTACATGGTTATGTGAAGATATTGATATATAATTCTATGCTAGGAAAACAAATAGCAATTACTATGTTACAAGAACCATCTTCAAGCTCGAAGATGTGAAGTTCATTGGTCCACCAACCAAGGCTGATAAAATATTATATATTAATTTAGTACTAATATTTTGTATTTACTCATATTAAGGTCTAACTTTTTTCCCCATGACAACCCAGTTTTGATATAAAATCTAACGGTGGCCATGTGTGGGTCATAAAAAGTATTGAGGTAGTAAATTTATACATAGATATTGGATAATGTATTTTAAATTTCAAAAAATATGATAGAAATATATAAATTAGATAGTCTTGTCGTGCAATATGCATGCCGCAAAAGGTAAGATAGATCCTTAAAAATTCTCGACTCTAATCACAAAAATATACATAATCCTAATGGGGTGTCCATGAAAAAGTTTTGTCACTTTCGTATTAGGGTATACTTCTATTTCATCTTGACTAAAAACTTAATTGTAATGAACTCACATATTACTCCTTCCATTACTTCTTTTAGGGTGTATTAGTTTTTCAAAAGCCAAACTTTAGGCTTTGTGACTAATTTTAGCAAAAAATAATAATTATCAACATCAAATAAAATATGGAAATATATTTTAAAATTATATATGTCGTGACGTGCAAAGCACGTGCTACTTACTAGTAGATTACTAGAAAATGAATGAAGCAATTGAACATGGAGCGTATTATATAAACAGCCAGATCATTTGAATATGGATATACCACATCATGTCAATGGGACTCAGAAAAACAAAGCTAGACATTTAAACAAGTAATATAACTATTTTTTCACAATGTTTCAAGTAGAATAGGAAGCTAGGTTAGGAATAAAGCAATCATGTTTCAAGTAGAATAGGAAGCTAGGTTAGGAATAAAGCAATCATGTTTCAAGTAGAATAGGAAGCTAGGTTAGGAATAAAGCAATAAAAAAACACGAAGTGCATCATTTCAGCTAGGATCATTTCTATCAAACTTCATGCACTAGCCATGGAACAACAGGCAAACTCAATGAAGCAACAGGCAAAAAATTAACATAATAGAATTTTAGGACTTGTTTAACATAGCCAAATCATGTAACTTATACCCAGGCATGCCGGATGCCGGATGGGTCAAAGGCGGTGTGCAATGTTCCATATGGTCATTGTTTATATTTTATTAGACTCCATTAGGCAACTTAGGTAGTGCAACATACAGAAAATGATGCAATTAAACTACGCACAGGAGGTAAATTAACATTCCAAAAAAAAACAGGGAACTTACGTGAGCTTTTTTTTGAGTCACACGGACCTCATCAGGTACTTGGGCAGAAGAACCTAGTGCCACACTGTTTCTCCTCTGCATGAAGGAGAGGCCAATTGTAAACAGAAAATGATCCAAGATATAGAAGTTTGCATTAAGCAATATACAAAAAACAGCAGGTACTTACATGATTATAGGCGAGCTTTACTCTACGTTTCGAGTGTAAGATGTGCCTGCTACACGTGTAATAACAACAAACGATTCTGAGTCAAGGATTTGCTATAATTAAATTGACACCAAACAGTAGTAGAAACATTATGACGTGCATAAACATGTAATACAGATCGCAGAAAGATATCAAACATGATGTAACTAGAGCAGTAGCCTACGGCCAAATAGTGAGAAATTGTAATCGTGTCAATGGTGGACTTGTATAGCCTACCCCAACTTGTTTGGGAATAAAGCTTTGTTGTTGGTGGTGTTGTTGTTGTTGTCAATCGTGGACATGTAGAGCATTCAACGGCTCATGATTGGTGGCTCATATTTTGTAGAGTTTCAGCGAATGGGTGGGTTAGGTCACTCAGACCACGACACTATGTATTTATATCATCTGAGTTAGGGTTACAATACCCTTTGGACATGGGCCTCTATGGGCCTCACCGGATACAATATTACTACAGCGCTACTACTAAACTCACTCATGGTCCAACACACCCCCTCAAGATGATCATGGGTAAACAACCATGGCCATCTTGCAACAACATGACACATATGACAACTACGAGTAATGAACTTTCAGCATAACTCCTAGGATGCATGACAGCATTGCACTTTCCATCATCTTGTCATCTCGATTCATCTCTTCATCAGCAGCGAAGACATCCAGCTTCAACCATCTGGGATACGCACAACTCCTAACCATACACATCCTCAACAACCCCGGCTGCCTCACCACACAAGTTCCGCAGAACCATCCACACTCGCCTCAATGTCCTCAGCCTCTCTTCTCCACTCTGCCCGGCCACTGACCTCTTCCGTCTCTCCCACAAACCCCTAGCCAACTCCTGCCTCAACCATCCACTCCTCAAGCACCCATGCCTATCCCCCGGTCGGGCCTCAACCAGTCTCACCTCAGGCACGCATGCCTTTCCCCTGGACATATCCACAACCATCACCATCACCACTAAACCGCGGCCTCATCAACTCCATCACGACTCAATCGCAGCCTCATCAACTCCATCACAACATATCCTCACAGCCTCACATCTCCATTTTCTCCTCACTTCCACTCGGATGGCGCCTCGTCTGCGCGCCCTGGCCAACCTGGCAGACCGCACCTGGCCACATCGACCGGCTCGCGCTGGTCAACGTCCAGCACCAACCTCCGGCTCCGCCTTGCGCTCAAAGGCTCGGCCCACTCCGCACGCCTCCAACATCTCCCCCTCGCACGGATCCAGATCTCTCTGCCATGGATTCACTTCCTCTTCTCTCCTTTCTAAACCAAAACGATCTTGACCCTCTTCTTTGTCCCCGCGCGAGCAGCCGCCGATCTCACACAACTCGCATCGCTGTGTGTGATAGCCGCAACCCACGCAGAGCACCTGATGCGGCCTCCCGCCGCCTGGATTTGTACATCTCAACGGTGGTTTTTGTGGTCAAAGGAAGAACTTGTATGGTACTGTTTGGGGCGGCTAGCACTAGCAGGAAGGAAACCTAGGCTCTGATACCATGTAGAGTTTCAGCAAATGGGTGGGTTAGGTCACGGAAAAAAATACTTATGCGTCGTGTTTAAATCTAAAGGATGAGGTGGTTACAAACGAAAGCACTTGTAAGTTAAAAATATACTAGCACGGATTCAGAAATACAGTCAGCTGCAATACTCCTAACAGAACAAAACGCGCAGGGATGTCTGGTTACCTATTTCTGGGCGGCGTTTAGACGTGTTCCGCGTTCTTACGGGTGACGTGGAGGTCGGCGAGGGGACTGCTGTTGCGGTGGGTGCCGGGGAAGCAGATCTTGGGGGGTCGGAGAAGGACGTGTGATACGTCCAATTTGCATCACTATTTTATATCATAGTTTGCTGTTATTCATTGATATATTTCATATTGGGACACAATACTTATGTTATTTCATCTATTTTGCATGTTTCATCATTATTGGAGGATCAAGCACCGGAGCCAGGATTCTGCTGGAAAAAGCACCGTCAGAACGCAATATTTCGGAAGATCAACTGTGGGAGAAAATTATACCAAAAATCCTATTTTTCAAGATGACGAAGGAAGCCAGAAGGAGGGGCCAGGAGGACCCAGGGTGGGCCCACACCCTAGGGCGGCGCGGCCCATGCCCTGGCCGCGCCGCCATGTGGTTTGGGGGGCCCACGACCCCTTTCGCCTCCTTTTCTTCGCGAAATCCTTCGTCCCGAAAACCTAAGCCACAGAGGGTACCTCGCGAAGAGTTACAGCCGCCTCTGCGGGGCGGAGAACACCAGAGAGAAAAGAGCTCTCCGGCGGGCAGAATCCGCAGGAAATTCCCTCCGGGAGGGGGAAATCGAAGCCATCGTCACCGTCATCGAGCTGGACATCATCGCCATCACCATCATCATCATCTCCACCATCATCACCGCCGTCATCACCGCTGGACACCGTCACCGCCGTAGCAATTTGGGTTTGATCTTGATTGTTTGATAGGGGAAACTCTCCCGGTATCGATCTCTACTTGTTGTTGATGCTATTGAGTGAAACCATTGAACCAAGTTTATGTTCAGATTGTTATTCATCATCATATCACCTCTGATCATGTTCCGCATGATGTCTCGTGAGTAGTTCGTTTAGTTCTTGAGGACATGGGTGAAGTCTAAATGTTAGTAGTGAATTATGGTTGAGTAATATTCAATGGTGTGATATTTAAGTTGTGGTGTTATTCTTCTAGTGGTGTCATGTGAACGTCGACTACATGACACTTCACCATTTATGGGCCTAGGGGAATGCATCTTGTACTCATTTGCCAATTGCGGGGTTGCCGGAGTGACAGAAACCTAAACCCCCGCTGGTATATCGATGCGGGAGGGATCGCGAGGATCTCAGAGTTTAAGGCTGTGGTTAGATTTAATTCTTAATTACTTTCTTGTAGTTGCGGATGCTTGCAAGGGGTATAATCACAAGTATGTATTAGTCCTAGGAAGGGCGGTACATTAGCATAGGTTCACCCACACAACACTTATCATAACAATGAAGATTATTTAGTCGTATGTAGCGAAAGCACTAGTCTAATCTCCCTTGTGTCCTCGAGAACGTTTGGTCATTATTAGTAAACCAACCGGCTTGTCCTTTGTGCTAATAAGGATTGGGGGTCTCGCTGCAATTGTTTCTCGCGCACTTTAGATACTCGTACTTTTTTCAACTCGTTACATCAAAACCCCACGAATACTTGTCTCAGAGCATTTACGGTGAATCCTTCATCGAAACTGCTTGTCAACACCTTCTCGCTCCTCGTTGGGATCGACATTCTTACTTATCGAAGATACTACGATACACCCCTATACTTGTGGGTCATCAAGACTATTTTTAAGGCGCCGTTGCCGGGGAGTGAAGCGCTATTGGTAAGTGGAATTGGTAAGGAAAACCTTCTTGTTGTGCTGATTTTATTTACTTTCGCTGCTATAAGTCATTATGGAGAGATCTTCTCTTCAATTTTTATTTGGGAAATCTACTACTACTGCAACGGTAGTGGATGAGGCGCCAGTGAGGAAGTAATACCATATAAAATACCTATGAAAATTATTGAACGTGTTATGGATAACCGCTATGAAGGGGATGGAACCTGTCCACCCCGGTGATCATTTCTTGTTTTTGCATGAATTATGCGGGTTATTCAAATGTGCAGGTATTGCTATGGATGAAGTGAGGAAGAAACTATTCTCTTTATCGCTGTACGGTAAAGCGGCGCATTGGTATAAATTCTTGGATAATGGGGATTCTCTTGAATGGAATGATATTGTGCCCGGTTTTATTCTAAGTTCTATCCTCCAAGTGAAATTCATAAGGATCGGAATCGCATATATAATTTTTGGCCTCATGATGGAGAGAGTATTGCCCAAGCTTGGGGGAGATTGAAGTCTTTAATGCTCAAATGCCCCATTCATGAGCTTCCTGGTAATGTTATTATTGATAATTTCTATGCAAGACTTTCTTTTCAAGACAAGACCTTGCTGGATACTTCTTGTTCTGGATCATTTACACGTAACAAAGAAGAGTTTAAAAGGGACCTTCTTGATTGAATCCAAGAAAATCTTGAAGGTTGGGAGAACGACAAGGATAGAGAATCGTATAATTTATGATTATAAATGCATTGAAGCTTTTATGGATCTTGATAAATTTCGTAATATGAGTGCTACATATGGTCTTGATTCTCAAGTTGCTGTAAATCTTTATAAAGCTTTTGCCTCTCATTATGAATTGCCTAAGAAGAATTTTGATAAGTATCATGAACCATATAAAGATAAAATTGATTCATCTATTAATAAATGCGTTGTAGTTGAAACTGCTGGTCATGTTATTCCTGAAGCTTATATTGAAAAAACTCCTTTCCCTGCTAAAATGAAGGAGTACTCTGTTATAAATAGTGCGGTTCATAAAAGTGAAAAGAAACCTGTAGAACCTGAAGAACAAATAAAAGTTGAACCTCTTTGTTGCAATAGTTAAAGATCTTGTGACTGAAAATGTGGAGGATGGTCATATTATTTTCTGTGAAGATGCTTCTAATATTGTTTCACATCCTAATAAACCCAAACGAGCTAGTGTTCCTATGCTATCTGTTAGAATTGGTGATCATTGCTATTATGGATTATGTGATATTGGTGCAAGTGTTAGTGCTATTCCGTATGAGCTTTACACGGAGATTATGCACGAAATTGATTCTTGTGAACTTGAAGATATTGATGTGGTTATTCAGCTGGCTAATAGAGAAACTATTTCTCCAATTGGTATTGTTCGAGATGTGGAAGTTTTATGCGGTAAGATTAAATATCCTGCTGACTTTTTGGTACTTGGTTCTGCTGCTAGTGATTATTGTCCTATTATTTTTGGTAGACCTTTTCTAAATACTTGTGGAGCTATTATAGATTGCAAGAAAGAGAAAATTTTGACTAAATTTGCTGGTGAATCTTATGAGTTTAACTTCTCTAAATTTACCAAAACTCCTTATAAAGCTGATTTGCCTAGTAATGATTTTAAAATGGAGCAATGTGCATCTATTGTTCTTGTTCCTAATAATCCTTTGCAGCAACATTTGGAGGATAGCGAGAGTGAAATTTTTAGGAAAGAAAGAGATGAGCTTGAGGAAATTTTTCTTCGCCAACCTATTCTCAAGCATGACTTACCGGTGGAAGATTTGGGTACAACACCGCCACCAAAGGAAGATCCTGTTTTTGATTTAAAGAATGTTGCTTATAATCTTAAATATGCTCATATTGATGATAAGAAAATATATCCTGTTATTATTAGTTCTAAGCTTTCAGGGATTGAGGAAGAAAGGTTATTGGAAATATTGAAGAAGCACCGAGGAGCTATTGGCTATACTCTTGATGATTTGAAAGGGATTTCTCCTTCTATTTGCCAACATGCTATTAATATGGAAGATGATGCAAAGCCTGTAGTTGAGCATCAGCGTCGTCTAATTCCAAAGATGAAGGAAGTGGTAAGGAATGAGGTATTACGACTTCTTGAAGCTGGTATTATATATCCTATTGCTGATAGTAGATGGGTTAGTCCTGTGCATTGCGTTCCCAAGAAAGGAGGTATGACTGTTGTGCCTAATGATAATGATGAGCTCATTCCTCAAAGAGTAGTTGTAGGGTATAGAATGTGCATTGATTTTCGAAAAGTTAATAAAGTTACTAAGAAAGATCATTACCCTTTACCATTTATTGATCAAATGCTAGAAAGATTGTCTAAAAATACTCATTTTTGCTTTCTTGATGGTTATTAAGGTTTTCACAAATTGCTGTTAAAGCTAAAGATCAAGAGAAAACCACCTTTACTTGTCCTTATGGAACTTATGCTTATAGACGCATGCCTTTTGGTTTATGTAATGCTCCTGCTACTTTTCAAAGATGCATGTCTGCTATTTTTCATGGTTTTTGTGAAAGTATTGTAGAGGTATTCATGGATGATTTTTCCGTCTATGGGAATTCTTTTGATAGCTGCTTGCGAAATCTTGATAAAGTTTTGCAGAGATGTGAAGAAACTAACCTTGTTCTTAATTGGGAGAAATGCCACTTTATGGTTAATGAAGGAATTATATTGGGACATAAAATTTACGAGAGAGGTATTGAAGTTGATAGAGCTAAAGTTGAAGCAATTGAGAAGATGCCCTATCCGAGGGACGTTAAAGGTATTCGTAGTGTTCTTGGTCATGCTGGGTTTTATAGGAGATTTATTAAAGACTTCTCCAAGATTTCAAAGCCTCTTACTAATCTTCTTCAAAAAGATGTACCATTTGTTTTTGATGATGATTGTAAGGAAGCTTTTGAAACTCTTAAGAAAGCCTTAACAACTGCTCCTATAGTTGAACCTCCTGATTGGAATTTACCATTTGAAATTATGTGTGATGCTAGTGATTTTGCTGTAGGCGCTGATCTTGGACAACAGTAGAAAAAAAACTGAATGTTATTCATTATGCTAGTAAAACTCTTGATGCTGCTCAAAGAAATTATGCTACAACTGAAAAGGAATTATTAGCTGTAGTCTTTGCTTGTGATAAATTTAGATCTTATATTGTTGATTCAAAAGTTACTATTCATCTTGATCATGCTGCAATTAGATACCTAATGACAAAGAAAGATGCTAAGCCGAGGCTTATTAGATGGGTACTTCTTTTGCAAGAATTTGATTTACATATTGTAGATAGGAAAGGTGCTGATAATCCTGTTGCTTTGATAATTTGTCTAGATTGGAAAATATTGCTTATGATCCTGTTCTGTTAATGATAGTTTTCCAAATGAACAATTGGCTGTAATAAAGGTGAGCTCGCGAGACAGGTCCTTGGTATGCTGATTATGCTAACTTTATTGTTTCCAAGTACTTGCCTCCAACCTTTTCAGCTCAGCAAAGGAGGAAATTCTTTTATGACTTGAGGCATTATTTCTGGGATGATCCACACTTATATAAAGAAGGAGTGGATGGTATTATGCGAAGATGTGTTCCCGAATATGAACAACAAGAGATATTGAGTAAATGTCATGGTAGTGCTTATGGAGGACATCACGCCGGAGAAAGAACCGCGCAAAAGGTTCTACAATCAGGTTTTTATTGGCCAACTCTCTTCAAGGATGCGAGAAAGTTTATTTTATCTTGTGATGAATGCCAAAGGGTTGGTAATATCTCCAGACGCAATGAAATGCCCATGAATTATACTCTTGTTATTGAACCGTTTGATTGTTGGGGATTTGACTTCATGGGACCTTTTCCATCTTCAGAAGGTAACACTCATATACTTGTTGCTGTTGATTATGTTACTAAATGGGTGGAAGCTATACCTACAAAAAGTGCTGATGGTGAGACCTCTTTAAGAATGCTTTTAGATATTATTTTTCCTAGATTTGGAGTGCCTAGATATATTATGACTGATGGAGGTTCTCACTTTATTCATGGAGGTTTTAGAAAAACTCTTGCTAAGTATGGTATTAATCATAGAATTGCTTCCGCTTATCATCCTCAAACTAGTGGTCAAGTAGAACTATCAAATAGAGAGATTAAATCTATTTTGGGAAAGACCGTTAATAAAACTAGAAAGAATTGGGCTAGTAAATTGAAGGATGCACTTTGGGCTTATAGAACTGCTTACAAAAATCCCATGGGAATGTCACCTTATAAAATGGTTTATGGGAAAGCTTGTCATTTACCTTTAGAACTAGAGCACAAAGCTTATTGGGCTGTTAGAGAATTAAATAAAGATCCTAAACTTGCCGGTGATAAGAGGTTGTTGCAATTGAGTTCTCTAGATGAATGGAGAATAAGCTTATGAAAATGCTAAACTCTTTAAAGAGAAAGTTAAAAAATGGCATGATAGAAGGATTATCAAAAGAGAATTTAATATTGGGGATAAAGTCCTATTGTATCGGTCTCGTCTCAGATTCTTTGCAGGGAAATTACTCTCGAAATGGGAAGGACCATATGTTGTCGAGGAGGTGTATCGTTCAGGAGCAATCAAAATTAGCTCTCTCCAAGGCAACGCCACGCAAGTGGTGAATGGACAAAGACTCAAGCATTATATCTCGGGTGATTCTTATAATGTTGATGTTGATATTATTCAAGTGGAAACACCGGAGGCTTTCATCAAAGGGCAAATTGACAAATTCACGTAACTCGACTTTGAATAGGTAATAAGATCGGTAATGAAAAGTACGCAATTTACTTTCCGAACAATATTTTCGCTGTTTTTGGAAAATATGAGAAATTACGAGTTCGAAACGGAGTGGAAAG
Organism: Lolium perenne; assembly: GCF_019359855.2. Taxonomy (NCBI): domain Eukaryota; kingdom Viridiplantae; phylum Streptophyta; class Magnoliopsida; order Poales; family Poaceae; genus Lolium; species Lolium perenne. The sequence continues at coordinate 185,303,346 of NC_067246.2, read as the reverse complement.
GACGCACGAGGGGGCGCCACCATAGGCCGGCGCGGCCAAGCCTGGGCCCGCGCCGACCTGTGGTTTGGCCGCCTCGTCGCCCCTTTCCGACTCTGGTTCGATCTGGTACTTTCCTTATGTCGCAAAAATTTTTGCTATATAATCCCCCGGACCCCTGGAGGTCCGTATATCGTGTTCTCGACGTGTTTTGTTTCGAGCTGTTTCTGCCAGGATCTGTTTTCAATTTAGAAGCACCATGGTCTCCAAGAACAAGGGCAAGGAGTTTCCAGATGAAGAAGATCGAGATCTTGGGTGGAAAGAGGAAGACAAGGACGTCAAGGAAGAGGATGAAGAAGAGGTGGAGGAAGATTCGCGCGCACACCCGCGTGCTACTATTGCAAGCATCAAGGTGGTGGACAACCCTTTTAGTGCAAACAAGAGCGCAAGAATTCGCACTGGAGGAGGGGTTCCACGTCATTACCTAGCTCCGAAAACATCTCCATCAGGCACTCATCACCCCTTCCATAATCTAATTTTCAATAATCAAATTGAAGGGACTCCCAAGGCAGCATTGCCTAGCCAGTGGGATATAGATCGCTCTAACACTGCAGGAGAGAAGGAGCCTGAGGCTGAGGAGTGGGGAAATAACTCCAAGAGCTGGGACTCGCCGTCGGACAGACTCCTTAACCGCGTCGAGCACAATTCAGAGATGATTCGCAATCTCATATACAGGATTGACGAGCTTCAGGAGCTTATTGAGAAGCTTGTCAGGAATTCATCACCACCATCACCAAAGGAGTAATTCATCATCGGTATTGGCATCCCCTTGGTTTGTTCCAAGCTTGGGGGAGTGCCGCGGTATCACATCATCACTACCTTTTATTTTTATTGTCAAGTAGTGTCATATCATGAGTAGGGAAGTTATCATATAAGATGGGTTGCAGTTGGAAGTATCTCTCTTTAGTTGGTTGTCTATGTATCCCTTGGTGTGAGTTATCGTTATGGAATATTAATGAGAAGTCTTATCATTTACATATTGCACATCTTATTCTAGTTTACAATCTCTATCATATGATTTACCTTGTTGTTAGTATTGGTATCACTTTGGGAGCATTGAATAAATCTATTTGGTTTTGGCAAACTTAGCATTGGTCAATAGCAACAACGCTTTGAGGTTTAAATAGAAAAGAGAAATACATGTAGTTGTTTCATTGTCTTTCTTGTTAGCTCATAGCTTATTATTCTGAAGTTAAAATTGTTTGTGCTTACAAGGAAGATGCATGATTGTTTCTATCATATGTATATTTGTTTGTTTCCCTCGACTCTTATGCTTGCTAATTAACCTTGCTAGCCAAAGACCTGTACTGAGAGGGAATACTTCTCGTGCATCCAAACCTTAACCCAAACCTATGTCATTTGTGTCCACCATACCTACCTACTATATGGTATTTTCTGCCATTCCAAGTAAATACTTCATGTGCTACCTTTAAACAATTCAAAACTTAGTATCTCTTATTTGTGTTAATGTTTCATAGCTCATGAGGAAGTATGTGGTGTTTTATCTTTCAATCTTGTTGGGCAACTTCCACCAATGGACTAGTGGCTTCATCCGCTTATCCAATAATTTTGCAAAAAGAGCTGGCAATGGGATTCCCAGTCCCAAATTAATTAAACTAAATAGACACTCCTCCATGGTATGTGATTGATGGACGGCACCCGAAGGATTCGGTTAGCCATGGCTTGTGTAAGCAAAGGTTGGGGGGAGTGTCATCATCATAATAAAACTAAAATAAAAAGGCACTCCTTCATGGTATGAGATTGTTGGCAGGCACCCGAGGATTCGGTTAGCCATGGTTTGTGAAAGAAAGGTTGGAAGGAGTGCCACACAAAATGAAAATAATATGGGAGCCGCTCTTAGGAGGTTGTCTGGCAAGGGGTTAGAGTACCGCTACCAGTCGTTGACAACAACAAACACCTCTCAAAATGTTACTTTTATTATCTCTATATGATTTCAAAATTGAAAAAGCTCTAGCACATGATTTAATCCCTGCTTCCCTCTGCGAAGGGCCTGTCTTTTACTTTATGTTGAGTCAGTAAACCTATTTCCCTCCATCTCAAGCAAGCATTTGAGTAGTTGTGATCAAACCATTATATTGTGATTTGCTTCATCATGTCTTTTATTCTTCCTTGTTTAGTACAAGTTTTATCTGGATGAATATAGCTTTGCAAGTTATCAATGATTATGAGAAGACCATTATGATTGAGTATGCAAGTTGTGCTTTATAAACTTTAACATGAGAGCGCTGCTCAATGAGATAAATATAATCTGTTAATTGTTCTCCGACCAAGAACGAAGTTTGCCATCACCAATTATGATTTCTTATGCACCTTTACTTGTGATTACCTTATACTTGTTTCAAGATGAGTTATAAGAGGTTGTTTACTATAATGTCCTGTGTGAATGAATATGATGCTTCTTGTCCGTATTTTATTTATCGACTCTTCACTCCATAAACATGTGGTCCTGTCGATCGAGCTCCGTTTCGCGTGGGGCCAAGCGCAGTCTAAGCGTGGGGGGAGTTGATACGTCCAATTTGCATCACTATTTTATATCATAATTTGCTGTTATTCATTGATATATTTCATATTGGGACACAATACTTATGTTATTTCATCTATTTTGCATGTTTCATCATTATTGGAGGATCAAGCACCGAAGCCAGGATTCTGCTGGAAAAAGCACCGTCAGAACGCAATATTTCGGAAGATCAACTGTGGGAGAAAATTATACCAAAAATCCTATTTTTCAAGATGACGAAGGAAGCCAGAAGGAGGGGCCAGGAGGACCCAGGGTGGGCCCACACCCTAGGGTGGCGCGGCCCATGCCCTGGCCGCGCCGCCATGTGGTTTGGGGGGCCCACGACCCCTTTCGCCTCCTTTTCTTCGCGAAATCCTTCGTCCCAAAAACCTAAGCCACAGAGGGTACCTCGCGAAGAGTTACAGCCGCCTCTGCGGGGCGGAGAACACCAGAGAGAACAGAGCTCTCCGGCGGGCGAGGAATCCGCCGGGGAAATTCCCTCGGGAGGGGAAATCGGCCATCGTCACCGTCATCGAGCTGGACATCATCGCCATCACCATCATCATCATCTCCACCATCATCACCGCCGTCATCACCGCTGGACACCGTCACCGCCGTAGCAATTTGGGTTTGATCTTGATTGTTTGATAGGGGAAACTCTCCCGGTATCGATCTCTACTTGTTGTTGATGCTATTGAGTGAAACCATTGAACCAAGTTTATGTTCAGATTGTTATTCATCATCATATCACCTCTGATCATGTTCCGCATGATGTCTCGTGAGTAGTTCGTTTAGTTCTTGAGGACATGGGTGAAGTCTAAATGTTAGTAGTGAATTATGGTTGAGTAATATTCAATGGTGTGATATTTAAGTTGTGGTGTTATTCTTCTAGTGGTGTCATGTGAACGTCGACTACATGACACTTCACCATTTATGGGCCTAGGGGAATGCATCTTGTACTCATTTGCCAATTGCGGGGTTGCCGGAGTGACAGAAACCTAAACCCCCGCTGGTATATCGATGCAGGAGGGATCGCAGGATCTCAGAGTTTAAGGCTGTGGTTAGATTTAATTCTAAATTACTTTCTTGTAGTTGCGGATGCTTGCAAGGGGTATAATCACAAGTATGTATTAGTCCTAGGAAGGGCGGTACATTAGCATAGGTTCACCCACACAACACTTATCATAACAATGAAGATTATTTAGCTGTATGTAGCGAAAGCACTAGACTAAAATCCCGTGTGTCCTCGAGAACGTTTGGTCATTATAAGTAAACAAACCGGCTTGTCCTTTGTGCTAAAAAGGATTGGGCCACTCGCTGCAATTGTTACTCTCGCACTTTACATACTCGTACTTTATTCAACTGTTACATCAAAACCCCCTGAATACTTGTCTGTGAGCATTTACAGTGAATCCTTCATCGAAACTGCTTGTCAACACCTTCTGCTCCTCGTTGGGATCGACATTCTTACTTATCGAAGATACTACGATACACCCCCTATACTTGTGGGTCATCAACGTGCTGGGCGGTCGATGAAGTGTTCAGCGCGCCGGCCGAAGTAGAAGGTCGGTGAAGCAGATGATGTGCAGTGCACGGGGACGTCGGTGTCGGCGAAGCTGGTCAGGTGCGGTGGTCAATAGAGTCGGCGAACGAGATACGGTGCGGTGGACGCCGGAGTAGGTGCAGATCAAGCGGATAGGGCAGCCTCGAGGTTTGAAGCCGTGGCAGCTTGAACGGCGAAGTGCGGCGGTGATTTTCCGGTGCGGCGGCCGTGAAGGTGGGAGGTAGGTAAGAGGAGCGGTTTCTCTGAGGGCTTGCGGGCGGAACTAGGGCGAAGCTGGGCGATAGAGGAGAAAAAGGGAATTTCGCAATCCTTCTTTTGAGGGAAAAAATATTCGCAGATCTGAAACTTTGCGGCGCGAGATATTTGGGCGTTGGCGGGGAATTTCACCGCTCGATGAGATTAAATTTTGCCTGCAGTAGGTAATCTTCTCTTTCTTAATAGATGGCCCCATTTTGCTGGCCTCACAGCGAGCCACGTCATCTCCTTTATCCCACACTGTCGCTACGTCGGTCACGAGTCACAAAATAATTCTGTGTATGTTGGCAGGTCGAGCCACCTGGGCCGGAACCCCCTTCGTGGGCTGGCAGACTCATGTTGCCAGTCGAGACTCGCTCGGGCCGCCGTTTCTAAAGGAAAAGGCTGTTGCTGTTCGCATTCCGTATGGGCTAATCACCGGCGCTAATTCCGCGACCGTCCAGTGCCACAAATGTTCCTGCCACGAACGCCCCCCTCACCACAAATGCTCGAGAAACCGCCCAATAAATCGAGCAATGATCAAGTAAAAAGTGCTCGATGGAACTGATCCGCCGCGGCGTCCTCCAGGTTAAAAACCAATTCCGTGCGACCATCTGCATCAATATTCAATCATGCCAATCCGTGCTTGCGTCGCGGCCTCTGGCAATGGTATCCACGCTGATACTGGCCGCTTCCGATTTTAATCTCTCCTTCGTCTTTCCAATCCCTCAACATATCTTTCCAATCTGGTAGGTTGCCCCTCCAACGATTTCATTAGATCATGCCTGCTAGCTCAAAATCACCGCGTTTTGTTTGGATTAATTGGATTGGTCACATCTCTGGCTTTCCATGCATGGCTTCGTCAAAGTGGAACCATTCGTTCCATTGGAACACCCCGCCGGATCGTTGCCGGCAGCCTGCCCGCCCATACACCGGTGCCTCTACTAACTATGGTTCTTAGAGTTACCTGCCCGCCCTGCCGTTTAACAGATTTTTTAGGTGTAGATTCCAGGAGCTTTGCCTGTTCTTAGATTTGCAGTTTCGTATTTCATCCTGCAAAATTTGATTGGCTTTAATTCAGGTTCTTAGGTTCACGTGGATGGAGGGATGTCAAAAGGAAGCCATGGAGTTGCTCATATTCATATAATCAGCAGCGAAATCTGAGCAAATATAGAAGGAGCATATGTAAGGTGCGCTCACCTTGAATCCCCTGATTGCTCTAATGATATTCAGTGCAGACGTTGATGATTCAAATAATTACATATTTCACTACTCAGTTTTGAAACTACACTAACGAAGTTTGTTTATTTAGATTGTCATCTCAAGTATAGAAGGAGCATATGTAAGGTGCGCTCACCCTGAATCCCCTGATTGCTCTAATGATATTCAGTATTGTCTTCATTTATCAGTGCAGACGTTGATGATTCAAATAATTACATATTTCACTACTCAGTTTTGAAACTACACTAACGAAGTTTGTTTATTTACATTGTCATCTCAAGTACTAACTTTCTATTGCATATTAGATGTGGCATGCCTCTTTTACAGATTATCTACAATAATCAGGTATATATGTACTGAGAAAGTTTTCTCACATATATAATGTAGTTAAAGGTGTAAGTGCATGCAGTGGCTTTATATGTGATACTATAACCATTGTCGAAAGCCTTCAGGTTTGCTTAATGGACTACATTTATCTTCGATAACACACGAGGTATGTTGTTCCAAATTATTTGAAATTTTATGCTAATTAACTGTTCTATGATTACGATTATTAAAATTATTTTTACTGCCCAACATATATCCCTTCATCCAACCGCAGCTGTGAAGGGAGGAACTGCGTGTTAACTGTTAAGGTGTGTTTTGAAATTCTCTCCGATTGACCTCTAGATGTACCTTTAACCACACGTCAGTGTGCAGTCGCTCCAATGTGTAGCCCTTTTAAAATGCAAGATTGACAATGTGGTTACTTCTCATTTTAAATTGTACTATCATGGATCAACACTTTCCATTATTGTAAATGGTTACCATGTAATCATTGAAAATTAAAAGTGATATATTTTCACTCTTTGCGCTTGCCCATTTGCAGATTGTCAAATATATTAATATTTTGCAGGAGAGGAATAATAGTGGGATGAAGCAGTTGATGTATATGGTGAGTGCATTGAGTAAATGGATATTGACATTGGGAGGTTCGATCTCAAGTATCATCAAAGGATGGCAAATGGCACATCACATTAAATAGCTAGGTTTTTATATGTCAATAATAGTCAATGAACGCCCTGGCTAGCTTTCCTTGCAAAAACCTCATGGACGATGTAACTATATATTATATGAGCAATAAATCCATGGTGACCTTTTTCTACAAAAATGACCATATTTATAATTACAAAAGGTATGACCTTTTAAAAAATGACCATATATATTTTGTAATTAGGAAAGTAAATCCTTTTATGTTCAGTTTTGATGGCTGCTTTTGACTGTATTATCGACATAATTTTTTCCATTTGTGCTTTATGAATACCTTAGAACTTTTGTGGTCCTCCTGATTTTGTTCACTGAAATCATTCCAAGATAATTTATCTTAGATTTAAATTTCACATTTTAAAAAGTTTACTCCACAATGTTTCCGCAGCAACGCGCGGGGTATCATCTAGTAATAATAAATAGTAGGCCCTACTAGTAGTACTGTAAGTCTGTTCAGTAATCCAAGGGGGTCGAGGTAGAGGAATCCATTATGTGAATCCACATTTCAAAGTGTCCAAAAATTCTAAACTGAAATTTTACATGTATATCTAGACATTTTATGTTGGTACATAAGTTTTTTAAAAAAAATATGTGGCTCCTGTAAAAAAAGACAAATTTTGATGCTGTAACACGACTACGTACATTTTTTGCCTTTTTTGTACACACCGAACAAAATGTTGTTTTTCCACGAAAACTTATGAACGAACATAGGATGTCACAATGTATACCAAAAAATTTATATCAGATTTTTTTAACATTTATATAATTGTTTTTTTATTATTTCCAATAATCGGTGCATATGCACGTGTGTGCCAAAACGCCACCTCCAGGGGCTAGGAGTTTCTAAACTTCTTATGGCACATCAAATAAAATGTTGTTCAATCAATAATAATAATGTGCTTATGATTGTTACTCCCTTCCACCATTAATAAAGTCCACATCGGTCTCGTGTCAAACTTTGACTCGAGATTTAGGTACCCACATGATAGTGCTAGTATCATAGCTAGTATCATACACATTGGTCCCACAAAACAGCTGATGTGGCAGCTAATTAAGTAGGAGAGAGGAGATTAGTGTAACATAGGTAGATATTGTATCATAGCGCAAACAACGAGATACATGCTTAGGGTTAGGGGTAGATACATGATTTTTCTGGTTTGAATATGTCTAGACCTTATTTATCAACTTAATTGAATGCTTACTATATAACATAAGAAGACCTTGTTTTTTTATTTTGTTTTTTAATTTTTATACGGATTTGAATCTTGGTCAAATCCTAGGTTTCACCAAGATTTGAATAAGTTTAAAACATGAATATGAAAAAGTAAGCATGCATGTATGCTTCATAATTAATCACTTCAAAATGAAGCTCTTGGGAGGGTTTTTGAAATTTCCATGTTTGAAACCAAAAACCACATATCATCATGCTTGACTTCATGAGACAGAGTTTAGGTTAGGGGTAGATACATGATTTCTCTGGTTTGAATATGTCTAGACCTTGTTTATCAACTTAATTGAATGCTTACAATATAACATAAGAAGACTATGTGCCTTGGTTTTTCATTTTTTGTTTTTTTAAATTATGCCCATTTGAATCTTGGTCAAATCCTAGGTTTGACCATGATTTAAACAAGTTTAAAACATGAATATGAAAAAGTAAGCATGTATCCTTCGTAGTCACTCCAAAATGAAGCTCGATCTTGAGAGGGTTTTTGAAATTTCCATGTTTGAAACCAAAAAACCACATACTTATCTTCATGCTTGACTTCATAAGACAGAGTTAATTAGGGGTAGCTTGATACATGATTTTTCTGGTTTGAATATGTCTAGACCTTATTTATCAACTTAATTGAATGCTTACTATATGACATAAGAAGACCTTGGTTTTCATTTTTTATACCCATTTGAATCTTGGTCAAATCATAGGTTTGACCAAGATTTGAACAAGTTTAAAACATGAATATGAAAAAGTAAGCACGTACGTATGCTTCTTAGTCACTCCAAAATGAAGCTCTTGGGAGGATTTTTGAAATTTCCATGCTTGAAACCAAAAACCACTTCTCTTCATGCATGCTTGACTTCATAAGACAGAGTTTAGGGTTAGGGGGTAGATACATGATTTCTCTCGTTTGAATATGTCTAGACCTTGTTTATCAACTTAATTGAATGCTTACTATATGACATAAGAAGACTATGTGCCTTGATTTTTTTTTAAAAAATTTTCCCATTTGAATCTTGGCCAAATCCTAGGTTTGACCATGATTTAAACAAGTTTAAAACATGAATATGAAAAATTAAGCATGTATCCTTCGTAGTCACTCCAAAATGGAAGCTCTTGAGAGGGTTTTTGAAATTTCCATGTTTGAAACCAAAAAACCGCGTACTTCTCTTCATGCTTGACTTCATAAGACAAAGTTTAGGGTTAGGGGTAGATACATGATTTTTCTGGTTTGAATATGTCTAGACCTTATTTATCAACTTAATTGAATGCTTACTATATAACATAAGAAGACCTTGTTTTTTTTATTTTGTTTTTTAATTTTTATACGGATTTGAATCTTGGTCAAATCCTAGGTTTCACCAAGATTTGAATAAGTTTAAAACATGAATATGAAAAAGTAAGCATGCATGTATGCTTCATAATTAATCACTTCAAAATGAAGCTCTTGGGAGGGTTTTTGAAATTTCCATGTTTGAAACCAAAAAACCACATATCATCATGCTTGACTTCATGAGACAGAGTTTAGGTTAGGGGGTAGATACATAATTTCTCTGGTTTGAATATGTCTAGACCTTGTTTATCAACTTAATTGAATGCTTACAATATAACATAAGAAGACTATGTGCCTTGGTTTTTCATTTTTTTGTTTTTTTTTATATTATGCCCATTTGAATCTTTGTCAAATCCTAGGTTTGACCATGATTTAAACAAGTTTAAAACATGAATATGAAAAGGTAAGCATGTATCCTTCGTAGTCACTCCAAAATGAAGCTCGATCTTGAGAGGGTTTTTGAAATTTCCATGTTTGAAACCAAAAAACCACATACTTATCTTCATGCTTGACTTCATAAGACAGAGTTAATTAGGGGTTAGGGGTAGCTTGATACATGATTTTTCTGGTTTGAATCTGTCTAGACCTTATTTATCAACTTAATTGAATGCTTACTATATGACATAAGAAGACCTTGGTTTTCATTTTTTATACCCATTTGAATCTTGGTCAAATCATAGGTTTGACCAAGATTTGAACAAGTTTAAAACATGAATATGAAAAAGTAAGCACGTACGTATGCTTCTTAGTCACTCCAAAATGAAGCTCTTGGGAGGGTTTTTGAAATTTCTATGTTTGAAACCAAAAACCACATATCTTCATGCATGCGCTTGACTTCATGAGACAGAGTTTAGGGTTAGGGGGTAGATACATGATTTCTCTCGTTTGAATATGTCTAGACCTTGTTTATCAACTTAATTGAATGATGCTTACTATATGACATAAGAAGACTATGTGCCTTGATTTTTTTAAATTTTGCCCATTTGAATCTTGGCCAAATCCTAGGTTTGACCATGATTTAAACAAGTTTAAAACATGAATATGAAAAATTAAGCATGTATCCTTCGTAGTCACTCCAAAATGGAAGCTCTTGAGAGCGTTTTTTAAATTTCCATGATTGAAACCAAAAACCACTTCTCTTCATGCATGCTTGACTTCATAAGACAGAGTTTAGGGTTAGGGGGTAGATACATGATTTTCCTGGTTTGAATATGTGTAGACCTTGTTTATCAAATTAATTGAATGCTTACTATATAACATAAGAAGACCTTGTTTTTTTTTGAATTTTTATACCCATTTGAATCTTGGTCAAATCCTTGGTTCCACCAAGATTTGAATAAGTTAAAAACATGAATATGAAAAAGTAAGCATGTATGCTTCTTAGTCACTTCAAAATGAAGCTCTTGGGAGGGTTTTTGAATTTCCATGTTCGAAACCAAAAACCACATATCTTCATGCTTGACTTCATGAAACATAGTTTAGGGTTAGGGGTAGATACATGCATGATTTTTCTGGTTTGAATATGTCTAGACCTTGTTTATCAACTTAATTGAAATTTCCATGTTTGAAACCAAAAAAACCACGTACTTATCTTCATGCTTGACTTCATAAGACAGAGTTTGGGGATAGGGGTAGCTTGATACATGAATTTTCTGGTTTGAATATGTCTAGACCTTGTTTATCAACTTAATTGAATGCTTACTAGATGACATAAGATGACTATGTGCATTGGTTTTTCATTTTATTGTTTTTTTTGAATTTTTATGCCCATTTGAATCTTGGTCAAATCCTAGGTTTGACCATGATTTAAACAAGTTTAAAACATGAATATGAAAAATTAAGCATGTATCCTTCGTAGTCACTCCAAAATGAAGCTCGATCTTGAGAGGGTTTTTGAAATTTCCATGTTTGAAACCAAAAAACCACGTACTTCTCTTCATGCTAGACTTCATAAGACAAAGTTTGGGGTCAGGGGTAGCTTGATACATAAACTTTCTGGTTTGAATATGTCTAGACATTATTTATCAACTTAATTGATGAATGCTTACTAGATGACATAAGAGTTTTTGAAATTTCCATGCATGAAAACCAAAAACCACTTCTCTTCATGCATGCTTGACTTCATAAGATAGAGTTTGGGTTAGGGGGTAGATACATGATTTTCCTGCTAGTTTGAATATGTCTAGACCTTGTTTATCAATTTAATTGAATGCTCACTATATGACATGAGCAGACCTTGGTTTTAATTTTTTTATACACATTTGATTCTTCGTCAAATCCTAGGTTTGTTGACCAAGATTTGAACAAGTTTAAAACATTAATATGAAAAGGTAAGCATGTATGCTTCTTAATTAGTCACTCCAAAATGAAGCTCTTGGGAGGGTTTTTGAAATTTCCATGATTGAAACCAAAAACCACTTCTCTTCATGCTTGAATTCATAAGTCAGGGTTTAGGGATATATAGGGGGTAGATACATGATTTTTCTGGTTTGAATATGTCTAGAGCTTGTTTTTCAACTTGAATGCTTACTATATGACATACGAAGACTATTTGCTAACGGAGGGAGTAAGCACTCTAGCTATGAAAAGTACCAAACGATGCATACCAAAATGATTTTTTAGAGGAATACTAGTTCGGATTATATAATTTTATATTAGCGAGGCCAAAATCGAACCCCGTAGTTGGATTTTCAGAAATTGATCCGTAGTACTGGGCAAAACCCTAGTTTAGCTTATTTAATAATAGATTCATAGGTCGATTTTTTTACGTTATTATTATTATTACTAGGCAGCACATGTGTTTGCCCGTCCAGTGAAACTCTTTCATTTCATTTTTCTTTTCCGCAAGGTCGGGAGTCGGAGGAAGAGGGATCACACGGGAGGAGACGAAGGGAGAGCAGTCACGGGGCCCCAATTATTTATGGTTTCTATCCTTTTTCTGGTGATGTTGACTGTGCAGTGGTTGTCGGGCATGCGGGGGTGCGAGCGAGCGAGAAAGGCCGAGACTGAGAGAGATGTTTTTTTCAGAGCGACAACCGAACGATCCTGAAGGACCCAGATTTCCAATACGCATCAGAGCGGAGTTTACGGGGACACAAAATAAACAGAAATTACGTCTAAATCCCTAAGATTTACATGGTAGACCCCATGCGAAAGCAAGAAATGCGATCGGGTCCTTAATAGGCACCGTCCGGATTGATCCTCGTCGGAGCCGGGGACGAACCACTTGGCGCGACCAAATCGCCATGGCTACAGAGCACCGCACACCATGGCCTACGAGCTGAGCTAGAAACGACTCGCCAAAACCGGCAGCCAACGGAGGTGGATAATTGGAGAGAGAGAGAGAGAGTGTTGATGCCTCTCTCTTGACAAAGAAGATGGCCGAGTTTGCCTACCTAGCGTACGTGACTTGTGCTCATCAAGTGTGGGACCTCACGCATGGGAACCACACGTAAGTGACAGACTTGTTGCTCTAATAACTCGGGTGATCATTATACTGTATTAGTACATAGTTTCCTATGGATCCTTCTTAGTCACTCCAAAATGAAGCTCTTTGGGAGGGTTTTTGAAATTTCCATGTTTGAAACCAAAAATAAGAAGACTATGTGCCTTGATTTTTCATTTTTTAAAATTTTGCCCATTTGAATCTTGGTTAAATCCTAGGTTTGACCATGATTTAAACAAGTTTAAAACATGAATATGAAAAATTAAGCATCTATCCTTCTTAGTCACTCCAATATGTAGCTCTTGGGAGGGTTTTTGAAATTTCCATGCTTGAAACCAAAAACCACTTCTCTTCATGCATGCTTGACTTCTTCATAAGACAGAGTTTAGGGTTAGGGGGTAGATACATGATTTTCCTGGTTTGAATATGTGTAGACCTTGTTTATCAAATTAATTGAATGCTTACTATATAACATATAAGAAGACCTTTTTTTTTGAACTTTTATACCCATTTGAATCTTGGTCAAATCCTTGGTTCCACCAAGATTTGAATAAGTTAAAAACATGAATATGAAAAAGTAAGCATGTATGCTTCTTAGTCACTTCAAAATGAAGCTCTTGGGAGGGTTTTTGAATTTCCATGTTCGAAACCAAAAACCACATATCTTCATGCTTGACTTCATGAAACAGAGTTTAGGGTTAGGGGTAGATACATGCTTGATTTTTCTTGTTTGAATATGTCTAGACCTTGTTTATCAACTTAATTGAATGCCTACTATATAACATAAGAAGACCTTTTTTTTTTTTTTAATTTTTATACCCATTTGAATCTTGGTCAAATCCTAGGTTTCACCAAGATTTGAATATAAGTTTAAAACATGAATATGAAAAAGTAAGCATGCATGTATGGTTCTTAATTAATCACTTGAAATGAAGCTCTTGGGAGGGTTTTTGAAATTTCCATGTTTGAAACCAAAAACCACATATCTTCATGCATGCGCTTGACTTCATGAGACAGAGTTTAGTGTTAGGGGGTAGATACATGATTTCTCTCGTTTGAATATGTCTAGACCTTGTTTATCAACTTAATTGAATGATGCTTACTATATGACATGAGAAGACTATGTGCCTTGATTTTTTTTAATTTTGCCCATTTGAATCTTGGCCAAATCCTAGGTTTGACCATGATTTAAACAAGTTTAAAACATGAATATGAAAAATTAAGCATGTATCATTCGTAGTCACTCCAAAATGAAGCTCTTGAGAGGGTTTTTGAAATTTCCATGTTTGAAACCCAAAACTACTTCTCTTCATGCTTGACTTCATAAGACAAAGTTTGGGGTTAGGGGTAGCTTGATACATGAATTTTCTGGTTTGAATATGTCTAGACATTGTTTATCAACTTAATTGAATGCTTACTAGATGACATAAGATGACTATGTGCATTGGTTTTTCATTTTTTTTTGAATTTTTATGCCCATTTGAATCTTGGTCAAATTCTAGGTTTGACCATGATTTAATCAAGTTTAAAACATGAATATGAAAAATTAAGCATCTATCCTTCTTAGTCACTCCAATATGTAGCTCTTGGGAGGGTTTTTGAAATTTCCATGCTTGAAAACCAAAAACCACTTTTCTTCATGCATGCTTGACTTCATAAGACATAGTTTAGGGTTAGGGGGTAGATACATGATTTTCCTACTAGTTTGAATATGTCTAGACCTTGTTTATCAATTTAATTGAATGCTTACTATATGACATGAGCAGACCTTGGTTTTAATTTTTTATACCCATTTGAATCTTCGTCAAATCGTAGCTAGGTTTGTTGACCAAGATTTGAACAAGTTTAAAACATGAATATGAAAAAGTAAGCATGTATGCGTCTTAACTAGTCACTCCAAAATGAAGCTCTTGGGAGGGTTTTTGAAATTTCCATGTTTGAAACCAAAAACCACTTCTTCTCTTCTTGCTTGACTTCATAAGTCAGGGTTTAGGGATATATAGGGGGTAGATACATGATTTTTCTGGTTTGATATGTCTAGACCTTGTTTATCAACTTAATTGAATGCTTACTATATGACATAAGAAGACTACGTGACTTGTGCTCACTGAAGTGTGGGACCTCACACATGGGAACCACACGTAAGTGACAGACTTGTTGCTCTAATAACTCGGGTGATCATTATACTGTATTAGTACATAGTTTCCTATGGATCCTTCTTAGTCACTCCAAAATGAAGCTCTTTGAGAGGGTTTTTGAAATTTCCATGTTTGAAACCCAAAACAACTTCTCTTCATGCTTGACTTCATAAGACAGAGTTTAGGGTTAGGGGTAGATACATGATTTGTCCGGTTTGAATACGTCTAGACCTTGTTTATCAACTTTAATGCTTACTATATGACATAAGAAGACTATGTGCTTTGGTTTTTCATTTTTCTGATTTTTTTTATTTTTGATGCCCATTTGAATCTTGGTCAGATCCTAGGTTTTACCAAGATTTAAACAAGTTTAAAACATGAAAATGAAAAGGGAAGCATTTATCCTTCTTAGTCACTCTAAATGAAGTTTTTGGGAGGTTTTTGAAATTTCCATGTTTGAAACCCAAAACCACTTCTCTTCATGCTTGACTTCATAAGACATAGTTTAGGGTTAGGGGTACATACATGATTTGTATGTTTTGAATATGTCTAGACCTTGTTTATCAACTTGAATGCTTACTATATGACATAAGAAAACTACGTATGTGCTTTGGTTTTTCATTTTTCTGTTTTTTTTTTATTTTCCGCCCATTTGAATCTCTGTCAAATCCTAGGTTTGACCAAGATTTAAACAAGTTTAACACGTGAAAACGAAAAGGTAAGCATGGATCCTTCTTAGTCACTCCAAAATGTACCAATTGATAGATGTGTTAACTTTGCTTCATGGAAAAAATAATGTCATGTAAATGAGTTAACTTGGATTTCCTACCCTTGAATCCATAGGCAACTTTGTTCTAATGCACTATAATAATCAACCTAGTTTTTACACCAACAGGTCTGTCACTTACGTGTGGTGCCCATGCGTGAGGTCCCACACTTCAGTGAGCACAAGTCACGTGCAATAGGTACGCAAACTCCCAGCCATTTTCTTTGTCAAGAGAAGACGCATCAGGATGCGTATTGGAAGTCTCTGGGTCCTTCAGGATCCTTCGGTTGTCCCTCTCACAAAAAAAAATCTCTCTCATTCTCGGCCTCGCTCGACTCGCTCGCTCACTCGCTCGCACCTCCTGCTCACCGACAAACCACCGCACAACAAGTCAACATCATCACCCGAAAAAGGGGAGACACCATAATGCTCTCCCTCCTTCTTCTCTCCTTCCGAGTGATCCCTCTTCCTCCGAGTTTCACTCGACGGGCAAACACATATGTGCTGCATAGTAGAGTAATAATAAAAAGGTACGTAAAAAAATCGACCTACGAATCTATAATTAAATAGGTTAAACTAGGGTTTTGCCCAGTACTACAGATCAAGGTTCAAAAAAATCCAACTACGGGGTTCGAACAACCCCATTTCTAATCAAAGAATTTTTTCGACGTCATCCAAATGGCCTCAAACTATAGCATGGGCGGACCAAGATAATTTAAACAAGTTTAAAACATGAAAATGAAAAGGGAAGCTTGTATCCTTCTTAGTCACTCTAAAATGAAGTTTGGGGAGGTTTTTGAAATTTCCATGCTTGAAACCAAAAACCACTTCTCTTCATGCTTGACTTCATAAGACAAAGTTTAGGGTTAGGGGTAGATACATGATTTTTCTGGTTTGAATATGTCTAGACCTTGTTATCAACTTAATTGAATGCTTACTATATATATGACATAAGAAGATCGACTATGTGCATTGGTTTTTCATTTTATTGTTTTTTTTAATTTATGCCCATTTGAATCTTGGTCAAATCCTAAGTTTGACCATGATTTAAACAAGTTGAAAACATGAATATGAAAAATTAAGCATATGTCCTTCTTAGTCACTCCAAAATGAAGCTCTTGGGAGGGTTTTTGAAATTTCCATGTTTGAAACCAAAAACCACATATCTTCATGCTTGACTTCATGAGACAGAGTTTAGGGTTAGGGGGTAGATACATGAATTTTCTGGTTTGAATATGTCTAGACCTTGTTTATCAACTTAATTGAATGCTTACTAGATGACATAAGATGACTATGTGCATTGGTTTTTCATTTTATTGTTTTTTTTGAATTTTTATGCCCATTTGAATCTTGGTCAAATCCTAGGTTTGACCATGATTTAAACAAGTTTAAAACATGAATATGAAAAATTAAGCATGTATCCTTCGTAGTCACTCCAAAATGAAGCTCGATCTTGAGAGGGTTTTTGAAATTTCCATGTTTGAAACCAAAAAACCACGTACTTCTCTTCATGCTAGACTTCATAAGACAAAGTTTGGGGTTAGGGGTAGCTTGATACATAAACTTTCTGGTTTGAATATGTCTAGACATTATTTATCAACTTAATTGATGAATGCTTACTAGATGACATAAGAGTTTTTGAAATTTCCATGCTTGAAAACCAAAAACCACTTCTCTTCATGCATGCTTGACTTCATAAGATAGAGTTTGGGTTAGGGGGTAGATACATGATTTTCCTGCTAGTTTGAATATGTCTAGACCTTGTTTATCAATTTAATTGAATGCTCACTATATGACATGAGCAGACCTTGGTTTTAATTTTTTTATACACATTTGATTCTTCGTCAAATCCTAGGTTTGTTGACCAAGATTTGAACAAGTTTAAAACATTAATATGAAAAGGTAAGCATGTATGCTTCTTAATTAGTCACTCCAAAATGAAGCTCCTGGGAGGGTTTTTGAAATTTCCATGATTGAAACCAAAAACCACTTCTCTTCATGCTTGAATTCATAAGTCAGGGTTTAGGGATATATAGGGGGTAGATACATGATTTTTCTGGTTTGAATATGTCTAGAGCTTGTTTTTCAACTTGAATGCTTACTATATGACATACGAAGACTATTTGCTAACGGAGGGAGTAAGCACTCTAGCTATGAAAAGTACCAAACGATGCATACCAAAATGATTTTTTAGAGGAATACTAGTTCGGATTATATAATTTTATATTAGCAGGCCAAAATCGAACCCCGTAGTTGGATTTTCAGAAATTGATCCGTAGTACTGGGCAAAACCCTAGTTTAGCTTATTTAATAATAGATTCGTAGGTCGATTTTTTTACATTATTATTATTATTAGTAGGCAGCACATGTGTTTGCCCGTCCAGTGAAACTCTTTCATTTCATTTTTCTTTTCCGCAAGGTCGGGAGTCGGAGGAAGAGGGATCACACGGGAGGAGACGAAGGGAGAGCAGTCACGGGTGATACGTCTCCAACGTATCTATAATTTCTGATGTTCCATGCTTGTTTTATGACAATACCTACATGTTTTGCTTGCACTTTATATCATATTATGGCATTTATTGGACTAACCTATTAACAAGATGCCACAGTGCCGCTTCATTTATTATGTCTGTTTATTGCAGAAAAGGCCCAAAAACCAAAGTGCTCGGAAAAATCCAGAAAAATTACAGAAATTCTATTTCACTGGAAGACTCACGGAGCCAGAAGGGCAAGCCAGGGGGAGGCCCAGGGCCTCCTCACCATAGGCCGGCGCGGCCTGGAGGGTGGTCACCCCACCCTATGGTGTCGTCGCCTCGGGACTCTTCCGACTCCGACTCTTCGCCTATTTAAGCCGTCGTGACCTAAAACTTCGACACCAATTGACGAAACTCCAGAAAGACTCCAGGGGCGCCGCCACCGTCGCGAAACTCCAATTCGGGGGACAGAACTCTCTGTTCCGGCACCCTGCCGGACGGGGAATTGCCCCCGGAGCCATCTCCACCACCGTCTTCACCGCCATCTTCACCGCCATCGCTGCCTCCATGATGAGGAGGGAGTAATCCATCCCCGAGGCTGAGGGCTCCGCTGTAGCTATGTGGTTCATCTCTCTCCCATGTACCTCAATACAATAATCTCATGAGCTGCTTTACATGATTGAGATTCATATGAGTTTTGTATCACAATTCATCTATGTGCTACTCTAGTGATGTTATTAAAGTATTCTATTCCTCCTGCATGGTGTAAAGGTGACTAGTGTGTGCACCATGTGGTTCTTGTCGTAGGCTATGATCATGATCTCTTGTGGATTGTGAAGTTAACTATTACTATGATGGTATTGATGTGATCTATTTGGTTATGTTGATCTATCTTGCACTCTAAGGTTATTTAAATATGAACATTGAATTGTGGAGCTTGTTAACTCCGGCATTGAGGGTTCGTGTAATCCTACGCAATGTGTTCATCATCCAACAAGAGTGTAGAGTATGCATTTATCTATTCTGTTATGTGATCAATGTTGAGAGTGTCCACTAGTGAAAGTGTAATCCCTAGGCCTTGTTCCTAAATACTGCTATCGTTGCTTGTTTACTGTTTTACTGCGTTACTACTGCTGCAATACTACCACCATCAACTACACGCCAGCAAGCTATTTTCTGGCACCGTTGCTACTGCTCATATATATTCATACCACCTGTATTTCACTATCTCTTCGCCGAACTAGTGCACCTATTAGGTGTGTTGGGGACACAAGAGACTTCTTGCTTTGTGGTTGCAGGGTTGCATGAGAGGGATATCTTTGACCTCTTCCTCCCTGAGTTCGATAAACCTTGGGTGATCCACTTAAGGGAAAACTTGCTGCTGTTCTACAAACCTCTGCTCTTGGAGGCCCAACACTGTCTACAGGAAAAGGAGGGGGAAGTAGACATCAAGCAATTTTCTGGCGCCGTTGCCGGGGAGGAAAGGGAAAAGGCACTCATACTCCGGTTCCAGGTAGTACTTTTCTGGCGCCATTGTGTTTTTGCTCGAAGCTATTCCCTTTAGATCCTGCAATTGCAACTTTTTGTTTCTTGTTTACACTAGTTAGGCATAATGGAATACAACTATGAGCTTTTTGATTTATTTCCTAAGTTAGGACATGAATTGTGTGATGCGAAAATTAAAGAACCTATGGAGCCTCAATTGCATGCTAGTAGCAATATTATTGGTATGAACGCAATCACTGCTAGTGCTATGAATAAGTCTAAGCTTGGGGAAGCTAGTTTCTGTGATCTTTTTGGCTTCCCATCTTTAAGGGAAAAAATTTGTTCTGATAATGCTTTATCTCCCATATGCGATAACTCTAATAATGCTTGTGATATTTTAAATCCACCTACTGCAAGTACTTCTTTCAAGATACCCATGAAAATTATTGAACGTGTTATGGATAACCGCTATAAAGGGGATGGAACTGTCCATCCTGGAGATCATTTACAGTTTTTGCATGAATTATGCGGGTTATTCAAGTGTGCAGGTATCTCTATGGATGAAGTGAAGAAGAAGCTATTCTCTTTCTCGCTGGCTGGTAAAGCGGCGCATTGGTATAAATTGTTGGAGAATAGTCATTCTCTTGGTTGGGAGGAAATTGCATCTCTCTTTTATTCTAAATTTTACCCTCCTCATGAAGTGCATATTGATAGGAATTATATTTATAACTTTTATCCTCGTGATGGAGAGAGTATTTCTCAAGCGTGGGGGAGATTGAAATCACTAATGCTCAAATGTCCCATTCATGAGTTTCCCCGTAATGTTATTGTTAACAAGTTTTATGCGAGGCTTTCAGGACAACACAAGGACTATCTGGATGCCTGTTCGGAGGGATCTTTCACAAGCAAGGAGGTTGAAGCTAGGTGGGATCTTCTTGATCGGATTAAGGAGAACGCCGAAGGATGGGAGAACAATGAAGGTAAAGAGTCAGGTATAAATTATGATTATGAATGCATTGAAGCTTTTATGGATACCGATAAATTTCGAAATATGAGTGCTACTTATGGTCTTGACTCTCAAGTTGCTGCAAATCTTTATAAATCCTTTGCTTCTCATTTTGAATTGCCTAAGAAGAATTTTGATAAGTATCATGAACCCTTTAAAGAGGCTTGCATGAAGAATGAAATTGTTGTTAATTATTGCAATAAGCGTGCTCAAACTCCTAAGAATGCTATTTCCTATAAGCATGTTAATTTTTGTGGAATACATAGACCTTGTGGAATTAATCAAATCAAAGATGAATATTGTATCCATCATGCTAATGAAAAAACTAGAAAGTGGTTTAGGGCTCTAGATGATCTTGGTAAAAAAGTTTGTGCCCTCTATCCTTTTATTTGTGAAGTTTGCCATGAAGTGGGTCATTTTAATTTTCAATGCTCCTCCAATGATAATTTGAACCCAATGAGTGCTGCAAATTTGTATTGTGATGATGAAATTACTCCTAATCAGCATGATGAACTTACTTTATTTTTGGGATGTGAAGAACTGTCGAGAAAAATCTCTTTGTTACATATGAGTGATCTTGATATTGATGATGTCCTACATGGGTGTTTTTCTTATCTATTATATAATTAAAACACAAGACAAATAATGGCTCAGATTTAACGCCCAAAAAAGAACGGCTTGGATTTTAAAAAGCCACGCACAAAAAAAAACTGGAGCGTAACATGTATCAGTACATAATATTTTGGACACAAAAATCTGTCACGTTGCACCTGATAGACTTTGTTTCAATTATTGTTGCACCCGTAGAGTTTGTTTTCCATTATAAGATTTTATTGAGCACCATTTGACATCTATTTGTACAATGAAATCGTCCATCAATTCACGCTGAAACACACAAACAGCAAAATCTGAATTTTCTGGGTGCAGTCTACAAATAACAGTACTTTGTAACCTAAGAGAAGGTTGAGAAGAAGCAATATCGTAGAGGATGTAGCAAAGGAGCGTCGGGCAGAGCTGGGAGGGGCGGGGAGAGTCGCGGGCCGGACGAGCACGGCAGGCTGCAGGTCCTCGCGTCGCCTGCAGGTCACCTTGCCGAGCCCCGCGTCGGGCTTAGCGCGACGAGATCGTGCGCCAAGTCGGAGAGATCTGCCGGCGGCGCTGAGCTGCGGAGGTCGGGCACATAAGTGGAGCTGAGTGAGGGATTTAGAGGGGAGAGAGCCACATCCGGCGCTGGGATTGAGCGTCCAGGAGCGCTGCCATGGTCAGCCGTGAGAAGTAGACTGGATAATTTTGGTCTGGTCTGGTCCGGTCGGCCGTGAGAAGGAGCTGGTCTTTTTTGCTTGGTCTAGATGAGGGCAATTTGGGCATTCCAAATAAACTGACAACTTTGACTAACATGATAGCTTTGACAACTCACGGTAGTGGCATTTTGGCATCAAAAACCTAAACGGCAGTGATGGACCAAGATAATGTACACAACGAATAAATAGGTAATTATGAACATTTTTTTTTTAAAAAAATAGAGCTAAAAATAGGGGTAAAGTATTTTTTTTAAAAGGACATACAAACGTCAAACCAATTTAGTGTTTGACATATTACAAATTACGAGACGGCGCTTGCTATACCATTTTAAATATTTAAAAAGGAAAAAAACAATTATTAATTTTTCGCATTATCATTTGGTTCGCACATTTTCATCTCTCAGATAGTTTATAACGCCGGTAAATTGGCTGCATGCCGGACAGGTAGGATTTCACGAACGAGGTCATGTTTCCCATAACAAACATCCAGAATAATCAAAGCAAAAAAAAAACATTTCATATCGTATAACCGATAATCCAAACATGACCTTAGTATAAATTAACAAATGCGACAAATATCTAAAACTAAAAAAGCAATACAAATATTAATATATTTAATACAAATTACAAACATGAGACAACAAAATATAATGTTCTATAATATCAAACACCAAAAAGATTCAAATCATCTCTCATTGCTAGCCGCGCAATTTGCGCGGGCCACCCTGCTAGTTGCATTGATAACAACCATACAAATACTTACATACAAAATATTTTAGAAGATGACACCTTGTCAAAATATGATAGGACCGCTGTGTGTTTTCAACTAATTAATGAAAAGGAGGGATCCTCCCAAGTTTCTTCTATTGTTTCTGAAAGTAAATCAGGTTATACGGACAAGCCAACCTTCAAGCCTTTTCCTCCTAAAGAAGGGAACGACGAGAAGAAAGAGAAGAAGAAGAAGAAGGGAACGAAGAAGAAGAAGAAGAAGAAGGAGGAGAATAAAAAGAAAGAGGTAACGGCGTATCCCCGCGTGAATGTGATAACGCTAGGTAACCGTAAGTATGTTGCTCCTAATGATTATTGTGATAATGAATCTGAATACGATGATCTTCCTATGCCCTTTACATACATTAGCGATCATGATTTGAATGAGCACACTACTTTTGATATTACAAATCTCTGGGAAACTAATTCTGAAGATGACAATAATTGCCATAGTGTCAGTGCTATCCATGCTTCCTCCCATAATGATATAGAAAGCTCTAAGCTTGGGGAAGAGGTGTTTGAAAATCCTTTTGCTACTGGTCATTATATTCTTGATACATCTCCTTCTAATAACAATGATGGTGTGGACACAGATAAACCGACTGTGAAAGATAACTATTATATTTCTTATGATGACACTGTGCCTCCAATCTTTGATGATTATTATAAAGAATGCTATGATATAGGTTATAACTATCCTTATGAAACTTGTCATAGTCATGATTGGTTTACCAAAAACAATTCCCTTAATATGCAACTTGTTTACCGTGTTCAAATTCTTGATAATGATCTTGCTCCAGTTACTATTAGTGAGAAGAACTCTTCTTATGCCAAAATTAATGATACTTCTATGCATATGAACCATGATAAGAATGTTTTAAGTGATGGGTATATTGTGGATTTCATCAATGATGCTACTGAAAGTTATTATGAGAGAGGGAAACATGGTTATATGCATCTTAATAATATTAAGTTTCCCCTCTTTATGTTGAGAATCTTGAATTTACTCGTGTTCCATCCTCTTATGCTTGTCACTTTGTTCTTCATGAATTCATTTGTGTACAAGATTCCTTTGCATAGGAAGTGGGTTAGACTTAAATGTGTTTTGAATTGCCTCTTGATACTCTCTTTTTGCTTCAAATACTATTTCTCATGAGTGGATCATTAAAACTGCTGAGCCCATCTTAATGGCTATAAAGAAAGAACTTCTTGGGAGATAACCCATGTGTTATTTTGCTACAGTACTTTGTTTTATATTTGTGTCTTGGAAGTTGTTTACTACTGTAGCAACCTCTCCTTATCTTAGTTTTGTGTTTTGTTGTGCCAAGTAAAGTCTGTGATAGCAAGGTTGATACTAGATTTGGATTACTGCGCAGAAACAGATTTCTTTGCTGTCACGAATCTGGGCAAAATTCTCTGTAGGTAACTCAGAAAATTATGCCAATTTACGTGAGTGATCCTCAGATATGTACTCAACTTTCATTAAATTTGAGCATTTTCATTTGAGCAAGTATGGTGCCTCAATAAAATTCGTCTTTACGGACTGTTCTGTTTTGACAGATTCTGCCTTTTATTTCGCATTGCCTCTTTTGCTATGTGGGATGGATTTCTTTGTTCCATTGACTTCCATTAGCTTTGGGAAATGTCCAGAAGTGTTAAGAATGATTGTGTCACCTCTGAACATGTGAATTTTTGATTATGCACTAACCCTCTAATGAGTTGTTTTGAGTTTGGTGTGAAGGAAGTTTTCAAGGGTCAAGAGAGGAGGATGATACAATGTGATCAAGAAGAGTGAAAAGTCTAAGCTTGGGGATACCCCGGTGGTTCATCCCTGCATATTTCAAGAAGACTCAAGCATCTAAGCTTGGGGATGCCCAAGGCATCCCCTTTTTATCGACAAATTATCAGGTTCCTTCTCTTGAAACTATATTTTTATTTGGTCACATCTTATGTACTTTACTTGGAGCGTCTGTATGTTTCTTGTTTTTGTTCTTGTTTGAATAAATGCTTGTGTGGGAGAGAGACACGCTCCGCTGGTTCGTATGAACACATGTGTTCTTAGCTTTTAATGTTCATGGCGAAGGTTGAAACTGCTTCGTTAATTGTTATATGGCTGGAAACAGAAAATGCTACATGTAGTAATTGGTATGATGTCTTGAATAACTTGATACTTGGCAATTGTTGTGCTCTTGTTTAAGCTCTTGCACCATATACTTTGCACCTATTAGTGAAGAAATACATAGAGCTTGTTAAAATTTGGTTTGCATGAGTGGTTTCTCTAGAGTCTAGATATTTTCTAGTGAGGTGTTTGAACAACAAGGAAGACGATGTATAGTCTTATAATGCTTGTAATATGTCTTTTATGTAAGTTTTGATGCACTAGTTTATGCTTGTGTTTGCTTCAAACAACCTTGCTAGCCTAAGCCTTGTATCGAGAGGGATTACTTCTCATGCATCCAAAATACTTGAGCCAACCACTATGCCATTTGTGTCCACCATACCTACCTACTACATGGTATTTCTCCGCCATTCCAAAGTAAATTGCTTGAAGTGCTACCTTTAAATTTCTATCCTCTACCTTTGCAATATATAGCTCATGGGACAAATAGCTTAAAAACTATTGTGCTATTGAATATGTACTTATGCACTTTATCTCTTATTAAGTTGCTTGTTGTGCGATAACCATGTTCCTGGGGACGCCATCAACTACTCTTTGTTGAATATCATGTGAGTTGCTATGCATGTTCGTCTTGTCTGAAGTAAGGGCGATCTACCACCTTATGGTTAGAGCGTGCATATTGTTAGAGAAGAACATTGGGCCGCTAACTAAAGCCATGATCCATGGTGGAAGTTTCAGTTTTGGACATATATCCTCAATCTCATATGAGAAAATTAATTGTTGCTACATGCTTATGCATAAAAGAGGAGTCCATTATCCGTTGTCTATGTTGTCCCGGTATGGATGTCTAAGTTGAGAATAATCAATAGCGAGAAATCCAATGCGAGCTTTCTCCTTAGACCTTTGTACAGGCGGCATAGAGGTACCCCTTTGTGACACTTGGTTAAAACATGTGCATTGCGATAATTCCGGTAGTCCAAGCTAATTAGGACAAGGTGCGGGCACTATTAGTATACTATGCATGAGGCTTGCAACTTGTAAGATATAATTTACATGATACATATGCTTTATTACTACCGTTGACAAAATTGTTTCTTGATTTCAAAATAAAAGCTCTAGCACAAATATAGCAATCAATGCTTCCCTCTGCGAAGGGCCTTTCTTCTACTTTTATGTTGAGTCAGTTTACCCATTTCTCTCTATCTTAGAAGCAAACACTTGTATTAACTGTGCATTGATTCTTACATACTTGCTTATTGCACTTGTTATATCGCTTTGCATTGACAACTATCCATAAGATATACATGTTACAAGTTGAAAGCAACCGCTAAAACTTAATCTTCCATTGTGTTGCTTCAATGTCTTTACTAAGAATTTATTGCTTTATGAGTAACTCTTATGCAAGACTCATTGATGCTTGTCTTGAAAGTACTATTCATGAAAAGTCTTTGCTATATGATTAATTGTTTACTCATTGCATTAACATTGCTTCGAATCGCTGCATTCATCTCATATGATTTACAATAGTATGATCAAGATTATGTTGGTAGCATGTCACTTCAGAAATTATCTTTTTATCGTTTACCTACTCGAGGACGAGTAGGAACTAAGCTTGGGGATGCTGATACGTCTCCAACGTATCTATAATTTCTGATGTTCCATGCTTGTTTTATGACAATACCTACATGTTTTGCTTGCACTTTATATCATATTATGGCATTTATTGGACTAACCTATTAACAAGATGCCACAGTGCCAGTTTCTGTTTATTATGTCTGTTTATTGCAGAAAAGGCCCAAAAACCAAAGTGCTCGAAAAAATCCAGAAAAATTACAGAAATTCTATTTCGCTGGAAGACTCACGGAGCCAGAAGGGCAAGCCAGGGGGAGGCCCAGGGCCTCCTCACCATAGGCCGGCGCGGCCTGGAGGGTGGTCACCCCACCCTATGGTATCGTCGCCTCAGGACTCTTCCGACTCCGACTCTTCGCCTATTTAAGCCGTCGTGACCTAAAACTTCGACACCAATTGACGAAACTCCAGAAAGACTCCAGGGGCGCCGCCACCGTCGCGAAACTCCAATTCGGGGGACAGAACTCTCTGTTCCGGCACCCTGCCGGACGGGGAATTGCCCCCGGAGCCATCTCCACCACCGTCTTCACCGCCATCTTCACCGCCATCGCTGCCTCCATGATGAGGAGGGAGTAATCCATCCCCGAGGCTGAGGGCTCCGCTGTAGCTATGTGGTTCATCTCTCTCCCATGTACCTCAATACAATAATCTCATGAGCTGCTTTACATGATTGAGATTCATATGAGTTTTGTATCACAATTCATCTATGTGCTACTCTAGTGATGTTATTAAAGTATTCTATTCCTCCTGCATGGTGTAAAGGTGACTAGTGTGTGCACCATGTGGTTCTTGTCGTAGGCTATGATCATGATCTCTTGTGGATTGTGAAGTTAACTATTACTATGATGGTATTGATGTGATCTATTTGGTTATGTTGATCTATCTTGCACTCTAAGGTTATTTAAATATGAACATTGAATTGTGGAGCTTGTTAACTCCGGCATTGAGGGTTCGTGTAATCCTACGCAATGTGTTCATCATCCAACAAGAGTGTAGAGTATGCATTTATCTATTCTGTTATGTGATCAATGTTGAGAGTGTCCACTAGTGAAAGTGTAATCCCTAGGCCTTGTTCCTAAATACTGCTATCGTTGCTTGTTTACTGTTTTACTGCGTTACTACTGCTGCAATACTACCACCATCAACTACACGCCAGCAAGCTATTTTCTGGCACCGTTGCTACTGCTCATATATATTCATACCACCTGTATTTCACTATCTCTTCGCCGAACTAGTGCACCTATTAGGTGTGTTGGGGACACAAGAGACTTCTTGCTTTGTGGTTGCAGGGTTGCATGAGAGGGATATCTTTGACCTCTTCCTCCCTGAGTTCGATAAACCTTGGGTGATCCACTTAAGGGAAAACTTGCTGCTGTTCTACAAACCTCTGCTCTTGGAGGCCCAACACTGTCTACAGGAAAAGGAGGGGGAAGTAGACATCAACGGGGCCCCACTTATTTATGGTGTCTATCCTTTTTCTGGTGATGTTGACTGTTGTGCAGGGTTGTCAGTGCGCAGGGGGGTGCGAGCGAGCGAGAAAGGCCGAGAATGAGAGAGATGTTTTTTTTAGAGGGACAACCGAACGATCCTGAAGGACCCAGATTTCCAATATGCATCAGAGTGGAGTTTACAGCAGGACACAAAATAAACAGGAAATTACATCTAAATCCCTAAGATTTACATGGTAGACCCCATGCTGAAAGCAAGAAATGCGATCGGGTCCTTAATAGGCACCGTCCGGATTGATCCTCGTCGGAGCCGGGGACGAACCACTTGGCGCGACCAAATCGCCATGGCTACAGAGCCTGCAGACCATGGCCTACGAGCTGAGCTAGAAACGACCTGCCAAAACCGGCAGCCAACGGAGGTGGATAATTGGAGAGAGAGAGAGAGAGAGAGAGAGTGTTGATGCCTCTCTCTTGACAAAGAAGATGGCCGGGAGTTTGCCTACCTAGCGTACGTGACTTGTGCTCACTGAAGTGTGGGACCTCACGCATGGGAACCACACGTAAGTGACAGACTTGTTGCTCTAATAACTCGGGTGATCATTATACTGTATTAGTACATAGTTTCCTATGGATCCTTCTTAGTCACTCCAAAATGAAGCTCTTTGGGAGGGTTTTTGAAATTTCCATGTTTGAAACCAAAAATAAGAAGACTATGTGCCTTGATTTTTCATTTTTTAAAATTTTGCCCATTTGAATCTTGGTTAAATCCTAGGTTTGACCATGATTTAAACAAGTTTAAAACATGAATATGAAAAATTAAGCATCTATCCTTCTTAGTCACTCCAATATGTAGCTCTTGGGAGGGTTTTTGAAATTTCCATGCTTGAAACCAAAAACCACTTCTCTTCATGCATGCTTGACTTCTTCATAAGACAGAGTTTAGGGTTAGGGGGTAGATACATGATTTTCCTGGTTTGAATATGTGTAGACCTTGTTTATCAAATTAATTGAATGCTTACTATATAACATATAAGAAGACCTTGTTTTTTTTGAACTTTTATACCCATTTGAATCTTGGTCAAATCCTTGGTTCCACCAAGATTTGAATAAGTTAAAAACATGAATATGAAAAAGTAAGCATGTATGCTTCTTAGTCACTTCAAAATGAAGCTCTTGGGAGGGTTTTTGAATTTCCATGTTCGAAACCAAAAACCACATATCTTCATGCTTGACTTCATGAAACAGAGTTTAGGGTTAGGGGTAGATACATGCTTGATTTTTCTTGTTTGAATATGTCTAGACCTTGTTTATCAACTTAATTGAATGCCTACTATATAACATAAGAAGACCTTTTTTGTTTTTTTTAATTTTTATACCCATTTGAATCTTGGTCAAATCCTAGGTTTCACCAAGATTTGAATATAAGTTTAAAACATGAATATGAAAAAGTAAGCATGCATGTATGCTTCTTAATTAATCACTTTGAAATGAAGCTCTTGGGAGGGTTTTTGAAATTTCCATGTTTGAAACCAAAAACCACATATCTTCATGCATGCGCTTGACTTCATGAGACAGAGTTTAGTGTTAGGGGGTAGATACATGATTTCTCTCGTTTGAATATGTCTAGACCTTGTTTATCAACTTAATTGAATGATGCTTACTATATGACATGAGAAGACTATGTGCCTTGATTTTTTTTTAATTTTGCCCATTTGAATCTTGGCCAAATCCTAGGTTTGACCATGATTTAAACAAGTTTAAAACATGAATATGAAAAATTAAGCATGTATCATTCGTAGTCACTCCAAAATGAAGCTCTTGAGAGGGTTTTTGAAATGTCCATGTTTGAAACCAAAAAACCACGTACTTCTCTTCATGCTTGACTTCATAAGACAGAGTTTGGGGTTAGGGGTAGCTTGATACATGAATTTTCTGGTTTGAATATGTCTAGACATTGTTTATCAACTTAATTGAATGCTTACTAGATGACATAAGATGACTATGTGCATTGGTTTTTCATTTTTTTTGAATTTTTATGCCCATTTGAATCTTGGTCAAATTCTAGGTTTGACCATGATTTAATCAAGTTTAAAACATGAATATGAAAAATTAAGCATCTATCCTTCTTAGTCACTCCAATATGTAGCTCTTGGGAGGGTTTTTGAAATTTCCATGCTTGAAAACCAAAAACCACTTTTCTTCATGCATGCTTGACTTCATAAGACATAGTTTAGGGTTAGGGGGTAGATACATGATTTTCCTACTAGTTTGAATATGTCCAGACCTTGTTTATCAATTTAATTGAATGCTTACTATATGACATGAGCAGACCTTGGTTTTAATTTTTTATACCCATTTGAATCTTCGTAAAATCGTAGCTAGGTTTGTTGACCAAGATTTGAACAAGTTTAAAACATGAATATGAAAAAGTAAGCATGTATGCGTCTTAACTAGTCACTCCAAAATGAAGCTCTTGGGAGGGTTTTTGAAATTTCCATGTTTGAAACCAAAAACCACTTCTTCTCTTCATGCTTGACTTCATAAGTCATGGTTTAGGGATATATAGGGGGTAGATACATGATTTTTCTGGTTTGATATGTCTAGACCTTGTTTATCAACTTAATTGAATGCTTACTATATGACATAAGAAGACTACGTGACTTGTGCTCACTGAAGTGTGGGACCTCACACATGGGAACCACACGTAAGTGACAGACTTGTTGCTCTAATAACTCGGGTGATCATTATACTGTATTAGTACATAGTTTCCTATGGATCCTTCTTAGTCACTCCAAAATGAAGCTCTTTGAGAGGGTTTTTGAAATTTCCATGTTTGAAACCCAAAACAACTTCTCTTCATGCTTGACTTCATAAGACAGAGTTTAGGGTTAGGGGTAGATACATGATTTGTCTGGTTTGAATACGTCTAGACCTTGTTTATCAACTTTAATGCTTACTATATGACATAAGAAGACTATGTGCTTTGGTTTTTCATTTTTCTGATTTTTTTTATTTTTGATGCCCATTTGAATCTTGGTCAGATCCTAGGTTTTACCAAGATTTAAACAAGTTTAAAACATGAAAATGAAAAGGGAAGCATTTATCCTTCTTAGTCACTCTAAATGAAGTTTTTGGGAGGTTTTTGAAATTTCCATGTTTGAAACCCAAAACCACTTCTCTTCATGCTTGACTTCATAAGACATAGTTTAGGGTTAGGGGTACATACATGATTTGTATGTTTTGAATATGTCTAGACCTTGTTTATCAACTTGAATGCTTACTATATGACATAAGAAAACTACGTATGTGCTTTGGTTTTTCATTTTTCTGTTTTTTTTGAATTTTCCGCCCATTTGAATCTCTGTCAAATCCTAGGTTTGACCAAGATTTAAACAAGTTTAACACGTGAAAACGAAAAGGTAAGCATGGATCCTTCTTAGTCACTCCAAAATGTACCAATTGATAGATGTGTTAACTTTGCTTCATGGAAAAAATAATGTCATGTAAATGAGTTAACTTGGATTTCCTACCCTTGAATCCATAGGAAACTTTGTTCTAATGCACTATAATAATCAACCGAGTTTTTACACCAACAGGTCTGTCACTTACGTGTGGTGCCCATGCGTGAGGTCCCACACTTCAGTGAGCACAAGTCACGTGCAATAGGTACGCAAACTCCCAGCCATTTTCTTTGTCAAGAGAAGACGCATCAGGATGCGTATTGGAAGTCTCTGGGTCCTTCAGGATCCTTCGGTTGTCCCTCTCACAAAAAAAAAAATCTCTCTCATTCTCGCCCTCGCTCGACTCGCTCGCTCGCTCGCTCGCACCTCCTGCTCACTGACAAACCCTGCACAACAGTCAACATCATCACCCAAAAAAGGGGAGACACCATAATGCTCTCCCTCCTTCTTCTCTCCTTCCGAGTGATCCCTCTTCCTCCGAGTTTCACTCGACGGGCAAACACATATGTGCTGCATAGTAGAGTAATAATAAAAAGGTACGTAGAAAAATCGACCTACGAATCTATAATTAAATAGGTTAAACTAGGGTTTTGCCCAGTACTACAGATCAAGGTTCAAAAAAATCCAACTACGGGGTTCGAACAACCCCATTTCTAATCAAAGAATTTTTTCGACGTCATCCAAATGGCCTCAAACTATAGCATGGGCGGACCAAGATAATTTAAACAAGTTTAAAACATGAAAATGAAAAGGGAAGCTTGTATCCTTCTTAGTCACTCTAAAATGAAGTTTGGGGAGGTTTTTGAAATTTCCATGCTTGAAACCAAAAACCACTTCTCTTCATGCTTGACTTCATAAGACAAAGTTTAGGGTTAGGGGGTAGATACATGATTTTTCTGGTTTGAATATGTCTAGACCTTATTATCAACTTAATTGAATGCTTACTATATATATGACATAAGAAGATCGACTATGTGCATTGGTTTTTCATTTTATTGTTTTTTTTTAATTTATGCCCATTTGAATCTTGGTCAAATCCTAAGTTTGACCATGATTTAAACAAGTTGAAAACATGAATATGAAAAATTAAGCATATGTCCTTCTTAGTCACTCCAAAATGAAGCTCTTGGGAGGGTTTTTGAAATTTCCATGTTTGAAACCAAAAACCACATATCTTCATGCTTGACTTCATGAGACAGAGTTTAGGGTTAGGGGGTAGATACATGAATTTTCTGGTTTGAATATGTCTAGACCTTGTTTATCAACTTAATTGAATGCTTACTAGATGACATAAGATGACTATGTGCATTGGTTTTTCATTTTATTGTTTTTTTTTGAATTTTTATGCCCATTTGAATCTTGGTCAAATCCTAGGTTTGACCATGATTTAAACAAGTTTAAAACATGAATATGAAAAATTAAGCATGTATCCTTCGTAGTCACTCCAAAATGAAGCTCGATCTTGAGAGGGTTTTTGAAATTTCCATGTTTGAAACCAAAAAACCACGTACTTCTCTTCATGCTAGACTTCATAAGACAAAGTTTGGGGTCAGGGGTAGCTTGATACATAAACTTTCTGGTTTGAATATGTCTAGACATTATTTATCAACTTAATTGATGAATGCTTACTAGATGACATAAGAGTTTTTGAAATTTCCATGCTTGAAAACCAAAAACCACTTCGCTTCATGCATGCTTGACTTCATAAGATAGAGTTTGGGTTAGGGGGTAGATACATGATTTTCCTGCTAGTTTGAATATGTCTAGACCTTGTTTATCAATTTAATTGAATGCTCACTATATGACATGAGCAGACCTTGGTTTTAATTTTTTTATACACATTTGATTCTTCGTCAAATCCTAGGTTTGTTGACCAAGATTTGAACAAGTTTAAAACATTAATATGAAAAGGTAAGCATGTATGCTTCTTAATTAGTCACTCCAAAATGAAGCTCTTGGGAGGGTTTTTGAAATTTCCATGATTGAAACCAAAAACCACTTCTCTTCATGCTTGAATTCATAAGTCAGGGTTTAGGGATATATAGGGGGTAGATACATGATTTTTCTGGTTTGAATATGTCTAGAGCTTGTTTTTCAACTTGAATGCTTACTATATGACATACGAAGACTATTTGCTAACGGAGGGAGTAAGCACTCTAGCTATGAAAAGTACCAAACGATGCATACCAAAATGATTTTTTAGAGGAATACTAGTTTGGATTATATAATTTTATATTAGCAGGCAAAAATCGAACCCCGTAGTTGGATTTTCAGAAATTGATCCGTAGTACTGGGCAAAACCCTAGTTTAGCTTATTTAATAATAGATTCATAGGTCGATTTTTTTACGTTATTATTATTATTACTAGGCAGCACATGTGTTTGCCCGTCCAGTGAAACTCTTTCATTTCATTTTTCTTTTCCGCAAGGTCGGGAGTCGGAGGAAGAGGGATCACACGGGAGGAGACGAAGGGAGAGCAGTCACGGGGCCCCACTTATTTATGGTGTCTATCCTTTTCTGGTGATGTTGACTGTTGTGCAGGGTTGTCAGTGCGCAGGGGGGTGCGAGCGAGCGAGAAAGGCCGAGAATGAGAGAGATGTTTTTTTAGAGGGACAACCGAACGATCCTGAAGGACCCAGATTTCCAATACGCATCAGAGCGGAGTTTACAGCAGGACACAAAATAAACAGGAAATTACGTCTAAATCCCTAAGATTTACATGGTAGACCCCATGCTGAAAGCAAGAAATGCGATCGGGTCCTTAATAGGCACCGTCCGGATTGATCCTCGTCGGAGCCGGGGACGAACCACTTGGCGCGACCAAATCGCCATGGCTACAGAGCCTGCACACCATGGCCTACGAGCTGAGCTAGAAACAACCTGCCAAAACCGGCAGCCAACGGAGGTGGATAATTGGAGAGAGAGAGAGAGAGAGAGAGTGTTGATGCCTCTCTCTTGACAAAGAAGATGGCCGGGAGTTTGCCTACCTAGCGTACGTGACTTGTGCTCACTGAAGTGTGGGACCTCACGCATGGGAACCACATGTAAGTGACAGACTTGTTGCTCTAATAACTCGGGTGATCATTATACTGTATTAGTACATAGTTTCCTATGGATCCTTCTTAGTCACTCCAAAATGAAGCTCTTTGGGAGGGTTTTTGAAATTTCCATGTTTGAAACCAAAAATAAGAAGACTATGTGCCTTGATTTTTCATTTTTAAAATTTTGCCCATTTGAATCTTGGTTAAATCCTAGGTTTGACCATGATTTAAACAAGTTTAAAACATGAATATGAAAAATTAAGCATCTATCCTTCTTAGTCACTCCAATATGTAGCTCTTGGGAGGGTTTTTGAAATTTCCATGCTTGAAACCAAAAACCACTTCTCTTCATGCATGCTTGACTTCTTCATAAGACAGAGTTTAGGGTTAGGGGGTAGATACATGATTTTCCTGGTTTGAATATGTGTAGACCTTGTTTATCAAATTAATTGAATGCTTACTATATAACATATAAGAAGACCTTGTTTTTTTTTGAACTTTTATACCCATTTGAATCTTGGTCAAATCCTTGGTTCCACCAAGATTTGAATAAGTTAAAAACATGAATATGAAAAAGTAAGCATGTATGCTTCTTAGTCACTTCAAAATGAAGCTCTTGGGAGGGTTTTTGAATTTCCATGTTCGAAACCAAAAACCACATATCTTCATGCTTGACTTCATGAAACAGAGTTTAGGGTTAGGGGTAGATACATGCTTGATTTTTCTTGTTTGAATATGTCTAGACCTTGTTTATCAACTTAATTGAATGCCTACTATATAACATAAGAAGACCTTTTTTGTTTTTTTTAATTTTTATACCCATTTGAATCTTGGTCAAATCCTAGGTTTCACCAAGATTTGAATATAAGTTTAAAACATGAATATGAAAAAGTAAGCATGCATGTATGCTTCTTAATTAATCACTTTGAAATGAAGCTCTTGGGAGGGTTTTTGAAATTTCCATGTTTGAAACCAAAAACCACATATCTTCATGCATGCGCTTGACATCATGAGACAGAGTTTAGTGTTAGGGGGTAGATACATGATTTCTCTCGTTTGAATATGTCTAGACCTTGTTTATCAACTTAATTGAATGATGCTTACTATATGACATGAGAAGACTATGTGCCTTGATTTTTTTTTTAATTTTTCCCATTTGAATCTTGGCCAAATCCTAGGTTTGACCATGATTTAAACAAGTTTAAAACATGAATATGAAAAATTAAGCATGTATCATTCGTAGTCACTCCAAAATGAAGCTCTTGAGAGGGTTTTTGAAATTTCCATGTTTGAAACCAAAAAACCACGTACTTCTCTTCATGCTTGACTTCATAAGACAGAGTTTGGGGTTAGGGGTAGCTTGATACATGAATTTTCTGGTTTGAATATGTCTAGACATTGTTTATCAACTTAATTGAATGCTTACTAGATGACATAAGATGACTATGTGCATTGGTTTTTCATTTTTTTTTGAATTTTTATGCCCATTTGAATCTTGGTCAAATTCTAGGTTTGACCATGATTTAATCAAGTTTAAAACATGAATATGAAAAATTAAGCATCTATCCTTCTTAGTCACTCCAATATGTAGCTCTTGGGAGGGTTTTTGAAATTTCCATGCTTGAAAACCAAAAACCACTTTTCTTCATGCATGCTTGACTTCATAAGACATAGTTTAGGGTTAGGGGGTAGATACATGATTTTCCTACTAGTTTGAATATGTCCAGACCTTGTTTATCAATTTAATTGAATGCTTACTATATGACATGAGCAGACCTTGGTTTTAATTTTTTATACCCATTTGAATCTTCGTCAAATCGTAGCTAGGTTTGTTGACCAAGATTTGAACAAGTTTAAAACATGAATATGAAAAAGTAAGCATGTATGCGTCTTAACTAGTCACTCCAAAATGAAGCTCTTGGGAGGGTTTTTGAAATTTCCATGTTTGAAACCAAAAACCACTTCTTCTCTTCATGCTTGACTTCATAAGTCGTGGTTTAGGGATATATAGGGGGTAGATACATGATTTTTCTGGTTTGATATGTCTAGACCTTGTTTATCAACTTAATTGAATGCTTACTATATGACATAAGAAGACTACGTGACTTGTGCTCACTGAAGTGTGGGACCTCACACATGGGAACCACACGTAAGTGACAGACTTGTTGCTCTAATAACTCGGGTGATCATTATACTGTATTAGTACATAGTTTCCTATGGATCCTTCTTAGTCACTCCAAAATGAAGCTCTTTGAGAGGGTTTTTGAAATTTCCATGTTTGAAACCCAAAACAACTTCTCTTCATGCTTGACTTCATAAGACAGAGTTTAGGGTTAGGGGTAGATACATGATTTGTCTGGTTTGAATACGTCTAGACCTTGTTTATCAACTTTAATGCTTACTATATGACATAAGAAGACTATGTGCTTTGGTTTTTCATTTTTCTGATTTTTTTATTTTTGATGCCCATTTGAATCTTGGTCAGATCCTAGGTTTTACCAAGATTTAAACAAGTTTAAAACATGAAAATGAAAAGGGAAGCATTTATCCTTCTTAGTCACTCTAAATGAAGTTTTTGGGAGGTTTTTGAAATTTCCATGTTTGAAACCCAAAACCACTTCTCTTCATGCTTGACTTCATAAGACATAGTTTAGTGTTAGGGGTACATACATGATTTATATGTTTTGAATATGTCTAGACCTTGTTTATCAACTTGAATGCTTACTATATGACATAAGAAAACTACGTATGTGCTTTGGTTTTTCATTTTTCTGTTTTTTGTTGAATTTTCCGCCCATTTGAATCTCTGTCAAATCCTAGGTTTGACCAAGATTTAAACAAGTTTAACACGTGAAAACGAAAAGGTAAGCATGGATCCTTCTTAGTCACTCCAAAATGTACCAATTGATAGATGTGTTAACTTTGCTTCATGGAAAAAATAATGTCATGTAAATGAGTTAACTTGGATTTCCTACCCTTGAATCCATAGGAAACTTTGTTCTAATGCACTATAATAATCAACCGAGTTTTTACACCAACAGGTCTGTCACTTACGTGTGGTGCCCATGCGTGAGGTCCCACACTTCAGTGAGCACAAGTCACATGCAATAGGTACGCAAACTCCCAGCCATTTTCTTTGTCAAGAGAAGACGCATCAGGATGCGTATTGAAAGTCTCTGGGTCCTTCAGGATCCTTCGGTTGTCCCTCTCACAAAAAAAAACAAATCTCTCTCATTCTCGGCCTCGCTCGACTCGCTCGCTCGCGCGCTCGCTCGCACCTCCTGCTCACAGACAAACCCAGCACAACAAGCCAACATCATCACCCGAAAAAGGGGAGACACCATAATGCTCTCCCTCCTTCTTCTCTCCTTCCGAGTGATCCCTCTTCCTCCGAGTTTCACTCGACGGGCAAACACATATGTGCTGCATAGTAGAGTAATAATAAAAAGGTACGTAGAAAAATCGACCTACGAATCTATAATTAAATAGGTTAAACTAGGGTTTTGCCCAGTGCTACAGATCAAGGTTCAAGAAAATCCAACTACGGGGTTCGAACAACCCCATTTCTAATCAAAGAATTTTTTCGACGTCATCCAAATGGCCTCAAACTATAGCATGGGCGGATCCAGACTATAGCATGGGCGGACCAAGATAATTTAAACAAGTTTAAAACATGAAAATGAAAAGGGAAGCTTGTATCCTTCTTAGTCACTCTAAAATGAAGTTTGGGGAGGTTTTTGAAATTTCCATGCTTGAAACCAAAAACCACTTCTCTTCATGCTTGACTTCATAAGACAAAGTTTAGGGTTAGGGGGTAGATACATGATTTTTCTGGTTTGAATATGTCTAGACCTTGTTATCAACTTAATTGAATGCTTACTATATATATGACATAAGAAGATCGACTATGTGCATTGGTTTTTCATTTTATTGTTTTTTTTAATTTATGCCCATTTGAATCTTGGTCAAATCCTAAGTTTGACCATGATTTAAACAAGTTGAAAACATGAATATGAAAAATTAAGCATATGTCCTTCTTAGTCACTCCAAAATGAAGCTCTTGGGAGGGTTTTTGAAATTTCCATGTTTGAAACCAAAAACCACATATCTTCATGCTTGACTTCATGAGACAGAGTTTAGGGTTAGGGGGTAGATACATGATTTCTCTGGTTTGAATATGTCTAGACCTTGTTTATCAACTTAATTGAATGCTTACTATGTGACATAAGAAGACTATGTGCCTTGATTTTCCATTTTTTTAAATTATGCCCATTTGAATCTTGGCCAAATCCTAGGTTTGACCATGATTTAAACAAGTTGAAAACATGAATATAAAAATTAAGCATATATCCTTCTTAGTCACTCCAAAATGAAGCTCTTGGGAGGGTTTTTGAAATTTCCATGTTTGAAACCAAAAACCACATATCTTCATGCTTGACTTCATGAGATAGAGTTTAGGGTTAGGGGTAGATACATGATTTCTCTGGTTTGAATATATCTCTAGACCTTGTTTATCAACTTAATTGAATGCTTACTATGTGACATAAGAAGACTATGTGCCTTGATTTTCCATTTTTTGTTTTTTCTGAATTTTTATGCCCATTTGAATCTTGGTCAAATCCTAGGTTTGACCATGATTTAAACAAGTTTAATAAAACATGAATATGAAAAATTAAGCATATATCCTTCTTAGTCACTCCAAAATGTAGATCTTGGTAGGGTTTTTGAAATTTCCATGTTTGAAACCAAAAACCATGACTTCTCTTCATGCATGCTTGACTTCATAAGACAGAGTTTAGGGCTAGGGGTAGCTAGATACATGATGTTTCTGGTTTGAATATGTCTAGACCTTGTTTATCAACTTAATTGAATGCTTACTATATGACATAAGAAGACTACGTGCCTTGGTTTTTCATTTATTTTCATTTATTTTGAATTTTTATGTCCATTTGAATCTTGGTCAAATCCTAGGTTTGACCATGATTTAAACTAGTTTAAAATATAAATATGAAAATTTAAGCATCTATCCTTCTTAGCCACTCCAAAATGAAGCTCTTGGGAGGGTTTTTGAAATTTCCATGATTGAAACCAAAAACCACTTCTCTTCATGCTTGACTTCATAAGTCAGGGTTTAGGGATATATAGGGGGTAGATACATGATTTTTCTGGTTTGAATATGTCTAGAACTTGTTTTCCAACTTGAGCTTGTCTAGAGCTTGTTTTTAGTTTTTTTATACCCATTTGATTCTTCGTCAAATCCTAGGTTTGTTGACCTAGATTTGAACAAGTTTAAAACATGAATATGAAAAGGTAATCATGTATGCTTCTTAATTAGTCACTCCAAAATGAAGCTCTTGGGAGGGTTTTTGAAATTTCCATGATTGAAACCAAAAACCACTTCTCTTCATGCTTGACTTCATAAGTCAGGGTTTAGGGATATATAGGGGGTAGATACATCATGATTTTTCTGGTTTGAATATGTCTAGAGCTTGTTTATCAACTTAATTGAATGCTTACTATATGACATAAGAAGACTATGTGCCTAGATTTTTCATTTTTTTAAATTATGCCCATTTGAATCTTGGTCAAATCCTAGGTTTGACCAAGATTTAAACAAGATTAAAACATGAAAATGAAAAATTAAGCCTTGATCCTTCTTATTCACTCCAAAATGAAGCTTTTGGGAGGTTTTTTGAAATATCCAGGTTTGAAACCCAAAACCACTTCTCTTCATGCATAGTTTAGGGTTAGGGGTAGATACATGAATTTTTGGTTTATAGTAAGCATTCAAGTTGATAAACAAGGTATAGACATATTCAAACTAGAAAAATCATGTATATACCCCCTAAGGCTAAACTCTGTCATATATATGAAGTCAAGCATACAAGAGGAATGGTTTTGGGTTTCAAACATGGAAAATTCAAAAACCCTCCCAAAAGCTTCATTTTTTGAGTGAATAAGAAGGATCCATGCTTACTTTTTCATTTTCATGTTACTGACTTGTTTAATTCTTGGTCAAACCTAGGATTTGACCAAGATTCAAATGGGCATAAAAATTCAATAAAGAATTCAAAAAATGAAAAACCAAAGCACATAAGCTTCTTAAGTTATAGTAAGCATTCATGTTGATCAACGGAGTCTAGACATATTTAAACATTAAAAATCATGTATATACCCCAAACCCTAAACTCTGTCTAATGAAGTCAAGCACGAAGAGAAGTGGTTTTCGGTTTAATTTTTTTTTTGAATTGTTATGCCCATTTGAATCTTGGTCAAACCCTAGCAGGTTTGACCAATATTTAAACAAGTTTAAAACATGAAAATGAAAAGTAAGTTTGGATCCTTCTTATTATTCACTCCAAAATGAAGTTTTTGGGAGGTTTTTTTTTATTTTCCATGTTCGAAACCCAAAATGATATCTCTCCGTGCTTTACTTCATAAGACAAAGTTTAGGGGTAGGGGGTAGATACATGATTTTTCTGGTTTGAATATGTCTAGACCTTGTTTATCAACTTGAATGCTTATTATGTGACATCAAAAGACTATGTGTTTGGTTTTTTTTTGAATTTGTTATGCCCATTTGAATCTTGGTCAAATCCTAGGTTTGACCAAGATTTAAACCAGTTTAAAACATGAAAATGAAAAGTAAGCCTGGATTCTTCTTAGTCACTCCAAAATGAAGCTTTTGGGAGGTTTTTTAAATTTCCATGTTTGAAACCCAAAACCACTTCTCTTAATGCTTGACTTCATAAGACAGAGTTTAGGGTTAGGGGCCAAGTATATACATGATTTTTCTTGTTTAAATATGTCTAGACTTTGTTTATCAACTTGAATGCTTACTATATGACATCAAAAGACTATGTGTTTGGTTTTGATTTTTTTGAAGTTGTTATGTCCATTTGAATCTTGGTCAAATCCTAGGTTTGACCAAGATTTAAACCAGTTTAAAACATGAAAATGAAAATGTAATCCTGGATTCTTCTTAGTCACTCCAAAATGAAGCTTTTGGGAGTTTTTTCAATTTCCAATGTTTGAAACCCAATACCACTTTTCTTCATGCTTGACTTCATAAGACAGAGTTTAGGGTTAGGGGGTATATACATGATTTTTCTGGTTTGAATATGTCTAGACTCGTTGATCAACTGTAATGCTTACTATATGACATAAGAAGCTTATGTGCTTTGGTTTTTTTTATTTCTTTTTTGAATTTTTATGCCCATTTGAATCCTGGTCAAATCCTTTGTTTGACCAAGATTTAAACAAGTTAAAACATGAAAATGAAAAAGTAAGCCTGGCTCCTTCTTAGTCATGAAAATGAGTTAACTTGGCTTTCCAACCCTTGAATCCATAGGAAACTTTGTACTAATGCAGTATAATAATCACCCGAGTTTTTACACCAACAGGTCTGTCACTTACGTGTGGTGCCCATGCGTGAGGTCCCAAACTTCAGTGAGCACAAGTCATATGCGGTAGGCAGGCAAAATACCCGATCAATCCGGGCGGTGGCTGTTAAGGACCCGATCGCATTTCTTGCTTTCAGACTGGGGTCTACCATGTAAAAGTTTGTTCCTTTTGGATGCATCACTCGTATTTGTAAGTTTTTTGGGGTCCCGCAAATTCAGGGTAGCATCATGCCCCCTTCCCACGCCAACACAAACAGAGTTCAACACAACCTAATTAAGCAAGGTTCAACACAGTACATAGTTCAACAACCCCTAATTAAGCTAATAGGTTCACCACAAACGCCGCCGAGCAGCAAACATAAACAGAGTTCAACAAAAGATGCTACTTTTGAAGCAGAGGGAGAGACAAACATGCACAACAGCTTACGGAGTATATTTACCATCTTCTTCTGTCGCCTCCTCCCGGTCCCGCTTCTTCTCGCTTCTTGCTGCCCATACCTTTAATGTTTGGTGGGTGGGGGTGGGGAGGCGGCACACGACCGGTCTCGATGGCTTGGTTCATTTTCTACCTTAGTAATTGGCCATAGGCCATGTGGTTGGCTATGAAGCCGGATCGGTTAACGCTTCCCCAACTTTGAGACAGCCGGACCCACCGGCTTCGGCATGCTGCAGACGCTTCGAAAGTCAACCTTTATGCTCTTTGTGCGTAAGGGGCAGCTGTTCCTGGCACCGGCCCAGGGTTCACTCCAATACTTGTCGAACTTCCCCGCCTTAAGCTTGTTGAGAGTGGCCCTGGCCTTCCTATGACGCGACTCGACATCGCTGTCAACCTCATCAGTAGCAACCTGATACATGCCAAATAAACAGGTGAAGCAAATATGTAGCAGTTGCAACTAATAATGAATATGAATCTAAAAAGATTCTGACGCTAATTCAAAACCCTCTAGCGCAAAAAAAAAGAGGGAGATACCATAGAGCAAATCGATACAGGGCTATGTTGAATAAGGGAGAGAGGTGAATCGGATGTGAAGCAAATATGTAGCAGTTGCAACTAATACTGAATATGAATCTAAAAAGATTCTGATGCTAATTCA
The DNA here is from genome assembly GCF_019359855.2 of Lolium perenne. Lineage (NCBI taxonomy): Eukaryota > Viridiplantae > Streptophyta > Magnoliopsida > Poales > Poaceae > Lolium > Lolium perenne. The sequence goes on along the minus strand of NC_067246.2, from coordinate 185,260,614 downwards.
AAACGCTATAGCGCAAAAAAAAGAGGGAGAGACCATAGCGCAAATCGATACAGGGCTATGTTGAATAAGGGAGAGAGGTGAATCGGAACATACTTCCTCCCCCTCGTCGACGATATTCTCGTCGAAGGTCGGCGGCGGCGGTTCAAAGATGAGTTCAACCTCGTCCTCGTCATCTAGGGGATGCTTCCCAAGAGAGTGGACCCATCTACCAACAGCATCAGATGCCGATGAGCGACCGATGGCCCGACCTTCGGCAATGGCCTCCGCTTCGTCTTTGGCATCCGCTGCGGCGATGATCGCCGCCGTTGCGGCCATGCGTGCTGCGGTCGCGGCTCTGGACGCCTCCTCTGCGGCTAAGGCCAGCCGCGCGGCTTTCGCTTTCGCTGCGTTGACGGCGTCGGTTGGGCTCTCCATCGGTGGAATGGGAAGGGGAAGTGAAGAGAGGGTTTTTTCCTAGTCCGTGGAGAGAGGGAGAAGTGTGGACGTGAAATGGATAACTGACGATATTTCAAGATTTGGGAGACATAGCACGAACGGGCAGATGACAGCGCGTGGGTGCATTACCTCATACTGCCTCTGTCCTAGAAAGAGCGTACGTGTGGGTTTTCAAGGCATATTAAGGATTTTATTATTACCCACACACATTTATTTTGTACTTCTCTACAGTGTTGACCGTGCTACTACTATTTGTGTTAGTGCGCCAAAAACAAAATGTTATTTTCTAAGTGCCAAATTAATCTAGGGCGTTGGTTGTGAACCGGTGAACAAAAAAGAGATAGCCCAAAAGAGGAACACACCAAGGTACAAAAACTAGCATATATGCATGTTTCTATGTACATATATATGACCCTGGGTTTGTAGATAAAAAACATTCATATATGCGCTTACTATTAATATACATAAGTTTATGCTGATTCTCTTGGTTTAGGTATATATATGGTTAGGCATCACTACTAATTCAGAAAAAAACAAAAATGTAACCCTTCAAGTGAAGTCATTTTAAGTGACCTAACAACTAAAATTCATATATAGGATTTGTATAGGAATTATGTAGGATTTAGATCACATGTGAATTTTCCCCACACTAGTTGTTTGATTCATAGGAACATATCCTATAGGAATCTTGCAGTGCAAATCCTATAAGAATAAAACATTAGGTCATACCTCATGGAAAATTTCCTTTGGCACAATCAAACACAACTCATCTTCCTATATGATTCAACTAGCCATTAAATCTCAATCCTATGTTTTTCATATTTCTATGGTTTTCCCATCCTATGAATCAAAGGAGCCTTAGGGCTTATATCTTTTTTAGAAAGGCAAACTATGTTAAGATTGGCCAAGTTTTACGAAAAACCTTTAACATGCAAAATACAAAGTTGAGTCATTTCGTTTGAATCGGAGGGAGTACATTTGACGTTATGGTACTATTTGACAGCTGCTTGGCACTGTATTTTTTTTCGAACCAAACTTCCCCCTTCATGAAGCTTTTATTTTAGCTTCAGTGACTTGATACATCCATATATCTAGACAAAGTTGAGTCAATTCATTTGAATCAGAGGGAGTACATTTGACTATATGGGTATTGTTTGACAACTGCTTGGCACTGTCTTCTTTTTCGAACCAAACTGCCCCCTTCATGAAGCTTTTATTTTGGGATAGAGCTTCACTGACTTGATACTTCCAAGTCTCACAGTGACTTGGTGCCACCATCCACCATCCATCTCAGATCCAATGTATGCGATCGACTTAGAATTTAAACTAAATAATTATTATAATTGCTCAGAAATATTTCAAGAACTTCCAGTTAATCGTGCATATTTCGATTTATATTTTGGTGAAGTTTCATTCGATTTGAATCAAAGGTTTGTGAGCAAATATATACTCCCTCCGGTTCATATTAATTGACTCTAATAGGATGTACTAGACACATTTTAGTTCTAGATACATCCATATTGAAGTCAATTAATATGAATCAGAGGGAGTATTTAGTTTAAACTAGTGCTCGTATACGTAAAAAGCTCTTTAATCACAAACTAATCGTCCGAGTGGGATGAAATATTCACAGATTTTAGAACAAGGCATCTACATTTTACTAGATTTTTTTCATAATTTTTGTTTTTAGGTTCGAAATAAGAGATAGTTTGGAACGTTGGATCTCAAATGGTTGGTAGATGGTGGCACCAAGTCACAATGAGATTTGGAGACTTCAAGTCACTGCAGCTCTGTCCTTTTATTTTGACAAACTGCAGAGCCGCTGGTGCATCTATGGTTGCGTACGGCCGACGCCGTTTCTTAGCAAGGAAGTTCTTCCTATAAGTAGTAGTATCCATACTCCACTCCAAGGCATGTATAAAAAAAAGAACACATCCCGTTCTCGTTTTCCCGATCACTCTTCTCTGAAGATGGAGGAGGCCCTCTTGTTGTGCCCCTCTCGCCGCTGCCCTTCAAACCCCCCATATCCAAGGTCGCTCCCTTCCGATTTCATTCTTAGGTTCACCTGTGAGAAATGTCAATGACAACTGATGCCACGTACGTTGTTCCGTGCAGTGCAAGGGCGGTCATATGGGCTATCGGCGCTGCGTCGGTGAGCTTGCGCCGAACCCGTGCAAGAAGTGCGAGGAGCCGGCGAGGTTGCCGCCGTCGAATCGATCTGGGGCAAGATTGCCGCCGTCGAATCGATCTGGGGCAATGGTCAAGTGCGTCGGCTGCCAGAGCTTGGTCGCCTCCACGGAGTCCTACAAACACTATATCGCGTGCCCGCATGGTCCGTGCGGCTGCACAGAGGCCATCAATACCGGCTGCAGCTTCACCGGCCCGCCGCGGGAGCTCCTGGTACACCTCCAAGCATCCCACTCCATCCCAGTGTTTACGTTCCAGTATGGCATACCCGCCTGGTGCATAGTTCGTGTTCCGGTACAACCGCGGGGACACCTGTTCATCGGCAGTGGGGAAGAAGACGGTAGCGTGTTCGCCATCACCGTTGGCGCGCTCGGCCCGACCACCATTGTGTCCTGTGTGTGCATCAGGTCGGCCGCGTGCTTGTTTCCGATGTACAAGGCGCATCTGCTGGTGATTGGTCCGCCGGCGCCGGCGACGGCTGGGACCAGTGACCTCTCGACGGACACCTTGATGGCGGTAATCGAGCCGACGAGCTCCCCGACGCCTAGCTCGATCATGTTGCAGCAGCTCACTTCTTTCCTGGCGGTGCCGCCCCGTTACGCGAGCGTAATGGGGGGCAGCGTGTGTTGCCTATCTGCGTTTGCATCAACAAGAAGGTTATACAATAATCTTCGTTTAGTCATACTGCAATGTAGTTACTCGAAGATCGGAGGGAGTAGTTTAGTTCGAAGTAGGGTTCGTTCGGATGTATTTTGGACTTGTATAGTAGTACTACTACTCCAGAACTATTAGCTAGCTAGTTGGAGTGCTAGAATGCAGCTCGGAGTATTATAGTATTTTGGCAGTACTACTAGTATATGTATGTGACTGCAAATTCAAACTAAAATGGAGTATTTCTTGCTAATGTTGTTCTTTTGGAGTCATCATTTTTTTCTGAACGTGTTAACTATGCTATTGTCTAAGGATTCTTTTAGATTTCTTTGGTTGAATTCATATTTCGTCTCTTCCTAATTTGGCAAAACTGCACTGTCATGGGCATTCTTACAAGGTCGCTGAAGTTTCGAAGTTTCTTAATGTATATTGCGTAGGGTGTACCCCCTTAACATGGATCTGTTGCATTTTTGGGTTGTATTTTTTTTGGCAATTTCCAGGACCATAAAATAGCACGCCTTCAGTTGAAATTTGAATTAGTGGCCGATACTAGCATGGAGTAGCCACGGAGTCGTAGTTGATGGCGAGAAGGTTGATGCCTTGCTAGGTTGGTGTACGTTGCAAAAAGAACAAGGTTGGTGTGTATTTGTTTTATTTGTTCACCATAATACTGACATGGCCATCGATTTGATTAGACAACACAAGCCTGGGATGTTTCACTTATTTATTGTAGGAAGCACGATTAATGTTCTGTAATGATGGGGCTACTCCTATAGTCCGTCTGCTCCTACTCGGGTGTCGGGTCACAGTCACACTCTCCTCTTTTTTTGAACACATTCACACTCTCCTCGAAACTGCAGTAGGCAGGAGTAGCGTCTCGGTTCACCTCCGTCGTCTATCCCCACTCCGCCCAGCTTCCATAGCACGTGCCTGCGTCTCCGCCATGGCGCTTTCGCATCCTATCCAGCAGTGCCCAGTTTGAGAGCCTCTGTTCTCCAACTCAAACCCCCACCTGCCGCCATTGATCGCCATCTCTCTCCCAAAGTTCGAATCAATAGATCTCCCAAGAAAATACCAACCCCATTGTACCACCTGCCTCATTGCGATGGCGAAATCGAGCAGGGTCTCGTGGATCTGGGCTGTTTCACAAGGTGTTTACGGAAGGCCCCCTTGAAGTGCTCATCGCCTAGTGCGACGCCATCACCGCCGCGTCCCTAGTCGGTTCCTCCAAAAGTATTCTTCAACAGCCAAATACAGTGCCACTCTGCCTGCTTCTCAGCCGTTTGGCCTTCCGTGTGTTCTCTGTTGTGACCCGGCGGATAAACCATGGGTGTTCAAGGAGGATTTGCCGGTGCACAGCAAGTGCAAACTACTGCCGCTGGATAGGTTCTCCTATGATGGCCTAATGCCACACGGTAAGGATGAGGAGCGGGCAGGCGCCAATGGAGATTGGATCGCCATGGTTGGCCCCGAAGGCAAGTGGAACCTCCTCAATGTCTACACTCATCGCAAGATTAAGCTTCCATCTTTGAGGAAGAAGTTGGAAACCACACGCAATCCACTTATATTCGAGTATCAGCGTTCGCTATTCAAGCTGCAGAAGATAGCTATTTGCCAAGTTCCTACAAATGCTAGGGGGTATAAAGATTTCTCCCTTGTCGCAATCTTCGACTTTGCAATTGCCTACCTCCATGGCGAATATCCTCGTACATGGATATTTCTTGAAAACCAGTTTCGATGCGGCGCCATATACTGCGATGCAATTATACATAACGGACTTGTGTTCGCCGTTACTGAGCTTGGAAATGTTTATGCATGGGATCCTAATCAATTTGGTAACATTTCCTCCCTATCTTTTTTATATACGTAACTTATATCACCTCTTATTTGTTGAACTGTCTTGGCATCTTTTGGCTGAAAGGAATTCCATAGGCGCACACCATAACCCTCTTGTGGTATGGACATATTTAGAATTTAACATCTATAGGAATTTTAGTATGGTCTAATGTGCATGTTGTTCCTTAGGAAAAAGGCCCCCTAGTAATTAAGTTTCTTTATTATTACTCCCTAGAAAATTTAAGGTAGAGTAGAAATAGAATCAATAAAGCTGCCATGCAATATTGATAAAGACTTTCATTTGTTTATATTCCCCCGGTTCTAGAGAATAAGGAGTACTATATTCAAACCATCTAAAATTTGGACCAATATTTTGGGGAACATGTTTTTAATCCATATGAAGTTTTACCAAGATGTTCGAAATATATTTCAAACCATCTTATGTTCGACCATTATTTTTTAAAGTACTAGTATTGGCATCCCAATATCAAATCAATATCACTAGTAGATAAATCATGAAATATATTTTCATGTGACGTGCTCTTTCCTTTTTCAAGGTCCTATAGTGCTCCCTGCTCCATTCATTCCGCGGACGGCTGGATTTGATGGCTATGATGATTTTGACTCTAATAGTCGTACGTGGTGGCTGGCAAGATCTCAAGATCGTTCTAGACTTCTCCTGGTCTATGCACGTGGCGTAATGGATTTTGACGCTGACGGTGCTCCAATGTATTATTATGATAGTACCCCTTCTGTCCATTGCGGTCGCACTGTTCACAGCTATTCGGGGTATACCTGCATTGTATTCTCGAATGACACTAGTCGATTACTTCCAGCCAACCCGTGGGAAAGGGTTACTAATCTTGGAGACTATTCTATGTTCCTTGGGTTGAACTATCCGATTTTCATGCCAGTGGGTGGTGCAACATTTCACCCAGGATATTTGACAAGAAGAAACTGCATCTACACCACGCCTCAGACCATTGGCTCTCGGTTTGACACATCACATCAAGAAATTTTCCGCTTCGATCTAAATGGCGAAGACCACCAAAGCATCTCTTTCTCAAGCAGCGGTCCAGTGGCCAACTGTCATACGTGGTTTTGGTTCATCCCAAGCTACACCAACGCGTTGGACTGGAACAAAGACAATCGTAGTTAGGGATATTTATGTAATAGTAGGATCATACTACTAGCTAGCTCAGTTGGTCTTGACTCCTATTTAACTATTTATAGCTAATGGACTTAGGTGATTAACTGATGCTATTTGCATGAACCGAGGTGCTTCTTTTAATTTGATCAAATACGGTCTATGCACATGCATGGTTGTTTGGCTGTTTCAGTGTCCCTAGAGGCATACATATATACTGTTATTTAGCAATCTTTATTACAAGACAAAGGTCTTAACCTCATGGTTCACGTAAAGTATAAACGTAGATCAACCATCTAAACATAGAAGACATTCTAGTGTATGATTCTTACATATACACATCAACATCCTATCGTAAAATCTTAATGTGAATTGTACCGGCTGTACAAACCCGTGCATCATTCTCTAGCCGGTTGCACCCAAAAACCAAATCGTGGTACTTCATAGTTGATCGTATGTAGGACAATATACAGATCCAATGCGAAGCCATGGGTATCACTCGCATGATGTAACCATATTTCACATGGTTGGAGGTACTCCATATGGCATTTAAAATCATTCCTTGTCCTTCATATGGCCCTAAAAATAGTACGCTTGGATTTGTGGGTTTTAATTTTTTATTAACACACTCAATTGATTGCCCAAACATTGATTAATAATATTATTAAGGGGTGTGATGTTGAAAGCCATAAGAACAATGTGCCAAACAATCTTTGCTAGCGGACGGTAAATGTATACCCATCGTAAATAATCAGCGAGACGTGCATGTTTCTTTGGTCGGAATAATCGCTGCACCATCTTAAAAGTAAATGGCATGACCATTTATTTGATTTGATAGCGTGCAGCTAGATGGCGTACATTACTATCTCTACTTCCTTGGGTCGCCCAAATCTGGAGTACTAAAAGCAAATCCTGGTGATTCATTTGACAAGACAACACAGATGCGTCCAAATTTCTCCGCCCATATTATTATAGTAATATACGAAATCTGGAGTGCGTTGCCTCGTTGCCTTCCAAGAGAAGCTGCATTCCTTGCCAAAAAAGAGAGAGAGGATGTATTTATAACTACCTCACCGGCCGCCACTAGTACAAACCATCACTCCCTCTCCACCTCCACCTCCATCTCTTCCCTAGTAGCTCCACCTCCATATCGGCGACGGACCACAATCGCGCGGCTTCGACTTCCTCTTCGACGGCGGCGGCGACAGAGGTGTGAGGCACCTTCTCCGCGGCGCATCACTCATCCTCGTCCCGCGGCAACAATGGATGTATGTGAAATCACCATACCCTTGTGTATGGTAGAGATGATGATGTGCGGACAAAATTTTATTGGCGGTTGCTCATCCTTGTTTGAATATTTGGTGTAGATTCACATCTAGGGCAGGGTGTCAAGCGGGGTGGGTAGCGGGCTAGCTAGTTTCAGTGCGAGTGCTTTAAATCTGCTCTAATCTCAACCACTATTTGCTCTAATTTTCTGCTTTGGGACGATTCGCGGACGCCGCTTGCAACCCTAATCTAGGGTATTGATCCTAGTTTAGTAGACTACTAGGATTTACATGCCAATTTGTTTTTAGACTAGATCCGGATATTTGTCAATACTACTACGTACTTCTTCCGTTCGTATTTAATTGACTCTAGTTGAAAGCATCGACAGTTCATTTTCTTCTCTCCCTCGCGTCGACTAATTAAAACCGAACAGAGGGAGTATTAGGAATCCATGTGCATCCGTACTACCAGTAAGGTATTGCGTTGTTGCAGAGGCTCGGTGTAATCAATATCTTTCGATATTAATATACTCACTTTATCAGAAAATAAATTAGTAATCCATGTTCAAACTTGCTAGTTTGATCGACGTTTGATGATGATTTGTGAGGCCATGTATGGGCCTAGTTTGTTTTGCCTGGTGGTCGGTAGGCTGATGATTTATTTTTTGCTTGGTCGATCCGTGGTCGTTCCATGGCCACCGCTGATTAAGCATTACTAGAATCAACAATTTTTTGCTTGTCTGGTGATTGGAAGTGTATGCGCTAGCACCATCGCACGATGATTAGTCTTAATGGAGATGCAGATGTCGATCAAGAGGGAGAAACATATCTTGATCATACATTTCTCACGAGATTACTTGGTGATTGGAAGTAGAATCCACAATTTGTTGTGCAAACTTCTCAACATATGCATATATTCAATGAATTGGCTTTATGTGATCAATAGTACTTCTTATTGCAGATGGATGGAGGGAAAGAGCGAAAAAACCGATACTTAGTGAGATGACTTCTCATTCTCGTGACTTCTGATATCCCGTATAACAAGGTAAATATATAGAACGACGATTCGTAGGTGATAAAAGCAGAATCCACAATTTGCCGTGCAAACTTCTCAACATATGCATATATTTGATTAATTAGTTTTATGTGATCAATAGTATTACTTATTCCAGATGGACGTAGGGAAGGAACGAAAAAGCGGATGCTATGTGAAATGACTTCTAAATCTGTGTGTTCGATATCCCGTATGACAAGGTAAACATATGGACCGACGCTTGTTTTGCCGCTGCCCCCGTTAGATGGCTAGATGCTCTGGTCTAATTTCTGTTCATGTGCTTATTATTGCGTAAACATAGAGTTGAAGAAAACTCTATATTGTCTCGATGACAAAGGTGAAATGGCATGCCGCCTTTTAAACCTCCGACGCCACCTTGTTTACTTGTCTATGGAGACTGATGCGGTGGACCTGGTACCGATGAGCCTATACCTGCATCATCGTGCCACATGAAGAAGGTTGTGGATTGGGTTTACCCCCGCCGTAGAAATCGGTGGTGCACTGGAGCTGCTAGTGTAGAGCCTCTAGTGAACGGTGTCGTGCCACGGGAATTCTCTCGAATCGGAGCAAAACGGTTTACCTATTGTCAAGACCGATTTAATCGGTGCCGATGCCGGAGTTGCTACCGATGATCCCGCACCCGAAGGAGGTTTTGTATTGGTAGAACCCGTCATGACTATGCCCACAAGATCTTGATCGGTGGTGGACCTGGAGCTGGTAGGGTAGAGCCTCTAGCGAAAGGTGTCGTGCCACGAGAATCCTCTGAAGTGGATATTGGTGGTTTACCCTCTGTAGAGACTAGTGGTCTACCTGGAGCTGGTATTGTAGAGATTTCAGCAAACGGTGCTGTCCCACCCGACTCCTATGAACTGGAGCATGTACCTGATGTGCCTTCTGTAGAACCCGACGCACCTGTAAGTAGTGGTGATGATTCCGCTGAATCTGATCAAGAAGGATCTGCATCTCTAGGACAAGATGTCAGCTGTCATTCACCCGAACCTGAGCTGAAGTCAGCAACGGTAGCTTATATAGCACAGATCGTCCTTCAAGCTCTAAAGATCCAATTGGGTGGTTCACAGACCAGCTACTCCAAGCCATTGTCACTACAAAAGACCAGCCAAGATGCTTCGTCATCTCCTCGCATATCGTTTGACAAGCTGAAGCACTGCAACTGGCGCATTGTTCAATCCCATCAGCATGGAGAGAGGAGCTATGTTTATGTCAAGATGATTCATGCTGATTTGGTAAGGTTCCATGATAAGATGTATGGGTGGGGTGAGGCAAGAGCCACATTTTGCAGCATTCACACAGTCTTCACTCTTGAGCCAGACCCCATGGATGCTTACCCAGTGGTGCAGCTGTCCTGACTTGATATATGTTTTATGATCAGTATGCTGCTGTCGTGGAACTGTGATGTGGAGCTAACTTTCTTATGGTTTCTAGGCTTTTGGTTTCAACATGTATTATGGAGCTTACCTTAGGACTTTTGTATGCGTTTGGTTGTTGACCTGTAATGTTTGTGGTTGGTTGTCTAATCTACTTGGCACAATCACATTGCAAAGGCAAATGTTCCTTTTCTCTTTAATTGTTATTATGACTTATGTGTTATAACCAGGCAAGAATATGCAATCTTGGTTCTCTGACCGATATATATGTACACACAACTTTTGTTCACATAATAACACTTACACGGGAAAAGAGTAGCTTTCTGTTATCACCAGAATTTGACTGAGCCAGAGGTGGGCCGCGATCAAGATGAAATTAAAGAATATACATGGAAGAATTACGTGAATCGGCCTGTTATGCTGAGTTTGGGCTAGTTTGCCTGTGCACGGTTAGGTGCACGTCTAAGTTAGAAAGTCCCCTGGACTATAAATATGTATCTAGGGTTTATGGAATAAACAACAACCAACGTTCAACCAACAAATCAATCTCGGCGCATCGCCAACTCCTTCGTCTCGAGGGTTTCTACCGGTAAGCAACATGCTGCCTAGATCGCATCTTGCGATCTAGGCAGCACAAGCTCCACGTTGTTCATGCGTTGCTCGTACTGAAGCCTTGTTGATGGCGAGCAACGTAGTTATCATAGATGTGTTAGGGTTAGCATAGTTCTTCGCGTAACATGCTATCGTAGTGCAACCCTTGCATGTCTAGCCGCCCTCACACCTATCTTAGGTGTGGGGGCGGCACCCCGCTTGATCATTATTTAGTAGATCTGATCCGTTACGATTGCTCCTTGTTCTACAAGGATTAGTTTAATATCTGCAATAGTTAGGCCTTACAAAGGGGTGGAGGATCCAGCGGCACGTAGGGTGTCGTTCGCTAGCCCTAAACAGGATGTTCCGGGGATCAACCTCGTGTTGGTTTTTAGGCCTTGTTTAGGATCGGCTTACGATCACCGTGCGTGGCCGCGAGGCCCAACCGTGAGTAGGATGATCCGATTATGCGGTGAAAACCCTAAATCATCGTAGATCTCATTAGCTTTATCTTGATCAAGCAGGACCACCATATATTCGTGCACCTCGTACGAATCATGGGTGGATCGGCTCCCTGAGCTGATTCACAGGATAACCTGAGAGCCGATCGAGGCTCGTATTTAATGTTTACGTGTATGCCATGCAGGAAACTAAGCGAGGCATCTCCATCACCTTCCTGACCAGGTATAGGTCAGGTGGCACGCCCTTGCAATCAGCATCGGACGTGTGACCAGAAGGCTTTGCGGGCCGTCGCTCGGAGGGACCTCAGCCAGCCGCAGCTCTAGGTTGTTCCCGGCTCTACGGTGTTGCCCGTCGCTGCCCGCCGGTGGGTTTCTGACGACAACACATTCTCGGCACGCCCTGGGACCAGCTTCTACATCAACCACATCGCCATCTACATCTGAGATGGCGGACGGCACGCCAGTCACGTACGAGGATCTGACGGACGAGCTCAAGAAGAAGTATGACGAGATCAAAGTCATCCTCGAAGCCGACCTCATCGGCTCTTTCCACAGAACCCGTTCACATGGCATTAGGTGGAAGGGGTTCTCGCCTAATGGTGCACTAGATGGGATAGACCTATCTGCCCCGTCGGAAGAACGCACCAGGTCCCTGCGGCAGGAGATCAACTACTTGGTGGCTCACTCGCTACACCGCCACTCTGAGAACCTGGTCAACACGTTGGAGCGTGTCGCTCTTCGCGTGATCCAGGAGATCATGATGCACCAGTACTCGCCGTCAGGACCAGCTCTCGGGACGCATCAAGGAGAGTTGCCACTCCAGTCCCGTCCACCGCTGCCATATGCGTTGGCAGCACAGAGTGCCGGCTACACCGGCATTCGTCGTCTACAAGATCGGTGGTGACCCTAGTGACTACCGGTTCTTGCCCTGTGCGCCTAAGGAGATCCCTCACGGGTACACGTGCACGTATGTGCCAGATTGTGGCAACCGGGCACTCACAAACCAGGCCACAACATAAGGGACTTCGGGAAAACAGGAGGGACGTCGGCGACGTAGCTTGAGAAGCGTACGTGGCTAACTAAGTACGCCACCCCGACGAACCTCCAGAGCTCAGCTCCTGCGGTTGGCTCGAGCTGGAAAAGCAAACATGGCTGGCTAAGTACGCCACCCCGGCGAATCTTCGTAATTCAACTCCTGCAGCCAAAGACACGGATCAGATCAGTACCATACTGAGAGACCAGTTCGGCATGGTGCCGAAAAGAAGGGCCATCGGCTATTCCAAGCCGTACCCCGACGACTACGAGATGATCCCGCTACCACCTAAATATCGGCTCCCTGATTTCTCCAAATTAAGTGGATCAGATGGTTCCAGCTCCATCGAGCACGTGGGCCGATATTTGGCGCAACTAGGACCGGCTTCAGTGTCGGATCAACTACGCGTGAGGCTCTTCTCACAGTCCCTCACGGGATCGGCTTTCGGATGGTACACCTCTTTGCCACCGGACTCCATCCGGACTTGGAAGCGCTTGGAAGAGCAGTTTCATATGCGGTACCATCTCGAGGCTTCCGAGTCCGGCATTGCCGATCTAGCACAACTACGTCGAAGCGCGGAGAAACCGTGACAGAATACATCCAGCGCTTCAGAATCTTAGGAACCGATGTTATTCGGTTCGTATAACTGAAAAGGAAGCAGCCGAGTTGGCGTAGCGGGCCTCGCAACACCGCTCAAGGACATGGCCTCCCAAGCAGACTACCCCTCACTGGCGCACATGGTTCAGAAACTATCGGCATATGAACAGCGCCACCCGGACCTGTACCAAGACAAGTTCAAGCGTGCAGTAGTCCTGGTCGATGCTGAGGAAGACGAAGGTCCTGCGGGAGACCAAGAGGTAGCAGTGGCTGAATGGACTCGGGGAGGAACCCCCGTGTCCTGCAAATGGGTAAAGCCACCAGGCCCGCCCCGGGGGTTTGATTTTGACGTGACCAAGACTGAGCAAATCTTCGACCTCCCGCTCAAGGAGAAACAGCTTGACGATTCCTCGAAGGTCTCAAATTCCCCACGGTGCAAGAGCTGAACGGAAAGCCATACCGCAAATGGCACAACTCGCTCTCCCATGCCACCAACGACCGCAGGTATGGCGTCAAAGCACATCCAAGCGGCGATTGAAAAAGGGCGTCTAATTTTCAACCAAGACGCTATGAAGGTCGACACCCAGCCCTTCCCCGCCGTTAACATGGTGGAATGCACTTACCCCGAAGGTTGCCAGCCAGGATCCTCGTTCAAACATCAACATGGTAGGACCTGGGAACCACTCTGGCAAAGATGGAGACGAGGGCAGCTGCTCTCATAGCAAGGACACAGAAGAGGCCGCTCCACGCGATCGGCTCCGTCATGATGGCAAGCGCTACGTCACAGAGGGAGAAGTGAAGAACATGAGATATCAAAGACCCCTCTCTGATCACCTCCTCAACAAGTATGTGAGTCAGTATGACCAACGCCGATGATCCAGCGATGATGATGAGAGAGATCGTCTGGCTAGAGAAGCCAGAAGACATCGTCGGCACGATCGCGATGAGGAGGAGCACGAGCGCCGTGCCACGGAAAAATCAAGGGAGCAAGACGACAACGACAGCATCGGGACTGCCCCTTCTTCAGACACTGCTGGGATTCAGGAATGAGCCGATTGCCCACAATCGGCAATTGCCCAGAATGCAACCAGAAGAAGAAGGAGGCAGCCAACGTGTCTGTGTTCAAGCGCCTAGGGCCTCTCCCGCCACAAAGCAAACGTGCTGAGTCCCCTCGGTGGGCAGATCTCGAGGATTCCGAAGACGAGGGACAAGAAGAAGAAGACAGGTACCACCGTCCAAGGTGGTGTCCTGATGGACTCAGCCGTTCCCAAAAGCGCAGGGTTCAGCGATTGCGCGGCCTGGAGGAAGCCGAAAGGTTATACTTGCATACGTTAAGAAAGGCACGACCTGATCTGGCTGCGAAAGTTCAGCGAACCCTGGACGAAGAGGGTCGTCCACGGAAAATGGAGTGGCGCCCCAAGCAAAGGAAAGCCGATGATGAAACATCGGCTGGCACAAACATGGTGCTCGTCCTTCCGACGGAGCTTAGTGCTCCACGATTCTACGATGCACTCAAGGTGGACGACAGCATGCGCATCGAGTCAGAGGTTGGGCTGGTTTTATCCACCAGCCTGACCGAGTAGCAAGAACAAACCGATGAACAAACGGGGCGAGGCTGATCTTTGTGATCGGCCCCAAAAATTATGGAGGAGCATTACAGAACCTTCAGTCAACACTTCAATAGATATGGAGGCCGATTCCAGTGATCGGCCAAAATTATCCTCACCACATGTTCTGCTTGTGTTCGTCCTTGATCCTATCAGGAGCCGACGTGCGAATTACAGAGCCGATATCTGCCATTCCCTGACAGATTCGGCTCGGGGGGCACCTAAACACGATGAACATGGGAACAGGTGCAGGAGGACATGTGTGCAGTGATATTGGGGCCGATAGGAGAAAATCGGCCAGTAAAAATTTTTTTTTGAACAGCCGATGCAAGGGCATCGACTTTAGAATTGAGAAGCAGCCGATGCGCAGCCATCGACTCTAGTGGAATTATGCGAGGTTTACCGAATCTCCACCAAATCCAGGCCAACTGTGGTGCCTTCTGCTTTTTCGCGGGAGTAAAACAATGGAAATTTCTTCAGCTGCTTCGAGCCGATCCGGGTTCCTCAACCTTCTTGTCGAGGATTTCCAGTCTTTGGTGCTAGTTCAGCCGTGTTGACAGAAGGGGTTGTCGGCTTTCTAAGGAGGAAAGGTGATCGGTTTTGGTACGTCCTCTCTGACATTCTCGCCTCGAGTAAGGCTCGAGGGGCAGCAGGCCTGGTGGATACTCTGTTTAAGAGCCGATTGGGGTACCATCGGCTGGTCTTTCGTCGCCACCTTCTTCACAAATGATGAGTATTAAAGAAGACCATTAGGTTTGGTTGGAAGAATTCAAAGGCTTCCCTGAAGATTCTACATTATCCACCAGATTTCAAAATCATCAGTTGAAGGATGGAGGGGTGATTTTTAAAAGGACCGATGCGTTGCTATCGGCTCATTACGCATTGGCAAAGGGGACAAATCGGCAAGATCAGTATAAGAAGAAATCGGCTAAATTAAACTCAAAGGAAATCGGCAAGATCAAATTGGGGAAAGTTCTTCATTGATAGATTTCTTACATAAAGAGCTGATTGCTCTCAAAAGGAAGTACTAGGGGATACATTGCCCCATCTACTACTACTGGTCCTATACTAGAGGTCCTATCTACGGGCCGTCGCTGCCCTCGTCGTCGCCATCGTCGCCGCTGCTCCCGGCGGGCTCGTCGTCGCTCCAATGGCCGCCGACCGGGCCCTCATTGTCCTCGTCCTCTTCGTCAGCGTCGTCGTCGTTGCTGTCGAAGTCGCTGAGGTTCCTCGGCCAGGGGCAGAACCGCTTGGCCGGCGGCTCGTCGGAGGAGGTGTCGTCCTCCTCCTCCTCCTCTTCTTCCTCCTCCACCTCCTCGGGAGAGGTGAAGTCGCAGGAGAAGCGGTCGTCGTCGCTCTCCTCCTCCGTTTCCCCGCTGGCGAGGAAGCGGAGGTCGCTCTCCCCGTCGGTCAGGGACTTGTCGTCCTCTGACCAGATGGAGAAGTCATGGCTAGACTCCTCCCCGGCCTCAATGGCGCGGCGGATGTTGGCTGCGTGGACCTCCGCCGGATTCGGTTCCGGCGTCGGCTCGCGGGAGGAGGAGGACTGGGTGGAAAGATCCGATGAGGCAGAGGAGGAAGAAGACATGGTGGCACAGGAGGGCTTTTGGAGTGCTAATGCGAAGAAGATGCGGAAATAAACTGTGCGGAGCGGTTAAATAAAAGGGGATATAGTGGAAATTCAATGCCACAGCAGTTTCCGAGGAAGTGGTGCCTAAAAAGAAAAAAAAAACTGCCAGGTCACGCGGAGAAGTTGAGAAGGCAAGGCATCATGATGACGGATACTGCAACGGTTCTGCCACGACATGACCCGACGAAGGAAAAGCAGAGTGATTTTGGAATTACCAATTCCAAAACCAGGGGGGCATGTGTTATCACCAGAATTTGACTGAGCCAGAGGTGGGCCGCGATCAAGATGAAATTAAAGAATATACATGGAAGAATTACGTGAATCGGCCTGTTATGCTGAGTTTGGGCTAGTTTGCCTTTGTATCTGTAACATATTAGGATACGTGTCGGTTAGTTAGAATTTTACCCGTGCACGGTTAGGTGCACGTCTAAGTTAGAAAGTCCCCTGGACTATAAATATGTATCTAGGGTTTATGGAATAAACAACAACCAACGTTCAACCAATAAATCAATCTCGGCGCATCGCCAACTCCTTCGTCTCGAGGGTTTCTACCGGTAAGCAACATGCTGCCTAGATCGCATCTTGCGATCTAGGCAGCACAAGCTCCACGTTGTTCATGCGTTGCTCGTACTGAAGCCTTGTTGATGGCGAGCAACGTAGTTATCATAGATGTGTTAGGGTTAGCATAGTTCTTCGCGTAACATGCTATCGTAGTGCAACCCTTGCATGTCTAGCCGCCCTCACACCTATCTTAGGTGTGGGGGCGGCACCCCGCTTGATCATTATTTAGTAGATCTGATCCGTTACGATTGCTCCTTGTTCTACAAGGATTAGTTTAATATCTGCAATAGTTAGGCCTTACAAAGGGGTGGAGGATCCAGCGGCACGTAGGGTGTCGTTCGCTAGCCCTAAACAGGATGTTTCGGGGATCAACCTCGTGTTGGTTTTTAGGCCTTGTTTAGGATCGGCTTACGATCACCGTGCGTGGCCGCGAGGCCCAACCGTGAGTAGGATGATCCGATTATGCGGTGAAAACCCTAAATCATCGTAGATCTCATTAGCTTTATCTTGATCAAGCAGGACCACCATATATTCGTGCACCTCGTACGAATCATGGGTGGATCGGCTCCCTGAGCCGATTCACAGGATAACCTGAGAGCCGATCGAGGCTCGTATTTAATGTTTACGTGTATGCCATGCAGGAAACTAAGCGAGGCATCTCCATCACCTTCCCGACTGTGTATAGGTCAGGTGGCACGCCCTTGCAATCAGCATCGGACGTGTGACCAGAAGGCTTTGCGGGCCGTCGCTCGGAGGGACCTCAGCCAGCCGCAGCTCTAGGTTGTTCCCGGCTCTACGGTGTTGCCCGTCGCTGCCCGCCGGTGGGTTTCTGACGACAACACTTTCTCTGTTGGACAAACATCAAACCACAAAAGGGTAACAACACAATATCCAAACTAGGTACGGCACCTGTTGAGCATACATGACTTTTGGCGTAAAATCACGTTAACCAACACTAGCATCATCTTGTTCTTTGCAAGGTGCTATGCTTATCAGTCTAATCCCAATACACCACCTACTTCAGGTGGCACGATGATGTCAAGTGCAGGCTCACCAGTACCAACTCTCTTGCATCAGTCTCCATTGAATGTACGCCATCTTGCAGTAGACACCATTAGCAATGCAAGCTGAAGGTGTTCTTATCCTCATATCAGGATCACATAATACAGGTGTCAAGCTTCATGCACTAGCCAACACAATAAAAAGTCCGAACTAGGATAGCTAGGAAAAAAACATGAAGATCTTTTTTTCGAATCCCACGTTGAACATCTTTTTTCTAACTAATTAGGTAAGCTCCTGCTGACAAACATATTACAGCAACTCCAGCAGTGGCTCTATATTTTGGCGCTGTGGGCTGAATGGCTGATGCTGCGCATGGAGCCGGCAATAGCTTCACCGGAAGCTGCAAACTGTGGCGGCCAAATGCAGGGCTGAAACAGCGTATTTTCAGAGGCGCTATAAATGCAGCGCCAAAAACAGAATATAATGAAAAATAGAGTGCAGTAAAACAGAAGATCAAACAAAGACTAGAAATAGACATAAAATAGGATAAAATTAGCTTGATAGATACTCCGTAGTTCATATTTTTACAAAGTAGTGCGATAAAACTAAACTAAAACTCGACATCTGACGAGTCCGGTGTCGTGCCCGACACCGGATCCGACGAGAAGAGGTCAATCCAACGGGGGTCGTCCTCGCCAATGGTGGTCGGCCCGGCGAGCTGCGCTTCGATGAAGGCCCGCTTCGTCGCCTTCTCCGCCCTCCATCGTGCGCGGTCCTCCTTCTTCGCTGCCCGCCTCGTCGCCTTCTCCGCCCTCCGTCTGCGGAAGTGCTCGTTCTCGGCGGCAACGTCCTCGGGGAAGCGGGCCGCCCACTCGCGCGCCGCGCGCTCGTCCCGCTCGGCGATGCGCAAATGGCGCTCCGTCTCGCGGCGGCGGTGCTGTTCCTCCTGTCTAACGATGTACGGCGGTGGCGCGAGATCCTCGGCCTGCTGGCGCGTCCACACGTCATGGAAATTCATCGACGATCGCGGGCGCCCGAGCCGCCACGCCACGGCGTCGTACGCGCGCGCGTCTCGTGCGCGGTCTCGTAGGTGACGAGGCCGATGCGCTCGCCGCCGTCACGTATCTCCGCGTAATACATACCTTTGGGGCGCGCGCGACGCCGCGGTACCCCGTGCTCCGAGACGCGGCAGCATCGCGAGCTCGACGCGAGACGAGGCATGGCGGCGGCGGCGGAAGCGGAGCCGCGGCGGCGATATTAGGCGCAGATGGGCAAATTTCAGCAACCCGTGTCCATCTTTTTTTTTTGGCAGGATTACGCCATGTACCACCTTCCAATTAGAAAATAGTACTGTTCAGCCTTCCCCTGTTGGGCCCAATATTTCACTTTGGGTTGCCAACGGCCATCTACATGGTAATTGCTCTCGGCCTACTTGCTCCGGCTGTCGAAGCCCAATAACTACAAATGGGCCTTTCTGCTCATGCAATTTCGGCCCTTTTCTAATGAAACACAGATCCTATGAATGGCGAAAGAAAAAAAACGCGGAGATTCTACATAAAAGTTGTTTTTATTTATTTTGAATTATTGGGTTCCAATTTTTGAAAATGCTCATGCCCAATATGAAAATCCTTGTTCGCTCCATACCCACATGGATAACGGTATTTTTAATAATTCATAAAGTGGATTTGAAATTTAAAACATATCCTAATAATTCCATGATTTAATCTATCAACTTGCAAGATCTTAGAGAGAAAAAGCTTGTATTAGTCTCATAATCCTCACCGTTTCAAAGGCGGCAGTGGATCAAAAGAAAAAAGGAAGTAGCCAGAAATTAGGGGTCAAAAATAACTCCAAGAAATGAAACTTTTATTGTTCGTAGAGGATGACATGCGGGACCCATGAGCCAGCAGCTTACTCAACGTTTCAAAGGCGGCATGAGATCGGAAGAAAAAGGCAAGTGACCAAATATCAGGAGCTAAAAATAATCCAAGAAATGAAACTTATTGTACATAGAGGATGACATGCGGGTCCCATTTTGCAGCAGCGGTTTCAGCGTTTCAAATGCGGTTTGAGATCAAAAGAAAAAGAAAGTAGCCAGAAATTAGGGGGTAAAAAAACTCCAAAAAAAGAAAGTTGATTGTACATAGAGGATGACATGCGGGTCCCATGAGTCAGCAGCTTACTCAACGTTTCCAAGGCGGCAGGGGATCAAAAGAAAAGAAAATAGCCAAAATTCAGTTGTGAAAAAAAAACCAAGAAAAGAAATTTTATAGTACATAGAGGATGACATGCGGGTCCCATGAGCCAGCAGGTTCCTCAACGTTTTCAAAGGCCGGTGGGGATCAAAAGAAAAAGGCAAATAGCCAAAAATTAGGGGTAAACAATAAATCCAACAAATGAAAGGTTTATTGTTCATAGATGCTGACATGTGGGACCCATGAGCCAAAGAAATAGCCAAGGCAAGTGACCAAAAATCAGGGGTAAAAAATCCAAGAAAAGGAACTTTATTGTTCTTAGAGGATGACATGTGGGTCCCATGAGCCAGCAGCTTACTCAACGTTTCATAGGCGGCTTGAGATCGAAAGAAAAAGGAAAGTGACCGAATATCAGGAGCTAAAAATAATCCAAGAAAGGAAACTTTTATTGTACATAGAGGTTGACATATGGGTCCCACTAATACAAGCTCTTTCGCTCGAAGATCTTGCAAGTTGATTGTACATAGAGGATGACATGCGGGACCCATGAGCCAGCAGCTTACTCAACGTTTCAAAGGCGGCATGAGATCGAAAGAAAAAGGAAAGAGCCAAAATATCAGGGTCAAAAAATAATCCAACAAAGGAGAGGTTTATTGTCCATGGAGGTCGACATCTGGGACCCACGAGCCGCCAGCGTCCTCTACGTTTAGAAGGCGACTGGGATCGAAAGAAAAAGGCAAATAGCCAGAAATTAGGGTACAAAATAACTCCAAGAAAGGAAGTGTTTATTGTTCATAGAGGCTGACATGTGGGACCCATGAGCCAGCAAAGTCTTCAACGTTTCAAAGGCGGCAGGGGATCAAAAGAAAAAGGCAAATAGCCAGAAATTAGGGGTACAAAATAACTCCAAGAAAGGAAGTGTTTATTGTTCATAGAGGATGACATGCGGGACCCATTTAGCAACAGCGGTCTCAACGTTTCCAAGGCGGCACGGGATCAAAAGAAAAAGGAAGTAGCCAGAAATTAGGGTTCAAAAATAACTCCAAGAAAGGAAACTTTTATTGTTCGTAGAGGATGACATGCGGGACCCATGAGCCAGCAGCTTACTCAACGTTTCAAAGGCGGCATGAGATCGAAAGAAAAAGGCAATTGACAAAATATCATGAGACAAAGATAATACAAAAAAATAAAAATTTATTGTACATAGAGGATGACATGCGGGTCCCATTTAGCAGCGGTCTCAACGTTTCAAATGCGGCTTGAGATCAAAAGAAAAAGAAAGTAGCCGTAAATTAGGGGGTAAAAACTCCAAGAAAGGAAAGTTTTATCGATGAGCCACAGAGTCCTCAACGTTTCAAAGACGGCAGGGGATCAAAAGAAAAAGGAAATAGCCGAAAATCAGAGGGTGAAAAAAAAACCAAGAAAATGAACTTTTATAGTACATAGAGGATGACATGCGGGTCCCATGAGCCAGCAGGTTTTTCAACGTTTCAAACGTGGCATGAGATCGAAAGAAAAAGGCAAGTGACTAAATATCAAGATCCAAAAATAATTCAAGAAAAGAAACTTGATTGTACATAGAGTGACATGCGGGTCACATTTAGCAAAGAATGCGGTATCACCGTTTGAGAGGCGGCAGGGATCGAAAGAAAAAGGCAAGTGACCAAATATGAGGTGCCAAAAAATCGAAGAAAAGAAAGTTTTATTGTACATAGAGGATGACATGCGGGTCCCATGAGCCAACAGGTTTTTCAACGTTTCTATCGTGGGATGAGATCGAAAGAAAAAGGCTATTGACCATATATAATGAGGCAAAAATAATTCAAGAAAAGAAACTTGATTGTACATAGAGTATGACATGCGGGTCCCATTTAGCAGCGGTATCACCGTTTGAGAGGCTGCACGGGATCGAAAGAAAAAGGCAAGTGACCAAATATCGGGAGCCAAAAATAATCTAAGAAAAGAAATTTTACCGTACATAGAGGATGACATGCGGGTCCCATTTTGCAGCAGCGGTCTCAACGTTTCCAAGGCGGCACAGGACCAAAAGAAAATTAAGTAGCCGTAAATCGGGTGAAAAAATTCCAAAAAAAGAACGATTTCAATTGGGCCGCATGTGGACATCTGGGCATTCGAACTATCCTGCTGGGCCTTTTGACTCGTACAATTTCAGCCCACTCCAAAACAGGATAGTTCGGATTTTTCTAAAAAAAACAGGAAAGTTCTATGCTTCGCAAAAACAAAAACAAGGAGATTCAGCATATAAATTTGTTTATGTAAAAATAAATATTTAATTTATCCGTTGAAATAGCTCGTGAGCGTAATACATCGTTTATTGTCCGCAAAAGAATCAAGATATCACATGTTTCTTGTACGGGGAGGCTGACATCGGGGACCCATGAGCCAGCCGCTTCGGTTTAAAGGCGTCAGGGGATGGAAAGAAAAATTAAAACAAAAATTTGTTGTTAAAAAATCAAAGAAAAGAAACATTTTCGTTACGAGAGGATGACATGTGGGACCCATGAGGCAAGCAACATCCTCGCCGTTTATTGTTCATAGAGGCTGACATGTGGGACCCGTGAGCCAGCAGCGTCCTCAACGTTTTAAAGGCGGCAGGATATCGAAAGAAAAAATAAGCCAAAAATCATTTGGTAAACAATATCCAAGAAAAGAAACATTTACCGTTCTGAGAGGATGACATGCGGGACCCATGAGGCAGCAGCATCCTCAACGATTCCAAGGCGGCAGGGGATCAAAGAAAAAAAGGAAATATCCAGAAATTAAAAATGGGTTCAAAAAATCCATCAAAGGAAACTTTATTGTTCATAGAGGATGACTTGTGGGACCGACCTCGCCAACATTGGCCCTCATCGTTTCAAAGGGGCGGAGATCAAAAGAAAAAGGCAAATAGCCAGAAATTAGGGGTCAAAAATAACTCCAAGAAAGGAAACTTTTATTGTTCGTAGAGGATGACATGCGGGACCCATGAGCCAGCAGCTTACTCAACGTTTCAAAGGCGGCATGCGATCGAAAGAAAAAGGCAAGTGACAAAATATCATGAGCAAAAGATAATCCAAGAAAAGAAACTTTATTGTACATAGAGGATGACATGTGGGTCCCATTTAGCGAATGACCGGTATCACCGTTTGAGAGGCGGCTGGGGTTCAAAAGAAAAAAGAAATTGCCAAAAATCAGAGGGTGAAAAAAACCAAGAAAATGAACTTTTATAGTACATAGAGGATGACATGCGGGTCCCATGAGCCTGCAGGTTCCTCAACGTTTCAAACGTGGCATGAGATCGAAAGAAAAAGGCAAGTGCCCAAATATGAGGTGCCAAAAAAAACTCCAAGAAAAGAAAGTTGATTGCTCATAGAGGATGACATGCGGGTCCCATTTAGCTGCAGCGGTCTCACTGTTTGAGAGGCGGCAGGGGATCGAAAGAAAAAGGCAAGTGAACGAATATGAGGTGCCAAAAATAATCCAAGAAAAGAAAGTTTTATAGTACATAGAGGATGACATGCGGGTCCCATTTAGCAGCAATGTATCACCGTTTGAGAGGCGGCAGTGGATCAAAAGAAAAAAGAAATTGCCAAAAATCATAGGGTGAAAAAAAACCAAGAAAATGAACTTTTATAGTACATAGAGGATGACATGCGGGTCCCATGAGCCTGCAGGTTCCTCAACGTTTCAAACGTGGCATGAGATCGAAAGAAAAAGGCAAGTGAAAAAATATCAGAGCCAAAAATAATACAAGAAAACACAGTTTTATAGTACATAGAGGTTGACTTGCGGGTCCCAATTAGCTGGAGCGGTATCACCGTTTGAGAGGCGGCAGGGGATCGAAAGAAAAAGGCAAGTGAAAAAATATCGTGAGCCTAAAATAAATCAAGAAAATTAAGTTTTATAGTACATAGAGGATGACATGCGGGTCCCATTTAGCATCAGCGGTATCACCGTTTGAGAGGCGGCAGGGGATCGAAAGAAAAAGGCAAGTGAAAAAATATGAGGAGCCAAAAATAATTCAAGAAAAGAAAGTTTTATAGTACATAGAGGATGACATGCGGGTCCCATTTAGCAGCAGCGGTATCACCGTTTGAGAGGCGGCAGGGGATCGAAAAAAAAAGGTAAGTGACCAAATATGAGGTGCCAAAAATAATTCAAGAAAAGAAAGTTTTATAGTACATAGAGGATGACATGCGGGTCCCAGTTAGCAGCAGCGGTATCACCGTTTGAGAGGCGGCAGGGGATCGAAAGAAAAAGGTAAGTGACCAAATATGAGGTGCTAAAAATAATTCAAGAAAAGAAAGTTTTATAGTACATAGAGGATGACATGCGGGTCCCAGTTAGCAGCAGCGGTATCACCGTTTGAGAGGCGGCAGGGGATCGAAAGAAAAAGGCAAGTGACCAAATTTGAGGTGCCAAAAAAAACTCCAAGAAAAGAAAGTTGATTGCACATAGAGGATGACATGCGGGTCCCATTTAGCAGCAGCGGTCCCAACGTTTCCAAGGCGGCAAGGGATCAAAAGAAAAAGGAAGTAGCCAGAAATCAGGGGGTCAAAAAAAATCAAAGAATAGAAAGAATTTTGGTTCATAGAGGATGACATGCGGGACCCATGATCCTGCATCGTAAACGGCTCGATCGGAGAACGTTGAACGAGATGGCGCGATCGAGAAAAAAAACAATGCCAGAGAGGCTGCCATCTGGGCCCTACATCCCTCGGCGGTGCGGATTTGCGTTGACTCGGCCGGCGAACCCGAGATTTCGAGATGCACCACGTCCCGGGCCACCATACGCGACGTTTTGGCCGCTTTCGTCGGGCTAGGTGGCCTCAAAACGAGAAAAAAAAAGTTTTGACATGCACCACGGAGGGACCAAAAATCGTCGGCCATGGTACACCAGCAACCACGGCGCGACTTCAACTTCGTCGGCCATGGCAACTTTTCTTGTAGTGCATGGCCGAGCATTCACAGTTGGCGCAGACAGATGAGGGGAGCCCAAAGGTATGATGGCCTACATGACAAACACTAGCAGATCTATAAACTAGCACTACCACATGGACATCCTTAAGCACTAGCAGATCAATGAACTACCACATGGACATCCTTAAGCACTAGCAGAACAATGAAGTATCCGTACCACATCAATGTACAACGAGATAAGTAAAAGCGGCCTTACAGTCAAAGGAGCCACACGCAGCACCGAAGTCAGGGAAGCAGGGGACTCTGGCGAAGATGCAGGCAGCACCACCATCCTAGTGGAAGAGTCAACGGCGAGAACGATCCCCGTCGTAGAGTCAAATGGAACCTAGAAAACCTCCACAACCTCCACCGGCGACGAAGGAATGTCCTACAATGGATTCGTTCAGACCCGGTTGTGTACCCAAAAGATCTAGATCTAAGGCTAGGGTTTACAGAAGCTTACCACAAACGAAGTCATGGACGCAGAGGAAGAAGACGACCATCCGCGCCTAGTAGTCGCCACCACAACCGTTGTCGCCACCGCAAGCCTCGCCGACAGTGCAGGTGAGGTAGAGTCGGCCATGTCGCAAGATCGACAACGGTGGATGAGCTCGAAATGGGGGGAAATTAGGGATTTCGATTTGCCGGTGAGAGAGTCGCCCCTATATACGGTGGCGAAAATTCAAGCACGATGACCGAATTCATCCCGCCGAGATTTCATCCTCCCGCGCGAGCTTCCGCCATCTCCCGCGGTGGCTCTACGAGGACGTCGCGTTCTCCACTTCTGCGGAAACGGGGGTAGCTCGCTAGAAACGGTCGAACCGAATGTTCCTCCAAGACCTAGCCCGAGGATGCTTTGAGAAACAGTTCGTACAAGAACGCGGCCTCGGCCAGTAACCAAACGGACAAAATAAAGCTAGGCCGTTGTTGACGACTGTGGCCTTGTTGTTATCAAGGGGCCACGGCGTCATTGTTGGTAGGCTCACATCCTCACAACACACCAACCCAATGAAAGAACACTCTCAAAACCGAATTCAGGAAGGTGAAGTACATTAGGCGGTCATACAAGATACAGAATCCGTGAAGAAACAGGTTTCCTAACAATTGGGGGAAATGTGAATGGTCACTTTGAAATTGAAATTATAAGAAATAATCAATGCCCCTGTATTGATATTACAAGCTCCATGATTCCATCACAACGGGAATTCATCCCCTTATCATCTACTGGAGATGACCAAAAGTTTGTGTTCCTCCCAAATGTTCAACTAGAATCTTATCTTTAAATCTAACCGAACCTATAGGGGAAAGACAGGCCTTTCCCCCAGTAAAAAAAATAATCAGAATCAAGCTGCTTCCCGGGAATGATCCAGTCACTTCCTCTTGGACTCTTGGACAGCTCTATATGGAACTCAAAAGAAAACCATGTGACTGGCTCAAAATACACCATCTCCAACAACTCCCTGATTTGCCATACCAGGGATAAAACTACCCTTCTCGCCAGGAGCAGCTGCCAAAAAAAGAACTGTCCCTCTGTTCCTTTCCCATGTTTACCCATAGTACATGTATAAGCTGTTGGCTGCAGCACAGGCAATTAGATTTTCTGCCGGGTGCCATGCCAAATGGAGCAGTTTTGTGCTCAAGTCGTAGGAATTCCCATTGGCATCTATTCCAGTGTTCTCTGCACCAGAATAAGGTTTACATTATAAATAGCTGCGGTACCTCCATAGCTCAAGTACTTAGCATATTTGAACATGAAGCTAACCTCGTCTAACATTCCTTGTCATAGATCTCACAGGCCGTGCAGGATTCTGGGCCTGCCTCCTGCACAAGTAGGAAAAATAATAAAATCAAGAAACAGTTGGAACCACTGCAACAATTTATTTTACAGGCAAACATAGTAGCAGCTAATGCACACTGATTTATATGAATATGCATCGTTTGCTACAGTACACTTTGCTTGCTTCCACCATTTCTCTGTAAATAGGATTTACCTTGTAGGGTTTCGAGTTGCTTCAAGCGTTGTTACCTCACTGTCACCAGCACCACAATTGAACACACGGAAAATGTTGCTGAAGGAAAACAGATCAAGAAACCATCAGTTCCTGAAGGAAACTAAATAGTACCACAACTCAGCTGCGCACACCAAACTACCTGTAAGAACCAGTTGCTACTCGCAACCCATCTCCACTTTGACAACACTCAAATTTGTCAAAAATTGAATCATTTTCATATAAATCACATAACTGCAGTTTCAGAAAGAAACACGTTGAATTAGGGTTACTCCAAGTAAATTTGTTTGTTGTCCATTATATTCAAAGAAATAGCGATCATTTATCTTAAGAGTGGATTAAATTACCTTGGGCCTTAAATACTCGTGAACCTGGAACGTCGCAACTGGACCAGAATCCATATTAACATCCCATAGCTGTAACAGCAGGTAAAAAAAATCTAATGAAAAGCACTGAGCTGCAGAAGTGCAGATATATAACACTTACATAGCTACATGTAACAGAATACTGTAAAGCCTCTAAAGCTGTAGTTTACAAGCTGAAATAAAATATTAAGTACACCAAACAATGTAAACAAAGATATAGACAACAGTGATGATGCATTTATTGGTCATTTTAGGACTATGATTGATATTGATCGAATTGCATCTGAAGAAGTACATGGTGCAATGCAAATATTTATGAACAGTCACCCCAAGCAAAAACAAATATAGATCTTCGGAATATCAGCAAGCGTAGAAAATAAAAATAGCTCACATGTTAATTTGGTTAGGTTGTATCAGAGGTTACAATGTAAAAGGAAACAGCGGCGTGGGGTCAACAACACAAAAACTGATCAACTAAATTGCAGTGGCCCTGGCACTCCAGAAGTTTCAGGAACAAACCTTCAGAGTCATGTAGTCGCGACTAAGAATATGTCTCCCATCCATGGAGAACTTTATGTCTGAAATTGAGGCTATAATCTCAGTAAAAAAGGATCTTGAACCCGCTGACTCATGCTGCTCAAAGCTACAACATTAAACAGCAACATCTATAAAAAGTTAAAAACAGTGCAAAGCAAGATGATCAATTTGAGGCAGAACTGACGAATCAATGTCCGTCATCTGTTCTTCTAAACAAAGTACTGTATGTAGAAATAATAAAATGAGCAACTATCAAATGAAAGCTCACAGTTTGGAATGAGTATCACAAAGAGCTGATTGCCGCAGGTCAACAAGTCGAATGGAGCCCTTTGAGCTACTATATGCCAACGTATTACAGTGAGAAGGATGGAACTCCGCAGATGTTATAACCTCTGCAAATCACAAACATGACAACCAGGAACATGTTATGAAACCACATCAAAAATTCAAACATGTTAAAGTACGAGGTCAACTAGGAAAGACCAACTATCAACTCATGTTTAAAGTAAGAACTGCACATCCGTCTCGCTTAGAACAATTTTAGTTCAATATTTTCATTTTATCATTTACATAAAAGGAAATAATATTACCATAATGCAGTAATGTATAAATACATGTAGCTACAAACAATGTCTCATGAGCACTAGACTAGTCACATCACTTCACTTAGCCTATTGCCATAGCTGTATAGGAGGGTATCGTTTTCCAACTAAGTGACTTGAGGTTGTAAATGTTTTTGTCTCAAACATATAAAGCTATAAAGGTATGCCCCTAATAAGCACATCTAGAAGCTATACCAGTGAGATCCTCCATGTTTGTTGGCTTAACGTCAACAATATTGAAACTTTGATTGCTGATTTCCAAATTCCAAAGATTTATCCGTAAATCATCTGCTGATATGAACGTCTCACCATCACTGCAAACAGAAGGACAGGAAGCAGTATATGTTACTACATAAAAATGGACAGGTTTTAGCTCAGTTAAATATATATGAGGTGCATAGCAGTTATATATAACCCTAGTGACAACCTTGAATGAAGGTGGGAGATCGTGTATTAAACTAGAGGATTGTGTGCATCAACAAAGATGTACATCATGTTAGAATATGTGCACGCGCACAAAACCATGCAAAAAAATGAACAGATATGCACTGTACAATTAGATCATACTTTTGTGTAGAGCCCATTTAATCATATGATTCATATCACTGCGTGATTTTTTGCAGGTGTCACATGTTCTAACATGTAGTACAAATGATTTTGTTTACATCTTTTCAGCATGCGCAAGTAACTATTCCTTAACTCATGCACCCACCATGCCTGTACAAAATTAACTCATTAACTGATCTCAAGTATAATGATGCAACTTCTTACATACAGCCCAACCACATAAAATTCTACATATTAAAGTATACATGCAAGTGGGCCAATATTAGGGTACCCTCTACCCTCTTTAGTTCAAAAAATGAACTTATTTTTCTGATGACATCATCATTTTGCAAAAGTTAGTGTATGGGTACCCTAATATTGACCCACTTGCATGTCTAGATGAAAGTCACAGAAGTCATGAGTAATGTCGAAACCTGTTATTTGAAATGGAATTGATGTGGTAGTCGTGTGCATGAGCATAGACTCTACGACAATTTGCAGCGAGACTGGTTTCTTGGCTTGTAACCTGTTGTATAGGAAAGGTTAGGTAAATGTAGCAAAACAAAAATCTATAGGTAAAATCAGCATAATGACAGATGTCTGATATGAGTGTGAACCATTTTAAGATCGTGTGCAGCTCATTAAGAATTCCAGAAATGAGCAGTGATATGTCTCCGGCAAATTTATAAAAATAAAATAAACAGATTTGAGTTGAGTACAACTACCACAGGCATACGAAGTAAAGCAAGTCCACCAGGCTTTAAAATGCCACCATTTGGAACATGTGTGCTTGGGCCACCATTCACATGAGCATTTGAAGTGTTCATATTCATCTCACATATCTTTTTAACCTTCTTCTCTTGGACCTATACAAAGTAGCTCGAGTAAGTACAAATTTGTTGTCAGATACGCCATACTTATGATATCAAATAAATAGACCTTGAAATGAATAGGTAAATAAAGCAAGTCCAAAATGTATTCATGCAGAGAAACGTCAAAAATGAGAACATAAAGAACATCACAATCATCAATAAGTTGCACAAAAATATGTACGTGAAGCAGATATATACACCGAGCAGATCAGCCAAAAAAATACCATAGAGGAAAATTTATTTAAATTAACACATACAAAGGGTTTTCAAGAAATTGCAAGCTAGAAGGAGTGGGACTATAATAGGAAATGTTCATTGTTGTCGATCAATGAGGCATACCTTCCAAAACTTTATTGTTTTGTCATTTGTGGACAGAAGAAACGACGCACCATTTGTTTCTTGGCACCACTTTATCTTGTTAATCTTCTCTTCAATTTCCAAGCTTTTAAGGTAATCGAACTATTTCCATAACAACGTGAGTTGGTCAAGTTGCAGGTACATCAGAAAACCAAAGCTGCCACTTAGCAATTAACGAAGGTATACCTCTGGTTCATGGCTTTGGAACTCAGTTTTGTAACGAAATTCTGGATGCCTGCTGATAGAATAATCAGCTTTCTCAGCCTCTTTTCTGGAGACATGCTAAAGAAAAACAGAAACAGAAAATGTTGAGTCATCAGAGCACACCAATAAATCCCAGAGGTAATATATTTTTATCGCAAAACAAAACTCAATTCTATATACATACATCTTTGGCATCTGTTCTTTCAAACAAAACAACTCGTCCCCCTCTGTCCCCAGTGGCAAGATGATGTCCTGTTTTATTGAACTCTATTGCCGAGATGATGTCAACTGCAGAGAAGAATAAGAAAAAATACTAAGGTTAAGTACTTAAGTTAATATGAATCCATAGCATATCATGGCATTATGCCACTCTATAGTTTGTTTGATCATACAAGAAGCAATGGGAATAAGCATGTATAACAACAAGCAAGCATGCATACTAATTAGTTTTACTAACAAGCACATATACAAACAAGCTTTAAAGCCTAAGAAGCTGGCACGCAACTGGGATAAAAGGTACCAAGAATAGTGTGGCTTTCATCAAACACTTGCAAGCCTTCAGTAGCTTTAAAGCAGTCAATGTCAGTGCTACGCATCAGCTGTGGGGTCAATTGACATCACATGTTTTTTTGAAAAATTGCTGCAGTGTTCATATATACACCAAAGTCCATCATTTGTGGAAACTTATGTAGAGGGTAACCTCACAGATTTTGGTTCAAGCACTGTCACTGAAGCAGCATATTGACTAATAACAATTTTAATTCAGCAGAGTAAATCAGACAATAAAACTGAGGCTCAACATTACCCACTAGGCCACTACTAAATGACTGTTAAACTAGGTGCTAAGGATGAACCTAATGGAAATAAGAAAATGAAAGCTTGATAGAGCAAGCATTTGAAAATCCATGTGACTAGCAAATATGATTGTCAAAAATAGAGAGTGAAATTGATAGCGAACAAAGAAACACAGGCAATATTTCTGTTTCTATCAAAAGATTGACCTTTCAGGTGAATGTCTAGTGCCTAGTGATATTGCAGCAAAGCTAAATTAGGGTGGGCGAACGATAAACAACTACTAAATCGAAAAATGATGGATTCCAATGCTATCAACGTTTAACTGCATCAGGTATCAGAGAGATGGAAACCCAATATCGCCAGACAAGCAACACGAATCAGGCATCGATGAATCCGACCGAGGCATGTGCATCATGAATTGTGTGTCGGGTTTTTTTTATCATCCGCTTTGCATCTCAATAGTTTTTCAGCTAGCGCCCACATCCGATGCGCATCGTTCAACGGACTATAAAGCTGTAGCCTAGCTCTATTGTGGTGTTCCCTTATTTCATAGCACGAAGCCTACAGAAGTAGAAGAACAGACACATCATAACTGTTCCACGCTTACCGCAGCACGACATGCATTGTCGGGCCAACGCCAATTGCCAGGCTACTTACGCGTCTACAAAACCCAACCAGGGCGTTGAGGTAGACTCGTACAGAACACACTCTACCGTAGTGTCACCAATGGAATGACCTTGACTGCTCCACCGAATGACACGGCGCTACGCATCTGCTAGTGAAAACTAGCTACGGAGCATCAGCAGCAGGGGTGCATGACTGATCTGGCAGAGATACAAGCAAGAGGTCCCCAATACCCAAGCATCGAGCAAATTGGATGCTCGATCCGCGCAGGAATCCCCCAGCCATGGCATCATAAGCACCCATTGACGTGTCCTAACCTCGCACCCAGCCCGGGAGCAGAGAAGCGGTAAGATCCAGCTGGGTAGCAGCAGCGACGACGAAACCAAAGGCAAGGAGGAGGAGAGGGGTTGGATCGGTACCGTCCTGGACGTCCTCGCCTGCCCCGCGCTCGCCGAAGACCTGGGAGAACCTCCAGTCGAGCGGCGGCTGCGGGGTCGGGGCCGATGCCTCCGTGGGCTCGGGCGTCGCCGTGCCGTTCATCGCCTCCGGCTCTGGATCGGATGCGTCGGGGGCGCGAGCGGGGAGGGGAGCGGCTGGAAGCGGGGCGGGATCGGTGGCGGGGTTGGCCGGCGAGTGCGAGAGGAGAGGGCGATGGTGGTGCGCGGCGCGGCGGGTGTGGCGAGGCCGGCGAGGGTTTGGGGTTCAATGGGGCGAAATGCCCAATAAGAAAGGGAAGGGGGATTGGGAGGTGGTGGGGTCCGCTCCGGATACGACGACAACCCTGAGGCAGAGGGGAAGCAAGACAAAGGAGACCAAAAGAAAGAAATTGTTTTCCTTTTTCTCTCGCGACGAAATATGATGCAGCCATTCTTGGCGTCATCGCGTACTACGCGTGCCCGGCACCTCCTTTTTCGTTCATCGTTCATCCCTCCGCCGCGCGACGAGAGGAGGAATTTATTCAATTTTATGCTTAAATTTTGGTTTAAAATGTGTCTATTTTGAGCTACCATTCCATACTCAAATTTGTGCGTAGGTCCACCTAGCAACTACCAATGCCGCTTCGCCTTTGGCGCGCGGCATCAGTATCGGCCGCTTCACGTTATGTGCGGGGCATCAATGGAACGTGTGCCCGTCCTTTTTAAGACAAGCGGTCGCGCCCTAGTCCCCACAACGCGCTCGCCATTGTCACTTTCATCCAATTTTGCCACATGCCACCATTAACCACATCGACATCAAAGCCATGGTCATGTCCCGGTTCTAGGAGAAGAGCAAGCACGACCACGAGGCGGGGTTCTCGCGCTCCGGCGGCCTTCATCAGTGCAACCGCCAATACGTCCTCGTCGACGTGACATGGTCGCTTTGGCAGACAAGGACGCTGGCAGGTTTGTTCGATGTCCACCTCCCCTCGCGCTTGCACCTCAACGTGCGAAGGGTGTCGGTGTCGCCGGTGCCACGTGAAGATCGGAGCAGCGCCGTGAGATTTGGCGGTGGCGGGCACACTAACCATCTGATCTACGGGAAGACCCCACCTACACCCTCAACTTGCCGACGTGGGACACATTCCCCCATGGGAATGAGACCCGACAACCTGTGACGTCGTGCCACCTTGCTGGGCGACGAGGAGTGGGACTACAGCAAGGCGGGCATGGCCGCGGCCATGAAGGAGGAGGAGGAGGAGCAGTTCGTGAGCAGCGACAACATACCGGACGAGGAGCCGCGGGACTACACCATCAACTACCTCGGCCTCTTCTCATGGGAGCATAAGCACCTGGTGGCCGTGAAGGAGGAGGAGCTCCCCGCCACGCCACTAGACCTGGACAATGACGAAGCCCTCAGGTTGGGCATCACCTCGTCGTTGGAGGCCCTGGTCGAGTGGCAAGGCCTGATCGTTTAGTTGGGAGGAGTTCGCGCTTGCGGCGGGAGGACTTGCCACGACACCGCATACTCCACCGGTCGGACGTCACCATGGGCAGGGTGGCCCATGCCTGCACAACCGCCAAGGCCTCCAGCGCCAACACCCCCAGCTTCGCCGCCATTGGTGCCCTAGCCGTTTCTTTGGGATCCGCTAGCGTTTGTCAACATGGCCGCCACCGACGACGATGAGTAGGCCGCGCGGTCGGCGCAAACCTTAGCTAGGGTCTTATCAGTTTTTTATTTCAATGTCATTTTTATGTTTTCTCTATGTAATTAAAAATAAGTATGTCGAGATTTATCCTCGGTCAGGGACCAGGATAAGGCCACACGTCTACCAGCGGAACCAAACATATTTTATATCGGAAATGAATCTGCCCGCTACTATAGAGATGCTCTAATCAATCGCGTTGTCACGTTTCTACTGCTACGGACAGCGCTGCGGTACGTGAAAACCGAAAAAAAGGTGCATTCCTACCGGACCGTGAAGCGACACACATGGAGCGGAGATTTTGTGCAAGTGTAACGCTACACCCACACGGTGTTAGCTTGTGGAAAGCGACAATACGCATGAGAATGATTGTCGCACGGCGGCGGTATGTACGAGTAGTTGGTGGACGGGTGGCGGGGAATAGTGGATGCTGATGCTGATGCTATGGCCGTTGTATTTTTCCCTCGATGATCTAGATCGAACCCTGTGCGCCGGGAAAGCGTAGCCAAGATGTCGCCGTCGTTGTAGTTTCTAGCAAGAAAAGAGTTTCCCCGGTCTTTTGGGTTAAAGTATTCCGGCTGTCAATTAAGCGTGGTTTGCAGGTAGGTTACAGCTGTATCCGAGTACGATATTACCACGTCCTGTGACGAAAATTTTAAGATAGCAACGTTTTGGGGAGACTGACATGACATCAATCCGCATTACCAAACGCCACGCAGAATCTTATGTCAGCTTATTTCTAATCACATTTCTTTTCATCTTAGATATAGCCATATAGGTGTGACATTGACGTTCGAGTCACTCACCAAGCTTTAGCAAGTCCCTCATGCTTAAATTAATTGATTTATCTTAAAAGCACATATGTACTAGATATAGCATGTGGTTGCGCCAACTAATTTAAATCGCAGGAAGTATCTTAATACGGTTCCTAAGTATGTACACATATGTCGTCGTGGTGAAACAGCAGATGTCAGAGGATGACTTAAGTTGTGGCCGAATGTGCGCTAGAAGATTCGGGTGAGGGTTTGTGTAAACAAGGGAGAGAGATGAGAGAAACCGGTATGTATTCCTTAACTTGGCCCTTGGGCAGAGATAGAAGATGTACAGTACAAGCTTCCTTCTACAGTCTAATTTTCTCTCTAGGTCCAACTGTCCCGCGCAGGGGTGTGCCCCCTCTCCTTATATATGGGAGAGGGTAGCTTACAAAGGAAGAAACCCTAATAGAATTTAAGATGATCTAAGCTACTTTATAAAGCTACTTTAGCCCACCTGACGCCGGTTATGACTTTAATCAGGGAGCGATGACCTCCGCCGGTATCTTTTACGTCATCTTCTGCTTTGGCGCCAGGGCTTCGCTTAAAGCTGAAGTGCTTTGCTCATCCTTGTCCTCTAGCCTTGATGGAATCTTTGACCAAAGTGCCGACAGGCTACAGTGACCCCTGGTTCCGGTTGCCGGTACCTTTACCTCTGGTTCCGGTACCTTGGTACTTAGCGATACAAACCTCTCTTTGCCTAGATTCCGGTATACCCCTCTTTGGATACTGGTTCGTATCAGCTTTGCTCAGTTGAACTGAAGTTTAGAATCCAGATCTTTGATCCGGTTTAGCACTACCATATTATCGCTTTGGCCTACCGGGGGCCATTTCCCCGACATTAGTCCCCGAAGCTGGTATAGCCTGGCGGATTCTATCCAACAGGCCATGCCAGGTTCCTACTCCAAACGTACCGGATTAACCCTTCCGGTTTCCATTTAAACTCATCCGGCACCTTGCTGAATCCACTTAGCCAAATGTCCTCCATCGAAACATCTCCGGCTTCTCTTTGCCGGTTTCTTTGTCTTTAAGGCTCGCCTCGACGAAGTCGAGAATATCCCGAAGTCCGTGTCTGTCAGAGACATGCACACTGTAACTGGCGCGCCAGTGTCAGACGTCCAATCCTTCGACTCCCACGCGTAGTTAATGTGCCACACCTGATCCCTGTGGTCCTCTGTGTGGCATCCTCCCGCGGCGCGTGTATTTCGGTGCCACGTGGCGGCCCACGAGGCGAAGCGCAGCGGGCCTGGCCGTTCTCGGCCCACGATCCCCTTCTCTATTTAAGGGTGCGACGGTTCCTCGTCGCCCCCCACGCTCTCACTTCGTCTTCCAGCCCCTCTCTGCGCACTCCGCCGCTCGAGCTCCCCACGCCGCCGTTCGCCGCCGCGCCCAAGTTTCCCCGGCGAAACTCCGTGGGAGTGCACGGCGGAGCCTGCTCGACCTTCATCGTCGAGATTGCGCAGCGCCGCTCTTCCTCGGCCCAGGGACGCACCACCGTGCCTGACTCTTCCTCGCCGTTCGCCGCCATCGACCGCCTCCTCGTCGAACTCCGTCGAAACCTTGGGCCCGTCGAGCCTCAGTACTTCCGCCGCAGATCTCGCATTTCCTTCCTCTTGCTATTCATCCTTGGCGCAATATGGTATTTATTCCCTCTTTCTTTTCGTTTTTCTTTCTTTCGTAGATCTTCGGGAAGAAGTAGGTTCGGGGAAACCTGTTTTTAGCCACCTCCAAAACTTAGTGAAAAATGTCTTCTGAAGAAACCGGTGGGCTGCCTTCCGGCGGGACCCAATTTAGCAACTCCCCCGAGATTTCCTTGGGGGAGGAACAATCCGTCGCCCAAGAATCCGACGGGCTCGACGAAGAGCTCGCCCGGATGGAAGAAGAATCTGGCGCCCCGGATGAAGATACCGGGCGGGACCAGGAAGCTAGCAGCTCAGGCTTCCGGCGCGAACTTGCCGGTATACACCCGCGGGGCCTGGAAGGGCTCTGATGTAAATCAAGCCAAGATCGACTGGCTCTACCGGTCCCGGAGGATTCTGGAGGAGGTGATGTACCGGATCCCTGGCGACGAGCTGGAGCCTGCGCCCAGGCCAGGCGAAGTCGTGGTGTTTGCCACCCATTTTGAGCGCGGCTTCGGCCTCCCTGCATCGAATTTCTTCCGGGAGTTCCTGGACTTCTACGAGCTCCAGCCTCACCACCTTCCCGGCAACGCCATCTTCTACCTCTCCTCTTATGTTTCTTTCATGGAGGCCTTCGTTGTCTTTGATATGTGTGTAGGTTTTATGGATGATTATGAATAAATAAAGGCAATAGAAGCAAATAGGACATACCATGGAGGAGCTACATGCATGAGACTTTTTAGCCATTTGAGGAGTGGAAAAGGCTAATCTTTTTCCATCATATCAAAATAAAGATCCAACACTATGGCATTGTAGCTCTCGTCCATACGAGTCCAACGAGCCAAAGAATATCTCATCGGAGTTCGTATGAAGAAATGACGGCCAAAATACCGAAGCAACTTAAAGTTTGGCGACCATTGGTACGGCGAGAATCCGGGCGTACGTCCCAGCCATACCATGGGTTCCAAGCAAAGGAAACCTCGCGAACCTCCATGTTTCTTCACTGAGTAGGTCATTGGGGCAATATTGGGGGCTAAGGAGGACTCTCCTAGGCCTATATAAAGGAGTTGGGAGCCAAGGGAGAAGACATCACTCATCCGTGCCGCAACGGCAGAGCCCTTCCGCTCCACCACCACCATAGCCGCCGCCACAAGATCTCCACCATCACCACCACACCATTCAAGGGAGAAGAAGAGGAGACTTGGGAGAAGGAGGAACCGACATCGATCTCCATCAACACCATCATCATCTACGCACCCTCCATTGATTCCCTCTTTAATTTTTTTTATAATCTCAACCCTTTTGTGGATTGCAATTGTACACATTTCATACCATTGCAATGATCAGGCCTTGTATCCCTTTATAGGAGCAAAAAAAATCATACCACACAGATTTTACCTCTTCAGGAGCAGAATTGCCAGCCCAACCATCACAAGTAGTCGAATGTGCCCTAACAGGAAGAAGAATCTTCCACTAAATTGAACATCAAATTCACAGCTCTCTCCCGGATAATCTTGCCATGAAAATAATATCGGGGTAAAGATGGGTCGTGGTAGACAATAAGCTCATTTTCTTTCCTCAACCACTCACATATCAACTTCGCCTCGTTAGCAATACCCTAGAAGCAATCATAGTTAGTAACCATAAGAGTGTCAGCAACCGAAAATGAATATCAAAATTACGTTCATAAGATATGCGCTTTTGTAATTCATAAGACGTTTTGGTAGAGGCAGACACATACCACCATGGCACCAGCAGCTGCAATAGATCTGTGACCTCCGTAGTTCATAAGACATAAGGCACACATCCGGATTAAATCACTCAACTGGATGTCATCGGGTCCAGCATTGAGCTCCAGCATCTGATACATCAACTCAGCTTCGTTGCCAATACACTAGAAAGCATTGTTTTAAAATTGCATACGATTTCCGATTCAGAATACAACAACTATACTACAAAAAGAAAGTGATGAGAGAGTGTGCATGCTGAGCTTGAAGCCAATAAAAATTATCCACGTGGGAAACCAACAAGGTTGCACTCTTCTAGACATTACATGATATTCTAAATGGGAAATCTAGTAAATTTGCTAAACACTTGACCGTTGGAATTGTGCGACAAACTCACAAACACATCATAAAATGTGCGGTACACGATGACTTTGAACTTGAATAATAAAAATGGATTCACAAAAAAATTGAGAACCTAATCTTTATATAACATCAGTTTTGAAAGTCAAGAAATAGTCCACTGGAACTGTTTCCAGAATTACAGGAAAGAAACCTAATCAGAAAACGAGAAGAATAAGTACTGATAGCTATTATTATTGTATTTTTTGACCTAAAGGTGAAATAACAGGTTGTTAATATAAATTGAGAGAACTTTTTTCAATATTTCAAAGGTTATATTGATTCTTCAAACCACCATGTACTTGTTCAATAGGATTCAGCAGATGTTATGGGGCTGCTAGGGTTTGGGAGGGAGAGAGAGCTGCGAGGGCGCGAGAAGGCCGGCCGGGGGCCTTTTGCCCACGGCCGGGCAAGAGGGAAGGGATGTCCTTCTTAATTCTTGCTTGATTAGATTGATACATCTCCTCTCCATATATAGAGAGGTTTACTTGACTCCCAAGCAAGGCTTACTTGACCCCTAAGCAAACCATAAGACTAACGGGCCCAGACCCATGACGTACTCTAACACTACACCCCACCTGGACATGTAGCTCGTCCTCGAGCTGCAACCTAAACAAACAATGACTCGACACAACACAACCCTAACACCTAAATACGAGCCTTTTACATCTCGGCTTGTTTTATTACTCTCAACCTGAAATAGACTAGGACG
The DNA here is from genome assembly GCF_019359855.2 of Lolium perenne. Classification (NCBI taxonomy): domain Eukaryota; kingdom Viridiplantae; phylum Streptophyta; class Magnoliopsida; order Poales; family Poaceae; genus Lolium; species Lolium perenne. The sequence goes on along the minus strand of NC_067246.2, from coordinate 185,221,716 downwards.
CTTTATTGTTGACCCCTAAACATGAAGTGGACACCATCCGCCCGTCGGACGTGCACCTGTACAACCACCTGGATCCCATGGAAACCAGCGGGACAAAAGGAGCCCGCGCGGCGGCCGGCGGCGGAATGCAGTGGTGCTACGCGGTGTGCTCCTGTCGGTGACACCATGCCTTCTCCCCGCCGGATGACTATCGATGGCGCGGACTTTGAGGTCGCTGCCCGCGGGAAAAACAGCATGTCCGCCGCCCGTGGGGGAAACCGCACGCCCAAGATCCCCAACGCAGCGGACGAGATCGAGGTCCGTTGCGCAACGAAGCGCAACTTGGAGGAGCTGCAGCTGCAGATCACGCATCTCTCGCACACGCCGACGCACTAGGAGGCCGCGCGCAGCAGCCTGCAGCCTCACCGCCGCCGACACATGGCGGATAGCGATCCAAGCCGGAAGCGGTGACGGCGACGGAGGGAAATGGACCTGGTGGAAGGGCATCCCGGGCGGTGTCGATGTATAGCCCGGGGCCAAGGTCGCTCCCACACCGCCGAAAGGCAGGGACGGCGTCGGTGGCGGCAGCAGCCGCTGTTGCCGTGTTGGTAGCGACGGCAGCAGCTGCTGCTGTTGCAGCTGCCCACCGAATGGCAGGGATAGCGTCGGTGAGGACAGCAGCTGCAGCGGCGGCGTTGTTGGCGGCGGCAGCTGTTGCTCTGATACCAAATGTTATGGGGCTGCTAGGGTTTGGGAGGGAGAGAGAGGGCTGCGAGGGCGCGAGAAGGCCGGCCGGGGGCCTTTTGCCCACGGCCGAGCAAGAGGGAAGGGATTTCCTTCTTAATTCTTGCTTGATTAGATTGATACATCTCCTCTCCATATATAGAGAGGTTTACTTGACTCCCAAGCAAGGCTTACTTGACCCCTAAGCAAACCATAAGACTAACGGGCCCAGGCCCATGACGTACTCTAACAGCAGAAATGAACAATTCTGTATCTAAAAGAAGTAGGATGCATAGTGGTTTTAAAGGGGCAGGAACATACCACAAAGGCAGCCATAGACACCTCAGAAAGCTCATCCTTCCTGGAGATCAGGAGATGTGCACGTTCTTTGATAATGTGACTCAGGACGATCGAGCTGGCCATGTGTTCTGACTGAGTATTCAACACCGAAATAAGTTGATCCTCCTTCTCGATACACTTGAAACCATCAAATACAATTAGTAAGTGGATAATTACCAAACAGATGATAATAAATACTACAAATCAAGTAGGTGCAATCCTGTTTGGTAAACAGCCAGGAACTTACACACTTGGTGGCAGCAGACAAGTAATTCCCACATCCACTTCCATTAGTAGCAATTTGATCTGCTCCCGGTTTCAACAGTGAATCCTGGTTAGGAGCATTGTGCTGGTAATATTTCACGAGGTACTCCCAATAGAAGGGCATTTCAACAAGAGAGGGCAATGGGAGCAGTCTTTTCCATCCCCACGTATTCTCCAAAACATCTAGTAGAAAAATAAAAGGTGATGAGGATCTGTTCGTTGATCAGATAAAATAAATAGGCCGGATACAAAACAAAGGAAGCCACAAGCCCTAGCAAACACGCTTATGTAAAGAGGACAACAAAAGGAAAACATAATCATCAAATTTCATTTTTTACAGTGCAAAACACAAAACTACAGCATCCCTGCTCATTGCTCATCGCCGAACAAGCAACTCTACATCTTTAGCTTCGGCAGCAAGAATATGTTTATGGAGCAAATCGGCAACCAAATCTTCAATCTAATCAAATACATGTCAATATTTCGATAAACCATGCACACCTCGCACACTCACGGGGGTGGAGGGAAGAACTGAGAAAAATAATAATTATATACCTTCACATGATAATTTTTCGATAAATCATGCACCTCGCCCACACAAGGGGGTGGAGGGAAGAACTGAGAAAAAAAATTATAAGCCTTAAGCTTTGCGATGGAGGTAGTACCTTCGTGCTTGACGATCTGCAGTGGCGGTGAACGATGGTCATCATCATGGAAATCTTTGGACCAAAATTCCACCCACTCCCTATCGTCATCTACAAACTAAGTCGAAAACTTTCAAAGGCTAGATGTTGATATTTTTGTACAAACTAAGTCGAAATTTACAATGTTTTTACTTAGGACAAAACTAATAAAATAAAATAAAATCTCATGTGTTATTCGTCTAGCCATGGTCAAATTTAAAAATGTCAGAGGCTAGTAGGCTTACCTCTGATTTTTTCCTTTTTTGTCTGTTCCCCTTCTCATCTTGTTCATTCTCTTGGTGATCTTCACAACGCAGTTTGTCAGTGCTGCCCCTACTGATAATAGAGCAAAATAATATGTCAAACTGTTTTCATCAAGGAAAACAGTAGCGGTCTAATGATTTTCTCACAAATATACAAATTTTGTGCAATAGGAGAAGAATATATTTTGTAGATCATACCAACTAGGATTTGATGCTTCAGGAACAGCAGTGGCATCCCATATGACAGGAGCAGCAATGGGAGCAGAGGGAACGTAGTGTTGCACTATAATGACCATCGAATGAAAGGTTGCCTCCCGTATCACACGACACTCCAGGATCTCTCTGGGTAGAAGTGTGTCGCAGGAGACAATAAGCTTATTCTCTTTACTCATCCATTCAGACATCAACTTGGCCTCCTTCGCCATACCCTTGAAGCAAATCATTTTGCAGTTAGTTACCACTAGTTGGTAAGCAATCTAAAATGATATGAATAGTAGACAAGACATCGTTACAGCCACGTACCAACATGGCGGCAGCAGCAGGAGTAGCAGTAACAGATTCACATGCTCTGTAGTTAATAAGATGTAAGGCAAACATCCGGATTCTATCACTCCTGTCGATGTCACTAGGTACAGCACCAAGCCTCAGCATCTCACACATCAAGCCAGCTTCATTGCCAATACACTAGGTACCATCAATTTGAAATTACGTAAGAGTTCATATTAAGAAATAAATATCTACTAGGAAGAGTCATGCTACTTGCCCCCAAACTAACTGAGCTGTAGATGCTTTTTGTTTTGTTTTGGTTTTTTTATTGAGCCGTAGATGCTGAGTCCAAACTCAAAGCTATCCGAGCGGACAGGAAGAAAAAGAAGCTTGTAAAACATAGACGAGGGGCAGTGTATAAGCAGCAAACCGACATGACCATGCTTAATCTCATGCAGTTACTCTTTGTGATGACTAATAGGTACGGGATGGAGACTCTTCTTGACATTATATGATGCACATGCTGACTCTGAAATTAGGTAAAAACATAACCTTTGGATCATAAATATGCGGTACACCAGGATTTCGCAGAATTTTGAGAACTTTGGCGTTCATAGCCTACATGGTTCTGTATTACTAATCAATTGATGGAACCTAATAGTTCATAAAACCATTTTCAGAGTTGCAAAAAGAAGAATACATTACTGGACTCTTTATTACCTAAGGGTGACAGAACAGAACGTGCAACAGAAAAAAAAATCCAATCTCGTGAAACAACCAAGAATTTAATCGTCGTTGCTCTAAAAGAGGACATGTTTTAATCTTTCAAGGTTAAATTGATTCTTTAAGCGCAATTGTACAGTAGGATTCAACAGAAATAGCAGTTTGGTATTTAGTTTATTTTTTAAAAAAAAGCAGCCTGCATATGGTACTGTAGGAGCAGTCACATACCAATAAGGCAGCTACTGCCGCATCTGAATATTCAACATTTGTGGAGATCAGTTGACTTGCACGCTGCTGGATCATGCGACTCAGGAGGAGAGTGCTGGCTAATCTGCGATGTCTCGGCAGAATCTTCCACATGCCAATCAATTTCTCATCCATCTCGATACACTTGAAACCATCAAATACAATTTGTAATTGTTTTTTGTAAGAGCAAGTTAATTGCCAAACAGATGGTACTAAGTAGTAGTACAAAATGAAGTGGAGACGATCTTATTTGGCAAATGTCACTGAACTTACAAATTTTACCATAGTAGCCAGGTCACTGCCATATTTTGTTCGCTTCGACCACATTGTCCAGTGGACAGTGCAGGGGATTTTGCTCCTCAGTAACAGACTCGTGAGTATTGCGATGGTGATAAATCTCGAGGTACTTCCAGTAGAAGCCCACTATTTCATCATCGGGCCTGCCCTAGAAATGATCTTGTACAAAAATGAAAAGGCTATATATGAGAGCAAGTTTGTTGATAAGATGAAATAAATAATCAGGATGCCCTAGCAAACACGCCTGGTACCACGATTGGACGAGCTTACGCGGTGGAGCGGAATTTTGGTCGTCAGGGACTGGACCGGCTTGGCTTGGAGACTGGTATGGTGCCGGCCGGGAGCGACTAGAGTGGGAGATCACCCTGTCTTTGGGGCCTAGGGTTTTGGAGGAGAAACGAAGACGATCGATTGCAAATCAGATCGCGCCATTCTGTTTGCCTTTTTTTTTCAGGTATCGTCTGTAGCGCTACGCTAGGCACGATCGACGCTGGCTGCTGATGGAGGCATGCCATGGACGTTTCCTTCGCTTCTGGCCTGCTGGGCGGGCAGCTGGGATGGGCTAAGTGGGGGCCTGGGGTGCTCTGCTGAGCAGCACAGCTAGCAAAAGACAAAATACTCACGGACTGGCATGGACCCGGACTTCAGCCCGTCTAGCACGGGCTTTAGGTCCGTCCTTTTTTTTTTTTGACTTGGTCCGTCCTTTTCTTGCAGAAGAGAAAACAGACAAAACAATTCTCGAAAATTCTGATCTTTTTTATCTTGGGAGTGACTATTTTTCAGTTGACTGAGAACTAACTTCAGTCTCTTTTTTGAAGATGAACCATAATATATCTAATACGCAAGCAAGCCGCCTCATTAAAAATCTTCTAGTCCCTTAGTGTCACACCTCTATCCCCTGGCTGCTATGATTGTCAGCGTGAGATGTGGATCGCCTTCCTTGGGAGGAAGTGAGAAGAGAAACAGAGAAGGAGAAGACAGACACGGGACTATTTCCTTCCAATTCAGCGATAGATGTTACAACTGTTTTGGTGCCTCTTATAACCTGAGGTCACACACACGCGACTCACGCTCACAGCACACCTACGTGACGCCAGCTAGTCCCACATGATAGCCTGGCGTCCGCCGTATATCTAAGGCACGTCGTCGATGCCGTCCGTAGTGACAATGCCTCCCGGAGAAGTACTTGCTTGTCCCCAAGCAAGCACATTTGGAAATCTCATCTTCAACACCTCCCAATCCTCCCAGGTGGGCGAGTCTGCTGGAATGCCCAGCCATTTGATAAGAACTTGAGGAACAGCAACATTCCCTTTCTTGACCAATCTTCTGTCAAGGATGGCTTCTGGTTCAGTGTCGACGGAGTCCAAGGATGGTAACTTAGGTAATGTAGCAAATACTTGAGTATAGTATGGATGGAACTCCTTTAGCTGGGAGACATGGAACACATCATGGACTTTGCTGTTCGCTGGTAGTTCAAGCATGTAGGCTGCTTTCCCAATTCGCTCCAGCACCTTAAAAGGACCGAAGAATTTGTAGGCCAACTTCGGGTATGACATGTTCACCACAGAAGCTTGGGCATAGGGTTGGAGTTTCAACAGCACCTTGTCCTCCACCGAGAATTCTTTCTCTACTCGCTTCTTGTCTGCATTTCGTTTCATATGATTTTGAGCCCTTGCCAGGTTCTCCTTCAGCACAGTGAGTTGTGCAGCTCGCTCTGTGAGAATGTCTGTCACTGGAGATTCTTCTGCTTGCGACATATCAGGTAAGGCTCCCATATTTGGTTCAAGCCCATAGAGAGCCTTGAACGGCGAACATCCCAGTGAAGAGTGTACCGATGATTTGTACCAAAATTCAACTAGTGGCAAGTGACTCGTCCAGCTCTTGGGGTTGTCTTGCACAGTACAACGGAGGAACATCTCTAAACACTGGTTTACGCGCTCCTTCTATCCGTCTGTCTGCGGGTGATACGCCGTAGTGAAATGCAGTTTGGTGCCCAGTTTTGCGAACAACAGTTTCCATAAGGCACTTGTGAATATCTTGTCTCGATCTGAAACAATGGTTCTGGGCATGCCGTGGAGTTTAACCACTGAGTCAACAAAGCACCTGGTCACTGCCTGGGCCGTGAAAGGGTGTCGCAAGGGGATAAAATGCGAGTATTTAGTGAATCGGTCCACCATGACCATTATGGAGTTGAACCCTTGAGAAGATGGCAAACCTTCGACAAAGTCCATGGAAATATCTCTCCATGGCCGTGTTGGCATTGGTAAGGGCACTAACAGTCCAGTAGGAGCAGAATTTAGGTGTTTAGCATGCTGATAGATGTCGCATTGTTTCACATAATCTGTCACATGTGCCTTCAGTCCATGCCAAGCAAAGAGTCGTTTGATTCGATGGTATGTGGCCTGCACTCCAGAATGACCACCTACCGCACTGGCATGTAAGGCATGGATAAGTTTGGTCTGAAGTGCTGAATTTGCCCTATCCAGACTCTTCCTCGGAATCAGATGATGCCAGCGTTTAGAGTGTAACCATGCTCATCTAGGCTGCTTACTGCAAGTTCAGTTAGCTTTTTTTGTGCCTCTGGGTCTGTGACATAGGAGTTCACCACTTCTTGAAGTCACCTAGGCTGAACTGCTGAGCAAGCATCAATAGCAAATAAATGGCCAACCCTGGAGAGAGCATCCGCAGCCAAATTTTCTTTGCCTTTCTTATACTGGATTCGAAATTGAAGTCCCATAAGACGAGACATAGCTTTGCGCTGAAGTGGAGATTGCAAATTTTGGTCTTCCAGGTTGCACAAACTGTGATGGTCTGTGAGAATAATGAATGGTGCCCTTTGCAGATAGGGACGCCACCTATCCACCGCCATAAGCAAAGCTAAGAACTCTTTCTCGTAAATTTAAAGACCAAGGTGAGCTTTGCCAAAAGCTTTACTCAGAAATGCGATTGGGTGATGGTCTTGCATCAAAACGGCTCCCATGCCTAACCCACATGCGTCTGTCTCCACGACGAACTGCTTCTGGAAGTTGGGTAAACTAAGCATAGGTGTTGACAACATTGCTTCCTTGAGAGCCTGAAATGCTTCAGTTGCTTGTTCAGACCATTCAAAACTTTTCTTCTTCAGGAGGTTTGTCAAAGGTTTAGCAATGATGCCATAATGGCTTACAAACTTTCTGTAATATCCGGTTAAGCCGAGAAACCCACGTATTTCAGTTATAGAGAGGGGTATTGGCCAATCTGCCATTGCTTGAGTTTTGCTAGGGTCGGTGGCCACTCCTTCTGCTGAGATTATGTGCCCGAGATATTCCAGTTTATCAGCAGCAAAGGTGCATTTAGATCTTTTCACAAATAGTTGTTGACCTTGCAGTAACTGGAGCACTTCCTTTAAGTGGAAGACATGCTCCTCCATAGACTGACTATATACCAGAATATCGTCCATGAATACCAAGACAGAGCGACGCAAACAGGGACTCAACACTTCATTCATTACACATTTAAAAGTTGCTGGTGCATTGCAAAGGCCGAAGGGCATGACCTTAAATTGATAGTGTCCCTGATTAGTTTTGAAAGCAGTCTTGGCTTCGTCTGCAGGATGCATCCGGATTTGATGGTATCCTGCACACAGGTCCAGCTTGGAAAAAACATAAGCCCCAGCTAGCTCATCTAGTAATTCGTCTATGACTGGCATTGGAAAAACATTCCTTATCGTGAGCTCATTTAACCTTCTGTAATCGACGCAAAAGCGCCAAGTGCCGTCTTTCTTTTGTACCAGCAGCACAGGTGATGCAAAAGGAGACATGCTGGGTGCTATCAAACCAGATGCAATCATGTTTCGAATCTGTCGTTCAATTTCATCCTTATGCTCTGGTGAATACCTATAAGGGCACACATTGAATGGTGTGGCGTCAGGTTTGAGTGGAATGGTATGGTCGTATGGACGTGCTGGAGGTAAAGTCGTCGGTTCGGCAAAAACTGTGGCAAATTCATCCAAAACCTCTTGTACTGCATTGGGAATAGGCTCTGTGATGTGCTCCATTTCGGGTCTGAGTACTGCTAGAGCCCATACATCATTACCCTTTGTCCATTTAGCTAATTGCTCTATTGGCAGTTCACACAGGGTTGTTTGCTCTTCTAAAGTAATGCCCTGTAACCAAAATCGCTTCCCAGCATTGGTGATTTTTATCTTCTTGGTTATCCAATCGCCTTTTATTGGTCCATGTCTTTTTAGCCAATCAACCCCAAGTATTGCATCATAAGCACCTATGTTCAGCATGCGCATAGGTGTATGGAAAGTTTCCCCCTGTGTCCACCAAGTGAAATCTGGCACAAGACTGTCGCAATGGAGAGATTGCTCATTGGGCAACTTAACGGAAACAGCTTCAGTTTTCTGAATTTGGCACTTAAGTTTTTCTGCTAATCCTGTATTGAGGAAACTCCCACTGCTGCCAGAATCGACTAGAATGATCATCACCTGATTTCCCACCAATGCTCACAAGCGAATTGTTTCAGAATCATCCTTGCCCGCAATGGCATTCAATGATAACCTCAATTCCTTGGCGTTCTCAATGTCTTGTATTTCCAGTAAGTACGTTCAGGACTTCATCTACAATGATCTCTGCTTCTTTTTCCACTGTTAAGGCATGCAGCTCTGCCTTTTTTGCACACTGGTGTGTGGGAGAGTATGGGTCTCCACACCTGAAAAATATTGGTTGTTTGCACATCTGTACTCATGGAGTTGACGATCACGCCAGAACTCCCCATTGCCCACCTTCACGGATGGTTTTCCTTGCTCTGTTCGTGCTGGAGCAGCCTCTTGTCGGTTGTGCTGATAAGTTTTTCCTGTCCAACATTTTGCATCTGCCAAAACCTCTTCCTGAACCAGTGCTAGAAGAATGGCTCGCTCGACAGTTTGAGGTACCTGGGATTCCACAAGCCCCCTGATTTCAGACTTGAGTCCACGAATAAACTGTGAGACATAAAACTGCTCATCATAATGTGGGGTTTGAATTGAAATCTGATAAGACAGGGTCTCAAATTGCATCTGATATTCTGCTATAGAACCTTTTTGTTTGAGTGCAAGCGCCTATGATCATCAGCGCCAAATTTCTCTTCTACCGCAGACATCAGTGTTGGCCAGGTACTTATTTCATGCCTTAACCGATAAGACTTCAACCATAATGTTGCATTCCCATCCATGTGGAAAGTGCAGGAAACTAACCATAATGATGGATGCACGTTGAATAATTTGAAGTAATCTAGGCATTTGTCTTTCCAAATACGTGGCTGATCTCCATCAAATCTAGGGAATGACATTTTGAGGTGATGTTTGTTTGCAGAATCGTTACCATGAGATGTTTTACCGCCGCGTGCGCCACCATAGCCACCGCCGCCTGCGCCACCAACTCCACCGCCGCTTGCGCCACCAACTCCCCCGCCGCCTGCACCACCAATTCCACCGCCGCCGAGAAAACCAGCGCCTCCGGTAGCAGTGTTGTTGGTGCCGCTACCTCGAGCGGATTCTCGAGTCGTGCCACGCCCTAGTGCTCCTTGGCTCGCAGATGCTCCCGCCGTCTCCCCTTGCCATGCGACGCGCGCCGTCTTGAGCGTGCCCGTCCCTGCGATGGCAGTGACGTCCGGGTCGGGGTCGTCCTCTTCTAGTGAAGGCGGGCGGTCGTGGAAGCGCTCGAGTGCTTGTGCTTGCGCATCCAGGCGCTCATCCAGGCGTGCGAGCTGTCGGGTTGTGGCCGCGTTCGTCTTCGCCGCGTCCTGGATCGCGGTGGCCATGATGTTGACCTGCGCCACCAGCGACTGCTGGGAGGTGTCGATGACGGCGAGTCGACCATGAAGCAGATCGACCGCCGAGTGGATCTCCTTGAGCGACGCCTATGTGGCCTCCGCCGCTTCCCCCATGGCCTTGATTAGGAACTGCGTCTGCGTCGAGGGAGATTCGGGTCGAGCAGACCAGTTTCAGGGATTGCAGATCACGAATTCGCTCCGCGAATCCAGCCGAGGAAATCGGACCGGAATCTGATACCAAATTGTCACACCTCTATCCCATGGCTCCTATGATTGGCAGCGTGAGATGTGGATCGCCTTCCTTGGGAGGAAGTGAGAAGAGAAACGGAGAAGGAGAAGACTGATGACCCACAAGTATAGGGGGTGTATCGTAGTATCTTCGATAAGTAAGAATGTCGATCCCAACGAGGAGCAGAAGGTGTTGACAAGCAGTTTCGATGTAGGATTCACTGTAAATGCTCACAGACAAGTATTCAGGGGGTTTTGATGTAGCAGATGAATAAAGTACGAGTAAGTAAAGTGCGAGAGTAATAATTGCAGCGAGTGGCCCAATCCTTTTTAGCACAAAGGACAAGCCGGTTTGTTTACTTATAATGACCAAACGTTCCTGAGGACACATGGGATTTTAGTCTAGTGCTTTCGCTACATACGGCTAATTAATCTTCATTGTTTTGATAAGTGTTGTGTGGGTGAACCTGTGCTAATGTACCGCCCTTCCTAGGACTAATACATACTTGTGATTATACCCCTTGCAAGCATCCGCAACTACAAGAAAGTAATTAAGATAAATCTAACCACAGCCTTAAACTCTGAGATCCTGCTATCCCTCCTGCATCGATATACCAATGGGGGCTCAGGTTTCTGTCACTCCGGCAACCCCGCAATTGGCAATCGAGTACAAGATGCATTCCCCTAGGCCCATAAAGGTGAAGTGTCGTGTAGTCGACGTTCACACGACACCACTAGAAGAATAACACCACAACTTAAATATCATAACATTGAATATTACTCAACCATACTTCACTACTAACATTTAGACTTCACCCATGTCCTCAAGAACTAAACGAACTACTCACGAGACATCATATGGAACATGATCAGAGGTGATATGATGATGAATAACAATCTGAACATAAACCTTGGTTCAACGGTTTCACTCAATAGCATCAATAACAAGTAGAAATCAGCACCGGGAGAGTTTCCCCTATCAAACAATCAAGATCAAACCCAAATTGTTACAGCGGTGGCGATGTGCAGCGGTGGAGACGACGGTGATGATGATGGAGACGGTGATGATGGTGATGGAGATGATGTCCAACTCGATGGCGGTGATGATGGCGTCGATTTCCCCCTCCGGGAGGGAATTTCCCCGGCGGATCTTAGCCTGCCGGAGAGCTCTTTTCTCTCTGGTGTTCTCCGCCTCGCAGAGGCGGCTGTGACTCTTCGCGACCTATCCCCTGGAGCTTAGGTTTTCGGGACGAAGACGTTCGCGAAGAAAAGGAGGCGAGAGGGGGCTGTGGGCCCCCTCCTCACAGGGCGGCGCGGCCAGGCCTTGGGCCGCGCCGGCCTATGAGGTGGGCCCACCTCGGGTCCCCTCGGCTCCCCCTTCTGGCTCCCTTCGTCTTCTGGAAAAATAGGATTTTTCATATAATTTCCGTCAACTGTTGATCTTCCGAAATATTGCATTCTGACGGCGCTTTTTCCAGCAGAATCCTGACTCCGGTGCGCGATCCTCCAATAATCATGAATCATGCAAAATAGATGAAATAACATAAGTATCATCTCCAAATATGAAATATATCAATGAATAACAGCAAATTATGATATAAAATAGTGATGCAAATTGGACGTATCAACTCCCCCCAAGCTTAGGCTTCGCTTGTCCCCAAGCGAAATTGAACTCGGTAAGCAGGACCACATGTTTATGGAGTGAAGAGTCGATAAATAAAATACGGACAAGAAGCATCATATTCATTCACACAAGACATTCTAGTAAACAACTTCCTCATATAATTCAACTTGAGACAAGTATAAGGTAATCACAAATAAAGGTGCATAAGAAATCATAGTTGGTGATGGCAAACTTCGTTCTTGGTCAAAGAACAGTTAACAGGTTATACTTATCTATTGAGCAGCGCTCTTATGTTAAAGTTTGTATGGCACAACTTGCTCAATCATAATAATCTCCTCACGATCATTGATAACTTTCAAAGCTATATTCATTCAGATAAAACTTGTACTAAACAAGGAAGAGTAAAAGACATGATGAGGTAAATCACAATATAGTAGTTTGATCACAACAACTCAAATGCTTGCTTAAGATGGAGGGAAATAGGTTTACTGACTCAACATCAAGTAAAAGACAGGCCCTTCGCAGAGGGAAGCAGGGATTAAATCATGTGCTAGAGCTTTTTCAGTTTTGAAATCATATAAGGAGAGTAAAAGTAACATTTTGAGAGGTGTTTGTTGTTGTCAACGACTGGTAGCGGTTCTCTAACCCCCTTGCCAGACAAACCTTCAAAGAGCGGCTCCCATTTTATTTTTATTTTTGTGTGGCACTCCTTCCAACCTTTCTTTCACAAACCATGGCTAACCGAATCCTCGGGTGCCTGCCAACAATCTCATACCATGAAGGAGTGCCTTTTTATTTTATTTTTATTATGATGACACTCCTCCCAACCTTTGCTTACACAAGCCATGGCTAACCGAATCCTTCGGGTGCCGTCCATCAATCACATACCATGGAGGAGTGTCTATTTAGGTTAATTAATTTGGGACTGGGAATCCCATTGCCAGCTCTTTTTGCAAAATTATTGGATAAGCGGATGAAACCACTAGTCCATTGATGAAAGTTGCCCAACAAGATTGAAAGATAAAACACCACATACTTCCTCATGAGCTATAAAACATTGACACAAATAAGAGATAGTAAATTTTTGAATTATTTAAAGGTAGCACACGAAGTATTTACTTGGAATGGCAGGAAATACCATGTAGTAGGTAGTTATGGTGGACACAAATGGCATATGTTTGGGTTAAGGTTTGGATGCACGAGAAGCATTCCCTCTCAGTGCGGGTTTTTGGCTAGCAAGGTTAATTAGCAAGCATAAGAGTCGAGGGAAACAAACAAATATACATGTGATAGAAACAATCATGCATCTTTCTTGTAAGCACAAACAAGTTTAACTTCGGAATAATAAGCTATGAGCTAACAAGAAAATAAGACAATGAAACAACTACATGTACTTCTCTTTTCTACTTAAACCTCAAAGTGTTGTTGCTATTGACCAATGCTAAGTTTGCCAAAACCAAATAGATTCATTCAGTGCTCCCAAAGTGATACCAATACTAATAACAAGATCAATCATATAATAGAGATTGCAAACTAAAATAAGATGCGTAATATGTAAATGATAAGACTTCTCATTAATATTCCATAACGATAACTCACACCAAGGGATACATAGACAACCAACTAAAGGAGAGATACTTCCACACTGCAACCCATCTTATATGATAACTTCCCTACTCATGATATGACACTACTTGATAGTAAAAAGTAAAAGGTAGTGATGATGTGATACCGCGGCACTCCCCCAAGCTTGGAACAAACCAAGGGGATGCCAATACCGATGATGAATTACTCCTTCGGCGATGGTGGTGATGAATTCTTGACAAGCTTCTCAACAAGCTCCTGAAGCTCATCAATCTTGTACATGAGGTTGCAGATCATCTCCGAATTGTGCTCGACGCGGTTAAGAAGTATGTCCGACGGCGAATCCCAATTCTTGGAGTTATTTCCCCACCCTTCAGCTTCAGGCTTCATCCTTCCTGCAGTGTTAGAACGATCTATATCCCAATTGCTAGGCAATGTTGCCTTGGGAGTCTTTTCAATTTGACTATTGTAAATTAGATTGCGGAAGGGATGGTGAGTGCCTGAAGAAGATGTCTTTGGAGCTAGGTAATGACGTGGAACCCTTCCTCCGGTGCGAATTCTTGCGCTCTTGTTTGCACTAAAAGGGTTATCCACCACCTCGATGCTTGCGATGGTAGCACGCGGGTATGCGCGCGAGTCTTCCTCCACTTCTTCTTCATCCTCTTCCTTGACGCTCTTGTCCACCTCTTTCCACTCGGGACCTTGAATATCTTCACCCGAAAGCTCCTTGCCCTTGTTCTTGGAGACCATGGTGCTTCTAGACTGAAAACAGATCCCGGCAGAAACAGCTCGAAACAAAACACGTCGAGAAAATGATATACGGACCTCCAGGGGTCCGGGGGATTATATAGCAGGAATTTGTATGTCATAAGGAAAGTACCAGGTCGAACCAGAGTCGGAAAGAGGCGACGAGGCGGCCAGCTCATAGGGCGGCGCGGCCTGGCTGGGGCCCGCGCCGGCCTATGGGGGCATGCCCTCGTGCGTCTCCTCCACTCCGTTTCGATCTCGTAATTTTTCATATTTTCCAAAAATACCGAAAACATTGTTCGGAAAGTAAATTGCGAACTTTTTATTACCAGTACTGTTACCTATTCAAAGTCGAGTTCTGGCGGACTGTCAATTTGACCTTTGATGAAAGCCTCCGGTGTTTCCACTCGAATAACATCAACATCTACATTATAAGAATCACCTGAGATATAATGCTTGAGTCTTTGTCCATTCACCACTTGTGTAGCATTGCCTTGGAGAGAGCTAATTTTAATTGCTCCTGAACGATACACCTCCTCAACAACATATGGTCCTTCCCATTTCGAGAGTAATTTCCCTGCAAAGAATCTGAGACAAGACCGATACAATAGGACTTTATCCCCAATATTAAATTCTCTTTTGATAATCCTTCTATCATGCCATTTTTTAACTTTCTCTTTAAAGAGTTTAGCATTTTCATAAGCTTCACTTCTCCATTCATCTAGAGAACTCAATTGCAGCAACCTCTTATTACCAGCTAGTTTAGGATCTTTATTTAATTCTCTAACAGTCCAATAAGCTTTGTGCTCTAGTTCTAAAGGTAAATGACAAGCTTTTCCATAAACCATTTTATAAGGTGACATTCCCATGGGATTTTTATAAGCAGTTCTATAAGCCCATAGTGCTTCCTTCAATTTACTAGCCCAATTCTTTCTAGTTTTATTAACAGTCTTTTGCAAGATAAATTTAATTTCTCTATTTGATAGTTCTACTTGCCCACTAGTTTGGGGATGATAAGCGGAAGCAATTCTATGATTAATGCCATATTTAGCAAGAGTTTTTCTAAAACCACCATGAATAAAATGAGAACCTCCATCAGTCATAATATATCTAGGAACTCCAAATCTAGGAAAAATAATATCTAAAAGCATCTTTAAAGAGGTCTCACCATCAGCACTTTTTGTAGGTATGGCTTCCACCCATTTAGTAACATAATCAACAGCAACAAGTATATGAGTGTTACCTTCTGAAGAGGGAAAAGGTCCCATGAAGTCAAATCCCCAACAATCGAACGGTTCAATAACAAGAGTATAATTCATAGGCATTTCATTGCGTCTAGAGATATTACCAACCCTTTGACATTCATCACGAGATAAGATAAACTTCCTTGCATCTTTGAAGAGAGTTGGCCAATAAAAACCTGACTGTAGAACCTTTTGCGCGGTTCTATCTCCGGCGTGATGTCCTCCATAAGCACTACCATGACATTTACTCAATATCTCTTGTTGTTCATATTCGGGAACACATCTTCGCAGAATACCATCCACTCCTTCTTTATATAAGTGTGAGTCATCCCAAAAATAATGCCTCAAGTCATAAAAGAATTTCCTCCTTTGCTGGGCTGAAAAGGTTGGAGGCAAGTACTTGGAAACAATAAAGTTAGCATAATCAACATACCAAGGGCTATCTCGCGATCTCACCTTTATTACAGCCAATTGTTCATTTGGAAAACTATCATTAACAGGAACAGGATCATAAGCAATATTTTCCAATCTAGACAAATTATCAGCAACAGGATTATCAGCACCTTTCCTATCTACAATATGCAAATCAAATTCTTGCAACAGAAGCACCCATCTAATAAGCCTTGGCTTAGCATCTTGCTTTTGCATAAGGTATCTGATTGCAGCATGATCAGTATGAATTGTAACTTTTGAATCAACAATATAAGATCTAAACTTATCACAAGCAAAGACTACAGCTAACAATTCCTTTTCAGTTGTAGCATAATTTCTTTGAGCAGCATCAAATAATGAATAACATTCAATTTTTTATTTACTCGCTGTCCAAGAACAGCGCCTACAGCAAAATCACTAGCATCACACATAATTCAAATGGTAAGTTCCAATCAGGAGGTTCAACTATAGGAGCAGTTGTTAAGGCTTTCTTTAGAGTTTCAAAAGCTTCCTTACAATCATCATCAAAAACAAAAGGTACATCTTTTTGAAGAAGATTAGTAAGAGGCTTTGAAATCTTGGAGAAGTCTTTAATAAACCTCCTATAAAACCCAGCATGACCAAGAACACTACGAATACCTTTAACATCCCTAGGGTAGGGCATCTTCTCAATTGCTTCAACTTTAGCTCTATCAACTTCAATACCTCTCTCGGAAATTTTATGTCCCAATACAATTCCTTCATTAACCATAAAGTGGCATTTCTCTCAATTAAGAACAAGGTTAGTTTCTTCACATCTCTGCAAAACTTTATCAAGGTTCCGCAAGCAATTATCAAAAGAATTCCCATAGACAGAAAAATCATCCATGAATACCTCTACAATACTCTCGCAAAAGCCATGAAAATAGCAGACATGCATCTTTGAAAAGTAGCAGGGGAATTACATAAACCAAAAGGCATACGTCTATAAGCATAAGTTCCATAGGGACAAGTGAAAGTGGTTTTCTCTTGATCCTTAGTTTTAACAGCAATTTGTGAAAACCCAGAATAACCATCAAGAAAACAAAAGTGAGTATTCTTAGACAACCTTTCTAAAATTTGATCAATAAAAGGTAAAGGGTAATGATCTTTCTTAGTAACTTTATTAACTTTTCGATAATCAATGCACATTCTATACCCTACAACTACTCTTTGGGGTATGAGCTCATCATTATCATTAGGCACAACAGTCATTCCTCCTTTCTTAGGAACACAATGCACAGGACTAACCCATCTACTATCAGCAATAGGATATATAATACCAGCTTCAAGAAGTCTTAATACCTCATTTCTTACCACATCCTTCATCTTAGGAATTAGACGACGCTGAGGTTCAACAACAGGCTTCGCATCATCTTCCATATTAATGCCATGTTGGCAAATAGAGGGAGAAATCCCCTTCAAGTCATCAAGAGTGTAGCCAATAGCACCTCGGTGTTTCTTCAATATTTCCAATAACCTTTCTTCTTCAAACTCTGAAAGCTTAGAACTAATAATAACAGGATATATTTTCTTATCATCAATATGAGCATATTTAAGATTATCAGGCAATGGTTTTAAATCAAAGACAGGATCTTCCTTTGGTGGTGGTGTTGTACCCAGATCTTCTACCGGTAAATCATGCTTAAGAATAGGTTGACGAAGGAAAATTTCATCAAGCTCATCTCTTTCTTCCCTAAAAACTTCACTCTCACTATTCTCCAAATGTTGCTGCAAAGGATTATTAGGAGCAAGAGCAATAGATGCACACTGTTCAACTTTAAAATCATTATTAGGCGAATCAATTTTATAAGGAGTTTTGGCAAATTTAGAGAAGTTAAACTCATAAGATTCACCAGCAAATTTAGTCAAAATTTTCTCTTTCTTGCAATCTATAATAGCTCCACAAGTATTTAGAAAAGTTCTACCAAAAATGATAGGACAATATTTACTAGCAGCAGAACCAAGTACCAAAAAGTCAGCAGGATATTTAATCTTACCGCATAGAACTTCCACATCTCGAACAATACCAATTGGAGAGATAGTTTCTCTATTAGCCAACCGAATAACCACATCAATATCTTCAAGTTCACAAGATCCAATTTCGTGCATAATCTTCGTGTAAAGCTCATAAGGAATAGCACTAATACTTGCACCAATATCACATAAACCATAATAACAATGATCTCCAATTCTAACAGATAACATAGGAACACTAGCTTTCTTAGACTTATTAGGATGTGAAACAATATTAGAAGCATCTTCACAGAAAATAATATGACCATCCTCCACATTTTCAGTCACAAGATCTTTAACAATTGCAACAGCAGGTTCAACTTTTATTTGTTCTTCAGGTTCTATAGGTTTCTTTTCACTTTTATGAACCGCACTATTTATAACAGAGTACTCCTTCATTTTAGCAGGGAAAGGAGTTTTTTCAATATAAGCTTCAGGAATAACATGATCAACAGTTTCAACTACAACACATTTATTTATAGATGAATCAATTTTATCTTTATACGGTTCATGATACTTATCAAAGTTCTTCTTAGGCAATTCATAATGAGAAGCAAAAGCTTTATAAAGATTTGCAGCAACTTGAGAATCAAGACCATAAGTAGCACTCATATTACGAAATTTATCAGTATCCATAAAAGCTTCAATGCATTTATAATCATAATTTATACCTGATTCTCTATCTTTGTTGTTCTCCCATCCTTCAGTATTTTCCTGGATCCGATTAAGAAGGTCCCTTTTAAACTCTTCTTTGTTGCGTGTAAATGATCTAGAACAAGAAGTATCCAGCAAGGTCTTGTCTTCAAAAGAAAGTCTTGCATAGAAATTATCAATAATAACATTACCAGGAAGCTCATGAATGGGGCATTTGAGCATTAAAGACTTCAATCTCCCCCACGCTTGGGCAATACTCTCTCCATCATGAGGCCAAAAATTATATATGCGGTTCCGATCTTTGTGAATTTCACTTGGAGGATAGAACTTAGAATAAAACCGGGGCACAATATCATTCCATTCAAGAGAATCCCCATTATCCAGTAATTTATACCAATGCGCCGCTTTACCAGACAGCGATATAGAGAATAGTTTCTTCCTCACTTCATCCATAGCAATACCTGCACACTTAAATAAACCGCATAATTCATGTAAGAACAGTAAATGATCTCCAGGGTGGACAGTTCCATCCCCTGTATAACGGTTATCCACTACACGTTCAATAATTTTCATAGGTATTTTGTATGGTATTTCTTCCTCACCTGGCGCCTCATCCACTACCTTTGCAGTAGTAGTAGATTTTCCAAATAAAAACTCAAGAGAAGATCTCTCCATAATGAATTATGGCAGTAGGCAGAAATAAAATCAGCACAAACAGTAGAAATTTCCCTTACCAATTCCACTTACCAATAGCGCTTCACTCCCCGGCAACGGCGCCAGAAAATAGTCTTGATGACCCACAAGTATAGGGGGTGTATCGTAGTATCTTCGATAAGTAAGAATGTCGATCCCAACGAGGAGCAGAAGGTGTTGACAAGCAGTTTCGATGTAGGATTCACTGTAAATGCTCACAGACAAGTATTCAGGGGGTTTTGATGTAGCAGATGAATAAAGTACGAGTAAGTAAAGTGCGAGAGTAATAATTGCAGCGAGTGGCCCAATCCTTTTTAGCACAAAGGACAAGCCGGTTTGTTTACTTATAATGACCAAACGTTCCTGAGGACACACGGGATTTTAGTCTAGTGCTTTCGCTACATACGGCTAATTAATCTTCATTGTTTTGATAAGTGTTGTGTGGGTGAACCTGTGGTAATGTACCGCCCTTCCTAGGACTAATACATACTTGTGATTATACCCCTTGCAAGCATCCGCAACTACAAGAAAGTAATTAAGATAAATCTAACCACAGCCTTAAACTCTGAGATCCTTCTATCCCTCCTGCATCGATATACCAATGGGGGCTCAGGTTTCTGTCACTCCGGCAACCCCGCAATTGGCAATCGAGTACAAGATGCATTCCCCTAGGCCCATAAAGGTGAAGTGTCGTGTAGTCGACGTTCACACGACACCACTAGAAGAATAACACCACAACTTAAATATCATAACATTGAATATTACTCAACCATACTTCACTACTAACATTTAGACTTCACCCATGTCCTCAAGAACTAAACGAACTACTCACGAGACATCATATGGAACATGATCAGAGGTGATATGATGATGAATAATAATCTGAACATAAACCTTGGTTCAACGGTTTCACTCAATAGCATCAATAACAAGTAGAAATCAACACCGGGAGAGTTTCCCCTATCAAACAATCAAGATCAAACACAAATTGTTACAGCGGTGGCGATGTGCAGCGGTGGATACGACGGTGATGATGATGGAGACGGTGATGATGGTGATGGAGATGATGTCCAACTCGATGGCGGTGACGATGGCGTCGATTTCCCCCTCCGGGAGGGAATTTCCCCGGCGGATCTCAGCCTGCCGGAGAGCTCTTTTCTCTCTGGTGTTCTCCGCCTCGCAGAGGCGGCTGTGACTCTTCGCGACCTATCCCCTGGAGCTTAGGTTTTCGGGACGAAGACGTTCGCGAAGAAAAGGAGGCGAGAGGGGGCTGTGGGCCCCCTCCTCACAGGGCGGCGCGGCCAGGCCTTGGGCTGCGCCGGCCTATGAGGTGGGCCCACCTCGGGTCCACTCGGCTCCCCCTTCTGGCCCCCTTCGTCTTCTGGAAAAATAGGATTTTTCATATAATTTCCGTCAACTGTTGATCTTCCGAAATATTGCATTCTGACGGCGCTTTTTCCAGCAGAATCCTGACTCCGGTGCGCGATCCTCCAATAATCATGAATCATGCAAAATAGATGAAATAACATAAGTATCATCTCCAAATATGAAATATATCAATGAATAACAGCAAATTATGATATAAAATAGTGATGCAAATTGGACGTATCAAAGACAGACACGGGACTATTTCCTTCCAATTCAGCGATAGATGTTTGATGACCCACAGGTATAGGGGTGTATCGTAGTATTTTCGATAAGTAAGAATGTCGATCCCAACAAGGAGCAGAAGGTGTTGACAAGCAGTTTTGATGAAGGATTCACTGTAAATGCTCACAGACAAGTATTCAGGGGGGTTTGATGTAGCAGATGAATAAAGTACGAGTAAGTAAAATGCGAGAGTAACAATTGCAGCGAGTGGCCCAATCCTTTTTAGCACAAAGGACAAGCCGGTTTGTTTACTTATAATGACCAAACGTTCTTGAGGACACACGGGAATTTAGTCTAGTGCTTTCGCTTCATATAGCCGATTAATCTTCATTGTTTTGATAAGTGTTGTGTGGGTGAACCTATGCTAATGCACCGCCCTTCCTAGGACTAATACATACTTGTGATTATACCCCTTGCAAGCATCCGCAACTACAAGAAAGTAATTAAGATAAATCTAACCACAGCCTTAAACTCTAAGATCCTGCTATCCCTCCTGCATCGATATACCAACGGGGGTTTAGGTTTCTGTCACTCCGGCAACCCCGCAATTGGCAAACGAGTACAAGATGTATTCCCCTAGGCCCATAAAGGTGAAGTATCATGTAGTCGATGTTCACATGACACCACTAGAAGAATAACACCACAACTTAAATATCATAACATTGAATATTACTCAACCATAATTCACTACTAACATTTAGACTTCACCCATGTCCTCAAGAACTAAACGAACTACTCACGAGACATCATATGGAACACGATCAGAGGTGATGTGATGATGAATAACAATCTGAACATAAACCTTGGTTCAATGGTTTCACTCAATAGCATCAATAACTAGTAGAAATCAATATCGGGAGAGTTTCCCATATCAAACAATCAAGATCCAACCCAAATTGTTACAGCGGTGACGAGGTGCAGCGGTGGAGATGGCGGTGATGATGATGGAGATGATGGTGATGTCGATGGAGATGATGTCCAGCTCGATGACGGTAACGATGGCGTCGATTTCCCCCTCCGGGAGGGAATTTCCCCGGCGGATCTCAGCCTGCCGGAGAGCTCTTTTCTCTCTGGTGTTTTCCGCCCCGCAGAGGCGGCTGTGACTCTTCGCGACTATCCTCTGGAGCTTAGGTTTTCGTGACGAAGATGTACGCGAAGGAGAGGAGGCCAGAGGGGGCTGTGGGCCCCCTCCCCACAAGGCGGCGCGGCCAGGCCTTGGCCCGCGCCGGCCTGTGAGGTGGGCCCACGGCGGCCCTCCTCGGCTCCCCCTTCTGGCTCCCTTCGTCTTCTGGAAAAATAGGATTTTTCATATAATTTCCGTCAATTGTTGATCTTCCGAAATATTGCATTCTGACGGTGCTTTTTCCAACAGAATTCTGACTCCGGTGCGCGATCCTCCAATAATCATGAAACATGCAAAATAGATGAAATAACATAAGTATCATCTCCAAATATGAAATATATCAATGAATAACAGCAAATTATGATATAAAATAATGATGCAAAATGGACGTATCAACTCCCCCCAAGCTTAGACTTCGCTTGTCCCCAAGCGAAACTGAACTCGGTAAACAGGACCACATGTTTATGGAGTGAAGAGTCGATAAATAAAATACGGACAAGAAGCATCATATTAATTCACACAAGACATTCTAGTGAACAACTTCCTCATATAATTCAACTTGAAACAAGTAGAAGGTAATCACAAATAAAGGTGCATAAGAAATCATAATTGGTGATGGCAAACTTCGTTCTTGGTCAGAGAACAATTAACAGGTTATACTTATCTATCGAGCAGCGCTCTCATGTTAAAGTTTATATGGCATAACTTGCATACTCAATCATAATAATCTCTTCATAATCATTGAGAACTCTCAAAGCTATATTCATTCAGATAAAACTTGTACTAAACAAGGAAAAGTAAAAGGCATGATGAAGTAGATCACAATATAAATAGTTTGATCACAGCAACTCAAATGCTTGCTTGAGATGGAGGGAAATAGGTTTACTGACTCAACATAAAGTAAAAAAGACAGGCCCTTCGCAGAGGGAAGCAGGGATTAAATCATGTGCTAGAGCTTTTTCAGTTTTGAAATGATATAAAGAGAATAAAAGTAATATTTTGAGAGGTGTTTGTTGTTGTCAACGACTGGTAGCGGGTTCTCTAACCCCCTTGCCAGACAAACTCTCGAAGAGCGGCTCCCATAAAGTTTTATTTTTAGGTGGCACTCCTTCCAACCTTTGCTTTCACAAACCATGGCTAACCGAATCCTCGGGTGCCTGCCAACAATCTCATACCATGAAGGAGTGCCTTTTATTTTAGTTTTATTTAGATGACACTCCTCCCCTCCTTTGCTTTCTCAAGCCATGGCTAACCGAATCCTCGGGTGCCGTCCAACAATCACATACCATGGAGGAGTGTCTATTTGTAAAATTATGAAGGTTAATTAATCGGGGCTGGGAACCCCATTGCCATCTCTTTTTGCAAAATTATTGGATAAGCGGATGAAGCCACTAGTCCATTGGTGAAAGTTGCCCAACAAGATTGAAAGATAAAACACCACATACTTCCTGATGAGCTATAAAACATTGACACAAATAAGAGATAGTAAATTTTGAATTGTTTAAAGGTAGCACACGAAGTATTTACTTGGAATGGCAGGAAATACCATGTCGTAGATAGTTATGGTGGACACAAATGGCATAGGTTTGGGTTAAGGTTTGGATGCACGAGAAGCATTCCCTCTCGGTACAGGTTTTTGGCTAGCAAGGTTAATTAGCAAGCATAAGAGTTAAGGGAAACAAACAAATATACATGTGATAGAAACAATCATGCATCTTCCTTGTAAGCACAAACAATTTTAACTTCAGAATAATAAGCTAAGGAGCTAACAAGAAAGAAAGACAATGAAACAACATATCTACATGTATTTCTCTTTTCTACTTAAACCTCAAAGTGTTGTTGCTATTGACCAATGCTAAGTTTGCCAAAACCAAATAGATTTACTCAATGCTCCCAAAGTGATACCAATACTAATAACAAGATCAATCACATAATAGAGATTGCAAACTAAAATAAGATATGCAATATGTAAATGATAAGACTTCTCATTAATATTCCATAACGATAACTCACACCAAGGGATACATAGACAACCAACTAGGGAGAGATACTCCCACACTGCAACCCATCTTATATGATAACTTCCCTACTCATGATATGACACTACTTAATAGTAAAAAGTAAAAGATAGTGATGATGTGATACCGCGGCACTCCCCCAAGCTTGGAACAAACCAAGGGGATGCCAATACTGATGATGAATTACTCCTTCGGTGGTGGTGATGATGAATCCTTCCCGCGATTCGTAAAGATTGATGTCTACGGGAGCTTCTATTCTTGTAGACAGTGTTGGGCCTCCAAGAGCAGAGGTTTGTAGAACAGCAGCAAATTTCCCTTAAGTGGATCACCCAAGGTTTATCGATCTCAGGGAGGAAGAGGTCAAAGATATCCCTCTCAAGCAACCCTGCAACCACAAAGCAAGAAGTCTCTTGTGTCCCCAACACACCTAATAGGTGCACTAGTTCGGCGAAGAGATAGTGAAATACAGGTGGTATGAATAAGTATGAGCAGTAGCAACGGCGCCAGAAAAGTGCTTGCTGGCGTGTAGTTGATGGTGGTAATATTGCGGGCAGTAGAGATGCAGTAAAACAGTAAACAAGCAGTAATAGCAGTATTGGAAACAAGGTCTAGGGATCATACTTTCACTAGTGGACACTCTCAACATTGATCACATAACAAAATAAATAAATAGATGCTAGACTCTACACCCTCTTGTTGGATGATGAACACCACTAACTGTGTAGGATTACACGAACCCTCAATGCCGGAGTTAACAAGCTCCACAATATTCGATGTTCATATTTAAATAACCTTAGAGTGCATGACAGATCAACATAACCAAACCAAGTACTAACATAGCATGCACACTGTCACCTTCACACTACGAAAGGAGGCATAGATCACATCAATACCATCATAGCAATAGTTAACTTCATAATCTACAAGAGATCACAATCATAGCCTACGCCAAGTACTAACACGATGCACACACTGTCACCATTACACCGTGCAGGAGGAATAAACTACTTTAATAACATCACTAGAGTAGCACACAGATAAATTGTGATACAAAACACATTGCAATCATAAAGAGATATAAATAAGCACTTCACTATGCCATTCATAACAGTGAATAAGTATTCTGTGAAATATAGCCTAAGAGACCCACACGGTGCACACACTGTCACCTTTACACACGTGGGACAAGGAGTCTCCGGAGATCACATAAGTAAAATCCACTTGACTAGCATAATGACATCTAGATTACACGCATCATCATATGAATCTCAATCATGTAAGGCAGCTCATGAGATTATTGTATTGAAGTACATAGGGAGAGAGATTAACCACATAGCTACCGGTACAGCCCTTAGCCTCGATGGAGAACTACTCCCTCCTCATGGGAGACAGCAGCGTTGATGAAGATGGCGGTGGAGATGGCAGCGGTGTCGATGGAGAAGCCTTCCGGGGGCACTTCCCCGTCCCGGCGGCGTGCCGGAACAGAGACTCCTGTCCCCCAGATCTTGGCTTCGCGATGGCGGCGGCTCTGGAAGGTTTCTCGTACCGTGGCTTTTCCGTGTCGAGGTTTTAGGTCGAGGGGGCTTAAATAGGCGAAGAGGCGGCGTCGGAGGGTCAACGAGGCGGTGTCACCACAGGGGGGCGCGGGCCACCCCTGGGCCGCGCCGGCCTATGGTCTGGTGGGCCTGTGGCCCCCCTCTAGCGACTCTCGGGTGTTCTGGATGCTTCCGGGGATTCTAAGATGATGGGCGTTGATTTTGTCCGATTCCGAGAATATTTCCTTACTAGGATTTCTGAAACCAAAAACAGCAGAAAACAGGAACTGGCCCTTCGGCATCTCGTCAATAGGTTAGTTCCGGAAAACGCATAAATATGACATAAAGTATGCATAAAACATGTAGATATCATCAATAATGTGGCATGGAACATAAGAAATTATCGATACGTCGGAGACGTATCAGCATCCCCAAGCTTAGTTTCTGCTCGTCTCGAACAGGTAAACGATAACAAAGATAATTTCTGGAGTGACATGCCATCATAACTTTGATCATACTATTGTAAGCATATGTAGTGAATGCAGCGATCCAAACAGTGTAAATGACATGAGTAAACAAATGAATCATATAGCAAAGACTTTTCATGAATAGTACTTCAAGACAAGCATCAATAAGTCTTGCATAAGAGTTAACTCATAAAGCAATAATTCAAAGTAGAGGTATTGAAGCAACACAAAGGAAGATGAAGTTTCAGCGGTTGCTTTCAACTTGTAACATGTATATCTCATGGATAGTTGTCAATGTAAAGTAATATAACAAGTGCAATATGCAAGTATGTAGGAATCAATGCACAGTTCACACAAGTGTTTGCTTCTTGAGGTGGAGAGAAATAGGTGAACTGACTCAACATAAAAGTAAAAGAAAGGTCCTTCAAAGAGGAAAGCATCGATTGCTATATTTGTGCTAGAGCTTTGATTTTGAAAATATATAGAGATCATAAAAGTAAAATTTTGAGAGGTGTTTGTTGTTGTCAACGAATGGTAGTGGGTACTCTAACCCCCTTGCCAGACAAACCTTCAAAGAGCGGCTCCCATTTTATTTTATTTTTGTGTGGCACTCCTTCCAACCTTTCTTTCACAAACCATGGCTAACCGAATCCTCGGGTGCCTGCCAGCAATCTCATACCATGAAGGAGTGCCTTTTTATTTTAGTTTTATTATGATGACACTCCTCCCCACCTTTGCTTTCTCAAGCCATGGCTAACCGAATCCTTCGGGTGCCGTCCAACAATCACATACCATGGAGGAGTGTCTATTTTTATTAATTAATTTGGGACTGGGAATCCCATTGCCAGCTCTTTTTGCAAAATTATTGGATAAGCAGATGAAGCCACTAGTCCATTGGTGAAAGTTGCCCAACAAGATTGAAAGATAAACACCACATACTTCCTCATGAGCTATAAAACATTGACACAAATCAGAGGTGATAAATTTTTGAATTGTTTAAAGGTAGCACTCAAGCAATTTACTTTGGAATGGCGGAGAAATACCATGTAGTAGGTAGGTATGGTGGACACAAATGGCATAGTGGTTGGCTCAAGTATTTGGATGCATGAGAAGTATTCCCTCTCGATACAAGGTTTAGGCTAGCAAGGTTTATTTGAAACAAACACAAGGATGAAGCGGTGCAGCAAAACTCACATAAAAGACATATTGAAAACATTATAAGACTCTACACCGTCTTCCTTGTTGTTCAAACTCAATACTAGAAATTATCTAGACTTTAGAGAGACCAAATATGCAAACCAAATTTTAGCATGCTCTATGTATTTCTTCATTAATAGGTGCAAAGCATATGATGCAAGAGCTTAAACATGAGCACAACAATTGCCAAGTATCAAATTATTCAAGACATTCTACCAATTACTACATGTAGCATTTTCTGTTTCCAACCATATAACAATTAACGAAGCAGTTTCAACCTTCGCCATGAAAATTAAAAGCTAAGAACACATGTGTTCATATGAACCAGCGGAGCGTGTCTCTCTCCCACACAAGCATTTATTCAAACAAAAACAAAAACAAAAACACACAGACGCTCCAAGTAAAGTACATAAGATGTGACGGAATAAAAATATAGTTTCAGGGGAGGAACCTGATAATGTTGTCGATGAAGAAGGGGATGCCTTGGGCATCCCCAAGCTTAGATTCTTGAGTCTTCTTGAAATATGCAGGGGTGAACCACCGGGGCATCCCCAAGCTTAGAGCTTTCACTCTTCTTGATCATATTGTATCATCCTCCTCTCTTGACCCTTGAAAACTTCCTCCACACCAAACTCGAAACAAACTCATTAGAGGGTTAGTGCATAATCAAAATTCACATGTTCAGAGGTGACACAATCATTATTAACACTTCTGGACATTGCCTAAAGCTACTGGAAGTCAATGGAACAAAGAAATCCATCCCACATAGCAAAAGAGGCAATGCGAAATAAAAGGCAGAATCTGCCAAAACAGAACAGTCCGTAAAGACGAATTTTATTGAGGCACCAGACTTGCTCAAATGAAAATGCTCAAATTGAATGAAAGTTGCGTACATATCTGAGGATCACTCACGTAAATTTGCATAATTTTCTGAGTTACCTACAGAGAATTTGGCCCAGATTTGTGACAGCAAGAAATCTGTTTCTGCGCAGTAATCCAAATCTAGTATGAACCTTTCTATCAAAAACTTTACTTGGCACAACAATGCAATAAAATAAGATAAGGAGAGGTTGCTACAGTAGTAACAACTTCCAAGACACAAATATAAAATAAAAGTACTGTAGCAAAATAAACACATGGGTTATCTCCCAAGAAGTTCTTTCTTTATAGCCATTAAGATGGGCTCAGCAGTTTTAATGATGCACTCACAAGAAATAGTATTTGAAGCAAAAGAGAGCATCAAGAGGCAAATTCAAAACACATTTAAGTCTAACATGCTTCCTATGAAAAGGAATCTTGTAAATAAACAAGTTCAAGAAGCATAATGCAACAAGCATAGAAAGATAAAACAAGTGTAGCTTCAAAAATTTCAGCACATAGAGAGGTGTTTTAGTAACATAAAAATTTCTACAACCATATTTTCCTCTCTCATAATAACTTTCAGTAGCAACATGAGCAAACTCAACAATATAACTATCACATAAAGCATTCTTATCATGAGTCTCATGCATAAAATTATTACTCTCCACATAAGCATAGTCAATTTTATTAATAATAGTGGGAGCAAATTCAACAAAGTAGCTATCATCAAATATAGGAGAAATATTGTAATCATAATCAAATTCACTCTCCATAGTAGGTGGCACCAAAAGGCTACTATCATTATAATCATCATAAATAGGAGGCAAAGTATCATCAAAGAAAATTTTCTCCTCAATGCTTGGGGGACTAAAAATATCAAGCTCATCAAAACCAGCTTCCCCAAGCTTAGAATTTCCATAGCATTAGCAACAATAGTGTTCAAAGCATTCATATTAATAACATTCCCATTAGCATGCATATAAAGTTCCATGGGTTTTTTAATTCTCTCTTCAAACACATCATGTCCTAATTCAAGATAAAGTTCATAAAGCTCTCTCATATTTTTGTTGTTTTCCATTATGCCTAACTAGTGTAAACAAGAAACAAAAAGATGCAATTGCAGGATCTAAAGGAAATAGCTTCGAGCACACACACAATGGCGCCAGAAAAGTACTATTACCTGGAACCGGAGTATGAGTGCCTTTTACCTTTCGATCCCCGGCAACGGCGCCAGAAAAGAGCTTGATGTCTACGGGAGCTTCTATTCTTGTAGACAGTGTTGGGCCTCCAAGAGCAGAGGTTTGTAGAACAGCAGCAAGTTTCCCTTAAGTGGATCACCCAAGGTTTATCGATCTCAGGGAGGAAGAGGTCAAAGATATCCCTCTCAAGCAACCCTGCAACCACAAAGCAAGAAGTCTCTTGTGTCCCCAACACACCTAATAGGTGCACTAGTTCGGCGAAGAGATAGTGAAATACAGGTGGTATGAATAAGTATGAGCAGTAGCAACGGCGCCAGAAAAGTGCTTGCTGGCGTGTAGTTGATGGTGGTAATATTGCGGGCAGTAGAGATGCAGTAAAACAGTAAACAAGCAGTAATAGCAGTATTGGAAACAAGGCCTAGGGATCATACTTTCACTAGTGGACACTCTCAACATTGATCACATAACAAAATAAATAAATAGATGCTAGACTCTACACCCTCTTGTTGGATGATGAACACCACTAACTGTATAGGATTACACGAACCCTCAATGCCGGAGTTAACAAGCTCCACAATATTCGATGTTCATATTTAAATAACCTTAGAGTGCATGACAGATCAACATAACCAAACCAAGTACTAACATAGCATGCACACTGTCACCTTCACACTACGAAAGGAGGCATAGATCACATCAATACCATCATAGCAATAGTTAACTTCATAATCTACAAGAGATCACAATCATAGCCTACGCCAAGTACTAACACGATGCACACACTGTCACCATTACACCGTGCAGGAGGAATAAACTACTTTAATAACATCACTAGAGTAGCACACAGATAAATTGTGATACAAAACACATTGCAATCATAAAGAGATATAAATAAGCACTTCACTATGCCATTCATAACAGTGAATAAGTATTCTGTGAAATATAGCCTAAGAGACCCACACGGTGCACACACTGTCACCTTTACACACGTGGGACAAGGAGTCTCCGGAGATCACATAAGTAAAATCCACTTGACTAGCATAATGACATCTAGATTACACGCATCATCATATGAATCTCAATCATGTAAGGCAGCTCATGAGATTATTGTATTGAAGTACATAGGGAGAGAGATTAACCACATAGCTACCGGTACAGCCCTTAGCCTCGATGGAGAACTACTCCCTCCTCATGGGAGACAGCAGCGTTGATGAAGATGGCAGGGGAGATGGCAGCGGTGTCGATGGAGAAGCCTTCCGGGGGCACTTCCCCGTCCCGGCGACGTGCCGGAACAGAGACTCCAGTCCCCCAGATCTTGGCTTCGCGATGGCGGCGGCTCTGGAAGGTTTCTCGTACCGTGGCTTTTCCGTGTCGAGGTTTTAGGTCGAGGGGGCTTAAATAGGCGAAGAGGCGGCGTCGGAGGGTCAACGAGGCGGTGTCACCACAGGGGGGCGCGGGCCACCCCTGGGCCGCGCCGGCCAATGGTCTGGTGGGCCTGTGGCCCCCCTCTGGCGACTCTCGGGTGTTCTGGATGCTTCCGGGGATTCTAAGATGCTGGGCGTTGATTTCGTCCGATTCCGAGAATATTTCCTTACTAGGATTTCTGAAACCAAAAACAGCAGAAAACAGGAACTGGCCCTTCGGCATCTCGTCAATAGGTTAGTTCCGGAAAACGCATAAATATGACATAAAGTATGCATAAAACATGTAGATATCATCAATAATGTGGCATGGAACATAAGAAATTATCGATACGTCGGAGACGTATCAAAGATCTCCTTCAGCTTCAGCTTCTCAGTTTGGCAGTTCTGCACTAAGACTCGAAGAGATTCATTGTTATCTGAAAGTGGCGGTGGCAGCCTTGTGATGGGAATCGAGTAATATTCCAGCATTCTACGAAGTCGGTTGTTCTCCTCCTGAAGTATCTCCACTTCCCTTCTCAGAGCACGGTATTGATCACAAAACTCATCGGTAACCCGTAGTACTTCCTCCACGCAAGGGAAAGAGTTGAGGCTAAGAGCAGGCGGTAGAGGTCCCTGCAAGTTATGAGAAAAAGAACGTCCAGTGTTAACCGATCCCACCAAGATTTGCTTACTCCCAACAGCTCGTTGATCTCTTTTTGATGGCATCTTCTTCACTTCCTCCTCGAAACTCTCCTCCATCTTTCTCCACTCGGGATCTTGGATATCTTCATCCGAAAGCCCCTCGCCCTTGTTGTTGGAGACCATGGTGCTTCTAGATCAAAGACAGATCCTGGCAGAAAACAACTCGAAACAAAACACGTCGAGAAAACGATATACGGACCTCCAAGGGTCCGGGGGATTATATAGCAGTAATTTTTACGACATAAGGAAAGTACCAGGTCGAACCAGAGTCGGAGAGGGGCAACGAGGGTGCCACCTCATAGGGCGGCGCGGCCAGGCTGGGGCCGCGCCGGCCTATGAGGGCACGCCCTCGCGCGTCTCCTCCACTCCGTTTCGATCTCGTAATTTTTCATATTTTCCAAAAACAGCAAAAACATTGTTCGGAAAGTAAAACGCGGACTTTTTATTACCAGTACTGTTACCTATTCAAAGTCGAATTCTGCCGGACTGTCAATTTGTCCTTTGATGAAAGCTTCCGGAGTTTCCACTCGAATAACATCAACATCTTCGTTATAAGAATCACCTGAGATATAATGCTTGAGTCTTTGTCCATTCACCACTTGTGAGGCATCGCCTTGGAGAGAACTAATTTTAATCGCCCCTGAGCGATATACCTCCTCAACGACATATGGTCCTTCCCATTTTGAGAGTAATTTCCCTGCAAAGAATCTGAGACGAGACCGATACAATAGGACTTTATCCCCAATATTAAATTCTCTTTTGATAATTCTTTTATCATGCAATTTCTTAACTTTCTCTTTAAAGAGTTTAGCATTTTCATAAGCTTCACTTCTACATTCATCTAGAGAGCTCAATTGTAGCAATTTCTTCTTACCGGCAAGTTTAGGATCTTTATTTAGTTCTCTTACAGCCCAATAAGCTTTGTGCTCTAGTTCTAAAGGTAAATGACAAGCTTTTCCATAGACCATTTTATACGGTGACATACCCATGGGATTTTTATAAGCAGTTCTATAAGCCCATAGTGCTTCCTTCAATTTACTAGCCCAATTCTTTCTAGATTTATTAACAGTCTTTTGCAAGATAGATTTAATCTCTCTATTTGATAATTCTACTTGCCCACTAGTTTGAGGATGATAAGCAGAAGCAATTCTATGATTAATACCATATTTAGCAAGAGTTTTTCTAAAACCACCATGAATAAAATGAGAACCTCCATCAGTCATAATATATCTAGGAACTCCAAATCTAGGAAAAATAATATCTAAAAGCATTCTTAAAGAGGTCTCACCATCAGCACTTTTTGTGGGTATGGCTTCCACCCATTTAGTAACATAATCAACAGCAACAAGTATATGAGTGTTACCTTCTGAAGAGGGAAAAGGTCCCATGAAGTCAAATCCCCCACAATCAAATGGTTCAATAACAAGAGTATAATTCATAGGCATTTCATTGCGTCTGGAGATATTACCAACCCTTTGACATTCATCACAAGATAAAATAAACTTCCTTGCATCCTTGAAGAGAGTTCGCCAATAAAAACCTGATTGTAGAACCTTTTGCGCGGTTCTGTCTCCGGCGTGATGTCCTCCATAAGCACTACCATGACATTTACTCAATATCTCTTGTTGTTCATATTCGGGAACACATCTTCGCAGAATACCATCCACTCCTTTATATAAGTGTGAGTCATCCCAGAAATAATGCCTCAAGTCATAAAAGAATTTCCTCCTTTGCTGGGCTGAAAAGGTTGGAGGCAAGTACTTGGAAACAATAAAGTTAGCATAATCAGCATACCAAGGGCTATCTCGCGATCTCACCTTTATTACAGCCAATTGTTCATTTGGAAAACTATCATTAACAGGAACAGGATCATAAGCAATATTTTCCAATCTAGACAACAAATCAAATTCTTGCAACAGAAGCACCCATCTAATAAGCCTTGGCTTAGCATCTTGCTTTTGCATAAGGTATCTGATTGCAGCATGATTAGTATGAATTGTAACTTTTGAATCAACAATATAAGATCTAAACTTATCACAAGCAAATACTACAGCTAACAATTCCTTTTCAGTTGTAGCATAATTTCTTTGAGCAGCATCAAGAGTTTTACTAGCATAATGAATAACATTCAACTTTATATTTACTCGCTGTCCAAGAACAGCGCCTACAACAAAATCACTAGCATCACACATAATTTCAAAAGGTAAGTTCCAATCAGGAGGTTCAACTATAGGAGCAGTTGTTAAGGCTTTCTTTAGAGTTTCAAAAGCTTCCTTACAATCATCATCAAAAACAAAAGGTACATCTTTTTGAAGAAGATTAGTAAGAGGTTTTGAAATCTTGGAAAAATCTTTAATGAATCTCCTATAAAACCTAGCATGACCAAGAACACTACGAATACCTTTAACATCCCTAGGATAGGGCATCTTCTCAATTGCTTCAACTTTAGCTCTATCAACTTCAATACCTCTCTCGGAAATTTTATGTCCCAATACAATTCCTTCATTAACCATAAAGTGGCATTTCTCCCAATTAAGAACAAGGTTAGTTTCTTCACATCTCTGCAAAACTTTATCGAGGTTTCGCAAGCAATTGTCAAAAGAATTCCCATAGACAGAAAAATCATCCATGAATACCTCTACAATATTCTCGCAAAAGCCATGAAAAATAGCAGACATGCATCTTTGAAAAGTAGCAGGAGCATTACATAAACCAAAAGGCATGCGTCTATAAGCATAGGTTCCATAGGGACAAGTGAAAGTGGTTTTCTCTTGATCCTTAGTTTTAACAGCAATTTGTGAAAACCCAGAATAACCATCAAGAAAGCAAAAATGAGTATTTTTAGATAACCTTTCTAACATTTGATCAATAAAAGGTAAAGGGTAATGATCTTTCTTAGTAACCTTATTAACTTTCCGATAATCAATGCACATTCTATACCCTACAACTACTCTTTGAGGGATGAGCTCATCATTATCATTAGGTACAACATTCATTCCTCCTTTCTTAGGAACACAATGCACAGGACTAACCCATCTACTATCAGCAATAGGATATATAATACCAGCTTCAAGAAGTTTTAATACCTCATTTCTTACCACATCCTTCATCTTAGGAATTAGACGAATCTGAGGTTCAACAACAGGCTTTGCATCATCTTCCATATTAATGGCATGTTGGCAAATAGAGGGAG
Organism: Lolium perenne; assembly: GCF_019359855.2. Classification (NCBI taxonomy): domain Eukaryota; kingdom Viridiplantae; phylum Streptophyta; class Magnoliopsida; order Poales; family Poaceae; genus Lolium; species Lolium perenne. Next base: position 185,187,329 of record NC_067246.2, on the reverse strand, counting down.
AAATCCCCTTCAAGTCATCAAGAGTGTAGCCAATAGCTCCTCGGTGTTTCTTCAATATTTCCAATAACCTTTCTTCCTCAAACTCTGAAAGCTTAGAACTAATAATAACAGGATATATTTTCTTATCATCAATATGAACATATTTAAGATTATCAGGCAATGGTTTTAAATCAAAAACAGGATCCTCCTTTGGTGGTAATGTTGTACCTAGATCTTCTACAGGCAAGTCATGTTTAAGAATAGGTTGACGAAGGAAAATTTCATCAAGCTCATTTCTTTCTTCCCTAAAAACTTCACTCTCACTATTCTCCAAATGTTGCTGCAAAGGATTATTAGGAGCAAGAGCAATAGATGCACACTGTTCAACTCTAAAATCATTATTAGGCGAATCAGCTTTATAAGGAGTTTTGGCAAATTTAGAGAAATTAAACTCATAAGATTCACCAGCAAATTTAATCAAAATTTTCTCTTTCTTGCAATCTATAACAGCTCCACAAGTATTTAGAAAAGGTCTACCAAAAATGATAGGACAATACTTACTAGCAGCAGAACCAAGTACCAAAAAGTCAGCAGGATATTTAATCTTACCACATAGAACTTCCACATCTCGAACAATACCAATTGGAGAGATAGTTTCTCTATTAGCCAGCCGAAAAACCACATCAATATCTTCAAGTTCACAAGAACCAATTTCGTGCATAATCTCCGTGTAAAACTCATAAGGGATAGCACTAATACTTGCACCAATATCGCATAAACCATAATAACAATGATCACCAATTCTAACAGACAACATAGGAACACTAGTTTTTCTAGACTTATTAGGATGTGAAACAATATTAGAAGCATCTTCACAGAAAATAATATGACCATCTTCCACATTTTTAGTCACAAGATCTTTAACTATTGCAACAGCAGGTTCAACCTTTATTTGCTCTTCAGGTTCTATAGGTTTCTTTTCACTTTTATTAACCGCACTATTTATAACAGAATACTCCTTCATTTTAGCAGGGAAAGGAGTTTTTTCAATATAAGCTTCAGGAATAACATGATCAGCAGTTTCAATTACAACACATTTATTCATAGATGAATCAATTTTATCTTTATACGGTTCATGATACTTATCAAAGTTCTTCTTAGGCAGTTCATAATGAGAGGCAAAAACTTTATAAAGATTTGCAGCAACTTGAGAATCAAGACCATAAGTAGCACTCATATTACGAAATTTATCAGTATCCATAAAAGCTTCAATGCATTTATAATCATATTTTATACCTGACTCTCTATCTTTGTCGTTCTCCCATCCTTCAGTATTCTCCTGGATCCGATTAAGAAGGTCCCTTTTAAACTCTTCTTTGTTGCGTGTAAATGATCCAGAACAAGAAGTATCCAGCAAGGTCTTGTCTTGAAAAGAAAGTCTTGCATAGAAATTATCAATGATAATATTACCAGGAAGCTCATGAATGGGGCATTTGAGCATTAAAGACTTCAATCTCCCCCACGCTTGGGCAATACTCTCTCCATCATGAGGCCAAAAATTATATATGCGGTTCCGATCCTTGTGAATTTTACTTGGAGGATAGAACTTAGAATAAAATCGGGGCACAATATCATTCCATTCAAGAGAATCCCCATTATCCAGTAATTTATACCAATGCGCCGCTTTACCAGGCAGCGATATAGAGAATAGTTTCTTCCTCACTTCATCCATAGCAATACCTGCACACTTGAATAAACCGCATAATTCATGTAAGAACAGTAAATGATCTCCAGGATGGACAGTTCCATCCCCTGTATAGCGGTTATCCACAACATGTTCAATAATTTTCATAGGTATTTTGTATGGAACTTCTCCCTCACCTGGCGCCTCATCCACTACCTTTGCAGTAGTAGTAGATTTTCCAAATAAAAATTCAAGAGAAGATCTCTCCATAATGAATTATAGCGAAGAGCAGGAATAAAATCAGCACTAACAGTAAAAGTTTCCCTTACCAATTCCACTTACCAATAGCGCTTCACTCCCCGGCAACGGCGCCAGAAAATAGTCTTGATGACCCACAAGTATAGGGGGTGTATCGTAGTATTTTTGATAAGTAAGAATGTTGATCCCAACGAGGAGCAGAAGGTGTTGACAAGCAGTTTCGATGAAGGATTCACTGTAAATGCTCACAGACAAGCATTCAGGGGGTTTTGATGTAGCAGATGAATAAAGTACGAGTAAGTAAAATGCGAGAGTAACAATTGCAGCGAGTGGCCCAATCCTTTTTAGCACAAAGGACAAGCCGGTTTGTTTACTTATAATGACCAAACGTTCTTGAGGACACACGGGAATTTAGTCTAGTTCTTTCGCTTCATATAGCCGATTAATCTTCATTGTTTTGATAAGTGTTGTGTGGGTGAACCTATGCTAATGCACCGCCCTTCCTAGGACTAATACATACTTGTGATTATACCCCTTGCAAGCATCCGCAACTACAAGAAAGTAATTAAGATAAATCTAACCACAACCTTAAACTCTGAGATCCTGCTATCCCTCCTGCATCGATATACCAACGGGGGTTTAGGTTTCTGTCACTCCGGCAACCCCGCAATTGGCAAACGAGTACAAGATGTATTCCCCTAGGCCCATAAAGGTGAAGTATCATGTAGTCGACGTTCACATGACACCACTAGAAGAATAACACCACAACTTAAATATCATAACATTGAATATTACTCAACCATAATTCACTACTAACATTTAGACTTCACCATGTCCTCAAGAACTAAACGAACTACTCACGAGACATCATATGGAACACGATCAGAGGTGATATGATGATGAATAACAATCTGAACATAAACCTTGGTTCAATGGTTTCACTCAATAGCATCAATAACTAGTAGAAATCAATACCGGGAGAGTTTCCCATATCAAACAATCAAGATCCAACCCAAATTGTTACAGCGGTGACGAGGTGCAGCGGTGGAGATGGCGGTGATGATGATGGAGATGATGGTGATGTCGATGGAGATGATGTCCAGCTCGATGACGGTGACGATGGCGTCGATTTCCCCCTCCGGGAGGGAATTTCCCCGGCGGATCTCAGCCTGCCGGAGAGCTCTTTTCTCTCTGGTGTTTTCCGCCCCGCAGAGGCGGCTGTGACTCTTCGCGACTATCCTCTGGAGCTTAGGTTTTCGGGATGAAGATGTACGCGAAGGAGAGGAGGCCAGAGGGGGCTATGGGCCCCCTCCCCACAAGGCGGCGCGGCCAGGCCTTGGCCCGCGCCGGCCTGTGAGGTGGGCCCACGGCGGCCCTCCTCGGATCCCCCTTCTGGCTCCCTTCGTCTTCTGGAAAAATAGGATTTTTCATATAATTTCCGTCAATTGTTGATCTTCCGAAATATTGCATTCTGACGGTGCTTTTTCCAGCAGAATCCTGACTCCGGTGCGCGATCCTTCAATAATCATGAAACATGCAAAATAGATGAAATAACATAAGTATCATCTCCAAATATGAAATATATCAATGAATAACAGCAAATTATGATATAAAATAATGATGCAAAATGGACGTATTAACTCCCCCAAGCTTAGACTTCGCTTGTCCCCAAGCGAAACTGAACTCGGTAAACAAGACCACATGTTTATGGAGTGAAGAGTCGATAAATAAAATACGGACAAGAAGCATCATATTAATTCACACAAGACATTCTAGTGAACAACTTTCTCATATAATTCAACTTGAAACAAGTAGAAGGTAATCACAAATAAAGGTGCATAAAAAATCATAATTGGTGATGGCAAACTTCGTTCTTGGTCAGAGAACAATTAACAGGTTATACTTATCTATCGAGCAGCGCTCTCATGTTAAAGTTTATATGGCATAACTTGCATAATCAATCATAATAATCTCTTCATAATCATTGAGAACTCTCAAAGCTATATTCATTCAGATAAAACTTGTACTAGCGTCCGCATGTGGTCCTGAGGTCACACACACACACATAAGTATCATCTCCAAATATGAAATATATCAATGAATAACAGCAAATTATGATATAAAATAATGATGCAAAATGGACGTATCAATGTTACAACTGTTTTGGTGCCTCTTATAACCTGAGGTCACACACACACGCGACTCACGCTCACAACACACCTACGCGACGCCAGCTAGTCCCACATGATAGCCTAGCGTCCGCCATATGTCTAAGGCACGTCGCCGATGCCGTCCGTAGTGACACTTAGGTACGCTGGTAAGGAAAAGATTGCCACACTTGTTGCTCCAATGTTTACAGAGTGGTTACATCACGAACGACAAACCCTAACGCTAGGGATTCCTCACCTCAGCAAGGTTACACTCTGTAGAGACTAACTCCTCTAAAGAGAGCGGGGTAGAGCCACGAAGGAGACAAGATTCTCCACTTTTACCTAATTGCGCCAAACCATGTGCTACCCTATTACATAAGCGGTCAACTTTTGTCACCGTAATAGATTGATGGCCCTTTAGCAGTTCTGGCCTTCCAAATAGAGAGGCAAGCTAGCCGATTTATCTGGTTCTCCATTCACCAAAACTTATACCATTCTTCGGCAGTCCGTTTCCATAGTAGCGGAGGTATATTTTAGTTGTATGAGGAGGTACAGACCCGCAATGCAGGCCTTAGCTTCAGCTTCCTCCGCACTCAAACACCAGGGCAAGAACTCCCACGTTGATAGAACAATAGAGCCCTTATGATCTCGAATAATGGTGCCGATTCCAGCCTCCTTCTGGTTGATGCATCCCAACCAGCATCCACATTGGCCTTTAACATCCCAACAACTGGAGCTATCCATCAGACTTGCATCGACGAACCTGCAAATATATATGTCGATTGATACGTCCAAAACGTATCTACTTTCCCGAACACTTTTGCTATTGTTTTGCCTCTAATTTGTGTATTTTGGATGCAACTAACACGGACTAACGCTGTTTTCAGCAGAACTGCTCTGGTGTCTCGTTTTTGTGCAGAAATCCAACTTTCGGGAAAATCCTCGGAATTTATGCAGAAGGCCCTATTTTCCCAGGAAACTAACGGAGCCAGAAGGACAATTGAGGTGGAGGCCCGAGGGCCCCACACCATAGGGCGGCGCGGCCCAGGGGGGGCCCGCGCGGCCCGGTGGTGTGGCCCCCTCGGCCGGCCTCCGACGCCCTCCTTCGGACTACTTAGCGGCCTCGAGCTAGAGACGCACGGAGTGCAGTCGAAGTCGCCAGAAAGCCTCCGGTAACGCCGCCACATCGCGAAACTCCGTCGCGGGAGCCGAAGTCTCCGTTACGGCACTCCGCCGGGACGGGGAATTGGAGGAGATCATCACCGCCATCACCGCCAACGCCTCTACATCAACCAGCCATGTTTCCCCCATCCATGTGTGAGTAATTCCCCCGCTGTAGGCCAAAGGGGATGGTAGGGATTGGATGAGATTGGTCATGTAATAGCATAAGATTGTTAGGGCATAGTGCCTAGTGTCCGTAATTGGTACTTTGATGATATTGTTGCAACTTGTTATGCTTAATGCTTGTCACTAGGGCCCGAGTGCCATGATCTCAGATCTGAACATGTTATTGCTTCATCAAGATAATCATTGTTTATGGTCTTACCTATAAGTTGTATACACATGTCGTCATGTCCGGGAACCGATGGCCCCGAAGTGACAATCGGGACAACCGGAGGGAATGGTAGCGATGTGAGGATCACATGTGTTCACGGAGTGTTAATGCTTTGCTCCGGTACTCTATTAAAAGGAGTACCTTAATATCCAGTAGTTTCCCTTGAGGCCCGGCTGCCACCGGCTGGTAGGACAAAAGATGTTGTGCAAGTTTCTCATTGCGAGCACGCACGACTATATATGGAACACATGCCTATTGATTGCTTTGTACTTGGACACCATTTTATTATTATCTGCAAATGCCCTGCTATGATTGTTACATGAGTTTCTCTCATCCATGCAACGCCCGTTCATCCGTCCCCGTGCCTACAGTATTTTAATCCTGCTATTTACTAAAATCACTACTGCTGTCTCTGTTACTCTGCTGCTGTTATTTCACTACTGCTACTGCTATAAAACTGTTACTACTGATAAACTCTTGCGAGCAAGTCTGTTTCCAGTGCAGCTGAATTGACAACTCCGCTGTTAAGGCTTCCAAGTGTTCTTTGTCTCCCCTTGTGTCGAATCAATAAATTGGGTTTTACTTCCCTCGAAGACTGTTGCGATCCCCTATACTTGTGGGTCATCAAGACTATTTTCTGGCGCTGTTGCCGGGGAGCATAGCTTTATTTGGAAGTTCACTTGGATTAATATTGTTCGCTGCAAATTCTCCATCATGGGTAAACTTCGCGATACTAAGATCGCCATATTACCATCCACTACAAGAAAAGGTACAATTCTGAATACCTCTGCTGCTCTTGATTCACCATCTGTGATTGATAAGCTTGTTTCACCGCCGCATGCTTCACATGTGGGTACTTCTGCTGAATCTGAAAACTCTCATAATATTGATAATGTTTCTGCTGTGCTTGATGATAGTGGTTCATTGGGATCCTTTCTAGATGCTACAATTGCTAGGTCTAGACAAATTGAAAATACTGAAACTCCTAATGCTACTACACCTGTTAGTTCACCTGAACTTGATTATTTTAGTGATGATCCTGAGGAAGATTATGTGGAGCTTAATGATGATTTTATTGAAAAATGCAATGCTACTACTGATGCAAGAAAAATTAAAAAGTTGCTTGCAGAACATCTTTGTTAGATATAAACTGTCTCCTGATCCTAAATTTGCCACATCTCCTATAAACATTAGGGATAAAGATTATGATTTTTCTCTTGATCTATCTCATATAGCTATCGTTGAGAAAACACCCTTTTGTGGTACTGAAAAAGAAAGTGCTGTTGAACACATGACTGAGTTATCTACTCTAAGTAGCTTGTTTTCTGATGATGTCAAGATGCGCACTTACTTTGTTGCTAAAATATTTCCATTCTCATTAAAGGATGACACTAAAACTTGGTATAATAGTTTGCCACCTAATTCTATTAAAAGTCCGAAAGAATTGCTTGATGTTTTCTTCCGCAAATACTTTCCTGCTAGTGCTCAACATATTGCTTTGCAGAGAATTTATAATTTTGACCAGGGAGATGAAGAGAAATTGCCTGAGGCTTGGGCGAGATTTTGCTCTCTTATTAGAGCTCGGCTTTGAGCATGATCTGGAAAAGCATGATTTACTTGATATATTTTATAGTGGACTAACCATTGAGTCTAGGGCATACCTGGATAGTTGTGCTGGTTGTGTTTTCAGGAAAAGAACTCCAGGGCATTTGAAGAATTATTGGCTAAAATAAGCCGGAATCATGATGATTGGACTATGCCTGAACCAACTCCAACGCCAGTATTGAAGAAGAGGGGTTTAATTAAATTGAATGATGAAGATATGAGGGAAGCCAAGAAGTCTCTCAAGGAGAAAGGTATTAAATCTGAGGATGTGAAGAATCTACCTCCTATAGAAGATATATGTGAGATAATTCCCCCTTCATCCATGATTGAGGTAAACTCCCTTCAACGCTTTACTAGGGAAGATATTCCGTATTCGAAACCTCCTGCACAATGCTTAGATGAGTTTGATAATTATATTGTTAAGCAAGAAAATTTTAATATGAGAGTAGAGAATCATTTAATGGAAAATTCTTGAGCTATTAGTGAATTGCATGATATTGTGGAGAGAACCTCCAATGATGTTAAGATGCTTGTTAAACATTTTCATATGATTCAAACTCAAATTGATCAACTCACTAAAGTGCAAAATGACTTGTTAGGGAATAATTCTAAAGAGAAACATGCTTATGAAGTAACAACTAGAGGTGGTGTCTCTACCCAGGATCCTCTATATCCTGAAGGGCATCCCAAAAGAATTGAACAAGATTCTCAACGCATTGAACCTAGTGCTCATTCTAGGAAGAAAAAGAAGAAGAAACATAAAAATGTTGTAGAATCCTCTGAACCTGTTAATGATCCTAATAGTATTTCTATTTCTGATGCTGAAACTAAAAGTGGTAATGAACATGATAAAGATAATGATAAGAATGATACTCCTGATAAAGAAGAGGTTGAAGAAGAACCTGAAAAGCATGCTAAAAATAAAAAGTACACTAAAGAAGACTTTATTGCTGAGAAACATGGTAATGAAAGAGAACCTTGGGTGCAAAAGCAAATGCCTTTTCCTGCTAAGAAACTAAAATCAAAGGAAGAAGAACATTATAATAAATTTTGCGATTGGATGAAACCTCTATTCTTGCAAATCCCTTTGACTGATGCTATTAAATTGCCTCCTTATTCAAAGTATATGAAAGATATTGTTACTAACAAAAGGAAAATCCCTAATGAGGAAATTTCCACTATGCTTGCTAATTACTCTTTCAATGGCAAAGTTCCAAAGAAGTTGGGCGACCCAGGTATACCTACTATTCCTTGTTCTATCAAGAATAATTATGTTAAAACTGCTCTATGTGACTTGGGAGCCGGTGTTAGTGTTATGCCTTTTTCTCTTTATAAGAGACTTTACTTAGATAAGTTGATACCTACTGATATATCTTTGCAAATGGCTGATAAATCTACTGCTATTCCTGTTGGTATTTGTGAGAATGTTCCTGTTCAAGTTACTACTAACTGCTTGATATTAACTGATTTTGTTGTGTTGGAAATGCCTGAAGATGATAATATGTCTATTATTCTTGGGAGACCTTTTCTTAACACCGCAGGGGCTGTTATTGATTGCAATAAAGGAAAGGTTACTTTCAATGTTGATGATAGGGAGCATACCGTTTATTTTCCCAAGAGGATTGAGAAAGCGTGTGGAGTTAATACTATTTCTAATGTGAGAACTATCAAAGTGGGAACTATTGATTGTCCTATATATGAGCCTAAGGAAGAATATCAAACTCTCGTGATTGGATCCATATCAATACAATTCAAGGTAACATGATTGATTTGAGGTTTATTTCTTCTTATGCTATGAAAAAGTTATTTGGTGACAAGACTTGATCAACCTTGTTAACGGATACTTTTTATATGCATAGAGGAGGTAAACAACATATCTTTCTTCCTCCATTTGCTCTAGTTGCTGTAGCATTTTTAATTTGCAAAGTTCTTTAGTTATTTGAAGATTTCAAAAATTTTCCTGGCCAGTAACAATAAACTAAATACCCAGAAATGTGCATTTTTCAAAGTTTTCAAAAATTCACAAAAATTATACCGTTGGTCCTATTTTTCGACGAGGCACCTGGGAGCACCAGAGGATGACCTGTGGGGCACCAGAGGGCGCCAAACCACAGGCCGGCGCGGCCAAGGAGGTGGCCGCGCCACCATGTGGTGTGGGCTCCCCTTTGCCCCACTTTGTCATCTCTTTCTCCCAGCACTTTCTCTCTCCCGAAAAAAACTCGTACCAAGTTCCTCTCTCTCGCGTTTTTGCTCCAGAGCTCCAGATTTCTCGATCTCTTTGCTCAGCCCAGATTTCCTGCTGAAATTTGGCACATTTGCTCCTTGGTATGTGACTCCTCCACCCATCCAAGTAGAATTTTGTTTGGTTGAGTATATCTTGAATATTTTGCTGCTGTAGGTAACATGTTTAGTGAGCTTGCATGCTTGTTCTAAGTTATATAAACTTGTTTTGATGCATGATTAGTACTCTAGCAAGTTCCTATGGTAGTTTCCCTCAATTATATGTCACCAAATCAAATTTTTATATTGTTTGTTGAAATTTCAGAAAATGGAGTGGAATAGATATCACTTGAACCAGCAAGAATTGGAAGTCCAACAAGTTATGATAGTCAATCGTGAAGAGGGAGTATACCCCTCTTACTACCCGTGCGCGGATTTCATGAGAAGCGCGGGGATATTTGAAGATGTTCAAAGTCTAATTTCTCGTGCAGGGCTGAGTGACTTTGTTGAAGGAGAGCCAAGACAATATGTAAAATTAACTATGTCTTTTGTGCAGGACTTCAAGTTCAATTGGTCGCGATCTAACCCCACGGTCCAGTATAAAATTTACAATAAAGCTGTCAACTTGCCATTTAGTGTTTTTTGTGCAGCAATTAGAGTACCGCAATGGGGGTCATGCGAGAAGATAAGGGGATCGCCGCAAGAACTCTTGGACCTCTTCAAGATGATTAGCGATGGAAGGAGTTTCTTAGGGGATAATGGTAAAATCACTAGTATTCAGCTCCCGGCTATCCGCTACTTTGCCTATTTTATTACCAAATGCGTTCTTGCTAAAAAGATTGGTGGTAAACTTTCCATCCCGGATTTGGCTTTTCTAGCTGCGGCACTGCAAAATAGTAAGACTTATAATTTGGGGGCATTGATAGCCTATAGACTTGCTACTAACCGTGAGAAAGGTGGAATTTGTGGAGGTCTCATCGCCTCTCGTTTACTAGCTTTTCATAATGTAGAACCTCATCATTTTGATATTCCATTCCCCATAGAAAGACTTGACATAGCCTCTATGATTAAACATGAATTTGTTTCTGATTCCTCCAACTTGGGTAACCTGTATTACAAGATGATATTTTATAAGAAAGTTTGGAGAATAACTAAGAAAACTGAGAAACTAGTAAGATTGCCTGCGCCTGTTCTGTCTAACCTTGATTCCAGGGGAGATTGGTCGGTCACAGAAAGTGCACTGGATGCACACATAAAGAGAGGAGACCAACATGCAAGAGACGACACGGAGGTCGAGGAGCACCTCGACTCATCATCCGATGCAGCAAGTTCCTCGCATCATCATGGTGGATATGCGGAGCCTCCACGCTTTTCTTCTGCACAGGAACTTTACTATGACTACTCCATGGACTACCCACCGGCGAGGAACAATGACCCTCGTTGGGGTTGAACTCCACTTAGGCCAAAAGCCTAAGCTTGGGGGGAGGTATACCGGCATCACTCATTCTTTGCATATTATGGTTGCTGGATACTTGCACATACTTGCTTTGTTCGTTTGAGTGGTTTTCTAATGAGAGGAAGATGATATTTGGGGAAATGCTGCCTGAAAACAGATTCTGGAACGTTACCGTAAAAATTCTCAAAAATAGCCAGAGCGTTATTTTGAGCTGCCAATTTTTGTGCAGGTTCCCCAGGTTGTTATCTAACTTTCATTAGTTGAACACTTTTCGATCTGAGCAACGTAAGATTTTTGTAAAAATCGATTTCTGTACTGCTGACAGGTTTTGGCAGATTTCTGCCATCTCACTTTTCTGTGTTTCTTTTAGTTTGCTATTTCTTGTTTTCGCTTTGTTTCTTTCCCAAAACACAAAAAGACCAAAAATATTTCTGTTGTTTCTCTTCACCATTTGTTTTCTTTGTTTTTTTTTGCATTTGTTTCACTTTAGTTGCTATCGCTAGTTTGCTATAAGAAAACCCAAAAAGATTTTGCTTTGTTTGTTTGTTTCCTCTTGTTCTTGTTTCTAATTTGAAAACACCAAAAATATTTGCCGTTCTTCTTTGTTTTGTAAAGTTCTTTATGAGTTCAATGGTCTTCGGTGGCTGGAGCGTGGTTTTCATTTCATATTATCCAAGCTACACAAGTGAAAAGGCAATAATGACGATCTACGACAATTGGATTGTGGTGAGAGGCTGGTATGAACTATATTTGTTTTCATTTTTGTACATATACTCATCCATGTGAGCATGCTTAGTTGGTTCATGTGAGGTATATGTTATTTGAGAAAGTCTAGTAGTTCATGATCTCTCATGTTTAGCTCCAATCTATTAATATGAGTAGCATGTCATGGATGTTTGCTTGCATTGTTTTATTCATAAGTAAGTATGGCATTGTGGTATCCTCCTCTGAATAATTCATTTATATCGACTTGGCACATGCTCACGCATGCATATGACTGAACAAAAAGTCAATTAAGCCTCGATGATCTATATTGCTTCAGAGTCCTTGTATCACTTTTATGCCTCCGTTAATTTATTTTGCCGCAAGCATGATTATGACGATTCTTTGCTCTCTTGATTTGTCGCTCCCTAGTCTATTGCTAGCCTTCACTTGTACTGAGCGGGAACGCTGCTCGTGCTTCCAAACACCTGAAAACCAAGTTGTTCCAAAGTGTCCACCATAAATACCTATGCATGGCATTTCAAACCATTCCAAGTAAATTCTCGTGCGCTACCTTTAAAACCTTCAAAATGCTTCTCAATTTGTGTTTATGTTTCATAGCTCATGAGGAAGTATGTGGTGTTTAGCTTTCAACCTTGTCATTTACTTTTGACGGACTCTCATATGGACTAGTGGCACATCCGCTTATCCAATAATTTTGCAAAAAGAGCTGGCAATGGGATTCCCAGTCCCGAATTAATTAACTTAAATAGACACTCCTCCATGGTTTGTGATTGTTGGACGGCACCCGAAGGATTCGGTTAGCCATGGCTTGTGTAAGCAAAGGTTGGGGGGAGTGTCATCATCATAATAAAAATAAAATAAAAAGGCACTCCTTCATGGTATGAGATTGTTGGCAGGCACCCGAGGATTCGGTTAGCCATGGTTTGTGAAAGAAAGGTTGGAAGGAGTGCCAAATAAATATGCAATAATTCATGGGAGCCGCTCTTGAAAGTCCGGTTGGCGAGGTAGTTAGTGTACCCATTACCATTCGTTGACAACAACAAACACCTCTCAAAATAATTTTGCTCCTGTCTTTATAAAAATGAAAAGCTCTAGCGCATGTTAATCCCTGCTTCCCTCTGCGAAGGGTCAATCTTTTACTTTTATGTTGTGTCTACATTATTTCTTTGAGCACTATCTTGAGAGCACAACTGTCATTCTTAGTATAATATGCTTGTCTCAAAATATGATTGATTGTGGTATAACTTTGATGCATTTATCTTTTGACAATCACTACTTCTAGTCTTTCTATGAACTCCAGAGGTGCCCGGGTATTTATGTTTTGCCAATCAAATACAGGCAAGCGAGATACCACTTTATCATACTCTCTTATGAACATTGCAATCCTGCTTATATACATGATTCATGATGCTTACTATTAATTGTTGGTACCTCTCCATGATTGGCATGGCTGTTAGATGATCTTATTTGCATATGTCTCATTATGAATTGCTTAAGTATTAGCCATAGCATGAGAATATATACATCATATGAGCAAATATGTTCGTGAAAGTTCTTTTATCGCTCGATTGTTAATCGAATTGCTTGAGGACAAGCAATAAGCTAAGCTTGGGGGGAGTTGATACGTCCAAAACGTATCTACTTTCCCGAACACTTTTGCTATTGTTTTGCCTCTAATTTGTGTATTTTGGATGCAACTAACACGGACTAACGCTGTTTTCAGCAGAACTGCTCTGGTGTCTCGTTTTATGCAGAAATCCAACTTTCAGGAAAATCCTCGGAATTTATGCGAAGGCCCTATTTTCCGGAAACTAACGGAGCCAGCAGGACAATTGAGGTGGAGGCCCGAGGGCCCCACACCATAGGGCGGCGCGGCCCAGGGGGGGCCCGCGCGGCCCTGTGGTGTGGCCCCCTCGGCCGGCCTCCGACGCCCTCCTTCGGACTACTTATCGGCCTCGACCTAAAAACACACGGAGAGAAGTCGAAGTCGCCAGAAACCCTCCAGAACGCCGCCACATCGCGAAACTCCATCGCGGGAGCCAGAAGTCTCCGTTCTGGCACTCCGCCGGGACGGGGAATTGCAGGAGATCATCACCGCCATCACCGCCAACGCCTCTACATCAACCAGCCATGTTTCCCCCATCCATGTGTGAGTAATTCCCCCGCTGTAGGCCGAAGGGGATGGTAGGGATTGGATGAGATTGGTCATGTAATAGCATAAGATTGTTAGGGCATAGTGCCTAGTGTCCGTAATTGGTACTTTGATGATATTGTTGCAACTTGTTATGCTTAATGCTTGTCACTAGGGCCCGAGTGCCATGATCTCAGATCTGAACATGTTATTGCTTCATCAAGATAATCATTGTTTATGGTCTTACCTATAAGTTGTATACACATGTCGCTGTCCGGAACCGATGGCCCCGAAGTGACAGAAATCGGGACAACCGGAGGGAATGGTAGCGATGTGAGGATCACATGTGTTCACGGAGTGTTAATGCTTTGCTCCGGTACTCTATTAAAAGGAGTACCTTAATATCCAGTAGTTTCCCTTGAGGCCCGGCTGCCACCGGCTGGTAGGACAAAAGATGTTGTGCAAGTTTCTCATTGCGAGCACGCACGACTATATATGGAACACATGCCTATTGATTGCTTTGTACTTGGACACCGTTTTATTATTATCTGCAAATGCCCTGCTATGATTGTTACATGAGTTTCTCTCATCCATGCAACGCCCGTTCATCCGTCCCCGTGCCTACAGTATTTTAATCCTGCTGTTTACTAAAATCACTACTGCTGTCTCATTACTCTGCTGCTTTGTTATTTCACTACGCTCTTTGCTATAAAGCTATTACCTCTTGATAAACTCTTGCGAGCAAGTCTGTTTCAGTGCGATGAATTGACAACTCCGCTGTTAAGGCTTCCAAGTGTTCTTTGTCTCCCCTTGTGTCGAATCAATAAATTGGGTTTTACTTCCCTCGAAGACTGTTGCGATCCCCTATACTTGTGGGTCATCATCGATGCACAAACTACATGTTGCTTTCCTTTAGAGTCTGAAGTAACAGAGTTTACTGCATTGAAGCTGTCAAGATAATTGGTAAGGTAGGGAATTGATGCAGATAAGGAGGCCTTTCCATGTCCATGAACTATATTATTCCTATGGTGGCAAACACGCAAAAGAAGGAAAATAAGTTTTGCCCTCGCATCTTGATGAGCATTAGTCAGAGGAGATAGCATCCACTATGTACCATTACATAGAAATGTATCTTCATCAGGTAGATCCCAAAAGCACCGCATGCCATCTCGTAGAGCCCGAGCCATCGTGCATGTGATCAGGGCATGGTGGTCATCCTCAACCGCGGCGCCACATATTGTACATGTGGAATCAGTCCGAGGTATCCGTCTTAGTGTCAACGTTGCCGCTCTCCAAGCAAAAACTCGAAGCTTCTGTGGGACCTTTGCACTCCAAACCAGGTTCCAAATCCCGCGAGAATCTCTAGGGGCATTACTACTCTGCCCAGGGCTTAGATCATCAATCGTTAGCTGTAATCCAAGCCTATATGCCGACTGAACCGAAAAAATCCCATTTTTCTCTGGCAACCAGGAGATGAAGTCGTCACAAGGCCGAGCTGGTAGCCTAACCGCCAGTATAGCATTAACATTCATAGGAAGACAACACTCCTGAACCAAATCTTCATTCCAGGATCTTGTAAGTGGATCAATGAGCTCTGAAACCCACCTCCTCCTCAAGTTTCCTCGTCGGCCATGGAGCTTTGGCGCGTCCAAGTGCGGGAGCCAGCTACCCCGGAATATCTTGACGGTTGTACCCGAACCAATACGCCAAATGACACTGTTTTCAATAGTTCCAACCCATGTTCAATACCTTGCCAAGTAGGAGAAGAATTTTTGATGAACGCCGTGTCCAAGAGGTTCGCCGATGGATAGTCCTTGGCCTTTAAAAGCTAGGCACACAAGCTGTCTGTGAATTGAATAAGGCGCCAAGCTTGCCTAGCAAGCAAAGCTTGTTTAAACACTTTTAGGTCCCGAAAACCAATACCGCCACGAGACTTTGGCCTAGTCATTTTTTCGAAGACATCCAATGCATCTTCCTTTTATTCTCCTCATCTCCCCATCAAAAGTCCCGAATAATTTTGGAGAGATCCTCAATAAGGCCGACAGGAAACTTGAAAACCCCCATAGCATATGTAGTCAGGGATTGAATGACCGATTTGATAAGCGTTTCCTTTGCACCACTAGACATATATTTTTCACTCCATTAATTTGCCCACCTCGAGAATTTCTCTTTCACATGGTTAAATTTATCCCCCTTCATGCCACCTTCAGGTACTGGCAGACCAAGATATTTTCCTCAAAATCTTTTGTTTCATACCTCAAGATATCCTTGATTTCATGTTGGACCTCCGAAGAGCATTTACTTTCATATAATAGAGCACTTCCCCATACTCACCAATTGACCTGTGCCTTTCTCACAGTCATCAAGAACACGCTTAACAACCGTATCTTGCTCCACTGATCCTTCAAAGAACAGGAGACTGTCAACCGCAAAAAGAAGATGTGAAATTCCTGGAGCACGCCACCCGACAGATAAAAAAATTCCGAAGGACATTCATCTGAATCTATCTGTTTATCAAGGTAGATAGACCATCAACGACAAATAAAAACAAATACGGCGACAAAGGATCACCTTAGCGAAGACCGCACGACTGGGAAAAGAGGTCTAACATGCGTCCGTTGAAGCGAACTAAGTAGCTAGCTAACAGTGGTAACGGTCTTAGTCACATGATATCAACAAATTGCAGTTACAATTTAAGTTGCAGCTCATAACTAGTACGAATCACATAGCAAATCAAATGGTGT
This sequence comes from Lolium perenne, assembly GCF_019359855.2. Taxonomy (NCBI): domain Eukaryota; kingdom Viridiplantae; phylum Streptophyta; class Magnoliopsida; order Poales; family Poaceae; genus Lolium; species Lolium perenne. The sequence continues at coordinate 185,170,821 of NC_067246.2, read as the reverse complement.
AAAACTTGATTGAACACGCCTTTTTTTATTTTTATAGATAAAAATTCTTAGTTTTCTTTAGAGCTGCTATTTGGAGAGCAAATAGGCAGGTCGTGGAGTCCCCAAAAGGTGGAGCCAGGAGTGTGAGCCAACCGGGTTCCAGTGCCCAGAACAGAACCAGAGCCAAGGAACTGACGATACTACCCTCCGCTCGCCTACCTGCCGATTTCCCCTCCCAATCCCCGCACCCTACACCCTCACCATCTCGCCGCCGTCCTCCTCCTCCTCCTCCCTCTCCATCTCCACCCTCCTACCCCCTTCCCCCCGACGTCTCGCCAAGGTACTCCCCACTCCAAAACCCTAGCCCCCCTCCACCCAGATCAGCCGCTCAGCCCAATCCAGCGCCAGATCCGCGCACCCAGATCTGCCGCTCTCGATTTGACCTGTTTCCGCGTGCGCGTCGCAGGTTCCGGCGGCGATGGCGGCGAGGCTCGCGCAGCTGCGGACCAAGGCGGCGCAGGCGGCCGACTTCGCGTCCAAGCACGGCGGCGCATACTACAAGGAGGCCATGGAGAAGAACAAGCACTACGTCGCGCAGCCGCCCACCGTCGAGAAGTGCCAGGAGCTCTCCAAGCAGCTCTTCTACACGCGCCTCGCGAGGTGATGCCCCCCTGACCGATTCTCTGTGTCCAATCGTTTGTATTGCATGTGGCGTCGTACAATACAATCCGGGGCTGTTACACAGTGTGATTGGATCTGCTCGTGACTGTAGCAACAGGGGTAGTCAGGCTATCAGGGTACGTATTCCGATGGGTAAAATGGCGTTGTTAAGGTTTTCCCGGCAATTGCTTACTATCTCTCTTCCTGCTTGCATGCGTTAATCTATCCTAGCCGAACATGAGCATACTATGAGGTGATCCACTCTTGGCTGGCAATGTGTGGATTTCAGGTTCAGTTTCCATGTAGCAAGTAGATACAAAGTTCCCTTTTCCTTCTTCTAGAAAGTAGATATAAAGTGTTCGATTTCTCGAGAATACGGGATCATGCGGTGATTTGGTTGTTGGTCCTATAAGTGGCGTTTTCTATAACATATCCTGTTTAGGGGTTTATTGGGCAATGAGCCCCGCTGCCACTTGTAATTGAATAATTGAACTAGCATACTTCTTTACGGGCCACTATCTATGAGCTTCCAACGCCTAGGCTCTAGTCAGGTGGAAGATCAGTACTATACCTGTAATTTCTGATTAGGCGGGCCTTATGCTACATTGGGCAGGGACTATGCCAGTTCTTTACTTGATGCTCGTGCTAGGCAGCTGCCAGGGCAGTATAGTTTTGCTAGGCGCGTGTGGTGGGAGTGTGTCACATACTCCTAGCTGTACAGAACTCAGGCACAAAACTATTTAAGATTGCAAAACCCTGTGCGTGGATGGAAATGCGCCATATGATTATTGAAATGATCTGCTGCTTCAATCTAATAAGATATATGTGGTTCTTAATAATTTGGTGATCAGGGATAAACCAGAATTCTGTAAGACCTGTATGCGGTGCATTCATCTAGTATAGCTGTTTAGGTAAAATCTTGAGAAGTTTATGTGTTGGCAGGCTGGCATAGTCTCTTGTGAAGTTGATATATGATGATATAAAAGCGAGGATACTTTGTATGATTCTGGAAATGGATCTTGATACATATAGCTATCCGTGTAACATTTTACCGTTTTCTGTTTGTTCACAAATAAATTGACCCAACAGTTGCCTCAAAACATTTTAGTAAAATATAATCCTGATCTGAGTTACTGCTTGGAACACTATATGATATTTTACAGGTATTAGCAGGTTTGACCATCATAGTAAGACCTTGAGTATCTCCGCTTCTTGATTTTTTCAAGCTTAGTTTAGGTTTTGAGATTTTGGTCTTCGCACTAGCACTTTGTTCAAACAGTGCAACCTTGGCCTAGTGCATCTACATTACGGTTTACGTTCTACATTTGGTGGTATCCTAAATGTGGTTATATAATCCAGATAATTCCATGTTGTCTTTCTAGGAATTGTTAAGAGATTTAACTCTGTTTAGCTTGGCATATAGGGTGGGATTGACACTTGACCTGGTCATAACCTTATATTCTGTTGAAAAATAGCGAGCTGTTTACGTTGACATGTACTAGGGTCAATCAATACTGTCTTGGGGGTTGAACCGAATGTTGGTTGGCTAGTGGCGTGAGTGCACGGCCAGTCAACCTGTGTACATGACCTGGCCTCCACAGTAGTGCTCGTAGTTGTCTTCATCTTCAATACAGAGTCACCAGAGCTAGTTGCCCATAGATGTGGTATTCTATTTGGTATACTTTTACGTGTTCGCTATGATGCATCACTATATCTTTCACGAATCATCACTTGATTATGCACATCTATGCTGATCAATGCAAGGAACCTTTGTTGTTATTTCTATGTTAAAAAAAACCTTTGTTGTTATTTCTTGCCATTGTTCTTGTAATGTTTTCTCGTTTCTGATTAAGTCATTATACTGTTATGGCTTTATTACTTTGGAGTCTGACCAGTGGCTTCTGTATATTGCTGTTTTCTTCAGTCTACCAGGCCGCTACGAATCATTCTGGAAGGAGCTTGATTGTGTGAAGCAGGTATGGAAGAACAGGAAGGACCTCAAGGTGGAAGACCTTGGAATCGCGACATTGTTTGGTGTTGAGCTTTATGCATGGTTCTGCGTAGGCGAGATTGCTGGCAGAGGATTCACCATAACCGGCTATAAGGTCTGAATTAGATCTCCTGGCTAAGACCTTGCCTTATAATACACCGTTAGCTGTTGCTTGTCGAAATGACAAAGATACCTGTCTTCTTTCACAATTTTGTTTCTGAAAAGTTTCTAGTGCTGAATGCCAGCAAGACGAGCACACCACTGTGACGGTGCCTCAATAATTTGCTCGCTCAATTGTCCATTTCTGTGTTCTGGAACTTGTTCCCATGACACCTGCTGCAGCACCCTTGTGTTTCTGCTATGAAATGAGCCCATTTCTTGTTGCCGATGGAAGTGACTTGAGTATGGGTGTTGGATAAGCTTTTCTTTCGCTCCTCCCGCATACCGTGCTGTGAGTCTTCTTGTGCTGAAATGCTTCAGTAGGGAATGTGGAAAGCGTTGGTAACCTAGTGAACAGAATATTTTGAATATTTTCCTTCAAAAACGAAGCGTCACCACCCATGGATGATGCATCCGGTGTCCTTATTACCGGCATTTTATTTTTTCTTAAAACAACACTAGAGTGCTAACAACCTAAGCCGGAACAAATTTACACCGAAAGGCTACCAGAGGTAGCACTATCTTTCGAAGTCATTATTCCTAAGAAAAACATGCAAGTTAGGTTTAGCTGTAGAGCAGCACGATAAGGGTGGTCAGACTGCTGGCCGCCAGCACCAGCATCCATCCTCTCCCAGCCCTCTCCTCGTCCTCCTCTTTGCTGGAGAAGAGCAGCAGCACCCGATCGCAGGCCAGCTTGAAGAGCGCCAGGCATGCGAAGAAGAGGCTGATGGACAGCACCGCCAGCTCCTTGTTCTGCAGTGTCTCCTGAATGCTCCGCATTTCCTCCACGTCCCACCTGCAAACCCCCATGAATCCCATGTTAAGACATCACGACGGCCTGGCTTACTCCCTGACCAGATCATTTCATGCGATACAAGTACTTGCCTCATCGCCTCGTTCTCCCTGACTAGATCGTCTAGTTTCCCCAAGACGCTTGATTTCCAGTCCTTTAGCTCTCCCAGATCACTCGCCTGATCAACCAGTTTGTCTTTTGAGTTGCTTCAAATTATACGAGAGTTTGAGGGGAGAATTGAGACGTACCACGTCGTCCTTCCAGTCGACAAGGTCCTTCACGTCGGCCTTCATCTTCTCCAGCGCCTTGGCCGTCTGCGACATCCCGTTCTGCAGGTCCGGCAGCTTGGCGCCGTACCTCTGGTTGAGCACCCTGGTGTACTCCTCCAGCGTCGACAGCCCCACCTCCAGCGACCTCATCTTCTGCATCAGGATCTTGAGCACCGCGTCGCCGTGGATCCGCCCCGACGACGTCGACTGCTTCGCCGGCTCCTTGGCCTGCTGCGCCGGCTTCGCGTCACCCGCGCTGTTGGCGCTATTCTTGGCCACGTCGCCTGTGCTGTCGTTCCTCCCGGTGCCGTCCACCTGCTTGGCATGGACCAGGGCGCCGGCGGTGTCGTCGCGGCCGCCGCTGTCCTTACGGGCGTCGGCGGCTGTCTTCGCGGCGTCGGCGTCCGGGATGTTGCTGGCGATGAAGTCCTGCAGCATCTGCTCCACGGCGTCGATGCCGTACACCTCGAGGTAGCTGAGGATGCAGTAGAACCCGGAGCCGTAGTGGCTGGCGAGGCGCAGGCGGAGGTAGCGCGTCCACCTGGGCTCCGGCAGCACGAAGCGCTGCGCGTGCTTGGCGTTCTCGGCCGTGAACCGGCCCAGCAGCTCCCAGGACGCCTCCGCCGGGTAGCTCAGGCTGCCGTGGAGCTCGATGTCCTTGAAGTTGGAGGAGTAGTGCTCCAGGTTGGCCAGCGCCACGGTGTGGACCAGCGTCTCCTCGGAGAGCTCCACCACCACGAACTTGCCCTCCGCGGAGCAGGGGTTGCGGAGGTACCGGTCCTTGTCGCCGTCCAGGATGTTGGCGGCACCCTTGGCCTCCTTGTTGTGGGCCAGCACCTTGGCGCCCTTGGACGCCGCCGCGTAGTTGTACTCGGCGCCGCTCGGCTCCAGTCGGTGCGTGGCGCCGTCCGCGACGCGATGGTGGTGCCGGCCGGCGGTGTCGTTGTCGGCCTGGCCCTGCAGGATGCGGCTCCGGAACTCGTCCAGCTCGACGAAGGCCGCCTCGGACGACGAGTTGCCGCCAGTTGCATTGGACGGTGGTAGCGCTTCTTGGTGGTGCGTCGAGGAGGGGGGCGATTGGCACGTCGGGGAGGAGACGTTATCGGCGGGGAATATGTATGCCTCCAGTGGCATTACCTTGCAGTAGTTGTCGCGCTTTCCGTGCTCGCCGTAGAAATCTGACCGATCCGCCAATGAAGGGAACATCGCAAAAACACGAACACATCGATCAACAAGAACGCAAACGCACGCATGATGCCGATCCGTCTTGCAAGGAGATAATCGTTGGTGATGAACTTTCAGTTACCTGAAGGGTCGGTCTGGCTGTTGAGGAACTGGGAGCGGAGGAGGAAAAGAATGCACCAGACGGAGAAGATGACCGAGACCGACACCTCGCGGAGGCCGCCGTCCATGGAGAGCGCATCCGTTACCGCCGTCGGCCCACCGCCGCCTGCCCTGTGCAGCTGATGATCCCCTCCCCCACCGCCTTTTCCGCCGCCGCCTCCTTCTCTCCTCTTCCTGCTCATGCATGCACCACCTACCTAGGACCGAGGTGATGACGAATTGGCAGGTCGATCGTTCTTGTTCGTCCTTCCCTTGTTCCCAAACCACACACCAGGTACGGTGCCGGTGCGACGGTACGTTGTCGCCGTGAGAGCATGCGGCTAGGCCGGGGGGTCGATGTCGATCGGAAACGCGCCCGCGAGGGAGACGATGGAGAGAGAGGACCTCAGGAAGGGCTGGGGAGCAAGAGATGGAGCGGCAACTTAGGAGGCGACCGAGTGCGGAGTGGCAGGTGATGATGGTGTCCATGCGCGCGGCGACGGCATCGGCAGGCACACGCTGCGTCTGTGTGATTTTCCGGAGAGGGCACACGGTGTCTGCGCGCGGCACGGGCCTTAACTAGAATCCTATTTCCTTAACTTGGGCCTGGGCTAATATGTGGTCCAGTGGCCGCACTGAATTTTCTGGGGCACCTCTATTTTTTCTTTGAACAAAAAGATTTTATTACTTTAGCAACACTTTACTTTTTTTTTGAAGGATGATCAATATAAATAAGAGAAGCAAGCCGCCTCTTTAAAAATCTTCCAGTCCCCTTGGATACCCTGATAAGGAAAAATGTGCGTAAGAAACTTGTTGGCCTGAGAATTACACAATATGCTTACAATCATCTACGATCAACTCCCGCGCATAGGCAGGGGTTGCATCACACAAGACACCACTAAAACTTGATATACCTAAATGCGCCAACACATGCGCTACCCCATTGCTAACTCTGTCTACTTTGACGATTTTATATCATTATACACTTGCAGAAGCTCGCGCTCCTCTTGACAAAGAGCCCAGTATGAGGATGATTCAGTAGCTGGGTTATTCATTGCTTGGACAACACGTAGGCAATCTAACTCCAGGGTTGCCGGCCAGCGATGAAAGCGTACGAGGTGTTTTAGCCCCTCCAAACTTGCTAGCATTTCCGCCTCTTCCGCACTTTCACAATACGGAATAAATCTCAATTCCGTGAATAAGACAGAGCCCAAGTGATCACGTATCACAATACCTAGCCCTGCATTTTTTGAAGCTACGTCCCATCTTGCATCAACATTAGCTTTAAAATCCCCCTCTCCAGCTGCCGCCCACCCTGATAACTCAGGGGAGCCCTCGGGTCTTGTGATCGCTCCAAAGGGGAGCTTAGAATGGATAGCCGAGAAAGATCTTTGGTAGTTCACGATAAACTGTGCCGAGGCTTTCACTAATGCTTTCCCATCACCATGCACAATGTTATTTCGATGGTGCCATGCTCTCCAGAGAAGAAAAATAATCCTACAGCGATCATCGCTTCGTGTGCTTCCCAGAAGATGGAGCAACCACTCTTTCCCTGTCGTATAGAAAACGTCTTCAGGCGGGAGCTCCCAAATTTGACGGACCTCCTCCCGAAGGGCTCTTGCCAATGTGCACCGCACGAGAGCGTGATGACCACCCTCTATCTCCATTCCACAAATGGTGCAGGTTGGATCCACAGTTGAGATACGTCGGTGCAGACCGGAGCGAACCGCCAGCGTACCCGTTGCGGCCCTCCAAGCAAAGACCCGAAGATTTTGAGGAACATCTGCTTTCTAAATTAGATTCCATACGCTTCGATTACCCAAAGGTTCAGTCAGAGCTCGACTGGCCATTATTGCTTGCATGAAGAAGCGGTTGCATCCGTAATCGATAAGCTGACCGGACTGTAAAAATTCCGCTGCTTTCCCCAGAGATAAAATCCTCCGTTGATCTAGCAGTAAGTTTGATGTTCAGAATTGCAGTAACATCACGTGGATAGCAACACTCACGCACTGCCTCCTCATTCCATGTCCTAGACGTGGCATCAATGAGATCAGAGACCCACCGTTTCCTCGAGTTGCCTCGTCTCCCTTAAACTTTCAAAGCACCCTGCCGAGGAATCCAACTGTCACGAAAGATTCTCACTTTTGACCCATCACCAATTCTCCATATAATTCCTTTTTTCAATGGTTCAAGGCCATAGACAATGCCCTGCGAGGTTTGCGACTGATTTTGGATGAAGGCCGTATCTAGAATATCCCCAGCCGGGTAGTATCGTGCCTTCAAGAGCTTAGCACAGAGGCTATATGGAAAAGCTAGTAGTCTCCATGCTTGTCTAGCAAGTAGCGCATGATTGAACACTCGAAGTTCTCTGAATATAATTCCTCCCTGAGATTTTGGACGTGTCATTTTATCCCATGCCATCCAATGCATCCGCCTCCTATCTTCTTCATCTCCCCACCAAAAATTACGAATAATATGTTGTAGCTCATCTAACAGCCCCATTGGGAATTTGAAGACACCCATAGCGTATGTGGCAATAGACTGGAGGACGGATTTAATAAGTATCTCCTTAGCACCAGAGGACATGTACTTCTCAGACCAGTCACTTGCATGTTTAGAGAACCTTCCTTTTGTTGATTTAAATTTTCCTTTTTTCATTCTCCCTTCAGGTACCGGTAGTCCTAAATATTTTTCTTCAAAACAATGAGTATCATAGTTCAGGATACCTTGGATTTCAGTCTGTGTTTTAGGGGGACATTGATCACCATACATAATGGAGCACTTGCCTAGACTGACCAGTTGCCACGTGGCCTGCTCATAACGGTCCAAAACAGATTTGACGACCGTGGCTTGCTCCACTGATGCTTCAAAGAACATCAGGCTATCATCCGCAAAAAGAAGATGAGATATACCAGGGGCTCTCCGGCAAATATGTAACTTTCTTAACGAACTTTTTTCAATCTTCAATCTCCTGTCTGATCAAACACGAGAAGCCATCAACCACAAAAAGGAACAAGTACGGGGAAAGAGGATCACCTTGGCGGATGCCACGTGTAGGAGTAATGGGGTCCAACAGATGTCCGTTAAAGCGAATAGAATACCGTACAGTGGTGACACATGCCACTACCCACCGTATCCACTGACTATGAAAGCCCAGTTTCGCTAAAACCCCTTTCAGGAACCTCCAGTCCACACGATCATACGGCTTAGCCATATCCAATTATACGCAAAAAAATTCCGATGAGCAGCCGATCCCATCTGGATAGAGCGGATGTACTCAAACACCATTAGTGCATTATCAGTATTGAGACGCCCAGAAATAAAAGCACTCTGCATAGGAGATATAATGTACTGGAGCAGTGGCCGCAGACGATTAGCTAGGCATTTGGACACTACTTTGAAGATAACATTGCATAAGCTGTCGTTTACCTCTTCACTCTTCAGGCATCACACCATCAGTAAAAAAATCTTTGGGCTGCGCTGATGACTTCTTCTTTCAGGATGGCCCAGTTACGCTGAAGAAAACGAGCAGGAAAGCCATCCAGGCCAGGCGCCTTTAGAGGCCCAATTTGGAAAAATGCATAACTTATTTTCTTTTATGAGAAAGGAGCACAGAGTTTATCATTCATCTCTCCATTAATACGTGCCTGCAAAATATCAGTAGTGATGTTTGGGTTGATACCCTCATCCCTCGTATATAGATTCTGCATAAAATCACGAGCAATGTCCTCCATCTCTTGAGTATCCTGCCTCCATGTGCCATCTGGAAGTTTTAATTTTCGGATTATATTATTCTTGCTTCGCCAAGATGCTCGACGGTGGAAAAAATTGGTGTTTCGGTCTCCCTCCTAAAGCCATGCAATCCTCGAGCGTTGCATCCAGAGTATTTCCTCCCTATAAAGCAGCTCATCCATCTCCTTCTCCAGACCCGCCCTAAGCATGACATTGTCATCATCAGTTGCTTCATGTAACGCTTCAAGTTGGCTGCGCTTTTTCTCTATTTCCTCTGGTACAGATTTAAAGTGAGTATTTTTCCACTTATACATAGATGACATGACAGAGCGGAGTGACTGGGCGACGTCGGCGAGGTCCTATCCAGGGATCCGTCTCGACCAAGCCTCTTCAACTGCTGCTGCCAAAGAAGGTTCGCTCTCCCAGACCACCTCATACCGTCTAATTGGACGATCAACACTTTACATAAAGGAGTGTGAAAGGTTCCACACTTGAGAGATCGAGACAGTTCCGCTACATGGACCTGTATCAGAAGAGAGGCATCTAAGAGCTACCTGTCTATTTGGAATTTTAGTAGCTAACTTTGCTTGATGATGTGCCTTGATGTTATAGCACCTGTTGATATGAGTAACCTTGTTTCCCTTGAAGGAGGATGACGCCTGGATTGAAGCTATAATGGGCCTGATGTTCCAATGACTTGATTCTTTGAAGATGGATGTTGATGCTGCTGCTGAAGCTAGGACCGAACAATCTATGTAGAAGTGCGGTTGTTGGATGCGAAGTGAGTCTGCAAGCTTCGTAGCAAGAAGAAGACCATAAGGGAACCTATGTTAAAAGGGCAAATCGGTGACGCACAAACGCAAGGGTTTCATGCACTTGCCGGAGTCCGCGGCCGTCGCCAAACTTCAACACCGACTAGACGCACGTTGGAAGAGACATCGACCCTCCACCATTGTGAGATCCAAAGAAGCACCAACATCAACGAGGCTTTACGAGTCAATGAACGGTCCCACCGTAAGCAGCAAGGCACATATCACCGTGGCACGTCGACCAGAGGATGTCCTTGTGCTGCCATGGACCAAGATCCACCGCATCCCATCGATGAAGTAGATAAATAACTACAACCTCACCACCTCCAGACCAACATCCTCGCTTTAGAGCATCCATCTCACCCGGCCCTCGGCGCCGTTGTGGATTTTTTTCGATAAAGAACGCTTTATTACACAAAAGTTTCAAGCAATACACCTAGCCTCTGCATCACTAGGATGCACACAGCCGTCCAAAACGTCAAACTCACACAAAGTCACTACAGAAAACGGAATAAAAAGAACATAGCTAGTCATCCAAAATAGCCACCGCTGGGCGTGGAAGCGGGCCCTGTCCCTAGCCGCCTCCGCCACCGCTTCGTCCCTCGCGGCGATAGCGCCCGCCAGCTCCCGGTTCTCCCGCTCGACCCACGCGGGAGAAGGGCCCCTCCGATGGAGCGAGTCCAGGTCGGAGCACATATACCCCCCGAGCTAACCAAGCCTGACAGCGCAGGGTGTTCCCAGCCAGGGTCTCGAAGGACGCGACCAGAACGAACTGGTCGCCGGTGCACTCGAAGCGGCCGGGTACGGGGGCGTCGTCGTTGGCGATGTCATGGATGAGGGCGTCCGCTGGTGGGCCCCCGGAGGGGCCGCCATCGCCACCCGCGCCTCCGCGAGCGCCGCCCTGGTGTCAGCGAGCTCAGCCCTGGCGTCGGCGGTTTCCGCCCTAGTCGTCGCGAGGCGCCCTTCCGCGCGCTCTGCCGCCTCCACCTCCGCAACCTCCGCCTCCACCGCCGCCTCCTCCAGGTCCAGCTGCTCGGCCTGAACGCCGGCGGCGACTAGCTCCTCGTCCTTCTCCGGGTGGACGTAGCGGCACATCTGAACTACCTGTTCCCAACTAAGGTTGTGTTCGGCCATGGATGGATGCTAGGGTTTAGCTTGAGGTGTGCCCGTCACCCCTGCCGATGTCCAGCATATATAGCCACGACGGGGAGCGAAACGGCGTTGCCGCCCAGGACATTTCCCGCGCGCGCAAAACTCCAGCAAAACTTGCCAATGTATTGGGCACGCGCGGGAACGACTGTCGTCGCGCGGGAACAGTTAATCACCGGCGGCAGTCCTCGACAGGACGTAAAACGCCATTAACGACCTTGACGCTGTGATAAGGGCTAAGCCCAAGGATGTGCCCGATCTTCACGGATTTGGGTGGAATTCGTGGGGGAGGTGGATGAACGCGATGAACACGAAGAACACGTAGGGGAATCGTGGGGATACATCACACACACGCACACAAATCGGTTTTCCCTCGTTGGCCCGAACCACCAACTCGATAGAGGTTGCGAGAAAAGACCTTCCGGTAGAAGTCCCGCAAAGAGATCGACAAATCGAAGCTCGCAAGATCTAGAAGGGTGAAAAGACCGGAAGGTTGATAGAAGTGCAAGCAAAAGACCAAATAGGTAGAAGTGCAAGCAAAATATCAAACAAACGGTAGAAGTCACCAAAGAGATCTTCACGAGTCGATAAGGAGCCCGGGTGGGTACAAGATCAAAGATCTAGGTAGGGTTCCCACAAGGGTGAGCTAAGCTCAGGTTTAATTTCACATTAAGTCTAATCTCAGATCTGAGCCAACAAGGCTATTTATAGGTGGGGGCGAAGGGATAAGTTACATGCTGAAAAGTGCTGTTTTGCTGAAGTTCGATGGGGCGGAAGTTCCGGTCATCTTGGGCGGAAGTTCCGGTCAGGGGCGGAAGTTCCGGTCTTACGGGCCGGAAGTTCCGGTCGGGGCGGAAGTTCCGGCCAAGTTCCGGCCTTGTTCCGGAATTCCGCCATTGTCCCGCAGTAGCATCCAGTATGGTTTCCGCGGACTTTCAGAAGTTGGGCGGAACTTGGGCGGAAGTTCCGGCGGGCGGAAGTTCCGGTCCTCTGGGGCGGAAGTTCCGGCTGGATCCTTTCTCCTGGGCGCTGGAAGGCATCTCGAGGGCATCTGGCCGGAAGTTCCGGTCCTGGGGGCGGAAGTTCCGGCCTGGGAGCTGTAGCTCCATCTTCATCATTTCCAGCTCTCTCTCCATTGGCTTGGTCTCCATGGCTCGCTTCTTGGTCGATGTACCTGATTGAACATAGGGTATTGGCATGAAGTAGCAAGCCATCCAAAGGGGTGTCAAAAGCATACGTGGAGAGGAGTGAATTCACCTCTTGGTGTAGGGCTTGGGCTCGAGCTCGTGTCATTGGACCACGAGGAGGGCTTGTCGGTCTTGATGTAGTATCGACCTTGGGTAGGGCTACATCATCTCCCCCCCCTTGGGAAAGAGTCGTCCTCGACTCTAACGTCTCTTCATCTTCATGGTATGGCGAGAGGTCAAACACATTGAATGTGTTGCTCACCAACTACTTGGATGTTGGTATGTCGATGACGTAGGCGTTGTCGTTGATTCGCTTGAGGACCTTGAAGGGACCATCGCCTCGGGGCTTGAGCTTGGAGTTTCTTTCTTGAGGGAAACGGTCCTTGCGAAGATGTATCCACACTAGGTCCCCTTCATTGAAGATCCGTGCCTTTTTCTTCATGTTGAGGCGTGTTGCTTGACGAAGAACTTGTTGCTCGATTGTTGCCCTTGTATCTTCATGTAGCTTCTTCATGTATTGTGCTCGCTCGTCGATGTTCATGTTTACTTGCTCATGTAGCGGTAGAGGAAGGAGGTCAATCGCCGTAGGTGGTTCAAAGCCATAGACAACCATGAACGGGCTTCTCATTGTTGTGGTGTGCTTGGCGCGGTTGTAGGCAAACTCCGCATGCGGGATGCAATCTTCCCATGACTTCAAATTCTTCTTGACAAGGATGCGGAGAAGTGTGGAGAGGCTTCGATTCACCACTTCGGTTTGCCCATCGGTTTGTGGGTGTGAGGATGACGAGAACAAAAGCTTGACGTTGAACTTGGCCATTAGTGTCTTCCAAAGGTAACTCATGAACTTGACATCTCGATCCGACACAATGCTTCTTGGTACACCGTGGAGTCTCACAATTTCCCTAAAAAACAAGGAGGCAATGTGTGAAGCATCATCCGTTCGGGAGCATGGTATGAAATGAGCCATTTTAGAGAATCGATCAACCACTACAAAAATTGAATCATGACCATATTTGGTTCTAGGCAACCCTAACACAAAGTCCATACTTATATCGGACCAAGGAGCATGAGGAATAGGCAATGGTGTATAAAGACCATAGGGGTTGGAAGTTGACTTAGCTTGTAAGCATGTTGTACACCGTCGGCAAAGGCGCTCCACATCGCGCTTCATTCTTGGCCAATAATAGTGAGTGGAGAGCATGGCATATGTCTTGTCTCGTCCAAAGTGTCCCATAAGACCACCACCATGCGATTCTTGTAAGAGCAAAAGGCGAAGCGACGGCATGGGAATGCAAAGTTTGTTGCCCTTGAACAAGAATCCTTGGTGCAAATAGAAATCATCGATGCCCTTCTCACTAGAACACTTTGCAAAAATTGGACCAAAGAAATTATCGGAGGCATATAAATCTTTGATTTCATCAAGACCCAAAACATTGATATCCAAACGAGTGAGCAATAGGGTGAGCTTGCGGGAAAGAGCATCCGCAACAACATTGTTCTTGCCCTTCTTGTATTTGATTACATATGGAAAGGACTCAATGAACTCAACCCATTTTGCATGACGTTTGTTCAAATTGTGTTGACTTTTCAAATATTTCAAAGACTCATGGTCGGAGTGGATAACAAACTCTTTTGGCCAAAGATAGTGTTGCCAAACTTCAAGAACACGAACCAAAGCGTAAAGTTCCTTGTCATATATAGGATAGTTGAGGCGTGCGCCATCCAACTTCTCGCTATAGTATGCCACGGGTTTTCCATCTTGCATAAGCACTCCACCAATACCGAGTCCACTTGCATCGCACTCAATCTCAAAAGTTTTGGAAAAGTTTGGAAGAACAAGAAATGGTGCCTCGGTAAGTTTCTTTTTCAACTCATCAAAAGCTTTTTGTTGTGCCTTGCCCCACACAAACGGGACATTCTTTTTGGTAAGCTCATTCAAAGGGCAAGCAATGGTGCTAAAATCTTTCACAAAGCGGCGGTAGAAACCGGCAAGTCCATGAAAACTTCGAACTTGACCAACATTGGTAGGAGTGGGCCAATTGTGGATGGCCTCAACCTTGGAAGAATCAACTTCAATTCCATTAGCGGAAACCACAAATCCAAGGAAAACCAACTTGTTTTGTGCAAAGGTGCACTTTGGAAGATTTGCATAAAGCTTCTCATGACGCAAGATGCATAAGACTTCTCTCACATGTTGCACATGGTCCTCGAGATTTTTGCTATAAATGAGAATATCATCGAAATAGACAACCACACTCTTGCCAATGAGAGGTCGCAAGATGTGATTCATGAGTCGCATGAAAGTAGATGGAGCATTTGAAAGACCAAATGGCATGACAAGCCATTTATAGAGACCAAGTTTGGTCTTGACCTATTGCCATGCGAATTTGGTGGTAGCCACTACGCAAATCAATCTTAGAGAAAATCGTGGCACCACTCAATTCATCAAGCATGTCATCTAAACGCGGAATGGGATGGCGGTATCGAACGGTAATGGCATTGATGGGGCGACAATCCATACACATTCGTTGCGTCTCATCCGGTTTAGGAACAAGAATCACGGGAACCGCACAAGGGCTTAAGCTTTCACGAACATACCCTTTTTCGAGGAGGTCTTGTATTTGGTGTTGAATCTCCTTTGTGTCTTCGGGGTTGGTGCGGTAGGCGGCGCGGTTTGGTAGAGGAGCGCCGGGTATGAGGTCGATGCGGTGCTCAATTCCTCGAAGCGGTTGTAGTCCATGAGGAAGCTCGTCGGGGAAGACATCTTGGAATTCCTTCAAAAGAGACAACAAAGACGAAGGAAGTGTTGTTAAGTTGTTAGTCTCCGAGGATGGCCCCTTGCAAATGAGCACATAGTGCAATATGGTGGATGGGTTGTGGTGCAATTCTCTCATCTCACTCTTGGTAGCTATGAGGACACTCTTCATCTCACTCATATATGGCTTGTGGCGCTCACTTTCATTTTGGTGGGTCACTCTCTCACCACTCATCTCACTAGTGATGGTAGCTTCCTTAGCCCTCGCTAGAGCCTTTGCATTGTCCGCAATTACTTGGCTAGGAGTCATTGGGCGTAGGATGAACGTCTTGTCGCCGACCTTGAAGCTATAGGCATTTGTGTAGCCATCATGGCTTGCTCTTTTGTCATATTGCCAAGGGCGACCAAGTAGCATGTGGCACACCGTCATGGGCACTACATCACAATCAACGGTGTCTTCGTAGGCGCCAATCTTGAAGGATACGGAGACGGTATGTTGTATCTTGACGTTTCCATTGTCACTTAGCCATTGCACATGGTAAGGGTGGGGGTGTTTCCGGAGTGTGAGGTTGAGCTTGGAGCATAGTTCGGTGCTTGCAAGATTGTGGCAACTCCCTCCATCGATGATAACCTTTATTGACTTGCCATTGATTCCGGCTCTTGTTTGGAAGATGTTGCACCTTTGATCTTCATTGGGGAATGCATGGGTTGTCAACACTTTGGTCACCACAAGGGACGGGCTTGCATCATGCACACATAGGACTTGCTCTTGGTCTTCCAAGTCATCATCTTCATGATTGGTTGCGGCTTGTACCAAGGCTTCATATTCACCTTCACTCAAGTACTCCACATCTCCATCATCTCGAGTTATCATAACTCTTGTGTTCTTGCATTCAAAGGATTTATGTCCTTGAGCTCCACACTTGAAGCAAGTGATGTTACTAGATCCCGTGGAAGCTTTGGAGGACATAGTTGATTGATCCGGCTTGAAGCTTGTTGTCTTGAAGGCACTCTTCGTTTGCTTAGGAGGATCCTTGGGAGCAATAGCACTTGTGTTCTTGATGCTTGAGGAGGTATTTGTTGCATTTCTTGCGGCGAAGAAGGACTTTGTTTTTGCACTTGCTAAGTCTTCTCGCACTTGGCGCTCGGCTCTTGTAGCTTGATGAAGCAATTCAACCATGTTGGTGTAAGGCAAAAATTCCACTATCCTCTTGACGGTAATGTTCAATCCATTCAAGAATCTTGCCATTGTTTGCTCTTCTCGCTCATCCACATTGGCACTCATCATGGTCATGTGCATCTCCTTGTAGTACTCCTCAACGGACTTGTAGCTTTGCTTGAGTTGAGTAAGCTTGTTGAAGAGGTCGCGTTTATGGTGGTTGGGCACAAAGCGTTTGTGCATGACTTCTTGCATCTCTTCCCATGTAGCAATGGGGTCTAGATCTTCCTTATCACGCTTCTTGTTCACTTCTTCCCACCAAACATTTGCATATCCTTCAAACTCTAGTGATGCCATGGCCACTTTCTTTGCTTCGGAGAAGTTGTGTATGCGGAAAATCTTGTCAACCTTGAGAACCCAAGATAAGTATGCATCGGGGTCTTCTTCTCCATGGAACTTAGGCATGGTGAACTTGAGCTTCCCAAAGATTTCCTCTTCATTGCGGTCATTGCGTCTAGGAGGTGGTCTTTCTTCACCAAGGTCTTGACGTTGTTGAGGTGGATGTTGTGGACCTTGATCATCTCTATTGTTGTTGCTATGTTGTTGACGAGGAGGTGGTCTTTCATGACCTTCATCTTGATCATCATTGTTGCGGGGGCATCGAGGCATCACACTTTCTTCACTTGATGCTTGGTGATGACTTGATTCTTCATTTCTTGCCCTTGGAGGAGGTCTTCTAGCATGAGGACGATCATCATGATGGCGACGATTATCTTGACCTTGAGGGCGTTGAGGATGAACAACATTGATGATTTGGCGCTCTTGGCGCGCTTGCCTTTGTTCCTCTTCATGAAGGCGTTGTCTTCTAGCTTGAGCTTCTTGTGCTTGTCGTTGCCGCTCTTGATCTTCAAGTGCTTGTTGTTCATTGCGGAGACGCTCTTGTTCCCTTGCTCGAACTAGCTCTTGATCGTGGCGAAGGCGTTCTTGCTCTTGTTGGAATTGAGCATTGAGGTTCTCTTGGTGAAGGCGCTCTTCTTCAAGGCGTTGACGTTCTTGGACAAGTCGAAGTCGAGCTTGCTCCGCTTCTTGAGCTTGTTGGTGAAGCACTTGAACATCCACATTATGGTGGCGTGGGTCTTCATTGGAATCATGGTGAGACGGTGTAGGAGCTCTTGACCTTGAACTATGAGAGCGTGAAGACCTTGAGTGATGTCTTCTCTCTTCTTGACGGTTGAGTGTACGAAGGATATTGTCCAACGCCGTCTTCATTTCCCTTGTCTCTTGACCTTGTATGGCAAGTGTTGCCTTCAACTCATTGCCTTGAGTTTCAATCTTCTCATTGAGGTCTTGAACTTGATTGTTGAGGTCATTCCTTTGCACTTGAGCTCTTTCTTCATAGCGGACATTGGTATCCTTGAGCATGGCTTCAAATTGATTGAGCTTGGCGTGGACGGCTTGAGTAGCTATCCAATGTTGGTGCCGCGTCATCGGTAGTTGGTTCCCTTCTCCAATAGACATGGTTACAACTAAAACAAGAACTATGTGGTGGGTGGTTAGGAAAGACTACCAAAAGGGTCAAAACTTGCAAACCAAAATCGAAAAGGTGTTTCAAGGAGGAGGGCAACCGATATGTATGCACACACACAAAAACAAAAACTCTATATGGTGTTAGGTATGGATGTGGAAAGCCAAATGGAAGAACCAAACGAAAAGTCTATTGTCAAAAGTGGGTAAGATCCAAAAGTCACAAGTCAAAGGCGGTGATCACAAAAGGCATACACAAGGAGGAACACACGCGTGGGACAAAATGGGGTTAGCGCGACTTGGAAAATGAGCAAGAACAAAATGGTCCTAACGAAGACTACTAGCTCGGTGTCACGCTAACACAAGAGAGACCGTGGCTTGGTTGCAAGATTGAGAAGCAACAAGATTTGCGCAAGACGCCTCTCTTCTCTTTTCTCTCTTTTGCTTAAAAGCTTTGGACTCTTTTGTGTATAGGTGTCACTCACACACTTTTTCTTTTTCTTTTTGTATTTTTTTTCTCACTATGTAAGGATACTACTATCTATGTAAGTATGTCACACTTCTTTTGCTTATCTTTTCACACGAGCTTGCTTCGTAGCTTTGCTCAACACACGCACACCCTCACGGTCGGGACGCTTGCGCAATGCTTCGCAACACTAGAAAGCCACTCTCGATAGGAAAGGTACGCAAAAGAGGCTAGGGTTACAAGTTTGGAGCAAGTTATACCACTTGATGATGGTGGCCGACGATCTTGAACTTGCTATGGTGGAGGTGTCAAATGAACCGCTTGGATCCTCGGGGTGCCGTCGTCGTTGTCGATGTTGCGAAAGCTTTGTGGTAGCTGAAATGGCACTCAAACCGAAGTCCAAACACAAGGGGGTTAGTACCAAAATGAAAAACGAAGGTTGCTGTCAAAATTTCGACCAGGCGGAACTTCCGGTCCTGAGGGGCGGAACTTCCGGTCCCCGGGCGGAACTTCCGGTCCCTCCGGGCGGAACTTCCGGTTGCAATCAGATCTGCGGGCTGTTCGTCGATTTGGGCGGAAATCCGGGCGGAAATCCTTCGAATTCGAGGAAAATTTGGCACTAGAAGCTGTGGGAAGGTGGGGGAATTGCAGATCAACGCCAAAGACAAGTTTCTATTGGAGCAAAACCACAAATAACTCAACAAATCGAGAGATCGATCCAAGGCCAATTTGGGGCTATTTTTTGGGAATTTTTTTGGGCGAAATTGGTGGAATTGGGGGTGGTGGGGTCAAATCCGTGGCAACCAAAGAGCTGCTGATACCATATGATAAGGGCTAAGCCCAAGGATATGCCCGATCTTCACGGATTTGGGTGGAATTCGTGGGGGAGGTGGATGAACGCGATGAACACGAAGAACACGTAGGGGAATCGTGGGGATACAACACACACACGCACACAAATCGGTTTTCCCTCGTTGGCCCGAACCACCAACTCGATAGAGGTTGCGAGAAAAGACCTTCCGATAGAAGTCCCGCAAAGAGATCGACAAATCGAAGCTCGCAAGATCTAGAAGGGTGAAAAGACCGGAAGGTTGATAGAAGTGCAAGCAAAAGACCAAATAGGTAGAAGTGCAAGCAAAAGTTCAAACAAACGGTAGAAGTCACCAAAGAGATCTTCACGAGTCGATAAGGAGCCCGGGTGGGTACAAGATCAAAGATCTAGGTAGGGTTCCCACAAGGGTGAGCTAAGCTCAGGTTTAATTTCACATTAAGTCTAATCTCAGATCTGAGCCAACAAGGCTATTTATATATAGGTGGGGGCGAAGGGATAAGTTACACGCTGAAAAGTGCTGTTTTGCTGAAGTTCGATGGGGCGGAAGTTCCGGTCATCTTGGGCGGAAGTTCCGGTCAGGGGCGGAAGTTCCGGTCTTACGGGCCGGAAGTTCCAGTCGGGGCGGAAGTTCCGGCCAAGTTCCGGCCTTGTTCCAGAATTCCGCCAGTGTCCCGCAGTAGCATCCAGTATGGTTTTCGCGGACTTTCGGAAGTTGGGCGGAACTTGGGCGGAAGTTCCGGCGGGCGGAAGTTCCGGTCCTCTGGGGCGGAAGTTCCGGCTGGATCCTTTCTCCTGGGCGCTGGAAGGCATCTCGAGGGCATCTGGCCGGAAGTTCCGGTCCTGGGGGGCGGAAGTTCCGGCCTGGGAGCTATAGCTCCATCTTCATCATTTCCAGCTCTCTCTCCATTGGCTTGGTCTCCATGGCTCGCTTCTTGGTCGATGTACCTGATTGAACATAGGGTATTGGCATGAAGTAGCAAGCCATCCAAAGGGGTGTCAAAAGCATACGTGGAGAGATGTGAATTCACCTCTTGGTGTAGGGCTTGGGCTCGAGCTCGTGTCATTGGACCACGAGGAGGGCTTGTCGGTCTTGATGTAGTATCGACCTTGGGTAGGGCTACATCACGCTGTCTCCGCAAAAAAATGCGTCCGCACCGCTGGATGCACCCCCGACGCAAACGGTCGCCCTGGCCGCATGGTGTCCGCGGATCGACGCAAACGGACACAATCGGACATTTCGAAATGCGTCGACCCGATAGCAATTTGGGGGCCGGGAGCGAAAATGGGCACGCACCGGCGCACCCCAAACGGCGCCGGCCAATTTTCGAGCCCAATAGAATCACTGGCAACCCCGTGCCGGTCCCTTGACCAAGGGTGCGAATCGGGCGCACCGGCGCCTCGCGGAACGACGGTTTTCGCGGGTGCGAGCACCTTGTCAGCGACAGGACGCGGCGGTTCGCATTGGCCGCGACGTGGGAAGGTTGGTTGTCGGCGTTTAATGGTCTATCGCACGCAAACCGAAGCAGCCACGAGGGCAGCGACTGGCCACGCGGCGTCCAGTCGCGTACGTCGCCGTTAATGCCGGAAGTTGTGGCCGCTATATTGTACGGACGCCGTCCACCACCGCGGTGCTATCCTCTCATCTCCACCGCCGCCGCCGCGCCATTCTCTCCTCTCCACCTCAATGCTGGGCCTCAACGGCCGTACGCTGCCACCACCACCACCACCGCAGCCGGAGCCGGAGCCGGAGCCCGACGCGGACAACAGCTCCGACGATGACGTAGACCCAAGGTTCGCGGTGTGGCACGAGGCCTACTTCGCCGATGCGTAAGCTGAGGCGGTGGAGGAGGCGGCACAGTGGGGTGAGCAGCCGCAGGCACCCCCCCGACCCGGAGCAGGCGGCGATCCTGATGTCCTTGAACGCGCAACGGTTCCGGACGTTGAAGGAGGAGCAGCGGGAGTTCATCAACGACGCTAATCTCGAGCACGCCCTCGAGATCCCGCGCCAGCGAGCGGCCACGGAGGAGGCGGGACGCCTACTGATGGAGGCGGAGCGACAGAAGCTCGCCTCCCTCAACGCTCATCGCCACTACGGCGCGTTCGCCCGCGAGCAAGCGATGTGCACCGACAACGAGCAAAGGCGGGAAGCACGGGGACGGCGCCGCCGGCAAGCTCCTGCGACGCCAGCCGCCATGCTTCACCGCCAGATGCGCGAAGCAAGGGCCGAGAGGCGGGCACAGATGCAGGCGGCAAAGGCGAAGAACGACGACGAGGCAGGCCCGTCGCGCGCCCCAACCGACGGCCATTAGATTGATTCAGTTTAAGTTTTTAAATTCGGTTTTTAAATGTCGTTTGAATTTCGTTTTGTATCAATTCGACGTAGTTTTGTATAAATTTCGTATGAATTTCGTTTAAATTTGGTGTTTAAATGTCAATATAAATTTAAATTTCTATTGGGGACGCCGTTTTGGAGGCGCCGGTGTGGGAGCAGCCTCTCCAAATAGAGGAGGTTGTGCTAGCGACCCCCACACGGCAGTGCCGGCGTCCCTACCTAGCGCCTATTTGGGGCCGCCGGTGAAGATGCTCTAACACACTTGGCGTCCGTTTTGCGTGGTAGAAAGCTGAAGTATGCAAGGAATATGTGACAATAGACCATAGACGGATTGGCCAGTCGGCTGACCAATGAATTCACAGAGGACACCATAAAATGTAAGCGGCCGTACCACCGTACGATATGACGCACATGGATGCTTTGCCAGTGAGCGCCAACTTTGTCATGATACCGACAAGGAAACCGGCGGGTCTTATTTGTTTAGAGAGCTCTTGTTTTTTAGACTAGCGTGCTTTGCCAGTTTACTCCAGTGCCGTCCGTACTTGACATCGGTGCATCTGTACTCCAGAAAATGCCTCAATCCACATGGCCAGGTTCGATGCCTTCAGCGGCGTCCTGATCGTCGTGGCCGAGTCCGAGTGGACACATAGTTGACCTCCCCGCGCCGCGCGACATCCGTCGTGACATGCGCCAGCGCGTACGTCCAAATCCAACCCCAAATCTAGATGCGAAATGGACTTTGCGTACACAGCCAACAACCTTGCGATGTGTCCCGAGCGCCGAGAGGTCTGTCACAGGACCAAGATCTGATTGCAGAAAAGTTGATCAGAGTACATTACTCTTTGTTCTGTGTGAGAGCTCCACGGGTTCCAGTTTCAAGACTTGGGGGCACGTTTGATTCAGAGGAATTTCAAAGAAAGTCTGTAGGATTTTTACCTAGGATCATTTGATTAAAAAATTGGATCCTCCAAAAAATTATGAATTCCTTTCATACACTACAATTTCAATGGAATTCTAACATGAGGTTAGATTTCTTGGAAAATTTCCTATGTATCTATGCCAACTATGATATGTACTCAATCTCTATAGAATTTTTTTGCTGTTTTCTGCGTTGCAATAAAATGATATCTATAACTAATTCCTGCATTTTTCATTCCCGTAGAATTTCATATGCCATGACATACTTTTCTTCTCCTATTCTTTTACTTTTCATATCCTTGGAAACAAACAAGTCCTCAATGGGAAAGCAAGGCGAGGCTGGCCGAAAACCCGCAAAAATAATAATGGGGCTATTGAGTGGGGCAATGTAAAAGACGAATTTGAGATAATACAGGTATATGCGTGGTGGGTCGTGCACATACCTTTCATACTTTTGGTCCTTAATAACAACTACTTCCCCGTTCTAGAATAAGTATCACATATTTATCTAGATTTGAATGTATGTAGATACGTTTAGTCGACTGAGAAATAATTTCGTTCTCAGTTAGATAATATCATCAAATCTCTGAGTTGCAACTCATGAGTAGCATGAATCACGATGCAAATTAAATCATGTAGAATTTAACTGAGCACGAAGTTAGTTCTAGAACTAGCAAATCCCGGCCCTACATGCAAATATGAATATGCGCCATTTATTTTAAAATAGAGAGACTACTATATAAGAATATCACATATAGTTGGGTTTTTAGAAAAATAATCTAGTCTAGATGTATATTTGGGAGATCAGTTGCTCCCATATTCAGCTATTTATCCAATTTAGTGATATCTAATACCTGTGTTTATTTTATCCTTCTTCTAAGCCTATCTTTTTCTGCGTAGAGTGCTTTTGGCACATGAGCATGAGTGCTCCTGAGTTTTGAATATCAATTTTCTTTGATTCAATTTTTTTGAAATTAAGTATGTAGATACATATAAAACTTCTAATGGTACGGTACAAATTTTGAGAAAATATGTTGTATTTTTTAGCTGTTAAAAAGACAAAATTTCTAACAAATATATGCGCCCCTATACACAGCCATAAATTTGTTTTTTCCTGTAGCTCAAAATACAGCAATTTCTACCAAAACTTTGCACAAGTATTCAGGACATGTGTATGTATTCATGAAATAAATTTAATAATTTTTTGGAACACAGAAATACAATTCTCAAATATTTTAAAAATCTGGAGCATTGGTGCTCATGTGCACTAAATTTGCTTCCATCTTTTTGTCCCAAGATGTTCTATATGTGTGTTATTTTCAAAATGTTGAAACAAAGGGCTAACCGATGTCCAGGTGCACCAAGTCCGTATCCACCGACATCGCCGATCTGTGGTTGAAGCGGCGGTGTACGTAGGCGTGCGCACGTTAGCCGGCCGATCGACACTGCTACGGTGGCTAGCTAATCATGCTGCCTTTTCCGGGTGGCACGAAATGATCGTCGCCGCGAATCGATGACGCGCTTCTACCGGAGGAGTATACCCACATACGAGCCGCAGGGCGGCGCAGTGGCCTGTACGGTCCGTCAAGTTCTGTAACCGCTGACATGTGTAGCGTGTACATATATATGGCGGTTCCGGATTAGATATGAGTTTTAGTTCATAGGGTAGACGTAAGAGCATCTCCACTCGTTTGGTCTCCCCACCGCCGAAATCCGGACAAAACAACCACCGGATTGGACGAAATTAATTCGTGGAGAGAACCATATTTCCAGTCGTCCACCCGGAGTTCGGCGGACAAAGTCGAAATTCAAACAAGTCGCCGTCCCGCTACAAATTTGATCGGCAAAAGGATCAGCCACAGATCGGCGATCGGAGGGAAATTACACTGAAACAGGGGTGTCGGCAGTCCCGTCTGGCACGGCGGTGTCACACGCCGTGGTCGAAGCGGCGGCCGACGCCGCGGCCGCAGTCGACGTTGAAGCAGCGGCAGTCGACGTCGTAGATGGTGAGGACGACGAGGTAGGCGCCGGAGAAGACGAAGAACTGGCCGGAGCGGGTCGGAGGATGTCGCTGCGATGTCCCTCGTACCAATTCCTCGTCTCCTCGTCCATCAGTTCCGTGTTGCCGCGGCCCATCAGGAACGCCAAGTCTGTGTTCCTCTTCTTCGCCGCGGCCGTCGTCTTCAGCAGGGCGATCCAGGCGCCTTGGTTGGCGAGCATCTCCCTCCACCTGCCGTCGAACTTGTCGTCCCTCCCGGCGGCGTGCGTCCTCGCGTCGGCCCAGCACTTGTCGAACGACGCCTGCATCCTCTCGGCGGGATGGCCCATCTTTTTGAGATCTTTCAGTTTTTCTGGCCGAGTTCCGGGCGGCCATCCGACGAGCCTGGCGCTGGAGCCTCGGGGTTGTACTGTTCGGTTTTGCTATTCGAGAGACTCGTGCGGGTTTCCGTCCACTTCTCGCACTTCTCGATGCGGGAGTAGACGTTCAGAAACTTGAACGTCAGGCCGGTGTCGTCGTGGTACATGTCGAAAGCACGACGCATCTGGAAAAAAATAGGGCGGCGATATGGGTCAGCTCACGGCGATCAGTACATGCAGGGTCGACGGAGGAGGCACGGCGTATGCATACCTTGGCTTCAAAGTCTTCGCCGCTCACCGGCATTTTTTTGAGCTCCTCCTGTATGCCGTGCCATTTGCTGCGCGCCGTCTGTATGATCCCCCAATGGGTGGCCATGGCCTTGTCTCCCCGGTTCATGATTGTCTTGTTGAAGTAGGGATCGACGAGCTTGCGCTCGTCGAACGCCGCCTTCACTCGAAGCCAATACGTGTCGGAGGACTGATTCGCCCCGGTTATGCCGTCCATGGACACGGTCATCCAAGATTCGGCGAGGCACTCCTCTTCCCTCGGCGTCCATTTGATGCGCGGTTCGGCCGGCGGCGCGTCCTTCTTCCTCTTCTTCTTTCCCTTCGGCGGGTTGTCGTCGGCGACCTCGACTTGGGTTGGTTCTTCCTCTTCTTCTTCTTCGACGGCTTGGCTTCCGTCGGCCACATCCTCCACCCACCGGTTGCGCTCCGCGACAGCTGCCGTCGCTCTCGCCTCCTCTTGCGTGAAGAACCCCGGGCTCGCAGCGGCGGCCGCGGAGCCGAAGTCGATCATCTCGTTCATCACCTCGTCGTTCGGCGCCGCCGTCGCACTGAACGTGAGTGGCCCTCGTCGCAGGGCCGGCGAGAAGCCCAGGATGTCGCCGGCGAGATCGGGCGGCGACGGCGTCAACCTGGACGGTTGGCCGTAGGTCGCCTCTTGGAACATGGCAGGCGACGACGGGGAGAAGCTCGAAGGGGAGAAAGCCGACTGATACGTCTCCAACGTACCTATAATTTCTGATGTTCCATGCTTGTTTTATGATAATACTTACATGTTTTGCTCGCACTTTATAATGTTTTTTATGCGTTTTCCGGAACTAACCTATTAACAAGATGCCGAAGTGTCAGTTCCTGTTTTCTGCTGTTTTTGGTTCCAGAAAGGCTGTTCGGGCAATATTCTCGGAATCGGACGAAATCAACGCCCAGAACCTTATTTTTCCCGGAAGCTTCCAGAAAGTCAGAGAGGGGCCAGAGGGGAGCCCTGGGGGCCCCACACGTGGTGGCGGCGCAGCCCAAGGAGGGGGCGCGCCCCCCTAGTGTGAGGAGGCCCCGTGGCCCCTCCGACTCCGCCTCTTCGCCTATTAAAGCCGTCCAGACGTAAAACATCGATACCAATTGACGAAACTCCAGAAAGACTCCAGGGGCGCCGCCACCATCGCGAAACTCCGTTTCGGGGGACAGAAGTCTCTGTTCCGGCATCCTGCCGGGACGGGGAAGTGCCCCCGGAAGCCATCTCCATCAACGCCACCGTCTCCATCATGCTCCGTGAGTAGTTCCCCCATGGACTACGGGTTCTAGCTGTAGCTAGTTGGTACTCTCTCCCCCATGTACTTCAATACAATGATCTCATGAGCTGCCTTACATGATTGAGATTCATCTGATGTAATCGGTGTTGTGTTTGTTGGGATCCGATGGATTGTTACATTATGATTAGTCTATCTATAAAGTTTGTGAAGTTATTGTTGCTGCAATCTTGTTGTGTTTAATGCTTGTCACTAGGGCCCGAGTGGCATGATCTTAGATTTAAGCTCTATACTTATTGCTTAGATTGTATCTACAAGTTGTTTGCACATGTCTATGTCCGGAACCCGAGGCCCCAGAGTGACAGCAACTGGGATAACTGGAGGGGAAGTGATAACCCACAAGTATAGGGGATCGCAGCAGTCTTCGCGGGTAGTAAAACCCAATTTATTGATTCGACACAAGGGGAGACAAAGAATACTTGAAAGCCTTAACAGCGGAGTTGTCAATTCAGATGCACCTGGAAACAGACTTGCTCGCAAGAGTTTATCAGTAGTAATAGTTTTATAGCAGTAGCAGTAGTGAAATAACGACAGCAGTAATGAGACAGCAGTAGTGATTTTAGTAAACAGCAGGATTAAAATACTGTAGGCACGGGGACGGATAACGGGCGTTGCATGGATGAGAGAAACTCATGTAACAATCAAGCAGGGCATTTGCAGATAATAATAAAACGGTGTCCAAGTACAAAGCAATCAATAGGCATGTGTTCCAATTATAATTAAATGCGTGCTCGCAATGAGAAACTTGCACAACATCTTTTGTCCTACCAGCCGGTGGCAGCCGGGCCTCAAGGGAATCTACTGGATATTAAGGTACTCCTTTTAATAGAGTACCGGAGCAAAGCATTAACACTCCGTGAACACATGTGATCCTCACATCACTACCATCCCCTCCGGTTGTCCCGATTTCTGTCACTTCGGGGCCATTGGTTCCGGACAGCGACATGTGTATACAACTTGCAGGTAAGACCATAAACAATGAATATCATGATGAAATAATAACATGTTCAGATCTGAGATCATGGCACTCGGGCCCTAGTGACAAGCATTAAGCATAACAAGTTGCAACAATATCATCAAAGTACCAATTACGGACACTAGGCACTATGCCCTAACAATCTTATACTATTAAATGACCAATCTCATCCAATCCCTACCATCCCCTTCAGCCTACAGCGGGGGAATTACTCACACATGGATGGGGGAAACATGGCTGGTCGATGGAGAGGCGTCGATGGTGATGGTGGCGATGATCTCCTCCAATTCTCCGTCCCGGCGGAGTGCCAGAACGGAGACTTCTGGCTCCCGAGACGGAGTTTCGCGATGTGGCGGCGTTCTGGAGGGTTTCTGGCGACTTCGATTTCCTCCCGTGCGTTTTTAGGTCGAAGGCAATAAGTAGTCCGAAGGAGGGCATCGGGGGCCGACCGAGGCCGCCACACACTAGGGCCGCGCGGGCCCCTCCTGGGCCGCGCCGGCCTAGTGTGTGGGGCCCTCGGGCCCCCACCTGGCTCGCCCTTCTGGCTCCGCCAATATTCTGGGAAAATAGGACCTTCTGCATAAATTCTGAGGATTTTCCTGAAAGTTGGATTTCTGCACAAAAACGAGACACCGGAAACGATTCTGCTGAAAACAGCGTTAGTCCGTGTTAGTTGCATCCAAAATACACAAATTAGAGGCAAAACAATAGCAAAAGTGTTCGGGAAAGTAGATACGTTTTGGACGTATCAACTCCCCCAAGCTTAGCTTATTGCTTGTCCTCAAGCAATTCAGTTAACAACTGAGCGATAAAAGAACTTTCACGAACACATTTGTTCATATGATGTAAATATTCTCATGCTATGGCTAACTGATGCGTGTAGTTGACACGTCTGTTGGGAACCCCAAGAGGAAGGTGTGATGCGCACAACGGCAAGTTTCCGTCAGTAAGAAACCAAGGTTTAATCGAACCAGTAGGAGTCAAGAAGCACGTTGAAGGTTGATGGCGGCGGGATGTAGTGCGGCGCAACACCAGGGATTCCGGCGCCAACGTGGAACCTGCACAACACAACCAAAGTACTTTGCCCCAACGAAACAGCGAGGTTGTCAATCTCACCGGCTTGCTGTAACAAAGGATTAGATGTATAGTGTGGATGATGTTTGTTTGCAAGAACAGTAAAACAAGTATTGCAGCAGATTTGTATTTCAGACGTAAAGAATGGACCGGGGTCCACAGTTCACTAGAGGTGTCTCTCCCATAAGATAGCATGTTGGGTGAACAAATTACAGTCGGGCAATTGACAAATAGAGAGAGCATAACAATGCACATACATGATATGATGAATATTGTGAGATTTAATTGGGCATTACGACAAAGTACATAGACCGCTATCCAGCATGCATCTATGCCTAAAAAGTCCACCTTCAGGTTATCATCCGAACCCCTTCCAGTATTAAGTTGTAAAACAACAGACAATTGCATTAAGTATGGTGCGTAATGTAATCAATAACTACATCCTCGGACATAGCATCAATGTTTTATCCCTAGTGGCAACAGTACATCCATAACCTTAGAGGTTTCTGTCACTCCCCTAGATTCACGGAGACATGAACCCACTATCGAGCATAAATACTCCCTCTTGGAGTTAAGAGCAAAAACTTGGCCAGAGCCTCTACTAATAACGGAGAGCATGCAAGATCATAAACAACACATAGGTAATAGATTGATAATCAAAATAACATAGTATTCTCTATCCATCGGATCCCGACAAACACAACATATAGAATTACAGATAGATGATCTTGATCATGTTAGGCAGCTCACAAGATCCGACAATGAAGCACATGAGGAGAAGACGACCATCTAGCTACTGCTATGGACCCATAGTCCAGGGGTGAACTACTCACTCATCACTCCGGAGGCGACCATGGCGGTGAAGAGTCCTCCGGGAGATGAATCCCCTCTCCGGCAGGGTGCCGGAGGTGATCTCCTGAATCCCCCGAGATGGGATTGGCGGCGGCGGCGTCTCAGTAAGGTTTTCCGTATCGTGGCTCTCGGTACTGGGGGTTTCGCGACGAAGGCTATTTGTAGGCGGAAGGGCAGGTAAAGGGGCGACGCGAGGGGCCCACACGACAGGGCCGCGCGGCCAGGGCCCAGGCCGCGCCGCGCTGTTGTGTCGGCGCCTCGTGGCCCCACTTCCTTCCCCCTTCGGTCTTCTGGAAGCTTCGTGCAAAAATAGGACCCTGGGCGTTGATTTCGTCCAATTCCGAGAATATTTCCTTTGTAGGATTTCTGAAACCAAAAACAGCAGAAAACAGCAACTGGCTCTTCGGCATCTCGTTAATAGGTTAGTGCCGGAAAATACATAAATACGACATATAATGTGTATAAAACATGTAGATATCATCAATAATGTGGCATGGAACATAAGAAATTATCGATACGTCGGAGACGTATCAGCATCCCCAAGCTTAGTTCCTGCTCGTCCCGAGCAGGTAAACGATAACAAAGATAATTTCTGGAGTGACATGCCATCATAACCTTGATCATACTATTGTAAGCATATGTAATGAATGCAGCGGTCAAAACAATGGTAATGACATGAGTAAACAACTGAATCATAAAGCAAAGACTTTTCATGAATAGCACTTCAAGACAAGCATCAATAAGTCTTGCATAAGAGTTAACTCATAAAGCAATAAATCAAAGTAAAGGTATTGAAGCAACACAAAGGAAGATTAAGTTTCAGCGGTTGCTTTCAACTTGTAACATGTATATCTCATGGATAATTGTCAACATAGAGTAATATAACAAGTGCAATATGCAAGTATGTAGGAATCAATGCACAGTTCACACAAGTGTTTGCTTCTTGAGGTGGAGAGAAATAGGTGAGCTGACTCAACATAAAAGTAAAAGAAAGGTCCTTCGCAGAGAAAAAGCATCGATTGCTATATTTGTGCTAGAGCTTTTATTTTGAAAACAAGAAACAATTTTGTCAACGGTAGTAATAAAGCATATGTATCATGTAAATTATATCTTACAAGTTGCAAGCCTCATGCATAGTATACTAATAGTGCCCGCACCTTGTCCTAATTAGCTTGGACTACCGGATCATCGCAATACACATGTTTTAACCAAGTGTCACAAAGGGGTACCTCCATGCCGCATGTACAAAGGTCTAAGGAGAAAGCTCGCATTTTGGATTTCTCGCTTTTGATTATTCTCAACTTAGACATCCATACCGGGACAACATGGACAACAGATAATGGACTCCTCTTTAATGCATAGCATGTAGCAACAATTAGTATTCTCATATGAGATTGAGGATATATGTCCAAAACTGAAACTTCCACCATGATTCATGGCTTTAGTTAGCGGCCCAATGTTCTTCTCTAACAATATGCATGCTCTAACCATTAAAGTGGTAGATCTCTCTTACTTCAGACAAGACGGACATGCATAGCAACTCACATGATATTCAACAAAGAGTAGTTGATGGCGTCCCCAGGAACATGGTTATCGCACAACAAGCAACTTAATAAGAGATAAAGTGCATAAGTACATATTCAATACCACAATAGTTTTTAAGCTATTTGTCCCATGAGCTATATATTGTAAAGGTAAAGAATGGAAATTTTAAAGGTAGCACTCAAGCAATTTACTTTGGAATGGCGGAGAAATACCATGTAGTAGGTAGATATGGTGGACACAAATGGCATAGTGGTTGGCTCAAGGATTTTGGATGCATGAGAAGTATTCCCTCTCGATACAAGGTTTAGGCTAGCAAGGTTATTTGAAACAAACACAAGGATGAACCGGTGCAGCAAAACTCACATAAAAGACATATTGTAAACATTATAAGACTCTACACCGTCTTCCTTGTTGTTCAAAACTCAATACTAGAAATTATCTAGACTTTAGAGAGACCAAATATGCAAACAAAATTTAGCAAGCTCTAGGTGTTTCTTCATTAATGGGTGCAAAGTATATGATGCAAGAGCTTAAACATGAGCACAACAATTGCCAAGTATCAAATTATTCAAGACATTTTAGAATTACTACATGTAGCATTTCCCGATTCCAACCATATAACAATTTAACGAAGAAGATTCAACCTTCGCCATGAATACTATGAGTAAAGCCTAAGGACATATTTGTCCATATGCAACAGCGGAGCGTGTCTCTCTCCCACACAATGAATGCTAGGATCCATTTTATTCAAACAAAACAAAAACAAAAACAAACCGACGCTCCAAGCAAAGCACATAAGATGTGACGGAATAAAAATATAGTTTCAGGGGAGGAACCTGATAATGTTGTCGATGAAGAAGGGGATGCCTTGGGCATCCCCAAGCTTAGACGCTTGAGTCTTCTTAGAATATGCAGGGGTGAACCACCGGGGCATCCCCAAGCTTAGAGCTTTCACTCTCCTTGATCATATTGCATCATTCTCCTCTCTTGATCCTTGAAAACTTCCTCCACACCAAACTCGAAACAACTCATTAGAGGGTTAGTGTACAATAAAAATTAACATGTTCAGAGGTGACACAATCATTCTTAACACTTCTGGACATTGCATAAAGCTACTGGACATTAATGGATCAAATAAATTCATCCAACATAGCAAAAGAGGCAATGCGAAATAAAAGGCAGAATCTGTCAAAACAGAACAGTCCGTAAAGATGGATTTTATTGAGGCACCAGACTTGCTCAAATGAAAATGCCCAAATTAAATGAAAGTTGCGTACATATCTGAGGATCACGCACGTAAATTGGCATATTTTTCTGAGCTACCTACAGAGGGGCAGGTCGAAATTCGTGACAGCAAAGAAATCTGTTTCTGCGCAGTAATCCAAATCTAGTATGAACCTTACTATCAAAGACTTTACTTGGCACAACAAAGCACAAAACTAAGATAAGGAGAGGTTGCTACAGTAGTAAACAGCTTCCAAGACTCAAATATAAAAACAAAATACTGTAGTAAAAATATGGGTTGTCTCCCATAAGCGCTTTTCTTTAACGCCTTTCAGCTAGGCGCAGAAAGTGTATATCAAGTATTATCGAGAGACGAAGTATCAACATCATAACTTGTTCTAATAATAGAATCAAAAGGTAACTTCATTCTCTTTCTAGGGAAGTGTTCCATACCTTTCTTGAGAGGAAATTGATATTTAATATTACCTTCCTTCATATCAATGGTAGCACCAACAGTTCGAAGAAAAGGTCTTCCAAATATAATGGGACAAGATGCATTGCATTCAATATCCAAGACAACAAAATCAACGGGGACAAGGTTATTGTTAATGGTAATGCGAACATTATCAACTCTCCCCAAAGGTTTCTTTATAGCATTATCAACAAGATTAACATCCAAATAACAATTTTTCAATGGTGGCAAGTCAAGCATATTATAGATTTTCTTAGGCATAACGGAAATACTTGCACCAAGATCACATAAAGCATTACAATCAAAGTTATTGACCTTCATCTTAATGATGGGCTCCCAACCATCCTCTAGCTTTCTAGGAATAGAAGTTTCAAGTTTTAGTTTTTCTTCTCTAGCTTTTATGAGAGCATTTGTAATATGTTTCGTGAAAGCCAAGTTTATATCACTAGCATTGGGACTCTTAGCAAGTTTTTGTAAGAACTTTATAACTTCAGAGATGTGGCAATCATCAAAATCCAAACCATTATAATCTACAGCAATGGGATCATCATCCCCAATGTTGGAAAAAATTTCAGCAGTTTTATCACAGGCAGTTTTAGCAGTTTTAGCAGTTTCCGGCAGTTTTGCGGGCTTTGCACTAGGAGTAGTAACATTGCCAACACCAATTATTTTACCATTGATAGTAGGAGGTGCAGCAACATGTGGAGCATTAGCATTGCTAGTGGTGGTAATAGTCCAAACTTTAGCTACATTATTCTCTTTAGCTAGTTTTTCATTTTCTTCTCTTTCCCACCTAGCATGCAATTCGGCCATCAATCTTATATTCTCATTAATCCTAACTTGGATGGCATTTGCTGTAGTAACAATTTTATTTTCAATATCCTTATTAGGCATAACTTTCGATTTCAAAAGATCAACATCAGAGGCAAGACTATCAACCTTAGAAGCGAGAATATCAATTTTATTGAGCTTTTCCTCAACAGATTTGTTAAAAGCAGTTTGTGTACTAATAAATTCTTTAAGCATAGCTTCAAGTCCAGGGGGCGTGTTCCTATTATTGTTGTAAGAATTCCCATAAGAATTAGCATAACCGTTCCCATTATTATAAGGATATGGCCTATAGTTATTACTAGAATTGTTCCGATAAGCATTGTTGTTGAAATTATTATTTTTAATGAAGTTTACATCAACATGTTCTTCTTGGGCAACCAATGAAGCTAACGGAACATTATTAGGATCAACATTAGTCCTATCATTCATAAGCATAGACATAATAGCATCAATCTTATCACTCAAGGAGGAGGTTTCTTCGACAGAATTTACCTTCTTACCTTGTGGAGCTCTTTCCGTGTGCCATTCAGAGTAGTTAATCATCATATTATCAAGGAGCTTTGTTGCTTCACCAAGAGTGATGGACATAAAGGTACCTCCAGCAGCTGAATCCAATAGGTTCCGCGAAGAAAAGTCCAGTCCTGCATAAAAGGTTTGGATGATCATCCAAGTAGTCAGTCCATGGGTTGGGCAATTTTTAACCAAAGATTTCATTCTTTCCCAAGCTTGTGCAACATGCTCATTATCCAATTGTTTAAAATTCACTATGCTACTCCTCAAAGATATAATTTTAGCAGGGGGATAATATCTACCAATAAAAGCATCCTTGCATTTAGTCCATGAATCAATACTATTCTTAGGCAGAGATAGCAACCAATCTTTAGCTCTTGCTCTTAATGAGAAAGGAAACAATTTTAATTTTATAATGTCACCATCTACATCTTTATACTTTTGCATTTCACACAATTCAACAAAATTATTGAGATGGGCAGCAGCATCATCAGAACTAACACCAGAAAATTGCTCTCGCATAACAAGATTCAGTAAAGCAGGTTTAATTTCAAAGAATTCTGCTGTAGTAGCAGGTGGAGCAATAGGTGTGCATAAGAAATCATTATTATTTGTGGTTGTGAAGTCACACAACTTAGTATTTTCAGGAGTGGCCATTTTAGCAGTAGTAAATAAAGCAAACTAGATAAAATAAATGCAAGTAACTAATTTTTTTTGTGTTTTTGATATAGAGTGCAAGATAGTAAATAAAGTAAAGCTAGCAACTAATTTTTTTGTGTTTTGATATAATGCAGCAAACAAATAAGTAAATAAAATAAAGCAAGACAAAAACAAAGTAAAGAGATTGGATTGTGGAGACTCCCCTTGCAGCGTGTCTTGATCTCCCCGGCAACGGCGCCAGAAATTTATGCTGGCGTGTAGTTGACGTGGGAGTTAGAAATCTTTGTGGTGTAGCTTTTCTTCAGTTCCCCGGCAACGACGCCAGAAATTTGCTTGATGCGTGTAGTTGACACGTCCGTTGGGAACCCCAAGAGGAAGGTGTGATGCGCACAGCGGCAAGTTTCCCTCAGTAAGAAACCAAGGTTTAATCGAACCAGTAGGAGTCAAGAAGCACGTTGAAGGTTGATGGCGGCGGGATGTAGTGCGGCGCAACACCAGGGATTCCGGCGCCAACGTGGAACCTGCACAACACAACCAAAGTACTTTGCCCCAACGAAACAGCGAGGTTGTCAATCTCACCGGCTTGCTGTAACAAAGGATTAGATGTATAGTGTGGATGATGTTTGTTTGCAAGAACAGTAAAACAAGTATTGCAGCAGATTTGTATTTCAGACGTAAAGAATGGACCGGGGTCCACAGTTCACTAGAGGTGTCTCTCCCATAAGATAGCATGTTGGGTGAACAAATTACAGTCGGGCAATTGACAAATAGAGAGAGCATAACAATGCACATACATGATATGATGAATATTGTGAGATTTAATTGGGCATTACGACAAAGTACATAGACCGCTATCCAGCATGCATCTATGCCTAAAAAGTCCACCTTCAGGTTATCATCCGAACCCCTTCCAGTATTAAGTTGTAAAACAACAGACAATTGCATTAAGTATGGTGCGTAATGTAATCAATAACTACATCCTCGGACATAGCATCAATGTTTTATCCCTAGTGGCAACAGTACATCCATAACCTTAGAGGTTTCTGTCACTCCCCCAGATTCACGGAGACATGAACCCACTATCGAGCATAAATACTCCCTCTTGGAGTTAAGAGCAAAAACTTGGCCAGAGCCTCTACTAATAACGGAGAGCATGCAAGATCATAAACAACACATAGGTAATAGATTGATAATCAAAATAACATAGTATTCTCTATCCATCGGATCCCGACAAACACAACATATAGAATTACAGATAGATGATCTTGATCATGTTAGGCAGCTCACAAGATCCAACAATGAAGCACATGAGGAGAAGACGACCATCTAGCTATTGCTATGGACCCATAGTCCAGGGGTGAACTACTCACTCATCACTCCGGAGGCGACCATGGCGGTGAAAAGTCCTCCGGGAGATGAATCCCCTCTCCGGCAGGGTGCCGGAGGTGATCTCCAGAATCCCCCGAGATGGAATTGGCGGCGGCGGCGTCTCAGTAAGGTTTTCCGTATCGTGGCTCTCGGTACTGGGGGTTTCGCGACGAAGGCTATTTGTAGGCGGAAGGGCAGGTAAAGGGGCGACGCGAGGGGCCCACATGACAGGGCCGCGCGGCCAGGGCCCAGGCCGCGCCGCCCTGTTGTGTCGGCGCCTCGTGGCCCCACTTCCTTCCCCCTTCAGTCTTCTGGAAGCTTCGTTCAAAAATAGGACCCTGGGCGTTGATTTCGTCCAATTCCGAGAATATTTCCTTTGTAGGATTTCTGAAACCAAACACAGCAGAAAACAACAACTGGCTCTTCGGCATCTCGTTAATAGGTTAGTGCCGGAAAATGCATAACTACGACATATAATGTGTATAAAACATGTAGATATCATCAATAATGTGGCATGGAACATAAGAAATTATCGATACGTCGGAGACGTATCACTAACACTTAGGCAGTTCATAATAAGATACATGCAAATAAAATCATCTAATAGCTATGTCAATCATGGAAAGGTACCAACAATTAATAATAAGCATCATGAATCATGTATATAAGCAGGATTGCAATGTTCATAAAAGAGTATGATAGAGTGGTATCTCGCTTGCCCATATTTGATCAGCAAAACATAAATGCTCAGGCACCTCTGAAGTTCATGAGAAGACTGGAAGTAGAGGTTATCAAAGATAAAAGCATCAAAGTTATACCACAATTAATCACATTTTGGGACAAGCATATTATACTAAGAATGACAGTTGTGCTCTCAAGAAAGTGCTCAAAGAAAGGATGGAGACTCAATGTAAAAGTAAAAGATTGACCCTTCACAGAGGGAAGCAGGGATTAACATGCGCTAGAGCTTTTCATTTTTAAAACAGGAGTAAAATTGTTTTGAGAGGTGTTTGTTGTTGTCAACGAATGGTAATGGGTACACCAACTACCTTGCCAACCGGACTTTCAAGAGCGGCTCCCATGAAGGACGTTATCTCTACCAGCAAGGTAGATCATCCCTCTTCTCTTTTGTTTACACACGTATTTTAGTTTTATTATGGGTGACACTCCCCCCAACCTTTGCTTACACAAGCCATGGCTAACCGAATCCTCGGGTGCCTTCCATCAATCACATACCATGGAGGAGTATCTATTTGCAAAATTAAGTTGCTTACTGATGAATCAGAGCAAAACATGTGAAGAGAATTATTAGTAAAGTTTGATTAATCGGGGCTGGGAACCCCATTGCCAGCTCTTTTTGCAAAATTATTGGATAAGCGGATGTGCCACTAGTCCATATGAAAGTCCGTCGAGAGTAAATGACAAGGTTGAAAGTTAAACACTACATACTTCCTCATGAGCTATGAAACATTAACACAAATTGAGAAGCATTTTGAAGGTTTAAAGGTAGCGCATGAGAATTTACTTGGAATGGTTTGAAATGCCATGCATAGGTATTTATGGTGGACACTTTGGAATAACTTGGTTTTCATGTGTTGGAAGCACGAGCAGCGTTCCCGCTCAGTACAAGTGAAGGCTAGCAATAGACTGGGAAGTGACAATCAAGAGAGCAATAACTGTCATAATCATGCTTGCGATAAAAATAAATTAACGGAGGCATAAAAGTGATACAAGAACTCTGAGGTAAAGTAAATCATCGAGGCTTAATTGACATTTTGTTCAGTCATATGCATGCGCGAGCATGTGCCAAGTTGATTCAAGAAAATTATTCAGAGGAGGATACCACAATGTCATACCTATCTATGAATAAAGCAATGCAAGCAAATATTCATGACATGCCACTCATATTAATAAATTGGAGCTAAACATGAGAGATCATGAACTACTAGACTTTCTTAAATGACATATACCTCACATGAACCAACTAAGCATGCTCACATGGATGAGTATATGTACAAAAATGAAAACAAATAGAGTTCATACCAGCCTCTCACCACAATCAGATCGTCGAATATCGTCATTATTGCCTTTCACTTGTGTAGCTTGGATAATATGAAATGAAAACCACGCTCCAGCCACCGAAGACCATTGAACTCATAATGAAATTTACAAACCAAATAAGAACAGCAAATATTTTTGGTGTTTTCGAATTTGAGAACAAGAATAAAAAGAAACAAGCGAACAAAGCAAAATCTTTTTGGGTTTTCTTATAGCAAACTAGCAATAGCAAATAAAGCGAAACAAATGCAAGAAACCAAAATAAACAAATGGTGAAGAGAAACAACAGAAATATTTTTGATCTTTTTGTGTTTTGGGAAAGAAACAAAGTAAGAATAAGAAAATGAAAACTAAAAGAAACACAGAAAAGCAAGATGGCAGAAATCTGCCAAAACTTGACAGCAGTACAGTAATAGATTTTAAAGAAATTCTTAAGCTGCTCAGCTAGAAAAGTATTCAACTAATGAAAGTTAGATAACAACCTGGGGAACATGCACAAAAATTGGCAGCTCAAAATAGCGTTCTGGCTGTTCGCACGATTTTTTTTAGTAACAGTCCAGAATCTGTTTTCAGGCAGTACTTCCCCAAATATCATCTCCCTCTCATTAGAAAACCACTCAAAGAAACTAAACAAGTATGTACAAGTATCCAGAAACCATAACATGCAAAGAATGAGTGATGTCGGTATACCTCCCCCCAAGCTTAGGCTTTTGGCCTAAGTGGAGATCAACCCCAACGAGGGTCTGGGTTCCATGCCGGTGGATCATATATGGTGTAGTCATAATAAGGTCCCGATGCAGAAGAAAAGCGTGGAGGCTCCTCATTCCCAACTTGTTGATGCGAAGAACTTGCTGCATCGGATGACGAGTCGAGGTGTTCCTCGTCCTCCTCCGTGTTGTCTCTTGCACGATGGCCTCCTCCCTCTATGTATGCATTAAGTGCACTTTCCGTGACTGACCAATCCTCCCTGGAATCAAGGTTAAACAGAGCAGGTGCAGGCAATCCTACTAATTTTTCAGTTTTCTTAGTTATTCTCCAAGCTTTCTTGTAAAATGTTATTCTATAAGACAGGTTGCTCAAATTGGACGAATCAGAAACAAATTCATGCTTAATCATGGAGACTATGTCAAGTTTCTCTATGGGAAGTTGCATATCAAGATGGTGAGGTTCTACACCATGCATAGCTAATAAACGAGAGACGATGAGACCTCCACAAATTCCTCCCTTCTCACGGTTAGTAGCAAGTCTGTTGGCTATCAAAGCACCCAAGTTGTAAGTCCTATCACTTTGTAATGCAGCAGCTAGAAAGGCTAGATCCTGGATAGATAACTTACTTCCATTCTTTCTAGCAAGAACGCACTTGGTGATGAAATAAGCAAAGTAACGAATAGCTGGGAGTTGAATGCTACTGATTTTACCACCATCCTCTGAGAAGCTTCTTTCATGACAAATCATCTTGAAGAGGTACAAGAACTCTTGCGGCGATCCCCTTATCTTCTCGCATGATCCCCATTGCGGCACTCTGATTGCTGCACAAAAATCATTGAATGGCAAGTTGACAGTTTTATTATAAATTTTGTACTGAACCATGGGGTTAGATCGCGACCAATTGAATTTAAAATCCTGCACTACAGACATAGTCAGTTTTGCATATTGGCATGGTTCACCATCAACAAAATCATCCAACCCTGCACGAGAAATTAGACTTCGAACATCTTGCAAGATTCCTGCACTACTCATAAAATCCACGCACGGGTAGTAAGCGGAGTATACTCCTTCTTCGCGGTGAACTCTCATGACCGGTTGCACCTCCAATTCTTGTTGGTTGAGTTGGTGCCTACTCCCTTCCATTTTCTGAAATTTTTCAACAAACAATATAAAATTTGATTTGGTGACATATAATTGAGGGAAACTACCATAGGAACTTGCTAGAGTACTAATCATGCATCAAAACTACCTACAGTAGCAAAATATTCAAGATATACTCCACCAAACAAAATTCTACTTGGATAATCGAAGGAGTCACATACCGAAGAGCAAATGTGCCAAATTTCAGACAGAAATCTGGGCTGAACAAAGAGATCGAGAAATCTGGAGCTCTTGAGCAAAAACGCGAGTGAGAGAAAGCTGGTGTCGATTTTTTCGGGAGAGAGAAGAGTGTGGGAGGAGAGATGCTGAAGTGGGGCAAAGGGGGACCCACACACCAGGGTGGCGCGCCCCCCTTGCTGGCCGCGCCGGCCTGTGGGGTGCCACCCTGGGGTGCCCCACTGGTCATCCCCAGATGCTCCCAGGTGCATTTTCGAAAAATAGGACCAACGGTATAATTTTTGTGAATTTTTGAAAACTTTGAAAAATGCACATTTCTGGGTATTAAATTTATTATTACTGGCCAGGAAATTTTTTGAAATCTCTAATTAACTAAGGAACTTTACAAAACAAAAGTGCTACAGCAAGTAGAACAAGTGGAGGAAGAAAGAGATGTTGTTTACCTCCTCTATGCATATAAAAAGTATTTGTTAACAAGGTTGATCAAGTCTTGCCACCAAATAAATTTTACATAGCATAAGAAGAAATAAACCTCAAATCAATCATGTTACCTTGAATTGTATTGATATGGATCCAATCATAAGATTTTGATATCCTTCTTTAGGCTCATATATAGGACAATCGATAGTTCCAACTTTGATAGTTCTCACATTAGAAATAGTATTAACTCCACATACTTTATCAATCCTCTTGGGGAAATAGACGGTGTGCTCCCTATCATCAACATTGAAAGTAACCTTTCCTTTATTGCAATCAATAACAGCCCCTGCGGTGTTAAGAAAAGGTCTCCCAAGAATAATAGACATATTATCATCTTCAGGCATTTCCAACACAACAAAATCAGTTAATATCAAGCAGTTATTAGTAACTTGAACAGGAACATCCTCACATATACCAACAGGAATAGCAGTAGATTTATCAGCCATTTGCAAAGATATATCAGTAGGTATCAACTTATCTAAGTAAAGTCTCTTATAAAGAGAAAAAGTCATAACACTAACACCGGCTCCCAAGTCACATAGAGCAGTTTTAACATAATTATTCTTAATAGAACAAGGAATAGTAGGTATACCTGGGTCGCCCAACTTCTTTGGAACTTTGCCATTGAAAGAGTAATTAGCAAGCATAGTGGAAATTTCCTCATTGGGGATTTTCCTTTTGTTAGTAACAATATCTTTCATATACTTTGAATAAGGAGACAATTTAATAGCATCAGTCAAAGGGATTTGCAAGAATAAAGGTTTCATCCAATCACAAAATTTATTATAGTGTTCTTCTTCCTTTGATTTTAGTTTCTTAGCAGGAAAAGGCATTTGCTTTTGCACCCAAGGTTCCCTTTCATTACCATGTTTCTTAGCAATAAAATCTTCTTTAGTATACTTTTTATTTTTATCTTGCTTTTCAGGTTCATCTTCAACTTCTTCTTTATCAGAAACATCATTCTTATCATTACCATTATTATTATCATGTTCATTACCACTTTCAGTTTCAGCATCAGAAATAGAAATACTATTAGGATCATTAACAGGTTCAGAGGATTCTACAACATTTTTATGTTTCTTCTTCTTTTTCTTAGAAGGAGCACTAGGTTCAATGCGTTGAGAATCTTGTTCAATTCTTTTGGGATGCCCTTCAGGATATAGAGGATCCTGGGTAGAGACACCACCTCTAGTTGTTACTTCATAAGCATGTTTCTCTTTAGAATTATTTTTTAATAAGTCATTTTGCACTTTAGTAAGCTGATCAATTTGAGTTTGAACCATTTGAAAATGTTTAACAAGCATCTTAACATCATTGGAGGTTCTCTCCACAATATCATGCAAATTGCTAATAGCTTGAGAATTTTCCATTAGATGATTCTCTACTCTCATATTAAAATTTTCTTGCTTAACAATATAATTATCAAACTCATCTAAGCAT
Source organism: Lolium perenne (assembly GCF_019359855.2). Classification (NCBI taxonomy): domain Eukaryota; kingdom Viridiplantae; phylum Streptophyta; class Magnoliopsida; order Poales; family Poaceae; genus Lolium; species Lolium perenne. The sequence continues at coordinate 185,129,302 of NC_067246.2, read as the reverse complement.
TGCGCAGGAGGTTTTGAATACGGAATATCTTCCCTAGTAAAGCGCTGAAGGGAGTTTACCTCAATCATGGATGAAGGGGGAATTATCTCACATATATCTTCTATGGGAGGTAGATTCTTCACATCTTCAGATTTAATACCTTTCTCCTTGAGAGACTTCTTGGCTTCCCTCATATCTTCATCATTCAATTTAATTAAACCCCTCTTCTTCAATATTGGCGTTGGAATTGGTTCAGGCGTAGTCCAATCATCATGATTCCGGCCTATTTTAGCCAATAATTCTTCAGCTTCGTCTGGAGTTCTTTTCCTGAAAACACAACCAGCACAACTATCCAAATATGCCCTAGACTCAATGGTTAGTCCACTATAAAATATATCAAGTAGATCATTCTTTTCTAAATCATGTCCAGGTCGAGCTCTGATAAGAGAACAAAATCTTGCCCAAGCCTCAGGCAATTTCTCTTCATCTCCCTGGTCAAATCTATAAATTTTCTGTAAAGCAACATGTTTAGCACTAGCAGGAAAGTATTTTCGAAAGAAAACATCACGCAAATCAGTTGGACTTTTAATAGAACCAGGAGGCAAATTGTTATACCAAGTTTTAGCATCATCCTTTAATGAGAAAGGAAAAAATTTAGCGACAAAATAAGTACGCATCTTGACATCATCAGAAAACAAGCTACTCATAGAAGAAAGTTCAATCATGTGTTCTACAGCACTTTCTTTTTCAGTACCACAAAAGGGTGCTTTCTCTACAATAGCTATATGAGATAGATCAAGAGAAAAATCATAATCTTTATACTTAATGCATATAGGAGATGTGGCAAATTTAGGATCAGGAGATAACTTATGTCTAACAGATGTGGCAAATTTAGCATCAGCAGTAGCATTGCATCTATTAATAAAATCATCATTAGGCTCCACATAATCTTCATCAGGATCATCACTAGAATAATCAAGTTCAGGTGAATTAACAGGTGTAGTAGCATTAGGAGTTTCAGTATTTTCAATTTGTCTAGACCTAGCAATTGTAGCATCTAGAAAGGATCCCAATGAACCACTATCATCAAGCACAGCAGAAACATTATCAATATTATGAGAGTTTTCAGATTCAGCAGAAGTACCAGCATGTGAAGCATGTGGTGGTGAAACAAGTCGACTTATCACAGATGGTGAATCAAGAGTAGTAGAGGTACTCAGAGTTGTACCTTTTCTTGTAGTGGATGGTAATATGGCGACTTTAGGATCGCGAGTTTTACCCATGATGGAGAATTTGCAGCGAACAATATCAATCCAAGTGAACTTCCAAATAAAGCTATGTTCCCCGGCAACGGCGTCAGAAAACAGTCTTGATAACCCACAACTATAGGGGATCGCAGCAGTCTTCGCGGGTAGTAAAACCCAATTTATTGATTCGACACAAGGGGAGACAAAGAATACTTGAAAGCCTTAACAGCGGAGTTGTCAATTCAGCTGCACCTGGAAACAGACTTGCTCGCAAGAGTTTATCAGTAGTAACAGTTTTATAGCAGTAGCATTAGTGAAATAACAGCAGCAGAGTAACAGAGACAGCAGTAGTGATTTTAGTAAACATCAGGATTAAAATACTGTAGGCACGGGGACGGATAACGGGCGTTGCATGGATGAGAGAAACTCATGTAACAATCAAGCAGGGCATTTGCAGATAATAATAAAACGGTGTCCAAGTACAAAGCAATCAATAGGCATGTGTTCCAATTATAGTCGTACGTGCTCGCAATGAGAAACTTGCACAACATCTTTTGTCCTACCAGCCGGTGGCAGCCGGGCCTCAAGGGAATCTACTGGATATTAAGGTACTCCTTTTAATAGAGTACCGGAGCAAAGCATTAACACTCCGTGAACACATGTGATCCTCACAAAACTACCATCCCCTCCGGTTGTCCCGATTTCTGTCACTTCGGGGCCATTGGTTCCGGACAGCGACATGTGTATACAACTTGCACGTAAGACCATAAACAATGAATATCATGATGAAATAATAACATGTTCAGATCTGAGATCATGGCACTCGGGCCCTAGTGACAAGCATTAAGCATAACAAGTTGCAACAATATCATCAAAATACCAATTACGGACACTAGGCACTATGCCCTAACAATCTTATACTATTACATGACCAATCTCATCCAATCCCTACCACCCCGTTCAGCCTACAGCGGGGGAATTACTCACACATGGATGGGGGAAACATGGCGGGTCGATGGAGAGGCATTGGTGGTGATGGTGGCGATGATCTCCTCCAATTCCCCGTCCCGGCGGAGTGCCAGAACGGAGACTTCTGGCTCCCGAGACGGAGTTTCGCGATGTGGCGGCATTCTGGAGGGTTTCTGGCGACTTCGACTTCCTCCCGTGCGTTTTTAGGTCGAAGGCAATAAGAAGTCCGAAGGAGGGCATCGGGGGCCGACCGAGGCCGCCACACACTAGGGCCACGCGGGCCCCTCCTGGGCCGCGCCGGCCTAGTGTGTGGGGCCCTCGGGCCCCCACCTGGCTCGCCCTTCTGGCTCCGCCAATATTCTGGGAAAATAGGACCTTCTGCATAAATTCTGAGGATTTTCCTGAAAGTTGGATTTCTGCACAAAAACGAGACACCAGAACAGTTCTGCTGAAAACAGCGTCAGTCTGTGTTAGTTGCATCCAAAATACACAAATTAGAGGCAAAACAATACCAAAAGTGTTCGGGAAAGTAGATACGTTTTGGACGTATCAGGAAGGCGTAGGTATGAGGATCACATGTTTTCACCAAGTGTTAATGCTTTGCTCCGGTGCTCTATTAAAAGGAGTACCTTAATTGCCAGTAGATTCCCTTGAGGCCCGGCTGCCACCGGCTGGTTGGACAAAAGATGTTGTACAAGTTTCTCATTGCGAGCACGTATGACTATATATGGAAAACATGCCTACATGATTAATAATCTTGATGTTCTGTCTTAATGCTATTTCAATCCTATCAATTGCCCAACTGTAATTTGTTCACCCAACGCTTGTTATTGGAGAGTTACCACTAGTGTAGATAGCTGGGAACCCCGGTCCATCTTTCATCATCATATACTCGTTCTACATGTCATTGGAAGTAGTATCAACTATTTTCTGGTGCCATTGCCTCTGTGTTACTATTACTGCTGCTGTGTTACTGTTACTACTGCTCTCATATTACTGCTACTTTCACATCACCCCTGTTACTAGTGCTTTTCCAGGTGCAGCTGAATTGACAACTCAGTTGTTAAGGCTTATAAGTATTCTTTACCTCCCTTGTGTCGAATCAATAAATTTGGGGTTTACTTCCCTCGAAGACTGTTGCGATCCCCTATACTTGTGGGTTATCAAGACTATTTTCTGCCGCCGTTGCCGGGGAGGCATAGCTCTACTCATAAGTTCATCTGGGAAGTACACTCTACCCCTCTCTCTCACATTTTATTTTATTTTGTTTTGTTTTGCTTAGTTTACTTTTGTCTAGTTTATTTGTGCTTAGTTTATTTCTGTCTAGTTTTATTTTGCTTAGTTTACTTTTGTCTAGTTTATTTTTGTCTTGTTTTATTTTCTCCATATACCCGAAAATCCATAAAAATTTGAAAAACCAAAAAATTAAAAACTGCTATTATGGGAGAACCTACAACCTATTTGGAGCTTATTGAATTATATAATAATTATAGAGAATCAAGAACGGGTAAAGTTATGAGTGCTGTGATAGAAAAACAGAATACAATTGCTAAAATCTTGCTTAAACGCCATGATATAAACTGTTGCTCTCAACAGGATACTAACCATCTTAAATTTCAATGTGGCTTTAGTGAGGAAGTTTTAATTAAGAACTATAATTGGAATAGCTATATTCATTTTGGGTTCGAAGAAGTAGAACAATTTGTTTTGTTTATGGGAGCTTCTGAGATCGAATCCTTCATTGCTAAAAATTATGAAACTTGTGTTGTTTGTAAGGACCTTAAAGATTATGTCTCTTCTATCCTTAATTTTTGCATAGAAAGCTACAGTGATGGTCCTTATATCATTGATTATAAAGAGAGACTCATTAATGCAGAAGAATGCACTCACAATTTGCAGGAACCAGTGGAAGAAGAAATTGATGAACCTAAAAGCTCATTGGATGAAAAAGAGGAGGAAATTGATGAACCTGAAAGCTCATTGGATGAAAAAGAAGAGGAGAGTGATGAACAAAAGGAGGAAGAATGGATTAGCTACCCATGCCAACCTTCTAATGAGAGTAACTCTTTATCTCTTACACTATTTGATTGTCCTCCATGCTTACCAAAGAAGGATGAATGTTATGTTCCTGTGGATTCTTTTGAAATATTACCTATGAGTAAAACTTGTGAGAATAATTATGCTACTGTTATTCATGATAATCCATGCTACTTTGATAAATCTTATGATAATGCTTTGTTTGTGCCTGATGTCGAAATGCATGGTACTAAAGAGTTTTGCTTGGCAAATGTTTATGATAAATCTCTAGATGATGGTCCTACGTTACTTGATAATATTAATTGTACTACTAATGAAAATGGGATTGGAGATATCTTGACTTTATCTATGAGTCCCATATCTTTTAGGATTGATCAATCATCTTGTTACATTATTGATAAAAGTGGGTTTGAAAGTTTTGATCCTATTATTTCTGAGCTTGATAAAAATTTTGTGTTTGTGAATCATGGAAAGCATGTTGTATGTGATAGTTATGTTGTTGAGTTTGATCATGAAGCTACTGAAAATTATTATGAGAGAGGAAAATATGGTTGTAGAAATTTGCATGGTACTAAAACACCTCTCTATATGCTTAAAATTTTGAAGTTACTCTTGTTTTACCTTCTTATGCTTGTCACTTTATTCTTCATGAATTTATTTGTGTACAAGATTCCTATGCATAGGAAGTGGGTTAGACTTAAATGTGTTTTGAATTTGCTTTTTGATGCTCTCTTTTGCTTCAACTCTTATTTCTTGCGAGTGCATCATTAAAACTGCTGAGCCCATCTTAATGGCTATAAAGAAAGCACTTCTTGGGAGATAACCCATGTGTTTATTTTGCTACTGTTTTGTTGTGTCTTGGAAGTTGTTACTACTGTAGCAACCTCTCCTTATCTTTATTTTATTGCAATGTTGTGCCAAGTGAAGTCTCTAATAGAAGATTGATGCTAGATTTGGATTTCTGCGCAGAGACAGATTTCTTGCTGTCACGAATCTGGGTATGATTCTCTGTAGGTAACTCAGAAAAATCTGCCAATTTACGTGAGTGATCCTCAGATATGTACACAACTTTCATTAGTTTTGAGTTTTCAGATTTGAGCAACGGAAGTACCTCTTAAAAATTCGTGTTTACTGGCTGTTCTGTTTTGATAGATTCTGTCTCTGTTTTTTGCATTGTCTCTTGTGGACTTTAAGTGAGACTTTCTAGACGTGGAGAGCTGTAGCTAATGTTTTATTGAGTTCTTGCAATGTGTCACTACAGGGCCAAGGTGGATTAAAGTTTTTTTGAGTACTAACCCCTCTAATGAAGTTTATGAGAAGTTTGGTGTGAAGGAAGTTTTCAAGGGTCAAGAGAGGAGGATGATATATGATCAAGAAGAGTGAAAAGTCTAAGCTTGGGGATGCCCCCGTGGTTCATCCCTGCATATTTTAATAAGACTCAAGCGTCTAAGCTTGGGGATGCCCAAGGCATCCCCTTCTTCATCAACTTATCAGGTTTCTTCTATTGAAACTATATTTTTATTCGGTCACATCATATGTGCTTTACTTGGAGCGTCTGTGTGTTTTTATTTTTGTTTATGTTTGAATAAATGCTTGTGTGGGAGAGAGACACGCTCCGCTGGTTCGTATGAACACTTGTGTTCTTCGTTTTACTTTTAATGTTCAATGACAAAAGTTGGAAGCTATTGCACTTATTGCTATTTGGTTGGAAACAGAAAATGCCTCATATTGTCTCGGATAATTTGATACTTGGCAATTGTTTTGAGCTCTCAAGTAGATCATGATTAAGCTCTTGCATCATGTAGTTTAAACCTATTAGTGGAGAAATACCGTAGAGCTTGTTGAAATTGGTTTGCATGATTGGTCTCTCTAAGGTCTAGATATTTTCTAGTAGAAGTGTTTGAGCAACAAGGAAGACAGTGTAGAGTTTTATAATGCTTGCAATATGTTCTTATGTAAGTTTTGCTGTACCGGTTCATACTTGTGTTTGCTTCAAACAACCTTGCTAGCCAAAGCCTTGTACTGAGAGGGAATGCTTCTCGTGCATCCAAAACCTTGAGCCAAAACCTATGCCATGTGTGTCCACCATACCTACCTACTATGTGGTATTTTCTGCCATTCCAAGTAAATATTTCATGTGCTACCTTTAAACAATTCAAAACTTTATCATCTCTTATTTGTGTCAATGTTTTATAGCTCATGAGGAAATATGTGGTGTTTTATCTTTCAATCTTGTTGGGCAGCTTTCACCAATGGATTAGTGGCACATCCGCTTATCCAATAATTTTGTAAAAAGAGCTGGCAACGGGGTTCCCAGCCCCAATTAACTAACTTTCATTAATAATTCTCTTGACGTGTTTTGCCCTGATTCATCAGTAAGCAACTTAATTTTGCAAATAGACACTCCTTCATGGTATGTGAATGTTGGAAGGCACCCGAGGATTCGGTTAGCCATGGCTTGTGTAAGCAAAAGGTTGGGAGGAGTGTCAACCATAAAACTAAAACTAAAGTACATGTGTAAACAAAAGAGAAGAGGGATGATCTACCTTGCTGTTAGAGATAACGTCCTTCATGGGAGCCGCTCTTTGAAAGTCTGTTTGGCAAGGGGGTTAGAGTGCCCACTACCATTCGTTGACAACAACAAACACCTCTCAAAACTTTACTTTTATGCTCTCTATATGATTTCAAAACTTAAAAAGCTCTAGCACATGATTTAATCGCTGCTTCCCTCTGCGAAGGGCCTTTCTTTTACTTTATGTTGAGTCAGTTTACCTACTTCCTTCCATCTTAGAAGCAAACACTTGTGTCAACTGTGCATTGATTCTTACATACTTGCTTATTTGCATTCATCATATTACTTTGTGTTGACAATTATCCATGAGATATGTATGTTGGAAGTTGAAAGCAACTGCTGAAACTTAAATCTTCCTCTGTGTTGCTTCAATGCCTTTACTTTGAATTTATTGCTTTATGAGTTAACTCTTATGCAAGACTTTTCATGAAAAGTTTTGCTATATGTTATCTATTTGTTAGCAACTATAGATCATTGCCTTGAGTCACTGCATTCACCTCATATGCTTTATAATAGTATGATCAAGGTTATGTAAGTAGCATGTCACTACAGAAATTATTCTTTTTATCGTTTACCTACTCGAGGGCGAGCATGAACTAAGCTTGGGGATGCTGATACGTCTCCAACGTACCTATAATTTCTGATGTTCCATGCTTGTTTTATGACAATACTTACATGTTTTGCTCGCACTTTATAATGTTTTTTATGCGTTTTCCGGAACTAACCTATTAACAAGATGTCGAAGTGCCAGTTCCTGTTTTCTGCTGTTTTTGGTTTCAGAAAGGCTGTTCGGGCAATATTCTCGGAATCGGACGAAATCAACGCCCAGAACCTTATTTTTCCCGGAAGCTTCCAGAAAGTCAGAGAGGGACCAGAGGGGAGCCCTGGGGGCCCCACACATGGTGGCGGCGCAGCCCAAGGAGGGGGCGCGCCCCCCTAGTGTGAGTAGGCCCCGTGGCCCCTCCGACTCCGCCTCTTCGCCTATTAAAGCCGTCCAGACCTAAAACATCGATACCAATTGACGAAACTCCAGAAAGACTCCAGGGGCGCCGCCACCATCGCGAAACTCCATTTCGGGGGACAGAAGTCTCTGTTCCGGCACCCTGCCGGGACGGGGAAGTGCCCCCGGAAGCCATCTCCATCAACGCCACCGTCTCCATCATGCTCCGTGAGTAGTTCCCCCATGGACTACGGGTTCTAGCTATAGCTAGTTGGTACTCTCTCCCCCATGTACTTCAATACAATGATCTCATGAGCTGCCTTACATGATTGAGATTCATCTGATGTAATCGGTGTTGTGTTTGTTGGGATCCGATGGATTGTTACATTATGATTAGTCTATCTATAAAGTTTGTGAAGTTATTGTTGCTGCAATCTTGTTGTGTTTAATGCTTGTCACTAGGGCCCGAGTGGCATGATCTTAGATTTAAGCTCTATACTTATTGCTTAGATTGTATCTACAAGTTGTTTGCACATGTCTATGTCCGGAACCCGAGGCCCCAGAGTGACAGCAACTGGGATAACTTGAGGGGAAGGCGTAAGTATGAGGATCACATATTTTCACAAAGTGTTAATGCTGTGCTCCGATGCTCTATTAAAAGGAGTACCTTAATTGCCAGTAGATTCCCTTGAGGCCCGGCTGCCACCGGCTGGTTGGACAAAAGATGTTGTACAAGTTTCTCATTGCGAGCACGTATGACTATATATGGAAAACATGCCTACATGATTAATAATCTTGATGTTCTGTCTTAATGCTATTTCAATCCTATCAATTGCCCAACTGTAATTTGTTCACCCAACGCTTGTTATTGGAGAGTTACCACTAGTGTAGATAGCTGGGAACCCCGGTCCATCTTTCATCATCATATACTCGTTCTACATGTCATTGGAAGTAGTATCAACTATTTTCTGGTGCCATTGCCTCTGTGTTACTATTACTGCTGCTATGTTACTGTTACTACTGCTCTCATATTACTGCTACTTTCACATCAACCCTGTTACTAGTGCTTTTCCAGGTGCAGCTGAATTGACAACTCAGTTGTTAAGGCTTATAAGTATTCTTTACCTCCCCTTGTGTCGAATCAATAAATTTGGGTTTTACTTCCCTCGAAGACTGTTGCGATCCCCTATACTTGTGGGTTATCAAGACTATTTTCTGGCGCCGTTGCCGGGGAGGCATAGCTCTACTCATAATTTCACCTGGGGAGTACACTCTACCTCTCTCTCTGCTTTTATTTTATTTTATTTTGTTTTGCTTAGTTTACTTTTGTCTAGTTTATTTGTGCTTAGTTTATTTCTGTCTAGTTTTATTTTGCTTAGTTTACTTTTGTCTAGTTTATTTTTGTCTTGTTTTATTTTCTCTATATACCCGAAAATCCATAAAAATTTGAAAAACCAAAAAATTAAAAACTGCTATTATGGGAGAACCTACAACCTATTTGGAGCTTATTGAATTATATAATAATTATAGAGAATCAAGAACGGGTAAAGTTATGAGTGCTGTGATAGAGAACGTGAATACAGTTGCTAAAATCTTGCTTAAACGCCATGATATAAACTGTTGCTCTCAACAGGATACTAAACATCTTAAATTTCAATGTGGCTTTTGTGAGGAAGTTTTAATTAAGAACTATAATTGGAATAGCTATATTCATTTTGGGTTCGAAGAAATAGAATAATTTGTTTTGTTTATGGGAGCTTCTGAGATCGAATCCTTCATTGCTAAAAATTATGAAACTTGTGTTGTTTGTAAGGACCTTAAAGATTATGTCTCTTCTATCCTTAATTTTTGCATAGAAAGCTACAGTGATAATCCTTATATCATTGATTATAAAGAGAGACTCATTAATGCACAAGAATGCACTCACAATTTGCAGGAACTAGTTGATACGTCTCCGACGTATCGATAATTTCTTATGTTCCATGCCACATTATTGATAATATCTACATGTTTTATGCGTACTTTATGTCATTATTATGCGTTTTCCGGAACTAACCTATTGACGAGATGCCGAAGGGCCAGTTGATGTTTTCTGCTGTTTTTGGTTCCAGAAATCCTAGTAAGGAAATATTCTCGGAATCGGACGAAATCAACGCCCAGCATCCTATTTTTCCACGAAGCTTCCAGAACACCCGAGAGTCGCCAGAGGAGGGCCACTGGGCCTCCAGACGACAGGCCGGCGCGGCCTAGGGGGGGCGCCCCCCTAGTGTGTCACCGCCTCGTCGCCTCCCCGACTCCGCCTCTTCGCCTATATAAAGGTCCCTGACCTAAAAACCACGACACGTTCGACGAAACCAGAGAAAACCTTCCAGAGCCGCCGCCATCGCGAAGCCAAGATCTGGGGGATAGGAGTCTCTGTTCCGGCACGCCGCCGGGACGGGGAAGTGCTCCCGGAAGGCTCCTCCATCGACACCACCGCCATCTTCATCAACGCTGCTGTCTCCCATGAGGAGGGAGTAGTTCTCCACCGAGGCTCGGGGCTGTACCGGTAGCTATGTGGTTAATCTCTCTCCTATGTGCTTCAATACAATAATCTCATGAGCTGCCTTACATGATTGAGATTCATATGATGATGCTTGTAATCTAGATGTCATTGTGCTAGTCAAGTGGGTTTTACTTATGTGATCTCCGGAGACTCCTTGTCCCACGTGTGTAAAGGTGACAGTGTGTGCACCGTGTGGGTCTCTTAGGCTATATTTCACAGAATACTTATTCACTGTTATGAATGGCATAGTGAAGTGCTTGTTTATATCTCTTTATGATTGCAATGTGTTTTGTATCACTATTCATCTATGTGCTACTCTAGTGATGTTATTAAAGTAGTTTATTCCTCCTGCACGGTGTAATGGTGACAGTGTGTGCATCGTGTAGTACTTGGCGTAGGCTATGATTGTGATCTCTTGTAGATTATGAAGTTAACTATTGCTATGATGGTATTGATGTGATCTATGTCTCCTTTCGTAGTGTGAAGGTGACAGTGTGCATGCTATGTTAGTACTTGGTTTGGTTATGTTGATCTGTCATGCACTCTAAGGTTATTTAAACATGAACATCGAATATTGTGGAGCCTGTTAACTCCGGCATTGAGGGTTCGTGTAATCCTACACAGTTAGTGGTGTTCATCATCCAACAAGAGGGTGTAGAGTCTAGCATCTATCTATTTATTCTGTTATGTGATCAATGTTGAGAGTGTCCACTAGTGAAAGTATGATCCCTAGGCCTTGTTCCTAAATACTGCTACCGCTGCTTGTTTACTGTTTTACTGCATCTGTACTTCCTGCAATATTACCACCATCAACCACACGCCAGCAAGCACTTTTCTGGCGCCGTTACTACTGCTTATATTTATTCATACCACCTGTATTTCACTATCTCTTCGCCGAACTAGTGCACCTATTAGGTGTGTTGGGGACACAAGAGACTTCTTGCTTTGTGGTTGCAGGGTTGCATGAGAGGGATATCTTTGACCTCTTCCTCCCTGAGATCGATAAACCTTGGGTGATCCACTTAAGGGAAACTTGCTGCTGTTCTACAAACCTCTGCTCTTGGAGGCCCAACACTGTCTACAAGAATAGAAGCACCCGTAGACATCAAGCACTTTTCTGGCGCCGTTGCCGGGGAGGAAAGGTAAACGGCACTCACACACCGGCAACCCCGGCAACTAGCCACTTTTCTGGCGCCGTTGCCGGGGAGGAAAGGTAAAAGGCACTCATACTCCGGTCCCAGATAAAGTACTTTTCTGTTGCCGTTGTGTGTGTGCTCGAAGCTATTTCCTTTAGATCCTGCAATTGCATCTTTTTGTTTCTTGTTTACACTAGTTTGGCATAATGGACAACAATGAGCTTCTTATTCTATTTCCTGATTTAAGACATGGATGGTTTGATGCGAAAATTAAAAAACCCATGGAACATATTAGTATGAACACTTTGAATACCATTGTTGCTAATGATATAGAAAGTTCTAAGCTTGGGGAAGCTGGTTCTGATGAGCATGATCTTTTTAGTCCCCCAACCATTGAGGAGAAAATTTACTTTCATGATACTTTGCCTCCTATTTATGATGATTATAATGATAGTAGTCTTTTAGTACCGCCTATTATGGAGGATAAATTTGATTATGATTACAATATGCCTCCTATATTTGATGATGAGAATAATAATGATAGCTACTTTGTTGAATTTGCTCCCACTATTACCAATAAAATTGACTATGCTTAAGTGGAGGGTAATGATACTTTTATGCATGTGAATAAAGATGTTTTATGTGATACTTATATTGTTGAGTTTGCTCATGATGCTGCTGGATATTATTATGAGAGAGGAAAATATGGTTGTAGAAATTTTCATGTTACTAAAACACCTCTCTATATGCTGAAATTTTTGAAGTTATACTTGTTTTATCTTTCTATGCTTGTTGCATCATGCTTCATGAATTTGTTTATTTACAAGATTTCTTTGCATAGGAAGTGGGTTAGACTTAAATGTGCTTTGAATTTGCTTCTTGATACTCTCTTTTTGCTTCAAATACTATTTCTTGCGGATGCATCATAAAAACTGCTGAGCCCATCTTAATGGCTATAAAGAAAGAACTTCTTGGGAGATAACACATGTGTTTATTTTTCTACAGTACTTTTATTTTGTATTTGAGTCTTGGAAGTTGTTACTACTGTAGCAACCTCTCCTTATCTTAGTTTTGTTGCATTGTTGTGCCAAGTAAAGTCTTTGATAGTAAGGTTCATACTAGATTTGGATTACTGTGCAGAAACAGATTTCTTTCTGTCACGAATCTGGGCCTAATTCTCTGTAGGTAACTCAGAAAATTATGCAAATTTACGTGAGTGATCCTCAGATATGTACGCAACTTTCATTCAATTTGAGCATTTTCATTTGAGCAATTCTGGTGCCTCAATAAAATTCGTCTTTACGGACTGTTCTGTTTTGACAGATTCTGCCTTTTATTTCGCATTGCTTCTTTCGCTGTGTTGGGTGGATTTCTTTGTTCCATTACCTTCCAGTAGCTTTGGGCAATGTCCAGAAGTGTTAAGAATGATTGTGTCACCTCTGAATATGTGAATTTTTGATTATGCACTAACCCTCTAATGAGTTTGTTTCGAGTTTGGTGTGGAGGAAGTTTTCAAGGGTCAAGAGAGGAGGATGATATACTATGATCAAGAAGAGTGAAGAGTCTAAGCTTGGGGATGCCCCCGTGGTTCATCCCTGGATATTTCAAGAAGACTCAAGCCTCTAAGCTTGGGGATTCCCAAGGCATCCCCTTCTTCATCGACAACTTATCAGGTTTCTTCTCTTGAAACTATATTTTTATTCGGCCACATCTTATGTACTTTACTTGGAGCGTCTGTGTGCTTTTATTTTTGTTTTTGTTTGAATAAATGCTTGTGTGGGAGAGAGACACGCTCCGCTGGTTCATATGAACACATGTGTTCTTAGCTTTTATTTTTCATGGCGAAGGTTGAAACTGCTTCGTTAATTGTTATTTGGTTGGAAACGGAAAATGCTACATGTGGTAATTGGTATAATGTCTTGAATAATTTGATACTTGGAAATTGTTGTGCTCATATAGATCATGTTTAAGCTCTTGCATCATGTACCTTGTACCCATTAATGAATAACTACATAGAGCTTGTTAAAATTTGGTTTGCATGATTGTTCTCTAGAGTCTAGATATTTTCTGGTTGAGGTGTTTGAACAACAAGGAGACAATGTAAAGTCTTATAATAGTTACAATATGTGCATATGTGAGCTTTGCTGCACCTTTTATACTTGAGTTTGCTTCAAACAACCTTGCTAGCCTAGCCTTGTATTGAGAGCAATTCTTCTCGTGCATCCAAATCCTTGAGCCAACCACTATGCCATTTGTGTCCACCATACCTACCTACTACATGGTATTTCTACGCCATTCCAAAGTAAATTGCTTGAGTGCTACCTTTAAAATTTCCATTCTTTACCTTTGCAATATATAGCTCATGGGACAAATAGCTTAAAAACTATTGTGGTATTGAATATGTACTTATGCACTTTATCTCTTATTAAGTTGCTTGTTGTGCGATAACCATGTTCCTGGGGACGCCATCAACTACTCTTTGTTGAATATCATGTGAGTTGCTATGCATGTCCGTCTTGTCTGAAGTAAGGGAGATCTACCACTTTAATGGTTAGAGCATGCATATTGTTAGAGAAGAACATTGGGCCGCTAACTAAAGCCATGAATCATGGTGGAAGTTTCAGTTTTGGACATATATCCTCAATCTCATATGAGAACACTAATTGTTGCTACATGCTTATGCATTAAAGAGGAGTCCATTATCTGTTGTCCATGTTGTCCCGGTATGGATGTCTAAGTTGAGGATAATCAAAAGCGAGAAATCCAAAATGCGAGCTTTCTCCTTAGACCTTTGTACAGGCGGCATGGAGGTACCCCTTTGTGACACTTGGTTAAAACATGTGTATTGCGATGATCCCGGTAGTCCAAGCTAATTAGGACAAGGTGCGGGCACTATTAGTATACTATGCATGAGGCTTGCAACTTGTAAGATATAATTTACATAATACATGTGCTTTATTACTACCGTTGACAAAATTGTTTCTTGTTTTCAAAATAAAAGCTCTAGCACAAATATGGCAATCGATGCTTTCCTCTTTGAAGGACCTTTCTTTTACTTTTATGTTGAGTCAGTTCACCTATCTCTCTCCACCTCAAGAAGCAAACACTTGTGTTAACTGTGCATTGATTCTTACATACTTGCTTATTGCACTTGTTATATTGCTTTGCATTGACAACTATCCATGAGATATACATGTTACAAGTTGAAAGCAACCGCTGAAACTTAATCTTCCTTTGTGTTGCTTCAATGCCTTTACTATGAATCTATTGCTTTATGAGTTAACTCTTATGCAAGACTTATTGATGCTTGTCTTGAAAGTACTATTCATGAAAAGTCTTTGCTTTATGATTCATTTGTTTACTCATGTCATTTACCATTGTTTTGATCACTGCATTCATCACATGTGCTTACAATAGTATGATCAAGGTTATGATGGCATGTCACTCCAGAAATTATCTTTGTTATCGTTTACCTGCTCGGGACGAGCAGAAACTAAGCTTGGGGATGCTGATACGTCTCCGACGTATCGATAATTTCTTATGTTCCATGCCACATTATTGATGATATCTACATGTTTTATGCATACTTTATGTCATTATTATGCGTTTTCCGGAACTAACCTATTGACGAGATGCCGAAGGGCCAGTTGCTGTTTTCTGCTGTTTTTGGTTCCAGAAATCCTAGTAAGGAAATATTCTCGGAATCGGACGAAATCAACGCCCAGCATCCTATTTTTCCACGAAGCTTCCAGAACACCCGAGAGTCGCCAGAGGAGGGCCACTGGGCCTCCAGACGACAAAGCCGGCGCGGCCTAGGGGGCGCCCCCTAGTGTGTCACCGCCTCGTCGCCTCCCCGACTCCGCCTCTTCGCCTATATAAAGGTCCCTGACCTAAAAACCACGACACGTTCGACGAAACCAGAGAAAACCTTCCAGAGCCGCCGCCATCGTGAAGCCAAGATCTGGGGGACAGGAGTCTCTGTTCCGGCACGCCGCCGGGACGGGGAAGTGCCCCCGGAAGGCTCCTCCATCGACACCACCGCCATCTTCATCAACGCTGCTGTCTCCCATGAGGAGGGAGTAGTTCTCCACCGAGGCTCGGGGCTGTACCGGTAGCTATGTGGTTAATCTCTCTCCTATGTGCTTCAATACAATAATCTCATGAGCTGCCTTACATGATTGAGATTCATATGATGATGCTTGTAATCTTTTTTTTTTTTGAAAAGAGAAGACTGTGAGGCAAAAAGCCCCACAGCAATTTATTACCAAACTCATCACATATGTACAAAAAGCAAGAGGATGGGGGAGAAAAGAGAGAACCTACCTGTACAAACTAACAAAATGTTCTTAAGGCTACTGTAAGCTGCCTATCCAGGCTACAAAAATGTCAAGATGCTTCTTCTTTATCCTATGCTCAAGCAAGGATACATCATGCAAGAAATTTCTCTTCCATCCCATAAACGAAGGCCGCTGTCCTTGAAAAATTTTCTCATTCCTTTGCTTCCATATGTTCCAACATGCTAAGATGACTACCTCCATAAAAAAAGGTTTACCAAATCCTATCTTAGCCAAAGAGAAGATTGTTTGCACCTCCTGGCCAGGTGGCCAATGAATTTGCAAATAGTTCCAAACCCTCTGACTATAGTTGCATTCAAAAAACAAATGAATTCTATCTTCATATTTTCTCCCTGGACAAAGCACACAATGTGTATCCTCAGTTACTTTCCAATGCCTTCTTTGCAGCAAATCTCTGGTGTTCAAACGATCATTGAGAAGTAACCAGGCAAAAAACTTATGCTTCATAATGCAGGATGACTTCCAAATCCATTTGAACACAGGAATGACTGTGACTTCTGCAAACAAATGCTGATAATATTTAGATGCAGTGAAAGTTGTACCCCAACTATATTGCCAGACATCAGCTGCCACAGATAAAGGAGAACTTGCCATGACCTGTGCAACCTGTTGAAACTCCTCATATGCCTGGGCAGACAGTGGTAAGTGAAACAGCTCTGCAAATCTCAAGCAGTCATAAACCTGCTTTGCTGTTAAATTAGGCTCCTTTACATAAGAATGCAATCTTGGAAACCTCTGAGCTATAGGCTGCACTGACCCATCAAACATCCAACTATCACTCCAAAAGAGAAATGTATCCCCCCTACCAGGCAACACAGTAGATATTGCCCTGAATTTATCCAAAAGCTTGCAAATATCCTTCCACCAAAAGGAGCCACACAGCTTCTCAGATTGAGGTACTGAATCCTCATAATAAGCTTGCCAAATCAAATTCACCCAAGGCACATCAGCATGATTAAAAAATTTATCCAGATGTTTCATCAAGAGTGCTTCATTTTGCTTCTGGAAATTAATGATGCCTACTCCCCCCTTATGCTTTGGCTTGCACAGCATATCCCAAGCAGCCAGAGATTGCTTGGGAGTGTCAATATTATCTCTCCATAAACATTGCCTTAAAATTCTATCCAATTGCTTAGTGATGCCAGGTGGTAAGTCCAAAGAACACAGGAAAAAAGTAGACATGGAAGACAAAGCTGAATCTACCAATTGAAGCCTAGCTCCTTGTGATAAGAAACTAGAGACTGAAGTCAACCTTCTTTCCAAACGAGTTACAATAGGGGCAAGATCATTTAATTTTGGCTTTGTTGTTCCCAAAGGCAGTCCTAAATAAGTGAAAGGCAGGGATGCTATCTGACAACCAAAAGCTTCTGCAAGCACTTTCAAATCCTCAACAGGAACATTAATGGGCACCATACTAGACTTGTGATAATTAATCTTCAAACCAGTAGAAAGAGTGAAATTGTGAAGCACTTCTTTCAAAGCCAAAATCTGAGCCAAGTCAGCAGGTATTATTAACAGAGTATCATCAGCATACTGCACAATTGGGAAGTCTGGATCATTAACCTCTATAGGTAAAGAAATTCTCCCCTCTTGAAGCATATTATTAACCACTGTTTGTAACAAATCAGAACCAAGCACATATAGGATAGGTGACAGTGGGTCCCCTTGCCTGACACCCCTCTTGCAGACAAACTGCTTGCCAGGTACTCCATTCAACAAGACAGAAGAAGTACCAGATGCTAGAATATTTTTCACCCATCCAATAGTTTTCTCATCAAAGCCTTTATGCTTCATAACTTGCAAAATCACCTCATGCTCAATTGTATCAAAAGCTTTAGCAAAATCAAGCTTAAGAATAACTATAGGCTTTTTGGAAATATGACATTGGTATAAGTACTCAAATGTCCATGCCACACAATCATGAATTGTTCTGGACTTTATGAAACCATATTGATTTTTATGAATACACTTCAAGATTTTCTGTTGGAACCTGTTGGCCACTAACTTTGTAAGAAATTTGATACAAACATTTGTCAAGGAGATGGGCCTGAAATCATTCACTGTCTCTGGTGACTGCACCTTTGGAACCAGAGTGATGTAAGACCCATTAATATTTTGTAAATTTAAAGATCCCTCATGAAAGTCTGCAGCCAGATCAAAGAACTGCTGCTTAACTATAGGCCAACATTTCTTCAAGAAATGACCATTGAAGCCATCTGGCCCAGGTGCCTTATCTGGAGGCATTTGCTTAATTACCAATTCCATCTCCTCTAGCAAAAAAGGCATAGATATTTCATCCAAACCATGAACTTTTTCAATAAGGGCAGCAAGATCAAATTGCATACGAATACCCTCAGACATTCCCATCCTTTCCTTATAACTGGACCACAACAAGCCAGCCATCTCTGCATGATCAGACACCTGCCTACCAGCCTACAAAGAGAGCAACAAACATGCAGACTACAAGCCTCATGTAATAAGAAGTACAAATATAGCCATACAAGAAGTTCACCATAATAACTGAACCAGTACAGAAGTAATAACCCCACTGCCAAAAGACACAAAGTACTGGACAAAAGCTCTCACCAAACCACTGATATAAAGAGGTTAAACACATGAGACCTCTAACAAAAGATGGGGCAACAAAAATAGGGTGCCCCCTCCTTGAACTCTTGCTGTGCCTACTTGTCATTGGGAAGAGTCTTCTTCTTTTTACCCTTCAGAGGTGCCTTAAGCTTCTCCTCTGTAAGAAATTCGGGCTCAATGCCCAAAGCAATCCCAACATGCTGCATAACATTTAGAGGAGTTTCAGGAGGAACCTCAGCAGCACTCCCCTCAGCTTCACCTTCATGAGCCTGATTTTCCTTCTGTGAAGCAACCTCCTTCTCCAAAACCTTCACTTGAGCTTTGGATTTCTTCCTTGATCTTGTGACAGTATCACTCATTGACACTGGCCTATGCCCATCTCTTTTAGTGCAACTACGTGTGCTTCTTCTGTAAACAGTATCCACTATAGCAACTGATTTAGGTGCTCGACTCTTTCTTTTGTTGCCTATCTGGGGTACTGAAGAAGCAGAGAAAGATGCAACAGGTGTAGTAGGTGATTCCATTTCAACCACATTGTCCATTGCAGGACACAGATACATGGTGGTGGCTCTCTTCTTCTTGTGCAAAGGAGGCATCAAAAGCTTGTGACTGTAGAGAACAAACACTTCTGCATGTCAGCCACATTAGGCCAAAGGCAATCAGAGAGCAGCCTTGACTGTATTGTCCATACTCTTGGAGATTTGGGAAGAAAAGCAGAAAACATAGGAGGCAAGATGACATCAAGCAACTTCTGGCATTGCATTGAGGGAGGAACCACTGGCCCAAAAACAGTTCTGATCATACCCAGATGAATGACTTGATTATATACTGGCTGATCAACCTCCATCCCATGCTCAACCAGAGGTGATGCCAACCCTGATGGATCTGCCACAATTGAGTCATCAACTAGTTCCTCCTCTGCCTGCTGATCTGGTATGTCATTCTCTTGGACATCCTCTTGCACCACATGCTGATTCCCCTGCTGCCCATTCTCCTGTTGATCCTGATCATGATGATGTGCATTGTTCCAACCAATCTCTGGATACTGTGGCAATGCCCAGAAATTGTCCTGAGGCATCAGATTTCCAGGCAAAGGATGTGGATTGCCATTCAGTGGCATCTGATCTTCATCTGCAGGTAGCTGCTCAGCAAAGTTAGCACCCAGGATATACACAGGAGCAGTCCAGGTTTCCTTGACCCCACCAATAGCAGAATAATTGCCAAAAACAATATCCCTTGGTACTAAAGCTGGAGAATCAAAGGTTGCATTAATCAGTGTTCTCTCCTTAATAATGTCATCTTGATGCCAACTATGAAATTTACCAAATGCAGCTACAGCATTGGCAATGTCATAGTCATTGCGGAAGTCAAGAGGTACAGCAAGCACCATGAGCCATCCAGTACGAGTCCCTTGCATAGCTCTATGATTATGACGATCGTTATGTGGCACAAATCGCACAAAAACATCAGGTTGAATTTCAAACGGAGCTTGCTGTAGCAGAGCATAAACAGCAGCAGCACTACGCAACTCATAAAGACCAATGCCAAACAAACAGGGCTGAAAACTCTCAACTGCTCTCTGATGATGCTGCTGGATGAAATCCCTGACAAGATCTCTCCAAACCCCCTCATCCGCCGCTGGCGGCGCAGGTTCAAGAACGGCTACCAAATAATTTCCATGTCGAACAGGAGGGGTTACCGATGGGTTATAGAAGGTTCTTGGGAGTCTTGTTGGCCCCCCATCAATGATGTGATGCCCCAAAGGCAGCCACCGCTCCGGATCCACTTCAAAGTTCGCCATTGCCGGCGAAGAAGAAGACGATGTGCTACTCGACGGCTTCGGTAGAGTTTGCAAGGAGGAGGACGGAGCAAGCGCTGGTTGGACTTCTCGATGCGATGTAACAGGACTCTGCGACTCCTGTCCACTTTTAGACAGAACAGGCAACTTGACAGGGGGCACTTGAGTTGGACTCTGTTGGGAAATCGCACCCTGCCCCACCGCATTTACCAATTTGGGCACCCACTTTTTCCCTTTTTTAGTCAGCCAAATAAGACAACTCTTTTCTTTATGGCCATAATTAAAACAAGTTCTACACCGTATGTCTCTAGTACAGCCCATTGAGTTATGGCCCATTGACAAACACCGACCACACTCCCAAAAACGGTATGCTATGTCATCTATAACATCTTCAAGCCCATCAAGATCACCTCTAGCCCGAGCAGTGCTTTGATCATCAAGATTTGGGCTTACTGCAGCCTCTGATCCATCAAATACAGAATTGCCTAATTGAAAAGAGGTGGTGCCAAAAGAAATATCATAATTCTGACCAGCTTTAATAATATTTTCAGCAATTATAACCCTGTCAGAAATAAGCTCAGTCTGTGATGAAGTAGAGTTGGCAACAACATATCCAGGACATGCTGGATACGCTACCTCCTCAGCAAAGGTTAGCTTCTTTTTAACAGATGCAGTGAACTTTCTAGCACGCAAAGCAGATTTCTGAGGAGTAGTATGAAGGGCAGCTAGGGCTTTATCTGTTCTACCTTTATTAGGGCTTACCAAGATCCACTCCTTGTCACATTCAGCCTGCCACTGCAGAAATTCTCTATGCCAAGAAGGTCCTCCATTGCTCCAAAGATGAAAATAGCACTTAAAAGATGAACATGAAAAAGATCTTAGTGCATTAACCATGAAACCCACTGCTTTGGAAGAAACAGAGAAACGAAAAACTCTGTCATTAAGAAACTTCACAGCCAGATCATCACAATTGCCTCCAATACAAGACTCCAAAGCAATCCCTACTGCATCCTCATGTAACTTAAAAGTTGCTCTACCAAAGGAGACAACTAACAGAAAGTGATTTGATTTACCCAGAGGATGAACTGTAGAACCAAACTTTCTTTTAATCTCATCTTTAAACTTGTACCCATATGAAAAATCCAGCTTCATAGATAAAGCATCAAAAACTGCAGAAGAAGGCAAGACCTGATCATCAACATGATGAGAGAGTACTTCTTCACCACCTTCATCAGAAGAAACACCACTATTATCAGCGGAAAGAGAGTGATCCAGATTGCTACTGCTCACAGAGTCAGCATTCTTCAAACCAGAATTCTTCAATATCACTGGCCAGGCTGACCCCATTCTGATCACATGATTCGGGAAAGAAATCTTCGATCCCAGAGAGAAACTATCAGTCGGCTTGATGCCACGTCTGCCCACCATTGCCCCTCTAGCATCCTTCAACAACAGCCAATTATTCTTGGCAGAGAAAAAAAGAGACCCATCATAAGATTTCATGCGGCCACGCCAAAGATCTCTATGAGTAGAATATGTGACAAGCCAGCCTTGATCCTTAGGGTTTGAATCAGATCCAGACATCTGCATTAGCTCTGTGACCGAGGCATCACGATTGCCATGTGGGGATTGAACACATTGGATCACCTTGACAGTATAGATTGGAAATTCCAAGACAGACCCCACATCTATCACATCACCCTTACGCAGAGATTTACCAACAATAGGAGTACCCTTGGTGGTCATGAGACCCATCCAATCTGTGTGAGTCCAGAGATACAACTCTCCCATCATGGGATCATTGAAGCCAGAAACCAGATCTTGTGCCTTTACGTAGGAAACGCTCCATTTCCATGCAGGAGGAGCCATGGAGATTGGTGCGAGAAGAGAAAGAGGGAGAGAGAGTACCTAGAGAGGAGAGTGTAGAGAGGGGAACACTCCCTGACGCCAGCAAGGTGAAGATCACCGGCGATGAAGACCACCGGCGGCTAGGGTTGGAGTCGCCAGAGCTCTAGGGTTTTAGCCATTACATGATATACTTTCCTCAGCATATAAACTTAATATTTTGCTATATGATGCTTGTAATCTAGATGTCATTGTGCTAGTCAAGTGGGTTTTACTTATGTGATCTCCGGAGACTCCTTGTCCCACGTGTGTAAAGGTGACAGTGTGTGCACCGTGTGGGTCTCTTAGGCTATATTTCACAGAATACT
This sequence comes from Lolium perenne, assembly GCF_019359855.2. Taxonomy (NCBI): domain Eukaryota; kingdom Viridiplantae; phylum Streptophyta; class Magnoliopsida; order Poales; family Poaceae; genus Lolium; species Lolium perenne. The sequence goes on along the minus strand of NC_067246.2, from coordinate 185,106,925 downwards.
TATTCACTGTTATGAATGGCATAGTGAAGTGCTTATTTATATCTCTTTATGATTGCAATGTGTTTTGTATCACTATTCATCTATGTGCTACTCTAGTGATGTTATTAAAGTAGTTTATTCCTCCTGCACGGTGTAATGGTGACAGTGTGTGCATCGTGTAGTACTTGGCGTAGGCTATGATTGTGATCTCTTGTAGATTATGAAGTTAACTATTGCTATGATGGTATTGATGTGATCTATGCCTCCTTTCGTAGTGTGAAGGTGACAGTGTGCATGCTATGTTAGTACTTGGTTTGGTTATGTTGATCTGTCATGCACTCTAAGGTTATTTAAACATGAACATCGAATATTGTGGAGCTTGTTAACTCTGGCATTGAGGGTTCGTGTAATCCTACACAGTTAGTGGTGTTCATCATCCAACAAGAGGGTGTAGAGTCTAGCATCTATCTATTTATTCTGTTATGTGATCAATGTTGAGAGTGTCCACTAGTGAAAGTATGATCCCTAGGCCTTGTTCCTAAATACTGCTACCGCTGCTTGTTTACTGTTTTACTGCATCTGTACTTCCTGCAATATTACCACCATCAACCACACGCCAGCAAGCACTTTTCTGGCGCCGTTACTACTGCTTATATTTATTCATACCACCTGTATTTCACTATCTCTTCGCCGAACTAGTGCACCTATTAGGTGTGTTGGGGACACAAGAGACTTCTTGCTTTGTGGTTGCAGGGTTGCATGAGAGGGATATCTTTGACCTCTTCCTCCCTGAGATCGATAAACCTTGGGTGATCCACTTAAGGGAAACTTGTTGCTGTTCTACTAACCTCTGCTCTTGGAGGCCCAACACTGTCTACAAGAATAGAAGCACCCGTAGACATCACTAGTGGAAGAAGAAATTGATGAACCTGAAAGCTCATTGGATGAAAAAGAGGAGGAAATTGATGAACCTGAAAGCTCATTGGATGAAAAAGAAGAGGAGAGTGATGAACAAAAGGAGGAAGAATGGATTAGCTACCCATTCCAACCTTCTAATGAGAGTAACTCTTTATCTCTTACACTATTTGATTGTCCTCCATGCTTACCAAAGAAGGATGAATGTTATGTTCCTGTGGATTCTTTTGAAATATTAGCTATGAGTAAAACTTGTGAGAATAATTATGCTACTGTTATTCATGATAATCCATGCTACTTTGATAAATCTTATGATAATGCTTTGTTTGTGCCTGATGTCGAAATGCATGGTACTAAAGAGTTTTGCTTGGCAAATGTTTATGATAAATCTCTAGATGATGGTCCTATGTTACTTGATAATATTAATTGTATTACTAATGAAAATGGGATTGGAGAGATCTTGACTTTATCTATGAGTCCCATATCTTTTAGGATTGATCAATCATCTTGTTACATTATTGATTAAAGTGGGTTTGAAAGTTTTGATCATATTATTTCTGAGCTTGATAAAAATTATGTGTTTGTGAATCATGGAAAGCATGCTGTATGTGATAGTTATTTTGTTGAGTTTGATCATGAAGCTACTGAAAATTATTATGAGAGAGGAAAATATGGTTGTAGAAATTTGCATGGTACTAAAACACCTCTCTATATGCTTAAAATTTTGAAGTTACTCTTGTTTTACCTTCTTATGCTTGTCACTTTGTTCTTCATGAATTTATTTGCATAGGAAGTGGGTTAGACTTAAATGTGTTTTGAATTTGCTTTTTGATGCTCTCTTTTGCTTCAACTCTTATTTCTTGTGAGTGCATCATTAAAACTGCTGAGCCCATCTTAATGGCTATAAAGAAAGCACTTCTTGGGAGATAACCCATGTGTTTATTTTGCTACTGTTTTGTTGTGCCTTGGAAGTTGTTACTACTGTAGCAACCTCTCCTTATCTTTATTTTATTGCAATGTTGTGCCAAGTGAAGTCTCTAATAGAAGATTGATGCTAGATTTGGATTTCTGCGCAGAAACAGATTTCTTGCTGTCACGAATCTGGGTATGATTCACTGTAGGTAACTCAGAAAAATCTGCCAATATACGTGAGTGATCCTCAGATATGTATGCAACTTTCATTAGTTTTGAGTTTTCTGATTTGAGCAACGGAAGTACCTCTTAAAAATTCGTGTTTACTGGCTGTTCTGTTTTGACAGATTCTGTCTCTGTTTTTTGCATTGTCTCTTGTGGGCTTTAAGTGAGGCTTTTTAGATGTGGAGAGCTGTAGCTAATGTTTTATTGAGTTCTTGCAATGTGTCACTATAGGGCCAAGGTGGATAAAAGTTTTTTTGAGTACTAACCCCTCTAATGAAGTTTATGAGAAGTTTGGTGTGAAGGAATTTTTCAAGGGTCAAGAGAGGAGGATGATATATGATCAAGAAGAGTGAAAAGTCTAAGCTTGGGGATGCCCCCGTGGTTCATCCCTGCATATTTCAAGAAGACTCAAGCGTCTAAGCTTTGGGATGCCCAAGGCATCCCCTTCTTCATCAACTTATCAGGTTTCTTCTATTGAAACTATATTTTTATTCGGTCACATCATATGTGCTTTACTTGGAGCGTCTGTGTGTTTTTATTTTTGTTTATGTTTGAATAAATTCGGATCCTAGCAATCCTTGTTTGGGAGAGAGACACGCTCCGTTTTTTCATATGAACACTTGTGTTCTTCGTTTTACTTTTAATGTTCAATGACAAAAGTTGGAAGCTATTGCATTTATTGCTATTTGGTTGGAAACAGAAAATGCCTCATATTTTCTTGGATAATTTGATACTTGGCAATTGTTTTGAGCTCTCAAGTAGATCATGATTAAGCTCTTGCATCATGTAGTTTAAACCTATTATGGAGAAATACCGTAGAGCTTGTTGAAATTGGTTTGCATGATTGGTCTCTCTAAGGTCTAGATATTTTCTAGTAGAAGTGTTTGAGCAACAAGGAAGACAGTGTAGAGTTTTATAATGCTTGCAATATGTTCTTATGTAAGTTTTGCTGTACCGGTTCATGCTTGTGTTTGCTTCAAACAACCTTGCTAGCCAAAGCCTTGTACTGAGAGGGAATGCTTCTCGTGCATCCAAAACCTTGAGCCAAAACCTATGCCATGTGTGTCCACCATACCTACCTACTATGTGGTATTTTCTGTCATTCCAAGTAAATATTTCATGTGCTACCTTTAAACAATTCAAAACTTTATTATCTCTTATTTGTGTCAATGTTTTATAGCTCATGAGGAAATATGTGGTGTTTTATCTTTCAATCTTGTTGGGCAGCTTTCACCAATGGATTAGTGGCACATCCGCTTATCCAATAATTTTGCAAAAAGAGCTGGCAACGGGGTTCCCAGCCCCAATTAACTAACTTTCATTAATAATTATCTTCACGTGTTTTGCCCTGATTCATCAGTAAGCAATTTAATTTTGCAAATAGACACTCCTTCATGGTATGTGAATGTTGGAAGGCACCCGAGGATTCGGTTAGCCATGGCTTGTGTAAGCAAAAGGTTGGGAGGAGTGTCAACCATAAAACTAAAACTAAAGTACATGTGTAAACAAAAGAGAAGAGGGATGATCTACCTTGCTGGTAGAGATAACGTCCTTCATGGGAGCCGCTCTTTGAAAGTCTGTTTGGCAAGGGGGTTAGAGTGCCCACTACCATTCGTTGATAACAACAAACACCTCTCAAAACTTTACTTTTATGCTCTCTATATGATTTCAAAACTTAAAAAGCTCTAGCACATGATTTAATCCCTGCTTCCCTCTGCAAAGGGCCTTTCTTTTACTTTATGTTGAGTCAGTTTACCTACTTCCTTCCATCTTAGAAGCAAACACTTGTGTCAACTGTGCATTGATTCTTACATACTTGCTTATTTGCATTCATCATATTACTTTGTGTTGACAATTATCCATGAGATATGTATGTTGGAAGTTGAAAGCAACTGCTGAAACTTAAATCTTCCTCTATGTTGCTTCAATGCCTTTACTTTGAATTTATTGCTTTATGAGTTAACTCTTATGCAAGACTTTTGATGCTTGTCTTGAAAGTACTATTCATGAAAAGTTTTGCTATATGTTATCTATTTGTTAGCAACTATAGATCATTGCCTTGAGTCACTGCATTCACCTCATATGCTTTATAATAGTATGATCAAGGTTATGTAAGTAGCATGTCACTACAGAAATTATTCTTTTTATCGTTTACCTACTCGAGGGCGAGCAGGAACTAAGCTTGGGGATGTTGATACGTCTCCAACGTACCTATAATTTCTGATGTTCCATGCTTGTTTTATGACAATACTTACATGTTTTGCTCGCACTTTATAATGTTTTTTATGCGTTTTCCGGAACTAACCTATTAACAAGATGCCGAAGTGCCAGTTCCTGTTTTCTGCTGTTTTTGGTTCCAGAAAGGCTGTTCGGGCAATATTCTCGGAATCGGACGAAATCAACGCCCAGAACCTTATTTTTCCCGGAAGCTTCCAGAAAGTCAGAGAGGGACCAGAGGGGAGCCCTGGGGGGGCCCACACGTGGTGGCGACGCAGCCCAAGGTGGGGGCGCGCACCCCTAGTGTGAGGAGGCCCCGTGGCCCCTCTGACTCCGCCTCTTCGCCTATTAAAGCCGTCCAGACCTAAAACATCGATACCAATTGACGAAACTCCAGAAAGACTCCAGGGGCGCCGCCACCATCGCGAAACTCCATTTCGGGGGACAGAAGTCTCTGTTCCGGCACCCTGCCGGGACGGGGAAGTGCCCCCGGAAGCCATCTCCATCAACGCCACCGTCTCCATCATGCTCCGTGAGTAGTTCCCCCATGGACTACGGGTTCTAGGGTTAGCTAGTTGGTACTCTCTCCCCCATGTACTTCAATACAATGATCTCATGATGTTGGGGGGATGACCCCCGGTATGCCAAAGGCATGCCAAACCGGATGGTTTAGGCCATCAAGATACCGGTTTAGTATTTAAGCCGGAGGACAAAGTTGCATATTTGGGTAAGTAGAGCTAAGCCGGTATCCCCAAGAGGGGTATACCGGAACCGGATAAAGAAGATACCGGAAGGAGAGCATGTCGGCACAGCTGGTCAAAGATTCCCTCTGGAGCTAGAAGACAAGGATGAGCTAAGCAAAGTGACTTTAATCGGAGCCCTGGCGCCAAAGAGAAGGGTGACGCTAAAAGAAGCCGGAGGAAGTCAGCGTCCCTGATTAAAGAAGACCCCGGCATCATCCATGATTAAAGTAGCTTTGTAAAGTAGTTTGTCCAGTCAAAGATGCCATTAGGGTTCCTTGCACTGTAAGCCACCCTCTCCCCTATATAAGGAGAGGGGGCACAGCCTCTACGGGCGCATCGTGATATGTGATGATATGTGAGTTGCGCTACGATAGAGGAGATTAGAAGAGGAACCTTGTATCCAGAAACCTGTAACCTGGCTAAGATCAATGAAGCAAGCGATCTAGAGCAGAGTTCTTCCTTTTGTCTTTCTTCTTGTTTACCTGCCTTGTGCTGTGTCCTTGAGGAAAGCTACCGGAGGTTCATCCCATCTAGTCGCAAACCCTCCCCCGAATCCTCTAGCGTCCATTCGGCCCCAACTTAAGCCATCCCATGGCATCTGCTCGTTCACCACGACGACAGTTGGCGCCCACCGTGGGGCAGAAAGTGGCGCTTGATGGAGTTCACATTCGGGCGGGCATCCTTGATGCCGCCGGCCAGCGAACGTTGTCCGCGCTGGTGCAGCGTTTCTACGGCATGGACTTCATCAACGACAACGCGGGCTGCTTCGCCAACGGCGGCATCTTCCCCAAGAACGGCCGCATCCTCGAGTTCGGCAGCCACCGCATCTACTTCGGCACCGTCCCTGTGCGCCAGCGCCCCTCGCCGGTGCTGGTGGCGCCGGATCCGCCAAGATGGCTACATGCTAGCCGTGCTCCTGGCAGCGTGGAGGTGATGATGGCAGGCGCGGTCATCGCCGGTAAAGAAGCTGTGGAAGAAGGTGCTGGGCGTGCGGTTTCAACCCGCGCAGCCAAGCCACCGCTGGAGCGCGACCCTGGCGTCGCGGGAGCATCTTCAACGCTACCGGAGGCACCACTCCAAGCGGCCATGAACGTCCTCGCCACCCCCATCGCACAGAACATCGACCCGGCAGCGGCGCAAGCGGAGCTGGAGGCGCAGCGCCAGAAGTTGCTCGAGAACGGCAAGGACATCATCCGGGCGCAGCGCGAGCTGAACCTAACCCTACGTGAGTATAATGCTGCCCATGGCTTTGCTTCTGTTAGCGCGCATGTTGCTAGGGTACCGGAAAACCGGCTTAAGGCTCGCAATCTAGATCAGGATCTGCGCAAGGAAATCCTAGCCGGTAAAAGTGCCTCTGCATCTGTGAGCATCATAGAAAAGCCCAAGTACAGTAGCCCGGATAAAACTATAAGAGCTGCTAAAGCCGCAGTAGAGCTGTGCGAATCGCTTTCCGGGGACGCTCTAGTAAAACAGCAAGAGCGCGTCCGGGACCTGCTTGAAACCATCGAGCAGCAAAATGCTGAGCAGCTGGCTAAGCTGAACAAGGCTGTGGCCTCGAAATCTGCGCGCTCAACAAAGAATGCCGGTAGCAAATCCCAGGGACAAGCATCGTCCCCTCATCCGGATAAAAGAAGAGAAAAAGAGGTGAATGCGCAGCAGATGACTGTGTATGATCCGGTCCTTGCCGGAAAACAGAAAGCCGGGCAATATGATGCCGGAAGGAAAAGCCAAGGGGCAGATCGAGGCTACGCTAAAAGGGGCTATGCCGGTAGACACGAAACCGGGAAAAATTATCAAGCGGCAAGAGCTGCATATGAAGAGGAAGATGAGATTCCCCCAAGGTACCGGCAGACAAGGGCCGCGGTACCGGAACCTTATGATGAGGCTGACTCAACAGCTGACAGACCCGTGGCATACCGGAATCCGTTGGGAGATCGCGTGGGAGAAAGGCACCTACCAGTACGGGATGCGAGGCACCGTCTGGACAGGGTGTACCTCTCAGAGATAATTGAAGAAGAAGGACCTCCAGGTCCAAAATGTTTTGGTCCAAGGATCATGAAAGAGGGACCGCCGGTTCGCAATTTCCAGTTGCCGCGTGACACAAAAACATACGATGGCACCACCAAGCCGGAAGACTGGCTCGCAGATTATGTCACCGCGGTCTATGTCGCTGGTAGCGGAGGAACCGTAGCCGGAGGAGGAAATCGCCGTTGGGCCGTGAGAATCATACCATCGTTCCTGGTGGGACCGGCAAGAATCTGGCTGAACAATTTGCCAGCCGGAAGCATAAACGGTTGGTTGGACTTTGAGGAAGCTTTTGTGAGCAATTTTAGCAGTACCTACCGGAGGCCAAATAGGCCGCAGCAGCTCGCTCTGTGCATACAGCGCCAGAATGAAACAGACCGGGATTACCTGGCCCGGTGGAACACCACAAGGAACTCCTGTGAAGGGGTGATAGAAGCACAAGCCATAGCTTGGTTTAGCAGTGGGTGCAGAAGAGGTTCACCGCTGTGGCAAAAGTTGCAACGGAACATGCCGGCAACGTTGGCAGAGATGATACGTGTGGCAGATAGCTACGCATTGGGAGACCCAATGCAACCGACAGTACAAGCTGAGCCGGAACAAACAAACCAACCACAGCAACGCCAAGAGCCATACCGGGACAACCGGCAAAACAAACGAAGAGAAGAGTTTCCGGATCGAAGGTACGGTCCACAGCAAGTAGCCGCGGTGTAGGAAAATTCCAGCGCCAGCGGGAGCCAAAGGCAAAAAACCGGATCGCAGCCATGGGCGGGTCCTAAGAAACAATGGGTTGAGAAGAAGCCATGGCAAAACAATGAGGAAAGGTACACCATGGAATCCGCAATGGACCAGCCATGCCGGTGGCACACACCAAACCCCGGAAGGCCGGCGAATCATTTGACAAAAGATTGTACTTGGACCAGAAGGTTAATGGGCCAAGGTGCAGCATAAGATGCCGGAAAACTACCACCACCACCCCAGCTTACCGGACCAAATGCTATACCGGTGCAGCCTCAGCAAAACAGGCCTCCACCACAACAGGTTCATCAGGTGGGAGACGCCAATGGCCAACCACCTCCGCCGGCACCTTTGGGCCGGAATGTTTACTATGACCCAGATATGTGCTGTGTTGTGTTCGTTACTGAGCCAACAGACAAGCAAAGCCTGCGGCGCCGTTCCATGGAAGTGAACGCGGTGATGCCGGCAGTACCAAAGTACATGCTTTGGACTGATCAAGAGATAAGCTGGTCGCTCAAGGATCACCCGAAAATAATGCCTAATCCGGGTGGTTACGCTCTGGTTGTGGACCCAATCATGCACGGGCCAAATGCTCGAGTCAAATTCAGCAAAGTGCTGATAGACAATGGGAGCAGCATAAACATCATGTACCGGCACACCATGCACACACTTGGAATAACTGAAAATATGCTGCAACCAACGCACGCAACTTTCCACGGAATCGTTCCGGGGTTGTCTTGTTCGCCCATGGGAAAAGTCCGGGTGGATGTTTCATTCGGTGGACGTGATAATTGCCGGGTGGAAAACCTTCTATTCGAGGTGGTGGATCTGGATAGTCCTTACCATGCACTGCTGGGGAGACCGGCATTGGCTGCTTTCATGGCCTCGACCCACACCGCATATCTCAAGATGAAGATGCTGGCACCTCGTGGACCCTTAACTGTGGTGGGGAATTATAAAGTGTCACAGGAAACCGCTTCCGCCGGATCGAATCTGGCCGAATCGCTGGTGATTGCAGAGGAAAAGAAAAGAATGCAGACCGCGGTTGCGCTGGCTCAATCTTCACAGTTGAGCTTAGCGGCAATGAGTGGAAGTCTGGGCACACCGGCATTCAAGCCTACCAATGAAACTAAAGACATTGTGTTGGACCCGGCTCACCCTGAGCGCACCGTCCGCATCGGTGCCGGCCTCACTAAGGCATAGGAAAGCACGCTCACCAGCTTCCTCCGTGAGAATCGGAATATCTTCGCCTGGTCTACTGATTACTTGGTAGGTGTTCCGAGGGAGCTGGCTGAGCACTATCTAAACGTCCGGAAAGATGCTAAGCCGGTAAGGCAGCCGTTGCGCCGGTTTGCTGAAGACAGAAGAAAGATCATTGGAGAGGAGGTAACAAAGTTGTTGGTTGCCGGTTTCATTGTGGAAGTGCTGCACACAGAGTGGCTAGCCAATCCGGTGATGGTCGAAAAGAAGAAAGAAGAAAACCTTGAAGCACAAGCTCCAAAGGTATGGCGCATGTGCATCGACTACACCAACCTGAACAAGGCTTGCCCAAAAGATCCTTTCCCGTTACCCCGGATCGATCAAGTGATCGATTCCACCGCTGGATGTGAACTGTTGTCTTTCCTGGATGCCTACTCCGGTTTCCACCAAATCCCCTTGAAAAAGGAGGACCAAATAAAGACTGCGTTTATCACCCCGCACGGGGCTTATTGCTATGTCACAATGCCTTTCGGTTTGCGCAACGCTGGTGCAACGTACCAGCGCTGTATGCAAAAATGTTTGTATGATCAAATCGGTAAAAACGTACAAGTTTATGTGGACGATGTCGTGATAAAAACTAAGAAGAAAGAAACCTTAATCGATGATCTCCAGCAAACATTTGACAACTTAAGAAGGTTCCGGATGAAACTTAATCCGGCAAAATGCACCTTTGGTGTTCCAGCCGGCAAGTTGCTTGGTTTCCTCGTATCAAGCCGGGGAATAGAGGTGAATCCGGTAAAGATCCGGGCAATCGAAAGAATGACCATACCGCACGATCTAAAAGATGTGCAAAAGTTTACCGGAAGCTTGGCATCGCTAAGCCGGTTCATAAGCAGGTTGGGAGAAAAAGCTTTGCCCCTCTATGCTTTGATGAAAAAATCCGATACGTTCGTCTGGACCCCTCAAGCAGACGCGGCGTTCAAAGAGCTAAAAAAGATGCTGGCTACTGCACCCATATTGGCTTCACCTTTGGAGAGGGAGCCCATGTTGTTGTACATAGCAGCAACAAACCGGGTTGTGAGTGTAGTGGTTGTGGTTGAAAGAGAAGAGGAAGGAAAAACCGTGCAAAGACCGGTATACTACCTGAGCGAAGTGCTCTCCCTCTCAAAACAAAACTACCCTCATTTCCAAAAAATGACTTATGGCGTTTTCATGGCCGCCACAAAGCTTAAGCATTACTTTGAAGAACACCCCATGAAAGTGGTGAGCGAGGCTCCCATTTCCGATATCATGTGTAACAAAGATGCTAGCGGCAGGATCGCGAAATGGGCAATCCAGATATCACCCTATGTACCGGAGTACGAAAGAAGGGATGCCATAAAATCGCAAGCTTTGGCTGACTTTCTTGTTGATTGGGCGGAAATGCAATATAAGCCGCCAGAGCAAAAGATAGAATACTGGAAGATGCACTTTGACGGATCCAAGCTCAAGGAGGGTCTAGGTGCCGGTGTGGTACTTACCTCACCTAAGGGAGATCATCTCCGATATGTTTTGCAAGTGCACTTCAGAGCGTCAAACAATGTGGCTGAGTATGAGGCCCTAATACATGGACTTAAAGTCGCAAAAGAAATCGGTGCGCACCGGATCATTTGCTATGGTGATTTAGACCTCGTGGTGCAGCAGTGTTCCGGCGATTGGGATGCAAAAGATGCCAACATGGCCTCATACCGGTTTCATGTGCAGAAGATTTCCGGCTTCTTCGAGGGCTGTGAGTTTCACCATGTGCCACGCGCAGAAAATGAAGCCGCGGATGCTTTGTCCAAGCTCGGATCGTCCAGGCAAGAAATTCCACCCGGAATAGCCTTGGCACATTTAAGAGAACCATCGATCAAACCAAGCCCGGAGTCGGAATCAATTTTCGTACCGGAATCACATGTTGTACCAATGGATATTGACGAAGTAAACCCGGGGACTGCTCCGGTAAACTCGAGGACTGATGCGTCTGTGCCAGGAGAAGCAATGCTGGTGGATAACATGGAAGTAGATGTACCAGTATTCACAGTCCGGGAAGCACCATCTTGGGTTAAACCTATTAAGGAATTCCTGATCAACGACACCTTGCCGGTTGACGAAAATGAGTCAAGAAGGATCCAGAGAAGGTCCAAAGCTTACACCATCATCAATGGTGAGGTATACAAGAGAAGTGTTACCGGTGTCTGATGTCTACGGGAGCTTCTATTCTTGTAGACAGTGTTGGGCCTCCAAGAGCAGAGGTTTGTAGAACAGCAGCAAGTTTCACTTAAGTGGATCACCCAAGGTTTATCGATCTCAGGGAGGAAGAGGTCAAAGATATCCCTCTCATGCAACCCTGCAACCACAAAGCAAGAAGTCTCTTGTGTCCCCAACACACCTAATAGGTGCACTAGTTCGGCGAAGAGATAGTGAAATACAGGTGGTATGAATAAGTATGAGCAGTAGCAATGGTGCCAGAAAATAGCTTGATGGTGTGTAGTTGATGGTGGTGGTATTGCAGCAGTAGTAACACAAGAAACAAAGAACAAGCGTAGTAACGCAGCAGTCGTAAACCAGTAGCGAGAGCAGTAGTTAGGAGCAACGCCAAGGGAAGACCCTTTCACTAGTGGACACTCTCAACATTGATCACATAACGAGCAGAGATAAATGCATACTCTACACTTTTGTTGGATGATGAACGCATTGCGTAGGATTACACGAACCCTCAATGCCGGAGTTAACAAGCTCCACAATTTGTTCATATTTAGTAACCTTATAGTGTAAGATAGATCAAAAGACTAAACCAAGTACTAACATAGCATGCACACTATCGCCTTCATGCATATGTAGGAGGAATAGATCACATCAATACCATCATAGTAATAATTAACTCCACAATCTACAAGAGATCATGATCATAGCCTACGACAAGAACCACACGGTGCACACACTAGTCACCTTTACACACGTGCAGGAGGAATAGAACTACTTTAATAACATCACTAGAGTAGCACATAGATAAATTGTGATACAAAACTCATATGAATCTCAATCATGTAAAGCAGCTCATGAGATTATTGTATTGAGGTACATGGGAGAGAGATGAACCACATAGCTACAGCGAAGCCCTCAGCCTCGGGGGTGAATTACTCCCTCCTCATCATGGGGGCAGCGATGGCGGTGAAGATGGCGGTGAAGACGGCGGTGGAGATGGCTCCGGGCAATTCCCCGTCCGTGCAGGGTGCCGGAACAGAGAGTTCTGTCCCCGAATTGGAGTTTCGCGATGGCGGCGGCGCCCGGAGTCTTTCTCTCGAGTTTCGTCAATTGGTGTCGAGGTTTTAGGTCACGACGGCTTAAATAGGCGAAGAATCGGAGTCGGAGGGGCACTGGGCTGGCCACACCATAGGGGGCGCGCCCCCTTGGGCCGCGCCACCCTAGGGTGTGGGGCCCCCCGGCACTCCACCGACTCTCCTTCGGTGTTCTCGAGCCTTCCGGGAAAAATAGGAGGTTTGGCGTTGATTTCGTCCAATTCCGAGAATATTGCCCGAACAGCCTTTCTGGAACCAAAAACAGCAGAAAACAGCAACTGGCCTCTCGGCATCTCGTCAATAGGTTAGTTCCGGAAAACGCATAAAAATGATATAAAGTGTGAACAAAACATGTTGGTATTGTCATAAAACAAGCATGGAACATCGGAAATTATAGATACGTTGGAGACGTATCAGCATCCCCAAGCTTAGTTCCTACTCGTCCTCGAGTAGGTAAACGATAAAAGATAATTTCTGAGGTGACATGCTACCAACATAATCTTAATCATACCATTGTAAAGCATATGAGATGAATGCAGCGATTCGAAACAATGTAAATGCAATGAGTAAACAATTGAATCATATAGCAAAGACTTTTCATGAATAGTACTTTCGAGACAAGCATCAACAAGTCTTGCATAAGAGTTACTCATAAAGCAATAAATTCTTAGTAAAGGTATTGAAGCAACACAATGGAAGATTAAGTTTCAGCGGTTGCTTTCAACTTGTAACATGTATATCTCATAGATAGTTGTCAATGCGAGCAATATAACAAATGCAATAAGCAAGTATGTAAGAATCAATGCACAGTTCACACAAATGTTTGCTTCTTGAGGTGGAGAGAAATAGGTGAACTGACTCAACAAGAATGGTCCTTCAAAGAGGAAAGCATCGATTGCTATATTTGTGCTAGAGCTTTGGTTTTGAAAACATATAGAGAGCATAAAAAGTAAAGTTTTGAGAGGTGTTTGTTGTTGTCAACGAATGGTAATGGGTACACTAACTACCTCGCCAACCGGACTTCCAAGAGCGGCTCCCATGAATTATTTTATTTTTGGGTGGCACTCCTTCCAACCTTTCTTTCACAAACCATGGCTAACCGAATCCTCGGGTGCCTGCCAACAATCTCATACCATGAAGGAGTGCCTTTTTATTTTAGTTTTATTATGATGACACTCCTCCCAACCTTTGCTTACACAAGCCATGGCTAACCGAATCCTTCGGGTGCCGTCCAACAATCACATACCATGGAGGAGTGTCTATTTTTGTTAATTAATTTGGGACTGGGAATCCCATTGCCAGCTCTTTTTGCAAAATTATTGGATAAGCGGATGTGCCACTAGTCCATATGAGAGTCCGTCAAAAGTAAATGACAAGGTTGAAAGCTAAACACCACATACTTCCTCATGAGCTATAAAACATTGACACAAATCAGAGGTGATACATTTTGAATTGTTTAAAGGTAGCACTCAAGCAATTTACTTTGGAATGGCAGGAAATACCACATAGTAGGTAGGTATGGTGGACACAAATGGCATAGTGGTTGGCTCAAGGATTTTGGATGCATGAGAAGTATTCCCTCTCGATACAAGGCTTAGGCTAGCAAGGTTGTTTGAAGCAAACACAAGTATAAACCGGTACAGCAAAACTCACATAAAAGACATATTACAAGCATTATAAGACTATACATCGTCTTCCTTGTTGTTCAAACATCTTTACTAGAAAATATCTAGACTCTAGAGAAACCACTCATGCAAACCAAATTTTAACAAGCTCTATGTATTTCTTCACTAATAGGTGCAAAGTATATGATGCAAGAGCTTAAACAAGAGCACAACAATTGCCAAGTATCACATTACCCAAGACATTATAGCAATTACTACATGTAGCATTTTCCAATTCCAACCATATAACAATTAACGAAGCAGTTTCAACCTTCGCCATGAATATTATGAGCTAAGAACACATGTGTTCATACGAACCAGCGGAGCGTGTCCCTCTCCCACACAAGCATTTATTCAAACAAAAACAAAAACAAGAAACATACAGACGCTCCAAGTAAAGCACATAAGATGTGACCGAATAAAAATATAGTTTCAAGAGAAGGGACCTGATAATTTGTCGATGAAGAAGGGGATGCCTTGGGCATCCCCAAGCTTAGACGCTTGAATCTTCTTAGAATATGCAGGGGTGAACCACCGGGGCATCCCCAAGCTTAGAGCTTTCACTCTTCTTGATCATAGCATATCATCCTCCTCTCTTGACCCTTGAAAACTTCCTTCACACCAAACTTCTCATAAACTTCATTAGAGGGGTTAGTACATAATCAAAAACTCACATGTTCAGAGGTGACACAATCATTCTTAACACTTCTGGACATTGCCCAAAGCTACTGGAGTTTAATGGAACAAAGAAATCCATCCCACATAGCAAAAGAGGCAATGCGAAATAAAAGGCAGAATCTGTCAAAACAGAACAGTCCGTAAAGACGAATTTCTAATAAATACTTCCGTTGCTCAGATCAGAAAACTCAAAACTAACGAAAGTTGCGTACATATCTGAGGAACACGCACGTAAATTGGCATATTTTTCTGATTTCTCTACAGAGAGAAAATCCCAGATTCGTGACAGATAGAAATCTGTTTCTGCGCAGAAATCCAAATCTAGTATCAACCTTCGATTAGAGGCTTCACTTGGCACAACAAAACACAAAACTAAGATAAGGAGAGGTTGCTGCAGTAGTAAACAACTTCCAAGACACAAATATAAAACAAAGTACTGTAGCAAAATAACACATGGGTTATCTCCCAAGAAGTTCTTTCTTTATAGCCATTAAGATGGGCTCAGCAGTTTTAATAATCCATTCGCGGGAAATAGTATTTGAAGCAAGAGAGAGCTTCAAGAGGCAAATTCAAAACAAATTTAAGTCTAACATGCTTCCTATGAAGAGGAATCTTGTACACAAATGAATTCATGAAGAACAAAGTGACAAGCATAAGAGGATAAAACACGAGTAACTTAAAGATTCTCAACATAAAGAGGGGAAACTTAATATTATTAAGATGCATATAACCATATTTCCCTCTCTCATAATAACTTTCAGTAGCATCATTGATGAAATCCACAATATACCCATCACTTAAAACATTCTTATCATGGTTCATATGCATAGAAGTATCATTAAATTTGGCATAAGAAGAGTTATTCTCATTAATAGTAATTGGAGCAAGATTATTATCAAGAATTTGAACATGGTAAACAAGTTGCCTATTAAGGGGATTGTTTTTGGTAATCCAATCATGACTATGACAAGTTTCATAAGGATAGTTAGAACCTATATCATAGCATTCTTTATAATAATCATTAGAGATCGGAGGCATAGTGTCATCATAAGAAATAGAATAGTTATCCTTCACAATCGGTTTATCTGTGTCCACACCATTATTGTTATTAGAAGGAGATGTATCAAGAACATAATGACCAGTAGCTAAAGGATTTGCAAACACCTCTTCCCCAAGCTTAGAGCTTTCTATATCATTATGGGAGGAAGCATGGATAGTACTGACACTATGGCAATTATTATCATCATCATTTTCAGAATTAGTTTCCCAGAGATCTGCAATATCAAAAGTAGTGTGCTCATTCAAATCATGATTGCTAATGTATGTAAAGGGCATAGGAAGATCATCATATTCAGATTCATTATCACAATAATCATTAGGAGCAACATACTTACGGTTACCTATTGTTATCTCATATACGCGGGGATATGATGTTACCTCTTTCTTTTTATTCCCCTTCTTCTTCTTCTTCTTCTTCTTCTTCGTTCCCTTCTTCTTCTTCTCCTCCTTCTCCTCGTTCCCTTCTTTAGGAGGAAGAGGCTTGAAGGGTGGCTTGTCCGCATAACCTGATTTACTTTCAGAAACAATAGAAGAAACTTGGGAGAATCCCTCCTTTTCATTAATTAGTTGAAAACACACAGCAGTCCTATCATATTTTGGCAAGGTGTCATCTTCTAAAATATTTTGTATGTAAGTATTTGTATGGCTATTATCAATGCAATAAGAAAAACACCCATGCAGGACATCATCAATATCAAGATCACTCATATGTAACAAAGAGATTTTTCTCGACAATTCTTCACACCCCAAAAATAAAGTAAGTTCATCATGCTGATTAGGAGTAATTTCATCATCACAATACAAATTTGCAGCACTCATTGGGTTCAATATATCACTGGAGGAGCATTGAAAATTAAAATGACCCACTTCATGGCAAACTTCACAAATAAAAGGATAGAGGGCACAAACTTTTTTACCAAGATCATCTAGAGCCCTAAACCACTTTCTAGTTTTTTCATTAGCATGATGGATACAATATTCATCTTTGATTTGATTAATTCCACAAGGTCTATGTATTCCACAAAAATTAACATGCTTATAGGAAATAGCATTCTTAGGAGTTTGAGCATGCTTATTGCAATAATTAACAACAATTTCATTCTTCATGCAAGCCTCTTTAAAAGGTTCATGATACTTATCAAAATTATTTTTAGGCAATTCGAAATGAGAAGCAAAGGCTTTATAAAGATTTGCAGCAACTTGAGAGTCAAGACCATAAGTAGCACTCATATTTCGAAATTTATCGGTATCCATAAAAGCTTCAATGCATTCATAATCATAATTTATACCTGACTCTTTACCTTCATCGTTCTCCCATCCTTCAGCGTTGTCCTCAATCCGATCAAGGAGGTCCCACCTAGCTTCAACCTCCTTGCTTGTGAAAGATCCCTCCGAACACGCGTCCAGATAGTCCTTGTGTTGTCCTGAAAGCCTCGCATAAAAATTGTTAACAATAACATTACGGGGGAGCTCATGAATGGGACATTTGAGCATTAGTGATTTCAATCTCCCCCACGCTTGAGAAATACTCTCTCCATCACGAGGATAAAAGTTATAAATATAATTCCTATCAATATGCACTTCATGCGGAGGATAAAATTTAGAATAAAAGAGAGATGCAATTTCCTCCCAACCAAGAGAATGCCTATTCTCCAACAATTTATACCAATGCGCTGCTTTACCAGACAATGAAAACAGAGAATAGCTTCTTCCTCACTTCATCCATAGAGATACCTGCACACTTGAATAACCCACATAATTCGTGCAAAAACAGTAAATGATCTCTAGGATGGACAGTTCCATCCCCATTATAGTGGTTGTCCATAACACGTTCAATAATTTTCATGGGTATTTTATACGGAATACTTTCAGCAGGTGGATTTAAAATATCAGAAGCATTATTAGAGTTATCGCATATGGGAGATAAAGCATTATCGAGAACAAATTTTCTCCCCTAAAGATGGGAAGCTAAAAAGACCACAAAAACTAGCTTCCCCAAGCTTAGACTTCTTCATAGCATTAGCGATTAATTGCATTCATACTAATAACATCGCTACTAGCATGCAAATAAGGTTCCATAGGTTTTTTAATTTTCGCATCAAACAATTCTAAATCAGGAAAAAGATTAAAAAGCTCACCAATTTTGTTGTTGTTTTCCATTATGCCTAACTAGTGTAAACAAGAAACAAAAAGTTGCAATTGCAGGATCTAAAGGAAATAGCTTCGAGCACAAACACAATGGCGCCAGAAAAGTACTTTACCTGGAACCGGAGTATGAATGCCTTTTACCTTTCCTCCCCGGCAACGGCGCCAGAAAAGTGCTTGATGTCTACGGGAGCTTCTATTCTTGTAGACAGTGTTGGGCCTCCAAGAGCAGAGGTTTGTAGAACAGCAGCAAGTTTCCCTTAAGTGGATCACCCAAGGTTTATCGATCTCAGGGAGGAAGAGGTCAAAGATATCCCTCTCATGCAACCCTGCAACCACAAAGCAAGAAGTCTCTTGTGTCCCCAACACACCTAATAGGTGCACTAGTTCGGCGAAGAGATAGTGAAATACAGGTGGTATGAATAAGTATGAGCAGTAGCAACGGTGCCAGAAAATAGCTTGATGGTGTGTAGTTGATGGTGGTGGTATTGCAGCAGTAGTAACACAGTAAAACAGTAAACAAGCAGTAGTAACGCAGCAGTAGTAAACAAGTAGCGATAGCAGTATTTAGGAGCAAGGCCTAGGGATTACACTTTCACTAGTGGACACTCTCAACATTGATCACATAACAGAACAGATAAATGCATACTCTACACTTTTGTTGGATGATGAACGCATTGCGTAGGATTACACGAACCCTCAATGCCGGAGTTAACAAGCTCCACAATTTGTTCATATTTAGTAACCTTATAGTGTAAGATAGATCAAAAGACTAAACCAAGTACTAACATAGCATGCACACTATCGCCTTCATGCATATGTAGGAGGAATAGATCACATCAATACCATCATAGTAATAATTAACTCCACAATCTACAAGAGATCATGATCATAGCCTACGACAAGAACCACACGGTGCACACACTAGTCACCTTTACACACGTGCAGGAGGAATAGAACTACTTTAATAACATCACTAGAGTAGCACATAGATAAATTGTGATACAAAACTCATATGAATCTCAATCATGTAAAGCAGCTCATGAGATTATTGTATTGAGGTACATGGGAGAGAGATGAACCACATAGCTACAGCGAAGCCCTCAGCCTCAGGGGTGAATTACTCCCTCCTCATCATGGGGGCAGCGATGGCGGTGAAGATGGCGGTGAAGACGGCGGTAGAGATGGCTCCGGGGGCAATTCCCCGTCCGGCAGGGTGCCGGAACAGAGAGTTCTGTCCCCCGAATTGGAGTTTCGCGATGGCGGCGGCGCCCCTGGAGTCTTTCTGGAGTTTCGTCAATTGGTGTCGAGGTTTTAGGTCACGACGGCTTAAATAGGCGAAGAATCGGAGTCGGAGGGGGCCTGGGCTGGCCACACCATAGGGGGGCGTGCCCCCCCCTTGGGCCGCGCCACCCTAGGGTGTGGGGCCCCCCTGGCACTCCACCGACTCTCCTTCGGTGTTCTGGAGCCTTCCGGGAAAAATAGGAGGTTTGGCGTTGATTTCGTCCAATTCCGAGAATATTGCCCGAACAGCCTTTCTGGAACCAAAAACAGCAGAAAACAGCAACTGGCCTCTCGGCATCTCGTCAATAGGTTAGTTCCGGAAAACGCATAAAAATGATATAAAGTGTGAACAAAACATGTTGGTATTGTCATAAAACAAGCATGGAACATCGGAAATTATAGATACGTTGGAGACGTATCAGTGTCCTTCAAAGATGTGTGGAACCGGAAGAGGGAAAAGAAATGCTTGTGGAGATTCATCAAGGAGAATGTGGGCACCGTGCTTCATCAAGGGTGCTGTTTGCAAAAGTATTCCGGCACGGCTTCTATTGGCTCACAGCTTTGGAGGATGCTGAGGATTTAGTACGAAAATGCAATGGGTGCCAGAGGTACGCCAAGCAAAATCATACCCCAGCATCCGGGCTAAAAACAATACCGTTGACTTGGCCATTTGCTGTTTGGTGCCTTGACATGGTTGGTCCTTTCAAAACCGCTAGAAGCAGTTTTACCCACATCCTAGTGATGGTTGATAAGTTCACCAAATGGCTAGAAGTAAAGCCTATCGCAAAATGTGATGGGCATACAGCCGTAAAATTCTTAAAAGATGTTATCTTGCGGTATGGATACCCGCATAGCATAATCACTGACAATGGCACAAACTTTGCTCAAGGTGAGTTCAAAAGATTTTGTGAAGATAACAATATCCGATTGGATTTGTGCTCAGTCGCGCACCCACAAGGCAATGGCCAAGTGGAAAGAACAAACGCCTTGGTACTTTCCGGTATCAAGCCCAGGCTAATTGAACCTCTTGAAAAGACACCGGGGTGTTGGCTCAATGAGCTACCATCAGTGTTGTGGAGCATAAGAACGACTCCGAACCGGTCTACCGGATACACTCTGTTTTTCATGGTCTATGGGGCTGAAGCCGTAATTCCAACCGATATCATACATGACTCACCAAGAGTTCAACAATACACCGAAGTAGAGGTGAAAGAGGCAAGAGAGAATGATGTGGACTTGCTAGAAGAAGCAAGAGAGCTAGCCTTGGCAAGAACAGCCATTTACCAGCAAAACCTAAGACGCTATCATAACCGCAAGGTTAACCCGAGAACATTTCGGGAAGGAGATCTGGTGGTGCGCCTAGTGCAGCGCACTGAGGGCCGACATAAGTTGTCTCCCCCATGGGAAGGACCTTTCATTGTGAGCAAGGCTCTACACAATGATGCCTATTACTTGGTTGACGTGCAGGAAGCTAAGAAAGGAAAGGCGGACAGGTCAGGAGAAGAAACCAAGCGCCCATGGAATGTAGCTCTTTTACGTCCCTTCTATGCATGAGGCTGTGTTGTAAGAAGTTCCTTTTTGTACCTTATATGCTATGAATAAAAGATGCTGGCACCCTCGATTGAATCTCGGGAACTGCCTCTACCGAAAATTGCATGTAATATGTTTATTTTTTCAGTTACCGGTTGGTTGCAAAACATTTTTTCTTTCTGGTTTAGTAACGTGCTAAACCTACCGGAGTCTTCGACTCTGCTGCTGTCCGAAACCCGGTTTCATGGCAAGCAAGATAAACCGATAGGAACTAAGCACGTGAACGACGAAGAGAGGAGATGGGAACAAACAATCCGGAAAGTTTAACTAACCCCGGTTATACCGGTTTTTTGTGAAAAATTTCGTATTATTTCTAAGTTCAAGAAAGTGCTTGCTTGGCAAAAGAACTTTGTGACTCATACGCCAAAAAACCCAGAGGGTAGGCAGAGCCAAAGCAAAAGAACCAAGTGTGCATCAGATTGAATGCCGAAACAATCTCGAAATCTTCACGGTGCAAGATAAAAAAGCGAAATTGCGAGCAAAATGCTAAGTTAGGCAAACACAACTTAATAACTTACCGGTATAGCATACCGGCGAAAATTGTTGTAGCACAACCAAAAGCCAAAAGGCTAAGTTTTAGATTACATCATAAAACCCCGGCATACCGGGGTAGAATTTAACGGTTAAGTGTTTTCAGCAAAGCAAGACCAACGAGCATCGCACAGGCAAATAAGTAACAGCAAGCAATCAGGCGGCAGGGGCCTCAGGGAGAGCATCGCCAATGCCAGGACCGTCCAGAGGCTCGTCATCGGCTCCGGCCTCCTCCTCGCCTTCATCCTCCTCCTCTTCGCTCAGATAATCCTTGACGTCTGAGGGAGCGGCGATGAAGGTGCGCGCGTCGGCGTACTCCGCGATATGGTATGCACGATCCTGCCGCTTGGCGGTGAGGACCGGGTCCAGATCGGTTTCGGCGTCTTCGCGCACTCCGGTGAGGGCGTCCAAGTCCAGCTCCGGGTACCAGGAGCAGGCAACGCGAAGCACGGAGTCAGCTCCGGCACGGGCGGCAGAGCACTGCCACTCCCGGATCCTTCTGCCGGCACCCTTGAGGCGGTCGCTGATGAGGGAGAAGGAGTCTGGCACCACTTCTCCAGGCCAGAGAGTTCTGAAGAGCTGGGTAGCTACATCAGGAATGTCAGAGAGATTCCGATCGATGGCGCGCATATGGGAGACCCGCGCATTCAGCGCAACCAGATGGTCGTAGGGGTCCCATGGCGCACCAAGGTTCTCGTGGGCCTGGCTAACGCGATGCTCTCCAACCTTCTTCACGGCAAACGCCTGGGAGTCCGGGAAGAGACCTACGTGAAGAAAGAAAGAGGCTAAGAAGATGCAACAGGAAAAAGCAAGCTTATAAGCAGAAACAGGAAAAGGAAAAAGGAAAAAACTTACGGAGGGCATGTGCATCAGTTCGCATAATTAGCTGGTCATACTCCTTCTGCCCCGCCTTGATACGTCTCTGACGTATCGATAATTTCTTATGTTCCATGCCACATTATTGATGTTATCTACATGTTTTATGCACACTTTATGTCATATTCATGCATTTTCTGGAACTAACCTATTAACAAGATGCCGAAGTGCCGATTCTTGTTCTGCTGTTTTTGGTTTCAGAAATCCTAGTAAGGAAATATTCTCGGAATTGGACGAAATCAAAGCCCAGGGGCCTATTTTTCCACGAAGCTTCCAGAAGTCCGAAGACGAGACGAAGAGGGACCACGGGGTGGCCAAACCCTAGGGTGGCGCGGCCCCACCCCTGGCCGCGCCGGCCTATGGTGTGGGCCCCCCGTGCCGCCTCTTGACTTGCCCTTCCGCCTACTTAAAGCCTCCGTGACGAAACCCCCAGTACCGAGAGCCACGATACGGAAAACCTTCCAGAGACGCCGCCAACGCCGATCCCATCTCGGGGGATCCTGGAGATCGCCTCCGGCACCCTGCCGGAGAGGGGAATCATCTCCCGGAGGACTCTACGCCGCCATGGTCGCCTCCGGTGTGATGTGTGAGTAGTCTACCCCTGGACTATGGGTCCATAGCAGTAGCTAGATGGTTGTCTTCTCCCCATTGTGCTATCATTGTCGGATCTTGTGAGCTGCCTAACATGATCAAGATCATCTATCTGTAATTCTATATGTTGCGTTTGTTGGGATCCGATGAATAGAGAATACTTGTTATGTTGATTATCAAAGTTATATCTACGTGTTGTTTATGATCTTGCATGCTTTCCGTTACTAGTAGATGCTCTGGCCAAGTAGATGCTTGTAACTCCAAGAGGGAGTACTTATGCTCGATAGTGGGTTCATGCCGCATTGACACAGGGACAAAGTGAGAAAGTTCTAAGGTTGTGTTGTGCTGTTGCCACTAGGGATAAAACATTGATGCTATGTCTAAGGATGTAGTTGTTGATTACATTACGCACCATACTTAATGCAATTGTCTGTTGCTTTGCAACTTAATACCGGAGGGGTTCGGATGATAACTTTGAAGGTGGACTTTTTAGGCATAGATGCAGTTGGATGGCGGTCTATGTACTTTGTCGTAATGCCCAATTAAATCTCACTATACTCATCATGATATGTATGTGCATGGTCATGCCCTCTTTATTTGTCAATTGCCCAACTGTAATTTGTTCACCCAACATGCTGCTTGTCTTATGGGAGAGACACCTCTAGTGAACTGTGGACCCCGGTCCAATTCTCTTTCTTGAAATACAATCTACTGCAATACTTGTTCTCTTGTTTTCTGCAAACAATCATCTTCCACACAATACGGTTAATCCTTTGTTACAGCAAGCCGGTGAGATTGACAACCTCACTGTTTCGTTGGGGCAAAGTACTTTGGTTGTGTTGTGCAGGTTCCACGTTGGCGCCGGAATCCCTGGTGTTGCGCCGCACTACATCCCGCCGCCATCAACCTTCAACGTGCTTCTTGGCTCCTCCTGGTTCGATAAACCTTGGTTTCTTTCTGAGGAAAAACTTGCTGCTGTGCGCATCATACCTTCCTCTTGGGGTTCCCAACGAACGTGTGAGTTACACGCCATCAAGCATATTTTTACGGCGCCGTTGCCGGGAGATCAAGACACGCTGCGAGGGAGTCTCCACTTCTCAATCTCTTTACTTTGTTTTTGTCTTGCTTAGTTTTATTTACTACTTTGTTTGCTGCACTAAATCAAAATACAAAAAAATTAGTTGCTAGTTTTACTTTACTTGCTATCTTGTTTGCTATATCAAAAACACAAAAAAAATTAGTTTACTTGCATTTACTTTATCTTAGTTTGCTTTATTTACTGTTGCTAAAATGGCCAACGCTGAAAATACTAAGTTGTGTGACTTCACAACCACAAATAATAATGATTTCTTATGCACACCTATTGCTCCACCTGCTACTACAGCAGAATTCTTTGAAATTAAACCTGCTTTACTGAACCTTGTTATGCGAGAGCAATTTTCTGGTATTAGTTCTGATGATGCTGCTGCCCATCTTAATAATTTTGTTGAACTATGTGAAATGCAAAAATATAAAGATGTAGATGGTGATATTATTAAACTAAAATTGTTCCCTTTCTCATTAAGAGGAAGAGCTAAAGATTGGTTGCTATCTCTGCCTAAGAATAGTATTGATTCATGGACTAAATGCAAGGATGCTTTTATTGGTAGATATTATCCCCCTGCTAAAATTATATCTTTGAGGAGTAGCATAATGAATTTTAAACAATTAGATACTGAACATGTTGCTCAAGCTTGGGAAAGAATGAAATCTCTGGTTAAAAATTGCCCAACCCATGGACTGACTACTTGGATGATCATCCAAACCTTCTATGCAGGACTAAATTTTTCTTCACGGAATTTATTGGATTCAGCTGCTGGAGGTACCTTTATGTCCATCACTCTTGGTGAAGCAACAAAGCTTCTTGATAATATGATGATCAACTACTCTGAATGGCACACGGAAAGAGCTCCACAAGGTAAGAAGGTAAATTCTGTCGAAGAAACCTCTTCCTTGAGTGATAAGATTGATGCTATTATGTCTATGCTTGTGAATGATAGGACTAATATTGATCCTAATAATGTTCCATTAGCTTCATTGGTTGCACAAGAAGAACATGTTGATGTAAACTTCATTAAAAATAACAATTTCAACAACAATGCTTACCGGAACAATTCTAGTAACAACTATAGGCCATATCCTTATAATAATGGCAACGGCTATGGTAATTCTTATGGGAATTCTTACAACAATAATAGGAGTTCACCCCCTGGACTTGAAGCCATGCTTAAAGAATTTATTAGTACACAAACTGCTTTTAACAAATCTGTTGAAGAAAAGCTTGGGAAAATTGATATACTTGCTTCTAAAGTCGATAGTCTTGCTGCTGATGTTGATCTTTTGAAATCAAAAGTTTTGCCTAATGAGAATCATCATAATAAAATTACTACTACAGCAAATGCCATCCAAGTTAGAATTAATGAGAATATAAGATTAATGGCTGAACTGCGTGCTAGGTGGGATAGAGAAGAAAATGAAAAACTAGCTAAAGAGAAGAATGTAGCTAAAGTTTGGACTATTACCACTACTAGTAATGCTAATGCTACACATGTTGCTGCACCTCCTACTAATACTAATAAAAGAATTGGTGTTAGCAATGTTTCCACTTCTAATGCAAAGCGAGAAACTGCTGAAATCGCTAAAACTGCTGAAACTGCCTGTGATAAAGCTGCTGAAATTTTTTCCAACATTGGGGATGATGATCCCATTGCTTTAGATTATAATGGTTTGAATTTTGATGATTGCCACATCTCTGAAGTTATAAAGTTCTTGCAAAAACTTGCTAAAAGTCCTAATGCTAGTGCTATAAATTTGGCTTTCACGCATCATATTACAAATGCTCTCATAAAAGCTAGAGAAGAGAAACTAGAGCGCGAAGCCTCTATTCCTAAAAAGCTAGAGGATGGTTGGGAGCCCATCATTAAGATGAAGGTTAAAGATTTTGATTGTAATGCTTTATGTGATCTTGGTGCAAGTATTTCTGTTATGCCTAAGAAAATTTATGATATGCTTGACTTGCCACCGCTGAAAAATTGTTATTTGGATGTTAATCTTGCTGATCATTCTACAAAGAAACCTTTGGGTAAAGTTGATAATGTTCGCATTACCGTTAACAATAATCTTGTTCCCGTTGATTTTGTTGTCTTTGATATTGAATGCAATGCATCTTGTCCCATTATATTGGGAAGACCTTTTCTTCGAACTGTTGGTGCTATCATTGATATGAAGGAAGGTAATATAAAATATCAATTTCCTCTCAAGAAAGGTATGGAACACTTCCCTAGAAAGAGAATGAAGTTACCTTTTGATTCTATTATTAGAACAAATTATGATGTTGACACTTCGTCTCTTGATAATACTTGATACACACTTTCTGCGCCTAGCTGAAAGGCGTTAAAGAAAAGCGCTTATGGGAGACAACCCATATTTTTACCTACAGTACTTTGTTTTTATTTTGTGTCTTGGAAGTTGTTTACTACTGTAGCAACCTCTCCTTATCTTAGTTTTGTGTTTTGTTGTGCCAAGTTAAGCCGTTGATAGAAAAGTAAGTACTAGATTTGGATTACTGCGCAGTTCCAGATTTCTTTGCTGTCACGAATCTGGGTCCACCTCCCTGTAGGTAGCTCAGAAAATAAAACCAATTTACGTGCATGATCCTCAGATATGTACGCAACTTTCATTCAATTTGAGCATTTTCATCTGAGCAAGTCTGGTGCCATTTTAAAATTCGTCAATACGAACTGTTCTGTTTTGACAGATTCTGCCTTTTATTTCGCATTGCCTCTTTTGCTATGTTGGATGAATTTCTTTGATCCACTAATGTCCAGTAGCATTATGCAATGTCCAGAAGTGTTAAGAATGATTGTGTCACCTCTGAATATGTCAATTTATATTGTGCACTAACCCTCTAATGAGTTGTTTCGAGTTTGGTGTGGAGGAAGTTTTCAAGGATCAAGAGAGGAGTATGATGCAACATGATCAAGGAGAGTGAAAGCTCTAAGCTTGGGGACGCCCCGGTGGTTCACCCCTGCATATATCAAGAAGACTCAAGCGTCTAAGCTTGGGGATGCCCAAGGCATCCCCTTCTTCATCGACAACATTATCAGGTTCCTCCCCTGAAACTATATTTTTATTCCATCACATCTTATGTGCTTTTTCTTGGAGCGTCGGTTTGTTTTTGTTTTTGTTTTGTTTGAATAAAATGGATCCTAGCATTCACTTTATGGGAGAGAGACACGCTCCGCTGTAGCATATGGACAAGTATGTCCTTGGTTTCTACTCATAGTATTCATGGCGAAGTTTCTCCTTCGTTAAATTGTTATATGGTTGGAATTGGAAAATGATACATGTAGTAATTGCTATAAATGTCTTGGGTAATGTGATACTTGGCAATTGTTGTGCTCATGTTTAAGCTCTTGCATCATATGCTTTGCACCCATTAATGAAGAAATACATAGAGCATGCTAAAATTTGGTTTGCATATTTGGTTTCTCTAAGGTCTAGATAATTTTTAGTATTGAGTTTGAACAACAAGGAAGACGGTGTAGAGTCTTATAATGTTTTCAATATGTCTTTTATGTGAGTTTTGCTGCACCGGTTCATCCTTGTGTTTGTTTCAAATAAGCCTTGCTAGCCTAAACCTTGTATCGAGAGGGAATACTTCTCATGCATCCAAAATACTTGAGCCAACCACTATGCCATTTGTGTCCACCATACCTACCCACTACATGGTATTTTCCGCCATTCCAAAGTAAATTGCTTGAGTGCTACCTTTAAAATTCCATCATTCACCTTTGCAATATATAGCTCATGGGACAAATAGCTTAAAAACTATTGTGGTATTGAATATGTAATTATGCACTTTATCTCTTATTAAGTTGCTTGTTGTGCGATAACCATGTTCACTGGGGACGCCATCAACTGTTCATTGTTGAATTTCATGTGAGTTGCTATGCATGTCCGTCTTGTCTGAAGTAAGAGAGATCTACCACCTTATGGTTAAGCATGCATATGTTAGAGAAGAACATTGGGCCGCTAACTAAAGCCATGATCCATGGTGGAAGTTTCAGTTTTGGACATATATCCTCAAATCTCAAATGAGAAAATTATTAATTGTTGTTACATGCTTATGCATAAAAGAGGAGTCCATTATCTGTTGTCTATGTTGTCCCGGTATGGATGTCTAAGTTGAAGAATAATCAATAGCGAGAAATCCAATGCGAGCTTTCTCCTTAGACCTTTGTACAAAGCGGCATAGAGGTACCCTTTGTGACACTTGGTTAAAACAATGCATTGTGATGATCCGGTAGTCCAAGCTAATTAGGACAAGGTGCGGGCACTATTAGTACACTATGCATGAGGCTTGCAACTTATAAGATATAATTTACATGATGCATATGCTTTATTACTACCGTTGACAAAATTGTTTCATGTTTTCAAAATCAAAGCTCTAGCACAAATATAGCAATCGATGCTTTTCCTCTATGGAGGACCATTCTTTTACTTTCAATGTTGAGTCAGTTCACCTATTTCTCTCCACCTCAAGAAGCAAACACTTGTGTGAACTATGCATTGATTCCTACATACTTGCTTATTGCACTTATTATATTACTCTATGTTGACAATATCCATGAGATATACATGTTACAAGTTGAAAGCAACCGCTGAAACTTAATCTTCTTTTGTGTTGCTTCAATGCCTTTACTTTGAATTATTGCTTTATGAGTTAACTCTTATGCAAGACTAATTGATGCTTGTCTTGAAGTGCTATTCATGAAAAGTCTTTGCTTTATGATTCACTTGTTTACTCATGTCATATACATTGTTTTGATCGCTGCATTCACTACATATGCTTTACAAATAGTATGATCAAGATTATGATGGCATGTCACTCCAGAAATTATCTGTGTTATCATTTTACCTCGCTCGGGACGAGCAGAACTAAGCTTGGGGATGCTGATACGTCTCCGACGTATCGATAATTTCTTATGTTCCATGCCACATTATTGATGTTATCTACATGTTTTATGCACACTTTATGTCATATTCGTGCATTTTCTCGGAACTAACCTATTAACAAGATGCCGAAGTGCCGCTTGTCATTCTGCTGTTTTTGGTTTCAGAAATCCTAGTAAGGAAATATTCTCGGAATTGGACGAAATCAAAGCCCGTGGGCCTATTTTTCCACGAAGCTTCCGTAAGTCCGAAGACGAGACGAAGAGGGGCCACGGGGTGGCCAAACCCTAGGCGGCGCGGCCCCACCCCCGGCCGCGCCGGCCTATGGTGTGGGCCCCCGTGCCGCCTCTTGACTTGCCCTTCCGCCTACTTAAAGCCTCTGTGACGAAACCCCCGCATCGAGAGCCACGATACGGAAAACCTTCCAGACGCCGCCAACGCCGATCCCATCTCGGGGGATCCCGAGATCGCCTCCGGCACCCTGCCGGAGAGGGGAATCATCTCCGGAGGACTCTACGCCGCCATGGTCGCCTCCGGTGTGATGTGTGAGTAGTCTACCCCTGGACTATGGGTCCATAGCAGTAGCTAGATGGTTGTCTTCTCCCCATTGTGCTATCATTGTCGGATCTTGTGAGCTGCCTAACATGATCAAGATCATCTATCTGTAATTCTATATGTTGCGTTTGTTGGGATCCGATGAATAGAGAATACTTGTTATGTTGATTATCAAAGTTATATCTATGTGTTGTTTATGATCTTGCATGCTTTCCGTTACTAGTAGATGCTCTGGCCAAGTAGATGCTTGTAACTCCAAGAGGGAGTACTTATGCTCGATAGTGGGTTCATGCCTGCATTGACACCTGGGACAGTGACAGAAAGTTCTAAGGTTGTGTTGTGCTGTTGCCACTAGGGATAAAACATTGATGCTATGTCTAAGGATGTAGTTGTTGATTACATTACGCACCATACTTAATGCAATTGTCTGTTGCTTTGCAACTTAATACTGGAGGGGGTTCGGATGATAAACTGAAGGTGGACTTTTTAGGCATAGATGCAGTTGGATGGCGGTCTATGTACTTTGTCGTAATGCCCAATTAAATCTCACTATACTCATCATGATATGTATGTGCATGGTCATGCCCTCTTTATTTGTCAATTGCCCAACTGTAATTTGTTCACCCAACATGCTGCTTGTCTTATGGGAGAGACACCTCTAGTGAACTGTGGACCCCGGTCCAATTCTCTTTACTGAAATACAATCTACTGCAATACTTGTTCTACTGTTTTCTGCAAACAATCATCTTCCACACAATACGGTTAATCCTTTGTTACAGCAAGCCGGTGAGATTGACAACCTCACTGTTTCGTTGGGGCAAAGTACTTTGGTTGTGTTGTGCAGGTTCCACGTTGGCGCCGGAATCCCTGGTGTTGCGCCGCACTACATCCCGCCGCCATCAACCTTCAACGTGCTTCTTGGCTCCTCCTGGTTCGATAAACCTTGGTTTCTTTCTGAGGGAAAACTTGCTGCTGTGCGCATCATACCTTCCTCTTGGGGTTCCCAACGAACGTGTGAGTTACACGCCATCACGCCTCCAGCCGCGCGGCCTTCTCCTCAGCAGCCTTACGCGCCTTCGCCCCCTCCTCCAACTCAGCATTGAGCACTGCGTTGGAGTTGTTGGCATCCTCCAAAGCCTCATTGAGCTTGGCCTCGGCGGCGGCGCGGGCGGCCTTCATGGCGTCGCTGTGCTTCAGCCCGACCTGGATCAGCTGCTCCTTTAGCCCGCTGGCGTAGGTCTCCTGGACGTCCAGAGCCTCGCGATGCTGCCGGATAAGCTGCTCCTTTTTGGCTAAATCCCGGAAAGAAAATGTTAACGAAATTAAAATTGGTAAAGTAAGGAAAAGACAAGTTCACCGGAGAGAAGGCAACCGTACCTTGGAGCGCAGCGACCTGCTGCCGGAGGGCTTCAATGGAAGCTTCCGGAATTGCTGTTGAACAAAGAGTGGTAAGAGAAGGAAAGCTTTCCGGTAGAAAGATGCAAGAGGTACAAAAAGTTTACCTTGGCACTTGTCGTGTGCCTCAGCAAGCTCCCGGTGCTCCCATAGAAGCTCCTCAAAGAGGACCTTCCGGGCGTCAGCTGTGTGCTGTTCAAGACAAAGAGATTGGTTAGAGTTTCGCCCTAAGAACAAAGTTCTTAACCCGAAACACGGGGACTGGGCATGCCGGTTTTGCGCGTTTCTAAGTTGAATTTTGTGCTAAGAGCTACGCTCTCAACACAAAACTCGGGGACTGGGAAGATAGATAAGATTCAATAAAGATAAGAGAAAAACCGGCATGAAATTGAGAAGGAGATAGAAAAGATCTGGAAGCAGGGAAAAACCGGAAAAAGTTGAAGAAAGTTAATGGGACTTACCATCAGATTGTTCGTGGCGTCATACCACGCACTATCCAGCTCCTTGACGGCCCGACGCAGCCGCATAAAATGCTCCTCGGAGGATCGGTCTCCAGCAGGGTGCTGACGTGGGAGTTGACGTGGGATCAACGTCGCCAGAAAGTAGCTTCCTTGTGACGGTAAAGCACTCGTCCGTTGGGAACCCCAAGAGGAAGGTATGATGTGTACAGCAGCAAGTTTTCCCTCAGTAAGAAACCAAGGTTTATCGAACCAGTAGGAGTCAAGAAGCACGTTGAAGGTTGATGGTGACGGAGTGTAGTGCGGCGCAACACCAGGGATTCCGGCGCCAACGTGGAACCTGCACAACACAACCAAAGTACTTTGTCCCAACGAAACAGTGAGGTTATCAATCTCACCGGCTTGCTGTAACAAAGGATTAGATGTATAGTGTGGATGATGATTGTTTGCAGAGAACAGTAAAACAAGTATTGCAGTAGATTGTATTCGATGTAAAAGAATGGACCGGGGTCCACAGTTCACTAGATGTGTCTCTCCCATAAGATAAATAGCATGTTGGGTGAACAAATTACAGTTGGGCAATTGACAAATAGAGAGGGCATGACAATGCACATACATGATATGATGAATATTGTGAGATTCAATTGGGCATTACGACAAAGTACATAGACCGCTATCCAGCATGCATCTATGCCTAAAAAGTCCACTTTCAGGTTATCATCCGAACCCCTTCCGGTATTAAGTTGCAAGCAAAAGACAATTGCATTAAGTATGGTGCGTAATGTAATCAATAACTATATCCTCGAACATAGCATCAATGTTTTATCCCTAGTGGCAACAAAGACATCCACAACCTTAGAACTTTCTCACATCCGTCCCAGATTTAATGGAGGCATGAACCCACTATCGAGCATAAATACTCCCTCTTGGAGTTACTAGCAAAAACTTGGCCAGAGCCTCTACTAACAACAGAGAGCATGCAAGATCATAAACAACACATAGGTAATAGATTGATAATCAACATAACATAGTATTCTCTATCCATCGGATCCCAACAAACACAACATATAGCATTACAGATAGATGATCTTGATCATGTTAGGCAGCTCACAAGATCCGACAATGAAGCACATGAGGAGAAGACAACCATCTAGCTACTGCTATGGACCCATAGTCCAGGGGTGAACTACTCACTTATCAATCCGGAGGCGACCCTGGCGGTGGAGACTCCTCCGGGAGATGAATCCCCTCTCCGGCAGGTGCTGGAGGCGATCTCTGAATCCCCGAGATGGGATTGGCGGCGGCGGCGTCTCGCAAGGTTTTCCGTATCGTGGCTCTCGCATCGGGGGTTGCGCGATGGAGGCTTTAAGTAGGCGGAAGGGCAACGCGGGGGGCCACACGAGGGCCCCACACGCCAGGGCCGCGCGGCCAAGACCTAGGCCGCGCCGCCCTGTTGTGGCGGCGCCTCGTGGCCCCACTTCCTTTCCCCTCGGTCTTACGGAAGCTTCGTGCAAAAATAGGACCCCGGGCTTTGATTTCGTCCAATTCCGAGAATATTTCCTTACTAGGATTTCTGAAACCAAAAACAAGCAGAACAAAGAATCGGCTCTTCGGCATCTCGTTAATAGGTTAGTGCCGGAAAATGCATAATAATGACATATAATGTGTATAAAACATGTGAGTATCATCATAAAAGTAGCATGGAACATAAGAAATTATAGATACGTTTGAGACGTATCAAGCATCCCCAAGCTTAGTTCCTACTCGTCCCGAGTAGGTAAACGATAACAAAGATAATTTCTTAGTGACAATGCTACCAACATAATCTTGATCAATACTATTGTAAGCACATGTAATGAATGCAGCGATTTGAAACAATGGTAAATGACATGAGTAAACAATTGAATCATAAAGCAAAGACTTTTCATGAATAGTACTTAAAGACAAGCATCAATAAGTCTTGCATAAGAGTTAACTCATAAAGCAATAATTCAAAGTAAAGGTATTGAAGCAACACAAAGGAAGATAAAGTTTTAGCGGTTGCTTTCAACTTGTAACATGTATATCTCATAGATATTGTCAATGTAAAGTAATATAACAAGTGCAATATGCAAGTATGTAGGAATCAATGCACAGTTCACACAAGTGTTTGCTTCTTGAGGTGGAGAGAAATAGGTGAACTGACTCAACATAAAAGTAAAAGAAAGGCCCTTCGCAGAGGGAAGCATTGATTGCTATATTTGTGCTAGAGCTTTGGTTTTGAAAACAAGAAACAATTTTGTCAACGGTAGTAATAAAGCATATGTGTTATGTAAATTATATCCTACAAGTTGCAAGTCTCATGCATAGTATACTAATAGTGCCCGCACCTTGTCCTAATTAGCTTGGACTACCGGGATTATCGCAATGCACATGTTTTAACCAAGTGTCACAAAGGGGTACCTCTATGCCGCCTGTACAAAGGTCTAAAGAGAAAGCTCGCATTGGATTTCTCGCTATTGATTATTCTAAACTTAGACATCCATACCGGGACAACATAGACAACAGATAATGTACTCCTCTTTTATGCATAAGCATGTAGCAACAATTATTTTTCTCATATGAGATTGAGGATATATGTCCAAAACTGAAACTTCCACCATGGATCATGGCTTTAGTTAGCGGCCCAATGTTCTTCTCTAACAATATGCATGCTCTAACCATAAGGTGGTAGATCGCTCTTACTTCAGACAAGACGAACATGCATAGCAACTCACATGATATTCAACAAAGAGTAGTTGATGACGTCCCCAGGAACATGGTTATCGCACAACAAGCAACTTAATAAGAGATAAAGTGCATAAGTACATATTCAATACCACAATAGTTTTTAAGCTATTTGTCCCATGAGCTATATATTGTAAAGGTAAAGAATGGAAATTTTAAAGGTAGCACTCAAGCAATTTACTTTGGAATGGCGGAGAAATACCATGTGGTAGGTAGGTATGGTGGACACAAATGGCATAGTGGTTGGCTCAAGGATTTTGGATGCATGAGAAGTATTCCCTCTCGATACAAGGTTTAGGCTAGCAAGGTTATTTGAAACAAACACAAGGATGAACCGGTACAGCAAAACTCACATAAAAGACATATTGTAAACATTATAAGACTATATACCGTCTTCCTTGTTGTTCAAACTCAATACTAGAAATTATCTAGACCTTAGAGAAACCAAACATGCAAATCAGATTTTAGCATGCTCTATGTATTTCTTCATTAATAAGTGCAAAGTATATGATGCAAGAGATTAAACATGAGCACAACAATTGCCAAGTATCACATTATTCAAGATATTATACCAATTACCACATATATCATTTTCCAATTCCAACCATATAACAATTTAACGAAGAAGAAACTTTCGCCATGAATACTATGAGTAAAGCCTAAGGACATATTTGTCCATATGCAACAGCGGAGCGTGTCTCTCTCCCACACAATGAATGCTAGGATCCATTTTATTCAAACAAAACAAAAACAAAAACAAACCGACGCTCCAAGCAAAGTACATAAGATGTGACGGAATAAAAATATAGTTTCACTAGAGGAACCTGATAATGTTGTTGATGAAGAAGGGGATGCCTTGGGCATCCACAAGCTTAGACGCTTGAGTCTTCTTGATATATGCAGGGGTGAACCACCGGGGCATCCCCAAGCTTAGAGCTTTCACTCTCCTTGATCATAGTGTATATCATCCTCCTCTCTTGATCCTTGAAAACTTCCTCCACACCAAACTCGAAACAAACTCATTAGAGGATTAGTGCATAATCAAAATTCACATATTCAGAGGTGACACAATCATTCTTTATACTTCTGGACATTGCACAAAGCTACTGAAGATCAATGGAACAAAGAAATCCATCTAACATAGCAAAACAGGCAATGCAAAATAAAAGGCAGAATCTGTCAAAACAGAACAGTTCGTAAAGACGAATTTTTAACAGGCACCAGACTTGCTCAGATGAGAAAACTTAAAACTAATGAAAGTTGCGTACATATCTGAGGATCACGCACATAAATTGGCATAATTTTCTGAGTTACCTACAGAGAATTTTACCCAGATTCATGACAGCAAAGAAAACTGTTTCTGCGCAGTAATCCAAATCTAGTATCTTACTTCTATTAGAGACTTTACTTGGCACAACAATTGTGACGCCCCGGAACCGGTACCCTGAGGATTCCAGCGATCCCGCCGAAATCCGCACGATATCGATTCAGAGACGCCCTCCGACACGACGTGCGCGACAAATCACACACGTGATGCCAGAGGAATTAACACGAGCGGTAACATTACAACAGGATTACAATAGAGCCCACAAGAAACATATATTACAACAACGACTCCAACGAGTCAAGATACAAAAAATACAATACAAAGATCCAAATCATACAGAAGATCGAATACGTCCGAGTACGGACAAGATACAAATTGGACTAAGAGTCCTGAAGATAACCAGTGGCGTCCATAACCCTGCCCAGGCCAAGCCGGAAGGGTAACCTTGCTAACGTCGTCTTCATCGAACATATCTTCATACCTGCCCGGTTATATCCCGTAGAAGAAGCAATAAGTACGGGTTCGTACTTAACAAGACTTCAAGACGTATAAGCATTCGTCAACCAGTCGTCCTTTGTACTTGAGGCACGCAGGGGACTTAGAGGACGCAAGAGGAACGTCATGGACAATATGGTGGGGTTAAGCGGCAGCGCGAGCACTAAAAACCTATAGAGACACTCTACAACATTCGTCTAACCAATGGAGATGAGAGAGCGCAAAAACTAACAGTTCTATACTCTGCAAACATAACACAGCCGATACTTTTCCCCTTCGCCAAGAAGTACTTACAAAGGCACTCACACGGTGGACAAGTTTTAACCAGTTGTTATTTAAGTACTGCTAACTTACTACACAAGTTATTAAGATTGAAACAACAGGTGTAAGTTGTCTATGGTCGAGTCATACAGCTCCAAGTCGTCCATAACCGCGGACACGGCTTATCGATAAGATTGTAACCCTGCAGGGGTGCCCAAATGTGCCCACACGCACGCTCAACCCACTTACGACAGGTGGATATCACGACTCGCACTCAACTTCACCACAACAATGTCCAGGAAGCCACCTAACTAAGTTAACCCGTATCGAAGTCCGGCCGTGCTCCGAAGCGGACTTAGCTGTTTGCGTCTACGGCTAAGAGGATCAGAGCCCACTAGAGGATGACCTCTTAACAATACGTACCGCATCCTACGAGCGTGCAAGAGACAACGGGGTTACAAGGCACTCACGGCTTCCCCAAAAGTAACATCATATCATCTGACCACAAAGAAACAAGCTTGTACGCCCGAGAGAAACAAAATCATTCAAACTAATTGTGGCCACTGGACAAGGCTGTAGGTTCCGGCAGTGATCGAGGGGAGACCCAGTAAGCATATCCACGTGTGGTTAGAGCGCTCAGTCTCGGAACAGATAACAAGAACTCGGGTCCTAAGATATTTAGGAAACACAAGTGAGCCATCATAAAACGATCAGCTGACCCACCGATGCCTCCGCTAAACAAATGTCAACAACTAAAGTAACCATGATTCTTCCCAACATATAACCCAATAAGATAACAATAACGAGATAAAACAGCACTAACATGCACTACGACTCGCAAGGCAGACTCGATAACCAAACAATAGCCATAGGAGGTGGTGGTGGCAATATGGACTGCTTAAGGTAACAAGTGGAAATGACACGTGACAAGAACGCAACTTAAGGATAGCATGAGGGAGAAGGCAAAATAAAATAGGTGAGCGACTCCTGCAGGGACAGGAGTATAGGGGAAATGCTTGCCTGTTAAAGCTTGCCGAGGAACATCCGGAGGACTTGGCGTATCTCGCCACACCACTTCGTGATCCTATCCGGGAAGAAGCAAATGCTGGAACACACAACGTATGCAAATCTTACAACTACGAAAGAAAAACCGGCATGGTCAAGATGATATGCATGACATGGCAAAGATGATGCGATGCACTTATCCAATTTAAGCGGAATCGGAATTCCGACACACAATTATTAGGTTCAAGTTATTTATCTAACCCGCATATTAAATGTTGGTTAGCATGGTATAAACATGGCATTGGTGCGCTACGCAAAATTAAATGGAACCGGGACATAATATTAATCCCGCACAATTCCATATTTAATTATTTAGTGAATCGCTATTTAACCCCGAACAACCACATATGCGGTGCAACATGTATGAATGATGTTGATGCACATGATAAGAGATGCAACAAGATATATGTGACACATTTTAGAAAATAGGGCTTATGGTCGGGTCCTCACGGTATCGGAACAAGGATGGTCGCCGGATTGAAGAGGAGGAAGATGAAGCCGGGGTCGTCGGCTTTGAATCCGTGAAGGAGAACTTGGGGTCCGTCTTCGTTGTCGGTGGCGGACTTGAATTAGTGCCGGTAGTCTTTGTCTTCATCGGCACCGGTTAAGCGGAGATTGTTCGGGTCTTCGAGCGGTGTCCATGAAGTAGTTTCCTTGTCCCAGAACATGGGGCATGGCAGGCACCGAGGAGGATTTTGAGGGAGCGTCGGATTACATGTCGACGGGAGCAAACTACAGCTCAACAAAGTGAGTAGGCAACACCAAAATGAGCACATTTTAGAATCAAGGAACAAGGAGGGACGAAGGCATAACAGCCGGACAACAACCTTCAACACGTAGTCAAAACGCCGGACAACAAATGTGCTCGGGTGGACGCGTCCGCGGAGGGGAATCAAAGCGCCGCGGGGATCAACAGGGAGGCCATGGTGCATGCGGCGACGTCCCCCGGCGACGGGCGAGCGGAAGGCGCGGAACCTGCGACGGTCGGCGCCGCAAGCGGCAGAGCTCGCGCGCGACGCAGCGTCGAGAGGAGGCCGTGACGAGCTCGGGTGCGGGGCGGAGGGTGTTCGCAGAGATGGTCTTGGCGGCGCTCGTCGGCCGGGGGAACGACGAGACCGGGAAGGCCGGGTCGAGGTGGCGGCGGCCGGCGGCGTGCTTGCAGGAAGTGCAGGGGCCGGGCGACGAGCTCTAGAGGAAGGCGGGCCCGGCCGCGCAGAGTGGAGGAGGGGCCGCGGATCTCGGGATACGGCGGCGCGGCGGCGGCCACCAGAGGCAAACGGACGGCGGCCGCCGGCGAGGGGCGAGGAAGCGAGCGAAACGAGGAGAGGGCGCGGGCGTCTCCTCGCGAGCAGAGAGACAAGATGGGCTCGGGGTCGGCAGGTGAGGTGGGAGGACCTGAGCAGAAAAAGAAAGAAGCATGGGGGAAAAAGAAAAGACTGGCGGCGGGGGTGTGGATGGAAAAGTGCCAGGTGGCACCGGTGGGAGGCTAGGGTTTTGGCCGGGCGGGCCAGGTGGGCTGCCGGCTGGGCTGACTTGGGCCTGGCCGGTTGGAAGGCTTCTCCTTCCTTTTTTTTTATTAAAACAGTTTTCTGTTTTTTTTTTATTTTCCTGAGGTTGTCACGTATTGCATAGGAGAGCACACAGAGAAAGATAGAATGGAGGTAAAACAAAGATGGAGGGATATGAAGAAAAACAAGGAAACCCGGTCAACATTTTTCAAACCATATTTTATTAAACTAGTTTGTCCAAAAAAAATTGCAAATATCTTTGTTTTGGGTTTTGTTAAATGAAAATACATAGGGGAGGTTTATTTCATAAACCATATGAGAGGGGAAACAAAAATAGTTTTTATTTAAGATAATTTACATTTGATAAAATCTTGTGAATGATATGATGCATGATGCAGATGATGCATAAAAGAAAAATAACAAGCAGATCTATTAGGGGTACTACCCTGGGCCGTTACAATCGACACCACTAACAAGGAACCTCGCCCCGAGGTTCCACCTCAAGGTACGGGGGAGAGAGGTGAACTATCGGATCTTCAGGCGACGTGTCGATCTCCTCGACACCACTAACAAGAATTGTTGCTCCATGTAGATCGGTCGACACCACTAACAAGAAGTCGTTGTTCCGCTGTTGATGATGCGCTTCCATCGGGATCCTCCGAAGATCGGACCTATTAGGATAAGGCAAAGATCGTCCAACCCACGTGGAAACCTAAGACTCGGAGAAGCAGATAAGAGAAGACCCAAAACTCGCATAGGTAAGATGAGAAAAAATAGAGGTAAGAAGAAAAATCAGAACTAATCATAACTATCCAACGAATTTTAGAAAATAGGTTTTGACACTAACGTCTGTTGGCAAGGTTATCCTACAGGCTGGACTAGTGGGGTACCGTCAACCTGAGGCTCTGATACCAACTCGTGACGCCCCGGAACCGGTACCCTGAGGATTCCAGCGATCCCGCCGAAATCCGCACGATATCGATTCAGAGACGCCCTCCGACACGACGTGCGCGACAAATCACACACGTGATGCCAGAGGAATTAACACGAGCGGTAACATTACAACAGGATTACAATAGAGCCCACAAGAAACATATATTACATCAACGACTCCAACGAGTCAAGATACAAAAAATACAATACAAAGATCCAAATCATACAGAAGATCGAATACGTCCGAGTACGGACAAGATACAAATTGGACTAAGAGTCCTGAAGATAACCAGTGGCGTCCATAACCCTGCCCAGGCCAAGCCGGAAGGGTAACCTTGCTAACGTCGTCTTCATCGAACATATCTTCATACCTGCCAGGTTATATCCCGTAGAAGCAGCAATAAGTACGGGTTCGTACTTAACAAGACTTCAAGACGTATAAGCATTCGTCAACCAGTCGTCCTTTGTACTTGAGGCACGCAGGGGACTTAGAGGACGCAAGAGGAACATCATGGACAATATGGTGGGGTTAAGCGGCAGCGCGAGCACTAAAAACCTATAGAGACACTCTACAACATTCGTCTAATCAATGGAGATGAGAGAGCGCAAAAACTAACAGTTCTATACTCTGCAAACATAACACAGCCGATACTTTCCCCCTTCGCCAAGAAGTACTTACAAAGGCACTCACACGGTGGACAAGTTTTAACCAGTTGTTATTTAAGTACTGCTAACTTACTACGCAAGTTATTAAGATTGAAACAACAGGTGTAAGTTGTCTATGGTCGAGTCATACAGCTCCAAGTCGTCCATAACCGCGGACACGGCTTATCGATAAGATTGTAACCCTGCAGGGGTGCCCAAATGTGCCCACACGCACGCTCAACCCACTTACGACAGGTGGATATCACGACTCGCACTCAACTTCACCACAACAATGTCCAGGAAGCCACCTAACTAAGTTAACCCGTATCGAAGTCCGGCCGTGCTCCGAAGCGGACTTAGCTGTTTGCGTCTACGGCTAAGAGGATCAGAGCCCACTAGAGGATGACCTCTTAACAATACGTACCGCATCCTACGAGCGTGCAAGAGACAACGGGGTTACAAGGCACTCACGGCTTCCCCAAAAGTAACATCATATCATCTGACCACAAAGAAACAAGCTTGCACGCCCGAGAGAAACAAAATCATTCAAACTAATTGTGGCCACTGGACAAGGCTGTAGGTTCCGCGATGATCGAGGGAGACCAGTAAGCATATCCACGTGTGGTTAGAGCGCTCAGTCTCGGAACAGATAACAAGAACTCGGGTCCTAAGATATTTAGGAAACACAAGTGAGCCGTCATAAAACGATCAGCTGACCCACCGATGCCTCCGCTAAACAAATGTCAACAACTAAAGTAACCATGATTCTTCCCAACATATAACCCAATAAGATAACAATAACGAGATAAAACAGCACTAACATGCACTACGACTCGCAAGGCAGACTCGATAACCAAACAATAGCCATAGGAGGTGGTGGTGACAATATGGACTGCTTAAGGTAACAAGTGGAAATGACACGTGACAAGAACGCAACTTAAGGATAGCATGAGGGAGAAGGCAAAATAAAATAGGTGAGCGACTCCTGCAGGGACAGGAGTATAGGGGAAATGCTTGCCTGTTAAAGCTTGCCGAGGAACATCCGGAGGACTTGGCGTATCTCGCCACACCACTTCGTGATCCTATCTGGGAAGAAGCAAATGCTGGAACACACAACGTATGCAAATCTTACAACTACGAAAGAAAAACCGGCATGGTCAAGATGATATGCATGACATGGCAAAGATGATGCGATGCACTTATCCAATTTAAGCGGAATCGGAATTCCGACACACAATTATTAGGTTCAAGTTATTTATCTAACCCGCATATTAAATGTTGGTTAGCATGGTATAAACATGGCATTGGTGCGCTACGCAAAATTAAATGGAACCGGGACATAATATTAATCCCGCACAATTCCATATTTAATTATTTAGTGAATCGCTATTTAACCCCGAACAACCACATATGCGGTGCAACATGTATGAATGATGTTGATGCACATGATAAGAGATGCAACAAGATATATGTGACACATTTTAGAAAATAGGGCTTATGGTCGGGTCCTCACGGTATCGGAACAAGGATGGTCGCCGGATTGAAGAGGAGGAAGATGAAGCCGGGGTCGTCGGCTTTGAATCCGTGAAGGAGAACTTGGGGTCCGTCTTCGTTGTCGGTGGCGGACTTGAATTAGTGCCGGTAGTCTTTGTCTTCGTCGGCACCGGTTAAGCGGAGATTGTTCGGGTCTTCGAGCGGTGTCCATGAAGTAGTTTCCTTGTCCCAGAACATGGGGCATGGCAGGCACCGAGGAGGATTTTGAGGGAGCGTCGGATTACATGTCGACGGGAGCAAACTACAGCTCAACAGTGAGTAGGCAACACCAAAATGAGCACATTTTAGAATCAAGGAACAAGGAGGGACGAAGGCATAACAGCCAGACAACAACCTTCAACACAGAGTCAAAACGCTGGACAACAAATGTGCTCGGGTGGACGCGTCCGCGGAGGGGGAATCAGCAGGCGCCAGCGGGATCAACAGGGAGGCCATGGTGCATGCGGCGCGTCCCTGGCGACGGGGCGAGCGGAAGGCGCGGAACCTGCGACGGTCGGCGCTGCAAGCGAAGCAGGGCTCGCGCGCGACGCAGGCGTCGAGAGGAGGCCGTGACGAGCTCGGGTGCGGGGCGGAGGGCGTTCGCAGAGATGGTCTTGGCGGCGCTCTGCTGCAGCGGGGGAACGACGAGACCGGGGAAGGCCGGGTCGAGGTGGCGACGGCCGGCGGCGTGCTTGCAGGAAGTGCAGGGCCAGTGGGCGACGAGCTCTAGAGGAAGGCGGGCCTGGCCGCGCAGAGTGGAGGAGGGGCCGCGGATCTCGGGATACGGCGGCGCGGCGGGCGGCCACCAGGAGGCAACGGACGGCGGCTGCCGGCGAGGGGCGAGGGAAGCGAGCGAAACGAGGAGAGGGGCGCGGGCGTCTCCTCGCGAGCAGAGAGACAAGATGGGCTCGGGGTCGAGCAGGTGAGGTGGGAGGACCTGAGCAGAAAAAGAAAGAAGCATGGGGGAAAAAGAAAAGACTGGCGGCGGGGGTGTGGATGGAAAAGTGCCAGGTGGCACCGGTGGGAGGCTAGGGTTTTGGCCGGGCGGGCCAGGTGGGCTGCCGGCTGGGCTGACTTGGGCCTGGCCGGTTGGAAGGCTTCTCCTTCCTTTTTTTTATTAAAACAGTTTTCTGTTTTTTTTTTATTTTCCTGAGGTTGTCACGTATTTGCATAGGAGAGCACACAGAGAAAGATAGAATGGAGGTAAAACAAAGATGGAGGGATATGAAGAAAAACAGGGAAACCCGGTCAACATTTTTCAAACCATATTTTATTAAACTAGTTTGTCCAAAAAAAATTGCAAATATCTTTGTTTTGGGTTTTGTTAAATGAAAATACATAGGGGAGGTTTATTTCATAAACCATATGAGAGGGGAAACAAAAATAGTTTTTATTTAAGATAATTTACATTTGATAAAATCTTGTGAATGATATGATGCATGATGCAGATGATGCATAAAAGAAAAATAACAAGCAGATCTATTAGGGGTACTACCTTGGGCCGTTACAACAATGCAATAAAACTAAGATAAGGAGAGGTTGCTACAGTAGTAAACAACTTCCAAGACTCAAATATAAAAACAAAAATACTGTAGTAAAAACATGGGTTG
Organism: Lolium perenne; assembly: GCF_019359855.2. Classification (NCBI taxonomy): domain Eukaryota; kingdom Viridiplantae; phylum Streptophyta; class Magnoliopsida; order Poales; family Poaceae; genus Lolium; species Lolium perenne. The sequence continues at coordinate 185,063,691 of NC_067246.2, read as the reverse complement.
TCTCCCATAAGCGCTTTTCTTTAACGCCTTTCAGCTAGGCGCAGAAAGTGTGTATCAAGTATTATCAAGAGATGAAGCATCAACATCATAATTTGTTCTAATAATAGAATCAAAAGGTAACTTCATTCTCTTTCTAGGGAAGTGTTCCATACCTTTCTTGAGAGGAAATTGATATTTAATATTACCTTCCTTCATATCAATGGTAGCACCAATAGTTCGAAGAAAAGGTCTTCCCAATATAATGGGACAAGATGCATTGCATTCAATATCCAAGACAACAAAATCAACGGGGACAAGGTTATTGTTAACGGTAATGCGAACATTATCAACTTTCCCCAAAGGTTTCTTTGTAGAGTTATCAGCAAGATTAACATCCAAATAACAATTTTTCAATGGTGGCAAGTCAAGCATATCATAAATTTTCTTAGGCATAACAGAAATACTTGCACCAAGATCACATAAAGCATTACAATCGAAGTCATTGACCTTCATCTTAATGATGGGCTCCCAACCATCCTCTAGCTTCCTAGGAATAGAAGCTTCGCGATTTAGTTTCTCTTCTCTAGCTTTTATGAGAGCATTTGTAATATGTTTCGTGAAAGCCAAATTTATAGCACTAGCATTAGGACTCTTAGCAAGTTTTTGTAAGAACTTTATAACTTCAGAGATATGACAATCATCAAAATCCAAACCATTATAATCTAAAGCAATGGGATCATTGAGAACTTTATAACTTCCCAATGTTGGAAAAAATTTCAGCAGTTTTATCACAGGCAGTTTCAGTAGTTTTAGCAGTTTCAGGCAGTTTTTCGCGCTTTGCATTAGAAGTGGAAACATTGCTAACACCAATTCTTTTATTATTATTAGTAGGAGGTGCAGCAACTTGTGTAGCATTAGCATTACTAGTGGTGGTAATAGTCCAAACTTTAGCTATATTATTCTCTTTAGCTAGTTTTTCATTTTCTTCTCTTTCCCACCTAGCATGCAGTTCAGCCATTAATCTTATATTCTCATTAATTCTAACTTGGATGGCATTTGCTGTAGTAACAATTTTATTTTCATTATCCCTATTAGGCATAACTTTCAATTTCAAAAGATCAACATCAGCAGCAAGACTATCAACTTTAGAAGCAAGTATATCAATTTTCCCAAGCTTTTCTTCAACAGATTTGTTAAAAGTAGTTTGTGTACTAATAAATTCTTTAAGCATGGATTCAAGTCCTGGGGGTGTATTCCTATTATTGTTGTAAGAATTCCCATAAGAATTACCATAGCCGTTGCCATTATTATAAGGATATGGCCTATAGTTGTTACTAGAATTGTTCCGGTAAGCATTGTTGTTGAAATTATTATTTTTAATGTAGTTTACATCAACATGTTCTTCTTGTGCAACCAATGAAGCTAATGGAACATTATTAGGATCAATATTTGTCCTATCATTCACAAGCATAGAAATAATAGCATCAATCTTATCACTCAAGGAAGAGGTTTCTTCGACAGAATTTACCTTCTTACCTTGTGGAGCTCTTTCCGTGTGCCATTCAGAGTAATTAATCATCATATTATCAAGAAGCTTTGTTGCTTCACCAAGAGTGATGGACATAAAGGTACCTCCAGCAGCTGAATCCAATAGGTTCCGAGAAGAAAAATTCAGTCCTGCATAAAAGGTTTGGATGATCATCCAAGTAGTCAGTCCATGGGTTGGGCAATTTTTAACCAAAGATTTCATTCTTTCCCATGCTTGTGCAACATGCTCAGTATCTAATTGTTTAAAATTCATTATGCTACTCCTCAAAGATATAATTTTAGTAGGGGGATAATATCTACCAATAAAAGCATCCTTACATTTAGTCCATGAATCAATACTATTCTTAGGCAGAGATAGCAACCAATCTTTAGCTCTTCCTCTTAATGAGAAAGGGAACAATTTTAATTTTATTATGTCACCATCTACATCTTTATACTTTTGCATTTCACAAAGTTCAACAAAATTATTGAGATGGGCAGCAGCATCATCAGAACTAATACCAGAAAATTGCTCTCGCATAACAAGATTTAGTAAAGCAGGTTTAATTTCAAAGAATTCCGCTGTAGTAGCGGGTGGGGCAATAGGTGTGCATAAGAAATCATTATTATTTGTGGTTGTGAAGTCACACAACTTGGTATTCTCAGCAGTATTCATTTTAGCAATAGTAAATAAAGTAAACTAGATAAAGTAAATGCAAGTAACTAATTTTTTGTGTGTTTTTGATTTAGTGCAGCAAACAAAGTAGTAAATAAAGTAAAGCAAGACAAAAACAAAGTAAAGAGATTGGATTGTGAAGACTCCCCTTGCAGCGTGTCTTGATCTCCCCTGCAACGGCGCCAGAAAAAGAGCTGCTGACGTGGGAGTTGACGTGGGATCAACGTCGCCAGAAAGTAGCTTCCTTGTGACGGTAAAGCACTCGTCCGTTGGGAACCCCAAGAGGAAGGTATGATGTGTACAGCAGCAAGTTTTCCCTCAGTAAGAAACCAAGGTTTATCGAACCAGTAGGAGTCAAGAAGCACGTTGAAGGTTGATGGTGACGGAGTGTAGTGCGGCGCAACACCAGGGATTCCGGCGCCAACGTGGAACCTGCACAACACAACCAAAGTACTTTGTCCCAACGAAACAGTGAGGTTGTCAATCTCACCGGCTTGCTGTAACAAAGGATTAGATGTATAGTGTGGATGATGATTGTTTGCAGAGAACAGTAAAACAAGTATTGCAGTAGATTGTATTCGATGTAAAAGAATGGACCGGGGTCCACAGTTCACTAGAGGTGTCTCTCCCATAAGATAAATAGCATGTTGGGTGAACAAATTACAGTTGGGCAATTGACAAATAGAGAGGGCATGACAATGCACATACATGATATGATGAATATTGTGAGATTCAATTGGGCATTACGACAAAGTACATAGACCGCTATCCAGCATGCATCTATGCCTAAAAAGTCCACTTTCAGGTTATCATCCGAACCCCTTCCGGTATTAAGTTGCAAGCAACGGACAATTGCATTAAGTATGGTGCGTAATGTAATCAATAACTATATCCTCGAACATAGCATCAATGTTTTATCCCTAGTGGCAACAGCACATCCACAACCTTAGAACTTTACATGCCATTGTCCCCAGATTTAATGGAGGCATGAACCCACTATCGAGCATAAATACTCCCTCTTGGAGTTACTAGCAAAAACTTGGCCAGAGCCTCTACTAACAACGGAGAGCATGCAAGATCATAAACAACACATAGGTAATAGATTGATAATCAACATAACATAGTATTCTCTATCCATCGGATCCCAACAAACACAACATATAGCATTACAGATAGATGATCTTGATCATGTTAGGCAGCTCACAAGATCCGACAATGAAGCACATGAGGAGAAGACAACCATCTAGCTACTGCTATGGACCCATAGTCCAGGGGTGAACTACTCACTCATCAATCCGGAGGCGACCATGGCGGTGTAGAGTCCTCCGGGAGATGAATTCCCTCTCCGACAGGGTGCCGGAGGCGATCTCCTGAATCCCCCGAGATGGGATTGGCGGCAGCGGCGTCTCAGTAAGGTTTTCCGTATCGTGGCTCTCGGTACTGGGGGTTTCGCGACGGAGGCTTTAAGTAGGCGGAAGGGCAACGCGGGGGGCCACACGAGGGCCCCACACGCCAGGGCCGCGCGGCCAAGACCTAGGCCGCGCCGCCCTGTTGTGGCGGCGCCTCGTGGCCCCACTTCCTTTCCCCCTCGGTCTTCTGGAAGATTCGTTCAAAAATAGGACCCTGGGCTTTAATTTCGTCCAATTCCGAGAATATTTCCTTACTAGGATTTCTGAAACCAAAAACAGCAGAAAACAGCAACTGGCTCTTCGGCATCTCGTTAATAGGTTAGTGCCGGAAAATGCATAATAATGACATATAATGTGTATAAAACATGTGAGTATCATCATAAAAGTAGCATGGAACATAAGAAATTATAGATACGTTTGAGACGTATCACAGGGTCAGGCAGTGGTAGCCTGTCCTTGCCCATGCCGCGGGTCGCCGGGGACATGTCCGCGGCGTTCCACTTCTCCGCGTAGGGCAGAAGGTGCCCCAGCTCCCGGCCTTGGCGTTTGAACTCAGTGATCCGGCCAAGCAGGCCGGTTGCCCTCTCGCTGGCGGCACTGGCAGCGCGGGAGGCATGCAGCACCAAGGGCTGCGGACCGCCAGAGGGGACGTTGGAGGCCGTCGCCTTGGCCTTGACGAGCTTGGAGGTCTTGGGCGGCGGCGGAGTCGGAGTGGCACCGGTCGCCTCAGTGCGAGGAGCTTCCGGCGGTGGCGTTGGGGCAGTTCTTGGAGAAAGGGGAGCGCTAGGCGCCTCACCCGATTTGGAACCTCCCGGCACGGAAGTTTCCAGCGCGGGAGTCTTCTTCTTCTTTTTCGGGACAGGAGGAACCAGAGGTTCCGCCTGCCCGGCATCTTCTTCTTCGGCGCCGATGTTGCTGGCGCCTGCGTCTTGGGTTTCAGGAGGGGAGACAAGGTCCTCCTCCGCGCGGTGTTCTGACGGTGTAGGGGCCGCGCGCCCCGAACTTGGAGTGCCCCCCAGAGGGGAGGCAGAGATGTTGCCGGCACCAGATGGTGCTGGGCTTGAGTGAGGAGGAGGAGTTGAGGTCCTCGTGGTACCTTCAGGGCCCTCGGGCCTTGGGCCAAGCTTGAGCGCAGGGCTGGATAAAAGAAAAAGAAAGGGTTGGAAAAAAGAAACCGAAAAAAGAACTTAGCAAAAAGAAACAAGCAAGGAAACAAGAGCTTACCCAGAGGAGGTCGGCATCTGCTTGCGCTTATAGCACCGCATACCCACTTCCTTCTGCCCCAAAGGCTCCGTCCGGAAGCGCTTCGAGGGAGGGGCCTCGCTGGAACCGGCATCAGATGCCGGCGCCTTGTTCTTCTGGCCTTGGGCCGTAAGCTTCTCCACGAACTCCTGGCCGGCCTCGGCTTGCAGCGGCGCACGTGCTCGTGAACCTGCAGGATTGAGATAAGTAAGAAAACATCTACAAAAGTGCGATAATGAAAGATATGAGAAATCAAAAAAGAAAGCTACCTCGAGGACGGTCAGGTCGTCCGAGGAACCGGTTGGTTTGGGCACGGACGGGCCAAGGCGCGAAGCTTTGGTCTTGCCCCTCTTCAGATCCAGCCAACGGATGAAAGGATCCGGATCAACAGAGTCTAAGGCACGCTTCACGCAGGGGCCTCGTCGCTCTGCGTGAATAGAGGGGAAGCGGTCCTTGACCTGAAACAAATAAAAAGAAGGTTAACGATAGAATGAACATTACCGGTAAACCGACCCGAGTTGCACAATCTCTTACTTCTTGGGTCGGAGGGTTAGTAGTACTGAAAGGAAGAAGGCCCCATTCCCAATCATCTGGCATGGCAGTCTGGCAGATCTGCTTAGCCTTGCGGACGACGTCCCTTTTGCTGAGAGGGAGGCCGGTAATCTTGGTGGGATCGCCGGGGCCGTACATCTCGCTCATCTTATGCTGCCGGCGCTTGAGAGGAAGCACCCGGCGCGAGATAAAAGTGCGAATAATATCGTCGGAGCAGATGTCGGTCTCCTTCATCAGGTTCGCCATATAGCGTACCACCCGGTTGGTTTCCGTATGACCCGACTTCGGGTTGTAGCTCCAGTTGGCCTTGCTGGGCGGCGCCGGATTAAAGGGCGGCAGATCAATGAGATCCGCGGCGCCGCTATTTTTCACATAAAAGAAGGTCCCTTGCCATGCCCGGCATGATTCGAGACCGGCGAACTTGAAAAAGGGGCTCCCCTGACGGGAGCCGATGATGCAAGACCCGCACTGAACGGGGGGCTTGGGTGCAGGGATGTCCTTGCCCTAAACGGAATTGATCCGCAGAGCGAAGAAACGGGCAAACGTCTCATGGAGGGGATGAATGCCAACATAAGCCTCCATGAAGGTGGCAAAGCAAGAAAGATAAAAAATGGCGTTGCCAGGGAGGTGATGAGGTTGGAGTTCATAGAAATCTAAGAACTTCCGAAAAAAGGGCAAAGCAGGAAGGCCGAAGCCGCGCTCAAAGTGAGCGAGGAAAACAACATGTTCACCGGGCTCAAGCACCGGTTCGATCTCGTCACCGGGAAGCCGGCAGGTTACTCCTTCCGGAATCCTGCGGGACCGGTATAACCAGTCGATCTCGTACTCAGTGACGTTGGAGCCCATCCAGGCTCCACGGGTGACAGCAGAAGGATTTACACCGGAAGCTTGGCTAGAGCTACCGGATTCTCCGTGGCTACTGGAATCGGTGTCCATCGAAGCGGAATCGGCGGATCTATCGGAAGAATGCCTATGCCAGCTACCGGAAGAAGAGGCAGAGGAGGAGGCAGAGGAAGATTCCTCGCTAGACATTGGTCTAAAGGCAGAAAAACAGAAATCCCACAGTTGACTCCCGCGTGAAGATCTACGAGTAAGAGGAAAATCAAAGGAAAAGGGGAAATAAAAACACTGTCGACCCAAGATCTAGAAAACAAGCGAAAGGCAAGCAAGCTGAGATTGGAACCAACCTGAGGCGGCGCAGTCGCTAGGGAAGAAGTTCACCGGCGAAGCAGTGGGCCTGCGGTCACCGGGGAGCTCCCACGACGGCGGAGCAGAGAAAGGCGCGAGGAGGCGTGAATGCAGCGGTCGCAGTGGAGACGCTGCGAGGGACTTGCGCACGGCGAAGTCCGGCGGAGCAGCGGCACAAGTTCGCCGGGCAGCAGGGCTCGAGCGAACGGCGGCGGACGGAGAACGGCGAAGGCGAAGAGAGCGAGGAGCACTGTGCGCGAAGGATGGAGAATGCAAGAAGAGGAAGAAGAGGGGGCGGTTCTCCTTATAAAGAAGAGAGGAGATGGGCTGAAAACCGTCGGGCCGCGGCTGTTGTGGGTATACTTTATGGGTATATCAACGGCATGGCCTAGATCCGGCAAGCCCGGGTGGCCCATAGTTGGTGGTGAGGCATGTGGCCCATCAGGCGGCCCAGTTGCTGAAGATCATGAAGGATAAAGTCCAGCCCAGGAACGAGGAGCCGGATCCTAACCGACCTACGAAGGAGGCCGGATCCGTGAAGGCCCATGAAGTATCCGGATCCAGCGTGACCTAGAAGGAAGGCGGATCCTTGACGTACACGGCAAGGCTTTGTACCGTAGTTAGGCAACTTGTATTCCGGCTAGGACTCTCCGTGTAAACCCTAGATCCGTGCGCCTTTATAAGCCGGATCCCGGGAGCCCTAGAGGCACAACCACAACTCATTGTAACAACGCGAAAGCGCCCAGATAATTCCAGACAAGCAGCAGTAGGCCCTGTCATCGTGCAGGTGTTCCGAAGCTGGGTAACTCGCGTACCACCGTCCCGAGAGCACTCCGCCCTATGGCCCCTACTTCTTCTCCCCCTCGTGAGGATCCCTCCTCCGGGGTACCGTCGATTAGGCAACGACAGTTGGCGCCCACCGTGGGGCCTGTGGCGTCTGGAGGCCGGAACCGGGAGGGTTCCGCAATGGGAAGCTACGACGACACCATCGCTGTGGGGCGCGTCCTTTACGCCGGGAATCTGCCGATCGTCCCTCCGGATGAGTGCTGGATTCCGGCTAGGACAAATCCCGTCAAGCTCTCCATCGTCCCAATTGGCGGCATACACATCTTCATCGGGGAAACCATCGATTCCGACGGAAACCCACTGGTAAGTAACGCAGACGCGACCGCCGCCGAGCTGGACGCTGTCGCAAAGATCCGATCTGAGATGCAGGAGCTTCCCAAGGAAGATTCCGCCTCGGATCTGGAAATTTCAAAGCCCACCCAATCCGCCCCTGAGCAGGAAGCAACGGTGGAAGACCAATGCAGATCCACCTGGGTCTCCCAGGTGTTAGAAAAGCAGAGGTGCCACTTCGTACACTTCTTGGCCCATACCGCCGGAACCGCCCCTCAAGAAGCCGGAGCTGGTCCTGAGCAGGTAGAGGCACCGGAACACAACGCGGATCCGGATCAGGCTGAGCTTGTCGGAGAGAACGAAACTCCGGTTGAAGAGTCGATTTTAGGCAATCTGAGCCCAATTTCCGGAGATACCCCCTCCATGGAGTCTGATGACTTCGTTCGCAAGATAAGGGAATACGGATACAGTGATCAGCCTGAAGTCGACTCCGCCCAGCCTAAGCAGGTTCTCGCAACGATAGCAGCGCAGGGGCAAACTGGATCTGAAGAACCAACCAGCCAATCTGACCCTCAACCATCCCAACAAGGATCTCCAATGTCTCGGGTGCGACCCCACAGGGATCCTTCCTCGGAGGAAATCCTGTCAGCAGAAGAGATGGTCGCGCGAGCAGTCCTTAACACACCTATAACCCCGGGCGACGCCGCAGATCTGGAGGCCCTAGAGGCTACTAGAAAGGAAATGCTGGCCACAGCCAAGAAGCTCGCCGATACCGAAGCCGCGTTAAGGGAAGAGAGGGCAGAAGCTGCAGGATTGGCGGAAAACTTCGACAGACAGGACCGCGAGATCGCTGCCACACTCGAGCAAGTCAAGAGCATGAGGGCTGAGTGGGAAGTAAAGATGATCTATGCGCAGGCGGAGGCCGATCAAATTGTTAGAGAAGCAATTCCGCCTCGCAGGATACCCTTCAACACGCCCGCAGAGCACCAGCCGCTGGAAACCCCAAAGGACAACATGCAAAAAGCTGCGGAATTGCTGAAGAAGAAGGACGAAGAGGTTGATATCAACTATCTCCGCACACTTGTCGCTTCAGCAATGCAGCAGCAAAGCAAGGCGGATACTTCACGCAGGTTGGAATCCAATCCGGATAACTGTGTATCTACCGCGCAGAAGGACGCCCGCGCTGATCGGCATCCCGACGATGAATCACACACCGGATCCTCGGAGCGTAGAAGAAGGACCAGGGAACACCCAAATCCGATCCCCGTTCCGTCAAAGACGCCACCGTCAGACCCAAGAAAGGGAAAGGATGCAATGTACTCTGGACGAGACAAATACCGCAACTCCTCTCCTCCGCCCAACGGTTACCCGCGACCCCCTCGCCGCCGTAGTCCAGCCGGAAACACCAGGCCCCCAGGGCATGGTGGGATTGTTATCCGCGACAACGTGCTGCCAAGAAACAGAAACAGGGAGCGCTCGCCGGAACCTCGCCGGAACCAGAACAATGTTCATGAACCCGAGCCCAGGAGGAGTCGGAATGAGGACCGCGGTCCAGAGCCTCGCCGGAGCCGTGACCCAGAGCCTCGTCGGAGCCGTGACCCAGAGCCTCGCCGGAGCCGTGACCCGGAGCCGTGCCGGAACGACCAGGGCAGCCAACGCCAGGGCGAAGGCAGCCACAGGAGCCGGAGCCAGCACCAGGAAGGCCGAGGAGATTCAGATGGCGGAAGCAAGAAGTCCGACCGCCCACCTCGCAGGTCTCCCTCACCACCACCTAGCGGTGGCGGCGGAGGTGGAAGCGGAGGCAATGGTCGGAGATCTCGCTCTCGCTCAAAGTCTCCTCGCCACGGTTCGCGCGACGCGCGGGATCGCCTTAACGAGTACAGAACCGACTACATTGGTCCGAAGTGCTTTGGCAGGATGATTCGAGAGGAACCAAAGCCAAGGATGAACCTCAAGCTACCCGGAAATCTGAAGCATTATGATGGCACCGAAAGGCCGGATACCTGGATTGAGGATTACTACAATGCTGTAACCTTCGCCGGAGGAACCCCTAACATCGCCTGCCGCATGCTTCAGTTGTACCTTGTAGGTCCAGCCCGGATCTGGCTCAGTGACCTCGAGAAGAATTCCATCTTTTGCTGGTTCGACCTGAAGAACGCTTTCGAGAAACACTTCAGGGGCACCTACAAGAGACCTGCCACAACAAGCGACCTACAGGCATGCATCCAGAAGAAGGGCGAAACATCGAGGAATTTCCTCACCCGATGGTTGGCATGCAGAAACGAGTGCGAGAACGTCGACAACCGCACAACAATGCACGCCTTCATTGGGGGCTTGCAGCGAGGAGGATTGCTACGGCACAAGCTAACTTGCATGGTTAATGCAAATCAACTGACGTTGGACGACATGATCACCATCGCCAGCGATCACACTGACGCCGATGACGATGCAGGCGGTGATCTCGCAGCCACAGCAATCCCCCTGCATCAGCAAAAGAAGAACCGTGACAACGGTAGCAGCAGCAGCCATAAGCGCAAGAACCCTGATGACCAGAAGAGTGGCGGATCCGAGATGATCGCCATGGCGTTTCAACGCGGAGGTTCAGGAGGCGGCAGAGGACGCGGACGCGGAGGCGGAGCCGGCAGGGGTCAGCAGCATACCTCCGAGGTCACAGCTGGCGGATCCCGCGCCCCGCAAACCTATGAGGAATACAGAGACATGCCCTGCCTGGCCCATCTGGATCCGGCTACGGGGAAGTCCACTCACACCAACCGCAACTGCAAGTGGGTCAATGATCTAAAGAACGACCCGGAGGCAGGAAACAAGCGCGCCCGGAAGCACCGCCCACGCGGCAAAGGTGGCAAGGGCAAGAACAAGGACAAAGAAGATGATAGTTCCGAGGCGATGGACGAGGATGATAACTCGCCGGATCCCAAGGCAGGATCCGCAGGAAAATCCAACCCATTCGATAAAAAGAGCGTGGGGGCTTACCACACTTTCCTCGGAACCCCAACAGTCCGCGCTACCAAGTCAGCTACCCGGATCCTGAACGCCACAGTTCCGGCTGTGCCGCAGTATGTCAGGTGGTCGGAAGTCCCGTGCACATTTGACAGGGAGGATCACCCTGCCGTTGTGCCAAAAGAATGCTACGCCTTGGTTGTAAGTCCCCGCATAGACGGGTATGACTTCTCCAAGTGCCTCATGGATGGTGGGGCCAGTCTGAACATCATGTACCTGGAGACTCTAGAGCGGATGAACCTCACCAAGGAACAGCTCAAACACAGCAACACTGAGTTTCACGACGTGGTTCCGGGTAAGAAGGCGAATTCCCTCGGCAGCATAACACTTCCCGTGGCTTTTGGCGATGTTCATAACTTCCGCCAAGAGAAGATCACGTTTGAAGTTGTGCCCTTCAAGAGCTCCTATCACGTCATCTTCGGCAGGCCCACCTACCACAAGTTCCACGCAAGAGCGTGCTACATCTACAACAAGCTCAAGATTCCGGGTCCTAAAGGTATGATTACCGTATCCGGAGACTACAAAAAGGCTCATGAGTGCGAGTTAGGCGAAGCCGCCTTCGCAGAGTCTGTGATATCTGGAGAAGAGCTGAAAGGCTACAGAGCCACGGTGGATCCGACTGAGATGCAGACCACCAAGAAGCAGATCTCCGAGCAGAAAACCTCCTTCAAGGCCGCGATAGAAACCAAGAAGCACGACCTCATCCCAGGCGACTCTTCCAAGCAGGTTTCGGTCGGAGCCAACATGGACCCCAAATAGGAAGACGCGCTCGTCGAGTTCCTCCGCGCTAACATGGATATCTTCGCATGGCAACCCTCTGACATGTCCGGAGTACCTAGGGAACTCGTCGAGCACTACCTCAACATAAATCCGGGGGCCAAACCGGTGAAGCAAGCTATGCGACGCTTTGGAGACAAGAAGCGCCGCGCCATAGGAATGGAACTAGCAAAGTTACTAGAAGCAGGTTTTGTAATAGAAGTTATCCACACCGATTGGGTCGCGAATCCCGTCCTTGTACCCAAAAAAGACACTGAAATACTAAGAATGTGCATCGATTACTCTGGCTTGAACAAGCATTGCCCGAAGGATCCGTTCCCCTTGCCGCGCATTGACCAAGTCATTGATTCGACGGCGGGGGCGGAACTTCTGTGTTTTCTTGATGCGTATTCCGGGTATCATCAGATCCGGATGAAGGAATCCGACCAAAAGGCGACTTCATTCATTACCCCGTTTGGCACTTACTGCTATGTTACCATGCCTTTCGGTTTGAAAAATGCAGGTGCCACCTACCAACGAACGATGCAGCGGTGCCTGAAGGACCAAATCGGCCGGAACGTGCACGCTTACGTCGACGACATCGCGGTCATGACCCGGAAAGGATCCGACTTGATCAGCGACCTCACAGAAACCTTCGACAACCTCCGCAGGTACAAGATGATGTTGAATCCGCTGAAGTGCGTTTTTGGCGTGCCAGCCGGAAAACTCCTTGGCTTCATAGTCTCTCACAGAGGCATTGAGGTTAACCCGGAAAAGATCAAGGCAATCATGTGCATCAAACGGCCAACTTGTCTCAAAGATGTGCAACGACTAACTGGTTGCATCGCAGCAATCAGTAGGTTTGTTAGCCATCTTGGCGAGAAGGCGCTACCTCTGTACAAGCTGCTGAAGAAAACAGACAAATTCGTCTGGGACGACGCAGCTGACGCAGCTCTTCGAGGGTTGAAGGAAATACTCACCTCCCCACCTATCTTGGCAGCTCCAGCAGAGTCAGAGCCAATGCTCCTTTATCTGGCAGCTACCAACAAGGTCATCAGCCTCGTCATCGTGGTGGAGCGAAAGGAAGAAGGTCATGAATATAACGTCCAAAGACCTGTCTACTACATTAGCGAGGTGCTGACGGAGTCAAAACAAAGATACCCTCACTTTCAGAAGCTAGCCTATGGACTATTCCTGGGCAGCCGGAAGCTGAGGCATTACTTCCAAGAGCATCCAGTAACAGTCGTGAGCAAGGCTCCGCTGTCAACAATTCTCAACAACGCTAATGCAACAGGACGTACGGCTAAATGGGGCATCGAATTATCCGCCTTCGACATCGCTTACAAGCCCAGGACTGCGGTTAAATCCCAAGTCTTGGCAGATTTCGTTGCAGATTGGACAGAAGCTCCGGATGCAAGTCTGGAGCCGGAACCAGAGACATGGGTCATGCACTTCGATGGATCCAAGCAGCATCAAGGCTCAGGAGCCGGAGTCACCATGAAGTCCCCTACCGGAGAAGAACTGCAGTACGTTCTGCAGATCCACTTCGAAGCTACAAATAACATGGCGGAATATGAGGCTCTACTACACGGTCTGCGCATCGCTAAGGAAATTGGGATCAAGCACATCATCTGCTGTGGAGATTCCGACCTGGTGGCACAACAAGTAGCCGGAACCTGGAACGCCAGAAACTCCGTCATGGCAGCCTACAGAGACGAAGTTGATGAGATCGCCAAGTGCTTCCTCGGATACGAAGTCAAGTACGTCAGGAGAGACGATAACACAGCGGCAGACATGCTATCCAAGCTCGGATCCGGCAGGAAGCAAATTCCGCCCGGCATTTTCCTGGAGCATCTCCGGATACCCTCGGTTAAGGGCGCTAACCCGGAAAATCCAGAGGTGGCAGTATCTCCGGCTAGGGAGGTGATGGCTATCATTCCGGCTTGGACACAGCCCTTCCTGGACTACCTCATCGATCAGAAGTTGCCAGAGGACGAGGTCCTCGCACGACAGATCGTCAGACGAGCGAGAACCTACACAATTGTTGATGGACAGCTCTACAAACGAAGTGCAGCGGGGGTGTTTCTCAAATGCGTCTCCAATCAAGATGGCATTGAAATCCTCAGAGAGATCCACGCAGGGGATTGCGGGCATCACGCCGCTCCCAGATCCCTCGTTGCCAAAGCTTTCCGGCTAGGGATTCTGCCGCTCACAGCTAAAGAAGATGCTGATAAGCTGGTAAAAACCTGCCGAGGTTGTCAGTACTACGCTACTCAACAAAACGCTCCAGCCCAAGAGCTGAAGACCATACCTATCACCTGGCCATTTGCGGTCTGGGGGCTTGATATGGTTGGTAAGTTAAAAAGATCATCTCCTGGCGGTTTTGAGTACCTCCTGGTCGCTATTGACAAGTTCAGCAAATGGATCGAGGCTAAGCCAGTGAGAAAAGCCGATGGTGCTACAGCACTAAAATTCGTCTGCAGCCTCGTGATGAGATTCGGCATCCCACATAGCATAATCACAGATAATGGCACAAACTTCGCCCAAGGAGAGTTGAGGGATTATTGTGACACAATGGGAATTCGACTGGACCTTGCATCTGTGGCTCATCCACAATCTAACGGTCAGGTTGAAAGGGCTAACGGTCTAATATTATCAGGAATTAAGCCGCGCCTTGAAGAACCACTGCGACGAGCAGCTGGAGCTTGGGCTGACGAGCTGGAAGCTGTTTTGTGGAGTTTACGAACTACCCCTAACAGATCAACAGGGTTTACCCCTTTTTTCCTGGTATACGGATCCGAAGCCGTGCTACCCTCCGACATCATCCACGATTCACCGCGAGTTTCCGCCTACAATGAAGAAACAGCTGATGAGGCCAGACAGCTATCTGTGGACCTGATTGAGGAAGCTCGGAACCTAGCTGATCAGCGCTCCGCCATCTACCGTGAAGCTCCGACGCTATCCACGGTCGTCGAGTTCGAATCGCTCCTTCATGGCAGGAGACCTGGTCCTCCGCCTTCGACAGGTGAAAGACCATAAGCTGCAAACTCCATGGGAAGGACCCTTCGTCGTTAGCAAAGTGCTCCATAACGGGTCGTACTACCTTGTTGATTTCCGCGAGCTGAGGGATAGACCTGCTAACTGGCACCGGAAACGCAAGCGTGAGGATCCGGATGACATCTACGACGAAACAGATCGCCCTTGGAATATCGCACAGCTACGTCCTTTCTACACTTAGCATATTTTTTCCGAGTTACAAACTCTGTAATACTTATACATGATCAATGAAATAAAGCTTATGGTTCACTCTTTGAGTCTTTTACCTCCTTTACTTGTTCATTTTAGATCGTGTATGTTTTTCCGACTAAAACCGCAGAGCTGGATATTTCCGCCTAGGCGTGTATGAAAGTTGTGATTTCCAAAACCGTCTTTTAAGACGTAAGCTTAAGTTTTCTGATTAAGTTGTTATCTGTTGCGAACTCGTGGATTCCTAGTAGCGATTTCCGGCACCTATGCCTGGGGGCTTGTTTCCGCGGTTATGGACGGACTGCCATTGGGCTTCGTCGCCGCCGGCGAGCATTTCCGGCTAAGGTTTTCCGGCTCGCGGAAGGTCAAGCGAGTAAGCCGGAAAACAATGAAGTCAGCACTTGCTTTCCGACATAAAACGAAACATGCAAATAATTCAAAAGGATAGCAGGATAAGTTTTCCGCCCATGCATAATTGTTTCGTCCCTAGATACTTAAGAATTTAAAGTTATATTACAAACCCTCGCTGGGCCAAAATGATGCATTGTCTCTCCCGCAGGAATAAAAGTTTTCACTCCCCCTTGGCCGGAGAAGTCTTGCCCTCTGAGTCTTTCTTCTCGGGGTCTTCGGCCGGAGAAGACACGTCTTCATCACTTTCTTCTTCTTCAGAAGCAGCAGTGCTGGTCTTGGGTTCCTCTTGGGGAGCGTCCTTGGAGCTGGTCCAGGTGTATTGGGTCCCGGATTCCGCAGGTCGCGCCTTCGCGGCGAGCTCTTTCTGAAGTTCCTCTTCCAAGGGCTCGTCGGCGGGAAGAACGACCTTGTCGTAGAATTCATCATGCCGGATCCTGCGCGCGATACGGGTGTCGTAGCCGCTCACTGCATCCAGCAGCGCGCTGACATCCGCATCCGGAGGAACGCCCGTGGTCACTTGATCAAGATCAAGACCCGGGTTATGTGCTAGGCACATGGTCAAGGCCATTGCAGCTGCGCCTCGGGCTGATGATGCTTGCAGATCCGTCACCAGCTCCGGCAGAACATCCATCTTTCCAACAAGCTTGCGAACGTTGCATGTGCGACTCCTCTTGATGGATAAGTTGTAGCATATCTTGCGGGAGGCGGAGATGAGATCTTTGCAATCGTCGCCTGCGAGTTGAAGAAGGTCGTCCCGGGGGAACAAATTCCGGCGCTGCTCCGGATATCCAAGCGGCTCTGCGTAAAGATAATCAGGATATAAGTATGCGGTTTGAGCGCAAAGTAAAAAGTCGGAGAAAATATTTGGGCAAGGTTTGATATCGTACCCAAGATGTTCTCGTTGAGCATGTCCCAGTGATGCTCCGCGGTCTCCATATATTTCCGGAGACCATTGAGCTCTTCTGCTGCCTCTTGATGGTTTATTGTCAGCATTTTTCTTCAGCAACAGCTCGCCCTTTTCCCTGATATGTTCGGAGTTTTTCTCCGCCAGCTGCTTCTCGGCCTGCTCCCTCTTTAGTTCCGCCTCCTTTAATTTCGTTTCCAAATCTTGGTACGAGGAGCGCAGGTTCTCAAGTTCAGATGAGGCTGTAGCAAGGGAAGAGGATGCGCCTATAATAAACATAAGTTAACAACAAAGTTCTAAGTCGGAATATGACTAGTGACGAAGAAGGCGGAAACCAACCTTGGGCGTCCGCCAGTTGCTTGGTCAGTTCCGCATTCTCATCCTTCAGAGTCCGGATATTTTCCGCCTGATTCAGAGTAACGCGGCGCTGAAGCGCAATGTTCTTGTGCAGCTCATAGTGCAGCGCCTGCTGTTCCTGTAAAACATAGACAGAGCAGGAGTAAAAATTCTGCCTGTAAAGTGGTTTTCTCCAAAGCATCATTGCCGGAACGTTTCCGCCATAATGCTTGGGGGCTACTGATCCAATTTAATAATCTCCCGGAAGTAATCTTTCTCTAAGCATCTAAGCGCTAACTACTTTTTGAGTTTCCGCCTACATGCTTGGGGGCTACTGGGGAGTACCTTTTGCTTGCAAATGAGCTGGTCGAAGAACTGGCCGACGTTCTTCTTGAAGTCTTGGATTTCCGATGTCCTGGAGTCAGGTTTCCCCCAGGCGTTGTTCAGCATGGCGTTGAGCAGGTCTTGTTCAAGTTCCCACTTCTCCGCCTCGGACAGCTTGTTGAAAAACTTGGTGGCATACGCCTTGGGGGTGGAAGTGGTGTCAGCCGGATCTCCAAAGTTCTTCGGAAAAATGACCATGTCGCCAGCGCCCTCTCCAGCCTTCTCGGAAGAAGTGACTTCAGTCTCTCCTTGGCCTTGTGCTTCCGCGTCTTCTTGGGCAGGGCCCTTGGCCTTAGGATCTTCTCCGCCCGCATGCTCGCTGCTAACCGGAATTATTTCCGGTGGAGTATTTGCGGCAGGAGGGGGAGATGGATCAGCCTGAGGGGGAGATGGTTGAGGAGTTGGGTGGGAGGCACTCGGCGGAACTGGAGTAGAAGGACCAACAGCCGGAGATTTTTTCATATATTTCGTGATGGGCTCCTGGCTGGTGGTCCGTGTGGCAGTGGTATTCGGATTCCTGCAAACAAGTGAAAGGGTTTAGACAAAAGATATTTTTGCCAAGATAAAGTTGCATCATGTTCGGAAACTTACGGGGCGCCGGGGATGATGGGGCGCGTGCGCTGGCCAGCCGTTGAGAGCATCCTTAGGCGCGCACGCTCCGCTTTCCTTGAGTCTAGCGGAGGTGGTTTTGTCGTCTTGGGCTTCTTGGCGGAGGCCTCGCCGCTAGTTCCGGCTTCAGTGCCGGAAGCCTTGGCGCGGGGACGCTTTGTAGGTCGAGGGGCCGCCTTGCGGGGCGCCTGTTCCTCTTCCTCCTCGTCGTCTTCCGGAGCCTCCTCCGCCGCGTCGCCACTGACGGGGACACGAAGAATGGTGCGGAAGTTTTCCTCCGCCAAAGTGTTGAGCTGGAAGGAAATGAACGAGAGTTAGAGATAACATCAAAAAACTTGCGAAGTTTGAAGCAACGAAAAGAACAAAGCTTACCGGAGGACATTGGTCGTTCGTGTATATATCCTTGATCAGTTCCGGGACCTGTTGGCCCCTCGGAATCTTCACCAGCGTCTTGAACCTTCTCTTCAGAGAGTCAGCCGGAAGATCGTGGCGTGTAACCCGGAGAAGATCGTCCGCCACGGTATAAGCGCACATCAGGCGCGCGTTGTAGCGTAGAGGCTGGATTCTCCGGGAGAACCAGCTAAGAGTGAGCTGGGCTCCGGTCAGTCCGTCGTGGACTAGCCAGGAGATTCTCCGCGCAGCCTTCTCCAGGATAGGGGTCTGGGCGAGCGAAGGGACGAAGCTCCAGCTTGCAAGCTCTTCCGGAGGTTCGTTGACAAACTGGGGCAGACCTTCATGAACATCCGGAACTGAAGCATTCTTCTCATAGAACCATCCGGCGTTCCAGTACCGGACGGATTCGTGCGAGTCGTGAGGAGGGTACATGCGGCTAGGGCGGAGCATAAACGTCATGCTTCCGCAGTTCACCATTGCTTTGTCCTTGGTTTCCTTCTTCACCCGGAAAAAGAATTGCCATAACTTGACATCTGGCCGGATCCCAAGATGCCCTTCGCAGAGAGTCACGAAGTTGGACAGGAGGAGATATGAATTTGGGCAGATGTTGTGAGGCTGAAGCCCGTATGTGTTGAGGACGGAGAGAAAAAACTCCGAACAGGGAAGTGAGAGTCCGCGTTCCACCCAAGCCTTGGTCATAACAATTTCTCCGGCTTCTGGCTTGGGGACGTCGGAATCACGAGTAAAACTCCAATGTGTGGAGATCATGCCCTCGTTCTGGAGCTCTCTAAGCTCCACGTCGGTAGTTGCGCAAGGCCACCACTGACCCCGCTCTCCTTCGCGGATCCGGGCTTTGGACGCCCTCTTGTTTTCCGCCTCTTGCACCTTTGCTGCCATCCGAGCTTGTCCCTCGAGTTCTTCTTGGAGCTCTTGGAGGAAAGGGATCCGACTTGGAGCGGTGCTGGAAGATGCGGAAAAAGGTTGAGCTAGTCTAATGTCGGAAACATATGGTGGCAGGAATGATATGGGATCCGGGCATATGGGTTCTATTTGATTGGGATCCGGGCTACTCGGAGAGCTACCAGTACAATGCGACGATTCGAGTGGCATGCTTCCGGCTGCGCCCATACAAAGTATTTAAGTACCCGGATCACTAAGTCTATCTTCTACACTAGGTTATCTTCTACGAGGCCGGCGCACTTACCGCTAATGGCGCGGTGGCTCGACGGAGCTCCGGTGAAGATGGGGTCGCCGGACTTGAAGAAAACCGACCCACGAGACCACGAATCGGCGGCGGAGGGAAATTCCCGTTCAACCGCAGGAATCTTGGCGCGAGCGGGGTCTTGGTTTGGCGGCGCGTGAAGCTCACCGTGGCGAAGATCGCCGGAATCGAGATCCGTCGGGCGGCGCGGCGCGAGGAGGAAGACGAAGTGGTGAGGAGAGGTGAAAGAATGAATTTTTACCGGGTCGCGGGGTATTTATAGGCCGCGCGCGGAGATTCGGGATCCAGATCCGACGGTGGAAACGGAACGGTCGCACCGTTGGATGGATGACACGTGTTTTAGGTCAAGTGCGGTAAAACGACGTGGAGGTAACTTAACCATGCACTCCCGAAATTTCCGGCTAAAGATTCGCATCTGCAAAAATTTAGCGCGGGAAATGAGGAAGTTGTGCGCGGGAAAAATGGACTTTCCGTTGTTGTGCATGATCTGAAGATGAAGGATTTCCGGAGGAGTGAACCCGGAATCAAGTAAGAAGTTTTGAAGCTCTTCAAGATTCTCTTCGTTTCCGAGCTGTATGGAGTCGGAGGAATGATGAATCTCGGAGAACTTCGGGGGCTACTGTTGTGGGTATACTTTATGGGTATATCAACGGCATGGCCTAGATCCGGCAAGCCCGGGTGGCCCATAGTTGGTGGTGAGGCATGTGGCCCATCGGGCGGCCCAGTTGCTGAAGATCATGAAGGATGAAGTCCAGCCCAGGAACGAGGAGCCGGATCCTAACCGACCTACGAAGGAGGCCGGATCCGTGAAGGCCCATGAAGTATCCGGATCCAGCGTGACCTAGAAGGAAGGCGGATCCTTGACGTACACGGCAAGGCTTTGTACCGTAGTTAGGCAACTTGTATTCCGGCTAGGACTCTCCGTGTAAACCCTAGATCCGTGCGCCTTTATAAGCCGGATCCCGGGAGCCCTAGAGGCACAACCACAACTCATTGTAACAACGCGAAAGCGCCCAGATAATTCCAGACAAGCAGCAGTAGGCCCTGTCATCGTGCAGGTGTTCCGAAGCTGGGTAACTCGCGTACCACCGTCCCGAGAGCACTCCGCCCTATGGCCCCTACTTCTTCTCCCCCTCGTGAGGATCCCTCCTCCGGGGTACCGTCGATTAGGCAACGACAGCGGCGGTTCGCACCGCGGGCCGCGACGGTTCGCACCATGGGCCGCCACGTGGCGCAGTAATACACGCGAGGAAACAGAAAGCCACACGGAGGGGCATACGGATCTGAAGTGGCGACGGGGATCCGCTATGGAGCATTAAATGTGCGCGCGGGAGCCGAAGGGAAGTGACCCCTGACACTGGCTTGTCAGTCACAGTGCGCATGTCACTGACAGGCGCGGGGCCCGAGAAATTCTCGACCTCGCCGAGGAGGCATTTAATGGCTGGAATACCGGAGAATAAGATACCGGGAGATACAACATAAAGATAGAAAACGTAAATCCGGGTAAGGATGCCGGATCTGAGTTAAACGCCGGAATGATTAAACCGGAATCTTCTGGTATGAGAACCTGGCATGGTCTGTAGGATAGAATCCGTCAGACTATACCAGCTTCGGGGACTAATGTTGGGGGGATGACCCCCGGTATGCCAAAGGCATGCCAAACCGGATGGTTTAGGCCATCAAGATACCGGTTTAGTATTTAAGCCGGAGGACAAAGTTGCATATTTGGCTAAGTAGAGCTAAGCCAGTATCCCCAAGAGGGGTATACCGGAACCGGATAAAGAAGATACCGGAAGGAGAGCATGTCGGCACAGCTGGTCAAAGATTCCCTCTGGAGCTAGAAGACAAGGATGAGCTAAGCAAAGTGACTTTAATCGGAGCCCTGGCGCCAAAGAGAAGGGTGACGCTAAAAGAAGCCGGAGGACGTCAGCGTCCCTGATTAAAGAAGACCCCGGCGTCATCCATGATTAAAGTAGCTTTGTAAAGTAGTTTGTCCAGTCAAAGATGCCATTAGGGTTCCTTGCACTGTAAGCCACCCTCTCCCCTATATAAGGAGAGGGGCACAGCCTCTACGGGCGCATCGTGATATGTGATGATATGTGAGTTGCGCTACGATAGAGGAGATTAGAAGAGGAACCTTGTATCCAGAAACCTGTAACCTGGCTAAGATCAATGAAGCAAGCGATCTAGAGCAGAGTTCTTCCTTTTGTCTTTCTTCTTGTTTACCTGCCTTGTGCTGTGTTCTTGAGTAAAGCAACCGGAGGTTCATCCCATCTAGTCGCAAACCCTCCCCCGAATCCTCTAGCGTCCATTCGGCCCCAACTTAAGCCATCCCATGGCATCTGCTCGTTCACCACGACGACACATGAGCTGCCTTATATGAGTGAGATTCATCTGATGTAATCGGTGTTGTGTTTGTTGGGATCCGATGGATTGTTACATTATGATTAGTCTATCTATAAAGTTTGTGAAGTTATTGTTGCTGCAATCTTGTTGTGTTTAATGCTTGTCACTAGGGCCCGAGTGGCATGATCTTAGATTTAAGCTCTATACTTATTGCTTAGATTGTATCTACAAGTTGTTTGCACATGTCTATGTCCGGAACCCGAGGCCCCAGAGTGACAGCAACTGGGATAACTAGAGGGGAAGGCGTAAGTATGAGGATCACATGTTTTCACCAAGTGTTAATGCTTTGCTCCGATGCTCTATTAAAAGGAGTACCTTAATTGCCAGTAGATTCCCTTGAGGCCCGGCTGCCACCGGCTGGTTGGACAAAAGATGTTGTACAAGTTTCTCATTGCGAGCACGTATGACTATATATGGAAAACATGCCTACATGATTAATAATCTTGATGTTCTGTCTTAATGCTATTTCAATCCTATCAATTGCCCAACTGTAATTTGTTCACCCAACGCTTGTTATTGGAGAGTTACCACTAGTGTAGATAGCTGGGAACCCCGGTCCATCTTTCATCATCATATACTCGTTCTACATGTCATTGGAAGTAGTATCAACTATTTTCTGGTGCCATTGCCTACGTATTCTTTATTCTACTTTCTTTGTATTCTTTGTTACTACTGCTCTCATATTACTGCTACTTTCACATCACCCCTGTTACTAGTGCTTTTCCAGGTGCAGCTGAATTGACAACTCAGTTGTTAAGGCTTATAAGTATTCTTTACTTCCCCTTGTGTCGAATCAATAAATTTGGGTTTTACTTCCCTCGCAGACTGTTGCGATCCCCTATACTTGTGGGTTATCACCGACGGGGAACTGCTGGTACCTTGGATGGGCCACTGGCCGGGGAAACATGGCGGCGCCGCCGCCGCCGCGAGCATGGCCCATGCTCATGGCCATGGAGACCTTCCTCGCTTGTTCGTCCTCCGTCTCCAACGCCGCCCTCTTCGCGTTGAGTTTCTTCTCCCTCTCCGCCCTGGCGCTTGTTTCGACCTGTCGCCGGAGCTCGTCCGCCGTCCACTGTGCGTTGGACACACCCGGCGGCCGCTCCTTCTTCGCCCACGACTTCCTTGGCTTCGGCGGCATGGTGGTGGACGAGAAAGAGGAGGAGGAGAATGGAGACGGCTACACAAATCCGGCGGGAGAGAATGGGGATATGCAACCAAACTGGAGGGAAATCGACAGGATTTGGCGGTCCAGTCGCCGACTACGAGGGTCCACACGACTCCTTCGCGCCAAATTCTTTCGTCCGGAGTACACGAGCGCGCCTCGGGGGACCGGGGATGGCGTGGGCTCGCCGGATGGATTAAGGCCCAAATCCGGACGAAATCGAGGAACCGGGGGCGCGACTGGGCCGAATTACGCCGTCCGGATGGGAAAATCGTCGCTCGGGGGGCTCGTCGGGATGCTCTAACTATTATGAATAATACATCTGAAAGTGTTGAAAAATTCTGTAAAAAACCATGTGTACATCCGCATGTTGTATATTTGCGCGTAAAGTTTACGGGGCAAAGATATTTTGTGTGGCGTGTGTAAAGAAGTTTCAAGAAAAACTCTCGCAGATAGCTACTTTAAAGCATCGAAAATTATCTTTCTTTTCTATGCTATATATTTCTTAAAAGTAACTTTCAAGTGCAACATAAAATATCTGGATGTACAGCTCAATATTACTTTCAAAACGTCGAAACATTTTGGGCAGCAGCATCTACTCTTACGTGGCAAAATGGATTTTCTAGATCACCCAACATCGTTTTTCTTTTCTGGATTTGAAACACTGGCGGGATTTGTGCCATTCTGTAAAGAGATCCCCTTCCTCTCGGGTCGTCCCGCTCAGGCGACACCGGAGGATCCCAAACCCTAGCGCCGCCTCCGCCCTTCCTCCTCCCCCCTCCCCCCGCCGCCACCCAAGGAGGACGCTGAATGTGCCTGTACCGTGCCCCCACCCCTCCCCTCTCCACTCCACTACCGCCACCCGAGGATGACACCATGCATGCCCATGCAGGCGTCAGTGAAGGTGGCAGCAAGGCTCTCGTTGCTCTGTCTTGCGGCGGAGGACCTAGGATCTAGGCGGCGGCCCTCCTTGGCTTGGTGACGGCGTCCTACGGGGGTGGCTCTAGCTGTTGTCCTCGGCCTCAAAGGAGGTGGGTGTGGAGCTCCTTCCGTTCCAATATATGAGGTAGTTGCTCCTCACACACACCCTCTCTCCCCCTCCAGCTACTGCTGAAGATGGTAATTATGTCGTATCTGGGGCTTGGGGGTGCTTCGCGGGTTGTTTGGGACATGGGAAACCCTAATATGGCTAGTATAGACTACCAACGTTGACTACCACAACCATCATTATTCCTCCTTGGAGGCGTTGCTGAGACCCCCTCACACACACACTCTCTCTCTTCCCCCTCCAGCTACTGCTGAAGGTGGTAATTCTGTCGGATCTGGGGCTTGGGGGTGCTTCACGGGTTGTCCGGGACAGGGGAAACCCTAATATGGCTAGTCTAGACTACCAGTGTTGACTACCACAACCATCGTTATTCCTCCTTGGAGGCGTTGCTGAGACCCGCTCAATCCACCCATGACCATCTCCCAAATAAAAGTCCAAAATCTCTTCGATTGGGCAGCGTTGACGCGTTGCACCATGATCTCCTTGGAGGCATTGCCTGGGTGATTTGGAGTTTGGGTGGGGGAGCTGAATGTGGGAGCTTTGGGTCTCGTTGGCCACTGCCCTAGCTCTACAGTTGTGTTCGGTGGCTCTTCTGTTGCTCTAGGTTGTGCAAGGGCGCTGGAAGTGCGGCTGGTGTGGTGTGCTCTTCTTGTCATGGTCGTTGTGCTCCGGGCCTACTTTGGATCTCGAATGGAACACCACTCCAGTTGTCGGGTGAGCTTATCTTATGACGCCTCCGAGACAAGGCGAGAGGGTAGGGGCTCTTTTCGGCATGAGAGCATGAAGGTGCTTTTTGGTGCTACCAGTCCCGGGCTATCCTCGTTCAAGACCTCCTTTCTGATCCGGTGAGGTATGGTCTTTGCAAGTAGTGGTGCTTGCTGTTAGCGCAGTGTTGTAAGTTGTTCGTGTGCTCTATTGCATTGTTCGGCTGATGTGTTGTGGTGTGACGTGGAGTGGTGTGGTGTTGTACCAGTGGCCTTTACTAGGCATTTGTTTTTTTTTTGCACAAGCCACACAAATTATTATTTACTTATGAAACTATAAGTGATGACACATAATGTTGAGATATATGGGTCAAAAAAATTCTCCAATTTTTTTAATATTTTGAAATTCGTTTCTGGGTGGATCAAAAATGCATTTCCGCGTGTGTATAGCAAAGTTTGTTTCGTGTCTGCTGGGACTCCCTCCCTGGCACGTAAACTTGGGTCTACACAGATCATCGCAACACTAGTACTAGCGCGCTATCGAGGAGCGTGGCGGAACGGCCCGTGTCGTGTGTCTCGCATCCCAATCCCATGTGCCATTCTTTACAGCTCTACCGAACCCGGTCGGCCACGAGCAGCAGTGCGCGTGAACTGGAGGGAGGGTTGCCATCAGCGGCAGTAACTGACGCGGGCCGCAGTCCCACTGCTTAAACAAATCTGGATTGCATGCATGGGGTAGGTGGCAGGAGGCCCCGAACACAGCCAAAATAAGACACTGCGCTCAATGCAGGGACACAGAGCCCCACAGGAAAAACGGGAAAGCAAAAGGGAAGGGGAAAGCATCTAGCTCTCCTCCGGGATTTCTTTCGTTCGACCCAATCGCTCTCATCAGTCCACCACCGTCGTCTTCAACCGGCCCCATCCCCAGGGGTAGCATGTTCTTTTTTTCCGGCCGCCGGGATAATTTTCCATGAGAGAGAATAACCAGGACCACATGCAGCGTAACCTTACTGACAACGTCTCTTTTACTTCTTGGGACCGTTAGACAACCTTCCAAATGACGCCGGAGTCCAGTGCAATATCGGCTCTCGTTTTCCCACTGCCCACTAAGAGCATCTCCACTCGTCTCCCCACAGAGCCCCACGGCTACTTTTTTTTCATCCGGACGGCGAAAAACGGCCCAGTCAGGTCCCCGGTTCCTCATTTTGGTCCGGATTTGTGTCTATTTTCGTCCGGACTCCCCATGCCATCCTCGGTTTCCCGGGGGTCTCCCGGGGACTCCGGATGAAGCTAAACCAATCGCCCACGCCCACGTGTCTCCTCTTTCGTCCGGATTCCCCGAGCCATCCTCTTTTTCCCCGAGAAACGCCGCTTGGGGAGCACACGACTGGAAAACTACTCCTCCCCACGCCAAATCTTCCTCCAATCCGGACGAAAATTTCGCCGGATTTGGGCGTGGGGAGCGCCAACGAGTGGGGATGCTCTAACACGGCGAATTTGTGACGAGGTTCAAAAAAATTGTGATTGAACTGGATAATCGTGGTTCGTGATGACTGCGAGTAAGTAAAATGCCGTACCTGTTGTCACGTGCTTACAGCATCAAGGGAGCCACATTATCACTCAAACATTCAACATTAAACATAGTTCAACGTAAATAGCAGACATAGAATTCCGAATACCCGACATCGGGCATGGTACCAACTCAAATGACAATCCCACATAGTTTGAACAATCAAATGAATTTATCATTCTTGCGTATTGATGATGCTTGTTTCTTCTTCACAAACCATGCGCCTGTCTCTTTGTTCATAAGGCTAAGATCGGTCTTCACCACACGCGTCTACTCTATGAACATCTTGATCAACTTGTTGTGCCCTTGTGGCCACATCCAACATGGTGGCGGCATCGATGCAAAGCTTCTAGGCTAGAAGGAGGCATCTTGATTGTATGTCATATCCATGAAGTCCTTGAAGCGCTCATCTTTTTTCGACTCTCGAATTTCCCCTGCTTTCACTCGAGTTCTCTTTGCCGAGTATCATCCCTCAATGATTCTTGCCAAGCAATGGTGGATGTCTCAAGCTTCAAGTCCTCCTTGGAAAGCTTCTTTCGTCGGGCCCGATCCGAACACATCCCCAAATCACCACTAGCTTCACCTTCTTCAACATCAATGTAGGTTCAGGGCGGGAGAGGCAGCGACACACATGATTGAGGGAAGGGTCTAGGGAGAAATGGTTGGTGGGAGAGATAGACTACGGTGAGAGGATGACTAGCGGGGCCCGCACATACCAAGTTGGACAACATAGATGGCCCGTCGGCCCCCAAAACAATCCAAACTTTGGGGGCAGGAAGAGGGCACCAGGTGGACAGGGGACAACAAACACATGACGGGGCCGCTATTAATATTGGGCGCAGTTTTGACCCAGGCGGTGTCCGCACATACCATTTCGGATAGATATGGCGGATTTGGGGGCCTCCCTTGGAGATGCTCTTAGAGCTAAGAACATCTCCAATCGTGCCACAGAAAAATCCTCTGTAAAGGGCTATGGGAGTGTCAGATCAAATAACAAGCCCAATAGCGGCAACCAAAATGCGATTTGGGTTCCGCACGACCCAAAACATTGTCTGGTGCCAACCCTAACGCAAAAGGGGCAACCTGGGACACCAGACACAAGGCGTTGCCCCGCCATGTAGGCAGCTGGTAGGCTATCCAACCTTTTCATAAACACAACAGAGGGCCATTAAAAATATAAAAGGCGTGGGTTAGCTTTAAATTGAAGATTTGATGGTTCCCCGCTCGATGAGGTACATGAATCCAACGTGGCGAAAGTAATGCAAACAACGGCCTCCTCGCCTGTCCCGCTTGATATTCGATGAGGCGTGTTCCTTGTACCATGATGGGTACCCTGTCCCTCACGACATGAGGCTCCCGACGAGCTGGAGGCTCAACGTGGGTGGCGTTGGGATACCGACAAAGCCACGACCCTAGATGACACGATGGATGGTGGAGGTGCACACCCGCCGTGAAACCCTCACGCCGCAGTGGGATGGGGCGCTCTGGGCTCCCAGCAACCCGCAACAGTGGATCTTGTTCCTCGGCCAAAGGAGGGAGGTCGAGCTCACCCAGCATGGCGGTGGCCCTGGCATGCAACTAGAACCAGGCGGGAAGCGGGCGGTAGGGGGTGCCTGGGTGCACTTTGGACGACGTAATGCGGCACAATGCCAACGATGGATTGTGCATGTAGGCTCTACCGCCATTGCCGTCGCGCTAGGCACCGTGGAGGACAGCCTCAGTGAATGTCGCCCTTCAGCTCTTCTTTTTTGGCGGCATGGTCCTTTGGATCAGTTGCCAAGTTGTCTCCCTCGACGCCGAACTTCATTTTCCTGAAGAAGAGCACGAGGCATCCTCTCATAGGAGACATCGCCGCATGAGCGGCATTGTCATACACGATGAGGCGCCACCGTGTCGACCTAGCACCCACCTCTGCTTCAACCGTTCGAAGAAGCCGCATGTGAAGGAGTTTGCCCCGTCACCGTTCGAGTCCCCACCTTCAAGCAGGATTTCTTGTGGCAGGTGGCCTCCGTCGTCGACGCCCCCGAAGAAATGTTAGGGCTGACATGGGCGATGACGGACCTAGACGCCTATCGCACACCGCTAGACATCAGCCTCATCTTGTAGGCGGAGGACACAAGCAACCCTGCTTACTGTAAGGGTACATTGCCCCTATGTGTGGTTTTGGTAATTAATGACAACCCCTATGGACTAATGTTTTCATTGAGTTTATATGAAGGAATATTCCATAGGATCTACTTATAGTCCATGTGTTGGATTCAAGTATGGATGCCATGAAGATAAAGATATACCTTGAGTATTGGCATCAAGATCATCGATTTGAAGATATATATGTGATATGATCAAGAAGAAGAAATGAAGATGGAGTTCCTATGTGGAACTCAATATTAGCCATGCTCTATCTTATGTGATAAGCAATGAATAATCAAGATCTTGAGAGCTTGATTCCAAGTGAAGAATTCTTTATACACCTCAAGATAGTATGATAGAGCATGAGAAGATACAAGGTTGACCAATACAAAGAGTGAAGAATAGATTCAAGTTTGGTCAACACATGAAGCATGAAGAATGTGCCACGTGAAGTCACGTCGTATGGTAAGCCTTGTCAATTATGCTTCATGAACTAACCCATCATATATGTGCCCTTGTGTTGTCTATGTAGGTTAGGTATCTTTTCATGGGCATGCATCAAAAGTTAGATCTCATATAGTCCATGAGAGGATGACGTCAAGTGGTGATCGTCATCAAGGTTGAGTTGGGCAAGTTCAAGTTGAGAATCTCAAGAGGATCATATGCTTGAAGCTTGCCGTCCATTTGGTGATAATGGACATGTGAATACGTGCATCAATGGAGCTTCCCCATCATGGTGTATGGGGGACATTTGTGAGTCTTCACGAAGCAACAATAATCAAGTGAGGCATTCCGGCTTGAGTGGAGCTTGAAGAGTTATCATCAAGATCAAGCGGGATGCGCAAGGCAAAGATATGTCCTTGATAGGTTTTCCTTTTACCGGTCTCAAGGTGGTTGATGGGAGACCGGATTATAGGATAGATAGCCGCACTATCAAGAGGGACTTTCGGTTGGGTAACTTGATCACATCGTCTTAGGGAGCTCAATCCTTTGCATACTTTGCATATCTCTATTGCTTCTTGGTGTTTCTCTGTGAGAGGTTCTTGAGCTTGTTGCTAGCTTTACAACAAGCCCAAGTTCATCGAAAACGGAATCTGCATGCATCTTCTATTGCGTTTTTGAGTTTGGACGTCTTCACCGTTTCTTGATGGTGGGAGACTCCCTCTTTCAAAACATCTAAAAATATCCTGTGAGAAGTCTCCATATTTCCAACAAAATTGGTTTTATGTCAATCGGGGTCCGGACACAAAAGTTATCACAGTTTTTGTATAACATGTTTTTCCTGCTAGCCCGGTTTCTCACCTGGCGTGACCGGCCGTCCCACCGGCTGGCCCGGTTCAAACCGGCCCGTGGACTGGTGCCAACCGGGGCCATGTACTGCAAGACACAGAAGTGTCCCGGTCATGTCCCGGTCACAGGCCCGGTTTGGACCGGCCGGGTCCGGCCTGTGGCCCGGTATAACCGGCACCTGGACCGGATAGCCCGGCCCCAGGCCCGGTTGACCGGCCTCCTCGAGTGTGCTGAGCTGAAACTCACCCAACGGTTATATTTCTCCCTAGACTATAAATATGCCTTCTTCCACCTTGGGATGGATAAGTTCTTCCACTCTCTCTCCTCCATTGTTCACTTTGAAGAACTTGCCATCTCTCTTGATTCCCCCATGATTCTTGCTCATTCTTGAGGGATCGAAGAGAGGAGATCTAGATCTACAATCCCCACCAATCCATCTCTCCTCTAAGTGAGGGGAACTCTTTAGATATAGATCTTGGAGTCATTTGTTGATTTCATATTTGTTCTTCCTCTCTAATCTCATCCTAGCATTTGTTGCTTTGGTGGGATTTGAGTGTGAAGGACTTGAACACCCCTAGTGTTCTTACTTTGCATCATTGCATATTGTTGAGCTCTCCACCACGATTAGTTCGAGTGAGAGACCGTGAGCTTGTTACTCTTGGAGGGAGACCTCCTAGTTGGCTTGGCGGTTGGTGCTCCGGTGATCTCTTCAAGGAAGATTGTGAAGAGGCCCGGGCTTCTCCTTCGTGGAGCTTGTGAAGTGGTCTTGGAGCTTGCCATCTCCGGAGTGGAGGAAAAACTAACCATAAGGAAATGGCCATTATCCTCCGTGGGTTTGGCTCGGAGAATAGGGTGAGCCTTCATGGCGTTGAGGAATCCTTCGTGGGACCTCCACCCCTCCAAATGTGACGTATCTTCTTGCAAAGGAAGGGAACACGTGAATACATTCTCGTCTCCGCGTGCCTCGGTTATTTCTATACCCGATCTTACTTTCCTTGTGATAGCCATCGTGCTTGAAGTACATATATCTTGTGCCTATCTTGCTTAGCTCTAATTGTTGTTGTTGCACTTAGGTGAGCCTAGCATATTTAGGGTTTGTGCTTGTAGAATAAACATAGTTTAATTCCGCATTCTTACAAGCCAAATCCGTAAGAGTTTTTAAACGCCTATTCACCCCCCCCCCCCTCTAGGCGACATCTCGTCCTTTCACTTACCTCATTGACCCGCGAGAGGACGAGCACCGACCCAAGCAGCAACATCCCTAGCGCTGGCTTGAAGGGAGGGGAAGTTTGTACATTCGTTAGAGCATCTCCACCGGCGCCCCCGATAGCATTTTGTGGGCCGGCAGCGAAAATGGGATCGCACCGGTGCGCCCCAAACGGCACCGGCCAATTTTGGAGTCCAATAGAATCGCCGGCAACCCCGTACCGGCCCCTTGGCCAAGGGCGCGAATCGGGCGCGCCGACACCTCGCGGCACGTCTGAAAACGAGTGTGGGCTCAGCCTGGCAGCTAGACACACCGTTTTTCCACCTCCTACACACGCCCGAGCCGACTCCCACCCCTCTAGATCGCCACCATCGCTGTCGCCGCCACGCCCACCCTGCTTGCAATAAACACCGCCGACTGTCTAGGAACCGCCGTCCATCGACACGGCCGCCACCCCCTCGACCGGCGGCCGCTGTTTCACCCGGAACAGAGCTCGCCGCCACCGCAATAGTATCGCCCTGCCCGCAAGGTGTTCGTACGATTGTCGCGATGGACAGCGACGACGAGATGATGGTGCACCTGTTCATGGAGGAGCAGAATGCTCAGACCGTTCGGCGGCAACGGTAGCAGCTGATTCTGACGAACATGATGTGCGTTCGCCAGCCTTTCTTCGGTGTGCCTCGGCATGGCGGCTCAAAGCCAGGCAAGAGGAGGAACATCAACCGACATCGTGAAGCCGGTGCAATGCTGCTTGACTCCGACTACTTCAACGACGACGCCACTCATTCGCCGAAATAATTTCGGCGCCGGTTTAGGATGAACAAGGACCTGTTCTTGAAGATTGTCCACGGCGTCAGGGAGTACGACACGTACTTCATGGTCAAGAAAGATTGCACAGTTTGTGGCGTGCGCTGTCTTGCATACGGAGCTCTTCCAGATACAACCAATGACTACCTACGGATTGCAGAGTCGACATGCACAGAGACTCTCTACAAGTTCTGCCGAGCCGTCATAGCGGTGTTTGGTAAAGACTATTTGGGAGCACCAAGAGCAGATGATACAGCTCGGATCCTACAGAAGAATGCAGCAAGACGGTTTCCTGGGATGCTCGGAAGCATTGACTGTATGAATTGGGGCTGGAAGAATTGCCCTTTTGCTTGGCAGTGGATCTACAAGGGGCATACTTGTGAGTGCAGTGTCATTCTTGAGGCGGTGGCAGACCAGGAGTTTTGGATTTGTCATGCATTTTTTTTTGGCATGGCAGGAACAAACAATGATATCAATGTGCTACAACGCTCTCCGGTGTTTGCCAGGCTAGCTGAGGGACAAGCTCCTACCGTGAACTTTGAGTAAACGTCCACGCATACAACAAGGGGTACTATCTAGCTGATGGTATTAACCCGACGTATGCTACATTTGTGAAGACAATTTCCTCTCCATCAAACGAGATGGAAGCCTATTTTGCAACATACCAGGAAGCAACACGCAAGGATGTTGAGCGTGCTTTTGAGGTGTTTCACCAGCGTTTCGCCATTGTCAGGTACCCTGCTCTTATTTGGTCTAAGACACAGATGTGGGAGGTGATGAACGCCTGTGTGATCATCCACAACATGATTATTGAGAGTGAGCGTGACACACCTGTGAAGGATGATCATCCATTTGATTATCAAGGACCACTAGCTGAGGTAGAGCATGTGCCCCAAGAATTTGTTGCTTTTCTTCATATGCACAATGAAATTCGAGATGTAGGTGTCCATGCACAGCTGAAGGCGGATCTAGCTGCGCATTTGTGGGCGAGAAGAGGAGCAGCCAACAATGCATGATTTTTATTTCTATTTATTTGCCTGAACGAATAATTCAAGTACTATTTATTTGTTGAGTTGTACGAATAATTTAAGTACTATTTATTTGTTAGGTTGTATGAATAATTTAAGTACTATTTGTCTGATTGATTGTATGAATAAAATGTGATTGATATGTTGTTTCAAAATATTGTAAAATAAAAAACTTAGAGGCCACAGTTTGAAAGGCGCCAGTGTGGAAACATCATCCCCAAATGGAGAATGCATTGCCGACGGCCCCATACAGCAGTGCCGGTTACTATTTGAAAGCCACCGGTGGAGATGCTCTTAAAGGCTTCCAGTGGTATGCCCAAGACATGCCTCAAGCTCTGCCAAACATGATCAGGGGTATTTGGACTAAAAAAAAATGGAGAAAAATGGAGCTCTTCTCTCCCGTAACACATTGTCCTGAGCAATCACCATATATATGCAGAATGTCATTCAGACGATTACCACTCTGAATGTTGCCACATCAATAGACTATCACCAGCAAAAAAGCAAATGGTTTATCCATGGAGATTTTGTACTCACTCTCCTAGAGCACTTCAATACACTGAAATCTCAATGCCGGAAAGCTACAGCGTAAAAAGGTGTAATGCGTGAGAAACAGCGAATGAGATTGTCTGTTTTTTAACCATCACTTTTACAGTCTTGAACAAACAAACCGTCTTATCCTCGTTTCCTCTGAAAGCACGCCCGACAGCTCTGCGCACCGCCAGGGCTCTACAGCATCCAAAGCTCACCCTCAGCTAATTAAATTATGACTGACAAAGCCGCACATTCATCCGCTAATCCAGCTCGCTCTGTTGTTACACACGTACTGCTACCAGTAATAATCAATCAACAGCCCTTGGGCACGAAGGCAACGCGCTGGCCGTCGCCGTCGAAGACGACCCGGAAGCCCTGCTGCTGGATGTTGCCGATGATGGAGACGCCGCCGTCCGTGCCGGCGAAGGCGAAGCAGAAGGTGCCCTTGGAGTCCACCGGGATGAGGTAGTTCTCCGGTGGCAGCGACGCCTCCGCGCCCCCCGCGAAGTGCATGGACACGGTGGGCACCTTGACCACCTTGCGGCCGCTGAGGTCGTAGCAGGTGTCGAAGAGCGAGAAGCCGCCGGGGGAGAGGCGGAGGCCCGCGGCGGCGGCCCGGAACGCGTCGCGCAGCGCGGAGTAGGCCGGGCGGGCGAGGCGGGTGACGGAGGTGCCGGAGTCCACGATGACGCCGCCGCGGCCGGAGGACGGGTCGAGGCGGAGGTCGGAGTTGGCGACGCCGGGTACGCGCGCGCCGCCCACGCTGATGCCGGCGAGCTGCACGTAGTAGAAGGTCTCCATCCGCGGGTTCTTGACCATCGGGGTGAATGACGAGGCGACGGTGGAGGCGAGCGCGGCGGAGCCGAAGGTGACGGTGGAGGACCGGGAGGAGGCCGGGGTGGCCGAGGAGGTGCGGTCCACGAGGCAGTAGGAGAAGCTGCGGCCGTAGCGGCGTGAGATCTGGGCCGGGAAGGAGAGGCTGCCGCGGCCGAGCCCCAGGAGCCCCGCCGCCGCCACGAAGAGTCCCTCGTTGTCGTGGCCGCACCCCACGGCGACGCGCGCGACGCGGGCGCCGCCGGCGAAGGTGAGCGTCTCGGTGGCGAAGTCCCCCGCGGTGACGGAGCCGTCGCCGTAGGCCACCTGGTAGATGCAGGCCCTGCGGCGCAGGTCGCAGCCGCCGGAGTCGAGGCTGCGGCAGAGCGGCGCGGCGCAGTCGAGCGCGCCGTAGGACTTGGAGCGGCGCGGTTCGAACACGGGGCCGGACTGGTCGTAGCAGCGCCTGCACGGCGCGCACTGCAGCCACACCACGTCGCTGCCGGTGTCGAGCACCATGAGCGCGGGCGTCGCGGGCGTGCCCACCCCGATCTTGGTGAAGTACTCCCCGCTCCCCTGCGCCAGGCCGGACACCACCGGGGCCGAGACGCCGCCGGTGCCGCTGCCACCGCGGGTCGTGTTGGCCGCGCCCGCGGCAGCCGAGATCCCGGACGCTCTCTTCCCGTCCCGCTCCAGGCGGTGCGCGAGCAGCTCGGCCGCGGTGGCGTCCACCGCGAAGTCGTCCCGGTGGACCACGCTGAAACGGACCGTCGAAGCGGCGGCGTCCTCGGCAGTAGCGAGGTTGCCGGCGAAGAGGTCCTTGTCGTCGTCGCGGGCTAGTTCCGACGGGGCGGAAGTACGTTCGGGCGAGAGTGGCGTGGCGAGGAAGGACTGGGTCTGCACGGGCTTGGCGGCGGCATTGGAGGCGGAGGCGGCGAGCAGGATGAGGAGGAGCGCGGAGAGCGAGAGCAAGGGCGGAGGCGCCATGAGCATGTGAGGGGGTGTGAACTGTGAAGTGGGGCGGTGATGCTGTGCCGGAGTGGAACGGAACGGTGGTATAAGAAGGGGATAGCGGGCACCATTAATTACACTGAGATTGATTAAAATATGATTATAGTAGTGGTATGATGCGTAATTATCGAGTGAGTCCGGGCATTTAATGAGATATTGAGATACTCGTTGTTTGGGGGATGTTTCGGTGGGCAGCGGCGGTGCTCCACGAGGTGGCGGTGGAGAGAGAATAAATGTTGCCCTGCGCAGCGGAGTGGACGCTCGGTTTTTGTTGACGAAATTTGACTACACGACGACCCGGTGGTGTGGACACGTCCGTTGCTTGCTGTCGGCGGCGTACGGGCGCTCCAGTGTGATCTCCTTCGCAGCGCGTACAAAACAGCGGGGGCTGCATCTGAGCCGTTCAAGGCGGATCCAACGTCCGGACGCCTGTCCTCTTCATCGTTCCTGGGTCAGAAAAGGCCACATGAATAGTTCTACCAAAGGGAACATTCTCCTTTGGTAAATTCTTCTGAATCAATTACCTACAATGGAAAGAAATTTTTTTTAGAATACACTGTAGGTCCTAAGATATTTATGCCAAGTTAATCCCAGTTTTATGAAAATGCACTTATGAGTCCTAAATGTTTATGGATTGCTCGGACTGAAAACGCATTTTTAAAAGTATTCCGGTGTGTTTTATGTATTGTCAAAATTGCTATAACTTTGATTCCTAAATGTTGGTGGCAGTGATGATTCATCGGCATTTGCTTGTCATCAACGTAAAACTCTGCGAGAGTGGTTTTATTTGGGTGAGGCGTGAAGCTCCTTTTTTTCACTTTTTTTAGGTGCTATGAGACATGTCTTAATGTATATTTCCCAAGGAAAAAAATAGCGGGCTATTTGATTTAGCGGACACCTCGTTCAGAAGCTATTGAAGCTATAGCGGAGCTATAGCGGAAGCTAAACCATTTAGCGGTTTTCTCTATAAAAGCAATATATGTCATAGAAACAGAAAATTGCAGCATACATATCGTGGAAAATAATATTTGTCTTCAGGATTATTGCATTGCTTATAATGTGCTACGGATCTAAACTAGATATGCCAATTCTATCTACATTCCTTATTTCTAAAAAAATACATGTGATGGAATGAAATGGAATTGAATAGGCAGGGAAGTATGTAACAGGAAGGAAAGACGTAGCAGTTCTAGTGTTTGAACAGATAATCAAGCTTCTATATACAAATTATTTTTGGCGATTATTGTGTCTGACAGCTGAAAAAATTCACCGTCGAACAAAGAGTAAATGAAAAAGGAGTAGAAACAATCCAGCCCGAGTTTCGGACGTGGTCGGTCGTCTAGATTCAGCCCGTGACTCCCAAGCCAAGGCATCGTACCCTGGGCGTAGCAGCCCGACGAAAACATGTATTGGGCTTCAAATTCTAGTGTCATGGGACAATTATGTTAGCGGCGCTCTAGCTCCTCTAGCGGCTACACTATTTAGCGGTAATTAGCGGCGCTTTAGCGGACGTAGCGCCTATAGCGGAAGAAACAGGCTTAGCGTCGCGGAAGGATGTCTGAGAAGCTATAGCGGTGCTATAGCGAAGCTATAGCCAGCTATTTTTTCCTTGATATTTCCATAAAACTGACAAAGGCAGTGGCTGCGACCAGAGGTTGGTAATGGCGGAGCGGGTACTCGTTGCGATGAAGACAATGCAACACAGGTTCTCCATGTGTGTCAGGTGTTTTGCGGCTTGCAGCAGTAGCCTTGGCAAGCTAGGTTAGTAGCATAGGTGGGCTGCAATCTTCGTGGTGCCCCTCGAGTAGCGAGCCACGATTTTCATGGTAGAAACCCAAAGTCTGGCCTTCATTTTTTGTACCTGGCAATGACCTTCATGAATGCATTGTTTCGAAAACTCGAGCTTTCTCTGTGGTGAAAACCTAAGATCTTCGATCACACGATAACAACGTTTGTCCATTATTTCATTCTTTGAGTTGTTGCATTTGGTGAATCTCCGCTATAGTGTGAGTGTTGTCTTATGTGGTGGTTAGAGTGTTACTTTTGCGAGTGTTTCAACACCGTGATGAGGTCTTTGTTTCCTTTACTCTCTTTTTATTTCTTTCTTCCTTGATATTTTTAGACATCTAATTGGTGCAGAGGCCATGTGTAATTGATATCTTCACAATATTAATATATTCCTTTTATTGAAAAAACATGAAACTCTCCCATTTTCGCATTAGTTGGACTAACTTTTCTTTTTGAGATGCTTTATTAACTAGTAATAAAGTCACATGCATTAAGGGGGTTGGAGTAAATTACATAAAACAGCAATCCTAATCAGTGGGACTCAGTTGTCGGGGCTTAGTTGGCAGTACATGTGTTGGAGGAGCTGAGGTGGACACGGAACCCACATGTCAGCCCCACATCTTCTTTCCCTGTCTCTTCTTCTTCCTCCTCCTCCTTCCTTTCTCCCTCCGCTCGGCGTTTCTCCTTCTCTCTATAATCCCTTCCCTCCACCTCCATCGATCACGCGTGGCGCACCTTCAGGCGCTCCTCAAGCGCAAGATGCATCCGCCGCCGCTAGGCCACTCGCAGAGGTCGCTGTCATCCTCCAAGGGCTAGTGGGAGCGAAGCACGGATACGGACATCCACATGGCGCCATGCTGTTGGAGGTTGGTGAGCTGCATCGGTGGCGGTGATGGCGCCAACTGCCCACGAGGCCCTACTGCTAGAGGTTGGTGAGCCGTAGTGGCGGCGGCGCAGATCCATCCATGGGGTGTCACCCCTACAGATGGAGATCCACATGGCGCACTGCCGCTGGTCGCTGGAGGTTAGTGAGCTGTACTGGCGGATGTGATGCCGCTCTCCGCCCGCGAGGCCGTGCTGCTAGAGGTTGGTTAGCCGGAGTGGAAGCTGCACGGATCTCTCCATAGGCGTCGCCCTTGCCTCGCTTATCAAGCCTTGATACGCGTACAGCACGCGACCGTTGGGAACCCCAAGAGGAAGGTGTGATGCGTACATCGGCAAGTTTTCCCTCTGTAAGAAACCAAGGTTTATCGAACCAGTAGGAGCCAAGAAGCACGTTGAAGGTTGATGGCGGCGAGATGTAGTGCAGCGCAACACCAGGGATTCCGGCGCCAACGTGGAACCTGCACAACACAACCAAAGTACTTTGCCCCAACGAAACAGTGAGGTTTTCAATCTCACCGGCTTGCTGTAACAAAGGATTAGATGTATAGTGTGGATGATGATTGTTTGCAGAGAACAATAGAACAAGTATTGCAGTAGATTGTATCGATGTAAAGAATGGACCGGGGTCCACAGTTCACTAGAGGTGTCTCTCCCATAAGATAAATAGCATGTTGGGTGAACAAATTACAGTTGGGCAATTAACAAATAGAGAGGGCATGACAATGCACATACATGATATGATGAGTATTGTGAGATTTAATTGGGCATTACGACAAAGTACATAGACCGCTATCCAGCATGCATCTATGCCTAAAAAGTCCACCTTCAGGTTATCATCCGAACCCCTTCCAGTATTAAGTTGCAAACAACAGACAATTGCATTAAGTATGGTGCGTAATGTAATCAATAACTACATCCTCGGACATAGCATCAATGTTTTATCCCTAGTGGCAACAGCACATCCACAACCTTAGAACTTTCTCATCTTGTCCCAGATTTAATGGAGGCATGAACCCACTATCGAGCATAAATACTCCCTCTTGGAGTTAAGAGTAAAAACTTGGCCAGAGCCTCTACTAATAACGGAGAGCATGCAAGATCATAAACAACACATAGGTAATAGATTGATAATCAACATGACATAGTATTCTCTATCCATCGGATCCCAACAAACACAACATATAGCATTACAGATAGATGATCTTGATCATGTTAGGCAGCTCACAAGACCCGACAATGAAGCACAATTAGGAGAAGACGACCATCTAGCTACTGCTATGGACCCATAGTCCAGGGGTGAACTACTCACTCATCACTCCGGAGGCGACCATGGCGGTGAAGAGTCCTCCGGGAGATGATTCCCCTCTCCGGCGAGGTGCCGAGGCGATCTCCTGAATCCCCCGAGATGGGATTGGCGGCGGCGGCGTCTCTGG
The DNA here is from genome assembly GCF_019359855.2 of Lolium perenne. NCBI lineage: Eukaryota > Viridiplantae > Streptophyta > Magnoliopsida > Poales > Poaceae > Lolium > Lolium perenne. Next base: position 185,024,907 of record NC_067246.2, on the reverse strand, counting down.
AAGGTTTTCCGTATCGTGGCTCTCGGTACTGGGGGTTTCGCGACGAAGGCTATAAGTAGGCGGAGGAGATAGGTCAGGGGGCCACACGGGGGCCCCAGACGCTAGGGCCGCGCGGGCCCCCCTTGGGCCGCGCCGCCCTAGTGTGGCGGCGCCCCGTGGCCCCACTTCGTCTCTCCTTCGGTCTTCTAGAAGCTTCGTCGCAAAATAGGCCCCTGGGCGTTGATTTCGTCCAATTCCGAGAATATTTCCTTACTAGGATTTCTGAAACCAAAAACAGCAGAAAACTGCAACTGGCTCTTCGGCATCTCGTTAATAGGTTAGTGCCGGAAAATGCATAAATATGACATAAAGTATGCATAAAACATGTAGATATCATCAATAATGTGGCATGGAACATAAGAAATTATCGATACGTCGGAGACGTATCAGCATCCCCAAGCTTAGTTTCTGCTCGTCCCGAGCAGGTAAACGATAACAAAGATAATTTCTGGAGTGACATGCCATCATAACCTTGATCATACTATTGTAAGCATATGTAATGAATGCAGCGATCAAAACAATGTAAATGACATGAGTAAACAAATGAATCATATAGCAAAGACTTTTCATGATTAGTACTTCAAGACAACCATCAATAAGTCTTGCATAAGAGTTAACTCATAAAGCAATAAATCAAAGTAAAGGTATTGAAGCAACACAAAGGAAGATTAAGTTTCAGCGGTTGCTTTCAACTTGTAACATGTATATCTCATGGATAATTGTCAACATAGAGTAATATAACAAGTACAATATGCAAGTATGTAGGAATCAATGCACAGTTCACACAAGTGTTTGCTTCTTGAGGTGGAGAGAAATAGGTGAACTGACTCAACATAAAAGTAAAAGAAAGGCACTTCGCAGAGGGAAGCATTGATTACTATATTTGTGCTAGAGCTTCGATTTTGAAAACAAGAAACAATTTTGTCAACGGTAGTAATAAAGCATATGTGTTATGTAAATTATATCTTACAAGTTGCAAGCCTCATGCATAGTATACTAATAGTGCCCGCACCTTGTCCTAATTAGCTCGGATTACCTGGATTATCATTGCAATGCATATGATTTAACCAAGTGTCACAAAGGGGTACTTCTATGCCGCATGTACAAAGGTCTAAGGAGAAAGCTCGCATTGGATTTCTCGCTATTGATTATTCTCAACTTAGACATCCATACCGGGACAACATAGACAACAGATAATGGACTCCTCTTTTATGCATAAGCATTCAACAACAGTTAATTTTCTCATATGAGATTGAGGATATTTGTCCAAAACTGAAACTTCCACCATGGATCATGGCTTTAGTTAGCGGCCCAATGTTCTTCTCTAACATTATGCATGCTCTAACCATTCTAGCGGTAAATCTCCCTTACTTCAGACAAGACGAACATGCATAGCAACTCACATGATATTCAACAAAGAGTAGTTGATGGCGTCCCCAGGAACATGGTTATCGCTCAACAAGCAACTTAATAAGAGATAAAGTGCATAAGTACATATTCAATACCACAATAGTTTTTAGGCTATTTGTCCCATGAGCTATATATTGCAAAGGTGAAGGATAGAAATTTTAAAGGTAGCACTCAAGCAATTTACTTTGGAATGGCGGAGAAATACCATGTAGTAGGTAGGTATGGTGGACACAAATGGCATAGTGGTTGGCTCAAGAATTTTGGATGCATGAGAAGTATTCCCTCTCGATACAAGGCTTAGGCTAGCAAGGTTATTTGAAACAAACACAAGGATGAACCGGTGCAGCAAAACTCACATAAAAGACATATTGTAAGCATTATAAGACTCTATACCGTCTTCCTTGTTGTTCAAACCCAATACTAGAAATTATCTAGACCTTAGAGAGACCAATTATGCAAACCAAATTTTAGCAAGCTCTATGTATTTCTTCATTAATAGGTGCAAAGTATATGATGCAAGAGCTTAAACATGAGCACAAAAATTGCCAAGTATCACATTATCCAAGACATTTTACCAATTACTACATGTAGAATTTTCCGTTTCCAACCATATAACAATTTAACGAAGAAGATTCAACCTTCGCCATGAACATTATGAGTAAAGCCTAAGGACATACTTGTCCATATGCAACAGCGGAGCGTGTCTCTCTCCCACACAATGAATGCTAGGATCCATTTTATTCAAACAAAACAAAAAACAAAAACAAACCGACGCTCCAAGCAAAGTACATAAGATGTGATGGAATAAAAATATAGTTTCACTAGAGGAACCTGATAATGTTGTCGATGAAGAAGGGGATGCCTTGGGCATCCCCAAGCTTAGATGCTTGAGTCTTCTTGAAATATGCAGGGGTGAACCACCGGGGCATCCCCAAGCTTAGAGCTTTCACTCTCCTTGATCATAATGTATCATCTCCCTCTCTTGATCCTTGAAAACTTCCTCCACACCAAACTCAAAACAACTCATTAGAGGGTTAGTGCACAATTAAAATTTACATGTTCAGAGGTGACACAATCATTCTTAACACTTCTGGACATTGCACAAAGCTACTGAAAGTCAATGGAATCAAAAAAATCCATCAAGCATAGCAAAACAGGCAATGCGAAATAAAAGGCAGAATCTGTCAAAACAGAACAGTTCGTAAAGACGAATTTCTAAGAGGCACCAGGCTTGCTCAAATGAAAATGATCAAATTGAATGAAAGTTGCGTAAATACCTGAGGATTACTCACGTAAATTTGCATAATTTTTTGAGTTACCTACAGAGAATTAGACCCAGATTCGTGACAGCAAAGAAATCTGTTTCTGCGCAGTAATCCAAATCTAGTATGAACCTTACTATCAACAACTTTACTTGGCACAACAATGCACAAAACTAAGATAAGAAGAGGTTGCTACAGTAGTAAAAACTTCCAAGACTCAAAAATAAAATAAAGGTACTGTAGTAAAAACATGGGTTGTCTCCCATAAGCGCTTTTCTTTAACGCCTTTCAGCTAGGCGCAGAAAGTGTGTATCAAGTATTATCAAGAGATGAAGCATCAACATCATAATTTGTTCTAATGATAGAATCAAAAGGTAACTTCATTCTCTTTCTAGGGAAGTGTTCCATACCTTTCTTGAGAGGAAATTGATATTTAATATTACCTTCCTTCATATCAATGATAGCACCAACAGTTCGAAGAAAAGGTCTTCCCAATATAATGGGAAAAGATGCATTGCATTCAATATCCAAGACAACAAAATCAACGGGGACAAGGTTATTGTTAACGGTAATACGAACATTATCAACTCTCCCCAAAGGTTTTTTTGTAGAATTATCAGCAAGATTAACATCCAAATAACAATTTTTCAATGGTGGCAAGTCAAGCATATTATAGATTTTCTTAGGCATAACGGAAATACTTGCACCAAGATCACATAAAGCATTACAATCAAAGTCATTGACCTTCATCTTAATGATGGGCTCCCAACCATCCTCTAACTTCCTAGGAATAGAAGTTTCGCGATTTAATTTCTCTTCTCTAGCTTTTATGAGAGCATTTGTAATATGTTTTGTGAAAGCCAAATTTATAGCACTAGCATTAGGACTTTTAGCAAGTTTTTGTAAGAACTTTATAACTTCAGAGATATGACAATCATCAAAATGCAAACCATTATGATCTAAAGCAATGGGATCATTGTCCCCAATGTTGGAAAAAAATTCAGCAGTTCTATCACAGGAAGTTTCAGCAGTTTTAGCAGTTTCAGGCAGTTTCTCACGCTTTGCATTACAAGTGGAAACATTGCTAACACCAATTTTTTTTACCATTATTAGTAGGAGGTGCAGCAACATGTGAAGCATTAGCATTACTAGTGGTGGTAATAGTCCAAACTTTAGCTATTTTATCTTCTTTAGCATTTTCTTCTCTTTCCCACCTAGCACGCAATTCGGCCATCAATCTTATATTCTCATTAATTCTAACTTGGATGGCATTTGCTGTAGTAACAATTTTATTATTATGATTTTCATTAGGCATAACTTTCGATTTCAAAAGATCAACATCAGCAGCAAGACTATCAACTTTAGAAGCAAGTATATCAATTTTCTCAAGCTTTTCTTCAACAGATTTGTTAAAAGCAGTTTGTGTACTAATAAATTCTTTAAGCATGGCTTCAAGTCCAGGGGGTGTGTTCCTATTATTGTTGTAATAATTCCCATAAGAATTACCATAGCCGTTGCCATTATTATAAGGATATGGCCTATAGTTGTTACTGGAATTGTTCCGGTAAGCATTGTTGTTGAAATTATTATTTTTAATGTAGTTTACATCAACATGTTCTTCTTGTGCAACCAATGAAGCTAACGGAACATTATTAGGATCAATATTAGTCCTACCATTCACAAGCATAGACATAATAGCATCAATCTTATCACGCAAGGAAGAGGTTTGTTCGACAGAATTTACCTTCTTACCTTGTGGAGCTCTTTCCGTGTGCCATTCAGAGTAATTAATCATCATATTATCAAGGAGCTTTGTTGCTTCACCAAGAGTGATGGACATAAAGGTACCTCCAGCAGCTGAATCCAATAGGTTCCGCGAAGAAAAATTCTGTCCTGCATAAAAGGTTTGGATGATCATCCAAGTAGTCAGTCCATGGGTTGGGCAATTTTTAACCAAAGATTTCATTCTTTCCCATGCTTGTGCAACATGCTCAGTATCCAATTGTTTAAAATTCATTATGCTACTCCTCAAAGATATAATTTTAGCAGGGGGATAATATCTACCAATAAAAGCATCCTTGCATTTAGTCCATGAATCAATACTATTCTTAGGCAGAGATAGCAACCAATCTTTAGCTCTTCCTCTTAATGAGAAAGGGAACAATTTTAATTTTATAATGTCGCCATCTACATCTTTATACTTTTGCATTTCACATAATTCAACAAAGTTATTGAGATGGGCAGCAGCATCATCAGAACTAACACCAGAAAATTGCTCTCGCATAACAAGATTTAGTAGAGCAGGTTTAATTTCAAAGAATTCTGCTGTAGTAGCAGGTGGAGCAATAGGTGTGCATAAGAAATCATTATTATTTGTGGTTGTGAAGTCACACAACTTAGTATTTTCAGGAGTACCCATTTTAGCAACAGTAAATAAAGCAAACTAGATAAAGTAAATGCAAGTAACTAATTTTTTTGTGTTTTTGATATAGCAAACAAGATAACAAATAAAGTAAAACTAGCAACTAATTTTTTTGTGTTTTGATTTAGTGCAGCAAACAAAGTAGTAAATAAAATAAAGCAAGACAAAAACAAAGTAAAGAGATTGGATTGTGGAGACTCCCCTTGCAGCGTGTCTTGATCTCCCCGGCAACGGCGCCAGAAAACAGTCTTGATACTCGTACAGCACGCGACCGTTGGGAACCCCAAGAGGAAGGTGTGATGCGTACAGCGGCAAGTTTTCCCTCAGTAAGAAACCAAGGTTTATCGAACCAGTAGGAGCCAAGAAGCACGTTGAAGGTTGATGGCGGCGAGATGTAGTGCGGCGCAACACCAGGGATTCCGGCGCCAACGTGGAACCTGCACAACACAACCAAAGTACTTTGCCCCAACGAAACAGTGAGGTTGTCAATCTCACCGGCTTGCTGTAACAAAGGATTAGATGTATAGTGTGGATGATGATTGTTTGCAGAGAACAGTAGAATAAGTATTGCAGTAGATTGTATCGATGTAAAGAATGGACCAGGGTCCACAGTTCACTAGAGGTGTCTCTCCCATAAGATAAATAGCATGTTGGGTGAACAAATTACAGTTGGGCAATTGACAAATAGAGAGGGCATGACAATGCACATACATGATATGATGAGTATTGTGAGATTTAATTGGGCATTACGACAAAGTACATAGACCGCTATCCAGCATGCATCTATGCCTAAAAGTCCACCTTCGGGTTATCATCCGAACCCCTTCCGGTATTAAGTTGCAAACAATGAGACAATTGCATTAAGTATGGTGCGTAATGTAATCAATAACTACATCCTCGGACATAGCATCAATGTTTTATCCCTAGTGGCAACAGCACATCCACAATCTTAGAACTTTCTCATCCTTGTCCCAGATTTAATGGAGGCATGAACCCACTATCGAGCATAAATACTCCCTCTTGGAGTTAAGAGTAAAAACTTGGCCAGAGCCTCTACTAATAACGGAGAGCATGCAAGATCATAAACAACACATAGGTAATAGATTGATAATCAACATGACATAGTATTCTCTATCCATCGGATCCCAACAAACACAACATATAGCATTACAGATAGATGATCGTGATCATGTTAGGCAGCTCACAAGACCCGACAATGAAGCACAATTAGGAGAAGACGACCATCTAGCTACTGCTATGGACCCATAGTCCAGGGGTGAACTACTCACTCATCACTCCGGAGGCGACCATGGCGGTGAAGAGTCCTCCGGGAGATGATTCCCCTCTCCGGCAGGGTGCCGGAGGCGATCTCCTGAATCCCCCGAGATGGGATTGGCGGCGGCGGCGTCTCTGGAAGGTTTTCCGTATCGTGGCTCTCGGTACTGGGGGTTTCGCGACGAAGGCTATAAGTAGGCGGAGGAGATAGGTCAGGGGGCCACACGGGGGCCCCACACACTAGGGCCGCGCGGGCCCCCCTTGGGCCGCGCCGCCCTAGTGTGGCGGCGCCCCGTGGCCCCACTTCGTCTCTCCTTCGGTCTTCTGGAAGCTTCGTGGCAAAATAGGCCCCTGGGCGTTGATTTCGTCCAATTCCGAGAATATTTCCTTACTAGGATTTCTGAAACCAAAAACAGCAGAAAACTGCAACTGGCTCTTCGGCATCTCGTTAATAGGTTAGTGCCGGAAAATGCATAAATATGACATAAAGTATGCATAAAACATGTAGATATCATCAATAATGTGGCATGGAACATAAGAAATTATCGATACGTCGGAGACGTATCAAGCCTCCAAGGACAATGGGGTTAGCTTGCGAGGGCTTTGTCCGTGTGGTGAGGTGGAGGAGGAGGCCATCGTGGTGCCAGATGCCGGCGAGGTAGGACAAAGAGCAGAGCACGGCGACGGCTACAAGCTGGTGGCGGGAGGACCTCGAGGTGAGGCGGCGACAGAGTTCATCGGCGCTCCGTGTGGGGTGGGATTTGATAGGAGAGAGAGGGGAAAAGTCTAGCATGTCAACGTGGCTGTTTTTGTTTTTTAGATCAACATGGACTTCCCTAGTTCATTGATTTTTTCAAATGGGGATATACCCCGACTTCTGCATCATGGTGATGCACACGGCTTTTTATTAAGTTCAAATTTGGTAGTGCTTACAACTCAAGCATCGCCAAGAATTGATACAAAAATCAACCAGCGAAAAAAGCATGACATACTATGACTACACATCAACATAGCCTCCTAGTATGACGCCAGCCATCCTGGCACAAGATATCCTGAGCGACCATCTGGAGACGTGTGCATCCAGAAACAATGGCATCCCGTTGTCTCTCCGGCGAAAGGAGAGCCCAAAGCTGGACCCAACTGCGGTGACCCAGCATACCAATGCATGTTGTAGTATACAAGTCGTTTATATGATCTTCATGAAGGGACTTCTTCACAAATATCACATCCCTCAGAGTGGTACAACAGAAACATTGCAGGTCATAATACTCGAGATTATATTACAATCATAGACTTAACAAGTTGGTATTCCCACAGGTCCGATGAGAACACCCTAAGATACTACTAAAGTTTATTTCAAACCAGCATAAAGATTAAACTGAGCTCAGCAACTTATTTAGGTAAGCTACTACGCTGCTCGGCTCTAAGATACTAGGGTATGACACTACTCCACATCATTGTTATCGGCCCCGTAGACTATCCCATAGTCCACGCCTTTCACTCCTCCGGACAGATCTGGTTCCTCGTAGACCAGCTCGTAATCTCCTTTCGATGCTCCGTCGGTGGCCTCCACTTCATTTTCACAGTCTAGCAAGGGTGTCGAAAGAAAGTGAGTACATAGGTACTCAGCAAGCTCAAAAGGAAAAAAATGTGTTTGATGCCCTAGTTACGACCATTGATCAGAAAATCTCAGGTTGCATGTTTCGAAAACATTTCTTCAAAAGGTTTATTTTATTCTGAAAACTATGCCCGTCAGTCTTTGATACGTCTCCAACGTATCGATAATTTCTTATGTTCCATGCCACTTTATTGATGACACCTACATGTTTTATGCATACTTTATGTCATATTTATGCATTTTCCGGCACTAACCTATTAACGAGATGCCGAAGAGCCGATTCTTTGTTTTCTGCTGTTTTTGGTTTCAGAAATCCTAGTAAGGAAATATTCTCGGAATTGGACGAAATCAACGCCCAGGGGCCTATTTTTCCACGAAGCTTCCAGAAGTCCGAAGAGGAGACGAAGTGGGGCCACGGGGCGCCGCCACAGTAGGGCGGCGTGGCCTACAGGGGGCCCGCGCGGCCCTGTTGTGTGGGGCCCCCGTGACGCCTCTTGACCTGCCCTTCCGCCTACTTAAAGCCTTCGTCGCGAAACCCCCAGTACCGAGAGCCACGATACGGAAAACCTTCCAGAGACGCCGTCGCCGCCAATCCCATCTCGGGGGATTCAGGAGATCGCCTCCGGCACCCTGCCGGAGAGGGGAATCATCTCCCGGAGGACTCTTCACCGCCATGGTCGCCTCCGGAGTGATGAGTGAGTAGTTTACCCCTGGACTATGGGTCCATAGCAGTAGCTAGATGGTCGTCTTCTCCTAATTGTGCTTCATTGTTGGACCTTGTGAGCTGCCTAACATGATCAAGATCATCTATCTGTAATGCTATATGTTGTGTTTTTTGGGATCCGATGAATAGAGAATACTATGTTATGTTGATTATCAATCTATTATCTATGTGTTGTTTATGATCTTGCATGCTCTCCGTTACTAGTAGAGGCTCTGGCCAAGTTTTTGCTTGTAACTCCAAGAGGGAGTATTTATGCTCGATAGTGGGTTCATGCCTCCATTAAATCTGGGACAGTGATAGAAAGTTCTAAGGTGTGTGGATGTGTTGTTGCCACTAGGGATAAAACATCGATGCTATGTCTAAGGATGTAGTTGTTGATTACATTACGCACCATACTTAATGCAATTGTCTGTTGTTTGCAACTTAATACTGGAAGGGGTTTGGATGATAACCTGAAGGTGGACTTTTTAGGCATAGATGCATGCTGGATAGCGGTCTATGTACTTTGTCGTAATGCCCAATTAAATCTCACAATACTCATCATATCATGTATGTGCATGGTCATGCCCTCTTTATTTGTCAATTGTCCAACTGTAATTTGTTCACCCAACATGCTAATTATCTTATGGGAGAGACACCACTAGTGAACTGTGGACCCCGATCCATTCTTTTAATCGAATACAATCTACTGCAATACTTGTTCTACTGTTTTCTGCAAACAATCATCATCCACACTATACATCTAATCCTTTGTTACAGCAAGCCGGTGAGATTGACAACCTCATTGTCACGTTGGGGCAAAGTAATTTGGTTGTGTTGTGCAGGTTTGATGCGTCTCCGACGTATCGATAATTTCTTATGTTCCATGCCACATTATTGATGATATCTACATGTTTTATGCATACTTTATGTCATATTTATGCATTTTCTGGAACTAACCTATTAACAAGATGCCGAAGAGCCAGTTGCTGTTTTCTGCTGTTTTTGGTTTCAGAAATCCTAGTAAGGAAATATTCTCGGAATTGGACGAAATCAACGCCCAGGGGCCTATTTTCACACGAAGCTTCCAGAAGACCGGAGAGTCAACGAAGTGGGGCCACGAGGTGGCCAGGAGGTAGGGCGGCGTGGCCCCACCCTTGGCCGCACCGACCTGTCTCCTGGGCCCCTCGTGACGCCCCTTGATCTGCCCTTCCGCCTACAAATAGCCTTCGTTGCGAAACCCCCAGTACCGAGAGCCACGATACGGAAAACCTTCCAGAGACGCCGCCGCCGCCAATCCCATCTCGGGGGATTCAGGAGATCGCCTCCGGCACCCTGCCGGAGAGGGGAATCATCTCCCAGAGGACTCTACGCCGCCATGGTCGCCTCCGGAGTGATGAGTGAGTAGTCTACCCCTGGACTATGGGTCCATAGCAGTAGCTAGATGGTTGTCTTCTCCTCATTGTGCTTAATTGTCGGGTCTTGTGAGCTGCCGAACATGATCAAGATCATCTATCTGTAATGCTATATGTTGTGTTTGTTGGGATCCGATGAATAGAGAATACCATGTTAGGTTGATTATCAATTTATATCTATGTGTTGTTTATGATCTTGCATGCTCTCCGTTATTAGTAGATGCTCTGGCCAAGTTGATGCTAGTAACTCCAAGAGGGGGTATTTATGCTCGATAGTGGGTTCATGTCTCCGTGAATCTGGGGGAGTGACAAGAACCCCTAAGGTTATGGATGTGCTGTTGCCACTAGGGATAAAACATTGATGCTATGTCCGAGGATGTAGTTATTGATTACATTACGCGCAATACTTAATGCAATTGTCTGTTGTTAGCAACTTAATACTGGAAGGGGTTCGGATGATAACCTGAAGGTGGACTTTTTAGGCATAGATGCATGCTGGATAGCGGTCTATGTACTTTGTCGTAATGCCCAATTAAATCTCACTATACTCATCATAATATGTATGTGCATGGTCATGCCCTCTCTATTTGTCAATTGCCCAACTGTAATTTGTTCACCCAACATGCTGTTTATCTTATGGGAGAGACACCTCTAGTGAACTGTGGACCCCGGTCCAATTCTCTATACTGAAATACAATCTACTGCAATACTTGTTCTACTGTTCTCTGCAAACAATCATCATCCACACTATACATCTAATCCTTTGTTACAGCAAGCCGGTGAGATTGACAACCTCGCTGTTTCGTTGGGGCAAAGTACTTGGTTTGTGTTGTGCAGGTTCCACGTTGGCGCCGGAATCCCTGGTGTTGCGCCGCACTACATCTCGCCGCCATCAACCTTCAACGTGCTTCTTGGCTCCTGCTGGTTCGATAAACCTTGGTTTCATACTGAGGGAAAACTTGCCGCTGTACGCATCACACCTTCCTCTTGGGGTTCCCAACGGACGCGTGATGTACGCGTATCAAGCTCTTTTTCTGGCGCCGTTGCCGGGGATCTGAAGAAAAGTTACCCGACAAAGATCTCTGACTCCCACGTCAACTACACGCCAGCAGCTCTTTTTCTGGCGCCGTTGCCGGGGAGATCAAGACACGCTGCAAGGCGAGTCTCCACATCCCAATCTCTTTACTTTGTTTTTGTCTTGCTTAGTTTTATTTACTACTTTGTTTGCTGCACTAAATCAAAATACAAAAAAATTAGTTGCTAGTTTTACTTTATTTACTATCTTGTTTGCTATATCAAAAACACCAAAAAAAATTAGTTACTCGCATCTACTTCATTTTTATTATCATGACTAGTCCCGTAGTTGTTACTCTATCACCTGAGGAATCAATCTTCACTTTTAAACAAGGAGGTGAAGAGAATTTTAAAGAAGCTTGGTCTAGAATTTTTGATTCTTATAGTAAAACTGAACCTAAAATGACCTTAAGTTTGCTTCTTAGTAACTTTTATTTTGGGCTTATTCTTCGCTATAGATATGCCTTAGATGCTGTAGTGGGAGGAGATTTCCTTCATTGTGATGGGGATCAAGCTTTTAATGCCATAAGGAAATTGATTACATCATTTAGCTCCGATAATAATTTTGATCCATCTCATGCTAGCATGCATAATAGATTAAACACTATTGAAACAAATATATCCTGTTTAAAAGAAGTGTATAACCAAATTCGCGAATACTATGATTATGTTCCATTAAGCTTCGAACCTTCAATGTGGGTGCCTACCGTTAAAGCTACTATTGATGGTGAAACTTTTCCTGCGCGTTGTGATATTATGTCTGAGTTTTGCCTTATGCCTAAAAGTATTTATGAATCTTTGACACTCTGGGAACTTACTGAAGGGGGAGAAGAAGTAACTCTTACGGATAACTCTATTATAATTCCTAAGGGTATAGCTGAAGGTGTTTTCAAAACCTTTCTTGGAAGGACGGTATCCACTGATTATCTCGTTATTGAATGTGTAGGGACAGGACAAATCACGCTTGGAAGATCCCTGCTGAAACTTATGGGAGCAGTCATAGATGTTGGGAAAGGCACTCTAAATTTTACCTCTACACCCGGATGCGGTCATGTATTCCCTAGACCAAAGAGTAGGAATAAGAGTAAGAAGGGTAAGAGCAACACCCCTGGTAAGAATTTCAACGCATCATCTCTTGATAACACTTGATATACACTTTCTGCGCCTAGCTGAAAGGCGTTAAAGAAAAGCGCTTATGGGAGACAACCCATGTTTTTACTACAGTACTTTGTTTCTATTTTGTGTCTTGGAAGTTGTTTACTACTGTAGCAACCCCTCATTATCTTAGTTTAGTGTTTTGTTGTGCCAAGTAAAGTCGTTGATAGTAAGGTTCATACTAGATTTGGATTACTGCGCAGAAACAGATTTTTTTGCTGTCACGAATCTGGGCCTAATTCTCTGTAGGTAACTCAGAAAATTAAGCCAATTTACGTGAGTGATCCTCAGATATGTACGAAACTTTCATTCAATTTGAGCATTTTCATTTGAGCAAGTCCGGTGCCTCAATAAAATTCATCATTACGAACTGTTCTGTTTTGACAGATTCTGCCTTTTATTTCGCATTGCCTATTTTGCTATGTTTGATGGATATTTCGATTCCATTGACTTTCAGTAGCTTTGTGCAATGTCCAGAAGTGTTAAGAATGATTATGTCACCTATGAACATATATATTTTGATTGTGCACTAACCCTCTAATGAGTTGTTTTGAGTTTGGTGTGGAGGAAGTTTTCAAGGATCAAGAGAGGGAGATGATACAACATGATCAAGGAGAGTGAAAGCTCTAAGCTTGGGGATGCTCCGGTGGTTCACCCCTGCATATATCAAGAAGACTCAAGCATCTAAGCTTGGGGATGCCCAAGGCATCCCCTTCTTCATCGACAACATTATCAGGTTCCTCCCCTGAAACTATATTTTTATTCCATCACATCTTATGTGCTTTGCTTGGAGCGTCGGTTTGTTTTTGTTTTTGTTTTGTTTAAATAAAATGGATCCTAGCATTCATTGTGTGGGAGAGAGACACGCTCCGCTGTTGCATATGGACAAATATGTCCTTAGGCTTTACTCATAGTATTCATGGCGAAGTTTCTTCTTCGTTAAATTGTTATATGGTTGGAAGTGGAAAATGCTACATGTAGTAATTGCTATAATGTCTTGGATAATGTGATACTTGGCAATTGTTGTGCTCATGTTTAAGCTCTTGCATCATATACTTTGCACCTATTAATGAAGAAATACATAGAGCATGCTAAAATTTGGTTTGCATATTTGGTCTCTCTAAGGTCTAGATAATTTCTAGTATTGAGTTTGAACAACAAGGAAGACGGTGTAAAGTCTTATAATGTTTACAATATGTCTTTTATGTGAGTTTTGCTGCACCGTTTCATCCTTGTGTTTGTTTCAAATAGCCTTGCTAGCCTAAACCTTGTATCGAGAGGGAATACTTCTCATGCATCCAAAATACTTGAGCCAACCACTATGCCGTTTGTGTCCACCATACCTACCTACTACATGGTATTTCTCCGCCATTCCAAAGTAAATTGCTTGAGTGCTACCTTTAAATTTATATCCTCTACCTTTACAATATATAGCTCATGGGACAAATAGCCTAAAAACTATTGTGGTATTGAATATGTACTTATGCACTTTATCTCTTATTAAGTTGCTTGTTGTGCGATAACCATGTTCCTGGGGACGCCATCAACTACTCTTTGTTGAATATCATGTGAGTTGCTACGCATGTTCGTCTTGTCTGAAGTAAGGGAGATTTACCACCTTTATGGTTAGAGCATGCATATTGTTAGAGAAGAACATTGGGCCGCTAACTAAAGCCATGATCCATGGTGGAAGTTTCAGTTTTGGACATATATCCTCAATCTCATATGAGAAAATTAATTGTTGCTACATGCTTATGCATTAAGAGGAGTCCATTATCTGTTGTCTATGTTGTCCCGGTATGGATGTCTAAGTTGAGAATAACCAATAGCGAGAAATCCAATGCGAGCTTTCTCCTTAGACCTTTGTACAGGCGGCATAGAGGTACCCCTTTGTGACACTTGGTTAAAACATGTGCATTGCGATAATCCCGGTAATCCAAGCTAATTAGGACAAGGTGCGGGCACTATTAGTATACTACGCATGAGGCTTGCAACTTGTAGGATATAATTTACATGATACATATGCTTTATTACTACCGTTGACAAAATTGTTTCTTGTTTTCAAAACCAAAGCTCTAGCACAAATATAGCAATCGATGCTTTCCTCTTTGAAGGACCATTCTTTTACTTTTATTGTTGAGTCAGTTCACCTATCTCTCTCCACCTCAAGAAGCAAACACTTGTGTGAACTGTGCATTGATTCCTACATACTTGCATATTGCACTTGTTATATTACTTTACATTGACAATATCCATGAGATATACATGTTATAAGTTGAAAGCAACCGCTGAAACTTCATCTTCCTTTGTGTTGCTTCAATGCCTTTACTTTGAATTATTACTTTATGAGTTAACTTTTATGCAAGACTTATTGATGCTTGTCTTGAAGTACTATTCATGAAAAGTCTTTGCTATATGATTCATTTGTTTACTCATGTCATTTACATTGTTTTGATCGCTGCATTCATTACATATGCTTACAATAGTATGATCAAGGCTATGATGGCATGTCACTCCAGAAATTATCTTTGTTTATCGTTTACCTGCTCGGGACGAGCAGAAACTAAGCTTGGGGATGCTGATACGTCTCCGACGTATCGATAATTTCTTATGTTCCATGCCACATTATTGATGATATCTACATGTTTTATGCATACTTTATGTCATATTTATGCATTTTCTGGAACTAACCTATTAACAAGATGCCGAAGAGCCGATTCTTTGTTTCTGCTGTTTTTGGTTTCAGAAATCCTAGTAAGGAAATATTCTCGGAATTGGACGAAATCAACGCCCAGGGGCCTATTTTCACACGAAGCTTCAAGAAGACCGGAGAGTCAACGAAGTGGGGCCACGAGGTGGCCAGGAGGTAGGGCGGCGCGGCCCCACCCTTGGCCGCGCCGACCTGTCTCCTGGGCCCCTCGTGACGCCCCTTGACCTGCCCTTCCGCCTACAAATAGCCTTCGTTGCGAAACCCCCAGTACCGAGAGCCACGATAAGGAAAACCTTCCAGAGACGCCGCCGCCGCCAATCCCATCTCGGGGGATTCAGGAGATCGCCTCCGGCACCCTGCCGGAGAGGGGAATCATCTCCCGGAGGACTCTACGCCGCCATGGTCGCCTCCGGAGTGATGAGTGAGTAGTCTACCCCTGGACTATGGGTCCATAGCAGTAGCTAGATGGTTGTCTTCTCCTCATTGTGCTTAATTGTCGGGTCTTGTGAGCTGCCGAACATGATCAAGATCATCTATCTGTAATGCTATATGTTGTGTTTGTTGGGATCCGATGAATAGAGAATACCATGTTATGTTGATTATCAATTTATATCTATGTGTTGTTTATGATCTTGCATGCTCTCCGTTATTAGTAGATGCTCTGGCCAAGTTGATGCTAGTAACTCCAAGAGGGGGTATTTATGCTCGATAGTGGGTTCATGTCTCCGTGAATCTGGGGGAGTGACAATAACCCCTAAGGTTATGGATGTGTTGTTGCCACTATGGATAAAACATTGATGCTATGTCCGAGGATGTAGTTATTGATTACATTATGCGCAATACTTAATGCAATTGTCTGTTGTTAGCAACTTAATACTGGAAGGGGTTCGGATGATAACCTGAAGGTGGACTTTTTAGGCATAGATGCATGCTGGATAGCGGTCTATGTACTTTGTCGTAATGCCCAATTAAATCTCACTATACTCATCATAATATGTATGTGCATGGTCATGCCCTCTCTATTTGTCAATTGCCCAACTGTAATTTGTTCACCCAACATGCTGTTTATCTTATGGGAGAGACACCTCTAGTGAACTGTGGACCCCGGTCCAATTCTCTATACTGAAATACAATCTACTGCAATACTTGTTCTACTGTTCTCTGCAAACAATCATCATCCACACTATACATCTAATCCTTTGTTACAGCAAGCCGGTGAGACTGACAACCTCGCTGTTTCGTTGGGGCAAAGTACTTGGTTTGTGTTGTGCAGGTTCCACGTTGGCGCCGGAATCTCTGGTGTTGCGCCACACTACATCTCGCCGCCATCAACCTTCAACGTGCTTCTTGGCTCCTACTGGTTCGATAAACCTTGGTTTCATACTGAGGGAAAACTTGCCGCTGTACGCATCACACCTTCCTCTTGGGGTTCCCAACGGACGCGTGCTGTACGCGTATCAAGGTTCCACGTTGGCGCCGGAATCCCTGGTGTTGCGCCGCACTACACTCCGCCGCCATCAACCTTCAACGTGCTTCTTGGCTCCTACTGGTTCGATAAACCTTGGTTTCTTACTGAGGGAAAACTTGCCGCTGTACGCATCACACTTTCCTCTTGGGGTTCCCAACGGACGCATGCTGTACGCGTATCAAGCTCTTTTTCTGGCGCCGTTGCCGGGGAGATCAAGACACGCTGCAAGGGGAGTCTCCACCTCCAATCTCTTTACTTTGTTTTTGTCTTGTTTTATTTTATTTAGTACTTTGTTTGCTGCACTAAATCAAAACACAAAAAAATTAGTTGCTAGTTTTACTTTACTTGCTATTTTGTTTGCTATATTAAAAACACAAAAAAATTAGTTACTTGCATTTACTTTATCTAGTTTGCTTTATTTACTGTTGCTAAAATGGGTACTCCTGAAAATACTAAGTTGTGTGACTTCACAACCACGAATAATAATGATTTCTTATGCACACCTATTGCTCCACCTGCTACTACAGCGGAATTCTTTGAAATTAAACCTGCTTTACTGAATCTTGTTATGAGAGAGCAATTTTCTGGTGTTAATTCTGATGATGCTGCTGCCCATCTCAATAATTTTGTTGAATTATGTGAAATGCAAAAGTATAAGGATGTAGATGGTGACATTATAAAATTAAAATTGTTTCCTTTCTTATTAAGAGGAAGAGCTAAAAATTGGTTGCTATCTCTGCCTAAGAATAGTATTGATTCATGGACTAAATGCAAGGATGCTTTTATTGGTAGATATTATCCTCCTGCTAAAATTATATCTTTGAAAAGTAGCATAATGAATTTTAAACAATTGGATAATGAGCATGTTGCCCAAGCATGGGAAAGAATGAAATCTTTGGTTAAAAATTGCCCAACCCATGGACTGACTACTTGGATGATCATCCAAACCTTTTATGCAGGACTGAATTTTTCTTCACGGAACCTATTGGATTCAGCTGCTGGAGGTACCTTTATGTCCATCACTCTAGGTGACGCAGCAAAGCTTCTTGATAATATGATGATTAATTACTCTGAATGGCACACGGAAAGAGCTCCACAAGGTAAGAAGGTAAATTCTGTCGAAGAAACCTCTTCCTTGAGTGATAAGATTGATGCTATTATGTCTATGCTTGTGAATGGTAGGACGAATGTTGATCCTAATAATGTTCCGTTAGCTTCATTGGTTGCTCAAGAAGAACATGTTGATGTAAACTGCATTAAAAATAATAATTTCAACAACAATGCTTACCGGAACAATTCTAGTAACAACTATAGGCCATATCCTTATAATAATGGCAACGGCTATGGTAATTCTTATGGGAATTCTTACAACAATAATAGGAATTCACCCCCTGGATTTGAAGCCATGCTTAAAGAATTTATTAGTACACAAACTGCTTTTAACAAATCTGTTGAAGAAAAGCTTGGGAAAATTGATATACTTGCTTCTAAAGTCGATAGTCTTGCTGCTGATGTTGATCTTTTGAAATGGAAATTTATGCCTAATGAAAATAATAAAATAATATTGTTACTACAGCAAATGCCATCCAAGTTAGAATTAATGAGAATATAAGATTGATGGCCGAATTGCGAGCTAGGTGGGAAAAAGAAGAAAATGCTAAAGAAAATAATATAGCTAAAGTTTGGACTATTACCACCACTAGTAATGCTAATGCTCCACATGTTGCTGCACCTCCTATAATTAATGGTAAAATAATTGGTGTTGGCAATGTTTCCACTTCTAATGCAAAGCGTGAAAAACTGCCTGAAACTGCTGAAACTGCCTGTGATAAAACAGCTGAAATTTTTTCCAACATTGGGGATAATGACCCCATTGCTTTAGATTATAATGGTTTGGATTTTGATGATTGCCACATCTCTGAAGTTATAAAGTTCTTACAAAAACTTGCTAAGAGTCCTAATGCTAGTGCTATAAATTTGGCTTTCACAAAACATATTACAAATGCTCTCATAAAAGCTAGAGAAGAGAAATTAAATCGCGAAACTTCTATTCCTAGGAAGTTAGAGGATGGTTGGGAGCCCATCATTAAGATGAAGGTCAATGACTTTGATTGTAATGCTTTATGTGATCTTGGTGCAAGTATTTCCGTTATGCCTAGAAAAATCTATAATATGCTTGACTTGCCACCATTGAAAAATTGTTATTTGGATGTTAATCTTGCTGATAACTCTACAAAGAAACCTTTGGGGAGAGTTGATAATGTTCGCATTACCGTTAACAATAACCTTGTCCCCGTTGATTTTGTTGTCCTGGATATTAAATGCAATGCATCTTGTCCCATTATATTGGGAAGACCCTTTCTTCGAACTGTTGGTGCTATCATTGATATGAAGGAAGGTAATATTAAATATCAATTTCCTCTCAAGAAAGGTATGGAACACTTCCCTAGAAAGAGAATGAAGTTACCTTTTGATTCTATCATTAGAACAAATTATGATGTTGATGCTTCGTCTCTTGATAATACTTGATACACACTTTCTGCGCCTAGCTGAAAGGCGTTAAAGAAAAGCGCTTATGGGAGATAACCCATGTTTTTACTACAGTACCTTTATTTTATTTTTGAGTCTTGGAAGTTGTTACTACTGTAGCAACCTCTCCTTATCTTAGTTTTGTTGCATTGTTGTGCCAAGTAAAGTCGTTGATAGTAAGGTTCATACTAGATTTGGATTACTGCGCAGAAATAGATTTCTTGCTGTCACGAATCTGGGCCTAATTCTCTGTAGGTAACTCAGAAAATTATGCCAATTTACGTGAGTGATCCTCAGATATGTACGCAACTTTCATTCAATTTGAGCATTTTCATTTGAGCAAGTCTGGTGCCTATTAGAAATTCGTCTTTACGAACTGTTCTGTTTTGACAGATTCTGCCTTTTATTTCGCATTGCCTGTTTTGCTATGCTTGATGGATTTTTCGATTCCATTAAATTTCAGTAGCTTTGTGCAATGTCCAGAAGTGTTAAGAATGATTATGTCACCTCTGAACATGTGAATTTTGATTGTGCACTAACCCTCTAATGAGTTGTTTTGAGTTTGGTGTGGAGGAAGTTTTCAAGGATCAAGAGAGGGAGATGATACAATATGATCAAGGAGAGTGAAAGCTCTAAGCTTGGGGATGCCCCGGTGGTTCACCCCTGCATATTTCAAGAAGACTCAAGCGTCTAAGCTTGGGGATTCCCAAGGCATCCCCTTCTTCATCGACAACATTATCAGGTTCCTCTAGTGAAACTATATTTTTATTCCATCACATCTTATGTACTTTGCTTGGAGCGTCGGTTTGTTTTTGTTTTTGTTTTGTTTGAATAAAATGGATCCTAGCATTCATTGTGTGGGAGAGAGACACGCTCCGCTGTTGCATATGGACAAATATGTCCTTAGGCTTTACTCATAATATTCATGGCGAAGGTTGAACTTCTTCGTTAAATTGTTATATGGTTGGAAACGGGAAATGCTACATGTAGTAATTGGTAGAATGTCTTGAATAATTTGATACTTGGCAATTGTTGTGCTCATGTTTAAGCTCTTGCATCATGTACTTTGCACCTATTAATGAAGAAATACAAATACATAGAGCTTGCTAAAATTTGGTTTGCATAATTGGTCTCTCTAAGGTCTAGATAATTTCTAGTAAGGGTTTGAACAACAAGGAAGATGGTATAGAGTCTTATAATGTTTACAATATGTCTGTTATGTGAGTTTTGCTGTACCGCTTCATACTTGTGTTTGTTTCAAATAACCTTGCTAGCCTAAACCTTGTATCGAGAGGGAATACTTCTCATGCATCCAAAATCCTTGAGCCAAACACTATGCCATTTGTGTCCACCATACCTACCTACTACATGGTATTTCTCCGCCATTCCAAAGTAAATTGCTTGAGTTCTACCTTTAAACAATTCAAAATTTATCACCTCTGATTTGTGTCAATGTTTTATAGCTCATGAGGAAGTATGTGGTGTTTATCTTTCAATCTTGTTGGGCAACTTTCACCAATGGACTAGTGGCTTCATCCGCTTATCCAATAATTTTGCAAAAAGAGCTGGCAATGGGATTCCCAGTCCCAAATTAATTAACCTTCATAATGTTACAAAAATAGACACTCCTCTATGGTATGTGATTGTTGGACGGCACCCGAGGATTCGGTTAGCCATGGCTTGAGAAAGCAAAGGTGGGGAGGAGTGTCATCTAAATAAAACTAAAATAAAAAGGCACTCCTTCATGGTATGAGATTGTTGGCAGGCACCCGAGGATTCGGTTAGCCATGGTTTGTGAAAGCAAGGTTGGAAGGAGTGCCACCCAAAAATAAAAAAATAAAATGGGAGCTGCTCTTTGAAGGTTTGTCTGGCAAGGGGGTTAGAGTGCCCACTACCATTCGTTGACAACAACAAACACCTCTCAAAACTTTACTTTTATACTCTCTTTATGTTTTCAAAATCAAAGCTCTAGCACAAATATAGCAATCAATGCTTCCCTCTGCGAAGGGCCTTTCTTTTACTTTTATGTTGAGTCAGTTCACCTATTTCTCTCTATCTCAAGAAGCAAACACTTGTGTGAACTGTGCATTGATTCCTACATACTTGCATATTGCACTTGTTATATTACTTTATGTTGACAATATCCATGAGATATACATGTTACAAGTTGAAAGCAACCGCTGAAACTTAATCTTCCTTTGTGTTGCTTCAATGCCTTTACTTTGAATTATTGCTTTATGAGTTAACTCTTATGCAAGACTTATTGATGCTTGTCTTGAAAGTACTATTCATGAAAAGTCTTTGCTATATGATTCATTTGTTTACTCATGTCATTTACATTGCTTTGATCGCTGCATTCATTACATGTGCTTACAATAGTATGATCAAGATTATGATGGCATGTCACTCCAGAAATTATCTTTGTTATCGTTTACCTACTCGGGACGAGCAGGAACTAAGCTTGGGAATGCTGATACGTCTCCAACGTATCGATAATTTCTTATGTTCCATACCACTTTATTGATGACACCTACATGTTTTATGCATACTTTATGTCATATTTATGCATTTTCCGGCACTAACCTATTAACGAGATGCCGAAGAGCCGATTCTTTGTTTCTGCTGTTTTTGGTTTCAGAAATCCTAGTAAGGAAATATTCTCGAAATTGGACGAAATCAACGCCCAGGGGCCTATTTTTCCACGAAGCTTCCAGAAGTCCGAAGAGGAGACGAAGTGGGGCCACGGGGCGCCGCCATAGTAGGGAGGCGCGGCCTACAGGGGCCCGCGCGGCCCTGTTGTGTGGGGCCCCCGTGACGCCTCTTGACCTGCCCTTCCGCCTACTTAAAGCCTTCGTCGCGAAACCCCCAGTACCGAGAGCCACGATACGGAAAACCTTCCAGAGACGCCGCCGCCGCCAATCCCATCTCGGGGGATTCAGGAGATCGCCTCCGGCACCCTGCCGGAGAGGGGAATCATCTCCCGGAGGACTCTTCACCGCCATGGTCGCCTCCGGAGTGATGAGTGAGTAGTTCACCCCTGGACTATGGGTCCATAGCAGTAGCTAGATGGTCGTCTTCTCCTAATTGTGCTTAATTGTTGGACCTTGTGAGCTGCCTAACATGATCAAGATCATCTATCTGTAATGCTATATGTTGTGTTTGTTGGGATCCGATGAATAGAGAATACTATGCTATGTTGATTATCAATCTATTATCTATGTGTTGTTTATGATCTTGCATGCTCTCCGTTACTAGTAGAGGCTCTGGCCAAGTTTTTGCTTGTAACTCCAAGAGGGAGTATTTATGCTCGATAGTGGGTTCATGCCTCCATTAAATCTGGGACAAGGATGTAAAGTTCTAAGGTTGTGGATGTGCTGTTGCCACTAGGGATAAAACATCGATGCTATGTCTAAGGATGTAGTTGTTGATTACATTACGCACCATACTTAATGCAATTGTCTGTTGTTTGCAACTTAATACTGGAAGGGGTTCGGGTGATAACCTGAAGGTGGACTTTTTAGGCATAGATGCATGCTGGATAGCGGTCTATGTACTTTGTCGTAATGCCCAATTAAATCTCACAATACTCATCATATCATGTATGTGCATGGTCATGCCCTCTTTATTTGTCAATTTCCCAACTGTAATTTGTTCACCCAACATGCTAATTATCTTATGGGAGAGACACCACTAGTGAACTGTGGACCCCGGTCCATTCTTTTAATCGAATACAATCTACTGCAATACTTGTTCTACTGTTTTCTGCAAACAATCATCATCCACACTATACATCTAATCCTTTGTTACAGCAAGCCGGTGAGATTGACAACCTCACTGTCACGTTGGGGCAAAGTAATTTGGTTGTGTTGTGCGGGTTCCACGTTGGCGCCGAAATCCCTGGTGTTGCGCCGCACTACACTCCGCCGCCATCAACCTTCAACGTGCTTCTTGGCTCCTACTGGTTCGATAAACCTTGGTTTCTTACTGAGGGAAAACTTGCCGCTGTACGCATCACACCTTCCTCTTGGGGTTCCCAACGGACGCGTGCTGTACGCGTATCAGTCTTCACAGGTTGAATAGAACTTCACGGAGTTCCTTTCCTGCCGTGTTCGTAGTTCCCTTCCCGGAACAGGGAGTGACAGCCACAATTTGATACACTCTGCAGAGGTGCGTTACTTATTCCATAAGAGAACTTATCCTTGATACCTTACCGAGACGCGTTTCTCGTCCACACTTCCTTGGTGTGGGGCCAGGTGTAAGATCCAAGCCAATCACTGCCTTCTCTGCGACCCTGCATACCCACCCTTTTGTCCATCCGTACACACCCGGTAGACATCTTCCGATCATACGGCTTTACCCCCGGTGTACTACGGATAATCCCTCATAGACGGTAGAGCCTCTCACCCACATGGATGGAGATTTTAAAGGATTTCCCAACCTACTGCAATGTTATCTCCAACACCCAGCCAGGCCCTATCAAGTTCGTTGATATGCAAGAGGAAAAAGATACAGCTGGCTTCCCCAGAGCCATTATAGATCTCATGGTTAACTCGAATTGTACGGCGCTAAAATCACTAGACGGCATTGGTGATAAGTGTTGGAGATATGCCCAAGAGGCAATAATAAAGTGGTTATTATATATCTTTGTGTTTATGATAAATGTTTATATACCATGCTATAATTGTATTAACCGAAACATTGATACATGTGTGTTATGTAAACAACAAGGAGAGTCCCTGGTAAGCCTCTTATATAACTAGCTTGTTGATTAATAGATGATCATAGTTTCGTGATTATGAACATTGGATATTATTAATAACAAGGTTATATCATTGTGAGAATGATGTAATGGACACACCCAATTAAGCATAGCATTATATCACGTCATTAAGTTCATTTGCTATAAGCTTTCGATACATAGTTACCTAGTCCTTTCGACCATGAGATCATGTAAATCACTTATATCAGAAAGGTACTTTGATTACATCAAATGCCACTGCGTAAATGGGTGGTTATAAAGGTGGGATTAAGTATCCGGAAAGTATGAGTTGAGGCATATGGATCAACAGTGGGATTTGTCCATCCCGATGACGGATAGATATACACTGGGCCCTCTCGGTGGAATGTCGTCTAATTAGCTTGCAAGCATATGAATAGTTCATAAGAGACCACATACCACGGTACGAGTAAAGAGTACTTGTCAGGAGATGAGGTTGAACAAGGTATAGAGATACCGATGATCAAACCTCGGACAAGTAAAATATCGTGTGACAAAGGGAATCGGTAATCGTATGTGAATGGTTCATTTGATCACTAAGTCATCGTTGAATATGTGGGAGCCATTATGGATCTCCATTTCCCGCTATTGGTTATTGGACGGAGAGAGATCTCAACCATGTCCACATAGTTCGCGAACCGTAGGGTGACACACTTAAGGTTTGATGTCGTTTAAGTAGATATGGAATATGGAATGGAGTTCGAAGTTTTGTTCAGAGTCTCGGATGGGATCCAGGACATCACGAGGAGTTCCGGAATGGTCCGGAGAATAAGATTCATATATAGGAAGTCATTTTATAAGTTTGAAAATGATCTGGTGCATTTATGTAAGGTTCTAGAAGGTTCTAGAAAAGTCTGGAAGAAATCACTATGGAAGGCGGAGTCCCGGAGGGACTCCACCTAGCATGGCCGGCCAACCCTAAGGGGGTGGAGTCCCAGGTGGACTCCACCAAGGTGGCCGGCCACCCCCCCTCCAAGGAAAGGTGGGAATCCCTTCTTGGGTAGGTTTCCCTACACATGGAAGGTTTTGTGTTGGGGTCTTATTCGAAGACTTGTAGACCAACTCTTGGGGGTTCCACCTATATAATGAGGAGAGAGGGGAGGGTGCCGGCCACACTAAGCCCTAGTTGGCCGCACCCCATAGTGGTCGGCGCCCCCCTCTCCCAAACCCTAGCCGCCCCTCCTCCACCACCCCTCCCGCATACGCTTAGCGAAGCTCCGCCGGAGATCACCATCGACATCGCCACCACACCGTCGTGCTGCCGAGATTCCAAGGAGGATCTACTACTTCCGCTGCCCGCTGGAACGGGGAGAAGGACGTCGTCTTCATCAACACCGAACGTGTGACCGAGTACGGAGGTGCTGCCCGATGGTGGCACTGTCAAGATCTTCTACGCGCTTTTGAAAGCGGCAAGTGATCATCTTCTGCAACAACGAGATCTAATCTCGTAGGCTTTGGAAATCTTCAAGGGTTAGTCTCCTTCATCCCCTCGTTGCTACCGTCTTCTAGATTGCATCTTGGCTTGGATTGCGTTCTCGCGGTAGGAAATTTTTTGTTTTCTATGCTACGAATCCCATTAGTGGTATCAGAGCCAGGTCTATGCATAGATTGGTTGCACGAGTAGAACACAATTGTTTTGTGGGCGTTGATGCTTTGTTGTGTTTAGTTTGAGTACTTTGCATCTTTGTGGCATAGTGGGATGAAGCGGCTCGGGCTAACTTTACATGACCGCGTTCATGAGATTTGCTCCACGCTCGACATGCAACTTGTATTGCATAAGTGGCTTTGCGGGTGTATGTCTCTCCTACTATAGTGAAGATTCAATTTACTCTTCTATATATTGACAACCCTAGTATCACCGTTGTGGTTCATGTTCGTAGGTAGATTGGATCTTACTCGAAAACCCTAAACCACGTAAAATATGCAAACCAAATTAGAGACATCTAACTTGTTTTTGTAGGGTTTGGTGATGTGATATGGCCATAATGTGATGATGAATATGTATGAGATGATCATTATTGTATTGTGGCAACCGGCAGGAGCCTTATGGTTGTCTTTAAATTTCATGTTGAGTAGTATTTCAAAGAAGTTGTAATAGTTGCTACATGGGAGAACAATCATGAAGACGGTGCCATTGACCTTGGCGCTATGCCGACAATGATGGAGATCATGCCCGTTGATGATGGAGATCATGTCCGTGCTTTGGAGATGAAGATCAAAGGCGCAAAGACAAAGGGGCCATATCATATCACATATGAATTGCATGTGATGTTCATCCTTTTATGCATCTTATTTTGCTTAGATCGCGACGGTAGCATTATAAGATGATCCCTCTCACTAAAATATCAAGATAATAAAGTGTTCATCCTTAGTAGCACCGTTGCCAAGACTTGTTGTTTTGAAGCATCTCGTGATGATCGGGCGTGATAGATTCAACATGTGCATACAACGGGTGCAAGACAGATTTGCACATGCGGATACTAAGGTTGCCTTGACGAGACTAGCATGTACAGACATGGTCTCGGAACACGGGATACCGAAAGGTAGAGCATGAATCATATGATTGATATGATGAATACTTTGAGTGTTCGCCATTGAAGTTACATCTTGTCTCGTGATGATCGGGCTTGGTGTAGTGGATTTGGTTCGTGTGATCACTAAGACAATCCGAGGGATATTGTTTTGAGTGGGAGTTCACCTAGATTTTTAATTTTGTCGAATTAAAATTTGAACTCAATTTGTCATAAACTTAGTCTAAACTATTGCAAATATATGTTGTAGATCATGGCGTCCCCATCAATCAATTTTAATCAGTTCCTAGAGAAAGAAAAGCTTAAGAGCAATGGTAGCAACTTCACCGACTGGTTCCGTCGATTTTCCTCGCTGGTGGAAACCTGCAATATGTGCTTGATGCACCGCTAGGTGACCCTCCTGCAGAAACTGAAACCGATGAAGTAAAGAATGTTTACGAGACTCGGAAAACTTGGTACTCTCAAGTTCAATGTGCCATCCTATGCAGTCTGGAAGCCGATCTTCAAAAACGTTTTGAGCACCACGATCCTCATGAGTTGGTCAATGAGCTGAAAGCTATCTTTGAAACTCATGCGGCCGTGGAATGCTATGAAGCATCAAAACACTTCTTCAGTTGCATGATGGAAGAAGGCAGCTCCGTTAGTGAGCACATGCTCGCCATGACCGGGCATGCGAAGAAACTCAGTGACTCGGGAATAGTGATTCCTAACAGAATGGGGATTAATCGTGTCCTTCAATCACTGCCACCTAGTTACAAGAACTTTGTGATGAACTACAATATGAAGAACATGAACAAAGAGTTACCTGAACTCTTCGCCATGCTGAAATCTGCTGAGATTGAGATAAAGAAAGAGCACCAAGTGTTGATGGTCAACAAGACCACCAGTTTCAAGAAACAGGGCAAGTCTAAAGGAAAATTCAAGAAGGGCGGCAAGAAAGCTGTCGCGCCTCCTGTGAAACCTAAGACTGGCCGTAAGCCTGATGCTGAGTGCTATTACTGCAAGGAGAAGGGACACTGGAAGCGTAATTGCTCCAAGTATTTGGCTGATCTGAAGAGCGGCCTTGTCAAGAAGAAGAAAGGTATATTTGATATACATGTTATAGATGTTTATCTTACTGGTTCTCGTACTAGTACCTGGGTATTTGATACTGGTTCGGTTGCTCATATTTGTAACTCGAAACAGGACCTACGGAATAAACGAAGACTATTGAGGGATGAAGTGACGATGCGAGTTGGATATGGATCCAAGGTCGATGTGGTCGCTGTCGGCACGCTCCCTCTACATCTACCTTCGGGATTAGTTTTAAACCTCAATAATTGTTATTTTGTGCCTGCGTTGAGCATGAACATTATATCTGGATCTTGTTTAATGCAAGACGGTTATTCATTCAAGTCTGAGAATAATGGTTGTTCTATTTTTATGAATAATATCTTTTATGGTCACGCACCTGAGAAGAATGGTTTATTTCTATTAAATCTCGATAGTAGTGATACACATGTTCATAACATTGATGCTAAGCGAATTAAATTGAATGATAATTCTACTTATATGTGGCACTGTCGTCTTGGTCATATTGGAGTGAAACGCATGAAGAAACTCCATTCCAATGGATTACTTGAATCACTTGACTTTGAGTCACTTGATAGATGCGAAGCATGTCTAATGGGAAAAATGACTAAGACTCCATTCTCTGGTATTATGGAGCGAGCTACAGACTTATTGGAAATCATACATACCGATGTGTGCGGACCAATGAGTGTAGCATCGCGCGGTGGTTATCGTTATGTTCTAACCTTCACAGATGATCTGAGTAGATATGGGTATTTCATGAAACATAAATCCGAAACTTTCGAGAAGTTTAAGGAATTCCAAAGTGAAGTAGAAAATCAGCGTAACAAGAAGATTAAATTTCTACGATCTGATCGCGGAGGCGAATATCCGAGTTATGAGTTTAGCATGCATTTAAAGAAATGCAGAATACTTTCACAATTGACACCGCCGGGAACACCACAACGAAATGGTGTGTCCGAACGTCGTAATCGAACTCTCTTAGATATGGTTCGTTCTATGATGTCTCTTACTGATTTGCCGTTATCATTTTGGAGTTATGCATTAGAGACAGCTGCATTCACTTTAAATAGGGCACCATCTAAATCCGTTGAAACGACACAGTATGAATTATGGTTTAATAAGAAACCTAAGCTGTCGTTCCTTAAAGTTTGGGGTTGCGAAGCCTATGTAAAAAAGTTACAACCGGACAAGCTAGAACCCAAAGCGGAGAAATGCGTTTTCATAGGATACCCTAAGGAAACTATAGGGTATACTTTCTATCACAGATCCGAAGGCAAAATCTTTGTTGCTAAGAACGGAACCTTTCTTGAGAAAGAATTTCTCACTAAAGAAGTGACTGGAAGAAAAGTAGAACTCGACGAGAGTACTGAATCTTCTCTCATTGATCAGAGTAGCGCAGTACCGGAAGATGTTCATGTGCCGCCTGCACCGGTAACAGAGGAAGCTAATGATAATGATCATAAAACTTCGAACGAGATAGCTACTGAACCTCGCAGATCGACAAGGGAACGTGCCACTCCTGATTGGTATGATCCTTGTCTAAATGTCATGACTGTGGACAACAATGATGAAGACCCTGCGACGTATGAAGAAGCGATGATGAGCCCAGATTCCAACAAATGGCAAGAAGCCATGAAATCCAAAATGGGATCCATGTATGATAACAAAGTGTGGACTTTGGTAGACTTACCTGATAGCCGCATGGCTGTCGAGAATAAATGGATCTTCAAAAGAAAAACAGATGCTGATGGTAATATTACTGTCTATAAAGCTCGACTTGTCGCAAAGGGTTTCCGACAAATTGAAGGTGTTGACTACGATGAGACTTTCTCACCTGTAGCGAAGCTAAAATCTGTGAGGATTTTGTTAGCAATAGCTGCATTTTTCGATTATGAGATTTGGCAGATGGATGTCAAAATGGCGTTCCTTAATGGAGACATTAAAGAAGAGTTGTATATGGTACAACCCAAAGGTTTTGTCGATCCTAAAAATTCTGACAAGGTGTGCAAACTTTAGCGTTCAATTTATGGACTGAAGCAAGTATCCAGAAGTTGGAACCGACGTTTTGATAAGGTGATCAAAGACTTCGGGTTTATACAGTGCCATGGAGAGGCCTGTATTTACAAGAAAGTGAGTGGGAGCTCTGTAGCATTCCTGGTATTATATGTAGATGACATATTATTAATTGGGAATGATATAGAACTATTAAGCAGTGTAAAAGGTTATTTGAATAAATGGTTTTCAATGAAGGACCTTGGTGAAGCAGCATACATATTGGGCATCAAGATTTATAGAGATAGATCAAGACGCTTGTTAGCGCTCTCACAGAGTACATACCTGGACAAGATTCTAAAGAAGTTTAGAATGGATGAAAGTAAGAAAGGATTCTTACCGATGTTG
This sequence comes from Lolium perenne, assembly GCF_019359855.2. NCBI lineage: Eukaryota > Viridiplantae > Streptophyta > Magnoliopsida > Poales > Poaceae > Lolium > Lolium perenne. Next base: position 184,995,045 of record NC_067246.2, on the reverse strand, counting down.
CCAGGAAAGGTCTTGAGTAAGACTCAAGGTCCGGCTACGGCACAAGAAAGAGAGAGGATGAATCAGATCCCCTATGCCTCGGCAGTAGGCTCTATCATGTATGCCATGCTATGTACTAGACCAGATATTGCACATGCAGTTAGTTTGACTAGCAGATATCAAAGTGATCCAGGAATGGAACACTGGACAGCGGTCAAGAATATCCTGAAGTACTTGAAAAGGACTAAGGATATGTTTCTTTGTTATGGAGGTGACCAAGAGCTCGCTGTAACCAGTTACACCGATGCAAGTTGGAACACTGATCCTGATGACTCTAAGTCTCGATGCAGGTACGTGTTTATATTGAATGGTCTTTGCGATGGCTGGTGTAGCTCGAAGAAGTGCACGGTGGCGAAGTCTTCAATAGAATCGGAGTACATCACGGCTTCAGAGGCTTCATCGAAAGCGGTATGGATGAAGAGGTTCATTGTAGAGCTTGGTGTGGTTCCTAGTGCATTGGACCCACTAGTCATATATTGTGACAACATGGGTGCCATCGCCAATGCGCAAGAACCAAGGTCACACAAGAAGCTGAAGCATATCAAGATGCGTTTTCATTCGATTTGCGAGTACATCGAGGAGAAGTAAAGATTTGTAAAGTACACATTGATCTGAATGTAGCAGATCCGTTGACTAAAGCTCTCCTTAGGGCAAAGCATGACCAACACCAGAAAGCCATGGGTGTTAGGTACCTTACAGTGTAATCTAGATTATTAACTCTAGTGCAAGTGGGAGACTGTTGGAGATATGCCCAAGAGGCAATAATAAAGTGGTTATTATATATCTTTGTGTTTATGATAAATGTTTATATACCATGCTATAATTGTATTAAACGAAACATTGATACATGTGTGTTATGTAAACAACAAGGAGAGTCCCTAGTAAGCCTCTTATATAACTAGCTTGTTGATTAATAGATGATCATACTTTCGTGATCATGAACATTGGATGTTATTAATAACAAGGTTATATCATTGTGAGAATGATGTAATGGACACACCCAATTAAGCGTAGTATTAGATCACGTCATTAAGTTCATTTGCTATAAGCTTTCGATACATAGTTACCTAGTCCTTTCGACCATGAGATCATGTAAATCACTTATATCGGAAAGGTACTTTGATTACATCAAACGCCACTGCGTAAATGGGTGGTTATAAAGGTGGGATTAAGTATCCGGAAAGTATGAGTTGAGGCATATGGATCAACAGTGGGATTTGTCCATCCCGATGACGGATAGATATACTCTGGGCCCTCTCGGTGGAATGGCGTCTAATTAGCTTGCAAGCATATGAATAGTTCATAAGAGACCACATTCCACGGTACGAGTAAAGAGTACTTGTTAGGAGACGAGGTTGAACAAGGTATAGAGATACCGATGATCAAACCTCGGACAAGTAAAATATCGTGTGACAAAGGGAATCGGTAATCGTATGTGAATGGTTCATTCGATCACTAAGTCATCGTTGAATATGTGGGAGCCATTATGGATCTCCAGATCCCGCTATTGGTTATTGGACGGAGAGAGATATCAACCATGTCCACATAGTTCGCGAACCGTAGGGTGACACACTTAAGGTTTGATGTCGTTTAAGTAGATATGGAATATGGAATGGAGTTCGAAGTTTTGTTCGGAGTCTCGGATGGGATCCGGGACATCACGAGGAGTTCCGGAATGGTCCGGAGAATAAGATTCATATATAGGAAGTCATTTTATAAGTTTGAAAATGATCCGGTGCATTTATGGAAGGTTCTAGAAGGTTCTAGAAAAGTCTGGAAGAAATCACTATGGAAGGCGGAGTCCCGGAGGGACTCCACCTAGCATGGCTGGCAACCCTAAGGGGGTGGAGTCCCAGGTGGACTCCACCAAGGTGGCCGGCCACCCCCTCCAAGGAAAGGTGGGAATCCCACCTTGAGTGGGAATCCCACCTTGGGTAGGTTTCCCTACACATGGAAGGTTTTGGGTTGGGGTCTTATTCGAAGACTTGTAGACCAACTCTTGGGGGTTCCACCTATATAATGAGGAGCAAGGGGAGGGGGCTGGCCACACTAAGCCCTAGTTGGCCGCACCCCATAGTGGCCGGCGCCCCCCTCTCCCAAACCCTAGCCGCCCCTCCTCCACCACCTCTCCCGCATACGCTTAGCGAAGCTCCATCGGAGATCTCCATCGACACCGCCACCACGCCATCGTGCTGCCGGGATTCCAAGGAGGATCTACTACTTCTGCTGCCCGCTGGAACGGGGAGAAGGACATCGTCTTCATCAACACCGAACGTGTGGCCGAGTACGGAGGTGCTGCCCGATTGTGGCACTGTCAAGATCTTCTACGCACTTTTGAAAGCGACAAGTGATCATCTTCTGCAACAACGAGATCTAATCTCGTAGGCTTTGGAAATCTTCAAGGGTTAGTCTCGTTCATCCCTCGTTGCTACCGTCTTCTAGATTGCATCTTGGCTTGGATTGCGTTCTCGCGGTAGGAATTTTTTTGTTTTCTATGCTACGAATCCCATCAATTAGTCCAAGATTAATAGAACCCTTGCAATGGAACCTCCACCATATCAACACATACCATGGTTCCATTGCCCACCACATAGTCATATTCATAATTGGAAAAATAACATTTGCTTTTCAATGGTGGAATGATAAGTATAGTACTTTTGCGGGTAAATTGATATAAAATAATCAAATTGACATGAGCAAGGGTGAACTTGCCTGGTGACTGCGAGATAGTGCAGTTCGATGGATTGGATGGAACCTGGACCTCGGGTTCTGTAAAGAAGCATCATTGTCCGGTAAGACAATGTTATAAAATCCAAATAATGCATGCATGGGTGCATTATTTCATGTTGAATCCCTTACCCCGACATGATTATTAAGATTTAGGGTTGAGTTAAGTATTTGTGCCTTTGGCAGTAATTTATAATTACTATTAAGTCCTTGATATTGTTTTCTTTTCTAAAGAAAAGAATTTAAGAGTAATAGAATTTTCCTTTTGGAAAATATTTATTTCAAATAAAGAATTTCAAATAATAGAGTTTTCCTTTTATTAGAGGAAATAAAGAAATAGAATATTTTCCACTTGGAAAATATATTTCTTAAAAAAAATGACTTGGAATAATAGAATTCCTTTTGAAAATATTTGGTAAACAAATATTTGAATTCATTTGGAATTTTCCTTGATATTTTAACTCCAAGGAAAATTGCAAATTTAAAATTCCAAGATTAAATTAAATTCTAAAATTCCAAAATTTGAATTTATGTTTGTAAATTCATTTCTTATTTTATTCTTCTTAAGAATAATTTCTTATTCATTATACTGATTTTTCTTGAATTTTAAGAGGTATTTCCCATTTATTTTTATTTGGTAGAATTCACAAGTTATTTACAAAAATTTAAAGACAAAAATACCCCTGGCCCAATTGGGCCGGCCCACCAACGTGGCCATTTGGACAGCCCACCGAGTCTGTCCAAAACGGTTCGGTGGAACCAAACTAGGTCGGCCCACCTCACTATCATTCGCTCGTCTCTCACTCGCGAAACCCTAATCGCCCGAGGCGATTCGCGTGGCGACCGTGTCGCTGCCATGGTCGCCGCCGTGCTCCAGCCAGCTCCGGCCGAACCAAGGCACGCCGTGGTGCTCGAACGACGCAGCACATGACGGCGTATCTTCTCGTACGCGTAGTTTCATCGATTTCGTCCTCGACCGTTGATACGTCTCTGACGTATCGATAATTTCTTATGTTCCATGCCACATTATTGATGTTATCTACATGTTTTGTGCACACTTTATGTCATATTTGTGCATTTTCTGGAACTAACCTATTAACAAGATGTCGAAGTGCCAGTTGCTATTTTCTGCTGTTTTTGGTTTCAGAAATCCTAGTAAGGAAATATTCTCGGAATTGGACGAAATCAACGCCCAGGGTCCTATTTTGCCACGAAGCTTCCAGAAGACCGAAGAGGAGACGAAGTGGGGCCACGAGGTGGCCAGACTACGAGGCGGCGGCGCCCCAGGTCTTGGCCGCGCGGCCCTGTCATCTGGGCCCCTCGTGACGCCCCTTGACCTGCCCTTCCGCCTACAAATAGCCTTCGTCGCGAAACCCCCAGTACCGAGAGCCACGATATGGAAAACCTTACAGAGACAACGCCGCCGCCAATCCCATCTCGGGGGATTCAGGAGATCGCCTCCGGCACCCTGCCGGAGAGGGGAATCATCTCCCGGAGGACTCTACGCCACCATGGTCGCCTCCGGAGTGATGTGTGAGTAGTCTACCCCTGGACTATGGGTCCATAGCATTAGCTAGATGGTTGTATTCTCCCCATTGTGCTTAATTGTCGGGTCTTGTGAGCTGCCGAACATGATCAAGATCATCTATCTGTAATTCTATATGTTGTGTTTGTTGGGATCCGATGAATAGAGAATACCATGTTATGTTGATTATCAATTTATATCTATGTGTTGTTTATGATCTTGCATGCTCTCCGTTACTAGTAGATGCTCTGGCCAAGTAGATGCTTGTAACTCCAAGAGGGAGTATTTATGCTCGATAGTGGGTTCATGTCTCCGTGAATCTGGGGAAGTGACAGAAATCTCTAAGATTATGGATGTGTTGTTGCCACCAGGGATAAAACATTGGTGCTATGTTCGAGGATGTAGTTACTGATTACATTACGCGCAATACTTAATGCAATTGTCTGTTGTTAGCAACTTAATACTGGAAGGGGTTCGGATGATAACCTGAAGGTGGACTTTTTAGGCATAGATGCATGCTGGATAGCGGTCTATGTACTTTGTCGTAATGCCCAATTAAATCTCACAATACTCATCATAATATGTATGTGCATGGTCATGCCCTCTTTATTTGTCAATTGCCCAACTGTAATTTGTTCACCCAACATGCTGTTTATCTTATGGGAGAGACACCTCTAGTGAACTGTGGACCCCGGTCCAATTCTCTTTACTGAAATACAATCTACTGCAATATTGTTCTACTGTTTTCTGCAAACAATCATCATCCACACTATACATCTAATCCTTTGTTACAGCAAGCCGGTGAGATTGACAACCTCGCTGTTTCGTTGGGGCAAAGTACTTGGTTTGTGTTGTGCAGGTTCCACGTTGGCGCCGGAATCCCTGGTGTTGCGCCGCACTACATCTCGCCGCCATCAACCTTCAACGTGCTTCTTGGCTCCTACTGGTTCGATAAACCTTGGTTTCATACTGAGGGAAAACTTGCCGCTGTACGCATCACACCTTCCTCTTGGGGTTCCCAACGGACGCGTCTTTGTACGCGTATCAAGCTCTTTTTCTCGGCGCTCAGTTCGGGAGATCAAGACACGCTGCAAGGGGAGTCTCCACATCGCAATCTCTTTTACTTTGTTTTTGTCTTGCTTAGTTTTATTTACTACTTTGTTTGCTGCACTAAATCAAAATACAAAAAAAAAATTAGTTGCTAGTTTTACTTTATTTGCTATCTTGTTTGCTATATCAAAAACACAAAAAATTAGTTACTTGCATTTACTTTATCTAGTTTGCTTTATTTACTGTTGCTAAAATGGGTACTCCTGAAAATACTAAGTTGTGTGACTTCACAACCACAAATAATAATGATTTCTTATGCACACCTATTGCTCCACCTGCTACTACAGCAGAATTCTTTGAAATTAAACCTGCTTTACTGAATCTTGTTATGCGGGAGCAATTTTCTGGTGTTAGTTCTGATGATGCTGCTGCCCATCTCAATAATTTTGTTGAACTTTGTGAAATGCAAAAATATAAAGATGTAGATGGTGACATTATAAAATAAAAATTGTTTCCTTTCTCATTAAGAGGAAGAGCTAAAGATTGGTTGCTATCTCTGCCTAAGAATAGTATTGATTCATGGACTAAATGCAAGGATGCTTTTATTGGTAGATATTATCCCCCTGCTAAAATTATATCTTTGAGGAGTAGCATAATGAATTTTAAACAATTGGATACTGAACATGTTGCACAAGCATGGGAAAGAATGAAATCTTTGGTTAAAAATTGCCCAACCCATGGACTGACTACTTGGATGATCATCCAAACCTTTTATGCAGGACTGAATTTTTCTTCGCGGAACCTATTGGATTCAGCTGCTGGAGGTACCTTTATGTCCATCACTCTTGGTGAAGCAACAAAGCTTCTTGATAACATGATGATCAATTACTCTGAATGGCACACGGAAAGAGCTCCACAAGGTAAGAAGGTAAATTATGTCGAGGAAACCTCCTCCTTGAGTGATAAGATTGATGCTATTATGTCTATGCTTGTGAATGGTAGGCCTAGTGTTGATCCTAATAATGTTCAGTTAGCGTCATTGGGTGCTCAAAAAGAATATGTTGATGTGAATTTCATTAAAAATAACAATTATAACAATTCTGGGCCATATCCTGCTAATGGTAACTCTTATGGTAGATACGCTTCACCTAATGAGGAAAAGATGTTAGAAATTGAAAGATCCACCAAGAACTTTATGCAATCACAATATGAGCAAAATAAATTGTTTACTAAAACTATGAATGAGCAATCTACCTTGTTGAAGAATATAGGAAATCAACTTGAATATTTGAATATGGAGATCTCTGGGTTGCAAACTAAACTTGCTAATGCTGAAAACCGAATCTCATACATGTCTGCGTCACAATCTTCTTTAATTAATAAAATGGCTGCTAAACCTGAGGATATAGATAACAAAATTACTACTACAGCAAATGCCATCCAAGTTAGAATTAATGAGAATATAAGATTGATGGCCGAATTGCGTGCTAGGTGGGAAAGAGAAGAAAATGAAAAAGAAGATAATATAGCTAAAGTTTGGACTATTACCACCACTAGTAATGCTAATACTACACATGTTGCTGCACCTCCTACTAATAATAATAAAAGAATTGGTGTTAGCAATGTTTCCACTTCTAATGCAAAGCGCGAAAAACTGCCTGAAACTGCTAAAAGCTATTTGCTGTGATAAAACTGCTGAAATTTTTTCCAACATTGGGGATGATGATCCCATTGCTTTAGATTATAATGGTTTGAATTTTGATGATTGCCACATCTCTGAAGTTATAAAGTTCTTGCAAAAACTTGCTAAAAGTCCTAATGCTAGTGCTATAAATTTGGCTTTCACGAAACATATTACAAATGCTCTCATAAAAGCAAGAGAAGAGAAACTAGAGCGCGAAGCCTCTATTCCTAGAAAGCTGGAGGATGGTTGGGAGCCCATCATTAAGATGAAGGTTAAAGATTTTGTTTTTAATGCTTTATGTGATCTTGGTGCAAGTATTTCCGTTATGCCTAAGAAAATTTATAATATGTTTGACTTGCCACCGCTGAAAAATTGTTATTTGGATGTTAATCTTGCTGATCATTCTACTAAGAAACCTTTGGGGAAAGTTGATAATGTTCGCATTACCGTTAACAATAACCTTGTCCCCGTTGATTTTGTTGTCTTGGATATTGAATGCAATGCATCTTGTCCCATCATACTGGGAAGACCTTTTCTTCGAACTGTTGGTGCTATCATTGATATGAAGGAAGGTAATATTAAATATCAATTTCCTCTCAAGAAAGGTATGGAACACTTCCCTAGAAAGAGAATGAAGTTACCTTTTGATTCTATTATTAGAACAAATTATGATGTTGACACTTCGTCTCTTGATAATACTTGATACACACTTTCTGCGCCTAGCTGAAAGGCGTTAAAGAAAAGCGCTTATGGGAGACAACCCATATTTTTACTACAGTACTTTGTTTTTATTTTGTGTCTTGGAAGTTGTTTACTACTGTAGCAACCTCTCCTTATCTTAGTTTAGTGTTTTGTTGTGCCAAGTAAAGTCGTTGATAGTAAAGTTCATACTAGATTTGGATTACTGCGCAGAAACAGATTTCTTTGCTGTCACAAATCTGGGCAAAATTCTCTGTAGGTAACTCAGAAAATTATGCCAATTTACGTGAGTGATCCTCAGATATGTACGCATCTTTCATTCAATTTGAGCATTTTCATTTGAGCAAGTCTGGTGCCTCAATAAAATTCGTCAATACGAACTGTTCTGTTTTGACAGATTCTGCCTTTTATTTCGCATTGCCAGTTTTGTTATGTTCGATGGATATTTCGATTCCATTGACTTTCAGTAGATTTGTGCAATGTCCAGAAGTGTTAAGAATGATTATGTCACCTCTGAACATGTATATTTTGATTGTGCACTAACCCTCTGATGAGTTGTTCTAAGTTTGGTGTGGAGGAAGTTTTCAAGGATCAAGAGAGGGAGATGATACAACATGATCAAGGAGAGTGAAAGCTCTAAGCTTGGGGATGCCCCGGTGGTTCACCCCTGCATATATCAAGAAGACTCAAGCGTCTAAGCTTGGGGATGCCCAAAGCATCCCCTTCTTCATCGACAACATTATCAGGTTCCTCCCCTGAAACTATTTTTTTATTCCATCACAGCTTATGTGCTTTGCTTGGAGCGTCGGTTTATTTTTGTTTTTGTTTTGTTTGAATAAAATGGATCCTAGCATTCACTTTGTGGGAGAGAGACACGCTCCGCTGTATCATATGGACAAGTATGTCCTTAGGCTTTACTCATAGTATTCATGGCGAAGTTTCTTCTTCGTTAAATTGTTATATGGTTGGAATTGGAAAATGATACATGTAGTAATTGCTAAAATGTCTTGGATAATGTGATACTTGGCAATTGTTGTGCTCATGTTTAAGCTCTTGCATCATATACTTTGCACCCATTAATGAAGAAATACATAGAGCATGCTAAAATTTGGTTTGCATATTTGGTCTCTCTAAGGTCTAGATAATTTCTAGTATTGAGTTTGAACAACAAGGAAGACGGTGTAGAGTCTTATAATGTTTTCAATATGTCTTTTATGTGAGTTTTGCTGCACCATCCTTGTGTTTGTTTCAAATAGCCTTGCTAGCCTAAACCTTGTATCGAGAGGGAATACTTCTCATGCATCCAAATACTCGAGCCAACCACTATGCCATTTGTGTCCACCATACCTACCTACTACATGGTATTTCTCCGCCATTCCAAAGTATATTGCTTGAGTGCTACCTTTAAACAATTCAAAATTTATCACCTCTGATTTGTGTCAATGTTTTATAGCTCATGAGGAAGTATGTGGTGTTTATCTTTCAATCTTGTTGGGCAACTTTCACCAATGGACTAGTGGCTTTATCCGCTTATCCAATAATTTTGCAAAAAGAGCTGGCAATGGGATTCCCAGTCCCAAATTAATTAATAAAAATAGACACTCCTCCATGGTATGTGATTGTTGGACGGCACCCGAAGGATTCGGTTAGCCATGGCTTGAGAAAGCAAAGGTGGGGAGGAGTGTCATCATAATAAAACTAAAAATAAAAAGGCACTCCTTCATGGTATGAGATTGTTGGCAGGCACCCGAAGGATTCGGTTAGCCATGGTTTGTGAAAGAAAGGTTGGAAGGAGTGCCACACAAAAATAAAATAAAATGGGAGCCGCTCTTTGAAGGTTTGTCTGGCAAGGGGGTTAGAGTGCCCACTACCATTCGTTGACAACAACAAACACCTCTCAAAATTTTACTTTTATTGCTCTCTATATGTTTTCAAAATCAAAGCTCTAGCACAAATATAGCAATCGATGCTTTCCTCTTTGAAGGACCTTTCTTTTACTTTTATTGTTGAGTCAGTTCACCTATTTCTCTCCATCTCAAGAAGCAAACACTTGTGTGAACTGTGCATTGATTCCTACATACTTGCATATTGCACTTGTTATATTACTCTATGTTGACAATATCCATAAGATATACATGTTACAAGTTGAAAGCAACCGCTGAAACTTCATCTTCCTTTGTGTTGCTTCAATACCTCTACTATGAATTATTGCTTTATGAGTTAACTCTTACGCAAGACTTATTGATGCTTGTCTTGAAGTACAATTCATGAAAAGTCTTTGCTATATGATTCAGTTGTTTACTCATGTCATATACATTGTTTTGATCGCTGCATTCACTACATATGCTTACAAATAGTATGATCAAGATTATGATGGCATGTCACTCCAGAAATTATCTTTGTTTATCGTTTACCTGCTCGGGACGAGCAGGAACTAAGCTTGGGGATGCTGATACGTCTCCGACGTATCGATAATTTCTTATGTTCCATGCCACATTATCGATGTTATCTACATGTTTTGTGCACACTTTATGTCATATTTGTGCATTTTCTGGAACTAACCTATTAACAAGATGCCGAAGTGCCAGTTGCTGTTTTCTGCTGTTTTTGGTTTCAGAAATCCTAGTAAGGAAATATTCTCGGAATTGGACGAAATCAACGCCCAGGGTCCTATTTTGCCACGAAGCTTCCAGAAGACCGAAGAGGAGACGAAGTGGGGCCACGAGGTGGCCACACCCTAGGGCGGCGCGGCCCAAGCCTTGGCCGCGCCGACCTGTAGTGTGGGCCCCTCGTGTGGCCCCCTGACCTGCCCTTCCGCCTACAAATAGCCTTCGTCGCGAAACCCCCGATGCAGAGCCACGATACGGAAAACCTTCCGAGACGCCGCCGCCGCCAATCCCATCTCGGGATTCGGGAGATCGCCTCCGGCACCCTGCCGGAGAGGGAATCATCTCCGGAGGACTCTACGCCGCCATGATCGCCTCCGGAGTGATGTGTGAGTAGTCTACCCCTGGACTATGGGTCCATAGCAGTAGCTAGATGGTTGTCTTCTCCCCATTGTGCTTAATTGTCGGGTCTTGTGAGCTGCCGAACATGATCAAGATCATCTATCTGTAATTCTATATGTTGTGTTTGTTGGGATCCGATGAATAGAGAATACCATGTTATGTTGATTATCAATTTATATCTATGTGTTGTTTATGATCTTGCATGCTCTCCGTTCTTGGTAGATGCTGGCCAAGTAGATGCTTGTAACTCCAAGAGGGAGTATTTATGCTCGATAGTGGGTTCATGTCTCCGTGAATGCAGGAAGTGTGAGAAATCTCTAAGATTATGGATGTCTTTGTTGCCACTAGGGATAAAACATTGGTGCTATGTTCGAGGATGTAGTTACTGATTACATTACGCGCAATACTTAATGCAATTTTCTGTTGTTAGCAACTTAATACTGGAGGGGGTTCGGATGATAACCTGAAGGTGGACTTTTTAGGCATAGATGCATGCTAGATAGCGGTCTATGTACTTTGTCGTAATGCCCAATTAAATCTCACAATACTCATCATAATATGTATGTGCATGGTCATGCCCTCTTTATTTGTCAATTGCCCAACTGTAATTTGTTCACCCAACATGCTGTTTATCTTATGGGAGAGACACCTCTAGTGAACTGTGGACCCCGGTCCAATTCTCTTTACTGAAATACAATCTACTGCAATATTGTTCTACTGTTTTCTGCAAACAATCATCATCCACACTATACATCTAATCCTTTGTTACAGCAAGCCGGTGAGATTGACAACCTCGCTGTTTCGTTGGGGCAAAGTACTTGGTTTGTGTTGTGCAGGTTCCACGTTGGCGCCGGAATCCCTGGTGTTGCGCCGCACTACATCTCGCCGCCATCAACCTTCAACGTGCTTCTTGGCTCCTACTGGTTCGATAAACCTTGGTTTCATACTGAGGGAAAACTTGCCGCTGTACGCATCACATCTTCCTCTTGGGGTTCCCAACGGAGGCGTGCTGTACGCGTATCAACCGTGCGTGCGTGCGCGTGCGTGACGCCCGCAGTCGCCGACGGATCCGTGGCGATCTCCGTCGATCTGCTCTTCCTCTCCACTCCTGGGTGCTTGTCGTCTTCCCTGGTGATTTGTGTGGCCTGGCACGGGCCTGGCCGCGGTTTGGCGCCGCTGTGGCTGGCTTGTGCCACCGTGCCGCCATTACTGCCGCCCGTTCCTCACCAGGTAACCCCCTTCTCCTTTGGCTACCTCTTCTTCTCTTTCTTCTTCTGCTCGATCTGTGCCTACTGCACCTAACATATGCTGCTGGTGTGCTTGACTTGCTACCATGCTTGCTATGCTACTGCCTATGTTGTTGTTCTTGCTGTTCATGCTATGCTACTGTTCTTGCTATGTTGATGTGCATGCTATGCCCTACTCCTAAGCATGTTGATGCAATTTCTATGCTTACTGGCTCACTGTGTTGTGCTTAATCTATTTGTTCATGTCTATGTGTTGTGCAAATGGTTCTTGGTCCTTGTGTATATGCCTATTGGACTTGTTCATATGCCTACTGGTTGATTCATATGCTCATTGAATTAATTGTTGGCCTAGGTTAGCTTTACTGGCACTTGTGGTGTCATTGATGCTCACCTATGCCCTGTGTAGGCTTCAGTTGATCCAATCCTGGATCACTGCTTGTATGTGATGCTCTACTATGCCTTGTGCTTGATCTATTTGATCTATTAGATCAATTATATGCTAGTGGCTCATTACTGGTTACTTCCTTTTGCTAAATGGATGAATTGCTAGTTGTTGCTAGCACTCATGCATTCTTATGTCTCTGTGTGTGTGCTGCTGCTGTTCATAGCTCACTGGACTTGATCCAGTGGCTAGGATGCAATGGTGCATGCTGTTGTTGCCTCACAGTGATGCTATTGTATGATTCATGCAAGGATTTATTATGTATTCATGTCTGGATGGATATTGATGAACTGCTTATGCAGTGTTGATTAATTGGCTAGCTATGCATGATTAGATATTTCCATGAACAATTTGGAAATAATACAAGTCTGAATCCATTACTGGATAGTGATGACTTATTGTTTTGGTTCAATTGGATGGATTTGTATTTGTTGTTGTTAAGGTAATATGCTTGTTGTATTACCAGGGGGCCAAAGGCCACAATATATAGTACATATACAAGTGCACATATGCAGAAAGCCCCCTAACATATGGGGAAACTACAATATACATATATATACATCTAACACCCCCCCTCAAACTCATGGTGGATCCACAACACTGAGTTTGGAGAGTAAGAAATCATGCTGCGCTCGAGTCTGTGCCTTCGTAAAGAAATCCGCCAACTGCAAATCTGAAGGCACATAATGAACCGCAACAACCTCATCCTGCACCTGAGCACGTGTGTAAAAAGCATCAACACCAATATGCTTGGTCAGCTCATGCTTGACCGGATCACGTGCAATACTGATAGCACCTGTCTTTGTCGGACAAAGTGGAGTGGGTGTCGTAACAGAGACCCCAAAATCTGCAAGCAACCACCGTAACCAAGTCACCTCAGCAATCAACAAAGCCATAGCCCGCAACTCAGCCTCAACACTCGAACGGGAAACTGCGACCTGTTTCTTCGTCTTCCAAGCAACAAGCGAACCACCAAGAAACACACAGTAAGCAGAAAGTGAACGACGATCCGTAGGATCACTCGCCCACGTAGCATCCGAATAGCACTGGAGCTGGAGAGAGCTGGAACGGGGAAAGAAAAGGCAACGAGTGATCGTGCCACGAAGGTAACGTAGAACACGGAGGAGATGACTATAGTGAACAGTGGTAGGAGCTGAGACAAACTGACTCAGAATATGAACATGATAAGAAATATCAGGACGAGTGACAGCAAGATAAATAAGACTCCCAACAAGATGGCGATAACGTGTGGGATCAGGAAGAGGATCACCATCAGTAGGACGAAGCTTAACATTAAGCTCCATAGGAGTATCGACTGTGCGCTCATCCCCAAGAGCAACACGAGCAAGAAGATCCTGAATGTACTTTTCCTGAGAGATAGAAAAGCCATCAGAAGTGGAGGAAACCTCAATGCCAAGAAAATAGCGAAGAGGACCAAGATCAGTCATAAGAAACTGATCACGAAGATGAGCCTTGACGAAGGCAATATACTCAGGATCATCACCAGTAATGATCATATCATCAACATAAAGAAGAAGAAGAGTACGTCCACGAGGAGAAGTGTGAACGAAAATTGCTGGATCATGAAGACTAGGAGAGAAACCAGCAGCAGTCACCATAGAGGCGAAGCGCTCAAACCAGGCACGAGGGGCCTGTTTGAGACCATAGAGAGAACGTCGAAGACGACAAACCATCCCATCGGGAACAGAATACCCAGGAGGAGGCTGCATGTAAACCTCCTCACTCAACTCGCCATTAAGAAAAGCATTCTGAACATCAAGCTGGGAGACAGACCAGCGGCTAACAGAAGCAACAACAAGAAGGGTACGCACAGTAGTCATATGAGCCACAGGGGCAAAAGTCTCATCATAGTCACGGCCGTGCTCCTGCTGAAAGCCACGAGCCACAAGACGCGCTTTATAGCGCTCAAGAGATCCATCAAAGCGAGTCTTAATTTTATAGACCCACTTACACGTGATAGGACGAACACCAGAAGGGGGAGAAACAAGATCCCAAGTGCCAGTGCGCTCAAGCGCAGCGATCTCCTCAGCCATGGCAAGCTGCCATTCAGGATGACGCTCGGCATCCCGATAAGAAGTCAGCTCGGAAACGACAGAGAGACCATACTGACTAGGAGAGTAACGAGCTGGAGCACGACGCTGATGGACAGGCCGTGAAGGGGGAAGGTCATCAGCGGAGGACAACTCATCAGATGAAGAGGAAGAAGGGACATCATCAGAAGGATCCGAAGCCGGAGAACGAGGAGTACTAGGTGGACTAGACGGAGGAGAGGATGGCACCGAAGGGGGCGCATCAGAAGTGGGAGGGAGGGGAGGAGGAACAGCAGGGGGTGCATCCGGAAAAGAAGAAAAGAGATATCATCCACCGGGTAAGTACCCGAAGTGGGGCGAGGATAGAAGGGACGCGTCTGATCAAACGTGACGTCACGAGAGATGCGCATCCGACGACCAACGGGATCCCAACAGCGATAGCCCTTATGCTCATCACTGTATCCGAGAAAAACACACTCAACAGACTGAGCATGCGCGCCGGGACAAGAAAACTGAGCGAGGGTGCCCTCCTCAGCAAGGACACCATGAAGGTGCTGGGAGATATACTCACCAGCAGAATCAGCACGGAACACGCGAATGGGTGAGGAATATTGAGTGCGGACCATGGCCGCAAAACGCTGATAAATAGAGAGCACCTCACTGCGAGAGCGCATGAAAAACACCCAGGTGTACCGTGAAAAATCATCAATGAATAAGATATAGTATCGATGGCCCCCTTTCGAAGCGAAGGGAGCCGGACCCCAAACATCTGAATGGACTAAATCGAACGGTCGCTGAGAGACAGACACACTAGTAGGATAGGGAAGCTGAATCTGTTTGCCTAACCTACAACCCTGACAGTGTAACGACCCATCTCCAGAGACAGACCCCAGAAGGCCACGATGAACCAAAGACGACAGGCGAGAGTCACAAAGGTGACCAAGACGATGATGCCACTGCTGAAAAGAGCCGGTGACAGAGGCAACAGCCGGAGGAGAACTAGTAGATGGAGTGGCAGCGGAAGGAACACGAAGCCAGTCTAACTCCCAAAGCCCCGAAGACGTACTGCTACGAGGGCCAGCTCCAACCAGGGCCTGTGTGCGACGATCCTAAACCGCACAAGACTCAGCGTCAAGAATGACGCGACACCCAGAATCGGTGAGCTGGCTAGCAGAGAAAAGGTTCATCTGAAGGCGAGGAACATGAGAAACATCAGAGACAGAGAAAGAGGGAGTAGAAAGGGTGCCTCTACTAGAAACAGGAATAGAGGTACCATCAGCCGTGACAACACGAACAGGAGAAATACGAGACCGAAGAGCGGACAGAATAGAAGACTCAGAGGTCATATGAAAGGAAGCTCCAGAATCCAGATACCACGGGGACGTACCTGACTGTGTAGAAAGTGGTGGTCACGCAGTGCCAGAAGAGCCAGACACAGAACCAGCAGCGCCCGGCGAGGAAGAGTCTGTAGTAGCGAGCAGACCACGAAGACCCCTGAGAATGTCCTGATCAGAGAGTGCAACTGCAGACGATCCTGAAGAGCCAGCCCGCTGACGATCCTGGAACTGCTGACGTAAACTGGGATCCCGCGTCCAGCAGGTGGAGGAAGTGTGGCCAACCTTACCACAGTAGGTGCAATGAGGACGAGGGCGGAGACTTGGACTGCGAGGCTGCTGACGTAAACTGGAATATCAAGTAGGCAGTGAAGCTGAAATATCTCATGCGCAGAGAGGGGCGCGACTAGAGAGGTCGACGGACAATCAGGTGCCGACGAGGAGCTATCAACCACACGCACAGAGGCCACCAAAGGGGGCGACGGAGAGCAACACGCCGATGAAGACAGAGTCGGCAAAGCGCAGTCATAACCACATGAAGAGGCCGCGAAAATCGTTGTAGAGCGGCGGGCCGACGTAGACGAAGTCGGCAAAGCGCGGGCAGAGCCGCATGAAGAGGCCGCAAAAGTCGATGTAGAGCGGCAGGCCGAGGGAGACAAAATCGGTGAAGCGCGGGCAGAGCCACGGAAAGAGGCCGCGAAAGTCGGTAGAGAGCGGCGAGCCGACGTAGACGGAGTCGGTGAAGCGCGAGTAGAGCCGCGTGAAGAGGCCGCAAACGGCGACGAAGAATGGCTAGCCGTCATACACGGAGGCCGCGGACAAATACCAAGTACCGAAGGGAGGCCTAAAGAGAAGGCGGGATCAGCGGAAGAAGACATCGGGTAACAACAGCCGACGACAGTTTTTTTTAGAAGAAAGTCAACTGCAGAGCAAGGAAATCGATCTCAGCAGGAAGCAGCATGGAGCGGGGGCCGATCGGAGATCGATCTCAGCAGGGGGCAGGGATCAGGGACCGGCCAGCAGCCAGGGATCTCAGCAATCTCAGCAGGGGGCAGGGATCAGGGGCGGACGGAGAGCAGGAGAAGGGGACGCGTCGGGAGCTGAGCGCACGCGTCGGGCGCGAGGAGCCCTGGCCCTGGCGCGAGTCGAGCAAAGCAGCGGGCGTGGCGGCGCGGTGGGGAGGGAGAGGCCTGGCGCGAGCGGGACGGAGAGCCAGAGCCGGAGAAGATCTGCAGGGACGAGATCGGCCGGGCCGGAGGAGATCGGCCGAGACGAGGAGATCGGCCGCGGACGGACGGGCGACGGACAAAGATGAACATGCAACGTCGGTCGAGAACTAGGGGATCAATTTTTGCTCTGATACCATGTTAAGGTAATATGCTTGTTGTATTACCAGGGGCAAAGGCCACAATATATAGTACATGTACAAGTGCACATATGCAGAAAGCCCCCTAACATATGGGGAAACTGCAATATACATATATATACATCTAACAGTTGTGACCTCAGTAGCACTGCTACTGCCTGGTTGCTCACACAATTGGCTAGATCTTGTTGTCTACTCATCTCTGCTTGCATAATAGAAAATCATACATGCTATGAATACCATTATGCTTGCCTGTGAAGAAATCTTGGGTTTAGCTGATGGTTTAATGGCTAGGATCTCACTAGGTAGTTCTGAAGGAGATATGCCCTAGAGGCAATAATAAAGTGGTTATTATTTATATCTTTATGTTTATGATAAATGTTTATATATCATGCTAGAATTGTATTAACCGAAACATTAGTACATGTGTGATATGTAGACAAACAAGAAGTCCCTAGTATGCCTCTTAAACTAGCTTGTTGATTAATGGATGATTAGTTTCATAATCATGAACATTGGATGTTATTAATAACAAGGTTATATCATTATATGAATGATGTAATGGACACACCCAATTAAGCGTAGCATAAGATCTCGTCATTAAGTTATTTGCTATAAGCTTTCGATACATAGTTACCTAGTCCTTATGACCATGAGATCATGCAAATCACTTATACCGGAAAGGTACTTTGATTACACCAAACACCACTGCGTAAATGGGTGGCTATAAAGGTGGGATTAAGTATCCGGAAAGTATGAGTTGAGGCATATGGATCAACAGTGGGATTTGTCCATCCCGATGACGGATAGATATACTCTGGGCCCTCTCGGTGGAATGTCGTCTAATGTCTTGCAAGCATATGAATGAGTTCATAAGAGACCACATACCACGGTACGAGTAAAGAGTACTTGTCAGGAGACGAGGTTGAACAAGGTATAGAGTGATACCGAAGATCAAACCTCGGACAAGTAAAATATCGCGAGACAAAGGGAATTGGTAATATATGTGAATGGTTCATTCGATCACTAAAGTCATCGTTGAATATGTGGGAGCCATTATGGATCTCCAGATCCTGCTATTGGTTATTGGTCGGAGTGAGTACTCAACCATGTCCGCATAGTTCACGAACCGTAGGGTGACACACTTAAAGTTGGATGTTGAAATGGTAGTACTTGAATATGGAATGGAGTTCGAATATTTGTTCGGAGTCCCGGATGAGATCCCAGACATCACGAGGAGTTCCGGAATGGTCCGGAGAATAAGATTCATATATAGGATGTCATTTTATGTGAAATAAAATGTCGCGGAAGGTTCTATGGAAGGTTCTAGAAGGTTCTAGAAAAGTCCGGAAGAAACCACCAAGGAAGGTGGAGTCCACATGGGACTCCACCTCCATGGCCGGCCAGCCCTAGATGGGGTGGAGTCCCAAGTGGACTCCACCATAGGGGCCGACCACCCCCACATGGGAGGTGGAAATCCCACCTTTGGGTGGGAGTCCTAGTTGGGCTAGGTTTCCCCCTCTTATGGAAGGTTTTGGTTTCGGGTCTTATTCGAAGACTTGAACACCAACACTTGGGATCCACCTATATAATGAGGGGCCAAGGGAGGGGGCCGGCCACCCCCAAGACCACAAGCTGGCCGCCCCCCATAGAGTGGCCGGCCACCCCTCCCAAACCCTAGCCGCCCCCCTCTCCTCCATATTGCCCGCGTAGCTTAGCGAAGCTCCGCCGGACTTCTTCACCGCCACCGACACCACGCCGTCGTGCTGTCGGATTCAAGAGGAGCTACTACTTCCGCTGCCCGCTGGAACGGGGAGGTGGACGTCGTCTTCATCAACAACCGAACGTGTGACCGAGTACGGAGGTGCTGCCCGTTCGTGGCGCCGGAACCGATCGTGATCAAGATCTTCTACGCGCTTTTGCAAGCGGCAAGTGATCGTCTACCGCAGCAACAAGAGCCTCATCTTGTAGGCTTTGGAATCTCTTCAAGGGTGAGACTCGATACCCCCTCGTTGCTACCGTCTTCTAGATTGCATCTTGGCTTGGATTGCGTGTTCGCGGTAGGAAATTTTTTGTTTTCTATGCAACGTTGTCCTACAGTGGTATTAGAGCCGTGTCTATGCATAGATGGTTGCACGAGTAGAACACAATGGTTTTGTGGGCGTTGATGCTCTTGTTATCTTTAGTTTGAGTACTTTGCATCTTTGTGGCATAGTGGGATGAAGTGGCCCGGACTAACTTTACATGACCGCGTTCATGAGACTTGTTCCTCGTTCGACATGCAACTTGTATTGCATAAGAGGCTTTGCGGATGACTGTCTCTCCTACTATAGTGAAGATTCAACTTACTCTTCTATTGACAACACTAGTATCACCGTTGTGGTTCATGTTCGTAGGTAGATTAGATCTTACTCGAAAACCCTAAACCACGTAAAATATGCAAACCAAATTAGAGACGTCTAACTTGTTTTTGCAGGGTTTGGTGATGTGATATGGCCATGATATGATGATGAATATGTATGAGATGATCATTATTGTATTGTGGCAACCGGCAGGAGCCTTATGGTTGTCTTTAATTTTCATGTTGAGTAGTATTTCAAAGTAGTTGTAATAGTTGCTACATGAGGTGAACAACCATGAAGACGGCGCCATGAATCTTGACGCTACGCCGACGATGATGGAGATCATGCCCGTTGATGATGGAGATCATGTCCGTGCTTTGGAGATGAAGATCGAAAGCGCAAAGACAAAAGGGCCATATCATATCACATATGAATTGCATGTGATGTTAATCCTTTATGCATCTTATTTTGCTTAAAACGCGACGGTAGCATTATAAGATGATCCCTCACATTAATATCAAGATAATAAAGTGTTCTCCCCTCGTATGCACCGTTGCAACAGTTCGTCGTTTCGAAGCATCTCGTGATGATCGGATGTGATAGACTCAACGTTCACAAACAACGGGTGTAAGCCATGTTGCACGGGCGGAATACTTGGGTTTGCTTGACGAGCCTAGCATGTACAGACATGGCCTCGGGACAACGGAAACCGAAAGGTTGAACACGAGTCATATGGATGATATGATCAACATGTTGATGTTCACCATTGAAGCTACATCATCTCACGTGATGATCGGTTTTGGTGTAGTGGATTTGGATCGTGTACCACTTAACAACTATGAGGGATGTTGTATTAAGTGGGAGTTCATTAGTAATTAGATTAAAACATGAACTAGTTATCATAAACATAGTCTGAGTAGTATTTTGAATTAACTTTGTAGTATTGGCATCCGTTTTCTACCATGCGCTAGTCTTGTTATTGAGATAGAAATACTGTTAAAATCTGACAAGAAACTTTACGGATTGGTACCGTATTGTTAAAGAATCAAGAATTGATTAAGTCCTATTGCAAACTTTTAGTAAACCTCACATTGTTGATTCAAAGAGCTATGGTTTCAATTAGTACCTAAAGTTATCTTGTCTCCGTCAAACTTGAAGTTCAAATTTGTTTGAAAAGTAAGGAGCTGAAAATTTAGTTTTCAGAAATAATCAAGGTATGAGATATATGTGATATCTAAGACCTTATTGCAAGATGATAGAATATAATTTGGTGAGACTACATAAACTCATAAGTTTTATGGGAATGTATGAAGGTTGAAGACGCCAGGCGTCACAATCCTCCAACTATTGGGGCACTAACGATATTCGCATATCCATGAAGTTATCATCCTTAGTATGCACCGTTGCTAAGACTCGTCGTATCGAAGCATCACGTGATGATCGGGTGTGATAGATTCTACGTGTGCATACAACGGGTGCAAGCCAGATTTGCACATGCGAATACTAAGGTTAAACTTTATGAGCCTAGCATGTACGTAGACATGGTCTCGAAAGTTGTCATGAATTGATGGATAAAATTATGAGTGAAATTGTTCATCGTATTAAAAAGTTACTAATAGTGAAATCTAGAACACTTGTCATATGATGATCAACTTCAAAATAAGTACTTCAAGGTTATTGGTATTAGACCAACAAACCTAGAAGTTATTGATGTTGAAGTGTTTTTCTGAATAATGAGGAAAGCTAAAAGAGAAACTGCAAAAGATATTTTGGCGGAAAGAAAGAAAAGACTAGAAAGTCTAGCTCAGGTGTATATAAATGATATACATGTTATGGTTGTATTCCTAGTTAGGTCACACTATGAAATTCTTGGGTATTAGTACCATATTGGTTGGTATGAAGTGTCATACAAAACAACGCAATACAAGAATACAATGGCCTGAGTGACTGACAAGGAATATGATAGGAATGCACGTCTGGAACAAAATAAAGTGTTATTGTGTTCGTCGTTGGCATTCTATCTAGCCCTTAGAATTTATAATAAAGAACTTAATAATTGTTATTTTGCTCTGGTCAAATGAAAACAATAAGTTGTTCAAATTATGACATTACTCCATGTACGATGGATAAGTTATTATAAATCTTAATGGTGAAACACACATACATAAAACTGACGCTAAAATGCCATAAGGCAAATGATTTGAATTCCACTTATTTGTGGAACCGCCATTTAGGTCATGTTAGAAAGGAACGCATAAAGGAACTCCATGCAAATGGATTTTTGGAGTCATTTGATTTTTGAATCATTTGGCGCTTGCAAATCTTTTCTGAAGAGAATGATTAAAATACCGTTCATAGGCCAAAAGTTGAACGGGCAACTAACTTAGTGGAAAAATACATGATGATGTATGCGGTTCACTGGGCATAGTTGTGTGCGGGAGATTCTTCTACTTCATGAAAACTTTCAACAATGAATTGAGTATATATGTGGATATATTCAATAAGGAAGAAGTTTGAAACATTTGAATGGATTCAAATAAATTTCAGCATGAAGTGGAAATCATCGTAATAGAAAAGTCAAATATCTATGATTGGATCATGGTGGAAATATTTGAATTACGAGTTTTAGCGAACATCAAAGAGAGTCATGAAATTGTTCTACAACTCACATTTCTTGAAGTATCATAATGATGATATAGTATCCGAGAGATGTATCCAAATCTTGTTGGATTAATGATGAGATAAAATATTATGACGCCATTATATTTTTGTGTGGATTATGCTTTAGTGACTACCGCTTTTACACTGAATAGAGCATCATCATGATCCGTTGAAATGACACCATACGAGTTATGGCATGGGTATAAACCCTAATAGTCCTTTCTTTAAATTTTGGTCTAAGAGTATACAACCAAAATCGGATGAATGTCTTTGTTGGTTATCCCAGAGATTTAATTGGGAATTCTTCCCACGAGACAAAGACAAAAGTGTTTGTCAATGTTTCTTATTTCCGAAAAATTGTTTCTAGTGAAGTATTTGAGTGGGAGGACAATATAATTTGATAAGGTTTATGAACCTGAGCATAATGATCAGAGTAGCGCAGCATCGGAATTGGTTTCGGAAGCGGCCACAACGATTATGGCTCCCATGACTACAAAGTGTTTTAACCATGGAGATCGAAGTACATATTGAACCTTGTAGGTATGGTTTACTTTGTGATCAAATAAATGATTTGTGGACAAAGGATTGATTTTGAACAATCATAAACCAACTACAAACAAAGAAGTTATGATGGGCCCTGACTCCGTTAAAATGGCCATGCGCCATGAAATCCATAATAGATGAATACTTTTTGAAAGTAAATGGATCTATAGACTTGGATGAAATATCCTTGAAGAAGCTCGACTTGTCGAAAAATTGTTTACGACAAAGTTCAAAGAGTTGACTACGATAAGATTAGATCTTCCGTAGAAATGCTTATAGTCTATATGGATTATTCTAGTAGGATGGCAAAATACATTACTTATCAGAAGTATGTATTAAAGGTGTATACAAGATACAACCAAGAGTTTTGCTGGTCCGTGGAATATTAGATAGGTATACAAACTTCAATTTGATGAAGTGAGTATCGCGGAGTTTGAATCTTCACCAGATGAAATAGTCAAAGAGTTTTTGATTTCATCAGAGACGATGAAGAGGCTTGCATTTGCAAGAAATTAAGTGGGAGCGCTAAGACATATTTATAATACTTTATGTAGGTGACATATACTTGGTTATAAATAATGTAATTATATACTTGATTAAAAAGGTTTCATTGAGAAATTAACTTCAATGAAAAGATATGGACTGAAACAAATTTAGTGTCAAGATCTATGAAGATAGATTGAAACACAAAATAAGTTTAAGTCAAAGTACATAGAATGGATATTGAAATAGTTCAATATAGAAATATTAAGAAGATGTTCTTGTCATGTGAAGTTTTAACAAGACTTGAGTGTATCTGACACTCAATGAGTAAAAACACATGAGTGATTATAGATCACGAATAATATGTACACAATCAGATATCCTATGCTCTAAGAGTGTTATGAGCATGATTCATGTGATGATCACTAAAAAACAGTAAGAATATTCTTGAGTACTTAAGAAGAACCAAGTATATATATATAGTTTTATATGGAGAAATGACAAAAAAAATCGCTGTAAGGTGTTGCACCGATACTAATTTTGTCACATATGAAAATAAAATTTCAAATCTCAAATTAGACTAAGTGTTGTTTAAAAGGTAGCACAATGAGCTAGAAGTTGTCTATGCTAGATTTAGAAGAGTTCTAAATATTGTGACGGATTCTACAAAAGAAGGCAGAGTATGTCATTGTTTTGACAATGACAAAGGATGTTAAGTCAAGAAGTTCTTTGAGAACTTGGTGTAGTTCCGATAGTGTCAGAACTTTGAAGCTATATTGTGTGTGACAATATTAGTGACATATTTCAGACCGCGGAATTAAGGTTCCACCAGAAGACCAAACATATTTAATGCCGACTCATTTGGAAATGAGTGATGCGTTGAGACGCAAATGAATTACAAAATACATACGTTTCTGAACGTGTCAGATCCGTTGACTAAAACCTCTCCCGTGAGCAAAACATGATAAAGCACCGGAAGGCCAAGGTGTTATATCTTTACAAATGTAAACTAGATTATTGACTCTAGTGCAAGTGGGAGACTGAAGGAGATATGCCCTAGAGGCAATAATAAAGTGGTTATTATTTATATCTTTATGTTTATGATAAATGTTTATATATCATGCTAGAATTGTATTAACCGAAACATTAGTACATGTGTGATATGTAGACAAACAAGAAGTCCCTAGTATGCCTCTTAAACTAGCTTGTTGATTAATGGATGATTAGTTTCATAATCATGAACATTGGATGTTATTAATAACAAGGTTATATCATTATATGAATGATGTAATGGACACACCCAATTAAGCGTAGCATGCATAAGATCTCGTCATTAAGTTATTTGCTATAAGCTTTCGATACATAGTTACCTAGTCCTTATGACCATGAGATCATGTAAATCACTTATACCGGAAAGGTACTTTGATTACACCAAACACCACTGCGTAAATGGGTGGCTATAAAGGTGGGATTAAGTATCCGGAAAGTATGAGTTGAGGCATATGGATCAACAGTGGGATTTGTCCATCCCGATGACGGATAGATATACTCTGGGCCCTCTCGGTGGAATGTCGTCTAATGTCTTGCAAGCATATGAATGAGTTCATAAGAGACCACATACCACGGTACGAGTAAAGAGTACTTGTCAGGAGACGAGGTTGAACAAGGTATAGAGTGATACCGAAGATCAAACCTCGGACAAGTAAAATATCGCGAGACAAAGGGAATTGGTAATATATGTGAATGGTTCATTCGATCACTAAAGTCATCGTTGAATATGTGGGAGCCATTATGGATCTCCAGATCCCGCTATTGGTTATTGGTCGGAGTGAGTACTCAACCATGTCCGCATAGTTCACGAACCGTAGGGTGACACACTTAAAGTTGGATGTTGAAATGGTAGTACTTGAATATGGAATGGAGTTCGAATATTTGTTCGGAGTCCCGGATGAGATCCCGGACATCACGAGGAGTTCCGGAATGGTCCGGAGAATAAGATTCATATATAGGATGTCATTTTATGTGAAATAAAATGTCGCGGAAGGTTCTATGGAAGGTTCTAGATTGTTCTAGAAAAGTCCGGAAGAAACCACCAAGGAAGGTGGAGTCCACATGGGACTCCACCTCCATGGCCGGCCAGCCCTAGATGGGGTGGAGTCCCAAGTGGACTCCACCATAGGGGGCCGGCC
This sequence comes from Lolium perenne, assembly GCF_019359855.2. Classification (NCBI taxonomy): domain Eukaryota; kingdom Viridiplantae; phylum Streptophyta; class Magnoliopsida; order Poales; family Poaceae; genus Lolium; species Lolium perenne. Next base: position 184,969,655 of record NC_067246.2, on the reverse strand, counting down.
ACCCCCCACATGGGAGGTGGAAATCCCACCTTTGGGTGGGAGTCCTAGTTGGGCTAGGTTTCCCCCTCTTATGGAAGGTTTTGGTTTCGGGTCTTATTCGAAGACTTGAACACCAACACTTGGGATCCACCTATATAATGAGGGGCCAAGGGAGGGGGCCGGCCACCCCCAAGACCACAAGCTGGCCGCCCCCCATAGAGTGGCCGGCCACCCCTCCCAAACCCTAGCCGCCCCCCTCTCCTCCATATTGCCCGCGTAGCTTAGCGAAGCTCCGCCGGACTTCTTCACCGCCACCGACACCACGCCGTCGTGCTGTCGGATTCAAGAGGAGCTACTACTTCCGCTGCCCGCTGGAACGGGGAGGTGGACGTCGTCTTCATCAACAACCGAACGTGTGACCGAGTACGGAGGTGCTGCCCGTTCGTGGCGCCGGAACCGATCGTGATCAAGATCTTCTACGCGCTTTTGCAAGCGGCAAGTGATCGTCTACCGCAGCAACAAGAGCCTCATCTTGTAGGCTTTGGAATCTCTTCAAGGGTGAGACTCGATACCCCCTCGTTGCTACCGTCTTCTAGATTGCATCTTGGCTTGGATTGCGTGTTCGCGGTAGGAAAATTTTTGTTTTCTATGCAACGTTGTCCTACAAGTTCTTGGTAGCTTCTATTGTTGGAGATATGCCCAAGAGGCAATAATAAAATGGTTATTATAATATATCTTTGTGTTTATGATAATGTTTACATACCATGCTATAATTGTATTAACCGAAACATTGATACATGTGTGTTATGTGAACAACAAGGAGTCCCTAGTAAGCCTCTTGTACAACTAGCTTGTTGATTAATAGATGATCATAGTTTCATGATCATGAACAATGGATGTTATTAATAACAAGGTTATGTCATTATGTGAATGATATAATGGACACACCCAATTAAGCGTAGCATAAGATCACGTCATTAAGTTATTTGCTATAAGCTTTCGATACATAGTTACCTAGTCCTTTCGACCATGAGATCATGTAAATCACTTATACCGGAAAGGTACTTTGATTACATCAAACGCCACTGCGTAAATGGGTGGTTATAAAGGTGGGATTAAGTATCCAGAAAGTATGAGTTGAGGCATATGGATCAACAGTGGGATTTGTCCATCCCGATGACGGATAGATATACTCTGGGCCCTCTCGGTGGAATGTCGTCTAATTAGCTTGCAAGCATATGAATGGTTCATAAGAGACCACATACCACGGTACGATTAAAGAGTACTTGTCAGGAGACGAGGTTGAACAAGGTATAGAGATACCGATGATCAAACCTCGGACAAGTAAAATATTGTGTGACAAAGGGAATCGGTATCGTATGTAAATGGTTCAGTCGATCACTAAAGTCATCGTTGAATATGTGGGAGCCATTATGGATCTCCAGATCCCGCTATTAGTTATTGGTCGGAGAGAGGTCTCAACCATGTCTGCCTAGTTCGCGAACCGTAGGGTGACACACTTAAGGTTTGATGTCGTTCAAGTAGATATGGTATATTGAATGGAGTTCGAAGTTTTGTTCGGAGTCTTGGATGGGATCCAGGACATCACGAGGAGGTCCGGAATGGTCCGGAGAATAAGATTCATATATAGGAAGTCATATTCCAAGTTTGGAAATGATCCGGTGCATTTATGGCAGGTTCTAGAAGGTTCTAGAAAAGTCCGGAAGAAATCACTATGGAAGGCGGAGTCCCGGAGGGACTCCACCAAGCTTGGCCGGCCAACCCTAAGGGGGTGGAGTCCCAGGTGGACTCCACCATAGGTGGCCGGCCACCCCACCTAAGGGAAAGGTGGGAGTCCCACCTTGGGTAGGACTCCCCCCTTGAGTAGGTTTCCCACCTATGGGAGGTTTTGTTGTTGGGGTCTTATTCGAAGACTTGGACTACAACTCTTGGAGATTTCCACCTATATAATGAGGAGGAGAGGGAGGGGGCAGCCACTCTTGGCCGCACCACCTAGGGCTGCCCATGGCCGGCGCCCTAGCCACCCCCTCTCCCCAAACCCTAGCCTCTCCTCCTCCACATAATACTCCCGCAGCGCATAGGCGAAGCCCTGCCGAAGTTCTCCACCACCACCGCCACCACGCCGTCATGCTGTCGGGATTCCGAGGAGGATCTACTACTTCCGCTGCCCACTGGAACGGGGAGAAGGACGTCGTCTTCATCAACACCGAACGTGTGACCGAGTACGGAGGTGCTGCCCGATTGTGGCACCGTCAAGATCTTCTACGCGCTTTTGAAAGTGGAAAGTGATCATCTTCTGCAACAACGAGAGCCTCCTCTCGTAGGCTTTGGAACTCTTCAAGGGTTAGTCTCGTTCATCCCCTCGATGCTACCATCTTCTAGATTGCATCTTGGCTTGGATTGCGTTCTCGCGGTAGGAATTTTTTTTTCTATGCTACGAATCCCATCAGTGGTATCAGAGTTGTGTCTATGCATAGATTGGTTGCACGAGTAGAACACAATTGTTTTGTGGGCGTTGATGCTTTGTTGTATTTAGTTCGAGTACTTTGCATCTTTGTGGCATGGTGGGATGAAGCGGCTCGGGCTAACTTTACATGACCGCGTTCATGAGACTTGCTCCACGTTCGACATGCAACTTGTATTGCATAAGTGGCTTTGCGGGTGTCTGTCTCTCCCACCATAGTGAAGATTCAATTTACTCTTTCTATTGACAACACTAGTATCACCGTTGTGGTTCATGTTCATAGGTAGATTGGATCTTACTCGAAAACCCTAAACCACGTAAAATATGCAAACCAAATTAGAGACATCTAACTTGTTTTTGCAGGGTTTGGTGATGTGATATGGCCATGATGTGATGATGAATATGTATGAGATGATCATTATTGTATTGTGGCAACCGGCAGGAGCCTTATGGTTGTCTTTAAATTTCATGTTGAATAGTATTTCAAAGTAGTTGTAATAGTTGCTACATGAGGTGAACAATGATGAAGACGGCGCCATGGACCTTGACGCTACGCCGATGATGATGGAGATCATGCCCGTTGATGATGGAGATCATGTCCGTGCTTTGGAGATGAAGATCGAAGGCGCAAAGACTAAAGGGCCATATCATATCACATATGAATTGCATGTGATGTTAATCCTTTATGCATCTTAATTTGCTTAGAACGCGACGGTAGCATTATAAGATGATCCCTCACATTAATATCAAGATAATAAAGTGTTCTCCCCTCGTATGCACCGTTGATATAGTTCCTCGTTTCAAAGCATCTCGTGATGATCGGATGTGAAAGACTCAATGATTACATACAACGGGTGTAAGCCATGTTGCACACGCGGAATACTTGGGTTTGCTTGACGAGCCTAGCATGTACAGACATGGCCTCGGGACAACCGAAACCGAAAGGTTGAACACGAGTCATATGGATGATATGATCAACATGTTGATGTTCACCATTGAAACTACATCATCTCACGTGATGATCGGTTTTTGATGTAGTGGATGTGGATCATGTACCACTTAACAACAATGAGGGATGTTGTATTAAGTGAGAATTCATTAGTAATTAGATTAAAACATGAACTAATTATCATAAACATAGTCTGAGTAGTATTTTGAATTAATTTTGTAGTATTGGCATCCGTATTCTACCATGCGCTAGTCTTGTAATTGAGATAGAAATACTGTTAAAATCTGACAAGAAACTTTACGGACTGGTACCGTATTGTTAAAGAATCAAGAAATGATTAAGTCCTATTGCAAACTTTTAGTAAACCTCACATTGTTGATTCAAAGAACTATTGTTTCAATTAGTACCTAAAGTTATCTTGTCTCCGTGAAACTTGAAGTTCAAATCTGTTTGAAAAGTAAGGAGCTGAAAATTTAGTTTTCAGAAATAATCAAGGTATGAGATATATGTGATATCTAAGACCTTATTGCAAGATGATAGAATATAATTTGCTGAGACTACATAAACTCATAAATTTTATGGGAATGTATGAAGGTTGAAGACGCAAGGCGTCCCAATCCTCCAACTATTGGGGCACTAACGATATTCGCATATCCATGAAGTGATCGTCCTTAGTATGCACCGTTACTAAGACTCGTCGTTTCGAATACTGAGGTATAGATTCTACGTGTGCATACAATGGGTGCAAGCCAGATTTGCACATGCAAATACTAAGGTTAAACATTACGAGCCTAGCATGTACAGACATGGTCTTGGAAAGTCATCATGAAATGATGGATAAAATTATGAGTGAAATTATTCATCATATTACAAAGTTACTAATAGTGAAATCTGAAACACTTGTCATATGATGATCAAACTTCAAAGTAAGAACCTCAAGGTTATTGGTATTTGACCAACAAAACTAGAAGTTATTGAAGATGAAGTGTTTTCTGAGAATGAGGAAAGCTAAAAGAGAAACTACAAAAGATATTTTGGCAGAAAGAAAGAAAAAGACTAGAAAGTCTAGCTCAGGTGTATATAAATGATATACATGTTATGGACGTATTCCTCGTTTGGTCACACAATGAAATTCTTGGGTATTTGTACCATATTGGTTGGTATGAAGTGTCATACAAAACAACGCAATACAAGAATACAATGGCCTAAGTGACTGACAAGGAATATGATAGGAATGCACGTCTGGAACAAAAATAAAGTGTTATTATGTTCATCGTTGGCATTCTATCTAGCCCTTAGAATTTATAATAAAGAACTTAATAATTGTTATTTTGCTCTGGTCAAATGAAAACAATGAGTTGTTCAAATTATGACATTACTCCATGTACGATGGATAAGTTATTATAAATTTTAATGGTGAAACACACACACATAATACTGACGCTAAAATGCCATAAGGCAAATGATTTGAATTCCACTTATTTGTGGAACCGCCATTTAGGTCATGTTGGAAAGGAACGCATGAAGAAATTCCATGCAAATGGATTATTGGAGTCATTTGATTTTTGAATCATTTGGCGCTTGCAAATCTCTTCTATAAAGAATGACTGAAGTACCGTTCATAGGCCAAGATTTGAACGGGCAACTAACTTAGTGGAAACATACATGATGATGTATATGGTTCACTGGGCATAGTTGTGTGCGGGAGATTCTTCTACTTCATGAAAACTTCAAACAATGAATTGAGTATATATATGTGGATATATTCGATAAGGAAGAAGTTTGAAACATTTGAATGGATTCAAATAAATTTCAGCATGAAGTGGAAATCATCGTAATAGAAAAGTCAAATATCTATGATTGGATCATAGTGGAAATATTTGAATTACTAGTTTTAGCGAACATCTAAGAGAGTTATGAAATTGTTCTACAACTCACATTTCTTGGAGTATCATAATGATAATGAAGTATCCGAGAGATGTATCCAAACCTTGTTGGGTCAATGATGAGATAAAATATTAATGCCATTATATTTTTGTGGATTATGCTTTAGAGATTACCGATTTTACACTAAATAGAGCATCATCATGATCCGTTGAAATGACACCATACAAGTTATGGCATGGGTATAAACCCTAATAGTCCTTTCTTTAAAATTTTGGTCTAAGATTTTACAACCAAAATCGGATGATTGTCTTTGTTGGTTATCCCAAAGAATTGATAGGGAATTCTTTCACTATGAAGTAAAAGACAAAAGTGTTTTTTTGCTTATTTCCAAGAAATTGTTTTCTAGCGAAGTATTTGAGTGGGAGTACAATAGAACTTGATAAGGTTTATGAACCTGAGCATAATGATCAGAGTAGCGCAGCATCGGAAATTGGTTCCGGAAGCGGCCACTACGATCATGGCTCCCATGACTACAAAGTGTTTTAGCCATGGAGATCGAAGTACATATTGAACCTTGTAGGTATGGTTTACTTTGTGATCAAAAAAATGATTTGTGAACAAAGGATTGATTTTGAACAATAATAAACCAACTACAAACAAAGAAGTTATGATGGGCCCTGACTCCGTTAAAAATGGCTATACGCCATGAAATCCATGATAGATGAATACGTTTTGAAAGTAAATGGATCTATAAAATTGATGGACTTGGATGGAATATCTTTAAAGAAGCTTGACTTGTCGAAAAGTTGTTTACGACAAAGTTCAAAGAGTTGACTACGATAAGATTAGATCTTCCATAACAATGCTTATAGTCTATGTGGATTATTCTAGTAATCGCTGCATATTTCTTTTATGAGATATGCTAGTAGGATGGCAAAATACATTACTTAACAGAAGTGTGTAGTAAAGGTGTATACAAGATACAACCAAGAGTTTTGCTAGTTCGTGGAATACTAGATAGGTATACGAACTTCAATTGGATGAAGTGAGTATCGTGGAGTTGGAATCTTCACCGGATGAAACAGTCAAAGAGTTTTTGATTTCATCAGAGATGATGAAGAGGCTTGCATTTGCAAGAAATTAAGTGGGAGCGCTGAGACATATTTATAATACTTTGTGTAGATGACATATAGTTGGTTATAAATGATGTAATTATATACTTGATTAAAAAGGTTTCATTGAGAATTAATTTCAATGAAAGGATATGGACTCAAACAAATTTAGTGTCAAGATCTATGAAGATAGATTGAAACACATAATAAGTTTAAGTCAAAATACATAGAATGGATATTGAAGTAGTTCAATATAGAAATATTAAGAAGATGTTCTTTTCATGCGAAGGTTTAACAAGACTTGAGTGTAATTGACACTTGATGAGTAAAAACACATGAGTGATTTTAGATCACAAATAATATGTACAAAAATCAGATGTCCTATTCTCTAAAAGGTTAAGAGCATATACCAGAATGATTCATGTGATGATCATTGGACAAACAGTAAGAATTTCCCTATGTGCTTTAGAAGAACCAAGGATACATATATAGTTTTATATGGGGTAATGACAAACAAATCGCTGTAAGGTGTTGCACCGATATTTGTTTGGTCACATATAAAAATGAAATTCAAATCTCAATTAGGCTAAGTGTTATTTAAAAGGTAGCACAATACTAGATTTAGAAGAGTTCTAAATATTGTGATGGATTCTGCAAACGAAGGCATAGTATGTCATTGTTTTGACAATGACTGAGGATGTTTAAGTCGAAGAGTTTTTTGAGAACTTGGTGTAGTTCCGATAGTGTCAGAACTTTGAAGCTATATTGTGTATGACAATATTAGTGACATATTTCAGACCGCGGAATTAAGGTTCCACCAGAGGACTGAACATATAAGAATAATGCCGACTCATTTGGAAAATCAGTGATGCGTTGAGACGCAAATGAATTGCAAAATACATACGTTTTCTGAGCATGTCAGATCCATTGACTAAAACTTCTCCCGTGAGCAAAACATGATAAAGCACCGGAAGGCCAAGGTGTTATATCTTTACATATGTAAACTAGATTATTGACTCTAGTGCAAGTGGGAGACTGTTGGAGATATGCCCAAGAGGCAATAATAAAATGGTTATTATAATATATCTTTGTGTTTATGATAATGTTTACATACCATGCTATAATTGTATTAACCGAAACATTGATACATGTGTGTTATGTGAACAACAAGGAGTCCCTAGTAAGCCTCTTGTACAACTAGCTTGTTGATTAATAGATGATCATAGTTTCATGATCATGAACAATGGATGTTATTAATAACAAGGTTATGTCATTATGTGAATGATATAATGGACACACCCAATTAAGCATAGCATAAGATCACGTCATTAAGTTATTTCCTATAAGCTTTCGATACATAGTTACCTAGTCCTTTCGACCATGAGATCATGTAAATCACTTATACCGGAAAGGTACTTTGATTACATCAAACGCCACTGCGTAAATGGGTGGTTATAAAGGTGGGATTAAGTATCCGGAAAGTATGAGTTGAGGCATATGGATCAACAGTGGGATTTGTCCATCCCGATGACGGATAGATATACTCTGGGCCCTCTCGGTGTAATGTCGTCTAATTAGCTTGCAAGCATATGAATGGTTCATAAGAGACCACATACCACGGTACGAGTAAAGAGTACTTGTCAGGAGACGAGGTTGAACAAGGTATAGAGATACCGATGATCAAACCTCGAACAAGTAAAATATCGTGTGACAAAGAGAATCGGTATCGTATGTAAATGGTTCAGTCGATCACTAAAGTCATCGTTGAATATGTTGGAGCCATTATGGATCTCCAAATCCCGCTATTGGTTATTGGTCGGAGAGAGGTCTCAACCATGTCTGCATAGTTCGCGAACCGTAGGGTGACACACTTAAGGTTTGATGTCGTTCAAGTAGATATGGTATATGGAATGGAGTTCGAAGTTTTGTTCGGAGTCTCAGATGGGATCCAGGACATCACGAGGAGGTCCGGAATGGTCCGGAGAATAAGATTCATATGTAGGAAGTCATATTCCAAGTTTGGAAATGATCCGGTGCATTTATGGCAGGTTCTAGAAGGTTCTAGAAAAGTCCGGAAGAAATCACTATGGAAGGCGGAGTCCAGGAGGGACTCCACCAAGCTTGGCCGGCCAACCCTAAGGGGGTGGAGTCCCAGGTGGACTCCACCATAGGTGGCCGGCCACCCCACCTAAGGGAAAGGTGGGAGTCCCACCTTGGGTAGGACTCCCCCCTTGAGTAGGTTTCCCACCTATGGGAGGTTTTGTTGTTGGGGTCTTATTCGAAGACTTGGACTACAACTCTTGGTGATTTCCACCTATATAATGAGGAGGATAGGGAGGGGCAGCCACTCTTGGCCGCACCACCTAGGGCTGCCCATGGCCGGGGCCCTAGCCACCCCCTCTCCCCAAACCCTAGCCTCTCCTCCTCCACATAATACTCCCGCAGCGCATAGGCGAAGCCCTGCCGAAGTTCTCCACCACCACCGCCACCACGCCGTCTTGTTGTCGGGATTCCGAGGAGGATCTACTACTTCTGCTGCCCGCTGGAACGGGGAGAAGGACGTCGTCTTCATCAACACCGAACGTGTGACCGAGTACAGAGGTGCTGCCCGATTGTGGCACCGTCAAGATCTTCTACGCGCTTTTGAAAGCGGCAAGTGATCATCTTCTACAACAACGAGAGCCTCCTCTCGTAGGCTTTGGAACTCTTCAAGGGTTAGTCTCGTTCATCCCCTCGTTGCTACCATCTTCAAGATTGCATCTTGGCTTGGATTGCGTTCTCGCGGTAGGAAATTTTGTTTTCTATGCTACGAATCCCATCATCTATAACCTTTAAATCTTCTACTTGTGCTATCTGTGCATGTATACTTGTGTATTTGCACAAGGAAAGTGTCTGGATGGTTTGGGTTCTAATGGCTCCCTTTTACGGCAAGTGATCCTTGGTCAATACCAAGTGATGATCACCCTTGAGCATCTACTCAAACCATGACATGTGTCATGCATAAATGATGGATTGGATCCACTGGATCCTCTCCAGGAACTTGGTATAACTTGTTCCAGCTCCTAGATAGTTAAGCTTGACTGCTGTTGAGAAGTTGCTTGATGATTTGTTACTTTCCTTCACCTTCTAGCTCCTGATGATCTTAGTTAGGTTCCCATCTTTCTACTGGTTTTGGTTGAGTGGATTTCTGGATGGATAAATGGTTTATATGGTTGGTTGTATTGTTGTTGAGCAAGAACAGGATGAACTCTTGCTGCTCCTGGCTGGTTGCTGGATGAAATGGTTATCTGGTCGACTGTGCATTGTTTCTAGGGTTTCTACCCTACTTATACCACTGGTGTTTCTTCTCTGGCTGTGACCCACAAGCCTGGCTTGGCTTGTGACTCAGCTGTGTGTGTTGTGATGTTGCTTGCTGTGGTGACCCAGCATACCACTGCAAGATGTAGTATGCAAGTCTGATATAACACCAATGAAACACAGTTCCGCTAGTATTATATCGCTCAGAGTGGTACAACAGAAACATATGCGGGTCCAAGGCATGTCTATAGAATTACAACATTGACTCTGTTACATAAGATCATCAAAGCCTCCTACTTTACAATTGAGGTAAAACTGCAAATAAACTCCAGAAGAACGATTCGTAGTCTAGTCTTATCTCGAACTCTATTTGTAGAGTATTTAACTAGCTATAGAGGCTATGAATAGATTCTAGCTAAATAGGAGCTAGGTTTAGGAAATTAGTTCCTTTCTATTGCTAAGCTAAGTTTTATACTTGTTGGATGTGGTGTTTGACTCTTCTGACAGGTTCCTGTCCCTTGAAGTAGTTGTTGACTCCTCGGTCTTTGAGTTGCACTGTAGATCCTCCATCGTGCTTCCATATCTAAGCAGGGGATTTAGGAGTGGGATGAGTACGAGCGTACTCAACAAGTTCATTATAGGAAAGAGGTGTTTAATGCACTAGCTACAGCATTAGACCAGAAAGTCTAATACCAATGCAGGTTTTCATAACCATTTCTTCAAAAGGTTGCTTTTATTCAGAAGAACTATGTCCGTCAGCCTTCACCGGTTTACTAGAACCTCATGGAGCTCCTTTCCGGCAGCGTTCGCAGTTCCGAACCCGGAACAGGGAGTGACAGGTCACGATTCATTACACTCTGCAGAGGTGTGTTGCTTTACCCATAAGAGATCTTAACCTTGGTGCCAACCGAGCCGCGTGCTCGTCCACACTTCCTTTGGTGTGAGGCCCGGTATAAGGTCATAGCCAATCATATTCCTCCGCCACCTCATACACCCATCCTTTGATGCAAACTCCGACCCTGGGTCCTCGCTGGTGCTCTTATACCAATTAAGGATGGCCCCCGACCACGACAACAGTTCAGGTCTCTACCATGAACTCCTTCGCCGGGAGATGCAACCCATCATAGACCGCAATAACCGTGGGGACTTTAGGCTTCCCCAGCCCACCGCTTGCTCCTCGGGCGACAAGTGTCTACGGTCTCTACCGTGGGGACTTAAGGCTTCCCCAGCCCACCGCTTGCCCCCTTGGAATACAAGTGTGTACGGTAAAGCGCGTTCGTTGATGTACAAGAGGTGGAAATACAATTGACTATTCCGTCCCACTCCAGATCTTATGGTTAACACGGGTATTATGGCACAAGAATCACTGGACGACATTTGTTGTTTAATCCTAGATGGATATAAACCCTTGCAATGGAACCTCCACCATATCAACACAATCCATGGTTCCATTGCCCACCACTTAGTCATATTCATAGTTATGAAAATAGTGGTTTTGCTTTTTCTGCAATAGTGATAAACATAGTACGTTGCAAGTAATTTGGTAAAAATACTCAAATGATATGAGCAAGTGATGAACTTGCCTTTCTTGACTGCAAGATTATGCAGGCATGGTCTTTGGTACGTAATAACTCCAAATTCTGAAATAGCATCATCGTCCGGTAGGTACGATGTTTAAAAGATTGGCAAGGATGCAATAATGCATAAGTATGAGATGCAATCGTTCTAAGCGTGACCTAACCCCGTGATTTAGGATCAGTGAGTTGTAATGATTGGTTCAGGGTGTGTTGCACTTTTTAGAGTGATTCACAAACAAGGTTCTTATTAAGAATTGGTTGCTTGGTATCATAAACAGGTGTTGTAATATATATCATAATAATAACACTAATAGCACACAACAATAACATTTGGTATAATCCTAACATGTAATGAATAGTGGTTGGTTTTAGCACTATATGGCATGGTTAATGATTAGTTATCATATACTTCAAAAGAATAACTTTTGAAGAACATGTTCTTTAATAAAGAACAAGTATGATAATTAGGGTTGTGGAGTTCTATGGTTTATTATGGTTCTAATTGGTTTCTGGAGTAAGTAGTAGATGGATCCCAACAAAGTTGGATTCATCAGTATCTAGAGATTATATGGTTTTAGTGGAACACATCTTAAGCATTTAATTGCATATGGGTGCTATCAAGGTTGGTATACCTTGTTGTACTAGCTAGCTAGGGTTTATATGTCCTATAAGGCAGGGTTGATGACTATTCTTTGCTTTCTTCAAAAGAATAACTTTTGAAGAACATAATTCTTAAGTAAGAAGAAGTATTACAATAAGGTTGAGGTGGTCTAGGGTTTGCTATTGGATCCACTAAGTAAAGAATAGTTGGCTCCTAGGTATGATGGTTCATAAGTATCTAGCACTAGTAATGTTTAGTGGAACATGGGTATGTAATACAAATTAGTAGATGTAGTTGCTATTAGGGTTCATCACAATGGTGTGATGCCATATAGGTATGAGTACGGTTGATCATTTTGATGATAGGAACTAAGGTTTAGACTTAGGTGTTCCTATTTGATCATCTAGGTGTGATAAGATGAACACATGGGATACCCATATATTAGTGATAGGTCTTCTACATTTTATGTGGTCAAGACAAGTATTTAGTTGCTACTATGGAGCTATAAATGAAATCAAAGTATCATGATCACATGTTCTAACCTAGGTTTTAGGTTTAGAAGCAAGTTATGGTTCATATGAACTATTGGGCTAGGGTTCCTAATTGAATTAGGGTTTTGGGTTTCACATGAAATGATGAGGTTCTAGTTTTCTTTCTTATGGAACTAGGGTTTACTAATTACCCTATAGTTCTTGAGTTAATAACTTCATTAATAAAGTTGAAGTTATTAATTGCTTTGAACCAAAAATAACATTAGACTCTTCATTTTATTATTTTTAAGGAATTAATAATTAAGGTAATTATTAATTAGGGTTAAATCCTTCTAATAAGGATTTGTCAAATTAACAAATAAAGAAAATTAGCTTTAATGTTTTCTTTATTTATTTACTGGTTTTTATTTAATTTGGAAAGTTTTCCTAATTATTGAATTTTAATTGAATTTAGAATTAATAAATAAGGCTTAAATAACAAGTATTAAATAATTGAATTTTTATTAAAAATATAAATTTCATTTTATATTTTTATTGGATGGATTTTTCTTTCATAAGAATTTTGATATCTCATTTGTATTTTTCTGAGCTTTTATGAATTTTCTACAATTATTTGAAGTTGCAGGTATTATTGAATTTTGAAATAAAACAACAGAAATGCTAAACGTACCCGGATTGAACCTAGTTATAGACGCAGACAAGTGGGACCAGTGGCCACGCCAGCAGCCACGTGGGTTGACCGAGTCAAAATCGAGGTTGTGGCCTAGGAGTTCATGGCCGGCGGCCAATCCAGAACGACGCCGACGATAGAGGGCTTCCGCGGATGGGCGAGTGCTTCAGTTCGAAGCGGAACAGTGAGGGGAACCTAGTGGTGGTCTCGCCGCCACTTTATGGCCACTGGAGCTTGGCCGGTGACGAGGTACCGCGGCAGCGGAAATAGGTGCATGCGGCGATGGCGCTACGATGCCTAATCGAGCAAGGCGAGCACACTGGAAGATCGAGGAGCTCACCAGGAGTCTGTAGAGCTTGACGGCGAGGCTTGTGGTGCTCCAAATCAACGGCGAGCTTCATTGACCGGCGACGGAACGGTGACGTGATTGGAAGAAATCCGGGCTCCCTAGTAACTGCACGTTGGCTAGGAGGTTGCTGAAGGTGAGGCGAAGCTCGTGGGCGTCTCGGCGGAGCTCGGAGTCGTCGGAATCACCGGGGCAAGGAGGCTACTGCGAGCTAGGGTTTCGTTGCATTTGCAGAGAAGAAGAAGAAAATGGGGAATTTAGGGTTAGGGTTCATCCGGCGGTGGCGCGTTGAGCTTTATAGACGCCAGAGAGCGGCGACGAGTATCTTGGCGCGGCCGATGACTGGGAGGCTGCCACCGAGCTGCTTGCAGTGAACGAAGGAAGGGGATGACTCCTCCCGTGCGTTTTGACGATGCGAAGAGGTACGATGGGTTGGGCTGCGGTTTGGGCTGGACCACGGCTAGTGATGGTGGGCTGCTGCGGGGCCAGTTTCTGGGCTGCTGTGGTCTGGTAAGCTCCCTCTCCTTTTTTTCTGTTTTCTTTTTCTTCCTTATTTTCTATTTTTGAATTCTGTTTTTAATTTAATTTTTGAATGCTTTTCTATTTTGCAGGTATTGTTCATTTCAATTAAACAAGGATTAGCTATAGATTCTCCAAACACTTTAGTGGTGTATTTAGAATTAATATGGGTACTATAACATTGGTTTAATTATTATTATAGGAATTTGAATTTAAATATCCATATGGACATGAATTTGGATATTATCTTTGAAACTATTCACATGGTTTTCCAAATGATAGTTTTCTTACTTAGTGATATATAGAGTTTTGTTGGTATTACTTTGCAAGAGACAATCTCAAGGTAATACTTATTAATGGATTTTAATAAGAAAGTGACTTAATGGCATGAATTGATGTGCTAAAATATCTCTAAGGGCCTGACCTCCTATTGAGAATGTTGTCACTTGACTATCATTTTATGTGCATAACTATGTGCTGATGAATTAGAACTCTGCTTGAACTCCTCCCAAGTTTAGTATTAATATTGTAGTTTAGTAACACCTTAAAATACATGGAGTAGGTACTACTCTCATCATGGTTTGGTCTTGGTTATAAAGATAAGTGGTTGATCACCACCATGGGTTTAATCATATGGTTTAGCACTAGGTTATTCTTAAGTTCCATATTTAAGCATAATCTTTAACTAGTGAGCAATTCTAGGGTTATAATCATATTCACCTAATGGCACATGGTTTGGAATTTAATTGTGGCTTAGGTTTTAGTTGTGATCACCCAAGTGATACACAACTAGGTTTGAGATATAATCCTAGGTTGTAGATATGGGATGACACCATATTGCATTGGCTAGGGTTTAATCTCCCCTAACCATGACAAGATGGTTGCTTACTAGTTACCTCCCTAAGATTTCATGTGGTGAATAGCATCTACTAATCCTATTAATTAGGATTTAACTTATGGCTTATTCTTCTATTTCTCCAAAGTATGATCATGGCATGATCATGATCAACCTATTCTTAATCTCCCTACCTCAAGTTCTTAGGGTTTATGATTATTACTCAATCTATAATGATCAAGGGTTTGGCTTCCTAAGGTATCTCTCATGGAATGGGTTCTCACTTCCATGATCAAGCATTGTCTTGATCAACTAGGATATAACTCTTCTATTTTACTTTCTTGGATGGGACTACTATGGTTGTCTCAAAAATTTATATCCCAGGAAAATACCTGAGATATTCTGTTAGGGTTCTACTTAAACAATGATGATATAATCATCTGGTTATATGGATAGTTCTCTCCCTCACAATCAAGTGTTGGCTCAACTAACTTGAGTGTAGCACCAAAGCTTGAGCTCTCTCTCATAGGAATAGTTATTATAGGGTTTATGGTGTACTCACAATATCTCAATAGGTATCAAGTCTAAAACTCCACTTGGCTATCTTGGTTGAATTAATCTCTTCCTTACTTTATCAATTCATGGATAAGATATTATTCCATGTGATATTAGGTTATCTCACCACTCCAAGGGAAATGGTTTACCTCCTAATACTTTAGTCCAAAGGTTGTCCTTGATTCCTTATTAAGTAAGGCTGGAATTGGTATGCATGGTCTCTCTCTTGAGGAAAGGACTTCAATACTAACCTAAGGTTAGGCTCCATGGAAGTTGATGTGATCATCAATATCTATGTTTAACATAGTTAGGTCCTCTCTCTTGGGAATGTCTTGAATAATATCTTAGGGCTTCTCTTAAAGATAGTTATTTGAATACATGGATGCATATCCAAGGTTTAGTCCAAAGTTTGTCATTTCTTCTCTGGTAAATAATATAGAAATCTCACCTCTCTAGATTTGATGTATAATAATATGGAATGTAGAAGAATATATACTTCTTGAGTGGATCTCCTTGTTATAATTCCAATGTTGAAGTGGAATGAATACCATGAGGTTTGTGGTAGGATCATAGATTAGTTTAAGACATGGAAAAGATAAATGAAGCTTAGTTTCTCCAATTATTGTTACTTGATTTCCAATTAAATGGATGTTCATATGTCATGGCAAGGAATATCATGTTGTGATCTTTAATAGGATCAAGTAGTTGATCCATGATTAATAAGTTCTTGTGTTGATTTTAATTCCATTTGATTTAACCCCTTAGATCAAATTATCTCTACCCAAAACAAGGTTTTAGCAAAGTCACATTGAGGTTTATAGCGCTTGACTTGATGAGCTACTTCAATTCCACCAAGATCAAGTGAAACTTCAGTTACTGTGACTGTTTTACTTTAAAGCGCGAAAATTCCCCATATTTTCTATGCATGAATGCAATGCATACGTCTGTTTCCTCTATTTTTGTAACCCCAATACCTGGGATATTACAGTCTCTACCCCTTAAACTAAACTTTGTCCTCGAAGTTTGAACTCTCTCACGTTTCCGGAGTGTGGATCTGACTTATGCAGACTTAAACTTTTCTCGAACTCCGTAGTGATCTTACTGGATATCATTGAATATATTCCTTGTCCAGATTCTTCCTGGAATCCATTAGTATCTGTCTTTGAGTCATGGTTTCTTACTTTAATTCCAGGATTTCTTTCAATATCATAATCTTGTTTCCTTTCTCATTGAAGATTCAATGATTGGGACTTCTTCTTGTCCTGACAGTCTTAATTGAGGACTAATTGGGTAACATACTCCTAATGGTTTATACAAACACTTGGTTCTACAAGACTTGTATAAGGTTGATTCTGTTTCCCATTACCGGCTAAAACTATAGTAATGGTACTTACCATGGAAATGGTTGTGATGGTTTATTTTACTAAGAATGGGTTAGACTTATTTAGTCTATCCAATCATGGATTATAGTTGATAGCTATAACTCTTTTGGTTCTTTTAGATTCCATGAAAGGAATCTTTCAAATGGACTTTAGTTTTCGTATAGTCAATCTCCTTTGGTTTTTTTTGGCCTTTTTAAAGCTTTATTGGCCTACGGTATTTCCTTTATCCAACTTCATTATCCATGGCTTACTTGAGCTTCCGTACTTCTGAGTAAATATTACTCACTTGCTCAAGTTATAGTCCACTTCTTACTTCCTCGAGGTATGAATCTCGGCTTCTGGTCTGACATCCTTCTGAAAGTAATGTCCAACAATCTTATGAAAATAAGATAGAACTTCCTCTCAGTTCAGACCTTCATCATCTCTCTTGCTCAAAATATTGAGTTATTGTACATCCAACTCAATCTTTACTCTACCCCTTAGAGTTTTCTTATGGTCTCCAACTCCTTTTATTCCAACCATTGGACTTATGGTTAGAATATTGGTCTGGGTCTAACTTATGGTTTATACTTTTCTAAAAGTCTCACGAAGAATGTTTGTGGTGTATCCACTCAATTGTGGACATCCAACGTGAATCCTTTGACTAATTGATTACAGGTCATTGTTATTTGGTTAACAAAATTTAGTTCACAACTTCTTGGTACAGATAATCCATTTACGGACTACTTGATACCAATTGTGGCTATTTGTTATCAAAAAAAATGGATTCTATTTTAGGTCCTTATCAACTGGACGAGACATCTTCTACTTCATCTCGCAGTATTGATCCTATACCACAACTGTGGTCTTCTGATACCAACTGTGGTCTTCTTATATCCTCTCTGGTTTCATTTGTCATCTTCCTTCCTTCAGGGTTTATTTTGCAAGAAAACCACTATGAATATAGTATCCAAAGTGATTTCCCATGCATTCCCTCTTCTATATTAACTATGGATCTGCTTGAGCTTCACCATAATCATCATATTTCTCACCTTCATGCTTCTTCCGTACTAAAGTACTCCTCTGTTGAGGCCAAGCATGAGTTTTGGTTGATACTTCCTTCAGAGTTTTGTGGTTGCTTCCCACAACTTTACTCCTTTCTTCGGATGAACCTTCATCTTGTCTTCAGAATCTTTAGAATTCGTCACTTCCTCACACGAATACCATTACCCTCTAGAGCTATAGCATCAAGTAAGAACTTGATATTGCAACATGCATTTGCATATCAAAGTCAAACTTCATGTATGGATCTAGTCAAACAATGAAAATCCAATAAAATCCAAGAAGATTCAGCTTTGTGCTTATAATACACATCATCGTAAGCCTGAATATCCTAGTTGAGTAAGACATCTCTAAACACCAGGCTCTGATGTGTAGTATATAACACCACATAAGATAGGTTTATATCGTGATACTTAGCACGAATAAGTGGATTTCTACTATTTGTCTCAACATTTATCTTAATTGCACATTTGCAAGGAGATAAACTTGAAACAAAGTGGTCTAGGATAGTTGTGGTTGACCTAATTTTGTTTGGAAGTACTAACAAAGTATTATACCATATATAAGTGCTATTGAGGACTATTTTGTATGATACCACTAGATCTAATATGGTTACTCTGAATACATATTTATTAGGATATAGTTCCTATACTTCCAAGTGTTTCTACCATAAGCGTATGGTCATGATGTGCTTGGCACACTTCTCATGTTTTTGGAACACAATTCTTACGCTATTGTTTAACATCTGGCTTCTTATTGTTCTCCTCCTAAATGTTTATGATGTTCTATTCCATCACATAACGATTCTCAGGTGAATCATATATGATTACTATCTCTACTATTGAAGTAGACATGTTTTATTTCTATCTCTCTTCCTTACTTCTCATGATTGACTCATCATGGTCTATACTACCTTAAATAACTCATATTTTTCACTTACTATCAACTGATTCACAAGTTTAGATAGGTTTTACTTACCCATGACTTGTCTTGGTATACACCTTCTAGTAGGCTATCTTCCTAATATACTTATCTTTATCACTTGATATCACTCCTATTACAAGTCTGGATAATTCTAACTTAACCATAACATATGTTGGTACACATCTTCTAATAGGATAGCTTCCTTATGGTTGTATCCTCTCTTTGGTCTACCATGTATTGTATACCAACTGTGATCTACTCATCTATTGCTTTAAGACTTTAGGGGTACTATATGTTTGGGATTAGCTAACTTTACTTAGTAAAGATAGGTAAGAAATGTTGACTCAAGTGTGTCAGGATTATTCTCAAGTGAATACCCATATCAAGTCATCAGAACTATTTGGTTTAGCTAAGACAACTTCCTATAGACACTACCCATCCTATAGGTCTCCTTTAAAGGGTTTTAATCCTAGGGTCAAATCATTTGCTCTGATACTGATGTCTACGCCCCCTCCTTTTCCTGTAGACAGTGTTGGGCCTCCAAGAGCAGAGGTTTGTAGAACAGCAGCAAGTTTTCCCTTAAGTGGATCACCCAAGGTTTATCGAACTCAGGGAGGAAGAGGTCAAAGATATCCCTCTCATGCAACCCTGCAACCACAAAGCAAGAAGTCTCTTGTGTCCCCAACACACCAAATAGGTGCACTAGTTCGGCGAAGAGATAGTGAAATACAGGTGGTATAAATAAGTATGAGCAGTAGCAACGGTGCCAGAAAATAGCTTGCTGGCGTGTAGTTGATGGTGGTAGTATTGCAGCAGTAGTAACACAGTGAAACAGTAAACAAGCAGTAGTAACGCAGTAGTATTTAGGAACAAGGCCTAGGGATTACACTTTCACTAGTGGACACTCTCAACATTGATCACATAACAGAATAGATAAATGCATACTCTACACTTTTGTTGGATGATGAACACATTGCGTAGGATTACACGAACCCTCAATGCCGGAGTTAACAAGCTCCACAATAATGCTCATATTTAAGTAACCTTATAGTGTAAGATAGATCAACAGACTAAACCAAGTACTAACATAGCATGCACACTGTCACCTTCATGCATATGTAGGAGGAATAGATCACATCAATATTATCATAGCAATAGTTAACTTCGCAATCTACAAGAGATCATGATCATAGCATAAACCAAGTACTAACACGGTGCACACACTGTCACCTTTACACACGTGCAGGAGGAATAGAACTACTTTAATAACTTTGCTAGAGTAGCACATAGATAAATTGTGATACAAACTCATATGAATCTCAATCATGTAAAGCAGCTCATGAGATTATTGTATTGAGGTACATGGGAGAGAGATGAACCACATAGCTACAGCGGAGCCCTCAGCCTCGGAGGTGGATTACTCCCTCCTCATCATGGAAGCAGCGATGGCGGTGAAGATGGCGGTGAAGACGGCGGTGGAGATGGCTCCGGGGGCAATTCCCCGTCCGGCAGGGTGCCGGAACAGAGAGTTCTGTCCCCCGAATTGGAGTTTCGCGATGGTGGCGGCGCCCCTGGAGTCTTTCTGGAGTTTCGTCAATTGGTACTGCGTTTTTAGGTCGAAAGGGCTTTTATAGGCGAAGAGGCGGCGCAGGGGGGCACCTGGAGGCGCCACACCCTAGGCCGGCACGGCCTAGGCCTGGCCCGCGCCGCCATGTGGTGTGGTGGCCCCCTGGCCCCTCTCCGACTCTTCTTCGGTGTTCTGGATGCTTCCGGGAAAAATAGGAGGTTTGGCGTTGATTTCGTCCAATTCCGAGAATATTGCCCGAACAGCCTTTCTGGAACCAAAAACAGCAGAAAACAGGAACTGGCACTGTGGCATCTTGTTAATAGGTTAGTTCCGGAAAATGCATGAAAATGATATAAAGTGTGAACAAAACATGTTGGTATTGTCATAAAACAAGCATGGAACATCGGAAATTATAGATACGTTGGAGACGTATCAGCATCCCCAAGCTTAGTTCCTACTCGTCCTCGAGTAGGTAAACGATAAAAGATAATTTCTGAGGTGACATGCTACCAACATAATCTTAATCATACCATTGTAAAGCATATGAGATGAATGCAGCGATTCGAAACAATGTAAATGCTTTTAGTAAACAAGTGAATCATATAGCAAAGACTTTTCATGAATAGTACTTTCGAGACAAGCATCAATAAGTCTTGCATAAGAGTTACTCATAAAGCAATAAATTCATAGCAGAGACATTGAAGCAACACAATGGAAGATTAAGTTTCAGCGGTTGCTTTCAACTTGTAACATGTATATCTCATGGATAGTTGTCAATGCAAAGCAATATAACAAATGCAATAAGCAAGTATATAAGAATCAATGCACAGTTCACACAAATGTTTGCTTCTTGAGGTGGAGAAAGATAGGTGAACTGACTCAACAATAAAAGTAAAAGAATGGTCCTTCAAAGAGGAAAGCATCGATTGCTATATTTGTGCTAGAGCTTTTATTTTGAAAACATGAACCAATTTTGTCAACGGTAGTAATAAAGCATATGTATCATGTAAATTATATCTTACAAGTTGCAAGCCTCATGCATAGTATACTAATAGTGCCCGCACCTTGTCCTAATTAGCTTGGACTACCGGATCATCACAATGCACATGTTTTAACCAAGTGTCACAAAGGGGTACCTCTATGCCGCCTGTACAAAGGTCTAAGGAGAAAGCTCGCATTGGATTTCTCGCTATTGATTATTCTCAACTTAGACATCCATACCGGGACAACATAGACAACAGATAATGGACTCCTCTTTTATGCATAAGCATGTAACAATAATTAATAATTTTCTCATATGAGATTGAGGATATATGTCCAAAACTGAAACTTCCACCATGGATCATGGCTTTAGTTAGCGGCCCGATGTTCTTCTCTAACAATATGCATGCTTAACCATAGGGTGGTAGATCTCTCTTACTTCAGACAAGACGGACATGCATAGCAACTCACATGAAATTCAACAATGAATAGTTGATGGCGTCCCCAGTGAACATGGTTATCGCACAACAAGCAACTTAATAAGAGATAAACTGCATAATTACATATTCAATACCACAATAGTTTTTAAGCTATTTGTCCCATGAGCTATATATTGCAAAGGTGAATGATGGAATTTTTAAAGGTAGCACTCAAGCAATTTACTTTGGAATGGCGGAAAATACCATGTAGTAGGTAGGTATGGTGGACACAAATGGCATAGTGTTGTTTGGCTCAAGGATTTGGATGCATGAGAAGTATTCCCTCTCGATACAAGGTTTAGGCTAGCAAGGTTGTTTGAAGCAAACACAAGCACGGACTAGTACAGCAAAACTCACATAAAAGACATATTACAAGCATTATAAAACTATACATCGTCTTCCTTGTTGTTCAAACATCTTACTAGAAAATATCTAGACTCTAGAGAAACCACTCATGCAAACCCAAATTTTAACAAGCTCTATGTATTTCTTCACTAATAGGTGCAAAGTATATGATGCAAGAGCTTAAACAAGAGCACAACAATTGCCAAGTATCACATTATTCAAGACATCACACCAATTTCTACATGTAGCATTTTCCAATTCCAACCATATAATAATTTAACGAAGCAGTTTCAACCTTCGCCATGAATATTATGAGCTAAGAACACATGTGTTCATACGAACCAGCGGAGCGTGTCTCTCTCCCACACAAGCATTTATTCAAACACAAACAAAAACAAAAGCATACAGACGCTCCAAGTAAAGCACATAAGATGTGACCGAATAAAAATATAGTTTCAAGAGAAGGAACCTGATAATTTGTCGATGAAGAAGGGGATGCCTTGGGCATCCCCAAGCTTAGACGCTTGAGTCTTCTTGAAATATGCAGGGATGAACCACCGGGGCATCCCCAAGCTTAGAGCTTTCACTCTTCTTGATCATAGTATATCATCCTCCTTTCTTGACCCTTGAAAACTTCCTCCACACCAAACTCGAAACAACTCATTAGAGGGTTAGTGCACAATAAAAATTAACATATTCAGAGGTGACACAATCATTCTTAACACTTCTGGACATTGCATAATGCTACAGGACATTAGTGGATCAAAGAAATTCATCCAACATAGCAAAAGAGGCAATGCGAAATAAAAGGCAGAATCTGTCAAAACAGAACAGTTCCTATTGACGAATTTTAAAATGGCACCAGACTTGCTCAAATGAAAATGCTCAAATTGAATGAAAGTTGCGTACATATCTGAGGATCATGCACGTAAATTGGCTTAATTTTCTGAGCTACCTACAGGGAGGTGGACCAGGATTCGTGACAGCAAAGAAATCTGGAACTGCGCAGTAATCCAAATCTAGTACTTACTTTTCTATCAACGGCTTTACTTGGCACAACAAAACACAAAACTAAGATAAGGAGAGGTTGCTACAGTAGTAAACAACTTCCAAGACACAAATATAAAACAAAGTACTGTAGCAAAATAACACATGGGTTATCTCCCAAGAAGTTCTTTCTTTATAGCCATTAAGATGGGCTCAGTAGTTTTAATAATCCATTCGCGGGAAATAGTATTTGAAGCAAAAGAGAGCTTCAAGAGGCAAATTCAAAACAAATTTAAGTCTAACATGCTTCCTATGAAGAGGAATCTTGTACACAAATGAATTCATGAAGAACAAAGTGACAAGCATAAGAGGATAAAACACGAGTAACTTCAAGATTCTCAACATAAAGAGGGGAAACTTAATATTATTAAGATGCATATAACCATATTTCCCTCTCTCATAATAACTTTCAGTAGCATCATTGATGAAATCCACAATATACCCATCACTTAAAACATTCTTATCATGGTTCATATGCATAGAAGTATCATTAATTTTGGCATAAGAAGAGTTATTCTCATTATTAGTAATTGGAGCAAGATTATTATCAAGAATTTGAACATGGTAAACAAGTTGCATATTAAAAGAATTGTTTTTGGTAATCCAATCATGACTATGACAAGTTTCATAAGGATAATTATAACCTATATCATAGCATTCTTTATAATAATCATCAAAGATCGGAGGCACAGTGTCATCATAAGAAATAGAATAGTTATCTTTCACAGTCGGTTTATCTATAACCATACCATCATTGTTATTAGAAGGAGATGTATCAAACACATAATGATCAGTAGCAAAAGGATTTTCAAACACCTCTTCCCCAAGCTTACAGCTTTCTATATTATTATGGGAGGAAGCATGGATAGCACTGACACTATGGCAATTATTATCATCATTTTCAGAATTAGTTTCCCAGAGATTTGCAATATCAAAAGTAGTGTGTTCATTCAAATCATGATTGCTAATGTATGTAAAGGTGTAGCGACCCAGAAAATATCCCCTATTAGTTTTGTTTGTTGTTTTTCTTTTATGCATAATCATATCATCATACTTGCATCATATCCATGTTTTTGACAAAATAAACTATTTTATAAATCCTAATTATTTTTTTCCCTCTCATAAACCATATGTAACCCTCACTCTAATATATTCTTTTTTAACAAAACCTGAAACAAAAATATTTGAAATATTTTGGACAAGTTTTAAATAAATAAACAAATATATGGTTTTGAAAATGTTTGTAACTTATCCTTCCGTTGCCTATCTCGTTTTATTATTCTATCTATATATCTCTCTTCCTTTTTCCTGTTCCATCTCCACCTACCGTGCCATCCTCTATTTCTTTGAATCTTGGCTTTGAGCCCTGGAAGCAGCCCACGTCCTCATCTTTCTCTCATTCTCTTCTTGCGAATACAGAGCATGAGACGAGCGTGTTTCTCCTCGATGTCATACTCCACTACCGAGCCAACCACTCCACCTGCTCCCCTCTTCTTTCCCCTCTCCCAAGTCGAACCCGAGAGAGGAGAAACCACATCGAGCGCCATCGCAGAAACCTCGACCTCGCCGTCGATCCGCCAGCTCCGGCCATCCCCCGATGATCTGAGACTACCAATAGCTGCGCCTTGATGCCGCGGTCCTCCTCAAGCCAAGAAATCGAGCCGGGGTGCTCCATATCATCGCCAGCTTCGTCGTTTCCTCTCCGACCACGGCGAAGAAATCCCTGTTTCCGGCCGCCTCCGACCTCGTCCGCCCCATCCGAGGTGTTCATCGGTTTCCTGGTGAGACAGGCGCCCCTTTTCCCCCTCTTCCCCGTCCCGATTGCTCGCTGTTCGGCGACGCCAATTTCTGACGGCTTCTCTTCTGTCCGAGGTCGCCACCATGCCCATCGCCTCCGTCCAAGACCGTGCTCCTCCTCATCCGCCCGTGCCCTCCTTCGTCTCCCGGCGTCATGGTCGTCCTCCGCCACGCTAGCGCCTCCGTCGACGCCATGGTGAGCTCTGTCCCTGATACTTTTTCTTCACCGTCGCTGTAGACATGTAGCCTCACCGTTTTCCGCACAGAGTCGAGCTCTGGTTCCTAGTTGGTTGCACCAGCACGCCGTGCTCCCTCCTGCACCGCGCACACACCTGCAGCAACTCCTGAACACCTATGGCGCCTCCGTTTCGTGGTCGTCGTAGTCAGTTGTCTCAGCCGCGCGTGTCTCTGTTTCCGCTTGGTTCAGTTCGACAATTCAGTCTCTTCTCTTCAGTTTCGTCAGTTACGACCATCGTCCCAGCATGCCAAAGTCGCGGCTGTTGCTGTATCTAGTTCTACATGAGTAGATCAGCAGCGTAGTGGCATGCTCTATTCCGATCGGTGCAGCAGGACAAATATCGATCCCTACAGCTACCATATAGTCCCTTCCCTTTCCTATGTCTTTTATTAACTAATCCAGCTCTACACGTCACAGTATACATATCAACAAGGTATCAGCCGAGTTTTGCTCTCCGTTTTGGTTTCAGATACAAGCTCTGTTGTTTTACATGTCTGTAATTCTGTAGATGCTCAGGCCCTGCTGCTATACGTGGCCAGCGCTGTTTTGCTTCTGGGCAGTACATGCTTTTATCCATCCACAAGTGCAGACTCCAATTTTCAGCTAGCTGCCTGGTTGCTTAGCTTCACCGTATGCACATCCATCCATTCACCTGCTAGCCTGCTTGTTTAGCTAGCTAGACACGACATCAATTCATCCAGCTGCATGTGTGCATGCTTAGCTGTTTCCAGGGTATGACTCTGTTTTTCCCTTCAGTTTTTCGTGAGACAAAGCACCACCTCCCAGTTCCTTTCTATCTAGCCTGCTTCTTCTATTTTCAACTGCAAAACATGTTATTTTATATCTTTTATTCTATAGCTGAAAACCAAACATGTTATATATCAATTTTAATCAGAAAAATGCACTGAATATGAATATGTCATCCATTCATCTGTTTGCATTCCGCATCATGTCGAGACATGATAGTTATGCATATTCACCTCACATATATGCGGAGTATTTCGGATGTCCAACTAGGATTTCCCCGCTCTGTTTAATATTGAAGTAGCGCACCGTTGCCATGTTTTGCCATGCTAATGAACACTTAACTTTGACGGTAGAAAATGCAACTCTAACCTAATTTGTTTGTCCGGGGTTCCGACTTCGATTAATATGGATAAGTTGCATCGCATCATAATTGCCATGTCATTGCATATCATCTTGATCATGCTGGATCTTCTTTATCCGTAGTAGTAAAACTTGCATACGTTGTTTGTCCAGCATTTGCTTCTTCCCGGATAGGATCACGAAGTGGTGTGGTGAGATACAACAAGTTCTCCGGATGTCCCTCGGCAAGCTTTAACAGGCAAGCATTTCCCCTATACTTCTGCCCCTGCAGAAGTCGCTCACCTATTTTATTTTGCCTTCTTCCTTATGCTAGCTTTAAGTTGCGTTCTTGTCACGTGTCCCTTCCACTTGTTACCTCAAGCAGCCTATATTGCCTCCACCAACCACCTACAGCTATTGTTTGGTTATCGAGTCTGCCTTGCGAGTCGTAGTGCATGCTAGTGCTGTTATATCTCGTTACCGTTACTGCTATCTTATCGGTTATCTGTTGGGAATCATGACACATGCTACATGGTTATATCTGTTGAGGGAATCATGGTTACTTGTTAATAGTTGTTCGCGGAGGCATCGGTGGGTCAGTTGCTCGTTTTATGACGGCTCACTTGTGTTTCCATGAAACCTAGGACCCCGAGTTCTTGTTATCTGTTCCGAGACTGAGCGCTCTAACCACACGTGGGTATGTTTCTGGGTCTCCCCTCGACCACTGCCGGAATCTACAACTTTGTCCAGTGGCCACAACTAGTTTCGTACTGTTTTACCATTTGTTGTTTGCGTGCATGCCAGCCTGTTACTTATTTACTTTGGGAAGCCCCTGGGTGCCTTGTATCCCTTGTTTCTGGTATGCACGTATAGGTTTGCGGCCTGAGCGTTTATCGCATGCTGAAGCGGGTCATTCGCCCCTGTGTGTGTTTTGACCCTCGGAAGCCGTGCACGCAATAGCTAGGTCCGCTTCGGAGATTCGGCCGGACTTCGATACGGGTTCAACTTAGTCAGGTGGCTTCCTGGACATTGTTGTCGTGAAGGAGAGTGCGAGTCGTGAAATCCACCTGTCGCAAGTGGGTTGATCGTGTGTGTGGGCACATTTGGGCACCCCTGCAGGGTTAAATCTTATCGATAAGCCGCGTCCGCGGTTATGGACGACTTGGAGCTGTATGACTCGACCATAGACAACTTACACCTGTTGTTCATTGATAATAACTTGCGTAGTAAGTTAGCAAAACTTCAATAAAACCTGGGTAAAACTTGTCAACCGTGTGAGTGCCCTTGTAAGTACCTCCTTGCGAGGGGGGAACGCATCGGCTGTGTTATGTTTGCAGAGTATAGAACTGTTAGTTTATGCGCTCTCTCACCTTCTCTGATAGACGACTGTTGTAGAGTGTCTCTATAGGTTTTTAGTGCTTGCGCGCTGCCGCTTAACCCCACCATATTGCCTATGACGTTCCTCTTGCGTCCTCTAAGTCCCCTGCGTGCCTCAAGTACAAAGGACGACTGGTTGACGAATGCTTATACGTCTTGAAGTCTTGTTAAGTACGAACCGTACTTATTGCTGCTTCTACGGGATATAACCGGGCAGGTATGAAGATATGTTCGATGAAGACGACGCTAGCAAGGTTACCCTTCCGGCTTGGCCTGGGCAGGGTTATGGACGCCATCGTTTATCTTCAGGACTCTTAGTCCAATTTGTATCTTGTCCGTACTCGGACGTATTTGATCTTCTGTATGATTTTGGATCTTTGTATTGTATATTTGTATCTTGACTCGATGGAGTCGTTGTTGTAATATATATGTTTTCTTGTGGGCTCTATTGTAATCCTGTTGTAATGTTACCTCTCGTGATTGATTCCACCCGCATCGCGTGCATGCTCCGGCGTGTACGAGGCGCTTGGTGGTGCGTCTCCTAAAATCGATATCGTGCGGATTTCGGCGGATTCGTTGGGATCCTCATGGTACCGGTTCTGGGGCGTCACAAGTTGGTATCAGAGCATCAGGTTGACGATACCCCACTAGTCCAGCCTTTAGGATAACCTTGCCAACGGTCGTTGAGTTTAGAGCGTCAAAACTATTTTCTAAAAATCGTTGGATAGTTCTGATTAGCTCTGCATTTTTCTCCTTATCTCTATTCTTTCTCTTCTTACCTATGCGAGTTTTGAGTCTTCTCCCTTATCCGAGTGTTTCTGAGTCTCAGGTTCCTACGTGGGATGGACGATCTTTGCCCCTCACCTATCAGGTCCGATCTTTGGAGGTTCCGACGAAAGCGCATCATCAACATCGGAACAAGATTTCTTGTTAGTGGTGTCGAGGAGTTCGACACGTCGCCAGAAGATCCGATAGTTTAACCAACTCCCCCTTAGGTTGACGTGGAATCTCGGGGCGAGATTCCTTGTTAGTGGTGTCGATTGTAGCGACCCAGAAAATATCCCCTATTAGTTTTGTTTGTTGTTTTTCTTTTATGCATAATCATATCATCATACTTGCATCATATCCATGTTTTTGACAAAATAAACTATTTTATAAATCCTAATTATTTTTTTCCCTCTCATAAACCATATGTAACCCTCACTCTAATATATTCTTTTTTAACAAAACCTGAAACAAAAATATTTGAAATATTTTGGACAAGTTTTAAATAAATAAACAAATATATGGTTTTGAAAATGTTTGTAACTTATCCTTCCGTTGCCTATCTCGTTTTATTATTCTATCTATATATCTCTCTTCCTTTTTCCTGTTCCATCTCCACCTACCGTGCCATCCTCTATTTCTTTGAATCTTGGCTTTGAGCCCTGGAAGCAGCCCACGTCCTCATCTTTCTCTCATTCTCTTCTTGCGAATACAGAGCATGAGACGAGCGTGTTTCTCCTCGATGTCATACTCCACTACCGAGCCAACCACTCCACCTGCTCCCCTCTTCTTTCCCCTCTCCCAAGTCGAACCCGAGAGAGGAGAAACCACATCGAGCGCCATCGCAGAAACCTCGACCTCGCCGTCGATCCGCCAGCTCCGGCCATCCCCCGATGATCTGAGACTACCAATAGCTGCGCCTTGATGCCGCGGTCCTCCTCAAGCCAAGAAATCGAGCCGGGGTGCTCCATATCATCGCCAGCTTCGTCGTTTCCTCTCCGACCACGGCGAAGAAATCCCTGTTTCCGGCCGCCTCCGACCTCGTCCGCCCCATCCGAGGTGTTCATCAGTTTCCTGGTGAGACGGCGCCCCTTTTCCCCCTCTTCCCCGTCCTGATTGCTCGCTGTTCGGCGACGCCAATTTCTGACGGCTTCTCTTCTGTCCGAGGTCGCCACCATGCCCATCGCCTCCGTCCAAGACCGTGCTCCTCCTCATCCGCCCGTGCCCTCCTTCGTCTCCCGGCGTCATGGTCGTCCTCCGCCACGCTAGCGCCTCCGTCGACGCCATGGTGAGCTCTGTCCCACGATACTTTTTCTTCACCGTCGCTGTAGACATGTAGCCTCACCGTTTTCCGCACGCAGTCGAGCTCTGGTTCCTAGTTGGTTGCACCAGCACGCCGTGCTCCCTCCTGCACCGCGCACACACTGCAGCAACTCCCCGAACACCTATGGCGCCTCCGTTTCGTGGTCGTCGTAGTCGGTTGTCTCAGCCGCGCGTGTCTCTGTTTCCGCTTGGTTCAGTTCGACAATTCAGTCTCTTCTCTTCAGTTTCGTCGATTACGACCATCGTCCCGGCATGCCAAAGTCGCGGCTGTTGCTGTATCTAGTTCGACATGAGTAGATCAGCAGCGTAGTGGCATGCTCTATTCCGATCGGTGCAGCAGGACAAATATCGATCCCTACAGCTACCATATAGTCCCTGCCCGTTCCTATGTCTTTGATTAACTAATCCAGCTCTACACGTCACAGTATACATATCAACAAGGTATCAGCCGAGTTTTGCTCTCCGTTTTGGTTTCGGATACAAGCTCTGTTGTTTTACATGTCTGTAATTCTGTAGATGCTCGTGCCCTGCTGCTATACGTGGCCAGTACTGTTTTGCTTCTGGGCAGTACATGCTTTTATCCATCCACAAGTGCAGACTCCAATTTTCAGCTAGCTGCCTGGTTGCTTAGCTTCACCGTATGCACATCCATCCATTCACCTGCTAGCCTGCTTGTTTAGCTAGCTAGACACGACATCAATTCATCCATTTGCATGTGTGCATGCTTAGCTGTTTCCAGGGTATGACTCTGTTTTTCCCTTCAGTTTTTCGTGAGACAAAGCACCACCTCCCAGTTCCTTTCTATCTAGCCTGCTTCTTCTATTTTCAACTGCAAAACATGTTATTTTATATCTTTTATTCTATAGCTGAAAACCAAACATGTTATATATCAATTTTAATCAGAAAAATGCACTGAATATGAATATGTCATCCATTCATCTGTTTGCATTCCGCATCATGTCGAGACATGATAGTTATGCATATTCACCTCACATATATGCGGAGTATTTCGGATGTCCAACTAGGATTTCCCCGCTCTGTTTAATATTGAAGTAGCGCACCGTTGCCATGTTTTGCCATGCTAATGAACACTTAACTTTGACGGTAGAAAATGCAACTCTAACCTAATTTGTTTGTCCGGGGTTCCGAC
This sequence comes from Lolium perenne, assembly GCF_019359855.2. Taxonomy (NCBI): domain Eukaryota; kingdom Viridiplantae; phylum Streptophyta; class Magnoliopsida; order Poales; family Poaceae; genus Lolium; species Lolium perenne. The sequence continues at coordinate 184,938,850 of NC_067246.2, read as the reverse complement.
TTCGATTAATATGGATAAGTTGCATCGCATCATAATTGCCATGTCATTGCATATCATCTTGATCATGCTGGATCTTCTTTATCCGTAGTAGTAAAACTTGCATACGTTGTTTGTCCAGCATTTGCTTCTTCCCGGATAGGATCACGAAGTGGTGTGGTGAGATACAACAAGTTCTCCGGATGTCCCTCGGCAAGCTTTAACAGGCAAGCATTTCCCCTATACTTCTGCCCCTGCAGAAGTCGCTCACCTATTTTATTTTGCCTTCTTCCTTATGCTAGCTTTAAGTTGCGTTCTTGTCACGTGTCCCTTCCACTTGTTACCTCAAGCAGCCTATATTGCCTCCACCAACCACCTACAGCTATTGTTTGGTTATCGAGTCTGCCTTGCGAGTCGTAGTGCATGCTAGTGCTGTTATATCTCGTTACCGTTACTGCTATCTTATCGGTTATCTGTTGGGAATCATGACACATGCTACATGGTTATATCTGTTGAGGGAATCATGGTTACTTGTTAATAGTTGTTCGCGGAGGCATCGGTGGGTCAGTTGCTCGTTTTATGACGGCTCACTTGTGTTTCCATGAAACCTAGGACCCCGAGTTCTTGTTATCTGTTCCGAGACTGAGCGCTCTAACCACACGTGGGTATGTTTCTGGGTCTCCCCTCGACCACTGCCGGAATCTACAACTTTGTCCAGTGGCCACAACTAGTTTCGTACTGTTTTACCATTTGTTGTTTGCGTGCATGCCAGCCTGTTACTTATTTACTTTGGGAAGCCCCTGGGTGCCTTGTATCCCTTGTTTCTGGTATGCACGTATAGGTTTGCGGCCTGAGCGTTTATCGCATGCTGAAGCGGGTCATTCGCCCCTGTGTGTGTTTTGACCCTCGGAAGCCGTGCACGCAATAGCTAGGTCCGCTTCGGAGATTCGGCCGGACTTCGATACGGGTTCAACTTAGTCAGGTGGCTTCCTGGACATTGTTGTCGTGAAGGAGAGTGCGAGTCGTGAAATCCACCTGTCGCAAGTGGGTTGATCGTGTGTGTGGGCACATTTGGGCACCCCTGCAGGGTTAAATCTTATCGATAAGCCGCGTCCGCGGTTATGGACGACTTGGAGCTGTATGACTCGACCATAGACAACTTACACCTGTTGTTCATTGATAATAACTTGCGTAGTAAGTTAGCAAAACTTCAATAAAACCTGGGTAAAACTTGTCAACCGTGTGAGTGCCCTTGTAAGTACCTCCTTGCGAGGGGGGGAACGCATCGGCTGTGTTATGTTTGCAGAGTATAGAACTGTTAGTTTATGCGCTCTCTCACCTTCTCTGATAGACGACTGTTGTAGAGTGTCTCTATAGGTTTTTAGTGCTTGCGCGCTGCCGCTTAACCCCACCATATTGCCTATGACGTTCCTCTTGCGTCCTCTAAGTCCCCTGCGTGCCTCAAGTACAAAGGACGACTGGTTGACGAATGCTTATACGTCTTGAAGTCTTGTTAAGTACGAACCGTACTTATTGCTGCTTCTACGGGATATAACCGGGCAGGTATGAAGATATGTTCGATGAAGACGACGCTAGCAAGGTTACCCTTCCGGCTTGGCCTGGGCAGGGTTATGGACGCCATCGTTTATCTTCAGGACTCTTAGTCCAATTTGTATCTTGTCCGTACTCGGACGTATTTGATCTTCTGTATGATTTTGGATCTTTGTATTGTATATTTGTATCTTGACTCGATGGAGTCGTTGTTGTAATATATATGTTTTCTTGTGGGCTCTATTGTAATCCTGTTGTAATGTTACCTCTCGTGATTGATTCCACCCGCATCGCGTGCATGCTCCGGCGTGTACGAGGCGCTTGGTGGTGCGTCTCCTAAAATCGATATCGTGCGGATTTCGGCGGATTCGTTGGAATCCTCATGGTACCGGTTCTGGGGCGTCACAAAAGGGCATAGGAAGATCATCGTATTCAGATTCATTATCACAATAATCATTAGGAGCAACATACTTACGGTTACCTAGCGTTATCTCATTCACGCGGGGATACGCCGTTACCTCTTTCTTTTTATTCTCCTTCTTCTTCTTCTTCTTCGTTCCCTTCTTCTTCTTCTTCTTCTCTTCCTTCTCCTCGTTCCCTTCTTTAGGAGGAAGAGGCTTGAAGGGTGGCTCGTCCGCATAACCTGATTTACTTTCAGAAACAATAGAAGAAACTTGGGAGGATCCCTCCTTTTCATTAATTAGTTGAAAACACACAGCGGTCCTATCATATTTTGGCAAGGTGTCATCTTCTAAAATATTTTGTATGTAAGTATTTGTATGGCTATTATCAATGCAATAAGAAAAACACCCATGCAGGACATCATCAATATCAAGATCACTCATATGTAACAAAGAGATTTTTCTCGACAGTTCTTCACACCCCGAAAATAAAGTAAGTTCATCATGCTGATTAGGAGTAATTTCATCATCACAATACAAATTTGCAGCACTCATTGGGTTCAAATTATCATTGGAGGAGCATTGAAAATTAAAATGACCCACTTCATGGCAAACTTCACAAATAAAAGGATAGAGGGCACAAACTTTTTTACCAAGATCATCTAGAGCCCTAAACCACTTTCTAGTTTTTTCATTAATATGATGGATGCAATATTCATCTTTGACTTGATTAATTCCGCAAGGCCTATGCATTCCACGAAAATTAACATGCTTATAAGAAATAGCATTTTTAGGAGTTTGAGCATGCTTATTGCAATAATTAACAACAATTTCATTCTTCATGCAAGCCTCTTTAAAAGGTTCATGATACTTATCAAAATTATTTTTAGGCAATTCAAAATGAGAAGCAAAGGCTTTATAAAGATTTGCAGCAACTTGAGAGTCAAGACCATAAGTAGCACTCATATTTCGAAATTTATCGGTATCCATAAAAGCTTCAATGCATTCATAATCATAATTTATACCTGACTCTTTACCTTTGTCGTTCTCCCATCCTTCAGTGTTGTCCTCAATCCGATCAAGAAGATCCCACCTAGCTTCAACCTCTTTGCTTGTGAAAGATCCTTCCGAACACGCGTCCGTATAGTCCTTGTGTTGTCCCGAAAGCCTCGCATAAAAATTATTAACAATAACATTACTGGGAGCTCATGAATGGGACATTTGAGCATTAGTGACTTCAATCTCCCCACGCTTGAGAAATACTCTCTCCATCACGAGGATAAAAGTTATAAATATAATTCCTATCAATATGCACTTCATGAGGAGGATAAAATTTAGAATAAAAGAGAGATGCAATTTCCTCCCAACCAAGAGAATGTCTATTCTCCAACAATTTATACCAATGTGCCGCTTTACCAGACAGCGAAACGGAGAATAGCTTCTTCTTCACTTCATCCATAGAGATACCTGCACACTTGAATAACCCGCATAATTCGTGCAAAAACAAGAATGATCTCTAGGATGGACAGTTCCATCCCCTTTATAGTGGTTGTCCATAACACGTTCAATAATTTTCATAGGTATTTTATCTTTTGAATACTTTCAGCAGGTGGATTTAAAATATCAGAAGCATCATTAGAGTTATCGCATATGGGAGATAAAGCATTATCAGAATAAATTTTCTCCCCTAAAGATGGGAAGCTAAAAAGATCACAAAAACTAGCTTCCCCAAGCTTAGACTTCTCCATAGCATTAGCAGTAATTGCATTCATACCAATAACATCACTACTAGCATGCAAATAAGGTTCCATAGGTTTTTTAATTTTTGCATCAAACAATTCTAAATCAGGAAAAAGACTAAAAAGCTCACCAATTTTGTTGTTGTTTTCCATTATGCCTAACTAGTGTAAACAAGAAACAAAAAGTTGCAATTGCAGGATCTAAAGGAAATAGCTTCGAGTACTTACAATGGCGGAAAATAGCTTGGTAGCCGAGGTCCGGAGTGTGAGTACCTTTTACCTTTCCTCCCGGCAACGGCGCCAGAAAAGTGCTTGATGTCTACGCCCCCTCCTTTTCCTGTAGACAGTGTTGGGCCTCCAAGAGCAGAGGTTTGTAGAATAGCAGCAAGTTTTCCCTTAAGTGGATCACCCAAGGTTTATCGAACTCAGGGAGGAAGAGGTCAAAGATATCCCTCTCATGCAACCCTGCAACCACAAAGCAAGAAGTCTCTTGTGTCCCCAACACACCAAATAGGTGCACTAGTTCGGCGAAGAGATAGTGAAATACAGGTGGTATAAATAAGTATGAGCAGTAGCAACGGTGCCAGAAAATAGCTTGCTAGCGTGTAGTTGATGGTGGTAGTATTGCAGCAGTAGTAACACAGTGAAACAGTAAACAAGCAGTAGTAACGCAGCAGTATTTAGGAACAAGGCCTAGGGATTACACTTTCACTAGTGGACACTCTCAACATTGATCACATAACAGAATAGATAAATGCATACTCTACACTTTTGTTGGATGATGAACACATTGCGTAGGATTACACGAACCCTCAATGCCGGAGTTAACAAGCTCCACAATAATGCTCATATTTAAGTAACCTTATAGTGTAAGATAGATCAACAGACTAAACCAAGTACTAACATAGCATGCACACTGTCACCTTCATGCATATGTAGGAGGAATAGATCACATCAATATTATCATAGCAATAGTTAACTTCGCAATCTACAAGAGATCATGATCATAGCATAAACCAAGTACTAACACGGTGCACACACTGTCACCTTTACACACGTGCAGGAGGAATAGAACTACTTTAATAACTTTGCTAGAGTAGCACATAGATAAATTGTGATACAAACTCATATGAATCTCAATCATGTAAAGCAGCTCATGAGATTATTGTATTGAGGTACATGGGAGAGAGATGAACCACATAGCTACAGCGGAGCCCTCAGCCTCGGAGGTGGATTACTCCCTCCTCATCATGGAAGCAGCGATGGCGGTGAAGATGGCGGTGAAGACGGCGGTGGAGATGGCTCCGGGGGCAATTCCCCGTCCGGCAGGGTGCCGGAACAGAGAGTTCTGTCCCCCGAATTGGAGTTTCGCGATGGTGGCGGCGCCCCTGGAGTCTTTCTGGAGTTTCGTCAATTGGTACTGCGTTTTTAGGTCGAAAGGGCTTTTATAGGCGAAGAGGCGGCGCAGGGGGGCACCTGGAGGCGCCACACCCTAGGCCGGCGCGGCCTAGGCCTGGCCCGCGCCGCCATGTGGTGTGGTGGCCCCCTGGCCCCTCTCCGACTCTTCTTCGGTGTTCTGGATGCTTCCGGGAAAAATAGGAGGTTTGGCGTTGATTTCGTCCAATTCCGAGAATATTGCCCGAACAGCCTTTCTGGAACCAAAAACAGCAGAAAACAGGAACTGGCACTGTGGCATCTTGTTAATAGGTTAGTTCCGGAAAATGCATGAAAATGATATAAAGTGTGAACAAAACATGTTGGTATTGTCATAAAACAAGCATGGAACATCGGAAATTATAGATACGTTGGAGACGTATCAGATACCAACTGTGGTGGCCCGGCATACCACTGCATGGTGTAGTATGCAAGTCTGATATAACACCAATGAAACACAGTTCCGCTAGTATTATATCGCTCAGAGTGGTACAACAGAAACATCTGCGGGTCCAAGGCATGTCTATAGAATTACAACATTGACTCTGTTACATAAGATCATCACAGCCTCCTACTTTACAATTGAGGTAAAACTGCAAATAAACTCCAGAAGAACGAATCGTAGTCTAGTCTTATCTCGAACTCTATTTGTAGAGTATTTAACTAGCTATAGAGGCTATGAATAGATTCTAGCTAAATAGGAGCTAGGTTTAGGAAACTAGTTCCTTTCTATTGCTAGGCTAAGTTTTATACTTGTTGGATGTGGTGTTTGACTCTTCTGACAGGTTCCTGTCCCTTGAAGTAGTTGATACGTCCAAAACGTATCTACTTTCCCGAACACTTTTGCTATTGTTTTGCCTATAATTTGTGTATTTTGGATACAACTAACACGGACTAACGCTGTTTTCAGCAGAATTGCTCTGGTGTCTCGTTTTTGTGCAGAAATTCAACTTTCAGGAAAATCCCCAGAATTTATGTCGAAGGGCCTATTTTTCCAGAAGAATCACGGAGCCAGAAGGGCAGACCTGGGGGAGGCCCAGGCCCCCCAGACAACAGGCCGGCGCGGCCTGGAGGGGGACGCGCCGCCCTAGCGTGTGGCCCCCTCGGCCGGCCTTTGACGCCCCCCTCTGGACTACTTAAGGGTTTCGATCTAAAAACGCGAGACGGTAGGTCGAAGTCGCCAGAAACCATCCAGAACGCCGCCACATCGCGAAACTCCGTCTCGGGACCAGAAACTCCGTTCTGGCACTCCACCGGGACGGGGAATTGGAGGAGATCATCGCCATCATCACCACCGACGCCTCTCCATCGACCAACCATGTTTCCCCCATCCATGTGTGAGTAATTCCCCCGCTGTAGGCTGAAGGGATGGTAGGGATTGGATGAGATTGGTCATGTAATAGCATAAGATTGTTAGGCCATAGTGCCTAGTGTCCGTAATTGGTACTTTGATGATATTGTTGCAACTTGTTATGCTTAATGCTTGTCACTAGGGCCCGAGTGCCATGATCTCAGATCTGAACATGTTATTGTTTCATGATGATATGCATTGTTTTATGATCTTACCTGCAAGTTGTATACACATGTCGCTGTCCGGAACCCGAGGCCCCAAAGTGACAGAAATTGGGACAACCGGAGGGGATGGTAGTGATGTGAGGATCACATGTGTTCACGGAGTGTTAATGCTTTGCTCCGGTGCTCTATTAAAAGGAGTACCTTAATTTCTAGTAGATTCCCTAGAGGCCCGGCTGCCACCGGCTGGTAGGACAAAAGATGTTGTGCGAGTTTCTCATTGCGAGCACGTACGACTATATACGGAACACATGCCTATGGATTGCTTAGTACTTGGACACCGTTTTATTATTATCTGCAAATGCCCTGCTTTGATTGATACATGAGTTTCTCTCATCCATGCAACGCCCGTCATCCATCCCTGTGCCTACAGTATTTTAATCCTGCTGTTTACTATAATCACTACTGCTGTCTTTATTTCACTGTTATTTCACCACTGCTACTACTATAAAACTGTTACTACTGATAAACTCTTGCAAGCAAGTTTGTTTCCAGGTGCAGCTGAATTGACAACTCCGCTGTTAAGGCTTTCAAGTATTCTTTGTCTCCCCTTGTGTCGAATCAATAAATTGGGTTTTACTTCCCGCGAAGACTGTTGCGATCCCCTATACTTGTGGGTCATCAAGACTATTTTCTGGCGCCGTTGCCGGGGAGCATAGCTTTAGTTGGAAGTTCACTTGGATTGATATTGTTCGCTGCAAATTCTCCATCATGGGTAAATCTCGCGATCCTAAAGTCGCCATATTACCATCCACTACAAGAAAAGGTACAACTCTGAGTACCTCTGCTGCTCTTGATTCACCATCTATGATAGGTCAACTTGTTTCATCACCACAAGCTTCACTTGCTGGTACTTCTGCTGAATCTGAAAACTCTTATAATATTGATGATGTTTCTGCTGTGCTTGATGATAGTGGTTCATTGGGATCTTTTCTAGATGCTACAATTGCTAGGTCTAGACAAATTGAAAATGCTGAAACTCCTAATGAAAATACTGCTACACCTGTTAATTCACCTGAGCTTGAATACTCTAGTGATGATCCTGATGAAGATTATGTGGAACTTGATGATGATTTTATTGATAGATGCAATGCTACTGCTGATGCAAGAAAAATTAAAAAGTTTCTGGCACAACATACTGTTAGATATAAACTGTCTCCTGATCCTAAATTTGCCACATCTCCTATAAACATTACGGATAAGGATTATGATTTTTCTCTTGATCTATCTCATATAGCTATTGTTGAGAAAACACCCTTTTGCGGTACTGAAAAAGAAAGTGTTGTGGAACACATGAATGAACTTTCTACTTTAAGTAGCTTGTTTTCTGATGATGTTAAGATGCGTACTTATTTTGTTGCTAAAAATTTTCCTTTCTCATTAAAGGATGATGCTAAATCTTGGTATAATAGTTAGCCTCCTGATTCTATTGATAGTCCAAGTGGTTTTCTTGATGTTTTCTTTCGAAAATACTTTCTTGCTAGTGCTCAACATATTGCTTTGCAGAAAATTTATAGCTTTGACCAGGAAGATGGAGAGAAATTTCCTGAAGCTTGGGCAAGATTTTGTTCTCTTATCAGAGCTCGACCTGGACATGATTTAGAAAAGCATGATTTACTTGATATATTTTATAGTGGACTAACCATCGAGTCTAGAGCATATTTGGATAGTTGTGCTGGTTGTGTTTTCAGGAAAAGAACTCCAGACGAAGCTGAAGAATTATTGACTAAAATACGCCGGAATCATGATGATTGGACTACACCTAAACCAACCCCGACGCCGATATTGAAGAAAAGGGGTTTAATTAAATTAAATGATGAAGATATGAGGGAAGCCAAGAAATTTCTTAAGGAGAAAGGTATTAAATCTGAAGATGTGAAGAACTTACCTCCCATAGAAGATTTATGCGAGATAATTCCCCCTTCATCCATGATTGAGGTAAATTCTCTTCAACGCTTTACTAGGGAAGATATTCCGTATTCAAAACCTCCTGCTCAATGCTTAGATGAGTTTGATAATTATATTGTTAAGCAAGAAAATTTCAATATGAGAGTAGAGAATCATTTAATGGAAAATTCTCAAGCTATTAGTAATTTGCATGATATTTTGGAGAGAACCTCCAATGATGTTAAGATGCTTGTTAAACATTTTCATATGATTCAAACTCAAATTGATCAACTCACCAAAGTGCAAAATGACTTGTTAAAAAATAATTCTAAAGAAAAACATGCTTATGAAGTAATAACTAGAGGCGGTGTTTCTACCCAGGATCCTCTATATCCTGAAGGGCATCCCAAAAGAGTTGAACAAGATTCTCAATGAATTGAAACTAGTGCTCCTTCTAAGAAAAAGAAAAGGAAACATAAAAATGTTGTAGAATCCTCTGAACCTGTTAATGATCCTAATAGTATTTCTATTTCTGATGCTGAAACTGAAAGTGGTAATGAACATGATAATTATAATGATAAGAAAGATGCTTCTGATAAAGAAGAGGTTGAAGATGAACCTGAAAAGCATGCTAAAAATAAAAAGTATTCTAGAGAAGATTTTATTGCTAAGAAACATGGTAATGAAAGGGAACCGTGGGTTCAAAAACAAATGCCTTTTCCTGCTAAGAAACTAAAATCAAAGGAAGAAGAACATTATAATAAATTTTGTGATTGGATGAAACCTTTATTCTTGCAAATCCCTTTGACTGATGCTATTAAATTGCCTCCTTATTCAAAGTATATGAAAGATATTGTCTCTAATAAAAGGAAAATTCCTAATGAGGAGATTTCCACTATGCTTGCTAATTACTCTTTCAATGGCAAAGTTCCGAAGAAGTTGGGCGACCCAGGTATACCGACTATTCCTTGTTCTATTAAGAATAATTATGTTAGAACTGCTCTATGTGCTTTGGGAGCAGGTGTTAGTGTTATGCCTTTTTCTCTTTATAAGAGACTTTATTTAGATAAGTTGATACCGACTGATATATCTTTGCAAATGGCTGATAAATCTACTGCTATTCCTGTTGGTATATGTGAGGATGTTCATGTTCAAGTTACTAATAACTGCTTGATATTAACTGATTTTGTTGTGTTGGAAATGCCTGAAGATGATAATATGTCTATTATTCTTGGGAGACCTTTTCTTAACACCGCAGGGGCTGTTATTGATTGCAATAAAGGAAAAGTTACTTTCAATGTCGATGACAAGGAACATACAGTTTATTTCCCCAAGAGGATTGATAAAGTATGTGGAGTTAATACCATTTCTAATGTGAGAACTATCAAAGTTGGAGCTATTGATTGTCCTATATATGAACCTAAAGAGGGATATAAAAATATCATGATTGGATCCATATCGATACGATTCAAGGTAACATGATTGATTTGAGGTTTATTTCTTCTTATGCTATGTAAAATTTATTTGGTGGCAAGACTTGATCAACCTTGTTAACAAATACTTTTTATATGCATAGAGGGGGTAAACAACATCTCTTTCTTCCTCCACTTGTTCTACTTGCTGTAGCACTTTTTGATTTGCAAAGTTCTTTAGTTGTATAGAAATTTCTAAATCTTTTTCTGCCCAGTAATAATAAATTTAATACCCAGAAATGTGCATTTTTCAAAGTTTTCAAAAATTTACAAAAATTATACCATTGGTCTTATTTTTCGAAGAGGCACCTGGGAACACCTGGGGATGACCAGTGGGGCACCCCAGGGTGGCACCCCACAGGCCGGCGCGGCCAGCAAGGGGGGCGCGCCACCCTGGTTTGTGGGCCCCTCCTTGCCCCACCACTTCATCTCTTCCTCCCATTCTCTTTTCTCTCCCGACAAAACTCGCACCAGCTTTCTCTCACTCGCGATTCTGCTCAAGAGCTCAAGATTTCTCGATCTCTTTGCTCAGCCCAGATTTCTGTCTGAAATTTGGCACATTTGCTCTCCGGTATGTGACTCCTCCGATTATCCAAGTAGAATTTTGTTTGGTTGAGTATATCTTGAATATTTTGCTGCTGTAGATAACATGTTTAGTGAGCTTGCATGCTTGTTCTAAGTTGTAAAAACTAGTTTTGATGCATGATTAGTACTCTAGCAAGTTCCTATGGTAGTTTCCCTCAATTATATGTCACCAAATAATATTTTATATTGTTTGTTGAAAAATTTCAGAAAATGGAGTGGAATAGGCATCAACTAAACCAACAAGAATTGGAGGTGCAACAAGTTATGAGAGTTCACCGCGAAGAGGGAGTATACCCCTCCTACTACCCATGCACTGATTTTATGAGAAGCGCGAGAATCTTGCAAGATGTTCAAAATCTGATTTCCAATGCAGGGTTGAATGATTTTGTTGTTGGTGAACCATGCCAATATGCAAAATTGACTATGTCTGTAGTGCAAGATTTTGAATTCAATTGGTCTCAATCTAAACCCATAGTTCGGTACAAAATTTATAATAAAACTGTCAACTTGCCTTTCGATGATTTTTGTGCAGAAATTAGAGTGCCGCAATGGGGATCATGCGAGAAGATAAGGGGACAACCGCAGGAGCTCTTGAGTCTCTACAAGAAGATTTGTCATGGAAGAAGCTTCTCAGAGGATGGTGGTAAAATCAGTAGTATTCAACTCCCAGCTATTCGCTACTTTGCTTATTTCATCACTAAGTGCGTTCTTGCTAGAAAGAATGCAAGTAAGTTATCTATCCAGGATTTAGCTTTTCTAGCTGCTGCATTGCTAGGTAATAAGACCTATAATTTGGGTGCTTTGATAGCCTATAGACTTTCTACTAACCGTGAGAAGGGTGGAATTTGTGGAGGTCTCATCGCCTCTCGTTTATTAGCTATGCATGGTGTAGATCCTCACCATCTTGATATTCAGCTTCCCATAGAGAAACTTGACATAGTCTCCATGATTAAACATGAATTTGTTTATGATTCATCTAATTTGGGTAACCTGTCTTACAAGATAACATTTTACAAGAAAACTTGGAGAACAACTAAGAAAACTAAAAAACTAGTAGGATTGCCTGCACCTGTTCTATTTAACCTTGATTCTAGGGAGGATTGGTCAGTCACGGAAGGTGAACTGAATGCATACATAGAGGGGGATGGCCATCACGCAAGGGACGGCACGGAGGAGGCCGAGGAACACCACGACTCGTCATCCGATGCAGCAAGCTCTTCGCATCAACATTTTGGGCATGTGGAGCCTTCACCCTTTTCTTCTGCACCGGGACCTTATTATGACTACACCATGTATGATCCACCGGCGTGGAACAGCGACCCTCGCTGGGGTTGATCTCCACTTAGGCCAAAAGCCTAAGCTTGGGGGGAGGTATACCGGCATCACTCATTCTTTGCATATTATAGTTGCTGGATACTTGTATATACTTGTTTAGTTTCTTAAAGTGGTTTTCTAATAAGAGGGAGATGATATTTGGGGAAGTGCTGCCTGAAAACAGATTCTGAACTGATACCAAAACAAATCTCAAAAACAGCCAGAACATTATTTTGCGAAGCCAATTTTTGTGCATGTTCCCCAGGTTGTTATCTAACTTTCATTAGTTGAACACTTTTCGAGCTGGGCAGCGGAAAAGTTCTTAAAAATCAATTACTGTACTGCTGTCAAGTTTGACGAATTCCTGCTGCTTTGTGTTTATGCGACTCTTCTAGTTTTCATTTTCTTGTTTTTGCCTTGTTTCTTTCCTAAAACACAAAAAGACCAAAAATATTTCTGTTGTTTCTCTTCACCATTTGCTTATTTTGGTTTCTTGCATTTATTTTGCTTTATTTGCTATCGTTGGTTTGCTATAAGAAAATCCAAAAAGATTTTGCTTTGTTTGCTTGTTTCCTTTTGTTCTTGTTTCTAATTCGAAAACACCAAAAATATTTGCTGTTATTCTTGGGTTTTGTAAAGTTTATTTTGGAGTTCAATTGTCTTCGGTGGCTGGAGCGTGGTTTTCATTTCATATTATTCAAGCTACATAAGTGAAAGGCAATAATGACGATCAACGACAATTCGGCTGTGGTGAGAGGCTGGTATGAACTCTATTTGTTTTCATTTTTGTACATATACTCATCCATGTGAGCATGCTTAGTTGGTTCATGTGAGGTATATGTCATTTAAGAAAGTCTAGTAGTTCATGATCTCTCATGTTTAGCTCCAGTTTATTAATATGAGTAGCATGTCATGGATGTTTGCTTGCATTGTTTTATTCATAAATAGGTATGACATTGTGGTATCCTCCTCTGAATAATTCATTCGAATCGACTTGGCACATGCTCACGCATGCATATGACTGAACAAAAGTCAATTAAGCCTCGATGATTTACTTTGCCTCAGAGTTCTTGTATCACTTTTATGCCTCCGTTAATTTATTTTGCCGCAAGCATGATTATGACAGTGACTGCTCTCTTGATTGTCGTTCCCTAGTCTATTGCTAGCCTTCACTTGTACTGAGCGGGAATGCTGCTCGTGCTTCCAAACCCCTGAAAACCAAGTTATTCCAAATTGTCCACCATAAATACCTATGCATGGCATTTCAAACCATTCCAAGTAAATTCTCATGCGCTACCTTTAAACCTTCAAAATGCTTCTCAATTTGTGTTAATGTTTTATAGCTCATGAGGAAGTATGTGGTGTTTATCTTTCGACCTTGTCATTTACTTTTGACAGACTTGCATAATAAGAGCTGGCAATGGGGTGCTCTGATTCATCAGTAAGCAACTTAATTTTGCAAATAGACACTCCTCCATGGTATGAGATTGATGGAAGGCACCCGAGGATTCGGTTAGCCATGGCTTGTGTAAGCAAAGGTTGGGGGGAGTGTCACCCGTAATAAAACTAAAGTACGTGTGTAAACAAAAGAGAAGAGGGATGATCTACCTTGCTGGTAGAAATAACGTCCTTCATGGGAGCCGCTCTTGAAAGTCTGGTTGGCGAGGTAGTTGGTGTACCCATTACCATTCGTTGACAACAACAAACACCTCTCAAAATAATTTTACTCATGTTTTTAAAAATGAAAAGCTCTAGCGCATGTTAATCCCTGCTTCCCTCTGCGAAGGGTCAATCTTTTACTTTCATGTTGTGTCACCATCTTTTCTTTGAGCACTTTCTTGAGAGCACAACTGTCATTCTTAGTATAATATGCTTATCCAAAAATGTGATTAACTGTGGTATAACTTTGATGCTTTTATCTTTGACAATCTCTACTTCTAGTCTTTCCATGAACTTCAGAGGTGCTCGCGCATTTATGTTTTGTTGTACAAATACGGGCAAGCGAGATACCACTTTATCATATCTTTTTATGAACATTGCAAACCTGCTGATAGACATGATTCATGATGCTTATTATTAATTTGTTGGTACCTTTTCCATGATTGACATAGCTATTAGATGATCTTATTCGCATGTATCTTATTATGAATTGCCTAAGTACTTGTCCATATCATGAGAATATTTACATCATATGAACAAATGTGTTCGTGAAAGTTCTTTTATCGCACTCAGTTGTTAACTGAATTGCTTGAGGACAAGCAATAAGCTAAGCTTGGGGGGAGTTGATACGTCCAAAACGTATCTACTTTCCCGAACACTTTTGCTATTGTTTTGCCTCTAATTTGTGTATTTTGGATACAAATAACACGGACTAACGCTGTTTTCAGCAGAATTGCTCTGGTGTCTCGTTTTTGTGCAGAAATTCAACTTTCAGGAAAATCCCCGGAATTTATGTCGAAGGGCCTATTTTTCCAGAAGAATCACGGAGCCAGAAGGGCAGACCTGGGGGAGGCCCAGGCCCCCCAGACAACAGGCCGGCGCGGCCTGGAGGGGGGCGCCGCCCTAGCGTGTGGCCCCCTCGGCCGGCCTCTGACGCCCCCCTCTGGACTACTTAAGGTTTTCGATCTAAAAACGCGAGACGGTAGGTCGAAGTCGCCAGAAACCATCCAGAACGCCGCCACATCGCGAAACTCCGTCTCGGGACCAGAAACTCCGTTCTGGCACTCCGCCGGGACGGGGAATTGGAGGAGATCATCGCCATCATCACCACCGACACCTCTCCATCGACCAACCATGTTTCCCCCATCCATGTGTGAGTAATTCCCCCGCTGTAGGCTGAAGGGGATGGTAGGGATTGGATGAGATTGGTCATGTAATAGCATAAGATTGTTAGGGCATAGTGCCTAGTGTCCGTAATTGGTACTTTGATGATATTGTTGCAACTTGTTATGCTTAATGCTTGTCACTAGGGCCCGAGTGCCATGATCTCAGATTTGAACATGTTATTGTTTCATGATGATATGCATTGTTTTATGATCTTACCTGCAAGTTGTATACACATGTCGCTGTCCAGAACCCGAGGCCCCAAAGTGACAGAAATTGGGACAACCGGAGGGGAAGGCAGTGATGTGAGGATCACATGTGTTCACGGAGTGTTAATGCTTTGCTCCGGTGCTCTATTAAAAGGAGTACCTTAATTTCCAGTAGATTCCCTAGAGGTCCGGCTGCCACCGGCTGGTAGGACAAAAGATGTTGTGCAAGTTTCTCATTGCGAGCACGTACGACTATATACGGAACACATGCCTATGGATTGCTTAGTACTTGGACACCGTTTTATTATTATCTGCAAATGCCCTGCTTTGATTGTTACATGAGTTTCTCTCATCCATGCAACGCCCGTCATCCATCCCTGTGCCTACAGTATTTTAATCCTGCTGTTTACTATAATCACTACTGTTGTCTTTATTTCACTGATGCTGTTATTTCACCACTGCTAATACTATAAAATTGTTACTACTGATAAACTCTTGCGAGCAAGTTTGTTTCCAGGTGCATCTGAATTGACAACTGCGATGTTAAGGCTTTCAAGTATTCTTTGTCTCCCCTTGTGTCGAATCAATAAATTGGGTTTTACTTCCCGTGAAGACTGTTGCGATCCCCTATACTTGTGGGTCATCAGTAGTTGTTGACTCCTCGGTCTTTGAGTTGCACTGTAGATCCTCCATCGTGCTTCCATATCTAAGCAGGGGATTTAAGAGTGTGATGAGTACGAGCGTACTCAACAAGTTCATTATAGGAAAGAGGTGTTTAATGCACTAGCTACAGCATTAGACCAGAAAGTCTAATACCAATGCAGGTTAAGGTTGCTTTTATTCAGAAGAACTATGTCCGTCAGCCTTCACCGGTTTACTAGAACTTCATGGAGCTCCTTTCCGGTAGCGTTCGCAGTTCCAAACCCGGAACAGGGAGTGACAGGTCACGATTCATTACACTCTGCAGAGGTGTGTTGCTTTACCCATAAGAGATCTTAACCTTGGTGCCAACCGAGCCGCGTGCTCGTCCACACTTCCTTTGGTGTGAGGCCCGGTATAAGGTCATAGCCAATCATATTCCTCCTCTACCTCATACACCCACCCTTTGATGCAAACTCCGACCCTGGGTCCTCGCCGGTGCTCTTATACCAATTAAGGACGGCCCCGACCACGACAACAGTTCAGGTCTCTACCATGAACTCCTTCGCCGGGAGATGCAACCCATCATAGACCGCAATAACCGTGGGGACTTTAGGCTTCCCCAGTCCACCGCTTGCTCCTCGGGCGACAAGTGTCTACGGTCTCTACCGTGGGGACTTAAGGCTTCCCCAGCCCACCGCTTGCCCCCTTGGAATACAAGTGTCTACGGTAAAGCGCGTCCGTTGATGTACAAGAGGTGGAAATACAATTGACTATTCCGTCCCACTCCAGATCTTATGGTTAACACGGGTATTACGGCACAAGAATCACTGGACGACATTTGTTGTTTAATCCTAGATGGATATAAACCCTTGCAATGGAACCTCCACCATATCAACACAATCCATGGTTCCATTGCCCACCACTTAGTCATATTCATAGTTATGAAAATAGTGGTTTTGCTTTTTATGCAATAGTGATAAACATAGTACTTTGCAAGTAATTTTGTAAAAATACTCAAATGATATGATCAAGTGATGAACTTGCCTTTCTTGACTGCAAGATTATGCAGGCAAGGTCTTCGGTACGTAATAACTCCAAATTCTGAAATAGCATCACCGTTCGGTAAGGACGATGTTTAAAAGATTGGCAAGGATGCAATAATGCATAAGTATGAGATGCAATCGCTCTAAGCGTGACCTAATCCCGGTGATTTAGGATCAGTGAGTTGTAATGATTGGTTCTGGGTGTGTTGCACTTTTTATAGTGATTCGCAAACAAGGTTCTTATTAAGAATTGGTTGCTTGGTATCATAAACAGGTATTGTAATATACTAATATATATCATAATAATAACACTAATAGCACACAATAATAACATTTGGTATAATCCTAACATGTAATGAATAGTGGTTGGTTTTAGCACTATATGGCATGGTTAATGATTAGTCATCATATACTTCAAAAGAATAACTTTTGAAGAACATGTTCTTTAATAAAGAACAAGTATGATAATTAGGGTTGTGGAGTTCTATGGTTTATTATGGTTCTAATTGGTTTCTGGAGTAAGTAGTAGATGGATCCCAACAAAGTTGGATTCATCAGTATCTAGAGATTATATGGTTTTAGTGGAACACATCTTAAGCATTTAATTGCATATGGGTGCTATCAAGGTTGGTATACCTTGTTGTACTAGCTAGCTAGGGTTTATATGTCCTATAAGGCAGGGTTGATGACTATTCTTTGCTTTCTTCAAAAGAATAACTTTTGAAGAACATACTTCTTAAGTAAGAAGAAGTATTACAATTAAGGTTGAGGTGGTCTAGGATTTGCTATTGGATCCACTAAGTAAAGAATAGTTGGCTCCTAGGTATGATGGTTCATAAGTATCTAGCACTAGTAATGTTTAGTGGAACATGGGTATGTAATACAAATTAGTAGATGTAGTTGCTATTATGGTTCATCACACTGGTGTGATGCTATATAGGTATGAGTAAGGTTGATCATTTTGATGATAGGAACTAAGGTTTAGACTTAGGTGTTCCTATTTGATCATCTAGGTGTGATAAGATGAACACACGGGATACCCATATATTAGTGATAGGTCTTCTACATTTTATGTGGTCAAGACAAGTATTTAGTTGCTACTATGGAGCTATAAATGAAATCAAAGTATCATGATCACATTTTCTAACCTTGGTTTTAGGTTTAGAAGCAAGTTATGGTTCATATGAACTATTGGGCTAGGGTTCCTAAATGATGAGGTTCTAGTTTTCTTTCTTATGGAACTAGGGTTTACTAATTACCCTATAGTTCTTGAGTTAATAACTTCATTAATAAAGTTGAAGTTATTAATAGCTTTGAAACAAAAATAACATTAGACTCTTCATTTTATTATTTTTAAGGAATTAATAATTAAGGTAATTATTAATTAGGGTTAAATCATTCTAATAAGGATTTGTCAAATTAACAAATAAAGAAAATTAGCTTTAATGTTTTCTTTATTTATTTACTGGTTTTTATTTAATTTGGAAAGTTTTCCTAATTATTGAATTTTAATTGAATTTAGAATTAATAAATAAGGCTTAAATAACAAGTATTAAATAATTGAATTTTTATTAAAAATATAAATTTCATTTTATATTTTTATTGGATAGATTTTTCTTTTATAAGAATTTTGATATCTCATTTGTATTTTTCTGAGCTTTTATGAATTTTCTACAATTATTTGAAGTTGCAGGTATTATTGAATTTTGAAATAAAACAACAGAAATGCTAAACGTACCCGGATTGAACCTAGTTATAGACGCAGACAAGTGGGACCAGTGGCCACGCCAGCAGCCACGTGGGTTGACCGAGTCAAAATCGAGGTTGTGGCCTGGGAGTTCATGGCCGGCGGCCAATCCAGAATGACGCCGACGATAGAGGGCTTCCGCGGATGGGCGAGTGCTTCAGTTCGAAGCGGAACAGTGAGGGGAACCTAGTGGTGGTCTCGCCGCCACTTTATGGCCACCGGAGCTCGGCCGGTGACGAGGTACCGCGGCGGCGGAAATAGGCGCATGCGGCGATGGCGCTACGATGCCTAATCGAGCAAGGCGAGCACACTGGAAGATCGAGGAGCTCACCAGGAGTCTGTAGAGCTTGACGGCGAGGCTTGTGGTGCTCCAAATCAACGGCGAGCTTCATTGACCGGCGACGGAACGGTGACGCTATTGGAAGAAATCCGGGCTCCCCAGTAACTGCACGTTGGCTAGGAGGTTGCTGAAGGTGAGGCGAAGCTCGTGGGCGTCTCGGCGGAGCTCGGAGTCGTCGGAATCACCGGGGCAAGGAGGCTACTGCGAGCTAGGGTTTCATTGCATTTGCAGAGAAGAAGAAGAAAATGGGGAATTTAGGGTTAGGGTTCATCCGGCGGTGGCGCGTTGAGCTTTATAGACGCCAGAGAGCGGCGGCGAGTATCTTGGCGCGGCCGGTGACTGGGAGGCTACCACCGAGTTGCTTGCAGTGAACGAAGGAAGGGGATGACTCCTCCCGTGCGTTTTGACAATGCGAAGAGCTACGATGGGTTGGGCTGCAGTTTGGGCTGGACCACGGCTAGTGATGGTGGGCTGTTGCGGGGCCAGTTGCTGGGCTATTGCGGTCTGGTAAGCTCCCTCTCCTTTTTTCTGTTTTCGTTTTCTTCCTTATTTTCTGTTTTTGAATTCTGTTTTTAATTTAATTTTTGAATGCTTTTCTATTTTGCAGGTATTGTTCATTTCAATTAAACAAGGATTAGCTACAGATTCTCCAAACACTTTAGTGGTGTGTTTAGAATTAATATGGGTACTATAACATTGGTTTAATTATTATTATAGGAATTTGAATTTAAATATCCATATGGACATGAATTTGGATATTATCTTTGAAAATATTCAGATGGTTTTCCAAATGATAGTTTTCTTACTTAGTGATATATAGAGTTTTGTTGGTATTACTTTGCAAGAGACAATCTCAAGGTAATACTTATTAATGGATTTTAATAAGAAAGTGACTTAATGGCATGAATTGATGTGCTAAAATATCTCTAAGGGCCTAACCTCCTATTGAGAATGTTGTCACTTGACTATCATTTTATGTGCATAACTATGTGCTGATGAATTAGAACTCTGCTTGAACTCCTCCCAAGTTTAGTATTAATATTGTAGTTTAGTAACACCTTAAAATACCCGGAGTAGGTACTACTCTCATCATGGTTTGGTCTTGGTTATAAAGATAAGTGGTTGATCACCACCATGGGTTTAATCATATGGTTTAGCACTAGGTTATTCTTAAGTTCCATATTTAAGCATAATCTTTAACTAGTGAGCAATTCTAGGGTTATAATCATATTCACCTAATGGCACATGGTTTGGAATTTAATTGTGGCTTAGGTTTTAGTTGTGATCACCCAAGTGATACACAACTAGGTTTGAGATATAATCCTAGGTTGTAGATATGGGATGACACCATATTGCATTGGCTAGGGTTTAATCTCCCCTAACCATGATAAGATGGTTGCTTACTAGTTACCTCCCTAAGATTTCATGTGGTGAATAGCATCTACTAATCCTATTAGGATTTAACTTATGGCTTATTCTTCTATTTCTCCAATGTATGATCATGGCATGATCATGATCAACCTATTCTTAATCTCCCTACCTCAAGTTCTTAGGGTTTATGATTATTACTCAATCTATAATGATCAAGGGTTTGGCTTCCTAAGGTATCTCTCATGGAATGGGTTCTCACTTCCATGATCAAGCATTGTCTTGATCAACTAGGATATAACTCTTCTATTTTACTTTCTTGGATGGGACTACTATGGTTGTCTCAATAATTTATATCCTAGGAAAATACCTGAGATATTCTGTTAGGGTTCTACTTAAACAATGATGATATAATCATCTGGTTATATGGATAGTTCTCTCCCTCACAATCAAGTGTTGGCTCAACTAACTTGAGTGTAGCACCAAAGCTTGAGCTCTCTCTCATAGGAATAGTTATTATAGGGTTTATGGTGTACTCACAATATCTCAATAGGTATCAAGTCTAAAACTCCACTTGGCTATCTTGGTTGAATTAATCTCTTCCTTACTTTATCAATTCATGGATAAGATATTATTCCATGTGATATTAGGTTATCTCACCACTCCAAGGGAAATGGTTTACCTCCTAATACTTTAGTCCAAAGGTTGTCCTTGATTCCTTATTAAGTAAGGCTGGAATTGGTATGCATGGTCTCTCTCTTGAGGAAAGGACTTCAATACTAACCTAAGGTTAGGCTCCATGGAAGTTGATGTGATCATCAATATCTATGTTTAACATAGTTTCTCTTGGGAATGTCTTGAATAATATCTTAGGGCTTCTCTTAAAGATAGTTATTTGAATACATGGATGCATATCCAAGGTTTAGTCCAAAGTTTGTCATTTCTTCTCTAGTAAATAATATAGAAATCTCACCTCTCTAGATTTGATGTATAATAATATGGAATGTAGAAGAATATATACTTCTTGAGTGGATCTCCTTGTTATAATTCCAATGTTGAAGTGGAATGAATACCATGAGGTTTCAGGGTAGGATCATAGATTAGTTTAAGACATGGAAAAGATAAATGAAGCTTAGTTTCTCCAATTATTGTTACTTGATTTCCAATTAAATGGATGTTCATATGTCATGGCAAGGAATATCATGTTGTGATCTTTAATAGGATCAAGTAGTTGATCCATGATTAATAAGTTCTTGTGTTGATTTTAATTCCATTTGATCTAACCCCTTAGATCAATATATCTCTACCCAAAACAAGGTTTTAGCAAAGTCACATTGAGGTTTATAGCGCTTGACTTGATGAACTACTTCAATTCCACCAAGATCAAGTGAAACTTCAGTTATTGTGACTGTTTTACTTTAAAGCGCGAAAATTCCCCAGATTTTCTATGCATGAATACAATGCACACATCTGTTTCCTCTATTTTTGTAACCCCAATACCTGGGATATTACACTTGCACAACAACTCCATGAGCTGTGAAGCTGCTTTGGTGAAACTTGAGCCCTGTGCATGCCCAGGTTTGGTCTGCTGTCGAGCCTATCCTGATGTTGTCCAAGTTTTGGACAAACACGTGTCATTGACACTTGGTTCACCCCTGGCTAGTTACTAACTTGCTTTCTAACCCCTTGGGTAGCTCTTCTCTTTATTTTGCAGGTTTGAAAGATGGAAATGATCCAGGACAACTTCTTCCAAGACATTAGTTTAGGATTTTAGTATAGGATCAATTTGATGTAATCTTCTTTTTTATTTTGTTTACTTATTCATTCAATTCTTGTAATAAAGAATATTATCAATAAAGCTCAAATTTTCCCTTATGAGCTCAATTATATTTGTATCATTTACTCATAAATAATTTGTATATTTATATTTCCATTTGAAATTCAAAGTGATTTTAATTATGAAATGTATTTGAATTATGAACTCATAATTCATATTCTATATTGTTTATCTTTTACTCTTTGAGTTTTAAATTCAATATGACTTGTCAAATGAAATCTAATCCCAAAATCAACAAGATACAAAAGAGATCATGTCAAAATCCTTAACCTCCCAATGCCTAACCCTAATTGCAATTGAGAGAGAACCTCGATCCCTCTCAGGTTTAGTAGCAATAAGGCGTGAAAATTTCCCTCGTTTTGCGATGAAATGCACATCCCATTTCTAAATCTACCCTTCGATGTTCCTATGTTATGGGTTATTACACCAATGTGCCACCATATGGATAACCTGCAAAAAGTGAAAAGAATTTTTTCTGTTAAAGATAATATCATTTCTGACCCTCCATATAAAGATAATATCATTTCTGACCCTCCATATAGACCAACATAAAGCCGATACCCCAATCCGGATAAAAGCCTTAGATTGTCTATCTACTCCATTTAACCAATTACCAAACATATTAGTAATATTGGATGGAGGTGGAAGATCATAAGTGAAATTAACCGTACGCCAAAGAAGCTTAGCTAAAAGACACTCAATAAAGAGATGTTGAATAGTCTCCTGGTCCCCGCAGAAAACACATTTCGTACACTCATTCCAGTGTCGTTTGGCTAAATTATCTTTAGTTAAAAAAACCTTGTTACTCAAAAACCACATGAAAATCTTTATCTTAAGGGAAACTTTAACCTTCCAGAGATATTTTCGCAGAAAAGGGTATGGTCACTCATGAGATCCTCATACATAGACTTAACCGTAAATGGACCAGTGGATGTCAGATCCCATACAAAACGATCATTATCTTCATTCAAATTTGCCCTCATCAATTTTAGACATAAATGTAACCATGAAGTCCACTTGTTACCACTCAACACTCCACGGAAAGTAATATTGAGTGGGGTTTGAGCTAACACATGAGAAACTGTTACATTCTTGCGATGTACAATATTATACAAAGATGGATATTGATGAGCTAATGAAGGTTTTCCTAACCAGGTATCTTTCCAGAAACGAGTACCAATTCCATTTCCCACTTTGAAAAAACCTCTAGAAAAAACTCCCCTTGACCCCCATCAATCCCTTCCAGAAAGGAGAATCGATAGGCTTAGTCTGCACTTCAGATAAAGTCTTCTATCTTAGGTATTTATTATGTAGCAACTCTTGCCACACCCCGTCTTTATTAAGAAGTTTAAAGAGCCATTTACTCAATAAAAAATTGTTTTTGATCTCGAGAACCTCAATACCTAAGCCCCATTGATCTTTGGGTCGGCAAACAATGTTCCATCTTGTGAGTTGATATTTTCTTTTATTTTCATTAGACTGCCAAAAGAACCTAGATCTATAGAAGTCCAGACGTTTCCGTACCCCAACAGGTATTTGTAGGAAGGACAATATAAACATAGGTAAACTAGTTAACACTGAATTGATGAGGACTAACCTATCACCATAGGATAGTAATTTTCCTTTCCAGCATCCCAATTTACTCTCAAACCGGGTCTCCACCGGATACCAATTAGAATTCCTGAGTTTTCTGTAATGGATAGGAATACTCAAGTATCTAAAGGGAAGTGATCCAGCGTCACATCCAAAGATCTGTTTGTACTGGTCCTCCTCATCCTTGGTTTTCCAAAACAGAAAATCTCACTTTTATGAAAATTAATCTTAAGTCCTGATAGCTCTTCAAAAATACATAGAATTAGTTTCATATTAACCACTTTCTGGAGGTCATGGTCCAAAAAAAGAATCGTATCATCGACATACTGTACTATAGACAGACCACCCTCAAGAAGATGGGGAATAAGCCCTCCTACTTGGTCATCCTCTTTTGCTCGTTCAATTAAGATGTCAAGCATATCAACTACAATATTAAAAAGTATTGGAGACAAAGGGTCCCCTTGCCGCAATCCTTTTTTTGTCTGAAAATACTGACCAATGTCATCATTAACCTTGACACCCACACTCCCTCCTTGAACGAACTGTTGAACTAAACTACCCCATTCTGGAGCAAAGCCCTTCATTTCAAGGTCTGTTGCAAAAAAGGCCATTTCACTTTATCATAAGCCTTTTCGAAATCAATTTTAAACAATACACCATCCATCTTCTTAGTATGTAGCTCATGAATTGTTTCATGTAGAATGATCACCCCTTCTAAAATAGTTCTACCCGGCATAAAGGCTGATTGAGTTTGTTTTATAGCTCTTGGGGCAATCCCCGATATGCGATTTGTACCGGCCTTAGTGAAGATTTTAAAACATACATTTAACATACAAATATGTCTGTATTGATGTATCTGGACAACATCCTCTTTCTTGGATAGTAATGTGATTACGCCAAAATTTAGTTTGTAGAGGGGCAAATCCCCTTTACTAAACTGAAAGAACAACGCCATCAAGTTATCTTTTATTACTTCCCAAAAAAATTGATAAAACTCCACCGGAAAACCATCTGGCCCAGGAGCTTTATTGAGTTCTATCTGTAAGATTGCGTCGAAGACCTCCTCTTCGGTAAAAGGAGCTGTCAAAATCTCATTTTTAGCCGATGAAATTTGCGGGATATCATGTACCACTTCCTCAATTAAAGAAATATTACTTGGTGCCGGTGTCCCAAACAATTTCTTATAGAATCCAGTGATATAGACCTTCAAATTATCTTCCCCAACAATAGTTCCTTCTTGTTGTTCTAATTGGAAGATTTTCTTTTTTTGGTGTTTACCATTTGCTATTAAGTGAAAGTATCTCGTATTATTGTCACCCTCCCATTGATAGATCAAGTAAACCCCACAGAGTCGCAAGGTTCATTACAGGAA
The DNA here is from genome assembly GCF_019359855.2 of Lolium perenne. Lineage (NCBI taxonomy): Eukaryota > Viridiplantae > Streptophyta > Magnoliopsida > Poales > Poaceae > Lolium > Lolium perenne. The sequence goes on along the minus strand of NC_067246.2, from coordinate 184,913,945 downwards.
ATACAAAGCAAAAGAAAACTGGCTAGTGAAACTGCAAAGTTTTTAAACAACAACATGGCTCTAAACGATCAGTGGAACGAAAGCAACTCCAAAAACAGGACTGCTTAGTTCTGTCAAATGGGTTCCACCTGTGTTAAAATGCCACCAAATGAAAACTAGTGCAACTCCACGCCTCAGAACTGGTAGTGTTCGAAGAAAAAGTAGCAAAATAGGTACTGACCTGTTCTCCTAGCCTGAATTGTGATAGTTTTATGTAATTTGCTCAACAGGTTGGGCCGTAATATAGTTCATATCTGACTGTACAGCCCAAGTCAGAAAAACGGGTAACATCAAAACCTAAAAAACTTTACTTAACACATGTTTTGCACATAGATGTGCCGCCCAGTTTGCTTCCCTCTTGACAAGGATGATTCTAAAACCTTGGAAAAAATATCTTGAGTTCCTCCAACACATGAACTCCTGCAAGCTTTAGTTGTTTTGTCATCTTTCCATAACACTAATATGACTTAAGCGCTAGTTTTTGACTTTTCCGCAATCTTAACTAGATTAACTAAGCTGAGATTGCGCCTGCACGACGTCAAGGGTAACTGTACGACATGAGATGTACTACTTGATCCTTGAAAAAGATGATTGTGAAATTCAATCTTTGACCAGTACATCTTAGAAGAAAAAATAGCAAAATACCCTTTTTGATCGAGATAACTTCAAATTCAGCAGAAGTAGTACTACAAAGTCGGGCGCCATGTCCGAGATTTACAGCTTGGAAATGTGGACATATTTTTAGCTTTTCAGCACAGCAGATATAAACACATGAGCCTGTGCTTCGAAATTACTGTACATGAACTGTGAAGCTCCTATTCACCCTATTCTTTTTTGGAGCCACAACTTCCCTACTACGTGCCAACAGGACATTCCAACAAAAGGATACAACACTTAGCCAAGCGCAAAGAAGTCACGGCGTGGATGCACAATTGGAGCATTTTGTCAGTGATTCCACATTTCATTCTTGCTTACTCGTGATGCAATGCAGCTTAGTTTCTGTTTGATGCGCAATGAGAAGGTGCCATTGGACATTGGTTCCTGCACCAGAAGTGTTGCAAAACTTGCAAGTTTGCAACATCCACACCTCCAGTTACACAAACATATCTGCTTCACTAACTTCTGAGTGGATGACAAAGCTTGGGAATATCATCGTGATGTCCCTGTTAAATATGACCAACCGAATATCATACGGTAACCGAGTATTATGAAGAAGTAAGATAAAATAAGGTGTAAACTGTAAAGTGTAAATTGACTTTTATACGCACACACTCCTATATTTAGCAGATGCAACAACACAGAAGTGGGGAAGGATCCAAAAGAGCATAGGTTAAAGATTAAAAAAAGAGCATAGGTTAAATGCGAAATAGAGGAAATCAAAATTGCTGCCAGAACATATATTCTAAGTATACGATTCCAGCGACTGAAGTATGAAGTATCTCAGTAAAGTAGAAAAAACATGATTGCATTGGTGCAGTACTTACTTAAGGTACGGGAGGCTCATATTCCTTAGCACATATGGATTATCTTTAGTAAACACATTCCATTCCTCCTGATCTATCCTCCCATCACGATTCACATCAGCCTGATCAAACGTCTGTTCTAACCAAAGTAGCATGTTTCAGTAGAATGCATAAGGACGTCATTAACCGAATGACATGATCCCATGATACAACAGGGAAACATGGAGCACTGCATGGATGCATATATTCATACCGTATCAACAATCATCTCAACGGCATCACTTGTAATATCCAGATTTGATTCGTCCAGTAGAGCCAACACCATCTCCTTTAGCTGCAACATGGTCGACATAGAATAAATATTCATAATTTGGTATCAGTATGGAATTGTGGATGTAATCTAAAAGCAGAGAGTTCTACTGTGGGTCAAGTATCTCCCTAAAACACAATTGCGCACACTATCATACGGCGCGACTGCTTTTAGTTCCTATCATACTATCAAAGTCCCAGCCAACTATATAACACCACTTAGGCTTTAATAATTCTGCATGTCAGTCTCATCACCAGCAAGTCCACCTTAATGTACATATTAATCAAAATGTTAGCATCGTCACATGTAGCCAAAAGAGTTCTCAGAGAGTAGCAGCAGCCTGTTGGATTCACAAGATCTCACTTATGGAGCTAAGATTTTACTTTTGAAAGAAAACTGTAGGAAACTCCTACAGTACAAATAGGGACCAAAATTTGAATCCGTGTTCGTGATAACACAAACCAAGGTGGTGGGGTTGCACATCTACTTCCCAAAGAAGTCAGCTTGGACCACTTCCCTATGGACTTAAGATGAATGAAATGGTACTTCGTATATAATTCAGCTAACAATACAGTCAAATGTGGAAAAAATAGTTCTGATGGTACCGGAAGGTACTTAAAGTTACTGCAAGGAAAAAAGGGAAATGGGATTACCTCATGCCGTTCAATAAATCCTGTCTGTCTTAAGTCATATAAGCGAAATGCAACTGTAATAAGAAGGAAAAGCAGTAGTCAATGAAAAGGTTCAGATAAACAGCATAACATGTTCTGAAGAATAAACAGTTTAACCAAGAATCCTCACATGCAGCCTTTTGTTCTTCAGGAGTATCTGGATGGAACACACTAAGAGAACGAATGAATTCACCAAATTCGATGACACCATTTCCTTTTTGGTCAAACAAGTCAAATACCTGTAATGATTTTTGAACCAGGTTTTACCAAGCTACACTCGATTTTTGATATATATCACTGATTTCTCCAACTGAAGCATGAAATCGCATTATATATGATATGCTTGTCCATTTTTTTATCAATTCAAGAATCAAACAAGAGAGAATATGCAACTGTGACACTTATAACCTCTTTTCTGAAACAGATAACTAGAGCCTTTTTGAAATAAATGGCTGACTGATGAGTGTTGGTTGTAGAATCGTAGTGGCAAAGCAAATTTGGAAGAACAGTTTTCAGTATAGAAAGTAAAAACAAGTAATTTGGAGTAATTGAAATAAGAGGTTTCAGACAAAATACTGACAAAAAGCCAAAACTAAGAACTTGGACTATTGACACTCTTACCCTATCGCCGAAGAGATTTTGCTTCTTCTTGCTCTTGCTCCTAAAAAGAGCAACGTGGAATTCTTCCTGCATGGAGAAAAAGAAGAATCGAGCTATATAAATTTGTACAAGTTTGTTACCAGACAAAACTATGCATCAATAACTACCTTGTGTATTAGACCATCTTTGATGACTGAATTACTTATTTTTCTGAAGAGATCATATAATGCCTCGACTTCACTCACGGTAACTGCAGCAATAGTTAAAGCTTCAGAAACTTTTTATACAACGCCACCAAATATGTGTGCTTCAAATTAATTTCATAGAACAAGGTAATACACTGAAAATTTAAGTCCTTCTTTGTTCATTGTGCTTGACACAATAGTCACATAAAAGAGGAACAAGGTTCTAGCCTACACTCTGCACTACTAACATGTTGGCTAGCATCTTTCCTTGTAAATTCTAGAGAGAAGTCTGCACTCTGCACCACTAACATAAATTCTACAAACATTAACACACTGAATTGAGCATAAATCATCACATGACATGCATCCACGGGCAAGTTATAGGCTGCTATCTTTCTACGGCACAACGGAGTTGAAATTCTCACATGGTGTTCCGGTAGCAATATTAAGAAAATCGGGGAGATCCACTTTCTCACACGATGATTCGGCGGAAACAGCTACAGCTTCATGCACACCCAATGAACGCGGTGAGTCACGGACATGCTTTGTTGGCAGACAGCCCATCGAAAACACATTCAGCGCCTATGATTCTGAAACAAACACAAGTGCAAACCTTACTAGCATCGGCACAACCGTAAGCTTAACATGTAAAAACATCCTTAGAATGGACCAATGGCTATAATGCAATGCTAGAGAGTCGAACGTATAAGGGGGAAAATGCCAGTGTATGATGATAGTAGCATTCAGAAAACTGCAGGCATCTGACAATGCGTTTTACTGAGATTTAATACTCGAGGCCTGGATCAATTCAAGACATGGTTACATGACAGCTAAAATGTAACCTCGTGCCTAGATTTATGCAGATCCATTCAGATGTAGGATCGCAATCTGCAGCTCTCTTCTGGTTCATGAATAGACAGAGAGGCTCAATAGCACTGTATCAATACAGCCAGTAAATCGTGATCAGTAAAAGTGTATTGATGGAGCATCCGCAAATAATCCTCTTTTGGATGCTCAAATTTGAGTCTCGGGTCGATGGGCGAACCCTAGGCGAGCAGCAGGGACTTCCAGTAATAAATTCAAAAAGCGGCGCCGCTGTTTCAGAACATTTTCCCTTTTTTATTTCTGAGATGGATGTTCCTGTTCGAGAACTAGGATGGGAGGCAACGAGTAAACGAGAGTTGGATGTCGCAAGAAATCGTACCCGGCAGAGGAGAGATTCTTGGGACCCGGCGGCGAGGTTCCTCCCGACCAAATCCAGCCTTGCTCGGTCCTCTGGCTCTGCTGGCTTCGCGGTGTTTTGTCTTCTTCTACCTCCTCTAGCCCTCTAGGTCGGTCCGTACTAAGTAGTTCTATGTGATCCAGTCGATTTGACTTTGAGAAAATGACGCGACGTCGGTAAAAGGTGAAGGAAGCACGAGAGAAATCATAAGCCAAAAAGATTTCCAATAGAAAAGAGAAAGAGAAAGGGACCTCTCAAAAAAAAAGAGAAAGGGGACTAGGTGATTCTCGGTTTCGTGAGCACTTGTGCTTTTTTTTTTTTTTTTTGAAAAGGATACTCCCACTTGAAAACATCGAGCAGTTCAAAGCATCTCAATAAAAACAAAAATTATAATGAATTCTTTTCACCTCCAACATACATACCGTGTCCACAGCGCGCCGCTGTCTGCAACTCCTTCCTGAGGCGGCCTGATATCATTGGTTGCGTACGGGAAGTCGTCGAACATGTAAAGAAGACCACGTTCGTCCCAGAAACGAAGAAGGAATAACCGTCGATGAAATTTCTTGACGATCCAGAGACTTCACTACCAGAAGAAGTCCTCAAGAACCACACAACTCCACACTCAATGTCGCCGCCGAGATGGGGCTAAAGCCGGGGAGATTTTATTGGACAAGGCGCCGCTTCCTCCACCTAAGCGCCGCCCCATGAAACCTTAACCCTAAAACCCGCGGACAGGGGCTGAGATCCACCCCGCCTCCATGGCCCAAACTCCAGAGAAGCGAGGCAGATTGGTGGCGGCGCCAACGGGAGGCGGGTGAGCCCTAAATCCCTAATCGTATGTGTGTGTTTCTCTCATGACAAAGGGTACTGCTTAGATTTAATACTTCCTCGAGCATCTACGACAAATATTTAGAGCTGAACGAAGTATATTATTTGATCACGATGGACAGTTTCAGAAGATGGCATCTACTGCTCTACGCGACTGCGTTTGTCAACTCAAGAGTAGATTTTATACAAGTCCTAGAAGAACACGCTAGACAAAACTCAATTAAACAAGACAGTGTGATTGAATTTGTTCATTACATTGTTACCCAAGGGAGCTATGATCATAGTAGTGGTTCTTCAAAGCTTGCTTCGGTATCGGGCAATCGTGGCTAAGCCCTAAGCTATCCCGACCAAACCATTCGAGCTTATTAATTAACCAACCAAATGATATCAAATTCAAAATCCCCCAAAATACTAAATACAAAATACTTTTGTACAATTTACTTGTTAAACTAAAGTCTTTGTGGTGACCGTGCATACCACTGCAAGTTGTAGTATGCCAGTCGTTGATATAACATTCGCGAAATACCAATCCGTAAATATTACATCCATCATAGTAGTACAACAGAAACATAGCTGGTCTTGAACTCATTCACATAATATTACAATCCATATATGTACATCATCTCGGAGCTCCTCCTGGATCCATAGAGGTTTACTCCAAGGTTCGAGCTGAACTCAACTTAACTTACACCATATAAGTTTCAACAAGTTAAACATTATTTTATTTGAGCAGATAAATGTTAAAGAGTTCGTGCTGCTCGGTACTACTACTACTATCGTGGTTCACGCTTGTTCTCCTTCTGGAACCTCCCCGGTTCTGTAGACAATCAGGTAGTCGATCCCCTCAACTCCTCCAGAGAGGTCTGGTTCTTCGTAGCAGATCCCATCAGCTCCGTCTGGTCCTTCGGTGGCCTCCTCAAGTTGATTCAGACAATCTAAGCAGGGGATTATAAGAGGTATGAGTACGAGGGTACTCAACATGTTCATAATAGGAAAGAGGTGTTTAATGCACTAGCTACGACATTACACCAGAAAGTATAATACCAATGCAGGTTTTCATAATCATTTCTTCAAAAGGTTGCTTTTATTCAGAAGAACTATGTCCGTCAGCCTTCACCGGTTTACTAGAATTTCATGGAGTTCCTTTTCGGCAGCGTTCGCAGTTCCAAATCCCGGAACAAGGAGTGACAGGTCACGATTCATTACACTCTGCTGAGGTGTGTTGCTTTACCCATAAGAGATCTTAACCTTGGCGCCAACCGGGCAGCTTTCTCGTCCACACTTCCGTGGTGCGAGGCCCGGTATAAGGTCCTAGTCAAATTATACTCCTCCGCGACCTCGCACACCCACCGTTCGTTGCAATTCCGACCTTGGGTCCTAGCCGGTCAGCGTACCCCTATGGATACCTTCCGATCTCGACAACAACCAGGTTCTCGACCTGATTCCTTCGCCGGTTGTTGTAACCCATCATAGACCGCATTACCGTGGGGACTAAGGGCTCCCCAACCACTCCGCTTGTCCCTCGGGATTCAAGTGACTACGGTAAGCGCATCCATTGATGTACGAGAGGAATAAGTACAATTGACTACTCCGTCCCACTCCAGATCTTATGGTTAACACGAGTTTTACGGCACAAGAATCACTGGACGACATTGGTTGTTAATCCTAGATGGATACAAACCCTTGCAATGGAACCTCCACCATACTCATACCATGGTTCCATTTCCCACCACATAGTCATATTCATAGTTATGAAATTAATATCTTTGCTTTCCATGCAAGAGTGATAAGCATAGTACTTTGCAAGTAATTTGGTAAAAATACTCAAAGTAACATGAGCAAGCGATGAACTTGCCTGGCGACTGCAATGTAGTGCAGTTGGATTGTTTGGACTGACCCTGGTCCTCTGTTTCTGAAAGATAACATCATTTTCCGATAAGGGCAATGTTTAAAGATTCAAATATGCATGCTTTCGACTTTTAGGGTTTGGTTCCCCCTTTCCGGTGCTTTGTTATTTTATGTCGGAGGTGTCGAATAGGAACAATTTATGATTACTCCTTAAGAGTGAAAATATCAACTAGGAATTTTGCCAAGTTTTGTTTAAGTCCTTTTTAATTTATGGACTTATTTTATCATTAAAAATAGGGTCTTATTTTTAATGATCTTTTATTAATTCCTTTATCTTTGAATTAAATGATGGTTCAAATTTTATTGTCTCAAAAATTCTATCTGATATTTTTTTATGATAGAGAATAAAATTTTAAGTGGTTTGCATATTTTTCTTTATTTTTTTAGAGCTATATTCCATTTATAGAATTTTGCCAAAGTTTCTGGTTAAATGAAATTGGGAATTACCCAATTTGCCCCTCGGGCCCACCTGTCAGCCGCCTGAGCTAGTTAGGTTGGACCAGACCGTTGGGCTTGGTCCAACCGACCTAGTCACGCTCGTCTCCTTCCTCGTCCTAACCCTAACCTCACCTCTCGCTCTCGCGACGCTGAAGTCGCCTCCGCTGTCACCGATTAAATCCGGCCGCCTCCGGCCATCGCCGGTGACCAGATGGGTCGCATCTGACTCGCCGCTCGACGGCGGACACGATGGTCTCCGCGTCGATTTACCGGTCTCGGCCTCGTCCGCTCGTCTCCGACCCTCATGTGCGCCTAGGGTTTCGGCGTTCGCCACCGCCGCACGTTGGAGATGTCGTGGACTCCCATCCTGGTGCTCTTATGAGCACTTGGTGCTACGCTGGGGTGCCGTGGTGGTCGCCGTGGCTTGGCTTGGCCAGGTCTGGTGCCGCCGTGTGCCCAAGTGTGCGCCGCCGTGGCCGCCATGGCCGTGTCGACCATCTCCTCCCCGGTATGTGCTCCTCCCCTCCCTCTTGCTTGTACTACCTCTTCTCCTTCCTCTGGATACCCTGGCACCCATGGCCTTGTGCTACTGCTGCTGCTTGTGTATTGGCTGATGTTGCTGCTTGCCATGTTATTGCTATGCGGCCATGCCTATGTTGTTTCTTGGCTTGTGCTGCTGCTGTGTGCCCTAACCTGCCATGCTATTGCTTCTGTGGCCATGCCTGTGCTGCTGCTCTGCTTATGTTGCTGTTCTCTACTTGATGTGCCTGGTTCTATGGAATTTCTATATACTACTGGCTTGCTTATGCTTATGTTGTTACCTCTATTGTGGCACTCCTATACTTGCTCATGGGCATGTTGTGATGCTCATGGCTTGCCATGTTGCTCCAGTTGCTGCTGCTGTTACTGGATTATCATGTGTGTTCATATGTCATGCCCCTGGCTTGATTACTGTGAGTAATCCTTGCTATTAGCAAGGGCCAGTGCTGTTTGTGTGGTGCTCATTGAGCTCTGTTTCATGATAGAGCCCTACTTGGCTTAACTGTTGTCTCTGTGTATCAATTCCTTGATGATATGCTTCTGGATACAATTATAAAGTTGTTTGTACAATTTCTGTGATGCAATTGTTAAATAACTGTGGTTATTTCATTAACTGGTCCATGTTTTGGTGCTAGGCTAGACTCTAGCATGCTTTAGTATGCTCTAGCAGGCCCTGATGATCTTGTGATCATCAGCTGCTTACTGGTTGTTGCTATTTCACTGTCTGTGCCTGTATGTTGCTTATCCTTGTATCTATGTGGCTCATCTCTGGTGCTGGTGCATGCTTTTGCTTGGTAAAGCATCTACTTATGCTTGCAGTGATCCCCTGGATCATTTGCAAGTGTCTAGGCCACTGGTTGCTTGTGTATTTCATTTATCTGTGTAGCTTGGCTTGATTAAATGGATAAATGAGATGAACTGTTATACAGTTATGATTCTTTTAATTGATTGACTTGAGCTAGAGGGATGCCAACCATTGGTTGGGGGCCCTAGCTCACTCTGAACCCTTCTGGGTAATGATGTAGTGGTTTGGCTTATCTGTTTTGGGGTTGAGGTGACCCTGACACCCTGACAGCACCTAGTTGCTGTCCTAGGGTAGCTCCACTTCTATGGCTTGTTGTGGCTTGTGAATGCTTGTTGGTGATCCCATTTGATTACCAGAAGCTTTTGATGTTGAAAATACTTGCAGAAAACATATATCTCTACATAGCTGATGGTTTTAAATGGGCTAGAGTAGTCTGGGTGTGTATAGGTAAAAGTCTGGGATAGTTTTCTTCCTATTTCCATTTGGAAATATGCTACCACTTGTCTGGTTGGCATAACCATGGTCTTGGGCTTTGATTGATCCCTGGTTTTTGTTGGAGATATGCCCAAGAGGCAATAATAAAATGGTTATTATAATATATCTTTGTGTTTATGATAATGTTTACATACCATGTAATAATTGTATTAACCGAAACATTGATACATGTGTGTTATGTGAACAACAAGGAGTCCCTAGTAAACCTCTTGTATAACTAGCTTGTTGATTAATAGATGATCATGGTTTCGTGATCATGAACATTGGATGTTATTAATAACAAGGTTATGTCATTATATGAATGATGTAATGGACACACCCAATTAAGCGTAGCATAAGATCACGTCATTAAGTTATTTGCTATAAGCTTTCGATACATAGTTACCTAGTCCTTATGACCATGAGATCATGTAAATCACTTATACCGGAAAGGTACTTTGATTACATCAAATGCCACTGCGTAAATGGGTGGTTATAAAGGTGGGATTAAGTATCCGGAAAGTATGAGTTGAGGCATATGGATCAACAGTGGGATTTGTCCATCCCGATGACGGATAGATATACTCTGGGCCCTCTCGGTGGAATGTCGTCTAATGTCTTGCAAGCATATGAATAAGTTCATAAGAGACCACATACCACGGTACGAGTAAAGAGTACTTGTCAGGAGACGAGGTTGAACAAGGTATAGAGTGATACCGATGATCAAACCTCGGACAAGTAAAATATCGCGTGACAAAGGGAATTGGTATCGTATGTGAATGGTTCATTCGATCACTAAAGTCATCGTTGAATATGTGGGAGCCATTATGGATCTCCAGATCCCGCTATTGGTTATTGGTCGGAGAAAAGTCTCAACCATGTCTACATAGTTCGCGAACCGTAGGGTGACACACTTAAGGTTTGATGTCGTTTAAGTAGATATGGAATATGGAATGGAGTTCGAAGTTTTGTTAGGAGTCTCGGATGGGATCCAGGACATCACAAGGAGTTCCGGAATGGTCCGGAGAATAAGATTCATATATAGGAAGTCATATTCCAAGTTTGGAAATGATCCGGTGCATTTATGGCAGGTTCTAGAAGGTTCTAGAAAAGTCCGGAAGAAAGGCACTATGGAAGGTGGAGTCCCGGAGGGACTCCACTAGCATGGCCGGCCAAACCCTAAGGGGGAGGATTCCCAGGTGGGCTCCACCTTGGTGGTCGGCCAGCCCCACCTCAAGGAAAGGTGGGAGTCCCACCTTGGTTAGGACTCCCCCCTTGAGTAGGTTTCCCACCTTTGGGAAGTTTTGGCGTTGGGGTCTTATTCGAAGACTTGGACTACAACTCTTGGGGCTTCCACCTATATAATGAGGGACAAGGGGAGGGTGGCCGGCCACTCTTGCCTCCACCCTTGGCTGCCCCCTTCATGGCCGGCGCCCAAGGCACCCCTCTCCCCAAACCCTAGCACCCCTCCTCCACATACAACTCCCGCATACGCTTAATGAAGCTCCGCCGGAGTTCTCCATCGACACCGCCACCACGCCGTCGTGCTGTCGGGATTCCGAGGAGGATCTACTACTTCCGCTGCCCGCTGGAACGGGGAGAAGGACGTCGTCTTCATCAACACCGAACGTGTGACCGAGTACGGAGGTGCTGCCCGATCGTGGCACCGTGATCAAGATCTTCTACGCGCTTTTGCAAGCGGCAAGTGATCGTCTACCGCAGCAATAAGAGCCTACTCTTATAGGCTTTGGAAATCTTCAAGGGTGAGTCTCGATCATCCCCTCGTTGCTCCCGTCTTCTAGATTGCATCTTGGCTTGGATTGCGTTCTCGCGGTAGGAAATTTTTTGTTTTCTATGCAACGAATCCCTACAGTGGTATCAGAGCCAGGTCTATGCATAGATGGTTGCACGAGTAGAACACAATGGTTTTGTGGGCATTGATGCTCTTGTTGTCTTTAGTTTGAGTACTTTGCATCTTTGTGGCATAGTGGGATGAAGCGGCCCGGACTAACTTTACATGACCGCGTTCATGAGACTTGTTCCTCGTTCGACATGCAACTTGTATTGCATAAGAGGCTTTGCGGGTGTCTGTCTCTCCTACTATAGTGAAGATTCAATTTACTCTTCTATTGACAACACTAGTATCACCGTTGTGGTTCATGTTCGTAGGTAGATTAGATCTCTCTCGAAAACCCTAAACCACGTAAAATATGCAAACCAAATTAGAGACGTCTAACTTGTTTTTGCAGGGGTTTGGTGATGTGATATGGCCATAATGTGATGATGAATATGTATGAGATGATCATTATTGTATTGTGGCAACCGGCAGGAGCCTTATGGTTGTCTTTAAATTTCATGTTGAGTAGTATTTCAAATTAGTTGTAATAGTTGCTACATGAGGTGAACAACCATGAAGACAACGCCATGAACCTTGACGCTACTCCGACGATGATGGAGATCATGCCCGTTGATGATGGAGATCATGTCCGTGCTTTGGTGATGAAGATCGAAGGCGCAAAGACTAAAGGGCCATATCATATCACATATGAACTGCATGTGATGTTAATCCTTTTATGCATCTTATTTTGCTTAGATCACGACGGTAGCATTATAAGATGATCCCTCACATTAATATCAAGATAATAAAGTGTTATCCCCTCGTATGCACCGTTGTACACTTCGTCGTTTCGAAGCATCTCGTGATGATCGGATGTGATAGACTCAACGTTCACATACAACGGGTGTAAGCCATGTTGCACACGCGGAATACATGGGTTTGCTTGACAAGCCTACCATGTACAGACATGGCCTCGGGACAACGGAAACCGAAAGGTTGAACACGAGTCATATGGATGATATGATCAACATGTTGATGTTCACCATTGAAGCTACATCATCTCACGTGATGATCGGTTTTGGTGTAGTGGATTTGGATCGTGTACCACTTAACAACTATGAGGGATGTTGTATTAAGTGGGAGTTCATTAGTAATTAGATTAAAACATGAACTAATTATCATAAACTTAGTCTGAGTAGTATTTTGAATTAATTTTGTAGTATTGGCATCCGTTTACTACTATGCGCTAGTCTTGTAATTGAGATAGAAATACTGTTAAAATCTGATAAGAAACTTTACGGATTGGTACCGTATTGTTAAAGTATCAAGAATTGATTAAGTCCTAATGCAAATCTTTAGTAAACCTCACATTGTTGATTCAAAGAGCCATGGTTTCAATTAGTACCTAAAGTTATCTTGTCTCCATGAAACTTGAAGTTCAAATCTGTTTGAAAAGTAAGGAGCTGAAAAATTAGTTTTCAGAAATAATCAAGGTATGAGATATATGTGATATCTAAGACCTTATTACAAGATGATAGAATATAATTTGGTGAGACTACATAAACTCATAAGTTTTATGGGAATGTATGAAGGTTGAAGACGCAAGGCGTCCCAATCCTCCAACTATTGGGGCACTAACAATATTCGCATATCCATAAAGTAATCGTCCTTAGTATGCACCGTTGCTAAGACTCGTCGTTTCGAAGCATCACGTTATGATCGGGTGTTATAGATTCTACGTGTGCATACAACGGGTGCAAGCCAGATTTGCACATGCGAATACTAAGGTTAAACTTTATGAGCCAAGCATGTACAGACATGGTCTCAGAAAGTCATCATGATACAATGGATAAAATTATTAGTGAAATTGTTCATCATATTACAAGGTTACTAATAGTGAAATCCGGAACACTTGTCATAAAATGATCAACTTCAAAGTAAGAACCTCAAGGTTATTGGTATTTGACCAACAAACCTAGAAGTTATTGATGTTGAAGTGTTTTTTTGAATAATGAGGAAAGCTAAAAGAGAAATTACAAAAGATTATTGGCAGAAAGAAAAGACTAGAAAGTCTAGCTCAGGTGTATATAAATGATATACATGTTATGGTTGTATTCCTAGTTAGATCACACAATGAAATTCTTGGGTATTAGTACCGTATTGGTTGGTATGAAGTGTCATACAAAACAACACAATACAAGAATACAATGGCCTAAGTGACTGACAAGGAATATGATAGGAATACACGTCTAGAACAAAATAAAGTGTTATTATGTTCGTCGTTGGCATTCTATCTAGCCCTTAGAATTTATAATAAAGAACTTAATAATTGTTATTTTGCTCTGGTCAAATGAAAACAATGAGTTGTTCAAATTATGACATTACTCCATGTATGATGGATAAGTTATTATAAATCTTAATGGTGAAACACACATACATAACAATGACGCTAAAATGCCATAAGGCAAATGATTTGAATTCCACTTATTTGTGGAACCGCCATTTAGGTCATGTTAGAAAGGAACGCATGAAGAAACTCCATGTAAATGGATTTTTGGAGTCATTTGATTTTTGAATCATTTGGCGCTTGCAAATCTTTTCTAAAGAGAATGATTAAAATACCGTTCATAGGCCAAGAGTTGAACGGACAACTAACTTAGTGGAAAAATACATGATGATGTATGTGGTTCACTGGACATAGTTGTGTGCGGGAGATTCTTCTACTTCATGAAAACTTTCAACAATGAATTGAGTATATATGGATATATTCGATAAGGAAGAAGTTTGAAACATTTGAATGGATTCAAATAATTTTCAGCATGAAGTGGAAATCATCGTAATAGAAAAGTCAAATATCTATGATTGGATCATGGTGGAAATATTTGAATTACGAGTTTTAGCAAACATCTAAGAGAGTTATGAAATTGTTCTACAACTCACGTTTCTTGGAGTATCATAGTGATGATGAAGTATCCAAGAGATGTATCCAAACTTTGTTGGATTAATGATGAGATAAAATAAAATAAAGCCATTATATTTTTTGTGGATTATGCTTTAGAGACTACCGCTTTTACACTGTATAGAGCATCATCATGATCCGTAGAAATGACACCATACGAGTTATGGCATGGGTATGAACCCTAATAGTCCTTTCTTAAATTTTGATATGCATAGCATAAGTAAATAAGTTTACAACCAAAATCGGATGAATGTCTTTGTTGGTTATCCCAGAGAATTGATTGGGAATTCTTCCCACTATGGAGACAAAGACAAAAGTGTTTGTCAATGTTTCTTATTTCCAAGAAATTGTTTCTAGCGAAGTTTTTGAGTGGGAGGACAATAGAACTTGATAAGGTTTATGAACCTGAGCATAATGATCAGAGTAGCGCAGCATCGGAATTGGTTCCGGAAGCGGCCACGACGATCATGGCTCCCATGACTACAAAGTGTTTTAGCCATGGAGATCGAAGTACATATTGAACCTTGTAGGTATGGTTTACTTTGTGATCAAATAAATGATTTGTGGACAAAGGATTGATTTTGAACAATGATAAACCAGCTACAAACAAAGAAGTTATGATGGGCCCTGACTCCGTTAAAATGGCTATATGCCATGAAATCCAAGATAGATAAATACTTTTTGAAAGTAAATAGATCTATAAAATTGATGGACTTGGATGAAATATCGTTGAAGAAGCTCGACTTGTCGAAAAGTTGTTTACGACAAAGTTCAAAGAGTTGACTACGATAAGATTAGATCTTCCGTAGCAATGCTTATAGTCTATGTGGATTATTCTAATAATCACTACATATTTCTTTTATGAGATATGCTAGTAGGATGGCAAAATATACTACTTAACAGAAGTATGTATTAAAGGTGTATACAAGATACAACCAAGAGTTTTGCTAGTTCATGGAATACTAGATAGGTATACGAACTTCAGTTAGATGAAGTAAGTATCGCGGAGTTGGAATCTTCACCAGATGAAATAATCAAAGATTTTTTTGATTTCATCAGAAACGATGAAGAGGCTTGCATTTGCAAGAAATTAAGTGGGAGCGCTGAGACATATTTATAATACTTTATGTAGATGACATATAGTTGGTTATAAATGATGTAATTATATACTTGATTAAAAGGTTTCATTGAGAAATTAACTTCAATGAAAGAATATGGACTAAAACATATTTAGTGTCAAGATCTATGAAGATAGATTGGAATACATAAATAAGTTTAAGTCAAAGTACATAGACTGGATATTGAAGTAGTTCAATATAGAAATATTAAGAAGGTGTTCTTTTCATGTGAAGGTTTAACAAGACTTGAGTGTATTCGACACTCGATGAGTAAAAACACATGAGTGATTTTAGATCACGAAGAATATGTACAAAATCAGATGTCCTGTGCTCTAAAAAGTTAGGAGCATATACCAGAATAATTCATGTAATGATTATTGGACAAACAGTAGGAATATCCTTGAGTACTTTAGAAGATCCAAGGATATATATATATATATAATTTTATATGGTGTAATGACAAACAAATCGATGTAATGTGTTGCACCGATATTAGTTTGATCGCATATAAAAATAAATTTCAATCTCAATTAGGCTAAGTGTTGTTTAAAAGATAGCACAATGAGATAGAAGTTGTCTATGCTAGATTTAGAAAAGTTCTAAATATTGTGACGGATTCTACAAAATAAGGCAGAGTATGTCATTGTTTTGACAATGACAAAGGATGTTAAAGTCAAGAGGTTCTTTGAGAACTTGGTGTAGTTCCGACAGAGTCAGAACTTTGAAGCTATATTGTGTGTGACAATATTAGTGACATATTTCAGACCGCGGAATTAAGGTTCCACCAGAAGACCAAACATATTTAATGCCGACTCATTTGGAAATGAGTGATGCGTTGAGACGCAAATGAATTACAAAATACATACGGTTCTGAGCATATCAGATCCGTTGACTAAAACCTCTCCCGTGAGCAAAACATGATAAAGCACCGGAAGGCCAAAGTGTTATATCTTTACAAATGTAAACTAGATTATTGACTCTAGTGCAAGTGGGAGACTGTTGGAGATATGCCCAAGAGGCAATAATAAAATGGTTATTATAATATATCTTTGTGTTTATGATAATGTTTACATACCATGCTATAATTGTATTAACCGAAACATTGATACATGTGTGTTATGTGAACAACAAGGAGTCCCTAGTAAACCTTTTGTATAACTAGCTTGTTGATTAATAGATGGTCATGGTTTCGTGATCATGAACATTGGATGTTATTAATAACAAGGTTATGTCATTATATGAATGATGTAATGGACACACCCAATTAAGCGTAGCATAAGATCACGTCATTAAGTTATTTGCTATAAGCTTTCAATACATAGTTACCTTGGCGTTGCAATGTAATCAAGAAGAAACCTTGGCGCATCTATTCTGGAGTTGCCCTTTTGCACAGTTATGTTGGACCATGATTTGCCATCAAGTTCTTAATCAGCATTCAGTACTGGAAGCTTTCTATGAAATTAAAGATCATTTATCCCTGCCTTTTGCTGTGGAAATTATCATCCTGGCAGCATGGGCCATTTGGATTATTAGAAACAGGAAGATTTTTGAAGATCAGGCTCCTTCTTTAAGTGCCTGGAAGGCAGTTTTTAAGCAAGAACTCATTCTACTTTCCTACAGAATGAAGAAAAAAAGATCTGAAGCTTACAAAGCTTGGCTTGAACTCTTTCTTAGCTCTTTAGTATAGGCTTTCTGTACACCTTGTACAGCCTGTTTCTTCTTCTTCTTTTCTTTTTTCTTTTTTTCTTTTTTCTTCTTTTTTTTTTCTTTGTAACTTTGTAAATATTTTTGCCTTTTATAATAAAAATTGCAGTGGGGTTTTACCCCACTGTTTCACCCTCAAAAAATACATAGTTACCTAGTCCTTATGACCATGAGATCATGTAAATCACTTATACCGGAAAGGTACTTTGATTACATCAAACGCCACTGCGTAAATGGGTGGTTATAAAGGTGGGATTAAGTATCCGGAAAGTATGAGTTGAGGCATATGGATCAACAGTGGGATTTGTCCATCACGATGACGGATAGATATACTCTGGGCCCTCTCGGTGGAATGTCGTCTAATGTCTTGCAAGCATATGAATAAGTTCATAAGAGACCACATACCACGGTACGAGTAAAGAGTACTTGTCAGGAGACGAGGTTGAACAAGTTATAGAGTGATACCGATGATCAAACCTCGGACAAGTAAAATATCGCGTGACAAAGGGAATTGGTATCGTATGTGAATGGTTCATTCGATCACTAAAGTCATCGTTGAATATGTGGGAGCCATTATGGATCTCCAGATCCCGCTATTGGTTATTGGTCGGAGAAAAGTCTCAACCATGTCTACATAGTTCGCGAACCGTAGGGTGACACACTTAAGGTTTGATGTCGTTTAAGTAGATATGGAATATGGAATGGAGTTCGAAGTTTTGTTCAGAGTCTCGGATGGGATCCAGGACATCACGAGGAGTTCCGGAATGGTCCGGCGAATAAGATTCATATATAGGAAGTCATATTCCAAGTTTGGAAATGATCCGGTGCATTTATGGCAGGTTCTAGAAGGTTCTAGAAAAGTCCGGAAGAAAGGCACTATGGAAGGTGGAGTCCCGGAGGGACTCCACTAGCATGGCCGGCCAAACCCTAAGGGGGAGGAGTCCCAGGTGGGCTCCACCTTGGTGGCCGGCCAGCCCCACCTCAAGGAAAGGTGGGAGTCCCACCTTGGTTAGGACTCCCCCCTTGAGTAGGTTTCCCACCTTTGGGAAGTTTTGGCGTTGGGGTCTTATTCGAAGACTTGGACTACAACTCTTGGGGCTTCCACCTATATAATGAGGGACAAGGGGAGGGTGGCCGGCCACTCTTGCCTCCACCCTTGGCTGCCCCCTTCATGGCCGGCGCCCAAGGCACCCCTCTCCCCAAACCCTAGCACCCCTCCTCCACATACAACTCCCGCATACGCTTAATGAAGCTCCGCCGGAGTTCTCCATCGACACCGCCACCACGCCGTCGTGCTGTCGGGATTCCGAGGAGGATCTACTACTTCCGCTGCCCGCTGGAACGGGGAGAAGGACGTCGTCTTCATCAACACCGAACGTGTGACCGAGTACGGAGGTGCTGCCCGATCGTGGCACCGTGGTCAAGATCTTCTACGCGCTTTTGCAAGCGGCAAGTGATCGTCTACCGCAGCAATAAGAGCCTACTCTTATAGGCTTTGGAAATCTTCAAGGGTGAGTCTCGATCATCCCCTCGTTGCTCACGTCTTCTAGATTGCATCTTGGCTTGGATTGCGTTCTCGCGGTAGGAAATTTTTTGTTTTGTATGCAACGAATCCCTACAGTTTTTGCCATTTCCACCAGGTTACTCTTGGTCTATGACCAAGTGATGATCAATACTGGTTTATTCCACCCTTTCGTGTGTCTATGTATTCATGGTTGTGCAATTAATGAACAAAACCATCTGTTTGTTCATGATGATGATATACCTCACTCCAGCTCCTAGAAAATTGTGTTGGTGTAGAGGTTTGGCTTCTGGATGGTTTTTGTGCTTGTCTAGCTCCTCCTGGCTAGCTGGTGCTTGATATACTCCATGATTGCTTGCTCAATAGCAAGCAGTTCTTTGTGGAACTGTTTCTGGATGGTTTTGATGGCTATGTGTTCTTCATGTTCTTGTGTTCTTACCCTGGTGAAGCTGCTGTCGGTAAGATGCTAGGTTTTGTCTTGGAAAAGGTTATATATGACCCTCTCCTTGCTCTCTTGGTCGGCAGCAATGCTGTTTGTGCGTGGTGACTATTGATGTCTACGGGTGCTTCTATTCTTGTAGACAGTGTTGGGCCTCCAAGAGCAGAGGTTTGTAGAACAGCAGCAAGTTTCCCTTAAGTGGATCACCCAAGGTTTATCGAACTCAGGGAGGAAGAGGTCAAAGATATCCCTCTCAAGCAACCCTGCAACCACAAGGCAAGAAGTCTCTTGTGTCCCCAACACACCTAATACACTTGTCAGATGTATAGGTGCACTAGTTCGGCTAAGAGATAGTGAGATGCAAGTAATATGGATGAGTATGAGTGGTAATAGCAATCTGAATAAAATATGGCAGCGAGTAAACATGCAACAAAACAGTAAACAAACGGAGATTCGATGCTTGGAAGCAAGGCCCAGGGATCCCGCTTTCACTAGTGGACACTCTCAACAATGATCACATAATAGGACTACTCTACACCCTCTTGTTGGATGATGAACACCACTAATTGTGTAGGATTACACGAACCCTCAATGCCGGAGTTAACAAGCTCCACAATATTCGATATTCATATTTAAATAACCTTAGAGTGCAAGATAGATCAACACAATTACACCGAGAACTAACATAGCATGCACACTGTTACCATCACACTATGAAGGAGGCATAGATCACATCAATACTATCATAGCAATAGTTAACTTCATAATCTACAAGAGATTACAATCATAACCTACGCCAAGTACTACACGATGCACACACTGTCATCATTACACCGTGCAGGAGGAATAGAGTATTTTAATAACATCACTAGAGTAGCACATAGATGATATTCAACTAGATCACATAAAGAGAGAGATGAACCACATAGCTACAGCGGAGCCCTCAGCCCCGGGGGTGAATTACTCCCTCCTCATCATGGAGACAGCGATGGCGGTGAAGATGGCGGTGGAGACGGCGGTGGAGATGACTCAGGGGCAATTCCCGTCCCGGCGAAGTGCCGGAACAGAGACTTCTGTCCCCCGAATTGGAGTTTCGCGATGGCGGCGGCTCTGGATGGTTTTCTCTGGTTTCGTCGAACGGGGTCGAGGATTTAGGTCAGGGACGACTAAATAGGCGAAGAGGCGGAGTCGGAGGGGCCACAGGAGGCCCACACACTAGGGGGGCGCCCCCCCCCCCTTGGCCGCGCCGCCCTGTGGGGTGGGGCCACCCTGGCTCCCCTCTGGCCCTTCTTCGGTGCTCTGGAAGCTTCCGGGAATTTTAAGATCTTCGGTGTTGATTTCGTCCGATTCCGAGAATATTTCCTTACTAGGATTTCTGAAACCAAAAACAGCAAAAAACAGCAACTGGCCCTTCGGCATCTCGTCAATAGGTTAGTTCCGGAAAATGCATAAATATGACATAAAGTATGCATAAAACATGTAGATATCATCAATAATGTGGCATGGAACATAAGAAATTATCGATACGTCTAAGACGTATCAGCATCCCCAAGCTTAGTTCCTGCTCGTCCCGAGCAGGTAAACGATAACAAAGATAATTTCTGGAGTGACATGCCATCATAACCTTGATCATACTATTGTAAGCATATGTAATGAATGCAGCGATCCAAAACAATGGTAAATGACATGAGTAAACAAATGAATCATATAGCAAAGACTTTTCATGAATAGTACTTCAAGACAAGCATCAATAAGTCTTGCATAAGAGTTAACTCATAAAGCAATAAATTCAAAGTAAAGGCATTGAAGCAACACAAAGGAAGATTAAGTTTCAGCGGTTGCTTTCAACTTATAACATGTATATCTCATGTATATTGTCAACATAAAGTAATATAATAAGTGCAATATGCAAGTATGTAGGAATCAATGCACAGTTCACACAAGTGTTTGCTTCTTGAGATAGAGAGAAATAGGTGAACTGACTCAACATAAAAGTACAAGAATGGCCCTTCGCAGAGGGAAGCATCGATTGCTATATTTGTGCTAGAGCTTTGATTTTGAAAACAAGAAACAATTTTGTCAACGGTAGTAATAAAGCATATGTGTTATGTAAATTATATCCTACAAGTTGCAAGCATATGTGTTATGTATACTAATAGTGCCTGCACCTTGTCCTAATTAGCTCGGATTACCTGGATTATCATTGCAATACATATGTTTTAACCAAGTGTCACAAAGGGGTACCTCTATGCCGCCTGTAGAAAGGTCTAAGGAGAAAGCTCGCATTGGATTTCTCGCTTTTGATTATTCTCAACTTAGACATCCATACCGGGACAACATAGACAACAGATAATGGACTCCTCTTTAATGCTTAAGCATTCAACAACAGTTAATTTTCTCATATGAGATTGAGGATATTTGTCCAAAACTGAAACTTCCACCATGGATCATGGCTTTAGTTAGCGGCCCAATGTTCTTCTCTAACATTATGCATGCTCTAACCATTCTAGCGGTAAATCTCCCTTACTTCAGACAAGACGGACATGCATAGCAACTCACATGATATTCAACAAAGGGTAGTTGATGGCGTCCCCAGGAACATGGTTATCGCACAACAAGCAACTTAATAAGAGATAAAGTGCATAAGTACATATTCAATACCACAATAGTTTTTAGGCTATTTGTCCCATGAGCTATATATTGCAAAGGTAGAGGATAGAAATTTTAAAGGTAGCACTCAAGCAATTTACTTTGGAATGGCGGAGAAATACCATGTAGTAGGTAGGTATGGTGGACACAAATGGCATAGTTTTTGGCTCAAGGATTTGGATGCACGAGAAGTATTCCCTCTCAATACAAGGCTTAGGCTAGCAAGGCTATTTGAAACAAACACAAGGATGAACCGGTGCAGCAAAACTTACATAAAAGACATATTGTAAACATTATAAGACTCTACACCGTCTTCCTTGTTGTTCAAACTCTTTACTAGAAATTATCTAGACCTTAGAGAGACCAATTATGCAAACCAAATTTTAGCAAGCTCTATGTATTTCTTCATTAATAAGTGCAAAGTATATGATGCAAGAGCTTAAACATGAGCACAACAATTGCCAAGTATCAAATTATCCAAGAAATTTTACCAATTACTACATGTAGCATTTCCCGTTTCCAACCATATAACAATTAACGAAGCAGTTTCAACCTTCGCCATGAAAATTAAAAGCTAAGAACACATGTGTTCATATGAACCAGCGGAGCGTGTCTCTCTCCCACACAAGCATTTATTCAAACAAAAACAAAAATGAAAGCAAACAGACGCTCCAAGTAAAGTACATAAGATGTGACCGAATAAAAATATAGTTTCAAGAGAAGGAACCTGATAATTTGTCGATGAAGAAGGGGATGCCTTGGGCATCCCCAAGCTTAGATGCTTGAGTCTTCTTGAAATATTCAGAGATGAACCACCGGGGCATCCCCAAGCTTAGACTTTTCACTCTCCTTGATCATAGTGTATCATCCTCCTCTCTTGACCCTTGAAAACTTCCTCCACACCAAACTCGAAACAAACTCATTAGAGGGTTAGTGCATAATCAAAATTCACATGTTCAGAGGTGACACAATCATTCTTAACACTTCTGGACATTGCCTAAAGCTACTGGAAGTCAATGGAACAAAGAAATCCATCCCACATAGCAAAAGAGGCAATGCGAAATAAAAGGCAGAATCTTTCAAAACAGAACAGTCCGTAAATACGAATTTTAAAGAGGCACCAGACTTGCTCAAATTGAATGAAAGTTGCGTACATATCTCGGGATCACTCACGTAAATTGGCATAATTTTCTGAGTTACCTACAGAGAATTAGGCTCAGATTCGTGACAGCAAGAAATCTGTTTCTGCGCAGTAATCCAAATCTAGTATCAACCTTGCTATCAAAGACTTTACTTGGCACAACAATGCAATAAAATAAGGTAAGGAGAGGTTGCTACAGTAGTAACAACTTCCAAGACACAAATATAAAACAAAGTACTTTAGTAAAATAAACACATGGGTTATCTCCCAAGAAGTTCTTTCTTTATAGCCATTAAGATGGGCTCAGCAGTTTTAATGATGCACTCGCAAGAAATAGTATTTGAAGCAAAAAGAGAGCATCAAGAGGCAAATTCAAAACACATTTAAGTCTAACCCACTTCCTATGCAAAGGAATCTTGTACACAAATGAATTCATGAAGAACAAAGTGTCAAGCATAAGAGGATAAAACACGAGTAACTTCAAGATTCTCAACATAAAGAGGGGAAACTTAATATTATTAAGATGCATATAACCATGTTTACCTCTCTCATAATAACTTTCAGTAGCATCATTGATGAAATCCACAATATATCCATCACTTAAAACATTCTTATCATGGTTCATATGCATAGAAGTATCATTAATTTTGGCATAAGAAGAGTTCTTCTCATTAATAGTAATTGGAGCAAGATTATTATCAAGAATTTGAACATGGTAAACAAGTTGCATACTAAGGGAATTGTTTTTGGTAATCCAATCATGACTATGACAAGTTTCATAAGGATAGTTATAACCTATATCATAGCATTCTTTATAATAATCATCAAAGGTCGGAGGCACGGTGTCATCATAAGAAATAGAATAGTTATCTTTCACAATCGGTTTATCTGTGACCATACCATCATTGTTATTAGAAGGAGATGTATCAAACACATAATGATCAGTAGCAAAAGGATTTTCAAACACCTCTTCCCCAAGCTTAGAGCTTTCTATATCATTATGGGAGGAAGCATGGATAGCACTGATACTATGGCAATTATTATCATCATCATTTTCAGAATTAGTTTCCCAGAGATTTGCAATATCAAAAGTAGTGTGCTCATTCAAATCATGATCACTAATGTATGTAAAGGGCATAGGAAGATCATTGTATTCAGATTCATTATCATAATAATCATTAGGAGCAACATACTTACGGTTACCTAGCGTTATCTCATTCACGCGGGGATATGTCGTTACCTTTTTCTCTTTATTCTCCTTCTTCTTCTTCTTCGTTCCCTTCTTCTTGTTCTTCTCTTCCTTCTCCTTGTTCCCTTCTTTAAGAGGAAGAGGCTTGAAGGGTGGCTTGTCCGCATAACCTGATTTACTTTCAGAAACAATAGAAGAAACTTGGGAGGATTCCTCCTTTTCATTAATTAGTTCAAAACACACAGCGGTCCTATCATATTTTGGCAAGGTGTCATCTTCTAAAATATTTTGTATGTAAGTATTTGTATGGCTATTATCAATGCAATAAGAAAAACACCCATGCAGGACATCATCAATATCAAGATCACTCATATGTAACAAAGAGATTTTTCTTGAGAGCTCTTCACACCACAAAAATAAAGTAAGTTCATCATGCTGATTAGGAGTAATTTCATCATCACAATACCAATTTGTAGCACTCATGGGGTTCAAATTATCATTGAAGGAGCATTGAAAATTAAAATGACCCACTCCATGGCAAAGTTCACAAATAAAAGGATAGAGGGCACACACTTTTTTACCAAGATCATCTAGAGCCCTAAACCACTTTCTAGTTTTTTCATTAATATGATGGATACAATATTCATCTTTGATTTGATTAATTCCACAAGGTCTATGCATTCCACAAAAAATAACATGCTTATAGGAAATAGCATTCTTAGGAGTTTGAGCATGCTTATTGCAATCATTAACAACAATTTCATTCTTCATGCAAGCCTCTTTAAAAGGTTCATGATACTTATCAAAATTCTTCTTAGGCAATTCAAAATGAGAAGCAAAGGCTTTATAAAGATTTGCAGCAACTTGAGAGTCAAGACCATAAGTAGCACTCATATCTTGAAATTTATCAGTATCCATAAAAGCTTCAATGCATTCATAATCATAATTTATACCTGACTCTTCACCTTTGTTGTTCTCCCATCCTTCAGCGTTCTCCTCAATCCGATCAAGAAGATCCCACCTAGCTTCAACCTCCTTGCTTGTGAAAGATCCCTCCGAACAGGCATCTAGATAGTCCTTGTGATGTCCTGAAAGCCTTGCATAAAAATTATTAATAATAACATTACGGGGGAGCTCATGAATGGGACATTTGAGCATTAGTGACTTCAATCTCCCCCACGCTTGAGAAATACTCTCTCCATCACGAGGATAAAAGTTATAAATATAATTCCTATCAATATGCACTTCATGAGGAGGATAAAATTTAGAATAAAAGAGTGATACAATTTCCTCCCAACCAAGAGAATGACTATTCTCCAACAATTTATACCAATGCGCCGCTTTACCCAGTGAGAAGCAGAGAATAGCTTCTTCCTCACTTCATCCATAGAGATACCTGCACACTTGAATAACCCGCATAATTCATGCAAAAACAGTAAATGATCTCCAGGATGGACAGTTCCATCCCCTTCATAGCGGTTATCCATAACACGTTCAATAATTTTCATGGGTATCTTGAAAGAAGTACTTGCAGTAGGTGGATTTAAAATATCACAAGCATCATTAGAGTTATTGCATATAGGAGATAAAGCATTATCAGAACAAATTTTCTCCCCTAAAGATGGGAAACTAAAAAGATCACAAAAACTAGCTTCCCCAAGCTTAGACTTATCCATAGCATTAGCAGTGATTGCGTTCATACTAATAACATTGCTACTAGCATGCAATTGAGGTCCCATAGGTTCTTTAATTTTCGCATCACACAATTCATGTCTTAACTTAGGAAATAAATTAAAAAGCTTATAGTTGTATTCCATTATGCCTTACTAGTGTAAAACAAGAAACAAAAAGATGCAATTGCAGGATCTAAAGGAAATATCTTCGAGTACTTACAACGGTGCCGGAAAATAGCTTAGTAGCCGAGATCCGGAGTGTGAGTACCTTTTACCTTTCCTCCCCGGCAACGGCGCCAGAAAAGTGCTTGATGTCTACGGGTGCTTCTATTCTTGTAGACAGTGTTGGGCCTCCAAGAGCAGAGGTTTATAGAACAACAGCAAGTTTCCCTTAAGTGGATCACCCAAGGTTTATCGAACTCAGGGAGGAAGAGGTCAAAGATATCCCTCTCAAGCAACCCTGCAACCACAAGGCAAGAAGTCTCTTGTGTCCCCAACACACCTAATACACTTGTCAGATGTATAGGTGCACTAGTTCGGCGAAGAGATAGTGAGATGCAAGTAATATGGATGAGTATGAGTGGTAATAGCAATCTGAATAAAATATGGTAGCGAGTAAACATGCAACAAAACAGTAAACAAACGGAGATTCGATGCTTGGAAGCAAGGCCCAGGGATCCCGCTTTCACTAGTGGACACTCTCAACAATGATCACATAATAGGACTACTCTACACCCTCTTGTTGGATGATGAACACCACTAATTGTGTAGGATTACACGAACCCTCAATGCCGGAGTTAACAAGCTCCACAATATTCGATATTCATATTTAAATAACCTTAGAGTGCAAGATAGATCAACACAATTACACCGAGAACTAACATAGCATGCACACTGTTACCATCACACTATGAAGGAGGCATAGATCACATCAATACTATCATAGCAATAGTTAACTTCATAATCTACAAGAGATTACAATCATAACCTACACCAAGTACTACACGATGCACACACTGTCATCATTACACCGTGCAGGAGGAATAGAGTATTTTAATAACATCACTAGAGTAGCACATAGATGATATTCAACTAGATCACATAAAGAGAGAGATGAACCACATAGCTACAGCGGAGCCCTCAGCCCCGGGGGTGAATTACTCCCTCCTCATCATGGAGACAGCGATGGCGGTGAAGATGGCGGTGGAGACGGCGGTGGAGATGACTCCGGGGGAAATTCCCCGTCCCGGCAGGGTGCCGGAACAGAGACTTCTGTCCCCCGAATTGGAGTTTCGCGATGGCGGCGGCTCTGGATGGTTTTCTCTGGTTTCGTCGAACGGGGTCGAGGATTTAGGTCAGGGACGACTAAATAGGCGAAGAGGCGGAGTCGGAGGGGCCACAGGGGGCCCACACACTAGGGGGCGCCCCCCTTGGCCGCGACGCCCTGTGGGGTGGGGCCCCCCTGGCTCCCCTCTGGCCCTTCTTCGGTGCTCTGGAAGCTTCCGGGAATTTTAAGATCTTCGGTGTTGATTTCGTCCGATTCCGAGAATATTTCCTTACTAGGATTTCTGAAACCAAAAGCAATGACAAACAGCAACTGGCCCTTCGACATCTCGTCAATAGGTTAGTTCCGGAAAATGCATAAATATGACATAAAGTATGCATAAAACATGTAGATATCATCAATAATGTGGCATGGAACATAAGAAATTATCGATACGTCGGAGACGTATCAACTATCCCCTGGCATGTGTGCTGTTGGGCATGCACTATGCCTTGTGAGCTGCCTGTGTGTTCCATGGTTGGAACTTGGGATGTTGGTGGATCAGCTCGGCTGATCTTTGATATTATCCTCCCAATTCCATGTTTCTTTTGCTAACCTGCCAAGTGGCTTTGCCACTTGGCTTAATGCCATTACTGTTTTCTGTTTGTGAATATATATGCAGGGATCAAATGGATGATCAAGAATCTCTCCTTCAAGATATTGATCAAGAAGCTCTTGAAGACTTTAGCTAGTTTCTATTCTTTGTAATTTTTCCTTTTTCATTTTCCATTATTCAATTTCTGAAATGTGTATTGTAATATTAAATTCATATGAATATTGTAAAGACAATGTAAATTTATGTGTGATATCCATAAATCTCAAATTTCTCTAATGAGATTTTCATATATGTTTCTATTCTTTTATATTCATAATTTTTCAGTTGTTTAATGGATTATTCATTAATTGAATTCTAAATTTGACTTAATAAGGTTTCAATTTGAAATTCAAACTTAACTTGTTTGAATTCTGTTATGCAACTTAAGTTCAAATGTGAAATGTTCCCCTCTCTTCTCGAAACCCTAAGTTAAGATAAGATAGATCCAAGTTTATCGCACTCTCGAAACCCTAACCCTATCTGGTGTCGAGAGAGAAACTTGTCCCCCCTAAAGAGGTAGTTTGTAACAAAGCGCGAAATTTCCCCAGATTTTACGATGCAATGCACATCCCTTTCTAAAATCAACCCTGCAATCGTCTCTAATCCTGGGATATTACAGCCTTTCCCCCTTAAAGAAAACTTCGTCCTGAAGTTGTGGTTGGTAATACCTGAATAGCTCCGGATAGGCCTTCCTTAAGTCCTCCTCTTTCTCCCAGGTGGCTTCCCTCTCGGGATGGTGTTTCCACTGTATTTTGCAGTATTTGATTGCTCTATTTCTGAGTTGTTTCCAGTTTTCCTCTAGAATCTTGGCTGGTTTCTCGATATAAGTCAAATCTGGCTGAAGATCTAGGTCTTCATGTGATACTGGCTCATCTGGTGTTTTTAAACATCTCCGAAGTTGTGACACATGGAATACATTGTGTACTTGAGCTAACTTTCCTGGTAATTTCAGTTCAAAGGCTAACCCTCGGTTTTGACTCAATACCTTGAAAGGTCCGATGTATCTTGGCCTGAGTTTCCCCTTTACTACGAATCTCTGAAGACCTTTCATCGGACTAACCTTTAAGTGTACCATGTCTCCAACTTTTGGTTCCCATGTCCTCCTCTTCTTATCCGCGTAACTTTTCTGTCGTCTTTGAGCTATCTTGAGTCTATCCCTAATCACATCGATGATTTGTTGTTTCTCCTTCACATAGTCTGCGTTAAACTCTTTGCTTGATCCAGCCTCGTACCAACATATAGGTGATCTACACTTCCTTCCGTACAAAGCTTCAAACGGTGCCATCTTAATGCTGCTTTGATAGCTGTTGTTGTAAGAAAACTCTGCTAAAGGTAAATGTCCTTCCCACGATCCTCTGAAATCTAGGGCACAAGCCCTGAGCATGTCCTCAAGTATCTAGTTTGTTCTCTCGGTCTGTCCTCCCGTTTGAGAATGATAAGCGGTGCTATAATCCAACTTGGATCCTAAAGCTTCATGTAGTTGTTTCCACAAAGCATATGTGAACACAGATCCTCAATCTGACACTATCTTCTTGGGAACTCCGTGTTTACTCACAATCTCTTTGATATAGAGATCTATAAGCTTTTCGCATGTATCCGTATGATTCACCGCTAAGAAATGTGCACTTTTCGTCAACCGGTCCACGATTACCCATATCATATCCTTCTTTTTACTGGTCATGGGTAGTCCGGTAATGAAATCCATTCCTGTCTCTTCCCACTTCCACTCCGGAATTGGTAAAGGTTGTAGTGGTCCTGCGGGACTTTGATGTTCAACTTTTACTCTCTGACAAGTATGAAATTCCGCCACATACTGACCAATTTCCCGCTTCATGTTATTCCACCAAAACAACTCCTTTAAGTCCATGTACATCTTCGTACTTCCAGGATGAATTGAATATGATGTTTCATGAGCTTCTTTCAGAATTACTTCCTTGATTCTCGCGATGTACAAAACACAAATCCTCTTTTGAAACCATAAGGATCCAGACTCGCCTAGGTTAAACTCTGATGGTCTTCCTTCATTAATCCTTCTTATTTCTTCCATGATGAATGGATCTTCTAACTGCCCCATTATGATCTTATTTTTCAGATTTATGTTCAACTCTTCCACAACTTGTAGTGCTGATAGTTCCACATGAGCTTCTTTCTCCCAAAGTTGTATCTGTGCTTGGCTTATTTCCTTCTTCAACTCCCTTGGTAGCTCTAGTTCAACTCCTCTGGTACTTTTCCGACTTAAGGCATCGGCTACAACATTAGCCTTTCCTGGTGTATAGTTGATGGTCAAGTCATAATCCTTGATCAATTCGAGCCATATTTTCTGTCTCATGTTCAGTTCCTTCTGAGTGAAGAAATATTTGAGACTCTTGTGATCTGTATAAAGTTCAAACTTGGCTCCATAAATAAAATGTCGCCAACTCTTCAGTGCAAATACAACTGCTGCTAACTCGAAATCTTGTGTTGGATAGTTGACTTCATGAGGTCTCAGTTGCCTTGATCCATAAGATATCACTTTCCGATCTTGCATAAGTACACATCCCAATCCATGCTTGGTTGCGTCACAATACACTGTGTAATCCTTGCCAGTTTTTGGTACTGCTAACTGATACGTCTCCGACGTATCGATAATTTCTTATGTTCCATGCCACATTATTGATGATATCTACATGTTTTATGCACACTTTATGTCATATTCATGCATTTTCTGGAACTAACCTATTAACAAGATGCCGAAGTGCCGATTCTTTGTTTCTGCTGTTTTTGGTTTCAGAAATCCTAGTAAGGAAATATTCTCGGAATTGGACGAAATCAACGCCCAGGGTCCTATTTTGCCACGAAGCTTCCAGAAGACCGAAGAGGAGACGAAGTGGGGCCACGAGGTGGCCACACCCTAGGGCGGCGCGGCCCAAGCCTTGGCCGCGCCGACCTGTAGTGTGGGCCCCTCGTGTGGCCCCCTGACCTGCCCTTCCGCCTACAAATAGCCTTCGTCGCGAAACCCCCGATGCAGAGCCACGATACGGAAAACCTTCCGAGACGCCGCCGCCGCCAATCCCATCTCGGGGATTCGGGAGATCGCCTCCGGCACCCTGCCGGAGAGGGGAATCATCTCCCGGAGGACTCTACGCCGCCATGGTCGCCTCCGGAGTGATGTGTGAGTAGTCTACCCCTGGACTATGGGTCCATAGCAGTAGCTAGATGGTTGTCTTCTCCTCATTGTGCTTAATTGTCGGGTCTTGTGAGCTGCCTAACATGATCAAGATCATCTATCTGTAATTCTATATGTTGCGTTTGTTGGGATCCGATGAATAGAGAATACTTGTTATGTTGATTATCAATTTATATCTATGTGTTGTTTATGATCTTGCATGCTCTCCGTTACTAGTAGATGCTCTGGCCAAGTAGATGCTTGTAACTCCAAGAGGGAGTATTTATGCTCGATAGTGGGTTCATGTCTCCGTGAATCTGGGGAAGTGACAGAAATCTCTAAGATTATGGATGTGCTGTTGCCACTAGGGATAAAACATTGGTGCTATGTTCGAGGATGTAGTTACTGATTACATTACGCGCAATACTTAATGCAATTGTCTCTGTTGTTAGCAACTTAATAGGAGGGGTTCGGATGATAACCTGAAGGTGGACTTTTTAGGCATAGATGCATGCTGGATAGCGGTCTATGTACTTTGTCGTAATGCCCAATTAAATCTCACTATACTCATCATAATATGTATGTGCATGGTCATGCCCTCTTTATTTGTCAATTGCCCAACTGTAATTTGTTCACCCAACATGCTGTTTATCTTATGGGAGAGACACCTCTAGTGAACTGTGGACCCCGGTCCAATTCTCTTTAATGAAATACAATCTACTGCAATACTGTTCTACTGTTTTCTGCAAACAATCATCATCCACACTATACATCTAATCCTTTGTTACAGCAAGCCGGTGAGATTGACAACCTCGTTGTTTCGTTGGGGCAAAGTACTTGGTTTGTGTTGTGCAGGTTCCACGTTGGCGCCGGAATCCCTGGTGTTGCGCCGCACTACATCTCGCCGCCATCAACCTTCAACGTGCTTCTTGGCTCCTACTGGTTCGATAAACCTTGGTTTCATACTGAGGGAAAACTTGCCGCTGTACGCATCACACCTTCCTCTTGGGGTTCCCAACGGACGTGTGTTGTACACGCCATCAAGCAATTTTTCTGGCGCCGTTGCCGGGGAGATCAAGACACGCTGCAAGGGGAGTCTCCACATCCCAATCTCTTTACTTTGTATTTTGTCTTGCTTAGTTTCATTTACTACTTTGTTTGCTGCACTAAATCAAAATACAAAAAAATTAGTTGCTAGTTTTACTTTATTTGCTATCTTGTTTGCTATATCAAAAACACAAAAAAATTAGTTACTTGTTTTACTTTACTTAATATCATGCATGTTTTTATTTCACTAGTTAAGCATTATGGAAAACAACAAAAATATGAGAGATCTTTATGAACTTTATCTTGAATTAGGACATGATGTGTTTGAAGAGAGAATTAAAAAACCCATGGAACTTTATATGCATGCTAATGGGAATGTTATTACTATGAATTCTTTGAACACCATTGTTGCTAATGCTATGGAAAATTCTAAGCTTGGGGAAGCTGGCTTTGATGAGCATGATCTTTTTAGTCCCCCAAGCATTGAGGAGAAAATTTTATTTTATGATTACAATATGCCTCCTATATATGATGATAGCCACTTTGTTGAATTTGCTCCCACTACAACTAATAAAATTGATTATGCTTATGTGGAGAGTAATAATTTTATGCATGAGACTCATGATAAGAATGCTTTATGTGATAGTTATATTGTTGAGTTTGCTCATGATGCTACTGAAAATCTTTATGAGAGAGGAAAATATGGTTGTAGAAATTTTCATGTTACTAAAATGCCTCTCTATATGCTGAAATTTTTGAAACTACACTTGTTTTATCTTCCTATGCTTGTCACTTTGCTCTTCATGAACTTGTTTATTTACAAGATTCCTATGCATAGGAAGCATGTTAGACTTAAATGTGCTTTGAATTTGCCTCTTGATGCTCTCTTTTGCTTCAAATACTATTTCTTGCGAGTGCATCATTAAAATTGCTGAGCCCATCTTAATGGCTATAAAGAAAGAACTTCTTGGGAGATAACCCATGTGTTTATTTTACTACAGTACCTTTGTTTTATATTTGAGTCTTGGAAGTTGTTTACTACTGTAGCAACCTCTCCTTATCTTAGTTTAGTGTTTTATTGTGCCAAGTAAAGTCGTTGATAGTAAAGTTCATACTAGATTTGGATTACTGCGCAGAAACAGATTTCTTTGCTGTCACGAATCTGGGCAAAATTCTCCGTAGGTAACTCAGAAAATTATGACAATTTACGTGAGTGATCCTCAGATATGTACACAACTTTCATTCAATTTGAGGATTTTCATTTGAGCAAGTATGGTGCCTCGATAAAATTCGTCAATACGAACTGTTCTGTTTTGACAGATTCTGCCTTTTATTTCGCATTGCCTGTTTTGTTATGTTCAATGGATATTTCGATTCCATTGACTTTCAGTAGCTTTGTGCAATGTCCAGAAGTGTTAAGAATTATTATGTCACCTCTGAACATGTATATTTTGATTGTGCACTAACCCTCTAATGAGTTGTTCTAAGTTTGGTGTGGAGGAAGTTTTCAAGGATCAAGAGAGGAAGATGATACAACATGATCAAGGAGAGTGAAAGCTCTAAGCTTGGGGATGCCCCGGTGGTTCACCCCTGCATATATCAAGAAGACTCAAGCGTCTAAGCTTGGGGATGCCCAAGGCATCCCCTTCTTCATCGACAACATTATCAGGTTCCTCCCCTGAAACTATATTTTTATTCCATCACATCTTATGTGCTTTTCTTGGAGCGTCGGTTTGTTTTTGTTTTTGTTTTTGTTTGAATAAAATGGATCCTAGCATTCACTTTATGGGAGAGAGACACGCTCCGCTGTAGCATATGGACAAGTATGTCCTTAGGCTCTACTCATAGTATTCATGGCGAAGTTTCTTCTTCGTTAAATTGTTATATGGTTGGAATTGGAAAATGATACATGTAGTAATTGCTATAATGTCTTGGATAATGTGATACTTGGCAATTGTTGTGCTCATGTTTAAGCTCTTGCAACATATACTTTGCACCCATTAATGAAGAAATACATAGAGCATGCTAAAATTTGGTTTGCATAATTGGTCTCTCTAAGGTCTAGATAATTTCTAGTAAAGAGTTTGAACAACAAGGAAGACGGTGTAGAGTCTTATAATGTTTACAATATGTCTTTTATGTGAGTTTTGCTGCACCGCTTCATCCTTGTGTTTGTTTCAAATAGCCTTGCTAGCCTAAACCTTGTATCGAGAGGGAATACTTCTCATGCATCCAAAATACTTGAGCCAACCACTATGCCATTTGTGTCCACCATACCTACCCACTACATGGTATTTCTCCGCCATTCCAAAGTAAATTGCTTGAGTGCTACCTTTAAATTTCCATTCTCCACCTTTACAATATATAGCTCATGGGACAAATAGCTTAAAAACTATTGTGGTATTGAATATGTAATTATGCACTTTATCTCTTATTAAGTTGCTCGTTGTGCGATAACCATGTTCACTGGGGACGCCATCAACTACTCCTTGTTGAATATCATGTGAGTTGCTATGCATGTTCGTCTTGTCTGAAGTAAGAGCGATCTACCACCTTATGGTTAGAGCATGCATATTGTTAGAGAAGAACATTGGGCCGCTAACTAAAGCCATGATCCATGGTGGAAGTTTCAGTTTTGGACAATATCCTCAATCTCAAATGAGAAAAATAATTGTTGTTACATGCTTATGCATAAAAGAGGAGTCCATTATCTGTTGTCTATGTTGTCCCGGTATGGATGTCTAAGTTGAGAATAATCAATAGCGAGAAATCCGATGCGAGCTTCCTCCTTAGACCTTTGTACAGGCGGCATAGAGGTACCCCTTTGTGACACTTGGTTAAAACATGTGCATTGCGATGATCCCGGTAGTCCAAGCTAATTAGGACAAGGTGCGGGCACTATTAGTATACTATGCATGAGGCTTGCAACTTGTAAGATATAATTTACATGATACATATGCTTTATTACTACCGTTGACAAAATTGTTTCTTGTTTTCAAAATCAAAGCTCTAGCACACATATAGCAATCGATGCTTTTCCTCTTTGAAGGACCATTCTTTTACTTTTATTGTTGAGTCAGTTCACCTATTTCTCTCCACCTCAAGAAGCAAACACTTGTGTGAACTGTGCATTGATTCCTACATACTTGCATATTGCATTTGTTATATTACTCTATGTTGACAATATCCATGAGATATATGATACGTCTCCGACGTATTGATAATTTCTTATGTTCCATGCCACATTATTGATGTTATCTACATGTTTTATGCACACTTTATGTCATATTCGTGCATTTTCTGGAACTAACCTATTAACAAGATGCCGAAGTGCCAGTTCCTGTTTTCTGCTGTTTTTGGTTTCAGAAATCCTAGTAACGAAATATTCTCGGAATCGGACGAAATCAACGCCCAAGTTCCTATTTTCACCGGAAGCATCCAGAACACACGAGAACCGCCAGAGAAGGGGGACAGGGCCACCAAACCACACCCCGGCGCGGCCAGGGGGGGGTCGCGCCCCCCTATAGTGTGGGCCCCCCAGAAGCCCTCCTGCGCCGCCTCTTCGCCTATATAATGCCCCTGGATCGAAAACCCTGATAAGTTCGACGAAAACCACAGAAACCTTCCAGAGCCGCCGCCATCGCGAGGCCAAGATACGGGGACAGAGTCTCTGTTCAGCACGCTGCCGGAACGGGGAAGTGCCCCCGGAAGGCTTCTCCATCGACACCGCTGCCATCTCCACCGCCATCTTCATCACCGCTGCTGCTCCCATGAGGAGGGAGTAGTTCTCCATCGAGGCTCGGGGCTGTACCGGTAGCTATGTGGTTCATCTCTCTCCTATGTGCTTCAATACAATAATCTCATGAGCTGCCTTACATGATTGAGATTCATATGATGATGCTTGTAATCTAGATGTCATTATGCTAGTCAAGTGAGTTTTACTTATGTGATCTCCGGAGACTCCTTGTCCCACGTGTGTAAAGGTGACAGTGTGTGCACCGTGTGGGTCTCTTAGGCTATATTTCACAGAATACTTATTCACTGTTGAATGGCATAGTGAGGTGCTTATTTATATCTCTTTATGATTGCAATGTATTTGTATCACAATTTATCTATGTGCTACTCTAGCAATGTTATTAAAGTAGTTCTATTCCTCCTGCATGATGTAATGGTGACAGTGTGTGCATCCGTGTTAGTACTTGGCGTAGGCTATGATTATGATCTCTTGTAGATTATGAAGTTAACTATTGCTATGATGGTATTGATGTGATCTATTCCTCCTACATATGCATGAAGGTGACAGTGTGCATGCTATGTTAGTACTTGGTTTAGTCTTTTGATCTATCTTACACTATAAGGTTACTAAAATATGAACATTAATTGTGGAGCTTGTTAACTCCGGCATTGAGGGTTCGTGTAATCCTACGCAATGTGTTCATCATCCAACGAGAGTGTAGAGTATGCATTTATCTATTCTGTTATGTGATCAATGTTGAGAGTGTCCACTAGTGAAAGTGTAATCCCTAAGCCTTGTTCCTAAATACTGCTATCGCTGCTTGTTTACTGTTTTACTGCGTTACTACTGCTGCAATACTACCACCATCAACTACACGCCAGCAAGCTATTTTCTGGCACCGTTGCTACTGCTCATATATATTCATACCACCTGTATTTCACTATCTCTTCGCCGAACTAGTGCACCTATTAGGTGTGTTGGGGACACAAGAGACTTCTTGCTTTGTGGTTGCAGGGTTGCATGAGAGGGATATCTTTGACCTCTTCCTCCCTGAGTTCGATAAACCTTGGGTGATCCACTTAAGGGAAACTTGCTGCTGTTCTACAAACCTCTGCTCTTGGAGGCCCAACACTGTCTACAGGAAAAGGAGGGGGAAGTAGACATCAATATACATGTTACAAGTTGAAAGCAACCGCTGAAACTTCATCTTCCTTTGTGTTGCTTCAATGCCTCTACTATGAATTATTGCTTTATGAGTTAACTCTTATGCAAGACTTATTGACGCTTGTCTTGAAGTACTATTCATGAAAAGTCTTTGCTATATGATTCACTTGTTTACTCATGTCATATACATTGTTTTGATTGCTGCATTCACTACATATGCTTTACAAATAGTATGATCAAGGTTATGATGGCATGTCACTCCAGAAATTATCTTTGTTTATCGTTCACCTGCTCGGGACGAGCAGGAACTAAGCTTGGGGATGCTGATGCGTCTCCGACGTATCGATAATTTCTTATGTTCCATGCCACATTATTGATGATATCTACATGTTTTATAAACACTTTATGTCATATTCATGCATTTTCTGGAACTAACCTATTAACAAGATGCCGAAGTGCCGATTCTTTGTTTCTGTTTTTGGTTTCAGAAATCCTAGTAAGGAAATATTCTAGGAATTGGACGAAATCAACGCCCAGGGTCCTATTTTGCCACGAAGCTTCCAGAAGACCGAAGAGGAGACGAAGTGGGGCCACGAGGTGGCCACACCCTAGGGCGGCGCGGCCCAAGCCTTGGCCGCGCCGACCTGTTGTGTGGGCCCCTCGTGTGGCCCCCTGACCTGCCCTTCCGCCTACAAATAGCCTTCGTCGCGAAACCCCCGATCACGAGAGCCACGATACGGAAAACCTTCCGTGAGACGCCGCCACCGCCAATCCCATCTCGGGGGATTCAGGAGATCGCCTCCGGCACCCTGCCGGAGAGGGGAATCATCTCCCGGAGGACTCTACGCCGCCATGGTCGCCTCCGGAGTGATGTGTGAGTAGTCTACCCCTGGACTATGGGTCCATAGCAGTAGCTAGATGGTTGTCTTCTCCTCATTGTGCTTAATTGTCGGGTCTTGTGAGCTGCCTAACATGATCAAGATCATCCATCTGTAATTCTATATGTTGCGTTTGTTGGGATCCGATGAATAGAGAATACTTGTTATGTTGATTATCAATTTATATCTATGTGTTGTTTATGATCTTGCATGCTCTCCGTTACTAGTAGATGCTCTGGCCAAGTAGATGCTTGTAACTCCAAGAGGGCGTAAGTATGCTCGAGAGTGGGTTCATGTCTCCGTGAACTGGGAAGTGACAGAAATCTCTAAGATTATGGATGTCTTTGTTGCCACTAGGGATAAAACATTGGTGCTATGTTCGAGGATGTAGTTACTGATTACATTACGCGCAATACTTAATGCAATTGTCTGTTGTTAGCAATTTAATACTGGAGGGGGTTCGGATGATAACCTGAAGGTGGACTTTTTAGGCATAGATGCATGCTGGATAGCGGTCTATGTACTTTGTCGTAATGCCCAATTAAATCTCACTATACTCGTCATAATATGTATGTGCATGGTCATGCCCTCTTTATTTGTCAATTGCCCAACTGTAATTTGTTCACCCAACATGCTGTTTATCTTATGGGAGAGACACCTCTAGTGAACTGTGGACCCCGGTCCAATTCTCTTTACTAAAATACAATCTACTGCAATACTATTCTACTGTTTTCTGCAAACAATCATCATCCACACTATACATCTAATCCTTTGTTACAGCAAGCCGGTGAGATTGACAACCTCGCTGTTTCGTTGGGGCAAAGTACTTGGTTTGTGTTGTGCAGGTTCCACGTTGGCGCCGGAATCCCTGGTGTTGCGCCGCACTACATCTCGCCGCCATCAACCTTCAACGTGCTTCTTGGCTCCTACTGGTTCGATAAACCTTGGTTTCATACTGAGGGAAAACTTGCCGCTGTACGCATCACACCTTCCTCTTGGGGTTCCCAACGGACGTGTGCTGTACACGCCATCACTAACACATGTGATGTTGTCAATTTCTCTTTTAGAGTCTGAAAACTCTGCTCACATTCATCTGACCACACAAATGGTGTGTTCTTTCTTAACAGTTTGGTCATTGGTCCTGCTATCTTGGAGAATCGTTCAATGAATCTCCGGTAGTATCCTGCCATTCCTAAGAATCCTCTTATTTCCTTGACATTCTTAGGTGCTTCCCATTCCAAAACTGCTGCTACTTTGCTTGGATTTACGGCGATTCCATCTTTGCTAATCACATGTACAAGAAATTCCACTTGGTCTAGCCAAAATTCACACTTGCTGAATTTGGCATAGAGCTGGTGTTCTCTTAGTGTTTGTAACACTATCCTGAGATGTTCTGTATGTTCAGCCTTATCCTTGGAATATATCAAGATATCATCGATAAACACGATGAGAAACTTGTCAAGATAGGGCATGAATATCTTGTTCATAAGGTTCATGAATATTGTTGGGGCATTTGTCAACCCAAAAGGTACTACTAAGTACTCATGATGTCCATACCTTGAAACAAAGTCAGTTTTCGGAACATCTTCCTTCTTGATCTTTATCTGATGATAACCCGGTCTCAGATCTATTTTAGAGAAGACTCTTGCTCCTATGACTTGATCAAACAAATCTTGTATTCTGGGAAATGGATACTTGTTCTTGATCGTAACATTGTTAAGATTTTTGTAATCTCCGCACAGTCTACAACCTCCATCTCTTTTATCCACAAATATGACTGGTGATCCCCAAGGTGATATACTTTCCTGTATGAATCCTTTTTGTTCCAAATCATCCAATTGCTCTTTGAGTTCCTTAAGCTCCTTTGGTCCCATCTTGTATGGTGCTTTGGCAATTTGGGTTGTTCCTGGAATTAGATCTATTGTAAACTCTATTTCCCTGTCGGGTGGCATTCCCGGGAACTCCTTCGGGAAAACATCTTGGAATTCATTAACTATTGGTATATCCTCAAGTTTCACCTCCTTCATACTATTCAATTGTAACTCAACTTCAATCTGGGTATGCTTATCTCCTTGATAAATCATCCTTCCTCCATCCGGACTTTTCAAAGACACTGTCTTGTTTGCACTATCTATCAAGGCTCCATTCTCCTCTAACCAGCTCATACCAAGAATGACATCTATGTCCTTCATGGGTAGAACAAACACGTATGCGTCGAACGCACATCTTTGGATCACGATGACCTGCTCTTGCTTTACGTGGGTAACTAATATCGTTCCCCCGCAGATAATATGGTAATGGGTGTTTCTAACTTAGTGCAATTAATCCTATGTTTGATGATGAATTGCTGAGAAATGAACAATGTGGTTGCACCAGTATCAAAAAGTACTTTGCCAGGATGAGTGAGTATGTGAAGCGTACCTATCACCGCCTTGTCTGAGTTTATCACCTCCTCCAGGCTGGTACAGTTCAGCTTCCTGAAGGGTTTCTTGTTCTTCCAGTTTCCTCCGGAATTTCCATTCCTACTCCCTCATCCTCCTGACTTTCCTCCTCCATTGTTCTTGTTAGGGCAATCTTTCAACATATGCCCTTTCTGGCGACAACCATAGAAAATCACTTTAGGCCTTTTGCAATCCTTTGAGTAATGTCCTTTAATTCCATAAATACGGCAAATAATGTTTGCCATATACTGGGATCCTGAGGTCCTCCTGTTGTTATTGGGGTTGTATCTGGGCTTGAAACTCAAACTGGTATTGGGTATGTTGCTAATAAACTTCTTTGGCTCAAACTTGGCCTTCTTTCGCTTCTCCTCTTGTACCTGTTTGAAATCGTCCTCCAGGGTGATTGCGGCATCAACTAATTCCTGGAACTCCGTTGCTCTCAACATTCTGAGCTGCATCTTGAAATTAGGATTCAATCCCCTCGTGAATCTTTTCTTTCTCTTATCCTCGGTATTTACTTCCTCAGCGGCGTATCTGGATAGCCCTGAGAACTCTATAACATAGGTCAGAATTGCTTTGTCCTTCTGTTCGAGACTCTCGAACACTCTACGCTTCAACTCTATTATACTCTCAGGGACATTGAATTCCCTGAACTTCTTCTTGAACTCTTCCCAGGTGAATACCTTCTCAGCTGGGTGTACTGCTACTACGTTATCCCACCAAGATGCAACGGGTCCACACAATAGGTGTGTTGCGTATCTCACTTTCCCTTGATATGTACATCCAACGGTCTTGAGCTTGCACTCAGTGTCCATCAGCCAAACTCAGCGTCCATTAGCTCTGGTGCATAGGCAAAGGATAAAGGCTTTGTATTCTAGAAGTCAGACAGAGTAACGCCTTGGTTCTCTGGCCTTTCAACCCTATTCTGTTGCAGCAACTCTTGGAAAAATTTGTTTTGCTGCTCCGTGGTTGCACGTTGCCTTTCCTCCAGCATTTGCATGTACTGGAGAAAGTTTTGTTGCGTCATCGGAGGTGGTGGTGGAAACTGATTCCTTGCGGCTTCATCTGCCTCTTTCTTCTGCTTGGCCTCGCGCTCGAGGCGCTGAGCTTCACTCTCCTCTCCCGACATCACCCCTAGCTCTGTAACACAAAGTGGTACTCATAGTTACTCCATGAGCAAGTTTTCTGAGCTCAACTTTGTGCACAGAACTAGTCGCGCAATGGAAATCAAGAAGCAAATCCAAATCATACAAAACATATACCATGTATATACATACTTAAGCGGTTTATTACAATACTCAT
This sequence comes from Lolium perenne, assembly GCF_019359855.2. Lineage (NCBI taxonomy): Eukaryota > Viridiplantae > Streptophyta > Magnoliopsida > Poales > Poaceae > Lolium > Lolium perenne. The sequence goes on along the minus strand of NC_067246.2, from coordinate 184,872,599 downwards.
AAGTAGTGTGAGTATGCAAACTCAGTTATTGCATGTAAATTACAACTTATAAAACTAGTACACACTACAATACATATGGTACAATAGTATTGCAGCCTCGCCTCCTTTGGTGGCCACTACTCGTTGTTTCACTCCTAGTACATTCCAGGCTTCCATCCGGTCGAACGTGTCATCCTCCTGATAGAGGCTGGAACATAGGGCTTCCCAGTAGGCTGGTAATCCGAGTCTGAGGATGATCCCAGGGAGAAATCTGCCATCAGGAAATGATTATTTAGCGATGCATAATCCTCCCCTGGGGTATACTCCCCCGTGGCTCCATTATTCGCATTGCCTCCCTCGGAATCTGATTCAATCACTATCGGATACTCCTCGTAGTCTCCTGTTCCATAATGATAGTTCTGGTACTGATCTACGGCGTCTTGATCTATCTCCAGATCACATCTCACTTGATCTCCGTAAGTGCCCATGAATGACCCAAAACGCCATCCAGTGGAATTCTCGATAGGGGTCTCCGAATGTTGGTGGTTCCCGGATTCCTCTCCGCCCTCATATCCACCTTGTGAGCTCCTAGGAAAGCACTTAGGTGTTTGGGGTGTGGGTTGTGGTTCAGGAGCATCTATGTCAATATAATCACCACTTGAGTAAACGGGTGTATGATGGCGTGTAACTCACACGTTCGTTGGGAACCCCAAGAGGAAGGTATGATGCGCACAGCAGCAAGTTTTCCCTCAGAAAGAAACCAAGGTTTATCGAACCAGGAGGAGCCAAGAAGCACGTTGAAGGTTGATGGCGGCGGGATGTAGTGCGGCGCAACACCAGGGATTCCGGCACCAACGTGGAACCTGCACAACACAACCAAAGTACTTTGCCCCAACGAAACAGTGAGGTTGTCAATCTCACCGGCTTGCTGTAACAAAGGATTAACCGTATTGTGTGGAAGATGATTGTTTGCAGAAAACAGTAGAACAAGTATTGCAGTAGATTGTATTTCAGTAAAGAGAATTGGACCGGGGTCCACAGTTCACTAGAGGTGTCTCTCCCATAAGACGAACAGCATGTTGGGTGAACAAATTACAGTTGGGCAATTGACAAATAAAGAGAGCATGACCATGCACATACATATCATGATGAGTATAGTGAGATTTAATTGGGCATTACGACAAAGTACATAGACCGCCATCCAACTGCATCTATGCCTAAAAAGTCCACCTTCAAAGTTATCATCCGAACCCCCTCCGGTATTAAGTTGCAAAGCAACAGAGACAATTGCATTAAGTATGGTGCGTAATGTAATCAACAACTACATCCTTAGACATAGCATCAATGTTTTATCCCTAGTGGCAATAGCACAACACAACCTTAGAACTTTCTCACACTTGTCCCGGTGTCAATGCGGGCATGAACCCACTATCGAGCATAAGTACTCCCTCTTGGAGTTACAAGCATCTACTTGGCCAGAGCATCTACTAGTAACGGAAAGCATGCAAGATCATAAACAACACGTAGATATAACTTTGATAATCAACATAACAAGTATTCTCTATTCATCGGATCCCAACAAATGCAACATATAGAATTACGGATAGATGATCTTGATCATGTTAGGCAGCTCACAAGATCCGACAATGATAGCACAATGGGGAGAAGACAACCATCTAGCTACTGCTATGGACCCATAGTCCAGGGGTAGACTACTCACACATCACACCGGAGGCGACCATGGCGGCGTAGAGTCCTCCGGGAGATGATTCCCCTCTCCGGCAGGGTGCGGAGGCGATCTCCTGGATCCCCCGAGATGGGATCGGCGTTGGCGGCGTCTCTGGAAGGTTTTCCATATCGTGGCTCTCGGTACTGGGGGTTTCGTCAGGGAGGCTTTAAGTAGGCGGAAGGGCAAGTCAGGAGGGCACACGAGGGCTCCAGATGACAGGGCCGCGCGGCCCAACCCTAGGCCGCGCCGCCTGTAGTCCGGGCGCCTCGTGGCCCCACTTCGTTTCGTCTTCGGTCTTCCGGAAGCTTCGTGGAAAAATAGGCCCCCGGGCGTTGATTTCGTCCAATTCCGAGAATATTTCCTTACTAGGATTTCTGAAACCAAAAACAGCAGACGACAGCAATCGGCACTTCGGCATCTTGTTAATAGGTTAGTTCCAGAAAATGCACGAATATGACATAAAGTGTGCATAAAACATGTAGATAACATCAATAATGTGGCATGGAACATAAGAAATTATCGATACGTCGGAGACGTATCAGCATCCCCAAGCTTAGTTCTGCTCGTCCCGAGCAGGTAAAACGATAACACGAGATAATTTACGGAGTGACATGCCATCATAATCTTGATCATACTATTTGTAAAGCATATGTAGTGAATGCAGCGATCAAAACAATGTATATGACATGAGTAAACAAGTGAATCATAAAGCAAAGACTTTTCATGAATAGCACTTCAAGACAAGCATCAATTAAGTCTTGCATAAGAGTTAACTCATAAAGCAATAATTCAAAGTAAAGGCATTGAAGCAACACAAAAGAAGATTAAGTTTCAGCGGTTGCTTTCAACTTGTAACATGTATATCTCATGGATATTGTCAACATAGAGTAATATAATAAGTGCAATATGCAAGTATGTAGGAATCAATGCATAGTTCACACAAGTGTTTGCTTCTTGAGGTGGAGAGAAATAGGTGAACTGACTCAACATTGAAAGTAAAAGAATTGTCCTCCATAGAGGAAAAGCATCGATTGCTATATTTGTGCTAGAGCTTTGATTTTGAAAACATGAAACAATTTTGTCAACGGTAGTAATAAAGCATATGCATCATGTAAATTATATCTTATAAGTTGCAAGCCTCATGCATAGTGTACTAATAGTGCCCGCACCTTGTCCTAATTAGCTTGGACTACCGGATCATCACAATGCACTGTTTTAACCAAGTGTCACAAAGGGGTACCTCTATGCCGCCTGTACAAAGGTCTAAGGAGAAAGCTCGCATTGGATTTCTCGCTATTGATTATTCTTCAACTTAGACATCCGTACCGGGACAACATAGACAACAGATAATGGACTCCTCTTTTATGCATAAGCATGTAACAACAATTAATAATTTTCTCATTTGAGATTGAGGATATATGTCCAAAACTGAAACTTCCACCATGGATCATGGCTTTAGTTAGCGGCCCAATGTTCTTCTCTAACATTTGCATGCTTAACCATAAGGTGGTAGATCTCTCTTACTTCAGACAAGACGGACATGCATAGCAACTCACATGAAATTCAACAATGAATAGTTGATGGCGTCCCCAGTGAACATGGTTATCGCACAACAAGCAACTTAATAAGAGATAGAGTGCATAATTACATATTCAATACCACAATAGTTTTTAAGCTATTTGTCCCATAAGCTATATATTGCAAAGGTGAATGATGGAATTTTAAAGGTAGCACTCAAGCAATTTACTTTGGAATGGCGGAAAATACCATGTAGTAGGTAGGTATAGTGGACACAAATGGCATAGTGGTTGGCTCAAGTATTTTGGATGCATGAGAAGTATTCCCTCTCGATACAAGGTTTAGGCTAGCAAGGTTATTTGAAACAAACACAAGGATGAACCGGTGCAGCAAAACTCACATAAAAGACATATTGAAAACATTATAAGACTCTACACCGTCTTCCTTGTTGTTCAAACTCAATACTAGAAATTATCTAGACCTTAGAGAAACCAAATATGCAAACCAAATTTTAGCATGCTCTATGTATTTCTTCATTAATGGGTGCAAAGCATATGATGCAAGAGCTTAATTATGAGCACAACAATTGCCAAGTATCACATTACCCAAGACATTAATAGCAATTACTACATGTATCATTTTCCAATTCCAACCATATAACAATTTAACGAAGGAGAAACTTTGCCATGAATACTATGAGTAGAAACCAAGGACATACTTGTCCATATGCTACAGCGGAGCGTGTCTCTCTCCCATAAAGTGAATGCTAGGATCCATTTTATTCAAACAAAACAAAAACAAAAACAAACCGACGCTCCAAGCAAAGCACATAAGATGTGATGGAATAAAAATATAGTTTCAGGGGAGGAACCTGATAATGTTGTCGATGAAGAAGGGGATGCCTTGGGCATCCCCAAGCTTAGATGCTTGAGTCTTCTTAATATATGCAGGGGTGAACCACCGGGGCATCCCCAAGCTTAGAGCTTTCACTCTCCTTGATCATGTTGCATCATACTCCTCTCTTGATCCTTGAAAACTTCCTCCACACCAAACTCGAAACAACTCATTAGAGGGTTAGTGCACAATAAAAATTAACATATTCAGAGGTGACACAATCATTCTTAACACTTCTGGACATTGCATAATGCTACTGGACATTAGTGGATCAAAGAAATTCATCCAACATAGCAAAAGAGGCAATGCGAAATAAAAGGCAGAATCTGTCAAAACAGAACAGTTCATATTGACGAATTTTAAAATGGCACCAGACTTGCTCAAATGAAAATGCTCAAATTGAATGAAAGTTGCGTACATATCTGAGGATCATGCACGTAAATTGGCTTAATTTTCTGAGCTACCTACAGGGAGGTAGACCCAGATTCGTGATAGCAAAGAAATCTGGAACTGTGCAGTAATCCAAATCTAGTACTTACTTTTCTATCAACGGCTTAACTTGGCACAACAAAACACAAAACTAAGATAAGGAGAGGTTGCTACAGTAGTAAACAACTTCCAAGACACAAAATAAAAACAAATTACTGTAGGTAAAAACATGGGTTGTCTCCCATAAGCGCTTTTCTTTAACGCCTTTCAGCTAGGCGCAGAAAGTGTGTATCAAGTATTATCAAGAGACGAAGTGTCAACATCATAATTTGTTCTCATAATGGAATCAAAAGGTACCTTCATTCTCTTTCTAGGGAAGTGTTCCATACCTTTCTTGAGAGGAAATTGATATTTTATATTACCTTCCTTCATATCAATAATAGCACCAACAGTTCGAAGAAAAGGTCTTCCCAATATAATGGGACAAGATGCATTGCATTCAATATCCAAGACAACAAAATCAACGGGGACAAGGTTATTGTTAACGGTAATGCGAACATTATCAACTTTCCCCAAAGGTTTCTTTGTAGAATGATCAGCAAGATTAACATCCAAATAACAATTTTTCAGTGGTGGCAAGTCAAGCATATTATAAATTTTCTTAGGCATAACAGAAATACTTGCACCAAGATCACATAAAGCATTACAATCAAAATCTTTAACCTTCATCTTAATGATGGGCTCCCAACCATCCTCTAGCTTTTTAGGAATAGAGGCTTCACGCTCTAGTTTCTCTTCTCTAGCTTTTATGAGAGCATTTGTAATATGATGCGTGAAAGCCAAATTTATAGCACTAGCATTAGGACTTTTAGCAAGTTTTTGCAAGAACTTTATAACTTCAGAGATGTGGCAATCATCAAAATTCAAACCATTATAATCTAAAGCAATGGGATCATCATCCCCAATGTTGGAAAAAATTTCAGCAGCTTTATCACAGGCGATTTCAATAGCTTTAGCGATTTGTGCGATTTCTCGCGCTTTGCATTAGAAGTGGAAACATTGCTAACACCAATTCTTTTATTAGTATTAGTAGGAGGTGCAGCAACATGTGTAGCATTAACATTACTAGTGGTGGTAATAGTCCAAACTTTAGCTACATTCTTCTCTTTAGCTAGTTTTTCATTTTCTTCTCTATCCCACCTAGCACGCAGTTCAGCCATTAATCTTATATTCTCATTAATTCTAACTTGGATGGCATTTGCTGTAGTAACAATTTTATTATGATGATTCTCATTAGGCAAAACTTTTGATTTCAAAAGATCAACATCAGCAGCAAGACTATCGACTTTAGAAGCAAGTATATCAATTTTCCCAAGCTTTTCTTCAACAGATTTGTTAAAAGCAGTTTGCGTACTAATAAATTCTTTAAGCATGGCTTCAAGTCCAGGGGGTGTGTTCCTATTATTATTGTAAGAATTCCCATAAGAATTACCATAGCCGTTGCCATTATTATAAGGATATGGCCTATAGTTGTTACTAGAATTGTTCCGGTAAGCATTGTTGTTGAAATTATTATTTTTAATGAAGTTTACATCAACATGTTCTTCTTGTGCAACCAATGAAGCTAATGGAACATTATTAGGATCAATATTAGTCCTATCATTCACAAGCATAGACATAATAGCATCAATCTTATCACTCAAGGAAGAGGTTTCTTCGACAGAATTTACCTTCTTACCTTGTGGAGCTCTTTCCGTGTGCCATTCAGAGTAGTTGATCATCATATTATCAAGAAGCTTTGTTGCTTCACCAAGAGTGATGGACATAAAGGTACCTCTAGCAGCTGAATCCAATAAATTCTGTGAAGAAAAATTTAGTCCTGCATAGAAGGTTTGGATGATCATCCAAGTAGTCAGTCCATGGGTTGGGCAATTTTTAACCAGAGATTTCATTCTTTCCCAAGCTTGAGCAACATGTTCAGTATCTAATTGTTTAAAATTCATTATGCTACTCCTCAAAGATATAATTTTAGCAGGGGGATAATATCTACCAATAAAAGCATCCTTGGATTTAGTCCATGAATCAATACTATTCTTAGGCAGAGATAGCAACCAATCTTTAGCTCTTCCTCTTAATGAGAAAGGGAACAATTTTAGTTTAATAATATCACCATCTACATCTTTATATTTTTGCATTTCACATAGTTCAACAAAATTATTAAGATGGGCAGCAGCATCATCGGAACTAACACGAGAAAATTGCTCTCGCATAACAAGATTCAAGATAAAGCAGGTTTAATTTCAAAGAATTCTGCTGTAGTAGCAGGTGGAGCAATAGGTGTGCATAAGAAATCATTATTATTTGTGGTTGTGAAGTCACACAACTTAGTATTTTCAGGGTTGGCCATTTTAGCAACAGTAAATAAAACAAACTAGATAAAGTAAATGCAAGTAAACTAATTTTTTTGTGTTTTTGATATAGCAAACAAGATAGCAAATAAAGTAAAACTAGCAACTAATTTTTTTGTATTTTGATTTAGTGCAGCAAACAAAGTAGTAAATAAAACTAAGCAAGACAAAAACAAAGTAAAGAGATTGAGAAGTGGAGACTCCCCTTGCAGCGTGTCTTGATCTCCCGACAACGGCGCCGAGAAAATATGCTTGATGGCGTGTAACTCACACGTTCGTTGGGAACCCCAAGAGGAAGGTATGATGCGCACAGCAGCAAGTTTTCCCTCGGAAAGAAACCAAGGTTTATCGAACCAGGAGGAGCCAAGAAGCACGTTGAAGGTTGATGGCGGCGGGATGTAGTGCGGCGCAACACCAGGGATTCGGCGCCAACGTGGATCCTGCACAACACAACCAAAGTACTTTGCCCCAACGAAAAAGTGAGGTTGTCAATCTCACCGGCTTGCTGTAACAAAGGATTAACCGTATTGTGTGGAAGATGATTGTTTGCAGAAAACAGTAGAACAAGTATTGCAGTAGATTGTATTTCAGTAAAGAGAATTGGACCGGGGTCCACAGTTCACTAGAGGTGTCTCTCCCATAAGACGAACAGCATGTTGGGTGAACAAATTACAGTTGGGCAATTGACAAATAAAGAGAGCATGACCATGCACATACATATCATGATGAGTATAGTGAGATTTAATTGGGCATTACGACAAAGTACATAGACCGCCATCCAACCGCATCTATGCCTAAAAAGTCCACCTTCAAAGTTATCATCCGAACCCCTCCAAAGTATTAAGTTGCAAAGCAACAGACAAGTGCATTAAGTATGGTGCGTAAGGTAATCAACAAATACATCCTTAGACATAGCATGATAGTTGTATCCCTAGTGGCAACAGCACAACACAACCTTAGAACTTTCTGTCACATCGTCCTGTGTCAATGCAGGCATGAACCCACTATCGAGCATAAGTACTCCCTCTTGGAGTTACAAGCATCTACTTGGCCAGAGCATCTACTAGTAACGGAAAGCATGCAAGATCATAAACAACACGTAGATATAACTTTGATAATCAACATAACAAGTATTCTCTATTCATCGGATCCCAACAAACGCAACATATAGAATTACAGATAGATGATCTTGATCATGTTAGGCAGCTCACAAGATCCGACAATGATAGCACAATGGGGAGAAGACAACCATCTAGCTACTGCTATGGACCCATAGTCCAGGGGTAGACTACTCACACATCACACCGGAGGCGACCATGGCGGCGTAGAGTCCTCCGGGAGATGATTCCCCTCTCCGGCAGGGTGCCGGAGGCGATCTCCTGGATCCCCCGAGATGGGATCGGCGTTGGCGGCGTCTCTGGAAGGTTTTCCGTATCGTGGCTCTCGGTACTGGGGGTTTCGTCACGGAGGCTTTAAGTAGGCGGAAGGGCAAGTCAGGAGGGCACACGAGGGCTCCAGATGACAGGGCCGCGCGGCCCAACCCTAGGCCGCGCCGCCCTGTAGTCCGGGCGCCTCGTGGCCCCACTTCGTTTCGTATTCGGTCTTCTGGAAGCTTCGTGGAAAAATAGGCCCCTGGGCGTTGATTTCGTCCAATTCCGAGAATATTTCCTTACTAGGATTTCTGAAACCAAAAACAGCAGAAAACAGCAACTGGCACTTCGGCATCTTGTTAATAGGTTAGTTCCAGAAAATGCACGAATATGACATAAAGTGTGCATAAAACATGTAGATAACATCAATAATGTGGCATGGAACATAAGAAATTATCGATACGTCGGAGACGTATCAGTGTATTTGTCTCACTCTCCATTGGCTCCTTACCCTTTGACTCCTCATTGGGCTCAGTGAACTCATCTAACATTGTATCAATTGCTCCCGACAAGTGTTGGTTCAACTGAAAGAACAAAGTTAGAAGGTTTCTACAGTTGTCCATGTATTTTGCGGCTTTTACATGCTTTCTCTTGGCTAACTTAAAGTGGTTTAGAGTAGGATCATTGTCCTCCTCCATATGTGGAATGTGTGCAAATTCGGAGCCAATAAGTTCCTTAGTCTTATTCTCGGGAATGTCTGTGATAGCTTTCATTATGGCTATGTGATAGGCTGTCCTGATTGTCCTAGCCTCTCCTGCAGGCATAATTGCACTCATCCCTAAGGCTTCGGGTAACTGGAGTCCTACCCTACACTTTGCTAATACAGTACCGTCATAGTACATGTACTTCATTACCCGGATTTGGGGATCACACCCAAATTCGGGTAACATAGCACGGAGTATATCAGCGAGTCCTCCGTCATAATCGTTGAATGTGGATTCCTTCACTTTCACGTTTCGTCGAGAACGTGAATTGGCCATAGTTGGCTGTAGATAAGAATGAATAGAATATTAGTACTAATGCATCATAATAGTTATAATAAAGAATTATCGCACTAAAAGATATGAATGTGTTATTCTCAAGTGAATAGTCATCATATTTTTAGAGAATCCTTTACTACTCCTATTTGACTCCTCAGGTCTGTCCCATTAACTAGGTTCCAACCTAAGGTCAAAGCTTTTGCTCTGATACCAACTGTGGTGACCCTGCATACCACTGCATGTTGTAGTATGCCATTCGTTGATATAACATTCGCGAAATACCAATCCACAAATATTACATCCCTCAGAGTAGTACAACAGAAACATATAGCTGGTCTTGAACTCATTCACATAATATTACAATCCATATATGTACATCATCTCAGAGCTCCTCCTGGGTCCATAGAGGTTTACTCCTAGGTTCGAGTTGAACCCAACTTAACTTACACCATATAAGTTTCAACAAGTTAAACATTATTTTATTCGAGCAGCTAAATGTTAAAGAGTTCGTGCTGCTCGGTACTACTACTACTATCGTGGTTCACGCTTGTTCTCCTTCTGGTACTGATACGTCTCCGACGTATCGATATTTTCTTGTGTTCCATGCCACATTATTGATGATATCTACATGTTTTATGCACACTTTATGTCATATTCGTGCATTTTCTGGAACTAACCTATTAACAAGATGCCGAAGTGCCGATTCTTTGTTTTCTGTTTTTGGTTTCAGAAATCCTAGTAAAGAAATATTCTCGGAATCGGACGAAATCAACGCCCAGGTTCCTATTTTGCCCGGAAGCATCCAGAACACACGAGAAGCGCCAGAGAGGGGGCACAGGCCCACCAAACCCTAGGCCGGCGCGGCCAGGGGGGCCCGCGCCCCCCTATAGTGTGGGCACCCCTTCGACCCTCTGACGCCGCCTCTTCGCCTATTTAAGCCTCCTCGACCTAAAACCTCGAGACGAAAAAGCCACGGTACGAGAAACCATCCAGAGCCGCCGCCATCGCGTAGCCAAGATCTGGGGGACAGGAGTCTCTGTTCCGGCACGCCGCCGGGACGGGGAAGTGCCCCCGGAAGGCTCCTCCATCGACACCACCGCCATCTCCATCACCGCTGCTATCTCCCATGAGGAGGGAGTAGTTCTCCATCGAGGCTCGGGGCTGTACCGGTAGCTATGTGGTTCATCTCTCTCCTATGTACTTCAATACAATAATCTCATGAGCTGCTTTACATGATTGAGATTCATATGATGATGCTTGTAATCTAGATGTCATTATGCTAGTCAAGTGAATTTTACTTATGTGATCTCCGAAGACTCCTTGTCCCACGTGTGTAAAGGTGACAGTGTGTGCACCGTGTGGGTCTCTTAGGCTATATTTCACAGAATACTTATTCACTGTTATGAATGGCATAGTGAAGTGCTTATTTATATCTCTTTATGATTGCAATGTGTTTTGTATCACAATTTATCTATGTGCTACTCTAGCAATGTTATTAAAGTAGTTTTATTCCTCCTGCACGGTGTAATGGTGACAGTGTGTGCATCCGTGTTAGTACTTGGCGTATGCTATGATTATGATCTCTTGTAGATTATGAAGTTAACTATTGCTATGATAGTATTGATATGATCTATGCCTCCTTTCTTAGCATGAAGGTGACAGTGTGCATGCTATGTTAGTACTTGGTTTAGTCTTATTGATCTTCATGCACTCTAAGGTTATTTAAATATGAACATTGAATTGTGGAGCTTGTTAACTCCGGCATTGAGGGTTCGTGTAATCCTACGCAATGTGTTCATCATCCAACAAGAGAGTGTAGAGTATGCATTTATCTATTCTGTTATGTGATCAAAGTTGAGAGTGTCCACTAGTGAAAGTCTAATCCCTAGGCCTTGTTCCTAAATACTGCTATCGCTGCTTGTTTCTTGTTTCTTGTGTTACTACTGCTGCGTTACTATCGCTTGTTTCTTGTCCTGGGCAAAGCACTTTTCTGGTGCTGTTGCTACTTATTCATACCACCTGTATTTCACTATCTCTTCGCCGAACTAGTGCACCTATTTGGTGTGTTGGGGACACAAGAGACTTCTTGCTTTGTGGTTGCAGGGTTGCATGAGAGGGATATCTTTGACCTCTTCCTCCCTGAGTTCGATAAACCTTGGGTGATCCACTTAAGGGAAAACTTGCTGCTGTTCTACAAACCTCTGCTCTTGGAGGCCCAACACTGTCTACAGGAAAAGGAGGGGGCGTAGACATCAAGCTATTTTCTGGCGCCGTTGCCGGGGAGGAAAGGTAAAAGGTACTCACACTCCGGATCTCGGCTACTAAGCTATTTTCCGGCGCCGTTGTAAGTACTCGAAGCTATTTCCTTTAGATCCTGCAATTGCATCTTTTTGTTTCTTGTTTACACTAGTTTGGCATAATGGACAACAATGAGCTTTTTATTCTATTTCCTGATTTAAAACATGGATTGTTTGATGCGAAAATTAAAAAACCTACGGAATCTTATTTGCATGCTGGTAGTAATATTAGTATGAACGCTTTGAACACCATTGTTGATAATGATATAGAAAGTTCTAAGCTCGGGGAAGCTGGTTTTCATGATCTTTTTAGTCCCCCAAGCATTGAGGAGAAAATTTTCTTTGATGATACTTTGCCTCCCATATATGATGATTATAATGATAGTGGTCTTTTGGTGCAACCTACTATGGAGAGTAAATTTTGTTGTGATTATACTATGCCTCCAACACTTGATGAGAATAATAATGATAGCTACTTTGTTGAATTTGCTCCCACTGCAACTAATAAAATTGATTATGCTTATGTGGAGAGTAATAATTTTATGCATGAGACTCATGATAAGAATGCTTTATGTGATAGTTATATTGTTGAGTTTGCTCATGATGCTACTGAAAGTTATTATGAGAGAGGAAAATATGGTTGTAGAAATTTTCATGTTACTAAAACACCTCTCTATGTGCTGAAATTTTTCAAGCTACACTTGTTTTATCTTCCTATGCTTGTTACTTTGCTCTTCATGAACTTGTTTATTTACAAGATTCCTATGCATAGGAAGCATGTTAGAGTTAAATATGTTTTGAATTTGCTTCTTGATGCTCTCTTTTGCTTCAAATACTATTTCTTGCGAGTGCATCATTAAAACTGCTGAGCCCATCTTAATGGCTAAAAAGAAAGAACTTCTTGGGAGATAACCCATGTGTTATTTTGCTACAGTACTTTGTTTTATATTTGTATCTTGGAAGTTGTTTACTACTGTAGCAACCTATCCTTATCTTAGTTTTGTGTTTTGTTGTGCCAAGTGAAGCCTCTAATCAAAGGTTGATACTAGATTTGGATTTCTGCGCAGAAACAGATTTCTATCTGTCACGAATCTGGGCTGTTTTATCTGTAGGTAACTCAGAAAAATATGCCAATTTACGTGCGTGTTCCTTAGATATGTACGCAACTTTCATTAGTTTTGAGTTTTCTGATCTGAGCAACGGAAGTATTTATTAAAAATTCGTCTTTACGGACTGTTCTGTTTTGACAGATTCTGCCTTTTATTTCGCATTGCTTCTTTCGCTGTGTTGGGTGGATTTCTTTGTTCCATTACCTTCCAGTAGCTTTGAGCAATGTCCAGAAGTGTTAAGAATGATTGTGTCACCTCTGAACATGTGAGTTTTTGATTATGTACTAACCCCTCTAATGAAGTTTATGAGAAGTTTGGTGTGAAGGAAGTTTTCAAGGGTCAAGAGAGGAGGATGATATACTATGATCAAGAAGAGTGAAAGCTCTAAGCTTGGGGATGCCCCGGTGGTTCACCCCTGCATATATCAAGAAGACTCAAGCGTCTAAGCTTGGGGATGCCCAAGGCATCCCCTTCTTCATCGACAACATTATCAGGTTCCTCCCCTGAAACTATATTTTTATTCCATCACATCTTATGTGCTTTTCTTGGAGCGTCGGTTTGTTTTTGTTTTTGTTTTGTTTGAATAAAATGGATCCTAGCATTCATTGTATGGGAGAGAGATACGCTCCGCTGTTGCATATGGACAAGTATGTCCTTAGTTTCTACTCATAGTATTCATGGCGAAGTTTCTTCTTCGTTAAATTGTTATATGGTTGGAATTGGAAAATGATACATGTAGTAATTGCTAAAATGTCTTGGATAATGTGATACTTGGCAATTGTTGTGCTCATGTTTAAGCTCTTGCATCATATACTTTGCACCTATTAGTGAAGAAATACATAGAGCTTGTTAAAATTTGGTTTGCATGAGTGGTTTCTCTAGAGTCTAGATATTTTCTAGTATTGAGTTTGAACAACAAGGAAGACGGTGTAGAGTCTTATAATGTTTTCAATATGTCTTTTATGTGAGTTTTGCTGCACCGGTTCATCCTTGTGTTTGTTTCAAATAGCCTTGCTATCCTAAACCTTGTATCGAGAGGGAACACCTCTCATGCATCCAAAATACTTGAGCCAACCACTATGCCATTTGTGTCCACCATACCTACCTACTACATGGTATTTCTCCGCCATTCCAAAGTAAATTGCTTGAGTGCTACCTTTAAATTTCCATTCTTCACCTTTACAATACATAGCTCATGGGACAAATAGCTTAAAAACTATTGTGGTATTTAATATGTACTTATGCACTTTATCTCTTATTAAGTTGCTTGTTGTGCGATAACCATGTTTCTGGGGACGCCATCAACTATTCTTTGTTGAATATCATGTGAGTTGCTATGCATGTCCGTCTTGTCTGAAGTAAGAGAGATCTACCACCTTAATGGTTGGAGCATGCATATTGTTAGAGAAGAACATTGGGCCGCTAACTAAAGCCATGATTCATGGTGGAAGTTTCAGTTTTGGACATATATCCTCAATCTCATATGAGAATAATAATTGTTGCCACATGCTTATGCATTAAAGAGGAGTCCATTATCTGTTGTCTATGTTGTCCCGGTATGGATGTCTAAGTTGAGAATAATCAATAGCGAGAAATCCGATGCGAGCTTTCTCCTTAGACCTTTGTACAGGCGGCATAGAGGTACCCCTTTGTGACACTTGGTTAAAACATGTGCATTGTGATGATCCGGTAGTCCAAGCTAATTAGGACAAGGTGCGGGCACTATTAGTATACTATGCATGAGGCTTGCAACTTATAATATATAATTTACATGATACATATGCTTTATTACTACCGTTGACAAAATTGTTTCTTGTTTTCAAAATCAAAGCTCTAGCACAAATATAGCAATCGATGCTTTCCTCTTTGAAGAACTATTCTTTTACTTTTATTGTTGAGTCAGTTCACCTATCTCTCTCCACCTCAAGAAGCAAACATTTGTGTGAACTGTGCATTGATTCCTACATACTTGCATATTGCATTTGTTATATTGCTTTGCATTGACAACTATCCATGAGATATACATGTTACAAGTTGAAAGCAACCGCTGAAACTTAATCTTCCATTGTGTTGCTCCAATACCTTTACTAGGAATTTATTGCTTTATGAGTAACTCTTATGCAAGACTTATTGATGCTTGTCTCTAAGTACTATTCATGAAAAGTCTTTGCTATATGATTCACTTGTTTACTCATGTCATATACATTGTTTTGATCACTGCATTCACTACATATGCTTTACAAATAGTATGATCAAGGTTATGATGGCATGTCACTCCAGAAATTATCTTTGTTATCGTTTTACCTGCTCGGGATGAGCAGAACTAAGCTTGGGGATGCTGATACGTCTCCGATGTATCGATAATTTCTTGTGTTCCATGCCACATTATTGATGATATCTACATGTTTTATGCACACTTTATGTCATATTCGTGCATTTTCTGGAACTAACCTATTAACAAGATACCGAAGTGCCAGTTGTTGTTTTCTGCTGTTTTTGGTTTCAGAAATCCTAGTAAAGAAATATTCTCGGAATCGGACGAAATCAACGCCCAGGTTCCTATTTTGCCCGGAAGCATCTAGAACACACGAGAAGCGCCAGAGAGGGGGCACAGGCCCACCAAACCCTAGGCCGGCGCGGCCAGGGGGGCCCGCGCCCCCCTATAGTGTGGGCACCCCTTCGACCCTCTGACGCTGCCTCTTCGCCTATTTAAGCCTCCTCGACCTAAAACCTCGAGACGAAAAAGCCACGGTACGAGAAACCATCCAGAGCCGCCGCCATCGCGAAGCCAAGATCTGGGGGATAGAAGTCTCTGTTCCGGCACGCCACTGGGACGGGGAAGTGCCCCCGGAAGGCTCCTCCATCGACACCACCGCCATCTCCATCACCGCTGCTGTCTCCCATGAGGAGGGAGTAGTTCTCCATCGAGGCTCGGGGCTGTACCGGTAGCTATGTGGTTCATCTCTCTCCTATGTACTTCAATACAATAATCTCATGAGTTGCTTTACATGATTGAGATTCATATGATGATGCTTGTAATCTAGATGTCATTATGCTAGTCAAGTGAATTTTACTTATGTGATCTCCGGAGACTCCTTGTCCCACGTGTGTAAAGGTGACAGTGTGTGCACCGTGTGGGTCTCTTAGGCTATATTTCACAGAATACTTATTCACTGTTATGAATGGCATAGTGAAGTGCTTATTTATATCTCTTTATGATTGCAATGTGTTTTGTATCACAATTTATCTATGTGCTACTCTAGCAATGTTATTAAAGTAGTTTTATTCCTCCTGCACGGTGTAATGGTGACAGTGTGTGCATCCGTGTTAGTACTTGGCGTATGCTATGATTATGATCTCTTGTAGATTATGAAGTTAACTATTGCTATGATAGTATTGATATGATCTATGCCTCCTTTCTTAGCATGAAGGTGACAGTGTGCATGCTATGTTAGTACTTGGTTTAGTCTTATTGATCTTCATGCACTCTAAGGTTATTTAAATATGAACATTGAATTGTGGAGCTTGTTAACTCCGGCATTGAGGGTTCGTGTAATCCTACGCAATGTGTTCATCATCCAACAAGAGAGTGTAGAGTATGCATTTATCTATTCTGTTATGTGATCAAAGTTGAGAGTGTCCACTAGTGAAAGTCTAATCCCTAGGCCTTGTTCCTAAATACTGCTATCGCTGCTTGTTTACTGTTTTACTGTGTTACTACTGCTGCGTTACTACTGCTTGTTTACTGTCCTGGGCAAAGCACTTTTCGGGTGCTGTTGCTACTTATTCATACCACCTGTATTTCACTATCTCTTCGCCGAACTAGTGCACCTATTTGGTGTGTTGGGGACACAAGAGACTTCTTGCTTTGTGGTTGCAGGGTTGCATGAGAGGGATATCTTTGACCTCTTCCTCCCTGAGTTCGATAAACCTTGGGTGATCCACTTAAGGGAAAACTTGCTGCTGTTCTACAAACCTCTGCTCTTGGAGGCCCAACACTATCTACAGGAAAAGGAGGGGGCGTAGACATCAGGTACCTCCCCGGTTCCGTAGGCAATCAGGTAGTCGACCCCCTCAACTCCTCCAGAGAGGTCTGGTTCTTCATAGTAGATCCCATCTGCTCCGTCTGGTCCTTCAGTGGCCTCCTCAAGTTGATTCAGACAATCTAAGTAGGGGATTATAAGAGGTATGAATACAAGCGTACTCAACAAGTTCATAATATGAAAGAGGTGTTTAATGCACTAGCCACGACATTAGACCAGAAAGTCTAATAATGCAGGTTTTCATAATGATTTCTTCAAAAGGTTGCTTTTATTCAGAAGAACTATGTCCGTCAGCCTTCACCGGTTTACTAGAACTTCATGGAGTTCCTTTTCGGCAGCTGATACGTCTCAAACGTATCTATAATTTCTTATGTTCCATGCTACTTTTATGATGATACTCACATGTTTTATACACACTTTATGTGATTATTATGCATTTTCCGGCACTAACCTATTAACGAGATGCCGAAGAGCCAGTTGTTGTTTTCTGCTATTTTTGGTTTCAGAAATCCTACAAAGGAAATATTCTCGGAATTGGACGAAATCAACGCCCAGGGTCTTATTTTTCCACGGAGCTTCCAGAAGACCGGAGAACATACGAAGTGGGGCCATGATACGTCTCCGACGTATCGATAATTTCTTATGTTCCATGCCACATTATTGATGGTATCTACATGTTTTATGCACACTTTATGTCATATTCGTGCATTTTCTGGAACTAACCTATTAACAAGATGCCGAAGTGTCAGTTGCTGTTTTCTGCTGTTTTTGGTTTCAGAAATCCTAGTAAGGAAATATTCTCGGAATTGGACGAAATCAACGCCCAGGGTCCTATTTTGCCACGAAGCTTCCAGAAGACCGAAGAGTCAATGAAGTGGGGCCACGAGGTGGCCAAACCACAGGGCGGCGCGGCCCAAGCCCTGGCCGCGCCGACCTATGGTGTGGGCCCCTCGTGACGCCCCTTGACCTGCCCTTCCGCCTACAAATAGCCTTCGTCGCGAAACCCCAGATCAGAGCCACGATACGGAAAATCTTCCAGAGACGCCGCCGCCGCCAATCCCATCTCGGGGGATTCAGGAGATCGCCTCCGGCACCCTGCCGGAGAGGGGAATCATCTCCCGGAGGACTCTACGCCGCCATGGTCGCCTCCGGAGTGATGTGTGAGTAGTCTACCCCTGGACTATGGGTCCATAGCAGTAGCTAGATGGTTGTCTTCTCCTCATTGTGCTTAATTGTCGGGTCTTGTGAGCTGCCGAACATGATCAAGATCATCTATCTGTAATTCTATATGTTGTGTTTGTTGGGATTCGATGAATAGAGAATACCATGTTATGTTGATTATCAATTTATATCTATGTGTTGTTTATGATCTTGCATGCTCTCCATTACTAGTAGATGCTCTGGCCAAGTAGATGCTTGTAACTCCAAGAAGGAGTATTTATGCTCGATAGTGGGTTCATGTCTCCGTGAATCTGGGGAAGTGACAGAAATCTCTAAGATTATGGATGTGCTGTTGCCACTAGGGATAAAACATTGGTGCCATGTTCGAGGATGTAGTTACTGATTACATTACGCTCAATACTTAATGCAATTGTCTGTTGTTAGCAACTTAATACTGGAGGGGGTTCGGATGATAACCTGAAGGTGGACTTTTTAGGCATAGATGCATGCTGGATAGCGGTCTATGTACTTTGTCGTAATGCCCAATTAAATCTCACTATACTCATCATAATATGTATGTGCATGGTCATGCCCTCTTTATTTGTCAATTGCCCAACTGTAATTTGTTCACCCAACATGTCGTTTATCTTAGGGGAGAGACACCGCGAGTGAACTGTGGCCCCCGGTCCAATTCTCTTGCCTGAAATACAATCTACTGCAATATTGTTCTACTGTTTTCTGCAAACAATCATCATCCACACTATACATCTAATCCTTTGTTACAGCAAGCCGGTGAGATTGACAACCTCGCTGTTTCATTGGGGCAAAGTACTTGGTTTGTGTTGTGCAGGTTCCACATTGGCGCCGGAATCCCTGGTGTTGCGCCGCACTACATCTCGCCGCCATCAACCTTCAACGTGCTTCTTGGCTCCTACTGGTTCGATAAACCTTGGTTTCATACTGAGGGAAAACTTGCCGCTGTACGCATCACACCTTCCTCTTGGGGTTCCCAACGGACGCGTCTTTGTACGCGTATCAAGCTCTTTTTCGGCGCTCGTTGCGGGAGATCAAGACACGCTGCAAGGGGAGTCTCCACATCCCAATCTCTTTACTTTGTTTTTGTCTTGCTTAGTTTTATTTACTACTTTGTTTGCTGCACTAAATCAAAATACAAAAAAATTAGTTGCTAGTTTTACTTTATTTACTATCTTGTTTGCTATATCAAAAACACAAAAAAATTAGTTACTTGCATTTACTTTATCTAGTTTGCCTTATTTACTACTGCTAAAATGGGTACTCCTGAAAATACTAAGTTGTGTGACTTCACAACCACAAATAATAATGATTTCTTATGCACACCTATTGCTCCACCTGCTACTACAGCAGAATTCTTTGAAATTAAACCTGCTTTACTGAATCTTGTTATGCGAGAGCAATTTTCTGGTGTTAGTTCTGATGATGCTGCTGCCCATCTCAATAATTTTGTTGAACTATGTGAAATGCAAAAGTATAAAGATGTAGATGGCGACATTATAAAATTAAAATTGTTCCCTTTCTCATTAAGAGGAAAAGCTAAAGATTGGTTGCTATCTCTGCCTAAGAATAGTATTGATTCATGGACTAAATGCAAGGATGCTTTTATTGGTAGATATTATCCCCCTGCTAAAATTATATCTTTGAGGAGTAGCATAATGAATTTTAAACAATTGGATACTGAACATGTTGCACAAGCATGGGAAAGAATGAAATCTTTGGTTAAAAATTGCCCAACCCATGGACTGACTACTTGGATGATCATCCAAACCTTTTATGCAGGACTGAATTTTTCTTCGCGGAACCTATTGGATTCAGCTGCTGGAGGTACCTTTATGTCCATCACTCTTGGTGAAGCAACAAAGCTTCTTGATAATATGATGATCAATTACTCTGAATGGCACACGGAAAGAGCTCCACAAGGTAAGAAGGTAAATTCTGTCGAAGAAACCTCTTCCTTGAGTGATAAGATTGATGCTATTATGTCTATGCTTGTGAATGGTAGGCCTAGTATTGATCCTAATAATGTTCCGTTAGCGTCATTGGGTGCTCAAAAAGAATATGTTGATGTGAATTTCATTAAAAATAACAGTTATAACAATTCTGGGCCATATCCTGCTAATGGTAACTCTTATGGTAGATACGCTTCACCTAATGAGGAAAAGATGTTAGAAATTGAAAGATCCACCAAGAACTTTATGCAATCACAATATGAGCAAAATAAATTGTTTACTAAAACTATGAATGAGCAATCTACCTTGTTGAAGAATATAGAAAATCAACTTGAAAATTTGAATATGGAAATCTCTGGGTTGCAAACTAAACTTGCGAATGCTGAAAACCGAATCTCATACATGTCTGCGTCACAATCTTCTCTAATTAATAAAATGGCTGCTAAACCTGAGGATATAGATAATAAAATTACTACTACAGCAAATGCCATCCAAGTTAGAATTAATGAGAATATAAGATTGATGGCTGAATTGCGTGCTAGGTGGGAAAGAGAAGAAAATGAAAAAGAAGATAATATAGCTAAAGTTTGGACTATTACCACCAATAGTAATGCTAATGCTACACAAGTTGCTGCACCTCCTACTATTACTAATAAAAGAATTGGTGTTAGCAATGTTTCCACTTCTAATGCAAAGCGCGAAAAACTGCCTGAAACTGATAAAACTGCTGAAATTTTTTCCAACATTGGGGATGATGATCCCATTGCTTTAGATTATAATGGTTTGAATTTTGATGATTGCCACATCTCTGAAGTTATAAAGTTCTTGCAAAAACTTGCTAAAAGTCCTAATGCTAGTGCTATAAATTTGGCTTTCACGAAACATATTACAAATGCTCTCATAAAAGCTAGAGAAGAGAAATTAGAGCGCGAAGCTTCTATTCCTAGAAAGCTAGAGGATGGTTGGGAGCCCATCATTAAGATGAAGGTCAAAGATTTTGATTGTAATGCTTTATGTGATCTTGGTGCAAGTATTTCTGTTATGCCTAAGAAAATTTATAATATGCTTGACTTGCCACCGCTGAAAAATTGTTATTTGGATGTTAATCTTGCTGATCATTCTACAAAGAAACCTTTGGGGAAAGTTGATAATGTTCGCATTACCGTTAACAATAACCTTGTCCCCGTTGATTTTGTTGTCTTGGATATTGAATGCAATGCATCTTGTCCCATTATATTGGGAAGACCTTTTCTTGAATCATGTTGGTGCTATCATTGATATGAAGGAAGGTAATATAAAATATCAATTTCCTCTCAAGAAAGGTATGGAACACTTCCCTAGAAAGATAATGAAGTTACCTTTTGATTCTATTATTAGAACAAATTATGATGTTGACACTTCGTCTCTTCATAATACTTGATACACACTTTCTGCGCCTAGCTGAAAGGCGTTAAAGAAAAGCGCTTATGGGAGAGAACCCATGTTTTTACTACAGTAATCTATTTTTATTTTGTGTCTTGGAAGTTGTTTACTACTGTAGCAACCTCTCCTTATCTTAGTTTAGTGTTTCGTTGTGCCAAGTAAAGTCGTTGATAGTAAAGTTCATACTAGATTTGGATTACTGCGCAGAAACAGATTTCTTTGCTGTCACGAATCTGGGCAAAATTCTCTGTAGGTAACTCAGAAAATTATGCCAATTTACGTGAGTGATCCTCAGATATGTACGCAACTTTCATTCAATTTGAGAATTTTCATTTGAGCAAGTCTGGTGCCTCAATAAAATTCGTCAATACGAACTGTTCTGTTTTGACAGATTCTGCCTTTTATTTCGCATTGCCTGTTTTGTTATGTTCGATGGATATTTCAATTCCATTGACTTTCAGTAGCTTTGTGCAATGTCCAGAAGTGTTAAGAATGATTATGTCACCTCTGAACATGTATATTTTGATTGTGCACTAACCCTCTAATGAGTTGTTCTAAGTTTGGTGTGGAGGAAGTTTTCAAGGATCAAGAGAGGGAGATGATACAACATGATCAAGGAGAGTGAAAGCTCTAAGCTTGGGGATGCCCCGGTGGTTCACCCCTGCATATATCAAGAAGACTCAAGCGTCTAAGCTTGGGGATGCCCAAGGCATCCCCTTCTTCATCGACAACATTATCAGGTTCCTCCCCTGAAACTATATTTTTATTCCATCACATCTTATGTGCTTTTCTTGGAGCGTCGGTTTGTTTTTGTTTTTGTTTTGTTTGAATAAAATGGATCCTAGCATTCACTGTGTGGGAGAGAGACACGCTCCGCTGTTGCATATGGACAAGTATGTCCTTAGGCTTTACTCATAATATTCATGGCGAAGTTTCTTCTTCGTTAAATTGTTATATGGTTGGAATTGGAAAATGATACATGTAGTAAATTGCTAAAATGTCTTGGGTAATGTGATACTTGGCAATTGTTGTGCTCATGTTTAAGCTCTTGCATCATATACTTTGCACCCATTAATGAAGAAATACATAGAGCATGCTAAAATTTGGTTTGCATATTTGGTCTCTCTAAGGTCTAGATAATTTCTAGTATTGAGTTTGAACAACAAGGAAGACGGTGTAGAGTCTTATAATGTTTTCAATATGTCTTTTATGTGAGTTTTGCTGCACCGCTTCATCCTTGTGTTTGTTTCAAATAGCCTTGCTAGCCTAAACCTTGTATCGAGAGGGAATACTTCTCATGCATCCAAAATACTTGAGCCAACCACTATGCCATTTGTGTCCACCATACCTACCTACTACATGGTATTTCTCCGCCATTCCAAAGTAAATTGCTTGAGTGCTACCTTTAAATTTCCATTCTCCACCTTTACAATATATAGCTCATGGGACAAATAGCTTAAAAACTATTGTGGTATTGAATATGTACTTATGCACTTTATCTCTTATTAAGTTGCTTGTTGTGCGATAACCATGTTCCTGGGGACGCCATCAACTACTCTTTGTTGAATATCATGTGAGTTGCTATGCATGTTCGTCTTGTCTGAAGTAAGGGTGATCTACCACCTTATGGTTAGAGCGTGCATATTGTTAGAGAAGAACATTGGGCCGCTAACTAAAGCCATGATCCATGGTGGAAGTTTCAGTTTTGGACATATATCCTCAATCTCATATGAGAAAATTAATTGTTGCTACATGCTTATGCATAAAAGAGGAGTCCGTTATCTGTTGTCTATGTTGTCCTGGTATGGATGTCTAAGTTGAGAATAATCAATAGCGAGAAATCCAATGCGAGCTTTCTCCTTAGACCTTTGTACAGGCGGCATAGAGGTACCCCTTTGTGACACTTGGTTAAAACATGTGCATTGCGATAATCCCGGTAGTCCAAGCTAATTAGGACAAGGTGCGGGCACTATTAGTATACTATGCATGAGGCTTGCAACTTGTAAGATATAATTTACATGATACATATGCTTTATTACTACCGTTGACAAAATTGTTTCTTGTTTTCAAAATCAAAGCTCTAGCACAAATATAGCAATCGATGCTTTCCTCTTTGAAGGACCTTTCTTTTACTTTTATTGTTGAGTCAGTTCACCTATTTCTCTCCATCTCAAGAAGCAAACACTTGTGTGAACTGTGCATTGATTCCTACATACTTGCATATTGCACTTATTATATTACTCTATGTTGACAATATCCATGAGATATACATGTTACAAGTTGAAAGCAACCGCTGAAACTTAATCTTCCATTGTGTTGCTTCAAATGCTTTTACTATGAATTATTGCCTTATGAGTTAACTCTTATGCAAGACTTATTGATGCTTGTCTTGAAGTACTATTCATGAAAAGTCTTTGCTATATGATTCATTTGTTTACTCATGTCATTTACATTGTTTTGATCGCTGCATTCACTACATATGCTTTACAATAGTATGATCAAGGTTATGATGGCATGTCACTCCAGAAATTATCTTTGTTTATCGTTTACCTGCTCGGGACGAGCAGAAACTAAGCTTGGGGATGCTGATACGTCTCCGACGTATCGATAATTTCTTATGTTCCATGCCACATTATTGATGATATCTACATGTTTTATGCACACTTTATGTCATATTCGTGCATTTTCTGGAACTAACCTATTAACAAGATGCCGAAGTGCCGATTCTTTGTTTTACTGTTTTTGGTTTCAGAAATCCTAGTAAGGAAATATTCTCGGAATTGGACGAAATCAACGCCCAGGGTCCTATTTTGCCACGAAGCTTCCAGAAGACCGAAGAGTCAACGAAGTGGGGCCACGAGGTGGCCAAACCACAGGGCGGCGCAGCCCAAGCCCTGGCCGCGCCGACCTATGGTGTGGGCCCCTCGTGACGCCCCTTGACCTGCCCTTCCGCCTACAAATAGCCTTCGTCGCGAAACCCCCAGTACCGAGAGCCACGATACGGAAAATCTTCCAGAGACGCCGTCGCCGCCAATCCCATCTCGGGGGATTCGGGAGATCGCCTCCGGCACCCTGCCGGAGAGGGGAATCATCTCCCGGAGGACTCTACGCCGCCATGGTCGCCTCCGGAGTGATGTGTGAGTAGTCTACCCCTGGACTATGGGTCCATAGCAGTAGCTAGATGGTTGTCTTCTCCTCATTGTGCTTAATTGTCGGGTCTTGTGAGCTGCCGAACATGATCAAGATCATCTATCTGTAATTCTATATGTTGTGTTTGTTGGGATCCGATGAATAGAGAATACCATGTTATGTTGATTATCAATTTATATCTATGTGTTGTTTATGATCTTGCATGCTCTCCGTTACTAGTAGATGCTCTGGCCAAGTAGATGCTTGTAACTCCAAGAGGGAGTATTTATGCTCGATAGTGGGTTCATGTCTCCGTGAATGCAGGAAGTGACAGAAATCTCTAAGATTATGGATGTGCCGTTGCCACTAGGGATAAAACATTGGTGCTATGTTCGAGGATGTAGTTACTGATTACATTACGCGCAATACTTAATGCAATTGTCTGTTGTTAGCAACTTAATCTTTGGAGGGGTTCGGATGATAACCTGAAGGTGAACTTTTTAGGCATAGATGCATGCTGGATAGCGGTCTATGTACTTTGTCGTAATGCCCAATTAAATCTCACTATACTCATCATAATATGTATGTGCATGGTCATGTCCTCTTTATTTGTCAATTGCCCAACTGTAATTTGTTCACCCAACATGCTGTTTATCTTATGGGAGAGACACCTCTAGTGAATCGTGGACCCCGGTCCAATTCTCTTTCTTGAAATACAATCTCTTGCAATCTTGTTCTCTGTTTTCTGCAAACAATCATCATCCACACTATACATCTAATCCTTTGTTACAACAAGCCGGTGAGATTGACAACCTCATTTGTTTCGTTGGGGCAAAGTACTTGGTTTGTGTTGTGCAGGTTCCACGTTGGCGCCGGAATCCCTGGTGTTGCGCCGCACTACATCTCGCCGCCATCAACCTTCAACGTGCTTCTTGGCTCCTACTGGTTCGATAAACCTTGGTTTCATACTGAGGGAAAACTTGCCGCTGTACGCATCACACCTTCCTCTTGGGGTTCCCAACGGACGCGTGCTGTACGCGTATCAGGCCACGAGGGCCCGTACCCATAGGGCGGCGCGGCCAGCATGGGGCCCGCGCCGGCCTATGGTGTGGGGCCCCCGTGCCTCCACCGACGCTGCCCTTCCGCCTACTTATAGCCTTCGTCGCGAAAACCCCTGTACGGAGAGCCACGATACGAAAAACCTTCCAGAGACGCCGCCGCCGCCAATCCCATCTCGGGGGATTCAGGAGATCGCCTCCGGCACCCTGCCGGAGAGGGGAATCATCTCCCGGAGGACTCTACATCACCATGATCGCCTCCGGACTGATGTGGGAGTAGTTCACCCCTGGACTATGGGTCCATAGCAGTAGCTAGATGGTTGTCTTCTCCTCATTGTGCTATCATGTTACATCTTGTGAGCTGCCTATCATGATCAAGATCATCTATTTGTAATGCTACATGTTGTGTTTGTTGGGATCCGATGAATATGGAAAACTATGTCAAGTTGATTATCAATCTATCATATATGTGTTGTTTATGATCTTGCATGCTCTCTGTTGCTAGTAGAGGCTCTGGCCAAGTTGATACTTGTGACTCCAAGAGGGAGTATTTATGCTCGATAGTGGGTTCATGCCTCCATTAAATGCAGGACGATGTGAGAAAGTTCTAAGGTTGTGGATGTGCTGTTGCCACTAGGGATAAAACATCAATGCTTTGTCTAAGGATATTTGTGTTGATTACATTATGCACCATACTTAATGCAATTGTCTGTTGTTTGCAACTTAATACTGGAAGGGGTGCGGATGCTAACCCGAAGGTGGACTTTTTAGGCAAAGATGCATGCTGGATAGCGGTCTATGTACTTTGTCGTAATGCCCGATTAAATCTCACTCTACTCATCATGATATGTATGTGCATTGTTATGCCCTCTTTATTTGTCAATTGCCCAACTGTAATTTGTTCACCCAACATGCTATTTCTTATCGGAGAGACACCACTAGTGAACTGTGGACCCCGGTCCATTCTTTTACATCTGAATACAATCTACTGCAAACATTGTTCTTTACTATTCTTCGCATACAAACATCATTTTCCACACCATATGATTAATCCTTTGTTTACAGCAAGCCGGTGAGATTGACAACCTCACTGTTAAGTTGGGGCAAAGTATTTGGATTGTGTTGTGCAGGTTCCACGTTGGCGCCGGAATCCTTGGTGTTGCGCCGCACTACACTCCGTCACTAACGACCTTCACGTGCTCCTTGACTCCTACTGGTTCGATAAACCTTGGTTTCTTACTGAGGGAAACTTGCTGTTGTACGCATCACACCTTCCACTTGGGGTTCCCAACGGGCGTGTGCTTTACGCGTCATCAAGCTAAATTTCTGGCGCCGTTGCCGGGGACGTGAAGGAAAATTACACCACAGAGATTTCTAACTCCCACGTCAACTGCACGCCAGAAAATAAATTTCTGGCGCCGTTGTCGGGGAGATCAAGACACGCTGCAAGGGGAGTCTCCCACTTCCAATCTCTTTACTTTGTTTTTGTCTTGCTTTACTTTATTTTATTTACTGCTTTGTTTGCTTTCTTATATCAAAATACAAAAAATTAGTTACTTGCATTTACTTTATTTACTGTCTTGTTTGCGTTCTTCATATTAAAAACACAAAAAAATTAGTTACTTGCATTTATTTTATTTAGTTTACTTTATTTACTATTGCTAAAATGGGTACTCCTGAGAATACTAAGTTGTGTGACTTCACAAGCACAAATAATAATGATTTCCTATGCACACCTATTGCTCCACCTGCTGCTACAGCAGAATTTTATGAAATTAAACCTGCTTTACTAAATCTTGTTATGAGAGAGCAATTTTCTGGTGTTAGTTCTGATGATGCTGCTGCCCATCTTAATAATTTTGTTGAACTTTGTGAAATGCAAAAGTATAAGGATGTAGATGGTGACATTATAAAAATGAATTTGTTTCCTTTCTCCTTAAGAGGAAGAGCTAAAGATTGGTTGCTATCTTTGCCTAAAAATAGTATTGATTCATGGACTAAATGTAAGGATGCTTTCATTGGTAGATATTATCCTCCCGCTAAAATTATCTCTTTGAGAAGTAGCATAATGAATTTAAGCAATTGGATAATGAGCATGTTGCCCAAGCATGGGAAAGAATGAAATCTTTGGTTAAAAATTGCCCTACCCATGGACTGACTACTTGGATGATCATCCAAACCTTTTATGTAGGATTGAAATTTTCTTCGCGGAACCTATTGGATTCAGCTGCTGGAGGTACTTTTATGTCCATCACTCTAGGCGCCGCAACAAAGCTTCTTGATGATATGATGATTAATTACTCTGAATGGCACACTGAAAGGGCTCCACAAGGTAAGAAGGTAAATTCTGTTGAAGAAACCTCCTCCTTGAGTGATAAGATTGATGCTATTATGTCTATGCTTGTGAATGGTAGATCTAATGTTGATCCTAATAATGTTCCTTTAGCTTCATTGGTTGCTCAAGAAGAGCATGTTGATGTGAACTTCATTAAAAATAATAATTTCAACAACAATGCTTATAGGAATAATTTTGGTAACAACTATAGGCCATATCCTTCTAATAATGGTAACGGTTATGGTAATTCTTATGGGAATTCTTACAACAATAATAGGAATATACCCTCTGGTCTTGAAGCCATGCTTAAAGAATTTTTAGTACACAAACTGCTTTTAACAAATCTGTTGAAGAAAAGCTTGGTAAAATTGATATTCTTGCTTCTAAAGTTGATAGTCTTGCCGCTGATGTTGATCTTTTGAAACTAAAAGTTATGCCTAATGAAACTAAAGATATTAAGTCATTTGCTACAGAAAACGCCATCCAAGTTCGAATTAATGAAAATATTAGATTGATGGCTGAATTGCATGCTAGGTGGGAAAAAGAGGAAAAAATTGCTAAAGAGAATAATGTAGCTAAAGTTTGGACTATTACCACCACTAGTAATGACAATGCTTCACATGTTGCTACACCTCCTACTATCAATGGTAAAATAATTGGTGTTGGCAAAGTTTCTACTCCTAATGCAAAGTGTGCAAAACTGCCTGAAACTGCTAAAACTGCTGAAACTGCTTGTGATAAAACTGCTGAAATTTTTCAAAACATTGGGGACAATGATCTCATTGTTGCAGATCATAATGTTTAGATTTTGATGATTGCCACATCTCTGAAGTTATAAAGTACTTACAAAAACTTGCTAGAAGTCCTAATGCCAGTGCTATAAATTTGGCCTTTACAAAACATATTACAAATGCTCTCATTAAAGCTAGAGAAGATAAATTAAAACTTGAAACTTCTATTCCTAGGAAGTTGGAAGATGGTTGGGAGCCCACCATTAAGATGAAGGTCAATGATTTTGATTGTAATGCTTTATGTGATCTTGGTGCAAGTATTTCTGTTATGCCTAAGAAAATCTTTAATATGCTTGACTTGCCACCATTGAAAAATTGTTATTTGGATGTTAATCTTGCTGATAATTCTATAAAGAAACCTTTGGGAAGGATTGATAATGTTCACATTACGGTTAACAATAACCTTGTCCCCGTTGATTTTGTTGTCTTGGATATTGAATGCATTGCATCTTGTCCCATTATTTTGGGAAGACCTTTTCTTCGAACTGTTGGTGCTATTATTGATATGAAGGAAGGTAATATTAAGTATCAATTTCCTCTCAAGAAAGGTATGGAACACTTCCCTAGAAAGAGAATGAAGTTACCTTTTGATTCTATTATTAGAACAAATTATGATGTTGATGCTTCATCTCTTGATAATACTTGATTCACACTTTCTTCGCCTAGCTGAAAGGCGTTAAAGAAAAGCGCTTATGGGAGACAACCTATTATTTTACTTCTGCACTTTTGTTTTATATTTGAGTCTTGGAAATTGTTACTACTGTAGCAACCTCTCCTTATCTTTATTTTATTGCATTGTTGTGCCAAGTAAAGTCTTTGATAGTAAAGATGATACTAGATTTGGATTACATACTGCGCAGAAACAGAATTCTTACTGTCACGAAATTGAGCCACCCCTTCTGTAGGTAACTCAGAAAAATCTGCCAATTTACGTGCGTGATCCTCAGATATGTACGCAACTTTCATTCAATTTGAGCATTTTCATCTGAGCAAGTTAAGTGCCCCAGAAAAATCCGTCTTTACGTACTGTTCTGTTTTGACAGATTCTGCCTTTTATTTCGCATTGCCTATTTTGCTATGTTTGATGGATTTCTTTGTTCCATTAACTTTCAGTAGCTTTGTGCAATGTCCAGAAGTGTTAAGAATGATTATGTCACCTCTGAATATGTGAATTTCTGATTATGCACTAACCCTCTAATGAGTTTGTTTTGAGTTTGGTGTGGAGGAAGTTTTCAAGGATCAAGAGAGGAGGATGATACAATATGATCAAGAAGAGTGAAAACTCTAAGCTTGGGGATGCCCCCGTGGTTCATCCCTGCATATTTCAAGAAGACTCAAGCATCTAAGATTGGGGATGCCCAAGGCATCCCCTTCTTCATCGACCACTTATCAGGTCACCTCTAGTGAAACTATATTTTTATTCTGTCACATCTTATGTGCTTTACTTGGAGTGTCTGTATGTTTTTATTTTTGTTTTTGTTTGAATAAAATCGGATCCTAGCATTCTTTGTGTGGGAGAGAGACACGCTCCGCTGTTGCATATGAACACATGTGTTCTTAGCTTTACTCTTAATGTTCATGGCGAAGGTTAAAACTGCTTCGTTCATTGTTATATGGTTGGAAACAGAAAATGCTGCATGTGGTAATTGGTATAATGTCTTGAATAATTTGATACTTGGCAATTGTTGTGCTCAAATAGATCATGTTTAAGCTCTTGCATCATGTACTTTGCACCTATTAATGAAGAAATACCGTAGAGCTTGTTGAAATTTGGTTTGCATGATTGGTCTCTCTAAAGTCTAGATATTTTTTGGTGAGGGTTTGAACAACAAGGAAGACAGTGTAGAGTCTTATAATGCTTGCAATATGTTCTTATGTAAGTTTTGTTGTACCGGTTCATACTTGTGTTTGCTTCAAACAACCTTGCTAGCCTAAGCCTTGTATTGAGAGGGATTTCTTCTCGTGCATCCAAAAACCTTGAGCCAAAAACTATGCCATTTGTGTCCACCATACCTACCTACTACATGGTATTTCTCTGCCATTCCAAAGTAAATTGCTTGAGTGCTACCATTAAATTTCATTCCTTTGTCTTTCCAATATATAGCTCATGGGGAAAATAGCCTTAAAAACTATTGTGGTATTGAATATGTCGCTTATGTATCTTATTTCTTATAAGTTGCTTGTTGAGCGGTAACCATGTTTCTAGGGACGCCATCAACTATTTCACCTTTGTTGAATATCATGTGAGTTGCTATGCATGTTCGTCTTGTCTGAAGTAAGGGAGATTTATCATGATCAAATGGTTTGAGTACGCATATTGTTAGAGAAGAACATTGGGCCGCTAACTAAAGCCATGATCCATGGTGGAAGTTTCAGATTGGACATCAATCCTCAATCTCTTATGAGAATATTATCTGTAGTTGAATGCTTATGCATTAAAGAGGAGTCCATTATCTGTTGTCTATGTTGTCCCGGTATGGATGTCTAAGTTGAGAATAATCAAAAGCGAGAAATCCAATGCGAACTTTCTCCTTAGACCTTTGTACAGGCGGCATAGAGGTACCCCTTTGTGACACTTGGTTGAAACATATGATATGCAATGATAATCCATGTAAATCCAAGCTAATTAGGACAAGGTGCGGGCACTATTGGTAATCTATGCATGAGGCTTGCAACTTATAAGATATCTTATGCATAACACATATGAATTATTACTACCGCTGACAAAATTGTTTCTATGTTTTCAAAATAAAAGCTCTAGCACAAATATAGCAATCCCTGCTTCCCTCTGCGAAAGGCCTATCTTTTACTTTATGTTGAGTCAGTTTACCTACTTCTTTCTATCTTAGAAGCAAACACTTGTGTCAACTGTGTGCATTGATTCCTACATACTTTCTTATTTGCATTCATCATATTACTTTGTGTTGAAAATTATCCATGAGATAAACATGTTGAAGTTGAAAGCAACTGCTGAAACTTATATCTTCCTTTGTGTTGTTTCAAAACTTTCTACTAAGAATCTATTGCTTTATGAGTTAACTCCTATGCAAGTCTTATTGATGCTTTTCTTGAAAGTACTATTCATGAAAAGTCTTTGCTATATGATTCAGATGTTTAAATCATTGTCTTTACCATTGCTTCGAATCACTTCATTCATTACATATGCTTTACAATAGTATTGATCAAGATTATGATAGCATGTCAGTTCAGAAATTATCTTTGTTATCGTTTACCTACTCGAGGGCGAGTAGGAACTAAGCTTGTGGATGCTTGATACGTCTCAAACGTATCTATAATTTATTATGTTCCATGCTAATTTTATGATGATACTCACATGTTTTATACACACTTTATGTCATTATTATGCATTTTCCGGCACTAACCTATTAACGAGATGCCGAAGAGCCAGTTGCTGTTTTCTGTTGTTTTTTGGTTTCAGAAATCTACAAAGGAAATATTCTCGGAATTGGACGAAATCAACGCCCAGGGTCTTATTTTTCCATGGAGCTTCCAGAAGATCGGAGAACATACGAAGTGGGGCCACGAGGGCCCGTACCCATAGGGCGGCGCGGCCAGCATGGGGCCCGCGCCGGCCTATGGTGTGGGGGCCCCGTGCCTCCACCGACGCTGCCCTTCCGCCTACTTATAGCCTTCGTCGCGAAAACCCCTGTACGGAGAGCCACGATACAGAAAACCTTCCAGAGACGCCGCCGCCAATC
This sequence comes from Lolium perenne, assembly GCF_019359855.2. NCBI lineage: Eukaryota > Viridiplantae > Streptophyta > Magnoliopsida > Poales > Poaceae > Lolium > Lolium perenne. The sequence goes on along the minus strand of NC_067246.2, from coordinate 184,840,183 downwards.
CCATCTCGGGGGATTCAGGAGATCCCCTCCGGCACCCTGCCGGAGAGGGGAATCATCTCCCGGAGGACTCTACATCACCATGATCGCCTCCGGACTGATGTGTGAGTAGTTCACCCCTGGACTATGGGTCCATAGCAGTAGCTAGATCGTTGTCTTCTCCTCATTGTGCTATCATGTTAGATCTTGTGAGCTGCCTATCATGATCAAGATCATCTATTTGTAATGCTACATGTTGTGTTTGTTGGGATCCGATGAATATGGAATACTATGTCAAGTTGATTATCAATCTATCATATATGTGTTGTTTATGATCTTGCATGCTCTCTGTTGCTAGTAGAGGCTCTGGCCAAGTTGATACTTGTGACTCCAAGAGGGAGTATTTATGCTCGATAGTGGGTTCATGCCTCCATTAAATCTGGGACAGTGACAAAAAGTTCTAAGGTTGTGGATGTGTTGTTGCCACTAGGGATAAAACATCAATGCTTTGTCTAAGGATATTTGTGTTGATTACATTACGCACCATACTTAATGCAATTGTCTGTTGTTTGCAACTTAATACTGGAAGGGGTGCGGATGCTAACCCGAAGGTGGACTTTTTAGGTATAGATGCATGCTGGATAGCGGTCTATGTACTTTGTCGTAATGCCCAATTAAATCTCACTCTACTCATCATGATATGTATGTGCATTGTTATGCCCTCTTTATTTGTTAATTGCCCAAATGTAATTTGTTCACCCAACATGCTATTTCTTATCGGAGAGACACCACTAGTGAACTGTGGACCCCGGTCCATTCTTTTACATCTGAATACAATCTACTGCAAACATTGTTCTTTACTGTTCTTCGCATACAAACATCATTTTCCACACCATACGATTAATCCTTTGTTTACAGCAAGCCGATGAGATTGACAACCTCATTGTTAAGTCGGGGCAAAGTATTTGGATTGTGTTGTGCAGGTTCCACGTTGGCGCCGGAATACCTGGTGTTGCGCCGCACTACACTCCGTCACCAACGACCTTCACGTGCTCCTTGACTCCTACCGGTTCGATAAACCTTGGTTTCTTACTGAGGGAAACTTGCTGCTGTACGCATCACACCTTCCACTTGGGGTTCCCAACGGACGTGTTCTTTACGCGTCATCAGCAACGTTCGCAGTTCCAAATCCCGGTACAAGGAGTGACAGGTCACGATTCATTACACTCTGCAGAGGTGTGTTGCTTTACCCATAAGAGATCTTAACCTTGGTGCCAACCGGGCAGCTTTCCCGTCCACACTTCCTTGGTGTGAGGCCCGGTATAAGGTCCTAGTCAAATTATACTCCTCCGCGACCTCGCACACCCACCCTTTGTTGCAATTCCGACCTTGGGTCCTCGCCGGTCAGCGTACCCCTATGGATACCTTCCGACCTCGACGACAACCAGGTTCTCGACCTGATTACTTCGCCGGACGTTGCAACCCATCATAGAACGCATTATCGTGGGACTTAGGGCTCCCCAACCACTCCGCTTGTCCCTCAGGATTCAAGTGACTACGGTAAGCGCATCCGTTGATGTACGAGAGGAAGAAGTACAATTGACTACTCCATCCCACTCCAGATCTTATGGTTAACACGAGTTTTACGGCACAAGAATCAGTGGACGACATTGGTTGTTAATCCTAGATGGATACAAATCCTTGCAATGGAACCTCCACCATACTCGTACCATGGTTCCATTGCCCACCACATAGTCATATTCATAGTTATGAAATTAATGTCTTTATTTTCCATGCAAGAGTGATAAGCATAGTACTTTGCAAGTAATTTGGTAAAAATACTCAAAGTAACATGAGCAAGCGATGAACTTCCCTGGTGACTGCAATGTAGTGTAGTTGGATTGTTTGGACTGACCCTGGTCCTCTGTTTCTGAAAGATAGCATCGTTATCTGATAATGGAAATGTTTAAAGATTCAAATATGCATGCTTTCGACTTTTAGGGTTTGGTTCCCCCCTTTCCGGTGCTTTGTTATTTTATGTCGGAGGTGTCGAATAGGAACAATTTATGATTACTCGTTAAGAGTGAAAATATCAACTTGGATTTTACCAAGTTTTGTTTAAGTCCTTTTTAATTTATGAACTTATTTTATCATTAAAAATAGGGTCTTATTTTTAATGATCTTTTATTAATTCCTTTATCTTTGAATTAAATAATGGTTCAAGTTTTATTGTCTCAAAAATTCCATCTCATATTTTTTTATGATAGAGAATAAAATTTTAAGTGGTTTGCATATTTTTCTTTATTTTTTAGAGCTATATTCCATTTATAGAATTTTTCCAAACTTTCTGGTTAAATGAAATTGGGAATTACCCAATTTGCCCCTCAGTCCCACCTGTCAGCCGCCTGAGCTGGTTAGGTTGGACCAGCCCGTTGGGCTCGGTCCAACCGACCCAGTCGCACTCGTCTCCTTCCTCGTCCTAACCCTAACCTCACCTCTCGCTCTCGCGACGCTGAAGTCGCCTCCGCTATCACCGATTAAATCCGGCCGCCTCCGGCCATCACCGGCGACCAGATGGGTCGCATTTGACTCGCTGCTCGACGATGGACACGATGGTCCGCTTCGATTTGATGGTCTCGGCCTCGTCCGCTCGTCTCCGACCCTCCTATGCGCCTAGGGTTTCGGCGTTCGCCGCCACCGCACGCTGGAGATGCCGTGGACTCCCCTCATTGTGCTCCTCTGAGCACTTGGTGCTACGTTGGGGTGCCGTGGTGGTCGCCGTGGCCTGGCTTGGCCAGGCCTGGTGCCGCCGTGTGCCCTGGTGTGCGCCGCCGTGGCCGCCATGGCCGTGTCGACCATCTCCTCCCCGGTATGTGCTCCTCTTCTCTCTCTTGCCTGTACTACCTCTTCTCCTTCCTCTCGATACCCTGGCGCCCATGGCCTTGTGCTACTGCTGCTGCTTGTGTATTGGTTGTTGTTGCTGCTTGCCCTAGCTTGCCATGTTGTTGCTCTGCGGCCATGCCTATGTTGTTTCTTGGCTTGTGCTGCTCATGTGTGCCCTAACCTGCCATGATATTGCTTCTGTGGCCATGCCTAAGCTGCTGCTCTGCTTATGCTGCTGTTCTCTACTTGATGTGCCTGGTTCTATGGAATTCCTATATACTACTGGCTTGCTTATGCATGTATATCTTGTCTGCAGCTATTCCTAAGCTTGTGCTTATGATGTTACCTCTACTGTGGCACTCCTATACTTTCTGATGGGCATGCTGTGATGCTCATGGCTTGCCATGTTGCTCTAATTGCTGATGTTGTTACTGGATTATCATGTGTGTTCATATTTCATGTCCATGGCTTGATTACTGTGAGTAATCCTTGCTTTTAGCAAGGTCCAGTGCTGTTTGTGTGGTGCTCATTGAGCTCTGGTTCATGATAGAGCTCTACTTGGCTTAACTGTTGTCTCTGTGTATCAATTCCTTGATGATATGCTTCTAGATACAATTATAAAGTTGTTTATACAATTTCTGTGATTCAATTGTTAAATAACTGTGCCTATTTCATTAACTGATCCATGTTCTGGTGCTAGGCTAGACTCTAGCACGCTTTAGCATGCTCTAGCATGCTCTAGCAGGCCCTGATGATCTTGTGATCATCAGCTGCTTGTTGGTTGTTTGCTATTTCACTGTATGTGCCTGACTGTTGCTTATCCTTGTACCTGTGTGGCTCATCTCTGGTGCTGGTGCATGCTTTTGCTTGGTAAAGCATCTACTGATGCTTGCAGTGATCCCCTGGATCATTTGCAAGCGTCTAGGCCACTGGTTGCTTGTGTATTTCATTTATCTGTGTTGCTTGGCTAGATTAAATGGATAAATGAGATGAACTGTTATACAGTTATGATTTTTTTAATTGATTGACTTGAGCTAGAGGGATGCCAACCATTGGTTGGGGACCCTAGCTCACTCTGAACCCTTCTGGGTAATGATGTAGTGGTTTGGCTTATCTCTTTTGGGGTTGAGGTGACCCTGACAGCACGTAGTTGCTGTCCTAGGGTAGCTCCCCTTCTATGGCTTGTTGTGGCTTGTGAATGCTTGCTGGTGATCCTATTTGATTACCATAAGATTTTGATGTTGAAAATACTTGCAGAAAACATATATCTCTGCATAACTGATGGTTTTAAATGGGCTAGAGTAGTTTGGGTGTGTATAGGTAAAAGTCTGGGATGGTTTTCTTCCTATTTCCATTTGGAAATATGCTACCACCACTTGTATGGTTGGCATAACCATGGTCTTAGGCTTTGATTGATCCCTGGTTTTTGCCATTCATCTAGTTTGTTCATGATGATGATATACCTCACTCCAGCTCCTAGAAAATGGTGTTGGTGTAGATGTTTGGCTTCTGGATGGTTTTGTGCTTGTCCTGCTCCTCCTGGCTAGCTGGTGCTTGATCTACTCCATGATTTCTTGCTCAACAGCAAGCAGTTCTCTATGGAACTATTTCTGGATGGTTTTGCTGGCTATGTGTTCTTCCTGTTCTTGTGTTCTTACCCTGGTGAAGCTGTTGTCGATGAGCTTCTAGGGTTTGGCTTGGAAAAGGTTATATATGACCCTCTCCTTGCTCTCTTGGTCGACAGCAATGTTGTTTGTGTGTGGTGACTCTCCCCTGGCCTATGTGCTGTTGGGCATGCACTATGCCTTGTGAGCTGCATGTGTGTTCCATGGTTGGAACTTGGGATGTTGGTGGGTCAGCTCGGCTGATCTTTAATATTATCCTCCCAATTCCATGTTTCTTTTGCTAACCTGCCAAGTGGCTTTGCCACTTGGCTTAATGCCATTACTATTTTCAGTTTGTGAATATATATGCAGGGATCAAATGGATGATCAAGAATCTCTCCTTCAATATGTTGATCAAGAAGTTCTTGAAGAATTTAGCTAGTTTCTATTCTTTGTAATTTTTCCTTCTTCTTTTTTCCATCATTCAATTTCTGAAATGTGTATTGTAATATTAAATTCATATGAATATTTTAAAGACAATGCAAATTTATGTGTGATATCAATAAAGCTCAAATTTCTCTAATGAGCTTTTCATATATGTTTGTATTCTTTTATATCCATAATTTTCCAGTTGTTTAATGGATTATTCATTATTGAATTCTAAATTTGACTTAATGAGGTTTCAATTTGAAATTCAAACTTAACTTGTTTGAATTCAATTATGCAACTTAAGTTCAAATGTGAAATGTTCCCCTCTCTTCTCGAAACCCTAAGTTAAGATAAGATAGGTCCAAGTTTATCGCACTCTCGAAACCCTAACCCTATCTGGTGTCGAGAGAGAAACTTGTCCCCCCTAAAGAGGTAGTTTGTAACAAAGCGCGAAATTTCCCCAGATTTTACGATGCAATGCACATCCCTTTCTAAAATCTACCCCGCAATCGTCTCGAATCCTGGGATATTATAGTCTTTTAAGTCATTGTCTCTAGATCTTTACTATTTTCTTCGATGCTAATGTGAAGTTATATAAGACAAACCCAATAAGATTAGATTTAGGCCAATTACAAAATCACACGCAAAATTACTACTCTAGAACGACATGTGAATTCACTTTTTGTTAATTCTGATATTATTGTTAATGAAAGTTTTAGAGCATCTCCAGTCGCGTCCCCCAAACCATCCCCCAAATGGCGCCGGATTGAGCGTTTGAGGGAAGTGTTTTGTTCGTGCCGCGTTTGGGGGACGTCGTGTCCCCCAAACACCGCCCCCAAACATGAAAACACAACCATTTATTAAATATAGCATACAAATAAATATGTTTGCGGAGATTGTTTTCAAATTAAAATACAACAAACAATAAAACAACTAAACAAATAAATAGGGCTAGATCAAGGTGTCGCGGCATTTGCTGATAATCCTTTGATCCTCCACAAATGCTCAACGAGATCAGCTTGAAGTTGCTTGTGAACATTGCTGTCACGGATCTATGCGTGTATGGCGAGGAAATCAGCAAAATCTGCAGGCAACTCATGATCAACCCCCGCAAGAGGGCCCTAACACTCGTAGGGCAATCATCTCGTCGTCGCTATCCACGTCTGAAGCAAAATCAATGGTTAAAATTGCGCCGCGGCAGACGAGGCAACGAACAGCGGCCAATCGCGCGTACCTGACCAGTCGTCGAGCACCTTGTGTGCGGGGAGGTGGGGCGGATTTGACGCCGCGTTCTGGGACGCACTGGCGAAGCGGCGACGGCGGAACGACCGACGAGAGTGCCAGCCACGATGACGGTGCCGACTCTCAGAAGAGATCAATCATCGAAATGGCCGACGAATCCAGCGGCGGCGGAGGGGTGGGAGGCGCGGGGGGGGAAGGAGCGACCAGAAAAAAGACGCGAACCAATGGTTTATGAAAATAATCGCCGACATGTGGAAGCCTGCCTCGCTTTTCGTTGTGTCCGGCGTGCTCAGAGCATCCCCTGTGGGGATTGGATGCGTCTGTGGGGATTGGAGGCGACAAGAAGCTGATCTCGATGGCACGTTCAACATCGTCAACATCATCGGTGGCAAGAAACGCGATGGGCGGAGGTAAACAGATCAAAACTGGTCTCGTTGATTTTGTTCCTCACCCTCCCGCCCGTATGGATGCATATACCTATCTGGAGGAGCCAATGGAGATGACGTTCGGGAGCTTCCACTTCCGCATCGGGAGAGAAGGATCACATGGCCTAGCGGCACCAATTTTTTTGGGACCGTTAGCGGTTGATTCCGATTTCTCGGGATCATCGTCATCAATCGAGTCAGGCGACGAGAGGGCCTCACCGCCAAGCTACGTCAAGCCCGCCACTGGCGGAGAACTCGCCGATCTACTCGGCAACATGTCTTTCGGGTCGTTCACGGATTCCGATCTGGACAGCGACTTGGAGAGCATCGATAGTTTCGACTTCATCGACATATCTACTTCTATTCGGGAGGTCTTTGCCGATCGTTATGACGGTGTCACCGACTCCGAAGGTGAAAACACAATGAAAAAATATCATCAAGTCTATGCAATTGGCGATTCAAGTCGCCGGGAGGATGAAGCATCAGAGGCTTTCAATGATTTGGGAAATCCATACATCGATCCCGCTGATCTCACGCGAGGATTGGGAAGCAAGTACGTCAGGCCCACACCGCGCGAGAAATTACAACTTCCGCATGTAGCCTGGGACAGAGCAGCAAGGGCCATGAATGGCACGGAGCCGATGACCACTACAGCTACATTACAAGAGATGCAAGCGTATCAATATAGACTCGCTCGTGCCAAACGGGAGATAGAAAAATAAAAAGTTATACTGGAGCAGAGAAAAGCTGCAGCCTCAGCGTCGAGTAGGCGCAGAGCCAACTTGAGCCAACACTCGGGAACCTCGGGAGTTAGTCATCGAGCAGCACGTGCGAGAGGAAGATCTCGGATAGCTCATGTGCCTGAGCATGAAAGAGAGAACTTGATACAGAATCTCGACATGTGCTTTATGTCGATAGATACAAGAGGGCACATCATCCCCAAAACACCGGAAGCAGGATATATGGCGACACATGCTTTCATATTGGCATCTAAGCCACCTGCAAGAGACCCCAGGGAAGCATTGTATAACATGGCCATGGAAGGAGTGGGAGTCATGGGGATGGCAATACGAGGAGCAAGTGCGCAGCAACCCGAGAGCACACCAAGGCAAAATAATCCTCAACCTACTTCGGCAGCGCGAGATCCTCCTCGAGCTGGGGACCCAAGAGACACGGCGATACAAGCTCAAGTCGATAGAGCACGACATCAAAAAAGAGAACGTCGACAATCACTCGAAGTCGACAAAGAGGATATGTGCGGGCTCCCTTGTTTCACTCGACGAGTCCGCAAAACTCGAGTTCCTTCCGGGTTTAAGTTACCCGACAAATACAAAAAGTTCGATGACTTGAAAGATCCAGAGGATTGGCTGGTATATTACCTGGAAACGGTGAAGTTAACAGGTGGAACTCGAGCTACTACCATGCAGAGCATCCAGGTTCACCTCAGCGGAGCCGCAAGATCATGGATAAAAAAGCTACCAGAAGGATCCATCGACAGCTGGGAGACCTTCGAGGACCTGTTCATAAAAAACTTCTGCTTAACGTGCAAGAAAATGTGTCAATAGAGGTGTTGATGGCATGCAAACCGAAGTATGATGAACCAATGAGGATGTACATCCAGCGATGGAACATCATAAAAAAATTCGGCAGAAAACATATCTAACGAAAGAGCAATCGATGCATTTGTCGCGGGGATCCGAAGAAGAGACTTAATCGAGGATTTGGGCAGATCCAGGCCACGAACAATAGCAGATCTCATGGAGATAGCAAATCACTGGATGGATGGTGAAGATGTTGTTCATAATAAACGACTCATATCACCCGAAGAAGATCGCAACAGGAACAACAACCAAAATAGGCGACGATATACTCGTCAGTACTCAGATTACGACGATCCCACCCAAGGGGTGGCGGCTGGCTTCCGAGGAAACAGTGGAGGAAATCATCAGGATGATTATCAGAGAGACAACGAGCAGCGCAATGATCATCAAGATGCGCCAAGCTCCAGCAGACAAAATAATCGGCCAAGGTTCCCGAGGCCATACAATATATGACCCGCAGATCTTCTGAACGGGCCATGCCAGATGCATTTTTTCCTCGACAGTGACGGAAAAATACAGTCAGGGCACCTTCAGAAGGACTGCCGAACATTCCTAGCTCTGCATAGATATGTGGAGCACACAAATGCAGAACCAGCAAACAGGGGACCAAGGAGTGAGGTTCACCTGCCACATCCACCCGCAATTACTAATGAAAATCAACATTAGTTGCAATTGGCGGCAGCTCCAACAAACCCATGTCCTTACATTGACACAATAGGAGCAGTGTCGATGATTCAGAAGGGGAGACCCTCGAATAGGACGCATAAGGTAATTTCGCGACAGGTATATGGTACATCCATTTTGCATCACTATTTTATATCATAATTTACTGTTATTCATTGATATATTTCATATTTAGAGATGATACTTATGTTATTTCACCGGTTTTGCATGTTTCATGATTATTGGAGATTTACTCACTGGAGTCAGGATTCTGCTGGAAAAAGCACCGTCAGGATACAATATTTCTGAAGATCAACAATTGACGGAAAATATACCGAAGCTCTTATTTTTCCAGAAGACGGAGCCAGCCAAAAGGGGAGGCCGAGGAGGGCCGCCATGGGCCCTCCCCATAGGCCGGCGCGCCGCCACGTGGGGAGGGGGCCCACGACCCCCCTCGGCCATCTCCCTTTCGCGTACTTCATCTACCCAAAACCCTAAGGTGCAAGGGATCATCGAGAATAGACACAGCCGCCTCTGCGGGGCGGAAAACACCAGAGACAAAAGAGCTCTCCGGCAGGCTGAAATCCGCTGGGGAAATTCCCTCCCGGAGGGGGAAATCGTCGCCATCGTCACCATCATCGAGCTGGACTTCATTGGGATCATCATCATCATCTCCACCACCGACATCGTCATCTCCACCGCTGCACCTCGTCTCCGCTGTAACATCTAGGGTTGAATCTTGATTATTTCATAGGGGAAACTCTCCCGGTGTTGATTACTCCTTGTTATTGATGCTATTGAGTGAAACCGTTGAACCAAGGTTTATGTTCAGATTGTTACTCATCATCATATCACCTCTGATCATGTTCCATATGATGTCTTATGAGTAGTTCGTTTAGTTCTTGAGGACATGGGTGAAGTCTAAATGTTAGTAGTGAACTATGTTGAGTAATATTTAATGGTTTGATATTTAAGTTGTGGTGTTATTCTTCTAGTGGTGTCATGTGAACGTCGACTACATGATACTTCACCTTTATGGGCCTAGGGGGAATGCATCTTGTATTCGTTTGCTAATTGTGGGGTTGCCGGAGTGACAGCAACCTGAACCCCCGTTGGTATATCGATGCATGAGGGATAGCAGGATCTCAGAGTTTAAGGCTGTGGTTAGATTGATCTTAATTACTTTCTTGTATTTGCGGATGCTTGCAAGGGGTTTAATCACAAGTATGTATTAGTCCTAGGAAGGGCGGTGCATTAGCATAGGTTCACCCACACAACACTTATCAAAACAATGAAGATTAATCAACTATATGAAGCAAAAGCACTAGACTAAATCCCCGTGTGTCCTCAAGAACGTTTGGTCATCATAAGTAAACAAACCGGCTTGTCCTTTGTGCTAAAAAGGATTGGGCCACTCGCTGCAATTATTACTCTCGCATTTTACTTACTTGTATTTTATTTATCTGCTATATCAAAACCCCCTGAATACTTGTCTGTGAGCATTTATAGTGAATCCTTCATCAAAACTGCTTGTCAACACCTTCTGCTCCTCGTTGGGTTCGACACTCATATTTATCGAAAGTACTACGATACACCCCCTATACTTGTGGGTCATCAAGACTATTTTCTGGCGCCGTTGCTGGGGAGTGAAGCGCTATTGGTAAGTGGAATTGGTAAGGAAAACTTTTACTATACGTGTTGTTTTTATTTCTGCCTGCTGCTATAATTCATTATGGAGAGATCTTCTCTTGAATTCCTATTTGGGAAATCTACTACTACTGCAAAGGTAGTGGATGAGGCGCCAGGTGAGAAAGAGGTTCCATATAAAATACCTATGAAAATTATTGAACGTGTTGTGGATAACCGCTATGAAGGGGATGGAATTGTCCATCCTGGAGATCATTTACTGTTTTTACATGAATTATGCGGGTTATTCAAGTGTGCAGGTATTTCTATGGATGAAGTTAGGAAGAAACTATTCTCTATGTCGCTGTCTGGTAAAGCGGCGCATTGGTATAAATTGCTGAAGAATGGGAATTCTCTCGATTGGAAGGATATTGTGCCTCTATTTTATTCTAAATTCTATCCTCCAAGTGAAATTCATAAAGACCGAAACCGCATATATAATTTTTGGCTTCATGATGGAGAAAGTATTGCCCAAGCATGGGGGATATTGAAGTCTTGAATGCTCAAATGCCCCATTCATGAGCTTCCTGGTAATATCATCATTGATAATTTCTATGCAAGACTTTCTTTTCAAGATAAAACCTTGCTGGATACTACTTTTCTGGATCATTCACACGCAACAAAGAAGAGTTTAAATGGGACCTTCTTGATCGGATTCAGGAGAATACTGAAGGATGGGAGAAAGACAAAGATAGAGAGTCAGGTATAAATTATGATTATGAATGCATTGAAACTTTTATGGATACTGATAAATTTCATAATATGAGTGCTACCTATGGTCTTGACTCTCAAGTGGTTGCAAATTTTTATAAAGCTTTTGCCTCTCATTTTGAATTGCCTAGGAAGAATTTTAATAAGTATCATGAACCCTACAAAGATAAAACTGATTCACCTACAGGTAAATGTATAGAAGTTAAAACCGTTGATCACATTCTTCTTGAAGCTTATATTGAGAAAACCCCTTTTCCTGCTAGAATGAAGGAGTATTCCGTTATAACTAGTGTGGTTAACAAAAGTGCAAAGAAACCTATAGAACCTGAGGAACAAATAAATGTTGAACCTGCTGTTGCAATAGTTAAAGACCTTGTGACTGAAAATGTAGAAGATGGTCACATCATTTTCTGTGAAGATGCTTCTAATATTGTTTCACATCCTAGTAAATCTAGGAAAGCTAGTGTTCCTATGCTCTCTGTTAGAATTGGTGATCATTGTTATTATGGTTTATGCGATATTGGTGCAAGTATTAGTGCCATTCCTTATGAGCTTTACAAGGAAATCATGCATGAAATTGGTTCTTGTGAACTTGAAGATATATATGTGGTTATTCGGCTAGCTAATAGAGAAACTATCTCTCCTATTGGTATTATTCGAGATGTGGAAGTTCTATGTGGTAAGATTAAATATCCTGCTGACTTTTTGGTACTTGGTTTTGCTGCTAGTAAGACTTGTCCTATCATTTTTGGTAGACCTTTTCTAAATACTTGTGGAGCTATTATAGATTGCAAGAAAGAGAAAATTGTGACTAAATTTGCTGGTGAATCTTATGAGTTTAATTTCTCTAAATTTGCCAAAGTTCCTCATGAAGCTGAATTGCCTAATAATGATTTTAGAGTTGGACAGCTTGCATCTATTGCTCTTGCTCCTAGTAATCCTTTGCAGCAACATTTGGAGGATCATGAGAGTGAAGTCTTTAGGGAAGAAAGGAATGAGCTTGATGAAATTTTCCTTCGTCAACCTATTCTTAAACATGACTTATCGGTTGAAGATCTAGGTACAACACCACCGCCAAAGGAAGATCCTGTTGTTGATTTGAAACCGTTGCCTGATAATCTTAAGTATGCTTATATTGATGATAATAAAACATATCCTGTTATTATTAGTGCTAAGCTTTCAGATTTTGAGGAAGAAAGATTATTGGAAATATTGAAGAAACACCGAGGAGCTATTGGCTACACTCTTGATGACTTGAAGGGGATTTCTCCCTCTATTTGCCAACATGCCATCAACATGGAAGATGATGCAAAGCATGTTGTTGAACATCAGCGTCGTCTAATTCCTAAGATGAAGGATGTGGTAAGGAACGAGGTATTAAAACTTCTTGAAGCTGGTATTATATATCCTATTGCTGATAGTAGATGGGTTAGTCCTGTGCATTGTGTTCCTAAGAAAGGAGGAATAACTGTTGTACCTAATGATAATGATGAGCTCATCCCTCAAAGGGTAGTTGTATGGTATAGAATGTGCATTGATCTTTGAAAAGTTAATAAAGTTACTAAGAAAGATCATTACCCTTTACCTTTTATTGATCAAATGCTAGAAAGATTATCTAAAAATACTCATTTCTATCTTCTTGATGGTTATTCTGGGTTTTCACAAATTGCTGTTAGAACTAAAGATCAAGAGAAAACCACTTTCACTTGTCCCTATGGAACTTATGCTTATAGGCGTATGCCTTTTGGTTTATGTAATGCTCCTGCTACTTTTCAAAGATGGATGTCTGCTATTTTTCATGGCTTTTGTGAAAAGATTGTAGAGGTATTCAGGGATGATTTTTCTGTCTATGGGAATTCTTTTGATAATTGTCTGCGAAACCTTGATAAAGTTATGCAGAGATGTGAAGAAACTAACCTTGTTCTTAATTGGGAGAAATGTCACTTTATGGTTAATGAAGGAATTGTATTGGGACATAAAATTTCTGAGAGAGGTGTTGAAGTTGATAGAGCTAAAGTTGAAGCAATTGAGAAGATGCCCTATCCTAGGGATGTTAAAGGTATTCGTAGTGTTCTTGGTCATGCTGGGTTTTATAGGAGATTTATTAAAGATTTCTCTAAGATTTCAAAGCTTCTTACTAATCTTCTTCAAAAAGACGTACCTTTTGTTTTTGATGATGATTGTAAGGAAGCTTTTGAAAATCTAAAGAAAGCCTTGACAACTGATCCTGTAGTTGAACCTCCTGATTGGAATTTACCTTTTGAAATTATGTGTGATGCTAGTGATTTTGATGTAGGTGCTGTTCTTGGACAGCGAGTAGATAAAAAATTGAATGTTATTCATTATGCTAGTAAAACTCTTGATGCTGCTCAAAGAAATTATGCTACAACTGAAAAAGAATTATTAGCTGTAGTTTTTGCTTGTGACAAGTTTAGATCTTATATTGTTGATTCAAAAGTCACAATTCATACTGATCATGCTGCAATTAGGTATCTTATGGAAAAGAAAGATGCTAAGCCAAGACTTATTAGATGGGTGCTTCTTTTGCAAGAATTTGATTTACATATTGTAGATAGGAAAGGTGCTGATAATCCTGTTGCAGATAATTTGTCTAGATTGGGAAATATTGCTTATGATCCTGTTCCTGTTAATGATAGTTTTCCAAATGAACAATTGGCTGTAATAAAGGAGAGCTCGCGAGATAGTCCTTGGTATGCTGATTATGCTAACTTTATTGTTTCCAAGTACTTGCCTCCAACCTTTTCAGCTCAGCAAAGGAGGAAATTCTTTTATGACTTGAGGCATTATTTTTGGGATGACCCACACTTATATAAAGAAGGAGTGGATGGTATTATGCGAAGATGTGTCCCCGAATATGAACAACAAGAGATATTGAGTAAGTGTCATGGTAGTGTTTATGGAGGACATCACACCGGAGATAGAATCGCGCAAAAGGTTCTATAGTCAGGTTTTTATTGGCCAACTCTCTTTAAAGATGCAAGAAAGTTTATTTTATCTTGTGATGAATGTCAAAGGGTTGGTAATATCTCTAGACGCAATGAAATGCCTGTGAATTATACTCTTGTTATTGAACCATTTGATTGTTGGGGATTTGACTTCATGGGTCCTTTCCCTTCTTCAGAAGGTAACACTCATATACTTGTTGCTGTTGATTATGTTACTAAATGGGTGGAAGCCATACCCACAAAAAGTGTTGATGGTGAGACCTCTTTAAAAATGCTTTTAGATGTTATTTTTCCTAGGTTTGGAGTACCTAGATATCTTATGACTGATGGAGGTTCTCATTTTATTCATGGTGGTTTTAGAAAAACTCTTGCTAAATATGGTAGTAATCATAGGATTGCTTCCGCTTATCATCCTCAAACTAGTGGGCAAGTAGAATTATCAAATAGAGAAATTAAATCTATCTTGCAAAAGACTGTTAATAAATCTAGGAAAAATTGGCTAGTAAGTTGAAGGAAGCACTATGGGCTTATAGAACTGCTTATAAATCCTATGGGTATGTCTCCTTATAAAATGGTTTATGGAAAAGCTTGTCATTTACCTTTAGAACTAGAGCACAAAGCTTATTGGGCTGTAAGAGAACTTAATAAAGATCCTAAACTTGCCGGTAAGAAAAGGTTGCTACAATTGAGTTCTCTAGATGAGTGGAGAAGTGAAGCTTATGAAAATGCTAAACTTTTTAAGGAGAAAGTTAAGAAATGCCATGATAGAAGAATTATCAAAAGAGAATTTAATGTTGGAGATAAAGTCCTATTGTATCGGCCTCGTCTCAGATTTTTTGCAGGGAAATTACTCTCAAAATGGGAAGGGCCATATGTCATTATGGAGGTATATCATTCAGGGGCAATAAAAATTGGTTCTCTGAAAGGTGATGCCACACAAGTGGTGAATGGACAAAGATTTAAGCATTATATTTCTGGAGATTCCTATAATGAAGATGTTGATGTTATTCGAGTGGTGACTCCGGAAGCTTTCATCAAAGATCAAATTGATAGTTCTGCAGAGTTCGACTTCGAATAGGTAACAGTTCTGGTAATAAAAAGTCTGTGTTTAACTTTCCGAACAATGTTTTTTTTTCTATTTTTAGAAAATATGAAAAATTACGAGATCGAACCGGAGCGGAGGAGATGCATGAGGGCGTGTCCCCACGTGGGGGCGCGGGCCCCACCCTGGCCGCGCCGCCCTATGGGGAT
The DNA here is from genome assembly GCF_019359855.2 of Lolium perenne. NCBI lineage: Eukaryota > Viridiplantae > Streptophyta > Magnoliopsida > Poales > Poaceae > Lolium > Lolium perenne. Next base: position 184,824,746 of record NC_067246.2, on the reverse strand, counting down.
GGCCCCTCGGAGTCCATTTTCCACTCTGGTTCGACCTGGTACTTTCCTTCGGTCGTGAATTTTTTTGCTATATAATCCCCCGGACCCCACGAGGTCCGTATATCATTTTCTCGTCGTGTTTTGTTTCGAGCTATTTTCTGCCAGGATCTGTTTTTGATCTAGAAGCATCATGGTCTCTAACAACAAGGGCAAGGGGCCTTTTGAGGAAGATATTCAAGACCCCGAGTTGAAAGAAGAAGTCGAGAGTGAAGGTGAAGGAGAAGTGTAGGAAGACCCGCGTGTATACTCGCGTGCCACCGTCGCAAGCATCGGGGTGGTGGCAAACCCGTTCAACCCCAAGAGAAGCGCACGAATTAGCACCGGAGGAAAAGTCCCACGTCGCTTCCTAGCTCCAAGGACATCTCCTCCAGGCATCGACAACCCCTTCTACACTCTAATTCATAATAGTAAAATTGAAAGGATTCCCAAGGCAGTATTGCCTAGTAGTTGGGATATGGATCGTTCTAACACTGCAGGAAGGATGAAACCTGAAGCTGAGGAGTGGGGAAATAACTCTAAGAGTTGGGACTCATCGTCTGATATACTTCTTAACCGCGTCGAGCACAACTCGGAGCTGATCTGCAACCTCACTTACGAGATTGATGAGCTAAAGGAGCTGACACGCGTACAGCACGCGACCGTTGGGAACCCCAAGTGGAAGGTGTGATGCGTACAGCAGTAAGTTTCCCTCAGTTAGAAACCAAGGTTTATCGAACCAGTAGGAGTCAAGAAGCACGTTGAAGGTTGATGGCAGCGAGATGTAGTGCGGCGCAACACCAGGGATTCCGGCGCCAACGTGGAACCTGCACAACACAAACCAAGTACTTTGCCCCAACGAAACAGCGAGGTTGTCAATCTCACCGGCTTGCTGTAACAAAGGATTAGATGTATAGTGTGGATGATGATTGTTTGCAGAAAAACAGAGAACAAGATTGCAAGAGATTGTATTTCAGTATAGAGAATTGGACCGGGGTCCACAGTTCACTAGAGGTGTCTCTCCCATAAGATAAATAGCATGTTGGGTGAACAAATTACAGTTGGGCAATTGACAAATAAAGAGGGCATGACCATGCACATACATATTATGATGAGTATAGTGAGATTTAATTGGGCATTACGACAAAGTACATAGACCGCTATCCAGCATGCATCTATGCCTAAAAAGTCCACCTTCAGGTTATCATCCGAACCCCCTCCAGTATTAAGTTGCTAACAACAGACAATTGCATTAAGTATTGCGCGTAATGTAATCAGTAACTACATCCTCGAACATAGCACCAATGTTTTATCCCTAGTGGCAACAGCACATCCATAATCTTAGAGGTTTCTCTCACTCCCCCAGATTCACGGAGACATGAACCCACTATCGAGCATAAATACTCCCTCTTGGAGTTACTAGCATCAACTTGGCCAGAGCATCTACTAATAACGGAGAGCATGCAAGATCATAAACAACACATAGACATGAATTGATAATCAACATAACATAGTATTCTCTATTCATCGGATCCCAACAAACACAACATATAGAATTACAGATAGATGATCTTGATCATGTTCGGCAGCTCACAAGATCCGACAATTAAGCATAATGGGGAGAAGACAACCATCTAGCTACTGCTATGGACCCATAGTCCAGGGGTAGACTACTCACACATCACTCCGGAGGCGACCATGGCGGCGTAGAGTCCCCCGGGAGATGATTCCCCTCTCCGGCAGGGTGCCGGAGGCGATCTCCTGAATCCCCCGAGATGGGATTGGCGGCGGCGGCGTCTCTGGAAGTTTTTCCGTATCGTGGCTCTCGGTACTGGGGGTTTCGCGATGAAGGCTATTTGTAGGAGGAAGGGCAGGTCAGGGGGCCACACGAGGGGCCCACACTACAGGTCGGCGCGGCCAAGACCTGGGCCGCGCCGCCCTAGGGTGTGGCCACCTCGTGGCCCCACTTCGTCTCCTCTTTGGTCTTCTGGAAGCTTCGTGGCAAAATAGGACCCTGGGCGTTGATTTCGTCCAATTCCGAGAATATTTCCTTACTAGGATTTCTGAAACCAAAAACAGCAGAAACAAAGAATCGGCACTTCGGCATCTTGTTAATAGGTTAGTTCCAGAAAATGCACGAATATGACATAAAGTGTGCATAAAACATGTAGATATCATCAATAATGTGGCATGGATCATAAGAAATTATCGATACGTCGGAGACGTATCAGCATCCCCAAGCTTAGTTTCTGCTCGTCCCGAGCAGGTAAACGATAAACAAAGATAATTTCTGGAGTGACATGCCATCATAACCTTGATCATACTATTTGTAAAGCATATGTAGTGAATGCAGCGATCAAAACAATGTATATGACATGAATAAACAAGTGAATCATATAGCAAAGACTTTTCATGAATAGTACTTCAAGACAAGCATCAATAAGTCTTGCATAAGAGTTAACTCATAAAGCAATAATTCAAAGTAAAGGCATTGAAGCAACACAAAGGAAGATTAAGTTTCAGCGGTTGCTTTCAACTTGTAACATGTATATCTCATGGGTATTGTCAACATAGAGTAATATAACAAGTGCAATATGCAAGTATGTAGGAATCAATGCACAGTTCACACAAGTGTTTGCTTCTTGAGATGGAGAGAAATAGGTGAACTGACTCAACAATAAAAGTAAAAGAATGCTCCTTCGAAGAGGAAAGCATCGATTGCTATATTTGTGCTAGAGCTTTGATTTTGAAAACAAGAAACAATTTTGTCAACGGTAGTAATAAAGCATATGTATCATGTAAATTATATCTTACAAGTTGCAAGCCTCATGCATAGTATACTAATAGTGCCCGCACCTTGTCCTAATTAGCTTGGACTACCGGGATCATCGCAATGCACATGTTTTAACCAAGTGTCACAAAGGGGTACCTCTATGCCGCCTGTACAAAGGTCTAAGGAGAAAGCTCGCATCGGATTTCTCGCTATTGATTATTCTCAACTTAGACATCCATACCAGGACAACATAGACAACAGATAATGGACTCCTCTTTTATGCATAAGCATGTAACAACAATTAATTTTCTCATATGAGATTGAGGATATTGTTCAAAACTGAAACTTCCACCATGGATCATGGCTTTAGTTAGCGGCCCAATGTTCTTCTCTAACAATATGCATGCGCTAACCATAAGGTGGTAGATCGCTCTTACTTCAGACAAGACAAACATGCATAGCAACTCACATGAAATTCAACAAAGAGTAGTTGATGGCGTCCCCAGTGAACAAGGTTATCGCACAACGAGCAACTTAATAAGTGATAAAGTGCATAAGTACATATTCAATACCACAATAGTTTTTAAGCTATTTGTCCCATGAGCTATATATTGTAAAGGTGGAGAATGGAAATTTAAAGGTAGCACTCAAGCAATTTACTTTGGAATGGCGGAGAAATACCATGTACTAGGTAGGTATGGTGGACACAAATGGCATAGTGGTTGGCTCAAGTATTTTGGATGCATGAGAAGTAATCCCTCTCGATACAAGGTTTAGGCTAGCAAGGTTATTTGAAACAAACACAAGAATGAAGCGGTGCAGCAAAACTCACATAAAAGACATATTGAAAACATTATAAGACTCTACACCGTCTTCCTTGTTGTTCAAACTCAATACTAGAAATTATCTAGACTTTAGAGAAACCAAATATGCAAACCAAATTTTAGCATGCTCTATGTATTTCTTCATTAATGGGTGCAAAGTATATGATGCAAGAGCTTAAACATGAGCACAACAATTGCCAAGTATCACATTATCCAAGACATTTTAGCAATTACTACATGTATCATTTTCCAATTCCAACCATATAACAATTTAACGAAGAAGAAACTTCGCCATGAATACTATGAGTAGAACCTAAGGACATACTTGTCCATATGCTACAGCGGAGCGTGTCTCTCTCCCACAAGTGAATGCTAGGATCCATTTTATTCAAACAAAACAAAAACAAAACAAACCGACGCTCCAAGCAAAGCACATAAGCTGTGATGGAATAAAAATATAGTTTCAGGGGAGGAACCTGATAATGTTGTCGATGAAGAAGGGGATGCCTTGGGCATCCCCAAGCTTAGACGCTTGAGTCTTCTTGATATATGCAGGGGTGAACCACCGGGGCATCCCCAAGCTTAGAGCTTTCACTCTCCTTGATCATGTTGTATCATCTCCCTCTCTTGATCCTTGAAAACTTCCTCCACACCAAACTTAGAACAACTCATTAGAGGGTTAGTGCACAATCAAAATATACATGTTCAGAGGTGACATAATCATTCTTAACACTTCTGGACATTGCACAAAGCTACTGAAAGTCAATGGAATCGAAATATCCATCGAACAGAACAAAACTGGCAATGCGAAATAAAAGGCAAAATCTGTCAAAACAGAACAGTTCGTATTGACGAATTTTATCGAGGTACCAGACTTGCTCAAATGAAAATGCTCAAATTGAATGAAAGTTGCGTACATATCTGAGGATCACTCACGTAAATTGGCATAATTTTCTGAGTTACCTACAGAGAATTTTGCCCAGATTCGTGACAGAAAAGAAATCTGTTTCTGCGCAGTAATCCAAATCTAGTATGAACTTTACTATCAACGACTTTACTTGGCACAACAAAACACTAAACTAAGATAAGGAGAGGTTGCTACAGTAGTAAAAAACTTCCAAGACACAAAATAAAAACAAAGTACTGTAGTAAAAACACATGGGTTGTCTCCCATAAGCGCTTTTCTTTAACGCCTTTCAGCTAGGCGCAGAAAGTGTGTATCAAGTATTATCAAGAGACGATGTGTTGTTATCACAAGCTCCCCCATCCGTAGTGGTACTAAGGGCTTTGTCAATTTTAGGCCTATAATAATATTTCTTTGGTTTAGGCACTTTAGAGACATACATAAACTTTTGCTCCTTACCCACATAAGCTTTCTCCTTATATTTAAGAGAAGAAAATGTTGAACCCAAGGTTCCCATAGCTTTTTCAAGTTCGCCAATCCTATTGGTTTGATCATCATGGACAACACAAGTTCCTAGGACACTAATTCTTTCATCAATTCCTCCTAAGGATTTATCAAGTTCATCAGTTTTATCAAGTAACATTTCCAATTTAGTTTCAACACTTGGAAAAATTTTCTCTATGGTTTCCAATTTTTTCATAACATCTTCGAGAGAGATTTCAGTTTTAACTTCATCAACAGGGGGTATCCCAAATAGACTCTCAATAATGCAACTAGCTTCTAATGCAGGAGTACTTAGGAAGTTACCTTTCGCGAGACTATCAAGAACATACCTATTCCAGCTAGAGATACCAACATAAAAATTCCTGAGTAGGATAGTGGTGGAGTGTTTCTTAGTGCACCTATTATGGTCATCACTAATTCTATACCAAGCATCTCTTAAACATTCTCCCCCTCGTTGCTTAAACGTACGAACTTCAACTTCAGGATTACTCATTTTAGAAGTAGTAAATAAAACAAACTAGATAAAGTAAATGCAAGTAACTATTTTTTGTGTGTTTTTGATATAGCAAACAAGATAGCAAATAAAGTAAAACTAGCAACTAATTTTTTTGTATTTTGATTTAGTGCAGCAAACAAAGTAGTAAATAAAACTAAGCAAGACAAAAACAAAGTAAAGAGATTGGGATGTGGAGACTCCCCTTGCAGCGTGTCTTGATCTCCCCGGCAACGGCGCCAGAAATTTAGCTTGACACGCGTACAGCACGCGACCGTTGGGAACCCCAAGTGGAAGGTGTGATGCGTACAGCAGTAAGTTTCCCTCAGTTAGAAACCAAGGTTTATCGAACCAGTAGGAGTCAAGAAGAACGTTGAAAGTTGATGGCGGCGAGATGTAGTGCGGCGCAACACCAGGGATTCCGGCGCCAACGTGGAACCTGCACAACACAAACCAAGTACATTGCCCCAACGAAACAGCGAGGTTGTCAATCTCACCAGCTTGCTGTAACAAAGGATTAGATATATAGTGTGGATGATGATTGTTTGCAGAAAACAGTAGAACAGTATTGCAGTAGATTGTATTTCAGTATAGAGAATTGGACCGGAGTCCACAGTTCACTAGAGGTGTCTCTCCCATAAGATAAACAGCATGTTGGGTGAACAAATTACAGTTTGGCAATTGAAAAATAAAGAGGGCATGACCATGCACATACATATTATGATGAGTATAGTGAGATTTAATTGGGCATTACGACAAAGTACATAGACCGCTATCCAGCATGCATCTATGCCTAAAAAGTCCACCTTCAGGTTATCATCCGAACCCCCTCCAGTATTAAGTTGCTAACAACAGACAATTGCATTAAGTATTGCGCGTAATGTAATCAGTAACTACATCCTCGAACATAGCACCAATGTTTTATCCCTAGTGGCAACAGCACATCCATAATCTTAGAGGTTTCTCTCACTCCCCCAGATTCACGGAGACATGAACCCACTATCAAGCATAAATACTCCCACTTGGAGTTACTAGCATCAACTTGGCCAGAGCATCTACTAATAACGGAGAGCATGCAAGATCATAAACAACACATAGACATGAATTGATAATCAACATAACATAGTATTCTCTATTCATCGGATCCCAACAAACACAACATATAGAATTACAGATAGATGATCTTGATCATGTTCGACAGCTCACAAGATCCGACAATTAAGCATAATGGGGAGAAGACAACCATCTAGCTACTGCTATGGACCCATAGTCCAGGGGTAGACTACTCACACATCACTCCGGAGGCGACCATGGCGGCGTAGAGTCCTCCGGGAGATGATTCCCCTCTCCGGCAGGGTGCCGGAGGCGATCTCCTGAATCCCCCGAGATGGGATTGGCGGCGGCGTCTCTGGAAGGTTTTCCGTATCGTGGCTCTCGGTCCGGGGGGTTTCGCGACGAAGGCTATTTGTAGGCGGAAGGGCCGGTCAGGGGGCCACACGAGGGCCCACTACAGGTCGGCGCGGCCAAGACCTGGGCCGCGCCGCCCTAGGGTGTGGCCACCTCGTGGCCCCACTTCGTCTCCTCTTCGGTCTTCTGGAAGCTTCGTGGCAAAATAGGACCCTGGGCGTTGATTTCGTCCAATTCCGAGAATATTTCCTTACTAGGATTTCTGAAACCAAAAACAGCAGAAAACAGCAACTGGCACTTCGGCATCTTGTTAATAGGTTAGTTCCAGAAAATGCATGAATATGACATAAAGTGTGCATAAAACATGTAGATATCATCAATAATGTGGCATGGATCATAAGAAATTATCGATACGTCGGAGACGTATCAGGAGCTTGTTAAGAAGCTTATCAAGAATTCACCATCACCACCGAAGGAGTAATTCATCATTGGTATTGGCACCCTCTTGGTTTGTTCCAAGCTTGGGGGAGTGCCGCGGTATCACATCATCACTATCTTTTACCTTTTTACTATCAAGTAGTGTCATATCATGACTAGGGAAGTTATTATATAAGATGGTTGCAGTGTGGAAGTATCTCTCTTTTAGTTGGTTATCTATGTATCCCTTGCTGTGAGTTATCGTTATGGAATATTAATGAGAAGTTCTATCATTTACATTTTGCACACCTTATTTTAGTTTGCAATTTCTGTTATGTGATTGATCTTGTTGTTAGTATTGGTATCACTTTAGGAGCATTAAGTAAATCTATTTGGTTTTGGCAAACTTAGCATTGGTCAATAGCAACAATACTTTGAGGTTTAAGTAGAAAAGAGGGAAATACATGTAGATATATGATTTCATTATCTTTCTTTCTTGTTAGCTAATGAGCTTAGTATTCTGAAGTTAAAATTATTTGTGCTTACAAGGAAGATGCATGATTGTTTCTATCACATGTATATTTGTTTGTTTCCCTCAACTCTTATGCTTGCTAACCAACCTTGCTAGCCAAAGACCTATACTGAGAGGGAATACTTCTCGTGCATCCAAAACCTTAAACCAAACCTATGCCATGTGTGTCCACCATAACTACCTACTATGTGGTATTTTGCGCCACTCCAAGTAAATACTTCATGTGCTACCTTTAAACAATTCAAAAGTTATTATCTCTTATTTGTGTCAATGTTTTATAGCTCATGAGGAAGTATGTGGTGTTTTATCTTTCAATCTTGTTGGGCAGACTTTCACCAATGGACTAGTGGCACATCCGCTTATCCAATAATTTTGCAAAAAAGAGCTGGCAACGGGGTTCCCAGCCCCAATTAATTAACTTTCATTAATAATTCTCTTCACATGTTTTGCCCTGATTCATCAGTAAGGAACTTAATTATGCAATAGACACTCCTCCATGGTATGTGAAATGTTGGAAGGCACTCGAGGATTCGGTTAGCCATGGCTTGTGTAAGCAAAGGTTGGGAGGAGTGTCATCCATAAATAAAACTAAAGTACATGTGTAAACAAAAGAGAAGAGGGATGATCTACCTTGCTGGTAGAGATAACGTCCTTCATGGGAGCCACTCTTTGAAAGTATGTTTGACAAGGGGTTAGAGTGCCCACTACCATTCGTTGACAACAACAAACACCTCTCAAAACTATACGTTTATGCCCTCTATATGATTTCAAAACTTAAAAAGCTCTAGCACATGATTTAATCCCTGCTTCCCTCTGCGAAGGGCCTATCTTTTACTTTATTTTGAGTCAGTAAACCTATTTCCCTCTATCTTAGCAAGCAACTGAGTTGTTGTGGTCCAACCATTTATATTGTGATCTATTTAATCATGTCTTTTATTCTTCCTTGTTTAGTACAAATTTTATCTGAATGAATATGACTTTGAAGGTTATCAATAATTTTGAGGAGATTGTTATGATTGAGCATGTAAGTTTTGCCATATAAGCTCTAATATAAAGGCTCTACTCGAAAGATAAGTACAATCTGTTAATTGTTCTTTGACCAAGAACGAAGTTTGCCATCACCAATTATGATTTCTTATGCACCTTTATTTGTGATTTCCCTTTACTTGTTTCAAGTTGAGTTATATGAGGAAGTTGTTTACTAGAATGTCTTGTGTGAATCAATAAATGTGATGCTTCTTGTTCGTATTTTATTTATCGACTCTTCACTCCATAAACATGTGGTCTTGTTTACTGAGTTCAGTTTCGCTTGGGGACAAGCGAGGTCTAAGCTTGGAGGGAGTTGATACGTCCATTTTGCATCACTATTTTATATCATAATTTACTGTTATTCATTGATATATTTCATATTTAGAGATGATACTTATGTTATTTCACCTGTTTTGCATGTTTCATGATTATTGGAGAATTACTCACTGGAGTCAGGATTCTGCTGGAAAAAGCACCGTCAGGATACAATATTTCTGAAGATCAACAATTGACGGAAAATATACCGAAGCTCTTATTTTTCCAGAAGACGGAGCCAGCCAAAAGGGGAGGCCGAGGAGGGCCGCCATGGGCCCTCCCCATAGGCCGGCGCGGCCACCAGGCCAGGCGCGCCGCCACGTGGGGAGGGGGCCCACGACCCCCCTCAGCCATCTCCCTTTCGCGTACTTCATCTACCCGAAACCCTAAGGTGCACGGGATCATCGAGAATAGACACAGCCGCCTCTGCGGGGCGGAAAACACCAGAGAGAAAAGAACTCCCCGGCAGGATGAAATCCGCCGGGGAAATTCCCTCCCGGAGGGGGGAATCGTCGCCATCGTCACCGTCATCGAGCTGGACTTCATTGGGATCATCATCATCATCTCCACCACCGACATCGTCATCTCCACCGCTGCACCTCGTCTCCGCTGTAACATCTACGGTTGAATCTTGATTATTTCATAGGGGAAACTCTCCCGGTGTTGATTACTCCTTGTTATTGATGCTATTGAGTGAAACCGTTGAACCAATGTTTATGTTCAGATTGTTACTCATCATCATATCACCTCTGATCATGTTACATATGATGTCTTGTGAGTAGTTCATTTAGTTCTTGAGGACATGGGTGAAGTATAAATGTTAGTAGTGAACTATGTTGAGTAATATTTAATGGTTTGATATTTAAGTTGTGGTGTTATTCTTCTAGTGGTGTCATGTGAACGTCGACTACATGATACTTCACCTGTATGGGCCTAGGGGAATGCATCTTGTATTCGTTTTCTAATTGTGGGGTTGCCGGAGTGACAGCAACCTGAACCCCCGTTGGTATATCGATGCATGAGAGATAGCAGGATCTCAGAGTTTAAGGATGTGGTTAGATTTATCTTAATTACTTTCTTGTATTTGCGGATGCTTGCAAGGGGTTTAATCACAAGTATGTATTAGTCCTAGGAAGGGCGGTGCATTAGCATAGGTTCACCCACACAACACTTATCAAAACAATGAAGATTAATCAACTATATGAAGCGAAAGCACTAGACTAAATCCCCGTGTGTCCTCAAGAACGTTTGGTCATCATAAGTAAACAAACCGGCTTGTCCTTTGTGCTAAAAAGGATTGGGCCACTCGCTGCAATTATTACTCTCGCATTTTACTTACTTGTATTTTATTTATCTGCTATATCAAAACCCCCTGAATACTTGTCTGTGAGCATTTACAGTGAATCCTTCATCGAAACTGCTTGTCAACACCTTCTGCTCCTCGTTGGGTTCGACACTCTTATTTATCGAAAGTACTACGATACACCCCCTATACTTGTGGGTCATCAGTGTACATGTCAGAGAAGATGCCTCCACCAACCATCGAGTACCTCAATTGGTCGGGACAGGACATAGGATTCACTCAAGCGGATCACCCTCCCCAAGTGCCTCGACTAGGACAAGCAACCATGAGTTTACCAGCAGTGATAGCGGGATTCGAGGTCTCGCGTATATTCGTAGATGGAGGGAGCAGCTTGTATCTTATATACGCAGAAACTTTGAGGAAGATGAACATCTCTCTGGCAAATCTGACTCCAACAGATACGCGTTTTCATGACATCACACCAGAGAAGCCGAACTGTCCTTTGGGCAAGATAAACCTCGACGTGCAATTTGGAACTCAAGAAAATTACAGGAGGGAGAAGTTGGAGTTTGAGGTCATTGGTTTTCCATCATAGTATCATGCTATATTGGGACGACCCGCGTATGCCAGGTTCATGGTTTTACCGCATTACACATACTTGCTATGGAGGATTCCTGGTCCCAAAGGCCCAATCACAGTGAATGGAAGTTTTGCTCTAGCAGACAAATGTGACAAGGACTTCCATAAGCTTTCCGAAACTTTCGGGATACATGCTGAGTATGCAGCCTCTAGACTTACCACCGACTACGACATGTTACCCGATAGAGGAAGGCCGCTCAAGGAGCAAACCTTCGACACCTCTAAGAATTCCAAGGAAGTGCAGATTCACCCGACGGATCCTAAGAAGACGACAGCTATTGCAACAAACATGGATAGCGCATAGGAAATTGCGCTCGTCGAGTTCATCCGTGAGCGCTGGGAAATCTTCACATGGTGTCCAGCTGACATTACAGGAGTACCCAGGGAACTTGCTGAGCACCCCCTTAATCTGGATCCAAGGGCTAGGCCAATCCGACAACCTTTGCGGCGTTTCTCGGAGCCAAACCGCAAAGCTAGGCTGTCAGAAATAAATCGACTTCGAGAAGCAAATTTTATCAGGGAACTACATACAGAGGCCACATGGGTCGCTAACCCAGTTCTGGTCTCAAAGAAAAACACTGATGTCCTTCGCATGTGCGTCAACTTCACGTGTCTCAATAAACATTGTCCAAAGGATCACGTTCCCCTCCCGAGGATCGATCAAATTATCGAGTCCACAGCGGGATGCGAACGTATTTCCTTCCTGGACGCATATTATGGTTACAACCATATTCGCTTAAAAGAAGAAGATGAAGTAAAAAACAGCTTTTATAACCTCTTATGGCGTGTTTTGCTACAGAATAATGCCCTTCGGGTTGAAAAACGCAGGAGCTACTGATACGTCTCCAACGTATCGATAATTTCTTATGTTCCATGCCACATTATTGATGTTATCTACATGTTTTATGCACACTTTATGTCATATTCGTGCATTTTCTGGAACTAACCTATTAACAAGATGCCAAAGTGCCGATTCTTTGTTTCTGCTGTTTTTGGTTTCAGAAATCCTAGTAACGAAATATTCTCGGAATTGGACGAAATCAACGCCCCAGGGTCCTATTTTGCCACGAAGCTTCCGAAGACCGAAGAGGAGACGAAGTGGGGCCACGAGGTGGCCACACCCTAGGCGGCGCGGCCCCCTTGGCCGCGCGGCCCGTGGTGTGGGCCCTCGTGCCGCCTCTGACCTGCCCTTCCGCCTACTTAAAGCCTCCGTTGCGAAACCCCCAGTACCGAGAGCCACGATACGGAAAACCTTCCAGAGACGCCGCCGCCGATCCCATCTCGGGGGATCCAGGAGATCGCCTCCGGCACCCTGCCGGAGAGGGGAATCATCTCCCGGAGGACTCTACGCCGCCATGGTCGCCTCCGGAGTGATGAGTGAGTAGTCTACCCCTGGACTATGGGTCCATAGCAGTAGCTAGATGGTTGTCTTCTCCCCATTGTGCTTCATTGTCGGGTCTTGTGAGCTGCCTAACATGATCAAGATCATCTATCTGTAATTCTATATGTTGCGTTTGTTGGGATCCGATGAATAGAGAATACTTGTTATGTTGATTATCAAAGTTATGTCTATGTGTTGTTTATGATCTTGCATGCTCTCCGTTACTAGTAGATGCTCTGGCCAAGTAGATGCTTGTAACTCCAAGAGGGAGTATTTATGCTCGATAGTGGGTTCATGTCTCCGTGAATGCAGGGAAGTGATGAGCAATCTCTAAGATTATGGATGTCTTTGTTGCCAATAGGGATAAAACATTAGTGCTATGTTCGAGGATATAGTCACTGATTACATTACGCGCAATACTTAATGCAATTGTCTGTTGTTAGCAACTTAATACTGGAGGGGGTTCGGATGATAACCTGAAGGTGGACTTTTTAGGCATAGATGCATGCTGGATGGCGGTCTATGTACTTTGTCGTAATGCCCAATTAAATCTCACTATACTCATCATAATATGTATGTGCATGGTCATGCCCTCTTTATTTGTCAATTGCCCAACTGTAATTTGTTCACCCAACATGCTGTTTATCTTATGGGAGAGACACCTCTAGTGAACTGTGGACCCCGGTCCAATTCTCTATACTGAAATACAATCTCTTGCAATCGTTGTTCTACTGTTTTCTGCAAACAATCATCTTCCACACTATACATCTAATCCTTTGTTACAGCAAGCCGGTGAGATTGACAACCTCACTGTTTCGTTGGGGCAAAGTACTTTGGTTGTGTTGTGCAGGTTCCACGTTGGCGCCGGAATCCCTGGTGTTGCGCCGCACTACATCCCGCCGCCATCAACCTTCAACGTGCTTCTTGGCTCCTCCTGGTTCGATAAACCTTGGTTTCTTTCTGAGGGAAAACTTGATGCTGTGCGCATCATATCTTCCTCTTGGGGTTCCCAACGAACGTGTGAGTTACACGCCATCAGCTACCTATCAGAGGATGATGCAGAAGTGTTTCGCCACACAGATTGGCAAGAACGTTCAAGTATACATCGATGACGTCGTCATAACAATAAAGCAAGGGTTATCTTTGATTGATGATCTTAGAGAAACCTTCAACAACCTCGACAAGTTTCGCCTCAAACTAAACCCGACGAAATGCTTTTTCGGTGTTCCTGCGGGAGAGCTCCTGGGGTGCTTAGTATCAGCCAGAGGAATCGAAGCAAATCCCAAGAAAATACAGGCCATCGTGACGATGAGGAAGCCAACCAAGCTCAAGGAGATATAGCAGCTGATAGGTCGTGTCGCAGCTTTGAGCAGGTTTGTCGCCAGGCTAGGAGAAAAAGTGCTGCCCTTCCACGCGCTCATCAAGCAAGGAGAAAAGTTCGAGTGGAACGAAGAAGCAGACAAAGCTTTCGAGCATCTGAAGCGCACAATTTCGACACCTCCAGTGTTGGTTGCTCCGAAGGAGAAAGAACCACTCCTGCTATACATTGCGGCCACACCTCAGGTGGTCAGCACAATTCTAGTGGTGGAGCGAGAAGAAGAAGGGAAGATTCATGGACTTCAGCGGCCAGTATACTTCATCAGCGAGGTGCTATAACCATCCAAGCGACGTTACCCGCAATATCAGAAACTGGCGTATGGAGTATTCACAACAGCAAGAAAGCTACGACACTATTTTCGGCACACCCGATAATAGTAGTCAACGAGGCACCTCTGTCGAACATCTTGAACAATCCCGAAGCCACGGGACGTGTCTCCCTTTGGGGCATCGAGCTTTCCCCTCATGACATCACGTATGAAAAAAAGAAAGGCGATCAAGTCGCAGATTTTGCCGGACTTTGTCGCAGAGTGGATGGAATTACAAAATACGGGACCCCCAGATTTGTCGAGTACTTGGCATATGTACTTTGACGGTCTAAGATATTGGAAGGAGCTGGAGCAGGCGTGATACTTGTGTCACCCCAAGGAGACAAAATGAAATATATACTGCGGATGACATTCCCCAACGCGTCCAATAATGAGGCAGATTATGAAGCCCTCGTACACGGGATGAAGATGGCAAAGGCGTGTGGTGCAACTCAATTAAAAATCTTCGGCGAATCTCAGCTGGTGGCTCAACAGGTGATGAACAAGTGCGACGCAGTCAACAATAACATGATAGCGTACAAAGAGGTGTACAATGAACTCGAGAAACTCTTTGATGGCCGCGAAGTAAATCACATCAGCAGACTTAGCAACGACGAAGCCGACGTTTTGGAAAACATCGGCTCGCAATGCTTACCAATACCACCTGGTGTTTTCTGGGAGGAGATAAGTGAAAGATCGACTAAGGCGAATAAAGCACTGAAGCAACCGAAGAAAAAATAAAAGGCCAAGGAAGGCTCCGGGGCTCCAGCAGCGCAAGAAACAAACGCATCGGAAGATGAAGAGGAACCTGAAGGGGTTATGATGATACAAGTTCCATGGATGCAGGTTTACGTGGCATACATCACAAGGAAAGAGATACCCGAAGATCCGATAGAAGCACAACGAGTTATTCAACGATCTAAAGCGTTCACCATGGTCAAGGGAGAATTATACAAAAGGAGCATCTCAGGAGTACTACAGCGGTGCATCACACACGAAGAAGAGCGAGTTATATTAAAAGATATACATGAGGGAGTATGCGGCCACCACGCAAGCATTCGAGCAATAGCAGCCAAAGCTTTTCGGGCAGGATTTTATTGGCTGACAACTGTCGAAGATGCCAAAGACATAGTACGCACGTGCAATGCGCGTCAGAGATTTGCGGCTAAACCTCATTCACCGGTAGCAGAGCTGATGCCAATACCATTGGCGTGGCCTTTCGCGCAATGGGGGCTCGATATGTTGGGGAAATTACACAAGTCCTGGCCAGGAGGACACATATATTTACTCGTAGCTGTCGACAAATTAACCAAGTGGATAGAGGCAGCACCAGTAACTTCGGCAGACGCAACATCGGTGGTCAACTTCGTCAAGGGGATAGTTTTTAGGTTTGGCGTCCCTAACATCATAGTTACGGACAATGGTAGCAACTTCATTTCTCGAGAATTCAAGGAGTATTGTGCATAACTAGGCATTAAACTAAACTTCGCATCAGTGGCACACCCGCAAACTAATGGCCAAGTCAGGAAAGCAAATGGTGTCATCTGCAATGGCATCAAGAAGCGGCTGATAACGCCATTGGAAAAAGCGCTACATAATTGGATTGATGAGTTACCTCACGTGTTATGGAGCATCCGAACAACACCCAACACAACAACCCAAGAAACTCCATTCTTCTTGGTCCATGGAGCTGAGGCGGTACTCCCGATAGAGATAGAGCATAATTCTCCACGAGTCACAGAATACGACGAAGAAACTTTGAGAAAGGCACTGGAAGATGATGTTGACACACTCGATGAAGTACGGGATGATGTATTGTAAAGAGTAACTAAGTACCAGCAGAACCTCAAGAATTATCATAGTCGACGTTTGCGGCCCAGGTCCTTCCAAGTTGGCGACCTGGTTCTTCGGCTCACGCAAGATAGCCATGAAAAATTTGAGTCTCCATGGATAGGGCCATACATCGTCACCGAAGTAATTCCAGGTGGAGCATACAGATTGAAGGACAAGAAAACAGGGAAAGACGAGCCAAACCCATGGAACGTGGCGCAGCTTCAGCGGTTTTACGCCTAGGAAAAAATATATTCAACTTTGTAAACATACATTGTACTGAAGAGCTCGCAAGTTTTCAGACGCACTCTTTTCCTTTCAGGGCACCGAGTGGGGCTGGAAGGTTTTTAATGAGACGGGCTTGCGATGCTGCAATATAATAAAAATAGTGATGATATATATTTTTCGCAAGGCTCGGGGGCTCGTACTTGAAGAATCCACAAAATATACTCAACAACCAAAATATAGCTCGAAATTACTCGCCTTGGTTGCAAACCTCGTTATCAATAAAGCATAGATACATCAACAAGAACACTTGGGGGCTAGAAGAGAACAAAATAAATACAAACTTGCTTTGACTACACATAAGTCTCGCAAATAATGATTACAATACATATGACTTGCAATATACAAACTTTACACTCTGGCTCAAATCAAGCACAACAGAAGGAAAAGAAGAGGACCATCTATAACAAATCATCTATGGTGACTCTTTCACCCTCAGCAGGAGTGTCCAGGGCATCCGCATAATGCTAGTCTTGAAAGAAAACAGCATCCACCCTTAGAAGTTCTTCAATCATCTTCTCAGCAATGGGCGTCACCGCATCGTTCAGCTTATCAACGTTTTTTCTCCTCTGCTTTAACTTGGAATGGCAGATGTCCATAACTTTGTCCAGGTCTAGTTTCGAGTGACAAACTTTCAACCAGATCAAAGCAAACCTAGCGCCAGCCATCAGCTGTGCTTTTACAAAGTCATGGATCTGAGGCATGCTCTTGAACTTTTGCATCAAATCAGGAAGAGTTGCAGGCCGAGGATTCCGAGGAAACATAGCGTTGAACACCATGGCCAGCGTACTAGTGTAGAAGTCAAGAAAATCCCGAACCTGGGCTGCACGGTCTTGAAATCAGACAATTCGGCGAGTGCGGTCAGCATCAACCCAAAAGTCGTTGTTTTGTTGGGCGAGTCGAAGAAGAATCTCAACTCGCGCATCAACAGGTTGTTCCTCGGCAGTGACGTCTAGGAATGAACCTCTGTGAAGCAAAGGAAATAGAAAGGGGTAAGGAGAAGTATGAAGAATCACAGGGAGAAAGGAAGGATAAAAAAACTTCACACACCAGCCATATCCTGACTAGCTTCAGTTATAAGGTTTAGTATGTAATCCTCACGAGTGGTAGCCCGCAAGGCGTCAGTTACCGCAGTTTCCTTTAAATCCATGGCTTCTTGCGCTTGTCGAAGTGCAGTTCTTTCACGCTCAGTGGATTTGCGGGATTGGTCCATAATAGGGATAGCTTGTTTTTTAATAGCCTGGAGCTGTTGTCGAAGTTCGACAAGCTCCTGTTGAAATGAGTCAACACACGAAGAATCTTCCAAGGAAACATCGGCAGGTTTTCTCGCAGAACGAGATGAGGCAGGAGAAGCATCGGAAGGTCCAGCAACATCGGTGTAGTTATCAAAAACCAACTGGAAGAAAGAAATGTCGACATCAATCATTCGGCAAAGGTAAATTTTTCATTAATAGTTAAGATATTTACATAAGCGAAGTTCCCTTACAAAAGTTACTCCTAGCGAATCAACATGGATAGTCGCAGATCAGAAAGAAAGCGACAACTACAAAAGAAAAAAGAAAAAATATAGGGACATGTTGGTCTACTACTTGACCTCCGTCCTGGAAGTGCTAGTGGATGCAGAAGGCTTCGGGTTCAAGAAGGCGAGGATTTTCTTCGAATGGGGCTTGGCAGCCTTCGCCAATGATCTCCATTTTTCCTTGTTCATCCCTTTGGGGCTACCAGCTTTCACCCAGTCGACGTCTTGCTGACTGTCAGCAACCAGGGCGATGGTTCCCTCAACTCTAACCTTCAAGTTTTCCTGCCGATAAACTAAGGCAGGATCTTCCTTACCCAGGAAGCGGTGGACAAGTTCAGAGAAAATCTCAGGCTGTGTGTCTTTAGGAAAGAAGTGGGGAAAGAGTCGAGTAAACGCATCACGAGCATTGGAAATATTGGTGCGCGCCAGATCGCCGTGCAAATCGAGGATTGAAGGAGTGTAGAGAAGACGATCCTCGACCCCCTCGTGCAAGGTAAAATATTCACCCATCCTTCCTGCTGGAACAAAGGACGGGTCCATCAATATTTAGAGAAGCAAGTCAAGATAAACAAAAAGACAGCTGAGGGAAGAAACTTACTAACAAATCTGCGATTTTGGGTGTCGAACCGATCTGCTATGGCATTCTCGCGCTCGATCTGCCGAGTAGTTTTGTCGCTCAAAGCATGCTCATCATTTTGAAGTCTCTGACAGAGATCCCCAACAATAGAGGCATCTTTTTCGGCCTTCGCACGAGCGTTTTCGCTGAGCCGCAATAATCTCATGACTATCGCCAGCTCCAATCCTTACTTTCTTCGGCGAGGGGGCTCGGTGCTGGCTATAGGAGTCGATGTTTCCATGTTTTGTTGAGGAGGAGAACGGGGTTCTTTAGAAAGAACCATGGAATTGGATGTGCTTGTTGGAGCCGTACCATGAACCGCAGGTTCTTCCTTTTCCTCCTCTTCGGAGCTGTCAATATAGAAAAATGAGCATCCCGAAGAAAGAAAAAAGGGGTTAGACAAAAACGCAAACATAAAGTGACTAACGAGCTAACTGCGCCAGCATCATCGTAAGGGTCGAAGGCACCCTCCTTTTCAGGAGAAGTTTCTTCGGCAGGTGATTCCGGAGGCATGGAGGTGCCGGAATCTTTTACATCGTCCCTCTTCCTCTTGCGCCTAGGAGAAATGGCGAGAGGAGGAGAGACGGAGCGGGCAGAGTCAGAACGTTCTGAATCAGTTTATTTTTCGGAGGACGCCGCAGATTTTTGAGATCTTGCGACTTCACTCTCAGAACGAGAGTTTTCTTGCGAGTCGTCAGTGACAGCAGCCCGCTCATCTACCTCTCCACCTTCAGGAAGGGGGAGAGAAGAAAGAACTTGGTGGCCCTATACAATGCAAAAACAAGGCAAGGGTGATTATCCAAGGAAAACAAAAAAGTAGTCAACAAAAATAGCTAAGCAACTCGAATGACAGACACTTACTTCGGGAAGAGCGTTGGAGGCGTTGTATGGCTCCACGCGGCAGGAGGAAGGAACATCGTGTTTTTTGCTTAAGGAGGAAAAACGTCGGATGAGCTTCTCCAAGTCTTTCACGGGGAGATCCTTAGACAAATGATCAACGTCTTTCTCGCCAGAGTACATCCAAAGGGGTTTTTTGCAAGACTGCAGAGGCTGCACCCTGATCCTAAGGAAGTAAGAAGTTATCTGGACACCCGAGAGTTCCTTTCCGCGGGTGTTCTAGAGCTGATGGATGCGCTTCATCAGGGCATCGGTAGCTGCCTTTTCTTCGGGTGGCCTCTGCGTCCCAAGATCAGCGTCTGAGAATTTCTTCGGTATCCTCAAATGGAGCAATGCCATACTCCTGGGAGTTGACATACTCATAGTGGATGTACAACCATATTTTGCGCCACCCTTGGATGGAATCAGGGAATTAGACGTCGAAGTAGTCAACGTCGGGTCGAACGCAGATGCAAACGCCGCCCACATTGTAGACAATGTTGCGGGAGTTGTTGCGCCGGAGGTGGAAAATGCGCTTCCACAGACCCCGATGAGGATGGGTACCAAGGAAGCACCCGCACAAAGTGATAAAAATAGAGATGTGGAGGATAGAGTTCGGGGTCAGCTGGTGTAGCTGGATCCCGTAAACAAAGAGAAGGCCACGAAGGAATTCGTGGATAGGGGTGGAGAGGCCGCGAATGAGATGGTCAATAAAAGTTACCCGATATCCGATGAGAGGGCGCGGGAAGCTCTCGTCGCCAAGGAAGATCAACGAGTCCTGCTTCTCCAGCAGGCCAAGTTTCTTGAGTGTCCGCTCATCCTGGTTGGAGATCTTGGAGCGCTCCCATCCAGAGATCTGAGCCTTGTCCATTGGAGCGTTGGTGCCTGGAGCTATGTGCCTGGTCAGCTTCGTGCGTGGCGGCATGGAAGAGCGCTTTGGTGGAGCAGAGGAGCGAAAGAGAGCGAGGGTTCGAAGAGCTCAGGGGAGCAGCAATGGCGGAAGCAGAGGGATGAAGAAGATGTGCGACGCAGCGAAGGGAGAAAAGGTAGAAGGTGCGGTTGTTTTATAACAAGGAGACGATCCGTCGCACCGTTGGATGAAAAGGAAATGCATCTTAAGCCTTACGCGTGTCCACAAGGGTACAATGGTCTTTTCAGCGAGAAGTTACTGGACAGGAGTTACTGCGCGCGTGCCGGAAATTATGGAGGACGTGGGTCCCCCACTTGCGCAACGTGTCGATGGTGCAGAATCTTGGGACCACGTTTCAGCGAAGTGACAGGTACCGTGGTTTTCCAAGGAAGCAATCGTGGCTATCGTCAGCACTGATGTCACTCCAAAGAAAACCTTGAGTGCTTCTATCAAATATAGTGATAGTAAAATTTCGAGTGCTTTGGCAGAGAAACTTCGAGAGCCCATGATCAAATACAAGCATTTGCTCATATACTCGGGGGCTACTCTTATCAGAAGTATTATTCATAATTCTGATAAGAGGACAAGGTAGCGAAAGACAAGATAAAGTTGGTGGAAAAATAGCAACGACTGAGCCTACAACCAAGTACAAGCACTTGGCTGTAGCTTTGGGGGCTACTCCCATCGGGAGCGCTGGTCGCGCTCCCGATGGGAGTACGAGAGCCCATGATCAAATACAAGCATTTGCTCATATACTCGGGGGCTACTCTTATCAGAAGTATTGTTCATAATTCTGATAAGAGGACAAGGTAGCGAAAGACAAGATAAAGTTGGTGGAAAAATAGCAACGACTGAGCCTACAACCAAGTACAAGCACTTGGCTGTAGCTTTGGGGGCTACTCCCATCGGGAGCGCTGGTCGCGCACCTGATGAAATTGAAGAAAAAGAGATGGATCAGCAGGGAAAAAAAGAGATAGAGAGGTAAAAATAGCGAGAAGGCAATACAAGTTGAGCCAACGACCAAGTTCAAGTACTTGGCCGTAGCCTCGGGGGCTACTCCCATCGGGAGCGCTGGTCGCGCACCCGACGAAATATGAGATCATCACATTTTCGAGTTTTATATAACTCGAAATATACTCCCATCGGGAGGACAAGATCTTATGTCATCATGACTCGAAGAAATACGCCATTCCAACAGCCGGAAAAGACACTCGACAATATATTCTCAGAACTTGTCCGCCGCGATAAAATTTCTGAATGCCGTAATCTTTTCGAAGGTAAGTCCCCAGGATCCGTCCTGTGCGGCGTGGTATCGCACCCGAATGCGCTCTACTACTTAGTCGTGTCAACAGACGCGAAGAAAAATCCTAACGGACGCGTTAGGTAATCGATAAAACTCAAGTGGAGTTCGGCATATGGTAAGACCTTAAGAAGCACATGTCGAATTAAACCAGTATCCCGAGGTCGAGTCCAGGGACTTGACCTTGAAGTAGGTTTTTGCGGGATTGCCACAAGAGCAGTTAACTGATACCTGATCCGTCAGATGAATCAGCCCCATTTACCATTATCCCTGTACAAGATATAAAAAATTCAAGCAAAAATATTACAAAGATTCATAGAACCTATGTATTGTTTTTACAGTGGAGTTTACTCGACTCTACGGTTCAAGCAAAATCTCGGGGACTACTGACATAGGCATCCCTGATGAACCTGCCGAATAAGGTACCCGGGGATAACTGAAGGCCCACGACCAAAGTTTATGAATCTCGGAAGCCCAATAAATATCGATATGGAAAATAGAGATAGATTAGGAATAATAGACTTGTATAATTACAGGCAGGACTCAAATAAGTCTCCCGGACTTTGTAAGTTGTACGATACGAAAACCTCGGCTCCACCTCCTATATAAAGGGGAGCCGAGGGAGAAAGAGAGAATCGACTCATTGTCAACACAAACCCTAGTTTTTTCGTAGTCGAGCACCTTTTCGGCTGAAACCTTCGAGATCTACTTGCCCTCTACTTTCCGCCAAACCCTAGTCTACAACTTGTAGGCATTGACAAGTTAATACCTTATCAGCGCTGGACAAAAAACAACTTTAGATGACGCAGCTAGGAACGTTTTTTTTGTCCAGCGCTCCCAAATCCCTTTGGGGGACGGGAGACACGACCGGAGATACTCTTATACTGCCTATGCCATTACAATTATGTGATCAAATTTGAAGATAAAGCAAGCATGGCATATGGATGTGGAGAGTTACAATAAGAAAAATATCTACCGACGTAGGAATGGCACGCACGCCATATAAAAAGAATTAAAGGACATCAGCCAATACCGTGGGAGGTATGGTTCATGCTGAATTTTATATATACTAGCACAAAACCCGTGCGTTGCTACGGTGACAATTTAAATTGATATATTTTCATATATTTATATCTATATGATGATCAAATGCAAAATAGAATGGAGCTTCTAATTAACATGTCTATTATATCATGAATTAGTGAAAATCATATACGGAGTAACATCATTTCAAACGTATCGTAGCGTGCTGCACGCGCTCAATGGGATCCAAATAGCATGTACCTATCTATTTTATACGTTGTATTTTATAATCCAAATAGCATGCTATAAATTAGCCTAGAGCACATGCCACATGTTTCCTCCATTTTCTATGGTTTTAAAATTAAACCCTAATTATAATCTTAGGACTAATTTTTGGTAAAGCTTCTTGTTTTCTAATTCTCTCTCTCTCTCTCCTTCTCGAGGCTCGCCCCTCGCGATGCTCCTCCTCTCCCCTCCCCTCTTCTCCTCTCCTCCTAGGGACGGTCATGAAATTTTGGGGGCCGACGGCAAATTAAAAGTAAAGACCCTAAATATAATTATTAAAATGATAATTAATATTTTTAGCATAAATAAAATGTTACCAAGAAATATTTAAATTGCATTCAAACATGTTATGTATAAACTATAATTTATGTATTCTAGTAAATATGTGTCTTTGTGATATTTGCTATTTGACTCATATGTCTTTTAGCTTCCAATGATATTGCTATTTGACATGATCGTGAGAGACGTTGTTGACAAAATTTGTGATGACACATGTGAACTGAGAGAAGTACATTATATGTGTGAATGTGTTCTAGCATGTTTGAAACCGTTGTGGCCGCAAGATGGTCGGTTATTAGTAGTTATGTGTTTGCCAAGGAAAAACCTGGGTTGGTGGTCTTCCGACCATGCACAGCCTATGGGCCTCACCCCTTTGTATAGCTAACTAATAAAGGGAGAAAAGAGAGAAAAATAAGGTATAGCTAACTAATAAAGGGAGAAAAGAGAGAAAATAAGGCTAATTACGGAAAGGGAAGAAGGCCGAAACTAACAGATCGGAAAGGGAAGAAGGCTTCTTGTTTTGTCGTCCTCCCCAACCGGCGGCCCTTCTGCCCCAGCCCACACCTCTCCCTGCCCACCTGGAGACCCTTTCCAAACCATAACCGCCCAAGCAGCCTCCCTGGCAGTTTTGCATTTACCCCTTCCTGCCGCCGAAAACCTTCGCAATCGGGTCCCTCTACCCTGCTCTCCCCCTCGATCTCTGTGCTCCTCTGCGAGCCCGCGCCCAACTCCCTCGACGCCCTGAGGCCGCCTCCTTCCTCGTTGTGCTCCACCGCGCCCCTCTACTCCCCCCGGCAACCGCAACGCCTTGCCGCCTTCGTTCCCCGTCCTCGCCACGGCCGCTGGCACCCTGCCCTGCCTGGACCCCGACCACCTGCGCACCGTCGCTCCTCCCCGACATCTGGTTCCCTTGCCGAGTTCTGGCCCGTGTGCCACTGGTGGCTCCCATTGTTGTGCCCAAATTCTCATGATCCTTCCACCTCTAGCCCTCTGTTTTCGTTTCCTATTTCCCAAATTCTTTTGCCTACATTTCTTCCTCATGCCACCATTGGATGATTCCTCCTTTCTAATATAGGCTGCTTTGTTGTTTCTAAGGCGGCTTGCCATAATCCAGAAATTGTACGCATATAAATCGGTGGAAATGTGGGACTATTTACAGCGGTAGGAAAAGATCCGCCTAGAAATAACGATTAGGAACGAAACCATATATG
Source organism: Lolium perenne (assembly GCF_019359855.2). Classification (NCBI taxonomy): domain Eukaryota; kingdom Viridiplantae; phylum Streptophyta; class Magnoliopsida; order Poales; family Poaceae; genus Lolium; species Lolium perenne. The sequence goes on along the minus strand of NC_067246.2, from coordinate 184,800,391 downwards.
GACTAGGCCCAGCGCGATCGTGCTCCGTTCGGAGCGCTCCTATATCTCCTAGTTTCCCAACCACGGGCGCGAAGGCAATAACCATCTGGAAAAAAGATCAGACATGAACCGGTACCGTGGCAATCTAAAGTATTATGTATTTTGGTGGGCGGGTAAAACGGTCCAATAAAAAGTTGAACGAAATTTTTAGCAGAAAGCTTAGCTCCTTTATTATTATTATTATTATTATTATTATTAGGTATATAGTATACTATATAAAAGTTAGACAGATTAACGCTACCTCATTAATTTGAGTACTGTAGATTAGCTATTTTCTCAATCGGTGCTTTAACGGTTTGATGGCACGTGCCCCTTCTTTTCACCCACAGACTGTTGGTTGGTTAATTTCTTTTCTGTTTGATTTTTTTTTAGTTCCTTCACTCCCCGTTACCGGTTATCCCACATGTTAAGTTTTCTGCTCTATTTCTTTGGTTACCGGTTAGCCTCCTTTTATCTCTCTGTGCTGTTCAGTTCCTGACGTTTTAACGATCGCGTATCGCGTATCTTTCGTTTGGGGTGTGCCTCTGGTACCGTCTTTTCCACGAGTGACGCATGTACGTGTGGGATGAGCTATCCTTCATCATTAATTAATTTATATTTATTCATATCTGGTGAGATCCTTCCCGATTTGACTAGATAGTGGGCAATTCAGACCACACCGCTGTAAAAAGTATTCAATGTATTTTCTCTTCCTCTCCCTCTTCCTGTCGACGAATCACTCCACACTCGAGGTTGCCGCCGTACGGAAATGAGGATGTGGAGATCGGGCTGAGTGTTCGGCTCTGGCGAGCACGGCGTCGAGCGGGTCGAAGCTTTTGTGGGTGGTGTGGAACGGCGAACTATGGTGGTGCCATCCAACTGCTTCGGCACGGACGAGTCGGCGCGGAGCAGCGTGGCCGTACGTTGATTCGTCGGGGCGGCAGGTGCAGCTGCAACAAGGATCGCTTGCGCTGGTATGTTGTCAGCGGCGGTGCGGTCGCTGCGGCCACACGTTGGCCGTGATTTTGCGACTACTACTCTGATTTGGGCCTCTGGCCGACCGTTCACCGTCGCCGGTTGTCCCTTCTCATGGTGGTCATTCACCCCTCCGATGGTCGTGCCGCGCACCGGTGGCACTGATATGTCCGTCCTCCGGACCTTTGTGAACAACTGCTCCGGCTTAAACATCAAGGACTTGGCCGCTTCGCCGCTCGAGATCGCCGACTGCTTCGCTGATATCCGTTTCGTCAGCAGCTCCGTGTTTAGGTACGATTTTTTTCCTCATCTTCTTCATTGGCGGAACCGGAGATTTAGACTCTTGAGTCCATCTATCATTGGGGGCAGGAACCTCGCCAAGGGCAATGGGTAATCGTCCGCGTGGTGCTGCACAAGGGCATGGCCGCACAGTTCTGTACTGTGGTTGTGTTGTCTCGAGCACCGGGAGAAATGGATATGTCCGTATGACGCATGTGCAAGACCAGCCGTACTATCTTGAACACGGTTGATGGAATGTCCCACAGGTGCTAAGGTTTATATTTTTTTGGTTGCTATTTTTCTCTATTTTGGTTGTACCCTGCAGCTATCGAGATGGATGGTGTGCATGCTGCAAGAAGAGTGTTATTAATATCATTGGGGAGGTAGACATTCTCTGAATTGTTCTTGAGGTCTATTTTAAAATGGGGATCCTAGGTCCTTTGTCCATGTACAAAGGTGAGTTATAAGAATCCGTGGACATTTTAAATATAGTTTTTCAGGTACATATGAGGTTTCATTTTTGGGCTATTTAGGGACTAGGTGTCATAAGGCAATCATTTATTGTAGCATCGATTCAAGTATGTCTTTCCTATGCTTTCTAGAGTACAAAATTAGGTTCATATTGGTAGTTACCTACCATGTTCTGGAGCTAATAACCTCTAAAGAACCGGAACCGGAATTTACACCATATTTATGTACCTCTGAAGTAAGAAGAAAAATGATATGAAAAGTTTCTGATGCTCTTGACATGCAATGCAACATTATAACATGATTCCACTTCATCTCCTGAGCGTAAGTATGAAATGGCATGTGCTAATGTTTTAATCATTTTTAAATAGATATTCAGCAGGAGTCGTCACTGATTTCCAACCTTCGAGAACAAGAGGCAATCCTGGAGCTGTGCATTGAAAAACTTGATAGTGCTCATGCGGCTAGAATAATCCTAATCAAACATCTAAAGGAAGCTCTTAATGAGCAGGTCATTTGCACTTCTTTTATCATCTTCCGTATGTTCTATCCTGAATGCTTATTATCAAGCTTACAAGCAAAGATTTATATTTTGCAACAGAAAATAGAGCTTCTCCACAATCAGTTGCAAGTTAGTATTATTCTCATACCCTCTTACATGTTATCGTCCTTCCATACTGTCATGAACTCTTGATCTTCCCTAGGAGATCTCATGAAAGGTCGTTATTTTCTGTGATGTTTTTTCCTGTTATTGTGCCGTTAGAAGGGGAACATTGTTAGGTTAAATGCATGGTTGTGTTGTGCACTTCATTGGTGTCGTCTGCTTCCAATTATGTTCGAGCCGTTTCTCCGTCTTCTCATGATCTTGGCACCATTCTTGAAACTTCATCTGCCTAAGAGCCCCATAGTAGTGGGCATACCTAGAGTTTTATTGTGTCAATTACATTTTAACGTTGAAGTTGTTTCCACATTAACGGATCATTAATGATTTAAGTAAATAGGCAGCATAAGGTAACTTTTGATTGCTAAGCCATGGAATAATGTCACTGTTTCATTGCTCTTCCTTATTTATAAGGACTTCCAAATTGTTAGCACATTTGTTTTGGTTGTTTTTAATGCTTTAGGCTGGTCAAACTTCAGATAAGAAATTGCTACTCCTTCGGAAGCACAAGCTTGCTTTCCACATGTACTCTTACAAGTAATTTGATTATTTTGTATGAAAGAAGACATTACTTGGTATGCTCAAGTCTAGAACTTCAGTATTTAAGGATTATAAATCTCCTTACGAGGTTGGAGATGTAGATGTGAAATTCACTTTAAATTTCTCTTAGTGAAATCAAATAGGACCACTGGGCAGTAGGAGAAACCAAGTGTATTAATTTAATCGACTTACATGTGTAGCATCATCTGCCATGTAAATAAAATGGAGAGCTTTTGAGATTTCTCTCTATCTGCATTAGCTTGATATGTTGGCTTGATCTAGGTTATGTGGGATGCCAGTCATACAAGTAAGCTTTGTCTCGACAGAAATGCATCATAACATCCCTGAGCTTTTCCTCATGCTCATAATTTAATTAGTTATTTTGTTGTATATGTGGTATGCAATCTAAAATCTAAAGCAGCTGTAGGGGAATAATTTATGATTTATTTTTGCATTTTTGTAGTTTACGTGCCTTCCTTTATGGCTCTTCATACGCGGATGCTTTACCTCCGTTGTCTTGGCACCACTTATTTGTTTTAATGCACATTGTGAGGTATTCAGATGCTTTATGAGTGGATTGTTCTCATGAAATGAGTGGGTTTTCTGTTCAGCATTTCTTATTGTTTAGCTGATTGGAATGCTCATGACACCGGCATGCTTCAGATTTGTCCCCTGCAGCTGGGCGTTGGTGGTGGTGATGCTTATATAAGAAGGTTGTTGCAGGCCCTATGCTGGCCTATTATGTATCATCATCAGGGAGTCTTTTGAGGTAAGTCCACTTATTTTCCTCATTTTTGTTTGTCAGGTTGACTTTAGCAGTGCATTCCTCAAACAAGTAACTGTTTGAGTGCGCGCTGCTAATTGCGTTCATCTGAATGTGAAGTTCAGGTTTCTACTCTGCTAAATATACAAATTGAAGCTGGGGCCTTTAGCTAGCCTCATCCGTAGTGGTATCCACTGCAATCTACTGTGTCATGTGTGTTCAATGACATGCCAATAATTCTCATTTATTTTTGTCGTGCATCTAGGAAATTCATAATGCTTTATGTTCTTTTTGATTTTCATGATACATTTCGCACAGATGAGTTGGGGCACCACAGAGTTGGGTAATTATTTTGTTGACGCACGCAGTCACCAATGGCAAGGAGATCCTCTAATTTGCAACCGAAGCGACCCTCTGGTTCTCTTCTGACCCAGCGATAGGCGATAGCTCGGCGGAGGCGTGCGGCTTGTCCGCTGCGATCTGCACTGTCAGGGTGAAGTTGTGATGATAGGCACTCCAGGCACGCAAGGCAGGGGATTAAATAATACTCCAATTGTTCAAGAACTGAATCGTCAAATGAGCTGGGGAAATGAATGGATACCGCACAAAGCAAACGGATTAATGTCAAAGAAGCCCATCAGTCATCATTACTTAGCCCTCCTAAATGGAAGAAGGGAAGATAATTCGAAGGTCAGCACTAATAATGCGATGCGATTTTCTTAGCTTATCAACTACAGTAACATTGCGCAGCCCATCATAATGAAAGTTTGAGCTGGACGGTTAAATGCAACATACATAATCCAGTGCGTCCGAAGTTGATCAAATGGCTCTGATTATTTGAGGTGACGTGACTCATTGTGGAATCAGCTTGCAAACAATAAATACATATAGTGGGGATCAACTTTATAAATATTATAGATACGCTGATTTGAACTTGAAAAGGCAATTTGATAATCAAAATGGCACACCCCCTGCTGTGATGTACTCACAATCTTTTCTATTTATACATGTATCTTATACGCTGATTTGAACTTGAAAATGCCCTTTGTATCAAAGTGCCAGGGCAATAAGATCTTCAAATTGCTCCTGTAATGTAATGCTTATGATGGTTTAAACATCACCAAGATGGAACAATTGCCCAATAAAATTCATATTCCATGTGCATGACGTGTCATCAATCAGTTCAGAGACACAAGTATATTGCAAATCATCTTGATCTTGCACCGCTGGCTATGGTGTGGACGGTCTGCTAGTGATATAATTTTTGGAATCAAGGGTCCTACCATATCCGAACATTGCAACCATCTCCAATACGTCATATAACACCCTCCTTGAACACTTCTAGTCCTTTTAGGGTACTTCTACATACATAGCTCATATCCTCCATAGGTTTTGCATCAAGAAGATTTCCATTCAAAGAATATTTTGCACGAAGCACTTGAGAATGAAGTGATTCAAGTGACTGAATGAGTCTCCATCCCTTCCTAGCTAACATGCTAGGATAAAAGAATAGAGATCCTTAAAGCCCATGGCTCCCTCCTAGATATTCAATAATTGGGCGAGAAGAGCTCATAAGGTGCACCTTCGTGACTGCGGGCTCCCTAGAGGGCTCTGTTGTGGTACCATCCTGCGGAACTCACATCCTCCATAGCAGCCATCGCGAACACAGGTGTGCCTCCGGTTCCCAACTGCCGAGGCAGCTGCATTATCTACCCCGCGCCACAATCACTGACAAGCCGTTACATTCATGATCCAAAAGCGTGGTCTTCAAATTTTCAACTTCAAAGATTCTCTTTTAGACAATAGACTCCATTACTGATGGATACATGCACTCTATTTATTTTACTCCAAAAGTTCATACAAACTAACAATTCTAAATTGGTAGCAAACAATCATGGCACACACAAAAACCTCCATTCGGCTTAATATTGCACCACCCATCCCGAGCCATTGCATAAAAACACATCTTCTTGCAGATATAATCGTCAGTGCATGATATTGTAGTTTGGACATCCTTGCACTTCCATTGAACCGTATCTACATAAATAAATATTAAATGAAATTATAATATTATAACTATTGTAAAAAATTACCTTGAAACTATATTCATGTTAGAAACATGTCTCTTCTCCTTACCACATGACGCGAGAAGTGCCAACATAAATATAAGCACAATAGAAACAACGACGATTCTCTTGCAAGCCATGGTGAACACTTTGAATGGGAGTTGGATTGGCAGTACATGTATTTATAGGAAAATAAAAGTCGTGTGGGGGAGATTTTCCTTAGACACCTTTTGTGGGGCATTCATATTTCTTAATAGATTCACCACTTTTCACATTAGTTGTTTGTCTATTTTAACTCACAATAGATTTTAATTCATTATCCACGTTTGGCATTAGTTCTTGAGATTTAAAACATGTTTTAATTATCCATATCTCAGGACACAAATGCTTTATAATTAATCCAACAAAATTTAGTTCATAATGTTCATTTACATCCAAGATTTGCATTAGTTTGTAAAGTTTGGAAGAAGATTTCTATGACTATAAATGGATAAAACTAGTTAATGTGGCCCAATAGGTTTGGACACCTACTTTCCGTCTTATAGTAGTTATTTTTCTATCATTTATTTCCCTCACAATAAATTCTGTATCCAACTCCGGCATTAGTTTTCAGATTTGATATTTTCATGATGTTAATCCAATCAAACAAATCCTTTGTAGTTAATCCAACCAGATTTAGCTCATAATGTTTTCTTATATCTAAGATCTCCATTAGTTGTTGAAGATTAGATGCAAAACACTAGTTGGATAAAACTAATTCATGTCACTCAATAGGTTTGGCACCTCCTTTCCTACTCATATACTATTTATCTATTTTATTTTAGTTACCTAATTTTTTAGTTAATTACTTGCTTTGTTGCAATGAGGCGTCAGTCTACCATTCTAATAAATTCCGATAGAGAAAAGAAGGTGGCACATGATTGATAATTCAGAATCCTATGCGACGTCCTAGTTGGCACACAATCAATTTCTATACCATCATGTGCGACTTTGGCCTACGCTTGGGTGGATGTTAGTCATCTACGACTGGTTGTAACGTAATACATGTTAACTTTCGAGAAAAGGCGCCAATCAAAACTGATCCTTAATTTTTATATCGATTCAAATGTACGTTTTCGCATTTGGTTATGCTGGAAGCCTTAAGCTAGCTCCCTAATGGTATTATGCATTGAAGCCTTCTCAAATTGTATATTGTGTCTGTGTACATATCGCGCTATGTAATGATTAATAAATACGTGCTGTTTACTACGTTTGGGAGATGACTAGCATTTTTCAGTGTAGGTTTCTGTGTCAGATCCGCACTTAAAGTCAACGTAAATGGGCCCTGTTTCTGGTCAGCTGCGGCTATCAGATGTTTTGTCTAGAGTTGTGCAGATTGACCGCTTAGTTCCGATACCAGCCAAGAAGATCATTACCCTTTTACTGCAACGACAACTTGACAACAACGCCTCACCGCAAACACCAATCCCACCTCACAGGGCGCAACGACTGGGTACTTGCAGAACCCTTTTTGTCTATTTTGCTGCTATGCTTAGAAGTTAAACGCCATCAGTCCTTTAATATGTAGTATGTGTATTATGTAATGTAGTATGTGTAATAGTATGTAGCGTAATGTGAATAATCCACTGTAAAAATCTCCTTCTATGCCACCGTCTGTTTATATTCTGCATCATCATTTATATCACTGATGATAGCCCATCTTCTACGTTATCTGTTCATATCACCAACAACGATCATTCCCCGTTTAATTTTGACCTCACTGAATCGTTCTAATTCAAAATTAATGAGCTTCTCTACAAATACATAGTCACAGGAGCGGCGTGCCGTCGCGCCACTGTCTCCTAGTTTTGCATCACATACAATCAATGCTATGGAATAGATTGACTAAGTGTGTTGATGTTTGAAAATTGCGACTACGAGCCAAATAAGGCCAAACCCATCTACGATCGGTTTGTATCCGTTTGAGTCGAATTAGGACAGATACCCTGGTTAACACTTTGTTATTTTATTCGTCCCCTTTTCCCTTGCATAAATATACGAGATCGGCCATCTTATAGTCTTTTACCATATTTTGATTACCGGATTGCTAGCTCCCGGTTAGCCGGGAATTAAGTTAAAGCATACTTCTATTTTTTATGTGCATATTTGCTTAATAATCTTCTTCCGATCTTAGTTCGGTTTGAATCTGCTCCATATCCATAGTTCGATATAATTCGCATATCTGCGTCCGACCATTATTCTTTCCGATCCGAATCCGTTAAAAAATATGGTAAAAGATACGGTAATATCAATATCCGATCCGATCTATTTACAGGCTCTAAGCTTGTAGACATCTCCCAATCTGGCCCAGCCCAATATGTCAATAACGGGCCTGGATCCTCTCCGTCTTCTTCGGTTCTTTCCGTTCTTGTTCCTCTCTCTATTCGCCATTTCCCAGGAAGATCCCCAAATCCCTAGCTAAACCCTCGTCGGCTCGGCTCCCAGTGCTCCGTGGCCGCCATGGCGTTCTCGAAGCCCCTCTTCTCCCGCCTCCTCCCCCTCTCCCTCCGTGTCCCCATCCGGCCTCAGCACCGCCTCCTCTGCCTGGCCACCCCCACCGATCTCCCGGATGCCCCCACCGACGCCGCCGCCGAGCGCCGCCGCCGCAAGCGCCGCCTCCGCGTCGAGCCGCCGTCCTCCCGCGGGCCGGTCCCCCAGCGCACCCCCGGGGCACCACGCCCGGGATCCAACCGCAACGCCCTCAAGCTCCCCGAGCCCGCCTCGGTCCTCTCCGGCAAGCGCCTCGACCTCCACCACCGCATCCTCACGCTCGTCCGCGAGAACGACCTCGACGAGGCCGCGCTCCTCACCCGCCACTCCATCTACTCCAACTGCCGCCCCACCGTCTTCACCTGCAACGCCGTCCTCGCCGCGCTCCTCCGCCAGGCGCGCTACGCCGACTTCCTGTCCCTCCACCGCTTCGTCACCCAGGCCTCCGTCGCGCCCACCGTCGCCACGCACAACCTCTTCATCCAGGCCTACTGCGACTGCCGTCGCCCCGAAACCGCGCTCGAGCACTTCCGCCTCCTGCTCAAGGACGAATCCCCTGTCCTCCCCTCCCCCACCACATACCGCATCCTCGCCCGCTCCCTCGCCGAGAACGGCAAGCTCGACCTGGCGCTCGAGCTCAAGGACGGCATGCTCGAGCGTGGCCTCATCGCTCCCGACCCCCAGGTCTATGCGTTCGTCATGGGTGGTTTTGTGAACGCCGGGGATGGTGACACCACCGTCTCACTGTATGAGGAGCTTAAGGAGAAGCTTGGTGGAGGGCCAGTCCTTGACGGTGTGGTGTACGGGAACCTTATGAAGGGGTACTTTCTCAAGGGCATGGAGAAGGAGGCCATGGATTGCTACGCTGAGGTGCTTGGGGAGGGATCCATTGTCAGATTTGGGGCTGTTAGCTACAACATGGTGCTTGATGCGCTGGGGAGGAACGGGAAATTGGATGATGCAGTCCTGCTGTTCGATAGAATGTGCAAGGAGCATGACCCACCAAGGAAGATTGCTGTGAACCTTGGTAGCTTTAATGTGATGGTTGATGCCTATTGTCGCGTGGAAAGGTTCCAGGATGCAGTTGAGGTGTTTGGCAAAATGGGTGAGAAGAGGTGCGCACCAGATGCACTCTCCTACAATAGTCTGATTGACTGGCTGGGGAAGAATGAACTTGTTGGTGAGGCAGAAGCGCTCTATAAGGAGATGGGAGAGCGTGGTATTAACCCTGACGAATACACCTATGTCTTGCTCATTGAGTCCTTCTTCAGGGTTGATAAGGTGGATGACGCTGTTGGTTACTTCAATAAGATGTTCGATGTTGGTCTCAGGCCCAATGCCAATGCATTTAACAAAGTTATAGATGGCTTGGTGAAGGTTGATAGGATTGACGAGGCACAGCGGTTCTTTGACCTGATGCCTGAAAAGGAGGTCAAGCCAAACCTAGCTAGCTATGAGTTGCTGTTGAGGGCATACATCAATGTTGCAAAGTTGGATGATGCAATTAAGATGTCCAAGGGTATTCTATTGGATGAGAGTGTTGTGTTTACTGATGAATTGAAGGCACTTCTAGAGGACGCACTGGAGAAAGAGGGGAGAAATGGGGATATGACAAAGTTGTATGAGGATGTTGAGAAAGAAAAAGCAGAGGCAGCAGCACGCGCAGCTGAAGAGAAGGCTAGAGCAGAGGCTCTTGCTAAAGAAGAAGAGGAGAAGAAGAAGGCTGAGGCAAAGGCTAAGGAGGAATCGGCTGCCAGAGCCAGTCGAGCAGCTATTGATGCGGTGTTGGGTCGCAAGAGGCAAGGAGAAAATGATGAAGCTTCTGAGGGAACAAATGTTGAGGAAGCACAGGTTGTTGAATCCCACAGTGACACTGTTGGTACTGTAGGAGAACAAAATGAAGGTGACGACTCGAAGAAAGAGTCTGGTGATGCATCGTCGCAGGTCATAGCTTCATCTTCTTGAGGTTCTTTGTTGTACCTCAGTAATGATTAGTTTCAGTTCAATAGTACAAAAAATGATTAGAAGAGCTTCTATGAGATAATTATGTCGATGGTTTGAATGGAATTTACATGTTATGAGAGCTCCCACTGATTGTATGCTGGAATCTTTATGTACCACATCTCTTATTTCGGAGATAGCACAACAAATTTCTGTATCTCTGTGATCACTAAATTTATTATGTCATGATCACAGACAAGATAAATTCTCCTTTTCACAATCTTTATTCCGCAAGTGTAAAGTGACCATCTCTGTTTATTGAACTTTAGTGCTGCTTATTAAGATTGATTATTGTGCCAGCAATCCGGCAAGGACCTTTAGTTTTGGCAGTTTAACATTTTCAGTGGTTCCAATGCTTAAGTCAAAGTATGAAACATGCTCTTTTTCAATAAGGCAAGGAAGGGAGCTTGCAGGTATTATATTCTTCACATTGGAATTTCGTTCCTTAGTCTACACTGAAATGCAGGTAGTAGGCCAACACCTTGTCAGTAATTGCACTGTTTTGGACTTGATGTTGGTACACAATTTTGAACACTGCGGGGTTGCACATGTTTTGACCATGGGCACCATCCTTTTCTTTGTTCTTTTTGACCATTGGATTAAACTAAATTCTTACCCTGCTTGTTCAGGTGATTTTCTGTTTCTTGGCAAATATGCTCTCTGTTGCCATTTCCTGTGTGAGCATTGGATTAAACTATATTAGTATGTATGAATGCCCTTGGGGTTAGGAAATATATGTGGGTTTTCATGTGAGCTGTAGATGTGAGAGTGCCCAGTTGCCAGCTGTTTGTGATTCACCTTCCTTTGATAGGTTACCACGAAAGGGCTTGGCTCAGTTTTAGTGATGGCAGCCGGTTGCTCTATGAAGAGTGTGCACTACTATGGTTAAAAGGCATGAGGCTGATTGAGGCATATGAGGGACCTTCTGGGTCGTTCAAACTTTGTCTGATGGATATGTGTTGCATTTGTTGTTGCACCCTTCATGTGGCCGCTATTCCCCTTACCACACCCGGAAGTCCACATGCAGTTCTGCACATATGCACATTCACAGATCCTTGTCAGCACTGGAATGGTTAAGCCACCTGGATGTTTTAAGCATTGAAAGAATACAGTACGGGTCCCCTTACTGTTCAGCAAAGAAAGTTTTAATTCACATATCCAATCAACTCTCTATGGCCCCAACATTTGCATTGCCAGTTTGATGATATAAAACCTTCACATGTTTATGTTCAAGTTTAGTTTGAAATCCTAGGAGCTGTATCTTTCAGGCTGTCGTTGTTGGAACCAGACTGTCGACACTTTTGGTGTGTGCTGGTGGATAACCTGGGAAGGAGGAGGCCAGCATGGAGCTAGCGATGGAGATCAAGCTGACTGTACCATGTGGTACCCTTCATTGCTGTCCACCTCACCGCCGTGCTGCAAGCCCACCGAGTCTGCTAGCTTCGGCGCTGACAAGTCCTTCATTATCATGCTTAACAATTGCTACCTTTTAAAGCATGGTGAGAAACCCTATAACTGCTGATTCCGACATGTCTTTTTTATTTATCCATGTGATTTGCGAATCATATTGGTGCTGTTGTCCTTGTTCTGGCTGTGATGATCATAGGGCCTGAGGTTATGAAGGTGATGTCTACAAAATAGGAGGTGTTGTTGCCTTTGTTGTACTGGCTATAATGATCACAAGGCCTGTAATTTTGAAGGTGATGTTTACAAAATAGGAGGAGATACCGCTTAACCGTTGATTCCAACATGCCTTCTTTATCTATCCATGTGATTTGGGAATGATCTGGGTGCTGTCATGTTCTGTTGGTGGTGGTGATCATAGGGCCTGTGATTATGATGCGACTTTCACAACAGAGGATATACCTATATACCTCTATGGAGATCCTGTGAGTGCTTATCCTAACTGAATTCCTCCTTACTCTTATCTTTCTCCTTAAATGTGCCCATAGAATATTTTTAATCTAGAACATTTGCTCTTGTACTCGAAACGGGTGCATGATTTTATTTTTTTCTCCCTGATATCATGGCTGTCTGTCTAGCATTTGAACCCAAAGCAATATCTGTTCAGCAAAAAGGTTTGTCGCCTAGAAGCTACTGCGCTCTGTTGCTGTGGCAAGTAGTATAAAAAAAAGTTTCCCCAGCTTATAACAGTTTGCTATTGCACTAGGCTAGAAGAAGACAATTCCAAACATTTATATCTTCTTCGGGACTGGCTGACAGGTTTTATTTCTAGGCATAGTATGGGGGTGCATGCCTTAGAAGGGTAAACATGAGGATCCTAGCTGTTGAAATTCTGTCCATAATGCATTTTACACCCACTCATCTTCACTGCATTCAGGATTTACTCTATTTGATTGGCACACTAAATACAAAAGGCCTTCTCATTTACTCTGACCAACTCCCTTCTATGTTAATGACATATGAACTATTCTTCACTATTTACTTTCTGGCGGTACCCTCTGCATGACAGTTAAAAAGATTGTTTTAATGAACTTTCTTGCTACTTACTGAATTATACTTCTTATTGCTCCGGAGAAGTGAGAGACCAAATTATAGTTGGAGAAGGTAGTGGCATGGGGTGGAAGCATACCACAGCCTTTTCTCTTGATTTCTGTGACCAACTCCCTTCTCATTTTCTGTGACCACTTAATACAAAAGGCCTTCTCATTTTCTGTGACCAACTCCCTTCTATGTTAATGGCAGATGAACTATTTTTTACTACTATATTTAGTTTCTGACTGGTACCCTCTGCACTCCAGTTAAAAAGATTGTTTTAATGAACTTTCTTGTTACATACTTTCACTTCTCATTGCTCCGGAGAAGCGAGAGACTGGATTGTAGTTCACTTCTCTTTGCTCCGGAGAAGGGAGTGGCAGGGGGTGAAAGCATACTGGATCCATAACCTTTTCTCTTGATATCTTTTAGAATCCTCTTCTCTCTACTATACTGGTTCAAGGACATTTCTCAATCCATATTCTGTTATGTGATCTGCCCATCCAAATGAAACAGCTAGCCCACCCTCTTCTACTATGGGATATTTTATAAAATTATTACACTATCTATTGTTGCAAGTACTTTAACTATCTGCTGTTTCCTGTTTGACTGTTTCCATCCAAGGGAATCTATGTAATCTGTCAGTAGCCACACCAAATTACCAGATCATGCCTGCTATAGAACTGTTGATTATATTGAATTTGGTTGCCACCTCCCTGAACTTTTCAGCCTTTCTGAAGGGTTTTTTATGAACAGGGGGGATCTATTAAAATAGGGAACATATTTGTTACATTTGGTTAAGGCCAGTTCCATCACGCAGATAGGAACTGCACCATGGAGCACAGTGCGCACACTCACACTTCTCCGTAGCTAACTTTGCCAGACCTTGTGCTATATAGTTGCCGGTTCTCATTACATAGGCCCTTTTACACTCCTGCACACTGGTCTTCAGCTGTCTAGCTTCTTGATAAAGATACTGGCAGTTTAATCTGCTCTCTTCAGTTGAGTTTATGGTTACTGCTACACCTGCACAGTCAGTTTCCAAAATAAAACGTTCCCCGGTATGTCGATGGGCTAACCAGAGCCCCTCAATGCAAGCAGCAGCCTCGGCCTCTTCCACTGAATCACATCAGCCAATGTACTTCCAAGTGGACATCAAGATGGGATGAATCCAGCTCCCAAGTTAGCTTGACCATTCATAGTGTTAAAACTTTCATCCACATGCACTTTTACCTTTCTGGAGCTCTGTTAAGGTGTCACAGAATTTAGTGAGAGCATTCCTGCCCCAGGAGGATAATTATTGTTGCCTGAATATTTGATAATTTAAGCCTGAAGGTAAGCTAGCTTGTTGAAAATCCTTCTGACTATCCCTATGCATCCCATTGCTGGCTTAGGTCTGTAGATGCTTAATTGTTAATGTTTTACTTATGTTAATGATAGTTTTTAGTGCTATTGTCTATCTCAAAATTCTGGATGTCACATTTGCAGATCACAGGAAGTTGTCTTGTCTACACTGGAAGATACTTAATTCTGTTAATAGGCCTGATTGACCCTTGCTGGGTAGAAAATGATGGTTCAGAGGTTAGTCCAAAACTCAACATTTTTGTTTAAAAGTAGAAAAACCGGCGTATTGTTGCGGGAAATTTTAGTACATACAATGACAATTTTGTTGAAATCTGTATACAATAACTACATAAATATATAAATGTATTTGCAAAAAGTATGATATGTATGAACGGTTATAATATTTAAATTTTGTATCTTTTGGCAAAAACTCTCTCTATCCAAAAGTCCAACTACTTTTAATCGCTAATGAATATGAAGTATAGAGCTTAACATATGATCACAACTATAATTAAGTTCTAAGGTATCCATACTTAATTCAAAGATATTTGTTGGCACCTGATTAATCACAAGTAAATTGGCCTTGTGTTCTAAGCTCGTGACGACTGGTCCAAAGACTTCAATATCTGTAGGCCTTTAGAATAGAATACATAAATTGAGTGGCCTGCAATATTTAAGAACAGATACTGACAAAAAACTTACTAAAAAAATAGGGAACAAAGCACGATATGGTGAAATCAGTAGCTAGTTATTTCCACCAGCAATTGAAGAAAATGATGATGTCCACACTCACCTAAATTCCAGTTAGCTGATATCAGAACCATTCCAATCGATGAGCTTCCAACTACTCCCCTCTTAGGAGGCATGTACTCTTATTCCATGCAATGAAAAGAAACCGCATTGTCATTGCGTTTTCTCGAAAAAAAGCTTCCAACTACTCCCTCTGTTCCAAAATAAATGTCACGGATTTGTCTAGATTCGTATGTATCTAGACATGTTTTAGTGGTGGATACATACAAATCTAGATAAATTTGTGACATTTATTTTGGAACGGAGGTAGTACAACCTGAGTCCTTGCAAACTCATCTTTCCTATGAGGCTTGAACGCAAAAGGAAAATAAAATGCATATAACCTAAACTAATGAACTTGTGTCACTTGACTGGAAGTCTGGAACGTGAACTTCGATGGACCACTGGGTTATTTCTCCTACGGCAGAGCACATCAATACATGTATTCCACTAATTTACCTACGCTCAATAGTTTGGCAGAAACAACAGACCATGCAGGTAGGGAACTTTACCTAGTGCTTCATAGCTTGCTGCAGTTCCAGGAACTTGGTGGCCTGGACGGGGCAGCTCCAGGGGGCAGGGCGAGCACCTCCTCTATATAGATATAAAGATATGCAACGAGCCTATTGGCGCGGCCGTGTCATGTGAGACAATGATGGATAGAGAGAAGGCGTTGGGAGGGGCATGGATAGAGGAGAATTAGCTTAGGCGGGGAGGCGCTGAGATTGAGAAAGGACTGGAGAGGGAGGGAGAAGATGCCACTAGCTTAAGTGGATGTTGATTTTCTTTTCTAGATTCACAGGGACACCATAGATATTTGGTACAAAGTAAGGCTAAAAACGACTAGGAGTTCAGAAGCAGCAAGCTGCAGAAAGAAAAGAGCTCTAGAACTAAATAGCAACACTCCAGAAGCTCACATCAGAACACGAGCTGGAGAACAAAACAGACCAAAACGACTCAGGTTATTTCTCAGGTCCTAGCCAAAACCTTCTCAACTCGCGAAACAGTAGATCACCAACATCTTCAGCCCCTCTACCGCCAAAACTGCCACAAGATTCGGCAGTTGGAAAAGCTACGTCACATCACCACCTGGATCGAAGAGCTCTCCTCTGGGTAGGTATGCCAGCGATGCTCGACCACCATGAGCTGCTCCTTCTGCAGATGTCTTCCAAGTGGAAACCCACCTAAAATCTGTGCAGTTTAGCTGGGCATCAGCCAGCGGCTTCTTGAGTTTGGCGGTCAACCAGTCCATGAACTGTCCACATTTTTCTCCCTCCAGCTCCTTGAAGGGGACTTTCCAGTTTCTGTGATATGTCAGAACGAGGCGCCACACCTGTTTCATGTTTATCCAGGTAACTCGATTAAAAACTATGGTATTTCTATTGCTCCACACACAGCAAGGACGGCAGAAGTAACTACATTAAAATGCATAAATGTTTTATTTTTTCTCGAACACACGCCTAAGCGAGTGTCTTTGTATATTAGAAGGAGCCGCAAAGAGGCGGAAAAAAGTACAAACTGTAGCAGTGCTACAAGAGAAAGGCAGAGAAACAAAAGAAAGGAACTAAAAGACAAGGACACAAAGAAGAAAAGAAGAAGAAAACTATACATGGGTTAACCCAACGGCCAGGGACTCAGGGAGAGTCTGGAGGTCGAGCATGGAGAGGTAAGCGACGCAACTCCTTGGCGCCGGCAAGAATCCATAGCCGAGCCTCTTCAAGGATAGAGAGTGAGAGATCCAAGTGACAAGGGCTCAGGCTGTTGAAGACGACATCATTCCTGGATTTCCAAATTCTCCACAGGGTGAGGATGATGATGGACCTTGCAGCCTTGAGCAGGCTGGGGACGACACGAGTGGCAGCCATCTCAAACCAAGACGAGAAAGTCTCATCCGGGCCTGGCAAGCAGGCCTGCAAGCCAAGTCTAGACAGGGAATGGAACCAGACTTGTTTGGCAAAAGGGCATTGCAGCAGAAGATGACTAATTGACTCAGATTCTTGATCACAAACAGCACAGGTGTCAGAAGTAGACAGGCCATGTCGCAGCCTGCGCTCACCGGTCCAGCAGCGATCAGCCGCAGCAAGCCAAGCAAACACTTTGCTCTTGAGGGGAGCCCAGCAATCCCAAATGGCCAAATGGTGCGGAGATAAAGTTCTTCCGGCAAAAAGGGCACTGTACGCAGACTTGCTAGAGTATAGACCAGAGCTTGAGAGATTCCAGATGAACTCATCTTCAGTGGCAGGCGACAGCACTTGAGCTTCAGTAAGATCGACCAAAAGCAAAAACTGCAGAACCCCTTATTGCATAACCATTTTGGAAGCAATAGATTCAAAGTCAGTGACACCAATATCAAAAACTTCAGAAACATCTTCCTGAAGTATTCTATCTACTAGCAATCAAAGAAAAGATGCTTGACTGACTCAGTTTCTTTAAAAAGATCATATTCTAATGGCTTAGGCACGCCCCTCCTTCTCAGACTGCCTGAGCAGCCCATATCACCCCTTCCCAGAAGGTGGAAGGGCTAGCATCATGGCAGTAGAGGATCTTAGGATCCTTAGTGTTGATAGTTTTGCCCAAGATACAACACATGAACAGAGGGTAGAAGAAACACACACGCTTTGGCACCCACGCACCTCTTGTGTCTTTTCTGTATTTCTTCACATCTAATGAACTTGATTACATGGGATTAAATAGAGCAGCTAACACACCCACTAGCTAGCATGCACACGCACTGGTCAAGCCACTAACGGTTTGACCCACTAATCACTCCACTAACGCACGCACACACGTACATACTTTGAGTCGTTTGCAAGTTTGCAGATCATACTGGATAAGCTCTCACTTGGTGCATGCCACAACTGCCTGCGCCCACTTCTTGCTCCATCTCTATCTGCTACACAACTCGGCCGCCGAGACTCTCCTCAGTCTGACACATGCAGCTAACTCACACAGCACATTTAGCTTTGCATTGTGTACCTGAACGCAACTCTACACGCACACACTGCTGCAGCTTCGACTATATGCATGAACAAGAGTTAAACATGATGAAACTCTAAACTTAGTACTAATAACAAGATTTGTTCCAACAAGTGTTATACTTGGCATCAATGATCTTTTTTCCAGAGAGTACCCTCTCCTTGGATGTATCTCTTGACCTAAGTACCAGTGAAACAAGTTAGGAATCCCTAGGCCCCCAAATTCCTTTTTCATGCAAATTGAAGGCCAGTTAGCTAGGCGAATATTGTTATTTCCTTCCTCATAACTCCACCGGTGATCTAACTGAGTGTTGATTAACTTCAGAGCCCACTTTGCGAACTTAAAGAAGGACAACTTATATATGGGAATACAAGATAGAAGTGCCTGGATCAGAGTCCTTTTAGCTGCAGAAGATAAAAGTTCTATCAGTTAAAGGTTGAAATCAAATATGGTCTGAGGGTAATGTAATGTGGCTGTTTGATTCCATAGGTGCACTGGGGGCTGCGCTGGAATAATTGGGTTGTTGTGGTAATGGTGACGACGTGGATGAATGGGAGGTGAGGAAAAATATGTAGTGATATGCTGTGGGACCGAAGGAGACTTGCTGACGTGGCAGGGCTGCATGGACAGCAAAAATAGTTAGTGGGTTGCAATTATTTAGGAATACAAGATCGTGTGACTCAAAGTGTGTAACCAATTCATAATCACTTAATAATGCAGGCAGTTACCTAAGTTGGTCTCTCAATTTCCAGGATATATGTCAATTACAAAAACGTGCCAACTATCTTGCAGGATTACCGTTGTTAGCTCATACATGCTTGATGTCTTCTTTGGAATCCTCTGATAATGTTAGGCTACAAAGAAGCTGAAGCTATTTCTATCATGTATATTCTCCTCTAATCATGTTAGTGCCTGTATTACAGGACAAGCTATTTGGTCTGCGAGCTGTATCATCTCGTCATTCAGCAACAATGCAATGCTTGAGCTGTTGAGCACCAGAAATGTAGCATATGCATCGCTTTTACTCATTCATGCACAGGACTATCTGTACATACAGAACCTCATATTGTGTTGTTCCATTTGTGGATGCACTTTACTCTTCCGTGTGCTGCTACTCTTTTTGTACTATGCCGAGGAAGATCTTCAATCTCGGCCACATCTTAACACTTCTTATTCCAAAATGCAGGGATTGTTTTTAATTCCTGCAGTTGGCCTACGTGATGGATGAGCCCTTGGTGATGATTAATTCAGCTGGAATCTTTTGGGCTTTGGACAGTATGCTCGCTCGGTGTATGAGGCTTTTCTTCACCGGCACGGTGGAATTCCTGCAGTGGCGTGCCATTTGGGGCGGATGGGTTCTTCTGAATGCATGATTGCTGGTTGGCCATGGCAAACCAGTTTGCCTCACCTGCCAGGGTGCCCATTTACCGACCAGACGATGTCCCATCTACGCTCAGAGTGCGTCTTCGCCAGACAGGTATGGATCCAAGTACTAAGTCAATTCTCTCTCCAGTCAATTTTACTGCAACCTGTAGATGTTTTGGTCTATTGGTTGGAGACGGCCGCCGACTGGGCTGGGGCGAATAAAACCAAAGGTGTGCGCTTGCCGTTTTCGCGCACAATGTGGCTTATATGGTGGCTTCTGAACGACCACGGCTTTGACAGCGCCATCCCCGGTTCGTTGGTGCTGGTAGACTATCCTTCCAGAGGCGAAACTTTGAATGCTCGTTGGTGCCAAAGCTCTCAGGAGGCTGCCACAACATGCTCGGCCACTAGATGCGATTCAGTAGCTCTCTTAGGGTCGATATATGCATTTATTTCCCTTTGTTTCTTCCACTTCTACCATTTCCCCCCCTTTTTGGTTATATTTTTTGTCTGCAAGACCATCGTCATGTTGAGAAAAGCAACACCTGTGCATATAGTCGATAATGGATTATGGGTTTGCACAAGATACATCAACGGCTCTTCCTACATTCACGACGCGTACACTCACAGACAACTCACTGTTAAGGCAACAGTGCCTTGTGCACACATCACAGAACACCTGATCACTGGTGAGTGCAGTGCTTGATATGACCTTGATACAAAAATTGCAGAAGAAAGCAGTAACAAAGAAAATATTGGGAGTTCTTGATTCTATAGGAGTACAACCAGAAGAACCATTGTTAGAGTTATCAATCAATTCTGTAAAAGAGAAAAATGTTAGGAGTTATTTTTCAATTCTGTAAAAGAGAAAAGTGCTGGGAGTTAGCAATTCTACAGAAGGAGAAGCAAAATGTTAGGAGTCGCCATTTCTGTACAAGAGCAGGATGCAGCTCTGTCAGCGGCAACCACCATGTTTTGTTCACACGCATTCCAGGAAGCAAGATAAAATAACCGATAAGCAACTCTGCCTCAAAATTGCATTACAGATCTCGACGTTTGTCAATCAAACAAACAAACAAATGGGGGGAAATTGTTTCGCCGTCAGAAGTCAGAACGTGCCTATAATCTGGTGCACGGAGGTGTAAGTGCCTACAACAGCAACGCACACTCCGATGACGAGTATGCCGATGATCGCCACAACCTCGAAACGGTGGACTCCTGACCTGGGCATGTAGATCTGGAGGTAGCTCAGGCACGGGAAGAGGACGGCGACGATGACGTTGAGGGAGGATCCGGTGAATGACATGAGGTATCCGAAGAAGGGCACGGTGGACGCGACCACCACCGTGCTGGCGAGCACGGCGGTGCTGATGAGCACCCTGGTCAGGCCCCTCTCGGCGATGGGCAGCTTCGCCTCGATCGCCTCCGCGATGGGCTGGATGACGAGCGCGTACTTGGCCAGCGGGTTGATCAGGGTCGTCAGGATGGCCACCTTGGTGTACATCTTGCCTGTGGGCAGGTTCAGCGTCACCTGTGCCTGCACGTCGTCGCCGTAGAGCAGGTAACCCAGGATCGCTGTCAGTGCGTAGTTCAGGCTGCACAATACAGAAGAGATCAACAGGACCTGCACATTGGGATCAGAGGAACTGGAGTGAATCAAGCGATCAGTTATCACTGTCTGTACGCATAAATTAATTAGCCTGATAAACTCGACGGATACCTTGGGAAAATCCTTGTTTTTCTTCATCGAGGAGTACACGGTCGGGAAGACGCCGTGGCCGGAGAAGCAGACGAAGTAGAGGCTGAGGGAGGTCGGCAGACCTTTCACGTTCAAGACGGTGCTGGCCTTCCTTGCGTGGAAGCCATGCTCGGCGGCTATGGCGGCCCAGGCAAGGGACGCCGTCAAGGCCACCGAGGCCACGAGCCCGACCGCAGACACGTATGCGAGCACGCTGAGATCCTTGAGCCATGTCGTGGGGAGAATGACAGCGGCGGCCACAAGCACGAAGAGCTGCTTCCCCTGCACCCGGCAGCCCGCGAGGTCGAAGCTTGCGCCAGGGAAGAGCTTGTCGAGATTGTCGCCCTCGAGGATGAGGAAGCTGACGGCCACGAGGTAGAGCTCGATGTACATGATGACGCCGATGGCTCTCCGGCCGTGGGGCCCGAAGGCGAGCTGCCCAATGTCGGGGTAGCTCCTGACGGAGTCGTCTGCGCGCATGCAGCGGTCGATGAGCTTGCCCGTGTAGTAGCAGATCGCGCCGACGAGGACGAAGAGCGCCAGGCTTAGCCACCCACCCTGCGACAGCGCGTATGACACGGACAGCATCCCGATGCCTAGAAGCAAGAAGATCAATGCGTTATACAGACGCAAATGGCGAAAACAAACGCAAGAAGAATACACATCGATTGGGCATTGAGGCGTGCCTGAAATTACATTGCTGAGGTTGAGGCAGCTCCTCCAGAAGGACGTGCCGGAAATGCGAGCAGGGAGGAGCTGCGCCTCCTTGTCGTCGTCTTGTGGACTCCATTGCTCATCTTTGCCCGGGAGCAGGGGTTCGGCTGGAGAGGTCTCCTGCGCCGCCATTGCCGCCGTGCGCTGCAGGGTAAATCAGAGGAGGATTTTACGAGTAGGGTTTGGCATGCCGTTACGGTTCCTAATCTGAAGGAGTCGTTTTCAGAAGCAAGAAACAAATACAATACAAATTATTTAAGATTTTTCCTATTACCTAGATTCTATCAACTGCTTGTCCAAAATAAAAAATAAAAAAATAGATTCTATCAAACTGGCCCTGGATGGAAAATGGAGAAAATTGTAAAAATATATTATTTATAATTAATTAATTCCAACGTATCTTAAGTTCATATACATATCTGCAAAACACATTAGAGCACTTATCAATATGCACTGGGATTATTAAGGTTCAGACCAACGAGCAATATATGGCTGTCTTTTAGTTCGCGAATTCCTACGAAGGGTATTTCTTCCTCTCATCCCTCATACATCTCCCACAAGCTATCCTTTCTTGACTGACATGGCAAATTTGACAGAATTGTTCCTTTAGACGAACGATGCACGAAATGACCTCCCGACAAAACTATTTCACTCCACTAAGAGCATCTCCACCGGTAGTCCCTAAGACCATGTACTATGTTGTATAAAAGCGAACCATCGAGATCTATGCGTCGGTTCCATACATAACAGGGCATCGCACCATGCAATCTGACAAGAAAAGCGAATCAATTAGTTGGTTCGGTTCCAAGGAATCCACATGCAAGTTTGGCCCACATGGCAGAGAGAGAACAGGGAAAGAAAAGCTGACAGAAATAAAGAGATTCATACATAGCAGCTGAACACCACCGGTTCCTAAATCTGACACAATTTCCTTTGAATCGAACACACGTAGTACATGGCCTAAATAGGCGTCGGAAGGGGCGCTGGCATAGCATCCTCTATTTGGGGACGCTGCTCCCACACCGGCGCCCCCAAACAGACGACCCCGATAGATTTGAAATTTAAATATAAATTTGCGACACGATATTCATATGTAGTTCAAACGAAATTTGTACAAATTTAACGTGATTTCAAACTAAAAAACTAAAAATAAACATCTAGCGGCGCGGGGAGTCGAAGGCGCTGAAGTCCAGTTCGTCGCCGCTGGATGTGAAGGACCAGCTGTCGACGTCGTCGGCCTCCTCCTTTGGTGCCGGCAGCTCGGATGGTCCGACGAGGTCGACGAAGTTGCTGCCGTGGTCCCTAGCGGACCACACCGCCGCCTGCCGCGGGTCGATCGCGATGTGACGGTAGTCCTCGTCGATGGAGCGGCTGACGATGAAGCTCTGGGCAGGGAATTCCTCCTCGTCGCCGTCGCCACGGAGGGCCGCCTGCGCCTCGGCCTCCTTCTCCCACCATGTCTTCTTCGCCGGTGGAAGTGGTGGCGAGGCATCCTCCTCCTTGACGCGGGAGCGCCGGCTCGACCCCATCGTCCGACGAACCGGAGCAGAGGAGGCGCGCCTGGCGTCATTGCGGATGACGACGCCTCCGGAAGGAGGTGCGGGCGCGGCCGAGCGCGTGCGCCCTACGGCGGATGATCCCGTGCGTGAGGTTCCGGACGCTGTGGTCCGTTCCGGCGTCCTCTGCTTCGTAGGCGGCGGCGCCATGTTCGCCGCCTGCGGGAAGTAGACCGGCTCCCGTTGCCCGCGGACGCGTGGACGGTAGCCGTACTCGCGAAGCGTACCGTCGACGTCCCGCCCGTACCATCAGGAACGGCGGCCGACGTTGTTGAAGCGGCCGCTGGAGGGATTGTCCATCCGCACGACCCCTTCAGCGCGCTCGCAGCCGAAGCGTTCTTCCCAGGACGGGTTGTCGACGGCATTCTCCGGGAGGCTCCTCTCCTCCGGCATCATCGAGGCCCGCCGTTCCCTGGCGAGGGCCCACATTTGTGCTCCTCGCGGCGGCAACGGCGGCACGGCGAAGCCACCATTGGAGATGTGCCAGCCGTGCGGCAACTTGAACTGCATTGGCAAAGGGATCCGGTGCGAGTACAGCACGTCGGCCTCGTCGAACGACAGCTGCGTCAAGCGGAGCATGCCACCGCCGCCGCTGCCGCCGGCCTGGTCGTTGTGCGCCACCGCGTTCGCGTGCGGGTGGTGGTTCGGGCGGAGGTTGAGGACGGCGGCGGCTAGGGATGGACGGCGGGGAAAAGAGAGGAGTGCGCGCCCGTGTGGTTTTAAGGAAGGCGGCAGACGCGCATTGAAGGCGCGTGGGTAAGGTAGGTGGACGCCGCGTGGACAGTCGCCGCCCTCGCCGTTTTGGTTTCCGTGCGGGAGGCCATTAACGCCGATGACCAACCTCCCCGTGTCATTTCCGATGCGAACCGCCGCGTCCCCTCGCTGACAAGGTGCCCCCACCCACGAAAACCGTTGTTCCGCGAGGTGCCGACGCGCCCAATTCGCTCCCTTGGCAAAGGGGCCGGCACTGGGTTGCCGGCGATTCTATTGGGCTCCAAAATTGGCCGGCGCCGTTTGGGGCGCGCCGGTGCGAGCCCATTTCGCCCCAGGCCCCCAAATTGCTATCGGGGCCTGTCGTTGCCTATTCGACGGTGCCTCGGAGGAGGGATCCTCACGAGGGGGAGAAGAAGTAGGGGCTAGTGGGCGGAGTGTCCTCGGGACGGTGGTACGCGAGTTACCAGCTTCGGACCACCTGCACGATGACAGGCCTACTGTTGCTTGTCTGGAATTATCTAGGCGCTTTCGCGTTGTTACAATGAGTTGTGGTTGCCCCTCTAGGGCTTCCAGGATCTGGCTTATAAAGGCGCCCGGATCTAGGGTTTACACGGAGAGTCCTAGCCGGAATACAAGATGCCTAACTACGGAATATACATTGCCGTGCACGTCAAGGATCCACCTTTCCTTACTTGCCGTAGTGGATCCGGATACTTCATGGGCCTTCACGGATCCGACTTCTGAGTAGGTCGGTTGAGATCCGGCTCCTGTTCCTAGGCTGGACTTCATCCATCTTCTATCAACAGCAACTGGGCCGCCCGATGGGCCGTATGCCACCATCACCATCTGTGGGCCACCCGGGCTTGTCGGATCTAGACCATGTCATTGATATACCCATAAATTATACCCACAACAGTAGCCCCCGAAGTTCTCCGAGATTCATCATTCCTCCATCTAGCTTTATTCGGATCCGAAGAGAATCTTGAAGAGCTTCCAAAACTTAATCGTTTCCGATCTCAGTCAACCGGAAATCATTCGTTCTTCTGTAATGGTAACTTTGCATATTTTTCGCCCACATCGCGCACTACTTCCTTCGTTCCCGCGCTAATTTTCCGGAGATGCGAATCTTCAGCCGGAAATTTTGGCAGTGTGCGGTTAGGTCACCACTGCATCGATCTAACCGTTTTAACCTAAGACACGTGGCGGCCATCCAACGGTGCGGCCGTTCCTTCTCTACTGTTGGATCCGGCTCACGAATCTCCGCGCGGGGCTTATAACTACCCCTCCGTCCGGTAACTTCTCACTTTTCACCTGCATTCACCACTTCGTCTTCCACCTCGAGACAGCGCCGCCCTGTGAATCTCATCTCCGGCGAGCTCCTCCGCAGAGAGCTTCTCCCGCAGCCGCTCCAGAGCTGCTCTCG
The DNA here is from genome assembly GCF_019359855.2 of Lolium perenne. NCBI lineage: Eukaryota > Viridiplantae > Streptophyta > Magnoliopsida > Poales > Poaceae > Lolium > Lolium perenne. The sequence goes on along the minus strand of NC_067246.2, from coordinate 184,774,976 downwards.
ACTCGAGCTACACGCGGTTGAACGGGAAATCTCGCTCGCCGCCGAATCGTGGTCATCCGGAGCTCCACACGCCAAGTCCGACGACCTCAACCTCGCCAGCGCGGCGGGGAACCGCCACACCATTAACGGTAAGTTCGCCGGACCCGTAGAAGAAGACATAGTTTAGCCTAGTTTAGTTCCAGCTACTCAGATCATTTCATCTCATGCATGTAGCCGGAAACATGTCCCATAACTCACCTAAATGTACTGGTAGTTCTCCGAATAGTCCAGAACCAAGCTCACCGGAACAAATATTTCCGAAACCGTTAGCTTTCCTACCACCACATATTTCCGACACCAGGTTGGCTCAACCTTTATCTGCATCTTCCAGCAACGCACTAGGCCGGATCCCAACCCTTCAAGAGATCCGAGAAGAACTCGAGGGCCAAGCAAGAATGGCCACCAAAGTGCAGGAAGCAGAATAGAAGAAGGGTTCCAAGGCCCGGAACCGTGAAGGCGAGAAGGGTTAGTGGTGGCCGTGCGTGGTTACCGATTCGGAACTCAGAGCCTTTGAAAAAGAAGGCATGATTCCTCCGGATTGTAGCTTTCATAAAGACTCCGTCTCCCCCAAGCCGGATCCCGAAGAACGCGTCTTCACCAAAGCTTGGGTGGAGCGTGGCCTCTCTCTCTCCCTTGCTCCGAGTTCTTCCTCTTTGTCCTCTCCACATATGGCCTCCAGCCACATAACATATGCCCCAACGCCTACCTCCTCCTCTCTAACTTCGTGACGCTCTGCGAGGGGCATCTCGGAATCCGCCCCGATATCCTCCTGTGGCAATTCTTCTTCCGCGTCAAGAAGGAGACGAAGGACAAGGCAATGGTCAACTGCGGAAGCATGACCTTCATGCTCCGCCCTAATAGGATGTACCCGCCGCACTCATCGCACGAGTCCGTCCGGTACTGGAATGCCGAATGGTTCTACGTCAAGAACATCATGGTCCCGGACGTTCACGAGGGGCTTCCGAAGTTCATCAACTCGCCTCCGGAAGAGCTAGACAGCTGGAGCTTCATCCCCGCCCTCGCTCAGTTCCCGGAACTGGACAAGGCCGCGCGGAGAATTTCCTGGTTGGTCCACGTTGGTCTAACCAGAATGGACCTTACCCTCAGCTGGTTCACCCGCCGGATCCAGCCGCTCAAATACAATAAGAGGCTGATCTGCGAATACTCCGGAGTCGAAGACTAGCTCCGGGTCACCCGTGAAAACTTGCCGACGGATTCTCTGAATAAGAGGATTCGGACGCTAGTGAAGATTCTCCGGGGCCAAGAGGTCCCGGAGATCAACAAAGATATCTTCACCAACAACAACTGCCCTCCGGTACGTTCTTGTACTTCAGTAATTTTAACTTCTCAATTTTGCAATGTTCTAAATTTTCCATGTTTTCCTCTTCAGCTCAGTACTTTGGCGGAGGAACAACTTAGGAATGTTATCCGAACACCCGCAAGCGCTGACGCCGCGGAGGAGGATCCGGAGGAAAATGACGACGAGGAGGAGCAAGCACCAAAGAAGGTGGCTCCCCGAACCGCCAAGCGTTCCCGCGCCAAGGTTTCCGGCTCCGATGCCGGAGCCAGCGGCGAGGCCTCTGCCAAGAAGGCCAAGACCAAGCCACCACCCCCTCTCAACTCCAAGAAGGCGGAACGCGATCGCCTTAGAATGCTGTCAACAGTAGGAAAAGGACCACGCCCGCTGATCCCCGCTGCCACGTAAGTATCCGTAATCACATCTTACCTTATTGCAAAATCTTGTTACTTATATCTTTCCCTTGCTTGTTACAGGAGCTAGAAAATTCCGGCTTCTTGGGTTAACACCCAGAAGCCTATAACAAAGTACTTGAGGATGTCTCCGGTCGTGCCTCCAATAACCCCAACACCTCGAAGCACCTCCAACCAAGCTCCACACCTGTCTTCGCCTGAAACCCAGCCTTCCCCCGACCCAGCTGCCCAAGCTCCGGAAATCATTCCTGTGAGCAGCTGTCAACACCCGGATTTTTAAGTCCGAATGCCTATTATGTCATACACCGCAATCCCAGGAATATTATTGTTGCGAGGCATAATAGTTAAGTATCACAGTCATCATTCATTACAAACCATAATGTCTTACAACTTGGAATCACGTCATCCGTATTACACGAATAGTTGATCTATTGATCAACAGACAAACACAAGTTCATAGCGGAAGCGTAAGATACAAGGACTCTCTAGTCCACAGGCCAACGCTTGACGTCGGAAGACTCCTAGTTGTCGTAGGCGTCCTGTTGGTCATCTCCTTGTTCATCTTCATACTCTGGCCATTTGAATAGCCAGGGACAAAGCCGTGAGTACTTCAAGTACTCGCAAACTAATACTAATGTAAGTGCTAGACATTCTAGTAAGGTTTGCTAAGCTCTAGTTTATTTGCATAAAGCCAGTTTTAGTTCACAAGTATTTGAGAAAAGCTTATTCAAATGCTAACTAACTCAAGTGGGAACATTAGTGTCATTCCCACCATTCAAGTGGTGATTTCAATTCAATTCACCACAAGTCATTTCACCGTCTTCTTTCAACATCATTTTCAAAGATATGACATCGGAAACTGTATGGCCTTTCCAACCGTCCGTAACCGTGGACGCGGCTATTCGAATAGGTTTACACTCTGCAGAGGTTGCACACTTGTGCCACAACATTTGATTTCATCCGTCGGGATTACCCCGAATCATCGTAACACAGTACGCGGATCATCAACCATAACCTTTCACTTACAAATCCTAGTCTGAGCACCTCTCCCCATGAGCTTGGCCTCCCAGTGAAGACCAACTATCAACCTGGGAACTACACAGGGCTTGGCCGTACAATTCACCTCAATTCACATCTTTTCTCAACAACGGAGGCAGCCTCAAGCATAACCCCTATGATGTGTGTTTAGAGGGAACCCATACTAAGATGCATAAACTTCCAGTTAAGCCCTACCCATAATCAGGTATTGTGGGGGTACTCAATATTGGAAAGGTATCGCATTCAAACCAATACCATGTTTGTCAAAAATCACCATCTTCTCTTGGTCATATTCACCTTCAAAAATCATTCAATGGAATGCTTGATCATTCCAAGGTTTCAAATTTATTTTAAGTCACATTGTTCCCTTCTAGAGTAGTCAAGTTTTATTCATTAACACTAGCTCTAAATCATGAGGGGTGCTATCTTGCTTTGCTTGAGTAAGACTAACTTTACTACTCTAGTAAACTTCCTTACTTTGACCAAAGTTAACTATAAAAGCAACTTCTTGAGAAAACAAGTAAAAACTTGTAATGTATAAACTTGGGATAGGCTTATGTAAGAAAAGATAAGACTCATGGTGCCTTGCCCCAAAGGGCTTTGCACTTTGCAAGAATATTAGCTTGCCTTGGTAGTTCTCAAAGTTCTCTTCCTCCTCCTCCTGGTAGCAACCTTCTTCTTCCGTGTACTCTCCGGTGCTAGCGTCTAAATTTGAATACGAGTATAATTACTCACTAATTCAATGGCTATTCCATGTATCACATACAAACACACAAACTATTCTATGCACACAAATAATCTAATTAGGGTGCATGGGTTGTGTTGCTTGAGGAGAATTCACTTCCTTTTATTTAATATGTAAATGATTGCTTCCATAGGGTTCTTGAGAAATAATTTCCTCTCATTGAAATCTTCTTAAGATTTAATTTCTCAAACAATCCTATATGAACTTATATTGACCTAAGTCAAACATTCATCATTACCATTTGAGAAAATGAGTTAAATGAGGTAGACCACCTCATACCATTTAATAAGGCTACATATGATTTAAATCTTCAAGTAATTCATATAAGTGAGTTTGGCCAGGGGTCCAAACATCACATGAATTCATTTGAGACAAGGTTTAAATGAAGTATAATACTTCATATGATTTACTTAATAGTTTTGGACAATATCAACTACATACACTAGCCATATTGTCCATAATTAAACTAGGGCATGATCATGCAAAGTGACCACACCATTTTATTGCATAAATAATTAGTGTAAGTCAAATGTGAGCTATTAGAGTTGGAATTAACTTAATATCTATTTTGGTTGATTTTTAATAATTATTTGAATAGGGAAAAGTCCCTGCCTTCTTCTTTTTATCAGATTAATTCTGCAGCAAATCTTGTCATGGGACCAGTGGCATTCTTTAGATCTTTTTACTAGCTTTCCAACCATATAAAATTCATTAAATTTGGTTAAGCCAATTTGAATCTATCGATTTTCAAAGTTTGGGCAGTATTGAAATTATTTGGAATTGTTTAAATGTCATTTGAATTAATAGGGCCGGCGGGAAACGAAACTGGGCCAAATTCGAATAAAACGGCCCAGTCCAGCCCAGCCACGGTCCACAGACGCGCGGCGTGCTGACAGGGTGGGTCCCGCATGTCAGTGGCTATTCAAACCCGAAACGGTATGAGCTATTCTGGTGCGTTGGATTGGAAGCAAATCGGACGGCACAGGGCCATCGTCTTCTCCGGCGAGAGAAGCTCACTGGCGCGGCGGCACTAGGGGGTCAGAGCGCTCACCGTGGCTCCAGCTAGGGTGGGCAGTGTGCTCGGGGACGATGTCGACGACGGCGAAGCTCCTGGTACCGTCGGCTCGTCCTGGGGCGGCTCCAATCGACGGCGAGCTTCGGCGGTGATCACGGGCAGTGAGGCTTCAATTGGGTGGCGTCAGTGGGCAATATCGACGGTGGAGTGGCTCTAGTGGTCGAGTGAGGAGAGGGGAAGGCGATGGTGTGCTTGGATTGACGCAGGGAGGTCTCCTTTTATAGGGACGCGAGGGTGCTGCGGGGCCGTGAAGAAGGCGACCATGGCGCGGCTTCTCCGGTGAGCTATCGAGCTAGGCGAGGGCGGCGCACTGCTCAGTGCATCATGGCGATCCTCTGGGTGGCGACAGCTTGGTCGGGCAGGGCGTGGTTTGGTCGCATTGCTTCCGCGTCGGGTGCGTCTGCGGCGGATCAGGGTTTCCTTCTCCGGCGGCGACGGGCACAGATCGTGGTCGAGGGCATGTCTGGCGGCTGCGTACGTGTGTGGCGGTGCTCAACTCGTGGCGAGGTGGTCCAGGGCGTGCTCGAGGTGGCCAGGCAGCGCGTGTCCAGGGCGCGTCTGCGGCGCTCACTCGCAACGTCCTCGGCATGGCGTGGCCACCACTGGGCGCGCGTTTTCCGGCGAGGCCACGGCGTCTACGGCGAGGTGGTCGATGCTAGCTGAGGTAGAGAGGTGAGGTGGAGCTGCTGGACACCAGGGCCAGGGTTGGAGAGCAAGGAAGAGAGGGGGAGGTGGTCGGGTTGGCGACATGGCCGGCATGGCCATGTCCTAGCCTTGCTCCTCCTCTCTCTTAGGGTTTCTATTTGGCATTGATGGTTAGAGGGGGCAGGGGAACCAGCAGGGTGCAAATGGGGTGGTTAGGGTTAGAGTAGATCACTATAGCAAATAGTGTCAAATAGTTACATAGATGCCATTTGTGAATTTTGTCCAAATTTGGTTCAATTCAAATGGTTACAAGTTTTGAATTGTGAGTGTCTCATTGAGTTAGAAATGACCAGAGGTGATGGAGTGTGGTGGTGGAATTGTTAAATTCAAAGTTTGGCAAATTTGGCTAAGTGTGAGATTGTTGCACATATTAAAATGTTGCAACTTTGGTTGAGCATAGCTAATGATCAAGAAATAATTTGGCATGGCGATCTTTACAAAAAGTGTTCCCCTTGATGTTGACTTGGATGTGGTGCAAAGAGTTAGCAGGGTTTAGTTTGGAAATTTTGAATTGCAAGGGCTCAAAGTAGTGATCAGACTATAATTGGCAGATTTGACCATTATCATATGTGAGCAAGTTTTGTATTTGAAATCCATTTGATTTGTGATTATTTGATTCCAAAAGTTGTAATAAGTGTTTAGTAACATTATTCAACTAATGGTGAAGACCAAATTGGTCTAGGGTCAAAATTTATAAAAATGCCATAGGGCATATGTGAGGGTGTTAGGGTTTTTCATTTATTTGATTTCTTTCTCCTTTTGATTTATTTGGTTGGTGATCTTCTCATGATCACATTAGGGTTTTAGGTTTAGCTTATACACATAAAAACAATCATCATGGCATATCAATCAAATGCACAAGTCCTATGCATGGCACTATATGCAAATTAAAAAGTTTTTGTTGGTTTGAAATTTTTGTTCTCTGGAATTCTTCTAACTTTCTTTTATTGAAATTTGGGATGTTACAAACCCTTCCCCCTTACAAAAGATCTCGTCCCGAGATCGAAAAGAAAGTTAGGTACTAAAGAGATCTGGGTACTCCTTCTTCATGAAGTCTTCGCGTTCCCATGTGGCTTCATCTTCAGTGTGATTACTCCACTGTATCTTCAGAAACTTGATGCTTCGGGTGCGGGTTGTTCGGTAAGCTTCCTCCAGGATGCGAATTGGCACTTCGCGGTAAGTCAAGTCCTTGTTGATATCCACCGATCGGTGATCGATGTTTTTGAACACTTCGGTCTTCTCAGGGACCTCAAGGCACTTCCGGAGGAGTGAGATATGAAACACGTCGTGCACAGCCGACATTTCTTCTGGTAGTCCAGTTGATAGGATACTTCGCCTCGGTGGCTCAGAACTCTGAAGGGTCCGACATATCGGGGTGCGAGCTTTCCTTTCAGTTGAAATCTCTGCATTCCTTTCAAGGGGGATACCTTGAGATAGACAAAGTCTCCGAACTCGAAGGTCATCTCCCGACGTCGCTTGTCGGCGTAGCTCTTCTGTCTTGATTGCGCAGTCTTGAGGTACTCGCGAATCTTGTGGACTTTCTCTTCGGCTTCACGAAGAACATCTGGGCCAAAAACTTGGCTTTCTCCGACTTCCGACCAGTTCAGGGGGGTACGGCATTTCCTTCCGTACAAGGCTTCAAAGGGGGCCATCTGTAGGCTAGCTTGGTAGCTGTTGTTGTAAGAGAATTCTGCGTAAGGTAGGCAGTCTTCCCACTTAGATCCATATTCCAGTACACATGCTCTCAGCATGTCCTCCAGTATCTGGTTGACTCTCTCAGTCTGTCCGTCGGTCTGAGGGTGATAGGCGGTGCTGAAATTTAGACGGGTGCCTAGTCCTTCATGCACTTTCTGCTAGAATCTTGAGGTGAACTGTGATCCTCTATCTGACACTATCGACTTCGGGGTTCCGTGCAGGGCGACTATTCTGGAAATGTACAGTTCAGCTAACTTTGGGCCTTGGTATGTGGTCTTGACGGCGATGAAATGGGCGACTTTGGTCAATCTATCGACAACTACCCATATTGAATCATTGCCTTTGCTGGATTTGGGCAGTCCGGTGATAAAGTCCATTCCTACGGAGTCCCACTTTCATTCTGGAATCTGCAGTGGTTGTAGCAGTCCGGCGGGTCGTTGATGTTCTGCCTTGAATCTCTGACAGATGTCACACTTGGCGATGTAGCTGCCGATTTCTCTCTTCATTCCATGCCACCAGAATTGCTCCTTCAGGTCTTGGTACATCTTGGTACCTCCGGGGTGGATTGAATAAAGGGTGTCATGGGCTTCTTGCAGAATGACTTGCTTCAAGTCTGAGTCCGATGGTACGCAGAGACGTTCTTTGTACCAAAGAACTCCGGCTTCATCTATGGTGAATCCAGGGGCTTTTCCTGCGGCTATCTGTTTCTTGATTCCGTCAATGCTAGCGTTGTCCTTCTGGGCTTCCTTGATTTGGCTAACCAAGGTGGGTTGCAGTTCTATGCTGGCTAGGAATCCTTCACTAACAAGTTCAAGTCTGAACTGTTCAAACTCTTGATGCAAGCTGGGCTGTTCGGTTGCGAGCATGGAGTTCAACTGGCACGGCAGTCGACTCAAAGCATCCGCTACCACATTGGCCTTGCCGGGGTGGTAGTGAATCTCCATGTCGTAATCCTTGATCAATTCGATCCATCGGCATTGTCTCATGTTCAGCTCCTTCTGGGTGAATATGTATTTCAGGCTTTTGTGGTCGGAGTAGATCTCGCATCGATTACCCATGAGGTAATGACGCCAAACTTTCAAGGCTAAGACCACGGCTGCAAGCTCGAGGTCATGGGTGGGGTAGTTCTGTTCATGTTGCTTTAGTTGTCTTGAAAGGTAGGATACAACTTTGCCTTCTTGCATAAGCACACATCCAAGACCAGTCTTGGAGGCATCGCAATATACGTCAAAGGGCTTGGCAATATCTGGCATGATCAGGATTGGGGCTGTTGTCAGTCTACTCTTGAGCTGTTGAAAGCTCTCTTCACATTTATCGGTCCACTCGAACTTCCTGTCCTTCTTCAACAGTTGGGTCATTGGTCGAGCGATGCTCGAAAAGCCTTCTACAAATCTGCGGTAATATCCGGCTAATCCAAAAAAAGAGCGGACCTCGGTTTGGGTGGTTGGGGCTTGCCATTCCATAACAGTTTTGATTTTGGCGGGATCTACGGCAATTCCTCCTGCGGACAAGATGTGTCCCGGGAATCCAACTTCTTCCAACCAAAAGTCACAGTTGCTGAACTTGGCATACAACTGGTGGTGTCTAAGGGTTTCTAGGACAGTCTCCAAATGCTGTTCATGTTCCTCTTCGGACTTGGAGTATACAAGGATGTCATCGATGAAGACAACGACAAACTTGTCCAAAAAGTTCATGAAGATCTTATTCATGAGATTCATGAAATAAGCGGGGGCATTGGTTAGTCCAAATGACATGACGTTGTACTCATACAACCCATATCTGGTGGTGAAGGCAGTTTTTGGAATGTCGGTGGCTCGGATTTTCAGCTGATGATATCCAGTTCTAAGATCTATCTTGGAGAAAACTCTGGCTCCGGTGAGTTCATCAAACAAGTCCTCTATCTTGGGTAAGGGGTATTTGTTTTTGATGGTGACATCGTTAAGCTTACGATAGTCCGTACATAAACGATTTGCACCATCCTTCTTGTCCACAAACAAAACTGGTGATCTCCAGGGGATGCACTAGGTCTAATCAGACCCTTGGCCAACATATCATCTATTTGTTTCTTCAGCTCCACAAGCTTTGTTGCGTTCATGATGTAGGCTCTCTGGGCTATGGGTCCAGTTCCGGGGATTAACTCGATGATGAACTCGATATCCCGATCTGGGGGCATACCGGGTAGATCATCCGGAAACACATCAGGGTAGCGACAAACGACCCTGATTTGATCCAGAGTTGGCTTGGATACACTTTGGTTGCAGGTGAATTTTCTGGGTAGTTTTTCAGAGACGTGCTCTACTACGATACCGGTGCTGCTAGTCATGGTTATGGCTTTCTTGGCACAGTCTATCAATCCATTGTGCTTGGACATCCAGTCCATTCCTAGTACGACTTCCAAACCTTTGGTTCCCAGAATGATTAGATTGGCATAGAAATCTACATCATGGATTTTGATAGGTACATTTTTGCAAAATTTTCTGGCTTTGGTGGTTGATCCGGGAATTTGAACTATCATAACATGCTTCAAACTGAGGGGTTGAATGTTACTTGTTGATGCAAAGTCTTCAGTGACAAAAGAATGAGATGCTCCAGAATCAAACAACACTCTGGCAGGGATGTGGTTGACAGAAAACATACCCAGTACAACATCTGGTGCTTCCTGGGCTTCTTCGGCGTTCATGTGGTAGAGGCGGCCGTTGCGGTTATTGGGGTTGTTGGGGGCGAACTTCTTGCCGGTGGAGACACGGCGTTGCTGCTGAGCAGGTGCTGCAGTGTTGCCAGCGAGCTTGGCGAGTCGCTTGGGACACTCGTTGGAGTAGTGCCCCACTACACCCCACTCATAACAAGTGATGGTGGCCTTGTCCTTGGTCGCAACGGGGACGGCGTTGCTTCCAGTTCTGGGAGCGGTGTTGTTGTTGTTGTTGTTGTTGTTGTTGTTGTTGTTGTTGGGGGCTCTGGGCGGAGCGCGGTTGTAGTTGTTGTTGTTGTAGCCTCCTGGCTTGGAGTTTCCTCCACTCCGGTTCTGATAACCGGGGAGTGAGTTCTGCATCGGGTTTGTTGTTGTTTCTTGGAGTGAAACCTCCACTTGAGCTGGGGCGATACTTCTGAGTATGGCTAGACCCACTTTGATTCGCCATGCGGCGCTTGCGGTTCTCATTGGCTTGGTTCAGCTTGCCCTCCATCTGGATGGCGGAGTCAACAAGGGCTTCAAGGTCGGCGAAGGGGATGTTGACGAGGACAGTCTGCATCTCATCATGCAGTCCGTTCAGGAATCTCTCCTTCCTCTTCTCAACGGTGTCGGTCTCATCAGGGGCGTACCTCGACAGTGTGAGAAACTTGTCGCGGTATTCTACCACCGTCATGCGACCTTGTTTCAGTTCACGGAACTCATCCCTCATCTTTTTGATAAGACCCGGGGGTACATGGTACTTGCTGAACTTTAGCTTGAAATCCTCCCAAGTCATGAACTGACCTCCGTTCATGGCACGGGTGCTTGTCCACCAAGCGCGGGCTGGTCCAGCGAGATAGTGGGTGGCAAACAAGACTTTCTCGTTGGCTTCCACTCCGGCTACTTCCAGGTTGTTCTCCATAGTCTGGAGCCAGTCGTCGGCATCGAGGGGTTCCTCGGTCTTGCTAAACACCGGAGGGTTGGTGTTCTGGAAGTTCTTGAGCTTGGATCCAGGGTGGTCATGATTTCCATGGCCTTGATTGGCAATGTTCTGCAAAGCAGTGAGGTTGGCTTGGCGTTCGGCTCTTTCTGTCTCCCTGTCGGCAAGCAAGGTTTGCAGCAGTTGCATCATCGCGTCGTTGGTGCGATTGGGAGGGGCCATCTGAAGATATAGAAGATCATGAGATAAGAGGGAACATTCTATGGTTTATTTTGGTTAAGTTTGAAAACATTTGAAATTTGTAAACTTTTCATGCCAAACATAACATTCATTCATTCATTCATTCAACACATAGTACAAACTAACACACTCATACTCCAATGGTTTTAAGAACCATTCTCATGCTACGATACAAAGGACGGGATACAACTCACACCTACATAAGTGAAACTAGTGCAACTACTCCTCATCCTCGACATCGATCGGGACGTAGTCATCGGGTCCTGCCTCCAGGAACTCGTAGTCCTCCTCCTCGGTGAACTCGTCCTCCTCAAAGTCGTCGTCGTCGCTCAGGAAGGCTCCTCCTCCCTGAAGGTCAATACCTCCGTCGTCATCCTCCATCTCTCTGAGCTGATCCTCCTGGGCCTTGACAGTGGCCTCAAGTGACGCGATCTTGGCGCGAAGGCGCACAATCGTAGCATCCTTCTTGGCACGCTGCTGGCGAAGGCTCTTGCGGTCGTTGTTGAGTAGCTTGATCGCCTCACCCTGCTCGATGATGTGAGCATGGGTCTGGTTCGCGTAAGCGCGAGTGGCGTCGAGGTCCTTCTGAGTCTGGTAGAGCATGAAGTCCAGGTGCTCAACATGGTGCCTCAACTCCGGGTGCGGCTGCAGCTCCATGGGCACTCCCATGGCATCACGCCTCACGAGATGCGCGAAGCGAGAGGCGAGGATGCGCACCACGTTCTGTCCACAGAGGCGCGCAAGTGCCTCTTGAAGGCCATGTGCGAGTTCATCGAGCCAGTTGCTCTCGCGGAAGGAGAAGAGGATCCTCTCCGAGGTGGGAGGCTCCATCTTGCCCCTCAAGTCGGCAGTGATCACCCACTGCAACTCTCCTCTGGGCGTGTCGTCCAACTGAACCCCGTGGAACTCGGGGTGTGGGCGCCCAAGGAAGTCAGAGACGGCGTTGAGGTCGTGCTCGAAGATCAAGCTCCCTCCGTTCCCAAGCTGGTAAAACTTGGTGTTGATGGGTTCATTCGGCTCCATCTGAAAGGGAATTGGATGAGTAAGTTAGAGAGTGCAAGGTGTGGCAAAATTTTAAGTAGATTCAAATAAGATCGAACATGATTCATCAAATTTTGGCAAAGTCTCAAAGACAAGAGTGTAAGTAAATTTTCACAAATATTTCTTTATTTGATTTTCAAAGTTAAGTTTTTCAGAACGCCCATTATAACTAAGGTCTCCTAAGGTCAAACAATGGCTCTGATACCAACTTGTCAACACCCGGATTTTTAAGTCCGAATGCCTATTATGTCATACATCGCAATCCCAGGAATATTGTTGTTGCGAGGCATAATAGTTAAGTATCACAGTCATCATTCATTACAAACCATAATGTCTTACAACTTGGAATCACGTCATCCATATTACATGAATAGTTGATCTATTGATCAACGGACAAACACAAGTTCATAGCGGAAGCGTAAGATACAAGGACTCTCTAGTCCACAGGCCAACGCTTGACATCGGAAGACTCCTATCGTAGGCGTCCTGCTGGTCATCTCCTTGTTCATCTTCATACTCTGGCCATTTGAATAGCCAGGGACAAAGCCGTGAGTACTTCAAGTACTCACAAACTAATACTAATGTAAGTGCTAGACATTCTAGTAAGGTTTGCTAAGCTCTAGTTTATTTGCATAAAGCCAGTTTTAGTTCACAAGTATTTGAGAAAAGCTTATTCAAATGCTAACTAACTCAAGTGGGAACATTAGTGTCATTCCCACCATTCAAGTGGTGATTTCAATTCAATTCACCACAAGTCATTTCACCGTCTTCTTTCAACATCATTTTCAAAGATATGACATCGGAAACTGTATGGCCTTTCCGACCGTCCGTAACCGTGGACGCGGCTATTCGAATAGGTTTACACTCTGCATAGGTTGCACACTTGTGCCACAACATTTGATTTCATCCGTCGGGATTACCCCGAATCATCGTAACATAGTACGCGGATCATCAACCATAACCTTTCACTTACAAATCCTAGTATGAGCATCTCTCCCCATGAGCTTGGCCTCCCAGTGAAGACCAACTGTCAACCTGGGAACTGCACAGGGCTTGGCCGTACAATTCACCTCAATTCACATCTTTTCTCAACAACGGAGGCAGCCTCAAGCATAACCCCTATGATGTGTGTTTAGAGGGAACCCATACTAAGATGCATAAACTTCCAGTTAAGCCCTACCCATAATCAGGTATTGTGGGGGTACTCAATATTGGAAAGGTATTGCATTCAAACCAATACCATGTTTGTCAAAAATCACCATCTTCTCTTGGTCATATTCACCTTCAAAAATCATTCAATGGAATGCTTCATCATTCCAAGGTTTCAAATTTATTTCAAGTCACATTGTTCCCCCTAGAGTAGTCAAGTTTTATTCATTAACACTATCTCTAAATCACGAGGGGTGCTATCTTGCTTTGCTTGAGTAAGACTAACTTTACTACTCTAGTAAACTTCCTTACTTTGACCAAAGTTAACTATAAAAGAAACTTCTTGAGAAAACAAGTAAAAACTTGTAACCTATAAGCTTGGGATAGGCTTATGTAAGAAAAGATAAGACTCATGGTGCCTTGCCCCAAAGGGCTTTGCACTTTGCAAGAATATTAGCTTGCCTTGGTAGTTCTCAAAGTTCTCTTCCTCCTCCTCCTGGTAGCAACCTTCTTCTTCCGTGTACTCTCCGGTGCTAGCGTCTAAATTTGAATACGAGTATAATTACTCACTAATTCAATGGCTATTCCATGTATCACATACAAACACACAAACTATTCTATGCACACAAATAATCTAATTAGGGTGCATGGGTTGTGTTGTTTGAGGAGAATTCACTTCCTTTTATTTAATATGTAAATGATAGCTTCCATAGGGTTCTTGAGAAATAATTTCCTCTCATTGAAATCTTCTTAAGATTTAATTTCTCAAACAATCCTATATGAACTTATATTGACCTAAGTCAAACATTCATCATTATCATTTGAGAAAATGAGTTAAATGAGGTAGACCACCTCATACCATTTAATAAGGCTACATATGATTTAAATCTTCAAGTAATTCATATAAGTGAGTTTGGCCAGGGGTCCAAACATCACATGAATTCATTTGAGACAAGGTTTAAATGAAGTATAATACTTCATATGATTTAATTAATAGTTTTGGACAATATCAACTACATACCCTAGCCATATTGTCCATAATTAAACTAGGGCATGATCATGCAAAGTGACCACACCATTTTATTGCATAAATAATTAGTGTAAGTCAAATGTGAGCTATTAGAGTTGGAATTAACTTAATATCTATTTTGGTTGATTTTTAATAATTATTTGAATAGGGAAAAGTCCCTGCCTTCTTCTTTTTATCAGATTAATTCTGCAGCAAATCTTGTCATGGGACCAGTGGCATTCTTTAGATCTTTTTACTAGCTTTCCAACCATATAAAATTCATTAAATTTGGTTAAGCCAATTTGAATCTATCGATTTTCAAAGTTTGGGCAGTATTGAAATTATTTGGAATTGTTTAAATGTCATATGAATTAATAGGGCCGGCGGGAAACGAAACTGGGCCAGATTCGAATAAAACGGCCCAGTCCAGCCCAGCCACGGTCCACAGACGCGCGGCGTGCTGACAGGGTGGGTCCCGCATGTCAGCGGCTATTCAAACCCGAAACGGTATGAGCTATTCTGGTGCGTTAGATAAGAAACGAATCGGACGGCACATGGCCATCGTCTTCTCCGGCGAGAGAAGCTCACTGGCGCGGCGGCACTAGGGGGTCGGAGCGCTCACCGTGGCTCCAGCTAGGGTGGGCAGTGTGCTCGGGGACGATGTCGACGACGGCGAAGCTCCTGGTACCGTCGGCTCGTCCTGGGGCGGCTCCAATCGACGGCGAGCTTTGGCGGCGATCACGGGCAGTGAGGCTTCAATTGGGTGGCGTCAGTGGGCAATGTCAACGGTGGAGTGGCTCTGGTGGTCGAGTGAGGAGAGGGGAAGGCGATGGTGTGCTTGGATTGACGCAGGGAGGTCTCCTTTTATAGGGACGCGAGGGTGCTGCGGGGCCGTGAAGAAGGCGACCATGGCGCGGCTTCTCCGGCGAGCTATCGAGCTAGGCGAGGGCGGCGCACTGCTCAGTGCATCATGGCGATCCTCTGGGTGGCGACAGCTTGGTCGGGCAGGGCGTGGTTTGGTCGCATTGCTTCCGCGTCGGGTGCGTCTGCGGCCGATCAGGGTTTCCTTCTCCGGCGGCGGCGGGGCACGGATCGTGGTCGAGGGCATGTCTGGCGGCTGCGTACGTGTGTGGCGGTGCTCAACTCGTGGCGAGGTGGTCCAGGGCGTGCTCGAGGTGGCCAGGCAGCGCGTGTCCAGGGCGCGTCTGCGGCGCTCACTCGCGACGGCATGGCGTGGTCACCACTGGGCGCGCGTTTTCCGGCGAGGCCACGGCGTCTACGGCGAGGTGGTCGATGCTAGCTGAGGTAGAGAGGTGAGGTGGAGCTGCTGGACACCAGGGCCAGGGTTGGAGAGCAAGGAAGAGAGGGGGAGGTGGTCGGGTTGGCGACATGGCCGGCATGGCCATGTCCTAGCCTTGCTCCTCCTCTCTCTTAGGGTTTCTATTTGGCATTGATGGTTAGAGGGGGCAGGGAAACCAGTAGGGTGCAAATGGGGTGGTTAGGGTTAGAGTAGATCACTATAGCAAATAGTGTCAAATAGTTACATAGATGCCATTTGTGAATTTTGTCCAAATTTGGTTCAATTCAAATGGTTACAAGTTTTGAATTGTGAGTGTCTCATTGAGTTAGAAATGACCAGAGGTGATGGAGTGTGGTGGTGGAATTGTTAAATTCAAAGTTTGGCAAATTTGGCTAAGTGTGAGATTGTTGCACATATTAAAATGTTGCAACTTTGGTTGAGCATAGCTAATGATCAAGAAAGAATTTGGCATGGTGATCTTTACAAAAAGTGTTCCCCTTGATGTTGAATTGGATGTGGTGCAAAGAGTTAGCAGGGTTTAGTTTGAAAATTTTGAATTGCAAGGGCTCAAAGTAGTGATCAGACTATAATTGGCAGATTTGACCATTATCATATGTGAGCAAGTTTTGTATTTGAAATCCATTTGATTTGTGATTCTTCGATTCCAAAAGTTGTAATAAGTGTTTAGTAACATTATTCAACTAATGGTGAAGACCAAATTGGTCTAGGGTCAAAATTTATAAAAATGCCATAGGGCATATGTGAGGGTGTTAGGGTTTTTCATTTATTTGATTTCTTTCTCCTTTTGATTTATTTGGTTGGTGATCTTCTCATGATCACATTAGGGTTTTAGGGTTTAGCTTATACACATAAAAACAATCATCATGGCATATCAATCAAATGCACAAGTCCTATGCATGTCACTATATGCAAATTAAAAAGTTTTTGTTGGTTTGAAATTTTTGTTCTCTGGAATTCTTCTAACTTTCTTTTATTGAAATTTGGGATGTTACAGCAGCGAAAAGGTTGGCGGAAGTTGTTCCGCTACAAAGCGGGCTGCTCCGGAAGGGCCTCAGGACAATACCCCAGAGGAGGCAGAAGTAAATTCCCAAGATAAGGCTGAAGCTTCGGCTCATGATGCTGTAACTTTTCCGGCCAACTTCGGGGACCCAACAAATCTGTACTCCACTCCGAAGGCTTACTCACATAAGTTCTTCCACAAGCTGACGGAGGCGGAGAAGTGGGGTCTGGAGTAGGACCTCCTGAATTCCATGATGAGCAACTCCTGGGGCAAGGCGGATATTGAATCTTCCGAGATTCAACTCCATAAGAAGGAAATCAGCGACTTTTTCGACCAACTCCTTGTCAAGCGCAAGGTAATCCGATATTCCCAGTATCCTCCAAGTATCTAGGCGGAAACTAGCAATAGTTAGTGCTTTGATACTTAGAGTTGTATTAGGAATAATACTTGTAACTATTTCGGGACGAACTCAAAGAGTCTCCCGATCATTGTAACTTGTACATCACGAAACCCTCGGCTCCACCTCCTATATAAGGGGGAGTCGAGGGATAAAGAAAGGATCGATTTCATTGTCAAGATAACCCTAGTTTTCTAGCAGTCGAGTACTTTTCTGGCTGAAACCTTCGAGATCTACTTGCCCCCTACTTTCCTCAAAACCCTAGTCTACAACTTGTAGGCATTGACAAGTTGATACCTTGTCAATTGGCGCCGTCTGTGGGAACTAGAGGCGACAAGAAGACGATCTCGATGGCATCATCAACATCTTCGGCAACATCGACAACATCTTCGGTAGCAAGCAACGCGATGGACAGAGGTAAACAGATCGAAACTGGTCTAGTCGATTTTGTTCCTCACCCGCCCTCCCGTGTGGATGCATATGCGTATCTGGAGGAGCCCATGGAGATGACGTTCGGCAGGTTCCACTTCCGCGTCGGGAAGGAGGGATCTCACCGTCTCACGATACCGGATTCGTCGAGATCGGTCGCAGTCGATTCTGATTCCTCGGGATCGGTATCATCGCTCGAGTCAGGCGAAGAAGAGATCTCGCCTTCAATCTTCACCAAGCCCGCTTCAAGCGGAAAACTCGTCAAGATCTTCAGCAGCATGTCCTTCGGGTCGTCTGCGGACTCAAATATAAGCAGCCACTCAGATAGTGTCGACGCTTTCGACTTCATCGACAGATCTACTTCCGTTCGAGAGGTCTTCGCCGATCTTTACAACAGTGTCACCGATCTCAAAGAGAAAAAATTCCAAAATATCATCAAATCTATGTAATTGGAGAGTCAAGTCGACCGGAGGCAGAAATGTCGGAGGATTTTGATGATGTGGGAAATCCATACGTCGATCCCGCTGACCTTATGCGAGGTTTAGGCACCAAATATGTCGGGCCTGCAACACGACAGATGGTGCAACTTCCGCAAGCAGCTTGGGATAGAGCGGCAAGAGCCATGAACGACACAGAGCCGATGAATACGACTGCAACAGCTGAAGAGTTGCAAGCGTATAAATATAAACTCGCCCGTGCTGGACGAGAACTCGAAAAATAGAGAATTGAACTTGAAAAGAGGAGAGCCGCCGCTTCCGCGTCAAGCAGGCGAAGAGCTGAGTTGAGTCGGCAATCAGGAACTTCGGGAGATAATCACAGAGACGCCCGCAACAGGGGAAGATCTCGGCTGCAGAACATACCTGAAGGCGAGAGGGAGCATCTGATCCAAAACCTCGACATGTCTTTCATGTCAATAGACACGAGAGGGAACATTATCCCTAAAACACCGGAAGCTGGGTACATGGCGACACAGGCCTTCATACTAGCAAACAAGCCACCTCCTGGAGATCCAAGAGAAGCATTGTATAACATGGCTATGGCAGGAGTCGGAGTCATGAGGACAGCGTTCGCAGGCACAAGTACACCTCCCGACGGTGCTGCAAGGCAAAGTAGTCCACGACCTACAGTAGCGGTGCAGGACCCTCCAAGAACGTCGGCAAGAGATAAAGCGACACAGGCACGGGTCGACAGGGCGCGACAAGAAAGGAGATAACGTTGGCATTCACCCGAGGTAGATTAGGAGGATATGTGCAAGCTCCCGTATTTTACCCGACGAGTTCGTAAAACGCGGGCCCCGTCTGGATTCAAGTTGCCCGACAACTATAAAAAGTTCGACGGGTTGCAATATCCTGAGGATTGGTTAGTGGATTACCTGGAGACAGTAAAACTGACGGGTGGAACCAAAGCAACTGCTATGCAGAGCATCCACGTACACTTAAGTGGGGCAGCGCGATCATGGATAAAAAAGTTACCACCTGGATCTATCGACAGTTGGGAGACTTTCGAGGACATGTTCGTAAAAAACTTCTTATCCACATGCAAGAAACCTGCATCAATAGAGAAATAGAGAGCCTGTCGACAGAAGTATGATGAGTCGATGAGGATGTACATCCAGAGGTGGAACATTATCAAAAATTCGGCAGAAAACATATCTGACGAATGAGCGATAGACGTGTTTGTCGCTGGGATCCTGTGGTGACCCTGCATACCACTGCATGTTGTAGTATGCCAGTCGTTGATATAACATTCGCGAAGTACCATTCCGCAAATATTACATCCCTCAGAGTAGTACAACAGAACATAGCAGGGTCCATAACTCATTCACATATTATTACAATCATCGTACACAAGTCGTCTCGGAGCTCCTCTTGGGTTCTGAGAGGATAACTCCTGGGTTCGAGGCGAACCCAACTTAACTTACAATACCATTGTCTCATTAAACTCAACATTTATTTAAACGAGCAGCTAAAATAGTAAGAGTTCGCGCTGCTCGACTACTACTCCTCCTCCTGATATCCTTAGGCTTGTTCTCCTCCGGAAGCCTCCCCGGATCCGTAGACTATGATGTAGTCTACGCCTTCAACACCTCCTGAGAGGTCTGGTTCCTCGTAGCCGATGATCTCGGCTCCATCATTGCTGTCGTAGTCCTCCTCCTCCGTACGGTTCGTACAATCTAAGCATGGGGTTTAAGAGTGGTATGAGTACGAGCGTACTCAACAAGTTCATTTTAGATAAGAGGTGTTTTATGCACTAGCTACGATACTAGACCAGAAAGTCTAATACCAATGCAAGTTTTGATAAACATTTCTTCAAGAGATTGTTTTTATTTCAAAGAGCTATGTCCGTCAGCCTTCACCGGTTTACTAGAACTTCATGGAGCTCCTTTCCGGCCGCGTTCGCAGTTCCTCAATCCCGGAACAGGGAGTGACAGGTCACAGTTCTTTACACTCTGCAGAGGTGTGTTGCTTTACCCATAAGAGATCTTAACCTTGGTGCCAACCGGGCAGCTTTCCCGTCCACACTTCCTTTGGTGTGAGGCCCGGTATAAGGTCTAGCCAATCATGTTCCTCCGCTACCTCGCACACCCACCCTTTGTTGCATACCCCGACCCTGGGTCCTCGTCGGTCCTCTTATACCACTTAAGGATGGACCCCGACCACGACAACAGTTTGGGACTCGTTAACCAAACTCCTTCGCCGGTAGCTGCAACCCATCATAGACCACTTACCGTGGGGAATTAGAATGGGATCCCCACCCCACCGCTTGCCCAACCTGGGTCAAGTGTCTACGGTAAGCGCATCCGTTGATGTACGAGAGGTGGAAACACTTTTGACTACTCCGTCCCACTCCAGATCTTATGGTTAACACGGGTATTACGGCACAAGAATCATCAAGACATTTGTTGTTTAATCCTAGATGGATATAAACCCGTGCAATGGAACCTCCACCATATCAACACAATCCATGGTTCCATTGCCCACCACATAGTCATATTCATAGTTATGAAAGTAGTGGTTTTGATTTTTATGCAATAGTGATAACCATAATACTTTGCAAGTAATTTGATAGAAATACTCAAATGACATGAGCAAGTGATGAACTTGCCTGAACACTGCAAAGTTCTGCAGTTGGAAGGTATGGACTGACCCTTGTCCTCTTGTTCTGAAAAAAATAGTATCATTGTCCGATAAGGGCAATGGTTAAAGAAGCAATTATGCATGATTCCATTTTTAGGGTTTGTTCCCCCCTTCCGATATCGTTATTATTTCATGTAAGAGGTTAATACTAAGAATAATTTGGGGATACATGATTTAAAGTAAAATCCAACCTTGAAATGTTGTCAAGGTGTTTTTAGAGTCCAAATGAATTTATGGACTTATTTTCATTATTGAAAATAACATATGTGATTTAAATGATTATTAATTCATCAAATTTGAACTTATTCTAGTTTATCTCCAAAAAATCCATTTCATATTTTATTATGATAGAGAATTTTATTCTGAGTGGTTTTCATATTTTTCATTATTTTTTTAGAGTTGTTAATAATTTGTTATGTATTTTCAAAGTTTCTGCCTTATTTGGAATTTGTGAAATTCCCAAAATGTCCCTGGGCCCACCTGTCAGGGTGGCCCAGCGGTTTGGCTAAACCGGCTCGGGTCCAACCGACCCGAGCGGTCGGTCGCACACCCCCGCACCTCGCGCCGCTTCTCCAAACCCTAATCCTCTCCCGTGCTCTGGCGACCCGTGGTCGCCGCCGCCGTCGCCGAATTAATCCGGCCTACTCCGGCCACCGCCGGCGGTGAGATGGGTATCAATCGAACCGCTGTTCGACGGCGCTTCGATTGATCCGCGTCGATCTACTTTTCCCCGCCGCCGCCGTTCTTCCTCAACGCCCCGGTGACATGGCCGCGGGCGAATCGCCGCGCTCTCGTCGTTACCGACGAGCCTGACGCCTTGGCGTGGCCGTGTGCCCCGCCGTGGTGCTGCTGGGGTCCCTGCGCCCCGACGACTGCCTGGCTTGGCCATGGCCTGGCGCCGTCGTTCGCCCGACGCGTGCCGCCGTGGCCGCCATGGCTGCGCTGTTCTCCTCGACTCCGGGTAAGTGCGCCTCCTTTCCTGCTCCCCTCCTGTGCCTGACCTTCTTCCACCTCTAGACCTGCTGCTGTGGTGTGCTTGCCTACGCAAGCACTGCTGTGTTCTTCTGCAGCGCCATGTTTGCCTGCTCCTGTTATGCTATGCTGCTGCGCTATGCGTGTGCTACTGCGCAAGATTGCTAAGCTATATGCCTGTGAAAGCTTGCTTTACTTGCTAGAGTTCTTCCCTGTGCCTCTGCTCTTGGTTCTATGCTTGCCTGACATCAAATGTGTTCATATATACTACTCTGGCTTGATTGCAGTGTGCAACTCTTGCAAATTTGCAAGAGCCAGTGCACCTGGGTGCTCTTCAGTGTGCTATAATTCATGGACATGCTCCCTTGAGCATGCTTTTGGTCTAGACAGTACCCTCTCTTGATGATAAGTTACTGCATACAATTATTTGTCATATTTTTGATTGTCTGCTATGCCATTGTTCCTGTTCTGTGGCCATTTAATTTATATGGTTAAAGTGTTGATGCTAGGCTTGGTTCTAGCATGCTTGATCAAGTCCTGATGATCTTATGATCATCAGTTGCTTGGTGAATGACTGCTGTTTCTTTCTTGTGTCTAGTCGATGCTCTCCGATGTCGGTGTAACACAGTGGCTTGTGTTGTACTCCTTGGTGTTTGCTCAAGCCCCTGCTACTATCTCCAATGATCCCCTGGATCATCTGCATGGCCTGGTGCATAGCTTACTTCTCTCGTTTCATTTATCTCGTGTAGCTTTGATTCATTAAGTAGATAAATGATGTGAACTTCTCACAGTTGATGATCATATGAATGAATTAGTTAAGCTAGAGGGATGCCAATCATATATTGGGGACCCTAGCTTCATTTGAAACCGTCTGGGTAATGATATATGTGCGGGGTTGATGGTGTGATTGCTTAAGTGGTAGAGGTTGCCTCAACAGCCATTCTTGACCTGCTCAGAAGCTCCCACATCTTGTTGGCTTGTCATGATGACTAGATGCTTACTGGTTGATCCAAATTTGGACTTCCAGTGGCTCTTTGCTGTTGACAAACTTAAATAGACATATATTGTCTATCAGTCTGATGGAATCAATAGCTATAGGTGTTGAGTATGTGGCCAGGCTAGCTGTGTCTTCATCTCTGTCTTGGATTTCTTCAGTTATGCAATAAATGTCATAGCTGTTGTTCCCTTTAGATGCTTAACCAGTGGCCTCTCTACTCTTGCTTGCACCATATGGCTTAGTAGCCAGATGATGACACAAACAGGGTACTCACACCCTTTTGCTTCTGTGTGTTTGATGCACATGCTTATTTATGAACAAAACCATCTGGTTTGTTCATGTTGAGTTATATACCTCACTCCAGCTCCTAGATTTTGATGTTGGTGTAGAGGTTTTTCTTCAGTGTTGATTTGATGGTTGAGTTGCTTGCTCTGCTCCTCCTGATGAGCTTGTGAAGCTTGGTTTATTTTCTGGTGATTGGGAATAGATGAAACAGCTCTAGCTGTTCACCTGTTCTTGGTGTTCTTGGCTGTTCTTGGTGAACTTACCACTGCTGCTGTCGATGGATGAGCAAATGGCTAGGGTTTGAGCACTGAAAAGGTTATATATGGTGCTGCTATGCTCTCCCCGGTCGACAAGCTTTGTGTCTGGTCACTTTGGTGACTCACCGATGTCAGTGTGTGTTGTGCCACATGCACAAGCGGTTCTGGGTGTTGAGCATGCACACCTGATGTGTGTGTCTGCTTGGGTGTCAGGTGAACCAGATCCTGTGCATCTGGCTTGGAAAGGATCAGCTCGGCAGAGTTGATCATATCTGCTCATTTTCCTTTGTTTCTAACCTGCCAAGTGGCTATGCCACTTGGCATAACTCTTCTCTTGTTGTGAATATGTGCAGGGATCATCCATTGAGCAAAATGGACAAGGAATTCATCAAATACAAGATCAAATGAAGATGACCTTGTAGAATTTAGACTAGGATTATTATCTTGTAATTTTTCTTTATTTTCATTTCTTCTATTCTGCCCATTTATGTAATGTGTTGTATTATTCTTTTATTTTACTTATGAATATTGTAATGACATTGTAATTTGTGTGATGATCAATAAAGCTCAAGGTTTCTCTCAAATGAGCTTACTTAGTTGTTATATTCTTAATTATCTTGATTAATGATAATTGTTTATTAAATTATCTCAAGTTTAAATTATGTGATATTCTTTTGAGGTTTGAATTTGAAATTCAAATTCAACTTTGGTTTGAATTCAATGATACAACTTAATTTAGAATTCAATCATGCAACTTAAGTTGTAATGCAATACTCTCCTCTCTTCTCAAAACCCAAATTTAGTTAGGTGCGTTACAAGTTTGTCGCACTCTCGAAACCCTAACCCTGTAAGGTGTCGAGAGAGAAACTTGTCCCCCTTCGATGCAGTTTTTGTTTAAAAGCGCGAAATTTCCCCAGAATTTACTATGCAATGCACATCCCTTTCTAAAATCTACCCCTCGATCGTCTCTAAACCTGGGACATTACAGCCTTTCCCCCTTAAAGAAAACTTCGTCCCGAAGTTGTGGTTGTAATACCTGAACAGTTCGGGGTATGTTTTCCTCAGGTCTTCGTCTTTTTCCCAGGTGGCTTCCCTCTCGGGGTGGTGCTTCCATTGTATCTTGCAATACTTGATCGCCTTATTTCTGAGTTGTTTCCAGCTTTCCTCGAGAATCTTGGCTGGCTTCTCGATGTATGTCAAGTCTGGTTGTAACTCGAGCTCCTCATGTGATATTGGTTCATCTGGGGTCTTCAAACATTTCCGAAGTTGCGACACATGGAATACATTATGAACTTGAGCTAACCTACCCGGTAAATCCAACTCAAAGGCTAAACCTCGATTCTGACTCAGTATCTTGAAAGGTCCTATATATCTAGGGCTCAACTTTCCTTTTACTCCGAATCTCTGAAGTCCTTTCATCGGGCTTACCTTAAGATAAACCATGTCTCCAACTTGTGGCTCCCATGTCCTTCTCTTCTGATCGGCATAACTCTTTTGCCGACTCTGGGCTATTTTGAGCCTGTCTCTGATAATGTCAATGATTTGTTGTTTTTCTTTGACATAATCAGGGTTGAACTCTTTGCTTGCTCCGGCTTCATACCAACATATTGGTGATCTACACTTCCTCCCATACAGAGCTTCAAATGGTGCCATCTTGATGCTGCTTTGGTAACTATTGTTGTATGAAAACTCTGCTAAAGGTAGATGCTCCTCCCATGATCCTCCGAAGTCTAAGGCACAAGCCCTAAGCATATCTTCTAAGATCTGATTGGTTCTCTCAGTTTGTCCACCTGTTTGTGGATGATACGCGGTACTATAATCCAACTTGGATCCTAAAGCTTCGTGAAGTTGCTTCCAGAATGCTGATGTAAACACGGATCCTCGATCCGATACGATCTTCTTTGGCACTCCATGCTTACTTACGATCTCTTTGATGTAAAGATCGATAAGTTTCTCTCCTTTATCCTGCTGGTTTACCGCTAAGAAGTGTGCACTTTTCGTCAACCGGTCCACAATTACCCATATCATGTCCTTCTTTTTATTGGTCATGGGTAGTCCGGTGATGAAATCCATCCCTATCTCCTCCCATTTCCACTCTGGAATAGGTAGAGGTTGTAACTTCCCTGCGGGACTCTGATGCTCAGCCTTCACTGGCCGGGCAGTGTATGGCATTCCTGCCACATATTGTGCTATCTCCCTCTTCATGTTATTCCACCAGAATAGTTCCTTTAAGTCCATGTACATCTTTGTACTTCCCGGATGTATTGAATATGGTGTTTGATGAGCTTCCCGGAGTATTACTTCCTTAATTTCAACAATATCCGAACGCAAATCCTCTTCGGAACCACAAAGATCCAGATTCTCCTCGGTGAAATTCTCGATGGTCTTCCCTCATCTATTCTCCTCATCTCCTCTACAATGAATGGATCGTCCATCTGACCCATCATTATCTCATTCTTCAAGTTCACATTCAGTTCATCGGCTACTTGCAACGCCGATAATCCTTCATGGGCTTCCTTCTCCCAAAGTTGTATTTGGGCTTGGCTTATTTCCTTCCTCAGCTCCGGTGATATTTCTTGTTCCACTCCTCCGGTACTCTTCCTACTCAGGGCATCTGCTACAACATTAGCCTTCCCTGGTGTGTAATTGATTGTCAGATCATAATCCTTGATCAATTCTAGCCATCTTTTCTGCCTCATGTTGAGTTCCTTCTGAGTGAAGAAATATTTGAGGCTTTTATGATCTGTATAGAGCTCACACTTAGCTCCATAGAGAAAATGTCTCCAAGTTTTTAATGCAAATACGACCGCTGCTAATTCCAAATCATGTGTTGGATAGTTCACTTCGTGAGGTCTGAGTTGCCTCGATCCATAGGATATCACTTTCCGATCTTGCATGAGTACGCAACCCAATCCATGCTTGGATGCGTCACAGTACACGGTGTAGTCCTTGCCGACTTCCGGAACTGCTAACACCGGTGCCGTGGTGAGTTTCTCCTTCGTAGTTTGAAAACTCTTCTCACACTCCTCTGACCACACGAATGGTGTGTTCTTTCTTAGCAACTTTGTCATTGGTCCTGCGATCTTAGAGAATCCTTCAATGAATCTCCGATAATATCCTGCCATTCCCAGGAATCCTCGGATTTCCTTGACAGTCTTGGGTGCTTCCCATTCTAAAACTGCTGCTACCTTGCTCGGGTTGACAGCGATCCCATCTTTACTAATAACATGACCAAGAAATTCCACTTGATCTAGCCAAAATTCACACTTACTGAGTTTGGCATAAAGTTGGTGTTCCCTTAGTGTTTGCAACACTAACCTCAAATGATCGGCATGTTCTGCCTTGTTCTTGGAATATATCAAGATATCATCGATGAATACGATGACAAACTTGTCTAGGTATGGCATGAAAATTTTATTCATGAGATTCATGAATATTGCTGGGGCATTGGTCAATCCAAAAGGTACTACAAGGTATTCATGGTGTCCATACCTTGAGACAAAAGCCGTTTTCGGAACGTCCTCCTTCTTGATCTTTATCTGGTGATAACCCGATCTTAGATCAATTTTGGAAAAGACTCCCGCTCCTCTAACCTGATCAAATAGATCTTGTATTCTTGGAAGTGGATACTTGTTCTTGATTGTGACGTTGTTCAGATTCCTGTAGTCTCCACACATCCTTCTTCCTCCATCCCTTTTATCCACGAAGATCACAGGTGATCCCCATGGTGAAACACTCTCTTGAATGAATCCTTTTTGCTCCAAGTCATCCAATTGCTCCTTCAGTTCTTTCAATTCCTTGGGCCCCATTTTATATGGTGCTTTAGCAATCGGAGCTGTTCCTGGGATTAGGTCGATAGTGAATTCTATCTCCCTATCTGGTGGCATACTGTAATTCCGCAGGAAACACATCCTGGAATTCATTTACTACAGGTATATCTTCTAACTTAACCTCCTTCATGCTATTCAGCTGTAGCTCCACTTCAATCTGTGTATGTTTGTCGCCTTGGTAGATCATTCTACTTCCATCGGGACTTTTTAGTGACACCGTCTTGTTTACACAGTCGATCAATGCTCCATTAGCTTCTAACCAGTTCATACCAAGAATGACATCAATGTCCTTCATCGGTAAAATGAACAGGTCCGCGTCAAACGCGCACTTATTGATCATAATGACTTGTTTTTGTTTGGCATGGGTTACTTATATCGTTCCCCCCGCAGAAAGTATGGTTATGGGTGTATCTAACTTAGTGCAACTAATCCCATGTTTGATGATGAATTGTTGAGAAATGAATGATGTAGTTGCACCAGTATCAAAAAGTACTTTGCCAGGATGAGTGAGTATCTGAGCGTACCTATCACCGCTTGGTCGAGTTGACCACCTCCTCCCAGACCCGTGCAGTTCAGCTTGCCGAAGGGCTTCTTATTCTTCCAGCTTCCTCCGGTGTTTCCTCGATTTCCTCCTCCTCCGTATTGACCTCCTCCACTATTCTTCTTGGGGCAGTCCTTCAGCATGTGCCCCTCCTGACGACACCCAAAGCATATGATCTTGGGTTTCTTACAATCCTTCATGACATGTCCTTTGAATCCACAGGAATGGCATATAATCTGATTTGCAGACTGATATCCTTGGTTCCTCCTCTGATTGCTGTTGTTGTTGTTGTTGTTGTTATACCGTGGCTTGAAACTCAAGCTGGTATTGGGCTTGTTACTAACAAACCTCTTAGGCTCATACTTGGCCTTCTTCCTCTTCTCTTCTTGCAGTTGTTTGAAGTCATCTTCAAGAGTGATGGCTGCATCCACCAACTCTTGGAATTCCGTTGCTCTCATCATCCGTAGCTGCACCTTAAACTGGGGACTTAACCCCCTCAGAAATCTCTTCTTCTTCTTGTCCTCGGTATTGACTTCCTCAACAGCATACCGGGACAGCTTTGAAAACTCCCTGACATAGGTCAGGATTGCCTTATCCTTCTGCTCGAGACTCTCGAACTCTCGACGCTTCAGTTCCACGATACTTTCAGGGACATTGGATTCCCTGAACTTCCTTGCGAACTCCTCCCAGGTAAATACCTTTCCTGCCGGATACACGGCTACAATGTTGTCCCACCATGATGCGGCAGGTCCACATAGCAGATGGGTAGCATATCGGACCTTCTCTTGGTCATTACATCCAACAGTGTTGAGCTTGCGCTCAGTATCCATCAGCCAATCTTCCGCGTCCATAGGCTCTGGCGCGTATGCGAAAGATATTGGCTTGGTGTTCTGGAAATCTGCTAATGTGACTCCCTGGTTCTCAGGTCTCTCCACCCTATTCTGCTGCATCAGATCCTGAAGGAATTTGTTCTGCAGCTCCAGTGTTACCCGCTGCCTCTCTTCCGCCAGTTGCATGTACTGGATAAAGTTCTGCTGAGTCATGGGTGGTGGTGGTGGTGGAAACTGATCTCTGGCTGCACCCTCAGCCTCTTCCTTTTCCTTTGCTTCGCGCTCCATGCGCTGTGCTTCCGTCTCGTTTCCTAACGTTCCCGACATAATCCCCTAGTTCTGCAACACAAGATGATACTCATAATTACTCCATGCGCAAGTTTTCTGAGCTCAACTTTGTGCACAGAACTAGTCACGCAATGGAAATCAAGAAGCAAATCCAAATCATACAAAACATATACCCTGTATATACATACATAAGTGGTCTTATTACAATACTCAAGTCGATGTGAGTATGCAAACTCACTTATTAAAGTATATGTACAAATTTATACAAATATTACAAACTATAATACACGTGGTACTTGTGTATTATAGCCACACCTCCCTTGGTGGACTTCTAATCGGTCTTCACTCCCGATACATTCCAGGCTTCCATCCGGTCGAACGTGTCGTCCTCCTGATAGACCCTGGAACATAAGGTCTCCCCGTTGGCTTGTAGTCCGAATCCGATGATGACCCTAAGGAGAAATCAGTGTTCACAAACTGATCGTTGAGTGCATCATAGTCCACCCATCGGGTGTACTCTCCTGTAGCCCCACCATAAGGGTTACCAAAACCCATACCCGACTCAACCTGTGTCGGATATCCTCCATCCACTCCTTCATTACTAGGATAGCTCTGGTTCTGGGTTGTTGCATCATCGTTCATCTCTCCATCATAATACTCAGTAGTACTATGGGTTCCAGTATCATTACCCCAACGCCAACCCCTAGAATTCTCGATCGGAGTCTCGGAACGCTGGTTGTTTCCGGATTCCGCTCCGCCTTCGTATCCCCCATAGGAACTATTCAGGTAGTTCCCAGGTGTAGCAGGTGTAGGTTCACGTGCAAGTGGATCAAAGCTGATGTAGTCACCAGCTGAATAAACTGGTGTGTGCACTACATTCTCCATAGGTTCTTTCCCCCTACTCTCCTCCCTGGGTTCGGTAAATTCCTCTAGCATCGTATCAATAGCTCCTATCAGATGATGATTCAGCTGAAAGAGTAATGATATGAAGTTACGGCTATTATCCATATATTTTGCCGCTGCTATGGGTTTGCGTTTGGCGTATTTGTAGTGGTTGAGCAAGGGATCTTCTTCTTCCTGATTATGGGGAATATGGGAAAACTCGGAATCCATAAGCTCTTTTGTCTTATGTTCCCGTATGTCGGTTATGGCTCTCATAACAGCTATATGATAGGCTGTGTTGGTTGTCCTAGCTTCTCCAGCTGGCATGACTACGCTCATTCCCAAAGATTCGGGAAGTCGCAGTCCTACTCTGCACTTGGCCAACACTGGTCCATCATAGAACATGTACTTCTTTACTGGAATCTGGGGATCACACCCAAATTCCAGCAACATGGCTCGTAGGATATCAGCAAGTCCTCCTTGGTATTCGTTCAGTGTGGAATCCATAACTTTCACGTTTCTTCCTGGTCGTGCACTTGCCATGTTGGCTGTAGAAATAGAAAGATTATAAGATTAGTAATAATGCATCATAATAGAGATAATAAAGAATTATCGCACTAAAAGATATGATTGTTGTATTCTCAATTGAATATACACCATATTTTTAGAGAATTCTTTACTAATCCTATTTGACTCCTAACGTTTAGTCCCATTTACTAGGTTCCAACCTAAGGTCAAAGCTTTTGCTCTGATACCAACTGTGGTGACCCTGCATACCACTGCATGTTGTAGTATGCCAGTCGTTGATATAACATTCGCGAAGTACCATTCCGCAAATATTACATCCCTCAGAGTAGTACAACAGAACATAGCAGGGTCCATAACTCATTCACATATTATTACAATCATCATACACAAGTCGTCTCGGAGCTCCTCTTGGGTTCTGAGAGGATAACTCCTGGGTTCGAGGCGAACCCAACTTAACTTACAATACCATTGTCTCATTAAACTCAACATTTATTTAAACGAGCAGCTAAAATAGTAAGAGTTCGCGCTGCTCGGCTACTACTACTCCTCCTGATATCCTTAGGCTTGTTCTCCTCCGGAAGCCTCCCCGGATCCGTAGACTATGATGTAGTCTACGCCTTCAACACCTCCTGAGAGGTCTGGGTCCTCGTAGCCGATGCTCTCGGCTCCATCCTTGCGGTCGTAGTCCTCCTCCTCCCCACGGTTCAGACAATCTAAGCATGGGGTTTAAGAGTGGTATGAGTACGAGCGTACTCAACAAGTTCATTTTAGATAAGAGGTGTTTTATGCACTAGCTACGATACTAGACCAGAAAGTCTAATACCAATGCAAGTTTTGATAAACATTTCTTCAAGAGATTGTTTTTATTTCAAAGAGCTATGTCCGTCAGCCTTCACCGGTTTACTAGAACTTCATGGAGCTCCTTTCCGGCCGCGTTCGCAGTTCCTCAATCCCGGAACAGGGAGTGACAGGTCACAGTTCTTTACACTCTGCAGAGGTGTGTTGCTTTACCCATAAGAGATCTTAACCTTGGTGCAACCGGGCAGCTTTCCCGTCCACACTTCCTTTGGTGTGAGGCCCGGTATAAGGTCTAGCCAATCATGTTCCTCCGCTACCTCGCACACCCACCCTTTGTTGCATACCCCGACCCTGGGTCCTCGTCGGTCCTCTTATACCACTTAAGGATGGACCCCGACCACGACAACAGTTTGGGACTCGTTAACCAAACTCCTTCGCCGGTAGCTGCAACCCATCATAGACCACTTACCGTGGGGAATTAGAATGGGATCCCCACCCCACCGCTTGCCCAACCTGGGTCAAGTGTCTACGGTAAGCGCATCCGTTGATGTACGAGAGGTGGAAACACTTTTGACTACTCCGTCCCACTCCAGATCTTATGGTTAACACGGGTATTACGGCACAAGAATCACTGGCGACATTTGTTGTTTAATCCTAGATGGATATAAACCCGTGCAATGGAACCTCCACCATATCAACACAATCCATGGTTCCATTGCCCACCACATAGTCATATTCATAGTTATGAAAGTAGTGGTTTTGATTTTTATGCAATAGTGATAACCATAATACTTTGCAAGTAATTTGATAGAAATACTCAAATGACATGAGCAAGTGATGAACTTGCCTGAACACTGCAAAGTTCTGCAGTTGGAAGGTATGGACTGACCCTTGTCCTCTTGTTCTGAAAAATAGCATCATTGTCCGATAAGGGCAATGGTTAAAGAAGCAATTATGCATGATTCCATTTTTAGGGTTTGTTCCCCCCTTCCGATATCGTTATTATTTCATGTAAGAGGTTAATACTAAGAATAATTTGGGGATACATGATTTAAAGTAAAATCCAACCTTGAAATGTTGTCAAGGTGTTTTTAGAGTCCAAATGAATTTATGGACTTATTTTCATTATTGAAAATAACATATGTGATTTAAATGATTATTAATTCATCAAATTTGAACTTATTCTAGTTTATCTCCAAAAAATCCATTTCATATTTTATTATGATAGAGAATTTTATTCTGAGTGGTTTTCATATTTTTCATTATTTTTTTAGAGTTGTTAATAATTTGTTATGTATTTTCAAAGTTTCGCCTTATTTGGAATTTGTGAAATTCCCAAAATGTCCCTGGGCCCACCTGTCGGGGTGGCTCAGCCGGTTTGGCTAAACCGGCTCGGGTCCAACCGACCCGAGCGGTCGGTCGCACACCCCGCACCTCGCGCCGCTTCTCCAAACCCTAATCCTCTCCCGTGCTCTGGCGACCCGTGGTCGCCGCCGCCGTCGCCGAATTAATCCGGCCTACTCCGGCCACCGCCGGCGGTGAGATGGGTATCAATCGAACCGCTGTTCGACGGCGCTTCGATTGATCCGCGTCGATCTACTTTTCCCCGCCGCCGCCGTTCTTCCTCAACGCCCGGTGACATGGCCGCGGGCGACCGCCGCACTCTCGTCGTTGCCGACGAGCTCGACGCCTTGGCGTGGCCGTGTGCCCCGCCGTGGTGCTTCTTTGGGGTCCCTGCGCCCCGACGACTGCCTGGCTTGGCCATGGCCTGGCGCCGTCGTTCGCCCGACGCGTGCCGCCGTGGCCGCCATGGCTGCGCTGTTCTCCTCGACTCCGGGTAAGTGCGCCTCCTTTCCTGCTCCCCTCCTGTGCCTGACCTTCTTCCACCTCTAGACCTGCTGTGGTGTGCTTGCCTACGCAAGCACCGCTGTGTTCTTCGCAGCGCCATGTTTGCCTGCTCTGTTATGCTATGCTGCTGCGCTATGCGTGTGCTCTTTGCGCAAGATTGCTAAGCTATATGCCCGTGAAAGCTTGCTTTACTTGCTAGAGTTCTTCCCCGTGCCTCTCGCTCTTGGTTCTATGCTTGCCTGACATCAAATGTGTTCATATATACTACTCTGGCTTGATTGCAGTGTGCAACTCTTGCAAATTTGCAAGAGCCAGTGCACCTGGGTGCTCTTCAGTGTGCTATAATTCATGGACATGCTCCCTTGAGCATGCTTTTGGTCTAGACAGTACCCTCTCTTGATGATAAGTTACTGCATACAATTATTTGTCATATTTTTGATTGTCTGCTATGCCATTGTTCCTGTTCTGTGGCCATTTAATTTATATGGTTAAAGTGTTGATGCTAGGCTTGGTTCTAGCATGCTTGATCAAGTCCTGATGATCTTATGATCATCAGTTGCTTGGTGAATGACTGCTGTTTCTTTCTTGTGTCTAGCTGATGCTCTCCTGATGTCAGTGTAACACAGTGGCTTGTGTTGTACTCCTTGGTGTTTGCTCAAGCCCCTGCTACTATCTGCAATGATCCACTGGATCATCTGCATGGCCTGGTGCATAGCTTACTTCTCTGTTTCATTTATCTGTGTAGCTTTGATTCATTAAGTAGATAAATGATGTGAATCGCTCTGCAGTTGATGATCATATGAATGAATTAGTTAAGCTAGAGGGATGCCAATCACATATTGGGGACCCTAGCTTCATTTGAACCCTTCGGGTAATGATATATGTCTTTGGTTTGATGGTTTGATTGCTTAAGTGGTAGAGGTTGCCTCAACAGCCATTCTTGACTGTTCAGGAAGCTCCCACATCTTGTTGGCTTGCTGTGATTACTAGATGCTTACTGGTTGATCCAGATTTGGACTTCCAGTGGCTCTTTGCTGTTGACAAACTTAAATAGACATATATTGTCTATCAGTCTGATGGAATCAATAGCTATAGGTGTTGAGTATGTGGCCAGGCTAGCTGTGTCTTCATCTGCTGCTGGATTTCTTCAGTTATGCAATAAATGTCATAGCTGTTGTTCCCTTTAGATGCTTAACCAATGGCCTCTCTACTCTTGCTTGCACCATATGGCTTAGTAGCCAGATGATGACACAAACAGGGTACTCACACCCTTTTGCTTCTGTGTGTTTGATGCACATGCTTATTTATGAACAAAACCATCTGGTTTGTTCATGTTGAGTTATATACCTCACTCCAGCTCCTAGATTTTGATGTTGGTGTAGAGGTTTTTCTTCAGTGTTGATTTGATGGTTGAGTTGCTTGCTCTGCTCCTCCTGATGAGCTTGTGAAGCTTGGTTTATTTTCTGGTGATTGGGAATAGATGAAACAGCTCTAGCTGTTCACCTGTTCTTGGTGTTCTTGGCTGTTCTTGGTGAACTTACCACTGCTGCTGTCGATGGATGAGCAAATGGCTAGGGTTTGAGCACTGAAAAGGTTATATATGGTGCTGCTATGCTCTCCCTGGTCGACAGCTTGTGTCTGGTCACTTTGGTGACTCACTGATGCTGTGTGTGTGTTGTGCCACATGCACAAGCAGTGCCTGGGTGTTGAGCATGCACACCTGATGTGTGTGCTGCTTGGGTGTCTGTGTGAACCAGATCCTGTGCATCTGGCTTGGAAAGGATCAGCTCGGCAGAGTTGATCATATCTGCTCATTTTCCTTTGTTTCTAACCTGCCAAGTGGCTATGCCACTTGGCATAACTCTTCTCTTGTTGTGAATATGTGCAGGGATCATCCATTGAGCAAAATGGACAAGGAATTCATCAAATACAAGATCAAATGAAGATGACCTTGTAGAATTTAGACTAGGATTATTATCTTTTAATTTTTCTTTATTTTCATTTCTTCTATTCTGCCCATTTATGTAATGTGTTGTATTATTCTTTTATTTTACTTATGAATATTGTAATGACATTGTAATTTGTGTGATGATCAATAAAGCTCAAGGTTTCTCTCAAATGAGCTTACTTAGTTGTTATATTCTTAATTATCTTGATTAATGATAATTGTTTATTAAATTATCTCAAGTTTAAATTATGTGATATTCTTTTGAGGTTTGAATTTGAAATTCAAATTCAACTTTGGTTTGAATTCAATGATACAACTTAATTTAGAATTCAATCATGCAACTTAAGTTGTAATGCAATACTCTCCTCTCTTCTCAAAACCCTAATTTAGTTAGGTGCGTTACAAGTTTGTCGCACTCTCGAAACCCTAACCCTGTAAGGTGTCGAGAGAGAAACTTGTCCCCCTTCGATGCAGTTTTTGTTTAAAAGCGCGAAATTTCCCCAGAATTTACTATGCAATGCACATCCCTTTCTAAAATCTACCCCTCGATCGTCTCTAAACCTGGGACATTACAGATCCGAAGGATTAATCCAAAAACAATAGCAGCGCTCATGGAAATAGCGAATCGGTGGGCATATGGAGAAGATGTTGTTCACAACAAACGGCATAGGTCGCCTGAGGACGATCGTAACCGAAATATTCAAAATAGACGACGTTTTTCTCGCCAGTTCGCAGATTATGAAAGTCCTGCCCAAATATTGGCTGGCTTCCGAGGAAATAGTGGAGGTAATAGTCGAGATGAGTATCAAAAGAGTGGTGAACAGCGTAGTGATTACAGGGATGGTCCCCGTCCTAGCAGGCAAAATAATGGACCAAGGTTCCAAATGTCGTATGTATCTCCCGAAGATATGTTAAACGGACCATGCCAAATGCACTTCTTTCTCAATAACAACGGGAAGAGTCAGTCGGGGCATTTGCAGAAGGATTGCCGAACTTTCCAGGCGCTGCATAGATACGCAGGGCATGCCAACGCACAGGCAGCAAACAGGAACCCCCAGGGGCCAAGGAGTGAGATCCACCTGCCACCTCCTCCCGCAATCACGGACGAAAATCGACACCAGTTACAAATAGCGGCAGCTCCAATGAATGGTCCGTATATCAACACTAGTGGGGAGGTCTCGATGATTCAGAAAGGCAGGCCATCCAATAAAGCTCAAAAAGTAATTTCGCGACAAGTTTTCATGGCAGAAAAGATGCCTGCACCAACAACCGAGTACCTGAACTGGTCGGGACAGGACATCGGCTTCACCATAGCGGACCACCCGTAGCAAGTTACTCGACCAGGGCAATTAGCTTTGATCCTACCGGCGGTGATTGCAGGATTCGACGTTTTACGGGTGTTTATAGATGGAGGCAGCAGTTTAAACCTCATGTACGCAGATACATTGAGGAAGATGAATATATCCTTGGCGAATTTGACACCAACTGACACGCATTTCCATGGTATTACACCGGTTGATCCAAGTTATCCACTGGGAAAAATCAATCTCGATGTTCAGTTTGGAACCCGAGAGAATTACAGAAGAGAGAAGTTGGAATTTGAAGTCGTGGATTTCCCATCACAGTATCATGCTCTGCTAGGACGACCCGCATATGCCAGATTTATGGCGGTACCGCACTATACATACTTGTTGTGGAGGCTCCCTGGACCTAACGGCCCAATCAAGGTAAAAGGCAGTTTCGCGCTAGCGGATAAGTGCGACAAGGACTTTCATCGGCTGTCAGAAACTTTCGGGATGCAAGCAGAATATATGGTGTCAAGTCTAACAACCGATTATGACGTGCTGCCAGACGGCGGGAGGCCATTAAAGGAACCAACCTTTGATACCACCAAAAACTCGAAGGAAGTGCAGATTCACCCGACAGATCCCAAGAAAACGACAGCTATCGCAACAGACATGGACCTCGCATAGGAAAGCGCGCTCGTCGAGTTCCTCCGTGAGCACTGGGAAATCTTCGCATGGTGTCCAGCTGACATGCCAGGAGCACCCAGGGAACTTGCCGAGCACCCTCTCAATTTGGATCCAATGGCCAGACCAATTAAACAACCTTTGCGGCGTTTTTTGGAGCCAAACCGCAAAGCTATGCTGTCGGAAATTAATCGACTCAGAGAAGCAGGATTTATCAAGGAGATACACACGGAAGCCACGTGGGTAGCTAACCCAGTGCTAGTCCCGAAGAAAAACACAGAGATCCTTGGCATGTGTGTCGACTTCACGTGTCTCAATAAACACTATCCCAAGGATCAATTTCCCCTCCCAAGGATCGATCAAATCATCGACTCCACGATAGGCTGTAAATGTCTTTCCTTCCTGGACGCATATTCTGGTTACAACCAGATCCGACTAAAAGAAGAAGATGAAGTCAGAACAACTTTCATAACACCTTATGGCGTGTTCTGCTACAGAACAATGCCGTTCGGGTTAAAAAACGCGGGAGCAACATATTAGCGAATGATGCAGAAGTGTCTTGCCACGCAGATTGGCAAGAACGTTCAAGTATATATCGACGACGTCGTCATAACAACAAAGCAGGGGTCAACCTTGATTCAGGAGTGATACGTCTCAAACGTATCTATAATTTCTTATGTTCCATGCTAGTTTTATGACAATACTCACATGTTTTATATACACTTTATATCATTTATATGCATTTTCCGGCACTAACCTATTAACAACATGCCGAAGCGCAAGTTCCTGTTTTCTGCTGTTTTTGGTTTCAGAAATCCTACACAGGAAATATTCTCGGAATTGGACGAAACAAAAGCCCAGGGTCTTATTTTCCACGGAGCTTTCCAGAAGACCGAAGGAGATACGGAGTGGGGCCACGAGGTGGCGACCCCACCAGGCGGCGCGGCCAGGAAGGGGCCCGCGCCGCCCTATGGTGTGGGGCCCTCGTGCGTCTCCCGACTCTGCCACTTCGCCTATTTATTCCCTCCGTTGCGAAAACCCTATTACCGAGAGCCACGTTACGAGAAAAGTTCCAGAGACGCCGCCACCGCCAATCCCATCTCGGGGGATTCAGGAGATCGCCTCCGGCACCCTGCCGGAGAGGGGAATCATCACCCGGAGGACTCTACATCACCATGATCGCCTCCGGACTGATGTGTGAGTAGTTCATCCTTGGACTATGGGTCCATAGCAGTAGCTAGATGGTTGTCTTCTCCTCTTGTGCTATCATGTTTAGATCTTGTGAGCTGCCTATCATGATCAAGATCGTCTATTTGTAATGCTACCTGTTGTGTTTGTTGGGATCAGATGAATATGGAATACTATTTCAAGTGGATTATTGATCTATCATATATGTGTTGTTTATGATCTTGCATGCTCTTCGTTGCTAGTAGAGGCTCTGGCCAAGTTGATACTTGTAACTCCAAGAGGGAGTATTTATGCTCGATAGTGGGTTCATGCCTCCATTGAATCTGGGACAGTGACAGAAAGTTCTAAGGTTGTGGATGTGCTGTTGCCACTAAGGATAAAACATCAATGCTTTGTCTAAGGATATTTGTGTTGATTACATTATGCACCGTACTTAATGCAATTGTCTATTGTTTGCAACTTAATACTGGAAGGGGTGCGGATGCTAACCCGAAGGTGGACTTTTTAGGCATAGATGCATGCTGGATAGCGGTCTATGTTATTTGTCGTAATGCCCTAAGTAAATCTCATATTAGTCATCAGGATATGTATGTGCATTGTTATGCCCTCTCTATTTGTCAATTGCCCAACTGTAATTTGTTTACCCAACATGCTATTTATCTTATTGGAGAGACACCACTAGTGAACTGTGGAGCCCGGTCCATTCTTTTACATCTGAATACAATCTACTGCAATCATTGTTCTCTGCTGTTCTTTGCAAACAAACATCATTCTCCACACCATACGTTTAATCCTTTGTTTACAGCAAGCCGGTGAGATTGACAACCTCACTGTTAAGTTGGGGCAAAGTATTTTGACTGTGTTGTGCAGGTTCCACATTGGCGCCGGAATCCTCGGTGTTGCGCCGCACTACACTCCTCCACCAAAAACCTTCACGTGGCCTTCATCTCCTACTGGTTCGATAACCTTGGTTTCTTACTGAGGGAAAACTTGCTGCTGTACGCATCACATCTTCCTCTTGGGGTTACCAACGGGCGTGTGCTTTACGCGTCATCAAGACTGTTTTCTGGCGCCGTTGCCGGGGAGATCAAGACACGCTGCAAGGGGAGTCTCTCACATCCAATCTCTTTACTTTGTTATTGTCTTGCTTTACTTTATTTTATTTTCTATTTTTGTTTGCTTTCTTTATATCAAAAACACACAAAAATTAGTTACTTGTTTTACTTTATTTTATTTAGTTTACTTTACTTATTTTTATTATTGCTAAAATGGGTACTCCTGAGAACACTAAGTTGTGTGACTTCACAAGCACAAATAATAATGATTTCCTATGCACACCTATTGCTCCACCTGCTGCTACAGCAGAATTTTATGAAATTAAACCTGCTTTACTAAATCTTGTTATGAGAGAGCAATTTTCTGGTGTTAGTTCTGATGATGCTGCTACCCATCTTAATAATTTTGTTGAACTTTGTGAAATGCAAAAGTATAAGGATGTAGATGGGGACACTATAAAACTGAAATTGTTTCCTTTCTCCTTAAGAGGAAGAGCTAAAGATTGGTTGCTATCTTTTCCTAAGAATAGTATTGATTCATGGACTAAATGTAAGGATGCTTTCATTGGTAGATATTATCCTCCTGCTAAAATTATATCTTTGAGAAGTATCATAATGAATTTTAAGCAATTGGATAATGAACATGTTGCCCAAGCATGGTAAAGAATGAAATCTTTGGTAAAGAATTGCCCTACCCATGGACTGACTACTTGGATGATCATCCAAACCTTTTATGCAGGATTGAATTTTTCTTCGAGGAACCTTGAATGGATCGTAGCGAACAAGAGGGCGGGGGGTGAATGGCGCTACGGCAAGTTTTAGTCTTTTTCAAGTTTTATGCAACAGAAGGTAAAGGTGTGACTTTTAGCAATGGGGGTGATCCTACAATGAAGCTAGATCATGTGCAACAAGTAAAGGAATCAACAAGATAATGAGAGTAAGGAGCGAGACAACCGGCAGGCGCGAGGCGAGTCAAGGTTTGTTTCCCGCAGTTCCTTCCACTAAAGGAAGTATGTCTGCGTTGAGGAGGTGCTAGTCTCACACAAGAGACTAGGCGGCCACACCACGAAGGAAGGCCTCACCCTCTTCCTCGAGAGAGCTCCACGGAGGTGCTCTCCCTCTTCCACTAAGGCACCGATCGAGGCGGTGATTCCTTCACAAGGATGGGGCGAGCTCCACACACACAAGGATGCTCCCAACACCCTATGGATCTAGTACATCACCAAGCTAGACTCCATAGCTGCACATCTCCAATGCTCCACCATAGGAACCCATCACCAATGCTCCACCATAGGAACTCTTCCAATGCTCCACCAAGAAACTCTCAAGGCTCCACCAAAGAAACTCTCCAAGATCCACCAAAGGAACCGTACCAATGCTCCACCAAAGGAACTCTTCTCCAAGATCCACCAAAGGAACCCTACCATCAAGATCCACTAAGGAATAGCTAGTATTTGTGAAATCTTTCTTGGTAGAACTATAGATCGGGGTCTCCTCCACCTATCCTCAAAGTTTGGGCAAGATTGGTTGGAGGGGGAAGGAGATCCACAAGGATTAAGCTCAGCAACAATGGAGGAGAGAGAAGGGGAAGAGATAAAATCGTGTTGGGGAAGAAGGGGCCCTTAAATAGGCTCCTCCAAATCCAACCGTTATGTCCAGATTTGGCCTAAGCGGTACTACCGCTTTTGGGTAAGCGGTACTACCGCTCTGAGTTCAAGTTCGATCCAGATCTGGTCAAAGGACACAGAGCGGTACTACCGCCCGCGGTACCGCTTGAGGTACCGCAATAGGGTCCAGACCTTACTGGATCCAGAGCGGTACCAGGGCGGTACCGGAGCGGTACGACCGTAACGCGTTACGGTACCTCAAGCGGTACCTGGAGCGGTACCACCGCTCGTGAGCGGTACTACCGCCCTGGGTACTGTAGGGGTACCGCAGCATGTTTTTGGAGGGCAATTCAGAACAGACTCAGAGCGGTACCGACAGCGGTACCTATAGGGGTA
Organism: Lolium perenne; assembly: GCF_019359855.2. Classification (NCBI taxonomy): domain Eukaryota; kingdom Viridiplantae; phylum Streptophyta; class Magnoliopsida; order Poales; family Poaceae; genus Lolium; species Lolium perenne. The sequence continues at coordinate 184,734,418 of NC_067246.2, read as the reverse complement.
GCGGTACTACCGCTACAGGTACCGGTAGTACCGGCCTGGCTAAATCTGGTTTTCTTCCCTTTTTCTCTCCAACTTTGTTACCTCGCTAAACACACACAAAACCAAAAAAACCTATCAACTACGCTTCAGTCTTCCGATCTTGACACGTCCGGCGAGGTCACCGTGTACTTGCAAATCTAACAATGATACTCAAGGCACACAGTGAGATTACTCAAGTGTTGTCATCAAACACACAAAACATGGGATATGAATTTTGCTCTTACAATCTCCCCCTTTTTGGTGTTTGATGACAACACAAGAGTTGACAATAACAAATGATATTATGATGAGAACATTAAATTTGCAAAAAACTCGACGAAGCTCCCCCTACACATGTGCATATCATGAATATGTATTTGAATACAAATACACATGTTATAGAGACATCACTCCCCCTAGTTTTTACAAACCAAGCACATATGCAACATAGATAGATGACATGTTCAAGAGGCATATGCACAATATGGAGGCAGCATAAGATCATATACGGAGATTTGGGTGAAGTTATCATATCATAGCCTTGAGAATACCCAAACTCACAATAGGATTCCTCCATAGGGTTGTTGATGTAGCCATAAGACAAGATAAGCAACTAGAACCAAATGGCTACAAACAACAAAGGTCTCCATCCACCTAGGAACTTCTCCCCCTTTGGCATCGGAACACCAAAAAGGAGGGTAACGAAACTAGAGAGATGGAGAAAAAGAACATACAAACAAGCTTGCAAAAATCACAAGAAAACAAGCTTGATGAAGGTTCTCAAAAACAAAAAGAAGAAAGCAAAGAAGAAAGACAAAACAAGGTCATGAAGAACCGAAAAACCCGCAAAGAGGGGGTGTTGGTGGCCGAAGCCACCGTGTAAGAGTATAGTAGTTGTGAGGTCGCGTAGATGTATCTAGGACTCACGGACTACAACTCAACATGAAGCTCATAAGTCACTTAATTGACAAATAGCAAATGTTTTGGATTTCTTTATGCATTATGGGGGGAGCGATAGCTCAATGGATTTAAACCGCACTCCCCCTATGTCCATGCGTGCCTTTCATCTAGATATGACGGTAAGATTGGTATGTGCGCACGACGGTCAAGCAAAGTTCGACGGATCAATGATATTTAGCTCATGCCTCAACTCAATAAAGCGCTTCTCATCCAAGGGCTTCGTGAAGATGTCCGCCAATTGCTCCTTGGTGCCAATATAGGATAGTACAATATCTCCGCGAGCAATGTGGTCCCGGATGAAGTGGTTCCGTATCTCAATGTGCTTCGTCTTGCCATGAAGAACCGGATTGTAGGCGATCTTGATTGCGCTCTCATTGTCAAAAGAGGCACCTTGCTATACTCGAGTCCATAATCCCGCAAGGTTTGCCTCATCCATAAGATTTGAGCACAACTACTCGCCGCGGCAATATACTCGGCTTCCGCGATGGAGACGGAGACACAATTTTGCTTCTTCGAGGACCAACACACCAAAGATCTTCCAAGAAAGTGACATGCTCCGGAGGTAGACTTCCTATCAATCTTGTCGCCCGCCCAATCGGAGTCGGTGAAACCAACCAAGGCGAAGTCCGTGTCCCTTGGGTACCATAGTCCGAAGTGTGGGGTATCAACTAAATATCGAAAGATCCTCTTGACCGCCACAAGGTGGCTTTCCTTCGAACTTGCTTGAAACCGTGCACACATACCAACGCTCAACATTATATCCGGGCGAGAGGCACAAAGGTAGAGAAGCGAACCTATCATCGAACGGTAGAGCTTGGTATCCACCGCCTTGCCGCCCTCTTCAAGAGTGAGTTGACACTTGAGTTGCACCGGAGTTCCGATCCCCTTGGCGTCCTTCATATCAAAGCGCTTGAGCATGTCTTGGAGGTACTTTGCTTGATTGATGAAGGTGCCTTGTCGCATTTGCTTGATCTCGAACCCAAGAAAGTACTTGAGTTCACCCATCATTGACATCTCAAACCTATTTGTCATCAACATAGCAAACTCATCGTTGAATTTTGTGTTAGTAGAGCCAAATATGATGTCATCTACATAGAGTTGGCATACGAAAAGCTCCCCATTGACTTTCTTAGTAAAAAGAGCGGGATCGATTTTCCCCACTTGGAAACCACGGTCTTCAAGCAACTCCTTGAGATGCTCATACCAAGCTCTAGGAGCTTGTTTGAGACCATATAGGGCCTTTTTGAGCTTGAAGACATGGTCCGGGAAATGGGGGTCCTCGAACCCCGGGGGTTGCTTCACATATACTTCCTCATGTAGAGGACCACTAAGAAAAGCACTCTTAACATCCATTTGTTGCAACTTAAAGCCATGATGTGAGGCAAAGGCCAAAAGGATACGGATGGACTCGAGCCTTGCAACGGGTGCAAAGGTTTCACCAAAGTACACGCCTTCGACTTGAGAATAGCCTTGTGCCACCAATCTTGCTTTGTTGCGGATGACCGTGCCACTTTCATCTTTCTTGTTCTTGAAGATCCACTTGGTGCCGATAACATTGCGGCAATGATCGGGTCGCTTCATGAGAGTCCATACATCATTCATCTTGAAGTTGTTGAGTTCCTCTTGCATTGCATTCAACCAATCGGGATCGTTGAGAGCATCATCAACTTTGAGTGGTTCCACCCTAGAGACAAAGGCATGGTGCGCACAAAAGTTTGCATGTTGCCTCCGAGTGGTGACATTTCTCTTTAGATCACCAATGATGTTTTGCAAGGAATGAGACTTGAGACGCAAGTGTCTTGGAGTAGAATCTTCACGGCGAGTGTTGGCTTGAGGAGATGGTTCTTGAGAGTCCTCTTGGCCTTCATCACGGTTTAGGTCCTCGCCTTGACCTCCATTGTCATTGAAAGAGGCAACATGGTCATGAGATCCGGATGGCTCGGGGGTATAGGGAGTATTATTGTCCATGAAGACTCTCCCCGAACCACTCGGAGAAGAACTTGAAGCTTGACCTTGGTCACTTGATGTTGGGTGTTGAGATAGACGAGCTTGCGGTGTATGTTGTTCTTGAGCTTGTTGAGGTGAACTTGGACTTGATTGTTGTTGTAGATGTCGAGGTTGATCTTGAGGTTGAGGTTGAACTTGAGGTTGGTGTAGAGGTTGGCTTGCATTTGTTAGATCAACAGAAGAAGCTTGGCCTTGTGGTGTAGATGGCTCCACTTGGGTGGAACTTGGTCCTTCCCCGGTACTCATAGAAGGTAGCGTTTGAGGTAGGCGAATGCCCACACCCATCCTTCCTATGGTATCCGGGGGAATTGCATCTCCTTTCTCACAAGAAGCACTTCGCTCCTCCAAAGATCTATCATCTTCATCGAACGTCACATCACAAGATTCTACAACACGTCCACTTGAATTGTTGAAGACTCTATAGGCGTGAGAATCCGTAGCATAGCCAACGAAAATTCCTTCTTGAGCTCTTGAATCAAACTTGGATAGGCGTGTGTCCTTGATAAGTATGTAGCATTTGCATCCAAAGACCTTGAAGTATGACACATTAGGCTTGTTGCCGGTGAGGATCTCATATGGTGTCTTCTCAAGACCTTTGCGAAGATAGAGGCGATTAGTAGCATGGCAAGCGGTAGAGATAGCTTCCGCCCAAAAATTGTAGTTGGACTTGTATTCCATCATCATGGTTCGAGCGGCTTCGATCAAGGTTCGATTCTTCCTTTCGGCGACCCCATTTTGTTGGGGTGTATATGGCGTGGAGTATTGGTGTTCGATTCCTTCCTCGCCGAGGAAGTCATCCAACGTGTAGTTCTTGAACTCCGTTCCATTGTCACTCCTTATTGCGAGAATCTTGTTGTCGTACTTGCGTTGAACTTGGTTGGCAAACTCCATCATGGTCCGTTGAGTCTCACTCTTGTACTTGAAGAAGAATACCCAACAATAGCGTGAATAGTCATCAACGATGACGAGGCAATACTTATTTCCTCCAAGACTTTCATGAGAAGGTGGACCAAAGAGATAAACATGTAGGAGCTCCAAGCATCTTGTGGTAGAGATGATAGTCTTGGCCTTGTGAGGAGCTCCATGCATTTTTCCTTGTACGCAAGCCCTACAAACACGATCCTTGCAAAAAGAGACATCTTCTTTTAGTCCGAGAATGTGGCCACCCTTGTGGAGACTTTGCAAAGTCCTCATGTTGACATGGGCTAGTCGGCGATGCCATAACCAACCCTTGTCACCTTTGGCGAAGAAGCAAAGAGCGGAAGATGTTGTCTTTCCAGAGAAATCGACAACATACAAACCGTCCTCTACATATCCAACAAAAGCTACATTGAGTGTCTTGCTCCACAAGAGGACCACCATATGTTCATCAAAGAATGTTCATAATCCCATACGAGCAATTTGATGAACGGAGAGTAAGTTGTAACCAAGGGTCTCGACAAGGAGGACATTCACAAGTGAGATGTCGGGTATTACCACCACCTTGCCAAGACCCAATACCTTAGAGCACGTGTTGTCGCCATATGAAACAGTAGAGAGAGAAGGCACGAGGTCGACAACAATATCCTTGCTTCCGGTCATATGACTTGTGGCTCCACTATCAACCACCCATTTAGCGCCACCGGAAGCATAGTCCTACAAGGAATCAAGTCTTGGATTTAGGTACCCATTTTTCAATGGGTCCTAGCATGTTAGTAACAAGGGGTTTGGGAACCCAAATAGTCCAATCAACATTGTCCTTTTGAGGACCAATAAAGCGAGCACGAATATGTCCATAGTAATCAACAAAAAGAACATGAGAAGGGTTGTTAGAGCCGGCGAAACCCGTTGAGGCAGAGTTGGGTACTCCATCCCTTCTTGAGCTAGCATTGCTCCCTTCACGGTTGGTCTCCATGTTCTTCTTGTCCATCTTCTTCTTGGTCCTCCTCTTCCTCTTTCTCTTTGCTTGGTAGCCACTCCTCCTTCATTGCACGAGCCCTCTTTGGCTCCATCTTTAGCTTCAATGACTCCTTCCAAGTACTTGGCTTGAACTTGGAGTCTATCAACCTTGGCCTTCAAGCGATTGACTTCATCTTCATGCTCCGGGTGTGGATGGCAAATATCAAACACTTGGACCTCCTTAGCCTTGTTCACCCGGAAGTGTTCCATCAAAGCTTCTTCTTGGAGCGCGTTCAACTTCATGAGCAAGCGCTTGTCACTTTCCATCTTGGCAATGTCGCTCTCATGAGTGCAACATGCACGGTCCTTGCTCAAAGGAAAGTACTCCTTCAATGTTTCTTCTTGCATGGAGTTGATCTCCATGAGCTTGGCTTCCCTTCTCTTCAAGGCAGCAATTTGCTCCTCATGATCACAACATGTATCCTTCTCCTTGCTCATGCGAAGACACTCCACCAACGATTCTTCTTGCTTGCTACTCAAACTCAATAGCTTGGCCTTGGTGATCTCAAGAGCGGCAATTTCTTCTTCATGGTTGCAACATGAGGTCTTCTCTTTGAACAAGCAGTAGTACTCATCCAAGGCTTCTTCTTGAAGAGCATTGACTTCCAAGAGGAGAGCATTGTGCCTCCTCAAGGAAGTAACTTGATCCACAAGGTCATCATGGGAAGAATCGGGGTCTTCATCGTCTTTTGCTTTGTTGGCTTCCTCGAGTGAGAGCATCTTCTTCTTGAGGTCACCAACCAACTCTAGAGCATGATCTCGATCCTTGGTGAGACGTGAAACAATAGCTTCATTCTTGTCTTCAAGCACAATGACACTAGCTTCAAGAGACATGCGAAGATTCTTTTCATCATCAAGCTCCTCCTTGAGATTGGCAAGCTCAAAGGCCGTTTCCCTTTCCAACTTCTCCCTCTTCTCGGTAAGATCTTGTGCTGCACCAAGTTGGGCTAAGAGAGCCCCAACATGGATCTTGGTGTCCCCCTTCATGTTAGTGAGAAAAGAATCCAAGGAATCCAAACCCATAATCTCACGTTTAACGGTGAGACTAGTGGCATCATCAATATATGAGGCATTAGTCGAAGAGGATAGTTTGGAAGGGGATTTTACCTCCGTAGATACCTTTGCCATGAGGCACCGTGCATTGTTGGTGACGAGGTTCTCATTTAGAGAGTCGAAGAGGGAGGTAGAGGGAGTGGAAATGGCATGGCGGCCACTCCCTCTCCTTCCTTGTTGGAGTGCTTGATCCAATGGTCATCCACGAACGTTGCTCCAAGATCTTGCATTTGTACGGCAAGAGCGATGAGGCGCCGATACATCTCTTCGGGGGTCTCTCCTTCAACCATGACGAAATTGTCGGCCATGTTGTTCACTTCATCAAACCGAGAGCTTTGGATGCTTGCATTGCCAAGGAAGAGCTTCTCAAGTTTGTCCCATGCTTCCTTGGCGGTCTTGAGCGAGCGGATATGAGCGTGGTCCTTGGGGGAGATGGCCATATGAATCATGTTGATGGCGGTGGCGTTGAGTTGGTCATCCACCACATCTCTTATTGTCATCTTCTTGGGATCTCGTGGTGAATAGCCCTCCTCAATGATACGCCAAAGCTCGGTAGAAGCGCTGCGCACATGTGAACGCATTAAGAATTGCCAATTCTCAAAGTTGTTTGACTCGAGTAACGGTGGTGAAGCATGCGACAAGATATGCGGCATCGGTATCGAAACGTTGATGGTGTAATAATTTGGTGGTGGCACCGCATGATAACTCCCTTGACGTTCCTCAACTGGTGTGTCATCATCCTTCCCTTTTGTTGAAGTGCCGGTATCCCCAAGCCCTTCCTTTTGTGGATCTTTTGTCGCTTCCGCGACAAAATCAACAAGAGGAAGGGTGTTGGCTTTTGGTGGTGGATCCTCGGCACTTTCTTTTGGTGGAGGGTTTGGTTTTTGAACCACCAACTCCATCATCATCGCCTTCATTTGGGCAACGATGGATGACTCCAATTTCTTGAGGCCATCCAACGTAGCCGTAGTGCTATCGATGGTAGACGATGGAGCGGGTGGCTCAAGGGAAGGTGACCCATTCACAACCGTCTCTTGTTCGGCCATTTCTTAGGCGGTAAAGCCCGAGCAAGAAAACCTTGCTCTGATACCACTTGAATGGATCGTAGCAAACAAGAGGGGGGGGGGGGTGAATGGCGCTACGGCAAGTTTTAGTCTTTTTCAAGTTTTATGCAACGGAAGGTAAAGGTGTGACTTTTAGCAATGGGGGTGATCCTACAATGAAGCTAGACCATGTGCAACAAGTAAAGGAATCAACAAGATAATGAGAGTAAGGAGCGAGACAACCGGGGGGCGCGAGGCGATTCGAGGTTTGTTTCCCGCAGTTCCTTCCACTAAAGGAAGTACGTCTGCATTGAGGAGGTGCTAGTCTCACACAAGAGACTAGGCGGCCACACCACGAAGCAAGGCCTCACCCTCTTCCTCGAGAGAGCTCCACGGAGGTGCTCTCCCTCTTCCACTAAGGCACTGGTCGAGGCGGTGATTCCTTCACATGGTTGGGGCGAGCTCCACACACACAAGGATGCTCCCAACACCCTATGGATCTAGTACATCACCAAGCTAGACTCCATAGCTGCACATATCCAATGCTCCACCATAGGAACCCATCACCAATGCTCCACCATAGGAACTCTTCCAATGCTCCACCAAGAAACTCTCCAAGGCTCCACCAAAAAACTCTCCAAGATCCACCAAAGGAACCCTACGAATGCTCCACCAAAGGAACTCTTCTCCAAGATCCACCAAAGGAACCCTACCACCAAGATCCACTAAGGAATAGCTAGTATTTGTGAAAGCTTTCTTGGTAGAACTATAGATCGGGTCTCCTCCACCTATCCTCAAAGTTTGGGCAAGATTGGTTGGAGGGGGAAGGAGATCCACAAGGATTAAGCTCAGCAACAATGGAGGAGAGAGAAGGGGAGGAGATAAAATCGTGTTGGGGAAGAAGGGGCCCTTAAATAGGCTCCTCCAAATCCAACCGTTATGTCCAGATTTGGCCTAAGCGGTACTACCGCTTTGGGGTAAGCGGTACTACCGCTCTGAGTTCAAGTTCGATCCAGATCTGGTCAAAGGACACAGAGCGGTACTACCGCCCGCGGTACCGCTCGAGGTACCGCAATAGGGTCCAGACCTTACTGGATCCAGAGCGGTACCAGGGCGGTACCGGAGCGGTACGACCGTAACGCGTTACGGTACCTCAAGCGGTACCTGGAGCGGTACCACCGCTCGTGAGTGGTACTACCGCCCTGGGTACTGCAGGGGTACCGCAGCGTGTTTCTGGAGGGCAATTCAGAACAGACTCAGAGCGGTACCGACAGCGGTACCTATAGGGGTAGCGGTACTACCGCTACAGGTACCGGTAGTACCGGCCTAGCTAAATCTGGTTTTCTTCCCTTTTTCTCTCCAACTTTGTTACCTCGCCAAACACACACAAAACCAGAAAACCTATCAACTACGCTTCAGTCTTCCGATCTTGACGCGTCCGGCGAGGTCACCGTGTACTTGCAAATCTAACAATGATACTCAAGGCACACGGTGAGATTACTCAAGTGTTGTCATCAAACACACAAAACATGGGATATGAATTTTGCTCTTACAAACCTATTGGATTCAGCTGCTGGAGGTACTTTTATGTTCATCACTTTGGGTGCCGCAACAAAGCTTCTTGATAATATGATGATCAATTACTCTGAATGGCACACTGAAAGGACTCCACAAGGTAAGAAGGTAAATTCTGTTGAAGAAACCTCCTCCTTGAGTGATAAGATTGATGTTATTATGTCTATGCTTGTTAATGGTAGATCTAATGTTGATCCTAATAATGTTCCTTTAGCTTCATTGGTTGCTCAAGAAGAGCATGTTGATGTGAACTTCATTAAAAATAATAATTTCAACAACAATGCTTACAGGAATAATTTTGGTAACAACTATAGGCCATATCCTTCTAATAATAGTAACGGTTATGGTAATTCTTATGGTAATTCTTACAACAATAATAGGAGTGTACCTTCTGGTCTTGAAGCCATGCTTAAAGAATTTATTAGTACACAAACTGCTTTTAATAAATCTGTTGAAGAAAAGCTTGGTAAAATTGATGTTCTTGCTTCTAAGGTTGATAGTCTTGCTGCTGATGTTGATATTTTAAAATTGAAAGTTATGCCTAATGAAACTAAAGATATTAAGTCATTTGCTACAGAAAACGCTATCCAAGTTCAAATTAATGAAAATATTAGATTGATGGCTGAATTGCATGCTAGGTGGGAGAGAGAAGAAAAACTTGCTAAAGAGAATAATGTAGCTAAAGTTTGGACTATTACCACCACTAATAATGTTGATGCTTCACATGTTGCTAAACCTCCTACTATCAATGGTAAAATAATCGGTGTTGGCAATGTTTCTACTCCTAATGCAAAGCGTGCAGAACTGCCTGAAACTGCTAAAACTGCTGAAACTGTTTGTGATAAAAGTGCTAAATTTTTTCAGAATATTGGGGACAACGATCCCATTGCTTTAGATCATAATGGTTTAGATTTTGATAATTTTCATATCTCTGAAGTTATTAAGTTCTTGCAAAAACTTGCTAGAAGTCCTAATGCTAGTGCTATAAATTTGGCCTTTACAAAACATATTACAAATGCTCTCATAAAAGCTAGAGAAGAGAAATTAAAATTTGAAACTTCTATTCCTAGGAAGTTGGAAGATTGTTGGGAGCCCATCATTAAGATGAAGGTCAATGATTTTGATTGTAATGCTTTATGTGATCTTGGTGCAAGTATTTCTGTTATGCCTAAGAAACTCTATGATATGCTTGACTTGCCACCATTGAAAAATTGTTATTTGGATGTTAATCTTGGTGATAATTCTATAAAGAAACCTTTGGGGAGGATTGATAATATTCACATCACGGTTAACAATAACCTTTTCCCCGTTGATTTTGTTGTCTTGGATATTGAATGCAATGCATCTTGTCCTATTATTTTGGGAAGACCCTTTCTTCGAACTGTTGGTGCTATTATTGATATGAAGGAAGGGAATATTAAATATCAATTCCCTCTTAAGAAAGGTATGGAACACTTCCCTAGAAAGAGAATGAAGTCACCTTTTGATTCTATCATTAGAACAAATTATGATGTTTATGCTTCATCTCTTGATAATACTTGATTCACACTTTCTGCGCCTAGCTGAAAGGCGTTAAAGAAAAGCGCTTATGGGAGACAACCCATTATTTTACTTCTGCAATTTTTGTTTTATATTTGTGTCTTGGAAGTTGTTACTATTGTAGCAACCTCTCCTTATCTTTATTTTATTGCATTGTTGTGCCAAGTAAAGTCTTTGATAGTAAGGTTGATACTAGATTTGGATTTCTGCGCAGAAACAGATTTCTTGCTGTCACGAATTTGAGTAGATATCTCTGTAGCTAACTCAGAAAAATCTGCGAAAAATCATGAGTAATCCTCAGATATGTATGCAACTTTCATTCAATTTGAGCTTCTTCATCTGAGCATGTTAGGTGCCTCGAAAAAATTCCTCTTTACGGACTGTTCTGTTTTGACAGATTCTGCCTTTTATTTCACATTGCCTCTTTGACTGTGTTGAATGGATTTCTTTGTTCCATTAACTTTCAGTAGCTTTGGGTAATGTCCAGAAGTGTTAGGAATGATTGTGTTACCTCTGAACCTGTGAATTTTTGATTATGTACTAACCCTCTAATGAGTTTGTTTTGAGTTTGGTGTGGAGGAAGTTTTCAAGGGTCAAGAGAGGAGGATGATACAATATGATCAAGAATAGTGAAAAGTCTAAGCTTGGGGATGCCCCTGTGGTTCATCCCTGCATATTTCAAGAAGACTCAAGCATCTAAGATTGGGGATGCCCAAGGCATCCCCTTCTTCATTGACAACTTATCAGGTCACCTCTAGTGAAACTATATTTTTATTCTGTCACATCTTATGTGCTTTACTTTGAGCGTCTGTATGTTTTTATTTTTGTTTTTGTTTGAATAAAATCAGATCCTAGCATTCTTTGTGTGGGAGAGAGACACGCTCCGCTTGTTCATATGAATACTGGTGTTCTTAGCTTTTAATGTTCATGGCGAAGGTTGAAACTGCTTCGTTCATTGCTATTTGGTTGGAAACAGAAAATGCTTCATGTGGTTATTGGTATATGGTCTTGAATAATTTGATACTTGGCAATTGTTTTGAGTTCTCAAATAGCTCATGTTTAAGCTCTTGCATCATGTACTTTGAACCTATTAGTGGAGAATTACTAGAGAGCTTGTTGAAATTTGGTTTGCATGATTGGTCTCTCTAAAAGTCTAGATATTTTCTGGTAAAAGTGTTTGAACAACAAGGAAGACAGTGTAGAGTCTTATAATTCTTGCAATATGTTCTTATGTAAGTTTTGCTGTACCGGTTCATACTTGTGTTTGCTTCAAACAACCTTGCTAGCCAAAGCCTTGTACTGAGAGGGAATTTTTCTCGTGCATCCAAAAACTTGAGCCAAAACCTATGCCATTTGTGTCCACCATACCTACCTACTATGTGGTATTTCTCCGCCATTCCAAAGTAAATTTCTTGCGTGCTACCTTTAAAATTTCATTCCTTGTCTTTGCAATATATAGCTCATGGGAAAGTAGCTTAAAAACTATTGTGGTAAAGAATATGTCGCTTATGTATCTCATTTCTTATAAGTTGCTTGCTGAGCGGTAACCATGTTTCTGGGGACGCCATCAACTATTACACTTTTGTTGAATATCATGTGTTGCTATGCATGTTCTTCTTGTCTGAAGTAAGGGTGATTTGTCATGATTAAATGGTTTGAGTATGCATATTGTTAGAGAAGAACATTGGGCCGCTAACCAAAGCCATGTATCATGGTGGAAGTTTCAGTTTGGACATTAATCCTCAATCTCTTATGAGAATATTATCTGTTGTTGAATTCTTATGCATTAAAGAGGAGTCCATTATCTGTTTTCTATGTTTTCCCGGTATGGATGTCCTCAAGTTGAGATTTATCAAAAATGAGAAATCAAATGCGATCTATCTCCTTGGACCTTTGTACAGGTGGCATAGAGGTACCCTTTGTGACACTTGGTTGAAACATATGTATTGCAATGATAATCCATGGAAATCCAAGCTAATTAGGACATGGTGCGAGAACTTTTGGTATTCGATGCATGAGGCTTGCAACTTATAGGATGTCTTATGCATAACACATATGAATTATTACTACCATTGACAAAATTGTTTCTATGTTTTCAAAATAAAAAGCTCTAGCACAAAGAGTAATCCCTGCTTCCCTCTGCGAAGGGCCTTTCTTTTACTTTATGTTGAGTCAGTTTACCTACTTCTATCTATCTTAGAAGCAAACACTTGTGTCAACTGTGTGAATTGATTCATGGGCCAGAATGTGTTGACGTCCGAAACCCACCGGCGGGCAGCGACGGGCAACACCGTAGAGCCGGGAACAACCTAGAGCTGCGGCTGGCTGAGGTCCCTCCGAGCGACGGCCCGCAAAGCCTTCTGGTCACACGTCCGATGCTGATTGCAAGGGCGTGCCACCTGACCTATACCTGGTCAGGAAGGTGATGGAGATGCCTCGCTTAGTTTCCTGCATGGCATACACGTAAACATTAAATACGAGCCTCGATCGGCTCTCAGGTTATCCTGTGAATCGGCTCAAGGAGCCGATCCACCCATGATTCGTACGAGGTGCACGAATATATGGTGGTCCTGCTTGATCAAGATAAAGCTAATGAGATCTACGACGATTTAGGGTTTTCACCGCATAATCGGATCATCCTACTCACGGTTGGGCCTCGCGGCCACGCACGGTGATCGTAAGCCGATCCTAAACAAGGCCTAAAAACCAACACGAGGTTGATCCCCGGAACATCCTGTTTAGGGCTAGCGAACGACACCCTACGTGCCGCTGGATCCTCCACCCCTTTGTAAGGCCTAACTATTGCAGATATTAAACTAATCCTTGTAGAACAAGGAGCAATCGTAACGGATCAGATCTACTAAATAATGATCAAGCGGGGTGCCGCCCCTACACCTAAGATAGGTGTAAGGGCGGCTAGACATGCAAGGGTTGCACTACGATAGCATGTTACACGAAGAACTATGCTAACCCTAACACATCTATGATAACTACGTTGCTCGCTGATACGTCTCCGACGTATCGATAATTTCTTATGTTCCATGCCACATTATTGATGTTATCTACATGTTTTATGCACACTTTATGTCATATTCGTGCATTTTCTGGAACTAACCTATTAACAAGATGCCGAAGTGCCAGTTGCTGTTTTCTGCTGTTTTTGGTTTCAGAAATCCTAGTAAGGAAATATTCTCGGAATTGGACGAAATCAAAGCCCAGGGGCCTATTTTTCCACGAAGCTTCCAGAAGTCCGAAGGAGAGACGAAGAGGGGCGACGAGGGGGCCACACCCTAGGGCGGCGCGGCCCCCCCTTGGCCGCGCGGCCCTGTGGTGTGGGGCCCCCGTGCCGCCTCTTGACCTGCCCTTCCGCCTACAAATAGCCTCCGTGACGAAACCCCCAGTACCGAGAGCCACGATACGGAAAACCTTCCGTAGACGCCGCCAACGCCGATCCCATCTCGGGGATCCAGAGATCGCCTCCGGCACCCTGCCGGAGAGGGGAATCATCTCCCGGAGGACTCTACGCCGCCATGGTCGCCTCCGGTGTGATGTGTGAGTAGTCTACCCCTGGACTATGGGTCCATAGCAGTAGCTAGATGGTTGTCTTCTCCCCATTGTGCTATCATTGTCGGATCTTGTGAGCTGCCTAACATGATCAAGATCATCTATCTGTAATTCTATATGTTGCGTTTGTTGGGATCCGATGAATAGAGAATACTTGTTATGTTGATTATCAAAGTTATGCTTATGTGTTGTTTATGATCTTGCATGCTTTCCGTTACTAGTAGATGCTCTGGCCAAGTAGATGCTTGTAACTCCAAGAGGGAGTACTTATGCTCGATAGTGGGTTCATGCTCGCATTGACACCGGGACAAAGGATGAGAAAGTTCTAAGGTTGTGTTGTGCTGTTGCCACTAGGGATAAAACATTGATGCTATGTCTAAGGATGTAGTTGTTGATTACATTACGCACCATACTTAATGCAATTGTCTGTTGCTTTGCAACTTAATCCTGGAGGGGGTTCGGATGATAACCTGAAGGTGGACTTTTTAGGCATAGATGCAGTTGGATGGCGGTCTATGTACTTTGTCGTAATGCCCAATTAAATCTCACTATACTCATCATGATATGTATGTGCATGGTCATGCTCTCTTTATTTGTCAATTGCCCAACTGTAATTTGTTCACCCAACATGCTGTTCGTCTTATGGGAGAGACACCTCTAGTGAACTGTGGACCCCGGTCCAATTCTCTTTACTGAAATACAATCTACTGCAATACTTGTTCTACTGTTTTCTGCAAACAATCATCTTCCACACAATACGGTTAATCCTTTGTTACAGCAAGCCGGTGAGATTGACAACCTCACTGTTTCGTTGGGGCAAAGTACTTTGGTTGTGTTGTGCAGGTTCCACGTTGGCGCCGGAATCCCTGGTGTTGCGCCGCACTACATCTCGCCGCCATCAACCTTCAACGTGCTTCTTGACTCCTACTGGTCCGATTAAACCTTGGTTTCTTACTGAGGGAAACTTGCCGCTGTGCGCATCACACCTTCCTCTTGGGGTTCCCAACGGACGTGCCAACCACACGCATCAAGCAAATTTCTGGCGCCGTTGCCGGGGAGATCAAGACACGCTGCAAGGGGAGTCTCCACTTCTCAATCTCTTTACTTTGTTTTTGTCTTGCTTAGTTTTATTTACTACTTTGTTTGCTGCACTAAATCAAAATACAAAAAAATTAGTTGCTAGTTTTACTTTATTTGCTATCTTGTTTGCTATATCAAAAACACAAAAAAATTAGTTTACTTGTATTTACTTTATCTAGTTTGCTTTATTTACTGTTGCTAAAATGGCCAACGCTGAAAATACTAAGTTGTGTGATTTCACAACCACAAATAATAATGATTTCTTATGCACACCTATTGCTCCACCTGCTACTACAGCAGAATTCTTTGAAATTAAACCTGCTTTACTGAATCTTGTTATGCGAGAGCAATTTTCTGGTGTTAGTTCTGATGATGCTGCTGCCCATCTTAATAATTTTGTTGAATTATGTGAAATGCAAAAATATAAAGATGTAGATGGTGATATTATTAAACTAAAATTGTTCCCTTTCTCATTAAGAGGAAGAGCTAAAGATTGGTTGCTATCTCTGCCTAAGAATAGTATTGATTCATGGAATAAATGCAAGGATGCTTTTATTGGTAGATATTATCCCCCTGCTAAAATTATATCTTTGAGGAGTAGCATAATGAATTTTAAACAATTAGATACTGAACATGTTGCTCAAGCTTGGGAAAGAATGAAATCTCTGGTTAAAAATTGCCCAAC
The DNA here is from genome assembly GCF_019359855.2 of Lolium perenne. Lineage (NCBI taxonomy): Eukaryota > Viridiplantae > Streptophyta > Magnoliopsida > Poales > Poaceae > Lolium > Lolium perenne. The sequence goes on along the minus strand of NC_067246.2, from coordinate 184,718,956 downwards.
CCATGGACTGACTACTTGGATGATCATCCAAACCTTCTATGCAGGACTAAATTTTTCTTCATGGAATTTATTGGATTCAGCTGCTGGAGGTACCTTTATGTCCATCACTCTTGGTGAAGCAACAAAGCTTCTTGATAATATGATGATCAACTACTCTGAATGGCACACGGAAAGAGCTCCACAAGGTAAGAAGGTAAATTCTGTCGAAGAAACCTCTTCCTTGAGTGATAAGATTGATGCTATTATGTCTATGCTTGTGAATGGTAGGCCTAATGTTAATCCTAATAATGTTCCGTTAGCGTCATTAGTTGCTCAAAAAGAATATGTTGATGTGAATTTCATTAAAAATAACAATCACAATGATTCTAGGCCATACCCTGCTAATGGTAATTCTTATGGTAGATATGCTTCATCTAATGAAGAAAAGATGCTAGAAATTGAAAGATCCACTAAGAGCTTTATGCAATCACAATATGAGCAAAATAAATTGTTTACTAAAACTATGAATGCGCAATCTACCTTGTTGAAGAATATAGGGAATCAACTTGAAAATTTGAATAGGGAGATCTCGGGGTTACAAACTAAACTTGCTAATGCTGAAACCCGAATCTCATACATGTCTGCATCACAATCTTCTTTAATTAATAAAATGGCTGCTAAACCTGAGGATTTAGATGATAAAATTACTACTACAGCAAATGCCATTCAAGTTAGAATTAATGAGAATATAAGATTAATGGCTGAACTGCATGCTAGGTGGGATAGAGAAGAAAATGAAAAACTAGCTAAAGAGAAGAATGTAGCTAAAGTTTGGACTATTACCACCACTAGTAATGCTAATGCTACACATGTTGCTGCACCCCCTACTAATACTAATAAAAGAATTGGTGTTAGCAATGTTTCCACTTCTAATGCAAAGCGCGAAAAAGCGCGAAAAACTGCTGAAACTGCCTGTGATAAAGCTGCTGAAATTTTTTCCAACATTGGGGATGATGATCCCATTGCTTTAGATTATAATGGTTTGAATTTTGATGATTGCCACATCTCTGAAGTTATAAAGTTCTTGCAAAAACTTGCTAAAAGTCCTAATGCTAGTGCTATAAATTTGGCTTTCACGCATCATATTACAAATGCTCTCATAAAAGCTAGAGAAGAGAAACTAGAGCGTGAAGCCTCTATTCCTAAAAAGCTAGAGGATGGTTGGGAGCCCATCATTAAGATGAAGGTTAAAGATTTTGATTGTAATGCTTTATGTGATCTTGGTGCAAGTATTTCCGTTATGCCTAAGAAAATTTATGATATGCTTGACTTGCCACCGCTGAAAAATTGTTATTTGGATGTTAATCTTGCTGATCATTCTACAAAGAAACCTTTGGGGAAAGTTGATAATGTTCGCATTACCATTAACAATAACCTTGTCCCCGTTGATTTTGTTGTCTTGCATATTGAATGCAATGCATCTTGTCCCATTATATTGGGAAGACCTTTTCTTCGAACTGTTGGTGCTATTATTGATATGAAGGAAGATAATATTAAATATCAATTTCCTCTCAAGAAAGGTATGGAACACTTCCCTAGAAAGAGAATGAAGGTACCTTTTGATTCTATTATGAGAACAAATTATAATGTTGACACTTCGTCTCTTGATAATACTTGATACACACTTTCTGCGCCTAGCTGAAAGGCGTTAAAGAAAAGCGCTTATGGGAGACAACCCATGTTTTTACCTACAGTACTTTGTTTTTATTTTGTGTCTTGGAAGTTGTTTACTACTGTAGCAACCTCTCCTTATCTTAGTTTTGTGTTTTGTTGTGCCAAGTTAAGCCGTTGATAGAAAAGTAAGTACTAGATTTGGATTACTGCACAGTTCCAGATTTCTTTGCTGTCACGAATCTGGGTCCACCTCCCTGTAGGTAGCTCAGAAAATTAAGCCAATTTACGTGCATGATCCTCAGATATGTACGCAAGTTTCATTCAATTTGAGCATTTTCATCTGAGCAAGACTGGTGCCATTTTAAAATTCGTCAATACGAACTGTTCTGTTTTGACAGATTCTGCCTTTTATTTCGCATTGCCTCTTTTGCTATGTTGGATGAATTTCTTTGATCCACTAATGTCCAGTAGCATTATGCAATGTCCAGAAGTGTTAAGAATGATTGTGTCACCTCTGAATATATCAATTTATATTGTGCACTAACCCTCTAATGAGTTGTTTCGAGTTTGGTGTGGAGGAAGTTTTCAAGGATCAAGAGAGGAGTATGATGCAACATGATCAAGGAGAGTGAAAGCTCTAAGCTTGGGGATGCCCCGGTGGTTCACCCCTGCATATATCAAGAAGACTCAAGCGTCTAAGCTTGGGGATGCCCAAGGCATCCCCTTCTTCATCGACAACATTATCAGGTTCCTCCCCTGAAACTATATTTTTATTCCATCACATCTTATGTGCTTTTTCTTGGAGCGTCGGTTTGTTTTTGTTTTTTGTTTTGTTTGAATAAAATGGATCCTAGCATTCACTTTATGGGAGAGAGACACGCTCCGCTGTAGCATATGGACAAGTATGTCCTTGGTTTCTACTCATAGTATTCATGGCGAAGTTTCTCCTTCGTTAAATTGTTATATGGTTGGAATTGGAAAATGATACATGTAGTAATTGCTATAAATGTCTTGGGTAATGTGATACTTGGCAATTGTTGTGCTCATGATTAAGCTCTTGCATCATATGCTTTGCACCCATTAATGAAGAAATACATAGAGCATGCTAAAATTTGGTTTGCATATTTGGTTTCTCTAAGGTCTAGATAATTTCTAGTATTGAGTTTGAACAACAAGGAAGACGGTGTAGAGTCTTATAATGTTTTCAATATGTCTTTTATGTGAGTTTTGCTGCACCTGTTCATCCTTGTGTTTGTTTCAAATAAGCCTTGCTAGCCTAAACCTTGTATCGAGAGGGAATACTTCTCATGCATCCAAAATACTTGAGCCAACCACTATGCCATTTGTGTCCACCATACCTACCTACTACATGGTATTTTCCGCCATTCCAAAGTAAATTGCTTGAGTGCTACCTTTAAAATTCCATCATTCACCTTTGCAATATATAGCTCATGGGACAAATAGCTTAAAAACTATTGTGGTATGTCTATGCATAAAAGAGGAGTCCATTATCTGTTGTCTATGTTGTCCCGGTATGGATGTCTAAGTTGAAGAATAATCAATAGCGAGAAATCCAATGCGAGCTTTCTCCTTAGACCTTTGTACAGGCGACAAGGTGCGGGCACTATTAGTACACTATGCATGAGGCTTGCAACTTATAAGATATAATTTACATGATGCATATGCTTTATTACTACCGTTGACAAAATTGTTTCATGTTTTCAAAATCAAAGCTCTAGCACAAATATAGCAATCGATGCTTTTCCTCTATGGAGGACCATTCTTTTACTTTCAATGTTGAGTCAGTTCACCTATTTCTCTCCACCTCAAGAAGCAAACAATTGAGTGAACTGTGCATTGATTCCTACATACTTGCTTATTGCACTTATTATATTACTCTATGTTGACAATATCCATGAGATATACATGTTACAAGTTGAAAGCAACCGCTGAAACTTAATCTTCTTTTGTGTTGCTTCAATGCCTTTACTTTGAATTATTGCTTTATGAGTTAACTCTTATGCAAGACTTATTGATGCTTGTCTTGAAGTGCTATTCATGAAAAGTCTTTGCTTTATGATTCACTTGTTTACTCATGTCATATACATTGTTTTGATCGCTGCATCCACTACATATGCTTTACAAATAGTATGATCAAGATTATGATGGCATGTCACTCCAGAAATTATCTCATGTTATCGTTTTACCGCTCGGGACGAGCGTAACTAAGCTTGGGGATGCTGATACGTCTCCGACGTATCGATAATTTCTTATGTTCCATGCCACATTATTGATGTTATCTACATGTTTTATGCACACTTTATGTCATATTCGTGCATTTTCTGGAACTAACCTATTAACAAGATGCCGAAGTGCCGATTCTGTTTTCTGCTGTTTTTGGTTTCAGAAATCCTAGTAAGGAAATATTCTCGGAATTGGACGAAATCAAAGCCCAGTGGGCCTATTTTTCCACGAAGCTTCCGTAAGTCCGAAGGAGAGACGAAGAGGGGCGACGAGGGGGCCACACCCTAGGGCGGCGCGGCCCCCCCTTGGCCGCGCGGCCCGTGGTGTGGGGCCCCGTGCCGCCTCTTGACCTGCCCTTCCGCCTACAAATAGCCTCCGTGACGAAACCCCCAAGCACGAGAGCCACGATACGGAAAACCTTCCCGCAGACGCCGCCAACGCCGATCCCATCTCGGGGGATCGAGGAGATCGCCTCCGGCACCCTGCCGGAGAGGGGAATCATCTCCCGGAGGACTCTACGCCGCCATGGTCGCCTCCGGAGTGATGTGTGAGTAGTCTACCCCTGGACTATGGGTCCATAGCAGTAGCTAGATGGTTGTCTTCTCCCCATTGTGCTATCATTGTCGGATCTTGTGAGCTGCCTAACATGATCAAGATCATCTATCTGTAATTCTATATGTTGCGTTTGTTGGGATCCGATGAATAGAGAAAACTTGTTATGTTGATTATCAAAGTTATGCTTATGTGTTGTTTATGATCTTGCATGCTTTCCGTTACTAGTAGATGCTCTGGCCAAGTAGATGCTTATAACTCCAAGAGGGAGTACTTATGCTCGATAGTGGGTTCATGCCTGCATTGACACCGGGACAAGGATGTGTAAAGTTCTAAGGTTGTGTTGTGCTGTTGCCACTAGGGATAAAACATTGATGCTATGTCTAAGGATGTAGTTGTTGATTACATTACGCACCATACTTAATGCAATTGTCTGTTGCTTTGCAACTTAATACTGGAGGGGGTTCGGATGATAACCTGAAGGTGGACTTTTTAGGCATAGATGCAGTTGGATGGCGGTCTATGTACTTTGTCGTAATGCCCAATTAAATCTCACTATACTCATCATGATATGTATGTGCATGGTCATGCTCTCTTTATTTGTCAATTGCCCAACTGTAATTTGTTCACCCAACATGCTGTTCGTCTTATGGGAGAGACACCTCTAGTGAACTGTGGACCCCGGTCCAATTCTCTTTACTGAAATACAATCTACTGCAATACTTGTTCTACTGTTTTCTGCAAACAATCATCTTCCACACAATACGGTTAATCCTTTGTTACAGCAAGCCGGTGAGATTGACAACCTCACTGTTTCGTTGGGGCAAAGTACTTTGGTTGTGTTGTGCAGGTTCCACGTTGGCACCGGAATCCCTGGTGTTGCGCCGCACTACATCTCGCCGCCATCAACCTTCAACGTGCTTCTTGACTCCTACTGGTCCGATTAAACCTTGGTTTCTTACTGAGGGAAACTTGCCGCTGTGCGCATCACACCTTCCTCTTGGGGTTCCCAACGGACGTGCCAACCACACGCATCACTCGCCATCAACAAGGCTTCAGTACGAGCAACGCATGAACAACGTGGAGCTTGTGCTGCCTAGATCGCAAGATGCGATCTAGGCATCCTGTTGCTTACCGGTAGAAACCCTCGAGACGAAGGAGTTGGCGATGCGCCGAGATTGATTTGTTTGGTTGAACGTTGGTTGTTGTTTATTCCATAAACCCTAGATACATATTTATAGTCCAGGGGACTTTCTAATTTAGGCGTGCACCTAACCGTGCACGGGTAAAACTCTATCTAAGATACGATCTATTATATTACAGATATATGGGCAATCTAGCCCAACTTTGCATATAAGGCCGATCTACGTATTTTCTCCGGATATAATCTTCAAGCCCATCTTGATCGTGGCCCACCTCTGACTTGGTCAAATTCTGGTGATAACACATGCGGTGTTGACGTCAACACATTCTGGCACGCCCGGTGTTGACGTCCGAAACCCACCGGCGGGCAGCGATGGGCAACACCGTAGAGCCGGGAACAACCTAGAGCTGCGGCTGGCTGAGGTCCCTCCGAGCGACGGCCCGCAAAGCCTTCTGGTCACACGTCCGATGCTGATTGCAAGGGCGTGCCACCTGACCTATACCTGGTCAGGAAGGTGATGGAGATGCCTCGCTTAGTTTCCTGCATGGCATACACGTAAACATTAAATACGAGCCTCGATCGGCTCTCGTGTTATCTGTGAATCGGCTCAAGGAGCCGATCCACCCATGATTCGTACGAGGTGCACGAATATATGGTGGTCCTGCTTGATCAAGATAAAGCTAATGAGATCTACGACGATTTAGGGTTTTCACCGCATAATCGGATCATCCTACTCACGGTTGGGCCTCGCGGCCACGCACGGTGATCGTAAGCCGATCCTAAACAAGGCCTAAAAACCAACACGAAGTTGATCCCCGGAACATCCTGTTTAGGGCTAGCGAACGACACCCTACGTGCCGCTGGATCCTCCACCCCTTTGTAAGGCCTAACTATTGCAGATATTAAACTAATCCTTGTAGAACAAGGAGCAATCGTAATGGATCAGATCTACTAAATAATGATCAAGCGGGGTGCCGCCCCTACACCTAAGATAGGTGTAAGGGCGGCTAGACATGCAAGGGTTGCACTACGATAGCATGTTACGCGAAGAACTATGCTAACCCTAACACATCTATGATAACTACGTTGCTCGCCATCAACAAGGCTTCAGTACGAGCAACGCATGAACAACGTGGAGCTCGTGCTGCCTAGATCGCAAGATGCGATCTAAGCAGCATGTTGCTTACCGGTAGAAACCCTCGAGACGAAGGAGTTGGCGATGCGCCGAGATTGATTTGTTTGGTTGAACGTTGGTTGTTGTTTATTCCATAAACCCTAGATACATATTTATAGTCCAGGGGACTTTCTAATTTAGGCGTGCACCTAACCGTGCACGGGTAAAACTCTATCTAAGATACGATCTATTATATTACAGATATATGGGCAATCTAGCCCAACTTTGCATATAAGGCCGATCTACGTATTTTCTCCGGATATAATCTTCAAGCCCATCTTGATCGTGGCCCACCTCTGACTTGGTCAAATTCTGGTGATAACACATGCCCCCCTGGTTTTGGAATTGGTAATTCCAAAATCACTCCGTTTTTTTTCTCCGTCGGGTCATGTCATGGCAGAACCGTTGCAGTATCCGTCATCATGATGCCTTGTCTCCTCAACTTCTTGCAAAACTTGATACCTTTAGCACCACTTCCTTGGAAACCGCAATGGCTTTAAATCCCCATTAGGCTCCTCCTTATTAAACCGTGCCGATTGACTAGCCTCCTTCATCCCCTTCCTCTGTTCTAGCTATCGGCACAAAAAACCCTCTTTCCCTGTAGCAATGTCTTCTTCTTCCTCCGTCTCCTCCGGCCTCTCTTTCCAATCTTCTTCCCAAAGCGAGCCAATGTCGGAGCCCGAGTGGAACTTCGTTCTCATGTCAGATGGCGACATGCCCCTGACCGATGAGGAGGGCGACCTCCACCTCCTCGTTGAAGGGGCACTGGAGAGCGAAAACAAGGATGACCCCCCCTCATGGAGGAAACCCACTTCCTCTGATAAGGAAGAGGAAGACGAGGATGCGGAGGAAGAAGAGGAGGAAGATGATTCCTCCTCCTCCGCTGGGTACCCGCCAGCGAAGCGCCTCCGTGCTTGGGCAGATGGTGAAGATGACGATGATGACGCAGAGGAAGAAGCTCCGGTCGAAGGCTGGGGCAGCAGTGACGAGGAGTTCTCCGGAAATAGCGCCGGTGACAGCTACGATGCCGACGACGAGGGCAGCGAGGATTAGTGACATAGCATTAGTAGTACGCGAGCAATCGGCTCTTCTTTTGTTCCTCTTTGAGCAATCGGCTCTTCATTGTAAAAAACCCTCCTTTGTTAATGAAGAAGTATTTCCAGTCAACTGTTTTGCCGATAGTCAAAGTCACAAAATCTTCCAAAAAGAGCCGATGGCATCGCACCGGCCTCTATCATAAAAACACGAGTAAAGTCGACCTAGCCGCCCTTCCAAACGGTAACCTGCGACCTCCATCTGAAAAGGCAAACTCAGATCCCCAAATCGCCGCCCGAGCAGTTCCAACCCAAAACCACCTACACAGATCTCGACCGCGCCGCCCCCAGCTCCTTCAACGCATCCCATGGCGGAATCATCCAATACCGACACCACGGCTTCCGGACTGAAGGTAATCCTCAACCTTCTCTTGCCGTTTGACTTGATATGGGATTAATGGCAAACACCTGAATTAATGTTTCGCTCCGCCACTAATTTAGGTTTCAGACATCCTTCTGCCACATCCTTCTCTCGCAAATTCGATGTGCCTCGGCCCTCGTTCTTCTGAGAGCCCCGCCCTGTTAATTTCGTGCGAAGCTAACAGAATCCCCTTCGTGAGCCAGAACCTAGATCTGACTTCCTGGGCCGACTGCTTGCGAGCCTGGCCTAATCCTCCTGAGGGTTGGGTGGCATGGTACAATAGAGTATCAAAAACCCATTATGCCACTTGGGAAACCATAGGGATAGCCGATGCCCTGTCATTATCATTATCTCCTCTTGAGAAGAATGAGAACATCCTGAAAACCATCGGCTACTTCTGGTCTGATGCACTAAACTGCTTCATGTTTGGTCATGGCCCTATGACACCGACCCTGCTGGACGTAGCCATGATCACAGGCCTAGACATTGCATCTCCCAGTCCTTCTGCATTCAAACTGCCAAAAGTCCCTTTCACTCTATCCTCTAAAAAAGAGTGTACCAGCTGGGGCGCCTATCTCAATCGTTATATGAAAAACAAAGGTCCCGTGACAGAGAGGGAACACACAGCCTTCCTGAATTTCTGGCTGGAGCACTTCATCTTCTGTGGCCCATCACTTGCTCCTACCAAGAATTACCTCTCCCTGGCCTATGAACTTGCTAAAGGCACCCAACTCGGCCTAGGCAAACTGTTTCTTGGAGAGGTCTACCGATCCCTTCAACTGATGTCTGTCAAACTGTTCTCTCAAAAGACAGTTAAAACTGGCGGCCCCTGGTGGTTCATTCAGTTGTGGGCCCAACTATACTTCCAAAACCAAATCCCAGACTTCCCACCGCTGACCACCTGCACCTTTCCAGATGTAAATGGAAAGGAAATTCGATGCACCAGCTATGGCCAAGCCCTGTATGGTCTCCCAGGCAGCAAGCTGATCCCCAAGGAAGCAGCAGGGTGGTTTAAGATTTTCTTCCAAGGTTTGGACAACCCCCTGTTCCACCCTTATACTGAATCGGCAAATTTTGAAAACCCAGTCTATTTCCGATTGGATGACTTTGCCGATGACACCAGCACCCAGCATTTGTACTCCCTCATGATTCGTCCTTGCTTCCTCCCTGTTGGCATGAGTACCTCGAACCGGATCATCAAGCCCGGTTATGAGTGTTATCAACCGGTAGTGGCAGCCCGACAGCTTGGTCTTGGACAGGTGCCTCCACACTTCTTCTTACACCACCTGATAGCAAGTAGAGCTGAACTGCCTGACATCCTTACTGCCCAAAGGTGTTATACCTTCTTTGATGCTTTGGTCATTCCGATTCCCCACAACCTCCGTTTCTCCTTCACTACCGATGGTTTTGAAACTTGGTGGTCCATGTGGAAGACCCACGTCTTCAGGAGGGCTCTAGGACCGCTGCTGAGAGAGCTTGATGCCGAGTATGACATCCCTGCAGACCAGGTACCATCACTTAAACATTTCTTGTAACTGCATTATGGTGATCGTCTGTGACCTGACTCTTTCTCCTGGCAGCAACAAGATGGTCCAGCTCCCACACAAGCCGACGGTTCCCCTTTCGTATTCCTTCCTCCGGCACCAGTGGTTCTCTTCTGCCAGAGCTCGCCACCCCTGAAGAAAGTCATAATGCAGGGTCAGCCGATTTCACCGAAATCGGCTCCCAAGAGTAAAGCATCTTCGGGGCCAGTTGCCCCCCGAGCCTCGACTCAGGCGAGGACGGCAGTGAGGAAGGTGGCTACCAGGAAAACCCTGAAGCGTAAGGCTCCTGCCCAAGAAAGCCCACGTGTAAGTTGGTTCAGACCCTGTCCACATTTATCCACTTTCCAAATCTTTTACAATACGCTCGTATTCTTTTCTACAGACTTCCACCGAAGAAACCTCCAGCAGGGCAGAAGAATCCAGTCAGGGGGACTCGAGCTCGGGCAATTCTGAGAGGTCCACCACCCAGAGCCAGACGGCTTCGCCAGCGCCGGCTTCTAAGAAAAGGTCGATTCCTGAACCTCCTGCTCCCCAAGCCCCAACCAGATCGGGGCCACGCACGAAGCGCCGCTGCGTCAAAAGGGCTCGTAAGAACCCACGAGCCTCTCCATCAAGCCAGGAGGTCTCCAATGTAATTACTCCCCTGGTCACACTTCATACTAACCCGTTGTCATTTGGATCGGCTAATCACTTCCCCCTGCAGACCGAAGAAACTTCTAGCGGAGACGTTGAGGAGGTACCGATGCCGTCCGCCACCTTGGACTTGGCCACTTCGACGTTCGCGGCTGCCCAAGTGGCTGACCTATCCAAGTCCGCAGAAAAGCCGATCGTCACTACATCGGCTGTTCCTCCTCCCTTGGGAGAGGTATGCCCCTCCTCCTTGGCTCCATTAACTTCTTCATCACACGCTAAACTCACTTTGTTTGCCTTATCAGGGTTGTGATCTCTCGAGCTTGCTGACGTTCGATCCAGAATCCATCGAGCCAACCTCTTCTAAGGCAAGTGGAGAGCCGGGCCTTAGTACGGTCCATGGCCCACTCCAACGTCTCAAAGACTTGCTTTCTTCCTCAACTGAGACCCTGATTGACAAATCCGAGGAAGTCAAAGGCATCCTCGAGGATGTCCAGCCCCATATCCCTATGGCACTGCAAGTGAAGCTCTGGCCCGCTGTTACCCTGTCGGTCTTTAAGTCAAGGGTGCAATCGGCTCGACAACGGATTACTATTCGCCACTCCCAGCTTCCACTGAGAGCCGATATCGCCGACAAGTGTCGACGGCTCAACGAGAAGAAGGCTGCCCTGGACGCCAAGACGGATACTTCTGCCAATCGCGCCGAACTCGAGACCCTGCGCAAGGAGCTGGAGAGCCTCGAAGAGAGGGTAAGGATGACCAAACAACTCATCCAAGACAAGGAAGCCCTTATTGCCCGTTCTGAAGACGAAGCAAAAGGCCTCACAGCCGATCTGAAGACCGATCTGGCTGAAATTCGTACCCTGAGCGGCCAGCTGGTGACGGGTAGGGACGAGGACGACGAAGCTGAGATTGCTGAGGTAGATCGCCTCCGTGTCGACGCCCTTCGTGCCCTTGACGCATTCCTCCAGTAGGGACCTGTTTCGCTGAACTCGAGTGAATCTGCTTCGACTGTACTTGCTACATTTTTTTTTACTGGCCGATTTTCCACCGGCTTCTAATATTTCATTACCCCTATGTGTCTGTCTGCCTGCTCATGTGCCCCCCCGAGCCGAATCTGTCAGGTAACTGCGGATATCGGCTCTGCGGTTGTCGGTAGGATCATGCCTGAACATCGGCTCTGCAGTCATGGACCAATGCCGATTTCCCTGCCCTCGCAAACCGATGTAAACCCATACTCCAGTCTTCCGTCACCCACTAGATTGATGCTGAATGGCGGCGAAAACGTATGGCACGGATAATACGGGGCGGCTGCTGAATTGGCCTCTATTTCGACTGCACTGCTCAAAAGAGGTTCACACCTCGCCGTGCCGGCCGATGTCTCATCACCGACCTTCCTTCGTTTGGGGCGTCATACCCCCCTTTTTGCGGTCGATGCTCGTATGTGGCTGGCGTGCCGTCCGCCATCTCAGATGTAGATGGCGATGTGGTTGATGTAGAAGCTGGTCCCACCGGGCGTGCCAGAATGTGTTGACGTCCGAAACCCACCGGCGGGCAGCGACGGCCAACACCGTAGAGCCGGGAACAACCTAGAGCTGCGGCTGGCTGAGGTCCCTCCGAGCGACGGCCCGCAAAGCCTTCTGGTCACACGTCCGATGCTGATTGCAAGGGCGTGCCACCTGACCTATACCTGGTCAGGAAGGTGATGGAGATGCCTCGCTTAGTTTCCTGCATGGCATACACGTAAACATTAAATACGAGCCTCGATCGGCTCTCAGGTTATCCTGTGAATCGGCTCAAGGAGCCGATCCACCCATGATTCGTACGAGGTGCACGAATATATGGTGGTCCTGCTTGATCAAGATAAAGCTAATGAGATCTATGACGATTTAGGGTTTTCACCGCATAATCGGATCATCCTACTCACGGTTGGGCCTCGCGGCCACGCACGGTGATCGTAAGTCGATCCTAAACAAGGCCTAAAAACCAACACGAAGTTGATCCCCGGAACATCCTGTTTAGGGCTAGCGAACGACACCCTACGTGCCGCTGGATCCTCCACCCCTTTGTAAGGCCTAACTATTGCAGATATTAAACTAATCCTTGTAGAACAAGGAGCAATCGTAACGGATCAGATCTACTAAATAATGATCAAGCGGGGTGCCGCCCCTACACCTAAGATAGGTGTAAGGGCGGCTAGACATGCAAGGGTTGCACTACGATAGCATGTTACGCGAAGAACTATGCTAACCCTAACACATCTATGATAACTACGTTGCTCGCCATCAACAAGGCTTTAGTACGAGCAACGCATGAACAACGTGGAGCTTGTGCTGCCTAGATCGCAAGATGCGATCTAGGCAGCATGTTGCTTACCGGTAGAAACCCTCGAGACGAAGGAGTTGGCGATGCGCCGAGATTGATTTGTTTGGTTGAACGTTGGTTGTTGTTTATTTCATAAACCCTAGATACATATTTATAGTCCGGGGGACTTTCTAACGTGGGAATAATCCCCACCGTGCACGATACAAACTCTAACTTTTAATCTAAGATATAATCTACCATAATTAAAGATACACGGGCAATCTAGCCCAAACTCCCCGTGCAAGGCCGCCTCAGAGATCTTCCACATGTAATCTTCCAAGTCCATCTCCCTTACGGCCCACTTCCTGATTTGGCCAGAATCTGGTGATAACACCTACATACTTGCTTATTTGCATTCATCATATTAATTTGTGTTGACAATTATCCATGAGATATACATGTTGAAGTTGAAAGCAACTACTGAAACTTATATCTTCCTTTGTATTGCTTCAAAACCTTCTATTAAGAATTTATTGCTTTATGAGTTAACTCCTATGCAAGTCTTATTGATGCTTGTCTTGAAAGTACTATTCATGAAAAGTCTTTGCTATATGATTCAGTTGTTTAGTCATTGTCTTTACCATTGCTTCGAATCACTTCATTCATCTCATATGCTTTATAATAGTATTGATCAAGATTATGATAGTAGCATGTCACTTCAGAAATTATCCTTGTTATAGTTTACCTACTCGAGGACGAGTAGGAACTAAGCTTGGGGATGCTTGATACGTCTCAAACGTATCTATAATTTCTTATGTTCCATGCTAGTTTTATGACAATACTCACATGTTTTATATACACTTTGTATCATTTATATGCATTTTCCGGCACTAACCTATTAACAAGATGCCGAAGAGCCAGTTCCTGTTTTCTGCTGTTTTTGGTTTCAGAAATCCTACACAGGAAATATTCTCGGAATCGGACGAAACAAAAGCCCAGGGTCTTATTTTCCACGGAGCTTTCCAGAAGACCGAAGGAGATATGGATTGGGGCCATGAGGTGGCGACCCCACCAGGCGGCGCGGCCAGGAAGGGGCCCGCGCCGCCCTATGGTGTGGGCCCCTCGTGCATCTCCCGACTCTGCCACTCCGCCTATTTATTCCCTCCGTCGCGAAAACCCTATTACCGAGAGCCACGATACGAGAAAAGTTCCAGAGACGCCGCCGCCGCCAATCCCATCTCGGGGGATTCAGGAGATCGCCTCCGGCACCCTGCCGGAGAGGGGAATCATCACCCGGAGGACTCTACATCACCATGATCGCCTCCGGACTGATGTGTGAGTAGTTCATCCTTAGACTATGGGTCCATAGCAGTAGCTAGATGGTTGTCTTCTCCTCTTGTGCTATAATGTTTAGATCTTGTGAGCTTCCTATCATGATCAAGATCGTCTATTTGTAATGCTACATGTTGTGTTTGTTGGGATCCGATGAATATGGAATACTATGCCAAGTTGATTATTGATCTATCATATATGTGTTGTTTATGATCTTGCATGATCTCCGTTGCTAGTAGAGACTCTAGCCAAGTTGATACTTGTAACTCCAAGAGGGAGTATTTACGCTCGATAGTGGGTTCATGCCTCCATTGAATCTGGGACAGTGACAGAAAGTTCTAAGGTTGTGGATGTGCTGTTGCCACTAGGGATAAAATATCAATGCTTTGTCTAAGGATATTTGTGTTGATTACATTACGCACCGTACTTAATGCAATTGTCTGTTGTTTACAACTTAATACTGGAAGGGGTGCGGATGCTAACCCGAAGGTGGACTTTTTAGGCATAGATGCATGCTGGATAGCGGTCTATGTTATTTGTTGTAATGCCCTAAGTAAATCTCATATTAGTCATCATGATATGTATGTGCATTGTTATGCCCTCTCTATTTGTCAATTGCCCAACTATAATTTATTTACCCAACATGCTATTTATCTTATTGGAGAGACACCACTAGTGAACTGTGGAGCCCGGTCCATTCTTTTACATCTGAATACAATCTACTGCAATCATTGTTCTCTGCTGTTCTTTGCAAACAAACATCATTCTCCACACCATACTTTTAATCCTTTGTTTACAGCAAGCCGGTGAGATTGACAACCTCACTGTTAAGTTGGGGCAAAGTATTTTGACTGTGTTGTGCAGGTTCCACGTTGGCGCCGGAATCCTTGGTGTTGCGCCGCACTACACTCCTCCACCAAAAACCTTCACGTGGCCTTCATCTCCTACTGGTTCGATAACCTTGGTTTCTTACTGAGGGAAAACTTGCTGCTGTACGCATCACACCTTCCTCTTGGGGTTCCCAACGGGCGTGTGCTTTACGCGTCATCAAGACTGTTTTCTGGCGCCGTTGCCGGGGAGATCAAGACACGCTGCAAGGGGATTCTCTCACATCCAATCTCTTTACTTTGTTATTGTCTTGCTTTACTTTATTTTATTTTCTATTTTTGTTTGCTTTCTTTATATCAAAAACACACAAAAATTAGTTACTTGTTTTACTTTATTTTATTTAGTTTACTTTACTTATTTTTATTATTGCTAAAATGGGTACTCCTGAGAACACTAAGTTGTGTGACTTCACAAGCACAAATAATAATGATTTCCTATGCACACCTATTGCTCCACCTGCTGCTACATCAGAATTTTATGAAATTAAACCTGCTTTACTAAATCTTGTTATGAGAGAGCAATTTTCTGGTGTTAGTTCTGATGATGCTGCTGCCCATCTTAATAATTTTGTTGAACTTTGTGAAATGCAAAAGTATAAGGATGTAGATGGGGACACTATAAAACTGAAATTGTTTCCTTTCTCCTTAAGAGGAAGAGCTAAAGATTGGTTGCTATCTTTTCCTAAGAATAGTATTGATTCATGGACTAAACGTAAGGATGCTTTCATTGGTAGATATTATCCTCCTGCTAAAATTATATCTTTGAGAAGTATCATAATGAATTTTAAGCAATTGGATAATGAACATGTTGCCCAAGCATGGTAAAGAATGAAATCTTTGGTAAAGAATTGCCCTACCCATGGACTGACTACTTGGATGATCATCCAAACCTTTTATGCAGGATTGAATTTTTCTTCGAGGAACCTTGAATGGATAGTAGCGAACAAGAGGGCGGGGGGTGAATGGCGCTGATACGTCCAAAACGTATCTACTTTCCCGAACACTTTTGCTATTGTTTTACCTCTAATTTGTGTATTTTGGATGCAACTAACACGGACTAACACTGTTTTCAGCAGAACTACTCTGGTGTCTCATTTTTGTGCAGAAATCCAACTTTCGGGAAAATCCTCGGAATTTATGCAAAAGGCCCTATTTTCCAAGAATAATGCCGGAGCCAGAAGGACAAGTCAGGTGGAGGCCCGAGGGCCCCACACCATATGGCGGCGCGGCCTAGGGGGGCTCGCGTGGCCCTATGGTCTGGCCCCCTCGGCCGGCCTCCGACGCCCTCCTTCGGACTATATATTGCCTTCGACCTAAAAACGCACGGAGAGAAGTCGAAGTCGCCAGAAAGTCTCCAGAACGCCGCCACATCGCGAAACTCCGTCGCGGGGGCCAGAAGTCTCCGTTCTGGCACTCCGCCGGGACGAGGAATTGGAGGAGATCATCGCCATCATCACCGCCAACGCCTCTCCATCAACCAGCCATGTTTCCCCCATCCATGTGTGAGTAATTCCCCCGCTGTAGGCCGAAGGGGATGGTAGGGATTGGATGAGATTGGTCAAGTAATAGCATAAGATTGTTAGGGCATAGTGCCTAGTGTCCGTAATTGGTACTTTGATGATATTGTTGCAACTTGTTATGCTTAATGCTTGTCACTAGGGCCCGAGTGCCATGATCTCAGATCTGAACATGTTATTGTTTCATCATGATATTCATTGTTTATGGTCTTACCTGCAAGTTGTATACACATGTCGCTGTCCGGAACCAATGGCCCCGAAGTGATAGAAATCGGGACAACCGGAGGGGATGGTAGTGACGTGAGGATCACATGTGTTCACGGAGTGTTAATGCTTTGCTCCGGTACTCTATTAAAAGGAGTACCTTAATATCCAGTAGATTCCCTTGAGGCCCGGCTGCCACCGGCTGGTAGGACAAAAGATGTTGTGCAAGTTTCTCATTGCGAGCACGTACGACTATAATTGGAACACATGCCTATTGATTGCTTTGTACTTGGACACCGTTTTATTATTATCTGCAAATGCCCTGCTATGATTGTTACATGAGTTTCTCTCATCCATGCAACGCCCGTCATCCGTCCCCGTGCCTACAGTATTTTAATCCTGCTGTTTACTATAATCACTACTGCTGTCTCTGTTACTCTGTTGCTGTTATTTCACTACTGCTACTGCTATAAAACTGTTACTACTGATAAACTCTTGCGAGCAAGTCTGTTTCCAGGTGCAGCTGAATTGACAACTCCGCTGTTAAGGCTTCCAAGTGTTCTTTGTCTCCCCTTGTGTCGAATCAATAAATTGGGTTATACTACCCTCGAAGACTGCTGCGATCCCCTATACTTGTGGGTCATCAAGACTGTTTTCTGGCGCCGTTGCCGGGGAGCATAGCTTTATTTGGAAGTTCACTTGGATTGATATTGTTCGCTGCAAATTCTCCATCATGGGTAAAGCTCGCGATTCTAAAGTCGCCATATTACCATCCACTACAAGAAAAGGTACAACTCTGAGTACCTCTGCTACACTTGATTCACCATCTGTGATAAGTCAACTTGTTTCACCGCCACAAGCTGGTACGTCTGCTGAATCTGAAAGCTCTCATAATATTGATAATGTTTCTGCTGTGCTTGATGATAGTGGTTCATTGGGATCCTTTCTAGATGCTACAATTGCTAGGTCTAGACAAATTGAAAATGCTGAAACTCCTAATGAAAATGCCACTACACCTGTTAGTTCACCTGAACTTGATTATTCTAGTGATGATCCTGATGAAGATTATGTGGAACTTAATGATGATTTAATTAATAGATGCAATGCTACTGCTGATGCAAGAAACATTAAAAAGTTTCTCGCACAATATACTGTTAGACATAAGCTATCTCCTGATCCTGAATTTGCCACATCTCCTATATGCATTAAGGATAAAGATTATGATTTTTCTCTTGATTTATCTCATATAGCTATTGTAGAGAAAGCACCCTTTTGTGGTACTGAAAAAGAAAGTGCTGTAGAACACATGAATGAACTTTCTTCTATGAGTAGCTTGTTTTCTGATGATATCAAGATGCGTACTTACTTTGTCATTAAAAATTTTCCTTTCTCATTAAAGGATGATGCTAAAACTTGGTATAATAATTTGCCTCCTGGTTCTATTAAAAGTCCATCTGATTTGCGTGATGTTTTCTTTCGAAAATACTTTCCTGCTAGTGCTCAACATGCTGCTTTACAGAGAATTTACAGATTTGATCAGGGAGATGAAGAGAAATTGCCTGCGGCATGGGCAAGATTTTGTTCTCTTATTAGAGCTCGACCTGGACATGATTTAGAAAAGAATGATCTACTTGATATATTTTATAGTGGACTAACCATTGAATCTAGAGCATATTTGGATAGTTGTGCTGGTTGTGTTTTCAGGAAAAGAACTCCAGACGAAGCTGAAGATTTATTGGCTAGAATAAGCCAGAATCATGATGATTGGGATACACCTGAACCAACTCCAACGCCAATATTGAAGAAGAGGGGTTTAATTGAATTGAATGATGATGATATGCGGGAAGCTAAGAAGTCTCTCAAGGAGAAAGGTATTAAATCCGAAGATGTGAAGAATCTACCTCCCATAGAGGATATATGTGAGATAATTTCCCCTTCACCCATGATTGAGGTAAACTCCCTTCAACACTTTACTAGGGAAGATATTCCGTATTCAAAACCTCCTGCGCAATGCTTAGATGAGTTTGATATTTATATTGTTAAGCAAGAAAATTTTAATATGAGAGTAGAGAATCACCTAATGGAAAATTCTCAAGCTATTAGCAATTTGCATGATATTGTGGAGAGAACCTCCAATGATGTTAAGATGCTTGTTAAACATTTTCAAATGATTCAAACTCAAATTGATCAACTCACTAAAGTGCAAAATGACTTGCTAAATAATAATTCTAAAGAGAAACATGCTTATGAAGTAACAACTAGAGGTGGTGTCTCTACCCAGGATCCTCTATATCCTGAAGGGCATCCCAAAAGAATTGAACAAGATTCTCAACGCATTGAACCTAGTGCCTCATCTAAGAAGAAAAAGAAGAAAAAACATAAAAATGTTGTAGAATCCTCTGAACCTGCTAATGATCCTAATAGTATTTCTATTTCCGATGCTGAAACTGAAAGTGGAAATGAACATGATAATGATAATGATAATAATAAGAATGATGCTTCTGATAAAGAAGAGGTAGAAGATGAACCTGAAAAGCATGATAAAAATAAAAAGTATACTAAAGAAGATTTTATTGCTAAGAAACATGGTAATGAAAGAGAACCTTGGGTGCAAAAGCAAATGCCTTTTCCTGCTAAGAAACTAAAATCAAATGAAGAAGAACACTATAATAAATTTTGTGATTGGATGAAACCTTTATTCTTGCAAATCCCTTTGACTGATGCTATTAAATTGCCTCCTTATTCAAAGTATATGAAAGATATTGTTACTAACAAGAGGAAAATCCCCAATGAGGAAATTTCCACTATGCTTGCTAATTACTCTTTCAATGGCAAAGTGCCGAAGAAGTTGGGCGACCCAGGTATACCTACTATTCCTTGTTCTATTAAGAATAATTATGTTAAAACTGCTCTATGTGACTTGGGAGCCGGTGTGAGTGTTATGCCTTTTTCTCTTTATAAGAGGCTTTATTTAGATAAGTTGATACCTACTGATATATCTTTGCAAATGGCTGATAAATCTACTGCTATTCCTGTTAGTATATGTGAGGATGTTCCTGTTCAAGTTACTAATAACTGCTTGATATTAACTGATTTTGTTGTGTTGGAAATGCCTGAAGATGATAATATGTCTATTATTCTTGGGAGACCTTTTCTTAACACCGCAGGGGCTGTTATTGATTGCAATAAAGGAAAGGTTACTTTCAATGTTGATGATAAGGAGCATACCGTTTATTTCCCCAAGAGGATTGATAAAGTATGTGGAGTCAATACTATTTCTAATGTGAGAACTATCAAAATTGGAACTATTGATTGTCCTATATATGAGCCTAAAGAAGGTTACCAAAATCTGATGATTGGATCCATATCGATACAATTCAAGGTAACATGATTGATTTGAGGTTTATTTCTTTATATGTTATGTAAAATTTATTCGGTGGCAAGACTTGATCAACCTTGTCAACGAATACCTTTTATATGCATAGAGGAGGTAAACAACATCTCTTTCTCCCTCCACTTGTCTTATTTGCTGTAGCACTTTTGATTTGCAAGATTCCTTAGTTAATTAGAGATTTCAAAAAATTTCCTGGCCAGTAATAATAAACTTAATACCCAGAAATGTGCATTTTTCAAAGTTTTCAAAAATTCACGAAAATTATACCGTTGGTCCTATTTTTCGAAGAGGCACCTGGGAGCACCAGAGGATGACCAGTGGGGCACCCCAGGGGGCCACCCCACCAGCCGGCGCGGCCAAGGAGGGGGGCGCGCCACCCTGTGGTGTGGGCCCCTCCTTGCCCCACTACTTCATCTCTTTCTCCCAGAATCTTCTCTCTCCCGAAAAAACTCGAACCAGCTTTCTCTCACTCGCGTTTTTACTCAAGAGCTCAGGATTTTTTCGATCTCTTTGCTCAGCCCAGATTTCTGTCTAAAATTTGGCACATTTGCTCTCCGGTATGTGACTCCTTCGCCTATCCAAGTAGAATTTTGTTTGGTTGAGTATATCTTGAATATTTTGCTGCAGTAGGTAACATGTTTAGTGAGCTTGCATGCCTGTTCTAAGTTGTATAAACTAGTTTTGATGCATGATTAGTACTCTAGCAAGTTCCTATAGCAGTTCCCCTTGATTATATGTCACCAAATCAAGTTTTATATCACTTGTTGAAAAATTTCAGAAAAAAAAGATGAAGAAGTTCAACTTTGGAGAATTGTTCAAGAGAGGAACAACCAGCACCGGGAGGCCTACTAGGACCGCCACCCAGCTTAGGCGATCATACAATGAGGATATCATCGCGCCTAGCTTCGCGCCCGAAGAGGACAATGGAGCTCCTAATGCTTCATCCTTCCCTTGTTATGATTTTCTGACAAATGCAGGGATATTGGATGATTTCTTCACCCTTGTCAACAGGGCAGGCTTAGCCACTTATGTGGGAGATGAAAGGGAGCAATACTACATGCTCACCAAAATTTTCGTCGAGAGCTTCAAGTTCCACAACAAGCAATATGAGCCGACAGTTGCATTCAAGATCTATGATAATCCTGCTACTATGGAATTGGAAGATTTTTGTCGTGCATTGGATATTGCCCCTGTAGGTACAGCAAGGAGGATTGATGACAACCCCCGGGACCTGTTGGAGCTCTATCGAGGGATCACCGATGATGATTGTCGCACCATTCAGCGTGGCAAGATAAGGAACATTCAACTCCCTGCCATTAAATATTTTGCATATTACATTGCTACTAGCATTCTTGGTAGGGAGAACACTAGCAATATTTCTAGTTACCATCTTGCTTTCTTGAATATTGCACTTACTGGACGGACATCTTATCATCTTGGTTCTCTTATTGCTCGCCGCCTGTCTAACAGGGGGCCTATTTTTGGAGGAACTATTGCACTACGCGTTTTAACACATTTAAGACTTCCTCTTGATCCTAATGATGTGCCATTAACCCCTAGGAGGCTTGATATTGCTGCTATGAAAAGCCATCATTTTGTTACCACTGACTCCACTTTAGATAACATGGTCTATAGAATGTTGTTTGCTGACGGGGATGAGAAGGAAATCCCTCTTCCCCAGCCGGGTTTGTTCAGTATTGACAGGGAACCATGGTCGCGCACTAAGGAGGAGGTAGATGAACATATGAAGATACAAGACTTCCACCAGCAACATGACTCCGAGGACGCCGAGCCCTCCTACGACTACACCGTCATGTATCCGGGTGCTTCTTCTAGCTCATACCCGGAATATGATTCATCTTCGTCGTACTACGGAGATGCTACCTCATGGCCTCGATGGGATTGAACTCCACTTAGGCCAAAAGCCTAAGCTTGGGGGGAGGTATACCGGCATCACTCATTCTTTGCATATTATGATTGCTGGATACTTGTATATACTTGTTTAGTTTGTTTGAGTGGTTTCCTAATGAGAGGAAGATGATATTTGGGGAAGTGCTGCCTGAAAACAGATTCTGAAGTGTTACCGAAAAAATTCTCAAAAATAGCCAGAACAGTATTTTGCGAAGCCAATTTTTGTACATGTTCCCCAGGTTGTTATCTAACTTTCATTAGTTGAACACTTTTCGATTTGAGCAGTGGAATTTTTTTAAAAAAATCGGGTACTGTACTGCTGTCAAGTTTGACGAATTTCTGCTGCTTTGTGTTTATGTGACTCTTCTAGTTTGCCATTTCTTGTTTTTTGCTTTGTTTCCTTCCCAAAACACAAAAAGACCAAAAATATTTCTGTTGTTTCTCTTCATAATTTGTTTGCTTTGATTTCTTGCATTTGTTTCGCTTTATTTGCTATTGCTAGTTTGCTATAAGAAAACCCAAAAAGATTTTGCTTTGTTTGCTTGTTTCCTTTTGTTCTTGTTTGCAATTCGAAAACACCAAAAATATTTGCTGTTCTTCTTTGGTTTGTAAAGTTAATTATGAGTTCAATGGTCTTCGGTGGCTGGAGCGTGGTTTTCATTTCATATTATCCAAGCTACACAAGTGAAAGGCAATAATGACGATCTACGACAATTGGATTGTGGTGAGAGGCTGGTATGAACTCTATTTGTTTTCATTTTTGTACATATACTCATCCATGTGAGCATGCTTAGTTGGTTCATGTTAGGTATATGTTATTTGAGAAAGTCTAGTAGTTTATGATCTCTCATGTTTAGCTCCAATCTATTAATATGAGTAGCATGTCATGGATGTTTGCTTGCATTGTTTTATTCATAAGTAGGTATGGCATTGTGGTATCCTCCTCTGAATAATTCATTTATATCGACTTGGCACATGCTCACGCATGCATATGACTGAACCAAAGTCAATTAAGCCTCGATGATTTATATTGCTTCAGAGTTCTTGTATCACTTTTATGCCTCCGTTAATTTATTTTGCCGCAAGCATGATTATGACAGTTACCGCTCTCTTGATTTGTCGCTCCCTAGTCTATTGCTTCACTTGTACTGAGCGGGAACGCTGCTCGTGCTTCCAAACACCTGAAAACCAAGTTGTTCCAAAGTGTCCACCATAAATACCTATGCATGGCATTTCAAACCATTCCAAGTAAATTCTCATGCGCTACCTTTAAAACCTTCAAAATGCTTCCCAATTTGTGTTTATGTTTCATAGCTCATGAGGAAGTATGTGGTGTTTAGCTTTCAACCTTGTCATTTACTTTTGATGGACTCTCATATGGACTAGTGGCACATCCGCTTATCCAACAATTTTGCAAAAAGAGCTGGCAATGGGATTCCCAGTCCCGAATTAATTAACTTAAATAGACACTCCTCCATGGTATGTGATTGTTGGACGGCACCCGAAGGATTCGGTTAGCCATGGCTTGTGTAAGCAAAGGTTGGGGAGAGTGTCATCATCATAATAAAACTAAAATAAAAAGGCACTCCTTCATGGTATGAGATTGTTGGCAGGCACCCGAGGATTCGGTTAGCCATGGTTTGTGTAAGAAAGGTTGGAAGGAGTGCCACATAAATATGCAAATAATTCATGGGAGCCGCTCTTGGGAGTCCGGTTGGCGAGGTAGTTAGTGTACCCATTACCATTCGTTGACAACAACATACACCTCTCAAAATAATTTTACTCCTGATTTAAAAAATGAAAAGCTCTAGCGCATGTTAATCCCTGCTTCCCTCAGCGAAGGGTCAATCTTTTACTTTTATGTTGTGTCTCCATTCTTTCTTTGAGCACTATCTTGAGAGCACAACTGTCATTCTTAGTATAATATGCTTGTCTCAAAATATGATTGATTGTGGTATAACTTTGATGCTTTTATCTTTGACAATCACTACTTCTAGTCTTTCTATGAACTCCAGAGGTGCCTGGGCATTTATGTTTTGCCGATCAAATACGGGCAAGCGAGATACCACTTTATCATACTCTCTTATGAACATTGCAATCCTGCTTATATACATGATTCATGATGCTTATTATTAATTGTTGGTACCTCTTCATGATTGACATAGCTGTTAGATGATCTTATTTGCATGTATCTCATTATGAACTGCTTAAGTATTAGCCATAGCATGAGAATATATACATCATATGAGCAAATGTGTTCGTGAAAGTTCTTTTATCGCTCAGTTGTTAACTGAATTGCTTGAGGACAAGCAATAAGCTAAGCTTGGGGGGAGTTGATACGTCCAAAACGTATCTACTTTACCGAACACTTTTGCTATTGTTTTACCTCTAATTTGTGTATTTTGGATGCAACTAACACGGACTAACGCTGTTTTCAGCAGAACTGCTCTGGTGTCTCATTTTTGTGCAGAAATCCAACTTTCGGGAAAATCCTCAGAATTTATGCAGAATGCCCTATTTTCCAAGAATAATGATGGAGCCAGAAGGACAAGTCAGATGGAGGCCCGAGGGCCCCACACCATATACCTAAAAACGCACGGAGAGAAGTCGAATTCGCCAGAAAGCCTCCAGAACGCCGCCACATCGCGAAACTCCGTCGCGGGAGCCAGAAGTCTCCGTTCTGGCACTCCGCCGGGACGGGGAATTGGAGGAGATCATCACCATCATCACCGCCAACGCCTCTCCATCAACCAGCCATGTTTCCCCCATCCATGTGTGAGTAATTCCCCCGCTGTAGGCCGAAGGGGATGGTAGGGATTGGATGAGATTGGTCATGTAATAGCATAAGATTGTTAGGGCATAGTGCCTAGTGTCCGTAATTGGTACTTTGATGATATTGTTGCAACTTGTTATGCTTAATGCTTGTCACTAGGGCCCGAGTGCCATGATCTCAGATCTGAACATGTTATTGTTTCATCATGATATTCATTGTTTATGGTCTTACCTGCAAGTTGTATACACATGTCGCTGTCCGGAACCAATGGCCCCGAAGTGATAGAAATCGGGACAACCGGAGGGGATGGTAGTGACGTGAGGATCACATGTGTTCACGGAGTGTTAATGGTTTGCTCCGGTACTCTATTAAAAGGAGTACCTTAATATCCAGTAGATTCCCTTGAGGCCCGGCTGCCACCGGCTGGTAGGACAAAAGATGTTGTGCAAGTTTCTCATTGCAAGCACGTACGACTATAATTGGAACACATGCCTATTGATTGCTTTGTACTTGGACACCGTTTTATTATTATCTGCAAATGCCCTGCTATGATTGTTACATGAGTTTCTCTCATCCATGCAACGCCTGTCATCCGTCCCCGTGCCTACAGTATTTTAATCCTGCTGTTTACTATAATCACTACTGCTGTCTCTGTTACTCTGCTGCTGTTATTTCACTACTGCTACTGCTATAAAACTGTTACTACTGATAAACTCTTGCGAGCAAGTCTGTTTCCAGGTGCAGATGAATTGACAACTCCGCTGTTAAGGCTTCCAAGTGTTCTTTGTCTCCCCTTGTGTCGAATCAATAAATTGGGTTATACTACCCTCGAAGACTGCTGCGATCCCCTATACTTGTGGGTCATCAGGCGCTACGGCAAGTTTTAGTCTTTTTCAAGTTTTATGCAACAGAAGGTAAAGGTGTGACTTTTAGCAATGGGGGTGATCCTACAATGAAGCTAGAGCATGTGCAACAAGTAAAGGAATCAACAAGATAATGAGAGTAAGGATAATGAACATGTTGCCCAAGCATGGGAAAGAATGAAATCTTTGGTAAAGAATTGCCCTACCCATGGACTGAGTACTTGGATGAACATCCAAAACTTTTATGCAAGATTGAATTTTTCTTCGAGGAACCTATTGGATTCAGCTGCTGGAGGTATTTTTATGTCCATCACTTTGGGTGCCGCAACAAAGCTTCTTGATAATATGATGATTAAAAAATTTCGGCGATTCCCAACTGGTGGCTCAACAGGTGATGAACCAGTGCGATGCAGTCAATGACAGCATGATACTGTATAAGGAGGTATACAACAAACTCGAAAAACTCTTTGATGGGTGCGAGGTGAATTATATCAGTAGACTCAACAACGATGAAGCCGATGTTTTGGCAAACATCGGGTCGCAGTGCTTAGCAATACCACCCGGCGTATTTTGGGAAGAGATAAAAGAAAGATCAACAAAGGCGAAGAAGCAGCCAAAGAAAAAAGAGAAGCTTGAGAAAAGCTCGGGGGCTCTAGTGCAATCAGATGCAAACATATCGAGAGACAAAGAGGAACCACATGAGGTGATGGTAGTGCAAGTTCCTTGGATGCAGGTTTACATAGCATATATCTTAAGAGAAGAAGTACCCGAAGATCCAGTGGAAGCGAGGCGAGTTATTCGATGATCCAAAGCGTTCACTATGGTCAAGGGAGAGTTGTACAAGCGCAGTATCTCGGGAGTTTTGCAAAGGTGTGTAACACCCGAAGAAGGAAGAGTAATACTGAAGGACATACATGAAGTAGTATGTGGCCATCACGCGAGCAGCCGAGCAATAGCAGCCAAGGTTTTCAGGGCAGGGTTTTATTGGTTGACTGCAATAGAAGATGCGAAAGATATTGTGTGGACATGCGATGCGTGCCAAAGGTTTGCGGCAAAACCTCATTCTCCGGCAGCAGAGCTGATGCCAATACCTTTGTCGTGGCCTTTCGCACAATGGGGACTCGACATGGTAGGGAAGTTGCATAAATCTTGGCCAGGAGGATACGTGTATATGCTCGTAGCTGTTGACAAATTCACCAAATGGATTAAGGCAGTGCCAGTAACATCGGCAGACGCAGCTTTGGTGGTAAGCTTCATCAAAGGCATAGTCTTCCGTTTTGGTGTCCCTCATAGCATCGTCACAGACAATGGCAGCAACTTCACCTCCAAGGAGTTTAAGGCATATTGTGCGGAGGTAGGGATCAAACTACACTTCGCATCGGTGGCACACCCGCAAACCAATGGCCAAGTCAAAAAAGCAAACGGTATCATCTGCAATGGTATCAAGAAACGGCTGCTAATACCTCTGGAAAAAGCTCGATACACTTGGCCAGAAGAACTGCCCAGCGTACTATGGAGTATAAGGACAATACCCAATACAGCGACACAAGAGACTCCATTTTTCCTGGTTCATGGAGCTGAGGCGGTGCTCCCGATAGAAATAGAACACAATTCTCTGAGAGTGGCGGAGTTCGATGAAGAAACCTCGAGAAAGGCATTGGAGGATGATGTCGACGCACTCGACGAAGCTAGAGATGAGGTGTTGTCCAGAGTAACCAAGTATCAGCAGGACCTGAAGAACTATCATAGTCGATGTTTGCGACCAAGATCTTTTCAAGTTGGTGACCTAGTTCTTCGGCTCACACAAGACAGCCATGAAAAATTCGAGTCGCCCTGGGTTGACCCATACATCATCACCGAAGTAATTTCCGGAGGAGCATACAGGATAAAGGACAAGAAGACAGGAATCGCAGAACCAAACCCTTGGAACGTGGCGCAGCTTAGGCGTTTTTACGCATAAGTCGAAAATATAGTTCTACATGTAAACATACAATGTACTGAAACGCCCGCGAGTTTTCCGACGCACTCTTTTCCTTTCAGGGCAACAAGTGGGGCTGAAAGGTTTTTAATGAGGCAGGCTTGCGTTGCTGCAATATAGTAAACATATTGGTGATATACATCTTTTTCTTCGACAGGCTCGGGGGCTCATTGACATAGGCACCCCCAATGGGCCTGCCAAAGATGGTACCCGGGGTTTACCGAAGGCCCACGAGTCGAAGAATATGAAGTTTGGGAGCCCAAGTTATGTTAAGGAAAGTTAGAGTTGTATTAGGAAATATAGACTTGTAATTTTACGGGACGGGTTAGAAACCCTCCCGGACTCTGTAACTTGTGTGCTATGAATCCCTCGACTCCACCTCCTATATAAGAGGGAGTCGAGGGACAAAGAGAGGATCGATTCATTGTTTCACACAACCCTAGTTTTCATATCGTCGAGCACTTTTCGGCTGAAACCTTCGAGATCTACTTGCCCTCTACTTCCAACTAAAACCCTAGTCTACAATCTGTAGGCATTGATAAGTTAATCCCTTGTCAATTGGCGCCGTCTGTGGGAATTAGAGGTGGCAAGGAGCTGATCTCGATGGCACGTTCAAGATCGTCGACTTCGTCAACAGCAAGCAACGCGATGGACATAGGTAAACAGATCGAAACTGGTCTAGTCGATTTTGTTCCTCACCCGCCCTCCCGTTTGGATGCATATGCGTATCTGGAGGATCCCATGGAGATGACGTTCGGAAAGTTCCACTTCCGCGTCGAGAAAGAAGGAGCGTATCGTCTCGAAATTCTGATCTCGTCGGGATTATCAGCGGTCGATCCCGATTTTTCAAGTTCAGCATCGTCAATCGAGTCAGGCGACGAGGAGGTTGCGTCGCCACGCTTCATCAGCACTATGGCAAGTGCAAAACTTGCCAAGATCTTCAGCGACATGTCTTTCGAGTCATCTGCGGACTCCGATATAAGCGATGACTCGAGCAACATCGATAGCTTCAACTTCATTGACAGATCCACTATTGTTGGTGAGGTCTTCACCAATCTCTGTGATGGTGTCACCAAACCAGACAAAGTTCAGAATCCAAAATATCATCAGATCTATGCAATTGGAGATCCAAGTCGACCACAGGAGGAGACATCAGAGAACTTCGACGAGGCGGGAAATCCGTATGTTGATTGTCAACACCTGGATTTTTAAGTCCAGATGCCTATTATGCCATACATCGCAATCCCAGGAAGATTGTTTTTGCGAGACATAACAGTTGAATATCAAAGAGTCATCATTCATTACAATACCAACATAGTCATTACACAAATAGGATCACATGATCCAGTCTCATTACAACACTTGATCTATTGATCATTACACAAATACGCATCGGAAGCGAAGTAGTAGTGGACTATCTATTCCACAGGCAACGCTTGACGTTAGAAGCTCCTAGTTGGTGTAGACGTCCTGCTGGTCGTCATCTTCATACTGCTGTTCGGCTTCATAGTCTGGCCATTTGAATAGCCAGGGACAAAGCCGTGAGTACTTTCAAGTACTCGCAAACTAATACTAATGTAAGTACTAATATTGCTATTGAGAGTGTTCTAAGCTCTAGAGTTGTTTGCATAAAGCCAATTTTAGTACATAAACATTTTAATAAACAACTCCTCAGGTGCTAACTAACTCAAGTGGGAACATTAGTGTCATTCCCACAACTCTGTTGTGATTCAAAATCAAAGTCACCCTTCAAGTTCAATTCACTAGTCAAAAAGATATAAATTTCTGATGACGGAAACAGTATGGCCTTTCCAACTGTCCATGACCGCGGACGCGGCTATTCGAATAGGTTTACACTCTGCAGAGGTTGCACACTTGTGCCACAACATTTGATTACATCCGTCAGGGATAACCCCGAATCATCGTAACTCAGTACGCGGATCATCAACCGTTAACCTTTCTCTTACACACCCTAGTATAGGCACCTCTCCCCATGAGCTTGGCCTCCCGGTGATAGCCACTGTTATCCCGGGAACTGCACAGGGCTTGGGTCGTACATTCACCTCATTTCACGTCATTTCACTTTCAACGGAGGCAGCCTCGGCATAACCTCTATGACGCTTGTTTAGAGGGAACCCATACTAAGACACATAAATTTCCAGCTAAGCCTTACCCATAATCAGGTATTGTGGGGGTACTCAAGAATTGGAATGGTATTGCATCCAACTCAATCATCAGTTTTTAACCAGTTCACCAAGTCAAATTCATGTCATATTCACCTTCAAAATCTTTCAATGGAAATGACTCATCATTCCAAGGTTTTCACCATCATTTCACAAACACATGTTCCCATCTAGAGTAGTCATTTTTATTTTTAGCACTAGCATCTAGGTATGAGGGGTGCTAAGTAATTTGCTTGGCTTCTAGGCTAACTTTGATACTCTTGTACTAATCCAATACTAACCAAGTGAATCATAAATCAAAAAGTACTTTGATAAAACAAAAGTAATAAAGCTTGTAAAGTAAAAACTTGGAATAGGATCATTAAGCATAAGGTAAAAAGGGGTGATGCCTTGCTCTGGGTGAGCTTTGCACTTTGCAAGAGTATTATCTTTCCTTGGTTGGGAAATTGGTCAAAGTGGTCTTCTTCTCCTTGGAAGTAGACCTCCTCCTCCTCTTGATACTCCTCGGTACTAGCGTCTAAAATACGAATACGAGGTATACAATCATCATACCAAACTTAAGTACTAAACTAAGCACACACACATGAGTCACACAACTTAGGCTAGCATCACACATTACTATTAAGTTGGTGGACTTGTTTTCTTATTTAAGAAAAATAATTTCCTCTCATACTAATTAAGGTTCTTCATTTCCTTCTTTAGAGAAATAATTTCCCCTCATTATCTTATTACAATTTAATTTCCTTCATGAAGAACATATGACCTAGGTTGACCAAAGTCAACCTCTTCATACTCCTCATTTAAGAAAATGATTTAAATGAGGTGAAGCACCTCATACAATTTAATCCTAACATATAAATGATTTAATATCATCAAACAAATTCACATGAGACCTAATAGACCAGGGTATCTACCTCATTTTGAAATGTTTGTGACAAGATTTAAATGAGAGAAAAGCTCCCATATGATTTATAAATAGTTTTGGACAATATCTTTGACTAGAAATAGCCATATAGTCCTCTAATTAAACTAGGCCATGATCACTCAAAGTAACCATGCCATATTTTTGCAGAAACAATTAGTGTAAGTAAAATTTGAGCTATAGGAGTTGGAATCAACTTAATAGCATTTTTGGTTGATTTTTAATAAATGTTTGAAGTCACAAAAGTCCCTGACTTGTTTATTTTTCTACTTTAATTCTACAACAGATCTAGGGTTCAAACCAGTGTAGTTGTGTAGATAAAAATTTCAGCTTTCCAACAATATCAAGTTTGTAAAATTTGGCCAAGTAGATTTGTCCCTATTTAATTTTGAAGTTGACCTCAGATTGCAAATTGAATTAAAACTAGAATTCGAAATTTAAATGACTTGGGCTGACGGGAAACTAAACGGGCTGCGCAGAGCGGAAAAGAACTGGGCCGGCCCAGCATCGGAGCGGGCCAGCTGACAGGGTGGGTGCCACCCGTCAGTGGGACTTAACCCAGCGAAGCGGTACGATCAGCGTGAGCCGCACGATTAGAAGAGGGTCGCACGGCCCAAAGGCTTCGTCGTCTCCGACGAGAGAGGAGTGTACTGGCGGTGGTGGTAGGGGGTCGGCGGCTTACCGGCGGCGCAGCGAGGGTCAGCGACGTGCGGCGGCGATGTTGTCGAGGAAGGGGAAGCAGATGGTAGCAGTGGCGCGTGCTGGGGAGGCTCCAATCGGCGGCGAGCTCCTCAGCACCTCCGCGGCTCCGATGATGCAATTGGATGGCGTTGGTGGCTAATCGAGCAAGGGCAGTGAGCGAGGAGAGTGAGAAGAGGGAGAGGAAGCCGGCGGTGTGAAGAAATTGGAGCGGGAGGGCCTCCTTTTATAGCAGCTGGAGGTGGCCGTGGCGCTCGGATGAGGTCATCGTCGACGTCGCTTCTACAGGGGAGCTTGGACACTGGCGATGACGCGCGCATGCAGGCGATGTCATGGCGGTGCTGTAGCGCTTGATTGAAAATGAGGGAGAGACGAGCTCGTGCGCGTGATGGGAGCGGCCAGTAGCCGCGGCAGACGTTGGCGAAGTGGGCGTCGTCTGCGGCGTTCCCGCGGGCCAATGGCGGTGTCTGGGCGGTGCGCAGTGACGTCGTGAAGCAAGTGGCGCAGAGAGCAAGGGCGGAGGTGACGCGAGCGAGCGAGGCGACGTGTGCTCTGGGCGTGTCTGCGAGGCTCGCCGGGCGCGCTCTGGCGTGCATGTGTGCACGTCTGGGCGTGTCTGGACGCGCCTGGTCTGGTGCGTGTGATGCACCGTTGGGTCGAGTCCCGTGTCCAGGATGCTCAGGAGAGTGTGGGGAGCAGGTATGACACGGTAGTGCAGGGTGGAGGTGACCAGAGAGGGAGATGGCAAGGTGATGGCATGGTGAGCACGGGCATGGAAGGTTTTGGTCAATGTGAGCAAGTGAAGGGGCTGGCAAGGCTGGGCACTGGTGCTGAGAGGTGAAGGCAGTCTCCAGAGCTGCAGAGAGGGCAGGGTTGGACTTGGTCCAACTCACAAACTCAGCATGGGCATCATTTTCATCTCTGCCCACAAGGTGTTTGTAGAAATGGCCGAAAGAAAAATATTTTTGAATTTTGAAAAGATTTTTGGTGGAGTGTAAAGATATAATAATAGAAGTAGAATGGAGGTGGTGGTGGTCAAAATGGAGTTGAAATGCAAAATCACATATTGCATATGATATTCAAATTGCATTATGGTTCCAACTTTGCTTGATCCCCATTTGATTTTGAGAAAGAATTTGCAGGGGTGGTTTTGGGAGAAGTTGTTCACCTTGATGTTGTCTTGGATGAGGTGCAAAGGTTGGGCAAAGTTTAGTTTAGAAATCTTTCAAACCAGGGGCTCAAAGATGGCATCAGACTAAAAATGTCACATGTGACCATATTGCATGTGAAATGGAATTTGTATTTGATTTAAATTTTATTTGAGTTTCTTTGATTCCAAAAGTGTTTAAAAGTGTTTAGTAACCATATCCAACCAATGGTGCAAGCCAAAGTGGTCTAGGTTAAGTATTTGCAAAAATGGCATAAGCCATATGTGTGTGTTGAGGTGAATTTTATATTTTCTTTTCTCTTTTATTTTTCCTTGTAATTGGATGATCAAGAGATCATGGTTAGGGTTTGAGTGTAAGGGTAATCACACAAGCAAGCATCATGGCAAAATGCACACTTAAATAATTAACAAGGTGATCTATATGCATAGCACTATATGATGATAAAAAGTTTTTGGTGGTTCTAAATTTTGGGTTTTTGGGACCTCTCTCTTTCTTTATTTATTGAAAAGTTGGGATGTTACAAACCCTTCCCCCTTACAAAAGATCTCATCCCGAGATGTAAAGAAAACTAGGTACTAAAGAGATCAGGGTATTCCTTCTTCATGTCTTCTTCGCGCTCCCAAGTGGCTTCTTCTTCGGTGTGATTGCTCCATTGAATTTTTAGGAACTTGATACTCCTGGTGCGGGTGGTGCTGAAAGCTTCTTAAAGTATGCGGATAGGCACTTCACGGTATGTCAGGTCCTTGTTGATATCAATAGCTCTGTGGTCGATGTTCTTGAACACTTCGGTCTTCTCCGGCACTTCCAGGCACTTCCGAAGTAGTGAGATGTGAAACACATTGTGCACAGCGGACATTTCTTCCGGTAGTTCCAGCTGATATGAAACTTCTCCTCGGCGACCCAGCACTTTGAAGGGCCCGACATATCTGGGGGCGAGCTTTCCTCTGAGTTGGAACCTCTGCATTCCTTTGAGGGGTGGGACTTTGAGATACACAAAATCTCCGATCTCAAAGGTCATCTCTCGGCGTCTTTTGTGGGCGTAGCTCTTCTGTCTTGACTGAACGGTCTTGAGGTATTCGCGGATCTTGTGAACCTTCTCTTCAACTTCTCGGAGAATATCTGGGCTGAAGACTTGACTATCTCCGACTTCTGACCAGTTCAGAGGGGTACGACACTTTCTTCCGTACAGGGCTTCAAAGGGGGCCATCTGCAAGCTGGCTTGATAACTATTGTTGTAGGAGAATTCCGCGTAAGGGAGGCAGTCTTCCCATTTGGATCCATACTCTAGCACACAGGCTCTCAACATATCTTCAAGTATTTGGTTGACTCTCTCGGTCTGTCCGTCAGTCTGCGGGTGATAAGCTGTGCTGAAATTCAGACGGGTTCCTAGTCCTTCATGCACTTTCTGCCAGAATCTTGAGGTGAATTGTGATCCTCTGTCTGACACTATAGACTTCGGGGTTCCGTGCAGGCTGACTATTCTGGAGATGTATAACTCAGCTAGCTTTGGGCCTTGGTAGGTGGTCTTGACGGGGATGAAATGTGCAACCTTGGTTAATCTATCGATAACTACCCAAATGGAGTCATTTCCTCTACTTGATTTGGGCAAACCTGTGATAAAGTCCATACCGACAGAATCCCACTTCCATTCAGGAATCTGTAATGGTTGCAATAGTCCTGCGGGTCGTTGATGTTCTGCTTTGACTCGTTGACAGATATCACACTTGGCGATGTAGCTTCCTATCTCTCGCTTCATTCCGTGCCACCAGAATTGTTCCTTCAGGTCTTGGTACATCTTGGTTCCTCCGGGGTGAATGGAATATAGGGTATCGTGAGCTTCCTTCAGAATGACTTGCTTCAACTCTGAATCTGACGGTACACACAAGCGTATGTTGTACCAAAGAACTCCTTCTTCATCTATGGTGAATCCCGGTGCTTTTCCTGCAGCTATCTAACTCTTGATTCCGTCAATGCTGGCATTTCCCTTCCGGGCTTCCTTGATCTGACTCATCAAAGTGGGTTGGAGCTCAATGCTGGCTAAGAATCCTTCGCTCACTAGCTCTAGTCTAAACTGTTCAAACTCATGAAACAAGCTGGGTTGCTCTATTGCGATCATGGAGTTCAACTGACACGGCAGTCTACTCAGGGCATCCGCTACCTCATTGGCCTTGCCGGGGTGGTAGTGAATTTCCATGTCGTAATCCTTGATCAATTCTATCCATCTGCGTTGTCTCATATTCAGCTCCTTCTGGGTGAAAATATACTTCAAGCTCTTGTGATCTGAATATATCTCGCATCGATTACCCATGAGGTAATGACGCCAAACTTTCAGGGCTAAGACTACGGCTGCTAATTCCAAGTCATGAGTTGGATAGTTCTGCTCATGTTGCTTCAGTTGCCTTGATAGGTATGATATCACCTTGTCTCCTTGCATCAATACACATCCAAGAACAATCTGGGCTTGAGTTGCTGAAAGCTTTCTTCACATTTGTCATTCCACAGGCAACGCTTGACGTTAGAAGCTCCTAGTTGGTGTAGACGTCCTGCTGGTCGTCATCTTCATACTGCTGTTCGGCTTCATAGTCTGGCCATTTGAATAGCCAGGGACAAAGCCGTGAGTACTTTCAAGTACTCGCAAACTAATACTAATGTAAGTACTAATATTGCTATTGAGAGTGTTCTAAGCTCTAGAGTTGTTTGCATAAAGCCAATTTTGGTACATAAACATTTTAATAAACACCTCCTCAGGTGCTAACTAACTCAAGTGGGAACATTAGTGTCATTCCCACAACTCTGTTGTGATTCAAAATCAAAGTCACCCTTCAAGTTCAATTCACAAGTCAAAAAGATATAAATTTCTGATGACAGAAACAGTATGGCCTTTCCAACTGTCCATGACCGCGGACGCGGCTATTCGAATAGGTTTACACTCTGCAGAGGTTGCACACTTGTGCCACAACATTTGATTACATCCGTCAGGGATAACCCCGAATCATCGTAACTCAGTACGCGGATCATCAACCGTTAACCTTTCACTTACACACCCTAGTATAGGCACCTCTCCCCATGAGCTTGGCCTCCCGGTGATAGCCACTATTATCCCGGGAACTGCACAGGGCTTGGGTCGTACATTCACCTCATTTCACGTCATTTCACTTTCAACGGAGGCAGCCTCGTCATAACCTCTATGACGCTTGTTTAGAGGGAACCCATACTAAGACACATAAATTTCCAGCTAAGCCTTACCCATAATCAGGTATTGTGGGGGTACTCAAGAATTGGAATGGTATCGCATCCAACTCAATCATTAGTTTTTAACCAGTTCACCAAGTCAAATTCATGTCATATTCACCTTCAAAATCTTTCAATGGAAATGACTCATCATTCCAAGGTTTTCACCATCATTTCACAAACACATGTTCCCATCTAGAGTAGTCATTTTTATTTTTAGCACCAGCATCTAGGTATGAGGGGTGCTAAGTAATTTGCTTTGCTTCTAGGCTAACTTTGATACTCTTGTACTAATCCAATACTAACCAAGTGAATCATAAATAAAAAAGTACTTTGATAAAACAAAAGTAATAAAGCTTGTAAAGTAAAAACTTAGAATAGGATCATTAAGCATAAGGTAAAAAGGGATGATGCCTTGCTCTGGGTGAGCTTTGCACTTTGCAAGAGTATTATCTTGCCTTGGTTGGGGAATCGGTCAAAGTGGTCTTCTTCTCCTTGGAAGTAGACCTCCTCCTCCTCTTGATACTCCTCGGTACTAGCGTCTAAAATACAAATACGAGGTATACAATCATCATACCAAACTTAAGTACTAAATGAAGCACACACACATGAGTCACACAACTTAGGCTAGCATCACACATTACTATTAAGTTGGTGGACTTGTTTTCTTATTTAAGAAAAATAATTTCCTCTCATACTAATTAAGGTTCTTCTTTTCCTTCTTTAGAGAAATAATTTCCTCTCATTATCTTATTACAATTTAGTTTCCTTCATGAAGAACATATGACCTAGGTTGACCAAAGTCAACCTCTTTATACTCCTCATTTAAGAAAATTATTTAAATGAGGTGAAGCACCTCATACAATTTAATCCTAACATATAAATGATTTAATATCATCAAACAAATTCACATGAGACCTAATAGACCAGGGTCTCTACCTCATTTTGAAATGTTTGTGACAATATTTAAATGAGAGAAAAGCTCCCATATGATTTATAAATAGTTTTGGATAATATCTTTGACTAGAAATAGCCATATAGTCCTCTAATTAAACTAGGCCATGATCACTCAAAGTAACCATGCCATATTTTTGCAGAAACAATTAGTGTAAGTAAAATTTGAGCTATAGGTGTTGGAATCAACTTAATAGCATTTTTGGTTGATTTTTAATAAATGTTTGAAGTCACAAAAGTCCCTGACTTGTTTATTTTTCTACTTTAATTCTACAACAGATCTAGGGTTCAAACCAGTGTAGTTGTGTAGATAAAACTCTCAGCTTTCCAACAATATCAAGTTTGTAAAATTTGGCCAAGTAGATTTTTCCCTATTTAATTTTGAAGTTGACCTCAGATTGCAAATTGAATTAAAACTAGAATTCGAAATTTAAATGACTTGGGCTGGCGGGAAACTAAACGGGCTGCGCAGAGGGGAAAAGAACTGGGCCAGCCCAGCATCGCAGCGGGCCAGCTGATAGGGTGGGAGCCACCCGTCAGTGGGACTTAACCCAGCGAAGCGGTACGATCAGCGTGAGCCGCACGATTAGAAGAGGATCGCACGGCCCAGAGGCTTCATCGTCTCCGACGAGAGAGGAGCGTACTGGCGGCGGCGGTAGGGGGTTGGCGGCTTACCGGCGGCGCGGCGAGGGTCAGCGACGTGCGGCGGCGACGTTGTCGAGGAAGGGGAAGCAGATGGTAGCAGTGGCGCGTGCTGGGGAGGCTCCAATTGGCGGCGAGCTCCTCAGCACCTCCGCGGATCCGATGATGCAATTGGACGGCGTTGGTGGCTAATCGAGCAAGGGCAGTGAGCGAGGAGAGTGAGAAGAGGGAGAGGAAGCTGGCGGTGTGAAGAAATTGGAGCGGGAGGGCTCCTTTTATAGCAGCTGGAGGTGGCCGTGGCGCTCAGATGAGGTCATCGTCGACGTCGCTTCTACAGGGGAGCTTGGCCACTGGCGATGACGCGCGCGTGCAGGCGATGTCATGGCGGTGCTGTAGCGCTTGATTGCGGGGAAAACGAGGGAGAGACGAGCTCGTGCGCGTGACGGGAGCGGCCAGTAGCCGAGGAAGATGTCGGCGAAGTGGGCGTCGTCTGCAGCGTTCCCGCGGGCCAATGGCGGTGTCTGGGCCCTGCGCGGTGACGTCGTGAAGCAAGTGGTGCAGAGAGCAAGGGCGGAGGTGACGCGAGCGAGCGAGGCGACGTGTGCTCTGGGCGTGTCTGCGAGGCTCGCCGGGCGCGCTCTGGCGTGCATGTGTGCACGTCTGGGCGTGTCTGGACGCGCCTGGTCTGGTGCGTGTGATGAACCGTTGGGTCGAGTCTCGTGTCCAGATGCTCAGGAGAGTGTGGGGAGCAGGTGTGTGACACGGTGGTGCAGGGTGGAGGTGACCAGAGAGGGAGATGGCAAGGTGATGGCATGGTGAGCACGGGCATGGAAGGTTTTGGTCAATGTGAGCAAGTGGAGGGGCTGGTAAGGCTGGGCACTGGTGCTGAGAGGTGAAGGGAGTCTCCGGAGCTGCAGAGAGGGCAGGGTTGGACTTGGTCCGACTCACAAACTCAGCATGGGCATCATTTTCATCTCTGCCCACAAGGTGTTTGTAGAAATGGCAGAAAGAAAAATATTTTTGAATTTTGAAAAGATTTTTGGTGGAGTGTAACGATATAATAATAGAAGTAGAATGGAGGTGGTGGTGGTCAAAATGGAGTTGAAATGCAAAATCACATATTGCTTATGATCTTCAAATTGCATTATGGTTCCAACTTTGCTTGATCCCCATTTGATTTTGAGAAAGAATTTGCAGGGGTGGTTTTGGGCAAAGTTGTTCACCTTGATGTTGTCTTGGATGAGGTGCAAAGGTTGGGCAAAGTTTAGTTTAGAAATCTTTAAAACCAGGGGCTCAAAGATGGCATCAGACTAAAAATGTCACATGTGACCATATTGCATGTGAAATGGAATTTGTATTTGATTTCAATTTGATTTGTGTTTCTTTGATTCCAAAAGTGTTTAAAAATGTTTAGTAATCATATCCAACCAATGGTGCAAGCCAAAGTGGTTTAGGTTAAGTATTTGCAAAAATGGCATAAGCCATATGTGTGTGTTGAGGTGAATTTTATATTTTCTTTTCTTTTTTCTTTTTCCTTGTAATTGGATGATCAAGAGATTATGGTTAGGGTTTGAGTGTAAGGGTAATCACACAAGCAAGCATCATGGCAAAATGCACACTTAAATAATTAACAAGGTGATCTATATGCATAGCACTAGATGATGATAAAAAGTTTTTGTTGGTTCTAAATTTTGGGTTTTTGGGAACTCTCTCTTTCTTTCTTTATTGAAAAGTTGGGATGTTACATTGATCCTGCAGATCTCACGCGAGGTCTAGGGACAAAATATATCGGACCAGGAACACGAGAGATGGTACGATTTCCGCAGGCAGTATGGGATCGAGTCGCAAGAGCTATTGATGGCACAGAGCCAATGACCATAACGGCGACACCTGAGGAGTTACAAGCGTATCAATATAGGCTTGCACGTACCAGGCGGGAGCTCGAGAAGCAGAAAATCGAGTTGGATAGGAGGCAGGAAGCAGCTTCTGCGTCAAGCAGGCGAAGAGCTAACTTGAGTCAACAATCTGGTACTTCGGGAGATAGTCACAGAGCAGCTCGAAATAGAGCGAGATCTCGGCTGCAAAATATACCTGAGGCAGATAGGGAGAATCTGGTTCAAAACCTCGACATGTCCTTTATGTCGATAGACACGAGGGGGAACATTATCCCTAAAACACCAGAAGCTGGGTACATGGCGACACAAGCCTTCATCCTCGCATCCAAGCCACCTCCCGGAGATCCAAGAGAAGCACTGTACAAGATGACTATGGCAGGAGTTGGAGCCATGTGAATAGCGTTTATAAATTCGCCTGCCGAAGGATCAGCAAGGCAAAATAGTCCACGACCTACTGCAGCAGCACCAGGTCCCGAGAGAACAAGTGGGGCAAGAGATACAGCAACTCAAGCAAGGGTAGATAGAGCACGACAAAATAGAAGGGAACATCGGCATTCCCCAGAAATAGACGATGAGGACATGTGTGGGCTGCCGTGCTTTACAAGGAGGGTCCGGAAAACTCGAGTTCCTTCAGGGTTTAAATTACCCGATAATTTCAAAAAATTCGACGGTCTGCAAGATCCCGAGGATTGGCTAGTTGATTATCTCGAGATGGTGAAGCTGATAGGAGGAACCAGAGCAACAGCCATGCAGAGCATTCAAGTACATCTGAGTGGAGTCGCGCGATCTTGGATAAAGAAGCTTCCTCCGGGTTCCATCGACAGCTGGGACAGTTTTGAGGATGTGTTCGTCAAGAATTTCCGATCCACCTGCAAAAAACCCGCATCACTAGAAGAGTTGAGATCGTGTCGACAAAAGCATGATGAATCAATGAGAAAGTACATCCAAAGGTGGAACATCATTAAAAACTCGGCAGAGAACATATCTGACGAGAGAGCGATAGATGCGTTCGTAGCAGGAATTGGACGAGGAGATTTTGTCGAAGACTTCGGGAGAACCAACCCAAGGACAGTTTCAGCATTGATGGAGATAGCAAACAGGTGGGCAGATGGAGAAGATGCTGTTCACAATAAGCGGCATATGTCACCAGAGGAGGCCCGCAGTCGAAATTTTCAAAATAGACGATGATTTCCTCGGCAGTTCTCGAGTTATGATGCTCCTGGCCAAATATCGGCTGGTTTTCGAGGAAACACTGGCGGAAACAATAGAGATGAATATCAAAGGAGTAGCGAGCAGTGAGGCGATAATAACAACAGACAAAATAGTGGACCAAGGTTCCAAAGACCATATGTATCTCCCGAGGATATGATGAACGGGCCGTGTCAGATGTATTTTTATCTCGACAATAATGGGAAGAGGCAGTCAGGACATCTGCAGAAGGACTATCAAAATTTTCAAGCAATGTTGAGGTTTGCAGGGCAGGCCAATGCTCAAGCAACAAACAGAAATTCCCAGGGGCTCAGGAGCGAGATCCACCTTCCACCTCCTCCCACGATTACGGACGAAAATCGGCACCAGCTCAGAATAGCGGCAGCTCCACACCCGCCTCCATATGTCGACCCCAACTCCAACGACGCGGTCTCGATGATTCAGAAAGCTATGCCATCTAACAGGGCTCAGAAAGTAATCTTGCGTCAAGTGTTCATGGCAGAGAAGATGCCTCCACCAACGATTGAGTACCTAAATTGGTCGGGACAGGCCATTGGCTTCACAATAGCGGATCACCCGCAGCAAGTTCCTCGACCAGGTGATGCGTGTGGTTGACACGTCCGTTGGGAACCCCAAGAGGAAGGTGTGATGCGCACAGCGGCAAGTTTCCCTCAGTAAGAAACCAAGGTTTAATCGAACCAGTAGGAGTCAAGAAGCACGTTGAAGGTTGATGGCGGCGGGATGTAGTGCGGCGCAACACCAGAGATTCCGGCGCCAACGTGGAACCTGCACAACACAACCAAAGTACTTTGCCCCAACGAAACAGTGAGGTTGTCAATCTCACCGGCTTGCTGTAACAAAGGATTAACCGTATTGTGTGGAAGATGATTGTTTGCAGAAAACAGTAAAACAATATTGCAGTAGATTGTATTTCAGTATAGAGAATTGGACCGTGGTCCACAGTTCACTAGAGGTGTCTCTCCCATAAGATAAACAGCATGTTGGGTGAACAAATTACAGTTGGGCAATTGACAAATAAAGAGGGCATGACCATGCACATACATATTATGATGAGTATAGTGAGATTTAATTGGGCATTACGACAAAGTACATAGACCGCTATCCAGCATGCATCTATGCCTAAAAAGTCCACCTTCAGGTTATCATCCGAACCCCCTCCAGTATTAAGTTGCTAACAACAGACAATTGCATTAAGTATTGCGCGTAATGTAATCAGTAACTACATCCTCGAACATAGCACCAATGTTTTATCCCTAGTGGCAACAACACATCCATAATCTTAGAGATTTCTGTCACTTCCCCAGATTCACGGAGACATGAACCCACTATCGAGCATAAATACTCCCTCTTGGAGTTACAAGCATCTACTTGGCCAGAGCATCTACTAGTAACGGAGAGCATGCAAGATCATAAACAACACATAGACAAACTTTGATAATCAACATAAGAAGTATTCTCTATTCATCGGATCCCAACAAACGCAACATATAGAATTACAGATAGATGATCTTGATCATGTTAGGCAGCTCACAAGATCCGACAATTAAGCACAATGGGGAGAAGACAACCATCTAGCTACTGCTATGGACCCATAGTCCAGGGGTAGACTACTCACACATCACTCCGGAGGCGACCATGGCGGCGTAGAGTCCTCCGGGAGATGATTCCCCTCTCCGGCAGGGTGCCGGAGGCGATCTCCTGAATCCCCCGAGATGGGATTGGCGGTGGCGGCGTCTCAGTAAGGTTTTCCGTATCGTGGCTCTCGGTACTGGGGGTTTCGCGATGGAGGCTTTAAGTAGGCGGAAGGGCAGGTCAGGGGCGACACGAGGGGCCCACACCATAGGGCCGCGCGGCCAGGGCAGGGGCCGCGCCGCCCTAGGGTTTGGCCGCCTCGTGGCCCCACTTCGTCTCCTCTTCGGTCTTCTGGAAGCTTCGTGGCAAAATAGGACCCTGGGCGTTGATTTCGTCCAATTCCGAGAATATTTCGTTACTAGGATTTCTGAAACCAAAAACAGCAGAAAACAGCAACTGGCACTTCGGCATCTTGTTAATAGGTTAGTTCCAGAAAATGCACGAATATTGTTGGGGGGATAACCCCCGGTATGCCAAAGGCATGCCAAACCGGATGGTTTGAGCCATCAAGATACCGGTTTAATGTTCTTACCGGAAGCCTAGTAGGAATCCGGGAGAGCAAGGCTAAGCCGGTATCCCCAAAGGGGTATGCCGGAACCCGGTATAGAAGATACCGGAAAGGAGAGCCTGTCGGCAGGACTGGTCAAAGATTCTCTTCAGAGCAAGAAGACAAGGATGAGCCAAGCAAAGTAACTTTATTCAGAGCCCTGGCGCCAAAGAGAGAGGTGACGTCCAAAGAAGCCGGAGGACATCAGCAGCCCTGATAAAAGAAGGCCCCGGTGTCATCTATGATTAAAGTAGCTTTGTACAGTAGCCTGTTAAAGTAGCTTTGTACAGTAACTCTGTAAAGTAGTTTGTCCAGTCAAAGATGCCATTAGGGTTTCTTGCAGTGTAAGCCACCCTCTCCCCTATATAAGGAGAGGGGGCAGCCCTTCTTCACGAGAGAGCAAGTATGTACGCGCGTGTGTAGGAAGGCAGAGCCTGTAACTTGTGAGAATCTATGAACATGGTGATCTAGAGGGAGTTCTTCCTTGTGTCTTTCTTCTTCAACCTCTGGCCTTGGCCAAGTTCTCGAGGAAACCATCCGGAATCTCTTCCCACCTGATCGCAAACCCTCCCCCGAATCCTCTTGCGTCCATTCGGCCCCAATCTAAGCCATCCTATGGCATCTGCTCGTTCACCACGACGACAGTTGGCGCCCACCGTGGGGCATGAAGTGGCGCTTGATGGAGTTCACATTCGGGCGGGCGTCCTCGAGGTCTCCGGCGAGCGTACGGTGTCCGCGTTGGTGCAGAGCATCTACGCCATGGACTTCATCAACGACAACGCGGGCTGCTTCGCCAACGGCGGTGTCTTCCCCAAGAACGGCCGCATCATCGAGTTCGGCAGCCACCGCGTCTACCTCGGCACCGTCCCCGTGCGCCAGCGCCTCTCGCCGGTGCTGGTGGCACCGGACCCGCCAAGATGGCTTTGTGCTGGCCGCGCCGCCGGCAGCGTTGAGGTAATGATGACCGGTGTGGCTGGTGCAGGAAAGGAGGTTGCGGCTGAAGGTGCCGGTCGCGCGGTTTCGACCCGTGCGGCTAAGCCACCGCTGGAGCGTGGCGCAGGCGCAGCGGGAGCATCATCCGCGCCACCGGAGACACCGCTCCAGGCGGCAATGAACGTCCTCGCCACCCCCATCGCGCAGAACATCGACCCGGCAGCGGCTCAAGCGGAGCTGGAGGCGCAGCGCCAGAAGATGCTGGAGAGCGGCAAGGACATCGTCAGGGCGCAACGCGAGCTGAACCTAACCGTACGTGAGTATAACGCTGCCCATGGCTTTGCTTCTGTTAGCGCGCATGCTGCTAGGATGCCGGAAAACCGGCTAAAAGCTCGCAACCTAGATCAAGATTTGCGCAAAGAGATTTTTGCCGGCAAGAGCGCCTCTGCATCTGTTAGCATCGTGGAAAAGCCTAAGTATAGCAGCCCGGATAAAACTATAAAAGCTGCTAAGGCCGCCAGAGAGCTGTGCGAGTCGCTTTCCGGAGAGGCTTTGGTAAAGCAGCAAGAGCGCGTCAGAGAGCTGCTGGAAACCATAGAGCAGCAAAATGCTGAGCAGCTGGCTAAGCTGAACAAGGCAGCGGCCTCAAAATCCGCGCGTTCGACAAAGAATGCCGGTAGCAAGTCCCATGGGCAGGCTTCGTCCCCCCATCCGGATAGAAGGAGAGAAAAAGAAGTGAATGCGCAGCAGATGACTGTGTACGATCCGGTTCTTGCCGGAAAGCAACAAGCCGGGCAACACGATGCCGGTAGAAAAAGCCAAGGGGCAGAGCGAGGCTACGCCAGAGGCTATGCCGGAAACAATCATGCCGGTAGATATGAGACCGGGCAAAACTATCGAGCTGCAAGGGCAGCGTACGACGAGGAGGAAATGGATCCCCCAAGGTACCGGCAGGCAAGGGCCGCGGTACCGGAATGTTACGATGAAGCCGATTCCACCAGACCGGCAGCATACCGGAACCCGTTGGGAGAACGCTTGGGAGAGAGATACTTACCGGAACGGGATGCGAGGCACCGTCTGGATAGTGTACTTGTCAGAAATGATCGAGGAGGAAGGTCCTCCAGGTCCAAAGTGTTTTGGCCCAAGGATCATGAAAGAAAAACCACCAGTTCGCAACTTTATGTTGCCCCGTGACACAAAAACATATGATGGCACCACAAAGCCGGAAGATTGGCTCGCGGATTACGTGACCGCGGTATACGTTGCAGGCGGTGGAGGAACCGTAGCAGGAGGAGGAAA
This sequence comes from Lolium perenne, assembly GCF_019359855.2. NCBI lineage: Eukaryota > Viridiplantae > Streptophyta > Magnoliopsida > Poales > Poaceae > Lolium > Lolium perenne. The sequence continues at coordinate 184,674,061 of NC_067246.2, read as the reverse complement.
CCGGCGTTGGGCCGTAAGGATCATACCATCATTTTTGGTTGGACCGGCAAGAATCTGGCTAAACAACTTGCCGGCAGGAAGCATAAATGGCTGGCTGGATTTTGAGGAGGCCTTTGTGAGCAATTTCAGCAGCACCTATCAGAGGCCAAACAGGCCGCAGCAACTTGCTCTGTGTGTGCAGCGTCCGAACGAAACAGACCGGGATTATCTGGCCCGGTGGAACACCACAAGGAACTCCTGTGAAGGGGTGATCGAGGCACAAGCCATTGCTTGGTTTAGCAGTGGATGCAGAAGAGGTTCACCGTTGTGGCAAAAGTTGCAGCGCAACATGCCGACAACGTTGGCAGAGATGATACGTGTGGCGGATAGCTATGCGTTGGGAGACCCAACGCAACCGGCAGTGCAACCGGAGCCGGAACAGCTGCGCCACGAACAACACCGGGACAACCGGAATAACAAAAGAAGGGAAGATTTTCCGGATCGAAGGTACGGTCCGCAGCAAGTTGCTGCTGTACAGGAAAATTTCGAGGCCAGCGACAGCCAGAGGCAAAAAACCGGATCGCAGCCATGGGCAGGTCCTAAGAAACAATGGGTGGAAAAGAAACCTTGGGTCCAGAAGAAGAACTGGCAAGAACCCGCAAAATACACCATGGAAGCTGCCATGGATCAACCTTGCCGGTGGCACACGCCGAATCCGGCACATCCGTCAAACCATCTGACAAAGGATTGTACCTGGACCAAGTACTTGATGCAAAAAGGAACAGTGAAAGATGCGCGGCCACCGCAAGACATGCCGCAGCAGCAACAACAGCTACCGCCACCACCACCACTTACCGGGGCAAACGCCTTACCGGTGCAGCCAAACCGGCAGCAGTACCAGCAAGTTAACCGGGTGGAGCAAAATGATAACCAGCCACCTCCACCGGCACCTTTAGGCCGGAATGTTTACGAAGATCCGCATCTGTGCTGTGTTGTCTTTGTCACTGAGCCAACAGACCGGCAAAGTGTACACCGGCGCTCCATGGAGGTCAATGCTGTGATGCCGGCAGTTCCCAAGTACATGATGTGGTCCAATCAGGAAATTACCTGGTCATCCAAGGATCACCCAAAGATCATGCCGAATCCGGGTGGATATGCTCTTGTTGTGGACCCGATCATGAAAGGGCCGCAAACTCGAGTGAAGTTCGGCAAGGTGCTGATAGACAATGGCAGTAGCATCAACATCATGTACAAGCACACCATGCAAACGCTGGGCATAACAGAAAACATGCTTCAGCCAACGCGCACAACGTTCCATGGGATCGTTCCTGGCTTGTCCTGTGCCCCGATAGGAAAAGTTCGGGTGGACGTGGCATTTGGAGGACGTGACAATTGCCGGGTGGAAAATCTGGAGTTTGAGGTGGTGGATCTAGACAGTCCCTACCATGCATTGCTGGGGAGACCGGCGTTGGCTGCTTTCATGGCCACCACTCATACGGCTTACCTCAAGATGAAGATGCCGGCACCTCGTGGGCCATTGACTGTGGTGGGAAACTATAAGATCTCACTGGAAACAGCATCTGCCGGATCAAACCTAGCAGAATCGCTGGTGATCGCGGAGGAAAAGAAAAGAATGCAGACAGCTGTTGCGCTGGCTCAATCCTCGCAAATGAGCTTAGCGGCAATGAGTGAAAACATGGGCACACCGGCATTCAAGCCAACCAATGAAACAAAGAACATTGTGCTGGATCCGGCTTACCCAGAGCGCACCGTTCGTATCGGTGCCGGCCTTGACCAAGCATAGGAAAGCGCGCTCGTCAGCTTCCTCCGTGAGAATCGGAATATCTTTGCCTGGTCAACTGATGACTTGGTAGGTGTTCCGAGGGAGCTGGCTGAGCACTCTCTAAACGTCCGGAAAGATGCCAAGCCGGTGCGGCAACCACTGCGTCGGTTCGCTGAAGACAGAAGAAAGATCATAGGAGAAGAGGTAACCAAGCTGCTAGTTGCCGGGTTCATTGTGGAGGTCACGCACACAGAGTGGCTGGCCAATCCGGTAATGGTTGAAAAGAAAAAAGATGAGAACCTGGAGGCAAAAGCTCCGAAGGTGTGGCGCATGTGCATCGACTACACCAACCTGAACAAGGCTTGCCCAAGAGATCCTTTTCCTTTGCCACAAATCGATCAAGTGATTGATTCAACTGCTGGGTGTGAGTTGTTGTCCTTCCTGGATGCCTATTCCGGTTTCCACCAAATTCCCTTGAAAAAGGAAGATCAAATAAAAACTGCGTTCATTACCCCGCACGGGGCTTATTGCTATGTCACTATGCCTTTTGGGTTGCGCAACGCTGGTGCAACGTACCAGCGCTGTATGCAAAAATGCTTGTTTGATCAAATTGGAAAAAATGTGCAAGTCTATGTGGATGACATCGTGATAAAAACTAAGGTAAAGAACACTTTAATCGACGACATCCGGCAAACATTCGATAACCTAAGGCGGTTCCGGATGAAACTCAATCCGGCAAAATGCACCTTTGGTGTCCCTGCCGGCAAGCTGCTCGGTTTCCTAGTATCAAGCCGGGGCATAGAGGTTAATCCGGTAAAGATCCGGGCAATAGAAAGAATGGCTATCCCTCGAGAGTTAAAAGATGTGCAGAAGTTTACCGGAAGCTTGGCATCGCTAAGCCGGTTTGTAAGCAGGTTGGGAGAAAAAGCTCTGCCACTCTATGCTCTCATGAAAAAATCCGACACGTTCGTCTGGACCCCTCAGGCAGACGCAGCGTTTAAAGAGCTAAAAACAATGCTAGCCACAGCACCTATACTGGCTTCACCTCTAGAAAGAGAGCCTATGCTGTTATACATAGCAGCAACAAACCGGGTTGTGAGTGTAGTGGTTGTGGTTGAAAGAGAAGAGGAAGAGAAAACCGTCCAGAGGCCGGTATACTACTTGAGCGAGGTGCTCTCCCTATCAAAACAAAACTACCCTCACTTCCAAAAAATGACTTATGGCGTGTACATGGCCGCCACAAAACTCAAGCATTACTTTGAGGAGCACCCCATGAAGGTGGTAAGTGAAGCACCAATTTCCGACATCATGTGCAACAAAGACGCCAGCGGCCGGATTGCGAAATGGGCAATCCAGATATCGCCATACGTGCCGGTGTATGAAAGAAGAGATGCCATAAAATCACAGGCTTTGGCTGATTTCCTTGTTGATTGGGCGGAGATGCAGTACAAACCGCCTGATCAGAGGATAGAATATTGGAAGATGCACTTTGATGGATCCAAACTCAAGGAAGGTCTAGGTGCCGGTGTGGTGCTCACTTCCCCAAAAGGAGATCACCTCCGGTATGTTTTGCAAGTGCATTTCAGGGCATCAAACAATGTTGCTGAATATGAAGCTTTGATCCATGGGCTTAAGGTTGCAAAAGAAATCGGTGCACACCGGATCATTTGCTATGGAGATTCAGACCTTGTGGTACAGCAGTGTTCCGGAGATTGGGATGCAAAAGATGCCAACATGGCCTCGTACCGGTTTCACGTGCAAAAGATTGCCGGGTTCTTCGAAGGGTGTGAGTTTCACCATGTGCCGCGAGCAGAAAATGAAGCCGCGGATGCTTTGTCCAAGTTGGGCTCATCTAGGCAAGAAATCCCTCCCGGAATAGCTTTGGCTCACCTAAGAGTGCCATCGATCAAACCGAGCCCGGAGTCAGAATCAATTTTTGTACCAGAGTCACACGTAGTACCCATGGATATCGATGAAGGGAACCCGGGGACTGCTCCGGCAAGCTCGGGGACTGCTCCGGTAGGCTCGGGGACTGCTGTACCCATACCGGAAGAAACGATGCTGGTAGATAGCATGGAGATAGATGCACCGGTGTTTTTGGTTCGAGAAATACCATCATGGGTTAAACCTATTAAGGAATTCCTGATCAGCGGCACCTTGCCGGCTGATGAAAATGAATCAAGGAGGATACAAAGAAGGTCCAAAGCTTACACATTCATCAATGGTGAGGTGTACAAGAGAAGCGTTACCGGTGTCCTTCAAAGATGTGTGGAACCGGAGGAAGGAAAAGAAATGCTTGAGGAAATTCACCAAGGAGAATGTGGGCATCATGCTTCATCAAGGGCTTTGGTAGCAAAAGTTTTCCGGCATGGGTTCTATTGGCCCACTGCTTTGGAGAACGCTGAGGATTTGGTAAGAAAGTGCAACGGCTGCCAGAGGTACGCCAAGCAAAACCATACCCCAGCATCCGGTTTAAAAACAATACCGCTAACATGGCCATTTGCTGTTTGGTGCCTGGACATGGTTGGCCCATTCAAAACTGCAAGAAGCAGCATGACTCACATCTTGGTCATGGTGGATAAGTTCACCAAATGGCTAGAAGTAAAACCTATCGCAAAATGTGATGGGCATACAGCGGTGAAATTCCTAAAAGATGTCATTTTGCGGTATGGATACCCGCACAGCATCATCACTGATAATGGAACCAACTTTGCTCAAGGTGAGTTCAAAAGGTTCTGTGAAGACAACAACATCCGGCTGGATTTGTGCTCAGTGGCACACCCACAAGGCAATGGCCAAGTGGAAAGAATGAATGCTTTGGTGCTTTCCGGTATCAAGCCCAGACTCATTGATGCGGTGGAAAAGTCACCGGGATGTTGGCTCGATGAGCTACCATCAGTACTGTGGAGTATAAGAACAACCCCAAACCGGTCTACCGGATACACTCCCTTCTTCATGGTTTATGGAGCGGAAGCGGTGATACCAACCGATATCATTCATGATTCACCAAGGGTACAGCTCTATACCGAGCAGGAGGTCAAAGAGGCCAGAGAAAACAATGTGGACTTGCTAGAAGAAGCAAGAGAGCTGGCTTTGGCAAGAACAGCCATTTACCAGCAAAACCTAAGACGCTATCATAACCGGAAGGTTAACCCGAGAGTTTTCCAGGAAGGAGATCTTGTACTTCGCCTGGTGCAGCGCACTGAAGGCCGGCATAAGCTCTTGCCACCATGGGAAGGTCCCTTCATTGTAAGCAAGGTGCTTCACAATGATGCATACTACTTGATCGATGCACAGGAGTGGAAGAAAGGAAAGGCGGACAGGTCCGGAGAGGAGAGCAAGCGTCCATGGAACGTAGCTCTGTTGCGCCCTTTCTACTCTTGAAGTGGTGGTGTAAGAAGTTCCTTTTTGTACCTTATATGCTATGAATAAAAGATGCCGGAACCTTGAATGAATCTCGGGGACTACCCCAACTTAAGTTGCATGTAACTTGTTTATTTTTTCAGTTTACCGGTTGCTTATTGAATGTTTTCTCTTTCCGGTTTAGTAGTGTGCTAAATCCTACCGGAGTCTTCGACTCTGCTGCTGTCCGCAAACCGGCTTCATGGCAAGCAAGATAAACCGGTAGGAGATAAGCACATGAACTGCGGAAAGGGAGAGCAGGAAAGAACAATCCGGAAAGTTTAACTAACCCCGGTTAAACCGGTTTTTTGCAAAATTTCAAAGTTATTTCTAAGTTCAAGAAGATGCTTGTTTGGTGAAAGAACCTTGTGCTCATACGCCAAAGAACGCCCAGAGAAGGCAGGCAGAGCCAAGGCAAAAGAACCAAGTATGCATCAAATTGGATGCGGAAGCAATTGAGAAATCTTTGCAGTGCAGGATAAAATCAAAACCAAAAGCAAATTATGCTAAGGCAAACTCATAAATACTTAGCTACCGGTATAACCTACCGGCAGGAAATGTTGTAGCACAACCACAGGCAAACTCAAAGTCTTACATCATAGACCCCGGCATTCCGGGGCAGAATTTAACGAACATTGTTTCAAGGATAAGCAGGACCAACGAACAGATAGCAGGCAAACATTTCAAAGGGAGTAATCACGCAGCAGGGGCTTCCGGAGGAGCAGCACCGGCATCAGCGTCGTCCAGAAGCTCTTCTTCGGCTTCATCCTCCTCCTCGTCGAGATAGTCCGTGACGCCAGGAGGGGGAGGAATGAAGGTGCGCATGTCGGCATACTCCGCGATGCGGTACGCGCGATCCTGCCGCTTGGCGGAGAGGATCGGGTCCAGATCCGTTTCTGCGCCTTCGCGCACACCGGTAAGGGCGTCCAGATTGAGCTCCGGGTACCAGGAGCAGGCGACGCGGAGGGCGGAGTCCGCGCCAGCGCGGGCAGCAGAGCACTGCCACTCGCGGATCCTCTTGCCGGCACCTTTCAGACGGTCGCTGATGAGGGAGAAGGTGTCCGGCACCACCTCGCCAGGCCACAAAGTCCTGTATAGCTGGGTAGCTACATCAGGGATGTCCGAAAGATTGCGGTCTATGCAGCGCATATGGGACACCCGCGCGTTAAGCGCGACCAGATGGTCCTTGGGCGTCCATGGCACGGTAAGATCCGCTTGGCCCTTGTCCTTGCGCTGCGCGTCGACCTTCTTGACGGCATACCTCTGCGAGTCCGGAAAGAGGCCTGTGCAAAGAAAGAAAAAGCTTAAGAAAAAGAGACCGGAAGAAAAAGAGACCGGAGAGAAAAGAATCCGGAAGAAGAGAGACCGGACGGAAAGATAGCGGAAAGAAAAAGGGGGTTGAAGGAAAAAAGGCCGTATGCAGTAGTCAAAGTGTAAAAGAAAACAACTTACGGAGGGCAAGAGTGTCGGTCTGCAGGATCAGCTGATCGCACTCCTTGTGCCCCTCCTCCAGCCGCGCGGCCTTCTCCTCGGCACCCTTCCGGGCCTTGGCCATCTCCTCCAGCTCTGCCCGCAACACCACAGTGGCATTGCAAGCATCCTCCAGAGCCTCGTCCAACTTGGCCGCTGCGGTCACTTCAGCGGCTTTGAGGACCTTGGCGTGGTCAAGCCCCAGCTGAATCAGCTGAGACTTGAGCTCCTGGTAGCTGGTCTTGAGGGCGTTCAGCTCCTCCTGGTGCTGCCGGCTGAGCTCATCCTTCTCCCCTGTAACCGGAAAAATGAATGTTAGCAAGGTCACACTGATAAAAATGAAAAGAAACCAAGTTCAAAGGAGGAAGGAAAAAATAGTACGTTGGGCCTCGGCAAGCTGCTCTTTCAGAGCATCGATGGAAGCTTCCGGGATCACTGTTAAACGGAAATTGTGAATATCACAAGGAAAAAAGGCTTCCGGTGGCAAAGATGCCGGTGGAACAAAAACTTACCTTGGCACTTGTCATGTGCCTCAGCGAGCTCCCGGTGCTCCCACAAAAGCTCCTCGAAAAGGGCCTTCCGAGTGTCAGCGGTGACCTGTTCAAGAAAAAGAAGAAATGAGTTAAGTTTTGCGCTAGGAACAAAGTTCTTAACCCGAAACTCGGGGACTGGCAGTGCCAGTTTTGCGCGTTTCTAAGGTAAATTATGTGTTAAGAAGAAGAGGTTTAACCCGAAACTCGGGGACTGGCAGTGCCGGTTTCACGCTAAAATCTTAAGTTTTGCGCTAAGAGCTGCGCTCTCACCACAAAACTCGGGGACTGGGAAGATAGACAAGAGAGAAACCGGCACGAACTAAGGAAAAGATAAAGCAGAACCGGAAACAAAGAAACCGGCAAAGGTTGAAAGTTAGTAGAACGTACCGTCAGATTGTTCGTGGAGTCATACCACGCGCTGTCAAGCTCTTTTACGGCAGCCCGGAGCCGCATGAAGTGCTCCTCAGAGCTCCGATCCCCGACAGGATCAGGTGCCGGCAGCCGATCCTTGCCCATGCCGCGGGTCGCCGGAGTGATGTCCGCGGCGTTCCACTTTTGGGCATACGGCAGGAGGTGCCCCAGGTCCCGGCCTTGGCGCTGGAACTCCGTAATGCGGCCAAGGAGGCCGGTGGCCTTCATGCTGGCGCTTTTGGCGGCCTTGGAGACGTGCAGCACCAAGGGCTGCTGGCCGCCCGAAGGGGCGCTGGAGGCTGTCGCCTTCCCCTTGATGAGCTTGGAGGGCTTGGGCGGCGGCGCGGTAGAAGAGGCCCCGGAAGTCTTGGCCGGCGGCGCGCCAGGAGCGGCCTTGGAGGGCTGGGCGCGAGGAGCCTCAGGCGGAGGCATGAGGATGGTGCGTGGAGAAGGGGGAGCGCTAGGAGCGTCACCCGTCTTGGAGCCTTCCGGCGCGGAAGATTCCGGCGCGGAAGTTGTCTTTTCGAGGACGGGAGGAGCAAAAGGCTCCGCCCGCCCGGCAGCTTCTTCTTCTCCGGCGCCGGTGTTGCTGGCGCCGGTGTCTTGGTGTTCCGGGAGGAAGGAAAGATCCTCCTCCGTGCGGTGATCTGACAGTGAAGGGGCCGCACGCCCCGAATTTGTTGTGCCCCCCGAAAGGGAGGCAGAGGTGTTGCCGGCACCAGATGGTGCCGGGCTTGAACGAGGAGGAGGGGTTGAGGTCCTTGCGGATCCCTCAGAGCCCGATGGCCTTGGACCAAGCTTGAGAGCGGGGCTGAGAAAAAGAGAAAAGACAAGTGGTTGAGAAAAAGCAACCGGAAAAGGAACTTAGCAAAAAAGGAGGCAAGCCGGAAAATGAAATTACCCGGAAGCGGTTGGCATCGCTTTGCGCCCGTAGCGGCGCACGCCCACTTCTTTCTCCCCCACGGGCTCCGTCCGGAAGCGCTTGGAAGGAGGAGCGTGGCTGGAGCCGGCAGTAGATGCCGGCTGCTTGTTCTTCTGGCCCTGGGCCATGAGTTTGTCCACAAACTCAATGCCGGCCTCGGCGCGTAGGGGCGGCACGCGCTCGTGGATCTGTGAGTTGAATATGGCTAAGAAGCAATTCGCAAGAAAGCGATAATGGCAAAGTATAAGAAGCCGGAAAAGAAAATACCTCGAGCACAACCAGCTCCTCGGGGTTTCCGGTGGGCTCCGGCGGGTCCCGGCCAAGGCGCGCAGCCGGGGTCTTCCCCATCTTCAGATCCTTCCAAAAGATGTAGGGATCCGGGTCGAAGGAGTCAAAGGCACGCTTCCGGAGAGGTCCTCGCGGCTCTGCTGGATAGAGGGGAAGCGGTCCCCGGCCTGAAACAAGGTAAAAAGAAGGTTAGCAAAAGCAGAAACTTACCGGCAAAGACAACCCCAAGTTGCGCAATCTCTTACTTCTTGGGTCGGACGGTTAGAGGAACTGAGGGGAAGGAGGCCCCATTCCCAAGTAAAAGGCATAGCAGTTTGACAAATCTGCTTAGCCTTGAGAACAACATCTTTCTTGCTGAGAGCACGGCCGGTGATCTTGGTAGGATCGCCTGGGCCATACATCTCGCTCATCCTATGTGCGCGGCGCTTAAGAGGAAGCACCCGGCGCGATATGAAAGTCCGGATGACATCGTCGGAACAGATGTTGGTCTCCTTCTTCAAAGAGGCCAAGAAGCGCACTACCCGATTGGTTTCGGCATGTTCTGTCCTCGGGTTGTAGCTCCAGGTTGGCTCTGGCTGGGGGCCCCTCTTGGTATGGAGGAAGATTGATGCGATCGGCGCGGCGGTGTTCTTCACGTAGAAGAAAGTTCCTTGCCGTGTGCGGCAAGACTCGAGGCCGGTGAACTTAAGAAAAGTGCTCCCTTGGCGGGAGCCGACGATGCGAGAGCCGCCTTTGCACGGGCGGCTTGGGCTTAGGAATTTCCTTGCCCTGGACGGAGTTGATCCGCAAGTTGAAGAAGCGGGCAAACGTCTCACAAGTGGGACGAATGCCGATGTAAGCCTCCATGAAGGTGGCATAACAAGAGAGATAGAAAATGGCGTTGCCAGGAAGGTGGTGAGGTTGGAGTTCGTAGAAATCTAGGAACTCCCGGAAAAAAGTAGAGGCAGGAAGGCCGAAGCCACGCTCGAAGTGAGCAAGAAAAACAACAAACTCGTCGTCTTCCGGATCCGGTTCGATCTCGTCATCCGGAATCCGACAGGAAACTCCTTCCGGAATCCTTCGAGACCGGTACAGCCAATCAATCTCGAACTCAGTAACGTTGGAGCCCATCCAGGCTCCGCGAGTGGGTGGGGAAGGCTCCTCGCCGGAAGATTGGCTGGAACTGCTAGAGGCTTGGCCAGAGCTGCTGGCCTCTTGGCTACCGGAAGCTTGGCTAAAGCTACCGGATTCTAGGTTGCCGCCGGACTCTTGGGGGTTACCGGATTCCTGCTGGTTGCCGGAATCGGTTTCCATTGGATCTGAGGCCGTAGATTCACCGGGAGAAGGTCTACGGCGCTTAAGAGAAAGGGAAGAAGAGGATGCGGAGGAGGATTCCTCGTCGGACATCGCGAGGGTAGGTGGAGAAACAGAAATCCCAGACTCGAACCCCGCGTGAAGATCTACGAGTAAGAGGAAAACCAAAGAAAAAGGAGCAAATAAGAACACCAAAGGCTCAAGATCTGGAAAGCAAGCGAACGGCGAGTAAAGAGAAATTAGTACCAACCTTGAGCGGCGCGGTCGCTGGGGAAAGAGTTTGCTGGCGGAGAAGCGGGTCTACAGCCGCCGGCGAGCACCGTCGACGGCGAGGCGGAGAAGCTCGCGAAGAAGCACAAATGCGGCAGACGCGAAGAAGTTGCTGCCGAAGATCTCCGCACAGCGAAGTCCGGCGGCGGCACGGCGTGAGTTCGCCGGGCACCGGAGCTCGAACGGGCGACGGCGGACGGAGAGCGGCGGAGGCGCAAAGGCGTGGAGCTCTGTGCGCGAAAGAGAAGAATGCGAAGAAGATGAAGAGGAACGGGCAGTTGCGTTTATATAAGAGAGAGAAAGTGGGCGTGGAACCGCTGGGCCGCGGCGGTTCGCCTCACGGCCCGCGACGGTTCGCGCCTTGGGCCACCACGTGGCGGAGGAATACACGCGCGAAAACAGAGGCCACACGGAGGCGCACGCGGGATCCCGAAGAGGTAGTGGGATCCGCTGCGGTGCATTAAATGCGTGCGCGGGAGTCGAAACGATGTGACAGCGGACAACGGCGCGTCGATTCACAGTGCGCATGTCACTGACAGGCGCGGGGCCCGATATATTCTCGACTTCGCCGAGGAAGGAGTAAAGACACATGGTGCCGGAAAAAAAGAGGTGCCGGAACAAACCTTGCAAAGAGAAGAAAAGGAACAAGGGTAAAGGTGCCGGTACTAAGCTCAAAAGATGAGTGACTAAACCGGTATCTTAAAAAGATGAAAACCTGGCATGGTCTGTAGGATAGAATCCTCCAGACTATACCAGCTTCGGGGACTAATGTTGGGGGGATAACCCCCGGTATGCCAAAGGCATGCCAAACCGGATGGTTTGAGCCATCAAGATACCGGTTTAATGTTCTTACCGGAAGCCTAGTAGGAATCCGGGAGAGCAAGGCTAAGCCGGTATCCCCAAAGGGGTATGCCGGAACCCGGTATAGAAGATACCGGAAAGGAGAGCCTGTCGGCAGGACTGGTCAAAGATTCTCTTCAGAGCAAGAAGACAAGGATGAGCCAAGCAAAGTAACTTTATTCAGAGCCCTGGCGCCAAAGAGAGAGGTGACGTCCAAAGAAGCCGGAGGACATCAGCAGCCCTGATAAAAGAAGGCCCCGGTGTCATCTATGATTAAAGTAGCTTTGTACAGTAGCCTGTTAAAGTAGCTTTGTACAGTAACTCTGTAAAGTAGTTTGTCCAGTCAAAGATGCCATTAGGGTTTCTTGCAGTGTAAGCCACCCTCTCCCCTATATAAGGAGAGGGGGCAGCCCTTCTTCACGAGAGAGCAAGTATGTACGCGCGTGTGTAGGAAGGCAGAGCCTGTAACTTGTGAGAATCTATGAACATGGTGATCTAGAGGGAGTTCTTCCTTGTGTCTTTCTTCTTCAACCTCTGGCCTTGGCCAAGTTCTCGAGGAAACCATCCGGAATCTCTTCCCACCTGATCGCAAACCCTCCCCCGAATCCTCTTGCGTCCATTCGGCCCCAATCTAAGCCATCCTATGGCATCTGCTCGTTCACCACGACGACAAATATGACATAAAGTGTGCATAAAACATGTAGATAACATCAATAATGTGGCATGGAACACAAGAAATTATCGATACGTTGGAGACGTATCAGCATCCCCAAGCTTAGTTCTGCTCGTCCCGAGCAGGTAAAACGATAACAAAGATAATTTCTGGAGTGACATGCCATCATAACCTTGATCATACTATTTGTAAAGCATATGTAGTGAATGCAGCGATCAAAACAATGTATATGACATGAGTAAACAAGTGAATCATATAGCAAAGACTTTTCATGAATAGTACTTCAAGACAAGCATCAATAAGTCTTGCATAAGAGTTAACTCATAAAGCAATAATTCATAGTAAAAGCATTGAAACAACACAAAGGAAGATTAAGTTTCAGCGGTTGCTTTCAACTTGTAACATGTATATCTCATGGATATTGTCGACATAGAGTAATATAATAAGTGCAATATGCAAGTATGTAGGAATCAATGCACAGTTCACACAAGTGTTTGCTTCTTGAGGTGGAGAGAAATAGGTGAACTGACTCAACAATGAAAGTAAAAGAATGGTCCTCCATAGAGGAAAAGCATCGATTGCTATATTTGTGCTAGAGCTTTGATTTTGAAAACATGAAACAATTTTGTCAACGGTAGTAATAAAGCATATGTATCATGTAAATTATATCTTACAAGTTGCAAGCCTCATGCATAGTATACTAATAGTGCCCGCACCTTGTCCTAATTAGCTTGGACTACCGGATCATCGCAATGCACATGTTTTAACCAAGTGTCACAAAGGGGTACCTCTATGCCGCCTGTACAAAGGTCTAAGGAGAAAGCTCGCATTGGATTTCTCGCTATTGATTATTCTCAACTTAGACATCCATACCGGGACAACATAGACAACAGATAATGGACTCCTCTTTTATGCATAAGCATGTAACAACAATTAATAATTTTCTCATATGAGATTGAGGATATTGTCCAAAACTGAAACTTCCACCATGGATCATGGCTTTAGTTAGCGGCCCAATGTTCTTCTCTAACAATATGCATGCTTAACCATAAGGTGGTAGATCTCTCTTACTTAAGACAAGACGAACATGCATAGCAACTCACATGAAATTCAACAAAGAGTAGTTGATGGCGTCCCCAGTGAACATGGTTATCGCACAACAAGCAACTTAATAAGAGATAAAGTGCATAAGTACATATTCAATACCACAATAGTTTTTAAGCTATTTGTCCCATGAGCTATATATTGTAAAGGTGAATGATGGAATTTTAAAGGTAGCACTCAAGCAATTTACTTTGGAATGGCGGAGAAATACCATGTAGTAGGTAGGTATGGTGGACACAAATGGCATAGTGGTTGGCTCAAGGATTTTGGATGCATGAGAAGTATTCCCTCTCGATACAAGGTTTAGGCTAGCAAGGTTATTTGAAACAAACACAAGGATGAACCGGTGCAGCAAAACTCACATAAAAGACATATTGTAAACATTATAAGAATCTACACCGTCTTCCTTGTTGTTCAAACTCAATACTAGAAATTATCTAGACCTTAGAGAGACCAAATATGCAAACCAAATTTTAGCATGCTCTATGTATTTCTTCATTAATGGGTGCAAAGTATATGATGCAAGAGCTTAAACATGAGCACAACAATTGCCAAGTATCACATTATCCAAGACATTATAGCAATTACTACATGTATCATTTTCCAATTCCAACCATATAACAATTTAACGAAGAAGAAACTTCGCCATGAATACTATGAGTAGAAACTAAGGACATACTTGTCCATATGCTACAGCGGAGCGTGTCTCTCTCCCACAAAGTGAATGCTAGGATCCATTTTATTCAAACAAAACAAAAAAAACAAAAACAAACCGATGCTCCAAGCAAAACACATAAGATGTGATGGAATAAAAATATAGTTTCAGGGGAGGAACCTGATAATGTTGTCGATGAAGAAGGGGATGCCTTGGGCATCCCCAAGCTTAGACGCTTGAGTCTTCTTGATATATGCAGGGGCGAACCACCGGGGCATCCCCAACCTTAGATCTTTCACTCTCCTTGATCATGTTGTATCATCTCCCTCTCTTGATCCTTGAAAACTTCCTCCACACCAAACTTAGAACAACTCATTAGAGGGTTAGTGCACAATCAAAATATACATGTTCAGAGGTGACACAATCATTCTTAACACTTCTGGACATTGCATAAAGCTACTGGACATTAATGGATCAAAGAAATTCATCCAACATAGCAAAAGGGGCAATGCGAAATAAAAGGCAGAATCTGTCAAAACAGAACAGTTCGTATTGACGAATTTTATCGAGGGACCAGACTTGCTCAAATGAAAATGCTCAAATTGAATGAAAGTTGCGTACATATCTGAGGATCACTCACGTAAATTGGCATAATTTTCTGAGTTACCTACAGAGAATTTTGCCCAGATTCGTGACAGCAAAGAAATCTATTTCTGTGCAGTAATCCAAATCTAGTATGAACTTTACTATCAACGACTTTACTTGGCACAACAAAACACTAAACTAAGATAAGGAGAGGTTGCTACAGTAGTAAACAACTTCCAAGACACAAAATAAAAACAAAGTACTGTAGTAAAAACATGGGTTGTCTCCCATAAGCGCTTTTCTTTAACGCCTTTCAGCTAGGCGCAGAAAGTGTGTATCAAGTATTATCAAGAGACGAAGTGTCAACATCATAATTTGTTCTAATAATAGAATCAAAAGGTAACTTCATTCTATTTATAGGGAAGTGTTCCATACCTTTCTTGAGAGGAAATTGATATTTTATATTACCTTCCTTCATATCAATGATAGCACCAACAGTTCGAAGAAAAGGTCTTCCCAATATAATGGGACAAGATGCATTGCATTCAATATCCAAGACAACAAAATCAACGGGGACAAGGTTATTGTTAACGGTAATGCGAACATTATCAACTTTCCCCAAAGGTTTCTTTGTAGAATGATCAGCAAGATTAACATCCAAATAACAATTTTTCAGCGGTGGCAAGTCAAGCATATTATAGATTTTCTTAGGCATAACGGAAATACTTGCACCAAGATCACATAAAGCATTACAATCAAAATCTTTAACCTTCATCTTAATGATGGGCTCCCAACCATCCTCTAGCTTTCTAGGAATAGAGGCTTCGCGCTCTAGTTTCTCTTCTCTAGCTTTTATGAGAGCATTTGTAATATGTTGCGTGAAAGCCAAATTTATAGCACTAGCGTTAGGACTTTTAGCAAGTTTTTGTAAGAACTTTATAACTTCAGAGATGTGGCAATCATCAAAATTCAAACCATTATAATCTAAAGCAACGGGATCATCATCCCCAATGTTGGAAAAAATTTCAGCAGTTTTATCACAGGCAGTTTCAGCAGTTTTAGCAATTTCAGGCAGTTTCTCGCGCTTTGCATTAGAAGTGGAAACATTGCTAACACCAGTTCTTTTATTATTAATAGTAGGAGGTGCAGCAACATGTGTAGCATTAGCATTACTAGTGGTGGTAATAGTCCAAACTTTAGCTACATTCTTCTCTTTAGCTAGTTTTTCATTTTCTTCTCTATCCCACCTAGCACACAGTTCAGCCATTAATCTTATATTCTCATTAATTCTAACTTGGATGGCATTTGCTGTAGTAACAATTTAATTTTCAATATCCCTATTAGGCATAACTTTCAATTTCAAAAGATCAACATCAGCAGCAAGACTATCGACTTTAGAAGCAAGTATATCAATTTTCCCAAGCTTTTCTTCAACATATTTGTTAAAAGCAGTTTGTGTACTAATAAATTCTTTAAGCATAGCTTCAAGTCCAGGGGGTGAATTCCTATTATTGTTGTAAGAATTCCCATAAGAATTACCATAGCCGTTGCCATTATTATAAGGATATGGCCTATAGTTGTTACTAGAATTGTTCCGGTAAGCATTGTTGTTGAAATTATTATTTTTAATGAAGTTTACATCAACATGTTCTTCTTGGGAAACCAATGAAGCTAACGGAACATTATTAGGATCAACATTAGACCTACCATTCACAAGAATAGACATAATAGCATCAATCTTATCACTCAAGGAAGAGGTTTCTTCGACAGAATTTACCTTCTTACCTTGTGGAGCTCTTTTCGTGTGCCATTCCGAGTAATTGATCATCATATTATCAAGAAGCTTTGTTGCTTCACCAAGAGTGATGGACATAAAGGTACCTCCAGCAGCTGAATCCAATAAATTCTGCGAAGAAAAATTCAGTCCTGCATAAAAGGTTTGGATGATCATCCAAGTAGTCAGTCCATGGGTTGGGCAATTTTTAACCAGAGATTTCATTCTTTCCCATGCTTGTGCAACATGTTCAGTATCTAATTGTTTAAAATTCATTATGCTACTCCTCAAAGATATAATTTTAGCAGGGGGATAATATCTACCAATAAAAGCATCCTTGCATTTAGTCCATGAATCAATACTATTCTTAGGCAGAGATAGCAACCAATCTTTAGCTCTTCCTCTTAATGAGAAAGGTAACAATTTTAATTTTATAATGTCACCATCTACATCTTTATATTTTTGCATTTCACACAATTCAACAAAATTATTAAGATGGGCAGCAGCATCATCAGAACTAACACCAGAAAATTGCTCTCGCATAACAAGATTCAGTAAAGCAGGTTTAATTTCAAAGAATTCTGCTGTAGTAGCAGGTGGAGCAATAGGTGTGCATAGGAAATCATTATTATTTGTGGTTGTGAAGTCACACAACTTAGTGTTTTCAGGAGTGGCCATTTTAGCAGTAGTAAATAAAGCAAACTAGATAAAGTAAATGCAAGTAACTAATTTTTTTTTGTATTTTTGATATAGCAAACAAGATAGCAAATAAAGTAAAACTAGCAACTAATTTTTTTGTATTTTGATTTAGTGAAGCAAACAAAGTAGTAAATAAAACTAAGCAAGACAAAAACAAAGTAAAGAGATTGGGAAGTGGAGACTCCCCTTGCAGCGTGTCTTGATCTCCCCGGCAACGGCGCCAGAAATTTGCTGCTGGCGTGCAGTTGACGTGGGAGATAGAAATCTTTGTGGTGTAACTTTTCTTCAGGTCCCCGGCAACGGCGCCAGAAATTTGCTTGATGCTGTGGTTGACACATCCGTTGGGAACCCCAAGAGGAAGGTGTGATGCGCACAGCGGCAAGTTTCCCTCAGTAAGAAACCAATGTTTAATCGAACCAGTAGGAGTCAAGAAGCACGTTGAAGGTTGATGGCGGCGGGATGTAGTGCGGCGCAACACCAGAGATTCCGGCGCCAACGTGGAACCTGCACAACACAACCAAAGTACTTTGCCCCAACGAAACAGTGAGGTTGTCAATCTCACCGGCTTGCTGTAACAAAGGATTAACCGTATTGTGTGGAAGATGATTGTTTGCAGAAAACAGTAAAACAAAGTATTACGATGGGATTGTATTTCAGTATAGAGAATTGGACCGGGGTCCACAGTTCACTAGAGGTGTCTCTCCCATAAGATAAACAGCATGTTGGGTGAACAAATTACAGTTGGGCAATTGACAAATAAAGAGGGCATGACCATGCACATACATATTATGATGAGTATAGTGAGATTTAATTGGGCATTACGACAAAGTACATAGACCGCTATCCAGCATGCATCTATGCCTAAAAAGTCCACCTTCAGGTTATCATCCGAACCCCCTCCAGTATTAAGTTGCTAACAACAGACAATTGCATTAAGTATTGCGCGTAATGTAATCAGTAACTACATCCTTGAACATAGCACCAATGTTTTATCCCTAGTGGCAACAGCACATCCATAATCTTAGAGATTTCTGTCACTTCCCCAGATTCACGGAGACATGAACCCACTATCGAGCATAAATACTCCCTCTTGGAGTTACAAGCATCTACTTGGCCAGAGCATCTACTAGTAACGGAGAGCATGCAAGATCATAAATAACACATAGACAAACTTTGATAATAAACATAACAAGTATTCTCTATTCATCGGATCCCAACAAACGCAACATATAGAATTACAGATAGATGATCTTGATCATGTTAGCAAGCTCACAAGATCCGACAATTAAGCACAATGGGGAGAAGACAACCATCTAGCTACTGCTATGGACCCATAGTCTAGGGGTAGACTACTCACACATCACTCCGGAGGCGACCATGGCGGCGTAGAGTCCTCCGGGAGATGATTCCCCTCTCCGACAGGGTGCCGGAGGCGATCTCCTGAATCCCCCGAGATGGGATTGGCGGCGGCGGCGTCTCAGTAAGGTTTTCCGTATCGTGGCTCTCGGTACTGGGGGTTTCGCGACGGAGGCTTTAAGTAGGCGGAAGGGCAGGTCAGGGGGCGACACGAGGGGCCCACACCATAGGGCCGCGCGGCCAGGGCAGGGGCCGCGCCGCCCTAGGGTTTGGCCGCCTCGTGGCCCCACTTCGTCTCCTCTTCGGTCTTCTGGAAGCTTCGTGGCAAAATAGGACCCTGGGCGTTGATTTCGTCCAATTCCGAGAATATTTCGTTACTAGGATTTCTGAAACCAAAAACAGCAGAAAACAGCAACTGGCACTTCGGCATCTTGTTAATAGGTTAGTTCCAGAAAATGCACGAATATGACATAAAGTGTGCATAAAACATGTAGATAACATCAATAATGTGGCATGGAACACAAGAAATTATCGATACGTTGGAGACGTATCACCAGGGCAGTCAGCACTTATCTTACCAGCAGTGATCGCAGGGTTCGATGTATCTCGAGTATTCATAGATGGATGCAGCAGTCTAAACCTTATGTATGCAGATACACTAAGGAAGATGAACATATACCTGGCAAACTTAAAACCAACTGATACATGTTTCCATGGAATCACGCCAGAGAAGCCAAGTTATCCGCTGGGGAAGATCAATCTCGACGTTCAGTTTGGAACCCGAGAAAATTATAGGATAGAAAGGCTGGAGTTCGAAGTTTTGGATTTCCCGTCGCAATATCACGCCTTGTTGGGACGACTAGCGTATGCCAGGTTTATGGCGGTACCACACTACACGTACTTGTTGTGGAGGTTACCTGGACCTAAGGGACCAATTACAGTCAAAGGAAGTTTTGCATTAGCTAATAAATGCGACAAGGATTTTCATCGACTGTGAGAAACGTTCGGGATGCAAGCAGAATATATGGCGTCAAGGCTAACAACTAATTATGATGTGTTGCCAGATGTAGGAAGGCCACTTAGGGAGCCAACCTTTAACACTACCAAGGATTCCAAGGAGGTGCAGATTCACCCGACAGATCCAAAGAAAACGACGTCCATCGCAACAAACATGGACCTTGCATAGGAAAGCGCGCTCGTCGAGTTCCTTCGTGAGCACTGGAAAATCTTCGCATGGTGTCCAGCTGACATGCCAGGAGTACCCAGGGAACTTGCCGAGCACCACCTAAATGTGGATCCAATAGCGAGACCAATCAAACAACCTTTGCGGCGTTTTTCGGAACCAAACCGCAAAGCCATGCCGTCAGAGATTGATCGACTCAGAGAAGCATGTTTTATCAAAGAACTACATACAGAGGCCACATGGGTAGCCAACCCAGTTTTGGTCCCGAAGAAAAACACGAAAGTCCTTCGCATGTGTGTCGACTTTACGTGTCTCAATAAACACTGCCCAAAGGATCACTTTCCCCTCCCAAGGATCGATCAAATTATCGACTCCACGGCAGGATGTGAACGTCTTTCCTTCCTGGACGCATATTCTGGTTATAACCAGATCAGATTAAAAGAAGACGATGAGGTCAAGACAGCGTTCATAACACCTTATGGCATGTTTTGCTACAAAACAATGCCTTTTGGTTTAAAAAATGCGGGAGCAACATATCAGCGGATGATGCAGAAGTGTCTTGCAACACATATTGGCAAAAATGTACAAGTATACATTGACGACGTCGTCATAACAACAAAGAAGGGGTCAACATTGATCAAGGATCTAAAGGAAACTTTTGACAATCTCGACAAGTTTTGTCTCAAGCTGAACCCGACAAAGTGTTCTTTCGGCATCCCTGCTGGAGAACTTCTCGGGTTCCTAGTTTCAGCAAGAGGAATCGAAGCCAATCCAGAAAAAATTCAAGCTATCGTAACAATGAGGAAGCCAACAAA
The DNA here is from genome assembly GCF_019359855.2 of Lolium perenne. Lineage (NCBI taxonomy): Eukaryota > Viridiplantae > Streptophyta > Magnoliopsida > Poales > Poaceae > Lolium > Lolium perenne. The sequence goes on along the minus strand of NC_067246.2, from coordinate 184,654,026 downwards.
GTTGAAAGAAATACAACAACTGACTGGGCGAGTCGCAGCTTTGAGCAGATTCGTCGCCAGACTAGGAGAAAAGACGTTACTGTTCTACGCTCTGATCAAGCAAGGAGAGAAGTTTCTGTGGAACGAAAAGGCAGACAGAGCTTTCGAGGATCTCAAACGCACAATTTCGATACCACCAATCTTGGTGGCGCCTAAGGAGAAGGAACCCCTCTTGTTATACATTGCAGCTACACCTCAGGTGGTCAGCACCGCACTCGTAGTCGAAAGAGAGGAAGAAGGAAAACTCCATGGAGTGCAGAGGCCAGTATATTTCATCAGTGAAGTTTTATCGCCTTCAAAACAGCGCTATCCGCAGTACCAGAAGCTAGCATATGGAGTGTTTACAACCGCAAGGAAATTACGGTACTATTTTTCGGCGCACCCGATAATAGTGGTCAATGAGGCTCCTTTATCCAATATACTAAACAATCCAGAGGCTACGGGTCGTGTCTCCCTGTGGGGAATAGAGCTTTCCCCTTGGGACATCAGGTATGAAAAAAGAAAAGCAATAAAGTCGCAAATTTTACCAGACTTCATCGCAGAGTTGATGGAGCTACAAAATATGGGACCGCTGGATTTATCAAGAACCTGGACTATGAACTTCGACGGGTCCAAGAGATTAGAGGGAGCTGGAGCAGGCGTGATACTAATATCACCTGAAGGCGACAAATTAAAGTATGTCTAACGGATGACGTTTCCAAACGCGTCTAACAATGAGGCAGAATATGAAGCTCTTATACACGGGATGAAGATGGCGAAGGCTTGTGGCGCAACTCGACTAAAAATATTCGGCGACTCACAATTAGTGGCTCAGCAGGTCATGAATCAATGTGATGCACTCAATGATAGTATGATAGCATACAAGGAAGTTTATAACGAGCTAGAGAAACTGTTTGATGGATGCGAGGTAAATCACATCAGCAGGCTGAGCAATGATGAAGCCGATGTTCTTGCAAACATTGGGTCGTAGTGTCTCGCGATTCCACCAGGCGTGTTCTGGGAAGAGATAGCCGAGAGATCTGCAAAGCCGAAGAAAGCACAGAAGACGAAGAAGGATGAGAAACCCTCGGGGACTAAAATAGCAGCACTGGAAGAAGAAGAGGAACATTACCTAGTAATGATGGTACAGATTCCATGGATGCAAGCATACATATCATACATCCTAAGAAAAGAAATACCCGACGATCCAGTTGAAGCAAGGCGAGTTATCAGACGTTCTAAAGCCTTTAATGTGGTCAAAGGGGAGTTGTACAAATGAAGTATTTCGGGAGAGTTACAAAGATGCGTCACACCCGAAGAAGGAAGGCTAATTCTGAAGGATTTACACGAAGGAATATGTGGTCATCACGCAAGCAGTCGAGCTATAGAAGCCAAGGTTTTCAGAGCAGGATTCTATTGGTTGACAGCAATCGAGGATGCGAAAGAAATAGTTCGTACTTGCGATGCGTGCTAGAGATTTGCCACAAAACCTCATTCTCCGGCAGCAGAATTGATGCCAATACCGCTGTCTTGGCCCTTTGCTCAGTGGGGTCTCGATATGGTGGGAAAATTACACAAAGCCTCGCCAGGAGGATACGAGTATATGCTTGTCGCTGTCAACAAATTCACCAAGTGGATAGAAGCAAAGCCGGTAAATTCACCAGATGGAGCGTCTGCAATCAAGTTCGTGAAAAATATCGTCTTTCGGTTTGGAGTACCTCATAGCATCGTCACGGATAATGGCAGTAATTTCACATCCAAGGAATTCAAGGCATATTGTGCAGGGGTAGGCATCATACTACACTTTGCATCAGTTGCGCACCCGCAAACCAATGGTCAAGTCGAGAAAGCCAATGGTATCATCTCCAATGGTATCAAGAAGCACCTGCTAGCACCACTAGAAAAAGCTCGACATACTTGGCCAGAGGAGTTGCCCAGTGTGTTATGGAGTATTCGAACAACACCAAATACAGCGACACAGGAAACCCCGTTTTTTCTGGTCCATGGAGCTGAGGCAGTACTGCCGATAGAAATAGAGCATGATTCTCCGAGAGTAACTGAGTATGACGAAGAAGCTTCAAGAAAAGAATTAGAGGATGATGTCGACGCACTTGATGAAGCTCGAGATGAAGTGTTATCACGGGTCACTAAGTACCAGCAAGACTTGAAAAACTACCACAGTCGACGTTTGCGACCAAGATCCTTTCAGGTAGGCGACCTGGTTCTTCGGCTCAGACAAAAAAGCCACGAGAAACTCGAACCACCATGGCTTGGCCCTTACATCATCACAGAAGTAATCGAAGGAGGGGCATACAGGATAAAGGACAAGAAGACAGGGGTTGCCGAGCCAAATCCCTGGAATGTGGCGTAGCTCAGGCGTTTTTACGCTTGAAGTCGAAATATAGTCCTCCTCGTAAACATACAATGTACTGAAACGCCCGCGAGTTTTCAGACGCACTCTTTTCCTTTCAGGGCACCGAGTGGGGCTGAAAGGTTTTTAATGAGGCGGGCTCGCGGTGCTGTAATATAGTAAAAGATATTGGTGATATACATCTTTTTTCATCAACAGGCTTGGGGGCTCATAAATCGCGGCAACAATATATATATACGAACTCCCGCAAAAATAGTAAATTCACCATGGCGTAAAAAAATAGCTCAAGCACCGGCCAACAAAAGGCTCGGGGGCTTTGCAATATAGATTATATTTTACAATACACACAACCTCATCATCGAGAAAAATTCGACAAGGAAAAATATATATATGAACTCCCGCAATATAGTAAAACTCAGTTGCTACCTAGTATATCATCTATGTTTACACCTTCGTTGTTTGCAGCAATAGTTCTATGTTCAGCATAGCTACCTTTTACAAAGAATTTTGCATCCATCCGAAGCAGTTCGTCCATCATCTCTTCGGCTACAGGGGTTACAGTGTCGTTGGTTTTATCAATGTTCCTCTTCCGCTTCGCCTGTTTGGCTAGACACTTGGTGACAATTCGAGTCAGGTCTAGCTTCGGGTAGCAGATCTGTATCATAATCATGGCGAACCTTGCCCCCGCAGATAGTTGAGCCCGCACAAATTTATGAATACGAGGGGCATCTCAGAATTTCTCCATCGGAGCAGGAAGCGTTTCTGGTATTTTATTGCGTGGAAACATAGTACTATAGACTAAAGAAAAGGTTCTTGTGCAGAAGTCGAGAAAATCGCGAACCTGACTCGCGCGATCTTGAAATCTGACAATTTGGCGAGTACGCTCAGGAGTAACCCAGAAATTGGAACCATGCTGAAGGGCAAGCCTGAGAAGCGCATTGGTTCGGGCTTCAACACGTTGATCTTCGGCAGCAGTATCCAAAAAAGAACCTGTTTCAGTGAAAGCATCAGCAAGGAATAAAGGATAGTAAGAGTAAAATAAAGTATGACCAAGTTTACAAAGTGTACCCGTTATATCCAGGATGGAGTCGTTCATCAGTCGAAGCATATAATTTTCTCGAGAAGCAGCTTCGGCAGCCTCAGCAACCGCAGCATCCTTCAAAGCTATGGCTTCTCGAGCTTGTTGAACAGCAAGTTTTTCCTTGTCCGGAGATCTTCGAGATTGTTCCATCATAACGAGCGCTTGCTTCTTCATCAACTGCAATTGTTGACGGAGTTCGTCCAAGTCTTCATTTTGTGCAGCACTCGAGGAACCTCCAATACACTCGACAGCAGAGGACTTTTTTGAACAAGATGTAGCAGGCAACGCAGTCGAGGAATGAGGCCCAGTGGTATAGTTGTCAAAAATCAACTGAAGAGAAATATTTCGATATCAATAACTCGACAACATAGCTTTTCATTAATAAGGGCAGATATTTACATGGCTATTACGAAAGAAGGTTCCTAGTGAACTGATGGAACAGTTGTCGCCAAAAGCTACTATGGCGACAGCATCAAAAGAGACAACAAAAAAGAGACAAGGTGGTCTACTTGACCTCCGGCTTCGATGAGCTAGGAGCTGGAGTTGGTTTGCATCCGAGGAAGGCGAGGATTTTCTTCGAGTTTGGTTTGGCAGCCTTAATCAAAGACTGCCACCTCTTCGTCTCCATCTTCTGCACATCGCCAACTTTCGCCCAGTCAATAGTTTGTTGGCTGTCAGCAACCAAGGCGATGGTGCCTTCAACACCAATCTTCAAGCCTTCTTGTCGGAGATTGAGCCCAAGATCTTCTTGCGAATTGAAGCACGCGGAGAGAGCAGTAAAAGTCTCGGGTTCTTCTTTCTTCACGAAGAAGTATGGAAAAAGCTTCGACAGGCCTGCTTTAGCATCAGCAAGGCCTTGGCGTGCCTCATATCCATGAATCTCAAGGAGGGAGAGCGCGTCGAGGAGGCGATCGCCTTTAGGATTTTCTAGATCAAAATCCTTATGCGTTTTCCCTAAACAAGCAAAACAAAGGTTGTCAAAAAAGCGCGCCAGGGAAAATATGATGACCCAAAGAAATAACAATGATTCAAGTACTTACTAAGAAAACGTCGGCTCTGCGATTCCAAGCGACTGAGGATTTATTGTTCACGAGCAGACTGCTGACTTATGTTTTCACTCAAAGAAGTTTCCGCGTCGTGAAGTCTTTTTCGAAGATCTTCGACAGCGGCAACATCTGACTCAGCTTTCTTGCGAGCTTTTTCGCTTTGCTCCAACTTGGTGGCAAGAGCATCAGCACGTTTGTTAGCTTCCGCAAGATTGTCTGGCAAAACAAACAACAGTAAAGTGTCATGACAAAATAATGAAGGAGTTTTATTCAGCAGAAGAAGCAGGAAAAAATAGTACCTTCAAGCTTCTTGGCATGGTCACGGTACCGATAAATTGCGTACCGAGACGGATAAATTCCTTCATCAACGGCTGAAGAGAAAACCAAAGAAAAGAGAAATCAATATAGGAAGCGAACGTTCGACAGCACCAAGTAAAAACCAAAAGGGAGTCGAAAGCACATAAATGTTTGGAACGTAAAAAAGAAGAGAGGAGAAAACTTACATCATCCATGGAAGGAGTCGTGGAGCCACCAATTAATAGGGTAGGCTTCTTGACTGGCTCAACCCTAGTTCTCTTTGGTGAAGAGGCACGGGGGCTCGCAACTAGAGTTGGCTGCTCGATGTCTTGCTGAGGAGGCGAGGTTTCATCCCCATCAGGTTGAGCTTTAGAGACCACTAAAGTACGAGACGTGCTGGTTCGAGCAGTCGCGTCAATAGGTGGATTCTCATCCTCGTCACCACTACAATAAATAGGCGACAGTGTAAGAAACAACATAGACAAAATATCGAGAGCAAGCAACACAGATTAATAAGAACTTACGAGCTGACGAGGGCATCATCATAAGGATTGAAAGTTGTCCCTTCTTCATCGGGAACAACTTCTTCGGCAAGAGGTGCGCCGGCTTTTGAGGTGCCGGAATCGGCAACTTCGTCCCTTTTCCTCTTGTTCCTCGGAGAAACAGCTGAGGGGAGGGAGTGTGTCGATGCGATGGCCTCAGATTCAACTTCTTTTTCAGAGGAAGCCGTGGGTTTGTGAGATACCGCGACTTCGCTCTCAGGATGAGGAGGAACATGGGTGTCCTCGATGATGATTGCGCGCTCTTCGACGTCTCCACCTTCGGGAAGGGGAGGAAGAGGTGATGCAGTTTTGTGGTTCTAGACAAGATAAGAAAGTATCGACAGGAATTTATATCAATAGCAGCAGTCGAAGAAAATAGCAGTAAAAAAGAGAGAGTTAACGAACAAGCAGAACGATAAAAATAGAATACCTGGGGGGGCGCGTTGGTGGCGCTATATGGTGTCACGCGGCAAGATGACGGGACGGTGTCTTTCTTGCTAAGCGACGAGATTTTTCGGACAAGTTTTTCTAAGTCCTTGACCGGTAAATCTATCGACATGCGATCCACATCCTTGTCGCCAGCATACATCCAAAGGGGGTTTTTGCGAGCTTGCAAAGGCTGCACCCTAATCCTAAGGAAATATGCCGTGATTTGGATACCCGACAATTCTTGTCCACGGGTATTTTGAAGCTCGTGGATGCGTTTCATCAGCGCCTCTGTCGCCGATTTTTCTTCATCGCTAACCTCTGCATCCCAGGATCGGCGGCGACAGATTTTTTCGTTGGCATCAAAAGGGGGAATGTTGTGTTCCAGCGAGTCGTGGCTTTCCTCGTGGACATACAACCATTTTTTGCGCCACCCTTGAACTGAGTCAGGGAATTTGATGTCAAAATACTCGACATCAGGGCGGACGCAGATAACAACGCCGCCTATGTTATAGGCGACGTTGGGGGAGCCATTACGGCGGACGAGGAAAATGCGCTTCCATAAAGCCCAGTTAGGCTGGACTCCAAGGAAAGATTCGCAAAGAGTGATGAATATCGAGATATGGAGGATGGAGTTGGGAGTAAGATGGTGAAGTTGCAATCCATACACAAACAGCAACCCACGCAAAAAATCGTGAATGGGGGAAGAAAGGCCGCGGATGAGGTGGTCAACGAAACTGACCCGGTACTCGATAGGAGGTGATGGATAGCTCTCCTCGCTGGGGAAGCGCAGCGAGTCTTTCTTCTTGCTGAGCCCAAGCTTCTTCATCAAGTTCATATCTTGGGCGAAGATCTTGGATCTCTCCCACTCCGTGCTCCCCAGATCCGCTGTCGCCATCTTTGCTTCGGGGGTGCTGTGCCTTGAAAGTCTTGGCCGCGGCGGCATCAACAACGGCATGGAGAAAGTGGAGCAGTACGCACGCGCTAGAATTTGGCTGGTTGCAATGGAGATCGGAGCAGAGGAGGTATGAGCAATGGTGCGGCAAAGGGGAATAAGCGAGGAAGAAGGCGAGTATTTATAGTAGGATTAGTCAGAACGCCGCACCGTTGGATGCTCTCCAAATAGACTTGATGCTTTACATGTGGAACTAAGGGTAAAATGGTACTTTTACCATGATGGAACTGGACAGGCGCTACAGCGCGCAGGGCAGGAAAAGCGGAGGATGTGTGTACCCCACTTGCGTAACGTGTCAACAGGTCGCAGGTTTTGGGCCCGCAGGTCAGTGAACGGACAGCTCTCGCGTCTTCCCGATACGGTTATCGTGGCTATTGTCAGTAATGATGTCACCTTGCCAAGGAAAAATCTCGGCTGAGAAGATTAATGAAATTGGCGGCAGAAAAAAGACTATTGATTATTTCGAGAGTCTTTGATCAAATACAAGTTTTTGATCAAATGCTCGGGGGCTACTTTCGAAAAAAGAAAAAAAACTTATGTATGAAAAAATAGAAATGGCGAGAGCCTATGATCAAAAGCAAGCATTTGTTCATAGCCTCGGGGGCTACTCCCATCGGGAGCGCTAGCCGCGCACCCGATAGATATGAAAAGATCGAGAAAGAATGACAATATAGCGACATAAGGCGTTACAGTATTGAGCCTACAACCAAGGACAAGTCCTTGGCTGTAGACTCGGGGGCTACTCCCATCGGGAACGATGTTTGCGTGCCCGATGAAATTATAAAAAGAAGTGAGCATACAAACAACTCTACATATACTCCCATCGGGAAGGCAAGATAAGTCATCCGTTGACTCAATAAATGTGCTATTCTAATAGCCGAAAAAGCACTCGACAATATATTCTCAGAGCGCCAAAGTCGCGAATAATCTCTGAATGCCGCAAAACTCTGCGAAGGTAAGACCCCAGATCCGTTCTGAGCGGTGTGGCACCGTCTCTGACGTCGGTTTGCTACTTTTTTCCGTATCAACAGATACGAAGAAAAATCCTAACGGATGCGTTAGGTACCCGATAAAACATGACGGGGACTCGAAAGATGGTAAGACCTTAAGCGGCACCTGTCGAAGTTAACACCAGTATCCTGAGATCATGTACAGGGACGTGATCTTGAAGTAGGTTTTTGCGGATTGCCACTAGAGCAGTTACCTAGTACCTGACCCGTCAGATGAACTAGCCCCAACTACCATTATCCCTGTGCAATATATAATTGCGTATCCAAAGATATGTGATAAATTCGACAGAGTTATTGGATGATTATAAAGTTCGAGATTTTCCCTGATTCTGCGATTCAAGTAAAATCTCGGGGGCTACTGACATAGGCACCCCCAATGGGCCTGCCAAAGATGGTACCCGGGGTTTACCGAAGGCCCACGAGTCGAAGAATATGAAGTTTGGGAGCCCAAGTTATGTTAAGGAAAGTTAGAGTTGTATTAGGAAATATAGACTTGTAATTTTACGGGACGGGTTAGAAACCCTCCCGGACTCTGTAACTTGTGTGCTATGAATCCCTCGACTCTGCCTCCTATATAAAGGGGAGTCGAGGGACAAAGAGAGGATCGATTCATTGTTTCACACAACCCTAGTTTTCATATCGTCGAGCACTTTTCGGCTGAAACCTTCGAGATCTACTTGCCTTCTACTTCCGACGAAAACCCTAGTCTACAATATGTAGGCATTGATAAGTTAATCCCTTGTCACTCATCACCTCGCAAAACAATAAATATAAACACAATAGCCACTGAAATTCTCGGGGGCTAGAGGAAATAAAAATATACACCATCTGTACATACGATTCGCGTCAATATACATACAACTCAAGCAACATACAGATTTGTTAAAATATAGCAGAAGGATTGGAAACCAATATTAAGCTATCAATATTTATTCTGTTGGCTTCGGTAGGAACATCCAAGGCGTCAGCATAATGGTGTTCTCGAAAAAAGTCAGCATCCATCCGCAAAAGATCGTCAATCATATCTTCAGCTGTGGGAGTTATCTTTTCATTGATCCTGTCGATGTACTGCCTTTTCTCCCTCACTTTGGCATGGCAAATACTGACAATGTTCTTCAGGCTTAACTTCGGGTAGCAAATCTTCAGCACAATTAAGGCAAACCTGGCGCCAGCTACCAGTTGAACCTTCACAAAATTGTGGATCTGCTCTGCACTTTTGAATTTATCCATCAACTGGGGAAGACCCGCAGGCTGTGGGTTTCGGGGAAACATCGCCTTACATATCATGGCCAAAATGTTGGCGCAGGAATGCAGGAAGCCTCTGACCTGTGAAGCGCGATCTTGGAACCGTACAATTTGGGGGCTACGGGCCATGTCCGTTCAAAAGGTGCTGTCACTTTGTTGGGAAAGCCGAAAAAGGACCTCGACCCGAGCTTTTACACGTTGATCTTCAGCATCGGCATCGATAAAAGAACCTGCAGGGAAATAAGGAAATTGGCGCAAGAACAAGAGAGAAGACGAAGAAAAAGAGAAACCATGGACACGTACCCGACATATCCTGACAAGCGTCGGTCGTAAGATCAAGCATATAATTTTCGCGTTCGGATGCACGCGAAGCTTTGGCAATGGCGTCGTCTTTTAACTTCAGATCTTCTTGCGCTTGTTGGAGAGCAGCCCGTTCACGTTCCGAAGATTTTCGCGACTGCTCCATCACAACAAGTGTTTGCTTCTTCATCAATTGAAGTTGTTGTCGCAGTTCATTCAACTCCCGCAAATGATCGGCACTCGAAGAATCTTCAACAGAATCATCAATGGATGTTTTCCTCGAGTGGGAAGTAGCAGGCAAAGCATCCGAGAAACCAGGTGCCGCAGTATAGTTGTCAAAAACCAACTGGAAAGAAAATCTCGACATCAATCAATTTGCAAAATAGCATTTCATTAATCATTGGGATATCTACATGTTCATTACAAAAGTTGGCTCCTAGTGAAACAATGGTAGGCTGTCGCAAGCCACTACTAAGGCGATAACATCAAAAGAAGAAGAAAAAGGAAAAAACAACAGAGACAGGATTGTCTACTTGACCTCCGGCTTGGCGGTACTGGAGGAAGCAGCTGGTTTGTATCCGAGGAAGGAGAGGATCTTCTTGGAGTGTGGCTTGGCAGCCTTAATCAAGGACTTCCACTTTTCCTTATTTATCCCCTTCGTTTCACCAGTTTTCACCCTGTCGACGTTCTGTTGGCTCTCGACAACCAGGGCTATCGTGCCTCCAACTCCAATCTTCAAACTCTCTTGCCGAAAAGTCAGCGCAAGATCCTCTTCAGGAATGAAGTACTTTGTAAGGTCGGAGAAGGTTTCTAGTAGTTTTTGCTTTGGGAAGAAGTAGGGGAAGAGGCGCGTAAAGGCGGTTCACGCATCGACAATAGTGCGGTGCGCTAGATTCCCATGAATTTCCAGGAGAGAGAGGGCGTCGAGAAGATGATCCCCTTCAGGCTCCTGAAGTTCAAAATCTTGACCCATTTTTTCTGCTGAAGCAAAAGTTCGGGTTATCAACAAGTATGAGGAGAGCTAATCTTAGAAGAGACCCGAGTAAAGTGATTTTGCAACTTACTGACAAAAAGCCGATTTTGCGACTCCAAACGATGAATGATATCTTCTTCACGGGCTATCTGTTGAGTTATCTTCTCGCTTAAGGCAGTTTCAGCTTCGTGGAGTTTCTTTCGAAGATCTCCAATAGAGGCAGCTTCAGCCTTCTTACGAGCCTTTTCACTTTGCTCCAGCTTGACAGCGAGATCATCGACACGCTTGTTAGCCTTGGCGAGAGCCTCTAGCGGAAAGAAACAAAACAGAAGTCAAGATAAAGATGGCAATATAGTTTACTCGATGAAAAACAAGATAGCTTATTCACATGACGGTGTACCTTTCAAACCATTGACAGTGTCACGGTACCCAATAAATTGAGTGCCGAGACTGATGAAGTGTTGCATCAGAGGCCGTAGAAAGAAAGACGACAGAAAAGGTTCAGAGTGGCAAAAACTTGACAAAGAATACCAAAAAGCTGCAAGGATCCTTACATCATCCAAGGGAGGTGCCGCGAAACTCCCGGCCAAGTTGTGTTCCTCGCCAAGCTCAATCCTCGCTTTCTTTGGTGAGGGGGCTCGGGGGCTGGCGACAGGAGTCGATTTTTCCAAATCTTAATGAGGAAGAGGAGAGGTTTCCTCCGTTACTCGGTGAGCTTGCGAGAGAACCAAAGTTTGCGACGTGCTCGTCGGAGCAGTCACATTGGTGGCTGGTTCTTCTTCTTCCTCGCCACTACTCGCAAAGATATAATGAGAACATGTACAAGTGATGTCTACTTCCCCCTCCTTTTCCTGTAGACAGTGTTGGGCCTCCAAGAGCAGAGGTTTGTAGAACAGCAGCAAGTTTTCCCTTAAGTGGATCACCCAAGGTTTATCGAACTCGGGGAGGAAGAGGTCAAAGATATCCCTCTCATGCAACCCTGCAACCACAAAACAAGAAGTCTCTTGTGTCCCCAACACACCTAATAGGTGCACTAGTTCGGCGAAGAGATAGTGAAATACAGGTGGTATAAATAAGTATGAGCAGTAGCAACGGTGCCAGAAAATAGCTTGCTGGCGTGTAGTTGATGGTGGTAGTATTGCAGCAGTAGTAACGCAGTAAAACAGTAAACAAGCAGCGATAGCAGTATTTAGGAACAAGGCCTAGGGATTAGACTTTCACTAGTGGACACTCTCAACATTGATCACATAACAGAATAGATAAATGCATACTCTACATTCTTGTTGGATGATGAACACATTGCGTAGGATTACACGAACCCTCAATGCCGGAGTTAACAAGCTCCACAATTAATGTTCATATTTTAGTAACCTTATAGTGTAAGATAGATCAAAAGACTAAACCAAGTACTAACATAGCATGCACACTGTCACCTTCATGCATATGTAGGAGGAATAGATCACATCAATACTATCATAGCAATAATTAACTTCATAATCTACAAGAGATCATAATCATAGCATAAACCAAGTACTAACACGGATGCACACACTGTCACCATTACATCGTGCAGGAGGAATAGACTACTTTAATAACATTGCTAGAGTAGCACATAGATAAATTGTGATACAAATACATTGCAATCATAAAGAGATATAAATAAGCACCTCACTATGCCATTCATCAGTGAATAAGTATTCTGTGAAATATAGCCTAAGAGACCCACACGGTGCACACACTGTCACCTTTACACACGTGGGACAAGGAGTCTCCGGAGATCACATAAGTAAAACTCACTTGACTAGCATAATGACATCTAGATTACAAGCATCATCATATGAATCTCAATCATGTAAGGCAGCTCATGAGATTATTGTATTGAAGTACATAGGAGAGAGATGAACCACATAGCTACCGGTACTGCCCCGAGCCTCGATGGAGAACTACTCCCTCCTCATGGGAGCAGCAGCGGTGATGAAGATGGCGGTGGAGATGGCAGCGGTGTCGATGGAGAAGCCTTCCGGGGGCACTTTCCCGCTCCGGCAGCGTGCCGGAACAGAGACTCATGTCCCCCAGATCTTGGCCTCGCGATGGCGGCGGCTCTGGAAGGTTTCTGTGGTTTTCGTCCCACGTATCAGGGTTTTCGATCCAGGGGCATTATATAGGCGAAGAGGCGGCGCAGGAGGGCTTCTGGGGGGCCCACACTATAGGACGGCGCGGCCCCCCCTCTGGCCGCGCCGGCCTGTGGTCTGGGGGCCCAGTGCCCCCCTCTGGTCCTTCCCGGGTGTTCTGGATGCTTCCGGTGAAAATAGGAACTTGGGCGTTGATTTCGTCCGATTCCGAGAATATTTCGTTACTAGGATTTCTGAAACCAAAAACAGCAGAAAACAGGAACTGGCACTTCGGCATCTTGTTAATAGGTTAGTTCCAGAAAATGCACGAATATGACATAAAGTATGCATAAAACATGTAGATAACATCAATAATGTGGCATGGAACATAAGAAATTATCGATACGTTGGAGACGTATCAGCATCCCCAAGCTTAGTTCTGCTCGTCCCGAGCAGGTAAAACGATAACACAGATAATTTCTGGAGTGACATGCCATCATAACCTTGATCATACTATTTGTAAAGCATATGTAGTGAATGCAGCGATCAAAACAATGTATATGACATGAGTAAACAAGTGAATCATAAAGCAAAGACTTTTCATGAATAGCACTTCAAGACAAGCATCAATAAGTCTTGCATAAGAGTTAACTCATAAAGCAATAATTCATAGTAAAGGCATTGAAGCAACACAAAGGAAGATTAAGTTTCAGCGGTCGCTTTCAACTTGTAACATGTATATCTCATGAATATTGTCAACATAGAGTAATATAATAAGTGCAATAAGCAAATATGTAGGAATCAATGCACAGTTCACACAAGTGTTTGCTTCTTGAGATGGAGAGAAATGGGTAAACTGACTCAACAATGAAAGTAAAAGAATGGTCCTCCATAGAGGAAAGCATCGATTGCTATATTTGTGCTAGAGCTTTTATTTTGAAAACATAAAGAGAGCATAAAAAATAAAGTTTTGAGAGGTGTATGTTGTTGTCAACGAATGGTAGCGGGTACTCTAACCCCCTTGCCAGGCAAACCTTCAAAGAGCGGCTCCCATTTTGTTTTATTTTGGGTGGCACTCCTTCCAACCTTTCTTTCACAAACCATGGCTAACCGAATCCTCGGGTGCCTGCCAACAATCTCATACCATGAAGGAGTGCCTTTTTATTTTAGTTTTATTATGATGACACTCCTCCCAACCTTTGCTTACACAAGCCATGGCTAACCGAATCCTTCGGGTGCTGTCCAACAATCACATACCATGGAGGAGTGTCTATTTTTGTTAATTAATTTGGGACTAGGAATCCCATTGCCAGCTCTTTTTGCAAAATTATTGGATAAGCGGATGAAGCCACTAGTCCATTGGTGAAAGTTGCCCAACAAGATTGAAAGATAAACACCACATACTTCCTCATGAGCTATAAAACATTGACACAAATCAGAGGTGATAAATTTTGAATTGTTTAAAGGTAGCACTCAAGCAATTTACTTTGGAATGGCGGAGAAATACCATGTAGTAGGTAGGTATGGTGGACACAAATGGCATAGTGGTTGGCTCAAGTATTTTGGATGCATGAGAAGTATTCCCTCTCGATACAAGGCTTAGGCTAGCAAGGTTATTTTGAAACAAACACAAGGATGAACCGGTGCAGCAAAACTCACATAAAAGACATATTGTAAACATTATAAGACTCTACACCGTCTTCCTTGTTGTTCAAACTCAATACTAGAAATTATCTAGACCTTAGAGAGACCAATTATGCAAACCAAATTTTAGCAAGCTCTATGTATTTCTTCATTAATGGGTGCAAAGTATATGATGCAAGAGCTTAAACATGAGCACAACAATTGCCAAGTATCACATTACCCAAGACATTAATAGCAATTACTACATGTATCATTTTCCAATTCCAACCATATAACAATTTAACGAAGGAGAAACTTCGCCATGAATACTAAAAGCTAAGAACACATGTGTTCATATGCAACAGCGGAGCGTGTCTCTCTCCCACGCAAGCATGATGTAATCCAATTTACTCAAACACAAACAAAAATAAAAGCATACAGACGCTCCAAGTAAAGCACATAAGATGTGACCGAATAAAAATATAGTTTCAAGAGAAGGAACCTGATAATTTATCGATGAAGAAGGGGATGCCTTGGGCATCCCCAAGCTTAGACGCTTGAGTCTTCTTGAAATATGCAGGGGTGAACCACCGGGGCATCCCCAAGCTTAGAGCTTTCACTCTCCTTGATCATAGTATATCATCCTCTTCTCTTGACCCTTGAAAACTTCCTTCACACCAAACTTCTCATAAACTTCATTAGAGGGGTTAGTACATAATCAAAAACTCACATGTTCAGAGGTGACACAATCATTCTTAACACTTCTGGACATTGCTCAAAGCTACTGGAAGGTAATGGAACAAAGAAATCCACCCAACACAGCGAAAGAAGCAATGCGAAATAAAAGGCAGAATCTGTCAAAACAGAACAGTCCGTAAAGACGAATTTTTAATAAATACTTCCGTTGCTCAGATCAGAAAACTCAAAACTAATGAAAGTTGCGTACATATCTGAGGAACACGCACGTAAATTGGCATATTTTTCTGATTTTTCTACAGGGAAAACAGCCCAGATTCGTGACAGATAGAAATCTGTTTCTGCGCAGAAATCCAAATCTAGTATCAACCTTCGATTAGAGGCTTCACTTGGCACAACAAAACACAAAACTAAGATAAGGAGAGGTTGCTACAGTAGTAAACAACTTCCAAAACACAAAATAAAAACAAAGTACTGTAGCAAAATAACACATGGGTTATCTCCCAAGAAGTTCTTTTCTTTATAGCCATTAAGATGGGCTCAGCAGTTTTAATGATGCACTCGCAAGAAATAGTATTTGAAGCAAAAGAGAGCATCAAGAGGCAAGTATGAAACAAATTTAAGCCTAACATGCTTCCTATGCATAGGAATCTTGTAAATAAACAAGTTCAAGAAGCATAATGCAACAAGCATAGAAAGATAAAACAAGTATAGCTTCAAAAATTTCAGCACATAGAGAGGTGTTTTAGTAACATGAAAATTTCTACAACCATATTTTCCTCTCTCATAATAATGTCCAGTAGCATCATGAGCAAACTCAACAATATAACTATCAAATGAAACATTCTTATCATGAGTCTCATGCACAAAATTATTACTCTCCACATAAGCATAATCAATTTTATTAGTTGTAGTGGGAGCAAATTCAACAAAGTAGCTATCATTATTAATCTCATCACGTGTTGGAGGCATAGTATAATCACAACAAAATTTACTCTCCATAGTAGGTGGCACCAAAAGACCACTATCATTATAATCATCATAAATAGGAGGCAAAGTATCATCAAAGAAAATTTTCTCCTCAATGCTTGGGGGACTAAAAAGATCATGAAAACCAGCTTCCCCAAGCTTAGAACTTTCTATATCATTATCAACAATGGTGTTCAAAGCGTTCATACTAATATTACTACCAGCATGCAAATAAGATTCCATAGTTTTTTAATTTTCGCATCAAACAATCCATGTTTTAAATCAGGAAATAGCAATAGAAGCTCATTCTTGTCCATTATGCCAAACTAGTGTAAACAAGAAACAAAAAGTTGCAATTGCAGGATCTAAAGGAAATAGCTTCGAGTACTTACAGCGCCGGGAAATAGCTTAGTAGCCGAGGTCCGGAGTGTGAGTACCTTTTACCTTTCCTCCCCGGCAACGGCGCCAGAAAATAGCTTGATGTCTACTTCCCCCTCCTTTTCCTGTAGACAGTGTTGGGCCTCCAAGAGCAGAGGTTTGTAGAACAGCAGCAAGTTTTCCCTTAAGTGGATCACCCAAGGTTTATCGAACTCAGGGAGGAAGAGGTCAAAGATATCCCTCTCATGCAACCCTGCAACCACAAAACAAGAAGTCTCTTGTGTCCCCAACACACCTAATAGGTGCACTAGTTCGGCGAAGAGATAGTGAAATACAGGTGGTATAAATAAGTATGAGCAGTAGCAACGGTGCCAGAAAATAGCTTGCTGGCGTGTAGTTGATGGTGGTAGTATTGCAGCAGTAGTAACGCAGTAAAACAGTAAACAAGCAGCGATAGAAGTATTTAGGAACAAGGCCTAGGGATTAGACTTTCACTAGTGGACACTCTCAACATTGATCACATAACAGAATAGATAAATGCATACTCTACATTCTTGTTGGATGATGAACACATTGCATAGGATTACACGAACCCTCAATGCCGGAGTTAACAAGCTCCACAATTAATGTTCATATTTTAGTAACCTTATAGTGTAAGATAGATCAAAAGACTAAACCAAGTACTAACATAGCATGCACACTGTCACCTTCATGCATATGTAGGAGGAATAGATCACGTCAATACTATCATAGCAATAATTAACTTCATAATCTACAAGAGATCATAATCATAGCATAAACCAAGTACTAACACGGATGCACACACTGTCACCATTACATCGTGCAGGAGGAATAGACTACTTTAATAACATTGCTAGAGTAGCACATAGATAAATTGTGATACAAATACATTGCAATCATAAAGAGATATAAATAAGCACCTCACTATGCCATTCATCAGTGAATAAGTATTCTGTGAAATATAGCCTAAGAGACCCACACGGTGCACACACTGTCACCTTTACACACGTGGGACAAGGAGTCTCCGGAGATCACATAAGTAAAACTCACTTGACTAGCATAATGACATCTAGATTACAAGCATCATCATATGAATCTCAATCATGTAAGGCAGCTCATGAGATTATTGTATTGAAGTACATAGGAGAGAGATGAACCACATAGCTACCGGTACTGCCCCGAGCCTCGATGGAGAACTACTCCCTCCTCATGGGAGCAGCAGCGGTGATGAAGATGGCGGTGGAGATGGCAGCGGTGTCGATGGAGAAGCCTTCCGGGGGCACTTCCCCGCTCCGGCAGCGTGCCGGAATAGAGACTCCTGTCCCCCAGATCTTGGCCTCGTGATGGCGGCGGCTCTGGAAGGTTTCTGTGGTTTTCGTTCCACGTATCAAGGTTTTCGATCCAGGGGCATTATATAGGCGAAGAGGCGGCGCAGGAGGGCTTCTGGGGGGCCCACACTATAGGGCGGCGTGGCCCCCCCTCTGGCCGCGCCGGCCTATGGTCTGGGGGCCCAGTGCCCCCCCTCTGGTCCTTCCCGGGTGTTCTGGATGCTTCCGGTGAAAATAGGAACTTGGGCGTTGATTTCGTCCGATTCCGAGAATATTTCGTTACTAGGATTTCTGAAACCAAAAACAGCAGAAAACAGGAACTGGCACTTCGGCATCTTGTTAATAGGTTAGTTCCAGAAAATGCACGAATATGACATAAAGTGTGCATAAAACATGTAGATAACATCAATAATGTGGCATGGAACATAAGAAATTATCGATACGTTGGAGACGTATCAACAAGCAATATATAAAAAGAAAAAGAAGAGGTAGATTAGCTTACGAGCTAACAATGGCATCCTCGTAAGGACAGAAGGCACCCTCCTCCTCGGGAGTAGTTTCCTCGGGAGGTGATTCGCTGGGTTTGGAGGTCCCGAAGTTTTCGACATCACCCGTTTTCCTTTTGTTCCTTGGGGAAGCAACGGAAGGGAGAGAATGCACAGACTCGGAAGCCTCAGATTCAGTCTCTCTTTCAGAGGAAGCCACGGATTTGTGAGATCACGCGACTTCACTCTCAGAGCGAGAAGTACCCTATTCATTGTCGGTAACGACGGCTCGTTCGTCGACTTCCCCACCTTCAGGAAGGAGAGGCAGGGAGGATAAAACTTGATGCTTCTGAAGAAAGAAAAGTTACACCAATGAGAAGTTAAGCAAGACAGCAGTCGGGAAAAAATATGAATTCAGCAAGATAGTAGTCGAACAAAGAAATTCGAGAGGACAATTAGTTTACCTTGGGGAGGGCGTTGGTGCCGCTATACGGCTCCACGCGACACGAGGTTGGAATCGTGTCTTTCTTACTCAGCGACGAAATACGCCCGACAAGCTTTTCCAAATCCTTCACTGAAAGATCCTTGGATATGCGGTCTGCGTCTTTGTCGCCGGGGTACATCCAGAGGGGGTTCTTGCGAGCCTGCAGAGGTTGTACCCTGATCCTAAGGAAATATGCGGTGATCTGAATACCCGACAATTCCTTGCCACTGGTATTCTGAAGCTCGTGGATGCGCTTCATCAGCGCATCTGTCGCTATCTTCTCTTCGTCGGTAGCTTCAGCGTCCCACGACCGGCGTCGAAGGATTTTTTTGCTACCATCAAAAGGCTCGATATTGTAATCTTGCGAGTTGATGTGCTCCTCGCGGATGTATAGCCATCTTTTGCGCCACCCTTGAACAGAATCAGGGAATTTGACATCGAAATATTCGACATCAGGGCGGACGCAGATAACAACACCACCTACATTGTAGGCGATGTTGTGGGAGCTGTTGCGGCGGACAAGGAAGATGCGTTTCCACAGGCCCTAATTTGGAGGAGTCCCGAGAAATCACTCACATAGAGTGATAAAGATGGAGATATGGAGGATGGAATTGGGAGTCAGCTGGTGTAGCTGCAGCCCATAAACAAAGAGTAATCCACGGAGAAATTCGTGAATAGGAGTGCACAGGCCACAGATGAGATGGTCAACGAAGGTTACTCGGTATCCGATGCGGGGCGTCGGGAAGCTTTCTTCGCCGGGGAAGATCAGTGTCTTGTCCTTCTTCGTCAGCCCAAGCTTCTTGAGCAGGTTCGCGTCTTGGTTTGAGATCTCGGATCTCTCCCACTCAGAGAACTCCAAATCTTGCGTCGCCATTGGAGAGGTGTGCCTTGAGAGCCTTGCCCGCGGTGGCATCAACATGAATGTTGGCGAAGTTGGGGAAGAGCAAGGGCGCAGGAGCTTCGTAGTAACAATGGAGGTTTTTGGAGAGAGATAGAGCAGGAGTGCGGCGCAACGAAGGGGATAAACGGAGGAAGAAGAAGGTCATTTGTAGCGAACCAACGAATCGCCGTGCCGTTGGATGCAGAAGGAATGGATCTAGGACCTTGCACGTGTTTCCAGGGGTAAAACGGTATTTTTACTATGAAGCAACTAGGCAGGCGCTACAGCGCGCGTGGTAGGGAAAGTGGAGGACATGTGTCCCCCACTTGCGAAACGTGTCAAATACCGCAGAGTTTTGGGCCCACAAGTCAGTGATAGGACATAACTTGTGTCTTCCCGATACATCAATCGTGGCTATCGTCAGTGATGACATCACTATAGAGAAAATTTCGACTGCAAGTGCTATGAGGATCAGCGACAGAGGAGTATTATTGGAAATTTCGGGAGCCTTTAATCAAATACAAGTTTTTGTTCAAATGCTCGGGGGCTACTTTTAAATTGAGTTTGATAATGGAGTTGATTCAGAAAGACAAATATGAGATTATAGCCATCATTAGCAGAAATGGCATAAGAAGAGAATTTCGAATAGCTCCATCAAGGATGTCGACAGGGAAATTCCGAGTATTTCAACAAAGAAAAGACGAGAGCCTATGATCAAATACAAGCATTTACTCATATGCTCGGGGGCTACTCTTATCAGAAGTATACTTCTGATAAGAGGGTACTGAGGATAACAAAAATATAGAGTTGTTCAAAAGTAACACAAGTTGAGCCTACAACCAAGTATAAATACTCGACTGTAGCCTCAGGGGCTACTCCCATCGGGAGCGCTGGTCGCGCACCCGATAAGGATGGAAGTACTAGAAGAGTTGACAATATAGCGACAAAGATAATAAAAAGGTGAGCCTACAACGAAGTACAAGAACTTGGATGTAGCCTCGGGGGCTACTCCCATCGGGAACGCTGGTCGCGTACCCGATGAAATTGAAGAAGTCATGGTGAGCATATTTCGAGTTATGAAATACTCTTCATATACTCCCATTGGGAGAACAAGATAGAAATATATGTCATCAGATGACTCGAACAAATGTGCTATTCCAACAGCCAAAAAAGGAACTCGACAATATATTCTCAGAGCGCCTCAGCTGCAACTTAATCTCTGAATGCCGCAATACTTTGCGAAGGTAAGACCCCAGGATCCGTCTTGCGTGGCATGGCATCTCCTCTGAATGCGCTCTGCTACTTTTTTCCGTATCAACAGATGCGGAAAAATCCTAACGGTCGCGTTAGGTACCCGATAAAACATGACTGGAATTCGGCATCTGGTAAGACCTTAAGCGGCACATGTCGAATTACGCCAGTATCCCAATAGCCTAGCTCCCATGTGGCCTTTTTTCCCTGGATCAAAAATCGCTCCGTGCTCACCAGATCGATCCAGTCAGGCATAATAGATCGATCGATCCATCATGGATTCATCTGGAACCGTACGTCCGGTTTTCCTACGGCTCGGTGCTATACATGATAGGACGCTGCCTACCGCCACCGGCCACTCCCCGCTCGCCGCCTATATACGCCAGCGGCGCTAGCGCAACAGCATATCAAAGCAAAATACGGCCTGGCCGCTGCTCCGGCGCCTCGTGCAAGTGCAACGCCTACTGACGAACCTATCTCTTTGATACTCCCTCGGCTGAATGTTACTCATACATGATGTCTATGCCTAAGGTATGTCCGTGTATTTGCATTGCAATTCTATCCATACATATCACTGGTTAGTTTTTTACAAAATCAAATAGAAATTTTGTATTACTTTGTGTACTTTTATATGACTGTAGAGTGAGAAGGACTGAAGCTAAATTTTGTTTCTAAATAGTCTTAAAATGATGAAAAAGATAGGAACGGTTTGTCAAAGTTAATAGTATTAATGATACAATATTTGAGATAATATCTTACTAGCAATGAAGGACGTGGCGGCACGCCGCGCCATGTGGTGGCTGAGTGATGGTAATTGTTGGCAGTGTTAAATATTTGTGGGTTTTAGTTTTTTTTTCTTTCTAGAATTGTATTTGTCCTTTTTAGAATCCGTATAATAAACCTGGGTATGTAGGTCTCTGACGTGTTGGGTGAGTATTTTTTTCTTTCTCTTCGTTCTGTGGAATATGTGTGATTATTTTGAATGAAAAAATGTATGTTTTCCATGAAGTATTGCTTTATCGTGTACTGTATATGTAAGGTTAATTAAGTTGTTAAATGAAACAAAAGTGAGATAACAAAATAAATAAGAAAAGTGAAATGGTGATCATATGTTAGGATGGTTTAAATTTTTTGTTCTGACAACCCATGGATGGATGTGCTACCCATGGTGGTACATGTGTCCGGTGTGTGTGTTCTCTGAAAGGTGTCGTGCAGCTATGTTCTTTTTAGCAGGTGGCGGCTGAATAATACATTTGCATCCATATATGTCTAGAGTGTTCTCCTCACTATAGGTAGGTCAATGTATATTGATGATCTTCAGATGTACAGAGAGATGGCGCTCGCTTGGATGTCATGCCGACTCCTTGTAAATCTCTCTTCACTATGGCGATCTGGTTTATCTTGCTGCTGCTATCTTCTCTAAATGTGGGACTATTTTTTTAAAAAAAATTGCGTACTTTTGATGTTT
Source organism: Lolium perenne (assembly GCF_019359855.2). Classification (NCBI taxonomy): domain Eukaryota; kingdom Viridiplantae; phylum Streptophyta; class Magnoliopsida; order Poales; family Poaceae; genus Lolium; species Lolium perenne. The sequence continues at coordinate 184,632,068 of NC_067246.2, read as the reverse complement.
CTTGCAAGATTATATTGGATGAAGTGGTAAATAAACTTCCAGTTATTGGGCTCAAGTTTGACACATGTTGTAGGTATGGTGATTTTTTTAGTGATGTCCATGCTTCCTTGCCAGATTTGGAGGCTCATATAAAACTTCGTCAGTTGTTTACCTCAAGCAGGCAAGAGTATATTGTATAATGGATGGAGTTGAACAGAAGATAGCAGAGTCGTCGATCCGGCTACTGCCAACTGACATCATTAAAACATATGGGCATAACTTCTTCTGAGTAATAACTTAGTTATAACTCTTGCAGCGGATGGAGGCATGCAATGGAAGAGAACCACCAGCTGAACATGAAAGTAGAAGCGTTAACAAATGGGTGGCGCACACACGATAAAATATGTTCTGCTCAATCAACTGCTTTTGAATACTATGAACCTGGAGCTGCTGAGCAAACATATGAAGAGATCTCTAACTCTGCTTTTACGGATGTTACCGATAGCATAGCTAAGTTTGAAGCAGTTGCTGAAAAGTATTAAGTAGTGCTTTAGTTGTCATGGTGTTGAGTTGTGTACTGGGTGATATGTCATGGGATTATCAATGTTTGTGAAATGTTTTAGCAATCTGGCACAGTTAAATATGTAAACGTGTTTTTATTTTTATCTCGTGGTATTATCTTTATAGCGGTGGGATGCGAGGCCCTAGTGGGACAATTAGAAGGAAAAAATTGCAGAGTGTGTATTATGTTTTTTTGTTACGTCTATCGGTCCACGTTGTTACCTCTGCTTCAACGGAACTGTTCATGTGTGTAGTTTTATACTGTAGATATTACTTAGGCAAATACGATTCAAAATCTTCGAAACATGATAGGTTCTACTATGGCCGGTGTGCACCTGTGATAAGTTGTACCTGTGAGGTGATGAGGTGAGTATTAGGAAACTATTGACATGCAGAAACCCTTTGATACAGGTAGAGGTATCCAGCCCTTCAAAACTACCACACGCACAAGCAAACATGACACTGCAACTGTGTAAAGTTTCTCCCATGTACATATGCAGTTATACAAACTTGAAAATTATATATCCAGTTCGTGAATAGATAAAATTATACAAGTACTCATTCAGATATGTGTAGCACTCACAATAATAGCAAAGTTCCTCTTATGTAATTCTAAACGATAATAAAAGAACGGCAAGCACGAACTGGCCAAACTGCTAGGACATCTACCAATACATATAGTTCGAGTCTCCAGGTGTGACAATAAGAGTTCATAAAATTCATGAAATCCTAAGCTAGCTCTCCCAAGTACGAAACTGACCATTGCAAGGTAACTGCATCCCCGATTAACTAAAAGACATCTGAAAAGAAAAAGTGATATACTGAATAATTGAGAGACAGTAAGATGAAATATTCAAATTGCTACACCAACAAAAGTGAACAATTGGCTCATCTAAGTTGGTCCAGTGTCCATCCATGTTTTTACATGCGAAGTTATGAAGCTATGCATTAGTTGCCAAAAAAAATCAGACTATTTTCAGGGATAGCAGCAAAAAGTAAATACAGATAATTTTGTACTACTATTATTTTACCAATCGGCTCTCCATTGAGTACATGCGTATTATGGATTCTAGTTTCTTTCACTGTACTTAGTAAGAATGGAGATAAATAATGGATGGTCTGCATTGGTTGACATAATAATCTAAGAATAGTAGCCGACCATTTCAGCTAATGATTTGTCAAAACGAAAAGCGCAACACGAAACCAAAAACCATAAACTTTTCAATATCATACAGAAAAATCACTTCATAAACTCAAAATGATAAATTTATAAGGGAAAATCATGATGGCTCAGGTTTGGCAAACTATTATGAACTCACAGGTCAAGGTCTAGAATGCTCTCCACGCCAAATATTAAAAAATATCTCCTTATCAAATATTATAAAAGGTTACCATGCCAAAGAAGAAAAGATACACAAAGAGAAAAAAGAGGTGCTCCTGTGGAATGAAGGAGCCTGTTGGTGTGTCAGGTGTAGTTTCAGTTTGTTACTTTGTTGTGTTGATCTCCTAATTTGTTGGCTCACTGGGCTGAACCTGGAACCAAGAATAACATGTATTTAGTGAATCAGTGGTCCGCTCAACGAACTAATTCTTCTTTGCCAGTAATAGCTTCCCCATACTATACGGAAATTTCAACTCTAAGTCTAGCCTACAGCAAAACATGAATAACCAAGAAATGGAAAATAGGGAGATTGTCGTTGGTCTTTATTAAAATGTGCCAATGTATACTACTGACGCTTGAGAGATATATCTAATAGCAAGGAAACAGAAAAGCAAGCTTGTACATGTCTACTGGCGGCCTTGGCGGCATCCCCTTTTGTGGATGACGCTGCACTATTGGATATGTTCTGCACGCCGCGCCCCTGCTTAACTGAGCGAGGAGGATCGAAAGAGCGAAAGGGACTGTAAGTGCTGCAAGTATATGTGATGATAACTTGGTTAGGCGTAAGCGAAGGTGAAACAACATAAATAGCCGATCGCTAGAGGCTCTAGCAATATGTGTGCACTTGTACCAGGAACACAGATGTGACATGTTATCAACGAATCCATCGTTATAACTGCAGTATACAAGTGTTCAGTGACAACTAATCACAGAAAAAACACGGTAAGTAGACATAGGGTGCTACACATGGTAATTACAAAGAGCAATAGAGTGACAATGAAATTCAGAGAACCACACCAGTAAACTTAGCACAGATAGTTGCAGAAGATAGGATAACTTCTACACATAAGTTAACATATATATAGGTAGATTGGATTGCTTAGTACTGGTCATAGGTGCGCGTGCGCATCGATAGCAAGCAAAAGTATCCCATGTTCTAACACTTAGGCAATACATCACTTGCCGTGTTCAGTGATCTTCTCACATCCATTGCTTCCTATTATGACCACCTTCGTGAAAGACTCCACCACAGCATAAGTAAAGAACAGAGTATCACCTTCCTCAAGGTTGTTGTCTTCGGCGAAGTCATCCTATCCGTGCTCAATGTAGATGCGATTTCTTCCCTCCACCAGTATCACACGCCAAGACTCTCCACTTGTGTTGCCGATCACTATCTTTTGTGGGAAATCAACAATGATGCACCTGCAGAACTCTCTTGGGATTTTGAGTGGGACATAGGGATTTCTAACAATCCTGTGCATGAAGCCACGACGAAACTGCGCTTCTCTCAGGAATCCGACTTGCGGGCGCCTTCCTCGTTTTACAGTCTCTGGCTTGCCTTCTTCAGTGTCTTCTGCGGACTTGCGCTTCTTATGCCCTGATAAGGGAAGAGTAAAGAACTTCACATATGCTGCCTCGTTCTACAACAGGTAACACCTATTTAAAATCACCTCCTAAAACCAATCTTTTGACCGAAAGGAATAGAATGCCAAGAGCTATCATTAACAGATAAGATGTCTCTTAAACTCATATCGATGGCCTAAAAGCAACATCTATGTGTCATCAACGCTTCATCCCACAATATGAGTGTTGACTTTTTCTATCAACTTAGATAAATTAGAGCCCTGAGAAATATTACAAAGAAAACCCAGTCGAATTGAGGGTTGCATACATAATCTGATCATAAATATTGAGCTGGTCTGCATTCAATCTCCCATGGAAAGAAGAAGCCATATCTCTTAGTTCATTTCTATCATACTGGCCAGCCTATTACCAAGCGATCTGGCATTGCTAATAGACTCGGTGTCGGTGGACATGTTAAAATATGCTAAAGAATAGCCATTTTTTCCGAACATAACAGATAGCTCATGTAGCAGCTGGACACGTAAATATTCTGGAGGAATCACTACAGTAGTATAATGTAAAGACTGGGCAATCTGAAAAGCTATGTCATCAGCTATAAATCGCCAAGTACATACGTATGCACCTGTCTACTTATTAACATTGGATGATTCTGTGTCAAAAACGACACCCATGTCAGTCAATCGAGAGATATTGCTTAACTAAAATGAAACGACATAGAAAAGCAATAAATTCAGTAATTAGTACAATAGCATTTATACAGATAAAACACTTGGTCACAAAAGGTTTCAATACAAATCACCGGCAATACTTGCACTTCAGAACCAACTATTTCAAGTCTATAGCCAAGAGGGACTGCAACGGTTGAATAAGCAGAGTCTATTTTACAGGATTAAACAGGCAAACACGCGCCCTCTCCCGCTCGCAAACACGCGCCGACACCCCTCTCCCTCTCGCAAACACGCGCCGCCGACACCCTCTCCCTCTCGCAAACACGCGCACTCTCCCTCTCGCAAACACGCGCCCTCTCCCTCTCGCAAGTATATGTATGTACTTAATTAGTTAGTATATGTATTTTGTATAGTTAGTTTATAATTAGTATATGGATTTAGTTTGTGCTTTAGTATATGTATTTGGTATACGGACGACTCCTCCACCGACACCCTCTCTCGCAAACTAGCTAGCGTCGCCGACACCCTCTCTCTCGCAAACACGCGTCCACCGACACCCTCTCTCTCTCTCGCAAACACGCGTCGCCGACACCCTCTCTCTCTCTCTCTCTCTCTCGCAAACACGCGTCGCCGACACCCTCTCTCCCTCTCTCGCAAACACGCGTCGCCGACACCCTCTCCCTCTCGCAAACACGCGTCGCCGACACCATTGTCAACACCCGGATTTTTAGGTCCAGATGCCTATTATGCCGTACATCGCAATCCCAGGAATAATGTTTTTGCGAGGCATAATAGTAAGTAGCATAGAGTCATCATTTATTACAACACATATTGTCTTACAACCATAGATCACATGATCCAATATTACACAAATATATTGTTCAACATCACACATAGTAGCGGAAGCGAAGTAGTAGTGGACGATATATTCCACAGGCAACGCTTGACGTTAGAAGATGATCCTAGTTATCGTAGACGTCCTGTTGTCCGTCATCCTGATACTGGTGCTCTCCTTCATAGTCTGGCATTTGAATAGCCAGGGCAAAGCCATGAGTACTTTTAAAGTACTCGCACACTAACTCTAAGAGAAATACTCATTAAGTGTAAGGGGGTGCTAAGCTCTAGGTTGATTTGCATAAAGCCAAGTTTTAGTTTCATAAATCTTTGGCAAAAGCCTAATTCATGTGCTAGACTAACTCAAGTGGGAACATTAGTGTCATTCCCACACCACATTATGGATCACCATAATGTCACCTTTCAAACCACCATTCATTTCTAGGACCAAAACATTTTAATGATAACGGAGATAGTATGGCCTTTCCAATCGTCCGTAACCGTGGACACGGCTATTCGAATAGGTTTAACACTCTGCAGAGGTTGTACTCTTGTGCCACAACTTTTGATTACATCCGTCGAGGGTAACCTCGAATCATCGTAACACAGTACGCGGATCATCAACCGAAACCTTTCACTTATATATGCTAGTATGAGCACCTCTCCCCATGAGCTTGGCCTCCCGGTGGAAACCGCAGTCAACCCGGGAACTGCACAGGGCTTGGGCCGTACATTCACCTCATTTCAACATCCATCCACAAGTACGGAGGCAGCCGCAGCGTAACCCCTATGATGTTTGTTCAGAGGGAACCCATACTAAAATACACAAGTTTCTAGTTAAGCCCTACCCATAATCAGGTATTGTGGGGGTACTTGTATAATTGGAAGGGTATCGCATTCAAACTCCACTATCAGTTTTATCAAAAATCACCATCTTCTCTTGGTCATATTCACCTTCAAAAATCTTTCACTTATGTTCACTTCACAAATGTTCCCATCTAGAGTAGTCAATTTTAATTGATTAGCACTAGCAACTATGTGAGAGGGGTGCTATCTAGCTTTATTTGCTTAGGCTAACTTTGATACTCTTGTTCTACTCTAGACAAGGGAATCATAAATAAAAAAGGGTACTTTGAAATAAATAAGCAAAAGCAATTGTAAGTAAAAACATGGGATAGGTAATACATAAAAATAAAGTGTGATGGTGCCTTTGCTCTTGTAGAGCTAAGCACTTGTGTTTAGCAAGGGTTAGCTTGCCTTGAGCTGGGTAGTTATCGAAGTTCTCTTCTTCTTCCTGAGAGTAGCCCTCCTCTTCTTGGTATTCCTCGTTACTAGCGTCTATATACGAATACGAGGTATAAATACTAAACCAAGCTCACATGCTAACTAGAGTCACTCAAAAATAGTTCACACACTAGTCCTATCATCAATCAAACATGGCATGGTGGATTATAGGATTGGTCTTTATTAGAAAGAAAATACTTTCCTCTCATTATTCCTATTTCTTAAATTTGATATGTAGGTCTTTAAAGGATTCCATTTCTTTGCATTACTTAATATTAAGATTTAATCTCTCCATATAATAATAGGGTATGAAATATAGGTTGACCCCAAAGTCAACATTTCATATCTATTATATGTGAGTTCAATTTAATAGAAGTGTTACACTTCACATAGTTTTAAAAACTTAGCATTTAAATGAATTAAAATCTCTAAGTAATAATTCTCAAGGGTTCATTAGCCTAAGTCATTCCCCCTGGTTATTAGTACTTAGGATCAAAATTTAAATGAGAGGTAATTCTCATATTGGGGTTGAGTTTGAATTCCACTTAAAAATGCTCTAGAAATGACTACATAGCCATTTTATTTGCTCTAGTCCATGATCATACCAACAACAGGGCTATGTTATTGCATAATCAATTAGAGGACATCATTTAGGATTTATTAGAATTGGAATTACTCAAAAATCTATTTTGGTTAAATTTTAAATAAAGTTTGAATGTGTAAAAGTCCCTGTCTTGTCTTTTTTGTCAAATTAATTCTACAACGAAGATGGAGAGCGGGCCAGTGGCATTGGATGGGAAATTTCATGAGCTTTCCAACGGTATAAAGTTTGCTAGATTTGGTTTGGTAGAAATTAAACTATTCAATTTTTACTAAACAATCAGCAGAGCAAATTTGAATTAAAGAATAAACCAGATTTAAATTTTTGGGCTGGGCGGGAAAAGTAAATGGGCCGAAACGAGATTCGGCAGCACTTCGCAGCCCAACACGCGGCTGGCGCGCTCGGGCCGCGCTGACAGGGTGGGGGCCACCTGTCGGCGCCTATTTAAACGCCGAACCGGTACGCGAGAGAACGGCCGTTGGATTAGAACTGAGATCAAGGGCTGGGGAGCGTCGTCGTCCCCGGCGGGATTCCGACGAGGGCACGGCGGCCGTAGGGGGTCGGGGAGCCTACCAGGCCGATGCAGGACTCAGGCAATATGCGCGGTGAAGGTGTAGTCGATGAGGAAGAGGTTGGGAGCAGCGGCGGCGCTTGGGGTGGCGCCAATCGTCGACGGTGAGCTGCGTCCCCCGGCGGCTCCGATCTTGAAATTCTTCCTCCTTCGGCGGCAATCGAACTAATTGAGGTGGTGAGGATGATCAGTGGTGAGAGGGAAGTCGAGTGGTGTGAGAGGAGCTTGCTGGGAGGGCCTCTATTTATAGCGGCGAGGTTGCCGTGGGGGTGCTGCAAGGGTGCGGCCATGGCGTGGCGGTTCCAGCAAGCGAAAGGGCAAGCGAAGGACGGGAGCGTGTAGGCCTTGTCCTGGAGATGCTCAAGGAGTAGCTGACGCGGCAAAAGGGGGATGGGATCGCTCGGGCGCGTGCAATGTCCATCACTGGGCGCGCGGCATCATTTCGTCTCGGGCGCCGGCGACGGTGCAGGGCAGGCACGGGCGTTCGTTTAGCTCGTAGAGGGTGCGAAGGCGGTGCTTGATGCGGCGCTAGGGATGCAGGGCGAGGACGAGGGCGTGCAAGTGGACGACGTCCTTGCGCGTCCAGGGCGTGATCACCACGCCGGCTGGCGCGTCCTGGAGCGTTTTGGACACGGGCGTTCTGGGCAGGGCCGTGCAATGCCGATCGATTCAGTGGTACGGGCGTGATCCTTATGCATCAGGGATGCTCAAGGACATGGAGAAACGACAAGGGAGGGGCTAGGGAGAGGAGTGCCAAAGGTGGCCGGCATGGCATTGTGTAGCATGTTTTAGGGTTTCTCCTCCACTTTATTCAGCCATGCAAGCACTGGGCTAGAGGCAGGGGGTGTAGGGGAGGCTGATGATCACTTTGCCAAAGTGGTTTAGGGTCAAAACCACTGGATAATAGCATGTCTCACTTATTCTAGAAGCTGCCTGCCACCTGTTCGATAAAATGCCCGCAAGAAACTTTCTTTCGAATTTTGCAAATCTTTTTGGGGATTCTCATTTATATAAACATTGTGATGTATTGGTGGTGGTGGCACTCAATTTGGAATTGATTTGCAAGTTTTCAAAATTTGGGGTGATCTTCTTTTCTCTCCCGGGTTCCCTCTTTGCCCTCTTGTTCTGGTCAACCTAGTCAACTTTAGGGGGGGTGGTCAACACCAAAGTTACTCACCTTGACATGGTCTTGGATGACCTGGCTTTAGTTGACCTTGCTTAGTTCAAGATTTGAGAAATACAGAGGGGTAAAGAGGTGAAGAAAATATTTTTGTGAGATGTGACCATTATCACATGTGTGAAGAAAATTTGATTTCTTTTGGTTTGATTCTTGATCCAAGGGTGCAAAAAGGTTAGTTTATCACATTGAAGTATTTTAGAAGCAATGGGGCAAGCTAACTTGGCCTTGGTTGAGAGTTGGTTATTTTACAAAGAGGGTATGTGAGTGAGAGAGGGTTTTTCCCATTTTCTTTATTTCTCCCCAATTTAGGGTTTAGTGAACTTTGTTAGGGTTCACATGGTAAGGTTTACACATACTAACACTCATCATGGCCATTGCACAAAAGAAATCACTCAAATGCATTTATCTATATGTGGCCCTATATGTATAGAAAAAGTTTTTGTTAATTGCAAAATTTGAGTTTGGGGAATTTCTATTTCTTGTTTATGATTGTTGAAACTTGAGATGTTACAAACCCTTCCCCCTTACAAAAGATCTCGTCCCGAGATCTGAGAAAACTAGGTACTAAAGAGATCTGGGTACTCAGTCCTCATAAAGTCTTCTCTCTCCCAAGTGGCTTCTTCTTCGGTGTGGTTATTCCATTGGATCTTCAGAAACTTGATACTTCGAGTACGGGTGGTTCTGAAAGCTTCTTCCAAGATGCGAATAGGTACTTCGCGGTATGTCAGATCTGAGTTGATATCCACAGCTCGATGGTCGATGTTCTTGAAAACCTCGGTCTTCTCAGGCACTTCTAAACACTTCCGGAGTAGCGAGATGTGAAACACATTATGCACCGCTGACATTTCTTCCGGTAACTCCAGCTGATAGGATACCTCTCCTCGGCGACTCAGGACCTTGAAAGGTCCGACATATCGGGGTGCGAGCTTTCCCTTAAGCTGGAATCTCTGCATTCCCTTGAGAGGGGACACTTTGAGATAGACGAAGTCTCCGATCTCGAAGGTCATTTCTCGGCGTCTCTTGTCGGCGTAGCTTTTCTGTCTTGATTGGGCTGTCTTGAGGTACTCGCGGATCTTGTGAACCTTCTCTTCAGCTTCTCGGAGAATATCGGGTCCAAAGATTTGACTCTCTCCTACTTCTGACCAATTCAGAGGGGTACGGCACTTCCTTCCGTACAGTGCTTCGAAGGGGGCCATCTGCAAGCTGGCTTGGTAGCTGTTGTTGTACGAGAATTCTGCGTACGGCAAGCAGTCTTCCCACTTAGATCCATACTCTAGCACACATGCTCTCAACATATCTTCTAATATCTGGTTGACTCTTTCAGTCTGTCCATCTGTCTGCGGGTGATAGGCTGTGCTGAAATTCAGGCGAGTTCCGAGTCCTTCATGGACTTTCTGCCAGAATCTGGAGGTGAATTGGGATCCTCTGTCGGATACTATCGACTTCGGTGTTCCGTGCAGGCTGACTATCCTTGAGATATATAGCTCTGCGAGTCTCGGTCCTTGATAGGTGGTCTTGACGGGGATGAAGTGGGCGACTTTGGTCAGTCTGTCGACCACTACCCAGATGGAATCATTTCCTTTACTAGACTTGGGCAGTCCGGTGATGAAGTCCATTCCTACGGAATCCCACTTCCATTCGGGAATCTGTAGGGGTTGCAACAGTCCTGCGGGGCGTTGGTGTTCTGCTTTGACTCTTTGACAGATGTCACACTTGGCGATGTAGCTTCCAATTTCTCTCTTCATTCCATGCCACCAGAATTGTTCCTTCAAATCCTGGTACATCTTGGTTCCTCCGGGGTGAATGGAGTATAGGGTGTCGTGAGCTTCTTTCAGAATAACTTGCTTCAATTCTGAGTCTGACGGTACGCAAAGGCGCTTGTTATACCATAGCACTCCTTCTTCATCTACGGTGAATCCTGGTGCTTTTCCAGCGGCTATTTGGTTCTTGATTCCGTCAATGCTAGCATTTCCTTTCTGGGCTTCTTTGATCTGACTAATCAGGGTGGGTTGGAGTTCAATGCTGGCAAGGTATCCTTCGCTAACCAGTTCAAGTCTAAACTGTTCAAACTCTTCAAACAGGCTAGGTTGCTCAATTGCTAACATGGCGTTTAACTGACACGGCAGTCTACTCAGAGCATCCGCTACCACATTGGCCTTGCCGGGGTGATAGTGGATTTCCATGTCGTAATCCTTGATTAACTCAATCCATCTGCGCTGTCTCATATTCAGCTCCTTCTGCGTGAAGATATACTTCAGGCTCTTGTGATCTGAGTAAACCTCGCATCGATTACCCATGAGGTAATGACGCCATACTTTCAGGGCTAACACCACCGCTGCTAGCTCTAAGTCATGGGTTGGGTAGTTCTGTTCATGCTGCTTCAGCTGTCTTGATAGGTAAGATATCACTTTGCGTTCTTGCATCAGCACACATCCAAGACCAATCTTGGAGGCGTCACAGTACACATCAAAGGGCTTGGTAATGTCCGGCATAACCAGTATTGGGGCTGTTGTCAATCTTAATTTGAGCTGTTGAAAGCTCTCTTCACACTTGTCGGTCCATTCGAACTTCCGATCCTTCTTCAACAATTGAGTCATCGGTCTTGCTATACTCGAGAATCCTTCAACGAATCGGCGGTAGTATCCCGCCAATCCTAGAAAAGCACGAACTTCGGTCTGAGTGGTTGGGGCTTTCCATTCTTCAACAGTCTTGATCTTTGCGGGATCAACGGCAATTCCTCCGGCTGACAAGATGTGACCCAAAAATCCTACTTCTTTCAACCAGAACTCACACTTGCTGAACTTGGCATATAACTGATGTTCCCGAAGGGTATCTAGGACTACTTCCAAATGTTGCTCATGTTCTTCCTCGGACTTGGAGTATATGAGGATGTCGTCGATGAAGACAACCACAAACTTGTCCAGGAAGTTCATAAAGATCTTATTCATGAGATTCATGAAGTAAGCGGGGGCATTGGTCAATCCAAATGACATGACATTGTACTCATACAATCCATATCGGGTGGTAAAGGCAGTTTTGGGGATATCGGTGGCACGAATCTTCAACTGATGATATCCTGTCCGCAGATCAATCTTGGAGAATACTCGGGCTCCGGTCAGCTGGTCAAACAGATCTTCTATCTTGGGCAACGGATACTTATTCTTAATGGTGACATCGTTAAGCTTACGATAGTCCGTAACCAAACGAGTGGCACCGTCCTTTTTATCCACAAACAAAACTGGTGATCTCCGGGGTGACGCACTTGGTTGATTCAGACTTTTGAATTTCATATCTTCCAGTTGTTTCTTCAGTTCCACTAACTCTGCCGGGTTCATGCTGTAGGCTCTCTGGGCTATGGGTCCAGTTCCGGGGATTAACTCGATGATAAACTCGATATCCCGATCTGGGGGCATACCGGGTAGATCATCCGGGAACACATCAGGATATCGACAAACGACCCTGATCTGATCCAAGGTGGGTTTGGCTAGGCTTTGGTTACAGGTAAAATTTCGGGGCATCTTTTCAGATATGTGTTCGACTATTATTCCGGTGCTACTAGTCATGGTGATGGCCTTCTTGGCACAATCAATCAGTCCATGATGTTTCGCCATCCAGTCCATTCCCAGGACTACTTCCATTCCTTTGGCTCCCAGAACAATCAAATTTGCATAGAAATCTATTTCATGTATTCTGATGGGTACATCTTTGCAAATTTTTCTAGCTTTAGTGGTTGATCCAGGTATTTGAACTATCATGACATGCTTCAAACTGATGGGTTGAATCTTACTAGTGCATGCAAAATCTTCGGTAATGAATGAATGCGATGCTCCAGAATCAAACAGCACTCTTGCGGGTATTGAGTTAACAGAGAACATACCCAGCACAACGTCTGGGGCTTCCTGAGCTTCTTCTGCATTCATGTGGTAGAGGCGGCCGTTGCGGTTGTTTGGGTTGTTGGGGGCGAACTTCTTGTTGGTGGTGACACGACGCTGCTGCTGCGCAGGGCCCGAGGTGTTGGCGGCAGTCTTGGCGAGCTTCTTGGGGCACTCATAGGAAAAGTGCCCAGCTACTCCGCACTCGTAGCAGTTGTAGGTGGACTTGTCCTTGGGGGTGATGGGAACAGCGTTGCTCCCAGTCCTCGGAGCAGTGTTGGAGTTATTGTTGGGGGCGCGAGGTGGGGCGCGGTTGAAGTTGCTGTTGTTGTTGTTGTAGTTGTTGTGTCCTCCAGGACACAGGGTTTCCTCCACTCCTGTTCGATAACTCGGACGTGGATTCTGCATCGGGGGCTTGTTGTTTCTTGGGGCGAAACCTCCACCTGAGTTGGGACGATACTTTTGGTGGTTCTTTGGGCCCACTCTGGTTCATCATACGTCGCTTGCGGTTCTCATTGGCTTGGTGTATCTTCCCCTCCATCTGAATGGCGGAGTCAACAAGGGCTTCTAGATCAGCAAAGGGAATGTTGATCAGCACCGTCTGCATCTCATCATGCAGTCCATTCAGAAACCTCTCCTTCCTCTTCTCGACGGTGTCCGTCTCATCCGGGGCGTACCTTGACAAGGTGAGGAACTTGTCGCGGTATTCTACCACGGTCATTCTGCCTTGCTTCAGTTCCCTGAACTCATCCCTCATCTTCTTAATCAAACCCGGGGGCACATGATACTTGCTAAACTTGAGTTTGAAGTCTTCCCAAGTCATCAGGTTCCCCGCATGTAAGGCGCGGGTACTCGTCCACCAGGCACGTGCAGGTCCAGCCAGATAGTGGGTGGCGAACAACACCTTCTCGTTGTCCTCCACTCCGGCAACCTCGAGATTGTTCTCCATAGTCTGGAGCCAATCATCAGCATCGAGGGGTTCCTCTGTCTTGTTGAACACAGGTGGGTTAGTGTTCTGGAAGTTTTTCAGCTTTGACCCTGGGTGGTCGTGGTTTCCGTGGCCTTGATTGCCCTGAGCAAGTTGTTGAAGTGCAGCTAGGTTGGCTTGCCGTTCAGCTCTCTCAACTTCTCTATCAGCCAACATCTGTTGCAGCATCTGCAGCATTGCCTCCTGAGTCATGTTGCGAGTTGGGGGTGCCATCTGAACAGTGATAGGGATCATGAGATAAGAGGGAAATGTCTATGGCTCATTTTGGGATAATACAACTTAACTTGTTTCATAATAATAATATTACACACACACAAACATAGTCATGGAGGTAGCACATATTACAAGCCAAATGTTCCGGAGGGTTTTAAGAACCCTTTCAACAAACTACGATACATGGGGTGGGTACAAGGGACCAATACGTAACACGGGGCGCATGTGCTCAGACGGGACTACTCGCCATCGACGTTGATAGGGTAGACATTGTCCATCCCGGCATCGAGGTGCTCGTGGCCATCCTCGTAAGGGTGGAACTCCAGGTCTTCGTCTTCCTCCTCTTCGTAGTCCTCGTCGTTGCTGACGTAGGAGTAGCCGTCTCCCTGGATGTTCTCCCCTTCTTCTTCACCCTCCAGCTCCTGGATCTGCTCAGCTTGTGCAGCGATGGTCGCCTTCAGAGTGGCGATCCTGGCCTTCAGGCGGTTGATGGTGTAATCCTTCTTCTGGTTGGCACGGCGGAGTGCCCTGCGTTCTCCGGCGATGACCTTGATGGTCTCCGCCTGCTGCGCCAACTGGATGTGAGTGTGGTTGGCGTATTCGCGGGAGTTGTCGAGGTCGATGCGGGTCTCGCTCAGCATGAAGTCCAGATGGTCAACATGGTGGCGAAGCTGCGGGTGTGACGGCAGGTTCATTGGCACTCCGAGTGAGTTGTGCCTTGCATAGTGCACAAAGCGACTGTCGGTGAAGTCCATGAAGTTTTGCCCGCACAGACGTGCGAGTCCTTCCTGAAGTCCCCTTGCGAGACCATCCGCCCAGTTGTTCTCCCTGAAGGAGAACTGGATCCTTGCGCTCATTGGGAGTGTGAACCTCCCACGAAGGTCCACCATGATCACCCACTGAAGTTGACCACCGGGTTGGTCATTCAGCATTCCGCCAAAGACTTCCGGTGGTGGGCGCCCGAGGAATTCGGAGAGGGAGAAGAGGTCCCTCTCGAAGATGATCTCTCCACCGTTCCCCAACTGATAGAACTCAGTCTGGAGAAAGGGCTGCGCGTCCACAACGTGATCCATCTGTAGAGAGATGAGATGATTAAGTTAGATAAGTGCCAGTGTTCCAAATTTTAATTCTCTTAGAAGAAGGGCATGAATTTAAAGTTTGTAAAAGACTCTTCAAGGTAAGGAGGTGAATAAGATTTTCATAGCTAGTCAACTCATGAAATTTGAAACTAAGTTTTTGAGCGTCCATTCTAACTAGGGTCTCCTAAGGTCAGACAATGGCTCTGATACCAACTTGTCAACACCCGGATTTTTAGGTCCAGATGCCTATTATGCCGTACATCGCAATCCCAGGAATAATGTTTTTGCGAGGCATAATAGTAAGTAGCATAGAGTCATCATTTATTACAACACATATTGTCTTACAACCATAGATCACATGATCCAATATTACACAAATATATTGTTCAACATCACACATAGTAGCGGAAGCGAAGTAGTAGTGGACGATATATTCCACAGTAACGCTTGACGTTAGAAGATGATCCTAGTTATCGTAGACGTCCTGTTGTCCGTCATCCTGATACTGGTGCTCTCCTTCATAGTCTGGCATTTGAATAGCCAGGGCAAAGCCATGAGTACTTTTAAAGTACTCGCACACTAACTCTAAGAGAAATACTCATTAAGTGTAAGGGGGTGCTAAGCTCTAGGTTGATTTGCATAAAGCCAAGTTTTAGTTTCATAAATCTTTGGCAAAAGCCTAATTCATGTGCTAGACTAACTCAAGTGGGAACATTAGTGTCATTCCCACACCACATTATGGATCACCATAATGTCACCTTTCAAACCACCATTCATTTCTAGGACCAAAACATTTTAATGATAACGGAGATAGTATGGCCTTTCCAATCGTCCGTAACCGTGGACACGGCTATTCGAATAGGTTTAACACTCTGCAGAGGTTGTACTCTTGTGCCACAACTTTTGATTACATCCGTCGAGGGTAACCTCGAATCATCGTAACACAGTACGCGGATCATCAACCGAAACCTTTCACTTATATATGCTAGTATGAGCACCTCTCCCCATGAGCTTGGCCTCCCGGTGGAAACCGCAGTCAACCCGGGAACTGCACAGGGCTTGGGCCGTACATTCACCTCATTTCAACATCCATCCACAAGTACGGAGGCAGCCGTAGCGTAACCCCTATGATGTTTGTTCAGAGGGAACCCATACTAAAGTACACAAGTTTCTAGTTAAGCCCTACCCATAATCAGGTATTGTGGGGGTACTTGTATAATTGGAAGGGTATCGCATTCAAACTCCACTATCAGTTTTATCAAAAATCACCATCTTCTCTTGGTCATATTCACCTTCAAAAATCTTTCACTTATGTTCACTTCACAAATGTTCCCATCTAGAGTAGTCAATTTTAATTGATTAGCACTAGCAACTATGTGAGAGGGGTGCTATCTAGCTTTATTTGCTTAGGCTAACTTTGATACTCTTGTTCTACTCTAGACAAGGGAATCATAAATAAAAAAGGGTACTTTGAAATAAATAAGCAAAAGCAATTGTAAGTAAAAACATGGGATAGGTAATACATAAAAATAAAGTGTGATGGTGCCTTTGCTCTTGTAGAGCTAAGCACTTGTGTTTAGCAAGGGTTAGCTTGCCTTGAGCTGGGTAGTTATCGAAGTTCTCTTCTTCTTCCTGAGAGTAGCCCTCCTCTTCTTGGTATTCCTCGTTACTAGCGTCTATATACGAATACGAGGTATAAATACTAAACCAAGCTCACATGCTAACTAGAGTCACTCAAAAATAGTTCACACACTAGTCCTATCATCAATCAAACATGGCATGGTGGATTATAGGATTGGTCTTTATTAGAAAGAAAATACTTTCCTCTCATTATTCCTATTTCTTAAATTTGATATGTAGGTCTTTAAAGGATTCCATTTCTTTGCATTACTTAATATTAAGATTTAATCTCTCCATATAATAATAGGGTATGAAATATAGGTTGACCCCAAAGTCAACATTTCATATCTATTATATGTGAGTTCAATTTAATAGAAGTGTTACACTTCACATAGTTTTAAAAACTTAGCATTTAAATGAATTAAAATCTCTAAGTAATAATTCTCAAGGGTTCATTAGCCTAAGTCATTCCCCCTGGTTATTAGTACTTAGGATCAAAATTTAAATGAGAGGTAATTCTCATATTGGGGTTGAGTTTGAATTCCACTTAAAAATGCTCTAGAAATGACTACATAGCCATTTTATTTGCTCTAGTCCATGATCATACCAACAACAGGGCTATGTTATTGCATAATCAATTAGAGGACATCATTTAGGATTTATTAGAATTGGAATTACTCAAAAATCTATTTTGGTTAAATTTTAAATAAAGTTTGAATGTGTAAAAGTCCCTGTCTTGTCTTTTTTGTCAAATTAATTCTACAACGAAGATGGAGAGGGGGCCAGTGGCATTGGATGGGAAATTTCATGAGCTTTCCAACGGTATAAAGTTTGCTAGATTTGGTTTGGTAGAAATTAAACTATTCAATTTTTACTAAACAATCAGCAGAGCAAATTTGAATTAAAGAATAAACCAGATTTAAATTTTTGGGCTGGGCGGGAAAAGTAAATGGGCCGAAACGAGATTCGGCAGCACTTCGCAGCCCAACACGCGGCTGGCGCGCTCGGGCCGCGCTGACAGGGTGGGGGCCACCTGTCGGCGCCTATTTAAACGCCGAACCGGTACGCGAGAGAACGGCCGTTGGATTAGAACTGAGATCAAGGGCTGGGGAGCGTCGTCGTCCCCGGCGGGATTCCGACGAGGGCACGGCGGCCGTAGGGGGTCGGGGAGCCTACCAGGCCGATGCAGGACTCAGGCAATATGCGCGGTGAAGGTGTAGTCGATGAGGAAGAGGTTGGGAGCAGCGGCGGCGCTTGGGGTGGCGCCAATCGTCGACGGTGAGCTGCGTCCCCCGGCGGCTCCGATCTTGAAATTCTTCCTCCTTCGGCGGCAATCGAACTAATTGAGGTGGTGAGGATGATCAGTGGTGAGAGGGAAGTCGAGTGGTGTGAGAGGAGCTTGCTGGGAGGGCCTCTATTTATAGCGGCGAGGTTGCCGTGGGGGTGCTGCAAGGGTGCGGCCATGGCGTGGCGGTTCCAGCAAGCGAAAGGGCAAGCGAAGGACGGGAGCGTGTAGGCCTTGTCCTGGAGATGCTCAAGGAGTAGCTGACGCGGCAAAAGGGGGATGGGATCGCTCGGGCGCGTGCAATGTCCATCACTGGGCGCGCGGCATCATTTCGTCTCGGGCGCCGGCGACGGTGCAGGGCAGGCACGGGCGTTCGTTTAGCTCGTAGAGGGTGCAGAGGCGGTGCTTGATGCGGCGCTAGGGATGCAGGGCGAGGACGAGGGCGTGCAAGTGGACGACGTCCTTGCGCGTCCAGGCGTGATCACCACGCCGGGCTGGCGCGTCTGGAGCATTTTGGACACGGGCGTTCTGGGCAGGGCCGTGCAATGCCGATCGATTCAGTGGTACGGGCGTGATCCTTATGCATCAGGGATGCTCAAGGACATGGAGAAACGACAAGGGAGGGGCTAGGGAGAGGAGTGCCAAAGGTGGCCGGCATGGCATTGTGTAGCATGTTTTAGGGTTTCTCCTCCACTTTATTCAGCCATGCAAGCACTGGGCTAGAGGCAGGGGGTGTAGGGGAGGCTGATGATCACTTTGCCAAAGTGGTTTAGGGTCAAAACCACTGGATAATAGCATGTCTCACTTATTCTAGAAGCTGCCTGCCACCTGTTCGATAAAATGCCCGCAAGAAACTTTCTTTCGAATTTTGCAAATCTTTTTGGGGATTCTCATTTATATAAACATTGTGATGTATTGGTGGTGGTGGCACTCAATTTGGAATTGATTTGCAAGTTTTCAAAATTTGGGGTGATCTTCTTTTCTCTCCCGGGTTCCCTCTTTGCCCTCTTGTTCTGGTCAACCTAGTCAACTTTAGGGGGGGTGGTCAACACCAAAGTTACTCACCTTGACATGGTCTTGGATGACCTGGCTTTAGTTGACCTTGCTTAGTTCAAGATTTGAGAAATACAGAGGGGTAAAGAGGTGAAGAAAATATTTTTGTGAGATGTGACCATTATCACATGTGTGAAGAAAATTTGATTTCTTTTGGTTTGATTCTTGATCCAAGGGTGCAAAAAGGTTAGTTTATCACATTGAAGTATTTTAGAAGCAATGGGGCAAGCTAACTTGGCCTTGGTTGAGAGTTGGTTATTTTACAAAGAGGGTATGTGAGTGAGAGAGGGGTTTTTCCCATTTTCTTTATTTCTCCCCAATTTAGGGTTTAGTGAACTTTGTTAGGGTTCACATGGTAAGGTTTACACATACTAACACTCATCATGGCCATTGCACAAAAGAAATCACTCAAATGCATTTATCTATATGTGGCCCTATATGTATAGAAAAAGTTTTTGTTAATTGCAAAATTTGAGTTTGGGGAATTTCTATTTCTTGTTTATGATTGTTGAAACTTGAGATGTTACAACCATCTCCCTCTCGCAAACACGCGTCGCCGACACACTCTCCCTCTCGCAAACACGCGTCGCCGACACCCTCTCCCTCTCGCAAACACGCGTCGCCGACACCCTCTCCCTCTCGCAAACACGTGTCGCCGATTAGGGTTAGGGTTTGGTTTGTGTTTGATTAGGGTTAGGGTTTGGTTTGTGTTTGATTAGGGTTAGGGTTAGAACATGTACTTATCGATTTAATTCTTTTGCAGAAACAATGGATCCATTCGAACGGGACTTGGAACAGGAAGACATGTTCGCGAAAATAATCCGCGATGGTACAGAAGCCGACCGAGAAGACCGCGACTCCGGTGATGGAGAAGCCCGCGGCTCCGGTCATGGAGAACCCGACGGCTCCGGTCATGGAGAAGCCGACGGCTCCGGTGACGGAGAAGCCGACGGCTCCGGTGACGGAGAAGCCGACGACGGCTCCGGTGACGAGGTATTAATG
The DNA here is from genome assembly GCF_019359855.2 of Lolium perenne. Lineage (NCBI taxonomy): Eukaryota > Viridiplantae > Streptophyta > Magnoliopsida > Poales > Poaceae > Lolium > Lolium perenne. The sequence continues at coordinate 184,612,532 of NC_067246.2, read as the reverse complement.
GAATTCTATATGTACATATGTATTGAGGCATTAGTATAGAGGCATTAATGCAATTCTATATGTATTCTCTTAGGCCTCCGAAGATAAGATAGAGAAACGAGGCCCGGCAAAGAAGTTGACCAAAAAAGACCACTTCACAATTGAAGCTATATCACCGGAAGGCCAACCGGTGGTACCCGAGAATGTCGGAGTGAAGTTCAAAAATCAGTGCGGAGTTGTGGTTAGAGATCGTATCCCGATCACTGTCAGAGAATGGAACAAGACCAAGAATGTGTCCGAAAATCAGGTTGCCGATAGGTACAAAGACACACTTTTCAGAGACCTCATGGCACATTTCACTTTGCCAGATTTGGGATCGGAGTCTGAGAATGCTAAGCAGCGAGCGCTAGTGAAGAAATGGGCTCTTAAGAAGATGGGGGAACTTTTCCGGGCGTATAAGAACCGGTTATGGAAAAATTATAAGAAAGACAAGAAGCCTCCATTATTCGAGAACTACCTAGCGAAGCAGGAGCATAAGCAGGAAGAATTTGTGAGGTACAAAGAATCAGAGGAGGCTGTGAACCTGTCAACGAAAAACAAGAAGAATGCAAGCGAGAAGAAATATCACCATCATACGGGGCGAGGGGGCTACGGAAGAGCCATGCCTAAGTGGGATGCACAAGAGGCTGAGATGGAGCTGAACGGGATCACTCCAGAACCCACGCGAGAAGGATGGGACACAAGGGCTCGAAATTGGTTCCTCGCGCATGGCTGTGAGTATGACATGAAGACAGGGAACATTGTTGAAAGTGACACCAGGGTTAGGGTACCCAGGCAAAAATGGATTGAAGTGACGACAGATATAAAGGCGGGAAAACTAAAGTTTGCTCCCGATAGAGAGAAAGACTTGCTGACGCTTGTCCTCGGTAATCCTGAGAAGGGAGGACGAACAAGAGGCTTTGGCCCTAGTGTTCCGTGGTCGCTTGGGTTTCCGGCCGACTCGGAGACTTATAGAAGCCGAGCGAGAGCTAAACAACGCCAGCTGGAGGTGCAGAATGACCGGATGGCCGAGTTCCAACGCCGACTTGACCAGCAGCAGCGGGAGCTTCAGCAGCAGCAGCGGGAGATAAATGAACTAAAAGGACAGCGCCCGCCAGATAATACCGCTGAAATATCTCAGCGACGAGACAGCAGCGTGGCCGACTCGGAGGCCCCTCCTACACGGATGATGATAGATGCCGGTCCTGGCGACCCCTTGGATGGAATCAAGGAGCAAACACCTTGTGATCTCCATGAGGTGTTCAGGAAGGTTTCTGTTAAGGTGGCGGTCGGCTATGTCTTACCGGCATTTGGACCTGAAGGTGAGCCGGCAACATGGCATGGCAATCCGATTCCAGCTGGCTATGCTCGTGTCGGGGTGGATTCAGTTGTCCCGTCGTGGGAGACATTGGAGCTCGATATCCCTGGAGGTGATGGGGGGCTTACACTCAGAGAGGTGCTGGGAGAAATCATTATCTGGGAAAAGAAGAACATCAGGCTGCCAGGCTGGGTAGCACCTAGTACCGGTCGTCCCGGCGGTCACCATCACCTCCTCCAGGTGATCGCAGGCCACCATCACCTCCTCCTACTGATCACATGTCGCCACCATCACCCCGTGGGTACGACGTCGACCACGACATCGGTAGTCCATCTCCATCTCCAGCGCCGCCGCCTCCGCCCACTAAGACTCGGAATGCACCCAGCCGGAAGCGTTTCAAGAGTCCTGTCCGCAAGAAGTCGCCCCTCCCAAAAGTACCAAAGGTTCCTCCCCCCCGTCCTTGGGATCTTACTGTCGAGGAAAATGCGGCCGCTGTTGTGAAACACAACTATGATCATTTCCATAAGCCAAAACCTCCAGCGCCAGAGCCATACACAGAGAAGCAAATAGAATATGCTACTAGTTTTCTGAACACACCATCGCAGTATGAGTTACACGAGAAGAAGGATGACTATACACGCACTCTTGCGAAGGTAATTGATCAAAAGAAGGATGAAAAGGCTAAGGAGAAGGACATTGCTGGCACGAGCAAATCATCAGCTAGAAGTGCAGCTGAGAAAAAGTCAAGTTCAACAAGTGCACCCCTCAAGGCCAAGCAAACGACAAAAGGCAAAAAGAGAAAGGAAGTTCCCCTCCTCGGTGCTCAGCCCAAACAATCGATCCCAGCACTCAAAGTGCTTAATGTTCCCAAGCTGTACCAGGAACATCATGGTGGTATCGATATGGAAGAAGCTGCAAGGCTAGCGGCTGCTTGTTCAGTTACCGTGGAGGAATTGCTGTCTGCAGCAGATGCTGCAATACCCACTGCTGATATAGCTCCTAAATTTGTCTACGGGGCCGACTTGGTCAGCAGAGAGCAGCTGCATAAACTGCCAACACATATGCGGAATTTGCATCAGTGGTACCTTGATGCATGCAAGGAGAACATAATGTACATCGTGGCAAGTATACCATGGGAATATTACTACCGAAAGGAGGAGATCCATATTGAGATGAATGAACTCTGGCAGTTATTCAATCTAGAAGCCCTCGACAAATCTCTCATGAGTTGCTATTGCTTGTAAGTTGTTAACTACATATAAGTTCATTTTCATTCAGTTCATGTTCGTTTTCATTGCATATATATACTCATTATATCTTATGGGTTCTCTTATGCGGTGAAGATCAGTGAATGCAAAAGTAATAATATTATCAATGTTGGGTTTGTTGACCCAGATAAAATACATGTTGAAACGGTGAAGCATAAAAGAGAAGAAACGGGGGGAAACCTACTAAGGTTTTTGGGGGAGCAATATTTCTGTGATTCAATATTGTTTCCTTACAACTACGAGTGAGAGTCTTAATGATCTTTTATGCACATTCAATTTTTCTTACTCGATGTTAAGTGTAATTCCTGACGTATATGCATAACATGTGCAGCTTCCACTGGATTCTACTAGACATTCAACCTGATAAGGGAATAGTTGAAGTAAAAGACCCACTGAGTAGAGGCCTGGACGGGTTCCAGGACTTGCAGAAGTTGCTCCAAGTGTAATTTCCTTCATCGCCGCGCTTTATCTTTTGTGAGATATCAATTAATTATCCACTCATTCAATCATTCTTTTGCCTGGCAGGGCTTGGCAAGCTTTGAAGAATCATCATAAGGAGATTACCTTTGCAAAGAAGCTAACATTTACTCCTGTACCGTGCCCCCAGCAGCCACAAGGGACGAATCTATGTGGATACTACGTTTGCGAGTCCATTCGCATGTTAACCACTGAGAAGCAGAACAAAAATAAATTCGACGTAAGCAATAACATTCACAACTTTATTTATTATCATCAATATTTCGTTATCAAGACTGATATAGTCATACTCATCTCATTTTCGTATATAGGTCGACTTCATGCGGGACAGACTCCAACCAAAGGAACACGCACTAGGAATCGCGGAGGAACTGGCGGGACTTTTGGTTAGAGAAGTAATAAACAACAAAGGCTTGTTTAGTCCAAATAGATGCTCTACCTCCAAATAGACGGTCGTTAGTACCGCTTGTCGATCGTGAGCTCCATGTATATATGTAGGGAATCTACGAATATGTGTAAGGGGAATCGACTTTTGCTTCCATTATTTGTTTGATCGATCTATATATATATAATGAATGAACGTGTACAACTTCTAGTAGCGTACAAATATATGCAACTTTTATTTTCGAACGAAAAAATAAAATAACAGGCGGTCGGTGGCGGGGGGGGGAGGGGTGCTGCACCCCTCAAACCCTAAAGCAGGGGCGTTGTGCGCGCGCCACGTAGAGGGCCTTTTGTCGCGGGTGGTAATACCGCCCGCGACAAAAGGGCCTGTGCCCTGCGCGCCCCGCGGCTGCCACGTGGTGGACCTTATGTCGCGGGTCGTAAGCGACCCGGGACAAAAGGCCTCCCTTTTATCGCGCCTTGCTTGTCGCGCCTGGCCGCCCGCGACAAAAGGCCCTTACCACCCGGATCAAAAGGCCTGTTTTCCACTAGTGACAATTCAATGGGCGGAACACATGACTGTAAACTGTAAACATGCCACTACGAACTGTAAGTAGCATCGGCTTCTAGGGATCAACTGGCTCAAACCTGCTGGAACACATGCACTATATGTAGCACCAATGAACATTGTACCGAGGATTAGGAAACAAACTCCATTCTTCCATGCATCAGATAAACCCTGGAAACAAAAGTGGATAAAATATTAAATATATGAATACGCACCCTATACAAATAAAAACGTGGGTACTTAGCTTCACACAGGAATATGACAATTTGAATCTGATCCATAAATATTGAGAAACTCAGGAAAGAAAAAGAGAAAACCCAGGAAAGTATACAACTAACCACACACCTTCACATTGCTCCAAATTGTAACATCCTTATGAATAAGACAAAACAGCATACACCATCACATACTACAGTAATGCCATAAGATACTGCTACATGGTTGTGTTGTGATTTCATATACAATCAGCACCAAACTGCCAGCTTACAATATGCCACTGCAAATATTCAGCTAGGTGCGTTAACACAGATGACACGCAGAAGTTGATAAAAGTGCTTTAATTTGAGATTGCAAGAGTGGTCTTCTCCATGGATTACAACAGAAGTTTGCAGGAGATGTTAAGAGACATAAATGTGCCAGGTATATTTATGAACTTCATTAAAGTAGAAGATTATTGTGTGCTGATAAGCTAATGTGCAACTAAATTCCACCGTGACTCTTCAAATTCAAAACCTTAATATGTGTCTGCATGTTAATTTTATTTTCCAGTGTACAGAAAGCAAGCTGTAATAAATAGGCAAATCACAAGTAACTAAACCTGAAATTAATATGGACTACATCATATTCAAGGCTGAAATGGATTTGAGATGAAGCTTTTACAATGGTTTTAATGTATAGCACGTATACTAATTAGGCTTCAGTTTTGGTGCTTGAGAAATCAAAATGATGGTAAATCATTGCTCTAGGGGACCAACTCTTTTTGCATGGTGGTAGATAGTGCCTAGTGAGAGATACCATGGCCTCTAACGTATATCACAGCTATTAATTACGCTTTTGGCAGGTTAAACTAACAACAACTTTTATTGTCATGCAAAAGAACTACCCCAACATGAAATCAGTCCATTCTACTCTGACCTGAAAAATCGTTGGATTGGTCAAACTTGCCCTTGATAAAACAAAGTTCACTGAAACCCCGCAGGTAACCGTGGAGTTTTATTTGAATGAAAGCAAAAAAAACCAAGAACATCAGTTCGTCCTCAAATTCCTCCTATGCATAACTGTTGATGATACTGGCAATTCTTACTCCACGTAGAAGAGCAATGATCTCCAAATCAAGTAGAGACAATACATGTTGTATTTGGGAAAATAATAAATAATCTAAAAAACCATAAACAATCTCAATTTTACCTTTATATAAGCATTGCTTCACTGTAATATTGGACAGAATATGTAGTGAGAAAATATTCTTACCATCTCCTACATGCTAGTCTCTTAACAGAGAACATCCTGCCCGCCTAATATAAAAAATCTCTTATATATAGAATTTGAAACATAAAGAATTTTTGAATACTTGGAACAATCTATCAAACATTTGAACTGAACAACATAAATCAAATGCAATTAGCATCATTTTGTAACAGTTAGCCTGCAAAAAAGGGTCTTTCTTCCGAGCAAACAAAAGATACTGAAAATATAATGAGATGATTTTGGAAAAATCCCTCGAATTCCCCATTTGGAGTGCGACGCGGCCGCGAGGTCAGGCCAGCAGATCAATGCTCTGGACACTGCGAACGAATACAGGACAGTTCTAAAAACAAGAAAAAACCAAGAATCAGTCTAGTTGAAGGGGCAGATACTTAGCATGGCCCAGGCATCGGAGTGGCCAAGGCAACCTGGAAGTAATGGGAGTTTAAGCAACTCACCTGAGTCGATGAATGAGAGTAGCTGTGCCGCACCCACCTAGGCCACGATTGAATTGTGCCAACTGCTAGCGAAGAGTCTTCAGCTGCGTCCGGAGTGTCTTGAGGCCACACCACCAGAGTGGTGAGAGGGGCCAGCTTCAGCCTCGGCAGTACAGCGCTGCAGGAGACATGCCAGGGTAAGAGAGCATAAGCCAAAAAAAAAAATTGGGCACGGAGAAGACATCAGTTCACCAGATCCAACTGGCCTGGAGGGTTCAGTTTTGGGATCAAGAGGAAACATGAGAGATTATGAACGGGAAGGTGTGAGTGTGACCAACCTGAGATGGGAGCGGACCATGATGGTCATCACCGTAAGGAACGAAGTTAGCGAGGACGAAGCAGATCTGTCTGGTGGTCTTGTTGGCGCCCTTGAAATCCTTGCGGTAATGGCATCAAGGAAGAAGATGTGGATCTCCTGAAGGCCGAAGAAGTACAAATTCTTTCACGCCGCTCGGGACGCAGCCCAACCAGGCCCACATCATGCTCGCGTCACCACGGAAGGCTCCTCGCGCCGCCAATACCACCGCTCGCCATTGCGCCTCCCAAACACACCAACATGCCATGGCGCCGGACGGAGGCAAAGGAGGCCGCCAGTGGTCGCCGAATCTCGGGCGAGCGAATCAAGCGCGACCAAATGACGCCCCGATCCACGCTGGGATGCCTCCACCCATTTACAGCCGGCCTCTCCAAAAAACACCACCGCCGGCCAGATGACGCCTCGATCCCATGTCGTGACGCCTCCACCCATGCGGCAGCTACATGCCAGCAAACAGCACCGCCGGCCAACGCGACCACCTGAGCTGGACGACCCGTGCCGCCGACCGCCGGCCGCTGCTCTGAGTCCCCCGGCTGGAGGGCACCACCCGGGCAACAAGGTCCCATGGACGCCGGATCGAGCAGGCCTTGAACGGCGGGAGGTACCGGCAGCTGCAAGGAGGGTCAGAGATGACCATGGTTGGACGACTCGCCGGCGGCGACCTACACTCAAAGGCTTGTAAACATCTAGGATGCCCCTCGGTGATGCGGATGGAGATATTCATGCGAGACAAAAGAATTGGATAGGCCATCTCGATTGTTCATGTAGCACCGCTTTGACCAATTCCCACTGAACCAACAGGTACCGCCCATGGCCCAGCACCGCTTCCGTCCACATTTGGCTACGTCCACCAGAGCGATTTACACAACATGAGACCACCAAAGCACACAAAGAAAAATAGTATAACCCAAATCGCTACGCAGCACCAAATCGCACACAGAAAAACCCCGCGAAAACCATATCATACAAAAGAGCTACGTGTCACCTCTGCGGTAATTCTAGAGGAGGCCTCAAAATTATGAGAAAAAAGAAGTTGGTTCCCAAATAAGTATAGTATATATACGCCATTCGTCCGTAAAAAAAATCTTGTATGACATTAAGTGGTCATTGGCTTTCTCGCCCCCCTATGGTCAAATCCTGGCTCCGCCCCTGCTTGTCATCCATATGGTGATCATGGATATGTGAAGATGCACCAAAGAATAAGCTCTCCCATAGTGAATTATGGGGGAGCAATTCACATGAATTCATCAAGTAAGCACAATCAAGAAAGGTGTTCCATCTTGTAGCGGTCAAGACCGTCATCATCGAGCTCAAGTGGAATGTGCAATATTTAGGTTTGCTCTTGATAGGGTTTCTTTCTCACCGGTCTCATGGTGTAATTGGAGACTGGTTTAAAGTTTATTTGCCGTACTATCAAGAGGGCTCTCGAGTGAGTAACTCGAACGTATCCTTCGGAGAGCTCAAACCTTTGCATCCTTGCATCATCTTTCTTGGTTGTTATTTCGATATTATCCATGTGATGTTTTAGAGCTTGTGCTTATTCTCATGACAAGCTCTAGTTCATCAAGGACTATTTTTGCACGGGCAACTTGTTGCATTTTCGAGGTTGGAGTTTTTATCGGTTTGGCTTTTATAGATAGGTAAAACATTTACTCATTTATTTCTATCCTCCCCCTACTTAACTATGATGTTTCTATGCATATTGTTGTAGAGCTCGTTGTTGTGATTTCAACTAGCCCAAGATCATCGAAATCGGAGTCCGGATGCAAAAGTTATTAAAGTTTTCGTATCGGTCGGTTTTGCTATTTTCCCAGGGCGGCACTGCCGCTGAAAATGGCAGCACTCACTAAAAGAAAAGTTGCCATGGCCGACGAAGTTGAAGTCGCGCCGTGGTTGCTGGTGTACCATGGCCGATGATTTTGGGTCTGTCCGTTGTGCATGTCAAAACGTTTTTTTTCTCGTTTTTGAGGCCACCTAGCCCGACGAAAACGGCCAAAACGTTGCGTATGGTGGCCCGGGACGTGGTGCATCTCGAATTCTCGGGTTCGCCGGCAGAGTCAACGCAAATCCGCACCGCCGAGGGATGTAGGGCCCAGATGGCAGCCTCTCTGGCATTGTTTTTTTTTCTCGATCGCGCCATCTCGTTCAACGCTCTCCGATCGAGCCGTTTACGACGCAGGATCATGGGTCCCGCATGTCATCCTCTATGAATCAAAATTCTTTCTATTCTTGGATTTTTTTGACCCCCTGATTTCTGGCTACTTCCTTTTTCTTTTGATCCTTTGCCGCCTTGGAAACGTTGAGACCGCTGCTGCTAACTGGGACCCGCATGTCATCCTCTATGAGCAATCAACTTTCTTTTCTTGGATTTTTTTTGGCACCTCAAATTTGGTCACTTGCCTTTTTCTTTCGATCCCCTGCCGCCTCTCAAATGGTGATACCGCTGCTGCTAAATGGGACCCGCATGTCATCCTCGATGTACTATAAAACTTTCTTTTCTTGGATTTTTTTGGCACCTCATATTTGGTCACTTACCTTTTTCTTTCGATCCCCTGCCGCCTCTCAAACGGTGATACTGCTGCTGCTAAATGGGACCCGCATGTCATCCTCTATGTACTATAAAAATTTCTTTTCTTGGATTTTTTTGGCACCTCATATTTGGTCACTTACCTTTTTCTTTCGATCCCCTGCCGCCTCTCAAACGGTGAGACCGCTGCTGCTAAATGGGACCCGCATGTCAATGCATGGTAAGGACTGTCTAGGTCCACCACCTCAAACTCAACATTTTCAACCCGGCAATTGTCACGTCCTCCAAACGCTACGTCCACCCGAACTTTTCCTACCGGAGCACAGGACAAGCCCGGAACGATTCCGTGGAACGTTGTACGCGTTGGCTGAAGCATGTTTTCTGTTATGCCCAGCGTATGCATGGTATGCTTGTACATGATGTTTATGCTGCTGCCGTTGTCTATCAGCACATTGCTGAATTTTACTCGGGTTTGCGGCCCTTTCATGATTGGGTCCACAACAAGAGCATATCCACCCGGATTCGGCATGATTTTGGGGTGATCCTTAAATGACCAGGTAATTTCCTGATCTGACCACAGCATGTATCTGGGAACTGCCGGCATCACGGCGTTTACCTCCATGGAACGGCGATGCACACTTTGCCTGTCCGTCGGCTCAGTGACAAAGACAACACAGCACAGATGCGGGCCCTCGTAAACATTCCGGCCTAAAGGTGCCGGTGGAGGTGATTGATCATCGTTTTGCTCCACCCGGTTAACTTGCTGGTATTGTTGCCTATTTGGCTGATGCTGTACCGGTAAAGCATTTGCTCCGGTGAGTGGTGGCGGTGGTGGTAGTTGTTGCTGACGCAGCATATCTTGTGACGGTGGCAACACTGTTGAGCACCCTTGTGCTTGCGCGTCCTTTACCGCTCCTTTTTGCATCAAGTACTTGGTCCAAGAACAATCCTTCGTCAAGTGATTTGACGGGTGATCCGGGTTTGGCGTGTGCCACCGGCAAGGTTGATCCATGGTGGCTTCCATGGTGTATTTTACGGGTTCCTGCCAATTCTTTTTCTGGCCCCAGGGTTTCTTTTCGACCCACTGCTTTTTTGGACCCGCCCATGGCTGCGATCTGGTTTTTTGCCTTTGGCTGCCGCCGGCATCATAATTTTCTTGCACGGCAGCAACGTGCTGCGGAGCGTACCTTCGATCCGGGAAATCTTCCCTTCTCTTGTTGTTCCGGTTATCCCGGTATTGTTCCTGTCGCTGCTCCGGCTCAGCTTGTACTGCTGGTTGCAATGGGTCTCCCAATGCATAGCTATCCGCCACACGTATCATCTCTGCCAAGGTTGCTGGCATGCTTCTCTGCAGCTTTTGCCACAGCGGTGATCCCCTCCGGCATCCTTGACTGAACCAAGCAATTTCTTGTGCTTCAATCACTCCTTCACACGTGTTTCTTGTTAAGTTCCATCGGGTAAGATAATCCCTGTCTATCTCACCGGCACGTTGCTGGCATAAAGCGAGCTGTTGGGGCCGGTTTGGCCTCTTATAAGTGCTACTGAAGTTGTTCACAAAGGCTTCCTCAAAGTCCAGCCATCCGTTAATGCTTCCTGCCGGCAAGTTGTTAAGCCAAATCCGTGCAGGGCCTACCAGGTAGGACGGTATGATTCTCACCGCCCAACGCCGGTTTACTCCACCACCAGCTACATAAACAGCTGTGACATAGTCCACCAGCCAATTTTCCGGCTTGGTCGTGCCATCATACGTTTTTGTGTCTCGGGGCAGCTGGAAATTGCGTACCGGTGGCTCTTCTCCCATGATCCGTGGGCCAAAACATTTCGGGCCAGGGGGACCCTCAGACTCGATCATTTCGGAAAGATGTACTCTGTCCAGCCTGTGCCTCGCATCCTGGTCTGGCAAACATCTTTCCCCCAGGCGATCCCCCAAGGGGTTCCGGTAGACTCTTGTTCGTTCTACTTCGGAATCTCCTTCTCCGTATCTTTCCGGTTCCGCGGCTCTTGCCTGCCGGTACCTTGGTGGTGGCATCTCCTCATACGCTGCCCTTGCAGCTCGATAATTTTGCCCGGTTTCATATCTACCGGCATGATTGTTTCCGGCACAGCCTCCTCTGGCGTAGCCTCGACCTGCCCCTTGGCTTTTTCTACCGGCATCGTGTTGCCCGGCTTGTTGTTTTCCGGCAAGAACCGGATCGTACACAGTCATCTGCTGTGCGTTCATCTCTTTTTCTCTTCTTCTGTCCGGATGGGGGGACGATGCCTGCCCATGGGACTTGCTTCCGGTATTCTTTGTTGAACGCGCGGATTTTGAGGCCGCGGCCTTGCAGCTTAGCCAGTTGCTCAGCATTCTGCTGCTCAATAGTTTCCAGCAGCTCTCTAACACGCTCTTGCTGTTTTGCCAAAGCATCTCCGGAAAGCAATTCACATAGCTCTACTGCAGCTTTAGCAGCTTTTATAGTTTTATCCGGGCTACTGTACTTAGGTTTTTCCACGATGCTAACAGATGCAGAGGTACTTTTGCCGGCAAGAACTTCTTTGCGCAAATCCTGGTCTAGGTTGCGAGCTTTTAGCCGGTTCTCCGGTATCCTAGCAGCATGAGCGCTAATAGAAGCAAAGCCATGGGCAGCGTTATACTCACGTAGGGTTAGGTTCAGCTCGCGCTGCGCCCGGACGATGTCGGCGCCGTTTGCGAGAAGCTTCTGGCGTTGTGCCTCCAGCTCCGCCTGAGCCGCTGCCGGGTCGATGTTCTGCGCGATGGGCGTTGCCAGCACGTTCATCGCCGCTTGGAGTGGTGTTGCCGGTGGTGCGGAAGATGCTCCCGCAGCGCCAGCGTCGCGCTCCAGCGGTGGCTTGGCCACACGGGTCGAAGCCGCACGACCAGCACCTTCATCCACAGATTCTTTTCCTGCACCAACCACGCCTGTCATCATTACCTCGACGCTGCCGGCGGCGCGGCCAGCACAGAGCCACCTTGGCGGGTCCGGTGCCACCAGCACCGGCGAGAGGCGCTGGCGCACAGGGACGGTGCCGAAGTAGACTCGGTGGCTGCCGAACTCGATGGTGCGGCCGTTCTTGGGGAAGATGCCGCCGTTGGCGAAGCAGCCCGCGTTGTCGTTGATGAAGTCCATGTCGTAGATGCGCTGCACGAGCGCGGACACCGTACGCTCGCCGGCGACCTCGAGGATGCCCGCCCGAATGTGAACTCCTGCAAGCGCCACTTCATGCCCCACGGTGGGCGCCAACTGTCATCGTGGTGAACAGACAGATGCCATAGGATGGCTTAGATTGGGGCCGAATGGACGCTAGAGGATTCGGGGGAGGGTTTGCGACTAGATGGGATGAACTTCCGGATGCATTCCTCAAGAACACAACCAAAGGCCGGTATGCAAGAAGAGAGACAAGAGGAAGAACTCTTTGCTAGATCGCTTGCTTCATTGATCTCAACACGATTACAAGTGCTTGGATACAAGTTCTATCGTCTAATCTCCTTTGTGGACACGTGCCTGTATGAGGCAGTACCCCCTCTCCTTATATAGGGGAGAGGGTGGCTTACAGAACAAGAAACCCTAATGGCATCTTTGACTGGACAAACTACTTTACAAAGCTACTTTAATCATAGATGACGCCGAAGTCTTCTTTAATCAGGGACGCTGACGTCCTCCGGCTTCTTTCAGCGTCATCTCTCTCTTTGGTGCCAGGGCTCTGATTAAAGCCGCTTTGCTTAGCTCATCCTTGTCTTCTTGCTCTGAAGAGAATCTTTGACCAGTCCCGCCGACAGGCCCTTCTCTCCGGTATCTTCTTTACCGGGTTCCGGCATACCCCCTTGGGGATACCGGCTTAGCTTCACTTAGCCCATACTCTTACCTTTGTGCTCTGGTAAGAATATTAAACCGGTATCTCGATGTCTCAAACCATCCGGTTTGGCATGCCTTTGGCATACCGGGGGTCATTCCCCCAACACATCTTGTTAATAGGTTAGTTCCGGAAAATGCATCAAAACGATATAAAGTGTGAACAAAACATGTAGGTATTGTCATAAAACAAGCATGGAACATAAGAAATTATAGATACGTTGGAGACGTATCACTATGCTCATAGCTGATGTTTGTTTTATACATTGTTACATTCTAATGGTATGCTTTTTCCTAAGTAGTGGTTACATGCACCCATGGTTTTTGCATGCAGTGTGCTATGTATGTGGGAATGAAATGTAATAGTGTCCCCTGTTTTTCAATTTTAGTTTGTGCATCTGCAAAATCAAATGCTAAGTCTAGAGTTGGTCCTGCAAAAATTAATGTTTATCAGTTTTTCAGATGTCACACAACATGTAGCACATGGTACACAAACCATGATATAGTATCTGCATTCCTGCATGTAACATGATAGCTATACCATGATATGTTTGTGTTCATTACTGGCAGCTATAGCTGTGTAAGTGCATGTAACATACTAGATGTAGGTACTTAAAGATTTTCATGCTGTCATATTTTGCTAGATGTAGCAAGGGGAAACGGTTTTTTCTGTTTTTGCTAGGTGCATGTAACTGAATCTGGTCAGGATATTGCCTCCAGACCTCGATGTAGTATGTTACGTGAGAAATCTATACTTAATTTTTTTCTTCTGGCTGCTATAGGGGCATGTAAGGTAAGTATAGATTTTCTCATGTTACATGCAGTGTTTATAGCATCACATATTTTTAAAATTTATAGCTCTCACTCTCTACCATCCTTTTTTCTATGATGGAGTTTTTTGGTGAATGTAACATCATAAGGTGTAGGACACAAAATGGAACATGCAGCTTACCTATATGTTATATGCAATAAGAGATTTGAGCTAGCTTTTTTTCCTTCTGTATATTCAGATTAGTTGTTTTTTTGTTTTCCATTGTCTTATGGATATTCTTAGCTTTTAGTTTCTTTTTTTCATTTTTTCCCCAGTAAAACTAACTAATGTTCTTAGACAGAAAATAGAGCTATGGACAACAACGAAGAATCTAGGAACCCCATGGTTTCTCGTTTAGTTATGGATTACCTTAGTCTGCAGCCTGGCCCGGTAATTGGTGTCCTCTTGGTTTGTGTCTATTTCTCTTCATCACCTGAGGCAATTTTCCATGCACTCCACACAGTCAGAGCTTTGACTTCTGCTCCTATCAATTATGTCGTAAACAGCACACGGCATGCTCAACTGATTGTTAGGTGCACAAACCCAGTTGATGCACTAAACCTAGATTACACAAGGGGCACCTTCAAGTTTAATGACACGTTGATCAAATGCATCAACCTCGAAACCATCAGCATGTTACCTTATGATGAAGACGATGTTTACTCATGCACTATTGAGCATTTCCTTGCATGCCATGAAGGCAATTCTATTATGCACTACCCTAGAGGGTTTGGGACTCCAGTCGAAGACATGGACTTGCATTACTACCCCACGTTGTCCGCCACCACAATGGACATCCTTGGTGTACAAGAAGGCCCTTCAGATTCTCTACTCAGAGTGGAAATCAAGTATTTCGAACGCCCTAGGGATTTCCTGTATGCCATACGAGTTGCCAACCTCCCAAACCACAAGTTTGTTGTTGACCAAGATGGAACAATGTACATGAAGTATAGGACCACATTTGAAGCTCATTACACATCTATCCATCACTTCTACGTGGGTGGACACATGATGATCAAGTTCTATCGAGTAGCATATGATAACAAAAGGATTGCTGCCCTTGACGCGTCTTTCATGCCAATATATTTCAGGGCTTCAATCGATGATGCATGGGAACGTGTTGTCTAGTGCATCTAGGGGAGGAAATACCATCAGGCTGCACCGGGGGGAGAGGCTTCGAGTGATAGTTTTTTTTTTGGAATTTCATAACTAGATTTTTGGGAGGATGTTCCCAAATCTTGTTTGTCATATTCCCCCTGTTTTTTTTTACCTATGTTGCAATGTACTTTTGAACATGGAAATGTAATAAGTACTTTTTATTATGTCGAACCTTCAATCTCATTTTATATTAGTTCCTATGAACGACATTATGGTCTGTAATTTTTTTATATATATGTGGATTGTTTGATTCTTTTTAGAGAGGGTCTATAACTCTTTTCTGTAATGTATTCCATCTAAATTTCTATTACTCTGAAATAGAAGATTTCCTTTTATTAGGGGTCACTTTCTGGGGAAATGTCTTATGCAGGTTACATTTTCTAATAAATTGTAACTTCTTTTTTTATGCAGATTTTTTGTAATATGCTTCGGGGTCCACCATACGGGTGGTTGTTTCCGGAAAGCACGTGCCCCCACGGTGGGCCAAAAAAGGAAATTACACCTGGTCGGACTGACCTCGTTTTACCAGGAATGGAGGTCGACCTCGATGTAGCAGAGCCCAACATGTATTGCTGCTCCAAAAGAGAGAGGGAGAAGTAAGTTGTCGTTGCGTCTGCCGAATGCAAAGCAGTGTCTTATCACATGCATAGAGTGGCCTCCGTGTATGGGTTGGGTACTAACGGGCTGGCCCAGATATCCATCGAGAGCTTGCGTAATTATAGTATTAACAGTAGATGCCCTAGTTAGCGGCACGTCGGACGCACCACGTCTAACTACCCACGATTTCTTCTTCAAGTCAACGCCGCCTTCCATCGCCGTCTGAGAAGATAGGAGTCCTTTCGTCGGCGGAGCCTACAGCTCAATCTAACGACGGCAACATCCGTGTTCCAGTCTTCCAGGTGCGCGCGTTTGAAATCTCTTCTATCATCGATCCTTTCGCCCACTTGATCTAGAGGGCGCTTGATCTAAACCTTCATTCTTTGCCGGACGTGTAAGTTTTAGGTTTACATTTACGCTGTAGATGGTTAGGAGATTTTCTATGTCGGCAATAATTGTTGTTTGTATATGTTATTTGCAGAATGGATGAATTAGATGGCCCGGTCTATTATGACTACACATTGTGGACGGATCTCGTAGCCACTTTTTCAGGACCTCAATGTGCGAGGTTTAGCTCTACTAGTTTGCGGACGATGTTGCAACTGCCAGCCTTCGGCACGCGCACTAATTTGATTAGATTTATGATTGAGCTATATGATCCTAAAACTAAGACATTCGTCGTACAAGACAAGGCAGGAGCGATAGCTGCAACCTCTATAGACATAGAATGCATTTATGGTCTACGTAATGAAGGTTATTCCGCTTTTGAAATAATTGATCAAGAATGTCTAATAAGTAGAACGAAAATACCGGCTAGTTATCTCAGCAAGTCTAGTGGAAATCTAGTTATTTCCAACTTGATTGCTGACATACAGAGTGAGAAAGCTTCCGATGATGACTTTGTGCGGAAAGCAGTGCTTGTGCTAATTGGCACGGTTCTGGCGCCATCTGGCCCAAAAACAGTCGATAGAGATCACTACTGTTTAGTGGAGGATGTTCCTAGAATATTTAAAATTAACTGGAATCACTTCACATTGCGTTACCTCCTTGATAATTTGTCTGCTTACACAAGATCAGCAGCAAAAGGTAGGGGATGGCCGGTTGGAAATCTTTGTCTCACTCAGGTATGCAAACATGATCAGCACTATATTTGATGTATGTGACAATTTGAAACTTATTTCATTTAAAATGTGTTGTTTGTAGCTACTATACTGGGAAAAGGTGGTAGTCGTGGATGATCCTACGTATATTCCACACAAGTCTATTCGGCCACTAATGAAAAACTGGACTGAAGCGGAAGCGGAAAGGAGGTCGCAGTACGACTATGCAAATGGTCGTGGGAGAGGCAAAGTGAAGGTTTTGTTTTTTATCACTACTTCTAGCTACATTATATCATAGTCGACGTTGTGTTGTTATATTAATTTATGCCATTCTAATTTGACATGCAGATTATTAATGATCTTACACCTCAAGCCAATGCCAGTGCGGAAACAAAGCAAAACACATCGCAGAATGGTGAACAGTCACGTTCGACACGTTCGAGACAGAGGCGTAGTAACAAGGACATACTATTGGAAAGTTTGAAGAAGGAACTGACGGATCACATTGACACACAATTAGCACTTGTACCAAAGAGATGTGCAGAGGTGAGGAGCCATACATTTTACGAACACGAAAGTATTACATTATCAGTAATGAATAATTATGGTACTACTTGTTTTGCAGGAAGTTCTAAAAATGCTAAATAAGAATGGTGTCATGTACAAACCGGTTGAAGGATCAGAGTCAGATAAAGGAGGAGATGAGGAAGAAGACACTTCTATTCACATCGATGATTCGTCTAAGAAAGAATTCATGTACAAGAACAGTTCTGACGAGTTAGATGCTTTAATTAGCAATTTAACAAAGAATTCTGGTAAGTTTGTCACACCTCCTAAGCATAATGGGGTGCCGGAGGCCGGAGATAATGTGTACGTCACACCAGGAAACCTTCGTAACACGGAGGGTACACAAGATAATCCTTTTATCTTAAATGATGCCACAAAACCGGCATCATCCTTGGATATACCGGATGATATTTTCGCAAGATCTACCACCAAGGTGAATGCTGGACATAAGGATGACCTACATGACGGTGAAGATGAAGTTATGAGTACTGATCATAGTGTTCAAACAATGGGACGAGAGGCTAGTAGGAAGAAGGGCAATACAGCAAAGTTTGCAAATAGTAATGGTAGAAGGAGAAACGCAGGGGCGGTACAAGTTGGAGGGAAAAGGAAACGGACGACGAATCAAAAATATGGATCACCATATGTGGTCGCGAAACCTAGAGCAAAACGTCAAAGCCGTGTAAAGAAAGGTAACACCATTTATTCGTTATTTCTTTGTTGGCAAATAAATGATGCTGCAACCTATAACACATATGTTATTACTATTTTGTGCATCAGGGTTGTTTGCAGAATATGAAGATGGGGTATCTTCGGCAGTACCAACACAGCAGGAAATAGAAGTTGCCGCTTTATATGTTAAAACAATATCCAAGATACCAAAACAAGCATCTAAAGGAGTGTACAAGAATGAATTTGGCGCCAGCTTGTCTTCAGCAAAGCTTAATGTCGTTCTTGCGCATGAATGGCTATCTGATGATGTAAGTCTTCAAAACCAAAAGTTTGTGTTATACTCGTAATTAAACTATCTGAATTTGAAATTATTGTTGTTGTTTTTAGATTATTGATGCTGCTATTGGGTATCTGTCTCTCCGTGTTGGGTCTGATCGAATGTTATGTCCAGTGTGGAGGACAAACTATCTCCTTGAACAAGCAGAAAAACAATACAGAAAAAATACAATATTAAAAATATAGATGAGGTAGTTACAAGACCAGGAGCCATAGGTAGGGTTATGGATGAATATTTCAAGCGTGAGAAGGTAACAACAGTTTCTTTCAATGTTTCATGCCAAATTAGAATAAAACAATATGATAATTGACAAAGTTTTTTCCTTCTCTTGTAGACATTTTTCGCACTAAACATACGGAAAACTCATTACGTAACTGTTGTCATGCATACAAAGAAGAAGGAATTCCAGGTCCTTGATCCTCTGTTTGTTTTAGGGTGACAAAATCAGTTGTGGAAGACTTGGTATTACACTCTCTACATACATGTCTTTGTGTACTTTCTCATGTCTGTGCAGTAATATATTTGTTGTTCTGTAGATTGGGCAAATTTCACAGGACATACAAGAAGCAAACAATACTTGTGACATAGAATATCCTGATGTCGATGAATGGCCTATTAAAAGCTATGATATCCCTAAGCAAACCGATACGTAAGTACCTATATTACATTACACATAAGAAAATCAGTTTTGTATATGCGGACACTTTTAAATTTTGTCACATTATATACCAGCAATTCATGCGGATTATGGGTATTGCAATGTATGGAGCACTGGGACGAAGATCAGATGACTTGCCCGGTTTCTCAGGTTGGCTATACTATGTTCCATGCACTCGGTTAATTTTAACAATATTAACAAGCCATGTGTATAACACCTTATAATGTTTTGGCAGACCAGAGTTGATGAATCGAGAGAAAGTACAGTTGCAAACATTATTTTTTCACCTAACAACATTCTTGACAGGGTGAAAAACAAAATAAGATTGCTAGCAAAGACCTAGAAAATATAAATTTGATAGTGTGACTGTTCGGTTGACACATGGAATATTGAATTTGTAATTGTCTTTGGTTGTAAACAATATTTATTCGGTTATGATTATCTATTTGTAAAAATGATTTTATTTCCCATTGTCGAAAGTATGCAATTATTTTATGTTTGTACATGCATGCTATGATGTACATAAGGAAATGCCTACTTCACAATATATAATGTCTTTTGCCATTTTTACAAAAGAACACCAGAGAATTAACAACATCAGTACAAAATAAAAGAATCAGTACGTAGCAAACATTAACAACTCCATCGAATACAAAGCTATTTTCGTCCCATTCATAATTAAGGAAATTTACTGCCCTTTAGATAACTATGAAAGAACTACCCTTCCTGCTGCGGCACATTCCTGCACATGTTCACAGACATAAAATTACACAACAAATCATAGGAATCTTTTAAAATATATGAAACAAAATGGCAGAAAAACTTACTTCGGATGAAATATGCATATTGGGTTTCTTCTGTTATGCCCTTCTTCTTGGCATGCCCCGCACACCTGCACCCTGCGTTCCTTGTGTCCTAGTGGTCTTCCATTTTTAGTCATCGGAGATTTCTGCGCTTCTTGCCTAGGTGCACCCTTAGTGGACACTTTCAAAGGATCACCAATAACAATATCGCATGGTCCACTAGCATCTTCATTTTCATGCACCGACCTGAGGGGACCATATGCTTTACCTTTAGCATACCCCTCTCTTCTAGAAATTATGCCATCAATGGTACTGTTCAGCAGATCATATTCTTCTGAATTGTTTAATGCAATATGCATAGCCTGTGATACCTTAATATTCATCCTGCTGTATTTCATCTGCTCCTCTGCCCCAGACCAACCCCACCCAAACATGTCACTGGTGCGTCTAGCTGGCAACCCTAACCTAGCATTTTTTGTGAATCGTCGTAGAGCACAACATTGTGGAATTTTAGTAAATTTCAAGAAATGCAGCACATGCAGAATGTGCTTGCAAGGGATCCCCTTTCGAATCATCCTTTGACAGCTGCACCTTATAATTTCTGCCTCCTTGGGTCTATATTCCACGTAGAACCTGGTCCTTACATGATTCCTCCATGCCACAATGAAGATGTTTGAGTCTCCTGCCTGCATTTTTCCGAAGATCTCTATGCCGCCAATCTTTGAAAGCTCACCTTGAATAATATAGAACACAGCAGGAGTGAAGATTTTTGCAGCAGGAACCTCTAGTTCTCTGGCACTGGTGTAGTCTGTGAAGCCGTGCAGTCGTCGTGGGCTTCGTTCTCACGGAGACGGATAATTGCGTTGTCGTAGTGCATAATCATATCAACAATTGTCATTTCCCCATCTAGGTGCAGGTGTAGACAAGAGTTTAAACTTTCACTCCGCTGGTTACTTTTCATACCCAGCCAGAATCCTTCAGAGAGATACGTTACAGCCCAAAGTTTGCTCTTGTTGTACATCCTCTTCATCCATGTTCTGGTTTTTGGGGATTGCCATTTTCTGTAAAATGCATGTCATCGCTCCTCAAATACTTGCTCTGAGGTGGTGTCATACAGAAGAGTCATGAACTCGTTCAGTGACTTGTTAGGTAGATGCATCTCCATATTTTTTTCAATGTGGAAGCTGCAGATGCGATGCGACACACCAGAAAATACTTCACCGATTGCGCCGATCATTGCGGCATCTGCATCCGTGATTACTGCCTTTGGCTTCTGTTGACACATCGCTTTGAGAAAAGTCTTTAGAAGCCAAACATATGTTTGTTCATTCTCGCTTGAAAGGATGGCACACCCAAAAACCGTTGTCCTACGGTGGTTGTTCAAGCCCACAAAAGGAACAAATGGCATCTTAAATTTATTCATCTTGTATGTGACACCAGCACATCTCCGTAGTCCTGGTAATCCCTACGTGACTGGGAATCACACCAGAACATGTGCTTCAGACGGCCTTTGTCATCAACGTCATATTCATAGAAAAATTCAGGGTCCCTCTTTTTCCTCTTTGCCATAATGCTGATGGCTGTGGTAGCGTCACCGTCGAAAAGCAGCCTCCTCCTCTCCCTAGAGCACATGTTGTACAAATCCTTTCTTGTGAGTCCAACACCGGCAAATGAACCGGAGCCTGCAATGAATTTCCTCATAATGAGGTGCTTCCTGACCCCCATGGATCCCAGTGATAATATCTCAGATCTCTGCGCGTCGTTGATCGTCCTATGGGACCGAAGAAACGGAGTCTGACATGGTTCAGCTGGGTCATGGTTATGTTTGTCTCGAAAATCTTCAACAACCCAGAAACCAGTTCTTCCATCAAACTTCACCACCAAACGTGCCTTGCAGCCGCAGCGAGACTCAGGTCTGAGCCTATATACGCGGCCTTCCGTGGTCAGTTGCTTTTTGGGACGTCTGCCTTCTCTGGAACACACAAAACACCTTAGCCGAATTACTCCATCATCAAACCGCTTAACCTGGTCCAGCCGGACGCTGAACCCATAATCTTTAGCATATCTGTTGTAGAAAGAAAATGCTGCTGCTTCAGAAATAAAAGTCATCTCTTTTATCATCCAGTATAAATCCCGATTATTATCAGGATATTCATTGCCATTGCTACCTTTCTGTGTTTTCTCAGGCTGACTAGCGCTTGGCGTCGCCTGCAAGTATAAAATGTAGGCATTAATAAAAACTATAAATTTATGTGTTCCAGCTATATGAGACTGATAAAAAAGAGATAACAACCTGGCTCATGTCAACAGAATCCTCAGGAACTGATGCACCTTCCACATCATCAGTATGGCCCGTGTCCAAGTCAGATTCACCGTAATAGTCGTACTCAAGCTGCGTGTCAAATTGTGCCTGAAATTTATTAATGCATCGCGAAATTTAGTAACCGTAAATTTTACAGTTGTCATCATTTCATGCATCATTTTATGTCATTTTATGAGTCACTACACATACCTCACTAGTATTTAGACTGTCTGTGTGTTCACCATGGTTCTCATCATTTTGATCGTCTGTGTGTTCACCATGGTTGTCATCATTATCAAATTCATCGTACGCAATCTGCATAAATTATGACAGGAGGAACCATATATTATTTGATGATGCTGGACTGCTGGTAATCGAAATGAAAAATAGTGCACCAAGAATATATAGTAATGTGGCTCACATCAAACTCGTCTTCGCTCCAGCCGGCTTCGTGCTGCAAATTTTCCTCCATTTCAGAGTCATCGAAATTATAGCCGACGTACTCGTTTTGTTCCTCAATCATACCAGATATAGAGTTCTCCATATTCTGTAGTATTGGACCATAATTAGAATTGAAAAACTGGCAGAATTGCGTCCTCTTACTATGCTAGAAGATGAAGTCATGGGTACCTCTAATTTTAAACCCTAGCGGGAAAGATGCCGAGCCGGTGGCGCGCCTTTCCAAGGTTGTCGATCTGCGGGGGGGGGGGGGGGGGGAGGGGGCGTCGAGATGCGAAACAACCACCGGCGGCGACGGACGTGCCGGCAACAACTGCTTGCGTTTTACCGAGCGACGGCGTGGAACAGCTCGATCAGATCTTCAGGGCCGATGAAAACGATGCATGCAATGGGAGTTAATCACGGTTATTAGCTTAGCACGTGGGACCCACCCACGTGGGGTCATCCGTATAGATACGCCTAGGCCCTGTATACCCATACGAGCCTTGTACTGGGCTTGGATATGGGTTTCGGCGGGCAGCACAAAAAAAACAAATTCGGGACCACCGTACCCCTTCGGCGATGAGTCGCGACTTTGCACAAGGTGCGCACCGAAGCACACCTCCTGGCTTTTTCCCTTGTTTTGAGGCAACCATATTCAGACGCGTGGCCCAATCGGTGGAGAGGCTAGCGAGCCAACGCCCAGCCTGTGCGTGTCGGGTGGCTGTCGTGGATAGCTTCAAAGAGCCTCATAGGGGTGCAACAATTATACCTTTAGATTCCAAACTAGGTGGACAGACGAGCTTCGCCTCGCCGCCTGCATCCTGTCAGCACAACAAGGTGACCAGGTGGTTGATTTGCAAGGGTTTTCTCACCAACGATGCTGCAGTGTCAAAATTATTTGATGGTTTTTCTTAGTTTTATAAGTACATATGAACAGGTTTCCAGTACAAATAAGATTTTCGTCCTCTCCAACCTTCAGGCGGGTGCTGGTTTCGTTTTAGTTGCCTAGCAAAATACCACAAAACAGACTCTCATGGTCAATCCTACACTGGGCGTCGTGGCAAATCTTCGCAAACCCTAGGAAGAAAATTTTCACACAGGTAGTTGTAGTTGCAACTCATCATACATAGTATGTAACGGTGCAATATAGTATGATTAAGTAATCGAATAAAGAATGCAGAGTGATCCCCAACCCGAGCAGACAAACCAATTTGAATGCTTTGTGCATCTAAATCAATACAACATGTAGATGGTGGCATGTAGAACAGTAGAAGATAAGGAACACATGTGTCAACATAAGCTAAAAAAAGGCATTTGATTAGTATTATTCTATCAGAGTTCCAAAATACAAAAATAATTTGAATGGTGCGTGTTATTGACTCAGTGACTCATACACAACCTCCAGTTACTAACAACAAACAAACACCATGTGATTATCATACATGCAGCTCAAGTTGTCAATCCAAATATGGAATAAAGATCTAGTTAGCCAAGTTATGTAAAAGGAAAAATATATATACTTTGTTGCTTATATGCTGAAGGTAGCAACATTATTACAGGACCTTACAATAACAAATCCAATTTCGAGGATCACCGAAGAGCTTGATTCGAGAGCTGGGACCAACTCCAGAGAAAAATGAAGATGCAAGTATGAAACAATTACTTCCCAAAGATCAACCTTTAGTCAGGACCTGAAACCACAACCTAAGAGATTCCTACCTCAAAACTGAATATAGTTGATAATTTGTATACATAGGATCGCTAGATGTGGATAGACATCTCCTCCTTCCAAATCTCCTAATCTGAAACTGTTCAACATATATAAGTTTTTTTATAATAATCTCCATAAGTGTGAGAAAAGACTTGGACCATCACTTCATGTTATGTAAGGTGCTGCGCCTGTTTATTTATTCCGAGTAAATCAATCTAGTATGTACGTGTTGGTCCTCAGAATAAGTGATTTGCACTCTGAAAAAATGAATGAAAAATTTATTGTTGAATATTCTTAATAAGTCTGAAGAATAAATTCCACTCTATTTATTGAAGGCAGCCTACTAAGTGGCAGCCCATGAAGCATCCATTAATCAGCATCATGGTTATGAAAGCTTTTTTGGAAAAGATACAACAGTAAGAAACCAGGGGACTTACCATTTAGTTTGACTTAGCAAAATGAACCAACAATATTAGATAGAAGGCAACAACCGCGATCCTCTTTCAAACTTCTTGCCCAGGTACACAACAACAGCATGTAATAAGAACGGATACTGTAATTGTTCTAAAACATTATATGGCGCTAGATGTCTAGGAAGTTTGTACAAAGCAGAGTATATAACACACGTGAAGCTTTTAGCTACCTAGTCTATCAGGCCTGTTGTAAGGAAAACATACTAAAATCAAAGCCACCACATTGCTCGGAGTGCAGCTATAGTAGAATTGAAACTACTCCACGACCACCATGCACTTTCAGCATTTTGTCACTACTCTTCATAGGAAAACGATAGTCTCAACTGTAGGTGCACCACTATCATGTCCAGCAGAACAGATATAATCAGTTTAAACTCTGATTGCGCAAGTTAGAAATATAATTATTAGGTATGCAAATTCAAGTAACCATTGGTAGCAATGAATGATGGTTTCTCTGCAACAATCTTTAAATCTCAGTGCCCAGCTCACAATTTTCTACCATTAGGATTCTTGATCTATAACAGAACATACCTCATGCATCCTAGGGATCCAAGTAACTAAACAACTTGTGACTTACCCAATTTAACCCATTCATATATCTCTAAAGAACAGGACCTCCTCATCTGCATCTTGATGAAGAAAAAAAAACTAATTTAAGATTAAGATCAATGAGATCCCTCTGAAAGCATACATATTGTACAATACGTGCTGTGAATTGCAGTTCAAATAATTCGGCCACCTCGATGCAGTAGGGCTATAAACATGAATACTCTTACCATTATTGATTTACAAATAAAATCTGAAAGAGTTACTGAATTCAGCATTTTAGGAAAATCCTTGTAAGATGGCCTCTCACTACATCTAAAATTAACTTCAGTTGATAAACCTAAAGACGGTCTTCTTAAGTGATGGAACTATTGCATGATAAAGCATAGCTGCTCCAAATAGAATGACTGAGCCAATTAAGCTATCCCAGTCGTTTATTTGTCAACTTGATTCTTGTGAAAGCATGACCCTCCACGTTCTCAAATATAAACTAATCGCAGTAAACTAAAGATAAAATACTTGAATACAAAAGATGGTAGCCTAGGAATGAGACAAAAAATAGGTTCTCCTAATTGTTTATCAGTAACATCTAATATCTGAATTGGCTTGCCTCCAATGGAAAGCATGGCTCTCCCTGTTCTCAAATATCAACTAATCATAAAGAGTGAATTATCACATACCCAGAAATGCACAATCACTTGGTGCTCCTATTGCTAGCAAACATCCAGTTCAAAGTTGTGTCTGAACAGCCACACTATTTAAGAATTCTAAGCTCAAGCATATCTTCTAAGATCAAACAATCATCCTTACTAAGCTAAATAAAATTAGTAGCAACCCCACATGAATACATCGCACAAAACGGGATATCTTCATCCAATCGAGAGAATGACATTTACCTTTTGGGCGACCTGGCCAGGCCACATGCCATTGAAGAGAAGGCATCAGTGTGATTTTATCATTGCCAATGTTCTGCTGCTGTAAAAGCATAGGGCGGTCATGCAGAACTGGACCATGAGGAAGATGTCTTAGCGGAACATTAATCATCTCGAGGAATTCGCCGCAGGAGAGGATGGACGGATGGAGCAGCCGCCTCTCCACAGTGGTGGAGCCGCCCTGCAGCTTGCGCCGAGCCCAACTGGTCACTGTTCCCTAGTCGGTGCGCTGGGGACGGCTCCGTCCATGGCGGGCTGTAGGTGCGGGAATCGGCTGGGAACCGGTGTGGGAATCGGCCTAGGGAAGCATAGAAATGCCACATCTGCAATGTTTCCCACACACAATAAATATTCTATTTTGAACTCATAACAGAACAAAGAAGTTATGCCTG
Organism: Lolium perenne; assembly: GCF_019359855.2. Lineage (NCBI taxonomy): Eukaryota > Viridiplantae > Streptophyta > Magnoliopsida > Poales > Poaceae > Lolium > Lolium perenne. Next base: position 184,586,344 of record NC_067246.2, on the reverse strand, counting down.
AATGATAGATTATCCCTTCTGCAGATATGATATAGCCATTAACAAACCAACTTACACATTCTGAAGCCCTCTATTTTAATAGAAAATTCAATTTCAGCTCAATTATTTTATACAATAATCAAATGTGGAAAAGAGCATGAAGATATTTTGATTAACCATGAAGTAACAATTAGACAACTGACAAACCATTTGAGATCCCACACGAAGGACACAAAATAAATCGTCTGATTTTTGTACATTCAGTAGACCTTGGAAAATGCAAAATCATTTTCAGTATATATCAACTGGCTTCACAAATGGATGGTTAGTTATTATCAACTAACCCGAACAACAAAGCAAACCAGATATTTGATTTGGAACAGTATGATCAGCTGTATATTCCCATCAATTGCCCAATCTTTTTTGTAACATTAATGAACACAAAATGATCTCGTGAATCTACTATAGTAAGGACTCGAAAGGCCCAAGTGGGAGGAAAAGAAATAAGAAATTGCCAATTATAGAGATTATGTTACCACAACCAGACATAACATTTGGTTGAAATGCCAAGAGAACTCACAGTAGCCACCAAGGATTTTGGGTGAAAGCGTGACTGCTACTGGGACTTCAAGACAAACATTGCAGCGGGGCACTGCATGTGGAGAAACTCAAGGGGAGTCAGGTCTGCTAGCTGGAGAGTTGAGGAGGGGCGCCGATAGTCTGAAGGTTGGCCTCCCCGTGAGCGGCGCTGACAGTCTGAAGATTGTCGTCCGAGCGCCATCTCGACGTGGTTCTTCGTCTACAGGGAACAGGTTGGTCAGAAACTGCAGCACCCATGCCCTAGTCCCCCCCCCCCCCCCCCACCCCACCCCCCAAAGTCTTCATCCTTTACATGCATGGTGTGTACATATATGCTTTAGTTAAGATGTAGCTCATTTGAACCAGAAACAATAACTTGGTAGAAAACTTTTAGAAAAAATACAGGAAAGCTAACTAAAAGAAAAGGAAGTTTCATAAACCTTGGACCAGAAATACACAACCTTGCCGACAAATATATATTCTCACATACACCACAATATGGTTTTCTCCATCTCTGAGCCGATCATATCAGGAATCAAATAACAAATCTATGTACTATTTACGCGACATATTATAACAATTTTGACCTCAATAATTACTTGCATTTGGGGGAAATAGATATGGCTAAAATCTGGAAGAAATTACTTGAACTTAATCAGGCATATGAGGAACCAATTAATTCTGAACCCATAAAGAAACCGGCAAGGTAGCAAATGTCAGTGCGAGGGGCAGCTAGAATACCAATTCTTGAATGATCCCTAATCACCAAGAACCTTGACCACACATATTGTGTGAAATTGGGAAGCACAAATCAGACGGTATACCTCAGTGGGCATCTGGAATCAAGCTGTACCAGATGTCATCAGCATGGTGGAGGCGCGGTCTTCCTCTCTTCCGCTGCTGCTGGGCATCCTCCCCGGCGGCATGGTCGCCGTCCCTTCCGACGCCGGCGATTATCCGCCCTGCTGACCGTCCGGCCTGCTCCCTCGGTCCCTCTCCGCTGCAGCGGCGCAGGGTATCTTCCTGTCCTCCAAGATGGCGGAATCCCCTTCCTCCACGGCGGCGGCACGGGGAGAGGCCACGCTGCAACCGTCGGTTCTTCCTCTGCACGGTGCCATCTTAGGCCCATGACCCCCCCGCCTGGAGCAGCACTTTCCCAACCCATGTGTGTAGTGGTCGACTTGAGGCCGAGGGAGTCAACAAAAGGACGCGCGGCTGCGCAGGCTGGCGGCCGGAGATAGGCGGCGGCCAGAAACCCTAGGCCGGAGCTTTGAGAGAAGATGCGAGTGCGATGAATCGGGAGAGACACCGAGACCGGGGGGTGGACACGGGGTTTGAGGGTCAAAGCTTCCACCGGCCACATTGATCAGCATAGGCCCACAGGCCACAGCCAGACCCCACTCGCAGCAAGAGTCCATGCACGGACCGTCAAAGCGCTGAGAATCCACCGATCACAACAGCCTTAATTTATTTAGAGTAGTAATTTTTTCCAGAACCCTACCCTAGCCAGCAATCCCACGATCTACTCGACGCCGCCATCCCTCTCGTCTTCCCTCCTCTCTTCGTCAAGCGTCAAGCGTGCGGCGGCGATGGCATCTAGACTTCTACAGATCGCAAATAAGGCATGTCGCGCATCTCGCGCCGCTGCTGTAGCTGCGTCTCGTGCCGCTTCGCTGGCCTCCCGCTCAGCGCGTGCGGCTGCCGCAGACGCCGCCCGCATATCAGCTGCCCTCGACCCCGAGAGCTGCCGCCAAAGGAAGCCCCGTGACGAAGCTCCCGGCTTTTCCTACGATGATTACGTTCGCAACACCGCATTCGAGCAATGGCCAGGTAAACCAATCATCTTTTTTTTTACATCTTATAAATTCTTTGTGCTTATGCAATTCTCTCTGTGTCTCATATTATATGTAGATGATTCCAAGATGCCGACGGAAAAGGATCTTGAGTCGGATGAAGCCATATGGGCTTTATATGAGCGCTGGTGCAAGGCTCATAACAAGAAACGTGACCAGTCCGACATGGCTCGCCGGTTCAAGATATTCAGAATTTTCGCAAAGAGTGTGCACACACACAACACTTGTCTTCCTTTAGATCCAAAGAAAGCAGCCACTTACATTCGGAAAAGACAAAAGGCCAAATTGCTTATTTTAAAAGGCCAAGACGTCTCAGACATCGAAGAATGCTATCTGCCAATGGTATTAGGTCCATACGCCGATGGCGGAGAACCTTTTACTGAAAGCGATGAGCGTATGTTGAAGGAAATTGAAGAGAGGGAAGCTGTCCAAGATGTTACCGCACACTAGTTTACTTAGGAAAACCTGGGACTTTCACTGTAATAAGTTATGCTTTGCTGTTCCATTTGTAATGAGTTATATATATCCTGTTAAGTACAGCATAGATGTCGGCTGTTCGCTGAAAATCAATGGTTCCTACTAGTTGTCATTAGTTCCATCTTTTATTAACCTCCTCGATATTAATTTATCCCAAAGATACAAATCAGCAAATTCAAATCCACGCATGAAAGGAGGCAAGCTGTGCATAACCTATGAAGCAAAGCAAATACTCCGTCCGGCTCGGTTCACAGGACGTTTTCTCATTGGATGCTAAAATCTCTCTCAACCGCTTCATGCATTTAACTAGGAGAAGTAACACCTCTAATTACCCAAAATCTAATTTAACTAGGAGAAGTAACACCTCTAATTACCCAAAATCTAAGGGAGTGTCCAATGAACAGCTGACTGTTTTACAATTCGACAACAGGCAGATTTCTATAGCCAGTTAAAATATGAAAGCTTAAATAATGAGAAAGTAATGAAAATTGTCTGTTTTTCATTTACTAAACATCGCATCCTCGGCCAACAAAAATTGAGTAGGTAAAAGCCCAGAAACACGTTACACGTGCTTTAGTGGTTGTGCTTGGCTGAGTTTGGCTTGGTCCAATGCAACAAAAAAAAAGGGAAAGGCGGGACAATGTTGAGTAACAGGAAAAGAAACTGAAAGCTGGTCTTCTCCAGAAACACAACATGCCGCGTTGGCTGATCGGTGGTTTGATGGTACTGGACAGATCCAAAAAAAGATAGAAACGTGAAGGGAAACAAGTTCCAGATCAAGAAGATCGCACAATCAGTGGGGTAACAAAGATCGAACCCTGGGCTGTCGTTCCAGTACAGAGGTGAAGCAAAAAAACAACAACAAAATCCACCTGCAGATGGACCTAACCTGCTGGACGTAGAAGTGAGTCCGCATAGCCAAATAATTCTCCTTTCAAAAACCCTACAATCGACATACTTGCAACATCAATTGGAAACAATGAAGTAACTAACATGTAGAGAAAACCTGGTAAACCTAGTGTTTCTCTATAAATTGCATTGGGACTGCAGTCCTCAATAGTGGGGAAACAAAGAAGGATCAGAAGGAGAATGTATAAGAATGAGCAGAAAAATCAAACATAAAGATCATCCAGAAATGCTATTTCACAAAAAATAGACCATCTAGCATTAACAGACTTGCATTCAAATTTAATCCATTGAGTTCACATTGCATTGAACCCAGAATACTACAAGTTCAATTCAAAAGCTAGAAAAAAGAAACAGCGAACACATTGTCTTCGGATGTGATTCCCACGCACAAGCACACACGGCAACTTCCAAAAAACACGGAATCAACGGGCGACCACCACCACCAAATTTCCTGCCTATGGCGCATAGAATGAGATTATGACAGTGCCTTCGGTCTTGTGGAACAACAACATCAGTACATCGGGACCTATGTCGAGTTTATTGATCAAGGTGAATTGATTTCAGCTAGTTCTCAAGCTAACACCCCCCGGGGTTTGTGTAGAAATCTGTTTGCATGGTGTTCCCCTCATACATTGACAGAGCTGCAACTCCATCTTATGGAAGGCTGCGAGCATTAGATATCACCTTAGGGATCCTGTAAAACAACAAAACAAAATAAATGCTCATCTGTTCTAGACCAAAGCCGTGCGCAATGATGTACTCATCGCATCAGGAATTTTGTCATCCCTATCCAACTAGAGTGCCTAGAGAACACTACGGCTCTTGGACTATCTTCATGTTCATTGACACAAAAAGGAACAAGAATTAACATCGACAGAATCATACCTATGAAAATGAAGCAAGTGGAAAGGTGATATCAGTTTGCTACAAACATACAGATAACATGAGTATAATATGAATCTGACTGCAAAAAAAACATTGTACCTACAATCCGCAACTTGGGTACTCCATGTTTTCTTTGCTGGAAAATTGGGATTATTGGAGGAAGATACACAAAAGAACATCAGAGTTCACATAGAGCTAGCTGATTAACCACAACCATGCAAACATGGCTCTGAATGAAAGCTACATAGGAAATTGTAAGGTTGAAGGTCAGAGAATAGACTAAAGCAAAGAACATGTACAGTTTGTAATGATACTGAACCAGAAACATGAATGGTAATAGGCTAACAGCAAGTTCATGCTCAACTCGTTGCAAAAAAATAGCACTGACATCAAACCAACAAAAATTACACTGTAATTAAGGAGCAGTGGTGGAAACACAACATGTCAAATACTCGACTAAAAAGATTTATCCAAGTAATACTTGTTGGTTGTAATGTTTCTGAAAGATCAGAGATGGTAAACCTAGAGGGGGGTGAATAGATTTCTACAAATTTTAATTCTTTCTTTGCAATATTAGGCTTTACGGAATATAGAGATGAGCCTAATGCAAACTAGGTGAGACAACCTATATGACAATACAAGTAACTCAAGCACGAACGCTCTCACAGGCAATTATATCACAAGTAAGGAGTTCGGTTAGAGATAATCGATAGCACGCGGAGACGAGAGTTTATTCCCGTGTTCCCTTCCTTTGCAAGAAGGTACGTCACGTTTGGAGGGGTGGAGGTCCCACGAAGGATTCCCCAACGCCACGAAGGCTCACCCTATTCTCCGGAGCCTATCCCACGAAGGAATAGCTCTCTCACTTGTGGTAGACTTTGAGGTAGCCTCCAAACCTTCACAATCTTGTCAGGAGCAAATCCACAGCCCGGATGCTTCCGGACCACTCTTGCCCGCCTAGGGTTTCCAAGGAACCCTAGAGAGCAAGTTTCTTGATGAATACAAGGGGGGATGAGATTTGGCTTGGTAGAACGGTAGATCGGGCCCTCCTCTATCTTTTCCCAGAGGGATTTGAGTTTGGGTGGAGGAGGAGGGAGATCTGAGGCTTTTGGTGTTTCTAACAATGGAGTATGAGAGAGAGAGCTCAAGAACAACTTATAGTGTAGTGCCTACCCCTTTAGAGGTAGGAGAAGGGGTATATATAGTGTCACTTGAAATATGGCCATTGATGACTTGCCACCTCAGCAGTTTTCTCGAGCAGCCCGGTCAACCGGGCCAGGGACCGGGCCGTCCGGCGCAGGGTCCGGTCAGACCGGGCCTGGGACCGGACCGGCCGGTCCAAACCGGAGCTGCGGCTTGGTCTTGACCGGAGCTAGAAAATGTCCCACAGAAAATCGTCAGGGCAGTGGCCGGTTGGCGCCGGGGTGCCCGGTCCACAACCCGGTCCGACCGGGCCTGGGATCGGATCAGCCGGCGACCGGACCCCGACCGAGTGAGCCTCCGAGCTTACTGGACTCCACCCGGTTGGCACTAGTCCAGAGGCCGGTCAGCGCCGGGTGATGTCTACGGGAGCTTCTATTCTTGTAGACAGTGTTGGGCCTCCAAGAGCAGAGGGTTGTAGAACAGCAGCAAGTTTCCCTTAAGTGGATCACCCAAGGTTTATCGATCTCAGGGAGGAAGAGGTCAAAGATATCCCTCTCAAGCAACCCTGCGATCACAATGCAAGAAGTCTCTTGTGTCCCCAACACACCTAATACACTTGTCAGATGTATAGGTGCACTAGTTCGGCGAAGAGATAGTGAGATGCAAGTAATATGGATGAGTATGAGTGGTAATAGCAATCTGAATAAAATATGGCAGCGAGTAAACATGCAACAAAACAGTAAACAAACGGAGATTCGATGCTTGGAAGCAAGGCCTAGGGATCCTGCTTTCACTAGTGGACACTCTCAACAATGATCACATAATAGGACTACTCTACACCCTCTTGTTGGATGATGAACACCACTAATTGTGTAGGATTATGCGAACCCTCAATGCCGGAGTTAACAAGCTCCACAATATTCGATATTCATATTTAAATAACCTTAGAGTGCAAGATAGATCAACACAACCAAACCAAGTACTAACATAGCATGCACACTGTTACCATCACACTATGAAAGGAGGAATAGATCACATCAATACCATCATAGTAATAGTTAACTTCATAATCTACAAGAGATCATAATCATAACCTACGCCAAGTACTACACGATGCACACATTGTCATCATTACACCGTGCAGGAGGAATATAGTACTTTAATAACATCACTAGAGTAGCACATAGATGATATTCAACTAGATCACATAAAGAGAGAGATGAACCACATAGCTACAACGGAGCCCTCAGCCCCGGGGGTGAATTACTCCCTCCTCATCATGGAGACAGGGATGGCGGTGAAGATGGCGGTGGAGACGGCGGTGGAGATGACTCCGGGGGCAATTCCCCGTCCCGGCGGCGTGCCGAAACAGAGACTTCTGTCCCCCGAATTGGAGTTTCGCGATGGCGGCGGCTCTGGATGGTTTTCTCTGGTTTCGTCGAACTGGGTCGAGGATTTAGGTCAGGGACGACTAAATAGGCGAAGAGGCGGAGTCGTAGGGGCCACAGGGTGGTGACACACTAGGGGGGCGCGGCCAAGGCCTAGGCCGCGCCACCCTGTCGTCTGGGGCCCACAGGGCCCTCCTTTGGCGGCTCTCGGGTGTTCTGGAAGCTTCGTGTGATTCTAAGATGCTGGGCGTTGATTTCGTCCGATTCCGAGAATATTTCCTTACTAGGATTTCTGAAACCAAAAACAGCAGAAAAACAGCAACTGGCCCTTCGGCATCTCGTCAATAGGTTAGTTCCGGAAAATGCATAAATATGACATAAAGTATGCATAAAACATGTAGATGTCATCAATAATGTGGCATGGAACATAAGAAATTATCGATACGTCGGAGACGTATCAGCATCCCCAAGCTTAGTTTCTGCTCGTCCCGAGCAGGTAAACGATAACAAAGATAATTTCTGGAGTGACATGCCATCATAACCTTGATCATACTATTGCAAGCACATGTAATGAATGCAGCGATCCAAGAAAATGGTAAATGACATGAGTAAACAAATGAATCATATAGCAAAGACTTTTCATGAATAGTACTTCAAGACAAGCATCAATAAGTCTTGCATAAGAGTTAACTCATAAAGCAATAATTCAAAGTAAAGGCATTGAAGCAACAAAAAGGAAGATTAAGTTTCAGCGGTTGCTTTCAACTTGTAACATGTATATCTCATGGATAGTTGTCAATGCAAAGTAATATAACAAGTGCAATATGCAAGTATGTAAGAATCAATGCACAGTTCACACAAGTGTTTGTTTCTTGAGATGGAGAGAAATAGGTGAACTGACTCAACATAAAAGTAAAAGAATGGCCCTTCGCAGAGGGAAGCATTGATTGCTATATTTGTGCTAGAGCTTTGATTTTGAAAACAAGAAACAATTTTGTCAACGGTAGTAATAAAGCATATGTGTTATGTAAATTATATCCTACAAGTTGCAAGTCTCATGCATAGTATACTAATAGTGCCCGCACCTTAACCTAATTAGCTCGGATTACCTGGATTATCATCGCAATGCATATGTTTTAACCAAGTGTCACAAAGGGGTACCTCTATGCCGCCTGTACAAAGGTCTAAGGAGAAAGCTCGCATTGGATTTCTCGCTATTGATTATTCTCAACTTAGACATCCATACCGGGACAACATAGACAACAGATAATGGACTCCTCTTTTATGCATAAGCATTCAACAATTATTAATTTTCTCATACGAGATTGAGGATATTTGTCCAAAACTGAAACTTCCACCATGGATCATGGCTTTAGTTAGCGGCCCAATGTTCTTCTCTAACATTATGCATGCTCTAACCATTTTAGCGGTAAATCTCCCTTACTTCAGACAAGACGTACATGCATAGCAACTCACATGATATTCAACAAAGAGTAGTTGATGGCGTCCCCAGGAACATGGTTATCGCACAACAAGCAACTTAATAAGAGATAAAGTGCATAAGTACATATTCAATACCACAATAGTTTTTAGGCTATTTGTCCCATGAGCTATATATTGCAAAGGTAGAGGATAGAAATTTAAAGGTAGCACTCAAGCAATTTACTTTGGAATGGCGGAGAAATACCATGTAGTAGGTAGGTATGGTGGACACAAGTGGCATAGTGGTTGGCTCAAGGATTTTGGATGCATGAGAAGTATTCCCTCTCGATACAAGGTTTAGGCTAGCAAGGTTATTTGAAACAAACACAAGGATGAAGCGGTGCAGCAAAACTCACATAAAAGACATATTGTAAACATTATAAGACTCTACACCGTCTTCCCTGTTGTTCAAACTCTTTACTAGAAATTATCTAGACTTTAGAGAGACCAATCATGCAAACCAAATTTTAGCAAGCTCTATGTATTTCTTCATTAATAGGTGCATAGTATATGATGCAAGAGCTTAAACATGAGCACAACAATTGCCAAGTATCAAATTATTCAAGATATCATACCAATTACTACATGTAGCATTTCCCGTTTCCAACCATATAACAATTAACGAAGCAGTTTCAACCTTCGCCATGAAAATTAAAAGCTAAGAACACATGTGTTCATATGAACCAGCGGAGCGTGTCTCTCTCTCCCACACAAGCATTTATTCAAATAAAAACAAAAACAAAAACATACAGACGCTCCAAGTAAAGTACATAAGATGTGACCGAATAAAAATATAGTTTCAAGAGAAGGAACCTGATAATTTGTCGATGAAGAAGGGGATGCCTTGGGCATCCCCAAGCTTAGATGCTTGAGTCTTCTTGAAATATGCAGGGATGAACTACCGGGGCATCCCCAAGCTTAGAGCTTTCACTCTCCTTGATCGTAGTATATCATCCTCCTCTCCTGACCCTTGAAAACTTCCTCCACACCAAACTCAAAACAACTCATTAGAGGGTTAGTGCATAATCAAAAATGCACATGTTCAGAGGTGACACATTCATTCTTAACACTTCTGGACATTGCTCAAAGCTATTGGAAGTTAATGGAACAAAGAAATCCATCCCACATAGCAAAAGAAGCAATGTGAAATAAAAGGCAGAATCTGTCAAAATAGAACAGTCTGTAAAGACGAATTTTATTGAGGCACCAAACTTGCTCAAATGAAAATGCTCAAATTGAATGAAAGTTGCGTACATATCTGAGGATCACTCACGTAAATTGGCATAATTTTCTGAGTTACCTACAGAGAATTAGGCCCAGATTCGTGACAGAAAGATATCTGTTTCTGCGCAGTAATCCAAATCTAGTATGAACCTTACTATCAAAGACTTTACTTGGCACAACAATGCAACAAAACTAAGATAAGGAGAGGTTGCTACAGTAGTAGCAACTTCCAAGACACAAGTATAAAACAAAATTACTGTAGCAAAATAAACGCATGGGTTATCTCCCAAGAAGTTCTTTCTTTATAGCCATTAAGATGGGCTCAATAATTTCAATGATGCACTCCCAAGAAATAAAAGTTGAGGCAAAAGAGAGCATCAAGAAGCAAATTCAAAGCACACTTAAGTCTAACCCACTTCCTATGCAAAGGAATCTTATACACAAATGAATTCATGAAGAGCAGAGTGACAAGCATAAGAGGATAAAACACGAGTAACTTCAAGATTCTCAACATAAAGAGGGGAAACTTAATATTATTAAGATGCATATAACCATGTTTCCCTCTCTCATAATAACTTTCAGTAGCATCATTTATGAAATCCACAATATACCCATCACTTAAAACATCCTTATCATGGTTCATATGCATATAAGTATCATTAATTTTGGCATAAGAAGAGTTCTTCTCATTAATAGTAATTGGAGCAAGATTATTATCAAGAATTTGAACATGGTAAACAAGTTGCATATTAAGGGAATTGTTTTTGGTAATCCAATCATGACTATGACAAGTTTCATAAGGATAGTTATAACCTATATCATAGCATTCTTTATAATAATCATCAAAGGTCGGAGGCACAGTGTCATCATAAGAAATAGAATAGTTATCTTTCACAGTAGGTTTATCTGTGACCATACCATAATTGTTATTAGAAGGAGATGTATTAAACACATAATGATCAGTAGCAAAAGGATTTTCAAACACCTCTTCCCCAAGCTTAGAGCTTTCTATATCATTATGGGAGGAAGCATGGATAGCACTGATACTATGGCAATTATTATCATCATCATTTTCGGAATTAGTTTCCCAGAGATTTGCAATATCAAAAGTAGTGTGCTCATTCAAATCATGATCACTAATGTATGTAAAGGGCATAGGAAGATCATTGTATTCAGATTTATTGTCATAATAATCATTAGGAGCAACATACTTACGGTTACCTAGCGTTATCTCATTCACGCGGGGATATGCCGTTACCTCTTTCTCTTTATTCTCCTTCTTCTTCTTCTTCTTCTTCTTCTTCTTCGTTCCCTTCTTCTTCTTCTTCTTCTTCTTCTTCTTCTCTTCCTTCTCCTCGTTCTCCTCTTTAGGAGGAAGAGGCTTGAAGGGTGGCTTGTCCGCATAACCTGATTTACTTTCAGAAACAATAGAAGAAACTTGGGAGGATTCCTCCTTTTCATTAATTAGTTCAAAACACACAGCGGTCCTATCATATTTTGGCAAGGTGTCATCTTCTAAAATATTTTGTATGTAAGTATTTGTATAGCTATTATCAATGCAATAAGAAAAACACCCATGCAGGACGTCATCAATATCAAGATCACTCATATGTAACAAAGAGATTTTTCTTGAGAGCCCTTCACACCACAAAAATAAAGTAAGTTCATCATGCTGATTAGGAGTAATTTCATCATCACAATACCAATTTGTAGCACTCATGGGGTTCAAATTATCATTGGAGGAGCATTGAAAATTAAAATGACCCACTCTATGGCAAACTTCACAAATAAAAGGATAGTCGGCACAAACCTTTTTACCAAGATCATCTAGAGCCCTAGCCCACTTTCTAGTTTTTTCATTAATATGATGGATACAATATTCATCTTCGATTTGATCAATTCCACAGGGCCTATGCATTCCACAAAAATTAACATGCTTATAGGAAATCTTAGGAGTTTGAGCATGTTTATTGCAATCATTAACAACAATTTCATCCTTCATGCAAGCATCTTTAAAAGGTTCATGATACTTATCAAAATTCTTCTTAGGCAATTAAAAATGAGAAGCAAAGGCTTTATAAAGATTTGCAGCAACTTGAGAGTCAAGGCCATAAGTAGCACTCATATTTCGAAATTCATCAGTATCCATAAAAGCTTCAATGCATTCATAATTGTAATTTATACCTGACTCTTTACCTTTCTTGTTCTCCCATCCTTCAGCGTTCTCCTCAATCCGATCAAGAAGATCCCACCTAGCTTCAACCTCCTTGCTTGTGAAAGATCCCTCCGAACAGGCATCTAGATAGTCCTTGTGATGTCCTGAAAGCCTCGCATAAAAATTGTTAACAATAACATTACGGGGGAGCTCATGAATGGGACATTTGAGCATTAGTGACTTCAATCTCCCCCACGCTTGAGAAATACTCTCTCCATCACGAGGATAAAAGTTATAAATATAATTCCTATCAATATGCACTTCATGAGGAGGATAAAATTTAGAATAAAAGAGAGGTACAATTTCCTCCCAACCAAGAGAATGACTATTCTTCAACAATTTATACCAATGCGCCGCTTTACCAGACAGCGAAAAAGAGAATAGCTTCTTCATCACTTCATCCATAGAGATACCTGCACACTTGAATAACCCGCATAATTCATGCAAAAACAGTAAATGATCTCCAGGATGGACAGTTCCATCCCCTTCATAGCGGTTATCAATAACACGTTCAATAATTTTCATGGGTATCTTGAAAGCAGTACTTGTAGTAGGTGGATTTAAAATATCACAAGCATCATTAGAGTTATCGCATATGGGAGATAAAGCATTATCAGAATAAATTTTCTCCCCTAAAGATGGGAAGCTAAAAAGATCACAGAAACTAGCTTCCCCAAGCTTAGACTTATCCATAGCATTAGCAGTGATTGCGTTCATACCAATAACATTGCTACTAGCATGCAAATGAGGTTCCATAGGTTCTTTAATTTTCGCATCACACAATTCATGTCTTAACTTAGGAAATAAATTAAAAAGCTCATAGTTGTATTCCATTATGCCAAACTAGTGTAAAACAAGAAACAAAAAGATGCAATTGCAGGATCTAAAGGAAATAGCTTCGAGTACTTACAATGGCAGAAAATAGCTTGGTAGACGAGATCCGGAGTGTGAGTACCTTTTACCTTTCCTCCCCGGCAACGGCGCCAGAAAAGTGCTTGATGTCTACGGGAGCTTCTATTCTTGTAGATAGTGTTGGGCCTCCAAGAAGCAGAGGGTTGTAGAACAGCATCAAGTTTCCCTTAAGTGGATCACCCAAGGTTTATCGATCTCAGGGAGGAAGAGGTCGAAGATATCCCTCTCAAGCAACCCTGCGATCACAATGCAAGAAGTCTCTTGTGTCCCCAACACACCTAATACACTTGTCAGATGTATAGGTGCACTAGTTCGGCGAAGAGATAGTGAGATGCAAGTAATATGGATGAGTATGAGTGGTAATAGCAATCTGAATAAAATATGGCAGCGAGTAAACATGCAACAAAACAGTAAACAAACGGAGATTCGATGCTTGGAAGCAAGGCCTAGGGATCCTGCTTTCACTAGTGGACACTCTCAACAATGATCACATAATAGGACTACTCTACACCCTCTTGTTGGATGATGAACACCACTAATTGTGTAGGATTACGCGAACCCTCAATGCCGGAGTTAACAAGCTCCAAAATATTCGATATTCATATTTAAATAACCTTAGAGTGCAAGATAGATCAACACAACCAAACCAAGTACTAACATAGCATGCACACTGTTACCATCACACTATGAAAGGAGGAATAGATCACATCAATACCATCATAGTAATAGTTAACTTCATAATCTACAAGAGATCACAATCATAACCTACGCCAAGTACTACACGATGCACACACTGTCATCATTACACTGTGCAGGAGGAATAGAGTACTTTAATAACATCACTAGAGTAGCACATAGATGATATTCAACTAGATCACTGATGCGTGTAGTTGACACGTCCGTTCGGAACCCCAAGAGGAAGGTGTGATGCGCACAGCGGCAAGTTTCCCTCAGTAAGAAACCAAGGTTTAATCGAACCAGTAGGAGTCAAGAAGCACGTTGAAGGTTGATGGCGGCGGGATGTAGTGCGGTGCAACACCAAAGATTCCGGCGCCAACGTGGAACCTGCACAACACAACCAAAGTACTTTGCCCCAACGAAACAGTGAGGTTGTCAATCTCACCGGCTTGCTGTAACAAAGGATTAACCGTATTGTGTGGAAGATGATTGTTTGCAGAAAACAGTAAAACAAGTATTGCAGTAGATTGTATGCGATGTAAAGAATAGGACCGGGGTCCACAGTTCACTAGAGGTGTCTCTCCCATAAGATAAACAACATGTTGGGTGAACAAATTACAGTTGGGCAATTGACAAATAGAGAGGGCATGACCATGCACATACATATTATGATGAGTACTGTGAGATTTAATTGGGCATTACGACAAAGTACATAGACCGCTATCCAGCATGCATCTATGCCTAAAAAGTCCACCTTCAGGTTATCATCCGAACCCCCTCCAGTATTAAGTTGCTAACAACAGACAATTGCATTAAGTATTGCGCGTAATGTAATCAGTGACTACATCCTCGAACATAGCACCAATGTTTTATCCCTAGTGGCAACAGCACATCCATAATCTTAGAGGTTTCTCTCACTCCCCCAGATTCACGGAGACATGAACCCACTATCGAGCATAAATACTCCCTCTTGGAGTTACTAGCATCAACTTGGCCAGAGCATCTACTAATAACGGAGAGCATGCAAGATCATAAACAACACATAGACATAACTTTGATAATCAACATAACAAGTATTCTCTATTCATCGGATCCCAACAAACGCAACATATAGAATTACAGATAGATGATCTTGATCATGTTCGGCAGCTCACAAGACCTGACAATTAAGCACAATGGGGAGAAGACAACCATCTAGCTACTGCTATGGACCCATAGTCCAGGGATAGACTACTCACTCATCACTCCGGAGGCGACCATGGCGGTGAAGAGTCCTCCGGGAGATGAATCCCCTCTCCGGCAGGGTGCCGGAGGAGATCTCCAGAATCCCCCGAGATGGGATTGGCGGCGGCGGCGTCTCAGTAAGGTTTTCCGTATCGTGGCTCTCGGTACTGGGGGTTTCGCGACGAAGGCTATTTATAGGCGGAAGGGCAGGTCAAGGGGCGTCACGAGGGGCCCACACCATAGGTCGGCGCGGCCAGGGCCTGGGCCGCGCCGCCCTAGGGTGTGGCCACCTCGTGGCCCCACTTCATTGACTCTTCGGTCTTCTGGAAGCTTCGTGGCAAAATAGGACCCTGGGCATTGATTTCGTCCAATTCCGAGAATATTTCTTTACTAGGATTTCTGAAACCAAAAACAGCAGAAAACAGCAACTGGCACTTCGACATCTTGTTAATAGGTTAGTTCCAGAAAATGCACGAATATGACATAAAGTGTGCATAAAACATGTAGATATCATCAATAATGTGGCATGGAACACAAGAAATTATCGATACGTCGGAGACGTATCAGCATCCCCAAGCTTAGTTCTGCTCGTCCCGAGCAGGTAAAACGATAACAAAGATAATTTCTGGAGTGACATGCCATCATAACCTTGATCATACTATTTGTAAACATATGTAATGAATGCAGCAATCAAAACAATGGTAATGACATGAGTAAACAAACGAATCATAAAGCAAAGACTTTTCATGAATAGCACTTCAAGACAAGCATCAATAAGTCTTGCATAAGAATTAACTCATAAAGCAATAAATCAAAGTAAAGGTATTGAAGCAACACAAAGGAAGATTAAGTTTCAGCGGTTGCTTTCAACTTATAACATGTATATCTCATGGATAATCGTCAACATAGAGTAATATAATAAGTGCAATATGCAAGTATGTAGGAATCAATGCACAGTTCACACAAGTGTTTGCTTCTTGAGGTGAAGAGAAATAGGTGAACTGACTCAACATAAAAGTAAAAAAGAATGGTCCTTCAAAGAGGAAAGCATCGATTGCTATATTTGTGCTAGAGCTTTTATTTTGAAAACATGAAACAATTTTGTCAACGGTAGTAATAAAGCATATGAGTTATGTAAATTATATCTTACAAGTTGCAAGCCTCATGCATAGTATACTAATAGTGCCCGCACCTTGTCCTAATTAGCTTGGACTACCGGATCATCGCAATACACATGTTTTAACCAAGTGTCACAATGGGGTACCTCCATGCCGCATGTACAAAGGTCTAAGGAGAAAGCTCGCATTTCGGATTTCTCGCTTTTGATTATTCTCAACTTAGACATCCATACCGGGACAACATGGACAACAGATAATGGACTCCTATTTAATGCATAAGCATGTGGCAACAATTATTATTCTCATATGAGATTGAGGATATATGTCCAAAACTGAAACTTCCACCATGAATCATGGCTTTAGTTAGCGGCCCAATGTTCTTCTCTAACAATATGTATGCTCCAACCATTAAGGTGGTAGATCTCTCTTACTTCAGACAAGACGGACATGCATAGCAACTCACATGATATTCAACAAAGAATAGTTGATGGCGTCCCCAGAAACATGGTTATCGCACAACAAGCAACTTAATAAGAGATAAAGTGCATAAGTACATATTCAATACCACAATAGTTTTTAAGCTATTTGTCCCATGAGCTATATATTGTAAAGGTGGAGAATGGAAATTTAAAGGTAGCACTCAAGCAATTTACTTTGGAATGGCGGAGAAATACCATGTAGTAGGTAGGTATAGTGGACACAAATGGCATAGTGGTTGGCTCAAGTATTTTTGATGCATGAGAAGTATTCCCTCTCGATACAAGGTTTAGGCTAGCAAGGCTATTTGAAACAAACACAAGGATGAAGCGGTGCAGCAAAACTCACATAAAAGACATATTGAAAACATTATAAGACTCTACACCGTCTTCCTTGTTGTTCAAACTCAATACTAGAAATTATCTAGACTTTAGAGAGACCAATTATGCAAACCAAATTTTAGCATGCTCTATGTATTTCTTCATTAATGGGTGCAAAGTATATGATGCAAGAGCTTAAACATGAGCACAACAATTGCCAAGTATCAAATTATTCAAGACATTTTAGAATTACTACATGTAGCATTTTCCAATTCCAACCATATAACAATTTAACGAAGAAGAAACTTCGCCATGAATACTATGAGTAAAGCCTAAGGACATATTTGTCCATATGCAACAGCGGAGCGTGTCTCTCTCCAACACAAAGAATGCTAGGATCCATTTATTCAAACGAAAACAAAAACAAAAACAAACCGACGCTCCAAGCAAAGCACATAAGATGTGACGGAATAAAAATATAGTTTCAGGGGAGGAACCTGATAATGTTGTCGATGAAGAAGGGGATGCCTTGGGCATCCCCAAGCTTAGACGCTTGAGTCTTCTTAGAATATGCATGGGTGAACCACCGGGGCATCCCCAAGCTTAGAGCTTTCACTCTCCTTGATCATATTGCATCATACTCCTCTCTTGATCCTTGAAAACTTCCTCCACACCAAACTTAGAACAACTCATTAGAGGGTTAGTGCACAATCAAAATTAACATGTTCAGAGGTGACACAATCATTCTTAACACTTCTGGACATTGCATAAAGCTACTGGACATTAATGGATCAAAGAAATTCATCCAACATAGCAAAAGAGGCAATGCAAAATAAAAGGCAGAATCTGTCAAAACAGAACAGTCCGTAAAGATGGATTTTATTGGGGCACCAGACTTGCTCAAATGAAAATGCCCAAATTGAATGAAAGTTGCGTACATATCTGAGGATCACTCACGTAAATTGGCTTAATTTTCTGAGTTACCTACAGAGAATTTTGCCCAGATTCGTGACAGCAAAGAAATCTGTTTCTGCGCAGTAATCCAAATCTAGTATGAACTTTACTATCAAAGACTTTACTTGGCACAACAAAACACAAAACTAAGATAAGGAGAGGTTGCTACAGTAGTAGACAACTTCCAAGACACAAAATAAAAACAAAGTACTGTAGTAAAAACAACATGGGTTGTCTCCCATAAGCGCTTTTCTTTAACGTCTTTCAGCTAGGCGCAGAAAGTGTATATCAAGTATTATCAAGAGACGAAGCATCAACATCATAATTTGTTCTAATAATAGAATCATAAGGTAACTTCATTCTCTTTCTAGGGAAGTGTTCCATACCTTTCTTGAGAGGAAATTGATATTTAATATTACCTTCCTTCATATCAATAGTAGCACCAACGGTTCGAAGAAAAGGTCTTCCCAATATAATGGGGCAAGATGCATTGCATTCAATATCCAAGACAACAAAATCAACGGGGACAAGGTTATTGTTAACCATAATATGAACATTATCAACTCTCCCCAAAGGTTTCTTTTTAGCATTATCAGCGAGATTAACATCCAAATAACAATTTTTCAATGGTGGCAAGTCAAGCATATCATAGACTTTCTTAGGCATAACAGAAATACTTGCACCAAGATCACATAAAGCATTACAATCAAAATCATTGACCCTCATTTTAATGATGGGTTCCCAACCATCCTCTAGCTTTCTAGGAATAAAAGTTTCAAGTTTTAGTTTCTCTTCTCTAGCTTTTATGAGAGCATTTGTAATATGTTGCGTGAAAGCCAAATTTATAGCACTAGCATTAGGACTTTTAGCAAGTTTTTGCAAGAACTTTATAACTTCAGAGATGTGGCAATCATCAAAATATAAATCATTATGAGCTACAGCAATGGGATCATCATCCCCAAGGTTGGAAAAAATTTCAGCAGTTTTATCACAAGCAATTTCAGCAGTTTTAGCAATTTCAGGCAGTTTTGTACGCTTTGCACTAGGAGTAGAAACATTGCCAACACCAATTATTTTACCATTAATAGTAGGAGGTGCAGCAACATGTGAAGAATCAACATTACTTGTGGTGGTAATAGTCCAAACTTTAGCTACATTTTTCTCTTTAGCTAGTTTTTCATTTTCTTCTCTATCCCACCTAGCACGCAATTCAGCCATTAATCTTATATTCTCATTAATTCTAACTTGGATGGCATTTGCTGTAGTAACAATTTTATTTTCAATATCCTCAGGTATAGCAGCCATTTTATTAATTAAAGAAGATTGTGACGCAGCCATGTATGAGATTCGGTTTTCAGCATTTGCAAGTTTAGTTTGCAACCCAGAAATCTCCATATTCAGATTTTCAAGTTGATTTCCTATATTCTTCAACAAGGTAGATTGTTCATTCATAGTTTTAGTAAACAATTTATTTTGCTCATATTGTGATTGCATAAAGCTCTTGGTAGATCTTTCAATTTCTAACATCTTTTCCTCATTAGGTGAAACATATCTACCATAAGAGTTACCATTAGCAGGATATGGCCTAGAATTTTGAGCAACCAATGAGGCTAACGGAACATTATTAGGATCAACATTAATCCTATCATTCATAAGCATAGACATAATAGCATCAATCTTATCATTCAAGGAAGAGGATTCTTCAACAGAATTTACCTTCTTACCTTGTGGAGCTCTTTCCGTGTGCCATTCAGAGTAATTAATCATCATATTATCAAGGAGCTTTGTTGCTTCACCAAGAGTGATGGACATAAAGGTACCTCCAGCAGCTGAATCCAATAAATTCCGCGAAGAAAAATTTAGTCCTGCATAGAAGGTTTGGATGATCATCCAAGTAGTCAGTCCATGTGTTGGGCAATTTTTAACCAAAGATTTCATTCTTTCCCAAGCTTGAGCAACATGTTCACTATCCAATTGTTTAAAATTCATTATGCTACTTCTCAAAGATATAATTTTAGCAGGGGGATAATATCTACCAATAAAAGCATCCTTGCATTTAGTCCAGGAATCAATACTATTCTTAGGCAGAGATAGCAACCAATCTTTAGCTCTTCCTCTTAATGAGAAAGGAAACAATTTCAATTTAATAATATCACCATCTACATCCTTATACTTTTGCATTTCACATAGTTCAACAAAATTATTAAGATGGGCAGCAGCATCATCAGAACTAACACCAGAAAATTGCTCTCGCATAACAAGATTCAGTAAAGCAGGTTTAATTTCAAAGAATTCTGCTGTAGTAGCAGGTGGAGCAATAGGTGTGCATAAGAAATCATTATTATTTGTGGTCGTGAAATCACACAACTTAGTATTTTCAGGGGTGGCCATTTTAGCAGTAGTAAATAAAGCAAACTAGATAAAGTAAATGCAAGTAACTAATTTTTTTGTGTTTTTGATATAGAGTGCAAGACAGTAAATAAAGTAAAGCTAGCAACTAATTTTTTTGTGTTTTGATATAATGCAGCAAACAAAGTAGTAAACAAAATAAGCAAGACAAAAACAAAGTAAAGAGATTGGGAAGTGGAGACTCCCCTTGCAGCGTGTCTTGATCTCCCCGGCAACGGCGCCAGAAATTTGCTTGATGCGTGTAGTTGACACGTCCGTTGGGAACCCCAAGAGGAAGGTGTGATGCGCACAGCGGCAAGTTTCCCTCAGTAAGAAACCAAGGTTTAATCGAACCAGTAGGAGTCAAGAAGCACGTTGAAGGTTGATGGCGGCGGGATGTAGTGCGGCGCAACACCAGAGATTCCGGCGCCAACGTGGAACCTGCACAACACAACCAAAGTACTTTGCCCCAACGAAACAGTGAGGTTGTCAATCTCATCGGCTTGCTGTAACAAAGGATTAACCGTATTGTGTGGAAGATGATTGTTTGCAGAAAACAGTAAAACAAGTATTGCAGTAGATTGTATGCGATGTAAAGAATAGGACCGGGGTCCACAGTTCACTAGAGGTGTCTCTCCCATAAGATAAACAACATGTTGGGTGAACAAATTACAGTTGGGCAATTGACAAATAGAGAGGGCATGACCATGCACATACATATTATGATGAGTACTGTGAGATTTAATTGGGCATTACGACAAAGTACATAGACCGCTATCCAGCATGCATCTATGCCTAAAAAGTCCACCTTCAGGTTATCATCCGAACCCCCTCCAGTATTAAGTTGCTAACAACAGACAATTGCATTAAGTATTGCGCGTAATGTAATCAGTGACTACATCCTCGAACATAGCACCAATGTTTTATCCCTAGTGGCAACAGCACATCCATAATCTTAGAGGTTTCTCTCACTCCCCCAGATTCACGGAGACATGAACCCACTATCGAGCATAAATACTCCCTCTTGGAGTTACTAGCATCAACTTGGCCAGAGCATCTACTAATAACGGAGAGCATGCAAGATCATAAACAACACATAGACATAACTTTGATAATCAACATAACAAGTATTCTCTATTCATCGGATCCCAACAAACGCAACATATAGAATTACAGATAGATGATCTTGATCATGTTCGGCAGCTCACAAGACCCGACAATTAAGCACAATGGGGAGAAGACAACCATCTAGCTACTGCTATGGACCCATAGTCCAGGGGTAGACTATTCACTCATCACTCCGGAGGCGACCATGGCGGTGAAGAGTCCTCCGGGAGATGAATCCCCTCTCCGGCAGGGTGCCGGAGGAGATCACCAGAATCCCCCGAGATGGGATTGGCGGCGGCGGCGTCTCAGTAAGGTTTTCCGTATCGTGGCTCTCGGTACTGGGGGTTTCGCGATGAAGGCTATTTGTAGGCGGAAGGGCAGGTCAAGGGGCGTCACGAGGGGCCCACACCATAGGTCGGCGCGGCCAGGGCCTGGGCCGCGCTGCCCTAGGGTGTGGCCACCTCGTGGCCCCACTTCGTTGACTCTTCGGTCTTCTGGAAGCTTCGTGGCAAAATAGGACCCTGGGCGTTGATTTCGTCCAATTCCGAGAATATTTCTTTACTAGGATTTCTGAAACCAAAAACAGCAGAAAACAGCAACTGGCACTTCGGCATCTTGTTAATAGGTTAGTTCCAGAAAATGCACGAATATGACATAAAGTGTGCATAAAACATGTAGATATTATCAATAATGTGGCATGGAACACAAGAAATTATCGATATGTCGGAGACGTATCAATCACATAAAGAGAGAGATGAACCACATAGCTACAGCGGAGCCCTCAGCCCCGGGGGTGAATTACTCCCTCCTCATCATGGAGACAGCGATGGCGGTGAAGATGGCGGTGGATACGGCGGTGGAGATGACTCCGGGGGCAATTCCCCGTCCCAGCGACGTGCCGGAACAGAGACTTCTGTCCCCCGAATTGGAGTTTCGCGATGGCGGCGGCTCTGGATGGTTTTCTCTGGTTTCGTCGAACTGGGTCGAGGATTTAGGTCAGGGACGACTAAATAGGCGAAGAGGCGGAGTCGGAGGGACCACAGGGCGGTGACACACTAGGGGGGGCGGCCAAGGCCTGGGCCGCGCCACCCTGTCGTCTGGGGCCCATAGGGCCCTCCTCTGGCGGCTCTCGGGTGTTCTGGAAGCTTCGTGTGATTCTAAGATGTTGGGCGTTGATTTCGTCCGATTCCGAGAATATTTCCTTACTAGGATTTCTGAAACCAAAAACAGCAGAAAACAACAACTGGCCCTTCGGCATCTCGTCAATAGGTTAGTTCCGGAAAACGCATAAATATGACATAAAGTATGCATAAAACATGTAGATGTCATCAATAATGTGGCATGGAACATAAGAAATTATCGATACGTCGGAGACGTATCACCGGGCTGGCAGGTGCCAGGGCCGGTCTGACCGGGCCATTGACCGGCCAAGTGCTTAAACACCCTTGTTGATTTTTCATCGAAGTGGGGGGTCTCCCATTGCCTTCTTGTTCCATTGATACCATTATACCTCTTTGGCTAATACCTGGGAATAATCTTGTAGACATGTATTAGACCAAATACTCTAGCACGGTGTCATAGTTACCAACACTACTAGGAAAAGGCTTATGGCCGCACTCCTTACCGTTGGCGAGATCGATTTGAAGATGCCGGCGGTAAGGCCTTCCAGGGTGGCCTAACCCTAGTGATACGCGTACAACACGCGTCCGTTGGGAACCCCAAGAGGAAGGTGTGATGCGTACAGCGGCAAGTTTTCCCTCAGCATGAAACCAAGGTTTATCGAACCAGTAGGAGCCAAGAAGCACGTTGAAGGTTGATGGCGGCGAGATGTAGTGCGGCGCAACACCAGGGATTCCGGCGCCAACGTGGAACCTGCACAACACAAACCAAGTACTTTGCCCCAACGAAACAGCGAGGTTGTCAATCTCACCGGCTTGCTGTAACAAAGGATTAGATGTATAGTGTGGATGATGATTGTTTGCAGAAAACAGTAGAACAAGTATTGCAGTAGATTGTATTTCAGTATAGAGAATTGGACCGGGGTCCACAGTTCACTAGAGGTGTCTCTCCCATAAGATAAACAACATGTTGGGTGAACAAATTACAGTTGGGCAATTGACAAATAAAGAGGGCATGACCATGCACATACATATTATGATGAGTATTGTGAGATTTAATTGGGCATTACGACAAAGTACATCGACCGCTATCCAGCATGCATCTATGCCTAAAAAGTCCACCTTCAGGTTATCATCCGAACCCCCTCCAGTATTAAGTTGCTAACAACAGACAATTGCATTAAGTATTGCGCGTAATGTAATCAGTAACTACATCCTCGAACATAGCACCAATGTTTTATCCATAGTGGCAACAGCACATCCATAATCTTAGAGATTTCTGTCACTTCCCCAGATTCACGGAGACATGATCCCACTATCGAGCATAAATACTCCCTCTTGGAGTTACAAGCATCTACTTGGCCAGAGCATCTACTAGTAACGGAGAGCATGCAAGATCATAAACAACACATAGATATAAATTGATAATCAACATAACAAGTATTCTCTATTCATCGGATCCCAACAAACACAACATATAGAATTACAGATAGATGATCTTGATCATGTTCGGCAGCTCACAAGACCCAACAATTAAGCATAATGGGGAGAAGACAACCATCTAGCTACTGCTATGGACCCATAGTCCAGGGGTAGACTACTCACACATCACTCCGGAGGCGACCATGGAGGTGTAGAGTCCTCCGGGAGATGATTCCCCTCTCCGGCAGGGTGCCGGAGGCGATCTCCTGAATCCCCCGAGATGGGATTGGCGGCGGCGTCTCTGGAAGGTTTTCCGTATCGTGGCTCTCGGTACTGGGGGTTTCGCGACAAAGGCTATTTGTAGGCGGAAGGGCAGGTCAAGGGGCGTCACGAGGGGCCCACACCCTAGGTCGGCGTGGCCAGGGCCTGGATCGCGCCGCCCTATGGTGTCGCCACCTCGTGGCCCCACTTCGTCTCCTCTTCGGTCTTCTGGAAGCTTCGTGGCAAAATAGGACCCTGGGCGTTGATTTCGTCCAATTCCGAGAATATTTCCTTACTAGGATTTCTGAAACCAAAAACAGCAGAAAACAGCAACTGGCACTTCGGCATCTTGTTAATAGGTTAGTTCCAGAAAATGCACGAATATGACATAAAGTGTGCATAAAACATGTAGATATCATCAATAATGTGGCATGGAACATAAGAAATTATCGGTACGTCGGAGACGTATCAGCATCCCCAAGCTTAGTTCCTGCTCGTCCGAGCAGGTAAACGATAAACAAAGATAATTTCTGGAGTGACATGCCATCATAACCTTGATCATACTATTTGTAAAGCATATGTAGTGAATGCAGCGATCAAAACAATGTAAATGACATGAGTAAACAAGTGAATCATATAGCAAAGACTTTTCATGAATAGTACTTCAAGACAAGCATCAATAAGTCTTGCATAAGAGTTAACTCATAAAGCAATAATTCATAGTAGAAGCATTGAAACAACACAAAGGAAGATTAAGTTTCAGCGGTTGCTTTCAACTTATAACATGTATATCTCATGAATATTGTCAACATAGAGTAATATAACAAGTGCAATATGCAAGTATGTAGGAATCAATGCACAGTTCACACAAGTGTTTGCTTCTTGAGGTGGAGAGAAATAGGTGAACTGACTCAACAATAAAAGTAAAAGAATGGTCCTTCAAAGAGGAAAGCATCGATTGCTATATTTGTGCTAGAGCTTTGATTTTGAAAACAAGAAACAATTTTGTCAACGGTAGTAATAAAGCATATGTATCATGTAAATTATATCTTACAAGTTGCAAGCCTCATGCATAGTATACTAATAGTGCCCGCACCTTGTCCTAATTAGCTTGGACTACCGGGATCATCGCAATGCACATGTTTTAACCAAGTGTCACAAAGGGGTACCTCTATGCCGCCTGTACAAAGGTCTAAGGAGAAAGCTCGCATCGGATTTCTCGCTATTGATTATTCTCAACTTAGACATCCATACCGGGACAACATAGACAACAGATAATGGACTCCTCTTTTATGCATAAGCATGTAGCAACAATTAATTTTCTCATATGAGATTGAGGATATTGCCCAAAACTGAAACTTCCACCTTGGATCATGGCTTTAGTTAGCGGCCCAATGTTCTTCTCTAACAATATGCATGCTCTAACCATAAGGTGGTAGATCGCTCTTACTTCAGACAAGACGAACATGCATAGCAACTCACATGAAATTCAACAAAGAGTAGTTGGTGGCGTCCCCAGGAACATGGTTATCGCACAACGAGCAACTTAATAAGAGATAAAGTGCATAAGTACATATTCAATACCACAATAGTTTTTAGGCTATTTGTCCCATGAGCTATATATTGTAAAGGTAAAGGATAGAAATTTTAAAGGTAGCACTCAAGCAATTTACTTTGGAATGGCGGAGAAATACCATGTAGTAGGTAGGTATGGTGGACACAAATGGCATAGTGGTTGGCTCAAGTATTTTGGATGCATGAGAAGTATTCCCTCTCGATACAAGGCTTAGGCTAGCAAGGCTATTTGAAACAAACACAAGGATGAACCGGTGTAGCAAAACTCACATAAAAGACACATTGTAAACATTATAATACTCTACACCGTCTTCCTTGTTGTTCAAACTCAATACTAGAAATTATCTAGACTTTAGAGAGACCAAATATGCAAACCAAATTTTAGCATGCTCTATGTATTTCTTCATTAATAGGTGCAAAGTATATGATGCAAGAGCTTATACATGAGCACAACAATTGCCAAGTATCACATTATCCAAGACATTATAGCAATTTACTACATGTATCATTTTCCAATTCCAACCATATAACAATTTAACGAAGGAGAAACTTCGCCATGAACATTATGAGTAAAGCCTAAGGACATATTTGTCCATATGCTACAGCAGAGCGTGTCTCTCTCCCACAAAGTGAATGCTAGGATCCATTTTATTCAAACAAAACAAAAACAAAAACAAACCGACGCTCCAAGCAAAGCACATAAGCTGTGATGGAATAAAAATATAGTTTCAGGGGAGGAACCTGATAATGTTGTCGATGAAGAAGGGGATGCCTTGGGCATCCCCAAGCTTAGACGCTTGAGTCTTCTTGGTATATGCAGGGGTGAACCACCGGGGCATCCCCAAGCTTAGAGCTTTCACTCTCCTTGATCATGTTGTATCATCTCCCTCTCTTGATCCTTGAAAACTTCCTCCACACCAAACTTAGAACAACTCATTAGAGGGTTAGTGCACAATCAAAATATACATGTTCAGAGGTGACATAATCATTCTTAACACTTGTGGACATTGCACAAAGCTACTGAAAGTCAATGGAATCGAAATATCCATCGAACATAACAAAACTGGCAATGCAAAATAAAAGGCAGAATCTGTCAAAACAGAACAGTTCGTATTGACGAATTTTATCGAGGCACCAGACTTGCTCAAATGAAAATTCTCAAATTGAATGAAAGTTGCGTACATATCTGAGGATCACTCACGTAAATTGGCATAATTTTCTGAGTTACCTACAGAGAAAACAGCCCAGATTCGTGACAGCAAAGAAATCTGTTTCTGCGCAGTAATCCAAATCTAGTATGAACTTTACTATCAACGACTTTACTTGGCACAACAAAACACTAAACTAAGATAAGGAGAGGTTGCTACAGTAGTAAACAACTTCCAAGACACAAAATAAAAATCAAGTACTGTAGTAAAAAAACATGGGTTGTCTCCCATAAGCGCTTTTCTTTAACGCCTTTCAGCTAGGCGCAGAAAGTGTGTATCAAGTATTACCAAGAGATGGAGCATCGTTATCATGAGCTCCCCCATCCGTAGTGGTACTAAGAGTTTTGTAAATTTTAGGCCTATAATAATACTTCTTTGGTTTAGGCACTTTAGAGACATACATAAACTTTTGCTCCTTACCCACATAAGCTTTCTCCTTATATTTAAGAGAAGAAAATGTTGAACCCAAGGTTCTCATAGCTTTTTCAAGTTCGTCAATCCTATTGGTTTGATCATCATGGACAACACAAGTTCCTAGGACACTAATTCTTTCATCAATTCCTCCTAAGGATTTATCAAGTTCATCAGTTTTATCAAGTAACATTTCCAATTTAGTTTCAATACTTGGAAAAATTTTCTCTATGGTTTCCAATTTTTTAATAACATCTTCAAGAGAGATTTCAGTTTTAACTTCATCAACAGGGGGTATTCCAAATAGACTCTCAATGATACAGCTAGCTTCTAATGCAGGAGTACTTAGGAAGTTACCTCCCGCGAGACAATCAAGAACATACCTATTCCAGCTAGAGATACCAACATAAAAATTCCTGAGTAAAATAGTGGTGGAGTGTTTCTTAGTGCACCTATTATGGGCATTACTAATTCTATACCAAGCATCTCTTAAACATTCTCCCCCTTGTTACTTAAACGAACGAACTTCGACTTCAGGATTACTCATTTTAGCAATTGTAAATAAAGCAAACTAGATAAAGTAAATGCAAGTAACTAATTTTTTTGTGTTTTTGATATAGAGTGCAAGACAGTAAATAAAGTAAAACTAGCAACTAATTTTTTTGTATTTTAATTTAGTGCAGCAAACAAAGTAGTAAATAAAACTAAGCAAGACAAAAACAAAGTAAAGAGATTGGGATGTGGAGACTCCCCTTGCAGCGTGTCTTGATCTCCCCGGCAACGGCGCCAGAAAAAGAGCTTGATACGCGTACAGCACGCGTCCGTTGGGAACCCCAAGAGGAAGGTGTGATGCGTACAGCGGCAAGTTTTCCCTCAGTATGAAACCAAGGTTTATCGAACCAGTAGGAGCCAAGAAGCACGTTGAAGGTTGATGGCGGCGAGATGTAGTGCGGCGCAACACCAGGGATTCCGGCGCCAACGTGGAACCTGCACAACACAAACCAAGTACTTTGCCCCAACGAAACAGCGAGGTTGTCAATCTCACCGGCTTGCTGTAACAAAGGATTAGATGTATAGTGTGGATGATGATTGTTTGCAGAAAACAGTAGAACAAGTATTGCAGTAGATTGTATATTTCAGTATAGAGAATTGGACCGGGGTCCACAGTTCACTAGAGGTGTCTCTCCCATAAGATAAACAACATGTTGGGTGAACAAATTACAGTTGGGCAATTGACAAATAAAGAGGGCATGACCATGCACATACATATTATGATGAGTATTGTGAGATTTAATTGGGCATTACGACAAAGTACATAGACCCTATCCAGCATGCATCTATGCCTAAAAAGTCCACCTTCAGGTTATCATCCGAACCCCCTCCAGTATTAAGTTGCTAACAACAGACAATTGCATTAAGTATTGCGCGTAATGTAATCAGTAACTACATCCTCGAACATAGCACCAATGTTTTATCCCTAGTGGCAACAGCACATCCATAATCTTAGAGATTTCTGTCACTTCCCCAGATTCACGGAGACATGAACCCACTATCGAGCATAAATACTCCCTCTTGGAGTTACAAGCATCTACTTGGCCAGAGCATCTACTAGTAACGGAGAGCATGCAAGATCATAAACAACACATAGATATAAATTGATAATCAACATAACAAGTATTCTCTATTCATCGGATCCCAACAAACACAACATATAGAATTACAGATAGATGATCTTGATCATGTTCGGCAGCTCACAAGACCCGACAATTAAGCACAATGGGGAGAAGACAACCATCTAGCTACTGCTATGGACCCATAGTCCAGGGGTAGAATACTCACACATCACTCCGGAGGCGACCATGGCGGTGTAGAGTCCTCCGGGAGATGATTCCCCTCTCCGGCAGGGTGCCAGAGGCGATCTCCTGAATCCCCCGAGATGGGATTGGCGGCGGCGGCGTCTCTGGAAGGTTTTCCATATCGTGGCTCTCGGTACTGGGGGTTTCGCGACGAAGGCTATTTGTAGGCGGAAGGGCAGGTCAAGGGGCGTCACGAGGGGCCCACACCCTAGGTCGGCGCGGCCAGGGCCTGGGCCGCGCCGCCCTATGGTGTCGCCACCTCGTGGCCCCACTTCGTCTCCTCTTCGGTCTTCTGGAAGCTTCGTGGCAAAATAGGACCCTGGGCGTTGATTTCGTCCAATTTCGAGAATATTTCCTTACTAGGATTTCTGAAACCAAAAACAGCAGAAAACAGAATCGGCACTTCGGCATCTTGTTAATAGGTTAGTTCCAGAAAATGCACGAATATGACATAAAGTGTGCATAAAACATGTAGATATCATCAATAATGTGGCATGGAACATAAGAAATTATCGATACGTCGGAGACGTATCACCTAGCACCGGCGAGGTTGAAAGGAAGATGCCAAGGGTACATGCGTTACCGCCGGCGAGTTCGATTTGAAGATGCCGGAGATATAATGGGCCACGGGGCCTTCGTCCGGCCTGGCCTTACCGCCGGCGAATTCAGCCCAATAGTGCCAGGGGTAGCGGGCCTTAACGCTGGCAAACCCACTTCGAGGGCGCCGGGGGTAATGTGGGCTCGTATGGACCAGCCCCCACGTGCCTCTCCACGCGTCCACGCAATCGATCGCCCCATCCCCACCCAACCTCTCTCACACTCCTGCAGCTCTCCCATTCCTCAAACCCCCCGCCCTCCCTCTTCCCTCTTTCAAACCCTAGCGGGCAGCCATGGCGCCGAGCTCCCCGTCCTCCGCCACGCCGGCGCGAGCCTCCTCCCGCAAGTGGAAGACCACTGCCAAGGCCGTCGCCGACCACTGCCAAGAAGCAAGAGGCCGCGGCGGCGGAGAAGCCGGCCGAAGACGACGTCTGCGGCGAGGAGGAGCTGGCGCGGGGGACCAGGACGGCGCGCAGGAGGTGGGCGCGGCGGCGAGGAAGCGCGTTGCCAAGCTGACCAAGGCCGCAGCTCCCTCCTACTGCCCCTCTGCGCCTCCATCCAGAACGGGAGCTAGAAGATGGTCGTCGTCGTCGAGCGGGATGGTGGCGTGCGGCGGCGGGATCCAGATCGGGAGCCAGGAGTGGGACTTGATCGCTTTTGCTTTTCTTTTCAGGGTCCTTGATGTAAAATTGTAGTTCGGTTGTACTATTTTTTTATGTCTGGACTTTTTTGTAACTTGTACACAGCCTGGTGTTGCAGATGCGCTGCTCGCCATGCTTTTTTTTATTTGCAAAAACTGATACCACCGGCGAATGGCTATGGGAGTAGGTAAAATGCCGGGGATAACGGTCAGTTACCACTGGCGAGTTCGAGAACGCCGGCGGTAAGCGCTTACCACCGGTGAGGTTATTGACAAGGTATCAACTTGTCAATGCCTATGGATTGTAGGCTAGGGTTTAGTTGGAAGTAGAGGGCAAGTAGATCTCGAAGGTTTCAGCCGAAAAGTACTCGACGATTATGAAAACTAGGGTTTGTAAACAATGATTCGATGATCTCTGCGTCCCTCGACTCCCCCCTATATAGGAGGCAGAGCCGAGGGATTCGTGCTGTACAAGTTACAAAGTCCGGGAAGGTTTCTAACTCATCCCGTAAGATTACAAATAAGACTTTCTATTACAACTCTAGCTTTCCTTAATAATATCTTGGGCTTCCGAATCTTCTTATTCTTCGGGTAATGGGCCTTCAGTAAACCCCGGGTACTATCTTCGGCAGGCCCATTTGGGATGCCTATGTCAGTAGCCCCCGAGATTTTGCTTGAATCGTAGGGTCAAGGAAAATCTCTGCTGTTTATTTTTATTCGACAGCTTCGACTTTTTCTATATTTCTTCCCATAAACATCCATATTGTACAGGGATGATGGTAGTTGGGGCTAGTTCATCTGACGGATCAGGTACTAGTTAACTGCTCTAGTGGCAATCCGCAAAAACCTACTTCAAGATCACGTCCCTGGACATGACCTCGGGATACTGGTGTAAACTTCGACAGGTGCCGCTTAAGGTCTTACCATTCTATCGAGTCCCAGTAAAATTTATCGGGTACCTAACGCGTCCGTTAGGATTTTTCTTCGTATCTGTTGATACGGATAAAAGTAGCAGAGCGCAGTCTTTGGCGATGCCACGCCTAGCAGAACGGATCTGGGGTCTTACCTTCGCAAATTTGCGGCATTCAGAAATTGATCGCAACTTCGGCGTTCTGAGAATATATTGTCGAGTGCTTTTTCGGCTGTTGGAATGGCACATTTTATCGAGTCAAAAATGACTTATATTGCCCTCCCGATGGGAGTATATGTAGAGTTAATTATAACTCGAAATATACTTTTTTGCTCTTCTATCTTTCTTTTTCTCTTTCTTTCTTTCTTTTTTTATAATTTCATCGGGCACGCGAACAGCGTTCCCGATGGGAGTAGCCCCCGAGGCTACAGCCAAGGACTTGTACTTGGGTGTAGGCTCCACGCCTTATGCCGCTATATCTTCTTTCATCTCCCGAAGTTTTATAATTTCTCGGGTGCGCGAACAGCGCTCCCGATGGGAGTAGCCCCCGAGGCTATGAACAAATATTTGTATTTGGTCATAGGCTCACGCCATTTCTATCTTGTCATTCTGGATCTTTTCCTTTTTTCCAAAGTAGCCCCCGAGCATTTGATCAAAAACTTGTATTTGATCAAAGACTCAGCATTATTTTTCCGTGTCGCCTTTTATGAAGCTGTTCAGTCGAATTTTTTCTTCTGACAAGGTGACATTATTGCTGACGATAGCCACGATTGCTAGTCAGAAATTTGCGACAAGTCTTTTCTCGCTGCCATGCGGGCCCAATTGATCCACTCTCTTGACACGTCGTGCAAGTGGGGGACACACGTCCTCCGCTTTTTCTGGCGCACGCACCGTAACTTCCCCAACGTTGAGTTACTTTTTTACCCTTGTTGCCA
Source organism: Lolium perenne (assembly GCF_019359855.2). NCBI lineage: Eukaryota > Viridiplantae > Streptophyta > Magnoliopsida > Poales > Poaceae > Lolium > Lolium perenne. Next base: position 184,554,099 of record NC_067246.2, on the reverse strand, counting down.
CGTGGCTATCATCTGTCACACATTTTCCTTATCCAACGGTTCGTCGTTTCACCGCACCCCTATATAAGATCGTCTTCTTCCTCCTTGAGCACTTCCGCTCGCGCCATCCTCCTTCTCTCATCTACAAATTTCCTCCTGCGATTCACAACCTCCTAAGCTCCTCGCCTCCAAACTGCAAACCCTGCACCATTGTTGATGCCACCGCGTCGATTGACAAGGCACAGCACGCCGGAATCCTCCATGGCCGCCGTGGATCTTGGGGCGGCGGAGTGGGAAAGATCGAAAATTTCCACTCAAGACATCAACATGCTGAAGAAGCTGGGGATCAGCAAGAAACCCAAGGCATTGTGCTTCCCCAGTGAGGAGAGCTACCCAACCCCTCCAATGGGGTACCGGGTAAGTTTTGTCGATCACCTCATCCGCGGTCTGTCCGCCCCCATTCATCCTTTTCTCCGTGGACTGCTTTTTATCTACGGTCTGCAACTCCACCACCTCACGCCAAACTCCATTCTTCACATCTCCATTTTCATCACTCTTTGCGAGGCCTTCCTTGGCGACCAGCCTAACTGGGCGCTATGGAAGCGCATTTTCTTCTGCCGCCGTAATGGCTCGCCCAATGTCGCCTATAATATAGGCGGCATTGTAATTTCTGTTCGGCCCACTGCTGACTACTTCGACGTCAAGCTTCCTGACTCGGTTCAAGGATGGCGCAAGAAGTGGTTGTACATTCAGGAGGAGAACCATGGATGTGCGGAGGACAACATCCCTCCTTTTGATGGCGCCGAGAAAATCTTTCGCCGCCGCTCCTGGGACGCGGAGGCCACCGAAGAAGAAAGGGCGTCGACAGAAACCTTGATGGCTCGTATCCACGAGTTGCAAAATACTCGCCGCAAAGAGTTATCGGGTGTCCAAATCATTGCATACTTTCTTAGGACTGGAGTGCAGCCGCTTCAAGCTCGCAAATATCCTCTCTGGAAATATGCCGGCGACAAGGACGTAGATCGGCTGTCGGTGAATTTGGAGGTCAAGGATTTAGAAAGACTTGTCCGAAAAATTTCATCTCTCAGCAAAAAAGATGCTGTCCCTTCTTCTTGCCGTGTGACACCATTCAGCGCCGCCAATCCACTTCCCAAGGTAATCTTTGTCTATTGTCTTGTTGTTGCTTTGCTATCTTTTTTGTAACTTCATTTCTGACATCTCTCCCTGTTTTATTTTGCACAGAATCATCCAGACCTTGTCTCGCTTCCTCCTCTTCCTGAAGGTGGAGAAGTCGAAGAAAGGGCCATTGTCACTGATGACAATCAAGAAGCTCCGTCTTTTGTGAATGAACCCGTGGATTCTCGAAAATCTGCGGGATCTTCCGAAGGCACTGCGTCGGCACTATCTCCTCCTCCCGCTGTTTCTCCAAAAGGCAAAAGGAAGAGGAATGACGTCGAAGATTCCGGCACTTCCAAAGCCGAAGAAGTTGATCCTTCATGTCAGAAGGCAACTTATGATCCATATCTCGCATCCCTCGTCAGCTCGTAAGTCACCTTGATTTCCCCTTACTTCTGTAGTCGAAGTTTTTTTTGTCTCATCTTGCTTTTTATGTTGTCGATCTTTAATCGCAGTGATGATGAGGAAGAAGTACCAACTCGTGACGTGGCTCCTCGGACGAGCGCGTCACGTACTTTACTTGTTTCGGAGACGCCAGTTGAAGGAGAAGAATCCTCGCCTCCTCAACAAAACATCGTCACCACCACTCCTCCTTCAAGCCCCCTTGCTCCTTCACCAAAAAGGACAAGGGTTGAAACGATCATCGAGCCTGCCCCTCAATTGGGTAGCTCTTCGCATTCGCTTTTAGATGATGTAAGTTTTTGACTTTCCTGCTAGTATCTATATTTCCTCTGTTTACTTCTTTTTGTGCCTTCATATTTTTCTCGTACCGATATTTTCTTTCTCTGTTCTTCTTTGACAGCCCATGATCAGAGAGCTTGTTCGCATTGGATCCCAATTCATTGGGTACCGTGAATATGCCAGCAGGACTGAAGGTAACAACTTTTTTGCTGTCATTGTTTCTAATCTTCTTGCTCCTATTTTTGTCGCAATTTTGACTGTTATTTTCTATTTTGGCAGAGAAACTTGCAGAGGCCAACAAGCTTGCCGACACTCTTGCTCAGAAATTGGAGCAAAGTGAAACGGCTCGCAAGAAAGCCGAACTTGATGCTAGCCAAGCAAAAGTAGAGGCTGATGAGGCCAAAGCAAAAGCTGCTAGAGTCGAAGAACTGCAGAAGAAACTTGATGATGCTGAAGCTACTTTAAACGAGCACAAAGCCGCACAGGACACCCGTGAAAAGGGAATCCTCAAACGCTTGAACACACAAAATCGTCGCTTCCTCGGTAACTTTGTTGATCCCTTCTATTTTTCTTAAGACTTGCTTTCTTTTGTTTTTACTTGCTGTCAACTAACATATAATTTCTATGGCAGGTCAAACAAGCCAAGATTTTGACCTTGAGAATCCCACCAATGATCCTCTGCTTGACGCACTGTCTTATCTGGAGTTTCATGGCCAAGAAATTCGCGAAGGCGTGGTGAATGCTGACGCAGGATTGTCAAAGTTGTTCCCCTACTTCTTCCCGAAGAAAGAGGAGCCTAAGACTTTCCTTGCCCTTGCCAAGGACTTCAATCCACCAGAGGATCTTGGACTGAAGATGCGCCAGGAGAACATGAAGGTTGCTGTTGAGAACACTATTGCCTTGGTCGCTGACAGTCAACAAACTGTTGACTGGATGAAGGTAGGCGACACCGAGCAGATAGAACAATCAAAATGGAGGTCGTTGATCAAGGCAGCCAAGCCCAACACGAAGAAAATCCTGGCCTATCTCAGGATCAAGCCATCTTCAACTCCTAGCTCATCAAGGCCGGAGGTCTAGTTGAATGCCTTTGCTTTTTCTTTCCTTTGCTTTTTCCATTTCTTTTGCTATTGTCGCCATTTTAGCCTTGGCAACAATTACCCTGTTAGTCCCTTTGGAGAACTTCTTTTGTAATGTCCGTGTAAACTTTCTAGAAATCAATGAAATTCCTCTTGGTACTTATCATTGATCCTGGGACTTTCTTTTCCAGTTAATATTTGATAATTATTCGACCAACCCTTGCTCTGCCGATGCTTCACCTGCGTCTTCCTTCTCGAAGAGAATACTAGTCCATGATAATCCCCTCAAAGGTTCCTCAAGTAAACATTTGTCGGAAGATTTGCAAGAACTTCGACAACAACTTCAATCCATGAAGAAACAAACTCTGGCAATGATGGAAAAATCTTGGAAAGCGTCCGAACAAGAAAAACTTGCTCTCCAACAAGCCAAAGAGGCTATGGCTGCCAAGGATACTGCTGTATTGGAAGCAAAGGGGGCCACTACTCGAGAAAATAGCATGCTCGAGCTAATGTTGGAAGCTAGCACAGATATGTTAGGTATGTTTTTCCAACCTCACAATGCCTCCTCTTTATTTTGCTGTGCCTCCCTTCAAATTTCTTGCCTTGTCGCTTAATAGGCTCGATTCTTGATGCTGCCGCCGAAGATCGAAGAGTAGACGAGAGAACAAATCTTCTTGTCAATCTTTCCCTTAACCATGGCTGTTTATTCTGGGCCACCCCTGAACGAACCCAGCAAATTGTCAGGTTCCAAGATCGTGCTTGCCAAGTGCGCGAATTTCTCAATTTTTGCACGACAACATTAACCCTTGTTTACAAGACTTTGTTTCCTCGAAATGAGGTTCCCAAAACTCTTCCTGAATTGCTGGAGATATTCAGAGATGCTCCCCGCATTCATAATTTTGTGCGAGCTCAATGATCTTTGGAGCAAGGTTCGCCATGATTATGATAAATATTTGTCATCCAAAATTAGACCTGACGAAGATTGTTGCTGATTGCCTGGCCAAGAAATCACGGCGAAAAAATGATATTGACACAATCAATGAGATGGTAACTCCTGTGGCCGAGTCGATGATAGATGAGCTTCTTCGGATGGACTCAGAATTCTTCGTCAAGGGGTCCTATGCTGAACACAAAACAACCAGAGGCTTGTCCATAGATAATATTTTAGGCTTTGACTGATTTGTACCATATTGCAAAACCTTGTGTCTCTATCTTTTTTGATTTCTTTTTTATTTCCGAAGAAGTTTGTTGTATATTGCAAAGTGTTCTATATTGTTGGAGCCCCCGAGCCTTCTGGCTAGAGTTTGTACTGTTTTTTCCATCTCAAAGATTCTTCCTTCTGTTGTAATAAGACATCTTTATTTTTTCATTGATGGATTGCAAGCCCTCGAGTATCTTAGTGTCGAAGTTCTATATTTTTGTTGCGAGGTTCTTGGACCAAAGCAATAAGATTTTTGACGTGTACACTATATTTATAATTGTTAGCTTCCGATTTTTATATTTGGCAAGGTATTAGTGTACCAAGGCGAAATATTTCGGTAAGTCTAGTTTGTCTATATTGTACGTATTTTGAGACTTGAAGGCGTTGAGCCCCCGAGCGTATCGAAGAATAAGAAGTATATCTCCACTATCTTTATTATATTGCAGCACCGCGAGCCCGCCTCATTAAAAACCTTTCCGGCCCCACTCGGTGCCCCGAAAAGGAAAAGAGTGCGTCTGAAAACTCGCGGGCGTTTCAGTACATTGTATTTTTACAGAGAAGGACTATATTTCAGCTCTAGGCGTAGAACCGCCTGAGCTGCGCCACGTTCCAGGGGTTTTTCTCGGGAGCCCCTGTCTTCTTGTCCTTGATCCTGTATGCGCCTCCGTCGATGACTTCCGTGACAACGTAAGGTCCCAACCATGGTGATTCGAGCTTCTCAGTACTTTTTTGATTTAACCGCAAGACCAAATCCCCAACTTGAAAAGATCTTGGCCTTAACCGTCGACTGTGGTAGTTTTTGAGGTCTTGCTGGTATTTGGTGACTCGTGAAAGTACTTCATCTCGAGCTTCATCGAGTGCGTCCATATCATCCTCTCGAGCTTTTTGTGATGTTTCTTCGTCATACTCTGTTACTCTTGGAGAATCATGCTCTATTTCAATTGGTAGTACTGCTTCGGCTCCGTGGACGAGAAAAAACGGAGTTTCTTGTGTCGCCATATTTGGTGTTGTTCGGATGCTCCACAAAACACTTGGCAATTCCTCTGGCCAAGTATGTCGATCTTTTTCAAGCGGTCCTAGCAGGCGCTTTTTGAGGCCGTTGCAGATGATTCCATTGGCTTTCTCGACTTGCCCGTTAGTTTGCGGGTGCCCAACTGACGCAAAGTGCAATTTAATGCCTACTTCTGCGCAGTATTCCTTGAATTACTTGGATGTGAAGTTTGAACCATTATCTGTGACAATGCTATGAGGCACTCCAAACCGAAAAACCAGGCCTTTCACAAACTTTATTGCCGATACTGCATCTGGTGAATTTATTGGCTTCGCTTCTACCCACTTGGTGAATTTGTCGACAGCGACCAGCAAGTACTCATACCCTCCTGGCGAAGCTTTGTGCAACTTGCCCACCATATCAAGTCCCCATTGGGCAAAGGGCCACGACAATGGTATTGGTGTTAATTCCGCTGCTGGAGAGTGGGGTTTTGCGGCAAATCTTTGACACGCGTCGCAAGTTCTTACTATTTCCTTGGCATCCTCGATTGTTGTCAACCAATAGAATCCTGCCCGAAAAACTTTGGCTGCAATAGCTCGACTACTTGCGTGGTGGCCACATATTCCTTCGTGTACATCCTTCAGAATTATTCTTCCTTCCTCGGGTGTGACACACCTTTGCATAACGCCTGAAATACTTCGCTTGTATAACTCCCCCTTGATCACTGTGAAAGCTTTGGATCGTCGAATAATTTGCCTGGCCTCAACTGGATCGTCGGGTATTTCTTTCCTGAGGATATATGATATATACGCTTGTATCCAAGGAACTTCTACCATCATCACAAGTTCTTGGTCCTCTTCATCCTCCGTAGTTTCTTTGAGGGGCGCCGAAGTTTTTCCTTCCTTTGCTTTTTTCTGCACCTTTTTCGGCTTTGTGGATCTCTCCGCTATTTCTTCCCAAAATACTCCTGGCGGGATTGGGAGGCACTGCGATCCGATGTTTGCGAGAACGTCGGCTTCATCATTGCTCAATCTACTGATGTGATTTACCTCACACCCATCAAACAACTTCTCAAGCTCATTGTACACCTCCTTGTATGCCATCATGCTATCATTGACTGCGTCACATTGGTTCATAACTTGCTGAGCCACCAATTGTGAGTCGCCAAAGATTTTTAGTCGAGTTGCACCACAGGCTTTTGCCATCTTCATCCCGTGTATGAGGGCTTCATATTCTGCTTCATTGTTGGATGCGTTAGGGAACGTCATCCGAAGGACGTATTTCAATTTGTCGCCTTCAGGTGATATAAGTACTACTCCTGCGCCAGCTCCTTCTGCTCTCTTGGACCCATCGAAGTTCATGGTCCAAGTTCTCGACAAATCTGGGGGTCCCGTGTTTTGTAGCTCCATCCACTCTGCAATGAAATCTGGCAGAACTTGCGACTTGATTGCCTTTCTTTTTTCATACGTGATGTCCCGAGGGGAAAGTTCTATTCCCCAAAGGGAGACACGTCCTGTAGCTTCTGGATTGTTCAGTATATTCGAAAGAGGTGCTTCGTTGACTACTATTATCGGGTGTGCCAAAAAATAGTGGCGCAACTTCCTTGCCGTTGCAATTACTCCATATGCTAGTTTCTGGTACTGCGGGTACCGCTGTTTGGAAGGCGATAAAACTTCACTGATGAAATATACTGGCCTCTGCACTCCATGGAGTTTTCCTTCTTCTTCTCTTTCGACGACTAGCACCGTGCTAACCACTTGGGGCGTGGCTGCAATATACAGTAGGAGAGGTTCCTTTTCCTTTGGCGCCACCAAGATTGGTGGTGTCGAGATTGTGCGCTTCAAATCCTCGAAAGCTCTGTCGGCCTCTTCGTTCCACTGGAATTTCTCTCCTTGCTTTATCAGAGCGTAAAATGGTAACGCTTTTTCTCCTAGCCTGGCGACGAATCTGCTCAAAGCTGTGACTCGCCCAGTTAGCTGCTGTATTTCTTTCAACTTTGTTGGCTTCCTCATTGTTACGATAGCCTGTATTTTGTCAGGATTTGCTTCAATCCCTCTTGCTGAAACTAAAAACCCCAGAAGTTCTCCTGCTGGAACGCCAAAAGAACACTTCGTCGGGTTCAGCTTGAGGCAGAATTTTTCGAGGTTGTCAAAGGTTTCCTTGAGATCCTCGATCAGCGTTGCCCCCTTTTTTGATGTTATGATGACATCGTCGATGTATACTTGCACGTTTTTCCTAATCTGTGTTGCCAAACACTTCTGCATCATCCTCTGATATGTTGCTCCCGCGTTTTTTAGACCAAAGGGCATTGTTCTGTAGCAAAACACGCCATAAGGTGTGATGAACTCTATCTTTACTTCATCTTCTTCTTTCAATCTGATCTGGTTGTAACCAGAATATGCGTCCAGGAAGGAAAGACGTTCACATCCAGCCGTGGAGTCGATAATTTGATCGATCCTCGGGAGGGGAAAGTGATCCTTTGGACAATGTTTATTGAGACACGTAAAGTCGACGCACATGCGAAGGACCTTAGTGTTTTTCTTCGGCACCAACACAGGATTTGCTACCCATGTGGCTTCTGTGTGCAACTCCTTGATAAAACCAGCTTCTCGTAGTTGATCGATTTCTGACAGCATGGCCTTGCGGTTTGGTTCCGAAAAACGCCGCAAGGGTTGTTTGATTGGTCTCGCTAGTGGATCCAGTTTTAGGTGGTGCTCGGCAAGTTCCCTGGGTACTCCTGGCATGTTAGCTGGACACCATGCGAAGATTTTCCAGTTCTCACGGAGGAACTCGACGAGCGCGCTTTCCTATGCGAGGTCCATGTCGTTTGCGATGGACGTCGTCTTTTTCGGGTCTGTCGGGTGAATCTGCACCTCCTTAGAATTTTTCTCGGTATTGAAAGTTGATTCTTTATTTGGCCTTCCAACGTCTGGCAGCACGTCGTAGTCAGTCATACTCCTTGACGCCAAATACTCAGCTTGCATCCCGAAAGTTTCTGATATCCGATGAAAATCCTTATCGCACTTATCGGCTAAGGCGAAGCTTCCTTTGACTGTGATTGGTCCCTTCGGTCCAGGCATCCTCCATAACAGGTATGTATAGTGTGGTACCGCCATAAATCTAGCATATGCTGGTCGTCCCAACAGAGCGTGGTACTGCGACGGAAAATCCACAACTTCAAACTCCAACTTCTCGATTCTATAATTTTCTCGGGTTCCAAACTGAACATCGAGATTGATCTTACCCAATGGATAACTTGGTTTTTCCGGTGTGATACCATGGAACCTCGTGTCTGTTGGCTTCAAGTTTGCTAGGGATATGTTCATTTTCCTCAATGTATCTGCATACATAAGGTTTAAGCTGCTGCCGCCATCTATGAACACTCGAGAGACATCAAATCCCGCAATAACTGCTGGTAAGATAAGTGCTGACTGCCCTGGTCGAGGAACTTGCTGCGGATGATCTGCTATGGTGAAGCCAATATCTTGCCCTGACCAATTAAGATACTCGACCGTTGGTGGAGGCATTTTTTCTGCCATGAACACCTGTCGTGAGATTACTTTCTGAGCTCTATTGGATGGCCTTCCCTTCTGAATCATCGACACCGCTCCATTAGAGTTAGGATCAACGTAAGGTGGTGGTGGAGGTGCTGCCGCTATTCTGAGCTGATGTCGATTATCTTCTGTAATCGCGGGAGGAGGTGGCAAGTGAATCTCGCTCCTGGGTTCTCGAGGATTTCTCTGTGCTGCCCGAGCGTTAGCGTGTTCTGCCCATTTTAACATTGCCTGGAAATTGCGACAATCTTTCTGCAGATGTCCTGACTGTCTTTTTCCATTGTTGTCGAGGAAAAAGTGCATCTGACACGGCCCATTCATCATCTCTTCAGGAGACACGAAAGGCCTCGGGAACCTAGGCCCGCTATTTTGCCTGTTGTTTCGAGAATCGTCCCTATTATCGCCTCGCTGCTCATTGCTTCTTTGATAATCATCTCTGTTGTTTCCTCCTGTGTTTGCCCGAAAACCTGCCGAAATTTGTCCTGGAGCATCATAGTTCGGGTACTACCGAGGAAATCGTCGCCTCGGTTGATAATTTCGACCACGGTCCTCCTCTGGCGACCTATGCCGTTTGTTGTGGACAGCATCTTCTCCATCTGCCCATCTGTTTGCTATTTCCATTAACGCGGATACTGTCTTTGGGTTGGTCCTTCCCAAGTCCTCGACAAAATCCCCACGCCTGATTCCTGCGACAAACGCATCTATCGCTCTTTCGTCAGATATATTTTCTGCCGAGTTTTTGATGATGTTCCACCTTTGGATATATTTTCTCATTGGCTCGTCTGGATTTTGTCGACATGCTCTCAACTCCTCTAACGACGCAGGTTTTTTGCACGTGGACCTGAAGTTCTTGACGAACACGTCCTCGAAGCTTTCCCAACTGTCGATAGATCCTGGAGGGAGTTTCTTTATCCAAGACCGTGCGGCTCCACTCAAATGCACCTGGATGCTTTGCATAGCTGTTGCTCTGGTTCCTCCTGTGAGTTTCACTGTCTCGAGATAATCAACTAGCCAATCTTCTGGATCTTGAAGGCCGTTGAATTTTTTGAAATTATCCGGCAACTTGAATCCCGAAGGTACTCGAGTTTTTCGCACTCTCCTCGTGAAGCACGGCAAACCGCACATATCCTCGTCGTTTAACTCTGGGGACTGTCGATGTTCTCTTCTGCTTTGTCGCGCTCTGTCGACCCTTGCTTGTGCTGCCGTATCTCTTGCTCCACTTGGTCCTTCAGGAGCTGCTGCTGCTGCCGCGGGTCGTGGACTATTTTGCCTTGCTCTTCCTTCGGGAGGTGTTGATACAAACGCCGTCCCCATGGCACCAACTCCTGCTATCGCCATGTTGTAAAGTGTTTCCCTTGGATCCCCTGGAGGTGGTTTAGATGCGAGGATAAAAGCATGTGTCGCCATATACCCAGCCTCTGGTGTCTTAGGGATGATGTTTCCTCTTGTATCTATCGACATAAAGGACATGTCGAGGTTTTGGACCAGGTGCTCTCTTTCTGCTTCGGGTATGTGTTGTAACCTTGATCTTGCTCTGTTCCGAGCTTCCCTGTGGCTATCACCCGAAGTTCTAGATTGTCGACTCAACTCTGCCCTTCTCCTGCTGGATGCAGAAGCTGCCTCCTTTCTTCTATTTAACTCAGCTGCCTGTTTTTCCAATTCTCTTGCAGCTCGTGCGAGCCTATATTGATATGCTTGTAATTCCTCTAGCGTGGCTGTGGTGGCCATTGGTTCTGAGCCGTCCATAGCTCTCGCGGCTCTATCCCATGCTGCTTGCGGGAGTCGAACTCTGTGTCGCGGCTGTGGCCCGACGTATTTATTGCCCAAACCTCGTCGCAGATCGGAGGGATCGACGTATGGATTTCCCAGATCGTCGAAAGCCTCGGATGTTTCCTCTTGGTCATTGCTTGACTCTCCAATGACATAAATCTGATGATATTTTGTATTCAGATCTATGTTGGGTTTGGTGACACCATCGTTGAGATTGGTGAAGACCTTGCCCACTATAGTAGATTTGTCGATGAAGTCGTAACTGTCGACACTGCTTGAGCCATCGCTTATATATGAGTCCGCAGATGATTCAAACGACATGTCGCTGAAGATCTTGGCGAGTTTCTCTCTTGCCCTGATGCTGATGTAGTGTGACGATGAAGTTTCTTCTTCTCCTGATTCGGTTGACGATGTATAGCTTGAAAAATCGGAATCGACCGCCGATGATCCCGACGAAATTGGAATTTCGACACGATACGATCCTTCTTTCTCGACGCGAAAGTGAAACCTTCCGAACGTCATCTCCATAGGCTCCGCCAGATACGCATATGCATCCAAACGGGAGGGTGGGTGAGGAACAAAATCGACAGAACCAGCAGCGATCTGTTTACCTCGATCCATTGCGTTGCTTGCGGTTGATGATGTCGAAGATCTTGAACGTGCCATCGAGATCAGATCCTTACGCCTCTAGTCCCCACAGACGGCGCCAATTGACAAGGTATCAACTTGTCAATGCCTATGGATTGTAGGCTAGGGTTTAGTTGGAAGTAGAGGGCAAGTAGATCTCGAAGGTTTCAGCCGAAAAGTACTCGACGATTATGAAAACTAGGGTTTGTAAACAATGATTCGATGATCTCTGCGTCCCTCGACTCCCCCCTATATAGGAGGCGGAGTCGAGGGATTCGTGCTGTACAAGTTACAAAGTCCGGGAAGGTTTCTAACTCATCCCGTAAGATTACAAATAAGACTTTCTATTACAACTCTAGCTTTCCTTAATAATATCTTGGGCTTCCGAATCTTCTTATTCTTCGGGTAATGGGCCTTCAGTAAACCCCGGGTACTATCTTCGGCAGGCCCATTTGGGATGCCTATGTCAGTTATCGTCGGCGAATTCGAAAGTGCCGGCGGTAAGCATTTTCAGGTCGCCTGCGGTAAGCTTTTTCCTAGTAGTGCAAAATAATGGATAAGGGTAAAATACCCTTACAGTTTCCAACTGTGCATGCATGTGCAAAGATCACAAATGTCAAAGAACATCTAATACACTCATATTTAAAACCGCAAGACTATTGTAATATATGATTCCACAATGAGAATAACTCTGTCCTAAAAATTTGTAGTATATATGAAATAGTGGTTCAATAATAAAATTTACATACCGAAAGACTGAAATAATGAGAAAATGAGGAATGAAGAAATATGGACGGAGCTATATTTAGAGACTAAGAAAATAACCACTGAACTAAAAAAAACTAACTAAAACCCTTCAAGACAAACTGCTAAATTCCTTGCAGAAAAGAGTAAATCTTACAAAATAAATGAATTACTGAAACACTGACAAATATGAGAAAATTTACTGAAAAACTTAAACTGAGCAAAGCTGAGATTAATTAAGAAAATGAATAACTGAGCAAATTAAACTAAATAAATATTAATTGAATCATTCAAAAACTCAAAAAATTCAACACTGGATAGAGAGCTACCTCCAGGAGGCTTGCAGCGACTGAAGTGGTGTCCTGACAGAGATGAGATGACCTGGAATGCAAACTGAGAGATTGAAACAATGAGAACTAAAGAACATAAAACTGAAACTACTGAGCAAATATGAACTGACAAAATTAAAATGAGAAAATAAAACTGAGAAACCTAAACTGAGAAATTAAATATGAGAAAATATAAAATATTTAATAACTGAGCAAATTATACTGAGCAAATATTTTTTCAAAACTCACAAACTTACACTGAGCAACTTTAACTGAACAATCTAAGAATCTCATAGAATTAAAACTCAGAGACTAAGTAAAACTAAGAAAACAAAAAAACTGAGGAAAGATGAAACTAATCGAATTTACTTACTGAAATATTTAAACTGAGCAAAGCTGTGATTAATTGAGAAAGTGAATAATTGAGCAACTTATACTGATTAAATATTAACTGAAATTGATAGACTTGGATGCAATATCCGTGAAGAATCTCGATTTGTCAAAAAGTTGTTTGCGACAAAGTTCAAAGAGTTGGCTACGATAAGATTAGATCTTCCGTAGCGATGCTTATAGTCTATGTGAATTATTCTAGTAATCACTACATATTTCTTTTATGAGATATGTTAGTAGGATGACAGAAATATATTCCTTAAGTGTGTATTAAGGATGTATACTAGATACAACCAAGAGTTTTGCTGGTCCATGGAATACTAGATAGGTATAAAACTTCAATTGGATGAAGTGATTATCGCGGAGTTGGAATCTAGTATACATCCTATCTTGGATTTCATGGCAATTAGCCATTTTAACGGAGTGAGGGCTCATCATAGCTTCTTCGTATTTAGTTGGTTTATTATTGTTCAAAATCAATCATTTGTCCACAAATCATTTATTTGATCACAAATTAAACCATACTTACAAGGTTCAATAGGTAATTTGATCCCCAGACTATAACACTTTGTAGACATGGCATCCATGATCGTCATAGCCGCTTGTGGAACTGTTTTCGATGCTGCGCTACTCTGATCGTCATGCTCAGGTTCATAGACCTCATCAAGTTCCATTGTCCTCCCACTGAAATACTTCGCTAGAAACAATTTCTTGGAAATAAGTAAGAATGACAAACACTTTGTCTTTGACTCCACAGTGGAAAGAATCTGGAAGTAATTCTCTGGGATAACCAACAAAGACATTCATCTGATTTTGGTCGTGTAAACTCATTTACTTATGCTACGCATACCAAAATTTAAGAAAGGACTATTAGGGTTTATACCCATGCCATAACTCGTATGGTGTCATTTCAACGGATTATGATGATGCTCTATTTAGTGTAAAAGCGGTAGTCTCTAAAGCATAATCCACAAAAATATAATGGCATCATTTTATTTTATCTCATCATTAACCCAACAAGGTTTGGATACGTCTCGTATGGTGTCATTTCAACAAGATTGATTCTTCTTTGTCTCCGGCAAACTCTTGCTGTCCCGGAGCATCGCTGTCTCCGACAGCCTCCTGCTGGTCGGGAGCGTTGCTGTCTCCGGGTGCCTCAACCTGCATGGGACCAGCTCCGTCCTGAGGAGGGGCGGTTCCTGCGGTATGGGCGAGCAAGTGCACGAAGTGACACCTTTGCTTCTCTAACACCTGGGAGACCCATGCGAATCTGCATTGGTCTTCCACCGTAATTTCTTGCTCAGGGGCGGATTGGGTGGGCTTTGAATTTTCCAAATCTAAGGCGGAATCTTCCTTAGGAAGTTCCTGCGTCTCAGATCGGATCTTCGCGACTGCATCCTGCTTAGCGGCGGTCGTGTCTGCGTGACTTACCAGTGCGTTCCCGTCGGAATCGACGATCTCGCCGATAAAGATGTGGATGCCGGTGATTGGGATGATGCAGAGCTTGATGGGGTCGGTCTTAGCCGGAATCCAGCACTCGTCTATAGGGACGATCGGAAAGTTCCCGGCGTAAAGAACAAGCCCCACAGCGATGGATTCGTCGTTGCTTCCCATGGCGGAACCCTCCCGGTTCCGGCCTCTAGACGCCGTTGGCCCCATGGTGGGCGCCAACTGTCGTTGACTATTTGACGGTGCTGATACGTCCAAAACTTATCTACTTTCCCGAACACTTTTGCTATTGTTTTTCCTCTAATTTGTGTATTTTGGATACAACTAACACGGACAAACGCTGTTTTCACTAGAATTGCCCTGGTGTCCTATTTTTGTGCAGAAACTTAACTTTTAGGAAAATCCCCGGAAATAATCTCAATGGGCCTATTTTCACAGAAGATTGATGGAGCCAGAAGACGAGACGGAGGGGGGCCACAAGGCGCCCACGCCACAAGGCGGCGCGGTGGGCCCCTGGGCCACGCCGACCTATGGTGGCAGCGCCTCGGCCAGCCTCTGACGCTCCCCTCTAGACTACTTAAGTCCTATGACCTAAAAACGCGAGGGGGTTCGACGAAATTGCCAGAAGACATCTAGAACTCCGCCGCCATCGCGAAACTCCGTCTCGGGACCAGAAACTCCGTTCTGGCACCCTGCCGGGACGGGGAATTGGAGGAGATCATCGCCATCATCACCACCGACGCCTCTCCATCGACCATCCATGTTCCCCCATCCATGTGTGAGTAATTCCCCCGCTGTAGGCTGAAGGGGGTGGTAGGGATTGGATGAGATTGTTCATGTAATAGCATAAGATTGTTAGGGCATAGTGCCTAGTATCCGTAGTTGGTACTTTTATGATATTGTTGCAACTTGTTATGCTTAATGCTTGTCACTAGGGCCCGAGTGCCATGATTTCAGATCTGAACATGTTATTGATTCATGATGATATTCATTGTTTTATGATCTTACCTGCAAGTTGTATACACATATTGCTGTCCGGAACCCGAGGCCCCAAAGTGACAGAAATTGGGACAGCCGGAGGGGAAGGCGGTGATATGAGGATCACATGTGTCCACGGAGTGTTAATGCTTTGCTCCGGTGCTCTATTAAAAGGAGTACCTTAATTACCAGTAGATTCCCTAGAGGCCCGGCTGCCACCGGCTGGTAGGACAAAAGATGTTGTGCAAGTTTCTCATTGCGAGCACGTACGACTATATACGGAACACATGCCTATGGTTGTTTAGTACTTGGATACTGTCTTATTACTATCTGCAAATTCCCTGCCTTGATTGTTACATGAGTACTCTTATCCATGCAGCGCCCGTTCATCCATCCTCGTGCCTACAGTATTTTAATCCTGCTGTTTACTATAATCACTACTGCTGTCTTTATTACACTGCTGCTCATATTTCACTACTGCTACTGCTATAAAACTGTTGCTACTGATAAACTCTTGCGAGCAAGTCTGTTTCCAAGTGCAGCTGAATTGACAACTCCGCTGTTAAGGCTTACAAATATTCTTTGGCTTCCCTTGTGTCGAATCAACAAATTGGGTTTTACTTCCCTCGAAGACTGTTGCGATCCCCTATACTTGTGGGTCATCAAGACTATTTTCTGGCGCCGTTGCCAGAGAGCATAGATTTATTTGCAAGTTCACTTGGATTGATATTGTTCGCTGCAAATCCTCCATCATGGGTAAACCTCGCGATACTAAAGTCGCCATATTACCATCCACTACAAGAAAAGGTACAACTCTGAGTACCTCTGCTGCTCTTGATTCACCGTCTGTGATAAGTCAACTTGTTTCACCACCACAAGCTTCACATGCTGGTACTTCTGCTGAATCTGAAAATTCTTCTTATAATTCTAATGATGCTTCTACTGTGCTTGATGATGATGGTTCGTTAGGTCCTTTTCTAGATGCTACAATTGCTAGGTCTAGACAAATTGAAAATAGTGAAATTCATAATGAAAATACTGTTACATCTGTTAATTCACCTGAGTCTGTTGAATACTCTAGTGATGATCTTGATGAAGATTACGTGGAACTTGATGATGATTTTATTGATAAATGTAATGCTACTACTGATGCAAGTAACATTAAAAAGCTTCTTGCACAACGTGCTGTTAGATATAAACTGTCTCCTGATCCTAAATTTGCCACATCTCCTATAAACATTAAGGATAAGGATTATGATTTTTCTTTTGATCTATCTCATATATATATTGTTTAGAAAACACCTTTTTGCGGTATGGAAAAGGAAAGTGCTGTAGAACACATGATTGAGCTATCTACTTTAAGTAGCTTGTTTTCTGATGATACCAAGAAGCGTACTTATTTTGTTGCTAAATTTTTTCCTTACTCATTAAAGGATGATGCTAAAACTTGGTATAATAGTTTTCCTCCTGATTCTATTGATAGTCCAACTGGTTTACTTGATGTTTTCTTTCGGAAATACTTTCCTGCTAGTGCTCAACATATTGCTTTGCAGAAAATTTATAGTTTTGACCATGAAGATGGAGAGAAATTGCCTGAAGCTTGGGCAAGGTTTTGCTCTCTTATCAGAGCTCGGCCTGGACATGATCTGGAAAAGCATGACTTACTTGATATATTTTATAGTGGACTAACCATTGAGTCTAGGGTATACCTGGATAGTTGTGCTGGTTGTGTTTTCAGGAAAAGAACTCCAGGGGAAGCTGAAGAATTAATGGCTAGAATAAGCCGAAATCATGATGATTGGACTACACCTGAACCAACCCCAACACCAATATTGAAGAAGAGGGGTGTGATTAAATTAAATGATGAAGATATGAGGGAAGACAAGAAATCTCTTAAGGAGAAAGGTATTAAATCTGAAGATGTGAAGAATTTACCTCCCATAGAAGATTTATGTAAGATAACTCCCCCTTCATCCACGATTGAGGTACATTCTCTTCAACGCTTTGGTAAAGAAGATATTCCTTACTCAAAACCTCCTGATCAATGTTTAAATGAGTTTGATAATTATGTTGTTAAGCAAGATAATTTTAATATGAGAGTAGAGAACCATTTAATGGAAAATTCTCACGCTATTAGTAAATTGCATGATATTGTGGAGAGAACCTCCAATGATGTTAAGATGCTTGTTAAACATTTTCATATGGTTCATACTCAAATTGATCAACTCACTAAAATGCAAAATGACTTGTTAAAAAATACTTCTAAAGAAAAACATGCTTATGAAGTAACAACTAGAGGTGGTGTTTCTACTCAGGATCCTCTATATCCTGGGGGGCATCCCAAAAGAGTTGAACAAGATTCTCAACAAACTAGAGAAACTAGTGCTCCTTCTAAGAAAAAGAAGAAGAAACATAAAACTGTTGTAGAATCCTCTGAGCCTGTTAATGATCCTAATAATATTTATATTTTTGATGCTGAAACTGAAAGTGGTAATGAACATGATAAAGATAATGATAAGAATGATGCTTCTGATAAAGAAGAAGTTGAAGATGAACCCCAAAAGCATGCTAAAAATAAAAAGTATACTAAAGAAGATTTTATTGCTAACAAACATGGTAATGAAAGAGAACCTTGGGTTCAAAAGCAAATGCCTTTTCCTGCTAAGAAACTAAAATCAAAGGAGGAAGAACACTATAATAAATTTTGTGATTGGATGAAACCTTTGTTCCTGCAAATCCCTTTGACTGATGCTATTAAATTGCCTCCTTATTCAAAGTATATGAAGGATATTGTCTCTAACAAAAGGAAAATTCCTAATGAGGAGATTTCCACTATGCTTGCTAATTACTCTTTCAATGGCAAAGTTCCAAAGAAGCTGGGAGACCCAGGTATACCGACTATCCCTTGTTCCATCAAGAATAATTATGTTAGAACTACTCTTTGTGATTCGGAAGCAGGAGTTAGTGTTATGCCTTTTTCTCTTTACAAGAGACTTTATTTAGATAAGTTGATACCAACTGATATATCTTTGCAAATGGCTGATAAATCCACTGCTATTCCTGTTGGTATATGTGAGGATGTTCCTGTTCAAGTTACTAATAATTGCTTAATATTAACTGATTTTGTTGTGTTGGAAATGCCTGAAGATGATAATATGTCTATTATTCTTGGAAGACCTTTTCTTAACACTGCAGGGGCTGTTATTGATTGCAATAAAGGAAAAGTTACTTTCAATGTTGACGACAAGGAGCATACTATTTATTTTCCCAAGAGGATTGATAAAGTATGTGGAGTTAATACAATTTCTAATTTGAGAACTATCAAAGTGGGAGTTATTGATTGTCCTATATATGAGCCTAAACAAGGATATCAAAATATTATGATTGGATCCATATCAATACAATACAAGGTAACATGATTGATTTGAGGTTTATTTCTTCTTATGTCATGTAAAATTTATTTGGTGGCAAGACTTGATCAACCTTGTTAACAAGTACATTTTATATACATAGAAGAGCTAAACAACATTTCTTTCTTTCTCCACACTTGTTTACTTGCTGTAGTACTACTTGTTTTGCAAGATGCTTTAGTTGTTTAGAGGTTTGAAAATCTTTTTCTACCCTGTAATAGTTACTTTAACACCCAGAATTGTGCATTTTTCAAAATTTTCAAAATTTTACAAAAATTATACCGTTGGTCCTATTTTTCAAAATGCAACCTGGGAGTGCCTAGGGCTGACCAGTGGGGCACCCCAGGGCCGCACCCCATGTGCCGGCGCGGCCAGCAAGGGGGGCGCGCCACCCTGTGGTGAGGGCCCCTCCTGGCCCCACTTAATCATCCCTTCCACTCATTCTACTCTCTCTCCCGAAATAACTCGTACCAGTTCGTTCTCACTCACGTTTTCGCCCAAGACCTCAGCATTTCTTGATCTCTTTGCTCAGCCCAGATTTCTGTCTGAAATTTGGCACATTTGCTCTCCAGTATGTGACTCCTCCGATTATCCAAATAGAATTTTGTTTGGTTGAGTATATCTTGAGTATTTTGCTGCTGTAGGTGACATGTTAAGTGAGCTTGCATGCTTGTTCTAAGTTGTAAAAAATAGTTTTGATGCATGTTTAGTACTCTACCAAGTTCCTATAGTAGTTGCCCTCATTTATATGTCTCAAAATCAACTTTTATAATGATTGTTGAAAAATTTCAGAAAAGGAAGATGCATAACCACACCTTTGGAGAAGTGCTCGAAAGGGATACGACAAGAGCGGGAAGGCCCTCAAGGGCAGCCACTCGAGTTAGGTTATCCTATGATGAGGATGTCATTGCACCTAGCTTTGAAGCTGAAGAGGATAATGGAGTTCCTAATGCTTCATCCTTTCCATGCTATGACTTTTTGCGTAATGCAGGGCTATGATACGTCTCCGACGTATCGATAATTTCTTATGTTCCATGCCACATTATTGATGTTATCTACATGTTTTATGCACACTTTATGTCATATTCGTGCATTTTCTGGAACTAACCTATTAACAAGATGCCGAAGTGCCAGTTCCTGTTTTCTGCTGTTTTTGGTTTCAGAAATCCTAGTAACAAAATATTCTCGGAATCGGACGAAATCAACGCCAAAGATCTTAGAATCCCCGGAAGCATCCAGAACACACGAGAGGGACCAGAGGGGGGGCACAGGCCCACCACACCATACCCTGGCGCGGCCTAGGGGGGGCCCGCGCCCCCCTATGGTTTGGCCAGCCCTTCAGCCCTCCTGCGCCGCCTCTTCGCCTATATAAAGCCCCTGACCTAAAAACCTCGACACGTTCGACGAAAACCACAGAAACCTTCCAGAGCTGCCGCCATCGCGACGCCAAGATCTGGGGGACAGGATCTCTGTTCCGGCACGCTGCCGGAGCGGGGAAGTGCCCCCGGAAGGCTTCTCCATCGACACCGCTGCCATCTCCACCGCCATCTTCATCACCGCTGCTGCTCCCATGAGGAGGGAGTAGTTCTCCATCGAGGCTCGGGGCTGTACCGGTAGCTATGTGGTTCATCTCTCTCCTATGTACCTCAATACAATAATCTCATGAGCTGCTTTACATGATTGAGATTCATATGAGTTTGTATCACAATTTATCTATGTGCTACTCTAGCAAAGTTATTAAAGTAGTTCTATTCCTCCTGCACGTGTGTAAAGGTGACAGTGTGTGCACCGTGTTAGTACTTGGTTTATGCTATGATCATGATCTCTTGTAGATTGCGAAGTTAACTATTGCTATGATAATATTGATGTGATCTATTCCTCCTACATATGCATGAAGGTGACAGTGTGCATGCTATGCTAGTACTTGGTTTAGTCTTTTGATCTATCTTACACTATAAGGTTACTTAAATATGAGCATTATTGTGGAGCTTGTTAACTCCGGCATTGAGGGTTCGTGTAATCCTACGCAATGTGTTCATCATCCAACAAAAGTGTAGAGTATGCATTTATCTATTCTGTTATGTGATCAATGTTGAGAGTGTCCACTAGTGAAAGTGTAATCCCTAGGCCTTGTTCCTAAATACTGCTGCGTTACTACTGCTTGTTTACTGTTTTACTGTGTTACTACTGCTGCAATACTACCACCATCAACTACACGCCAGCAAGCTATTTTCTGGCACCGTTGCTACTGCTCATATATATTCATACCACCTGTATTTCACTATCTCTTCGCCGAACTAGTGCACCTATTAGGTGTGTTGGGGACACAAGAGACTTCTTGCTTTGTGGTTGCAGGGTTGCATGAGAGGGATATCTTTGACCTCTTCCTCCCTGAGTTCGATAAACCTTGGGTGATCCACTTAAGGGAAAACTTGCTGCTGTTCTACAAACCTCTGCTCTTGGAGGCCCAACACTGTCTACAGGAAAGGAGGGGGAACGTAGACATCAAGCTATTTTCTGGCGCCGTTGCCGGGGAGGAAAGGTAAAAGGTACTCACACTCCGGACCTCGGCTACCAAGCTATTTTCCGGCGCTGTAAGTACTCGAAGCTATTTCCTTTAGATCCTGCAATTGCAACTTTTTGTTTCTTGTTTACACTAGTTTGGCATAATGGACAAGAATGATCTTCTTATTCTATTTCCTGATTTAAAACATGGATTGTTTGATGCGAAAATTAAAAAACCTATGGAATCTTATTTGCATGCTGGTAGTAATATTAGTATGAACGCTTTGAACACCATTGTTGATAATAATATAGAAAGTTCTAAGCTTGGGGAAGCTGGTTTTCATGATCTTTTTAGTCCCCCAAGCATTGAGGAGAAAATTTTCTTTGATGATACTTTACCTCCTATTTATGATGATTATAATGATAGTGGTCTTTTGGTTCCACCTACTATGGAGAGTGAATTTGATTATGATTACAATATGCCTCCTATATTTGATGATAGCTACTTTGTTGAATTTGCTCCCACTACAACTACTAATAAAATTGATTATGCTTATGCGGAGAGTAATAATTTTATGCATGAGACTCATGATAAGAATGCTTTATGTGATAGTTATATTGTTGAGTTTGCTCATGATGCTACTGAAAGTTATTATGAGAGAGGAAAATATGGTTGTAGAAATTTTCATGTTACTAAAATGCCTCTCTATGTGCTGAAATTTTTCAAGCTATACTTGTTTTATCTTCCTATGCTTGTTACTTTGCTCTTCATGAACTTGTTTATTTACAAGATTCTTATGCATAGGAAGCATGTTAGACTTAAATGTGTTTTGAATTTGCCTCTTGATGCTCTCTTTTGCTTCAAATACTATTTCTTGCGAGTGCATCATTAAAACTGCTGAGCCCATCTTAATGGCTATAAAGAAAAGAACTTCTTGGGAGATAACCCATGTGTTATTTTGCTATAGTACTTTGTTTTTATTTGTGTCTTGGAAGTTGTTTACTACTGTAGCAACCTCTCCTTATCTTAGTTTTGTGTTTTGTTGTGCCAAGTTAAGCCGTTGATAGAAAAGTAAGTACTAGATTTGGATTACTGCGCAGTTCCAGATTTCTTTGCTGTTACGAATCTGGGTCCACCTCCCTGTAGGTAACTCAGAAAATTAAGCCAATTTACGTGCATGATCCTCAGATATGTACGCAACTTTCATTCAATTTGAGCATTTTCATTTGAGCAAGTCTGGTGCCATTTTAAAATTCGTCAATACGAACTGTTCTGTTTTGACAGATTCTGCCTTTTATTTCGCATTGCCTCTTTTGCTATGTTGGATGAATTTCTTTGATCCACTAATGTCCAGTAGCATTATGCAATGTCCAGAAGTGTTAAGAATGATTGTGTCACCTCTGAACATGTGAGTTTTTGATTATGCACTAACCCTCTAATGAGTTTGTTTCGAGTTTGGTGTGAAGGAAGTTTTCAAGGGTCAAGAGAGGAGGATGATATACTATGATCAAGAAGAGTGAAAGCTCTAAGCTTGGGGATGCCCCGGTGGTTCACCCCTGCATATATCAAGAAGACTCAAGCATCTAAGCTTGGGGACGCCCAAGGCATCCCCTTCTTCATCGACAAATTATCAGGTTCCTTCTCTTGAAACTATATTTTTATTCGGTCACATCTTATGTGCTTTACTTGGAGCGTCTGTATGTTTCTTGTTTTTGTTTGTGTTTGAATAAATTGGATTACATCATGCTTGTGTGGGAGAGAGACACGCTCCGCTGTTGCATATGAACACATGTGTTCTTAGCTCATAATATTCATGGCGAAGTTTTCTTCTTCGTTATATTGTTATATGGTTGGAATTGGAAAATAATACATGTAGTAATTGCTATAAATGTCTTGGATAATGTGATACTTGGCAATTGTTGTGCTCATGTTTAAGCTCTTGCATCATATGCTTTGCACCCATTAATGAAGAAATACATAGAGCATGCTAAAATTTGGTTTGCATATTTGGTCTCTCTAAAGTCTAGATAATTTCTAGTATTGAGTTTGAACAACAAGGAAGATGGTGTAGAGTCTTATAATGTTTTCAATATGTCTTTTATGTGAGTTTTGCTGCACCGCTTCATACTTGTGTTTGTTTCAAATAACCTTGCTAGCCTAAACCTTGTATCGAGAGGGAATACTTCTCATGCATCCAAAATACTTGAGCCAACCACTATGCCATTTGTGGCCACCATACCTACCTACTACATGGTATTTTCCGCCATTCCAAAGTAAATTGCTTGAGTGCTACCTTTAAAATTCCATCATCACCTTTGCAATATATAGCTCATGGGACAAATAGCTTAAAAACTATTGTGGTATTGAATATGTAATTATGCACTTTTATCTCTTATTAAGTTGCTTGTTGTGCGATAACCATGTTCACTGGGGACGCCATCAACTATTCATTGTTGAATTTCATGTGAGTTGCTATGCATGTTCGTCTTGTCTGAAGTAAGAGAGATCTATCACCTTATGGTTAAGCATGCATATTGTTAGAGAAGAACATTGGGCCGCTAACTAAAGCCATGATCCATGGTGGAAGTTTCAGTTTTGGACATATATCCTCAATCTCAAATGAGAAAATTATTAATTGTTGTTACATGCTTATGCATAAAAGAGGAGTCCATTATCTGTTGTCTATGTTGTCCCGGTATGGATGTCTAAGTTGAAGAATAATCAATAGCGAGAAATCCAATGCGAGCTTTCTCCTTAGACCTTTGTACAGGCGGCATAGAGGTACCCCTTTGTGACACTTGGTTAAAACATGTGCATTGTGATGATCCGGTAGTCCAAGCTAATTAGGACAAGGTGCGGGCACTATTAGTATACTATGCATGAGGCTTGCAACTTGTAAGATATAATTTACATGATACATATGCTTTATTACTACCGTTGACAAAATTGTTTCATGTTTTCAAAATCAAAGCTCTAGCACAAATATAGCAATCGATGCTTTTCCTCTATGGAGGACCATTCTTCTACCTTTATTGTTGAGTCAGTTCACCTATTTCTCTCCACCTCAAGAAGCAAACACTTGTGTGAACTGTGCATTGATTCCTACATATTTGCATATTGCACTTATTATATTACTCTATGTTGACAATATCCATGAGATATACATGTTACAAGTTGAAAGCAACCGCTGAAACTTAATCTTCTTTTGTGTTGCTTCAATACCTCTACTTTGAATTATTGCTTTATGAGTTAACTTTTATGCAAGACTTATTGATGCTTGTCTTGAAGTACTATTCATGAAAAGTCTTTGCTTTATGATTCACTTGTTTACTCATGTCATATACATTGTTTTGATCGCTGCATTCACTACATATGCTTTACAAATAGTATGATCAAGGTTATGATGGCATGTCACTCCAGAAATTATCTGTGTTATCGTTTTACCTGCTCGGGACGAGCAGAACTAAGCTTGGGGATGCTGATACGTCTCCGACGTATCGATAATTTCTTATGTTCCATGCCACATTATTGATGTTATCTACATGTTTTATGCACACTTTATGTCATATTCGTGCATTTTCTGGAACTAACCTATTAACAAGATGCCGAAGTGCCAGTTCCTGTTTTCTGCTGTTTTTGGTTTCAGAAATCCTAGTAACGAAATATTCTCGGAATCGGACGAAATCAACGCCAAAGATCTTAGAATCCCCGGAAGCATCCAGAACACACGAGAGGGACCAGAGGGGGGGCACAGGCCCACCACACCATACCCTGGCGCGGCCTAGGGGGGCCCGCGCCCCCCTATGGTTTGGCCAGCCCTTCAGCCCTCCTGCGCCGCCTCTTCGCCTATATAAAGCCCCTGACCTAAAAACCTCGACACGTTCGACGAAAACCACAGAAACCTTCCAGAGCCACCGCCATCGCGACGCCAAGATCTGGGGGACAGGATCTCTGTTCCGGCACGCTGCCGGAGCGGGGAAGTGCCCCCGGAAGGCTTCTCCATCGACACCGCTGCCATCTCCACTGCCATCTTCATCACCGCTGCTGCTCCCATGAGGAGGGAGTAGTTCTCCATCGAGGCTCGGGGCTGTACCGGTAGCTATGTGGTTCATCTCTCTCCTATGTACCTCAATACAATAATCTCATGAGCTGCTTTACATGATTGAGATTCATATGAGTTTGTATCACAATTTATCTATGTGCTACTCTAGCAAAGTTATTAAAGTAGTTCTATTCCTCCTGCACGTGTGTAAAGGTGACAGTGTGTGCACCGTGTTAGTACTTGGTTTATGCTATGATCATGATCTCTTGTAGATTGCGAAGTTAACTATTGCTATGATAATATTGATGTGATCTATTCCTCCTACATATGCATGAAGGTGACAGTGTGCATGCTATGCTAGTACTTGGTTTAGTCTTTTGATCTATCTTACACTATAAGGTTACTTAAATATGAGCATTATTGTGGAGCTTGTTAACTCCGGCATTGAGGGTTCGTGTAATCCTACGCAATGTGTTCATCATCCAACAAAAGTGTAGAGTATGCATTTATCTATTCTGTTATGTGATCAATGTTGAGAGTGTCCACTAGTGAAAGTGTAATCCCTAGGCCTTGTTCCTAAATACTGCTGCGTTACTACTGCTTGTTTCGTTTTACCGTGTTACTACTGCTGCAATACTACCACCATCAACTACACGCCAAAAAAGCTATTTTCTGGCACCGTTGCTACTGCTCATATATATTCATACCACCTGTATTTCACTATCTCTTCGCCGAACTAGTGCACCTATTAGGTGTGTTGGGGACACAAGAGACTTCTTGCTTTGTGGTTGCAGGGTTGCATGAGAGGGATATCTTTGACCTCTTCCTCCCTGAGTTCGATAAACCTTGGGTGATCCACTTAAGGGAAAACTTGCTGCTGTTCTACAAACCTCTGCTCTTGGAGGCCCAACACTGTCTACAGGAAAGGAGGGGGAACGTAGACATCAGGCTACTTGATGACTTCTTGTTTCTCATCAATAGGGTGGGCTTATCTACCTATATGGAAGATGAGAGTGATCAATTTTACAGGCTAACTAAAATCTTTGTTGAAAGCTTTAAATTCGACAACTCACACTTCTCACCATCAGTTAAATTTAGGATTTATGACATGCCTGTTACTATGAAGTTGAAGGATTTTTGTGCTGCATTGGATATTACTCCTATAGGTACAGCGAAGAAGATTGAGAACAGTCCCAAAGCTTTGACGGAGCTCTATCGAGAAGTTACCAACGATGATAGACGCACCATTCAGCGCGGCAAGATAAGGAACATTCAACTCCCTGCCATTAGATATTTCACTTACTATCTTGCTACTAGCATTCTTGGTAGGGAGAACACTAGCAACATCTCTAGTTATCATCTTGCTTTTCTGGTTGCTGCACTTACTGGAAGTACACCTTATCATCTTGGTGCTCTCATTGCTCGTCGTTTATCCAATAAGGGACCTATTTTTGGAGGAACTGTTGCCTCACCTATTATTGCATATCTTGGTCTTCCTTTTGATCCTAGTGATGACAAACTAGCTCCTATTAAGCTTGATATTGATGCTATGAAGAGTCACCAATTTGTCACAACTGACTCTAGTTTAGAAAATATTGTCTATAAAATGTTTTTTATTGACGGGGATGAGAGGGAAATCCCTTTGCCGCAGGCCGATTTGTCCAGTGTTCGCAGGAGACCGTGGTCGCGCTCCAAGGAGGAGGTGGATGAGCAGCTGAGGATACGAGGTTTCCACCAGCAACATGACTCCGAGGACGCCGAGCCCTCCGACAGGTACACTGTCACGTATCCTGGTGCATCTTCCAGCACATACCAAGAACATGATCTTTCTTCATCATACTACGGAGGTGCCACCTCATGGGCACCGTGGGATTGATCTCCACTTAGGCCAAAAGCCTAAGCTTGGGGGGTATGCCAGCATCACTCATTCATTGCATATTACAATTGCGGATACTTGTACATACTTGTTTCGCATCTTAAGGTGGCCTCTAATATGAGGGAGATGATATTTGGGGAAGTGTTGTCTAAAAACAGATTCTGGACTGACACTAAAAATATTCCTAAAAACAGCCAGAACGTTATTTTGAGAAGCCAATTTTTGTGCATGTTCCCCAGGTTATTATCTAATTTTCATTAGTTAAGCACTTTTCGAGTTGAACAACGGAAGATTTTCGTAAAAATTGATTACTGTACTGCTGTCAAGTTTGACGGATTTCTGCTACTTTGTGTTTATGTGACTCTTTTAGTTTTCATTCTTTTGTTTTTGCTTTGTTTCTTTCCTAAAACACAAAAAGACCAAAAATATTTCTGTTGTTTCTCTTTACCATTTGTTTATTTTGGTTTCTTGTTCCTATTTTGCTTTATTTGCTATCGTTGGTTTGCTATGAGAAAATCCAAAAAGATTTTGCTTTGTTTGCATGTTTCCTTTCGTTCTTGTTTCCAATTCGAAAACACCAAAAATATTTGTTGTTCTTCTTTGGTTTTGTAAAGTTCATTATGGAGTTCAGCGGTCTCCGGTGGATGGAGCTTGGTTTTCATTTCATATTATTCAAGCTACACAAGTGAAAGGTAATAATGACGATCTACGACAACTCGACTGTGGTGAGAGGCTGGTATGAACTCTATTTGTTTTCATTTTTGTACATATACTCATCCATATGATCATGCTTAGTTGGTTCATGTGAGGTATATGTCATTTAATGAAGTCTAGTAGTTCATGATCTCTCATGTTTAGCTCCAATTTATTAATATGAGTAGCATGTCATAAATATTTGCTTGCATTGTTTTATTCATAGATAGGTATGACATTGTGGTATCCTCCTCTGAATAATTCATTTGAATCGACTTGGCACATGCTCACGCATGCATATGACTCCGTTAATTTATTTTGTCGCAAGCATGATTATGACAGTTATTGCTCTCTTGATTGTCGCTTCCCAGTCTATTGCTAGCCTTCACTTGTAATGAGCGGGAATGCTGCTCGTGCATCCAAATCCCTGAAAACCCAAGTCATTCCAAAGTGTCCACCATAAATACCTATGCATGGTATTTCAACCCATTCCAAGTAAATTCGCATGTGCTACCTTTAAAACCTTCAAAGTACTTCTCAATTTGTGTCAATGTTTTATAGCTCATGAGGAAGTATGTGGTGTTTTATCTTTCAACCTTGTCATTTACTCCTGACAGACTTTCACCAATGGACTAGTGGCACATCCGCTTATCCAACAATTTTGCAAAAAGAGTTGGCAACGGGGTTCCCATCCCCAATTAATTAACTTTCATCAATAATTCTCTTCACATGTTTTGCCCTGATTTATCAGTAAGCAACTTAATTTGCAAATAGACACTCCTCCAGTGAATGTTGGAATGCACCCGAGGATTCGGTTAGCCATGGCTTGTGTAAGCAAAGGTTGGGGGGAGTGTCATCCATAATGAAACTAAAATACGTGTGTAAACAAAAGAGAAGAGGGATGATTTACCTTGCTGGTAGAGATAACGTCATTCATGGGAGCCACTCTTGAAAGTCTGGTTGACGAGGTAGTTAGAGTGCCCATTACCATTCGTTGACAATAACAAACACCTCTCAAAACAACTTTACTTCTGTTTTTAAAAATGAAAAGCTCTAGCACATGTTAATCCCTGCTTCCCTCTGCGAAGGGTCAATATGTTACTTTTATGTTGAGTCACCATCCTTTCTTTGAGCACCTTCTTGAGAGCACAACTGTCATTCTTAGTATGATATGCTTGTCCCGAAATATGATTAGCTGTAGTATAACTTTGATGCTTTTATATTTGATAATCTCTACTTCTTGTCTTTCCATGAATTTCAGAGGTGCCTGGGCATTTATGTTTTGCTGTACAAATACGGGCAAGCGAGATACCACTTTATCATATCTTTTTATGAACATTGCAATCCTGCTGATAGACATGATTCATGATGCTTATTATTAATTGTTGGTATCTTTTCCATGATTGACATAACTATTAGATGACTTTATTTGCATGTATCTTATTATGAATTGCCTAAGTACTTGTCCATATCATGAGAGTATTTACATCATATGAACAAATGTGTTCGTGAAAGTTCTTTTCTCGCACTCAGTTGTTAACTGAATTGGTTGAGGACAAGCAATAAGCTAAGCTTGGGGGGAGCTGATACGTCCAAAACGTATCTACTTTCCCGAACACTTTTGCTATTGTTTTGCCTCTAATTTGTGTATTTTGGATACAACTAACACGGACAAACGCTGTTTTCAGCAGAATTGCCCTGGTGTCCTATTTTTGTGCAGAAACTCAACTTTCAGGAAAATCCCTGGAAATAATCTCAATGGGCCTATTTTCACAGAAGATTGACGGAGCCAGAAGACGAGACGGAGGGGGGCCACAAGGCGCCCACGCCACAAGGCGGCGCGGTGGGCCCCTGGGCCGCACCGACCTATGGTGGCGGCGCCTCGGCCAGCCTCCGACGCTCCCCTCTGGACTACTTAAGCCCTCTGACCTAAAAACACGAGGGGGTTCGACGAAATTGCCAGAAGACATCCAGAACTCCGGCGCCATTGCGAAACTCCATCTCGGGACCAGAAACTCCGTTCTGGCACCCTGCCGGGACGGGGAAATGGAGGAGATCATTGCCATCATCACCACCGACACCTCTCCATCGACCATCCATGTTTCCCCCATCCATGTGTGAGTAATTCCCCCGGTGTAGGCTGAAGGGGATGGTAGGGATTGGATGAGATTGTTCATGTAATAGCATAAGATTGTTAGGGCATAGTGCCTAGTATCCGTAGTTGGTACTTTTATGATATTGTTGCAACTTGTTATGCTTAGTTCTTGTCACTAAAGCCCGAGTGCCATGATTTCAGATCTGAACATGTTATTGATTCATGATGATATTCATTGTTTTATGATCTTACCTGCAAGTTGTATACACATATTGCTGTCCGGAACCCGAGGCCCCAAAGTGACAGAAATTGGGACAACCGGAGGTGAAGGCGGTGATATGAGGATCACATGTGTTCACGGAGTGTTAATGCTTTGCTCCGGTGCTCTATTAAAAGGAGTACCTTAATTACCAGTAGATTCCCTAGAGGCTTGGCTGCCACCGGCTGGTAGGACAAAAGATGTTGTGCAAGTTTCTCATTGCGAGCACGTACGACTATATACAGAACACATGCCTATGGTTGTTTAGTACTTGGATACTATTTTATTACTATCTGCAAATGCCCTGCCTTGATTGTTACATGAGTTCTCTTATCCATGCAGCGCCCGTTCATCCATCCCCGTGCCTACAGTATTTTAATCCTGCTGTTTACTATAACTACTGCTGTCTTTATTACACTGCTGCTCATATTTCACTACTGCTACTGCAATAAAACTGTTGCTACTGATAAACTCTTGCGAGCAAGTCTGTTTTCAGGTGCAGCTGAATTGACAACTCCGCTGTTAAGGCTTACAAATATTCTTTGACTCCCCTTGTGTCGAATCAATAAATTGGGTTTTACTTCCCTCGAAGACTGTTGCGATCCCCTATACTTGTGGGTCATCAGGTGCCTCGGAGGAGGGATCCTCACGAGGCGGAGAAGAAGTAGTGGCCATTGGGCGGAGTGTCCTCGAGACGGTGGTACGCGAGTTACCTAGCTTCGGACCACCTGCACGATGACAAGGCCTACTACTGCTTGTCTGGAATTATCTGGGCGCTTTCGCGTTGTTACAATGAGTTGTGGTTGTCCCTCTAGGGCTCCCAGGATCCGGCTTATAAAGGCGCCCGGATCTAGGGTTTACACAGAGAGTCCTAGCCGGAATACAAGATGCCTAACTACGGAATATACATTGCCGTGCACGTCAAGGATCCACCTTTCCTTACTTATCGTAGTGGATCCGAATACTTCATGGGCCTTCACGGATCCGACTTCTGAGTAGGTCGGTTGAGATCCGACTCCTGTTCCTGGGCTGGACTTCATCCGTCTTCTATCAACAGCAACTGGGCCGCCCGATGGTCCGTATGCCACCATCACCATTTGTGGGCCACCCGGGCTTGCCGGATCTAGACCATGTCGTTGATATACCCATAAAGTATACCCACAACAGGGCCGCTATCGGGGCCGCCGGTGGAGATGCTCTAAGCATTGTGTGTGACGCTTATGCGAGCGGCGCCACACTTCACTATGCGGCATCCATGTGAGCGATGCCATACATCGTGCCTTCGTGGCTCACATCTGCCAATGTGGCAGCAATAATGTGGCAGCAATGTGTAGCGCCGCTCGCATGGTCATCACACATCGTCTTACGTGTGTCGCGTCCGAGCGCCACCCCGACCCAACTCTTCTCTCTTCTCTCTTTTCTTTCTTCCCTCACCCAACCCGGTGGCAACACCTCTCTCCTTTCTCAAATTCCTCTCACGTGGATTTCTAAAGATCTATCCGTGGATTGCGTTCCCAACCCATCCCTTAAGGTACTCTCCTCCAATCCCCTTCTTTTCATCCAAGATTTTCATGGATTTCGTTAGATCTAGACGTGAAACCCTAGATTTTGGTTGATTTGTTTTGTGATAGATAGTATGATTTCTCAACCCTAGTTTTCATGTACTTGTTATGTACCACATGTATGGTGATAGAAATGCCTCATATTTGCTTAGAAATGCCTAATCTAAAATATGTATCATGTCTATGGTGATAGTATGATATAGCTTAATGTGTATTTGTCTACAAAATGTAGGATGGTGTGTCTTCTCGATGATTACTATGACACAAACCACCATGCCTATCATCAGACGGAGCTAGGAAAGGTAGTATTTTTTTTGTTAACACTACTTGTTTTGTTTCATTGGATATGACATAATAGTATGTGCATTTTATGTGCTTGCAGGTTCTTGAGCTCTTGAAGATTCGTTTTCACGGGAAAAGTACTGGCATGCCGTATGATGAGCGGTACACGGAGCCCATCGAGACTCTTGGTCTCCTCCCGTTCATCTCGCTTGTAAGCCATTCGACGCCAACTTCAACGCTGCGGCAATCACCGCACTTGTCGAACGGTGGATGTCTGGGACGCACATGTTCCACTTGAGGGTCGGCGAAATGACCCCTACTCTCTAGGATGTTTCCATGATCCTTGGACTTCCTATCAAGGGCGAACTACTGTATATGAAGTTATGAACACAGGTTTCGATGGGTGGCGCGAGCAAATGGATGCGCTTATTGGTATGACTCATGTAGAGCCCGAAGACAAGGCTAAGAGAGTTCCCCTAAGCGCAACTTACAAGTGGATTATGCAAAACTTTGCGCGCTGCCCCGCTGAGGCGGACGAGGACGAGGACACTATCAAGGTGTACATCAAAGTGTACGTGTGGTATCTCATATCTGGGACTCTATTTGCTTACGGTGGTGGGAAGATGGCTTAGGACATGCCCAATGCACCACCCTAGAGGTACTGCCTCACACCTTTAGCTAGGTTCGGGTGGTCCAAAGTAGATTCGGATGAGGAGGCAGCCTCCTCTTTAGGAAGTGGGATCTTAAGCCTTAAAAGCATGCTTTTTAGAGAGAGAAAGAGATACATAGTGTCATATTTGTGGGGTCTCTTCTCTCTTTTTTCTAACTAAAGTTGTAGCTTCCATTGGAGAGATAAAATTCACCATGTTGCTTCTGACAACTTTTTTACATAGAGCAACTAGTTGTGTATGTCACCATTGCTCATACCCTTAGTGGATGTGGCTCAATGGGTTGACAGTCTTGGAGCACAAGTGAAACTGGGGAACCACGTCACTTGCCTACTTGTATCGGCAGGTGATGATTTGCTATCTTTATTATTTTTGTAGATTAGGACTCTATACAAATTTGTAACCTAACCTTGTTTATGTGCAGTTAGACAAGTTTGGAAACTGCATTTTATCTCTAGAGAAAACTTTTGGATGAAAGAAACTAAATCACCATTCCAGTCTCGCTCACCGTCTATTCTGGTGGTTATCACCAATTTCTACTAACAAAAAGACCCCGCAGGAACTGAACTAAGGTTGGCATCAAAATCTGAAGCGAGACACGCGAGAAACCAAGACGAAATAAGTTATCAGTCAGTACTCAGTAGGAAATCAATAGGGTGCTCATGCATTGCTGAGGATCTCCGCTTCGATCTTGCCCGCGACAACCGGCGCCACCGCCGCCGTGGTGACCGTGACCGCCGCCTCCCCAGCGTTTCGCGCCATGGTGGCCGCCAGGACGGGCACGCCGTGCCGGTGGAACACCTCGAGCACGCGCGTCAGCGCGCCCGGCCTCGCCGCGCGCAGCCGGACGGCGAAGGACGACGTCTCCCCGAACGCGACAATCTCCGCGGCGCCGTCGCGCGCGCCGCTCCGCCTGGGCCGCACCGCCCTGCGCGCCTCGAGCTCGGCCGCCGTGTCCTGGAGCGCCCTGACGTACGCGATGGCCTCGTCGAGCATGTCCGCCCTGGTCACCTGCGCCAGGATTAATTTTGCGGCATGAGCTCGACGCGTCGATCAACCGAGAAACGAACGCCGAGAACCAAATAAAGAATAATCGGCAAGAACACGCGAAGGAACGAACGACGAACCCGGTGGGGGAGGTAGGGGAGCAGCGCGCCCAGCTCGTCGTAGAGCGCGGACATGGTCCGCCGGCGTGCGCGCTCCGTGCGAGTCGACGCGCTCTCACGAGCCACCTCCACCGTCGTCGTGCCCGGCGAGCTGTTGGTGGTTGCCAGAGCCAGCGCCAGCGAGCGCTTGTCCTCAGCCATGGTGGGGATCAGATGATCGATCTCCTCCTAGATGCAACAGATGCGAAAGCTCTCTGCTTTTGTGACCTGCGAAGTTGTGAGTCGTGCGCTTGTGTTGCGCAAGTAAATTGGTGTTGGGGCAGCACATGTGGGGACGGCGAGGTGTCAGCTTTGATTTGGTGGTGTCTGCTCAGGGATGGAAACGGAGCTGGGTAGGTACGTTCACGGCAGGGGCAAAGGGAGACCAAAAATGTATTGCCTGTTTTTTCCTAGTCAGGATGAGAAAAAAAACTGCCAAGACCCGATGACCATCGTCTCTGTTCTTGGTAGGGGAAAATAATCACCATGTACGGGGAAGAGATCATCTTCACTGTCAGGGTGTCAGGATACAGCTAGCCAAAGTACTCGAGTATCAAAATTTATTTTCGGTTCTTGCGGAAGTATGCACATATCTTCAGGTTTGCTAAACTGTAATGCCGGGACAAACAACATTTTTAACTCTTTTGGATTGGAGGAATAAGTTAACCTTTACTCCGTATAAGTTTTTCCACAAATGTCATATTACAAACACAATGACTTCATGAATTACTCTTGTATACCTCTACTATTGGAGTTAAGAAAGGTTAGGCTCCTTGGGATTTACTACATATGTATTATGTATAAGCTCGACTTGACCACTAATGATTATAAGAAAATATGGAAACAGAAGATACAACTAAAAGGAAAATAAAAATTGTGTGGTATCAGAGAAAATGAATAATCCTTACAAAGTTTTTTTTTAAATAAGGCATTACGCCTAGCTTTAATTAAATTAATAAAGTCACAAACAGTCAGAGTTACAGGTGATGAGGAAAACAACAACAAAAGCCAGAAACATTACCGGGTAAATGTAACACAAAGCCTGCAAATGCCTAGGTCTTCAGACGCGAAAACATTCGCTGATTAAGGTAGAGGACGCGAAGTGGAGGAGGAGGACACCATACCATTGGAAGAGCATGACTTCATCTACTTCAAACATGGATGAACTGCATCATGACGCAACCCTTCCATCGCCGAAGAGGACTCCTGCCATCTCGCCCATGTTCGAGGGTGTCGTACCATCAGACGATGGAGTGCTCACCCTAGAGCTTGAATTGCAAATGAAAGCCGGACCACCAAAGAAGAAGAGATTCTGAGCTCGCCCCCGCTGGGGAAAACCACCATTCCGAAAGACACTCTATCGCAACCCAAGGACCACACTGCAACCACCAGTTGACATGGACCAAAGGCTCCCAAGGCAGCGCCGCCCCGTCTCGCTAACCAGACCGAATATTTTCACCTGAATCCAACAATGGTGGAGGAGAACCATCCTCAATGATGCCTCCAACAAGGGAATTTGGCGCTCAAGAGCGTCGACGTCACCGGCACCGGCAACGTCGGGCAAGGATTTTGTCCGAATAGTGACCACCTTCCAAGGGACTACCCCAAGATATGGGAAGGAGCACGAGGACTCCAGGACCATTAATGCTTCCCACGTAGGCCATCTTGTTGCCCGCATAGTCGAGACAACCGACCAGCACCTCACGATGGAACTCGCAGCCAGGCGCCGCCACGTCCACCAACCGGAGACGCCGCTCCGAAAACTGAGAAGCCACCCAAACCCGTCTCCCTCCGGAGCACGAGCCGCCCGCACGCAGGAGGCCAGCCCAACTACCACACGAGCGCACCCCCAACACCCACAACCACTGTCACCAACCCTCCACACCATGACGAAGTTCTTCCCGCATAGATCCACGCAAACCAGAGAGGTCTACGCTTAAGAACATGTCAAAGGTCTTCCATGGATGTAGATCGACCCCCTAGTCAGATCTAGCCTTAGTGAAAGGAAGAGATGTCACCTAGAGGGGGGGGGGTGAATAGGCGATTGAAATACTCCTATGAATTTGGCTTGAAAGAATGCAGAATTAAACTAACGTTTATTTTACAAGCATAAAACCTAAATATGCTAGGCTCAACTAAGTGCAACAACAACAACTAGAGCTAAGAAAGATAGGCATAAGATATATAAGAACAACAAGTGATAGCATGATATATGAACTTCAAGATCGATGGCTATCACAAAGGAAAGTAAGCTCGGGTATAAAAATAACCGAGGCACGCGGAGACGAAGATGTATTCCTGTGTTCTCTTCATTGGGAGGAAGGTACGTCACGTTGGAGAGGTGTGGGATCCCACGAAGGATTTCCCAAGCGCCACGAAGGCTCGCCTTCTTCCCCGAGCCAATTCCACGAAGGATAATGACCTTTTCCTTAAGGCTAGCTTTTACTCCACTCCGGAGATGGCAAGCTCCAAAACCACTTCACAAGCTCCACGAAGAAGAAGCCTGGGCCTCTTCACAATCTTCCATGAAGAGGTCACCGGGACACCAACCAAGCCAACTAGGAGGTCACCCTCCAAGAGTAACAAGCTCACGGTCTCTCACTCGAACAAATCGTGGTGGAGAGCTCAACACTATGAAATGATGCAAAGCAAGAACACCAAAGGTGTTCAATCCTTCACACTCAAATCCCACCAAAGCAACAAATGCTAGGACGGAATTAGAGAGGAAGAACAATGGATAAAATCAACAAATGACACCAAGATCTAGATCCCAAGAGTTCCCCTCACTTGGAGGATGAATGGATTGTAGGAGGTTGTAGATCTAGATCTCCTTTTTCAAATCCCCCAATAATACGCAAGAATCATAGAAGGAAAGGGAGAGGAAGCAAGCTCAAGAGGTTTGATACGTCTCCAACATATCTATAATTTCTTATGTTCCATGCTACTTTTATGATGATACTCACATGTTTTATACACACTTTATGTCATTATTATGCATTTTCCGGAACTAACCTATTAACAAGATGCCGAAGAGCCAGTTCATGTTTTGTGCTGTTTTTGGTTTCAGAAATCCTACAAAGGAAATATTCTCGGAATCGGACGAAATCAACGCCCAATATCTTATTTTTCCCGGAAGCTTCCAGAGCACCGAAGAGGGGCCAGAGGGGAGCCAGGGGGGCCCCACCCCACAGGGCGGCGCGGCCAAGGGGGGCGCCCCCTAGTGTGTGGGTCCCCCAGGACCGCTCCGACTCCGCCCTTCCGCCTATTTAAGCCCTGGTGACCTAAAAACACGACACAAATAAGCCATGATACGAGAAAAGTTCTAGAGCCACCACCATCGCGAAGCCAAGATTCGGGGGACATAAGTCTCTATTCCGGCACGTCGTCGGGACGGGGAAGTGCCCCCGGAAGGCATCTCCATCGACACCGCCGCCATCTTCATCACCGCCATCGCTGTCTCCATGATGAGGAGGGAGTAGTTCTCCCCCGAGGCTGAGGGCTCTACCGTAGCTATGTGGTTAATCTCTCTCTCTTTGTGATCTAGTTGAATATCATCTATGTGCTACTCTAGTGATGTTATTAAAGTAGTCTATTCCTCCTCCATGATGTAATGTTGACAGTGTGTGCATCATGTAGTACTTGGTATAAGCTATGATTGTGATCTCTTGTAGATTATGAAGTTAACTATTACTATGATAGTATTGATGCGATCTGTTCCCCCTTTCATAGCCTAACGGTGACGGTGTGCATGCTATGTTAGTACTCGGTCTAAATTGCAATGGTCTATCATGCACTCTAAAGGTTACTTAAATATGAACTCCGGATGTTGTGGAGCTTGTTAACTCCGGCTTGAGGGAGCTCTTGTAGCCCTACACAATGAATGGTGTTTGTTATCCAACAAGAGAGTGTAGAGTAGTTTCAGTTATGTGATCAATGTTGAGAGTGTCCACTAGTGAAAGTATGATCCCTAGGCCTTGTTTCCGAACATCGAATCTCCGTTTATTTACTGTTCCACTGCATGTTTACTCGCTGCCATATTTATTTCAGATTGCTATTACCACTCATATCCATTTATATTACTTGTATTTTACTATCTCTTCGCCGAACTAGTGCACCTATACATCTGACAAGTGTATTAGGTGTGTTGGGGACACAAGAGACTTCTTATATTTTAATTGCAGGGTTGCTTGAGAGGGATATCTTTGACCTCTACCTCCCTGAGTTCGATAAACCTTGGGTGATTCACTTAAGGGAAACTTGCTGCTGTTCTACAAACCTCTGCTCTTGGAGGCCCAACACTGTCTACAGGAATAGAAGCGTGCGTAGACATCAAGCTATTTTCTGGCGCCGTTGCCGGGGAACGAAGAAAAGTTACACCACAGAGATTTCTACCTCCCACGTCAACTGCGCGCCAGCAGTAGACAGCAAGCAATTTTCTGGCGCTGTTGCCGGGGAGGTAAGGTAAAAGGTATTCACATCCTCCGACTACTAAGCTATTTCCTAGCATTGTTGTCGGTGTGTGAATGCTCGAAGCTATTTCCTTTAGATCCTGCAATTGCATATTTTTGTTTTTTGTTTTTATTTTTCACTAGTTAGGCATAATGGAAAACAACAGTGAGCTTTTTAATCTATTTCCTGAGTTAAGACATAAATTGTGTGATGCGAAAATAAAAAACCTATGGAACCTTATTTGCATGCTAGTAGCAATGTTATTAGTATGAACACCATTGTTGATAATGCTATGGAAGAATTTAAGCTTGGGGAATTTGGTTCTGATGAGCATGATATTTTTAGTCCCCCAAGTTTTAAGGAGAAAATTTACTTTGATGATACTTTACCTCCTATATATGATGATTACAATGATGACTATCATCCACCTACTATTGAGGAGAAAATTAATTATGATTATACTATGCCTCCTATATTTGATGATTATGGTGATAATGATAGCTGCCTTGTTGAATTTGCTCCCACTACAATTAATAAGAATGACTATGCTTATGTTGGGAGTAGTAATTATTTTATGCATGAGACTCATGATAAGAATGCTTTATGTGATAGTTATATCGTTGAGTTTGTTCATGATGCTACTGAAAGTTATTATGAGAGAGGGAAATATGGTTATATGCATCTTAATAATATTAAGTTTCCCCTCTTTATGTTGAGAATCTTGAAGTTGCTCGTGTTTTATCTTCCTATGCTTGCCACTTTGTTCTTCATGAACTTGTTTATTTACAAGATTCCTTTTCATAGAAAATGGGTTAGGCTTAAATTTGTTTTGAATTTGCTTTTTGATGCTCTCTTTTGCTTCAACTTTTATTTCCTGCGAGTGCATCATTAAAATTGTTGAGCCCATCTTAATGACTATAAAGAAAGCACTTCTTGGGAGATAACCCATGTTTTTATTTTGCTACTGTTTTGTTGTGTCTTGGAAGTTGTTACTACTGTAGCAACCTCTCCTTATCTTTATTTTATTGCATTGTTGTGCCAAGTAAAGTCTTTGATAGTAAAGATGATACTAGATTTGGATTACTGCGCAAAAACAGATTTCTTGCTGTCACGAATTTGAGTAGTATTCTCTGTAGGTAACTCAGAAAAATCTGCCAATTTACGTGCGTGATCCTCGGATATGTACGCAACTTTCATTCAATTTGAGCATTTTCATCTGAGCAAGTTAAGAGCCCCAGAAAAATTTGTCTTTACGGACTATTCTGTTTTGACAGATTCTGCCTTTTATTTCGCATTGCCTGTTTTGCTATGTTGGATGGATTTCTTTGTTCCATTAACTTTAAGTAGCTTTGGGCAATGTCCAGAAGTGTTAATAATGATTGTGTTACCTCTGAACATGTGAATTTTTGATTATGCACTAACCCTCTAATGAGTTTGTTTTGAGTTTGGTGTGGAGGAAGTTTTCAAGGATCAAGAGAGGAGGATGATATATGATCAAGAAGAGTGAAAACTCTAAGCTTGGGGATGCCCCCGTGGTTCATCCCCGCATATTTCAAGAATACTCAAGCATCTAAGCTTGGGGATGCCCAAGGCATCCCCTTCTTCATCGACAACTTATCAGGTCACCTCTAGTGAAACTATATTTTTATTCCGTCACATCTTATGTGCTTTACTTGGAGTGTCTGTGTGCTTTTATTTTCGTTTTGTTATTTTCATTCTCTGAATAAATTCATGCTTATGTGGGAGAGAGACACGCTCCGCTCGTTCATATGAACACTGGTGTTCTTAGCTTTACCTTTAATGTTCATGGCGAAGGTTGAAACTGCTTCGTTTATTGTTATTTGGTTGGAAACAGAAAATGCTGCATGTGGTAATTGGTATAATGTCTTGAATAATTTGATACTTGGCAATTGTTGTGCTCAAATAGATCATGTTTAAGCTCTTGCATCATGTACTTTGCACCTATTAATGAAGAAATGCTGTAGAGCTTGTTGACATTTGGTTTGCATGATTGGTCTCTCTAAAGTCTAGATATTTTCCGGTGAGGGTTTGAACAACAAGGAAGACAGTGTAGAGTCTTATAATGCTTGCAATATGTTCTTATGTAAGTTTTGCTGTACCGGTTCATACTTGTGTTTGCTTCAAACAACTTTGCTAGCCTAAGCCTTGTATTGAGAGGGAATACTTCTCGTGCATCCAAAATCCTTGAGCCAAAAACTATGCCATTTGTGTCCACCATACCTACCTACAACATGGTATTTCTCTGCCATTCCAAGTAAATACTTCATGTGCTACCTTTAAACAATTCAAAATTTATTATCTCTTATTTGTGTCAATGTTTTATAGCTCATGAGGAAGTATGTGGTGTTTTATCTTTCAATCTTGTTGGGCAGCTTTCACCAATGGACTAGTGCCTTCATCCGCTTATCCAATAAGTTTGCAAAAAGAGCCAGCAACGGGGTTCACAGCCCCAATTAATTAACTTTTATTAATAATTCTCTTCACATGTTTTGCTCTGATTCGTCAGTAAGTAACACGCGTACAGCACGCGACTGTTGGGAACCCCAAGTGGAAGGTGTGATGCGTACAGCAGTAAGTTTCCCTCAGTAAGAAACCAAGGTTTATCGAACCAGTAGGAGTCAAGAAGCACGTTGAAGGTTGACGGCGGCGGAGTATAGTGCGGCGCAACACCAGGAATTCCGGCGCCAACGTGGAACCTGCACAACACAACCAAAGTACTTTGCCCCAACGTAACAGTGAGGTTGTCAATCTCACCGGCTTGCTGTAACAAAGGATTAGATGTATAGTGTGGATGATGATGTTTGCAGAAAACAGTAGAATGAGTATTGCAGTAGATTGTATTCGATGTAAAAGAATGGACCGGGGTCCACAGTTCACTAGTGGTGTCTCTCCCATAAGAATAAGCATGTTGGGTGAACAAATTACAGTTGGGCAATTGACAAATAAAGATAGCATGAAAATGCACATACATGTTATGATGAGTAGTGTGAGATTTAATTGGGCATTACGACAAAGTACATAGACCGCTATCCAGCATGCATCTATGCCTAAAAAGTCCACCTTCAGGTTATCATCCGAACCCCCTCCAGTATTAAGTTGCAAACAACAGACAATTGCATTAAGTATGGTGCGTAATGTAATCAACAAATACATCCTTAGACATAGCATTGATGTTTTATCCCTAGTGGCAACAGCACATCCACAACCTTAGAAATTTCTCACATCGTCCTGCATTTAATAGAGGCATGAACCCACTATCGAGCATAAATACTCCCTCTTGGAGTTACAAGTAACGACTTGGCCAGAGCCTCTACTAATAACGGAGAGCATGCAAGATCATAAACAACACATAGATGATAGATTGATAATCAACATAACATAGCATTCATTATTCATCGGATCCCAACAAACGCAATATGTAGCATTACAGATAGATGATCTTGATCATGTTAGGCAGCTCACAAGATCCGACAATGATAGCACAATTAGGAGAAGACGACCATCTAGCTACTGCTATGGACCCATAGTCCAGGGGTGAACTACTCACTCATCACTCCGGAGGCGACCATGGCGGTGAAGAGTCCTCCGGGAGATGATTCCCCTCTCCGGCAGGGTGCCGGAGGCGATCTCCTGAATCCCCCGAGATGGGATTGGCGGCGGCGGCGTCTCTGGAAGGTTTTCTGTATCGTGGCTCTCGGTACTGGAGTTATTATCGACGAAGTCTTAAGTAGGCGGAAGGGTAGGTCAGGGGGCGCCACGAGGGGCCCACACAACAGGGCCGTGCGTCCAGGGGGTGGGCCGCGCCGCCCTGGCGTGTCGCCACCTCGTCGCCCCACTTCGTTTCCCTTTCGGTGTTCTGGAAGCTTCGTGGATAAATAAGATCCTGGGCGTTGATTTCGTCCAATTCCGAGAATATTTCCTTACTAGGATTTCTGAAACCAAAAACAGCAGAAAACAGCAACTGGCTCTTCGGCATCTTGTTAATAGGTTAGTGCCAGAAAATGCATAAATATGACATAAAGTATGTATAAAACATGTAGGTATTGTCATAAAACAAGCATGGAACATAAGAAATTATCGATACGTTGGAGACGTATCAGCATCCCCAAGCTTAGTTCCTACTCGTCCCGAGTAGGTAAACGATAACAAAGATAATTTCTGAAGTGACATGCCATCATAATCTTGATCAATACTATTGTAAGCACATGTAATGAATGCAGCGATCCAAAGCAATGGTAAAGATAATGGTTAAACAACTGAACCATATAGCAAAGACTTTTCATGAATTGTACTTTCAAGACAAGCATCAATAAGTCTTGCATAAGAGTTAACTCATAAAGCAATAAATTCAAAGTAAAGGCATTGAAGCAACACAAAGGAAGATTAAGTTTCAGCGGTTGCTTTCAACTTGTAACATGTATATCTCATGGATAGTTGTCAATATAAAGTAATATGATGAATGCAAATATGCAAGTATGTGAGAATCAATGCACAGTTAACACAAATGTTTGCTTCTTGAGATGGAAGGAAGTAGGTAAATTGACTCAACATAAAAGTAAAAGAAAGGCCCTTCGAAGAGGGAAGCATTGATTGCTATATTTGTGCTAGAGCTTTTATTTTGAAAACAAGAAACAATTTTGTCAACGGTAGTAATAAAGCATATGTATTATGTAAATTATATCCTACAAGTTGCAAGCCTCATGCATAGATTACCAATAGTGCCCGCACCTTGTCCTAATTAGCTCGGATTACCTGGATTATCACTGCAATACATATGTTTTAACCAAGTATCACAAAGGGGTACCTCTATGCCGCCTGTACAAAGGTCTAAGGAGAAAGCTCGCATTGGATTTCTCGCTTTTGATTATTCTCAACTTAGACATCCATACCGGGACAACCTAGACAACAGATAATGGACTCCTCTTTAATGCATAAGCATTCAACAACAGATAATATTCTCATAAGAGATTGAGGATTGTTGTCCAAAACTGAAACTTCCACCATGGATCATGGCTTTAGTTAGCGGCCCAATGTTCTTCTCTAATAATATGCATGCTCAAACCATTCAAATCATGGTAAATCGCCCTTACTTCAGACAAGATGAACATGCATAGCAACTCACATGATATTCAACAAAGAGTAGTTGATGGCGTCCCCAGGAACATGGTTATCGCACAACAAGCAACTTAATAAGAAATAAGATACATAAGTACATATTCAATACCACAATAGTTTTTAGGCTATTTGTCCCATGAGCTATATGTTGCAAAGACAAAGGATAGAAATTTAAAGGTAGCACTCAAGCAATTTACTTTGGAATGGCAGAGAAATACCATGTAGTAGGTAGGTATGGTGGACACAAATGGCATAGTTATTGGCTCAAGGATTTGGATGCACGAGAAGTAATCCCTCTCAATACAAGGCTTAGGCTAGCAAGGTTATTTGAAGCAAACACAAGTATGAACCGGTACAGCAAAACTCACATAAAAACATATTGCAAGCATTATAAGACTCTACACTGTCATCCTTGTTGCTCAAACCCTTACTAGAAAATATCTAGACTTTAGAGAGACCAATCATGCAAACCAAATTTTAGCAAGCTCTATGTATTTCTTCACTAATAGGTGCAAA
Source organism: Lolium perenne (assembly GCF_019359855.2). Taxonomy (NCBI): domain Eukaryota; kingdom Viridiplantae; phylum Streptophyta; class Magnoliopsida; order Poales; family Poaceae; genus Lolium; species Lolium perenne. Next base: position 184,510,515 of record NC_067246.2, on the reverse strand, counting down.
GTATATGATGCAAGAGCTTAAACATGATCCATATGAGCACAACAATTGCCAAGTATCAAATTATTCAAGACATTCTACCAATTACCACATGTAGCATTTCTCGTTTCCAACCATATAACAATTAACGAAGCAGATTCAACCTTCGCCATGAACATTATGAGTAAAACCCAAGGACATATTTGTCCATATGCAACAGCGGAGCGTGTCTCTCTCCCACACAATGAATGCTAGGATCCAACTTTATTCAAACAAAACAAAACAAAAACATACAGACGCTCCAAGTAAAGCACATAAGATGTGACGGAATAAAAATATAGTTTCACTAGAGGAACCTGATAATGTTGTCGATGAAGAAGGGGATGCCTTGGGCATCCCCAAGCTTAGATGCTTGAGTACTCTTGAAATATGCAGGGATGAACCACCGGGGCATCCCCAAGCTTAAAGCTTTCACTCTCCTTGATCATATTGTATCATCCTCCTCTTGATCCTTGAAAACTTCCTCCACACCAAACTCAAAACAACTCATTAGAGGGTTAGTGCATAATCAAAATTCACATGTTCAGAGGTGACATAATCATTCTTAACACTTCTGGACATTGCACAAAGCTACTGAAAGTTAATGGAATAAAGAAATCCATCAAGCATAGCAAAACAGGCAATGCGAAATAAAAGGCAGAATCTGTCAAAACAGAATAGTCTGTAAAGACTAATTTTTAAGGTGCACCAGACTTGATCAAATTAAAATCCTCAAATTGAATGAAAGTTGCATACATATATGTGGATCACTCACGTAAATTGGCAGAATTTTCCGAGTTACCTACAGAGAATTCAACCCAAATTTGTGACAGCAAGAAATCTGTTTCTGCGCAGTAATCCAAATCCAGTATGAACCTTACTATCAAAGACTTTACTTGGCACAACAATGCAACAAAATTAAGATAAGGAGAGGTTGCTACAGTAATAACAACTTCCAAGACTCAGATATAAAACAAAAGTGTAGAAGTAAAATCATGGGTTGTCTCCCATAAGCGCTTTTCTTTATAGCCATTAAGATGGGCTCAATAATTTTAATGATGCTCTCGCAAGAAATAAGAGTTGAGCAAAAGAGAGCATCAAAAAGAAAATTCAAAACAAATTTAAGCCTAACCCACTTCCTATGAAAATTAATCTTGTAAATAAATAAATTCATGAAGAACAAAGTGACAAGCATAGGAAGGCAACACAAGCTCAACTTCAAGATTCTCAACATAAAGAGGGGAAACTTAATATTATTAAGATGCATATAACCATGTTTCCCTCTCTCATAATAACTTTCAGTAACATCATGAACAAACTCAACAATATAACTATCACATAAAGCATTCTTATCATGAGTTTCATGCATAAAATAATTACTACTCCCAACATAAGCATAATCATTCTTATTAATTGTAGTGGGAGCAAATTCAATAAGGTAGCTATCATTATCACCATAATCATCAAATATAGGAGGCATTGTATAATCATAATCAATTTTCTCCTCGATAGTAGGTGGATGATAGTCATCATTGTAATCATCATACATAGGAGGTAAAGTATCATCAAAGTAAATTTTCTCCTCCATGCTTGGGGGACTAAAAATATCATGCTCATCAAAACCAGCTTCCCCAAGCTTAGAATTTTCCATAGCATTAGCAACAATTGTGTTCAAAGCATTCATACTAATAACATTGCCATTAGCATGCATATAAAGTTCCATAGGTCTTTTAATTTTCTCTTCAAACTCCTCATGTCCTAACTCAAGATAAATACTATAAAGATCTCTAATATTTTTGTTGTTTTCCATTAAGCCTAACTAGTGAAATAAAAACATGCATGGAATTAAGTAAACTAAAACAGGTAACTAATTTTTTGTGTTTTTGATATAAAAAAAGCAAATAAGATAGAAAATAAAATAAAGTAAAGCAAGACAAAAACAAAGTAAAGAGATTGGAAGTGGAGACTCCCCTTGCAGCGTGTCTTGATCTCCCCGGCAACGGTGCCAGAAAATTAGCTTGACACGCGTACAGCACGCGACCGTTGGGAACCCCAAGTGGAAGGTGTGATGCGTACAGCAGTAAGTTTCCCTCAGCAAGAAACCAAGGTTTATCGAACCAGTAGGAGTCAAGAAGCACGTTGAAGGTTGACGGCGGCGGAGTGTAGTGCGGCGCAACACCAGGGATTCCGGCTCCATCGTGGAACCTGCACAACACAACCAAAGTATTTTGCCCCAACGTAACAGTGAGGTTGTCAATCTCACCGGCTTGCTGTAACAAAGGATTAGATGTATAGTGTGGATGATGATGTTTGCAGAAAATAGTAGAACGAGTATTGCAGTAGATTGTATTCGATGTAAAAGAATGCACCGGGGTCCACGGTTCACTAGTGGTGTCTCTCCCATAAGAATAAGCATGTTGGGTGAACAAAATACAGTTGGGCAATTGACAAATAAAGATAGCATGACAATGCACATACATGTTATGATGAGTAGTGTGAGATTTAATTGGGCATTACGACAAAGTACATAGACCGCTATCCAGCATGCATCTATGCCTAAAAAGTCCACCTTCAGGTTATCATCCGAACCCCCTCCAGTATTAAGTTGCAAACAATAGACAATTGCATTAAGTATGGTGCATAATGTAATCAACAAATACATCCTTAGACATAGCATTGATGTTTTATCCCTAGTGGCAACAGCACATCCACAACCTTAAAACTTTCTGTCACTGTCCCAGATTTAATGGAGGCATGAACCCTCTATCGAGCATAAATACTCCCTCTTGGAGTTACAAGTAACGACTTGGCCAGAGCCTCTACTAATAACGGAGAGCATGCAAGGTCATAAACAACACATAGATGATAGATTGATAATCAACATAACATAGCATTCATTATTCATCGGATCCCAACAAACGCAACATGTAGCATTACAGATAGATGATCTTGATCATGTTAGGCAGCTCACAAGATCCGACAATGATAGCACAATTAGGAGAAGACGACCATCTAGCTACTGCTATGGACCCATAGTCCAGGGGTGAACTACTCACTCATCACTCCGGAGGCGACCATGGCGGTGAAGAGTCCTCCGGGAGATGATTCCCCTCTCCGGCAGGGTGCCGGAGGCGATCTCCTGAATCACCCGAGATGGGATTGGCGGCGGCGGCGTCTCTGGAAGGTTTTCTTTATCGTGGCTCTCGGTACTGGAGTTATTATCGACAAAGGCTTAAGTAGGCGGAAGGGTAGGGCAGGGGGCACCACGAGGGGCCCACACAACAGGGCCGCGCAGCCAGGGGGTGGGCCGCGCCGCCCTGGCGTGTCGCCGCGTCGTCGCCCCACTTCGTTTCCCTTTCGGTGTTCTAGAAGCTTCGTGGAAAAATAAGATCATGGGCGTTGATTTCGTCCAATTCCGAGAATATTTCCTTACTAGGATTTCTGAAACCGAAAACAGCAGAAAACAGCAACTGGCTCTTCGGCATCTTGTTAATAGGTTAGTGCCGGAAAATGCATAAATATGACATAAAGTATGTATAAAACATGTAGGTATTGTCATAAAACAAGCATGGAACATAAGAAATCATCGATACGTTGGAGACGTATCAGTAAGCAACTTAATTTTGCAAATAGACACTCCTCCATGGTATGTGAAATGTTGGAAGACACCCGAGGATTCGGTTAGCCATGGCTTGAGAAAGCAAAGGTGGGGAGGAGTGTCACCTAAATAAAACTAAAATAAATAGACACTCCTTCATGGTATGTGATTGTTAGAAGGCACCCGAGGATTCGGTTAGCCATGGCTTGTGAAACAAAAGGTTGGAAGGAGTGTCACCCAAAAATAAAATAAACTACACTAAAGTACATGTGTAAACAAAAGAGAAGAGGGGTGATCTACCTTGCTGGTAGAGATGACGTCCTTCACCTTGCTGGTAGAGATGACGTCCTTCATGGGAGCCGCTCTTTGAAAGTCTGTTTGGCAAGGGGGTTAGAGTGCCCACTACCATTCGTTGACAACAACAAACACCTCTCAAAACTTTACTTTTATGCTCTCTATATGATTTTAAAACTTGCAAAGCTCTAGCACATGATTTAATCCCTGCTTCCCTCTGCGAAGGGCCATTCTTTTACTTTTATGTTGAGTCAGTTTACCTATTTCCTTCCATCTTAGAAGCAAACACTTGTGTCAACTGTGTGCATTGATTCCTACATACTTGCTTATTTGCATTCATCATATTACTTTGTGTTGACAATTATCCATGAGATAAACATGTTGAAGTTGAAAGCAACCGCTGAAACTTATATCTTCCTTTGTGTTGCTTCAAAACTTTCTACTAAGAATCTATTGCTTTATGAGTTAACTCCTATGCAAGTCTTATTGATGCTTGTCTTGAAAGTAATATTCATGAAAAGTCTTTGTTATATGATTCAGTTGTTTATTCATTGTCTTTACCATTGCTTCGAATCACTTCATTCATTACATATGCTTACAATAGTATTGATCAAGATTATGATAGCATGTCACTTCAGAAATTATCCTTGTTATCATTTACCTACTCGAGGGCGAGTAGGAACTAAGCTTGGGGATGCTGATACGTCTCCAACGTATCTATAATTTCTTATGTTCCATGCTACTTTTATGATGATACTCACATGTTTTATACACACTTTATGTCATTATTATGCATTTTTTGGAACTAACCTATTAACGAGATGCCGAAGAGCCAGTTCCTGTTTTGTGCTGTTTTTGGTTTCAGAAATCCTACAAAGGAAATATTCTCGGAATCGGACGAAATCAACGCCCAATATCTTATTTTTCCCGGAAGCTTCCTGAGCACCGAAGAGGAGCCAGAGGGGAGCCAGGGGCCCCACCCCACAGGGCGGCGCAGCCAAGGGGGTGCACCCCCCCAGAGTGTGGGTCCCCCAGGACCCCTACGACTCCGCCCTTCCGCCTATTTAAGCCCTGGTGACCTAAAAACACGACACAAATAAGCCACGATACGAGAAAAGTTCCAAAGCCGGCGCCATCGCGAAGCCAAGATTCGGGGGACAGAAGTCTCTGTTCCGGCACGCCGCCGGGACGGGGAAGTGCCCCCGGAAGGCATCTCCATCGACACCGCCGCCATCTTCATCACCGCCATCGCTGTCTCCATGATGAGGAGGGAGTAGTTCTCCCCCGAGGCTGAGGGCTCTACCGTAGCTATGTGGTTAATCTCTCTCTTTGTGATCTAGTTGAATATCATCTATGTGCTACTCTAGTGATGTTATTAAATTAGTCTATTCCTCCTCCATGATGTAGTATTGACAGTGTGTGCATCATGTAGTACTTGGTATAAGCTATGATTGTGATCTCTTGTAGATTATGAAGTTAACTATTACTATGATAGTATTGATGCGATCTATTCCCCCTTTCATAGCCTGACGGTGACGGTGTGCATGCTATGTTAGTACTCGGTCTAAATTGCAATGGTCTATCATGCACTCTAAAGGTTACTTAAATATGAACTCCGGATGTTGTGGAGCTTGTTAACTCCGGCTTGAGGGAGCTCTTGTAGCCCTACACAATGAATGGTGTCTGTTATCCAACAAGAGAGTGTAGAGTAGTTTCAGTTATGTGATCAATGTTGAGAGTGTCCACTAGTGAAAGTATGATCCCTAGGCATTGTTTCCGAACATCGAATCTCCGTTTATTTACTGTTCCACTGCATGTTTACTCACTGCCATATTTATTTCAGATTGCTATTACCACTCATATCCATCCATATTACTTGTATTTTACTATCTCTTCACCGAACTAGTGCACCTATACATCTGACAAGTGTATTAGGTGTGTTGGGGACACAAGAGACTTCTTGTATCTTAATTGCAGGGTTGCTTGAGAGGGATATCTTTGACCTCTACCTCCCTGAGTTCGATAAACCTTGGGTGATTCACTTAAGGGAAACTTGCTGCTGTTCTACAAACCTCTGCTCTTGGAGGTCCAACACTGTCTACAGGAATAGAAGCGTGCGTAGACATCGAGGTTCAATAATGAAGGTCAAAAACATGCTCAAGAACCCTACAAAACTGTTGGGGAAGAAGCCCCTTTTATAGCCAAAAGAAATATAACCGTTTGGGGCAAACCTGAGAGTTTTAGGGAATCACGAGTTTAGGGCTGGCATGCCGGCTGTGGCGCCAGGCAGCCTGGTGGGAGAGTCGGCATGCCGGACGTGGCGCCGGGCCAGCCCGGCAGAAACCAGGTGAGACGCCGGGTGGGGATCGGGCAACTTCTGGATTTTGCCCGGTTGCCACGAGCACCAGGGCTAGTCTATGCCGGGCCAACCGGTGAGCCAGCTGGCTTCGTCGGGCGTGGTGCCGGGTGGGCCGGTCGACGAGGAGTCTCGCCAACAGGAAAACATGTTTACAAAAACAATGATATCTTTTGCGTCCGGACTCCGATTTCGATGATCTTGGGCTTGTTGGAATCAGAACAACAAGCCCTACAACTTTATGTATAGAAACATCATTGTCCACCCATGGAGTAAAAACCACAAGATGAATGTTTTGACCTATCTATAAAAGAGACACCGGTAAAACCTCCAAACTCGAATACACAATAGAAGATGCATACGGATTCTGTTTTCGATGAACTTGGGCTGGTCGTAAAGCTAGCAACAAGCTCAAGAATCTCACACAGAGAAACACCAAGAAGCAACAAGAATAGGGATATGCAAAGCATGTAAAGGATTGAGCTCCCTAAGATGATGTGATCAAGTTACCCAACCGAAAACCCCTCTTTACAGTGTGGCTATCTATCATATAACCCGGTCTCCCAAAAATCACCTTGAGACGGTAAAAGAAAAACCTAGCAAGACCATACCTTTGCCTTGTGTATCCCTCTTGATCTTGATGATGATGCTTCATTCTTCATTCAAGCCGGAAAGCCTTACTAGATCATTGTTGCTTCGTGAAGACACATAATTTTCTCCCCCATACGCCACTATAGGATAGCTTCATTAAGCACATCTTCACATGTCCATTATCACCAAATAGACGGCAAAGCTTCAAGCATATGATCCTTTTGAGATGCTTATCTTGAACTTGACCAACTCAACCTTGATGATGATCACCACTTGATCTCATCCTCTCATGGGCTATATTAAATCTCACTTTTGATGCACATCCATGGAAAGATATCTAACCCACCTAGACAACACGAAGGCACACATATGATGGGTTAGTTCATAAAGTATAATTGACAAAGCTTACCATACCACATGACTTCACGTGGTACATTCTTTATGCTTCATGTGTTGACCAAACTTGAATCTATTCCTCACTCTTCGTATTGGTAAACCTTGTATCTTCTCATGCTTTATCATAATATTTTGAGGTGTATAAATAACTCTTTATTTGATTGCATGCTCTAAATCTTAGTCAACCATAGCTCAACTCATGAGACTATCATGATACCGAATTACAGCCATATCCTGCACTCAAGATCATAATCATTCATTGCTTAACACATAAGGTAGAGCATGACAAATGTTGAGTTCAACATAAGAACTCCATCTTCATTTCTTCTTCTTGATCATATCACATATGTCTTCAAATCGATGATATCGATGCCAATACTCAAGATATATCTTTATCTTCATGGCATCCATACTTAAATCCAACACATGGACTACAATTAGTACCTCTGGAATATTCCTTCATATAAATTCAATGAAAATATTAGTCAGTATGGACTGTTATTAATTACATAACCACACATAGGAGCAATGTACACTTACACTCAGATTGATCCACGGTCATATCTAGCGGCGTGCCGGCGACCAAGCACATGCCAACGGGTGGACAACCCTTACAAAGTAGAACCATGCAAATTGTAGTACAAAGTGGTCTTATGTCCAAGACAAACAAACACTTGCTCTCTATTATGAATTTGCTTGTTCGAAATGGTCGGTCGCTTAAGCAGTTTCTAATTTGTATCTGTCGTGTAGTGTTGTAATACTTTTGGCAATTGTCTACATGGCACCGGACGTAAGTTCAGAATTCTTATTAGGATGTGCATGCTTGCCGTTATTTCATTACTTCGACTATGTATAAATGATAAGGTTTTTTAATGGTAAGAATTTTTCTCTTGTGCAGATTATCTATGTGCATATACATTTGCTCTATTCATGGTCTTCTCCATAACGGTGGAGAATCGAGATTGTTTATGGGGGTGTCCACACAACTGTTTGCATGCGACTCCATATGTGACTGAGTTTAAGCCGAGCCAGGTATATTTAATAGTTGGCTGACGTGAGAAGTAAATGATTTACCCCTCTAAATGCTACTTCCTCCGTCCCAAAATATAAGACGGCTAAGGATTAGATAAAAATTAAATCTTACTTATTTTGACAAAACATATAGAAAAAAGTCTACATCTACAAAATTGAATGGACACATTAAAAAATATACTTTATGGTAAATCTATTGATATTAATTTGGTATTATAATTGTTCATAATTTTCATGTATAAGTTTGGTTAAACTAAAAAAGATAGTATTAACTTTTGAGTAATACTTAGATGCCTTATATTTTAAAACAGAGGGAGGGAGTATGAGGTTTCAGTTATGTGCCGTTTTAGCTCCTAAAATTAGAAAATACTAGATTTAGATGTGCGCCTTGGCGCACGACCCCGTGGAATTCGTACATATTTACACTTTGTATACAAATGATGGAAATACGGTTTTATAAAACATAAAACAAATTTGAAAGATGAAATTAGGATAAAACACATGGGATTTGACGGAAGACTTGAAAAGCCACTTATAGATGCTTTACGCTCAATTATTCCAGATAACATCCTCTGTCATATCGCAGCTGCTGGCATAGAGTTAGGAAATGCTTATTCCTCAGATACCGTTATTGCAAAATCACGAAGAAAGTACAAAACCTTATATACAATCGGAAAATATAGCAGTATTTTGAGGCTCGCATTGGCTCACCGTCCCGGTGAACAGATTGTAAAACGCTATATTAAGCATCTCTACAAATCAATGGTAATAAAACATAGATGGCAAAAAAGCTATCCAATGGTTGCTTGCTCGACTAACAACTGCACTGAGACTTCTCCAACGGAACTATGTATATGACATGCAGATGAGGGGAATGTCAGCACCACTTCGGCCTTGGTGGGTGTGTTGCTAATCGCCTGAGAAAGTAAACCATTCTATCAACATTATATTAACCACATATAAAAGTCTACTACTCCATTAATAAAAGAATGTCTCAACCTTATCAAAATTTGGATGTATCAAAGGGTACATCCAAATTTTACAAAGTTGAGGCATCTTTTAATGAATGGAGGGAGAATGTAATAGGTAAAGAACACAGAGACAATTCTTGAGGCAGCGGCATGACTTAACCAGAAATTTACAATTCTCTGTTTGTTGAATGCACATGCTACACACAAGTGGCAAAAACAGGAAATATATTACAGCAGGTACAAATATACCATCCTAAGGTAACAACAGCTAAGTACATAGAGGGTCTCAGTCGTGTTCACAATAGAGCTGCTAATTATTTCTTACAAGTAGCCTAACACGAAACAACAAACACAAACAAACATCAGTTGGGAGTCGGGTTCCAATTGATTGTGTCATCTTCATCTAACCCATAGCAGCCAGAGAATTGCTCACCTTTGGCAAACTCGGTCTCATATGGCTACACCCCTAAAGGTTTTGAGGATGGTAGTTGAAAGCCAAAAAAAAACATCAATCTTGAACTGCACAATCCAATCTAGACACTACAATATGGCTTATCAGGATTCATACAAATACAAAAATACTGGAAAATGCGTAGTTAACACCGAAGATATATATCCTGAAATAGATAAGTTGCGACATGTTTGGCCAAGGTGGAATGCATATCATGCATAAAGTTACTGACATATCTAAATTTGAAGGTACAAAGGAAGCAGAATGTGGTGCATAAACAGCCTGAGCCTCACATATTTTTATTTGAACAATATTGTAGTTTCACAAAAAAACACATGGAAGTAACACCAACCCTTGCCATTCAGATTAAGGTATCAAGAGATCAACTACTTAACCAGAAGTAACTATATGAACACACCCAGAAAGCTCATAATATACTGACATGAGTTCTAAATAATCGATTCAAGAAAGAAGAATTAAACACTGGTAATTGAGTGAGTATATAGAGGGTGATTCTGAAGCAAATAGTTGTGGTGTAAAAAGGAAAACTAATATATTTACCTCTCTGCATTCGAACTGAAGGTATCAATAGGTTCTCCTGGTGGAGAGGCAGGCATGTTTCTTCAGCATGTCCATCAAGATCGTCCTGACAGGTAAAGATGGAATAATCAAAAATAGTCTAACATTATTTCTGTAAACCTACTTGACAATATTATATGGTTAAGTCGATACAAAGCATTCATCTTAAAGAACATCCCATGGGAAAGTAGATCTAAAAAACGGGAGAGTTGCTAGCAAAGAGTTACCGAAATGACGCAAGCATGCTTGTTCCCTTTTACCTTCTATGTCATAATTCAGCATGTTACTTATCATCGCACAAACCAAGTCTCTCACTTTATTTTCTCTTTTTTACACTAAGTGTCAACTACAACTCTTCTTTGATTTTTTTTTCTTAAATTCTAATACAGTACTGTTTCAATGTAATTGGAAGACATACAAAAAACAGACCAAGATTTTCCATTTCCTACATTGATACCAGAAGTGTGTACCCAAACCTCTTGTCAGTTCTTATTTTCTGGCATTTGTAACTATGGTTTAACAAAAGGCTTGTCATTGACTTTTATTGCATCTTATTTTCTTCTCATAAAAATAGCAAGAAATAACTTGATTCGGTCAAAGCTAAAAAAAACACCCACCTATTCAAAGCCACGACTTGCAAAATTTGACAGTCGGTACATGTAAAAACTCTAGAAAGCATGAGACAACTACCATATTACAACTGATGTTGCTTATCAAGATGAAGTGAGGATGCAGCCATCTATGTGTCTTGTTCCATTTCTCCAATAAAAAAAATATGTACCAATAAGCATCAAACATGTCATCTTGTGCATATGCCAATAGAAGGGAAAAATATGAATAAGCATTAGGAGACAACCCAGACCCGCTAAAATGGTGCCATACTACAGGGATACACATAGTGCACTTAGAATCGCATAAAGAGTTCGCCTCTAAGATTATTAGTACATATCGCAGCGGCATGCTGCTTCCCCACCACATTGCAATGCAAAGAGAAACAATAAACCTGCAGGTCCTCTCCATCTCATAGATGCAGATCAGAAACCAGAATCATGTATTTCATTTTCCTTGACACATAGGGACCCTAGAATATACCTTGACCTAATGTCTTCTGATTGCCGAAAATATTGTTTCTTCGAGCAGGACTTCCAACTTAGTAACCTTGCAGTCTGTTGGGTGGCAGGACTTCCAACTTAGTAACCTGCATTTGTAAATGAGACTGATCAATTTTTTATCGCCACTCCTGCTGCATGCACATTATTTAAGCATGTAACCAAGACCAGCAGTCAGACAGACCGATGCACGGAAATTGCAGCAGAACAGAGGATAAAGAGAAAAAAATTAGAGTGCATGTCAAAGCCTAACCATCTTTTAAAAATTTGCAGCAGTCTAGATGATAAAAAGAAAAGAATGGAGACATCATATTTAATTATCCAAGCATAAGAGTATGGAGTATAAAGTAAATCTTAACAGGAATAGTGAGTAGACATGAATCATGATGAAGATAAGATCTTGGGTACATGCTTTACATGTGAGTTCAGCTACAGCGATGACCTGTGCTGTTCCATTTGCAGCTTAGTTAAACCCCTGGGACAAGAGACATAGAGCACATCAGCAAGGCAGATTCGGTAAAGGGGAAAGTAGCAACAGTGGAGAACGGTAGATGGTGTCAGGATCGTGTCGGATAGTGCGAATACTGAAATAAACAGCCATATAGTAACCATGCTCCTATTTTCGATGTAGCAAGAAATAAAGTACTCAACCATGACATGGAAATACCAGTAGAAAAAGTAAAAAAACACTAACTATACTGAAAATGGTCTTGGACTGAAGAACACACAAGGATCATTTGCCTTTTTTATTTTTTTAGAAGAAGAGTCTCTCATTTATTCATGTAGTAAAAGACACTGGCATTGGTGCTACATGATATAATCTTAGTTTGCTAAATGAGACCCACATTCACTTATGAATCGATCTAGTTATCTGAGAGGAAAAGGAGGACAAATGAAATTAGTAAATCAGTTTCAAAAAGAATTGAATTCGTGGAAGCTTGTCAATACATTAATAAAAAAATTACACGTGGCTGCAAGATTAGATTTATTTTGCATTGTAACTGAGCTGCAATCTATTTTGCTGCATCTATTTTATAATCTCTTACCCCCTTAAACCCAATCAGTAATTTAGGCCCATCAGTTTTAACACCAGATGGTGCCATCAGAGGAATGGCCACTTCAGGAGAAACCGATTTGTAATACAACGTAGATGCAGGAAGGGACATTGATTAGTTAAAAATAAAGCATGCACAATCAAGAACTAAAGAGTAAGAGTAACACAGATAATGGTTCTCCAAGTAGATGAAATTTGGAGGAAATTTAAACCACTCGTGAGGTAACCATAGTTTCTAACATGAAATCCAGTCCTTCATGGCCGAATACTTTTCATAAGCAGTTGCCCCCATGTGAAAGCAAAAAAGCAAAAGCTGCATACTACATGGATTTTCTATATACAAAGGCTAACTTACATGCAGATGAAAATCACTAAATCAGGCTACTGGTTTTTACAGATATCTTCTACTACAGTTAAACTAAAAAATGAATTTAAGACAACACTGAATTTTTATCAACTGAGAGCAGTCTAATAAGGTAAATTTTAATACAGGACAACATAAGTGCTATTTGAAGGCAAAAAAACATGCCAAGATTTTCCCTTGCTTACACTGGTACCAGAAGTGTGTACTTAATTTTCTTGCAGTTCTTTGACAGTTTTCTTCCTACTAAATTATTACGTTATTTTTGTAGTAATAGAAGTCCATTGAATAAATAATATTCTTATATAGCAGGCAGTGAAGGAACATAGTAGAAGGTGGTAACACAAGCTGTACTGGCAGTTTGGTACCTTACTTCACGTCATTCTTGGGTTCAGGCTCAATTGAGCAGCTCAAGAGAGATTGCCAGTGTCTCAACATGTTTGACCATTTCAACCTAGATGAACACAAGTGCCAGAATTAAACAAACAATTTTGCGCCGACATACTTTCCCACCTATGTATTGCTCAGTGTTGTGTTCAATGGATAAAAAAAGAGATCACAGAAACCATATCACACATTACTTGGCCCTATAAACTCAATCTAGATAATTCAGGAATGTTGTACATGTACCTTACTCATGCAGCAGACAGAGATGAGGATCTTGCAGTTAAGCTCGGCGACAGACCAACCTCATCGAGCAGCTTCTCCTCGAGACCACCTCCTCGCGCCTATGCTCATTGCCGTCGGTTAACAGACGAAGCTCCACGATTCAGGCCTGTGGTCGCTTGGCGTTGGTCCATGCACGCCTCTCCTCCTGCTGTTTTTGTAACGCACATTTCAACCTAGATGAACACGAGTGCCAGAATTAAACAAACAATTTTGCGCCGACATACTTTCCCACCTATGTATTGCTCAATGTTGTGTTCAATGGATAAAAAACAGATCACAGAAACCATATCACACATTACTTGGCCCTATAAACTCAATCTAAATAACTCAGGAATGTTGTACAGGTACCTTACTCATGCAACAGACAGAGATGAGGATCTTGCAGGCAAGCTCGGCGACAGACCAACCTCATCGAGAAGCTTCTCCTTGAGACCACCTCCTCGCGCCTATGCTCATTGCCGTCGGTTAACAGACGAAGCTCCACGATTCAGGCCTGTGGTCGCTTGGCATTGGTCCATGCACGCCTCTCCTCCTACTGTTTTTGTAACGCACATACAGCGGAAAAAAAGAGTTAGCTCCCAATTCTTGATGAGCGGATAGCAAAATTGCTTGATGTTGCTATTGTTCTGCAATACTTCTATGTGTTGAAGATGGAAAGCTTCCTCTCGGCTCTTCTTTTCTCCGAAGGAGCTGATGCAACATACATGTATAATATCGTAAGACCATTGTCCGTCTTAGTCAGATACAAGTGATTGGAGATGAGTAGGGCCATACCTTTTAGCTGCACATATTCTTTCAGCCTGCTCGCTTGTGGTTCAGTTCAAGTCCTAAACACACCAAAACCTCGGCAAGGAAGGACCTTCAAATAAAAACATTAACGTTAGTGGGGGATAATAACTTGGAGCGATAGAGGAAAATAATTTTAATTCGGCAACGTGCAGAACCAAAACTGAAAAATTACATCGAGAAGAGACTCAAGTAATAGTTCATTTGTTGTAGCAGTGATAAATCAATATCGCTCTCTTCCATTTAAGATGATTTGAACTATCTTTGTGACAACGCTACCGAGCCTGCAAACAACAATTATCAGAGCACAAAGTGGTGGTACATCCAAAATATAAAAAGAAAAGCTTATAAAATGTCAGGAGGTTGATTTTTATCCTATTCTCTAGCAAGGAATGATGATTAGATACTTAAATTATCTTCGAATACATATCTAATCATCGCCAACAGCAACATTGATGCTTACTTGCTTGGGGATGCTGAAGTATTGGTTTCTTCTCGTGAATCATTGCCAACTCCTGTCAAGAGTGCAACAGCTGTTTAGTTAGTTCCCATATTCCAGAATATATGTACATGAGTTCCCAATTGGCACAAGTAGATGGAACAGATGGAAGTAAATACATTTTTAAAAACCATCGTAGTAGTTCAAACACATCATCTACACTGCCTACATAATTCAAAGTGACTATATTGTGAGGTTCTCCATGGCATGAGAAGTACTCACCACTTCTCATGCCAACCAATATAAACTATAATGAGCAAGATCCACAACGGGATAACTACCGTGTTGAAGATAGCCAGACGGCATGGCTGCGAGGGATTGGGTAGACATAGGTTGAGAAGAGAGAATAACCAGGGAAAGATTAGATTGATTGTTCTTGCTTAATCAGAAATAGATACACGTCATCCTTATATAATGGATGCTCACGTCTCTAACCTCTCTTGATACGATAGGAATTATTAGATATTTCCTAATACAGTTGGACTCTTTCCTAACAGTATGCTTTCCTAATGGACTCTTGCCATACTTCTCTCTTTCCTAATACTATACTTTCCTAATGGACTCTTGCAATACTTCTCTCTGATGGACTCCTCCCATGCTGCAACCCATGTCCACAACACACATCGTGCTGCAAAGAACGCAAAAATTAAACTGTGAGAAGGCCTTGATACCTTGGCAATCTGCTGCACAAAGAAGGAGATCCAGAGAGAGAGGAGGGAGAGGAGGGAGAGCTATGTTTTCTATTCTAAATTGGATTGTACCTTTCCACTAACTAAAATGCTGATGTTCAGATTCATAAAGGAAAAAAGGCTAATATACTTTCATGCTATAAACTCTAGCCAGAACTCCTACTGCAGACCCACATGGTATAAGCTGAAAATGCAAAAATCATAAAGTTAACTAACTAAATGGTACGGTTGTACTTTGGTTTACTTGGATCAGCACATTGTAATATAACTGGCTGACATAGGGCTCAGGTTCTCAATCTGGCTCCATTTCTGTAATATATCCGAGGTATAATGCATGTAGCCATGATTGCTCTTTTGTTACAGCAAATCACACGACACATACAACGTCAATATGCTGAACTAAACATACAATATGCTGGTAAAGCATATTGTTAGGTAGATAAATACAATGTCATCTGAATAAAATGAACAGAGAAGTAGCAGCTGCTAACTAACACCATATCAATATGTTGAACTAAACATTTTTTACTCTGGCAGCTAGGAATTCGAAGTAAAAAACTGGGGAACCGGCATATACACCAGTGGTTCTTATGCAGGTTTAGCAGAAACGAAATGTCAATGTTAAGGATATCCAAAGAAATTCTTGCTTATATACAAATACAAACCAGAATCCTTTTTGACACCTAAAGAACTAACTGTAGCACCAATTTTAGCAGGGATATTTCAATACAGTTTATTGTTCCATGCAGGCAGTAAATATTACATGAATTTTCCATCTCCCACACATGATGGCCATGTCCTGCTACTTCTAATTACACACTGTTCTTTCCTAAAATATAATAATGTCAGAGAATGGATTATCAAAATCGTATGTGCTTTGCAGAATCAGTGAAACTCACTGAATTTATATATTCAAGTATTCACTGAGTCACACCTAAAATGTAAAGGATCTTTTAATTAGATAGTAACCACCGCCCTACTGGTAATAGAATCTTGCTATAGTGAACAGACAAAAACCAACTATAATCATCCCAGTGCAGATTAGTCCTGATCATGCATCAAAACCTTAGGTGGATTAATTAATTTTGAGCATCGTACATAAGAATCCATCAAAGCATATAGTTCAAGCTACACGAACTTCTTTTTTGAACAAAACTAAGAAAACCGTCTCTTTTGATGGCTGCGGTACTGGCACCCCCCGAGCCTTTTAATTTTCCAATGAACATATGCACTACATGTAATGATCAAATCCTACAATGTAAGAGATGATAAACAGTTCGATCCTATGCACAGAAGTAGTAGAAAGAACACAATTAAGTTTCTTGTAAGCTTTATCAAGAAAACACGGGAAATAAATAATTGTATAACAAAATGCTAACATAAATATAAGATATTCTAGGAAGCGAGCTCACCTTCAGGCTCATCTTGCTACCACACAGTAGAAGGCAATACTCATCATGTGGCATAAATTCCTTGTAAGCTTTACCAAGAAACACACAAACAAACGGATATTCTGGAAAAAAAAAATGAGATCATCAAACGAAGATGATGGCCAGCCATCCAGCATATAGAAAAATAACCTGCAATCTCAACACAAACTATTCCAGAACCAAACTGAACTATCATAGGAGCCATATTGTGTGTTGCTAACCATACAAAATAGGATGAAAACCTGAATATACACTACAACATAAACCAAAAGAAACATCCGTAAGAGACGGCAATAAAATGTAAAATGATTTTAGGAACTGAAACCTATGAATGGAGGAGAAGAAATGCAAGCCTTGTCACTCCCGCCTCTTATCCCTCGAGTCGCCACTATACTTTTCTTTCCTGGGTACATTGTTTTTATAAGCCACTAATCTGCAGGATAAAAAAGACTGAAAAGTTTAGTATCTCTGTATCTTGTCTTTCTAGTGTAAGATCAATTAGAATTGTAATTTCTCTTGCACACCTTGCTGTAGACTAATTCTAGCCAAATAAAATACAAAATAATGGCACTCGAGATGCATAGTAGAGAGGGAAACCCATTGGAAACCTGCTGTATGGGGAGGGCTCTACAGGCTGTGCTAGTTATTAAATTGAAGAGATCCTCTATTCAAGGTTCAATTGGAGAGAGCTGAGCAGGTTACACCCTTCAAGGTGCAAGTGTACTTAATTAATCCATATTGTACTACACAGTAAATAGGCATAACTCCAATTGGAGAGACCTAAATAGGCACCCTTGTGTAAATACTTTACTGTGTAGGTCTCTCCAATCTAATATGGTAAATGGAGTACAAAATACTGAAGCTATACCTGCTGCATTTTATTGGTGCATTTCGACCACTGGCAAGGACATTATTTTTTAACACTCCATAAGAAGGCAATATATTTTTAGTGGGAAATCAATAAATACTCCCCAAAAGACAAATCAGTTGTCGATTTAATTTCATTGTTCTACTCATTCAACTACGAAGGGAGGCAAAAGTTTTGCACATACGTAGATCTGTAGCAAAGGGGACATGGTGAAAACCTGCCTGGACTTTTGTCGAACACCTTGCTGGCATATCTAAACAAAATCAGCACAAACACAAATATTTTAGACATTCAATTGAGAGAGAGGGAGAAAGTGGGAGGGGGATAGAGATGACGAACAGACCTGGAGGCGCCATTGATACCTTGGTATAGATCCAACATTCTTTAGCAGCTAGCTCCAAAACTACCAGCACGGGGGCGACCAACACATGCTCCTCGTCATAGTCCAGGGCCTAGGAACTGCAGCATGAGTAACACGAGTTAGAGGAAGGAGCTTCCATGGGAAGAGGGAGGACTGCTCCTCCTGCTCGCAGCAGGTCGAGCTGGGGGCGAGCAGGGAGGGGCGCGGTGGAGGCCCTGCTGCCTTCTTCTGCTCCTGCCAAGGGGAACGGGAGGGGTGGAGGAGAGGGAGCCTGGCTGGCTGCCGCGCCGTCGCCAGGAGTGCCTTCGCCGCTGCAGTCGCCGCCGTCGCCCAGGCGCACGCGCGCCGCCGCCGCTGCCGCCATGTTTCTTCGTAATGGATTGGGGAAGCGGGAGAGGAAGGCGAGTGAGAGTGACGCCGTCCCGGATGGGGCTAAGCGGTGGCGCGAGGGAGCAGGGCTGGGAGGTGGCGAGGCGACGGCCGGCGACGAGAACGGGGAAGGGGCGGGGGCGCGAGGTGGGGGCGGAGCAGGGGCGGGGCGGGGGCGCGAGGCGGGGGTAGGGGCGGGGCAGGGGCGGCGGCTAGGGTTTTTTTTCCCTGGGGCTCGCTTTTATACCAGCCCGCGCTGAAATACCTAAAACACCCCTGCGGGTTGAGATCCACTGCCAGATGCCACTGCGCACCGACACAGATCCCAGCCGTAGTGGCTGACTTGTGGGGCCGGCAAAGGTGGGGTCCAAATGCAGCCGGAGGCGGGTAACAACTGGCCATTGTATGGGGATAGCTAGTGAGAGGAGGGCCAAAATCAACGGCTCAGATGCAGCAGATGGGAAGATCCGACGGCTGAGAATCGCAAATCGCTGTGAGAGCCCCATGGGGGTGCAACAATTATACCTTTAGATACTTCTCTAACTGATTGTAGGGAAGCGCATACTGCCACGTCGCAACAAGGGAGCTAGATGCCGAGTTGTAGACTGTCTCAATACGTAAAACAAGATTCAATTTGTTTTCGCTAGTCAACGTGTTCTCAAAATTTGGCGTGACTTTCACCTGAATTATGTACTCCGTACAGTACGTTCAGATCACTCTGCTTGTTTCTATAGTATTACATCCTCTATGATCTAGCTTAGAAAGTGCCTATAATGTCCAACAAAGAAGTGTAGGTGCCAGTGACGGCAACAAATGCCCCGAGCAGCAGGATGCCGACGATCGCCGCGACCTCGGCACGGCGTATGCCTTGGGCCTTGTAGATCTTGAGGTAGCAGAGGCAGGGGAACAGGACCGTGGCCATGACGCTGAGGAAGGAGCCGATGAAGGACATGAGGTACCCGAAGAAGGGCAGCACGGACGCCATCGCCACCGTGCTCACTAGAACGGTGGTGCCGATGGCCACCCTCGCCGGCCCACTGCCCGCAAGCGAGAACCTCTCCTCGATCGCCGACGTGATTGGCGCGACCAGCAGCGCGTACTTCGCTAGTGGGTTTATCAGGGTCATGGCGATGGCGATCTTGGTATACAGCCTCCCCGACGGGAGGTTCAGCGTCACCTGCGACTGAACGTCGTCTCCGTATATCAGGTAGCCCAGCACTGCCGTGACTCCGTAGTTCAGGCTGCAGAGCACCGAGGAGAAGAGCAGTACTTGGGAGAAACGCCTGTTGTTCTTCATGGACGAGTATATCGTCGGGAAGACGGCGTGGCCGGTGAAGCAGACGAAGTAGAGGCCGAGGGAGGTTGGCAGGCCGGCGAGGTTGAGGACGTTGCCGTTCCTGCCGCGGAAGGTGGGTTCGGAGACGCCGGCCCAGACCAGCGACGCCGTCAAGGCCGCCGACGCGACGAGCCCGAGCGCGGACACGTAGGCGAGCATGCCGAGGTTCCTGAGCCAGGTCGTGGGCAGTATGACGGCGCCCGCCAGGACTATGAAGAGCTGCTTCCCGTGCAGCCGGTAACAACCGAAGAGCTCCACGGTGGCGCCGGGGAAGAGCTTGTCGAGGTTGTCGCCCTCGAGGACCAGGAAGCTGATGGCGACGAGGTAGAGCTCCACGTACATGAAAGCGGCGACGGTTCTCTGGCCCGCGGCGCCGAAGGCGAGCCGGCCCACGTCCGGGTAGGTGGCGATGGAGGCGTCGGCGCGCATGCAGCGCTCGATGAGGGTTCCGGTGTAGTAGCAGACGGCGCCGACGACGGCGAAGAGCGCCAGGCTGAGCCACCCGCTCTGCGACACCGCGTACGGCATGGAGAGCACCCCGATGCCTGAGACGGCGTTGGTGAGGTTAAGGCACGTCTTGGAGAAAGAAGCGCCGATGGCGGCGCGGTAAGGAGGGAGGTGCGCCTCGAGATCGTCGTCGACGGTGCAATCGACCCGTTTCCCCGGGAGAAGAGGCTCGCCGAGGGGGCTCGCCGTCGCGGCACCGAGGCTCATCTTATGATCTTCCATGCTTTGATCGCCTAGATGATGCAGCTGACCTTCCCGAGGGGATAGCTTAGATTGATGCCAGGCAAGCTGACGATTGACGGTTGCAACCCGGCCAGCCTGAGTGCCGGCTGCATATATAGCTAGTTCTGTCCTGGTCACGCTGGTCGCCAAGTTGCCAACGATGACTCCACTGTCGCTCGTTCAATTATTGGCGCTCGTAAGGTTGTATGGACAAGTGTAACACGTGAAACAGAAGCACCACGCGTAAAGAGCTTTAACTTTTACTCCACTCATAGCGTGTTTTCCCAACGAGAATATGTGACAGAAACACGCTGTAAAAGAACGGGAAGAAAGGGGAAAAAAATATGAAAGGCGTGGCTAGTGAAGTCGATCTTCAAGTGCATGCAAACAAATTTAGTGAGCAGTCTTTATCTCTAATTTAGTGAAGGATTTGCTGTTTTTTTTTGTTGGGGTCAGCTGACCTTGTAGATACCTCTGAACTCGAATTCCCTCCTCCGCGTTCGACCGCTTGCGTGGTCTGTATTCTTGCCCGGCAGCGCGTGCGCGAAATCAATTTCTTTTTTTGTCATATAGTGTTTAATTATGTTCACATGCAGTTGTGTGTTCACACTAACAGCTCATGTTCTTACTTGCAAGTTGCATATAGCCAAGAGCGTTCACACTTCATACATGAGCAGAGCATCTCATGGGTTTGCATTTATTGAGCCAACTTTTCAGCACGAGACAGGCTCTCACAAGTTGCTGCATGCATGCACAGAGCATCTCGCTCTTTTTTTCAGCACGAGCCAGGCTCTCAATTCTCTTTATTTGCAAGTCCCTTTTAGTTGGTTATTTGGTACCCTAATTAATGTTTCTTTCGATGAATTTTTATTATTTCGGCCTCACTTTTAACAATTCCCTTTTGATAATTCTCTTTTTTGTAATTCCGTTTTTTGTTGTTATTTCGTACGGTAATTCAAGTTTTTTTTATTAATTTCTATAATTCCCTTTTTCGGGCTAGTGGTTTTTAGTGATGAAATAACGGGTGGGGATTCACTTGCAACTCAAATGAATTACCACTTGCTACTCAAATTAAGTATTGTTTTAAGTTGTAAGCTAACAAATTTTGCTAAAATATTCTAAATTAAATTTACTTTTTAGGGTTGCTAGGTATTTAAATTTACCGTTGCTAAATAACGGAGCATCGGATTGATAACTTGTAAACAAAAAAAGAGTCGCTAAAATATTCTAAATGAAATTAGAATTTTAGGGTTGATAGTTTTTTTACCGTTGATAAATAACGAGGCACCCGGTTGATAGCTTGTAAACTAAAAAAGATTCGCTAAAATATTATAATGAAATACTTTTTATGGTTGGTAGTTATTTATATTTACCATTGATAAATAACGGGGCGCCGGGTTGATAGCTTGTAAACTAAAAAATGGTCGCTAAAATATTCTAAGTGAAATTAAATTTTTATGATTGATAGTTATTTATAATTACCGTTGATAAATAATGGGGCACCGAGTTGATAGCTTGTAAACTTGAAAAGAGTTCCTAAATATTCTAAATGAAATTAGCTTTTTAAGGTTTCTAGGTATTTATTTTTACCGTTGATAAATAACGGGGCAGCAGGTTGATAGCTTCTAAACTAAAAAGAGTCGCTAAAATATTCTAAAATAAAATAGTTTTTTATGGTTGATAGTTATTTATATTTATCGTTGATAAATAACGGAACACCGGGTTGATAGCTTGTAAACTAAAAAAGATTCGTTAAAATATTTTTAAGTGAAATTAGCTTTTTAGGGTTGGTAGTTATTTATATTTACCGTTGATAAATAACGAGGCACTGGGTTGATAGTTTGTAAACTAAAAAATAGTCGCTAAAATATTCGAAATGAAATTAGTTTTTTGGGTGGTAATTTTTTAAATTTACGGTTGATAAATGACGTATTTCAGGGTTAATAACTTTAGCCCGAAAAAAAGTTGTTGAAACATATTAACATGGGTGCTAGTTTTGAAGATCTCGTCGAAACGGGTTAATTAGTGAAAACGTATCTTAAATTGAAGTTGTCATTTGGGAGGTGAAACATTTTGAATTTTAGAATTAAATAAGATTCTCGCTGACATCATTCTTTTTGTCTCGTAGGGAATGGATGCAACATTTACCATAAATAGCAATTTCTTCAGAAAATTGTTAGAAAAGGAAATATCGGTTAATAGCATATGAGCTAAAATCCGTCAAAATATTTTAAATAAAATTAACTTTGGGGGTTGATAATTTTATACATTTACCGTTGATCACTCAGGTACCCGAGGGTTGATTATTCAAATAGATAGGGTTGATAAATTTTAGCCAAAGAAAAAGTTGCCGAAACATATTAACATGAGTGCTAGTTTTGAAGATCTCGTCGAGACGGATTTATTGGTGAAAGCGCAATCTTAAATTGGAGTTGTCGTTTGAAAGTTAAAACGTTTTATATATTCAAATTCGGAAAAGATTCCGCTGACATCAGCGAATCTGTATCCTACCGCATGCATGCTGAACTTTTCCTATATAGCAAATTCGGTCAGATTTTTTTTTTTTTAAACAGAAATTTTACCATAAATAGAAATTTCGAATATTACTAAAAACATAATTTTCTGGTCGGAATCTGACCGCCCAGACGGTCGACTGCCAACTAGGGTTGCCCCTCTGAACTTACCTTAGAGCCATCAGTTCTCGTGGGCGAGGTAGATTTGGTGCTCAAACAAGAAGATATACAACATATAAGTTGTGTGGAACAAAGAGAAAAAAATATAGTCTAGAAGAATTTAGAAAATATCGGACGCACGACAAATTTGATGAAAGTGGCCGCGATGAAACTCCAAAAAGAAACACGGAATTGGAGAGCCATGATTAACAAAACTTGGAAGCCATTGGAAGATAAAATCACCTCGTTGACGTGGATGTTTTTCATGTAGGTACCATCAGGAACTGAAGCTTTGAATCAAAGAGATCCATGTCAAAAAGTGAGGAAGGTTTATATGTAGATTACCATTGGCGTGGTCAAAACTTACAACATGAAAGTTGTGTGACACATCAAGATGAAGCTATTACTTGAATGAATTTGGCAAATATCAAGCATGCAAGAATAATTTGAAGGAATTTATCTCAATAAACTTCAAATGAAAACAAGAAACCGGAGAGCTACGGTTAAGGACTTTTTTTAAGAGGGAGCACAAGATTTACCTACATTCATTAAAGAAGAAGATATTTGACAATAAAAAATAAAACAAAAAATGAAGTTCCAAAGAGATTACTCTCCCAATATTACGAAACTGAAATGCTTCGCACCCGCCGTGATCCAAAGCTTAGCCTCATACTTGATGATTTAAAGTAAGATGGTTGGGGGTGCCAACTTATTGTTTAAAAATCTTGCATTACGCTCCTTCCATATCATCAAAGTGGCAAGCATGGTTATGGAATACATGGCTTTTCGGTTCTCCATCGCATTACACAACATGAGCTTCCACCACTCCCTATGGGAGGTATCAACCGCCCACTCATGAGTGCGGATGGAGGGAATCCCAGGCCAACACTTAACCATATCCCAAAGCATCTTGGTGTAGCAGCATCGGGAGAATATATGTTTCGCCGTCCCTTGAGTTTGCTTGCAAAGTGGGCAAAACCCATAATTGTCCAAACCCCTTCTCTCTAGACGATATGCCATCCAAATCCTATTGCGGATGGCCAACCAAGCGAAGAACTTTCTCTTTGTAGGGGCCCAAACATTCCACGCCATCTTGTTCATATTTGTTAGTCTGGCTCCAAAGAATTGTGCATGGTAAGCGGAGGTCGTTGTGTAATCCCCATTTCAAGTGAGGTTCGAAGTGATGGAGTCTTGTCCATCCTCATCAAGTTGAGAGGCATTTAGTTGCAACCAAAGCCGAATGTACTCATGAATGTGACGAACGGTCAATTTGGTGTCCATTTTGATTTTGGCAATCGAAGCGTTATTTGGAAGCACATGCTTGACTTTCCATCTCTTCCTCTTGGAGGCCTCATAGATGAGCGGTGCAATGTTTTTGAGCTTTTTTCCGTTGAGCCACGGGGAATCCCAAAAAGGAGATATCTCTCCATTGCCAATCGTCATAGTGGTGGATACGTAGAACAAGTCCATATCTACCTCATCACAAGGGGTGTCTGAAAGGACACAAATGTCGCCTAGAGGGGGGTGAATAGGCGAATTAAAACTTTTACGAAATGGGCTTAACAAATGCGGAATAAAACTAGCATTTACTTTGTCAAGCCCAAAGCCTATATACTATGGTTCACCTATGTGCACCAACAACTTATTCTAAGCAATGGTTCACCTATGTGCACCAACAACTTATGCTAAGCAATGCAAGCAACTTATGTGATAGCAAGATATATGTATAACTTCAAGCACGATGGCTATCACAAGGTAAAGTGCATAAGTAAATAGCTCGGGTATAGAGATAACCGAGGCACGCGGGAGACGAAGATTTATCCCGAAGTTCACACTCTTGCGAGTGCTAATCTCCGTTGGAGAGGTGCGGTGGCTTAGTGCTCCCGAACGCCACAAGAGGCTCACCTTGAGGTGTGGTTGCTCGATGCAGACCAACACCACAGAGGCCTCACCCCAATATGCGGTACTCACACCACACACCGAACTCCACAAAGGCGCCTCACCTTATTCTCCGGTGACCCTCGCCACAAAGGCCTAGGTCACGGTTCCACTAAGGGATTTCCTTCGAGGCGGAAACCGGGCCTTACACAAATATTGGGGCACACATCCACAACTTTATTGGAGGCTCCCAACAAATCGCCACAAAGTCCTAGAATCCGTCTAGGGTTCCAAGAACCCAAGAGTAACAACCTTCTTGTTTTCACCACCACGAATCACCGTGGAGAACTCAAACCGATGCACCAAATGCAATGGCAAGAACTCCACAAAGATGCTCAAGTCCTTCTCTCAAATTCCAACAAAGCTACAAAAGCTATTGGGGGAATAAGAGAGGAAGAACAAAGGAATTCACAAAGAACACCAAGATCAAGATCTAGAGAGTTCCACTCACAAAAAGATGGATTTGATTGGTAGAAATGTAGATCTAGATCTCCTCTCTCTTTTCCCTCAAATGGGGGCAAAATCATGGAGGGATTGAGAGATAGATCAAGCTTCTCTAGTTCAACAATGGAGGAGAGAGAGAGTGAGAGAAGCACCAGCCCAAGGAGGAAGAAGGGGGTATTTATACCCCCCAAGAAAATCCAGCCGTTGGGGAACTTTTGGGGCCGGAAAATCCGGCCTGAGTTGGGGCCGGAAAATCCGGCCCCCTCGAAAAATCCGGCCCTGGAGAAAAACCGGCGAAAAGTCCGGCCCCATGCCAGGGAAGTACTGAGCCGCGTCGCCTCTGGTCCTTAGCCAAAAAATGGGGGCCGGATATTTTGCAAATATCCGGCCCGGATTATCCGGCCCAAAATGTCCGGCCTGGGGAACTTCCGGTCAAAAGTCCAGCCAAATATCTGGGGCAGTACTGAGTCGAAACGCCTCGAGTCCTTAGCCAAATTTTAGGGGCCGGATATTTTGCAAATATCCGGCCCGGAAAATCCAGCATGCTGATATAAACATGCTACCTTGTAAAATCCAAAACTTAATATTGGTAGCTCCGAATAGAGTGAAACCAATTTTGTTGGAAAATATGGAAACTAGTGGGGGTGATTTTCTATTATTTTTAGAGGTGCAACACCTCAACATGAGAAACTGAGAAAATCACCAAACTCAAAAACGCAACAAGTGATCTATGCAAAATCCGTTTCCGATGAACTAGAGCTTGTCATAAGAATAAGCACAAGCTCTAAAACATCACATGGACAAGACCCAAATAACAACCAAGAAAGGTGATGCACCAAACTCGAAAACGCAACAAGTGATTTATGCGAAATCCGTTTTCGATGAACTAGAGCTTGTCATGAGAATAAGCACAAGCTCTAAAACATCACATGATACGATCCAAATAACAACCAAGAAAGATGATGCAAGGATGCAAAGGTTTGAGCTCTCTCCGAACGATACGATCGAGTTACTCACTCGAGAGCCCTCTTGTTAGTACGGCAACTAAACGGTCTCCAACTACACCATGAGACCGGTGAGAAAGAAATCCTATCAAGAGCAAACCTTATACTTGCGCATTCCACTTGATCTCGATGATGACGATCTTGACCTCAACAAGATGGACCTCCTTTCTTGATTGTGCTTGCTTGACGAAGTCTTGTGGATTGCTCCCCCATAATCCACCATGGGAGAGCTTCTTCTTCGGCGCATCTTCACATATCCATGATCACCATATAGATGGCAAGACTCAAGCAAAAGGATCTCTTCGAGATGGCTCATCTTGAACTTGCACTTCATTTCGTTGATGTCTTGAAGTTAACCTTGAGAGCTCACTTCATCTTGAACTTGCACTTCATTTCTTCATGGCAAGCTTCAAGCATATGATCTCTTCACGTTGGCTCATCTTGAACTTGCACTTCATTTCATTGATGTCTTGAAGTTAACCTTGAGAGCTCACTTCATCTTCATCTTCATCTTCAAGACATACTTGACACTTGATCTTCTTCATTTGCTTCTTGTTGCAATCTTGAAGCAACATATGTTTCAAGCATTGCCTATGAACAACTCCTACAAATATAACTCAATGCAAACATTAGTTCATAGGGATTGTCATTAATTACCAAAACCACACATGGGGGCTCCATGCACTTTCAGTGTCCATGCCCACCCAAAGCTTACCTAGATCCCTCCATTCAAACCAAGACCATCTCAAACGAAGAGCACTTCCAAATTTATCAACATGTAGGATGCCCAAACCACCAACCTTCTTTGGTCTATAAACCGCTTCCCAGTTCAATTTACACTTCCCCCGGTAACTGATAACGCGTGAAGCACACGTCCGTTGGGAACCCCAAGAGGAAGGTGTGATGCGTACAACAGAAAGTTTTCCCTCAGTAAGAAACCAAGGTTATCGAACCAGTAGGAGATGAAGGCCACGTGAAGGTTGTTGGTGAAGGAGTGTAGTGCGGCGCAACACCAAGGATTCCGGCGCCAACGTGGAACCTGCACAACACAATTAAAATACTTTGCCCCAAATTAACAGTGAGGTTATCAATCTCACCGGCTTGCTGTAAACAAAGGATTAAACGTATGGTGTGGAGAATGATGTTTGTTTGCAAAGAACAGCAGAGAACAATGATTGCAGTAGATTGTATTTCAGCTATAAAAGAATGGACCGGGGTCCACAGTTCACTAGTGGTGTCTCTCCAATAAGAAATAGCATGTTGGGTGAACAAATTACAGTTGGGCAATTGACAAATAGAGAGGGCATAACAATGCACATACATATCATGATGACTAATATGAGATTTACTTAGGGCATTACGACAAGGAACATAGACCGCTATCCAGCATGCATCTATGCCTAAAAAGTCCACCGTCGGGTTAGCATCCGCGCCCCTTCCAGTATTAAGTTGCAAACAACAGACAATTGCATTAAGTACTGTGCGTAATGTAAACAATACAAATATCCTTAGACAAAGCATCGTTGTTTTATCCCTAGTGGCAACAGCGCATCCATAACCTTAGAACTTTCTGTCACTGTCCCAGATTCAATGGAGGCATGAACCCACTATCGAGCATAAATACTCCCTCTTGGAGTCACAAGTATCAACTTGGCCAGAGCCTCTACTAGCAACAGAGAGCATGCAAGATCATAAACAACACATATATGATAGATCAATAATCAACTTGACATAGTATTCCATATTCATCGGATCCCAACAAACACAACATGTAGCATTACAAATAGATGATCTTGATCATGATAGGCAGCTCACAAGATCTAAACATGATAGCACAAGAGGAGAAGACAACCATCTAGCTACTGCTATGGACCCATAGTCCAAGGATGAACTACTCACGCATCAGTCCGGAGGCGGGCATGGTGATGTAGAGTCCTCCGGGTGATGATTCCCCTCTCCGGCAGGGTGCCGGAGGCGATCTCCTGAATCCCCCGAGATGGGATTGACGGCGGCGGTGTCTCAGTATGTTTTCTCGTATCGTGGCTCTCGGTAATAGGGTTTTCGCGACGGAGAGATTAAATAGGCGAAGGGGCAGAGTCGCGAGGCGCTCGAGGGGCCCACCCCATAGGGCGGCGCGCCCCCCCTCTTGGCCGCGCCGCCAGGGGGTGTGGGGCCCCCTCGGCTCCTCTCCGTCTCTCCTTCGGTGTTCTGGAACAATCCGTGGAAAATAAGGCCGTGGGCTTTTTTTCGTCCAATTCCGAGAATATTTCATGTGTAGGATTTCTGAAACCAAAAACAGCAGAAAGAACTGGCGCTTCGGCATCTTGTTAATAGGTTAGTGCCGGAAAATGCATAATAATGATATAAAGTGTATATAAAACATGTGAGTATTATCATAAAACTAGCATGGAACATAAGAAATTATAGATACGTTTGAGACGTATCAAGCATCCCCAAGCTCAGTTCCTACTCGCCCTCGAGTAGGTAAACGATAACAAGGATAATTTCTGAAGTGACATGCTACTATCATAATCTTGATCAATACTATTGTAAAGCATATGAGATGAATGAAGTGATTCAAAGCAATGGTAAATACAATGGAATCATATAGCAAAGACTTTTCATGAATAGTACTTTCAAGACAAGCATCAATAAGTCTTGCATAAGAGTTAACTCTTAAAGCAACAAATTCTTAATAGAAGATTTTGAAGCAATACAAAGGAAGATATAAGTTTCAGCAGTTGCTTTCAACTTCAACATGTATATCTCATGGATAATTATCAACACAAAGTAGTATGATGAATGCAAATAAGCAAGTATGTAAGAATCAATGCACACAGTTGACACAAGTGTTTGCTTTTAAGATAGAAAGAAGTAGGTAAACTGACTCAACATAAAGTAAAAGAAAGGCCCTTCGCAGAGGGAAGCAGGGATTACTTATGTGCTAGAGCTTTTTATTTTTAAAACATGGAAACAATTTTTTCAATGGTAGTAATAATTCATATGTGTTATGCATAAAATATCCTATAAGTTGCAAGCCTCATGCATCGAATACCAATAGTGCTCGCACCTTGTCCTAATTAGCTTGGATTTCCATGGATTATCATTGCATTACATATGTTTCAACCAAGTATCACAAAGGGGTACCTCTATGCCGCCTGTACAAAGGTCCAAGGAGATAGATCGCATTTGATTTCTCGTTTTTGATAGATCTCAACTCGAGGACATCCATACCAGAACAACATAGAAAACAGATAATGGACTCCTCTTTAATGCTTAAAGCATTCAACAACAGATAATATTCTCGGAAGAGATTGAGGATTAATGTCCAAACTGAAACTTCCACCATGATACATGGCTTTGGTTGGCGGCCCAATGTTCTTCTCTAACAATATGCATACTCAAACCATTTAATCACGACAAATCACCCTTACTTCAGACAAGACGAACATGCATAGCAACTCACATGATATTCAACAAAAGTGTAACAGTTGATGGTGTCCCCAGAAACGTGGTTACCGCTCAACAAGCAACTTATAAGAAATAAGATTCATAAACTACATATTCTTTACCACAATAGTTTTTAAGCTACTTTCCCATGAGCTATATATTGCAAAGACAAGGAATGAAATTTTAAAGGTAGCACGCAAGCAATTTACTTTGGAATGGCAGAGAAATACCACATAGTAGATAGTTATGGTGGACACAAATGGCATAGGTTTTGGCTCAAGGTTTTGGATGCACGAGAAGCATTCCCTCTCAGTACAAGGCTTTGGCTAGCAAGGTTGATTGAAGCAAACACAAGTATGAAACGGTATAGTAAAACTTACATAAGAACATATTGCAAGCATTATAAGACTCTACACTGTCTTCCTTGTTGTTCAAACACTTTTACCAGAAAATATCTAGACTTTTAGAGAGACCAATCACGAAAACTAAATTTCAACAAGCTCTACAGTAATTCTTGACTAATAGGTTTAGACTGCATGATGCAAGAGCTTAAACATGATCTATTTGAGAGCTCAAAACAACTGCTAAGTATCAAATTATTCAAGACCATATACCAATTACCACATGAAGCATTTTCTGTTTCCAACCAAATAGCAATGAACGAAGCGGTTTTCAACCTTCGCCATGAACATTAAAAGTAAAGCTAAGAACACCAGTGTTCATATGAACAAGCGGAGCGTGTCTCTCTCCCACACAAGGAATGCTAGGATCCGAGTCTATTCAAACAAAAACAAAATAAAAACATACAGAAGTTCCAAGTAAAGCACATAAGATGTGACGGAATAAAAATATAGTTTCACTAGAGGTGACCTGATAAGTTGTCGATGAAGAAGGGGATGCCTTGGGCATCCCCAAGCTTAGATGCTTGAGTCTTCTTGAAATATGCAGGGATGAACTACGGGGGCATCCCCAAGCTTAGACTTTTCACTCTTCTTGATCATATTATATCATCCTCCTCTCTTGACCCTTGAAAACTTCATCCACACCAAACTCAAAACAATCTCATTAGAGGGTTAGTGCATAATCAAAAATTCACATGTTCAGAGAGGACACAATCATTCCTAACACTTCTGGACATTACCCAAAGCTACTGAAAGTTAATGGAACAAAGAAATCCATTCAAACACAGTAAAGGAGGCAATGCGAAATAAAAGGCAAAATCTGTCAAAACAGAACAGTCCGTAAATACGAATTTTTACGAGGTACTTAACATGATCAGATGAAGAAGCTCAAATTTAACGAAAGTTGCGTACATATCTGAGGATTACTCATGATTTTTCGCAGATTTTTCTGAGTTTCCTACACAGAGATCTACTCAAATTCGTGACAGCTAGAAATCTGTTTCTGCGCAGAAATCCAAATCTAGTATCAACCTTACTATCAAAGACTTTACTTGTCACAACAATGCAATAAAGGAAAGATAAGGAGAGGTTGCTACAGTAGTAACAACTTCCAAGACACAAATATAAAACAAAAATTGCAGATATAAAATAATGGGTTGTCTCCCATAAGCGCTTTTCTTTAACGCCTTTCAGCTAGGCGCAGAAAGTGTAAATAAAGTAACATCAAGAGATGAAGCATTAACATCATAATTTGTTCTAATAATAGAATAAAAAGACAACTTCATTCTCTTTCTAGGGAAGTGTTCCATACCTTTCTTAAGAGGGAATTGATACTTAATATTACCTTCCTTCATATCAATAATAGCACCAACAGTTCGAAGAAAGGGTCTTCCCAAAATAATAGGACAAGATGCATTGCATTCAATATCCAAGACAACAAAATCAACGGGGACAAGGTTATTGTTAACTGTAATGTGAACATTATCAATCCTCCCCAAAGGTTTCTTTATAGAATTATCAGCAAGATTAACATCCAAATAACAATATTTCAATGGTGGCAAGTCAAGCATATCATAGAGTTTCTTAGGCATAACAGAAATACTTGCACCAAGATCACATAAAGCATTACAATCAAAATTATTGACCTTCATTTTAATGATAGGCTCCCAACCATCTTCCAACTTCCTAGGAATAGAAGTTTCAAGTTTTAATTTCTCTTCTCTAGCTTTAATGAGAGCATTTGTGATATGTTTTGTAAAGGCCAAGTTTATAGCACTAGCATTAGGACTTCTAGCAAGTTTTTGCAAGAACTTAATAACTTCAGAGATACGAAAATTATCAAAATCTAAACCATTATGATCTAAAGCAATGGGATCATTGTCCCCAATATTCTGAAAAATTTCAGCACTTTTATCACAAACAGTTTCAGCAGTTTCAGGCAATTTTGCACGCTTTGTATTAGGGGTAGAAACATTGCCAACACCAGTTATTTTACCATTGATAGTAAGAGGTTTAGCAACATGTGAAACATCAACATTACTAGTGGTGGTAATAGTCCAAACTTTAGCTACATTATTCTCTTTAGCAAGTTTTTCTTCTCTTTCCCACCTAGCATGCAATTCAGCCATCAATCTAATATTTTCATTAATTCGAACTTGGATAGCGTTTGCTGTAGCAAATGACTTAATATATTTAGTTTCATTAGGCATAACTTTCAATTTTAAAAGATCAACATCAGCAGCAAGACTATCAACCTTAGAAGCAAGAACATCAATTTTACCAAGCTTTTCTTCAACAGATTTGTTAAAAGCAGTTTGTGTACTAATAAATTCTTTAAGCATGACTTCAAGACCAGAGGGTACACTCCTACTATTGTTGTAAGAATTACCATAAGAATTACCATAACCATTACCATTATTAGAAGGGTATGACCTATAGTTGTTACCAAAATTATTCCTATAAGCATTGTTGTTGAAATTATTATTTTGAATGAAGTTCACATCAACATGCTCTTCTTGAGCAACCAATGAAGCTAAAGGAACATTATTAGGATCAACATTAGATCTACCATTAACAAGCATAGACATAATAACATCAATCTTATCACTCAAGGAGGAGGTTTCTTCAACATAATTTACCTTCTTACCTTGTGGAGTCCTTTCAGTGTGCCATTCAGAGTAGTTGATCATCATATTATCAAGAAGCTTTGTCGTGGCACCCAAAGTGATGGACATAAAAGTACCTCCAGCAGCTGAATCCAATAGGTTCCTCGAAGAAAAATTCAGTCCTGCATAAAAGGTTTGGATGATCATCCAAGTAGTCAGTCCATGGGTAGGGCAATTCTTTACCAAAGATTTCATTCTTTCCCATGCTTGGGCAACATGTTCATTATCCAATTGCTTAAAATTCATAATGCTACTTCTCAAAGATATAATTTTAGCAGGAGGATAATATCTACCAATGAAAGCATCTTTACATTTAGTCCATGAATCAATACTATTTTTAGGCAAAGATAGCAACCAATCTTTAGCTCTTCCTCTTAAGGAGAAAGGAAAAAAAAATCAGTTTTATAATGTCCCCATCTACATCCTTATACTTTTGCATTTCACAAAGTTCAACAAAATTATTAAGATGGGCAGCAACATCATCAGAACTAACACCAGAAAATTGCTCTCTCATAACAAGATTTAGTAAAGTAGGTTTAATTTCATAAAATTCCGCTGTAGCAGCAGGTGGCGCAATAGGTGTGCATATGAAATCATTATTATTTGTGCTAGTGAAGTCACACAACTTAGTGTTCTCAGGAGTATTCATTTTAACAGTAGTAAAAATAAGTAAAGCAAACTAAATTAAGTAAAGTAAAACAAGTAACTAGTTTTTTGTGTTTTTGGATATAAAGAAAGCAAACAAAGCAGAAAATAAAATAAAGTAAAGAGATTGGATGTGAGAGACTCCCCTTGCAGCGTGTCTTGATCTCCCCGGCAACGGCGCCAGAAAAAGAGCTGTTGCCGTGGGAGTTGGCAATCTCTGGGGTGTAACTTTTCTTCAGATCCCCGGCAACGGTGCCAGAAAAAGAGCTTGATAAAGCACACGTCTGTTGGGAACCTCAGGAGGAAGGTATGATGCGTACAACAGCAAGTTTTCCCTCAGTAAGAAACCAAGGTTATCGAACCAGTAGGAGATGAAGGCCACGTGAAGGTTGTTGGTGAAGGAGTGTAGTGCGGCGCAACACCAGGGATTCCGGCGCCAACGTGGAACCTGCACAACACAATCAAAATACTTTGCCCCAACTTAACAGTGAGGTTGTCAATCTCACCGGCTTGCTGTAAACAAAGGATTAAACGTATGGTGTGGAGAATGATGTTTGTTTGCAAAGAACAGCAGAGAACAATGATTGCAGTAGATTGTATTCAGATGTAAAAGAATGGACCGGGGTCCACAGTTCACTAGTGGTGTCTCTCCAATAAGAAATAGCATGTTGGGTGAACAAATTATAGTTTTGCAATTGACAAATAGAGAGGGCATAACAATGCACATACATACCATGATGACTAATATGAGATTTACTTAGGGCATTACGACAAGGAACATAGACCGCTATCCAACATGCATCTATGCCTAAAAAGTCCACCTTCGGGTTAGCATCCGCACCCCTTCCAGTATTAAGTTGCAAACAACAGATAATTGCATTAAGTACTGTGCGTAATGTAAACAATACAAATATCCTTAGACAAAGCATCGTTGTTTTATCCCTAGTGGCAACAGCACATCTATAACCTTAGAACTTTCTGTCACTGTCCCAGATTCAATGGAGGCATGAACCCACTATCGAGCATAAATACTCCCTCTTGGAGTCACAAGTATCAACTTGGCCAGAGCCTCTACTAGCAACGGAGAGCATGCAAGATCATAAATAACACATATATGATAGATCAATAATCAACTTGACATAGTATTCCATATTCATTGGATCCCAACAAACACAACATGTTGCATTACAAATAGATGATCTTGATCATGATAGGCAGCTCACAAGATCTAAACATGATAGCACAAGAGGAGAAGACAACCATCTAGCTACTGCTATGGACCCATAGTCTAAGGATGAACTACTCACGCATCAGTCCGGAGGCGGGCATGGTGATGTATACTCCTCCGGGTGATGATTCCCCTCTCCGGCAGGGTGCCGGAGGAGATCTCCTGAATCCCCCGAGATGGGATTGACGGCGGCGGCGTCTCAGTATGTTTTCTCGTATCGTGGCTCTCGGTAATAGGGTTTTCGCGACGGAGAGATTAAATAGGCGAAGGGGCAGAGTCGGGAGGCACTCGAGGGGCCCACCCCATAGGGCGGCGTGCCCCCCCTCTTGGCCGCGCCGCCAGGGGGTGTGGGGCCCCCTCGGCTCCTCTCCGTCTCTCCTTCGGTGTTCTGGAACAATCCGTGGAAAATAAGGCCGTGGGCTTTTGTTTCGTCCAATTCCGAGAATATTTCATGTGTAGAATTTCTGAAACCAAAAACAGCAGAAAACAGGAACTGGCGCTTCGGCATCTTGTTAATAGGTTAGTGCTGGAAAATGCATAATAATGATATAAAGTGTATATAAAACATGTGAGTATTGTCATAAAACTAGCATGGAACATAAGAAATTATAGATACGTTTGAGACGTATCAGTAACCTCTTTGGTGCCAACCCAAAGAAAATCATGCTCAATTTCATTAATAGAAGTGATGCATCCTGGTGGGATTTTGACCGGGGTTAGATGGAAAATCGCTTGGGACGTGAGGACATATTTGACAAGGTCATCTCTCCTGGCCGCATTGATATTTTTCCCATCCCAAGTAACAAGCTTGCTGACCATCTTGTCTACTAAAGGTTGAAAATCGATCCTCTTAAGTTTCCAAACCGATAGGGGCAGCCCCAAATACTTGATTGGGAAGGAAACACGGATCAGCAAAATCCCATCAAGCACCTCAGTCAATGTCAATATCATGTCATCTAATGGAAATGACTATGCTCTTTTGGAAGTTGATGAGGAAACCGGTAGCACCTCCAAACAAGGTGAGGATGCAGGAAAGATTTTGAATATCCTCCTTCTTAGGATCTGATACCTTTGATCTGGAATACCAGATGTGGTATAGTTGTGTTTTCCCTAGAAGACCTAGGTTTAAATCTATCCTTGGAATAAAACATAATAATATACATAATTGTACTTAATTCAATTCAGATTAGATTCTTTGTGGGTGATGCGTCCTAATGTACTATAGACTCTAGTTGAGATGTTATCTACAGACTATTGTCCAACCCATTCACTCTTGTCGAGCAGGTTGTGAAGGATTATTAAGTGATCCAGAGACCAAATCATTAAGATCAATAATGTCATCGTTATCCCTAATGGATCTCAAACTACTACCGTACTCCCCTACTGTCACTAGGTTTCGCATGAAGCAGCAGATTACCACTAATCACACCTCATTACCTTTATCAATCATCAGGGTCTTGGGTACCTGACAAGTCCTAGACTGATGTAGGAGATAGAGATACAATCATACAAATCTTAAAATAAAAATTGAGTAAAACACCCATGTAGATTAGACGCACATGATGTTGTGAGGCTAGGCCCTCAACCCGTGAGGACTACTTACACATGATAAAATTAACAATCATAAACTTTGTAAAATAAGATCGATAATAGTCTTACAATGCCACCAATGATGATGAGAGATCAATAGTAGAGTAAGGTCTATGGCTAAGTGATAACCCACAAGTATAGGGGATCGCAATAGTCTTCGCGGGAAGTAAAACCCAATTTATTGATTCGACACAAGGGGAGACAAAGAATACTTGAAAGCCTTAACAGCGGAGTTGTCAATTCAGCCGCACCTGGAAACAGACTTGCTCACAAGAGTTTATCAGTAGTAACAGTTTTATAGCAGTAGCAGTAGTGAAATAACAGCAGCAAAGTAACACAGACAGCAGTAGTGATTTTAGTAAACAGCAGGATTAAAATACTGTAGGCACAGGGATGGATGACGGACGTTGCATGGATGAGAGAAACTCATGTAACAATCAAAGTAGGGCATTTGCAGATAATAATAAAACGGTGTCCAAGTACAAAGCAATCCATAGGCATGTGTTCCATATATAGTCGTACGTGCTCGCAATGAGAAACTTGCACAACATCTTTTGTCCTACCAGCCGGTGGCAGCCGGGCCTTGATGGCGTGTAACTCACACGTTCGTTGGGAACCCCAAGAGGAAGGTATGATGCGCACAGCAGCAAGTTTTCCCTCAGAAAGAAACCAAGGTTTATCGAACCAGGAGGAGCCAAGAAGCACGTTGAAGGTTGATGGCGGCGGGATGTAGTGCGGCGCAACACCAGGGATTCCGGCGCCAACGTGGAACCTGCACAACACAACCAAAGTACTTTGCCCCAACGAAACAGTGAGGTTGTCAATCTCACCGGCTTGCTGTAACAAAGGATTAACCGTATTGTGTGGAAGATGATTGTTTGTAGAAAACAGTAGAACAAGTATTGCAGTAGATTGTATTTCAGTAAAGAGAATTGGACCGGGGTCCACAGTTCACTAGAGGTGTCTCTCCCATAAGACAAACAGCATGTTGGGTGAACAAATTACAGTTGGGCAATTGACAAATAAAGAGGGCATGACCATGCACATACATATCATGATGAGTATAGTGAGATTTAATTGGGCATTACGACAAAGTACATAGACCGCCATCCAACTGCATCTATGCCTAAAAAGTCCACCTTCAGGTTATCATCCGAACCCCCTCCAGTATTAAGTTGCAAAGCAACAGACAATTGCATTAAGTATGGTGCGTAATGTAATCAACAACTACATCCTTAGACATAGCATCAATGTTTTATCCCTAGTGGCAACAGCACAACACAACCTTAGAACTTTCTCACACCGTCCCAAGTGTCAATGCAGGCATGAACCCACTATCGAGCATAAATACTCCCTCTTGGAGTTACAAGCATCTACTTGGCCAGAGCATCTACTAGTAACGGAGAGCATGCAAGATCATAAACAACACATAGATATAACTTTGATAATCAACATAACAAGTATTCTCTATTCATCGGATCCCAACAAACGCAACATATAGAATTACAGATAGATGATCTTGATCATGTTAGGCAGCTCACAAGATCCGACAATGATAGCACAATGGGGAGAAGACAACCATC
This sequence comes from Lolium perenne, assembly GCF_019359855.2. NCBI lineage: Eukaryota > Viridiplantae > Streptophyta > Magnoliopsida > Poales > Poaceae > Lolium > Lolium perenne. The sequence continues at coordinate 184,472,351 of NC_067246.2, read as the reverse complement.
TAGCTACTGCTATGGACCCATAGTCCAGGGGTAGACTACTCACACATCACTCCGGAGGCGACCATGGCGGCGTAGAGTCCTCCGGGAGATGAATCCCCTCTCCGGCAGGGTGCCGGAGGCGATCTCCTGGATCCCCCGAGATGGGATCGGCGTTGGCGGCGTCTCTGGAAGGTTTTCCATATCGTGGCTCTCGGTACTGGGGGTTTCGTCACGGAGGCTTTAAGTAAGCGGAAGGGCAAGTCAGGAGGGGGCACGGGGGCCCCACACCACAGGCCGGCGCGGCCAAGTGGGGGGCCGCGCCGCCCTAGGGTTTGGGCACCCCGTGGCCCCACTTCGTTTCGTCTTCGGACTTCTGGAAGCTTCGTGGCAAAATAGGCCCCTGGGCGTTGATTTCGTCCAATTCCGAGAATATTTCCTTACTAGGATTTCTGAAACCAAAAACAGCAGAAAACAACAACTGGCACTTCGGCATCTTGTTAATAGGTTAGTTCCAGAAAATGCACGAATATGACATAAAGTGTGCATAAAACATGTAGATAACATCAATAATGTGGCATGGAACATAAGAAATTATCGATACGTTGGAGACGTATCAGCATCCCCAAGCTTAGTTCTGCTCGTCCCGAGCAGGTAAAACGATAACACGGATAATTTCTGGAGTGACATGCCATCATAATCTTGATCATACTATTTGTAAAGCATATGTAGTGAATGCAGCGATCAAAACAATGTATATGACATGAGTAAACAAGTGAATCATATAGCAAAGACTTTTCATGAATAGCACTTCAAGACAAGCATCAATAAGTCTTGCATAAGAGTTAACTCATAAAGCAATAATTCAAAGTAAAGGCATTGAAGCAACACAAAAGAAGATTAAGTTTCAGCGGTTGCTTTCAACTTGTAACATGTATATCTCATGGATATTGTCAACATAGAGTAATATAATAAGTGCAATAAGCAAATATGTAGGAATCAATGCACAGTTCACACAAGTGTTTGCTTCTTGAGGTGGAGAGAAATAGGTGAACTGACTCAACATTGAAAGTAAAAGAATGGTCCTCCATAGAGGAAAAGCATCGATTGCTATATTTGTGCTAGAGCTTTGATTTTGAAAACATGAAACAATTTTGTCAACGGTAGTAATAAAGCATATGTATCATGTAAATTATATCTTACAAGTTGCAAGCCTCATGCATAGTGTACTAATAGTGCCCGCACCTTGTCCTAATTAGCTTGGACTACCGGATCATCACAATGCACATGTTTTAACCAAGTGTCACAAAGGGGTACCTCTATGCCGCCTGTACAAAGGTCTAAGGAGAAAGCTCGCATTGGATTTCTCGCTATTGATTATTCTTCAACTTAGACATCCATATCGGGACAACATAGACAACAGATAATGGACTCCTCTTTTATGCATAAGCATGTAACAACAATTAATAATTTTCTCATTTGAGATTGAGGATATATGTCCAAAACTGAAACTTCCACCATGGATCATGGCTTTAGTTAGCGGCCCAATGTTCTTCTCTAACAATATGCATGCTTAACCATAAGGTGGTAGATCGCTCTTACTTCAGACAAGACGGTCATGCATAGCAACTCACATGAAATTCAACAACGAATAGTTGATGGCGTCCCCAGTGAACATGGTTATCGCACAACAAGCAACTTATTAAGAGATAGAGTGCATAATTACATATTCAATACCACAATAGTTTTTAAGCTATTTGTCCCATGAGCTATATATTGCAAAGGTGAATGATGGAATTTTAAAGGTAGCACTCAAGCAATTTACTTTGGAATGGCGGAAAATACCATGTAGTAGGTAGGTATAGTGGACACAAATGGCATAGTGGTTGGCTCAAGTATTTTGGATGCATGAGAAGTATTCCCTCTCGATACAAGGTTTAGGCTAGCAAGGCTTATTTGAAACAAACACAATGATGAACCGGTGCAGCAAAACTCACATAAAAGACATATTGAAAACATTATAAGACTCTACACCATCTTCCTTGTTGTTCAAACTCAATACTAGAAATTATCTAGACCTTAGAGAAACCAAATATGCAAACCAAATTTTAGCATGCTCTATGTATTTCTTCATTAATGGGTGCAAAGTATATGATGCAAGAGCTTAATCATGAGCACAACAATTGGCAAGTATCACATTACCCAAGACATTAATAGCAATTACTACATGTATCATTTTCCAATTCCAACCATATAACAATTTAACGAAGGAGAAACTTCGCCATGAATACTATGAGTAGAAGCTAAGGACATACTTGTCCATATGCTACAGCGGAGCGTGTCTCTCTCCCATAAAGTGAATGCTAGGATCCATTTTATTCAAACAAAACAAAAAACAAAAACAAACCGACGCTCCAAGCAAAGCACATAAGATGTGATGGAATAAAAATATAGTTTCAGGGGAGGAACCTGATAATGTTGTCGATGAAGAAGGGGATGCCTTGGGCATCCCCAAGCTTAGACGCTTGAGTCTTCTTAGAATATGCAGGGGTGAACCACCGGGGCATCCCCAAGCTTAGAGCTTTCACTCTCCTTGATCATGTTGCATCATACTCCTCTCTTGATCCTTGAAAACTTCCTCCACACCAAACTTAGAACAACTCATTAGAGGGTTAGTGCACAATAAAAATTAACATATTCAGAGGTGACACAATCATTCTTAACACTTCTGGACATTGCATAATGCTACTGGACATTAGTGGATCAAAGAAATTCATCCAACATAGCAAAAGAGGCAATGCGAAATAAAAGGCAGAATCTGTCAAAACAGAACAGTTCGTATTGACGAATTTTAAAATGGCACCAGACTTGCTCAAATGAAAATGCTCAAATTGAATGAAAGTTGCGTACATATATGAGGATCATGCACGTAAATTGGCTTAATTTTCTAAGCTACCTACAGGGAGGTAGACCCAGATTTGTGACAGCAAAGAAATCTGGAACTGCGCAGTAATCCAAATCTAGTACTTACTTTACTATCAAAGACTTTACTTGGCACAACAAAACACAAAACTAAGATAAGGAGAGGTTGCTACAGTAGTAAACAACTTCCAAGACACAAAATAAAACAAAGTACTGTAGGTAAAAACATGGGTTGTCTCCCATAAGCGCTTTTCTTTAACGCCTTTCAGCTAGGCGCAGAAAGTGTGCATCAAGTATTATCGGAGAGTGGTGCATTCTCAGCGGGGTGCGGAGTTTTCTCAACCAGGCATAGTATATTAGATACATAAGTTTTAGCATCTCCCTTTTCATTAGTCTTAGGCGTGCTACTCTCATCAAACAAATTTTCAGGAACAAGCCAAGCATAGTTATTTTCTAGTGCATCATTCATAGCTAGGAGTTTACATGGTATTGGTGCTTTGATCTCCCCTCCATCATTAATATTATTAGTGTACTTTATTCTATCCATATCCATCTTTTCAAAGAGACTAACAAAATTGGTGTAAGAACCAAGCATATTAAATTTAGCACAGACCTTTCTAGCCTCTCTCGCTATACCACCAAATTCTCTAAGAAGGGTTTCCAAAACAAAATCTTTCTTTTCCCCTTCTTCCATATCACCAAGTGTGAGAAACATGTGTTGGATTATAGGATTGAGATTAACAAATTTAGTTTCCAACATGCGAACTAAAGCAGCAGCAGCAATTTCATAGGTAGGGGCAAGGTCTACCAAGTGTCTATCCTCAAAATCGTCAACAGTACTGACATGGTTGAAAAATTCCTCTATATTATTTCTCCCAATTATAGACCCACGTCCTACCGGTATGTCTTTTGTGGTAAAATTAAAAGGAAACATGATGAATCAAGTAAAGTAAATGCAAGTAACTAATTTTTTTGTGTTTTTGATATAGCAAACAAGATAGCAAATAAAGTAAAACTAGCAACTAATTTTTTTGTATTTTGATTTAGTGCAGCAAACAAAGTAGTAAATAAAACTAAGCAAGACAAAAACAAAGTAAAGAGATTGAGAAGTGGAGACTCCCCTTGCAGCGTGTCTTGATCTCCCCGGCAACGGCGCCAGAAAAAGAGCTTGATGGCGTGTAACTCACACGTTCGTTGGGAACCCCAAGAGGAAGGTATGATGCGCACAGCAGCAAGTTTTCCCTCAGAAAGAAACCAAGGTTTATCGAACCAGGAAGAGCCAAGAAGCACGTTGAAGGTTGATGGCAGCGGGATGTAGTGCGGTGCAACACCAGGGATTCCGGCGCCAACGTGGAACCTGCACAACACAACCAAAGTACTTTGCCCCAACGAAACAGTGAGGTTGTCAATCTCACCGGCTTGCTGTAACAAAGGATTAACCGTATTGTGTGGAAGATGATTGTTTGTAGAAAACAGTAGAACAAGTATTGCAGTAGATTGTATTTCAGTAAAGAAAATTGGACCGGGGTCCACAGTTCACTAGAGGTGTCTCTCCCATAAGACAAACAGCATGTTGGGTGAACAAATTACAGTTGGGCAATTGACAAATAAAGAGGGCATGACCATGCACATACATATCATGATGAGTATAGTGAGATTTAATTGGGCATTACGACAAAGTACATAGACCGCCATCCAACTGCATCTATGCCTAAAAAGTCCACCTTCAGGTTATCATCCGAACCCCCTCCAGTATTAAGTTGCAAAGCAACAGACAATTGCATTAAGTATGGTGCGTAATGTAATCAACAACTATATCCTTAGACATAGCATCAATGTTTTATCCCTAGTGGCAACAGCACAACACAACCTTAGAACTTTCTCACATGTCCCAGGTGTCAATGCAGGCATGAACCCACTATCGAGCATAAATACTCCCTCTTGGAGTTACAAGCATCTACTTGGCCAGAGCATCTACTAGTAACGGAGAGCATGCAAGATCATAAACAACACATAGATATAACTTTGATAATCAACATAACAAGTATTCTCTATTCATCGGATCCCAACAAACGCAACATATAGAATTACAGATAGATGATCTTGATCATGTTAGGCAGCTCACAAGATCCGACAATGATAGCACAATGGGGAGAAGACAACCATCTAGCTACTGCTATGGACCCATAGTCCAGGGGTAGACTACTCACACATCACTCCGGAGGCGACCATGGCGGCGTAGAGTCCTCCGGGAGATGAATCCCCTCTCCGGCAGGGTGCTGGAGGCGATCTCCTGGATCCCCCGAGATGGGATCGGCGTTGGCGGCGTCTCTGGAAGGTTTTCCGTATCGTGGCTCTCGGTACTGGGGGTTTCGTCACGCAGGCTTTAAGTAGGCGGAAGGGCAAGTCAGGAGGGGGCACGGGGGGCCCACACCACAGGCCGGCGCGGCCAAGGGGGGGCCGCGCCGCCCTAGGGTTTGGGCACCCCGTGGCCCCACTTCGTTTCGTCTTCGGACTTCTGGAAGCTTCGTGGCAAAATAGGCCCCTGGGCGTTGATTTCGTCCAATTCCGAGAATATTTCCTTACTAGGATTTCTGAAACCAAAAACAGCAGAAACAAAGAATCGGCACTTCGGCATCTTGTTAATAGGTTAGTTCCAGAAAATGCACGAATATGACATAAAGTGTGCATAAAACATGTAGATAACATCAATAATGTGGCATGGAACATAAGAAATTATCGATACGTTGGAGACGTATCAGGCCTCTAGGGAATCTACTGGATATTAAGGTACTCCTTTTAATAGAGTACCGGAGCAAAGCATTAACACTCCGTGAACACATGTGATCCTCACATCACTGCCATCCCCTCCGGTTGTCCCGATTTCTGTCACTTCGGGGCCTTTGGTTCCGGACAGCGACATGTGTATACAACTTGCAGGTGAGATCATAAAACAATGCATATCATGATGAAATAATAACATGTTCAGATCTGAGATCATGGCACTCGGGCCCTAGTGACAAGCATTAAGCATAACAAGTTGCAACAATATCATCAAAGTACCAATTACGGACACTAGGCACTATGCCCTAACAATCTTATGCTATTACATGACCAATCTCATCCAATCCCTACCATCCCCTTCAGCCTACAGCGGGGGAATTACTCACACATGGATGGGGGAAGCATTGTTGGTCGATGGAGAGGCGTCGGTGGTGATGATGGCGATGATCTCCTCCAATTCCCCGTCCCGGCGGAGTGCCAGAACGGAGTTTCTGGCCCCCGAGATGGAGTTTCGCGATGTGGCGGCGTACTGGAGGGTTTCTGGCGACTTCGACTTCTTGCTCGCGTTTTTTAGATCAAACCCCTTAAGTAGTCCAGAGGGGGCATCGGAGGCCAGCCGAGGGGGCCACACACTAGGGCGGCGCGCCCCCCTGGGCCGCGCCGGCCTGGTGTGTGGGGCCCTCGGGCCTCCACCTGGCTTGCCCTTCTGGCTCCGCGAGTCTTCTGGTAAAATAGGCCCTTTGGTATAAATTCCGAGGATTTTCCCGAAAGTTGAATTTCAGCACAAAAACAAGACACCAGAGCAATTCTGCTGAAAACAGCGTTAGTCCGTGTTAGTTGTATCCAAAATACACAAATTAGAGGCAAAACAATAGCAAAAGTGTTCGGGAAAGTAGATACGTTTTGGACGTATCAACTCCCCCCAAGCTTAGCTTATTGCTTGTCCTCAAGCAATTCAGTTAACAACTGAGTGCGATAAAAGAACTTTCACGAACACATTTGCTCATATGATGTAAATATTCTCATGATATGGCTAACACTTAGGCAGTTCATAATAAGGTACATGCAAATAAGATCATCTAATAGCTATGTCAATCATGGAAAGGTACCAACAATTAATAATAAGCATCATGAATCATGTCTATAAGCAGGATTGCAATGTTCATAAAAGAGTATGATAAAGTGGTATCTCGCTTGCCCGAATTTGAACAGCAAAACATAAAGGCCCAGGCACCTCTGAGGTTCATAGAAAGACTAGAAATATAGATTGTCAAAGATAAAAGCATCAAAGTTATACCACAGTTAATCATATTTTGGGACAAGCATATTACACTAAGAATGACAGTTGTGCTCTCAAGAAAGTTCTCAAAGAAAGGATGGAGACACAACATAAAAGTAAAAGATTGACCCTTCCCAGAGGGAAGCAGGGATTAACATGCGCTAGAGCTTTTCATTTTGAAAACATGAGTAAAATTATTTTGAGAGGTGTTTGTTGTTGTCAACGAATGGTAATGGGTACACCAACTACCTCGCCAACCAGACTTTCAAGAGCGGCTCCCATGAAGGATGTTATCTCTAACAGCAAGGTAGATCATCCCTCTTCTCTTTTGTTTACACACGTATTTTAGTTTTATTATGGGCGACACTCCCCCCAACCTTTGCTTACACAAGCCATGGCTAACCGAATCCTCGGGTGCCTTCCATCAATCTCATACCATGGAGGAGTGTCTATTTGCAAAATTAAGTTGCTTACTGATGAATCAGAGCAAAACATGTGAAGAGAATTATTAATGAAGTTATTAGTTGGGGCTGGGCACCCCATTGCCAGCTCTTTTTGCAAAATTATTGGATAAGCGGATGTGCCACTAGTCCATTATGAAAGTCCGTCAAGAGTAAATGACAAGGTTGAAAGATAAACACCACATACTTCCTCATGAGCTATAAAACATTAACACAAATTGAGAAGCAATTTGAAGGTTTAAAGGTAGCGCATGAGAATTTACTTGGAATGGTTTGAAATGCCATGCATAGGTATTTATGGTGGACACTTTGGAACAACTTGGTTTTCAGGGGTTTGGAAGCACGAGCAGCGTTCCCGCTCAGTACAAGTGAAGGCTAGCAATAGACTAGGGAGCGACAAATCAAGAGAGCAGTAACTGTCATAATCATGCTTGCGGCAAAATAAATTAACTGAGGCATAAAAGTGATACAAGAACTCTGAAGCAAAGTAAATCATAGAGGCTTAATTGACTTTTGTTCAGTCATATGCATGTGTGAGCATGTGCCAAGTCAATTCAAATGAATTATTCAGAGGAGGATACCACAATGCCATACCTATTTATGAATAAAACAATGCAAGCAAACATCCATGACATGCTACTCATATTAATAAATTGGAGCTAAACATGAGAGATCATGAACTACTAGACTTTCTTAAATGACATATACCTCACATGAACCAACTAAGCATGCTCACATGGATGAGTATATGTACAAAAATGAAAACAAATAGAGTTCATACCAGCCTCTCACCACAATCGAATTGTCGTAGATCGTCATTATTGCCTTTCACTTGTGTAGCTTGGATAATATGAAATGAAAACCACGCTCCAGCCACCGAAGACCATTGAACTCATAATGAACTTTACAAAACTAAAGAAGAACAGCAAATATTTTTGGTGTTTTCGAATTGGAAACAAGAACAAAAGAAAACAAGCAAACAAAGCAAAATCTTTTTGGATTTTCTTATAGCAAACCAACGATAGCAAATAAAGCAAAATAAATGCAAGAAACCAAAACAAGCAAATGGTGAAGAGAAACAACAGAAATATTTTTGGTATTTTTGTGTTTTAGGAAAGAAACAAAACAAAAACAAGAAAATGAAAACTAGAAAAGTCACATAAACATAAAGTAGCAGGAATTCGTCAAACTTGACAGCAGTACAGTAATCGATTTTTAAGAAATTCTTCCACTGCTCAAATCGAAAAGTGTTCAACTAATGAAAGTTAGATAACAACCTGGGGAACATGCACAAAAATTGGCTTCGCAAAATATCGTTCTGGATATTTTTGAGAATTGTTTTGGTAACAGTCCAGAATCTGTTTTTTCAGGCAGCACTTCCCCAAATATCATCTCCCTCTCATTTGAAAACCACTCAAAGAAACTAAACAAGTATATACAAGTATCCAGCAACCATAATATGCAAAGAATGAGTGATGCCGGTATACCTCCCCCCAAGCTTAGGCTTTTGGCCTAAGTGGAGTTCAATCCCATGGTGCCCATGAAGTAGCACCTCCGTAGTACGACGAAGATGGATCATATTCCGGGTATGTGCTAGAAGAAGCACCCGGATATGTGACGGTGTAGTCGTAGGAGGGCTCGGCATCCTCGGAGTCATGCTGCTGGTGGAAGCCTTGTATCTTCATTTTCTCCTCCACCTCCTCCTTAGAGCGCGACCATGGTTTCCTGTCAATACTGAACAAATCTGGTTGTGGCAAAGGGATTTCCCTCTCATCCCCGTCAGCAAACAACATTCTATAGACCAAATTATCAGAACTAGAATCAGCGGTAAAAAAATTGATGGCTCTGTTGACTGCCAGAACCCACCGGCGGGCAGCGACGGTCAACACTGTAGAGCCGGGAACAACCTAGAGCTGCGGCTGGCTGAGGTCCCTCCGAGCGACGGCCCGCAAAGCACTTCTGGTCACACACCCGATGCTGATGCAAGGGCGTGCCACCTGACCTATACCTGGTCAGGAAGGTGATGGAGATGCCTCGCTTAGTTTCCTGCATGGCATACACGTAAACATTAAATACGAGCCTCGATCGGCTCTCAGGTTATCCTGTGAATCGGCTCAAGGAGCCGATCCACCCATGATTCGTACGGGGTGCACGAATATATGGTGGTCCTGCTTGATCAAGATAAAGCTAATTAGATCTACGACGATTTAGGGTTTTCACCGCATAATCGGATCATCCTACTCCAGGTTGGGCCTCGCGGCCACGCACGGTGATCGTAAGCCGATCCTAAACAAGGCCTAAAAACCAACATGAAGTTGATCCCCGGAACATCCTGTTTAGGACTTGCGAACGACACCCTACGTGCCGCTGGATCCTCCCCCCCCTTTGTAAGGCCTAACTATTGCAGATATTAAACTAATCCTTGTAGAACAAGGAGCAATCGTAACGGATCAGATCTACTAAATAATGATCAAGCGGGGTGCCGCCCCCACACCTAAGATAGGTGTGAGGGCGGCTAGATATGCAAGGGTTGCACTACGCTAGCATGTTACGCGAAGAACTATGCTAACCCTAACACATCTATGATAACTACGTTGCTCGCCATCAACAAGGCTTCAGTACGAGCAACGCATGAACAACGTGGAGCTTGTGCTGCCTAGATCGCAAGATGCGATCTAGGCAGCATGTCGCTTACCAGATAGAAACCCTCGAGACGAAGGAGTTGGCGATGCGCCGAGATTTATTTGTTTGGTTGAACGTGTGTTGTTGTTTATTCCATAAACCCTAGATACATATTTATAGTCCAAGGGACTTTCTAATTCAGGTGTGCACCTAACCGTGCACGGGTAAAACTCTATTTTCTAATCTAAGATGCGATCTACTATAATTACAGATACAAGGGCAAACTAGCCCAAACTCAGCATAATAGGCCGATTCACGTAATTCTACCATGTATATTCTTCAAATCCATCTTGATCGCGGCCCACCCCTGACTCGGTCAAATTCTGGTGATAACACATGCCCCCCTGGTTTTGGAATTGGTAATTCCAAAATCACTCTGCTTTCCCTCGTCGGGTCATGTCGTGGCAGAACCGTTGCAGTATCCTTCATCATGATGCCTTGCCTTCTCAACTTCTCCGCGTGACCTGGCAGTTTTTTTTCTTTAGGCACCACTTCCTCGGAAACTGCTGTGGCATTGAATTTCCACTATATCCCCTTTTATTTAACCGCTATGAACAGTTCTCCTCTGCATCTCCTTCGCATTAGCACTCCAAAAACCCTCCTGCGCCACCATGTCTTCTTCCTCCTCTGCTCCATCAGACCTTTCCAGCCAGTCCTCCCCTTCCCGGGAGCCGACGCCGGAGTACAACCCGGCGGAGGTCCACGCGGCCAACACCCGCCGCGCCATTGCGGCCGGGGAGGAGTCTAGCCATGACTTCTCCATCTGGTCAGAGGACGACAAGTCCCTGACCGACGGGGAGAGCGACCTCCGCTTCCTCGCCGTCGGGGAAACGGAGGAGGAGAGCGACGACGACAACTTCTCCTGCGACTTCACCTCTTCCGAGGAGGAGGAGGAGGAGCAGGAAGAGGAGGAGGATGACACCTCCTCCGACGAGCCGCCGGCCAAGCGGTTCTGCCCCTGGCCGGGCAACCTCAGCGATTTCGACAGCGACGATGACGCTGACGAAGAAGATGAGGACAATGAGGGCCCGGTCGGCGGCCACTGGAGCGACGACGAGCCCGTCGGGAGCAGCGCCGATAGCGGCGACGACGGCGACGACGAGGGCAGTGACGGCCCGTAGATAGGACCTCTAGTATAGGGCCAATAGCAGTAGATGGGGCAATGTATCCCCTAGTGTTTCCTTTTGAGAGCAATCAGCTCTTCATGTAAGAAATCTCGCCTATCAATGAAGAACTTTTCCCCAATTTGATTTTGCCGATTTCTTCTGAGTTTAATTTAGCCAATTCCCTCTTCTACTGACCTTGCCGATTCGTCCCCTTTGCCAATGCGTAATGAGCCGATAGCAACGCATCGGTCCTTTGAAATTCACCCTTCCCTTCTTCAACTGATGATTTTCTAAATCTGGTGGATAATGTAGAATCTTCAGGAAAACCTTTGAATTCTTCCAACCAAACCCAATGGTCCTCTACAATACTCATCATCTGTGAAGAAGGTTGCAATGAAAGATCAGCCGATGGTATCCCAATCGGCTCCTTAAACAGAGCAAAACAGAGTATCCACCAGGCCTGCTGCCCCCCGAGCCTTACTCGAGGCGAGAATGTCAGAGAGAATGCGCCAAAGCCGATCCCCTTTCTTCCTTAGACAGCCGATATACCCCTTCTGTCAACACGGCTGAACTAATATCAACAAAAAGTTTCAGGAACCCGGATCGGCTCGAAGCAACTTCCATTGTTTTACTCCTGCGACGAAGCAGAAGGCACCACAGTTGGCCGGGATTTGGTGGAGATTCAGTAAACCTCGCATAATTCCACTAGAGTCGATGGCTGCGCATCGGCTCCTTCTCACTTCTAAAGTCGATGCCCTTGCATCGGCTGTCCAAAAAAAAAAAATTTTACTGGCCGATTTTCTCCTATCGGCCCCCAATATTTCATTGCACACATGTCCTCCTGCATCTGTTCCCAAGTTCATCATGTTTAGGTGCCCCCCGAGCCGAATCTGTCAGGGCATGGCAGATATCGGCTCTGTAATGTCAGGTCATACATCGGCTCCGGTAGGAACGAGGACGAACACAAGCAGAACATGTGGTGAGGATAATTTTGGCCGATTGCTGGGATCGGCCTCCATGATGATTGAAGCATTGACTGAAGGTTCTGTAATGTCCCTTCAAAGATTTTTGGGGCCGATCACAGGGATCAGCCTCGCCATGTTTGATCATCGCTTCGCTTCAGCTACATGGTCAGGCCAGTGGATAAAACTAGCTTAACCCTTCCCTTCGTCACGTCGATGCGCTCGCAGTCGTCCAAATTGATACCTGAGAGGGGTTCTTGGCCTGCTGCTTCCCATGCGTTCATGCCAGCCGTTGAAATTTCGGCTGAGTCATCGGCCTGGACGACCTCTACCTCATCTCCATCCCACTGTATTATGCATTGGTGCATCGTGGAGGGAATGCAGCAGTTTGCGTGGATCCAATCTCTTCCTAGCAGAACAGCATAAGTGCTCGTGCTATCGACGATGAAGAACGTTGTAGGGATAGTTTTCCTTCCTACGGTCAGATCCACGTTCAGAACTCCTTGTGCCTCAGACGCTTGGCCGTTGAAATCGCTCAATGTCACGTTGGTCTTGATTAGATCCGAGCTAGAGCGTCCCAGCCGACGTAGCATGGAGTACGGCATGATGTTGACTGCCGCTCCGGTATCCACCAGCATCTTATTTACAGGCCTCCCATCGATATATCCTCGCAAGTACAGGGCCTTCAGATGTCTGTAGCTCTTTTCTCGTGGCTTCTCAAAGATAACCGGCCGTGGGCCGCAGTCAAGTTGTGCCACGGGTACCTCGTCTAATCCTGGAGCACTGAACTCCGAAGGGAGGATGAACACCATGTTTGTACCAGCCGATGTTTCATCATCGGCTTTCTTTTGCTTGGGGCGCCACTCCATTTTCCGTGGACGACCCTCTTCATCCAGGGTCCGCTGAACTTTCGCAGCCAGATCAGGTCGTGCCTTCCTTAGAGTATGCAGGTATAACCTTTCGGCTTCCTCCAGGCCGCGCAATCGCTGAACCCTGCGCTTTTGTGAACGGCTGAGTCCGTCAGGGCACCACCTTGGACGGTGGTACCTGTCTTCTTCTTCTTCTTGTCCCTCGTCTTCTGAATCCTCAAGATCTGCCCAGCGAGGGGACTCGGCGCGTTTGCTCTGTGGCGGGAGAGGCCCTAAGCGCCTGAACACAGACACGTTGGCTGCCTCCTTCTTCTTCTGGTTGCATTCTGGGCAATTGCCGATTGTGGGCAGTCGGCTCATTCCTGAATCCCAGCAGTGTCTGAAGAAGGGGCAGTCCCAGTGCCTGGCGTTGTTATCTTGCTCCCTTGACTTTTCTGTGGCACGGCGCTCGTGCTCCTCCTCATCGCGATCGTGCTGACGATGTCTTCTGGCTTCTCTAGCCAGACGATCTCCTTCATCATCATCGGTGGTCCGTCGGCGTTGGTCATACTGACTCACATATTTGTTGAGGAGGTGATCAGAGAGGGGTCGCTGATATCTTATGTTCTTCACCTCTCCCTCTGTGACGTAGCGCTTGCCATCATGACGGAGCCGATCGCGTGGAGCGGCCTCCTCTGTGTCCTTGCTACGAGAGCAGCTGCCCTCGTCTCCATCTTTGCCAGAGTGGTTCCCAGGTCCTACCATGTTGATGCTGAACGAGGATCCTGGCTGGCAACCTTCAGGGTAAGTGCACTCCACCATATTAACGGCGGGAAAGGGCTGGGTGTCGACCTTCATGGCGTACTGGTTGAAAATTAGACGCCCTTTTTCTATCGCCGCTTGGATGTGCTGACGCCATACCCTGCAGTCGTTGGTGGCATGAGAGAGCGAATTGTGCCATTTGCAGTATGGCTTTCCGTTCAGCTCTTGCACCGTGGGGAACTTGAGACCTTCAGGAATCGTCAACTGTTTCTCCTTGAGCAGGAGGTCGAAGATTTGCTCAGTCTTGGTCACGTCAAAATCAAATCCCCTGGGTGGGCCTGGTGGCTTTACCCATTTGCAGGACACGGGGGTCCCTCCCCGAGTCCATTCAGCCACTGCTACCTCTTGGTCTCCCGCAGGAACTTCATCTTCCTCTGCATCGACCAGGACTACTGCACGCTTGAACTTGTCTTGGTACAGGTCCGGGTGGCGCTGTTCATATGCCGATAGTTTCTGAACCATGTGCGCCAGTGAGGGATAATCTGCTTGGGAGGCCATGTCCTTGAGCTGTGTTGCAAGGCCTGCTACTGCCAACTCGACTGCTTCTTTTTCAGTTATACGAACCGAATAACATCGGTTCCTAAGATTCCTGAAGCGCTGGATGTATTCTGTCACAGTTTCTCCGCGCTTCTGACGTAATTGTGCTAGATCGGCAATGCCAGACTCGGAAGCCTCTGAATGGTACTGCATATGGAACTGCTCTTCCAACTGCTTCCAAGTCCGGATGGAGTCCGGTGGCAACGAGGTGTACCACCCGAAAGCCGATCCCGTGAGGGACTGTGAGAAGAGCCTCACGCGTAGCTGATCCGACACTGAAGCCGGTCCTAGTTGCGCCAAATATCGGCCGACGTGCTCGATGGAGCTGGAGCCATCTGATCCACTGAATTTGGAGAAATCAGGGAGCCGATATTTGGGTGGTAGCGGGATCATCTCGTAGTCGTCGGGGTACGGCTTGGAATAGCCGATTGCCCTCCTTTTCGGCACCATGCCGAACTGGTCTCTCGATCGTCGTCGATCTGATCCGCTGTGCTGGCTGCAGGAGTTGAACTCTGAAGATTCGCCGGGGTGGCGTACTTAGCCAGCCATGCTTGCTTTTCCAGCTCTGAGCCAACTGCAGGAGCTGAGCTCTGGAGGTTCGTCGGGGTGGCGTACTTAGTTAGCCACGTCTGCTTCTCAAGCTCTGTCGCTGACGTTCCTCCTGTTTTCCCAGAAGTCCCTGATGTTGTGGCCTGGTTTGTGAGTGCCCAGTTGCCACAATCTGGCACATACGTGCACGCGTACCCGTGAGGGATCTCCTTAGGCGCCTCGGGCAAGAACTGGTAGTCACTAGGGTCACCACCAATCTTGTAGACGACGAATGCCGGTGTAGCCGGCACTTCTGGTGCTGCCAACGCATATGGCAGCGGTGGACGGGACTGGAGTGGCAACTCTCCTTGATGCGTCCCGAGAGCTGGTCCTGACGGCGAGTACTGGTGCCTCATGATCTCCTGGATCACGCGAAGAGCGACACGCTCCAACGTGTTGACCAGGTTTTCAGAGTGACGGTGTAGCGAGTGAGCCACCAAGTAGTTGATCTCCTGCCGCAGGGACCTGGTGCGTTCCTCCGACGGGGCAGAGAGGTCTATCCCATCGAGTGCACCTTGCGGTGAGAACCCCTTCCATCTGATGCCATGGGAACGGGTTCTCTGAAAAGAGCCGATGAGGTCGGCTTCGAGGGTGACTTTGATCTCGTCATACCTCTTCTTGAGCTCGTCGGGCAGCTCCTCGTAGGTGACTGGCGTGCCGTCCGCCATCTCAGATGTAGATGGCAATGTGGTTGATGTAGAAGATGGTCCCACCGGGCGTGCCAGAATGTGTTGACTGCCAAAACCCACCGGCGGGCAGCGACGGTCAACACTGTAGAGCCGGGAACAACCTAGAGCTGCGGCTGGCTGAGGTCCCTCCGAGCGACGGCCCGCAAAGCACTTCTGGTCACACACCCGATGCTGATGCAAGGGCGTGCCACCTGACCTATACCTGGTCAGGAAGGTGATGGAGATGCCTCGCTTAGTTTCCTGCATGGCATACACGTAAACATTAAATACGAGCCTCGATCGGCTCTCAGGTTATCCTGTGAATCGGCTCAAGGAGCCGATCCACCCATGATTCGTACGGGGTGCACGAATATATGGTGGTCCTGCTTGATCAAGATAAAGCTAATTAGATCTACGACGATTTAGGGTTTTCACCGCATAATCGGATCATCCTACTCCAGGTTGGGCCTCGCGGCCACGCACGGTGATCGTAAGCCGATCCTAAACAAGGCCTAAAAACCAACACGAAGTTGATCCCCGGAACATCCTGTTTAGGACTTGCGAACGACACCCTACGTGCCGCTGGATCCTCCCCCCCTTTGTAAGGCCTAACTATTGCAGATATTAAACTAATCCTTGTAGAACAAGGAGCAATCGTAACGGATCAGATCTACTAAATAATGATCAAGCGGGGTGCCGCCCCCACACCTAAGATAGGTGTGAGGGCGGCTAGATATGCAAGGGTTGCACTACGCTAGCATGTTACGCGAAGAACTATGCTAACCCTAACACATCTATGATAACTACGTTGCTCGCCATCAACAAGGCTTCAGTACGAGCAACGCATGAACAACGTGGAGCTTGTGCTGCCTAGATCGCAAGATGCGATCTAGGCAGCATGTCGCTTACCAGATAGAAACCCTCGAGACGAAGGAGTTGGCGATGCGCCGAGATTGATTTATTTGGTTGAACGTGTGTTGTTGTTTATTCCATAAACCCTAGATACATATTTATAGTCCAAGGGACTTTCTAATTCAGGTGTGCACCTAACCGTGCACGGGTAAAACTCTATTTTCTAATCTAAGATGCGATCTACTATAATTACAGATACAAGGGCAAACTAGCCCAAACTCAGCATAATAGGCCGATTCACGTAATTCTACCATGTATATTCTTCAAATCCATCTTGATCGCGGCCCACCCCTGACTCGGTCAAATTCTGGTGATAACAGGCTCTTCATAGCAGCAATATCAAGTCTCATGGGAGTTAATGGCACATCAGTAGAGTCAAGAGGAAGTTCTAGATGTGCTAAAATGCGTGATGCAATAATTCCTCCAAAAATAGGCCCCTTGTTAGACAAACGGCGAGCAATAAGAGAACCAAGATGATAAGGTGTCTCTCCAGTAAGTGCAGCAATTAAGAAAGCAAGATGGTAGCTAGAAATATTGCTAGTGTTCTCCCTACCAAGAATGCTAGTAGCAATGTAATAGGCAAAATACTTAATGGCGGGGAGTTGGATGTTTCTTATCTTGCCACGCTGAATGGTGCGGCAATCATCATTGGTGATCTCTCGATAGAGCTCCAACAAGGCCCTGGGGTTGTCCTCAATCCTCCTTGCTGTATGATACGTCTCCGACGTATCGATAATTTCTTATGTTCCATGCCACATTATTGATGATATCTACATGTTTTATGCATACTTTATGTCATATTTATGCATTTTCCGGCACTAACCTATTAACGAGATGCCGAAGAGCCAGTTGCTGTTTTCTGCTGTTTTTGGTTTCAGAAATCCTAGTAAGGAAATATTCTCGGAATTGGACGAAATCAACGCCCAGGGGCCTATTTTCACACGAAGCTTCCAGAAGACCGGAGGACTAACGAAGTGGGGCCACAAGGCGGCGCCACAGTAGGGCGGCGCGGCCCAAGCCCTGGCCGCGCCACCCTAGCGTGTGGGCCCCTCGTGACTCTCCCGACTCTGCCCTTCCGCCTACAAATAGCCTTCGTCGCGAAACCCCCAGTACCGAGAGCCACGATACGGAAAACCTACCAGAGACGCCGCCGCCGCCAATCCCATCTCGGGGGATTCAGGAGATCGCCTCCGGCACCCTGCCAGAGAGGGGATTCATCTCCCGGAGGACTCTACACTGCCATGGTCGCCTCCGGAGTGATGAGTGAGTAGTTCACCCCTGGACTATGGGTCCATAGCAGTAGCTAGATGGTTGTCTTCTCCTCATTATGCTTCATTGTCGGATCTTGTGAGCTGCCTAACATGATCAAGATCATCTATCTGTAATGCTATATGTTGTGTTTGTTGGGATCCGATGGATAGAGAATACTATGTTATGTTGATTATCAATCTATGTGTTGTTTATGATCTTGCATGCTCTTCGTTACTAGTAGATGCTTTGGCCAAGTTGATGCTTGTAACTCCAAGAGGGAGTATTTATGGTCGATAGTGGGTTCATGTCTCCGTGAATCTAGGGGAGTGACAGAAACCCCTAAGGTTATGGATGTGTTGTTGCCACTAGGGATAAAACATTGATGCTATGTCCGAGGATGTAGTTATTGATTACATTACGCACCATACTTAATGCAATTGTCTGTTGTTTGAAACTTAATACTGGAAGGGGTTCGGATGATAACCTGAAGGTGGACTTTTTAGGCATAGATGCATGCTGGATAGCGGTCTATGTACTTTGTCGTAATGCCTAATTAAATCTCACAATACTCATCATATCATGTATGTGCATGGTCATGCCCTCTCTATTTGTCAATTGCCCAACTGTAATTTGTTCACCCAACATGCTATTTATCTTATGGGAGAGACACCTCTAGTGAATTGTGGACCCCGGTCCATTCTTTTACATTGAATACAATCTACTGCAATACTTGTTCTACTGTTCTCTGCAAACAATCATCATCCATACTATACATCTAATCCTTTGTTACAGCAAGCCGGTGAGATTGACAACCTCACTGTTCCGTTGGGGCAAAGTACTTTGGTTGTGTTGTGCAGGTTCCACGTTGGCGCCGGAATCCCTGGTGTTGCGCCGCACTACATCTCGCCGCCATCAACCTTCAACGTGCTTCTTGACTCCTACTGGTTCGATAAACCTTGGTTTCTAACTGAGGGAAACTTACTGCTGTACGCATCACACCTTCCACTTGGGGTTCCCAACGGTCGCGTGCTGTACGCGTGTCAAGCTAAATTTCTGGTGCCGTTGCTGGGGAGATCAAGACACGCTGCAAGGGGAGTCTCCACATCGCAATCTCTTTACTTTGTTTTTGTCTTGCTTTATTTTATTTAGTACTTTGTTTGCTGCACTAAATCAAAATACAAAAAAATTAGTTGCTAGTTTTACTTTATTTACTGTCTTGTTTGCACTCTATATTAAAAACACAAAAAAAATTAGTTACTTGCATTTGCTTTACTTATTTCAACATGTTCCCTTTTAATTTCACTGTAAAAGATATACCTGTGGGACAAGGGTCTATAATTGGAAGAGATAATATAGAAGAATTTTTCACCCACATTAGTATGCATGAAGATCTTAAAGATATACCTCTTGCAAAAGCTGTCCCTACTTATGAAGATGCCTCTGTTTGTTTGGTACGCATGATGGAAGCTAGATTTATTAGTCTCAACCCCATGATACAACACATGTTTCTTACACTTTCTGATATGGAGAGGGGAGAGAAGAGAGATTTTGTTCTAAAGGTCTTAGTGCGAGAATTTGCGGATATAGCTAAAGAAGCTAGAAAAGTTTTTAGTAAGCATGATAGGCTTGGCATGATCACCGATTTTAAAAGAACACTTGAAAATATGGATATGGATAGAATTAAGTATACTAATAATGTTAATAATGGTGGGGAGAATAAAGCACCAATACCATGTAAGCTCCTAGCAATGCATGAGGCACTAGAAAATAACTATGCTTGGCTTGTTCCTGAAAATTTGTTTGATGAGAGTAGCAAGCCCAAGACTAATGAAAAGGGAGCTTCTGAAACTTATGTATCCAATATACTATGCATGGTTGAGAAAACTCCACATCCCTCTGTAGATGCACCATCTCTTGATAATACTTGATATACACTTTCTGCGCCTAGCTGAAAGGCGTTAAAGAAAAGCGGTTATGGGAGACAACCCATGTTTTTTCTACAGTACCTTTATTTTATATTTGAGTCTTGGAAGTTGTTACTACTGTAGCAACCTCTCCTTATCTTAGTTTTGTGCATTGTTGTGCCAAGTAAAGTCGTTGATAGTAAGGTTCATACTAGATTTGGATTACTGCGCAGAAACAGATTTCTTTGCTGTCACGAATCTGGGCCTAATTCTCTGTAGGTAACTCAGAAAATTATGCCAATTTACGTGAGTGATCCTCAGATATGTACGCAACTTTCATTAAATTTGAGCATTTTGATTTGAGCAAGTCTGGTGCCTCAATAAAATTCGTCTTTACGAACTGTTCTGTTTCGACAGATTCTGCCTTTTATTTCACATTGCCTGTTTTGCTATGCTTGATGGATTTTTCGATTCCATTGACTTTCAGTAGCTTTGTGCAATGTCCAGAAGTGTTAAGAATGATTATGTAACCTCTGAACATGTAAATTTTAATTGTGCACTAACCCTCTAATGAGTTGTTTTGAGTTTGGTGTGGAGGAAGTTTTCAAGGATCAAGAGAGGGAGATGATACAATATGATCAAGGAGAGTGAAAGCTCTAAGCTTGGGGATGCCCCGGTGGTTCACCCCTGCATATATCAAGAAGACTCAAGCGTCTAAGCTTGGGGATGCCCAAGGCATCCCCTTCTTCATCGACAACATTAGAAGGTTCCTCTAGTGAAACTATATTTTTATTCCATCACATCTTATGCACTTTGCTTGGAGCGTCAGTTTGTTTTTGTTTTTGTTTTGTTTGAATAAAATGGATCCTAGCATTCATTGTGTGGGGGAGAGACACACTCCGCTGTTGCATATGGACAAATATGTCCTTAGGCTTTACTCATAGTATTCATGGCGAAAGTTTCTTCTTCGTTAAATTGTTATATGGTTGGAATTGGAAAATGATACATGTAGTAATTGCTATAATGTCTTGGATAATGTGATACTTGGCAATTGTTGTGCTCATGTTTAAGCTCTTGCATCATATACTTTGCACCCATTAATGAAGAAATACATAGAGCTTGCTAAAATTTGGTTTGCATAATTGGTCTCTCTAAGGTCTAGATAATTTCTAGTATTGAGTTTGAACAACAAGGAAGACGGTGTAGAGTCTTATAATGTTTACAATGTGTCTTTTATGTGAGTTTTGCTGCACCGCTTCATCCTTGTGTTTGTTTCAAATAACCTTGCTAGCCTAAACCTTGTATCGAGAGGGAATACTTCTCATGCATCCAAATCCTTGAGCCAACCACTATGCCATTTGTGTCCACCATACCTACCTACTACATGGTATTTCTCCGCCATTCCAAAGTAAATTGCTTGAGTGCTACCTTTAAATTTCTATCCTTTACCTTTGCAATATATAGCTCATGGGACAAATAGCCTAAAAACTATTGTGGTATTGAATATGTACTTATGCACTTTATCTCTTATTAAGTTGCTTGTTGTGCGATAACCATGTTCCTGGGGACGCCATCAACTACTCTTTGTTGAATATCATGTGAGTTGCTATGCATGTTCGTCTTGTCTGAAGTAAGGGAGATTTACCACTAAAATGGTTAGAGCATGCATAATGTTAGAGAAGAACATTGGGCCGCTAACTAAAGCCATGATCCATGGTGGAAGTTTCAGTTTTGGACAAACATCCTCAATCTCATATGAGAAAATTAATTGTTACTACATGCTTATGCATAAAAGAGGAGTCCATTATCTGTTGTCTATGTTGTCCCGATATGGATGTCTAAGTTGAGAATAATCAATAGCGAGAAATCCGATGCGAGCTTTCTCCTTAGACCTTTGTACAGGCGGCATAGAGGTACCCCTTTGTGACACTTGGTTAAAACATGTGCATTGTGATGATAATCCAGGTAATCCGAGCTAATTAGGACAAGGTGCGGGCACTATTAGTATACTATGCATGAGGCTTGCAACTTGTAAGATATAATTTACATGACACATATGCTTTATTACTACCGTTGACAAAATTGTTTCTTGTTTTCAAAATCAAAGCTCTAGCACAAATATAGCAATCGATGCTTTCCTCTTTGAAGGACCTTTCTTTTACTTTTATTGTTGAGTCAGTTCACCTATTTCTCTCTACCTCAAGAAGCAAACACTTGTGTGAACTGTGCATTGATTCCTACATACTTGCATATTGCACTTGTTATATTACTTTATGTTGACAATATCCATGAGATATACATGTTATAAGTTGAAAGCAACCGCTGAAACTTAATCTTCCTTTGTGTTGCTTCAATACCTCTACTATGAATTATTGCTTTATGAGTTAACTCTTATGCAAGACTTATTGATGCTTGTCTTGAAGTACTATTCATGAAAAGTCTTTGCTATATGATTCGTTTGTTTACTCA
This sequence comes from Lolium perenne, assembly GCF_019359855.2. NCBI lineage: Eukaryota > Viridiplantae > Streptophyta > Magnoliopsida > Poales > Poaceae > Lolium > Lolium perenne. Next base: position 184,450,180 of record NC_067246.2, on the reverse strand, counting down.
TGTCATTTACATTGTTTGGATCACTGCATTCATTACATATGCTTACAATAGTATGATCAAGGTTATGATGGCATGTCACTCCAGAAATTATCTTTGTTATCGTTTACCTGCTCGGGACGAGCAGAAACTAAGCTTGGGGATGCTGATACGTCTCCGACGTATCGATAATTTCTTATGTTCCATGCCACATTATTGATGATATCTACATGTTTTATGCATACTTTATGTCATATTGATACGTCTCCGACGTATCGATAATTTCTTGTGTTCCATGCCACATTATTGATGATATCTACATGTTTTATGCACACTTTATGTCATATTCGTGCATTTTCTGGAACTAACCTATTAACAAGATGCCGAAGTGCCAGTTGCTGTTTTCTGCTGTTTTTGGTTTCAGAAATCCTAGTAAAGAAATATTCTCGGAATTGGATGAAATCAACGCCCAGGGTCCTATTTTGCCACGAAGCTTCCAGAAGACCGAAGAGGAGACGAAGTGGGGCCACGAGGCGGCCACACCATAGGGCGGCGCGGCCTGGCCCTTGGCCGCGCCGACCTGTAGTGTGGGGCCCTCGTGTGGCCTCTTGACCTGCCCTTCCGCCTACTTAAAGCCTCCGTCACGAAACCCCCAGTACCGAGAGCCACGATACGGAAAACCTTACTGAGACGCCGCCGCCGCCAATCCCATCTCGGGGGATTCAGGAGATCGCCTCCGGCACCCTGCCGGAGAGGGGAATCATCTCCCGGAGGACTCTACGCCGCCATGGTCGCCTCCGGAGTGATGTGTGAGTAGTCTACCCCTGGACTATGGGTCCATAGCAGTAGCTAGATGGTTGTCTTCTCCCCATTGTGCTTAATTGTCGGATCTTGTGAGCTGCCTAACATGATCAAGATCATCTATCTGTAATTATATATGTTGCGTTTGTTGGGATCCGATGAATAGAGAATACTTGTTATGTTGATTATCAAAGTTATGTCTATGTGTTGTTTATGATCTTGCATGCTCTCCGTTACTAGTAGATGCTCTGGCCAAGTAGATGCTTGTAACTCCAAGAGGGAGTATTTATGCTTGATAGTGGGTTCATGTCTCCGTGAATCTGGGGAAGTGACAGAAATCTCTAAGATTATGGATGTGCTGTTGCCACTAGGGATAAAACATTGGTGCTATGTTCGAGGATATAGTTACTGATTACATTACGCGCAATACTTAATGCAATTGTCTGTTGTTAGCAACTTAATACTGGAGGGGGTTCGGATGATAACCTGAAGGTGGACTTTTTAGGCATAGATGCATGCTGGATAGCGGTCTATGTACTTTGTCGTAATGCCCAATTAAATCTCACAATACTCATCATAATATGTATGTGCATGGTCATGCCCTCTTTATTTGTCAATTGCCCAACTGTAATTTGTTCACCCAACATGCTGTTTATCTTATGGGAGAGACACCTCTAGTGAACTGTGGACCCCGGTCCAATTCTCTATACTGAAATACAATCTGCTGCAATCTTGTTCTCGTTTTCTGCAAACAATCATCATCCACACTATACATCTAATCCTTTGTTACAGCAAGCCGGTGAGATTGACAACCTCGCTGTTTCGTTGGGGCAAAGTACTTTGGTTGTGTTGTGCAGGTTCCACGTTGGCGCCGGAATCTCTGGTGTTGCGCCGCACTACATCCCGCCGCCATCAACCTTCAACGTGCTTCTTGGCTCCTACTGGTTCGATAAACCTTGGTTTCATACTGAGGGAAAACTTGCCGCTGTACGCATCACACCTTCCTCTTGGGGTTCCCAACGGACGCGTGCTGTACGCGTATCACATATTTATGCATTTTCCGGCACTAACCTATTAACGAGATGCCGAAGAGCCAGTTGCTGTTTTCTGCTGTTTTTGGTTTCAGAAATCCTAGTAAGGAAATATTCTCGGAATTGGACGAAATCAACGCCCAGGGGCCTATTTTCACACGAAGCTTCCACAAGACCGGAGGACTAACGAAGTGGGGCCACGAGGCAGCGCCACAGTAGGGCGGCGCGGCCCAAGCCCTGGCCGTGCCACCCTAGCATGTGGGCCCCTCGTGACTCTCCCGACTCTGCCCTTCCGCCTACAAATAGCCTTCATCGCGAAACCCCCAGTACCGAGAGCCACGATACGGAAAACCTACCAGAGACGCAGCCGCCGCCAATCCCATCTCGGGGAATTCAGGAGATCGATCGGACACCTTTGCCCTATCAGATCGCCTCCGGCACCCTGCCGGAGAGGGGATTCATCTCCCGGAGGACTCTACACCGCCATGGTCGCCTCCGGAGTGATGAGTGAGTAGTTCACCCCTGGACTATGGGTCCATAGCAGTAGCTAGATGGTTGTCTTCTCCTCATTATGCTTCATTGTCGGATCTTGTGAGCTGCCTAACATGATCAAGATCATCTATATGTAATGCTATATGTTGTGTTTGTTGGGATCCGATGGATAGAGAATACTATGTTATGTTGATTATCAATCTATGTGTTGTTTATGATCTTGCATGCTCTCCGTTACTAGTAGATGCTTTGGCCAAGTTGATGCTTGTAACTCCAAGAGGGAGTATTTATGGTCGATAGTGGGTTCATGTCTCCGTGAATCTGGGGGAGTGACAGAAACCCCTAAGGTTATGGATGTGTTGTTGCCACTAGGGATAAAACATTGATGCTATGTCCGAGGATGTAGTTATTGATTACATTACGCACCATACTTAATACAATTGTCTGTTGTTTGCAACTTAATACTGGAAGGGGTTCGGATGATAACCTGAAGGTGGACTTTTTAGGCATAGATGCATGCTGGATAGCGGTCTATGTACTTTGTCGTAATGCCCAATTAAATCTCACAATACTCATCATATCATGTATGTGCATGGTCATGCCCTCTCTATTTGTCAATTGCCCAACTGTAATTTGTTCACCCAACATGCTATTTATCTTATGGGAGAGACACCTCTAGTGAACTGTGGACCCCAGTCCATTCTTTTACATCGAATACAATCTACTGCAATACTTGTTCTACTGTTCTCTGCAAACAATCATCATCCACACTATACATCTAATCCTTTGTTACAGCAAGCCGGTGAGATTGACAACCTCACTGTTTCGTTGGGGCAAAGTACTTTGGTTGTGTTGTGCAGGTTCCACGTTGGCGCCGGAATCCCTGGTGTTGCGCCGCACTACATCTCGCCGCCATCAACCTTCAACGTGCTTCTTGACTCCTACTGGTTCGATAAACCTTGGTTTCTAACTGAGGGAAACTTACTGCTGTACGCATCACACCTTCCACTTGGGGTTCCCAACGGTCGCGTGTTGTACGCGTGTCACTGTACCTACAGGGGCAATACCCAATGCAACACAAAATTCTTCCAATTGCATAGTAATAGGATTACCATAGATCTTGAATGCAACTGTCGGGCGATAGTGCTTGTTGTTGAACTTGAAGCTCTCAACAAAGATTTTGGTGAGCATGAAGTATTGCTCCCTTTCATCTCCCATATAGGCGGTTAAGCCCGCCTTATTAACGAGGGTCAAAAATCATCCAGCAACCCTGCATTACTCAAAAAGTCATAACATGGGAAAGATGAAGCGTTAGGGACTCCATTGTCTTCTTCGGGCTCGAAGCTTGGCGCGATGACATCCTCATTGTAGGATCGCCTGAATCGGGTGGCGGTCCTAGAGGGCCTTCCGGTGCTTGTCGTCTCTCTCTCAAACACTTCTCCAAAGTTAAAATTATCCATCTTCCTTTTCTGAAATTTTTCAACAAACATTATAAAATTTGATTTGGTGACATATAATTGAGGGGAACTACTATAGGAACTTGCTAGGGTACTAATCATGCATCAAAACTAGTTTATACATCTTAGAACAAGCATGCAAGCTCACTAAACATGTTACCTACAGCAGCAAAATATTCAAGATATACTCAACCAAACAAAATTATACTTGGATAATCGGAGGAGTCACATACCGGAGAGCAAATGTGCCAAATTTCAGACAGAAATCTGGGCTGAGCAAAGAGATCGAGAAATCTTGAGCTCTTGAGCAGAAACACGAGTGAGAGAAAGTTGGTGCTGGTTTTTTCGGGAGAGAGAAGAGTGTGGGAGGAAGAGATGAAGAAGTGGGGCAAGGGGGAGCTCACACACCAGGGTGGCGCGCCCCCCTTCCAGGCCGCGCTGGCCTGTGGGGTGCCACCCTGGGGTGCCCCACTGGTCATCCCCAAGTGCTCCCAGGTGCGTCTTCGAAAAATAGAACCAACGGTATAATTTTTGTGAATTTTTGAAAACTTTGAAAAATGCACATTTCTGGGTATTAAATTTATTATTACTGGACAGAAAAAGATTTTGAAATCTCTAATTAACTAAAGAACTTTGCAAAACAAAAGTGCTACATCAAGTAAAACAAGTGGAGGAAGAAAGAGATGTTGTTTACCTCCTCTATGCATATAAAAAGTATTTGTTAACAAGGTTGATCAAGTCTTGCCACCAAATAAATTTTACATAGCATAAGAAGAAATAAACCTCAAATCAATCATGTTACCTTGAATTGTATTGATATGGATCCAATCATAAGATTTTGATATCCTTCTTTAGGCTCATATATAGGACAATCCATAGTTCCAACTTTGATAGTTCTCACGTTAGAAATAGTATTAACTCCACATACTTTATCAATCCTCTTGGGGAAATAGACGGTATGCTCCTTGTCATCAACATTGAAAGTAACTTTTCCTTTATTGCAATCAATAACAGCCCCTGCGGTGTTAAGAAAAGGTCTCCCAAGAATAATAGACATATTATCATCTTCAGGCATTTCCAATACAACAAAATCAGTTAATATCAAGCAGTTATTAGTAACTTGAACAGGAACATCCTCACATATACCAACAGGAATAGAAGTAGATTTATCAGCCATTTGCAAAGATATATCAGTAGGTATCAACTTGTCTAAATAAAGTCTCTTATAAAGAGAAAAAGGCATAACACTAACACCGGCTCCCAAATCACATAGAGCAGTTCTAACATAATTATTCTTAATAGAACAAGGAATAGTAGGTATACCTGGGTCGCCCAACTTCTTTGGAACTTTGCCATTGAAAGAGTAATTAGCAAGCATAGTGGAAATCTCCTCATTAGGAATTTTCCTTCTGTTAGTGATAATATCTTTCATATACTTTGAATAAGGAGGCAATTTAATAGCATCAGTCAAAGGTATTTGCAAGAATAAAGGTTTCATCCAATCACAAAATTTATTATAGTGTTCTTCTTCCTTTGATTTTAGTTTCTTAGCAGGAAAAGGCATTTGCTTTTGCACCCAAGGTTCCCTTTCATTACCATGTTTCTTAGCAATAAAATCTTCTTTAGTATACTTTTTATTTTTAGCATGCTTTTCAGGTTCATCCTCAACCTCTTCTTTATCAGAAGCATCATTCTTATCATTATTATTATCATTATCATGTTCATTACCACTTTCAGTTTCAGCATCGGAAATAGAAATACTATTAGGATCATTAACAGGTTCAGAGGATTCTACTACATTTTTATGTTTCTTCTTCTTTTTCATAGAAGGGGCACTAGTTTCAATTCGTTGAGAATCTTGTTCAACTCTTTTGGGATGCCCTTCAGGATATAGAGGATCCTGGGTAGAGACACCGCCTCTAGTTGTTACTTCATAAGCATGTTTCTCTTTAGAATTATTTTTTAAAAAGTCATTTTGCACTTTAGTGAGTTGATCAATTTGAGTTTGAACCATTTGAAAATGTTTAACAAGCATCTTAACATCATTGGAGGTTCTCTCCACAATATCATGCAAATTGCTAATAGCTTGAGAATTTTCCATTAGATGATTCTCTACTCTCATATTAAAATTTTCTTGCTTAACAATATAATTATCAAACTCATCTAAGCATTGAGCAGGAGGTTTTGAATACGGAATATCTTCCCTAGTAAAGCGTTGAAGGGAGTTTACCTCAATCATGGATGAAGGGGGAATTATCTCGCATAAATCTTCTATGGGAGGTAGATTCTTCACATCTTCGGATTTAATACCTTTATCCTTAAGAGACTTCTTGGCTTCCCTCATATCTTCATCATTCAATTTAATTAAACCCCTCTTCTTCAATATTGGCGTCGGAGTTGGTTCAGGTGTAGTCCAATCATCATGATTACGGCCTATTTTAGCCAATAATTCTTCAGCTTCATCTGGAGTTCTTTTCCTGAAAACACAACCAGCACAACTATCCAAATATGCTCTAGACTCAATGGTTAGTCCACTATAGAATATATCAAGTAAATCATGCTTTTCCAAATCATGTCTAGGTCGAGCCCTGATAAGAGAGCAAAATCTTGCCCATGCTTCTGGCAATTTCTCTCCATCTTCCTGGTCAAAGCTATAAATTTTCTGTAAAGCAGCATGTTGAGCACTAGCGGGAAAGTATTTCCGAAAGAAAACATAAGGCAAATCACCGGGACTTTTAATAGAACCAGGAGGCAAATTATTATACCAAGTTTTAGCATCATCCTTTAATGAGAAAGGAAAATTTTTAGCAACGAAATAAGTACGCATCTTGACATCATCAGAAAACAAGCTACTCATAGAAGAAAGTTCATTCATGTGTTCTACAGCACTTTCTTTTTCAGTACCACAAAAGGGTGTTTTCTCAACAATAGCTATATGAGATAGATCAAGAGAAAAATCATAATCTTTATCCTTAATGCATATAGGAGATGTGGCAAATTTAGGATCAGGAGATAGCTTATGTCCTACAGTATATTGTGCGAGAAACTTTTTAATTTTTCTTGCATCAGTAATACCATTGCATTTATCAATAAAATCATCATTAAGCTCCACATAATCCTCATTAGGATCATCACTAGAATAATCAAGTTCAGGTGAATTAACAGGTGTAGCAGCATTAGGACTTTCAGTATTTTCAATTTGTCTAGACCTAGCAATTGTAGCATCTAGAAAAGATCCCAATGAACCACTATCATCAAGCACAGCAGAAACATTATCAATATTATGAGAGTTTTCAGATTCAGCAGAAGTACCAGCAAGTGAAGCTTGCGGCGGTGAAACAAGTTGACTTATCACAGATGGTGAATCAAGAGTAGCAGAGGTACTCAGAGTTGTACCTTTTCTTGTAGTGGATGGTAATATGGCGACTTTAGGATCGCAAGATTTACCCATGATGGAGAATTTGCAGCGAACAATATCAATCCAAGTGAACTTCCAAATAAAGCTATGCTCCCCGGCAACGGCGCTAGAAAACAGTCTTGATAACCCACAAGTATAGGGGATCGCAATAGTCTTCGCGGGAAGTAAAACCCAATTTATTGATTCGACACAAGGGGAGACAAAGAATACTTGAAAGCCTTAACAGCGGAGTTGTCAATTCAGCTGCACCTGGAAACAGACTTGCTCACAAGAGTTTATCAGTAGTAACAGTTTTATAGCAGTAGCAGTAGTGAAATAACAGCAGCAAAGTAACACAGACAGCAGTAGTGATTTTAGTAAACAGCAGGATTAAAATACTGTAGGCACAGGGATGGATGATGGGTGTTGCATGGATGAGAGAAACTCATGTAACAATCAAAGTAGGGCATTTGCAGATAATAATAAAACGGTGTCCAAGTACAAAGCAATCCATAGGCATGTGTTCCATATATAGTCGTACGTGCTCGCAATGAGAAACTTGCACAACATCTTTTGTCCTACCAGCCGGTGGCAGCCGGGCCTCTAGGGAATCTACTGGATATTAAGGTACTCCTTTTAATAGAGTACCGGAGCAAAGCATTAACACTCCGTGAACACATGTGATCCTCACATCACTGCCATCCCCTCCGGTTGTCCCGATTTCTATCACTTCGGGGCCTTTGGTTCCGGACAGCGACATGTGTATACAACTTGCAGGTAAGATCATAAAACAATGCATATCATGATGAAATAATAACATGTTCAGATCTGAGATTGTAATAACCCAGAACATAGGAACAACGAAGGGTAGATTTAGAAATGGGATGTGCATTTCATCGCAAAACGGGGGAAATTTTCACGCCTTATTGCAACTAAACCTAAGAGGGATCGAGGTTCTCTCTCATTTTGCACTTAGGGTTAGGCAATGTGAGTTAGGGAAATTTCGACATGATCTCTTTTGTATCTTGCTTGATTTGGGGAATTGATTTCATTTGACAAGTGTCAATACATTTAACAATAAGTATTGAACAAAATGAAAATGGAATTCATAATTTAAAAACACAACTCATGAATTCAAATCACTTTGAATTTCAAAGTGAATCACAAATACAATATTTATTCCAGAATATAAATGTCACATAATCACAAGCTCATAAACAAAAACTTGGGCTTTATTGATAACAACACAGATTACAAAGTCTTTACAATATTCTTGATACAAGAATTGATAAATAAGAAACAGAAATGAAAATGAAGATTACAAGTTTATTCCTAAACTAAAACCTAGACTAAATGGCTTGGAGAGTATCTTCTGGCCATGTCCATCTTCACAAACCTGCAATAATAAAGCACCAACACTAGCCAGAATATAAGTGTTAGCTCAAGATTCAGTTTAGACAGTTAGCAAGTGACACAATATTCAGTTTGGACAGAACCAAGTCACAGCACACTTGTGCTTGTCCAAAACCAGGGACAGCACAAGATAAGGGCAGCAGCAGACCAAACCTGAGCACACACCAGGGCTCAAGTTTCAGCATATGAGAGCACACAGCTCAAGTGTGCTGGGCAGCAACAGCAAGGCCATGCAAAAGCATAGTCACCAAGCATGCCAGGCTTGTGTGTCAATGCAGGGAGAGAAGTAGGGATCATATAAAAGGAGCACAAACCCTAAAACCAGTGACCAGTCGACCAGATAAGATCACCAGGTAGGGGGGAAGCAAAAACAAGCATAGTTCATCTGTTCTTGAGCAAGAACAGAACCAACACACACAACCATTCAAGCCACCAGAGATCATGGTGACCTAGAAGATCATCCAAGCTCTGGAGGTGAAGGGCTGTGAACAAACCCAAGTCTGCATCAACAAAGCATTACTTTCTAGGAGCTGGAACAAGGTATACCTAGTTCCTGGAAAAGATCCAATGGATCTAATCCATCATATGCATAAGCATGGGATGAGCAGATGCTCATATGGGTAGATCATCACTTGGTTTTCACCAAGGATTACTGCCAGTCAAAAGCTACTAAGACAGAAACCATCCAGATACAGATCATGTGCACAGAGGCTAGAAAGCATGCACAGATGCACACTAGCAAGATCACATGCACAGATAGCACCAGTAGATAGCATAGATTAGCAGCTAAGACTACACAGAAGATCCTAAGCAAGCAACCATCAGAAACCCTAGATTTCTTCACAGGCAAGCATATTGGCATTCATACTTACTATGATCCCCTAATATGCAAGCAAAGTTGAGTAGCCAACAAGATCCAACCAATCATGTGAGCAACCAGTCAGTAGCAAGGCTACTGAGGTCACATCACACTTAGCACCAATTAACAGAAAGCCAAATAGATCACATCACTATCCAGAAATGGATTCAGATTTTAATTGCTTGTAAAAGAATCATGAACAGCAAACTCATATACAAGCAAGACATTTAAATCATCACTGCATAAGCAGTTCATCATAATTAAGTAATCCAAGCATGAATTTATCACAGATCCATGCTAAGCATGACAGCAGCATACTGTTAAGCAATACAACTTAATTCATAGCCACTAGAGCAAGTCTAGATAGCTAGAAATAAGCAACAGTACAAGTAAGCAACAGCACAGGGATGCTTGCGCATCAGCATCACCAGATAAGTGAATCATATAGCCACAGTGTTAGCCAGTAAACAATCACTGACAATCAATTGATCAAATTAACCAATCATAGCAAGCCAAGCTACACAGAGAGATTAGCCAACAAGCAAGAAATGATCCAATGGATCATTGGCTTGCATAAGAAGTGCTGAATCATATCACAGGCACCTCTGGCACACACACAAGTGTCACAGATGCAACACAAGTACACCTAGACAAGCAAGCATGATAAACCAGTAAGCATAGCAAGCCCATAAGCATGAACAGCAGGGTATATCAAGCCATAAGCAAGCACAAAGATAGCATGATAAGTGTAGAGCATGCTAGGAGTAGCGAGAAAAGCAAGCATAGCATGAACGACAAGCAAAGCATCATGTGCCAGAACCAAGAAAAGCTAAATGGCCCATGAGCTTGCAAACAACTCACACACAGGCAGCTTGCGCAGCCATAGCATGGCTCTAGATGATCACAGACCACCAGAGAGCATCGTAGTATGAGGAGGAAGAAGAACAGTGGCAAGGGAGGCGCACGTAAGAGTAGGAGGAGGAGCAGAGGACCTTACCGCGCTACTGAGGCAGAAGCTATGGCATGGCGAGGCAGTGCCCGCGCGGCCATAGCAGCTGCAAAGCCAGGGAAGTCGCCGGCGTTACGCCGACGAACACCACCACAGCAGCACAGCACGGAGACGACGGCACAGGCGCTGCGAGCAGCACCCGCGCCAGGTCGGTCTCGGAGGCACACACATCGACGGCGTGGGCGAGAGCTCGTCGGAGCTTCACAATCGCCCGAGGCGATTCGCTAGGAGATCCAGATCGATGGCGATCCGCCAGGAGAGGACGAGAGGGGAAAAACGGCGCGGACAGATCGATAGATCTGCTCGCGGCGGTTCCGAATCGATAGGTGGCTACGGCGGAGAAACTCGGCGATGGCCGGAGCAGGGCGGCGGCCATGGCGGCGACGCCATCGCCACGGGGTCGCCAGAGGCTAGGGTTAGATCGAGTGAGGAGAGGGCCGAGTGCGAGTGAGTGAGGTGGGCCGCTTCGGCGCCACCGAACCCAAAAGGGGGCCAGCCTATTTGGGCCGTCCCTGGGTTTGAGTTATTGGGCTGGGCCCAATATGAGTCCAGGGGGTATTTTGGTCTTTTTACATTTAATAAAAGACCAAAACTTTACCAAATTTTAATAAATCATAAACAACTTTAAAAATCCAATAAAAATTGGATTTATGAATGAAAAATAAATCTTAACAAGAATAAAATATGAAATGGAATTTATGAAACAAATTCAAAATGATGAATTTTCAGAATTTAAATAATAACTTGGAATTTAAAATTATTATTTCCTTGTAATTAAAATTCAAGGAAAAATCTCAAATAAGTTCAAATACTTATTTTCAAATATTTCAAAATGAAATTCTATTATTCCAAGTCATTTCTTTTAAAAGGGGGATTTTACCCAGAAAAATCCTATATTCCTTTTTATTCCAAAAACTATAGAGATAACTCTATAATTTCAAATTATTTTTGGAATGACTAAGGTAATTATCAAGTAAAATCATTTTACTTTAAATTGTTGTACTTTGTGTGAATTACAATGATTAATACTTTTAAATTAATTGTAAATTACCGTCAAAGACATAAATCTTAAATACAACCCTAAATTGTAATAACTCATTGGGATAAAGGGATTCAACATAAAATAATCCATCCATGATTGCATTATTTGGATTTTCATAACATTGTCCTTACCGGACAATGATGCTTCTTACAGAACCCGAGGTCCAGGTTCCATCAACTGCATTGAACTGCACTATCTCGCAGTCCACAGGCAAGTTCACCCTTGCTCATGTCAACTTGATTATTTTCTACTACTTTAATGCAAAGCTATATACTTATCATTCCTGCATCACGAATGAAATGTTATTTTCCAACTATGAATATGACTATGTGGCTGGCAATGGAACTATGGTATGTGTTGATATGGTGGAGGTTCCATTGCAATGGGTTATATCACCCTAGGATTAATTACCAATGCCGTCCAGTGATTCTAGTGAAGGAGATATGCCCTAGAGGCAATAATAAAGTGGTTATTATTTATATCTTTATGTTTATGATAAATGTTTATATATCATGCTAGAATTGTATTAACCGAAACATTAGTACATGTGTGATATGTAGACAAACAAGAAGTCCCTAGTATGCCTCTTAAACTAGCTTGTTGATTAATGGATGATTAGTTTCATAATCATGAACATTGGATGTTATTAATAACAAGGTTATGTCATTGTGTGAATGATGTAATGGACACACCCAATTAAGCGTAGCATAAGATCTCGTCATTAAGTTATTTGCTATAAGCTTTCGATACATAGTTACCTAGTCCTTATGACCATGAGATCATGTAAATCACTTATACCGGAAAGGTACTTTGATTACACCAAACACCACTGCGTAAATGGGTGGCTATAAAGGTGGGATTAAGTATCCGGAAAGTATGAGTTGAGGCATATGGATCAACAGTGGGATTTGTCCATCCCGATGACGGATAGATATACTCTGGGCCCTCTCGGTGGAATGTCGTCTAATGTCTTGCAAGCATATGAATGAGTTCATAAGAGACCACATACCACGGTACGAGTAAAGAGTACTTGTCAGGAGACGAGGTTGAACAAGGTATAGAGTGATACCGAAGATCAAACCTCGGACAAGTAAAATATCGCGAGACAAAGGGAATTGGTAATGTATGTGAATGGTTCATTCGATCACTAAAGTCATCGTTGAATATGTGGGAGCCATTATGGATCTCCGGATCCCGCTAAGGTTATTGGTCGGAGTGAGTACTCAACCATGTCCACATAGTTCTCGAACCGTAGGGTGACACACTTAAAGTTGGATGTTGAAATGGTAGTACTTGAATTATGGAATGGAGTTCGAATATTTGTTCGGAGTCCCGGATGAGATCCCGGACATCACGAGGAGTTCCGGAATGGTCCGGAGAATAAGATTCATATATAGGATGTCATTTTATGTGAAATAAAATGTCGCGGAAGGTTCTATGGAAGGTTCTAGAAGGTTCTAGAAAAGTCCGGAAGAAACCACCAAGGAAGGTGGAGTCCACAAGGGACTCCACCTCCATGGCCGGCCAGCCCTAGTGGGGGTGGAGTCCCAAGTGGACTCCACCATAGGGGGCCGGCCACCCCCCACATGGGAGGTGGGAATCCCACCTTTGGGTGGGAGTCCTAGTTGGGCTAGGTTTCCCCCCTCCTATGGAAGGTTTTGGTTTCGGGTCTTATTCGAAGATTTGGACACCAACACTTGGGATCCACCTATATAATGAGGGGCCAAGGGAGGGGGCCGGCCACCCCAAGACCATAGCTTGGCCGCCCCCCTTGAGTGGCCGGCCACCCCCTCCCAAACCCTAGCTTTGCTCTTCCACTTCATATTGCCCGCGTAGCTTAGCGAAGCTCCGCCGGACTTCTACACCGCCACCGACACCACGCCGTTGTGCTGTCGGATTCAAGAGGAGCTACTACTTCCGCTGCCCGCTGGAACGGGGAGGTGGACGTCGTCTTCATCAACAACCAAACGTGTGACCGAGTACGGAGGTGCTGCCCGTTCGTGGCGCCGGAACCGATCGTGATCAAGATCTTCTACGCGCTTTTGCAAGCGGCAAGTGATCGTCTACCGCAGCAACAAGAGCCTCATCTTGTAGGCTTTGGAATCTCTTCAAGGGTGAGACTCGATACCCCCTCGTTGCTACCGTCTTCTAGATTGCATCTTGGCTTGGATTGCGTGTTCGCGGTAGGAAAATTTTTGTTTTCTATGCAACGTTGTCCTACAGTGGTATCAGAGCCGTGTCTATGCATAGATGGTTGCACGAGTAGAACACAATGGTTTGTGGGCATTGATGCTCTTGTTATCTTTAGTTTGAGTACTTTGCATCTTTATGGCATAGTGGGATGAAGCGGCTCGGACTAACTTTACATGACCGCGTTCATGAGACTTGTTCCTCGTTCGACATGCAACTTGTATTGCATAAGAGGCTTTGCGGGTGTCTGTCTCTCCTACTATAGTAAAGATTCAATTTACTCTTCTATTGACAACATTAGTATCAACGTTGTGGTTCATGTTCGTAGGTAGATTAGATCTATATCGAAAACCCTAAACCACGTAAAATATGCAAACCAAATTAGAGAGCGTCTAACTTGTTTTTGCAGGGTTTGGTGATGTGATATGGCCATAATGTGATGATGAATATGTATGAGATGATCATTATTGTATTGTGGCAACCGGCAGGAGCCTTATGGTTGTCTTTAAATTTCATGTTGAGTAGTATTTCAAAGTAGTTGTAATAGTTGCTACATGGAGGACAATCATGAAGACGGTGCCATTGACCTTGGTGCTTCGCCGACGATGATGGAGATCATGCCCGAAGATGATGGAGATCATGTCCGTGCTTTGGAGATGAAGATCAAAGGCGCAAAGACAAAAGGGCCATATCATATCACATATGAACTGCATGTGATGTTAATCCTTTTATGCATCTTATTTTGCTTAGATCGCGACGGTAGCATTATAAGATGATCCCTCACTAAAATCTCAAGATAATAAAGTGTTCATCCTTAGTAGCACCGTTATCAAGTCTTATCGTTTCGAAGCATCTCGTGATGATCGGATGTGATAGATTCGATAAGTACATACAACAGGTGCAAGACAGTTTTGCACATGCGGATACTAAGGTGGCCTTGACGAGCCTAGCATGTACAGACATGGTCTCGGAACACGTGATACCGAAAGGTAGAGCATGAATCATATGGTTGATATGATGAACACTTTGAGTGTTCGCCATTGAAATCACACCTTTTCTCGTGATGATCGGGTTTAGGTGCGGTGGATTTGGTTCGTGTGATCACTAAGACAATGCGAGGGATATTGTTTTGAGTGGGAGTTCACTTAGGTTTTTAATTATGTTAAATTAAAATTTGAACTCAATTTGTCATAAACTTAGTCTAAACTATTGCAAATATATGTTGTAGAGATGGCGTCCCCAATCAATTTTAATCAGTTCCTAGAGAAAGAAAAACTTAAGAGCAACGGTAGCAACTTCACCGACTGGTTCCGTCATGTGAGGATCTTCCTCTCTGGCGGAAATCTGCAATTTGTGCTTGATGCACCGCTAGGTGACCCTCCTGCAGAAGATGAATCCGATGAAGTAAAAGCTGTTTACGCGACTCGGAAAACTCGGTACTCTCAAGTTCAGTGTGCCATCCTGTGCAGTCTGGAATCCGATCTTCAAAAACGTTTTGAGCACCATGATCCTCATGAGTTGATGAATGAGCTGAAAGCTATATTCGAGACTCATGCGGCAGTGGAATGCTATGAAGCATCGAAACATTTCTTCACTGTATGATGGAAGAAGGCAGCTCCGTTAGTGAGCACATGCTCGCCATGACCGGGCATGCGAAGAAACTCGATGACTTGGGAATAGTGATTCCTAACAGATCGGGATTAATCGTGTCCTTCAATCACGCCACCAAGTTACAAGAACTTTGTGATGAACTACAAAATGCAGTAACATGAACAAGGAGTTACCTGAACTCTTTGGCATGCTAAAAGCTGCTGAGATTGAGATCAAGAAAGAGCACCAAGTGTTGATGGTCAACAAGACCACCAGTTTCAAGAAACAGGGCAAGTCTAAGGGAAAATTCAAGAAGGGTGGCAAGAAAGCTGCCACGCCTCCTATGAAACCTAAGAACGGCCCTAAGCCTGATGCCGAGTGCTATTACTGCAAGGAGAAGGGACACTGGAAGCGTAATTGCTCCAAGTATCTGGCTGATCTGAAGAGCGGCCTTGTCAAGAAGAAGAAAGAAGGTATATCTGATATACATGTTATAGATGTTTATCTCACTAGTTCTCGTTCTAGTACCTGGGTATTTGATACTGGTTCGGTTGCTCATATTTGTAACTCGAAACAGAACTAAAGAATAAACGACAACTGCTGAAAGATGAAGTGACGATGCGCGTTGGAAATGGATCCAAGGTCAATGTGATCGCAGATCGGCACACTTCCTCTACATCTACCTTCGGGATTAGTTTTAAGCCTAAATAATTGCTATTATGTACTGCGTTGAGCATGAACATTATATCTGGATCTTGTTTAATGCAAGACGGTTATTCATTCAAGTCTGAGAATAATGGTTGTTCTATTTTTATGACTAATATCTTCTATGGTCGAGCACCACAAAAGAATGGCTTATTTCTCGTAGGTCTCGATCGTAGTGATACGCATATACATAACATTGATGCTAAGCGAATTAAACTTAATGATAATTCTACTTATATGTGGCACTGTCGTCTTGGTCATATTGGAGTGAAACGCATGAAGTAACTCCATCTTGATGGATTACTTGAATCACTTGACTTTGAGTCACTTGATAGATGCGAAGCATGTCTAATGGGAAAAATGACAAAGACTCCATTTTCTGGTATGATGGAGCGAGCTACTGACTTATTGGAAATCATACATACCGATGTATGTGGACCAATGAGCGTAGCATCGCGCGGTGGTTATCGTTATGTTCTAACCTTCACGAGATGATCTGAGTAGATATGGGTATATCTATTTCATGAAACATAAATCCGAAACTTTCGAGAAGTTTAAGGAATTTCAAAGTGAAGTAGAAAATCAACGTAACAAGAAGATCAAATTTCTACGATCTGATCGTGGAGGTGAATATCTGAGTTATGAGTTTGGCATGCATTTAAAGAAATGCGGAATACTTTCACAATTGACACCGCCGGGAACACCTCAACGAAACGGTGTGTCCGAACGTCGTAATCGAACTCTCTTAGATATGGTTCGTAGTATGATGTCTCTTACTGATTTGCCGTAATCATTTTGGAGTTATGCATTAGAGACAGCCGCATTCACTTTAAATAGAGCACCATCAAAATCCGTAGAAACGACACCGTATGAATTATGGTTTAATAAGAAACCTAAGCTGTCGTTCTGAAAGTTTGGGGTTGCGAAGCCTATGTAAAGAAGTTACAACCGGACAAGCTAGAACCCAAAGCGGAGAAATGCGTCTTCATAGGATACCCTAAGGAAACTATAGGGTACACTTTCTATCACAGATCCGAAGGCAAAATCTTTGTTGCTAAGAACGGAACCTTTCTTGAGAAAGAATTTCTCACTAAAGAAGTGACTGGAAGAAAAGTAGAACTTCGATGAGATTGATGAATCTATACTCGTTGATCGAGTAGCGCAAGATCGAAGTTGTGCACTGTATCGCCTACACCGGCAACAAGAGGAAGCTAATGATAATGATCATGAAACTTGAACGAGGAAACTACTGAACCTCGCAGATCGACAAGGGAACATGCCACTCTGATTGGTATGATCCTTGTCTAAATGTCATGATTGTGGATAACAATGATGAGGACCTGCGACGTATGAAGAAGCGATGATGAGCCCAGATTCCAACAAATGGCAAGAAGCCATGAAATCCGAAATGGGATCCATGTATGATAACAAAGTATGGACTTTGGTAGACTTACCTGATAGCCGAAAGGCTGTCGAGAATAAATGGATCTTCAAGAGAAAAACAGATGCTGATGGTAATATTACAGTCTATAAAGCTCGACTTGTCGCAAAGGGTATCCGACAAAATCAAGGAGATGACTACGATGAGACTTTCTCACCTGTAGCGAAGCTAAAATCGTGAGGATTTTGTTAGCAATAGCTGCATTTTTCGATTATGAGATTTGGCAGATGGATGTCAAAACGGCGTTCCTTAATGGAGACATTGAGGAAGAGTTGTATATGGTACAACCCAAAGGTTTTGTCGATCCTAAAAATGCTGACAAAGTATGCAAACTTCAGCGTTCAATCTATGGACTGAAGCAAGCATCAAGAAGTTGGAACCGACGCTTTGATAAGGTGATCAAAGACTTCGGGTTTATACAGTGTCATGGAGAGGCCTGTATTTACAAGAAAGTGAGTGGGAGCTCTGTAGCATTCCTGATATTATATGTAGATGACATATTATTGATCGGGAATGATATAGAACTATTAAGCAGTGTTAAGGGTTATTTGAATAATAGTTTTTCAATGAAAGACCTTGGTGAAGCATCGTATATATTAGGCATCAAGATTTATAGAGATAGATCAAGACGCCTAATAGGGCTATCACAGAGTACATATCTGGACAAGATTCTAAAGAAGTTTAGAATGGACGAAAGTAAGAAAGGGTTCTTACCTATGTTACCAGGCAAGGTATTGAGTAAAACTCAAGGACCGGCTACGCAGAAGAAAGAGAAAGGATGAGTAACATCCCCTATGCTTCGGCAAGTAGGCTCTATTATGTATGCCATGCTATGTACAAGACCGGATATAGCACATGCTGTTAGTTTGACTAGCAGATATCAAAGTGATCCAGGAATGGAACACTGGACAGCGGTCAAGAATATCCTGAAGTACTTGAAAAGAACTAAGGATATGTTTCTTTGTTATGGAGGTGACCAAGAGCTCATTGTAACAAGTTACACCGATGCAAGTTGGAACACTGATCCTGATGACTCTAAGTCACAATCTGGGTACGTGTTTATATTGAATGGTGCTGCAGTAAGCTGGGCAAGCTCGAAGCAGTGCACGGTGGCGAAGTCTTCAACAGAATCGAGTACATAGCGGCTTCAGAGGCTTCATCGAAGCGGTATGGATGAAGAGGTTCATTATAGAGCTCGGTGTGGTTCCTAGTGCATTGGACCCATTAATCATTTACTGTGATAACATGGGTGCCATCGCCAATGCACAAGAGCCAAGGTCACACAAGAGGCTGAAGCATATCAAGCTGCGTTACCACTCGATTCGCGAGTACATCGAAGATGGAGAAGTAAAGATTTGCAAAGTACACACTGATCTGAATGTAGCAGATCCGTTGACTAAAGCTCTCCCTAGGGCAAAGCATCACCAACACCCGAATGCCATGGGTGTTAGGTATATTACAATGTAATCTAGATTATTGACTCTAGTGCAAGTGGGAGATCAAGGAGATATGCCCTAGAGGCAATAATAAAGTGGTTATTATTTATATCTTTATGTTTATGATAAATGTTTATATATCATGCTAGAATTGTATTAACCGAAACATTAGTACATGTGTGATATGTAGACAAACAAGAAGTCCCTAGTATGCCTCTTAAACTAGCTTGTTGATTAATGGATGATTAGTTTCATAATCATGAACATTGGATGTTATTAATAACAAGGTTATGTCATTGTGTGAATGATGTAATGGACACACCCAATTAAGCGTAGCATAAGATCTCGTCATTAAGTTATTTGCTATAAGCTTTCGATACATAGTTACCTAGTCCTTATGACCATGAGATCATGTAAATCACTTATACCGGAAAGGTACTTTGATTACACCAAACACCACTGCGTAAATGGGTGGCTATAAAGGTGGGATTAAGTATCCTAAAGTATGAGTTGAGGCATATGGATCAACGGTGGGATTTGTCCATCCCGATGACGGATAGATATACTCTGGGCCCTCTCGGTGGAATGTCGTCTAATGTCTTGCAAGCATATGAATGAGTTCATAAGAGACCACATACCACGGTACGAGTAAAGAGTACTTGTCAGAGACGAGGTTGAACAAGGTATAGAGTGATACCGAAGATCAAACCTCGGACAAGTAAAATATCGCGAGACAAAGGGAATTGGTAATGTATGTGAATGGTTCATTCGATCACTAAAGTCATCGTTGAATATGTGGGAGCCATTATGGATCTCCAGATCCCGCTACTGGTTATTGGTCGGAGTGAGTACTCAACCATGTCCACATAGTTCTCGAACCGTAGGGTGACACACTTAAAGTTGGATGTTGAAATGGTAGTACTTGAATTATGGAATGGAGTTCGAATATTTGTTCGGAGTCCCGGATGAGATCCCGGACATCACGAGGAGTTCCGGAATGGTCCGGAGAATAAGATTCATATATAGGATGTCATTTTATGTGAAATAAAATGTCGCGGAAGGTTCTATGGAAGGTTCTAGAAGGTTCTAGAAAAGTCCGGAAGAAACCACCAAGGAAGGTGGAGTCCACAAGGGACTCCACCTCCATGGCCGGCCAGCCCTAGTGGGGGTGGAGTCCCAAGTGGACTCCACCATAGGGGGCCGGCCACCCCCCACATGGGAGGTGGGAATCCCACCTTTGGGTGGGAGTCCTAGTTGGGCTAGGTTTCCCCCCTCCTATGGAAGGTTTTGGTTTCGGGTCTTATTCGAAGATTTGGACACCAACACTTGGGATCCACCTATATAATGAGGGGCCAAGGGAGGGGGCCGGCCACCCCAAGACCATAGCTTGGCCGCCCCCCTTGAGTGGCCGGCCACCCCCTCCCAAACCCTAGCTTTGCTCTTCCACTTCATATTGCCCGCGTAGCTTAGCGAAGCTCCGCCGGACTTCTACACCGCCACCGACACCACGCCGTTGTGCTGTCGGATTCAAGAGGAGCTACTACTTCCGCTGCCCGCTGGAACGGGGAGGTGGACGTCGTCTTCATCAACAACCGAACGTGTGACCGAGTACGGAGGTGCTGCCCGTTCGTGGCGCCGGAACCGATCGTGATCAAGATCTTCTACGCGCTTTTGCAAGCGGCAAGTGATCGTCTACCGCAGCAACAAGAGCCTCATCTTGTAGGCTTTGGAATCTCTTCAAGGGTGAGACTCGATACCCCCTCGTTGCTACCGTCTTCTAGATTGCATCTTGGCTTGGATTGCGTGTTCGCGGTAGGAAAATTTTTGTTTTCTATGCAACGTTGTCCTACATCTAGCGCCGTACAAATCGCGTTGACCATGAGATCTATAATGGCTCTGGGAAAGCCAGCTGTATCTTTTCCCTTCTGCACGCCAACGGATCGGAGAGACGGTGGGGTGCTGGAGGCACTGCCGCAATAGGTTGGGAAATCCTTTTAAATCCCCATCCATTGGTGATGTTAATCTCTTCCGATCTATGAAGGATTGTCCAAAGTACACCATGAGTAAAGCCGTATTATCGGGGGAAAGTCTACTGGAGGTGTGCGGGTGGACAAAAGGGTGGGTTTGCAGTCGCGGAGAAGGCGGTGTGGGCTTGGATCTTTATACCTGGCCTCACACCAAAGGAAGTGTGAACGGGGCAAGTCCCTGCGGATGGCAAAAAGGGTGAGATCTCTTGTGGGAAAAGTAACGCACCTCTGTAGAGTGTATCAAATTGTGGCTGTCACTCCCTGTTCCGGGAAGGGAACTGCGAACGCGGCAGGAAAGGAACTCCACGAAGTTCTAGTCAACCTGTGAAGACTGACGGGCATAGTTTTCATAATAAAAGCAACCTTTTGAAGAAATGTTTTCAAAACATGCATTGACCTGCGATTTCCTGATCAATGGTCGTAGCTAGTGCATCAAACACCTTTTATTCTTTTAGAACTTGCTGAGTACCTCTGTACTCACTTTCTTTCGACACCCTTGCTAGACTGTGATCCGGAAGTGGAGGCTATCAACGATGGAGCACCAGAAGGAAGCTACGAGTTGGTCTACGATGAACCTGATCTTACCGGCGGAGTGGAAGGCGTAGACTATGGGATAGTCTACGGACCAGATGACACGGAGGTGGAGGAGTAGTGACATACCCTAGTATCTTAGAGCCGAGCAACGTAGAATTTACCTAAATAAGTTGTTGAGCTCTTTATATATTTGTTATGAGTTGTAATCGTACTTAAGTAATATCTTAGGTTGTTCTCATAGGACCTATGAGAATACCAACTTGTTAAGACAATGTTTGTAATAAAGTATGGAGTGTTATGACCTGCAATGTTTCTGTTGTACCACTCTGAGGGATATGGCAACTTGTGAGGAAGCCCCTTCACAAAGATCATATCAACGACTTGTATACTACAACATGCAGTGGTATGCTGGGTCACCGCAGCTGGTATCAGAGCAAATGTTGCGACCTTAGGTTGGAAAAACCTAGTATAGGGAAGAAACCTGTAGGAGTCTAGTAGAAATAGTAAAGGATTCTCTAGAAATATGGTGGTTATTCACTTGAGAATAGCAAAACCATATATTTTAGTACGATAATTCTTTATTATAGCTATTATGATGCATTATAACCACTAATATTCTGTTTTTGTATACAGCCATAATGGCGAACACTTTTCCTAAGAGGACTTTGAGGAAAGTTGAGGGTTGGCTCGGTG
Source organism: Lolium perenne (assembly GCF_019359855.2). Taxonomy (NCBI): domain Eukaryota; kingdom Viridiplantae; phylum Streptophyta; class Magnoliopsida; order Poales; family Poaceae; genus Lolium; species Lolium perenne. The sequence goes on along the minus strand of NC_067246.2, from coordinate 184,428,087 downwards.
ATTATGATGGACCAATAACAGCTCTCCTGTGTGGGATGCTGAAGGAACTTCATTGTGATCCACGGATACCTGTTATCAAGTATACTTACTATGATGGGGAAATCCTAGCCAAGTGCAGAGTATCGGTCCAACTACCGGAAAAACTGCTGATGAGTCGTATAATGCCATACGGAGAAGCCAAAACTATCACCACAGCCTACCATATGGGCCTATTCAAGGCAATCCTTGAGATAAGGCAGCACAAGTCAGTAGAACTCCTATGTTCAGAATTTTCTCATATACCTCATGCCGAGGAAGATGAGGATCCCACTCTTAATCATTTGGTGTTAGCACACGTAAGTCCTGAAAGGCAGCACAAGACATGGATAGTTGTAAGTCTTTATTGACCACGATGTACCTTTTACACATGAAGATGAGAGGTGAGATTGACCACATGCTAGCTGAGTTCACGGACCCTGACAAAGTCCAAACTCGGATGCGTGATTTGAGGGCACAACCACAACATACTACACCCTTCTTTAACCCAGATAGCGATGTAGATTTGAGTGACCAGTGGTTCAAGAGAAATCTACCTACAAGAGATCCACTTACACCTAACTTTGTTCCGCACTATCCACACGTGTCAGCATCATATGATACTGGATATGGGGGAGATCATTCATGGAACATAAACTGCTCGGAGTCGCCGATTGAGAACTCGACGGGTTGGCGTTTCGGGGAACCTTTCGGTGATGAGGAGGAGCCAATTCCATGTGATACAGGAGATGAGAGTGATGCGGTTAACCAGAATGTTAACCAAAGCTTTGAGCAGAAAGAGAAAGACACCAACTCCATTTCTTTAGATTTGGAGATGGGATTACCCAAAACATCCCAGTACGTCGTAGGTGAGAGTTCTGGAACAAAGAAGAAGAAGAAGAAGAAGATGAGGGGTCAAGTGAATAGGAATCCTCCATGGATGACTGGGGAAGAGGAGATGTATTCCACTGGGGATATGTATGAGTCTTTATCTAGTTACTTTGGCATGACAGATCTCTGTCTCGGCACTTCGTCCGATTCAGACTACATACCTACGGGAAGAACTTTCATTCCGGACGGTCTTCGGAGGACAGACCGTTGTACCGGATGGACCCCAGGGATGTACGCGGAGGCGAATGAAGACGATGAGGAGTAGGGCTCCAATGAAGAATAAAGTAATCTAGGTGGTATTGTAATAGAACGTATTTTAAATTCCCGTTGGCTTGGGCTTTGAGCCAAATAAGTGGTTTATATGTACCACATGTAATATAAGTTTGTGAGTGTGTTATGTATTATACGGTGTATATACATAATAAATGTTTGTTTTGGATTTGCTTCTTGATTTCATTGTGTGACTAGTTCTGGGCATTGAGTTGAGCTCAGAAAGCATTTGCATGGTGTAATTATGAGTAATCGCTCTTTGTTACAGGACTAGGGGGAAATGGCGTTAGTAGAAACCGAAGAGGCTCGCAGAGAGCGGGAAGCCAGAGAGAAAGAGGAGGCAGATGCAGCAGCTAGAGCAGAAAACGCACCACCACCACCACATCCAATGTTGCACCCAGACTTCCAACAGTATATGAGGTCAATGGAGGAAGATAGGAGGCGTTACCAGGAGCGGACAGAGCTCTGGAGGACGAGGTGGAAACAACAACAACAACAACAACAACAATCGCAACAACAACAACAACAACAATAATAACCGCAACTATAACTACAACAACAAGAAGGGAAAGCCTTATGGGAAGCTGAATTGCACATCTTTGGAACAAGCGGAAGAGTCAGATCAAACAGTCTTAGGTATGCTAAGCATTCTTACTCATCCTGGCAAAGTATTATTTGATACTGGAGCAACCACATCATTTCTTGCATTGGAATTTGTGGAAAAATTCGGGCTTAGATGTTCTAAGTTAGAAACCCCTATAACTGTCCTATCCGCGGGGGGAACGATCTTAGTAACCCACGTGAAAGAAGCACAAGTCCTAACCATATGCGACTGTGTGTATTTCGCGGACCTATTCATCATACCCATGAAGGACATATCAGTCATCTTAGGGATGGATTGGTTGACAGAAAATGGAGCGGTGATTAACTGTGGAGACAAAACAGTATCACTTCGCAACTCCATAGGAGGTCGAATAGTGTTCCAAGGAGATAGGTACAGTGAGTTGGAGATCGGATTGGAACTCAATAGCTTGAAGGAAGTGAGAATTGAAGATATCCCTGTAGTGAATGAGTTTAAGGATGTATTTCCTAAGGAATTACCGGGAATGCCACCCGATAGAGAGATTGAATTCACAATCGATCTGATCCCAGGCACAACACCAATAGCACAACCACCATATAAGATGGGACCAAAGGAGTTAGTGGAACTTAAAGCTCAGATAGATGAACTGGAACAGAAGGGATTTATTCAAGAAAGTGTGTCACCATGGGGTACACCAGTTATTTTTGTGGATAAAAGAGATGGAGGAAAGAGAATGTGTGGAGATTACAGAAATTTGAACAATGTAACTATCAAGAACAAGTATCCTTTACCTAGAATTCAAGATCTTTTTGATCAAGTTCAAGGAGCAGGAGTCTTCTCGAAGATTGATTTAAGGTCAGGATACCATCAAATCAAGATCAAGAAGGAGGATGTACCAAAAACAGCATTCGTATCAAGGTATGGACACCATGAATACTTGGTTGTACCATTTGGACTAACAAATGCACCAGCAATTTTCATGAATTTGATGAACAAGATATTCATGAAGTACTTGGACAAGTTTGTGATAGTATTCATAGATGATATTCTAATCTATTCCAAAGATAAAGAAGAACATGCCAAGCATTTGAAGATAGTTTTGCAAACCTTGAGAGAACATCAGCTATATGCAAAGTTCAGCAAATGCAAATTTTGGTTAGATAGTGTTGAATTTCTTGGACATGTTATAACCAAAGAAGGCATAGCGGTGAATCCAAGCAAGGTTCAGTCCGTATTGGAATGGAAATCACCCAAAAATGCTAAGGAGATACGAGGATTTCTTGGTATGGCAGGCTACTATCGGAGATTCATAGAGGGATTTTCGAAGATTGCAGGACCAATGACCAAGTTACTCAAGAAAAATACTCCATTTGTGTGGACTGATGAGTGTGAAGCCAGCTTCCAAACACTCAAAGATAAGTTAACCACAGCACCGGTATTGGCAGTTCCTGAACCTGGAAAGGATTATACGGTGTATTGGATGTGTTCTTATGCAAGATCGGAAGGTAATAGCTTATGGATCAAGACAGTTGAAACCACATGAACACAACTACCCAGTACATGATCTCGAGTTAGCGGCAGTTGTGTATGCTTTGAAGAGTTGGAGACAATTTCTATATGGATCCAAGTGTGAGTTATACACCGATCACAAAAGTTTGAAATATTTCTTCACCCAGAAAGAATTAAACATGAGGCAGAAGAGATGGCTAGAGTTGATTAAGGATTACGATCTTAAGATCAACTATACCCCAGGCAAAGCTAATGTAGTAGCAGATGCTTTAAGTAGGAAGAGTACGGAGAATCAACCTACGGAATGGGAGATTCCAAAGGAACTTCGGAAAGAGTTAGAGGATGCTCAGATTTTGTTTATTCAAGGTGATGTCAAAGGAAGTATAGCAACCATGAGGATTATGGATGAGATGTACTCAGACTTGAAATATGAGATTATCCGAAAGCAAGCGGATGATTTGTTCATTCAAGAGGAGATCAAAAGGATTGGCGAAGGAAGACCATCGGAATTTCATCTAGGGGATTTTGATTCATTATACTTCCAGAAAAGGATCTGTGTACCAGATGATCCAGAAGTGAAGTCAATCATATTAAAAGAAGCACATGAAACCCCTTATTCCATACACCCGGGAAGTACGAAGATGTATATGGATTTGAAGGAGAAGTTCTGGTGGAACAACATGAAAAGAGAAATAGCACAATATGTCTCGGAATGTCATACATGTCAACGAGTGAAGGCAGAGCATCAGAGTCCTGCGGGATTACTCAAACCACTAGAGATACCGGAATGGAAATGGGATGAAATAGGAATGGATTTTGTTACTGGTTTACCAATGACTAGTAAGAAGAAGGATATGATATGGGTAATAGTGGACAGACTTACCAAGAGTGCTCATTTCATAGCCGTAAACACAAAAGATACTGCGGAAAAGCTTGTGGATATATATGTAAAGGAAATTGTGAGTAAGCATGGAGTACCAAAGAAGATAGTCTCAGATAGAGGTTCGATTTTCACATCAGCATTCTGGAAACAACTACAAGAATCTTTGGGATCCAAGTTGGATTTCAGTACAGCATATCATCCACAAACCGGAGGACAAACCGAAAGAACCAATCAGATACTAGAAGACATGCTTAGAGCTTGTGCTCTAAACTTTGGAGGCTCATGGGAGGATCATTTATCTTTAGCGGAGTTCTCATATAACAATAGTTATCAGAGTAGCATTCAGATGGCACCGTACGAAGCACTGTACGGAAGGAAGTGTAGATCACCAATTTGTTGGTTTGAAACCGGAGAAAACAAGGAGTTTACACCGGACTACATCAAGGAGAGACAAGACGTCATCGAGGTGATCCGAGATAGACTCAAGATAGCTCAGAGTCGTCAGAAGAGTTACGCCGACTTAAAAAGAAGAGATTGGGAACCGAAAGTGGGAGACATGGTTTATCTGAAGGTTAGCCCAATGAAAGGACTTAAGAGGTTCGGAGTGAAAGGAAAGTTAAGCCCTCGATATATCGGACCATTTAAGATACTCAGTCAGAATCGAGGAACAGCTTTTGAGTTGGAGTTACCGGCACAATTAAGTCAAGTTCATAATGTATTTCATGTATCACAACTCAGAAAATGTTTGAAGGCACCGGATGATCCTATCACATATGAAGAAATAGAATTGCAATCTGACCTAACTTATGTGGAAAGGCCTGAAAAGATCTTAGAAGTTCAATGGAAGAAGTTAAGAAACATGGCAATCAAATATTGTAAAGTGCAATGGCAACATCATCCTGAGCGAGAAGCAACTTGGGAGACGGAAGAAGAATTGAGGAAGTCTTACCCCGAGATGTTCAGGTACCAATCTTAACTTCGGACGAAGTTTCGTTAAGGGGAGAGGCTGTAATAACCCGAACATAGGAACAACGAAGGGTAGATTTAGAAATGGGATGTGCATTTCATCGCAAAACGGGGAAATTTTCGCGCCTTATTGCAACTAAACCTAAGAGGGATCGAGGTTCTCTCTCATTTTGCACTTAGGGTTAGGCAATGTGAGTTAGGGAAATTTCGACATGATCTCTTTTGTATCTTGCTTGATTTGGGGAATTGATTTCATTTGACAAGTGTCAATACATTTAACAATAAGTATTGAACAAAATGAAAATGGAATTCATAATTTAAAAACACAACTCATGAATTCAAATCACTTTGAATTTCAAAGTGAATCACAAATACAATATTTATTCCAGAATATAAATGTCACATAATCACAAGCTCATAAACAAAAACTTGGGCTTTATTGATAACAACACAGATTACAAAGTCTTTACAATATTCTTGATACAAGAATTGATAAATAAGAAACAGAAATGAAAATGAAGATTACAAGTTTATTCCTAAACTAAAACCTAGACTAAATGGCTTGGAGAGTATCTTCTGGCCATGTCCATCTTCACAAACCTGCAATAATAAAGCACCAACACTAGCCAGAATATAAGTGTTAGCTCAAGATTCAGTTTAGACAGTTAGCAAGTGACACAATATTCAGTTTGACAGAACCAAGTCACAAGACACTTGTGCTTGTCCAAAACCAGGGACAAGACAAGATAAGGGCAGCAAGCAGACCAAACCCGAGCACACACCAGGGCTCAAGTTTCAGCATATGAGAGCACACAGCTCAAGTGTGTCGGGCAGCAACAAGAAGGCCATGCAAAAGCATAGTCACCAAGCATGCCAGGCTTGTGTGTCAATGCAGGGAGAGAAGTAGGGATCATATAAAAGGAGCACAAACCCTAAAACCAAAGTGACCAGTCGACCAGATAAGATCACCAGGTAGGGGGAAAGCAAAAACAAGCATAGTTCATCTGTTCTTGAGCAAGAACAGAACCAACACACACAACCATTCAAGCCACCAGAGATCATGGTGACCTAGAAGATCATTCAAGCTCTGGAGGTGAAGGGCTGTGAACAAACCCAAGTCTGCATCAACAAAGCATTACTTTCTAGGAGCTGGAACAAGGTATACCTAGTTCCCTGAAAAGATCCAATGGATCTAATCCATCATATGCATAAGCATGGGATGAGCAGATGCTCATATGGGTAGATCATCACTTGGTTTTCACCAAGGATTACCGCTACCAAAAGCTACTAAGACAGAAACCATCCAGATACAGATCATGTGCACAGAGGCTAGAAAGCATGCACAGATGCACACTAGCAAGATCACATGCACAGATAGCACCAGTAGATAGCATAGATTAGCAGCTAAGACTACACAGAAGATCCTAAGCAAGCAACCATCAGAAACCCTAGATTTCTTCACAGGCAAGCATATTGGCATTCATACTTACTATGATCCCCTAATATGCAAGCAAAGTTGAGTAGCCAACAAGATCCAACCAATCATGTGAGCAACCAGTCAGTAGCAAGGCTACTGAGGTCACATCACACTTAGCACCAATTAACAGAAAGCCAAATAGATCACATCACTATCCGTGAAATGGATTCAGATTTTAATTGCTTGTAAAAGAATCATGAACAGCAAACTCATATACAAGCAAGACATTTAAATCATCACTGCATAAGCAGTTCATCATAATTAAGTAATCCAAGCATGAATTTATCACAGATCCATGCTAAGCATGACAGCAGCATACTGTTAAGCAATACAACTTAATTCATAGCCACTAGAGCAAGTCTAGATAGCTAGAAATAAGCAACAGTACAAGTAAGCAATAAAGACAGTGGATGCTTGCGCATCAAGATCACCAGATAAGTGAATCATATAGCCACACAGTGTTAGCCAGTAAACAATCACTGACAATCAATTGATCAAATTAACCAATCATAGCAAGCCAAGCTACACAGAGAGATTAGCCAACAAGCAAGAAATGATCCAATGGATCATTGGCTTGCATAAGAAGTGCTGAATCATATCACAGGCACCTCTGGCACACACACAAGTGTCACAGATGCAACACAAGTACACCTAGACAAGCAAGCATGATAAACCAGTAAGCATAGCAAGCCCATAAGCATGAACAGCAGGGTATATCAAGCCATAAGCAAGCACAGCATAGCATGATAAGTGTAGAGCATGCTAGGAGTAGCAGTAAAAGCAAGCATAGCATGAACAAAGAAGCAAAGCATCATGTGCCAGTACCAAGAAATGGTAAATGGGCCATGAGCTTGCAAATAACTGAAACACAGGCAGCTTGCGCAGCCATAGCATGGCTCTAGATGATCACAGGACCACCAGAGAGCATCAGAGTATGAGGAGGAAGAAGAACAGTGGCAAGGGAGGCGCACAGAAGAGTAGGAGGAGGAGCAGAGGACCTTACCCGCGCCTGGAGGCAGAAGCTATGGCATGGCGAGGCAGTGCCCGCGCGGCCATAGCAGCCGCTACAAAAGCAGTGGAAGTCGCGGCGTTACGCCGACGAACACCACCACAAAGAAGACAAAGACAGAGACGACGGCACAGCGCGCGAGCAGCACCCGCGCCAGGTCGGTCTCGGAGGCACACACATCGACGGCGTGGGCGAGAGCTCGTCGGAGCTTCACAATCGCCCGAGGCGATTCGCTAGGAGATCCAGATCGATGGCGATCCGCCAGGAGAGGACGAGAGGGGAAAAACGGCGCGGACAGATCGATAGATCTGCTCGCGGCGGTTCCGAATCGATAGGTGGCTACGGCGGAGAAACTCGGCGATGGCCGGAGCAGGCGGCGGCGGCCATGGCGGCGACGCCATCGCCACGGGGTCGCCGCAGGCTAGGGTTAGATCGAGTGAGGAGAGGGCCGGAAAAGTGAGTGAGTGAGGTGGGCCGCTTCGGCGCCACCGAACCCAAAAGGGGGCCAGCCTATTTGGGCCGTCCCTGGGTTTGAGTTATTGGGCTGGGCCCAATATGAGTCCAGGGGGTATTTTGGTCTTTTTACATTTAATAAAAGACCAAAACTTTACCAAATTTTAATAAATCATAAACAACTTTAAAAATCCAATAAAAATTGGATTTATGAATGAAAAATAAATCTTAACAAGAATAAAATATGAAATGGAATTTATGAAACAAATTCAAAATGATGAATTTTCAGAATTTAAATAATAACTTGAATTTAAAATTATTATTTCCTTGTAATTACAATTCAAGGAAAAATCTCAATTAAGTTCAAATTCTTCTTTTCAAATATTTCAAAATGAAATTCTATTATTCCAAGTCATTTCTTTTAAAAGGGGGATTTTACCCAGAAAAATCCTATATTCCTTTTTATTCCAAAAACTATAGAGATAACTCTATAATTTCAAATTATTTTTGGAATGACTAAGGTAATTATCAAGTAAAATCATTTTACTTTAAATTGTTGTACTTTGTGTGAATTACAATGATTAATACTTTTAAATTAATTGTAAATTACCGTCAAAGACATAAATCTTAAATACAACCCTAAATTGTAATAACTCATTGGGATAAAGGGATTCAACATAAAATAATCCATCCATGATTGCATTATTTGGATTTTCATAACATTGTCCTTACCGACAATGATGCTTCTTACGTAACCCGAGGTCCGTGTTCCATCAATCGCATTGAACCGCACTATCTCGCAGTCCACAGGCAAGTTCACCCTTGCTCATGTCAACTTGATTATTTTCTACTACTTTAATGCAAAGCTATATACTTATCATTCCTGCATCGCGAATGAAATGTTATTTTCCAACTATGAATATGACTATGTGGCTGGCAATGGAACTATGGTATGTGTTGATATGGTGGAGGTTCCATTGCAATGGGTTATATCACCCTAGGATTAATTACCAATGCCGTCCAGTGATTCTAGCGCCGTACAAATCGCGTTGACCATGAGATCTATAATGGCTCTGGGAAAGCCAGCTGTATCTTTTCCCTTCTGCACGCCAACGGATCGGAGAGACGGTGGGGTGCTGGAGGCACTGCCGCAATAGGTTGGGAAATCCTTTTAAATCCCCATCCATTGGTGATGTTAATCTCTTCCGATCTATGAAGGATTGTCCAAAGTACACCATGAGTAAAGCCGTATTATCGGGGAAAGTCTCTGGAGGTGTGCGGGTGGACAAAAGGGTGGGTTTGCAGTCGTGGAGAAGGCGGTGTGGGCTTGGATCTTTATACCTGGCCTCACACCAAAGGAAGTGTGAACGGGGGCAAGTCCCTGCGGATGGCAAAAAGGGTGAGATCTCTTGTGGGAAAAGTAACGCACCTCTGCAGAGTGTATCAAATTGTGGCTGTCACTCCCTGTTCCGGGAAGGGAACTGCGAACGCGGCAGGAAAGGAACTCCACGAAGTTCTAGTCAACCTGTGAAGACTGACGGGCATAGTTTTCATAATAAAAGCAACCTTTTGAAGAAATGTTTTCAAAACATGCATTGACCTGCGATTTCCTGATCAATGGTCGTAGCTAGTGCATCAAACACCTTTTATTCTTTTAGAACTTGCTGAGTACCTCTGTACTCACTTTCTTTCGACACCCTTGCTAGACTGTGATCCGGAAGTGGAGGCTATCAACGATGGAGCACCAGAAGGAAGCTACGAGTTGGTCTACGATGAACCTGATCTTACCGGCGGAGTGGAAGGCGTAGACTATGGGATAGTCTACGGACCAGATGACACGGAGGTGGAGGAGTAGTGACATACCCTAGTATCTTAGAGCCGAGCAACGTAGAATTTACCTAAATAAGTTGTTGAGCTCTTTATATATTTGTTATGAGTTGTAATCGTACTTAAGTAATATCTTAGGTTGTTCTCATAGGACCTATGAGAATACCAACTTGTTAAGACAATGTTTGTAATAAAGTATGGAGTGTTATGACCTGCAATGTTTCTGTTGTACCACTCTGAGGGATATGGCAACTTGTGAGGAAGCCCCTTCACAAAGATCATATCAACGACTTGTATACTACAACATGCAGTGGTATGCTGGGTCACCGCAGAGATCATGGCACTCGGGCCCTAGTGACAAGCATTAAGCATAACAAGTTGCAACAATATCATCAAAGTACCAATTACGGACACTAGGCACTATGCCCTAACAATCTTATGCTATTACATGACCAATATCATCCAATCCCTACCATCCCCTTCAGCCTACAGCGGGGGAATTACTCACACATGGATGGGGGAAGCATTGCTGGTCGATGGAGAGGCGCCGGTGGTGATGATGGCGATGATCTCCTCCAATTCCCCGTCCCGGCGGAGTGCCAGAACGGAGTTTCTGGCCCTCGAGACGGAGTTTCGCGATGTGGTGGCGTACTGGAGGGTTTCTGGCGACTTCGACTTCTTGCTCGCGTTTTTTAGATCGAACCCCTTAAGTAGTCCAGAGGGGGCGTCGGAGGCCAGCCGAGGGGGCCACACACTAGGGCGGCGCGCCGCCCCTGGGCCGCGCCGGCTTGGTGTGTGGGGCCCTCGGGCCTCCACCTGGCTTGCCCTTCTGGCTCCGCGAGTCTTCTGGTAAAATAGGCCCTTTGGTATAAATTCCGAGGATTTTCGAAAGTTGAATTTCTGCACAAAAACAAGACACTGTGAGCAATTCTCAACAAAACAGCGTTAGTCCGTGTTAGTTGTATCCAAAATACACAAATTAGAGGCAAAACAATAGCAAAAGTGTTCGGGAAAGTAGATACGTTTTGGACGTATCACTAAGGAGTGGGGATGGAGATATCAATGAATATGGCGATGGAGGAGCAATTCCCCTCTCCTTAGATGTGAATGGCAAAATAGATCTTGTGGCGGTTTCTGATCTCTGTGTGGTGTTTCTTCTGTTTGTCTCTCTTTTCTGGTGGTTGTGATTCCCAATATATATAGTCCTCTTCACGGAAGTTATTCTGTTTGACCTGAGAAAGGCAGTGGCACCTGGTACGACCGCGCCGACGGGCGGGCTACGGTCGTACCAGTGCTTGCCAAACTCTCGGATGCTTATTTTCCTGGCCTCTTTGATTTGGTCGATTTGGCAACTTGGAAATCTTCATTAATTGGCCTTGATTCCACCAAGAAAATATCCATAAAGAAGAGATTTGCACATCTTTACAATAATTATTGATTAGTGGCAAGTTGAGAAAGATATTTTATTAATTACGTGACTAATATCAGATTTAAACGTGGATAAAGATGGTTGTTTTTCACAGCCATCGGGATCCACAAAAACGACCGCATCATCTATGTATAGAGATGTTCTAATAATTGTTCCTCTTCCTCTTATCTTGTGGAGGAGCCCGTGTTGGGTTGCCAACTCAAGGATTTTTTGAAGAGGGTCTATGGCAAGGATAAAAAAGGAGTGCGCCAAAGGATCACCTTGTCTCAAACCTCTTCCATGCAAAATCCGAGCACCGACCACCCCATTTAGAAGGACCCTCGAAGAGGCGGTGCAAACTATGTCTCTTAAGGAGCTCAAGAATGTAGTCCCATCTCATAGAGTCAAAAGCTTTACGGAAATCAAGCTTGAAGAGGAGCGACGGTATTTTGCTCTTGTGAAGCCTTCTCGCAAGGTTTCTCACATACATGAACCTGTCATGGATACTTTTTTTTATGAAGGTGGTTTGGGCATTTGACACAAGGCCACACATAAGTGGGGAAAACCGGGTACAACCATCTTATCACTAATTTTTTAATGGAGTGTATCAAGCTAATAGGCCAATAGTCATTTACCTCCTCGGACCCCTCCTTCTTGGGCAAGAGAACAATGTTGGCCGAGTTGACCCATTGAAGATGTGCGACATGGAGATTTTTGAATTGATGGATGGCTCCCATAACGTCCTCCTTGATGATGCCCCAATATTTTTTTTGAAGAAAGCTCCGGCAAAACCATCAGGGTCGTGAGCTTTGTGCGACGACATTTGGGATATAGCATTAAGCACCTCCTCCTCCGAGAACGGGTCATCAATTCCATCAAAAAACACATTTCCAAGGTTGAGATTATCCCACTTCAAGTCCCAACTTCTACATGCCCCAGGCCCCACAACTAAGGAGAAATGGTTGTGCAATATCTGCTGCTTTTGGCCGTGATCGGTGACCCAACCTCCATTATTCTTGATGCGATGAATGTGGTTTTTTCCTTCTCCTTGTATTCACCCTCAAATGAAAGAACATAGTGTTAGCATCGCCTTCTTTAATGTTTGAAATTCTAGCACTTTGCTTTTTTCCTAGCTCTATCCATGATTGCAAAGCTAATGACCCTTCTCTTTAAACTCGCCCGTAGATCCCACTCACCCAGGGAAAGAATCCTATTCTCTTGGGCAATGTCGAGTTGAAGAATGACAAGAAGCGCGGCGTGAAGTAACACCTTTGTGTTCGAGAATAACCCTCGGCTCCATTTGGCAAGCCCCCTTACCGTGTTATTAAGCTTGTGGAATAGGTTTTGGTAAGGCTCGTCGTGTCTGGAGGTCAAAGCCCAAGATTGCGACGCAATATTTTCAAAACCCTGGATGCAAGTCCAAAATTTCTCAAATTTGAAGGTTAAGGACATAGAATCAATGGTGGGAATGGAATCACTTCGTTGATGCAAACATTCTTTTTTATGTACAAATCATTGGTGTTGAGATAATGGAGAGGAAGTGGGAGAAAATAAGGAATGTAAATGTAAACAATCTTGTACAAGTCGTGCAAGGCCCCATATCAAGACTTCATCGCAAATGGGGAGTTGTAGTATAGACTAGCGCCAAAAAAAGACAAGGTCGCAGAGCTATGCACCAGCAAACTAATAAGGAGCCAGACCACAAGTCTAGCTACCAGATCACATCGAATGCATGCCGATAGCAGCGGTTCGATCCAATTCAGATAATAACATGTCCAAATTAAGTCCTGGCCAGAAATTTTGCAATGAAGTCACAGCCACGCGATGCAGATAATAACAAGCATAGTGATAGAAGAAGTCACAAGTTTTAGCATATAGAATCGCTGCCAACTTCAAATCTCCTGCTCCGTAGTAAAAATTTCAGGCCAAACGCACAAAACGATCGACGATGCCATGCTCGGTGTCGGTAACCATCACTGCATTGCTTTACCAAGGAACGGGTCGCTTACGGAAAGATCAGACGCTCTCTGGTAGCTCCAAACATGATCTCCAGGCTCTGAGTGTGCAAGCACCACCAACGGACAATCCTCCTTGGTTGCCCACTCGGCGGAACCCAGCGGCGCCAGTTTGCCCATGGCCTTCGCTATCATAGCAGCATTCCCTGCATCTGGCAGCACCACCACCGCCTTCTGCAGCACCTGCGCTCTTCCAAAGAGCAACTCCAGGAACCCAAGCTCATTGGCACCGCCGCTGAACTCATCCAGCACCAGCTTCTTGAGACATGACTCCACACATTCGATCGCAGCTACCTCCCGCCAGAATGTGGAATTGAGCGGGTTGTCTTCGCCGCCCCAGCTTTCAGCATCAATAGACTGCAAAATGAAAGCGGCAATTCAGCCAAGATGGTTGTACGTGTAGTAGTAGTACTAAGGAAAATTTGTACATAGTGTTAGTGATGCCACAAACTGTGATCTGGGAGAACGAGAACAGGGTAAATGATACACAGTCAAAAACGAAAACAGGGTCAAAGCTCAGGACCAAAACGTGCAGCGTCTCGACTTGGGGAAAGCATCTCAAGAAGCTGAGCAATGTCTTGACTTCCTTGGCGGCTCTGAAATTGACCTTCAACGCTAACAGCTTGACACTTGGAACCATAGCATTTGGATTCACATTTGTTACCCCAGCCTGCAAATCCAAGCAACCAATGCATAGAGATTAGCTCATTTGCAGTCACTGCAAATCGAACTATATATGCAGCGTGACATGGTTTGTCTAACCACCAGTTAAACGTAAGAAGGGGAAATTCGAGTGATACCGTGATGGTGGTGTTGCCAATCACAAGCACGTGTGTGGCCGTCTCCAAGTAGCCGAGCACGGTGAGGTCAGCAGCATAACCAATCTGCACCTTCATGGTGCGTGGACTTCCAGCGGCGTCGGCGTGGAGGATGAGTCGCTGCAAACGGGGGGCATCGACAAGGGCGAGCTCGTCGGCCATGGACGACCAGAGCAGCACGCAGCGGACGCTGTCGCTGCTGATTCGGGCCCGTGAGGGCCCCGAGAAGATGCCGCTACTGGCGATGAGCGCGAGGATCTGTAGATCAGGGCTGCAGGCAAGCACGTGCTCGAGGTCATGCTCCTCCATGACGGTGTGGCAGAGTCGGAGCTCCTGGAGGTGGGGGAAGACGTCGGGGCCGCGTGGGAGACCGGCGGTGCTGGGGAATCTCCAGACGCCGAGGTAGAGGCTGCGGAGCGAGGAGCACAGGAAGATGGAGAGCGGTAGGGGAACCTCGAGGGGCCAGGGGCGGTTGACGAATGCGAGGTTCTCCACGCCCTTGGCAGCGAGGAGGCGGAGCCACTCCTCGGCCGCGTACAGTTCACGGCATAAGGGATTCATGGCAAGGTGGACGCGGTGGAAGGGCCCCGGGTGGGAAGCGAGGACGCCGGAGATGGCGGAGACGAGGAGACTGGTACAGTCCCCGAGGAGGTCATCGTCCTCGTCGGAAGAGTCGGGCAGGTAGGGCAGCAGGTGTTCATCGTCGAGGACGAGGGGGGTCGAGCGCCAGAGGCCGCGCCAGCGAGGGGAGAGCGCGGCCGTGCGGGCGGCTTCCTTGACGGGGAGGCGGGAGACGATTTTGCGCAGAAGGTCGTCGGGGAGGGCGCTGATGCGGTCCTCGCCGCCGCCGCCGCCTTCGGTAGAGGAAGAGAAGGCGGCGGAGAGGGAGGCGGTTGCTGTGACCGGGAAATCTGGGAGGCAGGAGTAGACAATCTCTATGATCTCCTTCAACGCCATAGATGCCCGCGACGGCGACGGCCGACAGGGACAGCGGTCAAGGAGGGGAACAGGTTGCAGGTGACGTTTTGGTTCCTTTCTGAGCAGAGGGATATAGAGAGTGCGGGAGAGGAAGCTGAGTGGCCTCAGATTGGATTAGGGTTTTACGTCCGTGGGCCGGATGCATGAACCAGCTGGGCCGACCAATATTCCCCTTCTCTAGCTTCATCGTGCTTCTTTATTTTATTTTGTCTGCCCTAGGCCTCAGCGAGATCTATAACATGCCAGACCTTTGACAACTTCTCTTTAACTAGTGTTTGATCTGATTCCCGTTAGATTTCATGGGGGCGTTAAAAAACGGAAGCGCCTGTTACATCTCTAGGCCTTTTGCGTGCAGAAAAATACACGGCCGAGCATGACATGCGATGGCTACTAAACAATATTTCAATTACAATTTAGAGCATGTCTAACAGACCCCGTATAATCCGTCCACCCTGTAAAATTCCGGCGGTATACGGGGCAGGCGCGATTTGGGGCATCTAGCAGGCCCCGTATTCGGGCCGGTCTCGGCGAATACGGGGCCCAGGAAATCGGCCCCGTCGCCCCGTACTTATACTGGGCGCCGTGCGCCGCCGCCTCCGTACTTAGCTCCGGCGAGCAATTCCTCACTCCCCCGCGCCGCATTCCACCCCAGATCCGGCATGGACGCCCGCCGCCGCAGTACCGCCTCGCCGGCGAGCGAATCGAAGCGATCCCGCTCGCCGGACAACGTGGAGGATGCGTGGCGGCGCCAATGCAAGAGATCCGCCGCCGGGAGCCGGCGTGCGGCCTGCAGGTACGCCGGCGCCGCGTACGTCCCGCCGAAGCTCGTTGACTTCGCGGCGGGCGGGCGCTGGTACACTGAGGATCCGCCGATGAAGCCGATGAGCGGGCCCAAGTTCGACGAGTGGCGCGCCGACTGGGAGCGCCGCCGCTGGGCGAAGGAGGCTTGGAGCAACGGGAGCACCAGCGCTGGAGGAGCTCCGCTCGCCGGCGAGGAGGAGGAGGCCCCCGACTTGTTGAAGGCGCTACGACAGTTCCTCAAGGACGACGCGAAGAGGAAGAGGGCGGAGGAGGAAGAGGTGGCGGCGGCCATCGCCGCCGCGAAGGAGGCGGAGTTGCGGGAGGCAGAGGCGGACTCGTACCTAGTCGACCTCCCCGAATAGGATCGCGCATTCTGGATGTAGAAACGTTGATCCGTATGTATGATCCGTAGTATGATCAATGAAGGTGAACTTCCCAGGGTTTTTATTTTTGAAAATACGGGGCGAAATACGGGATCTGCTAGACGGAATGGCTCTTCCGTTAGCAGTTTTTCGATACGGGGTGAAATGCGAGCGTTATACGGGACAGCGAAATACGGGGCCCGTTAGACATGCTCTTAGACGGAACTGAACTGACGCGTCATGTTTCATATTCCGCTCTTTGCCTTTTTTTCCCAGAAGAAGCCGTCTGTGACATGACGTGCTTGCCGTTAATGTGGTGTAATTACCGAATAAATTAATATAACTGGATGGAGCCTACAGACTTCCGGTGGGCGAGCCGGTCTGCCAATTTTTTGGCGAACGATTTGTGCGCCCTCCCGCGCGCCCGCGAATTGGCGAGAAATACGCTGGAGAATCCAAGGCGCGGTGGGCGAACCAAAATTTTGGCGTTCTTCCAAACGAAAGCCAAATCCTACGGGCGAGCCGAAAAATTGGTAGGGTCGGCGTCGGTTGTAAACCAAACAGACCCTATGTAGCCACCGAAACCCTTGGATCTCACACTGCTCAATCAATGCCGAACCGTTTCAACACAACATTTTTTACATTACTACTATAACATCATTTGCTGTAGGCCAAGATGGCACCCGCAGGGTATGGGTACGGGTAGAGTCATTCCATACCCGTACCCGTCGCCTTAAATCTTACCCGTCACCCGTAGCCATACCCGTCAATGGGTATAAGTTTTTCCCATACCCGTCACCCGACAGAGTAAATGGGTACCCGCGGGTAAAAAATACCCGTGCTTACAACACATCAAATTGATCAAAAAAATATGAGAGAAGGTGAAGCGGTCCTAAATAGGGGTCTAATCCTCACTAACCTGCCAGAGATTATTAGGCCGGAAAGCGTGAGGTTCAGCTTAACAACATGAAGGCGTGATTAGAGGGAAATTAAGCCTTTTAGAATATTACGATGACCCACTAGTTAAATTTAGATGGGTAAATGGGTACGTGGGTATGGGTTCTACCTGACCGTGTACATCGCCGAACCGTTTTTTTCTACCTGACGCTCGGCGATCGACGATCGTCGGGCGATTAGGGTTTTTGTTTTCTCTGCCGCCTCAATCTCATCAGGCCGGAGTTCTGCTGATCCCCGGCGTCGTGGGGTTGGGGAGTTTTTCCTCCTTAGAGGTTTGGTAGGACGGGTCTGCTTCTGCGTGCCCTTCCTCGCTTGCCATAGCCCAGGGCTTTGGCCAGATCTGTTTGAGTCATGGCAGCATCGGCAGGAAGTTCTACGAACCATGCAAGCGGTTCGGGAGGTAAGAAATCGGAAACTTTGGATGATATGCTATGTCGTCTGGGGATTGAAGAAGATGAGTATGACGATCTAGTCTTTGAAGAGGAAGAGGAGGTGCCGAAACTTGGTATCAAGTGGATGGCTTTGGCTAAGGTACACACTACAAATTTCTTTAGTCCTCAATCTTTCGAGCACCATATGAAGATAGCTTGGAGTCCTGCAAAAGAGGTGTCCTTTCAACAGCTTGAAGAGAATCTATTTACAATTCAATGTAATTGCTTGGGGGATTGGCTGAAAGTTTCTGACGGGGGGCCGTGGCTTTTTAGACAGTTTGTTGTATCCATTGAACCATATGATGGTCTTGCTAACCCAGAGACAATTGACCTGAATTTCATGACAACTTGGATCCAGATTCACAAGATTCCAGTGGGTTATAGGAAGAAAACTTTCATTACCAATCTGACTGAGAAAAAGGTTGGGAAGGTGATTGATGTACAGCTTGAGGTTCAAGGAATTGGCAACTTCATTAGAGTCAAAGTTAAGCTCGATGTTAGGAAGCCGCTGGCCCGCTTTGTTTCTTTCTCTCGAGAAGGTGCAAGAGTAGCTTATCCTATTAAATTTGAAAAGATGCCTAGATTTTGTGGGGCCTGTGGTATCATAGGCCATACTCACCAGGAGTGTGGAACAGGAGAGCACGAGGAGGATAAACTTAAATGGGGAGAATTCCTCAAAGCTGATTTGGAAACTTGGAATGGCAGATTTTATGGAGGAGGCAGAGGAGATGCTCGCTCTGGACGGGGTGCATATGATTCTAGGGGAGGCCGTGGTCGCCACCCAGGGCGTGGGAGAGACGGTAATCTGAATGGGCGTGGCTCTCCTCCTGCTTGGAGACACAACGCTCTCGTGATGGTTGGAGGGGTAGTACAAACAGATGGGGTGGTTCCAAAACCACACAGGCGTGATACCTCTATAGAACCACAGGATCTGGAGGGGGAGTTGCAAGATACAGGTTCTAGCCCGATTAAAAACACTTTGATGGATCTTGATAAACCAAGTTCTAGTGGTGATTCTGGGACTAAGAGGAGCCTGAATATGGCCTTGGATATTCCCAATACTGCCCAGGGTGGTACTGTGTTGAATGAATTGGCACTCCAGCTGCCAGCAAACGGGCAGGGGATGCAAGAAGTGATGGAGGAAAATGAGAGTGCTGAGTTGGACCAGAGCAAAAGACAAAGGAAGGATGGAGCTGTCTCCCCTTCACTCGGATCGGCGGGCTCCCGAGAGGAGCCTGTCCGGTCGCAATGAAACTACAATTTGCGAACTGTCGTGGGATGAACAAAACCACGGCAGTTCGAGCACTCCTGATTGCTCAGGAGAAATGCAGGGCAGATGTTCTTTTCTTGTCAGAATCCCATCTTACAGTGATAAAAGCTCAGAACCTAAAACGAAGGCTGAAATATGATGAAGTCAGGACCTTTGCTAGTGACGGAAGGAGTGGTGGTCTTGTGATGTTTTTTCAAAAAGACCTAAATGTTACTTCTCATGAGGTTAATGCAAATTTTATTGATATTTATGTTAATGAAGGTGGCGAAAATGCTTGGCGGTTTACAGGTTTCTATGGCGAACCAAGTGGTGAGAGGAAACATCTCTCCTGGGACTATATGCGGAGTTTACATGCAAAATCTGGACTCCCGTGGCTGATTGCGGGAGATTTCAATGAAATTATGTTTAGTCATGAAAAGGAAGGGGGTAATGTGAGACCCCAACGATGCATGCAAGCTTTTCGGGATGCTGTTTCAGATTGCAGTTTGCAAGATCTTGGCTTTGCAGGTGACCCCTTCACCTGGCGACGTGGACGTATAAGAGAGAGGCTTGATAGGGTTTTGGCAACCCAAAGTTGGATCGATCTGTTCCCGAACCACGGTGTTTCACATGAGGATTTTGGGAAATCTGATCATCGTCCGATCACTGTTGATACTGAATCTCGTTCGATTCCTCATGTACCCCAACGTGCTAGACCAAAATTTAAAGCGCGGTGGCTATGTGAGGAGTCAGTCGAAACTATTATCCAGACGGCCTGGGATCAAGCACAGCAATTCCACGACTGGTCTCTGGCCCACAAAACGGAGATGGTCCACAACACACTGCATTCATGGGACAAAACCGAGCTAAGGGGACCTAGGCACAGACTGAAGCAATTACAGAAGGAACTCAACGCTGTTCTGGCTGGACCGTTATCGGAAGAAGCTTTAGTACATCAAAGAGTGGTCCAGGATCAGATTGAGGACATTCTGGAGCAAGAGGAATTATACTGGGTACAGCGTGGGCGAGCTAACTGGCTCCGTCATGGCGATCAGAATACTAGCTTTTTCCATGGTTTTGCATCTCAGCGCAAGCGGAAGAATTTTATCAGAAAGCTCCAATGTGACAATGGTGTGTGGGAGGAGGATCAAGACCAGTTGCGAACTATGGCATCTGATTATTTCTCACAACTTTTTACATCTGGTGTCTATGAGGCGGATCCATATGTCATTGACAAAGTTAAATCGAGAGTTGACAGTACTATGAATGCGGCGCTCATGGCTCCTTATACTAGAGAGGAGGTGAAGAAAGGCCTATTTAATATAGGTGACTTAAAAGCTCCCGGTCCGGATGGACTGCATGCTGTTTTCTATAAGAGTTTTTGGCACATAATTGGTGAAGATCTTACTGATGAGGTTTTGGCTGCGATTTCCTCCAAATCTATCCCAGAGGGGTGGAATGATACAACCATAGTCCTGATTCCAAAAGTAGAAAATCCAGAGACTATTACTCAATTCCGCCCCATAAGCCTATGCAACGTGGTTTACAAGGTTATCTCAAAAGTTGTTGCAAATAGATTAAAAGGACTGCTCCCTGATATTATCTCACCTTTCCAGAGTGCTTTTGTACCCGGCAGACTAATAACGGATAATTTTCTGGTGGCCTATGAATCCTACCATACTATCAAGAACAAGAGAATTGGGAAGTTTGGCTCTTGTGCAGTGAAGAGTGGTGTTTCTTGGAAAGTATTATGATCAAGCTTGGATTTAACCCTGATTGGGTGAAGCTTATTATGGCTTGCGTTTCATCTGTTTGCTATAAGGTGAGGTTTAATAATGGAGAATCTGAGATGATTATTCCGACTAGGGGTCTTCGCCAGGGAGATCCCCTATCCCCTTACCTCTTTTTATTATGTGCGGAAGGGCTCACTGCTATGATCAATGCGGAAGAGGAGGAGGGAAATATCATTGGTGTCAAAGTCTGTAGGGCAGCACCGGCGATCTCTCATCTCCTATTTGCAGACGACTCTTTGATACTCATGCGAGCCGATTCTAGAAATGCTTCTAGTCTTCGACATGCTCTGGACAGATACTGTCAAGCGTCCGGCCAGCTGGTTAGTGATGCAAAATCAAGTATTTTCTTTAGTCCTTGCACCAGTGTGGAGGTGAAGGAGGAAATATGCACAACTTTGAATATTCTTACCGAGGCGATCACGGACAAATATCTTGGATTACCCCCAATTGTAGGGGTTGATCGAACAGATTGTTTTCAGCATCTTATTGATAAAATTTGTAAAAAGTTGATTGGATGGATTGAGAAGATGTTATCTCTTGGAGGGAAAGAAGTATTGCTCAAGGCGGTCTGTCAGGCAATCCCGTCTTATGCCATGTCTGTCTTCAAACTCCCTAAACAGATTATTAATGGGATAATTAATGCTATGTCCCGATACTGGTGGGGAGATGATGATCAACAGAAGCATATACATTGGTTTGCATGGTGGAAAATGTCAATTCCAAAATTTCAGGGAGGCATGGGTTTCAGAGATTTACATTGTTTCAATTTGGCAATGCTCTCCAAGCAGTGCTGGCGTCTGATCTCTGAACCGGAGTCCCTCTGTGCAAGAGTGTTGCGTGCTAAGTACTTTCCAGACGGCGACATTCTCAACTGCGATCTTAAAAAAGGAAGCTCTTATACTTGGCAAAGCCTTTGGTCGGGGATCCAAACTTTTAAAAAGGGCCACATATGGCGTGTTGGTGATGGTTCAAATATCAGTATTTGGGATGATCCCTGGATTCCTAGCTCGCCGACAAGGAGAGTTGCAACCCGAAGGGGAAACATTGTCCTAACAAAAGTGTCAGATTTAATTGATCACAATACTAGACAATGGGACGAGGAGTTGATCAGAGACATTTTCTGGCAAATTGATGCTGAGAGGATCCTCCAGATCCCTTTGGCTGTGGGAATGATGGATGACTTCGTGTCATGGCATTACAATAGGAACGGACTTTTTTCTATCAAATCTGCTTACCATTTGGAATGGAATCATCAACATGGGAGGAAATTGGCGAGAACTAACATTATGGGTACATCGGAAGCTCCCATCTGGAAGATTGTGTGGGGTCTCAAAGTTCCCGCGAAAATTAAGATCCACATCTGGAGATCTCTTCATGGTGCTATCCCATGCAATGGCGTCCTTGCCAACAGACATGTGCCAATATCGGCTCAATGTCCTCTTTGCTCCATCGACTGTGAGAGTATTAGGCATGTTTTCTTCCAATGTCCACGGGTCCAGGATATTTGGCAGGCTATGGGACTCCTTGGCAAAATCAATGAGGCATGCTTTGAGGATCAACCGGGTTCTTCTGTCCTTGGCTCACTCCTTCTCGAGAAAACTTCACGCGCCCCGATGGTTCAAGACGTGGATACGAAGGAGCTGATCGCTACGGCCTGCTGGTATATCTGGTGGGAACGACGAAAGGCAACTCATGGAGAGAATGTTCAAAACCCCTCGCGATCGGCTTACAGTATAATGGCACTTGCCTCTAACTATGCGAAAGCAAAAAAAGGTGGTGCTGGCGGCATAGCTCGTCGTGGCTGGACGAAACCTCCTGAGAGTAAGGTAAAATTAAATGTTGATGCTAGTTTTGATCCTATCTCAGGTTCTGGTGGTACTGGAGCAATTATCCGTGACAACCATGGTTTGTTCATATCGGGATGTAATCGAACCCTCCCCTACATTGCTGATGCTCCTACAGCGGAAGCCATGGCCCTTCGTGATGGTCTTCTCCTGGCTGGACAGATTGGTTGTAACAAGCTCATGGTCGAGTCCGATTGTTTAGAAGTGATACAAACTATGCAAGATGGAGGGTTCTCGTCCGGAGCAGCAGCAGCGATTTATGAGGAATGTTGTTTCCTTTGCCGTGGTTTTACCTCAGTTTCTTTTAGTCATTGTGCTAGGGAAGCTAATAGTGCTGCTCATAGTTTAGCTGCTAGAGCGGAGGGTATAGATAGTGTGGTGTGGCATGAAGACCCCCTGATTTTCTCCTTCCTGTAATCACCATGGATGTAACTATACTGTAATCGCGGCAGCAGGTTCCAGACGCACTCTTTTCCTTCCAGGGTACCTAAGGGGACTGGAAGGTTTTTAATGAGGCGGCCTGCTGTTTTGCTTAATAAAGTGGAGTTTACAGTTTCAAAAAAAAAAAAAAAACACAACATTTTTTACATTACTACTATAACATCATTTGCTGTAGGCCAAGATGGCACCCGCAGGGTATGGGTACGGGTAGAGTCATTCCATACCCGTACCCGTCGCCTTAAATCTTACCCGTCACCCGTACCCATACCCGTCAATGGGTATAAGTTTTTCCCATACCCGTCACCCGACAGAGTAAATGGGTACCCGCGGATAAAAAATACCCGTGCTTACAACACATCAAATTGATCAAAAAAATATGAGAGAAGGTGAAGCGGTCCTAAATAGGGGTCTAATCCTCACTAACCTGCCAGAGATTATTAGGCCGGAAAGCGTGAGGTTCAGCTTAGCAACATGAAGGCGTGATTAGAGGGAAATTAAGCCGTTTAGAATATTACGATGACCCACTAGTTAAATTTAGATGGGTAAATGGGTACGTGGGTATGGGTTCTACCATCCCATACCCGTACCCGCTCTACCCGATGGGTACGATATTTTCCCATTTATAAATCCATGGGTAATATTTTATCCCATACCCGTACTCCTATTGGATTTTTACCCAACGGATACGTGGGTCATGGGTACCCATTGCCATCCCTAGCTGTAGGCTGTAGGCCATAAAACGGCCGCAACATTACAACATGTTCTTTTTTGTGGCAAAAAATTAAATAATGTATGCAACAATGTCCTATATATTAAACACATCAAAATATTTGAGGAAGATCGATGACAACATATACAAGATGTAATATCAACGAATGCAACACGGAGTCTACTTTACATCTTTTTTTTGAATGACAGCAGGAGAGCTGCTATTTCATTTCAATAGAGGGAAAACGAGTACGGGAAATGAGGGTCACAACTCACAAAGCATGACCCTCAAGGAACACCCTATTACAAGAAATTAGCCTGGGTGGAAGGGTGCCCCTCCATACTGAGCCACTAGAGGAATGGGTGCTCCTGCCAGTTTCCATGCAGTCGCTTCGTCCTTCAGACGGACAAAGAATTCCGCTAAGGGTAGCTCTTTGTTCTCGAATATGCGTCTATTCCACTCTTTCCATATTTCCCAGCAGATGAGGTTAGACGCCGGAAAGGTGATTTTCCGCTGGGATTTAGGTTGCGCACTCACCATGCCCCTGTACCATTCTTGTATAGATACCTCCTTGCCCAACAAGCTGAGAGGTTTTAGGGCGTCCAGCCCCAGGACCACCGCCATGTGCTCCCATACTTTGATTGAGAAGGGGCATTCAGTAAAGACGTGAGAGGCGGTTTCCAAGTTTCTTTGGCACAAAGGTCAAAAATAGTCATTCTTACATCCTCTCTGGAGCAGCTTATCAGCTGTAAGTATCCGGTCAAGCATCAGCGTCCAAATGAAGGACTTGCACCTCGCAGGCGCCCACCCTTTCCAAATCAGCCTCTTCAAGTCAGTCCCAACAGCTCCCAAGAACTGCAGCATGTAAGCTAATCTAGCACAGTAAGTTGGCTTGGCTCCAAATTTCCAGGTGATATCATCCGGCTCATCAGTAAGGTGGATAGAATCAATCAACTGAGTCAGCCTAAAAATTTGACGCAAGTGCTGAACATCCAGGTGGTGACGCAAGTCTAGCATCCACCTCTCATTTTTCAAAGCCTCCTTAACCGTCATGTTCTTCCTAGTGGAAATTTTGTAAATCTCAGGGGCTACCTCAGCTGGTATTTGTCCCATCAACTAGCGATCCGATAGAACACTGCCTTGGAACCATTCTCCAATGTGATTTGTGTTGCTGCTGCTGAAAATGCATGGAGCCCCCATGCGTGGTTTTGGTAATTAATGACAATCCCTATGGACTAATGTTTGCATTGAGTTATATTTGTAGGAGTTGTCCATAGGCAATGCTTGAACCATATGTTCGCTTCAAGGTTGCAATAAGAAGAAATTGATGAAGAATATTAAGTGTCAAGTATGTGTTGAAGATGAAGATGAAGTGAGCCCTCAAGTTTAACTTCAAGACATCAACATGATGAAGAATGAAGAAATGAAGTGCAAGTTCAAGATGAGCCAACTCGAAGAGATCATTTGCTTGAAGCTTGCCATCCATATGGTGTTCATGGATATATGAAGATGTGCCGAAGAAGAAGCTCTCCTATGGTGGATTATCGGGAAGCAATCCACAAGACTTCGTCAAGCAAGCACAATCAAGAAAGGCATTCCATCTTGTTGTGGTCAAGATCGTCATCATCGAGCTCAAGAGGAACGCGCAAGGTTAAGGTTTGCTCTTGATAGGGTTTCTTTCTTACCGGTCTCATGGTGTAGTTGGAGACCGGTTTATAGTTTAGTTGACGTACTATCAAGAGGGCTCTCGACGGTCGTATCATTCGGAGAGAGCTCAAACCTTTGCATCCTTGCATCATCTTTCTTGGTTGTTATTTGGATCTTATCCATGTGGTGATTTAGAGCTTGTGGTTATCCCCATTTCAAGTTTTAGTTCATCGAAAATGGATTCCGCATGAATCACTTGTTGCGTTTTCGATATTGGAGTTTTTCTCGGTTTATCGTATTGAGAGGTTTCACTCTAAAATACATAGAAAAATCTACCCCACTTGTTATTAAGTTTTTATCTCTTTATGGGGTAGCTTTTTTCATCCTCTTTACAAAAAAATTGGTTTCACCTAAATCCAAGTTTCGTAACTCAAGTTGTTGCATTTTCCATATTGGAGGTTTTACCGGTTTGTCTTTTATAGATAGGTAAAATATTTATTCATTTGTTTCTATCCTCCTTTGTTGTACTATGATGTTTCTATGAATATTTTTGTAGAGCTTGTTGTTGTGATTTCAATGAGCCCAAGATCATCGAAAATGGAGTCCGGATGCAAAAGTTTTAAGGTTTTCGTATCGGGTGTTTGGGTAAAAACAGGGGACCGAACTGCCGCCGGGAGCACCCCGGCACCGCCGCCGGGAGCACCCCGGCACTACCGGCCTATCACGATTTTGGCCCCAACGGGCAGATTTCTCTTCCCCTATTTAAGGGGGTCTTGTTCCCCAAAGTTTCCCGTCCGTTTGAGCTCGTTTTTGCCCCCCATTGTTGACCTTCTTTGAGCTTGCTATCTCCCTCTCCCTCCAATGAATCTTGCATCTATTGGAGAGAAAGATAGAGGAGATCTAGATCTACATCTTCACCAATCAAATCCTCTCTTTGTGAGGGGAATCCACTAGATCTAGATCTTGGAGAAATTTGGTGTTCCTCCTCCTATTTGTTCTTCCTATCTTATTCCCCCAATAGCTTTTATAGCTTTGTTGGAATTTGAGAGAGAAGGACTTGAGCATCTTTGTGGTGTTCTTGCCATTGCATTTGGTGCATCGGTTTAAGTTCTCCACGGTGATTCGTGGAAGTGAAAGCAAGAAAGTTGTTACTCTTGGGTTCTTGGAACCCTAGACGGATTTGAGGCCTTTGTGGCGATTTCTTGGGAGCCTCTAATTAAGTTGTGGATGTGTGCCCCAAGCTTCGTGTAAGGCCTGGTTTCCGCTTAGAAGGAAATCCCTTAGTGGAACCGTGACCTACGCCTTTGTGGCGAGGGTCACCGGAGAATAAGGTGAGGCGCCTTCGTGGGGATGATACGTCTCCAACGTATCTATAATTTCTGATGTTTCATGCTTGTTTTATGTATCATTGTCACATGTTTTATATGCATTATATATCATTATTATACATTTTCCGGGACTAACCTTTTAACAAGATGCCACAGTACCAGTTCCTGATTTCTGCTGTTTTTGGTTCCAGAAAAGCTGTTCGGGCAATATTCTCGGAATTCGAAGAAACAAAAGCCAACCCTCCTATTTTTCCGAGGGACACACGGAGCCATAAGGGCAAGCCCGGGGGAGGCCCACGGCCTCCTCACCATAGGGCGGCGCGGCCAGGCCCCCAGGCGCGCCGGGGTGTGGGGAGCCCACCTCGGGACTCCACCGACATCGCCCCTTTGCCTATTTATTCCCCCACGACGCGAAAACCAGAGATATATCTATCATACTTCAGAAAGACTCCGGGAGCGCCGCCGCCATCGCGAAACCTAGTTTCGGGGGTCAGAAGTTCCTGTTTCGGCACCCTGCCGGGATGGGGATCGACCCCCGGAGCCTTCTCCATCGACGCCACCGCCTCCATCATGCTCCGTGAGGAGTTCCCCCATGGACTACGGGTTCTAGCAGTAGCTAGTTGGTACTCTCTCTCTCCCATGTACTTCAATACAATGATCTCATGAGCTGCCTTACAATGATTGAGATCCATCTGATGTAATCGGTGTTGTGTTTGTTGGGGTCCGATGAATTGTTACATTATGATCATTCTATCTATAAAGTTTGTGAAGTTATTGTTTCTGCAATCTTGTTGTGTTTAATGCTTGTCACTAGTGCACGAGTGGAATGATCTTAGATTTAAGCTCTATAATTATTGCTTATATTGTATCTACAAGTTGTTTGCACATGTCTATGTCCGGAACCTGAGGCCCCAGAGTGACAACAACTGGGATAACTGGAGGGGATGGCTTAGATATGAGGATCACATGTTTTCACCAAGTGTTAATGCTTTGCTCCGGTGCTCTATTAAAAGGAGTACCTTAATTACCAGTAGTTTCCCTAGAGGCCCGGCTGCCACCGGCTGGTAGGACAAAAGATGTTATGCAAGTTTCTCACTGCGAGCACGTATGACTATATATGGAAAACATGCCTACATGATTAATAAACTTGATGTTCTGTCTTAATGCTATAATAATTATGTCAATTGCCCAACTGTAATTTGTTCACCCAACACTTGTTATTGGAGAGTTACCACTAGTGTAGATAGCTGGGAACCCCGGTCCATCTTTCATCATCAAATACTCACTCGGTCCTATATGCTATTAGAAGTAGTATCAACTATTTTCTGGTGCCATTGCCTCTGTGTTACTGCTACTTGATACGTCTCCAACGTATCTATAATTTCTGATGTTCCATGCTAGTTTTATGACAATACCTACATGTTTTGCTCGCACTTTATGATGATTTCATGCATTTTCCGGAACTAACCTATTAACAAGATGCCACAGTGCCAGTTCCTGTTTTCTGCTGTTTTTGGTTCCAGAAAGGCTGTTCGGGCAATATTCTCGGAATTCGACGAAACAAAGACCAAATATCTTATTTTCCCCGGAAGGTTCCAGAACACCGAAGGAGAGTCGGAGGCGGGCAGCAGGGGGCCCACACCATATGGCAGCGCGGGTGGCCCCCTGGCCGCGCCAGCCTATGGGGAGGGGGCCCCGTGGCCCCTCCGACTCCGCCTCTTCGCCTATAAAGTCCCTCGCGACCTAAAAACCCGATACGAATTGACGAAACTCCAGAAAGACTCCAGGGGCGCCGCTGCCATCGTAAAACTCCAATTCGGGGGACAGAATCTCTGTTCCGGCATGCCGCCGGGACGGGGAAGTGCCCCCGGAAGCCATCTCCATCGACGCCACCGCCTCCATCATGCTCCGTGAGTAGTTCCCTGTAATGTCCCAAGTTTAGAGACGATCGAGGGGTAGATTTTAGAAAGGGATGTGCACTGCATCGTAAATTCTGGGGAAATTTCGCGCTTTTAAAACAAAAGGGCATCGAAGGGGGACAAGTTTCTCTCTCGACACCTTACAGGGTTAGGGTTTCGAGAGTGCGACAAACTTGCTTCTCATTCAACTAAGTTAGGGTTTTGAGAAGAGAGGAGAGTATGTGCATTACAACTTAAGTTGCATCATTGAATTCAAACCTAAGTTGCATTTGAATTTCAAATTCAAACATCAAATGAATATCTCATAATTCAATATTGAGGTAATTCTTTAAACAAATTATAAATAATAAAGAATATAAACAATACAATTATTAAGTAAAGCTCATTAGAGCTTTATTGATAAACACATGTCTTTACAATATTCAGATTGAAATATAGATATTACAGCACATTACAAGAATCAGCAAAATGGAAAAAGAAAAAGAAAGAAGATTACAATTTAATGAAATTCCTAAACTACAAAATAATCTTCAAGAAATGCTGGTGCATGATGATCTTGAACCTCACTTTGATCATCACCTTGATCCCTGCACACCAACAAAGCAAATCACAAGTTATGCCAAGTGGCATTGCCACTTGGCAGGTTAGTAAGAAAATGGTTATTGGAGAGGATATGATCACAGCTCTGCCGAGCTGATCCTCAAACAGCCCAAGTCCCAAGCAACAGGACACACACACACTAGCTGCTCACACAGCTAGTGTGCATGCACAACAGCATCACACATTCAGGGAGAGTCACCAAGTAGTGACAGGCACTGCTGTCAACCAAGAGAGCCATGAGAGGTTCATATAAAACCTTTTCCACCGCGTAACCCAATGGTTCATCCGCAGCAACTCACCAGGGTAAGTTCACCAAGAACACAAGAACACAAGAACAGGAAGAACAGCCACTGATGTTCAACCTGCTCAAACAGCCACTGAATTGAATCAAGCACCACCAGCTTGCAAGGAGGAGCAGGGCAAGCAAATCAAATAGCACAGAAGCAATCCTCTACACCAACAAATAATCTAGGAGCTGGAGTGAGGTATAAACAAGATCATCCTGAGCAAAACCATGTTTTGCTCATAAATAAGCATACTGTGCATCACAGGAGCACAGAAGGGTAGAATACCCTGTTTGTGTCATCATCTGGCTACAAAGCCATTTGGTGCAAGCAAATATGGGTAAGGCCAATAGGTAATCATCCTAGGGGAACATTAGTTATGCAAATCAATGGCAAAACTAAGGAAATCCAGCAAAGAATGAATTCACAGCTAGCCTAGCCCAACACACTTAGCACCTATAGGTAGCTAGGCCATCAGACAATAGACAAATCCTTGTCTATATAAATTCTCAGCATCAAAAGCCACTGGAAGTCCAGTATTGGATCAACCAGTGAGCAATTATCCAATTCCAGCAAGCAATCACCAACCACATCAAGCCACAGAGAGGGGGAGCTACCCATGACAGCATCACAGAGCTGCCAGGGCCACCTCAACCCACATCCAACACTTGAAACCACCACATCATCACCCAGTAGGGTTCAGTAGTGGGCTAGGGTACCAACCAGTGGTTGGCATCCAACTAGCCCTAACAAATTCATTGAAATGATCATCACTGAATCACAGTTCACATCATTCATCCATTTAATAAAGAAAGATAAACATATAAATGAATTACACAAGCAATTGGTGCACCAGAGCCTTGCAGATGATCCAATGGATCATTGCAAGCATCAAATGATGCTTGAGCAAGCACCATTACACACAGGCCAAGCCTGTGTGATGCACACACAACACTGGGTGAGCACCAGATAGGCACAGAAAGAAGCACAACAATTAATCATCAAGCAACTGATGATCATATGATCACCAGAGCTTGCTAGCACTTGTTACAGATGGCTATAGCCAAGCATAGCATTAGAAATGAGCCAGCTACTGAAGAATTACACCCAAGCCATAACTGAATAAACAGATACTGAATTAATGACTTTATAATTGTATCCAGAAGCACATCAAAGGCATGATGAACCACTGGATCAAGATACACAAGTAAAGCACACAGCACTCATCACTGGATAATACTGTTAAGCCAACAACAATGCTCAATTGAGAATGCTCATGAATTTAAGCACAAGATATAGCACATCAGAGCACTGGCACTTGCAAATTTGCAAGGAATACACACAGTAATCAAGCCAGGGCAACATAATTGAATACACTTGAGTGTCTGGCAAGAATAGTAATAAGAACAGAGGCACATGGAAGGATTCTAGCAAGAAATGCAAGCTTAAACAAGCACATAGCTTAGGAACTATGCACAGAACCATGCACAACAAAGATAGCCACAATTAAGCAAAGCCCTTAGGCAGAGAAGGGCAGCACAAGCAGCACAGCAGCACAGCAGCATACGCACATACACAACTAGCTAGGCGCAGCAGCAGCGCATCAGCACGGCAGGCATCTCCAAGAGGAGGAGCAGCCGTGGCCAGAGCTAGAGGATGAGGAAGAAGAACAGTCAAGAGAGAGAGAGATGGTGGAGCACATACCAGGGCGAGCAGACAGCAGTCACGGCCATGGCGGCCACGGCGGCGCACGCCGAGCACACGGCAGCACCAGGCTAGGCCAAGCCACGTCTCGACCAGCGCCGCAGCACCCCGCACCACAATGGCGAGGCTCACGGCGGCGCCATAGCGCCAGGAACCCCTGGGAGCAGCGAAATCGCCGCGGATCCCGTAACCCTAGCCATAGAGAAGGGGTCGGGGACGGGCGGGAGCAACGCCAGCTCCAGATCTATGCGGAGGAGCATGACCGGCGTTGTGGGGTGGTTCGATTGCGCCCCATGGCGAGGGCCATGACCGTTGGAGTTCGCCGGAATCGACCGGCGACGGCGAGGGCGACGCGAGTCGCCAGAGCGCGTGGGGAATTAGGGTTCATCGAGGCGGCGCAGTGGAAGGCGGGTGTGAGTGACCGCACGGGTCGGTTGGACCCGAGCTGGTCTAACCCAACCCACTGGGCTCCACTGACAGGTGGGCCCAGGGGCAATTGTGACATTTCACAATTACATAAAATACCGAAACTTTGAAAATACATAGTAAATGTTAAATAGCTCTAAAAAAATAATTAAAAATATGAAAACCACTCAGTATAAAAATCTCTATCATAATAAAATATAGAATAGAATTTTTGAAGTTAAACAAGAATAAGTTCAAATTTGATGATTTAAATAATCATTTAAATCACACCTTATATTTTCAATAATGAAAATAAGTCCATAAATTCTTTTGGACTTTAAAAACACCTTGACAACATTTCAAGGTTGTATTTTACCCTAAATAGAGTATCCCTAAGTCATTCTTAGTATTAACCTCTCACATGAAATGATAAAGACACCGAAAGGGGGGGAACAAACCCTAAAACTGGAATCATGCATAAATGCTTCTTTAACCATTGCCCTTATCGGACAATGATGCTATTTTTCAGCAACAGAGGACAAGGGTCAGTCCACACCATCCAACTGCAACACTTTGCAGTGTTCAGGCAAGTTCATCACTTGCTCATGTCATTCGAGTATTTTTACCAAATTACTTGCAAAGTACTATGTTTATCACTATTGCATAAAAAGCAAAACCACTATTTTCATAACTATGAATATGACTAAGTGGTGGGCAATGGAACCATGGATTGTGTTGATATGGTGGGGGTTCCATTGCAAGGGTTATATCCATCTAGGATTAAACAACAAATGTCGTCCAGTGATTCTTGTGCCGTAATACCCGTGTTAACCATAAGATCCGGAGTGGGACGGAGTAGTCAAAAGTGTTTTCACCTCTCGTTCATCAACGGATGCGCATTACTGTGTGCACTTGATCTCGAGAGACAAGATGCAGGGTGGGGAACCCGTAGAAGTCCCCACGGTAATGTGGTCTATGATGGGTTGCAACTGCCGGCGAAGGAATGTATGATAGAGCTCTGCATTGTCGTCGTGGTCGGGGTCCATCCTTAATTGGTGTAAGAGGACCGGCGAGTGATACGTCTCCGATGTATCGATAATTTCTTATGTTCCATGCCACATTATTGATGATATCTACATGTTTTATGCACACTTTATGTCATATTTATGCATTTTCTGGAACTAACCTATTAACAAGATGCCGAAGTGCCAGTTGCTGTTTATTGCTGTTTTTGGTTTCAGAAATCCTAGTAAGGAAATATTCTCGGAATTGGACGAAATCAATGCCCAGGGTCCTATTTTGCCACGAAGCTTCCAGAAGACCGAAGAGTCAACGAAGTGGGGCCACGAGGTGGCCAGGAGGGTAGGCGGCGCGGCCCCACCCTTGGCCGCGCCGGTCTATCTCCTGGGCCCCTCGCGACGCCCCCTGACCTACCCTTCCGCCTACAAATAGCCTTCGTCGCGAAACCCCCAGTACCGAGAGCCACGATACGGAAAACCTTCCAGAGACGCCGCCGCCGCCAATCCCATCTCGGGGGATTCAGGAGATCGCCTCCGGCACCCTCCCGGAGGACTCTACGCCGCCATGGTCGCCTCCGGAGTGATGTGTGAGTAGTTCACCCCTGGACTATGGGTCCATAGCAGTAGCTAGATGGTTGTCTTCTCCTCATTGTGCTTAATTGTCGGGTCTTGTGAGCTGCCGAACATGATCAAGATCATCTATCTGTAATTCTATATGTTGTGTTTGTTGGGATCCGATGAATAGAGAATACCATGTTATGTTGATTATCAATTTATATCTATGTGTTGTTTATGATCTTGCATGCTCTCCGTTATTAGTAGATGCTCTGGCCAAGTTGATGCTAGTAACTCCAAGAGGGAGTATTTATGCTCGATAGTGGGTTCATGTCTCCGTGAATCTGGGGGAGTGAGAGAAACCTCTAAGATTATGGATGTGCTGTTGCCACTAGGGATAAAACATTGATGCTATGTCCGAGGATGTAGTTATTGATTACATTACGTGCAATACTTAATGCAATTGTCTGTTGTTAGCAACTTAATACTGGAAGGGGTTCGGATGATAACCTGAAGGTGGACTTTTTAGGCATAGATGCATGCTGGATAGCGGTCTATGTACTTTGTCGTAATGCCCAATTAAATCTCACTATACTCATCATAATATGTATGTGCATGGTCATGCCCTCTCTATTTGTCAATTGCCCAACTGTAATTTGTTCACCCAACATGTTGTTTATCTTATGGGAGAGACACCTCTAGTGAACTGTGGACCCCGGTCCAATTCTCTATACTGAAATACAATCTACTGCAATACTTGTTCTACTGTTTTCTGCAAACAATCATCTTCCACACTATACATCTAATCCTTTGTTACAGCAAGCCAGTGAGATTGACAACCTCATTTGTTTCGTTGGGGCAAAGTACTTGGTTTGTGTTGTGCAGGTTCCACGTTGGCGCCGGAATCCCTGGTGTTGCGCCGCACTACATCTCACCGCCATCAACCTTCAACGTGCTTCTTGGCTCCTACTGGTTCGATAAACCTTGGTTTCATACTGAGGGAAAACTTGCCGCTGTATGCATCACACCTTCCTCTTGGGGTTCCCAACGGACGCGTGTTGTACGCGTATCAAGCTCTTTTCTGGCGCCGTTGTCGGGGAGATCAAGACACGCTGCAAGGGGAGTCTCCACATCTCAATCTCTTTACTTTGTTTTTGTCTTGCTTAGTTTTATTTACTACTTTGTTTGCTGCACTAAATCAAAATACAAAAAAATTAGTTGCTAGTTTTACTTTATTTGCTATCTTGTTTGCTATATCAAAAACACAAAAAAAATAGTTATTTACATTTACTTTATCTAGTTTGCTTTATTTACTGTTGCTAAAATGGGTACTCCTGAAAATACTAAGTTGTGTGACTTCACAACCACAAATAATAATGATTTCTTATGCACCTATTGCTCCACCTGCTACTACAGCAGAATTCTTTGAAATTAAACCTGCTTTACTGAATCTTGTTATGCGAGAGCAATTTTTTGGTGTTAGTTCTGATGATGCTGCTGCCCATCTCAATAATTTTGTTGAACTTTGTGAAATGCAGAAGTATAAAGATGTAGATGGTGACATTATAAAATTAAAATTGTTCCCTTTCTCATTAAGAGGAAGAGCTAAAGATTGGTTGCTATCTCTGCCTAAGAATAGTATTGATTCATGGACTAAATGCAAGGATGCTTTTAATGGTAGATATTATCCCCTGCTAAAATTATATCTTTGAGGAGTAGCATAATGAATTTTAAACAATTGGATAAGGAGCATGTTGCACAAGCATGGGAAAGAATGAAATCTTTGGTTAAAAATTGCCCAACCCATGGACTGACTACTTGGATGATCATCCAAACCTTTTATGCAGGACTGAATTTTTCTTCGCGGAACCTATTGGATTCAGCTGCTGGAGGTACCTTTATGTCCATCACTCTTGGCGAGGTGACAAAGCTTCTTGATAATATGATGATCAACTACTCTGAATGGCACACGGAAAGAGCTCCACAAGGTGAGAAGGTAAATTCTGTCGAAGAAACCTCTTCCTTGAGTGATAAGATTGATGCTATTATGTCTATGCTTGTGAATGATAGGACTAATGTTGATCCTAATAATGTTCCGTTAGCTTCATTGGTTGCTCAAGAAGAACATGTTGATGTAAACTTCATTAAAAATAATAATTTCAACAACAATGCTTACCGGAACAATTCTAGTAACAACTATAGGCCATATCCTTATAATAATGGCAACGGCTATGGTAATTCTTATGGGAATTCTTACAACAATAATAGGAATTCACCCCCTGGAATTGAAGCCATGCTTAAAGAATTTATTAGTACACAAACTGCTTTCAACAAATCTGTTGAAGAAAAGCTTGGGAAAATTGATATACTTGCTTCTAAAGTCGATAGTCTTGTTGCTGATGTTGATCTTTTGAAATCGAAAGTTATGCCTAATGAAAATCATCATAATAAAATTGTTACTACAGCAAATGCCATCCAAGTTAGAATTAATGAGAATATAAGATTGATGGCCAAATTGCGTGCTAGGTGGGAAAGAGAAGAAAATGAAAAAGAAGATAATATAGCTAAAGTTTGGACTATTACCACCACTAGTAATGCTAATGCTACACAAGTTGCTGCACCTACTACTATTAATGGTAAAAGAATTGGTGTTGGCAATGTTTCCACTTCTAATGCAAAGCGCGAGAAACTGCCTGAAGCTGCTAAAACTGCTGAAACTGCCTGTGATAAAACTGCTGAAATTTTTCCCAACATTGGGGATGATGATCCCATTGCTTTAGATTATAATGGTTTAAATTTTGATGATTTCCACATCTCTGAAGTTATAAAGTTCTTACAAAAACTTGCTAAGAGTCATAATGCTAGTGCTATAAACTTGGCTTTCACGAAACATATTACAAATGCTCTCATAAAAGCTAGAGAAGAGAAATTAGAACGCGAAGCTTCTATTCCTAGAAAGCTCGAGGATGGTTGGGAGCCCATCATTAAGATGAAGGTCAATGATTTTGATTGTAATGCTTTATGTGATCTTGGTGCAAGTATTTCTGTTATGCCTAAGAAAATCTATAATATGCTTGACTTGCCACCATTGAAAAATTGTTATTTGGATGTTAATCTTGCTGATCATTCTACAAAGAAACCTTTGGGGAAAGTTGATAATGTTCGCATTACCGTTAACAATATCCTTGTCCCCGTTGATTTTGTTGTCTTGGATATTGAATGCAATGCATCTTGTCCCATTATATTGGGAAGACCTTTTCTTCGAACTGTTGGTGCTATCATTGATATGAAGGAAGGTAATATTAAATATCAATTTCCTCTCAAGAAAGGTATGGAACACTTCCCTAGAAAGAGAATGAAGTTACCTTTTGATTCTATTATTAGAACAAATTATGATGTTGACACTTCGTCTCT
This sequence comes from Lolium perenne, assembly GCF_019359855.2. Lineage (NCBI taxonomy): Eukaryota > Viridiplantae > Streptophyta > Magnoliopsida > Poales > Poaceae > Lolium > Lolium perenne. Next base: position 184,391,523 of record NC_067246.2, on the reverse strand, counting down.
TGATAATACTTGATGCACACTTTCTGCGCCTAGCTGAAAGGCGTTAAAGAAAAGCGCTTATGGGAGACAACCCATGTTTTTACTACAGTACTTTGTTTTTATTTTGTGTCTTGGAAGTTGTTTACTACTGTAGCAACCTCTCCTTATCTTAGTTTTGTGTTTTGTTGTGCCAAGTAAAGTCGTTGATAGTAAGGTTCATACTAGATTTGGATTACTGCACAGAAACAGATTTCTTTGCTGTCACGAATCTAGGCAAAATTCTCTGTAGGTAACTCAGAAAATTATGCCAATTTACATGAGTGATCCTCAGATATGTACGCAACTTTCATTCAATTTGAGCATTTTCATTTGAGCAATTCTGGTGCCTCAATAAAATTCGTCTTTACGAACTGTTCTGTTTTGACAGATTCTGCCTTTTATTTCGCATTGCCTGTTTTGATATGTTCGATGGATTTTTCGATTCCATTGACTTTCAGTAGCTTTGTCCAGAAGTGTTAAGAATGATTATGTCACCTCTGAACATGAATATTTTGATTGTGCACTAACCCTCTAATGAGTTGTTTTGAGTTTGGTGTGGAGGAAGTTTTCAAGGATCAAGAGAGGGAGATGATACAACATGATCAAGGAGAGTGAAAGCTCTAAGCTTGGGGATGCCCCGGTGGTTCCCCCTGCATATATCAAGAAGACTCAAGCGTCTAAGCTTGGGGATGCCCAAGGCATCCCCTTCTTCATCGACAACATTATCAGGTTCCTCCCCTGAAACTATATTTTTATTCCATCACATCTTATGTGCTTTGCTTGGAGCGTCGGTTTGTTTTTGTTTTTGTTTTGTTTGAATAAAATGGATCCTAGCATTATTTGCGTGGGAGAGAGACACGCTCCGCTGTATCATATGGACAAGTATGTCCTTAGGCTTTACTCATAATATTCATGGCGAAGTTTCTTCTTCGTTAAATTGTTATATGGTTGGAATTGGAAAATGATACATGTAGTAATTGCTAAAATGTCTTGGATAATGTGATACTTGGCAATTGTTGTGCTCATGTTTAAGCTCTTGCATCATATGCTTTGCACCCATTAATGAAGAAATACATAGAGCATGCTAAAATTTGGTTTGCATATTTGGTCTCTCTAAAGTCTAGATAATTTCTAGTATTGAGTTTGAACAACAAGGAAGACGGTGTAGAGTCTTATAATGTTTACAATATGTCTTTTATGTGAGTTTTGCTGCACCGCTTCATCCTTGTGTTTGTTTCAAATAGCCTTGCTAGCCTAAACCTTGTATCGAGAGGGGATACTTCTCATGCATCCAAAATACTTGAGCCAACCACTATGCCATTTGTGTCCACCATACCTACCTACTACATGGTAATTCTCCGCCATTCCAAAGTAAATTGCTTGAGTGCTACCTTTAAAATTTCTATCCTCTACCTTTACAATATATAGCTCATGGGACAAATAGCCTAAAAACTATTGTGGTATTGAATATGTACTTATGCACTTTATCTCTTATTAAGTTGCTTGTTGTGCGATAACCATGTTCCTGGGGACGCCATCAACTACTCTTTGTTGAATATCATGTGAGTTGCTATGCATGTCCGTCTTGTCTGAAGTAAGGGCGATTTACCACCTTTAATGGTTAGAGCATGCATATTGTTAGAGAAGAACATTGGGCCGCTAACTAAAGCCATGAATCATGGTGGAAGTTTCAGTTTTGGACAAATATCCTCAATCTCATATGAGAAAATTAATTGTTGCTACATGCTTATGCATTAAAGAGGAGTCCATTATCTGTTGTCTATGTTGTCCCGGTATGGATGTCTAAGTTGAGAATAATCAATAGCGAGAAATCCAATGCGAGCTTTCTCCTTAGACCTTTGTACAAAGTGCATAGAGGTACCCCTTTGTGACACTTGGTTAAAACATGTGCATTGCGATAATCCCGGTAATCCAAGCTAATTAGGACAAGGTGCGGGCACTATTAGTATACTATGCATGAGGCTTGCAACTTGTAAGATATAATTTACATAACACATGTGCTTTATTACTACCGTTGACAAAATTATTTCTTGTTTTCAAAATCAAAGCTCTAGCACAAATATAGCAATCGATGCTTTCCTCTTTGAAGGACCATTCTTTTACTTTTATTGTTGAGTCAGTTCACCTATCTCTCTCCACCTCAAGAAGCAAACACTTGTGTGAACTGTGCATTGATTCCTACATACTTGCATATTGCACTTGTTATATTACTCTATGTTGACAAAATCCATGAGATATACATGTTATAAGTTGAAAGTAACCGCTAAAACTTCATCTTCCTTTGTGTTGCTTCAATACCTTTACTTTGAATTATTGCTTTATGAGTTAACTCTTATGCAAGACTTATTGATGCTTGTCTTGAAGTACTATTCATGAAAAGTCTTTGCTATATGATTCAGTTGTTTACTCATGTCATATACATTGTTTTGATCACTGCATTCATTACATATGTTTAAAATAGTATGATCAAGGTTATGATGTCATGTCACTCCAGAAATTATCTTTGTTTATCGTTTACCTGCTCGGGACGAGCAGAAACTAAGCTTGGGGATGCTGATACGTCTCCGACGTATCGATAATTTCTTATGTTCCATGCCACATTATTGATGATATCTACATGTTTTATGCACACTTTATGTCATATTTATGCATTTTCTGGAACTAACCTATTAACAAGATGCCGAAGTGCCAATTGCTGTTTTCTGCTGTTTTTGGTTTCAGAAATCCTAGTAAGGAAATATTCTCGGAATTGGACGAAATCAACGCCCAGGGTCCTATTTTGCCACGAAGCTTCCAGAAGACTGAGGAGTCAACGAAGTGGGGCCACGAGGTGGCCAGGAGGGTAGGCGGCGCGGCCCCACCCTTGGCCGCGCCGGCCTGTCTCCTGGGCCCCTCGCGACGCCCCCTGACCTACCCTTCCGCCTACAAATAGCCTTCGTCGCGAAACCCCCATTACCGAGAGCCACGATACGGAAAACCTTCCAGAGACGCCGCCGCCGCCAATCCCATCTCGGGGGATTCAGGAGATCGCCTCCGGCACCCTGCCGGAGAGGGAAATCATCTCCCGGAGGACTCTACGCTGCCATGGTCGCCTCCGGAGTGATGTGTGAGTAGTTCACCCCTGGACTATGGGTCCATAGCAGTAGCTAGATGGTTGTCTTCTCCTCATTGTGCTTAATTGTCGGGTCTTGTGAGCTGCCGAACATGATCAAGATCATCTATCTGTAATTCTATATGTTGTGTTTGTTGGGATCCGATGAATAGAGAATACCATGTTATGTTGATTATCAATTTATATCTATGTGTTGTTTATGATCTTGCATGCTCTCTGTTATTAGTAGATGCTCTGGCCAAGTTGATGCTAGTAACTCCAAGAGGGAGTATTTATGCTCGATAGTGGGTTCATGTCTCCGTGAATCTGGGGGAGTGAGAGAAACCTCTAAGATTATGGATGTGCTGTTGCCACTAGGGATAAAACATTGATGCTATGTCCGAGGATGTAGTTATTGATTACATTACGCGCAATACTTAATGCAATTGTCTGTTGTAGCAACTTAATACTGGAAGGGGTTCGGATGATAACCTGAAGGTGGACTTTTTAGGCTTAGATGCATGCTGGATAGCGGTCTATGTACTTTGTCGTAATGCCCAATTAAATCTCACTATACTCATCATAATATGTATGTGCATGGTCATGCCCTCTCTATTTGTCAATTGCCCAACTGTAATTTGTTCACCCAACATGCTGTTTATCTTATGGGAGAGACACCTCTATTGAACTGTGGACCCCGGTCCAATTCTCTATACTGAAATACAATCTACTGCAATACTTGTTCTACTGTTTTCTGCAAACAATCATCTTCCACACTATACATCTAATCCTTTGTTACAGCAAGCCAGTGAGATTGACAACCTCGTTGTTTTGTTGGGGCAAAGTACTTGGTTTGTGTTGTGCAGGTTCCACGTTGGCGCCGGAATCCCTGGTGTTGCGCCGCACTACATCTCGCCGCCATCAACCTTCAACGTGCTTCTTGGCTCCTACTGGTTCGATAAACCTTGGTTTCATACTGAGGGAAAACTTGCCGCTGTACGCATCACACCTTCCTCTTGGGGTTCCCAACGGACGCGTGTTGTACGCGTATCAGCGAGGACCCAGGGTCGGAGATTGCAACAACGGGTGGGTGTTCGAGGTAGCGGAGGAACATGATTGGCTAGACCTTATACCGGGCCTCACACCGAAGGAAGTGTGGACGGGAAAGCTGCCCGGTTGGCACTGAAGGAGATATGCCCTAGAGGCAATAATAAAGTGGTTATTATTTATATCTTAATGTTTATGATAAATGTTTATATATCATGCTAGAATTGTATTAACCGAAACATTAGTACATGTGTGATATGTAGACAAACAAGAAGTCCCTAGTATGCCTCTTAAACTAGCTTGTTGATTAATGGATGATTAGTTTCATAATCATGAACATTGGATGTTATTAATAACAAGGTTATGTCATTGTGTGAATGATGTAATGGACACACCCAATTAAGCGTAGCATAAGATCTCGTCATTAAATTATTTGCTATAAGCTTTTGATACATGGTTACCTAGTCCTTATGACCATGAGATCATGTAAATCACTTATACCGGAAAGGTACTTTGATTACACCAAACACCACTGCGTAAATGGGTGGCTATAAAGGTGGGATTAAGTATCAGGAAAGTATGAGTTGAGGCATATGGATCAACAGTGGGATTTGTCCATCCCGATGACGGATAGATATACTCTGGGCCCTCTCGGTGGAATGTCGTCTAAATGTCTTGCAAGCATATGAATGAGTTCATAAGAGACCACATACCACGGTACGAGTAAAGAGTACTTGTCAGGAGACGAGGTTGAACAAGGTATAGAGTAATACCGAAGATCAAACCTCGGACAAGTAAAATATCGCGAGACAAAGGGAATTGGTAATATATGTGAATGGTTCATTCGATCACTAAAGTCATCGTTGAATATGTGGGAGCCATTATGGATCTCCAGATCCCGCTATTGGTTATTGGTCGGAGAGAGTACTCAACCATGTCCACATAGTTCACGAACCGTAGGGTGACACACTTAAAGTTGGATGTTGAAATGGTAGTACTTGAATATGGAATGGAGTTCGAATATTTGTTCGGAGTCCCGGATGAGATCCCGGACATCACGAGGAGTTCCGGAATGGTCCGGAGAATAAGATTCATATATAGGATGTCATTTTATGTGAAATAAAATGTCGCGGAAGGTTCTATGGAAGGTTCTAGAAAAGTCCGGAAGAAACCACCAAGGAAGGTGGAGTCCACATGGGACTCCACCTCCATGGCCGGCCAGCCCTAGATGGGGTGGAGTCCCAAGTGGACTCCACCATAGGGGGCCGGCCACCCCCCACATGGGAGGTGGAAATCCCACCTTTGGGTGGGAGTCCTAGTTGGGCTAGGTTTCCCCCTCTTATGGAAGGTTTTGGTTTCGGGTCTTATTCGAAGACTTGGACACCAACACTTGGGATCCACCTATATAATGAGGGGCCAAGGGAGGGGGCCGGCCACCCCAAGACCACAAGCTGGCCGCCCCCCATAGAGTGGCCGGCCACCCCTCCCAAACCCTAGCCGCCCCCTCTCCTCCATATTGCCCGCGTAGCTTAGCGAAGCTCCGCGGACTTCTTCACCGCCACCGACACCACGCCGTCGTGTCGTCAGATTCAAGAGGAGCTACTACTTCCGCTGCCCGCTGGAACGGGGAGGTGGACGTCGTCTTCATCAACAACCGAACGTGTGACCGAGTACGGAGGTGCTGCCCGTTCGTGGCGCCGGAACCGACCGTGATCAAGATCTTCTACGCGCTTTTGCAAGCGGCAAGTGATCGTCTACCGCAGCAACAAGAGCCTCATCTTGTAGGCTTTGGAATCTCTTCAAGGGTGAGACTCGATACCCCCTCGTTGCTACCGTCTACTAGATTGCATCTTGGTTTGGATTGCGTGTTCGCGGTAGGAAATTTTTTGTTTTCTATGCAACGTTATCCTACAGTGGTATCAGAGCCGTGTCTATGCATAGATGGTTGCACGAGTAGAACACAATGGTTTGTGGGCGTTGATGCTCTTGTTATCTTTAGTTTGAGTACTTTGCATCTTTGTGGCATAGTGGGATGAAGCGGCTCGGACTAACTTTACATGACCGCGTTCATGAGACTTGTTCCTCGTTCGACATGCAACATGTATTGCATAAGAGGCTTTGCGGGTGTCTGTCTCTCCTACTATAGTGAAGATTCAATTTACTCTTCTATTGAAAACATTAGTATCAACGTTGTGGTTCATGTTCGTAGGTAGATTAGATCTCTCTCGAAAACCCTAAACCACGTAAAATATGCAAACCAAATTAGAGACGTCTAACTTGTTTTTGCAGGGTTTGGTGATGTGATATGGCCATAATGTGATGATGAATATGTATGAGATGATCATTATTGTATTGTGGCAACCGGCAGGAGCCTTATGGTTGTCTTTAAATTTCATGTTGAGTAGTATTTCAAAGTAGTTGTAATAGTTGCTACATGGAGGACAATCATGAAGACGGCGCCATTGACCTTGACGCTACGCCGACGATGATGGAGATCATGCCCGAAGATGATGGAGATCATGTCCGTGCTTTGGAGATGAAGATCAAAGGCGCAAGAACAAAAGGGCCATATCATATCACATATGAACTGCATGTGATGTTAATCCTTTTTATGCATCTTATTTTGCTTAGATCGCGACGGTAGCATTATAAGATGATCCCTCACTAAAATCTCAAGATAATAAAGTGTTCAACCTTAGTAGCACCGTTACCAAGTCTTGTCGTTTCAAGCACCTCGTGATGATCGGGTGTGATAGATTCAATAAGTACATATGACGGGTGCAAGACAGCTTTGCACATGCGGATACTAAGGTGGCCTTGACGAGCCTAGCATGTCTGAGACATGGTCTCGGAACACGAGATACCGAAAGGTAGAGCATGAATCATATGGTTGATATGATGAACATTTTGAGTGTTCGCCATTGAAATCACACCTTTTCTCGTGATGATCGGGTTTAGGTGCGGTGGATTTGGTTCGTGTGATCACTAAGACAATGCGAGGATATTGTTTTGAGTGGGAGTTCACTTAGGTTTTTAATTATGTTGAATTAAAATTTGAACTCAATTTGTCATAAACTTAGTCTAAACTATTGCAAATATATGATGTAGAGATGGCGTCCCCAATCAATTTTAATCAGTTCCTAGAGAAAGAGAAACTTAAGAGCAACGGTAGCAACTTCACCGATCGGGTTCCGTCATGTGAGGATCTTCCTCTCTGGCGGAAATCTGCAATATGTGCTTGATGCACCGCTAGGTGACCCTCCCGCAGTAAACTGAAACCGATGAAGTAAAAGCTGTTTACGAGACTCGGAAAATTAGGTACTCTCAAGTTCAGTGTGCCATCCTATGCGATGGAATCCGATCTTCAAAAACGTTTTGAGCACCACGATCCTCATGAGTTGATGAAAGAGCTGAAAGCTATTTTTGAGACTCATGCGGCCGTGGAATGCTATGAAGCATCGAAACAATTCTTCATTTGCATGATGGAAGAAGGCAGCTCCGTTAGTGAGCACATGCTCGCCATGACCGGGCATGCGAAGAAACTCGGTGACTTGGGAATAGTGATTCCTAATGATCGGGATTAATCGTGTCCTTCAATCACTGCCACCAAGTTACAAGAACTTTGTGATGAACTACAATATGCGTAACATGAACAAGGAGTTACCTGAACTCTTTGGCATGCTAAAAGCTACGAGATTGAGATCAAGAAAGAGCACCAAGTGTTGATGGTCAACAAGACCACCAGTTTCAAGAAACGGGGGCAAGTCTAAGGGAAAATTCCAGAAGGGTGGCAAGAAAGCTGCCCCGCCTCCTATGAAACCGAAGAACGGCCCTAAGCCTGATGCTGAGTGCTATTATCGCAAGGAGAAGGGACACCGGAAGCGTAATTGCTCCAAGTATCCGGCTGATCTGAAGAGCGGCCTTGTCAAGAAGAAGAAAGAAGGTATATCTGATATACATGTTATAGATGTTCATTTCACTGGTTCTCGTTCTAGTACAGGTATTTGATACTGGTTCGTTGCTCATATTTGTAACTCGAAACAGAACTAAAGAATAAACGACAACCGCTGAAAGATGAAGTGACGATGCGCGTTGGAAACGGATCCAAGGTCAATGTGATCGCAGCCGGCACACTTCCTCTACATCTACCTTCGGATTAGTTTTAAGCCTAAATAATTGCTATTATGTACTGCGTTGAGCATGAACATTATATCTGGATCTTGTTTAATGCAAGACGGTTATTCATTCAAGTCTGAGAATAATGGTTGTTCTATTTTTATGAATAATATCTTTTATGGTCGAGCACCACAAAAGAATGGCTTATTTCTGTTAGATCTCGATAGTAGTGATACGCATATACATAACATTGATGCTAAGCGAATTAAACTTAATGATAATTCTACTTATATGTGGCACTGTCGTCTTGGTCATATTGGAGTGAAACGCATGAAGAAACTCCATACTGATGGATTACTTGAATCACTTGACTTTGAGTCACTTGATAGATGCGAAGCATGTCTAATGGGAAAAATGACAAAGACTCCATTTTACAGTATAATGGAGCGAGCTCTTGACTTATTGGAAATCATACATACCGATGTATGTGGACCAATGAGCGTAGCATCGCGCGGTGGTTATCGTTATGTTCTAACCTTCACAGATGATCTGAGTAGATATGGGTATATCTATTTCATGAAACATAAATCCGAAACTTTTGAGAAGTTTAAGGAATTTCAAAGTGAAGTAGAAAATCAACGTAACAAGAAGATTAAATTTCTACGATCTGATCGTGGAGGTGAATATCTGAGTTATGAGTTTGGCATGCATTTAAAGAAATGCGGAATACTTTCACAATTGACACCGCCGGGAACACCTCAACGTAACGGTGTGTCCGAACGTCGTAATCGAACTCTCTTAGATATGGTTCGTTCTATGATGTCTCTTACTGATTTGCCGTTATCATTTTGGAGTTATGCATTAGAGACAACCGCATTCACTTTAAATAGAGCACCATCAAAATCCATAGAAACGACACCGTATGAATTATGGTTTAATAAGAAACCTAAGCTGTCATTCCTGAAAGTTTGGGGTTGCGAAGCCTATGTAAAGAAGTTACAACCGGACAAGCTAGAACCCAAAGCGGAGAAATGCGTCTTCATAGGATACCCTAAGGAAACTATAGGGTACACTTTCTATCACAGATCCGAAGGCAAAATCTTTGTTGCTAAGAACGGAACCTTTCTTGAGAAAGAATTTCTCACTAAAGAAGTGACTGGAAGAAAAGTAGAACTCGATGAGATTGATGAATCTATACTCGTTGATCAGAGTAGCGCAGTACCGGAAGTTGTACCTGTACCGCCTACACCGCCAACAGAGGAAGCTAATGATAATGATCATGAAACTTCGAACGAGGAAACTACTGAACCTCGCAGATCGACAAGGGAACGTGCCACTCCTGATTGGTATGATCCTTGTCTAAATGTCATGATTGTGGATAACAATGATGAGGATCCTGCGACGTATGAAGAAGCGATGATGAGCCCAGATTCCAACAAATGGCAAGAAGCCATGAAATCCGAAATGGGATCCATGTATGATAACAAAGTATGGACTTTGGTAGACTTACCTGATAGCCGAAAGGCTGTCGAGAATAAATGGATCTTCAAGAGAAAAACAGATGCTGATGGTAATATTACTGTCTATAAAGCTCGACTTGTCGCAAAGGGTTTCCGAAAAATTCAAGGAGTTGACTACGATGAGACTTTCTCACCTGTAGCGAAGCTAAAATCTGTGAGGATTTTGTTAGCAATAGCTGCATTTTTCGATTATGAGATTTGGCAGATGGATGTCAAAACGGCGTTCCTTAATGGAGACATTGAGGAAGAGTTGTATATGGTACAACCCAAAGGTTTTGTCGATCTTAAAAATGCTGACAAAGTATGCAAACTTCAGCGTTCAATCTATGGACTGAAGCAAGCATCAAGAAGTTGGAACCGATGCTTTGATAAGGTGATCAAAGACTTCGGGTTTATACAGTGTCATGGAAAGGCCTGTATTTACAAGAAAGTGAGTGGGAGCTCTGTAGCATTCCTGATATTGTATGTAGATGACATATTATTGATCGGGAATGATATAGAACTATTAAGCAGTGTTAAGGGTTATTTGAATAATAGTTTTTCAATGAAAGACCTTGGTGAAGCATCATATATATTAGGCATCAAGATTTATAGAGATAGATCAAGACGCCTAATAGGGCTATCACAGAGTACATATCTGGACAAGATTCTAAAGAAGTTTAGAATGGACGAAAGTAAGAAAGGGTTCTTACCTATGTTACCAGGCAAGGTATTGAGTAAGACTCAAGGACCGGCTACGGCAGAAGAAAGAGAAAGGATGAGTAACATCCCCTATGCCTCGGCAGTAGGATCTATCATGTATGCCATGCTATGTACTAGACCGGATATAGCACATGCTGTTAGTTTGACTAGCAGATATCAAAGTGATCCAGGAATGGAACACTGGACAGCGGTCAAGAATATCCTGAAGTACTTGAAAAGAACTAAGGATATGTTTCTTTGTTATGGAGGTGACCAAGAGCTCGTTGTAAACGGTTACACCGATGCAAGTTGGAACACTGATCCTGATGACTCTAAGTCACAATCTGGGTACGTGTTTATATTGAACGGTGCTGCAGTAAGCTGGGCAAGCTCGAAGCAGTGCACGGTGGCGAAGTCTTCAACAGAATCAGAGTACATAGCGGCTTCAGAGGCTTCATCAGAAGCGGTATGGATGAAGAGGTTCATTGTAGAGCTCGGTGTGGTTCCTAGTGCATTGGACCCATTAATCATTTACTGTGATAACATGGGTGCCATCGCCAATGCACAAGAGCCAAGGTCACACAAGAGGCTGAAGCATATCAAGCTGCGTTACCACTCGATTCGCGAGTACATCGAAGATGGAGAAGTAAAGATTTGCAAAGTACACACTGATCTGAATGTAGCAGATCCGTTGACTAAAGCTCTCCCTAGGGCAAAGCATGACCAACACCAGAATGCCATGGGTGTTAGGTATATTACAATGTAATCTAGATTATTGACTCTAGTGCAAGTGGGAGACTGAAGGAGATATGCCCTAGAGGCAATAATAAAGTGGTTATTATTTATATCTTAATGTTTATGATAAATGTTTATATATCATGCTAGAATTGTATTAACCGAAACATTAGTACATGTGTGATATGTAGACAAACAAGAAGTCCCTAGTATGCCTCTTAAACTAGCTTGTTGATTAATGGATGATTAGTTTCATAATCATGAACATTGGATGTTATTAATAACAAGGTTATGTCATTGTGTGAATGATGTAATGGACACACCCAATTAAGCGTAGCATAAGATCTCGTCATTAAATTATTTGCTATAAGCTTTTGATACATGGTTACCTAGTCCTTATGACCATGAGATCATGTAAATCACTTATACCGGAAAGGTACTTTGATTACACCAAACACCACTACGTAAATGGGTGGCTATAAAGGTGGGATTAAGTATCCGGAAAGTATGAGTTGAGGCATATGGATCAACAGTGGGATTTGTCCATCCCGATGACGGATAGATATACTCTGGGCCCTCTCGGTGGAATGTCGTCTAAATGTCTTGCAAGCATATGAATGAGTTCATAAGAGACCACATACCACGGTACGAGTAAAGAGTACTTGTCAGGAGACGAGGTTGAACAAGGTATAGAGTGATACCGAAGATCAAACCTCGGACAAGTAAAATATCGCGAGACAAAGGGAATTGGTAATATATGTGAATGGTTCATTCGATCACTAAAGTCATCGTTGAATATGTGGGAGCCATTATGGATCTCCAGATCCCGCTATTGGTTATTGGTCGGAGAGAGTACTCAACCATGTCCACATAGTTCACGAACCGTAGGGTGACACACTTAAAGTTGGATGTTGAAATGGTAGTACTTGAATATGGAATGGAGTTCGAATATTTGTTCGGAGTCCCGGATGAGATCCCGGACATCACGAGGAGTTCCGGAATGGTCCGGAGAATAAGATTCATATATAGGATGTCATTTTATGTGAAATAAAATGTCGCGGAAGGTTCTATGGAAGGTTCTAGAAAAGTCCGGAAGAAACCACCAAGGAAGGTGGAGTCCACATGGGACTCCACCTCCATGGCCGGCCAGCCCTAGATGGGGTGGAGTCCCAAGTGGACTCCACCATAGGGGGCCGGCCACCCCCCACATGGGAGGTGGAAATCCCACCTTTGGGTGGGAGCCCTAGTTGGGCTAGGTTTCCCCCTCTTATGGAAGGTTTTGGTTTCGGGTCTTATTCGAAGACTTGGACACCAACACTTGGGATCCACCTATATAATGAGGGGCCAAGGGAGGGGGCCGGCCACCCCAAGACCACAAGCTGGCCGCCCCCCATAGAGTGGCCGGCCACCCCTCCCAAACCCTAGCCGCCCCCTCTCCTCCATATTGCCCGCGTAGCTTAGCGAAGCTCCGCCGGACTTCTTCACCACCACCGACACCACGCCGTCGTGCTGTCGGATTCAAGAGGAGCTACTACTTCCGCTGCCCGCTGGAACGGGGAGGTGGACATCGTCTTCATCAACAACCGAACGTGTGACCGAGTACGGAGGTGCTGCCCGTTCGTGGCGCCGGAACCGATCGTGATCAAGATCTTCTACGCGCTTTTGCAAGCGGCAAGTGATCGTCTACCGCAGCAACAAGAGCCTCATCTTGTAGGCTTTGGAATCTCTTCAAGGGTGAGACTCGATACCCCCTCGTTGCTACCGTCTACTAGATTGCATCTTGGCTTGGATTGCGTGTTCGCGGTAGGAAATTTTTTGTTTTCTATGCAACGTTATCCTACAGGCACCAAGGTTAAGATCTCTTATGGGTAAAGCAACACACCTCTACAAAGTGTAATGAATCGTGACATGTCACTCCCTGTTCTGGGATTTGGAACTGCGAACGCTGCCGGAAACGAACTCCATGAAGTTCTAGTGAACCGGTGAAGGCTGACGGACATAGTTCTTTGAAATAAAAGCAACCTCTTGAAGAAATGTTTATCAAAACTTGCATTGGTATTAGACTTTCTGGTCTAATATTGTAGCTAGTGCATTAAACACCTCTTTTCTATAATGAACTTGTTGAGTACGCTCGTACTCATACCACTCTTAAATCCCCTGCTTAGATTGTCTGAACCATCTGGAGGAGGACAACGACAACCCTGAAGGAGCCGACATCATCGGCTATAAAGAACCAGACCTCTCTGGAGGTGTCGAAGGTGTAGACTACCTCATAGTCTACAAAACCAGGGAGGGTTCCAGAGGAGAGCACGTGTAGACCTACCTAGTAGTATTAGTATCCGAGCAGTACGAACTCTTAGTACTTAACAGCTCGAGGGAATAAATGTATAACTTAGTAAGACTGCTATATTGTAAGTTAAGTTGGGTTCACCTCGAACCCAGGAGTATCCCTCTTAGGACCCAAGAGGAGCTCCGAGATGATATGTACACTATGCTTATAATAATAAATGAATGAGTTATGGACCTTCTATGTTCTGTTGTACTATTCTGAGGGATGTAATATTTGCGGAATGGTACTTCATGAATGTTACATCAACGACTGGCATACTACAACATGCAGTGGTATACAGGGTCACCACAGTTGGTATCAGAGCAAAAGCTTTGACCTTAGGTTGGAACCTAGTATATGGGACAAAACGTTAGGAGTCAAATAGGATTAGTAAAGAATTCTCTAAAAATATGGTGTATATTCACTTGAGAATAAAACAATCATATCTTTTAGTGCAATAATTCTTTATTATCTCTATTATGATGCATTATTACTAATCTTATATTCTTTCTATTCTACAGCCAACTATGGCAAGTTCACGTTTGGGACGTAACGTGAAAGTGATGGAGTCAACATTGAGTGACTATGAAGGAGGACTTGCGGACATTCTTCGTGCCATGTTACTTGAATTTGGGTACGATCCCCAGATCCAAGTAAGGAAATACATGTACTATGACGGTATAATATTGGCGAAGTGTAGGGTAGGACTAAGACTTCCAGAATCCCTAGGAATGAGTATCGTGATGCCAGCAGGTGAGGCTAGAACTATCCAAACAGCCTACCACATAGCCATTATGAGAGCCATCACTGATATTCGGGAACATAAGACGAAAGAGCTTATGGGTTCCGAATTCTCACACATTCCTCATATGGAGGAGGATGATGCTCCTATGATTAACCACTTCAAATTTGCAAAACGCAAACCAGCAGAAGCCGCTAAGTACATGGACAACAGCCGCAACTTACTATCATTGTTCTTTCAGTTGAACCGACATCTGTCGGGGGCAATTGATACAATGTTAGAAGAGTTCACTGAGCCCAAGGAGGAGACTAAGGGGAAGGAACCAATGGAGAATGAGGTTCACACACCAGTCTATTCAGCTGGTGATTACATTAGTATCGACCATCCCGAACTACAAACCACACCCATTACGCCTAGGTACTATCCTAGTAGTTCCCGTGGAGGATATGAGGGTGGAGAGGAATCCGGAAACCATCAGCGTTCCGAGACTCCTATAGAGAACTCAACAGGTTGGCGTTGGGGGTCAGACATGGGAAACTCTGGCGATCCAGTCAGAGATAATGCGGAGATGAATGAGGACGCCACAACCCAGTTCCAGAACAATCAGTATAACAGGGGAGACTATGAGGAGTACCCTATACTGATTGAGTCAGATACTGATGGTGGTAATACCTATGGCGGAGTCACAGGGGACTACACCCGATGGGTGGATTATGATGTTTTGAATAATCAATTCATGAACACAGATTTCTCCCTGGGATCATCCTCTGATTCCGATTACCAGCCTACAGGAAGACCCTACGTTCCAGATTCTGTCAGGAGGACGACACGTTCGACCGAATGGAAGCCTGGGATGTACCGGGAGTGAAGTGCGACTAGAGACCACCAAGGGAGGTGAGACTACAATACAATAGTACCACATGTATTGTAGTGTGTAATATTTGTAGAAATTTGTACTTATACTTCAATAAGTGAGTTTGCATACTCACATCGTCACTGAGTATTGTAATAAAACCACTTAAGTATGTATATACATGGTATATGTTTTGTATGATTTGGATTTTCTTCTTGATTTCCATTGCGTGACTAGTTCCGTGCACAAAGTTGAGCTCAGAAAACTTGTGCATGGAGTAACTATGAGTACCACTTTGTGTTGCAGAACTAGGGGGATATGTCGGGAGCGATAGGTGAGGAGAGCGAAGCGCAGCGCATCGAGCGCGAAGCCAAGCAGAAGGAAGAGGCTGATGAAGCAGCCAGAAACCAGTTTCCACCACCACCACCACCACCCATGACGCATCAGAATTTCCTTCAATACATGCAAATGTTGGAGGAAAGGCAACGGATGACGATGGAGCAGCAAAATAAGTTCTTCCAGGAGCTGCTTCAACAGAACAGGGTGGAGAGGCCTGACAATCAGGGAGTCACTTTGTCAGACTTCCAGAACACAAAGCCAATATCCTTCGCATACGCGCCCGAACCTATGGACGCGGAGGATTGGCTGATGGACACTGAGCGTAAGCTCAACACCGTTGGATGCAACGACCTGGAGAAGGTCAGATATGCAACACACTTGTTGTGTGGACCCGCTGCATCATGGTGGGATAATATAGTAGCCGTTTATCCGGCTGAGAAGGTATTCACCTGAGAGGAGTTCAAGAGGAAGTTCAGGGAATCCAATGTCCCTGAAAGCATAGTGGAGTTGAAGCGTAGATAATTTGAAAGTCTCGAGCAGAAGGATAAGGCCATCCTGACTTATGTCAGGGAGTTTTCGAAGTTGTCTCGGTATGCTGTTGAGGAGGTCAACACCGAGGACAAGAAGAAAAAGAGGTTCATGCGGGGATTAAATCCCCAGTTCAAGGTACAGCTCAGAATGATGAGAGCAATAGAGTTCCAGGAGTTGGTGGATGCAGCCATCACTCTTGAAGATGATTTCAAGCAGCTGCAGGAGGAGAAAAGAAAGAAGGCCAAGTTTGAGCCTAAGAGGTATGTCAGCAACAAGCCGAACACTGGCTTGAGTTTCAAACCGAGGTACAACAACAACAACTACTACTACTACTACTACAACAACCGAAGGGGTTCGAATAACCAGCCTATGGCTCAAATTGTTTGTCGTAGCTGTGGAGGCAAAGGACACTTTTCCAAGGACTGCAAGAAGCCAAGGATAATCTGCTTTGGTTGTCGTGAGGAGGGGCCCATGCTTAGGGATTGCCCTAAGAATAAGTCAGGAGGAGGAGGAAGCCGTGGAGGAAACACCGGAGGGAACTGGAAGAACAAGAAACCCTTCGGCAAGTTGAACTGCACCAGCTTGGAGGAGGTGGTGAACTCCGATCAGGTAGTGATAGGTACGCTCCAGATACTTACTCATCCTGGCAAAGTACTTTTTAATACTGGTGCAACTACATCATTCATTTCTCAACAATTCATCATCAAACATGGGATTAGTTGCACTAAGTTAGATACACCTATAACCATACTTTCCGCGGGGGGAACGATAGTAGTAACCCATACCAAACAAGGACAAGTCATTATGATCAATAAATGCGCGTTTGACGCAGACCTGTTCATTTTACCGATGAAGGACATTGATGTCATTCTTGGTATGAACTGGTTAGAAGCTAATGGAGCATTGATCGACTGTGTGAACAAGACTGTGTCTTTGAAAAGCCCCGATGGAAGTAGAATGATCTACCAAGGTGATAAGCATACACAGATCGAAGTCGAGCTACAGCTGAATAGCATGAAGGAAGTGAAGTTGGAGGATATACCTGTAGTAAATGAATTCTAGGATGTGTTTCCTAAGGAATTACCGGGAATGCCACTAGATAGGGAGATAGAGTTTACTATCGACCTAATTCCAGGAACAGCTCCGATTGCTAAAGCACCATACAAGATGGGGCCTAAGGAGTTGAAAGAGCTCAAGGAGCAATTGGATGACTTGGAACAGAAAGGATTCATACAGGAGAGTATTTCACCATGGCGATCACCTGTGATCTTCGTGGATAAAAGAGATGGAGGCAGAAGGATGTGCGGAGATTGCAGGAATTTGAATAATGTTACTATCAAGAACAAGTACCCACTTCCTAGAATACAAGATCTATTTGATCAAGTTAGAGGCGCGGGAGTCTTTTCCAAGATTGATCTAAGGTCCGGTTATCATCAGATAAAGATCAAGAAGGAAGACGTTCCGAAAACAGCCTTTGTCTCAAGGTATGGACATCATGAATACCTAGTAGTACCTTTTGGATTAACCAATGCCCCAGCAATCTTCATGAATCTTATGAATAAGATCTTCATGCCATGCCTAGACAAGTTTGTCATCGTATTCATCGATGATATCTTGATATACTCCAAAGATAAAACCGAACATGCTGAACATCCGAGGATAGTGTTGCAAACACTAAGAGAACATCAACTCTATGCCAAATTCAGCAAGTGTGAGTTTTGGCTAGATCAAGTAGAATTTCTTGGTCATGTTATTAGCAAGGATGGAATCGCTGTTAACCCGAGCAAGGTAGCAGCAGTTTTAGATTGGGAAGCACCCAAGACTGTCAAGGAAATCCGAGGATTCCTCGGAATGGCAGGATACTATCGGAGATTCATTGAAGTATTCTCCAAGATAGGAGGACCAATGAGTAAGCTGTTAAGAAAGAACACACCATTTGTGTGGTCTGATGAGTGTGAGAAGAGTTTTCAGACTCTGAAAGAGAAACTCACCACAGCACTGGTGTTAGCAGTCCCAGAAGTTGGCAAGGATTACACCGTGTACTGTGACGCATCCAAGCATGGATTGGGTTGCGTACTCATGCAAGATCGGAAAGTAATATCTTATGGATCAAGGCAACTCAGACCTCATGAAGTGAACTATCCAACACATGATTTAGAGTTAGCAGTCGTAGTATTTGCACTTAAAACTTGGAGACATTTTCTCTATGGAGCCAAGTGTGAGCTCTATACGGATCACAAGAGTCTCAAGTACTTCTTCACTCAGAAGGAACTCAATATGAGGCAGAAAAGATGACTTGAACTAATCAAGGATTATGATTTGACCATCAATTATACTCCAGGAAAGGCTAATGTTGTAGCAGATGCCTTGAGTAGGAAGAGCACTGGAGGAGTGGAACAAGAGTTATCACCGGAGTTGAGGAAGGAAATAAGCCAAGCTCAAATACAACTTTGGAAGAAAGAAGCTCATGAAGGACTTTCGGCTTTACAAGTAGCCGATGAGCTAAGTGTTAACTTAAAGAATGAGATAATCATGGGTCAATTGGACGATCCATTCATCGTGGAGGAGATGAGAAGGATCGATGAGGGAAGACCATCAGAATTTCACCGAGGAGAGTCTGGATCATTATGGTTCCAGAAAAGGATTTGCGTTTCGGATATTGCTGAGATCAAGGAAGTTATACTCCGGGAAGCACATCAAACACCATACTCTATACATCCGGGAAGTACAAAGATGTACATGGATCTCAAGGAATTGTTCTGGTGGAATAACATGAAGAGAGAGATAGCACAATACGTGGCGGAATGCCATACCTGCCAAAGAGTGAAAGCTGAACATCAAAGTCTGGCAGGAAAATTACAACCTTTACCAATCCCAGAATGGAAATGGGAAGAGATAGGAATGGATTTCATCACCGGACTACCCATGACTAATAAAAAGAAGGACATAATATGGGTAATCGTGGACCGGTTGACGAAGAGTGCACACTTCTTAGCAGTAAATCAGCAGGATAAAGGAGAGAAACTCATCGATCTTTACATCAAAGAGATCGTGAGTAAACATGGAGTGCCCAAAAAGATAGTGTCAAATCGAGGATCCGTGTTCACATCAGCATTTTGGAAGCAACTACATGAAGCTTTAGGATCCAAGTTAGACTATAGCACCGCCTATCATCCTCAGACAGGTGGACAAACAGAGAGAACAAACCAGATATTAGAGGATATGCTTAGGGCTTGTGCCCTAGACTTCGGAGGATCATCGGAGGAGCACTTACCACTAGCAGAGTTTTCATACAATAATAGCTATCAAAGCAGCATCAAGATGGCACCATTCAAAGCTCTGTATGGAAGGAAGTGTAGATCACCGATATGTTGGTATGAGGCTGGATCAACCAAGGAGTTCAATCATGATTATGTCAAGGAAAAGCAACAGATCATCGACATCATAAGAGATAGGCTGAAGATAGCTCAAAGTCGACAGAAGAGCTATGCCGATCAAAAGAGAAGGACATGGGAGCCACAAGTTGGAGATGTGGTATATCTGAAGGTAAGCCCGATGAAAGGTCTTCAGAGATTTGGAGTAAAAGGGAAGTTGAGCCCTAGATACATCGGACCTTTCAAGATTCTGAGTCAGAACCGAGGGTTAGCCTTTGAATTGGATCTACCGGGAAGATTAGCTCAAGTACACAATGTGTTTCATGTGTCGCAACTCAGGAAATGTTTAAAGACCCCAGACGAGCCAGTATCACATGATGAGCTCGAGTTACAACCAGACTTGACCTACATCGAGAAGCCAGCAAAGATTCTCGAGGAGAACTAGAAACAACTCAGGAATCGAGCCATTAAGTACTGCAAGATTCAATGGAAGCATCACCCCGAGAGGGAAGCCACCTGGGAAAAGGAAGAAGACCTGAGGAAAACATACCCCGAACTCTTCAGGTATTACAACCACAACTTCGGGACGAAGTTTTCTTTAAGGGGGAAAGGATGTAATGTCCCAGGTTTAGAGACGATCGAGGGGTAGATTTTAGAAAGGGATGTGCACTGCATCGTAAATTCTGGGGAAATTTCGCGCTTTTAAAACAAAACTGCATCGAAGGGGGACAAGTTTCTCTCTCGACACCTTACAGGGTTAGGGTTTCGAGAGTGTGACAAACTTGCTTCTCATTCAACTAAGTTAGGGTTTTGAGAAGAGAGGAGAGTATGTGCATTACAACTTAAGTTGCATGATTGAATTCAAACCTATGTTGCATTTGAATTTCAAATTCAAACATCAAATGAATATCTCATAATTCAATATTGAGGTAATTCTTTAAACAAATTATAAATAACTAGGACAATGCCCGCGCGTTGCTGCGGAACGGCAATATATGTTAACTTAAAAATAGATAGCAAAAATATTGCTAGGAAAAATACCCGTACTTTGTTATGGGTTTATTTTTGTTAATATTTTTTTAATTCATGTAGAATTTTACTATTGGAACCAACAACCCGACATTACTATTCTAGTCTCTTTGATTTGGGAATATTTGCTATTTTCATATTGGAACTAACAATCCAATATTACCATTGTAGTCTCTTTGAATTTTAAATGTTTTCTATATCGACAACATTTAATTTGTATTTGATTGCTAAACCTTTAGTTTGAAACCTTGGCAGAATTATAAAAGTACATGGTTGGTGAGGATTCCTAATAGAGAAAAAATCATGAACACTTATATCTAGGTTCAATCTGTATTGAAGTATCTCCACTAAAAGTTGCATGAATTTTGGAGTCTTAACCTACCCACAATTCAAACCAAGAGTTGTCCACTTGTATGAGAGATAAACAATAGGTCATTGTGTTTGGAAGCAACAAATTGAGCTTTGAATTGGGACGACACTTTTTCTTCTTCCGATTCATATTACTTGCCACTAATATGTAGAGACAACAAATTGACGGAAGCACCAACTTTTCTCTTTGTCTCTAAAATTTACTCTATAAATTCCAGTAGCATGAGCTGTTCTACTTCAATACCAAAGTACGAGCGAAGTAGGTGAGCCGTAGGATAGAAGGAGCAAAACCGATATCTCTACTTCATTAGCAGCAGCCCGCTCCCACCTAGAATTATCATTCGACGGGAAAAAAAAAGCCTCCTCCCGGTCCCATCATCTTTTCCCTCGATGGACGCCTGCTCTTCTATCCCCATTCCCTCCTCTCGTTTCACAGGTCACAGCGCATCTATCCGCTACTCCGGTTCGCCGCAGCCGTAAGACGGGATCCAGCCGCGAGCTGTCGCACCTCCGATCTATGGGTGAGTCGCCCCATCCGACGCGCGCGCAGCTTAATTCCAATCGCAGGGGACGAGGGAGCAGGAAGGAGCCTAGTGAGGAGAATATAAGAACCGAACCGGTAAGGTGACATTGTGATGTAATATGTGATTTGGTGGGAGGGTAAAACGGTCCTAAAAAAAGTTGGACGAAAATTTTGGCAGAAACCTTAGCTCCTTTATTATTATTAGGTATAGATAAAGAATATAAACAATACAATTATTAAGTAAAGCTCATTAGAGCTTTATTGATAAACACATAAGATACATTGTCTTTACAATATTCAGATTGAAATATAGATATTACAGCACATTACAGAATCAGCAAAATGGAAAAAGAAAAAGAAAGAAGATTACAATTTAATGAAATTCCTAAACTACAAAATAATCTTCAAGAAATGCTGGTGCATGATGATCTTGAACTTCACTTTGATCATCACCTTGATCCCTGCACACCAACAAAGCAAATCACAAGTTATGCCAAGTGGCATTGCCACTTGGCAGGTTAGTAAGAAAATGGTTATTAGAGAGGATATGATCACAGCTCTGCCGAGCTGATCCTCAAACAGCCCAAGTCCCAAGCAACATGACACACACACACACACACACACACACACACACACACACACACTAGCTGCTCACACAGCTAGTGTGCATGCACAACAGCATCACACATTCAGGGAGAGTCACCAAGTAGTGACAGGCACTGCTGTCGACCAAGAGAGCCATGAGAGGTTCATATAAAACCTTTTCCACCGCCAGAACCCAGCAGTTCATCCGCAGCAACTCACCAGGGTAAGTTCACCAAGAACACAAGAACAGGAAGAACAGCCACTGCTGTTCAACCTGCTCAAACAGCCACTGAATTGAATCAAGCACCACCAGCTTGCAAGGAGGAGCAGGGCAAGCAAATCAAATAGCACAGAAGCAATCCTCTACACCAACAAATAATCTAGGAGCTGGAGTGAGGTATAAACAAGATCATCCTGCTCATAAATAAGCATACTATGCATCACAGGAGCACAGAAGGGTAGAATACCCTGTTTATGTCATCATCTGGCTACAAAGCCATTTGGTGCAAGCAAATATGGGTAAGGCCAATAGGTAATCATCCTAGGGGAACATTAGTTATGCAAATCAGTGGCACAACTAAGGAAATCCAGCAAAGAATGAATTCACAGCTAGCCTAGCCCAACACACTTAGCACCTATAGCTAGCTAGGCCATCAGACAATAGACAAATCCTTGTCTATATAATTTCTCAGCATCAAAAGCCACTGGAAGTCCAGTATTGGATCAACCAGTGAGCAATTATCCAATTCCAGCAAGCAATCACCAACCACAACAAGCCATAGAGAGGGGGAGCTACCCATGACAGCATCACAGAGCTGCCAGGGCCACCTCAACCCACAGCCAAGCATAGCATTAGAAATGAGCCAGCTACTGAAGAATTACACCCAAGCCATAACTGAATAAACAGATACTGAATTAATGACTTTATAATTGTATCCAGAAGCACATCAAAGGCATGATGAACCACTGGATCAAGATACACAAGTAAAGCACACAACACTCATCACTGGATAATACTGTTAAGCCAACAACAATGCTCAATTGAGCATGCTCATGAATTTAAGCACAAGATATAGCACATCAGAGCACTGGCACTTGCAAATTTGCAAGGAATACACACAGTAATCAAGCCAGGGCAACATAATTGAATACACTTGAGTGTCTGGCAAGAATAGTAACAAGAACAGAGGCACATGGAAGGATTCTAGCAAGAAATGCAAGCTTAAACAAGCACATAGCTTAGGAACTTTGCACAAAACCATGCACAACAAAGATAGCCACAATTAAGCAAAGCCCTTAGGCAGAGAAGGGCAGCACAGCAGCACAAGCAGCACAGCAGCACAAGCAGCACAACAGCAGCATACACACATACACAACTAGCTAGGCGCAGCAGCAGCGCATCAGCACGGCAGGCATCTCCAAGAGGAGGAGCAGCCGTGGCCAGAGCTAGAGGATGAGGAAGAAGAACAGTCAAGAGAGAGAGAGGGTGGAGCACATACCAGGGCGAGCAAACAGCAGTCGCGGCCATGGCGGCGCACGCCGAGCACACAGCAGCACCAGGCTAGGCCAAGCCATGCCTCGACCAGCGCCGCAGCGCCCCGCACCACAACGGCGAGGCTCACGGCGGCGCCATAGCGCCAGGAACCCCTGGGAGCAGCGAGATCGCCGCGGATCCCGTAAACCTAGCCACAGAGAAGGGGTCGGGGACGAGCGGGAGCAACGCCAGCTCTAGATCTACGCGGAGGAGCATGACCGGCGTCGTGGGGCGGTTCAATTGCGCCCCATGGCGAGGGCCATGACCGTCGGAGTTCGCCGGAATCGACCGGCGACGGCGAGGGCGACGCGAGTCGCCAGAGCGCGTGGGGAATTAGGGTTCATCGAGGCGGCGCAGTGGAAGAGGGGTGTGAGCGACCGCACGAGTCGGTTGGACCCGAGCTGGTCTAACCCAACCCACTGGGCTCCACTGACAGGTGGGCCCAGGGGCAATTGTGACATTTCACAATTACATAAAATACCGAAACTTTGAAAATACATAGTAAATGTTAAATAGCTCTAACAAATAATTAAAAATATGAAAACCACTCAGTATAAAAATCTCTATCATAATAAAATATGAAATAGAATTTTTGAAGTTAAACAAGTATAAGTTCAAATTTGATGATTTAAATAATCATTTAAATCACACCTTATATTTTAAATAATGAAAATAAGTCCATAAATTCTTTTGGACTTTAAAAACACCTTGACAACATTTCAAGGTTGTATTTTACCCTAAATAGAGTATCCCTAAGTCATTCTTAGTATTAACCTCTCACATGAAATGATAAAGACACCGAAAGGGGGGAACAAACCCTAAAACTGGAATCATGCATAAATGCTTCTTTAACCATTGCCCTTATCGGACAATGATGCTATTTTTCAGCAACAGAGGACAAGGGTCAGTCCACACCATCCAACTGCAACACTTTGCAGTGTTCAGGCAAGTTCATCACTTGCTCATGTCATTCAAGTATTTTTACCAAATTACTTGCAAAGTACTATGTTTATCACTATTGCATAAAAAGCAAAACCACTATTTTCATAACTATGAATATGACTAAGTGGTGGGCAATGGAACCATGGATTGTGTTGATATGGTGGAGGTTCCATTGCAAGGGTTATATCCATCTAGGATTAAACAACAAATGTCGTCCAGTGATTCTTGTGTCGTAATACCCGTGTTAACCATAAGATCCGGAGTGGGACGGAGTAGTCAAAAGTGTTTCCACCTCTCGTTCATCAACGGATGCGCATTACTGTGTGCACTTGATCTCGAGAGACAAGATGCAGGGTGGGGAACCCGTAGAAGTCCCCACGGTAATGTGGTCTATGATGGGTTGCAACTGCCGGCGAAGGAATGTATGATAGAGCTCTGCATTGTCGTCGTGGTCGGGGTCCATCCTTAATTGGTGTAAGAGGACCGGCGAGTGATACGTCTCCGACGTATCGATAATTTCTTATGTTCCATGCCACATTATTGATGATATCTACATGTTTTATGCACACTTTATGTCATATTTATGCATTTTCTGGAACTAACCTATTAACAAGATGCCGAAGTGCCAGTTGCTGTTTATTGCTGTTTTTGGTTTCAGAAATCCTAGTAAGGAAATATTCTCGGAATTGGACGAAATCAACGCCCAGGGTCCTATTTTGCCACGAAGCTTCCAGAAGACCGAAGAGTCAACGAAGTGGGGCCACGAGGTGGCCAGGAGGGTAGGCGGCGCGGCCCCACCCTTGGCCGCGCCGGCCTGTCTCCTGGGCCCCTCGCGACGCCCCCTAACCTACCCTTCCGCCTACAAATAGCCTTCGTCGCGAAACCCCCAGTACCGAGAGCCACGATACGGAAAACCTTCCAGAGACGCCGCCGCCGCCAATCCCATCTCAGGGGATTCAGGAGATCGCCTCCGGCACCCTGCCGGAGAGGGGAATCATCTCCCGGAGGACTCTACGCCGCCATGGTCGCCTCCGGAGTGATGTGTTTGTAGTTCACCCCTGGACTATGGGTCCATAGCAGTAGCTAGATGGTTGTCTTCTCCTCATTGTGCTTAATTGTCGGGTCTTGTGAGCTGCCGAACATGATCAAGATCATCTATCTGTAATTCTATATGTTGTGTTTGTTGGGATCCGATGAATAGAGAATACCATGTTATGTTGATTATCAATTTATATCTATGTGTTGTTTATGATCTTGCATGCTCTCCGTTATTAGTAGATGCTCTGGCCAAGTTGATGCTAGTAACTCCAAGAGGGAGTATTTATGCTCGATAGTGGGTTCATGTCTCTGTGAATCTGGGGGAGTGAGAGAAACCTCTAAGATTATGGATGTGCTGTTGCCACTAGGGATAAAACATTG
The DNA here is from genome assembly GCF_019359855.2 of Lolium perenne. Lineage (NCBI taxonomy): Eukaryota > Viridiplantae > Streptophyta > Magnoliopsida > Poales > Poaceae > Lolium > Lolium perenne. The sequence continues at coordinate 184,365,725 of NC_067246.2, read as the reverse complement.
ATGCTATGTCCGAGGATGTAGTTATTGATTACATTACGCGCAATACTTAATGCAATTGTCTGTTGTTAGCAACTTAATACTGGAAGGGGTTCGGATGATAACCTGAAGGTGGACTTTTTAGGCATAGATGCATGCTGGATAGCGGTCTATGTACTTTGTCGTAATGCCCAATTAAATCTCACTATACTCATCATAATATGTATGTGCATGGTCATGCCCTCTCTATTTGTCAATTGCCCAACTGTAATTTGTTCACCCAACATGTTGTTTATCTTATGGGAGAGACACCTCTAGTGAACTGTGGACCCCGGTCCAATTCTCTATACTGAAATACAATCTACTGCAATACTTGTTCTACTGTTTTCTGCAAACAATCATCTTCCACACTATACATCTAATCCTTTGTTACAGCAAGCCAGTGAGATTGACAACCTCGCTGTTTCGTTGGGGCAAAGTACTTGGTTTGTGTTGTGCAGGTTCCACGTTGGCGCGGGAATCCCTGGTGTTGCGCCGCACTACATCTCACCGCCATCAACCTTCAACGTGCTTCTTGGCTCCTACTGGTTCGATAAACCTTGGTTTCATACTGAGGGAAAACTTGCCGCTGTATGCATCACACCTTCCTCTTGGGGTTCCCAACGGACGCGTGTTGTACGCGTATCAAGCTCTTTTTCTGGCGCCGTTGCCGGGGAGATCAAGACAAGATGCAAGGGGAGTCTCCACATCCCAATCTCTTTACTTTGTTTTTGTCTTGCTTAGTTTTATTTACTACTTTGTTTGCTGCACTAAATCAAAATACAAAAAAATTAGTTGCTAGTTTTACTTTATTTGCTATCTTGTTTGCTATATCAAAAACACACAAAAATTAGTTACTTGCATTTACTTTATCTAGTTTGCTTTATTTACTGTTGCTAAAATGGGTACTCCTGAAAATACTAAGTTGTGTGACTTCACAACCACAAATAATAATGATTTCTTATGCACCTATTGCTCCACCTGCTACTACAGCAGAATTCTTTGAAATTAAACCTGCTTTACTGAATCTTGTTATGCGAGAGCAATTTTTTGGTGTTAGTTCTGATGATGCTGCTGCCCATCTCAATAATTTTGTTGAACTTTGTGAAATGCAAAAGTATAAAGATGTAGATGGTGACATTATAAAATTAAAATTGTTCCCTTTCTCATTAAGAGGAAGAGCTAAAGATTGGTTGCTATCTCTGCCTAATAATAGTATTGATTCATGGACTAAATGCAAGGATGCTTTTATTGGTAGATATTATCCCCTGCTAAAATTATATCTTTGAGGAGTAGCATAATGAATTTTAAACAATTGGATAATGAGCATGTTGCACAAGCATGGGAAAGAATGAAATCTTTGGTTAAAAATTGCCCAACCCATGGACTGACTACTTGGATGATCATCCAAACCTTTTATGCAGGACTAAATTTTTCTTCGTGGAACCTATTGGATTCAGCTGCTGGAGGTACCTTTATGTCCATCACTCTTGGCGAGGTGACAAAGCTTCTTGATAATATGATGATCAACTACTCTGAATGGCACACGGAAAGAGCTCCACAAGGTAAGCTCCTTATCGGACAATGATGCTATTTTTCAGCAACAGAGGACAAGGGTCAGTCCACACCATCCAACTGCAACACTTTGTAGTGTTCAGGCAAGTTCATCACTTGCTCATGTCATTCGAGTATTTTTACCAAATTACTTGCAAAGTACTATGTTTATCACTATTGCATAAAAAGCAAAACCACTATTTTCATAACTATGAATATGACTAAGTGGTGGGCAATGGAACCATGGATTGTGTTGATATGGTGGAGGTTCCATTGCAAGGGTTATATCCATCTAGGATCAAACAACAAATGTCGTCCAGTGATTCTTGTGCCATAATACCCGTGTTAACCATAAGATCCGGAGTGGGACGGAGTAGTCAAAAGTGTTTCCACCTCTTGTTCATCAACGGATGCGCATTACTGTGTGCACTTGATCTCGAGAGACAATATGCAGGGTGGGGAACTGATACGTCTCAAACGTATCTATAATTTCTTATGTTCCATGCTACTTTATTGATGATACTCACATGTTTTATACATACTTTATGTCATATTTATGCATTTTCCGGCACTAGCCTATTAACGAGATGCCGAAGAGTCAGTTGCTGTTTTTGGTTTCAAAAATCCTACAAAGGAAATATTCTCGGAATTGGACGAAATCAATGCCCAGGGGCCTATTTTTCCACGAAGCTTCCAGAAGTCCGAAAGGGAAACGAAGTGGGGCGACGAGGCGGCCACACAACAGGGCGGTGCGGCCCAGGTGCTGGCCGCGCGGCCCTAGCGTGTGGGCCCCTCGTGGCGCCCCCTGACCTACCTCTTCGCCTACTTAAAGTCTTCGTCGCGAATACCCCAGTACCGAGAGCCACGATACGGAAAACCTTCCAGAGACGCCGCCTCCGCCAATCCCATCTCGGGGGATTCAGGAGATCGCCTCCGGCACCCTGCCGGAGAGGGGAATCATCTCCCGGAGGACTCTTCACCGCCATGGTCGCCTCCGGAGTGATGTGTGAGTAGTTCACCCCTGGACTATGGGTCCATAGCAGTAGCTAGATGGTCGTCTTCTCCTAATTGTGCTATCATTGTTGGATCTTGTGAGCTGCCTAACATGATCAAGATCATCTATTTGTAATGCTACATGTTGCGTTTGTTGGGATCCGATGAATAATGAATGCTATGTTATGTTGATTATCAATCTATCATCTATGTGTTGTTTATGATCTTTCATGCTCTCCGTTATTAGTAGAGGCTCTGGCCAAGTTTTTACTTGTAACTCCAAGAGGGAGTATTTATGCTTATAGTGGGTTCATGCCTCCATTAAATCTGGGACAGTGACAGAAAGTTCTAAGGTTGTGGATGTGCTGTTGCCACTAGGGATAAAACATCAATGCTATGTCTAAGGATGTATTTGTTGATTACATTACACACCATACTTAATGCAACTGTCTGTTGTTTGCAACTTAATATTGGAGGGGGTTCGGATGTTAACCTGAAGGTGGACTTTTTAGGCATAGATGCATGCTGGATAGAGGTCTATGTACTTTGTCGTAATGCCCAATTGAATTTCACACTACTCATCATAACATGTATGTGCATGGTCATGCCCTCTTTATTTGTGAATTGCCCAACTGTAATTTGTTCACCCAACATGCTATTTATCTTATGGGAGAGACACCACTAGTGAACTGTGGACCCCGGTCCATTCTTAACATCGAATACAATCTACTGTAATACTCGTTCTACTGTTCTCTGCAAACATCATCATCCACACTATACATCTAATCCTTTGTTACAGCAAGCCGGTGAGATTGACAACCTCACTGTTAAGTTGGGGTAAAGTATCTTGGTTGTGTTGTGCAGGTTCCACGTTGGCGCCGGAATCCCTGGTGTTGCGCCACACTACACTCCGCCGCCATCAACCTTCAACGTGCTTCTTGACTCCTACTGGTTCGATAACCTTGGTTTCTTACTGAGGGAAAAACTTGCCGCTGTACGCATCATACCTTCCTCTTGTGGTTCCCAACGGACGTGTGCTTTACCGTCACAAGCAGAAAAGCTTTTTCTGGCACCGTTGCCGGGGAGATCAAGACACGCTGCAAGGGGAGTCTCCACTTCCAATCTCTTTACTTTGTTTTTGTCTTGCTTTATTTTATTTACTACTTTGTTTGCTGCACTAAAACAAAACACAAAAAAATTAGTTTCTAGCTTTACTTTATTTACTATCTTTTTTGCCATATTAAAAACACAAAAAAAAATAGTTACTTGCATTTACTTTACTTATTTCATCATGTTTCCTCCTAAGTTCACTCTAAAAGATATATATGTAGGAGAAGGGTCTATAATTGGAAGAGATAATATAGAAGCATTTTTCACCCATGTTAGCATGGATGAAGATTTTGAAGATGTATCATTATTAAAAGTTGCTCCTACTTATGAAAGTGCTTCTGCCTGTTTAGTACACATGTTGGAAACTAGATTTATTAGTCTCAACCCCATGATACAACACATGTTTCTTACACTTTCTGATATGGAGATGGGAGAAAAGAGAGATTTTGTTCTAAACGTCCTTGTTAGAGAATTTAAATGGATAGCTAAAGAAGCTAGAAAAGTTTTCATTAAGCATAAGAGGCTTGGTTTGTTCACTGATTTTAAGAAAACACTTGAAAAGATGGACATGGATAGAATAAGGTACACTAATAATGTTAATGATGGTGGGGAGATTAAAGCACCAATACCTTGCAAGCTCCTAGGAATACATGAAGCTCTAGAAAATAATTATGCTTGGCTTGTCCCTGAAAATTTGTTTCATGAGAATAGCAAGCCTAAGACTAATGAAAAGGGAGCCTCTGAAACTTACATAGATAAGATACAATGCATGGTTGAGAAAACTCCAAACCCCGCTGTTGATGCTTCGTCTCTTGATAATACTTGATACACACCTTCTGCGCCTAGCTGAAAGGCGTTAAAGAAAAGCGCTTATGGGAGACAACCCATGATTTTACTACAACACTTTTGTTTTATATTTGAGTCTTGGAAGTTGTTACTACTGTAGCAACCTCTCCTTATCTTAATTTTGTTGCATTGTTGTGCCAAGTAAAGTCTTTGATAGTAAGGTTCATACTAGATTTGGATTGCTGCGCAGAAACAGATTTCTTGCTGTCACGAATTTGAGCAGTAGTCTCTGTAGGTAACTCAGAAAATTCTGCCAATTTACGTGAGTGATCCTCAGATATGTACGCAACTTTCATTAAATTTGAGCATTTTCATTTAAGCAAGTATGGTGCACCTAAAAAATTCGTCTTTACGGACTGTTCTGTTTTGACAGATTCTGCCTTTTATTTCGCATTGCCTGTTTTGCTATGTTTGATGGATTTCTTTATTCCATTAACTTTCAGTAGCTTTTTGCAATGTCCAGAAGTGTTAAGAATGATTATGTCACCTCTGAACATGTGAATTTTGATTATGCACTAACCCTCTAATGAGTTGTTTTGAGTTTGGTGTGGAGGAAGTTTTCAAGGATCAAGAGAGGGGGATGATACAATATGATCAAGGAGAGTGAAAGCTCTAAGCTTGGGGATGCCCCGGTGGTTCATCCCTGCATATTTCAAGAAGACTCAAGCATCTAAGCTTGGGGATGCCCAAGGCTTCCCCTTCTTCATCGACAACATTATCAGGTTCCTCTAATGAAACTATATTTTTATTCCATCACATCTTATGTGCTTTACTTGGAGCGTCTGTTTGTTTTTGTTTTTTTTTTGTTTGAATAAAATGGATCCTAGCATTCATTGTGTGGGAGAGAGACACACTCCGCTGTTGCATATGGACAAATATGTCCTTAGGCTTTACTCATAATGTTCATGGCGAAGGTTGAAACTGCTTCGTTAAATTGTTATATGGTTGGAAACGGGAAATGCTACATGTGGTAATTGGTAGAATGTCTTGAATAATTTGATACTTGGCAATTGTTGTGCTCATAAGGATCATGTTTAAGCTCTTGCATCATATACTTTTCACCTATTAGTGAAGAAATACATAGAGCTTGCTAAAATTTGGTTTGCATGATTGGTCTCTCTAAGGTCTAGATATTTTCTAGTAAGGGTCGAACAACAAGGAAGACGGTGTAGAGTCTTATAATGCTTGCAATATGCCTTTTATGTGAGTTTTACTGTACTGGTTCATACTTGTGTTTGTTTCAAATAACCTTGCTAGCCTAAGCCTTGTATTGAGAGGGATTACTTCTCATGCATCCAAATCCTTGAGCCAAAAACTATGCCACTTGTGTCCACCATACCTACCTACTACATGGTATTTCTCCGTCATTCCAAAGTAAATTTCTTGAGTGCTACCTTTAAATTTCCATTCTTTATCTTTGAAATATATAGCTCATGGGACAAATAGCCTAAAAACTACTGTGGTATTGAATATGTACTTATGTATCTTATTTCTTATTAAGTTGCTTGTTGAGCGATAACCATGTTCCTGGGGACGCCATCAACTATCCTTTGTTGAATATCCTGTGAGTTGCTATGCATGTTCGTCTTGTCTGAAGTAAGGGTGATTTATCATGAGTTGAATGGTTTGAGTATGCATATTGTTAGAGAAGAACATTGGGCCGCTAACTAAAGCCATGATCCATGGTGGAAGTTTCAGTTTTGGACAACAATCCTCAATCTCTTATGAGAATATTATTTGTTGTTGAATGCTTATGCATTAAAGAGGAGTCCATTATCTGTTGTCTATGTTGTCCCGGTATGGATGTCTAAGTTGAGAATAATCAAAAGCGAGAAATCCAATGCGACCTTTCTCCTTAGACCTTTGTACAGGCGGCATAGAGGTACCCCTTTGTGATACTTGGTTAAAACATATGTATTGCGATGATAATCCATGTTAATCCGAGCTAATTAGGACAAGGTGCGGGCACTATTGGTAATCTATGCATGAGGCTTGCAACTTGTAAGATATAATTTACATAATGCATATGCTTTACTACTACCGTTGACAAAATTGTTTCTTGTTTTCAAAATAAAAGCTCTAGCACAAATATAGCAATCAATGCTTCCCTCTTCGAAGGGCCATTCTTCTACTTTTATGTTGAGTTAGTTTACCCACTTCTCTCCATCTTAAGAAGCAAACACTTGTGTTAACTGTGCATTGATTCTTACATACTTGCTTATTGCACTTATTATATTACTTTATGTTGACAATATCCATGAGATATACATGTTACAAGTTGAAAGCAACCGCTGAAACTTATATCTTCCTTTGTGTTGCTTCAATGCCTTTACTTTGAATTTATTGCTTTATGAGTTAACTCTTATGCAAGACTTATTGATGCTTGTCTTGAAAGTACTATTCATGAAAAGTCTTTGTTATATGATTCAGTTGTTTACTCATTGTCTTTACCATTGCTTCGAATCGCTGCATTCATTACATGTGCTTACAATAGTATTGATCAAGATTATGATAGCATGTCACTTCAGAAATTATCTTTGTTATCGTTTACCTACTCGGGACGAGTAGGAACTAAGCTTGGGGATGCTTGATACGTCTCAAACGTATCTATAATTTCTTATGTTACATGCTACTTTATTGATGATACTCACATGTTTTATACATACTTTATGTCATATTTATGCATTTTCCGGCACTAACCTATTAACGAGATGCCGAAGAGCCAGTTGCTGTTTTCTGCTGTTTTTGGTTTCAGAAATCCTACAAAGGAAATATTCTCGAAATTGGACGAAATCAACGCCCAGGGGCCTATTTTTCCACGAAGCTTCCAGAAGTCCGAAAGGGAAACGAAGTGGGGCGACGAGGCGGCCACACAACAGGGCGGCGCGGCCCAGGTGCTGGCCGCGCGGCCCTAGCGTGTGGGCCCCTCGTGGCGCCCCCTGACCTACCTCTTCGCCTACTTAAAGTCTTCATCGCGAATACCCAGTACCGAGAGCCACGATACGGAAAACCTTCCAGAGACGCCGCCGCCGCCAATCCCATCTCGGGGGATTCAGGAGATCGCCTCCGTCACCCTGCCGGAGAGGGAAATCATCTCCCGGAGGACTCTTCACCGCCATGGTCGCCTCCGGAGTGATGTGTGAGTAGTTCACCCCTGGACTATGGGTCCATAGCAGTAGCTAGATGGTCGTCTTCTCCTAATTGTGCTATCATTGTTGGATCTTGTGAGCTGCCTAACATGATCAATATCATCTATTTGTAATGCTACATGTTGCATTTGTTGGGATCCGATGAATAATGAATGCTATATTATGTTGATTATCAATCTATCATCTATGTGTTGTTTATGATCTTGCATGCTCTCTGTTATTAGTAGAGGCTCTGGCCAAGTTTTTACTTGTAACTCCAAGAGGGAGTATTTATGCTCGATAGTGGGTTCATGCCTCCATTAAATCTGGGACAAAGGATGAGAAAGTTCTAAGGTTGTGGATGTGTTGTTGCCACTAGGGATAAAACATCAATGCTATGTCTAAGGATGTATTTGTTGATTACATTACGCACCATACTTAATGCAACTGTCTGTTGTTTGCAACTTAATACTGGAGGGGGTTCGGATGATAACCTGAAGGTGGACTTTTTAGGCATAGATGCATGCTGGATAGCGGTCTATGTACTTTGTCGTAATGCCCAATTGAATTTCACACTACTCATCATAACATGTGTGTGCATGGTCATGCCCTCTTCATTTGTCAATTGCCCAACTGTAATTTGTTCACCCAACATGCTATTTATCTTATGGGAGAGACGCCACTAGTGAACTGTGGACCCCGGTCCATTCTTAACATCGAATACAATCTACTGCAATACTCGTTCTATTGTTCTCTGCAAACACCATCATCCACACTATACATCTAATCCTTTGTTACAGCAAGCCGGTGAGATTGACAACCTCAGTGTTAAGTTGGGGCAAAGTATCTTGGTTGTGTTGTGCAGGTTCCACGTTGGCGCCGGAATCCCTGGTGTTGCGCCGCACTACACTCCGCCGCCATCAACCTTCAACGTGCTTCTTGACTCCTACTGGTCTGATAACCTTGGTTTCTTACTGAGGGAAAAACTTGCCGCTGTACGCATCATACCTTCCTCTTGGGGTTCCCAACGGACGTGTGCTTTACCGTCACAAGCAGCAGGAACCCGTAGAAGTCCCCACGGTAATGTGGTCTATGATGGGTTGCAACTGCCGGCGAAGGAATGTATGATAGAGCTCTGCATTGTCGTCGTGGTCGGGGTCCATCCTTAATTGGTGTAAGAGGACCGGCGAGGACCCAGGGTCGGAGATTGCAACAACGGGTGGGTGTTCGAGGTAGCGGAGGAACATGATTGGCTAGACCTTATACCGGGCCTCACACCGAAGGAAGTGTGGACGGGAAAGCTGCCCGGTTGGCACCAAGGTTAAGATCTCTTATGGGTAAAGCAACACACCTCTGCAGAGTGTAATGAATCGTGACCTGTCACTCCCTGTTCCGGGATTTGGAACTGCGAATGCTGCCGGAAAGGAACTCCATGAAGCTCTAGTGAACCGGTGAAGGCTGACGGACATAGTTCTTTGAAATAAAAGCAACCTCTTGAAGAAATGTTTATCAAAACTTGCATTGGTATTAGACTTTCTGGTCTAATATCGTAGCTAGTGCATTAAACACCTCTTTTCTATAATGAACTTGTTGAGTACGCTCGTACTCATACCACTCTTTAATCCCCTTCTTAGATTGTCTGAACCATCTGGAGGAGGACAACGACAACCCTGAAGGAGCCGACATCATCGGCTAGAAAGAACCAGACCTCTCTGGAGGTGTCAAAGGTGTAGACTACATCATAGTCTACGGAACCGATGAGGGTTCCGGAGGAGAGCACGTGTAGACCTACCTAGTAGTATTAGTATCTGAGCAGTATGAAGTCTTAGTACTTAACTGCTCGAGGAAATAAATGTATAACTTAGTAAGACTGCTATATTGTAAGTTAAGTTGGGTTCGCCTCGAACCCAGGAGTATCCCTCTTAGGACCCAAGAGGAGCTCCAAGATGATATGTACATTATGCTTGTAATAATAAATGAATGAGTTATGGACCTTCTATGTTCTGTTGTACTACTCTGAGGGATGTAATATTTGCGGAATGGTACTTCGTGAATGTTATATCAACGACTGGCATACTACAACATGCAGTGGTATGCAGGGTCACCACATTCCCCCATGGACTACGGGTTCTAGAAGTAGCTAGTTGGTACTCTCTCTCCCATGTACTTCAATACAATAATCTCATGAGCTGCCTTACATGATTGAGATCCATCTGATGTAATCGGTGTTGTGTTTGTTGGGATCCGATGGATTGTTACATTATGATTAGTCTATCTATAAAGTTTGTGAAGTTATTGTTGATGCAACTTTGTTGTGTTTAATGCTTGTCACTAGTGCACGAGTGGCATGATCTTAGATTTAAGCTCTATAATTATTGCTTAGATTGTATCTACAAGTTGTTTGCACATGTCTATGTCCGGAACCCGAGGCCCCAGAGTGACAGCAACTGGGATAACTGGAGGGGAAGGCATAGGTATGAGGATCACATGTTTTCACCAAGTGTTAATGCTTTGCTCCGGTGCTCTATTAAAAGGAGTACCTTAATTGCCAGTAGATTCCCTTGTGGCCCGTCTGCCACCGGCTGGTAGGACAAAAGATGTTATGCAAGTTTCTCATTGCGAGCACGTATGACTATATATGGAAAACATGCCTACATGATTAATAATCTTGATGTTCTGTCTTAATGCTATTTCAATCCTATCAATTGCCCAACTGTAATTTGTTCACCCAACACTTGTCACTTGTTATTGGAGAGTTACCACTAGTGTAGATCGCTGGGAACCCCAGTCCATCTCTCATCATCATATACTCGTTCCTATATGGCATTGGAAGTAGTATCAATTATTTTCTGGTGCCATTGCCTATGTGTTACTGCTACTGTTGTTGTGTTACTGTTACTATTGCTCTCATATTACTGCTGCTTTCACATCACCCCTGTTACTAGTGCTTTTCCAGGTGCAGCTGAATTGACAACTCAGTTGTTAAGGCTTATAAGTATTCTTTACCTCTCCTTGTGTCGAATCAATAAATTTGGGTTTTACTTTCCTCGAAGACTGTTGCGATCCCCTATACTTGTGGGTTATCACTACTGCTGCTGTGTTACTGTTACTATTCCTCTCATATTTCACATCACCCCTGTTACTAGTGCTTTTCCAGGTGCAGCTGAATTGACAACTCAGTTGTTAAGGCTTATAAGTATTCTTTGTCTCCCCTTGTGTCGAATCAATAAATTTGGGTTTTACTTCCCTCGAAGACTGTTGCGATCCCCTATATTTGTGGGTTATCAAGACTATTTTCTGGCGCCGTTGCCGGGGAGCATAGCTCTACTCATAAGTTCACCTGGGGAGTACACTCTACCTCTCTCTGTGTTTTTATTTTATTTTATTTTGTTTTGTTTAGTTTACTTTTGTCTAGTTTATTTTTGCTTAGTTTATTTCTTTCTAGTATTATTTTGCTTAGTTTACTTTTGTCTAGTTTGTTTTTGTCTTGTTTTATTTTTCTTATATACCCGAAAATCCATAAAAAATTGAAAAACTGAAAAATTAAAAACTGTTGTTATGGAAGAACCCATAACCTGTATGGAGCTTATAGAATTATATGTGAATTATAGAGAATCAAGAAAGGGTAAAGTCATGAGTGCCGTGTTAGAAAAATTGAATACAATTGCTAAAATCTTGCTTAAACGCCATGATATAAAATGTTGCTCTAAACAGGATACTAAACATCTTAAAATCCAATGTGACTTTAGTGAAGAAGTTTTAATTGTGAAATATCATTGGAATAACTATATCCATCTTGGGTTCGAAGAAGTAGAAAAATTTGTTTTATTTATGGGAGCCTCTGAGATAGAATCCTTCATGGCTAAAAATTATGAAACTTGTATTGCTTGTAAGGACCTTAAAGATTATGTCTCTTCTATCCTTGATTATTGCATAGAACATTATAGCAATAATCCTTATATCATTGATTATAAAGAGAGACTCATTCATGCACAAGAATGCACTCACAATTTGCAGGAACCTGTGAAGAAGAAATTGATGAACCTGAAAGCTCATTGGATGAAAAAGAGGAGGAGAGTGATGAACAAAAGGAGGAAGAATGGATTAGCTACCCATGGCAACCTTCTAATGAGAGTAACTCTTTATCTCTTACACTATTTGATTGTCCTCCATGCTTACCAAAGGAGGATGAATGTTATGTTCATGTGGATTCTCTTGAAATATTCCCTATGAGTAAAACTTGTGAGAATAATTATGCTACTGTTACCTATGATAATCCATGCTATTTTAATAAATCTTATGATAATGCTTTGTTTGTGCCTGATATCGAAATGCATGGTACTAAAGAGTTTTGCTTAGCAAATGTTTATGATAAAGCTCTAGATGATGGTCCTATGTTACTTGATAATATTAATTGTACTACTAATGAAAATGGGATTGGAGAGGTCTTGACTTTATCTAGGAGTCCCATATCTCTTGAGAATGATCAATCATCTTGTTATAGATTTTTAAAAAGTGGGTTTGAAAGTTTTGATCCCATTATTTTTGAGCTTGATAAAAATTATGTGTTTGTAGATCATGAAAAGCATGTTGTATGTGATAGTTATATTGTTGAGTTTGTTCATGATGCTACTGGAAATTATTATGAGAGAGCAAAATATGGTTGTAGAAATTTTCATGGTACTAAAACACCTCTCTACATGCTGAAAATTTTGAACTTACTCGTGTTTTATATTCCTATGCTTGTCACTTTGTTCTTCATGAATTTATTTGTGTACAAGATTCATATGCATAGGAAGCGGGTTAGACTTAAATGTGTTTCGAATTTGCTTCTTGATGCTCCTTTTGCTTCATTTTCTATTTTCATGTGAGCATCATTAAAATCTTCTGCGCCTAGCTGAAAGGCGTTAAAGAAAAGCGCTAATGGGAGACAACCCATTGTTTTATTTCTGCAATTTTTGTTTTATATTTGAGTAAAGGTGTTTGTTACTACTGTAGCAATACCTTTGTATCTTTTTTATCGCATTGTTGTGCCAAGTAAAGTCTCTAATAGAAGGTTGATACTAGATTTGGATTTCTGCGCAGAAACAGATTTTTAGCTGTCACGGTTTTGAGTTTTTCTCTCTGTATAAAACTCTAAAAATCCTGAAAAAAATCATGAGTAATCCTCAGATATGTACGCAACTTTCATTAGTTTCACGTTTTCCGATTTGAGCAACGGAAGTACCTCGAAAAATTCCATCTTTACTGGCTGTTCTGTTTTGGTAGATTCTGTCTCTGTTTTTTGCATTGTCTCTTGTGGACTTTAAGTAAGGCTTTCTAGACGTGGAGAGTTGTAGCTAATGTTGTATTGAGTTCTTGCAATGTGTCACTACAGGACTAAAGTGGATTAAAGTTTTTTGAGCACTAACCCCTCTAATGAAGTTTATGAGAAGTTTGGTGTGGCAGAAGTTTTCAAGGGTCAAGAGAGAAGGGTGATATAATGTGATCAAGAAGAGTGAAGAGCCTAAGCTTGGGGATGCCCCCGTGGTTCATCCCTGCATATTTCTAGAAGACTCAAGCATCTAAGCTTGGGGGCCCAAGGCATCCCCTTCTTCATCAACAACTTATCAGGTCACCTCTAGTGAAACTATATTTTTATTCGGTCACATCTTATGTGCTTTACTTGGAGCGTCTGTGTGCTTTTATTTTTGTTTGTGTTTGAATAAAATCGGATCCTAGCAATCCTTGTGTGGGAGAGAGACACGCTCCGCTTTTTCATTTGAACACTGGTGTTCTTCGTTTTACTTTTAATGTTCATGGCAAAGCTGAAAGCCTCAGCATTGATTGTTATTTGGTTGGTTCAGAAAATGTTGCATGTGGTAGTGGTATAATAAAATACTTGCATAATCTTTCAGATCATTGAGCTTTGATAACCTGATTCTTTGCAAACGTTTTGAGGTATTTAGATGGTAAAGCTTGCTGGATAAATAAGTTAAAATCAGTAGTGGATTGTTGTCTTTAAGCTTGTGTCGTACTATAAACTCTACTTAAATGGTTGAAGGTATAGTTGGACTTGATAGCTTTCCATGTCTAAGGGTTCATCGTAATAACTAAGTTGTGCTGAAGGTCGAGGGAGCTAGCGGGGTACTTGTGCCACCGTGAACGGCCCTCCTTGGAGTGAATTTTAATCATGCTCTTAATGTTGAACCTGCTAGTTGTTTGCAATAAGCTTGTGAGTTCTTTTTGACTAATGTTAAGCTACGGTTATTGGCACTTCCACCATCCAAATTTGCTAGCCTCTTCGGTACTGTGCATTGCCTTTTGCTCACATTGAGAGTTGTGCATACTTCGCCAGTACATCCAAACCCGTGGGAGGACTTTCTCTTGTTCTCCTACACATAAGCCCATACATCTTCCTCAAAACAGCCACTATACCTACCTACCACAGCATTTTCATAGCTGTTCTGAGATATATTGACATGCAACTTCCATTTTACATTACATTACTTGTTGTCATTTATTATTTATATATTTCTTTGCATGATTCTATACAGCTGATGTGTGGTTTACCCATGTTACGCTAGATCATTGCACATCCTGCTACACTGGCAGAGGCATACCATTTTATACATCATGTTTTGTTCATTATGAGTTATTTGTACCAAAAAGTGTGTTGTCATATTAGGATGTTGCCCCTAAAAGTGAAAAGAGCCATGGAGGCCATTGAAAAGAGAAACAGAAAAAGGAAAAAATACAAAAAATAGAAAAAGAAAAAAAGAGAATAAAGAAAAAGGGGGCAACATTACTATCTTTTATCCACACTTGTGCTCATCATTTGTGCTCATGTTTAGCACCTATACTCCATGTGAGAGAGTTTTCATGTTTTACTAGTATAACTATGTGGGGAATTTACATTATAGAACTTGGGTTGTATATTCCAATGATGAGCTTCCTCAAAAGTGCTCTAGGTCTTCGTGAGCAACCAAGTTGGAGGCACCCCCACTAGTTCCATTGGAGAGCTTTCATACACATATAGCTCTATGTGCATCAGTTGCATGGCAATCACTACTCCTTACATAGCTTCGATTATAAGACTTCCTCTTGTCTAATGATCACTTATAGCTTTGTGAGACTTTCTTCCATTGGCCTTCCAAACCCCCATTAATATTCTTTTTGCCATAACATCCTGGTGCCAATACCAAATGCTTGCGCTCACCGGTTGAGTAGGCTTCGAAACAGTTGATTCATGACGTTCATGGTTATTTTTACTTGACTGAATCCTTCTATGTTGTGAAAATTTACTTGATGCTTGGAATGAAGGATAGAACTCATACGCTAGATACTTAAAACATCTTTAATGAACAATGTACGGTTTCATGTCTTTAAAGCAATAGTTCATGAAAACTTTTAGCTTGTTTAACTCTTGTATTATCATCTCTTATATCAACTATAGACATTTGCTTTGAATAATTTGATCTCAGTTCACATGCCTTACATCATTATTGAATCAGGATTATGTTAGTAGCATGTCACTTCAGAAATTATTTTCTTTTTATCGTTTACCTACTCGAGGATGAGTAGGAACTAAGCTTGGGGATGCTTGATACGTCTCCAACGTATCTATAATTTCTGATGTTTCATGCTTGTTTTATGTATCATTGTCACATGTTTTATATGCATTATATATCATTATTATACATTTTCCGGGACTAACCTACTAACAAGATGCCACAGTGCCAGTTCATGTTTTCTGTTGTTTTTGGTTCCAGAAAAGCTGTTCGAGCAATATTCTCGAAATTCGACAAAACAAAAGCCAAACCTCCTATTTTTCCGAGGGACACACGGAGCCAGAAGGGCAAGCCCGGGGGAGGCCCACGGCCTCCTCACCATAGAGCGGCGCGGCCAGGCCCCCAGGCGCGCCGGGGTGTGGGGAGCCCACCTCGGGACTCCACCGACATCGCCCCTTTGCCTATTTATTCCCCCACGACGCGAAAACCCGAGATATATCTATCATACTTCAGAAAGACTCTGGGAGCGCCGCCGCCATCGCGAAACCTAGTTTTGGGGGTCAGAAGTTCCTGTTTCGGCACCCTGCCGGGACGGGGATCGACCCCCGGAGCCTTCTCCATCGACGCCACCGCCTCCATCATGCTCCGTGAGTAGTTCCCCCATGGACTACGGGTTCTAGCAGTAGCTAGTTGGTACTCTCTCCCATGTACTTCAATACAATGATCTCATGAGCTGCCTTACATGATTGAGATCCATCTGATGTAATCGGTGTTGTGTTTGTTGGGATCCGATGAATTGTTACATTATGATCATTCTATCTATAAAGTTTGTGAAGTTATTGTTGCTGCAATCTTGTTGTGTTTAATGCTTGTCACTAGTGCACTAGTGGCATGATCTTAGATTTAAGCTCTATAATTATTGCTTAGATTGTATCTACAAGTTGTTTGCACATGTCTATGTCCGGAACCCGAGGCCCCAGAGTGACAACAACTGGGATCACTGGAGGGGATGGCTTAGATATGAGGATCACATGTTTTCACCAAGTGTTAATGCTTTGCTCCGGTGCTCTATTAAAAGGAGTACCTTAATTACCAGTAGTTTCCCTAGAGGCCCGGCTGCCACCGGCTGGTAGGACAAAAGATGTTATGAAAGTTTCCCATTGCGAGCACGTATGACTATATATGGAAAACATGCCTACATGATTAATAACTTGATGTTCTGTCTTAATGCTATAATAATTATGTCAATTGCCCAACTGTAATTTGTTCACCCAACACTTGTTATTGGAGAGTTACCACTAGTGTAGATAGCTGGGAACCCCGGTCCATCTTTCATCATCAAATACTCACTCGGTCCTATATGCCATTAGAAGTAGTATCAACTATTTTCTGATGCCATTGCCTCTGTGTTACTGCTACTGCTGCTGTGTTACTGTTACTATTGCTCTCATATTACTGCTGCTTTCACATCACCCCTGTTACTAGTGCTTTTCCAGGTGCATCTGAATTGACAACTCAGTTGTTAAGGCTTATAAGTATTCTTTGTCTCCCCTTGTGTCGAATCAATAAATTTGGGTTTTACTTCCCTCGAAGACTGTTGCGATCCCCTATACTTGTGGGTTATCAGGGGTTCGGTGTGTGGTGTGACTCCCGCATCTTGGGGTGAGGCCTTTGTGGCGTTGGTGTGCATCGAGAAACCACACCTCAAGGTGAGGCCTTTTGTGGCGTTCGGGAGAGCTAAGCCACCGCACCTCTCCAATGGAGATTAGCACTTGCAAGAGTGTGAATTTCGGTATAAATCATCGTCTCCCGCGTGCTTCGGTTATCTCTATACCTGAGCTCTTTACTTATGCACTTTACTTTGTGATAGCCATCGTGCTTGAAGTTATATATCTTGCTATCACATAGTTTCTTGTATTGCTTAGCATAAGTTGTTGGTGCACATAGGTGAATCATAGTATATAGGCTTTGGGCTTGACAAAGTAATCGCTATTTTTATTCCGTATTTGTTAAGCCCATCTCATAAAAGTTTTAAACCGCCTATTCACCCCCCCCCCCCTCTAGGCGACATATGTGTCCTTTCAACTGCAATCAGTGCATTGTCCTTTTTGGAAGCAGGAATTTTCATGTGTGCCTAGGGTTTGTGTGGTTTCTTTCCATTTCTGCCACATCCACCTCAAACGCAATGCCGCGCTGAAGGCCTTGATACAGTGTACTCCAAGACCTCCCAGGGCCTTTGGCCTGCACACCTGTTTCCAGCTAACATGGCACTTCCCTCCGCTGCAAGTTGCGTCGCCCGCCCAAAGCCAGGCCCTTCGTCTGCGATCGAACTCTTACGAACCCATGATGGCATATCATTGATAGTCATTAGGTAGACTGGCAGGGAGGATAGCACAGAGTTCAGCATCTCCAGTCTCCCTGCTTTGCTCATCATTCTTGCCTTCCAAGTGGCAAGGTACTTGTCCACCTTGTCAAGGAGCGTTTGCCAGTCCGCCTTGGTTAGCTTTTTAATTGAGAGGGGCATGCCCAAATACACACAGGGGAAGGAGTTGACCGGGATGCCAATGGTCTATGCGATACCGTCAATGTCAATGTTGGCACAGCTGATTGGCGTGATAGATCTCTTTGCCACCTATTGTGTTGGATGATATTCTCATGTTATTTTTATGATAATGGGAACCTGGTTCTTGTGGGGAGATGTATGAAAAAGCATCACAACATGTGCGATGGCAACTACTACAAGAAAATAATGCTAGCTAGGAAAAGATCCAAAGTGTAGAAATTTGTGAAGACATTCCTTTGTAGAAAGAACATTATCCGACTCGTTGTTGGTATTTATAAATGTTGAATGCTTGCCCTTTTGACATATTAAATGCATTTCCATCTGCTTCCACTCTTAAAATGGCAAAACTGATTATAGACTAAGAGTGGAGATGATGAAATGTCAAAACTGAGGAGTGTTGTAACTGGGCAATAGCAAAATTGAGGTTTCCATTAGTCAAATGGCAAATCCGAGATTCACGTTGGTCATAGTGGCAGGAATGATAAAAAACCAAATAGAAATGGTGTGCATGTATGAAGACAGAGCTTGCCATCCAAATGATGATGATACATAAAGATGTGTCGAAGAGGAATCTCTCCCATAGTGGATTTTAGGGGAGTAATCGAGAAGAATTCATCAAGAAAGCACAATAGAGAAAGTTGTTCCATCTTGGAGTAGTCAAGGATCTTCATCATCTAGGTAAAGTGGAATTAGCAAGGTCAAGGTTTGCTACTTATAGGTTTTCTCTTTTACCGGTATCTTTGTTATTGTTGTGTGACCGGGTTTTAGGATAGTTGGTCATACTATCAAAAGGGCTCTCAAATGAGTAACTTGATTGTATCGTTTGGAGAGAGCTCGGACCCTTGCATGATTTGCATCATACTCAAAATAAGGATGCCGAGATATGGGACAAACCAACAGTAGATGATGTTCTCCAAATCATATTCGAAGCCGATTCTATAAAACAAAATGACTCTAATTTTACATTCCATGAGTTGGTTTATCATGGACAACTCCAGTTTTCTAGCTTACCGGTGTCGGTTTCTAGGGATAAACCGACTAAGAGGGAGAACATGATTTCCCCAATCGGTTTCAGAATTGCTTCCAAATAATAGAGTATTAGCTCCAGTTAGCTGGAGGGGATATGCAAAACTGACTGGGCACAATATTCTGAACCGGATATAAAGCTACTAGTGGAACCCGTCGTAGACTTGCTCAAAATATATAAGTAGGTTTCTATTGCTATTCTGTCATATCATTAGCTTATGTCTACATGTGAGTTCAAATTATGTTTTATTTTAGGCGATAGGCTTGGACATGCACGGAATAGACACCGAAAAGAACAACATCAAGAAAATGTGCAGTCTTGGAGCCTCTTTCATCAGCGCTTAGGTTATAAACCATGCAGGCGAGTTTCATGTTCCTTCTTAAAGTTAGCTTGGGAGGGTTGAAGAAAGAACAACGTGTGAAACTGATTAGGTGATTTTTTTCTTCTTCTTTGGTGTTTCATGTAATACAAATGCATAGTTTATAAATGTCTTACAAATGTAGTGGGTGATCAAATTGCACATGAGATTTTCCATGTTTGTTGTGTATTGATATTTTAGGACTCTACGTATTGCAGCTGCCTATGTTTTGTCTTGGGGGAGGAGGAGGGCTAAGAACCATATATTGTTAGCATCTGTCAAATGGGGTGGATATCTCTGATAAACGTTCACCGCAGTGTGATGACCCTTAATTCTAAGCATAAGCCTTTTGACATATACTCCCTCTGGTTCTTTTTAATTGACTCAAATTTAGTACAAAGTTGTACTAAATTTAAGTCAATTAAAAGAGACCAGTGGGAGTAGTAAAATCATCATCTATAGGATATTTAACCCGTCGGAGATAAGTCAGTCTACAGAAATGTATCTATGTAATATTGTTGCAATTTTTATGTTTAACTAATATTTAATAATAATAATACTGGTACTACTAAATGTTTGTTGAGAATAATAATAAAAAAAATTGACATGATGCGTGCAATGTACACCGCACGTCCGCACATGCATGGATATGCAAATCTGGCACTGGAAGCACATTCCTATGCACACCTTTTTGAACCCACCAGGGAAACTACATAGAGAATTCATATTTCGTGTCATCCACTAAAGAACCACGTCTTGTACTGTAGATGGACTGAGCAAACAAACACAATTTTAAGATAGGAAATTAACAGTACTAGTATCACTACGTGCAAATTCGCAAAGATTGTAAGCAAAAGGAAGATTTACTAAGGAGCCTGTAGCTAGTATCAATGTTTCACTCCCCGACAGCATCAAGCAAGCATAAACAAAAGTTGCGAGATTGTAGCATAAACAAAGTCAGGCCACAGTTGCCAAAACACGCAGCCACAAAATGGCTATTAGCAAGTCGCATCGAATGCAGATAACTGCAAACATAGAAGCCATACAAGTGTTTTGCATAGCTGCTGCTACTTCAACACTCCTGGTAAGTTGTTAAATTCATCCAAAATGATCGATGCTCTAGCTGCTCAGGCACCATCGCTGCATTACCTTAACCAGGAAAGGGGTCGCTCACAGAAAGATCAGACGCTCTGCGGTAGGTCCAAGAGCCTCGTGGACGTGCAAGAATCTCCAGTGCGCACCGCTCCGCAGCCAACTTCGCGGTGGAAGCCAACGACTGGAGTTTGCCCACGGTTGCAGGCGCGTTAGGAGCATCCTTCAAACCAGCAAGCACCACCACAGCATTCTCCATCATCAGTCCTCTCTCAAGAACCAACTTGAGGAATTCAAGCTCGTTGGCCCCCGAGCTGAACTGGAACACAGCACCACCTTCTTGATGTGCGCCTCCACGCATTCAATCGGATCGACCTCCTGCCAGAACTTGGAGAGCTGGGCACTAGCTTCAGCCGCCGCAGTGGTGTTGGCATCGTGGTTCTCCTCTTCGTTCTCTTCATCATTGTCATCACTGTTGCCGTCGTGGTTCTCCTCCTCGTTCTCTTCATCACTGTCATCACTGTTGTCGTCGTGATTCTCCTCCTTGTTCTCTTCTTCACTGTCATCACTCTTGTCCCCGCCTCTTCCTTCAGCTTGACACTTGGGGAAAATCGAAGTGCACGATCAGTGAAAAGATTCTAGGAATGTCAATGGAGGGAAAAGAGGGTCACAACTTACGATCATCATAACGTGCAGCGTCTCGACTTGGGGAAAGCATCTCAAGAAACGGAGCATGGTTTTCACTTCACTGGTGACTGCGAAATTGACCTTCAAAGCCAGCACCTTGACACTTGGAACCATAGTATGTGGACTCACATTTGGTACCCCAGCCTGCGAATCAATGCAGGAAACGGTTAAGGACTTGATTAATTGAAGTCACAGCAAATCAAATTAGCATGTAAGCATCAAGATTAATCAAGAGATGAGATAGCATATGGGAAAGGAAATTCGAGGGCGATACCGTGATGACGGTGTTGCCGATCTCAAGCACGTGTGCGGCCGTCTCCAGGTAGCCGAGCACGGTGAGCTGAGGCGCATGTCCAATCTTGACCCTGAGCGTTTGTCCCGCTCCAGGGGTGTAGATGATCAGCCGCTGCAGACGTGGGGTGTCGACCATGGCGAGCTCCTCCGCCATGGAGAACCAGAGCAGCATGCAGCAGAGGCTGCGGCTGCTGATCTCGAGGCGCGACGGGAAGCCGTAGCTGACATTGAAGGAGAGGATCTTGAGCTGAGGGCTGCAGGCGAGGAGGTAGTCGAGGTCGCGCTCGCCCATGATGGTGTGGCAGATCCCGAGCTCCTGGAGGTGCGGGAAGACGTCGGGGCCGCGTGGGGGCACGGTGCGGCGAGAGGTGTCCGGGAAGTGCCAAACGCCGATGTAGAGGCGGCGGAGCGCGGAGCAGCGGAGGATGGACGCCGGCAGGGCCACGTCGAGGGGCCAGGGGCGGTTGACGAGGACGAGGTTCTCGACGCCCTTGGCGGCGAAGAGGCGGAGCCACTTGGCGAGCGCTTCCTCCTGGGAGCTCATGAAGTTCCAGGTGAGATGGACCCAGCGGAAGGGGCCCGGGTGCGCGACGAGGACGCGCGAGACGGCGGCGGCGAGGGCGCTCCAGTCGATGCCGTCTTCGAGGTCCACCCGCCGGATGAGGTGGCGGTCTTCGAGGGCGCAGGGGGTGGAGCGCCAGACGTCGCGCCAGCGCGGGGAGGTCGCTGCGGCGCGGCCGGCGTCCTTGACGCGGAGGCGGGAGAAGATGTTGCGCAGCAGGTCGTCGGGGAGCGCGCTGATTCGGTCCTCGCCGCCGCCGGCAGCGTCGGAGGAGTATGAGGGCTTGTCGAAATCCGGGTCCAGGGCCGGGAACGGGGACTCCGGGAGGCAGGGGTAGACGATCTGAAGGATATGATCCGCCATGGCTTCTCGACCGAGAGCGGAGTGAAGCGAGGGTTTCTGCTGCCGACCAGTGAAGCCAGGAAGGAGGGGAGTGGTCGAGGGGAGTGGGTTTTTATCTAGTCGGCCAGGACCCGACACTTGTTAGGGTTTCGAGTTCGTGGGCCGGATGCAGGAACCCAATGGGCCCACCAGTGTTTCAATACTCGGTTTTATTTGCTTGCTTTCCCTCTGTTTCAAGCAGGATTTGTGTTAAACTAATGGTTAAGGACTGATTAGTTCCAAGCTAGTTGTGATTAAGATCCTCAACCACTTGCGATACCTGGTAACCAGCACGAGCACTGGATTTATACTACCATTTGGTGCTCTGTTCGATTGTCTCCCAATCAGCACTTTGCTCTTTTATTTTTATTTTGATGGATTATCCTGATACTACCCCGGTGTAAAGTTAATGAAAAGTCAAACCTTACCACGGTGGCCAAATGTGGGGGAAAAATATCAATATCTACTTACAATATTTAATAAATATAATTTATGGTACTGTGAGTAATAATGTTTATGCACCTCATTCATTGGAACAGTGATTAATAATGTTCAATTTCGATCTTGTGGTATCTTAAACCCGTCTTGATCATGTTATATCTACTATTCAATCAGATAGTTGGGTAGTAGTAAAACACGGAACAAATTAACAATATCATATGTTGCTGCATTGCATACAAAATCAACAGATTTCTACTCCTGTCAAAAGATAGTTCAGATTTTCAACTAATCAAAATTTATTGGAGTACCTCCAAACTGAAACACGACACCTAAATAAGTTATCTAGTCCAGTCACAGCCACCTAGCATGCCCTGCTATTACACATAAAGTCCGAACAAAATATCAAGCATCGGTTTTAACCATAAGTAGTGCTGCTGAGATAGCAAGAAATCAGGTTTATGCTGTGTAGTGTGAAATGTTGCATACCAAGAAATCAAGAAGAGAAATATGGCATGAAGCCAATACCGCTGTTGCCACATGTGCTGCTTATAGATAATGCGAAGTCTACTAATCATAGTTTAAAATAGCGGGCTATAGCCCGCTATAACCTTTTCCGCATGGTGTGGCTAACTGCATTAGCCCGCTAAAAGGTGTTAAAATCCTTAAATAGCTGGCTATAGCCAGGCTATAGCCGGTCTATAGCAGTTTTGGGAAGCCGCGGCTATATCCTGTAGCCGGCTATTTTAAACATTGCTACTAACATGTTGTTGCCAAATGAGCTGCTTATAGATAGTGCCGAGTCTTCTAACAGTTGCTGGACTTTTGTGTCTTAAACCAGACTTGATTATGTTAGACTCCATATATTAATTGTTTTGTAGAATCTCAATGCAAATATATGTACAAGATTTACTTGACATTAATTTTTCTAGTAGTATGTGCTATGATACAGTATCTACCTATGATACTACTACCCTCTCTCTCATCCTTAATTGCACTGCCACATCAGCATTTTGCATGCATGGAATGCATGATACTACCTATGATACTCCCATTGTGGCTAGTCTTAATTAGCGGCAGACTGACCCCTCCTTAGGGAGATTAGCACACGGCACACACAATAGTTAAATCTTATCCCTCAAAAAAAAAGTTAAATCTTAGGGCATGGCCAATGGTATGCCCCAACTTACTTCCCTAGCTATCCACCTAGGTTCGGATACCACCGTGTAGGCTAAAATGTGGTTCGGGTAGAGAAGTAGCTGCCTGCAGAGGAGGCGGGATCCTCATGTAAAAGTAAGCAAAAAAGCATGTGAGAGAAGGAAAAAAGCGGAAGTGGGATGAGAAAAGTTGGAAAAAGAGTGGACTGATGTGGGTCACCATGTGCTGTATGCTCACATCATGAGGCTACTGGTGCATTGGGTAGAGTTAAAACTGAGTGATAACCTCATGGGCTTGTGCTGATGTGGCTGCGCTGGAGCGACCACTTGATGCTTCTTCCTTTGTACATGCCCTTGGAGCAACTCTCGCACAATTTCATGAGAAACAACCACACATTCCTCTGCAGCATTAAACAGCTAGCTAACCTCAGATGTTCAAATCACATCCATTTCAACAAATAATACCTCTATACTTAGGTTGTGATCACTCAGAATGAGGATCACCGTATGTGCACCATCTTAACTCTTACATATATCCAGCCGTTTGTGGCAACTTCTCCCCAATGAGAAAACGAAAACGTGCATAAATTAAGACTATAAATCACATCAAGTGCAGTGCCTATCTTCTATATGGTGGCACTAGGTTCAGTCAGATCGTGGAAAATCGTAACTGTATCAGCTAGAACTCTGTCTATGCAAAGCATATGCCAAAGTTTTTGAAAGAGCCGACTGTCATGGTACTCATGTGGATGCTGAAACATGAAACTGGGCTGTTCAGCCATCAAACGGGTCACTTGCTGAAAGATCAGAAGCTCTGTGGAAGCACCAAGCACTGTCTCCCTCGCGGGCAACGATCACCACCGTAGGAGGGCTCTCGCTGGCCCGTTTTGCTGTGGCCAAAGCTTTCAGCTTGGTGCACGTCTCATCATCCTCCGTGGCAGTGTCTCCGTTGGCCAGCACGACGACCAGCTTCTCCAGTATCTGAGCTCTCTCAAGGACGAATCTGAGGAACGCAAGCTCCATGCGCTTCCCCCGGAACTGGCTGAACACCACCTTCTTCACGCATGCTTCCAGGCAATCGATGGGGGCTACCTCCTGCCAGAACTTGAGATTGCACTTGCCAGATGGCTCATCAGCTTCATCAGACTGAAAATTTAGTCTATGGTCAGTGTACATAAAGTTGTGGCAACAAGAGATGATGCAACCGCCAAATAAGGAGAGAAAATGCATTCCCCCTCGTATGTTGGGGTCTACAGTCTATTTTGGTTGTCAGTTTATTAATTGGTGGAGATTTGTGATATCTTCTTACAACATACACCCACACCTCTCCTAACTTTCTTATTGACCCGCAAAAAAAAACTTTCTTATTGTGTAGTCCCAGCCTTTTTGCACAGCAGCCACGAATCTTGTACTCATTATATCCTCTAAGCCCCGTCATATCTTTCCAACACTCCTTTGAACACTACAAAGTATAAATTCTTCACCACTTTTCAGTAAACTATTTTAATATTAAGTTTTTAGGATAAAATAAACATTCACTAAGGAAGGCTGGTACATTTTTCCTAACACAAAATAGTGAACATTTACTTGAACATTTTTTTGAAAAAAAAATTAGAACTTGTTTCTTACTACAAAAATGACCATTGTGTAATCCAAACATATTCATGATGCATTTTCTTGAAAAACCAAAGTATAAATCCTTTCATTTTTCATGAATATTCTCTTGTGAGTACAAAAATATTACATGTCTTATTAATAAAATAGCATAAATCCATATATATATTTCTCACAATATTTATTGTATAACCTGAATACCCCATGCATTTATATCCAACATAATGGATGAGCACTTAACTACAATATCATGCAAATCTTACAAAAGTTCCAAATATTACATATGGAAAGCACTTTGCGTATACAAGCAGCACCATGATGCAAATGCACAACACAATAAGAAAGATTTTTTTCGTCAACATTTCTTAAGTTATTTTATGCATAAACAAGTATTTTTATCATCATCAACGAAGTTTTTTTTGCACGACATGAACAGGCATATATATATTGGTTGTTCCAAAAGCATGAAAGAGCAAACAATTTTTTTTTGTATGTACAAGAATTGTTTAGTGCCATGACAAGAACATTTGGATATTTCAGATGAGTAACTAAAAGTATTTTACAATTTATCCAACAACAAGGATTATCTTTGCAGTATCAAATCAAAGAATATATTTTGCATATCTGTTCCCCTGTTACAGTTGACTGGATTATTTCAGATGAGTTACTAACAGTATTTCACATTTTATCCAACAATCTGGATTATCATTGCAGCATCAAACCAAATAATATATAGTGCATATCTGTTCCCCGTTACAGTTAACTTGATTATATTTATATCAGATGAGTAACTAACAAAATTTCTCATTTTATCGAACAATCTGGATTATCTTCGCAGTATGAAACTAAACGATATATAATGCATATTTCCTCCCCATTACAGTTGACTGACCAAAAATAAGGCATGCTCATGTAGACATGTACAAGTACATAACTGTTGGAGCATGACAAAGATACAGATCAAAAGCATGGATAGCGTATTTTGAGCATGAACATAGTACATGATTTGAGCTGGAACACATAATGACGGAAAGAATAAATGAGAAGAAATCACTGGATCTGGAAACAAACTGGGTCTGGACATAGACAATGTGTTGATCTAGATTATTAACATGATTTTGGATGTGGAGTATGATATGACTAAGTATGTGTATTTGTTACCATGACTTGCAATGTCTAGACGCTGGGAAAGCATATCAGGACACTCAGATAAATCTTAACAAATTTATAAATGTTGCACATGCATGAACACCATCACCATGTTCCAAATGCATATACATGTATTCACCAGTAACAAAGATTTTTTCATGAAAATTTCTAAAATTCTTACATTGCATAAACAAGCATTTTTATCACCAACAACAAAGTTTCTTTTTCGCATAACATGAACAAGCAAACCTCACGTGGTTGTTCGAAATCATGAACAAGCATCCCTCCATCAACAATTGTGTTGTTCTACATACAAGCATTTTCTACTGCCATGAAAGGAGGAACATTTCATGTTTGGGATGACGAACTAAGAGTACTACGCATTTCTCAATACTTTATCCAACTATCCAGATTATTTTTGCAGAATCAAATCAAATAATATATCTGTTCCATTACAGTTTACTGACCAAAAATAAGGCATGCTCATGTAGAAACGTACAGAATTGTTGGGTCAAGAACCAGATCAAAAGCATGAACAGCTTATTTTGAGCATGAACGTGCTACATGATTGGAGGTGAACAGGAACAAAATATGAAAAGAAATCTATGGATCACGAAACGAATTGATGTGGACACGGACAATGTGTTGGTCTGGATCATTAACATGATGTTGGATGTGGAAAATGATAAGAGTATGTATTTTGTTACCATGACGTGCAATGTCTCAACACCGGGAAAGCATTTCAGGAAGGTGGGGATCATCTTGGCCTCCTTGCGGATTCCAAATCGCACTTTGACAGCCAAGATTTTGACACTTGGAACCATGTTAGCTGGGCTCATCCTTGTTCCAGCCTGCAGTATAAGCAATAAGAGTTGAATGCGACGGGAGATCATTGTACATACTACTACTGCTTGGCATGAACAATTGAGTGTCACACATATCCAGTATGGTGAAACGAGTTAAAGCAGCAGAGAAGATGCACCAGGTCGGAGACCTGGATGACGGTGTTGCCGATCTCGAGCACGTGGATGCTTGGGTCCAAGTAGCCCAGGACGCGCAGGTCGGGAGCGTTGCGAATCTTGAGCTTGGTGACGAAGAGTTCGCAGGGGTAACCCGGGATGGTCTGCCAGAGGATGAGACGCTCCAGACGCGGGGTTGCCACGACGGCGAGCTCCCGTGCCAAGGACATCCACAAGACCACGCAGCGGAGGCTGCGGCTGCGGACGCTGACATGAGTGGGGCCGTCGTAGTTGAGGATAATCGCGAGCTTCTCGAGCACGGGGCTGCACTGGAGCAAGTGCTCGATCACCTCGGCGCTCAGTGCGCTGCGGGTGGCGTTGTGGCAGAGGCCGATCTCCTGGAGGTAGGGGAAGACCTCGGGGCCGCGGGGAAGGCCGGGCAAGAGATCTGGTAGATGCCAGAACCCGAGGTAGAGGCGGCGGAGGGAGGAGATGCGCAGGACGTCGGCGGGGAGGCGCACGTGGACGGGGAACGGCCTGCTGACGAAGACGAGGTCCTCCACGCGCTTGGCGGCGAGGAGGCGGAGCCAGCGGGCGAGCGCGCCCCCGTGCGGAGCCATGTAGCAGACGGTGAGGTGGACGCAGCGGAAGGGGCCCGGGTGGGAGGTGAGGATGCGGTCGACGGCGGCGAAGACGGCTGCCCAGTCGATTCTCGGCGGGCCCCCGCGCTTGGGGAAGACGACGAGGTCGGCGTCGTCGAGGACGAGCGGCGTGGAGGCCCAGAGGCGGCGCCAGCGCGTGGAGAGCGTGGTGGTGCGCGCGGCATCCTTGGCCGGGAGGCGGGAGATGATGTTGGAGAGCAGTGCCTTGGGTAGGTGGCTGATGCGGTCCTCCACGCCGGCGGCGCCGCAGAAGAGGGTCCCGCGGCCGCGGGCGGCGGAGAATGGAGGGTCGGGGAGGCACGTGAGGAGAGCGGACATCATATCATCAGCAGGCACGCGCCCCACCCCGGCGCCAGAAGAGGACCGGTGGCCTGGGCTTCGAGGAGGAGCTCCTGGCATCACTGGAGGCGGAGGGATGGAGGAGGTGGCGGCGGCGGCGGCGGCGGTGGTTCAGTTTGCTGTAGGGTTTGCCTGTGCGACTTCTGGGTGAGCTAAACCCTTTACTATAGCTAATGACAACCAAAATTTGTGTCAGTGATAAGCAGCAGCAGATGACAGTGCTACCCCCTCCCCTGTTTGTGCTCCATTTGCGCTATCACCTTGCTTTCAATCACATTTGATCATAACCAGCAACATTCGAGCCTCAACTGCTACTTGAGAGGAACTTTGCTATCTTGGAGATGAGTACTTTGCTATATTGGTTGATGAATCTCGTGATGTTTCTCACAAGGAACAAATGGCTCTTGCTATACGATATGTTGACAAAAGGGGGTTTTCGGTGGAGCGTATTATTGGACTTTCTCATGTTACTCAAACAACATCACTTGCTCTCCAACAAGCTATTTATCATGTGCTTGAAGACCATAACCTTAGCCCTTCACGAATCCGTGGCCAAGGCTATGATGGAGCTAGCAATATGCAAGGGTATTTGAATGGATTGAAAACTTTAGTGATGGAAGATTCTAGGTCTGCTCATCAACTTCAATTGACACTTGTCGCAGTTGCCAAAAATCATGAAGATGTGGTATGGCTTTTTGAGTGGATGAGTGCTGTTCTGTCCACAGTGGGTAATTCTTTTAAGAATAGAGATATGCTTAGAGAAATACAGGCCAAAGAAATTGAAAAGGCACTTCAGATGGGCGAAATTGAAACTGGGAGAGGTTTGAATCAGGAACTTGGACTTAAAAGGCCCGGTGATACTAGATGGGGTTCCCACTTCAGTTCTCTCAAGAATATGATTGTGATGTTTCCATCAGTAATTGAAGTTATTGATGACAATGCACAAAATTCTGGGAAGGCTCTTGATAGGATTAAAGCAAAAGGAGT
The DNA here is from genome assembly GCF_019359855.2 of Lolium perenne. Classification (NCBI taxonomy): domain Eukaryota; kingdom Viridiplantae; phylum Streptophyta; class Magnoliopsida; order Poales; family Poaceae; genus Lolium; species Lolium perenne. Next base: position 184,336,320 of record NC_067246.2, on the reverse strand, counting down.
TATGGATGGTATTCAAACATTTGACTTTGTTTTCATGATGCACTTGATGAAGGTAATCCTTGGTATTACTAATGAGCTGAATGTCGCTTTGCAAAGGAAGGATCAAGACATTGTGAACGCTGTGTCATTTCTCGTTACAACCAAAAGAAGGCTACAAGAAATGAGAAACACGGGCTGGGAAGGTATGTTCACAACAGTTAATGATTTCTGCCTCAAACATGGTATTCAACTTCCAGATATGAATGCAATGCATATTCCTCGGGGATCAATATCAAAACGTAAAGCTCAAACTGATGGCATATCAAATAAGAATTACTATCAGCGAGTCATGTATGCTGTTATCGATCTATTACGTGTAGAGTTAGATGACCGCTTTAGTGAGAGCAGCACGACCTTGCTTCTTGGGATGGCATGTTTGGATCCTTCTGATTCATTCTCTAACTATGAAAAAGATAAAGTACTAGCAATGGCTCGGTTATATCCTGATGATTTTGACAGTGAAAGCAAGATAGAAGATCTTAGCATCCAACTTGACAACTTCCTTGAAAATGTTCGTGATGATTCAAGACTCTCCAATTTGAAAGGGGTTAGTGATCTTTGTAGAAAACTAGTGGAGACAAAGAAGCATACCAGTTTTCCTCTAGTATTTCTTTTGGTGAAGCTAGCATTGATTTTGCCAGTCGCGACGGCTACAGTCGAGAGAGCATTTTCTGCGATGAAAATTATCAAGACGGATTTGCGCAATAGAATAGGCGATGATTTCTTGTATCATTGTCTCATTACTTATGTTGAAATTGATGTATTTCTGTCTATTAGTACCAATGCTATTATGCATACCTATCAAGGTAAGCATGACCGTAAAGGAATTCTTCCATGAAGAAATAAAGTATGATCTTTTGTGCTACCATTTCCACCTTGCGCTCATGTTTATTTTTTCTATACTAGTGTGTTCTCAAAAAAATCTCAATTTTTTCATATTATTTAAGCCTGACATCACAAGTTTTGGAAGCTGGCTCCGCCACTGGCGGCGGCGGTTCAGTTTGCTGTAGGGTTTGCCTGTGCGACTTCTGGGTGACCAAGAGTTAAATCCTTTTTTACTACAGCTAATGACAACCAAAATTTGTGTCAGTGATAAGCAGCAGCAAATGACAGTGCTACCCCCTCCCCTGTTTGTGCTCCATTTGCGCTATCACCTTGCTTTCAATCACATTTGATCATAACCAGCAACATTCGAGCCTCAACTGCTACTTGAGAGGAACTACTGAACTACTCCCTCCGGTCGGATTTAATCGACGCCGAGGGAGAGCTGTACACGCACGTCATTAGCGAACGGACACGTCAATTAATTGCGTCCAGAGGTAGTAGGAACGAATTGTTACTACTAGATTCAGATATACAAGTACTACTCCCTCCGTTCCCTAATATATAGGGCGTATAATATGTTTCCCTAAAGCCAAACAAGGTAATACAAGGCTTCAATACCATTCCATAATCTCACACCCCTATAATATACGGCTCTGCTTCAGCTTCACATTCATAAACCACTTCGAAAACTGAAAGCAACTAACAAGATTCATGATTAAAGTTCACGAAGAGCAAACTAATTTGTGCCATCAGCTTAACCTTTCAGTGGCAACACCAACACAATTCTGTTTATGAAATATTGGGCAGGATTTCATTCTCCTACAAATGCAGATGCGCTCCGCTCTAGCCCTGATGCTTTGCTCAACCTGGCGTTGGGTGCTGGTTCTTCAACACCAACACACTACTGTGCCTTCACTATATAGTATGTCCTAACTTCATCTGGGTGAGCACACAGATCAAAACGCCGGAAATACCAAACCTTGCAGATAAACGCAACGATATTTATGCTTCAGCATGAAGTTCTGAGCATTATTGGATCAACAATTGAAGAAAGTTCGTGTATTGATTAATCAACAATTGAAATACTATCACCTGTAAGGCACTAGGAAGTACATTTCAACCAATAAACCCAATTGCAGGGCATCACAAACAAACCAGAAAATAGCAGCACAAAATCACATGAAATGCACAATGTCTGCAGATTCATCAGTTAAGGACAATTCCGTAGCACCAGACATGGCATGAACTACTGACAATGTATCTGACTAGCTTCAGTAGCAAATTGTATTGTTGAATACTGTGATGTCTCTGTTGGGATTCGCCCATGGATCGATCACATCAAACTAGATGAACACACGCACGCGAAAAAGCTCGTGGCCAGGGCACGTATCGTGCCCTCCTTTTTCTGTTTATTCCTCAATCTCAAATCTGCTGTACAACTTCTGATTACAAAGTGCGGCCTCAACGTGTATATATACACGGCTAGCCGAACCGAACCAGTGCAACCTAAACCGAGTCCAACCGGACTACAACTCCTAAACTAGTACTACTCATGGTAAAACCTCTTCGAAACGTACTGCTACTAAGAGCATCTCCACTCGTGCCCCCGTCGAGGCCCCCGGCGAGCGTTTTTTCCATCCGGACGGCGTAATTCGGCCCAGTCGCGCCCCCGGTTCCTCGTTTTCGTCCGGATTTGGCCCTTCATCCATCCGGCGAGCCCACGCCACCCCCGGCCCCCCGGGGAGCGCTCGGGGACTCCGGACGAGTGAAAAGCGGGGAAGGGCCCGATCTGTCGGTGACTCGACGCACGAACCCCACCGCCACGTCGCTCAAAATCTCCCCCACCCCTCGTATCTCTCTCGCCGCCGGCACCACCCCGCCGACTTGTTGCCCAGATTCCGCCGCCCTGATACGTCTCCGACGTATCGATAATTTCTTATGTTCCATGCCACATTATTGATGTTATCTACATGTTTTATGCACACTTTATGTCATATTCGTGCATTTTCTGGAACTAACCTATTAACAAGATGCCGAAGTGCCAGTTCCTGTTTTCTGCTGTTTTTGGTTTCAGAAATCCTAGTAACGAAATATTCTCGGAATCGGACGAAATCAACGCCCAGGTTCCTATTTTTCCCGGAACCATCCAGAACACCCGAGAGCCGCCAGAGGGGAGTCCTGGGGGCCCCACACCACACCCTGGCGCGGCCAGAGGGGGGGCCGCGCCGCCCTATGGTGTGGGCCCCCCAGAAGCCCTCCTGCGCCGCCTCTTCGCCTATTTAAAGCCTCCGTCGCGAAAACCCTGATGCGTTCGACGAAACCCACAGAAACCTTCCAGAGCCGCCGCCATCGCGAAGCCAAGATCTGGGGGACAGGAGTCTCTGTTCCGGCACGCTGCCGGAACGGGGAAGTGCCCCCGGAAGGCTTCTCCATCGACACCGCTGCCATCTTCACCGCCATCTTCATCACCGCTGCTGCTCCCATGAGGAGGGAGTAGTTCTCCATCGAGGCTCGGGGCTGTACCGGTAGCTATGTGGTTCATCTCTCTCCTATGTGCTTCAATACAATAATCTCATGAGCTGCTTTACATGATTGAGATTCATATGATGATGCTTGTAATCTAGATGTCATTATGCTAGTCAAGTGAGTTTTACTTATGTGATCTCCGGAGACTCCTTGTCCCACGTGTGTAAAGGTGACAGTGTGTGCACCGTGTGGGTCTCTTAGGCTATATTTCACAGAATACTTATTCACTGTGATGAATGGCATAGTGAGGTGCTTATTTATATCTCTTTATGATTGCAATGTATTTGTATCACAATTTATCTATGTGCTACTCTAGCAATGTTATTAAAGTAGTTTTATTCCTCCTGCACGATGTAATGGTGACAGTGTGTGCATCCGTGTTAGTACTTGGTTTATGCTATGATCATGATCTCTTGTAGATTGCGAAGTTAACTATTGCTATAGTATTGATGTGATCTATTCCTCCTACATATGCATGAAGGTGACAGTGTGCATGCTATGTTAGTACTTGGTTTAGTCTTTTGATCTATCTTACACTATAAGGTTACTAAAATATGAACATTAATTGTGGAGCTTGTTAACTCCGGCATTGAGGGTTCGTGTAATCCTACGCAATGTGTTCATCATCCAACAAGAGTGTAGAGTATGCATTTATCTATTCTGTTATGTGATCAATGTTGAGAGTGTCCACTAGTGAAAGTGTAATCCCTAGGCCTTGTTCCTAAATACTGCTATCGCTGCTTGTTTACTGTTTATCAAGTTACTACTGCTGCAATACTACCACCATCAACTACACGCCCGACAAGCTATTTTCTGGCACCGTTGCTCTTGCTCATATATATTCATACCACCTGTATTTCACTATCTCTTCGCCGAACTAGTGCACCTATTTGGTGTGTTGGGGACACAAGAGACTTCTTGCTTTGTGGTTGCAGGGTTGCATGAGAGGGATATCTTTGACCTCTTCCTCCCTGAGTTCGATAAACCTTGGGTGATCCACTTAAGGGAAAACTTGCTGCTGTTCTACAAACCTCTGCTCTTGGAGGTCCAACACTGTCTACAGGAAAAGGAGGGGGGACGTAGACATCAAGCTATTTTCTGGCGCCGTTGCCGGGGAGGAAAGGTAAAAGGTACTCACACTCCGGATCTCGGCTACTAAGCTATTTTCGCCGTTGTAAGTACTCGAAGCTATTTCCTTTAGATCCTGCAATTGCATCTTTTTGTTTCTTGTTTACACTAGTTTGGCATAATGGACAAGAATGATCTTCTTATTCTATTTCCTGATTTAAAACATGGATTGTTTGATGCGAAAATTAAAAAACCTATGGAATCTTATTTGCATGCTGGTAGTAATATTAGTATGAACGCTTTGAACACCATTGTTGATAATGATATAGAAAGTTCTAAGCTTGGGGAAGCTGGTTTTCATGATCTTTTTAGTCCCCCAAGCATTGAGGAGAAAATTTTCTTTGATGATAATTTGCCTCCCATATATGATGATTATAATGATATTGGTCTTTTAGTGCCGCCTACTATGGAGAGTAATTTTTATGATGATAATACTATGCCTCCTACACTTGATGAGAATAATAATGATAGCTACTTTGTTGAATTTGCTCCTACTACAATTAATAAGAATAACTATGCTTATGTTGGGAGTAGTAATAATTTTATGCATGAGACTCATGATAAGAATGCTTTATGTGATAGTTATATTGTTGAGTTTGCTCATGACACTACTGAAAGTTATTATGAGAGAGGAAAATATGGTTGTAGAAATTTTCATGTTACTAAAACACCTCTCTATGTGCTGAAATTTTTGAAGCTATACTTGTTTTATCTTCCTATGCTTGTTACTTTGCTCTTCATGAACTTGTTTATTTACAAGATTCCTATGCATAGGAAGCATGTTAGACTTAAATGTGTTTTGAATTTGCCTCTTGATGCTCTCTTTTGCTTCAAATACTATTTCTCGCGAGTGCATCATTAAAACTGCTGAGCCCATCTTAACGGCTATAAAGAAAGAACTTCTTGGGAGATAACCCATGTGTTATTTTGCTACAGTACTTTGTTTTATACTTGTGTCTTGGAAGTTGTTTACTACTGTAGCAACCTCTCCTTATCTTAGTTTTGTGTTTTGTTGTGCCAAGTAAAGTCTTTGATAGTAAAGTCAATACTAGATTTGGATTACTGCGCAGAAACTGTTTTCTTGCTGTCACGAATCTGGGCCTAATTCTCTGTAGGTAACTCATAAAATTATGCCAATTTACGTGAGTGATCCTCAGATATGTACGCAACTTTCATTCAATTTGGGCATTTTCATCTGAGCAAGTCTGGTGCCATTTTAAAATTCGTCTTTACGGACTGTTCTGTTTTGACAGATTCTGCCTTTTATTTCGCATTGCTTTCTTTCGCTGTGTTGGGTGGATTTCTTTGTTTCATTACCTTCCAGTAGCTTTAGGCAATGTCCAGAAGTGTTAAGAATGATTGTGTCACCTCTGAACATGTGAGTTTTTGATTATGCACTAACCCTCTAATGAGTTTGTTTCGAGTTTGGTGTGGAGGAAGTTTTCAAGGATCAAGAGAGGAGGATGATATACTACGATCAAGAAGAGTGAAAGCTCTAAGCTTGGGGATGCCCCGGTGGTTCACCCCTGCATATATCAAGAAGACTCAAGCGTCTAAGCTTGGGGATGCCCAAGGCATCCCCTTCTTCATCGACAACATTATCAGGTTCCTCCCCTGAAACTATATTTTTATTCCATCACATCTTATGTGCTTTGCTTGGAGCGTCGGTTTGTTTTTGTTTTTGTTTTTGCTTGAATGAAATGGATCCTAGCATTCTTTGTTTGGGAGAGAGACACGCTCTGCTGTTGCATATGGACAAGTATGTCCTTAGTTTCTACTCATAGTATTCATGGCGAAGTTTCTTCTTCGTTAAATTGTTATATGGTTGGAATTGGAAAATGATACATGTAGTAATTGCTATAATGTCTTGGATAATGTGATACTTGGCAATTGTTGTGCTCATGTTTAAGCTCTTGCATCATATACTTTGCACCTATTAATGAAGAAATACATAGAGCATGCTAAAATTTGGTTTGCATATTTGGTCTCTCTAAGGTCTAGATAATTTCTAGTATTGAGTTTTGAACAACAAGGAAGACGGTGTAGAGTCTTATAATGTTTACAATATGTCTTTTATGTGAGTTTTGCTGCACCGGTTCATCCTTGTGTTTGTTTCAAATAACCTTGCTAGCCTAAACCTTGTATCGAGAGGGAATACTTCTCATGCATCCAAAATACTTGAGCCAACCACTATGCCATTTGTGTCCACCATACCTACCTACTACATGGTATTTCTCCACCATTCCAAAGTAAATTGCTTGAGTGCTACCTTTAAAATTCCATCATTCACCTTTACAATATATAGCTCATGGGACAAATAGCTTAAAAACTATTGTGGTATTGAATATCTACTTATGCACTTTATCTCTTATTAAGTTGCTTGTTGTGCGATAACCATGTTCCTGGGGACGCCATCAACTACTCTTTGTTGAATTTCATGTGAGTTGCTATGCATGTTCGTCTTGTCTGAAGTAAGAGAGATCTACCACCTTATGGTTAAGCATGCATATTGTTGGAGAAGAACATTGGGCCGCTAACTAAAGCCATGATCCATGGTGGAAGTTTCAGTTTTGGACATATATCCTCAATCTCATATGAGAAAATTATTAATTGTTGTTACATGCTTATGCATAAAAGAGGAGTCCATTATCTGTTGTCTATGTTGTCCCGGTATGGATGTCTAAGTTGAGAATAATCAAAAGCGAGAAATCCAAAATGCGAGCTTTCTCCTTAGACCTTTGTACAGGCGGCGTAGAGGTACCCCTTTGTGACACTTGGTTAAAACATGTGCATTGTGATGATCCGGTAGTCCAAGCTAATTAGGACAAGGTGCGGGCACTATTAGTATACTATGCATGAGGCTTGCAACTTGTAAGATATAATTTACATGATACATATGCTTTATTACTACCGTTGACAAAATTGTTTCATGTTTTCAAAACCAAAGCTCTAGCACAAATATAGCAATCGATGCTTTCCTCTTTGAAGGACCATTCTTTTACTTTTATTGTTGAGTCAGTTCACCTATTTCTCTCCACCTCAAGAAGCAAACACTTGTGTGAACTGTGCATTGATTCTTACATACTTGCTTATTGCACTTATTATATTACTCTATGTTGACAATATCCATGAGATATACATGTTACAAGTTGAAAGCAACCGCTGAAACTTAATCTTCTTTTGTGTTGCTTCAATGCCTTTACTTTGAATTATTGCTTTATGAGTTAACTCTTATGCAAGACTTATTGATGCTTGTCTTGAAGTGCTATTCATGAAAAGTCTTTGCTTTATGATTCACTTAATTACTCATGTCATATACATTGTTTTGATCGCTGCATTCACTACATATGCTTTACAAATAGTATGATCAAGATTATGATGGCATGTCACTTCAGAAATTATCTGTGTTATCGTTTTACCTGCTCGGGACGAGCAGAACTAAGCTTGGGGATGCTGATACGTCTCCGACGTATCGATAAATTCTTATGTTCCATGCCACATTATTGATGTTATCTACATGTTTTATGCACACTTTATGTCATATTCGTGCATTTTCTGGAACTAACCTATTAACAAGATGCCGAAGTGCCAGTTCCTGTTTTCTGCTGTTTTTGGTTTCAGAAATCCTAGTAACGAAATATTCTCGGAATCGGACGAAATCAACGCCCAGGTTCCTATTTTTCTCGGAACCATCCAGAACACCCGAGAGCCGCCAGAGGGGAGCCCTGGGGGCCCCACACCACACCCTGGCGCGGCCAGAGGGGGGGCCGCGCCGCCCTATGGTGTGGGCCCCCCAGAAGCCCTCCTGCGCCGCCTCTTCGCCTATTTAAAGCCTCCGTCGCGAAAACCCTGATGCGTTCGACGAAACCCACAGAAACCTTCCAGAGCCGCCGCCATCGCGAAGCCAAGATCTGGGGGACAGGAGTCTCTGTTCCGGCACGCTGCCGGAACGGGGAAGTGCCCCCGGAAGGCTTCTCCATCGACACCGCTGATGGCGTGTAACTCACACGTTCGTTGGGAACCCCAAGAGGAAGGTATGATGCGCACAGCAGCAAGTTGTCCCTCAGAAAGAAACCAAGGTTTATCGAACCAGGAGGAGCCAAGAAGCACGTTGAAGGTTGATGGCGGCGGGATGTAGTGCGGCGCAACACCAGGGATTCCGGCGCCAACGTGGAACCTGCACAACACAACCAAAGTACTTTGCCCCAACGAAACAGTGAGGTTGTCAATCTCACCGGCTTGCTGTAACAAAGGATTAACCGTATTGTGTGGAAGATGATTGTTTGCGAAAACAAGAAACAAGATTGCAAGATGATTGTATTTCAGTAAAGAGAATTGGACCGGGGTCCACAGTTCACTAGAGGTGTCTCTCCCATAAGACAACAGCATGTTGGGTGAACAAATTACAGTTGGGCAATTGACAAATAAAGAGAGCATGACCATGCACATACATATCATGATGAGTATAGTGAGATTTAATTGGGCATTACGACAAAGTACATAGACCGCCATCCAACTGCATCTATGCCTAAAAAGTCCACCTTCAGGTTATCATCCGAACCCCTTCCAGTATTAAGTTGCAAAGCAACAGACAATTGCATTAAGTATGGTGCGTAATGTAATCAACAACTACATCCTTAGACATAGCATCAATGTTTTATCCCTAGTGGCAACAGCACAACACAACCTTAGAACTTTCTGTCACCTGTCCCTGTGTCAATGCGAGCATGAACCCACTATCGAGCATAAATACTCCCTCTTGGAGTTACAAGCATCTACTTGGCCAGAGCATCTACTAGTAACGGAGAGCATGCAAGATCATAAACAACACATAGATATAACTTTGATAATCAACATAACAAGTATTCTCTATTCATCGGATCCCAACAAACGCAACATATAGAATTACAGATAGGTGATCTTGATCATGTTAGGCAGCTCACAAGATCCGACAATGATAGCACAATGGGGAGAAGACAACCATCTAGCTACTGCTATGGACCCATAGTCCAGGGGTAGACTACTCACACATCACACCGGAGGCGACCATGGCGGCGTAGAGTCCTCCGGGAGATGAATCCCCTCTCCGGCAGGGTGCCAGAGGCGATCTCCTGGATCCCCTGAGATGGGATCGGCGGCGGCGGCGTCTCAGTAAGGTTTTCCGTATCGTGGCTCTCGGTACTGGGGGTTTCGTCACGGAGGCTTTAAGTAGGCGGAAGGGCAAGTCAGGAGGGGGCACGAGGGGCCCAGATGACAGGGCCGCGCGGCCAAGACCTAGGCCGCGCCGCCCTGTAGTCTGGCCGCCTCGTGGCCCCACTTCGTTGACTCTTCGGTCTTCTGGAAGCTTCGTGGCAGAATAGGACCCTGGGCGTTGATTTCGTCCAATTCCGAGAATATTTCGTTACTAGGATTTCTGAAACCAAAAACAGCAGAAAATAGCAACTGGCACTTCGGCATCTTGTTAATAGGTTAGTTCCAGAAAATGCACGAATATGACATAAAGTGTGCATAAAACATGTAGATAACATCAATAATGTGGCATGGAACATAAGAAATTATCGATACGTCGGAGACGTATCAGCATCCCCAAGCTTAGTTCTGCTCGTCCCGAGCAGGTAAAACGATAACACAGATAATTTCTGGAGTGACATGCCATCATAATCTTGATCATACTATTTGTAAAGCATATGTAGTGAATGCAACGATCAAAACAATGTATATGACATGAGTAAACAAGTGAATCATATAGCAAAGACTTTTCATGAATAGCACTTCAAGACAAGCATCAATTAAGTCTTGCATAAGAGTTAACTCATAAAGCAATAATTCAAAGTAAAGGCACTGAAGCAACACAAAAGAAGATTAAGTTTCAGCGGTTGCTTTCAACTTGTAACATGTATATCTCATGGATATTGTCAACATAGAGTAATATAATAAGTGAAATAAGCAAGTATGTAGGAATCAATGCACAGTTCACACAAGTGTTTGCTTCTTGAGGTGGAGAGAAATAGGTGAACTGACTCAACATTGAAAGTAAAAGAATGGTCCTCCATAGAGGAAAAGCATCGATTGCTATATTTGTGCTAGAGCTTTGATTTTGAAAACATGAAACAATTTTGTCAACGGTAGTAATAAAGCATATGTATCATGTAAATTATATCTTACAAGTTGTAAGCCTCATGCATAGTGTACTAATAGTGCCCGCACCTTGTCCTAATTAGCTTGGACTACCGGATCATCACAATGCACATGTTTTGACCAAGTGTCACAAAGGGGTACCTCTATGCCGCATGTACAAAGGTCTAAGGAGAAAGCTCGCATTAGATTTCTCGCTATTGATTATTCTTCAACTTAGACATCCATACCGGGACAACATAGACAACAGATAATGGACTCCTCTTTTATGCATAAGCATGTAACAACAATTAATAATTTTCTCATTTGAGATTGAGGATATTTGTCCAAAACTGAAACTTCCACCATGGATCATGGCTTTAGTTAGCGGCCCAATGTTCTTCTCTAACAATATGCATGCTTAACCATAAGGTGGTAGATCTCTCTTACTTCAGACAAGACGGACATGCATAGCAACTCACATGAAATTCAACAAAGAGTAGTTGATGGCGTCCCCAGTGAACATGGTTATCGCACAACAAGCAACTTAATAAGAGATAAAGTGCATAATTACATATTCAATACCACAATAGTTTTTAAGCTATTTGTCCCATGAGCTATATATTGCAAAGGTGAATGATGGAATTTTAAAGGTAGCACTCAAGCAATTTACTTTGGAATGGCGGAGAAATACCATGTAGTAGGTGGGTATGGTGGACACAAATGGCATAGTGGTTGGCTCAAGTATTTTGGATGCATGAGAAGTATTCCCTCTCGATACAAGGTTTAGGCTAGCAAGGCTTATTTGAAACAAACACAAGGATGAACCGGTGCAGCAAAACTCACATAAAAGACATATTGAAAACATTATAAGACTCTACACCATCTTCCTTGTTGTTCAAACTCAATACTAGAAATTATCTAGACCTTAGAGAAACCAAATATGCAAACCAAATTTAAGCATGCTCTATGTATTTCTTCATTAATGGGTGCAAAGCATATGATGCAAGAGCTTAATCATGAGCACAACAATTGCCAAGTATCACATTACCCAAGACATTTATAGCAATTACTACATGTATCATTTTCCAATTCCAACCATATAACAATTTAACGAAGGAGAAACTTCGCCATGAATACTATGAGTAGAAACCAAGGACATACTTGTCCATATGCAACAGCGGAGCGTGTCTCTCTCCCATAAAGTGAATGCTAGGATCCATTTTATTCAAACAAAACAAAAAAACAAAAACAAACCGACGCTCCAAGCAAAGCACATAAGATGTGATGGAATAAAAATATAGTTTCAGGGGAGGAACCTGATAATGTTGTCGATGAAGAAGGGGATGCCTTGGGCATCCCCAAGCTTAGACGCTTGAGTCTTCTTGATATATGCAGGGGTGAACCACCGGGGCATCCCCAAGCTTAGAGCTTTCACTCTCCTTGATCATGTTGCATCATACTCCTCTCTTGATCCTTGAAAACTTCCTCCACACCAAACTTGAAACAACTTATTAGAGGGTTAGTGCACAATAAAAATTAACATATTCAGAGGTGACACAATCATTCTTAACACTTCTGGACATTGCATAATGCTACTGGACATTAGTGGATCAAAGAAATTCATCCAACATAGCAAAAGAGGCAATGCGAAATAAAAGGCAGAATCTGTCAAAACAGAACAGTTCGTATTGACGAATTTTAAAATGGCACCAGACTTGCTCAAATGAAAATGCTCAAATTGAATGAAAGTTGCGTACATATCTGAGGATCATGCACGTAAAGTGGCTTAATTTTCTGAGCTACCTACAGGGAGGTAGACCCAGATTCGTGACAGCAAAGAAATCTGAAACTGCGCAGTAATCCAAATCTAGTACTTACTTTTCTATCAACGGCTTAACTTGGCACATCAAAACACAAAACTAAGATAAGGAGAGGTTGATACAGTAGTAAACAACTTCCAAGACACAAAATAAAAACAAAGTACTGTAGTAAAATAACACATGGGTTATCTCCCAAGAAGTTCTTTCTTTATAGCCATTAAGATGGGCTGAGCAGTTTTGATGATGCACTCGCAAGAAATAGTATTTGAAGCAAAAGAGAGCTTCAAGAGGCAAATTCAAAACACATTTAAGTCTAACATGCTTCCTATGAAGAGGAATCTTGTAAATAAACAAGTTCAAGAAGCATAATGCAACAAGCGTAGAAAGATAAAACAAGTGTAGCTTCAAAAATTTCAGCACATAGAGAGGTGTTTTAGTAACATGAAAATTTCTACAACCATATTTTCCTCTCTCATAATAACTTTCAGTAGCATCATGAGCAAACTCAACAATATAACTATCACATAAAGCATTCTTATCATGAGTCTCATGCATAAAATTATTACTCTCCACATAAACATAATCAATTTTATTAGTTGTAGTGGGAGCAAATTCAACAAAGTGGCTATCATCATATATAGGAGGCATATTGTAATCATAAAAGAAAATTTTCTCCTCAATGCTTGGGGGACTAAAAAGATCATGCTCATCAAAGCCAGCTTCCCCAAGCTTAGAATTTTCCATAGCATTAGCAACAATGGTGTTCAAAGCATTCATAGTAATAACATTCCCATTAGCATGCATATAAAGTTCCATGGGTTTTTTAATTCTCTCTTCAAACACATCATGTCCTAATTCAAGATAAAGTTCATAAAGATCTCTCATATTTTTGTTGTTTTCCATTATGCTTAACTAGTGAAATAAAAACATGCATGATATTAAGTAAAGTAAAACAAGTAACTAATTTTTTTTTGTTTTGATTTAGTGCAGCAAACAAAGTAGTAAATAAAACTAAGCAAGACAAAAACAAAGTAAAGAGATTGAGAAGTGGAGACTCCCCTTGCAGCGTGTCTTGATCTCCCCGGCAACGGCGCCAGAAATCTAGCTTGATGGCGTGTAACTCACACGTTCGTTGGGAACCCCAAGAGGAAGGTATGATGCGCATAGCAGCAAGTTTTCCCTCAGAAAGAAACCAAGGTTTATCGAACCAGGAGGAGCCAAGAAGCACGTTGAAGGTTGATGGCGGCGGGATGTAGTGCGGCGCAACACCAGGGATTCCGGCGCCAACGTGGAACCTGCACAACACAACCAAAGTACTTTGCCCCAACGAAACAGTGAGGTTGTCAATCTCACCGGCTTGCTGTAACAAAGGATTAACCGTATTGTGTGGAAGATGATTGTTTGCAGAAAACAGTAAAACAAGATTGGCAAAGAGATTGTATTTCAAGAAAGAGAATTGGACTGGGGTCCACGGTTCACTAGAGGTGTCTCTCCCATAAGACAAACAGCATGTTGGGTGAACAAATTACAGTTGGGCAATTGACAAATAAAGAGAGCATGACCATGCACATACATATCATGATGAGTATAGTGAGATTTAATTGGGCATTACGACAAAGTACATAGACCGCCATCCAACTGCATCTATGCCTAAAAAGTCCACCTTCAGGTTATCATCCGAACCCCTTCCAGTATTAAGTTGCAAAGCAACAGACAATTGCATTAAGTATGGTGCGTAATGTAATCAACAACTACATCCTTAGACATAGCATCAATGTTTTATCCCTAGTGGCAACAAGACAACACAACCTTCGAACTTTCGTCACCGTCCTGTGTCAATGTGCATGAACCCACTATCGAGCATAAATACTCCCTCTTGGAGTTACAAGCATCTACTTGGCCAGAGCATCTACTAGTAACGGAGAGCATGCAAGATCATAAACAACACATAGATATAACTTTGATAATCAACATAACAAGTATTCTCTATTCATCGGATCCCAACAAACGCAACATATAGAATTACGTATAGGTGATCTTGATCATGTTAGGCAGCTCACAAGATCCGACAATGATAGCACAATGGGGAGAAGACAACCATCTAGCTACTGCTATGGACCCATAGTCCAGGGGTAGACTACTCACACATCACACCAGAGGCGACCATGGCGGCGTAGAGTCCTCCGGGAGATGAATCCCCTCTCCGGCAGGGTGCCGGAGGCGATCTCCTGGATCCCCCGAGATGGGATCGGCGGCGGCGGCGTCTCAGTAAGGTTTTCCGTATCGTGGCTCTCGGTACTGGGGGTTTCGTCACGGAGGCTTTAAGTAGGTGGAAGGGCAAGTCAGGAGGGGGCACGAGGGGCCCAGATGACAGGCCGCGCGGCCAAGACCCAGGCCGCGCCGCCCGTAGTCCGCCGCCTCGTGGCCCCACTTCGTTGACTCTTCGGTCTTCGGAAGCTTCGTGGCAAAATAGGACCCCGGGCGTTGATTTCGTCCAATTCCGAGAATATTTCGTTACTAGGATTTCTGAAACCAAAACAGCAGAACAAAGAACTGGCACTTCTGGCATCTTGTTAATAGGTTAGTTCCAGAAAATGCACGAATATGACATAAAGTGTGCATAAAACATGTAGATAACATCAATAATGTGGCATGGAACATAAGAAATTATCGATACGTCGGAGACGTATCAACCGCTGCCATCTTCACCGCCATCTTCATCACCGCTGCTGCTCCCATGAGGAGGGAGTAGTTCTCCATCGAGGCTCGGGGCTGTACCGGTAGCTATGTGGTTCATCTCTCTCCTATGTGCTTCAATACAATAATCTCATGAGCTGCTTTACATGATTGAGATTCATATGATGATGCTTGTAATCTAGATGTCATTATGCTAGTCAAGTGAGTTTTACTTATGTGATCTCCGGAGACTCCTTGTCCCACGTGTGTAAAGGTGACAGTGTGTGCACCGTGTGGGTCTCTTAGGCTATATTTCACAGAATACTTATTCACTGATGAATGGCATAGTGAGGTGCTTATTTATATCTCTTTATGATTGCAATGTATTTGTATCACAATTTATCTATGTGCTACTCTAGCAATGTTATTAAAGTAGTTTTATTCCTCCTGCACGATGTAATGGTGACAGTGTGTGCATCCGTGTTAGTACTTGGTTTATGCTATGATCATGATCTCTTGTAGATTGCGAAGTTAACTATTGCTATGACAGTATTGATGTGATCTATTCCTCCTACATATGCATGAAGGTGACAGTGTGCATGCTATGTTAGTACTTGGTTTAGTCTTTTGATCTATCTTACACTATAAGGTTACTAAAATATGAACATTAATTGTGGAGCTTGTTAACTCCGGCATTGAGGGTTCGTGTAATCCTACGCAATGTGTTCATCATCCAACAAGAGTGTAGAGTATGCATTTGTCTATTCTGTTATGTGATCAATGTTGAGAGTGTCCACTAGTGAAAGTGTAATCCCTAGGCCTTGTTCCTAAATACTGCTATCGCTGCTTGTTTCATCGCTTTTAACAGCGTTACTACTGCTGCAATACTACCACCATCAACTACACGCCGACAAGCTATTTTCTCGGCACCGTTGCTACCGCTCATATATATTCATACCACCTGTATTTCACTATCTCTTCGCCGAACTAGTGCACCTATTTGGTGTGTTGGGGACACAAGAGACTTCTTGCTTTGTGGTTGCAGGGTTGCATGAGAGGGATATCTTTGACCTCTTCCTCCCTGAGTTCGATAAACCTTGGGTGATCCACTTAAGGGAAAACTTGCTGCTGTTCTACAAACCTCTGCTCTTGGAGGCCCAACACTGTCTACAGGAAAAGGAGGGGGAACGTAGACATCAAGCTATTTTCTGGCGCCGTTGCCGGGGAGGAAAGGTAAAAGGTACTCACACTCCGGATCTCGGCTACTAAGCTATTTTCGCCGTTGTAAGTACTCGAAGCTATTTCCTTTAGATCCTGCAATTGCATCTTTTTGTTTCTTGTTTACACTAGTTTGGCATAATGGACAAGAATGATCTTCTTATTCTATTTCCTGATTTAAAACATGGATTGTTTGATGCGAAAATTAAAAAACCTATGGAATCTTATTTGCATGCTGGTAGTAATATTAGTATGAACGCTTTGAACACCATTGTTGATAATGATATAGAAAGTTCTAAGCTTGGGGAAGCTGGTTTTCATGATCTTTTTAGTCCCCCAAGCATTGAGGAGAAAATTTTCTTTGATGATACTTTGCCTCCCATATATGATGATTATAATGATATTGGTCTTTTAGTGCCGCCTACTATGGAGAGTAATTTTTATGATGATAATACTATGCCTCCTACACTTGATGAGAATAATAATGATAGCTACTTTGTTGAATTTGCTCCTACTACAATTAATAAGAATAACTATGCTTATGTTGGGAGTAGTAATAATTTTATGCATGAGACTCATGATAAGAATGCTTTATGTGATAGTTATATTGTTGAGTTTGCTCATGACACTACTGAAAGTTATTATGAGAGAGGAAAATATGGTTGTAGAAATTTTCATGTTACTAAAACACCTCTCTATGTGCTGAAATTTTTGAAGCTATACTTGTTTTATCTTCCTATGCTTGTTACTTTGCTCTTCATGAACTTGTTTATTTACAAGATTCCTATGCATAGGAAGCATGTTAGACTTAAATGTGTTTTGAATTTGCCTCTTGATGCTCTCTTTTGCTTCAAATACTATTTCTCGCGAGTGCATCATTAAAACTGCTGAGCCCATCTTAACGGCTATAAAGAAAGAACTTCTTGGGAGATAACCCATGTGTTATTTTGCTACAGTACTTTGTTTTATACTTGTGTCTTGGAAGTTGTTTACTACTGTAGCAACCTCTCCTTATCTTAGTTTTGTGTTTTGTTGTGCCAAGTAAAGTCTTTGATAGTAAAGTCAATACTAGATTTGGATTACTGCGCAGAAACTGTTTTCTTGCTGTCACGAATCTGGGCCTAATTCTCTGTAGGTAACTCAGAAAATTATGCCAATTTACGTGAGTGATCCTCAGATATGTACGCAACTTTCATTCAATTTGGGCATTTTCATCTGAGCAAGTCTGGTGCCATTTTAAAATTCGTCTTTACGGACTGTTCTGTTTTGACAGATTCTGCCTTTTATTTCGCATTGCTTCTTTCGCTGTGTTGGGTGGATTTCTTTGTTCCATTACCTTCCAGTAGCTTTAGGCAATGTCCAGAAGTGTTAAGAATGATTGTGTCACCTCTGAACATGTGAGTTTTTGATTATGCACTAACCCTCTAATGAGTTTGTTTCGAGTTTGGTGTGGAGGAAGTTTTCAAGGATCAAGAGAGGAGGATGATATACTACGATCAAGAAGAGTGAAAGCTCTAAGCTTGGGGATGCCCCGGTGGTTCACCCCTGCATATATCAAGAATACTCAAGTGTCTAAGCTTGGGGATGCCCAAGGCATCCCCTTCTTCATCGACAACATTATCAGGTTCCTCCCCTGAAACTATATTTTTATTCCATCACATCTTATGTGCTTTGCTTGGAGCGTCGGTTTGTTTTTGTTTTTGTTTTTGCTTGAATGAAATGGATCCTAGCATTCTTTGTTTGGGAGAGAGACACACTCCACTGTTGCATATGGACAAGTATGTCCTTAGTTTCTACTCATAGTATTCATGGCGAAGTTTCTTCTTCGTTAAATTGTTATATGGTTGGAATTGGAAAATGATACATGTAGTAATTGCTATAATGTCTTGGATAATGTGATACTTGGCAATTGTTGTGCTCATGTTTAAGCTCTTGCATCATATACTTTGCACCTATTAATGAAGAAATACATAGAGCATGCTAAAATTTGGTTTGCATATTTGGTCTCTCTAAGGTCTAGATAATTTCTAGTATTGAGTTTTGAACAACAAGGAAGACGGTGTAGAGTCTTATAATGTTTACAATATGTCTTTTATGTGAGTTTTGCTGCACCGGTTCATCCTTGTGTTTGTTTCAAATAACCTTGCTAGCCTAAACCTTGTATCGAGAGGGAATACTTCTCATGCATCCAAAATACTTGAGCCAACCACTATGCCATTTGTGTCCACCATACCTACCTACTACATGGTATTTCTCCACCATTCCAAAGTAAATTGCTTGAGTGCTACCTTTAAAATTCCATCATTCACCTTTACAATATATAGCTCATGGGACAAATAGCTTAAAAACTATTGTGGTATTGAATATCTACTTATGCACTTTATCTCTTATTAAGTTGCTTGTTGTGCGATAACCATGTTCCTGGGGACGCCATCAACTACTCTTTGTTGAATTTCATGTGAGTTGCTATGCATGTTCGTCTTGTCTGAAGTAAGAGAGATCTACCACCTTATGGTTAAGCATGCATATTGTTAGAGAAGAACATTGGGCCGCTAACTAAAGCCATGATCCATGCTGGAAGTTTCAGTTTTGGACATATATCCTCAATCTCATATGAGAAAATTATTAATTGTTGTTACATGCTTATGCATAAAAGAGGAGTCCATTATCTGTTGTCTATGTTGTCCCGGTATGGATGTCTAAGTTGAGAATAATCAAAAGCGAGAAATCCAAAATGCGAGCTTTCTCCTTAGACCTTTGTACAGGCGGCGTAGAGGTACCCCTTTGTGACACTTGGTTAAAACATGTGCATTGTGATGATCCGGTAGTCCAAGCTAATTAGGACAAGGTGCGGGCACTATTAGTATACTATGCATGAGGCTTGCAACTTGTAAGATATAATTTACATGATACATATGCTTTATTACTACCGTTGACAAAATTGTTTCATGTTTTCAAAACCAAAGCTCTAGCACAAATATAGCAATCGATGCTTTCCTCTTTGAAGGACCATTCTTTTACTTTTATTGTTGAGTCAGTTCACCTATTTCTCTCCACCTCAAGAAGCAAACACTTGTGTAAACTGTGCATTGATTCTTACATACTTGCTTATTGCACTTATTATATTACTCTATGTTGACAATATCCATGAGATATACATGTTACAAGTTGAAAGCAACCGCTGAAACTTAATCTTCTTTTGTGTTGCTTCAATGTCTTTACTTTGAATTATTGCTTTATGAGTTAATTCTTATGCAAGACTTATTGATGCTTGTCTTGAAGTGCTATTCATGAAAAGTCTTTGCTTTATGATTCACTTGTTTACTCATGTCATATACATTGTTTTGATCGCTGCATTCACTACATATGCTTTACAAATAGTATGATCAAGATTATGATGGCATGTCACTTCAGAAATTATCTGTGTTATCATTTTACCTGCTCGGGACGAGCAGAACTAAGCTTGGGGATGCTGATACGTCTCCGACGTATCGATAATTTCTTATGTTCCATGCCACATTATTGATGTTATCTACATGTTTTATGCACACTTTATGTCATATTCGTGCATTTTCTGGAACTAACCTATTAACAAGATGCCGAAGTGCCAGTTCCTGTTTTCTGCTGTTTTTGGTTTCAGAAATCCTAGTAACGAAATCTTCTCGGAATCGGACGAAATCAACGCCCAGGTTCCTATTTTTCTCGGAACCATCCAGAACACCCGAGAGCCGCCAGAGGGGAGCCCTGGGGCCCCACACCACACCCTGGCGCGGCCAGAGGGGGGGCCGCGCCGCCCTATGGTGTGGGCCCCCCAGAAGCCCTCCTGCGCCGCCTCTTCGCCTATTTAAAGCCTCCGTCGCGAAAACCCTGATGCGTTCGACGAAACCCACAGAAACCTTCCAGAGCCGCCGCCATCGCGAAGCCAAGATCTGGGGGACAGGAGTCTCTGTTCCGGCACGCTGCCGGAACGGGGAAGTGCCCCCGGAAGGCTTCTCCATCGACACCGCTGATGGCGTGTAACTCACACGTTCGTTGGGAACCCCAAGAGGAAGGTATGATGCGCACAGCAGCAAGTTTTCCCTCAGAAAGAAACCAAGGTTTATCGAACCAGGAGGAGCCAAGAAGCACGTTGAAGGTTGATGGCGGCGGGATGTAGTGCGGCGCAACACCAGGGATTCCGGCGCCAACGTGGAACCTGCACAACACAACCAAAGTACTTTGCCCCAACGAAACAGTGAGGTTGTCAATCTCACCGGCTTGCTGTAACAAAGGATTAACCGTATTGTGTGGAAGATGATTGTTTGCAGAAAACAGTAAAACAAAGTATTGGCAAAGTAGATTGTATTTCAGTAAAGAGAATTGGACCGGGGTCCACAGTTCACTAGAGGTGTCTCTCCCATAAGACAAACAGCATGTTGGGTGAACAAATTACAGTTGGGCAATTGACAAATAAAGAGAGCATGACCATGCACATACATATCATGATGAGTATAGTGAGATTTAATTGGGCATTACGACAAAGTACATAGACCGCCATCCAACTGCATCTATGCCTAAAAAGTCCACCTTCAGGTTATCATCCGAACCCCTTCCAGTATTAAGTTGCAAAGCAACAGACAATTGCATTAAGTATGGTGCGTAATGTAATCAACAACTACATCCTTAGACATAGCATCAATGTTTTATCCCTAGTGGCAACAGCACAACACAACCTTAGAACTTTCTCGTCACCGTCCTGTGTCAATGCAGGCATGAACCCACTATCGAGCATAAATACTCCCTCTTGGAGTTACAAGCATCTACTTGGCCAGAGCATCTACTATTAACGGAGAGCATGCAAGATCATAAACAACACATAGATATAACTTTGATAATCAACATAACAAGTATTCTCTATTCATCGGATCCCAACAAACGCAACATATAGAATTACAGATAGGTGATCTTGATCATGTTAGGTAGCTCACAAGATCCGACAATGATAGCACAATGGGGAGAAGACAACCATCTAGCTACTGCTATGGACCCATAGTCCAGGGGTAGACTACTCACACATCACACCGGAGGCGACCATGGCGGCGTAGAGTCCTCCGGGAGATGAATCCCCTCTCCGGCAGGGTGCCGGAGGCGATCTCCTGGATCCCCCGAGATGGGATCGGCGGCGGCGGCGTCTCAGTAAGGTTTTCCGTATCGTGGCTCTCGGTACTGGGGGTTTCGTCACGGAGGCTTTAAGTAGGCGGAAGGGCAAGTCAGGAGGGGGCACGAGGGGCCCAGATGACAGGGCCGCGCGGCCAAGACCTAGGCCGCGCCGCCCTGTAGTCTGGCCGCCTCGTGGCCCCACTTCGTTGACTCTTCGGTCTTCTGGAAGCTTCGTGGCAAAATAGGACCCTGGGCGTTGATTTCGTCCAATTCCGAGAATATTTCGTTACTAGGATTTCTGAAACCAAAAACAGCAAAAAACAAAGAATCGGCACTTCGGCATCTTGTTAATAGGTTAGTTCCGTAAATGCACGAATATGACATAAAGTGTGCATAAAACATGTAGATAACATCAATAATGTGGCATGGAACATAAGAAATTATCGATACGTCGGAGACGTATCAGCATCCCCAAGCTTAGTTCTGCTCGTCCCGAGCAGGTAAAACGATAACACCGATAATTTCGGGAGTGACATGCCATCATAATCTTGATCATACTATTTGTAAAGCATATGTAGTGAATGCAGCGATCAAAACAATGTATATGACATGAGTAAACAAGTGAATCATATAGCAAAGACTTTTCATGAATAGCACTTCAAGACAAGCATCAATTAAGTCTTGCATAAGAGTTAACTCATAAAGCAATAATTCAAAGTAAAGGCACTGAAGCAACACAAAAGAAGATTAAGTTTCAGCGGTTGCTTTCAACTTGTAACATGTATATCTCATGGATATTGTCAACATAGAGTAATATAATAAGTGCAATAAGCAAGTATGTAGGAATCAATGCACAGTTCACACAAGTGTTTGCTTCTTGAGGTGGAGAGAAATAGGTGAACTGACTCAACATTGAAAGTAAAAGAATGGTCCTCCATAGAGGAAAAGCATCGATTGCTATATTTGTGCTAGAGCTTTGATTTTGAAAACATGAAACAATTTTGTCAACGGTAGTAATAAAGCATATGTATCATGTAAATTATATCTTACAAGTTGCAAGCCTCATGCATAGTGTACTAATAGTGCCCGCACCTTGTCCTAATTAGCTTGGACTACCGGATCATCACAATGCACATGTTTTGACCAAGTGTCACAAAGGGGTACCTCTATGCCGCCTGTACAAAGGTCTAAGGAGAAAGCTCGCATTGGATTTCTCGCTATTGATTATTCTTCAACTTAGACATCCATACCGGGACAACATAGACAACAGATAATGGACTCCTCTTTTATGCATAAGCATGTAACAACAATTAATAATTTTCTCATTTGAGATTGAGGATATTTGTCCAAAACTGAAACTTCCACCATGGATCATGGCTTTAGTTAGCGGCCCAATGTTCTTCTCTAACAATATGCATGCTTAACCATAAGGTGGTAGATCTCTCTTACTTCAGACAAGACGGACATGCATAGCAACTCACATGAAATTCAACAAAGAGTAGTTGATGGCGTCCCCAGTGAACATGGTTATCGCACAACAAGCAACTTAATAAGAGATAAAGTGCATAATTACATATTCAATACAACAATAGTTTTTAAGCTATTTGTCCCATGAGCTATATATTGCAAAGGTGAATGATGGAATTTTAAAGGTAGCACTCAAGCAATTTACTTTGGAATGGCGGAGAAATACCATGTAGTAGGTAGGTATGGTGGACACAAATGGCATAGTGGTTGGCTCAAGTATTTTGGATGCATGAGAAGTATTCCCTCTCGATACAAGGTTTAGGCTAGCAAGGCTTATTTGAAACAAACACAAGGATGAACCGGTGCAGCAAAACTCACATAAAAGACATATTGAAAACATTATAAGACTCTACACCGTCTTCCTTGTTGTTCAAACTCAATACTAGAAATTATCTAGACCTTAGAGAAACCAAATATGCAAACCAAATTTAGGCATGCTCTATGTATTTCTTCATTAATGGGTGCAAAGCATATGATGCAAGAGCTTAATCATGAGCACAACAATTGCCAAGTATCACATTACCCAAGACATTTATAGCAATTACTACATGTATCATTTTCCAATTCCAACCATATAACAATTTAACGAAGGAGAAACTTCGCCATGAATACTATGAGTAGAAACCAAGGACATACTTGTCCATATGCAACAGCGGAGCGTGTCTCTCTCCCATAAAGTGAATGCTAGGATCCATTTTATTCAAACAAAACAAAAAAACAAAAACAAACCGACGCTCCAAGCAAAGCACATAAGATGTGATGGAATAAAAATATAGTTTCAGGGGAGGAACCTGATAATGTTGTCGATGAAGAAGGGGATGCCTTGGGCATCCCCAAGCTTAGACGCTTGAGTCTTCTTGATATATGCAGGGGTGAACCACCGGGGCATCCCCAAGCTTAGAGCTTTCACTCTCCTTGATCATGTTGCATCATACTCCTCTCTTGATCCTTGAAAACTTCCTCCACACCAAACTCGAAACAACTTATTAGAGGGTTAGTGCACAATAAAAATTAACATATTCAGAGGTGACACAATCATTCTTAACACTTCTGGACATTGCATAATGCTACTGGACATTAGTGGATCAAAGAAATTCATCCAACATAGCAAAAGAGGCAATGCGAAATAAAAAGCAGAATCTGTCAAAACAGAACAGTTCGTATTGACGAATTTTAAAATGGCACCAGACTTGCTCAAATGAAAATGCTCAAATTTAATGAAAGTTGCGTACATATCTGAGGATCATGCACGTAAATTGGCTTAATTTTCTGAGCTACCTACAGGGAGATAGACCCAGATTCGTGACAGCAAAGAAATCTGGAACTGCGCAGTAATCCAAATCTAGTACTTACTTTTCTATCAACGGCTTAACTTGGCGCAACAAAACACAAAACTAAGATAAGGAGAGGTTGATACAGTAGTAAACAACTTCCAAGACACAAAATAAAAACAAAGTACTGTAGTAAAATAACACATGGGTTATCTCCCAAGAAGTTCTTTCTTTATAGCCATTAAGATGGGCTGAGCAGTTTTGATGATGCACTCGCAAGAAATAGTATTTGAAGCAAAAGAGAGCTTCAAGAGGCAAATTCAAAACACATTTAAGTCTAACATGCTTCCTATGAAGAGGAATCTTGTAAATAAACAAGTTCAAGAAGCATAATGCAACAAGCGTAGAAAGATAAAACAAGTGTAGCTTCAAAAATTTCAGCACATAGAGAGGTGTTTTAGTAACATGAAAATTTCTACAACCATATTTTCCTCTCTCATAATAACTTTCAGTAGCATCATGAGCAAACTCAACAATATAACTATCACATAAAGCATTCTTATCATGAGTCTTATGCATAAAATTATTACTCTCCACATAAACATAATCAATTTTATTAGTTGTAGTGGGAGCAAATTCAACAAAGTGGCTATCATCATATATAGGAGGCATATTGTAATCATAAAAGAAAATTTTCTCCTCAATGCTTGGGGGACTAAAAAGATCATGCTCATCAAAGCCAGCTTCCCCAAGCTTAGAATTTTCCATAGCATTAGCAACAATGGTGTTCAAAGCATTCATAGTAATAACATTCCCATTAGCATGCATATAAAGTTCCATGGGTTTTTTAATTCTCTCTTCAAACACATCATGTCCTAATTCAAGATAAAGTTCATAAAGATCTCTCATATTTTTGTTGTTTTCCATTATGCTTAACTAGTGAAATAAAAACATGCATGATATTAAGTAAAGTAAAACAAGTAACTAATTTTTTTTTGTTTTTATGTAGTGAAGCAAAATAAGTCTTAAATAAAACTAAGCAAGACAAAAACAAAGTAAAGAGATTGAGAAGTGGAGACTCCCCTTGCAGCGTGTCTTGATCTCCCCGGCAACGGCGCCAGAAATCTAGCTTGATGGCGTGTAACTCACACGTTCGTTGGGAACCCCAAGAGGAAGGTATGATGCGCATAGCAGCAAGTTTTCCCTCAGAAAGAAACCAAGGTTTATCGAACCAGGAGGAGCCAAGAAGCACGTTGAAGGTTGATGGCGGCGGGATGTAGTGCGGCGCAACACCAGGGATTCCGGCGCCAACGTGGAACCTGCACAACACAACCAAAGTACTTTGCCCCAACGAAACAGTGAGGTTGTCAATCTCACCGGCTTGCTGTAACAAAGGATTAACCGTATTGTGTGGAAGATGATTGTTTGCGTAAAACAAGAAAACAAGTATTGCAAGAGATTGTATTTCAAGAAAGAGAATTGGACCGGGGTCCACAGTTCACTAGAGGTGTCTCTCCCATAAGACAAACAGCATGTTGGGTGAACAAATTACAGTTGGGCAATTGACAAATAAAGAGAGCATGACCATGCACATACATATCATGATGAGTATAGTGAGATTTAATTGGGCATTACGACAAAGTACATAGACCGCCATCCAACCGCATCTATGCCTAAAAAGTCCACCTTCGAGTTATCATCCGAACCCTTCCAGTATTAAGTTGCAAAGCAACAGACAATTGCATTAAGTATGGTGCGTAATGTAATCAACAACTACATCCTTAGACATAGCATCAATGTTTTATCCCTAGTGGCAACAAGACAACACAACCTTAGAACTTTCTCACATCGTCCCAGGTGTCAATGCAGGCATGAACCCACTATCGAGCATAAATACTCCCTCTTGGAGTTACAAGCATCTACTTGGCCAGAGCATCTACTATTAACGGAGAGCATGCAAGATCATAAACAACACATAGATATAACTTTGATAATCAACATAACAAGTATTCTCTATTCATCGGATCCCAACAAACGCAACATATAGAATTACAGATAGGTGATCTTGATCATGTTAGGCAGCTCACAAGATCCGACAATGATAGCACAATGGGGAGAAGACAACCATCTAGCTACTGCTATGGACCCATAGTCCAGGGGTAGACTACTCACACATCACACCGGAGGCGACCATGGCGGCGTAGAGTCCTCTGGGAGATGAATCCCCTCTCCGGCAGGGTGCCGGAGGCGATCTCCTGGATCCCCCGAGATGGGATCGGCGGCGGCGGCGTCTCAGTAAGGTTTTCCGTATCGTGGCTCTCGGTACTGGGGGTTTCGTCACGGAGGCTTTAAGTAGGCGGAAGGGCAAGTCAGGAGGGGGCACGAGGGGCCCAGATGACAGGGCCGCGCGGCCAAGACCTAGGCCGCGCCGCCCTGTAGTCTGGCCGCCTCGTGGCCCCACTTCGTTGACTCTTCGGTCTTCTGGAAGCTTCGTGGCAAAATAGGACCCTGGGCGTTGATTTCGTCCAATTCCGAGAATATTTCGTTACTAGGATTTCTGAAACCAAAAACAGCAGAAACAAAGAATCGGGCACTTCGGCATCTTGTTAATAGGTTAGTTCCAGAAAATGCACGAATATGACATAAAGTGTGCATAAAACATGTAGATAACATCAATAATGTGGCATGGAACATAAGAAATTATCGATACGTCGGAGACGTATCAACCGCTGCCATCTTCACCGCCATCTTCATCACCGCTGCTGCTCCCATGAGGAGGGAGTAGTTCTCCATCGACGCTCGGGGCTGTACCGGTAGCTATGTGGTTCATCTCTCTCCTATGTGCTTCAATACAATAATCTCATGAGCTGCTTTACATGATTGAGATTCATATGATGATGCTTGTAATCTAGATGTCATTATGCTAGTCAAGTGAGTTTTACTTATGTGATCTCCGGAGACTCCTTGTCCCACGTGTGTAAAGGTGACAGTGTGTGCACCGTGTGGGTCTCTTAGGCTATATTTCACAGAATACTTATTCACTGTGATGAATGGCATAGTGAGGTGCTTATTTATATCTCTTTATGATTGCAATGTATTTGTATCACAATTTATCTATGTGCTACTCTAGCAATGTTATTAAAGTAGTTTTATTCCTCCTGCACGATGTAATGGTGACAGTGTGTGCATCCGTGTTAGTACTTGGTTTATGCTATGATCATGATCTCTTGTAGATTGCGAAGTTAACTATTGCTATGACAGTATTGATGTGATCTATTCCTCCTACATATGCATGAAGGTGACAGTGTGCATGCTATGTTAGTACTTGGTTTAGTCTTTTGATCTATCTTACACTATAAGGTTACTAAAATATGAACATTAATTGTGGAGCTTGTTAACTCCGGCATTGAGGGTTCGTGTAATCCTACGCAATGTGTTCATCATCCAACAAGAGTGTAGAGTATGCATTTATCTATTCTGTTATGTGATCAATGTTGAGAGTGTCCACTAGTGAAAGTGTAATCCCTAGGCCTTGTTCCTAAATACTGCTATCGCTGCTTGTTTACTGTTTTACTGCGTTACTACTGCTGCAATACTACCACCATCAACTACACGCCAGCAAGCTATTTTCTGGCACCGTTGCTACTGCTCATATATATTCATACCACCTGTATTTCACTATCTCTTCGCCGAACTAGTGCACCTATTTGGTGTGTTGGGGACACAAGAGACTTCTTGCTTTGTGGTTGCAGGGTTGCATGAGAGGGATATCTTTGACCTCTTCCTCCCTGAGTTCGATAAACCTTGGGTGATCCACTTAAGGGAAAACTTGCTGCTGTTCTACAAACCTCTGCTCTTGGAGGCCCAACACTGTCTACAGGAAAAGGAGGGGGAACGTAGACATCACGCCCCTCCTTCCCCACCTGCCTATATTCCGCCGTCTTTGGACGACGGCCTATCTGGCTGCTCTTCCGCCGGCCTGTTTTCCGGCCTGCTTGCTCCTCGTCGCTCGCGGCTCGGGTTGCCTCGACCACGCCCGTCAGGTGTTCGTCCATTTGCCTCGCCGGCCATGGACTCGGACGAAGAGGAGGAGCAGATGTTCGTCGAGCTTATGCAAGAAGAGATGGCAGCAGCCGCCCAAGACGACGAGCACATGATGATCCTTGGTTGCTTGGCAAGCATGTACGCCGGACTGGCAACTGGTCGACGTGGTGGGTCGGCACGAGGTCGCCGGAAGTGCAAGCCGAGACAGCGAATGGAGGGCTACTGCATGTTGTACGCCGACTACTTCGCCGACAATCCATTGCACGGTGAGAGTGTTTTCCGGCGTCGTTTCAGGATGAGCAGAAAGCTATTTCTGCAAATTGTGTATGCCATCCGCCACTTTGATCCCTACTTCAGATGCAAGGCGGATTGCACTGGTTTGGTTGGATTTTCGTCAGAAGTGCACAGTGGCTATGAGGATGCTGGCTATGAGGATGATCTTTGGATTTGGCACTCTTTCTTTGGTATGCCTGGATCCAACAATGACATCAACGTCCTAAACTGCTCCCCAGTCTTTTCCAAGCTTGTTGAGGGTCATGCTCCTCCGGTGGACTATGTGATCAATGGTCGGCACTACAACAAAGGATACTACCTTGCAGACGGTATCTATCCAAAGTGGGCAACATTTGTGAAGACTATCTCCAACCCTGGCACCCCCAAACTTTGCGAGTTTGTCAAGAAACAAGAATCTTGCCGAAAAGACGTCGAGCGAGCATTTGGTGTCCTCCAGCAGAGATTTGCTGTCGTCCGGTTCCCCGCTATGACTTGGTCCAAAGATCAGATGTGAGAGGTGATGAACTGCTGTGTGTGCCTACACAATATGATTATTGAAGATGAGCGAAAGCATCCGGTTCCTCTGGCTGAGCAAGAAGCACCATATGAGAGAGAGGGTCATCTTGCACAGCCTAATCACCAGGTGCCTCCATCATGGGCCGCCTTCATTGCTATGCGCCAGGAGATTCGAGACTCTACAATGCATCAGCTGCTGCAAGATGATCTGGTGGAGCACATATGGAGGCTCCGAGGCAACGCCAACGTTTGAAAAATTGTGAAATTGTGTGCTTCATTTGTTTCAGCACTTGTTAAACATTGTACTAATTATCGCCGAATTTGTTTCAGCAATTTTCGTACTCTTGTTTGCTGAACTTGTTAAATTTTATGTTGAATTTGTTTGAAATATGTCAAATGATCGAGGTTGGGGGTTTCCTGCCGGGGGGACGGCTGGAACTTCGGCGCTCCCCACGCCAAATCTTCATCCAATCCGGACGAAAATTTCGTCGGATTTGGGCGTGGGGAGCGCCAACGAGTGGGGATGCTCTAACCTGCTAGCTAGGACACGAAACTGACCTGGACTAGAACTAACGCAAAGTTCTACTAACGCTAGATAAAAACGACTACGACTACACGTATATGACCTATACTACTAGCTAGCACGTATAGGACACTAGCTGCCTAGTAAATCCTACACGAACCAGGACTTGACAGTAATTAATACTTTGATACTAATCAGACTAACGTTAGGGCAAGATTATTTCCAACAATCTCTCCCTAATCTTGACTTGGTGTCTCCTCGTACTTCTTCTGATCTTGACTCCATGCAGATTCGCGGCTTGTCGACTCAACTTGAACGCATGATCCGGACTACCAGCCCACACGGTCGCATCTACGCGTGCAACGTGCAAGACTGGACGCACCATCAGTCTTCACGTCGTTACTAATTTAACTGGTCACTGTCCTACTACACGCTAAGCTTGATCTCCTCGCCGAGACACGCAGATGGCCACCTCGCCACCCTGTCTTCGCTCATGTCGATCCTTGCTCCCGGGCAATTCCTCGAACGTGACGCGCTTCAACTGCAACGGATCCTCACAGAAAAGAACACTTGGACACAACGACGACTCACAGACTCGACGACGACCGCACGTGTAGACGTGCACACACTTGACTCATCGGACTCCTCTGAAGACGACCTTGACGAAAACCCGCGGACGACGATCTTGACGAGACTCCCGGTACCACACCTCGGCACCACCTCTCCCATCAACGATCATCCACCTCCACCGTCTCGCCAACGACAACACCCTGCCGCCCCTTCCGTGTCGCTCCACCGAGCAACGATCGCCCGCCGCCTTGCTAACAACAGCGCGACGCCTGCTCCACCCGGCCGCTTCGCCGAGCGACGGTCGCCTGCCCCGAGGCGCTAGTAGGGTCGCCTCCCCGGGGCAAGCGTGGCTTCAAATCTTGGATCTCGCTCTGATACCAATTGTTGGAATTCGCCCATGGATCGATCACATCAAACTAGATGAACACACGCACGCGAAAAAGCTCGTGGCCAGGGGCACGTATCGTGCCCTCCTTTTTCTGTTTATTCTTCAATCTCAAATCTGCTGTACAACTTCTGATTACAAAGTGCGGCCTCAACGTGTATATATACACAGCTAGCCGAACCGAACCAGTGCAACCTAAACCGAGTCCAACCGGACTACAACTCCTAAACTAGTACTACTCATGGTAAAACCTCTTCGAAACGTACTGCTAGCTAGGACACGAAACTGACCTGGACTAGAACTAACGCAAAGTTCTACTAACGCTAGATAAAAACGACTACGACTACACGTATATGACCTATACTACTAGCTAGCACGTATAGGACATTAGCTGCCTAGTAAATCCTATACGAACCAGGACTTGACAGTAATTAATACTTTGATACTAATCAGACTAACGTTAGGGCAAGATTATTTCCAACAGTCTCCTTACTGGACCAGCAAACTCTACGTCTAGACAAAACATAAGCCAAGTCCATAATCTAAACAAGTGCCTTGCCTACAGGATGAAGTTCCGGGCATTAATTAATGGATCAACAATTGAAGAAGGTTTGTGCATCAATGAATCAACAATATATCACCTGTAAGTACCAGGAAGTACATTTCAACCAACAACTGAATAAGCCCAATGGCTGCATGCCTGAATGGCAGGGCATCACAAAGAAACGAACTCACCGAAAAATAGCAACACAAAATCACATGAAAATGCACAATGTCTGCAAATTAACCAGTTAGGGACGATTCGATAGCATCAGACTCAGACATGGCATGGACGAATGACCATCTAGCTGACTAGCTTCTGTAGCAACTTGCATTGTTCAATACCCTGCTCTCTCCTTGCTGGACCAGCAAACTCTACGTCTAGATAAAACATAAGCCAAGAATTCATAATCCAACTAAGCGCATTGCCTACAGATAGATCATACATGGACAAATAACCATAGTCTGTGCGTAGTTTAGCGGAAGACATGGAAATGATGTGCATCATGATCGGAACATATCAGCTGTAGCTAGCACCTTGATCAGCTTCAGCAATCAAAGGGATCACTCTTGGAGAGATCGGATGCCACGCGGAAGCTCCACGGGCTGCCCCCCTTGCGCACCAAGATCATGAATTTCGGGTCTCTGCTGGCACGCTTGGTGCTGCAAGCCAGAGGTTTCAGCTTCTCGGCCACCCCCTCCTTTGAATCATCTGCCAACACGATAACCATGTTTTGCAGCAGCTGTGCTCTCTCCACGACGAACCTGAGGAATGCAAGCTCACTGCGGTAGCCACGGAAGTTCTTGAACACCACCTTCTTGATGTGTGACTGCAGGCACTGGAGGGGGCCGACATCCTGCCAGAACTTGAAATTCAGCTTGCCAGTGGGCTCATCAGCTTCAGCAGACTGCGGAATCAGCGTTCAACAAGTTCGATAAGGCAACGACCATGCAGGACACAATCGTCAGATAGACAGATACTAAGGCCAAATGAGGAGATTGGGAATGGAATGCTCACCATGATATGCAATGTCTGGACTTTGGGAAAGCATCTCAGGAATGTAGGCAGCGCTTTGGTCTCCCTGTGCATTCCAAATCGCACCCTTAACCCCAGGATCTTGACACTTGTAACGGTGGTGGTGGGGCTCGCCTTTGTCCCAAACTACAATCCGTGTGCAATTCCACATCAATCACAATGAAAAATATGTGCATATGGAGTTATAGTAGGAATAAACATGGTAAGTCGGCTGAAGAAATTATTAAGCTAGTAGCAAGACCTCGATGACGGTGTTGCGGATCTCGAGCACATGGATGCTTGGCTCCAAGTAGCCGAGCACCTTGAGCGCCGGCGTGTTGCCAATCTTGACTCTGGTGCGGAAGCTCTTGTCGAAGCAGGCACCAGGGCAGTCGTTCCACAGGATGAGGCGCTCGAGACGCGGAGCGACGGCCACGTCGAGCCCGTCGGCGATGGACATCCAGAAGAGCAGGCAGCGGAGGCTGCGGCTGCGGACGCGGACGTTGCGCGGCGTGGCGTAGTTGAGGATGAGCGCGAGCTTCTCCAGCACGGGGCTGCGCTGCAGTAGGCTGTCGAGGTCCTTGTCCTTGATGTCGGTGCGGCAGAAGCCGAGCTCGAGGAGGTGCGGGAAGACGTGCGCGCCGCGGGGGAGGTGATCCGTGTCCGGGAACTCGTCCCAGAGGCCGAGGTAGAGGCGGCGGAGGGAGGCGACGCGGAGGATCTCGGCGGGGAGGGTGTTGTCGAGGATCCATCTGGGGAAGTTGACGAGGACGAGCTCCTCGACGGCCTTGGCGGCGAATAGGTGGAGCCAGCGCACGAGCGCGCTGCCGCCGCGGGCGGCCGCGTAGTTGCAGACCGTGGTGAGGTGGACGGTGCGGAAGGGTCCCTGGTGTCCGGAGAGGATGCGGGAGACGGTGCTGGTGAGGCCGCGCCAGTCGATGAGGCCGTCGTGGCCGTGGCCGTCGCCGACGACGTAGTCATGGAAGATGTCGACGTCGACGAGGACGAGAGGCGTGGACGACCGTAGGCGGCGCCAGCGAGGGGAGATCGCTGCGGTGCGCGCGGCGTCCTTGACGGGGAGGCGGGAGACGATGTTGGAGAGCAGCGCGTCGGGGAGGCAGCTGATGCGGTCCTCGCCGCCGCCGCCGCCGCCAGGGAAATCGGAGGAGAAGTCGGCGGAGAGGCAGCTGTCGGCAGCGGAGGATGGCGCGGAGGGGATGCAGGAAAAGATGGCCTTCATGATGCCGTCCATGGTGGCTGCCATCGTCGCCGGCCGCGGCGGGAGGAGACGAAAGAGAGGGTTTTCAGAAATGAAGGAGGGGAGCAGGTGGTGGAGGCCGCGCACCGTTTTGTCGTTTTGTGCTAGGCAACAGGGAGTGTAGGGTTTGGTCGCCTCGCCTGCTGGGCCGAATGTCCGGGAGTGAGTATCAATGGGCCCATCAGACGATTTTTCTATTTTGTGTCGGAAAAACGGGCACTAGAGGAAGTACTGTTATACTCCAGCTGCTACACTAAAATACTCTACTTGAACCTGAACTAAGATGTATAGCTGGATAAATCTTTCTGAACGTCGAACATCACCAGCTGCTACATGAGCAAATATGCAACCCTACTTGAGAATTCGTTCATCTTTAAACTTCAAAATACGAGTAGCATAAACCTTTGGCGTGGAGCGTGTGAACCACAAGTCAGAATTGATTAGGTCTCCACGAAGCTTTCCTGTACCTGTTTCGAATTTGGCATTTCACGTGGTTTTAACTTGCCAATCACTTCCTCTTATCAAGCCAGCAACCACAAAAGGGGAAACAACAAAGTTAGAATTGATTAGGTCTCCACGAAGCTTTCCTATTCCTGTTTCGAATTCGGCATTTCACGTCGTTTTAACTTGCGGATCACCCCCTCATATCAAGCCAGGAACAACAAAAGGGGGAACAAAAAATACAGTTACACATGTCAACCTGTACCCTTAAAATTACTCCGTATTTGAAAGGGGAAATATTTCGAGTTAAACACAGAAGGAGTATGGATATAATTAACACATACTAAATCCATAGTACAATATAAACGGCACACACAGCATAAGGTTCACAAGAAGAGATTGAAATGACTAGTCTTTCGAAAGATCTACTCCGTAGCTCTTAATTGATTTGATGAAGTCCTTCATATGGATGATCCAAGATGAACAAAGTTTGTCCATGCAGTGGCAGTCTTCGATCGCAAGTGGAAGAGCTAATACAACCACCTGAAACATAGCATATGTCACTAAGGCTCAACTCGACAAATTATAATCCCAAAAAATATTAGCCATAGCTAGAAAACCTAGTTTTCTTGAACACGAAATAATTTCACCTTATTTCACAGCACAAAAAACAGATTAAACAAGACGAACAATGTATGGAACAGAGATAGTATGTTCACTATTTCACAATTAGGTAGCAGATCAGATTAAAACTAATAATATTCTTAAATACTATCATATTTAACTTGCAGTTTCATAGGTAGTTTGAAGGTGCAAAAACCAAGAGAGCAGTAGATCAACAATTCTTATGAAATTGTGGGCTGCATGGGATGCACCGCTCCAGACGCGGACCAAAAAACAAAGTGAGTTGATCTGCCATCAACAACCAGAATAGTACACACATCAGAGGCTGCGGGTGCCAATACAAACATGGGGATTCTTACTGTAGCTGATGAAATGCAGTGATCTCAGGAATAGAGACATTGGAGAGGACTCCAGGCCATTGTGAAGACAATGGGTCTCATATGTTCGTGTGATATATGGCTACTAGGCTGATGCAGTAGTATTAAACAACGAACATGTCCAGGTGTGTATTTTGTTACAACCAAAACAGGTTTACTTGATTGATGACTTTAATATGCCAATTTTTATAACACAAAAATGCATGAAAATTCAATTATCAATGGTTCTCTTGAGTCACGAGCTAAAAAGCACGGACACGGGGACGGAAAGACGGGGATACGGATACGGGGATACGGCATTTTCTAAAAACAGCCATTCGGGGATACGGCTAGTATATATAAAATAAAAGAAATATATGCCATGTAATATAAAGTTATGACAGAAAATTAATGAGAAAGAGATCAGAAAAGATAATACTGCCCCATTTGGTCTCTTTTATCAATTGCTTGATTGATTATCGTCCCCATTGTCAAATAGCCCAGTAAGTACATGATAAATACGAGCTAACAAGGCTCAGATGGCCACGTAAATTGCAACAAACTTTGCATTTCCTCCACGGGCCACGGCTACCAACGGGAAGCAGCAGCACAACCAAGCTTCTCTACATAAGCCCATAGATAATACCCACTGTTGATTGGCAACTGTTCCACCGCTCCCAGATGCCATGCTACCTAGAATCGATGTGGAGGAATGAGGAGAGGCTGAGGAAGTCAAGGACTGATACATAGATGAGGATCTGCCGAGGCTGCTGGATTACATGCGGTACTGGAGGAGGCGGTCGCCGGTCGAATCCCAGCGGCGTCCAGTCCAGGCAGTGGCGGCTTCGATCCAGGAGGCAGCATTGAGCCATCGACAGGGGAGGCAGAGTGGCTCGTGCGGTCGTGCCCTAATAATTGGTTTGGTGTCGGGCCGATGCTGTGTTGTTGGGCCAGGCCGTATCCCAAACGTGTCCCATATGTATCCCCCCGTATCCCTTTATTTTTTTCAA
The DNA here is from genome assembly GCF_019359855.2 of Lolium perenne. Taxonomy (NCBI): domain Eukaryota; kingdom Viridiplantae; phylum Streptophyta; class Magnoliopsida; order Poales; family Poaceae; genus Lolium; species Lolium perenne. Next base: position 184,300,479 of record NC_067246.2, on the reverse strand, counting down.
TTTTTTTAATTCGAATTTCAGGGATACACCATAATTCGCGTATCCCACCGTATCCCGCCGTATCCCCGTATCCCGCCGTATCAGGACGGCAGGTCGGCAGTTTCTGCCGTATCCGTGCTTTCGAGGTCACGAGTACAGTGAAGGTAAAAACAGTAAGGTACTGTATTAAGCCTTTAACAAAAACAATGACAGCATGAGGATGCAGACACCATCACTCTCTTGCTCCTTACAGAAGTTCAAAATTATGATATGACACACTAAAAAGATGATGAACTGTCAGAAGAAAAAATGCAGAGACAGAATATGTAGTAAGTACTACAATTCAAGGTAAATACAGTACCATACATTGAGCTTCGTATTTTACAATTAACATGTCCCTCACTTGTATACTGATGATCACAATAATGGATGTTGTGCATAACACATAAGTTTCACAGTGAACGTTTTACAAAATCGAATAACTGGATCATTTGACACCAAGAAGCACATTACTAGTATATTATATCAGAACAAGCACTGATCACAAAACAAAATATGGAATACCAACTGAGCAGAACATAGCTGGTGAATAGTAACAGGAGGTAGGTAGGGAATATCTATATCAAAGCAGAGAAATGCAAGGATTTATTCACTATAAAATAAATGTAACTAGTAAAGTTTCATAGTCTGTCTTAACAAAATGCAATATACTGTTATGAGATGCAGATTTTGGCAATGAGAGAACCATACAAAATTAACTCACAAAGTAGATGACAAGCAAAAGAGCAAGTCCTGTGAGTACCTCGAAGTTCAGCAACCAAAGGGGTCACCCTGAGACATGTCACTAGCTCTTTGGAAGCTCCAAGAATGGGACACATCTTGCTTCTCCACCACCACGCTAGCGTCTGCAGAAACACACCCTTCTGAAGATAAACGACTTAGCACAACATCTCTAGAGCAACCATCATCCAAGAGAACACGCATCTCCTCCAACATTTGGGCTCTTTCCATGATAAACTTCACAAATGCCAGCTCAGTGTCCTCTCCTCGGGCATCTTGGAAGACAAACTTCTTGATATGTGAAGTAACACACTCAGTGTGGCCTACTTGTTCCCAGAAGTCCACATCGACATTGCTTGGTGATTCAGAAGGAGACGACTGTATTTCAAGCAAGTGAACTAATGAACTCGAAATGCAAACATAGACAAAAACAAGATTACAAGAATGGTGACGTGACTGGGAATCAATACCTTGATGTACAAGGTTTCTAGGCATGGGAAGCACTTAAGCAAGAGGGGCACTAGCTTCACTTGCTCCTGGACTCCAAACTGCACCTTCAGTCCCAATGTCCTCAGGGTTCGAACCATCGCATTTGGTTTCACCTTCATCCATATTCCATCCTGCAATGCATCGAAATGTAATTATGCAACAGAACAGTACCAACTAATTGTGGGAAATAAGATGATCTGAGAAGAAGAATCAGGCCACCTTGATGACAGTGGGGCCGATCTTGAGCTGATGCAGTCCAACATCGAAGTAGCCAAAAACTTTCAGCCTCGGCGCATTGATGATCTTCACGTGAGTAGATGCGCCGTCAATCGGCTCCAACAGCAACCGCTCCAGGTTGGGCGCATCGTCGAGGTGCACCTCCCTGACCATGGACCTCCACACCACCACGGACTGGAGGCTCCCTGACCAGATGTGGACGTACCTTGGGTAGTCCTGTGTGAGCACGATCGCGAGGCTCTCAAGCTCGGGGCAGCGCGGGAGCATAGCGTGGAGCTCGCGGTCCTGCGTGGAGCAATGGACAATCCCGAGCTCCTGCAGGTTGACGAAGGCCGGAGCGAGGCCGGAGGTGTCCGGGAACTGGCAGAGGCCGAGCCAGAGGCGGCGGAGGGCGGCGCATGCGAGGAGGCCGGGGGAAGGACGCCACTCGCATTCTTCGGACCAGGAGCCGTGGACGACGACGAGGACCTCGACACTCTTGGATGCGAGGGAGGCGAACCAGGAGTCGAGGACGTCGGGTTCCGTGGAAGCGAGGTGGTCGGAGGAGAGGCGGGCGGAGGCGACCGGCCCCGGGTGGGAGTTGAGAGCGGCGGTGACGGCGGCAGGAGCCATTCCAGCGTCGTCGAGGTGGAGCGGAGTGGAGGCCCAGAGGCTGCGCCAGCGGGAGGAGAAGGCGGTGGTGCGGGCCGCGTCCTTGGTGGGGAGGCGAGAGATGATGTTGCGGAGGAGCAAGTCGGGGAGGCAGCTGATGCGGTCGTCGTCATCGGAGGCGGCGGAGGAGGACAAGGATGTGGTGGGGGAGATCGGGGGAGGCGGAAGGTAGGAAAGGACGGCGGCGAGGGTTTCTTCCATGACGGCGGTTGAGACGACGGAGGGAGACGGCGGAGTCGGCAGAGATCTGGGGCAGCGGGCAGGAGTAAAAGATTGGGCCGTATGGAGGTTAATTGGGTGTAAAGGCCGAGCTCCTATGCTTTTGCGGGCCACACACTTCCATGGGCCATCCCTGTTTGGGTAAGAGATTGGCATACTTTCGTCACAAATACAGCATCTGTTTATTGTCAAAAAAAAAATAGAGCAACTGTTCCCCAAAAATAAATGAGCATCTCCACTCGCGTTCCGTAAACGGCTTCCGAGAAAAGCGCTAGATTGTTCGGTTGAGAGGTGCCACGTTAGGAGCACGCATGTTCTCAACGGTGTTCCCCAAACATGTCTCCAAACAGATATTTCGAGCGAAAAAATTGTAAATTGAAAATGATAGTCGCTTTCAAAATGAGTAGTTCAAAATTCCCGCCATGATCATCACGTTCAATATTACCAACCGGGTCAAAAAAATAAAGCCTAGAAGAACGGAATGGGTTGTCTTGAGTCGTCGGTGGTGGCTCTCTAGTTGTCGATGGTTGCTTCGGTGTCCAAAACCACGACCTCGTTCTGTTCTGTTGTCATCAGCGATGGCGTAGCCGTCGCAGGTGAACTCGCCGACGCTGATGCAGTCGTAGACGCAGCAGCAACTGCCACCACTGGTGCCGATGTCGCAACAATTCAATCAGCAATCTCTTGCATGATCATGTCGCGGTAATACATGTGTGCCGCCTTTAGCTTGGGGTCCATTCCCGACATGCCGATGGTCAAGATCATAAAGTTCTCTCTCCATTTTTTTCATGGTGACTCTCTCCTTCTCGATCACAATTTTGCTCTTCTTGCTTCAACAACAAGGTGTTCCACCTCTCGTCGCTCGTCACACCATAGAGGAGCTGGTTTGGCGAGACATTGTGCGAGGCACTTGTCAATCGACGATTGCACCATGTCGGATGACGCTACTTCAATAGTGGTGGCCTCGTCCGCCTTGTTTCCAATAGGGCGCCCCGCCGAGGTTGACAACAACGCTTCAAGAACAATGACGAGTTATTTGTTCTTCGCCAATTGAATGCGCGTCAACCTCTAGTTCTCAACATCTTTGAGCTTGGTGTAGCAATGCAACAAGTCGAATTGTCGGGGCCCGTGTTTCGAACGATATAAGGCTAGAGCATGGTCCAACTAATCAAGAAAGTTCAAATATATCAATGCATATCCCATTATAAACGCACTCACAAAAGTGACAGATGCACACTTATGTGGTTGATTGCATTTGTACCGTTCTTCGGCTTTTGTTCAATGTCCGCATGATAGCCTTGGAATGTGTTCATTATCGCTTGTATGACGTTCCACCGGGTTGACATAACCTTTTGACTCATATTCATTACCATTGTGGTGTGGTCCTTTTTGATGATCTTACATTCATCGAACTCCACTTTCATCCTCGCTCAATAGGCACCATATTTTTTTTTACTGGTGTCGGTGATCGCATCAATGCTCACCCTCGCCCGAGAGTCGCACAAACACTTATCTTCTAGCATCTTCCACTTGGGGCCACGTGTACCCATCGATGTCTTCTTCTTATTGCCTCCCTCTATCGCGTCGCCCTCTTCTTTGTCATCTTCGCCGTACACTTCATCGCCCTCTTCCTAGTTCTTCCTCTCACTCGTTGTCTTGTTATTCCTCATCTTCCCCCGCCTCTTCTCCCCTTGCGTTCACATAGACTCTATCGCTCATCGGCATTCTGTCAACAAACGGGTGGCCGCCACCGACCTTGAAAATAAGCGAACCCCTATGCCCTGTGAAGGGAACACTAGCATCATCGTCGTGCGCTTGTTGACACCGCTACTCGCGCGTCGGTGAGAACATGGCGTTGGGGTTGAACCCGATATGCGGCAGGGACGTAATGCGGCGAGAACCTCAGCGTTGTGGTGTCTTTTTCGTTGAAGAAGCCCGTCTTGGACGGGGAGGCTCTCCCCGGCATGTGCATGGTGCCGCTCACCGTGCCGCTCCATGGGCTCCCCCATCCCTGTCGGCGGAGGCCGTCAGCGCCGCTACGTGCACCGCATTGGTGACCGTCGATGCCTTCATCTGGCGGCTACATGCGGACCTTTCCGTGTCGCGATCTCAATCCTGCGTCGTACCATGTCTGCCTCCCAAGCTTCTTGCGACCATGATTCCGGCTTCGTCTTCGGCAGTGGCGCCTTGCACGGCTTGTGGAAGGGTGATACGTCTCAAACGTATCTATAATTTTTGATGCTCCATGCTTGTTTTACACCAATTCATATATGTTTTGTTTACACTTCATTGTACTTTTTAATGATTCCCGGCACTAACCTATTATCAAGATGCCACAGTGCCAGTTCCATGTTTTTTGTTGTTTTTTGTATTTCAGAAAAGTTGTACAGGAAATATTCTCGGAATTGGACGAAACAAAAGCCGAAGTCAATATTTTATCGAAACAAAGACGAAGTCCAGAGGGGGGGTCAAAGAGGCGCCACAGGGCGGCCAGACCACCCCATGGCGATGCCTGGACCTGGCCCGCACCTAGGGGTGGTCTGGGCCCACCAGGCGCCCCACTGACCTGAATCCTCCGCCTATTTATACATCTTCTCGGGAAAACCCTGGATACCCGAGCCTCCATCCACGAAAAGTTCCATCGTGGCCGCCATCGCCGAACCCATCTCGGGGGGTTCTGAAGCTCTTTCCGACACCCTGTCGAAGGGGGAAATCATCGCCAGAGGCATCTACATCGCCATGCCCGCCTCCGAAGTGATGTGTGAGTAGTTCATCCCTGGATTATGGGTCCATAGCAGTAGCTAGATGGTTGTCTTCTCCACTTTGTGCTTCATGTATCGATCTTTTGAGCTGCCCTACATGATCAAGATCATCTTTATGTAATCTTATATGTTTGGTTTGCTGGGATCCGATGAATATTGGATACTATGTTGAGATTGATTATATATTCATGTCATATGTTATTTGTGAACTTGCATGCTCTCCGTTACTAGTAGAAACTCTGGCCAAGTGGATACTTGTGACTCCAAGAGGCGGTATTTATGCTCGATAGTAGGTTCATGCCTTATAACTTCTAAGATTGTAGATGTGTTGTTGCTACTAGGGAGAAAACAACAATATTTTATCCAAGGGTAATTCTATTGTTTACTTTACACACATTGCTTAATGAGATAGTCTGTTGCTTGCAACTTTATACTGGAAGGGGTGCGGACGCTAACCTGAAGGTGGATTATTAGTCATAGACAAAGTTGGATTACGGTATATATATTATTTTGTAATGCCTAATACCAAATATCATAGTAACCATCTTGTCATGTATGGTCGATATTCTGTCAATTGCCCAGCTGTAATTTGTGTTAGAGATATGCCCAAGAGGCAATAATAAAGTGGTTATTATAATATCTTTGTGTTTATGATAAATGTTTGCATACCATGCTATAATTGTATTAACCGAAACATTGATACATGTGTGTTATGTAAACAACAAGGAGTCCCTAGTAAGCCTCTTGTATAACTAGCTTGTTGATTAATGGATGATCATGGTTTTGTGATCATGAACATTGGATGTTATTAATAACAAGGTTATGTCATTGGTTGAATGATATAATGGACGCACACCCAAATGAGCGTAGCATAAGATCAAGTCATTAAGTTCAATTTGCTATAAGCTTTCGATACATAGTTGCCTTAGTCCTTCGACCATGAGATCATGTAAATCACTTACACCGGAAGGATACTTTGATTACATCAAACGCCATTGCGTAAATGGGTGGTTATAAATATGGGATTAAGTATTCGGAAAGTGTGAGTTGAGGCATATGGATCAATAGTGGGATTTGTCCATCCTGATGACGGATAGATATACTCTGGGCCCTCTCGGTGGAATGTCGCCTGATTAGCTTGCAAGAATATGATTGGATCATAAGAGATGACATACCGCGGTACGAGTAAAGAGTACTTGTCGGTAACGAGGTTGAACAAGGTATGGAGATACCGATGATCGAACCTCGGACAAGTAAAATATCGCGAGACAAAGGGAATCGGCATCGTATGTAAATGGTTCAATCGATCACTAAGTCATCGTTGAATATGTGGGAGCCATTATGGATCTCCAGATCCCGCTATTGGTTATTTATCGGAGAGGAGTCTCGACCATGTCTGCATAGTTCGCGAACCGTAGGGTGACGCGCTTAAGGTTCGATGTTGCATAAGTAGATTTGAATATGGTATGGAGATGAAGTTTGTTCGGAGTCTCGGATGGGATCCAGGATGTCACGAGGAGGTCCGGAGAATAAGCTTCATATAAGGGAATTTGATTTCTGGGTTTCGGAAAAGTTCGGGATTTTTCCGGTGGAAGACTGGAAGGTTCTAGAAGGTTCCGGAGGGGTCACCATGGGGCCCACGACCTAGGAGGGCTAGCATGGGCCGAGGGGATGCTCCCTGGCCTAATGGGCTGGGGGCACATGCCCCCCAAGGCCCAGGCCGGCCAACCCCTAGGGTTTCCCCAAAACCCTAGGGGGGATCAACTTGGGGGGGAGGAAATCTCTCTCCCCCCACTTGGCCGCCGCCCCCCTAACCCTAGATGGGAAAGGGGCCACCCCAGCCGACCTGGCCCCCTATATAAAGAGGGGAGGGGGTGGCCGGCCACCATCCCCATCATTGTCCCCTCCTCTGGCCGCCTCTCTCCTCCACCATATGCTGCTCTGGCTTAGGCGAAGCCCTGCAGTTTTTCTTCCTCCACCACTACCACCACGTCGTCGTGCTACTGGAACTTGGAGGAGATCTACCACACCTTTGCTGCCCACTGGAACGGGGAGAGGAAGGGCTTCATCGACACCATACGCGCGACAGAGTAAGGAAGTGCTGCCGGATTGCAACACCGGGGACGATCGTCTACACCAACAACGAGATTAATCTCGTAAGCTTTGGAATCTTCGAGGGTTAGTCTCATCTCCATCTCGTTGCTTCGATCTTGTAGATTAGATTTTGGGTGTTCCATAGATTAGATCTTGGATTTATTCATCTTTGCGGTAGGAAATTTTTTGTTTTCTATGCAACGAACCCTGATGACCCACAAGTATAGGGGGTGTATCGTAGTACTTTCGATAAATAAGAGTGTCGAACCCAACGAGGAGCAGAAGGTGTTGACAAGCAGTTTCGATGAAGGATTCACTGTAAATGCTCACAGACAAGTATTCAGGGGGTTTTGATATAGCAAGCAAATAAGTACGAGTAAGTAAAATGCGAGGGAAATAATTGCAGCGAGTGGTCCAATCCTTTTTAGCACAAAGGACAAGCCGGTTTGTTTACTTATAATGACCAAACGTTCTAGAGGACACACGGGAATTTAGTCTAGCGCTTCCGCTTCATATAGCTGATTAATCTTCATTGTTTTGATAAGTGTTGTGTGGGTGAACCTATGCTAATGTACCGCCCTTCCTAGGACTAATACATACTTGTGATTATACCCCTTGCAAGCATCCGCAACCACAAGAAAGTAATTAAGATAAATCTAACCACAGCCTTAAACTATGAGATCCTGCTATCCCTCCTGCATCGATATACCAACGGGGGTTCAGGTTGCTGTCACTCCGGCAACCCCGCAATTAGCAACCGAATACAAGATGTATCCCCCTAGGCCCATAAATGGTGAAGTATCATGTAGTCGACGTTCACATGACACCACTAGAAGAATAACACCACAACTTAAATATCATAACATTGAATACTAACCAACATAATTCACTACTAACATTTAGACTTCACCCATGTCCTCAAGAACTAAACGAACTACTCACGAGACATCATATGGAACATGATCAGAGGTGATATGATGGTGAATAACAATCTGAACATAAACCTTGGTTCAATGGTTTCACTCAATAGCATCAATAACAAGTAGGAATCAACACCGGGTGAGTTTCCCCTATCAAACAATCAAGATCAAACCCAAATTGTTACAGCGGTGACGAGGTGCAGCGGTGGAGATGGCGGTGATGATGATGGAGATGATGACGATGGTGATGGAGATGATGTCCAGCTCGATGACGGTGACGACGGCGTCGATTTCCCCCTCCGGGAGGGAATTTCCCCGACGGATTCCTGCCCGCCGGAGAGCTCTTTTCTCTCTGGTGTTTTCTGCCCCGCAGAGGCGGCTGTGACGATTCGCGACTATCCTCTGGGGCTTAGGTTTTCGGGACGAAGACGTACGCGAAGAAAAGGAGGCGAGAGGGGGCTGTGGGCCCCCTCCTCACATGGCGGCGCGGCCAGGCCTTGGGCCGCGCCGGCCTATGAGGTGGGCCCACCTCGGGTCCCCTCGGCTCCCCCTTCTGGCTCCCTTCGGCTTCTGGAAAAATAGGATTTTTCATATAATCTCCGTCAACTGTTGATCTTCCGAAATATTGCATTCTGACGGTGCTTTTTCCAGCAGAATCCTGGCTCCGGTGCGCGATCCCCAAATAATCATGAAACATGCAAAATAGATGAAATAACATAAGTATCTTCTCCAAATATGAAATATATCAATGAATAACAGCAAATTATGATATAAAATAGTGATGCAAAATGGACGTATCAACTCCCCCCAAGCTTAGACTTCGCTTGTCCCCAAGCGAAACTGAACTCGGTAAACAAGACCACATGTTTATGGAGTGAAGAGTCGATAAATAAAATACGGACAAGAAGCATCATATTAATTCACACAAGACATTCTAATAAACAACTTCCTCATATAATTCAACTTGAAACAAGTGGAAGGTAATCACAAATAAAGGTGCATAAGGAATCATAATTGGTGATGGCAAACTTTGTTCTTGGTCAGAGAACAGTATACTTATCTATTGAGCAGCGCTCTCATATTAAAGCTTATAATAACTTGCATACTCAATCGTAGTAATCTCCTCATAATCATCGATAACTTTCAAAGCTGTATTCATTCAGATAAAATTTGTACTAAACAAGGAAAAATAAAAGGCATAATGAAATAGATCACAATATAAATGGTTTGATCACAACAACTCAAATGCTTGCCTGAGATGGAGGGAAATAGGTTTACTGACTCAACATAAATTAAAAGACAGGCCCTTCGCAGAGGGAAGCAGGGATTAAATCATGTGCTAGAGCTTTTCGAGTTTTGAAATCATAAAGAGAGCATAAAAGTAAAGTTTCGAGAGGTGTTTGTTGTTATCAACGAATGGTAGCGGGTACTCTAACCCCCTTGCCAGACAGACCTCCAAAGAGCGGCTCCCATGAAGGACGTCATCTCTACCAGCAAGGTAGATCATCCCTCTTCTCTTTTGTTTACACATGTACTTTAGTTTATTTAAGGATAACACTCCCCCCCAACCTTTGCTTACTCAAGCCATGGCTAACTGAATCCTCGGGTGCCTTCCAACAATCTCATACCATGGAGGAGTGTCTATTGCAAAATTAAGTTGCTTACTGATGAATCAGGGCAAAACATGTGAAGAGAATTATTAATGAAAGTTGATTAATTGGGGCTAGGAACCCCGTTGCCAGCTCTTTTTGCAAAATTATAGGATAAGTGGATGAAGCCACTAGTCCATTAGTGGAAGCTGCCTAACAAGATTGAAAGATAAAACACCACACACTTCCTCATGAGCTATAGAACATTGACGCAAATAAGAGGTAACAGCTTTTGAATTGCTTAAAGGTAGCACATGAAGTATTTACTTGGAATGGCAGGGAAATACCACAAAGTAGGTAGTTATGGTGGACACTGATGGCATAGGTTTGGTTTAAGGGTTTGGATGTACGAGAAGTATTCCCTCTCGGTACAGGTCTTTGGCTAGCAAGGTTAATTAGCAAGCATAAGAGTCGAGGGAAATAAACAAATATACATGTGATAGAAACAATCATGCATCTTACTTGTAAGCACAAACAATTTTAACTTCAGAATACTAAGCTAAGAACTAACAAGAAAGATAATAACATATCTACATGTATTTCCTCTTCTCTACTTAAAACTCAAAGTGTTGTTGCTATTGACCAATGCTAAGTTTGTCAAAACCAAATAGATTTACTCAATGCTCCCAAAGTGATACCCCTACTAACAACAAGATCAATCATATAATAGAGATTGCAAACTAAAATAAGATGTGCAATATGTAAATGATAAGACTTCTCATTAATATTCCATAACGATAACTCACACCAAGGGATACATAGATAACCAACTAAAGGGAGATATTTCCATACCGCAACACATCTTATATGATAACTTCCCTACTCATGATATGACACTACTTGAAAGTAAAAAGGTAAAAGATAGTGATGATGTGATACCGCGGCACTCCCCCAAGCTTGGAACAAACCAAGGGGATGCCAATACCGATGATGAATTATTCCTTCGGTGATGATGGTGGATTCTTGACAAGCTTCTCAACAAGCTCCTGAAGCTCATCAATCTTGTACATGAGGTTGCGGATCATCTCCGAATTGTGCTCGACGCGGTTAAGAAGTATGTCCGACGGCGAGTCCCAACTCTTGGAGTTATTTCCCCATTCTTCAGTTTCAGGCTTCATCCTTCCTGCACTGTTAGAACGATCTATATCCCAATTGCTAGGCAATGCTGCCTTGGGAGTCCTTTCAATTTGATTATTGTAAATTAGATTGCGGAAGGGGTGGTAAGTGCCTGGAGAAGATGTCTTTGGAGCTAGGTAGTGACGTGGAACTCTTCCTCCGGTGCGAATTCTTGCGCTCCTCTTTGCACTAAAAGGGTTCTCCACCACCTCGATGCTTGCAATGGTAGCACGCGGGTATGCGCACGAGTCTTCCTCCACTTCTTCATCTTCTTCCTTGACGCTCTCGTCCACCTCTTTCCACTTGGGATCTTGAATATCTTTGTCGTCGTGGTGAACAGACAGATGCCATAGGATGGCTTAGATTGGGGCCGAATGGACGCTAGAGGATTCGGGGGAGGGTTTGCGATTAGATGGGAAGAACTTCCGGATGCTTTCCTCAAGAACACAGCCAAGGGCCGGTATACAAGAAGAGAGACAAGAGGAAGAACTCTTTACTAGATCGCTGGCTTCATTGATTTCAACATAATTACAAGTGCATGAACACAAGCTCTATCGTCTAATCTCCTCTGTGGACACGCGCCTGTAAGAGGCAGTACCCCCTCTCCTTATATAGGGGAGAGGGCGGCTTACAGAACAAGGAACCCTAATGGCATCTTTGACTGGACAAACTACTTTACAAAGCTACTTTAATCATGGATGACGCTGGGGTCCTCTTTAATCAGGAACGCTGACGTCCTCCGGCTTCTTTCAGCGTCATCTCTCTCTTTGGCGCCAGGGCTCTGATTAAAGCCACTTTGCTTAGCTCATCCTTGTCTTCTTGCTCTGAAGAGAATCTTTGACCAGTCCTGCCGACAGGCCCTTCTCTCTGGTATCTTCTTTACCGGGTTCCGGCATACCCCTTGGAGATGCCGGCTTAGCTTCACTTAGCCCAAACTCCTACCTTTGTTTCCGGTAAGAATATTAAACCGGTATCTCGATGGCTCAAACCATCCGGTTTGGCATGCCTTTGGCATACCGGGGGTTATCCCCCCAACATTAGTCCCCGAAGCTGGTATAGTCTGGCGGATTCTATCCTACAGACCATGCCAGGTTTTCATCTTTTTAGGATACCGGTTTAATCTCTCCGGCCTGAGCTTGGATCCGGCATCTTTGCCCTTTTTTGTCTTTTCTCTCTTTGCAAGGCATCTTCCGGCATCTCTTTTCTCCGGTTTCATTCGCATTTACTCTTTCCTCGGCGAAGTCGAGAATATTTTGGGCCCCGTGATGCTGTCCAGGACTGGCGCGTGGTTGACGAGGGAGGAAATCCCTGTTGTGTAGCTTTCTGGTCCCCGGCAACGGCGCCAGAAAATAGCTTGATGTCTACGTTCCCCCTCCTTTCCTGTAGAAAGTGTTGGGCCTCCAAGAGCAGAGGTTTGTAGAACAGCAGCAAGTTTTCCCTTAAGTGGATCACCCAAGGTTTATCGAACTCAGGGAGGAAGAGGTCAAAGATATCCCTCTCATGCAACCCTGCAACCACAAAGCAAGAAGTCTCTTGTGTCCCCAACACACCTAATAGGTGCACTAGTTCGGCGAAGAGATAGTGAAATACAGGTGGTATGAATATATAGTAGCAGTAGCAACGGTGCCAGAAAATAGCTTGCTGGCGTGTAGTTGATGGTGGTAGTATTGCAGCAGTAGTAACACGGTAAGAAACAAGAAACAAGCAGCGATAGCAGTATTTAGGAACAAGGCCTAGGGATTACACTTTCACTAGTGGACACTCTCAACATTGATCACATAACAGAATAGATAAATGCATACTCTACACTCTTGTTGGATGATGAACACATTGCGTAGGATTACACGAACCCTCAATGCCGGAGTTAACAAGCTCCACAATTACTGTTCATATTTTAGTAACCTTGTAGTGTAAGATAGATCAACAGATTAAACCAAGTACTAACATAGCATGCACACTGTCACCTTCATGCATATGTAGGAGGAATAGATCACATCAATATTATCATAGCAATAGTTAACTTCGCAATCTACAAGAGATCATGATCATAGCATAAACCAAGTACTAACACGGTGCACACACTGTCACCTTTACACACGTGCAGGAGGAATAAAACTACTTTAATAACATTGCTAGAGTAGCACATAGATAAATTGTGATACAAACTCATATGAATCTCGATCATGTAAAGCAGCTCATGAGATTATTGTATTGAGGTACATGGGAGAGATGAACCACATAGCTACCGGTACAGCCCCGAGCCTCGATGGAGAACTACTCCCTCCTCATGGGAGCAGCAGCGGTGATGAAGATGGCGGTGGAGATGGCAGCGGTGTCGATGGAGAAGCCTTCCGGGGGCACTTCCCCGTCCCGGCGGCGTGCCGGGACAGAGACTCCTGTCCCCCAGATCTTGGCTTCGCGATGGCGGCGGCTCTGGAAGGTTTCTGTGGGTTTCGTCGAACGTATCAGGGTTTTCGATCCAGGGGCTTTATATAGGCGAAGAGGCGGCGTAGGAGGGTCGAAGGGGCGACGACACCATAGGGCGGCGCGGCCAGGGCCTGGGCCGCGCTGGCCTATGGTCTGGGGGCCCAGTGCCCCCCCCTCTGGTCCTTCCCGGGTGTTCTGGATGCTTCCGGTGAAAATAGGAACTTGGGCGTTGATTTCGTCCGATTCCGAGAATATTTCGTTACTAGGATTTCTGAAACCAAAAACAGCAGAAAACAGGAACTGGCACTTCGGCATCTTGTTAATAGGTTAGTTCCAGAAAATGCACGAATATGACATAAAGTGTGCATAAAACATGTAGATAACATCAATAATGTGGCATGGAACATAAGAAATTATTGATACGTCGGAGACGTATCACCCCGCGCCTGTCAGTGACATGCGCACTGTTAACTGTCGCGCCAGTGTCAGTTGTCACTTCGCTTCGACTCCCGCGCGGTCATTAAATGCACCACTGCGGATCCCACTAGCCACTTGGGATCCTGTGTGCGCTCCCGTGTGGCCTCCCATTTTCTCGCGTGTACCTTTTCGCCACGTGGCAGCCCGTGGTGCGAACCGTCGCGGGCCGCTTCGCCTCGCGGCCCAGCGGTTCTCGGCCCACCTCCTCTCTCCTTTATAAGGACAACCGCCTCTTCTTCTTCCTCTTCTCGCATTCCCCAACCTTCATGCACAGTGCTCCTCGCCTCTGCGCCTTCGCCGCTCTCCGTCCGCCGTTCGCTTGCTCGAGCTCCGTCGCCCGGCGAACTTACGCCGTGCTTCCGCCGGACCTCGTCGTGCGGGAATCTTCTGCAGCACCTTCTTCGAGGGCGCTGCATTCTTGCCTCTTCGTGACCTTCTTCGCCTCGCCGTCGACGGTGCTTGTCGGCGGCCATAGGTCCGCTCCTTCACCGGCGAACATCTTCCTCAGCGACTGCGCCGCTCAAGGTTAGTACCAATCTCACTTTGCTCGCCATCTGCTTGCTTTCTAGATCTTGGGTCTACGGTGTTCTTATTTCCTCTTTTTCTTTGGTTTTCTTCTTACTCGTAGATCTTCGCGCGGGGTTCAAGTGTGGGATTTCTGTTTTTTCGCCTCCCAAACCAATGTCTGACGAGGAATCTTCCTCCGCATCTTCTTCTTCCCTTTCCGTTAAGCGTCGTAGACAATCTCCCGGCGAATCCACGGCTTCAGATCCGATGGATACCGATTCCGGCAACCAGCAGGAATCTGGTAGCCACCAAGAGTCCGGTGGCCATCTAGAATCCGGTAGCTTTAGCCAAGCTTCTAGTAGCTCTAGCCAATCATCCGGCGCGGAGCCTTCCCCAATCACTCGTGGAGCCTGGATGGGCTCCAATGTCACTGAATACGAGATCGATTGGTTATACCGGTCCCGCAGGATTCCGGAAGGAGTAACCTGCCGGATTCCCGGTGACGAAATCGAACCGGACCCCAAGCCCAGTGAACATGTTGTTTTCCTTGCTCATTTTGAGCGTGGCTTCGGCCTTCCTGCCTCACCTTTTTTCCGGGAGTTCTTAAACTTTTATGAACTCCAACCTCACCACCTTCCTGGCAATGCCATCTTCTACCTCTCTTGCTTCGCCACCTTCATGGAGGCCTACATTGGCATCCGTCCCACTCGTGAGACGTTTGCCCGCTTCTTCTGTCTGCGGATTAATTCCGTTCAGGGCAAGGAAATTCCTAAGCCCAAGCCGCCTGTGGAGTGCGGGTCCTGCATCGTTGGCTCCCGCCAGGGGAGTCCTTTCTTTAAGTTCACCGGCCTCGAGTCCTGCCGCGCCTGGCAAGGAACCTTTTTCTATGTGAAGAACAACGACCGCGCCAATCTTATCGATCTTCCTCCGTTCCAAGTGGGGCCTCCTAGCAGAGCCAATTGGAGCTACAACCCGAAGGCGGATCATGCCGAAACCAACCGGGTGGTACGCTTCATGGCCTCTTTGAAGAAGGAGACCAACATCTGCTCGGATGATATCATCCGCACCTTTATTTCGCGTCGGGTGCTTCCTCTGAAGCGCCGTGTGCATAGGATGAGCGAGATGTACGGCCCTGGCGATCCTACCAAGATCACAGGCCGTCCCCTTAGCAAGAAGGATGTTGTTCGTAAGGCTAAGCAGATTTGCCAAACTGCTATGCCATTTGACTGGGAATGGGGCCTCCTTCCTCTCAGCACTACTAACCCTCCGACCCAAGAAGTAAGAGGTTATGCAATTGGGGTTGTTTTTGCCGGTAACTTTCTGCTCTTGTTAACCCTCTTTTTTCATGTTTCAGGCCAAGGACCGCTTCCCCCTCATCCAAGCAGAGCGACGCGGGATCTGCGTGAAGCGCGCCCTTGATTCCTTCGACCCAGATCCCTACATTTTCTGGAAAGATCTGAAGATGGGCAAGACTCCGGCTGCGCGCCTTGGCCGGTCTCCACCGAAGCCAACCGGGTCCTCCGATGACCTGACCATGCTCGAGGTATTTTCTTTTCCGGTTTCTTATACTTTTCCGTTATTGCCTTCTTGCGAATTTCTTCTTAGCTATGTTTAACTTGTAGATCCACGAGCGCGTGCCGCCCTTGGACGCCGAGGCCGGCTCCGAGTTTGTGGACAAACTCGTGGCCCAGGGCCAAAAGAATAAACAACCGGCATCTGATGCCGGTTCCAGCCAGGCCCCTCCCTCCAAGCGCTTCCGGACTGAGCCCTTGGGGGAGAAGGAAGTGGGCATGCGTCGCTACAAGCGCAAGCAGATGCCGACTGCCTCCGGGTAAATTTTTCATTTTCTTGCTTGCCTCTTTTTGCCAAGTTCTTTTTCCGGTTGCTTTTCTCCAACTATCCTTCTTTCTTTCTTTCAGCCCCGCGCTTAAGCTTGGCTCAAGGCCATCGGGCTCTGAAGGTTCCGCAAGGACCTCAACCCCTCCTCCTCGCTCAAGCCCGGCACCATCTGGTGCCGGCAACACCTCTGCCTCCCTTTCGGGGGGCAAAACAAGTTCGGGGCGTGCGGCCCCTTCATCATCAGATCACCGCACGGAGGAGGATCTTTCCTTCCTCCCAGAGAAACAGGATACCGGCGCTAGCAACATCGGCGCCGAAGAAGAAGAAGCTGCCGGGCGGGCGGAGCCTTCGGCTCCTCCCGTCCTTGAAAAGACGACAACTTCCGCGCCGGAATCTTCCGCGCCGGAAAGTTCCAACCCGGGTGATGCGCCTAGCGCTCCCCCTTCTCCACGAACCATTCTCATGCCACCGTCAGGTGCTCCTCGCATCAAGCCTTCCGGGGCCGCTCCTACCGCGCCGCTGCCCAAGACCTCCAAACTCATCAAGGGGAAGGCGACGGCCTCCAGCGCCCCTTCCGGCGGCCAGCAACCCCTGGTGCTGCACGTCTCCAAGGCCGCCAGAGACACCGCCACGAAGGCCACCGGCCTTCTTGGCCGTATTACTGAGTTCCAGCGCAGAGGCCGGGACCTGGGGCATCTTCTGCCCTACGCCCAGAAGTGGAACGCCGCAGACATGACTCCGGCGACCCGCGGTTTGGGCAAGGACAGGTTGCCGGCACCTGACCCTGTTGGGGACCGGTCTTCCGAGGAGCATTTCATGCGGCTTCGCAGCGCCGTGAAGGAGCTCGACAGCGCGTGGTACGATGCCACGAACAACTTGATGGTACGTTTTACTAACTTTTTTCAACTTTTTCCGGTTTCCTGCTTCCGGATTTGTTCTATCCTTTCTTTAGTTTCATTCCGGTTTCTCTCTTGTCTATCTTCCCAGTCCCCGAGTTTTGTGGTGAGAGCGCAGCTTTTAGCACAAAACTTTAACTTAAAAACTTAGTGCGAAACCGGCACTGCCAGTCCCCGAGTTTCGGGTTAAGGACCTTGTTCTTAGCACAAGACTTAGCTTAAAACTCGCGAAACTAGCACTGCCAGTCCCCGAGTTTTGGGTTAAGAACCTTGTTCTTAGCGCAAAACTTAACTAATCTCTCTTTCTTGAACAGCTCACGGCTGACGCTCGGAAGGCCCTCTTTGAGGAGCTTCTATGGGAGCATCGGGAGCTCGCTGAGGCACATGATAAGTGCCAATGTAAGTTTTTGTTCTACCGGCATCCTTCTTACCGGAAATCTTTTTTCCTCCTAACACTCGCGATTTCTGCTTAACAGTGATCCCGGAAGCTTCCATTGATGCTCTCAGGGAGCAGCTCGCCGCCGCCCAACGTATGATTTTCTCCTTTCTCCTGTTAACTTGGTTTCCTTTTCATCTTTACTAGCATAACCTTGTTAACACCCTCTTTTCCGGGTTGTAGGGGAAAAGGACCAGCTCATCCGGCAGCATCAGGAGGAGCTGAGCGCCCACAAGACCAGCTACCAGGAGCTCAAGTCCCAGTTCATTCAGCTGGGGCTTGATCATGCTAAGGCCCTCAAAGCCGCTGAAGCTGATGCAGCGGCCAAGATGGATGAGGCGCTGGAAGATGCCGGCAACGCCAACTCGGTGTTGCTAGCTGAGCTGGAGGAGCTGGCCAGGGCCCAGAAGGTTGCCGAGGGGAAAGCTGCGCGGCTGGAGGAGGAGCAGAAGGAGTGCAACAGGCTGGTGTTGCAAACCGACACGCTTGCCTATCGTAAGTCCTTTGCCTTTGCGCTTTCTTACTACTGCTCGCAAGCCTTTTTTCTTCCGACCGCATTTTCTTTCAGTTGCATTTTTCCTTCCGGTTGCATTTTCTTCCGGATTCCTTTCCTTAGCCTCTTTCTTTCTCTGCACAGGCCTCTTTTCGGACTCTCAAAAGTATGATGTCAAGAAGGTTGACGAGCGCCGCACTGCCCAGGGCCAAGCGAATCTCGCCGTGCCATGGACGCCTTATGACCATCTGGTCGCGCTGAATGCGCGGGTGTCTCACATGCGTGCCATAGATCGCAACTTATCTGACATTCCTGATGTAGCTACCCAGCTCTTCAGGACTCTGTGGCCTGGCGAGGAGGTGCCGGATACTTTCTCCCTCATCAGCGATCGTCTCAAGGGCGCCGGCAAGAGGATCCGCGAGTGGTAGTGCTCTGCTGCCCGCGCTGGAGCAGATTCTGCCCTCCGCGTCGCTTGCTCCTGGTACCCGGAGCTGAACCTGGATGCCCTTACCGGAGTGCGCGAAGGCGCAGAAACCGATCTGGACCCGATTCTCACCGCCAAGCGGCAGGATTGTGCGTACCACATCGCGGAGTACGCCGACATGTGCACCTTCATCCCTCCCCCTCCTGACGTCAAAGATTATCTTGATGAGGAGGAGGATGAAGCCGAGGAGGAGCCTCTGGATGACGCTGGTGCTGGCGACGCCCCTCCCGAAGCCCCCGCTGCCTGATTACCCTCCTGAAGATTTACCTTGTCATGTTGTTTAGTCATGCGTGCCTTAAAACAATGTCCTATTAAATTCTGCCCCGGTATGCCGGGGCTTATGATGTAAAACTTAAAGTCCGCTTTTGGTTGCTGCACAACATTTTATGCCGGTAAGTTATACCGGTAGTTAATTATCTTAAGCTTGTCTTAGCATATTTGCTTTTGGTTTTGCTTTTATCCTGCACTGCAAAGATTTCCAAATTGTTTCCGCATCCAATTTGATGCACACTTGGTTCTTTTGCCTTGGCTCTGCCTGCCTTCTCTGGGCGTTCTTTGGCGTATGAGCACAAGGTTCTTTCACCAAACAAGCATTTCCTTGAACTTAGAAATAACTTCGAAATTTTGCAAAAAACCGGTTTAACCGGGGTTAGTCAAATTTTCCGGATTGTTCTCTCCTGCTCTCCCTCTTCGCAGTTCATGTGCTTATCCCCTACTGGTTTATCTTGCTTGCCATGAAGCCGGGTTGCGGACAGCAGCAGAGTCGAAGACTCCGGTAGGATTTAGCACACTACTAAACCGGAAAGAAAAAACATTCAATAAGCAACCGGTAAACTGAAAAAATAAACAAGTTACATGCAACTTAAGTTGGGGTAGCCCCCGAGATTTATTCAAGGTTCCGACATCTTTTATTCATAGCATGTAAGGTACAAAAAGGAACTTCTTACACCACAGCTTCAAGAGTAGAAAGGACGCAACAGAGCTACGTTCCATGGACGCTTGCTCTCCTCTCCGGACCTGTCCGCCTTTCCTTTTTTCCACTCCTGTGCATCGATCAAGTAATATGCATCATTGTGAAGCACCTTGCTTACAATGAAGGGACCTTCCCATGGTGGTAAAAGCTTATGCCGGCCTTCAGTGCGCTGCACTAGGCGTAGCACCAGATCTCCTTCCCGGAAAACTCTCGGGTTAACCTTCCGGCTATGATAGCGTCTGAGATTTTGCTGGTAAATGGCTGTTCTTGCCAAAGCCAGCTCTCTTGCTTCTTCTAGCAAGTCCACATCATTTTCTCTGGCCTCTTTGACCTCTTGCTCGGTATAGAGCTGTACCCTTGGTGAATCATGAATGATGTCAGTTGGTATGACCGCTTCTGCTCCATAAACCATGAAGAACGGAGTGTATCCGGTAGACCGGTTTGGAGTTGTTCTTATACTCCACAGTACTGATGGTAGCTCATCGGGCCAACATCCCGGTGATTTTTCCACCGCATCAATGAGTCTTGGTTTGATACCGGAAAGTACCAAAGCATTCATTCTTTCCACTTGGCCGTTGCCTTGTGGGTGTGCGACTGAGCACAAATCCAACCGGATGTTGTTGTCCTCACAGAACCTTTTGAACTCACCTTGAGCAAAGTTGGTTCCATTGTCAGTGATGATGCTGTGCGGGTATCCATACCGCAAGATGACATATTTCAAGAACTTCACCGCTGTGCGCCCATCACATTTTGCGATAGGTTTCACTTCTAGCCATTTGGTGAATTTGTCCACCATAACCAAGATGTGAGTCATGCTGCTCCTTGCAGTTTTGAATGGGCCAACCATATCGAGGCACCAAACGGCGAATGGCCATGTTAATGGTATTGTTTTTAAACCAGACGCTGGGGTATGATTTTGCTTGGCGTACCTCTGGCACCCGTTGCATTTCCTTACCAAATCCTCAGCGTTTTCCAAAGCAGTGGGCCAATAGAACCCATGCCGGAATACTTTTGCTACCAGCGCCCTTGATGAAGCATGATGCCCACATTCTCCTTGGTGAATTTCCTCAAGCATTTCTTTCCCTTCTTCCGGTTCCACACATCTTTGAAGAACACCGGTAACGCTTCTCTTGTACACCTCACCATTGATGAATGTATATGCTTTGGACCTTCTTTGTATTCTCCTTGACTCATTTTCGTCATCCGGCAAGGTGCCGTTGATCAGGAATTCCTTAATAGGTTTAACCCACGACGGTGTCTCTCGAACTAAAAACACCGGTGCATCTATTTCCATGCCATCTATCAGCATCGTTTCTTCCGGTATGGGTACAGTAGTCCCCGAGCTTGCCGGAGCAGTCCCCGAGTTTACCGGTGCAGTCCCCGGGTTTCCTTCATCAATATCCATGGGTACTACGTGCGATTCTGGTACAAAAATTGATTCCGATTCCGGGCTTGGTTTGATCGATGGTGCTCTTAAGTGAGCTAGAGCTATTCCGGGAGGAATTTCTTGCCTGGATGAGCCCAGCTTGGACAAAGCATTCGCGGCTTCATTTTCTGCGCGCGGCACATGGTGAAACTCACACCCTTCGAAGAATCCGGCAATCTTTTGCACGTGAAACCGGTACGAGGCCATGTTGGCATCTTTCGCATCACAATCTCCGGAACACTGCTGTACCACAAGATCTGAATCTCCATAGCAAATGATCCGGTGTGCACCGATTTCTTTTGCGACCTTAAGCCCATGGATCAAAGCTTCGTATTCAGCGACATTATTCGATGCCCTGAAATGTACTTGCAAAACGTACCGGAGGTGATCTCCTTTTGGTGAGGTGAGCACCACACCGGCACCTAGACCCTCTTTGAGTTTGGATCCATCAAAGTGCATTTTCCAGTATTCTATCCTCTGATCTGGCGGTTTGTATTGCATCTCCGCCCAATCAACGAGGAAATCAGCCAAAGCCTGTGATTTTATGGCATCCCTTCTCTCGTACGCTGGTACATATGGTGATATCTGGATTGCCCATTTTGCAATCCTTCCGCTAGCGTCTTTGTTGCACATGATATCGGAGATTGGTGCTTCACTCACCACCTTCATAGGATGTTCTTCAAAGTAGTGCTTGAGTTTTGTGGCGGCCATGTACACGCCATAAGTCATCTTTTGGAAGTGAGGGTAGTTTTGTTTCGAGAGGGAGAGCACCTCGCTCAGGTAGTATACCGGCCTCTGGACGGTTTTTCCTTCCTCTTCTCTTTCAACCACAACCACTACACTCACAACCCGGTTTGTTGCCGCTATGTATAAGAGCATGGGCTCTCTTTCTAGAGGTGAAGCCAGTATAGGTGCTGTGGCTAGCATTGTTTTTAGCTCTTTAAACGCTGCGTCTGCCTGAGGGGTCCAGACGAACGTGTCAGATTTTTTCATGAGAGCATAGAGTGGTAGAGCTTTTTCTCCCAACCTGCTTATGAACCGGCTTAACGATGCCAAGCTACCGGTAAATTTTTGCACATCTTTTAGCTCTCGTGGGATAGTCATTCTTTCTATTGCCCGGATTTTTACCGGATTGACTTCTATGCCCCGGCTTGACACCAAGAAGCCGAGCAACTTGCCGACAGGGACACCGAAGGTGCATTTTGCCGGATTAAGTTTCATCCGGAACCGTCTTAGGTTATCGAATGTTTGCCGGATGTCATCGATTAAGGTGTTCTTTACCTTAGTTTTTATCACAATGTCGTCTACATAGACTTGCCTTTGTTGTTGGAGACCATGCTGCTTCTAGATTGAAAATAGATCCTGGCAGAAACAGCTCGAAACAAAACACATCGAGAAGACGATATACGGACCTCCAGGGGTCCGGGGGATTATATAGCAGTAATTTTTACGAAATAAGGAAAGTACCAGGTCGAACAAGAGTCGGAGAGGGACAACGAGGGGCCCTCCTCACAGGGCGGCGCGGCCAGGCTGGGGCCCGCGCCGGCCTGTGGGGGCACGCCCTCGTGCGTCTCCTCCACTCCGTTTCGATCTCGTAATTTTTCATATTTTCCAAAAACAGCAAAAACATTGTTCGGAAAGTAAAACGCGGACTTTTTCTTACCAGAACTGTTACCTATTCAAAGTCGAACTCTGTAGAACTGTCAGTTTGACCTTTGATGAAAGCTTCCGGAGTTACCACTTGAATAACATCAACATCTTCATTATAAGAATCTCCAGAAATATAGTGCTTGAGTCTTTGTCCATTCACTACTTGTGTGGCATCACCTTGCAGAGAGCTAATTTTAATTGCCCCTGAACGATACACCTCCACAATGACATATGGTCCTTCCCATTTTGAGAGTAATTTCCCTGCGAAAAATCTGAGACGAGACCGATACAATAGGACTTTATCTCCAATATTAAATTCTCTTTTGATAATTCTTCTATCATGCCATTTCTTAACTTTCTCTTTAAAGAGTTTAGCATTTTCATAAGCTTCACTTCTCCATTCATCTAGAGAACTCAATTGTAGCAGTCTCTTCTTACCGGCAAGTTTGAAATCTTTATTTAGTTCTCTTACAGCCCAATAAGCTTTGTGCTCTAGTTCTAAAGGTAAATGACAAGCTTTTCCATAAACCATTTTATAAGGCGACATACCCATAGGATTTTTATAAGCAGTTCTATAAGCCCATAGTGCGTCCTTCAATTTAATAGCCCAGTTCTTTCTAGATTTATTAACAATCTTTTGCAAGATAGATTTAATCTCTCTATTTGATAATTCTACTTGCCCACTAGTTTGAGGATGATAAGCAGAAGCAATTCTATGATTAATACCATATTTAGCAAGAGTTTTTCTAAAACCACCATGAATAAAATGAGAACCTCCATTAGTCATAATTATCTAGGAACTCCAAATCTAGGGAAAATAATATCTAAAAGCATTCTTAAAGAGGTCTCACCTTCAGCACTTTTTGTAGGTATGGCTTCCACCCATTTAGTAACATAATCAACAGCAACAAGTATATGAGTGTTACCTTCTGAAGAAGGGAAAGGACCCATGAACTCAAATCCCCAACAATCGAATGGTTCAATAACAAGAGTATAATTCATAGGCATTTCATTGCGTCTGGAGATATTACCAACCCTTTGACATTCATCACAAGATAAAATAAACTTCCTTCCATCTTTGAAGAGAGTTGGCCAATAAAAACCTGATTGTAGAACTTTTTGCGCGGTTCTATCTCCGGCGTGATGTCCTCCATAAACACTACCATGACATTTACTCAATATCTCCTGTTGTTCATATTCAGGAACACATCTTCGCAGAATACCATCCACTCCTTCTTTATATAAGTGTGGGTCATCCCAAAAATAATGCCTCAAGTCATAAAAGAATTTCCTCCTTTGCTGAGCTGAAAAGGTTGGAGGCAAGTACTTGGATACAATAAAGTTAGCATAATCAGCGTACCAAGGACTATCTCGCGAGCTCACCTTTATTACAGCCAATTGTTCATTTGGAAAACTATCATTAACAGGAACAGGATCATAAGCAATATTTTCCAATCTAGACAAATTATCAGCAACAGGATTATCAACACCTTTCCAATCTATAATATGCAGATCAAATTCTTGCAAAAGAAGTACCCATCTAATAAGCCTTGGCTTAGCATCTTTCTTTGTCATAAGGTATCTTATTGCAGCATGATCAGTATGAATTGTAACTTTTGAATCAACAATATAGGATCTAAACTTATCACAAGCAAAGACTACAACTAATAATTCTTTTTCAGTTGTAGCATAATTTCTTTGAGCAGCATCAAGAGTTTTGCTAGCATAATGAATAACATTCAATTTCTTATCTACTCGCTGTCCAAGAACAGCGCCTACAGCAAAATCACTAGCATCACACATAATCTCAAAAGGCAAATTCCAATCAGGAGGTTCAACTACAGGAGCAGTTGTTAAGGCTTTCTTTAGAGTTTCAAAAGCTTCCTTACAATCATCATCAAAAACAAAAGGTACATCTTTTTGAAGAAGATTAGTAAGAGGCTTTGAAATCTTAGAGAAATCTTTAATAAATCTTCTATAAAACCCAGCATGACCAAGAACACTACGAATACCTTTAACATCCCTCGGATAGGGCATCTTCTCAATTGCTTCAACTTTAGCTCTATCAACTTCAATACCTCTCTCAGAAATTTTATGTCCCAATACAATTCCTTCATTAACCATAAAGTGGCATTTATCCCAATTAAGAACAAGATTAGTTTCTTCACATCTCTGCAATACTTTATCAAGGTTTCGCAAGCAATTATCAAAAGAATTCCCATAGACAGAAAAATCATCCATGAATACCTCTACAATACTCTCACAAAAGCCATGAAAAATAGCAGACATGCATCTTTGAAAAGTTGCAGGAGCATTACATAGACCAAAAGGCATACGCCTATAAGCATAAGTTCCATAGGGACAAGTGAAAGTGGTTTTCTCTTGATCTTTAGTTTTAACAGCAATTTGTGAAAACCCAGAATAACCATCAAGAAAGCAAAAATGAGTATTTTTAGACAACCTTTCTAACATTTGATCAATAAATGGTAAAGGGTAATGATCTTTCTTAGTAACCTTATTAACTTTTCGATAATCAATGCACATTCTATACCCTACAACTACTCTTTGAGGGATGAGATCATCATTATCATTAGGCACAACAGTCATTCCTCCTTTCTTAGGAACACAATGCACAGGACTAACCCATCTACTATCAGCAATAGGATATATAATACCAGCTTCAAGAAGTTTTAATACCTCATTCCTTACCACATCCTTCATCTTCGGAATTAGACGACGTTGATGTTCAACAACAGGCTTTGCATCATCTTCCATATTGATAGCATGTTGGCAAATAGAGGGAGAAATCCCCTTCAAGTCATCAAGAGTATAGCCAATAGCTCCTCGGTGTTTCTTCAATATTTCCAGTAACCTTTCTTCCTCAATATCTGAAAGCTTAGAACTAATAATAACAGGATATATTTTCTTATCATCAATATGAGCATACTTAAGATTATCAGGCAATGGTTTTAAATCAAAAACAGGATCTTCCTTTGGTGGTGGTGTTGTACCTAGATCTTCAACCGGCAAGTCATGTTTAAGAATAGGTTGACGAAGGAAAATTTCATCAAGCTCATTCCTTTCTTCCCTAAAGACTTCACTGTCACTATCCTCCAAATGTTGCTGCAGAGGATTATTAGGAGCAAGAGCAATAGACGCACACTGTTCAACTCTAAAATCATTATTAGGCAAATCAGCTTTATAAGGAGTTTTGGCAAATTTAGAGAAATTAAACTCATAAGATACACCAGCAAATTTAGTAACAATCTTTTCCTTCTTGCAATCTATAACAGCTCCACAAGTATTTAGGAATGGTCTACCAAAAATAATAGGACAATACTTACTAGCAGCAGAACCAAGTACCAGAAAGTCAGCAGGATATTTAATCTTACCACACAGAACTTCCACATCTCGAACAATACCAATAGGAGAGATAGTTTCTCTATTAGCTAGCCGAATAACCACATCAATATCTTCAAGTTCACAAGAACCAATTTCATGCATGATCTCCGTAAAAAGCTCATAAGGAATGGCGCTAATACTTGCACCAATGTCACATAAACCATAATAACAATGATCACCAATTCTAACAGAGAGCATAGGAACACTAGCTTTCCTAGACTTATTAGGATGCGAAACAATATCAGAAGCATCTTCACAAAAAATAATATGACCATCTTCTACATTTTCAGTCACAAGATCTTTAACTATTGCAACAACAGGTTCAACCTTAATTTGTTCTTCAGGTTCTATAGGTTTCTTTGCACTTTTATTAACCGCACTAGATATAACAGAGTACTCCTTCATTTTAGCAGGGAAAGGAGTTTTTTCAATATAAGCTTCAGGAAGAATATGATCAACAGTTTCAATTATAGCACATTTATTTATAGATGGATCAATTTTATCTTTATATGGTTCATGATACTTATCAAAATTCTTCCTAGGCAATTCAAAGTGAGATGCAAAAGCTTTATAAAGATTTACAACGACTTGAGAATCAAGACCATAAGTAGCACTAATATTACGAAATTTATCAGTATCCATAAAAACTTCAATGCATTTATAATCAAAGTTTATACCTGACTCTCTATCTTTGTCGTTCTCCCATCCTTCAGTATTCTCCTGGATCCGATCAAGAAGGTCCCTTTTAAACTCTTCTTTATTGCGTGTAAATGATCCAGAACAAGAAGTATCCAGCAGAGTCTTATCTTGAAAAGACAATCTTGCATAGAAATTATCAATAATAATATTACCAGGAAGCTCATGAATGGGGCATTTGAGCATTAAAGACTTCAATCTCCCCCAAGCTTGGGCAATACTTTCTCCATCATGAGGCCAGAAATTATATATGCGGTTCCGATCTTTGTGAATTTCACTTGGAGGATAGAATTTGGAATAAAATAAAGGCACAATGTCATCCCAATTAAGAGAATCCCTATTCTTCAGCAATTTATACCAGTGCGCTGCTTTACTAGACAGCGATATAGTGAATAGTTTCTTCCTAACTTCATCCATAGCAATACCTGCACATTTGAATAACCCACATAATTCATGTAAAAACAGTAAATGATCACCAGGATGAACAGTTCCATCCCCTTCATAGAGGTTATCCACAACACGTTCAATAATTTTCATAGGTATTTTGTATGGAACCTCGTTCTCACCTGGCGCCTCATCCACTACCCTTGCAGTAGTAGTAGATTTCCCAAAGAGGAATTCAAGAGAAGACCTCTCCATAATGATTTATAGCAGAAGGAAGAAATAAAATCAGCACGTACAGTAAAAAGTTTCCCTTACCAATTCCACTTACCAATAGTGCTTCACTCCCCGGCAACGGCGCCAGAAAATAGTCTTGATGACCCACAAGTATAGGGGGTGTATCGTAGTACTTTCGATAAATAAGAGTGTCGAACCCAACGAGGAGCAGAAGGTGTTGACAAGCAGTTTCGATGAAGGATTCACTGTAAATGCTCACAGACAAGTATTCAGGGGTTTTTGATATAGCAGGCAAATAAGTACGAGTAAGTAAAATGCGAGGGAAATAATTGCAGCGAGTGGCCCAATCCTTTTTAGCACAAAGGACAAGCCGGTTTGTTTACTTATAATGACCAACCGCTCTTGAGGACACACGGGAATTTAGTCTAGTGCTTTCGCTTCATATAGCTGATTAATCTTCATTGTTTTGATAAGTGTTGTGTGGGTGAACCTATGCTAATGTACCGCCCTTCCTAGGACTAATACATACTTGTGATTATACCCCTTTCAAGCATCCGCAACTACAAGAAAGTAATTAAGATAACTCTAACCACAGCCTTAAACTCTGAGATCCTGCTATCCCTCCTGCATCGATATACCAACGGGGGTTCAGGTTGCTGTCACTCCGGCAACCCCGCAATTAGCAACCGAATACAAGATGTATCCCCCTAGGCCCATAAATGGTGAAGTATCATGTAGTCGACGTTCACATGACACCACTAGAAGAATAACACCACAACTTAAATATCATAACATTGAATACTAACCAACATAATTCACTAATAACATTTAGACTTCACCCATGTCCTCAAGAACTAAACGAACTACTCACGAGACATCATATGGAACATGATCAGAGGTGATATGATGGTGAATAACAATCTGAACATAAACCTTGGTTCAATGGTTTCACTCAATAGCATCAATAACAAGTAGGAATCAACACCGGGTGAGTTTCCCCTATCAAACAATCAAGATCAAACCCAAATTGTTACAGCGGTGACGAGGTGCAGCGGTGGAGATGGCGGTGATGATGATGGAGATGATGACGATGGTGATGGAGATGATGTCCAGCTCGATGACGGTGACGATGGCGTCGATTTCCCCCTCCGGGAGGGAATTTCCCCGGCGGATTCCTGCCCGCCGGAGAGCTCTTTTCTCTCTGGTGTTTTCCGCCCCGCAGAGGCGGCTGTGGCGATTCGCGACTATCCTCTGGGGCTTAGGTTTTCGGGACGAAGACGTACGCGAAGAAAAGGAGGCGAGAGGGGGCTGTGGGCCCCCTCCTCACATGGCGGCGCGGCCAGGCCTTGGGCCGCGCCGGCCTATGAGGTGGGCCCACCTCAGGTCCCCTTGGCTCCCCCTTCTGGCTCCCTTCGGCTTCTGGAAAAATAGGATTTTTCATATAATTTCCGTCAACTGTTGATCTTCCGAAATATTGCATTCTGACGGTGCTTTTTCCAGCAGAATCCTGGCTCCGGTGCGCGATCCCCAAATAATCATGAAACATGCAAAATAGATGAAATAACATAAGTATCATCTCCAAATATGAAATATATCAATGAATAACAGCAAATTATGATATAAAATAGTGATGCAAAATGGACGTATCAAACCCCTTCAGTGGTATCAGAGCCATGTCTATGCATAGATCTGTTGCACGAGTAGAACACAATGGTTTTGTGGGTGTTGATGCTTTTGTTGCTTTAGTTTGTGTACTTTGTATCTTGCGGGATGGTGGGATGAAGCGGCCCGGGCTAACTTTACATGACCGCGTCTCATGAGACTTGCTCCACGCTTGACATGCAACTTGTATTGCATAAGTGGCTTTGCGGGTGTCTGTCTCTCCCACCATAGTGAAGATTCCAATTTGCACTTTCTATTTTCAACACTAGTATCACCGTTGTGGTTCATGTTCGTAGGTAGATTGGATCTTACTCGAAAACCCTAAACCACGTAAAATATGCAAACCAAATTAGAGGCGTCTAACTTGTTTTTGCAGGGTTTGGTGATGTGATATGGCCATAATGTGATGATGATTATATTTGATGTATCAGATGTTCATTGTTGTATTATGGCAACCGGCAGGAGCCTAATGGTTGTCTTTAATTTTTGTTAAAGACCTGCGTGTCTAATCATCATGTAATAGCTTTATCTCAAGTAGTTGTTATAGTAGCTATAAGTGATGGACAACCATGAAGCGGCGCCACTGACCTTGACGCCATGCTGGTGATGATGGAGATCATGTCCGTGCTTTGGAGATGGAGATCAAAAGCACAAGAAGAAAAGCCATATCATATCACACATTATGAATTGCATGTGATGTTAATCCTTTTATGCATCTTATTTTGCTTAGATCGCGACGGTAGCATTATAAGTTGATCCCTCTCACTAAATATCAAGATAATAAAGTGTTCATCCTTAGTATGCACCGTTGCTAAGACTTGTCGTTTCGAAGCATCTCGTTATGATCGGGTGTGATAGACTCTACATGTGCATACTACGGGTGCAAGCCAGATTTTCACACGCGGATACTAAGGTTGCCTTGACGAGCCTAGCATGTACAGACATGGTCTCGGAACACGGGATACCGAAAGGTAGAGCATGAGTCATATGAATGATATGATGAACACTTTGAGTGTTCGCCTTTGAAGCTCATCTTTTCTCGTGAAGATCGGACTTGGTGTAGTGGATTTGGTTCGTGTAATCACTGAGACAATGCGAGGGATGTTGTTTTGAGTGGGAGTTCACCTAGTTAATTTAAGAATTAAAATTGAACTCATTTTATCATAAACTTAGTCTAAACTCTTTACAAATATGTTGTAGATCATGGCGCCCCCCTCCATCAATTTTAACCAGTTCTTAGAGAAAGAAAAGCTTAAGAGCAATGGTAGCAACTTCACTGACTGGTTCCGTTATGTGAGGATTTTCCTCACTGGTGGAAGCCTGCAATATGTGCTCGATGCACCGCTAGGTCCCCCACCACCTCCTGCAGTATCCGAGGACGTAAAGAATGTTTATGAGACTCGGGTGACTCGGTACTCCGAAGTTCAGTGTGCCATCCTGTGCAGCCTAGAGGCAGAGCTCCAAAAGCGTTTTGAGAACCACGACCCTTGTGAGATGATGCGTGAGCTAAAGGTTATATTTGAAACTCATGCGACCGTGGAGAGCTATGAGGCCTCGAAACAGTTCTTTGGCTGTATGATGGAAGAGGGCAGCTCCGTTAGTGAGCACATGTTCACCATGTCCGGACATGCGAAGAAGCTCAGTGACTTGGGGATGATGATCCCTAACCAGCTGGGTATTCATCGGTCCTTCAATCACTGCCACCAAGTTACAAGAACTTCGTGATGAACTACAACATGCAGAACATGAACAAAGATTTACCTGAACTCTTCTCCATGTTGAAATCTGCTGAAGTAGAGATACGGAAGGAGAACCAAGTGTTGATGGTCAACAAGACCACCAGTTTCAAAAAGGGCTTTCTATTTTCGTGCCCTCAGGGTCCTTAGTTGTGCTCAGTTTTCCCCAGCTCCTTAGTTTTTCCTCAGTTTTACCCAAGCCTTTGTCTGAAACCATCACACGTGATGTAACAGCCGGTTGCCGACGGTTGACCGTTATCTTGTGACTAGTGGGGCCACGTAGAGCCCGCAAAGACACGTCAGACCATCCATCTTTGTTTGACCGTAAGCATCGGTGTATCCCTGACCAAAACGCGCACGAGTGGGGCTTCGGTATATCGAATGACAAGTGGGCCATGGCGCTGATACAATGGGCAATACATGGGTAGGAATAGATTTTTAAACGGAGCTCTACAACGATGGCACGGAGGAGGTGGCCTGCGGGGTGCTGAGATGAGATCGACGTCCACAAAGAACTGCATGAGGCGAGACCAGACGCATTAGATAGATATGAACTAGACGCGTTTAACCATGCAAAGAGGAGAAGAAATGGTCGACGACATCGACGACTACCTCAAAACTTTGACTGATCAGAAACCGACACGAACGCGAGCAATGTAGAGAAAACTAGTGTCTCTCCTTTCTGGCGTGTATAGATGGGTGCTAGAAGAGTGTGGTGGCGAAGGGAAAGACTTCGCGGTGGTCTGTGGCGTCCAGCATAGCGGGACGGCGTGGCCGTGCCCACAGCGGCGTGCATGCATGTTCGGCATTGGCATCAGCATGTACGTTCAGCATTGGCCTCGGCGGTATCTCTGGTGTGTCAGTGATCGAATGAGGGGATGGGATTGATGGTGCATCCCGACGGTGACCTAGCAGTGGCGGCGAGCATAGTCATTCTGACCATGCCGATATCGGCATCGGCATCGTTTGGAGGCTGTGGTGCTCGAATCAAGGTGGGATTTATTTCTTGTACACCAAAAGTGATTTGAAACAAGTTTCGTGTTGAAGGTTAGGTAACGAAAGTTTGTAACTAAGCCCAAAATTATACTAGCGCCATGGTGAGGTTCTTTTTGATAGAGCTATACGGTTGGGCAAACTTTTTTGACACTTTTTAGATAGGGTTCCTTGTTGTTACACGTATGGCATCATGTATGGCAAATTTGGGGTCATTTGGAGATGTTCAAAAAAATCACTTTGCTTAAACGCATGCCGTTTTGTCTCACTGAAACCAGCTTTTCTAACAACTCTAAATGACCTCAAATTTCATACAGATGATCTTCTATACATAGATAGATTGTTTCGTTTTTACATTTTCGAACTTTTTATTTCCCTTTATAATACCCAATTGATTTTCAGATTTTGTAACAAGTTATGGCATAATGTATGGCATCATTTTCACCCTAAATTTCAAATTTTGTGAAACTTTCCCTTTTAGATATTTCTTGTTGTTATAGATATGGCATCATGTATGCCAAATTTGGTTAGGTCTCACTGAAACCAGCTTTTGTAACAAGTTAGGTTTTTTCGACCTTCTCAAAAGGGATTTTTTTTCTACCTTCTCTAAATGACCTCAAAAATCATACAGACGATCTTCTATACAAAGATAGGTAGATTTTTTTGCGTGAAAAGTAATGGATACAACAAATCGGTGATGGTTTATCATTTTTTTCGTGAAAATTAATGGCTACAACAAATCGGTGATGGTTTATCATTTTTTGCGTGGAAATTAATGGCTACAACAAATCGGTGATGGTTATCATTTTTTGCGTGAAAATTAATGGCTACAACAAATCGGTGATGGTTTATTATTTTTTTGTGAAAATTAATGGCTACAACAAATCGGTGATGGTTTATCATTTTTTGCGTGAAAATTAATGGCTACAACAAATCGGCGATGGTTTATCATTTTTTGCGTGAAAAGTAATGCCTAAAAGAGTTTATAATTTTTAGAGCGTGAAAATGAATACAGAAAACCGCCCTTTAGCATACTTAGAGAGTGGAAGGTAACCGCCGACAGAGAGAGAGGGGTTATCCTACCCGTTAGATCATACGATCAACGGTCGGCGGGCACGATCCGCGTGACATGGGCTAGACCAATCAGGGCAATGTTGCACGTCTGCGAGAATTTGTGGAGGGAGAGGGCAAAACTGAGTAGTATCAAGAAACCAAGGGCACCTGTGTAATAAACAGACTAAGGGATTCAAATATGAGATTTAAAAAATGGAAAATGCGTGTTTTGTACAATGAAACCCATCTTGGCCTACCTCAAACTATTTGCAATACAAATATACATGAGTGTGAGAATTGTGGCCTCATTTAGACAAAGTATGTTTTGGGGAAAGCTGTTTTGGGAAGGGCTTATTGTGAAAAACCATGCACCTTCATAGCTACTAGGTGATTTGAGAAGGCCCTTGAGAAGTGGCAATTTGTGGTAAAACTTGATTTATCTATGACTTATCTATGTTTTGAGAACTGGAAATTTGTGGTAAAGACTCCATGAGTATGTGCCACTATTTTTCGGATTTTTTTGCACATTAAATGACTCATTTAACTAGTTAATCCCATTTGTTGACTGTCTGTTGACCAGCCACTTGAGGGTAAAACTGAGCATATTGCACTAGCCAGTATTAGCACTCAAGGGGAAAACTGAGCACACAAAAAATGCTAGTATATGACTCGAGGTTATACCTGAGTATATCTAAATTTCCAGGGTTAGACTCGAGGACGTGTGTTGCGGTGCAGAAATGGAAGACGTGCAATTGTTGACGCGTAGACGCGGGTCGCGGTGCAGAAGTCGAAGACGTGCAATCGTGGACGCGTGTCGCATTGCAGAAGTCCAAGACGTGCAGACGTGCAGCGGTGGATGCGTTGGACGCGGGTCGCATTAACCACCCCTCGCCTTTATAGACCTCTCCTCCCACTATCTCTGTCACTCTCACTCGCCCACGCAACGACGCCTCTCTCACGTCCCATCATCTTCTCCAAAGCAAAAAACCCTCTCCCTCTCCCTCTCCTCTGTCGGCGAGTTGGACAAGGAGAATGCCAATCCCATCGTCCACGGCGCCGTCGGCTCCAAGCGCGACGCCTCCCTCTTCGACGCCGTCCCCTCAACGGACGTCGCCGCCGCCTCCGCCGGTGCATCGGAGGCTGCTGCCGCCGGTGGCAGTCAGATCCCGCCGGGATATGACCCCTATGAGCCGGTGCCGTACGTCCCACCCTCGAACCCCTACGACACCTTCCTGGAGGACCCATGGAATGAGGTAACTACGGTTTGCTTCCTTTTTTGTTCCCCATTCCTTTTTGAACCCTATTTTTGCTGGTGTAGATGGATCTGTAGATGGATGAGTATTGGGCTAATATTTGCGCCGATTTTATTCCATTTTGTTTTGATCACTTCTTGATTTCCTTTAAGATTTGGGGTTCGTCCGTTCGGTTAATTTATGCAAGTACTAATTGGATCTCAATCAGTTAATTTATGCAAGTAATCATGGGATCTCAATCAGTTATTTTATGCACTAATCAAAAGATATCAACCGTTTAATTTTGCAAATAATCTGGAATGTGTTCAAGTTTAGATCTGGAATCTGTTTCTTTGCCTATGATGAATCGTTGGGCACAAATTTTTACAGGGAGGGTTCAGCGAACCATTGCTATGTACAAATCTGTTGTGCATGAGCTTTGGTTCGCTAACACCTTCCCTGTAGATATATAATCATGCCCACTCTAACTGAGGCTGACTCTATTTTTCCTAACTTTGTTATCATGCACGTTCGTCATCGTTGCAACTCATTCACTCATAGTTTCTGTTTGATATGGATCAGCTGTCTGGCAGCGATGTCGGCAGCGACGACGAGGAGGAGGACGTCAAGACTCGCCAGGTGCTGCGGAGGCTGCAGGTCGGCCAGTACATCTCCTACTTCGCCAAGGGTGTCTACAGGTGCCCCTTCTGCACCAGGAGACTCGGCGGCACGGACTTCAACTTCCTCGTCACGCATGCCGAGAACATCAGCAACACCTTCCCCAAGGTCGGCACGACGGTGAACGTCTACTCCTTCCGCGCCAAGCACAGGGCGCTCGGCATGCACCTCCGCAGCATGCAGCGGGTGGAGATCTCCGCCGAGCGCATGCCTCCGCTCAAGCCCAAGGCTCCCAAGGGGAGCAGCAACAACAAGTGGAGGGAGAGCCAGATGGGGTAGGCGGAGTCCTGGACGTGTGCTGCTGCTGCCTCCCATTTTGTTGTTGGGATCCCTCTGTTGTTAGCTAGGGATCCCTTGTTGTTATGTTGTTAGTATGATGGTGCTGTGAAGAACCTCGAACCTGTTACTATGTTGGCTGCTGTGTATGCAGCTTATTATCTAGGGAGGGATCCCTATTATCTATCCCTATTCTACTATATTTTGTTGGCCCTACTTTGTTTTCTTGATTTACTATGACTGAATTTATCGTACATTACCCTGGAGATTTGCTTCTAGATTTAACTACATACATATGGACCAGAGGGAGTACTCGATTTGCTGCCATATTGGGCAAACAACGAGGGCCAAAAGGCACAAATAATTGAAGAAATACAGAAATGCAAGCTTCTCTAGATTTGATACTATTTTGGTGAAAAGGACAGAGAGAAAGAGGGGAAAAAGGTGCTCTTAATAATGCCAATTTGGGGCCGAGAGAGACAGAACCCAGCTCCTGCTCACGTGCAACCAAACGCGGTCTCGTCATGTCCCACGCGGTCCCTTTCTACCAGCCCCACGCGACGCGGCGGCCCCACACAACGCGGCCCCACACGTGACAGAACGGTCAACTAAACGGGAATCCTGCCGTCTGAGCTGCTTCTGCGGGTTTCAAACAAGGGCTTGGGGAAAACTGAGGAAAAACTAAGGAGCTGGGGAAAACTGAGTACAACTAAGGAGCTAGGGGCAGGAAAATAGAAATCCCTTTCAAAAAGCAGGGCAAGCCTAACAAGGGCAACTTCAAGAAGGGCGGCAAGATATTTGCGGCGCATCCTGATAAGCCTAAGGCTGGTCCTAAACCTGAGACTGTGTGCTATTACTGCCAGGGGAAGGGGCACTAGAAGCGCAATTGCTCCAAATACTTGGTCGATCTGAAGAGCGGCCACGTCAAGAAGAAAGGTATATTTGATATACATGTTATTGATGTCTATCTTACTGGTTCTCGTAGTAGTGCCTGGGCATTTGATATTGGTTCGGTTGCTCACATTTGTAACTCAAAACAGGAACTGCGGAATAAACGAAGCCTGGCGAGGGACAAGGTGACGATGCACGTTGGAAATGGATCCAAGGTCGATGTGATCGCCGTCGGCACGCTCCCTCTACATCTACCTTCGGGATTAGTTTTAAACCTCAATAATTGTTATTTGGTACCTGCGTTGAGCATGAACATTATATCTGGATCTTGTTTGATGCAAGACAGTTATTCGTTTAAGTCTGAGAATAATGGTTGTTCGATTTATATGAGTAATGTCTTTTATGGCCATGCACCTGAGATGAATGGTTTATTCTTGTTAAATCTCGATAGTAGTGATACACATGTTCATAACATTGATGCTAAGCGAATTAAATTGAATGATAATTCTACTTACATGTGGCACTGTCGTCTTGGTCATATTGGAGTGAAGCGCATGAAGAAACTCCATTCCGATGGACTTCTTGAGTCACTTGACTTTGAGTCACTTGACAGATGCGAAGCATGTCTAATGGAAAAAATGACTAAGACTCCA
The DNA here is from genome assembly GCF_019359855.2 of Lolium perenne. Lineage (NCBI taxonomy): Eukaryota > Viridiplantae > Streptophyta > Magnoliopsida > Poales > Poaceae > Lolium > Lolium perenne. The sequence continues at coordinate 184,264,085 of NC_067246.2, read as the reverse complement.
TTTTCTGGTACAATGGAGCGAGCTACAGACTTATTGGAAATCATACATACCGATGTGTGCGGACCAATGAGTGTAGCATCGCGTGGTGGTTATCGTTATATTCTAACCTTCACGGATGATCTGAGTAGATATGGGTATATTTACTTTATGAAACATAAGTCCGAGACTTTCGAGAAGTTCAAGGAATTCCAAAGTGAAGTAGAAAATCAACGTAACAAGAAGATTAAGTTTCTGCGTTCTGATCGCGGAGGCGAATATCTGAGTTATGAGTTTGACATGCATTTAAAGAAATGCGGAATACTTTCACAGTTGACACCGCCGGGAACACCACAGCGCAATGGTGTGTCCGAACGTCGTAATCGAACTCTCTTAGATATGGTTCGTTCTATGATGTCTCTTACCGATTTGCCATTATTGTTTTGGGGTTATGCATTAGAGACAGCCGCATTCACTTTAAATAGGGCACCATCTAAATCCGTTGAAACGACACCGTATGAATTATGGTTTGGGAAGAAACCTAAGCTGTCGTTCCTTAAAGTTTGGGGTTGCAAAGCTTATGTAAAGAAGTTACAACCTGACAAGCTAGAACCCAAAGCGGAGAAATGTGTCTTCATAGGATACCCTAAAGAAACAATTGGGTACACTTTCTATCACATATCCGAAGGCAAAATCTTTGTTGCCAAGAACGGATCCTTTCTTGAGAAGGAGTTTCTCACTAAAAAAGTGACTGGAAGGAAAGTAGAACTCGACGAGGTTGATGAACCTTCTCTCATAGATCAGAGTAGCGCAGTGCCGGAAGAAGTTCCTGCGCAGCCTGCACCGATAGGAGAGGAAGCAAATGATGATGATCATGAAATTTCGAACGAGGAAGCTACTGAACCTCGCAGATCGACGAGGGAACGTACCACTCCTGATTGGTATGATCCCTATCTAAATGTCATGATTGTGGACAACAATGATGAGGACCCTGCGACGTATGAAGAAGCAATGGTGAGCCCAGATTCCAACAAATGGCAAGAAGCCATGAAATCCGAAATGGGATCCATGTATGATAACAAAGTATGGACTTTGGTAGACTTACCTGATAGCCGCAAGGCTGTCGAGAATAAATGGATCTTCAAGAGAAAAACGGATGTTGATGGTAATATTACTGTCTATAAAGCTCAGCTTGTCGCAAAGGGTTTCCGACAAATTCAAGGAGTTGACTACGATGAGACTTTCTCACCTGTAGCGAAGCTAAAGTCTGTGAGGATTTTGTTAGCAATAGCTGCATTTTTCGATTATGAGATTTGGCAGATGGATGTCAAAACGGCGTTCCTTAATGGTGACATTGAGGAATAGTTGTATATGGTACAACCCAAAGGTTTTGTCGATCCTAAAAATGCTGATAAGGTATGCAAACTTCACCGTTCCATTTATGGACTGAAGCAAGCATCCCGGAGTTGGAACCGACGTTTTGATACGGTGATCAGAGACTTCGGGTTTATACGGACTCATGGTGAGGCCTGTATTTACAAGAAAGTGAGTGGGAGCTCTGTAGCGTTCCTGATATTATATGTAGATGACATATTATTGATTGGGAATGATATAGAACTATTAAGCAGCGTTAAAGGTTATTTGAATAAGCCTTTTTCAATGAAAGACCTTGGTGAAGCAGCATACATTTCAGGCATCAAGATTTATAGAGATAGATTAAAACGCCTAATAGGGCTTTCGCAGAGTACATACCTGGACAAGATTCTAAAGAAGTTTAGAATGGATGAAAGCAAGAAAGGGTTCTTGCCTATGTTGGTGATACGTCCCAAACGTATCTATAATTCCTTTGTGTTGCTTCAATGCCTTTACTTTGAATTTATTGCTTTATGAGTAACTCTTATGCAAGTCTTATTGATGCTTGTCTTGAAAGTATTATTCATGAAAAGTCTTTGCTATATGATTCATTTGTTTACTAATTATCTTCATCATTGCTTCGAATCGCTGCATTCATCTCATATGCTTACAATAGTATTGATCAAGATTATGATAGCATGTCACTTCAGAAATTATCTTTGTTATCGTTTACCTACTCGAGGGCGAGTAGGAACTAAGCTTGGGGATGCTTGATACGTCCCAAACGTATCTATAATTTCTTATGTTCCATGCTAATTTTATGATGATACTCACATGTTTTATACACATTATATGTCATTATTATGCATTTTCCGGCACTAACCTATTGACGAGATGCTGAAGAGCCAGTTGCTGTTTTTTGCTGTTTTTGGTTTCAGAAATCCTACAAAGGAAATATTCTCGGAATTGGACGAAATCAACGCCCAGGGTCCTATTTTTCCACGAAGCTTCCAGAAGTCCGAAGAGGAAACGAAGTGGGGCCACGGGGCGACGACACGCCAGGGCGGCGCGGCCTGGGCCCTGGCCGCGCGGCCCTGTTGTGTGGGTCCCCCGTGACGCCCCCTGACCTGCCCTTCCGCCTACTTAAAGCCTTCGTCGCGAATACCCCAGTACCGAGAGCCACGATACGAAAAACCTTACAGAGACGCCGCCGCCGCCAATCCCATCTCGAGGGATTCAGGAGATCGCCTCCGGCACCCTGCCAGAGAGGGGAATCATCTCCCGGAGGGCTCTTCATCGCCATGATCGCCTCCGGATCGATGTGTGAGTAGTCCACCCCTGGACTATGGGTCCATAGTAGTAGCTAGATGGTCATCTTCTCCTTATTGTGCTATCATGTTAGATCTTGTGAGCTGCCTATCATGATCAAGATCATCTATCTGTAATGCTACATGTTGTGTTTGTTGGGATCCGATGAATATTGAATACTATGTCAAGTTGATTATCAATCTATCATATATGTTGTTTATGTTCTTGCATGCTCTCCGTTGCTAGTAGAGGCTCTGGCCAAGTTGATACTTGTGACTCCAAGAGGGAGTATTTATGCTCGATAGTGGGTTCATGCCTCCATTAAATGCAGGACGATGTGAGAAAGTTCTAAGGTTGTGGATGTGCTGTTGCCACTAGGGATAAAACATCGATGCTTTGTCTAAGGATATTTGTGTTGATTACATTACGCACCATACTTAATGCAATTGTCTGTTGCTTGCAACTTAATACCGGAAGGGGTTCGGATGATAACCTGAAAGTGGACTATTTAGGCATAGATGCATGCTGGATAGCGGTCTATGTACTTTGTCGTAATGCCCTGATTAAATCTCATAGTACTCATCATGATATATGTATGTGCATTGTTATGCCTTCTTTATTTGTCAATTGCCCAACTGTAATTTGTTCACCCAACATCTGTTTATCTTATGGGAGAGACACCACTAGTGAACTGTGGACCCCGGTCCTATTCTTTACATCTGAAATACAATCTACTGCAATTGTTCTTTACTGTTCTTCGCAAACAAACATCATCATCCACACTATACATCTAATCCTTTGTTTACAGCAAGCCGGTGAGATTGACAACCTCACTGTTACGTTGGGGCAAAGTACTGTGATTGTTGTGTGCAGGTTCCACGTTGGCGCCAGAATCCCTGGTGTTGCGCCGCACTACACTCCGCCACCAACAACCTTCAACGTGCTTCTTGGCTCCTACTGGTTCGATAAACCTTGGTTTCTTTTTGAGGGAAAACTTACTGCTGTGCACATCACACCTTACTCTTGGGGTTCCCAACGGACGTGTGTCTCACGCGCATCAAGACTATTTTCTGGCGCCGTTGCCGGGGAGATCAAGACACGCTGCAAGGGGAGTCTCCCACTACCAATCTCTTTACTTTGTTTTTGTCTTGCTTTATTTTATTTACTACTTTGTTTGATGCACTAAAACAAAACACAAAAAAATAGTTGCTAGTTTTACTTTATTTACTGTCTTGTTCTCCATATTAAAAACACAAAAAAATTAGTTACTTGCATTTACTTTATCTAGTTTGCTTTATTTACTATTGCTAAAATGAATACTCCTGAAAACACTAAGTTGTGTGACTTCACAAACACTAATAATAATGATTTCCTATGCACACCTATTGCTCCACCTGCTACTACAGCAGAATTCTTTGAAATTAAACCTGCTTTACTGAATCTTGTTATGAGAGAGCAATTTTCTAGTGTTAGTTCTGATGATGCTGCTGCCCATCTTAATAATTTTGTTGAACTATGTGAAATGCAAAAGTATAAGGATGTAGATGGTGATATTATAAAATTAAAATTGTTTCCTTTCTCCTTAAGAGGAAGAGCTAAAGATTGGTTGCTATCTTTGCCTAAGAATAGTATTGATTCATGGACTAAATGTAAAGATGCTTTTATTGGTAGATACTATCCTCCCGCTAAAATTATATCTTTGATAAGTAGCATAATGAATTTCAAGCAATTAGATAATGAACATGTTGCTCAAGCATGGGAGAGAATGAAATCTTTGGTAAAGAATTGCCCAACCCATGGACTAACTACTTGGATGATCATCCAAACCTTCTATGCAGGATTAAATTTTTCTTCGCGGAACCTATTGGATTCAGCTGCTGGAGGTACCTTTATGTCCATCACTTTGGGCGTGGCAACAAAGCTTCTTGATAATATGATGATAAATTACTCTGAATGGCACACGGAAAGAGCTCCACAAGGTAAGAAGGTAAATTCTGTTGAAGAAACCTCCTCCTTGAGTGATAAGGTTGATGTGATTATGTCTATGCTTGTGAATGGTAGATCTAATGTTGATCCTAATAATGTTCCTTTAGCTTCATTGGTTGCCCAAGAAGAACATGTTGATGTGAACTTCATTAAAAATAATAATTTCAACAACAATGCTTATAAGAATAATTCTGGTAACAACTATAGGCCATATCCTGCTGCTAATGGTAATGGTTATGGTAATTCTTATGGGAATTCTTACAACAATAATAGGAGTGTACCCCCTGGTCTTGAAGCCATGCTTAAAGAATTTATTAGTACACAAACTGCTTTTAACAAATCTGTTGAAGAAAAGCTTGATAAAATTGATATTCTTGCTTCTAAGGTTGATAGACTTGCCTCTGATGTTGATCTTTTAAAATTGAAAGTTATGCCTAATAAGGATAATGAAAATAAGATTGTTACTACAGCAAATGCCATCCAAGTTAGAATTAATGAGAATATAAGATTGATGGCTGAATTGCATGCTAGGTGGGAAAGAGAAGAAAATGAAAAACTAGCCAAAGAGAATAATGTAGCTAAAGTTTGGACTATTACCACCACTAGTAATGATAATGCTTCACATATTGCTACACCCCCTACTATCAATGGTAAAATAATTGGTGTTGGCAATGTTTCTACTCCTAGTGCAAAGCGTGCAAAATTACACAGAAATCGCTAAAAAGCTATTTGAAACTGCTTGTGATAAAACTGCTGAAAATTTTCAAAACGTTGGGGACAATGATTCCATTGCTGTAGGTCATAATGATTTAGACTTTTATGATTGTCATATCTCTGAAGTTATAAAGTTCTTACAAAAACTTGCTAAAAGTCCCAATGCTAGTGCTATAAATTTGGCCTTTACAAAACATATTACAAATGCTCTCATAAAAGCTAGAGAAGATAAACTAAAACTTGAAACTTCTATTCCTAGGAAGTTAGAAGATGGTTGGGAGCCCATTATTAAGATGAGGGTCAATGATTTTGATTGTAATGCTTTATGTGATCTTGGTGCAAGTATTTCTGTTATGCCCAAGAGAATCTATGATATGCTTGACTTGCCACCATTGAAAAATTGTTATTTGGATGTTAATCTTGCTGATAATGCTATAAAGAAACCTTTGGGGAGGATTGATAATGTTCGCATTATGGTTAACAATAACCTTGTCCCCGTTGATTTTGTTGTCTTGGATATTGAATGCAATGCATCTTGTCCCATTATATTGGGAAGACCTTTTCTTCGAACTGTTGGTGCTACCATTGATATGAAGGAAGGTAATATTAAATATCAATTTCCTCTCAAGAAAGGTATGGAACACTTCCCTAGAAAGAAAATGAAGTTACCTTATGATTCTATTATTAGAACAAATTATGATATCGATGCTTCATCTCTTGATAATACTTGATTCACACTTTCTGCGCCTAGTTGAAAGGCGTTAAAGAAAAGCGCTTATGGGAGACAACCCATTATTTTACTTCTGCACTTTGTTTTATATTTGAGTCTTGGAAGTTGTTACTACTGTAGCAACCTCTCCTTATCTTTATTTTATTGCATTGTTGTGCCAAGTAAAGTCTTTGATAGTAAAGTCAATACTAGATTTGGATTACTGCGCAGAAACAGATTTCTTGCTGTCACGAATTTGGGTATGGTTCTCTGTAGGTAACTCAGAAAAATCTGCCAATTTACGTGCGTGATCCTCATATATGTACGCAACTTTCATTCAATTTGGGCATTTTCATCTGAGCAAGTCTGGTGCCTCTAAAAAATTCGTCTTTACGGACTGTTCTGTTTTGACAGATTCTGCCTTTTATTTCGCATGCCTGTTTTGCTATGTTTGATGGATTTCTTTGTTCCATTAACTTTCAGTAGCTTTGTGCAATGTCCAGAAGTGTTAAGAATGATTATGTCACCTCTGAATATATGAATTATGCACTGACCTTCTAATGAGTTTGTTTTGAGTTTGGTGTGGAGGAAGTTTTCAAGGGTCAAGAGAGGAGGATGATACAATATGATCAAGAAGAGTGAAGAGTTTAAGCTTGGGGATGCCCCCGTGGTTCATCCCTGCATATTTTAAGAAGACCCAAGCGTCTAAGCTTGGGGATGCCCAAGGCATCCCTTCTTCATCGACAACTTATCAGGTCACCTCTAGTGAAACTATATTTTTATTCCGTCACATCTTATGTGCTTTACTTGGAGCGTCTGTTTGTTTTTATTTTAGTTTTATTTTAATAAGATTGGATCCTAGCATTATTTATGTGGGATAGAGACACGCTCTGCTGTTTCGTATGAACACATGTGTTCTTAGCTTTATTTTTAATGTTCATTGCGAAAGTTGGACTATTTCATTCATTGTTATATGGTTGGAAACGGAAAATGCCGCATGTGGTAAGTGGTATAATGTCCTGAATAATGTGATACTTGGCAATTGTTGTGCTCATATAGATCATGTTTAAGCTCTTGCATCATGTACCTTGTATCCATTAATGAAGACTTACATAGAGCTTGTTAAAATTTGATTTGCATGATTGGTCTCTAGAGTCTAGATATTTTCTGGTTAAGGTGTTTGAACAACAAGGAGACAATGTAAAGTCTTATAATAGTTACAATATGTTCATATGTGAGCTTTGCTGCTGACGTGGGTATACCCTTCGGGTACCCATTATTGGTATACCTGGATCGGCTCGGCCCAATATGGAGAAGGCCCAACAAGGCAACCCGAATAAATAGTCGAATAGGACTCTTGTAAAACCCTAGGCTGGTTGCATATATAAAGCTAGCCAGGGCACCCGAAATAGAGGAGAAGAGAGAGACAACATAGCCCCGCCTACGGCGGCACCCTGTAAACATACATATGATCATATAGTAGATTGCTAGCAGCACGTAGGGATCCTCCACCGAGGGGACCCGAAGCTGGGTACGTCGTGTGCCTAATCTCGCTCCCGAAATCTCCATCGTCGCTCTCTCCCGAAACCCTAGTCTACAATACGTAGGCATTGCCGAGGTGATCCCTCGTCAATTGGCGCCGTCTGTGGGAACTGCGACGATTGGATTTTGTCATCCGGGCGGGAACCATCGAGTTCATCATCACATCCGAACAGGAAATCATCAAATTCGTCATCAACTACTGCATCGGCCGGCCAGCCGGATTTTTTCGCGTACACGAGCGCACATCGATCGGGCCAAACGTGACTTGCGGGTCGTGGCCAGATCCGTGGATCTCTCATCGTCTTCAACTGCAAAAAGGCATCTGTTTATTCATTGGCCGCGCATCCAGAAATTGTGCCGAAGAACAAGGAAATTGTCGCATGTATCTGGAGACGTACAACACCCGGCCACATGCAGCTCGCCTGATCGAACAGATCAATCTAGTACGCTTAATGTGGAGCAAGGAAAAGAAACATCAGTGGACGTGGATTTCCAAATCAAGGACAAGAGCTATCATGTACAGACAACGTTGGAAGGATCCAAATTTCAGACATACACATCAACTCGTACTCCTTACATGGGATAAAATTAGACGGGAAACCATCTTAGTTTGAGAGCGGAAATCACAAGTTCATCGGCAATAACTACCCGACGCAAAAATCAACAGGTGCTATATTTCTAGTTAACTATTTTTTGCAAAATTATTTCACCAAATATTTGTTGGCTCGTACTATTACTTGCTCGCAGATTTTTGCGATGTAATAACATTGCAGATCAGAACAAATTTCGACTACTTTGCTTTGACGATCCTATTTGCCATTGCGCACTCGCCACATTCGGGAGCTCGCCTGTCGTAAACTCGAAATCGTGCATCTCGTCACGCTCGGGGGCTCTCCCATCGCGGATCCGCCATATCTACTACTTCCGGCCAGATGCCGCGCGACTACAGACTGTGCCCGAAGCACGACTTGCGTCCACTTCGGCGTCGCCGCACCCGATAAAAAGCTAAGTTTTCTTCTTCCTCCAAGATTCAATTATTTATTTACTTTCGCCATACCCGAATATTCGGGGGCTGTGCCATTGCAATACTACAACAAATACACCCGACATTAGGGGTTGCGCCATTACATCGTTACCGCTAATACACCAATGGATTTATTCTTCTTCGGCTCTGGATATATCTTCTCCGGCTCAGAGTAATTATTTTCTTCGGCTCAGTGGAATTGTTTTCTTTGATTTAGTGACTTTATCTTCTTCGGCTCAGTGGATCTATTTTCTTCGGATTACTGTATTGGTTTTCTTTGGGTTATTATTGGTTCACTTATACAATATTACCCGATGCGTTTCCGGGTCAATGGATTCATCTTCTATGGGTATTACTGGAACTATTTTCTTCGGATCAATGGATTCATCTTCTTCGGCTTATTGGATTTCTTTTTCATCGGATTCATCTTATAAGATCCATCTATATGAATATTACTGGCTTACTCTTATACAACATTACCCGAGGCGTTTCGGGTCACTGAATTTATCATCGAGGATTATTACTGGATTTGTTTTCTTCGGCGGATTCATCTTCTATATTACTGGATTCTTCGGTTCAATGGATTAATCTTCTATAATTATTACTGGAACTATTTTCTTCGGATCAATGGATTCATCTTTTATGATATCAGCGGATTCATCTTCTATGGTTATTACTGGATTCTTCGGGTCAATGGATTCATCCTCTATGATATCGATGGATTTATCTTCAATATATGCTCTATATTTAATGGCGTAATCTTCAATATGGATTCATCTCAAATACTTCATCTGGGGTTCATCTTCGTATATTATTGTCTATGGCTTCATCTTAAATGGCGTCACCTTGTATGACGTCGCAACTCCGTCAACTTCTTTCGACATCATGGTTAAACACTCGGGGGCTCGACCATGACTTCGCCTCGGGTCACAACTGCGACACAAAAATCATGACATCACCCCAGCAGTGCTCGGGGTTTCGGCTATTTCTTCATCAATAATTTGGCGGCATCTATTTTCGCTATTTGGTGGTTTCTACTTCAGCTCGATTTCTTCTCTACACTCGAAGACTTAATCGCGTGTCGATTCCGTCATACCCAATAAGATAAGTGTTCCTTTATTCTACATAAAGTTGATTAATATTTATTTTCGCCGCACACGACACTCGGGGGCTGTGCGGCATAAATTCACTTTACATATCATCGAATCTGAGCATCTGACACCGCATGCAAAAAAGAGAGTCAAGGAAAAGATAGAAAAAGTTTGTTTATTTGTGCAGGAGATAGCAAATTTCAAAGTATATAAGAGAGAACCCGACGAAATTGTCTACAGGAAGAACTCGACGAAATTGTCTTCAAGAAAGAACAGAACCCGACGAAATCAAGAGAGAACCCGACGAATCTTCTTCAGGGAGGAACCCGACGAAATCTTGAGAGAACCCGACGAAATTGTCTTCAAGACAGAACTCGGTGAAATCTTATTCAAGGAGGACCCGAAGAATTATCTTCAAGGAGGTCCCAAAAAATTACCTTCAAGGAGGTCCCGAAGAATTATCTTCAAGGAGGTCTCGAAGAATTGTCCTCAGGGAGGACCCGAAGAATTGTCCTTAGGGAGGACCCGAAGAATTGTCCTCAAAAGAGGACCCGAAGAAATTTTCCTGAAGGAGGAACTCGACGAAATTTTCATCAAGGAGGAACCAAAAAAAAAGGTGGACAAATTTTCGGGTTCATTGACTCGATCATATTGTTCCGAGCAAGAGCATCGGTAATGTACCCGACAATATAGAAGAACCAATATATTCGGCTGTCTCATCAAGCTCGAGAGAAAAATAGAAGAACCCGCAAAATGGGTCATCGCATCAGCCGAACAATGCACTTGACAAAATATTCTCAGAGCGCCAAAGTCGCGAATAATCTCTGAATGCCGCAAAACTCTGCGAAGGTAAGACCCCGGGTCCGTCCTGTGTGGCGTGGCATCGCCAAAGACTGCGCTCTGCTACTTTTTTCCACATCAACAGATGTGAAGAAATATCCCAGCGGACGCGCTGTGGACCCGATAAAACATGACTGGGGCTCGACAGATGGTAAGACCTTAAGCGGCACCTGTCGAGTTAGCACCAGTATCCCGAGATCATGTCCAGGGACGTGATCTTGAAGTAGGTTTTTGCGGATTGCCACTAGAGCAGTTAACTAGTACCTGATCCGTCAGATGAACTAGCCCCAATTACCATTATCCCTGTACAATATAGATATGGTTGTCAAATAAAAATAGCAACGGCCTGGAGTCGATAAAAAAAGGGTAGTCAAGTTCTTTATCGAGTAGTACAACTTGAGCCTATGCCTAGGTGCAAGCACCTGCCCATAGGCTCGGGGGCTACTCTTATCGAGAGTATTGTTCACCCTCCCGATAAGATACAAGACAGAGGAAAAATTGTGGTGTCGATTAAAAGCAAGTTGAGCCTACACCCAAGTGCAAATACTTGGCTGTAGCCTCGGGGGCTACTCCCATCGGGAGCGCTGGTCGCGCACCCGATAGAAAAATAACTTCGACAGCATCTACGACAATCAAGCTTTGTAGACTCAACTCGATTCTACGATTCGAGTGGAGCCTACTCCCATCGGGAGCCCATGAATTTCATCAAGTCCTCCAGAAATATAGTTAAGTTCTTCATCTAGTAGTACAACTTGAGTCTATGCCCAAGTGCAAGCACTTGCCCATAGACTCGGGGGCTACTCCCATCGGGAGCGCTGCCGCGCACCCGATAGAAAATAATTTCAAGAATCGTCGACATCATCTACGCTACACATGATCTACGACATGGACCTCGCCTTTGGAGATGATTATGCTTGGAGTCTCTACGCAAGTCTTCGACTTCCCTAGACACTCAGGGGCTACTGACGTGGGTATACCCTTCGGGTACCCATTATTGGTATACCTGGATCGGCTCGACCCAATATGGAGAAGGCCCAACAAGGCAACCCGAATAAATAGTCGACTAGGACTCTTGTAAAACCCTAGGCTGGTTGCATATATAAAGCTAGCCAGGGCACCCGAAATAGAGGAGAAGAGAGAGACAACATAGCCCCGCCTACGGCGGCACCCTGTAAACATACATATGATCATATAGTAGATTGCTAGCAGCACGTAGGGATCCTCCACCGAGGGGACCCGGAGCTGGGTACGTCGTGTGCCTAATCTCGCTCCCGGAATCTCCATCGTCGCTCTCTCCCGAAACCCTAGTCTACAATACGTAGGCATTGCCGAGGTGATCCCTCGTCAGCTGCACCTTTTATACTTGAGTTTGCTTCAAACAACCTTGCTAGCCTAGCCTTGTATTGAGAGGAATTCTTCTCGTGCATCCAAATCCTTGAGCCAAATACTATGCCATTTGTGTCCACCATACCTACCTACCACATGGTATTTCTCCGCCATTCCAAAGTATATTACTTGAGTGCTACCTTTAAACTTCTATTCTTTGCCTTTAAAATATATAGCTCATGGGAAAAGTAGCCTTAAAAACTATTGTGGTGAAGAATATGTACTTATGTGTCTTATTTCTTAATAAGTTGCTTGTTGAGCGGTAACCATGTTTCTGGGGACGCCATCAACTTTTACCTTTGTTGAATATCATGTGAGTTGCTATGCATGTTCGTCTTGTCTGAAGTAAGGGCGATTTTCATGATCAAATGGTTTGAGTATGCATACTGTTAGAGAAGAATATTGGGCCGCTAACTAAAGCCATGATTCATGGTGGAAGTTTCAGTTTGGACAATTAATCCTCAATCTCTTATGAGAAAATTAACTGTTGTTGAATGCTTATGCATTAAAGAGGAGTCCATTATCTGTTGTCTATGTTGTCCCGGTATGGATGTCTAAGTTGAGAATAATCAAAAGCGAGAAATCCAATGCGAACTTTCTCCTTAGACCTTTGTACAGGCAGCATAGAGGTACCCCTTTGTGACACTTGGTTGAAACATATGCTATGCAATGATAATCCGTGTTAATCCAAGCTAATTAGGACAAGGTGCGAGCACTATTAGTATACTATGCATGAGGCTTGCAACTTATAGGATATCTTATACATAACACATATGCTTTATTACTACCGTTGACAAAATTGTTTCTTGTTTTCAAAATGAAAAGCTCTAGCACAAATATAGTAATCCATGCTTCCCTCTACGAAGGGCCTATCTTCTACTTTATTGTTGAGCCAGTTTACCTATTCTTTCTATCCCAGAAGCAAACACTTGTATCAACTATGTGCATTGATTCTTACATGTTTACCTATTGCACTTGTTATATTACTTTGTGTTGACAATTATCCATGAGATAAATATGTTGAAGTTGAAAGCAATCGCTGAAACTTATATCTTCCTTTGTGTTGCTTCAATGCCTTTACTTTGAATTTATTGCTTTCTGAGTAACTCTTATGTAAGTCTTATTGATGCTTGTCTTGAAAGTATTATTCATGAAAAGTCTTTGCTATATGATTCATTTGTTTACTCATTATCTTCATCATTGCTTCGAATCGCTGCATTCATCTCATATTCTTACAATAGTATTGATCAAGATTATGATAGCATGTCACTTCAGAAATTATCTTTGTTATCGTTTACCTACTCGAGGGCGAGTAGGAACTAAGCTTGGGGATGCTTGATACGTCCCAAACGTATCTATAATTTCTTATGTTCCATGCTACTTTTATGATGATACTCACATGTTTTATACACATTATATGTCATTATTATGCATTTTCCGGCACTAACCTATTGATGAGATGCCGAAGAGCCAGTTGCTGTTTTCTGCTGTTTTTGGTTTCAGAAATCCTACAAAGGAAATATTCTCGGAATTGGACAAAATCAACGCCCAGGGTCCTATTTTTCCATGAAGATTCCAGAAGTCCGAAGAGGAAACGAAGTGGGGCCACGGGGCGATGACACGCCAGGGCGGCGCGGCCTGGGCCCTGGCCGCGCGGCCCTATTGTGTGGGTCCCCCGTGACGCCCCCTGACCTGCCCTTCCGCCTACTTAAAGTCTTCGTCGCGAATACCCCAGTACCGAGAGCCACGATACGGAAAACCTTACAGAGATGCCGCCGCCGCCAATCCCATCTCGGGGTATTCAGGAGATCGCCTCCGGCACCCTGCCAGAGAGGGGAATCATCTCCCGGAGGGATCTTCATCGCCATGATCGCCTCCGGATCGATGTGTGAGTAGTCCACTCCTGGACTATGGGTCCATAGCAGTAGCTAGATGGTCGTCTTCTCCTCATTGTGCTATCATGTTAGATCTTGTGAGCTGCCTATCATGATCAAGATCATCTATCTGTAATGCTACATGTTGTGTTTGTTGGGATCCGATGAATATTGAATACTATGTCAAGTTGATTATCAATCTATCATATATGTTGTTTATGTTCTTGCATGCTCTCCGTTGCTAGTAGAGGCTCTGGCCAAGTTGATACTTGTGACTCCAAGAGGGAGTATTTATGCTCGATAGTGGGTTCATGCCTCCATTAAATGCAGGACGATGTGAGAAAGTTCTAAGGTTGTGGATGTGCTGTTGCCACTAGGGATAAAACATCGATGCTTTGTCTAAGGATACTTGTGTTGATTACATTACGCACCATACTTAATGCAATTGTCTGTTGCTTGCAACTTAATACCGGAAGGGGTTCGGATGATAACCTGAAAGTGGACTATTTAGGCATAGATGCATGCTGGATAGCGGTCTATGTACTTTGTCGTAATGCCCTGATTAAATCTCATAGTACTCATCATGATATATGTATGTGCATTGTTATGCCTTCTTTATTTGTCAATTGCCCAACTGTAATTTGTTCACCCAACATCTGTTTATCTTATGGGAGAGACAACACTAGTGAACTGTGGACCCCGGTCCTATTCTTTACATCTGAAATACAATCTACTGCAATTGTTCTTTACTGTTCTTCACAAACAAACATCATCATCCACACTATACATCTAATCCTTTGTTTACAGCAAGCCGGTGAGATTGACAACCTCACTGTTACGTTGGGGCAAAGTACTGTGATTGTGTTGTGCAGGTTCCACGTTGGCGCCGGAATCCCTGGTGTTGCGCCGCACTACACTCCGCCACCAACAACCTTCAACGTGCTTCTTGGCTCCTACTGGTTCGATAAACCTTGGTTTCTTTCTGAGGGAAAACTTACTGCTGTGCACATCACACCTTCCTCTTGGGGTTCCCAACGGACGTGTGTCTCACGCGCATCAGTTGGCAGGTAAGGTCTTGAGTAAGACTCAAGGTACGGCTACGTCAGATGAAAGAGAGAGGATGAGCAAGATCCCCTATGCCTCGGCAGTAGGCTCTATCATGTACGCCATGCTGTGTACTAGACCGGATATCGCACGTGCTGTTAGTTTGACCAGCAGATATCAGAGTGATCCAGGAATGGAACACTGGACAGCGGTCAAGAATATCCTGAAGTACTTGAAAAGGACTAAGGATATGTTTCTTTGTTATGGCGGTGACCAAGAGCTCGTTGTAACTAGTTACACCGATGCAAGTTGGAACACCGATCCTGATGACTCTAAGTCTCAGTCTTGGTACGTGTTTATATTGAATGGTGCGGCAGTAAGCTGGAGCAGTTCCAAGCAGTGCACGGTGGCGAAATCTTCAACAGAATCTGAATATATACGGCTTTAGAGGCTTCATCGGAAGCGGTATGGATGAAGAGGTTCATTGTTGAGCTTGGTGTGGTTCCTAGTGCATTGGACCCGTTAGTCATTTATTGTGACAACACGGGTGCCATCGCCAATGCAAAGGAACCAAGGTCACACAAGAAGCTAAAGCATATCAAGCTGCGTTTTCATTCAATTCGCGAGTACATCGAATATGGTGAAGTAGAGATTTGCAAAGTACACACAGATCTGAATGTTGCAGATCCGTTGACTAAAGCTCTCCCTAGGGCAAAGCATGACCAACACCAGAATGCCATCGGTGTTAGGTACATTACAATGTAATCTAGATTATTGACTCTAGTGCAAGTGGGAGACTGTTGGAAATATGCCCAAGCGGCAATAATAAAGTGGTTATTATAATATCTTTGTGTTTATGATAATGTTTGCATACCATGCTATAATTGTATTAACCGAAACACTGATACATGTGTGTTATGTAAACAACAAGGAGTCCCTAGTAAGCCTCTTGTATAACTAGCTTGTTGATTAATGGATGATCATGGTTTCGTGATCATGAACATTTGATGTTATTAATAACAAGGTTATGTCATTGGTTGAATGATATAATGGACACACACCCAAATGAGCGTGGCATAAGATCAAGTCATTAAGTTCAATTTGCTATAAGCTTTCGATACATAGTTGCCTTAGTCCTTCGACCATGAGATCATGTAAATCACTTACACCGGAAGGATACTTTGATTACATCAAACGCCATTGGGTAAATGGGTGGTTATAAATATGGGATTAAGTATTCGGAAAGTGTGAGTTGAGGCATATGGATCAATAGTGGGATTTGTCCATCCTGATGATGGATAGATATACTCTGGGCCCTCTCGGTGGAATGTCGTCTGATTAGCTTGCAAGCATATGATTGGATCATAAGAGATGACATACCACGGTACGAGTAAAGAGTACTTGTCGGTAACGAGGTTGAACAAGGTATGGAGATACCGATGATCGAACCTCGGATAATTAAAATATCGCGAGACAAAGGGAATCGGCATCGTATGTAAATATTTCAATCGATCACTAAGTCATCGTTGAATATGTGGGAGCCATTATGGATCTCCAGATCCCGCTATTGGTTATTGCTCGGAGAGGAGTCTCGACCATGTCTGCATAGTTCGCGAACCGTAGGGTGACGCGCTTAAGGTTCGATGTTGCATAAGTAGATTTGAATATGGTATGGAGACGAAGTTTGTTCAGAGTCTCGGATGGGATCCAGGATGTCACGAGGAGGTCCGGAATAGTCCGGAGAATAAGATTCATATAAGGGAAGTTGATTTCTGGGTTTCGGAAAAGTTCGGGATTTTTCGGTGGAAGACTGGAAGGTTCTAGAAGGTTCCGGAGGGGTCCACCATGGGGCCCACGACCTAGGAGGGCTAGCATGGGCCGAGGGGATGCTCCCTGGCCTAATGGGTCGGGGGCACATGCCCCCCAAGGCCCAGGCCGGCCAACCCCTAGGGTTTCCCCAAAACCCTAGGGGGGATCAACTTGGGGGGAGGAAATCTCTCTCCCCCCACTTGGCCGCCGCCCCCCTAACCCTAGATGGGAAAGGGGGCCACCCCAGCCGACCTGGCCCCCTATATAAAGAGGGGAGGGGTGGCCGCCACCATCCCCATCATTGTCCCCTCCTCTGGCCGCCTCTCTCCTCCACCATACGCTGCTCTGGCTTAGGCGAAGCCCTGTAGTTTTTCTTCCTCCACCACCACCACCGCGCCGTCGTGCTGCTGGAACTTGGAGGAGATCTACCACACCTCCGCTGCCCGCTGGAACGGGGAGAGGAAGGGCTTCATCGACACCGTACGCGCGACCGAGTACGGAAGTGTTGCCGGATTGCAGCACCGGGGACGATCGTCTACACCAACAACGAGATTAATCTCGTAAGCTTGGGAATCTTTGAGGGTTAGTCTCATCTCCATCTCGTTGCTTCGATCTTGTAGATTAGATCTTGGGTGTTCCATAGATTAGATCTTGGATTTATTCGTCTTTGCGGTAGGAATTTTTTTGTTTTCTATGCAACGAACCCCTTCAATTTGTTCACCCAACATGCTATTTCTTTATGGAGAGACACCTCTAGTGAACTGTGGACCCCGGTCCTATTTCCTTTACTGATAAATTCAAATGTAATCCTGTTCTGTTTACTTTATGCAAACATTTCCTTTCATTCGATGCGTCTAATCCTTTGTGTTCAGCAAACCGGTGAGATTGACAACCTCACTATAAGTTGGGCCAAATTACTTTGTTTGTGTTGTGTGCAGGTTCCACGTTGTTACTGACGCCGGTAGTGCGCCCTGCCACTAGTCAGCCAACAACACCTTCAGAAGTCACGTCTTTCTCCTACTGGTCGATTAAACCTTGGTTTCGTACTGAGGGAAAACTTGCTGCTGTGCTCATCACACCTTCCTCTTGAGGTTCCCCAATAGTGTGTCTGCATATGACGAGCACACGCCATCGAGCTGTTTTCTGGCGCCGTTACCGGGGAGAAAGATGATTTCTGCAAGGGGGTCTCTCATCTCCAATCTCTTTACTTTCTTATAGTTTGCTTAGTTTACTTTACTTTATTTTGTTTGTTTTCATTATATCAAAATCACAAAAAAATAGTTTACTTTTGTAGTTGTAATTATATCTAAAACACAAAAAATTAGTTTCTTACATAGTTGTTATTTCGTTTCTAGCTCATTATGTGGATTCCTAAGTACGATCTGAAGGACCTATTGAAAGTGCATAGAGCCCCCATGTGTGGTTTTGGTAATTAATGACAATCCCTATGGACTAATGTTTGCATTGAGTCATATGTGTAGGAGTTGTCCATAGGCAATGCTTGAACCATGAGTTGGCTTCAAGGTTGCAATACAAAGAAATGAGGTGCAAATTCAAGATGAGTCAACTCGAAGAGCTCACATGCTTGAAGCTTGCCATTCATATGTGTTCATGGATATGTGAAATTGTACCGAAGAAGAAGCTCATCCATAGTGGAGTATGGGGGAGCAATCCGCAAGACCTCATCTTCATCAAGCAAACACAGTCAAGAACGGCGTTTCATCTTGTTGCGGTCAAGATCGTCATCATCGAGCTCAAGTGGAATGTGCAAGGTTAAGATTTTATCTTTATAGGGTTTATTTCTTACCGGTCGCGTGGTTTAGTTGGGAGACCGAGTTATAGGTTAGTTGCCGCACTATCAAGGGGCTCTCGAGTGAGTAACTTGATCGTATCGTTTGGAGAGAGTTCAAACCTTTGCATCCTTGCATCATCTTTCTTGGTTGTTATTTGTATCTTATCCATATGGTGTTTTAGATCTTGTATTTATTCTCATGACAATCTCTAGTTCATTGAAAACGGAATTCACATGAAATACTTGTTGTGTTTTCGATATTGGAGTTTTTCCCGGATCTTCATTTTGAGAGGTTTCACCTCTAAATGCATGAAAAAATCTTCCCCAATTATTCTTGATATTTTCACTCTTTGTGGGTAGCTCTTTTCATCCTATTTACAACTAAATTGGTTTCACCTAAATCCGAGTTTTCTAACGCAAGTTGTTGCAATTTCCTTATTGGAGGTGTTACCGGTTTAGCTCTTATAGATAGGTTCTTTCCCCTTTTGATCTTATACTCCGTGGTTGGACTATGATGTTTCCCTGCATGATCTTGTAAAGTTTTTTGTTGTGATTCCAACGAGCCCAAGATCATCAAATTCGAAGTCCCGATGTGAAAATGACGATGTTTTTGATGTGTGGTGTGCTGCCGGCCGGCCGTACAATGTTTTATCCAAGGGTTCTATTGTTTACTTTACACACATTGCTTAATGCGATAGTCTGTTGCTTGCAACTTTATATTGGAAGGGGTGCAGACGCTAACCTGAAGGTGGATTATTAGTCATAGACACAGTTAGATTACGGTCTAAGTATTATGTTGTAATGCCCAATACCAAATATCATAGTAATCATCTTGTCATGTATGGTCGATATTCTGTCAATTGCCCAGCTGTAATTTGTTCATCCAACATGCTATTTCTTTATGGAGAGACACCTCTAGTGAACTATGGACCCCGATCCTATTTCCTTTATTGATAAATTTAACTGCAATCCTGTTTTGTTTACTTTCTGCAAACATCTCCTTCCATTCGATACGTCTAATCCTTTGTGTTCAGCAAACCGGTGAGATTGACAACCTCACTGTAAGTTGGGGCAAAGTACTTTGGTTGTGTTGTGTGCAGGTTCACGTTGTTGCTGACGCCGGTAGTGCACCCTGCCACTAGTCAGCCAACAACACCTTCAGAAGTCATGCCTTTCTCCTACTGGTCGATTAAACATTGGTTTCGTACTGAGGAAAAAACTTGTTGTTGTGCTCATCACACCTTCCTCTTGGGGTTCCCCAACAACGTGTCTGCATATGACAAGCACACACCATCAAAGGGCGCCTTCACGTCCTTCGTCACCGTCCTCTTGGGATCTTTCGGCTCCATGGCTGCTAGGGCTGAGTGTGTGGCGGCAGCGGCGAGGTTTGTGTGGGAAAGAGCAGCGACGAGCGAAAGAAATGAAAGCGGCGACGGGATAATTGAAAGAGGGAAATGACAATTGTGAGTCTATGAACCGGCATTGTGTCAATGATAGGGCGGGCCCGCCACTCGCCACACCGCCCCGCGTTGCGTTCGGCGCGCCCGTAACGACTCATGTGTAACAGAAACAACCACAGGCCATCGGACACCGTATTGGATCGTGCCGAGCCAAAACGGCCTTTGGAATGCACGACTAGACTCGGTCTAGTGTCCGGCGCACCCCAAAGACTCTTACAAGATGCTTTGAGGGACGCGAGTGGAGATGATTTAAGACGCTCATCCCAATGTGATCATATGAATGTGTCCGTTTGTAAAGATTTTCAGAAATCTCCTCAGGTTGTACATACCGAGTTTTGAGATCAATGTGACACAGATCAATTCATTCAATCAGATTACAGCTCGTTTTTACTCTTGACATATTTGAGCGGTGCCCATCCGACGAGGAAACATCAGAGCTCCGCTGAAAACAGAAGAAAACTACTAGTATCGTGTTTCCTTTCCATATTTAATCCACGATCCAAACTAATGCAACAGATACAGCAGCAAACCAAAAGCTCCAACCAAAGCACGTTCCTACAGAATTCGAAACCCAAATGCACAAACAGTAACCAGAACGAATGAAGTCAAGATCAGCACGCGCACGGCGCACATACACAAACTTCAACTTCGACCACATATACACGTGGTGCTACGACATGGCGACGGCGTCGACATCCCCATTCACCTCCGCCTCCGCGAGGCTCCCCTCGTTGCCGCTCTTCTCTTCCACGACGTCCGCGGCAAGCCGGCCTTCCCCAAGCACGATGTCGAGAATTCTGAGCATCTCCTCGGGCGCGACGAGCTGCGGGAAGTGGCCGACGGAGTCGATGGTCTCCAGGGCGGCGCTGGCGCAACGCTTCATGCGGCCCTGCATGTAGCGGCCGACGGAGGGCGGCGCGGCGAAGTCCCCGGACACGTGCACCATGGTGCACGGCACGACCACGCGGTCCAGCACCTCCCGCTGGTCGCCCAGGAAGAGCATGCGCGCCAGGCCGTGCGCCACGCGCGGGTCCATGGCGAAGAAGCTCCGCGCCAGCGGCTCCACGGCCGACGGGTCGGTGGTGCCGACGGCGAGCGCGACGAAGCCCTTCGCCCAGGAGTGGAAGTCCGACAAGATGTTCTTTAGCATCTCGTCGATGTCCGACTTGTCGAACCCGCCCTCGTAGTCCTCCGAGTTCATGTACCTGAATATTCATAGGGTCTTTCAATCAGATTGCGAAAAATTGTATTGCGTGATTTTTATGATGCTTAAGTCCCGCTCGGCGGTGAACACACGTTTGGATTGCTGATCTAGATTCTAACGTCCTTGTCAAGATAAATCCGACAACGAAAACAGATGACGATTCCGACAACAGGCATTTGAACATTTCAAGAAATTCAAACGCCGCATTTGTTTTTGGACATTTCAAAACTTCAAACGCGGCATTTGGTTTTGGACATTTTCAGAACTAATCGTAAGTGTTCATTTTTTCCTGTGCTGGTTCTCCATTCATATCTATATACCTAATAATAAAGGGAGAAGCGTTTCCGTGGTTTCGTCCGTCGGTTTGCGCTCTCGTCCATCCGATTATGCGCTTTCGTCCGTTCTGGTTGTTGGTTTTGTCCATCTCAGACCTTGAGTTCATCACGTCGCACGTCTGCCCTCTAAACGGCAGTACATAGCCTGACCGAGCCCGAGGATGGTTCTTTCAGTTCAGTTCCCATCGAACACGATTTGGTCTACAACCGACAAAATCCGCCAATATATAGTCCTTCTCCGTGCGTGATTCCCATGGAAGCTGTAGAAAAATTCATACCAAGTCGATCATACGAGTTTGCCGGAGTTGCCCAAAATTGAACTTTCCGACATCAACGGATATCTGGAATTGTCATATGCCTCCTTCATGATTCACGCAGGCGATCATGGCCCAACCCAGCAGCCAATCGATGCGCCGAGTCCGGCGGTCTCGCCGGTCGTTCTCGATCGATGGAACTTGGAAGTCGGTCGGCACGACGCTACTGCTAGGATCGATCTCAAATGGCAAGAATCGGGCGGCCATGTCTGACTTTGTAAGCGCTGGTTGTCAGGACAACGTCTACAGCACAGAGCACACACACGGGATGGCGGCGGCGCAGAGTTACTCTCGCATTGGGCTGGGCAGTCCGCAGGATTGCAGTGAGGTGGGCGGCTGTGCAGATTATTATCGGTCTCATTCATGGCCTCTGAAGTCTGAACAATCTGATCGTTGGCAACGACCTCACAGTCGCAAGTGGGGGACGTATATTTGCAACACCAGCGGTCCTCGGTCAGATCGAGCACGATTCTGTGGCCGGCGACCCGCTCGATCCGTCTCCGGCGATTGCCTCCACTAGATCGAGCATAGCGAGGCTGATTCAATGATTCAGTGTGCGCGCCGGGACTAGCCAATGCAGCGGACGAATCGGCACGCCGAGGAAGGCGCGACGCGAATACGTGGCCAGTGCCCTCCGCAGATGGCGTCCGGGCGGCCAGTGTCAGTGTCACCACACTTGACGGCCAACGTGCGAGACCACTACCGCATCCGGAAGAAGCTAGGGCAGGAGCACTTTAAGCACCATGTACATGTGCGTGGCCAAGGAGTCGCGTACGTGCAAGTTTGTCCTGATAAACTCGCCCAGCGTAAGCTGCTGTGATGCAGTACGAGGACGCTTGACGCAAGATCCACATATGTGTATAGGGCTACAAAAAAAGTTATTAAGCTCTTCTTGTGTAATACCTCCCGGATGTGTACATTGACTCATTGAGTCATAAAGTTTGATTACGGCTTGAGATGTTTTTCGCCGAGTTAAAGGGCAAAAGCTAACTACCTTGGGTTTTAAATTTACTTGATAGAATTCTTATTTCAGAGCATTGCAAGATACTTTACGTATATATGTCTTGAAGTTCCATGAATATTTTAGGATAGGTTCTTGCCCTGGCTTCTAACAATTTATTGTCCTCGAAGTAATGTATTGTTGTAAGAATGTTCCTAACTTTAAGGTGACAAACAAGTTGACAATAATCATGTTGATTGAAATATAGATGTGGTGCTACGGCTGGAAAAGTGAAATCCGAGGAACACTCAAGGAGGAACTATTGTTGAAGGAAGATGATTTTATGTATTTATAGATTTTGTTTTTCCCCGATGCAACGCACGGGCATATATTTCCTAGTTTGGACTGAAGTGGATTGTGGGTTGAGTTTTTTTCAACCTTGAGATAAGGGAGAAGCCGCCAACACCGTCAACGTCAAATATTGGTTGATCAATGCGGCCAATATAGAAGTCATCCTTCTCATGCTTGTCTAGTGGATGTTTGGAACAAGAGGAACAATAGAGATATGTTTGGCAGCGGCTAAGCACTTGGGTATAGGATCTTGGGAGTTTTGTGAGGCGTCCTTGGCATATTTAGTGTTGTAACAAACATTTCTCTTCCAGTTCAAAGAAACGAAATTTATATCCCCCATTTCAAAGTTAAACTAAGTGTTCATTCTTTTCGGCACCTATTTTTATGTGTGGCAATTGAACATGCTCATGAACCAAAAATGGTAGGACCATGAAACAAATCAATGAAATGATTCTACTTCACTTGGTTAGGAAAGTGGATGTGCAACTCAACTATCCGGGTTCAAGTCCTCAGAAACGCAGATTTGGGTTCTTAGTTAGATAAGTTCCAAACACAATCAAGAAAAGATGAAAAATACATATTACCATCTATAAAACCGTAACACATAAGGAATCTAGTACTATATTTTTTGACAATCTCCTTAAAAAAATCAAACATCTGTAGAAAGTACTAAAATAACCATTCCATCAAAGTACACCATATATTTTTGAGTGAATTCCACTATTTACCCTGTAGTTATGTATTTGTGACTCATATTACCCCATTTTCTAGAACTTCTACCAAAATATCCCATTCATGAGACATTCAACACTTTTTAGCTCAAATTTAGCATTTTACTTGTTACTGTTAGATAGGATAGACATGATACATCGATGTCGAGCGACAAAATATGTAAATATCGGAGGGCCTCATGGACGATTATGTCCAAAAAAAAAATCCATATAGTGCATTGACTCCATTCCTCACTATCATCTTAATATTTCTGGACCCCGGTCATCACTTAAACACCATGTCCAATAGACACACATCAAGAAACAAGCATCAAAAGATTTTAAAATGAGGTATCTACACGTATTATCACTTGGCAGGGTAATTAGTGTCACAAATGCATAACTAGAGGGTATAACTAGGAATTCACTCTTACCTTTTTACACTGCATAATCAATTTTCTTGCTAAGATGCATAATTAGTTTGTTAAGTAAACAAAGAAAAAGCTCGCCATAAAAATCCATCGCGCATCATCTATGAGAGAGTGTTCCTACATACCAAATGATAATTAATCTCAGAACTATTTGATACCAAGGAACTTTAAGTAGTTTGAAATGCTTCAAATTAATTAATTCAAAACAAAAACCGCATTTAACAATCACTATGTGTAGTGCGGCTTTTATATGATATAAATTTTTGTTTGAACCAAGAAAGGGAACATCTTGGAAGCTTTTAATTAGTCTGATATATTCTGATGTCAACCAAACCAGAGTCTTCATTTGGCAGTCGAAGGAAATAACCCTGAACTTCTTTCCTATTTTTGCTCCACTCTGTAGAAGAAATTGACCGAACAAGCCGGCAGTACCACACGAGTGGAGATATGCATGGAGAAGGATGGCCGTGTACGAACCTTGGGGAAGCGCCGACGAGCACTAGATGGGTGAATAGGTCGGGCCGCCTGACGGACGCAATGCACCCGACCATGCCGGCCATGGAGTGTCCAACATACACCGCGCCTTTCAGATTAACCTCGTCCATGAGCGCCACCAGCTCGTCGGCGAACCTGGAGAACGTGTAGCCCTCTTCCTCCTCGTCCTTGGGGGCGGCGGCGCTGGAGAAGTCCCAGTCAAAGAGGAGCACCTGCACACCGTAATTAGTACATCCTTCATGCAAGTACTATATCTGTCAAGGACTCAAGGTAGATATGCATGTCAGAGTACGTACCTTGTTGCTCTTTGACAGGTGAGGCAGCACCTTGTCCCAGATGGCTTGGCTCGCTCCATAGCCATGGGACAGAACCAAGGTCCTCTCCCCACACCCAACGATTCTTGGATTCAGGTACATGGCTTCTTTGTTCTCTAGACGTTTGAGAGAGAGAGAGAGAGAGAGAGAGAGAGAGAGAGAGAGAGAGAGAGAGAGAGGGGTCCCTCTTGAATCTTGATCTATAGGCCGTATTTATAGAGGCAATAAGGATTTTTGTCATCGATCCACTTCTTTGTATGTACTCAGTAGACTTTCGTACCGAAAATTGTCGAATAGTACAGAAATGAGATATGTATACATCATATGTGATGGACATGGGAGTCAATTGCTACGAGATAACTATAATATAGTAGCTCACGAAAATATTTATAATTTATAAAAATTGGAGTGGGATTTTTTCTACTGTTTCTCCGAATAAGTATAAATCTATATATAACTGTAAATTTCATTGAAACTTGTGGTTACCAAAAATTCACATACATGGCTGATAGTTAAGTATGTGGGTTGCCAAAGTTGCCTCAAACAGGGGAAATTTTGAAAGGGACGTCTGCTGCGTTGCCCAAGATATATTGTTCTATGCTAAACGGATTGTAATTCTCAAGTGGCGATCATTGTCGCTTATTATATCCGGTGATTGCTTACAGATAGGAATCGTGAGGCTAATTAATAATGTAATTTTCAGGTCCTTGCGGCATTACGTGTTTAAGAGAATAAGGAAGATAAGCCTAAATATATGGAGCCAACACAAGATAAAACGTGTACAACTGTATAATTAGCAATTAAGAGGCACACATCTGGAGCAGCCGTCGCCCGTCGCAGTGGAACGAGGTGGTGTCCGTCCACACCTGCGCACCGGCCGTAACAAGTGGTGGTGGCGATCATGAGATATAATCCATGTCGACGGTGTTTTTTTTTTCCGAAATATGTATCGCACACGATTTCTGTTCTACAAGCATAAGCGAAGATATCTCATGTCACACACGTTTCCGTTTCTGTAACCGCGAGCACGAAAAACGACATTGCTTTTTCGAACCGTGTAAGATAGTTGCATTTATCGTTCATCATGCATGTAGACGGTTTCTCAAACCATGTGCACGGCCCATTTTAAGAAGCCATCTGCAAAGCCTAGCTTCGAGTACAAAGGAGCTGAGACCAATTGCGTCTCTATCTTTTCCTTCATATCAGCATAATAATCTTGTTTCAAAACGAAGAATGTCATGCCTTTGTAGTACTATTTTTGTACGACTTTTTCCATATGAAACGAGTTGGTCGTAGAGTCGTAAATGCGTGATCGAAGAAACCGGGGATTATATTTGTTCTGTCCCTGTCGCTTGTGCCAGAGAGTATCATGGAAAAGTGCTAGTTTGTCGTGTGGCTGGGTAGGCGTCGACTGCACGAGTCCAAGGTTACATACACAAATACACAACGCATTTGCAATTAGAGAAGAATCAATCTGGTCACATGATTATTGATCGCCTATACTCTGGCGTAACAGCCTCAGCCAACAAACTCTCTTGCATACAAGCAGTTGAGGACTGTGGACTCTAATTAAGACCACACAAGAACAAATTAATGGAGTAATCATCGATCGGGCCATACATCAAAACATCTATCTATTACTGGTTTCTGCGAAGCAGCAGGATGCATGTTACTCTCTCTTGTGGTCGAGATCTGTGCTCAGATTAATTAGGACAACAAATTATGTGCTTTGGAAGGGCCACGTCGATTTGCTTGATTAAGTATTAGCCTGCTGGTTGTTGGACAAACAACCAATCATGTATCAAAGAGTGTTTACAAAAATCGCGTCTAAGAGGAAACACTGGTTACTTGGTCACTTGACCCAGATTCCAGGAATTCTTAGTCTTAGTAACAAGCCGGTGACCGTCCTACCAATCGACCGGTCTCCCGGCAGCCCTTCAAGTATAAACTATAATCCTTGTCCTCCCCATTCTAATGGCCTAGAGCATCTCCACCAGCGCGCCTCAAATAGACGCTGGCAGGGGCGCCGGCACCTCCATTTGGGGAACGCCGGCACATCATCCTCCATTTAGGGGAGCTGCTCCCACACCGGTGCCCCAAAATAGGCGGCCTCGATAGATAATTTAAATTTGAAATCTCAAACACAACCATAGAAATTCGAATAAGTCTACGAATATGAAGTTTAGGTCAACACACGGCCACCAAATACGAATAGGTTTTGGAATAAGAAGTTTGGGCCAACACACGGCCACCAGATCGCCGTTTCCGGCCAAAAAAGGGCTTTCCAAGCCAGATGATCACATGATCACACGAAGGAGGTCACGGGCGGCGCAACCTCGACGACTTCCTCATCGGCGGCCGGCGGCAGCTCCGTCGCTACAACAGGATCCACGGTCGCCGGGGGAGGCATGAATGTCGACGGTGCTGGGGGAGGCAAGAACGCGGACGGTGCCGGGGGAGACATGAACACGGACGGTGCCGGGGTAGACATGGATGGTGGCGGGGGAGACCCTGACGCAGCTCGCGCCACCATCACCTCTTGGCCGATGCGCTCGCGGTACATCTCGTGCCACGCCCGCGCCAAGGGGTCCATCTTCTCCATGTCGGCCATCAAGATTTTCGATTCTTGAGACATTTTGGCCAACGATAGTTGCGTCACTTCGTTGTTGGCCTTCATGGCAGCGGCGTGAGCTTCCATCTTCGCCGCCTCCACCCTCTCCCTCTCCAACTCGATCTTGGCGTCTTGCTTGTCGAGGATGGCCTTCCACACGACGGCGGCTCTATCGGCAGCTTCCTTGTTCTACACCGAGAACGAGGTGATCATCTTCTCGATGGAGGCGTCCATGGCTGCCAATACCGGCGCCGCATTCCTGTCGGCCTTGGCCTTCTTGTTGCCAATGGGTCCCCGGTGGAGGCGCCGGCTGGATCGATCGGCCCATCTTCCCCGTCCTTGAAGAGAGTGTGGAGGAGGTCGTCCCGTTTCTTGCAACCTTGGAGCTTGTTGTAGCAATGCATAAAGGGAAAGTCTTTGTCCTCGTGTTGGTTCTTGTACATTTCGAGGACTTTGAGCATCTAATAATATATGATGCAAATCAATGAAAAACATTGAAGATCATCAATTCATATGCAACAAGTTGGATCATCAATTCATATGCAACAATATTGATCATCAATTCATATGCAAAAATATTGATCATAAATTCATATGCAAGAACATTGATCACCAATTCATATGCAAATAAGATAGGCGTAGATCATAACCAATCCACCGTCATCGTGCCGCTCTCCTTCCGTGCCTTGATCTTCTCATAATAGCCGTGGAACTTGCTACACGCCCCCTTGATCAAGTTCCAATGGTGAGAGAGGGCGCCCTCGTTCCGGTTCATCTCTATGGTGGCGTAATCACCATAGTTCTTCTTCTCGTTGAAATAATCAAGGATGCGCTTGTAATACTTGCCCCCCCCCCCCCGGTTTGGTTTGTGCTGGTGATGGGGCAAAACCTCACTTGCTTCCACGCCTCGATGAGGCATTCATCCTCCAAGGACCTCCACCCCGGACCACAAGTGCCGTCGGAACGCTTGCGCGTCCTCCTCACGCTCGTACCGGTCTCGACGTCGATCAGCTCCTCCTGGACTTCCTCCTCACCTTTGTCCTCGTCGGCCTCTTCTTCATAGTCGTCGACCGGGGGTTCATAGGCATGGCCGCGTATGATGCCGTTCAGGATCTCCTCCTCGCCGACAAACTAGGCATAAAGTTACAAACTTTTAGCCGCCTCCGGTGTCTACGATGCACACAACACATAGAAAGAAAGGAAACGAACCTCGTCCTGGCCCATGGACCCGCTGGACCCACTGCCGAACACCTGCTGGGTGCGCCTGCCGTCGTCGGGGAAGAGGTCGCGGGGAAGGCCGGTGACGTCCGTCACGCGGCCCTGGGTGCGGCGCAGGTCAGGCGAATCGTTTAGGTCGGGGAAGCGGAAGGCGCCGCTGCCCCGAGCCGTTGAATCCAGCGAGAACGGGGCGTTGTTGTCGACGGTCATGTCACTGTCCCCGAACTCAGGGGAGTAGCGGGCGCGGCCGTCCATCTGCGACAACCGCATCTGCGAGATCGACGGCGCGTCAGCGGTGTACCCCGCGTAGTAACCGGACGATGACGGGGAGCTCGAGATGTTGTTCAGGCCGCCGCCCATGCTCAGGCACGCTTCCGCAGAGGCCACCGCTTTCGCTGCGTCGAGGGCGGCGATGCGGCACCTCCTGCGGTCGGCCGTGACGAAGGCGCGGCGTTCCATCTCCGTCTCCCAGTCCTCCTGCGACATGGACGCTGAAAGAACATCTCTCATAATATGTTTTGTGTGTTTGATGTCAATGTATGTGATACACTAATGTTTGTCTAAGTGGTACAGGGATTATATAGATACATATATTCATGTGTGATGGATGTGGTGAGACATGTCAAAAAGAAGCTCTAACAGGATCACCAGGCCGGATAATCCGGGCCGGATATTTCCAGTATATCCGGCCCCCATTTTTCGGCTAAGGACTTGAGGGATTGTGGCTCAGTATACCCCTGGACTGGGGCCGGACTTTTGCCCGGATATTTGCCCGGATTTGTCCCAGGGCCGGATTATCCGGGCCGGATATTTCCAGAATATCCGGCCCCCTCGAAATCGGCTAAGGACCAGAAGAAAAGCAGCTCTGGACAGGGGCCGGACATTTGGCCGGATTTTTACCTGGTTTTGTCCCTGTGGCCGGATTTTCCGGGGGCGGATTATCCGGCTCTTACTTAGGCCGGATTATCCGCCCCCCCCCCCCCGAAAGCCCCAACGGCTGGATTTGGAGAGGGGTATTTATACCCCCCTTCTTCTACCTTGCTCCTTTGCTCAATCATTGCACCAAAAATCTGCCAAGCTTCACCTCCATTAGAGCCACCTCAAGAACACAAGATTTGCAAGATCTCCTTCCTCCCCCAACCAAAGCTCTTGATCTTTGGAGATTCGAAGGAGAAGACACCGATCTACATCCTCACCGAAGCGATTTACATTTCCCCCTCATTTGTTTGAGGGCCCCCTTGCTAGTGTTCCTCTTTGGATCCCTAGTTGATTTGTGTTGATGTATTGTTGTTGATTGTTGTGTTGTTACAGATTTGGGAGCCTCCAATTCGGTTGTGGATGTGTGCCCCAAGAACTTTGTAAAGGCCCGGTTTCCGCCTCGAGGAAATCCCTTAGTGGAAGTGGGCTAGGCCTTCGTGGCGTTGCTCACAGGAGATCTGAGTGAAGCCTTCGTGGCTGTTGGTTTGGCTTGCGTAGCAACCACACTCCTCCAAACGTAGACGTGCCTTCTTGCAAAGGAAGGGAACTACGGGAATCATCTCCGTGTCATCGCGTGCTCCACTCTCGGTTACCTCTATCCTATTCTATCTCCTATATATTGCGTAGCTATATCTTGCTTAGTTGATAACCTTGTCATATAGGCAAATTCACTTAGTTGCATATCTAGAGAATTTACCTTTGTGTCTAGCCTAAATTGAAAAAGAACTAAAAATTGGTTAGCACCTATTCACCCCCCCTCTAGGTGCGGCATACGATCCTTTCAATTGGTATCAGAGCATCGGCTCTTATTTCGGGCTTAACCGCCTAAGAGTATGCCGGACGATGGGCCTGCGGAAGGGGCCGCTAAGATGGTCTCCATGGATGACTTCAATTCGTTGAGGTCCTCCATGGAAGCTCAAATGGAAGGCATGAGAAAAATGATTTCCGAGCTTTTGGCTCCGGTCCCTCCCATGGCTCCCGCCGTAGAGGTAAAGGACACGGGTGTGTTAGAAGAGGGAGGTGCTTCGGCATTACCCTCATCTACCAAACCCGTGGATGGTGATAACTCAACCAGTGGAAGTGTGAGCTACAATCGAGTGGCTCCGTCTTTCCTATCTCCCGATATCCCGGTTCCCCATCCTCATGTAAACATTAGGGGTGACCCACCTAAGTTCAATGTTAAAGATTTTGATACATGGCAATTTGAGTTTCGCTCACATGTTTGCAGTGCCTCCAATGAACTTTGGAGAATCATCGTGGAAGGCTTCAAGCCATACAACCCCAACTAGTTGACTAGAAGAGAAGCGGTTGATAGTCAACTCAATAACACCGCATTGCACATGATCCAAACTAGTGTGGGGACAAAGGAATTGTCTCGTGTTCGGAACTACACCACCGCCAAGGAAGCTTGGGATGGTTTGGCCGCTAGTTGCATTGGAAGTGAAAGCACGAGAAGAAACAAGTACAATTCTCTTCGGAATAAAGCCGAAGGATTCATGAGGCTACCGGATGAAGATCATGAAGACATGTATGCAAGACTCATCACCATTGCCGATGCTTTCCGGAATGTGGGTGCCACCCACATCAATGACTCTTGGATCAAGGATAAGTACATTGATTGCATGATGCCGTTTGAACCCATTGATGTCAAGACTCTTGTTGGGAGAGAATGCTATTCCTCTCTCACGTCTCAACAAGCCGTGCACGAGATGCAAGCCCTCAAGGTGCTCGAGCAAAACTCCCATGATTCTCGCAATCGTGCCATTGGTATGTCAAAAGGGAACAATCTTGCCTTGATGGTCAACCCCGTAGAAGAAGTGCACCCTCAAGAACAATATAGGGCATCTTGGAGTATGCCCTATCCGGAAGACTTGAAATGCCACTATCATGATCACATGGCATTCCATGCAAAGACCTTTTGGGTTGATCCTTCCAAGGCCAAGGAAGACAGCATCAAGAGAAACAACAAAAGTGGTTTCACTAGCTTTGGTCCAAAAACAAGAACATGCTACAACTGTGGTGAACCTCGCCATTTCATCGCCGAATGCCCCTATGAGAATAGGGAGGATCATAATGGAAGGCTCATTCCCAAAGACAAGAGCAAAGACTCAAAGGGCAAATATTCAAAAGCCCCTGATACGTCTCCGACGTATCGATAATTTCTTATGTTCCATGCCACATTATTGATGTTATCTACATGTTTTATGCACACTTTATGTCATATTCGTGCATTTTCTGGAACTAACCTATTAACAAGATGCCGAAGTGCCAGTTCCTGTTTTCTGCTGTTTTTGGTTTCAGAAATCCTAGTAACGAAATATTCTCGGAATCGGACAAAATCAACGCCCAGGTTCCTATTTTCACCGGAAGCATCCAGAACACCCGAGAGCCACCAGGGAGGGGGCACAGGCCCACCAAACCACATGGCGGCGCGGCCAGGGGGGGCCCGCGCCACCCTATGGTGTGGGCACCCCTTAAGCCCTCCTGCGCCGCCTCTTCGCCTATTTAAAGCCTCCGTCGCGAAAACCCTGAGGCGTTCGACGAAACCCACAGAAACCTTCCAGAGCCGCCGCCATCGCGAGGCCAAGATCTGGGGGACAGGAGTCTCTGTTCCGGCACGCTGCCGGAGCGGGGAAGTGCCCCCGGAAGGCTTCTCCATCGACACCGCTGCCATCTCCACCGCCATCTTCATCACCGCTGCTGCTCCCATGAGGAGGGAGTAGTTCTCCATCGAGGCTCGGGGCTGTACCGGTAGCTATGTGGTTCATCTCTCTTCCATGTACCTCAATACAATAATCTCATGAGCTGCTTTACATGATTGAGATTCATATGAGTTTTGTATCACTACTATCTATGTGCTACTCTAGCAAAGTTATTAAAGTAGTCCTATTCCTCCTGCACGTGTGTAAAGGTGACAGTGTGTGCACCGTGTTAGTACTTGGTTTATGCTATGATCATGATCTCTTGTAGATTGAGAAGTTAACTATTGCTATGATAATATTGATGTGATCTATTCCTCCTACATATGCATGAAGGTGACAGTGTGCATGCTATGTTAGTACTTGGTTTAATCTGTTGATCTATCTTACACTACAAGGTTACTAAAATATGAACAGTAATTGTGGAGCTTGTTAACTCCGGCATTGAGGGTTCGTGTAATCCTACGCAATGTGTTCATCATCCAACAAGAGTGTAGGCATTTATCTATTCTATTATGTGATCAATGTTGAGAGTGTCCACTAGTGAAAGTGTAATCCCTAGGCCTTGTTCCTAAATACTGCTATCGCTGCTTGTTTACTGTTTTACTGTGTTACTACTGCTGCAATACTACCACCATCAACTACACGCCAGCAAGCTATTTTCTGGCACCGTTGCTACTGCTCATATATATTCATACCACCTGTATTTCACTATCTCTTCGCCGAACTAGTGCACCTATTAGGTGTGTTGGGGACACAAGAGACTTCTTGCTTTGTGGTTGCAGGGTTGCATGAGAGGGATATCTTTGACCTCTTCCTCCCTGAGTTCGATAAACCTTGGGTGATCCACTTAAGGGAAAACTTGCTGCTGTTCTACAAACCTCTGCTCTTGGAGGCCCAACACTATCTACAGGAAAGGAGGGGGAACGTAGACATCAAGCACTTTTCTGGCGCCGTTGCCGGGGAGGAAAGGTAAAAGGTACTCACACTCCGTATCTCGGCTACTAAGCTATTTTCCGGCGTTGTAAGTACTCGAAGCTATTTCCTTTAGATCCTGCAATTGCAACTTTTTGTTTCTTGTTTACACTAGTTTGGCATAATGGACAACAATGAGCTTTTTACTCTATTTCCTGATTTTAGACATGGATGGTTTGATCCGAAAATTAAAAAACCCATGGAACATATTAATATGAACACTTTGAACACCATTGTTGCTAATGATATGGAAAATTCTAAGCTTGGGGAAGCTGGTTTTGATGAGCATGATCTTTTTAGTCCCGCAAGCATTGAGGAGAAAATTTACTTTGATGATACTCTACCTCCTATTTATGATGATTATAATGATAGTAGTCTTTTGGTACCACCTGTTATGGAGGATAAATTTGACTATGATTACAATATACCTCCTATATATGATAGCTACTTTGTTGAATTTGCTCCCACTACAACTAATAAAATTGATTATGCTTATGTTGGGAGTAGTAATAGTTTTATGCATGAGACTCATGATAAGAATGCTTTATGTGATGGTTATATTGTTGAGTTTGCTCATGATACTACTGAAAGTTATTATGAGAGAGGAAAATATGGTTGTAGAAATTTTCATGTTACTAAAACACCTCTCTATGTGCTGAAATTTGTGAAGCTATACTTGTTTTATCTTCCTATGCTTGTTACTTTGCTTTTCATGAACTTGTTTATTTACAAGATTCCTATGCATAGGAAGCATGTTAGACTTAAATGTGTTTTGAATTTGCCTCTTGATGCTCTCTTTTGCTTCAAATATTATTTCTTGCGAGTGCATCATTAAAACTGCTGAGCCCATCTTAATGGCTATAAAGAAAGAACTTCTTGGGAGATAACCCATGTGTTATTTTGCTACAGTACTTTGTTTTATATTTGTGTCTTGGAAGTTGTTTACTACTGTAGCAACCTCTCCTTATCTTAGTTTTGTGTTTTGTTGTGCCAAGTAAAGTCTTTGATAGTAAAGTCAATACTAGATTTGGATTACTGCGCAGAAACTGTTTTCTTTGCTGTCACGGATCTGGGAAAAATTCTCTGTAGGTAACTCAGAAAATTATGCCAATTTACGTGAGTGATCCTCAGATATGTACGCAACTTTCATTCAATTTGAGCATTTTCATCTGAGCAAGTCTGGTGCCATTTTAAAATTCGTCTTTACGGACTGTTCTGTTTTGACAGATTCTGCCTTTTATTTCGCATTGCTTCTTTCGCTGTGTTGGGTGGATTTCTTTGTTCCATTACCTTCCAGTAGTTTTGGGCAATGTCCAGAAGTGTTAAGAATGATTGTGTCACCTCTGAACATGTGAGTTTTTGATTATGCACTAACCCTCTAATGAGTTTGTTTCGAGTTTGGTGTGAAGGAAGTTTTCAAGGGTCAAGAGAGGAGGATGATATACTATGATCAAGAAGAGTGAAAGCTCTAAGCTTGGGGATGCCCCCGTGGTTCACCCCTGCATATATCAAGAAGACTCAAGCGTCTAAGCTTGGGGATGCCCAAGGCATCCCCTTCTTCATCGACAACATTATCAGGTTCCTCCCTTGAAACTATATTTTTATTCAGTCACATCTTATGTACTTTACTTGGAGGGTCTGTTTGTTTTTGTTTTTGTTTGTGTTTGAATAAATTGGATTACATTATGCTTGTGTGGGAGAGAGACACGCTCCGCTGTAGCATATGGACAAGTATGTCCTTAGTTTCTACTCATAGTATTCATGGCGAAGTTTCTTCTTCGTTAAATTGTTATATGGTTGGAATTGGAAAATGATACATGTAGTAATTGCTATAATGTCTTGGGTAATGTGATACTTGGCAATTGTTGTGCTCATGTTTAAGCTCTTGCATCATATACTTTGCACCTATTAATGAAGAAATACATAGAGCATGCTAAAATTTGGTTTGCATAATTGGTCTCTCTAAGGTCTAGATAATTTCTAGTATTGAGTTTGAACAACAAGGAAGACGGTGTAGAGTCTTATAATGTTTTCAATATGTCTTTTATGTAAGTTTTGCTGCACCGGTTCATCCTTGTGTTTGTTTCAAATAAGCCTTGCTAGCCTAAACCTTGTATCGAGAGGGAATACTTCTCATGCATCCAAAATCCTTGAGCCAACCACTATGCCATTTGTGTCCACCATACCTACCTACTACATGGTATTTTCTGCCATTCCAAGTAAATACTTCATGTGCTACCTTTAAACCTTCAAAATGCTTCTCAATTTGTGTTAATGTTTTATAGCTCATGAGGAAGTATGTGGTGTTTATCTTTCAACCTTGTCATTTACTTTTGACAGACTTTCATAATGGACTAGTGGCACATCCGCTTATCCAATAATTTTGCAAAAAGAGCTGGCAATGGGGTTCCCAGCCCCAATTAATTACAACTTGCATTAATAATTCTCTTCACATGTTTTGCTCTGATTCATCAGCAAAGCAACTTAATTTTGCAAATAGACACTCCTCCATGGTATGAGATTGATGGTAGGCACCCGAGGATTCGGTTAGCCATGGCTTGTGTAAGCAAAGGTTGGGAGGAGTGTCACCCATAAATAAACAAAAACTAAAGTACATGTGTAAACAAAAGAGAAGAGGGATGATCTACCTTGCTGGTAGAGATAACGCCCTTCATGGGAGCCGCTCTTGAAAGTCTGGTTGGCGAGGTAGTTAGAGTACCCATTACCATTCGTTGACAACAACAAACACCTCTCAAAATTTTACTTTTATGCTCTCTATATGATTTCAAAACTTAAAAAGCTCTAGCACATGATTTAATCCCTGCTTCCCTCTGCGAAGGGCCTTTCTTTTACTTTATGTTGAGTCAGTTCACCTATTTCTCTCCACCTCAAGAAGCAAACACTTGTGTGAACTGCGCATTGATTCCTACATATTTGCATATTGCACTTGTTATATTACTCTATGTTGACAATTATCCATGAGATATACATGTTACAAATTGAAAGCAACCGCTGAAACTTAATCTTCTTTTATGTTGCTTCAATGCTTTTACTATGAATTATTGCTTTATGAGTTAACTCTTATGCAAGACTTATTGATGCTTGTCTTGAAGTGCTATTCATGAAAAGTCTTTGCTTTATGATTCACTTGTTTACTCATGTCATATACATTGTTTTGATCGCTGCATTCACTACATATGCTTTACAAATAGTATGATCAAGGTTATGATGGCATGTCACTCCAGAAATTATCTGTGTTATCGTTTTACCTGCTCGGGACGAGCAGAACTAAGCTTGGGGATGCTGATACGTATCCGACGTATCGATAATTTCTTATGTTCCATGCCACATTATTGATGTTATCTACATGTTTTATGCACACTTTATGTCATATTCGTGCATTTTCTGGAACTAACCTATTAACAAGATGCCGAAGTGCCAGTTCATGTTTTCTGCTATTTTTGGTTTCAGAAATCCTAGTAACGAAATATTCTCGGAATCGGACGAAATCAACGCCCAGGTTCCTATTTTCACCGGAAGCATCCAGAACACCCGAGAGCCACCAGGGAGGGGGCACAGGCCCACCAAACCACATGGCGGCGCGGCCAGGGGGGGCCCGCGCCACCCTATGGTGTGGGCACCCCTTCAGCCCTCCTGCGCCGCCTCTTCGCCTATTTAAAGCCTCCGTCGCGAAAACCCTGAGGCGTTCGACGAAACCCACAGAAACCTTCCAGAGCTGCCGCCATCGCGAGGCCAAGATCTGGGGGACAGGAGTCTCTGTTCCGGCACGCTGCCGGAGCGGGGAAGTGCCCCCGGAAGGCTTCTCCATCGACACCGCTGCCATCTCCACCGCCATCTTCATCACCGCTGCTGCTCCCATGAGGAGGGAGTAGTTCTCCATCGAGGCTCGGGGCTGTACCGGTAGCTATGTGGTTCATCTCTCTTCCATGTACCTCAATACAATAATCTCATGAGCTGCTTTACATGATTGAGATTCATATGAGTTTTGTATCACTACTATCTATGTGCTACTCTAGCAAAGTTATTAAAGTAGTCCTATTCCTCCTGCACGTGTGTAAAGGTGACAGTGTGTGCACCGTGTTAGTACTTGGTTTATGCTATGATCATGATCTCTTGTAGATTGCGAAGTTAACTATTGCTATGATAATATTGATGTGATCTATTCCTCCTACATATGCATGAAGGTGACAGTGTGCATGCTATGTTAGTACTTGGTTTAATCTGTTGATCTATCTTACACTACAAGGTTACTAAAATATGAACAGTAATTGTGGAGCTTGTTAACTCCGGCATTGAGGGTTCGTGTAATCCTACGCAATGTGTTCATCATCCAACAAGAGTGTAGAGTATGCATTTATCTATTATGTTATGTGATCAATGTTGAGAGTGTCCACTAGTGAAAGTGTAATCCCTAGGCCTTGTTCCTAAATACTGCTATCGCTGCTTGTTTACTGTTTTACTGTGTTACTACTGCTGCAATACTACCACCATCAACTACACGCCAGCAAGCTATTTTCTGGCACCGTTGCTACTGCTCATATATATTCATACCACCTGTATTTCACTATCTCTTCACCGAACTAGTGCACCTATTAGGTGTGTTGGGGACACAAGAGACTTCTTGCTTTGTGGTTGCAGGGTTGCATGAGAGGGATATCTTTGACCTCTTCCTCCCTGAGTTCGATAAACCTTGGGTGATCCACTTAAGGGAAAACTTGCTGCTGTTCTACAAACCTCTGCTCTTGGAGGCCCAACACTGTCTACAGGAAAGGAGGGGGAACGTAGACATCAGCCCCCAACAAGAAGTTCTACAACAACAAGACCAAGAAGGGCAAGAGGCCCTCAAGAGTTGTGCTAGTGACTAGAGAAGAATATTCTTCCGATGAAGTTGAAAGTTCTAGTGATGATGAATAAAAAGAAAGCTCAAAAGAAGTGGCCGCCATTGTCACTACCAACATTCCCTCTTCATCTCTCCTTGAATCCCCCAATGAGAATTCTCATATCAAGAATGCACATTGCTTCATGGCAAGGTCCTCCTTGGACACATCTATTGTGCTATCAACTCAAGAAGAATATACCTCCGGAGATGATGATGTTGATGATGAAGAAGATGCAACTTCTAATGGATTGGTAGCTCTTGCCTGTTATCACCAGAATTTAACCAAGTCTGGAGATGGGCCGTGTTTAAATGGGCTTAGAGGATATGCACGGAAAATATTCCCGAACCGGCCTTGTACAAGAAGTTTGGGCAAGATTGCCCGTGTATCTGTAAATTATAGTAGGATACGTGTCGGTTAGAATTAAGAGATAGAGTTTAGCTCGTACACGGTTGGGTTTATTCCCAAGTTAGAAAGTCTACGGACTATAAATATGTATCTAGGGTTATTGAGAAAGGAGGACGATCACGTTCACAACAAATCAATCTAGGCGCATCGCCACCCCTTGTTTCGAGGGTTTCTCCCGGGTAAGCAACATGCTGCCTAGATCGCATCTTGCGATCTAGGCAGTATCAATTTATTCGTTATTGGTGTTGTTCGTGCTGAAGCCTTTTTGATGGCGAGCAACACCCTTATCTTAGGTGTTTTGGGGCTGACGTCGATGCTTTCACGATGTGCTTATTTAGCTACGCTGCCCCTCGATATCTAGCTGCCCTTACACCTATTTTAGGTGTAAGGGCAGCATCTTGCTTGATCTTTATTTAGTAGATCTAATCCGTTATAGTTGCTCCTTGTTCTTCAAGGATTGGTTTGATATCCGTATGGTTAGGCCTTATAAACAGGTTGAACGATCCGGTAGTGCGTAAGGTGTGGTTTATTGAGCTCTAGAGGGATTGTTCCGGGAATCAACTTCACGTTGGTTTTTAGGCCTCTTTAGGGCTGGTTTTCCATTATCTTACGTATCTGTTAGGCTCAACTACGCATAGGATGTTCCGATTATACGGTGAAAATCCTAGACTATCATAGATTAGTTTAGCTTGATATTGATAAAGCATGATCCCCATGTCCTTATAAATCTAACATGAACCATGGGGCAATCGGCTCTTTGAGCCGATCCACAGAACAACTTAAGAGCCGATCGGGGCTCGTATTTAATGTTTACGTGTTTGCCATGCGGGAAACTAGTTGAAGTAATCCATCACCTTCCTGACCAGGTATAGGTCAGGTGGCACGCCCTCGTAAGCACCAGGACGTGTGCCAGAAGGCATTGCAGGCCGTCGCCCGAGGGACCAGGGTCCACCGCAATCCTGGGAGCCTCCCGGCTCTACGGTGTTGCCCGTCGATACTCGCCGGTGGGTTTTTGACTGCAACACATTCTGGCACGCCCGGTGGGACACTCTACAGCAACCACTACGTCGACATTTGCAGCAACCATGTCAAAAGCTGCGGATGAGGTGGTGGGCGAACCAGTCACGTACGCAGATCTGCCGGAGGAACACAAGAAGAAGTACGATGAGATGAAAGCCATCTTGGAAGCCGACCTCATCGGCTCTTTCATGAAGACCCATTCACATGGCATCAGATGGAAAGGGTTTTCCCCTGAAGGTGCTCTCGATGAAGTAGACCTCTCTACCTCTTCAGAGGAACGCACCAGAGCTCTACGCCAGGAGATCAATTACATGGTGGCTCATTCTCTACACCGCCATTCTGAGAGTCTGGTGAACGCTTTCGAGCGCGTTGCGGTCCGAGTGGTGCAGGAGATCATGAGCATTAGTACTCTCCGTCCGGACCTACCCTGGGAACTCACCAGGGAGAAATACTGCTCCAGATTAGACCGCCGTTGCCATTCGCTCTTGCGGCGCCAGAGCCGCCGGGTTCACCGGCGTACGTTGTCTATAAGGTTGGAGGCGATCCTAGCGATTGCCAATTCCTATATGAGCCGCCCAAGGAGATCCCACATGGATACGTGTGCACATACGTGCCGGACTGCAACGCCTTGGCGCGCACAAGCCAGATCGCACCAACAGGGATTCCTGGAGTAGATGCTGACAAACAAGCATGGCTGGCTAAATACGCTACTGGAACGAGTCATGAAGGCTCGGTCCCTACAGCTAATACCATGGAGCAGATCAACACTATCTTGAGAGACCAGTTCGGCATCTTGCCGAAGAGGAAAGCAATCGGCTATTCCAAGCCGTACCCCGACGAGTACGATCTGATCCCGCTGCCACCCAAATATCGGCTCCCTGAATTCTCAAAATTCAATGGAGCAGAAGGATCTAGCTCAATAGAGCACGTAAGCCGATATTTGGCACAGCTGGGCATGATTTCAGTGTCAGACCCGTTGCGTGTGAGGTTTTTCGCACAATCTCTTACGGGATCAGCCTTTGTGTGGTACACCTCGTTGCCACCAAACTCAGTCCGCACATGGAAACAGCTGGAGGAGCAATTTCATGTGCAATATCACTCAGAAGCTACCGAAGCTGGCATTGCCGATCTAGCGCAGGTGCGGCATAAGCGGGGAGAAACAGTGTCTGAATACATCCAACGTTTCAGGACTGTCAGGAACCGATGCTATTCGGTTCGCTTGTCTGAGAAGGAAGCAATCGAGCTGGCGGCATTGGGCTTCGCAACGCCGATCAAGGATCTGATTTCCCAAGCTGAGTACAGTTCATTGTCGCACATGGTGCAGAAACTCACATTGTATGAGCAGCGACACCCTGAATTGTACCAAGACAAGTTCAAGCGTCCGGTAGGCCTGGTCGAGATGGAAGAAGCTGAAGATCCTGCACCAGACCTGGAGGTTGCTATAGCTGAATGGGCTCAGGGGGCAAACCCCGTGTCCTGCAAATGGGTAAAACCTCAAGGGCCTGCAAGTGGGTTTGACTTCGATTTGAGCAAGGCTGAGCAGATTTTCGATCCTTTGCTTAAGGAAAAACAGTTGAAGTTACCCGAAGGCCATAAAATCCCTACAGCACAGGAAATGAACGGGAGGCCGTACTACAAATGGCATCACTCGTTCACCCATACCACCAATGACTGCAAGGTGTTTCGTCAGCAGATCCAAATGGTGATAGAACAAGGCCGATTGCTCTTCGGGCAGTTTACCATGAAAGTGGACACACATCCGTTCCCTGGAGTCAACATGGTAGAACCCAACCACTCCGCGAGGCGTCGACTGGATTTCTCGTTCGATGTCAACATGGCAGGGCCTGTGCGCCACCATGGCAAGGATAAAGAGGAAAGCAGTCACTCCCGCAGCAAGGAAAAGGAGGAGGCCGATCCACGCGACCGGCCCCGATATGGTGACAAGCGGTACCTCACCAAGGAACAAGTGAGGAGCGTGCGGTACCAAAAACCACTCTCCACGCATCTCCTCAACAAATATGAATATCAGTATGACCGACATCGGCAGTACGATAGAAACGACGAGAGACACAATCGGTCTGATGAAGACAAAGGAAGGTACCGTCGGCGTGACAGAGACGACGAAGGACGCGAGCACCGCGCTAAGGAGAGGTCAAGGGAGCAGGAGGACGTGGATAGGCACTGGGACTGTCCCTTCTTTAAACACTGCTGGGATTCAGGGATGAGCCGATTGCCTACAATCGACAACTGCCCGGAGTGTAGACGCCGGAGAAAGATGCAAGAGAAGTTTCAGTTTTCAAGCGTCTAGGTCCTCTCCCGCCACAGAACAAACGAGCTGAGTCATCTCAAGATGAAGACTTTGAGGAGTCAGAAGATGAAGAAGAGGATAGGTACCTGATAACCCACAAGTATAGGGGATCGCGATAGTCTTCGAGGGTAGTATAACCCAAATTTATTGATTCGACACAAGGGGAGGTAAAGAATACTTATAAGCCTTAACAACTGAGTTGTCAATTCAGCTGCACCTGGAAAAGCACTAGCAACAGGGGTGATGTGAAAGTAACAGTAATATGAGAGCAGTAGTAACAGTAACACAGCAGCAGTAATAGCAATATGAGAGCGATGGCACGAGAAGATAGTTGATACTACTTCCAATGACATGTAGAACAGGTATATTATGATGAGAGATGGACCGGGGTTCCCAGCGATCTACACTAGTGGTAACTCTCCAATAAGTGACAAGTGTTGGGTGAACAAATTACAGTTGGGCAATTGATAGGAATCAAAGCATTAAGATAGAACATCAGGCTTATTAATTATGTAGGCATGTTTTCCGTATATAGTCATACGTGCTCGCAATGAGAAACTTGCACAACATCTTTTGTCCTACCAGCCGGTGGCAGCCGGGCCTCAAGGGAAACTACTGGATATTAAGGTACTCCTTTTAATAGAGTACCGGAGCAAAGCATTAACACACCGTGAAAACATGTGATCCTCACATCACTACCATCCCCTCCGGTTGTCCCGATTTCTGTCACTTCGGGGCCATTGGTTCCGGACAGTGACATGTGCATACAACTTGTAGATACAATCTAAGCAATTCATATAGAGCTTAAATCTAAGATCATGCCACTCGGGCCCTAGTGACAAGCATTAAGAATAACAAGATTGCAGCAACAATAACTTCACAAACTTTATAGATAGACTAATCATAATGTATCATCCATCGGATCCCAACAAACACAACACCGATTACATCAGATGAATCTCAATCATGTAAGGCAGCTCATGAGACCATTGTATTGAAGTACATGGGGGAGAGTATACCGACATAGCTACTGCTAGAACCCGTAGTCCATGGGGGAACTACTCATGGAGCATGATGGAGGCGGTGGCGTTGATGGAGATGGCTTCCGGGGGCACTTCCCCGTTCCGGCAGGGTGCCGAACGCAGTTGTCCCCGAATTGGAGTTTCGCGATGGCGGCGGCGCCCCGGAGTCTTTCTGGAGTTTCGTCAATTGGTATCGCGTTTTTAGGTCGAAAGGGATTTTATAGGCGAAGAGGCGGCGCAGGGGGGCACCTGGGGGCGCCACACCATAGGGTGGCGCGGGCCCAGGCCAGGCCGCGCCGCCTTATGGTCTGGTGGCCCTCTGGCCCCTCTCCGACTCCTCTTCGGTGTTCTGGATGCTTCCGGGAAAAATAGGAGGTTTGGCGTCGATTTCGTCCAATTCCGAGAATATTGCCCGAACAGCCTTTCTGGAACCAAAAACAGCAGAAAACAGGAACTGGCACTGTGGCATCTCGTTAATAGGTTAGTTCCGGAAAATGCATGAAATCATCATAAAGTGCAAGCAAAACATGTAAGTATTGTCATAAAACAAGCATGGAACGACAGAAATTATGGATACGTCGGGGACGTATCAGCATCCCCAAGCTTAGTTCCTGCTCGTCCCGAGCAGGTAAACGATAAAAAGAATAATTTCTGTAGTGACATGCTACTTACATAACCTTGATCATACTATTACAAAGCATATGAAATGAATGAAGTGACTCAAGGCAATGATCTATAGTTGCTAACAAAATAGATAACATATAGCAAAACTTTTCATGAACAATACTTTCAAGACAAGCATCAAAATTCTTGCACAAGAGTTAACTCATAAAGCAATAAGTTCATAGTAAAGGCATTGAAGCAACACAAAGGAGGATATAAGTTTCAGCGGTTGCTTTCAACTTTCAACATGCATATCTCATGGATAATTGTCAACACAAAGTAATATGATGAATGCAAATATGCAAGTATGTAAGAATCAATGCACAGTTAACACAAGTGTTTGCTTCTAAGGTGGGAGGAAGTAGGTAACTGACTCAACATAAAAGTAAAAGAATGGTCCTTCAAAGAGGAAAGCATCGATTGCTATATTTGTGCTAGAGCTTTGGTTTTGAAAACATATAGAGAGCATAAAAGTAAAATTTTGAGAGGTGTTTGTTGTTGTCAACGAATGGTAATGGGTACACTAACTACCTCGCCAACCGGACTTTCAAGAGCGGCTCCCATGAATTATTGCATATTTATTTTTGGGTGGCACTCCTTCCAACCTTTCTTTCACAAACCATGGCTAACCGAATCCTCGGGTGCCTGCCAACAATCTCATACCATGAAGGAGTGCCTTTTTATTTTAGTTTTATTATGATGACACTCCTCCCATCCTTTGCTTACACAAGCCATGGCTAACCGAATCCTTCGGGTGCCGTCCAACAATCACATACCATGGAGGAGTGTCTATTTTGGTTAATTAACTTGGGACTGGGAATCCCATTGCCAGCTCTTTTTGCAAAATTATTGGATAAGCGGATGTGCCACTAGTCCATATGAGAGTCCGTCAAAAGTAAATGACAAGGTTGAAAGCTAAACACCACATACTTCCTCATGAGCTATAAAACATTGACACAAATCAGAGGTGATAAATTTTGAATTGTTTAAAGGTAGCACTCAAGCAATTTACTTTGGAATGGCAGGAAATACCACATAGTAGGTAGGTATGGTGGACACAATTGGCATAGTGGTTGGCTCAAGGATTTTGGATGCATGAGAAG
This sequence comes from Lolium perenne, assembly GCF_019359855.2. NCBI lineage: Eukaryota > Viridiplantae > Streptophyta > Magnoliopsida > Poales > Poaceae > Lolium > Lolium perenne. Next base: position 184,219,180 of record NC_067246.2, on the reverse strand, counting down.
TATTCCCTCTCGATACAAGGCTTAGGCTAGCAAGGTTGTTTGAAGCAAACACAAGTATGAACCGGTACAGCAAAACTTACATAAGAACATATCGCAAGCATTATAATACTCTACACTGTCTTCCTTGTTGCTCAAACACTTTTACCAGAAAATATCTAGACCTTAAGAGAGATCAATTATGCAAACCAATTTTAACAAGCTTTACGGTAGTTCTCCACTAATAGGTTTAAACTACATGCAAAAACTTATGATCTAGTTGAGAGCTCAAAACAATTGCCAAGTATCAAATTATCCAAGACATATGAGGCATTTTCCTTTTCCAACCAAATAAAGATAAGTATTGTAGTTTCCAACTTTTATCATTGAACATTAAAAGTAAAACGAAGAACAAGTGTTCATATGAAAAAGCGGAGCGTGTCTCTCTCCCAAACAAGGATAGCTAGGATCCGATCTTATTCAAACAAAACAAAACGAAAATAAACACACAGACGCTCCAAGTAAAGCACATATGATGTGACCGAATAAAAATATAGTTTCAGGGGAGGAACCTGATAAGTTGATGAAGAAGGGGATGCCTTGGGCATCCCCAAGCTTAGACGCTTGAGTCTTCTTGAAATATGCAGGGATGAACCACGGGGGCATCCCCAAGCTTAGACTTTTCACTCTTCTTGATCATATATCATCCTCCTCTCTTGACCCTTGAAAACTTCCTTCACAACAAACTTCTCATAAACTTCATTAGAGGGGTTAGTACTCAAAAATTTTGAATCCACCTTGGTCCTATAGTGGCACATTGCAAGAACTCAATAAAACATTAGCTACAGCTCTCTACGTCTAGAAAAGCTCGCTTAAAGTCCGCAAGAGACAATGCAAAAAACAGAGACAGAATCTGCCAAAACAGAACAGCCAGTAAAGACGAATTTTAATAAAATACTTCCGTTGCTCAAATCAGAAAACTCAAAACTAATGAAAGTTGCGTACATATCTGAGGAACAGGCACGTAAATTGGCATATTTTTCTGATTTTCCTACAGAGAAAACAGCACAGATTCGTGACAGATAGAAATCTGTTTCTGCGCAGAAATCCAAATCTAGTATCAACCTTCGATTAGAGGCTTCACTTGGCACAACAAAACACAAAACTAAGATACGGAGAGGTTGCTACAGTAGTAAACAACTTCCAAGACACAAATATAAAACAAAGTACTGTAGCAAAATAACACATGGGTTATCTCCCAAGAAGTTACTTTCTTTATAGCCATTAAGATGGGCTCAGCAGTTTTGATGATGCACTCGCAAGAAATAGTATTGGAAGCAAAAGAGAGCATCAAGAAGCAAATTCAAAACACATTTAAGTCTAACATGCTTCCTATGCATAGGAATCTTGTAAATAAACAAGTTCATGAAAAGCAAAGTAACAAGCATAGGAAGATAGAACAAGTGTAACTTCAAAAATTTCAGCACATAGAGAGGTGTTTTAGTACCATACAAATTTCTACAACCATATTTTCCTCTCTCATAATAATTTTCAGTAGCTTCATGAACAAACTCAACAATATAACTATCACATGCATCATACTTTCCATGATTTCCAAACACATAATTTTTATCAAGTTCAAGAATAGTGGAATTAAAACTTTCAAACTTACTTTTATTAATAATATAACAAGGTAGTTGATCAATCTCAAGAGATATGGGACTCCTAGATAAAGTCATGAACTCTCCAATCCCATTTTCATTAGTAGTACAATTAATATTATCAAGTAACATAGGACCATCATCTAGAGCTTTATCATAAACATTTGCTAAGCAAAATTCTTTAGTACCATGCATTTCGACATCAGGCACAAACAAAGTATTATCATAAGATTTATCAAAGTAGCATGGATTATCATATATAATAGTAGCATAATTATTCTCACAAGTTTTACTCATAGGTACTATTTCAAGAGAATCCACAGGAACATAACATTCAACCTCTTTCGGTAAGCATGGAGGACAATCAAATAGTGTAAGAGATAAAGAGTTACTCTCATTAGGAGGTTGGCATGGGTAGCTAATCCATTCTTCCTCCTTTTGTTCGTCGCTCTCCTCTTCTTTTTCATCCAATGAGCTTTCAGGTTCATCAATTTCCTCCTCTTTTTCATCCAATGAGCTTTCAAGTTCATCAATTTCTTCTTCCACCGGTTCCTGCAAATTGTGAGTGCATTCTTGTGCATTAATGTGTCTCTCTTTATAATCAATGATATAAGGATTATTACCGAAGCATTCTATGCAACAATTAAGGATAGAAGAGACATAATCTTTAAGGTCCTTACAAACAACACAAGTTTCATAATTCTCAACCATGAAGGATTCGATCTCAGAGGCTCCCATAAACACGACAAATTGTTCTACCTCTTCGAACCCATAATGAATATAGCAATTCCGATTATAGTTCTTAATTAAAAATTCCTCACTAAAGCCACATTGAAATTTAAGATGTTTAGTATCCTGTTGAGAGCAACAGTTTATATCATGGCGTTTAAGCAAGATTTTAGCAATTGTATCCACTTTTTCTATCATAGCACTCATTATTTCACCAGCTCTTGATTTCCTATAATTATTATAACATTCTATGAGCTCCAAGTAGGTTGTTGGTTCTCCCATAACAGTAGTTTTTAATTTTTTGGGTTTTTCAAATTTTTATGGATTTTTGGGTATATGAGACAAATAAAACAAGACAAAAATAAACTAAGCAAAAGTAAACTACGCAAACTAATACTAGACAGAAATAAACTAAGCAAAAATAAACTAGACAAAAGTAAACTAAGCAAAACAAAATAAAATAAAACAGAGAGAGAGGTAGAGTGTACTCCCCAGGTGAACTTATGAGTAGAGCTATGCCTCCCCGGCAACGGCGCCAGAAAACAGTCTTGATAACCCACAAGTATAGGGGATCGCGATAGTCTTCGAGGGTAGTATAACCCAAATTTATTGATTCGACACAAGGGGAGGTAAAGAATACTTATAAGCCTTAACAACTGAGTTGTCAATTCAGCTGCACCTGGAAAAGCACTAGCAACAGGGGTGATGTGAAAGTAACAGTAATATGAGAGCAGTAGTAACAGTAACACAGCAGCAGTAATAGCAATATGAGAGCGATGGCACGAGAAGATAGTTGATACTACTTCCAATGACATGTAGAACAGGTATATTATGATGAGAGATGGACCGGGGTTCCCAGCGATCTACACTAGTGGTAACTCTCCAATAAGTGACAAGTGTTGGGTGAACAAATTACAGTTGGGCAATTGATAGGAATCAAAGCATTAAGATAGAACATCAGGCTTATTAATTATGTAGGCATGTTTTCCGTATATAGTCGTACGTGCTCGCAATGAGAAACTTGCACAACATCTTTTGTCCTACCAGCCGGTGGCAGCCGGGCCTCAAGGGAAACTACTGGATATTAAGGTACTCCTTTTAATAGAGTACCGGAGCAAAGCATTAACACACCGTGAAAACATGTGATCCTCACATCACTACCATCCCCTCCGGTTGTCCCGATTTCTGTCACTTCGGGGCCATTGGTTCCGGACAGTGACATGTGCATACAACTTGTAGATACAATCTAAGCAATTCATATAGAGCTTAAATCTAAGATCATGCCACTCGGGCCCTAGTGACAAGCATTAAGAATAACAAGATTGCAGCAACAATAACTTCACAAACTTTATAGATAGACTAATCATAATGTATCATCCATCGGATCCCAACAAACACAACACCGATTACATCAGATGAATCTCAATCATGTAAGGCAGCTCATGAGACCATTGTATTGAAGTACATGGGGGAGAGTATACCGACATAGCTACTGCTAGAACCCGTAGTCCATGGGGGAACTACTCACGGAGCATGATGGAGGCGGTGGCGTTGATGGAGATGGCTTCCGGGGGCACTTCCCCGTTCCGGCAGGGTGCCGGAACAGAGTTCTGTCCCCCGAATTGGAGTTTCGCGATGGCGGCGGCGCCCCTGGAGTCTTTCTGGAGTTTCGTCAATTGGTATCGCGTTTTTAGGTCGAAAGGGATTTTATAGGCGAAGAGGCGGCGCAGGGGGGCACCTGGGGGCGCCACACCATAGGGTGGCGCGGGCCCAGGCCAGGCCACGCCGCCTTATGGTCTGGTGGCCCTCTGGCCCCTCTCCGACTCCTCTTCGGTGTTCTGGATGCTTCCGGGAAAAATAGGAGGTTTGGCGTCGATTTCGTCCAATTCCGAGAATATTGCCCGAACAGCCTTTCTGGAACCAAAAACAGCAGAAAACAGGAACTGGCACTGTGGCATCTCGTTAATAGGTTAGTTCCGGAAAATGCATGAAATCATCATAAAGTGCAAGCAAAACATGTAAGTATTGTCATAAAACAAGCATGGAACGACAGAAATTATGGATATGTCGGGGACGTATCAGTACCACCGGCCAAGGTGGTGCCCCGATGGACTCAGCCACTCCCAAAAGCGTAGGGTTCAGCGGTTACGTAGCTTGGAGCAAGCCGAAGCGCGATACTTGCACACGTTGAGGAAAGCGCGGCCCGATCTGGCCGTGAAAGTTCAACAGACTTTGGATGAAGAAAGTCGTCCACCAAAGAAGGTTTGGCGGCCCAAGCAAGATAAAGCCGATGTGGGTACATCGGCTGGCACAAACATGGTGTTCTTCCTTCCATCAGAGTTTCGTGCCCCAGGAACCGAAGAAGTGCCGATAGCACAGTTTGACTGCGGTCCACAGCCAGTCATCTTTGAAAAGCCACGAGAGAAAGGCTACAAACACATGAAGGCCCTGTACCTCAAAGGTTGTATCAATGGACAACCCGTCGGCAGGATGTTGGTGGACACGGGAGCATCGGTCAATATAATGCCATATTCCATGCTACGGCGTTTGGGACGCTCCAGTGCCAATCTGATCAAGACCAACGTCACACTGAACGACTTCAACGGCCAAGCATCAGGGACGCAAGGTGTCCTGAACGTGGATCTAACCATAGGCCGAAAGACGATCCCAACGACATTCTTCATCGTCGACAGCAAGAGCACCTACGCTATTCTACTAGGAAGGGATTGGATTCACGCCAACTGCTGCATTCCATCTACAATGCACCAATGCCTGATACAGTGGGATGGAGATGATGTAGAAGTCGTACATGCAGATGACTCGATCGACGTCTCAATAGCCGGCATGAACATTTGGGACTCGGAAGACCAAGAGCCGCTCTCTGGAATCAGTTTGGACGGCTGTGATCGCATCGAGGTGTCAAAAAACGGGGTGAGGCTGGTCTTATCCACCGGCCTGATAGAGTAGCAAGAGCAACATCCATCGACATACGTGGCAAGGCCGATCCCTGCGATCGGCCCCAAAAAATAAAAAGCAAGGATCTTACTTCAAACATGTCACGTAGTCGTGGTAGGGAGACTCCCTCCTGCAAGGGAGCACATACAAGTTGTAAACCTTCATTGAGCAATTCAATCAACATGGAGGCCGATTCCAGCAATCGGCCAAAATTATCCTCAACATGCATTTTGCCTGTGTTCAGCATTGATCTAGCAGGCGACGGAAAGCTAGGATACGGGTTTACATCAGCTGATGAGCTAGAAGAGATTGACATTGGTCCTGGGGATAAGCCACGACCAACATTTATCAGCAAAAAGTTAGATCCGCATCTGAGGGGCCTGATGATAGCCTTGTTGAAAGAATACCCAGATTGTTTTGCCTGGGATTATACAGAAATGCCTGGGTTAGACAGGAGCATCATTGAGCATCGGCTCCCTCTGAAGAAAGGATTTCGGCCGTTCCAGCAGCGAGCACGACAGATGAAGGCCGAAATTTTAGTAGAAGGCAAAAAAGAGATCGAGAAAATGTTGAACGCCGGGTTCATCAGGCCATGCAGGTATGCTGAGTGGATTTCCAACGTCGTACCTGTGGAGAAAAAGGATGGCCGATGGCGCGTCGCCATAGATTTTCGGAATCTCAATAGTGCCACTCCAAAGGATGAATACCCAATGCCAGTAGCAGAGACATTGATCAATGCAGCTGCTGGTCATAAAATTTTAAGCTTCATGGATGGCAATGCCGGCTATAACCAAATTTTTATGGCCCCAGAAGATATACACAAGACTGCATTCAGAGTACCAGGCTCGGTAGGCTTGTTTGAATATGTGGTCATGACATTTGGGCTGAAGAATGCCGGTGCAACGTACCAACGAGCCATGAATTACATCTTTCATGATCTGATCGGCAAGTTGGTGGAAATTTACATTGATGACGTGGTGGTCAAGTCTGTCTCAGTGGAAGGACACCTGGAGGATTTGCGACGCATCCTGGACCGAACCAGAAAGTTCGGACTTAGAATGAATCCAAAGAAGTGTGCTTTTGGTGTGACAGCCGGTCAATTCCTGGGCTTCCTAGTTCATGAACGTGGAATTGAGATCGGCCTAAAAAGTCAAGAGGCAGTACGAACAATGAAACCACCTACCACCAAGAAGGAACTCCAAAGTTTCATCGGCAAAATCAATTTCGTCAGAAGGTTCATCTCTAATCTGTCAGGACGAATTGAGCCGTTCATGGGATTGGTAAAAATCAAACCTGATGAGGAGTTTCACTGGGGGCAGAGCAACAGCGAGCGTTTGATGAGATTAAAGAGTATCTAACGAAGCCGCCCGTGCTGGTTCCGCCCCAGCAAGACAGGCCATTCTATATTTACCTGTCAGTAGCCGATACTTCTATCGCCTCAGTGGTGGTGCAAATCTATGATGGCATGGAAAGAGTTGCTTTCTACCTCAGCAGAAGGATGTTGGATGCAGAGACGAGGTACCCGGAGATCGAGAAGTTGTGCCTCTGCCTATTTTTTACCTGCACCAAGCTTCGTCACATCTTTTTGACAGCAGAAATCGTCATCATTTGCAAGTCAGACGTCATCAAGCACATGCTGTCTGCTCCTGTTCTGAAAGGCCGACTCGGTAAATGGATGTTTGCATTATCGGAGTTGGATCTCCGGTATCAATCTGCGAAAGCAGTTAAAGGACAGGCCCTGGCCGATCTGATCGCTGAGCGAATCAACACTAATATAGCTGCACTGTCTATACGTGCATGGGCCATGTTCTTCGATGGATCGGTTTGCGACGATGGTTGCGGCATCGGCATCCTACTCGTGTCGCCCCGAGGGGCAACCTACACCTTCTCCATCAGGCTATCTACCCCTTGCACCAATAATGTTGCTGAGTATGAAGCAATACGTAAGGGGATGGAGTTGCTAATTGAAGCTGGGGCAGAAGCAGTAGAACTCTTTGGAGACTCAAAGTTGGTGATCTCCCAGCTCACGGATGAGTACAAATGTGAGAGCGAGTCGCTCTTCCCGGTATGGATGCATTGCCGCGAGCTGATGACACAGTTCAGGTACATAAACTTCAACTGGGTCCCGAGGTCGCAGAATACGGAGGCGAACGATCTCGCACAGATGGCATCAGGCTATAAGGAGACAGTAGAAGGCGCCGATGTCCAGATACATTTCATGGAGCCAAATGATTGGAGAGCCGATATCTTCAATTACTTGAAAGATCCGGCTCGGGGGGCACCTAAACGGATAAGGTACAAGGCTATGAAGTATGTCCTTATTGGGGATTACATGTTCTACAGGACCTTGGAAGGGTTACTTCTCAAATGTTTGGGAACAACCGAGGCAAATCGGCTCTTACACGAGGTACATGAAGGCGCCTGTGGAACTCATCAATCGGCTCACAAGATGAAGTGGTTGATTAGGCGATCAGGGTTTTATTGGCCCACCATGCTTGAGGACTGTTTCAATTACTATAAAGGGTGTCAAGCATGTCAGAAGTTTGGGAGCATTCAGATGGTACCCGCATCAGCAATGAATCCCATCATCAAGCCTTGGCCATTTCGAGGATGGGGCATGGACATGATCGGCAAAATCCATCCTGCATCGAGCAAAGGCCACGAGTGGATCTTGGCCATTACAGATTATTTCACTAAATGGGTGGAGGCCGTCCCTATGAAGTCTGTGGCGTCGAAGGACGTTATCAGTTTTGTGAAAGAGCATGTCATTCACAGATTTGGGATTCCCCAGACCATCACGACCGATGGAGGTTCGGTTTTCGTTTCTAAAGAGTTCAGAGAGTTCTGCGACGACATGGGAATCAAGTTGATCCGATCGTCTCCATACTATGCTCAAGCAAATGGGCAAGCTGAAGCGTCCAACAAGAGCCTTATCAAGCTGATCAAGAGGAAGATTGACGAGTACCCTAGGCGTTGGCACGGGGTTTTGTCGGAGGCTTTATGGGCTTATCGCATGTCATGTCATGGGGCGGTGAAGACCTCGCCGTACCATCTGGTTTATGGACAAGAAGCCGTGTTACTGATACGTCCAATTTGCATCACTATTTTATATCATAATTTGATGTTATTCATTGATATATTTCATATTGGGACACAATACTTATGTTATTTCATCTATTTTGCATGTTTCATCATTACTGGAGGATCAAGCACCGGAGCCAGGATTCTGCTGGAAAAAGCACCGTCAGAACGCAATATTTCGGAAGATCAACTGTGGAAGGAAATTATACCAAAAATCCTATTTTTCGAGATGACGAAGGAAGCCAGAAGGAGGAGCTGAGAAGGCCCAAGGTGGGGCCAGACCACAGGCCGGCGCGGCCCATGGCCTGGCCGCGCCACCTTGTGGTGTGGGGGCCCCACAGCCCCTTTCGCCTCCTTTTCTTCGCGAAACCCTTCGTCCCGAAGACCTAAGCCACAGAGGGTACCTCACGAAGAGTTACGGCCGCCTCTGCGGGGCGGAGAACACCAGAGAGAAAAGAGTTCTCCGGCGGGCAGGAATCCACCGGGGAAATTCCCTCCCGGAGGGGGAAATCGACGCCATCGTCACCGTCATCGAGCTAGACATCATCTCCACTGCCATCACCATCGCCTTCATCATCATCACCGCCATCTCCACCGCAGCACCTCGTCACCGCTGTAGCAATTTGGGTTTGATCTTGATTGTTTGATAGGGGAAACTCTCCCGGTATCGATTTCTACTTGTTGTTAATGCTATTGGGTGAAACCATTGAACCAAGATTTATGTTCAGATTGTTATTCATTATCATATCACCTCTGATCATGTTCCATATGATGTCTCGTGAGTAGTTCGTTTAGTTCTTGAGGACATGGGTGAAGTCTAAATGTTGGTAGTGAACTATGGTTGAGTAATATTCAATGGTATGATATTTAAGTTGTGGTGTTATTCTTCTAGTGGTGTCATGTGAACGTCGACTACATGACACTTCACCTTTATGGGCCTAGGGGAATGCATCTTGTACTCGTTTGCCGATTGCGGGGTTGCCGGAGTGACAGAAACCTAAACCCCCGTTGGTATATCGATGCAGGAGGGATAGCAGGATCTCAGAGTTTAAGGCTGTGGTTAGATTTATTCTTAATTACTTTCTTGTAGTTGCGGATGCTTGCAAGGGGTATAATCACAAGTATGTATTAGTCCTAGGAAGGGCGGTACATTAGCATAGGTTCACCCACACAACACTTATCATAACAATGAAGATTATTTAGCCGTATGTAGCGAAAGCACTAGACTAAAATCCCGTGTGTCCTCGAGAACGTTTGGTCATTATAAGTAATCAAACCGGCTTGTCCTTTGTGCTAAAAAGGATTGGGCCACTCGCTGCAATTATTTCTCTCGCATTTTACTTACTTGTACTTTATTCATCTGTTACATCAAAACCCCCTGAATACTTGTCTGTGAGCATTTACAGTGAATCCTTCATCGAAACTGCTTGTCAACACCTTCTGCTCCTCGTTGGGATCGACATTCTTACTTATCAAAAATACTACGATACACCCCTATACTTGTGGGTCATCAAGACTATTTTCTGGCGCCGTTGCCGGGGAGTGAAGCGCTATTGGTAAGTGGAATTGGTAAGGAAAACCTTTTACTGTTTGTGCTGATTTTATTTCTGCCTGCTGCTATAAGTCATTATGGAGAGATCTTCTCTTCAATTTCTATTTGGGAAATCTACTACTACTGCAACGGTAGTGGATGAGGCGCCAGGTGAGGAAGTGATACCATATAAAATACCTATGAAAATTATTGAACGTGTTATGGATAACCGCTATGAAGGGGATGGAACTGTCCACCCTGGAGATCATTTATTGTTCTTGCATGAATTATGCGGTTTATTCAAGTGTGCAGGTATTGCTATGGATGAAGTGAGGAAGAAACTATTCTCTATATCGCTGTCTGGTAAGGCGGCGCATTGGTATAAATTACTGGATAATGGGGATTCTCTTGAATGGAATGATATTGTGCCCCGGTTTTATTCTAAGTTCTATCCTCCAAGTGAAATTCACAAGGATCGGAATCACATATATAATTTTTGGCCTCATGATGGAGAGAGTATTGCCCAAGCTTGGGGGAGATTGAAGTCTTTAATGCTCAAATGCCCCATTCATGAGCTTCCTGGTAATGTTATTATTGATAATTTCTATGCAAGACTTTCTTTTCAAGACAAGACCTTGCTGGATACTTCTTGTTCTGGATCATTTACACGCAACAAAGAAGAGTTTAAAAGGGACCTTCTTGATCGGATCCAAGAAAATACTGAAGGTTGGGAGAACGACAAGGATAGAGAATCAGGTATAATTTATGATTATAAATGCATTGAAGCTTTATGGATACTGATAAATTTCGTAATATGAGTGCTACATATGGTCTTGATTCTCAAGTTGCTGCAAATCTTTATAAAGCTTTTGCCTCTCATTATGAATTGCCTAAGAAGAATTTTGATAAGTATCATGAACCGTATAAAGATAAAATTGATTCATCTATTAATAAATGCGTTGTAGTTGAAACTGCTGATCATGTTATTCCTGAAGCTTATATTGAAAAAACTCCTTTCCCTGCTAAAATGAAGGAGTACTCTGTTATAAATAGTGCGGTTCATAAAAGTGAAAAGAAACCTGTAGAACCTGAAGAACAAATAAAAGTTGAACCTGTTGTTGCAATAGTTAAAGATCTTGTGACTGAAAATGTGGAGGATGGTCATATTATTTTCTGTGAAGATGCTTCTAATATTGTTTCACATCCTAATAAACCCAAACAAGTTAGTGTTCCTATGCTATCTGAATTGGTGATCATTGCTATTATGGTTTATGTGATATTGGTGCAAGTGTTAGTGCTATTCCTTATGAGCTTTACACGGAGATTATGCACGAAATTGATTCTTGTGAACTTGAAGATATTGATGTGGTTATTCAGCTGGCTAATAGAGAAACTATTTCTCCAATTGGTATTGTTCGAGATGTAGAAGTTCTATGTGGTAAGATTAAATATCCTGCTGACTTTTTGGTACTTGGTTCTGCTGCTAGTGATTATTGTCCTATCATTTTTGGTAGACCTTTTCTAAATACTTGTGGAGCTATTATAGATTGCAAGAAAGAGAAAATTTTGACTAAATTTGCTGGTGAATCTTATGAGTTTAACTTCTCTAAATTTACCAAAACTCCTTATAAAACTGATTTGCCTAGTGATGATTTTAAAATGGAGCAGTGTGCATCTATTGTTCTTGTTCCTAATAATCCTTTGCAGCAACATTTGGAGAATAGCGAGAGTGAAGTTTTTAGGAAAGAAAGAGATGAGCTTGAGGAAATTTTTCTTCGCCAACCTATTCTCAAGCATGATTTACCGGTGGAAGATTTGGGTACAACACCGCCACCAAAGGAAGATCCTGTTTTTGATTTAAAGCCTTTGCCTGATAATCTTAAATACGCTCATATTGATGATAAGAAAATATATCCTGTTATTATTAGTTCTAAGCTTTCAGAGATTGAGGAAGAAAGGTTATTGGAAATATTGAAGAAACACCGAGGAGCTATTGGCTACACTCTTGATGATTTGAAGGGGATTTCTCCTTCTATTTGCCAACATGCTATTAATATGGAAGATGATGCAAAGCCTGTTGTTGAACATCAGCGTCGTCTAATTCCGAAGATGAAGGAGGTGGTAAGGAATGAGGTATTAAAACTTCTTGAAGCTGGTATTATATATCCTATTGCTGATAGTAGATGGGTTAGTCCTGTGCATTGCGTTCCCAAGAAAGGAGGAGTGACTGTTGTGCCTAATGATAATGATGAGCTCATCCCTCAAAGAGTAGTTGTAGGGTATAGAATGTGCATTGATTTTCGAAAAGTTAATAAAGTTACTAAGAAAGATCATTACCCTTTACCATTTATTGATCAAATGCTAGAAAGATTGTCTAAAAATACTCATTTTTGCTTTCTTGATGGTTATTCTGGGTTTTCACAAATTGCTGTTAAAACTAAAGATCAAGAGAAAACCACTTTTACTTGTCCCTATGGAACTTATGCTTATAGGCGTATGCCTTTTGGTTTATGTAATGCTCCTGCTACTTTTCAAAGATGCATGTCTGCTATTTTTCATGGCTTTTGTGAGAGTATTGTGGAAGTATTCATGGATGATTTTTCCGTCTATGGGAATTCTTTTGATAGTTGCTTGTGAAACCTTGATAAAGTTTTGTAGAGATGTGAAGAAACTAACCTTGTTCTTAATTGGGAGAAATGCCACTTTATGGTTAATGAAGGAATTGTATTGGGACATAAAATTTCTGAGAGAGGTATTGAAGTTGATAGAGCTAAAGTTGAAGCAATTGAGAAGATGCCCTATCCGAGGGATGTTAAAGGTATTCGTAGTGTTCTTGGTCATGCTGGGTTTTATAGGAGATTTATTAAAGATTTCTCCAAGATTTCAAAGCCTCTTACTAATCTTCTTCAAAAAGACGTACCTTTTGTTTTTGATGATGATTGTAAGGAAACTTTTGAAACTCTAAAGAAAGCCTTAACAACTGCTCCTGTAGTTGAACCTCCTGATTGGAATTTGCCTTTTGAAATTATGTGTGATGCTAGTGATTTTCTTTGTAGGCGCTGTTCTTGGACAGCGAGTAGATAAAAAACAGAATGTTATTCATTATGCTAGTAAAACTCTTGATGCTGCTCAAAGAAATTATGCTACAACTGAAAAAGAATTATTAGCTGTAGTCTTTGCTTGTGATAAATTTAGATCTTATATTGTTGATTCAAAAGTTACGATTCATACTGATCATGCTGCAATTAGATACCTTATGACAAAGAAAGATGCTAAGCCGAGGCTTATTAGATGGGTACTTCTTTTGCAAGAATTTGATTTACATATTGTAGATAGGAAAGGTGCTGATAATCCCGTTGCTGATAATTTGTCTAGATTGGAAAATATTGCTTATGATCCTGTTCCTGTTAATGATAGTTTTCCAAATGAACAATTGGCTGTAATAAAGGTGAGCTTGCGAGACAGTCCTTGGTATGCTGATTATGCTAACTTTATTGTTTCCAAGTACTTGCCTCCAACCTTTTCAGCTCAGCAAAGGAGGAAATTCTTTTATGACTTGAGGCATTATTTCTGGGATGACCCACACTTATATAAAGAAGGAGTGGATGGTATTCTGCGAAGGTGTGTTCCCGAATATGAACAACAAGAGATATTGAGTAAATGTCATGGTAGTGCTTATGGAGGACATCACGCCGGAGAAAGAACCGCGCAAAAGGTTCTACAATCAGGTTTTTATTGGCCAACTCTCTTCAAGGATGCGAGAAAGTTTATTTTATCTTGTGATGAATGCCAAAGGGTTGGTAATATCTCCGCACGTAATGAAATGCCTATGAATTATACTCTTGTTATTGAACCATTTGATTGTTGGGGATTTGACTTCATGGGACCTTTTCCGTCTTCAGAAGGTAACACTCATATACTTGTTGCTGTTGATTATGTTACTAAATGGGTGGAAGCCATACCTACAAAAAGTGCTGATGGTGAGACCTCTTTAAGAATGCTTTTAGATATTATTTTTCCTAGATTTGGAGTTCCTAGATATATTATAACTGATGGAGGTTCTCATTTTATTCATGGTGGTTTTAGAAAAACTCTTGCTAGGTATGGTATTAATCATAGAATTGCTTCCGCTTATCATCCTCAAACTAGTGGTCAAGTAGAATTATCAAATAGAGAGATTAAATCTATTTTGGGAAAGACCGTTAATAAAACTAGAAAGAATTGGGCTAGTAAATTGAAGGATGCACTATGGGCCTATAGAACTGCTTATAAAAATCCCATGGGAATGTCACCTTATAAAATGGTTTATGGGAAAGCTTGTCATTTACCTTTAGAGCTAGAGCACAAAGCTTATTGGGCAGTTAGAGAATTAAATAAAGATCCTAAACTTGCCGGTGATAAGAGGTTGTTGCAATTGAGTTCTCTAGATGAATGGAGAAGTGAAGCTTATGAAAATGCTAAACTCTTCAAAGAGAAAGTTAAAAAATGGCATGATAGAAGGATTATCAAAAGAGAATTTAATATTGGGGATAAAGTCCTATTGTATCGGTCTCGTCTCAGATTCTTTGCAGGGAAATTACTCTCGAAATGGGAAGGACCATACGTTGTTGAGGAGGTGTATCGTTCAGGAGCAATTAAAATTAGCTCTCTCCAAGGCAATGCTACGCAAGTGGTGAATGGACAAAGACTCAAGCATTATATCTCAGGTGATTCTTATAATGTTGATGTTGATATTATTCAAGTGGAAACACCGGAGGCTTTCATCAAAGGACAAATTGACAAATCCGAGAACTCGACTTTGAATAGGTAACAGTACTGGTAATGAAAAGTTCGCAATTTACTTTCCGAACTATATTTTTGCTGTTTTTGGAAAATATGAAAAATTACGAGATCGAAACGGAGTGGAAAAGACGCACGAGGGCGTGCCACCATAGGCCGGCGCGGCCTGGCCTGGGCCCGCGCCGACCTATGGTCTGGCCGCCTCGTCGCCCCTTTCCGACTCTAGTTCGATCTGGTACTTTCCTTTTGTCGTGAAATTTTTTGCTATATAATCCCCCGGACCCCTGGAGGTCCGTATATCATTTTCTCGACGTGTTTTGTTTCGAGCTGTTTCTGCCAGGATCTGTTTTCGGTCTAGAAGCGCCATGGCCTCCAACAACAAGGGCAAGGGGCTTTCGGAGGAAGAAGTGAAGAGGGTGCCATCAAGACAAGAGCAGCAAGCCGTTGGGAGCAAGCAAATCTTGGTGGGATCTGTTGACACTCGACGTTCTTTTTCTCATAACTTGCAGGGACCCTTACCACCCGCTCTTTGCCTCGACTCCTTCCCTGTGTTGGAAGAAGCTCTACGGACTACCGATGAGTTTTGTGATCAATATCGGGCTCTAAGAAGAGAAGTGGAGATACTCCAGGAGGAGAATTGCCGTCTCCGAAGAATGCTGGAATACCACTCGATTCACATCACAAGGTCATCATCGCCAACTTCAGATAACAATGAATCTCTTCGAGTCTTAGTGCAGAATTGCCAAGCTGAGAAACTGAAGCTGAAGGAGATCTGTAAGAAGCGCGGGAGGAGTTCATCACCACCATCGCCGCAGGAGTAATTCATCATCGGTATTGCCATCCCCTTGGTTTGTTCCAAGCTTGGGGGAGTGCCGCGGTATCACATCATCACTAACTTTTACTTTTTATTGTCAAGTAGTGTCATATCATGATTAGGGAAGTTATCATATAAGATGGGTTGCAGTTTGGAAGTATCTCTCCTTTGGTTGGTTATCTATGTATCCCTTGGTGTGAGTTATCGTTATGGAATATTAATGAGAAGTCTTATCATTTACATATTGCACATCTTATTTTAGTTTGCAATCTCTATTATATGATTTACCTTGTTGTTAGTATTGGTATCACTTTGGGAGCATTGAATAAATCTATTTGGTTTTGGCAAACTTAGCATTGGTCAATAGCAACAACACTTTGAGGTTTAAGTAGAAAAGAGAAATACATGTAGTTGTTTCATTGTCTTTCTTTCTTGTTAGCTCATAGCTTATTATTCTGAAGTTAAAATTGTTTGTGCTTATAAGGAAGATGCATGATTGTTTCTATCACATGTATATTTGTTTGTTTCCCTCGACTCTTATGCTTGCTAATTAACCTTGCTAGCCAAAGACCTGTACTGAGAGGGAATACTTCTCGTGCATCCAAACCTTAACCCAAACCTATGCCATTTGTGTCCACCATATCTACCTACTACATGGTATTTTCTGCCATTCCAAGTAAATACTTCATGTGCTACCTTTAAACAATTCAAAACTTAGTATCTCTTATTTGTGTCAATGTTTTATAGCTCATGAGGAAGTATGTGGTGTTTTATCTTTCAATCTTGTTGGGCAACTTTCACCAATGGACTAGTGGCTTCATCCGCTTATCCAATAATTTTGCAAAAAGAGCTGGCAATGGGATTCCCAGTCCCAAATTAATTAAACTAAAAGACACTCCTCCATGGTATGTGATTGATGGATGGCACCCGAAGGATTCGGTTAGCCATGGCTTGTGTAAGCAAAGGTTGGGGGGAGTGTCATCATCATAATAAAACTAAAATAAAAAGGCACTCCTTCATGGTATGAGATTGTTGGCAGGCACCCGAGGATTCGGTTAGCCATGGTTTGTGAAAGAAAGGTTGGAAGGAATGCCACATAAAATGAAAATAATATGGGAGCCGCTCTTTGAAGGTTGTCTGGCAAGGGGGTTAGAGTACCCGCTACCAGTCGTTGACAACAACAAACACCTCTAAAAATGTTACTTTTATTCTCTTTATATGATTTCAAAACTGAAAAAGCTCTAGCACATGATTTAATCCCTGCTTCCCTCTGCGAAGGGCCTGTCTTTTACTTTATGTTGAGTCAGTAAACCTATTTCCCTCCATCTCAAGTAAGCATTTGAGTAGTTGTGATCAAACCATTATATTGTGATTTGCTTTATCATGTCTTTTATTTTTCCTTGTTTAGTACAAATTTTATCTGAATGAATATAGCTTTGCAAGTTATCAATGATCATGAGGAGACCATTATGATTGAGTATGCAAGTTGTGCCTTATAAACTTTAACATGAGAGCGCTGCTCAATGAGATAAGTATAATCTGTTAATTGTTCTCTGACCAAGAACGAAGTTTGCCATCACCAACTATGATTTCTTATGCACCTTTATTAGTGATTACTTTATACTTGTTTCAAGCTGAGTTATATGAGGAAGTTGTTTACTAGAATGTCTTGTGTGAATGAATATGATGCTTCTTGTCCGTATTTTATTTATCGACTCTTCACTCCATAAACATGTGGTCCTGTTTACTGAGTTCAGTTTCGCTTGGGGACAAGCGAAGTCTAAGCTTGGGGGGAGTTGATACGTCCAATTTGCATCACTATTTTATATCATAATTTGCTGTTATTCATTGATATATTTCATATTGGGACACAATACTTATGTTATTTCATCTATTTTGCATGTTTCATCATTACTGGAGGATCAAGCACCGGAGCCAGGATTCTGCTGGAAAAAGCACCGTCAGAACGCAATATTTCGGAAGATCAACTGTGGAAGGAAATTATACCAAAAATCCTATTTTTCAAGATGACGAAGGAAGCCAGAAGGAGGAGCTGAGAAGGCCCAAGGTGGGGCCAGACCACAGGCCGGCGCGGCCCATGGCCTGGCCGCGCCACCTTGTGGTGTGGGGGCCCCACAGCCCCTTTCGCCTCCTTTTCTTCGCGAAACCCTTCGTCCCGAAGACCTAAGCCATAGAGGGTACCTCACGAAGAGTTACGGCCGCCTCTGCGGGGCGGAGAACACCAGAGAGAAAAGAGCTCTCCGGCGGGCAGGAATCCGCCGGGGAAATTCCCTCCCGGAGGGGGAAATCGACGCCATCGTCACCGTCATCGAGCTGGACATCATCTCCACCGCCATCACCATCGCCTTCATCATCATCACCGCCATCTCCACCGCAGCACCTCGTCACCGCTGTAGCAATTTGGGTTTGATCTTGATTGTTTGATAGGGGAAACTCTCCCGGTATCGATTTCTACTTGTTGTTAATGCTATTGGGTGAAACCATTGAACCAAGATTTATGTTCAGATTGTTATTCATTATCATATCACCTCTGATCATGTTCCATATGATGTCTCGTGAGTAGTTCGTTTAGTTCTTGAGGACATGGGTGAAGTCTAAATGTTAGTAGTGAACTATGGTTGAGTAATATTCAATGGTATGATATTTAAGTTGTGGTGTTATTCTTCTAGTGGTGTCATGTGAACGTCGACTACATGACACTTCACCTTTATGGGCCTAGGGGAATGCATCTTGTACTCGTTTGCCGATTGCGGGGTTGCCGGAGTGACAGAAACCTAAACCCCCGTTGGTATATTGATGCAGGAGGGATAGCAGGATCTCAGAGTTTAAGGCTGTGGTTAGATTTATTCTTAATTACTTTCTTGTAGTTGCGGATGCTTGCAAGGGGTATAATCACAAGTATGTATTAGTCCTAGGAAGGGCGGTACATTAGCATAGGTTCACCCACACAACACTTATCATAACAATGAAGATTATTTAGCCGTATGTAGCGAAAGCACTAGACTAAAATCCCGTGTGTCCTCGAGAACGTTTGGTCATTATAAGTAATCAAACCGGCTTGTCCTTTGTGCTAAAAAGGATTGGGCCACTCGCTGCAATTATTTCTCTCGCATTTTACTTACTTGTACTTTATTCATCTGTTACATCAAAACCCCCTGAATACTTGTCTGTGAGCATTTACAGTGAATCCTTCATCGAAACTGCTTGTCAACACCTTCTGCTCCTCGTTGGGATCGACATTCTTACTTATCGAAAATACTACGATACACCCCCTATACTTGTGGGTCATCAGTTACCCTGGGAGATCACGGCTGGGTCGAGACGTGTCACGTTTCAGAATGACTTGACAACTGAAGAGTATGCAGCCCTGATGAGTGATAGCGTTGAGGATCTGACGGAGCTTAGACTTTGGTCACTTGAGAAAATTAAGGAGAACAAGGCCAAGGTAGCTCGTGCATATAATAAGAAGGTGAAACCAAAGGAGTTCCATGTTGGTGATCTGGTGTGGGAAGCTGTATTGCCGTTGGGGACTAAGGACAAGGCATATGGTAAATGGTCTCCAAATTGGCACGGGCCGTACAGGGTTGACCAAGTCCTAAAGGGCAATGCATACATGCTCGAGCAGTTGGATGGTGTAAAGTTCCCAGTGGTTGTCAATGGCCAGCATCTCAAGAAGTATTTCCCAAGTATGTGGGATGATGGGCAGTGAGATACGGGGGCCGATTTTTTAAATCGGCCAGTAAATTTTTTTTCACCAACTGGAGCAGTGGAATATGGGGGCCGATGTGTGAAATCGGCCGATAAAAGGAAATATATGTGCAAAGCAAGAGCCGATGCATGGTCATTGACTGAAGAATAAAACAGCCGATGCACAACCATCGACTATAGAGGAACAACTGTCGATGCACGGACATCGACTTGAGAACAAAACAGCCGATGTACAGCCATCGACTTTAGAGTTGCAAAGTATTTTGGTCAGATATCAAATTACAGTCTGAATTTGAGGAGTGTTTGCTTGGATGTCTGTCTGATTTGGTATGTGAAGTTTGGCCTTATGGGCGTTTGAGGGGAAAAGACCGATATGTTGCTATCGGTTCTTGGTGCGGCAATCGGAAGATTTGAAATTGGAAAAATGGAGAATCAAATTGGAAGAACACTTTTCATTGATTTAAAGGAGCGACTTTACAAGAAAGAGCCGATGGCTCTCAAAAGGATGCCTAATGCACTACTACTACTAGCCCTCTACTACTTCCTAATCTAAGGGCCGTCGCTGCCCTCGTCGTCGCCGTCGTAGCTGCCGTCGGCGCTGCTGCCGGCGGGCTCCTCGTCGCTACTGATGAAGCCACCAGCGGGGGCTTCATCCTCCTCGTCATCGTCATCGTCGTCGTCATCCGACCAGGCCCAGCCACGGAAGCGCTTGGCCGGTGGGTACTCCGCGGAGGAGGAGTCTTCATCCGTCTCCTTGATGACCCACAAGTATAGGGGATCGCAACAGTCTTCGAGGGTAGTATAACCCAAATTTATTGATTAGACACAAGGGGAGGTAAAGAATACTGATAAGCCTTAACAACTGAGTTGTTAATTCAGCTGCACCTGGAAAAGCACTAGCAACAGGGGTGATGTGAAAGTAGCAGTAATATGAGAGAAGTAGTAACAGTAACACAACAGCAGTAATAGCAATATGAGAGCAATGGCACCGGAAAATAGTTGATACTACTTCCAATGACATGTAGAACAAGTATATAATGATGAGAGATGGACCGGGGTTCCCAGCGATCTACACTAGTGGTAACTCTCCAATAAGTGACAAGTGTTGGGTGAACAAATTACAGTTGGGCAATTGATAGGAATCAAAGCATTAAGAAAGAACATCAGGCTTATTAATTATGTAGGCATGTTTTCCGTATATAGTCGTACGTGCTCGCAATGAGAAACTTGCACAACATCTTTTGTCCTACCAGCCGGTGGCAGCCGGGCCTCAAGGGAAACTACTGGATATTAAGGTACTCCTTTTAATAGAGTACCGGAGCAAAGCATTAACACACCGTGAAAACATGTGATCCTCACATCACCGCCATCCCCTCCGGTTGTCCCGATTCTTGCCACTTCGGGGCCTTTGGTTCCGAACAGTGACATGTGCATACAACTTGTAGATACAATCTAAGCAATAATTATAGAGCTTAAATCTAAGATCATGCCACTCGGGCCCTAGTGACAAGCATTAAGAATAACAAGATTGCAGCAACAATAACTTCACGAACTTTATAGATAGACTAATCATAATGTATCATCCATCGGATCCCAACAAACACAACACCGATTACATCAGATGAATCTCAATCATGTAAGGCAGCTCATGAGACCATTGTATTGAAGTACATGGGGGAGAGTATACCGACATAGCTACTGCTAGAACCCGTAGTCCATGGGGGAACTACTCACGGAGCATGGCGGAGGCGGTGGCGTTGATGGAGATGGCTTCCGGGGGCACTTCCCCGTCCCGGCAGGGTGCCGGGACAGAGTTCTGTCCCCCGAATTGGAGTTTCGCGACGGTGGCGGCGCCCCTGGAGTCTTTCTGGAGTTTCGTCAATTCGTACTGCGTTTTTAGGTCGAAAGGGATTTTATAGGCGAAGAGGCGGCGCAGGGGGGCACCTGGGGGCGCCACACCCTAGGCCAGCGCGGCCAGGGTCTGGCCCGCGCCGCCATGTGGTGTGGTGGTCCCCTGGCCCCTCTCCGACTCTTCTTCGGTGTTCTGGAGCCTTCCGGGAAAAATAGGAGGTTTGGCGTTGATTTCGTCCAATTCCGAGAATATTGCCCGAACAGCCTTTCTGGAACCAAAAAACAGCAGAAAACAGGAACTGGCACTGTGGCATATCGTTAATAGGTTAGTTCCGGAAAATGCATGAAATCATCATAAAGTGCAAGCAAATCATGTAAGTATTGTCATAAAACAAGCATGGAACAACAGAAATTATGGATACGTCGGGGACGTATCAGCATCCCCAAGCTTAGTTCCTGCTCGTCCCGAGCAGGTAAACGATAAAAAGAATAATTTCTGTAGTGACATGCTACTTACATAACCTTGATCATACTATTACAAAGCATATGAAATGAATGAAGTGACTCAAGGCAATGATCTATAGTTGCTAACAAATAGATAACATGTAGCAAAACTTTTCATGGAGAGTACTTTCAAGACAAGCATCAAAAATCTCGCACAAGAGTTAACTCATAAAGCAATAAATTCAAAGTAAAAGCATCGAAGCAACACAAAGGAAGATATAAGTTTTAGCGATTGCTTTCAACTTTCAACATGCATATCTCATGGATAATTGTCAACACAAAGTAATATGATGAATGCAAATATGCAAGTATGTAAGAATCAATGCACAGTTAACACAAGTGTTTGCTTCTAAGATGGAAGGAAGTAGGTAAACTGACTCAACATAAAAGTAAAAGAATGGTCCTTCAAAGAGGGAAGCAGGGATAAAATCATGTGCTAGAGCTTTTTAAGTTTTTGAAATCATATAGAGAGCATAAAAGTAAAATTTTGAGAGGTGTTTGTTGTTGTCAACGAATGGTAGTGGGCACTCTAACTCCCTTGCTAAACAGACTTTCAAAGAGCGGCTCCCATGAAGGACGTTATTTCTACCAGCAAGGTAGATCATCCCTCTTCTCTTTTGTTTACACATGTACTTTAGTTTTTATTTATGGGTGACACTCCTCCCAACCTTTGCTTACACAAGCCATGGCTAACCGAATCCTCGGGTGCCTTCCAACAATCTCATACCATGAAGGAGTGTCTATTTGCAAAATTAAGTTGCTTACTGATGAATCAGAGCAAAACATGTGAAGAGAATTATTAATGAAGTTAATTAATTGGGGGCTGGGAACCCCGCGCCAGCTCTTTTTGCAAAATTGTTGGATAAGCGGATGAAGCCACCAGTCCATTGGTGAAAGCTTCCCAACAAGATTGAAAGATAAAACACCACATACTTCCTCATGAGCTATAAAACATCAACACAAATTGAGAAGCATTTTGAAGGTTTAAAGGTAGCACATGAAGTATTTACTTGGAATGGCAGGAAATACCACATAGTAGGTAGGTATGGTGGACACAATTGGCATAGTGGTTGGCTCAAGGATTTTGGATGCATGAGAAGTATTCCCTCTCGATACAAGGCTTAGGCTAGCAAGGTTGTTTGAAGCAAACACAAGTATGGACTGGTACAGCAAAACTTACATAAGAACATAACGCAAGCATTATAATACTCTACACTGTCTTCCTTGTTGCTCAAACACTTTTACCAGAAAATATCTAGACCTTAAGAGAGACCAATCATGCAAACCAATTTCAACAAGCTCTACAGTAGTTCTCCACTAATAGGTTTAAACTACATGAAAAAAAACTTAAATCATGATCTACTTGAGAGCTCAAAACTATTGCCAAGTGTCAAATTATCCAAGACATTATTAGGCATTTTCTGTTTCCAACCAAATAAAAATAATTATTGTAGCTTCCAACTTTTATCATTTGAACATTAAAAGTAAAACGAAGAACAAGTGTTCATATGAAAAAGCGGAGCATGTCTCTCTCCCAAACAAGGATTGCTAGGATCCGAATTTATTCAAACACAAACAAAAATAAAAACACACAGACGCTCCAAGTAAAGCACATAAGATGTGACCGAATAAAAATATAGTTTCAGGGGAGGAACCTGATAAGTTGATGAAGAAGGGGATGCCTTGGGCATCCCCAAGCTTAGACGCTTGAGTCTTCTTGAAATATGCAGGGATGAACCACGGGGGCATCCCCAAGCTTAGACTTTTCACTCTTCTTGATCATATATCATCCTCCTCTCTTGACCCTTGAAAACTTTCTTCACACCAAACTTCTCATAAACTTCATTAGAGGGGTTAGTACTCAAAAAAATTGAACCCACCTTGGTCCTGTAGTGGCACATTGCAAGAACTCAATAAAACATCAGCTACAGCTCTCTACGTCTAGAAAACCTCGCTTAAAGTCCACAAGAGACAATGCAAAAAAAACAGAGACAGAATCTGCCAAAATAGAACAGCCAGTAAAGACGAATTTTAATAAAATACTTCCGTTGCTAAAATCAGAAAACTCAAAACTAATGAAAGTTGCGTACATATCGGAGGAACACGCACGTAAATTGGCATAATTTTCTGAGTTTCCTACAGAGAACTAGACCCAGATTCGTGACAGATAGAAATCTGTTTCTGCGCAGAAATCCAAATCTAGCATCAACCTTCGATTAGAGGCTTCACTTGGCACAACAAAACACAAAACTAAGATAAGGAGCGGTTGCTACAGTAGTAAACAACTTCCAAGACACAAATATAAAACAAAGTACTGTAGCAAAATAACACATGGGTTATCTCCCAAGAAGTTGCTTTCTTTATAGCCATTAAGATGGGCTCAGCAGTTTTAATGATGCACTCGCAAGAAATAGTATTTGAAAGAAAAGAGAGCATCAAAAGGCAAATCCAAAACACATTTAAGTCTCACATGCTTCCTATGCAAAGGAATCTTGTACACAAATAAATTCATGGAGAACAAAGTGACAAGCATAAGAAGATAAAACAGGTGTAGCTTTAAAACTTTAAGCACATAGAGAGGTGTTTTAGTACCATGCAAATTTCTACAACCATATTTTCCTCTCTCATAATAATTCTCAGTAGCTTCATGAATAAACTCAACAATATAACTATCACATGCAGCATACTTTCCATGATTTCCAAACACATAATTTTTATCAAGTTCAAGAATAGTGGAATTAAAACTTTCAAACTTACTTTTATTAATAATATAACAAGGTAGTTGATCAATCTCAAGAGATATGGGACACATAGATAAAGTTAAATCCTCTCCAATCCCATTTTCATCAGTAGTACAATTAATATTATCAAGTAACATAGGACCATCATCTAGAGCTTTATCATAAACATTTGCCAAGCAAAATTCTTTAGTACCATGCATTTTGACATCAGGCACAAACAAAGCATTATCATAAGATTTATCAAAGTAGCATGGATTATCATATATAATAGTAGCATAATTATTCTCACAAGTTTTACTCATAGGGAATATTTCAAGAGAATCCACAGGAACATAACATTCAACCTCTTTCGGTAAGCATGGAGGACAATCAAATAGTGTAAGAGATAAAGAGTTACTCTCATTAGAAGGTTGGCATGGGTAGCTAATCCATTCTTCCTCCTTTTGTTCGTCGCTCTCCTCTTCTTTTTCATCCAATGAGCATTCAGGTTCATCAATTTCCTCCTCTTTTTCATCCAATGAGCTTTCAGGTTCATCAATTTCTTCTTCCACCGGTTCCTGCGAATTGTGAGTGCGTTCTTGTGCATTAATGTGTCTCTCTTTATAATCAAGGATATAAGGATTCCTACTGTAGCATTCTATAAAAGAATTAAGGATAGTAGAGACATAATCTTTAAGGTCCTTACAAATAGCACAAGTTTCATAATTCTCAACCATGAAGGATTCTATCTCAGAGGCTCCCATAAATAAGACAAATTGTTCTACCTCTTCGAACCCATAATGAATATAGAAATTCCGATTATAGCTTTTAATAAAATATTCCTCACTAAAGCCACATTGAAATTTAAGATGTTTAGTATCCTGTTGAGAGCAACAGTTTATATCATGGCGTCTAAGCAAGATTCTAGCAATTGTATTTAATTTTTCTATCATAGCACTCATTATTTTACCAGTTCTTGATTCTCTATAACAATTATAACATTCCATAAGCTCCAAGTAGGTTGTTGGTTCTCCCTTAACAGTAGTTTTTAATTTTTCGGGTTTTCAAATTTTTATGGATTTTTGGGTATATAGGAAAAGTAAAACAAGACAAAAATAAACTAAGCAAAAGTAAACTACGCAAACTAATACTAGACAGAAACAAACTAAGCACAAATAAACTAGACAAAAGTAAACTAAGCAAAACAAAATAAAATAAAACAGAGAGAGAGGTAGAGTGTACTCCCCAGGTGAACTTATGAGTAGAGCTATGCCTCCCCGGCAACGGCGCCAGAAAATAGTCTTGATGACCCACAAGTATAGGGGATCGCAACAGTCTTCGAGGGTAGTATAACCCAAATTTATTGATTCGACACAAGGGGAGGTAAAGAATACTGATAAGCCTTAACAACTGAGTTGTCAATTCAGCTGCACCTGGAAAAGCACTAGCAACAGGGGTGATGTGAAAGTAGCAGTAATATGAGAGCAGTAGTAACAGTAACACAGCAGCAGTAATAGCAATATGAGAGCAATGGCACCGGAAAATAGTTGATACTACTTCCAATGACATGTAGAACAAGTATATAATGATGAGAGATGGACCGGGGTTCCCAGCGATCTACACTAGTGGTAACTCTCCAATAAGTGACAAGTGTTGGGTGAACAAATTACAGTTGGGCAATTGATAGGAATCAAAGCATTAAGAAAGAACATCAGGCTTATTAATTATGTAGGCATGTTTTCCGTATATAGTCGTACGTGCTTGCAATGAGAAACTTGCACAACATCTTTTGTCCTACCAGCCGGTGGCAGCCGGGCCTCAAGGGAAACTACTGGATATTAAGGTCCTCCTTTTAATAGAGTACCGGAGCAAAGCATTAACACACCGTGAAAACATGTGATCCTCACATCACCGCCATCCCCTCCGGTTGTCCCGATTCTTGCCACTTCGGGGCCTTTGGTTCCGGACAGTGACATGTGCATACAACTTGTAGATACAATCTAAGCAATAATTATAGAGCTTAAATCTAAGATCATGCCACTCGGGCCCTAGTGACAAGCATTAAGAATAACAAGATTGCAGCAACAATAACTTCACAAACTTTATAGATAGACTAATCATAATGTATCATCCATCGGATCCCAACAAACACAACACCGATTACATCAGATGAATCTCAATCATGTAAGGCAGCTCATGAGACCATTGTATTGAAGTACATGGGGGAGAGTATACCGACATAGCTACTGCTAGAACCCGTAGTCCATGGGGGAACTACTCACGGAGCATGGCAGAGGCGGTGGCGTTGATGGAGATGGCTTCCGGGGGCACTTCCCCGTCCCGGCAGGGTGCCGGGACAGAGTTCTGTCCCCCGAATTGGAGTTTCGCGACGGTGGCGGCGCCCCTGGAGTCTTTCTGGAGTTTCGTCAATTCGTACTGCGTTTTTAGGTCGAAAGGGATTTTATAGGCGAAGAGGCGGCGCAGGGGGGCACCTGGGGGCGCCACACCCTAGGCCGGCGCGGCCAGGGTCTGGCCCGCGCCGCCATGTGGTGTGGTGGTCCCCTGGCCCCTCTCCGACTCTTCTTCGGTGTTCTGGAGCCTTCCGGGAAAAATAGGAGGTTTGGCGTTGATTTCGTCCAATTCCGAGAATATTGCCCGAACAGCCTTTCTGGAACCAAAAACAGCAGAAAATAGGAACTGGCACTGTGGCATCTCGTTAATAGGTTAGTTCCGGAAAATGCATGAAATCATCATAAAGTGCAAGCAAATCATGTAAGTATTGTCATAAAACAAGCATGGAACAACAGAAATTATGGATACGTCGGGGACGTATCACTCCTCCGCCTCTTCTTCCTCCTCGTCGGAGGAGAAGTCCGCCTCCCATGAGAGGAGGTCGTCGTCGCTCGCCGCCTCCAGCTTCCCGTCGATGAGGAACCGGAGGTCTTCTTCTCCGTCGGTGAGGGGCTCGTCGTCCTCCGACTCGATGGAGGAATCCCATTCTCTCGCGTCCCAATACTCGGGGGCGAGAGCCTCGTAGATGGCCATCAGATTGACCTCCGGCTCTGGCTCGCTGGAGGAGGAGGAGTCGAAGGAAAGGCCGGAGGAGGCAGAGGAGGAAGAGGAAGACATGGCTACAGAGGAAGGGGGTTTTTTGCCGATGGCTAGTACGGAGCAAGAGGATGAAGAGGCGAACTGCTCGGCGCGGTTAAATAAAGGGGATATAGTGGAAATTTAATGCTCGAGCAGTTTTCGAGGATGCGGTGCCAAAACTGTCAATCGTGCAGAAGTTGAGAAGGCAAGGCATCATGATGAAGGATACTGCGATGCTCTGCCACGACGTGACCCTACGAAGCGGAAAAAATACAGTGGTTTTGAAATTATCATTGCCAAAACCAGGGGGCATGTGTTATCACCAGAATTTAACCAAGTCTGGAGATGGGCCGTGTTTAAATGGGCTTAGAGGATATGCACGGAAAATATTCCCGAACCGGCCTTGTACAAGAAGTTTGGGCAAGATTGCCCGTGTATCTGTAAATTATAGTAGGATACGTGTCGGTTAGAATTAAGAGATAGAGTTTAGCTCGTACACGGTTGGGTTTATTCCCAAGTTAGAAAGTCTACGGACTATAAATATGTATCTAGGGTTATTGAGAAAGGAGGACGATCACGTTCACAACAAATCAATCTAGGCGCATCGCCACCCCTTGTTTCGAGGGTTTCTCCCGGGTAAGCAACATACTGCCTAGATCGCATCTTGCGATCTAGGCAGTATCAGTTTATTCGTTATTGGTGTTGTTCGTGCTGAAGCCTTTTTGATGGCGAGCAACACCCTTATCTTAGGTGTTTTGGGGCTGACGTCGATGCTTTCACGATGTGCTTATTTAGCTATGCTGCCCCTCGATATCTAGCTGCCCTTACACCTATTTTAGGTGTAAGGGCAGCATCTTGCTTGATCTTTATTTAGTAGATCTAATCCGTTATAGTTGCTCCTTGTTCTTCAAGGATTGGTTTGATATCCGTATGGTTAGGCCTTATAAACGGGTTGAACGATCCGGTAGTGCGTAAGGTGTGGTTTATTGAGCTCTAGAGGATTGTTCCAGGGATCAACTTCACGTTGGTTTTTAGGCCTCTTTAGGGCTGGTTTTCCATTATCTTACGTATCTGTTAGGCTCAACTACGCATAGGATGTTCCGATTATACGGTGAAAACCCTAGACTATCGTAGATTAGTTTAGCTTGATATTGATAAAGCATGATCCCCATGTCCTTATAAATCTAACATGAACCATGGGGCAATCGGCTCTTTGAGCCGATCCACAGAACAACTTAAGAGCCGATCGGGGCTCGTATTTAATGTTTACGTGTTTGCCATGCAGGAAACTAGTTGAAGCAATCCATCACCTTCCTGACCAGGTATAGGTCAGGTGGCACGCCCTCGTAAGCACCAGGACGTGTGCCAGAAGGCATTGCAGGCCGTCGCCCGAGGGACCAGGGTCCACCGCAATCCTGGGAGCCTCCCGGCTCTACGGTGTTGCCCGTCGATACTCGCCGGTGGGTTTTTGACCGCAACATTGCCTCCCTCTCCACGAACTCTTCATCACCAAATGATTCCCTCAATGAGGTCATTCATGTGGAGGAAGAAAGTTGTCTCATGGCTAAATCCTCCGAGGTATCATCTCCTAGCCCCTCTATGACTAACATATCAAGTGATCTAGGAGTTGACCATGCTAGTCTAAAGGTGAAACAAGAAATGCTAGAGTTTGATGAATTCATTCTTAACATACAAGGTAACACTAAAAAGCATGTTTCAAATATCATGGTTCGTATAGCTCAACTAAGTGATTCTCTTGAGAAAAAATGTCAAATAGAGAGAGAAGACTCTCTTGAAATACATGCTCTTAAAAATGCTCTTGAGGAAAGTCAAGAAACCATAGCTTCTCTAGAAGATAGGTTAGAAAGTATTGAAGAGCCTCAAGATAAAATTAACAAGCTCACTAAAGCTAGAGATCTTGCTAGGGCTAAGACTAAAGTGCTTAAAAAGGAAAAGGCCCAATTTGGTGTTGATCATGAGAAACTTGTGAAGGATCTAGATGAACTAGATAAAGCTCACAAAGCTTTGAAGAGTGAATACACTCTCCTATCCAAGTCTTATGAGCAACTTCAAATTAGGCTTGCTTCATATGATGTGCCTAGTTCCTCTACTCCCTCATGTGATCATGCAAATATTATTGAGGAAAATGCTAGGTTGAAGGATGAACTTGCTAAGGCCTCCTCTCCCCAAAGTAAACTTTCTTTGGATGATCTTTTGAGTAAGCAAAGATCAAACAATGGGAAGGAGGGCCTTGGTTATAATGCCAAGGCAAAGAAGGCAAACAAGCAAAAGGCCAAGCCCGCTCAAGAGAAGAAGAAAGTCATCACTAATGGTGAAGCTCCTAAGGGCAAAACCATTAATGATGATGATGCGGGAAATGCTAACCCTCACTATGTTTTATTTAAGGATTATTATGGTGATGTTTATGCTAAATATGTTGGCCCATATGATGGTTATGTTGCTTGGTCTATTTGGGTCCCAAAGACCCTCGTTGCTAACAAAAGAGGACCCATTGAGAAATGGGTACCTAAATCCAAGAATTGATCTCATGTAGGACTATGCCGCCGGAGGGTCAAAATGGGTACTTGATAGTGGATGTACAAGTCATAAGACCGGCGGCAAGAACCTCGTCAAGGAGTTGAGGCCCAATATAAATAATATCACCGTCTCCTTTGGCGATAATTCTACATCCGAGGTATTGGGTTTTGGCAAGGTTGTGGTTGCACACAACATTACTCTTGTGGATGTCATGCTTGTCAAAACCCTTGGTTACAATTTGCTTTCCGTTTCTGCCCTTGGCAAGATGGGTTTCGCCGTCTTTATTGATAATGATATTGTGGTCCTCTTGTGGAGCAAGACTCTAAAAGTCGCTTTCGTTGGGTATCGCGAACATAACTTGTATGTGGTGGACTTTTCGGGGACCACCACTTCAAGTGCGATGTGCCTATTCGGAAAGGCGGATGTGGGTTGGTTGTGGCATCGCCGCTTGGCTCATGTCAACATGAGAACTTTGCAAAGTCTTCACAAGGGGAACCATATTGTGGGACTAATGGAAAATGTGTCTTTTGCCAAAGATCGTGTTTGTAGGGCTTGTGTTGAAGGCAAAATGCATGACTCTCCGCATCCAAGCAAGACCATTATCTCTTCCAAGAGGATCTTGGAGCTCCTTCATGTGGATCTCTTTGGTCCCGTTACTCATGCAAGTCTTGGTGCGAAGAAACATTGCTTGGTGATTGTTGATGACTACTCAAGATACACTTGGGTCTACTTTCTCAAGACGAAAGATGAGACTCAACAAATATTCATTGACTTTGCTACCGAGGTGCAATGCCAACACAACCTCCTCATTATGGCAATAAGAAGTGACAACGGCTCCGAGTTCAAGAACTATACACTCAATGATTTTCTTAGTGATGAGGGGATTCGTCATCAATATTCCGGTTCTTACACCCCTCAACAAAATGGTGTTGCGGAGAGGAAGAACCGGACTCTTATGGATATGGCAAGATCTATGATGGTGGAGTAAAAATCCCGCTATAATTTTTGGGCCGAAGCCATCTCCACCGCTTGCCACTCTTCTAACTGGCTCTATCTCCGCAAGGGCTTGAACAAGACTCCATATGAAATACTCACCGGGAACAAGCCTAATATCTCATACTTCAAGGTGTTCGGGTGTAAGTGTTTCTACAAAATCAAAGGAGTTCGTTTATCTAAATTTGCTCCTAAAGCTTTGGAGGGTATATTTGTTGGTTACGGTGCCGAATCTCACACTTATAGAGTCTTTGATGTATCCTCCGGGATTATCATCGAATCTTGTAGTGTGAGGTTTGAAGAAAATGATGGCTCCCAAGTGGGGCAAGTTGATGTATGTGCAGGTGATGAAATACCTCAAGATGCCATAGTAAGAATGGGTGTGGGATTTTTCCGCCCCATTGAGGGACACGGTGTGGCATCTCGGGAAGGACTATGCTCTACCATGGTGGAGCCCTCATCTTCTCAACATCAACAAACCTCATCTCTTGAAGCAAATGATGCACCAACCCAAGAACAAGAACAAGACCCTCCCTCTTATGTGCAAGATCAAGGACAAGATCAACCAAGTGTTCATGATGGCTCCAATGAGGATCCAATCAATTCTTGTCATTCACCGAATATTGTTCAAGATCAAGCACATGAGGTTGAGCAATCTCAACAAATTGAGGAAGCTCAAGTTGAAGGTCAAGACGGGGACCCCGGGGACCCAAATGATCAAGTTGATCAAGTGACACCTCCAAGGCCAAGAAGAACCAAGGAGGAGATCGAGGCCCGTCGTCTAGCAAGAAGAGATAGGAACCTTGAGCTTTGTGGACACACTCATGACAAGGTCCTTGGTGATGTAAGGGCAAAAGTTTCCACAAGAAGGCAATTGGCTAACTTTAGCAATCATCATGCTTATATCTCCTTAGTGGAACCCAAGAAAGTATTTGAAGCCCTTGAAGATTCGGATTGGTTGGAAGCTATGCACGAAGAACTCAACAACTTCAAGCGCAACAAAGTATGGACCTTAGTAGAGAAGCCAAAGGGGTGCCGCAATGTTATAGGCACTAAATGGATTTTCAAGAACAAGCAAGATGAGTTCGGAAATGTTGTGAGGAACAAGGCAAGATTGGTGGCTCAAGGGTTCTCTCAAGTCGAAGGAATTGACTTTGGGGAAACTTATGCTCCTGTGGCTCGCCTTGAGTCCATCCGTATCCTTCTTGCCTATGCATCGCATCATAACTTTAAGTTACAACAAATGGATGTGAAAAGTGCATTTCTTAATGGACCTTTGCATGAAGAGGTTTATGTTAAGCAACCCCCGGGGTTTGAGGATCTCAACTTTCCTAACCATGTCTACAAGCTTGATAAAGCACTTTATGGTCTCAAACAAGCTCCTAGAGCTTGGTACGAGCACCTTAAAGAATTGTTGGTAGACCGTGGGTTTGATGTTGGGCTAATCGATCCCACTCTTTTTACTAAGAGGGTCAATGGGGAGCTTTTCATTTGCCAATTATATGTTGATGATATTATCTTTGGCTCTACTAACAAAGCTTTCAATGATGAATTTTCAAAGCTTATGACCGATAGGTTTGAGATGTCTATGATGGGAGAGATGAAGTTCTTCCTTGGTTTTGAGATCAAGCATTTGAGAGAAGGAACCTTCATCAACCAAGCAAAATATCTCCAAGACATGCTCAAGAGGTTCAAGATGACCGAGTTGAAGGGTGTTGCCACTCCTATGATTACTAAATGTCTTCTTGCACTTGATCCCAATGGTAAAGAGGTGGATCAAAAGGTATATCACTCCATGATTGGATCCTTGCTTTACCTTTGTGCATCTAGACCGGACATAGTGTTGAGTGTTGGTGTGTGTGCAAGGTATCAAGCTTCTCCTAAGGAGAGCCACATGATGGCTCTCAAAAGAATCTTTCGATATTTGGTTGATACCCCAAGATATGGTATTTGGTACCCCAAAGGCTCAAGTTTTATTCTCAATGGATACACCGATGCGGATTGGGCGGGAGACAAGGATGATAGGAAATCAACTTCTGGGGCTTGCCAATTCCTTAGTAGGTCCTTGGTGTGTTGGTCTTCTAAGAAGCAAAATTGTATATCTCTCTCCACCGCCGAAGCCGAATATGTTGCCGCCGCAAGTGGATGCACTCAATTGTTATGGATGAGGCAAACTTTAAAGGAATACGGTATCATTTGTGACAAAGTGCCTCTATTATGTGACAATGAAAGTGCCATCAAGATTGCCTATAATCCGGTGCAACATTCAAGAACGAAGCATATTGAGATCCGGAATCATTTCATTAGGGATCATGTTGCCCGTGGTGATATTGAGCTTATCTATGTTCCTACCAAAGATCAACTTGCCGATATATTCACGAAGCCTCTTGATGAAGCAAGGTTTTGTTATTTGAGGAATGAGCTAAATATCATTGATTCAAGGAGTATAGCTTGACCATCTTGCAAACACATCTCTATCTCAAAACTTTATTTGGTTTAGATGTGGGCATGGATATAGGGGGAGTGCGGTTTAAATTATTGAGCTATCCCTCCCCCCATGATGCTAACATTAAGAAATCGTTCTCTTTTGTAGGGATTCGTTGCATAGAAAACAAAAAATTTCCTACCGCGAGAACGCAATCCAAGCCAAGATGCAATCTAGAAGACGGGAGCAACGAGGAGATGATCGAGACTCACCCTTGAAGATTTCCAAAGCCTACAAGATGAGGCTCTTGTTGCTACGGTAGACGATCACTTGCCGCTTAAAAAAGCGCGTAGAAGATCTTGATCACGGTGCCACGATCGGGCAGCACCTCCGTACTCGGTCACACGTTCGGTGTTGATGAAGACGACGTCCTTCTCCCCCTTCCAGCGGGCAGCGGAAGTAGTAGCTCCTCCTTGACTCCGGCAGCACGACGGCGTGGTGGCGGTGGCGATGGAGAACTCCGGTGGAGCTTCGCTAAGCGTGCGGGAGAGGTGGAGGAGAGAGGGGGCGGCTAGGGTTTGGGAGAGGGGGTGGCCGGCCTCAAGGGGTGCGGCCAGCTTGGTGGCTTGTTGTAGTCGGCCCCCCTCCCCTATGCCCCTCATTATATAGGTGGAACCCCAAGTGTTGGACTACAAGTCTTCGAATAAGACCCGAACCAAAAACCTTCCATGTAGTAGGGAAACCTACCCAAGGTGGGACTCCCACCCAAGTGGGATTCCCACCCTTCCATGAAGGGGGGTGGCCGGCCCCTTGGTGGAGTCCACCTTGGACTCCCCCCTCTAGGGTTGGCCGGCCATGGGGAGGTGGAGTCCCTCCGGGACTCCTCCTTCCTTAGTGATTTCTTCCGGACTTTTCTAGAACCTTCTACAACCTTCCATAAATGCACCGGATCATTTCCAAACTTGGAATATGACTTCCTATATATGAATCTTATTCTCCGGACCATTCCGGAACTCCTCGTGATGTCCGGGATCCCATCCGAGACTTCGAACAATACTTCGAACTCCATTCCATATTCAAGTTCTACTATTACAACATCAAACCTTAAGTGTGTCACCCTACGGTTCGCGAACTATGTAGACATGGTTGAGATCTCTCTCCGACCAATAACCAATAGCGGGATCTGGAGATCCATAATGTCTCCCACATATTCAACGATGACTTAGTGATCGAATGAACCATTCACATACGATACCAATTTCCTTTGTCACGCGATATTTTACTTGTCCGAGGTTTCATCATCGGTATCACTCTATACCTTGTTCAACCTCGTCTCCTGACAAGTACTCTTTACTCGTACCGTGATATGTGGTCTCTTATGAACTTATTCATATGCTTGCAAGACATTAGACGACAT
Organism: Lolium perenne; assembly: GCF_019359855.2. NCBI lineage: Eukaryota > Viridiplantae > Streptophyta > Magnoliopsida > Poales > Poaceae > Lolium > Lolium perenne. Next base: position 184,184,387 of record NC_067246.2, on the reverse strand, counting down.
TCCACCGAGAGGGCCCAGAGTATATCTATCCGTCATCGGGATGGACAAATCCCACTGTTGATCCATATGCCTCAACTCATACTTTCGGATACTTAATCCCACCTTTATAACCACCCATTTACGCAGTGGCGTTTGATGTAATCAAAGTACCTTTCCAGTATAAGTGATTTACATGATCTCATGGTCAAAAGGACTAGGTAACTATGTATCGAAAGCTTATAGCAAATAACTTAATGACGTGATCTTATGCTACACTTAATTGGGTGTGTCCATTACATCATTCACATAATGACATAACCTTGTTATTAATAACATCCAATGTTCATGATCATGAAACTATGATCATCTATTAATCAACAAGCTAGTTTATACAAGAGGCTTACTAGGGACTCCTTGTTGTTCACATAACACACATGTATCTGACTCATTGATACGTCCCCAACGTATCTATAATTTCTGATGTTCCATGCTTGTTTTATGACAATACCGACATGTTTTGTTCACACTTTATGTCATTATTATGCGTTTTCCGGAACTAACCTATTGATGAGATGCCGAAAGGCCGATTCTGTGTTCTGCTGTTTTTGGTTCCAGAAAGGCTGTTCGGGCAATATTCTCGGAATTGGACGAAATCAACGCCAAACCTCCTATTTTTCCCGGAAGGCTCCAGAACACCGAAGGAGAGTCGGAGGAGAGCCAGGGGGGCCCCACACCATAGGGCCGCGCGGGCCAGGGTCTGGCCGCGCCGGCCTAGGGTGAGGCCACCCTGTCAGCCCTCCTGCGCCGCCTCTTCGCCTATATAATCCCTTTCGACCTAAAAACGCAGTACCAATTGACGAAACTCCAGAAAAGTTACTGTGACGCCGCCGCCATCGCGAAACTCCAATTCGGGGGACAGAAGTCTCTGTTCCGGCACCCTGCCGGGACGGGGAATTGCCCCCGGAGCCATCTCCACTGCCGTCTTCACCGCCATCTTCACCGCCATCGCTGCCTCCATGATGAGGAGGGAGTAATCCACCCCCGAGGCTGAGGGCTCCGCTGTAGCTATGTGGTTCATCTCTCTCCCATGTACCTCAATACAATAATCTCATGAGCTGCTTTACATGATTGAGATTCATATGAGTTTGTATCACAATTTATCTATGTGCTACTCTAGCAATGTTATTAAAGTAGTTTTATTCCTCCTGCACGTGTGTAAAGGTGACAGTGTGTGCACCGTGTTAGTACTTGGTTTATGCTATGATCATGATCTCTTGTAGATTGCAAAGTTAACTATTGCTATGATAATATTGATGTGATCTATTCCTCCTACATATGCATGAAGGTGACAGTGTGCATGCTATGTTAGTACTTGGTTTAATCTGTCGATCTATCTTACACTATAAGGTTACTAAAATATGAACATTAATTGTGGAGCTTGTTAACTCCGGCATTGAGGGTTCGTGTAATCCTACGCAATGTGTTCATCATCCAACAAGAGTGTAGAGTATGCATTTATCTATTCTGTTATGTGATCAATGTTGAGAGTGTCCACTAGTGAAAGTGTAATCCCTAGGCCTTGTTCCTAAATACTGCTATCGCTGCTTGTTTACTGTTTTACTGCGTTACTACTGCTGCAATACTACCACCATCAACTACATGCCAGCAAGCTATTTTCTGGCACCGTTGCTACTGCTCATACTTATTCATACCACCTGTATTTCACTATCTCTTCGCCGAACTAGTGCACCTATTTGGTGTGTTGGGGACACAAGAGACTTCTTGCTTTGTTGTTGCAGGGTTGCATGAGAGGGATATCTTTGACCTCTTCCTCCCTGAGTTCGATAAACCTTGGGTGATCCACTTAAGGGAAAACTTGCTGCTGTTCTACAAACCTCTGCTCTTGGAGGCCCAATACTGTCTACAGGAAAGGAGGGGGAACGTAGACATCACTCATCCTTTCTCTTTCTTCTGCCGTAGCCGGACCTTGAGTCTTACTCAAGACTTTGCCTGGTAACATAGGTAAGAATCCTTTCTTACTTTCGTCCATTCTAAGCTTCTTTAGAATCTTGTCCAGGTATGTACTTTGTGATAGCCCTATTAGACGTCTTGATCTATCTCTATAAATCTTGATGCCTAATATATACGATGCTTCACCAAGGTCTTTCATTGAAAAACTATTATTCAAATAACCCTTTACACTGCTTAATAGTTCTATATCATTCCCAATTAATAATATGTCATCTACATATAATATCAGGAATGCTACAGAGCTCCCACTCACTTTCTTGTAAATACAGGCCTCTCCATGACACTGTATAAACCCGAAGTCTTTGATCACCTTATCAAAGCATCGGTTCCAACTTCTTGATGCTTGCTTCAGTCCATAAATTGAACGCTGAAGTTTGCATACTTTGTCAGCATTTTTAGGATCGACAAAACCTTTGGGTTGTACCATATACAACTCTTCCTCAATGTCTCCATTAAGGAACGCCGTTTTGACATCCATCTGCCAAATCTCATAACCGAAAAATGCAGCTATTGCTAACAAAATCCTCACAGATTTTAGCTTCGCTACAGGTGAGAAAGTCTCATCGTAGTCAACACCTTGAATTTGTCGGAAACCCTTTGCGACAAGTCGAGCTTTATAGACAGTAATATTACCATCAGCATCTGTTTTTCTCTTGAAGATCCATTTATTCTCGATAGCCTTTCGGCTATCAGGTAAGTCTACTAAAGTCCACACTTTGTTATCATACATGGATCCCATTTCGGATTTCATGGCTTCTTGCCATTTGTTGGAATCTGGGCTCATCATCGCTTCTTTATACGTCGTAGGGTCTTTATCATTGTTGTCCACAATCATGACATTTAGACAAGGATCATACCAATCAGGAGTGGCACGTTCCCTTGTCGATCTGCGAGGTACAGTAGCTATCTCACACCTTGGCCTTCCGATGCTTTATCATGTTTTGCTCACGGGAGAAGTTTTAGTCAACGGATCTGACATGCTCAGAAACGTATGTATTTTGCAATTCATTTGCGTCTCAACGCATCAATCATTTTCTAAATGAGTCGGCATTAAATATGTTTGGTCTTCTGGTGGAACCTTAATTCCGCGGTCTGAAATATGTCACTAATATTGTCATACACAATATAGCTTCAAAGTTTTGACACTATTGGAACTACACCAAGTTCTCAAAGAACCTCTTGACTTAACATCCTCAGTCATTGTCAAAACAATGAAATATTCTGCCTTTGTTTGTAGAATCCATCACAACATATAGAACTCATCTAAATCTAGCATAGATAACTTCTAGCTCATTGTGCTACCTTTTAAACAACACTTAGCCTAATTTGAGATTGAAATTTTATTTTTATATGTGACCAAACTAATATCGGTGCAACACCTTACAGCGATATGTTTGTCATTACTCATACAAAACTATATATCCTTGGTTCTTCTAAAGTACTCAGGGATATTCTTACTGTTTATCCAATGATCATCACATGAATCATTCTGGTATATGCTCCTAACCATTTAGAGCATAGGACATCTGATATTGTACATATTATTCGTGATCTAAAATCACTCATGTGTTTTTACTTATTGAGTGTCAAATACACTCAAGTCTTGTAAAACCTTTACATGAAAAGAACACCTTCTTTATATTGAACTACTTCAATATTCATTCTATGTACTTTTGAACTTAAACTTTTATGTGTTTCAATCCATCTTCATAGATCTTGACACTAAATATGTTTCAGTTCATATCCTTTCATTGAAGTTTAATTCTCAATGAAACCTTTTTAATCAATTATATAATTACATTATTTATAATCAACGATATGTCACCTACATAAAGTATTACAAATATGTCTCAGCGCTCCCACTTAATTTCTTGCAAATGCAAGCCTCTTCATCGCCTCTGATGAAATCATAACTCTTTGATCATTTCATCCGGTGAAGATTCCAACTCCGAAATACTCACTTCATCCAATTGAAGTTTGTATTCCTATCTAGTATTCTACGGACTAGCAAAACTCTTGGTTGTATCTTGTATACACCTTTAATTCACACTTCTGTTAAGTAATATATTTTGCCATCCTACTAACATATTTCATAAAAGAAATATGTAGTGATTACTAGAATAATCCTCATAGACTATAAGCATTGCTACGGAAGATCTAATCTTATCGTAGTCAACTCTTTGAACTTTGTCGTAAACAACTTTTCGACAAGCCTAGCTTCTTTAAGGACATTTCATCCAAGTCTATCAATTTCATAGATTTATTTACTTTCAAAAAGTATTCATCTATCTTGGATTTCATGGCGTATAGCCATTTTAACAAAGTTAGGGCCCATCATAACTTCTTTGTTTGTAGTTGATTTATCATTGTTCAAAATCAATCGTTTGTTCACAAATCATTTATTTGATCACAAAGTAAACCATACCTACAAGGTTCAGTATGTACTTCGATCTCCATGACTAAAACACTTTGTAGTCATGAGAGCTATGATCATCGTGACCACTTCCGGAACCAATTCCAATGCTGCGCTACTCTGATCATTATGCTCAGGTTCATAAACCTTATCAAGTTCTATTGTCCTCCCACTCAAATACTTCGCTAGAAAACAATTTCTTGGAAATAAGCAAGTAACATTAACAAACAGTTTTGTCTTTTACTTTATAGTGAAAAGAATTCCCAATCAATTCTTTGGGATAACCAACAAAGACATTCATCCGATTTTGGTTGTAAACTTATTTATCTTATGCTATGCATACCAAAATTTAAGAAAGGACTATTAGGGTTCATACCCATGCCATAACTCATATGGTGTCATTTCAACGGATCATGATGATGCTCTATTCAGTGTAAAAGCGGTAGTCTCTAAAGCATAATCCACAAAAATATAATGACATCAATATTTTATCTCATCATTGACCCAACAAGGTTTGGATACATCTCTTGGATACTCCATCATCACTATGATACTCCAAGAAACGTGAGTTGTAGAACAATTTCATAACTCTCTTAGATGTTCGCTAAAAACTCGTACTTCAAATATTTCCACTATGATCCAATCATAGATATTTGACTTTTCTATTACGATGATTTCCACTTCATCCTGAAATTTATTTGAATCCATTCAAATGTTTCAAACTTCTTCCTTATCGAATATATCCACATATATATACTCAATTCATTGTTAGAAATTTTCATGAAGTAGAAGAATCTCCCGCACACAACTATGCCCAGTGAACCACATACATCATCATGTATGTTTCCACTAAGTTAGTTGCTCGTTCAATTCTTGGCCTATGAACGGTATTTCAGTCATTCTCTTTAGAAAAGATTTGCAAGCGCCAAACGATTCATAAATCAAATGACTCCAAAAATCCATTTGCATGGAGTTCCTTCATGCGTTCCTTTCTAACATGACCTAAATGGCGGTTCCACAAATAAGTGGAATTCAAATCTTTTGCCTTATGGCATTTTAGCGCCAGTGTTTAGTATGTGTGTTTCACCATTAAGATTTATAATAACTTATCCATCGTACATGGAGTAATGTCATAATTTGAACAACTCATTGTTTTCATTTAACCATAGCAAAATAACAATTATTAAGTTCTTTATTATAAATTCTAAGGGCTAGATAGAATGCCAACGACAAACATAATAACACTTTATTTTTGTTCCAGAAGTGCATTCCTATCATATTCCTTGTCAGTCACTTAGGCCATTGTATTCTTGTATTGTGTTGTTTTGTATGATACTTCATACCAACCAATATGGTACAAATACCCAAGAATTTCATTGTGTGACCAAACTAGGAATACAACCATAACATGTATATCATTTATATACAACTGAGCTAGAGTTTCTAGTCTTTTCTTTTCTTTCTGCCAAAATATCTTTTGTAGTTTCTCTTTTAGCTTTCCTCATTATTAAGAAAAACACTTTAACATCAATAATTTATAGGTTTGTTGGTCAAATACCAATAACCTTGAGGTTCTTACTTTGAAGTTTGATCATCATATGACAAGTGTTCTACATTTCACTATTAGTAACTCTGTAATATGATGAACAATTTCACTCATAATTTTATCCATCATATCATGACGACTTTCCGAGACCATGTCTGTACATGCTAGGCTCGCAAAGTTTAACCTCAGTATTCGTATGTGCAAATCTGGCTTGCACCCGTTGTATGCACACGTAGAATCTATAACACCCGATCATCACGTGATGCTTCGAAACGACGAGTCTTAGCAACGATGCATACTAAGGACGATCACTTCATGGATATGCGAATATCGTTAGTGCCCCAATAGTTGGAGGATTGGGAGCCTTGCATCTTCAACCTTCGTACATTTCCATAAAACTTATGAGTTTATGTAGTCTCACCAAATTATATTCTATCATCTTGCAATAAGGTCTTAGATATCATATATATCTCATACCTTGATTATTTCTGAAAACTAAATTTTCAGCTCCTTATTTTTCAAACAAATTTGAACTTCAAGTTTCACGGAGACAAGATAACTTTAGGTACTAATTGAAACCATAGCTCTTTGAATCAACAATGTGAGGTTTACTAAAAGTTTGCAATAGGACTTAATCATTTCTTGATTATTTAACAATACGGTACCAGTCCGTAAAGTTTCTTGTCAGATTTTAACAGTATTTCTATCTCAATTACAAGACTAGCGCTTGGTAGAAAAACGGATGCCAATACTACAAATTAATTCAAAATACTACTCAGACTATGTTTATGATAATTAGTTCATGTTTTAATCTAATTACTAATGAACTCCCACTTAATACAACATCCCTCATAGTTGTTAAGTGGTACACGATCCAGATCCACTACACCAAAACCGATCATCACGTGAGATGATGTAGCTTCAATGGTGAACATCAACATGTTGATCATATCATCCATATGACTCGTGTTCAACCATTCGGTTTCCGTTGTCCCGAGGCCATGTCTGTACATGCTAGGCTCGTCAAGCAAACCCAAGTATTCCGCGTGTGTAAACATGACTTACACCCGTTGTTTATGAACGTAGAATCTATCACATCCGATCATCACGAGATGCTTCGAAACGACGAACTGTTGCAACGGTGCATACGAGGGGAGAACACTTTATTATCTTGATATTAATGTGAGGGATCATCTTATAATGCTACCGTCACGATCTAAGCAAAATAAGATGCATAAAGGATTAACATCACATGCAATTCATATGTGATATGATATGGCCCTTTAGTCTTTGCGCCTTCGATCTTCATCTCCAAAGCACGGACATGATCTCCATCATCAACGGGCATGATCTCCATCATCGTTGGCGTAGCGTCAAGGTCCATGGCGCCGTCTTCATGGTTGTTCACCTCATGTAGCAACTATTACAACTACTTTGAAATACCTCTCAACATGAAATTTAAAGACAACCATAAGGCTCCTGCCGGTTGCCACAATACAATAATGATCATCTCATACATATTCATCATCACATCATGGCCATATCACATCACCAAACCCTGCAAAAACAAGTTAGACGTCTCTAATTTGGTTTGCATATTTTACGTGGTTTAGGGTTTTCGAGTAAGATCCAATCTACCTACGAACATGAACACAACGGTGATACTAGTGTTGTCAATAGAAAGATTAAATTGAATCTTCACTATGGTGGGAGAGACAGACACCCGCAAAGCCACTTATGCAATACAAGTTGCATGTCGAACGTGGAGCAAGTCTCATGAACGCAGTCATGTAAAGTTAGCCCGAGCCGCTTCATCCCACCATGCCACAAAGATGCAAAGTACTCGAACTAAAGACAACAAAGCATCAGCGCCCACAAAACAATTGTGTTCTACTCGTGCAACCATCTATGCATATGCACGGCTCTGATACCACTGTAGGGATTCGTTGCATAGAAAACAAAAAATTTCCTACCGCGAGAACGCAATCCAAGCCAAGATGCAATCTAGAAGACGGGAGCAACGAGGAGATGATCGAGACTCACCCTTGAAGATTTCCAAAGCCTACAAGATGAGGCTCTTGTTGTTGCGGCAGACGATCACTTGCCGCTTGCAAAAGCGCGTAGAAGATCTTGATCACGGTGCCACGATCGGGCAGCACCTCCGTACTCGGTCACACGTTCGGTGTTGATGAAGACGACGTCCTTCTCCCCGTTCCAGCGGGCAGCAGAAGTAGTAGCTCCTCCTTGACTCCGGCAGCACGACGGCATGGTGGCGGTGGCGATGGAGAACTCCGGCAGAGCTTCGCTAAGCGTGCGGGAGAGGTGGAGGAGAGAGGGGGCGGCTAGGGTTTGGGAGAGGGGGTGGCCGGCCTCAAGGGGTGCGGCCAGCTTGGTGGCTTGTTGTAGTCGGCCCCCCTCCCCTATGCCCCTCATTATATAGGTGGAACCCCAAGTGCTGGACTACAAGTCTTCGAATAAGACCCGAACCAAAAACCTTCCATGTAGTAGGGAAACCTACCCAAGGTGGGACTCCCACCCAAGTGGGATTCCCACCCTTCCATGAAGGGGGGTGGCCGGCCCCCTTGGTGGAGTCCACCTTGGACTCCCCCCTCTAGGGTTGGCCGGCCATGGGGAGGTGGAGTCCCTCCGGGACTCCTCCTTCCTTAGTGATTTCTTCCGGACTTTTCTAGAACCTTCTACAACCTTCCATAAATGCACCGGATCATTTCCAAACTTGGAATATGACTTCCTATATATGGATCTTATTCTCCGGACCATTCCGGAACTCCTCGTGATGTCCGGGATCCCATCCGAGACTTCGAACAATACTTCGAACTCCATTCCATATTCAAGTTCTACTATTACAACATCAAACCTTAAGTGTGTCACCCTACGGTTCGCGAACTATGTAGACATGGTTGAGATCTCTCTCCGACCAATAACCAATAGCGGGATCTGGAGATCCATAATGGCTCCCACATATTCAACGATGACTTAGTGATCGAATGAACCATTCACATACGATACCAATTCCCTTTGTCACGCGATATTTTACTTGTCCGAGGTTTCATCATCGGTATCACTCTATACCTTGTTCAACCTCGTCTCTTGACAAGTACTCTTTACTCGTACCGTGATATGTGGTCTCTTATGAACTTATTCATATGCTTGCAAGACATTAGACGACATTCCACCGAGAGGGCCCAGAGTATATCTATCCGTCATCGGGATGGACAAATCCCACTGTTGATCCATATGCCTCAACTCATACTTTCCGGATACTTAATCCCACCTTTATAACCACCATTTACGCAGTGGCGTTTGATGTAATCAAAGTACCTTTCCAGTATAAGTGATTTACATGATCTCATGGTCAAAAGGACTAGGTAACTATGTATCGAAAGCTTATAGCAAATAACTTAATGACGTGATCTTATGCTACGCTTAATTGGGTGTGTCCATTACATCATTCACATAATGACATAACCTTGTTATTAATAACATCCAATGTTCATGATCATAAAACTATGATCATCTATTAATCAACAAGCTAGTTTATAGAAGAGGCTTACTAGGGACTCCTTGTTGTTCACATAACACACATGTATCAATGTTTCGGTTAATACAATTATAGCATGGTATGTAAACATTATCATAAACACAAAGATATATTATAATAACCATTTTATTATTGCCTCTTGGGCATATCTCCGACATCTTTATATCACATGTTGATATGTGAGCTTCAATGATGAGTAGTGGTTTGGGCCCAAGATATATCTTCACGGTGCCATACCATAACACTTATATATGGTGGCCTAAGCCACCACACTCTTCTTTGTGAAGAGTTGGAGTTATTTGGATTTTCATGTTCTTATTTGACAACTCCTTGTTCTTATTGGAAATCACTCTAGTTTGGCCTTATTTGCTCATATCTTGCAAACTTGAGTGATCATGTACCATTAACAGTTTGAGATTTCTAAACCCAAGCCTTTACTCATCTATAAGCCATTTCCATCTTGCTCTTATGTCATGTTTTGGTAAAAACTTGGAGTTTGAGGATTTTCGGTCGGATGATCTAGGTTACCCCATCTTATTGGTCAATATGCATCTTATATGTGTTGTGATACTTTATTACATCACATATGGGGTCTTGCAAATAACCAACAAAAGATAGGCAGGATTTCCGGTGTTCTGGAATTTTCCAGAAAACCGGATAATCCGGCCCCTGGGCAAACCGGAAAATCCGGCCCGGCCGGATTATCCGCCCTAAACTAGGGCCGGATTATCCGGCCTGGACAGACCCTGAAAGGGTTGAGGACGGGGCCGCGGGGGGGCAAACGGTTCACTCCACCCCCCACGCGCCTCTCTCTCCTCTCAAGGTCGCCGGAACTCCTCCTCCTCGCCGGAGCCGCCCCGTCCACTCCCTCCCGGCGTTTTTGGGTGGATCGGGTGCTCCTCCTCCCTAGCTATCATCTCCTCCAAGCGGCTCCTCCAATGGATGGGGGTATGGTTCACAATCCCTAACCCTAGGTGCTGTGTTTTATACGTGCTATTTTCTTGGTGGAGATGTTGCCTAGTTGTTCCAAAACGTTTGTAGTGTACTCCTCTTGCATGCTATAAGGCCGATCTGTTCGTAGACAAGTTTTTGATTGCAAAATCTGCTAGACTCGCAGGGCCGGATTATCCGGCCCCCGCGAAGACCGGATTATCCGGTCTGGCCGGATTATCCGCCCCCCGGGGACACCGGATTATCCGGCCTGGAGCTTCATCGCCGCTGCAGTTTTGATTCAATCTATCTTGTCTAGACTTGTACCAACTTATAGTATGCTTCTAGAGTACATTACTGTATCATACATGACTTATGAGCATTATCTTCTCTTTGCTATCCGTCTTTGCTTCTCATAGGTAGTGGTTCTCGGGGTACTCGGAGACGTTCAAGGCAGAACCGGTCAAGTGATGAGTTTGCTTCCAATGCGCCTCGCAAGTCCACCACTAGTAGAAGGAAGAACAAGGAAGCTAGGTGTCGTTGCCTAATCGACGGTACCCCGGAGGAGGGATCCTCACGAGGGGGAGAAGAAGTAGGGGCCATAGGGCGGAGTGCACACGGGACGGTGGTACGCGATTTACCCAGCTTCGGAACACCTGCACGACGACAGGGCCTACTGCTGCTTGTCTGGAATTATCTGGGCGCTTTCGCGTTGTTACAATGAGTTGTGGTTCTCAACGTGCACGTGAACGTGAACGTGAACGTGAACGTGCCTCTAGGGCTCCCAGGATCCGGCTTATAAAGGCGCACGGATCTAGGGTTTACATGGAGAGTCCTAGCCGGATTACAGGTCGCCTAACTACGGTACAAGGTCTTGCCGTGTACGTCAAGGATCTGCCTTCCTTCCTACGTCGTACTGGATCCGGGTTCCACATGGGCCTCCATGGATCCGGGTTACTCCTGGGCCTCCATGGATCCGGGTTACTCCTGGGCCTCCATGGATCCGGGTTACTCCTGGGCCTCCATGGATCCGACTTCCTCCGATGGTCGGTTGGGATCCGCCTTCCCTATCCTGGGCTGGACTTCATCCTTTAGGATCAACAGCAACTGGGCTGCCCGGTGGGCCATAAGCCATCACCACCATCTGTGGGCCACCCGGGCTTGCCGGAATCGGACCATGTCGATGGTATACCTATGAAGTATATCCACAACAGTAGCCCCCGGAGTTCTCCAAGATTCACCGTTCTTCCATCCAGCTCAGCTTGCGCATGTATCTTCATCCTTTGGCTGGAACGAATAATAGAGAATCTTGAAGGACTCCAAACTTCGTATCTCCAACCAAGTATTGGTCGGAAACTTCATGATCCAATGGTCAGATTCTTCGGAGACACCATCCAACGTAATCTTCGGTATGGATCCGACTAGCCAAATGTAGGTTCGGATCTGACTAGCCAAAATATAGGTGTGGATCCGACTACCCAAAATATAGGTGCGGATCCGACAACCAAAAAATTAGGTGCGGATCCGGCTACCAAAAATTGAGGTACGGATCCGACTACCAAAAATTAGGTGCGGATCCGGCTACCAAAAACTGAGGTGCGGATCCGACTACCAAAAATTAGGTGCGGATCCGGCTACCAAAAACTGAGGTGCGGATCCGACTACCAAAAATTAGGTGCGGATCCGGCTACCAAAAAACTGAGGAACGGATCCGACTACCAAAAATTAGGTGCGGATCCGGCTACCAAAAAATAGTTGCGGATCCGGCTACCAAATATATAGGTGCGGATCCGGCTACCAAAAATTAGGTGCGGATCCGACTAGTTAGCCAGATTTTCGCAATCTTTGAAAATTTTCTTGACATAGCCATATGTATGTAGCCCCCGAGCGTTGAGTCGGCTTGCTCCAAGGAGACTCGATGCTCAGAAACTTAGCCCCCAAGCGTCAAGGTGGGAAATTTCCGGCATGTTGCTCCAAAGAGAACTTCATCGATGTAGCCCCCGAGCGCCAAGGTGAATTTACTTGAAAATCCAGCTTGGTGCTCTTAGAGTAGCTTTATCTTTATATGTGACTTAGGAATAGCGTAAATCCCAAGCATCTAGGCGGAAATTTCCAGCACTGATACCCGAAAGGAAACACACTTTTCACCTAAGATCAAACCGCAGCCCCCGAGGGTTGGTTCCGGCTAAGCATAGCGGAATCAAGACTCAAGTTGCTTTTCCAGCTGTGCACGCCATGGATCCACCTAACCTCGGGGGACTGTTGTACGTCCAAGCGTCATGTACCTGATACATAAACATAAAAACATATTTGTATTAAATTGTTTCTTTGATCATGTTCAACGAACAAATGTAATTAAGGCGGAACAAAAACGGCCTTTGAACAAATGTTTTAAAGCTGAAACTATGCAGCAGTTGAACAACATAAAACTGTCAAGGTGGAAAAAACTCGACTATCTTGAACAGTTAATGTAATTTATATGTTTTAAGCAAGTGCTGGTTTATCCGTTCTTCTGGTTCATATGCTTGACTTTTCGCGAGACGGCGAACTTTAAACACAGAACATCTGCTGAGGCGATAGCGCTTAATAGCGAAACAATCAAGAACCTCAGAAACAGAGGCCGGTTTTAAGTACCGAAATGTCACTACTAAGGAATCCACATATAAACAACAGAAAACGTGTAGGCCAGAAAACTCAAGCTAACGCCCGAAAGCGGAATTTTTGCAGCGTACTGGAGCCTTAAGCGGCAAAAACAGTACAAAGCTTTTCACGAGCGCAAGGCAAATCGTGGGAAAGATATGACCAACAGCGAAAGCGGTAAAAGACTCAGGATATGAGTGAACCAATCTTAATCTCATGATCATAAAATATTAAAATATTAAATATAAATATGGACTTAGCTGTTTGGAGCGGAGTCAACGTCGGTCGTGGTGGTTTTTCTTCAGCGTTCCGTCAAGCCGGTGCGAGATTGATTGTCGCAGTGGTCCTGTAGGTGCGGATCCACCTACCAAAATTTAGTTGTGGATCCGACTTCCCAAAAATTTAGGTGCGGATCCACCTACCAAAATTTTGGTATAGATCCGGCTACAAAAATATAGGTGCTGATCCGACTACCAAAAATTAGGTGCGGATCCGGCTGCCAAAAACATAGGTGCGGATCCGACTACCAAAAACGTAGGCGCGGATTCGGCAACCAAAAACATAGGTGCGGATCCGACTACCAAAAACGTAGGCGCGGATCCGGCAACCAAAAACATAGGTGCGGATCCGACTACCAAAAACGTAGGCGCGGATGCGGCAACCAAAAACATAGGTGCGGATCCGACTACCAAAAACGTAGGCGCGGATCCGGCTACCAAAACCAGAATTTGAAATTTCCGGGTCTAAGGCGGATTCTTCCGTGGAAAGCTCCAGCGACTCGGATCGGATCTTTGCAGCTGCGTCCTGCTCGGTGGCGGTCGTAGCTACATTACTTACCAGTGCGTTTCCATCGAAATCAACGGTCTCGCAGATGAAGATGTGGAACCCGCCCGGTTCCGGCCTCTAGACGCCGCAGGCCCCACGGTGGGCGCCAACTGTCGTTGCCTAATCGATGGTACCCCGGAGGAGGGATCCTCACGAGGGGGAGAAGAAGTAGGGGCCATAGGGCGGAGTGCACACGGGACGGTGGTACGCGATTTACCCAGCTTCGGAACACCTGCACGACGACAGGGCCTACTGCTGCTTGTCTGGAATTATCTGGGTGCTTTCGCGTTGTTACAATGAGTTGTGGTTCTCAACGTGCACGTGAACGTGAACGTGAACGTGAACGTGCCTCTAGGGCTCCCAGGATCCGGCTTATAAAGGCGCACGGATCTAGGGTTTACATGGAGAGTCCTAGCCGGATTACAGGTCGCCTAACTACGGTACAAGGTCTTGCCGTGTACGTCAAGGATCTGCCTTCCTCCCTACATCGTACTGGATCCGGGTTCCACATGGGCCTCCATGGATCCGGGTTACTCCTGGGCCTCCATGGATCCGGGTTACTCCTGGGCCTCCATGGATCCGACTTCCTCCGATGGTCGGTTGGGATCCGGCTTCCCTATCCTGGGCTGGACTTCATCCTTTAGGATCAACAGCAACTGGGCTGCCCGGTGGGCCATAAGCCATCACCACCATCTGTGGGCCACCCGGGCTTGCCGGAATCGGACCATGTCGATGGTATACCTATGAAGTATATCCACAACACTAGGGTGAACTACAAGGATATGGACCTTATCTCTTATGCAGCAATCCGTATGAAGAACTGGTATGAAGACCTTCCAAGGGATGATGAGATAGAGGGAAGGCGTTTCTGGTGCATGGAGCAGGAGTACATCTACAAGGACATTTATGAGCCCATGAAGAAAGTGCGACCCATGCAAGCTATCAATGTGGATCTTCTGGCTGAAAATAATCATTTTGAGGATGCCATCTGGGTGACTGGTAGGATGGGCTTGCAGGATCTAATGAAGATTCAGTGTGACTACAGTCCAGAGTTGATTAAGCAATTCTATGCTACTCTGGCCTTCAAGAAAGATGAAGCCCGCACTATGGAATGGATGTCTGGCTCCACTCATTGTAAGGCAACCTTGCGCCGGTTTGCTGCTGTTCTTGGTCTTCCAGAAGAAGGTGGTTTTCGCCTCCATGGTCCTCAGAAGACAAATAAAAATGTGCTCTTTAATCTTTATGACTCATCTGGAGCGGTTGGATCTACCAAGGGGCTCCTTCCCATCTACAGTCAGGTGCTCCGTTTCCTTCGAGCCACCATTGCTCCAAGTGGTGGAAACAATGATGCACTCCGTGGAGCACTTGTGGATCTTATGCTCCTCAGCTATAAGTGTGCTCGTGATGGCAATGAGGACCAAGACCTCTCTCTTGATGTGATGGACTTCATTTTTAATGAGATTCATGATACCGTGGTCTCCCGGACCACCATGCCATATGCACCCTATATCCAGATCCTTATCAACAACTGTGTGACTATGGATGAAGACTTGAGTGGGTATCCATTGGTGAAGCACTCTGTCAATAAGGCTTACAAGAAGAAGCCGGTTCCCCATGCTGCCCCTGCTCCTGACTCCTTTATGGGAGATGCTCGCACTAGTGGTTTTGCTCCTGCTCGCCATGCTGATCTTCCTGCCATGAAGAAGCAAGTAAAGAAGCTCAGTTGGTTCCAGCGTCACATTCTATGCATGAATATTGAGATCCATAAGGAGAACCATGCGGCCAGCCGAGAGCGTTCTGAGATAAAGCATACTCAGGCGGTCATTCTGCATAAGCTCAGTGGTAAGCAAGGACCTCCGCCTCAGCCTCCAGTTCACCCAGGTTACAGTGGGTGGCATTCTTCTCAGGTTCCATGGAATGATCTTTAGAACTGCATTCAGAGGGCCAACTACACTCGCAACTCTCCGGAGGCCCCTGACACTGAAGATGAAGAGGAAGAGGAACAAGAGTACCAGTCCGAGGACGACGAGGGCTCCGAGTGATCTCCATGGGGCAAGTAGCATCGCGCTTTCCCCCTTTTTGGCGTCTCGATGCCAAAGAGGGAGAAGTGTTCTATTAGGACTTCTCTCGGGGATTTGCATGGTTTGGGCATGATGTCTACGCCCCCCACCTTTTCCTGTAGACAGTGTTGGGCCTCCAAGAGCAGAGGTTTGTAGAACAGCAGCAAGTTTTCCCTTAAGTGGATCACCCAAGGTTTATCGAACTCAGGGAGGAAGAGGTCAAAGATATCCCTCTCATGCAACCCTGCAACCACAAAGCAAGAAGTCTCTTGTGTCCCCAACACACCTAATAGGTGCACTAGTTCGGCGAAGAGATAGTGAAATACAGGTGGTATAATTAAGTAGTAGCAACGGCACCAGAAAAGTGCTTTGCCCAGGACAGTAAACAAGCAGTAGTAACGCAACAGTAGTAACGCAGTGAAACAGTAAACAAGCAGCGATAGCAGTATTTAGGAACAAGGCCTAGGGATCATACTTTCACTAGTGGACACTCTCAACATTGATCACATAACAGAATAGATAAATGCATACTCTACACTCTTGTTGGATGATGAACACCATTGCGTAGGATTACACGAACCCTCAATGCCGGAGTTAACAAGCTCCACAATATTCAATGTTCATATTTAAATAACCTTAGAGTGCATGACAGATCAACACAACTAAACCAAGTACTAACGTAGCATGCACACTGTCACCTTCATGCTAAGAAAGGAGGCATAGATCACATCAATACTATCATAGCAATAGTTAACTTCATAATCTATAAGAGATCATAATCATAGCCTACGCCAAGTACTAACACGGATGCACACACTGTCACCATTACACCGTGTAGGAGGAATAAAACTACTTTAATAACATCACTAGAGTAGCACATAGATAAATTGTGATACAAAACATATTGCAATCATAAAGAGATATAAATAAGCACTTCACTATGCCATTCATAACAGTGAATAAGTATTCTGTGAAATATAGCCTAAGAGACCCACACGGTGCACACACTGTCACCTTTACACACGTGGGACAAGGAGTCTCCGGAGATCACATAAGTAAAACCCACTTGACTAGCATAATGACATCTAGATTACAAGCATCATCATATGAATCTCAATCATGTAAAGCAGCTCATGAGATTATTGTATTGAAGTACATAGGAGAGAGATGAACCACATAGCTACCGGTACAGCCCCGAGCCTCGATGGAGAACTACTCCCTCCTCATGGGAGACAGAAGCGTTGATGAAGATGGCAGTGGTGTCGATGGAGAAGCCTTTCGGGGGCACTTCCCCGTCCCGGTGGCGTGCCGGAACAGAGACTCCTGTCCCCCAGATCTTGGCTTCGCGATGGCGGCGGCTCTGGATGGTTTCTTGTACCGTGGCTTTTCCGTCTCGAGGTTTTAGGTCGAGGGGCTTCTTATAGGCGAAGAGGCGGCGTCAGAAGGTCAACGGGGCGACGACACTATAGGGGGGCGCGGGCCCCCCCTTGGCCGCGCCGGCCTAGGGTTTGGTGGGCCTGTGCCCCCTCTCTGGCGGTTCTCGTGTGTTCTGGATGCTTCCGGGCAAAATAGGAACCTGGGCGTTGATTTCGTCCAATTCCGAGAATATTTCTTTACTAGGATTTCTGAAACCAAAAACAGCAAAAAACGAACGGCACTTCGGCATCTTGTTAATAGGTTAGTTCCAGAAAATGCACGAATATGACATAAAGTGTGCATAAAACATGTAGATATCATCAATAATGTGGCATGGAACATAAGAAATTATCGATACGTCGGAGACGTATCAGCATCCCCAAGCTTAGTTTCTGCTCGTCCCGAGCAGGTAAACGATAACAAAGATAATTTCTGGAGTGACATGCCATCATAAACTTGATCATATTGTAAACATATGTAATGAATGCAGCGATCAAAACAATGTATATGACATGAGTAAACAAGTGAATCATATAGCAAAGACTTTTCATGAATAGTACTTCAAGACAAGCATCAAGGAGTCTTGCATAAGAGTTAACTCATAAAGCAATAATTCAAAGTAAAGGCATTGAAGCAACACATAGGAAGATTAAGTTTCAGCGGTTGCTTTCAACTTATAACATGTATATCTCATGGATATTGTCAACATAGAGTAATATAACAAGTGCAATATGCAAGTATGTAGGAATCAATGCACAGTTCACACAAGTGTTTGCTTCTTGGGATGGAGAGAAATAGGTGAACTGACTCAACATAATAAGTAAAAGAATGGTCCTTCAAAGAAGAAAGCATCGATTGCTATATTTGTGCTAGAGCTTTGATTTTGAAAACAAGAAACAATTTTGTCAACGGTAGTAATAAAGCATATGCATCATGTAAATTATATCCTACAAGTTGCAAGTCTCATGCATAGTATACTAATAGTGCCCGCACCTTGTCCTAATTAGCTTGGATTACCGGATCATCGCAATGCACATGTTTTAACCAAGTGTCACAATGGGGTACTGATACGTCTCCGACGTATCGATAATTTCTTATGTTCCATGCCACATTATTGATGTTATCTACATGTTTTATGCACACTTTATGTCATATTCGTGCATTTTCTGGAACTAACCTATTAACAAGATGCCGAAGTGCCAGTTGCTGTTTTTGGTTTCAGAAATCCTAGTAACGAAATATTCTCGGAATTGGACGAAATCAACGCCCAGGGTCCTATTTTGCCACGAAGCTTCCAGAAGACCGAAGAGGAGACGAAGTAGGGCCACGAGGGGGCCACACCATAGGGCGGCGCGGCCCAGGCCCTGGCCGCGCCGACCTAGGGTGTGGGGCCCTCGTGCCCCCTCCTGACTTGCCTTTCCGCCTACTTAAAGCCTCCGTCGCGAAACCCCCAGTACCGAGAGCCACGATACGGAAAACCTTACTGAGACGCCGCCGCCGCCGATCCCATCTCGGGGGATCCAGGAGATCGCCTCCGGCACCCTGCCGGAGAGGGGAATCATCTCCCGGAGGACTCTACGCCGCCATGGTCGCCTCCGGAGTGATGTGTGAGTAGTCTACCCCTGGACTATGGGTCCATAGCAGTAGCTAGATGGTTGTCTTCTCCCCATTGTGCTTCATTGTAGGATCTTGTGAGCTGCCTAACATGATCAAGATCATCTATCTGTAATTCTATATGTTGCGTTTGTTGGGATCCGATGAATAGAGAATACTTGTTATGTTGATTATCAAAGTTATGTCTATGTGTTGTTTATGATCTTGCATGCTCTCCATTACTAGTAGATGCTCTGGCCAAGTAGATGCTTGTAACTCCAAGAGGGAGTATTTATGCTCGATAGTGGGTTCATGCCTGCATTGATACCAGGACGTGTGATGAAAGTTCTAAGGTTGTGTTGTGCTGTTGCCACTAGGGATAAAACATTGATGCTATGTCTAAGGATGTAGTTGTTGATTACATTACGCACCATACTTAATGCAATTGTCTGTTGCTTTGCAACTTAATACTGGAGGGGGTTCGGATGATAACCTGAAGGTGGACTTTTTAGGCATAGATGCAGTTGGAGGGCGGTCTATGTACTTTGTCGTAATGCCCAATAAAATCTTACTATACTCATCATGATATGTATGTGCATGGTCATGCCCTCTTTATTTGTCAATTGCCCAACTGTAATTTGTTCACCCAACATGCTTTTATCTTATGGGAGAGACACCTCTAGTGAACTGTGGACCCCGGTCCAATTCTCTTTACTGAAATACAATCTACTGCAATACCTGTTCTACTGTTTTCTGCAAACAATCATCTTCCACACAATACGGTTAATCCTTTGTTACAGCAAGCCGGTGAGATTGACAACCTCACTGTTTCGTTGGGGCAAAGTACTTTGGTTGTGTTGTGCAGGTTCCACGTTGGCGCCGGAATCTCTGGTGTTGCACCGCACTACATCCCGCCGCCATCAACCTTCAACATGCTTCTTGGCTCCTCCTGGTTCGATAAACCTTGGTTTCTTTCTGAGGGAAAACTTGCTGCTGTGCGCATCATACCTTCCTCTTGGGGTTCCCAACGAACGTGTGAGTTACACGCCATCAAGCTCTTTTTCTGGCGCCGTTGCCGGGGAGATCAAGACACGCTGCAAGGGGAGTCTCCACTTCCCAATCTCTTTACTTTGTTTTTGTCTTGCTTTATTTTATTTACTACTTTGTTTGCTGCACTAAATCAAAACACAAAAAAATTAGTTGCTAGCTTTACTTTATTTGCTGTCTTGTTTTCCATATTAAAAACACAAAAAAAATTTAGTTACTTGTTTTACTTTACTTAATATCATGCATGTTTTTATTTCACTAGTTAAGCATAATGGAAAACAACAAAAATATGAGAGATCTTTATGAACTTTATCTTGAATTAGGACATGATGTGTTTGAAGAGAGAATTAAAAAATCCATGGAACTTTATATGCATGCTAATGGGAATGTTATTACTATGAATGCTTTGAACACCATTGTTGCTAATGCTATGGAAAATTCTAAGCTTGGGGAAGCTGGCTCTGATGAGCATGATCTTTTTAGTCCCCCAAGCATTGAGGAGAAAATTTTCTTTTATGATTACAATACGCCTCCTATATATGTTGATAGTGACTTTGTTGAATTTTCTCCCACTACAACTAATAAAATTGATTATGCTTATGTGGAGAGTAATAATTTTATGCATGAGACTCATGATAAGAATGCTTTATGTGATAGTTATATTGTTGAGTTTGCTCATGATACTACTGAAAGTTATTATGAGAGAGGAAAATATGGTTGTAGAAATTTTCATGTTACTAAAATGCCTCTCTATATGCTGAAATTTTTGAAGCTACACTTGTTTTATCTTCCTATGCTTGTCACTTTGCTCTTCATGAACTTGTTTATTTACAAGATTCCTATGCATAGGAAGCATGTTAGACTTAAATGTGTTTTGAATTTGCCTCTTGATGCTCTCTTTTGCTTCAAATACTATTTCTTGCGAGTGCATCATTAAAATTACTGAGCCCATCTTAATGGCTATAAAGAAAGCACTTCTTGGGAGATAACCCATGTGCTTATTTTACTACAGTACTTTTGTTTTATATTTGAGTCTTGGAAGTTATTTACTACTGTAGCAACCTCTCCTTATCTTAGTTTAGTGTTTTATTGTGCCAAGTAAAGTCTTTGATAGAAAAGTAAGTACTAGATTTGGATTACTGCGCAGAAACAGATTTCTTTGCTGTCACGAATCTGGGTCTACCTCCCTGTAGGTAGCTCAGAAAATTAAGCCAATTTACATGCATGATCCTCAGATATGTACGCAACTTTCATTCAATTTGAGCATTTTCATTTGAGCAAGTCTGGTGGCCTAATAATATTCGTCAATACGAACTGTTCTGTTTTGACAGATTCTGCCTTTTATTTCGCATTGCCTCTTTTGCTATGTTGGATGAATTTCTTTGATCCATTAATGTCCAGTAGCTTTATGCAATGTCCAGAAGTGTTAAGAATGATTATGTCACCTCTGAAAATGTTAATTTTTATTGTGCACTAACCCTCTAATGAGTTGTTCTAAGTTTGGTGTGGAGGAAGTTTTCAAGGATCAAGAGAGGAGTATGATGCAACATGATCAAGGAGAGTTAAAGCTCTAAGCTTGGGGATGCCCCGGTGGTTCACCCCTGCATATTCTAAGAAGACTCAAGCGTCTAAGCTTGGGGATGCCCAAGGCATCCCCTTCTTCATCGACAACATTATCAGGTTCCTCCCCTGAAGCTATATTTTTATTCCATCACATCTTATGTGCTTTGCTTGGAGCGTCGGTTTGTTTTTGTTTTTGTTTTGTTTGAATAAAATGGATCCTAGCATTCACCTTGTGGGAGAGAGACACGCTCCGCTGTAGCATATGGACAAGTATGTCCTTAGTTTCTACTCATAGTATTCATGGCGAAGTTTCTTCTTCGTTAAATTGTTATATGGTTGGAATTGGAAAATGATACATGTAGTAATTGCTATTAATGTCTTGGGTAATGAGATACTTGGCAATTGTTGTGCTCATGTTTAAGCTCTTGCATCATATGCTTTGCACCCATTAATGAAGAAATACATAGAGCATGCTAAAATTTGGTTTGCATATTTGGTTTCTCTAAGGTCTAGATAATTTCTAGTATTGAGTTTGAACAACAAGGAAGACGGTGTAGAGTCTTATAATGTTTACAATATGTCTTTTATGTGAGTTTTGTTGCACCGGTTCATCCTTGTGTTTGTTTCAAATAAGCCTTGCTAGCCTAAACCTTGTATCGAGAGGGATACTTCTCATGCATCCAAAATACTTGAGCCACCATACCTACCTACTACATGGTATTTTCCGCCATTCCAAAGTAAATTGCTTGAGTGCTACCTTTAAAATTCCATCATTCACCTTTGCAATATATAGCTCATGGGACAAATAGCTTAAAAACTATTGTGGTATTGAATATGTAATTATGCACTTTATCTCTTATTAAGTTGCTTGTTGTGCGATAACCATGTTTCTGGGGACGCCATCAACTACTCTTTGTTAAATTTCATGTGAGTTGCTATGCATGTTCGTCTTGTCTGAAGTAAGAGAGATCTACCACCTTATGGTTAAGCATGCATATTGTTAGAGAAGAACATTGGGCCGCTAACTAAAGCCATGATCCATGGTGGAAGTTTCAGTTTTGGACAAATATCCTCAATCTCATATGAGAAAATTATTAATTGTTGTTACATGCTTATGCATAAAAGAGGAGTCCATTATCTGTTGTCTATGTTGTCCCGGTATGGATGTCTAAGTTGAGAATAATCAAAAGCGAGAAATCCAATGCGAGCTTTCTCCTTAGACCTTTGTACAGGCGGCATAGAGGTACCCCATTGTGACACTTGGTTAAAACATGTGTATTGCGATGATCCGGTAGTCCAAGCTAATTAGGACAAGGTGCGGGTACTATTAGTATACTATGCATGAGGCTTGCAACTTGTAAGATATAATTTACATGATACATATGCTTTATTACTACCGTTGACAAAATTGTTTCATGTTTTCAAAATCAAAGCTCTAGCACAAATATAGCAATCGATGCTTTTCCTCTATGGAGGACCATTCTTTTACTTTCAATGTTGAGTCAGTTCACCTATTTCTCTCCACCTCAAGAAGCAAACACTTGTGTGAACTGTGCATTGATTCCTACATACTTGCATATTGCACTTATTATATTACTCTATGTTGACAATATCCATGAGATACACATGTTACAAGTTGAAAGCAACCGCTGAAACTTAATCTTCCTTTATGTTGCTTCAATGCTTTTACTATAATTTATTGCTTTATGAGTTAACTCTTATGCAAGACTTATTGATGCTTGTCTTGAAGTGCTATTCATGAAAAGTCTTTGCTTTATGATTCACTTGTTTACTCATGTCATATACATTGTTTTGATCGCTGCATTCACTACATATGCTTTACAAATAGTATGATCAAGGTTATGATGGCATGTCACTCCAGAAATTATCTGTGTTATCGTTTTACCTGCTCGGGACGAGCAGAACTAAGCTTGGGGATGCTGATACGTCTCCGACGTATCGATAATTTCTTATGTTCCATGCCACATTATTGATGTTATCTACATGTTTTATGCACACTTTATGTCATATTCGTGCATTTTCTGGAACTAACCTATTAACAAGATGCCGAAGTGCCAGTTGCTGTTTTTTGCTGTTTTTGGTTTCAGAAATCCTAGTAACGAAATATTCTCGGAATTGGACGAAATCAACGCCCAGGGTCCTATTTTGCCACGAAGCTTCCAGAAGACCGAAGAGGAGACGAAGTGGGGCCACGAGGGGGCCACACCATAGGGCGGCGCGGCCCAGGCCCTGGCCGCGCCGACCTAGGGTGTGGGGCCCTCGTGCCCCCTCCTGACTTGCCCTTCCGCCTACTTAAAGCCTCCGTCGCGAAACCCCCAGTACCGAGAGCCACGATACGGAAAACCTTACTGAGACGCCGCCGCCGCCGATCCCATCTCGGGGGATCCAGGAGATCGCCTCCGGCACCCTGCCGGAGAGGGGAATCATCTCCCGGAGGACTCTACGCCGCCATGGTCGCCTCCGGAGTGATGTGTGAGTAGTCTACCCCTGGACTATGGGTCCATAGCAGTAGCTAGATGGTTGTCTTCTCCCCATTGTGCTTCATTGTCGGATCTTGTGAGCTGCCTAACATGATCAAGATCATCTATCTGTAATTCTATATGTTGCGTTTGTTGGGATCCGATGAATAGAGAATACTTGTTATGTTGATTATCAAAGTTATGTCTATGTGTTGTTTATGATCTTGCATGCTCTCCGTTACTAGTAGATGCTCTGGCCAAGTAGATGCTTGTAACTCCAAGAGGGAGTATTTATGCTCGATAGTGGGTTCATGCCTGCATTGACACCTGGGACAGTGACAGAAAGTTCTAAGGTTGTGTTGTGTTGTTGCCACTAGGGATAAAACATTGATGCTATGTCTAAGGATGTAGTTGTTGATTACATTACGCACCATACTTAATGCAATTGTCTGTTGCTTTGCAACTTAATACTGGAGGGGGTTCGGATGATAACCTGAAGGTGGACTTTTTAGGCATAGATGCAGTTGGATGGCGGTCTATGTACTTTGTCGTAATGCCCAATTAAATCTCACTATACTCATCATGATATGTATGTGCATGGTCATGCCCTCTTTATTTGTCAATTGCCCAACTGTAATTTGTTCACCCAACATGCTTTTATCTTATGGGAGAGACACCTCTAGTGAACTGTGGACCCCGGTCCAATTCTCTTTACTGAAATACAATCTACTGCAATACATTCTCTTGTTTTCTGCAAACAATCATCTTCCACACAATAAGGTTAATCCTTTGTTACAGCAAGCCGGTGAGATTGACAACCTCACTGTTTCGTTGGGGCAAAGTACTTTGGTTGTGTTGTGCAGGTTCCACGTTGGCGCCGGAATCTCTGGTGTTGCGCCGCACTACATCCCGCCGCCATCAACCTTCAACGTGCTTCTTGGCTCCTCCTGGTTCGATAAACCTTGGTTTCTTTCTGAGGGAAAACTTGCTGCTGTGCGCATCATACCTTCCTCTTGGGGTTCCCAACGAACGTGTGAGTTACACGCCATCAGGTACCTCTATGCCGCCTGTACAAAGGTCTAAGGAGAAAGCTCGCATCGGATTTCTCGCTATTGATTATTCTCAACTTAGACATCCATACCGGGACAACATAGACAACAAATAATGGACTCCTCTTTTATGCATAAGCATGTAGCAACAATTAATTTTCTCATATGAGATTGAGGATATATGTCCAAAACTGAAACTTCCACCATGGATCATGGCTTTAGTTAGCGGCCCAATGTTCTTCTCTAACAATATGCACGCTCTAACCATAAGGTGGTAAATCGCCCTTACTTCAGACAAGACGAACATGCATATCAACTCACATGATATTCAACAAAGAGTAGTTGATGGCGTCCCCAGGAACATGGTTATCGCACAACAAGCAACTTAATAAGAGATAAAGTGCATAACTACATATTCAATACCACAATAGTTTTTAAGCTATTTGTCCCATGAGCTATATATTGTAAAGGTGAAGAATGGAAATTTAAAGGTAGCACTCAAGCAATTTACTTTGGAATGGCGGAGAAATACCATGTAGTAGGTAGGTATGGTGGACACAAATGGCATAGTGGTTGGCTCAAGGATTTTGGATGCATGAGAAGTATTCCCTCTCGATACAAGGTTTAGGCTAGCAAGGTTATTTGAAACAAACACAAGGATGAACCGGTGCAGCAAAACTTACATAAAAGACATATTGTAAACATTATAAGACTCTACACCGTCTTCCTTGTTGTTCAAAACTCAATACTAGAAATTATCTAGACTTTAGAGAGACCAAATATGCAAACCAAATTTAGCAAGCTCTAGGTGTTTCTTCATTAATGGGTGCAAAGTATATGATGCAAGAGCTTAAACATGAGCACAACAATTGCCAAGTATCAAATTATTCAAGAAATTTTAGAATTACTACATGTAGCATTTTCCAATTCCAACCATATAACAATTTAACGAAGAAGAAACTTCGCCATGAATATTATGGGTAAAGCCTAAGGACATACTTGTCCATATGCAACAGCGGAGCGTGTCTCTCTCCCACACAAAGAATGCTAGGATCCATTTTATTCAAACAAAACAAAAACTAAAACAAACCGACGCTCCAAGCAAAGCACATAAGCTGTGATGGAATAAAAATATAGTTTCAGGGGAGGAACCTGATAATGTTGTCGATGAAGAAGGGGATTTCTTGGGCATCCCCAAGCTTAGACGCTTGAGTCTTCTTGATATATGCAGGGGTGAACCACCGGGGCATCCCCAAGCTTAGAGCTTTCACTCTTCTTGATCATAGTATATCATCCTCCTCTCTTGACCCTTGAAAACTTCCTCCACACCAAACTCGAAACAAACTCATTAGAGGGTTAGTGCATAATTAAAAATTCACATGTTCAGAGGTGACACAATCATTCTTAACACTTCTGGACATTGCCCAAAGCTACTGGAAGTTAATGGAACAAAGAAATCCATCCCACATAGCAAAAGAGGCAATGCGAAATAAAAGGCAGAATCTGTCAAAACAGAACAGTCCGTAAAGACGAATTTTAAAAGGGCACCAGACTTGCTCAAATGAAAATGCTCATATTGAATGAAAGTTGCGTACATATCTGAGGATCACGCACGTAAATTGGCTTAATTTTCTGAGCTACCTACAGGGAGGCAGGTCGAAATTCGTGACAGCAAAGAAATCTGAAACTGCGCAGTAATCCAAATCTAGTATGAACTTTACTATCAAAGACTTTACTTGGCACAACAAAACACAAAACTAAGATAAGGAGAGGTTGCTACAGTAGTAAACAACTTCCAAGACTCAAATATAAAACAAAGTACTGTAGCAAAATAACACATGGGTTATCTCCCAAGAAGTTCTTTCTTTATAGCCATTAAGATGGGCTCAGCAATTTTAATGATGCACTCGCAAAAAATAGTATTTGAAGCAAAAGAGAGCATCAAGAAGCAAATTCAAAACAACTTTAAGTCTAACATGCTTCCTATGCATAGGAATCTTGTAAATAAACAAGTTCAAGAAGCATAATGCAACAAGCATAGAAAGATAAAACAAGTGTAGCTTTAAAAATTTCAGCACATAGAGAGGTGTTTTAGTAACATGAAAATTTCTACAACCATATTTTCCTCTCTCATAATAACTTTCAGTAGCATCATGAGCAAACTCAACAATATAACTATCACATAAAGCATTCTTATCATGAGTCTCATGCATAAAATTATTACTCTCCACATAAGCATAATCAATTTTATTAGTAATAGTGGGAGCAAATTCAACAAAGTAGCTATCATTATTATTCTCATCATCAAATATAGGAGGCATATTATAATCATAATCAAATTTATCCTCCATAACAGGCGGAACCAAAAGGCTACTATCATTATAATCATCATAAATGGGAGGCAAAGTATCATCAAAGTAAATTTCCTCCTCAATGCTTGGGGGACTAAAAAGATCATGCTCATCAAAACCAGCTTCCCCAAGCTTAGAATTTTCCATAGCATTAGCAACAATAGTGTTCAAAGCATTCATATTAATAACATTCCCATTAGTATGCATATAAAGTTCCATGGGTTTTTTAATTCTCTCTTCAAACACATCATGTCCTAATTCAAGATAAAGTTCATAAAGATCTCTCATATTTTTGTTGTTTTCCATTATGCCTTACTAGTGTAAACAAGAAACAAAAAGTTGCAATTGCAGGATCTAAAGGAAATAGCTTCGAGCACAAACACAATGGCGCCGATGAAATCGTTACTGGAACCGAAGTATGAGTGCCTTTTACCTTTCCTCCCCGGCAACGGCGCCAGAAAAGTACTTGATGTCTACGCCCCCCTCCTTTTCCTGTAGACAGTGTTGGGCCTCCAAGAGCAGAGGTTTGTAGAACAGCAGCAAGTTTTCCCTTAAGTGGATCACCCAAGGTTTATCGAACTGAGGGAGGAAGAGGTCAAAGATATCCCTCTCATGCAACCCTGCAACCACAAAGCAAGAAGTCTCTTGTGTCCCCAACACACCTAATAGGTGCACTAGTTCGGCGAAGAGATAGTGAAATACAGGTGGTATAATTAAGTAGTAGCAACGGCACCAGAAAAGTGCTTTGCCCAGGACAGTAAACAAGCAGTAGTAACGCAACAGTAGTAACGCAGTGAAACAGTAAACAAGCAGCGATAGCAGTATTTAGGAACAAGGCCTAGGGATCATACTTTCACTAGTGGACACTCTCAACATTGATCACATAACAGAATAGATAAATGCATACTCTACACTCTTGTTGGATGATGAACACCATTGCGTAGGATTACACGAACCCTCAATGCCGGAGTTAACAAGCTCCACAATATTCAATGTTCATATTTAAATAATCTTAGAGTGCATGACAGATCAACACAACTAAACCAAGTACTAACGTAGCATGCACACTGTCACCTTCATGCTAAGAAAGGAGGCATAGATCACATCAATACTATCATAGCAATAGTTAACTTCATAATCTACAAGAGATCATAATCATAGCCTACGCCAAGTACTAACACGGATGCACACACTGTCACCATTACACCGTGCAGGAGGAATAAAACTACTTTAATAACATCACTAGAGTAGCACATAGATAAATTGTGATACAAAACATATTGCAATCATAAAGAGATATAAATAAGCACTTCACTATGCCATTCATAACAGTGAATAAGTATTCTGTGAAATATAGCCTAAGAGACCCACACGGTGCACACACTGTCACCTTTACACACGTGGGACAAGGAGTCTCCGGAGATCACATAAGTAAAACCCACTTGACTAGCATAATGACATCTAGATTACAAGCATCATCATATGAATCTCAATCATGTAAAGCAGCTCATGAGATTATTGTATTGAAGTACATAGGAGAGAGATGAACCACATAGCTACCGATACAGCCCCGAGCCTCGATGGAGAACTACTCCCTCCTCATGGGAGACAGCAGCGTTGATGAAGATGGCGGTGGTGTCAATGGAGAAGCCTTCCGGGGGCACTTCCCCGTCCCGGCGGCGTGCCGGAACAGAGACTCCTGTCCCCCAGATCTTGGCTTCGCGATGGCGGCGGCTCTGGATGGTTTCTCGTACCGTGGCTTTTCCGTCTCGAGGTTTTAGGTCGAGGGGCTTCTTATAGGCGAAGAGGCGGCGTCAGAAGGTCAACGGGGCGACGACACTATAGGGGGGCGCGGGCCCCCCTTGGCTGCGCCGGCCTAGGGTTTGGTGGGCCTGTGCCCCCTCTCTGGCGGTTCTCGTGTGTTCTGGATGCTTCCGGGCAAAATAGGAACCTGGGCGTTGATTTCGTCCAATTCCGAGAATATTTCTTTACTAGGATTTCTGAAAACAAAAACAGCAGAAAACAGCAACTGGCACTTCGGCATCTTGTTAATAGGTTAGTTCCAGAAAATGCACGAATATGACATAAAGTATGCATAAAACATGTAGATATCATCAATAATGTGGCATGGAACATAAGAAATTATCGATACGTCGGAGACGTATCAGGGCACAAGCATATGCGTTTATCATTCCTTTACTGCTTGTGCTCCCCTTCTTATTTGAACTATTTGGCTTGTTGGTTTGTTCGTTTAAAACTATGTGGTTGTGAGACATTATGTGGTCGTGAGACATTATGTTATGGATTTCGGATTTCTATATGTTGAGATCAAGGTTATTATATTGTGTGTGATGCTATATCTCCACATGGGTATGATTTCTACCACCTTATCTCAACTTCATATATGTATATGTCTCTTGTTAAAGCTCATGTTGGATACCACGTGTGTTGAGGCACCTCGCACATATGTGTTGTGTATTTGTATTCAAATGCTAATTACTTGTATGCACACATGTAGGGGGAGTGCCTCTATGTTTTGCCAACATGATTGCTCTCCATAGTGATTCTCTTGCAAATCCGTATATTGTCATCAAACACCAAAAAGGGGGAGATTGAAAGAACATCTCTCATAATATGTTTTGTGTGTTTGATGTCAATGTATGTGATACACTAATGTTTGTCTAAGTGGTACAGAGATTATATAGATACATATATTCATGTGTGATGGATGTGGTGAGACATGTCAAAAAGAAGCTCTAACAGGATCACCAGGCCGGATAATCCGGGCCGGATATTTCCAGTATATCCGGCCCCCATTTTTCGGCTAAGGACTTGAGGGATTGTGGCTCAGTATACCCCTGGACTGGGGCCGGACTTTTGCCCGGATATTTGGCCAGATTTGTCCCAGGGCCGGATTATCCGGGCCGGATATTTCCAGAATATCCGGCCCCCTTGAAATCGGCTAAGGACCAGAAGAAAAGCAGCTCTCGACAGGGGCCGGACATTTGGCCGGATTTTTACCTGGTTTTGTCCCTGTGGCCGGATTTTTCGGGGGGGGCTGGATTATCCGGCCCTTACTTAGGCCGGATTATCCGGGCCCCCGGAATCCCCAACGGCTGGATTTTGGAGAGGGATATTTATACCCCCCTTCTTCTACCTTGCTCCTTTGCTCAATCATTGCACCAAAAATCTGCCAAGCTTCACCTCCATTAGAGCCACCTCAATAACACAAGATTTGCAAGATCTCCTTCCTCCCCCAACCAAAGCTCTTGATCTTTGGAGATTCGAAGGAGAAGACACCGATCTACATCCTCACCGAAGCGATTTACATTTCCCCCTCATTTGTTTGAGGGCCCCCTTGCTAGTGTTCCTCTTTGGATCCCTAGTTGATTTGTGTTGATGTATTGTTGTTGATTGTTGTATTGTTACAGATTTGGGAGCCTCCAATTCGGTTGTGGATGTGTGCCCCAAGAACTTTGTAAAGACCCGGTTTCCGCCTCGAGGAAATCCCTTAGTGGAAGTGGGCTAGGCCTTCGTGGCGTTGCTCACAGGAGATCTGAGTGAAGCCTTCGTGGTTGTTGGTTTGGCTTGCGTAGCAACCACACTCCTCCAAACGTAGACGTACCTTCTTGCAAAGGAAGGGAACTACGGGAATCATCTCCGTGTCATCGCGTGCTCCACTCTCGGTTACCTCTATCCTATTCTATCTCCTATATATTGCGTAGCTATATCTTTCTTAGTTGATAACCTTGTCATATAGGCAAATTCACTTAGTTGCATATCTAGAGAATTTACCTTTGTGTCTAGCCTAAATTGAAAAAGAACTAAAAATTGGTTAGCACCTATTCACCCCCCACCTCTAGGTGCGGCATACGATCCTTTCAGACGCCAGCTTCTCCTTCAGCGCGACGGTGCGCGTCTTCGGCGGCGCCTTCGTCGGCGGCTTCGCTGCCTTCACCGGAGCCTTTCTCTTCGGTGGCATGGCGCGGCGGCGAGGGTTTTTCGGGTTGGAGGCTGGATGGGAGATGGAGCGGTTGGCGGGAAAAATGAGCGGCGGAGGGGACATGGTTTTGGGGGAGAAGATGTATATTTTGTTGTTGTGTGGCTGACAGGGGGCTCCCACGCCTAAAATTTTCAGCCTCGCGAGGCGCCGGCGCGCCCGATTCGCGCCCTTGGCGAAGGGGCCGGCACAGGGTTGCCGACGCTTCTATTGGGCTTCAAAAATCGCCGGCGCCGTTTGGGGCGCGCCGGTGCGAGCCCATTTTCACCCCCGGCCCCCAAAAAGCTATCGGGGCAGCTATCGGGGGCGCCGGTGGAGATGCTCTTATAAGGGCCGTGATCATTAGCTTGACCCTTGGATGCAATGTTGTTTCTTGTCTTTTTTGTTAATAACTTGGGTGTGTGCATCCTTGATATCTTGACTTGCTCCTGATATTGAGTGGGTGCAAAGGCCGTGTGTGTGCTTTCTTATCTTCTTAATATTAATATATTGCTAGTTTTTTTTAAATGTATGTCATCCCAAGACATATTTCTTAGATTTACCTAGAAGTTTAGAAAACGAGACTAAGTTTTGAAATTTAAATTGTAGCAATCTCATGTTCACCTTTTAAAAACTTAGCGAAGATAAAATGTTATTTTATGTAAATGTACATTGATAAGTTTCAACTCGATATGCATGCACCTTATTTTTTTCAGATTTTACGAATCTTACAAATATGTATTTGCTACGACGTATAAAACGAGTGCAACGCAGCATATATAAATTTTAGAGTGAGTTCCACTTTGTAAACCCTAGTTGTGCATTTGTGACAACAACTACCCCATTTAGTAAACAGTTTACTGGAAAATCCATCTAAGAAATCTTTCAACCTGATTTGATCCCATTTAAGCATATTTTTTTTCATTTTGTTAGATAGGAAGGGCATGTTAGGTCGAGGAGGCGCGACATAATGCGCGGAAAGCTTGGAGGGCGTCATCAGCAATCAGGTCTAGCATTGTCTTCTCTATCAGTTACATTCCTCGTCGTTCTCCTGATATCACAGAGCCATGATTATCACCTTACACGTTGATCATGACACACATCAAAAGGGAGGGTCCAAACTTTCTTAAATCAGATTTTGAGTCCAGCCGTCACTAAAACCAGATTAACATTCTCTTTCCAAATACATGTGTGAACCTAGCTAGCTACTTGGCCCTATAATTGAGAATGTAGTTTATATGGATTTGTTGTCCTCTCATTAATTATCATGAGGTTGATGCAAGGCCCTATTTACTGTGCTATTGCAGCTTTTGCAGGTCAGATTCCGATAATTCGCAAAAAAAAAAAGGTCAGATTCCGATAAGAAGGCCGCTGTAGTATCACTACGGGAACCCGCCGACGTGCCGACGGCCAGAATCTGTGCCGACGGCCGTCATCGGCACAGCCTCACTCGCCGTCAGCCCAGTAAAGTGGCCGTCGGCACAGCTTGGCCGTCGGCACCGAACCCCCAGAGCCGAAGGCCGCCGTCGGCACAGTTCAGCCGTCGGCACAAACCCCGTCTGTGCCGACGACACGTAACCTAGCCGTCGGCACATGGACAGATGGTAGGGCCACCGACAGCCACCGACAACGGTGTCAACAGGTGGCAAACGGCGTGAAACTGTGCCGACGGCCAGGCCGTCGGCACAGGTTTCCTCTATGTGGGCCGACGGCCAGGCCGTCGGCACAGCTTCCCGCCAATTTTTCCCGCCATTCTTCTCGCGCCCATTTCCTATGTAGGCCGACGGCCAGACCTTCGGCACAGCTTCCCGCCAATTTTTCCTCCAACATTCCCGCCATTTTTCCCCGCTCCTTCCCTCCCGTCCTTTTTTCCCGCCATTCTTCTCGCGCTCATTTTCTCCCGCCAAGTATTCCCGCCGTTTCAGCCGTCGTCGTCCTATTTATAGCCATGTCTTCTCCACTAACATCACCAGCAACATTTCTCTCCTCATCAACTCTCTCATCCAAAAACACCACAGAATCCTCTGAGCTCAGCTGCCGTCGAGATGGCTCCTCGTCGCCGTAGCAACACGGGCTTCATCGGCGTTCGCCAGCGGGCTGCGGGCCATTTCGCGTCTGAAATCACCGCCGGTGGTGTGCGTGTGTGGCTCGGCACCTTCTACACGAAGGAGGCTGTTGCCCGCGCATACGACGTTGCGGCTTGGAGGTTTGGCTGGCCGCGCCACGAATTGAACTTCCCGGAGGTCAGGTCTCTGACGGAAGCCCAGAGTCTCTCTACTGAGCCGCTACTTCGCTCACAGAGTGAAGCGCGGCGGTACAGGTCTGGCCAGCGGCGGATTGATACCACCGAGGCGGACGAGCAGTTCATGACACAGTGGCGCAGATACCATCCCGGAGCCGTCGAGGCAGAGCGCGCATTCTGGAAGAACAAGCAGACGTACAGGAGAGAGATGAGGGCGGGAAAGTGGCAGAGGAAGGCCGCGGTTGAAGCAGAGTATGCCAAAGGAGAGGCGTCGACATGGGGGGAGGATGATGAACGGTGGTCGTGGAACCTCACAACTACCGCTTCAGAGGACACCCCAGCGAGGACGAAGATTTCGACTTCTCTGATTAATATGTGTGTGTCGAGTCCGTGTGTCTAGCGGGTCATGCGTCGATCCAGTGTTAAGTTCTTTGTTCGTGTGTAGGATTTGGCTAACCTTGGCCCCTCGGCGGTTCCCGTAGTATATAATGTCACGCGCATATCTCATGATTTCCAGACAGGATTCGCATCAAAGATTTTCTGGTATATCTTATTTTGCGTGTGCTGTTCGGCTGGTGTAATTGGGCCGTAAAGGTCGTCGATGGCACCACATTACCTAACCTAGTTAAGTCACCCAAGTGAGGAGACTTAGAGGTTGCAACGACAAGGACTCAACAAGGAGCCATCTTTCACGTGTAGTGGCCAAGTTGTTCTCTCTCCAGCAAATGCGTCCAAAGTTCAACTTTTCGCGCAGGCATAAGAAACTTATTACTAGAACAATGCCGATCTTCGGTTGTCAAAGCTGTCATAAGTCATCATACATAGCTCGTGGCTATGAGATGCCGTTGAAAACGGAGAGAGAGAGAGCGCGCGCTAAATTTGATTACGTTGGTTTTCCGGTGTACACATGTTTTTAACTAAATGCTCTATGTTTAATAAATATTTTTTGTCCAGGTTCAGATATATCTACGCACTGAAATGCTTTTAGATACATCAGTATTCTAACAAAATTGCCACACTAAATTTGAAACAAAGGTAGTAATTGACAAAAACTCAGTTAGTGCTACACAATATCATTAGATTGTTAAATGGTTGCCTTTTTCACTTACATATCCATTAAACACAATATGCAAAGTTGCATACTGAAAAGTGAGGGTTCTTGTTCTTTTTTTAATGATATTTTCAGTGTCTTACTCGAGATGATGAGGCGGTGGCTACATCTTGATGTCAGAATAAGGTCCTCTTCACCCTATCCCCGCTCCGGCGGTGCTCCTAACACCGGCGGATGTCGTGTGTAGTTGTCTTCCCCTACGGGTCTCTCGGCATCTTGTCAGTGTTCGTGTCTGTTGGTGTTCTGATCTTTGGTTCTCATCTTTAGTGATGGTTGTTGCTCTGGTGTGTTGGTCTTTTGGGACCTTAGCACGACGACTTCTCGTATCTCTATTACGACAAGCTCTACTTGTAGGAATTCGTAGCATAGAAAACAAAAAATTTCCTACCGCGAACACGAAATCCAAGCCAAGATGCAATCTAGAAGACGGTAGCAACGAGGGGATTATCGAGTCTCACCCTTGAAGAGATTCCAAAGCCTACAAGATGAGGCTCTTGTTGCTGCGGTAGACGATCACTTGCCGCTTGCAAAAGCGCGTAGAAGATCTTGATCACGGCGCCACGAACGGGCAGCACCTCCGTACTCGGTCACACGTTCGGTTGTTGATGAAGACGACGTCCACCTCCCCGTTCCAGCGGGCAGCGGAAGTAGTAGCTCCTCTTGAATCCGACAGCACGACGGCGTGGTGTCGGTGGTGGTGGAGAAATCCGGTGGAGCTTCGCTAAGCGTGCGGGATGTGGTGGAGGAGAGAGGGCCGCTAGGGTTTGGGAGAGGGGGGCGCCGGCCACTAAGGGGTGCGGCCACCTTGTGGTCTTTGGGTGGCCAGCCCCCTCCCCTTGGCCCCTCATTATATAGGTGGAAGCCCCAAGTGTTGGACTACAAGTCTCCGAATAAGACCCGAACCAAAAACCTTCCATGTGATAGGGAAACCTACCCAAGGTGGGAATCCCACTTGGGTGGGATTCCACCTTCCATGTGGGGGGGTGGCCGGCCCCCATAGGGGAGTCCACTTGGGACTCCTCCCCCTTAGGGTTGGCCGGCTGATGTCTACGTTCCCCCTCCTTTCCTGTAGACAGTGTTGGGCCTCCAAGAGCAGAGGTTTGTAGAACAGCAGCAAGTTTTCCCTTAAGTGGATCACCCAAGGTTTATCGAACTCAGGGAGGAAGAGGTCAAAGATATCCCTCTCATGCAACCCTGCAACCACAAAGCAAGAAGTCTCTTGTGTCCCCAACACACCTAATAGGTGCACTAGTTCGGCGAAGAGATAGTGAAATACAGGTGGTATAAATAAGTATGAGCAGTAGCAACGGTGCCAGAAAATAGCTTGCTGGCGTGTAGTTGATGGTGGTAGTATTGCAGCAGTAGTAACGCAGTAAAACAGTAAACAAGCAGCGATAGCAGTATTTAGGAACAAGGCCTAGGGATCATAATTTCACTAGTGGACACTCTCAACATTGATCGCATAATAAATAACTCTTTCTCATATGTGCTACATACACTCTTTTGTTGGATGATGAACACATTGCGTAGGATTACACGAACCCTCAATGCCGGAGTTAACAAGCTCCACAATAATGTTCATATTTAAATAACCTTAGAGCATAATAGATCATTGCAAAATAAACCAAGAACTAACATAGTGCACACACTGCCCACATTACACTATGAAGGAGGAATAGATCACATCAATACTATCATAATGATAATTAACTCCACAATCTACAAGAGATCATGATCATAGCCTACGACAAGAACCACATGGTGCACACACTAGTCACCTTTACACCATGTAGGAGGAATAGAATAATTTAATAACATCACTAGAGTAGCACATAGATGAATTGTGATACAAAACTCATATGAATCTCAATCATGTAAAGCAGCTCATGAGATTATTGTATTGAAGTACATAGAAGAGAGATTAACCACATAGCTACCGGTACAGCCCCGAGCCTCGATGGAGAACTACTCCCTCCTCATGGGAGCAGCAGCGGTGATGAAGATGGCGGTGGAGATGGCAGCGGTGTCGATGGAGAAGCCCTCCGGGGGCACTTCCCCGTTCCGGCAGCGTGCCGGAACAGAGACTCCTGTCCCCCAGATCTTGGCCTCGCGATGGCGGCGGCTCTGGAAGGTTTCTGTGGTTTTCGTCGAACGCATCAGGGTTTTCGATCCAGGGGCTTTAAATAGGCGAAGAGGCGGCGCAGGAGGGTCGAAGGGGCAACGACACCATAGGGCGGCGCGGCCAGGGCCTGGGCCGCGCCGGCCTATGGTCTGGGGGCCCAGTGCCCCCCCTCTGGTCCTTCCCGGGTGTTCTGGATGCTTCCGGTGAAAATAGGAACTTGGGCATTGATTTCGTCCGATTCCGAGAATATTTCGTTACTAGGATTTCTGAAACCAAAAACAGCAGAAAACAGGAACTGGCACTTCGGCATCTTGTTAATAGGTTAGTTCCAGAAAATGCACGAATATGACATAAAGTGTGCATAAAACATGTAGATAACATCAATAATGTGGCATGGAACATAAGAAATTATCGATACGTTGGAGACGTATCAGCATCCCCAAGCTTAGTTCTGCTCGTCCCGAGCAGGTAAAACGATAACACAGATAATTTCTGGAGTGACATGCCATCATAATCTTGATCATACTATTTGTAAAGCATATGTAGTGAATGCAGCGATCAAAACAATGTATATGACATGAGTAAACAAGTGAATCATATAGCAAAGACTTTTCATGAATAGTCCTTCAAGACAAGCATCAATAAGTCTTGCATAAGAGTTAACTCATAAAGCAATAATTCAAAGTAAAAGCATTGAAGCAACACAAAAGAAGATTAAGTTTCAGCGGTTGCTTTCAACTTGTAACATGTATATCTCATGGATATTGTCAACATAGAGTAATATAATAAGTGCAATAAGCAAGTATGTAGGAATCAATGCATAGTTCACACAAGTGTTTGCTTCTTGAGGTGGAGAGAAATAGGTGAACTGACTCAACATTAAAAGTAAAAGAATGGTCCTCCATAGAGGAAAAGCATCGATTGCTATATTTGTGCTAGAGCTTTGATTTTGAAAACATGAAACAATTTTGTCAACGGTAGTAATAAAGCATATGTATCATGTAAATTATATCTTATAAGTTGCAAGCCTCATGCATAGTGTACTAATAGTGCCCGCACCTTGTCCTAATTAGCTTGGACTACCGGATCATCACAATGCACATTTTTTTTTTTTTTGAATAACAACAGGAGAACTGTTATATTCATCGCAATAGAGGAGAAGGTCAAGACGACCGGTTGACCCAGTTTATGAGGAAAACCGAGCCCAAAAACCGTACAAAAAGACCCCATTTTTGAGGAAAAAAGGGTCGAAAAACCGCACAAACAACAGAGCCTCGTCGCCCACACGACACAAAGCCACCATTGCACAAAACAAACACATCCGTGCCCGGAGCCGCCACTCCGGCTTCCCCTGCTCGGTTTCGAGCCGCAACGCCGCATGGACTAGCCACCTCGTAGCCCAGGCTACACTAGACGACCATCCGCAGACCACGAACGTCGCGCCAAAAGATCCGGGGCCGCCGCCCCGACATGCCAGCCAGACCGACCATCCGATCGCGCCGACCGGGCCGACGGACTCGCTACCCACGTAGCACGAGCACGCCACCCTTGCCTTGTTAGACCACAACCACACCCCATGCGCCTGTAGTTGCAAGGCCGTTCGAGGCCGCCGCCTCGATGCACCATCCACCGTCCGGAGCCGCCGCCCCGGCATCCACCGTCCTCGGCCACAAGGCAACCATGCTTAGTTGATGCAAACCTACCACACCACAAGTGTCGAGGCCTCCAAAGGCGGCGCCTTCAAGAAGGTAGCGGCATAACTGTCACCGTCGCCCGCTCACAAGGAGCTCAGGTTTTCACCAGGAGGACACCAGACACCCGCGACAGCAGGAGATGAAGCTCACGAAGACGCCTTCAAGAAGGAGTACGGCTCCCGTGGGCACCGTCGTCATCGGCACCTACTCAGGATAGGTGCAAAGCTTTCGCCTGGCATGCCATCTCCGCCATCGAGCTCGCTTGAAGCTCGGGTTGAAGGAGCGCAGCCACTAGAGCATGTGACCTTGCCGCCGACCACCAGACGCCCACACCCGACGCAGCAGCCACACACTGCTACAAACAACTGCCGGAGCCAAAGATCGGGACGGGAGCCGTCAAAGGTCTGGTCCCCAGCCGCCGCGCCGTCGAGGAGCCGCGCCATGGCCCCGTAAGGCCCAGATCGGCCGCCCGCAGCGACC
The DNA here is from genome assembly GCF_019359855.2 of Lolium perenne. Taxonomy (NCBI): domain Eukaryota; kingdom Viridiplantae; phylum Streptophyta; class Magnoliopsida; order Poales; family Poaceae; genus Lolium; species Lolium perenne. Next base: position 184,145,277 of record NC_067246.2, on the reverse strand, counting down.
CCGACACCTCTACCGCGCCAGGGATGAGGGATCCCTGGCCGCCAGCGCGCTTGCGCGACAACGCGTAGAACCGGAGCAGGGTCTGGCGCGACCACGCAAAGCCCACGGCCCGCGCAGCCCAGATCCGGGCCCCCGCCGCCAGGCGCAAGAAAACCACAGCGCGCCCGCGCCTGCCGACCCCGTCGCCCAGCCGGAAGCCCCGCCACCACGCCGACGCCCGCCTGAGGCCGCGCAGCACCACCGCAGGACGCAGCCGCCGCATCCCGAGGCCGCTCCCCCGGCGCCGGAGTGAAGTCGCCCGCTCGCTTGAGCGCGACCGCGACCAGACGCTCGCTTGAGCGCCGCCGGCAGCAACCGCACTCGACGGGCGGCGAACAGCAGGAGGCGGCCGAGGGCGCGACGCCACGGCGAGAGGCGCAGGACGGCGACGACCTCCGGGGTCCGGCGCGACGTCTTCCCTCCGAGGCGGCCGCGCGAGATCCCGAGAGGCATAGAACCTCGCCGCCCCCTTCATTGGCGGCGGACGGCTTCGCCGCCGGCTGCCTCGGGAGACGACGAGGGAGAGGTCCGGGGTCTAGGTGGCGGCGGCGGGAGGGCTAGGTTTTGGCTCCCCTGTCGCCTGGAGGAGGCGACCGAGGGGAGAAGCTTATCTATAGCACGTTGGATACTTGGCTGTCATGGATGGCGGGACAATGCACATGTTTTGACCAAGTGTCACAAAGGGGTACCTCTATGCCGCCTGTACAAAGGTCTAAGGAGAAAGCTCGCATTTCGGATTTCTCGCTTTTGATTATTCTCAACTTAGACATCCATACCGGGACAACATAGACAACAGATAATGGACTCCTCTTTTATGCATAAGCATGTAACAACAATTAATAATTTTCTCATTTGAGATTGAGGATATATGTCCAAAACTGAAACTTCCACCATGGATCATGGCTTTAGTTAGCGGCCCAATGTTCTTCTCTAACAATATGCATGCTTAACCATAAGGTGGTAGATCTCTCTTACTTCAGACAAGACGGACATGCATAGCAACTCACATGAAATTCAACAATGAATAGTTGATGGCGTCCCCAGTGAACATGGTTATCGCACAACAAGCAACTTAATAAGAGATAAAGTGCATAAGTACATATTCAATACCACAATAGTTTTTAAACTATTTGTCCCATGAGCTATATATTGTAAAGGTGAATGATGGAATTTTAAAGGTAGCACTCAAGCAATTTACTTTGGAATGGCGGAAAATACCATGTAGTAGGTAGGTATGGTGGACACAAATGGCATAGTGGTTGGCTCAAGTATTTTGGATGCATGAGAAGTATTCCCTCTCGATACAAGGTTTAGGCTAGCAAGGCTTATTTGAAACAAACACAAGGATGAACCGGTGCAGCAAAACTCACATAAAAGACATATTGAAAACATTATAAGACTCTACACCGTCTTCCTTGTTGTTCAAACTTAATACTAGAAATTATCTAGACCTTAGAGAAACCAAATATGCAAACCAAATTTTAGCATGCTCTATGTATTTCTTCATTAATAGGTGCAAAGCATATGATGCAAGAGCTTAATCATGAGCACAACAATTGCCAAGTATCACATTACCCAAGACATTTATAGCAATTACTACATGTATCATTTTCCAATTCCAACCATATAACAATTTAACGACGGAGAAACTTCGCCATGAATACTATGAGTAGAAACCAAGGACATACTTGTCCATATGCTACAGCGGAGCGTGTCTCTCTCCCATAAAGTGAATGCTAGGATCCATTTTATTCAAACAAAACAAAAAAAACAAAAACAAACCGACGCTCCAAGCAAAGCACATAAGATGTGATGGAATAAAAATATAGTTTCAGGGGAGGAACCTGATAATGTTGTCGATGAAGAAGGGGATGCCTTGGGCATCCCCAAGCTTAGACGCTTGAGTCTTCTTGATATATGCAGGGGTGAACCACGGGGGCATCCCCAAGCTTAGAGCTTTCACTCTTCTTGATCATAGTATATCATCCTCCTCTCTTGACCCTTGAAAACTTCCTTCACACCAAACTCGAAACAAACTCATTAGAGGGTTAGTGCACAATAAAAATTAACATATTCAGAGGTGACACAATCATTCTTAACACTTATGGACATTGCATAAAGCTACTGGACATTAATGGATCAAAGAAATTCATCCAACATAGCAAAAGAGGCAATGCGAAATAAAAGGCAGAATCTGTCAAAACAGAACAGTTCGTATTGACGAATTTTAAAATGGCACCAGACTTGCTCAAATGAAAATGCCCAAATTTAATGAAAGTTGCGTACATATCGGAGGATCACTCACGTAAATTGGCATAATTTTCTGAGTTACCTACAGAGAATTAGGCCCAGATTCGTGACAACAAGAAAACAGTTTCTGCGCAGTAATCCAAATCTAGTATTGACTTTACTATCAAAGACTTTACTTGGCACAACAAAACACAAAACTAAGATAAGGAGAGGTTGCTACAGTAGTAAACAACTTCCAAGACACAAATATAAAACAAAGTACTGTAACAAAATAACACATGGGTTATCTCCCAAGAAGTTCTTTCTTTATAGCCATTAAGATGGGCTCAGCAGTTTTGGTGATGCACTCGCAAGAAATAGTATATGAAGCAAAAGAGAGCATCAAGAGGCAAATCCAAAACATATTTAAGTCTAACATGCTTCCTATGCATAGGAATCTTGTAAATAAACAAGTTCATGAAGAGCAAAGTAACAAGCATAGGAAGATAAAACAAGTGTAACTTCAAAAATTTCAGCACATAGAGAGGTGTTTTAGTAACATGAAAATTTCTACAACCATATTTTCCTCTCTCATAATAACTTTCAGTAGTGTCATGAGAAAACTCAACAATATAACTATCACATAAAGCATTCTTATCATGAGTCTCATGCATAAAATTATTACTACTCCCAACATAAGCATAGTTATTCTTATTAATTGTAGTAGGAGCAAATTCAACAAAGTAGCTATCATTATTATTCTCATCAAGTGTAGGAGGCATAGTATTATCATCATAAAAATTACTCTCCATAGTAGGCGGCACTAAAAGACCACTATCATTATAATCATCATATATGGGAGGCAAAGTAAAGAAAATTTCCTCCTCAATGCTTGCGGGACTAAAAAGATCATGCTCATCAAAACCAGCTTCCCCAAGCTTAGAATTTTCCATAGCATTAGCAACAATAGTGTTCAAAGCATTCATATTAATGACATTCCCATTAGCATGCATATAAAGTTCCATGGGTTTTTTAATTCTTTCTTCAAACACATCATGTCCTAATTCAAGATAAAGTTCATAAAGATCTCTCATATTTTTGTTGTTTTCCATTATGCCTAACTAGTGTAAACAAGAAACAAAAAGATGCAATTGTAGGATCTAAAGGAAATAGCTTCGAGTACTTACAACGGCGAAAATAGCTTGGTAGCCGAGATCCGGAGTGTGAGTACCTTTTACCTTTCCTCCCCGGCAACGGCGCCAGAAAATAGCTTGATGTCTACGTTCCCCCTCCTTTCCTGTAGACAGTGTTGGGCCTCCAAGAGCAGAGGTTTGTAGAACAGCAGCAAGTTTTCCCTTAAGTGGATCACCCAAGGTTTATCGAACTCAGGGAGGAAGAGGTCAAAGATATCCCTCTCATGCAACCCTGCAACCACAAAGCAAGAAGTCTCTTGTGTCCCCAACACACCTAATAGGTGCACTAGTTCGGCGAAGAGATAGTGAAATACAGGTGGTATAAATAAGTATGAGCAGTAGCAACGGTGCCAGAAAATAGCTTGCTGGCGTGTAGTTGATGGTGGTAGTATTGCAGCAGTAGTAACGCAGTAAAACAGTAAACAAGCAGCGATAGCAGTATTTAGGAACAAGGCCTAGGGATCATAATTTCACTAGTGGACACTCTCAACATTGATCGCATAATAAATAACTCTTTCTCATATGTGCTACATACACTCTTTTGTTGGATGATGAACACATTGCGTAGGATTACACGAACCCTCAATGCCGGAGTTAACAAGCTCCACAATAATGTTCATATTTAAATAACCTTAGAGCATAATAGATCATTGCAAAATAAACCAAGAACTAACATAGTGCACACACTGCCCACATTACACTATGAAGGAGGAATAGATCACATCAATACTATCATAATGATAATTAACTCCACAATCTACAAGAGATCATGATCATAGCCTACGACAAGAACCACATGGTGCACACACTAGTCACCTTTACACCATGCAGGAGGAATAGAATACTTTAATAACATCACTAGAGTAGCACATAGATGAATTGTGATACAAAACTCATATGAATCTCAATCATGTAAAGCAGCTCATGAGATTATTGTATTGAAGTACATAGAAGAGAGATTAACCACATAGCTACCGGTACAGCCCCGAGCCTCGATGGAGAACTACTCCCTCCTCATGGGAGCAGCAGCGGTGATGAAGATGGCGGTGGAGATGGCAGCGGTGTCGATGGAGAAGCCTTTCGGGGGCACTTCCCCGTTCCGGCAGCGTGCCGGAACAGAGACTCCTGTCCCCCAGATCTTGGCCTCGCGATGGCGGCGGCTCTGGAAGGTTTCTGTGGTTTTCGTCGAACGCATCAGGGTTTTCGATCCAGGGGCTTTAAATAGGCGAAGAGTCGGCGCAGGAGGGTCGAAGGGGCGACGACACCATAGGGCGGCGCGGCCAGGGCCTAGGCCACGCCGGCCTATGGTCTGGGGGCCCAGTGCCCCCCCTCTGGTCCTTCCCGGGTGTTCTGGATGCTTCCGGTGAAAATAGGAACTTGGACGTTGATTTCGTCCGATTCCGAGAATATTTCGTTACTAGGATTTCTGAAACCAAAAACAGCAGAAAACAGGAACTGGCACTTCGGCATCTTGTTAATAGGTTAGTTCCAGAAAATGCACGAATATGACATAAAGTGTGCATAAAACATGTAGATAACATCAATAATGTGGCATGGAACATAAGAAATTATCGATACGTTGGAGACGTATCACCGGCCATGGGAGGTGGAGTCCCTCCGGGACTCCGCCTTCCTTAGTGGTTTCTTCCGAACTTTTCTAGAACCTTCTAGAACCTTCCATAGAACCTTCCGAATCATTTTAATCACATAAAATGACTTTCTATATATGAATCTTATTCTCCGGACCATTCCGGAACTCCTCGTGATGTCCGGGATCTCATCCGGGACTTCGAACAAATATTCGAACTCCATTCCATATACAAGTTCTACCATTTCAACATCCAACTTTAAGTGTGTCACCCTACGGTTCGCGAACTATGCGGACATGGTTGAGTACTCACTCCGACCAATAACCAATAGCGGGATCTGGAGATCCATAATGGCTCCCACATATTCAACGATGACTTAGTGATCGAATGAACCATTCACATACGATACCAATTCCCTTTGTCACGCGATATTTTACTTGTCCGAGGTTTGATCATCGGTATCACTCTATACCTTGTTCAACCTCGTTTCCTGACAAGTACTCTTTACTCGTACCGTGGTATGTGGTCTCTTATGAACTTATTCATATGCTTGCAAGACATTAGACGACATTCCACCGAGAGGGCCCAAAGTATATCTATCCGTCATCGGGATGGACAAATCCCACTGTTGATCCATATGCCTCAACTCATACTTTCTGGATACTTAATCCCACCTTTATAACCACCCATTTACGCAGTGGCGTTTGATGTAATCAAAGTACCTTTCCGGTATAAGTGATTTACATGATCTCATGGTCGAAAGGACTAGGTAACTATGTATCGAAAGCTTATAGCAAATAACTTAATGGCGTGATCTTATGCTACGCTTAATTGGGTGTGTCCATTACATCATTCATATAATGATATAACCTTGTTATTAATAACATCCAATGTTCATGATTATGAAACTAATCATCTATTAATCAACAAGCTAGTTAAGAGGCTTACTAGGGACTCATTGTTGTTTACATAACACACATGTATCAATGTTTCGGTTAATACAATTATAGCATGGTATGTAAACATTATCATAAACACAAAGATATATTATAATAACCATTTTATTATTGCCTCTTGGGCATATCTCCAACAGTCTCCCACTTGCACTAGAGTCAATAATCTAGATTACATTGTAAGGTACCTAACACCCATGGCATTCTGGTGTTGGTCATACTTTGCCTTAGGGAGAGCTTTAGTCAACGGTTCTGACACACTCAGAAACATATGTATTTTGCAATTCATTTGCGTCTTCACGCATCACTCATTTTCCAAATGAGTCGGCATAAAATATGTTTGGTCTTCTGGGGGAACCTTAATTCCGCGGTCTGAAATATGTCACTAATATTGTCATACACAATATAGCTTCAAAGCTCTGACACTATCGGAACTACACCAAGTTCTCAAAGAACCTCTTGACTTAACATCCTCAGTCATTGTCAAAACAATGAAATATTCTGCCTTCGTTTGTAGAATCCGTCACAACATTTAGAACTCATCTAAATCTAGCATAGACAACTTCTAGCTCATTGTGCTACCTTTTAAACAACACTTAGCCTAATTTGAGATTGAAATTTTATTTATATATGTGACCAAACTAATATCGGTGCAACACCTTACAGCGATTTGTTTGTCATTACTCATACAAAACTATATATCCTTGGTTCTTCTAAAGCACTCAGGGATATTCTTACTGTTTATCCAATGATCATCACATGAATCATTCTGGTATATGCTCCTAACCATTTAGAGCATAGGACATCTGATATTGTACATATTATTCGTGATCTAAAATCACTCATGTGTTTTTACTCATTGAGTGTCAGATACACTCAAGTCTTGTAAAACCTTCACATCAAAAGAACACCTTCTTTATATTGAACTACTTCAATATTCATTCTATGTACTTTTTAACTTAAACTTTTATGTGTTTCAATCCATCTTCATAGATCTTGACACTAAATATGTTTCAGTTCATATCCTTTCATTGAAGTTTAATTCTCAATGAAATCTTTTTAATCAATTATATAATTACATTATTTATAATCAATGATATGTCATCTACATAAAGTATTACAAATATGTCTCAGCGCTCCCACTTAATTTCTTGCAAATGCAAGCCTCTTCATCGTCTCTGATGAAATCATAACTCTTTGATCATTTCATCCGGTGAAGATTCCAACTCCGCGATACTCACTTCATCCAACTGAAGTTCGTATACCTATCTAGTATTCCACGGACTAGCAAAACAATTGGTTGTATCTTGTATACACCTTTAATACATACTTCTATTAAGTAATGTATTTTGCCATCCTACTATCATATCTCATGAAAGAAATATGTAGCGATTACTAGAATAATCCACATAGACTATAATCATTGCTACAGAAGATCTAATCTTATCGTAGTCAACTCTTTGAACTTTGTCGTAAACAACTTTTCGACAAGTCGAGCTTATTCAAGGATATTCCATCCAAGTCCATCAATTTTATAGATCCATTTACTTCCAAAAAGTATTTATCTATCTTGGATTTCATGGCGTATAGCCATTTTAACAGAGTCAAGGCCCATCATAACTTCTTTGTATGTAGTTGGTTTATCATTGTTCAAAAACAATCCTTTGTTCACAAATCATTTATTTGATCACAAAGTAAACCATACCTACAAGGTTCAATAAGTACTTCGATCTCCATGACTATAACATTTTGTAGACATGGGAGCCATGATCATCGTGGCCGCTTCCGGAACCAATTCCGATGTTGCGCTACTCTGATCATTATGCTCAGGTTCATAAACCTTATCAAGTTCTATTGTCCTCCCACTCAAAAACTTCGCTAAAAACAATTTCTTGGAAATGAGTAAGAAACATTGACAAACACTTTTGTCTTTGTCTCCATAGTGGAAAGAATTCCCAATCAATTCTGTGGGATAACCAACAAAGACATTCATCCGATTTTGGTTGTAAACTTATTTACTTTATGCTATGCATTCCAAAATTTAAGAAAGGACTATTAGGGTTCATACCCATGCCATAACTCGTATGGTGTCATTTCAACGGATCATGATGATGCTCTATTCAGTGTAAAAGCGGTAGTCTCTAAAGCATAATCCACAAAAATATAATGGCATCAATATTTTATCTCATCATTGATCCAACAAGGTTTGGATACATCTCTCGGATACTCCATCATCATTATGATACTCCAAGAAACGTGAGTTGTAGAACAATTTCATAACTCTCTTAGATGTTCGCTTAAACTCGTAATTCAAATATTTCCCCCATGATCCAATCATAGATATTTGACTTTTCTATTACGATGATTTCCACTTCATGCTGAAATTTATTTGAATCTATTCAAATGTTTCAAACTTCTTCCTTATCGAATATATCCACATATATACTCAATTCATTGTTGGAAGTTTTCATGAAGTAGAAGAATCTCCCGCACACAACTATGCCCAGTGAACCTCATACATCATCATGTATGTTTCCACTAAGTTAGTTGTCCGTTCAACTTTTGGCCTATGAACGGTATTTTAGTCATTCTCTTTAGAAAAGATTTGCAAGCGCCAAATGATTCAAAAATCAAATGACTCCAAAAATCCATTTGCATGGAGTTCCTTCATGCGTTCCTCTCTAACATGACCTAAATGGCGGTTCCACAAACAAGTGGAATTCAAATCATTTGCCTTATGGAATTTTAGCGTCAGTGTTTATGTATGTGTGTTTCACCATTAAGATTTATAATAACTTATCCATCGTACATGGAGTAATGTCATAATTTGAACAACTCATTGTTTTCATTTGACCAGAGCAAAATAACAATTATTAAGTTCTTTATTATAAATTCTAAGGGCTAGATAGGATGCCAACGACGAACATAATAACACTTTATTTTTGTTCCAGAAGTGCATTCCTATCATATTCCTTGTCAGTCACTTAGGCCATTGTATTCTTGTATTGCATTGTTTTGTATGACATTTCATACCAACCAATATGGTACTAATACCCAAGAATTTCATTGTGTGACCAAACTAGGAATACAACCATAACATGTATATCATGTATATACACATGAGCTAGACTTTCTAGTCTTCTCTTTTCTTTCTGCCAAAACATCTTTTGTAGTTTCTCTTTTAGTTTTCCTCATTATTCAGAAAATACTTCACCTTCAATAACTTCTAGGTTTGTTGGTCAAATACCAATAACCTTGAGGTTCTTACTTTGAAGTTGATCATCATATGACAAGTGTTTCAGATTTCACTATTAGTAACTTTGTAATATGATGAACAATTTCACTCATAATTTTATCCATCATATCATGACGACTTTTCGAAGACCATGTCTGTACATGCTAGGCTCGTAAAGTTTAACCTCAGTATTCGCATGTGCAAATCTGGCTTGCACCCGTTGTATGCACACGTAGAATCTATAACACCCGATCATCACGTGATGCTACGAAATGACGAGTCTTAGCAACGGTGCATACTAAGGACGATCACTTCATGGATATGCGAATATTGTTAGTGCCCCAATAGTTGGAGGATTGGGACGCTTTGCGTCTTCAACCTTCCTACATTCCCATAAAACTTATGAGTTTATGTAGTCTCACCAAATTATATTCTATCATCTTGCAATAAGGTCTTAGATATCACATATATCTCATACCTTGATTATTTCTGAAAACAAAATTTTTAGCTCCTTACTTTTCAAACAGATTTGAACTTCAAGTTTCACGGAGACAAGATAACTTTAGGTACTAATTGAAACCATGGCTCTTTGAATCAACAATGTGAGGTTTACTAAAAGTTTGCAATATGACTTAATCATTTCTTGATTCTTTAACAATACGGTACCAGTCCGTAAAGTTTCTTGTCAGATTTTAACAGTATTTCTATCTCAATTACAAGACTAGCGCTTGGTAGAAAACGGATGTCAATACTACAAATTAATTCGAAATACTACTCAGACTATGTTTATGATAATTAGTTCATGTTTTAATCTAATTACTAATGAACTCCCACTTAATACAACATCCCTCATAGTTGTTAAGTGGTACACGATCCACATCCACTACACCAAAACCGATCATCACGTGAGATGATGTAGCTTCAATGGTGAACATCAACATGTTGATCATATCATCCATATGACTCGTGTTCAACCTTTCGGTTTCCGTTGTCCCGAGGCCATGTCTGTACATGCTAGGCTCGTCAAGCAAACCCAAGTATTCCGCGTGTGCAACATGGCTTACACCCATTGTATGTGAACGTTGAGTCTATCACATCCGATCATCACGAGATGCTTCGAAACGACGAACTGTGCAACGGTGCATACGAGGGAAGAACACTTTATTATCTTGATATTAATGTGAGGGATCATCTTATAATGCTACCGTCGCGATCTAAGCAAAATAAGATGCATAAAGGATTAACATCACATGCAATTCATATATGTGATATGATATGGCCCTTTAGTCTTTGCGCCTTCGATCTTCATCTCCAAAGCACGGACATGATCTCCATCATCAACGGGCATGATCTCCATCATCGTCGGCGTAGCGTCAAGGTCCATGGCGCCGTCTTCATGGTTGTTCACCTCATGTAGCAACTATTACAACTACTTTGAAATACTACTCAACATGAAATTTAAAGACAACCATAAGGCTCCTGCCGGTTGCCACAATACAATAATGATCATCTCATACATAGTCATCATCACATTATGGCCATATCACATCACCAAACCCTGCAAAAACAAGTTAGACGTTCTCTAATTTGGTTTGCATATTTTACGTGGTTTAGGGTTTTCGAGTGAGATCCAATCTACCTACAAACATGAACCACAACGGTGATACTAGTGTTGTCAATAGAAGAGTAAATTGAATCTTCACTATAGTAAGAGAGACAGACACCCGCAAAGACACTTATGCAATACAAGTTGCATGTCGAGCATGGAGCAAATCTCATGAACGCGGTCATGTAAAGTTAGCCCGAGCCGCTTCATCCCACTATGCCACAAAGATGCAAAGTACTCAAACTAAAGACAACATAAGCATCAACGCCCACAAAACAATTGTGTTCTACTCGTGCAACCATCTATGCATAGACACGGCTCTGATACCACTGTAGGAATTCGTAGCATAGAAAACAAAAAATTTCCTACCGCGAACACGAAATCCAAGCCAAGATGCAATCTAGAAGACGGTAGCAACGAGGGGATTATCGAGTCTCACCCTTGAAGAGATTCCAAAGCCTACAAGATGAGGCTCTTGTTGCTGCGGTAGACGATCACTTGCCGCTTGCAAAAGCGCGTAGAAGATCTTGATCACGGCGCCACGAACGGGCAGCACCTCCGTACTCGGTCACACGTTCGGTTGTTGATGAAGACGACGTCCACCTCCCCGTTCCAGCGGGCAGCGGAAGTAGTAGCTCATCTTGAATCCGACAGCACGACGGTGTGGGGTCGGTGGTGGTGGAGAAATCCGGCGGAGCTTCGCTAAGCGTGCGGGATGTGGTGGAGGAGAGAGGGCCGCTAGGGTTTGGGAGAGGGGGCGCCGGCCACTAAGGGGTGCGGCCACCTTGTGGTCTTTGGGTGGCCGGCCCCCTCCCCTTGGCCCCTCATTATATAGGTGGAAGCCCCAAGTGTTGGACTACAAGTCTCCGAATAAGACCCGAACCAAAAACCTTCCATGTGATAGGGAAACCTACCCAAGGTGGGAATCCCACTTGGGTGGGATTCCCCCTTCCATGTGGGGGGGTGGCCGGCCCCCATAGGGGAGTCCACTTGGGACTCCTCCCCCTTAGGGTTGGCGGCCATGGGAGGTGGAGTCCCTCCGGGACTCCGCCTTCCTTTGTGGTTTCTTCCGAACTTTTCTAGAACCTTCTAGAACCTTCCATAGAACCTTCCGAATCATTTTAAATCACATAAAATGACTTCCTATATATGAATCTTATTCTCCGGACCATTCCGGAACTCCACATGATGTCCGGGATCTCATCCGGGACTTCGAACAAATATTCGAACTCCATTCCATATACAAGTTCTACCATTTCAACATCCAACTTTAAGTGTGTCACCCTACGGTTCGCGAACTATGCGGACATGGTTGAGTACTCACTCCGACCAATAACCAATAGCGGGATCTGGAGATCCATAATGGCTCCCACATATTCAACGATGACTTAGTGATCGAATGAACCATTCACATACGATACCAATTCCCTTTGTCACGCGATATTTTACTTGTCCGAGGTTTGATCATCGGTATCACTCTATACCTTGTTCAACCTCGTTTCCTGACAAGTACTCTTTACTCGTACCGTGGTATGTGGTCTCTTATGAACTTATTCATATGCTTGCAAGACATTAGATGACATTCCACCGAGAGGGCCCAGAGTATATCTATCCGTCATCGGGATGGACAAATCCCACTGTTGATCCATATGCCTCAACTCATACTTTCCGGATACTTAATCCCACCTTTATAACCACCCATTTACGCAGTGGCGTTTGATGTAATCAAAGTACCTTTCCGGTATAAGTGATTTACATGATCTCATGGTCGAAAGGACTAGGTAACTATGTATCGAAAGCTTATAGCAAATAACTTAATGACGTGATCTTATGCTACGCTTAATTGGGTGTGTCCATTACATCATTCATATAATGATATAACCTTGTTATTAATAACATCCAATGTTCATGATTATGAAACTAATCATCTATTAATCAACAAGCTAGTTAAGAGGCTTACTAGGGACTCATTGTTGTTTACATAACACACATGTATCAATGTTTCGGTTAATACAATTATAGCATGGTATGTAAACATTATCATAAACACAAAGATATATTATAATAACCATTTTATTATTGCCTCTTGGGCATATCTCCAACACTACTACGACAAGCTTTGCCCGACTTCAGTGAGGGAGGGGCAAGGACGGCGGCGCGCCTTCGGCTTGCTCTAGTGCACGCGTAGTCTTCGCTAAGTGGTTCAACGACCTATTTATAATTCCTATTGCTTTTAGTATTCTTTGTACTACCATTGATGATTATTAATAGATCGACTTTTCGAAAAGAAAAAAACTCGCATAGAAGTCAAAACACCATCCACCGGTTGAATATAGACGGAGATGGCAAGTGAATGAGTGATAGCTCTAAACTACAAAGGTATTGACCGACCGACTATTGATGCTAAGATGATTACCAAAGCTTTGGTCATCCCTCAAATCAGGTAAAACCTGTAGTAAATAGCAGGAGTAGGTTTGTTGAACTTATATACTAGTACTCTAGTAGTACTGTTGTCAACACCCGGATTTTTAAGTCCAGATGCCTATTATGCCATACATCGCAATCCCAGGAATATTGTTTTTGCGAGACATAATAGATTGATATCACAGAACATCATTCATTACAACACATAATTGTCTTACATCAAAGGATCACATGATCCAGTCTTAATACAACATAGTGGATCTAGAGATCCAATTACAAAACACATAGCGGAAGCGGAGTAGCGGTTGCGGTCCATCTGTTCCACAGGCAACTGTTGACGTCGGGAGTGGTCCTAGTTATCGTAGACATCCTGCTGTCCATCTTCATTGTACTGGTTCTCTTCTTCATAGTCTGACCATTTGAATAGCCAGGGACAAAGCCGTGAGTACTTTAAGGTACTCGCAAACTAATACTAGTGTAAGCACTATCAACTATAGTAAGGGGGTGCTAAGCTCTAAGTTTATTTGCATAAAGCCAATTTTAGTTCACAAACATTTAGTAAAAGCCTCTTCATTTGCTAACTAACTCAAGTGGAAACATTAGTGTCATTCCCACAACTTTGTTGTGTTTCAAGTCAAAGTCACCTTTCACCTTTCAAGTTCAAGTCACAAGTCATATGTCACATTTTTTAAAATGGTCTGATGACGGAACAGTATGGCCTTTCCAACCGTCCTTAACCCTGGACGCGGCTATTCGAATAGTTTTACACTCTGCAGAGGTCGTACACTTGTGCCACAACATTTGAAATAATCCGTCAAGGTTAACTAGCCCTGATTTATCACACTCCGTGTGCGTACTACCAACCATAACCTTTCACTTACATACCCTAGTATAGGCACCTCTCCCCATGAGCTTGGCCTCCCAGTGAAGATAAACCGTCAGTGTCGTTTCCTATTCGACGGTACCTCGGAGGAGGGATCCTCACGAGGGGGAGAAGAAGTAGGGGCCATAGGGCGGAGTGCACACGGGACGGTGGTACGCGAGTTACCCAGCTTCGGAACACCTGCACGATGACAAGGCCTACTTCTGCTTGTCTGGAATTATCTGGGAACTGCACAAGGATTGGGCCGGACATTCACCTCATTTCACGTCATTTCACATCATTTCACATTTCAACGGAGGCAGCCTCGGCATAACCCCTATGACGCTTGTTTAGAGGGAACTCATACTAAGATACATAAATTTCCAGTTAAGCCCTACCCATAATCAGGTATTGTGGGGGTACTTGCAAAATTGGAATGGTATCGCATCCGAACCCAACCATCAGTTTTTTTAAAAGTTCACCATGTCATTCATAAGTCACATTCACCTTCAAAATCTTTCAATAGAATTACTCATCATTCCAAGGTTTTCAAAGTCATTGGTTTTCACATGTTCCCATCTAGAGTAGTCACTTTTAGTTTTTAGCACTAGCAACTAGTCATGAGGGGTGCTAGCTAGCTTATAGCTTTCTAGGCTAAGTGTGATGCTCTTGTACTAATCCATATCTAGACCAAGTGAATCATGAATCAAAAAGTAAACTATGATAAACCAAAGTCAAAAACTTGTAAGGTAAAAACTTGGGATAGGATCATTAAGCATAAAGTAAATTGTGATGAGGCCTTGCTCTTGTAGAGCTTTGCCTTAGGGTAGCTTGCAAGAATGAAAGGACACGGATGTCGCCTAGAGGGGGGGGGGTGAATAGGTGATTTAAAACTTTTACGAGATGGGCTTAACAAATGCGGAATAAAACTAGCGTTTACTTTGTCAAGCCCAAAGCCTATATACTATTGTTCACCTATGTGCACCAACAACTTATTCTAAGCAATGGTTCACCTATGTGCACCAACAACTTATGCTAAGCAATACAAGCAAGTATGTGAAAGCAAGATATATATAACTTCAAGCACGATGGCTATCACAAGGTAAAGTGCATAAGTAAAGAGCTCGGGTATAGAGATAACCGAGGCACGCGGGAGACGATGATTTATCCCGGAGTTCACACTCTTGCGAGTGCTAATCTCCGATGGAGAGGTGCGGTTGCTTAGTGCTCCCGAACGCCACAAGAGGCTCACCTTGAGGTGTGGTTGCTCGATGCACACCAACGCCACAAAGCCTCACCCCAAGATGCGGTACTCACACCACACACCGAACGCCACGAAGGCGCCTCACCTAAATCTCCGGTGACCCTCGCCACAAAGGCCTAGGTCACGGTTCCACTAAGGGATTTCCTTCGAGGCGGAAACCGGGCCTTACACAAAGATTGGGGCACACATCCACAACTTAATTGGAGGCTCCCAACAAATCACCACAAAGGTCTAGAATCCGTCTAGGGTTCCAAGAACCCAAGAGTAACAACTTTCTTGCTTTCACCTCCACGAATCACCGTGGAGAACTCAAACCGATGCACCAAATGCAATGGCAAGAACACCACAAAGATGCTCAAGTCCTTCTCTCTCAAATTCCAACAAAGCTACAAAAGCTATTGGGGGAATAAGAGAGGAAGAACAAAGGAATTCACAAAGAACACCAAGATCAAGATCTAGAGAGTTCCACTCACAAAGAGATGGATTTGATTGGTAGAAATGTAGATCTAGATCTCCTCTCTCTTTTCCCTCAAATGGGGGCAAGAATCATGGAGGGATTGAGAGATAGTGCAAGCTTCTTTAGTTCAACAATGGAGGAGAGAGAGAGTGAGAGAAGCAACCGCCCAAGGAGGAAGAAGGGGGGTATTTATACCCCCCAAGAAAATCGAGCCGTTGGGCAAAACCAGGGCCGGATAATCCGGCCTAAGTAAGGGCCGGATAATCCGCCCCCCGGATAATCCGGCCTCTGGGACAAAACCTGGTCAAAATCCGGGCAAATGTCCGGCCCCTATACTTAACCGATTTCGAGGGGGCCGGATATTTCTGAAATATCCGGCCCGGATAATCCGGCCCGGATATTTCCGAAATATCCGGCCCAAGTAAACTGCAGAAACACCAAAACTAAAACGGGCATAACTTTAGCATCCGGACTCCGATTTTGATGATCTTGGGCTTGTTTTGAAGCTAGGAACAAGCTCTACAAGATCATACAGGAAACCATCATAGTCCAACAAGGGAGGATAGAAACAAATGATGAAAGGTTTGACCTATCTAAAAAAGACATACCGGTAAAACCTCCAATCTCGAAAATGCAACAAGTTGCCCGTGCAAAAACCATTCTTGATGAACTAGAGCTTGTCATGAGAATAAGCACAAGCTCTAAATCATCACATGGATAAGATCCAAATGACAACCAAGAAAGATGATGAACCAAACTCGAAAACGCAACAAGTGATCTATGCGAAATCCGTTTTCGATGAACTAGAGCTTGTCATGAGAATAAGCACAAGCTCTAAAACATCACATGGATAAGGTCCAAATAACAACCAAGAAAGATGATGCAAGGATGCAAAGGTTTGAGCTCTCTCCGAACGATACGATCGAGTTACTCACTCGAGAGCCCTCTTGATAGTACGGCAACTATACTATAAACCGGTCTCCAACTACACTATGAGACCGGTGAGAAAGAAACCCTATCAAGAGCAAACCTTATACTTGCGCATTCCACTTGAGCTCGATGACGACGATCTTGACCTCAACAAGATGGAACGCCTTTCTTGCTTGTGTTTGCTTGACGAAGTCTTGTGGATTGCTCCCCCATAATCCACCATGGGAGAGCTTCTTCTTCGGCGCATCTTCACATAACCATGACCACCATGTGGATTGCTCCCCCATAATCCACCATGGGAGAGCTTCTTCTTCTGCGCATCTTCACATATCCATGATCACCATATGGATGGCAAGACTCAAGCAAAGGACCTCTTCGAGATGGCTCATCTTGAACTTGCACTTCATTTCTCCATGGAAAGCTTCAAGCTTATGAACTCTTCGAGTTGGCTCATCTTGAACTTGCACTTCATTTCTTCATTCTTCATCATGTTGATGTCTTGAAGTAACTTGAGGGCTCACTTCATCTTCATCTTCAAGACATACTTGACACTTGATATCCTACATCAAATTCTTCTTATTGCAACCTAATACAAACATGTTGATGTCTTGAAGTAACTTTACGGCTCACTTCATCTTCATCTTCAAGACATACTTGACACTTGATATCCTTCATCAAATTCTTCTTATTGCAACCTTGAAGCCAACATATGGTTCAAGAATTGCCTATGGACAACTCCTACAAATATAACTCAATGCAACCATTAGTCCATAGGGATTGGCATTAATTACCAAAACCACACATGGGGGCTCCATGCACTTTCAATCTCCCCCATTTTGGTAATTGATGACAATCTCTTTGAGAGGGTTTATATAAGGAATTTAAGTAACAAATAAGTTGAATATATAGAGCAAACTCCCCTATAATATATGCATGTGTGAATGATCTTGACTTTCATTGCATATATTGGCATTCAAAGCCTAGTGGAGTTTCCTCGAAATATTCAACTATGCAAAGCAACAAGATGCAATGCAATAAAGGCACATGCTTAAGCACAAAGAAAAGACATAACCAAATTCCCTTAAACCCTCCAAACTTCTCCCCCATTGGCACCAATTGCCGAAATGGGTGAAAAATTTAGAAGGCCAATATAGTGAGAGTTCCTCCATAGCGTGTGCATTTCTCATAGTTTGAGTGGAATCAAATGCACATATCCAATGACGAATATTCGGAAGGAATCACACTATAGATAGGATCAAAGATTGCAAAAAGATAACAAAGTCAAGAAGCTTCAACAAATGAAGCAAGCAACCAAATGAACCACAAGGAAGATACCAAAAGAAAGATAGATATTATGATAAGATCAACAAGATTGCTCTAAATAATATGAGGAAGCTCCCCAAGGTTTGTGCACAAAACTAGACAATTTGCATTGGAGTATAAAGTGAACAAACATGGAATCATCACTCCCATAATATCATTCAAAAACAAAAGATACCAAGTGAATCAAACTCTAATGATCACCACAAGATAGTGTTCTAAATCAAATGAGGAAGCTCCCCAAGGTACATGCATAAAATAAAATGTTGCATTTGAATACAATATGCATAACATGGAATCCTCACTCCCTCATTTAAAACACAAACATTTGTAATAGATCATAGATAGAAAAGTAAGCTAAACACTTGCAATAAACAAATAGTTGAGCAACAAGTAAGAGGCACCATAATAAAAAGGCTCAACCAAGAGGATATGTGAAAGGCATGATAAAGCATATTATAAGACTATTACAAGGATGAGCAAAAAGCATCATCATAGTCTTCAACGAATTATATTGCTTAGCATGACCAATCAACACGCAATAAATAAATAAGATATCAAAAGGAGATGTATCATCTCTTATGTGTATAAGTTTCTCTAAGTGGGCAATATCACAAAGATATTTATCCACAAAGAAACATGCACACATAAAATAGATACGCAAGAAAAATAGTATGATATCCAAGACGAAGTCATGCAATATACCAATAAGAATTTTTGCTTAATAGCATGGCCAAAGGCTCAATTTTATCTTATTGTACATTCATGAACTTCAACCACAAACAACTAAAATACATCACAAATATCAACAAGGGATAGAAGATAGTTGGGATGCATTGAGAAAGGCAACAAGTATCACAAACGAGGATACTAAAAGAAATAACTCAATTTGCACTTTCATCGATATTGCACATGTGAGAGGCTTGAGGAATTGATATGCAATAAAATTGCTAGATAGGCATAGATGGGATGGGTGAATCATGATCATGATTTTATATACTTCCCAACATATGTGCTCATCTCAAACTACTCACATTCGCAATAAAGAGGTTTCGTTAAGATTTTAGCAAGAAGCACAACATTTGCAAATCAAGAGATTCATGCCAAGATGCAACCACATGGTTGGATGCTAGAAAAATATGCATGAGAAGATACTTGTTACCAAGATAGCATTGGTGTGGATGTAGTAGATATGTGTTCGTTGACCATCCTAGCTTGCCTCAAGTTACCATTGAGTCACCACTTCTTTCCAAGAGTGAGACAAGAATTCAATGCATATCCATTGTACCTAACACAAAGGTAAGTACAAAATGGTCCCCAAACTAATTGGGTCCGAAGTAGTTAGACACACTACAACATATAGGACAAACTCCACAATTCTATGTGCATATAGATATGAAATTGAATTTCATGCACATCTTAGCCAAATTAGGATTTGATGGAGTTTACCCTATATATTGGATCAAAGAAAGTGACACATGCCATAAGATATACATATATTAAATATGCATCCACAATACTTTCAAGAACCAAAGGAAGATACAATTTGGACAAAACACCAAATAAACCAAGAGACAATGGTTGTCCAAATTATATCAAAGAATCAAATCAACACAAGATTGACTTCAAAGACTTATCTCATTATAAGAAGCTAGTTAAACCAAAACACAAAGGAATGAGATAACCAACTCCCAAGAGAGCAAGGTTCCAACAAATAAACCAAACCCTCAAAACTTTTTATGATGGCACAAAGTACCAAAAAGAAAATTTTATGTCTCCCAAAACCAAATTTTTGATAAAGATCAAGAGATGTTAAGCATTCTAATAATATAGAAGAGCTCCCCCAAATTTGGTGCATTATCTAGGATTTTTTATATGAATACAAAATGCACAAAACTAGGATCATCACGCTACCTATATCTTCTAACAATGCTAAGAAAGTTTGAATAGACAACTTAGATCCATAAGATGCAAGGAAGACACATGGGAGTCAAAGCACAACAAATTCATGGCAATAAATAAGGCAATATAAATACAAGAGCCAATGTAGATATGATCAATAAATATCTACCTCATAATTGATTACCAATTGTCCTAGGACAAGAGGTATTAGGAAATATTTCCCGGTGGTAGTTTGTAAGTATACATAAGATCATATTTACAACGAACAAAGCATATGGTAAAAGATAAGAGTTAACCATCATGCAAAGATAGTTTCTTGATAGCTTCATTTAGTCATACCAACATGCAAGGCAATTAATAGTATTCATACCAATATGCAAAGAAATTAATAGTATTCATACCACCATGCAAAGCAATTAATAGTATGACTTGAAGAACTTGGTTTTCCAAAAATGTATTGAGGGACACGTTGTGAAAAACCATGCTAAGAAAAACTTTCACAAATAAGATCCACAAAGATATTAGCAATGAAGCCATTTAAGAAAATTGGAGCTTGTTTGAGAAAACATGTCACATATGAGAGATAATTTACAATATTAATTCTATGTGACACAACCTCAAATGTTCACATTTCCTAGGCTTGTAATATGCACAAAGCTTATTACTCCCCCATAATGTGATAAGGAATTTATTTTCACAAGAGGCAAATAAGATCCAACTAGAGATATTAATGAACATTAGAATTTGAATTTCTCATGAAGATGACATACCACATAGAGACTAGATAATCTTGCAATATCAATTCTAAGTGATATTCCTCATGTACACACATTGTTAGGATTGTGAAATTCCTAAAGGCATATCACTCCCCCAAAATGTTATAGTCCATTAATCTCTCATAAGAGCCATATAAGATACAACAAGATGCAAAGAGGCTCCAACACAAGCACAAATACATGGTGTGCAACCTAACATACATAGACTTGATTTCTCAAGAAAAAACAAGTAGGATGCACAACATATACAAACACATGTTAGGAATAAAACTAACACATGCAAAGGGGCGAGTAACTTTCAATATAAATGAGTTGAGCACATGTTATCGCAAGGAGGAACATTGGGTGTATGATAGAAGTAAGATAACCAAAAGACTTGGCTTGAGATAATATAAATGATGAAGATCCCTTAATTCTTCATAATGTAGCCAAGTCTCCAATGCCCTCCAACAAGCACCTATTGATCAAGTTTTGGATTGTTGGTCCCCAACTAAGTTGGGTCCTAAGAGGTTAGTCACAATAGGCTTGGCAACCCAAATGGTTCTTTTCTTGACACCACTTTGAGCACCAACATATTTGGCAAACACATTGCCACCCTCATCCTTACGAAGAGAATAAACATCATCAATGGAGATAGAGTTGGATGAGGTACCAATAGTGCAAAAAGAGGAGATGTGGCCCTTCTCACGGCATATGTAGCAAGTTCTTTTCTTCTCCTTCTTCTCACTAGGTTTCTCCACAATGGGAGCATTGGCTTGATTCTTCTTGGGAAGTGGAATTTCTTAAACTTGAGGTTGAATATGAGTTTGAGCTTGAGGCCGCTTCCCTTTTTGCTTCTTCTTCAAAGGGCAAGATCTAACATGGTGCCCTTCAATTTTGCACTTGAAGCAAACAATCTTGGCCGGGTCTTTGACTTGTACTTGGCCCTTCTTCTTCTTGTTGTTGTTGTTGGACTTGTTCTTGTTGTTGGATTTTAATCCAAATCCACTCTTGTCATTGGGGGATTGTTGCACACTTAACATCGTGTCAAGTTTGCATTTCCCTTCATGACTCTTTACCAAGTCATTCTTCAAAGAAGTGACTTGAGCCTTGAGCTCTTTGATTTCCTCTACATGGTTAGTAGCAACACAAGTACTAGAGGAAGTAGAACCTTCATTGTTAGAGCAAGAAGGCAAGGAAGATAATTCATCACAAGATTTAGCAATATTATGAGTGGATGAATTACTAGGACTAGCACATGGCAATATAACATTTTGAGTAGTAGTGCTAGTACCCACATGAGGCTCACAAGGTGTTGCCTTAGATATGATAGCCTCATGAGCTAACTTTAGCCTATCATGAGAGGCTAGAAGATCCTCATGGGAGCTAGCAAGCTTTCCATGATTTTCTTCCAATTTCCCATAATTGCTAGTTAGCAAATCAAGTTGAGCCCTTAGCTCAACATTCTCCTTCAAGATAGATGCTTCACAAGAAGTAGAGTTAGTAGCACAAGCATCATCACAAGACATATCAAGAAGAGAGGGTAACATAGCATGCTCTTTTAAATATGAAGCTTGTAGTTGCTCATATGACTTGGTGAGGATAGAGTGTTCGCTCTCCAAGGCCTTGTGGGCCTTGTCTAGATCATCTAGATCCTTAACAAGTTTATCATGACCAACACCAACTTTGGACTTTTCATTTTTAAGCAATTTTAATTTAGCTTTAGCATGGTCTCTTTCTTTAGTGAGTTTAGCAAATATTTCATTTTGAGACACCTCAAGGGTTTCAAGTTGCTCCTCTGGAGAGGCTACGGTATCTTGTTCTTCTTCAAGATCATTCTTTAAGGATGCTACATCATTGGCATACTCTCGTTCAAGAGCACCCTTTTTATCAATGGTGTTCTCATACATCCAAATAAGTTTTTGGCTCTCAATAGCGGTAGTCAAGATTTCAAAGAAGTGAGTGCTAGCAATTTTATATTTGTAAATAACCTTGAATACGCTCTCACCCTTATCGCGTAGAGAGACAACCCAATCCTCTTCTTCATAATCATCCTCATCCTTATCACCACGAGACATATTAGGTTCCATGGTAGGAGGTACCGTGGAACCCTTGGCCATAAGGCATATATGAGGACCGTGAGATAAAGATGAGGAGTTACTTGAGGCTCCTTTCAAGATCTTGTCTTGACTAATAGAATCCTTGGTTTCCTCTACATTGTTAGACACACAACAACTAGAGGAAATAGAATCATTTTTATCATGGCCACAAGACAAATCAAGCATATCATTATGAGATTTATTCAAGCAACTTACACATGATATGCAAGGACTATCAACACAAGCATGTAAATCATTTCTAGTGCTAGATGTGTTTAAGTCCAAAGATGAAGCATTGCAATGAGATAGAGATGAAGAATCATCAATAGTAAGCTCAATATCAACATTGCAATTTTCATCACCACTCACCATATCATTACCTTGTGTCTTACCACACTTTGGTGAAGTGGATCAAGATGAGAACTCATCACGGCCGGAAGTGGAAGCAATACAATCATCCTCAATAATATTGGACACATCATATTTATCTTGAATCTTTGTCCATAACTCATGAGCGCTCCAAAAAGGCAAGTATGGAAAAAGACCTACATCTCTCAAAGCATTCATAAGAACATAAGAAGCTTGAGAATTGAGATATAAATTTTTCTCATCCTCTAACGATAGATTTTGTGAATCCATAGGAGGAGAAAAACCTATATCTACAATTTTCTCCATATGAGGGTCAATGTCCCGAAAATGACTAAGCATGCAAATTTTCCAAACATCATAATTTGTACCATCTAATATAAGAGTGTTATCGTGCACTAATCCTCTAGCCGACATCTTTACTCTCAAGGCGGTGAAGCCTAAGAATGAGAGACCTTGCTCTGATACCAATTGAAAGGACACGGATGTCGCCTAGAGGGGGGGTGAATAGGCAATTTAAAACTTTTACGAGATGGGCTTAACAAATGCGGAATAAAACTAGCGTTTACTTTGTCAAGCCCAAAGCCTATATACTATTGTTCACCTATGTGCACCAACAACTTATTCTAAGCAATGGTTCACCTATGTGCACCAACAACTTATGCTAAGCAATACAAGCAAGTATGTGATAGCAAGATATATATAACTTCAAGCACGATGGCTATCACAAGGTAAAGTGCATAAGTAAAGAGCTCGGGTATAGAGATAACCGAGGCACGCGGGAGACGATGATTTATCCCGGAGTTCACACTCTTGCAAGTGCTAATCTCCGGTGGAGAGGTGCGGTTGCTTAGTGCTCCCGAACGCCACAAGAGGCTCACCTTGAGGTGTGGTTGCTCGATGCACACCAACGCCACAAAGGCCTCACCCCAAGATGCGGTACTCACACCACACACCGAACGCCACGAAGGCGCCTCACCTAAATCTCCGGTGACCCTCGCCACAAAGGCCTAGGTCACGGTTCCACTAAGGGATTTCCTTCGAGGCGGAAACCGGGCCTTACACAAAGATTGGGGCACACATCCACAACTTAATTGGAGGCTCCCAACAAATCACCACAAAGGTCTAGAATCCGTCTAGGGTTCCAAGAACCTAAGAGTAACAACTTTCTTGCTTTCACCTCCACGAATCACCGTGGAGAACTCAAACCGATGCACCAAATGCAATGGCAAGAACACCACAAAGATGCTCAAGTCCTTCTCTCTCAAATTCCAACAAAGCTACAAAAGCTATTGGGGGAATAAGAGAGGAAGAACAAAGGAATTCACAAAGAACACCAAGATCAAGATCTAGAGAGTTCCACTCACAAAGAGATGGATTTGATTGGTAGAAATGTAGATCTAGATCTCCTCTCTCTTTTCCCTCAAATGGGGGCAAGAATCATGGAGGGATTGAGAGATAGTGCAAGCTTCTTTAGTTCAACAATGGAGGAGAGAGAGAGTGAGAGAAGCAACCGCCCAAGGAGGAAGAAGGGGGTATTTATACCCCCCAAGAAAATCGAGCCGTTGGGCAAAACCAGGGCCGGATAATCCGGCCTAAGTAAGGGCCGGATAATCCGCCCCCCCGGATAATCCGGCCTCTGGGACAAAACCTGGTCAAAATCCGGGAAAATGTCCGGCCCTTATACTTAGCCGATTTCGAGGGGGCCGGATATTTCCGAAATATCCGGCCCGGATAATCCGGCCCGGATATTTCCGAAATATCCGGCCCAAGTAAACTGCAGAAACACCAAAACTAAAACGGGCATAACTTTAGCATCCGGACTCCGATTTTGATGATCTTGGGCTTGTTTTGAAGCTAGGAACAAGCTCTACAAGATCATGCAGGAAACCATCATAGTCCAACAGGGGAGGATAGAAACAAATGATGAAAGGTTTGACCTATCTAAAAAAGACATACCGGTAAAACCTCCAATCTCGAAAATGCAACAAGTTGCCCGTGCAAAAACCATTCTTGATGAACTAGAGCTTGTCATGAGAATAAGCACAAGCTCTAAATCATCACATGGATAAGATCCAAATGACAACCAAGAAAGATGATGAACCAAACTCGAAAACGCAACAAGTGATCTATGCGAAATCCGTTTTCGATGAACTAGAGCTTGTCATGAGAATAAGCACAAGCTCTAAAACATCACATGGATAAGGTCCAAATAACAACCAAGAAAGATGATGCAAGGATGCAAAGGTTTGAGCTCTCTGCGAACGATACGATCGAGTTACTCACTCGAGAGCCCTCTTGATAGTACGGCAACTATACTATAAACCGGTCTCCAACTACACTATGAGACCGATGAGAAAGAAACCCTATCAAGAGCAAACCTTATACTTGCGCATTCCACTTGAGCTCGATGAAGACGATCTTGACCTCAACAAGATGGAACGCCTTTCTTGCTTGTGTTTGCTTGACGAAGTCTTGTGGATTGCTCCCCCATAATCCACCATGGGAGAGCTTCTTCTTCGGCGCATCTTCACATAACCATGACCACCATGTGGATTGCTCCCCCATAATCCACCATGGGAGAGCTTCTTCTTCGGCGCATCTTCACATATCCATGATCACCATATGGATGGCAAGACTCAAGCAAAGGACCTCTTCGAGATGGCTCATCTTGAACTTGCACTTCATTTCTCCATGGAAAGCTTCAAGCTTATGAACTCTTCGAGTTGGCTCATCTTGAACTTGCACTTCATTTCTTCATTCTTCATCATGTTGATGTCTTGAAGTAACTTGAGGGCTCACTTCATCTTCATCTTCAAGACATACTTGACACTTGATATCCTACATCAATTTCTTCTTATTGCAACCTAATACAAACATGTTGATGTCTTGAAGTAACTTGATGGCTCACTTCATCTTCATCTTCAAGACATACTTGACACTTGATATCCTTCATCAAATTCTTCTTATTGCAACCTTGAAGCCAACATATGGTTCAAGAATTGCCTATGGACAACTCCTACAAATATAACTCAATGCAACCATTAGTCCATAGGGATTGTCATTAATTACCAAAACCACACATGGGGGCTCCATGCACTTTCAAAGAATATTAGCTTGGCTTGGTTGGTGTACTGATCAAATTGGTCTTCTTCTCCTTGGAAGTAGACCTCCTCCTCCTCCTGGTACTCCTCGGTACTAGCGTCTAAAAATGGATACGATGTACACAATCACCAAGCAAATCTTAAGAGCTAGACTAAGCACACAATTGGTTCACACAAGCTATTCTACCATCACCACATTATTAACATGTTGGTTGACTTTGTTTTCTTTTAAAGAAAAATAATTTCCTCTCATTACAAATATTGATTAGGGTTGCTATTTAATTCTTTGGAGGAATAATTTCCTCTCATTGAATTTTGTTAAGATTTAATCTCCTCAAATAATAATATATGAACCTAGGTTGACCAAGGTCAATACTTCATAATCATCATTTGGGAAAATGATTTAAATGAGGTGCTATACCTCATGCAATTTAATACTACCATACTCATAATTTAATATCACCAAATAATTCAAGATGAGATTATGTGGACCATGATCACTACCTCATGTTGAGTTATTGGAAACAAGATTTAATTGACAGAATATCTCCCATATGATTTCATAAATATTTTTGGATAATTTAAATGGACTAGAATTAGCCATAGAGCCATTATTTAATCTAGACCATGATCATCCAAACAAATATGTCATATTTTTACATATTCTGATAGACAATATGAAATGTGATTTTTCAGAGTTGGAATCAACTCAAAAGCATTTTTGATTGATTTGTAATAAATGTTTGAAGTTTGCAAAAGGCCCTGCCTTATTATTTTTGTCACATTAATTCTATAACGAAATTTGAGGTGAGACCAGTGGGGCTGGATAGAGTTTTTCACAAGCTTTCCAACAACACAAAATTCATCAAATTTGGTTGGGTAGATTTGATTCTATTCAAATTTGAAAATAGCATCTGCAAGCAAATTGGAAATAAACTGAAATTCGAAATTTGAAAAGTTGGGCCTGGCGGGAAAAGGAATGGGCCGGCCCAGCTTCGCTCTGGCGCTCAGCGGGCCGCCTGACAGGGTGGGGTACACCTGTCATCGACTTAAACTTACCGAAACGGTACGCTGCTTGTGGGACGTTGGATCAGGCGAGGATCTGACGGTCGAGCGTCGTCGTTGTCGTCGATGAGAAGCGAGCGCTGGCACGGCGGAGGTAGGGGGTCGGAGGCGAGCCTGGACTCCGGCGATCGACGGCATTGATGCAGGGCGACGTTGCGGACGACGGTGAGGCAGCTGGTACCGACGACGACTCCAATGGTGGCCGAAATCAACGGCGCCCTTCTCAGCACCGCCGCGGGCTCCGGTGACAAATTGGACGGCTGCGGTGAGAATTGGAGAGGGGAAAGAGATCGAGGGAGCTCAGGGAGATGAGAGGAGATGAGTTGTGTGAGAAATCCGTTGCGGGAGGGCCTCCTTTTATAGCGTCCAGGGGTTCTGCGGGGAGCGGGGCAGGTCATCATCGACGACGAGTCTACAGTGGCGGAGAGGTCCTGGCGATGACGCAGGTGAGTAGGCGACGTCATTGTGAGTGCGTGGGACTTGACGGCGCAGAGAAAGGTGGCCCATAGCGCTCGTCATCGTCCTCGCGTTCTCATGCCTGTGGCGGATGGCGTCGACGATGGCGACGGCGACAGGTCAAGCGGGAGCTAGCGAGCGTTTCTCTGTGGTTGCTGAGGTCACGAAGGTCCTTCTGGCGCAGGGAAAGAGCAAAGGGGTCAACGGGTTTAGCCAGGCGACGTTGTGTTCGTGCGCGTCTGTGGCGTTCGCCGTGCGCGCTCTGGCGTGGCATGGCACACCTGGGTGTGTCTGGGCGTCGCGTGTTCTAGTGCTTGTTGGCTTCTTCTTGGCTCGGGACCTTGTCGCGCGTCATCAACAGTGAATGGTGAGTCTCCAGGACATGGTTGCGTGGCCTGGATTGGAGAGGGGAAGGAGTTGGCATGAGAGTGGCATGGTGGCCTCGGCATGGCATTGTCCTGGCCAAAAACGTCATCAACTGGTGTCTCCAACGCATGGCAATGCCTACTGGGTGCTAGGAGGCTCTGATGATGACCTAGGGGTGATGGTTTAGGTCAAAATCCGCTGGATATTAGCATGTCTTGTTTATTTCAGATTGTGCACACTACGTGTTCGGTCAAATGGCCGCAAGAAAGAAATTTTAGAATTTTGGCACCAAATTTTATGGGTGTGATTCATATATGATTTGGCACATTGTGGTGGTCTTGGTTTGCAAAGGTGAGTAGTTTTGTGAAAATCCAAAATGGGTAGAATCTAGAATCTGATTCAATGTCACCACTTTGCTTGGTTGCCAAAAGAAATGGAGAAAGAATTAGACAAGGTGGTCAACACAAAAGTTGTTCACCTTGATAAGGTCTTGGATGACGTGCAAAGATTTGGGAGAGTTTGGTTTAGAAAACTCTAAATACAGGGGATCAAAGTGGGCATCATGAGATAAATGGCAGATTTGACCATTATCTCATGTGAGCTCAATTTGAATTCAAATTTGATTTGATTTGAGTTTCTTTGATTCCAAAAGTGTTAATAAGTGTTTAGTAACCATCTCCAACCAATGGTGCAAGCTAAAATGGTCTAGGTTAAATAATTGCAAAAATGGCCATCAGCACATATGTGCATTTTATGTTTTTATTTTCTTTTCCTTTTCTTTGACCAAAGGTCTTTGTTTTGAGTTCATGGAGTGTTAGATTAAGTTTAGTAAGGGTTTCAAACCATTTGGGCCAAGTATAATGGCATAGGTCAAGATTTGGTATTATGGCTATGTGTCACATATGCCTCTATGCATATGTTTATTTTATTTTTGTTTCATATTGGATTTAGTTGGTAAGTGATAGGTTGTGTTTGTTGAGGTTTTGCAAACCATCTAAACAAGGTAGAACATGTCCTAGTTCATTATTTGCAAAAATAGCCATAGGCTTACCTAGGCTTTTCTTTTTAATTTATATTCTTTTTATTTGTTTTATATTGGATGGTAAAAAGGAGAGCAAGGTTAGGGTTTTAGATCATTTCAAAATATTTCAACAAACAAACATGGCAACATCACAACATATAAGCATGATCACTATGCATCAAACTTAATTTAATAAAAGTTTTTGTTGGTTCCAAATTTTGGAAATAGGGAAATTCATTTTCTTCTTTGTTTGAAATTTTGGGATGTTACAACTGTACTAGATGTAATAACAATGTAAGATGTGAAGATGGAGAGTGAATTTTTGTAGCCCGAGTTACATGTAGCTCCTTTTTTGCAAAATTTGAAAATAGTATTTTAGAGTCTCAAAAAATCTGATAAAAATTCTAGATGTAGATAATGATGGGATCTATCAATCTGTAAAATTTGAACTCGAGATACCTCATATTCTGGGCTGCAGAAAAAGATAAAATCTGACAGATTTTGAGATTTTGAAATCTGACACTGTTCACTAATATTGATATTAGAATTTGTCATTTTTGCACAGCTCCGAATATGAGGTATTTCCAGTCGAAATTTTCCATATTTGTAGATCACAGTATTATCTACATGTAGATTTAATTGCCGATCTTTTTGAAACTTTAAATTGTTGTTTTCAATTTTTCGAGCTACGTGTAGCTCGAGCTACACTTGTGGTTTCATGTGAAGATATACATATTGAAGAATTTTGCAGGCTCTGCCCCCTGACTTAAATAAGATTTGATTGTGTGAATAAAATGATGCGAAAGACTAGGACGATCCGATCTTCTTATTGTCGAAGGTAGATGGACGTCCATTTTAGTCTCAGGAACTAGTGTTAGCCTACAGGTGTTCCTGCTGTCACAGTTTTGACACTTCGGCATTAGATTTGACTTTCGTGCCAAGGAAGGCTGAGCTAGCATCCACGTGCGAAGAGGCATTTATTCGGCGGCGATTACACGGGAAATCATACATGGAGGAGTACGCACGCCACGACCCAGTTACGTCTTCATAGTTCATACCTTTTTTTTTTTTGAAACAAAAGCATTTTTTTTTTTGGTCTCATCTCATGAATTAAGAAAGAATTTTGCAAACCAACATTACAAGAAGAGACAATGCTCAACCAACCGGGAGTGGTGTTTTGGAACATGGGAGTATATGCTCCCTCTATTTTGAAATTTATCTTACACATATTTTAAATATCAAAAAAATTGAAACGAAAAATTCACATGTACATCTTCACGTACTACGCGCTCACAAAGTTGTTTCATAAAAAATGGACTTATCATGTGACGTGTGTAAAAAAGACAAAACTCGGTGCTAAAAATAATGCTTTTTACAAGATAAATTTTCTCTTTTTTATATAGACCACAAAAAATATTAATTTTTCGTGAAACTTGACGAATGCACATATATTATGGAGATGTACGTGTAGATTTTTTTTTCAAAATTTTTCGACAACTCAAAATATAAATTTTTAGTATAGGGAGCATACGCACCCGGGTGCCAAATTGAATTTCCGCAACCAAAGCTCAAGCAAAAGTTCTAAAACTTAACCCTACTCACGCGGTATTACTGAACCCAAGTGCTTTGCTTCCGCAATGCTGCACAAAGACGTTTCAACTTTAATCTTTGCCATAACCACCATAGGCATTGTAGAAGTGTTGCGGAACACCTTAGTAGTTTCATTCCAAATATCACATGAGATGGACATAATAAGAGAGTAAGAGACGCCAAGGGTTTCCATCTAGTGTTGTTTGTGTAGATTACCGACTCCCGCCAATCCTTAACCGAGTCATAGTTTGCCCACACATAGACGTGTCCACCGAAGAAAGCCCAAGCCAAGAGGTGCTACTCCATATCAGGATCAAGTAGCGGCATTTGAAAAGGAGGTGGACCTCGGTTTCATCCTCACGGTTGCAAAACTTACAACGCCCGCAATTAGGCCATCCGCGCCTTTGAAGATAGTCGGTCGTCCAAACTCGGTCTTGAAAGATGAACCACACAAAAGACTTGCATTTGGGGGTGCTCAATTTTTTCATATGTAACTCTTTTTACAGTTTGTATAATCAAACCCTTTTTTTACAGCCAGTGCATCTAACCTTCGTCTGACACCGGTGCCTTTTCAAAACACACATGATCCCTTTTATTGCGTTTGTCGATAAAGCATTTGGTACGTTAAGAATTATCGGCCCTGCTCACCGGACTCGCCTGTCAAAGACCTGATCTAGCCTTTCCGGCATCGAATGGTCGTCATCTGGCAGCCCACCAAGAAATGTACATAAGCACCATGGCATTGTAAACCTCCTGTTCTAAAACAGAGGCCAAACATATCAGACAAGGGCACAATCCCATGATTATTAAGTGGGAGGCTGCAAGCCCCCTAGAAAGGTACAGGTTTCCCCGAAAATACCAAACGCAAACGGAATCTAGGTACGTGCACACGGGTTTCTTAAAAATATAGAAAATGCTAGTATTTAAAAGTTTCAAAAACATTTGAAATAATTTTTTTGCATAAACATATTATCTTTATACTTAAGTTTTCACGGAAAGGCACAATTGTATTCCGCAGGTTTCTCGTGGTAATTTATAGGATGTAAATATGCAGACTACCAGAGTAGTGGTATGGTGGCAAGCATGCCCACACACAGAAGGGAACAATTAATCCAAAAGAAGTATGCACCAGAAGTCATATATATTACGAGCTGAAACAATAACGTTACCAGTTCCCAGGGCTATGACCGACGAACAATCCGGTGAGATAACCGGTTACATTATTGCGCTTTCTTCGTGTGGAGAGTGGAGTGGTCTTAGCGATCCAGACTTATATACAGAGGCAGTTTTACAAACAATGCGAAGAGATTGAAAACTATAATGGTGCTTGATGTCGAGGCGGTTTGATCATGCCAATATCATGAGACATGCAAGGGTGCCTGCAGTCAACAGGCAATACTTCAGCGTTTGACAAAACAAAATTGGATGATACAAAATCAAGCAGGCCCATCGTCTCTCTTGTAACAGCCGGCTAGCTCTCTAAAGTATTAGGGAATAGTGATAAGCAATACACCACCAGCAAACAAGTTCTCGGTTTACAATCAAGAGAAACACCACTATCAACACCTAACCTACAATATGAGTAGTGACCCGGTACATTAGTCCACGAACTTCACACCTAAAGTTAATGCAAATTTACCGATCATGTGTTAGTTTAAGTCATCTTTACGACATGCTCCAAAAACGTAATCCCTGAGGATGTTTTCTTCCTCTACGAATAAGCAGTTAATTTCTTTCCTTGGATGCCCAGTTGGGCACATATATGTTTGGCACTTGTCTCCTAATCCCTCAACCCAGATTAAATGTTAAATGATTAACTAATTAAAGCTTTAAATGATTGGATGCAAGAAAGAAAGCATTAATTTGCTGGGTACAAACTGTAATGAGTGAATCTACACACTGAAAGTAGACTAGATACACACAAAAATAGATGAATCTACAAAAAGCTAAAACATCTTATATTAGTAAGCAGAGGGAGTAGTTTATTGAAGAACAAAATATTCGAAATGATTGGATGCAAGAAAGAAAGCATTAATTTGTTGGATACACACTATAATGAGTGAATCTACACACTAAAAGTAGACTAGATACATACAAAAATAGATGAATGTACAAAAAGCTAAAACATCTTATATTAGTAAACGGGGAGAGTAGTTTATTGAAGAACAAAATATTCGAGCTACACAAATTTCAACCTTTCAAAGGAAGACAAATAGGAAAGAGATCAGCAAGTCTAACTCTAACACAACCATGACGTAAAAGCTGACAATTCATACAACGTAATAGGCATCCCATGCTCAGCTCACTGCAAATCAAACCTGATTTCATCCAACCCCAAGCCAAGAAAGGTTATATATGCAGATAATAGCTTGAAGTTGTAACATGTTCTCTTTCAGCAAAATCCGTAGAAGTGATATAAGGAGGTAGTAGTAGAGGAAGGATGGGGAGTGGAACTAGTGGAGAAGCTTGATGCCAATCGAGCAGCAACCAAACTTGTTTACTAGCAAGCAAATCTCATGAAGAAAAACACTACTTGGATGTGTTTATTTATGACATGATGACTCTCCATGGTACTTCGGGTTGAGACATTGGCATACTATTCTGCCGCTCAGTCATGTCATCAGAAACTATTCCAACCTTTATCAAACAAGAAACCTTCTTGAATACTAGACACGAAACAAAGCATAAGCATCTATTATATACTAAAAGCAAAATACGGATGTTTAATAGAGCCACCATATTAATCCACATCATTAGAATCATTTTAGCTGCTAGATCTATGATTTTAATGGTCAAGATTTAAACAAATTACGTAACACATACAAGTGCATATTTGTGGACATACACAATATGGCATGATTGACACGTACGTGGAAAGAACAAAAATCCATCGCATGCTCCACATGTGCCAAATAATATCTGTTAGGTTTTAATTAACCATATATATAAACGATACTGATTTACAATATATGCCGGAACATGACAGGCTAGCAGCAACATCGTTTGGCCAAAACAAAACATGAACAGTTGTACCAAATAAAGTGTGCTAATTTGACACGGTCGTACGAGATAATGAAAACGTGTGTGCATACAACTCTGCTTGTGCATGCTACAAAAAGGCCTCCACGAGCTAGATAAAAGAAGTCTACATGGACTCCTGATGATATACGTATACATAAACATTTAGGTCCCCTCTACTTTCTTAATTCTTAATCGAATTCTCCGCAAAAAAAAAATCTTAATCGAATACAATACAAAGTCAAACTGCTGGCGACACAAAACCATGTCCGTATGTGCACAACTGAGAAGCATGTTCTCCTTCTGTCCTATAAAAATATGTCTTAACTTTGTCTAAATTGAAATATATTTAGACAATATTTAGTATCTATATACATCTAAATTTAGACAAATGTAAGATATATTTCATGGGAGGCATCGAGCATGTTAAAATTATAGTGGGGAAGCGCATAAATTTTGCGTTCAATTCTTGATCCATTACAATATTTGAGTGACATATCAGACGGATTGATTTTAATATGTATAGAAATTTACTTTGCCAACTTAAGTGGGTGAAAAGAAAAACTCCAAAGCTGATAGGTCGAATATTTAGCTTATGTGCGTTTATCTTACATACGGGTGCTACTTACATAGGACATGGTGCCAAATAGTAGTATAAAAAACCACATGGTGGCACAAAAAGTATAATAGGCTCTAAAATTGAACTAACTCATATGTTTGTATGAGTATTAACGAATCTATCTATTATATATTAAAAGCAAAATAAGGGTGTTTTTTGAGGCACCAGGTTAATCCCCGTATGCAAGAAAATATAAACCACTTATATTAATCTTAACGTCTAAGATTAAAAATTGAAGTGTTACGTACAAAAATGTGCGTTGCAAAAATAAAATTTTGGCACGTAGGTGCCCATATGGCGACACACACATTACGTTAACCACGTCATCTAAAAGGCCACCAAGGGCCATCACAAAAAAGGTCAAGGGGGCCAATATGGATAGAGTTTGCTTCCGGCCCAGCGTAAATAAATAGAGTCCATAGCTGAAACGAAATCATATCGCACGAAAAAAAAGCATAGGAACATCTGGCCAGCTGAACAAAAATTACACGGAAAGACATTTAGGCTACTTAATAAGTATAAACTATATTACTAAACATGTCCGAAAATAGTTTCAAAATATAAGACAATTTTAGTAAGCTATTAGTAGACCAAAATAGCCTACCAAAACATCTTATATATTAAAAGTTTAAAACAGAGGAATTACATAATAAATACACGCGAACAACTACAATACTGCTTCGTCTCCGCAAAAGGAAAGTATAGAAATACAAATATTTGAAAGATGTTTTTTCTTAAAATACTAACATTGTGATTGATATTTAATTGAACACAAACCGCGAGTCATGTAGTTTTGTGCCATGTTACATCCTATTATAAATTCACGTGAAAATAGGAAGTGCTTTCTTTCCATGTCTGGTTCTACATGATACATATCAAACCACGTAAAAGAAGCAGCCTACGGTTGTACGTCAGATACACATAAGGAAATCAGATTTATTTTATTTTCTGAATAGGAGTGTTGAATTTGAATTGCTCCAAAGGAACTAGATGTGTGCGTGTCAGTATAAGCACATGGTAGACTACATATAAGATAGTAACTAAAATTATATATTGTTTAACTATATTACTTATTAAAATACAAAAATATTGAGACATATCAAGTGTGCCAAAATTTCTTCATGTGTGCATGTAACTCTAAACGAACGTGAGAAATAGATTTGCGTAAAAAAGGAAATATCACAACTTAATGGGACATGTACATGAGAAAAAAGAGTCGCGCAAAAAAAGGAACACTAGGAACATATTAAGGAGTTTGTACATGTCACGGGCGTACTAAATTCAGCTTTAAAAAACAAACTAAATTCTAGATTATTATGGTAAGGTTCGTACACGTCGGTTGGACCGGCCGCGAGGGAAAGGAAGTTCCCAAGAAAATATTACTCTTAATTATTTTCAAATTGCAATAAGTGAAAAAAAAAAACTTCCAGCTGAAACTCATTTACATGATCCCAAGTGTAGGAAGAATATTAACCATACGATTGAGCGAGACATGTAACAGTAAAATGAAGATCACTAGCTAGGAACATTGCCATGCTTTTGACCTAATTTACTATCATGACTACTATTGTGATTGCAACACTAGATGCTTGAAAGGAAAACCCGTTGGCTAGAAACTCCGGGAAGCATGAAGAATTATAGTATAAAGGCGTGAAAACCAATAATTCTACCCTTATTGTTGCATAATACTTTCATTTTTTTATTATTCTGAAATAGTTTGTAATTTTATATCATCATTTTTCCCCAGATTTATGCAAGTCACCCCTTTGTGCCAAATAAGCGAACACAAAGTGAAAAATACACAAATATTAGCGGACATATGGCATGGTCATTGATAGTTGAGCCAAGAATAAGTAGCAGCTAATTAAAAATAATTCATTTAGATAAAATTCATTGAACACTAGGTTTTGTATTTTTAATATTTATATAGAATTCTTTCTATAAAATTACCACGTATAAAAACATTTTAGAAAAATTAAATAATTAGAAGTAAATAGCCTTTGAGATGTTGCCCTCGCATTTGCGAGGG
Organism: Lolium perenne; assembly: GCF_019359855.2. NCBI lineage: Eukaryota > Viridiplantae > Streptophyta > Magnoliopsida > Poales > Poaceae > Lolium > Lolium perenne. Next base: position 184,108,786 of record NC_067246.2, on the reverse strand, counting down.
CCACCTTGCTAGTTATAATGGAAAAACAAGAATAACGAAATGGTGAATTAGACTGATACACACGCAAGTAAGAGAGAAACGGTCAACTGCAATCATAAGAAAGTAAACAAGCAATTTAGTTGAATTCCACTATGCAATTACTGAAACTAATCCGAAGCCGAAAGAGTTGGCACTACAACAATCGGAACTAGCATCAACAACATGCAGCCTTGATACGGCCATATCTCATGAACTTGAAAGTTCAAAGGGATGCAGTTTGTTCATCACACTTGCAAAAGCATTAAGCAACAGCTTTCCAGACAATAAGCAATTAAATAATTCCAGCCTATTAATGGTACTACTGTACAATGAATTGAAATTGTGAAATTGTAATCCACACATGTATACGTAGAGGCTGTGTTCCTAAGATCCACCGTATAACAAGCAAGAAACGGGTACTGGCAGAAGAAAATTGAGGTATAGTACATCTCGGTAATGCAGTACCTTGTTGAAGTAGTACTAAGAGTCGGCCTTGGCGGGGCATTCGAGGCTGGCGTTGAAGTGGCGAGCGGGGAATTTGGCGGAGACGGAGCCCACCTCGAAGACGAGCTCGTCCCCATCGGCGCGGATCCCGGTGATTGACCACCAGCGGAAGAAGGCCTTGACGCTGATGCCGCTGAGCCCGGAGATGCGACCGTCGTCGAGGTGGCCGGTGAGGCGGTCGTTGAAGTTGGCCAGGTAGCTCCCCGCGGGCAGCACGATGCGGCAGCTGGAGACGAGGTCTACGGCGAAGTCCCCCGACCCGGCGTCGAGCGTGTAGCCGCGGACGTTGGCCGGGAGCAGGCCCCGGGGGAAGCCGCGGAGGCGGAGCTCGTCGTACGCGGTGGTAGGGGTGGATCCGGCGTCGGCGTCGGCGTCGGCGTCGGCGTCGGAGCGGGCGAGCGGGAGGAGGAGAGCCGCCGCGAGGAGGGCCGCGACTGGGAGGAGGAGGGCGACGCGGGATTGAGAAGGGTTCGCCATTTTCGTGAGTCCAAGGGGAGGGAGACGTGGAACGGTTGAAGAGTCTGGAGTCCAGGGGGAAGGAGCTAGTACTATTTTCGGAAGAAGTGGCTGACTTTTAACCAACTTGCGGATTTCTTGATTCTTTTTTTTTTTTTTTGAGAATTTCCTGGTCTTAGTACATCTGGTAGTATCTGAACTCACGCACTACACACTCCTCACACACACACAACACCACACACACGCCACTCGTGCCCAAGCTAGACCTAACCAAACCTATACTAAGACATGAGCCTCCGCGAGCCTAGATCTTCTGGGAAATCCCTGCGGTGGTGGGCACACCACAATACCAGTGTCGAACCGCGGTGGAAATTGGCTCCGTAGCTTGAACTGGGCTAGACTGATTTATGGGCTCAGTCTTCTGCATATATGCAGCCCATAGGGCCCTCCAGAAATTTGCTACAGCGCCAACGCTGGACACTGTGCAGGTGAGACACTCGGTAAATACGCTCCCGGGGAGTCGAACTCACGAGCGGGCAGCCAGCCACTGCTGGGCTTTGCCAACGCGCTACGCGCGCTCCTCGGATTTCTTGATTCTTTGACACTCCTGTCATGTGCACAGTGCGGTGTATAGAGATGCAACTGATCCATTATTAGTATACGTACCCTCTAGTACATTATTGGCCATACTTATCCAAGCATTTTAGTCAACTCCGGTTCGATTACACTACATCATTCTAAAATAAATGTTTCAATTTTTATATAAAGGCATATCTATAAATAAAATGTGTCTAGACATATTCGTATCTAAATAAAACTACTATAAAACACTTGTAGTATTTTCAGAGCTAATTATGTCCAACGCGGCACGCCAAATGGACTTGGGGACCGTAGCGTGGATTAATGTGAGAAATGGATAGCGACATCCGTCTTTTTGCAAATAACTCCTGAACTATCGAGTGGGTTCACGCATCACATAAATTTACACACTAAATCTTCTCTTCCTCATCTTCAACCTCCGATGCACGTGTCAAGGGGTGAGCTCGGTTGCGTCGCTAAAACATAACAATAGTGTTGGAGGGCCAATCGGAACAGCGCCGATGCATGGCGCTTGGGAAGGACCTCCTTGTCGTCAGGTAGGCTGCGGCTTGTGCGGTGTATAGAGATGCAACTGATCCATTATTAGTATACGTACCCTCTAGTACATTATTGGCCATACTTATCCAAGCATTTTAGTCAACTCCGGTTCGATTACACTACATCATTCTAAAATAAATGTTTCAATTTTTATATAAAGGCATATCTATAAATAAAATGTGTCTAGACATATTCGTATCTAAATAAAACTACTATAAAACACTTGTAGTATTTTCAGAGCTAATTATGTCCAACGCGGCACGCCAAATGGACTTGGGGACCGTAGCGTGGATTAATGTGAGAAATGGATAGCGACATCCGTCTTTTTGCAAATAACTCCTGAACTATCGAGTGGGTTCACGCATCACATAAATTTACACACTAAATCTTCTCTTCCTCATCTTCAACCTCCGATGCACGTGTCAAGGGGTGAGCTCGGTTGCGTCGCTAAAACATAACAATAGTGTTGGAGGGCCAATCGGAACAGCGCCGATGCATGGCGCTTGGGAAGGACCTCCTTGTCGTCAGGTAGGCTGCGGCTTGCCGTGTCGAGCTCTAGGAGCTCGGTCGATAGCTAGGATCCACTGGCGGCGGGACGTGGGAATTTTTGACACCGACGGGTGCAGTGGTGATATCTTCTTTAATGTCTCCACCGACACGGTCCTTGTCACCCTATTTGCGGTTTCGATGTAATGCAAAAAAAGTATAAGTGTCGCCCATCCCTCCCATTCTAACCAATGGAGATGTTGCAGACGGCATCGTCGGTGTGCCCTCGGTGTCGTAAAAAGCAAACGTTCTGCCGCTAGTGGCTCCCGGCTATCGGTCGAGCTCCTGGAGCTTGACGCGGAGAGCTGCAGCCTACCCAGCGACAAGGAGGTCCTTCTCGAGCGACATGCGTTGGCGCATCTTTGACTGTCCATCCAACGATGTTGGCTGGTGGCAGTGATGCAACCGAGCTCTCTCATGCGCGCGTGTGTCGGAGGTTAACACTAGCAGGAAAAGGCCTTCCGCTCGCGTGTCAAATTGGCCTACGGCCCGCGACTGGTAACCCGCCAGTGGTATGAGTTATTAGTCACGTGCTTCGGCGACATGCGACTGATAGATAGCATACTAGCAGTGTGCCATGTCCGGCCTCCTTTCTAGCACAATTATTCTTGAATATTTCTCATTGCTTCTCTGTGACCGTCGGATATGCCTTGTGGACCTTGGCGTAATCATCAACCTTATCCACCATTTTTCATACCCTCTTTTTCCAACTGCTCAAGTCTCTACAGAACTTGCCGAGGGCGTGAGTGTTTACCAGATTTTTGGTGAGATGTAGGTTATTGTGAGCGTCTAGGAATATGTATCGTTTGTGCAACTTCGAGATAAGGCTGGCACATAATTCTGCATTCTCCTTGATGTTCTTCTCATTGATCGAAATGGTATCTCAAAGAATACATCCGCATTGGCCGCCATAGCTCGCTGCAACTGAGGGTGGCTGAATAGGCTCACCATTGGCAAGGCTTAATTTCAAGACAGTATCCGTTATATTGTCGAGCTTGTTTTGGCACCTCTCCTTGTGTTGTTTCTTTAGTTTACTTCCCCCGGTGCCAGTAGAGGGCCTGTTGCCATTAGTGGCACTATTGTCCACGTCGTTGCCATGAGTACCACTAGTTTCTTGGAAAAACTCCAATGTTGCTGCTTCATGTACTGCATTTTCTTTTTCTTGTGATGCGGAGTTAGAACATGTCGCCTTGTCGTTGTGGTCTCTTGACATCTTTGATTTAAAATTGAAATTCATATAGTAGTTAGTAACAGTAAAACTAAACGGAAAATTTTGGCATGACCTTTGTTAAAAATGGGACATAGAGAGTGCCAAAAAAATTGCCGAAATAGAAATTATTCAACATTTCAGCAAAACATCAGCAACTCATATCGATACACACTATCTATAAATCATCAACACACCAGCATCAATCATGCATTTCGTCGAGCAGGTTAAGGGCACATGATTCATACGAGGTGGAGGTGGACGGCGGGGGCGCAGAGTAGCGGGCGATCGATGGCAACGGGAGGAGGAAGCACAAGGAGGACCGCTTCACGAAGCGGGCCTTTTAATGGCGACGGCGAGGCGCGACGTGGGCGGCGGTTCAGTGCCTGGGTGCGGTCGGTGGCGAGGTCGAGTGCGTGGCCACCAAGAGAGATTGGGAAAACTGGGAACTGCCTCGGCGCGTCGCTTGAAATTTGGTTAAGTCCAAATAATATAAGCGGGCCGTACAAACCTACGATGCCACTATTTGGCGCCCCACCAGTCCAAACCTAATGGAAGTGTGTGGTTCTAAACACATCTAGCCGATAAGGATATACTAGCCGTGTGCCCTAAGCGGAGCCCGCTGCGGATAAGTTACGTGCCTAGACGCTACATGGGCCCACCTAATAGCCGCGTGCCGCTGTACGCTGCTAGTATGGCCACGCTGGTCGCGTGCTCTCTTTCCGCACGCGACAAAGAAAAGCAACCGCGTGCCTCTAACAGGGTCCGTCGCCAATAAGTTTGTCCCTATAACATTTTCCCTACTAATGTGAAGACGAGAAACATAAGAGGAAGTGGATAAGGTTCTCTGACTCTTTGGCCCCATAGGGTAGTTGAGGGTTTATTAAGACTCCATTTCTCCCATTAACCCACACTACACACCCTAGTCCAATCAACATGCCACGTCAGCCATAACTAGCTCTGAAAATAGAATCGAAGCGGTATGCTCATCCTGGACAAGTTCAATGACCAGCGCGCAACGTTCTACAAGTTTAGTGACTAACATGCTCATCGTCGACAAATTGCGTGACCAATGGTGCATATATATCATGTACGCCTTTCTGCAGCGTGCGAGTGAGTGCTCGGCATTTTTTTGAAATAGACCAGCCTCAGCCTCTGCATCAATCAACCCATATGGCTCTTTATTGCATTATTATAAGTATTACAACTTATTATATTTCATGGATCACTCAAAGTCTCAACATGGACGAGCCACCTAAAAATGTCTAGAAGCAAATGATGCATGACTATACTCATGTCAAACATCGATGAAACCGATTGCCACACCGGCTATAGAAATCATGTACTAATGTTGCCAAACGGGTGCAACCGATACCCATGTCCAGGCGCTCCTCTGGTAGCTGGAGAAAAGACTGCATATGGATCCAATGAGTAACCAACGGCGCAAAAATGAGGGAAAACTTATTTTATTAAAAATAATATCATATCGGACAATCCGTATAACTTAATAGCGCACACACCATTTCTAATGTGTTCTTTATCTTTTGTTGCTACTCCATTTAAGAAATTTCCGAATAAGTTTGTAATATTAGTTGGAGATGGTATATTAAACGTGTTAATAGCCCTGCATAGAATTCTTGCAAGGGGGCATGAAAACAAAATATGTTGAATTGTCTCTTCTTTATAACAGAAACAACATTTAGTAAATCCCTACCAATTTTGTTTAGTAAGGCTAACTTTTGTGAGAATTACTTTCCTATGAAAAAACCACATAAAATTTATTATTTTGAGTGGTACCTTAGTTTTCCAAAAAAAAAAAAAATAAGGTGAACTGTATGACCATTAAGCAAGTCATGATACATTGATTTAATGGTAAAAAAAGGTTCTAGTGGAAAATCTGCATTTTTGGACAACTTAGCCATCATAAGTCACATAACCAAATGAACCCGTCCATCCCATATACTACCAGACAATACTCTGCTAAAATATATACTGGGAGTTGAAACCATAACATTTGCAATTGTAACATTCTTATGATTGGCAATGTTGTATAAGGTTAGGTGTTGATCACTTAGAGGCTTATCTCATATCCATGTATCTTCCCAAAATCTAAGTAAAAAGCCTCTCTTAAAGAATTCGTATTTGACTTTCATTAAACCTTTCGAAAATAGGGAGTCGGTAGGTTTTGCTGAAACCTGAGAGAGATATATATACTTTCAGGATAAGGTGTCAACGCACGGACGGAACTGCCTAGAGGGCGCTGGGGTCAGTGACCCCCTCCCCAATGAAAATATAAATTTCTTCACTAATTAGTATTAGCAAGTGTAAAAAATTGTACAGAATCATACCACTGAGATGGAGAGGTTATAACGCCAGTGGTAATTTTTTCCAGCTCCGTCCCTGTGTCAATTTGAACCTTTGTGTGCACTCTGTGGCCAGGGTGTCAGCTGTATAAGTCAAATACTGTGGCCGTGGACATTTTCTCAGCAAATGATATTGGCTGGTATTTTATAATTTGCTCTGTCTTGTCTAGCATTTAAGATGAAAAGGGCCTCGCCCCGGTTTCATTGCATGAAACCCCACCGCATCATCTTGTCTAGCTTTTTTTTAAAAAAAAACTTATATTTTAAAGCAGAGATTGTACTATCTTTGTTCATAAATAGATGGTTTAGATTCATTAAAATTTAGATCATCTATTTTGCATCGGATGCTGGAGTATTTCGGTTATGGTTTCGCTCATCGACGTCTCCCAAATTCGTGGATCTGGTGATTGTCGTGTTCTGCTATGTTCGTGTGTACTATAAACGTGGTTGGGCGTTCGTTACTTTTTGTTGGTGTTCTTGTGTTGTTCATACCATTCACCACGCCGGGGGCTGGTAGTTCTGATCGTGCAACATGTCTACTCCCTCTGATCCTAAAAAGTATAATTGCATTTGACAATCAAACCCTTCTATAATCAGAAATTGGTGCCATAGCTGGTGGGTGTGGTGTGCTACCATTTTTTGGGGAAGGAGAACGTTGTGTGGGAGCCTGGGAGGAGATCGTTCTTGTGCGTGCGTTTCGGGAGGTTGGGGAAGGTGGAGTGCGGGTTAAGAAGGAAATAAACATGAGGTTATTTTTTGTAAAATTGCCCGCCCGACACTTTTTCAGATAGGAGGGATTAATATTGTCCTGTTCTTTGTGAAGAATGTCAGCTAGTACCCTTTCTCCTGCAAAATCTTGATGTTTCTCAAGAGAGGTCAAACCCACTCGAAGATACCGTCATTCTCGAAGCTTCTTTAGATATGTACTAGTAGTTCATGGACCTTAGGCTTAGTTTGGTAGCATAGTATTTTAAAAACAGAAGTATTCGACTACTAAAGTATTTTATCGTGTACGTAGTAGATACTTCAGTTTTGACATTTCACAGTATTCTGAAGTATAGTGAATACTTTGCACCTGTTTGGTTACTGCTAATTTCTTAAGCAATGGCCATGATTCTCCCTCCAAGCATCTTTAAGCGCCTCATTTGGTCTACTTTTCAAGCTTCAAAATTACTAAGCATGATTTTCATTTCTTCTAGAAGGTTGGCGTTGTGAGATTTATCCTCATTGTTCTTTAGCGTTGGGCAACTGCCGCATAGTCTGTCATTTTGTTTTTTCTTTATACCATGTTGGAGAGAATATTCAAATGCCGTTCAGCAAGCAAGCATTTTAATAGTCTATGTTGCTTAAGTTTCAGCGATAGGAGCACCTAGCAGCAGCGGGGTGGAGAAGTTCCTTTTTCTCCCAAATCTCAGTTTCAAAAAAAAAAGTTGGACTTAATTTTTTAATACTGAGAAAATACTACAGTTTTGTGAATACTGAAGTGTTGAAACTGCAATTTTGTGTTGTAGCCAAACACCTCAAAGTATTAAAAACCAAAGTATTTTTGAAAACTATAGTATTTTTAGAAGACTTAAAAATACTTTGCTACCAACTAAGCATTAATCATAAGTACCTGCGAAAAGTGTCTTGAGCACCAGTGCTCCTGGTGCTATAAAGTCATATTATTTGTATTCCAAAAAAAATTGAAATTAAATACCTATATACATATAAACATTTCAAAGATACGGTAGAAATTTCGGAGAAAAATATGTTATATTTTGAGCTATATAAAAAAGACAAATTTCTGACAAATATAAATCTCTATACGTAGCCATAAATTTGTTTTTTTCCTGTAGCTCAAAATACAATGTAATTTCTACCAAAACTTCTCACGAGTATTCGGAACATATATATGTATTCGTAGAATAAATGTGATGATTTTTAAAACACGGATATATAATTTTTTTAATATTTAAAAAACTGAGAGCACTGGTGCCCATGTGCACCAAATGCTTACTCTAAGTACCTGTTCATAAATATGGAATATTCGGCACATTTGGGTAAAATTTTGGGAACAGTCAAATAGGGAAACAACCCTCAAATGTGCATATAATTCTGATAAACGTCAGGGTATTCCCCTGCATAAATATTAAGATTTGCCTGAATATACTAAGACTGCAAAATGCATGTCCTATCTAGGACCAGAACTACAATCACATTCGGCAAGAAAACAACGCCAGTCAGCCACAAGACCACAAAAGCCAGTCAGGGTCATATCTCTACACGATAAGAAACAATCAGAACGATAAAATTTTACAGCGCAGATTTCACTTGGGGTTTCGGCTGTGAGAACTCCGCTTTGCCTTCTCTATCAGGGGCTTCAGCTGCTGCTTCTCCTCGAGGATCTTAAGGAAATTGAACAAGAAAGGCACATAGTTGTGCTTCCTTCTAATGTTCTCTGTCCTCCACTTCTTTGACTTCTCTTCCTCCATTATGATCTTCTCGGTCACAGCCTCAATCTGAGCAGCAACCTCTGCGAGTGACCGCTCAACAGATGGCCTTTGGCGATTGGCAGAAGGATCACCCATTTGTGACAAGAGGTTCTCCCTCTTCCTCTGAAGTTCCTTGAGCTCTACGATGTACATATCCTTCCGATTCTTTGTGATAGCCATGACACTGAACCTTATTTCATTCTGAGAGAACTTATCAATATGTTCCTGAATGACAGGCTGCACTATCTTCAGCCACCCCATTTCACCGATACCACCTGGGCATTTTCCCAGGCTAATAGGTCCTTCCTTCAGTCCATCAAGCTCATACAGGACACCATCAACAGGAACATAGCTAATGAAATGGTAGACATCATCATCCTTGCTAGATGTTTTCTGTTCCTCGGGCTCTTCTGACCTTGCAAATGAGTTACTGGTCATGCGGATACTTTCACAATTCACTATAGCCAATCCTTTGAGCTCTGGCGGCAAGTCCTTTGCGAACTCCTTCAGCTTTCTGAGGTCATCACTAAGGGTGATGCCAGAAGAGTTCAACAGAACAGAAATGATAGCTTGCGTTGCACATGCACTATTAATTATCTGCGAGTGAAAAACGACTTGGTTATAAAAAAGAAGCAGAGTAAACATGGCATAAAACACTCAACGTAACTATGCTCTGACCTGATTGGCAAAGAACAGATTTGGAACTGAATCCTTGATAACAGGACGCTCATCTTTCTCTGGAGGGCGCCATTTGTACAGAATTATAAGCCCATAAATTGGCCTGCATGATAACAATTATTTGACATAGCTAATTCACGATAACAACATTCATGGCAATGGGTAGTAGCAAGGATAACATACTGAAGATCCTTGAGGGCATCAAGATCAAGTGAGTAGAGTTCATCAACCTGTAAAGGAAGAATAACATGGAATATCATAGAATGCCAGCTTTTAAGGAGGTAAAAAATCCAAAGTTACATAGGAAGAAGCACATTTAGAAACTAGAAACTGATTATGAACTCCCAAAACTAACAAACTTTAGTGCATTGCATGAATATCCTGCCAACATTTTCTAAAGAAAAAAAAGAGTCGTTGCATCACTGTATTTCAAAACATAGTTTTAGTAATTGTGAGACTCGGTATCTAGAAGCCTAAATGTCAACCAGATCATGAACTAAAAGCAAGCTTAAACTTTACCAATTCACTGGAAAAATAGCTAGTTTTATTGTTTTGTTATGGAAGCCTTGAATGCAAAACCTGGGACATATATTCTTTTGTATCAATGCATAGAGTGATTACTGCCCCTTAGTGCCTAGCTGGCTTATGAAACAAAAAGTTAACCTGGGCCAGGCGAATACTTACTTGGAGACCCTTCAACTGCATTTGTTGCAACAGCTCGGTAAAAACACCTACACAATATGTAAAGGTTAATAGTTCCTTTCTCTTTCCTTGGAAAAAACTAAAGGCCAGTGTTTACAGGGGAGTAGTTAGAACAGGTAGCTAATATATAATAGAATGGTTCTGAAGATAAGTGCAGTCTGTTTCATCATTCAAATGACATTTGTTAAGAGAGGAATGAATACACACTTGAGTACCTTAGTACGAGAGAAACTTCCTCTTCACTAAAAATTACGTACTACCTCCATCCCAAAGCTTAAGGCTTATATTTTTTTTGACAAGTCAAACCAAGTAAAGTTTGATGATATTAATTTTGTAGTTTGCAAGCTTAAACCAAATAAAATGGCTTCTATTTAATGATATTAATTTTGTATTTTACATTTTAATGATTTTTGGTAAAGCTTAGTCAAATTTGACATAGTTTGACTTTCTAAAAATAATATAAGCCAAGCTTTGGGATGGAGGTAGTACATAAGTATTAAGTAATGTACATTTTGGATTGCAAATGGACATTTTATTACTCATATCCACATTAAACTTCAAAGGACAGCTTACGTGCAAGTCTCCCGTAAACAACTTGATTAAACAGCTGGGCACTCTCCTGAAGTGAAATAGGTGATGCTGCACACATCTCACTGTTCTACTACTAATGAACACTCTATCCAACAGCTTGACTAAGTAACAACTTACAACACGAGGGTCCAAAAGAAAGCTTAGTAATCTTATTCAAGATGCCACTGACACCTTACATGACAGTTTCAGGGATATCCTCCACATGCCACATCTAGTCCAGACGCTCTAGATTTCCAGTCAAACTAGGGACAATAAGCAGTTAAGCATCACCGATGGCCATGGTGAAACCTTATCAGTACAGAATATGCAGAGAAAGCTTAGCTCAACTAACTAGATAGTCCATTGATCTGCTGTGTTGCTGAGTCACGGATAATGAAGTAAAATTTACCAGGATCATTCTCGATTGCCGCCCAAGACATGCTGAGGAGCCCTCTGTGAATTTGTGAAGAATCTCAACGAGCAGGGGCGGATCTGCCGATCTGGTCACGGAAAAAATATGGGGGTTAGTTTGGGGTTTAAGTTATCACTTGATGAGTAAAAGCCCATATCTCAAAACCCAATTGTCCAAGAGAACTGCGTGGGGACAGTAAGGACGCGGCGGAGACGGCAGTGGCGGCGATGCGGGCATGAGGACGACGGCGAAGCTCTAGGGCATAGCCGCGGTGGACTGGAGCTTGGGCAGGTCGGGAGAGGAGAGGCGCGGGGTAAAGTGAGACTCGAGGAGCGCCTGAGCTAACCTTAGTCGTCGGCGAGGACCTGCTGGCCCTTCTGGTCGCCGCCGGCGTCGCTGGAAGAGTGGAAGACCTCCTTGGAGATGCAAACGAACAGGAGGGGGAGGTGGATGGGTCGAGGTCGTCGGCGGCGGGGTCGATTAGAACGGCGGAGAGGACGGGGACAGGCGGCGGCGGCTCTTGCGCTGGATGCGGAGACGCGTCGCTGTCGGCGGTGGAGCTACCCTAGCGAGACGAGATAGGGCAGAGCCGCAGAAGAGAGGCCATGGCAGCAGGGTCGCCATGATGGCATTAGAGGGTAATTAATGAGAAGATTGAGGGCAATCTCAACTGATCCACGGGAAGTTCAGGAAACGGCTCACTCGGAGCTTCTCGCCGGAGACAGCGTGGCCGCTCGTTTCGGCTAGAGCTTCTCTACAAACGGATGAGCATCTCCACTGGTTGGCGCTCCCCACGGCGAAATCCGGACGAAACAACCGCTGGATTGGACGAAATAAAGTCATGGGGAGTACTGTATTTCCAGTCGTCCACTCGGAGTTCGGCGGACATAGTTTAAATTTAAACAAAGCATCGTCCCGCGTTACAAGTACGGCCAGTTGATCGGCAAAAGGAGCAAAACGATCAGCCACAGATCGGCGATCGGAGGGAAATTACACGGAAACAGGCTCATCGGCAGTCCCGGCCGGCACGGCAGTGTCCGACGGACCAGTTTCCTCACACGCCGTGGTCGTCGGCGGCTGCAGCGATCGGCAACAGCAGCGATGGACGTCGAAGCAGCGGCAGTCGACGAGGTAGATGGTGAGGAAGACGAGGTAGGAGCCGGCGGAGACGACGAAGGACTGGCCGGAGTGGCTCGGAGGATGTCGCTGCGGTGGCCCTGGTACCAATTCCTAGTCTCCTCGCCCATCAGTTCCATGTTGCCGCCGCCCATCAGGAACGCCAAGTTTGTGTTCCTCTTCTTCGCCGCCGTCGTCGTCTTCAGCAGGGCGATCCGGACGCCTTGGTTGGCGAGCATCTCCCGCCACCTGCCGTCGAACTTGTCGTTCCTCCCGTCGGCGTGCGTCCTCAAGTCGGCCCGGCACTTGTCGATCGACGCCTGCATCCTGTCGGCGGGATTGCCCGTCTTTTTGAGCTCTTTGAGCTTCTTCTGGCCGAGTTCAGGGCGCCCTTCCGCCGCGCCAGCCGCCGGAGCGTCGGGGTTGTACTGCTCGGTCTTGCTCTTCGAGAGGGTCGTGCGGGTTTCCTTCCACTTCTCGCAGTTCTCGAGGCGGGCGTAGACGTTCAGGAACTTGAACTGCATGCCGGTGTCGTCCGTGTACATGTCCAAAGCACGGCGCAGCTGGGGAAAAAGAGTACGGCGATACGGGTCAGCTCACGACGATGTACACGGTGCCTCGGTGATGCAGGGTCGACGGAGCATACCTTTTGCTCCAAGTCGTGGCCGCTGATCGGCCGTTCTTCGACCTCCTCCTGTATGCCGTGCCATTTGCTGCACGCCGTCTGCATGATCCCCCAATGGGTGGCCATTGCCTTGTCTCCCCGGTACACGTTCATGTTCGTCTTGTTGAAGTAGGGATCGACGAGTTTGCGTTCGTCGTACGCCTGTTTCACTCGAAGCCAATATGTGTCGAACTACTGATTGGCCCCGGTTATGCTGTTCATGGACACGGTCATCCAAGCTTCGGCGAGGCACTCCTCTTCCTTCGGCGTCCATTTGATACGCGGTTCGGCAGGCGGCGAGTCCTTCTTCCTCTTCTTCTTCCCCTTCGACAGGTTGGCGGCGGCTTGAGTTGGCTCTTCTTCTTCTTCGTCTTCTTCTTCGACGGCTTGGCTTCCGTCGGCAACATCCTCCCCATGCTCGTTGCGCGCCGCGACAACTGTCGTTGCCCTCGCCTCCTCTTGCGTGAAGAACCCCGGGCTCGCGGCGGCGGCGGCCATGAAGAACCCCGGGCTCGTAGCGGCGGCCATGGAGCCGGAGGTGATCATCTCGTGGATCTCCTCTTCGTTCGGCGCCGCCATCGCACCGAACGGGAGCGGCCCTCGTCGCATGGCCGGTGAGGTGCCCTCGAACTGGCCGCCGCTGCCGACGTCAAGCTCGGGCGGCGACGGCGTGAACCTGGACGGTTGGACGTAGGCGCCCTCTTGGAACATGGCAAGCGGCGACAGCGAGTACATCGAAGGGGAGAAGGACGACGGGGAACTGCTTGTACCTTGCGTCGGCCATTGGCCGGGGAACATGGCGCCGCCGCCGCTGCCGGGAACATGACCCATGCTCATGGCCATGCTGATCTTCCTTGCTTGTTCGTCCTGCGCCGCCGCCGCCCTCTTGGCGGCGGCTTTTTTCACCCTCTCCGCCCTGCCGCTTGTTTCGACCTCGCGCCGTTTCTCGTCCGCCGCCCACTCTGCGTTCGTCATGCCCGGCGGCCGCTCCTTCTTCGCCCGCGGCTTCCTCGTCGTCGCCTTCGGTGGCATTGTGGTGGATGAGAAGACGAGGAGGAGAGCGGTGGTGGACGAGAAGACGACGTCGGGAACTGGAACTGGAAGACGAGGAGGAGAATGGACAAATTCGGCGGGAGAGAATGGGGATATGCAAGCAAATTGGAGGGAATGGGGATATGCAAGCAAATTGGAGGGAAAATCGACAGGATTTGGTTTTCCTGTCGCCGACTACGCGGGTCCACACGACGTTTCGCGCCAAAATCTTTCGTCCGCAGTCCCCGAGCGCGCCCCGGGGGACCGGGGATGGCGTGGGCTCGCCGGATGGATGAAGGGCCAAATCCGGATGAAAACGAGGAACCGGGGGCGCGACTGGGCCGATTTACGCCGTCCGGATGGAAAAAACGTCGCTCGGGGGCCTCGTCGGGGAGACGAGTGGAGATGCTCTTAGGCTCATGCTGTGTTTGGATGCATAGAATTCTCTATGGAATTGAATTGGACTTTCAGATTCTAAATCCAAGATGGAAATGAATTCGCTTCGAATTCGAATTCGGCTGTTTGGATGTACTCGGAATTTTATGTTGGAATTAAAGGGTGAACCTAATTCCAAATCCTGTTTGGATGCATAAACCATGGAATTTGGTGGGGTACAAAAATAAAAATAGCATGTGTATATTACAATGTGTATATATTATTTAGCACATACAATAAATCATTCGTATATTATTACACTTGGGAAAATAAATGGGCAGTTAAATGCCATCATCTTCCAGGCGAGGTACCCGACGGGGCTTTCATGCTCGTCGTCGTTCTCCGCTCCCGCGCCCGACGCTGCCCCTCCTGAGCATGTCCCCGACGAACTCTACAGCGTGTGCAGTCCATCTCCGCCACCGGAGACATCGCCGCCGGCGCCCACGAGGCGCTCGATCTAGCCGCAGGTGATCGATGGCGGTCATGAGCTCCATGGTAGGCATCGCGGCCCTCCTGCGCGAAGCAGATGCCCACGAGTTGGAGCTCCGGCGGGGAGAGGTCAGCGAGCTAGGAGAGGGGCGGCCAGGGGAAGCGGCGGCCGCGCCGGGAGAGGGGCGGCCAGGGGAGGCGACGTAGAGGGAAGAAGAGGGGGAAGCGGTGAAAGGGAGAAGAGGAGGGGACCGAACCTGCGCACCACCGCCGGGGCTCCGCCGCTCCGGTCGCTCGCGTCGGGACTCGGGAGGGAGGCGGCGACGGGCTCGCTCTGCTCGCGACAGGACTCGGGAGGGAGGCCGCTTCGATTCCACGGGTTTCCGAGGGTCCGACCTCGGAAAGTTTAGAGTGAAGTTTACACGGGCGAATCGGTGCGGGGAATTCGCCTCAGTTTCCAGCCTCCAATTCTAAGGCCTAACCAAACGGTGGAAACAGACCTCAAATTCCAGATTGACTGATTCCGAGCCCAATTCAACGCAACCAAACACAGCGGGCTTTTTGTTGTGGCTTTTTTTTTAGCTTTTTGGTTTTTTTGGCTTTTGAATTTTGGGAGCCAAAACAAAGATCCTATTCTTTTGGCTTCCAAAACCCAAAAGCCAAAAAAGTATCTATTTAGGTGTTTTTTTTGCTTTTGCCAAAGCCAAAAAGTCAAAAAAAAAAGCCAAAACAAAAGGGCCCTCAGTTCTCTTGGCGCCTTCTCCGAGAAGCTACCTGATGGCGTGTACAGCACACGTCCGTTGGGAACCCCAAGAGGAAGGTGTGATGCGTACAGCGGCAAGTTTTCCCTCAGTACGAAACCAAGGTTTATCGAACCAGTAGGAGCCAAGAAGCACGTTGAAGGTTGATGGCGGCGAGATGTAGTGCGGCGCAACACCAGGGATTCCGGCGCCAATGTGGAACCTGCACAACACAAACCAAGTACTTTGCCCCAACGAAACAGCGAGATTGTCAATCTCACCGGCTTGCTGTAACAAAGGATTAGATGTATAGTGTGGATAATGATTGTTTGCAGAAACAAGAGAACAAAGATTGTAAAGAGATTGTATTTCAGTAAAGAGAATTGGACCGGGGTCGACAGTTCACTAGAGGTGTCTCTCCCATAAGATAAACAGCATGTTGGGTGAACAAATTACAGTTGGGCAATTGACAAATAAAGAGGGCATGACCATGCACATACATATTATGATGAGTATAGTGAGATTTAATTGGGCATTACGACAAAGTACATAGACCGCTATCCAGCATGCATCTATGCCTAAAAAGTCCACCTTCAGGTTATCATCCGAACCCCCTCCAGTATTAAGTTGCTAACAACAGACAATTGCATTAAGTATTGCGTGTAATGTAATCAGTAACTACATCCTCGAACATAGCACCAATGTTTTATCCCTAGTGGCAACAACACATCCATAATCTTAGAGATTTCTGCCACTTCCCCAGATTCACGGAGACATGAACCCACTATCGAGCATAAATACTCCCTCTTGGAGTTACAAGCATCTACTTGGCCAGAGCATCTACTAGTAACGGAGAGCATGCAAGATCATAAACAACACATAGATATAAATTGATAATCAACATAACAAGTATTCTCTATTCATCGGATCCCAACAAACGCAACATATAGAATTACAGATAGATGATCTTGATCATGTTAGGTAGCTCACAAGACCCGACAATGAAGCACAATGGGGAGAAGACAACCATCTAGCTACTGCTATGGACCCATAGTCCAGGGGTAGACTACTCACACATCACTCCGGAGGCGACCATGGCGGCGTAGAGTCCTCCGGGAGATGATTCCCCTCTCCGGCAGGGTGCCGGAGGCGATCTCTAGAAGGTTTTCCGTATCGTGGCTCTCGGTACTGGGGGTTTCGCGACGGAGGCTATTTGTAGGCGGAAGGGCAGGTCAGGGGGCCACACGAGGGGCCCACACTATAGGTCGGCGCGGCCAAGACCTGGGCCGCGCCGCCCTATAGTCTGGCCACCTCGTGGCCCCACTTCGTCTCCTCTTCGGTCTTCTGGAAGCTTCGTGGCAAAATAGGACCCTGGGCGTTGATTTCGTCCAATTCCGAGAATATTTCTTTACTAGGATTTCTGAAACCAAAAACAAGAAAACAAAGAATCGACACTTCGGCATCTTGTTAATAGGTTAGTTCCAGAAAATGCACGAATATGACATAAAGTGTGCATAAAACATGTAGATAACATCAATAATGTGGCATGGAACATAAGAAATTATCGATACGTCGGAGACGTATCAGCATCCCAAGCTTAGTTCCTGCTTGTCCCGAGCAGGTAAACGATAAACAAAGATAATTTCTGGAGTGACATGCCATCATAACCTTGATCATACTATTTGTAAAGCATATGTAGTGAATGCAGCGATCAAAACAATGTATATAACATGAGTAAACAAGTGAATCATATAGCAAAGACTTTTCATGAATAGTACTTCAAGACAAGCATCAATAAGTCTTGCATAAGAGTTAACTCATAAAACAATAATTCATAGTAAAGGCATTGAAGCAACACATAGGAAGATGAAGTTTCAGCGGTTGCTTTCAACTTGTAACATGTATATCTCATGGATATTGTCAACATAGAGTAATATAACAAGTGCAATATGCAAGTATGTAGGAATCAATGCACAGTTCACACAAGTGTTTGCTTCTTGAGATGGAGAGAAATAGGTGAACTGACTCAACAGTAAAAGTAAAAGAAAGGTCCTCCATAGAGGAAAAGCATCGATTGCTATATTTGTGCTAGAGCTTTGATTTTGAAAACAAGAAACAATTTTGTCAACGGTAGTAATAAAGCATATGTATCATGTAAATTATATCTTACAAGTTGCAAGCCTCATGCATAGTATACTAATAGTGCCCGCACCTTGTCCTAATTAGCTTGGACTACCGGGATCATCGCAATGCACATGTTTTAACCAAGTGTCACAAAGGGGTACCTCTATGCCGCCTGTACAAAGGTCTAAGGAGAAAGCTCGCATCGGATTTCTCGCTATTGATTATTCTCAACTTAGACATCCATACCGGGACAACATAGACAACAGATAATGGACTCCTCTTTTATGCATAAGCATGTAACAACAATTAATTTTCCATATGAGATTGAGGATATATGTCCAAAACTGAAACTTCCACCATGGATCATGGCTTTAGTTAACGGCCCAATGTTCTTCTCTAACAATATGCATGCTCTAACCATAAGGTGGTAGATCGCCCTTACTTCAGACAAGACGAACATGCATAGCAACTCACATGATATTCAACAAAAAGTAGTTGATGGCGTCCCCAGTGAACATGGTTATCGCACAACAAGCAACTTAATAAGAGATAAAGTGCATAAGTACATATTCAATACCACAATAGTTTTTAGGCTATTTGTCCCATGAGCTATATATTGTAAAGGTGGAGAATGGAAATTTAAAGGTAGCACTCAAGAAATTTACTTTGGAATGGCGGAGAAATACCATGTAGTAGGTAGGTATGGTGGACACAAATGGCATAGTGGTTGGCTCAAGTATTTTGGATGCATGAGAAGTAATCCCTCTCGATACAAGGTTTAGGCTAGCAAGGCTATTTGAAACAAACACAAGGATGAAGCGGTGCAGCAAAACTCACATAAAAGACATATTGAAAACATTATAAGACTCTACACCGTCTTCCTTGTTGTTCAAACTCAATACTAGAAATTATCTAGACT
This sequence comes from Lolium perenne, assembly GCF_019359855.2. Lineage (NCBI taxonomy): Eukaryota > Viridiplantae > Streptophyta > Magnoliopsida > Poales > Poaceae > Lolium > Lolium perenne. Next base: position 184,090,260 of record NC_067246.2, on the reverse strand, counting down.
TTAGAGAGACCAAATATGCAAACCAAATTTTAGCATGCTCTATGTATTTCTTCATTAATGGGTGCAATGCATATGATGCAAGAGCTTAAACATGAGCACAACAATTGCCAAGTATCACATTACCCAAGACATTATAGCAAATTACTACATGTATCATTTTCCAATTCCAACCGTATAACAATTTAACGAAGAAGAAACTTCGCCATGAATACTATGAGTAAAGCCTAAGGACATACTTGTCCATATGCTACAGCGGAGCGTGTCTCTCTCCCACACAAAGAATGCTAGGATCCATTTTATTCAAACAAAACAAAAACAAAAACAAACCGACGCTCCAAGAAAAGCACATAAGATGTGATGGAATAAAAATATAGTTTCAGGGGAGGAACCTGATAATGTTGTCGATGAAGAAGGGGATGCCTTGGGCATCCCCAAGCTTAGACGCTTGAGTCTTCTTAATATATGCAGGGGTGAACCACCGGGGCATCCCCAAGCTTAGAGCTTTCACTCTCCTTGATCATGTAGTATCATCTCCCTCTCTTGATCCTTGAAAACTTCCTCCACACCAAACTTAGAACAACTCATTAGAGGGTTAGTGCATAATCAAAATATACATGTTCAGAGGTGACATAATCATTCTTAACACTTCTGGAAATTGCACAAAGATACTGAAAGTCAATGGAATCGAAATATCCATCGAACATAACAAAACTGGCAATGCGAAATAAAAGGCAGAATCTGTCAAAACAGAACAGTTCGTATTGACGAATTTTATCGAGGCACCAGACTTGCTCAAATGAAAATGCTCAAATTGAATGAAAGTTGCGTACATATCTGAGGATCACTCACGTAAATTGGCATAATTTTCTGAGTTACCTACAGAGAATTTTGCCCAGATGCGTGACAGCAAAGAAATCTGTTTCTGCGCAGTAATCCAAATCTAGTATGAACTTTACTATCAACGACTTTACTTGGCACAACAAAACACTAAACTAAGATAAGGAGAGGTTGCTATAGTAGTAAACAACTTCCAAGACACAAAATAAAAACAAAGTACTGTAGTAAAAACCATGGGTTGTCTCCCATAAGCGCTTTTCTTTAACGCCTTTCAGCTAGGCGCAGAAAGTGTGTGTATCAAGTATTATCAAGAGACGAAGTATCAACATCATAATTTGTCCTAATAATAGAATCAAAAGGTAACTTCATTCTCTTTCTAGGGAAGTGTTCCATACCTTTCTTGAGAGGAAATTGATATTTTATATTACCTTCCTTCATATCAATGATAGCACCAACAGTTCGAAGAAAAGGTCTTCCCAATATAATGGGACAAGATGCATTGCATTCAATATCCAAGACAACAAAATCAACGGGGACAAGGTTATTGTTAACGGTAATGCGAACATTATCAACTTTCCCCAAAGGTTTCTTTGTAGAATGATCAGCAAGATTAACATCCAAATAACAATTTTTCAGCGGTGGCAAGTCAAGCATATTATAAATTTTCTTAGGCATAACAGAAATACTTGCACCAAGATCACATAAAGCATTACAATCAAAATCTTTAACCTTCATCTTAATGATGGGCTCCCAACCATCCTCTAGCTTTCTAGGAATAGAAGCTTCGCGCTCTAATTTCTCTTCTCTAGCTTTTATGAGAGCATTTGTAATATGTTGCGTGAAAGCCAAATTTATAGTACTAGCATTAGGACTTTTAGCAAGTTTTTGCAAGAACTTTATAACTTCAGAGATGTGGCAATCATCAAAATTCAAACCATTATAATCTAAAGCAATGGGATCATCATCCCCAATGTTGGAAAAAAATTCAGCAGTTTTATCACAGGCAGTTTCAGCAGTTTTAGCAGTTTCGGGCAGTTTTTCGCGCTTTGCATTAGAAGTGGAAACATTGCTAACACCAATTCTTTTATTAGTAATAGTAGGAGGTGCAGCAACTTGTGTAGCATTAGCATTACTAGTGGTGGTAATAGTCCAAACTTTAGCTATATTCTCTTCTTTTTCATTTTCTTCTCTTTCCCACCTAGCACGCAATTCGGCCATCAATCTTATATTCTCATTAATTCTAACTTGGATGGCATTTGCTGTAGTAACAATTTTATTATGATGATTTTCATTAGGCATAACTTTCGATTTCAAAAGATCAACATCGGCAGCAAGACTATCGACTTTAGAAGCAAGTATATCAATTTTCCCAAGCTTTTCTTCAACAGATTTGTTAAAAGAAGTTTGTGTACTAATAAATTCTTTAAGCATGGCTTCAAGTCCAGGGGGTGTGTTCCTATTATTTTTGTAAGAATTCCCATAAGAATTACCATAGCCGTTGCCATTATTATAAGGATATGGCCTATAGTTGTTACTAGAATTGTTCCGGTAAGCATTGTTGTTGAAATTATTATTTTTAATGAAGTTTACATCAACATGTTCTTCTTGTACAACCAATGAAGCTAACAGAACATTATTAGGATCAGCATTTGTCCTATCATTCACAAGCATAGACATAATAGCATCAATCTTATCACTCAAGGAAGAGGTTTCTTCGACAGAATTTACCTTCTTACCTTGTGGAACTCTTTCCGTGTGCCATTCAGAGTAGTTGATCATCATATTATCAAGAAGCTTTGTTGCTTCACCAAGAGTGATGGACATAAAGGTACCTCCAGCAGCTGAATCCAATAGGTTCCGCGAAGAAAAATTCAGTCCTGCATAAAAGGTTTGGATGATCATCCAAGTAGTCAGTCCATGGGTTTGGCAATTTTTAACCAAAGATTTTATTCTTTCCCATGCTTGTGCAACATGCTCAGTATCTAATTGTTTAAAATTCATTATGCTACTCCTCAAAGATATAATTTTAGCAGGGGGATAATATCTACCAATAAAAGCATCCTTGCATTTAGTCCATGAATCAATACTATTCTTAGGCAGAGATAGCAACCAATCTTTAGCTCTTCCTCTTAATGAGAAAGGGAACAATTTTAATTTTATAACGTCACCATCTACATCTTTATATTTTTGCATTTCACATAGTTCAACAAAATTATTAAGATGGGCAGCAACATCATCAGAACTAACACCAGAAAATTGCTCTCGCATAACAAGATTTAGTAAAGCAGGTTTAATTTCAAAGAATTCTGCTGTAGTAGCAGGTGAAGCAATAGGTGTGCATAAGAAATCATTATTATTTGTGGTTGTGAAGTCACACAACTTAGTATTTTCAGGAGTACCCATTTTAGCAACAGTAAATAAAGCAAACTAGATAAAGTAAATGCAAGTAACTAATTTTTTTGTGTTTTTGATATAGCAAACAAGATAGCAAGTAAAGTAAAACTAGCAACTAATTTTTTTTGTATTTTGATTTAGTGCAGCAAACAAAGTAGTAAATAAAACTAAGCAAGACAAAAACAAAGTAAAGAGATTGGGATGTGGAGACTCCCCTTGCAGCGTGTCTTGATCTCCTAAGAACGGCGCCTTTAAAAATTGCTTGATGGCGTGTACAGACACGTCCGTTGGGAACCCCAAGAGGAAGGTGTGATGCGTACAGCGGCAAAGTTTTCCTCGCATGAAACCAAGGTTTATCAAACCAGTAGGAGCCAAGAAGCACGTTGAAGGTTGATGGCGGCGAGATGTAATACGGTGCAACACCAGGGATTCCGGCGCCAACGTGGAACCTGCACAACACAAACCAAGTACTTTGCCCCAACGAAACAGCGAGGTTGTCAATCTCACCGGCTTGCTGTAACAAAGGATTAGATGTATAGTGTGGATGATGATTGTTTGCGTAAAAACAGAGAACAAAGATTGCAAGAGATTGTATTTCAAGAAAGAGAATTGGACCGGGGTCCACAGTTCACTAGAGGTGTCTCTCCCATAAGATAAACAGCATGTTGGGTGAACAAATTACAGCTTGGGCAATTGACAAATAAAGAGGGCATGACCATGCACATTAATATTTTGATTAGTTTAGTGAGATTTATTTGTTCATTACGACAAAGTACATAGACCGCTATCCAAACATGCATCTATGCCTAAAAAGTCCACCTTCAAAGTTATCATCCAAACCCTCCAAAGATTAAGTTGCTAACAACAGACAATTGCATTAAGTATTGCGCGTAATGTAATCGGTAACTACATCCTCGAACATAGCACCAATGTTTTATCCCTAGTGGCAACAAGACATCCATAATCTTAGAGATTTGTCACTTCCCAGATTCACGGAGACATGAACCCAAAGATCGAGCATAAATACTCCCTCTTGGAGTTACAAGCATCTACTTGGCCAGAGCATCTACTAGTAACGGAGAGCATGCAAGATCATACACAACACATCGTTATAAATTGATAAGCAACATAGCTAGTATTCTCTATACATCGGATCCCAACAAACGCAACATATAGAATTACAGATAGATGATCTTGATCATGTTAGGCAGCACACAAGACCCGACAATTAAGCACAATGGGGAGAAGACAACCATCTAGCTACTGCTATGGACCCATAGTCCAGGGGTAGACTACTCACACATCACTCCGGAGGCGACCATGGCGGCGTAGAGTCCTCCGGGAGATGATTCCCCTCTCCGGCAGTGGTGCCGGAGGCGATCTCCGAATCCCCCGAGATGGGATTGGCGGCGGCGGCGTCTCGGAAGGTTTTCCGTATCGTGGCTCTCGCACCGGGGTTTCGCGACGGAGGCTATTTGTAGGCGGAAGGGCAGGTCAGGGGGCCACACGAGGGGCCCACACTATAGGTCGGCGCGGCCAAGACCTGGGCCGCGCCGCCCTATAGTCTGGCCACCTCGTGGCCCCACTTCGTCTCCTCTTCGGTCTTCTGGAAGCTTCGTGTCAAAATAGGACCCTGGGCGTTGATTTCGTCCAATTCCGAGAATATTTCTTTACTAGGATTTCTGAAACCAAAAACAGCAGACAAAGAATCGGCACTTCGGCATCTTGTTAATAGGTTAGTTCCAGAAAATGCACGAATATGACATAAAGTGTGCATAAAACATGTAGATATCATCAATAATGTGGCATGGAACATAAGAAATTATCGATACGTCGGAGACGTATCACTGCCCTCCCCCAGCTTCCTGGTAAAGCCGCACCAAAAATTTAGGGAGGCTTCCGGACTAGTCTAGGCTAGACCATTTCGGAAGTCTTTCAAAATTTTGGGGGCGGCTTCCCTAGGAAGCTGGGGGGAGGGCAGCTTCTCGGAGAAGCCGCCAAAAGAACTGAGCCTTAGTTTAGTTGGCCCATTCGATGAAAAAGAAACGGTCCACTTGTCGTCCTTTAACTTTTAGGAAAGTTCATTTGTAGGTCCAAAAATTATGTTTAGTTTACCTTGAACTCTCATAATGGTTCATGTTAGGTCTATAAACGCCACCCAGTCCAGCGCCCCTGTCATAGGCGCCGGACTGTTCCCGAAAATTAATCTTGTGTCTAACCTAGCTTTCGTCTAGTACTCTAGTCTGTTTTGGCTACCCCGGGTGCCTTTATATATTAGACCCAGGTTACAGAGTGTGACTCCAACACGTAACCTACTCGCATAGTCCAAGTTCCTATAGCATATACACATATTCGACACAACTTTAGCAATCTACACCTTAGCGTATATGTCGTCAACTCGTAAATCGTCATCTTCGCGTGACCATCTGTATATGTTGAACTTGGTTTTTCTCGTTGCTCACTTGCATGAGTCGGCGTCCGTGTCCTCATTTGACTCAGTTGCCCACGCTGATCTTGATGCCGCTTCCTCCTCTTTAGCTCCACCTAGAATGATGGTCACACGCACCTTGTACAGGTTATTCCTAGTCCTCCTGTCGTTGCCTATTCGACGGTGCCTCGGAGGAGGGATCCTCACGAGGTGGAGAAGAAGTAGGGGCCATCGGGCGGAGAGCCCTTGGGATGGTGGTACGCGAGTTATCCAGCTTCGGAGCACCTGCACGATGATAGAGCCTACTGATGCTTGTCTGAAATTATCTGGGCGCTTTCGCGTTGTTACAATGAGTTTTGGTTGTGCCTCTAGGGCTCCCGGGATCCGGCTTATAAAGGCGCTCGAATCTAGGGTTTACACGGAGAGTCCTAGTCGGAATACAAGATGCCTAACTACGGAATATTACATTGTCATGCATGTCAAGGATCTACCTTTCCTTATGCGCCGTATTGGATCCGGATACTTCATGGGCCTTCGTGGATCCAACTATCTTCGTAGGGCGGTTAAGACCCGGCTCCTGTTACCTGGGCTGGACTTCATCCATCTTCATCTACGGCAACTGGGCCGCCCGATGGGCCACATGCCACCATCACCGTCAGGCCACCCGGGCTTGCCGGATCTAGGTCACGCTGTTGATACACCCATAAAGTATACCCACAACAGTAGCCCTCGAAGTTCTCCGAGATTCATCATTCCTCCGACTTCAATCACCCGGATCCGAAGAGAATCTTGAAGAGCTTCCAAAACTTCCTAGTTTCCGACTTCACTCAACCGGAAATCATTTGTTCTTCTGCAACGGTATCTTAGCAGATTTTTCGCCCACGTCGCGCTCAACTTCCTTTTTTCCGCGCTAAATTTTCGGAGATGCGAATCCTTAGCCGGAAATTTCGGCGGTGCGCGGTTAGGTTACCACTGAATCGATTTCACCGTTATGACCTAAGACACATGGCGGCCATCCAACGGTGTGACCGTTTCGTTTCCACCATTGGATCCGGCTCACGAATCTCCACGCGGGGTCTATAAATACCCCTCTCGTTCGATAAGTTTTCACTTTTCACCGCATTCACCACTTCGTCTCCTACCTCTCGCCAGCGCCGCCCAACGAATCTGAACTCCGGTGAGCTTCTCCGCAGAAAGCTTCATCCGCCGCCGCTCCAAGGCCGTCCTCGACCTGAGATTAGCGCGGTTGATCGGGAAATTCCGTCTGCCGCCGATTCGTGGTCAAGCGGAGCCGGCGCCAGCGCCACGGGGAACCGCCACGCCATCGCCGGTAAGTCCACCAGACCCGTAGAAGACGACTTAGCTTAGCGAATTTAGTTCCGGCTACTCAAACCATTTTACCACATGCATGCAGCTGGAAACATGTCAACTAGTTCACCTAAGTATACCGATAGCTCTCCGAATAGCCCTGAACCAAACTCCGCAGAGCCAAAGTTCATTCAGCCTATATCGTTCCTTCCGCCCAATGTTTTCGACATCAGATTAGCTCAACCATTTTCCGCCTCTTCCAGCAACTACCTCAACCGGATCCCAACACTAGCGGAGCTCTAGGAAGAAATCGAAGGACAAGCTAGAATGGCCGCTAAAGTGCAGGAAGCGGAGCAAAAGAAAGCTTCGAAGGCCCGGAACTGCGAAGGCGAAAAGGGTAAGTGATGGCCATGCGAGGTGAATGACACGGAGCTCAGGGATTTCCAGACCGAGGGCATGATTGCTCTGGACTGGAGCTTCATGAAGGATTCCGTCACCCCCAAGCCGGATCCGGACGAACGCGTCCTTATGAAAGCTTGGGTGGAGCGCGGCTTGTCGCTCCCATGTTCAGAGTTATTTCTCTCCGTCCTCACCACATACGGCCTCCAGCCACATAACATATGCCCCAACTCCTACCTCCTCCTCTCAAACTTCGTGACGCTCTGCGAAGGGCCTCTCGGAATCCGCCCAGACATCCGTCTATGGCTGTTCTTCTTCCGCGTCAAGAAGGAGACAAAAGATAAGGCGATGGTGAATTGCGGAAACATGACCTTCATGCTCCGCCCTGGAAGAATGTATCCGCCACATTCATCTCATGAGTCCGTCCGGTATTGGAATGTCGGATGGTTCTATGCAAAACATCCAAGTTCCGGACGTCCATGAAGGGCTTCCCAAGTTTATCAACCAGCCCCCGGAAGAGTTAGCCAGCTGGAGCTTCGTCCCCGCCCTCGCCCAATACCCGGTGTTGGATAAAGCAGCGCGGAGGATTTCCCGGTTAGTCCACGACGGGCTAACCGGAACAGATCTGACTCTCAGCTGGTTTTCTCGCCGGATCCAGCCACTGAAATATAACAAGCGGTTGATCTGCGAGTACACCGGGGTTGACGACCAGCTCTGAGTCACCCGCAACAACTTGCCGATGGATTCTTTGAATGGGAGGATCAAGACGCTCGTGAAGATTCCGCGGGGCCAACCGGTCCCGGAGATTGTAAAAGATATCAAGACTAACAACCAGTGTCCTCCGGTACGTATTCGTACTTTGACATTTTAACTTCTCATTTTTGAAGTGTTTTAACTTTTCTATATTTTTCTCTCCAGCTCAATTCTTTGCGGAGGAGGATTTTCGAAGTATACTCCGAGTACCTACCAGTGCCGACGCGGCGGAGGAGGATCCGGAGGACGACGACGAGGAGGAGGAGCAAGCACCCAAGAAGGCTGCTCCCCGAACCGTCAAGCGTCCCCGCGCCAAGGTTTCCGGCTCTGAAGCCGGAGCCAGCGGCGAGGCCTCCGCCAAGGGGGCCAAAACCAAGCCACCCCCGCTCAACTCAAAGAACGCAGAGCGCGAACGCCTCAAACTGTTGTCCACAACAGGGAAAGGGTCCGCCAAGTGTTTATTTCCTTCCCGGCGCCACGTAAGTATGCGAGAGCACATCTCACTTTTAACTTGTGTAACTTTTTTACTTATATGTTTCCTTTGCTTGTTATAGGAACCCAACAACTACCACCGCGCGAGCCAACATCCAGAAGCCCATCACGAAATATATGAAAGCGTCTCCGGCTGTTGGTCCCATTACTCCAACTCCGCCAAGCACCTCTCACGCTGCTCCTTAACCATCTCCACCCAAAGCTCAACCTTCCCCTACTCCCTCTACCGATGCTCAAGTGGAAGTTATTCCAGTGAGTAGCGAGAAAGTGGGAGGAAGCAGCTCTGGAACGAAGCGACCTGCTCCAGAGGAAGTCCATGTCCAAGGTCATGAGGAGGCGGAGGTTAACTCTTCGGAACAGGCTGAAGCTACGGCTAGTGATGCCGTGGGATTTCCGAAGAACTTTGGCGATCCGACCGACCTTGTCTCCACCCCTAAGGCATATTCTCACAAGTTTTTCAATAAACTTACTGAAGCGGAGAAATGGGATCTAGAGCAAGATCTGCTAAACTCCATGCTCAACAATGCTTGGGCAAAGCTGACGCTGGATCGTCGGAGATTCAGAACTTCAGGAAGGAGATCGGGCAGTTCTGCGACCAGCTCCTCGTCAAGCGCAAGGTACCTCCCAGTAGCCCCCAAGTATCTCGGCGGAAACTAGCAAGAGTTAGCACCTGGATACTTAGAGTAGACTATATTGAAGAAGCTTTTTAATGTGTTGTAGTAGCCCCCAAGCGTTATGGCGGAAATATCTCCGTCAATAATGCTTCGAAAAGATCAATATTTATAGAACACATTCGGAACTTATTCCTGCTCTGTGTCTGTTATAGGAACAACAAGCGCTGCACTATGAGCTTCACAAGAACATCGCCTTGCAGTGTCGTGTTACCCAGAACCAGGCGGATAAAATCCGTGTTGCTAAGGAAAAGAATGCGGATCTAGAAAGGCAGCTGGCGGAAGCCCAAGGTATGTTTCCGGCCAAGCTTGTCATTAGTCCAAATTCCGACTATTGAATTGATTTTTAACTTAACTTTATCAGGTGCATCTTCTTTCCTTGCCGTTGCATCCTCCGAGCTGCAGAGCATGCGCTTATCTTATAAAGATTTAGAGACAAAGCTCATGGAGGCGGATCAGAAGCGAGAAAATGCAGAGAAGCAGCTGGCGGAGAAGAACTCTGAGCTCCTCAAAAAAGAAGTTGATTTTGCAATCAACCGGAAGGTTGACAGCGACACACTGCAGAAACTGCAAAACGAATTCCATGGGCTCCGGAACTACATGAATACTGCGGATAAAGCCTGGGACCTTCTCAACGCAGATGTCATGGGTAAGTATCTGAAACTTCCAAGTCAAACTTATCTTTGAACTCAATCTTACGCTTCTCTCCGACCATTTTGTGCAGAGCCACTTGGATACAATGAAGAGCGCCGCAACCAGTTTCCACGTGATGATCTGATCCAACTCGCCGGAGACGACTGTAAGGACTTGATCTCAACCTGCCGGAAAATCTGCCACAACTTGGCGATCAAGGACAGCCGTACTTGCGATGTCCGCGATCTTATTCAGAGAATGGACATTCTGCCGGAACTAGTTGTTGATCTTCAAGCCTCATCAGCTTGGGGCGCAGCTGCAATGTCCTTGGCAATGTGCATGGCCCATGTTCCGGAGCACAACCTTGACAGAGTTACTTCCGGTGTTCCTTCGACCTCGGATGTTAATGCGCTCTTGAATGCAGTCAGTGGTTATGACACCCGGATCGCACGGCGTATCCGTCAAGAAGAATTTTATGACAAAATTGTACTTCCTGCCGACGAACCCCTTGAAGCAGAACTTGAGAAGGAACGCGAGGCGGAAGCGCGATCAACCGGATCCGTCGACGGGAGTCAATATACCTGGACCAGCTCCAAGGAAGCCAAAAAGAACAAGTCCAAGGGCAGCGCTGCATCTCCGACTGAGGAAGATGAGGAAAGTGATGACGATGATGTGTCTTCTCCGCCTCAGGATGAAGAAAAAGCGAGCCACAAGCTGATGTCGAAGGCTGTTCTTCTCCGACCAAGGAGAAGTAAGAAACTCATTCCTACGGGAAGAAAACAATGCATCATTTTGGCCCCATCGAGGTTTGTAATATAACTTAAATATTCTTAAGTAGCTAGGACGAAACGATTTGTGTGGGTGGAAAAAACTTATCCTGCTATCCGTTCAAAATATGCATGTTTCGTTTATTGTAAAAGCAAGTGCTAGTTTCTATATTTTCCGGCTTGCTTATTTGACCTTCCACGAGCCAGAGGACCTTTAGCCGGAAACGCTCGCTTGCGGCGACGAAGCCTAATGCCGATCCGTCAATAACCGCGGAAACAAGCCCCCAGCCAAGGTTCCAGAAGTCGCTACCAGGAATCCATAAGTTTGCAACGAAAAACTTTTCCACTAGAAAACTTAAGCTCACGTTCTAAAGGAAGATTTTGGAAAATCACAACTTTTAAACATGCCTAGGCGGAAAAATCCAGCTCTGCGGTTTTATTTGGAAAAACATACATGATCCAAAAATGAATAACTAAAGGAGGTAAAAGACTCAAAGAGTGAACCATGTGCTTTATTTCATTGATCATGTATAACTATTACAAAGTATTTAATGTGAAAATTGCTAAGTGTGGAAAGGACGTAGCTGTGCTATTGATGTAGCCCCGCCTATGAATGACACTACACCAAGACCAACTTGTCCCCCAAGTGGATCGATGACTCGAGCCCGAGTGAAAGCGCTACATGAAAAGGTGAACTCAATCCTATCGAAACTCGACCTTGGAACTACTTTGGATGGAATGCTACCTCATGCCGATATACTTTGTTTCATCAGATAGACAGATACGAGCCTCGAGAGAAGTACGTCGCAGGAGACCCGACGCTGGAAAAGGAAGAAGGAGAGGAGGAGTTTCAGCCGGAGGCCATCACCCAGGACCGGCACTGCCGGCCTCACCACCCCAGAGATGCCGGCCTTGACACCCCGGCACTGCCGGCCCCAAGCCACCGGCACTGCCGCCCAAGCATCCTGAAGACGCGACAACAAGCCTAGCCGGCACTGCCGCTGGGTCCACACCGGCACTGCCGGCCCCACCCCAGTTGACTTCATCTGAACCGTCGATTTTGATCCTATGGATGTGTTTATTCCACAAATGACCAAGTTACCCCTGTTTTGGATCTAGCCTATATATAGGGCACCCCCAGCCACGAATTAGGGTTCGACTGGCTATAAGATTAAACATGAGCTTTGCTCCTCCCTATGGGAAACCCTTCTAGATCTACATCTATGAAGTTATCAAGACTCTTCTAAGGAATTGGTCTCTTCCATTCTAGGGATTCTAGTGTTTGTTGATCTTTTGCTTTTGCAATTCTATCTATTTGCACTCTTTGCCTCTTTGAAACTCTACCAATTGCTTGCCAATATTTTGTGAGGGATTTCTACTCCTTGTGGGTCTTTGCCTTGCAATTCCATTGGGTTGGTGTATCGGGCCAACGAAGAACAATTGGTTGTGTGTGTGTTGCGTTTGTATCTCCGTTCCCCTCCGCTCCCCACTCGTGTTCTTCGTGTTCATCGCACTGCCCCCAAATCTGTGAAGATCGGGACTCCCCTAGGGTTCAACCCTCATCATATGGTATCAAGAGCTCCTCGGTTGCCACGGATTTGACCCCCTCACCCCCAAAAATATTCTTGGGAAAATTTTCAAAAATCCCAAAAAAATAGCCCCAAATTGGCCTTGGTCAGATCTGACAAATCGTTGAGTTTTTGGTGGTTTTGTTTCAATAGAAACTTGCCTTTGGTGTTGATCTAAAATTTCCCCAACTTCTCCCATCCGATTGTGCCAATTTTCCCACGAAATCGAAAAATTTCGGGTCAGTTTTCCGCCAAATCGACGAACAGCCGCGACCAGGCTGGCACTGCCGCCAAGAAGGACCAGCACTACCGCTGACGCCGACACTTCCCCCGTGCAAGACCGGCACTGCCGCCCAGGCCGGCACTGCTGCCCCCAGGCGTAGGCACTACCGGTGGCCCGAATTTTTCACAACTAACTTCGTTTTCGTTTTGGCACCTGCCCATTTGTGTTTGGACTTTGGTTTGAGTGCCATTTCAGCTACCGCAAGCTTCCGCAACATCGACAACGACAACGGCACCCCGAGGATCCAAGCGGTTCATTTGACACCTTCCACCACCATAGCAAGTTCAAGATCGTCGGCCACCATCATCAAGTGGTATAACTTGTGCTTTCCTTGTAGCCCTAGCCTCCTTTGCGTACCTTTCCCATCGAGAGTGGCTTTCTAGTGTTGCGAAGAATTGCGCAAGCGTCCCGACCGTGAGGGTGTGCGTGTGTTGAGCGAAGCTACGGAGTGAGCTCATTGTGAAAAGATAAGCAAAAGAAGTGTGACATACTTACATAGATAGTAGTATCCTTACAAAAAAAGAGAAAAAGAAAGATACAAAAAGAAAATACAGTGTGTGTGACACCTATATACAAAGGAGTCCAAAGCTTATAAGCAAAAGAGAGAAAAGAGAAGAGAGACGTCTTGTGCAAATCTTGTTGCTTCTCAATTTTGCAACCAACCACGGTCTCTCTTGCGTTAGCGTGACACCGAGCTAGTAGTCTTCGTTAGGACCAATTTTGTTCGTGCTCATTTTCCTTGGTCGCGCTAACCCCATTTTGTCCCGTGCGTGTGTTCCACCTTGTGTATGCCTTTTGTGATCACCGCCTTTGACTTGTGACTTTTGGATCTTACCCACTTTTGACAATAAACATTTGCTTGGTTTTCCATTTGTCTTTCCACATCCATACCTAACACCATATAGAGTTCGTAGCCTTTTGTGTGTGTCTTTGCGTGCATAACCGGTTGTTCCTCACCTTGACACACCTTCCCAATTTTGTTGTGAGTCTTTGACTTACTTGTGAGTTTTCCTCTAACCCCCACAATATAGTTCTTGTTTTAGTTGTAACCATGTCTAGTGGAGAGAGGAACCAACTACCTATGACACGGCACCAACATTGGATAGCTACTCAAGCCGTCAACAAGAGTATCCATGATGTCACGGCAAGGATCGATGAGGCCATCATACGCTATGAAGAACGAGCTCAAATGCAAAGAAGGGACCTCAATGTCCAAGTGCAAGACCTCCATGACAAGCTTGATGCTCAAGGCCATGATATGAGGGCAACACTCGCTACTCAATGTCAACAAAACATGGCGAGCATGAGAAGGCAAGAAGAAAGGTTGGCATGCCTTGAACAAGCTATTGCCAACATTGCCAACAATCGAAGCCAACACTCAAGGTCTTCGCGCTCTCATAGTTCAAGGCATCGAGCTACGTCTCCGTCTTACCATGCTTCGAATGAAGACCCACACCACCATAATGTGGATGATCAAGTACTTCAACAACAAGCTTGAGATGCGGATCAATCACGTGCTCCCCTTGAACAAGAGAGACTACAACAAGCAAATCGTCAAGCTCAATTCCAAGAGGAACAACAACGTCTTCGTCATGATCAAGCTCTCCTTCATGCACGTGAGCAAGAACGTCTCCGCCATGAGCAAGCGGCACGTCAACAACAAGGACAACCTCGTCCATCTCAAGTGGCACATGCTCAAAGGAATCCACAACATGACGTCGAACAAGAAGTGAACCAAGAACGCCAAATCATCAATATTGATGCTCCTCAAGTTGATGGCGCAAGAAGAAACAATATGGACAATAGAAGACATAATCCTTTCAATCATCGAGCTCGTCAAGCACCTCATGCCCATCAAGGTGACGCAAGGCACCACAATGAAGAAGATGCATCAAGTGAAGCTAGTGTCATGCCCCGCCCTCGGCAACCACATGGAAGGCGTCCTCCTCCTCCAAACCGGCGCAATGAAAATGAGGATCAACCTCAACAACCTCGCAACCATAATGAGGATGAAGATGATGCAAGACCAATACCTCGACGCAGTGACCGTAATGAGGAAGAAATCTTTGGGAAGCTAAAGTTCACCATGCCCAAGTTCCAAGGAGAAGAAGACCCCGATGCATACTTGTCTTGGGTACTCAAGGTTGACAAGATCTTCCGCATACACAACTTCTCCGAAGCAAAGAAGGTGGCCATGGAATCACTTGAGTTTGAGGGATATGCAAATGTTTGGTGGGAAGAAGTAAACAAGAAGCATGCTAAAGAAGACTTAGATCCCATTGACACATGGGAAGATATGCAACAAGTCATGCACAAACGCTTTGTGCCCACCCACCACAAACGTGACCTCTTCAACAAGCTCACTCAACCCAAGCAAAGCTTCAAGTCCGTTGAGGAGTATTACAAGGAGGTGCACATGACCATGATGAGTGCGAATGTGGATGAGCGTGAAGATCAAACTATGGCAAGATTCTTGAATGGATTGAACATTCCCGTCAAGAGGATAGTGGAATTCTTGCCTTACACCAACATGGTTGAGTTACTTCATCAAGCTACAAGGGCCGAGCGCCAAGTGCGAGAAGACTTAGCAAGTGCAAAGTCCAAGAACTTCTTCGCTGCAAGAAATGCAACAAATGCCTCTTCAAGCATCAAAAATACAAGTGATATTGCTTCCAAGGTTCCTCCCAAGCAAGCAAGAAATGCCATCAAGACAACAAGCTTCAAACCGGAGCAATCAACTTTGTCCTCCAAAGCTTCCACCGGATCTAGTAACATCATTTGTTTCAAGTGTGGCGCCCAAGGACATAAATCCTTTGAATGCAAGAACACAAGAGTTATGATCACTCGGGATGATGGAAATGTGGAGTACTTGAGTGAAGGTGAATATGAAGCCTTAGTACAAGCCGCAGCCAATCTTGAAGATGATGACTTGGAAGACCAAGAGTGAATCCTATGTGTGCATGATGCAAGCCCATCACTTGTGGTGACTGATGCGTGTGGTTGGCACGTCCGTTGGGAACCCCAAGAGGAAGGTGTGATGCGCACAGCGGCAAGTTTCCCTCAGTAAGAAACCAAGGTTTAATCGGACCAGTAGGAGTCAAGAAGCACGTTGAAGGTTGATGGCGGCGAAGCACGTTGAAGGTTGATGGCGGCGAGATGTAGTGCGGCGCAACACCAGTGATTCCGGCGCCAACGTGGAACCTGCACAACACAACCAAAGTACTTTGCCCCAACGAAACAGTGAGGTTGTCAATCTCACCGGCTTGCTGTAACAAAGAGTTAACCGTATTGTGTGGAAGATGATTGTTTGCAGAAAACAGTAGAACAAGTATTGCAGTAGATTGTATTTCAGTAAAGAGAATTGGACCGGGGTCCACAGTTCACTAGAGGTGTTTCTCCCATAAGACGAACAGCATGTTGGGTGAACAAATTACAGTTGGGCAATTGACAAATAAAGAGAGCATGACCATGCACATACATATCATGATGAGTATAGTGAGATTTAATTGGGCATTATGACAAAGTACATAGACCGTCATCCAACTGCATCTATGCCTAAAAAGTCCACCTTCAGGTTATCATCCGAACCCCCTCCAGTATTAAGTTGCAAACAACAGACAATTGCATTAAGTATGGTGCGTAATGTAACTAGTGACTACATCCTTGAACATAGCACTAATGTTTTATCCCTAGTGGCAACAGCACAACACAACCTTAGAACTTTCTGTCACTGTCCCCGTGTGTCAATGCATGAACCCACTATCGAGCATAAGTACTCCCTCTTGGAGTTAATAGCAAAAACTTGGCCAGAGTATCTACTAGTAACGGAGAGCATGCAAGATCATAAACAACACATAGATATAACTTTGATAATCAACATAACAAGTATTCTCTATTCATCGGATCCCAACAAACGCAACATATAGAATTACAGATAGATGATCTTGATCATGTTAGGCAGCTCACAAGATCCGACAATGATAGCACAATGGGGAGAAGACAACCATCTAGCTACTGCTATGGACCCATAGTCCAGGGGTAGACTACTCACACATCACACCGGAGGCGACCATGGCGGCGTAGAGTCCTCCGGGAGATGATTCCCTCTCAGAGCGGGGGTGCCGGGAGCGATCTCTGGATCCCCCCGAGATGGGATCGGCGTTGGCGGCGTCTCGGAAGGTTTTCCGTATCGTGGCTCTCGATGACCGGGGGTTTCGTCACGGAGACTTTTTATAGGCGGAAGGGCAGGTCAAGAGGCGGCACGGGGCCCCACACCACAGGGCCGCGCGGCCAAGGGGGGCCGCGCCGCCTAGGGTGTGGCCCCTCCGTGGCCCCTCTTCGTCTCTCCTTCGGACTTACGGAAGCTTCGTGAGAAAATAGGCCCCCGGGCTTTGATTTCGTCCAATTCCGAGAATATTTCCTTACTAGGATTTCTGAAACCAAAAACAGAAAACAAGAATCGGCACTTCGGCATCTTGTTAATAGGTTAGTTCCGTAAAATGCACGAATATGACATAAAGTGTGCATAAAACATGTAGATAACATCAATAATGTGGCATGGAACATAAGAAATTATCGATACGTCGGAGACGTATCAGCATCCCCAAGCTTAGTTCTGCTCGTCCCGAGCGTGTAAAACGATAACACGTATAATTTCTAGAGTGACATGCCATCATAATCTTGATCATACTATTTGTAAAGCATATGTAGTGAATGCAGCGATCAAAACAATGTATATGACATGAGTAAACAAGTGAATCATATAGCAAAGACTTTTCATGAATAGCACTTCAAGACAAGCATCAATAAGTCTTGCATAAGAGTTAACTCATAAAGCAATAATTCAAAGTAAAGGCATTGAAGCAACACAAAAGAAGATTAAGTTTCAGCGGTTGCTTTCAACTTGTAACATGTATATCTCATGGATATTGTCAACATAGAGTAGTATAATAAGTGCAATAAGCAAGTATGTAGGAATCAATGCACAGTTCACACAAGTGTTTGCTTCTTGAGGTGGAGAGAAATAGGTGAACTGACTCAACATTGAAAGTAAAAGAATGGTCCTCCATAGAGGAAAAGCATCGATTGCTATATTTGTGCTAGAGCTTTGATTTTGAAAACATGAAACAATTTTGTCAACGGTAGTAATAAAGCATATGCATCATGTAAATTATATCTTATAAGTTGCAAGCCTCATGCATAGTGTACTAATAGTGCCCACACCTTGTCCTAATTAGCTTGGACTACCGAATCATCACAATGCATTGTTTTTACCAAGTGTCACAAAGGGGTACCTCTATGCCGCCTGTACAAAGGTCTAAGGAGAAAGCTCGCATTGGATTTCTCGCTATTGATTATTCTTCAACTTAGACATCCATACCGGGATAACATAGACAACAGATAATGGACTCCTCTTTTATGCATAAGCATATACCAACAATTAATAATTTTCTCATTTGAGATTTGAGGATTGCTGTCCAAAACTGAAACTTCCACCATGGAGCATGGCTTTAGTTAGCGGCCCAATGTTCTTCTCTAACATATGCATGCTTAACCATATGGTGGTAGATCTCTCTTACTTCAGACAAGACGGACATGCATAGCAACTCACATGAAATTCAACAATGAATAGTTGATGGCGTCCCCAGTGAACATGGTTATCGCACAACAAGCAACTTAATAAGAGATAAAGTGCATAATTACATATTCAATACCACAATAGTTTTTAAGCTATTTGTCCCATGAGCTATATATTGCAAAAGTGAATGATGGAATTTTAAAGGTAGCACTCAAGCAATTTACTTTGGAATGGCGGAAAATACCATGTAGTAGGTAGGTATGGTGGACACAAATGGCATAGTGGTTGGCTCAAGTATTTGGATGCATGAGAAGTATTCCCTCTCGATACAAGGTTTAGGCTAGCAAGGCTTATTTGAAACAAACACAAGGATGAACCGGTGCAGCAAAACTCACATAAAAGATATATTGAAAACATTATAAGACTCTACACCGTCTTCCTTGTTGTTCAAACTCAATACTAGAAATTATCTAGACCTTAGAGAAACCAAATATGCAAACCAAATTTTAGCATGCTCTATGTATTTCTTCATTAATGGGTGCAAAGCATATGATGCAAGAGCTTAATCATGAGCACAACAATTGCCAAGTATCACATTACCCAAGACATTTATAGCAATTACTACATGTATCATTTTCCAATTCCAACCATATAACAATTTAACGAAGGAGAAACTTCGCCATGAATACTATGAGTAGAAACCAAGGACATACTTGTCCATATGCTACAGCGGAGCGTGTCTCTCTCCCATAAAGTGAATGCTAGGATCCATTTTATTCAAACAAAACAAAAAACAAAAACAAACCGACGCTCCAAGAAAAAGCACATAAGATGTGATGGAATAAAAATATAGTTTCAGGAGGAACCTGATAATGTTGTCGATGAAGAAGGGGATGCCTTGGGCATCCCCAAGCTTAGACGCTTGAGTCTTCTTGATATATGCAGGGGTGAACCACCGGGTGCATCCCCAAGCTTAGAGCTTTCACTCTCCTTGATCATGTTGCATCATACTCCTCTCTTGATCCTTGAAAACTTCCTCCACACCAAACTCGAAACAACTCATTAGAGGGTTAGTGCACAATATAAATTGACATATTCAGAGGTGACACAATCATTCTTAACACTTCTGGACATTGCATAATGCTACTGGACATTAATGGATCAAAGAAATTCATCCAACATAGCGAAAGAGGCAATGCGAAATAAAAGGCAGAATCTGTCAAAACAGAACAGTTCGTATTGACGAATTTTAAAATGGCACCAGACTTGCTCAAATGAAAATTCTCAAATTTAATGAAAGTTGCGTACATATCTGAGGATCATGCACGTAAATTGGCTTAATTTTCTGAGCTACCTACAGGGAGGTGGACTCAGATTCGTGACAGCAAAGAAATCTGGAACTGTGCAGTAATCCAAATCTAGTACTTACTTTTCTATCAACGGCTTAACTTGGCACAACAAAACACAAAACTAAGATAAGGAGAGGTTGCTACAGTAGTAAACAACTTCCAAGACACAAAATAAAAACAAAGTACTGTAGGTAAAAACATGGGTTGTCTCCCATAAGCGCTTTTCTTTAACGCCTTTCAGCTAGGCGCGAGAAAGTGTGTATCAAGTATTATCAAGAGACGAAGTGTCAACATCATAATTTGTTCTCATAATGGAATCAAAAGGTACCTTCATTCTCTTTCTAGGGAAGTGTTCCATACCTTTCTTGAGAGGAAATTGATATTTTATATTACCTTCCTTCATATCAATAACAGCACCAACAGCTCAAGAAAAGGTCTTCCCAATATAATGGGACAAGATGCATTGCATTCAATATCCAAGACAACAAAATCAACGGGAACAAGGTTATTGTTAACGGTAATGCGAACATTATCAACTTTACCCAAAGGTTTCTTTGTAGAATGATCAGCAAGATTAACATCCAAATAACAATTTTTCAATGGTGGCAAGTCAAGCATATTATAAATTTTCTTAGGCATAACAGAAATACTTGCACCAAGATCACATAAAGCATTACAATCAAAATCTTTAACCTTCATCTTAATGATGGGCTCCCAACCATCCTCTAGCTTTTTAGGAATAGAGGCTTCGCGCTCTAGTTTCTCTTCTCTAGCTTTTATAAGAGCATTTGTAATATGATGTGTAAAAGCCAAATTTATAGCACTAGCATTAGGACTTTTAGCAAATTTTTGCAAGAACTTTATAACTTCAGAGATGTGGCAATCATCAAAATTCAAATCATTATAATCTAAAGCAATGGGATCATCATCCCCAATGTTGGAAAAAATTTCAGCAGCTTTATCAAAAGGCGATTTAAATGATTTTAGCAGTTTCGAGCAGTTTTTCGCTTTGCATTAGAAGTGGAAACATTGCTAACACCAATTCTTTTATTAGTATGAGTAGGAGGTGCAGCAACATGTGTAGCATTAGCATTACTAGTGGTGGTAATAGTCCAAACTTTAGCTATATTCTTTTCTTTAGCTAGTTTTTCATTTTCTTCTCTATCCCACCTAGCACGCAGTTCAGCCATTAATCTTATATTCTCATTAATTCTAACTTGAATGGCATTTGCTGTAGTAGTAATTTTATTATGATGATTCTCATTAGGCAAAACTTTTGATTTCAAAAGATCAACATCAGCAGCAAGACTATCGACTTTAGAAGCAAGTATATCAATTTTCCCAAGCTTTTCTTCAACAGATTTGTTAAAAGCAGTTTGTGTACTAATAAATTCTTTAAGCATGGCTTCAAGTCCAGGGGGTGAACTCCTATTATTGTTGTAAGAATTCCCATAAGAATTACCATAGCCGTTGCCATTATTATAAGGATATGGTCTATAGTTGTTACTAGAATTGTTCCGGTAAGCGTTGTTGTTGAAATTATTATTTTTAATGAAGTTTACATCAACATGTTCTTCTTGTGCAACCAATGAAGCTAACGGAACATTATTAGGATCAATATTAGTCCTATCATTCACAAGCATAGACATAATAGCATCAATCTTATCACTCAAGGAAGAGGTTTCTTCGACGTAATTTACCTTCTTACCTTGTGGAGCTCTTTCCGTGTGCCATTCGAGTAGTTGATCATCATATTATCAAGAAGCTTTGTTGCTTCACCAAGAGTGATGGACATAAAGGTACCTCCAGCAGCTGAATCCAATAAATTCCGTGAAGAAAAATTTAGTCCTGCATAGAAGGTTTGGATGATCATCCAAGTAGTCAGTCCATGGGTTGGGCAATTTTTAACCAAAGATTTCATTCTTTCCCAAGCTTGAGCAACATGTTCAGTATCTAATTGTTTAAAATTCATTATGCTACTCCTCAAAGATATAATTTTAGCAGGGGGATAATATCTACCAATAAAAGCATCCTTGCATTTAGTCCATGAATCAATACTATTCTTAGGCAGAGATAGCAACCAATCTTTAGCTGTTCCTCTTAATGAGAAAGGGAACAATTTTAGTTTAATAATATCACCATCTACATCTTTATATTTTTGCATTTCACATAATTCAATAAAATTATTAAGATGGGCAGCAGCATCATCAGAACTAACACTGAGAAAATTGCTCTCGCATAACAAGATTAAGTAAAGCAGGTTTAATTTCAAAGAATTCTGCTGTAGTAGCAGGTGGAGCAATAGGTGTGCATAAGAAATCATTATTATTTGTGGTTGTGAAGTCACACAACTTAGTGTTTTCAGCGTTGGCCATTTTAGCAACAGTAAATAAAACAAACTAGATAAAGTAAATGCAAGTAAACTAATTTTTTTGTGTTTTTGATATAGCAAACAAGATAGCAAATAAAGTAAAACTAGCAACTAATTTTTTTGTATTTTGATTTAGTGCAGCAAACAAAGTAGTAAATAAAACTAAGCAAGACAAAAACAAAGTAAAGAGATTGAGAAGTGGAGACTTCCCTTGCAGCGTGTCTTGATCTCCCCGGCAGCGGCGCCCGTAAATTTGCTTGATGCGTGTGGTTGGCACGTCCGTTGGGAACCCCAAGAGGAAGGTGTGATGCGCACAGCGGCAAGTTTCCCTCGCAAGAAACCAAGGTTTAATCGGACCAGTAGGAGTCAAGAAGCACGTTGAAGGTTGATGGCGGCGAGATGTAGTGCAGCGCAACACCGATGATTCCGGCGCCAACGTGGAACCCGCACAACACAACCAAAGTACTTTGCCCCAACGAAACAGTTGAGGTTGTCAATCTCACCGGCTTGCTGTAACAAAGAGTTAACCGTATTGTGTGGAAGATGATTGTTTGCAGAAAACAGTAGAACAAGTATTGCAAGATGATTGTATTTCAAGAAAGAGAATTGGACCGGGGTCCACAGGTTCACTAGAGGTGTTTCTCCCATAAGACGAACAAAGCATGTTGGGTGAACAAATTACAGTTGGGCAATTGACAAATAAAGAGAGCATGACCATGCACATACATATCATGATGAGTATAGTGAGATTTAATTGGGCATTACGACAAAGTACATAGACCGTCATCCAACCGCATCTATGCCTAAAAAGTCCACCTTCGGGTTATCATCCGAACCCCTCCAAACATTAAGTTGCAAACAACAGACAATTGCATTAAGTATGGTGCGTAATGTAACTAGTGACTACATCCTTGAACATAGCACTAATGTTTTATCCCTAGTGGCAACAAGACAACACAACCTTAGAACTTTCTGTCATTGTCCCGGTGTCAATGCAGGCATGAACCCACTATCGAGCATAAGTACTCCCTCTTGGAGTTAATAGCAAAAACTTGGCCCGAGTAGCTACTAGTAACGGAGAGCATGCAAGATCATAAACAACACATAGATATAACTTTGATAATCAACATAAAAAGTATTCTCTATTCATCGGATCCCAACAAACGCAACATATAGAATTACAGATAGATGATCTTGATCATGTTAGGCAGCTCACAAGATCCGACAATGATAGCACAATGGGGAGAAGACAACCATCTAGCTACTGCTATGGACCCATAGTCCAGGGGTAGACTACTCACACATCACACCGGAGGCGACCATGGCGGCGTAGAGTCCTCCGGGAGATGATTCCCTTCTCCGGCAGGGGTGCGAGGCGATCTCTGGATCCCCCGAGATGGGATCGGCGTTGGCGGCGTCTCCGGAAGGTTTTCCGTATCGTGGCTCTCGGCATCGGGGGTTTCGTCACGGAGACTTTTTATAGGCGGAAGGGCAGGTCAAGAGGCGGCACGGGGCCCCACACCACAGGGCCGCGCGGCCAAGGGGCCGCGCCGCCCTAGGGTGTGGCCCCTCCGTGGCCCCTCTTCGTCTCTCCTTCGGACGTCTGGAAGCTTCGTGAGCAAATCGGCCCCTGGGCTTTGTTTTCGTCCCATTCCGAGACGATTTCCTTACTAGGATTTCTGAAGCCCAAAACAGCGAAACAAAGAATCGGCACTTCGGCATCTTGTTAATAGGTTAGTTCCAGAAAATGCACGAATATGACATAAAGTGTGCATAAAACATGTAGATAACATCAATAATGTGGCATGGAACATAAGAAATTATCGATACGTCGGAGACGTATCAGTGACCAAAGTTTTAACAACCCATGCACTCCCCAATGAAGACCAAAGGTGCAATATCTTCCAAACAAGAGCCAGAATCAATGGCAAGTCAATAAAAGGTTATCATCGATGGAGGAAGTTGCCACAACCTTGCAAGCACCGAACTATGTTCCAAGCTCAACCTACCGCTCCGGAAACACCCCCATCCTTACCATGTGCAATGGCTAAGTGACAACGGAAATGTGAAGATACAACACACCGTCACAATCTCCTTCAAGATCGGCGCCTATGAAGACACCGTTGAGTGTGATGTAGTGCCTATGACGGTGTGCCACATGCTACTTGGTCGCCCTTGGCAATATGACAAAAGAGCAAACCATGATGGCTACACAAATGCCTATAGCTTCAAGGTCGACGACAAGTCCTTCATCCTACGCCCAATGACTCCTAGCCAAGTAATTGCGGACAATGCAAAGGCTTTAGTGAGGGCTAAGGAAGCTACTATCACTAGTGAGATGAGAGGTGAGAGAGTGATCCACCAAAAAGAGAGTGAGCGCCACAAGCCATATGTGAGTGAGATGAAGAGTGTCCTCATAGCCACCAAGAGTGAGATTAGAGAAGTGCACCACAACCCATCCACCAAATTGCACTATGTGCTCATTTGCAAGGGGCCACCATCAGAGACTAACAACTTAACAACACTTCCTTTGTCTTTGTTGTCTTTTTTGAAGGAATTTCAAGATGTCTTCCCGACGAGCTCCCTCATGGGCTACCACCGCTTAGAGGAATCGAACACCGCATCGGCCTCATACCCGGTGCCCCTCTACCAAGCCGCGCCGCCTACCGCACCAACCCTGAAGACACAAAGGAGATTCAACGCCAAATTCAAGATCTGCTCGAAAAAGGGTATGTACGTGAAAGCTTAAGCCCTTGTGCGGTTCCGGTCATTCTCGTTCCTAAACCGGATGACTCGTAAAGAATGTGTATGGATTGTCGCCCCATCAATGCCATTACCGTTCGATACTGCCATCCCATTCCGCGTTTAGACGACATGCTACATGAGTTGAGTGGTGCCACAGTTTTCTCGAAAATAGATTTGCGTAGAGGCTACCACCAAATCCGCATGGCAATTGGTGATGAATGGAAGACGACACTCAAGACCAAACTTGGTCTCTATGAATGGCTTGTCATGCCATTTGGTCTTTCAAATGCTCCATCAACTTTTATGCGCCTTATGAACCATATCTTGAGACCTCTCATTGGCAAGAGTGCGGTTGTTTACTTTGATGATATTCTCATTTATAGCAAAAATCTCGAGGACCATGTGCAGCATGTGAGAGAAGTCTTATGCATCTTGCGCCACAAAAAGCTCTTTACAAATCTTTCCAAGTGCACCTTTGCACAAAACAAGTTGGTTTTCTTGGGTTTGTTGTTTCCACCGATGGCATTGAAATGGACTCCTCGAAGGTTGAGGCCATACACAATTGGCCCACTCCTACCAATGTTGGTAAAGTTTGAAGTTTCCATGGACTTGCCGGCTTCTATAGATGATTTGTGAAAAAATTTAGCACCATTGCTTGCCCTTTGAATGAGCTTACTAAAAAGAATGTTCCATTTATGTGGGGCAAGGCCCAAGATTTTTTTTTTTGAAAGGAATACGGTAGAGGAAGCCCCTACAATGACTTTTGTTTTTAAATAATAAGAACCCAAATTCGCATCCCTGGGGAATTGAACCTGGGTGGTTGGGTTGTACATCCACTTCCCTAACCAAGTGAGCTAGGCTCACTTCTTAACAAAAAGCTTCTGATGAGTTGAAAAGGAAACTTACCGAGGCTCCACTTCTCGTTCTTCCGAACTTTGCCAAAACTTTTGAGATTGAATGTGATGCGAGTGGCCTCGATATTGGTGGAGTCCTTATGCAAGATGGAAAACCCGTGGCATATTATAGTGAGAAATTGGATGGCGCACGCCTCAACTATCCTATATACGACAAGGAACTTTATGCGCTTGTTCGAGTTCTTGAAGTGTGGCAACATTACCTTTGGCCAAAAAAGTTTGTCATTCACTCCGACCATGAGTCTTTGAAGTATTTGAAAAGTCAACACAATTTGAACAAAAGACATGCAAAATGGGTTGAGTTCATTGAGTCCTTTCCTTATGTAATCAAATACAAGAAGGGCAAGGACAATGTAGTTGTGGATGCTCTTTCCCGCAAGCTCACCCTTTTACTCACTCGTTTGGATTTTCATGTTTTGGGTCTTGAGGAAATCAAAGAACTTTACCCTTCCGACTCTTTCTTTGGACCCATCTTTGAAAAGTGTTCCGTTGATTGAGGATTTGATGATTTCTACTTGCATGATGGCTACTTGTTTAAAGCTAAAAAAAATTGCATACCCGAGTCTTCCCTTCAAAAGTTGCTTTTGCAAGAATCACATGGAGGTGGTCTCATGGGACACTTTGGACGTGACAAGACGCTCTCCATGCGATCCACTCATTACTATTGGCCGAAGATGAAGCGAGATGTGGAGCGCCTATGCAACCGTTGCACCACATGCCTAGAAGCTAAGTCCACAACCAACCCTTACGGCCTTTACACACCTTTGCCTATTCCATATGCTCCTTGGTCCGATATAAGTATAGACTTTGTACTAGGATTACCAAGAACAAAACATGGGCATGACTCAATATTTGTGGTAGTGGATAGGTTCTCTAAAATGGCTCATTTCATACCATACCATAAGACCGATGATGCTTCACACATTGCCTCATTGTTTTTCAGGGAAGTCGTTCACCTACACGAAATACCGGCAAGCATTGTGTCGGATTGAGACGTCAATTTTATGAGTTATCTATGGAAGTCACTCATGGCAAAGTTTGGAGTGAAGCTATTGTTCTCATCATCCTCGCACCCGCAAACGGGCGGACAAACAGAAGTGGTGAATCGAAGCCTCTCAACGCTCCTACGCACGCTAGTGAAGAAGAATTTGAAGTCATGGGAAGAGTGCCTCCCCCACGCGGAGTTCGCCTACAATCGAGCCAAGCACTCCACAACATCACAGAGTCCATTCATGATCGTCTACGGTTTCGACCCTCCTACGGCACTCGACATCCTCCCACTACCTCTTCATGAGAGGATGATACGTCTCCAACGTATCGATAATTTCTTATGTTCCATGCCACATTATTGATGTTATCTACATGTTTTATGCACACTTTATGTCATATTCGTGCATTTTCTGGAACTAACCTATTAACAAGATGCCGAAGTGCCGATTCTTTGTTTCTGCTGTTTTTGGTTTCGTAAATCCTAGTAACGAAATATTCTCGGAATTGGACGAAATCAACGCCCATGGTCCTATTTTGCCACGAAGCTTCCAAGACCGAAGAGGAGGCAGAAGTGGGGCCACGAGGTGGCCACACCCTAGGCGGCGCGGCCCCTTGGCCGCGCGACCTGTGGTGTGGGCCCTCGTGCCGCCTCCTGACCTGCCCTTCCGCCTACTTAAAGCCTCCGTCGCGAAACCCCCAAGCACCGAGAGCCACGATACGGAAAACCTTCCGAGACGCCGCCGCCGCCAATCCCATCTCGGGATTCAGAGATCGCCTCCGGCACCACTGCCGGAGAGGGGAATCATCTCCCGGAGGACTCTACGCCGCCATGGTCGCCTCCGGAGTGATGTGTGAGTAGTCTACCCCTGGACTATGGGTCCATAGCAGTAGCTAGATGGTTGTCTTCTCCCCATTGTGCTTCATTGTCGGATCTTGTGAGCTGCCTAACATGATCAAAATCATCTATCTGTAATTCTATATGTTGCGTTTGTTGGGATCCGATGAATAGAGAATACTTGTTATGTTGATTATCAAAGTTATGTCTATGTGTTGTTTATGATCTTGCATGCTCTCTGTTATTAGTAGATGCTCTGGCCAAGTTGATGCTAGTAACTCCAAGAGGGAGTATTTATGCTCGATAGTGGGTTCATGTCTCCGTGAATGCAGGAGGGGTGACAAGAACCTCTAAGGTTATGGATGTCTTTGTTGCCACTAGGGATAAAACATTGGTGCTATGTTCAAGGATGTAGTCACTGATTACATTACGCGCAATACTTAATGCAATTGTCTGTTGTTAGCAACTTAATACTGGAGGGGGTTCGGATGATAACCTGAAGGTGGACTTTTTAGGCATAGATGCATGCTGGATGGCGGTCTATGTACTTTGTCGTAATGCCCAATTAAATCTCACTATACTCATCATAATATGTATGTGCATGGTCATGCCCTCTTTATTTGTCAATTGCCCAACTGTAATTTGTTCACCCAACATGCTGTTTATCTTATGGGAGAGACACCTCTAGTGAACTGTGGACCCCGGTCCAATTCTCTATACTGAAATACAATCTACTGCAATACTGTTCTACTGTTTTCTGCAAACAATCATCATCCACACTATACATCTAATCCTTTGTTACAGCAAGCCGGTGAGATTGACAACCTCACTGTTTCGTTGGGGCAAAGTACTTTGGTTGTGTTGTGCAGGTTCCACGTTGGCGCCGGAATCCCTGGTGTTGCGCCGCACTACATCCCGCCGCCATCAACCTTCAACGTGCTTCTTGGCTCCTACTGGTTCGATAAACCTTGGTTTCATACTGAGGGAAAACTTGCCGCTGTACGCATCACACCTTCCTCTTGGGGTTCCAAACGGACGCGTGCTGTACGCGTATCAAGCAACTTTTTCTGGCGCCGTTGTCGGGGAGATCAAGACACGCTGCAAGGGGAGTCTCCACATCGCAATCTCTTTACTTTGTTTTTGTCTTGCATTATTTTATTTACTACTTTGTTTGCTGTACTATATCAAAATACAAAAAAATTAGTTGCTAGTTTTACTTTATTTGCTATCTTGTTTGCTATATCAAAAACCCAAAAAAATTAGTTACTTGCATTTACTTTATCTAGTTTGTTTTATTTACTATTGCTAAGATGAGTAATCCTGAAGTTGAAGTTCGTTCGTTTAAGCAACAAGGGGGAGAATGTTTAAGAGATGCTTGGTATAGAATTAGTAATGCCCATAATAGGTGCACTAAGAAACACTCCACCACTATTTTACTCAGGAATTTTTATGTTGGTATCTCTAGCTGGAATGGGTATGTTCTTGATTGTCTCGCGGGAGGTAACTTCCTAAGTACTCCTGCATTAGAAGCTAGCTGCATTATTGAGAGTCTATTTGGAATACCCCCTGTTGATGAAGTTAAAACTAAAATCTCTCTTGAAGATGTTATGAAAAAATTGGAAACCATAGAGAAAAATTTTCCAAGTATTGAAACTAAATTGGAAATGTTACTTGATAAAACTGATGAACTCGATAAATCCTTAGGAGGAATTGATGAAAGAATTAGTGTCCTAGGAACTTGTGTTGTCCATGATGATCAAATCAATAGGATTGACGAACTTGAAAAAGCTATGGAAACCTTGGGTTCAACATTTTCTTCTCTTAAATATAAGGAGAAAGCTTATGTGGGTAAGGAGCAAAAGTTTATGTATGTCTCTAAAGTGCCTAAACCAAAGAAATATTATTATAGGCCTAAAATTGACAAAGCCCTTAGTACCACCACAGATGGGGGAGCTTGTGATAACGATACTTCGTCTCTTGATAATACTTGATACACACTTTCTGCGCCTAGCTGAAAGGCGTTAAAGAAAAGCGCTTATGGGAGACAACCCATGTTTTTACTACAGTACTTTGTTTTTATTTTGTGTCTTGGAAGTTGTTTACTACTGTAGCAACCTCTCCTTATCTTAGTTTAGTGTTTTATTGTGCCAAGTAAAGTCGTTGATAGTAAGGTTCATACTAGATTTGGATTACTGCGCAGAAACAGATTTCTTTGCTGTCACGAATCTGGGCAAAATTCTCTGTAGGTAACTCAGAAAATTATGCCAATTTACGTGAGTGATCCTCAGATATTTACGCAACTTTCATTAAATTTGAGCATTTTCATTTGAGCAAGTCTGGTGCCTCAATAAAATTCGTCAATACGAACTGTTCTGTTTTGACAGATTCTGCCTTTTATTTCGCATTGCCAGTTTTGTTATGTTCGATGGATATTTTGATTCCATTGACTTTCACTAGCTTTGTGCAATGTCCAGAAGTGTTAAGAATGATTATGTCACCTCTGAACATGTATATTTTAATTGTGCACTAACCCTCTAATGAGTTGTTCTAAGTTTGGTGTGGAGGAAGTTTTCAAGGATCAAGAGAGGGAGATGATACAACATGATCAAGGAGAGTGAAAGCTCTAAGCTTGGTGATGCCCCGGTGGTTCACCCCTGCATATATCAAGAAGACTCAAGCGTCTAAGCTTGGGGATGCCTAAGGCATCCCCTTCTTCATCGACAACATTATCAGGTTCCTCCCCTGAAACTATATTTTTATTCCATCACAGCTTATGTACTTTGTTTGGAGCATCGGTTTGTTTTTGTTTTTGTTTTGTTTGAATAAAATGGATCCTAACATTCATTGTGTGGGAGAGAGACACGCTCCGCTGTAGCATATGGACAAGTATGTCCTTAGGCTCTACTCATAGTATTCATGGCGAAGTTTCTTCTTCGTTAAATTGTTATATGGTTGGAATTGGAAAATGATACATGTAGTAATTGCTAAAATGTCTTGGATAATGTGATACTTGGCAATTGTTGTGCTCATGTTTAAGCTCTTGCATCATATACTTTGCACCTATTAATGAAGAAATACATAGAGCATGCTAAAATTTGGTTTGCATATTTGGTTTCTCTAAAGTCTAGATAATTTCTAGTATTGAGTTTGAACAACAAGGAAGACGGTGTAGAGACTTATAATGTTTTCAATATGTCTTTTATGTGAGTTTTGCTGCACCGGTTCATCCTTGTGTTTGTTTCAAATAGCCTTGCTAGCCTAAACCTTGTATCGAGAGGGAATACTTCTCATGCATCCAAAATACTTGAGCCAACTACTATGCCATTTGTGTCCACCATACCTACCTACTACATGGTATTTCTCCGCCATTCCAAAGTAAATTGCTTGAGTGCGACCTTTAAATTTCTATCCTCTACCTTTACAATATATAGCTCATGGGACAAATAGCTTAAAAACTATTGTGGTATTGAATATGTACTTATGCACTTTGTCTCTTATTAAGTTGCTCGTTGTGCGATAACCATGTTCCTGGGGACGCCATCAACTACTCTTTGTTGAATATCATGTGAGTTGCTATGCATGTTCATCTTGTCTGAAGTAAGGGAGATCTACCACCTTATGGTTAGAGCATGCATATTGTTAGAGAAGAACATTGGGCCGCTAACTAAAGCCATGATCCATGGTGGAAGTTTCAGTTTTGGACATATATCCTCAATCTCAAATGAGAAAATTAATTGTTGCTACATGCTTATGCATAAAAGAGGAGTCCATTATCTGTTGTCTATGTTGTCCCGGTATGGATGTCTAAGTTGATAATAATCAATAGCGAGAAATCCAATGCGAGCTTTCTCCTTAGACCTTTGTACAGGCGGCATAGAGGTACCCCTTTGTGACACTTGGTTAAAACATGTGCATTGCGATGATCCCGGTAGTCCAAGCTAATTAGGACAAGGTGCGGGCACTATTAGTATACTATGCATGAGGCTTGCAACTTGTAAGAAATAATTTACATGATACATATGCTTTATTACTACCATTGACAAAAAAAATTCTTGTTTTCAAAATCAAAGCTCTAGCACAAATATAGCAATCGATGTTTTCCTCTTTGAAGGACCTTTCTTTTACTTTTATTGTTGAGTCAGTTCACCCATCTCTCTCCACCTCAAGAAGCAAACACTTGTGTGAACCTTGCATTGATTCTTACATACTTGCTTATTGTACTTGTTATATTACTTTGCATTGACAACTATCCATGAGATATACATGTTAAAAGTTGAAAGCAACCGCTGAAACTTCATCTTCCATTGTGTTGCTTCAATACCTCTACTATGAATTATTGCTTTATGAGTTAACTCTTATGCAAGACTTATTGATGCTTGTCTTGAAGTACTATTCATGAAAAGTCTTTGCTATATGATTCATTTGTTTACTCATGTCATATACATTGTTTTGATCGCTGCATTCACTACATATGCTTACAAATAGTATGATCAAGGTTATGATGGCATGTCACTCCAGAAATTATCTTTGTTTATCGTTTACCTGCTCGGGACGAGCAGGAACTAAGCTTGGGGATGCTGATACGTCTCCGACGTATCGATAATTTCTTATGTTCCATGCCACATTATTGATGATATCTACATGTTTTATGCACACTTTATGTCATATTCGTGCATTTTCTGGAACTAACCTATTAACAAGATGCCGAAGTGCCGATTCTTTGTTTTCTACTGTTTTTGGTTTCAGAAATCCTAGTAAGGAAATATTCTCGGAATTGGACGAAATCAACGCCCAGGGTCCTATTTTGCCACGAAGCTTCCAGAAGACTGAAGAGGAGACGAAGTGGGGCCACGAGGTGGCCAAACCATAGGGCGGCGCGGCCCAAGCCCTGGCCGCGCCGACCTATGGTGTGGGCCCCTCGTGACGCCCCTCGACCTGCCCTTCCGCCTACAAATAGCCTTCGTCGCGAAACCCCCGATGCGAGAGCCACGATACGGAAAACCTTCCAGAGACGCCGCCGCCGCCAATCCCATCTCGGGGGATTCAGGAGATCGCCGCCGGCACCCTGCCGGAGAGGGGAATCATCTCCCGGAGGACTCTACGCCGCCATGGTCACCTCCGGAGTGATGTGTGAGTAGTCTACCCCTGGACTATGGGTCCATAGCAGTAGCTAGATGGTTGTCTTCTCCCCATTGTGCTTAATTGTCGGGTCTTGTGAGCTGCCGAACATGATCAAGATCATCTATCTATAATTCTATATGTTGTGTTTGTTGGGATCCGATGAATAGAGAATACTATGTTATGTTGATTATCAATTTATATCTATGTGTTGTTTATGATCTTGCATGCTCTCCGTTATTAGTAGATGCTCTGGCCAAGTTGATGCTAGTAACTCCAAGAGGGAGTATTTATGCTCGATAGTGGGTTCATGTCTCCGTGAATCTGGGGGAGTGAGAGAAACCTCTAAGATTATGGATGTGCTGTTGCCACTAGGGATAAAACACTGGTGCTATGTTCGAGAATGTAGTCACTGATTACATTACGCGCAATACTTAATGCAATTGTCTGTTGTTAGCAACTTAATACTGGAGGGGGTTCGGATGATAACCTGAAGGTGGACTTTTTAGGCATATATGCATGCTGGATAGCGGTCTATGTACTTTGTCGTAATGCCCAATTAAATCTCACAATACTCATCATAATATGTATGTGCATGGTCATGCCCTCTTTATTTGTCAATTGCCCAACTGTAATTTGTTCACCCAACATGCTGTTTATCTTATGGGAGAGACACCTCTAGTGAACTGTGGACCCCGGTCCAATTCTCTTTACTGAAATACAATCTACTGCAATACTGTTCTACTGTTTTCTGCAAACAATCATCATCCACACTATACATCTAATCCTTTGTTACAGCAAGCCGGTGAGATTGACAACCTCACTGTTTCGGTGGGGCAAAGTACTTGGTTTGTGTTGTGCAGGTTCCATGTTGGCGGCGGAATCCCTGGTGTTGCACCGCACTACATCTCGCTGCCATCAACCTTCAACGTGCTTCTTGGCTCCTACTGGTTCGATAAACCTTGGTTTCATACTGAGGGAAAACTTGTCGCTGTACGCATCACACCTTCCTCTTGGGGTTCCCAACGGACGCGTGCTGTACGCGTATCACCCACTTGCAATTGCGGTTAGTGTGAGAGAACTTTCCAGTAGCCGGATCCATGTGGGCCAGGCATGGCATGTCTCTATACTCTTCATAAGTTTGGGGAGCGCGGAACCCAGCAGCTATGACTTCGTCAGGGCGTTGTTGGCCCCTGCCGGCTCTGCCTCCACGGCCGCGGCCTCTTCCGCCTCCTTGACCTCCGCGTTTGAACGCCATGGCGACCATGTCGGATCCTCCGCTCTTCTGGTCGTCGGGGGGATTCTTCCGCTTGTTGATGTTGCTGCTGCCGCCGTTAGCACGGTTTTTCTTTTGTTGGTGCAGGGGTATGGCTGTAGCAGCGAGTTCTCCACCTGCGTCGTCGTTAGTGGCGGTGTGAGTACTTGCAATGCCGATCATTTCATCCAATGTTAGGTTGTTTTCGTTGATCAAGCAGGTAAGCTTGTGCCTGAGCAGTCCTCCCCTCTGCAGTCCACCGATGAAGGCGTGCATAGCTGAGCGATTATCCACGTTCTCACACTCGTTCCTGGTTGCTAACCATTGTGTGAGGAAACTTCGCGATGTTTCGCCTTTCTTCTGGATACATGCTTGCACGTCGCTTATTGTAGTAGGTCTTTTGTAGGTGCCCCCGAAGTGTTTCTCAAAGGAGATCTTCATATTGAACCAACAAAAGATGGAGTTCTTCGGGAGGTCACCGAGCTAGGTACGAGTTGGACCAATAAGCTACAACTGAAGCATGCGGCAGGCTATTCTCTAGTTCCCTCCGGCGAAGCTTACTGCATTGAAGTAATCCTCGATCCAGGTATCGGGCCTTTCACTACCATCATAGTGCTTCAGATTTCGGGTAGCTTAAGGTTCAAGCCCTTTGGATAAGGCTCCTCTCGGATCATCCTACCAAAGCATTTTGGGCCAATGTATTCAGATTTGTACTCGTTGAGACGTTCCCTTGCATCGCGTGAGCCGTTGTGGGGAGACTTTGAGCGGGAGCGGGATCTCCAGCGTCCGCCTCCGCCTCCACCTCCTCCACTGGGTGGTGGGGAGGGAGATCTGCGAGGGGGGCTGTGGGACCTCTTGCTTCCGCCTTCGGATTCTCCGCGTCCTTCGCTTTGCTGACTCCGGCTTCGGCGGCTACCTTCCCCCTGATGGCGGTCGCCTCCGTCATTCCGGCTTCTGCGGGGCTCGGGCTCACGTTCTTCGTTTCGGCTCCGACGAGGTTCCGGCGTATGCTCCGTGTTCCGATTCCTCTAAGGGACCACGTTGTCATGGATGTTGATTCCGCCAGGCCAATGGGGTCTAGTGGTTCCGACTGGACTACGACGGCGAGGAGGCGGAGGAGGTAGCTGGGGCCGCGGCGGAGGTGACGGGTTCCGGTACTAGTCCCTTCCAGTGTACATCGGATCCTTTCCCTCGCCGGAGTTCAGATTCGTTGCCCTTCAGCACCTGCGTTTTTGTCTTTCTTAACTCGCATGGTCAACTTGTTCTTGTCAACACGGTAGACATAACTGTTTCCATGGAGTTCCCCAAGCGAGATAAGGTTCCTCTGAACCCTTGGCACATATCTAACAGTTCATCACCATCTTGAGTCTTGATCTTGATATCTCCCATTCCCATAATGCATTGAGGCGCACCATCGACTTGATAGAAAACTCTGAAATCACCATGCTTGTAGGTACAGAACCACTCAAGAGCTCCCTGAATCCAGCACCCACACTTCATCGAACAATTCGCTTACTAGGTCTAGAACTTCACTATCAGACGCATGTAGATGTAACAACAACATTTGCAGCACCATCAGTCTTGTTGTACGTTGGACAATGCTTCCTATCGTGACCCCACTCCATACAATGAAAACACTGCGTCTTGCCTTCTTCTTCTTGCCAGATTTATCACCATGATTGTTTCTGACCAACATCCCATGGCCATCACTAGCACCAACATAAGCACCATCCTCAGAAGTTTTATTTTAACGTTGATCATAAGATAACATCACGGTTTGTACTTTGCTTGAAGTGGTGATTGACTTGTCGTACGTCAGAGTAACGACCAAGCTCTTGTAAGACTTAGGCAACGAAGTAAGCATAAGCAAGGCCATGTCCTCATCCTCCACCTTGGCCCCAATACGTTCCAAGTCTGAGACAACACGGTTGAAGGCATTGACGTGTTCAGTAAGGTTCGCCTCTTCTTGCATCCTCTGGCATACAGCTCTTGTTTTAGATACAACTTATTGGGTGCAGTCTTATCCAAAAACTGCTCATCCAACGTCTTCCAGATTACACTTGGTGACTCCTCGTCCATCACATGATACTGGACCTAATCAGCTAGACTTAGCCATATAGAACCATCGGCCCTGATTTGCATCTCAGCCTAGTCATCAGCATCCATCTTGGTAGGCTTTGCCGCATCAGCTTTGATTGTCTTCATGAGTCCCTGTTGCCCTAGCAAATCCTTGACCCTCGACTGCCATAACGGTAAGTTACCTGTACCATCGAACTTCGTCACCTTGAACATGGTTGTGGAAGACATCTCGTCCTCCCGCGGCTCTCCAACAAACAACCGCCGATCAGATCGCTTAGGTCATGAGCGATCAAACCAACCTAAGCCTCTCCTTCGGTTCAACAAAGCCTTCTCGCGTGCGCCGCCTCGCTGACGAAGATTCCGTGCTCGAGAATTAGGGCTAGGCAACTCACGATCTCTTTGATACGGTGCCCTCTCAGCCCCACCTTTTACTAACCTCGAGATAGTACGGATCCATCTCCACCTTTAGTCTGACCTCACGTGACTTTCCTGAGTTCATAGTCATGCCTTGTGTCATCCAACTAGGCCTTTGAAAGTTCAATGTTGGTAACCTACAGGGGGTGAATAGGTTCTACAAAATTTTCCTTGACTTGTGATAGCTCCAAATTTTTACACTTTGTACCGAGGTTTTTAAGTATACAATTACTCATATTGTCGCTCATTTCATGCTCCATCTAGCTACGGCTATGTATATATTGCGTACTTACAAGGTCTTGTTCACTTTCATATGAGCTTTGCATAATTAGTAGTTTTAGTATGATTTTATTACTTTTCATTTGTCTTTTACATGTGTGTAGGTGTTATGAACAACTATGGATAAAGCAAGGCAAAAGGATCAATAGAAGGAAATATGGAAGAGCTGCAGGCACCAGACTTAGTCATTTAAGGAGTTGAAAACGTGATATTTTATCATTGTCTCAAAATAAAGATCTAAGACCATGGTTTTGTAGCTCTCTTCCATAGGAGCCCAAGAACACACAAATCGTAATTCATATGAGAAAATAGCAGCCAAAATACGAAATCATACAGAGCAAATAGCGACCATCTGTATGAGCGGGTCCGCCCGTACCACGGGAATGGACGCGCGGAAAATGCCTTTTTAGACGCATTTCTTCACAGAATCCGATCCCGTTTGTTCCTAGACCTTCCTTAGTTCATAGGCGACGTGGGAGTGGCTATTGGAGACCCCCTAGGCCTATATAAAGAGGAGAGAAGCCAAGGGAGAAGAGCTCCATCACCACATACCTCCATGGAGGAGCCCTGCCGCCTTGCAAACTCCATAGCTGCCGCCTCCATAAGATCTCCACTATCACCACCATACTCAAGGAGAAGGGACTTGGATCTTGAAGGCTTCAACACCGATCTACAACATTTTCATCATCAACACCATCTCCAACACTAATCCCCTCTGTTTACTTGGTTGTAATCCAAACCCTAGTGTGGATCCCATCTTGTAATCAATTGCAGTATCGTATTCCATTCATAACTACTATATTAAGATGCAACAAACTTCTTTTTTGTGGTAATTTTGGAGCCTCCTTCTGAGTGAACCTCTTGGTAACACGTGTTATCCCTGTTATTTGGTCTCCGATGCTTTTTTACTGTGTACGATTTGGTGTTGCAAAGCAATTTTAATAGATCTGTTTTCTTTACCTGGTGGACTGTTTGGGTGATTCAGTGATGTGGCCATAGTCGGTGCATAATTGGGGATAGTGGTGGGCCACCTGAGTGTGCACTGGATGATTTCCACGTGCCTCCCACCGCTCAGCCTAACCCTCTACCTTATCTTTTCACGAGCTCCTCTGGTACAAATTTTCTTCTCCTATTATCTGAAAAAAATCTCCTCTCTTCCTCTAAATCGTCAGGGGATACAGTAGAGCGACACGGAGGCCGCCGACGAGCGTTTTGCGGGAGGCTCCGCTAGGACGCCGTTGACAAGCGCGGGGAGCCGGGGTCGCTGGGAGGGCCACAAAAGGCCGACGAGCATGAGACGCGAGGAGGAGGCGCGCGCCACGGAGAGGACTCCACCAGGATGATGTCTACTTCGCCATGCCGCCGCCGCCGAGCTCTAGGAGGAGGCACGATGCGGGGAGGGATGCACAAGACTCTTCCACGCCCCTGCTGACGAGCGACGGCGGAGACGCCGCCGACAACCAACACGCAGCAGGGATGCAGCCGTCGACTCCGCTACGCGGATGATGACGAGCGCGACGAGGAGGCTTCCGCCCCCTGAGTGGATACGCCACCGACGACGAGCACCAAGCGTGAGAGTCCACCTCAAAGCGCGGATCGACGGAGGACGCCGCCGCACAACGAGCATCAGGGAAGGTCGCACGCTTGCTGCCGAGCACACACCAGGGAAGCCGTGCGCTCGCCACGGCACCACGCCTCGCGTTCCTGTAAGCAACCCTCGTGCTCCACACTCTCCTCTTGCATGCTTCTCAAATTAATTGTTGATGCGCCTTTTATAATTGATTTTACAAGATACGACCGGGATCATAGATGGACTTACTGGAGTGGAGTTTGAGCTAGAAGCTACTCAAAGATGCAAGTGTGTTCTTAATGCTGTGATTGAAAGATTTGCCACAGAAGCACGTCCACAGGCGGAAACCTGTCCATGCCTGCCTCCATGTACGGTTTGGGCGAGCCGCTCCATCATGACCGACGAGAGGGACATTGACAACATGGGAACATCTTCATTGGCTTAATTGTTACATCAATTTTGTTTCGTCGGCTCCGGAGCAGAGTCTCCGAAGATTGGAACATCGACACACAGAGCCCATATGTGTTTGCACCTGCCCGAGGCTGAGCATGTGGGCGTCCTGATGCTGACGCTGGCTGGATGACCACGAAGACCGTCTTGAAGCTGGTCCTTTCCATTCCTCCCTTCTCTTCCGTTTGCAGTATGATGCTTAATCCCTTTGGTCTCTATTTTATTTGCAGAATTGCAGTACAAGACTGCTGCGGCTGGTGTCAAATACATGACAACTGCCTGATTTATCCGTGTGTATTACACGCTACATACAATCAGCTTTGCCCATGCAACTGAGGACGAAAGTGATCATGTGTAGCAGTTCGTGTCACAAATTCTGAAGAAATTGAGATGCAAAGATGAAATAACATCTGCAGTTTGAAGTCTGAAAAATATATAGATGAGGCCTGTAGAAGATTGAGGCCCTCTTTGGATCACCACCGGAGAAGGCAGTGCTGGAATCCTGGTACTTTCCATGCAAGGTTGCATGTTTTACTCCGGTGGTCATTCTTAGATATTCTAATGTGTTCTTGACATATGCTAGCGACTAGCACTAACTGGCTTATTTGTATTCTCAGCTGACACGCCATCGATCAAAACTAGAGCTGGAGGATGAAAAACATATACATGGAGCTGAAACCTCAAACATAAATTTTAATAAGCAGTTTAGATCTTTGGTGAGTTAACCACATTTAACTGAATCTGCTA
Organism: Lolium perenne; assembly: GCF_019359855.2. Taxonomy (NCBI): domain Eukaryota; kingdom Viridiplantae; phylum Streptophyta; class Magnoliopsida; order Poales; family Poaceae; genus Lolium; species Lolium perenne. The sequence continues at coordinate 184,051,033 of NC_067246.2, read as the reverse complement.
GAGAGGTTTTGTGCCACAAAAGTAGTTTAGTTACTCAAGCTCTTTGTAGATTTATTCAGGTAAAAAAAAGTTGTGTCAAAACAGTGGTTGGATGAGTACCTGAACTACTGATGACAATTGTGGTTCATGCATGTATATGCAGAGTTTTAGACTCATATTGGTTACACAACACGCCCATGAAGATGCACATATTGTTTTTATTGTAGTTTCTTTCTTTTCTATTCTATTGAATAGTCATAAGAAACATTTAGGTCAAAATCAACTACGCCCAAGTCTTTTCTATTCTATTGAATAGTCATAAGAAACATTTAGGTAAAAATCAACTGCACCTAAGTGAGGAGGGGTATGTTCTGAAACTTTCTTTTTTGTTTCATGCTGATTTCAGCTATAAGTCTTTCTATCCAGAGGTTGTTGCTGACCCGAGCACAAGAATTCAAGAAAGGACCAGAACAGAAGAACTATAGAGGTATATTTCTTTCCTTTCATAACTGATAAAATGTGCTTGGTTCTCTGATATTGTTTGCATAGTATCTTGTGTTTAATACAAAAAGGTAGATTTCTGCAGGAGAAGTGGATGAACGCACCATACTGAATTCTCTCCGTTGTTTGTTGCCTCTCGACTAGCAGTGTATGCTACTCCTTTTGGCAAGTTTCTTGGGTTTGTTATTACTCTAAGGACTGAAGGGGTGCTTTACTTCCTTTGAAGTAATAAGAAGAGAAAAAATTGCGGCCTTTCTCCTTGGTCTTATTTTAATTTTGAGATGGTTGCATTGTTCCTTAATTTTTTGGTTATACAAATTTCATATGAATTGGATGAAGATCCATAGGTATATGTGATGAGTTGGAGACTTTTTCAAAATTTCCTTTTATGCTAGGATGCAGGGGGTAATTTAGAAGGGGAAGTATTGGAGCTAGAAGAATGGAGTCAACAGGTTCGCTAGCTTTTCTTATGTTGTTCTAGATGGTGTTGAATGTAAAGTCGGATGTAGAAGTTTTGTTTTTCATGATGACTTCAGAATCTCGCTGATGTTACTGATAGCTCAAAGTAGCTTAATATTGTGTTCAAAATGTTACTACTATGGTCTATAATGTACAGTACGAACATCTTGCATGCAATCGTATGTCTCCCTTCTCCTTTCATTAAGCTCTGCAATGATCATTTTTATATGACACCATAATTATTTTGAAGTAAATAGCACTTCGTATGCAGCGATGGTTATTATTCTAGACTCTTATGTTTGTTAATAATGGATAATGTCAAATTAGTGGAATCAAAATGCCACACAAGAGCACCAAATAATTGAAAATGTCTAGATAAACCAATTCACGTATATGTAGATCAAGTATATAAATAGATGCTCTCATGTCATGGTCAAGTAGGTATATGCATCTTACATTTCTCCCGCTGCCCCCAAACAGCTTATTTTTGACAAGTCATCATGCTGACCTTTTCATTTCTAAATGATACAACTGTTTGTGCAAAGTTTCCTGTTTTATATTGCATATTCAACAGGATGGCTCTATCATCTATTATTTGCAGTTTAGGAAACTACTAGGATCTATATCATGGTTTAATACAACACTACTTTACAATGGGAGATCTGTTTTTGTGTCAGATGTAATTGTTGGACATGGATGTGTATTTATCAGAAAGTTTTAAAATAAAATTCAACGTCTTGGGTTAGCCCATGAGTAGGCCGCCTTGGCTCAGAGATTGAGGTCTGTCTGAATCCTGATCAAGTAGAGTACTGAGCATTGTGCATTGTGCGTTCAAAGCTTTGTAATCGATTGTAATACTCGAGTGACAGTAATATATAAGCACCTTTTCAACCTATAAATAAGTAGACATATAGAATTGACAACTATTTTCCTCCAGTCTCATAGTCAACATAGTATTTCCTAACTTCATGTATCCTCACTGTGACTTCCTTCAACAACTACTATTTTCTTTCCAGTGTTGGATTTTACTTAATCTGAATTTACTGTTCATGGTAACATAGCATACTTGTGTATGTTAGCATGCTTTCTACATAACACCAACTCTCTTTCTGCTCTTGCGGTGTTTACAATGAACTAGATGACATATCCATGGCATTTCACGGATCTTGCTCTATCATTTTCATGTTTCAGATTAAAACGTCAGCTAGCCATAGCACAGGAGCGGCGTGCCGCCGCGCCAGCCATTGCTAGTATGTTTAACATCATGTTGATTCCCTTGATCTGTGAATAGTCCTTTTGTTCTTGGGGGAGATGGAGAAACCCTAGCTATATTATGATATGAAGTATAGATGATCTATAACTTTGTACCATGGTTATGTGTTAGCTCTCTCTCTTGATGTTATGTGAAGTGCACCACGTAATATTTGCCTCCAGGACAAGAGAGGGAACTACCCTTTGAAGTATGATATTGTGTACAACGTGAAGTGACATACCGTGATCGGCACACTATCATATAAATAGATGAGGGGAATAAGGAGGGACTCATTATGCTTGCGTCGATAACCATGGGAAAAATCTTAATTATGATGGATCAATAGGTGGTTTGCTGAAAATCATTGCAGTGGTTATTAGGAGATGTACTAGTACATCTTATTACCGAGTTCTCCTCATACATAACATAACCAAAGACATAGATTATCTTGCCAATACTTAATAGCAATGCTAGTGGTGTATCCTATGCTCCTTGATAACATCTTAGCCATATTGTAATTCCCGCAACCATACTCGCTGCTCTCGGTTACATTAGTTTCTTTCTTTGTTCTTGTTTACTTTTGCTCTCAAACACCAAACAAATTTTATATACTCTAGCTTGGAATTAGAATAACTTGCAAGTACTCTCTAGACAATAGTAGCGAGGGGCATAAAGACCTCTATCAGTAGCTTTCTGTGGTTCGATACTCTCTTACTTCGAAACTAGCCACGATTGGTTTGTTCACTTGCAGTCATCAAGCTATTTTATGACGTTGTTGCCGGGGAGCTAAGCGATTTAGGTCTTTCTTTTTAGTTATTAGTTTATCATTGTTGTACTAAAGTTGTTTACTAGCTTCAAGTTATTATTGTTTATTTATGTTTATCTTATTTCTTTTACTTATTTGAAAAGAACAAAAAAAAATACAAATTTTTTTTTTGTAAAACTTTTGTTACTAATCATGTCTTCCGAGATGACTACCTTTGAACAGATGAAACTTGTTATGGAGGAGTCAAATGACGATTAAAAAGAGAATGAAGAGGAAGCTCCACTTGAACTTGAATTTCCTACTTTTGAAAATAAACTTCCACACACAAATATTATTCTTGTTCATGATGTCCCGATCTCTAGTGTGATTCCTATAAGATTCAAACCTATGATAATTGTTCTGACAAGGCTTTGTGCCTAGATAATGATTTTGGGAACTTTGGTGAGAAATTAGAGATGGAATCTTTCTATGAATATTGTGATGTTATTAATGAGATACAAGAATCCTCAATGGAGGAGGATGAGGAGTGGTACGAAGAACAAATGTCAATATTGAAATAACAGTAAGAAAAATGTATTGCTATGTAATGGAATATGCTCAAAGGTTAAGTTCTTCGGATATAATAAGTGATACAATAATATGTCCTCAATGTCTAAAATTTGGCCACTTTTGTTTTCAATGCTCTCATACCTATGATGAATCTCTAGTATCTTATAATAATGGGATGCTACTAGAGTAATAGTGAATCATTAGATTATGTTATTTTTTTTTAAGAAGTGAGCCTAGCTCACTTGGTTAGGGAAGTGGATGTACAACCCAGCCACTCAGGTTCAAGTCCTCAGGAACAAGAATTTGGGTTCTTATTATTTAAAAACAAAATCACTGTAGGGACTTCCCCTACCGTAACCCTTTCAAAAAAAAATCACGATTTTTGTAGATGCATAATGCACAACATAATATATGTCCCAAGTTTTTTTCGTATTTTTTTGAAAACTTGGAAGTGTGAATTAGAACAATAAGGTGCGGGTTCAACTAGTTGTAAATGAGAGTTTGCTAGGTCTAGTCTCAATGTTTTGGCAGGCCACATTCTGCCTAGGGGGACTCTAACTCTTGAACACTATGTGTACATTGTGTCTGTCGCGTCTGTAACCACTAGATCCTAGTCCTAGACTCCTAGTCCATAGGATAATCCGGGTCATGTGCAATTTATGCACCTGTGCGCGCATCTGCCGTTGCAGCCCGATAGACTTATACTACCTCCGTTTCAAGGAATAAGGCGCACGTGTATTCCAAGACGAACTTTGACCATAAAAATTGAGCAACAAAATCTTGATTATATTATATGTATATAGTATCGTTGGATTCGTATTGAAAAACACTTTTGAATGATACTAATTTCATACAAACAATCTTTATCTATTTGAAGTAATTTTTGGTCAAACAAAAAGCTCGTAAAACAAGGACGCCTTATTCCTTGAAACGGAGGTAGTATATTATATATATCACTGTCAATATAAAAGGAAAATTGCCTATTCTTACGACATTTTTTGGGGACGGAGAGATTATTACTTTTGTGGTGTTTTATATTGATGATTATTGTTAGATCGTGCACCTTTCACAAAAGTATAATCGGAGTTTGATGCGGCCCGGAATCGAAGAAGTAATCACATTCGTAAAATGACTTATATCTTTGTGCATAAAAATTACAGAATCTGAAATTAAATCTGCTATGCCACCCCTACAAAATTATGCATAATTTTTGTTTGAAAAAAACTATGTGAAATTAAATCAACTTTAAGATGCATACGAGTACAAGCACCGGATTTTCTTGTTGTGTTCCAAAGTCCTAAAGAGCGTGATCAATATGCATATAGACAATAGATTATTGGAAGCATGATCAAGATTGAGAACTATTTGTCACATTAGCAGCATGAGAAGTGATGAGATAGGACCAAATAGTGGATATGCAGAAGGGGTAGGCTGCTGGCGAGGCAGGGGTGCCATGGCAAGGCCGACCGAGGTAGCAAAAACTCGTTAAGAAGAACCTGGGTGGCTCAGCCTCTGGTGTGCTCGGATGAGGTGAGCAGTGAAAACAGATTATCTGAAGGTGGTGCTAAGTACCCCGCAAAAAAGGGAGTGCCTGGGTCATAGTCGACTGAGAATCTCTTAAGTCTCAGTCGACGCCCAGAACCGTCGATCACGCTCGGTCATCTCTGTCTCCTGATCCCTTTCTTCTGTCATCTGTTTTTATCATCTGGACCATATTAAATGCTGGACTCCTGCTGCTGTGCCTTTATGTGGGCTCCTGTCTGATTTTGACTAATCAATGCTGGGCTCCTGTGGGCTGACCAAGTCACCAGCTGAACCCCTTGCGCAAGAAAAAGAAAGGAAAGGCACAAATCAGATCGTACCATCGTCTCCACCTCCCGTCGAGACCTTGCTGGCCATGGGGAGAAGAGATCCCAGTAAGCCCTAGCAAAATTCTTCCCCAAAAACCTCCAGGTGGAAAAGGATCTCAAGTAGATGGAGAATGGATCAGGATCTTACGAAGGTATGATCTGCTCTGAATCTGTGAAATTTTTTCTCCTCAATTTTTGTTGAAAAACTCCTCCCAGATCTGTAGTGTAACTTGTGCGTTAGAAAAGAAGTTGGTTGAGAATCATGTCCTCTTCTCAGTTGTTGATTCCTGTGTTGAAAAAATTGATTCCAATTCAGTTGCAGTTCATGATTATATACAACACGAAAAAGCATGGAAAAAAACAAGCCTGTAACTCAAGAATGAGGAGACATGCATATATGCTTGTGGCAGCTAGACCAACTATGTCCTCAAAAATGTTTTTCTTGGAATAAAAGGATTATACAACACTAGTAAACCTAATAAATTTGAAAATAGTTGTTTCTAGTTTAAATAATATGATCTACTCTCCAACAATACAAACAGCACTAGGAAAAAGGGTTATCAGTAAGAATAACAATTGCATGGGAAAATTATAACAAATTGCTTAACCATATATAATGCTATGATAAAACAGCTAGAACAAGGCAAACACAGCGATATCGGCATCCACCACAACCCTGATTTTAGTCTACAGCTCTAACTTCTCTTGTGAGTGTTAGTGTAGTACAGTTAGCAGATTATTTCTTATGACTACAAGTGTACTTACTAAGCAGAGCAGCAGCTGCTAAAAATCGCCATGCTGCTGCATAAGAAGCTCGAGTAGGGTAACTGGATGTCGATCAGGCCAGTGGTTGTGTGGGTAATGCCTGCAGTTTGAAGAGGCAAGTATATATGCATCATATACAACACGAAAAATAACAGATTTTCACAAATTCGTAGGAAATGCAAGAGCATTTGAAGAGGCAAGTACATATGCATCATATGGTTCATTCCTCAAAGGCAAAAGTCACGTAATCCTTTGTTGACATATGGCAGAACTTGCAATTTGGTATAAGTATGCTGTAGAAACAAATTGACAATTTAAAATGATCTTTAAAATGTAGGTTTCATCTTACACACCTTTGCATGGGCAACCTCGAAAATTCGAACAATCATCAAGATATTCAGAGCAGATTCTCTTTAGCAATTCTATTGTATCATCTTCATCTGGTCCACAGGTAACAAGATAAGTCAAACTTTTAGTTCTTTGATTGGTTTCAGTCACACTTTTACAATCTTGAATCTATTTGTCTGAATCTGTTTCTTAATCAGTAAACAATACAACATGTTTTGCTTTTATTCAGGTTGAATTCTTTGAAGATCAACATCATGTAGAGTGTACACAGGTATATGCACTATAAACACAAAAGGAAAACTTTCAATTTGCACGTACAGTCTACACAGGTGGTTTGCACTTAAAATAGTGAACACATAGGTAGTATTGAAGAAATTTTCATATGATCATATGGACTACACTATAGTTGACTTAACTTCTATTCCTGTAGCTGACATTTTGAATGACAAATGTTTGTCCTTTCTACAGGTTTTTCCGCCCTGTCACTTAGACCTACAGCCTGCAAGCATAGATACCCAAGAAAATGCAGTGAGTGTAGAACCTACAATTCTGAAGAAATGAAAGTAGTATATATCTCATTGTATATATCTGATATTAACATGAAAAATGCAGCTGAACCTATCACAAGGCAGTGGCATGACATACTCTCAAATGATGCAGACCATTGAATCAATGCAATTTTCTCAGGTTAATGCACAAACAAAAAGTTCTATATGTTCTGCCATTATTGAAAAAATAATGCAAAAATTGATTGAACTGATGTTTTCATATTTTCAGCAAGGTGAAGGTAGTTTCATGGATTTGCTTACTGGACCAATGGGTAATGAGGTAATAAAATGTTGATCAATTTTGACAAGACCTACAAAAACATTTCATGTTTAACATGTATTATATTTCTTTAATTGTCCTTTACTGTGAGATTCCAGAATCAAATGTTCATGATAACTGGCAGAAGTGAATATGTTCATAACAGTGATGAAGATTATGCTCATGAAGGTCATGCCTGCAGTTTGAATGACACATGAATGATAAATTGTCAACCAGATGAGTATTCAGATGCTCAAGGGGATAGTGCATACAAATACAATGATACATGGTTAATCCCCCGCAGTCAGGTCAGAACTCGGACAACAGTGATGGTGCGGAACAAGAATGCTCTCAGCCTGACATTCCTGATAATCGAGAGGAACCGAATGTTGCTAGCATAGTTGATTTAGAAGGAGAAGAAAGTGATGGTGAAGTAAGGTCAGTGGGAGAAGATGTTGTACAAGAATTGTCCCACGAAGATATCGAAATATTTCTTGAGAATGAAAGTCTAAAGGCCGCTCAAACATGCAGTCAGGAAGTGCGTAGCCACCATGTACGACATATTGATCAGATTTTTGATACACATGAGGCTACTTTTGAGTTCTACAACACTTAGGTATAAAGCAACTAGGTATACTTTCAAATGCAACCGCTCTGGGAAAGTTTTGGATGAAGAAACTAAAGCAGAAAGGAAGAGAAAAAGAGATCTGAAGAGGCAAGAAACTAGAAGGAAGAAAATGCAAGACAAAGGAGAGACTGAACCTTTGAAGCCTTCACCACCGCCAGACGTTCCACCTAAAGATAAACCTAAAAAAGAGAAAAAGAAACAATGTAGAAATTACAGGTTGTCTTGCTGAAATGATTGTGACTCTCAAAGGAGATAAATGGGTGATAACTAGTCTGAATATGGAACACAACCATGAGTTGAGCCCGCCCGAAGAATCTAGATTTTTGAGGTCACATAAACACATGACAAATGAAGAGAAGCTTTTCATAAGGACATTTAATTCAGTGAAGCTTCCGACTAGAAAAATCATGGCAATACTAACTTACTTGAGAGGTGGTTGTTCCAGGGCTGTTCCATATACCACAAAATTTGTGAGCAACTTAAGAACTGCAATGAGAAAAGAGAGTAGGCTTAATGACATGATGCAATCTCTTGAATATTTTAAGAAGAAACAATCTGATGATCCAAGGTTCTACTATGATTTCAAAGTGGACAAGAAAACAAATACAGTGGAGAACATTTTCTGGTGTGATGCTACATCTAGAAGAATGTATGAGCTATATGGTGATTGTATCAGTTTTGACACCACATTCAAGACCAACAGATACAACATGCTGTTTGCCCCTTTTGTTGGAGTAACGGGACATGGCGACAACTGCCTTTTCGGTTGTGCCATCCTTCAGAATGAAAGTGCAGAGACATTTGAGTGGTTATTCATAACTTTCTTGAAATGCATGGGAGGAAAGTCTCCAAAGACAATTATAACAGATCAAGATGCAGCTATGGCAAAAGCAATTCATGCGGTTTTCATACACACTGTACACAGAAATTGCCTTTTCCATGTTGTAAAGAAAGCTGAAGAGAAGCATCAAGAAGTTTTGGAAAAATACCTAATTTACACAATGAATTCAAAGACACTATCCATTTCTCATTGACAGTGGCAGAGTTTGAAGCATCATGGCAAGAAATGATACAGAAATATGAAGTCTGCAATCTTAAGTACTTGAAAACAATGTGGGAGAATAGAAAGAAGTTTGTACCTGTATTCTTCAAGAATGACTTCTTCCCGTTCATTCACAGTACAACAAGGAGCGAAGGCACCAATGCTATTTTCAAAGATAATGTTGGATCAACATACAGTGTCAGCAGCTTTCTGACTGAGTATGATAAGATAGCAGAAAATATTGAACAAAATGAGATACATGAAGATTCCATCACAAGGACAACAACACATACATATTGGTGTGGAAATGATATGGAAGTGCATGCCGGAAAGATATACAATAGGAAGATATTTTATAGGTTTCAGAAGCAGCTGAAATTTACTTCCTATCTACATGTACAAGAGGTTGAGACAAACAAGAAATATGAAGTGTACAAATCTGGCCTGGCTGCAACAAGAGATTACAGGACAAGAAAATACCTAGTTATTGTTGATTTATCAAGTGAAGATTTCAGATGCATTTGTTCCAAGTTCAACAAGGATGGAATTTTATGCTCTCATGTTCTTAAAGTTCTTATCCATCTAAACTTCGTACAAATTCCAGAAAAATATTTTATTGCTAGATGAAAGCCAAGAGAGAAGAAAGATATAAGAGATTTGAGGTACAATGTACCTTTGGAGATGACAGGAGATTGCAGCCAACTGAGATTTAATGTACTATCCAAGGTTTGCATCAATGTAGCATCTGATGGCTCAAAAAGTAATGAGAAATACCTGTTTGTCACACAAGAAGTCAAGAAGATTGCAGAGAAATTAGATGCAATGACATTGGCTGAGGACAAAGCAAAAGAAGTAGATCCCAAAGATAAAACTAATGAGCAAGTTGGTGATCTTCACTACAAGAAAAGTTCTGATAGACAACGTCCCAAAATCGTCCGCTAAGGGCCATTTTTCGTCGCCTATGGGCCTAACCCGACGATATGGGTTCTGTTGTCGAAACTGCGTCAGGCAAAGTCCTACGACGTTTTTTTCGGTCCGTCGCGCTTGGGCGCCCTTCCGCCACGGAAAGTCGGACCGTTGCAGAAGTGTTTCCGGGAGCCCGTTGACTGCTGACGTCATGCAAACTGACACGTGGCATACGCCGTTAATTGGCAGTTAACAGAGTTAACCGGCTGAAACCCCGTGGTAGATGGTAGGCCCACACGAGGCCTGCCACGTCTTAAGTGGGCCGGCCCATTAAGTTTGCGGGCCGGGCCAGCTGACTTAGTTTGACCGGTCAACTATATAGCTGGGCTGGTCCATTAGTTACGTGGGCCGGGCATAACCTCTAAGGTTGACTGGTCAAAACTTTAATGGGCCGGCCCACTAAGCATGTGGGCCAGGCCGAATGCACTCGTTTGACCGGTCAACAGGCAAAAGGGCCGGCCCACAAGACATGTGGGACCCACTTTCCTGTTATCGGGCCGACCCATTTAACAAGTGGGGTCCACCTTAAAGCAAGTGGGCTGGCCCAAGAAGTTATTGGGCTGGCCCAATTAGCCTGTGGGTCCCACTTTCCTGCTATCGGGCCGGCCCATTTAGTACGTGGGGTCCACAATAGATCAAATGGGCTAGCCCAACAAGAAAGTGGGTCGGGCCAAAAACACAGGTGGGTCCCACTTTCCTGTTAAAGGGCCGGCCCATTTAGTATGTGGGGCCACCATATAGCAAGTGGGCCGGCCAAACAAGATAGTGGGCCGGGCCAAAACACAGGTGGGTCCCACTTTCCTGTTAAAGTGCCGGCCTATTTAGTATGTGGGTCCACCATATAGCCAGTGGGTTGGCCCAACAAGAAAGTGGGCCGGGCCAAAAACACAGGTGGGTCCCACATTCCTGTTAAAGGGCCGGCCCATTTAGTATGTGGGGTCCACCATATAGCAAGTGGGCCGGCCCAACAAGATAGTGGGCCGGGCTACAAACATAGGTGGTCCCACTTCCCTGTTAAAAGGCCGACCCATTTAGTATGTGGGGTCCACCATATACCAAGTGGGCCGGCCCAACAAGATAGTGGGTCGGGCCAAAAACACAGGTGGGCCCCACTTCCCTGTTAAAGGGCCGACCCATTTAGTAAGTGAGCCGGCCCAAAATGAAAGTGGGTCCCACACTACTGTAAATGGGCCGGCCCAATCTGTTGTAGGGCCCTGGTTGTTTGACTAGTCAACTTGCATTATATTTCATGAGCCTAAAATATGATATCAATGATACACACAATTACATACACAGATAAAATAACTAGGAAAATTACAAGGCAATTAATGTGCCCAAATAAAAAAATTACATAGAATCATTGAGGACTTCTATTAGCATCATCAATAACACGTTGACATTTGGCAATCGCCTTGATTGAATCTTGTGTACTCTTGGTCAACATATCAGCTACAGATCTTAAAGCAGCAATACCATGTCTTTTATAAAGTACAGCCTTGAGATATTTACTGTTTGATGAAAGGAATGGTCTAGGTTGACGGCTATGAGAGGATGCATCAGAAGAAAGATCAGAACTTTTTGTGGGCCTCTCTTCTGATGAAGATTGCTTCATCACAACTGCATTCTGATAATAATGCAAAAAGAGTTAAACGATGAACTATGCAAACATGTATTAAGAACTGTCGATATGAGATAGTCACAAGTACTAAGCACAGACTTACATTATATCGTTGCATAGGCTCACCCCGGAACCTTTTTTGCGCTCTATCTTCTACTAAGGACTTCTTCATTACAACTGCATTCTAGTAATATTGCAAACATAGTTACAACAGTGAACTATTCAAACATTTATTATGCAATGTAGATATACGATAATAACAAGTTGCATAAATAAGACAATGTATGGAACTTGTACTAAACAGACTTACATCATAATGTTGCACAGGGTCGCTTTGGCGACTATCTTCTAATGATGACTGCTTCACTAAAACTGCATTCTGGTAATATTGCAAACATAGTTACAACAATTAACTATTCAAACATGTATTACGCAATGTAGAGATCAGATAACAGCATGTAGCAGAAATAAGCACAAGAGAAGATAAGATGCATGTACTAAGCACATACTGGCTCGCTGCAGGTCCTTTTCTTGCGTGCACTAGTCGTGGTCGACATGCCTATCATTTTAGGTTCAGCCATCAAGTGAAATGCTAATCATCCTGCTCCATTGTCCTTAATCTGTGTTTAGATATCACATTTAAGACGAAGTCAGCTGGTTTCAAATAACAAAAAACTTGAGCTGCCAAATGAATAAGCCAATATTTACCAGATATCAGATTAAAACCAACTAGATGTTGCTTTGCATAAGATACAAATTTCAGACATTCAGATTTAGAGTAGGGTAATGCCAAGGTTTTCCACATAAAGTAAACTGGCATTAAGAATGACCAAATGTCAGGTTCAAATCACCTTCGCAGTTGCTCCAAGACAAGCATATGAAATAGGCAGAAACATAGTAAAGCATGGATGGCATTGCTATGGCAGGGTTCCAAGTGTTAATCTCTTGCATAAGGAACAATGCATATAGGTTATAGATAATAACGGAAGTAAACTGCCAAAATTACCAACCAAGAACTCAGATTCCAACCTTCCCTAGCGTCCCCGCTGTTAATGTTGGATATTCTAATAAGTGGTTCGCATGATCAATCCCTAGGAAAAATAACATTGACAAGTTAGTCTACGATAATACAAAGACCAGACATGCACGCAGCAATAACTATACAAGCTGTGCGACAGGAGCATTCATGGAAAAAAATAGCTATAAGCTAAAGACGAGGTATAAGAGCAAGCAGATTGGAAATGCACATAGCATGATTATAAAAGTAGTGTGAGAATAGTAGGCACGAGAAAACAGCTAGCGGCTAACGGTGAGCTAATGACGTGGTATAAGAACAACTAGATTGGAAATGCCCATAGCATGACTATAAAAGGAATAGCATGCAGTACAAAACCAGTTGGCAGCAAATGAATGGGTATAAGGCTATAAATATGTGGATGCACATAGGTATCAGTAGAATGAACAGGATGGTAGCGACCGGATAATGCTTTTGTATTGTACAATATTTAAACGAACTTCATGCGAAGTAACACATCAAGAAAGTTAATGGCATATGAGATTTGCCAATAACTACACAAAACATGGCTAAAGAAACACCGCGATCTAACGGGCCAGTGTACTAACCAAGCTGCGGCGGGGTGGACGGGGGCGACAACTTGCATTCCAGCGGCGGCGAACGCGGGAGACGATGAGTCGACCCTGTTTCAGTAGAAGCGGGCGTTAGTGAAGCAGATCTAGTTGGCTGGCAAGGGATTCGGTGAAGTTGATACAGCCACTGCGCCGAGGTAGTCGGTGGAATAGATCGGCTTCTGTGGAGGGGGGGCGCGGTGAAGTAGACCCGGTTCCGTTGGAGAGGATCCGGTGCGTCGACAGGAAAGGCGTTGATTGCTATGCTGTGGATGAGGTCGGCGGTGAAGCAGATCCGTCGGTGGCGAGGTCGGCGGTGAAGCAGATCCGTCGGTGGCGAGGGCGGCGGGGGAGCGGATCACGTGGGTGGACAGCCAACACGATCAAGGCTACGCTGTGGAGGAGTATGCCGGCGGCAAAGCAGATCTACAGTAGTACTGTAGAGAGTCAGAGCTTTGGCGTGTGAGAGTATTTTTGAGCTAATGGGGCGAATGGTTGGTGGGTAGGTGTGGGCCTGTGGGGAGGGTTCGGGATCTAGGCAAGATATTTCATTGTTACCGAATGAGCCCTCCATGGTCGGTGGGTTGTAGCTTCCGGACCAGGGTTAAAAGGGTAAAACTGGTCACGGGATTTTCAAATGGATGCGGCGGGATGATTTGGCGCGCGGCCGAAATTTTCAGTTTCAAGCTACGAGCAGAACGACAAAAATAATGTTCTTCCCCAGGGAGCTCTCATTTCTTCCTCTTCTCTTTCTCTCTCGAGTCTCTCCCACTCCCCCGGCTCCTCTCCCCCTTCTCTTCGGCGGCCTCGCCGGCCGGAGACGAGGATATCGTATACCCTCCAAACTAAATTAATTGATTCAACTTTCCTTAGACGTGTATATATCTAGAGTAAAAACATCTGTGGATACATCCATATTTAGATAAGCAAAGTTGAGTCAGCTAATTTGGATCCGAGGGAGTTAGTGTTGTTGTAAGCTTAGATCCAGTGTTTCCCATGAGCAGAATGGCGCAATGGAGTCAGGGATCTCGTCATCGGCTTCAGATCTGGCCTATGGTGAATCTGGCGAATCAGATTTGGCGGATCTTGCCGGCCAAACCCCGATCTGGTGCCATCAAGGTGATGGCGCTAACGGTGAGGCTTGCTTTGGTCAGTGCTTCAGATCTGGCCAATGGGGAAGTCAAGCTGCTAACGTTCACAAGCTCGGGGCATACGACGACGTCATTCGTCTTGCCCGTGAACATCTTGGCCTTTCAGCGGCCCTTCTTCTCCTTCGTCCTGGCGACTACCGGCGACACCGTCCCAAGTGGTGCGTCCCCGACGACGGAGTTGCTGGAAAGGATGCGGAGCAGAGATCTGATGTGCGGTCCAGAAGGACTCGATTGATTTTTATCTATATGTTTTGGGGTCCTTTTTGTAAAGTTGCAGGTCCTATTAGTTATTGTCTAGTTCTTTTTGACCTCTATGTAATTTTTTGGACTAGTTTCCATTTGCACCGATAAACTTGAATTTTGACAAGTTCACGGGAAAAAATTCCTTTCCACATATGGCCTATCATGTATGAACATTCTTGAGATTTAAACTATATGTAATGGCCAGCACTTGCGCAAGGGGCTCGTCTAGTGCGCACTAGTTTCCATTAGCACCGATAAATTTGAATCTTGACAAGTTCTTGGAAGAAAAAATTGATTCACATATAGCCTATCATGTATGAACATTATTGGGATTCAAACTATACATAGATGGCCAACACGTGTGCAAGGGGTTCTTCTAATGTGCACTAGTTTCCATTAGCACTGATAAATTTGAATCTTTACAAGTTCTCGGAAAAAATTTGCTTCACACATATGCCCTATCATGTATGAACATTATTGGGATTCATATTATATATAGATGGCCAACACTTGTGCAAGGGGGTCCTCTAATTCTTGGGGATTTCAATCTCTCTCTCTCTCTCGATCTATCGTTGCACTACAAGAAAAGTTGCCATGGCCGACGAAGTTGAAGTCGCACCGTGGTTGCTGGTGTACCATGGCCGACGATTTTTGGTCTCTCCGTTGTGCATGTCAAAACGTTTTTTTCTCGTTTTTGAGGCCACCTAGCCCGACGAAAACGGCCAAAACGTCGCGTATGGTGTCCCGGGACGTGGTGCATCTCAAATTCTCGGGTTCGCCGGCCGAGTCAACGCAAATCCGCACCGCCGAGGGATGTAGGGCCCAGATGGCAGCCTCTCTGGCATTGTTTTTTTTCTCGATCGCGCCATCTCGTTCAACGCTCTCCGATCGTGCCGTTTACGATGCAGGATCATGGGTCCCGCATGTCATCCTCTATGAACCAAAATTCTTGCTATTCTTGGATTTTTTTTGACCCCCTGATTTCTGGCTACTTCCTTTTTCTTTTGATCTCTTGCCGCCTTGGAAACGTTGAGACCGCTGCTGCTAATTGGGACCCGCTTGTCATCCTCTATGAGCAATCAACTTTCTTTTCTTGGAGTTTTTTTTGGCACCTCAAATTTGGTCACTTGCCTTTTTCTTTCGATCCCCTGCCGCCTCTCAAACGGTGATACTGCTGCTGCTAAATGGGACCCGCATGTCATCCTCTATGTACTATAAAACTTTCTTTTCTTGGATTTTTTTTGGGCACCTCATATTTGTTCACTTACCTTTTTCTTTTGATCCCCTGCCGCCTCTCAAACGGTGATACCGCTGCTGCTAAATGGGACCCACATGTCATCCTCTATGTACTATAAAACTTTCTTTTCTTGGATTTTTTTGGCACCTCATATTTGGTCACTTGCCTTTTTCAAAACGGGTGAAAAAAATACAATAAAATAAACTTTTATAGCACATAGAGGATGACATGCGGGTCCCATGAGCCAGCACGTTCCTCAACGTTTCAAACGTGGCATGAGAACGAAAGAAAAAGGCAAGTGACCAAATATGAGGAGCCAAAAATAATTCAAAAAAAAGTTTTATAGTACATAGAGGATGACATGCGGGTCCCATGATCATGCAGGTTCCTCAACGTTTCAAACGTGGCATGAGATCGAAAGAAAAAGGCAAGTGACCAAATATCAGGAGCCAAAAATAATTCAAGAAAAGAAACTTGATTGTACATAGAGGATGACATTCGGGTCCCATTTAGCAGCAGCGGTATCACCGTTTGAGAGGCTGCACGGGATCGAAAGAAAAAGGCAAGTGACCAAATATCAGGAGCCAAAAATAATCCAAGAAAAGAAATTTTATTGTACATAGAGGATGACATGCGGGTCCCATTTTGCAGCAGCGGTCTCAACATTTCCAAGGCGGCACAGGACCAAAAGAAAAATGAAGTAGCCAGAAATCGGGGGGTGAAAAAAATCCAAGAAGAAAGATTTTAATTGGGCTGCATCTGGACATCTGGGCCTTCGAACTATCCTGCTTGGCCTTTTGACTCGTACAATTTCAGCCCACTCCAAAACAGGAAAGTTCGGATTTTTTTTTAAAAAAAAGGAAAGTCCTATGCTTCGCAAAAACAAAAAAAACAAGGAGATTCAACAGTTCACGAAGTACCAATCCGCAAATATTACATCCCTCAGAAACAGGAAAGTCCTGCATACCACTGCATGTTGTAGTATGCCAGTCATTGATATAACATTCACGAAGTACCAATCCGCAAATATTACATCCCTCAGAGTAGTACAACAGAACATAGCAGGACCATAACTCATTCATTTATTATTACAAGCAACATCTACATATCATCTCGGAGCTCCTCTTGGGTCCTAAGAGGGATACTCCTGGGTTCGAGGCGAACCCAACTTAACTTACAATATAGGAGTCTTACTAAGCTGTACATTTTATTCTCCTCGAGAAGTTAAGTACTAAGAGTTCGTACTGCTCGGGTACTACTACTACTCGGTCGGTCTAAGCTTGCTTTCCTCCGGAACCCTCCCCGGTTCCGTAGACTATGAGGTAGTCTACACCTTCGACACCTCCAGAGAGGTCTGGTTATTCATAGCCGATGACTTCGGCTCCTTTAGGGTTGTCGTTGTCCTCCTCCAGATGGTTCAGACAATCTAAGCAGGGGATTTAAGAGTGGTATGAGTACGAGCGTACTCAACAAGTTCATTATAGAAAAGAGGTGTTTAATGCACTAGCTACGATATTAGACCAGAAAGTCTAATACCAATACAGGTTTTGATAAACATTTCTCCAAAAGGTTGCTTTTATTCAGAAGAACTATGTCCGTCAGCCTTCACCGATTTACTAGAACTTCATGAAGTTCCTTTCCGGCAGCGTTCGCAGTTCCAAATCCCGGAACAGGGAGTGACAGGTCACGATTCATTATACTCTGCAGAGGTGTGTTGCTTTACCCATAAGAGATCTTAACCTTGGTGCCAATCGGGCAGCTTTCCCGTCCACACTTCCTTCGGTGTGAGGCCTAGTATAAGGTCATAGCCAATCATTATCCTCCGTTACCTCGCACACCCACCCTTTGTTGCAAACCCCAACCCTGGGTCCTCGCCGGTCCTCTTACACCAATTAAGGATGGACCCCGACCACGACAACAGTTCTGGGCTCTAACCATAAACTCCTTCGTCGGTAGCTGCAACCCATCATAGACCGCAATACTGTGGGGAAATTTTGGCTTCCCCAGCCTACCGCTTGCTCCTCGGGTGACAAGTGTCTACGGACAATGCCGTGGGGAACTTTTGGCTTCCCAGCGTACCGCTTGCCCCCGACAGATTACAAGTGTCTACGGTAAAGCGCGTCCGTTGATGTACAAGAGGTGGAAATACGATTGACTATTCCGTCCCACTCCTTGCAATGGAACCTCCACCATATCAACACAATCCATGGTTCCATTGCCCACCACTTAGTCATATTCATAGTTATGAAAATAGTGGTTTGCTTTTTATGCAATAGTGATAAACATAGTACTTTGCAAGTAATTTGGTAAAAATACTCGAATGACATGAGCAAGTGATGAACTTGCCTGAACACTGCAAAGTGTTGCAGTTGGATGGTGTGGACTGACCCTTGTCCTCTGTTGCTGAAAAATAGCATCGTTGTCCGATAAGGGCAATGGTTAAAGAAGCAATTATGCATGATTCCATTTTTAGGGTTGTTTCCCCCCTTCCGGTGTTTTATCATTTCATGTGAGAGGTTAATACTAAGAATGATTTAGGGATACTCTGTTTAGGGTAAAATACAACCTTGAAATGTTGTCAAGGTGTTTTTAAAGTCCAAAAGAATTTATGGACTTATTTTCAATATTGAAAATATAAGGTGTGATTTAAATGATTATTTAAATCATCAAATTTGGTCTTAATCTTGTTTGTCTTCAAAAATTCCATTTCATATTTTATTATGGTAGAGAATTTAACCTGAGTAGTTTTCATATTTTTAATTATTTTTTAGAGCTATTAATCATTTTCTATGCATTTTCAAAGTTTCTGTTTTATTTGGATTTGTGAAAAGTCCAAATTGCCCCTGGGCCCACTTGTCAGGGTGGCCCAGTGGTTAACCCTAACCCGCCTGATCCAACCGACCGGCGCGGTCGCTTCCCTCTCCTCTCTCGCGTTGCCGCTTCGCCGAACCCTAACCCCTCGCTCTCGCGACTCCCGCGTCGCCGCCGTCTTCGCCGAATTGTTCCGGCCAACTCCGGTCGTCGCCGCCGGTGAGATGTGGCGCATCTGAACTGCCGTTCAACGGCGCTTCAGATCCACCGCGTTGATCTGTGCTGCACCGTCTGCTCATCTCGCCCCTTCACCTTTGTTCGCCTGGCGTGGTGTGCCATGGCGATCTCGTCGCCGCCGACGCTCCAGGCGTCGTGGCATCGCCGTGCCCTGCTGTGGTGGTGCTGGTGCTACGGCGCTGCCGTGGCCTGGCCTGGCGCCGCCGTGCCCCCAGCGTGTGCCGCCGTGGCCGCCATGGCCACGCTTCTTCGCTCCGCCTCACCTGTGAGTACTCCATCGCCTCCTTCTCTCTCTCTCTGCTCTACTCTCTTCCTTCCTTCTCTTCTTCGTCTTGCTCAGCCACTGGCATGCTTCTCCATGTGGAGATGCCTGCCGTGCTGATGCGCCGCTGTTGCGCCTTGCTAGCTTGCGCATATGCTGCTGTGCTGTGTTGCTGTGTTGTTGCTGCGCTCCACTGGCCTTGGCCATTGCTTCCGTGGCCATGCATGTGCTTGTGATGCTACCTTGTGCAGCCCTGCCTTGCTACTGCCATGGTTACTACTGATGTACTGCCCTGCCATGCTATACATGATTCTGTGCAAGATTTCCTAGGCCATGTGCTTGCTTATGCTTGCATTTCTTGCTTAATTCAATCCCTGTGACTTTGTCCTTGATGCTACTACTGCTAGATCATCAAGTGTATTCAATTATTTGCCCTGGCTTGATTACTGTGTGTATTCCTTGCAAATTTGCAAGTGCCAGTGCCCTGGTGAGTGGTGTGTAAGGCTGTGAATCTTGGAAATGCTCAATTGTGAGCATTGTTGTTGTCTTAACATCACTATCCAGTGATGAGTGCTGTGTAACTTGATCCAGTGGTACATCATGCCTTTGATGTGCTTCTGGATACAATTATAAAGTCACTAATTTTGTATTTGTTTATTCAGTTATGGCTTGGGTGTTTTTCTTCAGTAGCTGGCTAATTACTGATGCTATGCTTGGTTATAGCAATCTGTAGCAAGAGCTAGCAAGCTCTGATGATCATATGATCATCAGTTGCTTGATGATTAACTGCTGTGCTTCTGTCTGTGCCTATCTGGTGCTCACTCTGTGTTGTGTGTGCATCACACAGGCTTGGCCTGGTGTGTGATGGTGCTTGCTCAAGCATCAGTTGATGCTTGCAATGATCCATTGGATCATCTGCAAGGCTCTGGTGCATCAGTTGCTTGTGTATTTCATTTATCTGTTTATCTTGCTTTATTAAATGGATGAATGATGTGAACTGCTTGCAGTAATGATCATTTCAATGAATTTGGTAAGGCTAGATGGATGCCAACCACTGGTTGGGTACCCTAGCCCACTACTGAACCCTATTGGGTGATGATGTGGTGGCTTAAGGTGTTGGCTGTGGGTTGAGGTGGCCCTGGCAGCTCTTTGATGCTGTCATGGGTAGATCCCCCTCTCTGTGGCTTGCTGTGGCTTTGTGGATGCATCTCTGGCAATTCCTTGTTGGATTTCCAGTGAGCTTTACTGTTGACAAACAAAAATAGGCACAGGTTTCCTATCTGTCTGATGGTATTACTAGCTATAGGTGCTAGGTGAATTGGGCTAGGCTAGCTGTGAATCCATCCATTTCTGGATTTCCTTAGTTGTGCCACTGATTTGACATAACTAGTGTTCCCCTTGGATGATTTCCTATTGGCCTCACCCTTATTTGCTTGCACCAAATGGCTTTGTAGCCAGATGATGACACAAACAGGGTTTCTACCCTTTTTGCTTCTGTGACATATGCACATGCTTAATTATGAGCAAAACCATGGTTTGCTCATGCTTATCTGGTATACCTCACTCCAGCTCCTAGAAATGGGTGTTGGTGTAGAGGATTGCTTCTGTTTGATGCTTGGTTTGCTTGCCCTGCTCCTCCTTGCAAGCTTGTGGTGCTTGCTTAAGTTCTGTGACTGTTCGAGCAGGTTGAACAAAAGTGGTTGTTCTTCCTGTTCTTGTGTTCTTGTGTTCTTGGTGAACTTACCCAGAGGCTTGTGTCGATGGAATGGTTAGGGTTTACTGTGGAGAGATTTTATCTATCTGGCCCCTTTCCTCTCTGGTCGACAGCACTGCCTGGCACTACTTGGTGACTCTCCCTGTGTGTGAGGTGTGCTGTTGTGCATGCACACTAGCTTGACTTGCTGTTGGGCATGCACACTAGCTGTGTGAGCAGCTGGTGTGTGTGTGTGTACCTGGTGCTTGGGACTTGGGCTGTGAGAGGATCATCTCGGCAGAGCTATGATATTATCCACCATTTTCACTTCTTTCTAATCTGCCAAGTGGCTTTTCCACTTGGCATAACTTGTTTCTTTTCTTTGTGTGTATACAGGGACTTGGAGATGATCAAGATGAAGTGCAAGATCATCTTGATCCAAGATTTCATGAAGATCAACTTGTAGTTTAGGATAGATCATTTCATTGTAATTTTCTTTCTTTTTCTTTTTCCATTTTGCCAAATCTTGTAATGTGTTGTAATATTCTATATTTCAATTCTGAATATTGTAAAGACAATGTATCTTGTGTGATTATCAATAAAGCTCCAATTTTCTCTAATGAGCTTTACTTAATATTTGTCTTGTTCCTATTCTTTATTATTTATAATTTGTTTAAAGAATTACCTCAATATTGAATAATGAGATATTCATATGGTGTTTGAATTTGAAATTCAAATGCAACTTGTGTTTGATTTCAATCATGCAACTTAAGTTGTAATGCACTATCTCTTCTCTCTTCTCAAAACCCTAAGTTAGTTAGGTGAGAAGCAAGTTTGTCGCACTCTCGAAACCCTAACCCTGTAAGGTGTCGAGAGAGAAACTTGTCCCCCTTCGATGTAGTTTTGTTTTAAAAGCGCGAAATTTCCCCAGAATTTATGATGCAGTGCACACCCCTTTCTAAAATCTACCCCTCGATCGTCTCTAAACCTGGGACATTACAGCCTTTCCCCCTTAAAGAAAACTTCGTCTCGAAGTTGTGGTTGTAATACCTGAACAGTTCGGGGTAGGTTTTCCTCAGGTCTTCTTCCTTTTCCCAGGTGGCTTCCCTCTCGGGGTGATGTTTCCATTGAATTTTGCAGTACTTAATGGCTCTATTCCTGAGTTGTTTCCAGTTCTCCTCGAGAATCTTAGCTGGCTTCTCGATGTAGGTCAAGTCTGGTTGTAACTCGAGCTCATCATGTGATACTGGCTCGTCTGGGGTCTTTAAACATTTCCTGAGTTGAGACACATGGAATACATTGTGTACTTTAGCTAACCTTCCCGGTAGATCCAATTCAAAGGCTAACCCTCGGTTCTGACTCAGAATCTTGAAAGATCCGATGTATCTAGGGCTCAACTTCCCCTTTACTCCAAATCTCCGAAGACCGTTCATCGGGCTTACCTTAAGGTACACCATGTCTCCGACTTGTGGCTCCCAAGTCCTTCTCTTTTGGTCTGCATAGCTCTTCTGTCGACTTTGAGCTATCTTCAGCCTATCTCTTACAATGTCAATGATCTGTTGCTTTTCCTTGACATAATCAGGATTGAACTCCTTGCTTGATCCTGCCTCATACCAACATATTGGTGATCTACACTTCCTTCTATACAGAGCTTCGAATGGTGCCATCTTGATGCTGCTTTGATAGCTATTATTGTAGGAAAACTCTGCTAGTGGTAAGTGCTCATCCCATGATCCTCCGAAGTATAGGGCACAAGCCCTAAGCATATCTTCCAATATCTGGTTTGTTCTCTCTGTTTGTCCTCCCGTCTGAGGATGATAGGTGGTGCTAAAGTCTAACTTGGATCCTAAAGCTTCATGTAGTTGCTTCCAAAATGCTGATGTGAACACGGATCCTCGATCTGACACGATCTTCTTGGGCACTCCATGTTTACTCACGATCTCTTTGATGTAAAGATCGATGAGTTTCTCTCCTTTATCCTGCTGGTTTACTGCTAAGAAGTGTGCACTCTTCGTCAACCGGTTCACGATTACCCATATCATGTCCTTCTTTTTATTAGTCATGGGTAGTCCGGTGATGAAATCCATCCCTATCTCTTCCCATTTCCATTCTGGGATTGGTAAAGGTTGTAACTTTCCTGCCGGACTTTGATGTTCAGCTTTCACTCTTTGGCAGGTATGGCATTCCGCCACGTATTGTGCTATCTCTCTCTTCATGTTATTCCACCAGAATAATTCCTTGAGATCCATGTACATCTTTGTACTTCTCGGATGTATAGAGTATGGTGTTTGATGTGCTTCCCGGAGTATAACTTCCTTGATCTCATCAATATCCGGAACGCAAATCCTTTTCTGGAACCATAATGATCCTGACTCTCCTCGGTGAAATTCTGATGGTCTTCCCTCATCTATCCTTCTCATCTCCTCCACGATGAATGGATCGTCCAGTTGACCCATGATTATCTCATTCTTTAAGTTAACACTTAGTTCATCGGCTACTTGTAAAGCCGATAGTCCTTCATGAGCTTCTTTCTCCCAAAGTTGTACCTGGGCTTGGCTTATTTCCTTCCTCAACTCCGGTGATAACTCTTGTTCCACTCCTCCAGTGCTCTTTCTACTCAAGGCATCTGCTACAACATTAGCCTTTCCTGGAGTATAATTGATGGTCAAATCATAATCCTTGATTAGTTCAAGCCATCTTTTCTGCCTCATATTGAGTTCCTTCTGAGTGAAGAAGTACTTGAGACTCTTATGATCCGTATAGATCTCACACTTGGCTCCATAGAGAAAATGTCTCCAAGTTTTCAGTGCAAATACTACTGCTGCTAACTCTAAATCATGTGTTGGATAGTTCACTTCATGAGGTCTGAGTTGCCTCGATCCATAAGTTATTACTTTCCGATCTTGCATGAGTACGCAACCCAATCCATGTTTGGATGCGTCATAGTACACGGTGTAATCCTTGCCAACTTCCGGGACTGCTAACACCAGTGCTGTGGTGAGTTTCTCTTTCAGAGTTTGAAAACTCTTTTCACAATCATCAGACCACACGAACGGTGTGTTCTTCCTTAACAGCTTGGTCATCGGTCCTGCTATCTTGGAGAATCCTTCAATGAATCTCTGATAGTATCCTGCCATTCCTAAGAATCCTCGGATTTCCTTGACAGTCTTGGGTGCTTCCCAATCTAAAACTGTTGCTACCTTGCTCGGGTTAACAGCTATTCCATCCTTGCTAATAACATGACCAAGAAATTCTACTTGATCTAGCCAAAACTCACACTTGCTGAATTTGGCATAGAGTTGATGTTCTCTTAGTGTTTGCAACACTATCCTCAGATGTTCAGCATGCTCAGTTTTATCTTTGGAATATATCAAGATATCATCGATGAATACGATGACAAATTTGTCTAGACATGGCATGAAGATCTTATTCATAAGATTCATGAAGATTGCTGGGGCATTGGTTAATCCAAAAGGTACTACTAGGTATTGATGTCTACTTCCCCCTCCTTTTCCTGTAGACAGTGTTGGGCCTCCAAGAGCAGAGGTTTGTAGAACAGCAGCAAGTTTTCCCTTAAGTGGATCACCCAAGGTTTATCGAACTCAGGGAGGAAGAGGTCAAAGATATCCCTCTCATGCAACCCTGCAACCACAAAGCAAGAAGTCTCTTGTGTCCCCAACACACCTAATAGGTGCACTAGTTCGGCGAAGAGATAGTGAAATACAGGTGTTATGAATATATATGAGCAGTAGCAACGGTGCCAGAAAATAGCTTGCTGGCGTGTAGTTGATGGTGGTAGTATTGCAGCAGTAGTAACACAGTGAAACAGTAAACAAGTAGTAGTAACGCAGCAGTATTTAGGAACAAGGCCTAGGGATTAGACTTTCACTAGTGGACACTCTCAACATTGATCACATAACAGAATAGATAAATGCATACTCTACACTCTTGTTGGATGATGAACACATTGCGTAGGATTACACGAACCCTCAATACCGGAGTTAACAAGCTCCACAATTCAATGTTCATATTTAAGTAACCTTAGAGTGTAAGATAGATCAATACGACTAAACCAAGTACTAACGTAGCATGCACACTGTCACCTTCATGCTAAGAAAGGGGGCATAGAACACATCGATACTATCATAGCAATAGTTAACTTCGCAATCTACAAGAGATCATGATCATAGCATAAACCAAGTACTAACACGGATGCACACACTGTCACCATTACACCGTGTAGGAGGAATAAAACTACTTTAATAACATTGCTAGAGTAGCACATAGATAAATTGTGATACAAAATACATTGCAATCATAAAGAGATATAATTAAGCACCTCACTATGCCATTCATCAGTGAATAAGTATTCTGTGAAATATAGCCTAAGAGACCCACACGGTGCACACACTGTCACCTTTACACACGTGGGACAAGGAGTCTCCGGAGATCACATAAGTAAAATTCACTTGACTAGCATAACGACATCTAGATTACAAGCATCATCATATGAATCTCAATCATGTAAAGCAGCTCATGAGATTATTGTATTGAAGTACATAGGAGAGAGATGAACCACATAGCTACCGGTACAGCCCTGAGCCTCGATGGAGAACTACTCCCTCCTCATGGGAGCAGCAGCGGTGATGAAGATGGCGGTGGAGATGGCAGCGGTGTCGATGGAGAAGCCTTCCGGGGGCACTTCACCGTTCCGGCGGCGTGCCGGAACAGAGACTCCTGTCCCCCAAATCTTGGCTTCACGATGGCGGCGGCTCTGGAAGGTTTCTCGTACCGTGGCTTTTCCCTCTCGAGGTTTTAGGTCGAGAACCCTTAAATAGGCGAAGAGGCGGCGTCAGAAGGTCGAAGGGGCGACGACACTATAGGGTGGCGCGGCCAGGGCCTGGGCCGCGCCGGCCTATGGTCTGGGGGCCCAGTGCCCCCCTCTGGTCCTTCTCGTGTGTTCTGGATGCTTCCGGGCAAAATAGGAACCTGGGCGTTGATTTTGTCCAATTCCGAGAATATTTCTTTACTAGGATTTCTGAAACCAAAAACAGCAGAAAACAGGAACTGGCACTTCGGCATCTTGTTAATAGGTTAGTTCCAGAAAATGCACGAATATGACATAAAGTGTGCATAAAACATGTAGATAACATCAATAATGTGGCATGGAACATAAGAAATTATCGATACGTCGGAGACGTATCAGCATCCCCAAGCTTAGTTCTGCTCGTCCCGAGCAGGTAAAACGATAACAAAGATAATTTCTGAAGTGACATGCCATCATAAACTTGATCATATTGTAAACATATGTAATGAATGCAGCAATCCAAGACAATGATAGATGACATAAGTAAACAAATGAATCATATAGCAAAGACTTTTCATGAATAGTACTTTCAAGACAAGCATCAATAAGTCTTGCATAAGAGTTAACTCATAAAGCAATAATTCATAGTAAAAGCATTGAAGCAACACAAAGGAAGATTAAGTTTCAGCGGTTGCTTTCAACTTGTAACATGTATATCTCATGGATAATTGTCAATGCAAAGTAATATAACAAGTGCAATATGCAAGTATGTAGGAATCAATGCACAGTTCACACAAGTGTTTGCTTCTTGAGGTGGAGAGAAATAGGTGAACTGACTCAACAATAAAAGTAAAAGAATGGTCCTCCATAGAGGAAAAGCATCGATTGCTATATTTGTGCTAGAGCTTTGATTTTGAAAACATGAAACAATTTTGTCAATGGTAGTAATAAAGCATATGTATCATGTAAATTATATCTTACAAGTTGCAAGCCTCATGCATAGTATACTAATAGTGCCCGCACTTTGTCCTAATTAGCTTGGACTACCGGATCATCGCAATACACATGTTTTAACCAAGTGTCACAATGGGGTACCTCTATGCCGCCTGTACAAAGGTCTAAGGAGAAAGCTCGCATCGGATTTCTCGCTATTGATTATTCTCAACTTAGACATCCATACCGGGACAACATAGACAACAGATAATGGACTCCTCTTTTATGCATAAGCATGTAACAACAATTAATAATTTTCTCATATGAGATTGAGGATATTGTCCAAAACTGAAACTTCCACCATGGATCATGGCTTTAGTTAGCGGCCCAATGTTCTTCTCTAACAATATGCATGCTTAACCATAAGGTGGTAGATCTCTCTTACTTCAGACAAGACGAACATGCATAGCAACTCACATGAAATTCAACAAAGAGTAATTGATGGCGTCCCCAGTGAACATGGTTATCGCACAACAAGCAACTTAATAAGAGATAAAGTGCATAAGTACATATTCAATACCACAATAGTTTTTAAGCTATTTGTCCCATGAGCTATATATTGTAAAGGTGAAGAGTGGAAATTTAAAGGTAGCACTCAAGAAATTTACTTTGGAATGGCGGAGAAATACCATGTAGTAGGTAGGTATGGTGGACACAAATGGCATAGTGGTTGGCTCAAGTATTTTGGATGCATGAGAAGTATTCCCTCTCGATACAAGTTTTAGGCTAGCAAGGCTATTTGAAACAAACACAAGGATGAAGCGGTGCAGCAAAACTCACATAAAAGACATATTGAAAACATTATAAGACTCTACACCGTCTTCCTTGTTGTTCAAACTCAATACTAGAAATTATCTAGACCTTAGAGAGACCAATTATGCAAACCAAATTTTAGCATGCTCTATGTATTTCTTCATTAATGGGTGCAAAGTATATGATGCAAAAGCTTAAACATGAGCACAACAATTGCCAAGTATCACATTACCCAAGACGTTATAGCAATTTACTACTTGTATCATTTTCCAATTCCAACCATATAACAATTTAACGAAGAAGAAACTTCGCCATGAATATTAAAAGCTAAGAACACATGTGTTCATACGAACCAGCAGAGCGTGTCTCTCTCCCACACAAGCATTTATTCAAACAAAAACAAAAATAGAAACAAACAAACAGACGCTCCAAGTAAAGCACATAAGATGTGACTGAATAAAAATATAGTTTCAAGAGAAGGAACCTGATAATGTTGTCGATGAAGAAGGGGATGCCTTGGGCATCCCCAAGCTTAGACGCTTGAGTCTTCTTGATATATGCAGGGGTGAACCACCGGGGCATCCCCAAGCTTAGAGCTTTCACTCTTCTTGATCATAGTATATCATCCTCCTCTCTTGACCCTTGAAAACTTCCTTCACACCAAACTTCTCATAAACTTCATTAGAGGGGTTAGTACATAATCAAAAACTCACATGTTCAGAGGTGACACAATCATTCTTAACACTTCTGGACATTGCTCAAAGCTACTGGAAGGTAATGGAACAAAGAAATCCACCCAACACAGCGAAAGAAGCAATGCGAAATAAAAGGCAGAATCTGTCAAAACAGAACAGTCCGTAAAGACGAATTTTTAATAAATACTTCCGTTGCTCAAATCAGAAAACTCAAAACTAATGAAAGTTGCGTACATATCTGAGGAACACGTACGTAAATTGGAATATTTTTCTGATTTTTCTACAGAGAAAACAGCCCAGATTCGTGACAGATAGAAATCTGTTTCTGCGCAGAAATCCAAATCTAGTATCAACCTTCGATTAGAGGCTTCACTTGGCACAACAAAACACAAAACTAAGATAAGGAGAGGTTGCTACAGTAGTAAACAACTTCCAAGACACAAATATAAAACAAAGTACTGTAGCAAAATAACACATGGGTTATCTCCCAAGAAGTTCTTTCTTTATAGCCATTAATATGGGCTCAGCAGTTTTAATGATGCACTCGCAAGAAATAGTAGTTGAAGCAAAAGAGAGCATCAAGAGGCAAATCCAAAACACATTTAAGTCTAACATGCTTCCTATGAAAAGGAATCTTGTAAATAAACAAGTTCAAGAAGCATAATGCAACAAGCATAGAAAGATAAAACAAGTGTAGCTTCAAAAATTTCAGCACATAGAGAGGTGTTTTAGTAGCATGAAAATTTCTACAACCATATTTTCCTCTCTCATAATAACTTTCAGTAGCAACATGAGCAAACTCAACAATGTAACTATCAAGTAAAGCATTCTTATCATGAGTCTCATGCATAAAATTATTACTCTCCACATAAGCATAATCAATTTTATTAGTAATTGCGGGAGCAAATTCAACAAAGTAGCTATCATCAAATATAGGAGACATATTGTAATCATAATCAAATTTACTCTCCATAGTAGGTGGCAACAAAAGACTACTATAATTATAATCATCATAAATAGGAGGCAAAGTATCATCAAAGAAAATTTTCTCCTCAATGCTTGGGGGACTAAAAAGATCATGAAAACCAGCTTCCCCAAGCTTAGAACTTTCTATATCATTATCAACAATGGTGTTCAAAGCGTTCATACTAATATTACTACCAGCATGCAAATAAGATTCCATAGGTTTTTTAATTTTCGCATCAAACAATCCATGTTTTAAATCAGGAAATAGCATAAGAAGCTCATTCTTGTCCATTATGACAAACTAGTGTAAACAAGAAACAAAAAGTTGCAATTGCAGGATCTAAAGGAAATAGCTTCGAGTACTTACAACGGCGGAAAATAGCTTGGCAGCCGAGGTCCGGAGTGTGAGTACCTTTTACCTTTCCTCCCCGGCAACGGCGCCAGAAAATAGCTTGATGTCTACTTCCCCCTCCTTTTCCTGTAGACAGTGTTGGGCCTCCAAGAGCAGAGGTTTGTAGAACAGCAGCAAGTTTTCCCTTAAGTGGATCACCCAAGGTTTATCGAACTCAGGGAGGAAGAGGTCAAAGATATCCCTCTCATGCAACCCTGCAACTACAAAGCAAGAAGTCTCTTGTGTCCCCAACACACCTAATAGGTGCACTAGTTCGGCGAAGAGATAGTGAAATACAGGTGGTATGAATACATATGAGCAGTAGCAACGGTGCCAGAAAATAGCTTGCTGGCGTGTAGTTGATGGTGGTAATATTGCAGCAGTAGTAACACAGTGAAACAATAAACAAGCAGTAGTAACGCAGCAGTATTTAGGAACAAGGCCTAGGGATTAGACTTTCACTAGTGGACACTCTCAACATTGATCACATAACAGAATAGATAAATGCATACTCTACACTCTTGTTGGATGATGAACACATTACGTAGGATTACACGAACCCTCAATGCCGGAGTTAACAAGCTCCACAATTCAATGTTCATATTTAAGTAACCTTAGAGTGTAAGATAGATCAATACGACTAAACCAATTACTAACGTAGCATGCACACTGTCACCTTCATGCTAAGAAAGGGGGCATAGAACACATCGATACTATCATAGCAATAGTTAACTTCGCAATCTACAAGAGATCATGATCATAGCATAAACCAAGTACTAACACGGATGCACACACTGTCACCATTACACCGTGCAGGAGGAATAAAACTACTTTAATAACATTGCTAGAGTAGCACATAGATAAATTGTGATACAAAATACATTGCAATCATAAAGAGATATAAATAAGCACCTCACTATGCCATTCATCAGTGAATAAGTATTCTGTGAAATATAGCCTAAGAGACCCACACGGTGCACACACTGTCACCTTTACACACGTGGGACAAGGAGTCTCCGGAGATCACATAAGTAAAATTCACTTGACTAGCATAACGACATCTAGATTACAAGCATCATCATATGAATCCCAATCATGTAAAGCAGCTCATGAGATTATTGTATTGAAGTACATAGGAGAGAGATGAACCACATAGCTACCGGTACAGCCCCGAGCCTCGATGGAGAACTACTCCCTCCTCATGGGAGCAGCAGCGGTGATGAAGATGGCGGTGGAGATGGCAGCGGTGTCGATGGAGAAGCCTTCCGGGGGCACTTCCCCGTTCCGGCGGCGTGCCGGAATAGAGACTCCTGTCCCCCGGATCTTGGCTTCGCGATGGCGGCGGCTCTGGAAGGTTTCTCGTACCGTGGCTTTTCCCTCTCGAGGTTTTAGGTCGAGGACCCTTAAATAGGCGAAGAGGCGGCGTCAGAAGGTCGAAGGGGCGACGACACTATAGGGCGGCATGGCCAGGGCCTGGGCCGCGCCGGCCTATGGTCTGGGGGCCCAGTGCCCCCCCTCTGGTCCTTCTCGTGTGTTCTGGATGCTTCCGGGCAAAATAGGAACCTGGGCGTTGATTTCGTCCAATTCCGAGAATATTTCTTTACTAGGATTTCTGAAACCAAAAACAGCAGAAAACAGGAACTGGCACTTCGGCATCTTGTTAATAGGTTAGTTCCAGAAAATGCATGAATATGACATAAAGTGTGCATAAAACATGTAGATAACATCAATAATGTGGCATGGAACATAAGAAATTATCGATACGTCGGAGACGTATCAGGTATTCATGATGTCCATACCTTGAGACAAAGGCTGTTTTCGGAACGTCTTCCTTCTTGATCTTTATCTGATGATAACCGGACCTTAGATCAATCTTGGAAAAGACTCCCGCGCCTCTAACTTGATCAAATAGATCTTGTATTCTAGGAAGTGGGTACTTGTTCTTGATAGTAACATTATTCAAATTCCTGTAGTCTTCGCACATCCTTCTGCCTCCATCTCTTTTATCCACGAAGATCACAGGTGATCCCCATGGTGAGATACTCTCCTGTATGAATCCTTTCTGTTCCAAGTCATCCAATTGCTCCTTGAGTTCTTTCAACTCCTTAGGCCCCATCTTGTATGGTGCCTTAGCAATCGGAGCTGTTCCTAGAATTAGGTCGATAGTAAACTCTATCTCCCTATCTGGTGGCATTCCAGGTAATTCCTTACACTATAAGAAAAGTTGCCATGGCCGACGAAGTTGAAGTCGCGCCGTGGTTGCTGGTGTACCATGGCCGACGATTTTGGGTCTGTCCGTTGTGCATGTCAAAACGTTTTTTTTCTCGTTTTTGAGGCCACCTAGCCCGACGAAAACGGCCAAAACGTTGCGTATGGTGGCCCGGGATGTGGTGCATATCGAATTCTCGGGTTCGCCGGCCGAGTCAACGCAAATCCACACCGCCGAGGGATGTAGGGCCCAGATGGCAGCCTCTCTGGCATTGTTTTTTTTCTCGATCGCGCCATCTCGTTCAACGCTCTCCGATCGAGCCGTTTACGATGCAGGATCATGGGTCCCGCATGTCATCCTCTATGAACCAAAATTCTTTCTATTCTTGGATTTTTTTGACCCCCTGATTTCTGGCTACTTCCTTTTTCTTTTGATCCCTTGCCGCCTTGGAAACGTTGACACCGCTGCTGCTAATTGGGACCCGTATGTCATCCTCTATGAGCAATCAACTTTCTTTTCTTGGAGTTTTTTTTGGCACCTCAAATTTGGTCACTTGCCTTTTTCTTTCGATCCCCTGCCGCCTCTCAAACGGTGATACCGCTGCTGCTAAATGGGACCCGCATGTCATCCTCTATGTACTATAAAACTTTCTTTTCTTGGATTTTTTTTGGCACCTCATATTTGGTCACTTACCTTTTTCTTTCGATCCCCTGCCGCCTCTCAAACGGTGAGACCGCTGCTGCTAAATGGGACCCGCATGTCATCCTCTATGTACAATAAAACTTTCTTTTCTTGGATTTTTTTTGGCACCTGATATTTGGTCACTTGCCTTTTTCTTTCGATCTCATGCCGCCTTTGAAACGTTGACTAAGCTGCTGGCTCATGGGTCCCGCATGTCATCCTCTACGACAATAAAAGTTTTCTTTCTTGGAGTTATTTTTGACCCCTAATTTATGGCTATTTGCCTTTTTCTTTTGATCTCCTGCCCCCTCTGCAACGATGAGGACGCTGTTGGCAGGTCAGTCCCACATGTCATCCTCTATGAACAATAAAAGTTTCCTTTGATGGATTTATTTTGAACCCGTAATCAATTTCTGGATATTTCCTTTTTTTCTTTTGATCCCCTGCCGCCTTGAAATCGCTGAGGATGCTGCTGCCTCATGGGTCCCGCATGTCATCCTCTCAGAACGGTAAATGTTTTCTTTTCTTGGATTTTGTTGACCAAACGATTTTTGGCTTATTTTTTCTTTCGATCTCCTGCAGCCTTTAGAACGTTGAGGACGCTGCTGGCTCAAGGGTCCCATATGTCAGCCTCTATGAACAATAAACGCTGAGGATGCTGCTGCCTCATGGGTCCCACATGTCATCCTCTTAGAACGAAAATGTTTCTTTTCATGGATTTTTTACCAACAGATTTTTGTTTTATTTTTTCTTTCCATCCCCTGCCGCCTTTAAAACGTTGACGACGCTGCTGGCTCATGGGTCCCCGATGTCAGCCTCCCCGTACAACAAACATGTGATATCTTGATTATTTTGCAGACAATAAACAGTGTATTGCGCTCTGAGCTATTTCAAACGGATAAAATAAATCTTTATTTTTACATAAACAAACTTATATGTTGAATCTCCTTGTTTTTTTTGTTTTTGCGAAGCATAGGACTTTCCTGTTTTTTTAGAAAATTCTGAACTTTCCTGTTTTGGAGTGGGCTGAAATTGTACGAGTCAAAAGGCCAAGCAGGATAGTTCGAAGGCCAAGATGTCCAGATGCAGCCCAATTGAAATCTTTCTTCTTGGATTTTTTTTCACCCCCTGATTTCTGGCTACTTCATTTTTCTTTTGGTCCTGTGCCGCCTTGGAAACGTTGAGACCGCTTCTGCAAAATGGGACCCGCATGTCATCCTCTATGTACTATAAAACTTTCTTTTCTTGGATTATTTTTGGCTCCTGATATTTGGTCACTTGCCTTTTTCTTTCGATCCCCTGTAGCCTCTCAAACGGTGAGACCGCGGCTGCTAAATGGGACCCGCATGTCATCCTCTATGTACAATCAAGTTTCTTTTCTTGAATTATTTTTGGCTCCTGATATTTGGTCACTTGCCTTTTTCTTTCGATCTCATGCCACGTTTGAAACTTTGAGGAACCTCTTTGGCTCATGGGACCCGCATGTCATCCTCTATGTGCTATAAAAGTTTATTTTCTTGGATTTTTTTTCACCCTCTGATTTTTGGCTATTTCCTTTTTCTTTTGATCCCCTGCCGCCTTGGAAACGTTGAGTAAGCTGCTGACTCATGGGACCCGCATGTCATCCTCTATGTACAATCAAGTTTCTTTTCTTGAATTATTTTTGGATCCTGATATTTGGTCACTTGCCTTTTTGTTTCGATCTCATGCCACGTTTGAAACATTGAGGAACCTGCTGGCTCATGGGACCCGCATGTCATCCTCTATGTGCTATAAAATTTTATTTTCTTTATTTTTTTTCACCCTCTGATTTTTGGCTATTTCCTTTTTCTTTTGATCCCCTGCTGCCTTGGAAACGTTGGGTAAGCTGCTGACTCATGGGACCCGCATGTCATCCTCTATGTACAATCAACTTTCTTTTTCTTTTGATCTCAAGACGCATTTGAAACGTTGAGACCGCTGCTGCTAAATGGGACCCGCATGTCATCCTCTATGTACAATAAAGTTTCTTTTCTTGGATTATCTTTGGCTCCTGATATTTTGTCACTTGCCTTTTTCTTTCGATCTCATGCCGCCTTTGAAACGTTGAGTAAGCTGCTGGCTCATGGGTCCCGCATGTCATCCTCTACGAACAATAAAAGTTTTCTTTCTTGGAGTTATTTTTTACCCCTAATTTCTGGCTATTTGCCTTTTTCTTTTGATCTCATGCCCCCTTTGAAACGATGAGGACGCTGTTGGCAGGTCGGTCCCACATGTCATCCTCTATGAACATTAAAAGTTTCTCACATGGCTCCTGATATTTGGTCACTTGCCTTTTTCTTTCGATCTCATGCCACGTTTGAAACGTTGAGGAACCTGCAGGCTCATGGGACCCGCATGTCATCCTCTATGTACAATAAAACTTTTTTTCTTGGATTTTTTTGGCACCTCATATTTGGTCACTTGCCTTTTTCTTTCGATCCCCTGCCGCCTCTCAAACGGTGATACCGCTGCTCCTTAAATGGGACCCGCATGTCATTCTCTATGTACAATCAAGTTTCTTTTCTTGAATTATTTTTGGATCCTGATATTTGGTCACTTGCCTATTTCTTTCGATCTCATGCCACGTTTGAAACGTTGAGGAACGTGCTGGCTCATGGGACCCGCATGTCATCCTCTATGTACTATAAAAGTTCATTTTCTTGGTTTTTTTTCACCCTCTGATTTTTGGCTATTTCCTATTTCTTTTGATCCCCTGCCGCCTTTGAAAGTTGAGGACTCTGCTGCCTCATAGGTCCCACATGTCAGCCTATATGAACGATAAAGCTTTCCTTTCTTGGAGTTTTTTTACCCCCTAATTTCTGGCTACTTTCTTTTTCTTTTGATCTCAAGCCGCATTTGAAACGTTGGGACAGCTGCTGCAAAATGGGTCCCGCATGTCATCCTCTATGTACTATAAAATTTCTTTTCTTGGATTTTTTTCACCCTCTGATTTTTGGCTATTTCTTTTTTCTTTTGATCCCCTGCCGCCTTGGAAACGTTGACTAATCTGCTAGCTCATGGGACCCGCATGTCATCCTCTATGTCCATCAACTTTCTTTTCTTGGAGTTTTTTACCCCCTAATTTCTGGCTACTTTCTTTTTCTTTTGATCTCAAGCCGCATTTGAAACGTTGGGACCGCTGCTGCAAAATGGGACCCGCATGCAATTCTCCATGTACAATAAAAGTTGCTTTTCTTGGATTATTTTTCACCCTCATTTTTGGTCACTTGCCTTTTTCTTTTGATCCCCTACCGCCTTGGAAACGTTGAGTAAGCTGCTGACTCATGGGACCCGCATGTCATCCTCTATGTACAATCAACTTTTTTTTTCTTTTGATCTCAAGCCGCATTTGAAACGTTGAGACTGCTGCTGCTAAATGGGACCCGCATGTCATCCTCTATGCACAATAAAGTTTCTTTTCTTGGATTATCTTTGGCTCCTGATATTTTGTCACTTGCCTTTTGCTTTTGATCTCATGCCGTCTTGGAAACGTTGAGTAAGCTGCTGGCTCATGGGTCCCGCATGTCATCATCTACGAACAATAAAAGTTTCCTTTCTTGGAATTATTTTTTACCCCTAATTTTTGGCTACTTCCTTTTTCTTTTGATCCCCTGCCGCCTTTGAAACGTTGAGGATTCTGCTGGCTCATGGGTCCCACATGTCAGCCTCTATGAACAATAAACCTTTCCATTCTTGGAGTTATTTTGACCTCTAATTTCTGGCTATTTCGCCTTTTTTAAAATCCTGTGTCGCCTTGGAAACGTTGAGAATGCTGCTGCCTCATGGGTCCCGCATGTCATCCTCTCAGAACGATACATGTTTCTTTTTTTTGGATTTTTTTACCAACTGATTTTTTTTCCGATCCTCTGCCATCTTTAAAAACGTTGACGACTCTGCTGGCTCATGGGTACCCGATGTCAGCCTCCCCGTACAAGAAACATGTGATATCTTGATTATTTTGTAGACAATAAACAGTGTATTTTGCTCTGAGCTATTGCAAACGGAAAAAAATAAATCTTTACTTTTAAATAAACAAACTTATATGTTGAATCTCCTTGTTTTTTGTTTTCGCGAAGCATAGGACTTTCCTGTTTTGGAGTGGGCTCAAATTGTATGAGTCCAAAAGCGTCCAGCAGGATAGTTCGAAAGCCCAGACGGCCAGATGCAACCCAATTGAAATCTTTCTTTTCTTGGATTTTTTTGAGCCCATGATTTCTGGCTACTTCCTTTTTTTTTTGGAAACGTTGAGAACGCTGCTGCAAAATAGGACCCGCATGTCATCCTCTATGTACAATAAAAAAATTTCTTGGATTATTTTTGGCTCCTGATATTTGGTCAGTTGCATTTTTCTTTTGATCTCATGCCGTCTTTGAAACGTTCAGACCGCTGCTGCAAAATGGGACCCGCATGTCATCCTCTATGTACAATAAAAATTACTTTTCTTGGATTATTATTTTTGGCCCCTGATATTTGGTCACTCTTCTTTTTCTTTCGATCTCATGCCATGTTTGAAACGTTGAGGAACCTGCAGGCTCATGGGACCCGCATGTCATCCTCTATGTACTATAAAAGTTCATTTTCTTGGGTTTTTTTCACCCTCTGATTTTTTGCTATTTCCTTTTTCTTTTGATCCCTGCCGCCTTGGAAACGTCGAGTAAGCTGCTGCAAAATGGGACCCGCATGTCATCCTCTATGTACAATCAACTTTCTTTTCGTGGCTACTTTCTTTTTCTTTTGATCTCAACTCTCAAGACGTATTTGAAACGTTGAGACCGCTGCTGCAATATAGGACCCACATGTCATCTTCAATGTAAAATAAAAGTTTCTTTTCTTGGATTATTTTCACCCTCTGATTTTTGGCTATTTCCTTTTTTCTTTCGATCCCCTGCTGCCTTAGAAATGTTGAGGATGTTGCTGCCTCATGGGTCCCACATGTCATCCACTATGAACAATAAAAGTTTCTTTTCTTCGATTTTTTCACCCTCTGCTTTCTGGCTATTTCCTTTTTCTTTTGATCCCATGCCGCCTTGGAAACGTTGAGGATGCTGCTTCCTAATGGGACCCGCATGTCATACTCTATGTACAATAAAAGTTTCTTTTTTTGGATTATTTTTGGCTCCTGATATTTGGTGACTTGCCTTTTTCTTTCAATCTCATGCCGCCTCTCAAACGTTGAGTAAGCTGCTGGATCATGGGACCCGCATGTCATTAACTATGTACAATAAATTTTCTTTTCTTGGATTATTTTTGGCTCCTGATATTTGGTCACTTGCATTTTTCTTTCGTTCTCATGCCGTCTTTGAAACGTTCAGACCGCTGCTACAACATGGGACCCATATGTCATCCTCTATGTACAATGAAAGTTTCTTTTCTTGGATTATTTTTGGCTCCTGATATTTGGTCACTTGCCTTTTTCTTTCGATCTCATGCCGTCTTTGAAACGTTCAGACCGCTCTACAACATGGGACCCATATGTCATCCTCTATGTACATTAAAAGTTTCTTTTCTTGGATTATTTTTTTCTCCTGATATTTGGTCACTTTCCTTTTTCTTTCGATCTCATGCCGCCTCTGAAACGTGAAGTAAGGTGCTGGCTCATGGGACCCGCATGTCATCTTCTATGTACAATAAAGTTTCTTTTCTTGGATTTTTCCCCCCTGATTTTTGGTCACTTGCCTTTTTCTTTCGATCCTATGCCGCCTTTGAAATTGAGTAGGTGTTATCACCAGATTTTGGCCAAATCAGGAAGTGGGCCGTACGAGAGATGGGCTTGGAAGATCACACGTGGAAGATCTCTGAAGCAGCCTTGCACGAAGAGTTTGGGCTAGATTGCCCGTGTATCTTTAATTATAGTAGATTGCATCTTAGATTGAAAGTTAGAGTTTGTATCGTGCACGGTGGGGATTGTTCCCACGTTAGAAAGTCCCCTGGACTATAAATATGTATCTAGGGTTTATGGAATAAACAATAACCAATGTTCAACCAACCAAATCAATCTCGGCGCATCGCCAACTCCTTCGTCTCGAGGGTTTCTACCGGTAAGCAACATGCTGCCTAGATCGCATCTTGCGATCTAGGCAGCACAAGCTCCACGTTGTTCATGCGTTGCTCGTACTGAAGCCTTTTTGATGGCGAGCAGCGTAGTTATCATAGATGTGTTAGGGTTAGCATAGTTCTTCGCGTAACATGCTATCGTAGTGCAACCCTTGCATATCTAGCCGCCTTTACACCTATCTTAGGTGTAGGGGCGGCACCCCGCTTGATCATTATTTAGTAGATCTGATCCGTTACGGTTGCTCCTTGTTCTACAAGGATTAGTTTAATATCTGCAATAGTTAGGCCTTACAAAGGGTTGGAGGATCCAGCGGCACGTAGGGTGTCGTTCGTTAGTCCTAGGCAGGATGTTCCGGGGATCAACCTCGTGTTGGTTTTTAGGCCCTATCTAGGATCGGCTTACGATCACCGTGCGTGGCCGCGAGGCCCAATCCTGAGTAGGATGATCCGATTATGCGGTGAAAACCCTAAATCGTCGTAGATCTCATTAGCTTTATCTTGATCAAGCAGGACCACCATATATTCGTGCACCTCGTACGAATCATGGGTGGATCGGCTCCCTGAGCCGATTCACAGGATAACCTGAGAGCCGATCGAGGCTCGTATTTAATGTTTACGTGTATGCCATGCAGGAAACTAAGCGAGGCATCTCCATCACCTTCCTGACCAGGTATAGGTCAGGTGGCACGCCCTTGCATCAGCATCGGACGTGTGTACCAGAAGGCTTTGCGGGCCGTCGCTCGGAGGGACCTCGGCCAGCCGCAGCCCTAGGTTGTTCCTGGCTCTACGGTGTTGCCCGTCGCTGCCCGCCGGTGGGTTTTGGCAGCAACACATTCTGGCACGCCCGGTGGGACAAGCTTCTACATCAACCACATCGCCATCTACATCTGAGATGGCGGACGGCACACCAGTCACGTACGAGGATCTGACCGACGAGCTCAAGAAGAAGTATGACGAGATCAAAGTCATCCTCGAAGCCGACCTCATCGGCTCTTTCCACAGAACCCATTCACATGGCATCAGGTGGAAGGGGTTCTCGCCTAATGGTGCACTAGATGGGATCGACCTCTCTGCCCCGTCGGAAGAACGCACCAGGTCCCTGTGGCAGGAGATCAACTACTTGGTGGCGCACTCGCTACACCGCCACTCTGAGAACCTGGTCAACACGTTGGAGCGTGTCGCTCTTCGCGTGATCCAGGAGATCATGAGGCACCAGTACTCGCCGTCAGGACCAGCTCTCGGGACGCATCAAGGAGAGTTGCCACTCCAGTCCCGTCCACCGCTGCCATTTGCGTTGGCAGCACCAGAAGTGCCGACTTCACCGGCATTCGTCGTCTACAAGATCGGTGGTGACCCTAGTGACTACCAGTTCTTGCTTGAGGCGCCTAAGGAGATCCCTCACGGGTACACGTGCACGTATGTGCCAGATTGCGGTAACTGGGCGCTCACAAACCAGGCCACAACATCAGGGACTTCTGGGAAAACAGGAGGGACGTCAGCAACAGATCTTGAGAAGCAGACGTGGCTAACTAAGTACGCCACCCCGACGAACCTCCAGAGCTCAACTCCTGCAGTTGGCTCAGAGCTGGAAAAGCAAACATGGCTGGCTAAGTACGCCACCCCGGCGAATCTTCAGAGTTCAACTCCTGCAGCCAGCACAGCGGATCAGATCAGTACCATACTGAGAGATCAGTTCGGCATGGTGCCGAAAAGGAGGGCAATCGGCTATTCCAAGCCATACCCCGATGACTACGAGATGATCCCGCTACCACCTAAATATCGGCTCCCTGATTTCTCCAAATTCAGTGGATCAGATGGTTCCAGCTCCATCGAGCACGTAGGCCGATATTTGGCACAACTAGGACCGGCCTCAGTGTCGGATCAACTACGCGTGAGGCTCTTCTCACAGTCCCTCACGGGATCGGCTTTCGGGTGGTACACCTCGTTGCCACCAGACTCGATCCGGACTTGGAAGTAGTTGGAAGAACAGTTCCATATGCAGTACCATTCAGAGGCTTCCGAGTCCGGCATTGCCGATCTAGCACAATTACGTCAGAAGTGTGGAGAAACTGTGACAGAATACATCCAGCGCTTCAGGAATCTTAGGAACCGATGTTATTCGGTTCGTATAACTGAAAAGGAAGTAGTCGAGTTGGCAGTAGCGGGCCTCGCAACACCGCTCAAGGACATGGCCTCCCAAGCAGACTATCCCTCACTGGTGCACATGGTTCAGAAACTGTCGGCATATGAACAGCGCCACCCGGACCTGTACCTGGACAAATTCAAGCGTGCAGTAGTCCTGGTCGATGCAGAGAAAGACGAAGTTTCTGCGGGAGATCAAGAGGTAGCAGTGGCTGAATGGACTCGGGGAGGGACCCCCGTGTCCTGCAAATGGGTAAAGCCACCAGGCCCGCCCAGGGGGTTTGATTTTGACGTGACCAAAACTGAGCAAATCTTCGACCTCCTGCTCAAGGAGAAGCAGTTGACGATTCCCGAAGGTCTCAAATTCCCCACGGTGCAAGAGCTGAACGGAAAGCCATACTGCAAATGGCATAACTCGCTCTCCCATGCCACCAACGACTGCAGGGTATGGCGTCAGCACATCCAAGCGGCGATCGAAAAAGGGCGTCTGATTTTCAACCAGTACGCCATGAAGGTCAACACCCAGCCCTTCCCCGCCGTTAACATGGTGGAATGCACTTACCCTGAAGGTTGCCAGCCAGGATCCTCGTTCAGCATCAACATGGTTGGACCTGGGCACCACTCTGGCAAAGATGGAGACGAGGGCAGCTGCTCTCATAGCAAGGACACAGAGGAGGCCGCTCCACGTGATCGGCTCCGTCATGATGGCAAGCGCTACGTCACAGAGGGAGAAGTGAAGAACATGAGATATCAGCGACCCCTCTTTGATCACCTCCTCAACAAGTATGTGAGTCAGTATGACCGACGCCGACGATCCAGCGATGATGATGAAAGAGATCGTTTGGCTAGAGAAGCCAGAAGACATCGTCGGCACGATCACGATGAGGAGGAACACAAGCGCCGTGCCAAAGGAGAATCAAGGGAGCAAGATGACAACGACAGGCACTGGGACTGCCCCTTCTTCAGACACTGCTGGGATTCAGGAATGAGCCGATTGCCCACAATCGGCAATTGCCCAGAATGCAACCAGAAGAAGAAGGAGGCAGCCAACGTGTCTGTGTTCAGGCGCTTAGGGCCTCTCCCGCCACAAAGCAAACGCGCTGAGTCCCCTCGGTGGGCAGATCTCGAGGATTCAGAAGACGAGGGACAAGAAGAAGAAGACAGGTACCACCGGCCAAGGTGGTGCCCTGATGGACTCAGCCGTTCACAAAAGCGCAGGGTTCAGCGTTTGCGCGGTCTGGAGGAAGCCGAAAGGGTATACTTGCATACGCTAAGGAAGGCACGACCTGATCTGGCTGCGAAAGTTCAGCGAACCCTGGATGAAGAGGGTCGTCCACGAAAAATGGAGTGGCGCCCCAAGCAAAGGAAAGCCGATAATGAAACATCGGCTGGCACAAACATGGTGTTCATCCTCCCTTCGGAGTTCAGTGCTCCAGGATTAGACGAGGCACCTGTGGCACAACTTGACTGCGGCCCATGGCCGGTTATCTTTGAGAAGCCACGAGAAAGAAGCTACAGACATCTGAAGGCCCTGTACTTGCGAGGTTATATCGATGGGAGGCCTGTAAATAAGATGCTGGTGGACACCGGAGCGGCAGTCAACATCATGCCGTACTCTATGCTACGTCGGCTAGGACGCTCTAGCTCAGATCTAATCAAGACCAACGTGACATTGAGCGATTTCAACGGCCAAGCGTCTGACGCACAAGGTGTTCTGAACGTGGATCTGACCATAGGAAGGAAAACTATCCCTACAACGTTCTTCATCGTTGATAGCACGAGCACTTATGCTGTTCTGCTAGGAAGAGATTGGATCCACGCCAACTGCTGCATTCCCTCCACGATGCACCAATGCATAATACAGTGGGATGGAGATGAGGTAGAGGTCGTCCAGGCCGATGACTCAGCCGAAATTTCAACGGCTGGAATGAACACATGGGAAGCAGCAGGCCAAGAACCCCTCTCAGGTATCAATTTGGATGACTGCGAGCGCATCGACGTGACGAAGGGAAGGGTTAAGCTGGTTTTATCCACTGGCCTGACCATGTAGCTGAAGCAAAGCAATGAGAAAACGTGACGAGGCTGATCCTTGTGATCGGCCCCAAAAATTATGAAGGAGCATTACAGAACCTTCAGTCAGCGCTTCAATCGATATGGAGGCCGATTCCAGCAATCGGCCAAAATTATCTTCACCACATGTTCTGCTTATGTTCAACATCGATCTACTGGGCAGCGGTCACGTCGGCGGATGAAAGTCAACACGAATCCTCACGGAGCCGACGTGCAAGTACAGTGCCCTGACTAACCACAAAGCCGATATCTGCAGTCACCTGGCAGATTCGGCTCGGGGGGCATATAGTCAGATGAACATGTGCAGATAAACATGTGTAAACATGTGTGCAGTGAAACACTGGGAGCCGATTAGGAAAAATCGGCCAGTAAAAAAAATTTTTACAGCCGATGCAAGGGCATCGACTTTAGAACTGAGAAGCGAAGCCGATGCGCAGCCATCGACTCTAGTACAGTTACACAAGACCAAGACCTACTGGCTATGTGCTCATAGTTCACATCAACATCGACGTCCAGTGGAAGAAAGCTGATCAATGACCTGTGCATCCTCGCCGGTATTCTCGCCTTGATTAAGGCTCGGGGGGCAGCTAACTTGGCAGATGTTCTGTTTTGGGAGCCGATTGGAGTCGCATCGACTGACCCTGCATCGTGATCTTCTCTGAAAGCGGTTCAGGTGTGGCAAAAGAAAACTGCTGAAGCTACGGAGAGGAATCAGAAAAGGAGGCCGACCGTCCTGTTGCTGCAAGAATAGGAAAGGGACTGGATTCTCAAAATGGCCGATGAGTAGTCATCGGCTAAGGGATTGCGAAAATTATGGTCAGATATCAAATCGCAGCCTGAATTTGAGAAGTGCTTGACTGACGGTCTAATCGACATGTGAGTCCGGCTTCGCGGGCGTCCAAAGGAAAAGGAATCCGATACGTTGCTATCGGTCTTGGCATGACAGGCGGAGGAATGAAATTGGATTAATTGAAAGAACAATTTTCATTAATTCAATGGAGCGGCTTTACAAGAAAGAGCCGATGGCTCTCAAAAGAAGGATCTAGTGCCTAGTGCACTGCTACTACTAGTCCTACTCTACTAGTCGTCGCTGTCCTCATCGTCGCCGTCGTCGATGTCGTCGGCGCTGCTCCCAGGAAGCTCCTCGTCACTGCTACCCCAGCCTTTGGCCGGAGCTTCGTCTTCCTCGTCATCATCATCATCCTCGTTGTCCGCCCAGGAGCGGAAGCGCTTGGTCGGCGGATACCCGATGGAGGAGGAGGATTCATCCTCCTCCTCTTCCTCCTCGTCATCATCATCGTCCTCACTGTCCGCCCAAGCGCGGAATCGCTTGGCCGGCAGAAGCTTAGTGGGGGAAGGGGGGCTGCCCTCCTCTTTTTCTTCCTCTTCCTCTACTTCTTCCCCCTTCCCGTCGGGGGAGGTGGGTTTCGCCCAAGGGTGGAGGTCGTCTTCACTTTCGCTTATCAGCTCCCCATCGATGAGGAACTTGAGGTCCTCTTCCCCATCGGTCAGAGGCAGGTTGCCCTCTGGCGCGTGGTCGGAGTTCCACTCCGGCTCGCTCGAAGAGAAGGACTGGAGGGAGAGGCCGAAGGAGACGGAGGAAGAGGAAGGCATCGCTACAGAGGAAGAGGGTTTTTTGGTGCCGATGGCTGGAACAGTGGAAGGGGATGAAGAGGGCTAATCAATCGGCACGGTT
Source organism: Lolium perenne (assembly GCF_019359855.2). NCBI lineage: Eukaryota > Viridiplantae > Streptophyta > Magnoliopsida > Poales > Poaceae > Lolium > Lolium perenne. The sequence goes on along the minus strand of NC_067246.2, from coordinate 184,006,765 downwards.
AAATAATGAGAAGCCTGGTGAAATTTAATGCCATTGCAGTTTCCAAGGAAGTGATGCCAAAGCTATCAAATTTTGCAGAGAAGCTGGAAAGACAGGGCATCATGATGAAGAATACTGCGATAGGTCTGCTCTGCCACGACATGACCCTTCGAAGGAAAAACAGAGTGGTTTTGAAATTATCATTGCCAAAACCAGGGGGGCATGTGTTATCACCAGATTTTGGCCAAATTAGGAAGTGGGCCGTACGAGAGATGGGCTTGGAAGATCACACGTGGAAGATCTCTGAAGCGGCCTTGCACGAAGAGTTTGGGCTAGATTGCCCGTGTATCTTTAATTATAGTAGATTGCATCTTAGATTGAAAGTTAGAGTTTGTATCGTGCACGGTGGGGATTGTTCCCACGTTAGAAAGTCCCCTGGACTATAAATATGTATCTAGGGTTTATGGAATAAACAACAACCAACGTTCAACCAACCAAATCAATCTCGGCGCATCGCCAACTCCTTCGTCTCGAGGGTTTCTACCGGTAAGCAACATGCTGCCTAGATCGCATCTTGCGATCTAGGCAGCACAAGCTCCACGTTGTTCATGCGTTGCTCGTACTGAAGCCTTTTTGATGGCGAGCAACGTAGTTATCATAGATGTGTTAGGGTTAGCATAGTTCTTCGCGTAACATGCTATCGTAGTGCAACCCTTGCATATCTAGCCGCCTTTACACCTATCTTAGGTGTAGGGGCGGCACCCCGCTTGATCATTATTTAGTAGATCTGATCTGTTACGGTTGCTCCTTGTTCTACAAGGATTAGTTTAATATCTGCAATAGTTAGGCCTTACAAAGGGTTGGAGGATCCAGCGGCATGTAGGGTGTTGTTCGTTAGTCCTAGGCAGGATGTTCCGGGGATCAACCTCGTGTTGGTTTTTAGGCCCTATCTAGGATCGGCTTACGATCACCGTGCGTGGCCGCGAGGCCCAATCCTGAGTAGGATGATCCGATTATGCGGTGAAAACCCTAAATCGTCGTAGATCTCATTAGCTTTATCTTGATCAAGCAGGACCACCATATATTCGTGCACCTCGTACGAATCATGGGTGGATCGGCTCCCTGAGCCGATTCACAGGATAACCTGAGAGCCGATCGAGGCTCGTATTTAATGTTTACGTGTATGCCATGCAGGAAACTAAGCGAGGCATCTCCATCACCTTCCCCGACTGTATAGGTCAGGTGGCACGCCCTTGCATCAGCATCGGACGTGTGTACCAGAAGGCTTTGCGGGCCGTCGCTCGGAGGGACCTCGGCTAGCCGCAGCCCTAGGTTGTTCCCGGCTCTACGGTGTTGCCCGTCGCTGCCCGCCGGTGGTTTTGGCAGCAACAGTAGGCTGCTGGCTCATGGGTCCCACAGGTCAGCCTCTATGAACAATAAACCTTTCCTTTGTTGGATTTATTTTTTACCCCTAATTTCTGGCTATTTGCCTTTTTGTTTTGATCCCCTGGGGCCTTTAAAACGATGAGGACGATGCTAGCAGGTCGGTCCCACATGTCTTCTTCTATGAATAATAAAAGTTTCCTTTGTTGGATTTACTTTCGACCCCTAATTTCTGGCTATTTGCCTTTTTTTTCTTTTGATCCTCTGCCTACTTTGAAATGATGAGGATGCTGCTGGCAGATCTGTCCCACATGTCAGCCACTCTGAGCTATAAATGATTCCTTTCTATGATTTATTTTTGACCCCTATTTTCGAGATACCTGCCTTTTTTTTTTGGATCTCCTACCGCCTTTGAAATGTTGAGGATGCTGCTGGCTCATGGGTCCCACAAGGCATCCTCTTTGGACGATAAACCTTCGTTTCTTGTTAATGACAGGTTTTTCTGTATTATTTTTGCAGTCTAATACAAGCTCTTTCGCTCCAAGATCTTGCAAGTTAATAGAATAAATCATGGAATTATTAGGATATGTTTTAAATTTCAAATCCACTTTATGAATTTTTTAAAAATACCGTGATCCGTGTGGGTATGGAGCGATCAAGGATTTTATATTGGCCATGAGCAGTTTCAAAAATTGCAACCGGATAATTCTAAATAAATAAAAACAACTTTTATGCAGAATCTCCGTGTTTTTGTTTTTTGCCATCATAGGATCTATGGTTCATTAGAAAAGGGCCGAAATTGCATGAGCAGAAAAGCCCATTTCTAGTTATTGGGCTTCGACAGCCTGAGCAAGTAGGCCTATAGCAAATACCATGTAGATGGCCGTTGGAACCCAAAAGTATTTGTTGCCTAGACTTAGATGCCAAACTCAGGCACTCAGCCTTATTGACATGAACCTTGCTATGCACACGACAATTTCAGTCCGATCCGTGTACGCAACACAAGATCAAACCCAAGGTGTGAGGAAGCAGGTGGCAGCACACCTCCAGATGCTCAATCGTACACATATCATATAGGAGTTGTCGTATGTACATTAGTTCCGTATTGACATGTTTGTTTCTTTGGTTAACATGTGGGGTCCGCACAGTCACCTAGGTCGCACATCAACTTCTTTGCTCATAGTTGATGCATGTTTAGTGGCCTGCAGCAAGAATCGCTGCCCCTAGGGATGTACTTTACCCTTTAGCGGCGAAAAAAATAGGAATGGTCCTCTCATGACTATGATCAACAAGAGGTGGCTATATTATAAAGGACGTACACACATTGTAATTATAGTGCTAAAATAAAGTCAATCCTAAAACAGCCATGCATGGGTTATAATATGAAGGCAACACGAAATACAAAAGCAGGGCAGTGTTCAAATAAACTGATTCAAACTAGTACATACTAAAAACAGTGTACTACTTCTCAACACTTCAAGCATAATAAAAAAGTGTGTCAGTGTTTTTTTAAAGGTAACACCGAACGGGCAATGTTTAAAGCAGGCTTAAACCACATAGCCGCTTGTCGGACACTACCCCAACTATCTCTGGGAAGGCTGATAACTCCCACAGTCTCACCTTCATCTGGCTGGAGGTTGCAGCGCAAAATTTTAGGGTATTGATTATGAAGATACTTCCGGTATGCTGTGTAGACGCAGTTTTTCCTCATGAATGGAACCAATGTGCCATCTGGAGCTTTGGATTCACGCTTCTTCAGGTTGGCAATGATCGGGTAATTGAGTCCGAGGAACAGAGAGTGGTCGCCGAGGCTGTTAACCTGCCTCCAATGAAAGTCCCCTGCACGTGCTGCAACGAACAGAGATATGGGATCCTGCTCAAAGACGTAGGTGGCAACAGGAGGATACTGCCGTAGCTGAAGCCCATTAGCAGCATAGGGAATGTCAGGAGGTACTTCAGCATTGGCAATCCCAATGTTGTTTACTGTAAGGATGATCATCAATCGCTTGCCATCGCCAGTTGGAGCGAGGAACCACGCGTCTGCCGATCATCCACCACCGGTGGCGGGATTACGAACATGGACATCGGGTTTTCTGCAATATTAGAAATGGAGACGAATAGGGTGTTACTGGCAACCATATTCAAACAGCAGCACTGTTCATCGTTCATGCTCACAGTATAAATACGACTATGTAAGCTAAGGACGTTGGTCATTCATGTGTTCAAATCGAGTGTCCAATATATCAGTTATACTGCATGCATCCCACGAAACTAGTCTTAACTTCGCTAAAACTAGACACTAGTTTTGGCATACACATTTATATACTACCTCTGTCCCACCGAAAGTGTCTGAGATTTGTCCAAATTCAGATGTATCTAGACTGTGAAAGCATATAGATACATTCAAATTTTGACAAATATATCATCTTAAGTTTAAGTCCTGTGTTGTAGTTAATTCCCTTTGTCTTAAGTGATCCAACGGTGTATATGATTAGATATTTGTATACAATATAGGAGTACAGACAATCTACCAGTTGGTCCAGTTTTAAACTGAGTATAGAGCTTCAATCATGACCCTTGGAGTGCTAAATCTAACGGTGCACAACAGCAGGATTCTCTGTGAAGAGTGCACATAGCTAACTCTACAATATTTTAGAACCATCACGTGAGCCTTGGGTCTACCCCAAAAAATGACCAAATATCTGAAACCCCTGAATCATAGGAATAACCCCGTTCAAAGAAATCGCTATTCAGCACTGCTACATGGATCAATGGAAGGTTCTTACGGTCTCAACTCTCAAGGAAACATCAAAGGAAAAGGTAGATAAGAAACGAGTGAGTGTTAGATGTACACATATTTTTAATTTTTTATTTGTTCCCTTGGTTTGCCGACTGATGGGAAGAAACATCATTTTTTGTAGGACCACTCTTGTTTTCGTATTTTATATATGCATTGTTGGCAATATTTTCTTTCGAAAACCATGAATATAGCTCGAGCTACATGTAGCATGGTTTTTGAAAATTTTGAGAGCTGCATTTTGAAGTTCCAAAGAAAACGGAGATTAAATACGGGTGTCAACAATGTTGTGTTCTACCAACATTCAAATGTCCAAATCAAAATATCTTATATTTAAGGTTTTGCAACAACAAAAAAATCTGATATATATTTTCCAACATTTTGTAACTTCAAAATCTATCAGATTCTGTCATTTTTGTGCGGCCCGAATATAGGGTATCTCAATTTCAGATTTTACACTCTGGTAGAATAATACATTCTCTACATATATATTTTTTAGATTTTTTATATATTCTTTCAAAACTTGCGAAAGGCATGCTATAAATATTCTTTTGATTATCAAACAGAATCTTTAATGGTTTGACGTGCATACATACCAGTAATATAAAAATATAAAAGTTCTCGCCTTGTACACATTTTGTTGATTTTTTGGAATGAATACAACATTCAATTTGGTAGACAGAGTACTAAACATTTCATGGGAAACTTAAAGCAGCTTGCCAAACAAAGGCTAATAGAAAAAAATAGAGGTATGATAGGCATAACATCCACGATGGGGTTGAAATATGCATAAGCTTCGGGCAATTTGGCAAAGAAAAATCTAGCCGGATAAAGAACAGAATTATAAAAGGTACAGGTTAAACTAAGTAAATTAGGCATAACAAGTATTTCATTCTTATTTAGTAAATAATTGGATTTTGATTGAGTTACTTTTCTAAGGGAAAAAGGAGAAGGCAGATATTCAAGACACTTTTGGTGGGACGGAGGGAGTAAATCAAAAGTAAGAAATAGTTATAACATGTTTCATGAGATGGAGTACTAAATAACGACCATATGCATCTCTTCGATGCAGAGGCCGGGGTACCTCGCCCTCTATTTCGAGCCAAAATCAACTAGTTATATGAAACAATGGGTGTAAAAGTTAATCAAGAAGGGTGCCTTCATTGTGCTACGTTAACATTTGAGATACTTGTTAATTACATCCATATTCTGCAGTGAATAGAGTTACTAATTCAGGATTGCATTCACATACGGAGTATACTATGTTTGCTGATGACTGATTAGTACTAATTCGTTGCAAGCAACGGTTCATTCATATTCTGATAAAGGATGTGATCGTTAAGCCATATACTTATGAAAGTCCTTATGCATCTCTCTGATGCAGATGGCGGGGGTCTCTCGTCCTCCTTTTGGAGCAAAAATCAATTAGTTATATATGAAACAATGGGTGTAAAAGGTTATCAAAAACGGTGCCTTCATAGTGCTACCTTATCTTTTGAGATACTGGTTAATTACATCCATATTCTGCAGTGGCGTAGAATTACTAATTCAGGAATGCAATCACATACTGAGCATACTATGTTTGTTGGTGACTAATTAGTACTAATTCATTGCAAGCAACGGTTCATTCATATTCAGCAAAAGGCGGTGTGATCATTAAGTCATTTATGAAAGGTAAAATATAAACAAGGTAGTTCATGAATAACTTCATTGATTAAGGCAGTGTATCATGCAATGCAACATAAGGACTGAAAAAATACCATTTGGGGTGTCCCAGCAGTACGTCCAGCCCCTAATTTCGTCCACCGCAAAAACTTGGCCACCGAGTTCAATGGCATCACAGAACGCCGGCACAATTTGTTCAGGTGTAGGGTTCTTCAGCATTCTCCAGTCGCCACCCCCTTCAAGGTAGAAAATCCTTTTGTCGAACAAGGCGATGAGCTTGTAATCTGCGTACCTCCCACCTTTTGTGGGCACTTGGCAGATTACAATCTTCAACAAATTAATTGCTCGACTCCAGCAAAGATAGTATAACCAATCTTTAGTAGCAGGTTGATATGTAACACCATGAACAATCTTCGCATCAGGTGGGGATGGAAGGGGGATATGTCGCTCGGTGTAGACGTTCACAAGGCACCACTGGCACCCACGATGATCGGCGGCGGCGATCCAGTCGCCGTTCGCGCCAAGCCATTTTCTGTCGTGCGTGAACGGCAGGGTGATAGAACGGCGAGGATGGTCGAGGGGCACTAGGTCGTACGCGGTAACATGCGGACGAGATGATGTCGCCACGAACCAGTGTTCATCGAACCAATAAGAAGGCGGAGGCATCAGCAGGCAGGGTTCATCCCAATGGTGCATCTTACCTTCATCATTGCTGATCTGGTTGTAGAGCTCCCTGGAACATGCGGCAAGTCGGACTGTGTAGGTAACGTCCAGATGCGCAGCGATGAGGTCGATGTTGTCGCCGGTGAGAGCCTCCAAGTGGCCGTCCCCGCCGCCCCGGCAAAGCCTTGAATATTCCATCACGTGAAGATGGATTTAGGTGGATGGCGGATGCAACTGCGCTTGGGGTTTTCGGAGGAGAGGGCGAGCGCTATGGAAGGAACGATGCGCGCCGCGGCCGGCTGGGGTGAGGAGAGAAAGGTATAGTACTAGTGATGCGGCGTGGTGGGGATCGAGATCCTGCACGTGCGCGTGATTCTGGGAGGGTGAAGGAAAAGATGATAGACATGCAAGGGGCAAAACCTAGGCAGTACTCTAGGCTGCTGCTGCGACTGGGCGCCGATTTGACAGTTGGTAGATGGTAGACTAGCACGCCACCCATCTATAAATTTGCGACGACTTTTGGTGCAGTGATGTCTCGTCACATCAGCTTGAGCAGAAAGGTTTTTTTTTACAGTTTCCAATACGATATATTTAGCGCGCCGATAATCGTATTACTCTATGCCAGAGACACGTACCTTAACACGTGGGCAGCATGCAACCGCGCGAGCACCAAAATGAAATTAGAGATGTTTTAGAGCAGAACTTCATTTTCAATGCATTCCTAGCTTGGTTTGGAAACCAAACGGAGCTTCAGCGACTTGATGCTTCCAAGTCTCATTGTGACTAGGTGCCACTATCTACCATCCATTCATGATCCAACGTTCCAAACTATCTGTTATTTCGAAGCTAAAAAAGAAAAACTATTCAGAAAATTTTGAAAAAAATCCAGTAATATGTAGATGCCTTGTTTTAAAATCTACAGTATGAATATTCCATCACATTCGGACGACTAGCTTGTGATTAAATAGCTTCTTACGTATTCGAGCACTAGTTTAAACTAAATATATATTTGCTCACAAACCTATGATTCAAATCGAATGAAACTCCACCAAAATATAAATCGAAATATGCATGATTTACTGCAATGTTGAGCGGATAATTCAATCCCACGAAAAGACAATATGCTCCAAGACCAGTAATCTCTTCCCTAGCTTATCTGAACATACTGACAGTGTCCTTAGAGAACATCTTGCAGCCTCAGTAAAGCCTCAGGTATGAACAAGAAGCATTTCCATTTACAGATCACGCTAAGAACCTCAACCCAGGATCATCCTCATAGCCTATATCATCAAGGTTGCCCTCCAAAATGCTTATGTTTTTGGAAAGTTTTCTTGACGTTAGGGAAGATTCTGAAGGGCTTAGCTTCGCTACAATAGCAACAAATGGAAAATTTTCGCCACTAAAAAGAGTATCCCGCCATTTTAATATACACTTATTAGTAGTTGATCAATTGTGCATTGCAAAACACAAAGTTCAAATCAAATGTGTAACATACCAACAGAAAGTTAACTCGCAGTTTTACGAGCACATGGCGATATTAAGGTGATGAAGCAATATAAACATCAAAAGAAGAGGCAGAACAAGATCTCCTACTCAGGGGAACTCTTGCTGGACGCCGAGATATAGGTCGCTAGCTGTGCACGGAGATCCTCCTTCTCCTTGATAATCGCCTTAAGGACGGCGGTTTGTCCGCGCATTAGCACCCTCGAGATCTGCTCTTGAGCTTTAATTTCAACCTCTGTTCCATGAGATACTTGATGAGGTTGCTTCCAGTATCCATCCATGTGACGCTCTTGTTGTTCAGTTCCACCCAGTAGGCGTTCTGCTGCTTAAGCATGTCGACGTATCGCGCAAGATAAAAGGAGATCTCCTTCTCCAACGCCAAAACTCTGTGAAGACGATCACACTCCAGGGTGAGGGAGTGTTCATTCTCCAGCTGGCTGCCTATGTGGGCCTTGTTCTCCTCCTTTTGCTACAACAATCATTGTATGAAAAAAAAAGAAATCAACCCATTCATATATGAGTATTAATTACCCGCAAACAATAGGAGTACTAATTTCTAGCATGGATATTGATAAAGGAATGGACAACACTCGGACGCTCCAAAAATACAACAGGGTTCATCAACACATAATTAATCGGAAAGCAGTGATTACATAAACTATAAAAAAACAAGTGGACAGAGGCATACAGCCTACCTGGCTTGGCCGGGAAACGGGGCCGAACTTAGCTTCGGACGGCCGGACTTGGGGCGCCACCGTCGTTGTGGTTACCGGGGAGACATTTGAACCGCCGGCCCTGTGAGATGTAAATAAATGTAAAAATGGTTAGAAAATAAGAATCAACTGAAGGACACCACGCTAGAATCTTACCCGGACGAACCATAGACCTAGATGGTGGTGATTGCATCATCATCATTCCTCAATGTGACGCTACGGTTATGCGGTTCCACACAAACGCGGTTCTGCTCATTAAGCTGTCAAGCTCGGCAAGAAAGGTATTGATGCCTTGCTGAAGATAAAGGCAGATCTTGTTCTCGGACGCCAAATCTACGTGAACATGCTCAAACTCCGGGGTGAGGGAGAGTTCATTCCCCAGCTGGCTGCCTATGTGGGCCATGTTCACCTCCATTTGCTGGCACGATCATTGTATGGAAAAAAAGAATCCAACCAATTCATATATGAGTAATTGCACGCAAAAAATAGGAGTACTACTAATTTCTAGCACAGATCTTGATACAGGAATGGACATCACTTGGATGCTCCACAAATAGCACAGTGTCCATCAACACATAATTAAAAGGAAAGCCGTGATTACATAAACTACTCCATCCGATCCCTTTTAGTACTCCGTAGTAGTAGTTAACACGGATTTAGTAAAGTTGTATTCTCCCTCTGATCCCTTTTAGTTGACTCGGATTTAGTACAAAGTTGTACTAGTACTAAATTTGAGTCAAATAAAATGGATCGGAGGGAGTACTAAATCTGAGTCTATTAAAATGGATTGGAGGGAGTATAAAAAAAACAAGCTGGGAGTATACGGATAGAGATCAGGTGACATGCACCTTTTGCATGTCACCTGGTGACATGCGGCCTAAATCCAAATTTAAACATTGCGAAAAAATCTGAAAAAAATCATGCATGTTCACAGCACATATTAAGATAACCCCTAAAAATTTCTGATCAAAATTCGAAACACACATCGTGAAGCAAAAAAGAGAAATCTGTCATGAATAGTTCTCGAATTCAAATCTGAGTTTCTCTGTAGACTATTCACATCCGAGTTTCTCTTTTTTGTTTCTTGATGTATGTTTCGAATTTTGATCTGAAATTTTTAGGGGTCGCGTTAATATGTGCTGTGAACATGCATGATTTTTTTCAAATTTTTTCGCAATATTTAAATTTGGATTTAGGCCGCATGTCACCAGGTGACATGCAAAAGGTGCATGTCACCTGATCTCTATCCGGAGTATACAGCCTACCTGGCTTGGCCGTGAAACGGGGCCGAACTCAGCTTCCGACGACCGGACTTGGGGCGCCACCGTCGTGGTGGTTACCGGGGAGACGTTTGAACCGCCGGCCCTGTGAGATGTAAATAAATGGAAAAAACAGTTAGAAAATAAGAATGAACTGGAGGACACGCCGCTAGAAACCTACCCGGACGAACCCTCGCCCACTAGCTTGCTCTCCATCAAATAGAGGATAGACTGCTCTGCGAGAATGCTCAGGCGATCATAAGTGGCCATACAACGACGCGCTAGCTAGCTAGATGTCAAGTTTTTCTCGGCGGTCCTAGTCCTCATCGTCTTCCCTAGGATATCCTGCCGCCGGGCCGCCCGGCTCAATGGAGCCATGGCTTGTGAGGTACTTTACTAGTTAGGGTGGAGGGCTGGTGAAGGCTAGTTACTAGCTACCAGGACAACAGAAAGAGAAGAAGGGTGGAGCGTGGAGGGCTGGTCAAGGCTAAATCTTACATACACCCAGAAAAGACCATCGTGCCCTCGTGAGGCTTCTGAGCAATTATAGAGACGTGTGTTCTCAAATGGGCAAGATAGGGTACCTTCCCGAGGAAGCATCTAGCACCCAAGCCGATGGACTGCGCGTTGAACAATGGTTACAGTATGTGTAAAAAGAAAAGATAACAAGGGAAATGCACGGGGGTCCGTAGGTGCATTTAATCGGACATGGAATTCCATATTTTATTACACCATAGAGTATGTGAACATAAACACAGAATACAATCAAGCGCTTAGTGTTTACATAAAGGGCCCTAACTGAAGATAGGAAATGCAAGCAAGTCCCTCTCCGCCAAATAAGATCATATATCGTCGTTAGGGCCGCCCTGGTGAATCCTCTGAATGAAAAAAGTCCATAGTTGGCAACCTAAACCCGCCGCTCTAGTCCGAATAGGAACTTCCGTCCGATGAGAACCTTTTGACAACAAAAATTAATTAATTCAGTATTGCATAAACCGCAATTTCAATTAGATAAACACGAAGATTAAGATAGGCGCATGTATCACCTGTCGATGCGAATCCAGATAGTCAGCTCCGTGCACGGTTGAAACCATTGCAACGACCACTCTAGTTCCGATGCTTTGGCGGCGCCCGGCGTGGTCGTGCTGTTCGCCAGAATAGTGGCCGTATGGTTGGGGCGCATTAAAACAATCTCAGAGCGATTAGGTGATGGCTTGCCGTGCGACGACATACTCACCTTGTACTCCAGCCACACGCACGCCGTCGACCTAACACACTCAACGGATAGGCTGGCCAGCACGCATCCATTCTCCGGATGGACTTGCGTATATGTGTGCCAGACGAACACGGTACCATCGTTCCCGTAGAAGATGACCGGACGTCTTGGCTCTGGCGGTGCCAGCACCGGGATGATGAACGCCATCGCGGTGCCGTACGGGATCATGTCCACACAAATCGAATGGATTTCTCTGAGGTGGGCGATGAGCGCTGCTGGTGACACGCGTACACCACGCGACCGTTGGGAACCCCAAGTGGAAGGTGTGATGCGTACAGCATTAAGTTTCCCTCAGTTAGAAACCAAGGTTTATCGAACCAGTAGGAGTCAAGAAGCACGTTGAAGGTTGATGGCGGCGAGATGTAGTGCGGCGCAACACCAGGGATTCCGGCGCCAACGTGGAACCTGCACAACACAAACCAAGTACTTTGCCCCAACGAAACAGTGAGGTTGTCAATCTCACCGGCTTGCTGTAACAAAGGATTAGATGTATAGTGTGGATGATGATTGTTTGCAGAAAACAGTAGAACAAGTATTGCAGTAGATTGTATTTCAGTAAAGAGAACTGGACCGGGGTCCACAGTTCACTAGAGGTGTCTCTCCCATAAGATAAATAGCATGTTGGGTGAACAAATTACAGTTGGGCAATTGACAAATAAAGAGGGCATGACCATGCACATACATATTATGATGAGTATAGTGAGATTTAATTGGGCATTACGACAAAGTACATAGACCGCTATCCAACATGCATCTATGCCTAAAAAGTCCACCTTCAGGTTATCATCCGAACCCCTTCCAGTATTAAGTTGCTAACAACAGACAATTGCATTAAGTATTGCGCGTAATGTAATCAGTGACTACATCCTCGAACATAGCACCAATGTTTTATCCCTAGTGGCAACAGCACATCCATAACCTTAGAGATTTCTGTCACTTCCCCAGATTCACGGAGGCATGAACCCACTATCGAGCATAAATACCCCCTCTTGGAGTTACTAGCAAAAACTTGGCCAGAGCCTCTACTAATAACGGAGAGCATGCAAGATCATAAACAACACTTAGATATAAATTGATAATCAACATAACATAGTATTCTCTATTCATCGGATCCCAACAAACACAACATATAGAATTACAGATAGATGATCTTGATCATGTTCGGCAGCTCACAAGACCCGACAATTAAGCACAATGAGGAGAAGACAACCATCTAGCTACTGCTATGGACCCATAGTCCAGGGGTAGACTACTCACACATCACTCCGGAGGCGACCATGGCGGCGTAGAGTCCTCCGGGAGATGATTCCCCTCTCCGGCAGGGTGCCGGAGGCGATCTCCTGAATCCCCCGAGATGGGATTGGCGGCGGCGGCGTCTCTGGAAGGTTTTCCGTATGGTGGCTCTCGGTACTGGGGGTTTTGCGACGAAGGCTATTTGTAGGCGGAAGGGTAGGTCAGGGGGCGTCGCGAGGGGCCCAGGAGACAGGTCGGCGCGGCCAAGGGTGGGGCCGCGCCGCCTGCCCTCCTGGCCACCTCGTGGCCCCACTTCGTTGACTCTTCGGTCTTCTGGAAGCTTCGTGGCAAAATAGGACCCTGGGCGTTGATTTCGTCCAATTCCGAGAATATTTCCTTACTAGGATTTCTGAAACCAAAAACAGCAGAAAATAGCAACTGGCACTTCGGCATCTTGTTAATAGGTTAGTTCCAGAAAATGCACGAATATGACATAAAGTGTGCATAAAACATGTAGATATCATCAATAATGTGGCATGGAACATAAGAAATTATCGATACGTCGGAGACGTATCAGCATCCCCAAGCTTAGTTTCTGCTAGTCCCGAGCAGGTAAACGATAACAAAGATAATTTCTAGAGTGACATGCCATCATAACCTTGATCATACTATTGTAAGCATATGTAATGAATGCAGCGATCCAAACAATGTAAATGACATGAGTAAACAACTGAATCATATAGCAAAGACTTTTCATGAATAGTACTTCAAGACAAGCATCAATAAGTCTTGCATAAGAGTTAACTCATAAAGCAATAATTCAAAGTAGATGCATTGAAGCAACACAAAGGAAGATGAAGTTTCAGCGGTTGCTTTCAACTTATAACATGTATATCTCATGGATATTATCAATGTAAAGTAATATAACAAGTGCAATATGCAAGTATGTAGGAATCAATGCACAGTTCACACAAGTGTTTGCTTCTTGAGGTGGAGAGAAATAGGTGAACTGACTCAACAATAAAAGTAAAAGAATGGTCCTTCAAAGAGGAAAGCATCGATTGCTATATTTGTGCTAGAGCTTTGGTTTTGAAAACAAGAAACAATTTTGTCAACGGTAGTAATAAAGCATATGTGTTATGTAAATTATATCTTACAAGTTGCAAGCCTCATGCATAGTATACTAATAGTGCCCGCACCTTGTCCTAATTAGCTTGGATTACGGGGATTATCGCAATGCACATGTTTTAACCAAGTGTCACAAAGGGGTACCTCTATGCCGCCTGTACAAAGGTCTAAGGAGAAAGCTCGCATTGGATTTCTCGCTATTGATCATTCTCAACTTATACATCCATACCGGGACAACATAGACAACAGATAATGGGCTCCTCTTTTATGCATAAGCATGTAGCAACAATTAATTTTCTCATATGAGATTGAGGATTTATGTCCAAAACTGAAACTTCCACCACGGATCATGGCTTTAGTTAGCGGCCCAATGTTCTTCTCTAACAACATGCATGCTCTAACCATAAAGGTGGTAAATCTCCCTTACTTCAGACAAGACGAACATGCATAACAACTCACATGATATTCAACAAAGGGTAGTTGATGGCGTCCCCAGGAACATGGTTATCGCACAACAAGCAACTTAATAAGAGATAAAGTGCATAAGTACATATTCAATACTACAATAGTTTTTAAGCTATTTGTCCCATGAGCTATATATTGTAAAGGTAGAGGGTAGAAATTTAAAGGTAGCACTCAAGCAATTTACTTTGGAATGGCGGAGAAATACCATGTAGTAGGTAGGTATGGTGGACACAAATGGCATAGTGGTTGGCTCAAGTATTTTGGATGCATGAGAATAATTCCCTCTCGATACAAGGTTTAGGCTAGCAAGGTTATTTGAAACAAACACAAGGATGAAGTGGTGCAGCAAAACTCACATAAAAGACATATTGTAAACATTATAAGACTCTACACCGTCTTCCTTGTTGTTCAAACTCAATACTAGAAATTATCTAGACTTTAGAGAGACCAAATATGCAAACCAAATTTTACCATGCTCTATGTATTTCTTCATTAATAGGTGCAAAGTATATGATACAAGAGCTTAAACATGAGCACAACAATTGCCAAGTATCACATTATCCAAGATATTTTAGCAATTACTACATGTAGCATTTTCCAATTCCAACCATATAACAATTTAACGAAGAAGAAACTTCGCCATGAATATTATGAGTAGATCCTAAGGACATACTTGTCCATATGCTACAGCGGAGCGTGTCTCTCTCCCAAACAAAGAATGCTAGGATCCATTTTATTCAACAAAACAAAAACAAAAACAAACCGACGCTCCAAGCAAAGCACATAAGATGTGGCCGAATAAAAATATAGTTTCAGGGGAGGAACCTGATAATGTTGTCGATGAAGAAGGGGATGCCTTGGGCATCCCCAAGCTTAGACGCTTGAGTCTTCTTGATATATGCAGGGGTGAACCACCGGGGCATCCAAAAGCTTAGAGCTTTCACTCTCCTTGATCATGTTGTATCATCTCCCTCTCTTGATCCTTGAAAACTTCCTCCACACCAAACTCAAAACAACTCATTAGAGGGTTAGTGCACAATCAAAATATACATGTTCAGAGGTGACATAATCATTCTTAACACTTCTGGACATTGCACAATGCTACTGAAAGTCAACGGAATCGAAAAATCCATCGAACATATCAAAACAGGCAATGCGAAATAAAAGGCAGAATTTGTCAAAACAGAACAGTTCGTAAAGACGAATTTCATTGAGGCGCCAGACTTGCTCAAATGAAAATGCTCAAATTGAATGAAAGTTGCGTACATATCTGAGGATCACTCACGTAAATTGGCATAATTTTCTGAGTTACCTACAGAGAATTTTGCCCAGATTCGTGACAGCAAAGAAATCTGTTTCTGCGCAGTAATCCAAATCTAGTATGAACCTTGCTATCAACGACTTTACTTGGCACAACAAAACACTAAACTAAGATAAGGAGAGGCTGCTACAGTAGTAAACAACTTCCAAGACTCAAAATAAAAACAAAGTACTGTAGAAAAAAAAAATATGGGTTGTCTCCCATAAGCGCTTTTCTTTAACGCCTTTCAGCTAGGCGCAGAAAGTGTGTATCAAGTATTATCAAAGCATGGTGCATCGTTATCATAAGCTCCCCCATCCGTAGTGGTACTAAGGGCTTTGTCAATTTTAGGCCTATAATAATATTTCTTTGGTTTAGGCACTTTAGAGACATACATAAACTTTTGCTCCTTACCCACATAAGCTTTCCCCTCACATTTAAGAGAAGAAAAAGTTGAACTCAAGGTTCCCATAGCTTTTTCACGTTCGCCAATCCTATTGGTTTGATTATCATGGACAACACAAGTTCCTAGGACACTAATTCTTTCATCAATTCCTCCTAAGGATTTATCAAGTTCATCAGTTTTATCAAGAAACATTTCCAATTTAGTTTCAACACTTGGAAAAAATTTCTCTATGGTTTCCAATTTTTTCATAACATCTTCAAGAGAGATTTCAATTTTAAATTCATCAACAGGGGGTATTCCAAATAGACTCTCAATAATGCAGCTAGCTTCTAAAGCAGGAGTACTTAGGAAGTTACCTTTCGCGAGACAATCAAGAACATACCTATTCCAGTTAGAGACACCAACATAAAAATTCCTAAGTAGGATAGTGGTGGAGTGTTTCTTAGTGCACCTATTATGGGCATCACTAATTCTATACCAAGCATCTCTTAAACATTCTCCCCCTCGATGCTTAAACGTACGAACTTCAACTTCAGGATTACTCATTTTAGCAATAGTAAATAAAGCAAACTAGATAAAGTAAATGCAAGTAACTAATTTTTTTGTGTTTTTGATATAGCAAACAAGATAGTAAATAAAGTAAAACTAGCAACTAATTTTTTTGTATTTTGATTTAGTGCAGCAAACAAAGTAGTAAATAAAACTAAGCAAGACAAAAACAAAGTAAAGAGATTGGGATGTGGAGACTCCCCTTGCAGCGTGTCTTGATCTCCCCGGCAACGGCGCCAGAAATTTACTTGCTGGCGTGTAGTTGACGTGGGAGTTAGAAGTCTTCTTTTCTTCAGTTCCCCGGCAACGGCGCCAGAAAAAGAGCTTGACACGCGTACAGCACGCGACCGTTGGGAACCCCAAGTGGAAGGTGTGATGCGTACAGCAGTAAGTTTCCCTCAGTTAGAAACCAAGGTTTATCGAACCAGTAGGAGTCAAGAAGCACGTTGAAGGTTGATGGCGGCGAGATGTAGTGCGGCGCAACACCAGGGATTCCGGCGCCAATGTGGAACCTGCACAACACAAACCAAGTACTTTGCCGCAACGAAACAGTGAGGTTGTCAATCTCACTGGCTTGCTGTAACAAAGGATTAGATGTATAGTGTGGATGATGATTGTTTGCAGAAAACAGTAGAACAAGTATGGCAGTAGATTGTATTTCAGTAAAGAGAATTGGACCGGGGTCCACAGTTCACTAGAGGTGTCTCTCCCATAAGATAAATAGCATGTTGGGTGAACAAATTACAGTTGGCAATTGACAAATAAAGAGGGCATGACCATCACATACATATTATGATGAGTATAGTGAGATTTAATTGGGCATTACGACAAAGTACATAGACCGCTATCCAGCATGCATCTATGCCTAAAAAGTCCACCTTCAGGTTATCATCCGAACCCCTTCCAGTATTAAGTTGCTAACAACAGACAATTGCATTAAGTATTGCGCGTAATGTAATCAGTGACTACATCCTCGAACATAGCACCAATGTTTTATCCCTAGTGGCAACAGCACATCCATAACCTTAGAGATTTCTGTCACTTCCCCAGATTCACGGAGGCATGAACCCACTATCGAGCATAAATACCCCCTCTTGGAGTTACTAGCAAAAACTTGGCCAGAGCCTCTACTAATAACGGAGAGCATGCAAGATCATAAACAACACTTAGATATAAATTGATAATCAACATAACATAGTATTCTCTATTCAACGGATCCCAACAAACACAACATATAGAATTACAGATAGATGATCTTGATCATGTTCGGCAGCCCACAAGACCCGACAATTAAGCACAATGAGGAGAAGACAACCATCTAGCTACTGCTATGGACCCATAGTCCAGGGGTAGACTACTCACACATCACTCCGGAGGCGACCATGGCGGCGTAGAGTCCTCCGGGAGATGATTCCCCTCTCAGACGAAGTGCGGAGGCGATCTCCTGAATCCCCGAGATGGGATTGGCGGCGGCGGCGTCTCGGGAAGGTTTTCCGTATCGTGGCTCTCGGTCTTGGGGGTTTCGCGACGAAGGCTATTTGTAGGCGGAAGGGTAGGTCGGGCGTCGCGAGGGCCCGGGAGACAGGTCGGCGCGGCCAAGGGTGGGGCCGTGCCGCCTGCCCTCTGGCCACCTCGTGGCCCCACTTCGTTGACTCTTCGGTCTTCCGGAAGCTTCGTGGCAAAATAGGACCCCGGGCGTTGATTTCGTCCAATTCCGAGAATATTTCCTTACTAGGATTTACGAAACCAAAAACAGCAGTAAAACAAAGAATCGGCATTTTGGCATCTTGTTAATAGGTTAGTTCCAGAAAATGCACGAATATGACATAAAGTGTGCATAAAACATGTAGATATCATCAATAATGTGGCATGGAACATAAGAAATTATCGATACGTCGGAGACGTATCAGCTGGCGAGGCGGCGAAGTCGCAGCCAGCCTCTGTGCAGTCGCACAGGCCATGCGGGCACGCGATCTCGTGGTCGTGGAGCCTGTTGTAGGCGACCACGCTCCCGCACCCGTCGTGGGGGCACTCCATCCTCTTTAATCTGCTTTGAAGAGGATATTGATGGGGAGGGGAGGGGTGAGTGGAGAAGAAGGATGGTGGTGGCTTTATTAATTCGGGCCTCACCGTCCCACCAGTTTGGCTAAAAAAGATGACGCTGAATGTTTCACTGTCTATGTTTTCACACGCAGTACACCTTATATGATGGCCAAAAATGGGATATAAAGATTTTCTCGAAATATCAAAAAAATAGATTTATGTTTGACATATGTGTGATGTTACTCAAAATTGAACTACATGTTACAAATGGACGGTCGGCAATTTTGAGGGAAGAAAATGAATTTTAAATATTGAAATACTTTGAGTGTCTCTGTGTGAAGCCTTGCACTAAGATCATAGAAATTTCCATTACCCTTGTACGGATGGTGGGTCCTAAAAGTTGAAGTAATTTGACTGCAACAAAAAGAACTTCAATGAAAATAAAAATGTGGACTAGCTTGTGTCGTCATATGAGATATAGATGCTATAAAAATAACAAACTACAATCCTAAGGGTGATTTATATAAATCAAGTTTGATTTCTTGCTTTCATGTATGAGTTAATTTATTAACATGGCTTTCTACCCCCACCACCCCACCCACACACACACTCTCTCTCTCAAATGGGGGTGAGAGGAGAAGAAGGATGTTCGTAACTCAGGCCTCACCATCCTACCAGACTTTGGTCGTTGCCCAAGACATCCATGACCTAAAAAAATGACGTTGACTGTTTCATAGTCTACATTTTCACAAGCATTATACCATATATATTGGCCAAAATGTGATGTGTAGATTTTCTCGAATTGTACCGTATTTGGATTCATGTTTGACGTGTGAGCGGTTTTACTCAAAATTCAACTACATGTTCAAATTGCCAGGTCGGAAAATTTGAATGAAGAAAATATAGTTTAAATATTGAAATAAGTGTGCATATATATATATATGTGTGTGTGTGTGTGTGTGTGTGTGTGTGTGTGTGTGTGTGTGTGTGTTTTGTGCACTACCATTTTACGAATGTAGTGGGTCCTAGAATATTGAAGCTAATTCAAAAAAATATGTGCTAGCTTGAGTCATCGTATGAGATAAAATTGCTATACAAATAACAAACTTACAACCTTAAGGTAATTTAAAAAAGATTTATTTTCTTGCTTACACATGTGTGGTCATGTTGATTGCATTGTATATTAGTATGAACTTACTAATAATTATCCCCAATTTTGGCAGCAATGTCCATCTTACCGTTCACATATATTTTATTCAACTTCATTTCACACAAAAATACATTCTACTTTATTAGTGTAAAATAAGAGCTTTATGTGAGCTTTATTGTGAAGTGGCTACCTGAGAGAAGGGCCAAATTTTCAAGGTAATAATTTCGAAACATGGCATACTTCATAAGATGACCATTTAGGTGATATATATGTTGATTATTTCTCGAGTTTGTAATATATGTGGGCTTATGTTGAGTTTTAACCAATTTTGGTCAATTTAAAATTGCATGTTCTTTAAAGTTCGGCATGAGTTTTGGTAGAAAATATGCAGATTTTACCATGAGAGGGTGTTATGCTCCATGCATGACAAAACTACAAAGAAAAGATGAACAATTTGTACAAATGGCGAAGCCGGTGAATTTGAAGCAAATTGAATGCAACCAAAGGAAATTCATTAAAACTAAAAAAAGATGAAGAGTTGACGAGGAAATGGTATGGCGATTTGAAAAGAAAATGAATCGCTACATATGTGCATCTGGTCATAATAAACGAAAATGCCAAGTAGAGTTTCCAATTTTGTTCATAAAAATAGATCAAATTTGAACTAGATTTGTGATGTAGATTGGTCATAGAAACCGCTATAAGCCATCGCAATGTACGGAAGTGAATGATTCTAGGCATCCATATTTTAATTACTTCATGTAATGTAATTGAACAAGCTAGATTAGGTATTGCCCCATGAAATTGTACCACACATGCCAACAATAGTAAACCTGATTGCTTCCAAGTACGCCAACATTATGTGGCTTGATTAAATGTGCATTAAACTTAAAATGCCTCTTTATTTATTTTGTTTTAGTAGTCGTATGACAGTGAAGGATCCAGAGTTGCATTAATCGGCGAATTGGGTTACATATTACATAGACTAATTCATGGTAAACATAAAATACATCCAATCCCTCAACATTTTTAGATAAAGGTCTAAGTAGTAAAGATTGGAACATCAATCAGGTCCTTCCCCACCGAAGTAGATGACCACCTCCAACAGTACGGCCGTCCTGACAAGAACCATCAGCAAAACGTCTCTTTTAGTCCTTGTACTGAGTACTTTGAAGCCGGAAGCCCCAGACACACCCTTCCTGTTACGTTGATGAAGAAATATAAACATCAAAAGAAGAGGCAGAACAAGATCTCCAACTCAGGGACACTTGGTGGACGCCGAGATATAGGTCGCTAGCTGTGCACGGAGATCCTCTTCTCCTTGCTAATCGCCCTGTCACAAGAAAAACAAATTAATTCAGCATTACTTAAATCCGCATTAGCATCGTTGAAAGGATCGTATGCCGCACCTAGAGGGGGGGTGAATAGGTGCTAACCAATTTTTAGTTCTTTTTCAATTTAGGCTTGACACAAAAGGTAAATTCTCTAGATATGCAACTAAGTGAATTTACCTATATGACAAGGCTAACAACTAAGCAAGATATAGCTAAGCAATATAGAGATAGAATAGGATAGAGGTAACCGAGAGTGGAGCACGCGATGACACGGAGATGATTCCCGTAGTTCCCTTCCTTTGCAAGAAGGTACGTCTACGTTTGGAGGAGTGTGGTTGCTACGAAAGCCAAACCAACAGCCACGAAGGCTTCACTCAGATCTCCGGTGAGCAACGCCACGAAGGCCTAGCCCACTTCCACTAAGGGATTTCCTCGAGGCGGAAACCGGGCCTTTACAAGGTTCTTGGGGCACACATCCACAACCAAATTGGAGGCTCCCAAATCTGTTACAACACAACAATCAACAACAATACATCAACACAAATCAACTAGGGAACCAAATAGGAACACTAGCATGAGATCCCTCAAACAAGAGAGGGGGAAATGAAGAACGCTTCGGTGAGGATGTAGATCGGTGTCTTCTCCTTCGAATCTCCAAAGATCAAGAGCTTTGGTTGGGGGAGGAAGGAGATCTTGCAAATCTTGAGTTTCTTGAGGTGGCTCTAATGGAGGTGGCTTGGCAGATTTCTTGTGCAATGATTGAGCAAGCAACCAAGGTAGAAGAAGGGGGGTATTTATACCCCCCCTTAAAATTGAGCCGTTGCAGCTTCCGGGGGGCCGGATATTCCGGCCTAAGTAAGGGCCGGATAATCTACCCCCCCCCCCCGGATAATCCGGCCTTCGGGACAAAACCATGACATTATCCGGCCAAATGTCCGGCCCTATGCCAGACTTGCTTTTCTTCCAGTCCTTAGCCAAAATCGAGGGGGCCGGATATTTCCAAAATATCCGGCCCGGATATTCCGGCCCTGGTACAATACCTGGACAATATCCGGGCAAAAATCCGGCCCCTATACTGTGCTGCTTTTCCTCATGAGACTTAGCCAAAATCAGGGGGCCGGATATTTCAACAATATCCGGCCCGGATTATCCGGCCTGGCCAACTTTTTCTGATTTCTTTTGACAGACGACCATATCCAACACACATGAATAAATATCTATGTAATCCCTGTACCACTTAAACAAACATTAGTGTATCACATATATTGACATCAAACACACAAAACATAATGTGAGAGATGTTCTTTCAATCTCCCCCTTTTTGGTGTTTGATGACAATATACGGATTTGCAAGAGAATCACTATAGAGACAAGCATGATGACAAAACATAGAGGCACTCCCCCTACATGTGTGCATATAAGTAATATGCATTTGAATACAAATACACAACACATAGGAGTGAGGTGCCTCAACACAAGAGGTATCCAACATGAGCTCTAACACATAGACATCGACAAATATGAAGTTGAGATAGGATGTAAAAAATCATACCCATGTGTAGATATATAATACGGAGATATAGCATCACACATAATATAATATCCTTGATCTCAACAAATAGAAATCCGAAAACCATAACAATGTCTCACACCACATAGTTTTGAACGGCACACAAACAAACCAAATAGTTCAAATAAGAGGGAACACAAGCAATATAAGAATGATAAACGCATATGCTTGTGCCCAAACCATGCAAATCCCCGAGAATCCTAATAGAACACTTCTCCCCCTTTGGCATCGAGACGCCAAAAAGGGGACAAGCGCGATGCTACACGTCCCAAGGGAATCACTCGGAGGCTTCTTCATCATCGGACTGGTATGCCGCTTCCTCTTCTTCATCCTCAGTGTCAGGTGCATCCGGAGAGCGGCGAGAGGTGTTGGACCTTTGAAGGCAATCATCAAGATCACTCCATGGAACCTGTGCAGAATGCCATCCACTGTAACCCTGGTGAGCTGGAGGCTGAGGCGGGGGGTCCTTGATCACCACTGAGCTTGTGTAGAATAACCGCCTGAGTATGCTTAATCTCAGAACGCTCTCGGCTAGCCGCATAGTTCTCCTTATGGATCTCAATGTCCATGCAAAGGATGTGACGCTGAAACCAACTAAGCCGGCTCATTTGCTTCCTCATAGCCGGGACATCAGGATGGCGAGCAGGAGCAAAACCACTAGAACGAGCATCACCCATGAAAGTGTCAGGTGCAGGTACAGCAGAAGAGACTGGCTTAAGCTTGTAAGCCTTCTTGACACTGTGCTTCATCAAAGGGTACCCGCTCAAGTCTTCACCACCCAAAGCCACAGAGTTGTTGATGAGAAGCTGAATGTAGGGTGCATAGGGTATGGTGGTCCGGGAGACCATGGCATCATGGATCTCATGGAAGATAAAGTCCATGACATCAAGAGTGTAGTTCCGTTCCTCATTAAGATCACGAGCACACTTATAGCTGAGGTGCATAAGATCCACAAGGGCTCCCCGGAGAGCATCATTGTTACCACCACTTGGGCAAATGGTTGCCCGAAAGAACCGGAGCAACTGACTGTAGATGGGAAGCAGCCCCTTAGCATAACCAATTTTTCCCGCTGAGGTATAGAGATCCACCAGAGCATTCTTATCTGTCTGTTGTGGTCCATGAAGGCGACGACCCCCTTTAGCAGGAACTCCAAGAATACCAGCAAATCGGCGCAGAGTGGCACTACAGTGAGTGGAGCCAGTCATCCATTCCATAGTGCGTTCCTCATCTTTCTTGATTGCCAAAGTGGCAAATAATTGCTTCACCAAATCTGGGCTATAGTCACATTGAATCTTCATGATATCAAGCAAGCCCATCCTTCCAGCTACCCAGATTGCATCTTCAAAGTGATTGTTGACAGCCAGAATGTCCACATCGATAGCTTGCATGGGTCTCAGATTCTTCATGGGCTCATAGATGTCCCTGTAGATGAAATCCTGCTCCATGCACCAGTATCTCCTGCCCTCAATCTCTTCATCCTTGGGAGGTCTTCATACCAGTTCTTCATGCAGATAGCGGAATAAGAGATAGGTTCCATGGCCTTGTAGTTCTCCCTCACTTCCTTGTTCTGCCGCCTTGAAGCGATGGACTTGTGAGGTGCATTGGGTGCAAACTCGTCACTAGATCGATCATGCCTTGAGCGTCTCCGACCACCCCGAGAAGCACCACCTGTGAGAAGCAAAGGCGGGTAGCAAAGAGAAGGTAATGCTCATAAGTCATGTAAGATACAGTAATATACTCGAGAAATATGCTATAAGTCGGTACAAATCTAGACATGATAGATTGAAGCAAAAACTGCAGCGGCGATGAAGCTCCAGGCCGGATAATCCGGTGTCCCCAGGGGGCGGATAATCCGGCCTGCGCGGGGGGCGGATAATCTGGCCCTGCGAAAGTTGCAGTTTTCCAATCAAAAGCTTGTCTAAGACTAGATCGGCCTCATAGCATGCAAGAGGAGTACACTACACTCGATTTGGAACAACTAGACACCAATTCCACCAAGAAAATAGCACATATAAAACACAACATCTAGGGTTAGAGATTGTGAATCATACCCACATCCATTGTGGAAACCGCTTGGAAGAGAAGGTAGCTAGGGAGGAGATGCACCCGATCCACCCAAGAACCCCGAGAGGGAGCGGACGGAGCATCTCCGGCGAGGAGGAGGAGGTCCGGCGAACTTGAGAGGAGAAAGAAGAGAGAGAGGCGCGTGGGGGGTGGTGTGAACCGTTGGCCCCCCCCCCCCCCCCCGCGGCCTCGTCCTCAACCCTTTCAAGATCTGCCCAGGCCGGATAATCCGGCCCTAGCTTAGGGCGGATAATCCGGCCGGGCCGGATTTTCCGGGGTCTCCTGGGGCCGGATTATCCGGGGTTCTGGAAAATTCCAGAATCACCGGGAATCCGGCCCATCTTTCGTTGGTTATTTGCAAGACCCATATGCGATGCAATAATGTATCACTTCACATATAAGGTGCAAATTTACCAATAAGATGGAGCAACCTAGATCATCCAACCGAAAAACCTCAAACACCAAGTTTTTTACCAAACATGACAAATGAGCAAGATGGAAATGGCTTAAAGGAGAGAGTAGGCTTAGGTTTTAGAAGATACAAACTGTTAATGGTACATGGTCACTCAAGTTTGCAAGATATGAGCAAATAAGGCCAAACTAGAGTGATTTCCCATAAGAACATGGAGTTGTCAAATAGAAGGCGATAAGATCCAAATAACTCCAACTCTTCACAAAGAAGAGTGTGGTGGCCTAGGCCACCATATATGAGTGTTGTGGCATGGCACCGCGAAGATATATCTTGGGTCCAAGCCACTACTCATCATTGAAGCTCACATATCAACATATGATATAACGAGAATGAAATCTTTAATATTGGCATTATGGGGGAGGGATAGCTCAATAGTTTAAACCGCACTCCCCCTATCTCCATGCCCACATCTAAACCAAATAAAGTTTTGAGACGAAGGTGTGTTTGCAAGATGGTCAAGCTATACTCCTTGAATCAATGATATTTAGCTCATTCCTCAAATAAGTGAACCTTGCTTCATCAAGAGGCTTCGTGAATATATCGGCAAGTTGATCTTTGGTAGGAACATAGATAAGCTCAATATCACCCCGGGCAACATGATCCCTAATGAAATGATTCCGGATCTCAATATGCTTCGTTCTTGAATGTTGCACCGGATTATAGGCAATCTTGATAGCACTTTCATTGTCACATAATAGAGGCACTTTGTCACAAATGACACCGTATTCCTTTAAAGTTTGCCTCATCCATAACAATTGAGTGCATCCACTTGCGGCGGCAACATATTCGGCTTCGGCGGTGGAGAGAGATATACAATTTTGCTTCTTAGATGACCAACACACCAAGGACCTACCAAGACATTGGCCAGCCCCGGAGGTTGATTTCCGATCATCCTTGTCTCCCGCCCAATCCGCATCGGTGTATCCATTGAGAATAAAACTTGAGCCTTTGGGGTACCAAATACCATATCTTGGGGTATCAACCAAATATCGAAAGATTCTCTTGAGAGCTATCATGTGGCTCTCCTTAGGAGAAGCTTGATACCTTGCACACACACCAACACTCAACACTATGTCCGGTCTAGATGCACAAAGGTAAAGCAAGGATCCAATCATGGAGCGATATACCTTTTGATCCACCTCTTTACCATTGGGATCAAGTGCAAGATGACATTTGGTAACCATAGGAGTGGCAACACCTTTCATCTCGGTCATCTTGAACCTCTTGAGCATGTCTTGGAGATATTTTGCTTGGTTGATGAAGGTTCCTCCTCTCAATTGCTTGATCTCAAAACCAAGGACGAACTTCATCTCTCCCATCATAGACATCTCAAACCTATCGGTCATAAGCTTTGAGAATTCATCATTGAAAGCTTTGTTAGTAGAGCCAAAGATAATGTCATCAACATATAATTGGCAAACGAAAAGCTCCCCATTGACCCTCTTAGTAAAAAGAGTGGGATCGATTAGCCCAACATCAAACCCACGGTCTACCAATAATTCCTTAAGGTGCTCATACCAAGCTCTAGGAGCTTGTTTGAGACCATAAAGAGCTTTATCGAGCTTGTAGACATGGTTAGGGAAGTTGAGATCCTCGAACCCCGGGGGTTGCTTAACATAAACCTCTTCATGCAAAGGACCATTAAGAAATGCACTTTTCACATCCATTTGTTGTAACTTAAAGTTATGATGCGATGCATAAGCAAGAAGGATACGGATGGACTCAAGGCGAGCCACGGGAGCATAGGTTTCTCCAAAGTCAATTCCCTCAACTTGAGAGAACCCTTGAGCCACCAATCTTGCCTTATTCCTCACAACATTGCCAAACTCATCTTGCTTGTTCTTGAAAATCCATTTAGTGCCAATAACATTGCGGCACTCCTTTGGCTTCTCTACTAAGGTCCACACTTTGTTGCACTTGAAGTTGTTGAGTTCTTCGTGCATAGCTTCCATCCAATCCGAATCTTCAAGGGTTTCAAATACTTTCTTGGGTTCCACTAAGGAGATATAAGCATGATGGTTGCTAAAATTAGCCAATTGCCTTCTTGTGGAAACCTTTGCCCTTATATCACCAAGAACCTTATCATGAGTGTGATCACGAAGCTCAAGGTTCCTTTCTCTTCTTGCTAGACGACGGGCCTCGATCTCCTCCTTGGTTCTTCTTGGCCTTGGAGGTATCACTTGATCAACTTGATCTTTTGGGTCCCCGTCTTGACCTTCAACTTGAGCAACTACAATTTCTTGTGAGTGCTCAACATCATGTGCTTGATCTTGGACATCATTTGGTGCGGAGCAAATATCAAATGGATACTCGTCGGAACCATCATGAATTCTTGGTTGATCTTGACCTTGATCTTGTCCTTGATCTTGCACACTAGAGGGAGGGTTTTGTTCTTGTTCTTGGGTTGGTGCATCATTTGCTTCACTTGATGGGGTTTGTTGATGTTGAGAAGATGAGGGCTCCACCGTGGTAGAGCATAGTCCTTCCCGAGACGCCACACCGTGTCCCTCAATGGGGCGGAAAAATCCCACACCCATTCTTACTATGGCATCTTGAGGTATTTCATCACCTGCACAAACATCAACTTGCCCCACTTGGGAGCCATCATTTTCTTCGAACCTCACACTACAAGATTCAATGATAATCCCGGAGGCTATATCAAAGATTCTATAAGTGTGAGACTCGGCACCGTAACCAACAAATATACCCTTCAAAGCTTTAGGAGCGAATTTAGATAAACGAACTCCTTTGATTTTGTAGAAACACTTACACCCGAACACCTTGAAGTATGAGATATTAGGCTTGTTCCCGGTGAGTATTTCATATGGAGTCTTGTTCAAGCCCTTGCGGAGATAGAGCCGGTTGGAGGAGTGACAAGCGGTGGAGATGGCTTCGGCCC
This sequence comes from Lolium perenne, assembly GCF_019359855.2. Lineage (NCBI taxonomy): Eukaryota > Viridiplantae > Streptophyta > Magnoliopsida > Poales > Poaceae > Lolium > Lolium perenne. The sequence continues at coordinate 183,978,914 of NC_067246.2, read as the reverse complement.
AAAAGTTATAGCGGGATTTATACTCCGCCATCATAGACCTTGCCATATCCATAAGAGTCCGTTTCTTCCTCTCCGCAACACCATTTTGTTGAGGGGTGTAAGCAGCGGAATATTGATGACGAATCCCCTCATCACTAAGAAAATCATTGAGTGTGTAGTTCTTGAACTCGGAGCCGTTGTCACTTCTTATTGCCATAATGAGGATGTTGTGTTGGCGTTGCACCTCGGTAGCAAAGTCAATGAAAATTTGTTGAGTCTCATCTTTCGTCTTGAGAAAGTAGACCCAAGTGTATCTTGAGTAGTCATCGACAATCACCAAGCAATGTTTCTTCGCACCAAGACTTGCATGAGTAACGGGACCAAACAGATCCACATGAAGGAGCTCCAAGATCCTCTTGGAAGAGATAATGGTCTTGCTTGGATGCGGAGAGTCATGCATTTTGCCTTCAACACAAGCCCTACAAACACGATCTTTGGCAAAAGACACATTTTCCATTAGTCCCACAATATGGTTCCCCTTGTGAAGACTTTGCAAAGTTCTCATGTTGACATGGGCTAGGTGGCGATGCCACAACCAACCCACGTCCGCCTTTCCGAATAGGCACATCGCACTTGTCGTGGTGGTCCCCGAAAAGTCCACCACATACAAGTTGTGTTCACGATACCCAACGAATGCGACTTTTAGAGTCTTGCTCCACAAGAGGACCACAATATCATTATCAATAAATACGGTGAAACCCATCTTGCCAAGGGCGGAAACGGAAAGCAAATTGTAACCAAGGGTTTTGACAAGCATGACATCCACAAGAGTAATGTTGTGTGCAACCACAACCTTGCCAAAACCCAATACCTCGGATGTAGAATTATCGCCAAAGGAGACGGTGATATGATTTATGTTGGGCCTCAACTCCTTGACGAGGTTCTTGCCGCCGGTCATATGACTTGTACATCCACTATCAAGTACCCATTTTGAACCTCCGGCGGCATAGTCCTACATGAGATCAATTCTTGGATTTAGGTACCCATTTTTCAATGGGTCCTCTTTTGTTAGCAACAAGGGTCTTTGGAACCCAAATAGACCAAGCAACATAACCATCATATGGGCCAACATATTTAGCATAAACATCACCATAATAATCTTTAAAGAGAACATAGTGAGGGTTATCTATTCCCGCACCATCATCATTAATGGTGTTGCCCTTACGGGTTTCACCATTAGCTTTCTCATGTGCGGGCTTGGTCTTTTTCTTGTTTGCCTTTTTAGCCTTGGTATTATAACCAAGTCCCTCCTTCCCATTGTTTGACCTTTGCTTACTCAAAAGATCATCCAAGGAAAGTTTACTTTGGGGAGAGGAGGCCTTAGCAAGTTCATCCTTCAACCTAGCATTTTCCTCAATAATATTTGCATGATCACATGAAGGAGTAGAGGTACTAGGTATGTCATATGAAGCAAGCCTAATTTGAAGTTGCTCATAAGACTCGGAGAGGAGAGAGTATTCACTCTTCAAGGCTTTGTGAGCCTTGTCTAGTTCATCTAGATCCTTCACAAGTTTCTCATGATCAACACCAAATTTGGCATTTTCCTTTATAAGCACTTTAGTCTTAGCTCTAGCAAGATCTCTAGCTTTAGTGAGCTTGTTAAGTTTATCTTGAGGTTCTTCAAGACTTTCTAGCTTCTCTTCAAGAGATGCTATAGTTTCTTGACATTCGTCAAGAGCATTTTTAAGAGCATGTATTTCTAGAGAGTCTTCTCTCTCTATTTGGCACTTTTTCTCAAGAGTATCATTTAGTTGAGCCATACGAACCATGAGACTTGAAACATTCTTCTTAGTGTTACCTTGTAGGTTACTAATGAAATCATCAAACTCTAGCATTTCTTGTTTCACTTTTAGACTAGCGGGATCAACCCCTAGATCATTAGCAATGTTAGGCATAGAGGGGTTAGGAGATGATACCTCGGAAGACTTAGCCATGAGGCAACTTTCTTCCTCCACATGAATGACCTCATTGGGAGATTCACTTGTTGATGAAGAGTTAGTAGCGAGGGAGGCAAGGGCAACCAATCCATTTGAGGTTGCATCTTCTTCATCATCAACATCTTCATCTCCGAAGGTATACTCTTCTTGAGTTGATAGCACAATAGATGTGTCCAAGGTGGACCTTGCCATGAAGCAATGTGCATTCTTGCGTTGAGGGTTCTCATTGGGTGAATCAAAGAGAGAGGAAGAGGGAATGTTGGTGGTGACAATGGCGGCCACTTCTCTTGAGCTTTCCTCTTCATCATCATCACTAGCACTTGCAATCTCATCGGAAGAGTATTCTTCATTAGCCACTAGCACAATCCTTGAGGGCCTCTTGCCCTTCTTGTTCTTGTTGTAGAATTTCTTGTTGGGGGGCTTTGAATATTTGCCCTTTGAGTCTTTGCTCTTGTCCTTGGGGATGAGCCTTCCACCATTAGTCTCCCTATTCTCATAGGGACATTCGGCAATGAAATGGCACTTGTCATTGCAATTGTAGCAAGATCTTGTTCTTGGGCCCGAGCTTGAGGGACCCCTTGAGTTGTTTCTCTTGATGTTGTCCTCCTTGGCCTTGGACGGATCAATCCAAAAGGTGTTTGCATGGAATGCCATGTGGTCATGGTAGTGGTGTTCCAAGTCTTCCGGGTAGGTCATGCTCCAAGATGCCCTATAAGATTCTTGAGGAATCACTTCTTGCACGGGGTTGACCACCAAGGCAAGGTTGGACCCTTTTGTCATTCCAATGGCACAATTGCGGGAATCATGAGAGTTTTGCTCAAGGACCTTGAGAGCTTGCATCTCGTGCACGGCTTGTTGAGAGGTGAGAGAGGCATAGCATTCTCTTCCGACAAGAGTCTTGACATCAATAGGCTCAAATGGCATCATGCACTCAATGTACTTCTCCTTGATCCAAGAGTCATTAATGTGAGAGGCACCAACAATCCGGAAGGCGTCGGCAATGGTGAGAAGTCTTCCATACATGTCTTCATGATCTTCATCCAGAAGCCTCATGAATCCTTCGGCTTTATTCCGAAGAGCATTATACTTGTTCTTTCTAGTGCTCTCGCTTCCAATGCAACCCGAGGCCAAAGCATCCCAAGCATCCTTGGCGGTGGTGAAATGCCGAACACGAGACAACTCCTTTGTCCCCACGGCGGTTTGAATCATGTGCAAGGCGGTGTTGTTGAGTTGACTATCAACCGCTTCTCTTCTAGTCAACTTCTTGGGGTTGTAAGGATTGAAGCCTTCCTCGATGATTCTCCAAAGTTCATTGGAGGCACTGCGAACATGAGAGCTAAACTCAAATTGCCAAGTATCGTAATCATTAACGAAAAACTTAGGTGGGTCGCCCCGGATGTTTATATGAGGATGGGGAACCGGTATATCGGGTGATTGGAAAGGTGGAGCTACTCGATTGTAGCTCTCACTCCCACTAGTTCCCTTGGGAGATGCAATGGGGGGTTTGATAGTGTTTAAGTTGTCACCATTCATGGGTGCGGTAGCGGAGGGTAATACCGAAGTATCACCCTCTACAACCGCATCTGTGATATTAACCTCTATGGTGGGAGCCACGGGACGGGGAGGGGTCAAAAGCTCGGAAATCATTTTTCTCATGCTTTCCGTTTGAGCATCCATGTATGACTTCAACGAATTGATATCATCCATGGTGACCGGCCTAGTCTCCCCTTCCGATGGTCCATCCTCCGGCATACTCTTAGGCGGTTAAGCCCGAAATAAGAGCCGAGGCTCTGATACCAATTGAAAGGATCGTATGCCGCACCTAGAGGGGGGGGGGGTGAATAGGTGCTAACCAATTTTTAGTTCTTTTTCAATTTAGGCTTGACACAAAAGGAAAATTCTCTAGATATGCAACTAAGTGAATTTACCTATATGACAAGGCTAACAACTAAGCAAGATATAGCTAAGCAATATAGAGATAGAATAGGATAGAGGTAACCGAGAGTGGAGCACGCGATGACACGGAGATGATTCCCGTAGTTCCTTTCCTTTGCAAGAAGGTACGTCTACGTTTGGAGGAGTGTGGTTGCTATGAAAGCCAAACCAACAGCCACGAAGGCTTCACTCAGATCTCCGGTGAGCAACGCCACGAAGGCCTAGCCCACTTCCACTAAGGGATTTCCTCGAGGCGGAAACCGAGCCTTTACATGGTTCTTGGGGCACACATCCACAACCAAATTGGAGGCTCCCAAATCTGTTACAACACAAGAATCAACAACAATACATCAACACAAATCAACTAGGGAACCAAATAGGAACACTAGCATGAGATCCCTCAAACAAGAGAGGGGGAAATGAAGAACGCTTCGGTGAGGATGTAGATCGGTGTCTTCTCCTTCGAATCTCCAAAGATCAAGAGCTTTGGTTGGGGGAGGAAGGAGATCTTGCAAATCTTGAGTTTCTTGAGGTGGCTCTAATGGAGGTGGCTTGGCAGATTTCTTGTGCAATGATTGAGCAAGCAACCAAGGTAGAAGAAGGGGGGTATTTATACCCCCCCCCCCTTAAAATTGAGCCGTTGCAGCTTCCGGGGGGGCGGATATTCCGGCCTAAGTAAGGGCCGGATAATCCCCCCCCCCCCCCCCCGGATAATCCGGCCTTCGGGACAAAACCATGACATTATCCGGCCAAATGTCCGGCCCTATCCCAGACTTGCTTTTCTTCCAGTCCTTAGCCAAAATCGAGGGGGCCGGATATTTCCAAAATATCCGGCCCGGATATTCTGGCCCTGGTACAATACCGGGACAATATCCGGGCAAAAATCCGGCCCCTATACTGCGCTGCTTTTCCTCATGAGACTTAGCCAAAATCAGGGGCCCGGATATTTCAACAATATCCGGCCCGGATTATCCGGCCTGCCCAACTTTTTCTGAATTCTTTTGACAGACGACCATATCCAACACACATGAATAAATATCTATGTAATCCCTGTACCACTTAAACAAACATTAGTGTATCACATATATTGACATCAAACACACAAAACATAATGTGAGAGATGTTCTTTCAATCGTCCCAATAAGATTGAGGGTAGTGTTATGTTCACTCACTCCTTATCGATGCGCAAATAGATAGTCAGCTGCTTCGATGATTCATTGCCGCACAGGTACCGCGGCGGCACCGAGAGGAACGAAGTGACATCTCCCAAAGAAACTATGCCCGGAGTCGGGCTGCTCGTCGGCTCTAATACCGCCTTCACCACGCCAAACAAGTGTTCCCCGGTAAGCTTACGCGGCCCCGGCATCGGCGGGCCGTTCGCCCACATCGTCACCCTATACCGGGGCAAGTTGCACGCCGCCGGCCTGACACACACGAAGGATACCGCGGTGTCCATGCCGCAAGGGTGGATGTGCAAGGCGAACACTGCGCCATCCGTCCCGTAGCCGATGAACTGTTGTTTTGGCGAGCCCGGTGCCGGCACCTTCAGATGAACCAATCCGAAGTCCTCGTCGTACGGGAACCTATCCACAACGGTCAAGTGGGCTTCTCTGAGGTGTAGGATGAACGGTACCTGCGAATCGGCGAATTCGCAGCCGGGGTGCGTGCAGAAGCAAGAGCCGTGCGGGCACGCCATCATGTGCTTGTCTTCCTTGTTGTAAGGGAACTCCCTCCCGCACCAGTCGTTGATGCACTGGATCGTCGGCTTCAGAGGTTGCTTCTTCGGCACAGGCAACTCCATAGTCTAAGATCTGATGAGGGATCGGAAAGGGGCGCGGGGGGTTGTGGCGGCGGCGCGAGCGAGGGGGGAGCAGTGAAAAGCTGAGAACTGAGATGGGAGATTGATGTTTATGGAGATTGATGTTTCTTTATAGAGGGCTCTTCTTTTAACTGGAGCCTCTAGACTAGTGGACACATGACCTGTGCTCACTGAAGTGTGCGACCTCACGCATGGGAACCACACGTAAGTGACAGACCAGTTGGTGTACTCGGGTGATTATTATAATGTATTAGTACTCCATAGTTTCCTATGGATCCAAGGGTAGGAAAGCCAAGTTATCTCATTTACAAGACATTATTTTTTCCATGAAGCCAAGTTAACTCATCAATCAATTGGTATATTTTGGTTATATTCAAACTTTTACTTGAAACTAGTTGGTCATGCCATTCTACTACTCGCTTAAAACTTTTACTGCGGGAAGGGAGGGGGGGTGATGCTACCCTTAATTTGTGGGACCCAAAAAAAAACTCGGAAATACGAGCGATGCATCAAAAAGAAACACATTCATCCCCCTCCCCCAGTGATTTGACCTAGATTTGAAATCAAGGCACACGTGATTCAAAAAAGGCAATCTAAAAACATGGATTATTCATCATTTTGTACATATATATAGGGAAAATACCAAACATGCCATACCAGTGTTTTAGAGAAGAACCCTCAATTAGATTGGCACCATGTTGGACTTCGTCCAACTAAATTTCCTCCCACATGCATGTGAGCTTCGTACCACTACACAAGAACCATGCCAGACTTTTGAATCATGGCCCAATTTTATGTATATATTTTAACTTTTCATCATGCACGCATGAATACTTTGCAAAATATGTGCATTTTGGGTTGTCGCCCGTAAATGTGTTTTTGCTTGTCTACCACCAATCAAGTTTTCATTCGCGGGGAAACATGCATGACAGGATGACCATTTCCAAGGTTTCATGAATTATCTCAATGTGCATCCATATATATACAATTTCTTGGGCTAAATCCGATAAAATGCAAATTTGATACAGTGTGTACATGAAGTACAGATCAAACTAATAATTTAAAAAATACATGGGTGTGTGACCTGAATGTGTGGATCGAGCCAAGTACATTTTATATAATAATGGCCAAACACATGCACTGCACCCTCCTACTAGAACAAATTAAAACAAGAAGGGCGAGAGCATCATGAGATTGCTCGACGTATCTAAATTTCAAAACAAGCCGAATTAATAAGTTATTGTGGGGCTTGATAGAAAAGATCGAAACAAAGCATGCATAGTCATATCATTTGTGGTTCATAATACCTCTATGGATAATACCAAATAAACATGGCATATATACACTTCTATTTTTAAGACAAGAACCCTGCATATTTTTTGCACCATGTGTTTGAGGCCTCGCTTACCCAGAAGTGTGTGTGGGAGCATTGCATGCTACGAGAAAACAATGCCAAACATTTGAATCGCATGACTCATTTTTTGGTAGTGATATATAGGTTTATGGTTTATATACAAGGTTTTGTGTTAGGGTCTAGGGGTTTAATATAATTAGGGTTTAGGATTTATAGATATTGACATCATCTGTTTCATTTCACATTTGTGATGTACAATACTACATACCTAAGTAAAATCGATCATTCTTAGTCACTCCAAAATGAAGCTCGTGGTCGGGAGGTTTTTGGAATTTACATGTTTGAAACCCAATACCACTTCTCTTCATGCTTGACTTCATAATTAATTAAGACAGAGTTTACGGTTAGGGGGTAGATACATGATTTTTCTGGTTTGAATATGTCTAGATCGACCTTTGTACGTTTATCAACTTGAATGCTTAATGTATAACATAAGAAGACTATGTGCTTTGGTTTTTCATTTTTTTTATTTTTATGCCCATTTGAATTTTGGTCAAATCCTAGGTTAATTTGACCAAGAGTTAAACACGTTTAAAACATGAATATGAAAAAGTAACAATGTATCCTTCTTAATTAGTCACTCCAAAATGAAGCTCGTGGTTTTGAATTTCCATGTTTGAAACCAAAAACAACTTCTCTTCCTGCATGCTTGCCTTCATAAGACAGAGTTTAGGGTTAGGGGTAGATATATATATGATTTTATGGTTTGAATATGTCTAGACCTTGTTTATCAACTTGAATAATGCTTACTATATATATGACATAAGAATGCTATGTCCTTTGTTTTTCATTCTTTTGATTTTTTTCTGAATTTTTATGCCCATTTGAATCTTTTGGTCAAATCCTAGGTTTGACCCAGATTTAAACAAGTTTAAAACATGAAAATGAAAAGGGAAGCTTGTATCCTTCTTAGTCACTCTAAAATGAAGTTTTTGGGAGGTTTTTGAAATTTCCATGTTTGAAACCCAAAACCACTTCTCTTCATGCTTGAGTTCATAAGACAGAGATTAGGGTTAGAGGTGGTAGATACATGATTTGTATGTTTTGAATATGTCTAGAGACCTTGTTTATGATTACTATATATATGACATAATAAGACCTTGGTTTTTCATATTTTTTTTGATTTTTTGAATTTTTATGCCCATTTGAATCTTGGTCAAATTCTAGGTTTGGCCAAGATTTGAACAAGTTTAAATCATGAATATGAAAAATTAAGCATCTATCCTTCTTAGTCACTCCAAAACTCTTGGGAGGGTTTTTGAAATTTCCATGTTTGAGACCAAAACCACTTCTCTTCATGCATGCTTGACTTCATAAGACAGAGTTTAATTAGGGTTAAGTTAGGTTTAGATATATACATGATTTTCTGGTTTGAATATGTATAGGCCTTGTTTATCAACTTGAATACTTACTATATATATGACATAAGAATGCTATGTCCTTTGTTTTTTCATTCTCTTGATTTTTTCTGAATTGTTATGCCCATTTGAATCTTTTGGTCAAATCATAGGTTTGACCAATATTCAAACAAGTTTGAAACAAGAAAATGAAAAGGTAATCACGGATCCTTCTTAGTCACTCTAAAATGAAGCTTTTGGGATGTTCTTGAAATTTACATGTTTGAAACCCAAAATGACTTCTCTTCATGCTTGACTTCATAAGACTGAATTTAGCGGTTAGGGGTAGATCCATGATTTGCCTAGTTTGAATATGTCTAGACCTTGTTTATCAATTTTAATGCTTACTATATGACATAAGAAGACTATATGTGCTTTGCTTACTATATGACATAAGAAGACTATGTGATTTGACCAAGATAATTTAAACAAGTTTAAAACATGAAAATGAAAAGGGAAGCTTGTATCCTTCTTAGTCACTCGAAAATGAAGTTTATTGGGAGGTTTTTGAAATTTCCATGTTTGAAACCCAAAACCACTTCTCTTCATGCTAGACTTCATAAGACAGAGTTTAGGGGTTAGGGGTAGATACATGGTTTGTCTAGTTTGAATATGTCTAGACCTTGTTTATCAAATTGAATGCTTACTAGCTACATGACATAAGAAGACTATGTACTTTGGTTTTTCATTTTACTGTTTTTTCATTTTCTGTCCATTTGAATCTTGGTTAAATCCTAGGTTTTGACCATGATTTATACAAGTTTAAAACATGAATATGAAAAATTAAGCATCTATCCTTCTTAAGTCACTCGAAAATGTAACTCTTGGGAGGGTTTTTGAAATTTCTATGTTTGAAACCAAAAACCACTTCTCGTCATGCATGCTTGACTTTCATAAAAAAGACCGAGATTAGGGTTAGGGGTTAGATACATGATTTGTCTGGTTTGAATATGTCCAAACATTGTTTATGAACTTGAATGCTTACTATATGACATAAGAAGACTATATGCTTTTAAAATTCAAACATATGGTAAGCATTCTTATGTCATATAGTAAGCATTCAAGTTGATAAACAAGGTTTGGACATATTCAAACCAGACAAATCATGTATCTACCACCTAACCCTCAACTAGCTCGGTCGATTTTATGAAAGTCTAGCATGAAGAGAAGTGGTTTTTGGTTTCAAACATGGAAATTTCAAAAAAAAACTCCCAAGAGTTACATTTTGGAGTGAATTAAGAAGGATAGTGCTTAATTTTTCATATTCATGTTTTAAACTTGTTTAAATCATGGTCAAACACCTAGGATTTTACCTAGATTCAAATGGGTAGAAAATTTAAAAAAAATCAGAAAAATGAAAAACCAAAGTATATAGTCTTCTTATGTCGTAAGCATTCAAGTTGATAAACAAGGTCTAGACATATTCAAACTAGACAAACCAGTATCTACCCCCTAACCCCTAAACTCTGTCTTATGAAGTCTAGCATGAAGAGAAGTGGTTTTGGGTTTCAAACATGGAAATTTCAAAAACCTCCCAAAATCTTCATTTTAGAGTGACTAAGAAGGATACAAGCTTCCCTTTTCATTTTCATGTTTTAAACTTGTTTAAATCTTGGCCAAACCTAGGATTTGACCAAAAGATTCAAATGGGCATAGAAATTCAGAAAAAAATGAAAAGAATGAAAAACCAAAGGACATAGCATTCTTATGTCATATATATAGTAAGCATTCAAGTTGATAAACAAGGTCTAGACATATTCAAACCAGAAAATCATGTATATATCTACCCCTAACCCTAAACTCTGTCTTATGAAGTCAAGCACGCATGAAGAGAAGTGGTTTTTGGTTTCAAACATGGAAATTTCAAAAACCCTCCCTAGAGCTACATTTTGGAGTGACTAAGAAGGATAGATGCTTAATTTTTCATATTCATGATTTAAACTTGTTTAAACCATGGTCAAACCTAGGATTTGACCAAGATTCAAATGGGCATAATTTAAAAAAAAATCAAAAAATGAAAAACCAAGGCACATAGTCTTCTTATGTCATATAGTAAGCATTCAATTAAGTTGATAAACAAGGTCTAGACATATTAAAACCAGGAAAATCATGTATCTACCCCCTAACCCTAGCTAAACTATGTCTTATGAAGTCAAGCATGCATGAAGAGATGTGGTTTTAGGTTTCAAACGTTTAAGCCAAAAGCCCCTTTTCAAATATTTCAAACTTATTCAAATTTGAAAGACATACAAGTTATAGCACACATAGTGCATACATTTTCACACAGACTGCACTTGATGCTAACCCTATAGTTTGAGGCCATTTGGATGAGGTCGAAAAAAATCTTGGATTAGAATCGTGTTGTTCGAACCCCGTAGTTGGATTTTTTTTGAACCTTGATCTATAGAACTGGGCAAAACCCTAGTTTAACCTATTTAATTATAGATTCGTATATCGATTTTTCTACAGTACCTTTTTATTATTACTATGCACCACATGTGTGTTTACCCGTCGAGTGAAACTCGGAGGAAGAGGGATCGCTCGGAAGGAGAGAAGAAGGGAGAGCATTATGGTGTCTCCCCTTTTTCGGGTGATGATGTTGACTGTTGTGCAGGGTTTGTCAGTGAGCAGGACGTGCGAGCGAGCGAGCGCTCGAGCGAGGCGGAGAATGAGAGAGATTTTTTTATGAGAGGGACAACCGAAGGATCCTGAAGGACCCAGAGACGTCCAGTACGCATCCTGAATTCCTGATGCGTCTTCTCTTGACAAAGAAGATGGCTGGGAGTTTGCGTACCTATTGCACGTGACTTGTGCTCACTGAAGTGTGGGACCTCACGCATGGGTACCACACGTAAGTGACAGACCTGTTGGTGTAAAAACTCGATTGATTATTATAGTGCATTAGAACAAAGTTTCCTATGGATTCAAAGGGTAGGAAATCCAAGTTAAGTCATTTACATCCATGAAGCAAAGTTAACATATCTATCAGTTGGTACATTTTGGAGTGACTAAGAAGCATCCATGCTTACTTATTCGTTTTCACGTGTTAAACTTGTCTAAATCTTGGTCAAACCAAGGATTTGACCAAGATTCAGATGGGCAGAAAAATAAAAAAACAGAAAAATGAAAAACCAAATCAAATAGTTTTCTTATGTCACATAGTAAGCATTAAAGTTGATAAACATGTTGCCAAACTATTTGAAGGGCTATTTTCTAAAACACTAGTATGGCAGTATGGTATTTTCCCTAGCTATGTAGAAAATGATGAACAATCCATGCCTTTTGATTGCCTTTTTTGAACCACCTTTGGCTTGACTTCAAATTTAGGTAGGGCAAAATCATGCGGGGAGGGGACGAGTGTTTCTTTTGGATGCATCGCTCGTATTTTAAAGTTTAAATCATGAATATGAAAAATTAAGCATCTATCCTTCTTAGTCACTCCAAAACTCTTGGGAGGGTTTTTGAAATTTCCATGTTTGAAACCAAAAACACTTCTCTTCATGCATGCTTGACTTCATAAGACAGAGTTTAGGGTTAGGGGTAGATATATACATGATTTTCTGGTTTGAATATGTCTAGACCTTGTTTATCAACTTGAATGCTTACTATATATATGACATAAGAATGCTATGTCCTTTGTTTTTTCATTCTCTTGATTTTTTTTCTGATTTTTTATGCCCATTTGAATCTTTTGGTCAAATCCTAGGTTTGACCAATATTTAAACAAGTTTAAAACAAGAAAATGAAAATGTAATCATGGATCCTTCTTAGTCACTCTAAAATGAAGCTTTTGGGATGTTCTTGAAATTTCCATGTTTGAAACCCAAAACGACTTCTTTTCATGCTTGACTTCATAAGACAGAATTTAGGGGTTAGGGGTAGATACATGATTTGTCTAGTTTGAATATGTCTAGACATTGTTTATCAATTTTAATGCTTACTATATGACATAAGAAGACTATGTGCTTTGCTTACTATATGACATAAGAAGACTATGTGATTTGACCAAGATAATTTAAATAAGTTTAAAACATGAAAATGAAAAGGGAAGCTTGTATCCTTCTTAGTCACTCGAAAATGGAACTTTTTGGGAGGTTTTTGAAATTTCCATGTTTGAAACCCAAAACCACTTCTCTTCATGCTAGACTTCATAAGACAAAGTTTAGGGGTTAGGTGGTAGATACATGGTTTGTCTAGTTTGAATATGTCTAGACCTTGTTTATCAAATTGAATGCTTACTAGCTACATGACATAATAAGAAGACTATGTACTTTGGTTTTTCATTTTCTATTTTTTTAAATTTTCTGCCCATTTGAATCTTGGTCAAATCCTAGGTTTGACCATGATTTAAACAAGTTTAAAACATGAATATGAAAAATTAAGCATCTATCATTCTTAAGTCACTCCAAAATGTAACTCTTGGGAGGGTTTTTGAAATTTCCATGTTTGAAACCAAAAACCACTTCTCTTCATGCTTGACTCTCATAAAATCGACCGAGATTAGGGTTAGGGCGTAGATACATGATTTGTCTGGTTTGAATACGTCCAAACATTGTTTTACAACTTGAATGCTTACTATATGACATAAGAAGACTATATGCTTTTAAAATTCAAACATATGGTAAGCATTCTTATGTCATATAGTAAGCATTCAAGTTGATAAACAAGGTTTGGACATATTCAAACAAGACAAATCATGTATCTACCACCTAACCCTAAACTCGGTCAATTTTATGAAAGTCTAGCATGAAGAGAAGTGGTTTTTGTTTCAACATGGAAATTTCAAAAAACCTCCCAAGAGTTACATTTTGGAGTGACTTAAGAAGGATAGATGCTTAATTTTTCATATTCATGTTTTAAACTTGTTTAAATCATGGTCAGACACCTAGGATTTGACCAAGATTCAAATGGGTAGAAAAATAAAAAAAATCAGAAAAATAAAAAACAAATTATATAGTCTTCTTATGTCATGTAGTAAGCATTCAAGTTGATAAACAAGGTCTAGACATATTCAAACTAGACAAACCAGTATTTGAATTTTTATACCCATTTGAATCTTGGTCAAATCCTAGGTTTCACCAAGATTTGAATAAGTTTAAAACATGAATATGAAAAAGTGAGCATGTATGCTTCTCAGTCACTCTAAAATGTAGCTCTTGTTGGGAGGGTTTTTGAAATTTCCATGTTTGAAACCAAAAACAACTTCTCTTCCTGCATGCTTGCCTTCATAAGACAGAGTTTAGGGTTAGGGGTAGATATATACATGATTTTATGGTTTGAATATGTCTAGACCTTGTTTATCAACTTGAATAATGCTTACTATATATATGACATAAGAATGCTATGTCCTTTGTTTTTCATTCTTTTGATTTTTTTCTGAATTTTTATGCCCATTTGAATCTTTTGGTCAAATCCTAGGTTTGGCCAAGATTTAAACAAGTTTAAAACATGAAAATGAAAAGGGAAGCTTGTATCCTTCTTAGTCACTCTAAAATGAAGTTTTTGGGGTTTTTTTTGAAATTTCCATGTTTGAAACCCAAAACCACTTCTCTTCATGCTTGAGTTCATAAGACAGAGTTTAGGGTTAGGTGGTAGATACATGATTTGTATGTTTTGAATATGTCTAGAGACCTTGTTTATGATTACTATATATATGACATAATAAGACCTTGGTTTTTCATTTTTTTTTTGATTTTTTGAATTTTTATGCCCATTTGAATCTTGGTCAAATTCTTGGTTCGGCCAAGATTTGAACAAGTTTAAATCATGAATATGAAAAATTAAGCATCTATCCTTCTTAGTCACTCCAAAACTCTTGGGAGGGTTTTTGAAATTTCCATGTTTGAGACCAAAACCACTTCTCTTCATGCATGCTTGACTTCATAAGATAGAGTTTAATTAGGGTTAAGTTAGGGGTAGATATATACATGATTTTCTGGTTTGAATATGTATAGGCCTTGTTTATCAACTTGAATGCTTACTATATATATGACATAAGAATGTTATGTCCTTTGTTTTTTCATTCTCTTGATTTTTTCTGAATTGTTATGCCCATTTGAATCTTTTGGTCAAATCATAGGTTTGACCAATATTTAAACAAGTTTAAAACAAGAAAATGAAAAGGTAATCATGGATCCTTCTTAGTCACTCTAAAATGAAGCTTTTGGGATGTTCTTGAAATTTATATGTTTGAAACCCAAAACCACTTCTCTTCATGCTTGACTTCATAAGACTGAATTTAGCGTCTAGGGGTAGATACATGATTTGTCTAGTTTGAATATGTCTAGACCTTGTTTATCAATTTTAATGCTTACTATATGACATAAGAAGGCTATGTGCTTTGCTTACTATATGACATAAGAATACTATGTGATTTGACCAAGATAATTTAAACAAGTTAAAAACATGAAAATGAAAAGGGAAGCTTGTATCCTTCTTAGTCACTCGAATGAAGTTTTTTGGGAGGTTTTTGAAATTTCCATGTTTGAAACCCAAAACCACTTCTCTTCATGCTTGACTTCATAAACATGAAAAGGAAGACTATTTGCTAACGGAGGGAGTAAGCACTCTTGCTATCAAAAGTACCAAACGATGCATACCAAAATGATTTTTTAGAGGAATACTAGTTCAGATTATTTAATTTTATATTAGCAGGCCAAAATCGAACCCCTTAGTTGCATTTTCTGAAATTGATCCGTAGTAATCGTGCGAGAACCCTAGTTTAACTTATTAATAGATTCGTAGGTCGATTTTTTTACGTTTTTATTATTATTACTAGGCGGCACATGTGTTTGCCCGTCCGGTGAAACTCTTTCATTTCATTTTTATTTTCCGCAAGGTCGGGAATCGGAGGAAGAGGGATCACACGGGAGGAGACGAAGGAGAGCGATCATGGGGCCCCACTTATTTATGGTGTCTACATTTTTTCGGGTGATTTGACTGTTGTGCAGGGTTGTCAGTGCGCAGAGGGTGCGAGCGAGCGAGGCCGAGAATGAGAGAGATGTTTTTTTGTTGGAGGGACAACCGAACGATCCTGAAGGACCTAGATTTCCAATACGCATCAGAGAGCAGTTTACAGCATGACACAAAATAAATAGGAAATTACGTCTAAATCCCTAAGATTTACATGGTAGACCCCAGGCTGAAAGCAAGAAATGCGATCGGGTCCTTAACAGCCACCGTCCGGATTGATCCTCGTCGCAGCCGGGCACGAACCACTTGGCGCGACCAAATCGCCATGGCTAAAGAGCCTGCACACCATGGCCTCCGAGCTGAGCTAGAAACGCCCTGCCAAAACCAGCAGCCAACGGAGGTGGATAATTGGAGAGAGAGAGAGAGAGAGAGAGAGAGTCTTGATGCATCTCACTCGACAAAGAATATGGCTGGGAGTTTGCTTACCTAGCGTACGTGACTTGTGCTCACTGAAGTGTGGGACCTCACGCATGGGAACCACACGTAAGTGACAGACTTGTTGCTCTAATAACCCGGGTGATTATTATACTGTATTAGTACATAGTTTCCAATAGATCCTTCTTAGTCACTCCAAAATGAAGCTTTTGGGAGGTTTTTGAATTTTCCATGTTTGAAACCAAAAACCACTTCTCTTCATGCATTCTTGACTTCATAAGACAGTGTTTAGCTAGGGTTAGGGGTAGATACATGATTTTCCTGGTTTGAATATGTCTAGACCTTGTTTATCAACTTAATTGAATGCTTACTATATGACATAAGAAGACTACGTGCCTTAGTTTTTCATTTTTTTCATTTTTTTAAAATTTTATGCCCATTTGAATCTTGGTCAAATCCTAGGTTTTTCATTATTTTGATTTTTTTTGAATTTTTATGCCCATTTGAACGTTTTGGTCAAATCCTAGGTTGGGACCAAGATTTAAACAAGTTTAAAACATGAAAATGAAAATGGAAGCTTGTATCCTTCTTAGTCACTCTAAAATGAAGTTTTTGGGAGTGTTTTTGAAATTTCCATGTTTGAAACCCAAAACCACTTCTCTTCATGCTAGACTTCATAAGACAGAGTTTAGGGGTTACGGGGTAGTTACATGGTTTGTCTAGTTTGAATATGTCTAGACCTTGTTTGTCAAATTGAATGCTTACTAGCTACATGACATAAGAAGACTATGTACTTTGGTTTTTCATTTTGCTGTTTTTTCATTTTCTATCCATTTGAATCTTGGTCAAATCCTAGGTTTGACCATGATTTATACAAGTTTAAAACATGAATATCAAAAATTAAGCATCTATCCTTCTTAAGTCACTCCAAAATGTAACTCTTGGGAGGGTTTTTGAAATTTCCATGTTTGAAACCAAAAACCACTTCTCGTCATGCTTGACTTTCATAAAATCGACCGAGATTAGGGTTAGGGGGTAGATACATGATTTGTCTGGTTTGAATATGTCCAAACATTATTTATGAACTTGAATGCTTACTATATGACATAAGAAGACTATATGCTTTTAAAATTCAAACATATGGTAAGCATTCTTATGTCATATAGAAAGCATTCAAGTTGATAAACAAGGTTTGGACATATTCAAACCAGACAAATTATGTATCTACCACCTAACCCTCAACTAGCTCGGTCGATTTTATGAAAGTCTAGCATGAAGAGAAGTGGTTTTTGGTTTCAAACATGGAAATTTCAAAAAAAAACTCCCAAGAGTTACATTTTGGAGTGACTTAAGAAGGATAGATGCTTAATTTTTCATATTCATGTTTTAAACTTGTTTAAATCATGGTCAAACACCTAGGATTTGACCTAGATTCAAATGGGTAGAAAATTTAAAAAAATCAGAAAAATGAAAAACCAAAGTATATAGTCTTCTTATGTCATGTAGTAAGCATTCAAGTTGATAAACAAGGTCTAGACATATTCAAACTAGACAAACCAGTATCTACCCCTAACCCCTTAACTCTGTCTTATGAAGTCTAGCATGAAGAGAAGTGGTTTTGGGTTTCAAACATGGAAATTTCAAAAACCTCCCAAAATCTTCATTTTAGAGTGACTAAGAAGGATACAAGCTTCCCTTTTCATTTTCATGTTTTAAACTTGTTTAAATCTTGGCCAAACCTAGGATTTGACCAAAAGATTCAAATGGGCATAGAAATTCAGAAAAAAAATCAAAAGAATGAAAAACCAAAGGACATAGCATTCTTATGTCATATATATAGTAAGCATTCAAGTTGATAAACAAGGTCTAGACATATTCAAACCAGAAAATCATGTATATATCTACCCCTAACCCTAAACTCTGTCTTATGAAGTCAAGCATGCATGAAGAGAAGTGTTTTTGGTTTCAAACATGGAAATTTCAAAAACCCTCCCTAGAGCTACATTTTGGAGTGACTAAGAAGGATAGATGCTTAATTTTTCATATTCATGATTTAAACTTGTTTAAACCATGGTCAAACCTAGGATTTGACCAAGATTCAAATGGGCATAATTTAAAAAAAATCAAAAAATGAAAAACCAAGGCACATAGTCTTCTTATGTCATATAGTAAGCATTCAATTAAGTTGATAAACAAGGTCTAGACTTATTCAAACCAGGAAAATCATGTATCTACCCCCTAACCCTAGCTAAACTATGTCTTATGAAGTCAAGCATGCATGAAGAGAAGTGGTTTTTGGTTTCAAACGTTTAAGCCAAAAGCCCCTTTTCAAATATTTCAAACTTATTCAAATTTGGTTCAAATTTGAAAGACATACAAGTTATAGCACACATAGTGCATACATTTTCACACATACTGCACTTGATGCTAACCCTATAGTTTGAGGCCATTTGGATGAGGTCGAAAAAAATCTTGGATTAGAATCGTGTTGTTCGAACCCCGTAGTTGGATTTTTTTTGAACCTTGATCTATAGAACTGGGCAAAACCCTAGTTTAACCAATTTAATTATAGATTCTTATATCGATTTTTCTACAGTACCTTTTTATTATTACTATGCAACACATGTGTGTTTGCCCGTCGAGTGAAACTCGGAGGAAGAGGGATCGCTCGGAAGGAGAGAAGAAGGGAGAGCATTATGGTGTCTCCCCTTTTTCGGGTGATGATGTTGACTGTTGTGCAGGGTTTGTCAGTGAGCAGGAGGTGCGAGCGAGCGAGCGCTCAAGCGAGGCCGAGAATGAGAGAGATTGTTTTTATGAGAGGGACAACCGAAGGATCCTGAAGGACCCAGAGACGTCCAGTACGCATCCTGAATTCCTGATGCGTCTTCTCTTGACAAAGAAGATGGATGGGAGTTTGCGTACCTATTGCACGTGACTTGTGCTCACTGAAGTGTGGGACCTCACGCATGGGCACCACACGTAAGTGATAGACCTGTTGGTGTAAAAACTCGATTGATTATTATAGTGCATTAGAACAAAGTTTCCTATGGATTCAAAGGGTAGGAAATCCAAGTTAACTCATTTACATCCATGAAGCAAAGTTAACATATCTATCAGTTGGTACATTTTGGAGTGACTAAGAAGCATCCATGCTTACTTATTCGTTTTCACGTGTTAAACTTGTCTAAATCTTGGTCAAACCAAGGATTTGACCAAGATTCAAATGGGCAGAAAAATAAAAAAAAACAGAAAAATGAAAAACCAAATCAAATAGTTTTCTTATGTCACATAGTAAGTATTAAAGTTGATAAACATGTTGCCAAACTATTTGAAGGGCTATTTTCTAAAACACTAGTATGGCAGTATGGTATTTTCCCTAGCTATGTAGAAAATGATGAACAATCCATGCCTTTTGATTGCCTTTTTTGAACCACCTTTGGCTTGACTTCAAATTTAGGTAGGGCAAAATCATGCGGGGAGGGGACGAGTGTTTCTTTTGGATGCATCGCTCGTATTTGCAAGTTTAAATCATGAATATGAAAAATTAAGCATCTATCCTTCTTAGTCACTCCAAAACTCTTGGGAGGGTTTTTGAAATTTCCATGTTTGAAACCAAAAACACTTCTCTTCATGCATGCTTGACTTCATAAGACAGAGTTTAGGGTTAGGGGCAGATATATACATGATTTTCTGGTTTGAATATGTCTAGACCTTGTTTATCAACTTGAATGCTTACTATACATATGACATAAGAATGCTATGTCCTTTGATTTTTCATTCTCTTGATTTTTTTCTGATTTTTTATGCCCATTTGAATCTTTTGGTCAAATCCTAGGTTTGACCAATATTTAAACAAGTTTAAAACAAGAAAATGAAAAGGTAATAATGGATCCTTCTTAGTCACTCTAAAATGAAGCTTTTGGGATGTTCTTGAAATTTCCATGTTTGAAACCCAAAACGACTTCTTTTCATGCTTGACTTCATAAGACAGAATTTAGGGGTTAGGGGTAGATACATGATTTGTCTAGTTTGAATATGTCTAGACATTGTTTATCAATTTTAAAGCTTACTATATGACATAAGAAGACTATGTGCTTTGCTTACTATATGACATAAGAAGACTATGTGATTTGACCAAGATAATTTAAATAAGTTTAAAACATGAAAATGAAAAGGGAAGCTTGTATCCTTCTTAGTCACTCGAAAATGGAACTTTTTTGGGAGGTTTTTGAAATTTCCATGTTTGAAACCCAAAACCACTTCTCTTCATGCTAGACTTCATAAGACAAAGTTTAGGGGTTAGGGGTAGATACATGGTTTGTCTAGTTTGAATATGTCTAGACCTTGTTTATCAAATTGAATGCTTACTAGCTACATGACATAATAAGAAGACTATGTACTTTGGTTTTTCATTTTCTATTTTTTTAAATTTTTTTCCCATTTGAATCTTGGTCAAATCCTAGGTTTGACCATGATTTAAACAAGTTTAAAACATGAATATGAAAAATTAAGCATCTATCATTCTTAAGTCACTCCAAAATATAACTCTTGGGAGGGTTTTTGAAATTTCCATGTTTGAAACCAAAAACCACTTCTCTTCATGCTTGACTCTCATAAAATCGACCGAGATTAGGGTTAGGGCGTAGATACATGATTTGTCTGGTTTGAATACATCCAAACATTGTTTATCAACTTCAATGCTTACTATATGACATAAGAAGACTATATGCTTTTAAAATTCAAACATATGGTAAGCATTCTTATGTCATATAGTAAGCATTCAAGTTGATAAACAAGGTTTGGACATATTCAAACAAGACAAATCATGTATCTACCACCTAACCCTAAACTCGGTCAATTTTTTGAAAGTCTAGCACGAAGAGAAGTGGTTTTTTGTTTCAACATGGAAATTTCAAAAAACCTCCCAAGAGTTACATTTTGGAGTGATTTAAGAAGGATAGATGCTTAATTTTTCATATTCATGTTTTAAACTTGTTTAAATCATGGTCAGACACCTAGGATTTGACCAAGATTCAAATGGGTAGAAAAATTAAAAAAAATCAGAAAAATAAAAAACAAATTATATAGTCTTCTTATGTCATGTAGTAAGCATTCAAGTTGATAAACAAGGTCTAGACATATTCAAACTAGACAAACCAGTATTTGAATTTTTATACCCATTTGAATCTTGGTCAAATCCTAGGTTTCACCAAGATTTGAATAAGTTTAAAACATGAATATGAAAAAGTGAGCATGTATGATTCTCAGTCACTCTAAAATGTAGCCCTTGTTGGGAGGGTTTTTGAAATTTCCATGTTTGAAACCAAAAACAACTTCTCTTCCTGCATGCTTGCCTTCATAAGACAGAGTTTAGGGTTAGGGGTAGATATATACATGATTTTATGGTTTGAATATGTCTAGACCTTGTTTATCAACTTGAATAATGCTTACTATATATATGACATAAGAATGCTATGTCCTTTGTTTTTCATTCTTTTGATTTTTTCTGAATTTTGATGCCCATTTGAATCTTTTGGTCAAATCCTAGGTTTGGCCAAGATTTAAACAAGTTTAAAACATGAAAATGAAAAGGGAAGCTTGTATCCTTCTTAGTCACTCTAAAATGATGTTTTTGGGGTTTTTTTGAAATTTCCATGTTTGAAACCCAAAACCAGTTCTCTTCATGCTTGAGTTCATAAGACAGAGTTTAGGGTTAGGTGGTAGATACATGATTTGTATGTTTTGAATATGTCTAGAGACCTTGTTTATGATTACTATATATATGACATAATAAGACCTTGGTTTTTCATATATTTTTTTGATTTTTTGAATTTTTATGCCCATTTGAATCTTGGTCAAATTCTAGGTTTGTCCAAGATTTGAACAAGTTTAAATCATGAATATGAAAAATTAAGCATCTATCCTTCTTAGTCACTCCAAAACTCTTGGGAGGGTTTTTGAAATTTCCATGTTTGAGACCAAAACCGCTTCTCTTCATGCATGCTTGACTTCATAAGATAGAGTTTAATTAGGGTTAAGTTAGGGGTAGATATATACATGATTTTCTGGTTTGAATATGTATAGGCCTTGTTTATCAACTTGAATGCTTACTATATATATGACATAAGAATGCTATGTCCTTTGTTTTCTCATTCTCTTGATTTTTTCTGAATTGTTATGCCCATTTGAATCTTTTGGTCAAATCATAGGTTTGACCAATATTTAAACAAGTTTAAAACAAGAAAATGAAAAGGTAATCATGGATCCTTCTTAGTCACTCTAAAATGAAGCTTTTGGGATGTTCTTGAAATTACATGTTTGAAACCCAAAACCACTTCTCTTCATGCTTGACTTCATAAGACAGAATTTAGCGGTTAGGGGTGTAGATACATGATTTGTCTAGTTTGAATATGTCTAGACCTTGTTTATCAATTTTAATGCTTACTATATGACATAAGAAGACTATGTGCTTTGCTTACTATATGACATAAGAAGACTATGTGATTTGACCAAGATAATTTAAACAAGTTTAAAACATGAAAATGAAAAGGGAAGCTGCTTGTATCCTTCTTAGTCACTCGAAAATGGAACTTTTTTGGAAGGTTTTTGAAATTTCCATGTTTGAAACCCAAAACCACTTCTCTTCATGCTTGACTTCATAAACATGAAAAGGAAGACTATTTGCTAACTGAGGGATTAACCACTCTTGCTATCAAAAGTACCAAACGATGCATACCAAAATGATTTTTTAGAGGAATACTAGTTCAGATTATTTAATTTTATATTAGCAGGCCAAAATCAAACCCCGTAGTTGCATTTTCTGAAATTGATCCGTAGTACTGTGCAGAACCCTAGTTTAACTTATTAATAGATTCGTAGGTCGATTTTTTTTACGTTTTTATTATTATTACTAGGCCGCACATGTGTTTGCCCGTCCAGTGAAACTCATTCATTTCATTTTTATTTTCCGCAATGTCGGGAATCGGAGGAAGAGGGATCACACGGGAGAAGACGAAGGGAGATCAGTCACGGGGCCCCACTTATTTATGGTGTCTACATTTTTTCGGGTTATTTGACTGTTGTGCAGGGTTGTCAGTGCGCAGAGGGTGCGAGCGAGCGAGGCCGAGAATGAGAGAGATGTTTTTTTTGTTGGAGGGACAACCGAACGATCCTGAAGGACCCAGATTTCCAATACGCATCAGAGAGCAGTTTACAGCATGACACAAAATAAATAGGAAATTACGTCTAAATCCCTAAGATTTACATGGTAGACCCCAGGCTGAAAGCAAGAAATGTGATCGGGTCCTTAACAGCCACCGTCCGGATTGATCCTCGTCGCAGCCGGGCACGAACCACTTGGCGCGACCAAATCACCATGGCTAAAGAGCCTGCACACCATGGCCTCCGAGCTGAGCTAGAAACGCCCTGCCAAAACCGGCAGCCAACGGAGGTGGATAATTGGAGAGAGAGAGAGAGAGAGAGTCTTGATGCATCTCGCTTGACAAAGAATATGGCTGGGAGTTTGCTTACCTAGCGTATGTGACTTGTGCTCACTGAAGAGTGGGACCTCACGCATGGGAACCACATTTAAGTGACAGACTTGTTGCTCTAATAACTCGGGTGATTATTATACTGTATTAGTACATAGTTTCCTATAGATCCTTCTTAGTCACTCCAAAATGAAGCTTTTGGGAGGTTTTTGAATTTTCCATGTTTGAAACCAAAAACCACTTCTCTTCATGCATGCTTGACTTCATAAGACAGAGTTTAGCTAGGGTTAAGGGTAGATACATGATTTTCCTAGTTTGAATATGTCTAGACCTTGTTTATCAACTTAATTGAATGCTTACTATATGACATAAGAAGACTACGTGCCTTGGTTTTTCATTTTTTCATTTTTTTTAAATTTTATGCCCATTTGAATCTTGGTCAAATCCTAGGTTTTTCATTATTTTGATTTTTTTTGAATTTTTATGCCCATTTGAACGTTTTGGTCAAATCCTAGGTTGGGACCAAGATTTAAACAAGTTTAAAACATGAAAATGAAAATGGAAGCTTGTATCCTTCTTAGTCACTCTAAAATGAAGTTTTTGGGAGTGTTTTTGAAATTTCCATGTTTGAAACCCAAAACCACTTCTCTTCATGCTAGACTTCATAAGACAGAGTTTAGGGGTTAGGGGGTAGATACATGGTTTGTCTAGTTTGAATATGTCTAGACCTTGTTTATCAAATTGAATGCTTACTAGCTACATGACATAAGAAGACTATGTACTTTGGTTTTTCATTTTGCTGTTTTTTCATTTTCTGTCCATTTGAATCTTGGTCAAATCCTAGGTTTGACCATGATTTATACAAGTTTAAAACATGAACATGAAAAATTAAGCATCTATCCTTCTTAAGTCACTCCAAAATGTAACTCTTGGGAGGGTTTTTGAAATTTCCATGTTTGAAACCAAAAACCACTTCTCGTCATGCTTGACTTTCATAAAATCGACCGAGATTAGGGTTAGGGGGTAGATACATGATTTTTCTGGTTTTGAATATGTCCAAACATTATTTATGAACTTGAATGCTTACTATATGACATAAGTCTTTTGGTCAAATCATAGGTTTGACCAATATTTAAACAAGTTTAAAACAAGAAAATGAAAAGGTAATCATGGATCCTTCTTAGTCACTCTAAAATGAAGCTTTTGGGATGTTCTTGAAATTTACATGTTTGAAACCCAAAACCACTTCTCTTCATGCTTGACTTCATAAGGCAGAATTTAGCGGTTAGGGGTAGATACATGATTTGTCTAGTTTGAATATGTCTAGACCTTGTTTATCAATTTTAATGCTTACTATATGACATAAGAAGACTATGTGCTTTGCTTACTATATGACATAAGAATACTATGTGATTTGACCAAGATAATTTAAACAAGTTTAAAACATGAAAATGAAAAGGGAAGCTGCTTGTATCCTTCTTAGTCACTCGAATGAAGTTTTTTGGGAGGTTTTTGAAATTTCCATGTTTGAAACCCAAAACCACTTCTCTTCATGCTTGACTTCATAAACATGAAAAGGAAGACTATTTGCTAACGGAGGGAGTAAGCACTCTTGCTATCAAAAGTACCAAACGATGCATACCAAAATGATTTTTTAGAGGAATACTAGTTCAGATTATTTAATTTTATATTAGCAGGCCAAAATCGAACCCCGTAGTTGCATTTTACGAAATTGATCCGTAGTCTTGCGAGAACCCTAGTTTAACTTATTAATAGATTCGTAGGTCAATTTTTTTTACGTTTTTATTATTATTACTAGGCAGCACATGTGTTTGCCCGTCCAGTGAAACTCTTTCATTTCATTTTTATTTTCCGCAAGGTCGGGAATCGGAGGAAGAGGGATCACACGGGAGGAGACGAAGGGAGAGCAGTCACGGGGCCCCACTTATTTATGGTGTCTACATTTTTTCGGGTGATTTGACTGTTGTACGGGGGTTGTCGGTGCGCGAGAGGGTGCGAGCGAGCGAGGCCGAGAATGAGAGAGATGTTTTTTTGTTGGAGGGACAACCGAACGATCCCGAAGGACCCGCATTTCCAATACGCATCGAGAGCAGTTCTGACATGACACAAAATAAATATGAAATTACGTCTAAATCCCTAAGATTTACATGGTAGACCCCAGGCTGAAAGCAAGAAATGCGATCGGGTCCTTAACAGCCACCGTCCGGATTGATCCTCGTCGCAGCCGGGCACGAACCACTTGGCGCGACCAAATCGCCATGGCTAAAGAGCCTGCACACCATGGCCTCTGAGCTGAGCTAGAAACGCCCCGCCAAAACCGGCAGCCAACGGAGGTGGATAATTGGAGAGAGAGAGAGAGAGTCTTGATGCATCTCGCTTGACAAAGAATATGGCTGGGAGTTTGCTTACCTAGCGTACGTGACTTGTGCTCACTGAAGTGTGGGACCTCACGCATGGGAACCACACATAAGTGACAGACTTGTTGCTCTAATAACTCGGGTGATTATTATACTGTATTAGTACATAGTTTCCTATAGATCCTTCTTAGTCACTCCAAAATGAAGCTTTTGGGAGGTTTTTGAATTTTCCATGTTTGAAACCAAAAACCACTTCTCTTCATGCATGCTTGACTTCATAAGACAGAGTTTAGCTAGGGTTAGGGGTAGATACATGATTTTCCTGGTTTGAATATGTCTAGACCTTGTTTATCAACTTAATTGAATGCTTACTATATGACATAAGAAGACTACGTGCCTTGGTTTTTCATTTTTTCATTTTTTTAAATTTTATGCCCATTTGAATCTTGGTAAAATCCTAGGTTTTTCATTATTTTATTTTATTTTGAATTTTTATGCCCATTTGAACGTTTTGGTCAAATCCTAGGTTTGACCAAGATTTAAACAAGTTTAAAACTTGAAAATGAAAATGAAAATGGATGACAAGGTATTAACTTGTCAATGCCTACGGATTGTAGACTAGGGTTTAGTTGGAAGTAGAGGGCAAGTAGATCTCGAAGGTTTCAGCCGAAAAGTACTCGACGATTATGAAACTAGGGTTTGTAAACAATGATTCGATGATTTCTGCGTCCCTCGACTCCCCCTTATATAGGAGGCGGAGCCGAGGGATTCGTGCCATACAAGTTACAGAGTCCAGGAAGGTTTCTAACTCATCCCGTAAGATTACAAATAACATTTCCTATTACAACTCTAGTCTTCCTTAATAATATCTTGGGCTCCCGAATCTTCTTATTCTTCAGGTAATGGGCCTTCAGTAAACCCCGGGTACTATCTTCGGCAGGCCCATTTGGGATGCCTATGTCAATGGAACCTTGTATCCTTCTTAGGCACTCTAAAATGAAGTTTTTGGGAGTGTTTTTGAAATTTCCATGTTTGAAACCCAAAACCACTTCTCTTCATGCTAGACTTCATAAGACAGAGTTTAGGGGTTAGGGGGTAGATACATGGTTTGTCTAGTTTGAATATGTCTAGACCTTGTTTATCAAATTGAATGCTTACTAGCTACATGACATAAGAAGACTATGTACTTTGGTTTTTCATTTTGATGTTTTTTTATTTTCTGTCCATTTGAATCTTGGTCAAATCCTAGGTTTGACCATGATTTATACAAGTTTAAAACATGAATATGAAAAATTAAGCATCTATCCTTCTTAAGTCACTCCAAAATGTAACTCTTGGGAGGGTTTTTGAAATTTCCATGTTTGAAACCAAAAACCACTTCTCGTCATGCTTGACTTTCATAAAATCGACCGAGATTAGGGTTAGGGGGTAGATACATGATTTGTCTGGTTTGAATATGTCCAAACATTGTTTATGAACTTGAATGCTTACTATATATGACATAAGAAGACTATATGATTTTAAAATTCAAACATATGGTAAGCATTCTTATGAAGTCAAGCATGCATGAAGAAAAGTGGTTTTTGGTTTCAAACATGGAAATTTCAAAAACCCTCCCAAGAGCTACATTTTGGAGTGACTAAGAAGGATAGATGATTAATTTTTCATATTCATGATTTAAACTTGTTTAAACCATGGTCAAACCTAGGATTCGACAAAGATTCAAATGGGCATAATTTTTTAAAAAAAAATCAAAAAATGAAAAAGCAAGGCACATAGTCTGCTTATGTCATTTTATGAGGTTTTTGAAATTTCCATGTTTGACACCCAAAACCACTTCTCTTCATGTTTCAAACCCAAAACCACTTCTCTCCATGCTTGATTAAATCCTAGGTTTGACATAAAAAGACTATGTGCTTTGGTTTTTCATTTTTATGTTTTTTTTGAATTTCCGCCCATTTGATTCTTGGTCAAATCGTAGGTTTGACCAAGAGGTAAACAAGTTTAAAACATGAATATGAAAAAGTAAGCATGTATCCTTTTTAGTCACTCCAAAATGAAGCACTTGGGAGGTTATTAAAATTTCTATGTTTGAAACCAAAGACCACTTCTCTTCATGCTTGACTTCACAAGACAAAGTTTAGGGTTAGGGGTAGATACATGATTTTTCTGGTTCAAATATGTCTAGATCTTGTTTATCAACTTGAATGCTTACTGTATGACATAATTAAGAAGGCTATGTGCTTTGGTTTTCATTTTTTTCATTTTTCTGAATTTTTAGGCCCATTTGAATTTTGGTCAAATCTTAGGTTTACCAAGATTGAAACAAGTTAAAAACATGAATATGAAAAAGTAAGCATGCATGGATCCTTCTTAGTCACTACAAAATGAAGCTCGTGGGAGTATTTTCCTCCCACACGTGAGCTTGGTACCACTACACAAGAACCATGCATATGTTAAAACTTTTGAATCATGTGTTTTTTCTTCTCTTGATTACTGCCCAAAGGAGAAAAATTATATTAAATGGGTGTTTTCTATGAAGTGCCTACCGAATGAAGTGTACACACTACCACCAATCCATTTTTCACAGGTCTGCATAAGAGACATGGTAGCTACGTACGATGGCAATTTCCAACGATCCACGGATTATCTTTGTGTGCAACCATATACTGAATTATTTCTAGGCTAAAAGTTTTATTTCAAATGTAATTGGAAGGAAGGGTACATGAATTAGAATTAAAAAACTAGGTAAATACATGACATGCCCCCAAGATGTGGAAGCCTAAAACAATGGCCAAACATGTGCGGTGCATCCAAGTATAACACATAGCATGCACCGATAGTTTGACCTAAATTTGAAATCAAGCCGAAGGTGGTTCGAAAAATCGTAAAATGGCAAAACAAAGCATGAAGTTACAAATTTTTGATGTACTATATGTCCATTAGGATATTACAAGGCTGACAAGTATACCTATGTTGTAAAATTGAGCAACATAATACACAATATATATATATTACCCAAAATATACGATTAAAAAGTTAAAATGGACATCTAGTTTGTAATGATATAATTTTTGTACCATAAAATTCATATTATGTTGTAATCAAATTAATGATATAGGGATGCACGCTGACATTATAATCCCTAACGGAGGGAGTAAGCACTTCAGTTATGAAAAGTACCGAACAATGCATGCGAAAATGATTTTTATTGGAATACTAGTTCAACTTATTTTGTTATAAAGGGGCGTCGTGAGATTGATCAACCTAAATTTGTAAACAAGCCAAAGTTATTGTGGGGCTCGATATAAAAAGGTCGAAAGAAATGATGGAGTCATATAATTCGTGGTTTACATACTTCCACTATGAACAAAATTTACTTCAAACTTGTTGGCCATGCCATTCTGCTACCCCCCCCCCCCCAAAAAAAATTCAAATATGAATCGTTGTGGCACGACCATGTTGGGGTTCACTTCTGGGCTTCTGGATATCTACCCAGCCGAGCATGCGGGCTCTATTACCTTGTACGAATCCTCGTTTTAAACCAAGAAGAAGTGAACAACCCCCCCCCCCCGCCACACACACACACACTCCTCTCTCTCTCTCTCTCTCTCCACTAACCGGCTTTAGATATCGCGTCATTTGTCTCTCAGACTCCATTGATTTGCCCCAAGTTCAACAAGGCCGCTCCCTTTTCCTCTGAGAGTCCATTGACTTTTATTTGCTGGTGTCACTTGTGCTAAACTATCATTCCTTGTACTCCCTCCGATTCATATTACTTGATGGTAATATAGATGTATCTAGACACATTTTAGTTGTAGATACATCCATTTTACCATCAATTAATATTGATCAGAGTTGCAGCGTGGTATGAGGCCTGCCGCCTGCCACCATCGGCGAGGTTCCAAGTAAACGGTGCCAGAAGAAGAGTAGCGCGGCTCCGGATTCAACCACGAGGCGGTGATGGACGGCACCATGGAAATAAACGCTACGAATTTGGAGGCCATCGCGTACAACATCGCTGGAACGGCGCAGGTCATGTGCTCCCACGACGGCTGCGGGGTCAACGTCAGCTACCACGAGTCCCTAAGACACCAGATCGCATGCCCGCACGACCGATGCAACTGCACGGAGCAGGGCTGTGAATTCGCCGCCCCACCGTCAGCGCTCCTCGTTCACCTCGCAGAGGCCCACTCAATTCAGGTGCACAGGTTAGAGTATGGCAAGTCCATAGAGTTCCGGGTGACCATGACGCACCCGTGCTCGCCGTGCAGGCGGCTCGTCGTCGAAGGGGATGACGGCTCCGTGTTCGTCTTGTACATCGACGCGCTCGGCCCGGCCATTGTCTTGTCTTTGGTATGCGTCAGGTCGGCCACATCCGTGTGGCCGCTCTACAGGGTGAAGATCTGGGCGCACGGCCCGCCGCCGTCCTCGAAATCGGACTGCAGGCGGGATGTTGTGAAGATGTCTGCCGATGCTTCTGGCAGCGCGTCGTCGGGCGCTGTCGTGTTTGAGGAGCTCACGTCGTTCCTCGTTGTGCCGGGGCCATACCTCGTTGGTGCTGGATCGTCCAAGGAGCTGTGTTTCTACATTCGCTTATGCAAGCAGATGTAGCTACTGCTACTTTGCGTAGTTGAAAAAACTGTCAATTTGTAAAGTACTAGAGTGTTCGTACGGCTGCTATTTTTTTATGGGGTCTTTGTTTCATATTTGTGCTGAACTGTTTGTAGTAGTACTTATACTTAATAATGATGCAGCGTGGAAGTGAATACTCTTTTTTTTATGAATCGGAAGTGAATACTCCAACTACTATATGTAATTGTAACCCCTCCATCTGATTTACTCCCTCCGTCTCGATTTAGAGGGCTTGGTTTATTTTGCAGCAGGACCAAGGCATTGTTTCATTGGATGACGAAAACTCTCCGGAGCGCTGCCTCCTCCGGATGACAATAAAACATGATGTACAATGGGTTGTTTTTTAGTCTTATCTTTGGTAACGAGACATCCTAAATTTGTGGTGAGAGAGATTTATGCTAAGAGATGATCTCTTAGCTAAGAAAAGGCAAAGTCTTTTTTCATCTTTCTCTTTCTTCCACATCAGCGTTTATCCTACGTGGCACTGCTAAAATATCACCATTGTACATGCCCTAATACTCCACTAATGGTGTACAAAGCGTGCATGCAGCTGATCACATGCCCCCATGCAAACTTGTTTGGTTTCACACTCCACCAGCATGCACAAGGCTGTTCCCAGAGAATAGAAAAAGGAGAAAAGGGAAGGTGGAGACTAATTCGAGAAGGTTACTAGTACTTCTAATTTAAATGCATGCAGGCCTTAGATGAGAGGTAATATGGGACAAATATTTGTTCAGATTAGGCCCTGTGAACCGAGACAGAGGGGTATAAAACTATCTGCACTTCCAGATCATTTCTCCTGTTTTTTAGATGTCCTTTCACTTACTATAAAAAACAAAGAAGCACTATAAGGGATGCTTTCAATCAAAGGAATGTGGAGAGTGTAGAAATAGGAAAGGTGTAGGATTGAAATTTTCCCATAGGAATCAAATCCAACATAATTCCTATGTCAATCCTGTGAATCAAAGAAGCCCTAAGTGGTTACCGGTGCTTAATGCACAGTTCCAAAGAGTTCATCCTGCAGTCCAAATAACTAATAATCAGATGATGTCAATTTTTATGTATGTAGTTGTGCCTATTACCATCACAAATATAGTCTCAAATAGTATGATGGCGGAGATACACATTTTTTAACTACCATGATTTTTGGAAAATGCTTAGTCAATTTTGACATAATTTGACTTTCTAAAAATAATACGGAGTATAAGCCTTAAGCTTTGAGATGGAGGTACTATATTGGGTTTTCCTCGTCTTAAGCAAAATCCCTTCCCATCCCCTTAAATAGAGTACTCCAGCCTCGAGGCTAGGAGATAAGAGAGGCCATCGATATGCCATACTCCTCGTGCGCTCGCAATGCTGGAAACTGTCACCGTTACCCTGAAGATGGACTCCACCGTGCTTCACTGCATTTTCTGCTCCCAGCCCCTCAAGCCCCCCGTCTTCAAGGTCGATCCCTTTCCCTCCCACACTCCATTGATGTTTCTTTTGTGGGTTCACTACTGCAAAAATGGGAATCCACGAACTTTGATTTGTGCAGTGCAAGGGTAATCATTTGGCCTGCGGCCGCTGCCTCAGCGAGCTTCCCGAGAACCGGTGCCATAGGTGCGTGGAACCCCGCGGCGGATTCGAGCAGGACCCGGCAATGGACACCGTCGTATCAGCGGCGACGGTTGAGTACCCCACAGCAGCTGCGGGAGCTTGGTGGCCTACCACCAGGTCCACGACCACAAGATTGCGTGCCCGCACGCCCCTTGCGCTTGCACGGAGCCCGGCTGCGACTTCGCCGCCCCGCCAACAGCGCTCGTCGCCCACTTCGCAGCGGCCCACTCGATCCAAGTGCACAAGCTCCCGCCGTACAACACGACCAAAGTGTTCCAGGTGTCGGTGCCGGTGCCAGGTTCGCCGTGCCTGCGGATCATCGCCGAAGGGGAGGACGGCGCTGTGTTCGTCCTGATCATCAGCGTGCTCGGTTCGACTTCGACCACCATTGTGTCTACCGTGTGCGTTAGGGCGGCCGCGTGCGTGGCCTCTGTACACGGCAAAGATGTGGGCGAATGGGCCGGCGTCGTGCTCGTTGGCGCACGCGAGGAGCAGGGCGGACACCGTGAGTGTGTCTTTGGAGGCGTCGAGCTGCGCCTTGCCGGGCGACGTCGCGTTTGATGAACTCACGTCGTTCCTCTCGGTGCCGCCGCTGTACCTGGTGCTTGGTGGACCTTCCAAGCTGCTGCGTTTCTACATTCGCATCGAGAAGGAGAACAATTAATCCTCAAAATAAGTACTCCTACTCCATATCATGATACGTACTAGTATAGTGCTAATGCGGATGTAACCTATAGTAAAGTACTAGTACTAACACTGTCTGAGTTGTACTATTATTTCAGTTTCGCTTCTATTGTTGGGTAGCATCATCAGGAACATAACTTGAACTTATTGGTTTCAAATCTGTGACAACAAAAGAAAAAGAACAAGAAAGGGAGTACTCCGTAACTGTTTTTCGTCCTGCTAATGCAACCTTGAGGTGACAGGGACAACTTTGTACGGAGTACAAAGCATCGTGCTCATATAAATATACGTACAAAATCATCAGCAGTACCTCGATAGGTGCCATGTCCATTGATAGACTGGGTAACTGGGAGATGGATATTACTACTGGATAGTTGTCCTGACGTGATAGGATGCCTACATACACCCTACTCGGCAGGTGATGATACCTTCCCAACGAAGGTATCCAGTCCCATCCATTGATTATTTTATTATGGACGGAGAGCATTCTAGAAGAGATGTCATGTCTTGGGGCAGAGGTTCGGCTTAATCATGGTTTTGATATGGCCACGACTTTTGTCATTTAAGGCAACACCTATGGGAACCAAAAGATTACTGAAACAGCAACTACATTTTACTTGACGCTAGTGTAGATGTATCTAGACATATTGTAGCTATAGATACTTCCATTTTAGCATCAAGTAATGTGGATCGGAGGGAGTAATACAATACAGTATACTCAGTATAAGGTTAACTTTGGCACACGCTGGGACGCACATATTTGTTAGAAGTACACACATGCAAGACAGAGCATAGAGTAAAATAATTACTCTACTATTTACTTATGAGCAACCAAAAGCTTGTACGTGTCCACTATATATATGGGCATGGACTACACTTATTGCTTGTGGATGAGGATAGCTGTTGTGGATAACACAGTGCATGCTGTTAGAGTGAAACGGCACACTTATTATGGATCGTAGGGAGTATGCAAGATAAAAAAAGATCTACCATACATATTATTATTATATACTTTTTTTGCGAATCTTATTTTATACTTATCAGTTATGTACTCACGACACTGGGAGCATACACACACACGATCGTACATACTACAGTGGTCTTGTCTTGCTTTTAACACTACTTGCAAGATAAAATATAGCTGGATGTACAGAACTACTTATCACTGGGTGCATTAGTGCATACACACACGATCGTATACATACTAGTACTGTACTGTACTACTTTTAACACTAGGCTATCCTTTTCAGTGATCTTCCTCTTCAGCTTCCACAGCCTCTACCATGCTGCTCTTCTTCTTCTTCTTACTCCCGCTGTCCTGGAATTCCGCCAATTTTTGTTGACCCTTCTCAAAGTTCACTATTCGCCTGTATACCTCATATGTCGCGTATGCGTCGATGCTTGCATACATGATATGCTTCATGGACAAGGGCACCTGCTTCCACAGCTTGTGTTCCTCATGCGTAAGTTTTTTCATGATAGATTTGTACTGGCTGTCTATAATAGCCGCAGCATAGTCAGCCAACGAATCCTTATTGTTACTAGTGGAATCGGCAGGCTTCCACCTTTTCTGGATGTCCACGAAGTTCGCCACTGAGAGGTTGCAACGCCCAAGCCTGGTAATGTCGTTGCCGATGTCAACACCTGCAAATGTTACGTCAGCCTTGCCAAGAAAGTCAGCGAGTTTGGGGCATGGCTGGTCGGCCGAGGAAATGCGATACGGAGGCGATCCGTGCCCATGCACAACTGTATGAGGGCAGCCTTCTGTTCAGGCCCATAGGTGTACTCTACGTCTAGGCCAACAATTTTGTACGAGTCTTCTTTCTCCAAGATCAACTCGATTTTGTTGATGTGTTCCTCCACCTTAGACGCCATATTGGTATAGTTGGCCGTAATGGTGGTTGTTCCATGAGCGAGGAAAGTGTGCCCGTGGTAGAACGCTTCCATGGAGGGTAGCGAGAGGGGCACATGCGAGAGTGTCAGGGAGAAGACGAAATGAGGAAGAAGAATGTTAACCGCCACGCCAGGGCCTGGAAACCGCTAGATGCATGCATTTTGGACGGTTTTGAAGATGACGGGCCATAGGGCACGAATGCAGTTTCCTTGTTAAAATAATAATAACCGCCCACGTACCTAATTAATTGGATGCTTATTTGTTTCTCGAGAGGAGCCTAGTTTTTTTCTACTACTCCGTACGAAACTCCGAGGATCTAAATCATCAGCATTAGTACAAAGAGATTCAAAAGTAATAGTATTACCTTCGTCTAAAAGGAGGTGTCTTAGTTTTGTCTAATACGGATGTATATAGACATATCTTAGTTGTAGAAATTACAAATATGTCTTTCTTGCACCACTTAGCTACCACTACAAACACTAACGCAAGGTAGATCAGCATCATGCAATGTAGACATTACAGTATTTTTGTACTACTGTACTTGTCTTCCCTGGTCTATGATTCAATATCTAGTATACTGTACTGCTTATACACCAGGGAGATTCAAAATACGAGTTGAGCGCCAAAACTCCCGCCTCCATACACATATTTCGAATTCCCATTCGACCCCTATTACCAATGACGCAATGGCAGACAAGTGAAGCCGGCGTGGGTTGGGGTCTCGTTAAGTAATTTACACATCCCCTCTGATATATATAGTCTACCGCCTTCCTTTCGTCTTCCCCATTTCCGCCAAAAATCTGTCGCAATACTCCAGGCCCATCATCTCTCACCTGCCGGACCACCGCACCGGAATATCCCGGCCGTACTTAGCCGGCCTACCACCTCAACTACCTGAGGTTACCGACTCCCTCGTCCGCAGCACCAGATCCGCTTCACCAACGCCGACGTGTACTGCATCGGATCTACTTCACCGACTGCTTCGTCCGCAGCACCAGATCCGCTTCACCAACGCCGCCGTGCACTGCACTATCTGAGTTCACCGACTCCCTCGTCTGCCGTACCTGATCCGCTTCACCAACGATGCCGTGCACTGCACCGGATCTGCTTCACCGACTCCCTCGTTTCAGATCTGCTTCCCCGAAACCATCATCGACCGCCCCAGATCTGCTTCCTCGACGCTGACGCCCACCGCAACCGCAGCACCCCCGCCGTCGTCGACGTGACCCGCAAGGATGCCGAGTATGACTACACGAAGCCGCCGTCGAGGTAACCAGACCCCCTCCCCCCTACACGTTTTGGGCTGTTACCATAGAAGGTTCAAGCATGTCTTGGTCAACTAGAATGTGTCTATATACATCTGAATCTAGTCATAACTGAGATTTATATTAGCATGTAAGTATCTAGAATTGGTTTACTGTCATGCAATCCAATCTAGTTAAACCCGTGTCAATCTATATCTATACATAATAATATATAATAATAAAGAAACTAAGGCAAAATTTTCGTCCAACTTCAAACTACCCATAAATTTCCGAAAATTACACCTATGCCCCCCGCGAGTTAATACTGCTTCGTCCATCTAAAAAAGCATCGACAGAGAAGTCCCATAGATCCAGCTCCGCCCTGCTCTCAATGCGCGTGGTAGATGGCAGAAACCTGCGCATTTGCCCATGCCACTCCTCGAGCTCTCTGTCTTGATGTGCTTCACACACCTTGATGTGCTTCACACACATGGCTTATAATACTAGGAAGCTTGTACATGACCCTTTAGATTGTTGCCATGTGCCAGAATCCAAACCCTATACCATACTTCTAGAATACTCTACAAACTCTAGATATTTCATACTACTCGTAAATATCTTACTCTAGAACATTCCCCATTCTACAATTCTCTCTACATACCTTGGATACTTCATGACTAAGCTAGCTCCTTTACTAGCCAACCACATTGATAAGATTACTACTAACAATCTCCCCCATAATCTTGTCATATAAACTATCTTTACTACATATTAAATTTAAAACAGGTCGCGGTGGTTGGTGATGGTACGTCAAACGTGTATACAACTCACCCGAACATAAAAAGTAAGGTCAGCGTGACTGGCTCCATGAGGAGTTCTTATTAGGATTAGTTAGGTCACGACCAAAATCCAATCCGTAGCACTAGGTAGCAAAATCAGCATCCCTTTCCTAATTCTAATCGCTAAAACAAGCATAGATCGGTTCAGCCACACATCTTTTTCGTTCGCTCCCCTTTTTATTCTCTAAGGAACCCTCTCCTTAATGAGCGTAGATTGATGGAGATGGCTTTTGTACCGGTCAATCTTTATATCAGCAGGTGATCTGTCCTTTCTCCTCTGCCGTGGTTCATCAACGCGTGTCCGACAATCCCGGTTAGATCGGCACGATCGGCAAAAAAGAAAAAAGGCAAAAGAGACCCATTGATTAGGCTCCTCTTGCCGTGCAACTTTAAATTTTCTAACTTTTCTTTCATTCGCAAACATACAGTGACAACTTATATGACTCTAGGTTTCTTTTCCTAATTTTTGCACATGCATGCATTTTCCATTTAAAATTCGTAGGACATACAAATCTCAACACTTATGCAACTAAAAATCCTTTAAAAACAAAACTTTCAGACCCTGCAGCATTTAAGAGGTTAGTGACAAGAATCAACCACATGTTTAGGAGCGCAGTGACATTCTCGCTAAAAAACCATGTTTCACGCGTGGGTGTTTCATTAATAAAGAGAAATATCTGATTAGTAAAGAGAAATATCTGTTCAGTTGGGGCCACGTTTCGATGTGTGTTCTCGACGAATCAGTTTCTCAGACAAAGTATCTCGAAGGTGTTCATAGAGGTAGCATGTGCATTTGTGCGTTCATAGAAGTGAGTGTATGTACTTAGTGAGCATTTATATTGTACCGTGTTTTGTAAAAAAGGATGGTGTGAAAGGGCACCTTTTACGATATACTCCCTCCGTCCCAAAATGTAAGGGGTCTAAGGATTGGTCAAAAGTCAAACCTTACAAACTTTGACCAAATATTTAAAAAATATTTACATCTACAATATCAAATTGACATATTAAGAAAATATACTTTAGGGTGAATCTATTGATAATGATTTAGTATTGTAAATATTTATATTTTTTTGTATAAACTTGGTCAAATTTTAAAAACATACTTTTAACTAATCCTTAGACGCCTTATTTTTGGCACGGACGGAGTATCATTCAATAAATACTATGAATTATTCGATCGTTTGTTCAAACATGTCAATTAGATCGGTCGATTGATCAACTCGGATCGGTCGATCGAGCATCAGAGTTGTCTCTGTGGTGACAAAAAATAATGCACTACCACAGATTGTAAAGAAAAATGAGGACCATGTGGCCACACATCCTGGACATAGACATTGTGATTATATTCCATTTATTCTATTTTTGGAGAGAGCGATCTTTCGTTATTAACCCGTTGCAACACACGGGTATTATGCTAGTATCCCCTAATCCAGATCACATGGACCATGCACTTCATCTTGTGATGGCATCACACCGACTCACGTCAAGCAACGCCGCCGCACCTTGCTTGTTAGACTCACACCGACTTCATATTAGATATCATGTAGTGCATTTCAAGTACCAAATCACTGAGAACCAACCTGTGGTTGGATGGTTAGGAGGCAGTGGCACCCCCAGATTTGACGCTTTGGTGTCTCAAAAATGGAGGAATATTCTTGTGTGGGATGCGGCGTTCCCGTTGACATTGTGGTGATAGTGGTGACTTCGTCAATCTCAATACCCGTCGGATCAGTTTCTTGGATGCATTTTCCTGGATGTGCTCGAAGGGGTAGAGTGTGCGTGCGTGAGTGATGAGTGTATGCATGTACATGTGAGCGTCTATGATTGTACTGTGTGTTGCAAAAAATAGTATTAATTTTTATCTTGTTCATACTAAGACTAGCAAAACGTTCCCTGCTCTATAAACTCTCAAGAAACACCCCTATAATATCTATCTAGTTCGTCCTAATGTTAGAACAGTAATTGCATGCTATGTAATTCATCTATTTTTGTTAGGAAACCTACATGTTTGTTTGCTTTTCTTATTCTCAGTGTCGGGTTGTGTCTTTGGGACCATAGCCGCCGTTTGTTTTGTTCGTTGCAAAATGTTGTTTTATATTCCGCCATTCTGTGCTCTTCTGTGTTCACAAGGTTTTAAATTATAATTTCCATCTGTTTTGTTGTAAACAATGATGGTAAATGCCAATTACTATTTCCTTTCTGCTATCCTTTTGCCATCCTGTAGTACATGTGTGAACTCATTGCTCTGGTACATTTAAATTCTTCATTGTTTTTGTTCTTCAAGAGCTGCAACCCTAACTCTTTGCTGTAATTTCATGTTGCACTATCACATGGAACACAGCAAATCGTGGAGTGTATCACCCCTATAATCCAGTAAGTACCTTTCATTTTTGTATTGATATGCTTATCGTCTTTGGGAACCGATTTGTGTTTAACACATTTACTCTCCATATAGATAGGATAACTGGTTTGAAATAAATCATACTATTTATATGACTGCACGTCTTCGTTCATTTTCTGCTAGCTTCTCAAACTTGTTCTATTGCCTGTCTAATCTTTTTTGTTTGATCATGATTAAACCAATTTAATTGTTCTGCTTAACTTAAATGATCTGGCATTTTATTCCAGCCACATAATGTTTGATTGCTCTTGCACTTCCTCATACCGTTATGTCTTCTGGATTTCATCCATACATGATAAGAATGTTTTGCTTGGTGAATATGAGTCAGATGATGATTCAATTGGTTATTAGTCCTTGATTCATTGAGTTGACTGATGATTAAAACATATAAACCTTGGCACTTTATGGCATGCTTGTTGTGGGATATAATGAGCATATTTGTTTTTTGTAAGATTTTTTTCTGATTTCACTGTTGATTAATCCAATGCCACCTTCTCTAGTAGGAAATCCACCTTCAGTGGGTATCATAAATAAGATATGTTGTTTCTTTTTGGCTGACCCATCTTTTATTTTTAGGCACAAAATGGTTCATTTGTTTGTTTCTCCTTCCCTTATATTGGGCTCATGGGTTAAACATTTAAATAATATGTCGGTTTATATGAATCCCGAATGGTTCTTTGTCTAATCTGTCTTAATTGTTCCTGCTCGTTTATATTTGGCACCAAATGGATATATTTCTCGTTTATCTGAGGCATTCCCATGGCTGGCCGATGATGAAAATAATGAAATTTAGGGGGTTGGAGATTCTCCAACTGCACAATGTCTGGCTAGTTTTGTCCACATGACCACTTTTGTGGAACTTAAGGGATCTGAAGCACCCCTTCCAAGTGTCAATTTTAATTGACAGACTTATTATGCGGTTTCTGGCTTATTTTATTAGTCACATTTGTCTAGTTACTTGATTTATTTTGTTCATATTTGCCATCCGGTTGCTCTGCCTGTTGCAATGGGGTTGATAGCTTGCTTTGTTATATTATGCCTTATGCTTTGTGAAAATCTGCCATCTGTTTTGATGCTTTGCAAAAATCTGTGACAACTAATATGGTTGTTTTCTCAAATTGTATGGTTCCGTAACCTGCACTGTCTTGTTTTCAGCCCCTGATAGAGCAAGGAAGGCAGATGGCAGGGCATGTACATCAAGTGTCCAGGTCTTTCCACAGCACAGCCATGACAATGCCAATTCATCTGATAGTCAGATGATATCTACTGTCCCAGCCATTCCAGCGCAAACAATCGATGCCTTTGCACACGAATCAATTGATATAATGAAGCAGCAAAGAGATGAAAGAGATTCAAAAATCGACATAACAATCAATGAGATACATGAATTGAAAAATAGGCAAGCTTGGATTGAGCAGATCCTTAATAATCTACTCTGCAGATCTAATGGAAAGCCAGCTGTTACTTGCACTCCGATGAATTCTACCTAAAAAAATGCAGTTTTGCCGATGATGCCATTTGTATGGCTTGTATCATTTGAGTTATTTCGACTTGTTGTGGTATTTGAGAATTTTTCCTGTTATTGTAACACTTGAGCTTTTTTCCTGGTATTGCTATAGTTTGCAATAATTGTAACAAATTTTCAATGTAATGATTATTTGATCTTGAGCTTTTTTCCTGTTATTGCTATAGTTTGCAATCATTGTAACAAAATTTCAATGTAATGATTATTTGATCTTGCACTCGGCCTTAAATAGAACTACTAGTATGGTCTCACAATTTTTTATCATTATACTTTGCAAGATTTAGCGGATGCCCCAAATTCAGTGCATCTCCACCGGCGGCCCCGATAGCGATTTGGGGGCCTGCGTCGATTTAGGGCTCGCACCGGCGCGCTCCAAACGGTGCCGGTCATTTGTCGAGCCCAATAGAATCGCCGGCATCCCATGCCGGCCCCTTTGACAAGGGCGCGAATCGGGCACCCCGGTTGCCTTTGCGGAACGACGGTTTTCTCTGGTGGGGGCGCCTTGTCGGCGAGAGGACACGACGGTTCGCATCGGCCGCGACGCTGAAAGGTTGGTCGTCGGCGTTTAAGGTCATGTAAGAGGTAGTTATAGTACTCGTATGTGATTTTGGTGATGTGGAGGAAAAAGAATGAGGAGAGAGAAGGACTATGTGGTGCCGATTCAAAGAAACCGGATCAAGCAGTACAAGTGGGACCCAGCAGAAATATGACATGCATATTTTACTTATCCTAAAGCAAGTGGCCCACTTCACCAAGCCATGCACATTACCTCCGATTCATATTAATTGACT
Organism: Lolium perenne; assembly: GCF_019359855.2. Classification (NCBI taxonomy): domain Eukaryota; kingdom Viridiplantae; phylum Streptophyta; class Magnoliopsida; order Poales; family Poaceae; genus Lolium; species Lolium perenne. The sequence goes on along the minus strand of NC_067246.2, from coordinate 183,937,546 downwards.
TCAATGTGGAGTATCAATTTCCATCACAGATGAGTCGAACCAAATTGTTGGTTCGTTTTCCTGTCAGAACCTATGCATCGATGCTCTGTTATGTGCGGAACCGATTCAATGGACGTTTTGGTTCGCTTTTGATACACATAGTGCATGGTCTAAAGTTACAGACAGTCTGTAGGCTTCTTACAGACAGCTTACAGACACCATTTTTGTTGTTGTATGAAGGGTGTCTATAACTTATACTCATATATAGCTATGACTAAAAATACTAGATAACTTACAGATAGACTATTGTATACACTGTCTATAGCATTGTCTATACTCCGTAGATGACATGGAGTAGTATTACAGACAACATCCATCTAAATCAATGTACATGCCCTAATGGCGTGGAAACCGAGGCAGCGACTGGCCACGAGGGCAGCGACTGGCCATGCGGCGTCCAGTCGCCTTAAATGTGGGCAGTTGCTACCGCTAGATAGGACGTACGCCGTCCACCACTGCCGCTCCATTCTCTACTCTCCACATCAAGATGCCCGCCGTCTGAAGACCACCTACTCGATGGTTGGCCTCAATGGCCGCGCGCTGCCTCCAGCACCACCGCAGCCGCAGCCGCAGGCCGACGACGAGCACAGCTCCGACGAGGACGAGGGCCCACGGTTCGAGGCGTGGCATGATGTCTACGTAGCAGAAGCGGAAGCAGAGGTGGCGGAGGAGGCAGCGCAGTCGGGCGAGCCGCCGCAGGCCCCCGCCGACCCGGAGCAGGCGGCGATCCTCGCGTCGCTGAACGCACAACGATACCAGCGGTTGAGGGAGGAGGAGCGCGAGTTCGTCAACGACGCAAACCTCGAGCACGTCCTCGAGATATCGCGCCAGCGAGCGGCCACGGAGGAGGCGGGACGCCGCCTCATGGAGGCGGAGCGACAGAAGCTCGCAGAGCTCAACGCTCATCGCCACTACGACGCGTTCGCTCGCCAGCAGGCGAGGCGCGCAGAGATCGAAGCTTCTCGGGAAAGGCTGGAAGCGCGGGGACAGCGCCGCCGGCAAGCCCCTGCGACCCCGGCCGCCATGCTCCACCGCCAGATGCGCGAAGCAACGGAGGAGAGGCGGGCACGGAAGCAGGCGGCAATGGCGAAGAACAACGACAAGGCAGGGCCGTCGAGCGCCCCTACCGACGGCCAGTAGACCAGGATTAAGTTTATGTTTAGTTATGTTTAAATTCGAGCTACTTTGGTATAAATTTCGTATGAATTTGGGTTTTTAGATGTCAATTTAAATTTTAAAATCTATCGGGGCTGCCGTTTTGGGGCCGCCGGTGTGGGAGCAGCGTCCCCAAATAGAGGATGCTATGCCGGTGGAGATGCTCTTATAGATAGATAATGATCATGGTAACAGAAAAAAATTGTCAACGTGATGATGATTTGATGTTGCACTCGACCTTGAACATAAGTACTAGTACGGTCTCACAATTTTTTTAATCATTATACTTTGCAACATTTAGCAGATGCGCCAAATTCAGACATAGATCATGATCATGGTAACAAATTTTCAACATGATGATGATTTGATGTTGCACTCGGGCTTGAACAGAAGTACTAGTACGGTCACTCAAAATTTTAGCATTATACTTTGCAACGGATGCACCAATTTCAGAGATAGATCATGATCATGGTAACAAATTTTCAACGTGATGATGTTTTGATGTTGCACTCGGCCTTGAACTGAAATACAAGTACGGTCTCACAATTTTTTATCATTATAATTTGCAAGATCTAGCGGATGAGCCAATTTTAGAGATAGAAGATGATCATGGTAGTAACCGGTATTTAATGTGATGATGATTTGATTTTGCACTCATCCTTGAACAGAGGTACTAGTACGGTCTCACATTTTTTTATCATTATAGTTAGACCTTAGCCAAATTCAAAATCTCATAGCGGCAAAACTTCCCGCCCACAAAATACAAAAATTTCACACGCTTCCAAATTCCCATTCTACCCCTGTGGAGATGACAGCAAGGTCGGTTGGTGGGGGGGTATGCCCGTCATTTTTTGGATCACCACCTCCCTAGCCCGGAAACCCTCCCAGAAAAAATTCATTTCCCTCAGACCACCCACCGGAACTTCCCAAGTCCCTCTCTCCCACCTCCACGACCACCGCACCAAAACATCCCCGCCGGACTTCCCTGGCCTACCCGAGCCCTCGCGATCCTCGTCATCCGGCTGCCTGCCGGAGCCGCTTCATCGACGCCGTCATCAACCGGACCGGATCATCCCCGCCGTACCTCAAAACCATATGCTCATCCAGCAGTCTACCGCAGTCGCTTCAGCTGAGCCGCTTCGCCGGATCCATCTTCCACCGCATCGGATCTTGCTCACCGACACCGCTGTGCATGAACCGGATCTGCTTCACCGGCGCCTTGCATGATCTAAACTCTTCTACTGTCGCTTTTCTATTGCTTGCCTGCAAGTTCTTGTTTAATCTTGGGGGAACCTGTTTGTGCTAACGACGCGCTGTTACGTTTTTGCAGATGAGATGAGTAACCATGAAGTGTAATGGCCGTCTCTCCAACCCCAAGTAGCACATGTAGCGTACTTCATCACCGGATCTATCAACCCCAGGAAGATCTGTTGTGACTCCCACAGAGTGCTTCTCCTAATGTAAGTCCCTTGTTTTAGCGCCATGTTACAGGTTCGGATGCTTGTTTGTCCGAAGCTCTTTTAGTTCATTCCTAGCTATGACCGTAACACCTTGCTATTTTCTAGTTCATTGCTAACTTTAAGCGATTGAACATTTTGGTTTGCATTCCTGCTCTGTAGATGTAGCCATCATAACTTCTATCTTGCTCGATCGTTGTTACAAAAATTATAGGTATTATAGTAACATCCTGCTATTATTTAGTTCATGGCCAATTTTAAGTAATTGCACATGTTGGTTCGCATTCCCTGCTCTATAGCTTTTGGCATCGTAACTTCTATATTTGGTTTACATTCCCTACTCTGTAGATCTAGCCATCATAACTTTATCTTGCTCAGTCGTTGTTACAAAAATTATGGCCTGCTACTATGTTGTTTGTGCCAATTTTTTACTCCATGAACATGTTGGCTTGCATTCCCTGTACTACAGGTGATGCCATTGTTTTGTATCTAGTTCATTGTAAGCTAACAAAGTAAGGACTTAGTTTGGCATGCTATCACACTGCTATCTAGCCTGTAGTACAAATAAACTTGTCATACTACTAGATAATAATTTTGCGTGCCATCTTGTTCTTCAAAAGCTGCATTATTGACTTGTTTCTCTGACTTGGCATGACGCTCACATATGGAAAGCTGAACATATTGGTTTGCATTCCCTCTTATACAAGTTCACAGGTGATCCCACTATATTCTGTATCTGGTCCATCCTAAGCTCCATCATTAACTGTCCTCTATGTGTTGCTCATTACAAGTTTATATCCCAAAACATCTTGATTTGCATCCCCTTCACTATAAGTTCAGGAGTATTATTTAGTTCACGGCCAATTTGAAGTAATTACACTTGGCACATGTTGGTTCACATTCCCTCCTCTTTAGCTTTTGCCATCGTAACTTCTATTTTTGGTTTACATTCCCTGCTCTGTAGATGTAGCCATCATAACTTCATCTTGCTCAGTCGTTGTTACAAAATTTATAGCCTGCTACTATGTTGTTCATGCCAATTTTGTACTCCCTGAACATGTTGGTTTGCATGGGACTCGACAGTAGTAAGTCTGCTGTTTCATTCTAACATGCTCTGTTATATTGGTTGTTGGTATGCGGCATGCACTCTTTGTTTGCATATTGTGTGCATTACAATGATCTTCTTATAACGACGAAATGATGAGTTCCAAATTCTTTGGCAAACAATATTGTAGTGTCTTTGCCTTTCCATTGTTGTTGTATTAACTTGTAATGTCTTTGTTTCAGATATAGGTGCTGCATGGACAACTTAAAAGATTGCCGGATCGCTTCATTGTATTGCTAGGTTTAATTACCATTCAATTTCTTTGGGTTCTGTAATATTTTTTCAAAGCCTTGCAGCTGATGTAATATTTAGTTAGTTTTTATAGTTCTTTCGCGCATTTTTTCTTTGGTGCTTGTGGTAAGTGAGGCTATCCGACAGAAATCAATGATGCGTAAATATTCTTAGTATCTAAATCACGAATTCCCATCCCTTAAACGGCCCAATTAAGCGAAATCACATATGTGCCGGCCCGCAAAATCCTAAAGCGCCTATTATGCCGGCATATAAACAGCAACTAAACGGGCTGGCCCACTTACTTATTGGACCAGCCCACTTGATTTACCGTGGACCCCACACTCTAATTGGGCCGGCCCATTTGCTTTAAGGTGGACCCCACCCACTACTGGGCCAGCCCACTAACTAGCTGGGCCAGCCCAATTGCTTTTGTGGTGGACCCCACATACTAAATGGGCCGGCCTTTTAAGTGGAAAGTGGGACCCACCTGTGTTTTTGGCCCGGCCCACTTGCTATATGGTGGACCCCACATACTAAATGGGCCGGCCCTTTAAGAGGAAAGTGGGACCCACCTGTGCTTTTGGCCCGGCCCACTATCTTGTTGGCCGGCCCACTTGTTATATGGTGGACCCCACATACTAAATGGGCCGGCCCTTTAACAGGAAAGTGGGACCCACCTGTGGTGGACCCCACATACTAAATGGGCCGGCCCTTTAACAGGAAAGTGGGACCCACCTGTGCTTTTGGCCCGGCCCACTATCTTGTTGGGCCGGCCCACTTGCTATATGGTGGACCCCACGTACTAAATGGGTCGGCCCTTTAACTGGAAAGTGGGACCCACCTGTGTTTTTGGCCCGGCCCACTATCTTGTTGGGCCGGCCCACTTGCTATATGGTGGACCCCACATACTAAATGGGCCGGCCCTTTAACAGGAAAGTGGGACCCACCTGTGCTTTTGGCCCGGCTCACTGGCTTGGTGGGCCGGCCCATTTGATCTAATGTGGACCCCACGTACTAAATGGGCCGGCCCGATAGGAGGAAAATGGGACCCACATGCTAATTGGCCCCGCCCAATAACTTCTTGGGCCGGCCCACTTGCTTTAAGGTGGACCCCACATGGTAAATGGGCCGGCCGATAACATGAAAGTGGGTCCCATATGTTTTGTGGGCCGGCCCTTTTGCCTGTTGACCGGTCAAACGAGTGCATTCGGCCCGGCCCACATGCTTAGTGGGCCGGCCCATTAATCTTTTGACCAGTCAACCTTAGAGGTTAGGCCCGGCCCACGTAACTAATGGACCAGCCCAGCTATATAGTTGACCGGTCAAACTAAGTCAGCTGGCCCGGCCCGCAAACTTAATGGGCCGGCCCGCTTAAGACGTGGCAGGCCTCGTGTGGGCCTACCATCTACCACGGGGTTTCAACGGTTAACGCCGTTAACTGCCAGTTAACGGCTTCTGCCACGTGTCAGTTTGCATGACGTCAGCAGCCAACGGGCTCCCGGAAACACTTCTGCAACGGTCCGATTTTCCGTGGCGGAAGGGCGCCCAAGCGCGACGGACCGAAAAAATCATCGTAGGACTTTGCCTGACGCAGTTTCGATAACAGAACCCATATCGTCGGGTTAGGCCCATAGGCGACGAAAAATACCCCTTAGCGGACGATTTTGAGACGTTGTCTATCAGAACTTTTCTTGTAGTGTTAGGAAAAACATCCTGGAATTTATTTACTACAGGTATATCCTCCAACTTCACTTCCTTCATACTATTCAACTGTAGCTCTACTTCAATCTGTGTATGCTTATCTCCTTGGTAGATCATTCTACTTCCATCAGGGCTTTTCAAAGACATAGTCTTGTTCACACAGTCGATCAATGCTCCATTAGCCTCTAACCAGTTCATACCAAGAATGACATCAATGTCCTTCATCGGTAAAATGAACAGGTCTGCGTCAAACGCGCATTTATTGATCATAATGACTTGTCCTTGTTTGCTGTGGGTTACTACTATCGTTCCCCCCACGGAAAGTATGGTTATGGGTGTATCTAACTTAGTGCAACTAATCCCATGTTCGATGATGAATTGCTGAGAAATGAATGACGTAGTTGCACCAGTATCAAAAAGTACTTTGCCAGGATGAGTAAGCATCTGAAGCGTACCTATCACTGCCTGATCGGAGTTCACCACCTCCTCCAAGCTGGTGCAGTTCAACTTGCCGAAGGGTTTCTTGTTCTTCCAGTTCCCTCCGGTGTTTCCTCCTCGCCTTCCTCCTCCTCCTGACTGTCCTCCTCCATTCTTATTCTTAGGGCAATCCCTAAGCATGTGTCCTTCCTCGCAACAACCAAAGCATATTATCCTTGGCTTCCTGCAATCCTTGGAAAGGTGTCCTGGTTTTCCACAGCTTCGACACAATATCAGGTTTGCAGGCTGGACTCCTTGGTTCCTCCTCTGGTTGTTATTGTTGTTGTAGTAGTTGTTGTTGTTGTACCTTGGTTTGAAACTCAAGCCAGTATTAGGCTTGTTGCTGACATACCTCTTAGGCTCAAATTTAGCCTTCGTTCTCTTCTCCTCCTGTAGCTGCTTGAAGTCATCTTCAAGAGTGATGGCTGCATCCACCAACTCCTGGAACTCCGTTGCTCTCATCATTCTGAGCTGTACTTTGAACTGGGGACTTAATCCCTGCAAGAACGTCTTCTTATTTTTGTCCTCGGTGTTGACCTCCTCAACTGCATACCGAGACAACTTCAAAAACTCCCTGACATAAGTCAGGATGGCCTTATCCTTCTGCTCGAGACTCTCGAATTCTCGATGCTTCAGTTCCACTATACTTTCAGGGACATTGGATTCCCTGAACTTCCTCTTGAACTCCTCCCAGGTGAATACTTTCTCAGCCGGATAAACGGCTACTATGTTATCCCACCATGATGCGGCGGGTCCACACAACAAGTGTGTTGCATACCTGACCTTCTCCAGGTCGTTGCATCCAACGGTCTTGAGCTTACGCTCAGTGTCCATCAACCAATCCTCCGCGTCCATTGGTTCGGGCGCGTATGCGAAGGATATTGGCTTGGTATTCTGGAAGTCGGACAGAGTGACTCCCTGATTGTCTGGCCTCTCCACCCTGTTCTGTTGAAGCAGCTCCTGGAAGAACTTGTTTTGCTGCTCCATCGTCATACGTTGCCTTTCCTCCAACATTTGCATGTATTGGAGGAAGTTCTGCTGCGTCATGGGTGGTGGTGGTGGAAACTGGTTTCTGGCTGCTTCATCAGCCTCTTCCTTCTGCTTGGTCTCGCGCTCGATGCGCTGTGCTTCACTCTCCTCACCCGTCGCTGCCGACATTTCCCCCTAGTTCTGCAACACAAAGTGGTACTCATAGTTACTCCATGCGCAAGTTTTCTGAGCTCAACTTTGTGCACAGAACTATTCACGCAATGGAAATCAAGAAGCAAATCTAAATCATACAAAACATATACCATGTATATACATACTTAAGTGGTTTTATTACAATACTCAATGACGATGTGAGTATGCAAACTCACTTATTGAAGTATATGTACAAATTTCTACAAAATATAACATACTACAATACATGTGGTACAACTGTATTGTAGTCTCGCCTCCCTTGGTGGTCTCTAGTCATGCTTTACTCCCGGTACATCCCAGGCTTCCGTACGGTTGAACGTGTCGTCCTCCTGACAGAATCTGGAACGTAGGGTCTTCCCGTCGGCTGGTAGTCGGAATCGGAGGATGATCCCAGGGAGAAATCTGTGTTCATGAACTGATTATTCAAAACATCATAATCCACCCATCGGGTGTACTCCCCTGTGACTCCACCATAGGTATTTCCACCATCAGTATCTGACTCAATCAGTATAGGGTACTCCTCATAGTCTCCCCTATTATACTGATTGTTCTGGAACTGGGTTGTGGCGTCCTCATTCATCTCCACATTATCTCTGACTGGATCTCCAGAGTTTCCCGTGTCTGACCCCCAACGCCAACCTGTTGAGTTCTCTATAGGAGTCTCGGAACGCTGATGGTTTCCGGATTCCTCTCCACCCTCATATCCTCCACGGGAACTACTAGGATAGTACCTAGGTGTAATGGGTGTGGTTTGTAGTTCGGGATGGTCAATACTAATGTAATCACCAGCTGAATAGACTGGTGTGTGAACCTCATTCTCCATTGGTTCCTTCCCCTTAGTCTCCTCCTTGGGCTCAGTGAACTCTTCTAGCATTGTATCAATTGCCCCCGACAGATGTCGGTTCAACTGAAAGAACAATGACAGTAAGTTGCGGCTATTGTCCATGTACTTAGCGGCTTCTGCGGGTTTGCGTTTTGCAAATTTGAAGTGGTTAAGCATAAGATCATCTTCCTCCTCCATATGAGGAATGTGTGAGAATTCGGAACCCATATGCTCTTTCGTCTTATGTTCCCGAATATCAGTGATGGCTCTCATAATGGCTATGTGGTAGGCTGTTTGGATAGTTCTAGCCTCACCTGCTGGCATCACTATACTCATTCCTAGGGATTCTGGAAGTCTTAGTCCTACCCTACACTTCGCCAATACTGTACCATCATAGTACATGTATTTCCTTACTTGGATCTGGAGATCGCACCCAAATTCAAGTAACATGGCACGAAGAATGTCCGCGAGTCCTCCGTCATATTCACTCAATGTTGACTCCATCACTTTCACATTATGTCCCGAACATGAACTTGCCATAGTTGGTTGTAGAATAGAAAGAATATAATATTAGTAATTATGCATCATAATAGAGATAATAAAGAATTATCGCACTAAAAGATATGATTGTTTTATTCTCAAGTGAATATACACCATATTTTTAGAGAATTCTTTACTAATCCTATTTGACTCCTAACGTTCTGTCCCATTTACTAGGTTCCAACCTAAGGTCAAAGCTTTTGCTCTGATACCAACTGTGGTGACCCTGCATACCACTGCATGTTGTAGTATGCCAGTCGTTGATATAACATTCACGAAGTACCAATCCGCAAATAGTACATCCCTCAGAGTAGTACAACAGAACATAGCAGGTCCATAACTCATTCATTTATTATTACAAGCAACATGTACATATCATCTCGGAGCTCCTCTTGGGTCCTAAGAGGGATACTCCTGGGTTCGAGGCGAACCCAACTTAACTTACAATATAGGAGTCTTACTAAGTTGTACATTTTATTCTCCTCGAGCAGTTAAGTACTAAGAGTTCATACTGCTCGGGTACTACTACTACTCGGTCGGTCTAAGCTTGCTCTCCTCTGGAACCCTCCCCGGTTTCGTAGACTATGAGGTAGTCTACACCTTCGACACCTCCAGAGAGGTTTGGTTCTTCATAGCCGATGACTTCGGCTCCTTCAGGGTTGCCGTTGTCCTCCTCCAGATGGTTCAGACAATCTAAGCAGGGGATTTAAGAGTGGTATGAGTACGAGCGTACTCAACAAGTTCATTATAGAAAAGAGGTGTTTAATGCACTAGCTACGATATTAGACCAGAAAGTCTAATACCAATACAGGTTTTGATAAACATTTCTCCAAAAGGTTGCTTTTATTCAGAAGAACTATGTCCGTCAGCCTTCACCGGGTTACTAGAACTTCATGGAGTTCCTTTCCGGCAGCGTTCGCTGTTCCAAATCCCGGAACAGGGAGTGACAGGTCACGATTCATTATACTCTGCAGAGGTGTGTTGCTTTACCCATAAGAGATCTTAACCTTGGTGCCAACCGGGCAGCTTTCCCGTCCACACTTCCTTCGGTGTGAGGCCCGGTATAAGGTCATAGCCAATCATATTCCTCCGCTACCTTGCACACCCACCCTTTGTTGCAAACCCCGACCCTGGGTCCTCACCGGTCCTCTTACACCAATTAAGGATGGACCCCGACCACGACAATAGTTCTGGGCTCTTACCATAAACTCCTTCGTCGGTAGCTGCAACCCATCATAGACCGCAATACCGTGGGGAACTTTTGGCTTCCCCAGCCTACCGCTTGCTCCTCGGGCGATAAGTGTCTACGGACAATGCCGTGGGGAACTTTTGGCTTCCCTAGCCTACCGCTTGCCCCCGACAGATTACAAGTGTCTACGGTAAAGCGCATCCGTTGATGTACAAGAGGTGGAAATACGATTGAGTATTCCGCCCCACTCCAGATCTTATGGTTAACACGGGTATTACGACACAAGAATCACTGGACGACATTTGTTGTTTAATCCTAGATGGATATAAACCCTTGCAATGGAACCTCCACCATATCAACACAATCCATGGTTCCATTGCCCACCACTTAGTCATATTCATAGTTATGAAAATAGTGGTTTTGCTTTTTATGCAATAGTGATAAACATAGTACTTTGCAAGTAATTTGGTAAAAATACTCGAATGACATGAGCAAGTGATGAACTTGCCTGAACACTGCAAAGTGTTGCAGTTGGATGGTGTGGACTGACCCTTGTCCTCTGTTGCTGAAAAATAGCATCATTGTCCGATAAGGGCAATGGTTAAAGAAGCAATTATGCATGATTCCATTTTTAGGGTTGTTTCCTCCCTTCCGGTGTTTTATCATTTCATGTGAGAGGTTAATACTAAGAATGATTTAGGGATACTCTGTTTAGGGTAAAATACAACCTTGAAATGTTGTCAAGGTGTTTTTAAAGTCCAAAAGAATTTATGGACTTATTTTCATTATTGAAAATATAAGGTGTGATTTAAATGATTATTTAAATCATCAAATTTGGTCTTAATCTTGTTTGTCTTAAAAAATTCCATTTCATATTTTATTATGGTAGAGAATTTTATCATGAGTAGTTTTCATATTTTTAATTATTTTTTTAGAGCTATTAATCATTTTCTATGCATTTTCAAAGTTTCTGTTTTATTTGGATTTGTGAAAAGTCCAAATTGCCCCTGGGCCCACTTGTCAGGGTGGCCCAGTGGTTAACCCTAACCTGCCCGATCCAACCGACCGGCGTGGTCGCTTCCCTCTCCTCTCTCGCGCTGCCGCTTCGCCGAACCCTAACCCCTCGCTCTCGCGACTCCCGCGTCGCTGCCGTCTTCGCCGAATTGTTCCGGCCAACTCCGATCGTCGCCGCCGGCGAGATGTGGCGCATCTGAACCGCCGTTCAATGGCGCTTCAGATCCACCGCGTCGATCTGTGCTGCGCCGTCTGCTTGTCTCGCCCCCTTCGCCTTTGTTCGCCTGGCGTGGTGTGCCGTGGCGATCTCGTCGCCGCCGACGCTCCAGGCGTCGTCGTGCCCTGCCGTGGTGGTGTTGGTGCTGCGGCGCTGCCGTGGCCTGGCCTGGCGCCGCCGTGCCCCCGGCGTGTGCCGCCGTGGCCGCCATGGCCGCGCTTCTTCGCTCCGCCTCACCTGTGAGTACTCCATCGCCTTCTTCTCTCCCTCTCTGCTCTACTCTCTTCCTTCCTTCTCTTCTTCGTCTTGCTGAGCCACTGGCATGCTTCTCCATGTGGAGATGCCTGCCGTGCTGATGCGCCGCTGTTGCGCCTTGCTAGCTTGCGCATATGCTGATGTGTTGTGTTGCTATGCTATTGCTGCGCTCCACTGGCCTTGGCCATTGCTTCCGTGGCCATGCCTGTGCTTGTGATGCTGCCTTGTGCAGCCCTGCCTTGCTACTGCCATGGTTACTACTGCTGTACTGCCCTGCCATGCTATACATGATTCTGTGCAAGATTTCCTAGGCCATGTGCTTGCTTATTCTTGCATTTCTTGCTTAATTCAATCCCTGTGACTTTGTCCTTGATGCTACTACTGCTAGATCATCAAGTGTATTCAATTATTTGCCCTGGCTTGATTACTGTGTGTATTCCTTGCAAATTTGCAAGTGTCAGTGCCCTGGTGAGTGGTGTGTAAGGCTGTGAATCTTGGAAATGCTCAATTGAGCATTGTTGTTGTCTTAACAGCACTATCCAGTGATGAGTGATGTGTAACTTGATCCAGTGGTACATCATGCCTTTGATGTGCTTCTGGATACAATTATAAAGTCATTAATTATGTATGTTTTTATTCAGTTATGGCTTGGGTGTATTTCTTCAGTAGCTGGCTAATTACTGATGCTATGCTTGGTTATAGCAATCTGTAGCAAGAGCTAGCAAGCTCTGATGATCATATGATCATCAGTTGCTTGATGATTAACTGCTGTGCTTCTGTCTGTGCCTATCTGGTGCTCACTCTGTGCTATCTGTGCATCACACAGGCTTGGCCTGGTGTGTGATGGTGCTTGCTCAAGCATCAGTTGATGCATGCAATGATCCATTGGATCATCTGCAAGGCTCTGGTGCATCAGTTGCTTGTGTATTTCATTTATCTGTTTATCTTGCTTTATTAAATGGATGAATGATGTGAACTGCTTGCAGTAATGATCATTTCAATGAATTTGGTAAGGCTAGATGGATGCCAACCACTGGTTGGGTACCCTAGCCCACTACTGAACCCTATTGGGTGATGATCTGGTGGCTTAAGGTGTTGGTTGTGGGTTGAGGTGGCCCGGGCAGTTCTTTGATGCTGTCATGGGTAGCTCCCCCTCTTTGTGGCTTGTTGTGTCTTTGTGGATGCATCTCTGGAAATTCCTTGTTGGATTTCCAGTGAGCTTTACTGTTGACAAACAAAAATAGGCACAGGTTGCCTACCTGTCTGATGGTATTACTAGCTGTAGGTGCTAGGTGAATTGGGCTAGGCTAGCTGTGAATCCATCCTTTGCTGGATTTCCTTAGTTGTGCCACTGATTTGACATAACTAGTGTTCCCCTTGGATGATTTCCTATTGGCCTCACCCTTATTTGCTTGCACCAAATGGCTTTGTAGCCAGATGATGACACAAACAGGGTTTCTACCCTTTTTGCTTCTGTGACATATGCACATGCTTAATTATGAGCAAAACCATGGTTTGATCATGTTTATCTGGTATACCTCACTCCAGCTCCTAGAAATGGGTGTTGGTGTAGAGGATTGCTTCTGTTTGATGCTTGGTTTGCTTGCCCTGCTCCTCCTTGCAAGCTTGTGGTGCTTGCTTAAATTCTGTGACTGTTTGAGCAGGTTGAACAGCAGTGGCTGTTCTTCCTGTTCTTGTGTTCTTGGTGAACTTACCCAGAGGCTTGTGTCGATGGAATGGTTAGGGTTTACTATGGAGAGCTTTTATCTGTCTGGCCCCTTTCCTCTATGGTCGACAGCACTACCTGGCACTACTTGGTGACTCTCCCTGTGTGTGAGGTGTGCTGTTGTGCATGCACACTAGCTTGACTTGTTGTTGGGCATGCATACTAGCTGTGTGAGCAGCTGGTGTGTGTGTGTGTGTACCTGGTGCTTGGGACTTGGGCTGTGGGAGGATCAGCTCGGCAGAGTGATACGTCCAATTTGCATCACTATTTTATATCATAATTTGCTGTTATTCATTGATATATTTCATATTGGGACACAATACTTATGTTATTTCATCTATTTTGCATGTTTCATCATTATTGGAGGATCAAGCAGGAGCCGAGGATTCTGTTTGGAAAAAGCACCGTCAGAACGCAATATTTCGGAAGATCAACTGTGGAAGGAAATTATACCAAAAATCCTATTTTTCAAGATGACGAAGGAAGCCAGAAGGAGGAGCCAGCTGGACCCAAGGTGGGCCCACACCATAGGGCGGCGCGGCCCTTGGCCTGGCCGCGCCACCATGTGGTGTGGGGGGCCCACAGCCCCTTTCGCCTCCTTTTCTTCGCGAAACCCTTCGTCCCGAAAACCTAAGCCACAGAGGGTACCTCACGAAGAGTTACAGCCGCCTCTGCGGGGCGGAGAACACCAGAGAAAAAAGAGCTCTCCGGCGGGCAGGAATCCGCCGGGGAAATTCCCTCCCGGAGGGGGAAATCGACGCCATCGTCACCGTCATCGAGCTGGACATCATCTCCATCACCATCATCATCATCTCCACCATCATCACCGCCGTCTCCACCACTGGATACCGTCACCGCCATAGCAATTTGGGTTTGATCTTGATTGTTTGATAGGGGAAACTCTCCCGGTATCGATTTCTACTTGTTGTTGATGCTATTGAGTGAAACCATTGAACCAAGTTTATGTTCAGATTGTTATTCATCATCATATCACCTCTGATCATGTTCCATATGATGTCTTGTGAGTAGTTCGTTTAGTTCTTGAGGACATGGGTGAAGTCTAAATGTTAGTAGTGAACTATGGTTGAGTAATATTCAATGGTATGATATTTAAGTTGTGGTGTTATTCTTCTAGTGGTGTCATGTGAACGTCGACTACATGACACTTCACCATTTATGGGCCTAGGGGAATGCATCTTGTATTCGTTTGCCAATTGCGGGGTTGCCGGAGTGACAGAAACCTAAACCCCCGCTGGTATATCGATGCAGGAGGGATCACAGGATCTCAGAGTTTAAGGCTGTGGTTAGATTTATCTTAATTACTTTCTTGTAGTTGCGGATGCTTGCAAGGGGTATAATCACAAGTATGTATTAGTCCTAGGAAGGGCGGTACATTAGCATAGGTTCACCCACACAACACTTATCATAACAATGAAGATTATTTAGCCGTATGTAGCGAAAGCACTAGACTAAAATCCCGTGTGTCCTCGAGAACGTTTGGTCATTATAAGTAAACAAACCGGCTTGTCCTTTGTGCTAAAAAGGATTGGGCCACTCGCTGCAATTGTTACTCTCGCACTTTACTTACTCGTACTTTATTCAACTGTTACATCAAAACCCCCCGAATACTTGTCTGTGAGCATTTACAGGGAATCCTTCATCGAAACTGCTTGTCAACACCTTCTGCTCCTCGTTGGGATCGACATTCTTACTTATCGAAAATACTACGATACACCCCCTATACTTGTGGGTCATCAAGACTATTTTCTGGCGCCGTTGCCGGGGAGTGAAGCGCTATTGGTAAGTGGAATTGGTAAGGAAAATCTTTGCTGTTTGTGCTGATTTTATTTCTGCCTGCTGCTATAAGACATTATGGAGAGATCTTCTCTTCAATTTCTATTTGGGAAATCTACTACTACTGCAACGGTAGTGGATGAGGCGCCAGGTGAGGAAGTGATACCATATAAAATACCTATGAAAATTATTGAACGTGTTATGGATAACCGCTATGAAGGGGATGGAACTGTCCACCCTGGAGATCATTTATTGTTCTTGCATGAATTATGCGGTTTATTCAAGTGTGCAGGTATTGCTATGGATGAAGTGAGGAAGAAACTATTCTCTTTATCGTTGTCTGGTAAGGCGGCGCATTGGTATAAATTACTGGATAATGGGGATTCTCTTGAATGGAATGATATTGTGCCCCGGTTTTATTCGAAGTTCTATCCTCCAAGTGAAATTCACAAGGATCGGAATCGCATATATAATTTTTGGCCTCATGATGGAGAGAGTATTGCCCAAGCTTGGGGGAGATTGAAGTCTTTAATGCTCAAATGCCCCATTCATGAGCTTCCTGGTAATGTTATTATTGATAATTTCTATGCAAGACTTTCTTTTCAAGACAAGACCTTGCTGGATACTTCTGATACGGATCATTTACTCGCAACAAAGAAGAGTTTAAGAGGGACCTTCTTGATCGGATCCAAGAAAATACTGAAGGTTGGGAGAACGACAAGGATAGAGAATCAGGTATAATTTATGATTATAAATGCATTGAAGCTTTTATGGATACTGATAAATTTCGTAATATGAGTGCTATATATGGTCTTGATTCTCAAGTTGCTGCAAATCTTTATAAAGCTTTTGCCTCTCATTATGAATTGCCAAAGAAGAATTTTGATAAGTATCATGAACCGTATCAAGATAAAATTGATTCATCTATCAATAAATGCGTTGTAGTTGAAACTGCTGATCATGTTATTCCTGAAGCTTATATTGAAAAAACTCCTTTCCCTGCTAAAATGAAGGAGTACTCTGTTATAAATAGTGCGGTTCATAAAAGTGAAAAGAAACCTGTAGAACCTGAAGAACAAATAAAAGTTGAACCTGCTGTTGCAATAGTTAAAGATCTTGTGACTGAAAATGTGGAGGATGGTCATATTATTTTTACGTGAAGATGCTTCTAATATTGTTTCACATCCTAATAAACCCAAACAAGTTAGTGTTCCTATGCTATCTGTTAGAATTGGTGATCATTGCTATTATGGATTATGTGATATTGGTGCAAGTGTTAGTGCTATTCCTTATGAGCTTTACACGGAGATTATGCACGAGATTGATTCTTGTGAACTTGAAGATATTGATGTGGTTATTCAGCTGGCTAATAGAGAAACTATTTCTCCAATTGGTATTGTTCGAGATGTGGAAGTTTTATGCGGTAAGATTAAATATCCTGCTGACTTTTTGGTACTTGGTTCTGCTGCTAGTGATTATTGTCCTATTATTTTTGGTAGACCTTTTCTAAATACTTGTGGAGCTATTATATATTGCAAGAAAGAGAAAATTTTGACTAAATTTGCTGGTGAATCTTATGAGTTTAACTTCTCTAAATTTACCAAAACTCCTTATAAAGCTGATTTGCCTAGTGATGATTTTAAAATGGAGCAGTGTGCATCTATTGTTCTTGTTCCTAATAATCCTTTGCAGCAACATTTGGAGGATAGCGAGAGTGAAGTTTTTAGGAAAGAAAGAGATGAGCTTGAGGAAATTTTCCTCCGCCAACCTATTCTCAAGCATGATTTACCGGTGGAAGATTTGGGTATAACACCGCCACCAAAGGAAGATCCTGTTTTTGAATTAAAGCCTTTGCCTGATAATCTTAAATATGCTCATATTGATGATAAGAAAATATATCATGTTATTATTAGTTCTAAGCTTTCAGAGATTGAAGAAGAAAGATTATTGGAAATATTGAAGAAACATCGAGGAGCTATTGGCTATACTCTTGATGATTTGAAAGGGATTTCTCCTTCTATTTGCCAACATGCTATTAATATGGAAGATGGTGCAAAGCCTGTTGTTGAACATCAGCGTCGTCTAATTCTGAAGATGAAGGAAGTGGTAAGGAATGAGGTATTAAGACTTCTCGAAGCTGGTATTATATATCCTATTGCTGATAGTAGATGGGTTAGTCCTGTGCATTGCGTTCCCAAGAAAGGAGGAATGACTGTTGTGCCTAATGATAATGATGAGCTCATCCCTCAAAGAGTAGTTGTAGGGTATAGAATGTGCATTGATTTTCGAAAAGTTAATAAAGTTACTAAGAAAGATCATTACCCTTTACCATTTATTGATCAAATGCTAGAAAGATTGTCTAAAAATACTCATTTTTGCTTTCTTGATGGTTATTCTGGGTTTTCACAAATTGCTGTTAAAACTAAAGATCAAGAGAAAACCACTTTTACTTGTCCCTATGGAACTTATGCTTATAGACGCATGCCTTTTGGTTTATGTAATGCTCCTGCTACTTTTCAAAGATGCATGTCTGCTATTTTTCATGGTTTTTGCGAGAGTATTGTAGAGGTATTCATGGATGATTTTTCCGTCTATGGGAATTCTTTTGATAGTTGCTTGCGAAACCTTGATAAAGTTTTGCAGAGATGTGAAGAAACTAACCTTGTTCTTAATTGGGAGAAATGCCACTTTATGGTTAATGAAGGAATTGTATTGGGACATAAAATTTCTGAGAGAGGTATTGAAGTTGATAGAGCCAAAGTTGAAGCAATTGAGAAGATGCCCTACCCGAGGGATGTTAAAGGTATTCGTAGTGTTCTTGGTCATGCTGGGTTTTATAGGAGATTTATTAAAGATTTCTCCAAGATTTCAAAGCCTCTTACTAATCTTCTTCAAAAAGATGTACCTTTTGTTTTTGATGATGATTGTAAGGAAGCTTTTGAAACTCTTAAGAAAGCCTTAACAACTGCTCCTATAGTTGAACCTCCTGATTGTAACTTACCATTTGAAATTATGTGTGATGCTAGTGATTTTGCTGTAGGCGCTGTTCTTGGACAGCTGGTAAACAAAAAACTGAATGTTATTCATTATGCTAGTAAAACTCTTGATGCTGCTCAAAGAAATTATGCTACTACTGAAAAGGAACTATTAGCTGTAGTCTTTGCTTGTGATAAGTTTAGATCTTATATTGTTGATTCAAAAGTTACGATTCATACTGATCATGCTGCAATTAGATACCTTATGACAAAGAAAGATGCTAAGCCGAGGCTTATTAGATGGGTACTTCTTTTGCAAGAATTTGATTTACATATTGTAGATAGGAAAGGTGCTGATAATCCGATTCTTTGATAATTTGTCTAGATTGGAAAATATTGCTTATGATCCTGTTCCTGTTAATGATAGTTTTCCAAATGAACAATTGGCTGTAATAAAGGTGAGCTCGCGAGACAGTCCTTGGTATGCTGATTATGCTAACTTTATTGTTTCCAAGTACTTGCCTCCAACCTTTTCAAGCGCGACAAGGAGGAAATTCTTTTATGACTTGAGGCATTATTTCTGGGATGACCCACATTTATATAAAGAAGGAGTGGATGGTATTATGCGAAGATGTGTTCCCGAATATGAACAACAAGAGATATTGAGTAAATGTCATGGTAGTGCTTATGGAGGACATCACGCCGAAGAAAGAACCGCGCAAAAGGTTCTACAATCAGGTTTTTATTGGCCAACTCTCTTCAAGGATGCGAGAAAGTTTATTTTATCTTGTGATGAATGCCAAAGGGTTGGTAATATCTCCAGACGTAATGAAATGCCTATGAATTATACTCTTGTTATTGAACCATTTGATTGTTGGGGATTCGACTTTATGGGACCTTTTCCGTCTTCAGAAGGTAACACTCATATACTTGTTGCTGTTGATTATGTTACTAAATGGGTGGAAGCCATACCTACAAAAAGTGCTGATGGTGAGACCTCTTTAAAAATGCTTCTAGACATTATTTTTCCTAGATTTGGAGTGCCTAGATATATTATGACTGATGGAGGTTCTCATTTTATTCATGGAGGTTTTAGAAAAACTCTTGCTAGGTATGGTATTAATCATAGAATTGCTTCCGCTTATCATCCTCAAACTAGTGGTCAAGTAGAATTATCAAATAGAGAGATTAAATCTATTTTGGGAAAGACTGTTAATAAAACTAAAAAGAATTGGGCTAGTAAGTTGAAGGATGCACTATGGGCTTATAGAACTGCTTATAAAAATCCCATGGGAATGTCACCTTATAAAATGGTTTATGGGAAAGCTTGTCATTTACCTTTAGAACTAGAGCACAAAGCTTATTGGGCTGTTAGAGAACTAAATAAAGATCCTAAACTAGCTGGTGATAAGAGGTTGTTGCAATTAAGTTCTTGTGGTGACCCTGCATACCACTGCATGTTGTAGTATGCCAGTCGTTGATATAACATTCGCGAAGTACCATTCCGCAAATATTACATCCCTCAGAGTAGTACAACAGAACATAGCAAGGTCCATAACTCATTCACATATTATTACAATCATCATACACAAGTCGTCTTGGAGTTCCTCTTGGGTCCTAAGAGGATAACTCCTGGGTTCGAGGTGAACCCAACTTAACTTACAATACCATTGTCTCATTAAACTAAACATTTATTTAATCGAGCAGCTTTGTAGTAAGATTTTGGGCTGCTCGGCTACTACTACTCCTCCTGATATCCTTAGACTTGTTCTCCTCCGGCAGCCTCTCCGGATCCGTAGACTATGATGTAGTCTACACCTTCAACACCTCCTGAGAGGTCTGGTTCCTCGTAGCCGATGATCTCGGCTCCATCATTGCTGTCGTAGTCCTCCTCCTCCAGACGGTTCAGACAATCTAAGCATGGGGTTTAAGAGTGGTATGAGTACGAGCGTACTCAACAAGTTCATTATAGATAAGAGGTGTTTAATGCACTAGCTACGATATTAGACCAGAAAGTCTAATACCAATGCAAGTTTTAATAAACATTTCTTCAAGAGATTGCTTTTATTTCAAAGAGCTATGTCCGTCAGCCTTCACCGGTTTACTAGGGCTTCATGGAGCTCCTTTCCGGCCGCGTTCGCAGTTCCTCAATCCCGGAACAGGGAGTGACAGGTCACGATTCTTTACACTCTGAGAGGTGTGTTGCTTTACCCATAAGAGATCTTAACCTTGGTGCCAACCGGGCAGCTTTCCGTCCACACTTCCTTAGGTGTGAGGCCCGGTATAAGGTCTAGCCAATCATGTTCCTCCGCTACCTCGATCACCCACCCTTTGTTGCATACCCCGACCACAGGTCCTCGTCGGTCCTCTTATACCACTTAAGGATGGACCCCGACCACGACAACAGTTTGGGACTCGTTAACCAAACTCCTTCGCCGGTAGCTGCAACCCATCATAGACCGCGATACCGTGGGGACTTTAGGCTTCCCCAGCCCACCGCTTGCACTTCGAGCGACAAGTGTCTACGGACTATGCCGTGGGGACTTTAGGCTTCCCCAGCCCACCGCTTGCCCTGACAGATACAAGTGTCTACGGTAAAGCGCATCCGTTGATGAACGAGAGGTGGAAACACTTTTGACTACTCCGTCCCACTCCGGATCTTATGGTTAACACGGATATTACGGCACAAGAATCACTGGCGACATTTGTTGTTTAATCCTAGATGGATATAAGCCCGCGCAATGGAACCTCCACCATATCAACACAATCCATGGTTCCATTGCCCACCACATAGTCATATTCATAATTATGAAAGTAGTGGTTTTGATTTTTATGCAATAGTGATAACCATAATACTTTGCAAGTAATTTGATAGAAATACACAAATGACATGAGCAAGTGATGAACTTGCCTGAACACTGCAAAGTTCTGCAGTTGGTAGGTATGGACTGACCCTTGTCCTCTTGTTCTGAAAAATAGCATCATTGTCCGATAAGGGCAATGGTTAAAGAAGCAATTATGCATGATTCCATTTTTAGGGTTTGTTCCCCCCTTCCGATATCGTTATTATTCCATGTAAGAGGTTAATACTAAGAATAATTTGGGAATACCTGATTTAAAGTAAAATACAACCTTGAAATGTTGTCAAGGTGTTTTTGGAGTCCAAATGCATTAATGGACTTATTTTCATTATTGAAAATAATATATGTGATTTAAATAATTATTTAAATCATCAAATTTTAACTTATTCTTGTTTACTCCAAAAATTCTATTTCATATTTTATTATGATAGAGATTTTTATACTGAGTGATTTTCATATTTTTAATTATTTTTGTGGAGCTTTTAAACATTTAGTATGAATTTTCAAAGTTTCAGTATTTATAGAATTTGTGAAATACCAAATTTGCCCCTGGGCCCACATGTCAGTGGAGCCCAGTGGGTTGGGTTAGACCAGCTCGGGTCCAACCGACCCGAGCGGTCGGTCACTCACTTCCTCTCCTCGCGCCGCTCGACCTAACCCTAATCCCCTTCGCCTCTCTGGCGATTTCCTCGTCGCCGCCCCCTTCTCGGAATTTCTCCGGCCAACTCAGGCCGCCGCCACCGGCGAGATCAGATGGATCTGATCCGCCTTTCGACGGCGGACACGGTGGTCCGCGTCGATCTGGATTTCATCCACGCTACCATGCGGCCCCAACTCGCCTGCAACCCTGGCCGCATGGATTCATGGTGATGCGCGCTGCCGGCGCCACGATGCTGCGGTGTTCTTTGTGCCGAGCCGTGGTGCTATGGTGCTGCCATGGCCTGGCTTGGCTCGGCGCCGCCGCGCTCCGGCGTGTGCCGCCGTGGCCGCCATGGCTGCGCTGTTCTCCTCGACTCCGGGTAAGTGCGCCTACGTTCTGCTCCCCTCCGTGCTCGACCTTCTTCCATCTCTAGCTCGGCCACGGCTGCTCCATTCCGTGGAGATGCCTGCCGTGTCCATGCTCTGCCGCCGTCTAGCTAGCTGTGCAAGCTTGCGTCTTGCCGTTTGCGCTTCTTGTCTTTGCTACTCTACTTGCCCTAGTCTAAACGCGTGTGCTCACCCTACCGTGGCGTATGCTTCCTTTGTCTCATCGACTCTGCTCACCCTAGTGGTTATGCATGGTATGATCTATCTAGATGCTCAATTGAGCATCCCTAACCACCGCCGTGGCTTGCACATTGGTGCTATGCTTATGCTCGCTCCCCTGGTTCACTATCGTGAGTGATTCTTCTTTGTTTAGCAAGAACCAAAGTGTTGTTTGTGTGATGATTAAATATTGATGGCTCATGGTAGGCTCTGCCTTGCTTCATTGTTATCCATATACATTAACTTCTTGTTGATATGCTTCTGGATACAATCATAAAATGATTTATGTAATTATCTGTAATTCAATTGTTGCTTAACTGTGACTGTTTGGTTTATATAATTCATGAATGGATGCAAGGCTTGTCTCTGACAATCACTTGCATAGCATGCCAAGCTCTGATGATCCTCTGAGCATCACCGCTTGATTGTTCTTTGGCTAATTTACTGTATGTGCCTCTCTGGTGTTTGTTTTTGAGTTGTGTGACACCATATCTTGTCTTTGGTGCCAGGTGATGCTTGCTCAAGCATCAAGCGATGCTTGGATTACTTGACTGTTTCATTTATCTGTGTTTCCTGGCTTTATTAGATGGATAAATGATGTGAACTGTTTAGCAGTAATGATCTCATGGATGGAATAATGAGGCTAAAGGGATGCCAACCACTGGTTGGGTACCCTAGCTCATCCTGAACCCTACTGGGTGATGATGTGATGCTTTGGTGATCTGTTTAAGTGGCTAGGTAGCTGATGTGACCCTAGCAGGCTTGATCTGCTAGAATGGTTGCTCCTGCCTCTCGTGACTTGCTATGGTTGGGGTTTGCTTGCTGGAATGGAACAACCGCTCACCGGCTTGATCCAAAGATTGGACTTCCAGTGGCCTTTTGATGTTGACAAAGGATATAGACAAGGAATTGTCTATAGTCTGATGGCATAGGTAGCTGTAGGTGTTAAGTGTGTGGGCTAAGCTAGCTGTGACATCATCCCTTGCTGGATTCCTTTAATTATGCACTGATTTGCATAACTACTGTTCCCATAGGATGACTGCCTAGTGGTCTTTACCCATATCTGCTTGCACCAAATGGCTTTACAAAGATGATGACACAAACATAGGGTATCTACCCTTTTTGGTGTCTTTGAAATCATGCTTGTGCAATTTTATGAACAGAACCATCTGTCTGTTCATGTTCATATTTGTACCTTACTCCAGCTCCTAGAAATAGTGTGTTGGAGTAGAGGATTGCTTCAATGTTGATCTGCTGGTTGAGTTACTTGCCTGCTCCTCCTGGCTAGCTTGTGAAGCTTGGTTTATTTTCTGGTGATTGGGAATAGATGAAACAGCTCTAGCTGTTCATCATTCTTGGTGTTCTTGGCTGTTCTTGGTGTTCTTACCACCGCTGCTCTTTGTCGATGGATGAGCAAATGGCTAGGGTTTGAGCATTGAAAATGTTATATATGGTGTCTTTCTGTACTCTCCCGGTCGATGACTTGTGCCTGGTCACTTTGGTGACTCTCCCCTGGTCTGTGTGTGCTGTGAGGCATGCAGCTATCCCTGTGAGCTGCCTGTGTGCTTCACAGGTTGGGACTTGGTCCTTTGGCTTGACACCCCGGCAGTGTTTGAGTTATCCTCTCAATTTGATCATATTTGCTAACCTGCCAAGTGGTTTTACCACTTGGCATAATCCCTATTTTCTTGTCTTTGTTGTCTTACTATGCAGGTTTAAGGAAATGATCAAGAAGTTCAATCAAGTGATGTCCAAGAAAATCATGAAGATTTTCTTATCTAGTTTAGCCATTTACAATATCTTTATAATTTTTATTTTCTATTTTCAATTCTTGTAATGTGTTGTATTGTTCTTTTATTTCACTTATGAATATTGTAATGACATTGTAATGTGTGTGATGATCAATAAAGCTCAAAGTTTCCTTAATGAGCTTTACTAAATAAATGTAATGTTTATATTCTTGATTATTAATATTTGTTTAATGAATTTCCTCAATTTTGAATTATGAGATATTCATATGCTGTTTAAATTTGAAATTCAAATTCAACCTTGGTTTGAATTCAACCATGTCATATCATTTGGAATTCAATCAAGTAAACCCTCCTCTCTCATCTTAAAACCCTAAACTAGTGAAGTAAGAAACAAGTTTGTCGCACTCTCGAAACCCTAACCCTGTAAGGTGTCGAGAGAGAAACTTGTCCCCCTTCGATGCAGTTTTTGTTTAAAAGCGCGAAATTTCCCCAGAATTTACTATGCAATGCACATCCCTTTCTAAAATCTACCCCTCGATCGTCTCTAAACCTGGGACATTACAGCCTTTCCCCCTTAAAGAAAACTTCGTCCCGAAGTTGTGGTTGTAATACCTGAACAGCTCGGGGTATGTTTTCCTCAGGTCTTCCTCTTTTTCCCAGGTGGCTTCCCTCTCGGGGTGGTGCTTCCATTGTATCTTGCAATACTTGATTGCCTTATTTCTGAGTTGTTTCCAGCTTTCCTCGAGAATCTTGGCTGGCTTCTCGATGTATGTCAAGTCTGGTTGTAACTCCAGCTCCTCATGTGATATTGGTTCATCTGGGGTCTTCAAACATTTCCGAAGTTGTGACACATGGAATACATTATGAACTTGAGCTAACCTTCCCGGTAAATCCAACTCAAAGGCTAAACCTCGATTCTGACTCAGTATCTTGAAAGGTCCTATATATCTAGGACTGAGTTTCCCTTTTACTCCAAACCTCTGGAGTCCTTTCATCGGGCTTACCTTAAGATAAACCATGTCTCCAACTTGTGGCTCCCACGTCCTTCTCTTCTGATCGGCGTAACTCTTTTGCCGACTCACGGGCTATCTTGAGCCTGTCTCTGATAATGTCAATGATTTGTTGTTTTTCCTTGACATAATCAGGGTTGAACTCTTTGCTTGCTCCGGCTTCATACCAACAGATTGGTGATCTACACTTTCTTCCATACAGAGCTTCAAATGGTGCCATCTTGATGCTGCTTTGGTAACTATTGTTGTATGAAAACTCTGCTAAAGGTAGATGCTCCTCCCATGATCCTCCGAAGTCTAGGGCACAGGCCCTAAGCATATCTTCTAAGATCTGATTGGTTCTCTCAGTTTGTCCTTTGTTTGTGGGTGATACGCGGTACTATAATCCAACTTGGATCCTAGAGCTTCGTGAAGTTGCTTCCAGAATGCTGATGTGAACACGGATCCTCGATCCGACACTATCTTCTTAGGCACTCCATGCTTACTCACGATCTCTTTGATGTAAAGATCGATAAGTTTCTCTCCTTTATCCTGCTGATTTATCGCTAAAAAGTGTGCACTTTTCGTCAACCGGTCCACGATTACCCATATCATGTCCTTCTTTTTATTGGTCATGGGTAGTCCGGTGATGAAATCCATCCCTATCTCCTCCCATTTCCACTCCGGAATAGGTAGAGGTTGTAACTTCCCTGCCGGACTCTGATGTTCAGCCTTCACTCGCTGGCAGGTATGGCATTCTGCCACATACTGTGCTATCTCCCTCTTCATGTTATTCCACCAAAATAGTTCCTTTAAATCCATGTACATCTTTGTGCTTCCCGGATGTATGGAATATGGTGTTTGATGAGCTTCCCGGAGTATTACTTCCTTGATTTCAGCAATATCCGGAACGCAAATTCTTTTCTGGAACCACAAAGATCCAGATTCTCCTCGGTGAAATTTTGATGGTCTTCCCTCATCTATTCTCCTCATCTCCTCTATAATGAATGGATCGTCCATCTGACCCATCATTATCTCATTCTTCAAGTTAACATTAAGTTCATCGGCTACTTGCAACGCCGATAATCCTTCATGGGCTTCCTTCTCCCAAAGTTGTATTTGGGCTTGGCTTAATTCCTTCCTCAACTCCGGTGATATTTCTTGTTCCACTCCTCCGGTACTCTTCCTACTCGGGCATGCCTCGCTACAACATTAGCCTTCCCCTGGTGTATAGTTGATCGTCAGATCATAATCCTTGATCAATTCTAGCCATCTTTTCTGCCTCATGTTGAGTTCCTTCTGAGTGAAGAAATATTTGAGGCTTTTATGGTCTGTATAGAGCTCACACTTAGCTCCATAAAGAAAATGTCTCCAAGTTTTTAATGCAAACACGACCGCTGCTAATTCCAAGTCATGTGTTGGATAGTTTACTTCATGAGGTCTGAGTTGCCTCGATCCATAGGATATCACTTTCCGATCCTGCATGAGTACGCAACCCAATCCATGTTTGGATGCGTCACAGTACACGGTGTAATCTTTGCCAACTTCCGGAATCGCTAACACCGGTCTTTGTGGTGAGTTTTTCTTTCAGAGTTTGAAAACTCTTCTCACACTCCTCTGACCACACGAATGGTGTATTCTTCCTTAGCAACTTTGTCATAGGTCCTGCTATCTTAGAGAATCCTTCAATGAATCTCCGATAGTATCCTGCCATTCCTAGGAATCCTCGGATTTCCTTGACAGTCTTGGGTGCTTCCCATTCTAGAACTGCTGCTACCTTACTCGGGTTGACAGCAATTCCATCTTTGCTAATGACATGACCCAGAAATTCCACTTGATCTAGCCAAAATTCACACTTACTAAGTTTGGCATAGAGTTGATGTTCCCTTAGTGTTTGCAATACTAACCTCAAATGTTCAGCATGTTCAGCTTTGTTCTTGGAATATATCAGGATATCATCGATAAATACGATGACAAACTTGTCTAGATATGGCATGAAAATCTTATTCATGAGATTCATGAATATTGCTGGGGCATTGGTTAATCCAAAAGGTACTACAAGGTATTCATGGTGTCCATACCTTGAGACAAAAGCCGTTTTCGGAACGTCTTCCTTCTTGATCTTTATCTGGTGATAACCCGATCTTAGATCAATTTTGGAAAAGACTCCCGCTCCTCTAACCTGATCAAATAGATCTTGTATTCTTGGAAGTGGATACTTGTTCTTGATTGTGACGTTGTTCAGATTCCTGTAGTCTCCGCACATCCTTCTTCCTCCATCCCTTTTATCCACGAAGATCACAGGTGATCCCCATGGTGAAACACTCTCTTGAATGAATCCCTTTTGTTCCAAGTCATCCAATTGCTCCTTCAGTTCCTTCAGTTCCTTAGGCCCCATTTTATATGGTGCTTTAGCAATCGGAGTCGTTCTGGGATTAGGTCGATAGTGAATTCTATCTCCCTATCTGGTGGCATACCAGGTAATTCCGCAGGAAACACATCCTGGAATTCATTTACTACAGGTATATCTTCTAACTTCACCTCCTTCATGCTATTCAGCTGTAGCTCCACTTCAATCTGAGTATGTTTGTCGCCTTGGTAGATCATTCTACTTCCATCGGGACTTTTTAATGACACCGTCTTGTTTACACAGTCGATCAATGCTCCATTAGCTTCTAACCAGTTCATACCAAGAATGACATCAATGTCCTTCATCGGTAAAATGAACAGGTCCGCGTCAAACGCGCACTTATTGATCATAATGACTTGTTTTTGTTTGGCATGGGTTACTAATATCGTTCCCCCGCAAAGTATAGTTATGGGTGTATCTAACTTAGTGCAACTAATCCCATGTTTGATGATGAATTGTTGAGAAATGAATGATGTAGTTGCACCAGTATCAAAAAGTACTTTGCCAGGATGAGTGAGTATCTGGAGCGTACCTATCACCGCTTGGTCAGAGTTGACCACCTCCTCCAGACTGTTACAGTTCAGCTTGCTGAAGGGCTTCTTATTCTTCCAATTCCCTCCGGTGTTTCCTCGATTTCCTCCTCCTCCACTATTCTTCTTGGGGCAGTCCTTCAGCATGTGCCCCTCCTGACGACAACCAAAGCATATAATCCTTGGTTTCTTACAATCCTTCATGACATGTCCTTTTAAACCACAGGAATGGCATATAATCTGATTTACAGACTGATATCCTTGGTTCCTCCTCTGATTGCTGTTGTTGTTGTTGTTGTTGTTGTTGTTATACCGTGGCTTGAAACTCAAGCTGGTATTGGGCTTGTTACTAACAAACCTCTTAGGCTCATACTTGGCCTTCTTCCTCTTCTCTTCTTGCAGTTGTTTGAAGTCATCTTCAAGAGTGATGGCTGCATCCACCAACTCTTGGAATTCCGTTGCTCTCATCATCCGTAGCTGCACCTTAAACTGGGGACTTAACCCCTCGTAAATCTCTTCTTCTTCTTGTCCTCGGTATTGACTTCCTCAACCGCATACCGGGACAGCTTTGAAAACTCCCTGACATAAGTCAGGATTGCCTTATCCTTCTGCTCGAGACTCTCGAACTCTCGACGCTTCAGTTCCACAATACTTTCAGGGACATTGGATTCCCTGAACTTCCTTGCAAACTCCTCCCAGGTGAATACCTTTCCTGCCGGATACACGGCTACAATGTTGTCCCACCATGATGCGGCAGGTCCACATAGCAGATGGGTAGCATATCGGACCTTCTCTTGGTCATTGCATCCAACAGTGTTGAGCTTGCGCTCAGTATCCATCAACCAATCTTCCGCGTCCATCGGCTCGGGCGCGTATGCGAAAGATATCGGCTTGGTGTTTTGGAAGTCTGCTAATGTGACTCCCTGGTTCTCAGGTCTCTCCACCCTATTCTGCTGCATCAGATCCTGAAGGAATTTGTTCTGCAGCTCCAGTGTTACACGTTGCCTCTCTTCCGCCAGTTGCATGTACTGGATAAAGTTTTGCTGCGTCATGGGTGGTGGTGGTGGTGGAAACTGATCTCTGGCTGCACCCTCAGCCTCTTCCTTCTCTTTTGCTTCGCGCTCCATACGCTGTGCTTCCGTCTCGTTTCCTAACGTTCCCGACATATCCCCCTAGTTCTGCAACACAAGATGATACTCATAATTACTCCATGCGCAAGTTTTCTGAGCTCAACTTTGTGCACAGAACTAGTCACGCAATGGAAATCAAGAAGCAAATCCAAATCATACAAAACATATACCCTGTATATACATACATAAGTGGTCTTATTACAATACTCAAGTCGATGTGAGTATGCAAACTCACTTATTAAAGTATATGTACAAATTTATACAAATATTACAAACTATAATACACGTGGTACTGGTGTATTATAGCCACGCCTCCCTTGGTGGACTTCTATTCGGTCTTCACTCCCGATACATTCCAGGCTTCCATCCGGTCGAACGTGTCGTCCTCCTGATAGACCCTGGAACGTAAGGTCTCCCCGTTGGCTTGTAGTCCGAATCCGATGATGACCCTAAGGAGAAATCGGTGTTCACAAACTGATCGTTGAGTGCATCATAGTCCACCCATCGGGTGTACTCTCCTGTAGCCCCACCATAAGGGTTACCAAAACCAATACCCGACTCAACCTGTGTCGGATATCCTCCATCCACTCCTTCATTACTAGGATAGCTCTGGTTCTGGGTTGTTGCATCATCGTTCATCTCTCTATCATAGTACTCAGTAGTACTATGGGTTCCAGTATCACTACCCCAACGCCAACCCCTAGAATTCTCGATCGGAGTCTCGGAACGCTGGTTGTTTCCGGATTCCGCTCCGCCTTCGTATCCCCCATAGGAACTATTCAGGTAGTTCCCAGGTGTAGCAGGTGTAGGTTCACGTGCAAGTGGATCAAAGCTGATGTAGTCACCAGCAGAATAAACTGGTGTGTGCACTACATTCTCCATAGGTTCTTTCCCCCTACTCTCCTCCTTGGGTTCGGTAAATTCCTCTAACATCGTATCAATAGCTCCTATCAGATGATGATTCAGCTGAAAGAGTAGTGATATGAAGTTACGGCTATTATCCATATATTTTGCCGCTGCTATGGGTTTGCGTTTGGCGTATTTGTAGTGGTTGAGCATGGGATCTTCCTCCTCCTGATTATGAGGAATATGGGAAAACTCGGAATCCATAAGCTCTTTTGTCTTATGTTCCCGTATGTCGGTTATGGCTCTCATAACAGCGATATGATAGGCTGTGTTGGTTGTCCTAGCTTCTCCAGCTGGCATGACTACGCTCATTCCCAAAGATTCGGGAAGTCGCAGTCCTACTCTGCACTTGGCTAACACCGGTCCATCATAGAACATGTACTTCTTTACTGGAATCTGGGGATCACACCCAAATTCCAATAACATGGCTCGTAAGATATCAGCAAGTCCTCCTCGATATTCGTTCAGTGTGGAATCCATAACTTTCACGTTTCTTCCCGGTCGTGCACTTGCCATGTTGGCTGTAGAAATAGAAAGATTATAAGATTAGTAATAATGCATCACAATAGAGATAATAAAGAATTATCGCACTAAAAGATATGATTGTTGTATTCTCAATTGAATATACACCATATTTTTAGAGAATTCTTTACTAATCCTATTAGACTCCTAACGTTCTGTCCCATTTACTAGGTTCCAACCTAAGGTCAAAGCTTTTGCTCTGATACCAACTGTGGTGACCCACATACCTGCGCATGTTGTAGTATGCCAGTCGTTGATATAACATTCGCGAAGTACCATTCCGCAAATATTACATCCCTCAGAGTAGTACAACAGAACATAGCAAGGTCCATAACTCATTCACATATTATTACAATCATCATACACAAGTCGTCTTGGAGTTCCTCTTGGGTCCTAAGAGGATAACTCCTGGGTTCGAGGTGAACCCAACTTAACTTACAATACCATTGTCTCATTAAACTAAACATTTATTTAATCGAGCAGCTTTGTAGTAAGATTTTGGGCTGCTCGGCTACTACTACTCCTCCTGATATCCTTAGACTTGTTCTCCTCCGGCAGCCTCTCCGGATCCGTAGACTATGATGTAGTCTACACCTTCAACACCTCCTGAGAGGTCTGGTTCCTCGTAGCCGATGATCTCGGCTCCATCATTGCTGTCGTAGTCCTCCTCCTCCAGACGGTTCAGACAATCTAAGCATGGGGTTTAAGAGTGGTATGAGTACGAGCGTACTCAACAAGTTCATTATAGATAAGAGGTGTTTAATGCACTAGCTACGATATTAGACCAGAAAGTCTAATACCAATGCAAGTTTTAATAAACATTTCTTCAAGAGATTGCTTTTATTTCAAAGAGCTATGTCCGTCAGCCTTCACCGGTTTACTAGGGCTTCATGGAGCTCCTTTCCGGCCGCGTTCGCAGTTCCTCAATCCCGAACGAGGGAGTGACAGTCCACGATTCTTTACACTGCAGAGGTGTGTTGCTTTACCCATAAGAGATCTTAACCTTGGTGCCAACCGGGCAGCTTTCCCGTCCACACTTCCTTAGGTGTGAGGCCCGGTATAAGGTCTAGCCAATCATGTTCCTCCGCTACCTCGATCACCCACCCTTTGTTGCATACCCCGACCCTGGGTCCTCGTCGGTCCTCTTATACCACTTAAGGATGGACCCCGACCACGACAACAGTTTGGGACTCGTTAACCAAACTCCTTCGCCGGTAGCTGCAACCCATCATAGACCGCGATACCGTGGGGACTTTAGGCTTCCCCAGCCCACCGCTTGCACTTCGAGCGACAAGTGTCTACGGACTATGCCGTGGGGACTTTAGGCTTCCCAGCCCACCGCTTGCCACAGACGGATACAAGTGTCTACGGTAAAGCGCATCCGTTGATGAACGAGAGGTGGAAACACTTTTGACTACTCCGTCCCACTCCGGATCTTATGGTTAACACGGATATTACGGCACAAGAATCACTGGCGACATTTGTTGTTTAATCCTAGATGGATATAAGCCCGCGCAATGGAACCTCCACCATATCAACACAATCCATGGTTCCATTGCCCACCACATAGTCATATTCATAATTATGAAAGTAGTGGTTTTGATTTTTATGCAATAGTGATAACCATAATACTTTGCAAGTAATTTGATAGAAATACACAAATGACATGAGCAAGTGATGAACTTGCCTGAACACTGCAAAGTTCTGCAGTTGGTATGTATGGACTGACCCTTGTCCTCTTGTTCTGAAAAATAGCATCATTGTCCGATAAGGGCAATGGTTAAAGAAGCAATTATGCATGATTCCATTTTTAGGGTTTGTTCCCCCCTTCCGATATCGTTATTATTCCATGTAAGAGGTTAATACTAAGAATAATTTGGGAATACCTGATTTAAAGTAAAATACAACCTTGAAATGTTGTCAAGGTGTTTTTGGAGTCCAAATGCATTAATGGACTTATTTTCATTATTGAAAATAATATATGTGATTTAAATAATTATTTAAATCATCAAATTTTAACTTATTCTTGTTTACTCCAAAAATTCTATTTCATATTTTATTATGATAGAGATTTTTATACTGAGTGATTTTCATATTTTTAATTATTTTTGTGGAGCTTTTAAACATTTAGTATGAATTTTCAAAGTTTCAGTATTTATAGAATTTGTGAAATACCAAATTTGCCCCTAGGCCCACATGTCAGTGGAGCCCAGTGGGTTGGGTTAGACCAGCTCGGGTCCAACCGACCCGAGCGGTCGGTCGCTCACTTCCTCTCCTCGCGCGCTCGACCTAACCCTAATCCCCTTCGCCTCTCTGGCGATTTCCTCGTCGCCGCCCTTCTCGGAATTTCTCCGCCAACTCAGGCCGCCGCCACCGGCGAGATCAGATGGATCTGATCCGCCTTTCGACGGCGGACACGGTGGTCCGCGTCGATCCTGGATTTCATCCACGCTACCATGCGGCCCCAACTCGCACAACCCTGGCCGCATGGATTCATGGTGATGCGCCGCTGCCGGCGCCCCGATGCTGCGGTGTTCTTTGTGCCAGGCCGTGGTGCTATGGTGCTGCCATGGCCTGGCTTGGCCTGGCGCCGCCGCGCTCCGGCGTGTGCCGCCGTGGCCGCCATGGCTGCGCTGTTCTCCTCGACTCCGGGTAAGTGCGCCTCCGTTCCTGCTCCCCTCCTGTGCCTGACCTTCTTCCATCTCTAGCTCTGGCCACGGCTGCTCCATTCCGTGGAGATGCTCGCGTGTCCATGCTCTGCCGCCGTCTAGCTAGCTGTGCAAGCTTGCGTCTTCTTGCTGTTTGCGCTTATTCTTTGCTGCTACTCTACTTGCCCTAGTCTAAACGCGTGTGCTCACCCTAGTGGCGTATGCTTCCTTTGTCTACTCGACTCTCTGCTCACCCTAGTGGTTATGCATGGTATGATCTATCTAGATGCTCAATTGAGCATCCCTAACCACTGCTGTGGCTTGCCTGTTGGTGCTATGCTTATGCTCTGGCTCCCCTGGTTCACTACTGTGAGTGATTCTTGCTGTTTAGCAAGAACCAGTGTTGTTTGTGTGATGATTAAATATTGATGGCTCATGGTAGGCTCTGCCTTGCTTCATTGTTATCCATATACATTAACTTCTTGTTGATATGCTTCTGGATACAATCATAAAATGATTTATGTAATTATCTGTAATTCAATTGTTGCTTAACTGTGACTGTTTGGTTTATATAATTCATGAATGGATGCAAGGCTTGTCTCTGACAATCACTTGCATAGCATGCCAAGCTCTGATGATCCTATGATCATCACCGCTTGATTGTTGCTTTGGCTAATTTCTTGTATGTGCCTCTCTGGTGTTTGTTTTTGAGTTGTGTGACACCATATCTTGTCTTTGGTGCCAGGTGATGCTTGCTCAAGCATCAACCGATGCTTGGATTACTTGACTGCTTCATTTATCTCGTGTTTCCTGGCTTTATTAGATGGATAAATGATGTGAACTGTTTAGCAGTAATGATCTCATGGATGGAATAATGAGGCTAAAGGGATGCCAACCACTGGTTGGGTACCCTAGCTCATCCTGAACCCTACTGGGTGATGATGTGATGCTTTGGTGATCTGTTTAAGTGGCTAGGTAGCTGATGTGACCCTAGCAGGCTTGATCTGCTAGAATGGTTGCTCCTGCCTCTCTGTGACTTGCTATGGTTGGGGTTTGCTTGCTGGAATGGAACAACTGCTCACTGGCTTGATCCAGTATTGGACTTCCAGTGGCCTTTTGATGTTGACAAAGGATATAGACAAGGAATTGTCTATAGTCTGATGGCATAGGTAGCTGTAGGTGTTAAGTGTGTGGGCTAAGCTAGCTGTGACATCATCCCTTGCTGGATTCCTTTAATTATGCACTGATTTGCATAACTACTGTTCCCATAGGATGACTGCCTAGTGGTCTTTACCCATATCTGCTTGCACCAAATGGCTTTACAGCCAGATGATGACACAAACATAGGGTATCTACCCTTTTTGGTGTGCTGGAAATCATGCTTGTGCAATTTTATGAACAGAACCATCTGGTCTGTTCATGTTCATATTTGTACCTTACTCCAGCTCCTAGAAATAGTGTGTTGGAGTAGAGGATTGCTTCAGTGTTGATCTGCTGGTTGAGTTACTTGCCCTGCTCCTCCTGGCTAGCTTGTGAAGCTTGGTTTATTTTCTGGTGATTGGGAATAGATGAAACAGCTCTAGCTGTTCATCTGTTCTTGGTGTTCTTGGCTGTTCTTGGTGTTCTTACCACTGCTGCTGTCGATGGATGAGCAAATGGCTAGGGTTTGAGCACTGAAAATGTTATATATGGTGCTGCTGTACTCTCCCTGGTCGACAGCTTGTGCCTGGTCACTTTGGTGACTCTCCCCTGGTCTGTGTGTGCTGTGAGGCATGCAGCTATCCCTGTGAGCTGCCTGTGTGCTTCACAGGTTGGGACTTGGTCCTTTGGCTTGACACCCCGGCAGTGTTTGAGTTATCCTCTCAATTTGATCATATTTGCTAACCTGCCAAGTGGTTTTACCACTTGGCATAATCCCTATTTTCTTGTCTTTGTTGTCTTACTATGCAGGTTTAAGGAAATGATCAAGAAGTTCAATCAAGTGATGTCCAAGAAAATCATGAAGATTTTCTTATCTAGTTTAGCCATTTACAATATCTTTGTAATTTTTATTTTCTATTTTCAATTCTTGTAATGTGTTGTATTGTTCTTTTATTTCACTTATGAATATTGTAATGACATTGTAATGTGTGTGATGATCAATAAAGCTCAAAGTTTCCTTAATGAGCTTTACTAAATAAATGTAATGTTTATATTCTTGATTATTAATATTTGTTTAATGAATTTCCTCAATTTTGAATTATGAGATATTCATATGCTGTTTAAATTTGAAATTCAAATTCAACCTTGGTTTGAATTCAACCATGTCATATCATTTGGAATTCAATCAAGTAAACCCTCCTCTCTCATCTTAAAACCCTAAACTAGTGAAGTAAGAAACAAGTTTGTCGCACTCTCGAAACCCTAACCCTGTAAGGTGTCGAGAGAGAAACTTGTCCCCCTTCGATGCAGTTTTTGTTTAAAAGCGCGAAATTTCCCCAGAATTTACTATGCAATGCACATCCCTTTCTAAAATCTACCCCTCGATCGTCTCTAAACCTGGGACATTACAGTTCTCTAGATGAATGGAGAAGTGAAGCTTATGAAAATGCTAAACTCTTTAAAGAGAAAGTTAAAAAATGGCATGATAGGAGGATCATCAAAAGAGAATTTAATATTGGGGATAAAGTCCTATTGTATCGGTCTCGTCTCAGACTCTTTGCAGGGAAATTACTCTCGAAATGGGAAGGACCATATGTTGTCGAGGAGGTGTATCGTTCAGGAGCAATCAAAATTAGCTCTCTTCAAGGCAATGCCACGCAAGTGGTGAATGGACAAAGACTCAAGCATTATATCTCGGGTGATTCTTATAATGTTGATGTTGATATTATTCAAGTGGAAATACCGGAGGCTTTCATTAAAGGACAAATTGACAGTCCGCCAGAACTCGACTTTGAATAGGTAACAGTACTGGTAATGAAAAGTTCGCAATTTACTTTCCGAACAATATTTTTGCTGTTTTTGGAAAATATGAAAAATTACGAGTTCGAAACGGAGTGGAAAGGACGCACGAGGGGGTGCCACCATAGGCCGGCGCGGCCTGGCCTGGGCCCGCGCCGCCCTATGGTTTGGCCGCCTCGTCGCCCCTTTCCGACTCTGGTTTGATCTGGTACTTTCCGTTTGTCGTGAAATTTTTTGCTATATAATCCCCCGGACCCCTGGAGGTCCGTATATCGTTTTCTCGACGTGTTTTGTTTCGAGCTATTTCTGCCAGGACCTGTTTTCAGTTTAGAAGCACCATGGCCTCCAACAACAAGGGCAAGGGGTTTTCGGAGGAAGAAGTGAAGAGGGTGCCATCAAGACAAGAGCAGCAAGCCGTTGGGAGCAAGCAAATCTTGGTGGGATCTGTTGACACTCGACGTTCTTTTTCTCATAACTTGCAGGGACCTCTACCACCCGCTCTTAGCCTCGACTCCTTCCCTGTGTTGGAAGAAGCTCTACGAACTACCGATGAGTTTTATGATCAATATCGGGCTCTAAGAAGAGAAGTGGAGATACTCCAGGAGGAGAATTGCCGTCTCCGAAGAATGCTGGAA
The DNA here is from genome assembly GCF_019359855.2 of Lolium perenne. Lineage (NCBI taxonomy): Eukaryota > Viridiplantae > Streptophyta > Magnoliopsida > Poales > Poaceae > Lolium > Lolium perenne. The sequence continues at coordinate 183,901,096 of NC_067246.2, read as the reverse complement.
TACCACTCGATTCACATCACAAGGTCATCATCGCCAACTTCAGATAACAATGAATCTCTTCGAGTCTTAGTGCAGAATTGCCAAGCTGAGAAACTGAAGCTGAAGGAGATCTGTAAGAAGCGTGGGAGGAGTTCATCACCATCATCGCCAAAGGAGTAATTCATCATCGGTATTGGCATCCCCTTGGTTTGTTCCAAGCTTGGGGGAGTGCCGCGGTATCACATCATCACTACCTTTTACTTTTTATTGTCAAGTAGTGTCATATCATGAGTAGGGAAGTTATCATATAAGATGGGTTGCAGTTTGGAAGTATCTCTCCTTTAGTTGGTTATCTATGTATCCCTTGGTGTGAGTTATCGTTATGGAATATTGATGAGAAGTCTTATCATTTACATATTGCACATCTTATTTTAGTTTGCAATCTCTATTATATGATTTATCTTGTCATTAGTATTGGTATCACTTCGGGAGCATTGAATAAATCTATTTGGTTTTGGCAAACTTAGCATTGGTGAATAGCAACAACACTTTGAGGTTTAAGTAGAAAAGAGAAATATATGTAGTTATTTCATTGTCTTTCTTTCTTGTTAGCTCATAGCTTATTATTCTGAAGTTAAAATTGTTTGTGCTTACAAGGAAGATGCATGATTGTTTCTATCACATGTATATTTGTTTGTTTCCCTCAACTCTTATGCTTGCTAATTAACCTTGCTAGCCAAAAACCTGTACTGAGAGGGAATACTTCTCGTGCATCCAAACCTTAGCCCAAACCTGTGTCATTTGTGTCCACCATACCTACCTACTACATGGTATTTTCCGCCATTCCAAGTAAATACTTCATGTGCTACCTTTAAGCAATTCAAAACTTAGTATCTCTTATTTGTGTCAATGTTTTATAGCTCATGAGGAAGTATGTGGTGTTTTATCTTTCAATCTTGTTGGGCAACTTTCACCAATGGACTAGTGGCTTCATCCACTTATCCAATAATTTTGCAAAAAGAGCTGGCAATGGGATTCCCAGTCCCAAATTAATTAAACTAAATAGACACTCCTCCATGGTATGTGATTGATGGACGGCACCCGAAGGATTCGGTTAGCCATGGCTTGTGTAAGCAAAGGTTGGGGGGAGTGTCATCATCATAATTAAACTAAAATAAAAAGGCACTCCTTCATGGTATGAGATTGTTGGCAGGCACCCGAAGGATTCGGTTAGCCATGGTTTGTGAAAGAAAGGTTGGAAGGAGTGCCACATAAAATGAAATAATATGGGAGCCGCTCTTTGGAGGTTGTCTGGCAAGGGGGTTAGAGTACCCGCTACCAGTCGTTGACAACAACAAACACCTCTCAAAATGTTACTTTTACTCTCTTTATATGATTTCAAAAATGAAAAAGCTCTAGCACATGATTTAATCCCTGCTTCCCTCTGCGAAGGGCCTGTCTTTTACTTTATGTTGAGTCAGTAAACCTATTTCCCTCCATCTCAAGCAAGCATTTGAGTAGTTGTGATCAAACCATTATATTGTGATTTGCTTCATCATGTCTTTTATTCTTCCTTGTTTAGTTCAAGTTTTATCTGAATGAATATAGCTTTGCAAGTTATCAATGATTATGAGGAGACCATTATGATTGAGTATGCAAGTTGTGCCTTATAAACTTTAACATGAGAGCGCTGCTCAATGAGATAAATATAATCTGTTAATTGTTCTCTGACCAAGAACGAAGTTTGCCATCACCAACTATGATTTCTTATGCACCTTTATTTGTGATTACCTTATACTTGTTTCAAGTTGAGTTATATGAGGAAGTTGTTTACTATAATGTCTTGTGTGAATGAATATGATGCTTCTTGTCCGTATTTTATTTATCGACTCTTCACTCCATAAACATGTGGTCCTGTTTATCGAGTTCGATTTCGCTTGGGGACAAGCGAAGTCTAAGCTTGGGGGGAGTTGATACGTCCAATTTGCATCACTATTTTATATCATAATTTGCTGTTATTCATTGATATATTTCATATTGGGACACAATACTTATGTTATTTCATCTATTTTGCATGTTTCATCATTATTGGAGGATCAAGCACCGGAGCCAGGATTCTGTTTGGAAAAAGCACCGTCGAACGCAATATTTCGGAAGATCAAGCTGTGGAAGGAAATTATACCAAAAATCCTATTTTTCAAGATGACGAAGGAAGCCGGAAGGAGGAGCCAATGGACCCAAGGTGGGCCCACACCATAGGGCGGCGCGGCCCTTGGCCTGGCCGCGCCACCATGTGGTGTGGGGGGCCCACAGCCCCTTTCGCCTCCTTTTCTTCGCGAAACCCTTCGTCCCGAAAACCTAAGCCACAGAGGGTACCTCACGAAGAGTTACAGCCGCCTCTGCGGGGCGGAGAACACCCGAGAGAAAAAGAGCTCTCCGGCGGGCAGGAATCACTGGGAAATTCCCTCCCGGAGGGGGAAATCGACGCCATCGTCACCGTCATCGAGCTGGACATCATCTCCATCACCATCATCATCATCTCCACCATCATCACCGCCGTCTCCACCGCTGGACACCGTCACCGCCATAGCAATTTGGGTTTGATCTTGATTGTTTGATAGGGGAAACTCTCCCGGTATCGATTTCTACTTGTTGTTGATGCTATTGAGTGAAACCATTGAACCAAGTTTATGTTCAGATTGTTATTCATCATCATATCACCTCTGATCATGTTCCATATGATGTCTTGTGAGTAGTTCGTTTAGTTCTTGAGGACATGGGTGAAGTCTAAATGTTAGTAGTGAACTATGGTTGAGTAATATTCAATGGTATGATATTTAAGTTGTGGTGTTATTCTTCTAGTGGTGTCATGTGAACGTCGACTACATGACACTTCACCATTTATGGGCCTAGGGGAATGCATCTTGTATTCGTTTGCCAATTGCGGGGTTGCCGGAGTGACAGAAACCTAAACCCCCGCTGGTATATCGATGCAGGAGGGATCGCAGGATCTCAGAGTTTAAGGCTGTGGTTAGATTTATCTTAATTACTTTCTTGTAGTTGCGGATGCTTGCAAGGGGTATAATCACAAGTATGTATTAGTCCTAGGAAGGGTGGTACATTAGCATAGGTTCACCCACACAACACTTATCATAACAATGAAGATTATTTTGCCGTATGTAGCGAAAGCACTAGACTAAAATCCCGTGTGTCCTCGAGAACGTTTGGTCATTATAAGTAAACAAACCGGCTTGTCCTTTGTGCTAAAAAGGATTGGGCCACTCGCTGCAATTGTTACTCTCGCACTTTACTTACTCGTACTTTATTCAACTGTTACATCAAAACCCCCCGAATACTTGTCTGTGAGCATTTACAGGGAATCCTTCATCGAAACTGCTTGTCAACACCTTCTGCTCCTCGTTGGGATCGACATTCTTACTTATCGAAAATACTACGATACACCCCCTATACTTGTGGGTCATCACAGAGCTGTGATATTATCCACCATTTTCACTTCTTTCTAATCTGCCAAGTGGCTTTGCCACTTGGCATAACTTGTTTCTTTTCTTTGTGTGTATGCAGGGACTTGGAGATGATCAAGATGAAGTGCAAGATCATCTTGATCCAAGATTTCATGAAGATCAACTTGTAGTTTAGGATAGATCATTTCATTGTAATTTTCTTTCTTTTTCTTTTTCCATTTTGCCAAATCTTGTAATGTGTTGTAATATTCTATATTTCAATTCTGAATATTGTAAAGACAATGTATCTTGTGTGATTATCAATAAAGCTCCAATTTTCTCTAATGAGCTTTACTTAATATTTGTATTGTTCCTATTCTTTATTATTTATAATTTGTTTAAAGAATTACCTCAATATTGAATTATGAGATATTCATATGGTGTTTGAATTTGAAATTCAAATGCAACTTGTGTTTGATTTCAATCATGCAACTTAAGTTGTAATGCACTATCTCTTCTCTCTTCTCAAAACCCTAAGTTAGTTAGGTGAGAAGCAAGTTTGTCGCACTCTCGAAACCCTAACCCTGTAAGGTGTCGAGAGAGAAACTTGTCCCTCTTCGATGCAGTTTTGTTTTAAAAGCGCGGAATTTCCCCAGAATTTACGATGCAGTGCACATCCCTTTCTAAAATCTACCCCTCGATCGTCTCTAAACCTGGGACATTACAAGGGCAGTTTCAAAGTGTCACCAGATTCCATATTAGTACCAACTGATATGTTTTCATCTTGTGAAGAGCAATTCAACTTCTCAGTGCTTTGTGAACATATGCATTTATTCTCTACCAGGCATTGTAGTACATTAATGAGAAGATCTTGAAATTTGGAACAATTTGAGTGTGTTTCATTTTGAGCAAAGTCCTCAAACAATGAGGAGATACTGGTTTTTACCTGCTTGAAATAGACACCAGAATAAATGTAAGTGCACGAAAACAATCAAGTAATGAAATTATTTCAGAGAAAAGCAATGTGTTGTAACTATTAAAAAAGAGGGGGAAAAGAGTAACCTTATCACCCAAAGAGGACTGTTGGAAAGAATCAAGAGATAATCTAAAATGCTCGATAGAGAACCCACTGGAAGCAGCACTGAACAAAGAAGCTTGTCCATAACATGTATCCTTAATATCATTGATCTTTTTCAAGAAAAGAAAAGGGTAATGACAGATTAATTTCTCTTATATATATACCAGAAATACATTTAAATTGATAAGAAATTGATAAGCAAGCAGTAACTCAAACAAAAATCATCTCATTCCTTGTTGTTTGATGGATACATATGAATTGATATTATACTTACTTGCAGCTTGCCATAAAAGTCGTCCTCATCCATGTCCCACTTGATGTATTCTTTAATCATATCTCCTTTCCACACTGATATTCTTGGGAGAGAAGATTGAATTTGGACAGATCCAAAGTCTAGAAAATCAAGATATCGCACCTGATGTAGGCAGATTTACAAATGTTATACTTGAAATGAAAAACTAGGAATAAACAAATTAAGATAAAATAGTACATATAGAAGATCTAAGAGGCTCACCGCGATATAGAAGTTGCATACAGCTAAGGTTGATGATGAATTCTGGTATTTCTTGATATACCATAAATTTCACTCTTGAAAGTATTTTTCCCAATTGTAACTCTTGATGTTCTCAACATCCATAAGGGCGGCAAGATAAGCTATGCTCGGCTTTGTACTTGAAGTTGGACAGTAGAAAGATGAAAGGGCTACAATCATGAAGCACCTTATGAACTCAACCTTCTCTTGGCCCTTTTTTATCTTATCGCGAAAGAATTTGATGGGTGGCATTTCTGATAATCCAAAAAACTGAAGGAATTCAGCTGTCGTGAACTTGGATTCTGGAGGGACAGGAATACCTATGGCTGGAACACCAAGGACATGACCAAATGATTCTGGACTGATTGGAATAAATTTCTGCTGAAAAGCAAATCCTTCTTTCTTTATATCAACATGATCAGCTAGCCATTGAACAAAGGACCATGGAACAGTACCACTAGTGAGATCAAGTATGGCTCCAAAATCTATTTCTCTTAGATACCCCTTCTGGATTTCATCAAAATCTTGCATTATCTGAACGAGTGAACTCACATTATATATGCTTTTTGCTGATAAAACATCTTTGTCAACAACTTGTCTTCCTTGTCTTCTATCTCGAACAATTTTCTACAACAAAAAAACTATGAGTTGCATAGTACAGATTCTAAAAACAGAAAATCAAAAAAGAATAATATGCAAATATTAGAAAATAAATTAAGCACAAATTGATAACTCACCGTCCTTTTCTGCTTGTGAATATTACTAGGTCTGCGCTTTCGTTTTAGACTTCTTCTTTATCTGAACAAGGTTATATTAACACGAATAATGTTATTATTTTCATATATATACTTTGACCAATAGATGGACAATAAAAATTATAAAAAACAAAAGTGGACGAATCTTACAATTGAACTCACAGCCTCAAGTACAATTATTTCTTCTTCAGAGTCACATCCATCCTAAGAAGTTCAGAGAAAGTATAAATTGCATGAACAAAACCAATTGCAACAGTCACTCGCGACTTCACTAATAAGCAGAGTTATAAAAAAATCTTACCTCATCGCTACTATCAGAGTTACGGTTTCCCTGCACAAGATGTGTGTCATTCTGACTGATCATAGAAATTCCTTGTTCTGTAGCTTTTCCCATTGTTCTAGTCCAATTCAAAAATACAAACACAAATAAGGTCTTCTACATACTTTTCTGGATCAGTAAACCACATGGTAATTAAAAAGGAAAATACAAAAATAAAAGAGATAACAAAAAAAGATGTAGGTCATGAAGAATCAGCTAGATATCGGTCATGAAAAAATAACACATAGAAAACATGCCACAGACAAAAGTCGCCCCCATCATAGAACTCCGATTCTAAGTAGTTGGCTAGCCTCGCAGACATATAAATCCTAAGGATTGCAGTTTTAGAACGAGTAGACAGTAGGAATCCAATATGCATGCTCATATAAGCTATTGGTACTCTTACTTACTTCACTAATTTGTTGTGTCCCAGTGATTCTAGTTACATGTGGTGTACCAACTTCTCAAGACACAAACAAAATTGGTCACATAATATATGACAAAACAAAAGCATGGTTACTGAGGCACATCACAAAAACTGTACTCTTATAGCATGCTAAGCTGGCTAAAAATTAAGCTGTGGTACACAAACAAATGACAAGTAAACACTGTCACATGACAAGAGCAAAACTGCACAAAGGAAGACATGAGACGAATCAATTTTGGTATCAATTTCTCATGATGGAGAGGTAGTGAGGAATCCCACACACTCAAAAAAGCAACAGTCACTCACGACTCTACAAACCGCTCCTATGGAGGACAGAATGGGACACAAACAAATCGCCCCCCATCTCAGATCTCCCGATGCTTCAAACTAGGATCAAATCATCAAGTTATGGAGCATCCACACAGTCAAAATGTCTAGAGAATTCAAACGCGCGCTCGAATCGGAAACCCTAACACGCGGATAAGCAAATCGACGCAAGCTTGGCGACACATCCGTGCAGACGACAGCGTACCTGATTCGGCTAGACACGTACGGCGACGGTGATGGGGACGGCGACGTCGACGGCAAGGGGGAGGCGACGGCGACAGGGAAGGCGACGGCGAAGGGGAAGGCGACGGGGACGGTGACGGCGAGCTCGCCGACCGCCTTGAGCGCGGAATGGGAACGCTTATCTCGACCGCTCCGCGGAAGGCGAATGTTTCTCCATTGAAATGAACACCGACAAAAAAAAAACAGGCCCAGACAGGCAGACAAGGCCCAACAGGCCGATATTGCGTAACGGACAACCCAAACAAAGGGATACAGACACTTTGACCAGCGCGAATCTTAAAGCAGGATCCAACGGCGGAAAAATCGACTGAGACATAAGGTATTCTCAGTCACCTGAGACATAGCAAATCCGCAAAAAAAAAAAGGTGGTGCTAAGTTGCGTACAAGTGTCCTATTCTTAAGGGAATGACCCATTCCGAGGGACCGTTGCCAGTTCACATCCGCAATTCATCTGAACGGCTGAACCACCGTGACGTATCAAAGCGTTGCTGTCGTAATTAAGCAGTTGCTGTTAACATCGTGCTTTCTCTTTTTTATTTCCCGGGTGATCCGGAGTAGACGCTAATCTCATTGACACCTTCAAGTCTGCTAGTTTCAGTGTTCAAAGGCAGGGTTAGTTCAGCTGCTGCAACTGTCTCTGTTGTTTATATTTGTGCTCTCTTTATTTATAGCGTGCTTATGCTCTGGCCAGAGCAGATGATTAAATGCGGCAAGAAGGAATAATTTTCAGATTGGCTCCTCAAATGACAAATTATGACCTCTCTTTTCAAGATTCAGATCGACTCGGCAGAAAGAGAATTGGTGCTCATCATTTTTACAAGCGCAATCACCAGTTCAGCACAGACACTGCATTGATGCTAAGCTAGGGCGCCGCCAGATCCAGGATGTGCGCGTACTTGATCACCTTGGAGACGGCCTCCAGGACTTCCACGGGGGTCACGTTCCCGACCACCGTCACCGTCTTGATCCCCAGCTCTATCTTGACGGACACAACTCCTGCACAAGTTCGTCGATCACCACAAAGAAGGAAATACGGGCAAAGTTCATAGACACCTATATTATTTCACTTCATCACCTACCTTCCAGCTTGGAGATCTGCTTCTTGACCTTCCTCGCGCAGCCATGGCAGTGCATCGACACCTTCAGGGCCACGGTCTGCATTCGCCGCCCGCCATGCCAATGCAAGTGTTTTCACAGCAAGAAACAGTTAGATTTCCAATTGCGCTTCAAGATAATCAACACGCTCGCGAATTCACCTTGGGCTCCGCTGCCGGCGACGCCTTGGGTTGCTGCTCATCGACGTCCATGACCGGCACGACGCGGTTCTGATCCCGGTGGCTCCTCAGGAGCCCGCTCCTCTCGTTGCTGTCTTCGTCTTCCTCCAGGCCAGAGCCTGTAGTAGAGGAACGAGGCAACCAGCGCAGAGCTTTCTTCTTCAGACCCATCGTTGCAGACATATGCACTGGATGCCCGGGCAGTTAACCAGAGCCATCAGGCTATATAGACAGCCGTGAGTGAGATTTTCTTTTCTTTTCCTTTTGTGGGGGTTTGCTGTGAGATCAACCACCAAAGGAAAAAAAACAAAGATTCTTAGGAAGTCGCCGGTTGATCTATCCGAAGTCCAACTACTGGTCCAGACGATCGGAATAGCCTCTGTACCAGGTAGTGTGAGCAGGAATTAGATGGTGTTGGATGGATGACTTATGGAGAAGTCTTTTTTTCAAACGAAGGCAAAAGATTTGCCTCATCCATTAATTAAGAAGAGAGTGCATAGTTTTTAGGAGAAAATCATGCGAAAATCTACAACAACATGGCAAGCCCACACAAACAGCACACACCCATAATCAAGCCTAACATAGACCCAACACAACGGGCCGCACCCACTCTAGCCAACACAAACGACCACAAGATGACACAAACGAACACTCCAACACCGCACTGACAAGGGCACTCCATGGCATGTGGGGTACCCGTCAATCAACCGTAGATCTAGAAAAGGCAGCAGCCAAGGTGGCGAGAAAATCGCAAACCTCTCTAGCGACAACAGCTTCGGGCTCAGTTGCCAACAACCCTCACTTAACAACACCATCAGCAATAGGAACCAAATGTCTGCTGGACACAGGCGAGGAAGAGACTGCAACATCAACAACACAAATCTTCTCAAGGCCAAGTACCTCACTCGGCGGAGAAGTCACAGCCGAGATCCCGTGCAAGACGGACCTCACTTCCTCGATGGAACGACACATAACCACATCATCACGCAACTCCACAAGCTCAGACACAGAGATGAATCCCCAACCAACTCATGTAGCTCTAGTGTGATCTACAATACCGGAGCCAAGATGTCATCTATGCGGCCAGCCTCAGAGACGGCCAACAAAATAGGCCGCGGCGACTGGCAGGGACTGCCACGAGAAGAGAAAAAACTGTAGAGATGTTCTTCCTCAACCAACGATGACTTCGTCTCAGCGGAGCCAAGCGGAAACGAAACATGCATGGTGGCAAGCTCCAACCCACCAGAAGAACATGTTTCTATCGGCTCCAAAGAGATACCATCATGTGCCAACAACAGGTTGAGACTTTCCACCTCTTCACGAAGAGGGCGCAATGCCTCCTCGACACGGTTAGCGACCAACTAAGATTAACTCTTTTGAGTTTTGTCATGCACCACGTACTTGTAATAAAATTCCTCATGCTCTAGCTGATTATGGCACGAGCCGCCAAGACATTGAACTTTCGGCTGTGCCAGGTATTTAACGGAATCGTGTGTTCCATCTGTAAAAAAGAAAAAAGAATCTGATGGCCATGGCGATGACAGGACCTTGAGGCCTTGTTTACTTCTCAAAAAAGAACCCTGCACCAAGAAACCAAGATTGCAATATGCAAACCTTGAGGCCTTGTTTACTTCTAGTTTATATGAATTATATTTAAGGGAATTATCCCAGATCTAAAAAAAATCCGCAAATAATTCTTTTACCAAGTCGTTTTTAATAGGATAATCACCAAATATCCCCACAAACCCTCTCATTTTTGTGTAGACTAAAATCACTCCATACTAGTGAATTCAAATGGAAGAAAATTTGAGATTTGAGGGGATTGTGTGAAAGAAAAAGTTTCATCAAAACCTTTCCAATCCCCAAGTCCCCTTTATTGGTGTTGTGCCAATGTGTGCACCCAATCCTCCCAGAAAAAATAACTTTCAAAAGAATTGGCCAAGTGAGGATGGAGGATTCCTTGGCCAAATTCTTGGAAACACAAATGCTCCTGCCATCCCCATGGCCATCAGATTCTATGTTACACTCCCAAGATACAAGTTCAATGGATGGATAAACAAACGGACACTAAGTTATACAGACAAAACAAAATCAAACTAACTCGACACTCATTCATGCTCAAGACTATCACAAATCTCACTCACATTTCCACATATTCCAAAAGATACAAACTGCCGCAACAAAGCCGCTTGTTCTTGTCAACACTGCTATAAGAGGGTAGGGTACATCAGACTCGCATCAACAGGAGTCACTAGCAAAATGTACTAAAATCCCAAACATTATCAACCATCGCAGATCATTATTCAAAGCTCTCTTCAAGAACCACCCATATATCTTCACACGCCACCAACGAATTTGACATTTCCAGACGCATCAGGACCGAGCAACATCTGAAATTTCATCATGATGCTGTTAGTCATGTTCCTGCCAAATCTGAAAAACACATACATCCTCAAAGTGTTGATTGCTAAGCCTTACCACAACTCAAGCAACAAATGCCACCCCTGCTCTGCTGTGAAGTGACGTACCCACAGCGCGAGCAGGCATTTATAAGACCTGCCAAATGCAAAAGACAAATAAGAGTTAACGCAAAAGGCACACCCCAGGTATCCAAGTGCCACTAAAATATGGTAACCCAACAAAATGCCAGTCAAAACCATACATAAGAATGGTTCTACAACAGACAGGAATTTATCAGAGTACGATGAAAGGCAACAAGCACTCTGACACAGACAGACCACACCTCAATTAGAACAGAGACATAAACCACACTTTGATTGCTAAACGCCTTGTGTTGGGCATCTAATCTTCTATCCAGGACCTAGCATGGGAAAAGGTAGGAATCATTCTGTAGATCAAGGATCATACTCAAATGGGTTCTTGACACGCAACCAAGCTAGTAAGTTATCGCTCAGTTAGTCGGTTTAATGAAGATATAATTTAATTGAAAACGTTTGCGTTTGAACAGAACTTATCAATTCAGTTTTTTAGGCATTTTCATCTCTGGTATATCCTTTTTTATTGCTACTTACAATTAATTAGGGCAGCATGTATCAAAACATGAGTATTTGTTACATAGTATTGCGTTTGAACATAACTTATCAATTCAGTTTTAGAGGCATTTTCTCCTCCGGAAAATCTTTTTATTGCTATACTTACAATTAACTTATCAATTCAGCGTGTATTGGTTACATCCTTTTTCTATGCATATACGCTAAATGAAAAACAAATCAGACTGGAACAAGCTTTATCCATGATCAATACTAGCAGTCAGGCATAACAACTCCAATAGCTAAGCATGTCTTTTGTTTGTGAGAAGACCCTTTAGTGTTTAATGATCAACATAATAGCCTAAGAAATAAATAACACAGAATGGGAAGGGAAAATAGTACCACCTCCGTCCAAAAATGAGTGTCTCAGTTTTTTCTAGACATGGATGTATGTATCTAGATGTATTTTAGTTGTAGATACGGATAAGCTGTGACAGTTATTTTTAAGACGGAGGGAGTATAATACACTATTCATAAAAATGTAGCACATAGTAACGCTGCATTATAAAAAAAATGTAGATTGATGACTCATTATGTTTTGGAAAGTCGAGGATTTTTAAATGCTAGAATAGAACAGTACCTAATATAATTTAGGACACAAAGCCACCCAAAGTGCTCCAGATCATAACTGGAGATCACAGCGGGCCAGCCTAAAATACGGCCTGCATAAGCATAAGCGCATGCCAGTGAGTTTACAGAGAAGAGAAGCAATATCAGAAAAAAGTGATGTGTAACTGACCATTGTGCTTATTCAGATGCAATTCCCCTTACATGGTGCTTCACTGACTGAAGTTCATCTCTGAGTATCTGCAGTATAAGAGGGTATACATATTACATAAACAGAAAGTTCTTGTGCAAAAAATGTCCAAAAAATCAATAGTTTCGAGTAAAAATAGTGGTAAAGAATATCTTGCCTTCTGGGCTTGTTCTGTCGCTGATCAAGCTCTTCAGTCACAATATCTGCATTATAATATAGACAAATGGAAGCAAATTATAAATGGTAACACATGCTAATAGTTTTTCACAGTATGGCCCAACAGGGAAGCACACAACTTACCACTTTCCGGAGGAGATTTAGCCGCTTTGTTAACGTTAGCTTCCCTGAAATAATTAATAAATATTGTTAACCCCCTTCATGCTGAAAGTAACCGTCAGTGATGATGCAAAATTTAAATAATCAAATGGTTATACAATCATGTTGGAATAGGGGGCGAGAATGAATTATGAACAATCCCAAGTAAAAATAACTACGTGTTTAGACAGCTAACCCGAAGTGATATCAAGTCGTTCTAGCAGTGACTGATTTTAAAGGTGAACCATATCTCAATTAACATTAGTATTACCTGGATGGAATGGAGGATGAAGTTTGCCCTGAAGACCTAGAGTAAAAGCTTGGATCGAGGGTAATGTAAGGTGGATATGATCCTCCAAAAGCCCCAGCTGCGCCAGCCAATAGTGGCAACCTATTACCATGCAAAAAAAAAAAAAGATATAGAAGATGTCAGCTCAGAGTCAAAGCAAAAATACATTATTATTTCTCGGATACAACAGAAAAAAAAATACATGAAGAGCCCAATTTGATCCTGAATAAGGAAAGAGGAACATATGAGTGCAATGGACAAACATTATGAAGTGACTTCAGCTTGTAATTATCCCCTTCATAACATTTTGTACAAGAAAGTAAATCACTGTTAGCAACACTTTTTTATGTCACACTTTAATGAAATAAATATTTGATGCTGTTTAAGAAAGATGGGGTCAATAGCGACTACTGAGCACAACAAGACACATGGGTTCAATGCAAATAATGTTGGGCTTAATCCATTTTTTTCTTATGAACTCCTTGCATAACTACATCAAGTGTCACCGCACAAACATTATTTCATTGGTAGTGATAAAAATCCAACAGAAAGAACTGCAAATCTATCATGAAGTAGCAAAATATACCATGCCATTTCATTATTTCCCATTCCCAGCTGCTGTTGAGCCACATAACCAGGGAGGGCCATACCAACTCCAAGCCCACCTGGATGCTGGCCGGCAAATTGCATCACTGCATTAAGAATAAACAGAAATGCATGGTCAGATGATTCCATCAGAAAAAAAAAAATATTGTTACAAGAGAAGTACAGTGGATGTAAAAGCAAACCTGGCAGAAGAGCTGGAGTGCCAGGAAAATTATTTTGCTCGCCCTGGGCAAGACCAGCAGCTCCAGCAGAACCGATAATCTGGGCTCCACCATACATGAACGAACCTCGTCCAATTTCTTTATTAGTTTTTTCCACCTCAGATGATGTAGTCTTGGATTGGTTTGAACTAGGATAGGAACCATTCTCGCCACTTTCAGTTGATCTAGCAGGTAGATGCTGAGCAGTCGGTGAAGGATTGCTCCGATGGCTCAAATGCTGAGTTGGAATTCTCGTTGCAGGTTGAGTAGGTACTTGGCCTGACTTCTGGTGCATGACTGAGGTGTGATTTTGCTGCTGTGCAGAGGTCCTAGACGTTTGGTGAAATGATGAAGTTGGCTGATTATGTGAAGGAACCCCGATGCTTGAATTTCCCCCTTGAGCCCTGACAGTAGGGGATTGGCCAGCATTGACTGCGGAGGCCGCAAACCCTGATGAATTTGACGAAGCTCCAGTAGTTCTAGTAGGAGATGGTCTAACATGACCCTCGGCATGAAACCTATCCCGTCCACCGTAATCTGTGGTTCCTCTCCCTCTAACTATTGGACCAGATTGCTTCATGTTATTAGAACCTCCTGCTTGCATGTCCCTTCTTTGAGCACCCGCATGGTTGGATGCGCCAGAGGGATAAAATGGTGGCGACGCAGAATTTAAGCTTGAATTGACAACATTCTTTTTAGCAGGAACTGCATCAGAATGTGCATTTGAAATTTGGCCAGCCTCTCTGTCCAATGCAGAATGAGCAGCGGGTTCACGAGATCTTGCTGGTCTGAACAAGTAACAAGACAATTAAATGATAAGAGACATCTATTACTAAGCTGCACTATTGACCAGACTTATTTGAATTCAAGTGTCCCAAAATATTTAGCAACTTACTGTTTCCGTTGGTATCCAACAACCTCTCGGGTATTCTTTACTATTGCATCATAACGTCTGGGTCCTCTCCCTCGGACAACCTTTTGGGGCCGGTTTTGGCTGTCACCAAGGTTTTGGTTTTCGCTATCTTCATGATAACTGCGGTACCTCCCTCCTCTGGAAGACCCACGAGCAGTGCCTCGGGTTCTGCCTCCACCACCACGACCTCTAAAACGACCTCTTGAGCCTCGCTTATCCTGCAATGCAGATATTTATCTCAATATTGGCCAACAAAAGTTTTTACACATCAATGGTAATGAGTAATTACTTCATAGCGCTCATCAAATCTATCGTGCACGTTCATCTCCTCAAATCTGTCGTGCACCCAAGCTTGATCGTCTTTAGCATCCCATAACTTCCTCCCACCAAGCATTCGCCTAGTTTACAAAGAAAATATCAGCATATGTACCAGATAAGATAAAGCAATAATAACAACCAGTATTTCAAAACACTAGCTGGTAACAAAATATGCAAACATAAGTAAATTGACTAAACATAAACTGCGAACACCTAGTCAAAACTATGACAAGTTGATATATATTGATTACAGATGCCATATTTTGTTGACCCCTCACAACCAAGGGATCAGCTAGCAGCCTGAAATACAACACTATGTTTCCCCAGGAAGCTGGAAGCATGCAGTTACAGAACAAGGTGCACTTCCATATCAATATCCAGTTGCCATTTGCAGACCAACATTGAAGGTGTAATTTTGCCAGAAAGAGTTAACCAAGTGGATAGAACATATTGCTACTGACAGCTACAAGGTTTTAACATTGCATGCCCCCTAAAATTATTCTGTTCTACTAAAATGTGTAAATTCATTGAAACCCATCTCGTGAAGGTTGTAAAGCCCAGGGCAACCTTAACGACGATTCTCAAGGCACGAAATGAAGTGAGCATTTCCCTAAGTTTGTCAAATGCCCCGTGGAACTCTACAAATATGTGTGGAGTGCATACTTAGCATCAAACATTGGTATCCCGGATCCTCTAAATGCTATGGCTAAATTAACACTTATTGTACAACTAATCGCTACTACCATCCGAGCAACTTACAAAGCCAAAATAAATCATAAAAACTTTCAAGCAACTATGAAAAAGAAAAAGGGAAAAAGTGTATACAAGCAACTAGGTGGACAAATATCTGCATCACCACCTAAACAACATGTGTGCAACAGCAAGTCTGTGTTTTTCTAATGCTGCTGAAATTATCATGATTGCTCGGTATTCCTGATTTCTTATCCTCTATGTGTCGGTCTCGATTGATGATTTGCCGTCTGGAGCACACCCCTCCATCATGGAAAAAAAACAGCAAGATGATGATGGGGCATGATAATTGTTGTATGGAGTTTATAGCTTCCTGTTATGGCAAAGCTGAAGCCTGATTTCTGGTAGAACTTGAAGGTATTTTGTTTTGGATGAACTACACACAAGCATATCAACATTGGCACCTAAACCTTCTTGACTAAGTTTTCGATTGCCTCGGGGTAAGGAAGTCAGGCATAGTCATGCTAGACGACACAAGAATAATGGCAAGTCTACAGATACTATATATGTGCTACAACTATTGCAAGTTGTACAGAAACTAAAGGTCTAGTGTTGTCAGGAAAGTGCACCTGCGTCCGCCGCCGCCGCGGCCGTTCTCGGCGAAGCGGTCATCGTGCATGTAGAAGGCGCCAGAGGTGGGCACAGCGAAGGGCTCCTGCTCCTTCTTCTCTTCCCCATCAGCCTCCTCTCCCTCCACCACAGCTTTCTCACCTTCCTCCCCCTGGCCGGCGGCTACCTCCTTGGGCGGCACCGCGCGACCATCGTACTCCTCCTCCTCCAGCCCCTCGGCCGCCTCCTCCTCCAGCAAATCATCGTAGTACTCCTCCTCCTCCTCGTCATCTTCCACCTCGCCCTCGTAATCCTCCGGGGCGCCCTGGCCGTCGTGGTCGTGGTCGGGGTCGATCCGCGCCCTGGGCGGGCGCCTGCCGTCCTCGGACCCCTCGTCGTCGCTTGCCTCCCGGCGGCGCATCTCCGGGAGAGCGTCGTCGGGGTCGCTCACGTACTCCTCGTCCACCTCCGACTCGGCCTCCTGCTCCGGCGCATCCTCGGCCTCGGGCGTCAGCGGCGCGGCAGGGGCCTTGTCGGCGGCGGGCGGCTGCGCGTCCGGGGGCGGGGGCGGGTCGGCCATGGGCAGAGCGAGCGAGCGAGCGAAGCAACCCTAGATTTGAGTCGTGGTGTGGTCTCCGTCGATGGGTTTGGTTTTGTGTTTGTGGGGAGAGTTCGAATCGAAGGGGAGAGACGACTCGTGGAACGGAAACGGGGGTGGATTACGGGTACGCACCGGGACGTGATGACGCTTCTTCGACTAGCGCTCATGACGGTTTGTTCGTTTAGTACCAGGTCAACTAGGTGTGTGACCAGCCAGAAGCCCAGCCTGCTAGGATTTCACTTTTGGGATACGATGCTCGACGGAGACCAATCACACGGAGCTGCAGCAGCATATTCCATGGTTTCTTCAGCATCTCTAATTCATACCTTACCATTTTGTCGGTAATGATGTTTAATTTATCAACTAAATATTAATCTTTTTGCTATAAGACTTTTAAAAAGAATTTATTTTTTAGCTTCGATCATACTAACATGGTTCATACAGAGTTTGATCTAACACTTAGTTGCTACATAGATTAAACCTAACCGTTAAGAAAACGGATCTACTGGGATACTTCTCCTTGAGCCCATCTGGGATGTGTCGGTGTTGGCGAGCGTAGTCGAGTACCACGAACTCATGGAGCTCACTTGTTGTACTTGTCGTAGTCGAGTATGACGAACTCGTGGCGGTACTCCTCATGAGCGATATCTTGCAAGCCTCGATATCCTCAGGCTGTCGGAGGGCCCTCTATAGCATTTCTCGGTCTATCTCCTCCTTCCCGCCACAACGCTTCTGATGGTTCACCTCCCTGGTATGGGCAGTGAACTTGGAGTGTCGGAGTGCCGAAGGACCCTCGCCAAGAGCCTCCTCTCTAGTATACAATATCTTTCCAACTAAACTAATTTGGTATACATCCCTTTGCGTTAGTGCATGAACAAGAGAAAAAGAGTGTCGGGAGTCCTCTCTCTTGATTCTTATTATTGTTTCAAACGCTCCTCAGTCACCCCCGCATGACCAGGGGCAAAACCCTAGATCTCGTCCCTCCCAGCTCCCCTTCCCTCGCCCCCCCCCCCCCCCGGCCGCCGAGCAAAGCCCGCGCGCCTTCTCTTACATGCAGTGAGGAGTGTTGTGCGGGGTGGTGACCTCCTTGGCGGCAGGCCGACAGTGCAGCTCGGTGGAGGTTGGCATGGCCTGGCGTGGCGGCGAGCTGCGCTAGGGGCAACCTGTTGCAAGTGGAGGCGGCGCTCGCAAATACAACAACCCGTGCGGTGGCGGCGATGGGGTTCCTCCTCGTGTGTGTGCGTGGTGCGTGTGTCTGTCCTCTGCCTAGGGGGTGGCGAGTCGGCCTGCCTGTGGGCACTGGTGGTGGTGCGAGTGTCCGCCTTGCCGGATCTGGTGGCGGAGATCGCGGTGTCCCAAGCAGCGGTGAGGCGGAGACATGGCTCTCTACCAAGTCCCGCGGTTGGTCGGGCACCTCGAGTTAGACGCAGCAGTCGTGCCTCGGGGCCTAGCAGCGTGCTGCGCCGGTGATTCAGGTCACCGTCTTCGTTCTTGTCAGTTATGAGTTTGTGCGGCTTGGCCGCCGCCGGAGATGCCACCTTCAGTTTGTGCAGATTAAGATCTTGCGGCTGATGGGTGGTGAGCTCGGCCGTTGGTCCAACGGTGGCAAGTGGGTGGGCTCGTGTGGTGTGGATGGGCGGATCTTCGTCGTGCGTCGCTCTCGTAGGGACTCTGGAGAAGGGGATGTGTCTGCGTAGTCTAGGGTGACTCGCGGACGTCAGGACCGGAGAAGAGGCTCCATCGCCCCCTTCTCCCATGTTGCTCTCACCGGTGCCGCCCTTGCGACGTCTCGGTCCCATCCTCCACTCGGCCCTCGCTCGGCCTCCTCCGGTCCAACGAGGAAAAGGTCTTAGCTTTCTGATCTCTCGGCGCTTCTCTAGTGATGTGGTGGTATCACAGTGGGTGCTCCTGAATGTCGATGATGTCCCCACTCAGTCTTCCCGGTGTGGTTGATGTGGGGTTAAAGCCGGTGGTTTGGGTGAAAGCCTTGGCCGGTCTATCCGAAGCTGATGATGGTGACGCTCTTGGGTGCCATTCCCCTCCTTGGAGGCATCTTCGTAGAGCCTTCCCTTTACCTCCGTCATGGTCGGATGTCTCTAGGTGAAAACCTTGTCCCTTGTTGGACGAGCAGAGGCGTCGCTTCAGTGTCGCTCCCCTTCTTGAAGGTGTTGATTTTGAGATCTCGTCGTTCGCATGCATTCTCACTGCGTGGTCACCTGTGGCTGGTGTGTGCTCTTGTGTAGTCGGTTGGTGGGGATTCCGCTGTTGTTTGTCGGCGACACTCAAAGCTCTTCATTTGCTCGAGACGAAGACATCGTGGCGGATGCTTGTTGTAGTCGTGCTCCTCTTTGTTTTTGGGTGTCGTTTTTCTCTTTGTTCTTGTATTGTAAACTGGTATTCACAGTGGCTTGCGTGGTTGTAAATCCTGACCGGTTGAGGGCTTTGTTAATTCAAAGTCGGGCTCTGGTGAGCCTTTTATCTAAAAAAGGAAGTCCTCTCTTAACATCTAGTGTCCTACAATCACAAAATATAGATGTGTAGAAAGGTAGGAAGAATGTGAAAAGATAAATAACACCTCAAAGTTATGTATTTTTCAACTAATGGAATATATTAATATTAAGAACAAACTAATTAACTTGAACATTATCATCAACATAATGTCAAGAACAAGTTGACACTTAAATGATGCATGACGAGGGTGCTCCTCGGCAATGCCCACAATGAGGGGCTTAGGGTTGACGGAATCCTGCAGGCTAGCACGAGACATCGGATATCAAACAAACGGGGAGAGAGATTTACCTAGATTCAGGGCCCTCGATGAGGTAAAACCCTTACTTCCTGCTTGTCTGATCTTGATTACAGAATATATCGGGTTACAATGGGGTAGCCGATAGGCTGCTTTGGCTGACTCGCCGAGAGGCAACGATTCTAGATTTCTAGCTTTAATCTTGCGGTGGTTCTACGTATTGAAGTTGTGTCTCAACATGCCCTCTCCTGGCCTTTATATAGCAAGCCAGGTCCCGAGAGTCTCGCCCAAACACGACTAGGTTACAACGAGATCTATTATAGTCTTTCCTTGTACGGTGTCTTCTTGCCTTGTTCGTCAAGAATCCATCTTCTGGTAGGTCTCCTTTGCTGGAACCGACGTATGGGCCCACCTTGGCTGTTGGGTGATACGTCTCCAACGTATCGATAATTTCTTATGTTCCATGCCACTTTATTGATGATATCTACATGTTTTATGCACACTTTATATCGTTTTTATGCGTTTTCCGGAACTAACCTATTGACGAGATGCCGAAGTGCCAGTTCCTGTTTTCTGTTGTTTTTGGTTTCAGAAATCCTAGTAAGGAAATATTCTCGGAATTGGACGAAATCAACGCCCAGAGTCTTAGAATTGGACAAAGCTTCCAGAACACCCGAGAGTCGCCAAAGGGGGGCCACAGGCCCACCAGATGATAGGCTGGCGCGGCCCAGGCCTTGGCCGCGCCGCCTTACTGTGTCGTCGCCTCGTCGACCTTCCGACTCCGCCTCTTCGCCTATTTAAAGGTCCCTGACCTAAATCTTCGATACGGAAAAGCCACGGTACGAGAAACCATCCAGAGCCGCCGCCATCGCGAAGCCAAAATCTGGGGGACAGGAGTCTCTGTTCCGGCACACCGCCGGGACGGGGAAGTGCCCCCGGAAGGCTTCTCCATCGACACCGCTGCCATCTCCACCGCCATCTTCATCACCGCTGCTGTCTCCCATGAGGAGGGAGTAGTTCTCCATCAAGGCTAAGGGCTGTACCGGTAGCTATGTGGTTAATCTCTCTCCTATGTACTTCAATACAATGATCTCATGAGCTGCCTTACATGATTGAGATTCATATGAGTTTTATATCACTATTCATCTATGTGTTACTCTAGTGATGTTATTAAAGTACTCTATTTCTCCTCCACGATGTAATGGTGACAGTGTGTGCATCGTGTAGTACTTGGCGCAGGTTATGATTGTAATCTCTTGTAGATTATGAAGTTAATTATTGCTATGATAGTATTGATGTGATCTATTCCTCCTTCATAGTGTGATGGTGACAGTGTGCATGCTATGTTAGTACTTGGTGTAATTGCAATGATCTATCATGCACTCTAAGGTTATTTAAATATGAACATTGAATTTTGTGGAGCTTGTTAACTCCGGCATTGAGGTGCTCTTGTAGCCCTACGCAATTAGTGGTGTTCATCATCCAACAAGAGAGTGTAGAGTGGTTTTATTATGTGATCAAAGTTGAGAGTGTCCACTAGTGAAAGTATGATCCATAGGCCTTGTTTCTAAGCATCGAAACTCCATTTATTTACTGTTCTGTTGCATGTTTACTCGCTGCCATATTTTATTCAGATTGTTATTATCACTCATATACATCCATACTACTTGTATTTCACTATCTCTTCGCCGAACTAGTGCACCTATACATCTGACAAGTGTATTAGGTGTGTTGGGGACACAAGAGACTTCTTGCTTTGTGGTTGCAGGGTTGCATGAGAGGGATATCTTTGACCTCTTCCTCCCTGAGTTCGATAAACCTTGGGTGATCCACTTAAGGGAAACTTGATGCTGTTCTACAAACCTCTGCTCTTGGAGGCCCAACACTGTCTACAAGAATAGAAGCACCCGTAGACATCAAGCACTTTTCTGGCGCCGTTGCCGGGGAACGAAGGAAAGCTACACCATTTCCTCCCTCGTCAACCACGCGCCAGTCCTGGACAGTCAAGCACTTTTCTGGCGCTGTTGCCGGGGAGGAAAGGTAAAAGGTACTCACACTCCGGGTCTCGGCTACTAAGCTATTTTCCGGCGCCGTTGTAAGTGCTCGAAGCTATTTCCTTTAGATCCTGCAATTGCATCTTTTTGTTTCTTGTTTTACACTAGTTTGGCATAATGGAAAGCAACATGGAGCTTTTTATTCTTTTTCCTGAGTTAAGACATGGATGGTTTGATTCGAAAATTAAAAAAACCATGGAACATATTAGTATGAACACTTTGAACACCATTGTTGCTAATGATATGGAAAATTCTAAGCTTGGGGAAGCTGGTTTTGATGAGCATGATCTTTTTAGTCCCCCAAGCATTGAGGAGAAAATTTTCTTTGATGATACTTTGCCTCCTATTTATGATGATTATAATGATAGTAGTCTTTTGGTGCCGCCTGTTATGGAGGATAAATTTGATTATGATTACAATATGCCTCCTATATTTGATGATGAGAATAATAATGATAGCTACTTTGTTGAATTTTCTCCCACTACAACTAATAAAATTGATTATGCTTATGTGGGTAGTAATAATTTTATGCATGAGACTCATGATAAGAATGATTTATGTGATAGTTATATTGTTGAGTTTGCTCATGATGCTACTGAAAGTTATTATGAGAGAGGAAAATATGGTTGTAGAAATTTTCATGTTACTAAAATACCTCTCTATATGCTAAAATTTTTGAAGTTACACTTGTTCTATCTTCCTATGCTTGTTACTTTGCTCTTCATGAACTTGTTTATTTACAAGATTCCTTTTCATAGGAAGCATGTTAGACTTAAATGTATTTTGAATTTGCCTCTTGATGCTCTCTTTTGCTTCAAATACTATTTCTTGCGAGTGCATCATTAAAACTGCTGAGCCCATCTTAATGGCTATAAAGAAAGCACTTCTTGGGAGATAACCCATGTGTTTATTTTACTACAGTACTTTTATTTTATATTTGAGTCTTGGAAGTTGTTACTACTGTAGCAACCTCTCCTTATCTTATTTTATTGCATTTGTTGTGCCAAGTAAAGTCTTTGATAGTAAGGTTCATACTAGATTTGGATTACTGTGCAGAAACAGATTTCTTGATGTCACGAATCTGGGACTAATTCTCTGTAGATAACTCAGAAAATTATGCCAATTTACGTGAGTGATCCTCAGATATGTACGCAACTTTCATTAAATTTGAGCATTTTCATTTGAGCAAGTCTGGTGCCTCTTTAAAATTCGTCTTTACGGACTGTTCTGTTTTGACAGATTCTGCCTTTTATTTCGCATTGCCTCTTTTGCTATGTTGAATGGATTTCTTTGTTCCATTAACTTTCAGAAGCTTTGGGCAATGTCCAGAAGTGTTAAGAATGATTGTGTCACCTCTGAACATGTGAATTTTTGATTATGCACTAACCCTCTAATGAGTTTGTTTCGAGTTTGGTGTGGAGGAAGTTTTCAAGGGTCAAGAGAGGAGGATGATATAATATGATCAAGAAGAGTGAAAGCTCTAAGCTTGGGGATGCCCCGGTGGTTCATCCCTGCATATTTCAAGAAGACTCAAGCATCTAAGCTTGGGGATGCCCAAGGCATCCCCTTCTTCATCGACAAATTATCAGGTTCCTTCTCTTGAAACTATATTTTTATTCGGCCACATCTTATGTACTTTACTTGGAGCGTCTGTTTGTTTTTGTTTTTGTTTTTGTTTGAATAAATGCTTGTGTGGGAGAGAGACACGCTCTGCTGGTTCATATGAACACATGTGTTCTTAGCTTTTAATGTTCATGGCGAAGGTTGAAACTGCTTCGTTAATTGTTATATGGTTGGAAACGGGAAATGCTACATGTAGTAATTGGTAAAATGTCTTGAATAATTTGATACTTGGCAATTGTTGTGCTCATGTTTAAGCTCTTGCATCATATACTTTGCACCTATTAATGAAGAAATACATAGAGCTTGCTAAAATTTGGTTTGCATAATTGGTCTCTCTAAGGTCTAGATAATTTCTAGTAAGAATTTGAACAACAAGGAAGACGGTGTAGAGTCTTATAATGTTTACAATATGTCTTTTATGTAAGTTTTGCTGCACCGCTTCATACTTGTGTTTGTTTCAAACAACCTTGCTAGCCTAAGCCTTGTATCGAGAGGGAATACTTCTCATGCATCCAAATCCTTGAGCCAACCACTATGCCATTTGTGTCCACCATACCTACCTACTACATGGTATTTCTCCGCCATTCCAAAGTAAATTGCTTGAGTGCTACCTTTAAACAATTCAAAATTTATCACCTCTGATTTGTGTCAATATTTTATAGCTCATGAGGAAGTATGTGGTGTTTATCTTTCAATCTTGTTGGGCAACTTTCACCAATGGACTAGTGGCTTCATCCGCTTATCCAATAATTTTGCAAAAAGAGATGGCAATGGGATTTCCAGTCCCAAATTAATTAACAAAAATAGACACTCCTCCATGGTATGTGATTGTTGGACGGCACAAGAAGGATTCGGTTAGCCATGGCTTGAGAAAGCAAAGGTGGGGAGGAGTGTCATCTAAATAAAACTAAAATAAAAAGGCACTCCTTCATGGTATGAGATTGTTGGCAGGCACCCGAAGGATTCGGTTAGCCATGGTTTGTGAAAGAAAGGTTGGAAGGAGTGCCACCCAAAAATAAAAATAAAATGGGAGCCGCTCTTTGAAGGTTTGTCTGGCAAGGGGGTTAGAGTACCCGCTACCATTCGTTGACAACAACAAACACCTCTCAAAATTTTACTTTTACGCTCTCTATATGTTTTCAAAATCAAAGCTCTAGCACAAATATAGCAATCAATGCTTCCCTCTGCGAAGGGCCTTTCTTCTACTTTTATGTTGAGTCAGTTCACCTATTTCTCTCCATCTCAAGAAGCAAACACTTGCGTGAACTGTGCATTGATTCCTACATACTTGCATATTGCACTTATTATATTACTTTATGTTGACAATATCCATGAGATATACATGTTACAAGTTGAAAGCAACCGCTGAAACTTAATCTTCCTTTGTGTTGCTTCAATGCCTTTACTTTGAATTATTGCTTTAAGAGTTAACTCTTATGCAAGACTTATTGATGCTTGTTTTGAAAGTACTATTCATGAAAAGTCTTTGCTATATGATTCAATTGTTTACTCATGTCATTTACCATTGCTTTGATCGCTGCATTCATTACATGTGCTTACAATAGTATTGATCAAGATTCTGATGGCATGTCACTTCAGAAATTATCTTTGTTATCGTTTACCTACTCGGGACGAGCAGGAACTAAGCTTGGGGATGCTGATACGTCTCCAACGTATCGATAATTTCTTATGTTCCATGCCACTTTATTGATGATATCTACATGTTTTATGCACACTTTATATCGTTTTTATGCGTTTTCCGGAACTAACCTATTGACGAGATGCCGAAGTGCCAGTTCCTGTTTTCTGCTATTTTTGGTTTCAGAAATCCTAGTAAGGAAATATTCTCGGAATTGGACGAAATCAACGCCCAGAGTCTTAGAATTGGACGAAGCTTCCAGAACACCCGAGAGTCGCCAGAGGGGGGCCACAGGCCCACTAGATGATAGGCTGGCGCGGCCCAGGCCTTGGTCGCGCCGCCTTACTGTGTCGTCGCCTCGTCGACCTTCCGACTCCGCCTCTTCGCCTATTTAAAGGTCCCTGACCTAAATCTTCGATACGGAAAAGCCACGGTACGAGAAACCATCCAGAGCCGCCACCATCGCGAAGCCAAGATCTGGGGGACAGGAGTCTCTGTTCCGGCACGCCGCCGGGACGGGGAAGTGCCCCCGAAAGGCTTCTCCATCGACACCGCTGCCATCTCCACCGCCATCTTCATCACCGCTGCTGTCTCCCATGAGGAGGGAGTAGTTCTCCATCGAGGCTAAGGGCTGTACCGGTAGCTATGTGGTTAATCTCTCTCCTATGTACTTCAATACAATGATCTCATGAGCTGCCTTACATGATTGAGATTCATATGAGTTTTGTATCACTATTCATCTATGTGTTACTCTAGTGATGTTATTAAAGTACTCTATTCCTCCTCCACGGTGTAATGGTGACAGTGTGTGCATCGTGTAGTACTTGGCGTAGGTTATGATTGTAATCTCTTGTAGATTATGAAGTTAATTATTGCTATGATAGTATTGATGTGATCTATTCCTCCTTCATAGTGTGATGGTGACAGTGTGCATGCTATGTTAGTACTTGGTGTAATTGCAATGATCTATCATGCACTCTAAGGTTATTTAAATATGAACATTGAATGTTGTGGAGCTTGTTAACTCCGGCATTGAGGTGCTCTTGTAGCCCTACGCAATTAGTGGTGTTCATCATCCAACAAGAGAGTGTAGAGTGGTTTTATTATGTGATCAAAGTTGAGAGTGTCCACTAGTGAAAGTATGATCCCTAGGCCTTGTTTCTAAGCATCGAAACTCCGTTTATTTACTGTTCTGTTGCATGTTTACTCGCTGCCATATTTTATTCAGATTGTTATTACCACTCATATACATCCATACTACTTGTATTTCACTATCTCTTCGCCGAACTAGTGCACCTATACATCTGACAAGTGTATTAGGTGTGTTGGGGACACAAGAGACTTCCTGCTTTGTGGTTGCAGGGTTGCATGAGAGGGATATCTTTGACCTCTTCCTCCCTGAGTTCGATAAACCTTGGGTGATCCACTTAAGGGAAACTTGCTGCTGTTCTACAAACCTCTGCTCTTGGAGGCCCAACACTGTCTACAAGAATAGAAGCACCCGTAGACATCACTGGGCAATCTTCGTGGGCCCCTAGTTGGGTCGGAGGAGGTATACTAATGTAGGGTATCCAAAGGGTAATGCCCACATCAGTAGCCCCCAAGTGACTGGCCGAAGTAAAGCTTCGGGCAGGGACTATAATTGTCTTCATCCGAGTATCCTTAACTGTTGAAAAGAATTGGTCCATGTTCATCATTTTGAAGTAGAATTTGCTTGATATCAGGTGTGCGTCCAGCGCTCCCGATGGGAGTAGCCCCCGAGTCTAGGGACGGGTGCTTGCAACCGTGCGTAGACTCAATTTGTACTACTCGAAGATTCTGATGCCGATGCTTTCCGAATTGCCTTCATCATCCGATATCTTTTTATATATCGGGTCTTTAAAAGCTGCAAGTGCAGTCATATGTATGATAGTACGTAAGGGATAAAAGTAACAAGCATAGGCTTACTCGATAAATCGATGCTAGTTAACTGCCGATGGCAAAACAACGTTACTCTACTCATGATCAAGTTCCCGGGCTCGATCCTGGAACTTCTGGAACCTTCGGGTTCGTTTTTCTTCTGCTTCAGTGTTTTTTATCGGGTGCGCATCTAGCGCTCCCGATGGGAGTAGCCCCCGAGTCTAGAGACGGATGCTTGCAACCGTGCGTAGACTCAAGCCGAGGAGCCCAATGCTGTAGATTTCATCGAATGCCAAGTTTGTTTCGAATGCTATTACTATAAGAAGCCGATAATTTTGGTGACATCATTAATGACGTCGCAACTGCAGCTGCGAGTTTGACGGGACGTGACCTGACAGGCCCACCCCTACTCTGACCAGTCTGTTTGGGAAATGACCGATCATTGCACTTCATCCGGGGCGTCTCCTCGATTTCTGCGTGTAGTGGAGGTACTTGTCCTTTGGTATGATTGCTAACGTGACACGTGGCAACCCAAATCTGCGTCCAATGTTTACGGCACAGATCCTTGATAGCTTTTCCTGTTTATAATAAGGGATGCGGATTTTACCCTTCTTCTTCTCATTGCTTTCTTCTTCCTTCGTTCTTGCAACTCGTACGTAACTGCCACGCTGATGGCGTGTACTCGACGTATGCGGACACGCTGTTGGGGAACCCCAAGAGGAAGGTGTGATGAGCACAACAACATGTTTTCCCTCAGTACAAAACCAAGGTTTAATCGACCAGTAGGAGAAAGGCGTGACTTCTGAAGGTGTTGTTGGTTGACTAGTGGCAGGGCGCACTACCGGTTTCAGCAACAACGTGGAACCTGCACACAAGACAACCAAAGTACTTTGCTCCAACTTACAGTGAGGTTGTCAATCTCACTGGTTTGCTGAACACAAACGATTAGACGTATCGAATGGAAGGAGATGTTTGCAGAAAGTAAACATAACAGGATTGCAGTTGAATTTATCAGTAAAGGAAATAGGACCAGGGTCCACAGTTCACTAGAGGTGTCTCTCCATAAAGAAATAACATGTTGGGTGAACAAATTACAGCTGAACAATTGACAGAACATCGACCATACATGACAAGAGGATTACTATGATATTTGGTATTGGGCATTACAACATAAAACATAGACCGTAATCCAACTGCGTCTATGACTAATAATTCACCTTCAGGTTAGCGTCCGCACCCCTTCCAGTATAAAGTTGCAAGCAACAGACTATCGCATTAAGCAATGTGTGTAAAGTAAACAATAGAGTTACCCTTGGATAAAACATTGTGGCTTTCTCCCTCGTAGCAACATCACATCTACAACCTTAGTAGTTATAAAGTCACTCTCCCAGGAAATTAGAGGCATGAACCTACTATCGAGCATAAATACCCCCTCTTGGAGTCACAAGTGTACACTTGGCCAGAGTTTCTACTAGCAATGGAGAGCATGCAAGATCACAAAATAAAATATGACATGAATATATAATCAATCCCAACATAGTATTCAATATTCATCGGATCCCAGTGATACGTCCAATTTGCATCACTATTTTATATCATAATTTGCTGTTATTCATTGATATATTTCATATTTGGAGATGATACTTATGTTATTTCATCTATTTTGCATGTTTCATGATTATTGGAGGATCGCGCACTGGAGTCAGGATTCTGCTGGAAAAAGCACCGTCAGAATGCAATATTTCGGAAGATCAACAATTGACGGAATTTATATGAAAAATCCTATTTTTACAGAAGACGAAGGGAGCCAGAAGGGGGAGCCGAGGAGGGCCGCCGTGGGCCCACCTCACAGGACGGCGTGGGCCAAGGCCTGGCCGCGCCACCTTGTGGGGAGGGGGCCCACAGCCCCCTCTGGCCTCCTCTCCTTCGCGTATTTCTTCATCCCAAAAACCTAAGCTCCAGGGAGATAGTCGCGAAGAGTCATAGCCGCCTCTGCGGGGCGGAGAACACCAGAGAGAAAAGAGCTCTCCGGCAGGCTGAGATCCGCCGGGGAAATTCCCCCCGGAGGGGGAAATCGACGCCATCGTCACCGTCGTCGAGCTGGACATCATCTCCATCACCATCGTCATCATCTACATCATCATCACCGCCGTCTCCACCTCTGCACATCGTCACCGCTGTAACAATTTGGGTTGGATCTTGATTGTTTGATAGGGGAAACTCTCTCGGTGTTGATTTCTACTTGTTATTAATGCTATTGAGTGAAACCATTGAACCAAGGTTTATTTTCAGATTGTTATTCATCATCATATCACCTCTGATCATGTTCCATATGATGTCTCGTGAGTAGTTCGTTTAGTTCTTGAGGACATGGGTGAAGTCTAAATGTTAGTAGTGAAGTATGGTTGAGTAATATTTAATGTTATGATATTTAAGTTGTGGTGTTATTCTTCTAGTGGTGTCATGTGAACGTCGACTACATGATGCTTCAACTTTATGGGCCTAGGGGAATGCATCTTGTATTCGTTTGCCAATTGCGGGGTTGCCGGAGTGACAGAAACCTGAACCCCCGTTGGTATATCGATGCAGGAGGGATAGCAGGATCTCAGAGTTTAAGGCTGTGGTTAGATTTATCTTAATTACTTTCTTGTAGTTGCGGATGCTTGCAAGGGGTATAATCACAAGTATGTATTATTCCTAGGAAGGGCGGTGCATTAGCATAGTTTCACCCACACAACACTTATCAAAACAATGAAGATTAATTAGCCATATGAAGCGAAAGCACTAGACTAAAACCCCGTGTGTCCTCAAGAACGTTTGGTCATTATAAGTAAACAAACTGGCTTGTCCTTTGTGCTAAAAAGGATTGGGCCACTCGCTGCAATTGTTACTCTCGCACTTTACTTACTCGTACTTTATTCATTTGCTACATCAAAACCCCCTGAATACTTGGCTGTGAGCATTTACAGTGAATCCTTCATCGAAACTGCTTGTCAACACCTTCTGCTCCTCGTTGGGATCGACATTCTTACTTATCGAAAATACTACGATACACCTCCTATACTTGTGGGTCATCAAGACTATTTTCTGGCGCCGTTGCCGGGGAGTGAAGCGCTATTGGTAAGTGGAATTGGTAAGGGAAACTTTTACTGTTTGTGCTGATTTTATTTCTGCCTGCTGCTATAATTCATTATGGAGAGATCTTCTCTTGAATTTTTATTTGGAAAATCTACTACTACTGCAAAGGTAGTGGATGAGTGATACGCGTACAGCATGCGACCGTTGGGAACCCCAAGAGGAAGGTGTGATGCGTACAGCGGCAAGTTTTCCCTCAGTAAGAAACCAAGGTTTATCGAACCAGTAGGAGCCAAGAAGCACGTTGAAGGTTGATGGCGGCGAGATGTAGTGCGGCGCAACACCAGGGATTCCGGCGCCAACGTGGAACCTGCACAACACAACCAAAGTACTTTGTACCAACGAAACAGTGAGGTTGTCAATCTCACCGGCTTGCTGTAACAAAGGATTAGATGTATAGTGTGGATGATGATTGTTTGCAGAAAACAGTAGAACAAGTATTGCAGTAGATTGTATCGATGTTAAGAATGGACCGGGGTCCACAGTTCACTAGTGGTGTCTCTCCCATAAGATAAATAGCATGTTGGGTGAACAAATTACAGTTGGGCAATTGACAAATAGAGAGGGCATGACAATGCACATACATGATATGATGAGTATTGTCAGATTTAATTGGGCATTACGACAAAGTACATAGATCGCTATCCAGCATGCATCTATGCCTAAAAAGTCCACCTTCAGGTTATCATCCAAACCCCTTCCAGTATTAAGTTGCAAACAACAGACAATTGCATTAAGTATGGTGCGTAATGTAATCAATAACTACATCCTCGGACATAGCATCAATGTTTTATCCCTAGTGGCAACAGCACATCCACAACCTTAGAACTTTCTGTCACTGTCCCAGATTTAATGGAGGCATGAACCCACTATCGAGCATAAATACTCCCTCTTGGAGTTAAGAGTAAAAACTTGGCCAGAGCCTATACTAATAACGGAGAGCATGCAAGATCATAAACAACACATAGATAATAGATTGATAATCAACATAACATAGTATTCTCTATCCATCGGATCCCAACAAACACAACATATAGTATTAGAGATAGATGATCTTGATCATGTTAGGCAGCTCACAAGATCCGACAATGAAGCACATAAGGAGAAGACAACCATCTAGCTACTGCTATGGACCCATAGTCCAGGGG
The DNA here is from genome assembly GCF_019359855.2 of Lolium perenne. Lineage (NCBI taxonomy): Eukaryota > Viridiplantae > Streptophyta > Magnoliopsida > Poales > Poaceae > Lolium > Lolium perenne. The sequence continues at coordinate 183,870,109 of NC_067246.2, read as the reverse complement.
TGAACTACTCACTCATCACTCCGGAGGCGACCATGGCGGTGAAGAGTCCTCCGGGAGATGAATCCCCTCTCCGGCAGGGTGCCGGAGGCGATCTCCTGAATCCCCCGAGATGGGATTGGCGACGGCGGCGTCTCTGGAAGGTTTTCCTTATCGTGGCTCTCGGTACTGGGGGTTTCACGAAGAAGGCTATAAGTCGGCGGATGAGATAGGTCAGGGGGCCACACGAGGGCCCCACACAACAGGCCGGCGCGGCCAAGGGCTAGGCCGCGCCGCCCTAGTGTTTGGCCACCTCGTGGCCCCACTTCGTATCATCTTCGGTCTTCTGGAAGCTTCGTGTGAAAATAGGCCCCTGGGCGTTGATTTCGTCCAATTCCGAGAATATTTCCTTACTAGGATTTCTGAAACCAAAAACAGCAGAAAACAGCAACTAGCTCTTCGGCATCTCGTTAATAGGTTAGTGCCGGAAAATGCATAAATATGACATAAAGTATGCATAAAACATGTAAATATCATCAATAATGTGGCATGGAACATAAGAAATTATCGATACGTCGGAGACGTATCAGCATCCCCAAGCTTAGTTTCTGCTCGTCCCGAGCAGGTAAACGATAACAAAGATAATTTCTGGAGTGACATGCCATCATAACCTTGATCATACTATTATAAGCATATGTAATGAATGCAGCGATCCAAACAATGTAAATGACATGAGTAAACAAATGAATCATAAAGCAAAGACTTTTCATGAATAGTACTTCAAGACAAGCATCAATAAGTCTTGCATAAGAGTTAACTCATAAAGCAATAATTCAAAGTAAAGGCATTGAAGCAACACAAAGGAAGATTAAGTTTCAGCGGTTGCTTTCAACTTGTAACATGTGTATCTCATGGATATTGTCAACATAGAGTAATATAACAAGTGCAATATGCAAGTATGTAGGAATCAATGCACAGTTCACACAAGTGTTTGCTTCATGAGATGGAGAGAGATAGGTGAACTGACTCAAAAATAAAAGTAAAAGAAAGGCCCTTCGCAGAGGGAAGCATCGATTGCTATATTTGTGCTAGAGCTTTGGTTTTGAAAACAAGAAACAATTTTGTCAACGGCAGTAATAAAGCATATGTGTTATGTAAATTATATCCTACAAGTTGCAAGCCTCATGCATAGTATACTAATAGTGCCCGCACCTTGTCCTAATTAGCTCGGATTACCCGGATTATCATTGCAATGCACATGTTTTAACCAAGTGTCACAAAGGGGTACCTCTATGCCGCTTGTACAAAGGTCTAAGGAGAAAGCTCGCATTGGATTTCTCGCTATTGATTATTCTCAACTTAGACATCCATACCGGGACAACATAGACAACAGATAATGGACTCCTCTTTTATGCATAAGCATGTAGCAACAATTAATTTTCTCATATGAGATTGAGGATATTTGTCCAAAACTGAAACTTCCACCATGGATCATGGCTTTAGTTAGCGGCCCAATGTTCTTCTCTAACATTATGCATGCTCTAACCATTTTAGTGGTAAATCTCCCTTACTTCAGACAAGACGGACATGCATAGCAACTCACATGATATTCAACAAAGAGTAGTTGATGGCGTCCCCAGGAACATGGTTATCGCACAACAAGCAACTTAATAAGAGATAAAGTGCATAAAGTACATATTCAATACCACAATAGTTTTTAGGCTATTTGTCCCATGAGCTATATATTGTAAAGGTGAAGGATAGAAATTTTAAAGGTAGCACTCAAGCAATTTACTTTGGAATGGCGGACAAATACCATGTAGTAGGTAGATATGGTGGACACAAATGGCATAGTGGTTGGCTCAAGGATTTTCGATGCATGAGAAGTATTCCCTCTCGATACAAGGCTTAGGCTAGCAAGGTTTATTTGAAACAAACACAAGGATGAAGCGGTGCAGCAAAACTCACATAAAAGACATATTGTAAACATTATAAGACTCTACACCGTCTTCCTTGTTGTTCAAACTCAATACTAGAAATTATCTAGACCTTAGAGAGACCAATTATGCAAACCAAATTTTAGCAAGCTCTATGTATTTCTTCATTAATGGGTGCAAAGTATATGATGCAAGAGCTTAAACATGAGCACAATAATTGCCAAGTATCAAATTATTCAAGACATTATAGCAATTACTACATGTATCATTTTCCGATTCCAACCATATAACAAATTAACGAAGAAGATTCAACCTTCGCCATGAATATTATGAGTAAAGCCTAAGGATATATTTGTCCATATGCAACAGCAGAGCGTGTCTCTCTCCCACACAAAGAATGCTAGGATCCATTTTATTCAAACAAAAACAAAAACGAAAACAAACCGACGCTCCAAGCAAAGTACATAAGATGTGATGGAATAAAAATATAGTTTCACTAGAGGAACCTGATAATGTTGTCGATGAAGAAGGGGATGCCTTGGGCATCCCCAAGCTTAGACGCTTGAGTCTTCTTGAAATATGCAGGGGTGAACCACCGGGGCATCCCCAAGCTTAGAGCTTTCACTCTCCTTGATCATATTGTATCATCTCCCTCTCTTGATCCTTGAAAACTTCCTCCACACCAAACTCAAAACAACTCATTAGAGGGTTAGTGCACAATTAAAATTTACATGTTCAGAGGCACCAGACTTGCTCAAATGAAAATGATCAAATTGAATGAAAGTTGCGTACATGTCTGAGGATCACTCACATAAATTGGCATAATTTTCTGAGTTGCCTACAGAGAATTAGGCCCAGATTCGTGACAGCAAAGAAATCTGTTTCTGCGCAGTAATCCAAATCTAGTATGAACCTTACTATCAAAGACTTTACTTGGCACAACAATGCAACAAAACTAAGATAAGGAGAGGTTGCTACAGTAGTAACAACTTCCAAGACTCAAATATAAAATAAAAGTGCTTTAGTAAAATCATGGGTTGTCTCCCATAAGCGCTTTTCTTTAACGCCTTTCAGCTAGGCGCAGAAAGTGTATATCAAGTATTATCAAGAGACGAAGTGTCAACATCATAATTTGTTCTAATAATATAATCAAAAGGTAACTTCATTCTATTTCTAGGGAAGTGTTCCCTACCTTTCTTGAGAGGAAATTGATATTTAATATTACCTTCCTTCATATCAATGATAGCACCAACAGTTCGAAGAAAAGGTCTTCCCAGTATAATGGGACAAGATGCATTGCATTCAATATCCAAGACAACAAAATCAACGGGGACAAGGTTATTGTTAACCGTAATGCGAACATTATCAACTCTCCCCAAAGGTTTCTTTGTAGAATTATCAGCAAGATTAACATCCAAATAACAATTTTTCAATGGTGGCAAGTCAAGCATATTATAGATTTTCTTAGGCATAACGGAAATACTTGCACCAAGATCACATAAAGCATTACAATCAAAATCATTGACCTTCATCTTAATGATGGGCTCCCAACCATCCTCTAGTTTCCTAGGAATAGAAGTTTCGCGGTTTAGTTTCTCTTCTCTAGCTTTTATGAGAGCATTTGTAATATGTTTTGTGAAAGCCAAATTTATAGCACTAGCATTAGGACTCTTAGCAAGTTTTTGTAAGAACTTTATAACATCAGAGATGTGGCAATCATCAAAGTTGAAACCATTATGATCTAAAGCAATGGGATCATTATCCCCAATGTTGGAAAAAATTTCAGCAGTTTTATCACAGCGCTTAATAGCTTTTAGCAGTTTCAGGCAGTTTTTCACGCTTTGCATTAGAAGTGAAAACATTGCCAACACCAATTCTTTTACCATTATTAGTAGGAGGTGCAGCAACATGTGTAGCATTAGCATTGCTAGTGGTGGTAATAGTCCAAACTTTAGCTATATTATCTTCTTTTTCATTTTCCTCTTTTTCCCACCTAGCACGCAATTCGGCCATCAATCTTATATTCTCATTAATTCTAACTTGGATGGCATTTGCTGTAGTAACTATCTTATTATTATGATTCTCATTAGGCATAACTTTCGATTTCAAAAGATCAACATCGGCAGCAAGACTATCGACTTTAGAAGCAAGTATATCAATTTTCCCAAGCTTTTCTTCAACAGATTTGTTAAAAGCAGTTTGTGTACTAATAAATTCTTTAAGCATAGCTTCAAGTCCAGGGGGTGTGTTCCTATTATTGTTGTAAGAATTCCCATAAGAATTACCATAGCCGTTGCCATTATTATAAGGATATGGCCTATAGTTGTTACTAGAATTGTTCCGGTAAGCATTGTTGTTGAAATTGTTATTTTTAATGAAGTTCACATCAACATGTTCTTTTTGAGCAACCAATGAAGCTAACGGAACATTATTAGGATCAACATTTGTCCTATCATTCACAAGCATAGACATAATAGCATCAATCTTATCACTCAAGGAAGAGGTTTCTTCGACAGAATTTACCTTCTTACCTTGTGGAGCACTTTCCGTGTGCCATTCAGAGTAATTAATCATCATATTACCAAGAAGCTTTGTTGCTTCACCAAGAGTGATGGACATAAAGGTACCTCCAGCAGCTGAATCCAATAGGTTCCGCGAAGAAAAATTCAGTCCTGCATAGAAGGTTTGGATGATCATCCAAGTAGTCAGTCCATGGGTTGGGCAATTTTTAACCAAAGATTTCATTCTTTCCCATGCTTGTGCAACATGCTCAGTATCCAATTGTTTAAAATTCATTATGCTACTCCTCAAAGATATAATTTTAGCAGGGGGATAATATCTACCAATAAAAGCATCCTTGCATTTAGTCCAGGAATCAATACTATTCTTAGGCAGAGATAGCAACCAATCTTTAGCTCTTCCTCTTAGTGAGAAAGGGAACAATTTTAATTTTATAATGTCACCATCTACATCTTTATACTTTTGCATTTCACATAATTCAACAAAATTATTGAGATGGGCAGCAGCATCATCAGAACTAACACCAGAAAATTGCTCTAGCATAACAAGATTCAGTAAAGCAGGTTTAATTTCAAAGAATTCTGCTGTAGTAGCAGGTGGAGCAATAGGTGTGCATAAGAAATCATTATTATTTGTGGTTGTGAAGTCACACAACTTAGTATTTTCAGGAGTACCCATTTTAGCAATAGTAAATAAAGCAAACTAGATAAAGTAAATGCAAGTAACTATTTTTTTGTGTTTTTGATATAGCAAACAAGATAGCAAATAAAGTAAAACTAGCAACTAATTTTTTTGTATTTTGTTTTAGTGCAGCAAACAAAGTAGTAAATAAAATAAAGCAAGACAAAAACAAAGTAAAGAGATTGCGATGTGGAGACTCCCCTTGCAGCGTGTCTTGATCTCCCCGGCAACGGCGCCAGAAAACAGTCTTGATACGCGTACAGCACGCGACCGTTGGGAAACCCAAGAGGAAGGTGTGATGCGTACAACGGCAACTTTTCCCTCAGTAAGAAACCAAGGTTTATCGAACCAGTAGGAGCCAAGAAGCACGTTGAAGGTTGATGGCGGCGAGATGTAGTGCGGCGCAACACCAGGGATTCCGGTGCCAACGTGGAACCTGCACAACACAACCAAAGTACTTTGCCCCAACGAAACAGTGAGGTTGTCAATCTCACCGGCTTGCTGTAACAAAGGATTAGATGTATAGTGTGGATGATGATTGTTTGCAGAAAACAGTAGAACAAGTATTGCAGTAGATTGTATCGATGTTAAGAATGGACCGGGGTCCACAGTTCACTAGTGGTGTCTCTCCCATAAGATAAATAGCATGTTGGGTGAACAAATTACAGTTGGGCAATTGACAAATAGAGAGGGCATGACAATGCACATACATGATATGATGAGTATTGTGAGATTTAATTGGGCATTACGACAAAGTACATGGACCGCTATCCAGCATGCATCTATGCCTAAAAAGTCCATCTTCAGGTTATCATCCGAACCCCTTCCAGTATTAAGTTGCAAACAACAGACAATTGCATTAAGTATGGTGCGTAATGTAATCAATAACTACATCCTCGGACATAACATCAATATTTTATCCCTAGTGGCAACAGCACATCCACAACCTTAGAACTTTCTGTCACTGTCCCAGATTTAATGGAGGCATGAACCCACTATCGAGCATAAATACTCCCTCTTGGAGTTAAGAGTAAAAACTTGGCCAGAGCCTCTACTAATAACGGAGAACATGCAAGATCATAAACAACACATAGATAATAGATTGATAATCAACATAACATAGTATTCTCTATCCATCGGATCCCAACAAACACAACATATAGTATTACAGATAGATGATCTTGATCATGTTAGGCAGCTCACAAGATCCGACAATGAAGCACATAAGGAGAAGACAACCATCTAGCTACTGCTATGGACCCATAGTCCAGGGGTGAACTACTCACTCATCACTCCGGAGGCGACCATGGCGGTGAAGAGTCCTCCGGGAGATGAATCCCCTCTCCGGCAGGGTGCCGGAGGCGATCTCCTGAATCCCCCGAGATGGGATTGGCGGCGGCGTCTCTGGAAGGTTTTCTGTATCGTGGCTCTCGGTACTGGGGGTTTCGCGACGAAGGCTATAAGTAGGCGGATGAGATAGGTCAGGGGGCCACACGAGGGCCCCACACAACAGGCCGGCGCGGCCAAGGGCTAGGCCGCGCCGCCCTAGTGTTTGGCCACCTCGTGGCCCCACTTCGTATCATCTTCGGTCTTCTGGAAGCTTCGTGTGAAAATAGGCCCCTGGGCGTTGATTTCGTCCAATTCCGAGAATATTCCCTTACTAGGATTTCTGAAACCAAAAACAGTGAGAAACAAAGAATCGGCTCTTCGGCATCTCGTTAATAGGTTAGTGTCGGAAAATGCATAAATATGACATAAAGTATGCATAAAACATGTAAATATCATCAATAATGTGGCATGGAACATAAGAAATTATCGATACGTCGGAGACGTATCAATGAGGCGCCAGGTGAGGAAGAAGTTCCATACAAAATACCTATGAAAATTATTGAACGTGTTGTGGATAACCGTTATACAGGGGATGGAACTGTCCATCCTGGAGATCATTTACTGTTCTTACATGAATTATGCGGTTTATTCAAGTGTGCAGGTATTTCTATGGATGAAGTGAGGAAGAAACTATTCTCTATATCGCTGTCTGGTAAAGCGGCGCATTGGTATAAATTACTGGATAATGGGGATTCTCTTGAATGGAATGATATTGTGCCCTGGTTTTATTCTAAGTTCTATCCTCCAAGTGAAATTCACAAAGACCGGAACCGCATATATAATTTTTGGCCTCATGATGGAGAGAGTATTGCCCAAGCGTGGGGGAGATTGAAGTCTTTAATGCTCAAATGCCCCATTCATGAGCTTCCTGGTAATATTATTATTGATAATTTCTATGCAAGACTTTCTTTTCAAGACAAGACCTTCTTTGGATACCTCTTGTTCTGGATCATTTACACGCAACAAAGAAGAGTTTAAAAGGGACCTTCTTAATCGGATCCAGGAGAATACTGAAGGATGGGAGAACGACAAGGATAGAGAATCAGGTATAAATTATGATTATAAATGCATTGAAGCTTTTATGGATACTGATAAATTTCGTAATATGAGTGCTACTTATGGTCTTGATTCTCAAGTTGCTACAAATCTTTATAAAGCTTTTGCCTCTCATTATGAATTGCCTAAGAAGAATTTTGATAAGTATCATGAACCGTATAAAGATAAAATTGATTCATCTATAAATAAATGTGTTGTAGTTGAAATAGTTGATCATGTTATTCCTGAAGCTTATATTGAAAAAACTCCTTTCCCTGCTAAAATGAAGGAGTACTCTGTTATAAATAGTGCGGTTAATAAAAGTGAAAAGAAACCTATAGAACCTGAAGAACAAATAAAGGTTGAACCTGCTGTTGCAATAGTTAAAGATCTTGTGACTGAAAATGTGGAGGATGGTCATATTTTCTGTGAAGATGCTTCTAATATTGTTTCACATCCTAATAAGTCCAAGAAAACAAGTGTTCCTATGCTATCTGTTAGAATTGGTGATCATTGTTATTATGGTTTATGTGATATTGGTGCAAGTATTAGTGCTATTCCTTATGAGCTTTACACGGAGATTATGCACGAAATTGGTTCTTGTGAACTTGAAGATATTGATGTGGTTATTCGGCTGGCTAATAGAGAAACTATCTCTCCAATTGGTATTGTTCGAGATGTGGAAGTTCTATGCGGTAAGATTAAATATCCTGCTGACTTTTTGGTACTTGGTTCTGCTGCTAGTAAATATTGTCCTATCATTTTTGGTAGACCTTTTCTAAATACTTGTGGAGCTGTTATAGATTGCAAGAAAGAGAAAATTTTGACTAAATTTGCTGGTGAATCTTATGAGTTTAATTTCTCTAAATTTGCCAAAACTCCTTATAAAGCTGATTCGCCTAATAATGATTTTAGAGTTGAACAGTGTGCATCTATTGCTCTTGCTCCTAATAATCCTTTGCAGCAATATTTGGAGAATAGTGAGAGTGAAGTTTATAGGGAAGAAAGAAATGAGCTTGATGAAATTTTCCTTCGTCAACCTATTCTTAAGCATGATTTACCGGTAGAAGATCTGGGTACAACACCACCACCAAAGGAAGATCATGTCTTTGATTTAAAACTATTGCCTGATAATCTTAAATATGCTCATATTGATGATAAGAAAATATATCCTGTTATTATTAGTTCTAAGCTTTCAGAGTTTGAAGAAGAAAGGTTATTGGAAATATTGAAGAAACACCGAGGAGCTATTGGCTACACTCTTGATGACTTGAAGGGGATTTCTCCTTCTATTTGCCAACATGCCATTAATATGGAAGATGATGCAAAGCCTGTTGTTGAACATCAGCGTCGTCTAATTCCTAAGATGAAGGATGTGGTAAGAAATGAGGTATTAAGACTTCTTGAAGCTGGTATTATATATCCTATTGCTGATAGTAGATGGGTTAGTCCTGTGCATTGTGTTCCTAAGAAAGGAGGAATGACTGTTGTGCCTAATGATAATGATGAGCTCATACCTCAAAGAGTAGTTGTAGGGTATAGAATGTGCATTGATTATCGAAAAGTTAATAAGGTTACTAAGAAAGATCATTACCCTTTGTCTTTTATTGATCAATTGTTAGAAAGGTTATCCAAAAATACTCATTTTTGCTTTCTTGATGGCTATTCTGGGTTTTCACAAATTGTTGTTAAAACTAAGGATCAAGAGAAAACTACTTTCACTTGTCCCTATGGAACTTATGCTTATAGACGTATGCCTTTTGGTTTATGTAATGCTCCTGCTACTTTTCAAAGATGCATGTCTGCTATTTTTCATGGCTTTTGCGAGAATATTGTGGAGGTATTCGTGGATGATTTTTCCGTCTATGGGAATTTTTTTGATAATTGCTTGCGGAACCTTGATAAAGTTTTGCAGAGATGTGAAGAAACTAACCTTGTTCTTAATTGGGAGAAATGCCACTTTATGGTTAATGAAGGAATTGTATTGGGACATAAAATTTCTGAGAGAGGTATTGAAGTTGATAGAGCTAAAGTTGAAGCAATTGAGAAGATGCCCTATCCTAGGGATGTTAAAGGTATTCGTAGTGTTCTTGGTCACGCTGGGTTTTATAGGAGGTTTATTAAAGACTTCTCCAAGATTTCAAAGCCTCTTACTCATCTTCTTCAAAAAGATGTACCTTTTGTTTTTGATGATGATTGTAAGGAAGCTTTTAAAACTCTAAAGAAAGCCTTAACAACTGCTCCTATAGTTGAACCTCCTGACTGGAACTTACCATTTGAAATTATGTGTGATGCTAGTGATTTTGCTGTAGGCGCTGTTCTTGGACAGCGAGTAAATAAAAAATTGAATGTTATTCATTATGCTAGTAAAACACTTGATGCTGCTCAAAGAAATTATGCTACTACTGAAAAAGAATTGTTAGCTGTAGTCTTTGCTTGTGATAAGTTTAGATCTTATATTGTTGATTCAAAAGTTACAATTCACACTGATCATGCAGCAATTAGATACCTTCTGCAAAAGAAAGATGCTAAGCCAAGGCTTATTAGATGGGTACTTCTGTTGCAAGAATTTGATTTACATATTGTAGATAGGAAAGGTGCTGATAATCCTGTTGCTGATAATTTGTCTAGATTGGAAAATATTGCTTATGATCCCTTGCTCGTTAATGATAGTTTTCCAAATGAACAATTGGCTGTAATAAAGGTGAGCTCGCGAGACAGTCCTTGGTATGCTGATTATGCTAACTTTATTGTTTCCAAGTACTTGCCTCCAACCTTTTCAGCCCAGCAAAGGAGGAAATTCTTTTATGACTTGAGGCATTATTTCTGGGATGACCCACACTTATATAAAGAAGGAGTGGATGGTATCCTGCGAAGATGTGTTCCCGAATATGAACAGCAAGAGATATTAAGTAAATGTCATGGTAGTGCTTATGGAGGACATCACACCGGAGATTGAACCGCGCAAAAGGTTCTACAATCAGGTTTTTATTGGCCAACTCTCTTCAAAGATGAAAGGAAGTTTATTTTATCTTGCGATGAATGTCAAAGGGTTGGTAATATCTCCAGACGCAATGAAATGCCTATGAATTATACTCTTGTTATTGAACCGTTTGATTGTTGGGGATTTGACTTCATGGGACCTTTTCCCTCTTCAGAAGGTAACACTCATATACTTGTTGTTGTTGATTATTTTACTAAATGGGTGGAAGCCATACCTACAAAAAGTGCTGATGGTGAGACCTCTTTAAGAATGCTTTTAGATATTATTTTTCCTCGATTTGGAGTTCCTAGATATATTATGACTGATGGAGGTTCTCATTTTATTCATGGTGGTTTTAGGAAAACTCTTGCTAAATATGGTATTAATCATAGAATTGCTTCCGCTTATCATCCTCAAACTAGTGGGCAAGTAGAATTATCAAATAGAGAGATTAAATCTATCTTGCAAAAGACTGTTAATAAAACTAGAAAGAATTGAGCTAGTAAATTGAAGGAAGCACTATGGGCTTATAGAACTGCTTATAAAAATCCCATGGGTATGTCACCTTATAAAATGGTCTATGGAAAAGCTTGCCATTTACCTTTAGAACTAGAGCACAAAGCTTATTGGGCTGTAAGAAAATTAAATAAAGATCCTAAACTACCCGGTAAGAAGAGGTTGCTACAATTAAGTTCTCTAGATGAATGGAGAAGTGAAGCTTATGAAAATGCTAAACTCTTTAAAGAGAAAGTTAAGAAATGGCATGATAGAAGGATTATCAAAAGAGAATTTAATATTGGGGATAAAGTCCTATTGTATCGGTCTCGTCTCAGATTCTTTGCAGGGAAATTACTCTCGAAATGGGAAGGACCATATGTCGTTGAGGAGGTGTATCGTTCAGGAGCAATTAAAATTAGTTCTCTCCAAGGCGATGCCTCACAAGTGGTGAATGGACAAAGACTCAAGCATTATATTTCTGGAGATTCTTATAATGAAGATGTTGATGTTATTCGAGTGGAAACACCGAAAGCTTTCATCAAAGGTCGAATTGACAGTCCGCCAGAATTCGACTTTGAATAGGTAACAGTACTGGTAATAAAAAGTTCGCGTTTTACTTTCCGAACAATGTTTTTTGCTATTTTTGGAAAATATGAAAAATTACGAGATCGTAACGGAGTGGAGGAGACGCACGAGGGCGTGCCCCCATAGGCCGGCGCGGGCCCCAGCCTGGCCACGCCGCCCTATGAGGTGGCCACCTCGTCGCCTCTCTCCGACTCTGGTTCGACCAGGTACTTTCCTTTTGTTGTGAAAATTCCTGCTATATAATCCCCCGGACCCCTGGAGGTCCGTATATCATTTTATCAACGTGTTTTGTTTCGAGTCGTTTCTGCCAGGATTTGCTTCGGATCTAGAGCCATCATGTCTTCGTCGGAAACTCCGAAGGACAGTTTCTGCGAGGATGTTGTCAACTTGTACATGAACGAGCTGAAGATGCACCCCAAGGAGTTGCTGCTCGTTGATGGAGAGCAGCAGATCAAAGATGTCCAGGGTCCTAAAGGAGAAGGAAGCTTGGAAGACAGGATGGAGAAGCTAGAACAAGAGGTCTTCAACTACAAGAAGATGGCTGAGCGTGAGGTGGATATCTTCCACAAGATTGTGTCTGAACTTATTGATACACACAAGAAGGAGACTGCAAAGCTGTGGGACGACATCCTCTCACTTCACGACACCACCAACAAACTCCAAGCTCAACTCTATGACGTTCAGAATCAGAACTGTGAGTATGAAAACAGGTTTAAACACATAAGCTATGCTGCTAGTTTCAGGATCCCCGAGACCAAGATGTCGTTTGTTGATGGAGAGCCTCTTCCTTGGAAGTCTGATGATGGGAATTCATCACCACCATCGCCGAAGGAGTAATTCATCATCGGTATTGGCATCCCCTTGGTTTGTTCCAAGCTTGGGGGAGTGCCGCGGTATCACATCATCACTATCTTTTACTTTTTACTATCAAGTAGTGTCATATCATGAGTAGGGAAGTTATCATATAAGATGGGTTGCAGTGTGGAAGTATCTCTCCTTTAGTTGGTTGTCTATGTATCCCTTGGTGTGAGTTATCGTTATGGAATATTAATGAGAAGTCTTATCATTTACATATTGCACATCTTATTTTAGTTTGCAACCTCTATTATATGATTGATCTTGTTATTAGTATGGGTACCACTTTGGGAGCATTGAATAAATCTATTTGGTTTTGGCAAACTTAGCATTGGTCAATAGAAATAACACTTTGAGGTTTAAGTAGGAAAGGGAAATACATGTAGTTGTTTCATTGTCTTCTTTTCTTGTTAGCTCATAGCTTATTATTCTGAAGTTAAAATTGTTTGTGCTTACAAGGAAGATACATGATTGTTTCTATCACATGTATATTTGTTTGTTTCCCTCAACTCTTGTGCTTGCTAATTAACCTTGCTAGCCAAAGACCTGTACCGAGAGGGAATGCTTCTCGTGCATCCAAACCTTAACCCGAACCTATGCCATTTGTGTCCACCATAACTACCTACTACATGGTATTTCCTGCCATTCCAAGTAAATACTTCGTGTGTGATACGCGTACAGCACGCGACCGTTGGGAACCCCAAGAGGAAGGTGTGATGCGTACAACGGCAAGTTTTCCCTCAGTAAGAAACCAAGGTTTATCGAACCAGTAGGAGCCAAGAAGCACGTTGAAGGTTGATGGCGGCGAGATGTAGTGCGGCGCAACACCAGGGATTCCGGCGCCAACGTGGAACCTGCAAAACACAACCAAAGTACTTTGCCCCAACGAAACAGTGAGGTTGTCAATCTCACCGGCTTGCTGTAACAGGATTAGATGTATAGTGTGGATGATGATTGTTTGCAGAGAACAGTAGAACACGTATTGCAGTAGATTGTATCGATGTAAAAGAATAGGACCGGGGTCCACAGTTCACTAGAGGTGTCTCTCCCATAAGATAAATAGCATGTTGGGTGAACAAATTACAGTTGGGCAATTGACAAATAGAGAGGGCATGACACTGCACATACATGATATGATGAGTGTTGTGAGATTTAATTGGGCATTACGACAAAGTACATAGACCGCTATCCAGCATGCATCTATGCCTAAAAAGTCCACCTTCAGGTTATCATCCGAACCCCTTTCAGTATTAAGTTGCAAGCAACAGACAATTGCATTAAGTATGGTGCGTAATGTAATCAATAACTACATCCTCGGACATAGCATCAATGTTTTATCCCTAGTGGCAACAGCACATCCACAACCTTAGAACTTTCTCACCGTCCTGCATTTAATGGAGGCATGAACCCACTATCGAGCATAAATACTCCCTCTTGGAGTTAAGAGTAAAACCTTGGCCAGAGCCTCTACTAATAACGGAGAGCATGCAAGATCATAAACAACACATAGATAATAGATTGATAATCAACATAACATAGTATTCTCTATCCATCGGATCCCAACAAACACAACATATAGCATTACAGATAGATGATCTTGATCATGTTAGGCAGCTCACAAGACCCGACAATGAAGCATAATGAGGAGAAGACAACCATCTAGCTACTGCTATGGACCCATAGTCCAGGGGTGAACTACTCACTCATCACTCCGGAGGCGACCATGGCGGTGAAGAGTCCTCCGGGAGATGATTCCCCTCTCCGGCAGGGTGCCGGAGGCGATCTCCTGAATCCCCCGAGATGGGATTGGCGGCGGCGGCGTCTCTGGAAGGTTTTCCATATCGTGGCTCTCGGTACTGGGGGTTTCGCGACGAAGACTATATGTAGGCGGAAGGGCAGGTCAGGGGGCCACACGGGGGCCCCACACACTAGGTCGGCGCGGCCAAGGGCTGGGCCGCACCGCCCTATTGTGTCACCAGCTCGTGGCCCCACTTCGTATCATCTTCGGTCTTCTGGAAGCTTCGTGTGAAAATAGGCCCCTGGGCGTTGATTTCGTCCAATTCCGAGAATATTTCCTTACTAGGATTTCTGAAACCAAAAACAGCAGAAAACAAGAATCGGCTCTTCGGCATCTCGTTAATAGGTTAGTGCCGAAAAATGCATAAATATGACATAAAGTATGCATAAAACATGTAGATATCATCAATAATGTGGCATGGAACATAAGAAATTATCGATACGTCGGAGACGTATCAGTGTGCTACCTTTAAACAATTCAAAATTTACTATCTCTTATTTGTGTCAATGTTTTATAGCTCATGAGGAAGTATGTGGTGTTTTATCTTTCAATCTTGTTGGGCAACTTTCACCAATGGACTAGTGGCTTCATCCACTTATCCAATAACTTTGCAAAAAGAGCTGGCAATGGGGTTCCCAGCCCCGATTAATTAACCTTCATACCTTTATACATAGACACTCCTCCATGGTATGTGATTGTTGGAAGGCACCCGAGGATTCGGTTTGCCATGACTTGAGAAAGCAAAGGAGGGGAGGAGTGTCACCTAAATAAAACTAAAATAAAAAGGCACTCCTTCATGGTATGAGATTGTTGGCAGGCACCCAAGGATTCGGTTAGCCATGGTTTGTGAAAGCAAAGGTTGGAAGGAGTGCCAACCTAAAATAAAACTTTATGGGAGCCGCTCTTCGAGAGTTTGTCTGGCAAGGGAGTTAGAGTACCCGCTACCAGTCGTTGACAACAACAAACACCTCTCAAAATGTTACTTTTATTCTCTTTATATGATTTCAAAATTGAAAAAGCTCTAGCACATGATTTAATCCCTGCTTCCCTCTGCGAAGGGCCTGTCTTTTACTTTATGTTGAGTCAGTAAACCTATTTCCCTCCATCTTAAGCAAGCATTTGAGTTGTTGTGATCAAACCATCTATATTCTGATTTACTTCATCATGTCTTTTACTCTTCCTTGTTTAGTACAAGTTTTATCCGAATGAATATAGCTTTGAAAGTTATCAATGATTATGAGGAGATTATTATGATTAAGTATGCAAGTTGTGCCATATAAACTTTAACATGAGAGCACTGCTCGATAGATAAGTATAACCTGTTAACTGTTCTTTGACCAAGAACGAAGTTTGCCATCACCAATTATGATTTCTTATGCACCTTTATTTATGATTATCTTCTACTTGTTTCAAGTTGAATTATATGAGGAAGTTGTTTACTAGAATGTCTTGTGTGAATGAATATGATGCTTCTTGTCCGTATTTTATTTATCGACTCTTCACTCCATAAACATGTGGTCCTATTTACTGAGTTCAGTTTCGCTTGGGGACAAGCGAAGTCTAAGCTTGGGGGGAGTTGATACGTCCAATTTGCATCACTATTTTATATCATAATTTGCTGTTATTCATTGATATATTTCATATTTGGAGATGATACTTATGTTATTTCATCTATTTTGCATGTTTCATGATTATTGGAGGATCGCGCACTGGAGTCAGGATTCTGCTGGAAAAAGCACCGTCAGAATGCAATATTTCGGAAGATCAACAATTGACGGAATTTATATGAAAAATCCTATTTTCCAGAAGACGAAGGGAGCTAGAAGGGGGAGCCGAGGAGGGCCGCCGTGGGCCCAACTCACAGGCCGGCGCGGGCCAAGGCCTGGCCGCGCCGCCTTGTGGGGAGGGGGCCCACAGCCCCCTCTGGCCTCCTCTCCTTCGCGTATTTCTTCGTCCCGAAAACCTAAGCTCCAGGGGGATAGTCGCGAAGAGTCACAGCCGCCTCTGCTGGGCGGAGAACACCAGAGAGAAAAGAGCTCTCCGGCAGGCTGAGATCCGCCGGGGAAATTCCCTCCCGGAGGGGGAAATCGACGCCATCGTCACCGTCATCGAGCTGGACATCATCTCCATCACCATCGTCATCATCTACATCATCATCACCGCCGTCTCCACCGCTGCACATCATCACCGCTGTAACAATTTGGGTTGGATCTTGATTGTTTGATAGGGGAAACTCTCCCGTTGTTGATTTCTACTTATTATTAATGCTATTGAGTGAAACCATTGAACCAAGGTTTATGTTCAGATTGTTATTCATCATCATATCACCTCTGATCATGTTCCATATGATGTCTCGTGAGTAGTTCGTTTAGTTCTTGAGGACATGGGTGAAGTCTAAATGTTAGTAGTGAAGTATGGTTGAGTAATATTCAATGTTATGATATTTAAGTTGTGGTGTTATTCTTCTAGTGGTGTCATGTGAACGTCGACTACATGATACTTCACCTTTATGGGCCTAGGGGAATGCATCTTGTATTCGTTTGCCAATTGCGGGGTTGCCGGAGTGACAGAAACCTGAACCCCCGTTGGTATATCGATGTAGGAGGGATAGCAGGATCTCAGAGTTTAAGGTTGTGGTTAGATTTATCTTAATTACCTTTTTGTAGTTGCGGATGCTTGCAAGGGGTATAATCACAAGTATGTATTAGTCCTAGGAAGGGCGGTGCATTAGCATAGGTTCACCCACACAACACTTATCAAAACAATGAAGATTAATTAGCCATATGAAGCGAAAGCACTAGACTAAAATCCCGTGTGTCCTCAAGAACGTTTGGTCATTATAAGTAAACAAACCGGCTTGTCCTTTGTGCTAAAAAGGATTGGGCCACTCGCTGCAATTGTTACTCTCGCACTTTATTTACTCGTACTTTATTCATTTGCTACATCAAAACCCCCTGAATACTTGTCTGTGAGCATTTACAGTGAATCCTTCATCGAAACTGCTTGTCAACACCTTCTGCTCCTCGTTGGGATCGACATTCTTACTTATCGAAAATACTACGATACACCCCATATACTTGTGGGTCATCACCCAGCAAACACAACATGTAACATTACATAAGGATGATCTTGATCATGTAGGGCAGCTCACAAGATCGATACATGAAGCACTCGCAGGAGATTAATAAGTCCTCCTATCGATGGAGGTCTCGGTCGCCGTGTTCGAGCACCAGCAGTCTGGCGAGAACGAATTAATCAATCCTCGGTCGATGGGATAGTTTGTTTATGTTGGAATCGTGCGCAGAGGAGCGGGGATATATATGGGTGTTTTTTTGTGGGGAGAGTGCAAGAATCAAAAGCAAATTGAGCGAGTTTAGTTTTGATTTGGTAGCAGAGTTCGGTACGAACTCCTTCCGTTTCGAGTGGGGGGCGGGAGGAAGGGTTGGAGATTGAGGAGAGGCTGTCGGTTGCGGAAGAACCCACCAGAGGCAGGGGAGGAAGGAAACGGGACGGACGAACCGTTATTTTTACTTCGCAGTGGCAGGTCAGGTAATTTAGATGCAAAATCAGGGGCAACAATAGACGGATGAACAAGAAGCCTTATTTTTTTTATTATTAGGTATAGATATAGATTAGATTTGATGCTGTTTTAAAGTTTCCAGGAAAACCCCCAAAGGCCAGGGGGCTCCTTGCAAAATCGCATTGTCTTCTTCCTGCATACGCACAGGCAGCTGCGTGTGGCCGCCCGCGTCGTCGATCCCCGAAGGGATTCGCGCCGCCGCTCGCCGCCCCTGGGCGGGGATAAGGCCTCCACGACGCCCTCTTCCCCGTCCCTATCTCCTCTCTCGCGCGCCTGCTCTCTCTTCCTCTCTCTCTCTGCAGCACGGCCGAGCAAACCCTGGCCCCGGCCGACGCTCTTCGCCGCCGTCGCTCCGGCCACCCCCGCACCCAGCCGCGACCGCCATCGGCTCCGCCTCGTCGTCATTGACCTCCCCGTCGAAGGAATCGGACGGGGAGCCCCAGCATCGCCCGCCCCGACCCCATCTTCCCCGCAGACGGCCGTCGCCTCCGACGACCATGGCGTCGCCATCCGTCCGCCTCTGCCTCGTCTGAGCCCTCCGTCGCGCTCCTGGTGAGCATGCCGTTCCCCTGATGCCCTCCGCGCTCCCCCTTCCCCCCTGCAGCGCCCGGCCGACGCGCGGCTCCGTCCGCCGCCGCAGCACCACGTCGCCGGCGCGTCTCCGGCGACCATTTGCAGCTGGCTTCGCCTCCATTTGGTTCACCGTGATCTCCTGTGTCTAACGCTCCTAGTCCTGCATCCTGGCGCGCGTTCAATCGTGGAATCTGTGCTCAAACGGAGAGGGAGCTGCAGCAAATACGTTCAGTCAAAGAAAGAGAGAGCAACATAGCATCGTCCCTTTCAGTTTGCTAACCTGCTGGCAATATAATCCTCTTTTTGGCTGGAGGTAGCTTATACTTGAGTGGTCTCCATGTTTAATCCATGCACATACGGATTTCTGTACTGGATTCATGCGAGGAGCAAACCGATCTGAAACTGGTACAATAGGTTCAGTACTTGCATATTTATGACCACTGAAAATCCTTTCCGCGTTGTGCAAATACATGCCCAACTGAACACTTTATTTTCGAAATTTAACAACCAGCAGGTAGCTGTTAGTGCTCAGAGTAATAGATTCAGTACCGTTGTTCATGTTTTAGGAGAAGAGCTACAGCCAAAGATGCTATCATCAGTTTAGCCTGATGTTTGAACTAGCTGTTCTACCTATGTTTTTAGTTCAAAATCTACAGTACTTAAATCCTAAACTCAGTAAGTCCTAACAAAATCGTGAGACCTTTTCAGTGAATTTCACAAAGTAACTTCGTATTATGCAGTTTTCCTTTTTCAGAAAATGTCTGAACTCGTAAAATCCATAACTATTGCATTTTAAATTAGAAAATGTGTATAATATATCAAACTCTTCAGAAAAATGAGATCTACAACATGGTTACAAAATCATGCATTGTTAAACAACTTCGAACCCTAGTTGTTTTAGAAGAAATAATTGTACCCCTCTGAGGTTCCGGAACTGCTAACCCTAATTCCGACGAACCTGAGTTAAATTGATGATCATGTCCTAGGTCTTAGTTCAATGCCTAATTAACATGTCATGTCATCATTCTTGTATGCGCATTGCATCGATGCCATGTGTTGATTGTTCTTTTACCTTTCCGGTGTTTGCTTCTTCGCGGTCGATAGAGCACGAGTCCGAGATCGACAGCACCGAAGATCAATATTGTTCATCGACAAACAAGTCAAGTACAAGGTTATCGAAGATCCACTTCGGTTTGTCAGGGACAAAGGCAAGCCCTAGCCTGGTTCATATCAGTTTTACAACTGCTTTTATTCTGGTTACTTCATATTGCATGCGATTCAACTGTCTTTTATCGATAGGTAGAGTTAACCTATCTATTGCATGTTCCACCCTTGTAGCCTCATATTCCTGATCCACTGCTGCTAGCATAACTAGGTTGGGCATGTGTGTGTCGCTAGAGCCTTTATCTCTTTATGCTTAGTCATGCTTAGTTTGTTACGCTACTACTCCGGTCTTCGGACTGGAGCCATACAATGAATGAAAATAGCATGACAGGTTGACGTGGTAAGTATAGAGATGTTGATAAACATGATTAAAGGCTCAGACGAGAGACCACATTGGGATGTGGTGGGTTGTTTCGTTTCTACCGACCCTAGGAACCGAGTTCTCGCCTCTTGAACCAAGACTGAGCGTACAACCACGCGAGGCCCTATTATGGTACCCTCTCGACTCACTAACTTGCCTAGTAGATTCCATGAGTCACATAGTTTGCGCGTTACCTGATCATATGCATTGCATATTGCTTGGGGTTAAAGGTACATAACAGGCAGGTAAGCGTGGTCGTGGTGGCTGGGGGTTGCGGCCTCTGGGAAAACCCACCTCGGTACACATCGTTAAGGACCGACTTCGGGACTTGACCCGTTACGGCGGAACAATCCTTAGCGCGTGACTCATGGTCTCGGCGACAGCAAAGTAAAGGTCGTGGTCGACCACCCTCTGCCGGCTTTCCAAGGAAGAGAGCTAATAATTTGGCATTAAGAGTCGGTTGGCACGTGTGGGTAAAGTTTTGCACCCCTGCAGGGTTATAATCTTTTCGAAAAGCCGTGTCCACGGTTACGGACGACTTGGGAATGGATTATGTGATCATAGACAACTTGAACCTGATCGTAAAACTTGGCAATCAATGTGTGTTTACGTGTACCTTCTCCGGGTGTTGAGGGGGTGATCCGAGGATAGTGGTTCGAGATGATGAAGATTCTGTGGATACAATATGATGATCAGTAGAGCTAGAGATGTCGCTCTCTTATCCCCTTTTAAAGGTTCCGAGTAGTCGAGCTTCTTCTCCCTCTTGTTTAACAAAGGAAAATTGGCTTTACGCAAAAGAAGCTATACAGAAAGCCCGCATAACAGCTTTGCTAAAAGGTTGTACTAAGTTTTGCTGAGTCCCTGTACTCAGCTTTGCATGCTTTTGTTTCAAACGAAGTCTCTCCAACATATGGTGGTTTCTAGTCGACATCGACGAATAGCTTGGGGTTCCCAGGTGGCAGCCTGGAATCTATGGGCTGGGACGTCGCTGTTATGTTCCTGGCCTCTTAGGCCTTTTGCTATCTTGCTATGTCTAATAGCATAACTTCGCTTCCGTTGATTGATGTAATGTTAGGTCAGTTACCTCTGCTTGTAATGCTTTGGTTCTTCGCTCAGTTATGAGCTTGTATTACCTTCTTGAGTCGTAGAGTCACTGTTGTGTTACCGGTTCTCTCACTGTAGTCTCTCGAGCTCTAGGTTAGGCTTATGTCAGACGAAGATCTGGTATTTGTCTAACCCTGATCCCGGGGCTCCGTGAATATTATATCAACGACTGACGTACTAGAACATGCAGTGGTATACAGGGTCACCACAGTTGGTATCAGAGCAAAAGCTTTGACCTTAGGTTGGAACCTAGTAAATGGGACAGAACGTTAGGAGTCGAATAGGATTATTAAAGAATTCTCTAAAAATATGGTGTATATTCACTTGAGAATAAAACAATCATATCTTTTAGTGCGATAATTCTTTATTATCACTATTATGATGCATCATTACTAATATTATATTCTTTCCTATCCATAGCCTAAAATGGTCAGTTCACGTTCCGAACGTAACGTGAAAGTGAAGGAATCAACTCTGAACGATTATGACGGAGGACACATTCTCTATGCAATGTTACTCGAATTTGGGTGCGATCCCCAAATCCGAGTAATGAAGTACATGTACTACGACGGTACAATACTGGCGAAGTGTAGGGTAGGACTACAACTACCAGAATCCCTAGGAATGAGTGCAGTGATGCCAGCAGGAGAGGCTAGAACCATAAGAACAACCTATCACATAGCCATAATGAAAGCCATCACAGACATTCGGGAACATAAGACCAAGGATCTTATTGGTTCCGAATTCACACATATCCCACATATGGAGGAGGAAGAGGATCCTATGTTGAACCACTTTAAGTTTGCAAAGCGAAAGCCTACAGAAGCCGCTAAGTACATGGATAATTGCCGAAACCTACTGACATTGTTCTTTCAGTTGAACCGACATCTGTCGGGGGCAATTGACACAATGTTGGATGAATTCACTGAGCCCAAGGAGGAGTCGAAGGGAAAGGAGCCGATGGAGGTTGAAGTTCACTCACCATTTTATTCAACTGGTGATTTTAGACCATCCAGAACCACAAACCACACATATAACACCTAGGTATTTTCCAAGTAGCTCCCAAGGTGGATATGAGGGCGGAGAGGAATCCGGAAACAAGCAGCATTCCGAGACTCCTATTGAGAACTCCACAGGTTAGCGTTGGGAATCATTCATGGGGACTTATGGTGATCCAGTGAGATGTAATTCCGAGAGAGATGAGGACGCCACAACCCAGTATCAGAACCATCAGTACAGTAGAGGAGATTATGAGGAGTATCCGTTAATGATAGACTCGGACACGGATTGAGGGAATGCTTATGGTGGAGTCGCAGGGGAGTACACCCCAGGAGAGGATTATGCTTCATTAAATAATCATTTCATCATTTCATGACAACAGATTTCTCTCTGGGATCATCCTCTGATTCAGACTACCAGCCGATTGGGAGCCCCTATGTCCCAGACTCTATCAGGAGGACTACTCGTTCGACCGAATGGAAGCCTGAGATGTACCAGGAATGAAGCCACGACTAGAGACCACCACGGGAGGCGAGACTATAATATAGTTGCACCATATGTATTGTAGTATGTAATATTTGTATAAGTTGTAATTATACTTTAATAAGTGAGTTGCATACTCACACTAGTACTGAGTATTGTAATAAACAACTTAAGTATGTATATACATGGTATATGTTTTGTATGATTTGGATTTGCTTCTTGATTTCCATTGCGTGACTAGTTCTGTGCACAAAGTTGAGCTCATAGTTACTCCATGCGCAACTTTGTGCACAGAACTAGTCACGCAATGGAAATCAAGAAGCAAATCTAAATCATACAAAACATATACCATGTATATACATACTTAAGTGGTTTATTACAATACTTAGTAGTAGTGTGAGTATGCAACTCACTTATTGAAGTATAATTACAACTTATACAAATATTACATACTACAATACATATGGTACAACTGTATTGTAGTCTCGCCTCCCGTGGTGGTCTCTAGTCGTTGCTTCATTCCTGGTACATCTCAGGCTTCCATCCGGTCGAACGAGTAGTCCTCCTGATAGAGTCTGGGACATAGGGTCTCCCAGTTGGCTGGTAGTCTGAATCAGAGGATCATCCCAGAGAGAAATCTGTTGTCATGAAATGATTATTTCATGAAGCATAATCCTCTCCTGGGGTGTACCCCCCTGTGACTCCATCATAAGCATTCCCTCCATCTGTGTCTGACTATATCATTATCGGATACTCCTCATAATCTCCTGTATTGTACTGATGGTTTTGATACTGGGTTGTGGCGTCCTCATCTCACTGGATCACCATAAGTCCCCATGAATGATCCCCAACGCCAACCTGTGGACTTCTCAATAGGAGTCTCGGAACGCTGCTGGTTTCCGGATTCCTCTCCGCCCTCATATCCACCTTGGGAGCTACATGGAAAATACCTAGGTGTTATAGGTGTGGTTTGTGATTCTGGATGGTCTATGCTAATAAAATCACCAGTTGAATAAACTGGTGAGTGAACTTCACCCTCCATCGGCTCCTTTCCCTTCGACTCCTCATTGGGCTCAGTGAATTCATCCAACATTGTGTCAATTGCCCCCGACAGATGTCGGTTCAAGTGAAAGAACAATGTCAGTAGGTTTCGGCAATTATCCATGTACTTAGCGGCTTCTGAAGGCTTTCGCTTTGCAAACTTAAAGTGGATCAACATAGGATCCTCTTCCTCCTCCATATGTGGGATATGTGCGGATTCGGAACCAATAAGATCCTTGGTCTTATGTTCCCGAATGTCTGTGATGGCTTTCATTATGGCTATGTGATAGGCTGTTCTTATGGTTCTAGCCTCTCCTGCTGGCATCACTGCACTCATTCCTAGGGATTCTGGTAGTTGTAGTCCTACCCTACACTTCGCCAATACTGTACCGTCGTAGTACATGTACTTCATTACTCGGATTTGGGGATCGCACCCAAATTCGAGTAACATTGCATAGAGAATGTCAGCGAGTCCTCCGTCATAATCTTTCAGAGTTGATTCCTTCACTTTCACGTTACGTCCGGAACGTGAACTGGCCATTTTAGACCGTGGATAAGAAAGAATATAATATTATTAATGATGCATCGTAATAGTGATAATAAAGAATTATCGCACTAAAAGATATGATTGTTTTATTCTCAAGTGAATATACACCATATTTTTAGAGAATTCTTTAATAATCCTATTTGACTCGTAACGTTCTATCCCATTTACTAGGTTCCAATCTAAGGTCAAAGCTTTTGCTCTGATACCAACTGTGGTGACCCTGCATACCACTGCATGTTGTATTATACCAGTCGTTGATATAACATTCACGGAGTACCAATCCGCAAATGTTACATCCCTCAGATTAGTACAACAGAACATAGCTGTTCCATAACTCATTCATACATTATTACAAACCTAATATATCATCATCTTGGAGCTCCTCCTGGGTCTAGAGAGGAATACTCCTGGGTTCGAGTTGAACCCGACTTAGCTTACAATATATAAGTCTCATACATTTATTCTCCTCGAGCAGCTAAGTACTAAGTGTTAATATTGCTCGGTTACTACTACTAGTAGGGTACTCTATGCTTGTTCTCCTTCGGAACCCTCCCCGGCTCCGTAGACGATGAGGTAGTCCACTCCCTCTACACCTCCGGAGAGGTCTGGCTCTTCATAGCAGATCCCATCTGCTCCTTCTTGGCCATCGGTGTCCTCCTCAAGTCGATTCAGACAATCTAAGCAGGGGATTTAAGAGTGGTATGAGTACGAGCGTACTCAACAAGTTCATATTAGGAAAGAGGTGTTTAATGCACTAGCTACGATACTAGACCAGAAAGTCTAATACCAATGCATTTTTTAATAACCATTTCTTCAAAAGGTTGCTTTTATTAAGAAGAACTATGTCCGTCAGCCTTCACCGGTTTACTAGAACTTCATGGACTTCCTTTCCGGCAGCGTTCGCAGTTCCAAAACCCGGAACAGGGAGTGATAGGTCACGATTCATTAAATTTTGCAGAGGTGTGTTGTTTTACCCTTAAGAGATCTTAACCATGGTGCCAACCGGGCAGCTTTCCCGTCCACACTTCCTTTGGTGTGAGGCCCGGTATAAGGTCTTAGCCAATCATATTCCTCCCCTACCTCGCACACCCACCCTTTGTTGCAATTCCGACCTTGGGTTCTCGCCGGTCAGCGTATCCATAGGATACCATCCGACCTCAACTATTATCAGGCATCCTGGCCCGATACCTTCGTCGGTCGTTGCAACCCATCATAGACCGCATTACCGTGGGGACTTAGGGCTCCCCAACCACTCCGCTTGTCCCTCAGGATTCAAGTGACTATGGTAAGCGCATCTGTTGATATACAAGAGGTGGAAATACGATTGACTACTCCGTCCCACTCCAGATCTTATGGTTAACACGAGTTTTACGACACAGGAATCACTGGACGACATTTGTTGTTTAATCCTAGATGGATATAAACCCATCGCAATGTAACCTCCACCATGTCAACACATTCCATGGTTCCATTGCCAACCACATAGTCATATTCATAGTTATGAAAGTAATACTTTTGCTTTTCATGCAAGAGTGATAAGTATAGTACTTTGCATAATCAGAAACATCAGGCCGTCAATTTACTAGCTCAGCAAACCACAACCAACGGATTATATAAATAAATTACTGACAAAAGAATTAAGAGAAATTACCCACCAATGCCATTACTTAATTTTCTCATACCTCTTCAATCTTATTGGGTAAATCAAGGGCCCATGGTCATCTTCAAAAAATAAACAATTATACGTCCTCTGTGTTTTTTTATGAAGGTTGCCTCTTCCCCATCCTCATGGCGCTGCCATGTTCTCCATGGATGCTGATTGGCATATAGACACCTAGATCCTTCTTCATGTGGTTGATCTGCTTCTCTCATATGTGTCTTTCGGAGGCAGCCGCAGCAAGTCGGCACAACCAATGCGGCAACCAGATCAGCGACAAGGACCGTACGGGAAAGTAGATTGACTTCACGGCAAGAGTGCACCGGCACCGGCAACTTCCGATCTTGATTTGCACCGTCAACGGCAACTTCCGATCTCGATTGGCGGCGCTGGCCGACCAGCGACCGCCAATCAACATAGATCGTGTGGCATCTAGAGGGTGCTCACGTATACACCTAGTCACCAAATCCCCTCTCATAAGCACACACGCGTACGCACCCATGATCTATGTGCAGGTAATCATCCATGGACTCCCGGTTGTTTCCATTATGAGCTCGTATGGGATTTTCAAAGGTACTACTCCATAGGCCATAGGCCATAGGCAAGAATTGTGCAAACGGGTTTCAGAAGAAAAAAAAATAGGCAAAAGCAAGCACACACTCTCACCTAACTATGATATATGCAGCCCATACGCAAACATGCATGCATCCTAAGTGAGTTATCTATGCTTCCCTTCTTTCAGATTGCACGTCCCATCAAGATATTTTTTTAGAAAAAGAATATGTGCACATGGATTAACTATTAAGGTAAACAAAATATAATTATGCTGTTTGTTTTTTATTAGGAAGAAGAGGACCATGCAGACAATCAGGTATCTTACTAGGAATCTGGGATACTGAGGTCTGAAATTCTGCACTCTTGTATTTAGAGCAATTTCAACCTATTCTGCATGGAGTGTGCTTGATATAGGAAGCAGAAGCATGGGAAGGGGAACATGCCAGTAGAAGGAAAGACAACTCAGCCTTGGAATCGTGCTGTCAATATGGGTTAATTTTCGATCTATATATTCTGAATTGAAGTGTGCTTAATGTATAATTATATTTGGTTATCCACAGTAGTTAACCAATGCAGATATTGAACAAAATCATGAATCCCCAGTGTTCAGTTTTGCCATCGACTGATACATACAAGTAAATGCAAGTCACAAGAAAGTTCTTGGTGTTTTCATTTCTCTTGACGAAAAAGAAACTTAGCCATCAAATTTTCAGTTCGGGAAGCAGACCAGGTAATATCTGTTTGTTTGACAATTTCTTTGCCGTGATACTAAAATGTTGTTGAGTGAAAATAGGAGTACGCTAATGTCTTAATTAACAGGATGGACCAGTACTTTGTGAAGGCCAACCACTGATCGTATTCTTTAGTAAGTATGTTCATTATTATACTGTATACAATATGATCAGATTCCACGGTATTGGCATCAATTTACTAATAATTTATGATAGGGTTAGAATTGGCACAAATCACATAAACAAGATGGGCCTGATGTTCAAGTTATTTTAGGTCAACGTTTGCAATTAACTATTCAATATAGGATCGTTCCTATTGTCTTCACAAATATTGGGGGCAGGAGATTTACACAAATATGATTAATATCTCAGTTTTCTTTGATGAGGAAATTAACAGATGCGTTTGGCTATCCTAGCCCCCACTATGATATACATTCTTTTTATGAAATTTACTAATTATGGTTCGGAAGAGACCCTGCTCTTTTTCTTACTCTCTGAAGCCTAGCAATACTTCGTGGTCTCACATATGCATCTCTGTAGTCCACCTATATATAGTATTCAGCTCTGTATATACTGAATAGGTAGTATATCTAGATTATATATTTTTCTCTGAATGAAAAATCATACACTGAATAGTGTTAGTCCGGCCCTATTAGAGTACCTCCAACATCCCATCCGTGTAGTATATTGGTTATCCTCCAAAACTGAAATCACTGGGTGTGCTGAATTTTTCTTTGACAGGTTGATTAACGAAAGAAATTACATCGCTTCTTCATATTATGTCAAACGATCTGTTATCATTACAGGTTCTGCCATTGATTTATTACTAACACCATTGTCTCTGCATATTTTGCAGGATGCCTAAATAAACAACTTTCTTCTTAATCAGCTTATGGGCCTTTCTCTTTATGGCAATTAAAGAATCACGTAAGTTTTTAATGGGTCCTTCACCAAAACTCCACATGTATATTTAGTGTTATTGGGATCGCACAATCTCTAATGTACCATGACCATCATTCAATATATAAGCTTTCCCTTACATATCTCAGTAAAACATTAAAAGAGTAAAATAATTTTTGTTATGACCCACCACTCATTTTCTGGACATACACCCTATGATCCAACATACCTCAGCGATCATTGAATGATTAGTCTTGCTTTGTAGTGTCAACTGTGTATCATATATGTACGGAAGAAAGTGTTCCCTTCCAATCAACACCATATGAAGTACTTGGTCGGATTCTACGTAGTACTCTGGTATATTTCCTTTCTTAGATAATCATAAGTTGTTCTGTGCCCGAGAGTTGGCAAACATATCATCCATTCATATTTTATAGATCACAGACTAACGATCGGGTTCAGGATTTGATTGACCGTTTTGTTGAAGTCTGTGTTGATAGCATCGTTGAAAGATGGCTAAAAAGGGAAATAGTTTAATCTCTCGGGACGATGAATGTAGGGTTCATCCTTGCATGGCTCACACAAGAGATCAAGAGGCGGCAACCTCTTTAGTGTGCTGAATCAAGACTGAAGGTACGAGGTCTTTAAGCTTGATAAATTATGGCCTCCACGGCATTTCATTTTCCAGTTTATGGCCAGTTATTGAATTGGGCATAAACAAGTTTCAGCTTATGTCCCGAGAGCAGAAATAGAGAAATTGCAGCTCAAAGATCAGTACACGTAAATAATCTGCTATAAAATTCTCTCTATTGCAAGTTCACATACTTTTAAAAAAAATAGTTAACTTTGAAAAAATAGCATTAACAAGAGTTGTATCTGCCTGATCAAAACCATTTGTGAGATAAGTTGTTAGTTAATAAAAAAATCCAATGTTGCTTAACCCCAATTTTCTTAGATTACTGTACAAAAAATTGATAAAACTTGCAATGTTTTTGAAGATGCCGCTGGTGCTACGGAAGGCCTTTTTTCTGGTAGTGCAAATCAATCAAATGAAGCTACTCGCGCACATTGATGTCTTTCTTATAAATCAATATAGGTGGCTCTTTTGCAGGACATTCTTAGCAGCAGAAATTGGTGTCACGGCTAGAAGTGGAGATGCACAATCTGTTACTTTCTCATGGAAGTATATACTATTAAATTATTAGATACACAGGAATAAACAAAAATAGTTACATGTAAAACGAGCCTAAATAATAAAACACGATTGGTAATAGTGCTGATTGTAGACACATATTGTTCATTACTTCTCTTCTGCAAGAATTCTATGCTGGATCTTATGGTTCTCCAGCTCCAAGTGTTCTTCATCAAATAGGTAAAGGAAGTCGACAGGGAAGACAAAACAAGTGTGGCTTACCAATAGGTACACTATGACATGAAAACATGTCAATGTGTTGCATCCTAGAGCATACACTTTATCTGATTAGAGACTTCATTGTAAAATCATTTTTAAATGATTAATAGAGCAAGAGTGTATTTTGGAGCAGTGTTTTCACCCAAATTACTTAACTAATTTTACACATAAAAACATATTATACTTCCTAATAATATAATTTTGTGTTGTAAATTTATACTATATTGATTAAATTGATGATTTATAGATACACGCAAGGTCTATAAACCGGTATGGAGGGAGTACTTTCCCAGCATTGGCACCGGTAATGTAGAGCAAGATGTGTGTAAATTGATCAACGTTACAAAAACATTAGAAAGCAAATTGTTCTGTCACGAAGTCTCAGTTTTGAAGCATATAAACCTGAATTGTGCTTATGTTTTCTGTTAAAGAGTACATTTGAAATTTACAATAATCATACTGCATACTTGAAGTTCACAAAAGCGAACTAGCTATACTGTATACTGATCAAGTGATTGAAGATAGAGGCAAATACAGACAACATGATATTTATAAATGAATATTCTTGCCGAGATTTACCTTAGACTTGTGCGAGTTAGTTGTGAGCATACATGCTAACATATAGTTAATTACTAAAAGTATTAGATTTACTATATTAAGATTCTATATGGAATTGGAGCAGCATGGGACTGAACTATCTGGTGCCGGCAGCCAACACATTAGTCGTTCTTGATGGGAGAACACCAATTAACATCGCCCCAATATGCATGTGCAGATGTTATTCAACTGCAGCTGAGGAAACATTTCAGTGTTTTTGTTGCAGCATGATGTTCAGGGATGGGAGCACACAAGGCCAACGGGACTAGCAAGTTGGGACGTGCCTTCTTTGCATGAATAAAGATATTGTCTTGACCATTCTATGCCAATTTATGACTCAGTGATTAAATTAATTATTATGGTTTATTCGTAAGAAAAACGGTGGTGCTAATGTTAATGCATGCATGATGATGTCAAGTAGTTCAACAACATCAACCTTATTTATTGGAACATGGGCATCAAGTTATCCCGGCATCGTCAGCTTGCATCGGAAAGAAAAAAGGGTGAAACCACTTAGCTGCCTCTGGATAATTTTGTTTTCTTAAAACAATGTGATACACAAAATATAAATTGTCTCCCATGATAAACACTATAAAATAAATTAATGATATATTTACTATTGTTTAAATAATATAATATTTTTGTTAGAAAATTTCCTTTTTCACCGACCTTAGAAATTCACCGAAATTTAGTTCAATTATGAAAAATCTAGAGTTAATTCTATATGATTTTTGTCATAAATGAATTATATTACAGATTCTATTTAGAACCGATGTTAGTCACATGTGTTAGCATACTTGCACACGTGGTTTCAGTATTTAATCATGCCTGTTTAAATACTTGGTACATGTATAAGGTTTGTACAATGCACTGTTTACCATATTGTACAATTGTTGATACTCACATATCGTAATACACCAATCATTGGATAATAATCCTCACATACGAGTATATAGAGATATGCTTGCCTTGATTTGTATCTTTGATAATTATTGATCACCGGATTGACATCAACCGGATTGACATCAACGTTTGAAACTTTATGCGACTTTTTGGCACAATGGTAATTTATTGTTTTAGTATAAACTTATTGATTGTGTATCAAGCATACCTACAGATGGTGTATGCCTAAGAAGAAAAAAGCGATTTTTTGTTCAACTTAATTCTAGAGAAAAATAAGGACAACAAATACGCTGTCCGCGTATGTGCGCGGGCCACTTTGCTAGTTTTGTAAAAATACTCAAATGACATGAGCAAGCGATAAACTTGCCTGAAGACTGCATAGTGTTGCAGTTCGATGGTGTGGACTGACCCTTGTCCTCTGTTGCTGAAAGATAGCATTATTGTCTGATAAGGGCAATGGTTAAAGAAGCAATTATGCATGATTCAGCTTTTAGGGTTTTGTTCCCCCCTTCCCGGTGTTTTATTATTTTATGTCAGAGGTAATTACTAAGAATAGTTTAGGGATACTTCTTAAGAGTAATTTTTCTATGTTGGAATGTTGCCAAGATGTTTTTAAAATCCAAAAGCATTTATGGACTTATTTTTATCATTAAAAATATAAGGGTTGATTTTTAATGATTAATTCCTTGTTTTATATATGACTCATTTATAATTGTCTCAAAAATCCCATTTCATATTTTATTATGATAGAGAATTTTATTCTGAGTGGTTTACATATTTTTTTTAGAGTTCTTATCCCTTTTCTATCTTTATTCAAAGTTTCTATCTTTTACAAAATTGGGAAATGATAGTTTTACCCCTGGGCCCACTTGTCAGTGGAGCCCAACGGGTTAGGTCGAACCGACCCGTATGGTCCGGCTCGGTCGGCCTCATTTGTCCCCTTCTCTCTCGCTCGATAGAAACCCTAACCCTAAATCGCTCCCGCGACGCTCGCGTCGCCCGCGCCGTCGCCGGCCAATTCCGGCTGACTCTAGTGGTATTGGCCCTCGCCATGGGGCGCAATCGACGCAACCCGTGACGGCGCGTCGATCCATCCGACGCGTGCGACCTGGTTCACTCGACCTCAACCCTCTCTGGTTCTAGGGTTGCGGTCCTCGCCGGCGATGCGTGTCGGCGGGCGATCCTGACCTCCCTGGGGTCGCTCGGCGGCTTGCTGGTGTGGTGCTGGGCGCGGTGGTGCTCGACGTGGCCTGGCCTGGCTGCGGCTTGGCGCTGCCGTGGCCTGGTTTGTGTCGCTGCATCCACCATGGCTGCATCGACGAGCTCCTGCTCCCAGGTATGTTCGCCTCCGTCTCTTCTTTCCCTGTTCTTCCTCCTCCCTTGCTTTGGAAACCCTTGCATCCATCTCCTTTGTGTGCTGGCCTTGCCAGTACACCAGTTCTAGCTCCTCCTTCACCTCTTGGTCTAGCTCAGGCCATGGCTGCTCCTCCTCCTGGAATTTCTGCCATGCAGTGTTGCTACTGCTGTGCTAGGCTGGCTGGCTGATGCTGCTTGCTATGCTATGTTGGCTGCTGCTGCGCTCTCTGCTGCTGCTGTGACTCATGTGCAATAGCTCATGAGCACTTGCTTATGAGCATTTTATGATGATCATGGCCTGCTAGATTGTTCTTGCTATTGCTGCTGGTGCTAGACTATCATGTATGATCACTTCTTGGCCCCTGGCTTGATTACAGTACGTAATCCTTGCATTCTTGCAAGAACCAGTGCCTCTGGTGTGGTGCTCCTGAAGCTTTGCTTCACTGTAAAGCTCTATTGAGCTTGTGTATTGACTAATCAGCTCCACTTCTTGTTGGTATGCTTCTGGATACAATTGTAAATCATGTATTTGATTATCTGTGATGCAATTCATGTTCTATAGATTTTTAATTCATATTCTCTATGGTTGGTGCTAGACTTGGCTTTAGCATGCTTTTGCATGCACTGTCAACTCCTGGTGATCATGTGATAACCAGTTGCTTGGTGGTTGACTGATGTCCTATGACTTGTGGCTCACTGATGCTTTTCCTTGAGTCTATGTGGTACTCAAGCTTGGGCTGGTGCATGCTTGTGCTTGCTCAAGCTTCTGATGTGGCTTCAAATGATCCCTTGGATCATATGCAAGGCCTAGTGCTTGGTTTGTTTAACTGTTTCATTTATCTGTGTAGTTCTGATGTATTGAATGGATAAATGATGTGAACTGCTTAGCAGTGGTGATCTCATGGATGGATTTGATGCAGCTATAGGGATGCCAACCACTGGTTGGGTACCCTAGCTCATACTGAACCCTATTGGGTGATGATGTGATGCTTTAGTGAACTTTTCTGTGAGGCTAGGTAGCTGTTGTGACCCTAGCAGACTTTATCTGCTAGAAATGGTTGCTACTACCTCTATTGGATGCTTCTGTGCACTATTCCTGGTAGTCTTCCATGGGCTGCTAGCATATTTGATGTAGAAATAACATTGGACAATTATTTGTCCAATAATCTGATGGTTTAGCAAGCTATATGAGTGCTTTGTGAATCTGGCTAACTAGATAGGATAAATCCATGATGGATTTCTTTGGTTATGTCACTGTGTTGACAAAACCAATGTTCCCTTGGTGATTTCCTTCTAGCTAGGTCATTTGTTTGCTGGCACCAAATGACTTTGCAGCCACATGATGATACAGCAGGGTTTCTACCCTTCTTTGCTTCTGTGATGCATGTGTATGCTTATCTATGAGCAAAACATGTGCTTTCTCATGATCATATGGTATACCTCACTCCAGTTCCTAGATTAGTTGCTGATGTAGAGGTTTTGCTTCTAGGAATTGGTCAAGGCTTGCCCTGCTCCTCCTGCTGGGCTTGGCTTGATTAATTTCTGGTGGTTTTTGTAAAGGTTGAACAGCTATGGCTAATCTTCCTGTTCTTGCTGTTCTTGTTGTTCTTACCCTTGGAGACTTGTCGATGAGCTGCTAGGGTTCTTGGCTGTGAAAAGGTTTTATACCTTGCCTCTCTTCACTCCCTTGGTCGACAACACTGTCTGGTCACTTGGTGACTCTCCCCTGGTCAAGGTGTGCTGTTGGGCATGCAATAGTCCTTATGAGCTGCATGTATGCTCTGGTTGGGACTTGTGTTGCTGCTGTTGGATCAGCTCGGCTGATTCCTGATCATATCCTCTCCATTTACATTTATTTGCTAACCTACCAAGTGGTTTTACCACTTGGCCTAATTTTGGCTTATTGGTTTCTGTCTTTGATTGCAGGGATACATTTGATGATCAAGAGAATCTGGATCAAGTGTTGATCAAGCAATCTTTGAAGATAGATTTGTCTAATTTAGTTATTCACATATCTTGTAATTTTCATTTTCTATTTTCCAATTATTCCATTTCTGTATTGTGTTGTAATATTTATAATCCAATTGAAATATTGTAAATGACAATGTACATTGTGTGGTAATCAATAAAGCTCAAGGTTTTCTCTAATGGGTTTACTTATAATTTCTATTATTTCAAATTTCTTATTTATTCAATTGTTTATTGAATTATCCAAATTTGGATTATAATATTCTTGTTTAATGTTTGAATTTTTAAATAAATTCAAACACAGCATGTTACAATTCAATCATACAACTTAAGTTGAAATGATATATGTTCCCCTCTCTTCTCGAAAACCCTAATTAAGTTAATTGAGGTCCAATTTTATCGCACTCTCGAAACCCTAACCCTATATGGTGTCGAGAGAGAAACTTGTCCCCCTTCGATGCAGTTTTTCTTTAAAAGCGCGAAATTTCCCCAGAATTTACGATGCAATGCACATCCCCTTCTAAATTCTACCCCTCGATCGTCTCTAAACCTGGGACATTACATCCCTAAACCCTAAACCCTAAACCCTAACCCTAAACCCTAGCTAACCCTAAACCCTAAACCCTAATTAAACCCTATATATAGGCCAACGACACTTAATTGCGCATCAAGCAGGCCAGGGGGTGCCTCGCGGTCCTCTAATTAAATTAAATGTGCCATGCATTAACCATAAACCATATATATATATATAACTAACCCTAGCTAATCAAACCCTACTTAATTAAAACATATAACCCCAAACTATACTAACTATAACCCGATCTAATAAAAACATGCTCTATATATAGCAGCTAGCTAGCAAACCGTAGATTAACACCAATTAATATATATGGCCTATATCGATCATGTTGAATAACATCTCCCTGAGATTCATTAATTAATTATATAGTTATTGATGATAAATTAATTAACTTGAATTTTGACAAGTTCTCTCGAATGAAAACACATTTGATTAAGTTGCCTCATAATATATATATAATTAGTGTGCATGCATGGCCTACCATGCATTCGTGCATATATTTTAATATATATTTGAACATATTCTTGGGGATATATTTCAATCTCTCTCTCTCGATCTATATATCGTTGGTGGCCAAAACACACACTTATATACGCATGCACTTTATGTGCAAAAAGGCGCGGGTGCCTCTAATAATGTGTGTGCGCACTCGATCAATGATCCCTAAACCTTAAACCCTAAAACCCTAAAACCCTAATCCCCTAATCTCTAAACCCTAAACACCCTAAACACTAAACCCTAAACCCTAGACCCTAACCCTAACCCTAACCCTAAACCCTAGCTAACCCTAAACCCTAAACCCTAATTGAACCCTATATATAGGCCAACGACACTTAATTGCGCATCAAGCAGGCGGCCAACTAATTAGCGCTGATAAACTAATTAACTTGAATTTTGACAAGTTCTTGAATGAAAACACGTACATTTGATTAAGTTGCCTCACAATATATATAATTAGTGTGCATGCATGGCCTACCATGCATTCATGCATATATTTTAATATATATTTTTACATATTCTTGGGGATTTCAATCTCTCTCTCGATCTATATATCGTTGGTGGCCAAAAACACACACATATATACGCATGCACTTTATGCGCAAAGGCGCGGGTGCCTCTAATAATGTGTGCGCACACTCGATCGATGATCCATAAACCTTAAACCCTAAAACCCTAATCCCTAATCCCTAAACCCTAAACACCCTAAACACTACACCCTAGACCCCAAACCCTAACCCTAACCCATACTTAAAACACATAACCCCTAGACCCTAAACACTAAACCCTAAACCCTAACCCCTAGCTAACCCTAACCCTAACAACCCTAACCCTAATGACCCTAGACCGTAACCCTAAACCCTAACGCTAACCCCTAAACCCTAACCCTAAACCCTATAAACCCTAAACCCTAGCTAGCTATATAGGCTGCAAATGACACTTAATTGCACATCACGCATGCCAGGGGGCCTCGCGGTCCTCTAAATTAAGTGTGACATTAACCCTAACTAAACCATATATATATAACTAACCCGTCCTAGCTAATCAAACCCTGGCTACTTAATTAAAACACATAACCCCAAACTATACTAGCTATAACCCGATCTAATAAAAACCCGCTCTATATATATAGCTAGCTAGCAAACCCTAGATTAACCCCAATTAATATATATGGCCTATATCAATCATGTATGATCGAACATCCCTGAGATTCATTAATTAATTATATAATTAGCGCTGATAAATTAATTAACTTGAATATTGACAAGTTCTCGAATGAAAACACACACTTTTATTAAGTTGCCTCACAATATATATATCTAAAATAGTCTTATATACTTCATACTACATGTACATACTCTCCGGTATGATAGATACCCTATAGACTATGAGAAATACGCGTGGGTGTAACTACACCCGGGTGTAGTATGAATATGTCCTATATATATATCCATGAACATTCTTGGCGATTTCAATAATCTCTCTCTATCTCTCTCTTTATCGATTGGTGGCCAGCAACGACACACATTATGCTTGCACTTTATGCGCAAAGGCGGGTGCCTCTAATAGTGCATGTCTGTGCACACTCGATCGATCTAGCTAGAGTTTTGATTAATTGTGTAGCACACTAATAAAAAAGTTGTATTTTAATTCACAACAAGTTATAATTAACCCTAACACATAAACCCTCTAAATAAACCATAAAACCCTATATAGCTAGCTAAAGGCCAACGACGACCCTTAATTGCGCATCAAGCAGGCCAGGGGTCCTCGCGGTCCTCTAAATATATGTGCCATTAACCCTAAACCCTAAACCATATATATAAAACTAACCTTAGCTAATCAAACCCTCGTTAAAACACATAACCCCAAGCTAATAACCCGATCTAATAAAACCCTGCTCTATATTAGCTAGTAAACCCTAGATTAACCCCAATTAATATATATGGCCTATATCGATCATATATATTGACATTATTGGGATTCATTAATTATATAATTAGTACTGATAATTAAATTAATTAACTTGAATTTTGACAAGGTCTGAAATGAAAACACACTTCAATTAATTTGCCTCACAATATATATATATATATAATTAATATGCATGCATGGCCTAACCATGCATGCATATATATATGTGTTTAATTTGGGGATTTCAATTGATCTCTCGTCGCTCTCTCTCTCTCTCTCTCTCTCTCTCTCTCTCTCGTTGGTGGCCAACAACACACACGTGCACTTTGTGCGCAAAGGCATGTGCCTCTAATAATGTGTGCGTAGTCGATCGATCTAGTTTGATTAATCATAGCACACAAATAAAGAAGTCGTATTTGAATCCACACAACCCTAATCTAAAACACATAACCCCTAACATGGCCTAATTAATTAACCCATTCTCTCTAGCTAATTAGTGGAAATTGCACAAAATCAAAAGGGGTCCCTCACTAATTATATATATCTAGATTGTGATAAACTTTTGCCCCATATTTGGTGGATGGATGCATCTTGGCATGTAAAACAATTAATGTTTGCAAATGGGGTTGTCAAAATTTATGTACAAATGATTTCTTTCCATCTAGAGTGCATAAAATGAGAGTTTTAATGCAGAAAGTACAAATAAAACAGCTCAGCATGCCTCCACACCCCAATTTTCACACGAAGTAGAGCATATTTAAAGGATAATTCCAGAGTTTTACGATTTTTCAAGCAACTTTGCTAATTTCTCCCCACTCACATGACTTTATGTCAATTTAACGAAAATAGGGCGAATTTAAACTACATGAGTGGGATAGTTTGAATTGTGTACGCGGCAAATGGAACCTCCTATTCCTCAACCCTGTGCACGGCAAATTACACACGCAACTCCATTAAACACCACCTACCGACCGTAATTATCACCCCGGCAGCCGGGACGCATGACCCCCCACCCACCCCTACACAACTTATCCCCGTCCGTGCGAAGAGCTTCCCCTCCCCGTCCCGTCCGTGCGAATAAAAAGCTTCCCCTCCCCGTCGTTCTTCTCGAGACGCGCCGGCAGTCAAGTTTATCCACGGTAGGGCTGCTATCTCTAGCTCAATCATGCATCAGGCAAGACGGCCTAACGATTTATATTTGCTTGATGCTGCTAAAAAAATCGTCAGTATGCTCAAACTAATTGGCACTTTATAGTTTTCCGCTCGATTTGTCCTCGATCAATTTGTTCATTTGCGTGGGCATATAGAGTCAGTTCTGCACTCGATCCGTTAATTTGCTAAAATGCCATGGAAGAGTTTTGTACACGATATGTTTGCTAAAATGTCGATGGGCATTTTTTGTTTTGTACTCATCATGATTGCTGAAATGCATAATCATGTAGTATAGTTTTGTACTCGATGGATATACATTTCCTACTTCGCCTTAAATTAATCACCAACCACTGTATCTCATAATTAAACAGATGGAGAGAACTTGGATACTACATGGACACTTATGTTCCCCTTCATATATAAATGGTGTTCAACCCTTTATGGGGTTTATTAGAGCTCATGAAGGTCACAACCTGGACGTGTATTGCCCGCGTTGCACATGTATGAATGGTGAGAAGAGGCCTCACCATGTAGTGGAAGATCATTTACACATTTTTGGGATGGACCGCACATATGTTAGGTGGGTTTATCATGGCGAACCATATAATGATCCTTCAGCGAGAGAAACAGATCTTGCTCACACTGTATGTGTGTTGGCATATGTAGTTAATTATTTATATTGATGCTGCCGCTGTTTCGATCAATAGTTTGCATTGTTGTGCAAGGTTCTGTACTCAAATTTAACTTGTTGCAGATGGATGGACGGGAAGGAGAGAAAAAGCGCTTGCTTCAGGAAACAGGTTTCAGCTCGGGGACATGTGTTGTGCCAGATGAGAAGGTAAATATGTAAAACGGCATTTGTTCAGGTTGCATCCCTTAGATGTTTGTCTAATCGGTTGATGTACAAATTGCAGAAGCATAGAGTTGAAGAGTTCTCTCAGTTTGATGGGAGATTTGAAGATGAATCTCAGTTTGATGCACCTGTGGATGGTACTGATGACGAGCCTTTCATAGACGAAGGTCCTGCACCTGAGATTATCTAGCCTACAGAAGGAGGCCGTGGACCGAGTACACAACTTTGCGTTGAAGTGGATCCACGCCCGGAGATCATCAGGGGCATCCGGGTAGTCTCAAGACCACCCAGCCCTGATGCACCTGTGGATGGTACTGATGACGAGCCTTTCATAGACGAAGGTCCTGCACCTGAGATTATCCAGCCTATAGAAGGAGGCCGTGGACCGAGTACACAGCTTTGCGTTGAAGTGAATGCACGCCCGGAGATCATCAGGGTCGTCCTGGTAGTCTCAGGACCACCCAGCCTTGATGCAAAATGTTGAGCTACTTTATGATTCATACTCTTATGTTCTAGTGCTGTAGTATGTACTATCTATGTTATGATTTGTACGCCTTTTGCGCTAGAACTATAATTAAGCATTCAACGGATGATCGCGTTGCAAAATTTAACACCCACACAATCAGTTCATCGTATGAGTAGTAGAACAATTACTTCTACATCGAGTCCTGCCAGCGCATTAATTGGTAGCATGAAACACTTTCAGGTACTCCCCTCTGATTCATATTAATTGACTCAATTTTGTCTAGCTATGGATGTATCTAGATGCATTTGTTAACTAGACTAACAAACTTGAGTCAGTTAATATGAATCGGTGTAAACCGCCCAAGTCCTCGAGCAGCTAGTTTATTGACTCTGGACTCCAAGCCTCTCGTGGCAAGCCATCGACGAAGCTTTGACCAGATCTTGGCCCGCAATTTGTTTTTGCGAATAGCAAAGCGTTGACCAGTTCCTCTCGGGGTACAACACGCCGGTGAGCTTGCACGGTTGCCATGAGCACTTTCCGGCGGTACTTCCTCTGCAGCGCCCTCAAGTCGCTGCTGCGAGACAGCACGCAGTGCCTCGAGGTGGACGGAACTCGGGATCTCAGGGCGGGGGGTTCGCCTCGTCCAGGAACGATCTCCAGCGGGTTAACAAGGACATGCATGGTGGCCAGGGGATTTGGGGGTTTTTCTTGTTTGAGCTTGGTATTTGGGGTTTTTTCGGATAGGGGAGGAGGAACCGAGGAAGAGGAAGGAACAGCCCGCGTGCTTGGCGCGTGGCGGTGTGCTTGAATTTCGAATTTTTGTGAAATGTTTCATTTCCCCGCTACAATTCGAGGGTTTTCTTGACGCGCCAATGCGTCCCGCCGGGCAGCTTCAAGTGAATTTGGGGTGCCACACTATGGGGCCCAGTTTCAGTGAGACATGTAATGACTAGTCACATCAGTAAGTTCACTGTGTAATAAAATATGTTACCCCTCCCCTTTATGTAGCCCCCTTCTCTCCCGATCGAGTGCCAACTGCCGACGGATGCAAGCCGCTGGCTCGGTCCCCTCCTTTCGCCTCCACCCTCCAGGCATCCAGCTTGGAGGGGAAAGTTGCATCTAGACCAAGCGGATTAGTAGTACTAGTAATGTTCTTTCCTTTCTCGAGATCGGTCTTTTTTCCTCACCTCGATATCTTGCGCATCTCTTTCCTATTCTGGGCGATGGGGTGTCTTTCTGTTCACCCTCGCGCTGAGAGTGATTGATGGGGGTGGGGGCCGGGGGCTACCTTTGCTTGGATTTATGTGTTCTTCCTTTATTTGTCGACATTTGCAACCTTTGTAGTTTCTGCTGATCCTCACTGTATCTTTTGTCAGCTTGTACAGGAAAGGAAAGACCTCGGTGGTGGTGGGACTGTCCGTGGTGGTGGGGGGCAATGGAGCGTAAGGCCACCACACATGTGGGCAGTTGGCTGAGCCTGAGATGCGTCCCTAGCCCCGCAAAGCAGGTACTCCGTTTGCTAATCCACTTTCTGCATCCTCAATCTGTTCCTGTTCTGGAAGATGCTTAAAGTAGCACATGTCTTCATCTGTTTATGCGTAAAGCCTCTGTGACACCATGCTCTATATTCTCTGTATCAGGTTGGTACCTCCAGGTTCCGTGCTGAGGCTATGGGGAACGAGAATAGCGCCCTGATACGTCTCCGACGTATCGATAATTTCTTATGTTCCATGCCACATTATTGATGATATCTACATGTTTTATGCACACTTTATGTCATATTCGTGCATTTTCTGGAACTAACCTATTAACAAGATGCCGAAGTGCCAGTTGTTGTTTTCTGCTGTTTTTGGTTTCAGAAATCCTAGTAAGGAAATATTCTCGGAATTGGACGAAATCAACGCCCAGGGTCCTATTTTGCCACGAAGTTTCCAGAAGACCGAAGAGTCAACGAAGTGGGGCCACGAGGTGGCCAAACCATAGGGCGGCGCGGCCCAAGCCCTGGCCGCGCCGACCTATGGTGTGGGCCCCTCGTGACGCCCCTTGACCTGCCCTTCCGCCTACAAATAGCCTTCGTCGCGAAACCCCCGCATCGAGAGCCACGATACGGAAAACCTTCCAGAGACGCCGCCGCCGCCAATCCCATCTCGGGGGATTCAGGAGATCGCCTCCGGCACCCTGCCGGAGAGGGGAATCATCTCCCGGAGGACTCTACGCTGCCATGGTCGCCTCCGGAGTGATGTGTGAGTAGTCTACCCCTGGACTATGGGTCCATAGCAGTAGCTAGATGGTTGTCTTCTCCCCATTGTGCTTAATTGTCGGGTCTTGTGAGCTGCCGAACATGATCAAGATCATCTATCTGTAATTCTATATGTTGTGTTTGTTGGGATCCGATGAATAGAGAATACTATGTTATGTTGATTATCAATTTATATCTATGTGTTGTTTATGATATTGCATGCTCTCCGTTATTAGTAGATGCTCTGGCCAAGTTGATGCTAGTAACTCCAAGAGGGAGTATTTATGCTCGATAGTGGGTTCATGTCTCTGTGAATCTGGGGGAGTGAGAGAAACCTCTAAGATTATGGATGTGCTGTTGCCACTAGGGATAAAACATTGATGCTATTTCCAATGATGTAGTTATTGATTACATTACGCGCAATACTTAATGCAATTGTCTGTTGTTAGCAACTTAATACTGGAGGGGGTTCAGATGATAACCTGAAGGTGGACTTTTTAGGCCTAGATGCATGCTGGATAGCGGTCTATGTACTTTGTCATAATGCCCAATTAAATCTCACTATACTCATCATAATATGTATTTGCATGGTCATTCACTCTCTATTTGTCAATTGCCCAACTGTAATTTGTTCACCCAACATGCTGTTTATCTTATGGGAGAGACACCTCTAGTGAACTGTGGACCCCGGTCCAATTCTCTATACTGAAATACAATCTACTGCAATACTGTTCTACTGTTTTCTGCAAACAATCATCTTCCACACTATACATCTAATCCTTTGTTACAGCAAGCCGGTGAGATTGACAACCTCGCTGTTTCATTGGGGCAAAGTACTTGGTTTGTGTTGTGCAGGTTCCACGTTGGCGCCGGAATCCCTGGTGTTGCGCCGCACTACATCTCGCCGCCATCAACCTTCAACGTGCTTCTTGACTCCTACTGGTTCGATAAACCTTGGTTTCTAACTGAGGGAAACTTACTGCTGTACGCATCACACCTTCCACTTGGGGTTCCCAACGGTCGCGTGCTGTACGCGTGTCAAGCTAAATTTCTGGCGCCGTTGCCGGGGATATCAAGACACGCTGCAAGGGGAGTCTCCACATCGCAATCTCTTTACTTTGTTTTTGTCTTGCTTAGTTTTATTTACTACTTTTTTTGCTGCACTAAATCAAAATACAAAAAAAAATTAGTTGCTAGTTTTACTTTATTTGCTATCTTGTTTGCTATATCAAAAACACAAAAAATTTAGTTACTTGCATTTACTTTATCTAGTTTGCTTTATTTACTACTGCTAAAATGGGTACTCCTGAAAATACTAAGTTGTGTGACTTCACAACCACAAATAATAATGATTTCTTATGCACACCTATTGCTCCACCTGCTACTACAGCAGAATTCTTTGAAATTAAACCTGCTTTACTGAATCTTGTTATGCGAGAGCAATTTTCTGGTGTTAGTTCTGATGATGCTGCTGCCCATCTTAATAATTTTGTTGAACTATGTGAAATGCAAAAATATAAAGATGTAGATGGTGACATTATAAAATTAAAATTGTTCCCTTTCTCATTAAGAGGAAGAGCTAAAGATTGGTTGCTATCTCTGCCTAAGAATAGTATTGATTCATGGACTAAATGCAAGGATGCTTTTATTGGTAGATATTATCCCCCTGGTAAAATTATATCTTTGAGGAGTAGCATAATGAATTTTAAACAATTGGATACTGAGCATGTTGCACAAGCATGGGAAAGAATGAAATCTTTGGTTAAAAATTGCCCAACCCATGGACTGACAACTTGGATGATCATCGAAACCTTTTATGCAGGACTGAATTTTTCTTCGCGGAACCTATTGGATTCAGCTGCTGGAGGTACCTTTATGTCCATCACTCTTGGTGAAGCAACAAAGCTTCTTGATAATATGATGATCAATTACTCTGAATGGCACACGGAAAGAGCTCCACAAGGTAAGAAGGTAAATTCTGTCGAAGAAACCTCTTCCTTGAGTGATAAGATTGATGCTATTATGTCTATGCTTGTGAATGATAGGACACATGTTGATCCTAATAATGTTCCGTTAGCTTCATTGGTTGCACAAGAAGAACATGTTGATGTAAACTTCATTAAAAATAATAATTTCAACAACAATGCTTACCGGAACAATTCTAGTAACAACTATAGGCCATATCCTTATAATAATGGCAACGGCTATGGTAATTCTTATGGGAATTCTTACAACAATAATAGGAACACACCCCCTGGACTTGAAGCCATGCTTAAAGAATTTATTAGTACACAAACTGCTTTTAACAAATCTGTTGAAGAAAAGCTTGGGAAAATTGATATACTTGCTTCTAAAGTCGATAGTCTTACTGCTGATGTTGATCTTTTGAAATCGAAAGTTATGCCTAATGAGAATCATCATAATAAAATTGTTACTACAGCAAATGCCATCCAAGTTAGAATTAATGAGAATATAAGATTGATGGCCGAATTGCGTGCTAGGTGGGAAAGAGAAGAAAATGGAAAAGAAGATAATATAGCTAAAGTTTGGACTATCACCACCACTAATAATGCTAATGCTACACAAGTTTCTGCACCTCCTACTATTACTAATAAAAGAATTGGTGCTAGCAATGTTTCCACTTCTAATGCAAAGCACGAAAAACTGCCTGAAATTGCTGAAACTGCCTGTGATAAAACTGCTGAAATTTTTTCCAACATTGGGGATGATGATCCCATTGATTTAGATTATAATGGTTTGAATTTTG
The DNA here is from genome assembly GCF_019359855.2 of Lolium perenne. Lineage (NCBI taxonomy): Eukaryota > Viridiplantae > Streptophyta > Magnoliopsida > Poales > Poaceae > Lolium > Lolium perenne. Next base: position 183,825,453 of record NC_067246.2, on the reverse strand, counting down.
ATGATTGCCACATCTCTGAAGTTATAAAGTTCTTACAAAAACTTGCTAAAAGTCCTAATGCTAGTGCTATAAACTTGGCTTTCACAAAACATATTACAAATGCTCTCATAAAAGCTAGAGAAGAGAAACTAGAACGCGAAGCTTCTATTCCTAGAAAGCTAGAGGATTTTTGGGAGCCCATCATTAAGATGAAGGTCAAAGACTTTGATTGTAATGCTTTATGTGATCTTGGTGCAAGTATTTCTGTTATGCCTAAGAAAATTTATAATATGCTTGACTTGCCACCATTGAAAAATTGTTATTTGGATGTTAATCTTGCTGATCATTCTACAAAGAAACCTTTGGGGAAAGTTGATAATGTTCGCATTACCTTTAACAATAACCTTGTCCCTGTTGATTTTGTTGTGTTGGATATTGAATGCAATGCATCTTGTCCCATTATATTGGGAAGACCTTTTCTTCGAACTGTTGGTGCTATCATTGATATGAAGGAAGGTAATATTAAATATCAATTTCCTCTCAAGAAAGGTATGGAACACTTCCCTAGAAAAAGAATGAAGTTACCTTTTGATTCTATTATTAGAACAAGTTATGATGTTGATACTTCGTCTCTTGATAATACTTGATATACACTTTCTGCGCCTAGCTGAAAGGCGTTAAAGAAAAGCGCTTATGGGAGACAACCCATGTTTTTACTACAGTACTTTGTTTTTATTTTGTGTCTTGGAAGTTGTTTACTACTGTAGCAACCTCTCCTTATCTTAGTTTAGTGTTTTGTTGTGCCAAGTAAAGTCGTTGATAGTAAAGTTCATACTAGATTTGGATTACTGCGCAGAAACAGATTTCTTTGCTGTCACGAATCTGGGCAAAATTCTCTGTAGGTAACTCAGAAAATTATGCCAAGTTACGTGATTGATCCTCAGATATGTACGCAACTTTCATTCAATTTGAGCATTTTCATTTGAGCAAGTCTGGTGCCTCAATAAAATTCGTGAATACGAACTGTTCTGTTTTTGACAGATTCTGCCTTTTATTTCGCATTGCCTGTTTTGTTATGTTCGATGGATATTTCGATTCCATTGACTTTCAGTAGCTTTGTGCAATGTCCAGAAATGTTAAGAATAATTATTTCACCTCTGAACATGTATATTTTGATTGTGCACTAACCCTCTAATGAGTTGTTCTAAGTTTGGTGTGGAGGAAGTTTTCAAGGATCAAGAGAGGGAGATGATACAACATGATCAAGGAGAGTGAAAGCTCTAAGCTTGGGGATGCCCCGGTGGTTCACCCCCTGCATATATCAAGAAGACTCAAGCGTCTAAGCTTGGGGATGCCCAAGGCATCCCCTTCTTCATCGACAACATTATCAGGTTCCTCCCCTGAAACTATATTTTTATTCCATCACATCTTATGTACTTTGCTTGGAGCATCGGTTTGTTTTCGTTTTTGTTTTGTTTGAATAAAATGGATCCTAGCATTCTTTATGTGGGAGAGAGACACGCTCCGCTGTAGCATATGGAAAAGTATGTCCTTAGGCTTTACTCATAATATTCATGGCGAAGTTTCTTCTTCGTTAAATTGTTATATGGTTGGAATTGGAAAATGATACATGTAGTAATTGCTATAATGTCTTGGATAATGTGATACTTGGCAATTGTTTTGCTCATGTTTAAGCTCTTGCATCATATACTTTGCACCCATTAATGAAGAAATACATAGAGCATGCTAAAAGTTGGTTTGCATATTTGGTCTCTCTAAGGTCTAGATAATTTCTAGTATTGAGTTTGAACAACAAGGAAGACGGTGTAGAGTCTTATAATGTTTTCAATATGTCTTTTATGCGAGTTTTGCTGCACCGCTTCATCCTTGTGTTTGTTTCAAATAGCCTTGCTAGCCTAAACCTTGTATCGAGAGGGAATACTTCTCATGCATCCAAAATACTTGAGCCAACCACTATGCCATTTGTGTCCACCATACCTACCTACTACATGGTATTTCTCCGCCATTCCAAAGTAAATTGCTTGAGTGCTACCTTTAAATTTCCATTCTTCACCTTTACAATATATAGCTCATGGGACAAATAGCCTAAAAACTATTGTGGTATTGAATATGTACTTATGCACTTTATCTCTTATTAAGTTGCTCGTTGTGCGATAACCATGTTCCTGGGGACGCCATCAACTACTCTTTGTTGAATATCATGTGAGTTGCTATGCATGTTCGTCTTGTCTGAAGTAAGGGCGATCTACCACCTTATGGTTAGAGCGTGCATATTGTTAGAGAAGAACATTGGGCCGCTAACTAAAGCCATGATCCATGGTGGAAGTTTCAGTTTTGGACAAATATCCTCAATCTCAAATGAGAAAATTAATTGTTGCTACATGCTTATGCATAAAAGAGGAGTCCATTATCTATTGTCTATGTTGTCCCGGTATGGATGTCTAAGTTGAGAATAATCAATAGCGAGAAATCCAATGCGAGCTTTCTCCTTAGACCTTTGTACAGGCGGCATAGAGGTACCCCTTTGTGACACTTGGTTAAAACATGTGCATTGCGATAATCTCGGTAGTCCAAGCTAATTAGGACAAGGTGCGGGCACTATTAGTATACTATGCATGAGGCTTGCAACTTGTAAGATATAATTTACATGATACATATGCTTTATTACTACCGTTGACAAAATTGTTTCTTGTTTTCAAAATCAAAGCTCTAGCACAAATATAGCAATCGATGCTTTCCTCTTTGAAGGACCATTCTTTTACTTTTATTGTTGAGTCAGTTCACCTATCTCTCTCCATCTCAAGAAGCAAACACTTGTGTGAACTGTGCATTGATTCCTACATATTTGCATATTGCACTTATTATATTACTCTATGTTGACAATATCCATGAGGTATACATGTTATAAGTTGAAAGCAACCGCTGAAACTTCATCTTCCTTTGTGTTGCTTCAATGCCTTTACTTTGAATTATTGCTTTATGAGTTAACTCTTATGCAAGACTTATTGATGCTTGTCTTGAAGTACTATTCATGAAAAGTCTTTGCTATATGATTCATTTGTTTACTCATGTCATATACATTGTTTTGATCGCTGCATTCATTACATATGCTTTACAATAGTATGATCAAGATTATGATGGCATGTCACTCCAGAAATTATCTTTGTTTATCGTTTACCTGCTCGGGACGAGCAGGAACTAAGCTTGGGGATGCTGATACGTCTCCGACGTATCGATAATTTCTTATGTTCCATGCCACATTATTGATGATATCTACATGTTTTATGCACAGTTTATGTCATATTCGTGCATTTTCTGGAACTAACCTATTAACAAGATGCCGAAGTGCCAGTTGCTGTTTTCTGCTGTTTTTGGTTTCAGAAATCCTAGTAAGGAAATATTCTCGGAATTGGACGAAATCAACGCCCAGGGTCCTATTTTGCCACGAAGCTTCCAGAAGACCGAAGAGTCAACGAAGTGGGGCCACGAGGTGGCCAAACCATAGGGCGGCGCGGCCCAAGCCCTGGCCACGCCGACCTATGGTGTGGGCCCCTCGTGACGCCCCTTGACCTGCCCTTCTGCCTACAAATAGCCTTCGTCGCGAAACCCCCAGTACCGAGAGCCACGATACGGAAAACCTTCCAGAGACGCCGCCGCCGCCAATCCCATCTCGGGGGATTCAGGAGATCGCCTCCGGCACCCTGCCGGAGAGGGGAATCATCTCCCGGAGGACTCTACGCCGCCATGGTCGCCTCTGGAGTGATGTGTGAGTAGTCTACCCCTGGACTATGGGTCCATAGCAGTAGCTAGATGGTTGTCTTCTCCCCATTGTGCTTAATTGTCGGGTCTTGTGAGCTGCCGAACATGATCAAGATCATCTATCTGTAATTCTATATGTTGTGTTTGTTGGGATCCGATGAATAGAGAATACTATGTTATGTTGATTATCAATTTATATCTATGTGTTGTTTATGATCTTGCATGCTCTCCGTTATTAGTAGATGCTCTGGCCAAGTTGATGCTAGTAACTCCAAGAGGGAGTATTTATGCTCGATAGTGGGTTCATGTCTCCGTGAATCTGGGGGAGTGAGAGAAACCTCTAAGATTATGGATGTGCTGTTGCCACTAGGGATAAAACATTGATGCTATGTCCAAGGATGTAGTTATTGATTACATTACGCGCAATACTTAATGCAATTGTCTGTTGTTAGCAACTTAATACTGGAGGGGGTTCGGATGATAACCTGAAGGTGGACTTTTTAGGCATAGATGCATGCTGGATAGCGGTCTATGTACTTTGTCGTAATGCCCAATTAAATCTCACTATACTCATCATAATATGTATGTGCATGGTCATGCCCTCTCTATTTGTCAATTGCCCAACTGTAATTTGTTCACCCAACATGCTGTTTATCTTATGGGAGAGACACCTCTAGTGAACTGTGGACCCCGGTCCAATTCTCTATACTGAAATACAATCTCTTTGCAATCTTTGTTCTCAAGTTTTTTCGCAAACAATCATCTTCCACACTATACATCTAATCCTTTGTTACAGCAAGCCGGTGAGATTGACAACCTCGCTGTTTCGTTGGGGCAAAGTACTTGGTTTGTGTTGTGCAGGTTCCACGTTGGCGCCGGAATCCCTGGTGTTGCGCCGCACTACATCTCGCCGCCATCAACCTTCAACGTGCTTCTTGACTCCTACTGGTTCGATAAACCTTGGTTTCTAACTGAGGGAAACTTACTGCTGTACGCATCACACCTTCCACTTGGGGTTCCCAACGGTCGCGTGCTGTACGCGTGTCACGCCCCACCTGCTGCAGGAGCATGGCCCGATCTGCAGCACAAGAAGCGAAATGCCACTGCCGAGCTAGGCAGGGACCGCCCAGGGGTAATTTTTTAACCAACTTACCATGATGTAGTCTGAATCTGATACTCCCTCAGATCCAAATTAATTGACTCAACTATCTGTACATACAGATGTATCTAGATGTGTTTTAGCTCTAGATACTACTACCTCCATCCCAAAGCTTACGGCTAATATTATTTTTAGAAAGTCAAACTATACCATGTTTGACTAAGCTTTTACGAAAAATCATTAACATGCAAAATACAAAATTTATATCATTAAATAGATAATGAAATATATTTTCCTATGGTATCTACAAAATATTATATTTGTTGATAGAATGTTCTAAAATTTTGGTCAAACTTTACTTGTTTTGATTTCTCAAAAATAAATAAGCCTTAAGCTTTGGGATGGAGGTAGTACATTCATATGTAGACAAAGCTGAGTCAACTAGTTTTTTTGTCTATCCATAGCTAGTGTTCATGGTGCAAAAGGCTAAGAGCATCCACTATATGCATCAGTCTATCTCATACAGTAATTCAATATCACTGCTGAGGTCTGCCTTTTGTTTTGCTATTCATATGCAGACTGAAACTTTAGGGCCTTTACTCAAAAGGAAGATCAAAACTGCGGCTGATCAGGCTGCCAGTATGTTGATGCCGCCCCCATCTTCTAATTGCCTCTACAAGAACAAGGCCACGCGCCAGCTGGGTGGTGATCTTTTAATGAATATGGTATATTTTCTTAATCCGCAAAACATGCCTTGATTTTTGTCTGTTTATTGTCGTTTTTTTCTAATGCTTGCCAAAAGTTTACAACAACAACAACCAAGCCTTTCAGTCCCAAACAAGTTGGGGTAGGCTAGAGTTGAAACCCATAAGATCTCGAAGCCAAAAGTTTAGAAACACCAAATTCGTTTGGTTACAATCATCATACAATAATGTTCATCTACTCTCCAGTTCCCCTAACCCAACAAAAAATGATGTTAATTACGATTTTTAGATTAAAAGAGCACCAATAGGCGCTGTTAATTATGACTTTGAGATTAAAATGTCATTTGCAATTGTTAATTACAATTTTGAGACAAATTATTAGTTTAACCTTGATCTCTTCTGCTCTCCATTTTTCCCAACCGAACAAAAATGTAACCATTCCATTCCTCTGAAATGGAACCATTCCATTCCATTCCATTCCATCGCTGTTTCAGAACCGAACACACCCTTGCATTGTTGTGAACTGTTGTCCATACATAGCCATACCCTTCCACTTACATCCAACACTATATGCATCAGTCTGTCTCCGATTCATTCAATATCACCGCTGAGATCTGTTCCCATTCTTATGGAGGCTGAAACTGTTGCGCCTTTACTCAAGTGGATGCAAAATGAGGCTGATGAGGCTGCTGTGAGGACGATGGTGCCGACACTATCTTCCGAAAACCTCTACAAGCACGAGGCCTTGGGCCAGCTGGGTGGTGACCTTTTAATGAATCTGGTATATTTTCTTAATCCATATACATGATTTTATTATTAACTGTTTAATTACTATTGGCTTTGTCTAATGCTTACCAAAAGTTCAGAAACACTGCGTTTGCTTACAATCACCATACACTAATTTTTCACTTTTCAGTCTGTCTCATCCAATATATAAACTATTGAGTTCCGTTGGCTTCTTTTGTAATCATTTGCAATGTTGTCAACTGTTGTCTATGCACAACCCTATTCTTCCACTTACATCCCGAACTATTTGCATCAATCTATCTCATAGATTTATTAAATATCAATGATGAGTTCTATTGCTATTCATATGCAGGATGAAACTTCTGTGCCTCTACTCAAATGGAAAAAAAGTGATCCTGATGAGGCTGCTGTGAGGACGATGGTGCCGACACCATCTTCTGAAAAACTCCTCAAGCACAAGGCCACGGGCCAGCTGGGTGGTAACTTTTTCAGTAAGCAGGTATATTTTATTAATCCTCATACAAGATTTGATTTTTGTCTGTTTATTGCCGGCTTTATCTAATGCTTACCAATAGTTCAGAAACACACACAACCCTATTCTTCCACTTACATTCAACACTATATGCATCAGTATCTCATAGATTCATTTTATATATCATTGCTGATGTCTGTTGCTCTTCAATTTTCATATGCAGACTGAAACTGCTAAGCCTTCATTGGTCAAAAGGATTGCAACTTCTGCTGATGAGGCATCTGCAGAGGCTGCCACCAAGTTACTGCCAGCCCCACCTTCTGGATGCTTATATAAGCTCAAGTCCAAGGACCAGCCAAGCCGTAACCATCCAAGGGTTCGGGTATATTTTCTTAAGCCACATATACATGCCATGATTTATGTCTGATATTATCACCAACTCTGTCTAATGCTTTTTGGAATTCGGAAACACCAAATTAGCATACTTATATTCATCATACACTAAATTTTCACTGATCAGTTTGTAACATAGTGTTATGCACTCGCTTGTCAACATTTGCATTGCTCTGAACTATGCACTTTACACAACCTAATTCTTCCACTTACATTTAGCGCTACGCACCAGTAGTACCTCCCATGTTTCCTTCACCATCCCGATGTCGAGCTTGCGGGAATATGGCGGGCCCATGTACATACCCCGCATATAACACCTCCTATGGCTCTATCTACCTTTCTAATAACTCCTTCACAGAGTTACATGTATGTATTCTCAGTGGTTTAGCATGAATTGGCATATAGTAAAGTCTTGTTTTTAGTCTTCCTGCTTCTTACATTAGTATCAATTTTCACATGCAGACTGTACCTTGTGAACTTTGTCCAATGATTAACCAGATGTGTCCGCATGAAGGGTATTTCACTATGCATGGCAATGGCAAATTGATGAACACCTTCACGGTTTATGAGGTGCATGTCTACAAGACGCAGACCATCACATATTTGTATGGACATGATTGGAGAAAGTTTGCTTTTGACTACGGTCTGAAGAAGGGCGACGAGCTGAGGATTAGAAACTCAAACGGGCAGATATACGTAACTGCTTACAGAGTTGGAGACACTTCCAAATATATAATATGTAACTTTTTTTGTACTCATATCCTTTGATTACTGCATTCTGAGCAGTTGTTCTAAATCATTCCCTCTGTTCTAGCTTGCTGGGTTTAACATGATCAAAGCTGCAGAACCCCTGATGGAATAGGAGCGAATGTCACAAAGGGCACCCATGCCAGCCCCGACACCGGCTTCCCACTCTCCTGCATCAGCACCGGTTCTTGTACCAGCTCCGTTTACTGCATCTACCCAGCAGGCCCCTACATCAGCATTGGTTCCTGTAGAGGCCCCATATAGTACACCTGCTCAGCAGGCTCCTGCATCAGCACTGGTTCCTCTAGCTGCACCGTTTACTGCACCTGCCCATCAGTCTCCTGCATCAGCACCGGTTCCTCTAGAGGCACCGTTTACTGCACCTGCCCAGCAGTCTCCTTCATCAGCACCAGCTTGTGTACCAGCCCAGGCTCCTGCACCTGCCCCAGCCAGATCACCGAGGTCTCAGCTCATTGCTGTGGCCACCCGTGTGGTGACCAGGACACATCTGAAGGCTATGTTCGTGAGTATATGACAGCATAACTGCTCTTATATTGATGTCTTCTCTGCTCAAAGTCTCACATGGTTTAGTGCATTGGTGCCATTGACTAATTTTTGGTGGTATCTCTTGCTTTGAATCAGAAATTGCCTAAAAGTATCTCCAGGGATCTCAATGCTGGCCGAAGGGGCAAGATATCCCTCGTCATGGAGAGTGAAGGTCTCACCATGGAGGGACGGTACTCCGTCAGTCCCACAGATGGCCGCTTGGCTGTTACTTCTAGGTGGAAAAAGTTCATTGACGGTGCCAAACTTCGCATTGGATCAAAGTTGAAGATCAAGATCTTTCGATGCCGCTGTGACATGCTGGTCATAAAGTTCGCGGTTGTCTAGTTCTGTTGTCCCATGAGCCCTTAGAAAATGCATTTGTAGTTATACTTATATAAGGTTATCTTATCTGAACTGCTAATTAATTGTATGGGTTGTAAAACTCTGGCAAGCTTTTGCTCTTAGCAAGTATGTATGTATGATCAGCTATTATGATAACTAATGTTTGCGTTCATCTTAATTTGCATTTCCGTTTTAGAAAAAAACTTAATTTCTATTTTGGCTGACCTGTTAGAGAACTATCAGATTGAACCCACAACATGATTCAAATAGATTCATTACACCGAGCCATATGTCTTGACCTTGCTATACACTACTTCCATTAATCAGTGCAAGAAGGCTTACCTGAGCTGCCTGAACCACGGCAGATTCGAATCCACCTTAGCTATCTAGAAATACAACCTTTGCAGAAAGAGGATTTGCAGTACGGGGAGGCTGACATTGGGGACCCATGAGCCGGCCGCGTCATCAACGTTTTAAAGGCGGCAGGAGATCGAAAGAAAAAATAAGCCAAAAAATAGTTGGTAAACAAAATCCAAGAAAAGAAACATTTACCTTTCTGAGAGGATGACATGCGGGACCCATGAGGCAGCAGCATCCTCAACTATTCCAAGGCGACAGGGGATCAAAAGAAAAAAGGAAATAGCCAGAAATTAATTAGGGTCAAAAATAAATCCATCAAAGGAAACTTTTATTGTTCATAGAGGATGACATGTGGGACCGACCTGCTAGCTGCGTCGTCATCGTTTCAAAGGGGACAGGGGATCAAAAGAAAAAGGAAAATAGCCAGAAATTAGGGGTAAAAAATAAATCCAACAAAGGAAACTTTTATTGTTCATAGAGGATGACATGCGGGACCCATGAGCCAGCAACTTCCTCAACGTTTCAAAGTCGGCATGAGATCGAAAGAAAAAGGCAAGTGACCAAATATCAGGAGCCAAAAATAATCCAAGAAAAGAAACTTTATTGTACATAGAGGATGACATGCGGGTCCCATTTTGCTGCAGCGGTCTCAACGTTTCCAAGGTGGCACATGACCAAAAGAAAAATGAAGTAGCCAGAAATCAGGGGGTGAAAAAAATCCAAGAAAAGAAATATTTCAATTGGGCTGCATCTGGACATCTGGGCCTTCGAACTATCCTGCTGGGCCTTTTGACTCGTACAATTTCAGCCCACTCCAAAATAGGAAAGTTCGGATTTTTCTAAAAAAACAGGAAATTCCTTTGCTTCGCAAAAACAAAAAACAAGGAGATTCAACATATAAGTTTGTTTATGTAAAAATAAAGATTTAATTTATCCATTTGCAATAGCTCAGAGTGAAATACACTGTTTATTGTCTGCAAAATAATCAAGATATCACATGTTTCTTGTACGGGGAGGCTGACATCGGGGACCCATGAGCCAGCAGCGTCGTCAACGTTTTAAAGGCGGCAGGGGATGGAAAGAAAAAATAAACAAAAAATCTGTTGGTAAAAAATCCAAGAAAAGAAACATTTTCGTTCTGAGAGGATGACATGCGGGACCCATGAGGCAGCAGCATCCTCAGTGTTTATTGTTCATAGAGGCTGACATGTGGGACCCGTGAGCCAGCAGCGTCCTCAACGTTTTAAAGGCGGCATGAGATCGAAAGAAAAATAAGCCAAAAATCATTTGGTAAACAAAATCCATGAAAAGAAACATTTACCGTTCTGAGAGGATGACATGCGGGACCCATGAGGCAGCAGCATCCTCAATGATTCCAAGGCGGCAGGGGATCAAAAGAAAAAAGGAAATTTCCAGAAATTAATTAGGGGTTCAAAATAAATCCATCAAAGGAAACTTTTATTGTTCATAGAGGATGACATGTGGGACCGAGCTGCCAACAGCATCCTCATCGTTTCAAAGGGGGCAGGAGATCAAAAGAAAAAGGGAAATAGCCAGAAATTAGGTGTCAAAAATAACTCCAAGAAAGGAAACTTTTATTGTTCGTAGAGGATGACATGTGGGACCCATGAGCTAGCAGCTTACTCAATGTTTCAAAGGCGGTATGAGATCGAAAGAAAAAGGCAAGTGACAAAATATCAGGAGCCAAAGATAATAAAAGAAAAGAAACTTTATTGTACATAGAGGATGACATGCGGGTCCCATTTAGCAGCAGCCATCTCAACGTTTCAAATGCGGCTTGAGATCAAAAGAAAAAGAAAGTTGATTGTACATAGAGGATGACATGCGGGTCCCATGAGTCAGCAGCTTACTCAACGTTTCCAAGGCGGCAGGGGATCAAAAGAAAAATAAAATAGCCAAAAATCAGAGGGTGGAAAAAAATCCAAGAAAATAAACTTTTATAGCACATAGAGGATGACATGCGGGTCCCATGAGCCAGCAGGTTCCTCAACGTTTCAAAGGTGGCATGAGATCGAAATAAAAAGGCAAGTGACCAAATATCAGGAGCCAAAAATAATTCAAGAAAAGAAACTTGATTGTACATAGAGGATGACATGTGGGTCCCATTTAGCAGCAGCGGTATCACCGTTTGTGAGGCGGCATGAGATCGAAAGAAAAAGTCAAGTGACCAAATATCATGTGCCAAAAAGAATCCAAGAAAAAAAAGTTTTATAGTACATAGAGGATGACATGCGGGTCCCATTTAGCAGCAGCGGTATCACCGTTTGAGAGGCGGCACGAGATCGAAAGAAAAAGGCAACTGACCAAATATCACGTGCCAAAAAGAATCCAAGAAAATAAAGTTTTATAGTACATAGAGGATGACATGCGGGTCCCATTTAGCAGCAGCGGTATCACCGTTTGAGAGGCGGCAAGGGATCGAAAGAAAAAGGCAAGTGAACAAATATCAGGTGCCAAAAAAATCCAAGAAAAGAAAGTTTTATAGTACATAGAGGATGACATGCGGGTCCCATTTAGCAGCAACGGTATCACCATTTGAGAGGCGGCACAGGATCGAAAGAAAAAGGCAAGTGACCAAATATCAGGTGCCAAAAAAAACCCAAGAAAAGAAAGTTTTATAGTACATAGAGGATGACATGCGGGTCCCATTTAGCACCAGCGGTATCACCGTTTGAGAGGCGGCACGGGACCGAAAGAAAAAGGCAAGTGACCAAATATGAGGTGCCAAAAAAAACTCCAAGAAAAGAAAGTTGATTGCACATTGACAAGGGATTAACTTATCAATGCCTACAGATTGTAGACTAGGGTTTTAGTCGGAAGTAGAGGGCAAGTAGATCTCGAAGGTTTCAGCCGAAAAGTACTCGACGATTATGAAAACTAGGGTTGCGTGAAACAATGAATCGATCCTCTCTTTGTCCCTCGACTCCCCCTTATATAGGAAGCGGAGCCGAGGGATTCGTAATACACAAGTTACAGAGTCCGGGAGGGTTTCTAACCCGTCCCGTAAAGTTACAAGTATGTATTTCCTAATACAACTCTAGCTTTCCTTAGTACTATCTTGGGCTTCCAAACTTCATATTCATCGAGTCGTGGGCCTTCAATAAACCCCGGGTACCATCTTTGGCAGGCCCATTGGGGATGCCTATGTCAGTAGCCCCCGAGATTTTGCTTGAATCAAAGAATCAGGGAAAATCTCCAACTTTATAATCATTCAATAACTTTTGCCAAGCTTATCACATATCTTTGGATATGCAATTATATATTGTACATGGATAATGGTAGTTGGGGCTAGTTCATCTGACGGATCAGGTACTAGTTAACTGCTCTAGTGGCAATCCGCAAAAACCTACTTCAAGATCACGTCCCTGGACATGATCTCGGGATACCGGTGTTAACTCGACAGGTGCCGCTTAAGGTCTTACCATCTGTCGAGTCCCAGTCATATTTTATCGGGTACCTAACGCGTCCGTTAGGATTTTTCTTCGTATCTGTTGATATGGAAAAAAGTAGCAAACCAACATCAGAGACGGCGCCACGCCGCTCAGAACGGATCTGGGGTCTTACCTTGGCAAAGTTTTGCGGCATTCAGAGATTATTCGCAACTTTGGCGCTCTGAGAATATATTGTCGAGTGCTTTTTCGGCTGTTGGAATAGCACATTTTATTGAGTCAACGGATGACTTATCTTGCCTTCCCGATGGGAGTATATGTAGAGTTATTTGTATAACTCGAAATATGCTCACTTCTTTTTATAATTTCATCGGGCACGCGAACAGCGTTCCCGATGGGAGTAGCCCCCGAGGCTACAGCCAAGGACTTGTGCTTGGTTGTAGGCTCAACACTTTAACGCCTTATGTCGCTATATTGTCATTCTTTCTCGAACTTTTCATATCTATCGGGTGCGCGACCAACGCTCCCGATGGGAGTAGCCCCCGAGGCTATGAACAAATGCTTGCTTTTGATCATAGGCTCTCACCATTTCTTTTTTGTCATACTCGAGGTTTTCTTTTTTCAAAAGTAGCCCCCGAGCATTTGATCAAAAACTTGTATTTGATCAAAGGCTCTCGAAATAATCAATAGTCTTTTTCTGCTGCTAACTTCATTAATCTTCACAGGCGAGATTTTCGCTTAGCAAGGTGACATCACTACTGACGATAGCCACGATCACTGTATCGGGAAGACGCGAGCCCTGCTCTTTCTCTGTCTTGCGGGCCCAAAACCCTCATTGTTTCGACATGTCGTGCAAGTGGGGGACACACGTCCTCCGCTTTTCCTGGCGCACGCACTGTAGCGCCTATTCCTTTCCTTCTTAGTGAAAATACACTTTTAAAACCTTATCCACGTGTACAACATCCATCTCACAATTATTCCATCCAATGGTGCGTCGATTCGCCAATTCTCTATTTAAGGTCTTCTTCTTCCTCCGTTCACCCTTTCGCTCGCGCCGCACCTCTGCTCTCCTCTGCAAAATCCCCCATTGCGCCCAAAAACTTCCTTAGCTCAGCCATACTCGCACTTCACGCCTACGCCATTGTTGATGCCACCATGCGCACGACTCACCAGGCACAGCACTCCTGAGTCAAAGATGGCGGCGGAAGATCTGGAGTGGGAGAATCCAAGATCTACAACCAAGACCTGAACCTGATGAAGAAGCTCGGGTTCATGAAGAAGAAGGACGCGCTGCGATTCCCTAGCGAGGAAAGCTATCCATCGCCTCCTATCGAGTATCGGGTCAGTTTTGTTAACCACCTTATTCATGGCCTCTCTACCCCCATTCATGATTTCCTCCGCGGTCTTCTCTTCGTTTACGGGTTGCAGCTGCGTCAGCTGACTCCCAATTCCATCCTCCATGTCTCGATTTTCATTACCCTTTGCGAGTGCTTCCTCGGGGTCCATCCTAACTGGGCTCTGTGGAAGCGCATCTTCTGCCTCCGCCGTAATGGCTCCCACAACATCGCCTACAACATAGGCAGTGTTGTTATTTGCGTTCGCCCTGACGTAGAGTATTTTGACGTCAAATTCCCCGACTCCGTCCAAGGGTGGCGCAAAAGATGGCTCTATGTGCACGAAGAAAGCTCTGACTCGGTGGAGTACAACATAGCTCCTTTCGATGGAGGTGCCAAGATTCTTCGCTGCCGATCCTGGGACGCTGAAGCCACCGAAGAAGAAAAAACGGCGGCAGAGGCACTGATGTCCCGTATCCATGAGCTTCAAAACACCCGTGGCAAGGAATTGTCGGGTATCCAGATCACAGCGTACTTCCTTAGGATTAGAGTGCAGCCTTTACAAGCTCGCAAAAATCCCCTTTGGATGTATGCTGGCGAAGAAGACATCGACATGCTCTCCAAAGACCTTTCTGTAAAGGACTTGGAGAAGCTTATCGAAGAATTTCATCGCTCAACAAGAAAGATGATATTCCAACCTCTTGCCGCGTGGAGCCATATAGTGGCACCAACGCCCTCCCCGAGGTAATTTTTTCGACTATCCTCTCTACTTTTTTGTCCTCTCGACTGTTTTGTCCTCTCGATTTTTTTGAATATTTTTTGACTACTATTTTGCTGACATCCCTTGCATAATTCTTGTCGACATTCCTTGTCTTTGTAGAATCATCCAGTTCTAGCTTCTCTTCCTCCTCTTCCTGAAGGTGGAGAAGTTGAAGAACGGACTGTTGTCACCGACGACAACCAGGGTACTTCTCGCCCTGAGAGTGAAGTCGCGGGTTCTCCAAAATCCGCGGCCTCCTCTGAAAAAGAAGTTGAATCCGAGGCTACCGCATCGACACACTCCCTCCCCTCTGCTGTTTCTCCAAGGAACAAGAGAAAAAGGGACGAAGTTGCCGATTCTGGCACCTCCAAATCCGGTGCACCTCCTGCCGAAGAAGTTGTTCCTACTAAAGAAAGGATAACTTTCAACCCTTACAAAGATGCCCTTGTTAGCTCGTAAGTTCTTGTTGCTCTTTGTTGTTTGCTCTCGATATTTTGTCTATGTTGTTTCTTATATTGTCGACTATTTATTGTAGCGGCGATGAGGATGAAAATCCACCTATTGACGCGACTGCTCGAACGAGTACGTCTCGTACTTTAGTTGTCTCTGAAGCTCAACCTGATGGGATGAAACCTCGCCTCCTCAGCAAGACATCGAGCACCCAACTCCAATTGCGAGCCCCCGTGCCTCTTCACCAAAGAGAGCTAGGGTCGAGCCAGCCAAGGAGCCTACCCTGCTAATTGGTGGTTCCACGACTCCTTCGATGGATGATGTAAGTTTTCCCCTCTTCTTTTATGTTCCGAATATTTCAATGCTTTTGACTCTCCTTTGTTTTTTGCTGCTCCTTTGCTTGTTGCTGTCGAACTTTCGAGTCCTATATTGATTTCTCTTTCTCAGATTTTCTTTTCAGCCTTTGATGAAGGAGCTTGAAGGTACTATTTTTGCTGCTTCTTCTGGTGAATAAACTCTCCATCATTTTTTGTCATGACATTTGTTACTGTCAAATGTTTTTGCCAGCCAATCTTGCGGAAGCTAACAAACGTGCTGATGCTCTTGCTCTTAAATAGGAGCAAAGCGAAAAAGCTCGCAAGAAAGCTGAATCAAATGCCACCGTTGTTGAAGGTCTTCGAAAAAGACTTCACGACGCGGAAACTTCTTTAAGTGAAAACATAGCTCAGCAATCTGCTCGTGAAGATGAAATCTTGACTCGCTTGGAGTCGCAGAGTCGACGTTTTGTTAGTAAGTACTCAGATCATTGCTATTTCTTCGGGTCATCACATTCTTCTCGGCGCGCTTTTTTTTGACAAGCTTCCTTTTGCTAATTTAGGGAAAACACAGCAAGATTATGATCTAGAAAATCCTGAAGGTGATCGCCTTCTCGATGCGCTTTACCTCCTTGAGATTCATGGAGATGAAGCACGCCAAGGACTTGCTGACGCTAGAGCAGGTCTGTCGCGGCTTTTTCCCTACTTCTTCGTGAAGAAAGAAGAACCCGAGACTTTTACTGCTCTCGCCAAGTGCTTCAATTCTAAAGAAGATCTTGGGCTTGGTCTTCGACAAGAAGGCTTGAAGATTCGTGTTGAAGGCACCATCGCCTTGGTTGCTGACAGCCAACAAGATATTGACTGGGCGACAGTTGGCGGTGTGAAGGAGATGGAGACGAAGAAGTGGCAGTCTTTAATTAAGGCTGCCAAGCCAAACTCGAAGAAAATCCTTGCCTTCCTTGGATGGAAGCCAACTCCAGTTCCTAGTTCATCGAAGCTGGAGGTCAAGTAGACCACCTTTTCTCTTCTTTTGTTTTGTTTTTCTTTTGATGTTGTCGCCATAATAGCTTTTGCGACACTGCCCCACTAGTTCAGTAGGAACCCTCCTTTGTAATAGCCATGTAAATATCTGATCTTATTAATGAAAAAGCTATGTTGCCGAGTTATTGATATCGAAGTATTTTTCTCCAGTTGATTTTTGACAACTATACTGTGGTGCCTTCCTCGGCTGCTTTGCCTGCTGCGTCTTGCTCGAAAAGGTCCTCCGCTGGCGAGTTTATTGGAGGTTCTTCGAGTGCTGCACAGAATGAAGACTTGGACGAGCTCCATCAACAACTGCAGTCGATGAAAAAACAAGCTCTCGTGATAATGTAACAGTCTCGAAGATCATCTGAAAATGAAAAACTTGCTGTTCAGCAAGCTCAAGAAGCCATAGCGTTGAAGGAGACTGCGGTTGCTGAGGCTGCTTCCCGAGAAAATTATATGCTTCAACTGATGAACGACTCTAGCTTGGATATGACGGGTACGCTCCGCAAACGTGGTCATACTGTATTTTTTTCTTACTGTCTTTTATTCCTCGCTGATGCTTCGGCTGAAACAGGTTCTTTTTTGAATACTGTTGCCGAAGATCAGCGTGTTGAAGCCCGAACCAATGTGCTTCTCAAACTTGCTTGATAGCATGGTTCCAATTTCTGGGTTACTCCTGAGCGTACTCGCCAAATAGTCAGATTTCAAGATCGCGCGAGTCAGGTCCGCGATTTGCTCGACTTCTGCACAAGAACATTGTCTCTAGTTTATAGTACCATGTTTCCATGCAACAAAATACCAGAAACTCTTCCTGCTCTGATGGAGAAATTCCGAGATGCCCCTCGTATTCATGAATTTGTGCGAGCTCAACTATCTGCTGGGGCAAGATTTGCCATGATTATGATACAGATCTGCTACCCGAAGTTAGATCTGACTCAAATTGTCACCAAGTGTCTGGCCAAGCAAGCAAAGCGAAAGAGGAACATCGACAAAATCAACGACACTGTAACCCCTATAGCAGAAGAGATGATGGACGAACTTCTTTGGATGGATGTTGAATTCTTTGTGAAGGGTAGCTATGCTGAACATAGAACTGGTGCTGCAAACAACGACAGTATAAACATAGATGATATACTAGGTAACAACTGAATTTTACTAAATTGCGGGAGTTCATATATATTTTTCCTTGTCGAATTTTTCTTGATGATAAGGTTATGTGTATTGTAAAATATAATCTATATTGCAAAGCCCCCGAGCCTTTGGCTGGTGCTCGAGCTATTTTTATGCCACGATGAATTTACTATTTTGCGAAAGTTCATATATATTTTGTTACCACGGGTTATGAGCCCCCGAGCCTGTCGACGAAAAAAGATGTATATCACCAATATCTTTTACTATATTGCAGCACCGCGAGCCCGCCTCATTAAAAACCTTTCAGCCCCACTCGGTGCCCTGAAAGGAAAAGAGTGCGTCTGAAAACTCGCGGGCATTTCAGTACATTGTATGTTTATAAGGAGGACTATATTTCGACTTCAAGCGTAAAAACGCCTGAGCTGCACCACGTTCCAAGGATTTGGCTCGGCAACCCCTGTCTTCTTGTCCTTTATCCTGTATGCTCCTCCTTCGATTACTTCTGTGATGATGTAAGGGCCAAGCCAAGGTGGCTCGAGTTTTTCATGG
Organism: Lolium perenne; assembly: GCF_019359855.2. NCBI lineage: Eukaryota > Viridiplantae > Streptophyta > Magnoliopsida > Poales > Poaceae > Lolium > Lolium perenne. The sequence goes on along the minus strand of NC_067246.2, from coordinate 183,807,310 downwards.
CTTTTTTGTCTGAGCCGAAGAACCAGGTCGCCTACCTGAAAGGATCTTGGTCGCAAACATCGACTGTGGTAGTTTTTCAGATCTTGCTGGTACTTAGTGACCCATGAGAACACTTCGTCTCGAGCTTCGTCAAGTGCATCGACACCATCTTCCAATGCTTTTCTTGAAGCTTCTTCGTCATATTCCGTGACTCTTGGAGAATCATGCTCTATTTCTATCGGCAGTACTGCCTCAGCTCCATGGACCAGGAAAAACGGAGTTTCCTGTGTCGCTGTATTTGGTGTTGTTCGAATACTCCATAACACACTGGGCAACTCCTCTGGCCAAGTATGTCACGCTTTTTCCAATGGTGCTAACAGACGCTTCTTGATACCATTGCAGATGATACCATTGGCTTTCTCGACTTGACCATTGGTTTGCGGGTGCGCAACTGATGCAAAGTGTAGTTTGATGCCTACCTCTGCACAATATGCCTTGAATTCCTTGGATGTGAAATTACTGCCGTTGTCCGTGACGATGCTGTGAGGTACTCCAAACCGAAAGACGATACTTTTCACGAACTTGATGCAGACGCTCCATCTGGTGAATTTATCGGCTTTGCTTCTATCCACTTGGTGAATTTGTCGACAACGAAGAGGATGTACTCGTATCCTCCTGGCGAGGCTTTGTGTAATTTTCCCACCATATCGAGACCCCACTGAGCAAAGGGCCAAGACAGCGGTATTGGCATCAATTCTGCTGCCGGAGAGTGAGGTTTTGCGGCAAATCTCTGGCACGCGTCGCAAGTACGAACTATTTCTTTCGCATCCTCGATTGCTGTCAACCAATAAAATCCTGCTCTGAAAACCTTGGCCGCTATAGCTCGGCTGCTTGCATGATGACCACATATTCCTTCGTGTACGTCCTTCAGAATTAGCCTTCCTTCTTCGGGTGTGACGCACCTTTGTAACACTCCCGAAATACTTCGTTTGTATAACTCCCCTTTGACCACAGTAAAGGCTTTAGAACGTCTGATAACTCGCCTTGCTTCAACTGGATCATCGGGTATTTCTTTTCTTAGGATGTATGATATGTATGCTTGCATCCATGGAATTTGTACCATCATTACTAGGTCCGGTTCCTCTTCTTCGTCCAGTGCTTCTTTTGTAGCCCCCGAGGGTTTCTCATCCTTCTCCTTCTTCTTTGGTTTCTTCGGCTTTGTAGATCTCTCGGCTATTTCCTCCCAGAACACGCCTGGTGGAATCGCGAGACACTGTGACCCAATGTTTGCAAGGACATCGGCTTCATCATTGCTCAGCCTGCTGATGTGATTTACCTCACATCCATCAAACAGCTTCTCTAGCTCGTTATACACTTCCTTGTATGCTATCATACTATCACATTGATTCATGACTTGCTGAGCCACCAATTGTGAGTCGCCGAAGATTCTTAATCGTGTTGCACCACAAGCCTTCGCCATCTTCATCCCGTGTATGAGAGCTTCGTATTCTGCCTCATTATTAGATGCGTTTGGAAACGTCATCCGTAAGACATACTTTAATTTGTCGCCTTCAGGTGTTATTAGTATCACGCCTACTCCAGCTCCCTCTAATCTCTTGGACCCGTCGAAGTTCATAGTCCAGGTTCTCGATAAATCCGGGGGTCCCGTATTTTGTAGCTCCATCCACTCTGCGATGAAGTCTGGTAGAATTTGTGACTTTATTTCTTTTCTTTTTTCGTACGTGATGTCCCGAGGGGAAAGCTCTATTCCCCACAGGGAGACACGACCCGTAGCCTCATTGACCACTATTATCGGATGCGCCGAAAAATAGTGCCGCAATTTTCTTGCGGTTGTAAACACTCCATATGCTAGCTTTTGGTACTGTGGATATCGCTGTTTTGAGGGAGATAAAACTTCACTGATGAAGTATACTGGCATCTGTACTCCATGGAGTTTTCCTTCTTCCTCTCTTTCGACTACGAGTGCTGTGCTGACCACCTGAGGCGTGGCTGCAATGTATAGCAGGAGGGGTTCCTTCTCCTTAGGCGCCACCAGGATTGGTGGTGTCGAGATTGCGCGTTTGAGATCCTCGAAAGCTCTGTCTGCCTCTTCGTTCCATTGAAACTTCTCTCCTTGCTTGATCAAAGCATAGAACGGCAACGCCTTTTCTCCCAGCCTGGCGACGAATCTGCTTAAAGCTGCGACTCGCCCAGTTAATTGTTGTATTTCTTTCAACTTTGTTGGCTTCCTCATTGTTACAGTAGCTTGAATTTTCTCTGGATTGGCTTCGATCCCTCTTGCTAAAACTAGGAACCCGAGAAGTTCTCCCGCAGGAACGCCAAAGGAGCACTTTGTCGGGTTCAGCTTGAGGCAAAACTTGTCGAGGTTGTCGAAAGTTTCCTTTAAGTCCTCGATCAATGTTGATCCCTTTTTTTGTTGTTATGACGACATCGTCGATGTACACTTGTACATTTTTTCCAATCTGTGTTGCAAGACACTTCTGCATCATCCGCTGATATGTTGCTCCCGCATTTTTCAGACCAAAAGGCATTGTTTTGTAGCAAAACACGCCATAAGGTGTTATGAACGTTGTCTTGACCTCATCCTCTTCTTTTAATCTGATCTGGTTATAACCAGAATATGCGTCCAGGAAGGAAAGACGTTCACATCCTGCCGTGGAGTCGATGATTTGATCGATCCTTGGGAGGGGAAAGTGATCCTTTGGACAGTGTTTATTGAGACATGTAAAGTCGACACACATGCGAAGGACTTTCGTGTTTTTCTTCGGGACCAGCACTGGGTTAGCTACCCACGTGGCCTCTGTATGTAGCTCTTTGATAAAACCAGCTTCTCTGAGTCGATCAATCTCTAACAGCATGGGTTCGCGGTTTGGTCCGAAAAACACCGCAAATGTTGTTTAATTGGTCTCGCTATTGGATCCAAGTTTAGGTGGTGCTCGGCAAGTTCCCTGGGTACTCCTGGCATGTCAGCTGGACACCATGCGAAGATTTTCTAGCGCTCACGGAGGAACTCGACGAGCGCGCTTTCCTATGCGAGGTCCATGTCTGTTGCAATGGACGTCATTTTCTTTGGATCTGTCGGGTGAATCTGCACCTCCTTAGAATCCTTGGTAGTGTTAAAGGTTGGCTCCCTGAGTGGCCTTCCTACATCTGGCAACACATCATAATCAGTTGTTAGCCTTGACGCCATATATTCTGCTTGCATCCCGAAAGTTTCTGACACTCGATGAAAATCCTTGTCGCATTTATCAGCTAGCGCAAAACTACCTTTGACTGTAATTGGTCCCTTAGGTCCAGGTAACCTCCACAACAGGTACGTATAGTGTGGTACTGCCATAAACCTGGCATACGCTGGTCATCCCAACAAGGCGTGATATTGCGACGGGAAATCCACAACTTCGAACTCCAGCCTTTCTATTCTGTAGTTTTCTCGGGTTTCAAACTGAACATCGAGATTGATCTTCCCCAGCGGATAACTTGGCTTTTCTGGCGTGATGCCATGGAAACGTGTGTCCGTAGGTTTTAGGTTTGCCAGGGATATGTTCATCTTCCTTAGTGTATCTGCATACATAAGGTTTAGACTGCTGCCTCCATCTAAGAATACTCGAGATACGTCGAATCCTGCGATCACCGCTGGTAAGATAAGTGCTGACTGCCCTGGTCGAGGAACTTGCTGCGGGTGATCCGCTATTGTGAAGCCAATGTCTTGTCCCGACCAATTTAGGTACTCAATCGTTGGTGGAGGCATCTTCTCTGCCATGAACACTTGACGCGAGATTACTTTCTGAGCCCTGTTAGATGGCCTAGCTTTCTGAATCATCGAGACCGCGCCGTTGGAGTTGGGGTCGATATATGGAGGTGGGTGTGGTGCTGCCGCTATTCTGAGCTGGTGCCGATTTTCGTCCGTAATTGCGGGAGGAGGTGGCAGGTAGATCTCACTCCTAGGCCCCTGGGGATTTCTATTTGTTGCTTGAGTAGTGGCTTGTCCTGCAAACCTCAACATTGCTTGAAAGTTTCGACAGTCCTTCTGCAGATGTCCTGACTGCCTCTTCCCATTATTATCGAGATAGAAATGCATCTGACATGGCCCGTTCATCATATCCTCGGGAGATACATAAGGTCTCTGGAACCTTGGTCCAGTATTTTGCCTGTTATTCCGGGAGTCATCTCTATTGTCGCCTCGCTGCTCGCTACTCCTTTGATATTCATCTCTATTGTTTCCTCCAGTGCTTCCTCGAAAACCAGCCGATATTTGGCCAGGAGCGTCATAACTCAAGAACTGCCGAGGAAATCGTCGTCTGTTTTGAAAATTTCGACTGCGGTCCTCCTCCGGTGACCTATGTCGCTTATTGTAAACATCATCTTCTCCATCTGCCCACCTGTTTGCTATCTCCATTAATGCTGATACTGTCCTCGGGTTGGTTCTCCCCAAGTCTTCAACAAAATCTCCTCGTCGAATTCCTGCCACGAACGCATCTATTGCTCTCTCGTCAGATATGTTCTCTGCCGAGTTTTTAATGATGTTCCACCTCTGGATGTACTTTCTCATTGATTCATCATGCTTTTTTCTGCACGACCTCAACTCTTCTAGTGATGCGGGTTTTTTGCAGGTGGATCGGAAATTCTTGACAAATATATCCTCAAAGCTGTCCCAGCTGTCGATGGAACCTGGAGGAAACTTCTTTATCCAAGATCGTGCGGCTCCACTCAGGTGTACTTGAATGCTCTGCATGGCTGTTGCTCTGGTTCCGCCTATCAACTTCACCGTCTCGAGATAATCAACTAGCCAATCCTCGGGATCTTGCAGGCCATCGATTTTTTTTTGAAATTATCGGGTAGTTTAAACCCTGAAGGAACTCAAGTTTTCCGAACTCTCCTTGTAAAGCACGGTAACCCACACATATCCTCTTCATCTATTTCTGGAGAATGCCCCTGTTCCCTTCTATTTTGTCATGCTCTGTCGACCCGTGCTTGAGTTGCTGTGTCTCTTGCCCCACTTGTTCTTTCGGGACATGGTGCTGCTGCAGTGGGTCGTGGACTATTTTGCCTTGCTGATCCTTCGGGAGGCGAATTTATAAACGCCGTTCCCATGGCTCCAACTCCTGCCATGGCCATATTGTACAATGATTCTCTTGGATCTCCGGGAGGTGGCTTGGATGCGAGGATGAAGGCTTGCGTCGCCATGTACCCAACCTCTGGAGTCTTAGGGATAATGTTCCCCCTCGTGTCTATCGACATAAAGGACATGTCGAGGTTTTGAACTAGATTCTCCCTATCTGCCTCAGGTATATTTTGCAGCCGAGATCTTGCTCTATTTCGAGCTGCTATGTGACTATCTCCTGATGTGCCAGATTGTTGACTCAAGTTTGCTCTTCGCCTGCTTGATGCAGAAGCTGCTTCCTGCCTCCTATCCAACTCGATTTTCTGTTTCTCGAGCTCCCGCCTGGTACGTGCAAGCCTATATTGATACGCTTGTAGCTCCTCAGGTGTCGCTGTTATGGTCATTAGTTCTGTACCATTGATACATCTCCAACGTATCGATAATTTCTTATGTTCCATGCTACTTTATTGATGATACCTACATGTTTTATACATACTTTATGTCATATTTATGCATTTTCCGGAACTAACCTATTAACGAGATGCCGAAGAGCCAGTTGATGTTTTCTGCTGTTTTTGGTTTCAGAAATCCTACTAAGGAAATATTCTCGGAATTGGACGAAATCAACGCCCAGGATCTTATTTTTCCACGAAGCTTCCAGAAGTCCGAAAGGGAAACGAAGTGGGGCGACGAGGCGCCCACACAACAGGGCGGCGCGGACAGGGCTTGGGCCGTGCGGCCCTAGCGTGTGGGGCCCTCGTGGCGCCCCCTGACCTACCCTTCTGCTTACATAAGCCTTCGTCGAGAATAACTCCAGTACCGAGAGCCACGATACGGAAAACCTTCCAGAGACGCCGCCGCTGCCAATCCCATCTCGGGGGATTCAGGAGATCGCCTCCGGCACCCTGCCGGAGAGGGGAATCATCTCCCGGAGGACTCTTCATCGCCATGGTCGCCTCCGGAGTGATGTGTGAGTAGTTCACCCCTGGACTATGGGTCCATAGCTGTAGCTAGATGGTCGTCTTCTCCTCATTGTGCTATCATTGTCGGATCTTGTGAGCTGCCTAACATGATCAAGATCATCTATTTGTAATGCTACATGTTGCGTTTGTTGGGATCCGATGAATATTGAATGCTATGTTATGTTGATTATCAATCTATCATCTATGTGTTGTTTATGATCTTGCATGCTCTCCGTTACTAGTAGAGGCTCTGGCCAAGTCGTTACTTGTAACTCCAAGAGGGAGTATTTATGCTCGATAGTGGGTTCATGCCTCCATTAAATGCAGGACGATGTGAGAAAGTTCTAAGGTTGTGGATGTGCTGTTGCCACTAGGGATAAAACATCAATGCTATGTCTAAGGATGTATTTGTTGATTACATTACGCACCATACTTAATGCAATTGTCTGTTGTTTGCAACTTAATACTGCAGGGGGTTCGGATGATAACCTGAAGGTGGACTTTTTAGGCATAGATGCATGCTGGATAGCGGTCTATGTACTTTGTCGTAATGCCCAATTGAATTTCACACTACTCATCATAACATGTATGTGCATTGTCATGCCATCTTTATTTGTCAATTGCCCAACTGTAATTTGTTCACCCAACATGCTATTTCTTATGGGAGAGACACCACTAGTGAACTGTGGACCCCGGTCCATTCTTTTACATCGAATACAATCTACTGCAATACTCGTTCTACTGTTTTCTGCAAACATCATCATCCACACTATACATCTAACCCTTTGTTACAGCAAGCCGGTGAGATTGACAACCTCACTATTAAGTTGGGGCAAAGTACTTTGGTTGTGTTGTGCAGGTTCCATGTTGGCGCCGGAATCCCTGGTGTTGCGCCGCACTACACTCTGCCGCCATCAACCTTCAACGTGCTTCTTGACTCCTACTGGTTCGATAACCTTGGTTTCTTACTGAGGGAAAAACTTTCCGCTGTACGCATCACACCTTCCTCTTGGGGTTCCCAACGGGCGTGTGCTATATGCGTCATCAAGACTGTTTTTCTGGCGCCGTTTCTGGGGACCTGAAGAAAAGTTACACCACAGAGATCTCTAACTCCCACGTCAACTTTGCGCCAGCAACTGTTTTTCTGGCGCCGTTGCCGGGGAGATCAAGACACGCTGCAAGGGGATTCTTCCACTTCCAATCTCTTTACTTTGTTTTTGTCTTGCTTTATTTTATTTACTTCTTTGTTTGATGCACTATATCAAAACACAAAAAAATTAGTTACTTTCTTTACTTTATTTACTATCTTGTTTGCGTTCTCCATATTAAAAACACAAAAAATTAGTTACTTGCATTTACTTTATCTAGTTTGCTTTATTTACTGCTGCTAAATGGGTACTCCTGAAAATACTAAGTTGTGTGACTTCACAAACACAAATAATAATGATTTCTTATGCACACCTATTGCTCCACCTGCTACTACAACAGAATTCTTTGAAATTAAACCTGCTTTACTGAATCTTGTTATGAGAGAGCAATTTTCTGGTGTTAGTTCTGATGATGCTGCTGCCCATCTTAATAATTTTGTTGAACTATGTGAAATGCAAAAGTAAAAGGATGTAGATGGCGACATTATAAAATTAAAATTGTTTCCTGCTATCTTTGCCTAAGAATAGTATTGATTCATGGACTAAATGCAAGGATGCTTTTATTGGTAGATATTATCCTCCTGCTAAAATTATATCTTTGAGAAGTAGTATAATGAATTTTAAACAATTGGATAATGAGCATGTTGCCCAAGCATGGGAAAGAATGAAAATTTTGGTTAAAAATTGCCCAACCCATGGACTGACTACTTGGATGATCATCCAAACCTTCTATGCGGGATTGAATTTTTCTTCGCGGAACCTATTGGATTCAGCTGCTGGAGGTACTTTTATGTCCATCACTCTAGGCGCCGCAACAAAGCTTCTTGATAATATGACGATTAATTACTCTGAATGGCACACGGAAAGAGCTCCACAAGGTAAGAAGGTAAATTCTATCGAAGAAACCTCTTCCTTGAGTGATAAGATTGATGCTATTATGTCTATGCTTGTGAATGGTAGGACAAATGTTGATCCTAATAATGTTTCGTTAGCTTCATTGGTTTCCCAAGAAGAACATGTTGATGTGAACTTCATTAAAAATAATAATTTCAACAACAATGCTTATCGAAATAATTCTAGTAATAACTATAGGCCATATCCTTATAATAATGGTAACGGGTATGGTAGTTCTTATGGGAATTCTTACAAAAATAATAGGAATACACCCCTGGACTTTAAACCATGCTTAAAGAATTTATTAGTACACAAACTGCTTTTAACAAAACTGTTGAAGAAAAGCTTGGGAAAATTGATATACTTGCTTCTAAAGTTGATAGTCTTGCTGCTGATGTTGATCTTTTGAAATCGAAAGTCATGCCTAATGAAAGTAAAGATATTAAGTCATTTGCTACAGCAAATGCCATCCAAGTTAGAATTAATGAAAATATAAGATTGATGGCCGAATTGCGTGCTCGGTGGGAAAAAGAAGAAAATGCTAAAGAGGATAATATAGCTAAAGTTTGGACTATTACCACCACTAGCAATGCTAATACTTCACATGTTTCTGCACCTCCTACTATCAATGGTAAAATAATTGGTGTTGGCAATGTTTCCACTTCTAATGCAAAGCTTGCAAAATTGCCGGAACCTGCTAAAACTACTGAAACTGCCTGTGATAAAACTGCTGAATTTTTTTCTAATGTTGGGGATAATGATCCCATTGCTTTAGATCATAATGGTTTAGATTTTGATGATTGCCACATCTCTGAAGTTATAAAGTTCTTACAAAAACTTACTAAAAGTCCTAATGCTAGTGCTATAAATTTGGCCTTTACGAAACATATTACAAATGCTCTCATAAAAGCTAGAGAAGAGAAACTAAATCGTGAAACTTCTATTCCTAGGAAGTTAGAGGATGGTTGGGAGCCTATCATTAAGATGAAGGTCAATGATTTTTATTGTAATGCCTTATGTGATCTTGGTGCAAGTATTTCCGTTATGCCTAGGAAAATCTATAATATGCTTGACTTGCCACCATTGAAAAATTGTTATTTGGATGTTAATCTTGCTGATAATTCTACAAAGAAACCTTTGGGGAGGGTTGATAATGTTCGGATTACGGTTAACAATAACCTTTTCCCCGTTGATTTTGTTGTGTTGGATATTGAATGCAATGCATCTTGTCCCATTATATTGGGAAGACCTTTTCATCGAACTGTTGGTACTATTATTGATATGAAGGAAGGTAATATTAAATATCAATTTCCTCTCAAGAAAGGTATGGAACACTTCCCTAGAAAGAGAATGAAGTTACCTTTTGATTCTATCATTAGAACAAATTATGATTTTGATGCTTCATCTCTTGATGTTACTTGATTCACACTTTCTGCGCCTAGCTGAAAGGCGTTAAAGAAAAGCGCTTATGGGAGACAACCCATGATTTTACTTCTGCACTTCGGTTTTATATTTGAGTCTTGGAAGTTGTTACTACTGTAGCAACCTCTCCCTATCTTAATTTTGTTGCATTGTTGTGCCAAGTAAAGTCTTTGATAGTAAGGTTCATACTAGATTTGGATTACTGCGCAGAAACAGATTTCTTGCTGTCACGAATTTGAGCAGTAGTCTCTCTAGGTAACTCATAAAAATCTGCCAATTTACGTGAGTAATCCTCAGATATGTACGCAACTTTCATTTAATTTTAGCATTTTCATTTGAGCAAGTCTGGTTCACCTAAAAAATTCGTCTTTACGAACTGTTCTGTTTTGACAGATTCTGCCTTTTATTTCGCATTGCCTGTTTTGCTATGTTTGATGGATTTCTTTATTCCATTAACTTTCAGTAGCTTTGTGCAATGTCCAGAAGTGTTAAGAATGATAATGTCACCTCTGAACATGTGAATTTTGATTATGCACTAACCCTCTAATGAGTTGTTTTGAGTTTGGTGTGGAGGAAGTTTTCAAGGATCAAGAGAGGAGGATGATACAATATGATCAAGGAGAGTGAAAGCTCTAAGCTTGGGGATGCCCCCGGTGGTTCATCCCTGCATATTTCAAGAAGACTCAAGCATCTAATCTTGGGGATGCCCAAGGCATCCCCTTCTTCATCGACAACATTATCAGGTTCCTCTAGTGAAACTATATTTTTATTCCATCACATCTTATGTGCTTTACTTGGAGCGTCTGTATGTTCTTGTTTTTATTTTGTTTGAATAAAGTTGGATCCTAGCATTCATTGTGTGGGAGAGAGACACGCTCCGCTATTTCATATGGACAAATATGTCCTTAGCTTTACTCATAATGTTCATGGCGAATGTTAAAACTGCTTCGTTAATTGTTATATGGTTGGAAACGGGAAATGCTACATGTGGTAATTGGTAGAATGTCTTATATAATTTGATACTTGGCAATTGTTGTGCTCATAAGGATCATGTTTAAGCTTTTGCATCATATACTTTGCACCTATTAGTGAAGAAATACATAGAGCTTGCTAAAATTTGGTTTGCATGATTGGTCTCTCTAAGGTCTAGATATTTTCTAGTAAGGGTTTGAACAACAAGGAAGACAGTGTAGAGTCTTATAATGCTTGCAATATGTTTTTATATGAGTTTTTCTGTACCGGTTCATACTTGTGTTTGCTTCAAATAACCTTGCTAGCCTAAGCCTTGTATTGAGAGGGAATACTTCTCGTGCATCCAAATCCTTGAGCCAATAACTATGCCATTTGCGTCCACCATACCTACCTACTACATGGTATTTCTCTGCCATTCCAAAGTTAATTGCTTGAGTGCTACCTTTAAATTTCTATCCTTTGTCTTTCCAATATATAGCTCATGGGACAAATAGCCTAAAAACTATTGTGGTATTGAATATGTACTTATGTATCTTATTTCTTATTAAGTTGCTTGTTGAGCGATAACCATGTTCCTGGGGACGCCATCAACTATCCTTTGTTGAATATAATGTGAGTTGCTATGCATGTTTGTCTTGTCTGAAGTAAGGGTGATTTATCATGAGTTGAATGGTTTGAGTATGCATATTGTTAGAGAAGAACATTGGGCCGCTAACTAAAGCCATGATCCATGGTGGAAGTTTTAGTTTTGGACAACAATCCTCAATCTCTTATGAGAATATTATTTGTTGTTGAATGCTTATGCATTAAAGAGGAGTCCATTATCTGTTGTCTATGTTGTCCCGGTATGGATGTCTAAGTTGAGAATAATCAAAAGCGAGAAATCCAATGCGAACTTTCTCCTTAGACCTTTGTACAGGCGGCATAGAGGTACCCCTTTGTGATACTTGGTTAAAACATATGTATTGCGATGATAATCCATGTAAATCCAAGCTAATTAGGACAAGGTGCGGGCACTATTGGTATACTATGCATGAGGCTTGCAACTTGTAGGATATCTTATACATAATACATATGCTTTATTACTACTGATGCGTGTGGTTGACACGTCCGTTGGGAACCCCAAGAGGAAGGTGTGATGCGCACAGCGGCAAGTTTCCCTCAGTAAGAAACCAAGGTTTAATCGAACCAGTAGGAGTCAAGAAGCACGTTGAAGGTTGATGGAGGCGGGATGTAGTGCGGCGCAACACCAGAGATTCCGGCGCCAACGTGGAACCTGCACAACACAACCAAAGTACTTTGCCCCAACGAAACAGTGAGGTTGTGAATCTCACCGGCTTGCTGTAACAAAGGATTAACCGTATTGTGTGGAAGATGATTGTTTGCAGAAAACAGTAGAACAAGTATTGCAGTAGATTGTATTTCAGTATAGAGAATTGGACCGGGGTCCACAGTTCACTAGAGGTGTCTCTCCCATAAGATAAACAGCATGTTGGGTGAACAAATTACAGTTGGGCAATTGACAAATAAAGAGGGCATGACCATGCACATACATATTATGATGAGTATAGTGAGATTTAATTGGGCATTACGACAAAGTACATAGACCGCCATCCAGCATGCATCTATGCCTAAAAAGTCCACCTTCAAGTTATCATCCGAACCCCCTCCAGTATTAAGTTGCTAACAACAGACAATTGCATTAAGTATTGCGCGTAATGTAACTAGTAACTACATCCTTGAACATAGCACTAATGTTTTATCCCTAGTGGCAACAGCACATCCACAACCTTAGAACTTTCACATCCTTGTCCCGAGATATCAATGGAGGCATGAACCCACTATCGAGCATAAATACTCCCTCTTGGAGTTACAAGCATCTACTTGGCCAGAGCATCTACTAGTAACGGAGAGCATGCAAGATCATAAACAACACATAGACATAACTTTGATAATCAACATAACAAGTATTCTCTATTCATCGGATCCCAACAAACGCAACATATAGAATTACAGATAGATGATCTTGATCATGTTAGGCAGCTCACAAGATCCGACAATGAAGCACAATGGGGAGAAGACAACCATCTAGCTACTGCTATGGACCCATAGTCCAGGGGTAGACTACTCACACATCACTCCGGAGGCGACCATGGCGGCGTAGAGTCCTCCGGGAGATAATTCCCCTCTCCGGCAGGGTGCCGGAGGCGATCTCCTGGATCCCCCAAGATGGGATCGGCGGCGGCGGCGTCTCTGGAAGGTTTTCCGTATCGTGGCTCTCGGTACTGGGGGTTTCGCAACGGAGGCTTTAAGTAGGCGGAAGGGCAGGTCAGGAGGCGGCACGAGGGCCCCATACCACAGGGCCGCGCGGCCAAGGGGGGGGGGGGGGGCGCGCCGCCCTATGGTTTGGGCACCTCGTGGCCCCACTTCGTCTCCTCTTCGGACTTCTGGAAGCTTCATGGCAAAATAGGCCCCTGGGCGTTGATTTCGTCCAATTCCGAGAATATTTCGTTACTAGGATTTCTGAAACCAAAAACAGCAGAAAACAAAGAATCGGCACTTCGGCATCTTGTTAATAGGTTAGTTCCAGAAAATGCACGAATATGACATAAAGTGTGCATAAAACATGTAGATAACATCAATAATGTGGCATGGAACATAAGAAATTATCGATACGTCGGAGACGTATCAGCATCCCCAAGCTTAGTTCTGCTCGTCCCGAGCAGGTAAAACGATAACACAGATAATTTCTGGAGTGACATGCCATCATAACCTTGATCATACTATTTGTAAAGCATATGTAGTGAATGCAGCGATCAAAACAATGTATATGACATGAGTAAACAAGTGAATCATATAGCAAAGACTTTTCATGAATAGCACTTCAAGACAAGCATCAATAAGTCTTGCATAAGAGTTAACTCATAAAGCAATAAATCAAAGTAAAGGCATTGAAGCAACACAAAGGAAGATTAAGTTTCAGCGGTTGCTTTCAACTTGTAACATGTATATCTCATGGATAATTGTCAATGCAAAGCAATATAACAAATGCAATATGCAAATATGTAGGAATCAATGCACAGTTCACACAAGTGTTTGCTTCTTGAGATGGAGAGAAATAGGTGAACTGACTCAACATTGAAAGTAAAAGAATGGTCCTCCATAGAGGAAAAGCATCGATTGCTATATTTGTGCTAGAGCTTTGATTTTGGAAACATGAAACAATTTTGTCAACGGTAGTAATAAAGCATATGTATCATGTAAATTATATCTTACAAGTTGCAAGCCTCATGCATAGTATACTAATAGTGCCCGCACCTTGTCCTAATTAGCTTGGACTACCGGATCATCGCAATGCACATGTTTTAACCAAGTGTCACAAAGGGGTACCTCTATGCCGCATGTACAAAGGTCTAAGGAGAAAGCTCGCATTGGATTTCTCGCTATTGATTATTCTCAACTTAGACATCCATACCGGGACAACATAGACAACAGATAATGGACTCCTCTTTTATGCATAAGCATGTAACAACAATTAATAATTTTCTCATATGAGATTGAGGATATATGTCCAAAACTGAAACTTCCACCATGGATCATGGCTTTAGTTAGCGGCCCAATGTTCTTCTCTAACAATATGCATGCTTAACCATAAGGTGGTAGATCGCTCTTACTTCAGACAAGACGAACATGCATAGCAACTCACATGAAATTCAACAAAGAGTAGTTGATGGCGTCCCCAGTGAACATGGTTATCGCACAACAAGCAACTTAATAAGAGATAAAGTGCATAATTACATATTCAATACCACAATAGTTTTTAAGATATTTGTCCCATGAGCTATATATTGCAAAGGTGAATGATGGAATTTTAAAGGTAGCACTCAAGCAATTTACTTTGGAATGGCGGAAAATACCATGTAGTAGGTAGGTATGGTGGACACAAATTGCATAGTGGTTGGCTCAAGTATTTTGGATGCATGAGAAGTATTCCCTCTCGATACAAGGTTTAGGCTAGCAAAGGCTTATTTGAAACAAACACAAGGATGAACCGGTGCAGCAAAACTCACATAAAAGACATATTGAAAACATTATAAGACTCTACACCGTCTTCCTTGTTGTTCAAACTCAATACTAGAAATTATCTAGACCTTAGAGAAACCAAATATGCAAACCAAATTTTAGCATGCTCTATGTATTTCTTCATTAATGGGTGCAAAGCATATGATGCAAGAGCGTAAACATGAGCACAACAATTGCCAAGTATCACATTGCCCAAGACATTAATAGCAATTACTACATGTATCATTTTCCAATTCCAACCATATAACAATTTAACGAAGAAGAAACTTCGCCATGAATACTATGAGTAGAAACTAAGGACATACTTGTCCATATGCTACAGCGGAGCGTGTCTCTCTCCCATAAAGTGAATGCTAGGATCCATTTTATTCAAACAAAAAACAAAAACAAACCGACGCTCCAAGAAAAGCACATAAGATGTGATGGAATAAAAATATAGTTTCAGGGGAGGAACCTGATAATGTTGTCGATGAAGAAGGGGATGCCTTGGGCATCCCCAAGCTTAGACGCTTGAGTCTTCTTAGAATATGCAGGGGTGAACCACCGGGGCATCCCCAAGCTTAGAGCTTTCACTCTCCTTGATCATGTTGTATCATCTTCCTCTCTTGATCCTTGAAAACTTCCTCCACACCAAACTTAGAACAACTCATTAGAGGGTTAGCGACAATAAAAATTAACATATTCAGAGGTGACACAATCATTCTTAACACTTCTGGACATTGCATAAAGCTACTGGACATTAATGGATCAAAGAAATTCATCCAACATAGCAAAAGAGGCAATGCGAAATAAAAGGCAGAATCTGTCAAAACAGAACAGTTCGTATTGACGAATTTTATCGAGGCACCAGACTTGCTCAAATGAAAATGCTCAAATTGAATGAAAGTTGCATACATATCTGGGGATTACTCACGTAAATTGGCATAATTTTCTGAGTTACCTACAGGGAAAACAGCCCAGATTCGTGACAGCAAAGAAATCTGTTTCTGCACAGTAATCCAAATCTAGTATGAACTTTTCTATCAACGACTTTACTTGGCACAATAAAACACTAAACTAAGATAAGGAGAGGTTGCTACAGTAGTAAACAACTTCCAAGACACAAAATAAAAACAAAGTACTGTAGGTAAAAACATGGGTTGTCTCCCATAAGCGCTTTTCTTTAACGCCTTTCAGCTAGGCGCAGAAAGTGTGTATCAAGTATTATCAAGAGATGGTGTGTCAACCTTACCTTGGGCTTTACCCTTACCGTTCTTATTGTTTTTCTTTCCCTTCGATTTAGGAAGTATATGATTTCGTCCCGGTGTAGAGGTGAATTTCAGGGTGCCTTCTCCCACATCAATGACTGCTCCCAATAGTTTCAGCAGGGATCTTCCGAGTGTGATTTTTCCTGTCCCTACGCATTCAATAACAAGATAATCAATGGATATTGTTCTTCCAAGAATGGTTGTATGCACACCTGCAGCTATTCCCTTAGGAATTATAACAGAGTTATCAATGAGAGTTATTTCTTCTCCTCCTTCATCGACTCCCCAAAGTTTCAAAGATTTATAAATGCTCTTAGGCATAAGGAAAAATTCAGACATAATATCACAGTTGGCACGAAGAGTTCGATCACCGATAACAATTTTAACAGTAGGATCCCACAATGAAAGTTTAGAGTTCACTAAAACTTGTTCAAGACGATTACGAACATGGCAATAGTTATCATCCAAGCGAGATGTACTTATCTCGAGATTGTTTAATCTACTATAAATGCTAGTGAGGGCTGAATCAAAGTTATTAGCTAAATCATGTGATGCAACCAACTTCTTTATGGCATTAAAAGCTTGATCCCCATTGCAATGAAGGAAATCTCCTCCCACTAAAGTATCCAAAGCATATCTATAGCGAATCATAAGACCAAAATAAAAATTACTAAGGAGCAAACTTAGAGTCATTTGAGGTTCAGTTTTACGATAAGAACTAAAAATTCTAGACCAAGCATCCTTAAAACTCTCCTCATCCCCTTGTTTAAAAGTGAAGACTAATTCTTCAGGCGAAGAAGTAACAGGTTCAGAGCTAGACATGGTAACAAAAGTAACTAATTTTTTTGTATTTTTAATATAGAGTGCAAGACAGTAAATAAAGCAAACTAGATAAAGTAAATGCAAGTAAATAATTTTTTTGTGTTTTTGATATAGCAAACAAGATAGCAAATAAAGTAAAACTAGCAACTAATTTTTTTGTATTTTGATTTAGTGCAGCAAACAAAGTAGTAAATAAAACTAAGCAAGACAAAAACAAAGTAAAGAGATTGAGAAGTGGAGACTCCCCTTGCAGCGTGTCTTGATCTCCCCGGCAACGGCGCCAGAAATTTGCTTGATGCGTGTGGTTGACACGTCCGTTGGGAACCCCAAGAGGAAGGTGTGATGCGCACAGCGGCAAGTTTCCCTCAGTAAGAAACCAAGGCTTAATCGAACCAGTAGGAGTCAAGAAGCACGTTGAAGGTTGATGGCGGCGGGATGTAGTGCGGTGCAACACCAGAGATTCCGGCGCCAACGTGGAACCTGCACAACACAACCAAAGTACTTTGCCCCAACGAAACAGTGAGGTTGTCAATCTCACCGGCTTGCTGTAACAAAGGATTAACCGTATTGTGTGGAAGATGATTGTTTGCAGAAAACAGTAGAACAAGTATTGCAGTAGATTGTATTTCAGTATAGAGAATTGGACCGGGGTCCACAGTTCACTAGAGGTGTCTCTCCCATAAGATAAACAGCATGTTGGGTGAACAAATTACAGTTGGGCAATTGACAAATAAAGAGGGCATGACCATGCACATACATATTATGATGAGTATAGTGAGATTTAATTGGGCATTACGACAAAGTACATAGACCGCCATCCAACATGCATCTATGCCTAAAAAGTCCACCTTCAGGTTATCATCCGAACCCCCTCCAGTATTAAGTTGCTAACAACAGACAATTGCATTAAGTATTGCGCGTAATGTAACTAGTAACTACATCCTTGAACATAGCACTAATGTTTTATCCCTAGTGGCAAACAAAGACATCCACAACCTTAGAACTTTACATCCGTCCCAGATATCAATGGAGGCATGAACCCACTATCGAGCATAAATACTCCCTCTTGGAGTTACAAACATCTACTTGGCCAGAGCATCTACTAGTAACGGAGAGCATGCAAGATCATAAACAACACATAGACATAACTTTGATAATCAACATAACAAGTATTCTCTATTCATCGGATCCCAACAAATGCAACATATAGAATTACAGATAGATGATCTTGATCATGTTAGGCAGCTCACAAGATCCGACAATGAAGCACAATGGGGAGAAGACAACCATCTAGCTACTGCTATGGACCCATAGTCCAGGGGTAGACTACTCACACATCACTCCGGAGGCGACCATGGTGGCGTAGAGTCCTCCGGGAGATGATTCCCCTCTCCGGCAGGGTGCCGGAGGCGATCTCCTGGATCCCCCGAGATGGGATCGGCGGCGGCGGCGTCTCTGGAAGGTTTTCCGTATCGTGGCTCTCGGTACTGGGGGTTTCGCAACGGAGGCTTTAAGTAGGCGGAAGGGCAGGTCAGGAGGCGGCACGAGGGCCCCACACCACAGGGCCGCGCCGCCCTATGGTTTGGGCACCTCGTGGCCCCACTTCGTCTCCTCTTCGGACTTCTGGAAGCTTCGTGGCAAAATAGGCCCCTGGGCGTTGATTTCGTCCAATTCCGAGAATATTTCGTTACTAGGATTTCTGAAACCAACAACAGCGAAAACTTGACAAGCGGCACTTCAGCATCTTGTTAATAGGTTAGTTCCAGAAAATGCACGAATATGACATAAAGTGTGCATAAAACATGTAGATAACATCAATAATGTGGCATGGAACATAAGAAATTATCGATACGTCGGAGACGTATCAACTACCATTGACAAAATTGTCTCTATGTTTTCAAAATAAAAGCTCTAGCACAAATATAGCAATCAATGCTTCCCTCTGCGAAGGGCCAATCTTCTACTTTTATGTTGAGTCAGTTTACCTACTTCCTTCCATCTTAGAAGCAAACACCTGTGTTAACTGTGCATTGATTCTTACATACTTGCATATTTGCACTTTTTATATTACTTTATGTTGACAACTATCCATGAGATACATATGTTACAAGTTGAAAGCAACCGCTGAAACTTAATCTTCCTTTGTATTGCTTCAATGCCTTTACTATGAATTTATTGCTTTATGAGTTAACTCTTATGCAAGACTTATTGATGCTTGTCTTGAAAGTACTATTCATGAAAAGTCTTTGCTATATGATTCAGTTGTTTAACCATTGTCTTTACCATTGCTTCGAATCGCTGCATTCATTACATGTGCTTTACAATAGTATTGATCAAGATTATGATAGCATGTCACTTCAGAAATTATCTTTGTTATCGTTTACCTACTCGGGACGAGTAGGAACTAAGCTTGGGGATGGTGATACGTCTCCAACGTATCGATAATTTCTTATGTTCCATGCTACTTTATTGATGACACCTACATGTTTTATACATACTTTATGTCATATTTATGCATTTTCTGGCACTAACCTATTAATGAGATGCCGAAGAGCCAGTTGCTGTTTTCTGCTGTTTTTGGTTTCAGAAATCCTAGTAAGGAAATATTCTCGGAATTGGACGAAATCAACGCCCAGGATCTTATTTTTCCACGAAGCTTCCAGAAGTTCGAAAGGGAAACGAAGTGGGGCAACGAGGCACCCACACAACAGGGCGGCGCGGCCAAGGCTTGGGCCGCGTGGCCCTAGCGTGTGGGGCCCTCGTGGCGCCCCCTGACCTACCCTTCCGCCTACATAAGCCTTCGTCGAGAATAACTCCAGTACCGAGAGCCACGATACGGAAAACCTTCCAGAGACGCCGCCGCCGCCAATTCCATCTCGGGGGATTCAGGAGATCGCCTCCGGCACCCTACCGGAGAGGGGAATCATCTCCCGGAGGACTCTTCATCGCCATGGTCACCTCCGGAGTGATGTGTGAGTAGTTCACCCCTGGACTATGGGTCCATAGCAGTAGCTAGATGGTCGTATTCTCCTCATTGTGCTATCATTGTTGGATCTTGTGAGCTGCCTAACATGATCAAGATCATCTATTTGTAATGCTACATGTTGCGTTTGTTGGGATCCGATGAATATTGAATGCTATGTTATGTTGATTATCAATCTATCATCTATGTGTTGTTTATGATCTTGCATGCTCTCCGTTACTAGTAGAGGCTCTGGCCAAGTCGTTACTTGTAACTCCAAGAGGGAGTATTTATGCTCGATAGTGGGTTCATGCCTCCATTAAATCTGGGACAGTGACATAAAGTTCTAAGGTTGTGGATGTGCTGTTGCCACTAGGGATAAAACATCAATGCTATGTCTAAGGATGTATTTGTTGATTACATTACGCACCATACTTAATGCAATTGTCTGTTGTTTCCAACTTAATACTGGAGGGGGTTCGGATGATAACCTGAAGGTGAACTTTTTAGGCATAGATGCATGCTGGATAGCGGTCTACGTACTTTGTCGTAATGCCCAATTGAATTTCACACTACTCATCATAACATGTATGTGCATTGTCATGCCATCTTTATTTGTCAATTGCCCAACTGTAATTTGTTCACCCAACATGCTATTTCTTATGGGAGAGACACCACTAGTGAACTGTGGACCCCGGTCCATTCTTTTACATCGAATACAATCTACTGCAATACTCGTTCTACTGTTTTCTGCAAACATCATCATCCACACTATACATCTCTTCCTTTGTAACAGCAAGCCGGTGAGATTGACAACCTCACTGTTAAGTTGGGGCAAAGTACTTTGGTTGTGTTGTGCAGGTTCCACGTTGGCGCCGGAATCCCTGGTGTTGCGCCGCACTACACTCCACCGCCATCAACCTTCAACGTGCTTCTTGACTCCTACTGGTTCGATAACCTTGGTTTCTTACTGAGGGAAAAACTTGCCGCTGTACGCATCACACCTTCCTCTTATGGTTCCCAACGGGCGTGTTCTTTACGCGTCATCAAGACTGTTTTTCTGGCGCCGTTGTCGGGGACCTAAAGAAAAGTTACACCACAGAGATCTCTAACTCCCACGTCAACTTTGCGCCAGCAACCATCAATAGCTCTTGCGACTCGATCCCATACTGCCTGCGGAAATCGCACCATCTCTCGTGTTCCTAGTCCGATATATTTTGTTCCTAAACCTCGCGTGAGATCTGCAGGATCGACGTATGGATTTCCCGCATCGTCGAAGTTCTCTGATGTCTCCTCCTCTGGGCGACTTGGTTCTCCAATGGCATAGATCTGATGATATTTTGGATTCTGAACTTTGTCGGGTTTTGTGACACCATCATAGAGATTGGTGAAGACCTCTCCAACAATAGTGGATCTATCGATGAAGTTGAAGTTGTCGATGTTGCTCGAGTCATCGCTTATATCGGAGTCCGCAGATGACTCGAAGGACATGTCGCTGAAGATCTTGGCGAGTTTTTCACTTGCCATAGTGCTGATGAAGTGTGGCGACGAAATCTCCTCGTCGCCTGAGTCGATTAACGATGTTGAGCTCGAAAAATCGGGATCGACCGCTGATAATCCCGACGAGATCAGAATTTCGAGACGATACGATCCTTCCTTCTCGACGCGGAAGTGGAACTTTCCGAACGTCATCTCCATGGGCTCCTCTAGATACGCATATGCATCCAAACGGGAGGGCGGGTAAGGAACAAAATCGACTAGACCAGTTTCGATCTGTTTACCTCTGTCCATCGCGTTGCTTGCAGTTGACGAAGTCGACGATCTTGAACGTGCCATCGAGATCAGCTCCTTGACACCTCTAATCCCCTTATATAGGAAGCGGAGCTGAGGGATTCGTAATACACAAGTTACAGAGTCCGGGAGGGTTTCTAACCCGTCCCGTAAAGTTACAAGTATGTATTTCCTAATACAACTCTAGCTTTCCTTAGTACTAACTTGGGCTTCCAAACTTCATATTCATCGAGTCGTGGGCCTTCAATAAACCCCGGGTACCATCTTTGGCAGGCCCATTGTGGATTCCTATGTCACACATAGAGGATGACATGCGGGTCCCATTTAGCAGCAGCGGTCTCAACGTTTCCAAGGCGGCACGGGATCAAAAGAAAAAGGAAGTAGCCAGAAATCAGGGGGTCAAAAAAATCCAAGAAAAGAAAGAATTTTCGTTCATAGAGGATGACATGCGGGACCCATGATCCTGCATCGTAAACGACTCGATCGGAGAGCGTTGAACGAGATGGCGTGATCGAGAAAAAAACAATGCTAGAGAGGCTGCCATCTAGGCCCTACATCCCTGGGAGGTGCGGATTTGCATTGACTCGGCCGGCGAACCCGAGAATTCGCGATGCACCACGTCCCGTGCCACCATACGCGACATTTTGGACATTTTCGTCGGGCTAGGTGGCCTCAAAAACGAAAAAAAAAGTTTTGACATGCACCACGGAGAGACCAAAAATCGTCGGCCATGGTGCACCACGAACCACGACGAGACTTCAACTTTGTCGGCCATGGCAACTTTTCTTGTAGTGAAAGTAGGAGGCCGTGTTGATCTTCTGTAAAGAGTCGGTGTTGTAATTCTATAGACATCCCTTGGACCCGCATATGTTTCTATTGTACCACTCTGAGGGATGTAATACTAGTGGAACGATGTTTCATTGGTGTTATGTCAACGACTTGCATACTACACCATGCAGTGGTATGCTGGGTCACCACAGTGCATTAATAGTCATAGACGCAGTTGGATTATGGTCTATGTGTTATGTTGTAATGCCCAAATGAATCTCATAGTAATCATCTTGTCATGCATGGTCGGTATTCTGTCAATTTTCCAGCTGTAATTTGTTCACCCAGCATGTTATTTATCTTTATGGAGAGACACCTCTAGTGAACTGTGGAGCCCAGTCCTTTCCTTTGCACTGATAAATTCAACCAGTGCAATCCTGCTCTCTGTTTATTTACTGCAAGCACTGTTCTCTTTAATTACTGCAAACATCTCTTTCCACTCGATACGTTTAATCCTTTGTGTTCAGCAAAACCGGTGAGATTGACAACCTCACTGTAAGTTGGGGCAAAGTATTGTTGTGTGCAGGTTCCACGTTGTTGTTGCTTATGTTGGTAGTTCGCACTGCCAATAGTCAGCTAGCAACACCTTCAGAAGTCACGCCTTTGTTCTACTGGTCGATTAAACCTTGGTTTATTACTTAGGGAAAACTTGCTGATGAGCTCATCATTCCTTCCTCTTGGGGTTCCCCAACGGTGTGTAATCTGCGCTTATCAAGCTCTTTTTCTGGCGCCGTTCCCGGGGACTAATCAAGACACTCCATCAAGCCCGTCAACTGCCGTCAAAGTCTTTTTCTGGCACCGTTACCAGGGAGAAATAAGATTTCTGCAAGGGAAGTCTCTCATCTCCAATCTCTTTACTTTGTTATTATTTTGCTTAGTTTATTTTATTTTGTTTTGTTTGCTTCATTATATCAAAAACACAAAAAAATAGTTTCTTTTATAGTTGTTATTTTGTTTCTACTTCATTATGTTGTTTCCTAAGTACGATCTGAAGGACCTATCAGTATGTAGTGGTTCTATAATTGGGAAAGATAACATTTAAAAATTCTTCAATCATGTTAGTAAGCATAAAGATATTGAGGATAAATCCCTGGTAGAACTTGCTCCTAATTATGAAACTGCTGCAGCTTATTTAGTTCAAATGTTGAAGGCTAGATTTGTTAGCCTTAATCCCATAATGCAGCAAATGTTTCTTAAACTCCATGAAGTTGAGGATGATGAAAATAAAGATTTTATCCTAGAAACTTTACTTAAAGAATTTAAAGATGTTGTTATAGAAGCTAGGAATTTTTTTGATCGGTTTGAGATGCTAGGCTCATGTGTAGATGTTATTGGTACACTTGAAAAAAAATGACAAAACCAAAGATAGGAAACAAAGTAAAATACCAATACCTTTCAAACTCGTAGCAATGCATGAAGCTTGGCAAAAGAATTTTGATTGGATTGTTCCTGAAAATCCATTTGATGAAAGTAGTGAACCTAAAAGTGCTGCGAAAGGGTATTCTAAAACTTATATTGACAAAATACAAATCCTTGTTGAAAAGACTTCTTGCATTAATCTTGATGCTTATTCACTTCATAATACTTGATGCTAGCTCTTTTCTGCGCCTAGCTGAAAGGCGTTAAAGAACAACACTCTTGGAGATAACCCATGTTTTATTACTGTAATTTTTCTTTTGTTGAGTCTTGAAAGTTATTACCTCTGTAATAACCACTCTTTATCATTTTTATTTTGTTTTTGTGCCAAGAATATCCTCTAATGGGAGAAAGAAATATTTCGGGAAGTTGTTGTCCTGAAAACAGATTTTGTGCTATCACCATAAAAAAATCGTATAAATAGCGAGAGCACAATTTTGAGCTGCCAGTTTTTGTGCATATTCCCAGGTTATTATATAATTTTCGGTAGTTGAACACCTTTCGAGATGAGCAACAGTCAATTTTCAGAAAAATCGATCTTTACCCGCTGTCCTGTTTTGTTAGATTTCTGCCACTATTTGCATTTGCCTCTTATTCTCTTTTTTTAGCTCTTTTGATCAAAGATCTTTTTGAAAAGTTGCTACAATAGCTAATTATTTAATATATGTTTGATATATGTTATAACTGAACCCAAGTGGATTTGTTTATTTTGATTGTACTAATGCTGCTAATAGAGAATTGTGTGAAGTTTTCTATGAAGGAAGTTTTCAAGTGTAGGGAGAGAAGAATGATGTGATGATATGAAGTATGGACAAAATCTCAAGATTGGGTATTCCCTTGCACCCCAAGAAATATCCAAGAGTTACAAGCATCAAAGCTTGGGGATGCCCAAGGCATCCCCTCTTCATAAACAAAGCAACATGTCATCTTTCTATGCGCTATATTTTTATTGCTTCATACGCTATGTGTTGTTCTTGGAGCGTCTTTGTTTTTGTTTTTTGTTTGTTTGTTTGTTGTATAATATGTTGGATCCCGGCACATTTGTTTTGGAGAAAGACCCGCTCCGTTTTAATTGCATACAACGCTCTATTTTTCGTTGTTATTGTTCTACGAGTGTTCTAGTTTTCTAGTACTATGTTTAGCTCTTGTTCTTTCACTTGAAATATGTTCAGATCTCGTTAGTATTCTTTATTTATGTATGATTAGTTCTCTGTTCCATATTGTTTTTCATCTCTGAGAGCTATTTCAAATAAGTTGATTTGTGTTGGAGACGAGTAAAATGTTTCATGATATAGTGATGCAAAAGGAAGTTTGTCTAGACTGTGGCATAGACTTTGGCATGTCATGTTGAATTTTATTCTTGCCATATGCTTAGTATTTATTTTTGTAGCATGACTTCTCTCAAATAGCTGAGATTTCATAATGTGTCATTGAAAGAATCATGTGTTGTTTCCATCATAAAATCATAATATTGTGGTATTGTCCTTTGATGATTTATTGGGTTGACTTGACACATGCTTACACCATGTTATGACTACAACCAGTCAATGAAAGCCTCTATGATCATTTAGTTCTTGACTTGTAATATCACTTCATGCTTTGATTGATAATGTTTTGTCGCTATGCATGATTATGGCCATTATTGCTCTCTTAGTTAGTCGCTCCCAGTCTTTTGCTAGCCTCCGCCTGTACTGAGTATGAACTCTGCTCGTGCATCCAACCACCAATAACCAAAGTTTGCCAACTTTGTCCACCATATCTACATACTAGCACTATTGCTATTCTAAGTATATTCATCATGTTTTTATTTATCATACAAATTAAATTTTGGCATGAGAAAATTAGTCAGTAAAGCTCTCACGAACTTGATGGCACATTACTTTCTTGCACTTAATAAACTTGATCATTGTGACTATCTTATGAAGTTTATATGTTTGGAAATTGCAAGTTGGGAGTTAGCATAACCATGCTTTCATGGGGAACGCTTTCAACATTGCACTTGTTCATATTTAGTTGATGTCATGTTCTTTTGTTTATGGATGCCTAGCAGTGCGAAATAAAATGGAAACTTGTAAGTCCATGGAGTTTGTATATGAATTAGAGAAACGCCTGGGCCGCTAATCTAAGCCATGCATCATTCATGGTGGAAATTTACAGCGAACCATAGTGAGCATTCTATGAAGCATTTTCAGTAAAAAGCTATACCCATTGATGAGGATCTAAGATCCCGGGAGTGGCCCGATCTCGCGATTTGACCACGAAAACCAAGGGAAGAGGTGGGAGAACGCGAGGAACACGAAGAACACAAAGAACGCCGGTACTCACGCACGCACACCAACCCGATACACCCGATGCTTACCCCCGTGGCTCGATGGACCACGCCAATAGAATCACCCGGAAGAGGCACGCGACAGAATTCCCGGTGAGAGATTGGGGTTGGAGAAGAAGAGATTGATGAGGGAGAGAGAGTAGCTTGTACTAGAATCTCACTCAGCAATATCCAAATCAACAACCAGGATGCCTTGATTACAGAGGGATGATAACCCTAGGGAGACTAAGCTCAAAGTTGTGTTTAAGCCTAATGCAAGTCTGAGGGGTAAAGGAGGGATCCAGGCTACTTATATAGGCATACATGGCCAGCAAGGCGAAAAGGTACGCGAATGGATAACTTAGGCAGTTTGGTGAGTCATTCCCGTCAAATCCGGTTTGGGATCCGGTCAGACCGGGCCTGTGACCGGGTGGTCCGGTCCTGGGTCCGGTCGACCGGGCGCCAACCGGAAACTTGCGTGGTTTCCGTCCGGTTGCCTTCCGGTACGATGCAGGGGAATCCGGTCGGGCGCCCGGTTGACCGAGCCTGGGACCGTGTAGTCCGGTTGTGGGTCCGGTCCGACCGGGTCCTGGACCGGCCAGCGTTCTTCCCTTCCTTTGAGCGCTTCGAGCGACGTCGGGTCCGGCTTCGTGATCATCTCCATGTCCCGCTGCTCCTCTCCTTCCCTTGACCTTGGCGTGTCCTCCTCTCCGGGGTCTTGATGCGTCTTGTACCTAATGACACATAGCACATCGGCATGAGGTAGCATTCCGTCCAAAGAGGTACCGAGATCAAGGGTGGTGAGGAGCGAGTTCATCTCATCATGTAGAGCTTTAACTCGAGCTCGCGTCATTGGTCCACTTGGGGGATTTGTTGGTCTTGGTGTGGAGGTGTCCGAAGGCCACCCCGCATCATCTCCCCCCCTTGGGAAAGAGTCATCCTCGACTCTTGTGCCTCCTCATCTTCATGATATGGCGATAAGTCTGCAACGTTGAACGTGTTGCTCACCAAGTACTTGGAGGTTGGGATGTCGATGATGTAAGCGTTGTTGTTGATGCGTTTGAGGACCTTGAAGGGGCCATCTCCTCTTGGCTTGAGCTTCGAGTTGCGTTCATGAGGGAATCTTTCTTTCCGGAGGTGGATCCAAACGAGGTCGCCTTCTTGAAATATGCGTTCCTTCTTCTTGGCGTTGAGGCGGGTAGCTTGACGAAGCACATGTTCTTGAATGGTTGCTCTTGTTTCTTCATGTAGTTTCTTCATGGCGGCGGTGCGCTTGTCGAAGTCCATGTTCGTCCGCTCATGAAGGGGAAGTGGTAGTATGTCGAGGGCCGTGAGCGGCTCGAAACCGTAGACGACCATGAAGGGACTCCTTGATGTTGTCGAGTGCTTGGCGCGGTTGTAGGCGAACTCCGCGTGTGGGAGGCACTCCTCCCATGACTTCAAGTTTTTCTTCACTAGGATGCGTAGGAGAGTGGAAAGGCTTCGATTGACTACTTCCGTTTGTCCGTCCGTTTGCGGGTGCGAGGATGATGAGAACAAGAGCTTCACTCCAAACTTTGCCATGAGCGACTTCCAAAGATAGCTCATGAACTTGACGTCTCGATCCGACACAATGCTTGCCGGTATTCCGTGTAGGCGAACAATTTCCCTGAAAAACAATGAAGCAATGTGTGAAGCATCGTCGCTCTTGTGGCAAGGTGTGAAATGAGCCATCTTAGAGAATCTATCCACTACCACAAATATGGAATCATGACCATGCTTAGTGCGAGGCAATCCTAGGATGAAATCCATGCTAATATCGGTCCATGGTGCATATGGAATAGGCAATGGTGTGTAAAGACCATAAGGGTTGGAGGTAGACTTAGCTTGTAAGCAAGTTGTGCACCGGCGGCAAAGGCGTTCCACGTCGCGGTACATTCTTGGCCAATAGTAGTGGGTTGAGAGCATGACATATGTCTTCTCTCGTCCAAAGTGTCCCATAAGACCACCTCCATGTGACTCTTGCAAAAGTAACATTCGAAGAGAAGACCCGGGAATGCAAATCTTGTTAGCTTTAAACAAGTAGCCATCATGCAAATAGAAATCATCCACTCCTCGTTCAACGGAACACTTCTCAAATTGTAGGATAACGTTGCATAGAAAACAAAAAATTTCCTACCGCGAACACGCAATCCAAGCCAAGATGCAATCTAGAAGACGGTAGCAACGAGGGGGTATCGAGTCTCACCCTTGAAGAGATTCCAAAGCCTACAAGATGAGGCTCTTGTTGCTGCGGTAGACGATCACTTGCCGCTTGCAAAAGCGCGTAGAAGATCTTGATCACGATCGGTTCCGGCGCCACGAACGGGCAGCACCTCCGTACTCGGTCACACGTTCGGTTGTTGATGAAGATGACGTCCACCTCCCCGTTCCAGCGGGCAGCGGAAGTAGTAGCTCCTCTTGAATCCGACAGCACGACGGCGTGGTGTCGGTGGCGGTGTAGAAGTCCGGCGGAGCTTCGCTAAGCTACGCGGGAAATATGAAGTGGAGGAGCAAAGCTAGGGTTTGGGAGGGGGTGGCCGGCCACTCAAGGGGGGCGGCCAAGCTATGGTCTTGGGGTGGCCGGCCCCCTCCCTTGGCCCCTCATTATATAGGTGGATCCCAAGTGTTGGTGTCCAAGTCTTCGAATAAGACCCGAAACCAAAACCTTCCATAGGAGGGGGCAAACCTAGCCCAACTAGGACTCCCACCCAAAGGTGGGATTCCCACCTCCCATGTGGGGGGTGGCCGGCCCCCTATGGTGGAGTCCACTTGGGACTCCACCCCCACTAGGGCTGGCCGGCCATGGAGGTGGAGTCCCTTGTGGACTCCACCTTCCTTGGTGGTTTCTTCCGGACTTTTCTAGAACCTTCTAGAACCTTCCATAGAACCTTCCGCGACATTTTATTTCACATAAAATGACATCCTATATATGAATCTTATTCTCCGGACCATTCCGGAACTCCTCGTGATGTCCGGGATCTCATCCGGGACTCCGAACAAATATTCGAACTCCATTCCATAATTCAAGTGCTACCATTTCAACATCCAACTTTAAGTGTGTCACCCTACGGTTCGAGAACTATGCGGACATGGTTGAGTACTCACTCCGACCAATAACCAATAGCGGGATCTGGAGATCCATAATGGCTCCCACATATTCAACGATGACTTTAGTGATCGAATGAACCATTCACATACATTACCAATTCCCTTTGTCTCGCGATATTTTACTTGTCCGAGGTTTGATCTTCGGTATCACTCTATACCTTGTTCAACCTCGTCTCCTGACAAGTACTCTTTACTCGTACCGTGGTATGTGGTCTCTTATGAACTCATTCATATGCTTGCAAGACATTAGACGACATTCCACCGAGAGGGCCCAGAGTATATCTATCCGTCATCGGGATGGACAAATCCCACTGTTGATCCATATGCCTCAACTCATACTTTCCGGATACTTAATCCCACCTTTATAGCCACCCATTTACGCAGTGGTGTTTGGTGTAATCAAAGTACCTTTCCGGTATAAGTGATTTATATGATCTCATGGTCATAAGGACTAGGTAACTATGTATCGAAAGCTTATAGCTAATAACTTAATGACGAGATCTTATGCTACGCTTAATTGGGTGTGTCCATTACATCATTCACTCAATGACATAACCTTGTTATTAATAACATCCAATGTTCATGATTATGAAACTAATCATCCATTAATCAACAAGCTAGTTTAAGAGGCATACTAGGGACTTCTTGTTTGTCTACATATCACACATGTACTAATGTTTCGGTTAATACAATTATAGCATGATATATAAACATTTATCATAAACATAAAGATATTAATAATAACCACTTTATTATTGCCTCTAGGGCATATCTCCTTCAGTCTCCCACTTGCACTAGAGTCAATAATCTAGTTTACATTTGTAAAGATATAACACCTTGGCCTTCTGGTGCTTTACCATGTATTGCTCACGGGAGAGATTTTTAGTCATCGGATCTGACACGCTCAGAAACGTATGTATTTTGTAATTCATTTGCGTCTCAACGCATCACTCATTTCCAAATGAGTTGGCATTATATATGTTTGATCTTCTGGTGGAACCTTAATTCCGCTGTCTGAAATATGTCACTTATATTGTCACACACAATATAGCTTCAAAGTTCTGACTCTGTCGGAACTACACCAAGTTCTTAAAGAACCTCTTGACTTAACATCCTTTGTCATTGTCAAAACAATGACATACTCTGCCTTCTTTTGTAGAATCCGTCACAATATTTAGAACTCTTCTAAATCTAGCATAGACAACTTCTAGCTCATTGTGCTACCTTTTAAACAACACTTAGTCTAATTTGAGATTGAAATTATAATTTATATGTGACAAAACCAATATCGGTGTAACACCTTACAGCGATTTGTTTGTCATTTCTTCATACAAAAATATATATATATCCTTAGTTCTTCTAAAGTACTCAAGGATATTCTTCTTTGTCGTCCAATGATCATCATATGAATCATTCTCGTATATGCTCATAACACTTTATAGCACATGATATCTGATTGTGTACATATTATTCGTGATCTATAATCACTCATGTGTTTTTACTCATTGAGTGTCGAGATACACTCAAGTCTTGTTAAACCTTCACATGACAAGAACATTTTCTTAATATTTCTATATTGAACTACTTCAATATCCATCATATGTACTTTGACTTAAACTTATTTATGTGTTTCAATCTATCTTCATAGATCTTGACACTAAATTTGTTTCAGTCCATATCCTTTCATTGAAGTTAATTCTCAATGAAACCTTTTAATCAAGTATATAATTACATCATTTATAACCAACTATATGTCACCTACATAAAGTATTATAAATGTGTCTTAGCGCTCCCACTTAATTTCTTGCAAATGCAAGCCTCTTCATCGTCGATGATTTTATCAAATACTCTTTGACTATTTCATCTGGTGAAGATTCCAACTCCGTGATACTTACTTCATCCAATTGAAGCTTGTATAGCTATCTAGTATTCCACGGACCAGCAAAACTCTTGGTTGTATCTTGTATACATACTTCTGTTAAGTAGTGTATTTTGCCATCCTACTAGCATATCTCATAAAAGAAATATGTAGTGATTACTAGAATAATCCACATAGACTATAAGCATTGCTACGGAAGATCTAATCTTATCGTATTCAACTCTTTGAATTTTGTCGTAAACAATTTTTCGACAAGTCAAGCTTTCTTCAAGGATATTTCATCCAAGTCTATCAATTTCATAGATCCATTTACTTTCATAAAGTATTCATCTATCTTGGATTTCATGGCGTATAGCCATTTTAACGGAGTCAGGGCCCATCATAACTTCTTTGTTTGTAGTTGGTTTATCATTGTTCAAAATCAATCCTTTGTTCACAAATCATTTATTTGATCACAAAGTAAACCATACCTACAAGGTTCAATATGTACTTCGATCTCCATGGCTAAAACACTTTGTAGTCATGGGAGCCATGATAAATGCGTGGCCGCTTAAAACAAATTCCGATGCTGCGCTACTCTGATCATTATGCTCAGGTTCATAAACCTTATCAAATTATATTGTCCTCCCACTCAAATACTTCACTCGAAACAATTTCTCGGAAATAAGAAACATTGACAAACACTTTTGTCTTTGTCTCGTGGGAAGAATTCCCAATGAAATCTACGGGATAACCAACAAAGACATTCATCCGATTTTGGTTGACTCTTAGGGTTTATACCCATGCCATAACTTGTATGGTGTCATTTCAACGGATCATGATGATGCTCTATTCAGTGTAAAAGCGGTAGTCACTAAAGCATAATCCACAAAAATATAATGGCATCAATATTTTATCTCATCATTGATCCAACAAAGTTTGGATATATCTCTTGGATACTTCATCATCACTATGATACTCCAAGAAACGTAAGTTGTAGAACAATTTCATAACTCTCTTAGATGTTCGCTAAAACTCGTAATTCAAATATTTCCACCATGATCCAATCATAGATATTTGATTTCTATTACGATGATTTCCACTTCATGCTGAAATTTATTTGAATCCTATTCAAATGTTTCAAACTTTTCCTTATTGAATACATCCACATATATACTCAATTCATTGTTTGAAAGTTTTCATGAAGTAGAAGAATCTTTACACACAACTATGCCCAGTGAACCACATATATCATTATGTATGTTTTCACTAAGTTAGTTGCCCGTTCAACTCTTCGGCCTATGAACGGTATTTCAGTCATTACCTTTTAGAAAAGATTTTGCAAGTGCCAAACGATTCAACAAATCGAATGACTCCAAAAATCCATTTTCATGGAGTTCCTTCATGCGATCCTTTCTAACATGACCTAAATTGCGGTTCCACAAATAAGTGGAATTCAAATCATTTGCCTTATGGCATTTTTAGCGTCAGTGTTATGTATGTGTGTTTCACCATTTAAGATTTATAATAACTTATCCATCATACATGGAGTAATGTCATAATTTGAACAACTCATTGTTTTCATTTGACCAGAGCAAAATAACAATTTATTAAGCTCTTTATTATAAATCCTAAGGGATAGATAGAATGCCAACGACGAACATAATAACACTTTATTTTTGTTCCAGGCGAACATTCTTATCATATTCCTTGTCAGTCACTTAGGCCATTGTATTCTTGAATTGCGTTGTTTTGTATGACACTTCATACCAACCAATATGGTATTAATACCCAAGAATTTCATTGTGTGACTTAACTAGGAATACAACCATAACATGTATATCATTTATATACACCTGAGCTAGACTTTCTAGTCTTTTCTTTTCTGTTGCCAAAATATCTTTTGCAGTTTCTCTTTTAGCTTTCCTCATTATTCAGAAAAACATTTCAACATCAATAACTTCTAGGTTTGTTGGTCAAATACCAATAACCTTGAGGTTCTTACTTTGAAGTTGATCATCATATGACAAGTGTTCTAGATTTCACATATTAGTAACTATGATGAACAATTTCACTCATAATTTTATCCATCAATTCATGACAACTTTTTGAGACCATGTCTGTACATGCTAGGCTCATAAAGTTTAACCTTAGTATTCGCATGTGCAAATCAGGCTTACACCCATTGTAAGCACACGTAGAATCTATAACACCCGATCATCACGTGATGCTTCGAAACGACGAGTCTTAGCAACGGTGCATACTAAGGATGATAACTTCATGGATATGCGAATATCATTAGTGCCCCAATAGCTGGAGGATTGTGACGTCTTGCGTCTTCAACCTTCATACATTCCCATAAAACTTATGAGTTTATGTAGTCTCACCAAATTATATTCTATCATCTTGCAATAAGGTCTTAGATATCACATATATCTCATACCTTGATTATTTCTGAAAACTAAATTTTCAGCTCCTTATTTTTCAAACATATTTGAACTTTCAAGTTTCATGGAGACAAGATAACTTTAGGTACTAATTGAAACCATAGCTCTTTGAATCAACAATGTGAGGTTTACTAAAAATTTGCAATAGGACTTAATCAATTCTTGATTCTTTAACAATACGGTACCAATCCGTAAAGTTTCTTGTCAGATTTTAACAGTATTTCTATCTCAATAACAAGACTAGCGCATAGTAGTAAACGGATGCCAATACTACAAAATTAATTCAAAATACTACTCAGACTATGTTTATGATAATTAGTTCATGTTTTAATCTAATTACTAATGAACTCCCACTTAATACAACATCCCTCATAGTTGTTAAGTGGTACACGATCCAAATCCACTACACCAAAACCGATCATCACGTGAGATGATGTAGCTTCAATGGTGAACATCAACATGTTGATCATATCATCCATATGACTCGTGTTCAACCTTTCGGTTTCCGTTGTCCCGAGGCCATGTCTATACATGCTAGGCTCGTCAAGCAAACCCAAGTATTCTGCGTGTGCAACATGGCTTACACCCGTTGTATGTCAAGTTTATCACACCCGATCATCACGAGATGCTTCAAAACGTCGAACAATGCAACGGTGCATACGAGGGAAGAACACTTTATTATCTTGATATTAATGTGAGGGATCA
Organism: Lolium perenne; assembly: GCF_019359855.2. Lineage (NCBI taxonomy): Eukaryota > Viridiplantae > Streptophyta > Magnoliopsida > Poales > Poaceae > Lolium > Lolium perenne. The sequence goes on along the minus strand of NC_067246.2, from coordinate 183,773,215 downwards.
TCTTATAATGCTACCGTCGCGATCTAAGCAAAATAAGATGCATAAAGGATTAACATCACATGCAGTTCATATGTGATATGATATGGCCCTTTTGTCTTTGCGCCTTTGATCTTCATCTCCAAAGCACGGACATGATCTCCATCATCAACGGGCATGATCTCCATCATTGTCGGCGTAGCGTCAAGGTTCATGGCGCCGTCTTCATGGTTGTTCACCTCATGTAGCAACTATTACAACTACTTTGAAATACTACTCAACATGAAAATTAAAGACAACCATAAGGCTCCTGCCGGTTGCCACAATACAATAATGATCATCTTATACATATTCATCATCATATCATGGCCATATCACATCACCAAACCCTGCAAAAACAAGTTAGACGTCTCTAATTTGGTTTGCATATTTTACGTGGTTTAGGGTTTTCGAGAGAGATCTAATCTACCTACGAACATGAACCACAACATTGATACTAATGTTTTCAATAGAAGAGTAAATTGAATCTTTACTATAGTAGGAGAGACAGACACCCGCAAAGCCTCTTATGCAATACAAGTTGCATGTCGAACGAGGAACAAGTCTCATGAACGCGGTCATGTAAAGTTAGTCCGAGCCGCTTCATCCCACTATGCCATAAAGATGCAAAGTACTCAAACTAAAGATAACAAGAGCATCAACGCCCACAAACCATTGTGTTCTACTCGTGCAACCATCTATGCATAGACACGGCTCGATACCACCTTTGTAGGATAACGTTGCATAGAAAACAAAAAATTTCCTACCGCGAACACGCAATCCAAGCCAAGATGCAATCTAGAAGACGGTAGCAACGAGGGGGTATCGAGTCTCACCCTTGAAGAGATTCCAAAGCCTACAAGATGAGGCTCTTGTTGCTGCGGTAGACGATCACTTGCCGCTTGCAAAAGCGCGTAGAAGATCTTGATCACGATCGGTTCCGGCGCCACGAACGGGCAGCACCTCCGTTCTCGGTCACACGTTCGGTTGTTGATGAAGACGACGTCCACCTCCCCGTTCCAGCGGGCAGCGGAAGTAGTAGCTCCTCTTGAATCCGACAGCACGACGGCGTGGTGTCGGTGGCGGTGTAGAAGTCCGGCGGAGCTTCGCTAAGCTACGCGGGAAATATGAAGTGGAGGAGCAAAGCTAGGGTTTGGGAGGGGTGGCCGGCCACTCAAGGGGGCGGCCAAGCTATGGTCTTGGGGTGGCCGGCCCCTCCCTTGGCCCCTCATTATATAGGTGGATCCCAAGTGTTGGTGTCCAAGTCTTCGAATAAGACCCGAAACCAAAACCTTCCATAGGAGGGCAAACCTAGCCCAACTAGGACGCCCACCCAAAGGTGGGATTCCCACCTCACATGTTGGGGGTGGCCGGCCCCCTATGGTGGAGTCCACTTGGGACTCCACCCCCACTAGGGCTGGCCGGCCATGGAGGTGGAGTCCCTTGTGGACTCCACCTTCCTTGGTGGTTTCTTCCGGACTTTTCTAGAACCTTCTAGAACCTTCCATAGAACCTTCGCGACATTTTATTTCACATAAAATGACATCCTATATATGAATCTTATTCTCCGGACCATTCCGGAACTCCTCGTGATGTCCGGGATCTCATCCGGGACTCCGAACAAATATTCGAACTCCATTCCATAATTCAAGTGCTACCATTTCAACATCCAACTTTAAGTGTGTCACCCTACGGTTCGAGAACTATGAGGACATGGTTGAGTACTCACTCCGACCAATAACCAATAGCGGGAAAACGACATCCATAATGGCTCCCACATCTTCAACGATGACTTGAGTGATCGAATGAACCATTCACATACATTACCAATTCCCTTTGTCTCGCGATATTTTACTTGTCCGAGGTTTGATCTTCGGTATCACTCTATACCTTGTTCAACCTCGTCTCCTGACAAGTACTCTTTACTCGTACCGTGGTATGTGGTCTCTTATGAACTCATTCATATGCTTGCAAGACATTAGACGACATTCCACCGAGAGGGCCCAGAGTATATCTATCCGTCATCGGGATGGACAAATCCCACTGTTGATCCATATGCCTCAACTCATACTTTCCGGATACTTAATCCCACCTTTATAGCCACCCATTTACGCAGTGGTGTTTGGTGTAATCAAAGTACCTTTCCGGTATAATTGATTTATATGATCTCATGGTCATAAGGACTAGGTAACTATGTATCGAAAGCTTATAGCAAATAACTTAATGACGAGATCTTATGCTACGCTTAATTGGGTGTGTCCATTACATCATTCACTCAATGACATAACCTTGTTATTAATAACATCCAATGTTCATGATTATGAAACTAATCATCCATTAATCAACAAGCTAGTTTAAGAGGCATACTAGGGACTTCTTGTTTGTCTACATATCACACATGTACTAATGTTTCGGTTAATACAATTATAGCATGATATATAAACATTTATCATAAACATAAAGATATTAATAATAACCACTTTATTATTGCCTCTAGGGCATATCTCCTTCACAAATATGGGAGCAAAGAAAGAATCGGAAGGATAGAGTTCTTTGATCTCTTCAAGTCCCAAAACATGAAAATCCAAACGAGTAAGCAAAAGGGTGTTTTTGCGGGAAAGAGCATCCGCCACAACATTGTCCTTGCCCTTCTTGTATTTGATTACATATGGGAAGGACTCAATGAACTCGACCCATTTTGCATGTCGCTTTTTCAAGTTGTGTTGGCTTTTCAAATATTTCAAGGACTCATGGTCGGAATGAATGATAAACTCTTTTGGCCAAAGATAGTGTTGCCAAACTTCAAGAACACGAACCAAAGCGTAGAGCTCCTTGTCATATATAGGATAGTTGAGGCGTGCGCCATCAAACTTCTCACTATAATATGCCACGGGTTTGCCCTCTTGCATAAGAACGCCACCAATACCGAGTCCACTTGCATCACACTCAATCTCAAAAGTTTTTGCAAAATTTGGAAGGACAAGAAGAGGAGCTTCGGTAAGGCGTTTCTTCAACTCATCAAAAGCATTTTGTTGGGCCTTGCCCCAAACAAACGGAACATTCTTCTTGGTAAGTTCATTCAAAGGGCAAGCAATGGTGCTAAAATCTTTCACAAAGCGGCGGTAGAAACTGACAAGTCCATGAAAACTTCGGACTTGACCAACATTTGTAGGAGTAGGCCAATTGTGGATGGCCTCCACCTTGGAAGAATCAACTTCAATCCCATTAGCGGAAACCACAAAGCCAAGGAAAACCAATTTGTTTTGAGCAAAGGTGCACTTGGGGAGGTTAGCATAAAGCTTCTCAAGACGCAAGATGCATAAGACCTCTCTCACATGTTTCACATGGCCCTCGAGATTTTTGCTATAAATGAGAATATCATCAAAATAGACAACCACACTCTTGCCAATGAGAGGACGCAAGATGTGATTCATAAGACGCATGAAAGTGGATGGAGCATTGGAAAGACCAAAAGGCATAACGATGAAGGAGATATGCCCAAGAGGCAATAATAAAAGTGGTTATTATATATCTTTATGTTTATGATAAATGTTTATATACCATGCTATAATTGTATTAACCGAAACATTGATACATGTGTGATATGTAAACAACAAAGAGTCCCTAGTATGCCTCTTAACTAGCTTGTTGATTAATGGATGATTAGTTTCATAATCATGAACATTGGATGTTATTAATAACAAGGTTATATCATTGTATGAATGATGTAATGGACACACCCAATTAAGCGTAGCATAAGATCACGTCATTAAGTTATTTGCTATAAGCTTTCGATACATAGTTACCTAGTCCTTATGACCATGAGATCATGTAAATCACTTATACCGGAAAGGTACTTTGATTACATCAAACGCCACTGCGTAAATGGGTGGTTATAAAGGTGGGATTAAGTATCCAGAAAGTATGAGTTGAGGCATATGGATCAACAGTGGGATTTGTCCATCCCGATGACGGATAGATATACTCTGGGCCCTCTCGGTGGAATGTCGTCTAATGTCTTGCAAGCATATGAATGAGTTCATAAGAGACCACATACCACGGTACAAGTAAAGAGTACTTGTCAGGAGACGAGGTTGAACAAGGTATAGAGTGATACCGATGATCAAACCTCGGACAAGTAAAATATCGCGTGACAAAGGGAATTGGTATCGTATGTGAATGGTTCATTCGATCACTAAAGTCATCGTTGAATATGTGGGAGACATTATGGATCTCCAGATCCCGCTATTGGTTATTGGTCGGAGTGAGTACTCAAACCATGTCCGCATAGTTCGCGAACCGTAGGGTGACACACTTAAGGTTGGATGTTGAAATGGTAGAACTTGAATATGGAATGGAGTTCGAATATTTGTTCGGAGTCCCGAATGAGATCCCGGACATCACGAGGAGTTCCGGAATGGTCCGGAGAATAAGATTCATATATAGGAAGTCATTTTATAAGATTTAAAATGATCCGGAAGGTTCTATGGAAGGTTCTAGAAGGTTCTAGAAAAGTCCGGAAGAAACCACTTTGGAAGGAGGAGTCCCAAAGGGACTCCACCACCATGGCCGGCCAACCCTAAGGGGGAGGAGTCCCAAGTGGACTCACCTAAGGGGGCCGGCCACCCCCTCCCAAGGAAGGGTGGGAATCCCACCTCTAGTGGGAGTCCTAGCTTGGGTAGGTTTCATGTGATATGGAAGGTTTTGGTTTGGGGTCTTATTCGAAGACTTGTAGACCAACTCTTGGGTGTTCCACCTATATAATGAGGGCCAAGGGGAGGGGGCCGGCCACCCCAAGACCACAAGGTGGCCGCACCCCCTAGTGGCCGGCTCCCCCCTCTCCCAAACCCTAGCGGCCCTCTCTCCTCCACCACTTCCCGCACGCTTAGCGAAGCTCCGCCAGGTTTCTCCACCACCACCGACACCACGCCGTCGTGCTGCCGGATTCAAGAGGAGCTACTACTTCCGCTGCCCGCTGGAACGGGGAGGTGGACGTCGTCTTCATCAACAACCGAACGTGTGACCGAGTACGGAGGTGCTGCCCGTTCGTGGCGTCGTGATCAAGATCTTCTACGCGCTTTTGCAAGCGGCAAGTGAACGTCTACCGCAGCAGCAAGAGCCTCATCTTGTAGGCTTTGGAATCTCTTCAAGGGTGAGTCTCGATAATCCCCTCGTTGCTACCGTCTTCTAGATTGCATCTTGGCTTGGATTGTGTGTTCGCGGTAGGAATTTTTTTGTTTTCTATGCAACGAATCCCTACAGTGGTATCAGAGCCGTGTCTATGCATAGATGGTTGCACGAGTAGAACACAATGGTTTTGTGGGCGTTGATGCTCTTATTGTCTTTAGTTTGTATACTTTGCATCTTTGTGGCATAGTGGGATGAAGCGGCTCGGACTAACTTTACATGACCGCGTTTATGAGACTTGTTCCTCGTTCGACATGCAACTTGTATTGCATAAGAGGCTTTGCGGGTGTCTGTCTCTCCTACTATAGTGAAGATTCAATTTACTCTTCTATTGACAACATTAGTATCAACGTTGTGGTTCATGTTCGTAGGTAGATTAGATCTCTCTCGAAAACCCTAAACCACGTAAAATATGCAAACCATATTAGAGACGTCTAACTTGTTTTTGCAGGGTTTGGTGATGTGATATGGCCATAATGTGATGATGAATATGTATGAGATGATCATTATTGTATTGTGGCAACCGGCAGGAGCCTTATGGTTGTCTTTAAATTTCATGTTGAGTAGTATTTCAAAGTAGTTGTAATAGTTGCTACATGGAGGACAATCATGAAGACGGCGCCATTGACCTTGATGCTACGCCGACGATGATGGAGATCATGCCCGAAGATGATGGAGATCATGTCCGTCCTTTGGAGATGAAGATCAATGGCGCAAAGACAAAAGGGCCATATCATATCACATATGAACTGCATGTGATGTTAATCCTTTTATGCATCTTATTTTGCTTAAATCGCGACGGTAGCATTATAAGATGATCCCTCACTAAAATCTCAAGATAATAAAGTGTTCATCCTTAGTAGCACCATTGCCAAGACTTGTCGTTTCGAAGCATCTCGTGATGATCGGGTGTGATAGAATCAACAAGTGCATACAACGGGTGCAAGACAGTTTTGCACATGTGGATACTAAGGTGGCCTTGACGAGCCTAGCATGTACAGACATGGTCTCGGAACACGTGATACCGAAAGGTAGAGCATGAATCATATGGTTGATATGATGAACACTTTGAGTGTTCGCCATTGAAATTACACCTTGTCTCGTGATGATCGAACTTAGGTGTGATGGATTTGGTTCGTGTGATCACTAAGACAATGCGAGGGATATTGTTTTGAGTGGGAGTTCACCTAGATTTTTAATTATGTTGAATTAAAATTTGAACTCAATTTGTCATAAACTTAGTCTAAACTTTTGCAAATATATGTTGTAGAGATGGCATCCCCAATCAATTTTAACCAGTTCCTAGAGAAAGAAAAACTTAAGAGCAACGGTAGCAACTTCACCGACTGGTTCTGTCATGTGAGGATCTTCCTCGCTGGCGGAAATCTGCAATTTTTGCTTGATGCACCGCTAGGTGACCCTCCTGCAGAAACTGAAACCGAGGAAGTAAAGAATGTTTACGCAACTCAGAAAACTCGGTACTCTCAAGTTCAGTGTGCCCTCCTGTGCAGTCTGGAAGCCGATCTTCAAAAACGTTTTGAGCACCACGATCCTCATGAGTTGGTCAATGAGCTGAAAGCTATATTTGAGACTCATGCGGCCGTGGAATGCTATGAAGCATCGAAACACTTCTTCAGCTGCATGATGGAAGAAGGCAGCTCCGTTAGTGAGCACATGCTCGTTATGACCGGGCATGCGAAGAAACTCAGTGACTTGGGAATAGTGATTCCTAATAGACTGGGGATTAATCGTGTCCTTCAATCACTGCCACCAAGTTACAAGAACTTTGTGATGAACTACAATATGCAGAACATGAACAAGGAGTTACCTGAACTCTTTGGCATGCTAAAAGCTGCTGAGATTGAGATCAAGAAAGAGCACCAAGTGTTGATGGTCAACAAGACCACCAGTTTCAAGAAACAGGGCAAGTCTAAGGGAAAATTCAAGAAGGGTGGCAAGAAAGCTGCCACGCCTCCTATGAAACCTAAGAACGGCCCTAAGCCTGATGCTGAGTGCTATTACTGCAAGGAGAAGGGACACTGGAAGCGTAATTGCTCCAAGTATCTGGCTGATCTGAAGAGCGGCCTTGTCAAGAAGAAGAAAGAAGGTACATCTGATATACATGTTATAGATGTTTATCTCACTGGTTCTCGTTCTAGTACCTGGGTATTTGATACTGGTTCGGTTGCTCATATTTGTAACTCGAAACAGGAACTAAAGAATAAACGAAGACTACTGAAAGATGAAGTGATGATGCGCGTTGGAAACGGATCCAAAGTCGATGTGATCGCTGTCGGCACACTTCCTCTACATCTACCTTCGGGATTAGTTTTAAGCCTAAATAATTGTTATTTTGTACCTGCGTTGGGCATGAACATTATATCTGAATATTGTTTAATGCAAGAGGGTTATTCATTCAAGTCTGAGAATAATGGTTGTTCTATTTTTATGAATAATATCTTTTATGGTCGAGCACCTGAAAAGAATGGCTTATTTCTGTTAGATCTCGATAGTAGTGATACGCATATACATAACATTGATGCTAAGCGAATTAATTTGAATGATAATTCTACTTATATGTGGCACTGTCGTCTTGGTCATATTGGAGTGAAACGCATGAAGAAACTCCATACCGATGGATTACTTGAATCACTTGACTTTGAGTCACTTGATAGATGCGAAGCATGTCTAATGGGAAAAATGACTAAGACTCCATTTTCTGGTATGATGGAGCGAGCTACTGACTTATTGGAAATCATACATACTGATGTGTGTGGACCAATGAGTGTAGCATCGCGTGGTGGTTATCGTTATGTTCTAACCTTCACAGATGATCTGAGTAGATATGGGTATATCTATTTCATGAAACATAAATCCGAAACTTTCGAGAAGTTTAAGGAATTCCAAAGTGAAGTAGAAAATCAACGTAACAAGAAGATTAAATTTCTACGATCTGATCGCGGAGGTGAATATCTGAGTTATGAGTTTGGCATGCATTTAAAGAAATGCGGAATACTTTCACAATTGACACCGCCGGGAACACCACAACGAAACGGTGTGTCCAAACGTCGTAATCGAACTCTCTTAGATATGGTTCGTTCTATGATGTCTCTTACTGATTTGCCGTTATCATTTTGGAGTTATGCATTAGAGACAGCCGCATTCACTTTAAATAGAGCACCATCAAAATCCGTAGAAACGACACCGTATGAATTATGGTTTAATAAGAAACCTAAGCTGTCGTTCCTTAAAGTTTGGGGTTGCGAAGCCTATGTAAAGAAGTTACAACCGGACAAGTTAGAACCCAAAGCAGAGAAATGCGTCTTCATAGGATACCCTAAGGAAACTATAGGGTACACTTTCTATCACAGATCCGAAGGCAAAATTTTGTTGCTAAGAACGGAACCTTTCTTGAGAAAGAATTTCTCACTAAAGAAGTGACTGGAAGAAAAGTAGAACTCGATGAGATTGATGAATCTATACTCGTTGATCAGAGTAGCGCAGTACCGGAAGCTGTTCCTGTACCGCCTACACCGGCAACAGAGGAAGCTAATGATAATGATCATGAAACTTCGAACGAGGAAACTACTGAACCTCGCAGATCGACAAGGGAACGTGCCACTCCTGATTGGTATGATCCTTGTCTAAATGTCATGATTGTGGACAACAATGATGAGGACCCTGCGATGTATGAAGAAGCAATGATGAGCCCAGATTCCAACAAATGGCAAGAAGCCATGAAATCCGAAATGGGATCCATGTATGATAACAAAGTGTGGACTTTGGTAGACTTACCTGATAGCCGCAAGGCTGTCGAGAACAAATGGATCTTCAAGAGAAAAACAGATGCTGATGGTAATATTACTGTCTACAAAGCTCGACTTGTCGCAAAGGGTTTCCGACAAATTCAAGGAGTTGACTACGATGAGACTTTCTCACCTGTAGCAAAGCTAAAATCTGTGAGGATTTTGTTAGCAATAGCTGCATTTTTCGATTATGAGATTTGGCAGATGGATGTCAAAACGGCGTTCCTTAATGGAGACATTGAGGAAGAGTTGTATATGGTACAACCCAAAGGTTTTGTCGATCCTAAAAATGCTGACAAAGTATGCAAACTTCAGCGTTCAATCTATGGACTGAAGCAAGCATCAAGAAGTTGGAACCGACGCTTTGATAAGGTGATCAAAGACTTCGGGTTTATACAGTGTCATGGAGAGGCCTGTATTTACAAGAAAGTGAGTGGGAGCTCTGTAGCATTCCTGATATTATATGTAGATGACATATTATTAATTGGGAATGATATAGAACTATTAAGCAGTGTAAAAGGTTATTTGAATCATAGTTTTTCAATGAAAGACCTTGGTGAAGCATCGTATATATTAGGCATCAAGATTTATAGAGATAGATCAAGACGCCTAATAGGGCTATCACAGAGTACATACCTGGACAAGATTCTAAAGAAGTTTAGAATGGACGAAAGTAAGAAAGGGTTCTTACCTATGTTACCAGGCAAGGTCTTGAGTAAGACTCAAGGACCGGCTACGGCAGAAGAAAGAGAAAGGATGAGTAATATCCCCTATGCCTCGGCAGTAGGATCTATCATGTATGCCATGCTATGTACTAGACCGGATATAGCACATGCTGTTAGTTTGACTAGCAGATATCAAAGTGATCCAGGAATGGAACACTGGACATCGGTCAAGAATATCCTGAAGTACTTGAAAAGAACTAAGGATATGTTTCTTTGTTATGGAGGTGACCAAGAGCTCGTTGTAAACGGTTACACCGATGCAAGTTGGAACACTGATCCTGATGACTCTAAGTCACAGTCTGGGTACGTGTTTATATTGAATGGTGCTGCAGTAAGCTAGGCAAGCTCGAAGCAGTGCACGGTGGCGAAGTCTTCAACAGAATCAGAGTACATAGCGGCTTCAGAGGCTTCATCAGAAGCGGTATGGATGAAGAGATTCATTGTAGAGCTCGGTGTGGTTCCTAGTGCGTTGGACCCATTAGTCATCTACTGTGACAACATGGGTGCCATCGCCAATGCACAAGAACCAAGGTCACACAAGAGGCTGAAGCATATCAAGCTGCGTTACCACTCGATTCGCGAGTACATCGAAGATGGAGAAGTAAAGATTTGCAAAGTACACACTGATCTGAATGTAGCAGATCCGTTGACTAAAGCTCTCCCTAGGGCAAAGCATGACCAACACCAGAATGCCATGGGTGTTAGGTATATTACAATGTAATCTATATTATTGACTCTAGTGCAAGTGGGAGACTGAAGGAGATATGCCCAAGAGGCAATAATAAAAGTGGTTATTATATATCTTTATGTTTATGATAAATGTTTATATACCATGCTATAATTGTACTAACCGAAACATTGATACATGTGTGATATGTAAACAACAAAGAGTCCCTAGTATGCCTCTTAACTAGCTTGTTGATTAATGGATGATTAGTTTCATAATCATGAACATTGGATGTTATTAATAACAAGGTTATATCATTGTATGAATGATGTAATGGACACACCCAATTAAGCGTAGCATAAGATCACATCATTAAGTTATTTGCTATAAGCTTTCGATACATAGTTACCTAGTCCTTACGACCATGAGATCATGTAAATCACTTATACCGGAAAGGTACTTTGATTACATCAAACGCCACTGCGTAAATGGGTGGTTATAAAGGTGGGATTAAGTATCCAGAAAGTATGAGTTGAGGCATATGGATCAACAGTGGGATTTGTCCATCCCGATGACGGATAGATATACTCTGGGCCCTCTCGGTGGAATGTCGTCTAATGTCTTGCAAGCATATGAATGAGTTCATAAGAGACCACATACCACGGTACGAGTAAAGAGTACTTGTCAGGAGACGAGGTTGAACAAGGTATAGAGTGATACCGATGATCAAATCTCGAACAAGTAAAATATCGCGTGACAAAGGGAATTGGTATCGTATGTGAATGGTTCATTCGATCACTAAAGTCATCGTTGAATATGTGGGAGCCATTATGGATCTTCAGATCCCGCTATTGGTTATTGGTCGGAGTGAGTACTCAAACCATGTCCGCATAGTTCGCGAACCGTAGGGTGACACACTTAAGGCTGGATGTTGAAATGGTAGAACTTGAATATGAAATGGAGTTCGAATATTTGTTCGGAGTCCCGGATGAGATCCCGGACATCACGAGGAGTTCCGGAATGGTCCGGAGAATAAGATTCATATATAGGAAGTCATTTTATAAGATTTAAAATAATCCGGAAGGTTCTATGGAAGGTTCTAGAAGGTTCTAGAAAAGTCCGGAAGAAACCACTTTGGAAGGCGGAGTCCCAAAGGGACTCCACCACCATGGCCGGCCAACCCTAAGGGGGAGGAGTCCCAAGTGGACTCCCCTAAGGGGGCCGGCCACCCCCTCCCAAGGAAGGGTGGGAATCCCACCTCTAGTGGGAGTCCTAGCTTGGGTAGGTTTCATGTGATATGGAAGGTTTTGGTTTGGGGTCTTATTCGAAGACTTGTAGACCAACTCTTGGGTGTTCCACCTATATAATGAGGGCCAAGGGGAGGGGGCCGGCCACCCCAAGACCACAAGGTGGCCGCACCCCCTAGTGGCCGGCGCCCCCCTCTCCCAAACCCTAGCGGCCCTCTCTCCTCCACTACTTCCCGCACGCTTAGCGAAGCTCCGCCGGGTTTCTCCACCACCACCGACACCACGCCGTCGTGCTGCCGGATTCAAGAGGAGCTACTACTTCCGCTGCCCGCTGGAACGGGGAGGTGGACGTCGTCTTCATCAACAACCGAACGTGTGACCGAGTACGGAGGTGCTGCCCGTTCGTGGCGACGTGATCAAGATCTTCTACGCGCTTTTGCAAGCGGCAAGTGAACGTCTACCGCAGCAACAAGAGCCTCATCTTGTAGGCTTTGGAATCTCTTCAAGGGTGAGTCTCGATAATCCCCTCGTTGCTACCGTATTCTAGATTACATCTTGGCTTGGATTGCGTGTTCGTGGTAGGAAATTTTTTGTTTTCTATGCAACGAATCCCTACAAACGAGCCATTCATAGAGACCAAGCTTGGTCTTGAATGCCGTTTTCCATTCATCACCAATGGCCATGCGAATTTGGTGGTAGCCACTACGCAAATCGACTTTAGAGAAAATCGTGGCACCACTTAATTCATCAAGCATGTCATCTAAACGCGGAATGGGATGGCGGTAACGGACGGTAATGGCATTGATGGGGTGATACGTCTCCAACGTATCGATAATTTCTTATGTTCCATGCCACATTATTGATGTTATCTACATGTTTTATGCACACTTTATGTCATATTCGTGCATTTTCTGGAACTAACCTATTAACAAGATGCCGAAGTGCCAGTTGCTGTTTTCTGCTGTTTTTGGTTTCAGAAATCCTAGTAAGGAAATATTCTCGGAATTGTACGAAATCAACGCCCAGGGGCCTATTTTGCCACGAAGCTTCCAGAAGTCCGAAGACGAAACGAAGTGGGGCCACGGGGTGCCCAAACCCTAGGGCGGCGCGGCCCCCCTTGGCCGCGCCGGCCTGTGGTGTGGGGCCCCCGTGCCCCCTCCTGACTTGCCCTTCCGCCTACTTAAAGCCTCCGTGACGAAACCCCCAGTACCGAGAGCCACGATACGGAAAACCTTCCAGAGACGCCGCCAACGCCGATCCCATCTCGGGGGATCCAGGAGATCGCCTCCGGCACCCTGCCAGAGAGGGGAATCATCTCCCGGAGGACTCTACGCCGCCATGGTCGCCTCCGGTGTGATGTGTGAGTAGTCTACCCCTGGACTATGGGTCCATAGCAGTAGCTAGATGGTTGTCTTCTCCCCATTGTGCTATCATTGTCGGATCTTGTGAGCTGCCTAACATGATCAAGATCATCTATCTGTAATTCTATATGTTGCGTTTGTTGGGATCCGATGAATAGAGAATACTTGTTATGTTGATTATCAAAGTTATATCTATGTGTTGTTTATGATCTTGCATGCTCTCCGTTACTAGTAGATGCTCTGGCCAAGTAGATGCTTGTAACTCCAAGAGGGAGTATTTATGCTCGCTAGTGGGTTCATGCCTGCATTGACACAGGACGATGTGATGAAAGTTCTAAGGTTGTGTTGTGCTGTTGCCACTAGGGATAAAACATTGATGCTATGTCTAAGGATGTAGTTGTTGATTACATTACGCACCATACTTAATGCAATTGTGCTGTTGCTTTGCAACTTAATACTGGAGGGGTTCGGATGATAACTTTGAAGGTGGACTTTTTAGGCATAGATGCGGTTGGATGACGGTCTATGTACTTTGTCGTAATGCCCAATTAAATCTCACTATACTCATCATGATATGTATGTGCATGGTCATGCTCTCTTTATTTGTCAATTGCCCAACTGTAATTTGTTCACCCAACATGCTGTTTGTCTTATGGGAGAGACACCTCTAGTGAACTGTGGACCCCGGTCCAATTCTCTTTCTTGAAATACAATCTACCGCAATCTTGTTTTCTTGTTTTCTGCAAACAATCATCTTCCACACAATACGCTTAATCCTTTGTTACAACAAGCCGGTGAGATTGACAACCTCAGCATTTCGTTGGGGCAAAGTACTTTGGTTGTGTTGTGCAGGTTCCACGTTGGCGCCGGAATCCCTGGTGTTGCGCCGCACTACATCCCGCCGCCATCAACCTTCAACGTGCTTCTTGGCTCCTCCTGGTTCGATAAACCTTGGTTTCTTTCTGAGGGAAAACTTGCTGCTGTGCGCATCATACCTTCCTCTTGGGGTTCCCAACGAACGTGTGAGTTACACGCCATCAAGCTAAATTTCTGGCGCCGTTGCCGGGGAGATCAAGACACGCTGCAAGGGGAGTCTCCGCTTCTCAATCTCTTTACTTTGTTTTTGTCTTGCTTAGTTTTATTTACTACTTTATTTGCTGCACTAAATCAAAATACAAAAAAAATTAGTTGCTAGTTTTACTTTATTTGCTATCTTGTTTGCTATATCAAAAACACAAAAAAATTAGTTACTTGCATTTACTTTATCTAGTTTGCTTTATTTACTGTTGCTAAAATGGCCAACCCTGAAAATACTAAGTTGTGTGACTTCACAACCACAAATAATAATGATTTCTTATGCACACCTATTGCTCCACCTGCTACTACAGCAGAATTCCTTGAAATTAAACCTGCTTTACTGAATCTTGTTATGCGAGAGCAATTTTCTGGTGTTAGTTCTGATGATGCTGCTGCCCATCTTAATAATTTTGTTGAATTATGTGAAATGCAAAAGTATAAGGATGTAGATGGTGACATTATAAAATTAAAATTGTTCCCTTTCTCATTAAGAGGAAGAGCTAAAGATTGGTTGCTATCTCTGCCTAAGAATAGTATTGATTCATGGACTAAATGCAAGGATGCTTTTATTGGTAGATATTATCCCCCTGCTAAAATTATATCTTTGAGGAGTAGCATAATGAATTTTAAACAATTAGATACTGAACATGTTGCTCAAGCTTGGGAAAGAATGAAATCTCTGGTTAAAAATTGCCCAACCCATGGATCGACTACTTGGATGATCATCCAAACCTTCTATGCAGGACTAAATTTTTCTTCACGGAATTTATTGGATTCAGCTGCTGGAGGTACCTTTATGTCCATCACTCTTGGTGAAGCAACAAAGCTTCTTGATAATATGATGATCAACTACTCTGAATGGCACACGGCAAGAGCTCCACAAGGTAAGAAGGTAAATTCGTGAAGAAACCTCTTCCTTGAGTGATAAGATTGATGCTATTATGTCTATGCTTGTGAATGATAGGACTAATATTGATCCTAATAATGTTCCATTAGCTTCATTGGTTGCACAAGAAGAACATGTTGATGTAAACTTCATTAAAAATAATAATTTCAACAACAATGCTTACCGGAACAATTCTAGTAACAACTATAGGCCATATCCTTATAATAATGGCAACGGCTATGGTAATTCTTATGGTAATTCTTACAACAATAATAGGAATTCACCCCCTGGACTTGAAGCCATGCTTAAAGAATTTATTAGTACACAAACTGCTTTTAACAAATCTGTTGAAGAAAAGCTTGGGAAAATTGATATACTTGCTTCTAAAGTCGATAGTCTTGCTGCTGATGTTGATCTTTTGAAATCGAAAGTTTTGCCTAATGAGAATCATCATAATAAAATTGTTACTACAGCAAATGCCATCCAAGTTAGAATTAATGAGAATATAAGATTAATGGCTGAACTGCGTGCTAGGTGGGATAGAGAAGAAAATGAAAAACTAGCTAAAGAAAAGAATGTAGCTAAAGTTTGGACTATTACCACCACTAGTAATGCTAATGCTACACATGTTGCTGCACCTCCTACTAATAATAATAAAAGAATTGGTGTTAGCAATGTTTCCACTTCTAATGCAAAGCGCGAGAAACTGCCTGAAACTGCTTGTGATAAAGCTGCTGAAATTTTTTCCAACATTGGGGATGATGATCCCATTGCTTTAGATTATAATGGTTTGAATTTTGATGATTGCCACATCTCTGAAGTTATAAAGTTCTTGCAAAACTTGCTAAAAGTCCTAATGCTAGTGCTATAAATTTGGCTTTCACACATCATATTACAAATGCTCTCATAAAAGCTAGAGAAGAGAAACTAGAGCGCGAAGCCTCTATTCCTAAAAAGCTAGAGGATGGTTGGGAGCCCATCATTAAGATGAAGGTTAAAGATTTTGATTGTAATGCTTTATGTGATCTTGGTGCAAGTATTTCTGTTATGCCTAAGAAAATTTATGATATGCTTGACTTGCCACCGCTGAAAAATTGTTATTTGGATGTTAATCTTGCTGATCATTCTACAAAGAAACCTTTGGGGAAAGTTGATAATGTTCGCATTACCGTTAACAATAACCTTGTTCCCGTTGATTTTGTTGTCTTGGATATTGAATGCAATGCATCTTGTCCCATTATATTGGGAAGACCTTTTCTTCGAACTGTTGGTGCTATCATTGATATGAAGGAAGGTAATATAAAATATCAATTTCCTCTCAAGAAAGGTATGGAACACTTCCCTAGAAAGAGAATGAAGTTACCCTTTGATTCTATTATGAGAACAAATTATGATGTTGACACTTCGTCTCTTGATAATACTTGATACACACTTTCTGCGCCTAGCTGAAAGGCGTTAAAGAAAAGCGCTTATGGGAGACAACCCATGTTTTTACCTACAGTACTTTGTTTTTATTTTGTGTCTTGGAAGTTGTTTACTACTGTAGCAACCTCTCCTTATCTTAGTTTTGTGTTTTGTTGTGCCAAGTTAAGCCGTTGATAGAAAAGTAAGTACTAGATTTGGATTACTGCGCAGTTCCAGATTTCTTTGCTGTCACGAATCTGGGTCCACCTCCCTGTAGGTAACTCAGAAAATTAAGCCAATTTACGTGAGTGATCCTCAGATATGTATGCAACTTTCATTAAATTTGGGCATTTTCATTTGAGCAAGTCTGGTGCCATTTTAAAATTCGTCAATACGAACTGTTCTGTTTTGACAGATTCTGCCTTTTATTTCGCATTGCCTCTTTTGCTATGTTGGATGAATTTCTTTGATCCATTAATATCCAGTAGCATTATGCAATGTCCAGAAGTGTTAAAAATGATTGTGTCACCTCTGAATATGTTAATTTTTATTGTGCACTAACCCTCTAATGAGTTGTTTCGAGTTTGGTGTGGAGGAAGTTTTCAAGGATCAAGAGAGGAGTATGATGCAACATGATCAAGGAGAGTGAAAGCTCTAAGCTTGGGGATGCCCCGGTGGTTCACCCCTGCATATATCAAGAAGACTCAAGCGTCTAAGCTTGGGGATGCCCAAGGCATCCCCTTCTTCATCGACAACATTATCAGGTTCCTCCCCTGAAACTATATTTTTATTCCATCACATCTTATGTGCTTTGCTTGGAGCGTCGGTTTGTTTTTGTTTTTGTTTTGTTTGAATAAAATGGATCCTAGCATTCACTTTATGGGAGAGAGACACGCTCCGCTGTAGCATATGGACAAGTATGTCCTTGGTTTCTACTCATAGTATTCATGGCGAAGTTTCTCCTTCGTTAAATTGTTATATGGTTGGAATTGGAAAATAATGCATGTAGTAATTGCTATTAATGTCTTGGGTAATGTGATACTTGGCAATTGTTGTGCTCATGATTAAGCTCTTGCATCATATGCTTTGCACCCATTAATGAAGAAATACATAGAGCATGCTAAAATTTGGTTTGCATATTTGGTTTCTCTAAGGTCTAGATAATTTCTAGTATTGAGTTTGAACAACAAGGAAGACGGTGTAGAGTCTTATAATGTTTTCAATATGTCTTTTATGTGAGTTTTGCTGCACCGGTTCATCCTTGTGTTTGTTTCAAATAAGCCTTGCTAGCCTAAACCTTGTATCGAGAGGGAATACTTCTCATGCATCCAAAATACTTGAGCCAACCACTATGCCATTTGTGTCCACCATACCTACCTACTACATGGTATTTTCCGCCATTCCAAAGTAAATTGCTTGAGTGCTACCTTTAAAATTCCATCATTCACCTTTGCAATATATAGCTCATGGGACAAATAGCTTAAAAACTATTGTGGTATTGAATATGTAATTATGCACTTTATCTCTTATTAAGTTGCTTGTTGTGCGATAACCATGTTCACTGGGGACGCCATCAACTACTCTTTGTTGAATTTCATGTGAGTTGCTATGCATGTCCGTCTTGTCTGAAGTAAGAGAGATCTACCACCTTATGGTTAAGCATGCATATTGTTAGAGAAGAACATTGGGCCGCTAACTAAAGCCATGATCCATGGTGGAAGTTTCAGTTTTGGACATATATCCTCAATCTCAAATGAGAAAATTATTAATTGTTGTTACATGCTTATGCATAAAAGAGGAGTCCATTATCTGTTGTCTATGTTGTCCTGGTATGGATGTCTAAGTTGAAGAATAATCAATAGCGAGAAATCCAATGCGAGCTTTCTCCTTAGACCTTTGTACAGGCGGCATAGAGGTACCCCTTTGTGACACTTGGTCAAAACATGTGCATTGTGATGATCCGGTAGTCCAAGCTAATTAGGACAAGGTGCGGGCACTATTAGTACACTATGCATGAGGCTTGCAACTTATAAGATATAATTTACATGATACATATGCTTTATTACTACCGTTGACAAAATTGTTTCATATTTTCAAAATCAAAGCTCTAGCACAAATATAGCAATCGATGCTTTTCCTCTATGGAGGACCATTCTTTTACTTTCAATGTTGAGTCAGTTCACCTATTTCTCTCCACCTCAAGAAGCAAACACTTATGTGAACTGTGCATTGATTCCTACATATTTGCTTATTGCACTTATTATATTACTCTATGTTGACAATATCCGTGAGATATACATGTTACAAGTTGAAAGCAACCGCTGAAACTTAATCTTCTTTTGTGTTGCTTCAATGCCTTTACTTTGAATTATTGCTTTATGAGTTAACTCTTATGCAAGACTTAATTGATGCTTGTCTTGAAGTGCTATTCATGAAAAGTCTTTGCTTTATGATTCACTTGTTTACTCATGTCATATACATTGTTTTGATCGCTGCATTCACTACATATGCTTTACAAATAGTATGATCAAGGTTATGATGGCATGTCACTCCAGAAATTATCTGTGTTATCGTTTTACCTGCTCGGGACGAGCAGAACTAAGCTTGGGGATGCTGATACGTCTCCAACGTATCGATAATTTCTTATGTTCCATGCCACATTATTGATGTTATCTACATGTTTTATGCACACTTTATGTCATATTCGTGCATTTTCTGGAACTAACCTATTAACAAGATGCCGAAGTGCCGATTCTTTGTTTTCTGCTGTTTTTGGTTTCAGAAATCCTAGTAAGGAAATATTCTCGGAATTGGACGAAATCAACGCCCGGGGGCCTATTTTGCCACGAAGCTTCCGGAAGTCCGAAGACGAAGCGAAGTGGGGCCACGGGGTGCCCAAACCCTAGGGCGGCGCGGCCCCCCTTGGCCGCGCCGGCCTGTGGTGTGGGGCCCCGTGCCCCCTCCGACTTGCCCTTCCGCCTACTTAAAGCCTCCGTGACGAAACCCCCGGTGCGAGAGCCACGATACGGAAAACCTTCCAGAGACGCCCCCAACGCCTATCCCATCTCGGGAATCCAGAGATCGCCTCCGGCTCCCTGCCGGAGAGGGGAATCATCTCCCGGAGGACTCTACGCCGACATGGTGGCCTCAGGTGTTATGTGTGAGTTGTATAACCCTGGACTATTGGTCCATAGATGTAGCTAGATGGTTGTCTTCTCCCCATTGTGCTATCATTGTCGGATCTTGTGAGCTGCCTAACATGATCAAGATCATCTATCTGTAATTCTATATGTTGCGTTTGTTGGGATCCGATGAATAGAGAATACTTGTTATGTTGATTATCAAAGTTATATCTATGTGTTGTTTATGATCTTGCATGCTCTCCGTTACTAGTAGATGCTCTGGCCAAGTAGATGCTTGTAACTCCAAGAGGGAGTATTTATGCTCGATAGTGGGTTCATGCCTGCATTGACACACAGGACAAGTGACGAGAAAGTTCTAAGGTTGTGTTGTGCTGTTGCCACTAGGGATAAAACATTGATGCTATGTCTAAGGATGTAGTTGTTGATTACATTACGCACCATACTTAATGCAATTGTCTGTTGCTTTGCAACTTAATACTGGAGGGGGTTCGGATGATAACCTGAAGGTGGACTTTTTAGGCATAGATGCAGTTGGATGGCGGTCTATGTACTTTGTCGTAATGCCCAATTAAATCTCACTATACTCATCATGATATATATGTGCATGGTCATGCTCTCTTTATTTGTCAATTGCCCAACTGTAATTTGTTCACCCAACATGCTGTTTGTCTTATGGGAGAGACACCTCTAGTGAACTGTGGACCCCGGTCCAATTCTCTTTACTGAAATACAATCTACTGCAATACTGTTTTACTATTTTCTGCAAACAATCATCTTCCACACAATACGGTTAATCCTTTGTTACAGCAAGCCAGTGAGATTGACAACCTCACTGTTTCGTTGGGGCAAAGTACTTTGGTTGTGTTGTGCAGGTTCCACGTTGGCGCCGGAATCCCTGGTGTTGCGCCGCACTACATCCCGCCGCCATCAACCTTCAACGTGCTTCTTGGCTCCTCCTGGTTCGATAAACCTTGGTTTCTTTCTGAGGGAAAACTTGCTGCTGTGCGCATCATACCTTCCTCTTGGGGTTCCCAACGAACGTGTGAGTTACACGCCATCATGGGGCGACAATCCATACACATCCGTTGCGTCTCATCCGGTTTAGGCACAAGAATCACGGGAACCGCACAAGGGCTAAGGCTTCCGCGAACATACCCTTTGGTGAGGAGATCTTGTATTTGGCGTTGTATCTCCTTTGTGTCTTCGGGGTTGGTGCGGTAGGCAGCACGGTTTGGAAGCGGAGCGCCGGGTATGAGGTCGATGCGGTGTTCTATGCCTAGAAGTGGTGGTAGTCCATGAGGGAGCTCGTCGGGGAAGACGTCTTGAAACTCCTACAAATGAGACAACAAAGACGGAGGAATGTTGGTTAAGTCGTTAGTCGCCGACGATGGTCCCTTGCATATGAGCACGTAGTGCAATATGGTGGATGGGTTCTCTTGGACCTCTCTCCACTCACTCTTGGTGGCTAGTAGGACACTCTTTGTCTCACTCATATATGGCTTGTGGCGCTCAATATATTTGTGGTGGGTCGCTCCCTCTCCTCTCATCTCACTACGGTGGGTGCGGAGTTGAGCCCTCGCTAAAGCCTTCGCATTATCCGCGATGATTTGGCTAGGAGTCATCGGGCGCAACTCGAACTTCTTGTCCTTGACCTTGAAGGTGTATGTGTTGGAGAGTCCATCATGTATAGCCTTCTTGTCAAATTGCCAAGGGCGGCCAAGCAACATGTGGCACACCGTCATGGGTACCACGTCACACTCGATAGTGTCCTCATAAGGTCCGATCTTTAAGTTGACGGTGACGGTATGTTGTATCTTGACGCTGCCCTTGTCACTCAACCATTGGATATGGTAAGGGTGAGGATGCTTGCAGAGAGTGAGGTTGAGCTTCTCACACAATTCGGTGCTAGCAAGGTTATGGCAACTTCCACCATCGATGATGACCTTGATCGATTTGCCACCAATTCCGGCACGGGTTTGGAAGATGTTGCACCGTTGGTCTTCCATAGCTTGAGGTTGAGTTGTTAGAACCCTTGTGACCACAAGTGAGGGACTTGGGTCATGCTCACATAACAGAGGGTCTTCTCCACTTTCTTCCTCATAAACTTCTTCATTGGCCGCGGCGGCTTGCACAAGGGCTTCGTATTCATCTTCACTTAGCGTCTCGATATCACCATTCTCCATAGTGATCATAACCTTGGTGTTCTTGCACTCAAATGATTTGTGGCCTTGGGTGCCACACTTGAAGCAAGTGACATTAGAGGGTCCCGTAGATGCCTTAGAGGAGGCGGTGGAGGACACCGTTTGCTTCATGCGACTTTGGGTAGTCGTTTTCTTGGATGGTGTAGAGGACACGGCGGGCTTGACACTTGGTGGGGGAGTCGATGTAGCGAGCTTGGAGGCGAAGTAAGTCTTGGACTTGGAGTACTTGATGTCCTCAATCACTTGGTGCTCGGCCTTCGATGCTTGGTGGACCAACTCAACCATGTTGGAGTATGGTTGGAACTCCACAATTCTCTTGATGGGGTAATTGAGGCCATTGAAGAAACGAGCAATGGTTTGGTCCTCGGACTCTTGGATGTTGGCTCGCATCATAGTTAACTCCATCTCCTTGAAGAACTCCTCAACGGTCTTGGTGCCTTGCTTCAACTTTTGGAGCTTGTTGAAGAGGTCGGTCATGTAGTACGTTGGGACAAAGCGAGCATGCATCTCTTTCTTCATCTCTTCCCAAGTGTCAATAGGCGGTTCACCCTTTTCTTACCTTAGAGTGAGGACTTGCTCCCACCAAGTGTTGGCATAATCCTCAAACTCGAGAGACGCTATAGCCACCTTCTTGGCACCAGAGTAGTTGTGGATGCGGAATATCTTGTCAACCTTGAGTGCCCATGAGAGGTAGGCCTCGGCATCTTCTTCACCCTTGAACTTTGGCATGGTGAACTTGAGCCTTCCAAACATGTTTTCTTCATCCTCCAAGTTTCTTTGACGAGGAGGGGCGCCTTCATCTCTTGCGGCTTGAGGAGGCATAGGAGGTCTTCTACGACCAACCATAGCATTGGGTTGGCGTTGAAGGTGGACACTAGCTTCACTTGGTTCACGGTGATGATGTTGTTGAAGATCTTGTCGAGGTTGTTGACGAGGCTCATTGTTGGCCCTTTCATCTTGATCATGTGGTGGAGCTCCTCTTCCACGTTGGTCATGGCGAGGGTGACGTCGGAGATCTCGCCGAGGTTGATCCTGAGGACCTTGGTCTTGGGGTTGGTCGTCACGCCCATGGTGGGCATGGCAATCCGCTTGGTGACGATCTTGTTGGAGGACTTGATCTTGTGGAGGTCGTTCATGTGGACGAGCATGGTGATGTATTTCTCCACGCCTAGAGTTGGAGCGAGAGTCTTCATGACGAGCATGTGGGCGATGAGGTCGATGATGGTCTTCATGCCTTGAGGAAGAGCTTGAGGATGAAAGGCCACCATGAGAGTAGTAATCTTGTGGCGAGCTTGAGGATGATGAAGTAAAGCGGTGTCGGCGATGACGACCCAAGTTGGTGATAGCGCGCTCGAGGCTATCCATGCGCCGCTCCATGTTCGCATCATTGGCCGCCATTTGGCCATTCAAGTTGTCCGTAGCTTCACGAAGAAGAGCCAAGTCTTGGTTCACGGCGGAGAAGTTGTGAGCCACCTCATCGTATTGTTCGTCGATGCGAGTCTCGAATAGTGTGAGTTGCTCCTTGAACTCTTGGCGTTGTGTCCATAGGTTGTGTTGAGTAGCCAACCTCTCGGTGTTGCGGAGGACTTCTCCCTCCCTTGGGTCATCTCCGTTCCTATCCATGATGGAAAGACAAGAACTATGTTGTGTATGTTAGTGGAAGGAGACTACCTCGCACTCTTACCAAGGTAAGATAGTATTGAGGCAATCAACCAAGCCAAAAGCAAGATCAAGTGTATCGGGGACACACGCAAAACCACACGCAAAAGCTAGCAAATATGGTGTTAGGTGAGTATTGTGGAAAGCCAAAAGACAAAATCCAAGATCGAGTATGTTGTTAAAAGTGGGTGAGGTCCAAAAATCCAAATGTCAATGTGAAGATCACTATGAACACGGAAAAGTTGTGGAACACACACACGGGATAAACGGGGTTAGTGCAACCAAAAGTGAGCGAAAAAGTGTATGTAAAGGTGCTCGGTGTCACACTAACACAAGGAGAGCCAAAGCTTTGGTTGCAAATGAAGAGACAACAAGATTTACACGCGGCCTCTCTTCTCTTCTCTCGTTTGCTTAAAAGCTTATGACTCTTTTGTACACGGTGGCACTTGCACTCTTTTGTATCTATGGTGGCACTTTCACTATTTTGTATGTATGGATGTATGGTGCTACTTGCACTCTTTTTGTGTTTTTGGGGCTTTTTCACGCACTATGTTAGCGTTAGCCTCGCTTTTGCTATCTTGCCACACGAGTGTTTGCTTGTATGCTTTACTCCACACGACACACACACCTCACAATCGGGGCCACGTGCAATGTCTCGCAACACTAAACAAGCAATGCTAGATGGGATAGATTGCAAAAGGAAGAGGGTTACAAGGGAAAACTGCAAGTTATACCTGCGATGATGGTGGTGGTGGCGGTGGTGGTAGCCGAAAACGAGCTCGGAGGAGGGCGCGGAGCTGCGCCCGGTTTGGATCCGGTTGGACCGGACTGTGGACCGGGGAATCCGGTTGGCGCCCGGTTGACCGGGTGCTGGGCCGGCTGGTCCGGTCTGGGGGCCGGTTGACCGGGTTTCTCAACCGGGTTTCGCGGTTCTCTCTCCTGTTCTTCCCCAAACCAAATCAAAAGAGAAAATCGACGGGAAACGATGGAATTGGAGGCTAAAAGTTGGGGAAATAGTAGATCAAGCACAACAACACCGAATCCACGGACCAAAACCACTCAAAACGCAACCAAATCACAGATCGGTCAAGAGGCACTTTGAGGCTATTTTTGGGGATTTTGTGGAAAATTTTCTAGAAACGAAATCGGGTGGGTGGAGGGTCAAAATCGCGGTAACCAAGAGCTGCTGATACCATATGATGAGGATCTAAGATCCCGGGAGTGGCACGATCTCGCGATTTGACCCAGAAAACCAAGGGAAGAGGTGGGAGAACGCGAGGAACACGAAGAACACGAAGAACACCGGTACTCACGCACGCACACAACCCCGATACACCCGATGCTTACCCCCGTGGCTCAATGGACCACGCCAATAGAATCACCCGGAAGAGGCACGCGGCAGAATTCCCGGTGAGAGATTGGGGTTGGAGAAGAAGAGATTGATGAGGGAGAGAGATTAGCTTGTACTAGAATCTCACTCAGCAATAACCAAATCAACAACCAGGATGCCGTGATTATAGAGGGATGATAACCCTAGGGAGACTAAGCTCAAAGTTGTGTTTAAGCCTAATGCAAGTCTGAGGGGTAAAGGAGGGGTCCAGGCTACTTATATAGGCATACATGGCCAGCAAGCCGAAAAGGTACGCGAATGGATAACTTAGGCAGTTTGGTGAGTCATTCCCGTCAAATCCGGTTTGGGAT
The DNA here is from genome assembly GCF_019359855.2 of Lolium perenne. Lineage (NCBI taxonomy): Eukaryota > Viridiplantae > Streptophyta > Magnoliopsida > Poales > Poaceae > Lolium > Lolium perenne. Next base: position 183,748,136 of record NC_067246.2, on the reverse strand, counting down.
CCGGTCAGACCGGGCCTGTGACCGGGTGGTCCGGTCCTGGGTCCGGTCGACCGGGCGCCAACCAGAAACTTGCACGGTTTCCATCTGGTTGCCTTCCGGTATGATGCAGGGGAATCCGGTCGGGCGCCCGGTTGACCGGGCCTGGGACCGGGTAGTCCGGTTGTGGGTCCGGTCCAACCGGGTCCAGGACTGGCCAGTGTTCTTCCCTTCCTTTGAGCGCTTCGAGCGACATCGGGTCCGGCTTCGTGATCATCTCCATGTCCCGCTGCTCCTCTCCTTCCCTTGACCTTGGCGTGTCCTCCTCTCCGGGGTCTTGATGCGCCTTGTACCTAATGACACATAGCACATCGGCATGAGGTAGCATTCCGTCCAAAGGGGTACCGAGATCAAGGGTGGTGAGGAGCGAGTTCACCTCATCATGTAGAGCTTTAACTCGAGCTCGCGTCATTGGTCCACTTGGCGGATTTGTTGGTCTTGGTGTGGAGGTGTCCGAAGGCCACCCCGCATCACCCATAGTAAATAAAAAGATTGCTGAGATGCTCATTGTATGTTTGTCTTGTCATTTTGGCATGAGATTGCTCCTACAAGAGTACTTCCATATCATCGGGCAAGAGGTACCCTGTTGGTGGTTCTCGATGATACATGTATACTTACATGATAAGAACTTATTTGGGACCTAAGTTGAGTAGCATGAGGTTTAGGTACTCGTATTCAAGGGGCATGAGATTTTGAACTTGTGATTTGTCAAGCATATAGCTCATATTTGCACTCACATTAACTTTAACCATTCAATATGCTTATGATAGGGGCAATGAGAGATCAAAGATAATGAGTACCATACTTTTTGGAAGGTTTATAAAACTTGTTTATCTTGCTTACTCTGCAAAGAGTCTTCCTTTTACTTTTATGTTGAGTCTTCATCTTCTGCTTTATGCACCAATTAAGAGAGCATAGTTGTCATTCTTAGTGCAATATGCATAGTCCCAAAATTATTATTGATTGATTCATGATTATGACTATTGCTTGTTCTTAAATTACTTGTATCTAGTCACTCTTTGAACTTTAAAGGTGTCTTAGCATTTATGTTTTGCTAGTTCATAAAGGGCATGTTGAGTACCACTTTACTATGTTTTCTCATAAACAAACAGTTGCTTTCAACGTACTATTATTCATGATCCTTTGTTTGAGTTACTTCTCATGTTATAACATAGTTGTTAAGTTCTATTGAATTATATGTATCATGCCTATGTTTTTGTTATCATGTTTGACCCCATCTCACAATGCTTTACATTAACTTGATCAAGATTGTGTTTGCTGTATGTCACCTCAAAAATTATTTTGTTATCACTTACCTACTCGAGGACGAGCATGAGTTAAGTTTGGGGACGCTTGATATGTCTCAAATGTATCTATAATTTTTTATGCTCCATGCTTGTTTTACACCAATTTATATATGTTTTGCTCATGCTTCGTTGGACTTTTATACATTTTCTGGCACTAACATATTAACAAGATGCCACAGTGCTAGTTCCCTGTTTTCTGCTGTTTTGTATTTCAGAAAAGTTGTATAGGAAATATTCTCGGAATTGGACGAAACAAAGCCGAAGTCAATATTTTACCGTAACGAATACGGAGTCCAGAGGGGGGGTCGAAGAAAGGCAGCAGAGCGGCCAGACCAGCCCTAGGCGTGGCCTGGCCCTGGCCCGCGCCTAGGGGTAGTGTGCCCCTGGCCTCTACCGACCTCGCCCTTCTGCCTATTTATTCACAATCTCGGGAAAACCCTAAACACCCGAGCCTCCATCCACGAAAAGTTCCGTCGCGGCCGCCATTGCAGACCCTAGCTCGGGAGGGTTCTGAAGTTCTTCCCGGCACCCTGCCGGAGGGGGAAATCATCGCTGGAGTAATCTACATTGCCATGCCCGCCTCCGAAGTGATGCGTGATTAGTTCATCCCTGGACTATGGGTCCATAACACTAGCTAGATGGTTGTCTTCTCCAATTTGTGCCTCATGTTTAGATCTTGTGAGCTGCCCTACATGATCAAGATCATCCTTATGTAATGCTAGATGTTGTGTTTGCTGGAATCCGATGAATATTGAATACTATGTTGAGATCGATTATATATTCTTGTCATATGTTATTTGTGATCTTGCATGCTCTCTGTTGCTAGTATATAATCTAGCTAAGTAGATGCTTGTGACTCCAAGAGGGGTTACTTATGCTCGATAGTAGGTTCATGCCTTTAGTTTTCTTGAAGAGTGATAATAACTTCTAAGATTGTAGATGTACTGTTGCTACTAGGGAGAAAACAACAATGTTTTATCCAAGGGTAATTCTATTGTTTACTTTACACACATTGCTTAATGCGATAATCTGTTGCTTGCAACTTAATAGTGGAAGGGGTTCGGGCGATAACCGGAAGGTGGATTATTAGTCATAGACGCAGTTGGATTACGGTCTATGTATTATGTTGTAATTCCCAAACGAATCTCATAGTAATCATCTTGTCATGTATGGTCCGTATTCTGTCAATTACCCAGCTGTGATTTATTCACCCAGCATGTTATTTATCTTTATGGAGAGACACCTCTAGTGAACTGTGGACTCCGGTCCTTTTCTTTACACCGATAAAATCAACCACTACAATCCTGCTCTGTTTATTTACTGCAAGCAATGTTCTCTTTAATTACTGCAAACATCTCTTTCCACTCGATATGTTTAATCATTTGTGTTCAGCAAAACCGGTGATATTGACAACCTCACTGTAAGTTGGGGCAAAGTATTTTGGTTGTGTTGTGTGCAGGTTCCACGTTGTTGCTGATGCCGGTAGTGCGCCCTTACAATAGTCAGCTAGCAACACCTTCAGAAGTCACGCCTTTCTCCTACTAGTCGATTAAACCTTGGTTTCTTACTGAGAGAAAACTTGATGTTGTGCTCAGCATACCTTCCTCTTGGGGTTCCCTAACGGTGTGCAATCTGCGCTCATCAGGTACTACCGTTGCAGAATCGTCCAGTTGTTTCTTCGTCTTGTTGCCGCCGTCTACCTCCTTAAGCTTAGAATCCTTGCCTTGAAGAGCTAACTGCGTGGGAGAAAAGGCTATAGCTTTAACTTCCTGCTTTATCCCAAACTTAGCGGCAATCTTCTAGAATTCTCGATCACAATTGTCTGAACGAGAAAAGCTTCCGTGAACCGTGATATTGGTCATGTTGTTGCCTGGCATCTTTAGCTTTAAGTACGCGTAGTGTGGTACATCCATGAAATTGGCGTAAGCTGGCCTTCCAAGGATAGCGCGGTACTATGATTTCCGATTCACTACCTCGAACTCAACCCTTCCCTTCCTGAAATCGTCGGGTTTCCCGAAGACTACATTCAAGGAGATCCTGCCGACAGGGTATGCTGGCAAGGTTGGAACAATGCCATGGAAACATGTATCAGACTCCTGTAACATATCACCTGTAATGCCCATATTTTGACTGTGCTTGCGAATATCAGATTCAATCCGCTTCCACCATCCATGAATACTTTGCTGATGTTGAATCCTCCGATATGTGCTTTGACTACTAAAGCTGCATGGGATGGCCTTGGAATAGACATCGGATGGTCGGCTCTGCTGAACAAGATGCTTTGCGCGGACCAGTCGATGAATTCGGGAACGTTACCATGGTGTCTTCCGCAAGATTAATTTCTTGCGTAAGCTTTTTCATATCTCTTCTAGAGATGCCAGTTTTATGAATCATGCTCATCTGCCCTCGAGGTGGAGGAAAAGCTTCATTGGAGGCACGAGTTTGAAATTGTTGACCCTTTACTCAACTCGTAAAACTTCTGACGATCAAGAAACTATCGGCAGTCCCTGAGAAAGTGACTTGACTTTTTGGTGTTGTCCTTGGGGTCGATGTACGCGTGTATGTAACAAGGAGCATTTAAATGATCATCGAACGGTAACTCCGGGACCCATGGCGGTCATTCCATGTAATTGCCTCGATTACCCCCAGAACCGTTGTTGTTGCCATCCCAACGATCGTCGCATTTTTCACCGCGTTGATCGTCATACCGATTATCACGTCGATCGGAGTATCCGACAGCTACAATGTTGGTGTCACCGAAGGTTTCATACCCACGGTCTCTTCTCTTTTTGTGGCGATCACATCGATAACCTGAGTCATGCTTATGGTCATCGTCTACATTGTCACTGCATGGGCGTGGCTTCCGCACGTTGTCTTCTCCATCAGCCCAACTATTGGCAATCTCCATAAGCTTGGTAATAGTCTTCGCCTTCTTTCGGCCAAGTTCTTTGATATAGGATTCTCGCCGGATGCTGTCACTGAAGCCATCGATCACCCTGTCGATGGAGACATCTTCAGAAGCATTTTGAAGTTTAGTAAAATTTCCAATGTACGCGCGCATTCATTCCTTCGGCTTCTGATGGCAGTGGCGCAATTCTTCGATTCCAACGGGCCTCCTGTATGTGGCCTAGAAATTCTGGACGAAAGCATCGATCAGATCTTCCCAGGACCTGATGGATCCCTTCGGCAGACCTCTTAGCCATGCTCGTGCCGAATCTTTCAGGTAGAGCTATAAGCATTGCATTTCCGCTATTTTGTTTCCCTTGTATAAGATCACAGTTTGCAGATAATCGTCTATCCAGGACCTCGACTCCTATTGACCATCAAATTTGGCAGCATCGGTAGGGGTAGGCTTGAATCTTTTCAATGGCATCGCCTCCCGAATCCTATGGCTTAGAAAATCTGCACCCCGAAGTTCACCATCGTACTCCTGGGTTTCTTCGGAATCGCCGCTGTCATAGCCTTCCCTTGTAGCATGCCGGCGGCAGGCTTTGTCGATCTTACCCTGTGTAATATCGTCGCGGGCATCTTTCGAATGATGCTTAGATCCACTGCCTTGATGCGTAGTTTTCTCCTTCCTAGGGGTGAGTTTATCCCCGAGGATCGCGAGGCTTTCCAAAGTGCCCCGATGATCTTGCGCCATTGGATCGTTGGGTGTTGGCTGGTGGTTGATCAAATAAGATGCAAGATTAGTTGTTGCCCTTTCGATGGTTTTTGGCCTAACCATGCCTGCGGTGTCCATAGTCATGAAAGAGTTGGAGAGATTCGAAGTGATCTCCCTTGCATCGGCTTCTGAAAGGCGAGGAATTAGTGGCCGAAATCTCAATGGGCCTTGGTTGCTACAAGACGTGCTTCCATGCGAAGGCAACGCCCTTCGTCGCTCGCTTGATTGATCGGCTGCCTGCCGGTGTTGATTGAGGTCAGCTTGTTCATTTGCTAATCGAACCCAATTCTTCTCTAGAATACCGTGATACGCGTTGAGGGTTCCTGCCGAAGCTCCAGAGGGAATTCGAGTGTTATTGGCTATGGCACTACGAGCAATCTCCCACTCTTCCTTAGTGATGGTGTAAGCGCTATCGTCGTTGCTGGCGCTAGCTTCAACATTGCGGCGTCCGCCACGATTGACACGTGGGGTATATTCGCCTTCGGAGGGTTCGCCTCCGTTAACAGGGTTTAGGATAGCATAAATTTGGTGATGTGCCACTCTCCAGGTGGTTGCCCTGGCGATGCTGTCGATACTTTCTTCGTCGGAGGAGTACTTTGGCGCTGCAGATGAAAGGCGTGTCATCCGAGCCTAGCCCGTGCCTAGTGTCGCAGTTGAGGCAGTAGTACGATGTTAGATCCGATGATGCAGAATCGTTAGATCCAACAGACATAGATGACGTGGAACGGCGTGAAGATGTCGATGGCGAAGACGTTGGAGTCGATAGATCGACTGTGATCAGGGATGAAGCGGTCGATGCAACAGTCGATGAAGCCGCAGTTCTTGACGTGTTGGGGGCGAACGGATCAGGCAACCGAAGGATGCCCTCAGAGTCGACGCAGTAGTGAACGCTCCCGAACGTCATGTCTAACCCGCCGCGTAGGCATGAGAAAGCCGAATGCGACGAGTCGGTGTGTGGAGTAAACTGGAAGGACCCGAAACAAATCGAGTTCCTCGAGCTTGGCGATGAAGGAGCCGATGATGGTGTCGGCAATGCCAGTGAAGTCGTGGTCGACACGATCGGAGCAGCCGATGAAGTGCCTTGTACCAGCAGGTTTCCCACAGACGGCGCCAATTGACGAGGGTGCTCCTCGGCAATGCCCACCATGAGGTGCTTAGGGTTGACAGAATCCTACATGCTAGCACGAGACATCAGATACCAAACAAACGGGCAGAGAGATTTACCCAGGTTTGGGGCCCTCGATGAGGTAAAACCCTTACTTCCTGCTTGTCTGATCTTGATTACTGAATATATCGGGTTACAATGGGGTAGCCGATAGGTTGCTTTGGTTGACTCGCCGAGAGTCAAGGATTCTAGATTTCTAGCTCTAACCTTGCGGTGGTTCTACGTATTGAAGTTGTGTCTCGACAGCCCTCTCCTGTCCTTTATATAGCAGGCCATGTCCCGAGAGTCTTGCCCGAGCTCGACTAGGTGTGGGGCCCCGGACTAGCTATCCGAAACACCCGTTATGCATACACATTCACGATCCCATGATCAGTGTGTCGTGAAAGCATAACTGAACTGGTATCAAATACATCATCCATTACAGTACCGAATAAAAAGATTACAGTAGGTCACATGACCAATACTTACATAAGATCTGCAATGGCAGGAGATCAACAATCACACAGCGGAAATACTTCAGACGGAAGCATTCGCATAGCCCATGTCATGCCATAACCCTACAGGCAACTGACTGGGAAGACGTGCCTAGCTCGCATAGACGTCGTCGACTCCTTCTTTATCTGTCGGATTCCACCAAGTCTGGCCAAGTAAATAGCCAGGGACAAAGCCATGAGTACATTATGAATTGTACTCGCAAACCACCTTAGAGAGAAGTAAAGGATATGCAATTTGGCAGTAGCAAGGAACAGGCACTATTCTAGGGTTACAAGGAGTGAGAGGTGGTTCCTCTCGAGAGTATGACATCTCTATATCTTTGTTGAAAACCTTTTTGAAAGCAAGTTTCTTTCGAAGACTAATAGGTACGGGCGACCCATTTTCCTTTCCGGCCATCTCAGTATGACCAAAACAACTTTTCCAACTTTCCACCGTACCTCCCAGGAACATTTCCACCAGTCCCACTGGTATCCTTTTCCAAACCCTTTGGAAAACATTTTTATAAACCAAAACTTTCTTTAATGCCAAGCAGCTTCCATTCCCACGTCCATAACCGTGGACACGGCTATTCGAATAGATTTACACTCTGCAGAGGTTGTACACTTTCCCCACAAGATCCGATAAATCCGCCGGGATCATCCCTGGTTCACCAAGCGTCAAAACGCGAGGCTCGGATAACCGATCGCAGTTTTTCGCTTGCTCGCCTTAGCCTAAGACATGCCGAATGAGTTGTACCTCCCAACACCAGAGTCCGGGATGCCGTTTACCCAGGAATTGCAAAGTCCCCGACACCCGACCCTCCGGAATGCCCTCCAACCACTTCGGCATCTTTCAATGGGAGCTCATAAGTTGTACCCCGCGTACCTGAAAAGGCAAATGGGTTGCGTCCCTTCTCATGGGAAGAACCCCGGTCGAAGCGTCCATGGTCGGACTGCCACTACACTTGCAGGACCCAAACTAAGGCGAGACAAACTACTACGCTGCGCCCCGTCCCACTAAAGGGTAATGTGGTTGTACTGGCTAGGTCCGGTTAGGTACTCAGTCACCAAAGTTTTTCGAAAACAATTTTATCCACTTGCCTCCAGCAATTTTTCTTCCCAAAAACCTTTTCCTTTTCATAAACTCACACTTGGGCAGGGCTACCCCATTCCAAGGTTTTCGAAACACTTCTTTCTTGAAAACATTTTCACAAACCTTTTTAAAGAGGCTCCCGACCTATAGTCCGACTTTTCTTTGAAAAGAGGCGACAAGGATGATAAGGTGTTAAGCACCATATCACTAACATATATGTGTTTATTGGGTATCAACGAGGGATGCACCCGTAAGGGTGGAATAATAAAACTCCGTGTGGCAATAACCACCCACATAAATAAATAAAATCATGCAATTTATAAAGCTGCTAATAATGCAAGAGTAAGATAATTAGGATGAGATATGCATCAATAGGTGGCTTGCCTTGATTAGCAATGTGTCCCTGGACTTTCTCTTCGAAATCCTCGAAATGATCCTTCTCTTCTTCATCAGTGGCGTTCGTATCTATCGTCGCAAAATAAAAGAACACACAATCACCATACAAGACACAACCATACAAGTAAAAATTCTAACAACATTTATTATAATGAAATCAGTGGGTATTCCAAGCACTAATAAGTGCACAGTACCCCTAGTTATTTTCTAGCACCTTTCATCTCAAGAAAACCATTTTATTTGTTCATAAAAGGAAAGAACCTTAAAATTATCCACTTCCTCTCTGCTTACCACCAAGGCCTAAACTTGGTATGCCAAGGTAGGTAATGACACAGGGAAATACTATAAAGTGGTTTGGTGTCAAATTTAAATATATAATATCTTTAACCATTTTTACAAAAGCGAGGAACAATTAGCTTCCCTTTTAGGCTCACAGAACACAAATGAATTAAGGCAAACAATCTGTACATCCCTGGATAGACAACTAAATAAGGATTCCAGAAAAATCGGATTCACTCCATTTCGATTTACAGATTATTTATAATAATTAATTTACTGTTTAGGGCTCAGTTTTGGTAAATAAATTTACATATATTCTCAGAAGCTTATAAAACATTTTATCTGGATAAGTTGATAAATAAGATATACTGGTTCTTATAAAATTGGTTTCGTGCGAAAAGTCTATTTTTGATGTCCCTCAATAATTTTCTCAAGTCAGATTTGAGCAGAAAAGGTTCTCTGGTTCATTTGCAAACTGGCAAGGTACGTGCGTTTTCACTTATGCCAAAAGGCGGAGAATACAGAGGTGTATTCAAGGCAATTTAGTTTGCTAAAAAAAAAAAAGGTACGTGCCCTAAAACTTTTTATATTGAATTTACATTGCTATTGCATGACTCCCGCACTTTATTTCCTGAGAGAGATGCAGAGCAGATCTGGGATTAAAACCAGTTTCCAATGATGGAAAACTCTAGGAATTTTAGATCTGCTGATTTAGGTATTTACAAAATAATATTTGGTGGATTTAAACCTGAACTAGATCTGGCAGCACAGGATTTCTATTCCCAGATAAGAAAAACGAAACGGGCCGAAGGGCCGGGACGAGGCGGATCAGCGCCGGCTCGCTTGGCTCAGCGCAGTGCTGGGATGACCCATTTTGCTACCTGCGGCCATGCACCATGCATTTGCATGCAGCGGCAGGATCGTGATAGCTACGAATGAAAGCTACCTGGATGCGTCCTTCGGGGACTACCAATGAACGTCAGCGTCGCGGTGATAGCTACGACGGAGGGAGACGGGGTTCTCACCGGCGGTGGTCGAAGCTCGAAGATGATGGAGGTCGCCGCTGAAGGATTCGGCGGAGGCTGCGCGGCTCAGTCGGCGACGCGCGCATGCAGTGACGGAGAAGGATCAACGGCTCACCGAGGGAGGTTCTGCGGCGGTTCAGGGAGGACGCGGAGGAGGAGCGGCGGGTCAGGCAACGCAGGGGAGCGACGCGGCATGCCGACGAGATGTTCCCTGGCCGGCACGGACGGAACTCCGTCGACAGCGACATGCACGGAGGATACGAGCTCGGCGGTGACGAAGGCGAGGCCGGGGATGGTGCGGCGGGAGAGCAGAGGCTCGCTTCACTCAGCTCGGCCATGCAGGGGCGGCTTCCCGGACGTCGACGCAGACGAGACGGCTCCGCGGCGAGGACCGGCACGATGAGGAAGTAGCGGCGCTGCCGCGAAGCAGGGAGCGGAGGGAGGTGGAGGCTCACCGCGGAGGGACCTGAGCAACGAAGTTCAGGCGGAGGGGCTCCTGGCGCGCTATCCTGGCGCCAGAGATGCACAGGCCGAGCTCCATTCTCTCGCGTGGACGGGGACACGTTCCTCGACCGCACGGGAAGATGCCCGACGCCGGTGACCTCGCACTGGTTCCTGGCAACAAAAAGGGGGCGGTTCAACTAGAGGGATATATCAGCGTCGAAGGGAACAAAGAGAAAGGGCGGAGGAGTGGTGGCAGCCGCTGCCACGACGTGTACGGCGACATGCATGCAGGACGCCGCTCGGTCTGCTCCGCCGGCGAGGAAAGAAGGGAGCAGGGCTCCTCCTTCCGCTGCTCTGAGAGATGAAGTGAGGTGAGGTGAGAGGGAGTGAGGCCCGGGGACGGTGTATATGGTCTTAGGTTCGGTTTCAATAGGATGAGGACATGGTGCACCGCGACGGGGCGTGCACCGCGTCCATGGCGAGGGTGGCGTCCATGGCGAGGTTCGTTTCTTTGCTCGGGACGAGACTCCACAGCGCTTGCACGCCAAGTGTTCGACGAGCGTCGGCGTCCAGGGCGCGGTCGATAGCTGCCAGGAGGAAGGGGACAAGGGAGAGAGTCCATGCTGGTTCGTTCAGGGACATCAAGGAGAGGCTGGTGGCGAGGTAGCTTCGTCAGAGGTGGTGGTTTTGAAAACCAACCATGCCATCGGTGCTCAAGGGCACATGAGAGAGAGAAGAGGGGTAGGGCTAGCTGGGCGGTTTTCAAAGTGTGCTTGTGGTGCGGGAGGGGGTCTAAGTCCAATGCAGCAACAATTTGGAGCAGGACATGAGAGAGGAAAAAGAGGAGAGAGAGGGGAGTGATGGTGCTCGGGTGTCATGCATGGCATGCAATGCATGGCCGGCCCTCCTCTTTGCCAAGCACAAGAAGACAATGGGATGGCGTTGAGGATTAGGTGTGCTCCAATCTGATCTATAGAAATAGAGTTTGAGTTGGGTGAGGTGGTGCATGGCATATGGCCGGCTCACATTTGCCAAATAAAAAGGGAATAGCATGTCCAAGTGATAATAGATCAAGATCTAGTGTAGGTGAGGAAGGTCACTTGGTTTCAAGATGAGGAATGGTTGGAGAAATAAAAACTTAGAGGTAGATTGATATCCAAGATGGCGGTGTCATGAAACAACCCATTTTCACTTACATAAGATGGAGATGGCATATGGTTGCTTTGAAAAAAATGATGAGGCTAAGAATGGATTCGAGAAGGTTTTATTTTTTTAGGGAGGAGCATTTGATGTCCAAGGGTAGCTATTTTAATTTTGGACATATGAAAAATTAGATTGAATCACTTCCTATGGCTAGTTTGAAAGAAACTTATTTGAAATAGATTTTCAAATTTTTTTGAAAACAAAAGGATACCAAGGGTTTAAAATATTATGCTTGCATAGAGGGTTTTCTCAATCATAAAATAAGCATCAAATGAAAGAATTATCATAAGCCCTATAAACAAGTATTTTGTTAAAAGAAAAATAATAATTAAGGAAATATATTTCTAGAAACCATTATGGATGGAAGTAGGGTGATGTAAGATAGCACTCACATTGCATTTTTAATTTGAGAAAATAATTTGAAAAGCTTTCATAAAACTAGAAGTAGCTTTGTAGTGAGAAATAGAGATGGTTTTTAAAATAGGGTTTTGGGTAAAACAATTTTGGGAAAATATTTTCTCAAGGGTAGATGATTACTACATAATGTATCCATCATATCCACTCTTGGTTTTGTAAAGATTAAAGTTGAATTTTTAAGAAAAAAAAAGACTAGAGTGGGAGAAAGGATCTAGAGTTTAAACATTCGATAGGGTATAATATCCAGATGAAAATATGGGTTGCAAAGATAGCATGAGACATGCGAGACACTGGAGTTGTAAAGGAAGTTGTATAGATGAGATCCATGCCTTGATTTCTCCTATAACCTCGTGGGTGATTAAGGATCATCTGCCAAAGTTTGAATCTTTTAAGCCTGCCAAAACATCCTATTGACTTGGCTTCAAAATCATCAAGGAAAAGTGGGTAGATGGGTGATCTGGCCCAAGGCATTGGTAGGGTTGGGATGTGCACATGAAGGGGTAGATCAAGGGATAAGGGCATTGCCTCAGATGGCAAAGGAGGAATATAGCTAGAGGCTCAAAGATTGAATCTGATAACTGTTTTAGGACTTAGTCAAGTTTGGAGTTGTTCCAAAGTTGATGCCTAGAGTACAAGGCATAGGTGGATTAGAGAATAGATAATCACCATTCTGGAATCAAGGATAGGTTGAGCTAGATTATATCCCAAGGATGAATTTTTAAGTTGACCCACTCATATTTCCACAAGTGGAAAGGTTTGAATTGGAGTAGAGAAGATTGAATCCATATACATATGTGGACTAGCCAAGGCTTGGTTGTGAATAAGTGATATTGGAGTGTCAAGAAAATTTTAAACCAGCACATCAAGACAACTCATCAATAAGCAAAACAAGACAGTTCATCTACAAGCAGATCAACACAATACATCGTTAGAGAAAGTTTTTGTTCCCCCTGATTTTTGCATTCTGGACACTAAACAAGGTTGCAAAAGTTGGGGTGTTACACTAGGTTACAACGAAATCCATTTTAGTCTTTCCTTGTACGGTGTCTTCTTGTCTTGTTCATCAAGAATCCATCTTCTAGTAGGTGCCCTTTGCTAGAACCGATGTATGGGCCCACCTTGGCTGTTGGTCAATCTTCGTGGGCCCCTAGTTGGGCCAAAGGAGGTAGACTAATGTCAGGTACCCGAAGGGTAATGCCCACATCAATGCATATGGCCAAAAAAGTAAAAATAAAAAGTATCCAACCACAAGGATCAATCACTCGCAAGAGCCGGGCCCAAACCACCTCAAGACAAACCTGGAATACAAAAGAGGTTCTTCAAAAGTGACACCTCGAAGAAAGGGACATTTCATAAGTTTTATCGTCATCGAATCAAAGGTTCTAGGTTTTCACCTAGCCACCTAGGATAAATCTGAAATCTCCATACAGTGCCTTCAAGAGGGATATCGCCACTACCATGTACAATCAATGAAGGCTAGATCTAGAACTTTTCACTCTAGATATTGAGACTCTGTACTCGAAAAGCATCACATGAACCGCAGTTCCCAAGTATTGCCACCCCTACCGAGTCCGCGGGTGCAAAGCACTAATCTCTAGGATCACATGCTCATGTACGATTTGGACAGAAAAATCGTTGTGTAACAGTCATTCCCACACAATAACCTATGAAGCAATGTCTTCTTCACATCCAAGACTCCACTTATGCTAGTACTAAGCAGTCTCTCACTCAAAGCCATCGTATGGTAGAGGTATATCGGAAAAGTGTAAAATCACCTATGCCAAAATCCACCCTAGCATTCGTTCGTTGTCTTAGCTCCTTACGTCTCGAGATAAAACTTTAGAAGATCAAACCTACAAAATATTAAATAGGGTCGAATATTTTTGAAAAGTCACACATATCATCCTACAATGAGACCATCAAAAACAATGTGACCTGGAACACACACCTCCCATAGCAGATTATTAAATCGATGTTTTGAAAAGGACCGACATACAAGAACATCACACGAAAATTCTTTTAAAAAAAGAACATCACGAGAACAAAGGTGTGAGACTAAAGAACCAGGAGCCAAAACAAACATATCACAAGAGATAAAACATGCCAAGACACTGAAGAACAAACCACTGGATCAAGAGATGTCAATGCTTGAGATGCAAACACCACTAGCTCATTAGCATTGGTCAAGTGACGACCGCTCCAAGACGACTTGACGGGATCAAAAGATGGAGTTAGGAGGCTTTCATTTGACCCAACGCCGTCGACATCATTGAGACCCATGGAGAATTTACATGAAAAAATCTAAATTGCACCAATGAGACAAATCGAAAGATAAAACATCATATTTCTCACTCCCTCGCTCAGTAGGATCGGATCACTCCCGCCTAAAGGGGTTCGGTTCGTGGGCTGGACCCAATATATAAGCTACGTTTTATTTTCATGTTTTTTTTGCTTTACCTATTTTCTCCGTGTTCCATGTTTTATTTTTTCTCGCTTCTTTTTTATTTCCATTATTCTCTCTATTTTTTCCTTTTGAGTTTCTTCTTTGTTTATTTGTAGAAATCATTTTTTTGGAAAAGAATATATTTTGAAAAGAGTCCATGTAGAAAACATTCACGAATTCAAAATATGTTGGGTTCAAAGAAAGTATCATTTATGAATTCAAAAAAGTATGCGCGGTTAGAAAAAAATGTTCACGGGTTTTAAAAAAGTATTCAGAAAATTACTCAGGAATTCAAATAGGAGTATTCTCATGGGTTTGAATATGTTCACGGCCCAAAAATATTTCCCATTATTATTATGTGTAAAAATAATTAGGCATTTTACAATTTATCAAATGTAATAAATACATAAAAACAAATCTTTATTATTGGGCCACACGACCCATTTGCAATGTTCATCGGTCGTCGGCCCCTTATCTCTGCGTCAGGCAAGTTGGGCCATCGCCCCTATTGATTAGGATCTTGGCCATGTCGTAGCAGCGAATTTCCAACCCTAAAAAAAGCAGAGAATTTCCAACCGGATACCTGATTTTGCGTCCACATAACAACATGAGCATGAGACGACGGGGAGTTGTTGCAGGTTGCTTCCTCCCCGAACGGTGGCGGTCACACTCAAACCATGACCCGATGAGCTGCCGGCGCTCCAATATTCTAGAGCGGCTGGCCAACATTCTAGAGCGGCTGGCCAACCACTAGCGCGCTACCCAGCCACTGATCGCATAAACCAGCGACCCTGTCCGCTCAAAGCAAAACCCAGTCGACGAATCCATCCCTGCAGACTGCCGTGTCTCTGCGATCTCAGCGTGGTTGCAATGGACATCAGCACGGGCGGTGGTATGCGACGTGTCGCGGCGGTCTTGCTGCTCGTTGGATCGGCGGTGATCGCTGCCGGCGGCGGCGTGGGCAGGCCCTGCTTCGACGCGTGCTTCGACCAGTGCGTGCCGCGGGAGGAGTTCTGGTTCTGCCAGTTCTCCTGCTACCACAGATGTTCCGGCGGCCCTGCGGCGGCGGCGACGTCTCGCAGCGGAGGAGATTGCGAGCACTCGTGCGTCCTGTCCATGTGCGGCCAACTCCACCCGGACAGCAAGATGATGGCGGTGTGCCGGGACACGTGCCAAAAGAGCTATGTAGCGGAGGGATGCAGGGGGGCGAGCAGCACAAGATCGGCCATGTGATACCGAATGGTTGATGCCAAGCTAGGCTTAGCTCAGGGATCGAGAGTTCGAAAGCTATGTTTTCTAGAATTTAGAGATAGATTAGGTAGAAAATGGGATCTACAACGGAGTAGCAAATGCAAGATATTCCATCATTGTGAGTTTTTCAATTTTGTACCAAAGGGTACACCGAATTAGTATATCTATCCTTCCCATCACATAAATCAATCTAGTTTTGCATCGTTTCGAAACACCAATTCCTTTTGTAGCAAGTTCAACTTATATAAATTGCAGTATTAGTAACAAAAATAGTCATCTTTGACACTTACAAGTATAACTTTACATATGGTCCGATAAAACTAAAGGAACGTTATAAAATGCGAAGAACATGATACGAACGAGTTGGCAACTATTAGATTTTAAAAGCAACGGCTATTGACAATTGTCCATATGCCACGTGGCAACTCCTAACCGATCCACTCTGAAATACGTTCACTCAATATTCACATCCTAACAAGTGTTGAAAAAATATTTTTTATCTAAATGTCCTTACATCAACTGTCTAGATCATTGACTTACAAAAATCCCATATCCAATTAACATATAGTTTTTATATTTAAATCAAGTACAACTACCCAAGATGGATTAATAAAAGAGAAAAGTAAGGAAAAAAAATGCGTACCTATAAAACTCTGAGTATCATGTGCAAAGATGCTAGTCAATGTCAGTTGTCAGCATGTGTTCATGGCATGTGTGTCAACTCACATGGATCTCGTTACGTCCACTCCAATTGACCAATTTCACCACCATGTTGGTTGTTGGTGTGACGTAAGAGGCGCACACGATGTTTGCTAATTACTTCCTCCGTCCACTAATATAATGTGTTATAGGGTTCCCCCTATGAAAATGCATGTGTTTACACGTGTTTTAGTGTGTAGGAAAGGCATTGATCATATATCACTAGAAGCAGTCCAGAACTTCAGATGCATATAGCGCTATTCGACGTGAAAAACACATCCAAGTAGCATAAACTAAACATGTTTCTTAAAAAAATGGTAAACATAGAAGGTATAGTTATCTAATGTTTAGTTATACTGACGAATTAATAAAAGTGAGTCACGTGTGACATTTGTTTGTAAACCAACCACAGAGGCATAGACCTTACATTTTTATGTACAATGGAACTATGGAAGTTATATATTTTCATTTGAAATATTAGTATGAAGAGTTTGTTATCGACTGTGTTGTGAACTTTGTGAATATATTTGAATGGTTCATTTTAAATAATTAAGAATATCAAAACCTACGAATTTTCTTCAAATTTACAAACTACAAAGTTGTATACATAAACTATACCTCAATGATCCATATAATTGTATATGTAAATTATAGACTTCTTGTGCTTGAAATATGTTTATGTCTTGTTTGCATTAGTTACTCACGGTCGTCCGAGTAAAAAAAAATCAAGAAGGATGAGGTGGCAAAGAGTGGCAAATAAATTCATAAGATTACTTCTGTTGCACTTGCAATTTTACTAGTCACTGCAAGTATTCCGCATGTGCACAATGTTTTTTTCTGCATAATATGATAAACATGTTCGAGTAGCATCTACAAAATATCTCTCTTAATGAATGTCAAACATAGAAGGTATAGTTATCCAATATTTTCAAACATGTAGGTTCTTATTTGTGCACTTTTTAGCCTCGAATTGTAACTTAACATGCACTTTATTTTGGACGCCAATATTGAACGAATATTTTGCGAAGAGGATCAGTTAACAATGTGAGATCCTGACAATGTGAGATCCAGATAGTTGTCATCCATCATTGCTTCTAAAATCCAACAGTTGAAAACTCCTTCACTCTATGTTTTAAAAATCGAATGTTTGCTCTTTAGAAATTTCCTAAAGTTTATGCATAGTTAATCGTGCAAATCTGGCTCTCAAATGTGCAATTTAGTATGCTTCGTCTTTTTGCAATCACCCCTCCTAGGAATTCCTTTATTTTCTCTCCAAATTTCCCTAGCAAAAGTGTAGTTTTAAAGAGGCCTTATCCTGTTTGGGAATTATGCTTGGATCATATGAGAATGGCCAAGCAAAGTTACATACTGAAGATGTTAAAAAAGAAGCAACATACTGAAGTCTAATCCGTGCTTTGGAAATTTAATGGATCCGAGAAGCAAGTATGAACATTTTGCTAAAGAAGTAGTGGATCTCTTTTTCAAAAAAAAAAAGTAGTGGATCTACACGACTTTCCTTGCTAAAGGAGTAGTAAAAGATTTTGTTAGCCATGTTCTTTAGAGATGAGCATATGAACTGTTGAGAGAATGAAGGTTCGTTGATCGTCGTACAGTATTACTACCAAATAATACATTGAATACCACTATACCAGACTACTAATGGGTAGAACGTACGTTCTTTTTATACATAGCTAGGCAACACTGTATCGGAGATTCTCCGATCGAGGCTGATGATGTATCTGTCTTTTGTCTACGGCAAGTTAACAGATTTGTTCGAGCAGTTCAAGCCGCACACGAACTTAATAATTAAGCTGGCGATCGAAAAAAAAAAGGATTCATGCGCGACGCATGCGAAACTAACGCGAGCAAATTAAGCATGGAGGTACATCGTTGCCGGAAGCATGCTGCATCTCCAGGCCTAGCTCCAACCGATTCTGTTCACACTGTCTCGTGCACTCGATCTGCGTGCATGACGACGACACTCGGACACTGGTAGCGAACCGCAGCTGGCTAGCGAGAACATAACATAGGTACGCGCCCTATATATACCGCCATTCTTCTGCAAAGCCAGCCACACTCCATCGATCGATCTCCATCTCCACACACACACCCTCATCGGGGAAATCATGGTCTCCATGGCGGCGGCGGCCAAGATCGCCGTCCTCCTGGCCGTGGCGGCGCTCTTCGCCACAGCGGGGGCGGACGACCCGCAAGCCAAAAAAGAAGCAGGGTGCTGGCAGTGCTACTCAACATGCATGGACAAGTGCGACAGCTACCCCAACGCCCCTCTCCGCTCGGCCAACCGTACCGAACCTGCCGCCCACATAGCCGTCGACGACGGTGCAGCGGCCGCCACAGGCACCGCCCACTCTACCGATGGTGCTGTCGCCAATGTCTCCGACAGCTACGACGACAAGGGTGATGATGAGGACGAGGATGAGGATGACGATGACAAGGACAAGGACAAGGATAAAGACAAGGACAAGGACGACGACAAGGACGACGACAAGGATGATAAGAAGGATGACGACGATGAGGATGAAGATGAAGACGATGACGACGACGACAATAGCCACAGCAGCAACGGCGGCAAGGACTACTTCACGTGCAAGAAGAAGTGCATCGTGGACTGCTACAAAGACCTGCCGCCGGTGTGCTACAAGATGTGCATCGCAGAGACCTGCCTCAAGCTGCCGCCATGTACGTATCACTTCACTCTCCGAAGAAGCAGCATGCATTCGTCTTACTTACTTACTCGTACGTATAACCGGCATCACTCTGCCTTTGATTCACAGATAAACAGGGGGATTGCTTCAAAGCATGCGGGCACAAATGCTTCCACAACCACCCCGGGCCCAAACCGGGTCCACCTAAACCGAAGCCGAAGCCGAAGCCCACGCCGCCAAAGCCGAAGCCACCGACGCCGCCAAAGCCCACGCCGACCCCTACGCCGCCAAAGCCAACGCCAACGCCAACGCCCACTCCGCCGAAGCCAACCCCTCCGCAGAACCCGCCGTGCCCGAAGCGGTGCCCCCCGAGCCCGAAGCCGAAGCCCCCACCGAAGTATAGGCCGCCGTGCCCGCCAGCGGCCAAAAAAGCGCCGGAAGCTAAAGAAGGTTCCCACGTAAGTCTTCCGTGTGCCCGTCCCGGGGGGTGCCGGCCAGAGCAGGCAACCAACGACACCAGGAACGGCAACACCAACAACTGATCGATGGGTATACGCGGCCACGATCATGCGCACATACCATTTAAGTAGATGTCGCGAGGTATATAGCTCAAAGTATACGTAGAGCGAGTATGCATGGTTTGCCACACAAGGATATAGATTATTCTATAAGAGTACTTTATATATAGATGAACAAGAAGTAATCCAGCAGCTGTAAGCTGGGTATATAGATCATATATACAGGTATATATGTTACCAAATCCGATATGTCTATATATGTGTATGCACTATGCAATGAGAGATACTATGGGAATATACTGATCTCCTATTATACTATACACGTTCAGGTGTTTTTCCCTACTATTTGTTTAGCTTTGTTTCCGAGAATCTCTTGAATTCAGCTTACACATATATGTGCCTGCAGCTTGCATGCACGGTGATTGTTTTGTTGATTCTTTTCGCGAGGAAAATAGGAAACTATATTGATTATCCGGATATCAAGTAAAAATCTCGAGCGACCAATTGCTTTACACAGAGGGGGCAGCTAAGCGTCACACTGCGTGATGAAAATATTGTTTCCCATTCAGTATGAGCTGACCTACAGTGTTATGTTTGTCGCATGGATGACCTTTGGTCTTGGAAATCTGTCCCAATTCAACTGGCAGCATGCCTTATGAATTCACTTTAACGTGTATTCCCTCTGTGATTCACACCTTGGATCCTTGAACTTGATCAAGAGTGGTCAAGAGACGAATCCATTCTTCAGGGAGTACGGAATCTTCTCCACCATCTATGACGTTCAAGTGTGATGTAGTCGGTCCTCATCTAACCTCCTGGAATGAACTGCTACAAAGATTACCTTCAATTCAGTTGGTACAAGGGAAGGACATATTCCGCCGGGAACTCACCAAGAATGGTGTATTCTCGGTAAGATCCATGTATGAGGCGTTAATAGAAACTATTCAATCGGTATTTAGTAATAAGGCCATTTGGAAGATGATGATAGCACTAAAAACGAAGGTTTTTGCTTGGTACCTACACCGTGGTGTTATCCTCACCAAAGATAACCTTACAAAATGAAATTGGCATGGTTGTAAAAAATATGTTTTCTGTCACGAAGACGAGACAATAAAATATCTCTTCTTCCTTTGCTAATTTGCTAGAGCTATATGGTCAATCATTCAGATAGGATCTAACTTACACCCACCCTGAAGTATTGCAAATATTTTTGCCAATTGGTTAAACGGGGTGGAGGCTAGGTTTAGCAATCTTATCAGGGTGGGAGCGATTGCCTTTATATGATCACTTTGGCTATGTAGAAATGACAAGGTTTTTAATGATAAAAATTCTTATCTTATACAGGTAATATACCGGTGTATGGCTTTGCTTCGTTTATGGTCATCGCTTCAGCTCTTGGAGGACCGCGACCTCTTTACGGCGGTGTCTACACGGTTGGAGACATGGGTGGCTGCATAGTCGGAGGATTGCAGCTCCTACAGACCTATTTGTTCTGTGTCGCTACCTTTACAGTGTGTTGTGTACTCTTGTTGGACCGCTGTGTGCATCCTAGCTATGCAGAGGCCGGGTGTATTATGTCAAACCTTTTGAGTAATAAAGCTCCTTTTTTCAAAAAAGAGACGAATCCATTCACAACTAACCTTTAAACCTTCCTAGCAATTAAGAAGATAAAGGCGAGGACGTGGGCATAGCCCAGTGGTTGGGGTCCAGTGGCGCACCCCAACGACCAGAGTTCGAATCCTGTCACGAACGATTTTCTGGAATTCTCACGCCGAGGTTCCGCTTCTACTATATCATTTAGTGTCTAGTTCCTCCTAGCACTAATTCATTTTTTTTAATTAAGAAGATAAAGGCACATGTAGACAAGTTGAAGAAGGAGAAAATAAAGAAATATGCCATTAAGAAGAAAACATGTTTGCAACATGCATTAGGTTGCATTACAATTAGGACCATTTAGATGTATGTAAACTTGTTATGTTTTGGTGGCATGTATATAGATTTATTGTATATTTATGGTACTGATTGATGTTGTGTTACAAATAATCATTAATATAAACGTGAGCAATAACATCTGCATCAAAAAAGATGATAGCATGCACAAAACTTGTGCCAAGCACGATGGCCATACCACGTCAAATTGTATTGTGCCGGTGTAGCGCGGCTTTAGCCGTATCTGCCGCGCCATGATTAGCTCGGCGGATCACCATGCGCCGCGATAAAAAAACCCCAGAGCATGTCCACTTTAACTGACGCAGTTATGCTTGGCGTCTTTTATTTGCCGACTTAGCGTGAATATGATGTTTAAACTGCCCGGGCTGTGCCAAAAATCCTAAGCTGAATTCATAGAGTGTTAAGCTAAGATTTCATTGGCAAATTAAAAGGCATCAACCAAGACCAATTATAGTTTGCCCTGGCTATCTAGTCACTTTGGCTCCGCGAGTGCTTTTAAGCATATGCCTCGGCGATTATAACCACCAGGGCCGGTCTAGGCTATTGTAGTGTCACTATAATAAATGGAAGGAATACATGACAAAATTATGGCGGCAATGATATTTTTGTCACATACGACACACTATCCATGATGTTTTAGAAAGTCCACAACATTGGCAAACATGATCGGCCTATGCCTCACAATGTTGTGAAGGAAACCATGATTTTGTCAGGTATTGGTAGAGCAAAAACGTTGTGGATGGTTGTACCCTTGCACGCTTCTTCGTACAATATTACCTAATACCAACGATTTCTGTCAACGCTAGAGCTGGCTGGCTGATAAGAATAATATTTTTACACAAATATAATGGTTCGATTTGTCTTAGCGACAAAAAATCAATGCATTGAAAAAGCAAGTTGATGCCATGAGGAGCAACTACGACGAGATATGCAACAAACTAGGAAGAAGCAATAGAGTGACGCTGTTGTTGAGCAGTTGTGGCACAACCTCACTCGGTAAGTTGAGCTCGCTGGTGATAGAACTTCCGGTGTTGGGGGGTGTTTAACATTGTTTTGCTGACATTGTTTGGTGGATCAAGCTGACTGTTGTTGCTTCTTGCTGCAGTTGACGATATTGTTCATGTTGCAATCGTGTGTACATATATATAGGCATTGTTTTCACTTTCCCATGTCATCTAGAAGATATCAGAACATAGTTTATGCTAGATGGATCTGCTTCATTTTAGCTCTGACTCCCTCAATCATAAGTGTCCAGTTAAGAGCGATAGTGGTTAGGTTAATGTCTACCGAAACTATTTTCATTCCTATGACATAGGAAACAAGTATAATTTTCGCCATCCGGACACAACTTGACCGGCCAAAATCGTAATTTGACTGATAGGATATGATATCGCTAACATATGAGGACACATGATAACCAACTTTTTTCTAGTTCGATAACCTGACCTTTAAAATATGGATGTGCAATTTATTGATAAAATTCAAAGTATTACTGAGCAACATGTGAAATCTTTGTTTATGAGATGGAACAAATGCGTGTTAGTGTTTATTACAATTTTTTACTATCTTATGGTATTTTATGTGTGTTTAATGTGTATAAGTATTAAAAAATTTCATTGTTCACATGTAACTTTAGTTTAGAACATGTTAATTATCGGTTCTTACTTCCATACCCATATAGTTTTCGTTGATTACATATTTCTTTGCACGCATGTGTACTATAAGATGTAACTATGCACAAGGGAAATAGTATTGTATACCATTTGGGCGTTTAATCATGTAATTATTTATAGGATATTACCCGTATATACGCATGGTGTATACCCTTTTTTGGTTCGACTCCAAGTCATTACCGTACCATAAGAATGCGACATAATCCGGTATCTGAATGTGCATCCGTCCGCTACTAGTCTGGCATCTGAATCACGAATAAAAAAACTGTTTGAATACAATTTTATGTATGTGAGGAATCTTGCACTAAAATTTCACCATACAAGGACTCCATGCCTACTCTTCAAGCTTGACACTAAGAAGGCATTTGACTCAACGCGATGGGACTATCTCATCGATCTTCTTAGGGACTGGCTTCCCTATTCCCTTTTGTGAGTGGGCTCTCTTATCCACCTCCTCTTCGAGAGTGCTTATCAACGGCCTGCCTTGTGATCCTATTAAGCACGGTCGCGGTCTTCGACACGGTGACCCGCTCTCACCGTTCCTTTTTGTGTTGGCCATTGAGCCGATCAACTACATCCTCCAAAAGGCCAACCGACCAAGGTCATCTTCACATTTGTCGAGGAAGAGTCCCCACAAACCATACCACTCAATATGCCGATGACGCAGCGCTTTTCATTGCTCCAATTGAATAAGATATACAAGTCCTTGCTATGACTCTTCAGTCCTTCGGTAGTGTCATCGGCTTCAGCACCAATTGCCAAAAGAGTCTTGTCACCCCTATCCGACATGATGATCTTCACACTGATGACATCTTACAAGATTTATCAACAACAAGATCCTTATTTCCGATGCATTACTTAAGACTCCATCTTTCCGCCCATCGCCTCCGTAGGAGTGATTTTCAACATCTCAAAGACAAGATTGTTGGCAAGCTTGGTGTTGTTAATTGGAAGAATGTCACCTTGGTGGGGATAAGAGTGTTGGTTCATGTCGTGCTCACATTGCAAGCTATCTGTGTATCTGTCTATCACATCACATCCCTTGAGCTACCAAAATAAGTGCCAAATAAAATAATGTCCCTCCTTCTGGCAAACTTGTGGGATGGTTGTGACAAGGTCACCAGAAGGAAATGTAAAGTCAATTGGGATATAGTTTGTCGTCTGACCAAGCTTGCGTGCCTTGGTATCAAGAACCTAGAAAATAATTACAACCGATCTTACGCTACGATGGATTTTTCTTGAATGGACCAACGAGTCCAAAGTTTGGATTGGTCTTGTAAACCCTTGCAATGAACAAGATAGAGACATTTTCAATGAAACAACCATTGTCACCGTGGGGGTGGAGAAAAATGCGAGCTTTTGGGTCCTCTCCATGGCTTAATGGGCTTTGGCCTAAAGATACTTGATACGTCTCCGACGTATCGATAATTTCTTATGTTCCATGCCACATTATTGATGATATCTACATGTTTTATGCATACTTTATGTCATATTTATGCGTTTTCCGGAACTAACCTATTGACGAGATGCCGAAGGGCCAGTTCCTGTTTTCTGCTGTTTTTGGTTTCAGAAATCCTAGTAAGGAAATATTCTCGGAATCGGACGAAATCAACGCCCAGCATCTTAGGATCACGCGAAGCTTCCAGAACACCCGAGAGAGGCCAGAGGGGGGCCACAGGCCCACCAGACACCACCCTGGCGTGGCCAAGGGGGGCCCGCGCCCCCCTGTTGTGTCGTCGCCTCGTTGACCTTCTGACGCCGCCTCTTCGCCTATTTAAAGGTCCCTGACCTAAAACTTCGATACGGAAAAGCCACGGTACGAGAAACCATCCAGAGCCGCCGCCATCGCGAAGCCAAGATCTGGGGGACAGGACTCTCTGTTCTGGCACGCCGCCAGGACGGGGAAGTGCCCCCGGAAGGCTTCTCCATCGACACCACTGCCATCTCCACCGCCATCTCCATCAACGCTGTTGTCTCCCATGAGGAGGGAGTAGTTCTCCATCGAGGCTCGGGGCTGTACCGGTAGCTATGTGGTTCATCTCTCTCCTATGTACTTCAATACAATAATCTCATGAGCTACCTTACATGATTGAGATTCATATGATGATGCTTGTAATCTAGATGTCATTATGCTAGTCAAGTGGATTTTACTTATGTGATTTCCGGAGACTCCTTGTCCCACGTGTGTAAAGGTGACAGTGTGTGCACCGTGTGGGTCTCTTAGGCTATATTTCACAGAATACTTATTCACTGTTATGAATGGCATAGTGAAGTGCTTATTTATATCTCTTTATGATTGCAATGTGTTTTGTATCACAATTTATCTGTGTGCTACTCTAGTGATGTTATTAAAGTAGTTTATTCCTCCTGCACGGTGTAATGGTGACAGTGTGTGCATCGTGTAGTACTTGGCGTAGGCTATGATTGTGATCTCTTGTAGATTATGAAGTTAACTATTGCTATGATGGTATTGATGTGATCTATGCCTCCTTTCGTAGCATGAAGGTGACAGTGTGCATACTATGTTAGTACTTGGTTTAGTTATGTTGATCTGTCATGCACTCTAAGGTTATTTAAATATGAACATCGAATATTGTGGAGCTTGTTAACTCCGGCATTGAGGGTTCGTGTAATCCTACACAGTTAGTGGTGTTCATCATCCAACAAGAGGGTGTAGAGTCTAGCATCTATTTATTTATTCTGCTATGTGATCAATGTTGAGAGTGTCCACTAGTGGAAGTATAATCCCTAGGCCTTGTTCCTAAATACTGCTATCGCTGCTTGTTTACTGTTTTACTGCATCTCTACTGTCTGCAATATTACCACCATCAACCACACGCCAGCAAGCACTTTTCTAGCACCGTTACTACTGCTCATATTTATTCATACCACCTGTATTTCACTATCTCTTCGCCGAACTAGTGCACCTATTAGGTGTGTTGGGGACACAAGAGACTTCTTGCTTTGTGGTTGCAGGGTTGCATGAGAGGGATATCTTTGACCTCTTCCTCCCTGAGATCGATAAACCTTGGGTGATCCACTTAAGGGAAACTTGCTGCTGTTCTACAAACCTCTGCTCTTGGAGGCCCAACACTGTCTACAAGAATAGAAGCATCCGTAGACATCAATACTTCTCCCAAAAATTTCAAGACCACAAAGAAAAATAAATCTTCGGTCATAAAGGCACTTGACACCAATGCTTGGGTCAGCCAAATTGATTTGAGACAAGGCATTGGCATGGAGCACATTGAACAATTCGTCACCCTATGGGATTCAACTTCATATGTCCATCTAAACGTAGGAACCAAAGACAGCATAAGATGGAAGTTCAGCCATGATGGCAACTACACCGAACCCTCGGCCTACAAGATGCAGTTTGAAGGACTGGCCTCAACCCCGCTTGATGGCACGGTTTGGAAGCGTTGGGCTCCACTGCAATGTAAATTCTTCACATGGTTGGTGTTGCAAAATATGATTTGAATGGCGAAATGTTTGATCAGAGAGAGGAAATTTTCCTTTGTGCAACCAAGTTCAAGAGTTCGCTCCTCGTCTTTTCTGTAAGTATCATTTCACCATCCACATTTGGAATGCAATCCTACCTTGGTTTGGCTAACATGACATCGACACTTCGTAATGGGCACATGAACATACCACCAAAGATTGGTGGATGAAATGATGATTGGGGCAAGGTAATGCTAGGAAAGCAATGGATCGATGCTTATGCTCGTTTGTTGGGAAATTTGGGAGAGAAATGCAAGACTCTTTCGTAACCATGCGTCCACAGCGTGATCATCACGAAGATCAAAGATGAAGGAATGATGTGGAATTTAGTTGGGGCAAAACACTAGGTAATACTCCCTCCGTTCCTTTCTATAATGCCTATAGATTTTTGGCATGGAAATTAGCGCATGAGTATTTTTTACACAAGACCCCCTGGCTGAACGATTTGAGATCAGACTAAAATTAGGGAAATCGATAACTTCCTAACTTACCATAACAAATCCCACAAATCTGTCTGGTTGACTCTCCATATATGTGCATCCAAGTTTAATTAAGGAAAAAAACATTGTTTTCTAAATCTAAGCAATCCCTGGGGCCATGCATTAGGAATCTCAATTATTGTTTCCTATTTAGTATGGATTTTTTTCATGCATGTCGTGTGGGAGTTGACCGGTGGAAGGGGTAATTGAAAAAAAACCAAGCTATAGCCTTATATTGTGAAACAAATGCCAAAAATCTATAGGCACTATAGAAAGGAACGGAGGGAGTATCTGTTAGGGCAATATGCTTGTTGTATTACCAGGGGGCCAAAGGCCACAATATATAGTACATGTACAGGTGCACATCTTGTGAAAATGGCAAATCTTGTGCGCTGTTTTAAAAACAAATCCGGTCTGAGTTCACCCTAGCTAAGTTGAAATAGTGAAGATGAAGAAGTCCATCTCGCACCAAAAGGCCCAAAAGTTGCTTCGAAAGTTCATATTTTCTTCTTTATTGAGAGTCAGAGAGATATTTCAAATACTCAACGGACTTGCTCGAATCCTAAGAGCATCTCCACATGCAGCCTCGATAGCATTTTGGGGCCGGCATAGAAAATGGGCACGCACCGGCGCGTTCCAAAAAGCACCGGGCAATTTCGAGCCCAATAGAAGCGCCGACAACCCCGTGCCGGCCCCTTCCCGAAGGGCGCGAATCGGGCGCACCGGCGCCTTTCGGCATGTCGGTTTTCGCGGGTGGGGCCGCCTTAGCAGAGAGAGGAGGCGACGGTTTGCGTTGGAAACGGCGCGGGAAGGTTGGTCGTCGGCGTTAATGGTCTCCCGCGCAGAAACCGAAGCAGCGACAATTGCGGCGATTGGCCACGCGGCATCCACCCACCTCCCACATGCGCCTTCAATGCGCATCCACGGCCTCCCTTAAAATACCATCGGCGTGCAGCTCTCTTCTTCGCCATCTTCCAACCGTAGCCACCGCCACCGCCATTATCGTAGCCGCCGCCACCACCATTATCGTAGACGCCGCGCCAAACACCCACCGACGTAGGCACCCCACCGGCACGATGGCGCGCAACGACAGGGCCGCGCGGCAGTGGCGCGCTCCGCTTGCTGCAACTAACGTACGACGAGGCAGACGTATTGTAGTGTCATCGCATCCCCATGCCAGTACAGTACAAGCTGCAAAACGGGTGGCACATATCCAAAACCAGCTTCACCATGCCACCGCCGTCACTGGCGGGACCGGAGTTGCGCGCCCTCATCACCGATCGGAGGAAGCACATGACATCGGAGGAGAGAAACCTATCGCCGAATGCGCTCAACAGCCCGGTGTGGCCGCGGTGCTTCGAAGAGGCGCACCATCGAGCTCGCGCGGGCGGCCCACCGCGCGAACGGCCGTTTCAACAACATCGGCCGCCGTGCCTGGTGACTCGGCCGCAACGTCGATGCCAAGATGCAGCAGTACGGCTACTGCCAGCGCGTCCGCGGCGACCCCCCCCCCCCCCCCCCCGCACATCCCGCTCTACTACCCGCATGCGGAGTGCATGGCGTCAGTGGCGCCGCCTCTACAGAGGCCGCCGGTGTCTGGGAGATCGTTCACCAGATCATCGACCGCCGGCAACCGTACGCGCACTGCCGTGCACGCGCCACCTTCGGGTGCCGTCGTTATGGACGACGGGGCAAGGCGTGATACGTCTCCAACGTATCGATAATTTCTTATGTTCCATGCTTGTTTTATGACAATACCTACATGTTTTATACATACTTTATGTCATATTTATGCATTTTCCGGCACTAACCTATTAACAAGATACCGAAGAGCCAGTTGCTGTTTTCTGCTGTTTTTTGTTTCAAAAATCCTAGTAAGGAAATATTCTCGGAATTGGACGAAATCAACACCCAGGATCTTATTTTTCCACGAAGCTTCCAGAAGTCCGGAGGAGATACGAAGTGGGGCGACGAGGCGCCCACACAACAGGGCGGCGCGGCCCAGGTGCTGGCTGCGCAGCCCTGGCGTGTGGGGCCCTCGTGGCGCCCCCTGACCTACCCTTCCGCCTACTTAAGCCTTCATCGATAATAGTTCCAGTACCGGAGCCACGATACGGAAAACCTTCCAGAGACGCCGCCGCCGCCAATCCCATCTCGGGGGATTCAGGAGATCGCCTCCGGCACCCTGCCGGAGAGGGGAATCATCTCCCGGAGGACTCTTCACCGCCATGGTCGCCTCCGGAGTGATGTGTGAGTAGTTCACCCCTGGACTATGGGTCCATAGCAGTAGCTAGATGGTCGTCTTCTCCTAATTGTGCTATCATTGTTGGATCTTGTGAGCTGCCTAACATGATCAAGATCATCTATTTGTAATGCTACATGTTGCGTTTGTTGGGATCCGATGAATAATGAATGCTATGTTATGTTGATTATCAATCTATCATCTATGTGTTGTTTATGATCTTGCATGCTCTCCGTTATTAGTAGAGGCTCTGGCCAAGTCGTTACTTGTAACTCCAAGAGGGAGTATTTATGCTCGATAGTGGGTTCATGCCTCCATTAAATGCAGGACGGTGTGAAAGTTCTAAGGTTGTGGATGTGTTGTTGCCACTAGGGATAAAATATCAATGCTATGTCTAAGGATGTATTTTTTGATTACATTACGCACCATACTTAATGCAATTGTCTGTTGTTTGCAACTTAATACTGGAAGGGGTTCGGATGATAACCTGAAGGTGGACTTTTTAGGCATAGATGCATGCTGGATAGCGGTCTATGTACTTTGTCGTAATGCCCAATTGAATTTCACACTACTCATCATAACATGTATGTGCATTGTCATGCTATCTTTATTTGTCAATTGCCCAACTGTAATTTGTTCACCCAACATGCTATTTATCTTATGGGAGAGACACCACTAGTGAACTGTGGACCCCGGTCCATTCTTTTACATCGAATACAATCTACTGCAATACTTGTTCTACTGTTTTCTGCAAACATCATCATCCACACTATACATCTAATCCTTTGTTACAGCAAGCCGGTGAGATTGACAACCTCACTGTCACGTTGGGGCAAAGTAATTTGGTTGTGTTGTGCAGGTTTCACGTTGGCACCGGAATCCCTGGTGTTGCGCCGCACTACACTCCGCCGCCATCAACCTTCAACGTGCTTCTTGGCTCCTACTGGTTCGATAAACCTTGGTTTCTTACTGAGGGAAAACTTGCCGATGTACGCATCACACCTTCCTCTTGGGGTTCCCAACGGACGCGTGATGTACGCGTATCAAGCTCTTTTTCTGGCGCCGTTGCCGGGGAGATCAAGACACGCTGCAAAGGGAGTCTCCACTTCCAATCTCTTTACTTTGTTTTTTGTCTTGCTTTATTTTTATTTACTTCTTTGTTTGCTGCACTAAAACAAAACACACAAAAATTAGTTGCTAGCTTTACTTTATTTACTATCTTGTTTGCAATCTCTATATTAAAAACACAAAAAATTAGTTACTTGCATTTACTTTATTTAGTTTGTTTTATTTACTGTTGCTAAAATGGGTACTCCTGAAAATACTAAGTTGTGTGACTTCACAAACACAAATAATAATGATTTCTTATGCTCACCTATTGATCCACCTGCTACTACAGCAGAATTCTTTGAAATTAAACCTGCTTTATTAAATCTTGTTATGAGAGAGCAATTTTCTGGTGGTAGTTCTGATGATGCTGCTGCCCATCTTAATAATTTTGTTGAACTTTGTGAAATGCAAAAGTATAAGGATGTAGATGGTGACATTATAAAATTAAAATTGTTTCCTTTCTCATTAAGAGGAAGAGCTAAAGATTGGTTGCTATCTTTGCCTAAGAATAGTATTGATTCATGGACTAAACGTAAGGATGCTTTCATTGGTAGATATTATCCTCCTGCTAAAATTATATCTTTGAGAAGTAGCATAATGAATTTTAAACAATTGGATAATGAGCATGTTGCCCAAGCATGGGAAAGAATGAAATCTTTGGTTAAAAATTGCCCTACCCATGGACTGACTACTTGGATGATCATCCAAACCTTTTATGCAGGACTGAATTTTTCTTCACGGAACCTATTGGATTCAGCTGCTGGAGGTAATTTTATGTCCATCACTCTAGGCGCTGCAACAAAGCTCCTTGATGATATGATGATTAATTACTCTGAATGGCACACGGAAAGAGCTCCACAAGGTAAGAAGGTAAATTCTGTCGAAGAAACCTCCTCCTTGAATGATAAGATTGATGCTATTATGTCTATGTTTGTGTAGGATAACGTTGCATAGAAAACAAAAATTTTCCTACCGCGAACACGCAATCCAAGCCAAGATGTAATCTAGAAGACGGTAGCAACGAGGGGGTATCGAGTCTCACCCTTGAAGAGATTCCAAAGCCTACAAGAGGAGGCTCTTGTTGCTGCGGTAGACGTTCACTTGCCACTTGCAAAAGCGCATAGAAGATCTTGATCACGATCGGTTCCGGCGCCACGAACGGGCAGCACCTCCGTACTCGGTCACACGTTCGGTTGTTGATGAAGACGACGTCCACCTCCCGTTCCAGCGGGCAGCGGAAGTAGTAGCTCCTCTTGAATCCGACAGCACGACGGCGTGGTGTCGGTGGCTGTGGAGAACTCCGGCGGAGCTTCGCTAAAGCTACGCGGAAGATATGGAGGAGAGGGGGCGGCTAGGGTTTGGGAGGGGGTGGCCGGCCACTTCAAGGGGGGCGGCCAGCTTGTGGTCTTGGGGTGGCCGGCCCCCTCCCTTGGCCCCTCATTATATAGGTGGATCCCCAAGTGTTGGTGTCCAAGTCTGCGAATAAGACCCGAACCAAAAACCTTCCATATGAGGGGGAAACTGAAGGAGATATGCCCTAGAGGCAATAATAAAGTGGTTATTATTTATATCTTTATGGTTATGATAAATGTTTATATATCATGCTATAATTGTATTAACCGAAACATTAGTACATGTGTGATATGTAGACAAACAAAGAAGTCCCTAGTATGCCTCTTAACTAGCTTGTTGATTAATGGATGATTAGTTTCATAATCATGAACATTGGATGTTATTAATAACAAGGTTATGTCATTGTATGAATGATGTAATGGACACACCCAATTAAGCGTAGCATAAGATCTCGTCATTAAGTTATTTGCTATAAGCTTTCGATACATAGTTACCTAGTCCTTATGACCATGAGATCATGTAAATCACTTGTACCGGAAAGGTACTTTGATTACACCAAACACCACTGCGTAAATGGGTGGCTATAAAGGTGGGATTAAGTATCCGGAAAGTATGAGTTGAGGCACATGGATCAACAGTGGGATTTGTCCATCCCGATGACGGATAGATATACTCTGGGCCCTCTCGGTGGAATGTCGTCTAATGTCTTGCAAGCATATGAATGAGTTCATAAGAGACCACATACCACGGTACGAGTAAAGAGTACTTGTCAGGAGACGAGGTTGAACAAGGTATAGAGTGATACCGAAGATCAAACCTCGGACAAGTAAAATATCGCGTGACAAAGGGAATTGGTATTGTATGTGAATGGTTCATTCGATCACTAAAGTCATCGTTGAATATGTGGGAGCCATTATGGATCTCCAGATCCCGCTATTGGTTATTGGTCGGAGTGAGTACTCAACCATGTCCGCATAGTTCACGAACCGTAGGGTGACACACTTAAAGTTGGATGTTGAAATGGTAGTACTTGAATATGGAATGGAGTTCGAATATTTGTTCGGAGTTCCGGATGAGATCCCGGACATCACGAGGAGTTCCGGAATGGCCCGGAGAATAAGATTCATATATAGGATGTCATTTTATGTGAATTAAAATGTCGCGGAAGGTTCTATGGAAGGTTCTAGAAAAGTCCGGAAGAAACCACCAAGGAAGGTGGAGTCCACATGAGACTCCACCTCCATGGCCGGCCAACCATAGTGGGGGAGGAGTCCCAAGTGGACTCCCCCTTAGGGGGCCGGCCACACCCCCATATGGGAGGTGGAAATCCCACCTTTGGTTGGAGTCCTAGTTGGGCTAGGTTTCCCCTTTTTATGGGAGGTTTTTGGTTCGGGTCTTATTCGAAGACTTGGAGACCAACTCTTGGGAATCCACCTATATAATGAGGGGCCAAGGGGAGGGGGCCGGCCACCCCAAGACCACAAGCTGGCCGCCCCATTGAAGTGGCCGGCCACCCCCTCCCAAACCCTAGCCGCCCCCCTCTCCTCCATATCTCCCGCGTAGCTTAGCGAAGCTCCGCCGGACTTCTTCACCGCCACCGACACCACGCCGTCGTGCTGTCGGATTCAAGAGGAGCTACTACTTCCGCTGCCCGCTGGAACGGGGAGGTGGACGTCGTCTTCATCAACAACCGAACGTGTGACCGAGTACGGAGGTGCTGCCCGTTCGTGGCGCCGGAACCGATCGTGATCAAGATCTTCTACGCGCTTTTGCAAGCGGCAAGTGATCGTCTACCGCAGCAACAAGAGCCTCATCTTGTAGGCTTTGGAATCTCTTCAAGGGTGAGACTCGATACCCCTCGTTGCTACCGTCTTCTAGATTGCATCTTGGCTTGGATTGCGTGTTCGCCGTAGGAAATTTTTTGTTTTCTATGCAACGTTATCCTACAGTGGTATCAGAGCCGTGTCTATGCATAGATGGTTGCACGAGTAGAACACAATGTTTTTGTGGGCGTTGATGCTCTTGTTATCTTTAGTTTGAGTACTTTGCATCTTTGTGGCATAGTGGGATGAAGCGGCTCAGACTAACTTTACATGACCGCGTTCATGAGACTTGTTCCTCGTTAGGCATGCAACTTGTATTGCATAAGAGGCTTTGCGGGTGTCTGTCTCTCCTACTATAGTGAAGATTCAATTTACTCTTCTATTGAAAACATTAGTATCAACGTTGTGGTTCATGTTCGTAGGTAGATTAGATCTCTCTCGAAAACCCTAAACCACGTAAAATATGCAAACCAAATTAGAGATGTCTAACTTGTTTTTGCAGGGTTTGGTGATGTGATATGGCCATAATATGATGATGAATATGTATGAGATGATCATTATTGTATTGTGGCAACCGGCAGGAGCCTTATGGTTGTCTTTAATTTTCATGTTGAGTAGTATTTCAAAGTAGTTGTAATAGTTGATACATGAGGTGAACAACCATGAAGACGGCGCCATGAACCTTGACGCTACGCCGACGATGATGGAGATCATGCTCGTTGATGATGGAGATCATGTCCGTGCTTTGGAGATGAAGATCGAAGGCGCAAAGACAAAAGGGCCATATCATATCACATATGAACTGCATGTGATGTTAATCCTTTTATGCATCTTATTTTGCTTAGATCGCGACGGTAGCATTATAAGATGATCCCTCACATTAATATCAAGATAATAAAGTGTTCTTCCCTCGTATGCACCGTTGTAACAGTTAAATCGTTTCGAAGCATCTCGTGATGATCGGATGTGATAGATTCAACGATTCACATACAACGGGTGTAAGCCATGTTGCACACGCGGAATACTTGGGTTTGCTTGACGAGCCTAGCATGTACAGACATGGCCTCGGGACAACGGAAACCGAAAGGTTGAACACGAGTCATATGGATGATATGATCAACATGTAGATGTTCACCATTGAAGCTACATCATCTCACGTGATGATCGGTTTTTGGTGTAGTGAATTTGGATCGTGTACTACTTAACAACTATGAGGGATGTTGTATTAAGTGGGAGTTCATTAGTAATTAGATTAAAACATGAACTAATTATCATAAACATAGTCTGAGTAGTATTTTGAATTAATTTTGTAGTATTGGCATCCGTTTACTACTATGCGCTAGTCTTATAATTGAGATAGAAATACTGTTAAAATCTGACAAGAAACTTTACGGATTGGTACCGTATTGTTAAAGAATCAAGAATTGATTAAGTCCTATTGCAAACTTTTAGTAAACCTCACATTGTTGATTCAAAGAGCTATGGTTTCAATTAGTACCTAAAGTTATCTTGTCTCCGTGAAACTTGAAGTTCAAATCTGTTTGAAAAGTAAGGAGCTGAAAATTTAGTTTTCAGAAATAATCAAGGTACGAGATATATGTGATATCTAAGACCTTATTGCAAGATGATAGAATATAAATTTGGTGAGACTACATAAACTCATAAGTTTTATGGGAATGTACGAAGGTTGAAGACGCAAGGCGTCCCAATCCTCCAACTATTGGGGCACTAACGATATTCGCATATCCATGAAGTGATTGTCCTTAGTATGCACCGTTGCTAAGACTCGTCGTTTCGAAGCATCACGTGATGATCGGGTGTTATAGATTCTACGTGTGCTTCCAACGGGTGCAAGCCAGATTTGCATATGCGAATACTAAGGTTTAAACTTTATGAGCCTAGCATGTCTGAGACATGGTCTCAGAAAGTTATCATGAATTGATGGATAAAATTATGAGTGAAATTGTTCATCGTATTACAAAGTTACTAATAGTGAAATCTGAAACACTTGTCATATGATGATCAACTTCAAAGTAAGAACCTCAAGGTTATTGGTATTTGACCAACAAACCTAGAAGTTATTGATGTTGAAATGTTTTTCTGAATAATGAGGAAAGCTAAAAGAGAAACTGCAAAAGATATTTTGGCAAAAGAAAAGAAAAGACTAGAAAGTCTAGCTCAGGTGTATATAAATGATATACATGTTATGGTTGTATTCCTAGTTAAGTCACACAATGAAATTCTTGGGTATTAGTACCATATTGGTTGGTATGAAGTGTCATACAAAACAACGCAATACAAGAATACAATGGCCTAAGTGACTGACAAGGAATATGATAGGAATGCACGTCTGGAACAAAATAAAGTGTTATTATGTTCGTCGTTGGCATTCTATCTAGCCCTTAGAATTTATAATAAAGAACTTAATAATTGTTATTTTGCTCTGGTCAAATGAAAACAATGAGTTGTTCAAATTATGACATTACTCCATGTACGATGGATAAGTTATTATAAATCTTAATGGTGAAACACACATACATAACACTGACGCTAAAATGCCATAAGGCAAATGATTTGAATTCCACTTATTTGTGGAACCGCCATTTAGGTCATGTTAGAAAGGAACACATGAAGGAACTCCATGCAAATGGATTTTTGGAGTCATTTGATTTTTGAATCATTTGGCGCTTGTAAATCTTTTCTAAAGAGAATGATTAAAATACCGTTCATAGGCCAAAAGTTGAACGGGCAACTAACTTAGTGGAAAAATACATGATGATGTATGTGGTTCGCTAGGCATAGTTGTGTGCGGGAGATTCTTCTACTTCATGAAAACTTTCAAACAATGAATTGAGTATATATGTGGATATATTCAATAAGGAAAAGTTTGAAATATTTGAATGGATTCAAATAAATTTCAGCATGAAGTGGAAATCATCGTAATAGAAAAGTCAAATATCTATGATTGGATCATGGTGGAAATATTTGAGTTACGAGTTTTAGCGAACATCTAAGAGAGTTATGAAATTGTTCTACAACTCACGTTTCTTGGAGTATCATAGTGATGATGAAGTATCCGAGAGATGTATCCAAACCTTGTTGGATTAATGATGAGATAAAATATTATGACGCCATTATATTTTTGTGGATTATGCTTTAGTGACTACCGCTTTTACACTTAATAGAGCATCATCATGATCCGTTGAAATGACACCATACGAGTTATGGTATGGGTATGAATCCTAATAGTCTTTTCTTAAAATTTTGGTATGCATAGCATAAGTAAATAAGTTTACAACCAAAATCGGATGAATGTCTTTGTTGGTTATCCCGAGATATTTAATTGGGAATTCTTCCCACGAGACAAAGACAAAAGTGTTTGTCAATGTTTCTTATTTCCAAGAAATTGTTTCTAGTGAAGTATTTGAGTGGGAGGACAATATAATTTGATAAGGTTTATGAACCTGAGCATAATGATCAAAGTAGCGCAGCATCGGAATTTGTTTGAGCGGCCACAACGATCATGGCTCCCATGACTACAAAGTGTTTTAACCATGGAGATCGAAGTACATATTGAACCTTGTAGGTATGGTTTACTTTGTGATCAAATAAATGATTTGTGGACAAAGGATTGATTTTGAACAATGATAAACCAACTACAAACAAAGAAGTTATGATGGGCCCTGACTCCGTTAAAATGGCTATGTGCCATGAAATCCAAGATAGATGAATACTTTTTGAAAGTAAATGGATCTATGAAATTGATGGACTTGGATGAGATATCCTTGAAGAAGCTCAACTTATTGAAAAGTTGTTTACGACAAAGTTCAAAGAGTTGACTACGATAAGATTAGATCTTCCGTAGCAATGCTTATAGTCTATGTGGATTATTCTAGTAATCACTACATATTTCTTTTATGAGATATGCTAGTAGGATGGCAAAATACACTACTTAACAGAAGTATGTATACAAGATACAACCAATTGTTTTGCTAGTCCGTAGAATACTAGATAGGTATACGAACTTCAATTGGATGAAGTAAGTATCACGGAGTTGAAATCTTCACCAAGATGAAATAGTCAAAGAGTTTTTTGATTTCATCAAAGACGATGAAGAGGTTTGCATTTGCAAGAAATTAAGTGGGAGCGCTGAGACATATTTATAATACTTATGTAGATGACATATAGTTGGTTATAAATGATGTAATTATATACTTGATTAAAAGGTTTCATTGAAAATTAAACTTCAATGAAAGGATATGGACTGAAACAAATTTAGTGTCAAGATCTATGAAGATAGATTGAAACACATAAATAAGTTTAAGTCAAAGTACATATGATGGATATTGAAGTAGTTCAATATAGAAATATTAAGAAAATGTTCTTGTCATGTGAAGGTTTAACAAGACTTGAGTGTATCTGACACTCAATGAGTAAAAACACATGAGTGATTATAGATCACGAATAATATGTACACAATCAGATATCATGTGCTATAAAGTGTTATGAGCATATACCAGAATGATTCATATGATGATCATTGGACGACAGTAAGAATATCCTTGAGTACTTTAGAAGAACTAAGGATATATATATATATTTGTATGAAGAAATGACAAACAAATCGCTGTAAGGTGTTACACCGATATTGGTTTTGTCACATATAAAATATAATTTCAATCTCAAATTAGACTAAGTGTTGTTTAAAAGGTAGCACAATGAGCTAGAAGTTGTCTATGCTAGATTTAGAAGAGTTCTAAATATTGTGACGGATTCTACAAAAGAAGGCAGAGTATGTCATTATTTTGACAATGACAAAGGATGTTAAGTCAAGAGGTTCTTTGAGAACTTGGTGTAGTTCCGACAGAGTTAGAACTTTGAAGCTATATTGTGTGTGACAATATAAGTGACATATTCCAGACAGCGGAATTAAGGTTCCACCAGAAGATCAAACATATTTAATGCCAACTCATTTGGAAATGAGTGATGCGTTGAGACGCAAATGAATTACAAAATACATACGTTTCTGAGCGTGTCAGATCCGATGACTAAAAACCTCTCCCGTGAGCAATACATGATAAAGCACCAGAAGGCCAAGGTGTTATATCTTTACAAATGTAAACTAGATTATTGACTCTAGTGCAAGTGGGAGACTGAAGGAGATATGCCCTAGAGGCAATAATAAAGTGGTTATTATTTATATCTTTATGGTTATGATAAATGTTTATATATCATGCTATAATTGTATTAACCGAAACATTAGTACATGTGTGATATGTAGACAAACAAAGAAGTCCCTAGTATGCCTCTTAACTAGCTTGTTGATTAATGGATGATTAGTTTCATAATCATGTTGATCGCCAAAACCCACCGGCGGGCAGCGGCCTGTCAACACGGTAGAGCCGGGAAGAGCCTAGAGCTGCGGCTGGCTGAGACCCCTCCGAGCGACGGCCCGCAATGCTCTTCTGGTCACACGCGGCGATGCGAAGTGCAAGGGCGTGCCACCTGACCTATACCTGGTCAGGAAGGTGATGGGGATGCCTCGCTTAGTTCCTGCATGGCATACACGTAAACATTAAATCAGAGCCTCGATCGGCTCTCAGGTTATCCTGTGAATCGGCTCAAAGAGCCGATCCACCCATGATCCGTACGGGGTGCACGAATACTTGGTGATCCTGCTTGATCAAGATAAAGCTAATGAGATCTACGACGATTTAGGGTTTTCACCGCATAATCGGATCATCCTACTCCAGGTTGGGCCTCGCGGCCACGCACGGTGCTCGTAAGCCGATCCTAAACAAGGCCACACAACCAACGTGACGTTGATCATCGGAACATCCTGTTTAGGACTTGCGAACGCCACCCTACGTGCCGCTGGATCCTCCCCCCCTTCGTAAGGCCTAACTATTGCAGATATTAAACTAATCCTTGCAGAGCAAGGAGCAATCGTAACGGATCAGATCTACTAGATGATGAACAAGCAGGGTGCCGCCCCCACGCCTGAGATAGGCGTGAGGGCGGCTAGACATGCGAGGGTTGCACTACGTAAGCATGTTTATACGAAGAGCTATGCTAACCCTAACACAGCTATGATAACTACGTTGCCCGCCATCAAAGACGCTTCGATGCGGGCAACGCATGAACAACGTGGGGCTTGTGCTTTGCCTAGATCGCAAGATGCGATCTAGGCAGCATGTCGCTACCTGATTGAAACCCTCGAGACGAAGGAGTTGGCGATGCGCCGAGATTGGTTTGTTTTGGGGTGAACGTTGTGTTGTTGTTTATTCCATAAACCCTAGATACATATTTATAGTCCGGCGGACTTTCTAATTCGGACGTGCACCTAACCGTGCACGAGTAAAACTCTAACTTTTAATCTAAAGATACGATCCACTAAATTACAGATACAATGTGCAATTCAGCCCAACTTCGTGTATAAGGCCAATTCTTGTTTTTCCTTCCATGTATATCTTCAAGTCTTTCTCAATCGTGGCCCACCTCTGACTCGGTCAAATTCTGGTGATAACACATGCCCCCCTGGTTTTGGAATTGGTAATTCCAAAATCACTCTGTTTTCCTTCGTCGGGTCATGTCGTGGCAGAACCGTCGCAGTATCTTTCATCATGATGCCCTGCCTCCTCAACTTCTCCGCGTGATCTGGCAGTTTTTTTTTCTTCTTAGGCACCACTTCCTCGGAAACTGCTGTGGCATTGAATTTCCACTATATCTCCTTTTATTTAACCGCTACGCACAGTTCTCCTCCGTATCTCCATCGCACTAGCACTCCAAAAGCCCTCCTGCCACCATGTCTTCTTCCTCCTCTGCTCCATCGGGTCCTTCCAGCCAGTCCTCCGCATCCCGTGAGCCGACGCCGGAGTACAATCCGGCAGAGGTCCATGCAGCGAACATCCGCCGCGCCATTGCGGCCGGGGAGGAGCCAGACCACGACTTCTCCATCTGGTCCGAGGACGACCAGTCCTCGACGGACGGGGAGAGCGACCTCCGCTTCCTCACCGTTGGGGCAACGGAGGAGGAGAGCGACGACAGCGACTTCTCCTGCGACTTCACCTCTTCCGGGGAGGAGGAGGAGCAGGAAGAGGAGGAGGAGGACGACGACGAGAGCTCCTCCGACGAGCCGCCGGCCAAGCGGTTCTGCCCTTGGCCGGGCAATCTTAGCGACTTCGACAGCGACGAGGACGACGCTGACGAAGAGGATGAAGACAACGAGGACCCGGTCAGCGGCCATTGGAGCGACGACGAGCCCGCCGGGAGCAGCGCCGACAGCGGCGGCGACGGCGACGACGAGGGCAGTGATGGCCCGTAGATAGGACCTCTAGAATAGGGCCAGTAGTAGTAGATGGGGCAATGTATCCCCTAGTACTTCCTTTTGAGAGCAATCAGCTCTTTATGTAAGAAATCTAATCAATGAAGAACTTTTCCCCAATTTGATCTTGCCGATTTCCTTCTTCTACTGACCTTGCCGATTCGTCCCCTTTGCCAATGCGTAATGAGCCGATAGCACCGCATCGGACCTTCGAAATTCGCCCTATCCTTCTTCAACTGATGATTTTTTTTTTTTGTTTTAATTCTGGCGGATAATGCAGAATCTTCAGGAAAACCTTGGAATTCTTCCAACCAAAACCAATGGTCCTTTTCAATACTCATCATCTGTGAAGGAGGCTGCAATGAAAAATCAGCCGATGGCATCCCCATCGGCTCTTACAGAGTATCCACTAGGCCTGTTGCCCCCCGAGTCTTACTCGCGCCTACTGCCCCCCGAGCCTTACTCGGGGCGAGAATGTCAAAGAGAATGCGCCACAGCCGATCCTCTTTCTTCCTCCAATCAGCCGATAATCTTCCGTCTCAGCTGAACTAGCCCCAAAGATTGGAAATCCTTGACAACGGGGTTCAGGAACCCGGATCGGCTCGAAGTAGCTGAAGAAGTTTCCATTGTTTTACTCACTCGAGGCAACAGAAGGTACCACCGTTGGCCTGGATCTGGTGGAGACTCGATAGACATTGCATAATTTCTACTAAAGTCGATGGTTGCGCATCGGCTGCCTTTCAATTCTAAAGTCGATGCCCTTGCATCGGCTGTAAATTTTTGTTTTTTTTTTACTGGCCGATTTTCTCCTATCAGCCCCCAGTATTCATTGCACACATGTACCCCTGCATCTGTTCCAGTATTTAGGTGCCCCCCGAGCCGAATCTGTTAAAGAATGGCAGATATCGGCTCTGTAATTCGCACGTCGGCTCCTGATAGGGTCAAAGGTGAACACAAGCAGAACATGTGGTGAGGATAATTTTGGCCGATTCTTTGGGATCGGCCTCCATAATGATTGGAGCGCTGGCGAAGGTTACGTAATGTCCCTTCATAGACCTTTGGGGCCGATCACAAGGATCAGCCTCGCCAAGTTACACGTCGCTTTGCTTCGACTACATGGTCAGGCCGGTGGATAAAACCAGCTTAACCCTTCCCTTTGTCACATCGATGCGTTCGCAGTCGTCTAAGTTGATGCCTGAGAGGGGTTCTTGGCCTGCTGCTTCCCATGCGTTCATGCCAGCCGTTGAAACGTCAACTGAATCATCGGCCTGGACGACCTCTACCTCATCTCCATCCCACTGTATTATGCATTGGTGCATCGTGGAGGGAATACAGCAGTTGGCATGGATCCAATCTCTTCCCAACAGCACAGCATAACTGCTCGTGCTATCGACGATGAAGAACGTTGTAGGGATAGTTTTCCTTCCTACGGTCAGATCCACGTTCAGAACTCCCTGTGCCTCAGACGCTTGGCCGTTGAAATCGCTCAATGTTACATTGGTCTTGATTAAATCCGAGCTAGAGCGTCCCAGCCGACGTAACATAGAATATGGCATGATGTTAACTGCCGCTCCGGTGTCTACCAGCATCTTGTTCACAGGCCTCCCATCGATATATCCTCGCAAATATAGGGCCTTCAGATGCCTGTAGCTCTTATCTTGTGGCTTCTCAAAGATAACCGGCCGTGGGCCGCAGTCAAGTTGTGCCACGGATGTCTCATCTAACCCTGGAGCACTGAACTCTGAAGGGAGAATGAACACCATGTTCGTGCCAGCCGATGTTTCATCATCGGCTCTCCTTTGTTTGGGGCGCCACTCCATTCTCCGTGGACGACCCTCTTCATCCAGGGCTCGCTGAATCTTCGCAGCCAGATCAGGCCGTGCCTTCCTTAGCGTATGCAAGTATAACCTTTCGGCTTCCTCCAGGCCGCGCAACCGCTGAACCCTGCGTTTCTGTGAACGGCTGAGTCCGTCAGGGCACCACCTTGGACGGTGGTACCTGTCTTCTTCTTCTTCTAGTCCCTCGTCTTCTGAATCCTCAAGATCTGCCCAACGAGGTGACTCAGCGCGTTTGCTTGGTGGTGGGAGAGGCCCTAAGCGCTCGAACACAGACACGTTGGCTGCCTCCTTCTTCTTCTTGTTGCATTCTGGGCAATTGCCGATTGTGGGCAATCGGCTCATTCCTGAATCCCAGCGATGTACGAAGAAAGGGCAGTCCCAGTGTCTGGCGTTGTCATCTTGCCCCCTTGGCCTGTCCGTGGCACGGCGCTCGTGCTCCTCCTCATCGCGATCCTGCCGACGATGTCTTCTGGCTTCTCTAGCCAGACGTTCTCCTTCATCATCACAGTTGGACCGTCGGCGTTGGTCATACTGACTCACATATTTGTTGAGGAGGTGATCAGAGAGAGGTCGCTGATATCTTATGTTCTTCACTTCTCCCTCTGTGACGTAGCGCTTGCCATCATGATGGAGCCGATCGCGTGGAGCGGCCTCTTCTGTGTCCTTGCTATGAGAGCAGCTGCCCTCATCTCCATCTTTGCCAGAGTGGTTCCCAGGCCCCACCATGTTGATGCTGAACGTGGGACCTGGCTGGCAGCCCTCGGGGTAGATGACTTCTACCATGTTAACGGCGGGGAAGGGCTGGGTGTCTACCTTCATGGCGTATTGGTTGAAAATTAAACGCCCCTTCTCTATCGCCGCTTGGATGTGCTGACGCCACACCCTGCAGTCGTTGGTGGCATGGGAAAGCGAGTTGTGGAATTTGCGATGCGGCTTTCCGTTTAGCTCTTGCGCCGTAGGGAACTTGAGACCTTCAGGAATCGTCAAGCTGTTTCTCCTTAAGCAGGAGGTCGAAGATTTGTTCAGTCTTGGTCACGTCAAAATCAAATCCCTGAGGCGGCCCTGGTGGCTTTACCCATTTGCAGGATACGGGGTTCCTCCCCGAGTCCACTCAGCCATCGCTATTTCTTGGTCTCCCGCAGCACTTCACCTTCCTCTCGTATCGACCATGACTATCGCACGCTTGAACTTGTCTTGGTACAGGTCTGCAGGTGGCGCTGTTCATATGCTGATAGTTTCTGAACCATGTGCGCCGGCGAGGATAATCTGCTTGGGAGGCCATGTCCTTGAGCTGTGTTGCAAGGCCAGCTACGCCAATTCGATCGCTTCCTTTTCAGTTATACGAACCGAATAACATCGGTTCCTAAGATTCCTGAAGCGCTGGATGTACTCTGTCACCGTTTCTCCGCGCTTCT
Organism: Lolium perenne; assembly: GCF_019359855.2. Classification (NCBI taxonomy): domain Eukaryota; kingdom Viridiplantae; phylum Streptophyta; class Magnoliopsida; order Poales; family Poaceae; genus Lolium; species Lolium perenne. Next base: position 183,704,349 of record NC_067246.2, on the reverse strand, counting down.
GACGTAGTTGTGCTAGATCGGCAATGCTAGACTCGGAAGCTTCTGAATGGTATTGCGTATGGAACTGTTCTTCCAATTGCTTCCAAGATCGGATGGAGTTCTTGGCAAAGAGGTATACCATCCAAAAGCCGATCCTGTGAGGGACCGTGAAAAGAGCCTCACGCGTAGCTGATCCGACATCGAAGCCGGTCCTAGTTGCGCCAAATATCGGCCGATGTGCTCGATGGAGCTGGAGCCATCCGATCCACTGAATTTGGAGAAGTCGGGGAGCCGATATTTAGGTGGCAGCGGGATCATCTCGTACTCGTCGGGTACGGCTTGGAATAGCCGATTGCCCTCCTTTTTGGCATAATGCCGAACTGGTCTCTCAAGATGGTACCTGATCTGATCCACCGTGCTGGCTGCAGGAGATGCATTACGAAGATTCGCCGGGGTGGCGTACTTAGCCAGCCATGTTTGCTTTTCCAGCTACGAGCCAACTGCAGGAGCTGGGCTCGGGAGTTTCGTCGGGGTGGCGTACTTAGTTAGCCACGTACGCTTCTCAAGCTCGTTGCTGACGTTCCTCCTGTTTGCGCCGGAGTCCCTGACGTTGTGGCCTGGTTTGAGAGTGGCCAGTTGCCACAATCTGGCACATACGTGCACGCGTATCCTTGAGGGATCTCCTTGGGCGCCTCAGCCAAGAACTGGTAGTCACTAGGGTCACCACCGATCTTGTAGACGACGAATGCCGGTGTAGCCGGCACTTCAGCTGGTGCTGCCAACGCATATGGCAGCGGTGGACGGGACTGGAGTGGCAACTCTCCTTGGTGCGTCCCGAGAGCTGGTCCTGACGGCGAGTACTGGTGGCTCATGATCTCCTGGATCACGCGCAGAGCGAGACGCTCCAACACGTTGACCAAGTTTTCAGAGTGGCGGTGTAGCGAGTGAGCCACCAAGTAGTTGATCTCCTGCCGTAGGGCCCTGGTGCGTTCCTCCGACGGGGCAGAGAGATCTATCCCATCGAGTGCACCTTGTGGTGAGAACCCTTTCCATCTGATGCCATGGGTACGGGTTCTCTGAAAAGAGCCGATGAGGTCGGCTTCGAGGGTGGCCTTGATCTCGTCATGTTTCTTCTTGAGCTCAGCAGGCAGCTCCTCGTAGGTGACTGGCGTGCCGTCCGCCGCCATCTCAGATGTAGATGGCGATGTGGTTGATGTAGATGATTGTCCCACCGGGCGTGCCAGAATGTGTTGATCGCCAAAACCCACCGGCGGGCAGCGGCTTGTCAACACGGTAGAGCCGGGAAGAGCCTAGAGCTGCGGCTGGCTGAGACCCCTCCGAGCGACGGCCCGCAATGCTCTTCTGGTCACACGCGGCGATGCGAAGTGCAAGGGCGTGCCACCTGACCTATACCTGGTCAGGAAGGTGATGGGGATGCCTCGCTTAGTTCCTGCATGGCATACACGTAAACATTAAATCAGAGCCTCGATCGGCTCTCAGGTTATCCTGTGAATCGGCTCAAAGAGCCGATCCACCCATGATCCGTACGGGGTGCACGAATACTTGGTGATCCTGCTTGATCAAGATAAAGCTAATGAGATCTACGACGATTTAGGGTTTTCACCGCATAATCGGATCATCCTACTCCAGGTTGGGCCTCGCGGCCACGCACGGTGCTCGTAAGCCGATCCTAAACAAGGCCACACAACCAACGTGACGTTGATCATCGGAACATCCTGTTTAGGACTTGCGAACGCCACCCTACGTGCCGCTGGATCCTCCCCCCCTTCGTAAGGCCTAACTATTGCAGATATTAAACTAATCCTTGCAGAGCAAGGAGCAATCGTAACGGATCAGATCTACTAGATGATGAACAAGCAGGGTGCCGCCCCCACGCCTGAGATAGGCGTGAGGGCGGCTAGACATGCGAGGGTTGCACTACGTAAGCATGTTTATACGAAGAGCTATGCTAACCCTAACACATCTATGATAACTACGTTGCCCGCCATCAAAGACGCTTCAGTACGGGCAACGCATGAACAACGTGGGGCTTGTGCTGCCTAGATCGCAAGATGCGATCTAGGCAGCATGTCGCTTACCTGATTGAAACCCTCGAGACGAAGGAGTTGGCGATGCGCCGAGATTGGTTTGTTTTGGGGTGAACGTTGTGTTGTTGTTTATTCCATAAACCCTAGATACATATTTATAGTCCGGCGGACTTTCTAATTCGGACGTGCACCTAACCGTGCACGAGTAAAACTCTAACTTTTAATCTAAAGATACGATCCACTAAATTACAGATACAATGGGCAATTCAGCCCAACTTCGTGTATAAGGCCAATTCTTGTTTTTCCTTCCATGTATATCTTCAAGTCTTTCTCAATCGTGGCCCACCTCTGACTCGGTCAAATTCTGGTGATAACAAATCATGAACATTGGATGTTATTAATAACAAGGTTATGTCATTGTATGAATGATGTAATGGACACACCCAATTAAGCGTAGCATAAGATCTCGTCATTAAGTTATTTGCTATAAGCTTTCGATACATAGTTACCTAGTCCTTATGACCATGAGATCATGTAAATCACTTGTACCGGAAAGGTACTTTGATTACACCAAACACCACTGCGTAAATGGGTGGCTATAAAGGTGGGATTAAGTATCCGGAAAGTATGAGTTGAGGCACATGGATCAACAGTGGGATTTGTCCATCCCGATGACGGATAGATATACTCTGGGCCCTCTCGGTGGAATGTCGTCTAATGTCTTGCAAGCATATGAATGAGTTCATAAGAGACCACATACCACGGTACGAGTAAAGAGTACTTGTCAGGAGACGAGGTTGAACAAGGTATAGAGTGATACCGAAGATCAAACCTCGGACAAGTAAAATATCGCGTGACAAAGGGAATTGGTATTGTATGTGAATGGTTCATTCGATCACTAAAGTCATCATTGAATATGTGGGAGCCATTATGGAACTCCAGATCCCGCTATTGGTTATTGGTCGGAGTGAGTACTCAACCATGTCCGCATAGTTCACGAACCGTAGGGTGACACACTTAAAGTTGGATGTTGAAATGGTAGTACTTGAATATGGAATGGAGTTCGAATATTTGTTCGGAGTTCCGGATGAGATCCCGGACATCACGAGGAGTTCCGGAATGGCCCGGAGAATAAGATTCATATATAGGATGTCATTTTATGTGAATTAAAATGTCGCGGAAGGTTCTATGGAAGGTTCTAGAAGGTTCTAGAAAAGTCCGGAAGAAACCACCAAGGAAGGTGGAGTCCACATGAGACTCCACCTCCATGGCCGGCCAACCATAGTGGGGGAGGAGTCCCAAGTGGACTCCCCCTTAGGGGGCCGGCCACACCCCCATATGGGAGGTGGAAATCCCACCTTTGGTGGGAGTCCTAGTTGGGCTAGGTTTCCCCTTTTTATGGGAGGTTTTTGGTTCGGGTCTTATTCGAAGACTTGGAGACCAACTCTTGGGAATCCACCTATATAATGAGGGGCCAAGGGGAGGGGGCCGGCCACCCCAAGACCACAAGCTGGCCGCCCCATTGAAGTGGCCGGCCACCCCCTCCCAAACCCTAGCCGCCCCCCTCTCCTCCATATCTCCCGCGTAGCTTAGCGAAGCTCCGCCGGACTTCTTCACCGCCACCGACACCACGCCGTCGTGCTGTCGGATTCAAGAGGAGCTACTACTTCCGCTGCCCGCTGGAACGGGGAGGTGGACGTCATCTTCATCAACAACCGAACGTGTGACCGAGTACGGAGGTGCTGCCCGTTCGTGGCGCCGGAACCGATCGTGATCAAGATCTTCTATGCGCTTTTGCAAGCGGCAAGTGATCGTCTACCGCAGCAACAAGAGCCTCATCTTGTAGGCTTTGGAATCTCTTCAAGGGTGAGACTCGATACCCCTCGTTGCTACCGTCTTCTAGATTGCATCTTGGCTTGGATTGCGTGTTCGCCGTAGGAAATTTTTTGTTTTCTATGCAACGTTATCCTACAGAAACCTAGCCAAGCTAGGACTCCCACCAAAGGTGGGAGTTCCACCTCCCATATGGGGGGGTGGCCGGCCCCCTAAGGGGGAGTCCACTTGGGACTCCTCCCCCACTAGGGTTGGCCGGCCATGGAGGTGGAGTCCCATGTGGACTCCACCTTCGTTGGTGGTTTCTTCCGGACTTTTCTAGAACCTTCTAGAACCTTCCATAGAACCTTCCGCGACATTTTAATTCACATAAAATGACATCCTATATATGAATCTTATTCTCCGGACCATTCCGGAACTCCTCGTGATGTCCGGGATCTCATCCGGGACTCCGAACAAATATTCGAACTCCATTCCATATTCAAGTACTACCATTTCAACATCCAACTTTAAGTGTGTCACCCTACGGTTCGTGAACTATGCGGACATGGTTGAGTACTCACTCCAACCAATAACCAATAGCGGGATCTAGAGATCCATAATGGCTCCCACATATTCAACGATGACTTTAGTGATCGAATGAACCATTCACATACAATACCAATTCCCTTTGTCACGCGATATTTTACTTGTCCGAGGTTTGATCTTCGGTATCACTCTATACCTTGTTCAACCTCGTCTCCTGACAAGTACTCTTTTACTCGTACCGTGGTATGTGGTCTCTTATGAACTCATTCATATGCTTGCAAGACATTAGACGACATTCCACCGAGAGGGCCCAGAGTATATCTATCCGTCATCGGGATGGACAAATCCCACTGTTGATCCATATGCCTCAACTCATACTTTCCGGATACTTAATCCCACCTTTATAGCCACCCATTTACGCAGTGGTGTTTGGTGTAATCAAAGTACCTTTCCGGTATAAGTGATTTATATGATCTCATGGTCATAAGGACTAGGTAACTATGTATCGAAAGCTTATAGCAAATAACTTAATGACGAGATCTTATGCTACGCTTAATTGGGTGTGTCCATTACATCATTCATACAATGACATAACCTTGTTATTAATAACATCCAATGTTCATGATTATGAAACTAATCATCCATTAATCAACAAGCTAGTTTAAGAGGCATACTAGGGACTTCTTGTTTGTCTACATATCACACATGTACTAATGTTTCGGTTAATACAATTATAGCATGATATATAAACATTTATCATAAACATAAAGATATAAATAATAACCACTTTATTATTGCCTCTAGGGCATATCTCCTTCAGTCTCCCACTTGCACTAGAGTCAATAATCTAGATTACATTGTAATATACCTAACACCCATGGCATTCTGGTGTTGGTCATGCTTTGCCCTAGGGAGAGCTTTAGTCAATGGATCTGCTACATTCAGATCAGTGTGTACTTTGCAAATCTTTACTTCTCCATCTTCGATGTACTCGCGAATCGAGTGGTAACGCAGCTTGATATGCTTCAGCCTCTTGTGTGACCTTGGCTCTTGTGCATTGGCGATGGCACCCATGTTATCACAGTAAATGATTAATGGGTCCAATGCACTAGGAACCACACCGAGCTCTATAATGAACCTCTTCATCCATACCGCTTCTGATGAAGCCTCTGAAGCCGCTATGTACTCTGATTCTGTTGAAGACTTCGCCACCGTGTACTGCTTCGAGCTTGCCCAGCTTACTGCAGCACCATTCAATATAAACACGTACCCAGACTGTGACTTAGAGTCATCAGGATCAGTGTTCCAACTTGCATCGGTGTAACCGTTTACAACGAGCTCTTGGTCACCTCCATAACAAAGAAACATATCCTTAGTTCTTTTCAAGTACTTCAGATATTCTTGACCGCTGTCCGATGTTCCATTCCTGGATCACTATGATATCTGCAAGTCAAACTAACCGCATGTGATAAATCCGGTCTAGTACATAGCATGGCATACATGATAGATCCTACTGCCGAGGCATAGGGGATATTACTCATCCTTTCTCTTTCTTCTGCCGTAGCCGGTCCTTGAGTCTTACTCAATACCTTGCCTGGTAACATAGGTAAGAACCCTTTCTTACTTTCTTCCATTCTAAACTTCTTTAGAATCTTGTCCAGATATGTACTCTGTGATAGCCCTATTAGGCGTCTTGATCTATCTCTATAAATCTTGATGCCTAATATATACGATGCTTCACCAAGGTCTTTCATTGAAAAACTATTATTCAAATAACCTTTAACACTGCTTAATAGTTCTATATCATTCCCGATCAATAATATGTCATCTACATATAATATCAGGAATGCTACAGAGCTCCCACTCACTTTCTTGTAAATACAGGCCTCTCCATGACACTGTATAAACCCGAAGTCTTTGATCACCTTATCAAAGCGTCGGTTCCAACTTCTTGATGCTTGCTTCAGTCCATAGATTGAACGCTGAAGTTTGCATACTTTGTCAGCATTTTTAGGATCGACAAAACCTTTGGGTTGTACCATATACAACTCTTCCTCAATGTCTCCATTAAGGAACGCCGTTTTGACATCCATCTGCCAAATCTCATAATCGAAAAATGCAGCTATTGCTAACAAAATCCTCACAGATTTTAGCTTCGCTACAGGTGAGAAAGTCTCATCGTAGTCAACTCCTTGAATTTGTCGGAAACCCTTTGCGACAAGTCGAGCTTTATAGACAGTAATATTACCATCAACATCTGTTTTTCTCTTGAAGATCCATTTATTTTCGACAGCCTTTCGGCTATCAGGTAAGTCTACCAAAGTCCATACTTTGTTATCATACATGGATCCCATTTCGGATTTCATGGCTTCTTGCCATTTGTTGGAATGGCTCATCATCGCTTCTTCATACGTCGTAGGGTCCTCATCATTGTTATCCACAATCATGACATTTAGACAAGGATCATACCAATCAGGAGTGGCACGTTCCCTTGTCGATCTACGAGGTTCAGTAGTTTCCTCGTTCGAAGTTTCATGATCATTATCATTAGCTTCCTCTGTTGCCGGTGTAGGCGGTACAGGTACAACTTCTGGTACTGCGCTACTCTGATCAACGAGTATAGATTCATCAATCTCATCGAGTTCTACTTTTCTTCCAGTCACTTCTTTAGTGAGAAATTCTTTCTCAAGAAAGGTTCCGTTCTTAGCAACAAAGATTTTGCCTTCGGATCTGTGATAGAAAGTGTACCCTATAGTTCCTTAGGGTATCCTATGAAGACGCATTTCTCCGCTTTGGGTTCTAGCTTGTCCGGTTGTAACTTCTTTACATAGGCTTCGCAACCCCAAACTTTCAGGAACGACAGCTTAGGTTTCTTATTAAACCATAATTCATACGGTGTCGTTTCTACGGATTTTGATGGTGCTCTATTTAAAGTGAATGCGGCTGTCTCTAATGCATAACTCCAAAATGATAACGGCAAATCAGTAAGAGACATCATAGAACGAACCATATCTAAGAGAGTTCGATTACGACGTTCGGACACACCGTTTCGTTGTGGTGTTCCCAGCGGTGTCAATTGTGAAAGTATTCCGCATTTCTTTAAATGCATGCCAAACTCATAACTCAGATATTCACCTCCACGATCAGATCGTAGAAATTTAATCTTCTTGTTACGTTGATTTTCTACTTCACTTTGAAATTCCTTAAACTTCTCGAAAGTTTCGGATTTATGTTTCATGAAATAGATATATCCATATCTACTCAGATCATCTGTGAAGGTTAGAACATAACGATAACCACCGCGCGATGCTACGCTCATTGGTCCGCACACATCGGTATGTATGATTTCCAATAAGTCAGTAGCTCGCTCCATCATACCAGAAAATGGAGTCTTTGTCATTTTTCCCATTAGACATGCTTCGCATCTATCAAGTGACTCAAAGTCAAGTGATTCAAGTAATCCATCAGTATGCGTATCACTACTATCGAGATCTAACAGAAATAAGCCATTCTTTTGTGGTGCTCGACCACAAAAGATATTATTCATAAAAATAGAACAACCATTATTCTCAGACTTGAATGAATAACCGTCTTGCATTAAACAAGATCCAGATATAATGTTCATGCTCAACGCAGGTACATAATAGCAATTATTTAGGCTTAAAACTAATCCCGAAGGTAGATGTAGAGGAAGTGTGCCGACTGCGATCACATTGACCTTGGATCCGTTTCCAACGCGCATCGTCACTTCATCTTTCAGCAGTTGTCGTTTATTCTTTAGTTCCTGTTTCGAGTTACAAATATGAGCAACCGAACCAGTATCAAATACCCAGGTACTAGAACGAGAACCAGTGAAATGAACATCTATAACATGTATATCAGATATACCTTCTTTCTTCTTCTTGACAAGGCCGCTCTTCAGATCAGCCAGATACTTGGAGCAATTACGCTTCCGGTGTCCCTTCTCCTTGCGATAATAGCACTCAAGATCGGGCTTAGGGCCGTTCTTAGGTTTCATAGGAGGCGTGGCAGCTTTCTTGCCACCCTTCTTGAATTTTCCCTTAGACTTGCCCTGTTTCTTGAAACTGGTGGTCTTGTTGACCATCAACACTTGGTGCTCTTTCTTGATCTCAATCTCAGCAGCTTTTAGCATGCCAAAGAGTTCAGGTAACTCCTTGTTCATGTTCTGCATATTGTAGTTCATCACAAAGTTCTTGTAACTTGGTGGCAGTGATTGAAGGACACGATTAATCCCCAGTCTGTTAGGAATCACTATTCTCAAGTCATTGAGTTTCTTCGCATGCCCGGTCATGGCGAGCATGTGCTCACTAACGGAGCTGCCTTCTTCCATCATGCAGCTGAAGAATTGTTTCGATGCTTCATAGCATTCCACGGCCGCATGAGTCTCGAATATAGCTTTCAGCTCATTCATCAACTCATGAGGATCATGGTGCTCAAAACGTTTTTGAAGATCGGATTCCAGACTGCACAGGATGGCACACTGAACTTGAGAGTACCGAGTTTTCCGAGTTTCGTAAACAGCTTTTACTTCATCGGTTTCAGTTTCTGCAGGAGGGTCACCTAGCGGTGCATCAAGCACATATTGCAGATTTCCGCCAGAGAGGAAGATCCTCACATGACGGAACCAGTCGGTGAAGTTGCTACCGTTGCTCTTAAGTTTTTCTTTCTCTAGGAACTGATTAAAATTGATTGAGGACGCCATCTCTACAACATATATTTGCAATAGTTTAGACTAAGTTTATGACAAATTGAGTTCAAATTTTAATTCAACATAATTAAAAAACTAAGTGAACTCCCACTCAAAACAATATCCCTCGCATTGTCTTAGTGATCACACGAACCAAATCGACCGCACCTAAACCCGATCATCACGAGAAAAGGTGTGATTTCAATGGCGAACACTCAAAGTGTTCATCATATCAACCATATGATTCATGCTCTACCTTTCGATATCACGTGTTCCGAGACCATGTCTGTACATGCTAGGCTCGTCAAGGCCACCTTAGTATCCGCATGTGCAAAACTGTCTTGCACCCATTGTATGTACTTATTGAATCTATCACACCCGATCATCACGAGATGCTTCGAAACGACAAGACTTGGTAACGGTGCTACTAAGGATGAACACTTTATTATCTTGAGATTTTAGTGAGGGATCATCTTATAATGCTACCGTCGCGATCTAAGCAAAATAAGATGCATAAAAGGATTAACATCACATGCAGTTCATATGTGATATGATATGGCCCTTTTGTCTTTGCGCCTTTGATCTTCATCTCCAAAGCACGGACATGATCTCCATCATCTTCGGGCATGATCTCCATCATCGTCGGTGTAGCGTCAAGGTCAATGGCGCCGTCTTCATGATTGTCCTCCATGTAGCAACTATTACAACTACTTTGAAATACTACTCAACATGAAATTTAAAGACAACCATAAGGCTCCTGCCGGTTGCCACAATACAATAATGATCATCTCATACATATTCATCATCACATTATGGCCATATCACATCACCAAACCCTGCAAAAACAAGTTAGACGTCTCTAATTTGGTTTGCATATTTTACGTGGTTTAGGGTTTTCGAGAGAGATCTAATCTACCTACGAACATGAACCACAACGTTGATACTAATGTTTTCAATAGAAGAGTAAATTGAATCTTCACTATAGTAGGAGAGACAGACACCCACAAAGCCTCTTATGCAATACAAGTTGCATGTCGAACGAGGAACAAGTCTCATGAACGCGGTCATGTAAAGTTAGTCCGAGCCGCTTCATCCCACTATGCCACAAAGATGCAAAGTACTCAAACTAAAGATAACAAGAGCATCAACGCCCACAAACCATTGTGTTCTACTCGTGCAACCATCTATGCATAGACACGGCTCTGATACCACTGTAGGATAACGTTGCATAGAAAACAAAATTTTTCCTACCGCGAACATGCAATCCAAGCCAAGATGCAATCTAGAAGACGGTAGCAACGAGGGGGTATCGAGTCTCACCCTTGAAGAGATTCCAAAGCCTGCAAGAGGAGGCTCTTGTTGCTGCGGTAGACATTCACTTGCCGCTTGCAAAAGCGCGTAGAAGATCTTGATCACGATCGGTTCCGGCGCCACGAACGGGCAGCACCTCCGTACTCGGTCACACGTTCGGTTGTTGATGAAGACGACGTCCACCTCCCGTTCCAGCGGGCAGCGGAAGTAGTAGCTCCTCTTGAATCTGACAGCACGACGGTGTAGTGTCGGTGGCGGTGGAGAACTCCGGCGGAGCTTCGCTAAAGCTACGCGGAAGATATGGAGGAGAGGGGGCGGCTAGGGTTTGGGAGGGGGTGGCCGGCCACTTCAAGGGGGGCGGCCAGCTTGTGGTCTTGGGGTGGCCGGCCCCCTCCCTTGGCCCCTCATTATATAGGTGGATCCCCAAGTGTTGGTGTCCAAGTCTTCGAATAAGACCCGAACCAAAAACCTTCCATATGAGGGGGAAACCTAGCCAAGCTAGGACTCCCACCAAAGGTGGGAGTTCCACCTCCCATATGGGGGGGTGGCCGGCCCCCTAAGGGGGAGTCCACTTGGGACTCCTCCCCCACTAGGGTTGGCCGGCCATGGAGGTGGAGTCCCATGTGGACTCCACCTTCCTTGGTGGATTCTTCCGGACTTTTCTAGAACCTTCTAGAACCTTCCATAGAACCTTCCGCGACATTTTAATTCACATAAAATGACATCCTATATATGAATCTTATTCTCCGGACCATTCCGGAACTCCTCGTGATGTCCGGGATCTCATCCGGGACTCCGAACAAATATTCGAACTCCATTCCATATTCAAGTACTACCATTTCAACATCCAACTTTAAGTGTGTCACCCTACGGTTCGTGAACTATGCGGACATGGTTGAGTACTCACTCCGACCAATAACCAATAGCGGGATCTGGAGATCCATAATGGCTCCCACATATTCAACGATGACTTTAGTGATCGAATGAACCATTCACATACAATACCAATTCCCTTTGTCAAGCGATATTTTACTTGTCCGAGGTTTGATCTTCGGTATCACTCTATACCTTGTTCAACCTCGTCTCCTGACAAGTACTCTTTTACTCGTACCGTGGTATGTGGTCTCTTATGAACTCATTCATATGCTTGCAAGACATTAGACGACATTCCACCGAGAGGGCCCAGAGTATATCTATCCGTCATCGGGATGGACAAATCCCACTGTTGATCCATATGCCTCAACTCATACTTTCCGGATACTTAATCCCACCTTTATAGCCACCCATTTACGCAGTGGTGTTTGGTGTAATCAAAGTACCTTTCCGGTATAAGTGATTTATATGATCTCATGGTCATAAGGACTAGGTAACTATGTATCGAAAGCTTATAGCAAATAACTTAATGACGAGATCTTATGCTACGCTTAATTGGGTGTGTTCATTACATCATTCATACAATGACATAACCTTGTTATTAATAACATCCAATGTTCATGATTATGAAACTAATCATCCATTAATCAACAAGCTAGTTTAAGAGGCATACTAGGGACTTCTTGTTTGTCTACATATCACACATGTACTAATGTTTCGGTTAATACAATTATAGCATGATATATAAACATTTATCATAAACATAAAGATACAAATAATAACCACTTTATTATTGCCTCTAGGGCATATCTCCTTCAGTTTGTAAATGGTAGGACAAATGTTGATCCTAATAATGTTCCGTTAGCTTCATTGGTTGCCCAAGAAGAACATGTTGATGTGAACTTCATTAAAAATAATAATTTCAACAACAATGCTTATCGGAACAATTCTAGTAACAACTATAGGCCATATCCTTATAACAATGGTAACGGTTATGGTAATTCTTATGGGAATTCTTACAAAAATAATAGGAATACACCCCCTGGACTTGAAGCCATGCTTAACGAATTTATTAGTACAAAACTGCTTTTAACAAATCTGTTGAAGAAAAGCTTCGGAAAATTGATATACTTGCTTCTAAAGTTGATAGTCTTGCTGCTGATGTTGATCTTTCGAAATCGAAAGTTATGCCTAATGAAAATAAAGTTATTAAGTCATTTGCTACAGCAAACGCCATCCAAGTTAGAATTAATGAGAATATAAGATTGATGGCCGAATTGCGTGCTAGGTGGGAAAAAGAAGAAAATGCTAAAGATAGCAATATAGCTAAAGTTTGGACTATTACCACCACTAGCAATGCTAATGCTTCACATGTTGCTACACCTCCTACTATCAATGGTAAAATAATTTGTGTTGGAAATGTTTCTACTTCTAATGCAAAGCCTGCAAAACTGCCGGAACCTGCTAAAACTGCTAAAATTGCCTGTGATAAAACTGCTGAATTTTTTTCTAATGTTGGGGATAATGATCCCATTGCTTTAGATCATAATAGTTTAGATTTTGATGATTTTCACATCTCTGAAGTTATAAAGTTCTTACAAAAACTTGCTAAAAGTCCTAATGCTAGTGCTATAAATTTGGTCTTTACAAAACATATTACAAATGCTCTAATAAAAGCTAGAGAAGAGAAATTAAATCGCGAAACTTCTATTCCTAGGAAGTTAGAGGATGGTTGGGAGCCCATCATTAAGATCAAGGTCAATGACTTTGATTGTAATACTTTATGTGATCTTGGTGCAAGTATTTCTGTTATGCCTAGGAAAATCTATAATATGCTTGACTTGCCACCATTGAAAAATTGTTATTGGATGTTAATCTTGCTGATAATTCTACAAAGAAACCTCTGGGGAGGATTGATAATGTTCGCATTACGGTTAAAAATAACCTTGTCCCCGTTGATTTTGTTGTCTTGGATATTGAATGCAATGCATCTTGTCCCATTATATTGGGAAGACCTTTTCTTCGAACTGTTGGTGCTATTATTGATATGAAGGAAGGTAATATTAAATATCAATTTCCTCTCAAGAAAGGTATGGAACACTTCCCTAGAAAGAGAATGAAGTTACCTTTTGATTCTATCATTAGAACAAATTATGATGTTGATGCTTCGTCTCTTGATAATACTTGATACACACTTTCTGCGCCTAGCTGAAAGGCGTTAAAGAAAAGCGCTTATGGGAGACAACCCATGATTTTACTACAGCACTTTTGTTTTATATTTGAGTCTTGGAAGTTGTTACTACTGTAGAAACCTCTCCTTATCTTAATTTTGTTGCATTGTTGTGCCAAGTAAAGTCTTTGATAGTAAGGTTCATACTAGATTTGGATTACTGTGCAGAAACAGATTTCTTGCTGTCACGAATTTGAGCAGTAGGCTATGTAGGTAACTCAGAAAATTCTTCCAATTTACATGAGTGATCCTCAGATATGTACGCAACTTTCATTCAATTTGAGCATTTTCATCTGAGCAAGTCTGGTGCACCTAAATAATTCGTCTTTACGGACTGTTCTGTTTTGACAGATTCTGCCTTTTATTTCGCATTGCTTGTTTTGCTATGTTTGATGGATTTCTTTATTCCATTAACTTTCAGTAGCTTTGTGCAATGTCCAGAAGTGTTAAGAATGATTATGTCACCTCTGAACATGTGAATTTTGATTACGCACTAACCCTCTAATGAGTTGTTTTGAGTTTGGTGTGGAGGAAGTTTTCAAGGATCAAGAGAGGAGGATGATACAATATGATCAAGGAGAGTGAAAGCTCTAAGCTTGGGGATGCCCCGGTGGTTCATCCCTGCATATTTCAGGAAGACTCAAACATCTAAGCTTGGGGATGCCCAAGGCATCCCCTTCTTCATCGACAACATTATCAGGTTCCTCTAGTGAAACTATATTTTTATTCCATCACATCTTATGTGCTTTACTTGGAGCGTCTGTTTGTTTTTGTTTTTGTTTTGTTTGAATAAAGTTGGATCCTAGCATTCATTGTGTGGGAGAGAGACACGCTCCGCTGTTGCATATGGACAAATATGTCCTTAGTTTTACTCATAATGTTCATGGCGAAGGTTAAAACTGCTTCGTTAAATTGTTATTTGGTTGGAAACGGGAAATGTTACATGTGGTAGTATATAATGAAATACTTGTAGATCATTGAGCTTTGATGATTTGATTCCTTGCAAACGTTTTGAGGTATTTAGATGATGAGGCTTGCTGGATAAATAAGTTAAAATTAGTAGTGGATTGTTGTCTTTAAGCTTGTGCCGTACTACAAACTCTATTTAAATAGTTGAAGGTGTAGTTGGACTTGATAGCTTTCCATGTCTGAGAGTTCATCGCAATAACTAAGTTGTGCTGAAGGTCGAGGGAGCTAGCCGGGTACTTGTGCCACCGTGAACGGCCCTCCTTGGAGTAAATTTTAATCATGCTCTTAATGTTAAACCTGCTAGATGTTTGCAATAAGCTTGTGAGTTCTTTTTGACTAATGTTAAGCTACGGTTTCTGGCACTTCCACCATCTAAATTTCCTAGCCTCTTCGGTACTGTGCATTTCCTTTTTCTCGCATTGAGAATTGTGCATACTTCGCCAGTACATCCAAACCCGTGGGAGGACTTTCTCTTGTTCTCCTACACATAAGCCCATACATCTCCTCAAAACAGCCACCATACCTACCTACCACAGCATTTCCATAGCTGTTCCGAGACATATTGCCATGCAACATCCATTTTACATTACATGTCATGTTGTCATTTATTATTTATATATTGCTTTGTGTGATCATATACAGCTGATGTGTGGTTTACCCATGTTACGCTAGATCATTGCACATCCTGCTACACTGGCAGAGGCATACAGTTTCATACTATGTTTTATTAATTATGAGTTATTTGTACCAAAAAGTGTGTTTTCATATTAGAATGTTGCCCCTAAAAGTGAAAAGAGCCATGGAGGCCATCAAAAAGAGAAAAAAGAAAAGAAAGAAAAAAATAGAAAAGAAAAAGAAGAAGAAAAAAAAGAAGAAAGAAAAAAAAGAGAATAAAGAAAAAGGGGGCAGCATTACTATCTTTTATCCACACTTGTGCTCATGTTTTAGCACCTGCAGTATTCATAGTCATCATTTGTGCTCATGTTTAGCACCTACACTCCATATGAGAGAGTTTTCATGTTTTGCTAGTATAACTATGTGGGGAATTTACACTATAGAACTTGGGTTGTATATTCCAATGATGAGCCTCCTCAAAAGTGCTCTAGGTCTTCGTGAGCAACCAAGTTGGATGCACCCCCACTAGTTCCATTGGAGAGCTTTCATACACATATAGCTCTATGTGCATCCGTTGCATGGCAATCACTACTCCTTGCATAGCTTCAATCATAAGGCTTCCTCTTGTCTAATGATCACTTATAGCTTTGTAAGACTTTCTTCCATTTGGCCTTCTAAACCCTCATTAACGTTCTTTATGCCATAACATCCTGGTGCTAATACCAAATGCTTGCGCTCACCGGTTGACTAGACTTCGAAACAGTTGATTCATGACGTTCATGTTTATGTTTACTTGACTGAATCCTTCTTATGTTGTGAAAATTTACTTGATGCTTGGAATGAAGGATAGAACTTCTACGTTGAATACTTAACACATCCTTAATGAACTTTGTACGGTTTCATGTCTTTAAAGCAATAGTTCATGAAAACTTCTAGCTTGTTTAACTCTTGCATTATCATCTCTTATATCAATATAGATATTTGCTTTGAATGATTTGATCTCAGCTCATGTGCTTTACAATAGTATTGATCAAGATTATGATGGCATGTCACTTCAGAAATTATCTTTGTTATCGTTTACCTACTCGGGACGAGTAGGAGCTAAGCTTGGGGATGCTGATACGTCTTCAACGTATCGATAATTTATTTATGTTTCATGCTTGTTTTATGACAATACCTACATGTTTTATACATACTTTATGTCATATTTATGCATTTTCCGGCACTAACCTATTAACAAGATGCCGAAGAGCCAGTTACTGTTTTCTGCTGTTTTTGGTTTCAGAAATCCTAGTAAGGAAATATTCTCGGAATTGGACGAAATCAACACCCAGGATCTTATTTTTCCACGAAGCTTCCAAAAGTCCGGAGGAGATACGAAGTGGGGCGACGAGGCGCCCACACAACAGGGCGGCGCGGCCCAGGTGCTGGCCGCGCGGACCTGGCGTGTGGGGCCCTCGTGGCGCCCCCTGACCTACCCTTCCGCCTACTTAAGCCTTCGTCGATAATAGTTCCAGTACCGAGAGCCACGATACGGAAAACCTTACAGAGACGCCGCCGCCGCCAATCCCATCTCGGGGGATTTAGGAGATCGCCTCCGGCACCCTGCCGGAGAGGGGAATCATCTCCCGGAGGACTCTTCACCGCCATGGTCGCCTCCGGAGTGATGTGTGAGTAGTTCACCCCTGGACTATGGGTCCATAGCAGTAGCTAGATGGTCGTCTTCTCCTAATTGTGCTATCATTGTTGGATCTTGTGAGCTGCCTAACATGATCAAGATCATCTATTTGTAATGCTACATGTTGCGTTTGTTGGGATCCGATGAATAATGAATGCTATATTATGTTGATTATCAATCTATCATCTATGTGTTGTTTATGATCTTGTATGCTCTCCGTTATTAGTAGAGGCTCTGGCCAAGTCGTTACTTGTAACTCCAAGAGGGAGTATTTATGATCGATAGTGGGTTCATGCCTCCATTAAATCTGGGATAGTGACAGAAAGTTCTAAGGTTGTGGATGTGCTGTTGCCACTAGGGATAAAACATCAATGCTATGTCTAAGGATGTATTTGTTGATTACATTACGCACCATACTTAATGCAATTGTCTGTTGTTTGCAACTTAATACTGGAAGGGGTTCGGATGATAACCTGAAGGTGGACTTTTTAGGCATAGATGCATGCTGGATAGCGGTCTATGTACTTTGTCGTAATGCCCAATTGAATTTCACACTACTCATCATAACATGTATGTGCATTGTCATGCTATCTTTATTTGTCAATTGCCCAACTGTAATTTGCTCACCCAACATGATATTTATCTTATGGGAGAGACACCACTAGTGAACTGTGGACCCCGGTCCATTCTTTTACATCGAATACAATCTACTGCAATACTTGTTCTACTGTTTTCTGCAAACATCATCATCCACACTATACATCTAATCCTTTGTTACAGCAAGCCGGTGAGATTGAAAACCTCACTGTCACGTTGGGGCAAAGTAATTTGGTTGTGTTGTGCAGGTTCCACGTTGGCATCGGAATCCCTGGTGTTACGCCGCACTACACTCTGCCGCCATCAACCTTCAACGTGCTTCTTGGCTCCTACTGGTTCGATAAACCTTGGTTTCTTACTGAGGGAAAACTTGCCGATGTACGCATCACACCTTTCTCTTGGGGTTCCCAACGGACGCGTGTTGTACGCGTATCAAGGCGCGCGTCTTCGGCTCAGGCCCGTGAGACGACGCGGTTGGTCCTACACTCCGCCTCGAGGAGGAGGACACCGCGGGCACGCCACCACTTCTGCTGTCGAAGAGGCAATGATGGGAGATGGAGGCGCAGGCGCAGGCGCAGGCGGCCCTCCGTGGCGGTGACGACCCGGAGGAATTCCCCGGGCAAAATTCATCGTCAGCCGCTCCATCGAGGACTACCGGCAGATGACGATGGACCCGCTGCAGGCAGCGGTGTGGTCCACCAGGGACCACGGCGCCAACTTCGTCGACCTCGCTGGACCTTTAGAGCTGCCGGCGCCAAAGGAGGAGGAGGAGAACGACTGGTCCTTCGGCTCGTCCAGTGACGACGACGGCGACGACACCAACAACCTCGACTTCAGCGCCTTCGACGCACGCCACCGCTAGTTTTTTTTACGTTTTAGTTTTAATTCGAGTAAATTTTGTATAAATTTCGTATGAATTTTGTATAAATTTCGTTTTTAAATATTATTTACATTTGAATTTCTATTGGAGCTGCCGTATGGAGACGCCCGCACAGAGCATCACCCTTTTCTTATTTATTTTTTTGCGAAGAGGGTGATATTGATATTAACCAAGCATCTTACAGATAAACCCAGAAAAACACAGAAAAATACAAATAGGCCCTTGTCCTGGATTCCAGCTTCTTCTCCGACGAGATGCACGCGCCGCCGGCATGGGCCTCCGCTGCTCCACCGCCAAACCTTGAACTGGGTGGGCTCCCCAAACGGAGGGGGGGTCGACGAACCTCGGCGCCACCGCGCCTCCATCCACCCCGACGAGAACAGCCGGCTTGATCAACAACAACACCAACCTCAAGGACGTCAACGCCGACACCGCCATCACGGCCACCGGCGAGGGGAACACACAAACCGCAACTCCCCGAGCTGCAGACACACAGAGGACGACGGATTCGGCCTGGAACTCCACCGGAGCCGCCAGATCGAAGAAGAGCGCCGCCATCTTCAAAAGGCCATCCAACCGCGCCACCTCCTCCGCAGCGCCGCCAGCAGCCACCCCACGCACACCTAGACTATGTACACGCCGGGATCCGTTGATTCCCCGTCCTCCCGCCGCCGTAGCGGCCGCCGGAGGGCGAGGAATCAGACGAATCGCCGGCGGCGAGCTGGTCGGCACGGGTTCGCCCAAAAAACGCCTCCTTTCAGTGTAGATGGGGAAAGGATGAGAGGTCCTCCCCCTTTTCTTATTTATCCTAAAATAATAAAATATTCTAAAGTGCAGCTGGATAGATCCAATCTATTCTTCAAATAGACAACTGGCACACACTCCCTTTTCAAAAAAAAAAAATCAAAACACCAACCGCTACAGATAGATTTATTAGATTTGTTGTTAAAATATTGACATTAAGCCCGCCAGCGGATGGCCCATTAGCTAAGAAAACGAAAGAATGGGTTACATTTTTCATATGCTTTTCTCTTATAGTCTTATTTTGATAAAGAAAATATATTAATATTAAAAATATCAATTACACCCAGACTCTGTAACAACGTCTCATCCTAATGATAATACGAACAAAGAACAACTCCATAGCGGCAGTACTTAGGCTCCTGCCAACGCCTATTTAGGAAGCGCTCCGTGGAGATGCTCTAAGGTTAACCGAACTTGATTTGAACGGCACCGCTCACACCTTCCATCCCTGCACAACCGCTGCCGGCGCCTATCCTGCCCGTATCCATGCAACGGCAACAGCCGGAGACAGCAACTGCACTCCTGTTGTAAGGGCATGTACAATGGTAGAGAAGTCACGCCTTCCCTTAATCCTCCACATCGTCTAGAGTACACAATAGTTATAACGTGTACAATGCATTATCTCTTGTTGCCATCCCTTATAATTAATGAGAATTAATTTTTTTTTTAGAAAATTATGTTGGTAAGGGAAGACATGTGATACAATGGTGAAATTGATCTTCTCTTATTTTTTAAGAGATCATCCCTTAGCTAAGGGAAGACGATCTTCTCTTTCCCTATTCTCTCTCCTCCAACTCAGCAAAAATCCTACGTGGCGGCTCTAAGGGAAGGCTGACATCACCCCATTGTACATGCCCTAACATCACCCTTCTTACACGCATCGATGTCTCCTGCCCCGATCCACCACGCAGAGACAGGTAGAAGAACTCGCTTTCTTGCACGCACCCATGCAGCCACTCATGCATCCGGCGTGACGCCCGACTCTCGCCATAAGTCCACAGCCCGCGCGCGCGTTTGATCGGCCATGCATCGCGTGTTCCGAGCGATTTCCAAATCCATAATGGCAGGCGCTCTTAGCGTTGTGGTGGTGATGGTAGCGGCCGTGGCGCCGGTCCTCCTCCTCCTCGCCGGCGTGGCGCGCGCTGACTGCTTCGACTACTGCTTCAACAACTGCATCGCCAACGACAAGTCCATGAAAGACTACTGCAACTTCATCTGCGCCCAGACCTGCGACCCCCCGCAACCGCAACCCTCGGCGGCTGCCGCTGTCGCTGCCGGCAGCGACATGGGATGCCAGCTCTCCTGCGTCAGGACTGCTTGCAACCGTCTGGGTCCAGGTAATCCATGCGCACCAACTTGGGAATAGGATTGGATTTGAAATGTGATGTGGTGGTAATTTTTCGTTGCAGATTCCAAGGCCGTGGAAACCTGCTTCGGCGCGTGCTACGACGGCTGCAAGACCAAGCCCCTGCCGAGGCCTTTCCGCGCCGGTGCCGGCAGCACCGTGTCCGCCGCGTCAGGCCCGACGATCTTCCCTTCATCCGAGCCGATCAAGGATGACGCCGCAACCGAGGAACACCCTTTCCACGAGAAGCAGGACGCCACCTCTACTGAACCTATACCTAAGACAGTTCAGATAGGTGACAAGGAGTAGCACGGTGGTGCTGTTGGCCATGGGCCGAACGAAATACGCTCGCGTCTATAGCCCACGTGGGTGTGTGTGCGCACGACGTGGCTACTGATAAATAGTACTCACTATACGAAAGTGTGTTCATTATGAATTATGAAATGAAATAGACCGTGAATTCTGAAATCTCACCTACCTAAAACCCTAACGAACACGGAAACCGACCGAATCCTAGGAGATTCATTGAACACACGACTCAATGTGCCCTCTGCTAGCGGTAGACGTACCACCGAAGCGATGGATGATAGGGTGGAAGGACTTTATTCTAACTTAAGGATGTAGCCGCCGCCTCACCATCCCAAAGAAGACACTGAACAACAACCTAAACATAAAACCGGAAACCCTCCGCCGGTGAGGGGCCATGGTACACAACACCTCCAAGGCCCTAAAGCCACCGAAGGTGGAACGGACTGGTGGTGGCATCGACGAGAGGGACGAAAACCTAGATGGGTACTACGGTAGTCTCCAGATCGCCACTCCCCTAGGCCTCACGTACCACTAGTTCCCCCCACCTAGTCTCTGAATGCATGCTCTCCTAGTATATCTTTTAGATAGGGTACCGAAAAGAAATCTATCGTCGCCTCCTAAGAAACTTAGCACCATCTCCATCTCCGCTTCAACCTCCATCTTCTCCACAGGTTGGTTCCCCCTCCGGTCGCTGTCACCGATGGCGGGCAGGGTGGGGGACATGATATACAAGTGGAGTTTCGAATAAATTACACTATCAGGGAAAGGCTTACTCGTGGCACACCAGGTTTAGCTGCTCGTGGCGCATTTCCGTCCGCTACTGCTATCACGCCAATAGTAGTTCTTACCTGTGATGCACAAGCCTGGTGCGCAATGGGTATGATAATGGTGCACCCATATTTGTGCATCACGGGTTATTTACTAATACGAGTTGCACATCCGTTTCTTATGCGCCACTAAAACATGTCTGCTTTTTAAATTTGTGCGCCACTCGTACGGCGTTTGTACTTTTTTGCTGAATACAACATATTTATACATGTATATTTTCTGTAATACAATACAATATATAGTTTTTAAAACAGTATAAATAGATAAAGTTCATCATCACGTTGCAAAGGAAATAGTCAAGTATATATTTTCCTGTGGTATCTACAAAATATATAGATGCTCTTAAAAGTTTTTTTTTGCAAACTTTTTTTTGAAAATTCAAACCAAGTAAAGTTTGACTAAATATTTAGAAGGATTTATCAACAAATATGATATTTTATAAATACCATATGAAACTATATTTCATTATCTATCTATTGATGTTGATTTTTTATTTTGCATGTTGATGATTTTTGATAAAAATTAATTAAGCTTGACATAATTTAATTTTCTTAAAATAATACAAAGGCTTAAGCTTTAGAACGGAGCCACGGAGGTAGTATTTTTTGTGAGGCGCATCGTTGTCAGACCACGCTGCTAAATTGAAACGAGTTCCTTCTCGCACCAAAGGACCAATAGTTCCTTGGAGACTTCATCTTTTCTTTCTTGAGAGATATCTTTCGAAAACTCAACGGACTTGTTCGAATCCTAACGTTACACGCACTTGATTTGAACGGCAGCGCTCACACCTTCCGCATCTGCACAACCGCTGCCGGCGCCTATCCTGCCTAAATCCAAGCAACGGCAACAGCCAGAGACAGCAACCGCACAGCCAATGCGACATCACCCTACTTACACGCGTCGATCTCTCCCGCCCGATCCATCACGCAGACAAGCAGAAGAACTCGCTTTCTTGCACGCACACGCACTCCTTCGCCGCGGCGCGCATGCAGCCGCTCATGCTTCCGCCGTGACGAATCTCGCTATAAGACCACCGCCCGAGCGCGCGCTTGATCCATCGGGTGTTCCCAGCGATTCCAAGCTACTCCGGAGCGTAGCAATGGCGGCCGGACGAAGGGGTGCGCTTAGCGTCGTGGTGGTGATGGTAGCGGCCTTGGCGCCGTTCCTCCTACTCGCCGGCGTGGCGCGCGCCGACTGCTTCGCCTACTGCTTCAAGAACTGCATCGGCAAGGACAAATCCATGACCGACTACTGCAACTACGCCTGTGACAAGACCTGCGACCCAGGCGCGCCCCAGCGGCCTTTAGCTGCTGCCGCCGCCGGCAGCGACATGGGATGCCAGCTCTCCTGCGCCAGGTCTTCGTGCAACCGTCTGGCCCCAGGTAATCCATGCGCACCAAACTAGGGAGTTGGACTCGATCTGTAATGTGCATCCACGAACGTACGTATGAGCGGGCAACAATTTCTGTTGCAGATTGCAAGGCCGTGGAGACCTGCTTCGGCGCGTGCTACGACGGCTGCAAGACCAAGCCCCTGCCGAGGCCTCTCCGCGCCGGCGCCGGCGGCAGCGTGTCCGCCGCGTCGTCAGGCCCGATGTTCACATCATCCGAGCCGGACAAGGATGACGCCGCGACCGAGAAGCACCCTTTCCACGAGAAACAGGACGACGTCCGGCCATCCTCGGGGGCGCCCGACCAGGACGGCTCCGGCCATGCGATCAAGGCATCCAGCAGCCTGAACTGCAACTTCCACGAGAAGCAGGACGGCGTCCAACCCGCGTCAGAGCAGCAACGCACACCGTTATCGGAAATCCATGCTGCACCCCCGGGACCTCTGTAACATCAAAAGCGACCAGCCCCGATGGCGATCAATCGTGTAAGCTAGCTGATATAGTATGTAACTAGAGAAAAATGAGCACATGCATGAAATCCCTCTATATGTTTACGCCCGCTGAATAAAGTGGGAAAGGGCGTATTAATGTGCCCGTGGCTGTCACTTGTCTGAACAAATCGAGAATTATTGCACTGCACGAGTAGTAGTATTCCGGAGGCTGCACAGAGCTGGTTGACTACATCGATAAGATTGTCCTGAATCCGTGGGGAAGATCCATATCGCAAGGCCATAATAAGTACTCGTTCAGACATTGCCGTCAAATATTGCCGTCAGATCAAGCACTCCTCGGCAGACCAAAACTTTTTTCCCCATATGACCCTAAAACTTGTGCAACATGCAGCTTGCAACCTTGTAACATGGCAGCATGTATCATGCGACATCACAGTGAAATCTCAAGATTGCTTTGCTACGACAAAAGAATACACACTGCAACGAAAGGTTTTTATATTTCATACCGCGACATCAAAATTCAAACATTGCAGTCAGTGACTCTGCATGATTTCTTGTATGCAATACATACACCTCAACTCATGATTCTAACACTCAAACAATGAATGTGAGCAATGTACATATAGCATACACCACAAATACTTACCCTATCTCCTCAGATTTGCATGAGGTCTTGTGTCGACGAAGCATGTAATGTGCAGACCACACACACGCATCCTCTTTTCACTCCGAACTTGAGCTTCGTGGATGCCACCCACTGACCCACCAGCCACCAACACTTGCGCCTCTCGATGGAGCTAACTCCCTATCGTGTGTGTCATCCCCAAAGAAGACCCACAAGAAGAGCCATAGATACCTCGTGAGTTCTAGCGACGACAGCGAGTTACACCGACCATTCAATCTCCTTTGTGTTTGGTCACCCACAAAATCTCTAGCCCGGGCCAACTAATGCGGAAAGGGCCTCCCAGCATGCAAAGTGAAAACACCCGAATCTGCAATTTCAACGTGCTTGTTGCCATTTCTACCATTGCACTCTCTTGTCTTGTTTCTCCAATACCTTATCCTACTCCTACTCCAACATCACTTGAGTGGACGACGATGTTGGGCATGTGCAAATACAATACTCACTCCTTACCAATCCCCCGTATAGATCTCCCACATTGGAGTCTTCGGTCTCTCACAGCCGCCGACCCACATGGCAGTGGCAATTCCGGCACGAACGAAGTGGTCTAGGTCACGCACAACTTTGTGTGAAGAAGCATGTAGTGCACACCTTGTACTATGCGACATCCTCAACCTTGGGTATCTAGCTCAATTTCGGCAAACCAAACAACCAATAATGCATACACTATTTTTTCATATGGCCTTTGATACACCTTGCCAAACAATATTTTCGGTTTAGCCCGTCTGAGAGCGTAAAAGCAACAAAACACCCATCTCAAGACATCATTGCATCCAAGGGTTGCATGATGCCAAACCGATGTTGTCTGTGATACATGATACGGTGCATCCGTGCATGTTGGCACAATGTCAGCAAGCATACGTGCCCTTAGAGTCCTGCGAGATATGCGGTGACCCGACATACCACTTCATGATATTGTAGGCAAGTAGTTGATATAAAACTTATGAAAGTACCAATCCACAAATATTACATCCCTCAGAGTGGAACAACACAAAATACTATGGGTACAAATATCAAGCACTTATTATTAGGAGACAAAAATGTACGAACTCTTCAATATCCTCATCGGTCTAGTGAGGATACCACTCTAACTCAACTCTGACCCTTAACAACTTAACAAAGTAAACATCTTTAGAGCTCAACAACTTATTTGAGTAATGTTTTAGGGTTCCCGGCACAACTACTCTTACTCAAGACTCTCTACTAGCCAGCCTCGACTTCTTCAGCTCCTAGAATTTGTAATGGTCTACGCCTTTGACTCCTCTAGAAATATTAGGCTCCTCGTAGAAGACTTCAAAGTTGCCCTCTGGTTCTTTAGTGTAGACCCAACCATCATGCCCATAGTCTAGCAAGAGTTTTTGGAAGTAAAGAGGTGAGTATGAGCGTACTCAATAAGTACAACTTAAAATAAAATGGTGTTTGATGCACTAGCTATGGCCTTTGGTCAGGAAATCGTAGGTCAATGCATGTTTCGCAAACATTTCTTTAGAAGATTGATTTTATTCTGAAAATCTATGTCCGTCGGTCTTCACCGGGTGTCTAGAACTTCACGGAGTTCATTTCCTATTGTATTCGTAATTCCTTTCTAGAACGGGAAGTGACAAGACACAATTCAATACAGTCTGCACATGTGCGTTACTTTTCTCACAAGGGATTCTTATCGTTATTACCAACCAGGCGTACTTTCCTGTCCAGACTTCCTTCACTACAAGAAAAGTTGCCATGGCCGACGAAGTTGAAGTCGCGCCGTGGTTGCTGGTGTAACATGGCCGACGATTTTGGGTCTATCCGTTGTGCATGTCAAAACGTTTTTTTTCTCGTTTTTGAGGCCATCTAGCCCGACGAAAACGGCCAAAACGTTGCGTATGGTATCCCAGGACGTGGTGCATCTCGAATTCTCGGGTTCGCCGGCCGAGTCAACGCAAATCCGCACCGCCGAGGGATGTAGGGCCCAGATGGCAGCCTCTCTGGCATTGTTTTTTTCTCGATCGCGCCATCTCGTTCAACGCTCTCCGATCGAGCCGTTTACGATGCAGGATCATGGGTCCCGCATGTCATCCTCTATGAACCAAAATTCTTTCTATTCTTGGATTTTTTTTTTGACCCCCTGATTTCTGGCTACTTCATTTTTCTTTTGATCCCTTGCCGCCTTGCAAACGTTGAGATCGCTGCTGCTAATTGGGACCCGCATGTCATCCTCTATGTACTATAAAACTTCCTTTTCTTGGATTTTTTTGGCACCTCAAATTTGGTCACTTGCCTTTTTCTTTCGATCCCCTGCCACCTCTCAAACGGTGATACCGCTGCTGCTAAATGGGACCTGCATGTCATCCTCTATGTACTATAAAACTTTCTTTTCTTGGATTTTTTTGGCACCTCATATTTGGTCACTTACCTTTTTCTTTCGATCCCCTGCCGCCTCTCAAACGGTGAGACCGCTGCTGCTAAACGGGACCCGCATGTCATCCTCTATGTACTATAAAACTTTCTTTTCTTTGATTTTTTTTGGCACCTCATATTTGGTCACTTACCTTTTTCTTTCGATCCCATGCCGCCTCTCAAACGGTGAGACCGCTGCTGCTAAATGGGACCCGCATGTCATCCTCTATGTACTACTCCCTCCGTTCCTTTATATAGTGCCTATAGATTTTCGGCATTTGTTTCAGAATATAAGGTTGTAGCTTAGCTTTTTTTCAATTACCCCTCCCCGTTAAGCTCCCAAATCGTTCAGCTCCCAAAAATTGTTATGATAAGTTAGAAAGATATGTATTTTACCAAATTTTACGTTGATCTCAAATCGTTCAGCAAGGGGTCTTGTGTAAAAAATACTCTTGCGCTAATTTCCGTGCCAAAAAACAATAGGCACTGTAGAATGGAACAGAGGGAGTATAAAACTTTATTTTCTTGAATTATTTTTGGATCCTGATATTTGGTCACTTGCCTTTTTCTTTCGATCCCGTGCAGCCTCTCAAACGGTGATACCGCTGCGGCTAAATGGGACCCGCATGTCATCCTCTATGTACAATCAAGTTTCTTTTCTTGAATTATTTTTTGGATCCTGATATTTGGTCACTTGCCTTTTTCTTTCGATCTCATGCCACGTTTGAAACGTTGAGGAACCTGCTAGCTCATGGGACCCGCATGTAATCCTCCATGTCCATCAACTTTCTTTTCTTGGATTTTTTTGACCCCCTAATTTCTGGCTACTTTCTTTTTCTTTTGATCTCAAGTCGCATTTGAAACGTTGGGACCGCTGCTGCAAAATGGGACCCGCATGTCATCCTGTATGTACAATAAAAGTTTCTTTTCTTGGATTATTTTCCACCCTCTGATTTTTGGTCACTTGCCTTTTTCTTTCGATCTCATGCCGCCTTTGAAAACGTTGAGGAACCTGCTGGCTCATGGGACCCGCATGTCATCCTCTATGTACTCTAAAAGTTTTTTCTTGGATTTTTTTCTTTTGATCCCCTGCCGCCTTGGAAACGTTGAGTAAGCTGCTGACTCATGGGACCCGCATGTCATCCTCTATGTACAATCAACTTTCTTTTTCTTTTGATCTCAAGCCGCATTTGAAACATTGAGACCGCTGCTGCTAATTGGGACCCGCATGTCATCCTTTATGTACTATAAAGTTTTTTTCTTGGATTATCTTTGGCTCCTGATATTTTGTCACTTGCCTTTTTCTTTCGATCTCATGCCGCCTTTGAAACGTTGAGTAAGCTGCTGGCTCATGGGTCCCGCATGTCATCCTCTACGAACAATAAAAGTTTCCTTTCTTGGAGTTATTTTTGACCCCTAATTTCTGGCTATTTGCCTTTTTCTTTTGATCTCCTACCCCCTTTGAAACGATGAGGACGCTGTTGGCAGGTCGGTCCCACATGTCATCCTCTGTGAACAATAAAAGTTTCCTTTGATGCATTTATTTTGAACCCCTAATTAATTTCGGGATATTTCCTTTTTTTTTCTTTGATCCCCTGCCGCCTTGGAATCGCTGAGGATGCTGCTGCCTCATGGGTCCCGCATGTCATCCTCTTAGAACGAAAATGTTTCTTTTCTTGGATTGTTTACCAACATATTTTTGGTTTATTTTTTCTTTCCATCCCCTGCCGTCTTTAAAACGTTGACGACGCTGCTGGCTCATGGGTCCCCGATGTCAGCCTCCCTGTACAAGAAACATGTGATATCTTGATTATTTTGCAGACAATAAAAAGTGTATTGCGCTCTGAGCTATTTCAAACGGATAAATTAAATCTTTATTTTTACATAAACAAACTTTTATGTTGAATCTCCTTGTTTTTTTGTTTTTGCGAAGCATAGGACTTTCCTGTTTTTTTAGAAAATTCCGAACTTTCCTGTTTTGGAGTGGGCTGAAATTGTACGAGTCAAAAGGCCAAGCAGGATAGTTCGAAGGCCCAGATGTCTAGATGCAGCCCAATTGAAATCTTTCTTCTTGGATTTTTTTCACCCCCTGATTTCTGGCTACTTCATTTTTCTTTTGGTTCTGTGCCGCCTTGGAAACGTTGAGACCGCTACTCCAAATGGGACCCGCATGTCATTCTCTATGTACTATAAAACATTTTTTTCTTGGATTTTTTTGGCACCTCATATTTGGTCACTTGCCTTTTTCTTTCGATCCCCTGCCGCTTCTCAAACGGTGATACCGCTGCTGCTAATTGGGACCTGCATGTCATCCTCTATGTACAATCAAGTTTCTTTTCTTGAATTATTTTTGGCTCCTGATATTTGGTCACTTGCCTTTTTCTTTCGATCTCATGCCACGTTTGAAATGTTGAGGAACCTGCAGGATCATGGGACCCGCATGTCATCCTCTATGTACTATAAAACTTTCTCTTCTTGAATTTTTTTTGGCTCCTCATATTTGGTCACTTGCCTTTTTCTTTCAATCTCATGCCACGTTTGAAACGTTGAGGAACCTGCAGGATCATGGGACCCGCATGTCATCCTCTATGTACTATAAAAATTTCTTTTCTTGGATTTTTTTTGGAACCTCATATTTGGTCACTTGCCTTTTTCTTTCGATCCCGTGCAGCCTCTCACACGGTGATACCGCTGCTGCTAAATGGGACCCGCATGTCATCCTCTATGTACAATCAAGTTTCTTTTCTTGAATTATTTTTGGCTCCTGATATTTGGTCACTTGCCTTTTTCTTTCGATCTCATGCCACGTTTGAAACGTTGAGAAACCTGCAGGCTCATGGGACCCACATGTCATCCTCTATGTACTATAAAACATTCTTTTCTTGGATTGTTTTTGGCACCTCATATTTGGTCACTTGCCTTTTTCTTTTGATCCCCTGCCGCTTTTCAAACGGTGATACCGCTGCTGCTAATTGGGACCCGCATGTCATCCTCTATGTACAATCAAGTTTCTTTTCTTGAATTATTTTTGGCTCCTGATATTTGGTCACTTGCCTTTTTCTTTCGATCTCATGCCACGTTTGAAACGTTGAGGAACCTGCTGGCTCATGGGACCCGCATGTCATCCTCTATGTGCTATAAAAGTTTTTTTTCTTGGGTTTTTTTCACCCTCTGATTTTTGGCTATTTCCTTTCTCTTTTGATCCCCTGCCGCCTTGGAAACGTTGAGTAAGCTGCTGACTCATGGGACCCGCATGTTATCCTCAATGTACAATCAACTTTCTTTTTCTTTTGATCTCAAGCCGCATTTGAAACGTTGAGACCACTGCTGCTAATTGGGACCCGCATGTCATCCTCTATGTACAATAAAGTTTTTTTCTTGGATTATCTTTGGCTCCTGATATTTTGTCACTTGCCTTTTTCTTTCGATCTCATGCCGCCTTTGAAACGTTGAGTAAGCTGCTGGCTCATGGGTCCCGCATGTCATCCTCTACGAACAATAAAAGTTTCCTTTCTTGGATTTATTTTTGACCCCTAATTTCTGGCTATTTGCCTTTTTCTTTTGATCTCCTGCCCCCTTTGAAACGATGAGGACGCTGTTGGTAGGTCGGTCCCACATGTCATCCTCTGTGAACAATAAAAGTTTCCTTTGATGGATTTATTTTGAACCCCTAATTAATTTCTAGATATTTTGTTTTTTTTCCTTTGATCCCCTGCCGCCTTGGAATCGTTGAGGATGCTGGTGCCTCATGGGTCCCGCATGTCATCCTCTCAGAACGGTAAATGTTTCTTTTCTTGGATTTTGTTTACCAAATGATTTTTGGGTTATTTTTTCTTTCGATCTCCTGTCGCCTTTAAAACGTTGAGGACGCTACTGGCTCATGGATCCCACATGTCAGCCTCTATGAACAATAAACGCTGAGGATGCTGCTGCCTCATGGGTCCCGCATGTCATCCTCTTAGAACGAAAATGTTTCTTTTCTTGGATTTTGTACCAACATATTTTTGGTTTATTTTTTCTTTCCATCCCCTACCGCCTTTAAAACGTTGACGACGCTGCTGGCTCATGGGTCCCCGATGTCAGCCTCCCCGTACAAGAAACATGTGATATCTTGATTATTTTGCAGACAATAAACAGTGTATTGCGCTCTGAGCTATTGCAAACGGATAAGTTAAATATTTATTTTTACATAAACAAACTTATATGTTGAATCTCCTTTTTTTGTTTTTGCGAAGCATAGGACTTTCCTGTTTTTTTTTTGAAAATTCCGAACTTTCCTATTTTGGAGTGGGCTGAAATTGTACGAGTCAAAAGGCCAAGCAGGTTAGTTCGAAGGCCCAGATGTCCAGATACAGCCCAATTGAAATCTTTCTTCTTGGATTTTTTTCACCCCCTGATTTCTGGCTACTTCATTTTTCTTTTGGTCCTGTGCCGCCTTGGAAACGTTGAGACTGCAGCTGCAAAATGGGACCCGCATGTCATCCTCTATGTACAATAAAATTTCTTTTCTTGGATTGTTTTTGGCTCCTGATATTTGGTCACTTGCCTATTTTCTTTCGATCCCGTGCAGCCTCTCAAACGGTGATACCGCTGCTGCTAAACGGGACCCGCATGTCATCCTCTATGTACAATCAAGTTTCTTTTCTTGAATTATTTTTGGCTCCTGATATTTGGTCACTTGCATTTTTCTTTCAATCTCATGCCACGTTTGAAACGTTGAGGAACCTGCAGGCTCATGGGACCCGCATGTCATCCTCTATGTACTATAAAATATTCTTTTCTTGGATTTTTTTTGGCACCTCATATTTGGTCACTTGCCTTTTTCTTTCGATCCCATGCCGCTTCTCAAACGGTGATACCGCTGCTGCTAATTGGGACCCGCATGTCATCCTCTATGTACAATCAAGTTTCTTTTCTTGAATTATTTTTGGCTCCTGATATTTGGTCACTTGCCTTTTTCTTTCGATCTCATGCCACGTTTGAAACGTTGAGGACCCTGCTGGCTCATGGGACCCGCATGTCATCCTCTATGTGCTATAAAAGTTTATTTTCTTGGGTTTTTTTTCACCCTCTAATTTTTGGCTATTTCCTTTTTCTTTTGATCCCCTGCCGCCTTGGAAACATTGAGTAAGCTGCTGACTCATGGGACCCGCATGTCATCCTCTATGTGCTATAAAAGTTTTTTTTCACCCTCTGATTTTTGGCTATTTCCTTTCTCTTTTGATCCCCTGCCGCCTTGGAAACGTTGAGTAAGCTGCTGACTCATGGGACCCGCATGTCATCCTCTATGTACAATCAACTTTCTTTTTCTTTTGATCTCAAGCCGCATTTGAATTGTTGAGACCGCTGCTGCTAATTGGGACCCGCATGTCATCCTCTATGTACAATAAAGTTTTTTTCTTGGATTATCTTTGGCTCCTGATATTTTGTCACTTGCCTTTTTCTTTCGATCTCATGCCGCCTTTGAAACGTTGAGTAAGCTGCTGGCTCATGGGTCCCGCATGTCATCCTCTACAAACAATAAAAGTTTCCTTTCTGGCTACTTCCTTTTTCTTTTGATCCCCTGCCGCCTTTGAAACGTTGAGGATTCTGCTGGCTCATGGGTCCAACATGTCAGCCTCTATGAACAATAAACCTTTCCTTTCTTGGAGTTATTTTGAAACGTTGACACCGCTGCTGCAAAATGGGACCCGCATGTCATCTTTTATGTACAATAAAGTTTCTTTTCTTGGATTATTTTTGGCTCCTGATATTTAGTCTCTTGTCGTTTTCTTTCGATCTCATGCCGCCTTTGAAACGTTGAGGAAGCTGCTAGCGCATGTGTCCCACATGTCATCCTCTATGAACAATAAAAGTTTCCTTTCTTGGAGTTATTTTTGACCGCTAATTTTTGGCTACTTCCTTTTTTCTTTTAATCCCCTGCCGCCTTGGAAACATTGAGTAAGCTGCTGACACAAGGGGCCCGCATGTCATCCTCTATGTACAATCAACTTGCAAGATCTTGGAGCGAAAGAGCTTGTATAAGTGGGACCCATATGTCATCCTCTATGTATAATAAAAGTTTCTTTTCTTGGATTATTTTTTGCTCCTGATATTTGGTCACTTTCCTTTTTCTTTCGATCTCATGTCGCCTCTTAAACGTTGAGTAAGGTGCTGGCTCATGGGACCCGCATGTCATCCTCTACGTACAATAAAGTTTCTTTTCTTAGATAACCCCCTGATTTTTGGTCACTTGCCTTTTTCTTTCGATCATATGCCACCTTTAAAATTGAGGTCGCTGGTGGCTCATGGGTCCCACATGTCAGCATCTATGAACAATAAACCATTCCTTTGTTGGATTTATTTTTTACCCCTAATTTCTGGCTATTTGCCTTTTTCTTTTGATCCCCTGCCCCCTTTGAAACGCTGCTGGCAGGTCGGTCCCACATGTCATCCTCTATGAAGAATAAAAGTTTCCTTTTTTGGATTTATTTTTGACCCCTAATTTCTGGCTATTTGCCTTTTTCTTCTGACCCTACCGACTTCGAAATGATGAGGATCTTTGCGCAGATCGGTCCCACATGTCAGCCTCTATGAACTATAAATGTTTCCTTTCTAGGATTTATTTTTTACCCCTATTTTCGGGCTACTTGCCTTTTTCTTTGAAACATTGAGGACGCTACTGTCTCATGGGTCCCACATGGCATCCTCTCTGAACGATAAACCTTCATTTCTTGTTAATGACAGGTTTATCAGTATTATTTTTGCAGACTAATACAAGCTCTTTCGCTCCAAGATCTTGCAAGTTGATAGATTAAATCATGGAATTATCAGGATATGTTTTAAATTTCAAATCCACTTTATGAATTTTTATACCGTTATCCATGTGGGTATGGAGCGATCAAGGATTTTCATATTGGGCATGAGCAGTTTCAAAAATTGGAACCCAATAATTCAAAATAAATAAAAACAACTCTTATGTAGAATCTCCGTGTTTTTTTTGCCAATCATAGGATCTGTGTTTCATTAAAAAAGGGCTGCAATTGCATGAGCAGAAAGGCCCATTTGTAGTTATTGGGCTTCGACAGCCGGAGAAAGTAGACCGATAACAATTACCATGTAGATGTTCGTTGGCAACCCAAAAGTGAAATATTGGGCCCAACAGGGGAAGGTTGAACAGTACTTTTTCTATTGGGAAGGTGGTACATGGGGTTATCCTGACAAAAAAATGGAACATGGGTTACTGAAGGTTGCCCATTTGTGCCTAATATGTTTGTCAGCAGGAGCTTTACCTTCCGCCGCCGCCGCTCCGCTTCCGCCTCCGCCGCCATGGTCGAGCTAGCGGTACGGCGGTGTCTCGAGCTTGGGGTAGCGCAGCGTCCGCGCGCGCTCCAAATTAAGGTACCTACTAAGCGGAGATACGTACCGGCGACGAGCACATCGGCCTCGCGACGGCACCTACGATAGGCTCCGCTGGCCTTGGGGCATTTACCCCTAGCCTCTTCCATGCTCAAGTTTTAGAAATGTTTCTGGCTCTGTTCAACACTGGATCAAATTTGTCAACATGACCATTTTTATGTAGTAGCAACGAGTTTTTTTCTGTCAAAACTCTTTAAGTTCTGCAATATAACGACTAATTGGTACTACCTTATACAAAATGATTACATATCCTTATTTTGGAAGCAAGCAATCACACACTTATAGTTTGCTAGTCAGCTGCATGTAACGTTAAAAATCGGCAATTATAATGAATAAACCTGTAATTTTCACTTGAAATGCATTAAGGAGCATCAAATTTGACAAATCAAACCATGTCTTACTGAAAATTGACATGTCTTTCTCATGCAGAAATGTAAAATTATCCATGCATGTGCGTTTATACAGGTTAAGTTTTGCACGTATTATTTTTTGTAACTTTTCTGACTACCTTCAAAGCTCCAATCCTTTTTCATCATCTTTGTTGTACCGCACTGATGCAAGTGAATGCGAGCTGCTCGCCAGACGCGACTTCGTGTCCGATATGTGTACTATGCCTTCTCCATCTAGTGCTAGTTACGCCTCTGTGCTAATTAATTCTATCCCAGTGCCTACATTCAGCACAAACCTCTGTCATTCCAGCTGTGAGTCACCTCGACCATTGGAGCCCAATCACAAGAGCGAGCTCAGTCTCAACCAGAGAGGCATGTGTCTCATGGTTAGCTATCTACAACTTGTTGTATTACTAAAACCGTGCCTATCATAGAGATCACCTCGCTGGTGTAGCAATGGCTGCAAGTAGCTGCTAGCATGAACGAAGGGGATAAGGAAGAAAAGGTTTAAAAAATGGGGTGGGGCCAACAAGCAGGAAAGCTATCTATAGCTTTATGGATGTTTCTGGAATTGGGTAGAAAATAGTAGATGACACTGTAGCAGCGAATCCCAGAGACCAAGGCCGTTGGATGATGTCTAATGAACGGCAGAACGATGTTCAAGAAAAAAACGGCAGAACAAAATAGGCGAAATTAGCTTGAATTTTGATAATAAATCTTGGGCATTTTCCCTCGAACATGATGTACTACTACTACTGTACTCAACTTTGGGTAGTCTCTGGACTAGTCTCCCTTGTCCACCACTTATTATTATACTACTGCGGAAAGTTGAGGGGAGTCCCTAGTCCCGAGCACTTCGCCCACTTCCCCTGGCCTCATCCCAGAGATCTCACACCAACCACCTCACCGTCGACTAGCCGCCAATGGCGGCGACGCCCCTACTAGAGCGCTCCTCACGCGAGCGCATCATCGAGTCTGGCCCACATGTCTTCCGTACCTGCCGTGTGTCGGCAAGCACGACCGACTTCTCCGTCGGCGAGCCGCCGGCCGTGGGCGAGGGCGAGGCGTCCCCGTACACTATGACAGTGCACATCTTCTTCTCGAGGACGTACGAGCTCAGGAGGATGGCCGGGCCCCTCTGATACGTCTCCAACGTATCGATAATTTCTTATGTTCCATGCTTGTTTTATGACAATACCTACATGTTTTGTTCACACTTTATGTCATTATTATGCATTTTCCGGAACTAACCTATTGACGAGATGCCGAAGTGCCAGTTCCTGTTTTCTGCTGTTTTTGGTTTCAGAAATCCTAGTAAGGAAATATTCTCAGAATTTGACGAAATCAACGCCCAGCATCTTAGAATTCCACGAAGCTTCGAGAACACCCGAGAGTCACCAGAGGGGGGCCACAGGGGGGGCCACACATGTAGGCGGCGCGGCCAAGGGGTGGGCCGTGCCCCCCTATTGTGTCATCGCCCCGTCAGCCTTCCGACTCCGCCTCTTCGCCTATTTAAAGGTCCCTGACCTAAATCTTCGATAAGAATAAGCCACGGTACGAGAAACCTTCCAGAGCCGCCGCCATCGCGAAGCCAAGATCTGGGGGACAGGAGTCTCTGTTCCGGCACGCCGCCGGGACGGGGAAGTGCCCCCGGAAGGCATCTCCATCGACACCACTGCCATCTCCATCAACGCTGCTGTCTCCCAAGAGGAGGGAGTAGTTCTCCATCGAGGCTAAGGGCTGTACCGGTAGCTATGTGGTTAAATCTCTCTCTCCATGTACTTCAATACAATGATCTCATGAGCTGCCTTACCTGATTGAGATCCATATGATGAGCTTTGTAATCTAGATGTCGTTATGCTATTCAAGTGGATTTTACTTATGTGATCTCCGGAGACTCCTTGTCCCACGTGTGTAAAGGTGACAGTGTGTGCACCGTGTGGGTCTCTTAGGCTATATTTCACAGAATACTTATTCACTGAGTTATGATTTGAGTTGGATGTTATCTTGCCAGAGAGTAATTCAGAATAGCATAGTGAAGTGCTTATTTATATTCCTTTATGATTGCAATGAGCTTTGTATCACTATTAATCTATGTGCTACTCTAGTGATGTTATTAAAGTACTCTATTCCTCCTCCATGATGTAATGGTGACAGTGTGTGCATCATGTAGTACTTGGCGTAGTTTATGATTATGATCTCTTGTAGATTATGAAGTTAACTATTACTATGATGGTATTAATGTGATCTATTCCTCCTTTCATAGTATGAAGGTGACAGTGTGCATGCTATGTTAGTACTTGGTATAATTGTGTTGATCTATCATGCACTCTAAGGTTAATTAAATATGAATATCGAATGTTGTGGAGCTTATTAACTCCGGCATTGAGGTGCTCTTGTAGCCCTACACAGCTAGTGGTGTTCATCATCCAACAAGAGAGTGTAGAGTGGTTTTATTATGTGATCAATGTTGAGAGTGTCCACTAGTGAAAGTATGATCCCTAGGCCTTGTTTCCAAATACTGCAATCATCGCTTGTTTACTGTTCTACTGCATCTGTACTTCCTGCAATATCTCCCACGTCAACTGCACGCCGACAAGCACTTTTCTGGCGCCGTTACTACTGCTCATATTCATTCATACCACTTGTATTTCACTATCTCTTCGCCGAACTAGTGCACCTATACATCTGACAAGTGTATTAGGTGTGTTGGGGACACAAGAGACTTCTTGTATTGTGGTTGCAGGGTTGCTTGAGAGGGATATCTTTGACCTCTTCCTCCCTGAGTTCGATAAACCTTGGGTGATCCACTTAAGGGAAACTTGCTGCTGTTCTACAAACCTCTGCTCTTGGAGGCCCAACACTGTCTACAGGAATAGAAGCGCGCGTAGACATCAAGCTACTTTTCTGGCGCCGTTGCCGGGGAGGAAAGGTAAAAGGTACTCACACGCTGGTCCCAGGTAACCAAACACTTTTCTGGTACCGCTGTGCGTGCTCGAAGCTATTTCCTTTAGATCCTGCAATTGCATCTTTTTGTTTCTTGTTTACACTAGTTAGGCATAATGGACAACAATGAGCTTCTTATTCTATTTCCTGATTTAAGACATGGATGGTTTGATGCGGAAATTAAAAAACCTATGGAACCTTATTTGCATGCTAGTAGTAATGATATTAGTATGAACGCTTTGAACACCATTGTTGCTAATGATATGGAAAATTCTAAGCTTGGGGAAGCTGGTTTTGATGAGCATGATATTTTTAGTCCCCCAAGCATTGAGGAGAAAATTTACTTTGATGATACTTTGCCTCCTATTTATGATGATTATAATGATAGTAGTCTTTTGGTGCCGCCTGTTATGGAAGATAATGTTTATTATGATTATACTATGCCTCCTATATTTGATGATGAGAATAATAATGATAGCTACTTTGTTGAATTTTCTCCCACTACAACTAATAAAATTGATTATGCTTATGTTGGGAGTAGTAATAATTTTATGCATGAGACTCATGATAAGAATGATTTATGTGATAGTTATATTGTTGAGTTTGCTCATGATGCTACTGGATATTATTATGAGAGAGGAAAATATGGTTGTAGAAATTTTCATGTTACTAAAACACCTCTCTTTTTGCTGAAAATCTTGAAGCTGCGCTTGTCTAATCTTTCTAGGCTTGTTGCATTATGCTTCATGAATTTGTTTATTTACAAGATTCCTTTTCATAGGAAGCATGTTAGACTTAAATTTGTTTTGAATTTGCCTCTTGATGCTCTATTTTGCTTCAAATACTATTTCTTGCGAGTGCATCATTAAAACTGCTGAGCCCATCTTAATGGCTATAAAGAAAGAACTTCTTGGGAGATAACCCATGTGTTTATTTTACTACAGTACTTTGTTTTATATTTGTGTCTTGGAAGTTGTTACTACTGTAGCAACCTCTCCTTATCTTTATTTTATTGCATTGTTGTGCCAAGTAAAGTCTTTGATAGTAGAGTTGATACTAGATTTGGATTACTGCACAGAAACAGTTTTCTTGATGTCACGAAATTGAGTCGCTACGTCTGTAGGTAACTCAGAAAATTAAGCCAATTTACGTGCGTGATCCTCAGATATGTACGCAACTTTCATTCAGTTTGAGCATTTTCATCTGAGCAAGTCTGGTGCCTCTAAAAAATTCGTCTTTACGGACTGTTCTGTTTTGACAGATTCTGCCTTTTATTTCGCATTGCCTCTTTTGCTGTGTTGGATGGATTTATTTGTTCCATTAACTTCCAGTAGCTTTTTGCAATGTACAGAAGTGTTAAGAATGATTGTGTCACCTCTGAACATGTGAATTTTTGATTATGCACTAACCCTCTAATGAGTTTGTTTTCAGTTTGGGGTGGAGGAAGTTTTCAAGGGTCAAGAGAGGAGGATGATACAATATGATCAAGGAGAGTGAAATCTCTAAGCTTGGGGATGCCCCCGTGGTTCATCCCTGCATATTTCAAGAAGACTCAAGCGTCTAAGCTTGGGGATGCCCAAGGCATCCCCTTCTTCATCAACAACTTATCAGGTCACTTCTCTTGAAACTATATTTTTATTCAGTCACATCTTATGTACTTTACTTGGAGCGTCTGTTTGTTTTTATTTGTTTTGTTTGAACAAATTCATGCTTGTGTGGGAGAGAGACACGCTCCGCTGGTTTATATGAACACATGTGTTCTTAGCTTTTAATGTTCATGGCGAAGGTTGAAACTGCTTCGTTAATTGTTATATGGTTGGAAACAGAAAATGCTACATGTGGTAATTGGTATAATGTCTTGAATAATTTGATACTTGGCAATTGTTGTGCTCATATAGATCATGTTTAAGCTCTTGCATCATATACTTTGCACCTATTAGTGAGGAAATACACAGAGCTTGCTAAATTTGGTTTGCATGACTGGTCTCTCTCAAGTCTAGATATTTTCTAGTAAGGGGTTTGAACAACAAGGAAGACAGTGTAGAGTCTTATAATGCTTGCAATATGTTCTTATGTAAGTCTTGCTGTACCGGTTCATACTTGTGTTTTCTTCAAACAATCTTGCTAGCCTAAGCCTTGTATTGAGAGGGAATACTTCTCGTGCATCCAAATCCTTGAGCCAAATACTATGCCATTTGTGTCCACCATACCTACCTACTACATGGTATTTTCTGC
Organism: Lolium perenne; assembly: GCF_019359855.2. Taxonomy (NCBI): domain Eukaryota; kingdom Viridiplantae; phylum Streptophyta; class Magnoliopsida; order Poales; family Poaceae; genus Lolium; species Lolium perenne. The sequence continues at coordinate 183,664,943 of NC_067246.2, read as the reverse complement.
CATTCCAAGTAAATACTTCGTGTGCTACCTTTAAACAATTCAAAATGCTTCTTAATTTGTGTCAATATTTTATAGCTCATGAGGAAGTATGTGGTGTTTTATCTTTCAATCTTGTTGGGCAACTTTCACCAATGGACTAGTGGCTTCATCCGCTTATCCAATAATTTTGCAAAAAGAGCTGGCAATGGGGTTCCCAGCCCCCAATTAATTAACTTCATTAATAATTCTCTTCACATGTTTTGCTCTGATTCATCAGTAAGCAACTTAATTTTGCAAATAGACACTCCTCCATGGTATGAGATTGTTGGAAGGCACCCGAGGATCCGGTTAGCCATGGCTTGTGAAAGCAAAGGTTGGGAGGAGTGTCACCCATAAATAAAAACTAAAGTACATGTGTAAACAAAAGAGAAGAGGGATGATCTACCTTGCTGGTAGAGATAACGTCCTTCATGGGTGCCGCTCTTTGAAAGTCTGCCTGGCAAGGGGGTTAGAGTACCCACTACCATTCGTTGACAACAAAAAACACCTCTCAAAATTTTACTTTTATGCTCTCTATATGATTTTAAAACTTGAAAAGCTCTAGCACATGATTTATCCCTGCTTCCCTCTGCGAAGGGCCTTTCTTCTACTTTTATGTTGAGTCAGTTTACCCATTTCCTCCTATCTTAGAAGCAAACTCTTGTGTTAACTGTGCATTGATTCTTACATGTTTACCTATTGCACTTATTATATTACTTTATGTTGACAACTAGCCATGAGATATACATGTTACAAGTTGAAAGGAACCGCTGAAACTTATATCTTCCTTTGTGTTGCTTCAATGCCTTTACTATGAATTTATTGCTTTATGAGTTAACTCTTATGCAAGACTTATTGATGCTTGTCTTGAAAGTACTATTCATGAAAAGTCTTTGCTATATGATTCAGTTGTTTAATCATTGTCTTTACCATTGCTTTGAATCGCTGCATGATACGTCTCCGACGTATCGATAATTTCTTGTGTTCCATGCCACATTATTGATGTTATCTACATGTTTTATGCACACTTTATGTCATATTCGTGCATTTTCTGGAACTAACCTATTAACAAGATGCCGAAGTGCCAGTTGCTGTTTTCTGCTGTTTTTGGTTTCAGAAATCCTAGTAACGAAATATTCTCGGAATTGGACGAAATCAACGCCCAGGGTCCTATTTTGCCACGAAGCTTCCAGAAGACCGAAGAGGAGACGAAGTGGGGCCACGAGGCGGCCAAACCCTAGGGCGGCGCGGCCCCTGCCCTGGCCGCGCGGCCCTATGGTGTGGGCCCCTCGTGCCGCCTCCTGACCTGCCCTTCCGCCTACTTAAAGCCTCCGTCGCGAAACCCCCGATGCACGAGAGCCACGATACGGAAAACCTTACTGAAACGCCGCCGCCGCCAATCCCATCTCGGGGGATTCAGGAGATCGCCTCCGGCACCCTGCCGGAGAGGGGAATCATCTCCCGGAGGACTCTACGCCGCCATGGTCACCTCCGGAGTGATGTGTGAGTAGTCTACCCCTGGACTATGGGTCCATAGCAGTAGCTAGATGGTTGTCTTCTCCCCATTGTGCTTAATTGTCGGATCTTGTGAGCTGCCTAACATGATCAAGATCATCTATCTGTAATTCTATATGTTGCGTTTGTTGGGATCCGATGAATAGAGAATACTTGTTATGTTGTTTATCAAAGTTATGTCTATGTGTTGTTTATGATCTTGCATGCTCTCCGTTACTAGTAGATGCTCTGGCCAAGTAGATGCTTGTAACTCCAAGAGGGAGTATTTATGCTCGATAGTGGGTTCATGTCTCCGTGAATCTGGGGAAGTGACAGAAATCTCTAAGATTATGGATGTGCTGTTGCCACTAGGGATAAAACATTGATGCTATGTCCGAGGATGTAGTTATTGATTACATTACGCGCAATACTTAATGCAATTGTCTGTTGTTAGCAACTTAATACTGGAGGGGGTTCGGATGATAACCTGAAGGTGGACTTTTTAGGCATAGATGCATGCTGGATAGCGGTCTATGTACTTTGTCGTAATGCCCAATTAAATCTCACTATACTCATCATAATATGTATGTGCATGGTCATGCCCTCTTTATTTGTCAATTGCCCAACTGTAATTTGTTCACCCAACATGCTGTTTATCTTATGGGAGAGACACCTCTAGTGAACTGTGGACCCCGGTCCAATTCTCTATACTGAAATACAATCTCTTGCACATCTTTGTTCTACTGTTCTCTGCAAACAATCATCATCCACACTATACATCTAATCCTTTGTTACAGCAAGCCGGTGAGATTGACAACCTCACTGTTTTGTTGGGGCAAAGTACTTTGGTTGTGTTGTGCAGGTTCCACGTTGGCGCCGGAATCTCTGGTGTTGCGCCGCACTACATCCCGCCGCCATCAACCTTCAACGTGCTTCTTGGCTCCTACTGGTTCGATAAACCTTGGTTTCATACTGAGGGAAAACTTGCCGCTGTACGCATCACACCTTCCTCTTGGGGTTCCCAACGGACGCGTGCTGTACGCGTATCACTGCTTTCATCTCATATACTTTGCAATAGTATGATTAAGATCATGTTGGTAGTATGTCACTTCAGAAATTATCCTTGTTATCGTTTACCTACTCGGGACGAGTAGGAACTAAGCTTGGGGATGCTGATACGTCTCCAACGTATCGATAATTTCTTATGTTCCATGCTTGTTTTATGACAATACCTACATGTTTTGTTCACACTTTATGTCATGATTATGCATTTTCCGGAACTAACCTATTGACGAGATGCCGAAGTGCCAGTTCCTGTTTTTTGCTGTTTTTGGTTTCAGAAATCCTAGTAAGGAAATATTCCCGGAATTTGACGAAATCAAAGCCCAACATCTTAGAATTCCACGAAGCTTCGAGAACACCCCAGAGTCACCAGAGGGGGGCTACAGGGGGCCCACACATGTAGGCGGCGCGGCCAAGGGGTGGGCCGCGCCCCCCTATTGTGTCATCGCCCCGTCAGCCTTCCGACTCCGCCTCTTCACCTATTTAAAGGTCCCTGACCTAAATCTTCGATAAAAATAAGCCACGGTACGAGAAACCTTCCAGAGCCGTCGCCATCGCGAAGCCAAGATCTGGGGGACAGGAGTCTCTGTTCCGGCACGCCGCCGGGACGGGGAAGTGCCCCCGGAAGGCATCTCCATCGACACCACTGCCATCTCCATCAACGCTGCTGTCTCCCATGAGGAGAGAGTAGTTCTCCATCGAGGCTAAGGGCTGTACCGGTAGCTATGTGGTTAAATCTCTCTCTCCATGTACTTCAATACAATGATCTCATGAGCTGCCTTACATGATTGAGATCCATATGATGAGCTTTGTAATCTAGATGTCGTTATGCTATTCAAGTGGATTTTACTTATGTGATCTCCGGAGACTCCTTGTCCCACGTGTGTAAAGGTGACAGTGTGTGCACCGTGTGGGTCTCTTAGGCTATATTTCACAGAATACTTATTCACTGAGTTATGATTTGAGTTGGATGTTATCTTGCCAGAGAGTAATTCAGAATAGCATAGTGAAGTGCTTATTTATATTCCTTTATGATTGCAATGAGCTTTGTATCACTATTAATCTATGTGCTACTCTAGTGATGTTATTAAAGTGCCCTATTCCTCCTCCATGATGTAATGGTGACAGTGTGTGCATCATGTAGTACTTGGCGTAGTTTATGATTATGATCTCTTGTAGATTATGAAGTTAACTATTACTATGATGGTATTAATGTGATCTATTCCTCCTTTCATAGTATGAAGGTGACAGTGTGCATGCTATGTTAGTACTTGGTATAATTGTGTTGATCTATCATGCACTCTAAGGTTAATTAAATATGAATATCGAATGTTGTGGAGCTTGTTAACTCCGGCATTGAGGTGCTCTTGTAGCCCTACACAGCTAGTGGTGTTCATCATCCAACAAGAGAGTGTAGAGTGGTTTTATTATGTGATCAATGTTGAGAGTGTCCACTAGTGAAAGTATGATCCCTAGGCCTTGTTTCCAAATACTGCAATCATCGCTTGTTTACTGTTCTACTGCATCTGTACTTCCTGCAATATCTCCCATGTCAACTGCACGCCGGCAAGCACTTTTCTGGCGCCGTTACTACTGCTCATATTCATTCATACCACTTGTATTTCACTATCTCTTCGCCGAACTAGTGCACATATACATCTGACAAGTGTATTAGGTGTGTTGGGGACACAAGAGACTTCTTGTATTATGGTTGCAGGGTTGCTTGAGAGGGATATCTTTGACCTCTTCCTCCCTGAGTTCGATAAACCTTGGGTGATCCACTTAAGGGAAACTTGCTGCTGTTCTACAAACCTCTGCTCTTGGAGGCCCAACACTGTCTACAGGAATAGAAGCGCGCGTAGACATCACCCTCCCTGCCCCACTGGATGAGGACGATATCACCACTACACCCTGCGAAGAGGTGGTGCTGGATCTTGGCTTGCCTCCGAGGGAGCTGCGTAGTGGGGGCTATGTCGTGCGAACTATGCGCGAGATTCTTGCCCGTGTATGGCTGCTCAAGAACCTGAAACTCACGGAGGAGGAGTGGGACATCATCATGCCTTACGATGTTATGCACCTGATGTGGCAGCAGGCGTGTCGTCGGGTCGGTGGCCTCCACTTCGACCTCACCCTTAGGGTGGACCACCGGCTCATCGTCAACTTGCCGGCGCTGCAAGACAGTTGGGTCCTAGTTGCGCCGGAGGACGGCCACTGCAGCATATGCATGCTGGAGCTGTCGCGGCGCACAACGGTGCATCTCCGGGGATGCAAACACCCGTTCCATAGGAAGTGCATCTTCTCCTGGTTTGTAACGAACGCCAGCTGCCCTATCTGCCGCGATAAAGTGCTGACCCATCTTATTTTCGATTTGTAGCATAGTATGAATAAAAACCCTGTATGATAGGGATGCCATGCCAACTTGAATCCTATGTCAAGAGAAATTCTATTTGATTGTGGTTATAAGATATTTTGCATTAGTTTGATCTATTATCATTCTATTTTCCTATGGGATATGACCCTATGAATCAAATAGACTGGGATTACTTCCACACAATTAAGTTTGACCAACTTTTAGTAGGACAACAAACATAAATAATTAGTCATCATGGGATTACAATCCAACAGATAATTGTCTTCAGGACTCATACATTTTCCAGATAGAAAAACCAAAACAAATCATGGTTCTTCATCTCATAGCATGATACAGAGACAAGAGTCTAATCATCATCATCATCATCATCATCATCACCTCCGTCTTCATTCTGATATTCGTGCATGGTCTCATCCTGCTCGTCGTGTCCATTCTCCTCCTGAGATTCACCAGGTAGCTTCAGTTTATCCATCTCTTTGTCGACTATACTAACCTCAACAGTGAAATCTACTTCTCCATCATGTGCAGGGATACCTGTATCCAACGAGGTTTCATCAATGTCAGCAACTTTAGTTTGCCTAGAACCAGCGAAATCATCTTGCTAGGCACCAATTATTGGATCCGCATTCTCATCCAAATCATATATGTTCCTTGCCACAAACTTTTGCACATACTGCCATCCTTTTCTAGATCTGTCTTCCAAGAAAAGTAACTTGGCCGCTTGAGGTACCAAAATATAAGGATCATCCTTGTACCACTGAGCAGTAGTATTGACTGATATGAAATACCCATCATTTATGGCACCTTTGCCCTTGTTTGGATCTTGGTTATACCAGTAACACTTAAATAGAACCACAGATCGGACAGTAACCGTATCACTATAGAACAACTGAATAACCTCTTCTATGTGACCATAATGGTCAAATGACTCTAATCTCTTCTTTCTGGTTGTCAAGTGATCTCCACTGGTTGTGATGCCACTATTTCGTGTCTTCAAATGTTGTTCACACTCATAGGAGCTGTAATGGACACCATTGGCATTGCAAGCTGCAGCTACCAACACCCTCTTATCTGGACCACGTGATAGGAGAAGGAGATCAGCACTAACAGCGCCTGGATTCTCCGCATGGAGTTTCGAGATCTACGATTACAAAATAGACAAGAGGTCATCTCATGTGAAAACACATAGACAAGTCAGAGTGCAATTGAACATCTTACATGTTTCTCAAACTAGTCCTGAAACCCACTCCCACGTGCCGATAGCTTTCCATTCGTTTCCATGTACAACCTGCAAAACATAGCCAAGTCAGCTGAATATATTTCATTTTGATACAATTTCATAGTATATGCGAGGAACTGAGGATTTCATGTGCATAGTACTCACTTAACATATTCATCAGCCTCTGCAGCATTATTCAGCACATACCAAGACAGCTGTTCAAATTCAGACTGCTCTAATGTTTTTTCGGTCCTCTTTCCTATTAGCTCAACACCATGATTAAAAACAGATCCTCCAACTTCCAAAATTCTGCGACCCCGGTTGAATCTGGTCTCAATATCAGGAATATATCTTGATACAAATGTATATGCTTCAGCAGCAATATACGCCACTGCAATGCAAGCCTACGGCCTAGCTTTGTTCCTAACTGTATTCTTGAAAGTGCACAGTCGATGTTCTATAGGGTACATCCATCCATACTGTACCGGACCTCTTAAAAGTGCCTCATCAGGTAGATGAACAGCCAAATGCACCATCACATCAAAGAACGCTGGAGGATATATCAGCTCCAGCTTGCACAGGATTACTGCTATGTCCACCTTAAGACGTTTTACAACAGCTCTGCTTAGAGTTTTACTACATATTTCCCTAAAGAACCTTCCCAACTCTGCAATCACGTTGTACATATTTGGCTTCACTAAATCTTTAATGCCAATAGCTAAAAGCCTTTGCAGCAGGATGCGACAATCGTGAGTTTTTAACCCTTGGAGCTTGTTTCCTTCAGCATTGAGACAATTCGCAATGTTGGAAGCAAATCCGAACTGTAACATCACACCTCGGAGGTACTCACAAAATAATCTCCTTTTAGGCATCGGCAATGTGAATTCCGCGCCTCGAAATTTATAATGTTTTTCCTTGCCTTTGTTCACTTTGTCATTACGATCCAGTTGCAAGTGCTTGTTAACATTCAATGTTGCACAATCAATCCTAGCATTTGAGCTATCTTTTGTCTTGGATGGAATGTTGAGTAATGTGCCGACAATGCTGTCACATATTTTTTTCTCCATGTGCATGATATCAATATTATGTCGAAGCTTCTTACCAGCCCAATACGGCAAGTCCCAAAGAGTGGCCCTGCGCTTATAAAATATTCTCGGTATATCATTTTCCATTTCCTTCCTCTTGGTACATGCTGCTATTTCACCTCCCATCTTCCTTTTGGTAGCTGCTAGACTCAGTTCATCTCCACTCTTCTTCCTTTTTCTACACCTTTACTCTCTTTGCATCTTCGTATTCTTCTCTGCTGTACCTCTTTGTGGCGGCTGGTGGTTTTCCTGGTTTAACATTTCTGACCGCTTCTAGGTGCGCCTCCAACTCGTGACTAGTAAAGTGCTGCGGTTCAGTCTTTGCACAGGCCTGATCACCAATAAATTGCAATTTTTTACTATTTTTTCGGAAACTGTGACCTAATGGAAGGAAACGGCGATGGCCCATATAGCACTTGTTTATTATCCTCACTGCCAGCTGATCTGTATCACAGTGAACACATGCATTATAACCTGATGTTACTCTGCTTGACATAGTGCCCAAAGCTGGATAATCATGGGTGCAATACAGTACAGCAGCACGTAATAGAAAATTTTGTTTGCAAGTCTCTAATAAGAGGCTGCATAAACACATCAAAATCCTTCCTAGGAGATTTGGGACCTGGGATGAGTAAGGCCATCATACAGTTCGACTGATCGGTGCATGTCCAGGGAGCCTGGTTGTAAGGTGTAACTAGTACTGGCCACATGCTATACGAGTTTCTCATGTTGCCAAATGGGTTGAATCCATCTGTAGCAAGGCCAAGTCTCAGGTTCCTTGGATGCACGGCAAAATCTGGATGATCCAGGTCGAATTGCTTCCATTCATCGCCATCAGCAGGATGCCTCAGTAAATCAGGGTCGGGCGTGAGAATCTCTTTGTGCCATCTTGTTTCCCGAGATGTTTGTTCTGAAGCAAACAACCTCTGCAATCTTTGTACAAGTGGAAAGTATCTCAGAACCTTCCAAGGAATCATTTTCTTACCACCAGCTCCATCATGTTTCCATCTTGATTCCTTACATACTGGACATTCATCGAGGTCATTATACTCCATCCAAAACAGTGCACAGTTATTTTTGCAAAAATCAATCTTCTCATATCCAAGTCCCAGTACCTTGATGTACTGCTTCACCTCATAAAAGGATTTTGGCAGTCCAGCCCCAGGGAGTGCATCGCTGTATGTCTTCGCAACTGCATTGAAGGCTTTATTGGTAATCCTCTGGTATGACTTGTCATGAAGTAATTTCACAATTAATTCGAATCTTGACACAACAGAACCAGGGGCCACTAAGCGCTTAGCATCTTCTATCAGGTCATTGAAAAGAGGCTTTTTGTGATAACCATGGGGCTGTTGGCTTGCATATGGATACAGATCCCGTAACAAATTAGCAGTAGCCTCATCCTGGATGAGATCTTCAGGCTGATAACCATCAGAATAAAGAGGATCAATAATCTCAGGCTGATCATAGTGTTCACCATGGTTAATCCACCTGATATATGTCTGGTCCATCCCATAAACGAATAAATGATCTGAGACTACATGTTGAGGCTTGGACCCAATATTCAAACATACGTAGCATGGACAAATCACTTCCTTTGTTGTGTCGCCGTCAGTAAAATCACTAACTTGCTTCATGAAGTCTTCAATACCACTCAAATATGTTGGTGTGTTTAATGAGTGAAATAATATCCAAGTTTTGTCCATCTGTTGAGGGAATAGATGGTCAAAGAGGCGATAAGCTATTTCAACAAACAGGTCACCTACGAATGTAAGCAAACATACCTGAGCAAACAGGTCGAATATAAAACTATAAATGCTAGTACATTATTTGAGCCGATTTCAGCAAATGAACTGAGTGCAAAACTACGGCTACCTAGCGAACATATTTTTTTTAGGCTGACCACTGGGTTTCCCCACTTTGTATTTTTTTTATTTTTATTAATAAAAAGAGGGAAATATGTACAAAAGTTGCTGGAGAGCAGCAACTAAAAGGATCATAGATCCCAAACAGCAAAATATATATATAATGTTCTACCCATGATATGATTTCCTCTTTGCGTTATGAACAAGGAGAGCAATTTTATCCAATACAATACCAACACATTCTTTCTTCTTTTTTGTCGTAACTCCGCCGATCTATTAGCAGTGCAAAGAAGTCAAAAGTAATAAGATTACAAACAGGTCCATAGACCACCAGGGCCGTACCTGAGAATATGGAGGGCCTGAGCAAAACAAGAAATAGAGGACCTCAACATGATCATTGGCAACTAAAATGATTTTATATATACTAGTCACTCCATTTCAATAAACAATGCACCCTTGTTTTTCGTATTTTATCTTCAAAAAAATATTAATCTATATCTCTCTATTTAAAAATGATGTTTCAATTTTATGTAGATATACATGTATTTAGATGAGTTTAGTTTGCAGATACATGCAAGTTTTGATGAAGTTGAAACATATTTTTTAGGATGAAGTATATAAAAAAAATTGATATAAAACTGGTATCATTAGAAAGTATTTTCCATCACGATTCTAACAATGCTGCTTATGTATTATATGATCGTGATATTGTTGTCCTATTTATTTGGTCAAGGTTCACATTGAAATGTGGTAAAATAAATTAAAAGAAGTGCACCGTGTGAAAAAGCAATCTAAGAATTCAAAAGTGCTAATTGTTAGTTGAAACATGACATCTTTCAAAAATGAATCTTCAATTAGTACTTCATAAAAATCATTGAGATAAAATATTAATATTCATTGGAAGACTAACTGAATTAGCTGCACTCGCGATGAAAGAGAAAGAGAAGATACGGGTAAGAGCAAGTACAATAAGGTACAGCCTTTTTTTGTTTGTTTGGGTTGCTCATCAAGCTTATCGCTCGATACAATAAGTTACAGTCAGCGGGAGTGGTGTTTTGGAACATGGGTGCATAGTGGGTGGTATCATGGAGTACTATCATAGATATGCTATACTTATTATAGTGGAGTATTGAAAATGGCATAGAAGGGGATATTGAGAATTGAGAGTGGCATAAACACAACTTCAGTTTTTGTAATGGCATAAACACAACTTGTGAATTGAGGAGTGGCATAGAACCAATTAACCGTTGTTTCAATAACAGCCATCAAAAGCCGATCGAACGCACGAGAATGGATCCAAAATTTACCCATTTTTAGTTTCACGAGAAAATTTTAAACTTAAAATTCGTATTGCCTAGAAGTATTTGAAACAAAAATCCAGTAAATCTTATATGTTGGGTTATGCATTCTGGGGGAGTTTCATCAGATTAAGCCATATTGTTTATCAATAAACCTCATTTTATGTTTTACAACCAACTTTAAACTTAAAATTCAAACTGTCAGAAAAAAGAACAACATTCCAAGAAATCTTATATATTTCTTCTGCATTCTGGGAAAGATTGGTCGGATTCAAAAAAATAGTTTGGGAATAAACATTGTTTTAGTCTGGAAACGACTTATTGTAGAGTGATTTTTGGTTGGATACATTCATGTGCGTTCGCTTGGCTTTGGATGGCTGATATTGAACCAAAGTCAACGCTGGACTTCTAACCTGAACGTCACTGGAGCTGCATCAAAAGTCCAGCCATGACTTTGTCTCAATAACAGCCATCAAAAACCGATCGAACGCACAGGAATGGATCCAACCAAAAATCACTCAACCGCTGGAATTTTGACACGAAAGTCATCAAGCCGTGTCCATACTTGCCCAACAGGTTGCGTATGAATGTAAACCAACATATCTGAGCAAACAGGTCGAATATAAAACTATATAACTAAATGCCACGTTGTTTGAGCCGATTTCAGCAAACCAACTGAGGTCTATTTTTTTTTAGGCTAGACAAGTGGTTTCCTCATTGTGTATTTTTCACTGTGATAAAAAAGAGGGAAAAGGTTACTGGAGAGCAGCAACTAAAAGGATCATAGATCCCAAACAGCAAAATCTAGCTAAAAAAGTTCTACCCATGATGATAAGCCATGATATGATTTCCTCTTTGCCTTACAAACAAGGAGAGCCATTTCATCCTTGAATCTCTTGCGTCTTCTGTAAATGCTTTGGGGCGAACAGATCAATCGAAAGCAATATAATCCCAACAATTTTTTTCTTCTTTTTGGCCGTAAATCCACCGATGTATTAGCAGTGCAAAGAACCCAGAAGTAATAAGATTACAAACAGGTCCATAGAGGACTGGCACCAAGCGATGACTACAGACATTGGGCAATGGTGAGCAGTACAGTGTACAGTACGAATGAATTCGAGCAAATAGGTAAAGCGGAAAACAATGTCAAACAAACACATCAAGAGGAAAACAATATCAATCGATCGATTCGAACGAACTAACGAACTTATAAGGGCTGGGCGACGGCGACTGACTTCGATTGAGCTATAATGAATCGTACTTGCCCAGGCCTGAAGATAGCATGCATACCGTGAGGATCTACCAGCTGACCGCGCCTGCCGGTGCGGCTGGAGAAGAACGGCGCCACCAGCAGTCGGCGGCTGACGCGGCTGATAGACAGCATGGGGAAGTTTTGGTGCGCGGCCTGGGTGTGTCTAGAGAAGAACATGGCATCGAAGGAGGTGTCTAGAGAAGAACAAGGTGGGCTGGGTGCTGGGTTAAAGGCGAGCTGGGTGTGTCTAGAGAAGAACAGGGCGCCGAAGGAGGTGTCTAGAGAAGAACAAGGTGGGCTGGGTGCTGGGTTAAAGGCGAGCTGGGTGTGTCTAGAGAAGAACAGGGCGCCGAAGGAGGTGTCTAGAGAAGAACAAGGTGGGCTGGGTGCTGGGTTAAAGTCGAGTGTTCGAAATATTGGGCGCGCGTTCGAAAGTTTAGGTGTGAGGGAGGTGTCTGCTGGTGAAAATTTCCCCGTCCTCTTTTTTTTCCTTTTGAGAACACAGTACAACGCATACGCTCACAAACACGCACGTACAAACACCCCTATGAACGGACGCACACCCTACCCCTATGAGCACCTCCGAGGGACTGAGCCGGCATATCTTGAGGTTGACGAAGTCACCACTGGCGCCTCCTCTTCTTTTTTGGGCTAATCTATTTATCTAAAATGTCTATCTATACCTCTATCTATCTACATGTTTTTTAATTTTTTCTATTCTATACATGAGTTTTTGAATTTGAATTTTTTTCACTCTGTCAGCCTTCCGGCCAATGCTCATTTGAAGTAATTGAAGCCGTTGATTTGTAGCTTAAAGGTGCTATCTACCGCTCATCATACAAGGACTCTTCAGATCTAACGGCTGTGAATGCACGGATTCGTCACCCATGCTTCCCCTTGGACTGGCGATGCTGAAAGCCTGAAACACTGGAACCCTCTAGATACTTCGGGGTACCTCACTGCTCCACATTATTAAATAGGCCTTTTCCGACATGGGAAGTCAAAAGTTGGGGGCTCCATGCAGTACATATGAATGCTCGCTAGCTGCATGGTCTAGAATCAGACTAGGGTAAATCATAAATTCATCAAATCAATTGGTGTATAATTTTTTTAGGAGCTAAGACGCCGGCATGAACCATTTTCAAGCGTTTAAATTCCTCCTACGTGAAATGATTCTTTAGATTGACATCAACAAGAGAACTCTTTTAGAAAGAGTGAGAGAAAGGGAGATATGATTGCATACACTATTCTTAGAAGGGAAATCATGTACTTGTTCATGGAGAGATACAAGTATATCGACTATCTACACTACAATTTTGAAATAAAAGAAACAAAATTGCAAATGTCTATTCTAACTAGATATGTTGATATTTCTAAATAGTACCAAAGCAATACTTATTCTAAGCTGGGCACTCAACTTCTGAAATGCGCGAGTATTCGTAGGTCGATTTTTTTACGTTATTATTATTATTACTAGGCAGCACATGTGTTTGCCCGTCCAGTGAAACTCTTTCATTTCATTTTTCTTTTCCGCAAGGTCGGGAGTTGGAGGAAGAGGGATCACACGGGAGGAGACGAAGGGAGAGCAGTCACGGGGCCCCACTTATTTATGGTGTCTATCCTTTTTCTGGTGATGTTGACTGTTGTGCAGGGTTGTCGGTGCGCAGGGGGTGCGAGCGAGCGAGAAAGGCCGAGAATGAGATAGATGTTTTTTTAGAGGGACAACCGAACGATCCTGAAGTACCCAGATTTCCAATACGCATCAGAGCGCAGTTTACAGCAGGACACAAAATAAACAGGAAATTACGTCTAAATCCCTAAGATTTACATGGTAGACCCCAGGCTGAAAGCAAGAAATGCGATTGGGTCCTTAACAACCACCGTCCGGATTGATCCTCGTCGCAGCCGGGGACGAACCACTTGGCGTGACCAAATCGTCATGGCTACAGAGCCTGCACACCATGGCCTCCGAGCTGAGCTAGAAACGCCCTGCCAAAACCGGCAGCCAACGGAGGTGGATAATTGGAGAGATGGAGAGAGAGATAGAGTGTTGATGCCTCTCTCTTGACAAAGAAGATGGCTGGGAGTTTGCCTACCTAGCGTACGTGACTTGTGCTCACTGAAGTGTGGGACCTCACGCATGGGAACCACACGTAAGTGACAGACTTGTTGCTCTAATAACTCGGGTGATTATTATATTGTAATAGTACTACATTGTTTCCTATGGATCCTTCTTAGTCACTCCAAAATGAAGCTTTTGGGAGGTTTTTGAAATTTCCATGTTTGAAACCAAAAACGACTTCTCTTCATGCATGCTTGACTTCATAAGACAGAGTTTAGCTAGGGGTATGGGGTAGATACATGATTTTCCTGGTTTGAATATGTCTAGACCTTGTTTATCAACTTAATTGAATGCTTACTATATGATATAAAAAGACTATGTGCCTTGGTTTTTCATTTTTTTGATTTTTTCTAAAATTTGTATGCCCATTTGAATCTTGGTCAAATCCTAGGTTTCACCAAGATTTGAAAAGTTTAAAACATGAATATGAAAAAGTAAGCATGTATGCTTCTTGGTCACTTCAAAATGAAGCTCTTGGGAGGGTTTTTGAAATTTCCATGTTCGAAACCAAAAACCACTTCTCTTCATGCTTGACTTGGTGAAACAGAGTTTAGGGTTAGGGGGTAGATACATGATTTTTCTTGTTTGAATATGTCTAGACCTTGTTTATCATCTTAATTGAATGCTTACTATCTGACGTAAGAAGACCTTGGTTTTTCATTTGTTTTGTTTTTTTTTTAATTTTTATGCCCATTTGAAACTTGGTCAAATCCTAGGTTTGACCAATATTTAAACAAGTTTAAGAGATGAAAATGAAAAGGGAATCCTGCATCCTTCTTAGTCACTCTAAAATGAATTTTTAAGAGGTTTTTGAAAAAAATTCCATGTTTAATTTGAAACCCAAAACCACTTCTCTTCATGATTGACTTCATAAGACAGAGTTTAGGGTTAGGGGTAGATATATACATGATTTTTTCTGGTTTGAATATGTCTAGACCTTGTTTATCAACTTTAATGCTTTACTATATGATCGACATAAGAATGCTATGTGCTTTGGTTTTTCATTCTTTTCATTTTTTTATGAATTTTTATGACCATTTGAATCTTGGTCAAATCCTAGGTTTGACAATGATTAAAACAAGTTTAAAACATGAATATGAAAAATTAAGCATCTATCCTTCTTAAGTCACTCCAAAATGTAACTTCTTGGGAGGGTTTTTGAAATTTCCATGTTTGAAACCAAAAACCACTTCTCTTCATGCATGCTTGACTTCATAACACAGAGTTTAGGGTTTTAGGGGTAGATATTTACATGATTTTCTGGTTTGAATATGTCTAGACCTTGTTTATCAACTTGAATGCTTACTATATATATGACATAAGAATGCTATGTCCTTTGTTTTTTCATTCTTTTGATTTTCTTCTGAATTTTTATGCCCATTTGAATCTTTTGGTCAAATCCTAGGTTTGACCAAGATTTAAACAAGTTTAAAACATGAAAATGAAAAGGTAATCATGGATCCTTCTTAGTCACTCTAAAATGAAGCTTTCGGGATGTTCTTGAAATTTCCATGTTTGAAACCCAAAACGACTTCTCTACATGCATGCTTGACTTAAGACATAGTTTAGCTAGGGTTATGGGGTAGATACATGATTTTCCTGGTTTGAATATGTCTAGACCTTGTTTATCAACTTAATTGAATGCTTACTATATTACATAAGAAGACTATGTGCTTTGGTTAGCATCTAGTGCAGTATGTGTGAACATGTATGCACTATGTGTGCTATAACTTGTATGTCTTTCAAATTTGAACCAAATTTAAATAAGTTTGAAATATTTGAAATGGGGCTTTTGGCTTAAACGTTTGAAACCCAAAACGATTTCTCTTCATGCTAGATTTCATAAGACCGAGTTTAGGGTTAGGGGTAGCTAGATACATGAGTTGTCTGGTTTGAATATGTCTAAACCTTGTTTATCAACTTGAATTCTTACTATATGACATCAGAAGACTATGTGCTTTTGTTTTTCATTTTTCTATTTTTTTTTGAATTTTATGCCCATTTGAATCTTGGTCAAATCCTAGGTTTGACCAACATTTAAACAAGTTTCAAACATGAAAATTTCCATGTTTGAAACCCAAAACCACTTCTCTTCATGATTGACTTCATAAGACAGAGTTTAGGGTTTTAGGGGTAGATATATACATGATTTTCTGGTTTGAATATGTTTAGACCTTGTTTATCAACTTGAATGCTTACTATATATATGACATAAGAATGCTATGTCCTTTGTTTTTCCATTCTTTTGATTTTCTTCTGAATTTTTATGCCCATTTGAATCTTTTGGTCAAATCATAGGTTTGACCAAGATTTAAACAAGTTTAAAACATGAAAATGAAAAGGGAAGCTTGTATCCTTCTTAGTCACTCTAAAATGAAGTTTTTGGGAGTTTTTTGAAATTACCATGTTTGAAACCCAAAACCACTTCTCTACATGCATGCTTGACTTAAGACATAGTTTAGCTAGGGTTATGGGGTAGATACATGATTTTCCTGGTTTGAATATGTCTAGACCTTGTTTATCAACTTAATTGAATGCTTACTATATTACATAAGAAGACTATGTGCCTTGGTTAGCATCTAGTGCAGTATGTGTGAACATGTATGCACTATGTGTGCTATAACTTGTATGTCTTTCAAATTTGAACCAAATTTGAATAAGTTTGAAATATTTGAAATGGGGCTTTTGGCTTAAATGTTTGAAACCCAAAACGATTTCTCTTCATGCTAGATTTCATAAGACCGAGTTTAGGGTTTAGGGGTAGCTAGATACATGAGTTGTCTGGTTTGAATATTTCTAAACCTTGTTTATCAACTTGAATTCTTACTATATGACATCAGAAGACTATGTGCTTTTGTTTTTCATTTTTCTATTTTTTTTTTGAATTTTATGCCCATTTGACTCTTGGTCAAATCCTAGGTTTGACCAACATTTAAACAAGTTTCAAACATGAAAATTTCCATGTTTGAAACCCAAAACCACTTCTCTTCATGATTGACTTCATAAGACATAGTTTAGGGTTAGGGGTAGATATATACATGATTTTTTCTGGTTTGAATATGTCTAGACCTTGTTTATCAAATTTAATGCTTACTATATGACATAAGAATGTTATGTGCTTTGGTTTTTCATTCTTTTCATTTCTTTATGAATTTTTATGCCCATTTGAATCTTGGTCAAATCCTATGTTTGACAATGATTAAAACAAATTTAAAACATGAATATGAAAAATTAAGCATGCATCTATCCTTCTTAAGTCACTCCAAAATGTAACTTCTTGGGAGGGTTTTTGAAATTTCCATGTTTGAAACCAAAAACCACTTCTCTTCATGCATGCTTGACTTCATAAGACAGAGTTTAGGGTTTTAGGGGTAGATATATACATGATTTTCTGGTTTGAGTATGTCTAGACCTTGTTTATCAACTTGAATGCTTACTATATGACATAAGAAGACTATATGCTTTTGTTTTTCATTTTTCTATTTTTTTTTATTTTATGCCCGTTTGAATCTTTTGGTCAAATCTTAGCTAGGTTTGACCAATATTTAAACAAGTTTAAGACATGAAAATGAAAAGGGAAGCCTGCATCCTTCTTAGTCACTCGATTTAAAATGAATTTTTTAAGAGGTTTTTGAAATTTCCATGTTTGAAACCAAAAACCACTTCTCTTCATGCATGCTTGACTTCATAAGACAGAGTTTAGGGTTTTAGGGGTAGATATATACATGATTTTCTGGTTTGAATATGTCTAGACCTTGTTTGTCAACTCGAATGCTTACTATATATATGACATAAGAATGCTATGTCCTTTGTTTTTCCATTCTTTTGATTTTATTCTGAATTTTTATGCCCATTTGAATCTTTTGGTCAAATCATAGGTTTGGCCAAGATTTAAACAAGTTTAAAACATGAGAATGAAAAGGGAAGCTTGTATCCTTCTTAGTCACTCTAAAATGAAGTTTTTGGGAGGTTTTTGAAATTACCATGTTTGAAACCCAAAACCACTTCTCTTCATGCTAGACTTCATAAGACAGAGTTTAGGGTTAGGGTTAGATACATGATTTTGTATGGTTTGAATATGTCTAGACCTTGTTTATCAACTTGAATGCTTACGATATGATATGATATGAGAAGACTATGTACTTTGGTTTTCATTTTTCCGATTTTTTTAAATTTTGTGTCCATTTGAATCTTGGTCAAATCCTAGGTTTGACCAAGATTTAAACAAGTTTAAAACATGAAAATGAAAAGGTAATCATGGATCCTTCTTAGTCACTCTAAAATGAAGCTTTCGGGATGTTCTTGAAATTTCCATGTTTGAAACCCAAAACGACTTCTCTACATGCATGCTTGACTTAAGACATAGTTTAGCTAGGGTTATGGGGTAGATACATGATTTTCCTGGTTTGAATATGTCTAGACCTTGTTTATCAACTTAATTGAATACTTACTATATTACATAAGAAGACTATGTGCTTTGGTTAGCATCTAGTGCAGTATGTGTGAACATGTATGCACTATGTGTGCTATAACTTGTATGTCTTTCAAATTTGAACCAAATTTGAATAAGTTTGAAATATTTGAAATGGGGCTTTTGGCTTAAATGTTTGAAACCCAAAACGATTTCTCTTCATGCTAGATTTCATAAGACCGAGTTTAGGGTTAGGGGTAGCTAGATACATTTGTTGTCTGGTTTGAATATGTCTAAACCTTGTTTATCAACTTGAATTCTTACTATATGACATCAGAAGACTATGTGCTTTTGTTTTTCATTTTTCTATTTTTTTTGAATTTTATGGCCATTTGAATCTTGGTCAAATCCTAGGTTTGACCAACATTTAAACAAGTTTCAAACATGAAAATTTCCATGTTTGAAACCCAAAACCACTTCTCTTCATGATTGACTTCATAAGACATAGTTTAGGGTTAGGGGTAGATATATACATGATTTTTTCTGGTTTGAATATGTCTAGACCTTGTTTATCAACTTTAATGCTTACTATATGACATAAGAATGTTATGTGCTTTGGTTTTTCATTCTTTTCATTTTTTTATGAATTTTTATGCCCATTTGAATCTTGGTCAAATCCTATGTTTGACAATGATTAAAACAAATTTAAAACATGAATATGAAAAATTAAGCATGCATCTATCCTTCTTAAGTCACTCGAAAATGTAACTTCTTGGGAGGGTTTTTGAAATTTCCATGTTTCAAACCAAAAACCACTTCTCTTCATGCATGCTTGACTTCATAAGATAGAGTTTAGGGTTTTAGGGGTAGATATATACATGATTTTCTTGTTTGAGTATGTCTAGACCTTGTTTATCAACTTGAATGCTTACTATATGACATAAGAAGACTATATGCATTTGTTTTTCATTTTTCTGTTTTTTTGTAATTTTATGCCCGTTTGAATCTTTTGGTCAAATCTTAGCTAGGTTTGACCAATATTTAAACAAGTTTAAGACATGAAAATGAAAAGGGAAGCCTGCATCCTTCTTAGTCACTCGATCTAAAATGAATTTTTTAAGAGGTTTTTGAAATTTCCCTGTTTGAAACCAAAAACCACTTCTCTTCATGCATGCTTGACTTCATAAGACAGAGTTTAGGGTTTTAGGGGTAGATATATACATGATTTTCTAGTTTGAATATGTCTAGACCTTGTTTATCAACTTGAATGCTTACTATATATATGACATAAGAATGCTATGTCCTTTGTTTTTCCATTCTTTTGATTGTCTTCTGAATTTTTATGCCCATTTGAATCTTTTGGTCAAATCATAGGTTTGACCAAGATTTAAACAAGTTTAAAACATGAAAATGAAAAGGGAAGCTTGTATCCTTCTTAGTCGCTCTAAAATGAAGTTTTTGGGAGGTTTTTGAAATTACCATGTTTGAAACCCAAAACCACTTCTCTTCATGCTAGACTTCATAAGACAGAGTTTAGGGTTAGGGTTAGATACATGATTTTGTATGGTTTGAATATGTCTAGACCTTGTTTATCAACTTGAATGCTTACGATATGATATGACATGAGAAGACTATGTACTTTGGTTTTCATTTTTCCGATTTTTTTAAATTTTGTGTCCATTTGAATCTTGGTCAAATCCTAGGTTTGACCAAGATTTAAACAAGTTTAAAACATGAAAATGAAAAGGTAATCATGGATCCTTCTTAGTCACTCTAAAATGAAGCTTTCGGGATGTTCTTGAAATTTCCATGTTTGAAACCCAAAACGACTTCTCTACATGCATGCTTGACTTAAGACATAGTTTAGCTAGGGTTATGGGGTAGATACATGATTTTCCTGGTTTGAATATGTCTAGACCTTGTTTATCAACTTAATTGAATACTTACTATATTACATAAGAAGACTATGTGCTTTGGTTAGCATCTAGTGCAGTATGTGTGAACATGTATGCACTATGTGTGCTATAACTTGTATGTCTTTCAAATTTGAACCAAATTTGAATAAGTTTAAAATATTTGAAATGGGGCTTTTGGCTTAAACGTTTGAAACCCAAAACGATTTCTCTTCATGCTAGATTTCATAAGACCGAGTTTAGGGTTAGGGGTAGCTAGATACATGAGTTGTCTGGTTTGAATATGTCTAAACCTTGTTTATCAACTTGAATTCTTACTATATGACATCAGAAGACTATGTGCTTTTGTTTTTCATTTTTCTATTTTTTTTTTAATTTTATGCCCATTTGAATACTGGTCAAATCCTAGGTTTGACCAACATTTAAACAAGTTTCAAACATGAAAATTTCCATGTTTGAAACCCAAAACCACTTCTCTTCATGATTGACTTCATAAGACATAGTTTAGGGTTAGGGGTAGATATATACATGATTTTTTCTGGTTTGAATATGTCTAGACCTTGTTTATCAACTTTAATGCTTACTATATGACATAAGAATGTTATGTGCTTTGGTTTTTCATTCTTTTCATTTTTCTATGAATTTTTATGCCCATTTGAATCTTGGTCAAATCCTATGTTTGAGAATGATTAAAACAATTTTAAAACATGAATATGAAAAATTAAGCATGCATCTATCTTTCTTAAGTCACTCCAAAATGTAACTTCTTGGGAGGGTTTTTGAAATTTCCATGTTTGAAACCAAAAACCACTTCTCTTCATGCATGCTTGACTTCATAAGACAGAGTTTAGGGTTTTAGGGGTAGATATATACATGATTTTCTGGTTTGAGTATGTCTAGACCTTGTTTATCAACTTGAATGCTTACTATATGACATGAGAAGACTATATACTTTTGTTTTTCATTTTTCTGTTTTTTTATTTTATGCCCGTTTGAATCTTTTGGTCAAATCTTAGCTAGGTTTGACCAATATTTAAACAAGTTTAAGACATGAAAATGAAAAGGGAAGCCTGCATCCTTCTTAGTCACTCGATCTAAAATGAATTTTTTAAGAGGTTTTTGAAATTTCCATGTTTGAAACCAAAAACCACTTCTCTTCATCCATGCTTGACTTCATAAGACAGTGTTTAGGGTTTTAGGGGTAGATATATAGATGATTTTCTGGTTTGAATATGTCTAGACCTTGTTCATCAACTTGAATGCTTACTATATATATGACATAAGAATGATATGTCCTTTGTTTTTCCATTCTTTTGATTTTCTTCTGAATTTTTATGCCCATTTGAATCTTTTGGTCAAATCATAGGTTTGACCAAGATTTAAACAAGTTTAAAACATGAAAATGAAAAGGGAAGCTTGTATCCTTCTTAGTCACTCTAAAATGAAGTTTTTGGGAGGTTTTTGAAATTACCATGTTTGAAACCCAAAACCACTTCTCTACATGCATGCTTGACTTAAGACATAGTTTAGCTAGGGTTATGGGGTAGATACATGATTTTCCTGGTTTGAATATGTCTAGACCTTGTTTATCAACTTAATTGAATGCTTACTATATTACATAAGAAGACTATGTGCTTTGGTTAGCATCTAGTGCAGTATGTGTGAACATGTATGCACTATGTGTGCTATAACTTGTATGTCTTTCAAATTTGAACCAAATTTGAATAAGTTTGAAATATTTGAAATGGGGCTTTTGTCTTAAACGTTTGAAACCCAAAACGATTTCTCTTAATGCTAGATTTCATAAGACCGAGTTTAGGGTTAGGGGTAGTGACATAGGCATCCCAAATGGGCCTGCCGAAGATGGTACCCGGGGTTTACTGGAGGCCCAATACCCGAAGAATAAGAAGATTCGGGAGCCCAAGATTTACTAAGGAAAGATAGAGTTGTAATAGGAAGTGTTGTTTGTAATCTGTCGGGGTGAGTTAGAAACCGTCCCGGACTCTGTAAACTTGTATAGCACGAATCCCTCGGCTCCACCTCCTATATAAAGGGGGAGTCGAGGGACGAAGAATGAATCGAATCATTGTCTGCAAACCTTAGTTTTCATATTCGTCGAGTACTTTCCGGCTGAAACCTTCGAGATCTACTTACCCTCTACTTCCAACTAAACCCTAGCCTACAATCCATAGGCATTGACAAGTTGATACCTTGTCAATTGGCGCCGTCTGTGGGAAACTAGAGGCGTAAGGAGCTGATCTCGATGGCACGCTCAAGATCTTCGACATCGTCAACCGCAAGCAACACAATGGATCGAGGTAAACAGATCGCTGCTGGTCTTGTCGATTTTGTTCCTCACCCACCCTCCCGTTTGGATGCATATGCGTATCTGGCGGAGCCCATGGAGATGACGTTCGGAAGGTTTCACTTTCGCGTCGAGAAGGAAGGATCGTATCGTGTCGAGATTCCGATTTAGTCGGGATCGTCGGTGGTCGATTCCGATTTTTCAAACTATGCATCGTCAACCGAGTCAGGAGAAGAAGAAACCTCGGCGACACGCTACGTCAGCACCAGAGCAAGAGAGAAACTCGCCAAGATCTTAAACGACATGTCGTTTGAGTCATCTGCGGACTCATATATAAGCGATGGCTCAAGCGATGTCGACAGTTACGACTTCATCGACAAATCTCTCACAGTGGGCAAGGTCTTCATCAATCTCAACGATGATGTCACCAAACCCAACGTAGATCTGAGTACAAAGTATCATCAGATTTACGCCATTGAAGATCAAGAGGAAACATCTGAGGCTTTCGACAGTTTGGGAAATCCATACGTCGATCCCTCCAATCTGCGACAAGGCACGGGCAACAAATACGTCGGGCCGAGCCGCGAGATAGAGTTCAACTTTCACAAGCAGCGTGGGACAGAGCCGCGAGAGCTATGAACGGCACAGAACCAATGGCTACCACAGCCACACCAGAAGAATTGCAAGCATATCAATATAGGCTCGCACGAGCTACCAGGGAATTGGAAAAACAGACAATGAGTTGAACAGAGAAAGGAGGCAGCTTCGCATCCAGCAGAGAAGGGCAGATCTAAGTCGACAATCTAGAACTACGGGTGATAGCCACCGGGAGGCGCGGAACGAGCAAGATCAAGGCTGCAACACATACCCGGCGTAAAGAGAGCACTTGGTCCGTAACCTCGACATGTCCTTCATGTCGATAGATACAAGAGGAAACATCATCCCTAAGACACCAGAGGCTGGGTATATGGCGACACATGCTTTTATCCTTGCGTCTAAACCACCTCCGTGTGATCCAAGGGAAACATTGTACAATATGGCGGTAGCAGGAGTTGGAGCTATGGGGACAGCGTTTGTATCAACGCCTCCCGAAGGAGTGGCAAGGCAAAATAGTCCACGACTGCGGCGCAGCAACGGCGGCAAGACTCGAAGGGCCAAGTGGAGCAAGAGACACAAGCAGACAGCAAGAGTCGACGGAGCGCGGCAAAGCAGAAGAGATCATCGGCAATCTCCGGAATTGACCGATGAAGATATGTGTGGCTTGCCATGCTTTACGAGGAGAGTCCGGAAAACTCGAGTCCCCTCGAGATTCAAGTTACCCGATAATTTCAAGAAGTTCGACGGCCTTCAAGATCCGGAGGATTGGCTAGTCGACTATCCTGGAGACGGTGAAGCTCACGGGAGGAACTAGGGCAACAGCCATGCAAAGTATCCAGGTGCATTTGAGTGGAGCCGCACGATCTTGGATAAAGAAACTCGCTCCAGATCCATCGACACTGGGAAAGTTTCGAGGATGTGTTCGTCAAGAACTTTAGATCCACGTGCAAAAAACCCGCGTCATTAGAGGAGTTGAGAGCGTGTCGACGTGCCGATGAGCCAATGAGGAAGTACATCCAGAGGTGGAATATCATTAAAAACTCAGCGAGAAAACATATCGACGAGAGAGCAATAGATGCGTTTGTCGCAGGAGTCGAGGCGTGGAGATTTCGTCGAAGATTTGGGAAGGACCAATCCAAAGACAAGATCCGCGTTAATGGAGATAGCAAATAAATGGGCAGACGGAGAAGACGCCGTCCACAACAAACGACACAGTCGCCGAGAGGAGGACCGCGGTCGAAACTATCAACCGAGGCGAAGATTTCCTCGGACGTACTGTAACTACGACGCTCCAGGACAAATTTCGGCAGGTTTTCGGACAAACACAGGAGGAAGCAACAGAGATGATTATCAGAGAAGCAGCGAGCAGCGAGGTGATAACAGGGATGATTCACGCAACAGGCAAAATAGCGGGCCCAGGTTCCCAAGACCTTTCGTGTCCCCTGAAGAGATGATGAACGGACCGTGCCGTATGCATTTTTCCTCGACAAAGAACGGAAAAAGACAGTCAGGCACTTGCGGAAGGATTGTCGAAATTTTCAAGCAATGTTGCGGTATGCAGAGAACGCTAACGCGGGCAGCACAGAGAAATCCTCGAGAACCCGTAAGCGAGATTCACTTACCGCCTCCTCCCGCGATTACGTACGACAATCGGCATCAGCTCAGAATAGCGGCAGACCTGCACCACCACCTTATGTTGATCCTAATTCCAATGGAGCGGTGTTGATGATTCGAAGGGAAGGCCGTCCAATAGAGCTCGTAAAGTAATCTCACGACAGGTGTTTATGGCGGAGAAAATGCCTCCACCAACAGCTTGAGTACCTTAATTGGTCAGACAAGATATCGGCTTCACAATAGCAGATCATCCGCAGCAAGTTCCTCGACCAGTGGCAGTCAGCACTTATTCTCGCCAAGAAGCTATCGCGGGATTTGATGTCTCTCGAGTGTTCATAGACGGCGGCAGCAGCTTAAACCTTATGTATGCAGATACATTGAGGAAGATGAACATATCCTTAGCAAACTTGAAACCAACAGACACAAGGTTCCACGGCATCACACCGGAGAAACCAAGTTATCCATTGGGAAAGATCAATCTTGACGTTCAGTTTGGGTCCCGAGAAAATTATAGAATCGAGAGGCTCGAGTTTGAAGTCGTGGATTTTCCGTCGCAATATCACGCTCTGTTGGGACGACCAGCATATGCTAGATTTATGGCAGTGCCACACTATACATACTTGTTGTGGAGGTTGCCTGGACCAAAGGGACCAATCACAGTTAAAGGAAGCTTTGCCTTAGCCGATAAGTGCGACAAGGATTTCCACCGGCTGTCAGAAACCTTCGGGATGCAAGCTGAGTACTTGGCGTCAAAAAGCATGACTGATTACGACGTCTTGCCGTACGACGTTGGAAGGCCAAACAAAGAATCAACTTTCAGTACCGAGAAAAATTCAAAAGAGGTGCAGATTCACCCGACAGACCCAAAAAAGACGACATCTATCGCAAACGACATGGATATCGCATAGGAAAGCGCGCTCGTCGAGTTCCTCCGTGAGCACTGGAAAATCTTCGCATGGTGTCCAGCTGACATGCCAGGAGTACCCAGGGAACTTGCCGAGCACCACCTAAACTTGGATCCACTAGCGAGACCAATCAAACAACCTTTGCGACGTTTCTCGGAACCAAACCGCAAAGCCATGCTGTCAGAAATTAATCAACTACAAGAAGCTGGTTTTATCAAAGAGATATTCACAGAAGCCACATGGGTAGCAAATCCTGTGCTGGTGCCGAAGAAAAACACTAAGGTCCTTCGCATGTGCGTCGACTTTACGTGTGTCAATAAACATTGTCCAAAGGATCACTTTCCCCTCCCGAGGATCGATCAAATTATCGACTCCACGGCTGGATGTGAACGTCTTTCCTTCCTGGATGCATATTCTGGTTATAACCAGATCAGATTGAAAGAAGATGATGAAGTAAAGACCGCGTTTATCACACCTTACGGCGTGTTCTGCTACAGAACAATGCCCTTTGGTCTAAAAAATGCGGGAGCAACATATCAAAGGATGATGCAGAAGTGTTTGGCGACACAGATTGGGAAGAACGTGCAAGTATACATTGATGATGTCGTCATAACATCAAAAAAGGGGGCAACGCTGATCGAGGATCTCAAGGAAACCTTCGGCAACCTTGATAAGTTCTGCCTCAAACTAAACCCGACGAAGTGTTCCTTTGGCGTCCCAGCAGGAGAACTTTTGGGTTTTCTAGTATCAGCAAGAGGGATTGAAGCAAATCCCGACAAAATACAGGCTATCGTAACAATGAGGAAGCCAACAAAGTTGAAGGAGATACAACAGCTAACGGGGCGAGTCGCAGCTTTGAGTAGATTCGTCGCTAGGCTGGGAGAAAAGGCACTGCCGTTCTACGCTTTGATAAAACAAGGAGATAAATTTCAGTGGAATGAAGAAGCCGACAGAGCTTTCGAGGATTTGAAGCGCACAATTTCGACACCGCCAATTCTGGTGGCACCAAAAGAAAGGGAACCCCTCCTGCTATATATCGCAGCCACACCACAAGTGGTGAGCACGGTGCTAGTTGTCGAAAGGGAAGAAGAAGGAAAACTCCACGGCGTGCAGAGGCCAGTATACTTCGTCAGCGAGGTTCTATCACCATCTAAACAAAGGTATCCGCAGTACCAAAAGATAGCATATGGAGTATTCACGACAGCACGAAAATTGCGCCACTATTTTTCGGCACATCCGATCATAGTGGTCAATGAAGCTCCCTTATCAAATATACTGAACAACCCAGAAGCTACGGGTCGTGTCTCCCTTTGGGGAATAGAACTTTCCCCTCGGGACATCACGTATGAAAAAAGAAAAGCAATAAAATCGCAAATACTGCCGGACTTCATCGCAGAGTGGATGGAGTTGCAAAATACAGGACCTCCAGATTTATCGAGAACTTGGACCATGAACTTCGACGGGTCCAAAAGATCGAAGGAGCTGGCGCAGAGTAGTACTCATATCACCTGAAGGCGACAAGTTGAAGTACATCCTCCGGATGACGTTCCCTAACGCATCTAACAATGAAGCAGAATACGAGGCTCTCATACATGGAATGAAGATGGCGAAAGCCTGCGGAGCAACTCGACTAAAAATCTTTGGCGACTCACAGCTGGTGGCACAGCAAGTTATGAACCAATGTGATGCAGTCAATGATAGCATGATGGCATACAAGGAGGTATACAACGAACTCGAGAAGTTGTTCGATGGATGCGAAGTAAACCATATTAGCAGATTGAGCAACGACGAAGCCGATGTTCTTGCAAACATCGGGTCGCAATGCCTTGCAGTCCCGCCAGGTGTATTCTGGGAAGAAATAACAGAGAGATCCACTAAGTCGACAAAATCAAAAAAGAAGGAGAAGAAACCCTCGGGGGCTACCAAGGAAAAGCAAGAGGACGAAGAAGAAGATCAGGACCTGGTCATGGTGATACAGATACCATGGATGCAGCCATATATATCATACATCCTGAGGAAAGAAATACCCGACGATCCAGTTGAGGCAAGGCGAGTAATTCGACGCTCCAAAGCTTTCACGGTGGTCAAGGGAGAATTGTATAAGCGAAGTATTTCAGGCGTCTTGCAAAGGTGCGTCACACCGAGAGGAAGGAAGAATAATTCTGAAGGATGTACACGAGGGAATATGTGGCCACCACGCAAGTAGTCGAGCTATCGCAGCCAAAGTTTTTCGAGCAGGATTCTACTGGTTGACAGCAATCGAGGACGCCAAGGACATAGTAAGAACTTGCGACGCGTGTCAAAGGTTTGCCGCAAAACCTCATTCTCCAGCAGCAGAGCTAGCACCAATACCATTGTCATGGCCCTTTGCTCAATGGGGACTTGATATGGTGGGTAAGTTACACAAATCCTGGCCAGGAGGAAAGGAGTACATGCTAGTAGCTGTCGACAAGTTTACAAAATGGATAGAAGCGAAGCCGATAAATTCACCAGATGGAGCATCCAAAGAAATTCGTAAAAGGCCTCGTCTTCAGATTTGGAGTGCCCCATAGCATCGTCACGTACAACGGCAGAACTTCACATCCCATGAATTCAAAGATTATTGCGAAGAGGTGGGTATCAAGCTGAACTTTGCGTCAGTTGCACATCCTCAAACCAATGGGCAAGTCGAGAAAGCCAATGGTATCATCTGCAATGGCATTAAGAAGCGCTTGTTAGGACCACCTGGAAAAAGCTCGACATACCTGGCCGTAAGAACTACCAAGCGTGTTGTGGAGCATCCGAACAACACCAAACACAAGAACGCAGGAAACTCCGTTTTTCTCGGGTTCATGGAGCGAAGCAGTACTACCAATCGAGATAGAGCACAACTCTCCACGTGTCGCTGAATATGATGAAGAAACATCGAGAAGAGCGCTAGAGGACGACGTCGACGCACTTGATGAAGCTCGAGATGAAGTATTATCTCGGGTAACCAAATATCAACAGGACTTGAAGAATTACCACGATCGACGTTTGCGGCCAAGATCTTTTCAGGTGGGCGACCTAGTTCTTCGGCTCACGCAAAAAAGTCATGAAAAACTCGAGTCACCATGGCTTGGCCCTTACATCGTCACGGAAGTAATCGGAGGAGGAGCATATAGGATAAAGGACAAGAAGACAGGGGTGGAGGAGCCAAACCCCTGGAACGTGGCGCAACTTAGGCGGTTCTACGCCTAGAGTCGAAATATAGTCCTTGTAAAACTTCAGTGTACTGAAACGCCCGCGAGTTTTCAGACGCACTCTTTTCCTTTTTCGGGGCACCGAGTGGGGCCGGAGAAGGTTTTTAATGAGGCGGGCTCGCGGTGCTGCAATATAATAAAGATAGTGACAATATAACTTTTCTTCTTTATCGACATGACCAAAATCTTTGCTCCGACGAATTTCAATATAGTTCATCGACAAAAGAAAAACCTTGCCTTGGTATTCAAATACCTCGTGAGTCAATAAAAATACAAAATAGTACTCAGCAAAAAGCTCGGGGGCTCATATTCACCTTAAATATATATATGCCTTGGTTTAAAACCTCGCAAATATACAAATATAGTCAAGAGTCACCGAAACACTCGGGGGCTAGACAAACAGAGAAATATAATGATTGCTTTGCAATATAGTCATGGATTACAAAGAAGAAATATTTACAAGAAGAAAATAACTAGTCTTGATTCAGTATGTCATCAAGAGTAACTCTGTTTTCCTCAGGAGCAGCACCAAGAAAATCGGCATAATGGCCATCGGCAAAAAAGTCGGCATCCATCCGAAGCAGGTCCTCGATCATTTCTTCGGCTATGGGCGTAACCTTCGTGTTAATCCTGTCAACACCAACTCTCCGACGTTTTACCTTTTGGTGAACCTTCTCGACAACCTGGGCAAGGTCAAGTTTATAGTGGCAGATCTGGAGCATGATAAGAGCAAATCTGGCGCCAGCTACTAGTTGAGCTTTGACAAAATCATGGATACTGCGAGCATCCTTAAACCTTTCCATCAATTCAGGAAGAGTTTTTGGTTGGACGTTCCGAGGAAACATGGAGTTGTAAACCATGGACAAGGTCTTGCACGAAGTCAAGGAAATCGCGAGTTTGAGAGGTGCGATCTTGAAATCTGACAATTTGGCGAGTCCTCTCCGGGGTAGCCCAAAACAAAGAACCATGATCCAGGGAAAGATTAACAAGGAGGTTTGTCCTAGCACTTACTCTCTCTTCCTCGGCAGCAGCATCGCAAAGGCACCTATCGTAACAAAGAAGTGGAAACCTTTAAGAGACAATAGCATGAAGATGAAAGATATCAAAGGATGAAACAGGCATACCCGACATATCTGCACTGGCTTCATTCATTAATTCGAGCATGAAATTTTCTCGAGTAGTCGCCTTTTCAGCCTCGGAAGCAGCAAACTCCTTGGCAGCCACGGCCTCGCGAGCTTGTTGAAGAGCAACTTTCTCGGCTTCAGATGACTTGCGAGATTGTTCCATCATCACAAGTGTTTGCTTCTTCGCATACTGAAGCTGCTGTCGAAGTTCATCCAGTTCTTGCGACAAGGTATCGTCGACAGGTGCAGTATCAGCAAAAGTTCTCCTCGCGTGAGAAGAAGAAGGCGACACATTGGAAGGAGCGGAAGTTGGAGTGTAGTTATCAAATATCAACTGAAATATAAACAGGATAAAATCAAACGACAAGCAAAGATAGAATTTTTCATTAATCTCTTGGAATAATTACAAGGGCATTACAGTGGAGCTAAGGAAATACGTGTCGCTAAACGACTACTTTGGCGACAAAAGCAAAAGAAACAAAGAAAAACAGAGGCATGCAACTAGACCTCTGGCCTTGACGAGCTAGGAGTCGACGCTGGCTTAATCCCGAGATAGGCCAAGATCTTCTTCGTGTTGGGCTTGGCCGCCTTGATCAACGACTTCCACCTTGATTGTTCTATTTGCTCGGTGTCGCCAACTTTCATCCAGTCGATAGTTTGTCGACTGTCAGCAACCAAGGCGACAGTGTTTTCAACGGCAACCTTCATATTCTCTTGGCGCATCTTCAGTCCAAGGTCTTCCGGTGTATTGAACATCTTGGCAAGGTTGAGGAAAGTCGCAGGCTCCTCCTTCTTCGGGAAGAAGTAGGGGAACAATGACGACAATACTGCATTAGCATTCGATACACCTTCACGAATCTCGGACCCATGAAGCTCCAGATAGGAAAGTGCGTCAAGCACCGGATCATCGACAGGATTCGTCAGGTCAAAGTTCTGGTTTGTTTGGACTGTCAAGGAAACAAAGTATTAGTGAAAAGACAAGAAACAAAGATTTTCCTAAAAATAGAAGGGAGCAGTAAAATTACCGAAAGTACGGCGACTCTGAGTCTTCAGGCGCTTGAGGATTCCTTCTTCACGAGAAGCTTGCGCAGCTTTGTGCTCATCTAAAGCAGCTGTAGCATCCTTAAGCTTTTTCTGCAGTTCCTCGACACCAGCAGCTTTCGCCTTGGCTTCATCAGCTTCGGTCTTGGCTTTGCTAGCAACGAGGTCCGCTTTCTTGCGAGCCGCCTCACTTTGCTCAAGTTTTCGAAAAAGTGCGTCGGCGCGTTCGTTAGCCTCTGCAAGTTTCTCTGTCGAGATATGAAAAAAGAGAGGAGAAAGATCAAAAATCGCGACAAGCACCAAGAGTAAAAAATCAAGGAAAAACAGCAAGTACAAAAGTCGTTACCTTCGGCTCTATTAGCATATTCACGGTACCCAACAAATTGGGAACCGATGCGGAGAAGATCCTTGATCATGGGCTGTTCAACGTGAACACAGAAAGAAAAAAATCGGCATGAAAAAGAGAAAAGGTGTGAAAAAAAACAAAATAAGGAAAATATAGATGTCGACAAGCTTACATCATCTAGGAGCAGAGTCGACGAACTGCCCAACTGAGAGGCAGGTTCAATAATCTTTTCAACCCTTGTCCTTTTTGGCGAAGGAGCAAGGGGGCTTGATGGCGGAGTAGTGGTGACGACGTTTTGTTGAGGAGGCGAGGTTTCTTCTCCTTCAACTAGCGTGTCTGAGGCAACTACAGTACGTGACGTGCTTGTCCGAGGAGCCACGTCAGTAGTTGGAACTTCTTCCTCGTCATCGCTAATAATCAAAAAATCGGCAGCATAAAAAGCAAGACAAGCTAAATATTTCGAATACAAAAATAGAGAGAAATAAAGACGACTTACGAGCTGATGAGGGATTCAGCATAAAGATCGTAAGTTGCCTTCGGATGAGAAGGAACAACTTCTTTAGCCTTAGAGGTGCCAGAATCTTCAACATTAGTCCTTTTCCTTTTGTTCTTGGGAGAAACAGCAGGAGGAAGGGATTGCGTCGATTCACTGGCTTCAGACTCAACTTCTTTTTCATGAGAAGCCGCAGATTTGTGAGAACCCGCGACTTCACTTTCATGAATAGAAGAAGCTTGAGTATCTTCGGCAACGATGGCCTGTTCTTCGACTTCTCCACCCTCCGGAAGAGGAGGAAGGGAAATCATGGTAGGATGGTTCTGTAAAATTTAGTGACCAGAAGGAAAATTAAAAGAGATGACAATATAATGAGGTGCAGAGAAAGTGCAAAATAAAGTAAAAATTCGGCAAGACAAAATACCTCGGGGAGTGGATTGGCGGCGCTGTACGGTTCCACGCGACAAGAGGAAGGAATTGGGTCTTTACCCAGACGAGAAAGTCTTCGAATCAACTTCTCCAAGTCCTTGGTGGACAAATCACCGGAGATTCTGTTGGCGTCATTTTTACCACAATACGTCCAAAGGGGATTTTTGCGAGCCTGAAGAGGCTGCACTCTAATCCTAAGGAAGTAGGCTGTGATTTGAACACCAGACAGCTCTTGGCCTCGAGTGTTTTGAAGTTGGCGAATACGGGACATGAGTGCCTCTGTCGCCTTTTTCTCTTCCTCGGAAGCTTCGGCATCCCAGGAGCGGCGGCGCTGGATTCTGGCACTTCCGTCAAAAGGAACTATGTTGTGCTCAACAGAGTTGGCGCTTTCTTCGTGAATATAGAGCCACTTTTTGCGCCATCCTTGGACAGAATCAGGAAATTTGACGTCGAAATAGTCGACGTCAGTACGAACACAGATAACAACGCCACCTATGTTATAAGTGACGTTGTGGGAGCCATTGCGGCGGAGGCAGAAAATACGTTTCCACAGAGCCCAATTGGGAGGGATTCCGAGGAAACATTCGCAAAGAGTAATGAAGATGGAAATGTGAAGGATGGAATTGGGGGTCAACTGGTGCAGTTGAATCCCATAAACAAAAAGAAGACCGCGGAGGAAATCGTGGATTGGGGTCGAGAGGCCGCGGATAAGATGATCAACAAAACTAACCCGATACTCCATTGGAGGCTTGGGGTAGCTTTCTTCGCTAGGAAAGCGGATGGCGTCCTCCTTCTTCATGAGACCAAGCCTCTTCAGCATATTGGTGTCTTGGTTGGAGATTTTGGATCTCTCCCACTCAAGATCCTCGGCGGCCATCTTGGATTCCGGAGTGCTGTGGCGAGTCAGACGCGTGCGCGGTGGCATCAAAGGCAATGGCAAAGTAATGTGTGTGCGTGCGGAAGATCAGAGAAAGATTGGGCGCAGGAGAGGTTTTGCGAAGAGGAACAGGTGAGCGGCGCAAGCAAGGGGATGAACGGAGGTTGAAGAAAGGTTTATATAAGAATCGGGTGAAGCAGTGTGCCGTTGGATGAAGAGATCGTGTGGTGAGAATAGATCTTCTAGATACAAGGGTAAAAAGGTATTTTTACTGAGATAGGCGTTACTGTACGTGCGCCAGAAAAAGCGGAGGACGTGTGTCCCCCACTTGTACGACGTGTCAACATGGTGGAAGCAATGGATCCACAGGGCAGAAAAATCATGATTATTCGAGAAGGATGAAGTAAATTTGGTTAAGGGAAGCATGTCGACAAGAAAAGTTAAGAAAGATTGGCGACAGGAAGAATTATTCAATACTTCGGGAGCCTTTGATCAAAAACAAGTTTTTCCCCAAATGCTCGGGGGCTACTTCGACAAAAAGTAAAATTTCGACTATGGCAATATAGAAATTGTGGGAGCCTACAACCAAGCACAAGTTCTTGGCTGTAGCCTCGGGGGCTACTCCCATCGGGAGCGCTGTTCGCGCACCCGAGAGATAAAAAAAAAAAAAAAAAAAAAAGAGAGAGAAGAAGAAAGAGATCATATAGGGAAGTAATGAAAATATAGCGACAAGGTGGATTAAAATGTTGAGCCTACAACCAAGCACAAGTTCTTGGTTGTAGCCTCGGGGGCTACTCCCATCGGGAACGCTGTTCGCGTGCCCGATGAAATTAACAAAGAAAAAATGGAAAAGCAAGAGAGTATATTTCGAGTTATAATTAACTCTACATATACTCCCATCGGGAGAGCAGTATGTCATATTTGACTCGATAAAATGTGCCATTCCAACAGCCGGAAAAGCACTCGACAATATATTCTCAGAACGCCGAAGTTGCGATCAATTTCTGAATGCCGCAAATTTGCGAAGGTAAGACCCCAGATCCGTTCTGCTGGGCGTGGCATCGCCAAAGACTGCGCTCTGCTACTTTTATCCGTATCAACAGATACGAAGAAAAATCCTAACGGACGCGTTAGGTACCCGATAAATTCGACTGGGACTCGACAGAATGGTAAGACCTTAAGCGGCACCTGTCGAAGTTTACACCAGTATCCCGAGATCATGTCCAGGGACGTGGTTTTGAAGTAGGTTTTTGCGGATTGCCACTAGAGCAGTTAACTAGTACCTGATCCGTCAGATGAACTAGCCCCAACTACCACTATCCCTGAACAATATAGAATTTTATGTGAAGAAGTATAAAAAAGTTAAAGCTTCCGAATAAAAGTAAACAGTGGAGATTTTCCCTGACTCTACGATTCAAGCAAAATCTCGGGGGCTACTGACATAGGCATCCCAAATGGGCCTGCCGAAGATGGTACCCGGGGTTTACTGGAGGCCCAATACCCGAAGAATAAGAAGATTCGGGAGCCCAAGATTTACTAAGGAAAGATAGAGTTGTAATAGGAAGTGTTGTTTGTAATCTGTCGGGGTGAGTTAGAAACCGTCCCGGACTCTGTAAACTTGTATAGCACGAATCCCTCGGCTCCACCTCCTATATAAAGGGGGAGTCGAGGGACGAAGAATGAATCGAATCATTGTCTGCAAACCTTAGTTTTCATATTCGTCGAGTACTTTCCGGCTGAAACCTTCGAGATCTACTTACCCTCTACTTCCAACTAAACCCTAGCCTACAATCCATAGGCATTGACAAGTTGATACCTTGTCAGGTAGCTAGATACATGAGTTGTCTGGTTTGAATATGTCTAAACCTTGTTTATCAACTTGAATTCTTACTATATGACATCAGAAGACTATGTGCTTTTGTTTTTCATTTTTCTATTTTTTTTGAATTTTATGCCCATTTGAATCTTGGTCAAATCCTAGGTTTGACCAACATTTAAACAAGTTTCAAACATGAAAATTTCCATGTTTGAAACCCAAAACCACTTCTCTTAATGATTGACTTCATACGACATAGTTTAGGGTTAGGGGTAGATATATACATGATTTTTTCTGGTTTGAATATGTCTAGACCTTGTTTATCAACTTTAATTCTTATTATATGACATAAGAATGTTATGTGCTTTGGTTTTTCATTCTTTTCATTTTTTATGAATTTTTATGCCCATTTGAATCTTGGTCAAATCCTATGTTTGACAATGATTAAAACAAGTTTAAAACATGAATATGAAAAATTAAGCATGCATCTATCCTTCTTAAGTCACTCCAAAATGTAACTTCTTGGGAGGGTTTTTGAAATTTCCATGTTTGAAACCAAAAACCACTGCTCTGCATGCATGCTTGACTTCATAAGACAGAGTTTAGGGTTTTAGGGGTAGATATATACATGATTTTCTGGTTTGAATATGTCTAGACCTTGTTTATCAACTTGAATGCTTTACTATATACATGACATATAAGAATGCTATGTCCTCTGTTTTTTTATTCTTTTGATTTTTTTCTGAAATTTTATGCCCATTTGAATCTTTTGGTCAAATCCTAGGTTTGACCAAGATTTAAACAAGTTTAAAACATGAAAATGAAAAGGGAAGCCTGCATCCTTCTTAGTCACTCTAAAATCAACTTAATTGAGAATGCTTACAATATGACATAAGAAGACTATGTGCCTTGGTTTTCATTTTTTGATTTTTTTAAAATTCTTATGCCCATTTCAGTCTTGGTCAAATCCTAGGTTTGACCATGGTTTCAACAAATATAAATCATGAATATAAAAATTAATTATATATCCTTCTTAGTCACTCCAAAATGTAAATCTTGGGAGGGTTCTTGAAATTTCCATGTTTGAAACCAAAAACCACTTCTCTTCATGCATGCTTGACTTCATAAGACAGAGTTTAGGGTTAGGGGTAGATATATACATGATTTTTCTGGTTTGAGTATGTCTAGACCTTGTTTATCAACTTGAATGCATACTATATGACATAAGAAGACTATATGCTTTTGTTTTTCATTTTTCTGTTTTATTTTATTTTATGCCCGTTTGAATCTTTTGCTCAAATCTTAGCTAGGTTTGACCAATATTTAAACAAGTTTAAGACATGAAAATGAAAAGGGAAGCCTGCATCATTCTTAGTCACTCTAAAATGAATTTTTTAAGAGGTTTCTGAAATTTCCATGTTTGAAACCCAAAAAATAATGTCATGTAAATGGTTTTTCATTATTTAATTTTATATTAGCAGGCCAAAATCGAACCCCGTAGTTGCATTTTCTGAAATTGATCCGTAGTACTGGGCAGAACCCTCGTAGGTCGATTTTTTTACGTTATTATTATTATTACTAGGCAGCACATGTGTTTGCCCGTCCAGTGAAACTCTTTCATTTCATTTTTCTTTTCCGCAAGGTCGGGAGTTGGAGGAAGAGGGATCACACGGGAGGAGACGAAGGGAGAGCAGTCACGGGGCCCCACTTATTTATGGTGTCTATCCTTTTTCTGGTGATGTTGACTATTGTGCAGGGTTGTCGGTGCGCAGGGGGTGCGAGCGAGCGAGAAAGGCCGAGAATGAGATGGATGTTTTTTTAGAGGGACAACCAAACGATCCTGAAGTACCCAGATTTCCAATACGCATCAGAGCGTAGTTTACAGCAGGACACAAAATAAACAGGAAATTACGTCTAAATCCCTAAGATTTACATGGTAGACCTGATACGTCTCCGACGTATCGATAATTTCTTATGTTCCATACCACATTATTGATGTTATCTACATGTTTTATGCACACTTTATGTCATATTCGTGCATTTTCTGGAACTAACCTATTAACAAGATGCCGAAGTGCCGATTCTTTGTTTCTACTGCTGTTTTTGGTTTCGAAATCCTAGTAACGAAATATTCTCGAATTGGACGAAATCAACGCCCGGGGTCCTATTTTGCCACGAAGCTTCCGAAGTCCGAAGAGGAGACGAAGAGGGGCCACGAGGGGGCCACACCCTAGGGCGGCGCGGCCCCCCCCTTGGCCGCGCGGCCCTGTGGTGTGGGGCCCTCGTGCCGCCTCCTGACCTGCCCTTCCGCCTACTTAAAGCCTCCGTTGCGAAACCCCCAGTACGGAGAGCAACGATACGGAAAACCTTCCAGAGACGCCGCCGCCGCCGATCCCATCTCGGGGGATCCAGGAGATCGCCTCCGGCACCCTGCCGGAGAGGGGAATCATCTCCCGGAGGACTCTACGCCGCCATGGTCGCCTCCGGAGTGATGTGTGAGTAGTCTACCCCTGGACTATGGGTCCATAGCAGTAGCTAGATGGTTGTCTTCTCCCCATTGTGCTATCATTGTCGGATCTTGTGAGCTGCCTAACATGATCAAGATCATCTATCTGTAATTCTATATGTTGCGTTTGTTGGGATCCGATGAATAGAGAATACTTGTTATGTTGATTATCAAAGTTATGTCTATGTGTTGTTTATGATCTTGCATGCTCTTCGTTACTAGTAGATGCTCTGGCCAAGTAGATGCTTGTAACTCCAAGAGGGAGTATTTATGCTCGATAGTGGGTTCATGCCTCCATTGATATCTGGGACAGTGACAGAAAGTTCTAAGGTTGTGGATGTGCTGTTGCCACTAGGGATAAAACATTAGTGCTATGTTCAAGGATGTAGTTACTAGTTACATTACGCGCAATACTTAATGCAATTGTCTGTTGTTAGCAACTTAATACTGGAGGGGGTTCGGATGATAACCTGAAGGTGGACTTTTTAGGCATAGATGCATGCTGGATGGCGGTCTATGTACTTAGTCGTAATGCCCAATTAAATCTCACTATACTCATCATAATATGTATGTGCATGGTCATGCCCTCTTTATTTGTCAATTGCCCAACTGTAATTTGTTCACCCAACATGCTGTTTATCTTATGGGAGAGACACCTCTAGTGAACTGTGGACCCCGGTCCAATTCTCTATACTGAAATACAATCTACTGCAATATCGTTTCTACTGTTTTCTGCAAACAATCATCTTCCACACAATACGGTTAATCCTTTGTTACAGCAAGCCGGTGAGATTGACAACCTCACTGTTTCGTTGGGGCAAAGTACTTTGGTTGTGTTGTGCAGGTTCCACGTTGGCGCCGGAATACCTGGTGTTGCGCCGCACTACATCCCGCCGCCATCAACCTTCAACGTGCTTCTTGGCTCCTCCAGGTTCGATAAACCTTGGTTTCTTTCTGAGGGAAAACTTGCTGCTGTGCACATCATACCTTCCTCTTGGGGTTCCCAACGAACGTGTGAGTTACACGCCATCAAGACCCCAGGCTGAAAGCAAGAAATGCGATCGGGTCCTTAACAGCCACCGTCCGGATTGATCCTCGTCGCAGCCGGGGACGAACCACTTGGCGCGACCAAATCGCCATGGCTACAGAGCCTGCACACCATGGCCTCCGAGCTGAGCTAGAAACGCCCTGCCAAAACCGGCAGCCAACGGAGGTGGATAATTGGAGAGATGGAGAGAGAGAGAGAGTGTTGATGCCTCTCTCTTGACAAAGAAGATGGCTGGGAGTTTCCCTACCTAGCGTACGTGACTTGTGCTCACTGAAGTGTGGGACCTCACGCATGGGAACCACACGTAAGTGACAGACTTGTTGCTCTAATAACTCAGGTGATTATTATATTGTAATAGTACTACATAGTTTCCTATGGATCCTTCTTAGTCACTCCAAAATGAAGCTTTTGGGAGGTTTTTGAAATTTCCATGTTTGAAACCAAAAACGACTTCTCTTCATGCATGCTTGACTTCATAAGACAGAGTTTAGCTAGGGGTATGGGGTAGATACATGATTTTCCTGGTTTGAATATATCTAGACCTTGTTTATCAACTTAATTGAATGCTTACTATACGATATAAAAAGACTATGTGCCTTGGTTTTTCATTTTTTTTGATTTTTTCTAAAATTTGTATGCCAATTTGAATCTTGGTCAAATCCTAGGTTTCACCAAGATTTGAAAAGTTTAAAACATGAATATGAAAAAGTAAGCATGTATGCTTCTTGGTCACTTCAAAATGAAGCTCTTGGGAGGGTTTTTGAAATTTCCATGTTCGAAACCAAAAACCACTTCTCTTCATGCTTGACTTGGTGAAACAGAGTTTAGGGTTAGGGGGTAGATACATGATTTTTCTTGTTTGAATATGTCTAGACCTTGTTTATCATCTTAATTGAATGCTTACTATATGACATAAGAAGACCTTGGTTTTTCATTTTTTTGTTTTTTTTTTAATTTTTATGCCCATTTGAATCTTGGTCAAATCCTAGGTTTGACCAATATTTAAACAAGTTTAAGAGATGAAAATGAAAAGGGAATCCTGCATCCTTCTTAGTCACTCTAAAATGAATTTTTAAGAGGTTTTTGAAAAAAATTCCATGTTTAATTTGAAACCCAAAACCACTTCTCTTCATGATTGAC
The DNA here is from genome assembly GCF_019359855.2 of Lolium perenne. NCBI lineage: Eukaryota > Viridiplantae > Streptophyta > Magnoliopsida > Poales > Poaceae > Lolium > Lolium perenne. Next base: position 183,625,371 of record NC_067246.2, on the reverse strand, counting down.
TTCATAAGACAGAGTTTAGGGTTAGGGGTAGATATATACATGATTTTTTCTGGTTTGAATATGTCTAGACCTTGTTTATCAACTTTAATGCTTTACTATATGATCGACATAAGAATGCTATGTGCTTTGGTTTTTCATTCTTTTCATTTTTTTATGAATTTTTATGCCCATTTGAATCTTGGTCAAATCCTAGGTTTGACAATGTTTAAAACAAGTTTAAAACATGAATATGAAAAATTAAGCATCTATCCTTCTTAAGTCACTCCAAAATGTAACTTCTTGGGAGGGTTTTTGAAATTTCCATGTTTGAAACCAAAAACCACTTCTCTTCATGCATGCTTGACTTCATAACACAGAGTTTAGGGTTTTAGGGGTAGATATATACATGATTTTCCGGTTTGAATATGTCTAGACCTTCTTTATCAACTTGAATGCTTACTATATATATGACATAAGAATGCTATGTCCTTTGTTTTTTCATTCTTTTGAATTTCTTCTGAATTTTTATGCCCATTTGAATCTTTTTGTCAAATCCTAGGTTTGACCAAGATTTAAACAAGTTTAAAACATGAAAATGAAAAGGTAATCATGGATCCTTCTTAGTCACTCTAAAATGAAGTTTTTGGGAGGTTTTTGAAATTACCATGTTTGAAACCCAAAACCACTTCTCTTCATGCTTGACTTCATAAGACAGAGTTTAGGGTTAGGGTTAGATACATGATTTTGTATGGTTTGAATATGTCTAGACCTTGTTTATCAACTTGAATGGTTACGATATGACATAAGAAGACTATGTACTTTGGTTTTCATTTTTCTGATTTTTTTTTAAAATTTTGTGTCCATTTGAATCTTGGTCAAATCCTAGGTTTGACCAAGATTTAAACAAGTTTAAAACATGAAAATGAAAAGGTAATCATGGATCCTTCTTAGTCACTCTAAATTGAATCTTTTGGGATGTTCTTGAAATTTCCATGTTTGAAACTCAAAACGACTTCTCTACATGCATGCTTGACTTAAGACATAGTTTAGTTAGGGTTATGGGGTAGATACATGATTTTCCTGGTTTGAATATGTCTAAACCATGTTTATCAACTTAACTGAATGCTTACTATATTACATAAGAAGACTATGTGCTTTGGTTAGCATCTAGAGCAGTATGTGTGAACATGTATATATGCACTATGTGTGCTATAACTTGTATGTCTTTCAAATTCGAACCAAATTTGAATAAGTTCGAAATATTTGAAATGGGGCTTTTGGCTTAAACGTTTGAAACCCAAAATGATTTCTCTTCATGCTAGATTTCATAAGACCGAGTTTAGGGTTAGGGGTAGCTAGATACATGAGTTGTCTAGTTTGAATATGTCTAAACCTTGTTTATCAACTTGAATTCTTACTATATAACAACAGAAGACTATGTGCTTTTGTTTTCATTTTTCTATATTTTTTAATTTTATGCCCATTTGAATCTTGGTCAAATCCTAGGTTTGACCATGGTTTAAACCTATGTAAATCATAAATATAAAAAATAATCATATATCCTTCTTAGTCACTCCAAAATGTAAATCTTGGGAGGGTTCTTGAAATTTCCATGTTTGAAACCAAAAACCACTTCTCTTCATGCATGCTTGACTTCATAAGACAGAGTTTAGGGTTAGGGGTAGATATATACATGATTTTTTTTGGTTTGAATATGTCTAGACCTTATTTATCAACATTAATGCTTACTATATATATGACATAAGAATGCTATGTGCTTTGGTTTTTCATTCTTTTCATTTTTATGAATTTTTATGACCATTTGGAATCTTGGTCAAATCCTAGGTTTGACAATGAGTAAAACAAGTTTAAAACATGAATATGAAAAATTAAGCATCTATCCTTCTTAAGTCACTCCAAAATGTAACTCTTGGGAGGGTTTTTGTAATTCCCATGTTTGAAACCAAAAACAACTTCTCTTCATGCATGCTTGACTTCGTAAGACAGAGTTTAGGGTTAGTGGTAGCTAGATACATGATTTTTTTGGTTTGATAATGTCTAGACCTTCTTTATCAACTTAATTGAATGCTTACTATATGACATAAGAATAATATGTGCTCATTTTATTGATTACTTTTTGAATTTTTATCCCCATTTGTTGAATCTTGGTCAAATCCTAGGTTTGACCAAGATTTAAACAAGTTTAAAAACATGAATATGAAAAAGTAAGCCTGTATCGATCCTTCTTAGTCAATCCAAAATGAAGCTCGCGGGAGGTTTCTGAAATTTCCATGATTTTTCTGGTTTGAATATGTCTAGACCTTGTTTATCAACTTGAATGCTTACTATATGACATACAAAGACTATGTGCTTTGGTTCATGATTTTGTTTTTGAATTTTTATGCCCATTTAAATCTTGGTCAAATCCTAGGTTTGACCATGACTTAAACAAGTTTAAAACACGAATATGAAAAAGTAAGCATGTATCCTTCTTAGTTACTCCAAAATGAAGCTCTTAATTAGTAGGTTTTTTGAAATTTCCATGTTTGAAACCAAAAACCACTTATCTTCACCATGCATGCTTGACTTCATAAGACAAAGTTTAGGGTTAGGGGTAGATACATGATTTTTCAGGTTTAATATGTCTAGACCTTGTTTATCAACTTAATTGAATGCTTACTATATGAAATATATAAGAAGACCTTGGTTTTTCATTTTTTTTTGAATTTTTATGCCCATTTGAATCTTGGTCAAATCCTAGGTTTGACCAAGATTTGAACAAGTTTAAAACATGAATATGAAAAGGTAAGCATGTATGCTTCTTAGTCATTCCAAAATGAAGCTCTTGGGAGGGTTTTTGAAATTTCCATGTTTGAAACCAAAAACCACATCTCTTCATGCTTGACTTCATAAGACAGAGATTAGGGTTAGAGGTAGCCACATACATTATTTTTATGGTTTGAATATGTCTAGACCTTGTTTATCAACTTAATTCTATGCTTATTATATGACATAAGAAGACTATGTGCATTGGTTTTTCATTTTATTGATTTTTTGAATTTTATCCCCATTTGTTGAATCTTAGTCAAATCCTTGGTTTGACCAAGATTTAAACAAGTTTAAAACATGAATATGAAAAGTAACATGCATCGATCCTTCTTAGTCACTCCAAAATGAAGCTCGCGGGAGGTTTTTGAAATTTCCATGATTTTTCTGGTTTGAATATGTCTAGACCTTGTTTATCAACTTGAATGCTTACTATATGACATACACAGACTATGTGCTTTGGTTTTTGATTTTTTTTTGAATTTTTATGCCCATTTGAATCTTGGTCAAATCCTAGGTTTGACCATGACTTAAAGAAGTTCAAAACTTGAATATGACAAAAGTAAGCATGTATCCTTCTTAGTCACTCCAAAATGAAGCTCTTGGGAGGGTTTTTGAAATTTCCATGTTTGAAACCAAAAACCACTTCTCTTCACCATGCATGCTTGACTTCATAAGACAGAGTTTAGGGATAGGGGGTAGATACATGATTTTTCAGGTTTAATATGTCTAGACCTTGTTTATCAACTTAATTGAATGCTTACTATATGACATAAGAAGACCTTGGTTTTTCATTTTTTTCATTTTTTTTGAGTTTTTATGCCCATTTGAATCTTGGTCAAATCCTAGGTTTGACCAAGATTTGAACAAGTTTAAAACATGAATATGAAAAAGTAAGCATGTATGCTTCTTAGTCACTCCAAAATGAAGCTCTTGGGAGGGTTTTCGAAATTTCCATGTTTGAAACCAAAAACCACATCTCTTCATGCTTGACTTCATAAGACAGAGTTTAGGGTTAGGGGGAGATACATGATTTTTCTGGTTTGAATATGTCTAGACCTTGTTTATCAACTTAATTGAATGCTTACTATATGACATAAGAAGATTATGTGCCTTGGTTTTTCATTTATTTTGATTTATTTTGAATTTTATGACCATTTTTATGCCCATTTAAACAAGTTTAAATCACGAATATGAATAATTAGTCACTCCAAAATGTAGCTCTTGGGAGCGTTTTTGAAATTTCCATGTTTGAATCCAAAAACCACTTCTCTTCATGCGTGCTTGACTTCATAAGACAGAGTTTAGGGTTTGGGGTAGACAGCACGCGCCGACGCGTGGACGCAATTTATTCTCTGTCCCCCTGACATGCACTAGCCAGTGTCTTCAACAGTCTGACACGAGCAGTGAAGCTTTTATTGGAGCCCACCGGAGAGGGGCTCCATTTCTCGAGCGGTAGTGCCGTGTGACATGCGGCCTAAATCCAAATTTAAACATTGCGAAAAAATCTGAAAAAATCATGCACGTTCACAGCACATATTAAGATAACCCCTAAAAATTTCAGATCAAAATTCGAAACATAAATCGAGAAACAAAAAAGAGAAACTCAGATGTGAATAGTCTACAGAGAAACTCAGATTTGAATTCGGGAACTATTCATGACAGATTTCTCTTTTTTGTTTCTCGATGTATGTTTCGAATTTTGATCTGAAAATTTTAGGGGTTATTTTAATATGTGCTGTGAACATGCATGATTTTTTCAGATTTGTTCGCAATGTTTAAATTTGAATTTAAACCGCTTGTCACACGGTGACATGCAGTAGGTGCATGTCACCTGATCTGCGGTGACGCTGGGGCTAAAAAGAAGACCTTTTTTTTCTCCATCAAGTCAATGAAAAAATACCCCTTTTCACCTTGCGCGACATGAGGAGCAGTTCGACCGGGGGGAGTACTGTTATCGGGTCTGGTCGTCGCCCTCCTCCTCCCCACCTCATTTCCTCCATTGTTTCTCATATTTTAGCTTCTATTTATGCGGTGCCGTGGAGGTGGGGGTCTGGTCATCACCCTCCTCCTCCCCACCTCATTTCCTCCACTGTATCGCAACTCCTTGATCTACTACTCCTATCCATATACATGCCACTCAAATGGATGTATTTGTAGATAAATCCATTTTAGTGGCAGTTAATATGGATTGGAGGAAATACTAATAATATGAGGCATGTTTTTGAGTTGGCCCTGTTTAGTAGAGTTTACATTTAAGAGTTTACATCTTTCTACCACCATTATTTTTGATTTAGCTTGTCTTTTGTGCCCACCATTTTATCGAGCAGGGTTAATGCAAGATCCATAGCAAACTAGCTTGTCATGACATTTTTTTGGCGGAGTGCATCTTCTCATGGCGAGCTAGCGACTTTGCCTACTAGAGTTTTTTTTAACTACATTTTTTGGATTTTCCCATTTTATTTGTGCACAAGCTATGAGCCGCCTGCAATTCAGCACCATATATTGGCGGGATTTTCTAGTTCAATTGTTTTGTACTAGGATATTAGCAGGATGCTATCTTCTAGGGCTTTCTTTTCCCCTATATCCAGCCCCACCCACGGACAAGCAAGGGCTCTCTCCCTACCTCGCTCCTAGTCCGTCTCGCTCCCTCTCAGTCCTCCATCCGTAGCCGACATCCACCGCGCCGGAGCCAGCTCAGCGACGCCGTCAACCACACTCCGTCCGCTTCGTCGGATCTGCTTCCCCGACTCACTGGTTCATCGTACCGGCCGGCGAGATCGGTACATGCTACCCAGGACTGGCGCAGTAGCTTCCTTGTGACGGTAAAGCACTCGTCCGTTGGGAACCCCAAGAGGAAGGTATGATGTGTACAGCAGCAAGTTTTCCCTCAGTAAGAAACCAAGGTTTATCGAACCAGTAGGAGCCAAGAAGCACGTTGAAGGTTGATGGTGACGGAGTGTAGTGCGGCGCAACACCAGGGATTCCGGCGCCAACGTGGAACCTGCACAACACAACCAAAGTACTTTGTCCCAACGAAACAGTGAGGTTGTCAATCTCACCGGCTTGCTGTTACAAAGGATTAGATGTATAGTGTGGATGATGATTGTTTGCAGAGAACAGTAAAACAAGTATTGCAGTAGATTGTATTCGATGTAAAAGAATGGACCGGGGTCCACAGTTCACTAGAGGTGTCTCTCCCATAAGATAAATAGCATGTTGGGTGAACAAATTACAGTTGGGCAATTGACAAATAGAGAGGGCATGACAATGCACATACATGATATGATGAGTATTGTGAGATTCAATTGGGCATTACGACAAAGTACATAGACCGCTATCCAGCATGCATCTATGCCTAAAAAGTCCACTTTCAGGTTATCATCCGAACCCCTTCCGGTATTAAGTTGCAAGCAACAGGCAATTGCATTAAGTATGGCGCGTAATGTAATCAATAACTATATCCTCGAACATAGCATCAATGTTTTATCCCTAGTGGCAACATCACATCCACAACCTTAGAACTTTCTGTCACATCATTGTCCTGCATTTAATGGAGGCATGAACCCACTATCGAGCATAAATACTCCCTCTTGGAGTTACTAGCAAAAACTTGGCCAGAGCCTCTACTAACAACGGAGAGCATGCAAGATCATAAACAACACATAGGTAATAGATTGATAATCAACATAACATAGTATTCTCTATCCATCGGATCCCAGCAAACACAACATATAGCATTACAGATAGATGATCTTGATCATGTTAGGCATCTCACAAGATCCGACAATGAAGCACATGAGGAGAAGACAACCATCTAGCTACTGCTATGGACCCATAGTCCAGGGGTGAACTACTCACTCATCAATCCGGAGGCGACCATGGCGGTGTAGAGTCCTCCGGGAGATGAATCCCCTCTCCGGCAGGGTGCCGGAGGCGATATCCTGAATCCCCCGAGATGGGATTGGCGGCGGCGGTGTCTCAGTAAGGTTTTCCGTATCGTGGCTCTCGGTACTGGGGGTTTCGCGACGGAGGCTTTAAGTAGGCGGAAGGGCAACGCGGGGGGCCACACGAGGGGCCCACACACTAGGTCGGTGCGGCCAGGGCTTGGGCCGCGCCGCCCTGTGGTGTGGCCACCTCGTGGCCCCACTTCCTTTCCCCCTCGGTCTTCTGGAAGCTTCGTGTGAAAATAGGACCCTGGGCGTTGATTTCGTCCAATTCCGAGAATATTTCCTTACTAGGATTTCTGAAACCAAAAACAGCAGAAAACAGCAACTGGCTCTTCGGCATCTCGTTAATAGGTTAGTGCCAGAAAATGCATAATAATGACATATAATGTGTATAAAACATGTGAGTATCATCATAAAAGTAGCATGGAACATAAGAAATTATAGATACGTTTGAGACGTATCAAGCATCCCCAAGCTTAGTTCCTACTCGTCCCGAGTAGGTAAACGATAACAAAGATAATTTCTTAGTGACAATGCTACCAACATAATCTTGATCAATACTATTGTAAGCACATGTAATGAATGCAGCGATTTGAAACAATGGTAAATGACATGAGTAAACAATTGAATCATAAAGCAAAGACTTTTCATGAATAGTACTTAAAGACAAGCATCGATAAGTCTTGCATAAGAGTTAACTCATAAAGCAATAATTCAAAGTAAAGGTATTGAAACAACACAAAGGAAGATAAAGTTTCAGCGGTTGCTTTCAACTTGTAACATGTATATCTCATGGATAGTTGTCAATGCAAAGCAATATAATAAATGCAATATGCAAGTATGTAGGAATCAATGCACAGTTCACACAAGTGTTTGCTTCTTGAGGTGGAGAGAAATAGGTGAACTGACTCAACAATAAAAGTAAAAGAAGGGCCCTTCGTAGAGGGAAGCATTGATTGCTATATTTGTGCTAGAGCTTTAGTTTTGAAAACAAGAAACAATTTTGTCAACGGTAGTAATAAAGCATATGAGTTATGTAAATTATATCTTACAAGTTGCAAGCCTCATGCATAGTATACTAATAGTGCCCGCACCTTGTCCTAATTAGCTTGGATTACCGGGATTATCATTGCAATACACATGTTTTAACCAAGTGTCACAAAGGGGTACCTCTATGCCGCCTGTACAAAGGTCTAAGGAGAAAGCTCGCATTGGATTTCTCGCTTTTGGTTATTCTCAACTTAGACATCCATACCGGGACAACATAGACAACAGATAATGGACTCCTCTTTAATGCATAAGCATGTAGCAACAATTAATGTTCTCATATGAGATTGAGGATATATGTCCAAAACTGAAACTTCCACCATGGATCATGGCTTTAGTTAGCGGCCCAATGTTCTTCTCTAACATTATGCATGCTCTAACCATTAAATGAGTGGTAAATCGCCCTTACTTCAGACAAGACGGACATGCATAGGAACTCACATGATATTCAACAAAGAAATAGTTGATGGCGTCCCCAGGAACATGGTTATCGCACAACAAGCAACTTAATAAGAGATAAAGTGCATAAGTACATATTCAATACCACAATAGTTTTTAAGCTATTTGTCCCATGAGCTATATATTGTAAAGGTAAAGAATGGAAATTTTAAAGGTAGCACTCAAGCAATTTACTTTGGAATGGCGGAGAAATACCATGTGGTAGGTAGGTATGGTGGACACAAATGGCATAGTGGTTGGCTCAAGGATTTTGGATGCATGAGAAGTATTCCCTCTCGATACAAGGTTTAGGCTAGCAAGGTTATTTGAAACAAACACAAGGATGAACCGGTACAGCAAAACTCACATAAAAGACATATTGTAAACATTATAAGATTCTACACCGTCTTCCTTGTTGTTCAAACTCAATACTAGAAATTATCTAGACCTTAGAGAGACCAAACATGCAAATCAGATTTTAGCATGCTCTATGTATTTCTTCATTAATAAGTGCAAAGTATATGATGCAAGAGCTTAAACATGAGCACAAAAATTTCCAAGTATCACATTATTCAAGATATTATACCAATTACCACATATATCATTTTCCAATTCCAGCCATATAACAATTTAACGAAGAAGAAACTTTCGCCATGAATACTATGAGTAAAGCCTAAGGACATATTTGTCCATATGCAACAGCGGAGCGTGTCTATCTCCCACACAATGAATGCTAGGATTCAACTTTATTCAAACAAAACAAAAACAAAAACAAACAGACGCTCCAAGTAAAGTACATAAGAAGTGATGGAATAAAATATAGTTTCAGGGGAGGAACCTGATAATGTTGTCAATGAAGAAGGGGATGCCTTGGGCATCCCCAAGCTTAGACGCTTGAGTCTTCTTGATATATGCAGGGGTGAACCACCGGGGCATCCCCAAGCTTAGAGCTTTCACTCTCCTTGATCATAGTGTATATCATCCTCCTCTCTTGATCCTTGAAAACTTCCTCCACACCAAACTCAAAACAAACTCATTAGAGGATTAGTGCATAATCAAAATTCACATATTCAGAGGTGAAAAAATCATTCTTTATACTTCTGGACATTGCACAAAGCTACTGAAAGTCAATGGAATTGAAAAATCCATCTAACATAGCAAAACAGGCAATGCAAAATAAAAAGCAGAATCTGTCAAAACAGAACAGTTCGTAAAGACGAATTTTTAACAGGCACCAGACTTGCTCAGATGAGAAAACTTAAAACTAATGAAAGTTGCGTACATATCTGAGGATCACTCACATAAATTGGCATAATTTTCTGAGTTTCCTACAGAAGAATTTTACCCAGATTCGTGACAGCAAAGAAAACTGTTTCTGCGCAGTAATCCAAATCTAGTATCTTACTTCTATTAGAGACTTTACTTGGCACAACAATGCAATAAAACTAAGATAAGGAGAGGTTGCTACAGTATTAAACAACTTCCAAGACTCAAATATAAAATAAAAGTACTGTAGTAAAAACATGGGTTGTCTCCCATAAGCGCTTTTCTTTAACGCCTTTCAGCTAGGCGCAGAAAGTGTATATCAAGTATTATCAAGAGATGGTGTATCAACCTTACCTTGGCTTTGCCCTTACCTTTCTTGTTCTTTTTCTTACCCTTCGCTTTAGGGAATATATGTCTCCCCCCTGGTGTAGAGGTGAATTTCATGGTGCCTTCTCCCATATCTATGACTGCTCCCAATAGTTTCAGCAGGGATCTTCCAAGTGTGATTTGTCCTGTTCCTACACATTCAATAACAAGATAATCAATGGATATTGTTCTTCCAAGAATGGTTGTATGCACACCTGCAGCTATTCCCTTAGGGTTTATAACAGAGTTATCAATAAGAGTTATTCCTTCTCCCCCTTCGACGAAATCCCAAAGTTTCAAAGATTCATGAATACTCTTAGGCATTAGGCAAAATTCAGACATAATATCACAATTGGCATGAAGAGTTTGGTCACTGATAACAATTTTAATAGTAGGATCCCATAATGAAGGTTCAGAGTTCACTAAAACTTGATCAAGACGGTTACGAACATATCTATAATTTTCATTCAAGCAAGACGCACTTGTCTCAAGAGTGTTTAATCTATTATAAATGCTAATAAGGGCTGAATCAAAGTTATTAGCTGAATCATGTGATGCAACCAACTTCTTTATGGCATTAAAAGCTTGATCCCCATTGCAATGAAGGAAATCTCCTCCCACTAAAGCATCCAAAGCATATCTATAGCGAATCATAAGCCCAAAATAAAAGTTGCTAAGGAGTAAACTTAGAGTCATTTGTGGTTCAGTTTTGCGATAAGAAGCAAAAATTCTGGACCAAGCATCTTTAAAACTCTCCTCATCCCCTTGTTTAAAAGTGAAGACTAATTCTTCAGGTGAAGAAGTAACAAGTGCAGAACTAGACATGGTAACAAAAATAAAATGCAAGTAACTAATTTTTTTTTTGTGTTTTTGATATAGCAAACAAGATAGTAAATAAAGTAAAACTAGCAACTATTTTTTTTGTGTTTTGTTTTAGTGCAGCAAACAAAGTAGTAAATAAAATAAAGCAAGAAAAAAACAAAGTAAAGAGATTGGGATGTGAAGACTCCCCTTGCAGCGTGTCTTGATCTCCCCGGCAACGGCGCCAGAAATAGAGCTGCTACCCAGGACTGGCGTAGTAGCTTCCTTGTGACGGTAAAGCACTCGTCCGTTGGGAACCCCAAGAGGAAGGTATGATGTGTACAGCAGCAAGTTTTCCCTCAGTAAGAAACCAAGGTTTATCGAACCAGTAGGAGCCAAGAAGCACGTTGAAGGTTGATGGTGACGGAGTGTAGTGCGGCACAACACCAGGGATTCCGGCGCCAACGTGGAACCTGCACAACACAACCAAAGTACTTTGTCCCAACGAAACAGTGAGGTTGTCAATCTCACCGGCTTGTTGTTACAAAGGATTAGATGTATAGTGTGGATGATGATTGTTTGCAGAGAACAGTAAAACAAGTATTGCAGTAGATTGTATTCGATGTAAAAGAATGGACCGGGGTCCACAGTTCACTAGAGGTGTCTCTCCCATAAGATAAATAGCATGTTGGGTGAATAAATTACAGTTGGGCAATTGACAAATAGAGAGGGCATGACAATGTACATACATGATATGATGAGTATTGTGAGATTCAATTGGGCATTACGACAAAGTACATAGACCGCTATCCAGCATGCATCTATGCCTAAAAAGTCCACTTTCAGGTTATCATCCGAACCCCTTCCGGTATTAAGTTGCAAGCAACAGACAATTGCATTAAGTATGGCGCGTAATGTAATCAATAACTATATCCTCGAACATAGCATCAATGTTTTATCCCTAGTGGCAACAGCACATCCACAACCTTAGAACTTTCATCCGTCCTGCATTTAATGGAGGCATGAACCCACTATCGAGCATAAATACTCCCTCTTGGAGTTACTAGCAAAAACTTGGCCAGAGCCTCTACTAACAACGGAGAGCATGCAAGATCATAAACAACACATAGGTAATAGATTGATAATCAACATAACATAGTATTCTCTATCCATCGGATCCCAACAAACACAACATATAGCATTACAGATAGATGATCTTGATCATGTTAGGCAGCTCACAAGATCCGACAATGAAGCACATGAGGAGAAGACAACCATCTAGCTACTGCTATGGACCCATAGTCCAGGGGTGAACTACTCACTCATCAATCCGGAGGCGACCATGGCGGTGTAGAGTCCTCCGGGAGATGAATCCCCTCTCCGGCAGGGTGCCGGAGGCGATCTCCTGAACCCCCCCGAGATGGGATTGGCGGCGGCGGCGTCTCAGTAAGGTTTTCCGTATCGTGGCTCTCGGTACTGGGGGTTTCGCGACGGAGGCTTTAAGTAGGCGGAAGGGCAACGCGGGGGGCCACACGAGGGGCCCACACACTAGGTCGGCGCGTCCAGGGCTTGGGCCGCGCCGCCCTGTGGTGTGGCCACCTCGTGGCCCCACTTCCTTTCCCCCTCGGTCTTCTGGAAGCTTCGTGTGAAAATAGGACCCTGGGCATTGATTTTGTCCAATTCCGAGAATATTTCCTTACTAGGATTTCTGAAACCAAAAACAGCAGAAAACAGCAACTGGCTCTTCGGCATCTCGTTAATAGGTTAGTGCCGGAAAATGCATAATAATGACATATAATGTGTATAAAACATGTGAGTATCATCATAAAAGTAGCATGGAACATAAGAAATTATAGATACGTTTGAGACGTATCAGTACACAAAGCGCCACCATGATCCACCGAACCAAACCGAACGGCCAACGCGCCACCTCCCCAGTCGACCAAGGTTGAACACTTTGTCCGGCAGCTTTTGTTATGTATTTGATTTCCGAGACTAGTTTATTGCTTGCTTCCACTGCTTGTTATTAGCATCTGTTTTTTTTTGTAATGCCTGCTAGATATTCCACTCGAGAATGCCTACGAAGAATCTCGGAGGCAAAATATCTTGCAGAATAAGATAATTGCAGCCTCGATCGGCATACTGTGGAATGAGACAAAATCACCGCACCCCAAGTCGTTGCCGAGATTTTTCACCCGTGTGATGTGCCGCCAAAAGGACGACCCCATGGGGCTGTTGCTGAAGAAGGTATTTAGCCGCACTGCTCAAATTTCATATGTGTTGTTTGATACGTCTCAAACGTATCTATAATTTCTTATGTTCCATGCTACTTTTATGATGATACTCACATGTTTTATACACATTATATGTCATTATTATGCATTTTCCGGCACTAACCTATTAACGAGATGCCGAAGAGCCAGTTGCTGTTTTCTGCTGTTTTTGGTTTCAGAAATCCTAGTAAGGAAATATTCTCGGAATTGGACGAAATCAACGCCCAGGGTCCTATTTTTCCACGAAGCTTCCAGAAGACCGAGGAAGAAACGAAGTGGGGCCACGAGGTGGCCAGACACCACGGCGGCGCGGCCTATGCCCTGGCCGCGCCGGCCTGTGGTGTGGGCCCCCCGTGGCGCCTCCTGACCTACCCTTCCGCCTACTTAAGCCTTCGTCGATAATAGCCCCAGTACCGAGAGCCACGATACGGAAAACCTTCCAGAGACGCCGCCGCCGCCAATCCCATCTCGGGGGATTCAGGAGATCACCTCCGGCACCCTGCCGGAGAGGGGAATCATCTCCCGGAGGACTCTACACCGCCATGGTCACCTCCGGATTGATGTGTGAGTAGTTCACCCCTGGACTATGGGTCCATAGCAGTAGCTAGATGGTCGTCTTCTCCTCATTGTGCTATCATTGTCTGATCTTGTGAGCTGCCTATCATGATCAAGATCATCTATCTGTAAAGCTACATGTGTGTTTGTTGGGATCTGATGAATAATGAATACTATGCTATGTTGATTATCAATCTATCTATGTGTTGTTTATGATCTTGCATGCTCTCCGTTGCTAGTAGAGGCTCTGGCCAAGTCATTGCTTGTAACTCCAAGAGGGAGTATTTATGCTCGATAGTGGGTTCATGCCTCCATTGAATCTGGGGGAGTGACAGCAACCTCTAAGGTTGTGGATGTGCTGTTGCCACTAGGGATAAAACATCAATTCTATATCTAAGGATGTATTTGTTGATTACATTACGCACCATACTTAATGCAATTGTCTGTTGTTTGCAACTTAATACTGGAGGGGGTTCGGATGATAACCTGAAGGTGGACTTTTTAGGCATAGATGCATGCTGGATAGCGGTCTATGTACTTTGTCGTAATGCCCAATTAAATCTCACACTACTCATCATAACATGTATGTGCATTGTTATGCTCTCTTTATTTGTCAATTGCCCAACTGTAATTTGTTTACCCAATATGATGTTTCTTATGGGAGAGACACCTCTAGTGAACTGTGGACCTGTTATCACCAGAATTTGACCGGATCAGAGGTGGGCCGCGATTAAAGATTGGGCTTGAAGGATATACATGGAAGGAATACATGAATCGGCCTGATATGCAAAGTTTGGGCTAGTTTGCCCGTGTATCTGTAATATAGTAGGATGCGTGTCGATTAGTTAGAGTTTGGCTCGTGCACGGTTGGGATTATTCCCACGTTAGAAAGTCTACGGACTATAAATATGTATCTAGGGTTTATGAAATAAACAACAATCACGTTCACCACAAACCAATCTAGGCGCATCGCCAACTCCCTTGTCTCGAGGGTTTCTTCCGGGTAAGCATCATGCTGCCTAGATCGCATCTTGCGATCTAGGCAGTACACGTTTATCCGCTGTTCATGCGTTGCTCGTACTGAAGCCTTTTTGATGGCGAGCAACGTAGTTATCTTAGACGTGTTAGGGTTAGCATTGTTCCTCGTATCATATGCCATCGTCGTGCAACCCTTATACGTCTAGCCGCCCTTACGCCTATCTTAGGTGTAAGGGCGGCACCCCGCTTGATCATTATTTAGTAGATCCGATCCGTTATGATTGCTCCTTGTTCTTCAAGGATTAGTTTAATATCCGCATAGTTAGGCCTTACAAACGGGTTGAAGGATCCAGTGGCGCGTAGGGTGTAGTTTGCTAGCCCTAGACAGGATGTTCCGGGGATCAACCTCGTGTTGGTTTTTAGGCCTTGTCTAGGGTCGGTTTACGATCACCGTGCGTGGCCGCCAGGCTCAATCACGAGTAGGATGTTCCGATTATGTGGTGAAAACCCTAAATCGTAGTAGGTCGTTTTAGCTTTATTCTGATCAAGCAGGACCACCATATATTCGTACACCTCGTACGGATCATGGGTGGATCGGCTCTTTGAGCCAATTCACAGGACAACCTGAGAGCCGGTCGAGGCTCGTATTTAATGTTTACGTGTATGCCATGCAGGAAACTAAGCGAGGCACATTCATCACCTTCCTGACCAGGTATAGGTCAGGTGGCACGCCCTTGCACCAGCATCGGACGTGCGTGCCGAGTCTTTGCGGGCCGTCGCTCGGAGGGACCAGGGCCAGCCGCAGTCCTGGGAGCCTCCCGGCTCTACTGTGTTGCCCGTCGCTGCTCGCCGGTGGGTTTCTGACCGCAACACATTCTGGCACGCCCAGTGGGACAATCTTCGACATCAACCGCATCGCCATCTACATCTGAGATGGCGGAAGGCACTCCAGTCACGTACGAGGATCTGACCGAGGATCTCAAGAAGAAGTATGACGAGGTCAAAGCAATCCTCGAAGCCGACCTCATCGGCTCTTTCCACAGAACCCGCTCGCATGGCATCAGGTGGAAAGGGTTCTCACCTGAAGGCGCGCTCGATGGAGTGGACCTGTCCGCCCCGTCAGAAGAACGCACCAGGTCCCTGCGTCAGGAGATTAACTTCATGGTAGCTCACTCGCTGCACCGCCATTATGAGAGCCTGGTGAACACTTTGGAGCGTGTCGCTCTTCGGGTGATCCAGGAAATCATGAGGCATCAGTACTCTCCGTCAGGACCAGCTCTCGGGACTTACCAAGGAGAGATGCCACTCCAGTCCCGTCCACCGCTGCCATTCGCGTTGGCAGCACCAGAAGTGCCGAATTCACCGGCATACGTCGTCTACAAGATTGGTGGTGACCCTAGTGACTACCAGTTCTTGCATGAGGCGCCCAAGGAGATCCCTCACGGATACACGTGCACATACGTGCCAGACTGCAGTAACTGGGTACTCACAAACCAGACTGCAACAGCAGGGACTTCTGGAACAACAGGAGGAACTTCGGGAACAGATCTTGAGAAGCAGACGTGGCTAGCTAAGTATGCCACTCCGACAAACCTCCAGAGCTCAGCTCCTGCAGTTGGCTCAGAGCTGGAAAAGCAAGCATGGCTGGCTAAGTATGCCACTCCGGTGAATCTTCAGAGTTCGACTCCTGTAGCCAGCACCGCAGATCAGATCAGTACCATCCTGAGAGACCAGTTCGGCATGGTGCCGAAAAGGAGGACAATCGGCTATTCGAAGCCGTACCCCAACGAGTACGAGTTGATCCCGCTACCACCCAAATATCGGCTCCATGATTTCTCCAAGTTTAATGGATCAGATGGTTCCAGCTCCATCGAGCATGTGAGCCGATATTTGGCACAGCTGGGCACGATCTCAGCATCAGATGAGCTGCGTGTGAGGTTCTTCGCACAGTCCCTCACAGGATCGGCTTTCGGGTGGTACACATCGCTGCCACCAGACTCAATCCGGACGTGGAAGCAGTTGGAAGAGCAGTTCCACATGCAGTATCACTCAGAGGCTTCCGAGGCTGGCATTGCCGATTTAGCACAAGTACGACAGAAGCGCGGAGAAACAGTGTCAGAATACGTCCAGCACTTCAGGACCGTTAGGAACCGATGCTATTCGGCTCGTGTGACTGAAAAAGAAGCAGTCGAGTTGGCGGTGGTGGGTCTCGCATCACCGATCAAGGACGTGGCCTCCCAAGCAGACTACCCTTCACTGGCGCACATGGTGCGTAAGGCATCGATATATGAACAGCGCCACCCAGATGTATACCAGGATAAATTCAAGCGTGCGGTGGTCCTGGTTGAGGCAGATGAAGACGAAGGCTCTGCGGGAGATCAAGAGGTAGCAGTGGCTGAATGGACTCGGGGGGCAAGCCCTGTGTCCTGCAAGTGGGTTAAGCCACAAGGTCCTCCCAGAGGGTTTGACTTCGACGTTACCAAAGCTGAGCAGATTTTCGACCTCTTACTTAAGGAGAAGCAGCTAAAGGTACCCGAAGGCCACAAGATCCCCACGGTGCAGGAGCTGAATGGAAAGCCATACTGCAAGTGGCATAACACGTTCACCCATGCCACCAACGACTACAGGGTGTGGCGGCAGCAGGTCCAAATGGCGATAGAACAAGGGCGTCTAATTTTCAGCCAGTACGCCATGAAAGTCGACACACACCCCTTCCCGCCGTTAACATGGTGGAGTGCACTTACCCTGGAGGGTGCCAGCCAGGATTCTCGTTCGACATCAACATGGTAGGACCTGGACACCACTCTGGTAAGGACGGAGACAAGGGCAGCTGCTCTCGTAGCAAGGACACAGAGGAAGCCGTTCCACGTGATCGGCTCCGTCACGATGGCAAGCGCTACATCACAGAGGGAGAAGTGAGGAATGTGAGATATCAGCGACCTCTCTCTAATCACCTCCTCAACAAGTATGTGAGTCAATATGACCAACGCCGACGACCCAACGATGATGGTGAAAGAGATCGTCTGGCTGGGGACGCCAGGAGACATCGTCGGCATGATCACGACGAGGAGAGATATGAGCGCCATGCCAAGGAAAAGTCAAGAGAGCAAGACGACGAGGATAGGCACTGGGACTGTCCCTTCTTCAGACACTGCTGGGATTCAGGAATGAGCCGATTGCCTACAATCGACAACTGCCCAGAATGTAGACAGAAGAGGAAGGATGCAGCTAACGTGTCCGTGTTCAAACGTCTAGGGCCTCTCCCGCCTCGGAACAAACACGATGAGTCCTCTCGGGTGGAAGATCTCGAGGATTTGGAAGATGATGATGAAGAAGAAGAAGAAGATAAGTACCACCGGCCAAGGTGGTGCCCTGATGGACTCAGCCGTTCCCAAAAGCGTAGGGTTCAGCGACTACGTGGTTTGGAGGAAGCCGAAAGGTTATACCTGCACACGTTGAGGAAGGCGCGGCCTGATCTGGCCGCTAAAATTCAGCGAACCCTGGACGAAGAAGGTCGGCCACAAAGGAAAGAGTGGCGCCCCAAACAAAATAAAGCCGATGATGAAACATCGGCTGGCACAAACATGGTGTTCATCCTTCCGACGGAGTTTAGTGCTCCAGGATTAGACGAAGCACCTGTGGCACAACTTGACTGCGGCCCACGGTCAGTTATCTTTGAGAAGCCACGAGAAAGAAGCTACAGACACCTGAAGGCCCTGTACTTGCGAGGCTATATCGATGGGCAGCCTGTCAACAAGATGCTGGTGGACACCGGAGCGGCAGTCAACATTATGCCATACTCCATGCTACGTCGGTTGGGACGCTCTAGCTCGGATCTGATCAAGACCAACGTGACATTGAGCGATTTCAACGGCCAAGCGTCTGACGCACAAGGTGTTCTGAATGTGGATCTGACCGTAGGAAGGAAAACCATCCCTACGACATTCTTTATTGTCGATAGCAAGAGCACCTATGTTGTCCTGCTAGGAAGAGATTGGATCCACGCCAACTGTTGCATTCCATCCACGATGCACCAATGCGTAATACAGTGGGATGGAGATGAAGTAGAGGTCGTCCATGCAGATGACTCAGCCGAGATTTCAACGGCTGGCATGAACGCTTGGGAGACAACAGGCCAAGAGCCACTCTCAGGCATCAATTTGGATGACTGCGAGCGCATCGACGTGACGAAGGACGGGGTTAGGCTGGTCTTATCCACCGGCCTGACTGTATGGCAAGAACAAACCTATGGACAAACGTGGCGAGGCCGATCCTTGGGATCGGCCCCAAAGATCTATGGAGGAACATTGCAAAACCTTCATTGAGCAATTCAGTCAACGTGGAGGCCGATTCCAGCAATCGGCCAAAATTATCCTCACCATACGTTCTGCCTGGGTTCAACGTCGATCTAATGGGCAGCGGTTTTACGTCGGCTGATGAGAGTCAACATTAGTCCTAACGGAGCCGACGATTCAAATACAGTGCCTTGGCTAACTACAGAGCCGATATCCGCGATTACACAGCAGATTCGGCTCGAGGGGCACCTAATCAGATGAACATGTGCGATACATGTGCAGTGAAATATTGGGGGCCGATAGAAAAATCGGCCAGTAAAAAAAAATTCTCATGGTATACAGCTGATACGTCCAAAACGTATCTACTTTCCCGAACACTTTTGCTATTGTTTTGCCTCTAATTTGTGTATTTTGGATGCAACTAACACGGACTAACGCTGTTTTCAGCAGAACTGTTCTGGTGTCTCGTTTTTGTGCAGAAATCCAACTTTCGGGAAAATCCTCGGAATTTACGCAGAAGGCCCTATTTTCCCAGAGAACTGACGGAGCCAGAAGGACAAACCAGGTGGAGGCCCGAGGGCCCCACACCATAGGGCGGCGCGGCCCAGGGGGGGCCCGCGCGGCCCTGTGGTGTGGCCCCCTCGGCCGGCCTCCGACGCCCTCCTTCGGACTACTTATCGGCCTCGACCTAAAAACGCACGGAAAGAAGTCGAAGTGGCCAGAAACCCTCCAGAACGCCGCCACATCGCGAAACTCCGTCGCGGGAGCCAGAAGTCTCCGTTCTGGCACTCCGCCGGGACGGGGAATTGGAGGAGATCATCGCCATCATCACCGCCAACGCTTCTACATCAACCAGCCATGTTTCCCCCATCCATGTGTGAGTAATTCCCCCGCTGTAGGCCGAAGGGGATGGTAGGGATTGGATGAGATTGGTCATGTAATAGCATAAGATTGTTAGGGCATAGTGCCTAGTGTCCGTAATTGGTACTTTGATGATATTGTTGCAACTTGTTATGCTTAATGCTTGTCACTAGGGCCCGAGTGCCATGATCTCAGATCTGAACATGTTATTGTTTCATCATGATATTCATTGTTTATGGTCTTACCTATAAGTTGTATACACATGTCGCTGTCCGGAACCGATGGCCCCGAAGTGACAGAAATCGGGACAACCGGAGGGAATGGTAGCGATGTGAGGATCACATGTGTTCACGGAGTGTTAATGCTTTGCTCCGGTACTCTATTAAAAGGAGTACCTTAATATCCAGTAGTTTCCCTTGAGGCCCGGCTGCCACCGGCTGGTAGGACAAAAGATGTTGTGCAAGTTTCTCATTGCGAGCACGCACGACTATATATGGAACACATGCCTATTGATTGCTTTGTACTTGGACACCGTTTTATTATTATCTGCAAATGCCCTGCTATGATTGTTACATGAGTTTCTCTCATCCATGCAACGCCCGTCATCCGTCCCCGTGCCTACAGTATTTTAATCCTGCTGTTTACTAAAATCACTACTGCTGTCTCTGTTACTATGCTGCTGTTATTTCACTACTGCTACCGTTTATAAATCACATTACTCTTGATAAACTCTTGCGAGCAAGTCCGTTTCCAGTGCAGCTGAATTGACAACTCCGTTGTTAAGGCTTCCAAGTGTTCTTTGTCTCCCTTGTGTCGAATCAATAAATTGGGTTTTACTTCCCTCAAGACTCATTGCGATCCCCTATACTTGTGGGTCATCAAGACTATTTTCTGGCGCCGTTGCCGGGGAGCATAGCTTTATTTGGAAGTTCACTTGGATTAATATTGTTCGCTGCAAATTCTCCATCATGGGTAAACCTCGCGATACTAAGGTCGCCATATTACCATCCACTACAAGAAAAGGTACAATTCTGAGTACCTCTGCTACACTTGATTCACCATCTGTGATTGATAAACTTGTTTCACCGCCACATGCTTCACATGCGGGTACTTCTGCTGAATCTGAAAACTCTCATAATATTGATAATGTTTTTGCTGTGCTTGATGATAGTGGTTCATTGGGATCCTTTCTAGATGCTACAATTGCTAGGTCTAGACAAATTGAAAATACTGAAACTCCTAATGCTACTACACCTGTTAGTTCACCTGAACTTGATTATTTTAGTGATGATCCTGAGGAAGATTATGTGGAGCTTAATGATGATTTTATTGAAAAATGCAATGCTACTACTGATGCAAGAAAAATTAAAAAGTTGCTTGCAGAACATGCTGTTAGATATAAACTGTCTCCTGATCCTAAGTTTGCCACATCTCCTATAAACATTAGGGATAAAGATTATGATTTTTCTCTTGATCTATCTCATATAGCTATCGTTGAGAAAACCCCCTTTTGTGGTACTGAAAAAGAAAGTGCTGTTGAACACATGACTGAGTTATCTACTTTGAGTAGCTTGTTTTCTGATGATGTCAAGATGCGTACTTACTTTGTTGCTAAAATATTTCCATTCTCATTAAAGGATGACGCTAAAACTTGGTATAATAGTTTGCCACCTAATTCTATTAAAAGTCCAAAAGAATTGCTTGATGTTTTCTTCCGCAAATACTTTCCTGCTAGTGCTCAACATATTGCTTTGCAGAGAATCTATAATTTTGACCAGGGAGATGAAGAGAAATTGCCTGAGGCTTGGGCGAGATTTTGCTCTCTTATTAGAGCTCAGCCTGATCATGATTTGGAAAAGCATGATTTACTTGATATATTTTATAGTGGACTAACCATTGAGTCTAGGGCATACCTGGATAGTTGTGCTGGTTGTGTTTTCAGGAAAAGAACTCCGACGATTTGAAGAATTATTGGCTAAAATAAGCAGGAATCATGATGATTGGACTACGCCTGAACCAACTCCAACGCCAATATTGAAGAAGAGGGGTTTAATTAAATTGAATGATGAAGATATGAGGGAAGCCAAGAAGTCTCTCAAGGAGAAAGGTATTAAATCTGAAGATGTGAAGAATCTACCTCCTATAGAAGATATATGTGAGATAATTCCCCTTCATCCATGATTGAGGTAAACTCCCTTCAACGCTTTACTAGGGAAGATATTCCGTATTCGAAACCTCCTGCACAATGCTTAGATGAGTTTGATAATTATATTGTTAAGTAAGAAAATTTTAATTTGAGAGTAGAGAATCATTTAATGGAAAATTCTCGAGCTATTAGTGAATTGCATGATATTGTGGAGAGAACCTCCAATGATGTTAAGATGCTTGTTAAACATTTTCATATGATTCAAACTCAAATTGATCAACTCACTAAAGTGCAAAATGACTTGTTAGGGAATAATTCTAAAGAGAAACATGCTTATGAAGTAACAACTAGAGGTGGTGTCTCTACCCAGGATCCTCTATATCCTGAAGGGCATCCCAAAAGAATTGAACAAGATTCTCAACGCATTGAACCTAGTGCTCATTCTAGGAAGAAAAAGAAGAAGAAACATAAAAATGTTGTAGAATCCTCTGAACCTGTTAATGATCCTAATAGTATTTCTATTTCTGATGCTGAAACTGAAAGTGGTAATGAACATGATAAAGATAATGATAAGAATGATGCTCCTGATAAAGAAGAGGTTGAAGAAGAACCTGAAAAGCATGCTAAAAATAAAAAGTACACTAAAGAAGATTTTATTGCTGAGAAACATGGTAATGAAAGAGAACCTTGGGTTCAAAAGCAAATGCCTTTTCCTGCTAAGAAACTGAAATCAAAGGAAGAAGAACACTATAATAAATTTTGCGATTGGATGAAACCTTTATTCTTGCAAATCCCTTTGACTGATGCTATTAAATTGCCTCCTTATTCAAAGTATATGAAAGATATTGTTACTAACAAAAGGAAAATCCCCAATGAGGAAATTTCCACTATGCTTGCTAATTACTCTTTCAATGGCAAAATTCCAAAGAAGTTGGGCGACCCAGGTATACCTACTATTCCTTGTTCTATCAAGAATAATTATGTTAAGACTGCTCTATGTGACTTGGGAGCCGGTGTTAGTGTTATGCCTTTTTCTCTTTATAAGAGACTTTACTTAGATAAGTTGATACCTACTGATATATCTTTGCAAATGGCTGATAAATCTACTGCTATTCCTGTTGGTATATGTGAGAATGTTCATGTTCAAGTTACTACTAACTGCTTGATATTAACTGATTTTGTTGTGTTGGAAATGCCTGAAGATGATAATATGTCTATTATTCTTGGGAGACCTTTTCTTAACACCGCAGGGGCTGTTATTGATTGCAATAAAGGAAAGGTTACTTTCAATGTTGATGATAGGGAGCATACCGTTTATTTTCCCAAGAGGATTGAGAAAGCGTGTGGAGTTAATACTATTTCTAATGTGAGAACTATCA
Organism: Lolium perenne; assembly: GCF_019359855.2. Lineage (NCBI taxonomy): Eukaryota > Viridiplantae > Streptophyta > Magnoliopsida > Poales > Poaceae > Lolium > Lolium perenne. The sequence goes on along the minus strand of NC_067246.2, from coordinate 183,602,211 downwards.
AAGTGGGAACTATTGATTGTCCTATATATGAGCCTAAGGAAGAATATCAAACTCTCGTGATTGGATCCATATCAATACAATTCAAGGTAACATGATTGATTTGAGGTTTATTTCTTCTTATGCTATGTAAAATTTATTTGGTGACAAGACTTGATCAACCTTGTTAACAAATACTTTTTATATGCATAGAGGAGGTAAACAACATATCTTTCTTCCTCCACTTGCTCTAGTTGCTGTAGCACTTTTAATTTGCAAAGTTCCTTAGTTATTTGAAGATTTCAAAAATTTTCCTGGCCAGTAATAATAAACTAAATACCCAGAAATGTGCATTTTTCAAAGTTTTCAAAAATTCACAAAAATTATACCGTTGGTCCTATTTTTCGACGAGGCACCTGGGAGCACCAGAGGATGACCTGTGGGGCACCAGAGGGCGCCAACCCACAGGCCGGCGCGGCCAAGGAGGTGGCCGCGCCACCATGTGGTGTGGGCCCCCCTTTGCCCCACTTTGTCATCTCTTTCTCCCAGCACCTTCTCTCTCCCGAAAAAACTCGTACCAAGTTCCTCTCTCTCGCGTTCTTGCTCCAGAGCTCCAGATTTCTCGATCTCTTTGCTCAGCCCAGATTTCCTGCTGAAATTTGGCACATTTGCTCCTTGAGAAGCTATGAAGAAGTTCAACTTTGGAGAGTTGTTCAAGAAAGGGACAACCAGCACCGGGAGGCCTTCTAGGGCCGCCACCCGGATTAGGCGATCATACAATGAAGACATCCTCGCGCCTAGCTTCGCGCCCGAAGAGGACAACGGGGCTCCTAATGCTTCGTCTTTTCCATGCTATGATTTTCTTAGGAATGCAGGGATATTGGAGGATTTCTTCACCCTTGTCAACAGGGCAGGGTTAAACACCTATGTGGGCGATGAAAGGGAGCAATACTACATGCTCACCAAGATCTTCGTCGAGAGTTTCCAGTTCAACAACAAACAATATGAGCCGACGGTTGCATTCAGGATCTATGGTAATCCTGTTACTATGCAATTAGAGGATTTTTGTCGTGCATTGGATATTGTCCCTGTAGGTACAGCAAGTAGGATTGATGATAACCCCCGGGACTTGTTGGAGCTCTACCGAGGGATCACCGATGATGATTATCGCACCATTCAGCGGGGCAAGATAAGGAACATTCAACTCCCCGCTATTAAGTATTTTGCATACTACATTGCTACTAGCATTCTTGGTAGGGAGAACACTAGCAACATTTCTAGTTACCATCTTGCTTTCTTGAATATTGCACTTACTGGTCAGACATCCTATCACCTTGGTGCTCTTATTGCTCGCCGCCTGACTACCAGGGGGCCTATTTTTGGAGGAACTATCGCACTGCGCGTTTTAACATATCTAAATCTTCCTATTGATCCTAATGATGTGCCATTGGCCCCTAGGAGACTCGATATTACTGCTATGAAGAGTCATCATTTTGTTACCACTGATTCTACTTTAGATAATATGGTTTATAGAATGTTGTTTTCTGACGGGGATGAAAAAGAAATTCCTCTTCCCCAACCAGGTTTGTTCAGTATTGACAGGCAATCATGGTCGTGCACTAAGGAGGAAGTGGATGAACATTTGAAGATAAAAGACTTCCACCAGCAACATGACTCCGAGGATGCCGAGGCCTCCTACGACCACACCGTCACGTATCCGGGTCCTTCTTCTAGCACATACCCGGAATACGATCCATCTTCGTCATAATACGGGGACACTACCTCATGGGATCGATGGGATTGAACTCCACTTAGGCCAAAAGCCTAAGCTTGGGGGGAGGTATACCGGCATCACTCATTCTTTGCATATTATGGTTGCTGGATACTTGCACATACTTGCTTTGTTCGTTTGAGTGGTTTTCTAATGAGAGGAAGATGATATCTGGGGAAGTGCTGCCTGAAAACAGATTCTGGAACGTTACCGTAAAAATTCTCAAAAATAGCCAGAGCGTCATTTTGAGCTGCCAATTTTTGTGCAGGTTCCCCAGGTTGTTATCTAACTTTAATTAGTTGAACACTTTTCGATCTGAGCAACGTAAGACTTTTGTAAAAATCGATTTCTGTACTGCTGTCAGGTTTTGGCAGATTTCTGCCATCTCGCTTTTCTGTGTTTCTTTTAGTTTGCTATTTCTTGTTTTTGCTTTGTTTCCTTCCCAAAACACAAAAAGACCAAAAATATTATGTTGTTTCTCTTCACCATTTGTTTGCTTTGGTTTCTTGCATTTGTTTCGCTTTATTTGCTATTGCTAGTTTGCTATAAGAAAACTCAAAAAGATTTTGCTTTGTTTGCTTGTTTCCTTTTGTTCTTGTTTCTAATTTGAAAACACCAAAAATATTTGCTGTTCTTCTTTGGTTTGTAAAGTTCATTATGAGTTCAATGGTCTTCGGTGGCTGGAGCGTGGTTTTCATTTCATATTATCCAAGCTGCACAAGTGAAAAGGCAATAATGACGATCTACGACAATTGGATTGTGGTGAGAGGCTGGTATGAACTCTATTTGTTTTCATGTTTGTACATATACTCATCCATGTGAGCATGCTTAGTTGGTTCATGTGAGGTATATGTTATTTGAGAAAGTCTAGTAGTTTATGATCTCTCATGATTAGCTCCAATCTATTAATATGAGTAGCATGTCATGGATGTTTGCTTGCATTGTTTTATTCATAAGTAAGTATGGCATTGTGGTATCCTCCTCTGAATAATTCATTTATATCGACTTGGCACATGCTCACGCATGCATATGACTGAACAAAAAGTCAATTAATTAAGCCTCGATGATCTATATTGCTTCAGAGTTCTTGTATCACTTTTATGCCTCCGTTAATTTATTTTGCCGCAAGCATGATTATGACAGTTACTGCTCTCTTGATTTGTCGCTCCCTAGTCTATTGCTAGCCTTCACTTGTACTGAGCGGGAACGCTGCTCGTGCTTCCAAACACCTGAAAACCAAGTTATTCCAAAGTGTCCACCATAAATACATATGCATGGCATTTCAAACCATTCCAAGTAAATTCTCATGCGCTACCTTTAAAATCTTCAAAATGCTTCTCAATTTGTGTTTATGTTTCATAGCTCATGAGGAAGTATGTGGTGTTTAGCTTTCAACCTTGTCATTTACTTTTGACGGACTCTCATATGGACTAGTGGCACATCCGCTTATCCAATAATTTTGCAAAAAGAGCTGGCAATGGGATTCCCAGTCCCAAATTAATTAACTTAAATAGACACTCCTCCATGGTTTGTGATTGTTGGACGGCACCCGAAGGATTCGGTTAGCCATGGCTTGTGTAAGCAAAGGTTGGGGGGAGTGTCATCATCATAATAAAAATAAAATAAAAAGGCACTCCTTCATGGTATGAGATTGTTGGCAGGCACCCGAGGATTCGGTTAGCCATGGTTTGTGAAAGAAAGGTTGGAAGGAGTGCCACATAAATATGCAATAATTCATGGGAGCAGCTCTTGAAAGTCCGGTTGGCGAGGTAGTTGGTGTACCCATTACCATTCGTTGACAACAACAAACACCTCTCAAAATAATTTTACTCTTGTCTTTATAAAAATGAAAAGCTCTAGCGCATGTTAATCCCTGCTTCCCTCTGCGAAGGGTCAATCTTTTACTTTTATGTTGTGTCTCCATTATTTCTTTGAGCACTATCTTGAGAGCACAACTGTCATTCTTAGTATAATATGCTTGTCTCAAAATATGATTGATTGTGGTATAACTTTGATGCATTTATCTTTTGACGATCACTACTTCTAGTCTTTTTATGAACTCCAGAGGTGCCCGGGCATTTATGTTTTGCCAACCAAATACAGGCAAGCGAGATACCACTTTATCATACTCTCTTATGAACATTGCAATCCTGCTTATACACATGATTCATGATGCTTATTATTAATTGTTGGTACCTCTCCATGATTGACATAGCTGTTAGATGATCTTATTTGCATGTATCTCATTATGAATTGCTTAAGTATTAGCCATAGCATGAGAATATATACATCATATGAGCAAATGTGTTCGTGAAAGTTCTTTTATCGCTCAGTTGTTAACTGAATTGCTTGAGGACAAGCAATAAGCTAAGCTTGGGGGGAGTTGATACGTCCAAAACGTATCTACTTTCCCGAACACTTTTGCTATTGTTTTGCCTCTAATTTGTGTATTTTGGATGCAACTAACACGGACTAACGCTGTTTTTAGCAGAACTGTTCTGGTGTCTCGTTTTTGTGCAGAAATCCAACTTTCGGGAAAATCCTCGGAATTTATGCAGAAGGCCCTATTTTCCCAGAGAACTGACGGAGCCAGAAGGACAAACCAGGTGGAGGCCCGAGGGCCCCACACCATAGGGCGGCGCGGCCCAGGGGGGCCCGCGCGGCCCTGTGGTGTGGCCCCCTCGGCCGGCCTCCGACGCCCTCCTTCGGACTACTTATCGGCCTCGACCTAAAAACGCACGGAGAGAAGTCGAAGTGGCCAGAAACCCTCCAGAACGCCGCCACATCGAGAAACTCCGTCGCGGGAGCCAGAAGTCTCCGTTCTGGCACTCCGCCGGGACGGGGAATTGGAGGAGATCATCGCCATCATCACCGCCAACGCTTCTACATCAACCAGCCATGTTTCCCCCATCCATGTGTGAGTAATTCCCCCGCTGTAGGCCGAAGGGGATGGTAGGGATTGGATGAGATTGGTCATGTAATAGCATAAGATTGTTAGGGCATAGTGCCTAGTGTCCGTAATTGGTACTTTGATGATATTGTTGCAACTTGTTATGCTTAATGCTTGTCACTAGGGCCCGAGTGCCATGATCTCAGATCTGAACATGTTATTGTTTCATCATGATATTCATTGTTTATGGTCTTACCTATAAGTTGTATACACATGTCGCTGTCCGGAACCGATGGCCCCGAAGTAACAGAAATCGGGACAACCGGAGGGAATGGTAGCGATGTGAGGATCACATGTGTTCACGGAGTGTTAATGCTTTGCTCCGGTACTCTATTAAAAGGAGTACCTTAATATCCAGTAGTTTCCCTTGAGGCCCGGCTGCCACCGGCTGGTAGGACAAAAGATGTTGTGCAAGTTTCTCATCGCGAGCACGCACGACTATATATGGAACACATGCCTATTGATTGCTTTGTACTTGGACACCGTTTTATTATTATCTGCAAATGCCCTGCTATGATTGTTACATGAGTTTCTCTCATCCATGCAACGCCCGTCATCCGTCCCCGTGCCTACAGTATTTTAATCCTGCTGTTTACTAAAATCACTACTGCTGTCTCTGTTACTCTGCTGCTGTTATTTCACTACTGCTACTGCTATAAAACTGTTACTACTGATAAAATCTTGCGAGCAAGTCCGTTTCCAGGTGCAGCTGAATTGACAACTCCGCTGTTAAGGCTTCCAAGTGTTCTTTGTCTCCCCTTGTGTCGAATCAATAAATTGGGTTTTACTTCCCTCGAAGACTGTTGCGATCCCCTATACTTGTGGGTCATCAACAGCCGATGCACGGACATCGACTTTAGAGCTAAGAAACAAAGCCGATGCGCAGCCATCGACTCTAGTACAATTACACAGGATCTACCCGCTGCGTGTTCAAGACGCGGATTTTCACCTAGTCGGTCTTCAGTTCAGCTTCGAGGCCTCCTGCTTCTTTGAGGGAGTGAACAATGAGAGCTTCCTCAGCTGCAATGAGCCGATTTTGGTGCCCGAACTTTCTCTTCGAGGACTTCCAACCCTTTACGCCAGTTCAGCAGTACTGTCAGAAGCGTCAGTTTTGGCATGCAAGGCAGCCTTTTGCTCATTAAGCCGTTGGGGTTTCGTCTACAATATCGGCTTTCAACGGAAGAAGAGGCGATCGATGGGGGCAAGTTTGGCTGGCTCGGCATGGTGGCTGTCTCAGAATTACCTGAGTTCAAAGCCCTTTGTCTGATCTGTGCATCCTCACCGCTATTCTCGCCTTGACTGAGGCTCGGGGGGCAGCTGGCCTGGTAGATGCTCTGTTTTAGAAGCCGATTGGGGTGTCATCGGCTGATCCTTCGTCGCAACCTTCTTCAAAAATGGTGAGTTCTTGCAGAAGAGGATCACTAGAGCTGGTGGGAGGAATTTAAGGGCTCTCTTGAAGACTCCACATTATCCACCAGATCTCAAAGTCATCAGTCGAAGAGTTGAAGGATAGATTGTGAAGAACCGATGCGTTGCTATCGGCTCATTGAGCATTGGCTAAGTGAACAATCGGCAAAGCCAGTATGAGAGGAAATCGGCAAAATCAAACTGGGGGAAATTCTTCATTGATAAATAGGATTTCTTACATAAAGAGCTGATTGCTCTCAAAAGGAAATACTAGGGGGTACATTGCCCCATGTACTACTGCTGATCCTATGCTAAGGGTCCTATCTACGGGCCGTCGCTGCCCTCGTCGTCGCCGTCGTCGCCGCTGTCGGCGCTACTCCCGGCGGGCTCGTCGTCGCTGCTGCAGCGGCCGCCGGCAGGGCCCTCGTTGTCCTCGTCCTCCTCGTCAGCGTCGTCGTCGTCGCTGTCAAAGTCGCTGAGGTTCCCCGGCCGTGGGCGAGCGCTTGGCCGGCGGTTCGTCGGAGGAGGTGTCGTCCTCCTCCTCCTTCTCCTCCTCCTCCTCCTCGGGGGAGGTGAAGTCATCACAGGAGAAGCGATCGTCATCGCTCTCCTCCTCCGTTTCCCCGTCGGCGAGGAAGCGGAGGTCACTTTCCCCGTCGGTCGAGGACTTGTCGTCCTCAGACCAGACGGAGAAATCGTGACTGGACTCCTCCCAGGCTTCGATGGCGCGGCGGATGTTGGCCGCATGGGCCTCCTCCCGGTTCCACTCCGGCGTCGGCTCGCGGGAGGAGGAGGATTGGATGGAAAAACCCGATGAGGCGGAGGAGGAAGAAGACATGGTGGCGCAGGAGGGCTTTTGGAGTGCTAATGCGAAGGGGATGAAGAAGCAAACTGTTTGGAGCGGTTAAATAAAAGGGGATATAGTGGAAATTCAATGCCACAGCAGTTTCTGAGGAAGTGGTGCCCAACAAAAAAAAAATTTGCCAGGACACGCGGAGAAGTGGAAGAGGCAAGGCATCATGATGAAGGATACTGCGACGGTTCTGCTCTGCCACGACATGACCCGACGAAGGAAAAGCAGAATGATTTTGGAATTGTCATTTCCAAAACCAGGGGGGCATGTGTTATCACCAGAATTTGACCGGATCAGAGGTGGGCCGCGATTAAAGATTGGGCTTGAAGGATATACATGGAAGGAATACATGAATCGGCCTGAGATGCAAAGTTTGGGCTAGTTTGCCCGTGTATCTGTAATATAGTTGGATGCGTGTCGATTAGTTAGAGTTTGGCTCGTGCACGGTTGGGATTATTCCCACGTTAGAAAGTCTACGGACTATAAATATGTATCTAGGGTTTATGAAATAAACAATAATCACGTTCACCACAAACCAATCTAGGCGCATCGCCAACTCCCTTGTCTCGAGGGTTTCTTCCGGGTAAGCATCATGCTGCCTAGATCGCATCTTGCGATCTAGGCAGTACACGTTTATCCGTTGTTCATGCGTTGCTCGTACTGAAGCCTTTTTGATGGCGAGCAACGTAGTTATCTTAGACGTGTTAGGGTTAGCATTGTTCCTCGTATCATATGCCGTCGTCGTGCAACCCTTATACGTCTAGCCGCCCTTACGCCTATCTTAGGTGTAAGGGCGGCACCCCGCTTGATCATTATTTAGTAGATCCGATCCGTTATGATTGCTCCTTGTTCTTCAAGGATTAGTTTAATATCCGCATAGTTAGGCCTTACAAACGGGTTGACGGATCCAGTGGCGCGTAGGGCGTAGTTTGCTAGCCGTAGACAGGATGTTCCGGGGATCAACCTCGTGTTGGTTTTTAGGCCTTGTCTAGGGTCGGTTTACGATCACCGTGCGTGGCCGCCAGGCTCAATCACGAGTAGGATGTTCCGATTATGTGGTGAAAACCCTAAATCGTAGTAGGTCGTTTTAGCTTTATTCTGATCAAGTAGGACCACCATATATTCGTACACCTCGTACGGATCATGGGTGGATCGGCTCTTTGAGCCGATTCACAGGACAACCTGAGAGCCGGTCGAGGCTCGTATTTAATGTTTACGTGTATGCCATGCAGGAAACTAAGCGAGGCACATTCATCACCTTCCTGACCAGGTATAGGTCAGGTGGCACACCCTTGCACTAGCATCGGACGTGCGTGCCGAGTCTTTGCGGGCCGTCACTCGGAGGGACCAGGGCCAGCCGCAGTCCTGGGAGCCTCCCGGCTCTACTGTGTTGCCCGTCGCTGCTCGCCGGTGGATTTCTGACCGCAACAGGACCCCGGTCCATTCTTTTACATCGAATACAATCTACTGCAATACTCGTTCTACTGATTTCTGCAAACATCATCTTCCACACTACACATATAATCCTTTGTTACAGCAAGCCAGTGAGATTGACAACCTCACTGTTACGTTGGGGCAAAGTAATTTGGTTGTGTTGTGCAGGTTCCACGTTGGCGCCAGAATCCCTGGTGTTGCGCCGCACTACACTCCGCCGCCATCAACCTTCAACGTGCATCTTGGCTCCTACTGGTTCGATAACCTTGGTTTCTTACTGAGGGAAAACTTGCTGCTGTACGCATCACACCTTCCTCTTGGGGTTCCCAACGGACGCGTGTTGTACGCGTATCAAGCAACTTTTTCTAGCGCCGTTGCCGGGGAGATCAAGACACGCTGCAAGGGGAGTCTCCACCTCCAATCTCTTTACTTTGTTTTTGTCTTGCTTTACTTTTATTTACTATTTTGTTTGCTGCACTAAAACAAAACACACAAAAATTAGTTGCTAGTTTTACTTTATTTACTGTCTTGTTTGCTATATCAAAAACACAAAAAAATTAGTTACTTGCATTTACTTTATCTAGTTTACCTTATTTCCTATTGCTAAAATGAATACTCCTGAAAATACTAAGTTGTGTGACTTCACAAACACAAATAATAATGATTTTTTATGCACACCTATTGCTCCACCTGCTACTACAGCAGAATTCTTTGAGATTAAACCTGCTTTACTAAATCTTGTTATGAGAGAGCAATTTTCTGGTGTTAGTTCTGATGATGCTGCTGCCCATCTTAATAATTTTGTTGAACTATGTGAAATGCAAAAGTATAAGGATGTAGATGGTGACATTATAAAGTTAAAATTGTTTCCTTTCTCCTTAAGAGGGAGAGCTAAAGATTGGTTGCTATCTCTGCCTAAGAATAGTATTGATTCATGGACTAAATGTAAGGATGCTTTCATTGGTAGATATTATCCTCCTGCTAAAATTATATATTTGAGAAGTAGCATAATGAATTTTAAGAAATTATATACTGAGCATGTTGCACAAGCATGGGAAAGAATGAAGTCTTTGGGTAAAAATTGCCCAACCCATGGACTGACTACTTGGATGATCATCCAAACCTTTTATGCAGGATTGAATTTTTCTTCACGGAACTTATTGGATTCAGCTGCTGGAGGTACCTTTATGTCCATCACTTTGGGGGCAGCAACAAAGCTTCTTGATGAAATGATGATGAATTACTCTGAATGGCACACGGAAAGAGCTCCACAAGGTAAGAAGGTAAATTCTGTCGAAGAAACCTCTTCTTTGGGTGATAAGATTGATGCTATTATGTCTATGCTTGTGAGTGGTAGGACTAATGTTGATCCTAATAATGTTCCGTTAGCTTCATTGGTTGCTCAAGAAGAACATGTTGATGTTAACTTCATTAAAAAAAAAATTCAACAACAATGCTTATCGGAACAATTCTAGTAACAACTATAGGCCATATCCTTATAATAATGGTAACGGTTATGGTCATTCTTATGGGAATTCTTACAACAATAATAGGAATGTACCCTCTGGTCTTGAAGCCATGCTTAAAGAATTTATTAGTGCACAAACTGCTTTTAACAAATATGTTGAAGAAAAGCTTGGGAAAATTGATATACTTGCTTCTAAAGTTGATAGTCTTGCTACTGATGTTGATCTTTTGAAATTGAAAGTTATGCCTAATAGGGATAATGAAAATAAAATTGTTACTACAGCAAATGCCATTCAAGTTAGAATTAATGAGAATATAAGATTAATTGCTGAATTGCATGCTAGGTGGAAAAGAGAAGAAAATGAAAAACTAGCTAAAGAGAATAATATAGCTAAAGTTTGGACTATTACCACCACTAGTAATGCTAATGCTCCACATGTTTCTGCACCTACTACTATCAATGGTAAAATAATTGGTGTTGGCAATGTTTCTACTCCTAATGCAAAGCAAGCAAAACTGCCTGAAACTGCTAAAACTGCTGAAACTGCCTGTGATAAAACTGCTGAAATTTTTTCCAACATTGGGAACAATGATCCCATTGCTTTAGATAATAATTGTTTAGATTTTGATGATTGCCACATCTCCGAAGTTATAAAGTTCTTACAAAAACTTGCTAAAAGTCCCAACGCTAGTGCTATAAATTTGGCCTTTACAAAACATATTACAAATGCTCTCATAAAAGCTAGAGAAGAGAAACTAAAACTTGAAACTTCTATTCCTAGGAAGTTAGAAGATGGTTGGGAGCCCATCATTAATATGAGGGTCAATGATTTTAATTGTAATGCTTTGTGTGATCTTGGTGCAAGTATTTCTGTTATGCCTAAGAAAATTTATGATATGCTTGACTTGCCACCATTGAAAAATTGTTATCTGGATGTTAATCTTGCTGATAATGCTATAAAGAAACCTTTGGGGAGGACTGCTAATGTTCGTATTATGGTTAACAATAACCTTGTCCCCGTTGATTTTGTTGTCTTGGATATTGAATGCAATGCATCTTGTCCCATCATATTGGGAAGACCTTTTCTTCGAACTGTTGGTGCTACCATTGATATGAAGGAAAGGTAATATTAAATATCAATTTCCTCTCAAGAAAGGTATGGAACACTTCCCTAGAAGGAGAATGAAGTTACCTTTTGATTCTATCATTAGAACAAATTATGATGTTGATGCTTCATCTCTTGATAATACTTGATACACACTTTCTACGCCTAGCTGAAAGGCGTTAAAGAAAAGCGCTTATGGGAGACAACCCATCATTTTACAACAGTACTTTTGTTTTATATTTGAGTCTTGGAAGTTGTTACTACTGTAGCAACCTCTCATTATCTTAGTTTTATTGCATTGTTGTGCCAAGTAAAGTCTCTAATCGAAGGATGATACTAGATTTGGATTACTGCGCAGAAACAGATTTCTTGCTGTCACGAATCTGGGTAAAATTCTCTGTAGGTAACTCAGAAAATTATGCCAATTTACGTGCGTGATCCTCAGACATGTACGCAACTTTCATTAGTTTTGAGTTTTCTCATTTGAGCAAGTCTGGTGCCCCAGAAAAATACGTCTTTACGGACTGTTCTGTTTTGACAGATTCTGCCTTTTATTTCGCATTGTCTGTTTTGCTATGTTTGATGGATTTCTTTGTTCCATTAACTTTCAGTAGCTTTGTGCAATGTCCAGAAGTGTTAAGAATGATTGTGTCACCTCTGAACATGTGAACTTTTGGTTATGCACTAACCCTCTAATGAGTTTGTTTCGAGTTTGGTGTGGAGGAAGTTTTCAAGGATCAAGAGAGGAGGATGATACAATATGATCAAGGAGAGTGAAAGCTCTAAGCTTGGGGATGCCCCGGTGGTTCATCCCTGCATATTTCAAGAAGACTCAAGCGTCTAAGCTTGGGGATGCCCAAGGCATCCCCTTCTTCATCGACAACATTATCAGGTTCCTCTAGTGAAACTATATTTTTATTCCATCACATCTTATGTGCTTTACTTGGAGCGTCTGTTTGTTTTTGTTTTGTTTTGTTTGAATAAAGTTGGATCCTAGCATTCATTGTGTGGGAGATAGACATGCTCCGCTGTTGCATATGGACACATATGTCCTTAGGCTTTACTCATAATATTCATGGCAAAGGTTGAACTGCTTCGTTAAATTGTTATATGGTTGGAAACGGGAAATGCTACATGTGGTAATTGGTATAACATCTTGAATAATGTGATACTTGGCAATTGTTTTGCTCATGTTTAAGCTCTTGCACCATATACTTTGCACCTATTAATGAAGAAATACATAGAGCATGCAAAATTTGGTTTGCATAATTGGTCTCTCTAAGGTCTAGATATTTTCTAGTGAAGGTCGAACAACAAGGAAGACGGTATAGAGTCTTATAATGCTTACAATATGTCTTTTATGTGAGTTTTGCTGTACCGATTCATACTTGTGTTTGCTTTAAACAACCTTGCTAGCCTAAACCTTGTATCGAGAGGGAATACTTCTCATGCATCCAAAATCCTTGAGCCAAACACTATGCCACTTGTGTCCACCATACCTACCTACTACATGGTATTTCTCCGCCATTCCAAAGTAAATTGCTTGAGTGCTACCTTTAAAATTTCCATTCTTTATCTCTACAATATATAGCTCATGGGACAAATAGCTTAAAAACTATTGTGGTATTGAATATGTACTTATGCATCTTATCTCTTATAAGTTGCTTGTTGTGCGATAACCATGTTCCCGGGGACGCCATCAACTATTTCTTTGTTGAATATCATGTGAGTTGCTATGCATGTTCGTCTTGTCTGAAGTAAGGGCGATTTACCATGAGTTGAATGGTTTGAGTATGCATATTGTTAGAGAAGAACATTGGGCCGCTAACTAAAGCCATGATTCATGGTGGAAGTTTCAGTTTGGACAACAAACCTCAATCTCTTATGAGAACATTATTTGTTGCTAAATGCTTATGCATTAAAGAGGAGTCCATTATCTGTTGTCTATGTTGTCCCGGTATGGATGTCTAAGTTGAGAATAACCAAAAGCGAGAAATCCAATGCGAGCTTTCTCCTTAGACTTTTGTACAGGCGGCATAGAGGTACCCCATTGTGACACTTGGTTAAAACATATATATTGCGATGATAATCCAGGTAATCCAAGCTAATTAGGACAAGGTGCGGGCACTATTGGTATACTATGCATGAGGCTTGCAACTTTTAGGATATAATTTACATGATACATATGCTTTATTACTACCGTTGACAAAACTGTTTCTTGTTTTCAAAATAAAAGCTCTAGCACAAATATAGCAATCAATGCTTCCCTCTGCGAAGGGCCTTTCTTCTACTTTTATTGTTGAGTCAGTTTACCCATTTCCTTCTATCTCAAGAAGCAAACACTTGTGTTAACTGTGCATTGATTCCTACATACTTGCATATTGCACTTATTATATTACTTTATGTTGACAACTATCCATGAGATATACATGTTACAAGTTGAAAGCAACTGCTGAAACTTAATCTTCCTTTGTGTTGCTTCAATGCTTTTACTATGAATCTATTGCTTTATGAGTTAACTCTTATGCAAGACTTATTGATGCTTGTCTTGAAAGTACTATTCATGAAAAGTCTTTGCTATATGGTTTAGTTGTTTACTCATTACATTTGACATTGCTTTGAATCGCTGCATTCATTACATGTGCTTACAATAGTGTTGATCAAGATTATGATAGCATGTCACTTAAGAAATTATCTTTGTTATCATTTACCTACTCGGGACGAGTAGGAACTAAGCTTGGGGATGCTTGATACGTCTCAAATTTATCTATAATTTCTTATGTTCCATGCTACTTTTATGATGATACTCACATGTTTTATACACATTATATGTCATTATTATGCATTTTCTGGCACTAACCTATTAACGAGATGCCGAAGAGCCGATTCTTTGTTTCATGCTGTTTTTGGTTTCAGAAATCCTAGTAAGGAAATATTCTCGGAATTGGACGAAATCAACGCCCAGGGTCCTATTTTTCCACGAAGCTTCCAGAAGACCGAGGGAGAAACGAAGTGGGGCCACGAGGTGGCCAGACACCAGGGCGGCGCGGCCCAGGCCCTGGTCGCGCCGGCATGTGGTGTGGGCCCCCCGTGGCGCCTCCTGACCTACCCTTTCGCCTACTTAAGCCTTCGTCGATAATAGCCCCAGTACCGAGAGCCACGATACGGTAAACCTTCCAGAGATGCCGCCGCCGCCAATCCCATCTCGGGGGATTCAGGAGATCGCCTCCGGCACCCTGCCGGAGAGGGGAATCATCTCCCGGAGGACTCTACACCGCCATGGTCGCCTCCGGATTGATGTGTGAGTAGTTCACCCCTGGACTATGGGTCCATAGCAGTAGCTAGATGGTCGTCTTCTCCTCATTGTGCTATCATTGTCTGATCTTGTGAGCTGCCTATCATGATCAAGATCATCTATCTGTAAAGCTACATGTGCGTTTGTTGGGATCCGATGAATAATGAATACTATGCTATGTTGATTATCAATCTATCTATGTGTTGTTTATGATTTTGCATGCTCTCCGTTGCTAGTAGAGGCTCTAGCCAAGTCATTGCTTGTAACTCCAAGAGGGAGTATTTATGCTCGATAGTGGGTTCATGCCTCCATTGAATCTGGGGGAGTGACAGCAACCTCTAAGGTTGTGGATGTGTTGTTGCCACTAGGGATAAAACATCAATTCTATATCTAAGGATGTATTTGTTGATTACATTACGCACCATACTTAATGAAATTATCTGTTGTTTGCAACTTAATACTTTTTTTTTGGAAGGTGAAACAGTGGGATAACCCACTGCAATTTTTATATTAATAGGAGTTTATCAAAGTACAAGGTAGAGGGAGATCCTCTATAAAGAAAAAACAAGAAAGAAGAAAAGAGTACAAAAAGATCTATGTCTGAGATTGTAGCCATTCCTTAAAAGAATCTTGCAACTTAATACTGGAGGGGGTTCGGATGATAACCTGAAGGTGGACTTTTTAGGCATAGATGCATGCTGGATAGCGGTCTATGTACTTTGTCGTAATGCCCAATTAAATCTCACACTACTCATCATAACATGTATGTGCATTGTTATGCTCTCTTTATTTGTCAATTTCCCAACTGTAATTTGTTTACCCAATATGCTATTTCTTATGGGAGAGACACCTCTAGTGAACTGTGGACCCCGATCCATTCTTTTACATCGAATACAATCTACTGCAATACTCGTTCTACTGATTTCTGCAAACATCATCTTCCACACTATACATCTAATCCTTTGTTACAAAGAAGCTGCTGAGATTGACAACCTCACTGTTACGTTGGGGCAAAGTAATTTGGTTGTGTTGTGCAGGTTCCACGTTGGCGCCGGAATCCCTGGTGTTGCGCCGCACTACACTCCGCCGCCATCAACCTTCAACGTGCTTCTTGGCTCCTACTGGTTCGATAACCTTGGTTTTCTTACTGAGGGAAAACTTGCTGTTGTACGCATCACACCTTCCTCTTGGGGTTCCCAACGGACGCGTGCTGTACGCGTATCATTGTTTGCTGATTGATTTGATGAACTTTGATTTGCAGCAGCTAGCCACTGCTCATGTTCCTAACAAAGACAGTGAGCGCGCCAGTGATGCAGACATTGGTAGAAAGGAGGCGGGATTTGGTCCTATTGTTCTAGAAAGCAATCATTTGAGGGGCCACCTAGGATCATCACATCTAGATCCTCCTGAGCTCAACATTAAGGAGGTAATTTTATAATAGTGTTTTAAACATGACATAATCTAATGTACTGAAAGAGATCAAACTGTCAACAGGAGTGGAGTGGTATAGATGGTAGAGATATAGATATAGATTTCAGATTTCCTAATTTTTTCTTCAAAATAGGGTCGCCCCGGCCTCTGCATCCAAATGATGCACCCAACCTTTTATTCCAATGTTTTAGACTCCATTTAAGGTTTAGAAACTCATGGGTTGCTCAAAGTGGTGACATGAATCAACCAACATATTTCCTTTTAATCTTCTGATTGATTTAATGCATGGCAAATCGCAGAAGCAAGTGACTGCTCATGTCCGTGCCAAGCAGCATTGTAGCACAGATGTCCAGAGTTCCAGTGATGCAAACATTTGTAGGAACAAAACAGAAGGATGTGGCACTGGGGAACCTAAGATTAGGCGTCTTCAAAAGGACTTGGATGTGGCCACTTGGCGGAACAAAGAAATGAACCGAGGATGGAATTCTACAATTCAAGATGGCCTACATGTTGTTGCTGATCTGCAGAAGCTAGTGGCTGGCAACTTGGTTACCGCTTTGGCTGATGCAGATGTCCATGAGATCAACTGGACGATCTTGGAACAGGTGAAAGCACGAGCAGAAACTCTGCACTCATCTTTGCAGGTAGATGATTTTCAAAGGGTGATGCAAGAGCCGCTATATGAATAGATTGTTGTTTCAGTTGATGATGTCCCTGGTTCTTTTGTTTACTTATGTGCTGGTAGTACTTAGGGGAACTAGCTTGTACAAGTAATTTTTTCCCAATAAAGTTGTACAAGTAAATGGCACATGCTTCGCATGTTTGACCAATTAAGTTAAAAAGCTTCACAAAATCCTGCTATCATGTAGGCGGGCTTGCATTCGCTTTCAACCGAAGTGACTGTTGACTGCAATCTGTAATATGTACCCCTCCGTTGCAGTTAATGGTATCCAAGCCCTTGGGCCCCCCTCCTTTGTTAAAAAAAGATTGAATTCTTATTGCATCGAAGTTGTTTCACTAAAAAAAAGAGCTCTCACGTGCAAGGCACGTGCAATTTACTAGTATATACTACTAGTAGAGATGGTACACCTAGACATTAGAGATTTGTTTGTTTTAAAGATATTTTTAATTGTGTACAAGATGGAAAATATAACTTTAGCAAATTCCTAGTATTTTTCATGGTCGATGTAAAAAAAGTATTTGTCATGGTTGATGTAAAAAAACAAGTTTTTTTCATGGTCGATGTAAAAAAAGAGAGAAAACATGTCTCATATGGTTAGCACAATTTTTTTACGGAGTAACTCTTTTTTACATAGCCCAATTTACTATTCGATTTTCCATTGAAATATTTTATGTGTATATAGCAAGCGAAGAAGTACACATGCATTTTTCGTTTTATTCTTTTTTGACATTTCAAAATGTATAGAAGATGAATTTCGAAATAAAGAGATCATATGTACCCAAGAACCAACAAGCATATCCCCTTGAACCCGAACCTACTCAGGGCCCTTTTGTTGTCGATTTTTTTTTGGCTTTTTGGATTTTGGAAGCCAAAAGAAAAGATCCTTTTGTTTTTGGCTTCCAAAATCCAAAAGCCAAAAAAGCACCTATTTAAGTGCTTTTTTTTGGCTTTTGCCAAAGCCAAAAAGGCAAAAAAAAGCCACAACAAAAGGGCCCTCAGCTTCAGACCTGGGATTTCGTAGGCTAAGGTTCCACAGTTTTCCACCAACCAGTAATAATTTCAACTCTGCCCCAAAATTCCCGCCGAAATCCCCCCCGCTTCCAAAATTCAAAGCGATGTGAAATAAGTACAGTGCCGATCTTATCCCCCCGGACCGCTCAATTCAGACCTATCACCGGCGGCGCCGAACCCCGCATCTCTCTCTCACGCTTCCACCTTGCATGACCCACCGGATCATGTCACACGCCGGCGCCGGCGCCGGCCCACTGTCCCACTCCCACACCAGCACTACTGCCTTCTCATCGGCCACCGTAGTGACCGAACGACGTTCCACTGTCTCCCTTGCTTTTTAGCAAGCCGGAGTAGCTTCCACCTCCCCCCACCCCCACCGACGACCACAGTACCATACGAGCTCCTCCGTAGCCGACTTCCACCGCCACCTTGTCAGCGACATTCACCATCGCCGGGTTCTCGTATCTTAATCCCCGACTCCTTCCGTCCACCGGACTGGAGAGATGGGCACACAAAGCGCCTCCATGGTCCACGGCAGGAAACCAAAGCGTACACGCGCCCACTCCCAAGAAGGTTGATATGGCCGCTTTCGTTATGCAGGTGATTTCGAAAAGTATTTTTTTGCTTACTTGAACCGCCATCTCATTAGCATTTTTTTTTGTAATGCATGCTAGATATTATTGCACTACAGAATGAATTAAAAGAGAAACGAAGACGGAAGATATGTAGCAGATATGCAAGCCGTGTGGGCACAAACATCTATAACGCTATTGCCTCTAGTGCAAACCTGAACAAAATGGGAGAAGAACCCTTTCCCCTCCCCAAAGATAAAGAACAATCTTATGATTCACAATTTGATCCTGCTGAGCCTCTTGGAGAGCTGACTCAGGAAGATGCCTTGCCTGACCATTCTCCTCAACCCCACCAGGTGATTTCTGTTTTTTTACTTTGAGATATCTGTTGCAACTTCCATGTGTTGTATACTTGTATCCTGAATCCCACCAAACATGTTCGCATGCCACCTCTAGGTCTCCTTAATGCATCATATATATGTTTCAGCATGCACGTCATCCTTTACTGTTCTTCATTCTATTCCATTTGCATATCATCATATATGGCACTTCTGTAGACTGAAATATCGTTTATGCAGCTTCAAGTAAGAATTTCGCAGGAACCACCAATGAGAGGAAGACCATTCAACAGCCTGAATCGGTGATAGAAAAGCTGCAACCAAAAAAGAAATCTGCTTCTGCTACTAGACAGTCTAAGCGATTCATGGCACATGTTGAAGAAAATAACGCAAATGCTAAGAGTACTGAAATAAAAAAACGTGGTGAACACCCCAAGCGGTTGAATCAGCCACCTGTTACCAATCCAGTCAACCAGCGCAGAACCAGTTTCCACAGCAACTTCTCAACCACAATTGGCAGCAGAACCAGTTTCCACAGCAACTTCTCAGCCACAATTGGCAGCAGAACCAGTTTCCACAGCAACTTCTCAGCCACAATTGGCAGCAGAACCAGTTTCCACAGCAACTTCTCAGCCACAATTGGCAGCAGAACCAGTTTCCACAACAACTTCTCAACCACAATTGGCAGCAGAACCAGTTTCCACGGCAACTTCTCAGCCACAATTGGGATCAGCAGTAGCTGTGGTAGGAAATACTGCCCAAGGACACACTGTACCAGTCCCAGCTGACACAGCCACAACTGGCCAAACACTGCTAGCACAACATCAACAAACTGTTGATGATCTCCTACTGACCCATATTAGTCCTGCCATAGACAACTCCCCTGAGGATGAGCCCCACACCGAAGAAGGTACATTTTCCAATGCTTATAGTTTCATTCTCCGTTATAAAGTTATACTTTATAGATAAATAAATATATATATATATATATATCTACCTTGATAGCTTGATGTAATGCTTAACTTTGTAGTTGCACCACGATCAAGAAAAACGAGGGGCCCAACAGTAGGGAAAATGTTCGTAGCTAAGCTTGCTGGGATGGAATCAAGATTTCGCCTTTCATCTATCGTAGGTGGCAGAAGGCCACTGGACCCAGAAGAATCTTGTAAATTAGCATCGGATGTAGGAATTTTCGTCAGGAATGAAATTCCTATCTTCCCAACATGGAAAGAGCATGTAGACACCTCTGTGCATTTTGAAAAATTAGTGCATAGGTTACACGTAAGTCATCTTTCTCTTGGTAATGTTACTCATACCACATTGGCACGTCCCGTTCCTTCTAGCTTGTTGTTGGCTTTATGTATATCGCACCAACGGTTTATATTGTTGTGAACAGTTAAGGTTCGAGTTCGATGATGACCAAGAGGAAGTAAAGCATGTTCTCAACAGTCTATTCTCAGACTGTCTGCGCCAGTATCGCAGCAGGCTAAAGAAGAAATACTTCACTGGAAAGATTACTAGGAGTGTTCCAACTAGATCTCCTCTTAAGCAAATGACTGACAAACAGTGGGGAGATCTTGTGAAGCACTGGTCTGATCCAAAGAATATGGTATGATTTGTAAGACTGAGACCAGATCACATCTTGGATTCTTATTTATAGCAGTGTCTCACTAGTCTCCTTTTTGCAGAATTTGGCTAAACAGAATCAGATAAACCGTGGTAAACTACTTTTACCTAGCCGTACGGGATCTCGTAACCTTATAGTGCACATTCGGCAAAAAGTAAGGACATGTTGTTTTATACTGCTATTTAGAAATATTTTACTAAAAGATCGTGCAGAGTATATACACCAGTGTGCAGCATATATTATGATCCTGCATTTCAACCGTGTTATTCGATTTATAAATGGTAGTACTAAAACGCAGATGTTACATAATGCAAGTAAAAGGGAACCAAACAAAGAGATGACTCTGCCAGAGATTTTTGAAGCATGCCAGAAGAACAAACTTGAAGTGATTGGAGAAGTCGCACAGAGTGTTCTTGTAAGTCTTCTCTAAGATTGAAATTTTGTGACGACTCACATCCCAACTTGTAGGAGTAGTAAAGTACATGTCAATATGATATTATAGATGTTTATTAAAATTCATGTGATGTGAATCAGACATGCCAAACTGTAGGAATAAAAGTAGGTCATACACATGATAAATCTACTATCAGCAAGTTTCTCTGTAGTAACTATCAACTTTACACATGTGTACGAACTGAATTTTTTGCAGGAAGATATGAAATTAGAGATGGCAAAACCCGGTAAAAACGGTCTGGAAAAAACCGATGAAGAATGTGTGAAGGCATTGCCAAAAACACTTTCTTACGGAATGCTGGACTGGTGAAGTGCAAGTCCATGTCCAATTCAAAGTATTTGCATGCTCAAGTTCTAGAGGAACAACTCCAAGTAGAACGAGCTGCATCAGCTGCGCTAAGACTAGAAGTCGACAATTTTAGAACGATAGCAGCACAGAAGGAGGCCCTACTGGAGCAGGTTAGGAATGCTAGTAAGTAGTAAGAAGAGTATCTGCTAGATAATTGGAGATGAACGGGGACAGTGACAGGTCAGTATCTTGGTCTTGTAAAATGGTTCCTTAGTCTGAGCATACTTCGTAGGTGCATTTATCTGCAATTGCTATGATCTTGGTGGTCGTTTCCTTGTTGTGATGTGGATTTTTTTTGAACCGGAACCCTGCTGATTGTTAATATTATAAGTGGATTACCTTGCCCTTTCCATCAGTTCTGACTTGTGGTTCCGTTGGCTTGTGGATGAAGCTTTGACATGGTATCAGAGCCCATAGTCTCAAGTTCGAGTCATCGCTTTCGCAAACCTTCTCTTCTCTTCTCCCGGTCTAGCCCTTTCTGTCAGTTTGGACTTTTTGTTGCGTTGGCTATGTTGAGATGTATAAAGTGGATTGCCTAGCCCTTTCCATCAGTTCGGAATTTTGGTCGCGTTGGCTAATGCATTAAAGCTTGACACTGATGATTTTCTGTGATCCATTGATTTCCAGCTTTCTACATAGAGCCCAGGTCTAGAAGCTTGTCAACTGGTCTGGTTCATTCATCGATGTATTGAGTGCAATGAACGGAACAGTGGCTTCTCCTTTGTGTTGTGCTACAACTCAACAGCTGTTCCTGCTTCTGTAGAGGCGAGTTGTGAACAGAGATACTTATGTATGCTACCAAATTTAGACTCCATATAATCAATAGCTTAACAACCGTCTAATTCAAAATCTCAACACTGTAGCATGTACCTCCTGCGTATCGAATACAATTATTTCACACACTGAAATATTTTGTACGTGTTTTGAATTGGAGAACATGGGAACCGACTTTGGTTCTGATTATGACTTGATGTGACCCTAGGCCCTGGATTCCTGAGCAGAACATATGTGTTAAAACAAAGAGATTACAAAGTGCTAATTCCCTTTTTTTGTAAGTCCTGGTGGCATTGACACTCCTTTCTTACTTGCTAATTTATTTTTTTGGTGTTTATATATAATAGAGAATTACCAGCTTATTGTCGAACCCGTTAGATTTTGGGCAATGATTGTTAAGTGGCTGCTTCCTAATTAAAGTTTATGATGTCATGTAGATCGATTTGTGAAAGATGCAGCAGGTCGTTCTTCAGATCATCTACATGGGATTCCCATCTACATGTATGTTCATGGTTTCATGGAGTACTTCAGCTCATAGGAGCCACATACGATCCTGCAATATTTGCATTTTTTGACCTTGCACGATATGCATTCAATGTATCGCCAAGGCGCATCCGTGAAACATCTTCGTCAGACTCGTTTTGGCGCGCGCAGTTCCCGAGCGGATCAAATGAATTTTGACCTTCTCTTAAAAAAGGGAACTTTGACCGTTGGATCAAGCGTTGGAGAACTGATGTGCCAACGGCCAATAATTGCTTGTGCATCATGGTGATGGCTTATCTGATTTCAAAAACTGAGATTTTTTTTAATATATAGTGGATAGGTGGACAGATATAGATATAGATGGACAGATACAGATATAGCTTCGACTGTAGCCACACTCAAACTCAAAATTAGTTGAGCTGCAAAACCACTAGCCAATTAACTCTGAAATATTTCAGAGGCATTTTTGAATTGCAGTTCGGAGGACATGGGAGTAACTGATTTTGTTTGTGATAATGGCTTGATATGACCACTGGGAATAAATGCCTGAGCAGAGCTACTTCGCATGGTCTATCATTTTTATATTAGACTAGTCATAGTGGTAAGTACAACCTCCGTCCCAAGGAATAAGGCCCACGCGTATTCCAAGACGAACTTTGACAATAAAAATTGAGCAACACAATCTTGATTATATTATACTCCGTATGTAATTAGTATCGTTGGATTCGTATTGAAAAGCACTTTCTAATGATGCTAATTTTCAACGTGATGATGACTTGATGTGACACTTGGCCGTACTAGTACGGTCTCATATTTTTGTATTACTTGGACTGCAGCCAAATTCGAAATCTCATTCCAGCGGCAAAACTTCCCGCCCGAAAAATACAAATATTTCACACGCTTCTAACTTCCCATTCTACCCTCGTAAAGATGACAACAATTTCCATATATAAGTCGGTTGGTGGGGGATTTACCCGTCATTTCTTTCGATCACCACCTCCCTAGCCCCGGAAACTAACCGAAAAAAAATTCATTTCCCTTAGTCTCTCTCTCCTCTGAGACCACACCCACCGGAACTTCCCAAGTCCCTCTCTCTCCCACCTCCACGACCACCGCACCGGAACATCCCCGCCGGACTTCCCTGGCCTACCCGAGGCCTCGCGATCCTCGTCATCCGGCTGCCTGCCGGAGCCGCTTCATCGACGCCGTCATCAACCGGACCAGATCATCCCCGCCAAACCTCCAAACCATATGCTCATCCAGCAGTATACCGCAGTCGCTTCAGCTGCGGTATCGTCCACCCACCGGAGCCGCTTCGCCGGATCCGTCGTCCACCGCATCGGATCTTGCTCACCGACACCGCTGTGCATGAACCGGATCTGCTTCACCGGCGCCGTGCATGATCTAAACTCTTCTACTGTCGCTTTTCTATTGCTTGCCTGCAAGTTCTTGTTTAATCTTGGGGGAACCTATTTGTGCTAACGACGCGCCGTTACATTTTTGAAGATGAGATGAGTAACCATGAAGTGTAAAGGCCGTCTCTCCAACCCCAAGTAGCACATTGATAACCCACAAGTATAGGGGATCGCAGCAGTCTTCGAGGGAAGTAAAACCCAAATTTATTGATTCGACACAAGGGGAGGTAAAGAATACTTATAAGCCTTAACAACTGAGTTGTCAATTCAGCTGCACCTGGAAAAGCACTAGTAACAGGGGTGATGTGAAAGCAGCAGTAATATGAGAGCAATAGTAACAAGAATAACAGCGGTAACAGTAACACAGAGGCAATGGCACCAGAAAATAGTTGATACTACTTCCAATGACATATAGAACGAGTATATGATGATGAGAGATGGACCGGGGTTCCCAGCGATCTACACTAGTGGTAACTCTCCAATAACAAGTGACAAGTGTTGGGTGAATAAATTACAGTTGGGCAATTGATAGGATTGATAAAGCATTAAGAAAGAACATCAATTCATTAATCATGTAGGCATGTTTTCCATATATAGTCGTACGTGCTCGCAATGAGAAACTTGCACAACATCTTTTGTCCTACCAGCCGGTGGTAGCCGGGCCTCAAGGGAATCTACTGGATATTAAGGTACTCCTTTTAATAGAGCACCGGAGCAAAGCATTAACACTCCGTGAAAACATGTGATCCTCACATCACCGTCATCCCCTCCGATTGTCCCGATTTCTGTCACTTCGGGGCCTTTGGTTCCGGACAGTGACATGTGCATACAACTTGTAGATACAATCTAAGCAATAATTATAGAGCTTAAATCTAAGATCATGCCACTCGGGCCCTAGTGACAAGCATTAAGCATAACAAGATTGCAGCAACAATAACTTCACAAACTTTATAGATAGACTAATCATAATGTATCATCCATCGGATCCCAACAAACACAACACCGATTACATCAGATGGATCTCAATCATGTAAGGCGGCTCATGAGATCATTGTATTGAAGTACATGGGATAGAGAGTACCAACTAGCTACTGCTAGAACCCGTAGTCCATGGGGGAACTACTCACGGAGCATGATGGAGGTGGTGGCGTCGATGGAGATGGCTTCCGGGGGCACTTCCCCGTCCCGGCAGGGTGCCGGGACAGAGACTTCTGTCCCCCGAATTGGAGTTTCGCGATGGCGGCGGCGCCCCTGGAGTCTTTCTGGAGTTTCGTCAATTGGTATCGAGTTTTTAGGTCGAAAGGACTTATATAGGCGAAGAGGCGCGCAGGAGGGGCGATAGGGTGGCCCCACACCAGGCCGGCGCGGCCAGGGTGTAGCCCGCGCGGCCCACATGTGTGGTGGCCCCCTGGCTCTCCTCCGACTCCCCTTCGGTGTTCTGGAGCCTCCCGGGAAAAATAAGATCTTTGGCGTTGATTTCGTCCAATTCCGAGAATATTGCCCGAACAGCCTTTCTGGAACCAAAAACAGCAGAAAACAGGAACTGGCACTGTGGCATCTTGTTAATAGGTTAGTTCCGGAAAATGCATAAAACATTGTAAAGTGCGAGCAAAACATGTAAGTATTGTCATAAAACAAGCATGGAACATCAGAAATTATGGATACGTTGGAGACTCAAGGCAATGATCTATAGTTACAAAGCATCAGAAATTATGGAACATCAGAAATTATGGATACGTTGGATACGTTGGAGACATGCTACTTACATAACCTTGATCATACTATTACAAAGCATATGAAATGAATAAAGTGACTCAAGGCAATGATCTATAGTTGCTAACAAATAGATAACATATAGCAAAACTTTTCATGAAGAGTACTTTCAAGACAAGCATCAAAAGTCTTGCACAAGAGTTAACTCATAAAGCAATAGATTCAAAGTAAAAGCATTGAAGCAACACAAAGGAAGATTTAAGTTTCAGCGGTTGCTTTCAACTTTCAACATGCATATCTCATGGATAATTGTCAACATAAAGTAATATGATGAATGCAAATAAGCAAGTATGTAAGAATCAATGCATAGTTGACACAAGTGTTTGCTTCTATGATGAAAGGAAGTAGGTAAACTGACTCAACATAAAGTAAAAGAAAGGCCCTTCGCAGAAGGAAGCATTGATTGCTATATTTGTGCTAGAGCTTTGGTTTTGAAAACATAAAGAGAGCATAAAAGAGTAAAATTTTGAGAGGTGCTTGTTGTTGTCAACGAATGGTAGTGGGCACTCTAACCCCCTCGCCAGACAAACCTTCAAAGAGCGGCTCCCATGAATTATTTTTATTTTTGGGTGGCACTCCTTCCAACCTTTCTTTCACAAACCATGGCTAACCGAATCCTCGGGTGCCTGCCAACAGTCTCATACCATGAAGGAGTGCCTTTTATCTTAGTTTTATTATGATGACACTCCTCCCCACCTTTACTTTCTCAAGCCATGGCTAACCAAATCCTTCGGGTGCCGTCCAACAATCACATACCATGGAGGAGTGTCTATTTTGGTTAATTAATTTGGGACTGGGAATCCCATTGCCAGCTCTTTTTGCAAAATTATTGGATAAGCGGATGAAGACACTAGTCCATTGGTGAAAGTTGCCCAACAAGATTGAAAGATAAACACCATATACTTCCTCATGAGCTATAAAACATTGACACAAATCAGAGGTGATAAATTTTGAATTGTTTAAAGGTAGCACTCAAGCAATTTACTTTGGAATGGCAGGAAATACCACATAGTAGGTAGGTATGGTGGACACACATGGCATAGGTTTTGGCTCAAGGTTTTGGATGCACGAGAAGCATTTCCTCTCAGTACAAGGCTTAGGCTAGCAAGGTTATTTGAAGCAAACACAAGTATGAACCGGTACAGCAAAACTTACATAAGAACATATTGCAAGCATTATAATACTCTACACTGTCTTCCTTGTTGCTCAAACACTTTTACCAGAAAATATCTAGACCTTAAGAGAGACCAGTCATGCAAACCAATTTCAACAAGCTCTACAGTAGTTCTCCACTAATAGGTTTAAACTACATGAAAAAAAAAACTTAATCATGATCTACTTGAGAGCTCAAAACAATTGCCAAGTGTCAAATTATCCAAGACATTATGAGGCATTTTCTGTTTCCAACCAAATAAAAATAAGTATTGTAGCTTCCAACTTTTATCATTGAACATTAAAAGTAAAACGAAGAACAAGTGTTCATATGAAAAAGCGGAGCGTGTCTCTCTCCAAAACAAGGATTGCGAGGATCCGATCTTATTCAAACAAAAACAAAAATAAAAGCACACAGACGCTCCAAGTAAAGCACATAAGATGTGACCGAATAAAAATATAGTTTCAATAGAAGAAACCTGATAAGTTGATGAAGAAGGGGATGCCTTGGGCATCCCCAAGCTTAGACGCTTGAGTCTTCTTGAAATATGCAGGGATGAACCAAGGGGGCATCCCCAAGCTTAGACTTTTCACTCTTCTTGATCATATATCATCCTCCTCTCTTGACCCTTGAAAACTTCCTTCACACCAAACTTCTCATAAACTTCATTAGAGGGGTTAGTACTCAAAAAAAAAACTTGAATCCACCTTGGTCCTGTAGTGACACATTGCAAGAACTCAATAAAACATTAGCTACAGCTCTCCACGTCTAGAAAACCTCGCTTAAAGTCCACAAAAGACAATGCAAAAAAACAGAGACAGAATCTGCCAAAACAGAACAGCCAGTAAAGACGAATTTTAAAGAGGTACTTCCGTTGCTCAAATCAGAAAACTCAAAACTAATGAAAGTTGCGTACATATCTGAGGAACACGCACGTAAATTGGCAGATTTTTCTGAGTGGCCTACAGAGAAAACATCCCAGATTCGTGACAGATAGAAATCTGTTTCTGCGCAGAAATCCAAATCTAGTATCAACCTTCGATTAGAGGCTTCACTTGGCACAACAATGCAATAAAATAAAGATAAGGAGATGTTGCTACAGTAGTAATAACTTCCAAGACACAACAAAACAGTAGCAAAATAAACACATGGGTTATCTCCCAAGAAGTTCTTTCTTTATAGCCATCAAGATGGGCTCAGCAATTTTGATGATGCACTCGCAAGAAATAAGAGTTGAAGCAAAAGAGAGCATCAAAAAGGCAAATTCAAAACACATTTAAGTC
The DNA here is from genome assembly GCF_019359855.2 of Lolium perenne. NCBI lineage: Eukaryota > Viridiplantae > Streptophyta > Magnoliopsida > Poales > Poaceae > Lolium > Lolium perenne. The sequence goes on along the minus strand of NC_067246.2, from coordinate 183,574,608 downwards.
TAACCCGCTTCCTATGCATAGGAATCTTATACACAAATAAATTCATGAAGAACAAAGTGACAAGCATAAGAAGATAAAACAAGAGTAACTTCAAAATTTTAAGCATATAGAGAGGTGTTTTAGTACCATGCAAATTTCTACAACCACATTTTCCTCTCTCATAATTATTTTCAGTAGCTTCATGAATAAACTCAACAATATAACTATCACATGCAGCATACTTTTCATGATCCACAAACATATAATTTTTATCAAGCTCAAAAATAGTGGGATTAATACTTTCAAACCCACTTTTATCAATAATATAACAAGATGATTGATCAATCTTAAAAGATATGGGACTCATAGATAAAGTCAAGATCTCTCCAATCCCATTTTCATTAGTAGTACAATTAATATTATCAAGTAACATAGGACCATCATCTAGAGATTTATCATAAACATTTGCTAAACAAAACTCTTTAGTACCATGCATTTCGACATCAGGCACAAACAAAGCATTATCATAAGATTTATCAAAGTAGCATGGATTATCATAGATAACAGTAGCATAATTATTCTCACAAGTTTTACTCATAGGGAATATTTCAAGAGAATCCACATTAACATAACATTCAACCTCTTTCGGTAAGCATGGAGGACAATCAAATAGTGTAAGAGATAAAGAGTTACTCTCATTAGAAGGTTGGCATGGGTAGCTAATCCATTCTTCCTCCTTTTGTTCGTCGCTCTCCTCTTCTTTTTCATCCAATGAGCTTTCAGGTTCATCAATTTCGTCCTCTTTTTCATCCAATGAGCTTTCAGGTTCATCAATTTCTTCTTCCACAGGTTCCTGCAAATTGTGAGTGCATTCTTGTGCATTAATGAGTCTCTCTTTATAGTCAATGATATAAGGATTATCACTGTAACTTTCATTGCAAAAATTAAGGATAGAAGAGACATAATCTTTAAGGTCCTTACAAACAACACAAGTTTCATAATTTTTAACCATGAAGGATTCGATCTCTGAAGCTCCCATAAATATGACAAATTGTTCTACTTCTTCAAACCCAAGATGAATATAGTTATTCCAATTATAGTTCTTAATTAAAACTTCTTCACTAAAGCCACATTGAAATTTAAGATGTTTAGTATCCTTTTTAGAGCAACAATTTATATCATGGCGTTTAAGCAAGATTTTAGCAATTGTATTCAATTTTTCTATCACAGCACTCATTACTTTACCCGTTCTTGATTCTCTATAATTATTATAATATTCTATAAGCTCCAAGTAGGTTGTTGGTTCTCCCATAACAGCAGTTTTTAATTTTTTTGTTTTTCAAATTTTTATGGATTTTTGGGTATATGAGAAAAGTAAAACAAAACAAAAAGAAACTAAGCAAAGTAATACTAGACAGAAATAAACTAAGCACAAATAAACTAAACAAAAGTAAACTAAGCAAAACAAAATAAAAGAAAATAAAAACAGAGAGAGAGGTAGAATGTACTCCCCAGGTGAACTTATGAGTAGAGCTATGCCTCCCCGGTAACGGCGCCAGAAAACAGTCTTGATAACCCACAAGTATAGGGGATCGCAGCAGTCTTCGAGGGAAGTAAAACCCAAATTTATTGATTCGACACAAGGGGAGGTAAAGAATACTTATAAGCCTTAACAACTGAGTTGTCAATTCAGCTGCACCTGGAAAAGCACTAGTAACAGGGGTGATGTGAAAGCAGCAGTAATATGAGAGCAATAGTAATAGTAACACATCAGCGGTAACAGTAACACAGAGGCAATGGCACCAGAAAATAGTTGATACTACTTCCAATGACATATAGAACTAGTATATGATGATGAGAGATGGACCAGGGTTCCCAGCGATCTACACTAGTGGTAACTCTCCAATAACAAGTGACAAGTGTTGGGTGAACAAATTACAGTTGGGCAATTGATAGGATTGATAAAGCATTAAGAAAGAACATCAATTCATTAATCATGTAGGCATGTTTTCCATATATAGTCGTACGTGCTCGCAATGAGAAACTTGCACAACATCTTTTGTCCTACCAGCCGGTGGCAGCCGAGCCTCAAGGGAATCTACTGGATATTAAGGTACTCCTTTTAATAGAGCACCGGAGCAAAGCATTAACACTCCGTGAAAACATGTGATCCTCACATCACCGCCATCCCCTCCGGTTGTCCCGATTTCTGTCACTTCGGGGCCTTTGGTTCCGGACAGTGACATGTGCATACAACTTGTAGATACAATCTAAGCAATAATTATAGAGCTTAAATCTAAGATCATGCCACTCGGGCCCTAGTGACAAGCATTAAGCATAACAAGATTGCAGCAACAATAACTTCACAAACTTTATAGATAGACTAATCATAATGTATCATCCATCGGATCCCAACAAACACAACACCGATTACATCAGATGGATCTCAATCATGTAAGGCAGCTCATGAGATCATTGTATTGAAGTACATGGGATAGAGAGTACCAACTAGCTACTGCTAGAACCCGTAGTCCATGGGGGAACTACTCACGGAGCATGATGGAGGTGGTGGCGTCGATGGAGATGGCTTCCGGTGGCACTTCCCCGTCCTGGCAGGGTGCCGGGACAGAGACTTCTGTCCCCCGAATTGGAGTTTCGCGATGGCGGCGGCGCCCCTGGAGTCTTTCTGGAGTTTCGTCAATTGGTATCGAGTTTTTAGGTCGAAAGGACTTATATAGGCGAAGAGGCGCGCAGGAGGGGCGATAGGGTGGCCCCACACCAGGCCGGCGCGGCCAGGGTGTAGCCCGCGCGGCCCACATGTGTGGTGGCCCCCTGGCTCTCCTCCGACTCCCCTTCGGTGTTTTGGAGCCTCCCGGGAAAAATAAGATCTTTGGCGTTGATTTCGTCCAATTCCGAGAATATTGCCCGAACAGCCTTTCTGGAACCAAAAACAGCAGAAAACAGGAACTGGCACTGTGGCATCTTGTTAATAGGTTAGTTCCGGAAAATGCATAAAACATTGTAAAGTGCGAGCAAAACATGTAAGTATTGTCATAAAACAAGCATGGAACATCAGAAATTATGGATACGTTGGAGACGTATCAGCATCCCCAAGCTTAGTTCCTACTCGTCCTCGAGTAGGTAAACGATAAAAAGAATAATTTCTGTAGTGACATGCTACTTACATAACCTTGATCATACTATTACAAAGCATATGAAATGAATGAAGTGACTGAAGGCAATGATCTATAGTTGCTAACAAATAGATAACATATAGCAAAACTTTTCATGAAGAGTACTTTCAAGACAAGCATCAAAAGTCTTGCACAAGAGTTAACTCGTAAAGCAATAGATTCAAAGTAAAAGCATTGAAGCAACACAAAGGAAGATTTAAGTTTCAGCGGTTGCTTTCAACTTTCAACATGCATATCTCATGGATAATTGTCAACATAAAGTAATATGATGAATGCAAATAAGCAAGTATGTAAGAATCAATGCACAGTTGACACAAGTGTTTGCTTCTAAGATGAAAGGAAGTAGGTAAACTGACTCAACATAAAGTAAAAGAAAGGCCCTTCGCAGAGGGAAGCATTGATTGCTATATTTGTGCTAGAGCTTTGGTTTTGAAAACATAAAGAGAGCATAAAAGAGTAAAATTTTGAGAGGTGCTTGTTGTTGTCAACGAATGGTAGTGGGCACTCTAACCCCCTCGCCAGACAAACCTTCAGAGAGCGGCTCCCATGAATTATTTTTATTTTTGGGTGGCACTCCTTCCAACCTTTCTTTCACAAACCATGGCTAACCGAATCCTCGGGTGCCTGCCAACAGTCTCATACCATGAAGGAGTGCCTTTTTATCTTAGTTTTATTATGATGACACTCCTCCCCACCTTTACTTTCTCAAGCCATGGCTAACCGAATCCTTCGGGTGCCGTCCAACAATCACATACCATGGAGGAGTGTCTATTTTGGTTAATTAATTTGGGACTGGGAATCCCATTGCCAGCACTTTTTGCAAAATTATTGGATAAGCGGATGAAGACACTAGTCCATTGGTGAAAGTTGCCCATCAAGATTGAAAGATAAACACCACATACTTCCTCATGAGCTATAAAACATTGACACAAATCAGAGGTGATAAATTTTGAATTGTTTAAAGGTAGCTGCTGACGTGGGAGTTGACGTGGGATCAACGTCGCCAGAAAGTAGCTTCCTTGTGACGGTAAAGCACTCGTCCGTTGGGAACCCCAAGAGGAAGGTATGATGTGTACAGCAGCAAGTTTTCCCTCAGTAAGAAACCAAGGTTTATCGAACCAGTAGGAGTCAAGAAGCACGTTGAAGGTTGTTGGTGACGGAGTGTAGTGCGGCGCAACACCAAGGATTCCGGCGCCAACGTGGAACCTGCACAACACAACCAAAGTACTTTATCCCAACGAAACAGTGAGGTTGTCAATCTCACCGGCTTGCTGTAGCAAAGGATTAGATGTATAGTGTGGATGATGATTGTTTGCAGAGAACAGTAAAACAAGTATTGCAGTAGATTGTATTCGATTAAAAGAATGGACCGGGGTCCACAGTTCACTAGAGGTGTCTCTCCCATAAGATAAATAGCATGTTGGGTGAACAAATTACAGTTGGGCAATTGACAAATAAAGAGAGCATGACAATGCACATACATGATATGATGAATATTGTGAGATTCAATTGGGCATTACGACAAAGTACATAGACCGCTATCCAGCATGCATCTATGCCTAAAAAGTCCACCTTCAGGTTATCATCCGAACCCCTTCCAGTATTAAGTTGCAAACAACAGACAATTGCATTAAGTATGGTGCGTAATGTAATCAATAACTACATCCTCGGACATAGCATCAATGTTTTATCCCTAGTGGCAACAGCACATCCACAACCTTAGAACTTTCTGTCACTGTCCCAGATTTAATGGAGGCATGAACCCACTATCGAGCATAAATACTCCCTCTTGGAGTTAAGAGCAAAAACTTGGCCAGAGCCTCTACTAATAACGGAGAGCATGCAAGATCATAAACAACACATAGGTAATAGATTGATAATCAACATAACATAGTATTCTCTATCCATCGGATCCCAACAAACACAACATATAGCATTACAGATAGATGATCTTGATCATGTTAGGCAGCTCACAAGACCCGACAATGAAGCACATAAGGAGAAGACGACCATCTAGCTACTGATATGGACCCATAGTCCAGGGGTGAACTACTCACTCATCAATCCGGAGGCGACCATGGCGGTGTAGAGTCCTCCGGGAGATGATTCCCCTCTCCGGCAGGGTGCCGGAGGCGATCTCCTGAATCCCCCGAGATGGGATTGGCGGCGGCGGCGTCTCTGGAAGGTTTTCCGTATCGTGGCTCTCGGTACTGGGGGTTTTGCGACGAAGGCTTTAAGTAGGCGGAAGGGCAGAGTCGGAGGAGTCACGGGGGCCCCACACGCTAGGGCCGCGCAGGCCCCCTGTAGGCCGCGCCGCCCTAGTGTGGCGGCACCCCGTGGCCCCACTTCATCTCCCCCTAGGTCTTCTGGAAGCTTCATGTGAAAATAGGCCCCTGGGCGTTGATTTCGTCCAATTCCGAGAATATTTCCTTACTAGGATTTCTGAAACCAAAAACAGCAAAAAACAGCAACTGGCTCTTCGGCATCTCGTTAATAGGTTAGTGCCGGAAAATGCATAATAATGACATATAATGTGTATAAAACATGTGAGTATCATCATAAAAGTAGCATGGAACATAAGAAATTATAGATACGTTTGAGACGTATCAAGCATCCCCAAGCTTAGTTCCTACTCGTCCCGAGTAGGTAAACGATAACAAAGATAATTTCTTAGTGACAATGCTACCAACATAATCTTGATCAATACTATTGTAAGCACATGTAATGAATGCAGCGATTTGAAACAATGGTAAATGACATGAGTAAACAATTGAATCATAAAGCAAAGACTTTTCATGAATAGTACTTCAAGACAAGCATCAATAAGTCTTGCATAAGAGTTAACTCATAAAGCAATAATTCAAAGTAAAGGTATTGAAGCAACACAAAGGAAGATGAAGTTTTAGCGGTTGCTTTCAACTTGTAACATGTATATCTCATGGATAGTTGTCAATGCAAAGTAATATAACAAATGCAATATGCAAGTATGTAGGAATCAATGCACAGTTCACACAAGTGTTTGCTTCTTGAGGTGGAGAGAAATAGGTGAACTGACTCAACATAAAAGTAAAAGAAAGGCCCTTCGCAGAGGGAAGCATTGATTGCTATATTTGTGCTAGAGCTTTGGTTTTGAAAACAAGAAACAATTTTGTCAACGGTAGTAATAAAGCATATGAGTTATGTAAATTATATCCTACAAGTTGCAAGCCTCATGCATAGTATACTAATAGTGCCCGCACCTTGTCCTAATTAGCTTGGATTACCGGGATTATCATCGCAATACACATGTTTTAACCAAGTGTCACAAAGGGGTACCTCTATGCCGCCTGTACAATGATCTAAGGAGAAAGTTCGCATTGGATTTCTCGCTTTTGATTATTCTCAACTTAGACATCCATACCGGGACAACATAGACAACAGATAATGGACTCCTCTTTAATGCATAAGCATGTAGCAACAATTAATGTTCTCATATGAGATTGAGGATATATGTCCAAAACTGAAACTTCCACCATGATTCATGGCTTTAGTTAGCGGCCCAATGTTCTTCTCTAACATTATGCATGCTCTAACCATTAAATGAGTGGTAAATCTCCCTTACTTCAGACAAGACGGACATGCATAGCAACTCACATGATATTCAACAAAGAGTAGTTGATGGTGTCCCCAGAAACATGGCTATCGCACAACAAGCAACTTAATAAGAGATAAAGTGCATAAGTACATATTCAATACCACAATAGTTTTTAAGCTATTTGTCCCATGAGCTATATATTGCAGAGATAAAGAATGGAAATTTTAAAGGTAGCACTCAAGCAATTTACTTTGGAATGGCGGAGAAATACCATGTAGTAGGTAGGTATGGTGGACACAAATGGCATAGTGGTTGGCTCAAGGATTTTGGATGCATGAGAAGTATTCGCTCTCGATATAAGGCTTAGGCTAGTAAAGTTATTTGAAACAAACACAAGGATGAAGCGGTGCAGCAAAAATCACATAAAAGACATATTGTAAACATTATAAGACTCTATACCGTCTTCCTTGTTGTTCAAACTCAATACTAGAAATTATCTAGACCTTAGAGAGACCAAACATGCAAATCAGATTTTAGCATGCTCTATGTATTTCTTCATTAATAAGTGCAAAGTATATGATGCAAGAGCTTAAATATGAGCACAACAATTGCCAAGTATCACATTATTCAAGATATTATACCAATTACCACATATATCATTTTCCAATTCCAACCATATAACAATTTAACGAAGAAGAAACTTTCGCCATGAATACTATGAATAAAGCCTAAGGACATATTTGTCCATATGCAACAGCGGAGCGTGTCTCTCTCCCACACATTGAATGCTAGGATCCATTTTATTCAAACAAAACAAAAACAAAAACAAACCGACGCTCCAAGCAAAGCACATAAGATGTGATGGAATAAAAATATAGTTTCACTAGAGGAACCTGATAATGTTGTCGATGAAGAAGGGGATGCCTTGGGCATCCCCAAGCTTAGACGCTTGAGTCTTCTTGATATATGCAGGGGTGAACCACCGGGGCATCCCCAAGCTTAGAGCTTTCACTCTCCTTGATCATAGTGTATATCATCCTCCTCTCTTGATCCTTGAAAACTTCCTCCACACCAAACTCAAAACAAACTCATTAGAGGGTTAGTGCATAATCAAAATTCACATATTCAGAGGTGACACAATCATTCTTTATACTTCTGGACATTGCACAAAGCTACTGAAAGTCAATGGAATCGAAAAATCCATCAAGCATGACAAAACAGGCAATGCGAAATAAAAGGCAGAATCTGTCAAAACAGAACAGTTCGTAAAGACGTATTTTTAACAGGCACCAGACTTGCTCAGATGAGAAAACTTAAAACTAATGAAAGTTGCGTACATATCTGCGGATCATTCACTTAAATTGGCATAATTTTCTGAGTTACCTACAGATAATGAAACCCAGATTCGTGACAGCAAAGAAAACTGTTTCTGCGCAGTAATCCAAATCTAGTATCATCCTTCTATTAGAGACTTTACTTGGCACAACAATGCAATAAAACTAAGATAAGGAGAGGTTGCTACAGTAGTAAACAACTTCCAAGACTCAAATATAAAACAAAAAAAATACTGTAGTAAAAACATGGGTTGTCTCCCATAAGCGCTTTTCTTTAACGCCTTTCAGCTAGGCGCAGAAAGTGTGTATCAAGTATTATCAAGAGATGGTGTATCAACCTTACCTTGGGCTTTGCCCTTACCTTTCTTGTTCTTTTTCTTACCCTTTGCTTTAGGGAATATATGTCTTCCCCCTGGTGTAGAGGTGAATTTCATGGTGCCTTCTCCCATATCTATGACTGCTCCCAATAGTTTCAGCAGGGATCTTCCAAGTGTGATTTGTCTTGTTCCTACACATTCAATAACAAGATAATCAATGGATATTGTTCTTCCAAGAATGGTTGTATACACACCTGCAGCTATTCCCTTAGGGTTTATAACAGAGTTATCAATAAGAGTTATTCCTTCTCCCCCTTCGACGAGATCCCAAAGTTTCAAAGATTCATGAATACTCTTAGGCATTAGGCAAAATTCAGACATAATATCACAATTGGCATGAAGAGTTTGGTCACCGATAACAATTTTAATAGTAGGATCCCATAATGAAGGTTCAGAGTTCACTAAAACTTGATCAAGACGGTTACGAACATATCTATAATTTTCATTCAAGCAAGATGCACTTGTCTCAAGAGTATTTAATCTATTATAAATGCTAATAAGGGCTGAATCAAAGTTATTAGCTGAATCATGTGATGCAACCAACTTCTTTATGGCATTAAAAGCTTGATTCCCATTGCAATGAAGGAAATCTCCTCCCACTAAAGCATCCAAAGCATATCTATAGCGAATCATAAGCCCAAAATAAAAGTTACTAAGGAGTAAACTTAGAGTCATTTGTGGTTCAGTTTTGCGATAAGAAGTAAAAATTCTGGACCAAGCATCTTTAAAACTCTCCTCATCCCCTTGTTTAAAAGTGAAGACTAATTCTTCAGGTGAAGAAGTAACAAGTGCAGAACTAGACATGGTAACAAAAATAAAATGCAAGTAACTAATTTTTTTTTGGTGTTTTTGATATAGCAAACAAGATAGTAAATAAAGTAAAACTAGCAACTAATTTTTTTGTGTTTTGTTTTAGTGCAGCAAACAAAGTAGTAAATAAAATAAAGCAAGACAAAAACAAAGTAAAGAGATTGTGATGTGGAGACTCCCCTTGCAGCATGTCTTGATCTCCCCGGCAACGGCGCCAGAAAAAGAGCTGCTGACGTGGGAGTTGATGTGGGATCAACGTCGCCAGAAAGTAGCTTCCTTGTGACGGTAAAGCACTCGTCCGTTGGGAACCCCAAGAGGAAGGTATGATGTGTACAGCAGCAAGTTTTCCCTCAGTAAGAAGCCAAGGTTTATCGAACCAGTAGGAGTCAAGAAGCATGTTGAAGGTTGTTGGTGACGGAGTGTAGTGCGGCGCAACACCAGGGATTCCGGCGCCAACGTGGAACCTGCACAACACAACCAAAGTACTTTGTCCCAACGAAACAGTGAGGTTGTCAATCTCACCGGCTTGCTGTAGCAAAGGATTAGATGTATAGTGTGGATGATGATTGTTTGCAGAGAACAGTAAAACAAGTATTGCAGTAGATTGTATTCGATTAAAAGAATGTACCGGGGTCCACAGTTCACTAGAGGTGTCTCTCCCATAAGATAAATAGCATGTTGGGTGAACAAATTACAGTTGGGCAATTGACAAATAAAGAGAGCATGACAATGCACATACATGATATGATGAATATTGTGAGATTCAATTGGGCATTACGACAAAGTACATAGACCGCTATCCAGCATGCATCTATGCCTAAAAAGTCCACCTTCAGGTTATCATCCGAACCCCTTCCAGTATTAAGTTGCAAACAACAGACAATTGCATTAAGTATGGTGCGTAATGTAATCAATAACTACATCCTCGGACATAGCATCAATGTTTTATCCCTAGTGGCAACAGCACATCCACAACCTTAGAACTTTTCATCGTCCTGTCCCAGATTTAATGGACGCATGAACCCACTATCGAGCATAAATACTCCCTCTTGGAGTTAAGAGCAAAAACTTGGCCAGAGCCTCTACTAATAACGGAGAGCATGCAAGATCATAAACAACACATAGGTAATAGATTGATAATCAACATAACATAGTATTCTCTATCCATCGGATCCCAACAAACACAACATATAGCATTACAGATAGATGATCTTGATCATGTTAGGCAGCTCACAAGACCCGACAATGAAGCACATAAGGAGAAGACGACCATCTAGCTACTGATATGGACCCATAGTCCAGGGGTGAACTACTCACTCATCAATCCGGAGGCGACCATGGCGGTGTAGAGTCCTCCGGGAGATGATTCCCCTCTCCGGCAGGGTGCCGGAGGCGATCTCCTGAATCCCCCGAGATGGGATTGGCGGCGGCGGCGTCTCTGGAAGGTTTTCCGTATCGTGGCTCTCGGTACTGGGGGTTTCGCGACGAAGGCTTTAAGTAGGCGGAAGGGCAGAGTCGGAGGATTCACGGGGGCCCCACACGCTAGGGCCGCGTGGGCCCCCTGTAGGCCGCGCCGCCCTAGTGTGTCGGCGCCCCGTGGCCCCACTTCGTCTCCCCTAGGTCTTCTGGAAGCTTCGTGTGAAAATAGGCCCCTGGGCGTTGATTTCGTCCAATTCCGAGAATATTTCCTTACTAGGATTTATGAAACCAAAAACAGCAGAAAACAGCAACTGGCTCTTCGGCATCTCGTTAATAGGTTAGTGCCGGAAAATGCATAATAATGACATATAATGTGTATAAAACATGTGAGTATCATCATAAAAGTAGCATGGAACATAAGAAATTATAGATACGTTTGAGACGTATCAGTAGCACTCAAGCAATTTACTTTGGAATGGCAGGAAATACCACATAGTAGGTAGGTATGGTGGACACACATGGCATAGGTTTTGGCTCAAGGTTTTGGATGCACGAGAAGCATTTCCTCTCAGTACAAGGCTTAGGCTAGCAAGGTTATTTGAAGCAAACACAAGTATGAACCGGTACAGCAAAACTTACATAAGAACATATTGCAAGCATTATAATACGCTGCACTGTCTTCCTTGTTGCTCAAACACTTTTACCAGAAAATATCTAGACCTTAAGAGAGACCAGTCATGCAAACCAATTTCAACAAGCTCTACAGTAGTTCTCCACTAATAGGTTTAAACTACATGAAAAAAAAACTTAATCATGATCTACTTGAGATCTCAAAACAATTGCCAAGTGTCAAATTATCCAAGACATTATGAGGCATTTTCTGTTTCCAACCAAATAAAAATAAGTATTGTAGCTTCCAACTTTTATCATTGAACATTAAAAGTAAAACGAAGAACAAGTGTTCATATGAAAAAGCGGAGCGTGTCTCTCTCCCAAACAAGGATTGCTAGGATCCGATCTTATTCAAACAAAAACAAAAATAAAGCCACACAGATGCTCCAAGTAAAGCACATAAGATGTGACCGAATAAAAATATAGTTTCAATAGAAGAAACATGATAAGTTGATGAAGAAGGGGATGCCTTGGGCATCCCCAAGCTTAGACGCTTGAGTCTTCTTGAAATATGCAGGGATGAACCAAGGGGGCATCCCCAAGCTTAGACTTTTCACTCTTCTTGATCATATATCATCCTCCTCTCTTGACCCTTGAAAACTTCCTTCACACCAAACTTCTCATAAACTTCATTAGAGGGGTTAGTACTCAAAAAAAAAAACTTGAATCCACCTTGGTCCTGTAGTGACACATTGCAAGAACTCAATAAAACATTAGCTACAGCTCTCCACGTCTAGAAAACCTCGCTTAAAGTCCACAAGAGACAATGCAAAAAAACAGAGACAGAATCTGCCAAAACAGAACAGCCAGTAAAGACGAATTTTAAAGAGGTACTTCCGTTGCTCAAATCAGAAAACTCAAAACTAATTAAAGTTGCGTACATATCTTAGGAACACGCACGTAAATTGGCAGATTTTTCTGAGTTGCCTACAGAGAAAACAGCCCAGATTCGTGACAGATAGAAATCTGTTTCTGCGCAGAAATCCAAATCTAGTATCAACCTTCGATTAGAGGCTTCACTTGGCACAACAATGCAATAAAATAAAGATAAGGAGAGGTTGCTACAGTAGTAATAACTTCCAAGACACAACAAAACAGTAGCAAAATAAACACATGGGTTATCTCCCAAGAAGTTCTTTCTTTATAGCCATTAAGATGGGCTCAGCAATTTTGATGATGCACTCGCAAGAAAATAAGAGTTGAAGCAAAAGAGAGCATCAAAAATGCAAATTAAAAACACATTTAAGTCTAACCCGCTTCCTATGCATAGGAATCTTATACACAAATAAATTCATGAAGAACAAAGTGACAAGCATAAGAAGATAAAACAAGAGTAACTTCAAAATTTTAAGCATATAGAGAGGTGTTTTAGTACCATGCAAATTTCTACAACCATATTTTCCTCTCTCATAATTATTTTCAGTAGCTTCATGAATAAACTCAACAATATAACTATCACATGCAGCATACTTTTCATGATCCACAAACATATAATTTTTATCAAGCTCAAAAATAGTGGGATTAAAACTTTCAAACCCACTTTTATCAATAATACAACAAGATGATTGATCAATCTTAAAAGATATGGGACTCATAGATAAAGTCAAGATCTCTCCAATCCCATTTTCATTAGTAGTACAATTAATATTATCAAGTAACATAGGACCATCATCTAGAGATTTATCATAAACATTTGCTAAACAAAACTCTTTAGTACCATGCATTTCGACATCAGGCACAAACAAAGCATTATCATAAGATTTATCAAAGTAGCATGGATTATCATAGATAACAGTAGCGTAATTATTCTCACAAGTTTTACTCATAGGGAATATTTCAAGAGAATCCACATTAACATAACATTCAACCTCTTTCGGTAAGCATGGAGGACAATCAAATAGTGTAAGAGATAAAGAGTTACTCTCATTAGAAGGTTGGCATGGGTAGCTAATCCATTCTTCCTCCTTTTGTTCGTCGCTCTCCTCTTCTTTTTCATCCAATGAGCTTTCAGGTTCATCAATTTCCTCCTCTTTTTCATCCAATGAGCTTTCAGGTTCATCAATTTCTTCTTCCACAGGTTCCTGCAAATTGTGAGTGCATTCTTGTGCATTAATGAGTTTCTCTTTATAGTCAATGATATAAGGATTATCACTGTAACTTTCATTGCAAAAATTAAGGATAGAAGAGACATAATCTTTAAGGTCCTTACAAACAACACAAGTTTCATAATTTTTAACCATGAAGGATTCGATCTCTGAAGCTCCCATAAATATGACAAATTGTTCTACTTCTTCAAACCCAAGATGAATATAGTTATTCCAATTATAGTTCTTAATTAAAACTTCTTCACTAAAGCCACATTGAAATTTAAGATGTTTAGTATCCTTTTTAGAGCAACAATTTATATCATGGCGTTTAAGCAAGATTTTAGCAATTGTATTCAATTTTTCTATCACAGCACTCATTACTTTACCCGTTCTTGATTCTCTATAATTATTATAATATTCTATAAGCTCCAAGTAGGTTGTTGGTTCTCCCATAACAGCAGTTTTTAATTTTTTTGTTTTTCAAATTTTTATGGATTTTTTGGTATATGAGAAAAGTAAAACAAAACAAAAAGAAACTAAGCAAAGTAATACTAGACAGAAATAAACTAAGCACAAATAAACTAAACAAAAGTAAACTAAGCAAAACAAAATAAAAGAAAATAAAAATAGAGAGAGAGGTAGAATGTACTCCCCAGGTGAACTTATGAGTAGAGCTATGCCTCCCCGGCAACGGCGCCAGAAAACAGTCTTGATAAACCACAAGTATAGGGGATCGCAGCAGTCTTCGAGGGAAGTAAAACCCAAATTTATTGATTCGACACAAGGGGAGGTAAAGAATACTTATAAGCCTTAACAACTGAGTTGTCAATTCAGCTGCACCTGGAAAAGCACTAGTAACAGGGGTGATGTGAAAGCAGCAGTAATATGAGAGCAATAGTAATAGTAACACATCAGCGGTAACAGTAACACAGAGGCAATGGCACCAGAAAATAGTTGATACTACTTCCAATGACATATAGAACGAGTATATGATGATGAGAGATGGACCGGGGTTCCCAGCGATCTACACTAGTGGTAACTCTCCAATAACAAGTGACAAGTGTTGGGTGAACAAATTATAGTTGGGCAATTGATAGGATTGATAAAGCATTAAGAAAGAACATCAATTCATTAATCATGTAGGCATGTTTTCCATATATAGTCGTACGTGCTCGCAATGAGAAACTTGCACAACATCTTTTGTCCTACCAGCCGGTGGCAGCCGAGCCTCAAGGGAATCTACTGGATATTAAGGTACTCCTTTTAATAGAGCACCGGAGCAAAGCATTAACACTCCGTGAAAACATGTGATCCTCACATCACCACCATCCCCTCCGGTTGTCCCGATTTCTGTCACTTCAGGGCCTTTGGTTCCGGACAGTGACATGTGCATACAACTTGTAGATACAATCTAAGCAATAATTATAGAGCTTAAATCTAAGATCATGCCACTCGGGCCCTAGTGACAAGCATTAAGCATAACAAGATTGCAGCAACAATAACTTCACAAACTTTATAGATAGACTAATCATAATGTATCATCCATCGGATCCCAACAAACACAACACCGATTACATCAGATGGATCTCAATCATGTAAGGCAGCTCATGAGATCATTGTACTGAAGTACATGGGATAGAGAGTACCAACTAGCTACTGCTAGAACCCGTAGTCCATGGGGGAACTACTCACGGAGCATGATGGAGGCGGTGGCGTCGATGGAGATGGCTTCCGGGGGCACTTCCCCGTCCCGGCAGGGTGCCGGAACAGAGACTTCTGTCCCCCGAATTGGAGTTTCGTGATGGCGGCGGCGCTCCTGGAGTCTTTCTGGAGTTTCGTCAATTGGTATCGAGTTTTTAGGTCGAAAGGACTTATATAGGCGAAGAGGCGGCGCAGGAGGGGCGACAGGGTGGCCCCACACCAGGCCGGCGCGGCCAGGGTGTAGCCCGCGCGGCCCACATGTGTGGTGGCCCCCTGGCTCTCCTCCGACTCCCCTTCGGGTTTCTGGAGCCTCCCGGGAAAAATAAGATCTTTGGCGTTGATTTCGTCCAATTCCGAGAATATTACCCGAACAGCCTTTCTGGAACCAAAAACAGCAGAAAACAGGAACTGGCACTGTGGCATCTTGTTAATAGGTTAGTTCCGGAAAATGCATAAAAACATTGTAAAGTGCGAGCAAAACATGTAAGTATTGTCATAAAACAAGCATGGAACATCAGAAATTATGGATACGTTGGAGACGTATCACACATGTAGCGTACTTCATCACCGGATCTATCAACCCCAGGAAGATCTGCTGTGACTCCCACAGAGTGCTTCTCCTAATGTAAGTCCCTTGTTTTAGAGCCATGTTCTGGGTTCAGATGCTTGTTTGTCTGAAGCTCTTTTAGTTCATTCCTAGCTATGACCGTAACACCTTGCTATTTTCTAGTTAATTGCTAAATTTAAGCGATTGAACATTTTGGTTTGCATTCCCTGCTCTATAGATGTAGCCATCATAACTTCTATCTTGCTCAGTCGTTGTTACAAAAATTATAGGCTGCTACTATTTTGTTCATGCCAACTTGTTCTCCCTGAACATGTTGGTTTGCATTCCCTGTACTACAGGTGATACCATTGTTATTTCTATCTACTTTGTCGTAAGCTAACAAAGTAACTGCCTGTTATTAGTTCCTGCATGCTATCCCTCTGGCATCCTGCAGTACAAATTTATTTGAACTCGTCACAGCAGCTACTTCCATCATAATTTTGTCTGCCATCTGTTTCTTCAAAAGCTGCAATATTAACTTGTTTCTCTTAATTGGCATGGCGCTCACATATAGAATAGTGAACATATTGGTGTGCATTCCCTCTTCTACAAGTTCACAGGTGATCCCACTATATTCCTTTTCTGGTTCATCCTAAGCCGTAGCATTAACTATCCTCTATGTGTTGCTCATTACAACTTTATATCCCGAAACAAATTGATTTGTTTCCCTTATCTACAAGTTTATGAGTGATGCCATTATAACTCCTATATGTTTTATTCCTAGCTATTATAGTAACATCCTGCTATTATTTAGTTCATGGCCAATTTTAAGTAATTGCACATGTTGGCTCACATTCCCTGCTCTATAGCTTTTGGCATCGTAACTTCTATATTTGGTTTACATTCCCTGCTCTGTAGATCTAGCCATCATAACTTTATCTTGCTCAGTCGTTGTTACAAAAATTATGGCCTGCTACTATGTTGTTTGTGCCAATTTTTTACTCCATGAACATGTTGGCTTGCATTCCCTGTACTACAGGTGATGCCGATGTTTTGTATCTAGTTCATTATAAGCTAACAAAGTAAGGACTTAGTTTGGCATGCTATCACTCTGCTATCTATCATGTAGTACAAATAAACTTGTCATACTACTAGATAATAATTTTGTGTGCCATCTTGTTCTTCAGAAGCTGCATTATTGACTTGTTTCTCTGACTTGGCATGACTCTCACATATGGAATGCTGAACATATTGGTTTGCATTCCCTCTTATACAAGTTCACAGGTGATCCCACTATATTCTCAGATCCTGGTCCATCCTAAGCTCCAGCATTAACTATCCTCTATGTGTTGCTCATTACAAGTTTATATCCCGAAACATCTTGATTTGCATCCCCTTCACTATAAGTTCAGGAGTATTATTTAGTTCACGGCCAAAATGATGTAATTGCACTTGGCACATGTTGGTTCACATTCCCTCCTCTTTTGCTTTTGCCATCGTAACTTCTATTTTTGGTTTACATTCCCTGCTCTGTAGATGTAGCCATCATAACTTCATCTTGCTCAGTCGTTGTTACAAAATTTATAGCCTGCTACTATGTTGTTCATGCCAATCTTGTACTCCCTGAACATGTTGGTTTGCATGGGACTCGATAGTAGTAAGTCTGCTGTTTCATTCTAACATGCTCTGTTATATTGGCTATTGGTATGCGGCATGCACTCTTTGTTTGCTTATTGTGCGCATTACAATGATCTTGTTATAACGACGAAATGATGAGTTCCAAATTCTTTGGCAAACAATATTGTAGTGTCTTTGCCTTTCCATTGTTGCTGTCTTAACTTGTAATGTCTTTGTTTCAGATATAGGTGTTGCATGGACAACTTAAAAGATTGCTGGATCGCTTCATTGTATTGCTAGGTTTAATTACCATTCAATTTCTCTGGGTTCTGTAATATTTTTTCAAAGCCTTGCAGCTGATGTAATATTTAGTTAGTTTTTATAGTTCTTTCGCGCATTTTTTCTTTGGTGCATGTGGTAAGTGAGGCTATCCGACAGAAATCATGTGTTGCATAAATATTCTCAGTAAATCACAAATTCCCATCACTTAAACGGCCCAATTAAGCGAAATCACATATGTGCCGGCCCGCAAAATCCTAAAGCTCCTATTATGCCGGCATATAAACACTAATTAAACGGGCTGGCCCACGTACTTATTGGGCCAACCCACTTGCTTTAAGGTGGACCCCACCCACTACTGGGTCGGCCCAGTAATAAAAAAGTGGGCCCCACAAGCTTATTGGGCCGGCCCGCTAACTCGTCGGGCCAGCCCACCTGATTTACCATGGACCCCACATACTAATTGGGCCGGCCCACTAACTTGTTGGGCCAGCCCAAAAGCTTTTGTGGTGGACCCCACATACTAAATGGGCCGGCCCTTTAACAGGAAGTGGGACCCACGTGCCTTTTTTTTTGGCCCGGACCACTATCTTGTTGGGCCGGCCCACTTGCCATACGGTGGACCCCACATACTAAATGGGTCAGCCCATTAACAGGGAAGTGGGACCCACCTGTGTTTTTGGCCCGGCCCACCATATTGTTGGGCCGGCCCACTTGCTATACGGTGGACCCCACACACTAAATGGGCCGGCCCTTTAACAGGAAAGTGGGACCCACCTGTGTTTTTGCCCCGGCCCACTTTCTTGTTGGGCGGCCTACTTGCTATATGGTGGACCCCTCATACTAAATGGGCCGGCCCTTTAAAAGGAAAGTGGGACCCACTTTTTTTTTGCCCGGCCCACCATCTTGTTGGGCTGGCCCACTTGCTATATGGTGGACCCCACGTACTAAATGGGCCGGCCCATTAACAGGAAAATGGGACCCACCGGTGTTTTTGGCCCGGCCCACTGGCTTGTTGGGCCAGCCCATTTGATCTATTGTGGACCCCACGTGCTAAATGGGCCGGTCCGATAGCAGGAAAGTGGGACCCACATTCTAATTGGGCCGGCCCAGTAACTTCTTGGGCCGGCCCACTTGCTTGAAGGTGGACCCCACTCTGTAAATGGGCCAGCCCGATAACAGGAGAGTGGGTCCCACATGCCTTTTGGGCCGGCCCTTTTGCCTGTTGATCGGTCAAACGAGTGCATTCGGCCCGGCCCACATGCTTCGTGGGCCGGCCCATTAAAATTTTGACCAGTTAACCTGAGAGGTTAGGCCCGGTCCACGTAACTAATGGACCAGCCCAGCTATATAGTTGACCGGTCAAACTAAGTCAGCTGGCCCGGCCCGCAAACTTAATGGGCCGGCTCGCTTAAGACGTGGCAGGCCTCGTGTGGGCCTACCATCTACCACGGGGTTTAGCCGGTTAACGCCGTTAACTGCCAGTTAACGGCGTCTGCCACGTGGCAGTTTGCATGACGTCAGCAGTCAACGGGCTCCCGGAAACACTTCTGCAACGGTCCGATTTTCCGTGGCGGAAGGGCGCCCAAGTGCGACGGACCGAAAAAAACGTGGTAGGACTTTGCCTGACGCAGTTTCGACAACAGAACCCATATCGTCGGGTTAGGCCCATGGGCGACGAAAAATACCCCTTAGCGGACGATTTTGGGACGTTGCCTATCAGAACTTTTCTTGTAGTGCTTGGTATGAGGGCAAGTATTAGATCCATAGCAATCACTATCCTTCTCCACGACCCCATATACCCACCCTTGCGTACCCGCACGATCACCAGGTATAACCTTTGGTCGTGAGCAATCCATCATAGATGATAGGGAACCCTTTGTCTATAAGACGGGAAGCTTTCAGCCATCCCTACCTTCGTGAAACCACCGAAGACACATGCAGGACCTATCAAGTTTGTTGATACGCGAAAGGAAGAAAATCTAGCTTACTTCACTAGATCCATGATATTCTCATGGTTAACGCCTAATATAGGAGCAAGAATCACTAGACGACATTGTCCATTAGTCCTTGATACGTTGTAAACGTATCTATAATTTTTGATGCTACATGCTTGTTTTACACCAATTTCTATATGTTTTGCTTACACTTCGTTGCACTTTTTATATTTTCCGGCACTAACCTATTAACAAGATGCCACAGTGCCAGTTCCCTGTTTTCTGTTGTTTTGTATTTCAGAAAAGTTGTACAGGAAATATTCTTGGAATTGGACGAAACAAAAGTCGAAGATCTTATTTTCCGTAACGAAGACATAGTCCAGAGGGGAGATGAAGAAAGGCCGCAGGGCGGCCAGACCACCCCATGGCGCGGGCCCAGGCCTGGCCACGCCATGGCATGGTGTGGGCCCCCTAGCCTCCATCGGCCTTGCCCCTTTTGCCTATTTATTCACGATCTCGGGAAAAACTTAAACACCCGAGCCTCCATTCACAAAAAGTTTCATCGCGGCCGCCATCACAGACCCTATCTCGGGAGGGTTCTGAATCTCTTCCCGGCACCCTACCGGAGGGGGAGATCATCACCGGAGGCCTCTACATCGCCATGCCCGCCTACGAAGTGATGCGTGAGTAGTTCATCCCTGGACTATGGGTCCATAGCAGTAGCTAGATGGTTGTCTTCTCCAATTTGTGCCGCATGTTTAGATCTTGTGAGCTACCTGTCATGATCAAGATCATCTTTATGTAATGCTACATGTTGTGTTTTCTGGGATCCAATGAATATGGAATACTATGTTGAGATCGATTATATATTTTTTATATGTTATTTGTGATCTTACATGCTCTCCATTGCTAGTAGATACTCTGACCAAGTAAATGCTTGTGATTCCAAGAGGGAGTATTTATGCTCGATAGTAGGTTCATGACTCTGGTTTTCTGGAAGAGTGACAATAACTTCTAAGATTGTAGATGTGTTGTTGCTACTAGGGAGAAAACAACAATGTTTTATCTAAGGGTAATATTATTGTTGACTTTACACACATTTCTTAATGCGATAATCTGTTGCTTACAACTTAATATTGGAAAGGGTTCGGACGATAACCGGAAGGTAGATTATTAGTCACAGACGCAGTTGGATTACGGTCTATGTATTATGTTGTAAACGAATCTCATAGTAATCATCTTGTCATGTATGGTATTTATTCTATCAATTGCTCAGCTGTAATGTGTTCACCCAGCATGTTATTTATCTTTATTTTTTTCGATAAAGGGAATATATTAATATCGAAAGATACCAATTACACCCAGCCTCTGCAACAACGCCCCACCCTAGTGACAGTACGGATGCACACAGCCAAAAAAGAGAAAAGAAAACTAAGAAACAAAATTCCCGCTATAGTATTCTAGGCCTAGCAACAGCAATACATCCACCACAAATACAACACCTGAAATACAGACTCTCCAAAAGCGACGCCTCCAAGAAGGAAACAGTGCACCAACACCGCCGTCGCCCGACCAAAGATCTTAGGTTTTCACCCTGAAGATAGTCCCCGCTCTCAAAACAATGCCTCCAACAAGGTCATTGCCAGGCACAACCAGTTAAGGCCAGACCTTGGATTTTCACCCTGAAAGGTAGGACTCTGAACTCCACATGTGTTGCCGCCCCCGCTTTCATACCACTGCTGCGAAGCCCGGAACACCAAGCCAGTCCCTCAACAGCGCGGAGACTTGAACCTCCATTAGCTAGTCCCCCGATCCGGCCTTCATGATATTCTCCTCTTCTGACTTCACCATGGACCAAAATGTCACTTGATGTCAACACAGAATAGAGCTTCGCGTCGCTCCCTCCATAACCAAACGGCTGGAATAAAACATTGGGTGCGCACGACCGAACACCACCCGATCCAGCAAAACTCCAGGCAAAATGCACTGTTCCATTCACTGGCGGCGCCTTCCGGAACTCAACACTCCAGCCAGATCAAAAAGAACAGACCTTAGGAAAGTCTCCATCTTCGCGCAAGAGAAACCCTAGGACCACCAACTTCAAACCGCGAAATAGATGAACAAGCCCCCTCGCCGCCATCTGCTAGCCAGCGAAAACGAAGGAGGAATCGGAGTACGCACCATCCGAGACACACGCGACCCAGATCTCAGATCGGGCCTGCCACGCCACGCGGTCTTAGACGCCGGTACCACACCATCCACGCCTCGCAAGGTCGCTGCCCCCTTCTCGCGCCATCAGCTGAACCGACGACGGGTCTATGCGGGACCTAGACCCGCAGCCACCAGCACCACCATCGCCGGAAGGCCATGGAGGGAGCATCCGCCGCCGCTCGTCAAGGGATCTCCGCCCCGGACGCCGTGTGCGCCTCCCCGCAGCCGCCGCCCCAGCCGCCACAACCGATCGCCGCCACTACCACCCCCCGACCCCCTTTGGCGCCGGGGCCCGCCGCCACCGTGGCCGACGCCGACAGCAGCGGCGGAGGGAGGGACGCGAGGGAGGACGGCGTCTGGCGGCGCTAGGGTTCACCCTGGCGTCCCCCTGGGGGACGACGGGAGGACGCGTACCGCTTCGGTCCGTTATTTATCTTTATGGAGAGAAACCTCTAGTGAACTGTGGACCCTGGTCCTTTCTTTTACATTGATACAATCATCATGTTCTATTTACTTACTGCAATCACTGCAATCATTGTTCTCTTTAATTTCACTGCAAACAAACATTTCTTGCCACACTATACGTTTAATCATTTGTGTTCAGCAAAACCAGTGAGATTGACAACCTCACCGTAAGTTGGGGCAAAGTATTTTAGTTGTGTTGTGTGTAGGTTCCATGTTGTTGCGGACGCCGGTAGTGCGTTCTGCCAATAGTCAGCCAGCAACACCTTCAGAAGTCACGCCTTTCTCCTACTGATCGATTAAACCTTGTTTTTTACTGAGGAAAAACTTACTACTATGCTCATCATACCTTCCTCTTAGGGTTCCCCAATGGTGTGCAATCTGCGCTCATCAGTCCTATGTGAGTAAACCCAAGCAATGGAACCTCCACCATCAACTCAAACCATGATTCCATCGCCCACCACGTAGTCATATTCATACTCAGAAAAAGTAAGACTTTATTTTTGATGTAGGAATAATATGAATAGTAATTTGGAAGTATTTTCTATAAAATAATCAAAGGCATGAGCAAGCGTTGAACTTGCCCGAAAACTAGGTTCAAAAAAGAGAGCATCATTTTTGGTAAGACCATGTTCAAAGATTCAAATGATGCTATTCTGCATACTAATTCCATGCATTAATCTTCTTTGTGTGTTTTACCCCTTTTGTTAGGGTTTTTAAATATGAAATACCACTATTGGTATTTAATAATGATTTCTTTAGTATTTAGTTCATTTAAATTATTTTTATTTTATTTAAATACCTTAATTTGACTTTCTATTTGTAATTTTGAATTCAAGTTATACTTTTGATTTTCCTAAGATTTTTCTTAGATTTTAAGTAATTAAGGAAAATATTTTGTAATTTAACACTTTCAAAATGATTGGAAGTAATAAAAGTATTCATGAAAAATCACTATCTTCTCTAGTTCTAGTTATTTTTATTAAAGAAATAATTGTTAGAATTTTATGGTATTTTGCTCCAATTTTTCTAGGTTGTGAAATAAATTTAAAACAGTAAAGTATTTTCTCATAATTATTAATTCAAAAAAATGAAAATGGAAATATGTCCCATCAATCAAACCAATCCAAATGGGTTTGGTCGGACCCACCGACTCGGTTGGGACATTGACCTGAGCTGCACGCCTACTCCTCTCTAAATATCTCCCATTCCTCTATCGCGATGCTGATGGCGTCTGCGTTGCCTCGTAGAGCGACGCTGCTCCGGTCTTTGGTCACCGCCATTGGTCAAGTTCGACACAATGTTTTCCACTCCGTCAATTGGTCTGTGTCGATCCGGTGTCCCTCTCTGGCGCGTACTCGCGCACACCAACCGAAACCTAGGGTTTTGGGGTGGTGTCATATCTGACTCCTCTGAACCTCACTTTGCTTCAGTTAGGTTTTGTGCGGCCTCCTGGTGCGCATGGAGTTCTTCCTTGTGGTGGTGTCGCTAGTGTTTCATCGACACCTTCCACGGTTCTTCGTAGGTGTCATGGTCGTGTGAGTTCTGCCTCGCCATGCA
Source organism: Lolium perenne (assembly GCF_019359855.2). Classification (NCBI taxonomy): domain Eukaryota; kingdom Viridiplantae; phylum Streptophyta; class Magnoliopsida; order Poales; family Poaceae; genus Lolium; species Lolium perenne. The sequence continues at coordinate 183,550,848 of NC_067246.2, read as the reverse complement.
ACGGTGGTTGCCCCCGGGCGTTGTCGAGCTCTCCTCCTTTCGTTGTCGCTTCACTATCTCTACGTTGCTCTCTTTCTCAAATTGATGAGTTCTGCTATGTTCTCTGATGGTTCTGGACGTTTTTGTGATGCTATCCATTTTTTTTGGAATTACTACAGGTGTTGATCTGCTAGTTTATGAGCTATGTTAACATTTTCCTGATGTATTCTTGTTTTTTTAACGCTGCACTCCTCGGTTTTTTTATAGATAACAACTTCTTATTATTTAGGAAGGCTTCCTAATTTATTTATTATTATTCACTACTTGCACATAATTTGCTTTCCTCACTTTTGTAATACTATTGTGACTACAATCATGTTCTTTCTAATTTCCTATTGCTTTGTTTTCATGTCATTGATTTATTTGATGTACCTTGATAGAATGATGGCTATTAGCTAGTAATACTTGTACTTTATTATTACATGCAGTTGTTATGCTATTGTGGTCATTGATCTCTTATTGTGTCAGACAAGATTTGGACATTTTCTACCTTCTCTTCCTTAATAAAGTATTAATGAAGGAAAGTAGAGAAAATTTGAACTAAATTTGGCTACAAAAATACGGTGATGGGAAACTGTGTAATGCACATGCTTTCTTTTGGTCTCCACTTGTTGGTATAGTCTTAGGAAAATATTGGCTGGGTCCAAATATATGTTTATGTGGCTATATGGTTGATGAATTTGAAGTAATAGTGGGCGACTTTAGCTAGTTGCCATTGCTGCTTGCTGAATATATGTTAGATGGACACAGATACTAACCATTTGGGTTTTACTGATCGAAGAACTGATGGTTTGATTCCATGAATTTAGTAGGTGACTTTCTCTTTATTTAGTAATCATCGTGTCAATCTTGTGTAGTTAAACTACATTTTGGTACCTTGCTCAAACGATGCATAGTTGTTGTTTGTCAATTACAAAGCTAGGTTATGTGTTGGACATGCTTTGGTAAAGCTAAAGCTGCATGTGATTTCTAAATAATAACCAAGTGATGTTAAAAACTACTCAATCAATTTCTGTTTGATAAGGTAATGGGATTGCATGATGTAATGCTTTTAGGTAATAAATCCTAGTGGCCTATTCTATGATTTTGGTATATCTCTCCAGCTTCTAGTGATAGATTTGCTTGTTGTTGATGACCTTGTTAAGCTTCTTGCCTTGATGCTCTTCTCCTCCTCGAGTTGAACCTGATTCTCTTGGCTTAGCTATGTCACAATGGCTCTTGTTTCAAAATTTTGGTTGTGTTTTGGTGAAACCATATTGATTTCCTGGTTAACTACGAATGGTTATCTTGTGGTTTGGATGAAGAACTCCGACTCGTTCTTGATGCTCTTGGTCTGGCGATGGATATGGAAAGATGTGGTGCTATGCAGTGTTTGGGCTGCAAGCAATGGTTCCCTACTGCCTTACAATGTGGACAGCACAACCACACAGGCATGTGTGTGGGTTGTGTGCTTGCTAGGCTATTGGATGGTTATCCTGATGCATCTCTCCTTGAGGATGAGCTCGGCAAAAGGAAATATCTGGCCACTTTTGTCTTATTTTAACCTTGCCATTTGGCAATTTCCTTTCCTTTTTGTTTTGCAGGTGATCAAGATAATCAAGAAATGGTGAAGATGATCATAAAGATCTGCAAGATTTAGTTTAGGTTTGTTTTCCTTTTCTTAAACTTGTAATGGTAATTGTATTCTTTCTCTTTATTTCCTTTTTTGTAAATACAATGTATATATATGTGTAATGATCAATAAATATATTCATTTCCCTTATTGATAATTGTGCGAGTTATTGCTTACTTGTTTCAATCAAACTGAAATTCCAATATGTGATGTTTGGGTTAAGTTACATTCGATTTCACTTTCAAATTCAAATTTTAGTTCAAATGATGAAGAACAAAGTCCACATTTGAATTTGAACTCAAATTACTCTCCCGAAAACTATAACATCAACAAAGGTCATATCAAAATCTATCGAATCCACTGATGCACTAACCCTAATCATGAGCCGAAAGAGATTTCAATCACTTTGAGGTTTGCTTTTGAGCACGAAAATTTCCCCTCATTTTCAAATTCATGAATGGAAATGCACAGAATCCTAAATCTACCCAAATGTTGGGATGGTACAAATCCTTGCAATAAAACCCCTAACTCTTCAAGCTATTTTACTTACACACACCCAACTAAAGATATCTTCGGCATCACAAATACTCCCTCGGTCCACTGCATTCTGGGTTTAGTCAAAGTTAAACTAGGCAATCTTTGACTAAACATCTAGAAAAAAAGTAACAATATCCAAAATATGAAAGAGATATTATTAGAATCATCATAAGACATATTTTAGATTGTATGTATTCAGTACCACAAATGTTGAGGTACGCTTAGTCAAATTATACAAAGTTTGGCTTTGACTAAACGCATAATGCATAGTTACTCCGGATATAGGGGGTATGGCAAACCCATGCGATTGACGAGCCTTAACTACAATTTATACACTTCTCCTTGAGATCATTTCAGATTATTTTTCCTAATAAACCATCACCGAGGGGTGTTACCGCTCGGTCGAAACCATATTTGTGTCACATTTGTTGTTTTTAGATTGTTATTTCATACTTGAATCAGCGCTAGTTATAATTACAAACGCCATTCATAACTTGTTCGCAAGGAAATGCTATGACTTATACACTTGCCAAATTAGCTGTCCTAGGTGGCTAAAACAGTTTTCTTGTGTACGACATCTCTCTGAGCATTTATGCTGTATATATATGCTCTGAAAGTCTCAGTAGACGGAATACCAAGATTGACAACCATGATCGTTTTCTTTTGTATAAATATATAGAATGCGAGAAGAGATTAGTGGTAGTTTATGAGGACCGTACGCCGAGGCCACATGGGGCACTGCAATGCATGTTGCTGGATTAACCCAAGGACGAATCGAGCGGATACAGTAGAAATTTCCCTTTTTGTTATCTTTGAACGGAGACCGTGGTACCGAAGTTTAACGTTACGCACATGTAAAACATCGGCAATCCTCTGCAATAGTCTGTTGTACCCGATCGAAAAGCTGACCAGATCATATCAAATTGTAGAACAAATTAATACAGCATCGCGCCCAACAATCGCGCGGCGTGTTACGTATAAAGTCAGAGCAAACAGCACTAGAATAGGTAGCTGCACATGCGCGCGCCGGCTCTCGCGGGTTAACTAGCTAACCACTTGTTCTCCTACCTTCGTCCGGTCACCTAATCTGATTCCTGTCTTTGCGGGAGAGGATGTGCCGGGGAAAGCTCTGACAAACGGCCATGCCTGCGAGCAATGCAAGGCACCGCCGCACCGGCGGCGTGTAGCAAAATGGCCGCACGGCGATTCCTCTCTCAGTTGTCAGTTGTACGTGCAATGCACACATGGTTTGTTCCATTCCATGGCGGAGCGCACGTCGGCGCTCTGAAAGGCTTCCGTGCGCGCACGTCGGTCGGCGTTCGTGCGGGAGGGGATCGTTTGTTTAGTCGATGTCGCCAGCGCAAGACGCGGGTAAAGTCAAGAAGCACGGTTAAGTTATTTGAATTAACAAAGCAAACATTACGAGCCCGGATTATTTTGATCTCGAGCTGGCCGTGGAAAGACTAAAGAGAATGGCATCGATCCGTCGCAGCCAGCGTCCGAGATGCGCCCTGCCGGCGAGCATTCCCAGGCGGCGAACGCGTCACGGCCTGACGACTTTTTCGACAGCACACGGCGACGGTCCCGGCCCTGCTACTGCTAGCTGCGGCTGCAATCTACCGCTGGCTCTGGCTGACTTTCTTTCTTTCTGAGGTGGTGGTGGTGGTCAGGGTGCGTTGGCAACTTGCTCAGGTGATGAGGACGGCGACGGGTGTCCGCCGTGTTCAAACACGGTTTGGAGTCCTGCATTCAGAATCTTAGCTGTGCATGCTTCCAGTGAAGCATGCGGTGGTTGATTGAATTGAACTGCTGCCGTTGTTGGTATTCCCCCTAATAATGTCGTTTGCATACACTACTACAGCCAATTCCATGAGCGAATAGTTCAGCCAACGAGAAGTGGATAACCATCTCCATAAAACGGTACTACTGCTAGAAGATAATTATCTGAATCTCAAACTGTATAAATCAGTCAAGCAATGCTGATGAGTAGTATGGAACTCGTTCATGTCGATCTTCTATATTTTCATTCACAAGGGGGAAAACAAGAACAAATTAATGTGAGAAGAGAAAGAAAAATAAAAGAAGTGTACAAGATACACACAAAAGATGTAACGGCATGATCTTTTCACCACGCCAAGCGTGTATGATCATAATGTATGAAAAAATCAGCCTCCCCAGAAAGAATCATCAGCTTCATGGCGTGGCCGGTGGCGGCGGCGACGAGTAGTCGTACGCCGGCAGCTTCCACATGGTTGTTGGTGGTGGAGGCGACGAGTAGTCGTAGCTGGGCAGGTCGTAGTGAGGCGGCGTCGTCGGCTCCTCCTGGTAGGCTGGGGGTGGCGGCGAGAGGTACCGGTCCTCCGGTGACACCTCGTAGTAGGGCGGAGGTGGCGCGTCGTCGTGGTACGCCGGGGGTGGCACCTCGTGGTAAGACGGCGATGGGATGTCGTAGTGCGGAGGCGTTGTGGGCTCTTGGTAGGGTGGAGGTGGCGGCGAGAGGTACCGTTCCTCGGGTGAGACCTCGTAGTACGGAGGTGGGGGCGATGCGGATGGCGGTGGAGGGGATGGTGGTGGCGGTGATGGTGGCGGGGGTGATGGGGATGGTGGAGGGGGTGACGGTGGAGGAGGAGACGGTGGGGGTGGCGGCGGCGACGGCGGCACGAACTTCTTGCAGCTAAAGGCGTCGCAGTTGACGTGGTTGCCCTTGAAGAAGTGGCACTGGTCGGGCGACCTCTGGTCGGGGCGGTACGGGATGCAGTTCCGGCGGTCGTCCAACGCCTTGACGTGCAGGCAGACCGGCGGCTCGCCCGTGATGTAGTTGAAGGAGTAGGTGAAGTTCTGGAGATGCGGCAGGTGGCAGATGGCCTCCGGCACGTCGCCGACGAGGCGGTTGTATCCGAGGTCGAGCTGCTCGATGCTCTTGAGGTTGGCGAGCTCGGCGGGGATGGCGCCCATGAGCTGGTTGTGGCTGACGTCGAGCACGGTGAGCTCGGTGAGCATGCCGAGCTCGGCGGGGACGCAGGACTTGAGGCCGGTGTTCATGAGGATGATCTCGTTGAGGGTGCCGGACATGTTGGCGACGGAGGCCGGGAGGCATCCGCCGAAGTCGTTGTTGGCGAGGACGAGGACGGAGGCCGGGGAGTTGCCGACGTTGTCGGGGATCTTGAAGCGGAAGCGGTTGGAGTTGATGAAGATGGCGTCGAGCGGGCGGTCGAAGAGCTCGCTGGGGACGGGGCCCTCGAACTCGTTGTAGCGGAGGTCGAGGAACCTGAGGCTGGGGAGGCGGAGCACGACGTCCGGGAAGCCGCCGACGAAGCGGTTGTTGCTGAGGTCGAGCTCGTGGAGGAGGCGCATCCGGTGGAAGGAGTCCGGGACCAGGCCGCAGAAGCGGTTGGAGTTGACGTGGAAGACGGCGAGGTCGGCGAGCATGCCGAGCGCCTCGGGGAGGTGGCCGGCCAGGTCGGCGTGGTTGAGGTCGACGCCGGCGACGACGGTGACGTAGGAGTCGTGCTCGGAGGGCGCGCAGTAGACGCCGTAGTAGGCGCAGACGTCGGGGCCGGACCAGGAGGCGGTGACGTTGAGCGGGTCGGAGAGGATGGCGCGCTTCCAGGCCTGCAGCGCCACGTAGGCGTCGCGGAGGTGCTGGTTGCGGAACTCGTAGGACGGGTCCACGTACACGTCGCTGCCGTCGTCGGCATAGCTCTCGAGCAGGCGGCGGCGCTGCTGGTCATTGGCCCCGTTGATGGCGGCGGCGGCGGCGAGGTGCGGAACGAGGAGGAGCGCGAGGAAGAGGAGGGGCTTGGTGATCGCCATTGCTGTTCGTGTACGCAGAGCCCGCGGTGGGCTGTGTGTCTGTGTGGAGGAACATGGGGTTGGGAGCTGGGTTGATATGGGGGAGCGGGGGGAGGGGGAAATCGCGGCGCGGGAATAGAATAATGCGGAATGGACGGCTGCGATGGCGGGATGGTTCGTTGCGTGTCCGCGTGATGGACCTGTTGACGACGAACTGGCAGCTGGGCTGGGCAAAAAAGACGTTGAGCTGATGATTGATCATCAATGTGCCTTGTGTTTTTGCTGGGCTGAAGAAAACTTGAATTATTGACAGTTCTGTTCGGGTACCTGCTGCTGCTGCTGAAGATTACTATAGTTTAGTCGGAAATTGGATTAAGGAATTGAAGCATCAGTAGTTAGTTCAGTAACAAATGTTCAGAGAATTTGGCTTCATTGCACGCTTGTTTAACAACCGATTTGGACTCCAGTTAGCGTCAGTAATACCAGGGGAAGGAAGACTTGGGAGCGTCATTCTGGCTGCCTTGCTGGATCGGTCAAAATCTGTAGAGATTTGGCGGTTTGTCAATCGCCAAGTTACGCTAAACAAATCGGCTGTGTTCTTGTGTTCAGGGTAGTGAGGGCCCCGTCGCAACGTGCAGAGCATCCATCCACTCCGAGTCTCCGACGACGACGCGCTTAGTGGGAATCCACAACTAGCTAGCCCCTTTGTTTTCCCTTCTTCCTCCTCCTCCTCCTGTCTCTAATCCAACTATTTCCACGCACAGGCACAGCTAAGAGATAAACCATTATCAAGTTATTTGCATTTTCGCCGAGCGGCTAGGCTAATCATGCATGATACAGTACATCTAATCGGGCTAGCTAGCAGACACTATTCTATATTTTCTAGAGATTTTCGCTTTGGTACACCTGCTTTTCAGACTGTTTCGTTCGTTTGTTCCGATCATTATACGACACAGGTAATGTCATGGAGTAAGTAGAGTATAGCTATAGTCCCTGGACGCGTTGAGCCCATTGTAAGCCTGTCTGTCCCGCCTTGAAACACGGGGTGGCTAGCTCCTCGGTCGTTTCTGACCCTTAGCACAGCATAAACACCAACAAAATAACGCATGAAGTCTAAGTTTTCCAAAAGTGATGTTTTAAAAAAAACATTGTACAAGCGTCATTGTTGTTCATCATAGATCTAAGTTTTTCATCCGGAATAATGTCCCCGCTCTCAAAACACCTTAAAGATAAAAATTGAAACTTCTCCTACTGGGGGCCCCCCCCCCCCCCCCCCCCCCAAAGCTCGAACCACGAAGCAAGTTCCCCATGGTCGCAAAGACTGGAACTACTAGTCTTCAAATATCAGCTTACATGCCATTCTTTGTTTTTGACTTCACCATGGAAAGAAAAAGACATGTCTCATGATGGCAACAGATAACAGAGTTTCGCGCCGCTCACTAGTCATTCCTAAACTAAACAGTCAGAAAAAAAACATGGATGTGCACAACCGAATCTCATTCGATCTAGCAATCTCTAGGCATGAGGCACCCAAGAGTGTTCGTCGCCGGAACCTTCCGAAACTCGACACTTCGGACAGATCAAGGAGGACAAGTATCAAGCATATCTCCGTCTTTGCGCGAGAGGAACCCTAGGACCACCGCCTTTATTAGGCAGAACGACAGCCCCCACATTGTCGCCCGCCGGCTCCCAGTAGCGGCATTGCTTGCCATCAGTGTTTAGCGGCTCATACGCTTGGTTGCATCTAGAGCGGCAAGAAAAGCTCGAGACTAGCAGGCGGTTCTCTTTTTAATTAGCTCGACTTGAGATAGAGTAAAGAGGAAATAAGCCAAGTATGAGTGTATTTCACAGCTCGATTGGAAAACGAAATTATTTTGTGCTAACACTAGCTTCCTCGATATAGCTCGGTATCTCTAAATAGTATATATAGTTAGATAAAATAATTCTCATATTTATTAAATGAAATAGTATAATTTATTACACCTTATATTAAGTTGATGAGTTTTTTCTTCCTTGTGTATGCAATGAAATTTAGAAGGTCAATTACATATTGGGAAAATTTAGGCAGAAACATGTTATGTGGTATCCTATTATCGATATTTTGATTGATGCTGATGAGATTTTTGTTCCTATCGTGTTATCGATATTTTGTTTGGAATAATAATTAACAAGGTTTTGTTATGATGTTGTTATGGTCTAAATAGACGACAAAATAATGTCTTTGAACATTGGAGTTTTAATTGTTTTACATGGCTCCAAACTAGGTTGAGATCTACTCGAGATAGTTACAATAAGACAAGTATATATGAAGCATTTCTTACAACTAGACCCTTTTTTGTGGGAAAGATCCAAATCTATTCCATGAGGTTACAACAAGTACAAAACACCTCAAACATAATAAAATTTATACTAAAGTCATCGGACCACCTAGAGACCACTACTGCCACTAGAGTGAACCGCTGACGCGTTGATGTCGTCGCTGCCTTACTGGAGCTAGCCTGACGTTGTTAATGATAGTCGAGACGTCTTCGTGCACGTGCCCCTAAGAGCATCTCCACCGGCGCTCCTAATAGCTCTATTGGGATCCTACTGAGAGAAAACTCCCGCACCAGCCCGCCCCAAAAAGCGCCAGCATATTCTGGAGCCCCATAAAAGCGTCGGTGCCCCCCAAAGGATCCCTATGTGAAGGGCTTAGATCGAGGGTGCCGGCACCAAATTTCTGCTCAAAAGATGCTAACCGGCCTACGTGCAGTGACAACCCCTCCAAAGATTCTCATCTCTCCTACTTTTTCTGTCCCCGCCTACTTTCCTTCAACTACATGTATGTGCTATTGCCTATTGGAGCTGTGGTATAAGGGTCGCCGGTGTGGAACACACTTCCCCATAGCACATATACTGCTGCCGGTGCGCCCCATATGCTCCTGCCGGCAATGTTGCCGGCCATATTATAGAGCCCGCCGATGGAGATGTTGTACGGACCAGCGCCCTAGTCCCAAATTCATCGACATTGAACCTTGAATTGATATGAATCTTCTAACACCAAGCCTATAACACGTGTATAAAGGACGAGATCCACCACTCCAGGGAAGCGGCGACCAGATGAATCCCACCCTTCTCAACGCCCTCGGCGAGATCGGCTTCGACAAGGTGGCCAAGTAGGAGGGTATATGTTATTCTTGTCACGCACAACGTCACCATAGCCACCATAACGACGATGCTGGTTGACTAAACTCTAACTTTGGGGACCCTTCTACATCGCCGAGCTTAGGGCCAAGGCCTCCTACCGTCACCGGAGCGGCTAGCAGAGGACGCGAGGACCCATCGATTTTCTGTCGTAGACGACGAGGACAAGGCAGATGGTGATGGCTACTACGGTTTTCACCCTAGCTATCACCTCTATTTCTTTTAGAGGAGGAGAGTGGGAAAGTTGGTGCTTAACTGACTCTAGCTTATAACTCGACTCAATCCGAGCTTGCTTGAATTCTAGTATGAGCTGAAATCACTACGGGAACTAGTCAAGGTGCCGACGGCCGGCGGCACAGCTTTCCTTGCCTTCGGCACAGGCTTGTGCCGACGGCAGCCATCGGCACCTTGCCGTCGGCATAGAAATAACGCCGTTTGGTAATTATGGCTCGAATTTAAAAAAAATTCAAAAAAATTTCATCCCAATTTTTTTAATCTCTCACATGCACCATTTTAACTCTAACTACACTTAATATTAGGTCAAATTCCACTCATGGTCAAACTTCCCGGTCAGTCACCCATCCTCACACTAATTTCTCGGTTCCATTTAGACTAGATTCCATGAAAGAAATGACACCTTGTTGACAATAATACCATATCAATACTATTAACCCTTATTACATGATGTTGCACATCATTATTTTTTGAATTACAAACAATTACCTACATAAACTACAAGAAGAAGTATATTAATCTTGAATTCAAATGGACAATAAAATGATTTTTTCTTTTTTATTTAATATGGAATAATTAATATCTTTAAATCTGTAAATCAAAATTTGACAAATAATATGTCTAAATCGATTAGAAAAATGAGAGGAATCTAAATGTGAGATCTATATCATATTTTGAATCTAAAAATAATTTTTCCAAAAATTCATGAGCATTAGATCATGTACCACTAGTTCAAATCTGGCCGGCCTCCTACCGATTCGGCAGGAATTTGTCTCTTTCATGAGAGATGGACGGAAAAGTTCCAGATACATCGGTTGGGAAATTTTCCATCTTAGGTGGTCTAGTATTTTTTAAAATGTGTTGGTACCAATGTGAAACTTTAATTTGGGGTTGCTTCACAAAACATCGCGTTTTCGGCACCTCAAAAATGGAAAAAAGGCTTTTTCGCGCGATGAAAAGGAAAATTTCCTCCTGCAACATTGTAAAACATCTCAAGATACACATGTGTGCATAATATAGGTACATTATCACAAACTATACCACGATTCTATCCATAACATTGGTCGTTTGACCTAAATGTCATGAAACCTCGAACATGATAGCTCATTTTGTGAAGGATTTTTGGTGATGTTCGCTATTTTCTAACTTTAATATTTTTCCTTGCAACTATGACATATAATATGACAGTACGCGAAGGTTTCACATTGTTCAGATCATTTTTGAATTTTTTTATGCCCGTTTCAAACTATATTCAAAACGGCGGGCATGAAGATCCTTTGCCCGGGGCTGAGGCTCGCTAAACTTGCACTGGATCTCTGATGAAATATCATGTTGTGAATCTAAAAATAATTTTTACAAAAAATCTTGAGCAATATATCATGTACCTGTAGTTCAAATCTGTTCGGTCTCCTGCTGATTCGGCAGGAATTTATCTTTTTCATGAGGGGTGGACGGAAAGGTTCCATACACCGGTTGAGAAATTTTCCATTTTAGTTGGTCTAGTATTTTTTTAAAATTTGTTGGTACCAATGTGAATCTTTAATTGGGTGGTTGCTTCACAAAACATCCCGTTTTCGACACCTTAGAAATGGAAAATGGTTTTTTCGTGCGATGAAATGGAAAACTTCCTCCTGCAATATCGTAAGACATATCAATATGCACATGTGTCCACAATATGGGCACATTATCACAAACTATGCCGCGATTCTATCCATAACTGTGGTGACCCGGCATACCACTGCATGGTGTAGTATGCAAGTATGATATAACACCAATGAAACACCGTTCCACTAGTATTATATCGCTCAGAGTGGTACAACAGAAACATATGCGGGTCCAAGGCATGTCTATAGAGTTACATACAGACTCTGTTACATAAGTTTAGCACAGCCTCCTACTTTACAATGAGGTAAATCTGCAAATAAACTCCAGAAGAACGACTCGTAGTCTAATCCTATCACGAACTCTATTTGTAGAGTATTTGACTAGCTATAGGGGCTATGAATAGATTCTAGCTAAATAGGAGCTAGGTTTAGGAAGCTAGTTCCCTTCTATGGCTAAACTAGGTTTTCTCCTTGTTGGATGTGGTATTTGACTCCTCTGACAGGGTCCTGTCTCTTGATGTAGTTGTTGACTCCTCGGTCTTCGAGTTGCACTGTGCACTGTAGATTCTCCTTCGATGCCTCCATATCTAAGCAGGGGATTTAAGAGTGGGATGAGTACTAGCGTACTCAACAAGTTCATTATAGGGAAGAGGTGTTTGATGCACTAGCTACATCATTAGACCAGAAAGTCTAACACCAATGCAGGTTTTCATAACCATTTCTTCAAAAGGTTGCTTTTATTCAGAAGAACTATGTCCGTCAGCCTTCACTGGTTTACTAGAACTTCATGGAGTTCCTTTCCGGCAGCGTTCGCAGTTCCAAAACCCGGAACAGGGAGTGACAGGTCACGATTCATTACACTCTGCAGAGGTGTGTTGCTTTACCCATAAGAGATCTTAACCTTGGTGCCAACCGGGCGTACTTCCCGTCCACACTTCCTTTGGTGTGAGGCCTGATATAAGGTCATAGCCAATCATATTCCTCCGCTACCTCGCACACCCACCCTTTGTTGCATACCCCGACCCTGGGTCCTCGCCGGTCATCTTATACCAATTAAGGATGGACCCCGACCACGATGACAGTCTAGGATCGAACCAAACTCCTTCGCCGGTAGCTGCAACCCATCATAGACCACATTACCGTGGGGAATTAGAAGGGGATCCCCACCCTCCAGTTGTTCCGCAAGCAGCAACCGCTATGGTAAGCATTGCAATACCGTGGGGAATTACAAGGGGCTCCCCACCCTCCAATTGCTCCGCAAGATACAACCGCTACGGTAAGCGCATCCGTTGATGTACAAGAGGTGGAAATACGATTGACTCTTCCATCCCACTCCAGATCTTATGGTTAACACGGGTATTACGGCACAATAATCACTGGACAACATTTGTTGTTTAATCCTAGATGGATATAAACCCTTGCAATGGAACCTCCACCATATCAACACAATCCATGGTTCCATGAACTCCAAATTCTAAAATAGCATCATCGTCCGGTAAGGACGATGTTTAAAAGATTGGCAATGATGCAATAATCCATAAGTATGAGATGCAATCGCTCTAAGCGTGACCTAACCCCGATGATTTAGGATCAGTGAGTTGTAATGATTGGTTCAGGGTGTGTTGCACTTTTAGAGTGATTCACAAACAAGGTTCTTATTAAGAATTGGTTGCTTGGTATCATAAATAGGTGTTGTAATATATCATAATAATAACACTAGTAGCACACAACAATAACATTTGGTATAATCCTAACATGTAATGAATAGTGGTTGGTTTTAGCACTATATGGTATGGTTAATGATTAATTATCATATACTTCAAAAGAATAACTTTTGAAGAAAATGTTCTTTAATAAAGAACAGGTATGATAATTAGGGTTGTGGAGTTCAATGGTTTACTATGATTCTAATTGGTTTCTGGAGTAAGGTTGGATGGATCTTAACACTGTTGGATTCATCAAAAACTAGAGCTTGTATAGTTTTAGTGAAGCATGAGTATCTTAAGCATTTAATTGCATATGGGTGCTATCAAGGTTGGTATACCTTGTTGTACTAGCTAGCTAGGGTTTATATGTCCTATAAGGCAGGGTTGATAACTATTCTTTACTTTCTTCAAAAGATAACTTTTGAAGAACATACTTAAGTAAGAAGAAGTATTACAATTAAGGTTGAGGTTATCTTGGATTAGCTATTGGATTTCTAAGTAGAGAATGGTTGGTTCCTAAATAGGATGGTTCATAAGTATCTCACACTAGTAGGGTTTAGTGGAGTATGGAATGTAAGGTAATCATAATTCATGGTTACTATTAGGGTTCATCACAATGGTGTGATGTTAATCATGGATAGTTAAGGACGGTGGTCTTGGGAATAGGAACTAGGGTTTTACACTTGGTTGATCCTACTAGATCAACAAGTTTTATTTAGATGACATGGTAAAAAAAAGTTTTATTTAGATGAGAGCATAGCATAGCAATTAACTAGTGATAGGGTTCTTACATTTTATGTGGTCATGGCAATTATTTAGTTGCTATTATGGTTCTATGTTTGAAAGGAAAGTATCATGATCACATGTTCTAACCTAGGGTTTAGGTTAGAACCATTTAGGGTTCCTATTGACTAATGGAGCTAGGGTATGGTGCATAATTGAATTTGGGTTTTAGGGTTCCACATGAAACTATGTGGTTATCACTTTGTTTATAATGGAACTAGGTCTTCTTATTTACCCTATAATTCTTGGATTAATAACTTCATTTTAAATTTGAAGTTATTAATAACTTCAAAATAATATTGAATATGGAATTTATTATTTTTAAACAATTAATAATTAGGGTAATTATTAATCAGGGTTTAAATCTCTCTAATAATGATTTAACAAAATAATAAATAAAGAAAACTAGTTTTAATGTTTTCTTTATTTATTTACTGGTTTTTATTTAATTTTGGAAATTTTTGCTAATTATTGAATTTTAATTGAATTTAGAATTAAAATTAAAGGCTTAAATAACAAGTATTAAATAATTGAATTTTTATTAAAAATAAAAATTTCATTTTATATTTTTATTGGATAGAGTTTATCTTTATAATAATTTGATATCTTATATTTATTTTTTCTGAGCTATTATGAATTTTCTAGATTTATTTAAAGTAAGCAGTTAAATAGGATTTGAATTAAAGCAGAAACCACTAAATGTACCCGGGCTAGTCTACACTTAGAGACTGACCAGTGGGGCAGGGGTCCACGTTGGCTGCCACGTGAGCGTGGACTGGTCAACAGAGACGACGTGGCCAGGGGAGCTCCTGGCCGACGGCCAGTTGCCGACGACGGCGGTGATTCGGGGCTCGCGCGGACGGGGGACTAGGCGGGTTCGACTCGGGGTGACTCGGTGAGCAGTTTGGTGGCGGCGCCGCTCCGAATAGGTCACCTGAGCGTGCTCGCCGGCGATGTACCGCCGCGGCGGGGACAGGTTCATGGTGCGGCGTCGCTACGGCATGCGATTGAGCTAGGCGAGAGTGCCATGGGCATCAGCGACTCACCAGGAGTACGCAGGGCTTGACGGCGTGACCTATGGTGGTCTGAATCGACGGCGGCGATGATGGCTGGCATCGGGGAAGACGATGTCGACGGCGACGCTACGGATCACCCCGTCTCAATTCCTTTGGCATGATGACCAAGTCGAGCATGGCGGTGAGATTGGTGGTCATGGCGAGGCACGGGGATGTCCCATTCGACGGCGATGGCCGGAGGCCGTACGGGCTAGGGTTTCGATTTGGGGCAGAAATTGAGCAGAGGAGGGGAAATAGAAGGGCTCCTGCACGCTTTATAGCTTCTCGGCCGTGCACTGGCGGTCAATATCGGCGGCGACGACGCGAGACGTGGAGCTGACCGGCGCCGTGGCGCTCTCCTGCGCGTCGAGCAGGTAGAGACAAAGACGAAGACGTCGTCTTCGCTCTTATCCGAGCGAATCGGTAAGTGGGCTGGTCTGGACCGTGGTGCTGGGCTGGTTTTGGGCTCCGGCTTGGGCCAGGATGTAGGCTGCTGCTGGGCTGCGGTGGCCTGATAGGTAAGCCCCTTTTCTTTCTTATTTTCTTTTATGTTTTATTTTTCTCTTCGTTATTTTGCTTATTTTGAATTCAAATCTAAACTTTGTTGTTTTTGCAGACATCTCAATTATGTTAATTCTATCAAGAGTTAGTGCAATGATTATTACACCACTCTCCTATTTGATGAAAGTATTTTGTATTGGATTGAAGTTTATACATATGTGCTTATTCAAAATAGCAATTGGACATGAGTTTATATTTTAATTTTCTTTTTCTTATGAATCAATTATGTTTGGAATTATTAATGTCGATACTTTCAACTCAAAGTAATTCAGAGGTTGTATTAAGACTTGGTTTCCATTTGGGAAGTGATCACTTGCATGTTATTTTATGTGTACAATTATGTGTTATGAATTGGAAATTCTAATAGGGCTCCTTCAAATTTTAGTACTATTATTATAGTTCAATGTCACCTTAACTTATCTAGAGTATGTACTACCCTCATTATGGTTGGGTCTTGGTTATAAAAATAAGTGGTTGATCACCACCATGGGTTTATTCAAATGGTTTAGCACTAGGTTATTCTTAAGTTCCATATTTAAGCATAAGCTTTAACTAGTGAGCAATTCTAGGGTTCTCATCATATTCCCTTAATGGCAATTGGTTTGGATCTCAATTATGGCCTGGGTTTATATTATGATCACCATAGTGATACATAAACTAGGGTTGAGATATAATTTTAATTTGTAGAGTTGAGATGACATCACATTGCATTTGCTAGGGTTTAATCTCCCCTAACCAAGGTAATTTGGTTACTTGCTTATTTGTTTCTTTTCTTCTTTAATTACTAAGGACTTGGGAATTGTTTTTATATTATACCAATAGATTTCTATTCTATCCTTAATCTATTGTTAAAGTCTATAGTTCTTTTTATAGTTAACTTTGGTCATGTGGATGGAGGGTTTCTCACCATACAAGGTATAGAGTTTGACACTAAGGTATTCTTAGGTTCTTTAATTGATGAATGAATGAAATATAGATGTGGTAAGATTCTACTTATTATCACCAAGTGGTTCAGAAGTTAAGGTTGGGATATAAGCCTAGGTTTGCTTATTAGTTACCTCCCTATAATTTCATGTGGTGAATAACATCTACTAATCCTATTATGATTTACTGATCCTCACATACCTCAAGAGCATGATCATGGATTAGGCATGATCAACTTGTTCTTAATATCTTTACCTCAAGTTGTTAGGGTTTATGATCATTACTCAATTTATAATGATCAAGGTTTGGCTTCCTAAGGTATTTCTCAAGAATTAGGTTTCTCACTCCCAAGATTAAGTATTGTCTTGATCAACTAAATATAACACTTCTATTTTACTTTCTTGGATGGTACTACTATGGTTGCTTCAATAATTTATATCCTAGGAGAATGCCTGAGATATTCTGTTAGGGTTTTACTTAAGCAATGTTGATATACTCATCTGGGTATATGGATAGTTCTCTCCCTCAAATTCAAGTGTTGCCTCAACTAACTTGAGTGTAGCACCAAAGCTTGAGCTCTCTTTCATAGGAATAGTTATTCTAGGGTTTATGGTGTACTCACAATATCTCAATAGGTATCAAGTCTAAAACTCCACTTGGCTATCTTGATTGAATTAATCTCCTCCTTACTTTATCAATTCATGGATATGGTATTATTCCATGTGATATTAGGTTATCTCACCACTCCAAGGGAAATGGTTTACAACCTAATACTTTAGCTCAAGGTTGTTCTTGATTCTTAAATATGTAAAAATAAAAATTGGTAGCTATGGTTTCTCTCATTTGGAAGGACTTCAATACTATCCTAAGGTTAGGCTCCATAGAGGTTGATGTGATCATCAATATCTATGTTTAACATAAATAGTTATCTCTCTCTAGGGGGTGTCTTGAATAATACCATGGGGTTTCTCTTATGGATGATGATTTGAATACATGGATGCATATCCAAGGTTTAGCTCAAAGTTTGTCATTGCTTCTCTAGTAAATAACATAGAACTCTCACCTCTCTAGGTTTGATGTATAGTAATATGTAATAGAGAAGAATATATACTTCTAGAGTTGATCTCCTTGTCTTGTTTCCAAGATTGAAATAGAATGAATACCATGAGGTTCATGATAGGATCAAGGAGTAGTTTAAGACATGGAAAAGATAAGTCAAGAATGGTTTCTCTATTTTATTGTTACTTGATTTGCAATTGAATTGGTGTTCATATGTTATGACAAGGATTACCATATTATAATCTTTTATAAGATCAATCAATTGATCATTGAGTAAAGTGTTGTTGTGTTGATTATTAATTCCATTTGATCTAACCCCTTATATCAAATCATCTCTACCCAAAACAAGGTTTTAACAAAGTCACATTGAGGTTTATAGCGCTTGACTTGATGAGCTACTTCAATTCCACCAAGGTCAAGTGAAACTTCAGTTACTGTGACTGTTTTACTTTAAAGCGCGAAAATTCCCCAGATTTTCTATGCATGAATGCAATGCACACATCTGTTTCCTCTATTTTTGTAACCCCATTACCTGGGATATTACAGTCTCTACCCCTTAAACTAAACTTCATCCTCGAAGTTTGAACTCTCTCACGTTTCGGAATGTGGATCTGACTTGTGCAGACTACGACTTTTCTCGAACTCCGTGGTGATCTCACTAGATATAATTGAATATATTCCTTGTCCAGGTTCTTCCTGGAATCCATTAGGGTTTGTCTCTGAACGGTGGCTTCTTTCTTGAATTCCATGATTTCTTTCAATATTATAATCTTGTTTCCTTTCTCCTTGAAGATTCATTGATGGGACTTCTTCCGGTGCTGCTAGTCTTAACTGAAGACTAATTTGATAATAAACTCCTAATTGATAAATAGGTCTTTGTTTTCCCTTACTACCAAAAGTGCAATAATGGTACTTGGTAAGGTACTTACCTTGGAAATCATCTTGATGGTTTATTTCCCAAGGGATGGATTATACTTACTGATTCTATCCAGTAATGGATTATGGTTGGTATCTATAACTATTTTGGATTCTTTAGGTTCCATGAAAGGAATCATTCTATTAGTCTTTTGTTTTAGTATGGTCAATCTCCTTCGGTCTTTGGCCTTCTTGAGCTTTGTTGAGCCTATTGTATTTCCTTCGTCCAACTTCTTTATGCTTGACTTACTTGAGCTTTAGTACTTCTGAGTAAATACTACTCACTTTCTCAAGTTATAGTCATCTTCTTGCTTCCTCGAGGTATAAACCTTGGCTACTAGTCTGATATCCTTCTGAAAGTAGTGTCCAATAATCTTATGAAAATAAGATTGAATTTCCTCTCAGTTCAGACCTTCTTCATCTATCTTACTCAAAATATTGGGTTATTGTACATCCAACTCAGTCTTTACTCTACCCCTTAGAGTTTTCTTATGGTCTTCAACTCCTTTTCTTCCAGCCATAGAACTTATGGTTATAATATTGGTCTGGGTCTAACTTATGGTTTGTACTTCTGATACGCGTACAGCACGCGTCCGTTGGGAACCCCAAGAGGAAGGTGTGATGCGTACAGCGGCAAGTTTTCCCTCAGTAAGAAACCAAGGTTTATCGAACCAGTAGGAGCCAAGAAGCACGTTGAAGGTTGATGGCGGCGAGATGTAGTGCGGCGCAACACCAGGGATTCCGGCGCCAATGTGGAACCTTCACAACACAACCAAAGTACTTTGCCCCAACGAAACAGTGAGGTTGTCAATCTCACCGGCTTGCTGTAACAAAGGATTAGATGTATAGTGTGGATGATGATTGTTTGCAGAGAACAGTAGAACAAGTATTGCAGTAGATTGTATCGATGTAAAAGAATGGACCGGGGTCCACAGTTCACTAGAGGTGTCTCTCCCATAAGATAAATAGCATGTTGGGTGAACAAATTACAGTTGGGCAATTGACAAATAGAGAGGGCATGACAATGCACATACATGATATGATGAGTATTGTGAGATTTAATTGGGCATTACGACAAAGTACATAGACCGCTATCCAGCATGCATCTATGCCTAAAAAGTCCACCTTCAGGTTATCATCCGAACCCCTTCCGGTATTAAGTTGCAAACAACAGACAATTGCATTAAGTATGGTGCGTAATGTAATTAATAACTACATCCTCAGACATAGTATCAATGTTTTATCCCTAGTGGCAACAACACATCCATAACCTTAGGGGCTTCTATCACTCCCCCAGATTCACGGAGACATGAACCCATTATCGAGCATAAATACTCCCTCTTGGAGTTACAAGCATCAACTTGGACAAAGCATCTACTAGTAACGGAGAGCATGCAAGATCATAAACAACACATAGATTGATAATCAACATAACATAGTATTCTCTATCCATCGGATCCCAACAAACACAACATATAGCATTACAGATAGATGATCTTGATCATGTTAGGCAGCTCACAAGATCCGACAATGAAGCATAATGAGGAGAAGACAACCATCTAGCTGCTGCTATGGACCCATAGTCCAGGGGTGAACTACTCACTCATCACTCCGGAGGCGACCATGGCGGTGAAGAGTCCTCCGGGAGATGAATCCCCTCTCCGGCAGGGTGCCGGAGGCGATCTCCTGAATCCCCCGAGATGGGATCGGCGGCGGCGGCGTCTCTGGAAGGTTTTCTGTATCGTGGCTCTCGGTACTGGGGGTTTCGCGACGAAGACTATTTGCAGGCGGAAGGGCAGAGTCGGGAGAGTCACGAGGGGCCCACACGCTAGGGCCACGCGGCCAGCTCCTGGGCCGCGCCGCCCTACTGTGGCGCCGCCTCGTGGCCCCACTTCGTCTTTTCTTCGGTCTTCTGGAAGCTTCGTGGCAAAATAGGCCCCTGGGCGTTGATTTCGTCCAATTCCGAGAATATTTCCTTACTAGGATTTCTGAAACCAAAAACAGCAGAAAACAACAACTGGCTCTTCGGCATCTCTTTAATAGGTTAGTGCCGGAAAATACATAAATATGACATAAAGTATGCATAAAACATGTAGATATCATCAATAATGTGGCATGGAACATAAGAAATTATCGATACGTCGGAGACGTATCAGCATCCCCAAGCTTAGTTTATGCTCGTCCCGAGCAGGTAAACGATAACAAAGATAATTTCTGGAGTGACATGCCATCATAACCTTGATCATACTATTGTAAGCATATGTAATGAATGCAGCAATCCAAACAATGTAAATGACATGAGTAAACAACTGAATCATAAAGCAAAGACTTTTCATGAATAGTACTTCAAGACAAGCATCAATAAGTCTTGCATAAGAGTTAACTCATAAAGCAATAATTCATAGTATAGGCATTGAAGCAACACAAAGGAAGATTAAGTTTCAGCGGTTGCTTTCAACTTGTAACATGTATATCTCATGGATAATTGTCAATGTAAAGTAATATAACAAGTGCAATATGCAAGTATGTAGGAATCAATGCACAGTTCACACAAGTGTTTGCTTCTTGAGATGGAGAGAAATAGGTGAACTGACTCAACAATAAAAGTAAAAGAAAGGTCCTTCAAAGAGCAAAGCATCGATTGCTATATTTGTGCTAGAGCTTTGGTTTTGAAAACAAGAAACAATTTTGTCAACGGTAGTAATAAAGCATATGTGTTATGTAAATTATATCCTACAAGTTGCAAGCCTCATGCATAGTATACTAATAGTGCCCGCACCTTGTCCTAATTAGCTCGGATTACCTGGATTATCATCGCAATGCACATGTTTTAACCAAGTGTCACAAAGGGGTACCTCTATGCCGCCTGTACAAAGGTCTAAGGAGAAAGCTCGCATCGGATTTCTCGCTATTGATTATTCTCAACTTAGACATCCATACCGGGAAAACATAGACAACAGATAATGGACTCCTCTTATATGCATAAGCATGTAGCAACAATTAATTTTCTCATATGAGATTTGAGGATATTTGTCCAAAACTGAAACTTCCACCATGGATCATGGCTTTAGTTAGCGTCCCAATGTTCTTCTCTAACATTATGCACGCTCTAACCATTTTAGTGGTAAATCTCCCTTACTTCAGACAAGACGAACATGCATAGCAACTCACATGATATTCAACAAAGAATAGTTGATGGCGTCCCCAGGAACATGGTTATCGCACAACAAGCAACTTAATAAGAGATAAAGTGCATAAGTACATATTCAATACCACAATACTTTTTAGGCTATTTGTCCCATGAGCTATATATTGCAAAGGTAGAGAATGGAAATTTTAAAGGTAGCACTCAAGCAATTTACTTTGGAATGGCGGAGAAATACCATGTAGTAGGTAGGTATGGTGGACACAAATGGCATAGTGGTTGGCTCAAGGATTTTGGATGCATGAGAAGTATTCCCTCTCGATACAAGGCTTAGGCTAGCAAGGCTATTTGAAACAAACACAAGGATGAAGCGGTGCAGCAAAACTCACATAAAAGACATATTGTAAACATTATAAGACTCTACACCGTCTTCCTTGTTGTTCAAACTCAATACTAGAAATTATCTAGACCTTAGAGAGACCAATTATGCAAACCAAATTTTAGCAAGCTCTATGTATTTCTTCATTAATAGGTGCAAAGTATATAATGCAAGAGCTTAAACATGAGCACAACAATTGCCAAGTATCACATTATCCAAGACATTTTAGCAATTACTACATGTATCATTTTCCAATTCCAACCATATAACAATTTAACGAAGAAGAAACTTCCGCCATGAATACTATGAGTAAAGCCTAAGGACATACTTGTCCATATGCAACAGCGGAGCGTGTCTCTCTCCCACACAAAGAATTCTAGGATCCATTTTATTCAAACAAAACAAAAACAAAAACAAACCGGCGCTCCAAGCAAAGTACATAAGATGTGATGGAATAAAAATATAGTTTCACTAGAGGAACCTGATAATGTTGTCGATGAAGAAGGGGATGCCTTGGGCATCCCCAAGCTTAGACGCTTGAGTCTTCTTGATATATGCAGGGGTGAACCACCGGGGCATCCCCAAGCTTAGAGCTTTCACTCTCCTTGATCATGTTGTATCATCTCCCTCTCTTGATCCTTGAAAACTTCCTCCACACCAAACTCAAAACAACTCATTAGAGGGTTAGTGCACAATCAAAATTTACATGTTCAGAGGTGACATGATCATTCTTAACACTTCTGGACATTGCACAAAGCTACTGAAAGTTAATGGAATCGAAACCATCAAGCATAGCAAAACAGGCAATGCGAAATAAAAGGCAGAATCTGTGAAAACAGAACAGTTCGTAAAGACGAATTTTATTGAGGCACCAGACTTGCGCAAATGAAAATGCTCAAATTTAGTGAAAGTTGCGTACATATCTGAGGATCACTCACGTAAATTGGCATAATTTTCTGAGTTACCTACAGAGAATTTGACCCAGATTCGTTACAGCAAAGAAATCTGTTTCTGCGCAGTAATCCAAATCTAGTATGAACCTTACTATCAAAGACTTTACTTGGCACAACAATGCACAAAACTAAGATAAGGAGAGGTTGCTATAGTAGTAACAACTTCGAAGACTCAAATATAAAATAAAGGTACTGTAGTAAAAACATGGGTTGTCTCACATAAGCGCTTTTCTTTAGCGCCTTTCAGCTAGGCGCAGAAAGTGTATATCAAGTATTATCAAGAGACGAAGTGTCAACATCATAATTTGTTCTAATGATAGAATCAAAAGGTAACTTCATTCTCTTTCTAGGGAAGTGTTCCATACCTTTCTTGAGAGGAAATTGATATTTAATATTACCTTCCTTCATATCAATGATAGCACCAACAGTTCGAAGAAAAGGTCTTCCCAATATAATGAGACAAGATGCATTGCATTCAATATCCAAGACAACAAAATCAACGGGGACAAGGTTATTGTTAACGGTAATGCGAACATTATCAACTCTCCCCAAAGGTTTCTTTGTAGAATTATCAGCAAGATTAACATCCAAATAACAATTTTTCAATGGTGGCAAGTCAAGCATATTATAGATTTTCTTAGGCATAACGGAAATACTTGCACCAAGATCACATAAAGCATTACAATCAAAGTCATTGACCTTTATCTTAATGATTTGCTCCCAACCATCCTCTAGCTTCCTAGGAATAGAAGTTTCGCGTTCTAGTTTCTCTTCTCTAGCTTTTATGAGAGCATTTGTAATATGTTTCGTGAAAGCCAAATTTATAGCACTAGCATTAGGACTCTTAGCAAGTTTTTGTAAGAACTTTATAACTTCAGAGATATGGCAATCATCAAAATCCAAACCATTATAATCTAAAGCAATGGGATCATCATCCCCAATGTTAGAAAAAATTTCAGCAGTTTTATCACAAGCAGTTTCAAATAGCGGTTTTAGCGCTTTCAGTGGCTTTTTCGCGCTTTGCATTAGAAGTGGAAACATTGCCAACACCAATTCTTTTACCATTATTAGTAGGAGGTGCAGCAACATGTGGAGCATTAGCATTACTAGTGGTGGTAATATTCCAAACTTTAGCTATATTATCTTCTTTTTCATTTTCTTCTCTTTCCCACCTAGCACGCAATTCGGCCATCAATCTTATATTCTCATTAATTCTAACTTGGATGGCATTTGCTGTAGTAAAAATTTTATGATTATGATTTTCATGAGGCATAAATTTCGATTTCAAAAGATCAACATCCGCAGCAAGACTATCGACTTTAGAAGCAAGTATATCAATTTTCCCAAGCTTTTCTTCAACAGATTTGTTAAAAGCAGTTTGTGTACTAATAAATTCTTTAAGCATGGCTTAAAGTCCAGGGGGTGTGTTCCTATTATTATTGTAAGAATTCCCATAAGAATTACCATAGCCGTTGCCATTATTATAAGGATATGGCCTATAGTTGTTACTAGAATTGTTCCGGTAAGCATTGTTGTTGAAATTATTATTTTTAATGTAGTTTACATCAACATGTTCTTCTTGAGCAACTAATGAGGCTAACAGAACATTATTAGGATCAATATTTGTCCTATCATTCACAAGCATAGACATAATAGCATCAATCTTATCACTCAAGGAAGAGGTTTCTTCGACAGAATTTACCTTCTTACCTTGTGGAGCTCTTTCTGTGTGCCATTCAGAGTAATTAATCATCATATTATCAAGAAGCTTTGTTGCTTCACCAAGAGTAATGGACATAAAGGTACCTCCAGTAGCTGAATCCAATAGGTTCCGCGAAGAAAAATTCAGTCCTGCATAAAAGGTTT
This sequence comes from Lolium perenne, assembly GCF_019359855.2. NCBI lineage: Eukaryota > Viridiplantae > Streptophyta > Magnoliopsida > Poales > Poaceae > Lolium > Lolium perenne. Next base: position 183,526,501 of record NC_067246.2, on the reverse strand, counting down.
GGATGATCATCCAAGTAGTCAGTCCATGGGTTGGGCAATTTTTAACCAAAGATTTCATTCTTTCCCATGCTTGTGCAACATGCTCTGTATCCAATTGTTTAAAATTCATTATGCTACTCCTCAAAGATATAATTTTAGCAGGGGGATAATATCTACCAATAAAAGCATCCTTGCATTTAGTCCATGAATCAATACTATTCTTAGGCAGAGATAGCAACCAATCTTTACCTCTTCCTCTTAGTGAGAAAGGAAACAATTTTAATTTTATTATGTCACCATCTACATCCTTATACTTTTGCATTTCACAAAGTTCAACAAAATTATTGAGATGGGCAGCAGCATCATCAGAACTAACACCAGAAAATTGCTCTCGCATAACAAGATTTAGTAAAGCAGGTTTAATTTCAAAGAATTCTGCTGTAGTAGCAGGTGGAGCAATAGGTGTGCATAAGAAATCATTATTATTTGTGGTTGTGAAGTCACACAACTTAGTATTTTCAGGAGTACCCATTTTAGCAATAGTAAATAAAGCAAACTAGATAAAGTAAATGCAAGTAACTAATTTTTTTGTGTTTTTGATATAGCAAACAAGACAGCAAATAAAGTAGAGCTAGCAACTAATTTTTTGTGTTTTGATATAATGCAGCAAACAAAGTAGTAAGCAAGACAAAAACAAAGTAAAGAGATTGGGATGCGGAGACTCCACTTGCAGCGTGTCTTGATCTCCCCGGCAACGGCGCCAGAAAAAGAGCTTGATACGCGTACATCACGCGTCCGTTGGGAACCCCAAGAGGAAGGTGTGATGCGTACAGCGGAAAGTTTTCCCTCAGTAAGAAACCAAGGTTTATCGAACCAGTAGGAGCCAAGAAGCACGTTGAAGGTTGATGGCGGCGAGATGTAGTGCGGCGCAACACCATGGATTCCGGCGCCAACGTGGAACCTGCACAACCCAACCAAAGTACTTTGCCCCAACGAAACAGTGAGGTTGTCAATTTCACCGGCTTGCTGTAACAAAGGATTAGATGTATAGTGTGGATGATGATTGTTTGCAGAGAACAGTAGAACAAGTATTGCAGTAGATTGTATCGATGTAAAAGAATGGACCGGGGTCCACAGTTCACTAGTGGTGTCTCTCCCATAAGATAAATAGCATGTTGGGTGAACAAATTACAGTTGGGCAATTGACAAATAGAGAGGGCATGACAATGCACATACATGATATGATGAGTATTGTGAGATTTAATTGGGCATTACAACAAAGTACATAGACCGCTATCCCGCATGCATCTATGCCTAAAAAGTCCACCTTCAGGTTATCATCCGAACCCCTTCCAGTATTAAGTTGCAAACAACAGACAATTGCATTAAGTATGGTGCGTAATGTAATTAATAACTACATTCTCGGACATAGCATCAATGTTTTATTCCTAGTGGCAACAGCACATCCATAACCTTAGGGGCTTCTGTCACTCCCCCAGATTCATGGAGACATGAACCCACTATCGAGCATAAATACTCCCTCTTGGAGTTACAAGCATCAACTTGGCCAAAGCATCTACTAGTAACAGAGAGCATGCAAGATCATAAACAACACATAGATTGATAATCAACATAACATAGTATTCTCTATCCATCGGATCCCAACAAACACAATATATAGCATTACAGATAGATGATCTTGATCATGTTAGGCAGCTTACAAGATCCGGCAATGAAGCATAATGAGGAGAAGACAACCATCTAGCTACTGCTATGGACCCATAGTCCAGGGGTGAACTACTCACTCATCACTCCGGAGGCGACCATGGCGGTGAAGAGTCCTCCGGGAGATGAATCCCCTCTCCGGCAGGGTGCCGGAGGCGATCTCCTGAATCCCCCGAGATGGGATTGGCGGCGGCGGTATCTCTGGAAGGTTTTCCGTATCGTGGCTCTCGGTACTGGGGGTTTCGCGACGAAGACTATTTGTAGGCGGAAGGGCAGAGTCGGGAGAGTCACGAGGGGCCCACATGCTAGGGCCGCGCGGCCAGCTCCTGGGCCGCGCCGCCCTACTGTGGCGCCGCCTCGTGGCCCCACTTCGTCTTCTCTTCGGTCTTCTGGAAGCTTCGTGGCAAAATAGGCCCCTGGGCGTTGATTTCGTCCAATTCCGAGAATATTTCCTTACTAGGATTTCTGAAACCAAAAACAGCAGAAAACAGCAACTGGCTCTTCGGCATCTCGTTAATAGGTTAGTGCCGGAAAATACATAAATATGACATAAAGTATGCATAAAACATGTAGATATCATCAATAATGTGGCATGGAACATAAGAAATTATCGATACGTCGGAGACGTATCAACTTCTTCTAAGGTCTCACGAAGAATGTTTGTGGTGTATCCACTCAATTTGTGGACATCCAACATGAATCCTTCGACTGAATGTTTTATAGGTCATAATTATTTGGCTGACAAAATTTTATTTGTTCACAACTTCTTTATAAAGACTCCAATTGTGGACTACTTGATAATACTGTGGCTATTTGTTATCTAAAATTGTACTCTATTATAGGTTTTGATCAACTGGACGAGACATCTTCTACTCTATCTTCCAGTATTGATCCTATACCAACTGTGGTCTTCTGATACCAACTGTGGTCTTCTTATGTAATGTCCCAGGTTTAGAGACAATCGAGGGGTAGATTTTAGAAAGGGATGTGCATTGCATGGTAAATTCTGGGGAAATTTCGCGCTTTTAAACAAAAACTGCATCGAAGGGGAACAAGTTTCTCTCTCGACACCATACAGGGTTAGGGTTTCGAGAGTGCGACAAACTTGCATCTCACTTAACTAGTTTAAGGTTTTGAGAAGAGAGGGGAGAGTTTGCATCAAACTTAAGTTGCATGATTGAATTCTAAATGAAGTGGCATGGTTGAACTCAAACCAAAGTTGAATTTGAATTTCGAATTCAAACATTAAATAATTACCCTAAATATTTGAATTGTGAGGAAATTCATTAAGTAAATAATACATAACACACATTATGAACAATTTAAACAATAAGACAAGCTCATTAGAGAAAACCTTGAGCTTTATTGATTAACACACAAGATACATTGTCTTTACAATATTCATAATGGAAATAAATGAATTTTACAACACGTTACAAGAATTGGAGAAATTGAAAAATAAAAGAAAATAAAAAGAAAAGTACAAGGATGGATCCTATCCTAAATACTACAAGATCATCTTCACTTGATCTTGGATTTGATGACCTCCATATCCATTTTGATCAATTGTTGATCCCTGCACATAATCACAACAAAGAGAAGTTATGCCAAGTGGCATATCCACTTGGCAGGTTAGAAGAACAATGAAAATGAGGGGATATGGATCAACTCTGTCGAAGCTGATCATCTCCCAAATAGAGTACATGCCGAGATACCAAGTATCTGGTATACACGCACACACGAGCAGCTCACACGGCACGTGTGCATGCTCAACACCAAGCCACCGAGTGTGCATGTAGCACAACACACACACACATCAGCAGTGAGTCACAAAGTGTGCCAGACCAAGCTGTCGACCAGGGAGAGCAAGGGAGCACCAAATATAAGCTTTTCAGAAGCAAACCCTAAGCCATATCCATCGACAGGCTTCACTGGGTAAGTCACCAAGAACACAAGAACACAAGAACACAAGAACACAAGAACACAAGAACAGCCACTGCTGTTCAATCTGCCTAACTCACCACAGCACTAAATCAAGCACCACAAGATTGCAAGGAGGAGCAGGGCAAGCACAAGCTCAACACTGAAGAAATCCTCTACACCAACAAACAATCTAGGAGCTGGAGTGAGGTATAAACCAAATCAACCTGAGCAAAACCAAGTTTTGCTCATAAATAAGCATACAATGCATCACAGGAGCACAGAAGGGTAGAATACCCTGTTTGTGTCATCATCTGGCTACCAAGCCATTTGGTGCAAGCAATTATGGGTAAGACCACTAGGTAATCATCCTATGGGAACATCAGTTATGCAAATCAGTGCATAACTAAGGGAATCCAGCCAAGAATGAATTCATAGCTAGCCTAGCCCACACACTAAGCACCTACAGCTAGCTAGGCCATCAGACTATAGACAAATCCTTGTCTATATAATTTCTCAACATCAAAAGCCACTGGAAGTCCAGTATTGGATCAAGCCAGTGAGCAGTTGTTCAAATCCAGCAAGCAATTACCAACTAGAGCAAGCCACAGAAGAAGGGAGCTACCCTTGACAGCATCACAGTGCTGCCAGGGCTACCTCAACCCACAGCCAGCACAAGAGCCTACACATCATTATCCATTTGGATTCAGTAGAGGGCTAGGGTACACAACTGAGTGTTGGCATCCATCTAGCCCTGTCACAATTAATTGGATGATCACAACTGCAACAGATCACATCACTTATCCACTTCAAGAAATTCAGGCAAATACAGATAAGTGAACTAAACAAATAAATCAAAGCACCAGGGCTTTGCGGTGATCCAATGGATCACCGCAAGCAACAACGATTGCTTAAGTCAACAACAAGACACACCAGGCCAAGCCTGTATAAAGCACAAGCAGCCTTTGGTTGAGCACCAGTGAATCACAGAGAGAAGCACACACTTGCTCACAAGCAAGTAATGATCCATTGATCATCAAAGCATCACTTGCTCATGCTACAGATCACTACAGCCAAGCATAACATCAACACATGAACCAGCCAATAAGATCAGCCACAGGACATGAACAAATATATCACAGATAATTAAATCAGTCATATACAGGAGCAAACCATCCAAGGATGGTGATATCTTGTAACAGGCATGCTCAAGGGAGCATGTCTATAAATTATAGCACACAGAAGAGCACCCTGGGGCACTGGCTCTTGTAAATTTACAAGGATTGCATACTGCAAACAAGCCAGAGCACCAGAAATGAAGACACTTGAGTAATTGGTGAAGATAGCATCAAGAACAGAGACACTGGCACTTGCATACTACAAGGATCATGCATAATGATCAAGCCAGGGTCAAGATTATGCACACACAGGATATCCTGGTGGCAGTAGTTATCACAGGATCAAGCCAGTAGGCCATGAGCATCACTGGATGCTCATGAGCAATCACAGGAGGGCCACAGTAGGAGTATAGCATACAACAGTAGTGCATAGAGCAAAGTTAGAAGAGCAGCGGCAGCTAGCAATCCATGGCAGCAGCAAAGGCACAAGAAGATACGCACAAAGAATAAAGAACACAAAGAAGCAACAATTAGTAGCGCAAGAGTAGCAGCAAGGCATGGCCTCTCCATAGGGAGGAGCAGCCGCATTTCTAGCTAGAAGAAGGAGGAGGAACGAAGAAAGAGAGAGAGGGAAGAGCACTTACAGGGTGAGCAGACAAAGGACACGGCCATGGCGACCACGGCGGCACACGCCGGCGCACGGCAGCGCCAGGCCAGGCCAAGCCAAGCCCGGACCAGCGCCGCAACACCCAGCACCACCGCGGCGGGACCACGGAGGGCACCGCAACGCCAGGGACGCCGGCGGGCGGCGAATCGCCGCGAAACCGCGCAACCCTAGTCGCAGTAGGGTTGGGGGCGAACAGGGAGGGCCTCCAATCGCAAATCGACGCGGGCCATCTGATGCGCCGTCGAAAGGCGAGTCAGATGCGACCGATCTCACCGCCGGAGCTGGCCGGAGACGGCCGGATTAATTCGGCGACGGCGGCGGCGACCACGGATCGCCAGAGAGACGGGAGAGGATTAGGGTTTGGTCGCGCGAGAGAGGAAGAGAGGGGAATGAGCTGGTCGAGCCGGACCGGGCCGGTCGGTTCGATCTAACCGCTGGGCCACACCCCGACAGTGGGCCTGGGGCAAATTTGGTATTTCACAAATGCCAATTAAATCAGAAACTTTGAAATTTCATAGGAAATTATTTATAACTCTAAAAAAATAATTAAAAATATGAAAATAGATCAACATAAAATTCTCTATTTAAATAAATTATCAAAGAGAATTTTTGAAGACAAATAAGAATAAGTCTTCATTTGATGATTTAAATAATCATTTAAATCACACATACTATTTTCAATAATAAAAATAAGTCCATTAATACAAATGGATTATCAAAAACACCTTGACAATATTTCAAGATTGTATTTACCTTAAATTAAGTATCTCTAAGTTGTTCTTAGTATTTAACCTCTCATAAAATAACAACGACATCGGAAGGGGGGAAAACAAACCCTAAAAATGGAATCATGCATAATTGCTTCTTTAACCATTGCCCTTATCGGACAATGATGCTATTTTTCAGAAACAGAGGACAAGGGTCAGTCCACACATTCCAACTGCAAAACTTTGCAGTGTTCAGGCAAGTTCATCACTTGCTTATGTCATTTGAGTATTTCTATCAAATTACTTGCAAAATCCTATGGTTATCACTATTGCATAAAAATCAAAACCACTATTTTCATAACTATGAATATGACTATGTGGTTGGCAATGGAACCATGGATTGTGTTGATATGGTGGAGGTTCCATTGCAAGGGTTTATATCCATCTAGGATTAAACAACAAATGTCGCCAGTGATTCTTGTGCCGTAATACCCGTGTTAACCATAAGATCTGGAGTGGGACGGAATAGTCAACCGTATTTCCACCTCTTGTACATCAACGGATTCGCTTACTGTAGACGGTTGTATCTTGCGGAGCAATTGGTGGGTGGGGAGCCCCTTCTAATTCCCCACGGTATAGCTGTTGCTTACCGTAGACGGTTGCTGCTTGCGGAACAATTGGTGGGTGGGGATCCCCTTCTAATTCCCCACGGTAATGTGGTCTATGATGGGTTGCAGCTACCGACGAAGGAGTTTGGTTCAATCCCAGACTATCGTCATGGTCGAGGTCCACCCTGAAATTACGGGAATAATGGGACCGACGAGGACCCAGGGTCGGGGTTTGCAACAAAGGGTGGGTGTGCGAGGTAGCGGAGGAATATGATTGACTATGACCTTATACCGGGCCTCACACCGAAGGAAGTGTGGACAGGAAAGCTGCCCGGTTGGCACCAAGGTTAAGATCTCTTATGGGTAAAGCAACACACCTCTGCAGAGTGTAAAGAACTGTGACCTGTCACTCCCTGTTCCGGGATAAGGAACTACGAACGCGGCCGGAAAGGAGCTCCATGAAGTTCTAGTAAACCGGTGAAGGCTGACGGACATAGCTCTTTGAAATAAAAGCAATCTCTTGAAGAAATGTTTATCAAAACTTGCATTGGTATTAGACTTTCTGGTCTAATATCGTAGCTAGTGCATTAAACACCTCTTATCTATAATGAACTTGTTGAGTACGCTCGTACTCATACCACTCTTAAATCCCATGCTTAGATTGTCTGAATCGTCTGGAGGAGGACTACGACAACAATGAAGGAGCCGAGATCATCGGCTACGAGGAACCAGACCTCTCAGGAGGTGTTGAAGGCGTAGACTACCTCATAGTCTACGGATCCGGGGAGGCTTCCGGAGGAGATCAAGCCTAGAGATATCCGATAGTAGTAGTAACCGAGCAGCCCGAACTCTTAGTATTTAGCTGCTCTAGGAAATAAATGTATGACTTAATGAGACTTTTATATTGTAAACTAAGTTGGGTTCGCCTCGAACCCAGGAGTATTCCTCTTAGGACCCAAGAGGAGCTCCAAGATGACATGTGTATGATAGTTGTAATAATAAATGAATGAGTTATGGACCTGCTATGTTCTGTTGTACTACTCTGAGGGATGTAATATTTGCGGAATGGTACTTCGTGAATGTTATATCAACGACTGGCATACTACAACATGCAGTGGTATGCAGGGTCACCACAGTTGGTATCAGAGCAAAAGCTTTGACCTTAGGTTGGAACCTAGTAAATGGGACCAAACGTTAGGAGTCAAATAGGACTAGTAAAGAATTCTCTAAAAATATGGTGTATATTCAACTGAGAATACAACGATCATATCTTTTAGTGCGATAATTCTTTATTATCTCTATTATGATGCATTATTACTAATCTTATAATCTTTCTATTTCTACAGCCAACATGGCAAGTTCACGTCCTGGACGAAACGTGAAAGTAATGGATTCCACACTGAGTGAATACCAAGGAGGACTTGCGGATATTCTACGAGCCATGTTACTTGAATTTGGGTGTGATCCCCAGATTCAAGTAAAGAAATACATGTACTATGATGGTACTGTATTGGCCAAGTGTAGGGTAGGACTGCGACTTCCCGAATCTCTGGGAATGAGCGTAGTCATGCCAAATAGGAAGCTAGGACAATCAACACAGCCTACCATATAGCTGTTATGAGAGCCATAACCGACATACGGGAACATAAGACGAAAGAGCTTATGGATTCCGAGTTCTCCCATATTCCTCATAATCAGGAGGAAGAAGATCCCATGCTCAACCACTACAAATATGCCAAACGCAAACCGATAGCAGCTGCAAAATATATGGATAATAGCCGCAACTTCATATCATTACTCTTTCAGTTGAACCATCATCTGATAGGAGCAATTGATACGATGCTAGAGGAATTTACTGAACCCAAGGAGGAGAGTAGGGGGAAAGAACCTATGGAGAACGTGGTGCATACACCAGTTTACTCAGCTGGTGACTATATTAGTATTGATCCACTTGAGCATGAACCTACACCGGTTACACCTGGGAACTATCTGGGTAGTTCCTATGGGGGATACGAGGGCGGAGAGGAATCCGGAAACAATCAGCGTTCCGAGACTCCTATCGAGAATTCCACGGGTTGGCGTTGGGGATCTGATACTGGAACTCATAGTACCTCTGTGTATTATGATGGGGAGATGAATGATGATGCCACAACCCAGAACCAGAGTTATCCCAGTAATGAAGGAGTTGATGGTGGGTATCCGACACAGGTTGAGTCGGGTATGAGTGTGGGTAACACATATGGTGGAGCTACAGGGGAGTACACCCGATGGGTGGACTATGATGCACTTAACGATCAGTTTGTGAACACTGATTTCTCCCTAGGATCATCATCTGATTCAGATTACCTGCCAACGGGGAGACCTTATGTTCCAGGGTCTATCAGGAGGACGACACGTTCGACCGGATGGAAGCCTGGGATGTACCGGGAGTGAAGATCGACTAGAGTCCACCAAGGGAGGCGAGGCTATAATACACAAGTACCACGTGTATTATAGTATGTAATATTTGTATAAATTTGTATATATACTTTAATAAGTGAGTTTGCATACTCACATCGACTTGAGTATTGTAATAAGACCACTTAAGTATGTATATACAGGATATATGTTTTGTATGATTTGGATTTGCTTCTTGATTTCCATTGCGTGACTAGTTCTGTGCACAAAGTTGAGCTCAGAAAACTTGCGCATGGAGTAATTATGAGTATCATCTTGTGTTGCAGAACTAGGGGGTTATGTCGGGAACGCTAGGAGACGAGACCGAAGCGCAGCGCATGGAGCGCGAAGCAAAACAAAAGGAAGAGGCTGAGGGTGCAGCCAGAGATCAGTTTCCACCACCACCACCACCCATGACGCAGCAAAATTTCATCCAGTATATGCAGCTGGTAGAGGAGAGACAGCGTGTAACACTGGAGCAGCAGAACAAATTCTTCCAAGATTTGCTGTAGCAGAACAGGGTGGAGAGACCTGAGAACCCGGGAGTCACATTAGCAGACTTCCAAAACACCAAGCCTATATCTTTCGCATACGCGCCCGAGCCAATGGACGCGGAAGATTGGCTTATGGATACTGAGCGAAAGCTCAATACTGTTGGATGTAACGATCAAGAGAAGGTTCGATATGCTACCCATCTGCTGTGTGGACCTGCCGCATCTTGGTGGGACAATATTGTAGCCGTTTATCCTGCTGGAAAGGTATTTACCAGGGAGGAATTTGCAAGGAAGTTCAGGGAATCCAATTTCCCTGAAAGTATTGTGGAACTGAAGCGTCGAGAATTTGAAAGTCTCGAGCAGAAGGACAAGGCAATCCTGACTTATGTCAGGGAATTTTCAAAGCTGTCCCGGTACGCTGTTGAAGAAGTCAACACCGAGGACAAGAAGAAAAAGAGATTTCTGAGGGGGTTAAGTCCCCAGTTCAAGGTTCAGCTCCGTATGATGAGAGCGACGGAGTTTCAAGAGTTGGTGGATGCAGCCATCACTCTGGAAGATGATTTTAAACAACTGCAGGAAGAGAAGAGGAAAAAGGCCAAGTTTGAGCCTAAGAGGTTTGTTAGTAACAAGCCTAATACCAGCTTGAGTTTCAAGCCCAGATATAACAACAACAACAACTACAATAATAGGAGGAACCAAGGAAACCAAGCCGCAAACCAGATTGTTTGCCGCATTTGTGGGTTTAGAGGGCATCTTTCACAAGATTGCCGGAAACCCAAGATAATATGCTTTGGGTGTCGTCAGGAGGGGCACATGCTGAAGGACTGCCCCAAGAAAAATAGTGGAGGAGGTCAGTCAGGAGGAGGAGGAAATCGAGGAGGAAACACCGGAGGGAACTGGAAGAATAAGAAGCCCTTCGGCAAGCTGAACTGTACCAGTCTGGAGGAGGTGGTCAACTCCGACTAGGCGGTGATAGGTACGCTTCAGATACTCACTCATCCTGGCAAAGTACTTTTTGATACTGGTGCAACTACATCATTCATTTCTCAACAATTCATCATCAAACATGGGATTAGTTGCACTAAGTTAGATACACCCATAACCATACTTTCTGCGGGGGGGACGATAGTAGTAACCCATACCAAACAAAAACAAGTCATCATGATCAATAAGTGCGCGTTTGACGCGGACCTGTTCATTTTACCGATGAAGGACATTGATGTCATTCTTGGTATGAACTGGTTGGAAGCTAATGGAGCATTGATCGACTGTGTGAACAAGACAGTATCTTTGAAAAGCCCCGATGGAAGTAGAATGATCTACCAAGGCGACAAACACACACAAATTGAAGTTGAGCTACAGCTGAACAGCATGAAGGAGGTGAAGTTAGAAGATATACCTGTAGTGAATGAATTCCAGGATGTGTTTCCTGCGGAATTACCTGGTATGCCACCAGATAGGGAGATAGAATTCACTATCGACCTAATCCCAGGAACAGCTCCGATTGCTAAAGCACCATATAAGATGGGGCCCAAGGAGTTGAAAGAACTTAAGGAGCAACTGGATGACTTAGAACAAAAGGGATTCATTCAAGAGAGTGTTTCACCATGGGGATCACCTGTGATCTTCGTGGATAAAAGAGATGGAGGAAGAAGGATGTGCGGAGACTACAGGAATCTGAACAATGTCACAATCAAGAACAAGTACCCACTTCCAAGAATACAAGATCTATTTGATCAAGTTAGAGGCGCGGGAGTCTTTTCCAAGATTGATCTAAGATCCGGTTATCACCAGATAAAGATCAAGAAGGAAGACGTTCCGAAAACTGCCTTTGTCTCAAGGTATGGACATCATGAATACCTTGTAGTGCCTTTTGGATTGACCAATGCCCCAGCAATATTCATGAATCTCATGAATAAGATCTTCATGCCATATCTAGACAAGTTTGTCATCGTATTTATCGATGATATCTTGATATATTCCAAGAACAAGGCCGAACACGCTGAACATTTGAGGTTAGTGTTGCAAACACTAAGGGAACATCAACTCTATGCCAAACTTAGTAAGTGTGAATTTTGGCTAGATCAGGTAGAATTCCTTGGTCATGTTATTAGTAAAGATGGAATAGCTGTTAACCCAAGTAAGGTAGCAGCAGTTCTAGAATGGGAAGCACCCAAGACTGTCAAGGAAATCCGAGGATTCCTAGGAATGGCAGGATATTATCGGAGATTCATTGAAGGATTCTCTAAGATAGCAGGACCAATGACAAAGCTGTTAAGGAAGAACACACCATTCGTGTGGTCAGAGGAGTGTGAGAAGAGTTTTCAAACTCTAAAAGAAAAACTCACCACGGCACCGGTGTTAGCAGTTCCGGAAGTTGGCAAGGATTACACCGTGTACTGTGACGCATCCAAGCACGGATTGGGTTGCGTACTCATGCAAGATCGGAAAGTAATATCTTATGGATCGAGGCAACTCAGACCTCATGAAGTGAATTATCCAACACATGACTTGGAACTAGCAGCAGTTGTATTTGCACTCAAAACTTGGAGACATTTTCTCTATGGAGCCAAGTGTGAGCTCTATACAGATCACAAGAGTCTCAAATATTTCTTCACTCAGAAGGAACTCAACATGAGGCAGAAAAGATGGCTTGAGCTAATCAAGGATTATGATCTGACAATCAATTACACTCCAGGGAAGGCCAATGTTGTAGCAGATGCTTTGAGCAGGAAGAGTACCGGCGGAGTGGAACAAGAAATCTCACCGGAGTTGAGGAAGGAAATAAGTCAAGCCCAAATACAACTTTGGGAGAAGGAAGCCCATGAAGGATTATCGGCGTTGCAAGTAGCCGATGAGTTGAATGTTAACCTGAAGAATGAGATAATGATGGGTCAGCTGGACGTTCCATTTATCATTGAAGAGATGAGAAGAATAGATGAAGGTAGACCATCAGAATTTCACCGCGGGGAATCTGGATCTTTATGGTTCCAGAAAAGAATTTGCGTTCCGGATATTGCTGAAATTAAGGAAGTAATACTCCGGGAAGCTCATCAAACACCATATTCCATTCATCCGGGAAGTACAAAGATGTACATGGATCTAAAGGAATTATTCTGGTGGAATAACATGAAGAGAGAGATAGCACAATATGTGGCGGAATGCCATACCTGCCAGAGAGTGAAGGCTGAACACCAGAGTCCGGTAGGAAAGTTACAACCTTTACCTATTCCAGAGTGGAAATGGGAGGAAATAGGGATGGATTTCATCACCGGACTACCCATGACTAATAAAAAGAAGGACATGATATGGGTAATCGTGGACCAGTTGACGAAAAGTGCACACTTCTTAGCGGTAAATCAGCAGGATAAAGGAGAGAAACTCATCGATCTTTACATCAAAGAGATCGTGAGTAAGCATGGAGTGCCTAAGAAGATCGTGTCGGACCGAGGATCCGTGTTCACATCAGCATTCTGGAAGCAACTACACGAAGCTTTAGGATCCAAGTTGGACTATAGCACCGCTTATCATCCCCAGACAGGTGGACAAACCGAGAGAACCAACCAGATCTTAGAAGATATGCTTAGGGCTTGTGCCCTAGACTTCGAAGGATCATGGGAGGAGCACTTACCACTAGCAGAGTTTTCATACAATAATAGCTATCAAAGCAGCATCAAGATGGCACCATTTGAAGCTCTGTATGGAAGAAAGTGTAGATCACCGATATGTTGGTATGAAGCCGGAGCAAGCAAAGAGTTCAACCCTGATTATGTTAAGGAAAAACAACAAATCATTGACATTATCAGAGATAGGCTCAAGATAGCCCAAAGTAGACAAAAGAGTTATGCCGATCAGAAGAGGAGAACATGGGAGCCTCGAGTTGGAGACATGGTTTATCTTAAGGTAAGCCCGATGAAAGGACTCCAGAGGTTTGGAGTAAAAGGAAAGCTCAGTCCTAGATATATAGGAACTTTCAAGATACTGAGTCAGAATCATGGTTTAGCCTTTGAATTGGATCTACCGGGAAGGCTAGCTCAAGTTCACAATGTATTCCATGTGTCACAACTCCGGAAATGCTTAAAGACCCCAGATGAACCAGTATCACATGAAGAGCTCGAGTTACAACCAGACTTGACCTACATCGAGAAGCCAGCCAAGATTCTCGAGGAGAGCTGGAAACAACTCAGAAATAAAGCTATCAAATATTGCAAGATACAATGGAAACATCACCCCGAGAGGGAAGCCACCTGGGAAAAAGAGGAAGACCTGAGGAAAACATACCCCGAACTCTTCAGGTATTACAACCACAACTTCGGGACGAAGTTTTCTTTAAGGGGGAAAGGCCGTAATGTCCCAGGTTTAGAGACAATCGAGGGGTAGATTTTAGAAAGGGATGTGCATTGCATGGTAAATTCTGGGGAAATTTCGCGCTTTTAAACAAAAACTGCATCGAAGGGGAACAAGTTTCTCTCTCGACACCATACAGGGTTAGGGTTTCGAGAGTGCGACAAACTTGCATCTCACTTAACTAGTTTAAGGTTTTGAGAAGAGAGGGGAGAGTTTGCATCAAACTTAAGTTGCATGATTGAATTCTAAATGAAGTGACATGGTTGAACTCAAACCAAAGTTGAATTTGAATTTCGAATTCAAACATTAAATAATTACCCTAAATATTTGAATTGTGAGGAAATTCATTAAGTAAATAATACATAACACACATTATGAACAATTTAAACAATAAGACAAGCTCATTAGAGAAAACCTTGAGCTTTATTGATTAACACACAAGATACATTGTCTTTACAATATTCATAATGGAAATAAATGAATTTTACAACACGTTACAAGAATTGGAGAAATTGAAAAATAAAAGAAAATAAAAAGAAAAGTACAAGGATGGATCCTATCCTAAATACTACAAGATCATCTTCACTTGATCTTGGATTTGATGACCTCCATATCCATTTTGATCAATTGTTGATCCCTGCACATAATCACAACAAAGAGAAGTTATGCCAAGTGGCATATCCACTTGGCAGGTTAGAAGAACAATGAAAATGAGGGGATACGGATCAACTCTGTCGAAGCTGATCATCTCCCAGTAGAGTACATGCCAGATACCAAGTATCTGGTATACACGCACACACAAGCAGCTCACACAGCCTGTGTGCATGCTCAACACCAAGCCACTGAGTGTGCATGTAGCACAACACACACACACATCAGCAGTGAGTCACAAAGTGTGCCAGACCAAGCTGTCGACCAGGGAGAGCAAGGGAGCACCAAATATAAGCTTTTCAGAAGCAAACCCTAAGCCATATCCATCGACAGGCTTCACTGGGTAAGTCACCAAGAACACAAGAACACAAGAACACAAGAACACAAGAACACAAGAACACAAGAACAGCCACTGCTGTTCAATCTGCCTAACTCACCACAACACTAAATCAAGCACCACAAGATTGCAAGGAGGAGCAGGGCAAGCACAAGCTCAACACTGAAGAAATCCTCTACACCAACAAACAATCTAGGAGCTGGAGTGAGGTATAAACCAAATCAACCTGAGCAAAACCAAGTTTTGCTCATAAATAAGCATACAATGCATCACAGGAGCACAGAAGGGTAGAATACCCTGTTTGTGTCATCATCTGGCTACCAAGCAATTTGGTGCAAGCAATTATGGGTAAGACCACTAGGTAATCATCCTATGGGAACATCAGTTATGCAAATCAGTGCATAACTAAGGGAATCCAGCCAAGAATGAATTCATAGCTAGCCTAGCCCACACACTAAGCACCTACAGCTAGCTAGGCCATCAGACTATAGACAAATCCTTGTCTATATAATTTCTCAACATCAAAAGCCACTGGAAGTCCAGTATTGGATCAAGCCAGTGAGCAGTTGTTCAAATCCAGCAAGCAATTACCAACTAGAGCAAGCCACAGAAGAAGGGAGCTACCCTTGACAGCATCACAAGCTGCTGTGGCTACCTCAACCCACAGCCAGCACAAGAGCCTACACATCATTATCCATTTGGATTCAGTAGAGGGCTAGGGTACACAACTGAGTGTTGGCATCCATCTAGCCCTGTCACAATTAATTGGATGATCACAACTGCAAAGCAGATCACATCACTTATCCACTTCAGTAAAATTCAGGCAAATACAGATAAGTGAACTAAACAAATAAATCAAAGCACCAGGGCTTTGCAGTGATCCAATGGATCACTGCAAGCAACAGCAGTTGCTTAAGTCAACAATAGTACACACCAGGCCAAGCCTGTATAAAGCACAAGCAGCACTGGTTGAGCACCAGTGAATCACAGAGAGAAGCACACACTTGCTCACAAGCAAGTAATGATCCATTGATCATCAAAGCATCACTTGCTCATGCTACAGATCACTACAGCCAAGCATAACATCAACACATGAACCAGACAATAAGATCAGCCACAGGACATGAACAAATATATCACAGATAATTAAATCAGTCATATACAGGAGCAAACCATCCAAGGATGGTGATATCTTGTAACAGGCATGCTCAAGGGAGCATGTCTATAAATTATAGCACACAGAAGAGCACCCTGGGGCACTGGCTCTTGTAAATTTACAAGGATTGCATACTGCAAACAAGCCAGAGCACCAGAAATGAAGACACTTGAGTAATTGGTGAAGATAGCATCAAGAACAGAGACACTGGCACTTGCATACTACAAGGATCATGCATAATGATCAAGCCAGGGTCAAGATTATGCACACACAGGATATCCTGGTGGCAGTAGTTATCACAGGATCAAGCCAGTAGGCCATGAGCATCACTGGATGCTCATGAGCAATCACAGGAGGGCCACAGTAGGAGTATAGCATACAACAGTAGTGCATAGAGCAAAGTTAGAAGAGCAGCAGCAGCTAGCAATCCATGGCAGCAGCAAAGGCACAGCAGCATACGCACAGCAACAGCAAACACAGCAGCAACAGCTAGTAGCGCAGTAGTAGCAGCAAGGCATGGCCTCTCCATAGGGAGGAGCAGCCGCATTTCTAGCTAGAAGAAGGAGGAGGAACAGAAGAAAGAGAGAGAGGGAAGAGCACTTACAGGTGAGCAGACAAAGGACACGGCCATGGCGACCACGGCGGCACACGCCGGGCGCACGGCAGTGCCAGGCCAGGCCAAGCCAAGCCCGGACCAGCACCGCAACACCCAGCACCACCGCGGCGGGACCACGGAGGGCACCGCAACGCCAGGGACGCCGGCGGGCGGCGAATCGCCGCGAAACCGCGCAACCCTAGTCGCAGTAGGGTTGGGGGCTGATGGCGTGTATTTCACACGTTCGTTGGGCAACCCCAAGAGGAAGGTATGATGCGCACAGCAGCAAGTTTTCCCTCAGAAAGAAACCAAGGTTTATCGAACCAGGAGGAGCCAAGAAGCACGTTGAAGGTTTATGGCGGCGGGATGTAGTGCGGCGCAACACCAGGGATTCCGGCGCCAACGTGGAACCTGCACAACACAACCAAAGTACTTTGCCCCAACGAAACAGTGAGGTTGTCAATCTCACCGGCTTGCTGTAACAAAGAGTTAACCGTATTGTGTGGAAGATGATTGTTTGCGTAAAACAAGAGAACAAGATTGCAGAGATTGTATTTCAAGAAAGAGAATTGGACCGGGGTCCACAGTTCACTAGAGGTGTCTCTCCCATAAGACGAACAGCATGTTGGGTGAACAAATTACAGTTGGGCAATTGACAAATAAAGAGAGCATGACCATGCACATACATATCATGATGAGTATAGTGAGATTTAATTGGGCATTACGACAAAGTACATAGACCGTCATCCAACTGCATCTATGCCTAAAAAGTCCACCTTCAGGTTATCATCCGAACCCCCTCCAGTATTAAGTTGCTAACAACAGACAATTGCATTAAGTATTGCGCGTAATGTAACTAGTGACTACATCCTTGAACATAGCACTAATGTTTTATCCCTAGTGGCAACAGCACATCCGTAACTTAGTGGCTCTTGTCACTCCTCCAGATTCACAGAGACATGAACCCACTATCGAGCATAAATACTCCCTCTTGGAGTTACTAGCATCAACTTGGCCAGAGCATCTACTAATAACGGAGAGCATGCAAGATCATAAACAACACATAGACATAACTTTGATAATCAACATAACAAGTATTCTCTATTCATCGGATCCCAACAAACGCAACATATAGAATTACAGATAGATGATCTTGATCATGTTAGGCAGCTCACAAGATCCGACAATGATAGCACAATGGGGAGAAGACAACCATCTAGCTACTGCTATGGACCCATAGTCCAGGGGTAGACTACTCACACATCACACCGGAGGCGACCATGGCGGCGTAGAGTCCTCCGGGAGATGATTCCCCTCTCCGGCAGGGTGCCGGAGGCGATCTCCTGGATCCCCCGAGATGGGATCGGCGGCGGCGGCGTCTCTGGAAGGTTTTCCGTATCGTGGCTCTCGGTACTGGGGGTTTCGTCACAGAGACTTTTTATAGGCGGAAGGGCAGGTCAAGAGGCGGCACGGGGGCCCCACACTACAGGCCGGCGCGGCCAAGGGGGGGGCCGCGCCGCCCTATGGTGTGGCCCCTCCGTGGCCCCTCTTCGTCGCTCCTTCGGACTTCTGGAAGCTTCGTGAGAAAATAGGCCCCTGGGCTTTGATTTCGTCCAATTCCGAGAATATTTCCTTACTAGCATTTCTGAAACCAAAAACAGCAGAAAACAAAGAATCGGCACTACGGCATCTTGTTAATAGGTTAGTTCCAGAAAATGCACGAATATGACATAAAGTGTGCATAAAACATGTAGATAACATCAATAATGTGGCATGGAACATAAGAAATTATCGATACGTCGGAGACGTATCAGCATCCCCAAGCTTAGTTTTGCTCGTCCCGAGCAGGTAAAACGATAACACAGATAATTTCTGGAGTGACATGCCATCATAATCTTGATCATACTATTTGTAAAGCATATGTAGTGAATGCAGCGATCGACACAATGTATATGACATGAGTAAACAAGTGAATCATATAGCAAAGACTTTTCATGAATAGCACTTCAAGACAAGCATCAATAAGTCTTGCATAAGAGTTAACTCATAAAGCAATAATTCAAAGTAGAGATATTGAAGCAACACAAAAGAAGATTAAGTTTCAGCGGTTGCTTTCAACTTGTAACATGTATATCTCATGGATATTGTCAACATAGAGTAATATAATAAGTGCAATAAGCAAGTATGTAGGAATCAATGCACAGTTCACACAAGTGTTTGCTTCTTGAGGTGGAGAGAGATAGGTGAACTGACTCAACATTGAAAGTAAAAGAATAGTCCTCCATAGAGGAAAAGCATCGATTGCTATATTTGGGCTAGAGCTTTGATTTTGAAAACATGAAACAATTTTGTCAACGGTAGTAATAAAGCATATGCATCATGTAAATTATATCTTATAAGTTGCAAGCCTCATGCATAGCGTACTAATAGTGCCCGCACCTTGTCCTAATTAGCTTGGACTACCGGGTCATCACAATGCATTGTTTTTACCAAGTGTCACAAAGGGGTACCTCTATGCCGCCTGTACAAAGGTCTAAGGAGAAAGCTCGCATTGGATTTCTCGCTATTGATTATTCTTCAACTTAGACATCCATACCGGGACAACATAGACAACAGATAATGGACTCCTCTTTTATGCATAAGCATATAACAACAATTAATAATTTTCTCATTTGAGATTTGAGGATTGTTGTCCAAAACTGAAACTTCCACCATGGAGCATGGCTTTAGTTAGCGGCCCAATGTTCTTCTCTAACATATGCATGCTTAACCATATGGTGGTAGATCTCTCTTACTTCAGACAAGACGAACATGCATAGCAACTCACATGAAATTCAACAATGAAAAGTTGATGGCGTCCCCAAAGTGAACATGGTTATCGCACAACAAGCAACTTAATAAGAGATAAAGTGCATAATTACATATTCAATACCACAATAGTTTTTAAGCTATTTGTCCCATGAGCTATATATTGCAAAGGTGAATGATGGAATTTTAAAGGTAGCACTCAAGCAATTTACTTTGGAATGGCGGAAAAATACCATGTAGTATAGGTAGGTATGGTGGACACAAATGGCATAGTGGTTGGCTCAAGTATTTTGGATGCATGAGAAGTATTCCCTCTCGATACAAGGTTTAGGCTAGCAAGGCTTATTTGAAACAAACACAAGGATGAACCGGTGCAGCAAAACTCACATAAAAGACATATTGAAAACATTATAAGACTCTACACCGTCTTCCTTGTTGTTCAAACTCAATACTAGAAATTATCTAGACCTTAGAGAAACCAAATATGCAAACCAAATTTTAGCATGCTCTATGTATTTCTTCATTAATGGGTGCAAAGCATATGATGCAAGAGCTTAATCATGAGCACAATAATTGCCAAGTATCACATTACCCAAGACATTTATAGCAATTACTACATGTATCATTTTCCAATTCCAACCATATAACAATTTAACGAAGGAGAAACTTCGCCATGAATACTATGAGTAGAAACCAAGGACATACTTGTCCATATGCTACAGCGGAGCGTGTCTCTCTCCCATAAAGTGAATGCTAGGATCCATTTTATTCAAACAAAACAAAAAACAAAAACAAACCGACGCTCCAAGAAAAAGCACATAAGATGTGATGGAATAAAAATATAGTTTCAGGGGAGGAACCTGATAATGTTGTCGATGAAGAAGGGGATGCCTTGGGCATCCCCAAGCTTAGACGCTTGAGTCTTCTTGATATATGCAGGGGTGAACCACCGGGTGCATCCCCAAGCTTAGAGCTTTCACTCTCCTTGATCATGTTGCATCATACTCCTCTCTTGATCCTTGAAAACTTCCTCCACACCAAACTCGAAACAACTTATTAGAGGGTTAGTGCACAATATAAATTGACATATTCAGAGGTGACACAATCATTCTTAACACTTCTGTACATTGCATAATGCTACTGGACATTAGTGGATCAAAGAAATTCATCCAACATAGCGAAAGAGGCAATGCGAAATAAAAGGCAGAATCTGTCAAAACAGAACAGTTCGTATTGACGAATTTTAAAATGGCACCAGACTTGCTCAAATGAAAATGCTCAAATTGAATGAAAGTTGCGTACATATCTGAGGATCATGCACGTAAATTGGCTTAATTTTCTGAGCTACCTACAGGGAGGTGGACCCAGATTCGTGACAGCAAAGAAATCTGGAACTGTGCAGTAATCCAAATCTAGTACTTACTTTTCTATCAACGGCTTTACTTGGCACAACAAAACACTAAACTAAGATAAGGAGAGGTTGCTACAGTAGTAAACAACTTCCAAGACACAAATATAAAATAAAATACTGTAGCAAAATAACACATGGGTTATCTCCCAAGAAGTTCTTTCTTTATAGCCATTAAGATGGGCTCAGCAGTTTTAATGATGCACTCGCAAGAAATAGTATTTGAAGCAAAAGAGAGCATCAAGAGGCAAATTCAAAACAAATTTAAACCTAACATGCTTCCTATGAAAAGGAATCTTGTAAATAAACAAGTCAATGAAGAACAAAGTGAATAACATAGGAAGACAAAACAAGTGTAACTTCAAAAATTTCAACATATAGAGAGGTATTTTAGTAACATGAAAATTTCTACAACCATATTTTCCTCTCTCATAATAACTTTCAGTAGCATCATGAGCAAACTCAACAATATAACTATCACATAAAGCATTCTTATCATGAGTCTCATTCATAAAATTATTACTCTCCACATAAGCATAATCAATTTTATTAGTTGTAGTGGGAGCAAATTCAACAAAGTGGCTATCATCATATATAGGAGGCATATTGTAATCATAAAAGAAAATTTTCTCCTCAATACTTGGGGGACTAAAAAGATCATGCTCATCAAAGCCAGCTTCCCCAAGCTTAGAATTTTCCATAGCATTAGCAACAATAGTGTTCAAAGCATTCATATTAATAACATTCCCATTAGCATGCATATAAAGTTCCATGGGTTTTTTAATTCTCTCTTCAAACACATCATGTCCTAATTCAAGATAAAGTTCATAAAGATCTCTCATATTTTTGTTGTTTTCCATTATGCTTAACTAGTGAAATAAAAACATGCATGATATTAAGTAAAACAAGTAACTAATTTTTTTTGTGTTTTTGATATAGCAAACAAGATAGCAAATAAAGTAAAACTAGCAACTAATTTTTTTTTGTATTTTGATTTAGTGCAGCAAACAAAGTAGTAAATAAAACTAAGCAAGACAAAAACAAAGTAAAGAGATTGAGAAGTGGAGACTCCCCTTGCAGCGTGTCTTGATCACCCCGGCAACGGCGCCAGAAATTTAGCTTGATGGCGTGTATTTCACACGTTCGTTGGGCAACCCCAAGAGGAAGGTATGATGCGCACAGCAGCAAGTTTTCCCTCAGAAAGAAACCAAGGTTTATCGAACCAGGAGGAGCCAAGAAGCACGTTGAAGGTTGATGGCGGCGGGATGTAGTGCGGCGCAACACCAGGGATTCCGGCGCCAACGTGGAACCTGCACAACACAACCAAAGTACCTTGCCCCAACGAAACAGTGAGGTTGTCAATCTCACCGGCTTGCTGTAACAAAGAGTTAACCGTATTGTGTGGAAGATGATTGTTTGCAGAAAACAGTAGAACAGTATTGCAGTAGATTGTATTTCAGTAAAGAGAATTGGACCGGGGTCCACAGTTCACTAGAGGTGTCTCTCCCATAAGACGAACAGCATGTTGGGTGAACAAATTACAGTTGGGCAATTGATAAATAAAGAGAGCATGACCATGCACATACATATCATGATGAGTATAGTGAGATTTAATTGGGCATTACGACAAAGTACATAGACCGTCATCCAACTGCATCTATGCCTAAAAAGTCCACCTTCAGGTTATCATCCGAACCCCCTCCAGTATTAAGTTGCTAACAACAGACAATTGCATTAAGTATTGCGCGTAATGTAACTAGTGACTACATCCTTGAACATAGCACTAATGTTTTATCCCTAGTGGCAACAGCACATCCGTAACCTTAGTGGTTCTTGTCAGTCCTCCAGATTCACAGAGACATGAACCCACTATCGAGCATAAATACTCCCTCTTGGAGTTACTAGCATCAACTTGGCCAGAGCATCTACTAATAACGGAGAGCATGCAAGATCATAAACAACACATAGACATAACTTTGATAATCAACATAACAAGTATTCTCTATTCATCGGATCCCAACAAACGCAACATATAGAATTACAGATAGATGATCTTGATCATGTTAGGCAGCTCACAAGATTCGACAATGATAGCACAATGGGGAGAAGACAACCATCTAGCTACTGCTATGGACCCATAGTCCAGGGGTAGACTACTCACACATCACACCGGAGGCGACCATGGCGGCGTAGAGTCCTCCGGGAGATGATTCCCCTCTCCGGCAGGGTGCCGGAGGCGATCTCCTGGATCCCCCGAGATGGGATCGGCGGCGGCGGCGTCTCTGGAAGGTTTTCCGTATCGTGGCTCTCGGTACTGGGGGTTTCGTCACGGAGACTTTTTATAGGCGGAAGGGCAGGTCAAGAGGCGGCACGGGGGCCCCACACTACAGGCCGGTGTGGCCAAGGGGGGGCCGCGCCGCCCTATGGTGTGGCCCCTCCGTGGCCCCTCTTCGTCTCTCCTTCGGACTTCTGGAAGCTTCGTGAGAAAATAGGCCCCTGGGCTTTGATTTCGTCCAATTCCGAGAATATTTCCTTACTAGGATTTCTGAAACCAAAAACAGCAGAAAACAGCAACTGGCACTTCGGCATCTTGTTAATAGGTTAGTTCCAGAAAATGCACGAATATGACATAAAGTGTGCATAAAACATGTAGATAACATCAATAATGTGGCATGGAACATAAGAAATTATCGATACGTCGGAGACGTATCAGGGGCGAACAGGGAGGGCCTCCAATCGCAAATCGACGCGGGCCATCTGATGCGCCGTCGAAAGGCGAGTTAGATGCGACCGATCTCACCGCCGGAGCTGGCCGGAGACGGCCGGATTAATTCGGCGACGGCGGCGGCGACCACGGATCGCCAGAGAGACGGGAGATGATTAGGGTTTGGTCGCGCGAGAGAGGAAGAGAGGGGAATGAGCTGGTCGAGCCGGACCGGGCCGGTCGGTTCGATCTAACCGCTGGGCCACCCTGACAGGTGGGCCCAGGGGCAAATTTGGTATTTCACAAATGCCAATTAAATCAGAAACTTTGAAATTTCATAGGAAATTATTTATAACTCTAAAAAAATAATTAAAAATATGAAAATAGATCAACATAAAATTCTCTATTTAAATAAATTATCAAAGAGAATTTTTGAAGACAAATAAGAATAAGTCTTCATTTGATGATTTAAATAATCATTTAAATCACACATACTATTTTCAATAATAAAAATAAGTCCATTAATACAAATGGATTATCAAAAACACCTTGACAATATTTCAAGATTGTATTTACCTTAAATTAAGTATCTCTAAGTTGTTCTTAGTATTTAACCTCTCATAAAATAACAACGACATCGGAAGGGGGGAAAACAAACCCTAAAAATGGAATCATGCATAATTGCTTCTTTAACCATTGCCCTTATCGGACAATGATGCTATTTTTCAGAAACAGAGGACAAGGGTCAGTCCACACATTCCAACTGCAAAACTTTGCAGTGTTCAGGCAAGTTCATCACTTGCTCATGTCATTTGAGTATTTCTATCAAATTACTTGCAAAATCCTATGGTTATCACTATTGCATAAAAATCAAAACCACTATTTTCATAACTATGAATATGACTATGTGGTTGGCAATGGAACCATGGATTGTGTTGATATGGTGGAGGTTCCATTGCAAGGGTTTATATCCATCTAGGATTAAACACAAATGTCGCCAGTGATTCTTGTGCCGTAATACCCGTGTTAACCATAAGATCTGGAGTGGGACAGAATAGTCAACCGTATTTCCACCTCTTGTACATCAACGGATTCGCTTACCATAGACGGTTGTATCTTGCGGAGCAATTGGTGGGTGGGGAGCCCCTTCTAATTCCCCACGGTATAGCGGTTGCTTACCGTAGACGGTTGCTGCTTGCGGAACAATTGGTGGGTGGGGATCCCCTTCTAATTCCCCACGGTAATGTGGTCTATGATGGGTTGCAGCTACCGGCGAAGGAGTTTGGTTCAATCCCAGACTGTCGTCGTGGTCGGGGTCCACCCTGAAATTACGGGAATAATGGGACCGACGAGGACCCAGGGTCGGGGTTTGCAACAAAGGGTAGGTGTGCGAGGTAGCGGAGGAATATGATTGACTATGACCTTATACCGGGCCTCACACCGAAGGAAGTGTGGACGGGAAAGCTGCCCGGTTGGCACCAAGGTTAAGATCTCTTATGGGTAAAGCAACACACCTCTGCAGAGTGTAAAGAACTGTGACCTGTCACTCTCTGTTCCGGGATAAGGAACTACGAACGCGGCCGGAAAGGAGCTCCATGAAGTTCTTGTAAACCGGTGAAGGCTGACGGACATAGCTCTTTGAAATAAAAGCAATCTCTTGAAGAAATGTTTATCAAAACTTGCATTGGTATTAGACTTTCTGGTCTAATATCGTAGCTAGTGCATTAAACACCTCTTATCTATAATGAACTTGTTGAGTACGCTCGTACTCATACCACTCTTAAATCCCATGCTTAGATTGTCTGAATCGTCTGGAGGAGGACTACGACAACAATGAAGGAGCCGAGATCATTGGCTACGAGGAACCAGACCTCTCAGGAGGTGTTGAAGGCGTAGACTACCTCATAGTCTACGGATCTGGGGAGGCTTCCGGAGGAGATCAAGCCTAGAGATATCCGATAGTAGTAGTAACCGAGCAGCCCGAACTCTTAGTATTTAGCTGCTCGAGGAAATAAATGTATGACTTAATGAGACTTTTATATTGTAAACTAAGTTAGGTTCGCCTCGAACCCAGGAGTATTCCTCTTAGGACCCAAGAGGAGCTCCAAGATTACATGTGTATGATAGTTGTAATAATAAATGAATGAGTTATGGACCTGCTATGTTCTGTTGTACTACTCTGGGGGATGTAATATTTGCGGAATGGTACTTCGTGAATGTTATATCAACGACTGGCATACTACAACATGCAGTGGTATGCAGGGTCACCACATCTTATATCTGCTATGATTTCATATATAATCTTCCTTCATTCAGGGTTTATTTTGCAGGAAAAACCACTATGAATATAGTATTCAAAGTGATTTCCCATGCATTCCCTCTTCTATATTAACTATGTATCTGCTTCTACTTCTCCATAATCATCATATTTCTCACCTTCATGCTTCTTATGCACTATAGTACTACTCTATTGAGGTAAAGTATGAGTTTTGATTAGTACTTCCTTCTGAATATTATGGTTGCTTCCCATAACTTTGTTTCCTTTATCTGATGAACCTTCATCTTGTCTTCAGAATCTTCAGTATTCATCACTTCCTCACACGAATACCATTACCCTCTAGATCTATAACATCAAGTAAGAACTTGATATTGCAACATGCATTTGCATATCAAAGTCAAACTTCATGTATGGATCTAGTCAAACAATGAAAATCCAATTAAATCTAGGAAAATCCAGCTTTGTGCTAGATGTCTATGCACGCTTCTATTCCTGTAGACAGTGTTGGGCCTCCAAGAGCAGAGGTTTGTAGAACAGCAGCAAGATTCCCTTAAGTGAATCACCCAAGGTTTATCGAACTCAGGGAGGTAGAGGTCAAAGATATCCCTCTCAAGCAACCCTGCAATTACGATACAAGAAGTCTCTTGTGTCCCCAACACACCTAATACACTTGTCAGATGTATAGGTGCACTAGTTCGGCGAAGAGATAGTGAAATACAAGTGATATGGATGATTGTAAGTAGTAATTGCAATCTGAAATAAAGATGGCAGCAAGCAAACATGTAACAGAACTTGTTGGAAACGGTGTTTCAATGCTTAGAAACAAGGCCTAGGGATCATACTTTCACTAGTGGACACTCTCAACAATGATCACATAATAAAACTACTCTACACTCTCTTGTTGGATAACAAACACCATTCATTGTGTAGGGCTATAAAAGCACACCTCAAGCCGGAGTAAACAAGCTCCACAACATCTGGAGTTCATATTTAAATAACCTCTAGAGTGCATAATAGACCGTTGCAATTTAGACCGAGTACTAACATAGCATGCACACTATCACCATCAGCTATGAAAGGGGGGATGGATCGCATCAATACTATCATAGTAATAGTTAACTCCATAATCTACAAGAGATTACAATCATAACCTATGCCAAGTACTACATGATGCACACACTGTCAACATTACATCATGGAGGAGGAATAGAGTACTTTAATAACATCACTAGAGTAGCACATAGATTAATAGTGATACAAAGCTCATCATATGAATCTCAATCATGTAAGGCATCTCATGAGATCATTGTATTGAAGTACATGGGAGGGAGATGAACCACATAGCTACCGGTAGAGCCCTCAGCCCCGGGGGAGAACTACTCCCTCCTAATCATGGGAGACAGCAACGGCGATGAAGATGGTGGTGGAGATGGCTTCCGGGGGCACTTCCCCGTCCCGGCGGCGTGCCGGAACAGAGACTTCTGTCCCCCGAACTTGACTTCGCGATGGCGGCGGCTCTGGAAGGTTTTCCGTATCGTGGCTTATCTTTTTAGGGTTTTCGCGACGGAGGCTTTAAGTAGGCGGAAGGGCAGCCTCGGAGGAGTCCTGTGGGACCCACACACTAGGGGGCGCCCCCCCTTGGCCGCGCTGCCATGTGGGGTGGGCCCCTGGCTCCCCTCTGGTCCCTCTTTGGTGCTCTGGAACCTTCGGTGGAAAATAGGAAGTATGGCTTTTATTTCGTCCGATTCCGAGAATATTTCCATTGTAGGATTTCTGAAACCAAAAACAGCAGAAAACAACAACTGGCTCTTCGGCATCTCGTCAATAGGTTAGTGCCGGAAAATGCATAATAATGACATAAAGTGTGTACAAAACATGTGAGTATCATCATAAAAGTAGCATGGAACATAAGAAATTATAGATACGTTTGAGACGTATCAAGCATCCCCAAGCTTAGTTCCTACTCGCCCTCGAGTAGGTAAACGATAGCAAGGATAATTTCTGAAGTGACATGCTGCCAACATGATCTTGATCAATACTATTGTAAAGCATATGAGATGAATGAAGTGATTCAAAGCAATGGTAAAGACAATGATTAAACAACTGAATCCTATAGCAAAGACTTTTCATGAATAGTACTTTCAAGACAAGCATCAATAAGACTTGCATAGGAGTTAACTCATAAAGCAATAGATTCTTAGTAGAAGGTTTTGAAGCAACACAAAGGAAGATATAAGTTTCAGCAGTTGCTTTCAACTTCAACATGTATATCTCATGGATAATTGTCAACACAAAGTAATATGATGAATGCAAATAAGCAAGTATGTAGGAATCAATGCACACAGTTGACACAAGTGTTTGCTTCTAAGATAGAAGGAAGTAGGTAAACTGACTCAACATAAAAGTAAAAGAATGGCCCTTCGCAGAGGGAAGCAGGGATAAAATCATGTGCTAGAGCTTTTCAAGTTTTGAAATCATAAAGAGAGTATAAAAGTAAAGTTTTGAGAGGTGTTTGTTGTTGTCAACGAATGGTAGTGGGCACTCTAACCCCCTCATCAAACAGACTTTCAAAGAGCGGCTCCCATGAAGGACGTTATCTCTACCAACAAGGTAGATCATCCCTCTTCTCTTTTGTTTACACATGTACTTTAGTTTAGTTTATTTTTATTTTTGGGTGACACTCCTTCCAACCTTTGCTTTCTCAAGCCATGGCTAACTGAATCCTCGGGTGCCTTCCAATCATTCACATACCATGAAGGAGTGTCTATTTATTTTAGTTTTATTTAGAGATGACACTCCTCCCAACCTTTGCTTTCTCAAGCCATGGCTAACCGAATCCTCGGGTGCCTTCCAACCTTTCACATACCATGGAGGAGTGTCTATTTGCAAAATTAAGTTGCTTACTGATGAATCGGAGCAAAACATGTGAAGAGAATTATTAATGAAAGTTAATTAATTGGGGCTGGGAACCCCGCTGCCAGCTCTTTTTGCAAAATTATTGGATAAGCGGATGAAGCCACTACTCCATTCGTGAAAATCTACCCAAAAAGATTGAAAGATAAAACACCACATACTTCCTCATGAGCTATAAAACATTGACACAAATAAGAGATAATAACTTTTGAATTGTTTAAAGGTAGCACATGAAGTATTTACTTGGAATGGCAGAGAAATACCACGTAGTAGGTAGGTATGGTGGACACAAATGGCATAGTTTTGTCTCAAGGATTTGGATGCACGAGAAGAATTCCCTCTCAGTACAAGGCTTTGGGCTAGCAAGGTTGTTTGAAGCAAACACAAGTATGAACCGGTACAGCAAAACTTACATAAGAACATATTGCAAGCATTATAAGACTCTACACTGTCTTCCTTGTTGTTCAAACACTTTACCAGAAAATATCTAGACTTTTAGAGAGACCAGTCATGCAAATCAAATTTTAACAAGCTCTGTGGTAGTTCTTCATTAATAGGTGCAATCTACATGATGCAAGAGCTTAAACATGATCTATATGAGCACAACAATTGCCAAGTATCAAATTATTCAAGACATTATACCAATTACCACATGCAGCATTTTCTGTTTCCAACCAAATAACAATAAGTGCAGTAGCTTCCAACTTTTGCCATTGAATATTAAAAGTAAGAGCGAAGAACACTAGTGTTCATATGAAAAAGCGAAGCGTGTCTCTCTCCCACATAAGCATGAATTTATTCAGAGAATGAAAATAACAAAACGAAAATAAAACACACAGACGCTCCAAGTAAAGCACATAAGATGTGACGGAATAAAAATATAGTTTCACTAGAGGTGACCTGATAAGTTGTCGATGAAGAAGGGGATGCCTTGGGCATCCCCAAGCTTAGATGCTTGAGACTTCTTGAAATATGCAGGGATGAACCACGGGGGCATCCCCAAGCTTAGACTTTTCACTCTTCTTGATCATATTGTATCATCCTCCTCTCTTGATCCTTGAAAACATCCTCCACAGCAAACTCAAAACAAACTCATTAGAGGGTTAGTGCATAATCAAAAATTCACATATTTAGAGGTGACATAATAATTCTTAACACTTCTGGACATTGCACAAAGCTACTGAAAGTTAATGGAACAAAGAAATCCATCCAACATAGAAAAGAGGCAATGCGAAATAAAAGGCAGAATCTGTCAAAACAGAACAGTCCGTAAAGACGAATTTTTTAGAGGCACTTAACTTGCTCAGATGAAAATTCTCAAATTGAATGAAAGTTGCGTACATATCTGAGGATCACTCACGTAAATTGGCAGATTTTTCTGAATTACCTACAGAGAGGCCTACTCAAATTCGTGACAGTAAGAAATCTGTTTCTGCGCAGTAATCCAAATCTAGTATCATCTTTACTATCAAAGACTTTACTTGGCACAACAATGCAATAAAATAAAGATAAGGAGAGGTTGCTACAGTAGTAACAACTTCCAAGACTCAAATATAAAACAAAATTGCTGTAGTAAAATAAAAACATGGGTTATCTCCCAAGAAGTGCTTTCTTTATAGCCATTAAGATGGGCTCAGTAATTTTAATGATGCACTCGTAAGAAATAAGAGTTGAAGCAAAGAGAGCATCAAAAAGCAAATTTGAAACACATTTAAGCCTAACCCACTTCCTATGAAAAGGAATCTTGTACACAAACAAATTCATGAGGAGCAAAGTGACAAGCATAGGAAGATAAAACACGAGTAACTTCAAGATTCTCAACATAAAGAGAGGTGTTTTAGTAACATGAAAATTTATACAACCATATTTTCCTCTCTCATAATAATTTCCAGTAGCATCATGAACAAAATCAATAATATAACTATCACATAAAGTATTCTTATCATGAGTCTCATGCATAAAATAATTACTACTCCCAACATAAGCATAGTCATTTTTATTAATTGTAGTGGGAGCAAATTCAACAAAGTAGCTATCATTATTATTCTCATCACCATAATCATGAAATATAGGAGGCATATTATAATCATAATAAACTTTATCCTCCATAGTAGGTGGCACCAAAATACCACTATCATTATAATCATCATAAATGGGAGGCAAAGTATCATCAAAGTAAATTTTCTCCTCCATGCTTGGGGGACTAAAAATATCATGCTCATCAAAACCAGCTTCCCCAAGCTTAGAATTTTCCATAGCATTAGCAACAATGGTGTTCAAAGGATTCATACTAATAACATTGCCATTAGCATGCATATAAAGTTCCATGGGGTTTTTAATTTTCTCTTCAAACACCTCATGTCCTAACTCAAGATAAATTTCATAAAGATCTCTAATTTTTTTGTTGTTTTCCATTAAGCCTAACTAGTGAAATAAAAACAAGAAACAAAAAGATGCAATTGCAGGATCTAAAGGAAATAGCTTTGAGCACTCACACACCGGCAACAGTGCTAGGAAATAGCTTAGTAGTCGGAGGATGTGAATACCTTTTACCTTACCTCCCCGGCAATGGCGCCAGAAAATAGCTTGCTGGCGTGCAGTTGACATGGGAGTTAGAAATCTCTGTGGTGTACTTTCCTTCACGTCCCCGGCAACGGCGCCAGAAAATAGCTTGATGTCTACGCACGCTTCTATTCCTGTAGACAGTGTTGGGCCTCCAAGAGCAGAGGTTTGTAGAACAGCAGCAAGTTTCCCTTAAGTGAATCACCCAAGGTTTATCGAACTCAGGGAGGTAGAGGTCAAAGATATCCCTCTCAAGCAACCCTGCAATTACGATACAAGACGTCTCTTGTGTCCCCAACACACCTAATACACTTGTCAGATGTATAGGTGCACTAGTTCGGCGAAGAGATAGTGAAATACAAGTGATATGGATGATTGTAAGTAGTAATTGCAATCTGAAATAAAGATGGCAGCAAGAAAACATGTAACAGAACTTGTTGGAAACGGTGTTTCAATGCTTAGAAACAAGGCCTAGGGATCATACTTTCACTAGTGGACACTCTCAACAATGATCACATAATAAAACTACTCTACACTCTCTTGTTGGATAACAAACACCATTCATTGTGTAGGGCTATAAAAGCACACCTCAAGCCGGAGTAAACAAGCTCCACAACATCCGGAGTTCATATTTAAATAACCTCTAGAGTGCATAATAGACCGTTGCAATTTAGACCGAGTACTAACATAGCATGCATACTGTCACCATCAGCTATGAAAGGGGGAATAGATCGCATCAATACTATCATAGTAATAGTTAACTCCATAATCTACAAGAGATTACAATCATAACCTATGCCAAGTACTACATGATGCACACACTGTCAACATTACATCATGGAGGAGGAATAGAGTACTTTAATAACATCACTAGAGTAGCACATAGATTAATAGTGATACAAAGCTCATCATATGAATCTCAATCATGTAAGGCATCTCATGAGATCATTGTATTGAAGTACATGGGAGAGAGATGAACCACATAGCTACCGGTAGAGCCCTCAGCCCCGGGGGAGAACTACTCCCTCCTCATCATGGGAGACAGCAACGGCGATGAAGATGGTGGTGGAGATGGCTTCCGGGGGCACTTCCCCGTCCCGGCGGC
The DNA here is from genome assembly GCF_019359855.2 of Lolium perenne. Classification (NCBI taxonomy): domain Eukaryota; kingdom Viridiplantae; phylum Streptophyta; class Magnoliopsida; order Poales; family Poaceae; genus Lolium; species Lolium perenne. The sequence goes on along the minus strand of NC_067246.2, from coordinate 183,493,983 downwards.
GTGCCGGAACAGAGACTTCTGTCCCCCGAACTTGACTTCGCGATGGCGGCGGCTCTGGAAGGTTTTCCGTATCATGGCTTATATTTTTAGGGTTTTCGCGACGGAGGCTTTAAGTAGGCGGAAGGGCAGCCTCGAAGGAGTCCTGGGGGACCCACACACTAGGGGGGCGCCCCCCTTGGCCGCGCCGCCATGTGGGGTGGGGCCCCCATGGCTCCCCTCTGGTCCCTCTTCGGTGCTCTGGAACCTTCGGTGGAAAATAGGAAGTATGGCTTTTATTTCGTCCGATTCCGAGAATATTTCCTTTGTAGGATTTCTGAAACCAAAAACAGCAGAAAACAGCAACTGGCTCTTCGGCATCTCGTCAATAGGTTAGTGCCGGAAAATGCATAATAATGACATAAAGTGTGTACAAAACATGTGAGTATCATCATAAAAGTAGCATGGAACATAAGAAATTATAGATACGTTTGAGACGTATCAGTGCTTATAATACACACCATCATAGGCCTGAATATAATATTTGAGTAAGACATCTCTAAACATCAGGCTGAGATGTGTAGTATATAACACCACATAAGATAGGTTTATATCGTGATACTTAGCATGAATATGTGGATTTCTACTATTTATCTCAACATTTACCGTGATTGCACATTTGCAATGTGATAAACTTGAAACAAAGTGGCCTAGGATAGTTAAAGTTAACCTAGTTTTGTTTGGAAGTACTAACAAAGTATTATACCATATATAAGTGCTATTGAGGACTATTTTGTATGATACCACTAGTTCTAATATGGTTACTCTGAATACATGCTTATTAGGATATAGTTCCTATACTTCCAAGTGTTTCTACTATAAGACTATGGTCATGATGTGCTTGGCACACTTCCCATGTTTTTTGGAACACAACTCTTGCACTATTGGTGAACACTTGACTTCTTATTGTATGCATCTTAATTATTTATAATGTTCTAGTCCATCACATAATGACTCTCAAGTGAATCATATATGATTAACAACTCTACCATGTAACTAGACATATATTATTCCTATCACTCTTCCTTATTTCCCATGATTGACTCGTCATGGTCTATACTACCTCATATCACTTGTTTTTTATCACTTACTATCAGTTGTTTTACAAGTTTGGATAATTTACTTACTCATTTCTTAACTTGGTCTACATTTTCTATTAGGATATCTTAATTATCTTCATCACTTGATATTACTCCTATTACAGGTCTGGATATCTCTTACTTGACCATAACATATGTTGGTACACATCTTCCAATAGGATATATTCCTTATGGTTGTATCCTCTCTTTGGACTACCATGTATTGTATACCAACTGTGATCTACTCTTCTATTGTTCTAAATACTTAATGGTGTGCTACATGTTTGGGATTAGCTGACTAACTTTACTTTATCTTGGTAAGTTAGGTAAGAAATGTTGACTCAAGTGTGTCAGGATTATTCTCAAGTGAATACCCATCTCAAGTCATAAGAAGTATTTGGTTTACCTAGGACAACTTCCTATAGACACTACCAATCCTATAGGTGTCCTTTAAAGGATTTTAATCCTAGGGTCAAAGCATTTGCTCTGATACCAACTGTGGTGACCCGGCATACCACTTCATGGTGTAGTATGCAAGTCTGATATAACACCAATGAAACACCGTTCCACTAGTATTATATCGCTCAGAGTGGTACAACTGAAACATATGCGGGTCCAAGGCATGTCTATAGAGTTACATACAGACTCTGTTACATAAGTTCAGCACAGCCTCCTACTTTACAATGAGGTAAATCTGCAAATAAACTCCAGAAGAACGACTCGTAATCTAATCCTATCACGAACTCTATTTGTAGTGTATTTGACTAGCTATAGGGGCTATGAATAGATTCTAGCTAAATAGGAGCTAGGTTTTGGAAGCTAGTTCCCTTCTATGGCTAAACTAGGTTTTCTCCTTCTTGGATGTGGTATTTGACTCCTCTGACAGGGTCCTGTCTCTTGACGTAGTTGTTGACTCCTCGGTCTTCGAGTTGCACTGTAGATCCTCCTTCGATGCCTCCATATCTAAGCAGGGGATTTAAGAGTGGGATGAGTACTAGCGTACTCAACAAGTTCATTATAGGGAAGAGGTGTTTGATGCACTAGCTATAGCATTAGACCAGAAAGTCTAACACCAATGCAGGTTTTCATAACCATTTCTTCAAAAGGTTGCTTTTATTCAGAAGAACTATGTCCGTCAGCCTTCACCGGTTTACTAGAACTTCATGGAGTTCCTTTCCGGCAGCGTTCGCAGTTCCAAAACCCAGAACAGGGAGTGACAGGTCACGATTCATTACACTCTGCAGAGGTGTGTTGCTTTACCCATAAGAGATCTTAACCTTGGTGCCAACCGGGCGTACTCCCCGTCCACACTTCCTTTGGTGTGAGGCCCGGTATAAGGAAATAGCCAATCATATTCCTCCGCTGCCTCGCACACCCACCCTTTGTTGCATACCCCGACCCTGGGTCCTCGCCGGTCCTCTTATACCAATTAAGGATGGACCCCGACCACGACGACAGTCTGGGATCGAACCAAACTCCTTCGCCGGTAGCTGCAACCCATCATAGACCACATTACCGTGGGGAATTAGAAGGGGATCCCCACCCTCCAGTTGTTCCGCAAGCAGCAACCGCTACGGTAAGCATTGCAATACCGTGGGGAATTAGAAGGGGCTCCCCACCCTCCAATTGCTCCGCAAGATACAACCGCTACGGTAAGCGCATCCGTTGATGTACAAGAGGTGGAAATACGATTGACTATTCCGTCCCACTCCAGATCTTATGGTTAACACATGTATTACGGCACAAGAATCACTGGACGACATTTGTTGTTTAATCCTAGATGGATATAAACCCTTGCAATGGAACCTCCACCATATCAATAGAATCCATGGTTCCATTGCCCACCACTTAGTCATATTCATAGTTATGAAAATAGTGGTTTTGCTTTTTATGCAATAGTGATAAACATAGTACTTTGCAAGTAATTTGATAAAAATACTCAAATGACATGAGCAAGTGATGAACTTGCCTTTCTTGACTGCAAGATTATGCAGGCAAGGTCTTCGATACGCAATAACTCCAAATTCTGAAATAGCATCATCGTCCGGTAAGGACGATGTTTAAAAGATTGGCAATGATGCAATAATGCATAAGTATGAGATGCAATCGCTCTAAGCGTGACCTAACCTCGATGATTTAGGATCAGTGAGTTGTAATGATTGGTTCAGGGTGTGTTGCACTTTTAGAGTGATTCACAAACAAGGTTCTTATTAAGAATTGGTTGCTTGGTATCATAAACAGATGTTGTAATATATCATAATAATAACACTAGTAGCACACAACAATAACATTTGGTATAATCCTAACATGTAATGAATAGTGGTTGGTTTTAGCACTATATGGCATGGTTAATGATTAATTATCATATACTTCAAAAGAATAACTTTTGAAGAAAATGTTCTTTAATAAAGAACAGGTATGATAATTAGGGTTGTGGAGTTCAATGGTTTACTATGATTCTAATTGGTTTCTGGAGTAAGGTTGGATGGATCTTAACACAGTTGGATTCATCAACAACTAGAGCTTGTATAGTTTTAGTGAAGCATGAGTATCTTAAGCATTTAATTGCATATGTGTGCTATCAAGGTTGGTATACCTTGTTGTACTAGCTAGCTAGGGTTTATATGTCCTATAAGGTAGGGTTGATAACTATTCTTTACTTTCTTCAAAAGAATAACTTTTGAAGAACATACTTCTTAAGTAAGAAGAAGTATTACAATTAAGGTTGAGGTTATCTTGGATTAGCTATTGGATTTCTAAGTATAGAATGGTTGGTTCCTAAATAGGATGGTTCATAAGTATCTCACACTAGTAGACTTTAGTGGAGTATGGAATGTAAGGTAATCATAATTCATGGTTACTGTAAGAGCAAAATTCATACCCCAAGTTTTGTGTGTTTGATGACAACACTTGAGTAATCTCACCGTGTGCCTCGAGTATCATTGTTAGATTTGCAAGTACACGGTGACCTCGCCGGACGCGTCAAGATCAGAATACTGAAGCGTAGTTGATAGGTTTTCCGGTTTTGTGTGCGTTTAGCGAGGTAACAAAGTTGGAGAGAAAAAGGGAAGAAAACCAGTTTTAGCCAGGCCGGTACTACCGGTACCTGTAGCGGTAGTACCGCTACCCCTATAGGTACCGCCCTCGGTACCGCTCTGAGTTCTGCGCTGAATTCGTCCCCCAGAACAAGTTGCGGTACCCCTGCAGTACCTGGGGCGGTAGTACCGCTCACGAGCGGTAGTACCGCTCAAGGTACCGCTCGAGGTACCGTAACGCGTTACGGCAGTACCGCTCCGGTACCGCCCTGGTACCTCTCTGGATCCAGTAAGGTCTGGACCCTATTGCGGTACCACGAGCGGTACCGCGGGCGGTAGTACCGCTCTGGGTCCTTTGACCAGATCTGGGGTGATTTCGAACTCAGGGCGGTAGTACCGCTTGCCCCAAAGCGGTAGTACCGGTTAGGCCAAAACTGGGTGTAACGGTTGGATTTGGAGGAGCCTATTTAAGGGCCCCTTCTTCCCCACCCGATTTTATCTCTTCCCCTTCTATCTCCTCCATTGTTGCTGAGCTTAATCCTTGTGGATCTCCTTCCCCCTCCAACCAATCTTGCCCTAATTTTGAGGATAGGTGGAGGAGACCCTGATCTATAGTTCTACCCAGAGAGATTTCACAAATACTAGCTATTCCTTAGTGGATCTTGGTGATAGGGTTCCTTTGGTGGATCTTGGAGAAGAGTTCCTTTGGTGGAGCATTGGGGAGTTCCTTTGGTGGAGCCTTGGAGAGTTTCTTGGTGGAGCCTTGGAGAGTTTCTTGGTGGAGCATTGGAAGAGTTCCTATGGTGGAGCATTGGTGATGGGTTCCTATGGTGGAGCATTGGAGATGTGCAGCTATGGAGTCTAGCTTGGTGGTGTACTAGCTCCATAGGGTGTTGGGAGCATCCTTGTGTGTGTGGAGCTCGCCCCAACCTTGTGAAGGAATCACCGCCTCGACCGGTGCCTTAGTGGAAGAGGGAGAGCACCTCCGTGGAGCTCTCTCGAGGAAGAGGGTGAGGCCTTCCTTCGTGGTGTGGCCGCCTAGTCTCTTGTGTGAGACTAGCACCTCCTCAACGCAGATGTACCTCCTTTAGTGGAGGGAACTGCGGGAAACAAACCTCGACTCGCCTCGCGCCCCCCCCCCCCCCCGGTTGTCTCGCTCCTTACTTTCTCTATCTTGTTGATTCCTTTACATGTTGCACATGTTCTAGCTTCATTGTAGGATCACCCCCATTTGCTAAAAGTCACACCTTTACCTTCCGTTGCATAAAACTTGAAAAAGACTAAAATTTGCCGTAGCGCCATTCACCCCCCCCCCTCTTGTTCGCTACGATCCGTTCAAGTGGTATCAGAGCAAGGTTTTCTTGCTCGGGCTTTACCGCCTAAGAAATGGTCGAACAAGAGACGGTTGTGAATGGGTCACCTTCCCTTGAGCCACCCGCTCCATCGTCGCCCATCAATTCCACGACGGCCACGTTGGATGACCTCAAGAAATTGGAGTCATCCATCGTTGCCCAAATGAAGGCGATGATGATGGAGTTGGTGGTTCAAAAACCAAACCCTCCACCGATAGCAAGTGCCGAGGATCCGCCACCAAAAGCTAACACCCTTCCTCTTGTTGATTTTGTCGCGAAAGTGACAAAAGATACACAAAAGGAAGGGGTTGTGGATACCGGCACTTCAACAAAAGGGAAGGATGATGACACACCGGTTACGGAACGTCAAGGGAGTTATCATGCGGTGCCACCACCAAATGATTACACCATTAACGTTCCGATACCGATGCCGCATATCTTGTCGCATGGTTCACCACCGTTACTCGAGTCAAACAACTTCGAGAATTGGCAATTCTTAATGCGTTCACATGTGCGCAGCGCTTCTAGCGAGCTTTGGCGTATCATTGAGGAGGGCTATTCACCACGAGTTCCCAAGAAGATGACTAGAAGAGATGTGGTGGACTACCAGCTCAACGCCACCGCCATCAACATGATTCATATGGCCATCTCCCCCAAGGACCGCGCTCATATCCGCTCGCTCAAGACCGCCAAGGAAGCATGGGACAAACTTGAGAAGCTCTTCCTCGGCAATGAAAGCATCCAAAGCTCTCACTTTGATGAAGTGAACAACATGGCCGACAACTTCGTCATGATTGAAGGAGAGACCCCCGAAGAAATGTACCGACGCCTCATCGCTCTTGCCGTGCAAATGCAAGATCTTGGAGCAACGTTCGTGGATGACTATTGGATCAAGCGCAAGTTCTACAACGCTCTCCTCCCTTATGAGGAAGTGAAGTTGACGGCCATCCGCCAAAATTCCTCCTTCCGTACTATGACATCCGATGAAGTCCTTAGCGAAGTCATCGCTATGGACATCTCCAAGAAGAATGCGGAGGATCTTGTTGCTCGCACCCACAACTCTCGCAAGCCCAACCTTGCATTGAAGATGAAGGTGCATGAAGCTAGTGAAAGTGATGAGGATCCCGTTGAGTGGGGTTCGGATGATCTCAAGCTCAACTACCATGAGCACATGGCTCTCGCCGCCAAGAAGTTTTGGGGAAACATGTCCAAAAACACAAGACCAAGAAGATCACGTGATTCTCCAAGAAGACCCTCCAAGAGCCCAAGAGAAAGGACAAGGGGAAGAACATGCTACAATTGCGGTGACAAGAATCATTTTGTCGCGGATTGTACGTTTGAGAGAAGAGAAGATCATGGTGGAAAGCTTATCCCAAAGGATAGGTACAAGCCACACTCCAAGGGATTCTCCAAGTACTCCCCAAGGTCCGATGATGACAAGGTCTCCTCCAACAAGAAGCCTAGAGCCTTCATCATCCGTGAAGAGTACACCTCCGATGAAGATGTGGAGCATGAGGACAAGCACTCCAACAAGGAAGGAGAGGGAGTGGCCGCCATCGCCATTTCCACTCCCTCTACCTCCCTCTTCGACTCTCCAAATGAGAACCTCGTCACCAACAATGCACGGTGTCTCATGGCAAAGGTATCCACGGAGGTAAAATCCCCTTCCAAACCATCATCCTCTACTAATGCCTCATATATTGATGATGTCACTAGTATCACCGTTGTAACATCCCTGTTTTGCTAACCCCTAATTAGGAATTGGTTGTGCATTCATGAGCATCATATAAATGCATTAGGAAAAATTTGCATTTTAAAAGTGAAGTGGAAACCCTAAATTCCAAAGCTCTACCTCTAATTGAAATGTTTCAAACCTTCAAAATCTTGGTGTGTGATATATTTTGAAATGGTCAACGATGCCACACAATGTTGGTACAAGATTTTGGAAGTTTCTGGTTTTCAAAATAGTCCAAAACAGCAAATATAAATAGTTTTAGCACTGCTCTTAATGGTTTTGAGGAAAATAGAAATAGGCAGGGGGTTATGGGCAAAATGCCCTTGTCTTCTTCCTCCTGCCAGGCAGACACTTGCGTGTCCTACGCAGGGAGGTCGACGCCGGCCACCTCCTGCTTGTCGCCGCCCCGGCCAGGAGACGTCCTGGAGACCCCCTCTCCCTCTCTCCTCGCATCCTCATCATATCCTCAACCTCGCGCGCTCTCTCTCTCCCTTTCTCTGCGCGTGCACGCCCGAACCCTAGCCGCCGGCCATCGCCGGCCATCGCCGTTCCTCGCAGCTACGGCCACCCCCGCGCCCAGCTGAGCAAGCCATCGGCTCCGCCTCGCCTCCCTAAGCCTCCTCGTCGAAGGAATCGACGGGGGAGGGCCGGAATCGACGCCATCGCCTCGTTCTTCTCCGCAGCAGGCCGAGCTCGCCGTGGCCGGAACGGCGCCTGCAGGACTCCTCCGGCCCCGCTGTTGACTCCACGAGCACCATGGTGAGCTCCCGGTGCCCCGGCGCCCCTCTGTTTGCTCCCCCTCTCTCTGCAGCATGCCCGCGACGCGCAGCCCCGTCCGCCGTCGTTCGGCCTCGTCGCCGGCCTTGCTCCGGCGGCCAATAAATGGCGGCGCCGCCACCCAAAGGTTCCCCGCGTCGACCTGAGCATTTTCCCCTCCTCGCGCGCCTCAATCGCGGGCCGGTTCGCTCGATTGGAGCTCGACCAGAGCTCCCTGGGAGATCATGGACGCGCTGACGTCATGCTGACGTCGGCGTGACGCCATATCTCCTATTTCTATTTTCTGGTTATTTTTCAGTAATTGGTAAATAATTCATATTTATTCAGAAAAATACAAAATTATATATCAATTCGATCATAAAAACATTTCCTATTTGTTTATACATGTTTCATACATGATTGAACCCATTAAATGTGGAGCTTAGTAGAAAACCCTAATCAACCCCTCTCATATGTCGGGGTCCGATGCCGGAACCCCTTTAAATTGACGATGCACCTAGGGTTTACTCAATTCCATTAATATGACATATCATTCATACTTGTATGCGCATTGCATCGATGCCATGTGTTGATTGTTATTTCTCTATTTCTAGTATTTGCTTCTTCGCGATCGATAGAGCACGAGTCCGAGACGACGAAGATCGACAACGACGAAGGTCAAGAATTGCCCACCGACAAACAAGTCAAGTACAGGATTATCGAAGATCCACTTCGGTTTGTCAGGGACAAAGGCAAGCCCTAGCCTGGTTCATATATGTTTTTGAAATGCTTTTACTTCTGGTTCCTACATATTGCATACAATTCAACTGTCTTTTATCGATAGGTAGAGTTACCCTATCTATTGCATGTTCCATCGTTGTAGCCTCAAATACCCTGATCCACTGCACCTAGCATAACTAGGTTTGGCATGTGTGCATCGCTAGAGCCTTTATATCTTTATGCTTAGCCATGCTTAGTTTGTTATGCTGCAACTCCGGTCTTCGGACTGGAGCCATACAATGAAATTAAACTAGCATGACATGTTGACGTGGTAAGTATAGAGATGTTGTTAAACATGATTAAAGGCTCAGACGAGAGGCCACATTGGGATGTGGTGGGTTGTTTCGTTTCTGCCGACCCTAGGAACCGAGTTCTCGCCTCTTGAACCAAGATCGAGCGTACAACCACACGAGGCCCTATTATGGTACCCTCTCGACTCACTAACTTGCCTAGTAGATTCCATGAGTCACATAGTTTGCGTGTTATTTGGACATATGCATCGAAAATGTTTGTGAAAAGGTGCATAGCATACAGGTAGGTAAGCGTGGCCGTGGTGGCTGGGGTTAGAGTCCCTGGGGAAACCCACCTCGCCTCACATCGTTAAGGACCGACTTCGGGACTTGACCCGTTACGGTGGAGCAATCCTTAGCGCGTGACTCATGGTCTCGGCGACAGCAAGGTAAAGGTCGTGGTCAGCCACCCTCTGCCGGCTTTCCAAGGAAGAGAGCTTATGATCTGGCATTAAGAGTCGGCTGGTACGTGTGGGTAGAGTTGTGCACCCCTGCAGGGTTAAATCTTTTTGAAAAGCCGTGTCCACGGTTACGGACGACTTGGGAATGGATTCTGTGATCATAGACAACTTTAACCTTATCGTAAAACTTGGCAAACAATGTGTGTTTACGGATACCTTCTCCGGGTGTTGAGGGGGTAATCCGAGGATAGTGGTTCGAGATGCTGAAGATTGGTGGATACAATATGATGATCAGTAAAGACAGAGTTGTCGCTCTCTTATCCCCTTTCAAAGGTTCTGAGTAGTCGAACTTCTCTTCTCTCTTGTTTTACAAAGGAAAACTGGCTTTACGCAAAAGGAGCTCCACAGAAAGCCCGCATACCCACTTTGCTAAAAGGTTGTACTAAGTCTTGCTGAGTCCATGTACTCAGCTTTGCATGTTTTTGTTTCAGACGAAGTCCCTCCAAGAGATGGTGGTTTCTAGTCGACATCGACGAGTAGCTTGGGGTTCCCAGGTGGCAGCCTGGAATCTATGGGCTGGGACGTCACCGTTATGCTCCTGGCCGCTTAGGCCTTTTGCTATCTTGCTATGTCTAATAACATAACTTCGCTTCCGTTGATTGATGTTTGCCAGGTCAGTGACCTCTGCTTGTAATACTTTGGTTCTTCGCTCAGTTATGAGCTTGTATTACTTTTTAAGTCGTAGAGTCACTGTTGTGTTACCGATTCTCTCACTGTAGTCTCTCGAGCTCTAGGTTGGGCTTATGTCAGACGAAGATCTGGTATTTGTCTAACCCTGATCCCGGGGGTGCCACAACCGTTAAACGTGAGATTATGGGTTTGGATTCCTTGGATTCTTTTCTCACTAACATGAAGGGGGACACCAAGATTCATGTTGGGGCTCTCTTAGCCCAACTTGGTGCGGCACAAGATCTTATCGAGAAGAGGGAGAAGTTGGAAAGGGAAGCGGCCTATGAGCTTGCCAATCTCAAGGAGGAGCTTGATGATGAAAGGAATCTTCGCATGTCTCTTGAAGCTAGTGTCATTTTTCTTGAAGACAAGAATGAAGCCATTGTTTCATGCCTCACCAAGGATCGAGACCATGCTCTTGAGTTGGTTGGTGACCTCAAGAAAAAGATGCTCTTGCTCGAGGAAGCCAACAAAGCAAAAGACGATGAAGACCCCAATTCTTCCCATGATGAGCTTGTGGATCAAGTTACTTCCTTGAGGAGGCACAATGCCCTCCTCTTGGAAGTCAATGCTCTTCAAGAAGAAGCCTTGGATGAGTACTATCGCTTGTTCAAGGAGAAGACCTCATGTTGCAACCATGAAGAAGAAATTGCCGCTCTTGAGATCACCAAGGCCAAGCTATTGAGTTTGAGTAGCAAGCAAGAAGAGTCGTTGGAGGAGTGTCTCCGTATGAGCAAGGAGAAGGATACATGTTGTGATCATGAGGAGCAAATTGCCGCCTTGAAGAGAAGGGAAGCCAAGCTCATGGAGATCAACTCCATGCAAGAACAAACATTGAAGGAGTACTTTCCCTTGAGCAAGGACCGTGCATGTTGCACTCATGAGAGCGACATTGCCAAGATGGAAAATGACAAGCGCTTGCTCATGAAGTTGAACGCTCTCCAAGAAGAAGCTTTGATGGAACACTTCCGGGTGAACAAGGCAAAGGAGGTCCAAGTGTTTGATATTTGCCATCCACACCCGGAGCATGAAGATGAAGTCAATCGCTTGAAGGCCAAGGTTGATAGACTCCAAGTTCAAGCCAAGTACTTGGAAGGAATCATTAAAGCAAAATATGGAGCCAAAGAGGGCTCGGGCAATGAAGGAGGAGTGGCTACCAAGCCAAAGAGGAAGAGGAAGAGGAGGACCAAGAAGAACATGGAGACCAACCGTGAAGGGAGCAATGCTAGCTCAAGAAGGGATGGAGTACCCAACTCCGCCTCGACGGGTTTCGCCGGCTCTAACAACCCTTCTCATGTTCTTTTTGTTGATTACTATGGACATATTCGTGCTCGCTTTATTGGTCCTCAAAAGGACAATGTCGATTGGACTATTTGGGTTCCCAAACCCCTTGTTACTAACATGCTAGGACCCATTGAAAAATGGGTACCTAAATCCAAGACTTGATTCCTTGTAGGACTATGCTTCTGGTGGCGCTAAATGGGTGGTTGATAGTGGAGCCACAAGTCATATGACCGGAAGCAAGGATATTGTTGTCGACCTCATGCCTTCACTCTCTACCGTTTCATATGGCGACAACACGTGCTCAAAGGTATTGGGTCTTGGCAAGGTGGTGGTAACACCCGACATCTCACTTGTGAATGTCCTCCTTGTCGAGACCCTTGGTTACAACTTACTCTCCGTTCATCAAATTGCTCGTATGGGACTATGCACATTCTTTGATGAACATATGGTGGTCCTCTTGTGGAGCAAGACACTCAATGCAGCTTTTGTTGGATATGTAGAGAACGGTTTGTATGTTGTCGACTTCTCCGGAAAGACAACATCCTCCGCTCTTTGCTTATTCGCCAAAGGTGACAAGGGTTGGTTATGGCATCGCCGACTAGCCCATGTCAACATGAGGACTTTGCAAAGTCTCCACAAGGGTGGCCACATTCTCGGACTAAAAGAAGATGTCTCTTTTTGCAAGGATCGTGTCTGTAGGGCGCGTACAAGGAAAGATGCATGGAGCTCCTCACAAGGCCAAGACTATCATCTCTACCACAAGATGCTTGGAGCTCCTACATGTTGATCTCTTTGGCCCACCGTCTCATGAAAGTCTTGGAGGAAAGAAGTATTGCCTCGTCATCGTTGATGACTATTCACGCTATTGTTGGGTATTCTTCTTCAAGTACAAGAGTGAGACTCAACGGACCATGATGGAGTTTGCCAACCAAGTTCAACGCAAGTACGACAACAAGATTCTTGCAATAAGGAGCGACAATGGAACGGAGTTCAAGAAATACACATTGGATGAATTCCTCGGCGAGGAAGGAATCGAACACCAATACTCCACGCCATATACTCCCCAACAAAATGGGGTCGCCGAAAGGAAGAATCGAACCTTGATCGAAGCCGCTCAAACCATGATGATGGAATACAAGTCCAACTACAATTTTTGGGCGGAAGCTATCTCTACCGCTTGCCATGCTACTAATCGCCTCTACTTCCGCAAAGGTCTTGAGAAGACACCGTATGAGATCCTCACCGGCAACAAGCCTAATGTGTCATACTTCAAGGTCTTCGGATGCAAATGCTACATACTTGTCAAGGACACGCGCCTATCCAAGTTTGATTCAAGAGCTCAAGAAGGAATTTTCGTTGGCTATGCTACGGATTCTCACGCCTATAGAGTCTTCAACAAGTCAAGTGGACGTGTTGTAGAATCTTGTGATGTGACTTTCGATGAGGATGATAGATCTTTGGAGGAGCGAAGTGCTTCTTGTGAGAAAGGAGATGCAATTCCCCCAGATACCATAGGAAGGATGGGTGTGGGCATTCGCCTACCTCAAACGCTACCTTCTATGAGTACCGGGGAAGGACCAAGTTCCACCCAAGTGGAGCCATCTACACCACAAGGCCAAGCTTCTTCCGTTGATCTAACAAATGCAAGCCAACCTCTAAAACAACCTCAAGTTCAACCTCAACCTCAAGATCAACCTCGACATCTACAACAACAATCAAGTCCAAGTTCACCTCAACAAGCTCAAGGACAACATACACCGCAAGCTCGTCTACTTCAACACCCAACATCAAGTGACCAAGGTCAAGCTTCAAGTTCTTCTCCGAGTGGTTCGGGGACAATCTTCATGGACAATGATATTCCCTATACCCCCGAGCCATCCGGATCTCATGACAAGGTTGCCTCTTTCAACGACAATGGAGGTCAAGGCGAGGACCTAAACCGTGATGAAGGCCAAGAGGACTCACAAGAACCATCTCCTCAAGCCGACACTCGCCGTGAACATCCTACTACAAGACACTTGCGTCTCAAGTCTCATTCCTTGCAAAACATCATTGGTGATATAAAGAGGAACGTCACCACTCGGAGGCAACTTGCAAACTTTTGTGCGCACCATGCCTTTGTCTCTAGAGTGGAACCACTCAAAGTTGATGATGCTCTCAAAGATCCCGATTGGTTGAATGCAATGCAAGAGGAACTCAACAACTTCAAGAGGAATGATGTATGGACTCTCATGAAGCGACCCGATCATTGCCGCAATGTTATCGGCACCAAGTGGATCTTCAAGAACAAGCAAGATGAAAGTGGCACGGTCATCCACAACAAAGCAAGATTGGTGGCACAAGGCTATTCTCAAGTTGAAGGCATGGACTTTGGTGAAACCTTTGCACCCGTTGTAAGGCTCGAGTCCATTCGTATCCTTTTGGCCTTTGCCTCATATCATGGCTTTAAGTTGCAACAAATGGATGTTAAGAGTGCTTTTCTTAATGGTCCTCTACATGAGGAAGTATATGTGAAGCAACCCCCGGGTTTCGAGGACCCCCATTTTCCGGAACATGTCTTCAAGCTCAAAAAGGCCCTATATGGTCTCAAACAAGCTCCTAGAGCTTGGTATGAGCATCTCAAGGAGTTGCTTGAAGACCGTGGTTTCCAAGTGGGGAAAATCGATCCCACTCTTTTTACTAAGAAGGTCAATGGGGAGCTTTTCGTATGCCAACTCTATGTAGATGACATCATATTTGCCTCCACTAACACAAAATTCAACGATGAGTTTGCTATGTTGATGACAAATAGGTTTGAGATGTCGATGATGGGTGAACTCAAGTACTTCCTCGGGTTCGAGATCAAGCAAATGCGACAAGGCACCTTCATCAATCAAGCGAAGTACCTCCAAGACATGCTCAAGCGCTTTGATATGAAGGACGCTAAGGGGATCGGAACTCCGATGCAACTCAAGTGTCAACTCACTCTTGACGAGGGCGGCAAGGCGGTGGATACCAAGCTCTACCGTTCAATGATAGGTTCGCTTCTCTACCTTTGTGCCTCTCGCCCGGATATCATGTTGAGCGTTGGTATGTGTGCACGGTTTCAAGCAAGCCCGAAGGAAAGCCACCTTGTGGCGGTCAAGAGGATCTTTCGATATTTAGTTGATACCCCACACTTCGGACTATGGTACCCAAGGGACACGGACTTCGCATTGGTTGGTTTCACCGACTCCGATTGGGCGGGCGACAAGATTGATAGGAAGTCTACCTCCGGAGCATGTCACTTTCTTGGAAGATCTTTGGTGTGTTGGTCCTCGAAGAAGCAAAATTGTGTCTCCGTCTCCACCGCGGAAGCCGAGTATATTGCCGCGGCGAGTAGTTGTGCTCAAATCTTATGGATGAGGCAAACCTTGCGGGACTATGGACTCGAGTATAGCAAGGTGCCTCTTTTGTGTGACAATGAGAGCGCAATCAAGATCGCCTACAATCCGGTTCTTCATGGCAAGACAAAGCACATCGAGATAAGGAACCACTTCATCCGGGACCACATTGCTCGCGGAGATATTGTACTATCCTATATTGGCACCAAGGAGCAATTGGCGGACATCTTCACGAAGCCCTTGGATGAGAAGCGCTTTATTGAGTTGAGGCATGAGCTAAACATCATTGATCCGTCGAACTTTGCTTGACCATCGTGTGCACATACCAATCTTACCGTCATATCTAGATGAAATGCACGCATGGACATAGGGGGAGTGCGGTTTAAATCCATTGAGCTATCACTCCCCC
Source organism: Lolium perenne (assembly GCF_019359855.2). Classification (NCBI taxonomy): domain Eukaryota; kingdom Viridiplantae; phylum Streptophyta; class Magnoliopsida; order Poales; family Poaceae; genus Lolium; species Lolium perenne. The sequence goes on along the minus strand of NC_067246.2, from coordinate 183,478,735 downwards.
CATAATGCATAAATAAATCCAAAACATTTGCTATTTGTCAATTAAGTGACTTATGAGCTTCATGTTGAGTTGTAGTCCGTGAGTCCTAGATACATCTACGCGACCTCACAACTACTATACTCTTACACGGTGGCTTCGGCCACCAACACCCCCTCTTTGCGGGTTTTTCGGTTCTTCGTGACCTTGTTTTGTCTTTCTTCTTTGCTTTCTTCTTTTTGTTTTTGAGAACCTCCTCCAAGCTTGTTTTCTCGTGATTTTTGCAAGCTTGGTTGTATGTTCTTTTTCTCCATCTCTCTAGTTTCGTTCCCCTCCTTTTTGGTGTTCCGATGCCAAAGGGGGAGAAGTTCCTAGGTGGATGGAGACCTTTGTTGTTTGTAGCCGTTTGGTTCTAGTTGCTTATCTTGTCTCTCGGCTACATCAACAACCCCATGGAGGCATTCTATTGTGAGTTTGGGTATTCTCAAGGCTATGGTATGATAACTTCACCCAAATCTCCGTATATGATCTCATGTTGCCTCCATATTGCGCATATGCCTCTTGAACATGTCATCTATCTATGTTGCATATTTGCTTGGTTTGTAAAAACTAGGGGGAGTGATGTCTCTATAACATGTGTATTTGTATTCAAATACATATTCATGATATGCACATGTGTAGGGGGAGCTTCGTCTAGTTTTTGCAAATCTAATGTTCTCATCATAATATCATATGTTGTTGTCAACTCTTGTGTTGTCATCAAACACCAAAAAGGGGGAGATTGTAAGAGCAAAATTCATACCCCAAGTTTTGTGTGTTTGATGACAACACTTGCGTAATCTCACCGTGTGCCTTGAGTATCATTGTTAGATTTGCAAGTACACGGTGACCTCGCCGGACGCGTCAAGATCAGAAGACTGAAGCGTAGTTGATAGGTTTTCCGGTTTTGTGTGAGTTTAGCGAGGTAACAAAGTTGGAGAGAAAAAGGGAAGAAAACCAGTTTTAGCCAGGCCGGTACTACCGGTACCTGTAGCGGTAGTACCGCTACCCCTATAGGTACCACCCTCGGTACCGCTCTGAGTTCTGCGCTGAATTCGTCCCCCAGAACAAGTTGCGGTACCCCTGCAGTACCTGGGGCGGTAGTACCGCTCACGAGCGGTAGTACCGCTCAAGGTACCGCTCGAGGTACCGTAACGCGTTACGGCAGTACCGCTCCGGTACCGCCCTGGTACCGCTCTGGATCCAGTAAGGTCTGGACCCTATTGCGGTACCACGAGCGGTACTGCGGGCGATAGTACCGCTCTGGGTCCTTTGACCAGATCTGGGGTGATTTCGAACTCAGGGCGGTAGTACCGCTTGCCCCAAAGCGGTAGTACCGCTTAGGCCAAAACTGGGTGTAACGGTTGGATTTGGAGGAGCCTATTTAAGGGCCCCTTCTTCCCCACCCGATTTTATCTCTTCCCCTTCTCTCTCCTCCATTGTTGCTGAGCTTAATCCTTGTGTATCTCCTTCCCCCTCCAACCAATCTTGCCCTAATTTTGAGGATAGGTGGAGGAGACCCCGATCTATAGTTCTACCAAGAGGGATTTCACAAATACTAGCTATTCCTTAGTGGATCTTGGTGATAGGGTTCCTTTGGTGGATCTTGGAGAAGAGTTCCTTTGGTGGAGCATTGGGGAGTTCCTTTGGTGGAGCCTTGGAGAGTTTCTTGGTGGAGCCTTGGAGAGTTTCTTGGTGGAGCATTGGAAGAGTTCCTATGGTGGAGCATTGGTGATGGGTTCCTATGTTGGAGCATTGGAGATGTGCAGCTATGGAGTCTAGCTTGGTGGTGTGCTAGCTCCATAGGGTGTTGGGAGCATCCTTGTGTGTGTGGAGCTCGCCCCAACCTTGTGAAGGAATCACCGCCTCGACCGGTGCCTTAGTGGAAGAGGGAGAGCACCTCCGTGGAGCTCTCTCGAGGAAGAGGGTGAGGCCTTCCTTCGTGGTGTGGCCGCCTAGTCTCTTGTGTGAGACTAGCACCTCCTCAACACAGACGTACCTCCTTTAGTGGAGGGAACTGCGGGAAACAAACCTCGACTCGCCTCGCGCCCCCCCAGTTGTCTCGCTCCTTACTTTCTCTATCTTGTTGATTCCTTTACATGTTGCACATGTTCTAGCTTCATTGTAGGATCACCCCCATTGCTAAAAGTCACACCTTTACCTTCCGTTGCATAAAACTTGAAAAAGACTAAAATTTGCCGTAGCGCGATTCACCCCCCCCCCTCTTGTTCGCTACGATCCGTTCAGTTACTATTAGGGTTCATCACAATGGTGTGATGTTAATCATGGATAGTTAAGGATGGTGGTCTTGGGAATAGGAACTAGGGTTTTACACTTGGTTGATCCTACTAGATCAACAAGTTTTATTTAGATGAGAGCATATCATAGCAATTAACTAGTGATAGGGTTCTTACATTTTATGTGGTCATGGCAATTATTTAGTTGCTATTATGGTTCTATGTTTGAAAGGAAAGTATCATGATCACATGTTCTAACCTTGGGTTTAGGTTAGAACCATTTAGGGTTCCTATTGACTAATGGAGCTAGGGTATGGTGCATAATTGAATTAGGTTTTTAGGGTTCCACATGAAACTATGTGGTTATCACTTTGTTTATAATGGAACTAGGTCTTCTTATTTACCCTATAATTCTTGGATTAATAACTTCATTTTAAATTTGAAGTTATTAATAACTTCAAAATAATATTGAATATGGCATTTATTATTTTTAAAAACTAATAATTAGGGTAATTATTAATCAGGGTTTAAATCTCTCTAATAATGATTTAACAAAATAACAAATAAAGAAAACTAGTTTTAATGTTTTCTTTATTTATTTACTAGTTTTTATTTAATTTTGGAAATTTTTACTAATTATTGAATTTTAATTGAATTTAGAATTAAAATTAAAGGCTAAAATAACAAGTATTAAATAATTGAATTTTTATTAAAAATAAAAATTTCATTTTATATTTTTATTGGATAGAGTTTATCTTTATAATAATTTTGATATCTTATATTTATTTTTCTGAGCTATTATGAATTTTCTAGATTTATTTAAAGTTGCAGCAATTAAAGAGGATTTGAATTAAAGCAGAAACCACTAAATGTACCCAGGCTAGTCTACACTTAGAGACTGACCAGTGGGCCAGGGGTCCACGTTGGCTGCCACGTGAGCGTGGACTGGTCAACAGAGATGACGTGGCCAGGGGAGCTCCTGGCCGGCGGCCAGTTGCCGACGACGGCGGTGATTCGGGGCTCGCGCGGACGGGGGACCAGGCGGGTTCGAGTCGGGGTGACTCGGCGAGCAGTTTGGTGGCGGCGCCGCTCCGAATAGGTCACCGGAGCGTGCTCGCCGGCGATGTATCGCGGCGGCAGGGACAGGTTCGTGGTGCGGCGTCGCTACGGCATGCGATTGAGCTAGGCGAGAGTGCCATGGGAATCAGCGACTCACCAGGAGTACGCAGGGGTTGACGGCGCGACCTATGGTGGTCTGAATCGACGGCGGCGATGATGGCCGGCATCGGGGAAGACGATGTCGACAGCGACGCTATGGATCACCCCGTCTCAATTCCTTTGGCATGATGACCAAGTCGAGCATGGCGGTGAGATTGGTGGTCATGGCGAGGCACGGGGATGTCCCATTCGACGGCGATGGCCGGAGGCCGTACGGGCTAGGGTTTCGATTTGGGGCAGAAATTGAGCAGAGGAGGGGAAATAGAAGGGCTCCTGCGCGCTTTATAGCTTCTCGGCCGTGCACTGGCAGTCAATATCGGCGGCGACGACGCGGGACGTGGAGCTGACCGGCGCCGTGGCGCTCTCCTGCGCGTCGAGCAGGTAGAGACGAAGACGAAGACGTCGTCTTCGCTCTTATCCGAGTGAATCGGTAAGTGGGCTGGTCTGGACCGTGGTGCTGGGCTGGTTTTGGGCTCCGGCTTGGGCCAGGATGTAGGCTGCTGCTGGGCTGCGGTGGCCTGATAGGTAAGCCCCTTTTATTTCTTATTTTCTTTTCTGTTTTCTTTTTCTCTTTTTGATTTTGCTTATTTTGAATTCAAATCTAAACTTTGTTGTTTTTGCAGACATCTCAATTATGTTAATTCTATCAAGAGTTAGTGCAATGATTATTACACCACTCTCCTATTTGATGAAAGTATTTTGTATTGGATTGAAGTTTATACATATGTGCTTATTCAAAATAGCAATTGGACATGAGTTTATATTTTAATTTTCTTTTTCTTATGAATCAATTCTGTTTGGAATTATTAATGTTGATACTTTCAACTCAAAGTAATTCAGAGGTTGTATTAAGACTTGGTTTCCATTTGGGAAGTGATCACTTGCATGTTATTTTATGTGTACAATTATGTGTTATGAATTGGAAATTCTAATAGGGCTCCTTCAAATTTTAGTACTATTATTATAGTTCATGTCACCTTAACTTATCTAGAGTATGTACTACCCTCATTATGGTTCGGTCTTGGTTATAAAAATAAGTGGTTGATCACCACCATGGGTTTATTCAAATGGTTTAGCACTAGGTTATTCTTAAGTTCCATATTTAAGCATAAGCTTTAACTAGTGAGCAATTCTAGGGTTCTCATCATATTCCCTTAATGGCAATTGGTTTGGATCTCAATTATGGCCTGGGTTTATATTATGATCACCATAGTGATACATAAACTAGGGTTGAGATATAATTTTAATTTGTAGAGTTGAGATGACATCACATTGCATTTGCTAGGGTTTAATCTCCCCTAACCAAGGTAATTTGGTTACTTGCTTATTTGTTTCTGTTCTTCTTTAATTACTAAGGACTTGAGAATTGTTTTTATATTATACCAATAGATTTCTATTCTATCCTTAATCTATTGTTAAAGTAACTAAAGTTGTTATAGTTCTTTTTATAGTTAACTTTGGTCATGTGGATGGAGGGTTTCTCACCATACAAGGTATAGAGTTTGACACTAAGGTTTTCTTAGGTTCTTTAATTGATGAATGAATGAAATATAGATGTGGTAAGATTCTACTTATTATCACCAAGTGGTTCACAAGTTAAGGTTGGGATATAATCCTAGGTTTGCTTATTAGTTACCTCCCTATAATTTCATGTGGTGAATAACATCTACTAATCCTATTAGGATTTACTGATCCTCACATACTTCAAGAGCATGATCATGGATTAGGCATGATCAACTTGTTCTTAATATCTTTACCTCAAGTTGTTAGGGTTTATGATCATTACTCAATTTATAATGATCAAGGTTTGGCTTCCTAAGGTATTTCTCAAGAATTAGGTTTCTCACTCCCAAGATTAAGTATTGTCTTGATCAACTAAATATAACACTTCTATTTTACTTTCTTGGATGGTACTACTATGGTTGCTTCAATAATTTATATCCTAGGAGAATGCCTGAGATATTCTGTTAGGGTTTTACTTAAGCAATGTTGATATACTCATCTGGGTATATGGATAGTTCTCTCCCTCAAATTCAAGTGTTGCCTCAACTAACTTGAGTGTAGCACCAAAGCTTGAGCTCTCTTTCATAGGAATAGTTATTCTAGGGTTTATGGTGTACTCACAATATCTCAATAGGTATCAAGTCTAAAACTCCACTTGGCTATCTTGATTGAATTAATCTCCTCCTTACTTTATCAATTCATGGATATGGTATTATTCCATGTGATATTAGGTTATCTCACCACTCCAAGGGAAATGGTTTACAACCTAATACTTTAGCTCAAGGTTGTTCTTGATTCTTAAATATGTAAAGATAAAAATTGGTAGCTATGGTTTCTCTCATTTGGAAGGACTTCAATACTATCCTAAGGTTAGGCTCCATAGAGGTTGATGTGATCATCAATATCTATGTTTAACATAAATAGTTATCTCTCTCTAGGGGGTGTCTTGAATAATACCCTGGGGTTTCTCTTATGGATGATGATTTGAATACATGGATGCATATCCAAGGTTTAGCTCAAAGTTTGTCATTGCTTCTCTAGTAAATAACATAGAACTCTCACCTCTCTAGGTTTGATGTATAGTAATATGTAATAGAGAAGAATATATACTTCTAGAGTTGATCTCCTTGTCTTGTTTCCAAGATTGAAATAGAATGAATACCATGAGGTTCATGATAGGATCAAGGAGTAGTTTAAGACATGGAAAAGATAAGTCAAGAATGGTTTCTCTATTTTATTGTTACTTGATTTGCAATTGAATTGGTGTTCATATGTTATGACAAGGATTACCATATTATAATCTTTTATAAGATCAATCAATTGATCATTGAGTAAAGTGTTGTTGTGTTGATTATTAATTCCATTTGATCTAACCCCTTAGATCAAATCATCTATACCCAAAACAAGGTTTTAACAAAGTCACATTGAGGTTTATAGCGCTTGACTTGATGAGCTACTTCAATTCCACCAAGGTCAAGTGAAACTTCAGTTACTGTGACTGTTTTACTTTAAAGCGCGAAAATTCCCCAGATTTTCTATGCATGAATGCAATGCACACATATGTTTTCCTCTATTTTTGTAACCCCATTACCTGGGATATTACAATAACATTGGTCGTTTGACCTAAATGTCATGAAACCTCGAACATGATAGCTCATTTTGTGAAGGATTTTTTTGATGTTCGCAATTTTCCAACTTTAATATTTCCTTACAACTATGACACATAATATGACACCACGCGAAGGTTTCACATTGTTTGGATCGTTTTTGAATTTTTTATGCCCATTACAAACTATATTCAAAACGGCGGGCATGAAGATCCTTTGCCTGGGGCTGAGGCTTGATACGTCTCCAACGTATCTATAATTTCTGATGCTCCATGCTTGTTTTATGACAATACCTACATGTTTTGCTCACACTTTATAATGTTTTTATGCGTTTTCCGGAACTAACCTATTAACAAGATGCCGAAGTGCCAGTTCCTGTTTTCTGTTGTTTTTGGTTCCAGAAAGGCTGTTCGGGCAATATTCTCAGAATTCGACGAAACGAAGACCAAATATCTTATTTTTCCCGGAAGGCTCCAGAACACCGAAGGGAAGTCAGAGGTGGGCCAGGGGGCCAGCACACCATAAGGCGGCGCGGGCCCAGGCCTGGCCGCGCTGGCCTATGGTGAGGAGGCCCCAGGCACCTCCCTGCGCCGCCTCTTTGCCTATAAGACCCCTTTCGACCTAAAAACGCGATACCGATTGACGAAACTCCAAAAAGACTCCAGGGACGCCGCCGCCATCGCGAAACTCCAATTCGGGGGACAGAAGTCTCTGTTCCGGCACCCTGCTGGGACGGGGAATTGCCCCCGGAGTCATCTCCATCGACATCACCGCCATCTTCATCGCCATCGCTGTCTCCCATGATGAGGAGGGAGTAGTTCTCCCCCGAGGCTGAGGGCTCTACCGGTAGCTATGTGGTTAATCTCTCTCCCATGTACTTCAATACAATGATCTCATGAGCTTCCTTACATGATTGAGATCCATATGATGAGCTTTGTAATCTATATGTCATATGCTATTCAAGTGCTTAATTATGTGAACTTTGGAGTTACTGTGACCTCGGTGTAATGGTGATAGTGTGTGCGCCGTGTGTAACTCCCTTATGAGTTGTGGTGTGTTAGTACCTCCTATGAATTCTCACGGTGACGATGTGGGGTGTTTATTAGTACTTGGGAATACACCTTTGAGGTGTGCTTTTGCACACTTGCCCAATGAATTTGAGTTCTCTATCCAATAAGAGAGTAGTATGATGAAGTGCTTATATTTATATTCAATTATGATTGCAATGTTGAGAGTGTCCACTAGTGAATGTATGATCCCTAGGCCTTGTTTCTAAGCATTGAATCACCGTTTATTTACTGTTATGTTACATGTTTGCTTGCTGCCATCTTTATTTCAGATTGTTATTACCACTCATATTCATCCATATCACTTGCATTTTACTATCTCTTCGCCGAACTAGTGCACCTATACATCTGACAAGTGTATTAGGTGTGTTGGGGACACAAGAGACTTCTTGTATCATAATTCCAGGGTTGCTTGAGAGGGATATCTTTGACCTCTACCTCCCTGAGTTCGATAAACCTTGGGTGATTCACTTAAGGGAAACTTGCTGCTGTTCTACAAATCTCTGCTCTTGGAGGCCCAACACTGTCTACAGGAATAGAAGCGTGCGTAGACATCAAGCTATTTTCTGGCGTCGTTGCCGAGGAGGTAAGGTAAAAGGTATTCACATCCTCCGACTGCTAAGCTATTTCCTAGCATTGTTGCCGGTGTGTGAGTGCTCGAAGCTATTTCCTTTAGATCCTGCAATTGCATCTTTTTGTTTCTTGTTTTTATTTCACTAGTTAGGCATAATGGAAAACAACAAAAAAATTAGTGAGCTTTTTAATCTTTTTCCTGAGTTAAGACATGAATTGTTTGATGCGAAAATTAAAAAACCTATGGAACCTTATTTGCATGCTAGTAGCAATGTTATTAGTATGAACGCAATTACTGCTAATGCTATGGAGAAGTCTAAGCTTGGGAAAGCTAGTTTTTATGATCTTTTTAGCTTCCCATCTATAGGGGAGAAAATTTGCTCTGATAATACTTTATCTCCCATATGCGATAACTCTAATGATACTTGTGATATTTTAAATCCACCTACTGAAAGTATTCCTTTCAAGATACCCATGAAAATTATTGAACGTGTTATGGATAACCGCTATGAAGGAGATGGAACTGTCCATCCTGGAGATCATTTACTGTTTTTGCATGAATTATGCGGGTTATTCAAGTGTGCAGGTATCTCTATGGATGAAGTGAGGAAGAAACTATTCTCTATATCGCTGTCCGGTAAAGCGGCGCATTGGTACAAATTGCTGAAGAATGGGGACTCTCTTGATTGGAAGGATATTGTGCCCCTATTTTATTCTAAATTTTATCCTCCAAGTGAAATTCACAAAGACCGGAGCCGCATATATAATTTCTGGCCTCATGATGGAGAGAGTATTGCCCAAGCATGGGGAAGATTGAAGTCTTTAATGCTCAAATGCCCCATTCATGAGCTTCCTGGTAATATCATCATTGATAATTTCTATGCAAGACTTTCTTTTCAGGATAAAACCTTGCTGGATACTACTTGTTCTGGATCATTCACGCGCAACAAAGAAGATTTTAAAAGGGACCTTCTTGATCGGATTGAGGAGAACGCTGAAGATTGGGAGAACGACAAAGGTAGAGAGTCAGGTATAAATTATGATTATGAATGCATTGAAACTTTTATGGATACTGATAAAATTTGAAATATGAGTGCTACTTATGGTCTTGACTCTCAAGTTGTTGCAAATCTTTATAAAGCTTTTGCCTCTCATTTTGAATTGCCTAGGAAGAATTTTGATAAGTATCATGAACCCTTTAAAGATGCTTGCATGAAAAATGAAATTGTTATTAATGATTGCAATAAACATGCCCAAACTTCTGAAAATGCTATTTCTTATAAGCATGTTAATTTTTGTGGAATGCATAGACCCTGTGGAATTAATCAAATCGAAGATGAATATTGTATCCATCATATGAATGAAAAAACTAGAAAGTGGTCTAGGGCTCTAGATGATCTTGGTAAAAAAGTTTGTGCCCTCTATCCTTTTATTTGTGAACTTTGCCATAGAGTGGATCATTTTAATTTTCAATGCTCCTCCAATGATAATTCGAACCCCATGAGTGCTGCAAATTTGTATTGTGATGATGAAATTACTCCTAATCAGCATGATGAACTTACTTTATTTTTGTGGTGTGAAGAGTTATCAAGAAAAATCTCTTTGTTACATATGAGTGATCTTGATATTGATGATGTCCTGCATGGGTGCTTTTCTTATTGCATTGATAATTGCCATACAAATACTTACATACAAAATATTTTAGAAGATGACACTTTGCCAAAATATGATAGGACCGCTGTGTGTTTTGAACTTATTAATGAAAAGGAGGAATCCTCCCAAGTTTCTTCTATTGTTTCTGGAAATAAATCAGGTTATGTGGAGAAGCCTCTCTTCAAGCCTCTTCCTCCCAAAGGGAACAAGAAGAAGGGAACGAAGAAGAAGAAGATGGGGAATAAAAAGAAAGAGGTAACGGCATATCCCCGCGTGTATGAGATAACGATAGGTAACTGTAAGTATGTTGCTCCTAATGATTATTATGATAATGAATCTGAGTACAATGATCTTCCTACGCCCTTTACCTACATTAGTGATCATGATTTGAAAGAGCACACTACTTTTGATATTGAAAATCTCTGGGAAACTAATTCTGAAAATGATGATATTAATAATTGCCATAGTATCAGTACTATCCATGCTTCCTCCCATAATGATATAGAAAGCTCTAAGCTTGGGGATGAGGTGTTTGAAAATCCTTTTGCTACTGATCATTATATGTTTGATACATCTCCTTCTAGTAACAATGATGGTATGGTCACAGATGAACATACTGTGAAAGATAACTATTCTATTTCTTATGATGACACTGTGCCTCCAATCTTTGATGATTATTATGAAGAATGCTATGATATAGGTTATAATTACCCTTAAGAAACTTTTCATAGTTATGATGGGATTGCCAAAAACAATTACCTTAGTATGCAACTTGTTTACCATGTTCAAATTCTTGATAATGATCCTGCTCCAATTACTATTAATGAGAAGAATTCTTCTTATTCCAAAATTAATGATACTTTTATGCATCTAAACCATGATAAGAATGCTTTATGTAATAGTTATATTGTTGAGTTTGTTCATGATGCTACTGAAAATATTTATGAGAGAGGGAAACATGGTTATATGCATCTTAATAATATTAAGTTTTCCCTCTTTATGTTGAGAATCTTGAAGTTACTCGTGTTTTATCTTCTTATGCTTGTCACTTTGTTCTTCATGAATTTATTTGTTTACAAGATTCCTTTTCATAGGAAGTGGGTTAGGCTTAAATTTGTTTTGAATTTGCTTTTTGATGCTCTCTTTTGCTTCAACTCTTATTTCTTGCGAGTGCATCATTAAAATTACTGAGCCCATCTTAATAGCTATAAAGAAAGCACTTCTTGGGAGATAACCCATGTTTTTATTTTACTACAGCAATTTTGTTTTATATTTGAGTCTTGGAAGTTGTTACTACTGTATCAACCTCTCCTTATCTTTATTTTATTGCATTGTTGTGCCAAGTAAAGTCTTTGATAGTAAGGTTGATACTAGATTTGGATTTCTGCGTAGAAACAGATTTCTTGCTGTCACGAATTTGGGCAGAGTTCTCTGTAGGTAACTCAGAAAAATCTGCCAATTTACGTGTGTGATCCTCGGATATGTACGCAACTTTCATTCAATTTGAGCATTTTCATCTGAGCAAGTTAAGTGCCCCAGAAAAATTTGTCTTTACGGACTGTTCTGTTTTGACAGATTCTGCCTTTTATTTCACATTGCCTCTTTTGCTGTGTTGAATGGATTTCTTTGTTCCATTAACTTTCAGTAGCTTTGTGCAATGTCCAGAAGTGTTAAGAATGATTGTGTCACCTCTGAACATGTGAATTTATGATTATGCACTAACCCTCTAATGAGTTTGTTTTGAGTTTGGTGTGGAGGAAGTTTTCAAGGATCAAGAGAGGAGGATGATACAATACGATCAAGAAGAGTGAAAAGTCTAAGCTTGGGGATGCCCCCGTGGTTCATCCCTGCATATTTCAAGAAGACTCAAGCATCTAAGCTTGGGGATGCCCAAGGCATCCCCTTCTTCATCGACAACTTATCAGGTCACCTCTAGTGAAACTATATTTTTATTCCGTCACATCTTATGTGCTTTACTTGAAGCGTCTGTGTGCTTTTATTTTCGTTTTGTTATTTTCATTCTCTGAATAAATTCATGCTTATGTGGGATAGAGACACGCTCCTCTCGTTCATATGAACGTTGGTGTTCTTAGCTTTACTTTTAATGTTCATGGCAAAGGTTGAAACTGCTTCGTTCATTGTTACTTGGTTGGTACAGAAAATGTTGCATGTGGTAGTGGTATAATGAAATACTTGCATAATCTTGTAGATCATTGAGCTTTGATAACCTGATTCTTTGCAAATGTTTTGAGGTATTTAGATGGTAAAGCTTGTTGGATAAATAAGTTAAAATTAGTAGTGGATTGTTGTCTTTAAGCTTGTGCCGTACTACAAACTCTACTTAAATAGTTGAAGGTGTAGTTGGACTTGATAGCTTTCCATGTCTAAGAGTTCATCGTAATAACTAAGTTGTGCTGAAGGTTGAGGGAGCTAGCGGGGTACTTGTGCCACCGTGAACGGCCCTCCTTGGAGTAAATTTTAATCATGCTCTTAATGATGAACCTGCTAGTTGTTTGCAATAAGCTTGTGAGTTCTTTTTGACTAATGTTAAGCTACGGTATTTGGCACTTCCACCATCCAAATTTGCTAGCCTCTTCGGTACTGTGCATTGCCTTTTGCTCACATTGAGAATTGTGCATACTTCGCTAGTACATCCAAACCCGTGGGAGGACTTTCTCTTGTTCTCCTACACATAAGCCTATACATCTTCCTCAAAACAGCCACCATACCTACCTACCACAGCATTTCCATAGCTGTTCCGAGATATATTGCCATGCAACTTCCATTTTACATTACATGACTTGTTGTCATTTATTATTTATATATTGCTTTGCATGATTCTATACAGCTGATGTGTGGTTTACCCATGTTACGCTAGATCATTGCACATCCTGCTACACTGGCAGAGGCATACAGTTTTATACATCATGTTTTATTCATTATGAGTTATTTGTACCAAAAAGTGTGTTGTCATATTAGGATGTTGCCCCTAAAAGTGAAAAGAGCCATGGAGGCCATCAAAAAGAAAAACAGAAGAAGAAAAGAAAAAAAAATAGAAAAGAAAAAGAAAAAGAAAAAAAAGAATAAAGAAAAAGGGGGCAGCATTACTATCTTTTATCCACACTTGTGCTCATGTTTTAGCACCTGCAGTATTCATAGTCGTCATTTGTGCTCATGTTCAGCATCCATACTCCATGTGAGAGAGTTTTCATGTTTTACTAGTATAACTATGTGGGGAATTTACACTATAGAACTTGGGTTGTATATTCCAATGATGAGCTTCCTCAAAAGTGCTCTAGGTCTTCGTGAGCAACCAAGTTGGATGCACCCCCACTAGTTCCATTGGAGAGCTTTCATACACATATAGCTCTATGTGCATCCGTTGCATGGCAATCACTACTCCTTGCATAGCTTCGATTATAATACTTCCTCTTGTCTAATGATCACTTATAGCTTTGTAAGACTTTCTTCCATTGACCTTCCAAACCCCCATTAACGTTCTTTTTGCCATAACATCCTGGTGCCAATACCAAATGCTTGCGCTCACCGGTTGAGTAGACTTCGAAACAGTTGATTCATGACGTTCATGTTTATTTTTACTTGACTGAATCCTTCTATGTTGTGAAAATTTACTTGATGCTTGGAATGAAGGATAGAACTTCTACGCTGGATACTTAAAACATCTTTAATGAACTTTGTACGGTTTCATGTCTTTAAAGCAATAGTTCATGAAAACTTCTAGCTTGTTTAACTCTTGCATCATCATCTCTTATATCAGCTATAGACATTTGCTTTGAATGATTTGATCTCAGCTCATATGCTTTACATCATTATTGGATCAAGATTATGTTGGTAGCATGTCACTTCAGAAATTATTCTTTTTATCGTTTACCTACTCGAGGGCGAATAGGAACTAAGCTTGGGGATGCTGATACGTCTCCAACGTATCTATAATTTCTGATGCTCCATGCTTGTTTTATGACAATACCTACATGTTTTGCTCACACTTTATAATGTTTTTATGCGTTTTCCGGAACTAACCTATTAACAAGATGCCGAAGTGCCAGTTCCTGTTTTCTGTTGTTTTTGGTTCCAGAAAGGCTGTTCGGGCAATATTCTCGGAATTCGACGAAACGAAGACCAAATATCTTATTTTTCCCGAAGGGCTCCAGAACACCGAAGGGAAGTCAGAGGCGGGCCAGGGGGCCACCACACCATAAGGCGGCGCGGGCCTAGGCCTGGCCGCACTGGCCTAGGGTGAGGAGGCCCCAGGCACCTCCCTGCGCCGCCTCTTTGCCTATAAGACCCCTTTCGACCTAAAAACGCGATACCTATTGACGAAACTCCAGAAAGACTCCAGGGACGCCGCCGCCATGGCGAAACTCCAATTCGGGGGACAGAAGTCTCTGTTCCGGCACCCTGCCGGGACGGGGAATTGCCCCCGGAGTCATCTCCATCGACATCACCGCCATCTTCATCGCCATCGCTGTCTCCCATGATGAGGAGGGAGTAGTTCTCCCCCGAGGCTGAGGGCTCTACCGGTAGCTATGTGGTTAATCTCTCTCCCATGTACTTCAATACAATGATCTCATGAGCTGCCTTACATGATTGAGATCCATATGATGAGCTTTGTAATCTAGATGTCATATGCTATTCAAGTGCTTAATTATGTGAACTTTGGAGTTACTATGACCTTGGTGTAATGGTGATAGTGTGTGCACCGTGTGTAACTCCCTTATTAGTTGTGGTGTGTTAGTACCTCCTATGAATTCTCACGGTGACGGTGTGGGGTGCTTATTAGTACTTGGGAATACACATTTGAGGTGTGCTTTTGCACACTTGCCCAATGAATTTGAGTTCTCTATCCAATAAGAGAGTAGTATGATGAAGTGCTTATATTTATATTCAATTATGATTCCAATGTTGAGAGTGTCCACTAGTGAAAGTATGATCCCTAGGCCTTGTTTCTAAGCATTGAATCACCATTTATTTATTGTTCTGTTACATGTTTGCTTGTTGCCATCTTTATTTCAGATTGTTATTACCACTCATATTCATCCATATCACTTGCATTTTATTATCTCTTCGCCGAACTAGTGCACCTATACATCTGACAAGTGTATTAGGTGTGTTGGGGACACAAGAGACTTCTTGTATCGTAATTGCAGGGTTGCTTGAGAGGGATATCTTTGACCTCTACCTCCCTGAGTTCGATAAACCTTGGGTGATTCACTTAAGGGAAACTTGCTGTTGTTCTACAAACCTCTGATCTTGGAGGCCCAACACTATGGCCCAACACTGTCTACAGGAATAGAAGCGTGCGTAGACATCAAGGCTCACCAAACTTGCACTGGATCTCTGATGAAATAGCATGTTGTGAATCTAAAAATGATTTTTACAAAAAAAATGAGCATTATATCATGTACCTGTAGTTCAAATATGGTCGGCCTCCTACCGATACGGTAGGAATTTGTCTTTTTTATGAGGGGTGGACGGAGAGGTTCCAGATACACCGGTTAATAAATTGTCCATCTTATGTGGTCTAGTATTTTTGAAAAAAAAGTTGGCACCAATGTGAAACTTTAATTTGGTGGTTGCTTCACAAAACACCCCGTTTTCGACACATCAAAAATGGAAAATGGTTTTTCCGTGCGATGAAATGGAAAACTCCCTCTTGCAACATCATAAGACATCTCAAGATGCACATGTGTGCACAATATGGGCACATTATCACAAACTATGCCGCGATTCTATCCATAACATTGGTTGTTCTGTGTGAAAGCCATAAAACATCGGATATGATAGCTCATTTTTGAGAAGGTTCTTTGTGATATTTTAAATATTCCAAGTTTTATATTTTTCCAAGATAGAACTTATTGTTTTGAAAATTTTGATATATTATTTGTATTTTTCTGAATTATAATGATTCAGTTATGATTTTTTGAAGATTAATGTGGTAAAATGGAAAATAGCTATGCCGACGGCTTTACCGTCGGCACAGGGCTGAAATATGTGCCGACGGCTATCGGCACAGGCATGACGCTGTTAGCTCGCCGTCACGGTGGAGAGGCCGTGCCGACGGCCGAAACTCTGCCGACGGTTTACCTGTGCCAACGGCTGACCTTCTGGCCTGGCCGGAACGAGTTATGTGCCGACGGCCCCGATATTTTGCCGTCGGCACAGGATCTGGCCGTCGGCACCTTGACTGGTTCCCGTAGTGAATGAGCCTAGTTTAATTATTCAAGCTCAACTCGTTTGCCGACTGCATCGATCGGTACCCCGCACGGAATCGTGGAAGGTGCTGCGTTTAGTCCAAGTTGTTTGTTACGCCATGTAAGCTCGTCAACGAGCTGAGTTGTTTATGAGGCACTGAAATTGGTTGCTCTAAACGGTCATCTCATGCTTGGCCGAGCCCGCAGAATGCATCCACAAGTGCAGAACAGCAAATAGCGAAGAACTTAGAGCATCCCCACTCGTTGGCTCTCCCCACGCCCAAATCTGGCGAAATTTTTGTCCGGATTGGAGGAAGATTTGGCCTGGGGAGCGCCGAAGTTCCAGCCGTCCCCCCGGTAGGAAACCCCCAACCTCGACCATTTGACATATTTCAAACAAATTTAACATAAAATTTAACAAGTTCGGCAAGCAAGAGTACGAAAATTGCTGAAACAAATTCGGCGATAATCAGTACAATGTTTAACAAGTGCTGAAACAAATGAAGCACACAATTTCTCAATTTTTCAAACAAATTATGACAGACTAGTTGGCGTCGACGTTGGCGTTGCCTCGGAGCGTCCATATGTGCTCCACCAGATCATCTTGCAGCAGCTGATGCATTGTAGAGTCTTGAATCTCCTGGCGCATAGCAATGAAGGCGGCCCATGATGGAGGCACCTGGTGATTAGGCTGTGCAAGAGGACCCTCTCTCTCATATGGTGCTTCTTGCTCAGCCAGAGGAACCGGATGCTTTCGCTCATTTTCAATAATCATATTGTGTAGGCACACACAGCAGTTCATCACCTCCCACATCTGATCTTTGGACCAAGTCATAGCGGGGAACCGGACGACAGCAAATCTCTGCTGCAGGACACCAAATGCACGCTCGACGTCTTTTCGGCAAGCTTCTTGTTTCTTGAAAAACTCGCAAAGTTTGGGGGTGCTAGGGTTTGAGATAGTCTTCACAAATGTTGCCCACTTTGGATAGATACCGTCTGCAAGGTAGTATCCTTTGTTGTAGTGCCGACCATTGATCACATAGTCCACCGGGGGAGCATGACCCTCAACAAGCTTGGAAAAGACCGGGGAGCAGTTTAGGACGTTGATGTCATTGTTGGATCCAGGCATACCAAAGAAAGAGTGCCAAATCCAGAGATCATGGGTAGCCACTGCTTCAAGTATCACAGTGCAGCCTTTTTTGTGACCCTTGTACATTCCCTGCCACGCAAACGGACAGTTCTTCCATTGCCAATGCATCAAGTCAATGCTTCCAAGCATCCCTGGAAAACCCCTAGCTTCATTTGTTGCAAGGATCCTCTGAGTGTCTTCGACAGTGGGTGATCTCAAGTAATAGTCCCCGAACACTGCTATGACGGCCCTGCAGAACCGGTAGAAACAATCAAGGGCGGTGGACTCCGCCATCCGAAGATAGTCATCTGCACTATCACCGGGAGCTCCATACGCCAGCATCCTCATAGCCACTGTGCACTTCTGCAGTGACGAAAATCCAACCAAATCAGTGCAATCCGCCTTGCATCTGAAGTAGGGATCAAAGTCTCGGATGGCATACACAATTTGCAGAAATAGCTTTCTGCTCATCCTGAAACGACGCCGGAAAACACTCTCACCGTGCAATGGATTGTCGGCGAAGTAGTGGGCGTACAACATGCAGTAGCCCTCCATTCGCTGTCTCCATAACTTGGTGATACCACTGCATGTTGTAGTATGCCAGTCGTTGATATAACATTCACGAAGTACCATTCGGCAAATATTACATCCCTCAGAGTAGTACAACAGAACATAGCAGGTCCATAACTTATTCATTTATTATTACAAGCATATTACACATATTGTCTCGGAGCTCCTCTTGGGTCCTAAGAGAGATACTCCTGGGTTCGAGGCGAACCCAACTTAACTTACAATATAGAAGTTTCACCAAGTTATACATTTATTCTCTCGAGCAGCTAAGTATTAAGAGTTCACGCTGCTCGGCTACTACCACTACTAGATGATTCTAGGCTTGATCTCCTCCGGAAGCCTCCCCGGTTCCGTAGACTATGAGGTAGTCTACACCTTCAATACCTCCAGAGAGGTCTGGTTCTTCATAGCCGATGATCTCGGCTCCTTCAGGGTTGTCGTAGTCCTCCTCCAGACGATTCAGACAATCTAAGCAAGGGATTTAAGAGTGGGATGAGTACGAGCGTACTCAACAAGTTCATTATAGATAAGAGGTGTTTAATGCACTAGCTACGATATTAGACCAGAAAGTCTAATACCAATGCAGGTTTTGATAAACATTTCTTCAAGAGGTTGCTTTTATTTCAAAGAGCTATGTCCGTCAGCCTTCACCGGTTTACTAGAACTTCATGGAGCTCCTTTCCGGCCGCGTTCGCGAGCCTCCATATCCCGGAACAGGGAGGACAGTCACGGTTCTTTACACTTTGCAGAGGTGTGTTGCTTTACCCATAAGAGATCTTAACCTTGGTGCCAACCGGGCAGCTCTCCCGTCCACACTTCCTATGGTGTGAGGCCCGGTATAAGGTCATAGCCAATCATATTCCTCCGCTACCTCGCACACCCACCCTTTTGTAAGACTGTCTTCCCCTATATCCATGGTGAGACCGTTCCAGACATTTGTTCTCCCCTATACCGATTAAGGTAGACCGTTCCGAACAATTTTTATATGCCCTCCCCTATCAATCATGGATAGACCGTTCCGGACATCTTACAATCCATCATAGACCGCATTACCGTGGGGACTTTAGGCTTCCCCAGCCTACCGCTTGTCCCTCAGGATACAAGTGTCTACGGCAAGCGCATCCGTTGATGTACAAGAGGTGGAAATACGATTGACTATTCCGTCCCACTCCAGATCTTATGGTTAACACGGGTATTACGGCACAAGAATCACTGGCGACATTTGTTGTTTAATCCTAGATGGATATAAACCCTTGCAATGGAACCTCCACCATATCAACACAATCCATGGTTCCATTGCCAACCATATAGTCATATTCATAGTTATGAAAATAGTGGTTTTGGTTTTTATGCAATAGTGATAACCATAGTACTTTGCAAGTAATTTGATAGAAATACTCAAATGACATGAGCAAGTGATGAACTTGCCCGAACACTGCAAAGTTCTGCAGTTGGAAGGTGTGGACTGACCCTTGTCCTCTGTTTCTGAAAAATAGCATCATTGTCCGATAAGGGCAATGGTTAAAGAAGCAATTATGCATGATTCCTGTTTTAGGGTTTGTTTCCCCCTTCTGATGACATTATTATTTTATGTAAGAGGTTGATACTAAGATTGATTTGGAGATACTCTGTTTAAAGTAAATACAACCTTGAAATATTGTCAAGGGGTTTTTAAAGTCCAATTGCATTAATGGACTTATTTTCATTATTGCAAATAATATGTGTGATTTAAATCATTATTTAAATCATCAATTAAGACTTATTCTTAATTGTCTTTTAAAAATTCTCTTTGATATTTTATTTAGATAGAGAATTTTATGCTGATCAATTTGCATATTTTTAATTATTTTTTAGAGCTTTTAAACATTTACTATTGATTTTCAAAGTTTCAGCATTTTATGAATTTGTGAAATGGCTAAATTGCCCTTGGGCCCCACCTGTCAGGGTGGCCCAACGGGTTAGGTCGGCCGACCCACCTGGTCCGGCCCGACCACCTCACTCTCTCCCTCTCTCTCTCGCGCGTGTCCGAACCCTAACCCTAACCCCTCTCTGGCGATTCGCGTCGCCGCCGTCTTCTCGGAATTGTTCCGGCCATCTCCGGCCGTCGCCGCCGGCGAGATCAGGTGGATCTGATCCGCCTCTCGACGGCGGACACGGTTGTCCGCGTCGATCTGGTTTTCTTCCTCACCACCGCGCGGCCTCAACTCGCCTGCGACCCTGGCCGTGGGAATCCATGGCGATTCCCACCGTCGACGATCTTGGCGTCACGACGCGGCCGTGTGCCTCACTGTGGTGATGCTGGGGCTCTGGCGCCCGGCGACGCCTGGCCTGGCTGCGGCCTGGCGCTGCCGTGATCGGCCCGTGCCGCCATGGGCACGCTGCGCTGCTTCTGCTCCAGGTGTGTGTGCCTCCCTCTCTCTTTTGCCTGCCTTCCTTCTTCTTGTTCTCACTCTAGCCATGGCTCCTCCTCCTATTGGAGATGCCGCCATGCCGTCTTTCTTCTTGCTTACGTGGTATGCTTACGGCTCTTGCTGCTTTGCTTCTTTGCTGCGCTGCTTGCCATGACCACGGCTTCGTGGCCATGCTCGTGCTTATGCTGCTGCCATCGCTTTGGTTGATGCTAACTGCTATGGCTGTGCTCTCTGCTGCTGCAATTGTGAACTGGTGGCTGCTGCTCTACTCTCCATGGCCTAGCTTAGGCTGTGCTATCTTTGGTATGCATGCTTCTGTGTAATTTTTCTAAAGCCATGTGCTTGCTTATGCTTGCATTTCTTGCTTGAAACTATCCCTGTGACTCTGTTCTTGATGCTACTTCTGCTAGATCCTCAAGTGTATTCAATTACTTGCCCTGGCTTAATTACTGTGTGTAATTCTTGCAATTTTGCAAGAGCCAGTGCTCCTGGTGTGCTATCCCTTGTGCTATAATACATGGAAATGCTCCATAGAACCTATTTGTTGGCTAGGCAGCACCATCCAGTGATGGTGTGCTTTTGGATATAATTGTGTTTAGCTCATTTGCTTATCTGTGATGCAATTCATTATGTAATGTGTCTGTTTAATTTATATGGTCAATGTATTGATGCTAGAGTTGGTTCTAGCATGCTTTAGCAAGCTCTGGTGATCAAGTGATCATCAGCTGCTTGTTTATTGCTTGCTTTACTTATCGCCCGTGCACTGTCTGGGCTTATCCTGGTGATCGTGTATCACCATGCCTTGTCTTTGGTGTGTGTCGTGGTTGACTCAAGCAAGTGCTGTTGCTTGCAGTGATCACTGGGGTCATGTGTAAGGGTTCCGATTCTTTGGTGATTTGTGAATTTCATTTATCTGTAGAGCTTGTCCTTGTTTATTGGATAAATGAGATGAACTGCTTGCAGTGATGACTCTTATAATTAGCTTGATTGAGCTAGAGGGATGCCAACAGTGGTTGGGGACCCTAGCTCCTCTTTGAACCCAATCTGGGTGATGATACAAGTGCTTGGCTTGATGGTTTGGGCTGTTTCAGTGGTTGAGGTGACCCTAGCAGTAATCATGTACTGCTTTTGGGTAGCTCCCCTCTTGTTGGCTTGCTGTGGCTCACTTGATGCTTTCTGGGTGATCCTTTTGTTGGATTGCCAGTAGCTTTTGATGTTGAAATCAAATAGACAATGATTTTCTAATGTCTGATGGCCTAGCTAGCTGTAGGTGCTAAGTGTGTAGCTAGGCTAGCTGTGTCTTCATCTCTTGCTGGATTTCTTCAGTTATGCATTGATTTTCATAGCTGATGTTCCCATAAGATGATTTCCTAGTGGCCTTTACTACCTTTGCTTGCACCATATGGCTTAGTAGCCAGATGATGACACAAATAGGGTATCACACCCTTTTGCTTGTGTGTGATTGGTGCACATGCTTATTTATGAGCAAAACCATGGTTTGCTCATGTTTTTCTGGTATACCTCACTCCAGCTCCAAGAATTATGGTTGGTGTAGAGGATTGCTTCAATGATGAATTGGTGTGCTTGCCCTGCTCCTCCTTGCAAGCTTTGATGCTTGGTTTGTTTCTGGTGATTGTGGAATGGTTGAACAAAGGGTCGTTCTTCCTGTTCTTGCTGTTCTTGGTGTTCTTACCCTTTGGAGATTCTGCCGATGGAGATGTTAGGGTTTTGGCTTGGTGAAAAGGTTTTATACCAAGCCCACCTTGCTCCCTTGGTCGACAGCTCTTGCTTAGTCACTTTGGTGACTCTCCCTGACCTTGTGTGGTGTTGGACATGCAGTAGTCCTTG
This sequence comes from Lolium perenne, assembly GCF_019359855.2. Lineage (NCBI taxonomy): Eukaryota > Viridiplantae > Streptophyta > Magnoliopsida > Poales > Poaceae > Lolium > Lolium perenne. Next base: position 183,456,692 of record NC_067246.2, on the reverse strand, counting down.
TGTGCTGCCTGTGTGTGTGGCTTGGGACTTGGGCTAGTGGGAGGATCAGCTCGGCAGAGCTGTGGTATTATCCACCATATTCACTTCTTTTCTAATCTGCTGGCATAACTTGTTTTTTCTTCTTTGTGTGTGTGCAGGGAACTTGGAGATGATCAAGATGAAACTCAAGATCATCTTAATCAAAGAATTCATGAAGATCAACAATGTAGTTTAGGTCATTTAAATTCCTTGTAATTTTCCTTTTTCTTATTTCATTTATTCATTTCATGTAATGTGTTGTAAATTCATAATTCAATTATGAATATTGTAAAGACAATGTATTCTTGTGTGATGATCAATAAAGCTCAAGGTTTTCTCTAATGAGCTTTACTTATTATTTGTATTGTCTATATTGGGTATTATTTATAATTGTTTAATGAATTATCTCAAATTTGAATTATGTGATATCCATTTGATGTTTGAATTTGAATTTCAAATTCAAATTTGGTTTGAATTCAATCATACAACTTAACTTTTAATTCAATCATGTAACTTAACATTGCAATGCAATATCTCTTCCCTCTTCTCAAAACCCTAATCTAGTTAAGTAAGAACAAGTTCGTCGCACTCTTGAAACCCTAACCCTGTAAGGTGTCGAGAGAGAAACCTGTTCCCCTTCGATGCAGTTTTTTTTTAAAAGCGCGAAATTTCCCCGTAATTTACCATGCAATGCACATCCCTTCCTAAAATCTACCCCTCGATCGTCTCTAAACCTGGGACATTACAGCCTTTCCCCCTTAAAGAAAACTTCGTCCCGAAGTTGTGGTTGTAATACCTGAAGAGTTCGGGGTATGTTTTCCTCAGGTCTTCCTCCTTTTCCCAGGTGGCTTCCCTCTCGGCATGATGTTTCCATTGTATCTTGCAGTATTTTATGGCTCGATTCCTAAGTTGTTTCCAGTTCTCCTCGAGAATCTTCGCTGGCTTCTCGATGTAGGTCAAATCTGGTTGTAACTCGAGCTCTTCATGTGATACTGGTTCATCTGGGGTCTTTAAACACTTTCTGAGTTGCGACACATGGAATACGTTGTGAACCTGAGATAACCTTCCCGGTAGTTCCAATTCAAAGGCTAACCCACGGTTTTGACTCACAATCTTGAAAGGTCCGATGTATCTAGGACTTAACTTTCCCTTTACTCCAAATCTCTGAAGTCCTTTCATCGGGCTCACCTTAAGATATACCATGTCTCCAACTTGTGGCTCCCATGTTCTTCTCTTCTGATCGGCATAACTCTTTTGCCGACTTTGAGCTATCTTCAACCTATCTCTTATGATGTCGATGATTTGTTGCTTTTCCTTGATATAGTCAGGATTGAACTCTTTGCTTGCTCCGGCTTCGTACCAACATATCGGTGATCTACACTTCATTCCATACAGAGCTTCGAACGGTGCCATCTTGATGCTGCTTTGATAGCTGTTGTTGTATGAAAACTCTGCTAGTGGTAAATGCTCCTCCCATGATCCTCCGAAGTCTAGGGCACAAGCCCTAAGCATATCCTCTAGAATCTGGTTAGTTCTCTCAGTTTGCCCACCTGTCTGGGGATGATAGGCGGTGCTATAGTCCAACTTGGATCCTAAAGCTTCGTGTAGTTGCTTCCAAAATGCTGACGTGAACACGGATCCTCGATCCGACACGATCTTCTTGGGCACTCCATGTTTACTCACGATCTCTTTGATGTAAAGATCGATGAGTTTCTCTCCTTTATCCTGCTGATTTACCGCTAAGAAGTGTGCACTCTTCGTCAACCGGTCCACGATTACCCATATCATGTCCTTCTTTTTATTGGTCATGGGTAGTCCAGTGATGAAATCCATTCCTATCTCCTCCCATTTCCATTCTGGAATGGGTAAAGGTTGTAACTTTCCTGCCGGACTCTGGTGTTCAGCCTTCACTCTTTGGCAGGTATGGCATTCCGCCACGTATTGTGCTATTTCTCTCTTCATATTATTCCACCAGAATAACTCCTTGAGATCCATGTACATCTTGGTACTTCCCGGATGTATAGAGTATGGTGTTTGGTGGGCTTCCCGGAGTATTACTTCCTTGATCTCAGCAATATCCGGAACGCAAATCCTCTTTTGAAACCATAATGATCCTGATTCTCCTCGGTGAAATTCTGATGGTCTTCCCTCATCTATCCTTCTCATCTCCTCTACGATGAATGGATCGTCCAACTGACCCATCATTATCTCATTCTTCAGGTTGACATTTAGCTCATCGGCTACTTGCAAAGCCGATAGTCCTTCATGAGCTTCCTTCTCCCAAAGTTGTATCTGGGCTTGACTTATTTCCTTCCTCAACTCCGATGATAACTCTTGTTCCACTCCTTCGGTGCTCTTCCTACTCAAGGCATCTGCTACAACATTGGCATTTCCTGGAGTATAATTGATGGTCAAATCATAATCCTTGATTAGTACAAGCCATCTTTTCTGCCTCATATTGAGTTCCTTTTGAGTGAAGAAGTATTTGAGACTCTTGTGATCCGTATAGAGCTCACACTTGGCTCCATAGAGAAAATGTCTCCATGTTTTAAGTGCAAATACAACTGCTGCTAATTCCAAGTCATGTGTTGGATAATTCACTTCATGAGGTCTAAGTTGCCTCGATCCGTAAGATATCACTTTCCGATCTTGCATAAGTACCCAATCCATGCTTGGATGCGTCACAGTACACGATGTAATCCTTGCCAACTTCAGGAACTGCTAACACCGGTGCTGTGGTGAGTTTCTCTTTCAGAGTTTGAAAACTCTTCTCACACTCCTCTGACCACACGAATGGTGTGTTCTTCCTTAACAGCTTCGTCATTGGTCCTGCTATCTTGGAGAATCCTTCAATGAATCTCCGATAATATCCTGCCATTCCTAGGAATCCTCGGATTTCCTTGACAGTCTTGGGTGCTTCCCATTCTAGAACTGCTGCTACCTTGCTCGGGTTAACCGCTATTCCATCTTTGCTAATGACATGACCAAGAAATTCCACTTGATCCAGCCAAAATTCACACTTGCTGAATTTGGCATATAGTTGGTGTTCTCTTAGTGTTTGCAATACTAACCTCAGATGTTCAGCATGTTCGGCTTTGTCTTTGGAATAGATCAAGATATCATCAATGAATACGATGACAAACTTGTCTAGATATGGCATGAAAATCTTATTCATGAGATTCATGAAAATTGCTGGGGCATTGGTTAATCCAAAAGGCACTACAAGGTATTCATGATGTCCATACCTTGAAACAAAGGCAGTTTTTGGAACGTCTTCCTTCTTGATCTTAATCTGGTGATAACCGGATCTTAGATCAATTTTGGAAAAGACTCCCGCGCCTCTAACTTGATCGAATAGATCTTGTATTCTTGGAAGTGGATACTTGTTCTTGATTGTAACGTTGTTCAAATTCCTGTAGTCTCCGCACATCCTTCTTCCTCCATCTCTTTTATCCACGAAGATCACAGGTGATCCCCATGGTGAAACACTTTCTTGTATAAATCCTTTCTGTTCCAAGTCATCCAATTGCTCCTTAAGTTCTTTCAACTCCTTAGGCCCCATTTTATATGGTGCTTTAGCAATCGGAGCTGTTCCTGGAATTAGGTCGATAGTGAATTCTATCTCCCTATCAGGTGGCATTCCAGGTAATTCTTTAGGAAACACATCCTGGAATTCATTTACTACAGGTATCTCTTCCAATTTCACCTCCTTCATGCTGTTCAGCTGTAGCTCGACTTCAATCTGTGTATGCTTGTCTCCTTGGTAGATCATTCTACTTCCATCGGGGCTTTTCAAAGACACCATCTTGTTCATACAGTCGATCAATGCTCCGTTAGCTTCTAACCAGTTCATACCAAGAATGACATCAATGTCCTTCATCGGTAAAATGAACAGGTCTGCGTCAAACGCGCACTTATTGATCATGATGACTTGTTTTTGTTTGGTATGGGTTACTACTATCGTTCCCCCCACAGAAAGTATGGTTATGGGTGTTTCTAACTTAGTGCAACTAATCCCATGTTTGATGATGAATTGCTGAGAAATGAATGATGTAGTTGCACCAGTATCAAAAAGTACTTTGCCAGGATGAGTGAGTATCTGAAGCGTACCTATCACTGCCTGATCGGAGTTGACCACCTCCTCCAGACTAGTGCAGTTCAGCTTGCCGAAGGGTTTCTTGTTCTTCCAGTTCCCTCCGGTGTTTACTCCTCGGCTACCTCCTCCTCCTGATTGTCCTCCTCCCGTATTTCTCTTGGGGCAGTCCTTCAGCATGTGCCCCTCCTGACGACAACTGATGCGTGTGGTTGACACGTCCGTTGGGAACCCCAAGAGGAAGGTGTGATGCGCACAGCGGCAAGTTTCCCTCAGTAAGAAACCAAGGTTTAATCGAACCAGTAGGAGTCAAGAAGCACGTTGAAGGTTGATGGCGGCGGGATGTAGTGCGGCGCAACACCAGGGATTCCGGCGCCAACGTGGAACCTGCACAACACAACCAAAGTACTTTGCCCCAACGAAACAGTGAGGTTGTCAATCTCACCGGCTTGCTGTAACAAAGGATTAACCGTATTGTGTGGAAGATGATTGTTTGCAGAAAATAGTAGAAAAAGTATTGCAGTAGATTGTATTTCAGTATAGAGAATTGGACCGAGGTCCACAGTTCACTAGAGGTGTCTCTCCCATAAGATAAACAGCATGTTGGGTGAACAAATTACAGTTGGACAATTGACAAATAAAGAGGGCATGACCATGCACATACATATTATGATGAGTATAGTGAGATTTAATTGGGCATTACGACAAAGTACATAGACCACCATCCAGCATGCATCTATGCCTAAAAAGTCCACCTTCAGGTTATCATCCGAACCCCCTCCAGTATTAAGTTGCTAACAACAGACAATTGCATTAAGTATTGCGCGTAATGTAATCAGTAACTACATCCTTGAACATAGCACCAATGTTTTATCCCTAGTGGCAACAGCACATCCACAACCTTAGAACTTTCTCACATCGTCCCAGATATCAATGGAGGCATGAACCCACTATCGAGCATAAATACTCCCTCTTGGAGTCACAAGCATCTACTTGGCCAGAGCATCTACTAGTAACGGAGAGCATGCAAGATCATAAACAACACATAGACATAACTTTGATAATCAACATAACAAGTATTCTCTATTCATCGGATCCCAACAAACGCAACATATAGAATTACAGATAGATGATCTTGATCATGTTAGGCAGCTCACAAGATCCGACAATGAAGCACAATGGGGAGAAGACAACCATCTAGCTACTGCTATGGACCCATAGTCCAGGGGTAGACTACTCACTCATCACTCCGGAGGTGACCATGGCGGCGTAGAGTCCTCCGGGAGATGATTCCCCTCTCCGGTAGGGTGCCGGAGGCGATCTCCTGGATCCCCCGAGATGGGATCGGCGGCGGCGGCGTCTCTGGAAGGTTTTCCGTATCGTGGCTCTCGGTACTGGGGGTTTCGCGACGGAGGCTTTAAGTAGGCGGAAGGGCAGGTCAGGAGGCGGCACGAGGGGCCCAAACCACAGGGCCGTGCGGCCAGGGCAGGGGCCGCGCCGCCCTAGGGTGTGGCCACCTCGTGGCCCCACTTCGTCTCCTCTTCGGTCTTCTGGAAGCTTCGTGGCAAAATAGGACCCTGGGCGTTGATTTCGTCCAATTCCGAGAATATTTTGTTACTAGGATTTCTGAAACCAAAAACAGCAGAAAACAGCAACTGGCACTTCGGCATCTTGTTAATAGGTTAGTTCCAGAAAATGCACGAATATGACATAAAGTGTGCATAAAACATGTAGATAACATCAATAATGTGGCATGGAACATAAGAAATTATCGATACGTCGGCGACGTATCAGCATCCCCAAGCTTAGTTCTGCTCGTCCCGAGCAGGTAAAACGATAACACAGATAATTTCTGGAGTGACATGCCATCATAACCTTGATCATACTATTTGTAAAGCATATGTAGTGAATGCAGCGATCAAAACAATGTATATGACATGAGTAAACAAGTGAATCATAAAGCAAAGACTTTTCATGAATAGCACTTCAAGACAAGCATCAATAAGTCTTGCATAAGAATTAACTCATAAAGCAATAATTCGTATTAAAGGCATTGAAGCAACACAAAGGAAGATTAAGTTTCAGCGGTTGCTTTCAACTTATAACATGTATATCTCATGGATATTGTCAACATAGAGTAATATAATAAGTGCAATAAGCAAGTATGTAGGAATCAATGCACAGTTCACACAAGTGTTTGCTTCTTGAGGTGGAGAGAAATAGGTGAACTGACTCAACAATGAAAGTAAAAGAATTGTCCTCCATAGAGGAAAAGCATCGATTGCTATATTTGTGCTAGAGCTTTGATTTTGAAAACATGAAACAATTTTGTCAACGGTAGTAATAAAGCATATGTATCATGTAAATTATATCTTATAAGTTGCAAGCCTCATGCATAGTATACTAATAGTGCCCGCACCTTGTCCTAATTAGCTTGGACTACCGGATCATCACAATGCACATGTTTTAACCAAGTGTCACAAAGGGGTACCTCTATGCCGTCTGTACAAAGGTCTAAGGAGAAAGCTCGCATTGGATTTCTCGCTATTGATTATTCTCAACTTAGACATCCATACCGGGACAACATGGACAAAAGATAATGGACTCCTCTTTTATGCATAAGCATGTAACAACAATTAATAATTTTCTCATATGAGATTGAGGATATATGTCCAAAACTGAAACTTCCACCATGGATCATGGCTTTAGTTAGCGGCCCAATGTTCTTCTCTAACAATATGCATGCTTAACCATAAGGTGGTAGATCGCTCTTACTTCAGACAAGACGAACATGCATAGCAACTCACATGAAATTCAACAAAGAGTAGTTGATGGCGTCCCCAGTGAACATGGTTATCACACAACAAGCAACTTAATAAGAGATAACGTGCATAAGTACATATTCAATACCACAATAGTTTTTAAGCTATTTGTCCCATGAGCTATATATTGCAAAGGTGAATGATGGAATTTTAAAGGTAGCACTCAAGCAATTTACTTTGGAATGGCGGAAAATACCATGTAGTAGGTAGGTATGGTGGACACAAATGGCATAGTGGTTGGCTCAAGTATTTTGGATGCATGAGAAGTATTCCCTCTCGATACAAGGTTTAGGCTAGCAAGGCTTATTTTGAAACAAACACAAGGATGAACCGGTGCAGCAAAACTCACATAAAAGACATATTGAAAACATTATAAGACTCTACACCGTCTTCCTTGTTGTTCAAACTCAATACTAGAAATTATCTAGACCTTAGAGAAACCAAATATGCAAACCAAATTTTAACATGCTCTATGTATTTCTTCATTAATAGGTGCAAAGCATATGATGCAAGAGCTTAAACATGAGCACAACAATTGCCAAGTATCACATTACCCAAGACATTTATAGCAATTACTACATGTATCATTTTCCAATTCCAACCATATAACAATTTAACGAAGAAGAAACTTCGCCATGAATACTATGAGTAGAAACTAAGGACATACTTGTCCATATGCTACAGCGGAGCGTATCTCTCTCCCATAAAGTGAATGCTAGGATCCATTTTATTCAAACAAAACAAAAAAAAACAAACCGACGCTCCAAGCAAAGCACATAAGATGTGATGGAATAAAAATATAGTTTCAGGGGAGGAACCTGATAATGTTGTCGATGAAGAAGGGGATGCCTTGGGCATCCCCAAGCTTAGACGCTTGAGTCTTCTTAGAATATGCAGGGGTGAACCACCGGGGCATCCCCAAGCTTAGAGCTTTCACTCTCCTTGATCATGTTGCATCATACTCCTCTCTTGATCCTTGAAAACTTCCTCCACACCAAACTTAGAACAACTCATTAGAGGGTTAGCGACAATAAAAATTAACATGTTCAGAGGTGATATAATCATTCTTAACACTTCTGGACATTGCATAAAGCTACTGGACATTAGTGGATCAAAGAAATTCATCCAACATAGCAAAAGAGGCAATGCGAAATAAAAGGCAGAATCTGTCAAAACAGAACAGTTCGTATTGACGAATTTTATCGAGGCACCAGACTTGCTCAAATGAAAATGCTCAAATTTAATGAAATTTGCGTACATATCTGAGGATCACTCACGCAAATTGGCATAATTTTCTGAGTTACCTACAGAAAAAACAGCCCAGATTCGTGACAGCAAAGAAATCTGTTTCTGCGCAGTAATCCAAATCTAGTATGAACTTTACTATCAACGACTTTACTTGGCACAACAAAACACTAAACTAAGATAAGGAGAGGTTGCTACAGTAGTTAACAACTTCCAAGACACAAAATAAAAACAAAGTACTGTAGGTAAAAACATGGGTTGTCTCCCATAAGCGCTTTTCTTTAACGCCTTTCAGCTAGGCGTAGAAAGTGTGTATCAAGTATTATCAAGAGACGAAGTATCAACATCATAATTTGTTCTAATAATAGAATCAAAAGGTAACTTCATTCTCTTTCTAGGGAAGTGTTCCATACCTTTCTTGAGAGGAAATTGATATTTTATATTACCTTCCTTCATATCAATGATAGCACCAACAGTTCGAAGAAAAGGTCTTCCCAATATAATGGGACAAGATGCATTGCATTCAATATCCAAGACAACAAAATCAACGGGGACAAGGTTATTGTTAACAGTAATGCGAACATTATCAACTTTCCCCAAAGGTTTCTTTGTAGAATGATCAGCAAGATTAACATCTAAATAACAATTTTTCAGCGGTGGCAAGTCAAGCATATTATAGATTTTCTTAGGCATAACAGAAATACTTGCACCAAGATCACATAAAGCATTACAATCAAAATCTTTAACCTTCATCTTAATGATGGGCTCCCAACCATCCTCTAGCTTTTTAGGAATAGAGGCTTCGCGCTCTAGTTTCTCTTCTCTAGCTTTTATGAGAGCATTTGTAGTATGTTGCGTGAAAGCCAAATTTATAGCACTAGCGTTAGGACTTTTAGCAAGTTTTTGCAAGAACTTTATAACTTCAGAGATGTGGCAATCATCAAAATTCAAACCATTATAATCTAAAGCAATGGGATCATCATCCCCAATGTTGGAAAAATTTTCAGCAGTTTTATCACAAGCAGTTTCAACAGTTTTAGCAGTTTCAGGTAGTTTCTCGCGCTTTGCATTAGAAGTGGAAACATTGCTAACACCAATTCTTTTATTATTAATAGTAGGAGGTGCAGCAACATGTGTAGCATTAGCATTACTAGTCGTGGTAATAATCCAAACTTTAGCTACATTCTTTTCTTTAGCTAGTTTTTCATTTTCTTCTCTATCCCACCTAGCACGCAGTTCAGCCATCAATCTTATATTCTCATTAATTCTAACTTGGATGGCATTTGCTGTAGTAACAATTTTATTATGATGATTTTCATTAGGCATAACTTTCGATTTCAAAAGATCAACATCAGAAGCAAGACTATCGACTTTAGAAGCAAGTATATCAATTTTCCCAAGCTTTTCTTCAACAGATTTGTTAAAGGCAGTTTGTGTACTAATAAATTCTTTAAGCATGGCTTCAAGTCCAGGGGGTGTACTTCTATTATTGTTGTAAGAATTCCCATAAGAATTAGCATAACCGTTACCATTATTATAAGGATATGGCCTATAGTTATTACTAGAATTGTTCCGGTAAGCATTGTTGTTGAAATTATTATTTTTAATGAAGTTCACATCAACATGTTCTTCTTGTGCAACCAATGAAGCTAACGGAACATTATTAGGATCAACATTTGTCCTATCATTCACAAGCATAGACATAATAGCATCAATCTTATCACTCAAGGAAGAGGTTTCTTCGACAGAATTTACCTTCTTACCTTGTGGAGCTCTTTCCGTGTGCCATTCAGAGTAGTTGATCATCATATTATGAAGAAGCTTTGTTGCTTCACCAAGAGTGATGGACATAAAGATACCTCCAGCAGCCGAATCCAATAAATTCTGCGAAGAAAAATTTAGTCCTGCATAGAAGGTTTGGATGATCATCCAAGGTTGGGCAATTTTTAACCAGAGTTTTCATTCTTTCCCAAGCTTGAGCAACATGTTCAATATCTAACTGTTTAAAATTCATTATGCTAATCCTCAAAGATATAATTTTAGCAGGGGGATAATATCTACCAATAAAAGCATCCTTGCATTTAGTCCATGAATCAATACTATTCTTAGGCAGAGATAGCAACCAATCTTTAGCTCTTCCTCTTAATGAGAAAGGGAACAATTTTAGTTTAATAATGTCACCATCTACATCTTTATATTTTTGCATTTCACATAGTTCCACAAAATTATTAAGATGGGCAGTAGCATCATCAGAACTAACACCAGAAAATTGCTCTTGCATAACAAGATTTAGTAAAGCAGGTTTAATTTCAAAGAATTCTGCTGTAGTAGCAGGTGGAGCAATAGGTGTGCATAAGAAATCATTATTATTTGTGGTTGTGAAGTCACACAACTTAGTATTTTCAGGGTTGGCCATTTTAGCAACAGTAAATAAAGCAAACTAGATAAAGTAAATGCAAGTAACTAATTTTTTTGTGTTTTTGATATAGCAAACAAGATAACAAATAAAGTAAAACTAGCAACTAATTTTTTTTGTATTTTGATTTAGTGCAGCAAACAAAGTAGTAAATAAAACTAAGCAAGACAAAAACAAAGTAAAGAGATTGGGAAGTGGAGACTCCCCTTGCAGCGTGTCTTGATCTCCCCGGCAATGGCGCCAGAAATTTGTTGCTGGCGCAAAGTTGACGTGGGAGTTAGAGATCTCTGTGGTGTAACTTTTCTTAAGTTCCCCGGCAACGGCGCCAGAAATTTGCTTGATGCGTGTGGTTGACACGTCCGTTGGGAACCCCAAGAGGAAGGTGTGATGCGCACAGCGGCAAGTTTCCCTCAGTAAGAAACCAAGGTTTAATCGAACCGAGGGAGTCAAGAAGCACGTTGAAGGTTGATGGCGGTGGGATGTAGTGCGGCGCAACACCAGGGATTCCGGCGCCAACGTGGAACCTGCACAACACAACCAAAGTACTTTGCCCCAACGAAACAGTGAGGTTGTCAATCTCACCGGCTTGCTGTAACAAAGGATTAACCGTATTGTGTGGAAGATGATTGTTTGCAGAAAACAGTAGAACAAGTATTGCAGTAGATTGTATTTCAAGATAGAGAATTGGACCGGGTCCACAGTTCACTAGAGGTGTCTCTCCCATAAGATAAACAGCAGGTTGGATGACCAAATTACAGTGGGGCAATTGACAAATAAAGAGGGCATGACCATGCACATACATCGTATGATGAGTATAGTGAGATTTAATTGGGCATTACGAAGTACATAGACCGCCATCCAGCATGCATCTATGCCTAAAAAGTCCACCTTCAGGTTATCATCCGAACCCCCTCCAGTATTAAGTTGCTAACAACAGACAATTGCATTAAGTATTGCGTGTAATGTAATCAGTAACTACATCCTTGAACATAGCACCAATGTTTTATCCCTAGTGGCAACAGTACATCCACAACCTTAGAACTTTCATCCTTTGTCCCAGATATCAATGGAGGCATGAACCCACTATCGAGCATAAATACTCCCTCTTGGAGTCACAAGCATCTACTTGGCCAGAGCATCTACTAGTAACGGAGAGCATGCAAGATCATAAACAACACATAGACATAACTTTGATAATCAACATAACAAGTATTCTCTATTCATCGGATCCCAACAAACGCAACATATAGAATTACAGATAGATGATCTTGATCATGTTAGGCAGCTCACAAGATCCGACAATGAAGCACAATGGGGAGAAGACAACCATCTAGCTACTGCTATGGACCCATAGTCCAGGGGTAGACTACTCACTCATCACTCCGGAGGCGACCATGGCGGCGTAGAGTCCTCCGGGAGATGATTCCCCTCTCCGGCAGGGTGCCGGAGGTGATCTCCTGGATCCCCCGTGATGGGATCGGCGGCAGCGGCGTCTCTGGAAGGTTTTCCGTATCGTGGCTCTCGGTACTGGGGGTTTCGCGACGGAGGCTTTAAGTAGGCGGAAGGGCAGGTCAGGAGGCGGCACGAGGGGCCCACACCACAGGGCCGCGCGGCCAGGGCAGGGGCCGCGCCGCCCTAGGGTGTGGCCACCTCGTGGCCCCACTTCGTCTCCTCTTCGGTCTTCTGGAAGCTTCGTGGCAAAATAGGACCCTGGGCGTTGATTTTGTCCAATTCCGAGAATATTTCGTTACTAGGATTTCTGAAACCAAAAACAGCGAAAACAAAGAATCGGCACTTCGGCATCTTGTTAATAGGTTACTTCCAGAAAATGCACGAATATGACATAAAGTGTGCATAAAACATGTAGATAACATCAATAATGTGGCATGGAACATAAGAAATTATCGATACGTCGGAGACGTATCAACAACCAAAGCATATGATCCTTGGCTTCTTGCAATCCTTAGCAAAATGTCCTGTGAGTCCACAGCTTCTGCAAACCGCTTGATTTGCAGTCTGGAATGCTTGGTTCCTCCTGCTATTATAGTAGTAGTTGTTGTTGTTGTTGTTGTTGTACCTTGGCTTGAAACTCAAGCTGGTATTAGGCTTGTTGCTAACAAATCTCTTAGGCTCAAACTTGGCCTTTTTCCTCTTCTCCTCTTGCAGCTGTTTAAAATCATCTTCAAGAGTGATGGCTGCATCCACCAACTCTTGGAACTCAGTTGCTCTCATCATACGGAGCTGTACCTTGAACTGGGGACTTAACCCCCTTAAAAACCTCTTCTTTTTCTTGTCCTCGGTGTTGACTTCATCAACAGCATACCGGGACAGCTTTGAGAATTCCCTGACATAAGTCAGGATGGCCTTGTCCTTCTGCTCGAGACTTTCAAACTCTCGACGCTTCAGTTCCACAATACTTTCAGGGAGATTGGATTCCCTGAACTTCCTCGCAAACTCCTCCCAGGTAAACACTTTCCAGCCGGATAAACGGCTACGATGTTGTCCCACCATGATGCGGCAGGTCCACACAACAAGTGTGTAGCATAACGAACCTTCTCCTGGTCGTTGCAACCAACCGTATTGAGCTTTCGCTCAGTGTCCATAAGCCAGTCTTCAGCGTCCATTGGTTCGGGCACGTATGCGAAAGATATAGGCTTGGTGTTCTGGAAGTCTGCTAAGGTGACTCCCTGATTCTCGGGTCTCTCCACCCTGTTCTGCTGCAGCAACTCCTGGAAGAATTTATTCTGCTGCTCCAACGTTATACGTTGTCTCTCCTCCACCATCTGCATGTACTGAATGAAATTCTGCTGCGTCATGGGTGGTGGTGGTGGTGGAAACTGATTCCTGGCTGCTTCATCAGCCTCTTCCTTCTGTTTCGCCTCGCGCCCCATGCGCTGTGCTTCCGTCTCCTCACCTACCGGTCCCGACATAACCCACTAGTTCTGCAACACAAGATGATACTCATAATTACTCCATGCGCAAGTTTTCTGAGCTCAACTTTGTGCACAGAACTAGTCACGCAATGGAAATCAAGAAGCAAATCCAAATCATACAAAACATATACCATGTATATACATACTTAAGTGGTCTTATTACAATACTCAAGTCGATGTGAGTATGCAAACTCACTTATTAAAGTATATGTACAAATTTATTCAAATATTACACACTACAATACACGTGGTACTTGTGTATTGTAGTCCCGCCTTCCTTGGTGGACTCTAGTCAATCTTCACTCCCGGTACATCCCAGGCTTCCATCCGGTCGCACGTGTCGTCCTCCTGATAGAACCTGGAACATAAGGTCTCCCCGTAGGCTGGTAGTCAGAATCAGATGATGATCCTAGGGAGAAATCAGTGTTCACAAACTGGTCATTCAGTGCATCATAGTCCACCCATCGGGTGTACTCCCCTGTAGCTCCACCATAGGTGTTTCCAACATTTGTATCCGACTCAACCTGTATCGGGTACTCTCCATCAACTCCCCCATTACCTGGATAACTCTGGTTCTGGGTCGTGGCGTCCTCATTCATCTCTCCGTCATAATACACTTAAGTACTATGAGTTCCAGTATCAGACCCCCAACGCCAACCCGTGGAGTTTTCTATAGGAGTCTCGGAACGCTGATTGTTTCCAGATTCCTCTCCACCCTCATAGCCTCTATAGGAACTATTAAAATAGTTCCCAGGTGTAACAGGTGTAGTTTCTCGTTCAAGAGGATCAATACTAATGTAGTCACCAGCTGAGTAAACTGGTGTGTGCACCACATTCTCCATAGGTTCTTTCCCCCTAGTCTCCTCCTTGGGTTCAGTAAACTCCTCTAGCATCGTATCAATTGCTCCCGTCAAATGGTGGTTCAACTGAAAGAGCAATGATAGTAAGTTGCAGCTATTGTCCATGTATTTTGCAGCTTCTACTGGTTTGCGTTTTGCATATTTGAAGTGGTTAAGCATGGGATCATCTTCCTCTGCCATATGAGGAATGTGGGTGAATTCGGAACCCATAAGCTCTTTCGTCTTATGCTCCCGAATATCGGTGATGGCTCTCATAACGGCTATATGGTAGGCTGTGTTGATAGTTCTAGCTTCACCTGCTGGCATTACTACGCTCATTCCCAAAGATTCGGGAAGTCGTAGCCCTACCCTACACTTTGCCAATACAGTACCATCATAGTACATGTATTTCTTTACTTGGATCTGGGGATCACACCCAAATTCAAGTAACATAGCGCGTAGAATATCTGCAAGTCCTCCTTCATATTCACTCAGTGTGGAATCCATCACTTTCACGTTTCGTCCCGGACGTGAACTTGCCATTGTTGGCTGTAGAAATAGAAAGATTATAAGATTAGTAATAATGCATCATAATAGAGATAATAAAGAATTATCGCACTAAAAAATATGATTGTTGTATTCTCAATTGAATATTCACCATATTTTTAGAGAATTCTTTACTAGTCCTATTTGACTCCTAACGTTTGGTCCCATTTACTAGGTTCCAACCTAAGGTCAAAGCTTTTGCTCCGATACCAACTGTGGTGACCCTGCATACCACTGCATGTTGTAGTATGCCAGTCGTTGATATAACATTCACGAAGTACCATTCCGCAAATATTACATCCCTCAGAGTAGTACAACAGAACATAGCAGGTCCATAACTTATTCATTTATTATTACAAGCATATTACACATATTGTCTCGGAGCTCCTCTTGGGTCCTAAGAGAGATACTCCTGGGTTCGAGGCGAACCCAACTTAACTTACAATATAGAAGTTTCACCAAGTTATACATTTATTCTCTCGAGCAGCTAAGTATTAAGAGTTCACGCTGCTCGGCTACTACCACTACTAGATGATTCTAGGCTTGATCTCCTCCGGAAGCCTCCCCGGTTCCGTAGACTATGAGGTAGTCTACACCTTCAATACCTCCAGAGAGGTCTGGTTCTTCATAGCCGATGATCTCGGCTCCTTCAGGGTTGTCGTAGTCCTCCTCCAGACGATTCAGACAATCTAAGCAAGGGATTTAAGAGTGGGATGAGTACGAGCGTACTCAACAAGTTCATTATAGATAAGAGGTGTTTAATGCACTAGCTACGATATTAGACCAGAAAGTCTAATACCAATGCAGGTTTTGATAAACATTTCTTCAAGAGGTTGCTTTTATTTCAAAGAGCTATGTCCGTCAGCCTTCACCGGTTTACTAGAACTTCATGGAGCTCCTTTCCGGCCGCGTTCGCAGTTCCATATCCCGGAACAGGGAGTGACAGGTCACGGTTCTTTACACTCTGCAGAGGTGTGTTGCTTTACCCATAAGAGATCTTAACCTTGGTGCCAACCGGGCAGCTCTCCCGTCCACACTTCCTATGGTGTGAGGCCCGGTATAAGGTCATAGCCAATCATATTCCTCCGCTACCTCGCACACCCACCCTTTTGTAAGACTGTCTTCCCCTATATCCATGGTGAGACCGTTCCAGGCATTTGTTCTCCCCTATACCGATTAAGGTAGACCGTTCCGAACAATTTTTATATGCCCTCCCCTATTAATCATGGATAGACCGTTCCGGACATCTTACAATCCATCATAGACCGCATTACCGTGGGGACTTTAGGCTTCCCCAGCCTACCGCTTGTCCCTCAGGATACAAGTGTCTACGGCAAGCGCATCCGTTGATGTACAAGAGGTGGAAATACGATTGACTATTCCGTCCCACTCCAGATCTTATGGTTAACACGGGTATTACGTCACAAGAATCACTGGCGACATTTGTTGTTTAATCCTAGATGGATATAAACCCTTGCAATGGAACCTCCACCATATCAACACAATCCATGGTTCCATTGCCAACCATATAGTCATATTCATAGTTATGAAAATAGTGGTTTTGGTTTTTATGCAATAGTGATAACCATAGTACTTTGCAAGTAATTTGATAGAAATACTCAAATGACATGAGCAAGTGATGAACTTGCCTGAACACTGCAAAGTTCTGCAGTTGGAAGGTGTGGACTGACCCTTGTCCTCTGTTTCTGAGAAATAGCATCATTGTCCGATAAGGGCAATGGTTAAAGAAGCAATTATGCATGATTCCTGTTTTAGGGTTTGTTTCCCCCTTCCGATGACATTATTATTTTATGTAAGAGGTTGATACTAAGATTGATTTGGAGATACTCTGTTTAAAGTAAATACAACCTTGAAATATTGTCAAGGGGTTTTTAAAGTCCAATTGCATTAATGGACTTATTTTCATTATTGCAAATAATATGTGTGATTTAAATCATTATTTAAATCATCAATTAAGACTTATTCTTAATTGTCTTTTAAAAATTCTCTTTGATATTTTATTTAGATAGATAATTTTATGCTGATCAATTTGCATATTTTTAATTATTTTTTTAGAGCTTTTAAACATTTACTATTGATTTTCAAAGTTTCAGCATTTTATGAATTTGTGAAATGGCTAAATTGCCCTTGGGCCCCACCTGTCAGGGTGGCCCAACGGGTTAGGTCGGCCGACCCACCTGGTCCGGCCCGACCACCTCACTCTCTCCCTCTCTCTCTCGCGCGTGTCCGAACCCTAACCCTAACCCCTCTCTGGCGATTCGCGTCGCCGCCGTCTTCTCGGAATTGTTCCGGCCATCTCCGGTCGTCGCCGCCGGTGAGATCAGGTGGATCTGATCCGCCTCTCAACGGCGGACACGGTGGTCCGCGTCGATCTGGTTTTCTTCCTCACCACCGCGCGGCCTCAACTCGCCTGCGACCCTGGCCGTGGGAATCCATGGCGATTCCCGCCGTCGACGATCTTGGCGTCACGGCGCGGCCGTGTGCCTCACTGTGGTGATGCTGGGGCTCTGGCGCCCGGCGACGCCTGGCCTGGCTGCGGCCTGGCGCTGCCGTGATCGGCCCGTGCCGCCATGGGCACGCTGCGCTGCTTCTGCTCCAGGTGTGTGTGCCTCCCTCTCTCTTTTGCCTGCCTTCCTTCTTCTTGTTCTCGCTCTAGCCATGGCTCCTCCTCCTGTTGGAGATGCCGCCATGCCGTGCTGCTGCTGCTTCTGTGGTATGCTTCTGGCTACCGCTGGCGTGCTTATCGCTTTGCGCTGCTTGCCATGACCACGGCCTTCGTGGCCATGCTCGTGCTTATGCCGCCGCCTGCTACTGGCCGGTTGATGCTAGCCGCTATGGCCGTGCTCTCTGCCGCCGCAATTGTGAACTCGGTGGCTGCTGCTCTACTCTCCATGGCCTAGCTTAGGCTGTGCTATCTTTGCTATGCATGCTTCTGTGCAATTTTTCTAAAGCCATGTGCTTGCTTATGCTTGCATTTCTTGCTTGAAACTATCCCTGTGACTCTGTTCTTGATGCTACTTCTGCTAGATCCTCAAGTGTATTCAATTACTTGCCCTGGCTTAATTACTGTGTGTAATTCTTGCAATTGCAAGAGCCAGTGCTCCTGGTGTGCTATCCCTTGTGCTATAATACATGGAAATGCTCCATAGAACCTGTTTGTTGGCTAGGCAGCACCATCCAGTGATGGTGTGCTTTTGGATATAATTGTGTTTAGCTCATTTGCTTATTTGTGATGCAATTCATTATGTAATGTGTCTGTTTAATTTATATGGTCAATGTATTGATGCTAGAGTTGGTTCTAGCATGCTTTAGCAAGCTCTGGTGATCAAGTGATCATCAGCTGCTTGTTTATTGCTTGCTTTACTTACTGTCTGTGCCTGTCTGGGCTTATCCTAGTGACTGTGTATCACCATGCCTTGTGCTGGTGTGTGCTGTGGTTGACTCAAGCAATTCTTTGTTGCTTGCGGTGATCAATTGGGTCATGTGTAAGTGTTCCGATTCTTTGGTGATTTGTGAATTTCATTTATACTCAGAGCTTGTCCTTGTTTATTGGATAAATGAGATGAACTGCTTGCAGTGATGACTCTTATAATTAGCTTGATTGAGCTAGAGGGATGCCAACAGTGGTTGGGGACCCTAGCTCCTCTTTGAACCCAATCTGGGTGTTGATACAAGTGCTTGGCTTGATGGTTTGGGCTGTTTCAGTGGTTGAGGTGACCCTAGCAGTAATCATGTACTGCTTTTGGGTAGCTCCCCTCTTGTTGGCTTGCTGTGGCTCACTAGATGCTTTCTGGGTGATCCTTTTGTTGGATTGCCAGTAGCTTTTGATGTTGAAATCAAATAGACAATGATTTGTCTAATGTCTGATGGCCTAGCTAGCTGTAGGTGCTAAGTGTGTAGCTAGGCTAGCTGTGTCTTCATCTCTTGCTGGATTTCTTCAGTTATGCATTGATTTTCATAGCTGCTGTTCCCATAAGATGATTTCCTAGTGGCCTTTACTACCTTTGCTTGCACCATATGGCTTAGTAGCCAGATGATGACACAAATAGGGTATCACACCCTTTTGCTTGTGTGTGATTGGTGCATATGCTTATTTATGAGCAAAACCATGGTTTGCTCATGTTTTTCTGGTATACCTCACTCCAGCTCCAAGAATTATGGTTGGTGTAGAGGATTGCTTCAATGATGAATTGGTGTGCTTGCCCTGCTCCTCCTTGCAAGCTTTGATGCTTGGTTTGTTTCTGGTGATTGTGGAATGGTTGAGCAATGGTCGTTCTTCTTCTGTTCTTCTTGCTGTTCTTGGTGTTCTTACCCTTTGGAGATTCTGCCGATGGAGATGTTAGGGTTTTGGCTTGGTGAAAAGGTTTTATACCAAGCCCACCTTGCTCCCTTGGTCGACAGCTCTTGCTTAGTCACTTTGGTGACTCTCCCTGGTCTTGTGTGGTGTTGGACATGCAGTAGTCCTTGTGTGCTGCCTGTGTGTGTGGCTTGGGACTTGGGCTGGTGGGAGGATCAGCTCGGCAGAGCTGTGGTATTATCCACCATATTCACTTCTTTTCTAATCTGCCAAGTGGCTTTGCCACTTGGCATAACTTGTTTTTCTTCTTTGTGTGTGTGCAGGGAACTTGGAGATGATCAAGATGAAACTCAAGATCATCTTAATCAAAGAATTTATGAAGATTAACAATGTAGTTTAGGTCATTTAAATTCCTTGTAATTTTCCTTTTTCTTATTTCATTTATTCATTTCATGTAATGTGTTGTAAATTCATAATTCAATTCTGAATATTGTAAAGACAATGTATTCTTGTGTGATGATCAATAAAGCTCAAGGTTTTCTCTAATGAGCTTTACTTATTATTTGTATTGTTTATATTGGGTATTATTTATAATTGGTTAATGAATTATCTCAAATTTGAATTATGTGATATCCATTTGATGTTTGAATTTGAATTTCAAATTCAAATTTGGTTTGAATTCAATCATACAACTTAACTTTTAATTCAATCATGTAACTTAACATTGCAATGCAATATCTCTTCCCTCTTCTCAAAACCCTAATCTAGTTAAGTAAGAACAAGTTCGTCGCACTCTTGAAACCCTAACCCTGTAAGGTGTCGAGAGAGAAATCTGCTCGTCGTCTTGGGCGGCTGCTGCCATCTCTTCTTGCATAAGCTCGACGAACATCTGCTCCTCCTCTTCGTCCGAGTCCATGTCCGGCGAGGCAAATGGACGAACACCTGACGGGCGTGGTCGAGGCAACCCGAGCCGCGAGCGACGAGGAGCAGGCCAAAGTCGGAAAACAGGCCGGCGGAAGAGCAGCCAGATAGGCCGTCGTCGAAAGACGGCGGAATATAGGCAGGTGGGGAAGGAGGGACGGCGGAATCTGGGCAACAAGCCGGCGGGGTGGTGCCGGCGGCGAGAGAGATACGAGGGATGGGGAGATTTTGAGCGAGGTGGCGGTGGGGTTCGTTTGTCGAGTCACCGACAGATCGGGCCCTTCCCCGCTTTTCACTCGTCCGGAGTCCCCGATAGGTCCCCGGGGGGCCGGGGATGGCGTGGGCTCGCCGGATGGATGAAGGGCCAAATCCGGACGAAAACGAGGAACCGGAGGCGCGACTGGACCGAATTTCGTCGTCCGGATGGGAAAAACGTCGCTCGGGGAGACGAGTGTAGATGCTCTTAATGACAAGCAGTTCACACCTGACAAAGGGAAGATTGGGGCTGAGCCGAAACTAGAGAATGCATGTTGCCGTTGGTGGTGAGGATGATGATGATTGGGGAATACTAAATAACAAGGATTGCGAGTTGGTTTAAGGTTTCCGGCCGGTGGCCCTGCTTCGCGGTACACGTCATGCATAGAACAAGAGCAGAGAGAGGTTTGCATGTGAGTGGGACCCACATGCAGCCAACGCCTAACACGGCTCATCCTTTCTCTAATCAGACGCGAGCGAACCAAACCATGGAGGATATGGTCACCGGGTCGGGGCCCATGGGCCATGGTGATTGGTGTGTGTTGTCTCCAGCCACCAATCACAACTAACGCAACATTCCCTGCGTCCTCTCGTCGCTCGGTCGCTGCCAGCCTGCCGCCCTTCATCTCAGGTGGCTGCCGCCGGGTTTGACTGGCCCGATGGGGCGAATTTCTTTCTTTTCGTGCCAAACGTGTGAGTTCTTTCACAATATACACCTAGTTAAAACATGCTATGTTTTGCAAATCAATGAATCATGGAACCGAACCGAGGAGCAAGTCCTCAGCGCTGATTCATTAGTTTGAGGCCCTCGGCGATTCATTTGCTGGAGCAGGCTAGAAGTAGTATTAGAGCATGTCTAACAGACCCCTTAAAACACCCAAACCCGTATAATAACTGCCAGAATATGGGTTTAAGCTCTACCCAGCCATCTAGCAGGTCCCGTAAAAACGGCCCCCGCTTCGATTTTTGCTGTTTTCGATTACGGGGCGGACCTTCGCCCCTTACTTGTACGGGGTGGGAGACCAAATACAGGGCCAACCCCCCACTCGTGGCGGGCTGAAATTTCAGAAAATCTAACCGTTTTCGCGATTTGCCTCGCCGGAATCCGGCTAAATTCCGGCGAACTGCAGCCGGGGCGGGGCGAGCGCCACGGGCCGGGCGCGAGCACGGCCGGGCGGCGCGAGCACGGCCGGAGCGAGGCGGGGCTGGCCGAGCGAGGCGGGCGAGGGCGGTCGGGCGCGCGCAGCCATGGCCGGCGAAGCGAGGGCGGCGCGGTCGGGAGCGGGCGGGGCGAAGCGGCGGTGCCGGAGCGGGGCGAGGCGAGGGCGGCCGGGGGCGGCGCGGCCATGTCCGGGGCGGGGGAGCACGGTGGCCAGGCCAGGAGTTGGTTAGAGGAAGAAGATGGAACGAGTTTTTTTTTTCGATTCGGCATATTTTGGGAATATTCCATTTTACAGGGTGAGTTTACATGTTCTGCTAGATTGGACGCGTTTTTGGCCGGTGAAAAAAGAATACAGGGCCCTCTACTCGCGTTTTAAGGGGCGAAAAAATACGGGGCCTGTTAGACATGCTCTTAGGGCTTCTTTTAGTGTAGGAGTACCCTTGGCGACAATGCACGACATCAGGGTTGCCGGCCAGGTGGAAGCAGGGCGGGGTTTGCAGACCCGGTGAGGTCCTTTTCAATAAGCGGTTCATCGATCTTCTCTCTAGAGCTCGCCCTGGCCGATCGTGGAAGTGAGAAGAAGGGTAAGTTAGCCGACTCGTTCTGCAGTGAATCGGGAGGCTGGGGAGTTCGTGATACTGTGGCTGTTTGGAATCCATCCTCGGTGGCCTAAGGTTGGCAGCCGACCCTTATGCTGGCGGGCAGCAACTCCAGAGCCCGGCGTCGGTGTCGCGTCAGGTTTTCTTCAACCTCCATCCGAGGCCCTGTGTAGGACTCGCGACGGAGCACATCCTCTCCACTGCACCAAGTGGTCTAGTCCACGGTGCCGGTGGCGACGACCGTCGCTCGATACCTAAGATCTGTTGGATAATTAGGCACAATTTCCATGATTAATTCCAGAATATTAAGCATGATGACAGTAACTACTAACATGTGAAACTCGAACATACTAGATGCAGTGATCAACATGAACAGTAGCAGAGCAAACAGTACAACATCCATCGCTAAACAGATCGAGATATGTCGCACGTACCGATCTGGTGGAGGTGGCGGTGAAGGTGTAGCAGACGATGTCGCAGCAGTAACGTTGTTGATGACAACGTTGTTGATGACGGGGACGACGGGTCGAAGTAGACAGTGTTGAAGACGACGGTAGGCAGCACCGCCCGACTTGGATGGAAGGCGACCCGTGATGAAGAGCTTGAGCAGTCGCGCAGAGCGCTTCCCAAAAACATAATTCGCCCTCTCCCGTACAGGATCGCAAGGACGAGCGGTTCCGGAGACCTGCTCTCCCGTTCGCCGATGCACGTCGGCGCGCGGGATGGAGTAGGCTATGATGGCGGCGCAAGCAGAGAGAGGTGGAAACCCTAACTCGTGTGTATGATGTATTTCTGCGGTAGCCAGGCAGGAGATTATATAGGCTCGGGAAACCCTAGGCAACGTGGGCCACACCCACGTCGCACGAACGTTCGAGTCGGTTACAGATAGCCCACGATCCGGGAGCGACCCGAACCGACTAACTGCGACGCGTCCGTCTAGGACTCTGTTCGTTTTCCTGAGCTGCAAAAAGTAAGGAAAGTCTCGGCTCGAGGCTCAATCCACTCACCACGAGCGCGGCGCGCGCGTGTCGAGTCGAGTCGAGACGAGCGAGCGAGGAGGAGGAGGAGCGCGCGCGTGTAGCACTCCTATTCTCACTCACTTACTAGTGGTGGAACAACCCACCTTATAAGGTGGTCTAACTTCCTCCCAACTTTCTAGTGGGACTAAACTTCCCACCTCTTTCCACTCCCTAGTGAGCTGCCACCAACTTGGGCTCAAACTCACAAGGCTTCCACTATGTGGGCTTTGAGATTTATAGGGAAATCTGAAATCTAGTATGGGCCACTAAGTGTAGGCCCAATATTTCAACAATCCCCCACCAGATCTCAAATCCCCATTTAGAGATTTACCAATACTCGCTGCTTGTTTATATACCAGTGTTTCAGCGGAGACTGTTAAGTTGAACTTCCGCCTAGAACCTTAAGCTACATCCATTCATACTTGAACAATGGACTAAGCCTTGAATTTCAAGTTTTGCGTGAACAGGGTTTCACTCAAAGTCATGACCAGTACATGGCTGCCAGTAGCTGATGTCTACGCCCCCTCCTTTTCCTGTATACAGTGTTGGGCCTCCAAGAGCAGAGGTTTGTAGAACAGCAGCAAGTTTCCCTTAAGTGGATCACCCAAGGTTTATCGAACTCAGGGAGGAAGAGGTCAAAGATATCCCTCTCATGCAACCCTGGAACCACAAAGCAAGAAGTCTCTTGTGTCCCCAACACACCTAATAGGTGCACTAGTTCGGCGAAGAGATAGTGAAATACAGGTGGTATGAATATATATATGAGCAGTAGCAACGGCACCAGAAAAGTGCTTTGCCCAGGACAAGAACAAGCGATAGTAACGCAGTAGTAACGCAGCAGAACAGTAAACAAGCAGCGATAGCAGTATTTAGGAACAAGGCCTAGGGATCATACTTTCACTAGTGGACACTCTCAACATTGATCACATAACAGAATAGATAAATGCATACTCTACACTCTTTTGTTGGATGATGAACACCATTGCGTAGGATTACACGAACCCTCAATGCCGGAGTTAACAAGCTCCACAATTCAATGTTCATATTTAAATAACCTTAGAGTGCATGAAAGATCAACACGACTAAACCAAGTACTAACATAGCATGCACACTGTCACCTTCACACTATGTAGGAGGCATAGATCACATCAATACCATCATAGCAATAGTTAACTTCATAATCTACAAGAGATCATAATCATAGCCTACGCCAAGTACTAACACGGATGCACACACTGTCACCATTACACCGTGCAGGAGGAATAAAACTACTTTAATAACATCACTAGAGTAGCACATAGATAAATTGTGATACAAAACACATTGCAATCATAAAGAGATATAAATAAGCACTTCACTATGCCATTCATAACAGTGAATAAGTATTCTGTGAAATATAGCCTAAGAGACCCACACGGTGCACACACTGTCACCTTTACACACGTGGGACAAGGAGTCTCCGGAGATCACATAAGTAAAATTCACTTGACTAGCATAACGACATCTAGATTACAAGCATCATCATATGAATCTCAATCATGTAAGGCAGCTCATGAGATTATTGTATTGAAGTACATAGGAGAGAGATGAACCACATAGCTACCGGTACAGCCCCGAGCCTCGATGGAGAACTACTCCCTCCTCATGGGAGACAGCAGCGTTGATGAAGATGGCGGTGGTGTTGATGGAGAAGCCTTCCGGGGGCACTTCCCCGTCCCGGCAGCGTGCCGGAACAGAGACTCCTGTCCCCCAGATCTTGGCTTCGCGATGGCGGCGGCTCTGGAAGGTTTCTCGTACCGTGGCTTTTCCGTATCGAGGTTTTAGGTCGAGGGGCTTCTTATAGGCGAAGAGGCGGCGTCAGAAGGTCAACGAGGCGACGACACCATAGGGGGGCGCGGGCCACCCCCAGGCCGCGCCGGCCTATGGTCTGGTGGGCCTGTGGCCCCCCTCTGGCGACTCTCGGGTGTTCTGGATGCTTCCGGGGATTCTAAGATCTTCGGCGTTGATTTCGTCCGATTCCGAGAATATTTCCTTACTAGGATTTCTGAAACCAAAATCAGCAAAACAGAACCGGCCCTTCGGCATCTCGTCAATAGGTTAGTTCCAGAAAATGCACAAATATGACATAAAGTGTGCATAAAACATGTAGATATCATCAATAATGTGGCATGGAACATAAGAAATTATCGATACGTCGGAGACGTATCAGCATCCCCAAGCTTAGTTCCTGCTCGTCCCGAGCAGGTAAACGATAAACAAAGATAATTTCTGGAGTGACATGCCATCATAAACTTGATCATACTATTGTAAGCATATGTAATGAATGCAGCGATCCAAACAATGTAAATGACATGAGTAAACAACTGCATCATAAAGCAAAGACTTTTCATGAATAGTACTTCAAGACAAGCATCAATAAGTCTTGCATAAGAGTTAACTCATAAAGCAATAATTCAAAGTAAAGGCATTGAAGCAACACAAAGGAAGATTAAGTTTCAGCGGTTGCTTTAAACTTGTAACATGTATATCTCATGGATAGTTGTCAATGTAAAGTAATATAACAAGTGCAATATGCAAGTATGTAGGAATCAATGCACAGTTCACACAAGTGTTTGCTTCTTGAGGTGGAGAGAGATAGGTGAACTGACTCAACAATAAAAGTAAAAGAATGGTCCTTCAAAGAGGAAAGCATTGATTGCTATATTTGTGCTAGAGCTTTGATTTTGAAAACAAGAAACAATTTTGTCAACGGTAGTAATAAAGCATATGTGTTATGTAAATTATATCTTACAAGTTGCAAGCCTCATGCATAGTATACTAATAGTGCCCGCACCTTGTCCTAATTAGCTTGGACTACCGGGATTATCGCAATGCACATGTTTTAACCAAGTGTCACAAAGGGGTACCTCTATGCCGCCTGTACAAAGGTCTAAGGAGAAAGCTCGCATCGGATTTCTCGCTATTGATTATTCTCAACTTAGACATCCATACCGGGACAACATAGACAACAGATAATGGACTCCTCTTTTATGCATAAGCATGTAGCAACAATTATTTTTCTCATATGAGATTGAGGATATATGTCCAAAACTGAAACTTCCACCATGGATCATGGCTTTAGTTAGCGGCCCAATGTTCTTCTCTAACAATATGCATGCTCTAACCATAAGGTGGTAGATCGCTCTTACTTCAGACAAGACGAACATGCATAGCAACTCACATGATATTCAACAAAGAGTAGTTGATGGCGTCCCCAGGAACATGGTTATCGCACAACAAGCAACTTAATAAGAGATAAAATGCATAAGTACATATTCAATACCACAATAGTTTTTAAGCTATTTGTCCCATGAGCTATATATTGTAAAGGTGAAGAATAGAAATTTAAAGGTAGCACTCAAGCAATTTACTTTGGAATGGCGGAGAAATACCATGTAGTAGGTAGGTATGGTGGACACAAATGGCATAGTGGTTGGCTCAAGGATTTTGGATGCATGAGAAGTATTCCCTCTCGATACAAGGCTTAGGCTAGCAAGGTTATTTGAAACAAACACAAGGATGAACCGGTGCATCAAAACTTACATAAAAGACATATTACAAGCATTATAAGACTATACATCGTCTTCCTTGTTAAACACCTTACTAGAAATTATCTAGACCTTAGAGAGACCAATTATGCAAACCAAATTTTAGCAAGCTCTATGTATTCTTCACTAATAGGTGCAAAGTATATGATGCAGGAGCTTAAACATGAGCACAACAATTGCCAAGTATCACATTATTCAAGACATCATACCAATTACTACATGTATCATTTTCCAATTCCAACCATATAACAATTTAACGAAGAAGAAACTTCGCCATGAATATTATGAGTAGAGCCTAAGGACATACTTATCCATATGCAACAGCGGAGCGTGTCTCTCTCCCATACAAGCATTTATTCAAACAAAAACAAAAATGAAAGCAAACAGACGCTCCAAGTAAAGTACATAAGATGTGACCGAATAAAAATATAGTTTCAGGGGAGGAACCTGATAATGTTGTCAATGAAGAAGGGGATGCCTTGGGCATCCCCAAGCTTAGATGCTTGAGTCTTCTTGAAATATGCAGGGATGAACCACCGGGGCATCCCCAAGCTTAGAATTTTCACTCTTCTTGATCGTAGTATATCATCCTCCTCTCTTGACCCTTGAAAACTTCCTTCACACCAAACTCGAAACAAACTCATTAGAGGGTTAGTGCATAATCAAAAACTCACATGTTCAGAGGTGACACAATCATTCTTAACACTTCTGGACATTTTCCAAAGCTACTGGAAGTTAATGGAACAAAGAAATCTATCCCACATAGCAAATGAGGCAATGCGAAATAAAAGGCAGAATCTGTCAAAACTGAACAGTCCGTAAAGACGAATTTTATTGAGGCACCAGACTTGCTCAAATGAAAATGCTCAAATTGAATGAAAGTTGCGTACATATCTGGGGATCACTCACGTAAATTGGCATAATTTTCTGAGTTACCTACAGAGAATTTTGCCCAGATTCGTGACAGCAAAGAAATCTGTTTCTGCGCAGTAATCCAAATCTAGTATGAACCTTACTATCAACGACTTTACTTGGCACAACAAAACACAAAACTAAGATAAGGATAGGTTGCTACAGTAGTAAACAACTTCCAAGACTCAAATATAAAACAAAGTACTGTAGCAAAATAACACATGGGTTATCTCCCAAGAAGTTCTTTCTTTATAGCCATTAAGATGGACTCAGCAGTTTTAATGATGCACTCGCAAGAAATAGTATTTGAAGCGAAAGAGAGCATCAAGAAGCAAATCCAAAACATATTTAAGTCTAACATGCTTCCTATGCATAGGAATCTTGTAAATAAACAAGTTCATGAAGAGCAAAGTGACAAGATCAGGAAGATAAAACAAGTGTAGTTTCAAAAATTTCAGCACATAGGGAGGCATTTTAGTAACATGAAAATTTCTACAACCATATTTTCCTCTCTCATAATAACTTTCAGTAGCATCATGAGCAAACTCAACAATATAACTATCACATAAAGCATTCTTATCATGAGTCTCATGCATAAAATTATTACTCTCCACATAAGCATAATCAATTTTATTAGTTGTAGTGGGAGCAAATTCAACAAAGTAGCTATCATCAAATATAGGAGGCATATTGTAATCATAATCAAATTCACTCTCCATAGTAGGTGGAACCAAAAGACTACTATCATTATAATCATCATAAATAGGAGGTAAAGTATCATCAAAGTAAATTTCCTCCTCAATGCTTGGGGGACTAAAAAGATCATGCTCATCAAAGCCAGCTTCCCCAAGCTTAGAATTTTCCATAGAATTAGCAACAATAGTGTTCAAAGCATTCATAATAATAACATTCCCATTAGCATGCATATAAAGTTCCATGGGTTTTTTAATTCTCTCTTCAAACACATCATGTCCTAATTCAAGATAAAGTTCATAAAGATCTCTCATATTTTTGTTGTTTTCCATTATGCCTAGCTAGTGTAAACAAGAAACAAAAAGATGCAATTGCAGGATCTAAAGGAAATAGCTTCGAGCACAAACACAATGGCGCCAGAAAAGTACTTTACCTGGAACCGGAGTATGAGTGCCTTTTACCTTTCCTCCCCGGCAACGGCGCCAGAAAATAGCTTGATGTCTACGCCCCCTCCTTTTCCTGTAGACAGTGTTGGGCCTCCAAGAGCAGAGGTTTGTAGAACAGCAGCAAGTTTCCCTTAAGTGGATCACCCAAGGTTTATCGAACTCAGGGAGAAAGAGGTCAAAGATATCCCTCTCATGCAACCCTGCAACCACAAAGCAAGAAGTCTCTTGTGTCCCCAACACACCTAATAGGTGCACTAGTTCGGCGAAGAGATAGTGAAATACAGGTGGTATGAATATATATATGAGCAGTAGCAACGGCACCGAGAAAAAGTGCTTTGCCCAGACAGTAAACAAGCGTAGTAACGCAGCAGTAGTAACGCAGCCAGAACGGTAAACAAGCAGCGATAGCGATATTTAGGAACAAGGCCTAGGGATCATACTTTCACTAGTGGACACTCTCAACATTGATCACATAACAGAATAGATAAATGCATACTCTACACTCTTTTGTTGGATGATGAACACCATTGCGTAGGATTACACGAACCCTCAATGCCGGAGTTAACAAGCTCCACAATTCAATGTTCATATTTAAATAACCTTAGAGTGCATGAAAGATCAACACGACTAAACCAAGTACTAACATAGCATGCACACTGTCACCTTCACACTATGTAGGAGGCATAGATCACATCAATACCATCATAGCAATAGTTAACTTCATAATCTACAAGAGATCATAATCATAGCCTACGCCAAGTACTAACACGGATGCACACACTGTCACCATTACACCGTGCAGGAGGAATAAAACTACTTTAATAACATCACTAGAGTAGCACATAGAGAAATTGTGATACAAAACACATTGCAATCATAAAGAGATATAAATAAGCACTTCACTATGCCATTCATAACAGTGAATAAGTATTCTGTGAAATATAGCCTAAGAGACCCACACGGTGCACACACTGTCACCTTTACACACGTGGGACAAGGAGTCTCCGGAGATCACATAAGTAAAATTCACTTGACTAGCATAACGACATCTAGATTACAAGCATCATCATATGAATCTCAATCATGTAAGGCAGCTCATGAGATTATTGTATTGAAGTACATAGGAGAGAGATGAACCACATAGCTACCGGTACAGCCCCGAGCCTCGATGGAGAACTACTCCCTCCTCATGGGAGACAGCAGCGTTGATGAAGATGGCGGTGGTGTTGATGGAGAAGCCTTCCGGGGGCACTTCCCCGTCCCGGCAGCGTGCCGGAACAGAGACTCCTGTCCCCCAGATCTTGGCTTCGCGATGGCGGCGGCTCTGGAAGGTTTCTCGTACCGTGGCTTTTCCGTATCGAGGTTTTAGGTCGAGGGGCTTCTTATAGGCGAAGAGGCGGCGTCAGAAGGTCAACGAGGCGACGACACCATAGGGGGGCGCGGGCCACCCCGTGCCGCGCCGGCCTATGGTGCAGTGGGCTGTGGCCCCCTCTGGCGACTCTCGGGTGTTCTGGATGCTTCCAGGGATTCTAAGATCTTCGGCGTTGATTTCGTCCGATTCCGAGAATATTTCCTTACTAGGATTTCTGAAACCAAAAACAGCAGAAAACAGGAACTGGCCCTTCGGCATCTCGTCAATAGGTTAGTTCTAGAAAATGCATAAATATGACATAAAGTGTGCATAAAACATGTAGATATCATCAATAATGTGGCATGGAACATAAGAAATTATCGATACGTCGGAGACGTATCAGTAGCCTACCCCGCGGGTGAAGCATATGCGTCATACTTCGTGGTCTCTTCATGAGTTTACTAGAGATCGCCCAAAATCTCATAGATTGCGACGTTTAACAATCGGACTCATATAGGTGTGTTATTTCAAGAATGCTCTGTAGGACAGCATCTTTGCTAATATAGCCAACATAAACACATTAAGGCTTGTTGGCAACGTGCCTTACAGCAATTGAGAGTTGTGCATCTTCACATAGAGAGGATTACATAATACTCTCCTCAATTAAACCACTAGTTTGTTCTTCCCAGGTCCTAATTCACGGGATCTCCGATCACAAAGGTTGGGTTACCACTATGGTGTAACATCAACGGGTCTCAAACCCATCTCCCTCGATGCACTTTCTATCACATTACGTGATAGTCCCTTTGTAAAGGGATCTCGCAGTTTTTGTCTCTGTTTGAATATATGTAACAGTTATTACTCCGAGTTTCGCAATTTCTGATTGCACTTCAAACGTCTCTTGACGTGTCTTGATGACTTCGAGTTATCCTTAGAATTGTTCACTTTGACAATTACAGTTTGATTGTCACAATTCAAAAGGATTGCCGGAACAGGTTTTTCAACCACAGGCAAGTCCATCAAGAGCTCACGCAACCATTCTGATTCGACAGTGGTTGTGTCTAAAGCAGTAAGTTCTGCTTCCATAGTTGACCTCGTCAATATGGTTGGCTTGTAAGATCTCCATGATACTGCGCCGCCTCCAAAGGTAAATACATACCCACTTGTGGCATACAGATCAGCTACATCTGAGATCCAATTCGAATCACTATATCCTTCAAGCACAGCTGGGTGCCCTGAATAGTGAATCCCATAACTCATTGTACCACATAGGTAGCGCATGACCCTATCAAGTGCATGCCAATGATCGATTACCGGGTTTGACATGAACCTACTCAACTTGCTAACAGCAAAAGAGATGTCGGGTCTAGTCGCGCTCGCTAAGTACATGAGTGAGCCAACGATCTGAGAATATCTCAATTGATCTATGGCAATCCTCCGGTTCTTGCGTAGTGTCACACTGGGATCATAAGGTGTTGGAGAAGACTTGCTATCAATATAGCCGAACCGGCTCAAAATCTTCTCAACATAATGGGATTGCGTTAGAGTAATCTCACTCTCGTCCTTAATCAGCTTGATGTTCAGAATCACATCAGCTTCTCCCAGATCTTTCATATCAAAACTCTTTTACAAGAAAGACTTGACCTCGTGTATTATTCTCATGTTTGTACCAAAGATCAGAATATCATCCACATACAAACATAGTATAACACCTTCACCCCCACCATAGTGATAGTAAACACACTTGTCAGCCTCATTGACAACAAAGCCTACAGAAGTTAAAGTTCTGTCAAACTTCTCATGCCATTGTTTAGGTGCTTGTTTCAGGCCATATAAAGATTTCAGCAACTTGCACACCTTTCTTTCTTCACCTTTTACTACAAACCCATCAGGCTGATCCATATAGATTTCCTCTTCCAACTCTCCATTAAGGAAAGCTGTCTTTACGTCCATTTGATGAACGATAAGACCATAGGAGGCAGCCATGGATAGTAGTACTCGAATGGTGGTAAGTCTAGCGACAGGTGAATAGGTGTCGAAGTAATCTTCGCCTTCTCTTTGTGTGTAGCCTTTCGCTACAAGCCGCGCCTTGTACTTTTCAATAGTACCATCAGGTCTTAGCTTCTTCTTGAACACCCATTTACAGCCCACAGGCTTGCATCCATGGGGTCGTTCTGATAGCTCCCAAGTTCCATTAGAAAGGATCGAGTCCATCTCGTTATGGACAGCTTCTTTCCAGTCATCTGCATCTGGAGATGCATATGCCTCTGCAATGGACGTGGGAGTATCATCCACAAGGTACACAATGAAACCATCACCAAAGGATTTTTCAATCCTTCGTCTCTTGCTCCGTTTAGGAGCTTCATTGTCATCCTTCTCAGTAACATTCTCATGTGATTGTTCAAAATACTCATTAGATGTACTGGACTCAGGAATTATCTCGGTAGAAATTTTAGCAATGCTATGCATATCTTTCATAGGAAACATATTCTCAAAAAATGTTGCATCACGAGATTCCATAATAGTATCAACATGCATATCAGGTACCTCGGATTGAACTACTAAAATCTATATCCTACACTCCGAGGAGCATAACCTAGAAAGATACAATCCACTGTCTTTGTCCAAGTTTGCGCTTCTTAGTAATTGGAATATTGACTTTCGCCAAACATCCCCATGTGCGCAAATACGAAAGTGATGGTTTTCTCCCAGCCCACTCCTCGTAAGGGGTTTTATCTTTATTCTTGTTAGGAACTCTATTCAGGACATGACATGAAGTCAACAAAGCCTCCCCCCACC
Source organism: Lolium perenne (assembly GCF_019359855.2). Taxonomy (NCBI): domain Eukaryota; kingdom Viridiplantae; phylum Streptophyta; class Magnoliopsida; order Poales; family Poaceae; genus Lolium; species Lolium perenne. The sequence continues at coordinate 183,423,718 of NC_067246.2, read as the reverse complement.
ATGCCTTTGATAAACCAGCAGTGGCTAACATGGAATTCACCAAGTCAGTCAGCGTGTGGTTTTTCCTCTCGGCAACCCCGTTTGATTGGGGTGAATAGGGAGGCGTCCTCTCATGAATAATGCCATGTTCCTCACAGAATTCATCAAAGATTTTAGGAAAATATTCGCCACCACGATCCGACCTAAGACGCTTGATCTTTCTCTCTAGTTGATTTTCAACTTCAGCCTTATAAATTTTAAAGTAGTCTAAAGCTTCATCTTTAGTTCGCAACAAATAAACATAGCAAAATCTAGTCGCATCATCAATCAATGTCATGAAATATCTCTTTCCACCTTTTGTCAACACACCATTCATCTCGCATAGATCAGAATGTATGAGTTCTAGAGGTGCCAGGTTTCTCTCCTCGGCCGCCTTGTGAGGCTTCCGAGGTTGCTTTGATTGCACACAACTATGGCACTTAAAACCTTTGGCAATGGTGAAATTCGGAATTAAACTTAAATTGGATAGCCGAGTCATTAAACCAAAATTAATGTGACATAAACGAGAATGCCAAACACTGGTATCATCACTAACATTGCCACATATATGGTTCACAGACTTATTACTGAAATCAGAAAGCGAAAAGCGGAACAAGCCTCCGCACTCATAGCCTTTACCAATAAATTGTCCAAACTTGGAAACAACTACTTTATTCGACTCTAAAACAACCTTAAACCCATCTCTGCATAGAAGGGAGCCGCTAACGAGATTCTTGTTCATAGTAGGGACATGTTGCACGTTCCTCACCGCACGATCTTCCCGAAGTGAACTTCAGATCTACCGTGCCAACACCACGAACGAAGCATGTGACCCATTCCCCATCAAGACGGAAGAATCCCGGGCGACACAGTAAGAAGTGAACATGGATATGTCAAGGCACACACATGAACATTAGCACATGTATCAATCCACCAACATGGAGATTGAAATACCGAAAGAACGAAAGAGATTACCGTACCCATCAAGATTGCTAGCGGTCACCGTGTTGACTTGCCTCGCCTTTTTCTTGCGGTCTGCCCTCTCTGGACAGTCCTTAGAAAAGTGGCCAGTCTCTCCACATGTAAAGCAGCTCAGATCTGCTTTGTTTATCATCTTCTTCTTCTTGAAGGTTGTAGTCTTCATAGGCTTATTGAAGGAGGGCTTGTTATTCCCTTTGTTCTTGTTGTAGGGTTTCTTCTGCACCATGTTGGCGCTAGACTGACCCTCTCCTTTCTCAGTATTATCCTTAGCCCGAGCTTTCTCCTCAACATCAAGAGATGCTATCAGATTTTCAACTGATATCTCCTGTCTCTTGTGTTTGAGAGTTGTGGCAAAGTTCCTCCATGAAGGGGGGCAACTTAGCGATGATGCATCCAGCCACAAACTTGTCAGGTAAGGCACACTTAAGAAGTTCAAGCTCTTTCGCAATGCACTGTATCTCATGAGCTTGTTCGACTACATAACGGTTGTTAACCATCCTGATGTCATGGAAGCTCTCCATGATGTACAAGTTCCTTTGCACATCGGTTGCACCGAACTTAGCATTCAGTGCATCCCAGAGCTCTTTACCATCTGTTATGTGCATGTACACATCCCACAGACGATCAGCAAGAATACTTAGAACGCATCCGACGAAGAGATTATTGTTTTCCTTGAACTTGTTCTGATCTTGGTCAGATATAGTTCCTTTAGGTAAACCATCAGTAACTTCGAACACTTTCAGATGAGTAAGCCAGAGCATGGCCTTATACTGCCACCTCTTAAAGTGCACACCGGTAAACTTATCCGGCCTCAGTGCATCAGCAAAACCAGCCATTGTTAACTCAGGAAATTGCCTACAGTTAGGTTTTTGGATTGTTGGATAATTAGGCACAATTTCCATGATTAATTCCAGAATATTAAGCATGATGACAGTAACTACTAACATGTGAAACTCGAACATACTAGATGCAGTGATCAACATGAACAGTAGCAGAGCAAACAATACAACATCCATCGCTAAACAGATCGAGATATGTCGCACGTACCGATCTGGTGGAGGTGGCGGTGAAGGTGTAGCAGACGATGTCGCAGCAGTAACGTTGTTGATGACGGGGACGACGGGTCGAAGTAGACGGCGTTGAAGACGACGGTAGGCAGCACCGCCCGACTTGGACGGAAGGCGACCCGTGATGAAGAGCTTGAGCAGTCGCGCGGAGCGCTTCCCAAAAACCTAATTCGCCCTCTCCCGTACAGGATCGCAAGGACGAGCGGTTCCGGGGACCTGCTCTCCCGTTCGCCGATGCACGTCGGCGCGCGGGATGGAGTAGGCTATGATGGCGACGCAAGCAGAGAGAGGTGGAAACCCTAACTCGTGTGTATGATGTATTTCTGCGGTAGCCAGGCAGGAGATTATATAGGCTCGGGAAACCCTAGGCAACGTGGGCCACACCCACGTCGCACGAACGTAAGGAAAGTCTCGGCTCGAGGCTCAATCCACTCACCACGAGCGCGGCGCGCGCGTCGGGTCGAGACGAGCGAGGAGGAGGAGCGCGCGCGTGTAGCACTCCTATTCTCACTCACTTACTAGTGGTGGAACAACCCACCTTATAAGGTGGTCTAACTTCCTCCCAACTTTCCATGTGGGACTAAACTTCCCACCTCTTGCCACTCCCTAGTGAGCTGCCACCAACTTGGGCTCAAACTCACAAGGCTTCCACTATGTGGGCTTTGAGATTTATAGGAAAATCTGAAATCTAGTATGGGCCACTAAGTGTAGGCCCAATATTTCAACAAGATCGCCGGCGGTGCCGGAGGACTGATTGCATTTTCTTCTCTTTGTTTAGGATATGTTCTGTAAAATCTAGGAACCTGGTTCGAAATGTTGTTCTCGGAGATCCTTTATGCAATCTGTACCACGCAACCTTCAGTTTAATGCGGTATATAGGCCCTTCGGGGCCTATCCCTGTTCAAAAACAAAATCTTCCTTGTATCCTGCTGCCGCTAATGGCCAAGTGAATCGACCCGAGCGGTCTGCGCCGTCGTACCGACCCCATCTTCCGCCGCTCCGGCCGAGCTCCGCCGCACATCAATTCATCACCTCCGCCACGTCCCAATCTTCTCTGGTCGTCTCCTGAGCTTCACGAAATCCACTAGTCTTGTCGGAGCCCTTCCCGTGGAGCGGCGCGTTCTCGAGCTCCTTCCCGAAGAGAACCCCTCTGGCTGCCGCCGTCAACTGAGTCGACGAGGCCGATCCCCCTCCGCCCTCCACAGAGCACACCTGCATAATCCCAGCGAGCCTACAATTCTCCCGCTAATTCAAAATCGGAACCGGGCTAGGAACAGACTGCTTGCTCGAGGATGGCTTCACTACAGCACCTGCTACTTCTGCGATCAGACCAACAAAACTGTTGCGCACATCCTCCTGGACCTGGAGTGCCCCTATGCTTTGGGTTTGGGAGATATGGACCAATGCTTTGCGCGATCAACCTAGAATGTAGGCGTTGCGCTGGCCAACACGTCCGCCAGGGACTGGTGGAGCATGATTAACTGAGGCTCAACCAGAAGGGGGTTTGCTTCGCTGCATACGATTGCCTGGAACCTTTGGAAACAGGAGAATAGAAGAGTCTTTCAACGAAACGCACTGCAGGTCGATAGTTTCATGCAATTGATCAGAGATGACATATGTCTCTTAAGAGAGGTGTTTTTGGGAGTAATTGTTATTTTTTGCTGTACAGCCCAGAGGAGCCTGTTTTCTCATCAAAACCTTTTGTGTCTTGTTATATCCCTTTTTCTCTTTCGCTTCAGTGATTGTTCCTACTGTTATCACCCTCCTACAATGCTCCTGCCTTGCATTACTAAGGGTCAAAGTGAATATCACCATAATATTCCTTCACCTCTACAAAACTGAAGCGTATTTCAGAGGTAAAAACAAATACTTGCCCTCCTGAAGGTTATCCTTCATGAATTATCACGAAACTGTTAGGCAGCAAGTTGCCTTCTATGAGAGGTTATCACAGCTGGTGCAGAAAAGCAGGGTGGAACGACGCTGGAAGAAAATCATATAAAGGGGTAGAGTGCAAATGAAATTGCAGTTACCTGGTGTTGAAGACTTTGAAATCCTTCAGGCAAATCACTCCACAAAAATAAAAATCCTCTATGCAGAACACGCAGCATTACTGCACATGAACTAAAAGCATTATAAAGCAATGTCGAAATTCTAAATAATCATGTCCGAGGGTTAGACAAAATTCAACTGTCAAGAACTGAAAGAGAAAACACCTGGTACTATATAGCGTCTGTAATATACAGCTAACAAGAATCAAACTGTGAGATAAAATTTGCATTATCAGTCTCGCTAAAGAACAATTTCAAGGTATTGTTATCTAGTCATACAAATTGTCAATCAGCAACCTTTTTTCTGTCACTATCCATAGAAGGGGCAAGACTTCATACATCCCATAAACTTGAGCTGTCATCCCACTCCCCTGGTGGTTCAGAGGCCTTGCTTGCAATGCCATTATCTCTGGTGGCTATAATAAGAGATCATGCATCACTAAATATTTGCAGGATTCAACAGTATTGCTTGTAAATCATAGAACAAAGCATACATCGCGGGTCTCTGTATTCCTAAGCAAAGATATTAACAAGCATCCCTTTGGGGTAACAACAGCTGGAAACCGCCTATACTCCTTTTTTAGTCTCTGAGATTAAACACCTGAAGGAAGGATGAAATAATTAGCAGATTACTATGTTGTGACAGGACAAGATTGTTTCCAGCAATTAGAGGGAATGTAACCCTGTACATGTACTGAGTTCAGTTCCAGGTATGAAAAGTTTGTTACATAAACCTCCATGTCATTGTTCTCTTGTTGAGGAATCTAGAACAGTGCTGGCATAGTATTAACAGATAATGTTGTTTGCTAAACAGCATTGAAGAAACTATATATTTTCAAATATAAATGGCAGGAACTTAGTCAAACTAAAAATGGCAGGAAGATAATTAAATAAGCCAGATCAAATATAAATTTATTTGTGTGCCACATGTTCCCATACTATTTCAATCGAGAAAATGCTGTGAGCCAGCAAAAAAATGCATATTTGCAGTTGTTCCCAATGATTTTTTGTCTGGAAGCATATGCAACCCTACCACAGTTGAACTAGAATGGCCAGTAAGTCTTTTTAGTACACGGTAAAAAAAAACTCAGAGCCCTCGAAATTTTCTTAGTCCACCTGCTGAGAAGTGAAAACAGCTACATAGATTTTCGGTACCCAGTGGGTCCAGTTTGATCTATAGTTCTACTGACTTCATTATTGGACCTCATCTGGTAGAATTGAGTTAGCAAGATGCTAGCTTTCATTATTAGATGCCAGAATCGAGTTAGCACGATGCTGTAACCAGTGACTGAACAAGAACTTGGACCAAACTTGCAGCAAGCATTCTTCTAACTTTGCAAAGATTAAAATCATGATGCATAATTGCATATCTCTGCTTGAACTAAGTTTACGGTTTACCATCTGCTCAGACTACACCATGAAACATGAAAACCAGTGCCTGAACAAGAACTTGGGACTAAACTTGCAGAAAGCATTCATCTAAGTTTGCAAAGATTAAAATAATGGTTCATATCTCTGCTTGAACTAAGTTTACACTTTACCATCTGCTCAGACTACACCACATGAATTTTTTGTAACTGGAACTGAAGTTGAATTTAGTTGTATTTCCATGATTATTTTCACTTCTTCCATCTATTCATTTAGTTAACAACAGTTGGCTCTGAGTTTATAACTTTTAGCCACACGACACGTAAGAGTTGTAAGTTGTAACACACCAGCCCTGTCAAGAGTAATCCATGACTCACCGAAGAAATTAGCCAAACAAAGAGCATATTATTATGTGTATAATTGTATATATGTGCTCAAACTTATTTGTATCTTTCTGGTTGAGCTAGCTCACTTTGACCTCCCTGCGACCCTCATAAGTGGAGAACAAAGCACAAAAAAAACCTATCAAACTGTGGGCACTCATGATGACACAAGATTTCAGTTGGTACTAACTATTTTTTCTTCTTTTCGGAGGTATAGTTGATACTAACTATAGTTAACTTCAAGACTCATAAGGAATTAAGGACCACCAAAACTCATAAGGGTCAGATATGGATACAACAAGGTACCAAGTGGCAACACAAGTTTTTTTTTTCAAACCATGCATGAGGGCTGCAACATAAGAATCTGGATATTACAAAATTGCAGACATGTCGAAACAATAGAATGTGCCATCAATTGCTTCAAAGTTCATTAGGTAGCAGCATGTATTAACAACTTAGTCACTCTAGTATCCAAGCTAACACAAGACCCTTGGGTAAGCAGACTTCCACAAGAAGGCTACATCCATAAGAAACAAATTGTACAGGACTCCTTATACATAAAAACACAGTCATATAAGGAAAATGAAACAAGACAAACTCATTAGGATAGAGTTGCTTACTTGCACGAATCCGTACTGGAATATCTTGTAGCTCTCGCCTGATGCATAGGTACTCTCCAAGGAGAGACATGATTGCCAAACCAACAATATTAACAACCCACCATGTAACTGAAGCTGGCCATCCACCATAAATGATGCAAATAAATAGATGAATGATGTAGAGGGTGGCTGCAAAGTCCAGGCACTTCTTGGCTCTCTCAATCACATAAAGCATGAATCCAGCACTGCCCAAGGAAAGGATCGTTGCAAAGTTAACACTGGGCCGTTTGTTGCAGAAATCATTTAAGGGAATATTAGACAACTGAAAAATGCTAAAGCAACATCAATGAAGTCTTTTCTCTTCGTAGCAAAAAAGGAGAAATTCTTTGTGAAAGGCTTAATGGCAGGCTTATCATAGGTTGCATGGTTTTGGTTCCTCGAGTTATTCATGACAAGTACAGTGTGGAACTAGAAGTCTAATCCTTAATGCTAGCACTAACCACAACAAGGTATGGTCGCTTGAGAATTTTTACCCTACCTGCAAGGATAGATACAGGAAAACAAAACACGCAATAATGTGAACTGCAGAAAAATATCATTTCGAAAAGGCTTGAAGCAGCAAAACCCGATTCATTCTTTTTGTCCTTCTGCATAAGTTCAGATACTTCAGTAAGCGCTTTCCTAGCAGATTGTAGCATGTGGATGTAATTTTTTCCTTCTCTGATAAATGATAGGGAGTTGATTAACTCTCCTATCTGGCTGCAATTAGAATACCTGGCTCCAGAGTATGCACTAGAGATTAGACTCTTCTTGGTTGATTTGGAGAATGAAGACAGAAAGTGATTGCGAAATCTTACAGGATTATAAGTGGAATTCCTTCCACTAAATAATTACTGGTCTGTCTACTGGTGAGAACACTACGAAGGTCTTCCTTCCAGTCATAATTGGGCGCCTAGATCCTACGCGATCAATGACACTCTCCATAAACCTTCTGTATCATACAAAAGTAGTAAGCCGATATCACCTCTCTTCTATGCTACATAGCAGAATTAGCTCTATAATTCGAATACATCACAGCTATAGCAAGTACAGGCATACAACCAGACTCCTCTCCAGCCTAGACATACCAGGAAAGCTGGAGTCGCCTAACTAGTGGGGTTCACGAAACGGCTACTACATTTCGCACATTTAGCAGCTTAGAATAAGAATACCTGCCTCAAACGAACAGATCTGGAAACATAGACGCAGTTGAACTGGCAATTTCAACTCGACGCATTTGGAACTAGAAGCAATTAACACCTACATCCATTGCTCTTGTTAGCACTAACAATTAGCACCACAACAAGCGAAGGGGTCCAGTCGGCCTATTCCGTGCCTTGACTCCTAGAGAAGAAACCCCGCGCTGCTAAAACTCGCACAAGTAGGTCGTAGCTTGGACGAACCAAGCGTTGGTTTGCCGGCGCGGAAGGAGGGACGGGAATGTCGTTACCGTACCCTGCGATGGCGGCGAGGATGAAGGAGGCGATGGCGCACCAGCCGGTGGTTGTGCGCGGCGTGAGGATGGCGAAGTCGAAGAGGTAGAGGAGCGTGAGGCGCGGGACGCGGGTGCCGACGAGGAGCGCCATGAAGGTGCCGAGGCCGAGGTAGTAGAGGCACTGCAGGCAGACGATCTGCGCCACGATCAGCCACGGATCCCACACCATCGCCCCATAGAACATCTTCGCCTCCAACCCCCGCCCTCCGCCCTCCGACCTCCGGCCCCGCCGCCGCCGCAGACGAGATCTGGGGTCGCCGGAGAGGCGGTGGTTGGGTTTGGGGGATTCGGCGGGATCTCTTTCTCGCGGCTGGATGTTAGGTCGCTTCTGTCTACTGCTGGAACAGGCGGAATATGCTGTGTTTTCTTTGGCTGGAAATTTTGGGGACCCGTTCTCTCTCTGGAGCGTGGGTCCAGGGCTCCGACAAGATTGAGCTGCTAAACAGGATTAATTAGTTCAGTTAATGCTGCAGAGTAATAAAAAAGGTTAGTGCAGCGGCGTGTGTCGGTGTCTGTGTGTGTGTGGATGAGTACCAATCGATTTTCCTTTTAGATGTCAATAATTGTTAGTTCGAACAACTTCGTCTCAAATGTTTAACTTTTCTCATTACATAGGAAATGATCAACATGTTTAATAATTCGGAACATTGAAATTGGTTTTTTACGAATACCCTTGAATTGATTTAGGATCGCCGAACAGCGTTGATGTTTTTTCTCTCCCTTCGCCAGGGCATATAATTGCAATTGCACGCTACTCCTCTATTTCATAATAATTGAAATTTTAGTATTTTTTTTCTAAGTTGAACTTCTTCAAGTTTGACCATATATAACAAAAAAAAAGTTGTCAATATTTATAACATCAAGTCTATTTGGTATGAAAAATATATTGTATGATGAATCTAATAAAAAATTGATGCTCAAAATATATTGTATGAGAATCTAACAAAATTTATGTTCCAAATGTTCATATATTTTTCTATAAACCTGGTTAAACTTAAATTAGTTTAACTTATGGATCATATGAACATTTTGAAACATTGGAGAGACACGTCTCACATAGAGCCGTATTTGAGATTATAGGAATGAATACGAGATTAAAAAATTAGCTCAACCGTTGTAAGTCCTTACACAGTAGGGTGATTGAAGATTCTGCAAAACAAAAGGTGGATTACATGTCCCTTAAAGATGAAAAACAAGAGAAAATGAAAGAAAAAATATCGATATCCATGCACTCTCAGTTCCATAGTACCAACGACTATGAGTGATGACCTACCAACAACGTTAGCGATTCTAGCAGATGATAAAGAACATAAACTTACTACAAGCGGATGTGGCTATTTCCCTAGGACCCATATAATATCTCTATGAGTTACTTCTATGCCGAGAGTCAAACAAGCAAAATGTTAAACGTTAACTAATCTACTACCACTAGATCATTATAATAATTTGCACAGGTCTCCATTATGTGATCGTACAAAAGAGAATCACATTGGATCAAGCCGGGATAGCAAAAATCAGACTGTTATGACTCAAGCATAAAAGTCTTGATTGATTCACTATATATGATAGTTCAAGTAGAACCAGAACATCGGGGGGAAAAGATGTTCACTACTAGGAAAAGGCTTATTGCCGGCGCACCAAAACGGGCTATTGCCGACGCAGTATAGCCCGCCGGTGGAAACAGATCGGTGATAATGGCTTATTGCCGACGCACCAGTTGGTGCGCCGGCGGTAACTCGCGTTATTGCCGGCACACCTGTCTAGTGCGCCGGCGGTAAGTTATACAAGAAAACAAAAAAAATCAAATCTAGATATAGATCTAGATCTAGATCTAGCTCGGGTTCATCTATCTCGGGTTCGTCCTCGAAAACAGTGGCCATACGCCGCCTTGTTGTCGTTGCCGCGCCAGTGTAGGAGTAGGAGGAGGAGGAGGAGGAGGAGGAGGAGGAGGAGAATGAGGGCCGGAGGTGGTGGTTTAGGAGGAGGAGGAGGAGGAGGAGGAGGAGATGGCTGGAGGTGGAGGAGGAGGAGGAGGAGGAGGAGGAGGAGGAGGAGGAGGAGGAGGAGGAGGAGAAGGAGAAGGAGAAGGCCGAAGGTGGAGGAGGTTACCGGAGGAGGAGGAGGAGGAGGAGGTCACCGGAGTAGGAGGACGAGAAGGTCACCGGAGTAGGAGGACGACGAGGAGGGCGTCGGTGAGGAGAAGAGGAGGAGGGAAAGAGGAAAAGGGGAAAAGTAAGGAAGGATAAGAGGGAGGAGGGTCGGCTTGACTATATAGTCTAGGTTACCGCCGGCGCACCAAGTAGGGTGGTGCGCCGGGGGCATTTTTTCTTTTTTTTCACCCAAATCTTAAATCTCAAAAAAGTCATGTTTCTGTTTTCTAATTGACGAATCCATTTTTTGTCCAAACGACCGTAGGTGGTTGAATTCGGATAGAAAATTTCGCGTAGATAGATTTTGATATAAAAAAAGTTTTTCATCGGAGGTCGTATGCAACCAGAAATCCCGTTTTACCGAAAAATGGCGCCATTTTGCATAATATATCGAAATTCATTTTTTCAAATTTTCATGAAAGCTAGATTACATAATACATTGGCAGTTCAAAGGATTTAATTTTTCGAATTTTCTATCATTTTATTTTATTTTTTTCAATTGAAATGGCAGTCCACGGGGGGGGTGGGTGGGGAGGGAAAATCATGGCAGCTCTTACTGCCGGCGCACCATCATGCTGCAGCGCCGGTGGTAGGCAACTTACCACCGGCGCACCAACATGGTGGTGCGCCGACGGTAAGGGGCTCGATTTTTTATCTGGTCTGGTCGTCTTCGAACTTTATCGCCGGCGCATATTTTTTGCTTGTGCACCGGCAGTAAGACACCATCGCAAGCGCGGCGGCATATAGGTGCGCCGACACTATTTGCCACCGGCGCATGAATTTGCTGGTGCATCGGTAGTGCTATTTTCATCTATAGGTCTTTTCCTAGTAGTGGTTGGTGCTTCTGCAGAAGTATAGTTGAGAGGTGAGAAGAACAGGAAAAATACAACCAATGGTGAAAGGGAGGACAACGGAAAGACGAGAAAATAAGAGATGAAAGATTGTTGGAGATAGTTGATGACACGGGAGCGGTGTTTTGGAACATGGGTCCATATACTCTCAATATTTCGAAATGCATCTTACATACATTTTTAAAAATTTAAAAATTGAAACTAAAAGTTCGCACGTACATCTTCACGTGCTACGTGCTCACAAAGTTGTTTCATAAAAAGTCGACTTATCATGTGACGTGTGTAAAAAGACAAAATTCAGTGCTAAAAATAATGCTTTTCACTAGATAAACTTTCTCTTTTTTATATAGACCACACAAAATATTAGTTTTTCGTGAAACTTGACGAACGCACGTATATTATGAAGATGTACATGTAGAATTTTTTTCCAAATTTTTCAACATTTCAAAATATGATTTTTTAGTAGAGGGAGCATACGCACCCGGGAGGCGAATTGAATTTCTGTTATGTTACATAATTTTAGTGTAACAAATGAAGTGTTGTAACATCTCCCCATCCTGCACCGTGGTGGAAACCACTTATGATAGGTTATAACTTGATGGTAATCGGTCATGACATATAATATGGATTTCACATGATTCGGAAATTGAACGCCTTGTCGAGGTTACCGATCACGCTAGTAAACAAGTGCCAGAAAAAAAAAATGCCTTGCTATCAGTTTCTTTTGGAGAATTAAAGCACGAGATGTCGCCTAGAGGGGGGGTGAATATGCGTTTTAAAAACTTTTACGAAATTGGCTTGTAAGAATGCGAATTAAACTAACGTTTATTTTACAACCACAAATCCTAAATATGTTAGGCTTGACTAAGTGCAATAATAACAACTAGAGCTAAGCAAGATAGGCACAAGATATATATAGCACAAGTGATAGCAAGATATATGTACTTCAAGCACGATGGCTATCACACGGAAAGTAAGCTCGAGTATAAAAATAACCGAGGCACGCGGAGACGAGGATGTATTCTTGTGTTCCCTTCCTTTACAAGAAGGTACGTCACGTTTGGAGGGGTGGAGGTCCCATGGAAGATTCCCCAACGCCACGAAGGCTCACTGTAAGGGTTCATTGCCCCTATGTGTGGTTTTGGTAATTAATGACAACCCCTATGTACTAATATTTTCATTGAGTTTATATGAAGGAATATTCCATAGGTGCTACTTGTACTCCATGTGTTGGATTCAAGTATGGATGCCATAAAGATAAAGGTATACCTTGTGTATTGGCATCAAGACCATCGATACAAGGTCGAGTTGGGCAAGTTCAAGATGAGCATCTTGAGTGAATCACATGCTTGAAGCTTTCCGTCCATTTGGTGATAATGGACATTTGAAGATGTGCATCAATGGAGCTTTCCCATCATAGTGTATGGGGGAGCATTTGTGAGTCTTCACGAAGCAACATTGGTCAAGTGAGGCATTCCGGCTTGAGTGAAGCTTGAAGAGTTATCATCAAGATCAAGCGGTATGCACAATGCATAGGTATGGCCTTGCTAGGTTTTCCTTTTACCGGTCTCAAGGTGGATATTGGGAGACCGGATTATAGAATAGATAGCCGCACTATTAAGAGGGGCTTTCGGTTGAGTAACTTGATCACATCGTTTTAGGGAGCTCAATCCTTTGCATACTTTGCATATCCTTATTGCTTCTTGGTGTTTCTCTATGTGAGGTTCTTGAGCTTGTTGCTAGCTTTACAACAAGCCCAAGTTCATCGAAAACGGAGTTCGCATGCATCTTCTATGGCGTTTTCGAGGTTGGGTAATTTTACCGGTTATTCATGATATAAGGTTCTACCTTTTATATTCATGATTAAATTCCCTTCTACAGATTCTTGAGTTTGCACTTTTTATAGGATAGCATTTGTCGTTATCTTCCAAACGAAATTGGTTTCATGTCAATCGGAGTTCGGGAGCAATAGTTATTAAAGAAAAAGGAAAAGGAGAAAATATAAAAAGGAAAAAGAAAAGAAAAAGAGGAGAGGCAGCCGGCCGGCCGCCCGGCCTGCCAAGCCTTGCGCCGGCCCACCCGGCCAGGTCCGGGCGCCAACCGGACCGGGTGCCATCCGGCCCAGGCGCCGGCTTGGCCCGGCTACCTCCCCGGCCCGACCGGGATCTCCTCCGGGCCGCCTCCCCGCTGGAAGGCCTGATACGTCCAAAACGTATCTACTTTCCCGAACACTTTTGCTATTGTTTTGCCTCTAATTTGTGTGTTTTGGATGCAACTAACACGGACTAACGCTGTTTTCAGCAGAACTCTGGTGTCTCGTTTTTGTGCAGAAATCCAACTTTCGGGAAAACCCTCGGAATTTATGCGAAGGCCCTATTTTCCCAGAAACTAACGGAGCCGTAAGGGCAATTGAAGTGGAGGCCCGAGGGGCCCACACCATAGGGCGGCGCGGCCCAGGGGGGGCCCGCGCGGCCCTGTGGTGTGGCCCCCTCGGCCGGCCTCCGACGCCCTCCTTCGGACTATTTATCGGCCTCGACCTAAAAACGCACGGGAAGAAGTCGAAGTCGCCAGAAACCCTCCAGAACGCCGCCACATCGCGAAACTCCGTCGCGGGAGCCGAAGTCTCGTTACGGCACTCCGCCGGGACGGGGAATTGGAGGAGATCACCGCCGCCATCACCGCCAACGCCTCTACATCAACCAGCCATGTTTCCCCCATCCATGTGTGAGTAATTCCCCCGCGGTAGGCCGAAGGGGATGGTCGGGATTGGATGAGAGTGGTCATGTAATAGCATAAGATTGTTAGGGCATAGTGCCTAGTGTCCGTAGTTGGTACTTTGATGATATTGTTGCAACTTGTTATGCTTAATGCTTGTCACTAGGGCCCGAGTGCCATGATCTCAGATCTGAACATGTTATTGTTTCATCATGATATTCATTGTTTATGGTCTTACCTATAAGTTGTATACACATGTCGTCGTCCGAACCAATGGCCCCGAAGTGACAAGAATTGGGACAACCGGAGGGAATGGTAGCGATGTGAGGATCACATGTGTTCACGGAGTGTTAATGCTTTGCTCCGGTACTCTATTAAAAGGAGTACCTTAATATCCGATAGTTTCCCTTGAGGCCATGCCACCGGCTGGTAGGACAAAAGATGTTGTGCAAGTTTCTCATTGCGAGCGCGCACGACTATATATGGAACACATGCCTATTGATTGCTTTGTACTTGGACACCGTTTTATTATTATCTGCAAATGCCCTGCTATGATTGTTACATGAGTTTCTCTCATCCATGCAACGCCCGTCATCCGTCCCCGTGCCTACGGTATTTTAATCCTGCTGTTTACTAAAATCACTACTCTTTGTCTCTGTTACTCTGTTGCTTTGTTATTTCACTATCTACTGCTATAAAACTGTTACTATTGATAAACCCTTGCGAGCAAGTCTGTTTCCAGTGCAAGCTGAATTGACAACTCCGTTGTTAAGGCTTCCAAGTGTTCTTTGTCTCCCCTTGTGTCGAATCAATAAATTGGGTTTTACTTCCCTCGAAGACTGTTGCGATCCCCTATACTTGTGGGTCATCAAGACTATTTTCTGGCGCCGTTGCCGGGGAGCATAGCTTTATTTGGAAGTTCACTTGGATTAATATTGTTCGCTGCAAATTCTCCATCATGGGTAAACCTCGCGATACTAAGATCGCCATATTACCATCCACTACAAGAAAAAGTACAATTCTGAATACCTCTGCTGCTCTTGATTCACCATCTGTGATTGATAAACTTGTTTCACCGCCACATGCTTCGCATGCGGGTACATCTGCTGAATCTGAACACTCTCATAATATTGATAATGTTTACTGCCGTGCTTGATGATAGTGGTTCATTGGGATCTTTTCTAGATGCTACAATTGCTAGGTCTAGACAAATTGAAAATACTGAAACTCCTAATGCTACTACACCCTGTTAGTTCACCTGAACTTGGTTATTTTAGTGATGATCCTGAGGAAGATTATGTGGAGCTTAATGATGATTTTATTGAAAAATGCAATGCTACTACTGATGCAAGAAAAATTAAAAAGTTGCTTGCAGAACATGCTTGTTAGATATAAACTGTCTCTGATCCTAAGTTTGCCACATCTCCTATAAACATTAGGGATAAAGATTATGATTTTTCTCTTGATCTATCTCATATAGCTATTGTTGAGAAAACACCCTTTTGTGGTACTGAAAAAGAAAGTGCTTTGTTGAACACATGGTGAGCTATCTACTCTTAGTAGCTTGTTTTCGATGATGTTAAGATGCGTACTTACTTTGTTGCTAAAATATTTCCATTCTCATTAAAGGATGACGCTAAAACTTGGTATAATAATTTGCCACCTAATTCTATTAAAAGTCCGAAAGAATTGCTTGATGTTTTCTTCCGCAAATACTTTCCTGCTAGTGCTCAACATATTGCTTTGCGAGAGAATTTATAATTTTAATCGGGGAGATGAAGAGAAATTGCACGAGGCTTGGTCGAGATTCTGCTCTCTTATTAGAGCTCGACACGAGCATGATTTGGAAAAGCATGATTTACTTGATATATTTTATAGTGGACTAACCATTGAGTCTAGGGCATACCTGGATAGTTGTGCTGGTTGTGTTTTCGGGAAAAGAACTCCAGGGCAATATTTGAAGAATTATTGGCTAAAATAAGCCGGAATCATGATGATTGGACTACGCCTGAACCGACTCCAACTCTAATATTGAAGAAGCGGGGTTTAATTAAATTGAATGATGAAGATATGAGGGAAGCCAAGAAGTCTCTCAAGGAGAAAGGTATTAAATCTGAAGATGTGAAGAATCTACCTCCTATTGAAGATATATGTGAGATAATTCCCCCTTCATCCATGATTGAGGTAAACTCCCTTCAACGCTTTACTAGGGAAGATATTCCGTATTTGAAACTTCCTGCACAATGCTTAGATGAGTTTGATAATTATATTGTTAAGCAAGAAAATTTTAATATGAGAGTAGAGAATCATTTAATGGAAAATTCTCAAGCTATTAGTGAATTGCATGATATTGTGGAGAGAACCTCCAATGATGTTAAGATGCTTGTTAAACATTTTCAAATGATTCAAACTCAAATTGATCAACTCATTAAAGTGCAAAATGACTTGTTAGGGAATAATTCTAAAGAGAAACATGCTTATGAAGTAACAACTAGAGGTGGTGTCTTGATACGTCTCCGACGTATCGATAATTTCTTATGTTCCATGCCACATTATTGATGTTATCTACATGTTATATGCACACTTTATGTCATATTCGTGCATTTTCTGGAACTAACCTATTAACAAGATGCCGAAGTGCCGATTCTTTGTTTTCTGCTGTTTTTGGTTTCAGAAATCCTAGTAAGGAAATATTCTCGGAATTGGACGAAATCAAAGCCCAGGGGCCTATTTTCTCACGAAGCTTCCAGAAGTCCGAAGGAGAGACGAAGAGGGGCCACGGAGGGGCCACACCCTAGGGCGGCGCCCCCCCCCCCCCCTTGGCCGCGCGGCCCTGTGGTGTGGGGCCCCCGTGCCGCCTCTTGACCTGCCCTTCCGCCTATAAAAAGTCTCCGTGACGAAACCCCCAGTACCGAGAGCCACGATACGGAAAACCTTCCAGAGACGCCGCCGCCGCCGATCCCATCTCGGGGGATCCAGGAGATCGCCTCCGGCACCCTGCCGGAGAGGGGAATCATCTCCCCGAGGACTCTACGCCGCCATGGTCGCCTCCGGTGTGATGTGTGAGTAGTCTACCCCTGGACTATGGGTCCATAGCAGTAGCTAGATGGTTGTCTTCTCCCCATTGTGCTATCATTGTCGGATCTTGTGAGCTGCCTAACATGATCAAGATCATCTATCTGTAATTCTATATGTTGCGTTTGTTGGGATCCGATGAATAGAGAATACTTGTTATGTTGATTATCAAAGTTATGCTATGTGTTGTTTATGATCTTGCATGCTCTCCGTTACTAGTAGATGCTCTGGCCAAGTAGATGCTTGTAACTCCAAGAGGGAGTACTTATGCTCGATAGTGGGTTCATGCCTGCATTGACACAGGACGATGTGAGAAAGTTCTAAGGTTGTGTTGTCTTGTTGCCACTAGGGATAAAACATTAGTGCTATGTTCAAGGATGTAGTCACTAGTTACATTACGCACCATACTTAATGCAATTGTCTCTGTTGTTTGCAACTTAATACTGGAGGGGGTTCGGATGATAACTTTGAAGGTGGACCTTTTAGGCATAGATGCGGATTGGATGACGGTCTATGTACTTTGTCGTAATTCCCAATTAAATCTCACTATACTCATCATTATATGTATGTGCATGGTCATGCTCTCTTTATTTGTCAATTGCCCAAGCTGTAATTTGTTCACCCAACATGCTTTGTTCGTCTTATGGGAGAGACACCTCTAGTGAACTGTGGACCCCGGTCCAATTCTCTTTCTTGAAATACAATCTCTTCGCCAATACTTGTTCTCTTGTTTTCTGCAAACAATCATCTTCCACACAATACGGTTAACTCTTTGTTACAGCAAGCCGGTGAGATTGACAACCTCACTGTTTCGTTGGGGCAAAGTACTTTGGTTGTGTTGTGCAGGTTCCACGTTGGCGCCGGAATCACTGGTGTTGCGCCGCACTACATCTCGCCGCCATCAACCTTCAACGTGCTTCTTGACTCCTACTGGTCCGATTAAACATTGGTTTCTTACTGAGGGAAACTTGCCGCTGTGCGCATCACACCTTCCTCTTGGGGTTCCCAACGGACGTGCCAACCACACGCATCAAGCAAATTTCTGGCGCCGTTGCCGGGGAGATCAAGACACGCTGCAAGGGGAGTCTCCACTTCTCAATCTCTTTACTTTGTTTTTGTCTTGCTTAGTTTTATTTACTACTTTGTTTGCTGCACTAAATCAAAATACAAAAAAATTAGTTGCTAGTTTTACTTTATTTGCTATCTTGTTTGCTATATCGAAAACACAAAAAAATTAGTTTACTTGCATTTACTTTATCTAGTTTGCTTTATTTACTACTACTAAAATGAGTAATCCTGAAGTTGAAGTTCGCACGTTTAAGCAACGAGGGGAGAATGTTTGAGAGATGCTTGGTATAGAATTAGCGATGCTCATAATAGATGCACTAAGAAGCACTCCACCATTATTTTACTCAGAATTTTTATGTTGGTATCTCTAGCTGGAATAGATATGTTCTTGATAGTCTCGCAAAAGGTGACTTCCTAAGTACTCCTGCATTAGAAGCTAGTTGCATTATTGAGAGCTTATTTGGAATACCCCCTGTTGATAAAGTTAAAACTGAAATCTCTCTTGAAGATGTTATGAAAAAATTGGAAACCATAGAGAAAAATTTTCCAAGTATTGAAGCTAAATTGAAAATATTACTTGATAAAACTGATGAACTTGATAAATCCTTAGGAGGAATTGATGAAAGAATTAGTGTCCTAGGAACTAATGCTGTCCATGATGATCAAATCAATAGGATTGACGAACTTGAAAAAGCTATGGGAACCTTGGGTTCAACATTTTCTTCTCTTAAATATAAGGAGAAAGCTTATGTGGGTAAGGAGCAAAAGTTTATGTATGTCTCTAAAGTGCCTAGACCAAAGAAGTATTATTATAGGCCTAAAATTGACAAAGCCCTTAGTACCACTATGGATGGGGGAGCTCATGATAACAATGCACCATCTCTTGATAATACTTGATACACACTTTCTGTGCCTAGCTGAAAGGCGTTAAAGAAAAGCGCTTATGGGAGACAACCCATGTTTTTACCTACAGTACTTTGTTTTTATTTTGTGTCTTGGAAGTTGTTTACTACTGTAGCAACCTCTCCTTATCTTAGTTTTGTGTTTTGTTGTGCCAAGTTAAGCCGTTGATAGAAAAGTAAGTACTAGATTTGGATAACTGCACAGTTCCAGATTTCTTTGCTGTCACGAATCTGAGTCCACCTCCCTGTAGGTAGCTCAGAAAATTAAGCCAATTTACGTGCATGATCCTCAGATATGTACGCAACTTTCATTCAATTTGAGCATTTTCATTTGAGCAAGTCTGGTGCCATTTTAAAATTCGTCAATACGAACTGTTCTGTTTTGACAGATTCTGCCTTTTATTTCGCATTGCCTCTTTCGCTATGTTGGATGAATTTCTTTGATCCATTAATGTCCAGTAGCATTATGCAATATCCAGAAGTGTTAAGAATGATTGTGTCACCTCTGAATATGTCAATTTATATTGTGCACTAACCCTCTAATGAGTTGTTTCGAGTTTGGTGTGGAGGAAATTTTCAAGGATCAAGAGAGGAGTATGATGCAACATGATCAAGGAGAGTGAAAGCTCTAAGCTTGGGGATGCACCCGGTGGTTCACCCCTGCATATTCTAAGAAGACTCAAGCGTCTAAGCTTGGGGATGCCCAAGGCATCCCCTTCTTCATCGACAACATTATCGTGTTCCTCCCCCTGAAACTATATTTTTATTCCATCACATCTTATGTGCTTTTTCTTGGAGCGTCGGTTTGTTTTTGTTTTTTGTTTTGTTTGAATAAAATGGATCCTAGCATTCACTTTATGGGAGAGAGACACGCTCCGCTGTAGCATATGGACAAGTATGTCCTTGGTTTCTACTCATAGTATTCATGGCGAAGTTTCTCCTTCGTTAAATTGTTATATGGTTGGAATTAGAAAATGATACATGTAGTAATTGCTATAAATGTCTTGGGTAATGTGATACTTGGCAATTGTTGTGCTCATGTTTAAGCTCTTGCATCATATGCTTTGCACCCATTAATGAAGAAATACATAGAGCATGCTAAAATTTGGTTTGCATATTTGGTCTCTCTAAGGTCTAGATAATTTCTAGTATTGAGTTTGAACAACAAGGAAGACGGTGTAGAGTCTTATAATGTTTTCAATATGTCTTTTATGTGAGTTTTGCTGCACCGGTTCATCCTTGTGTTTGTTTCAAATAAGCCTTGCTAGCCTAAACCTTGTATCGAGAGGGAATACTTCTCATGCATCCAAAATACTTGAGCCAACCACTATGCCATTTGTGTCCACCATACCTACCTACTACATGGTATTTTCCGCCATTCCAAAGTAAATTGCTTGAGTGCTACCTTTAAAATTCCATCATTCACCTTTGCAATATATAGCTCATGGGACAAATAGCTTAAAAACTATTGTGGTATTGAATATGTAATTATGCACTTTATCTCTTATTAAGTTGCTTGTTGTGCGATAACCATGTTCACTGGGACGCCATCAACTTTTCATTGTTGAATTTCATGTGAGTTGCTATGCATGTCCGTCTTGTCTGAAGTAAGAGAGATCTACCACCATATGGTTAAGCATGCATATGTTAGAGAAGAACATTGGGCCGCTAACTAAAGCCATGCTCCATGGTGGAAGTTTCAGTTTTGGACAACAATCCTCAAATCTCAAATGAGAAAATTATTAATTGTTGGTATATGCTTATGCATAAAAGAGGAGTCCATTATCTGTTGTCTATGTTGTCCCGGTATGGATGTCTAAGTTGAAGAATAATCAATAGCGAGAAATCCAATGCGAGCTTTCTCCTTAGACCTTTGTACAGGCGGCATAGAGGTACCCCTTTGTGACACTTGGTAAAAACAATGCATTGTGATGATCCGGTAGTCCAAGCTAATTAGGACAAGGTGCGGGCACTATTAGTACACTATGCATGAGGCTTGCAACTTATAAGATATAATTTACATGATGCATATGCTTTATTACTACCGTTGACAAAATTGTTTCATGTTTTCAAAATCAAAGCTCTAGCACAAATATAGCAATCGATGCTTTTCCTCTATGGAGGACTATTCTTTTACTTTCAATGTTGAGTCAGTTCACCTATCTCTCTCCACCTCAAGAAGCAAACACTTGTGTGAACTGTGCATTGATTCCTACATACTTGCTTATTGCACTTATTATATTACTCTATGTTGACAATATCCATGAGGTATACATGTTACAAGTTGAAAGCAACCGCTGAAACTTAATCTTCTTTTGTGTTGCTTCAATATCTCTACTTTGAATTATTGCTTTATGAGTTAACTCTTATGCAAGACTTATTGATGCTTGTCTTGAAGTGCTATTCATGAAAAGTCTTTGCTATATGATTCACTTGTTTACTCATGTCATATACATTGTTTCGATCGCTGCATTCACTACATATGCTTTACAAATAGTATGATCAAGATTATGATGGCATGTCACTCCAGAAATTATCTGTGTTAACGTTTTACCTGCTCGGGACGAGCAGAACTAAGCTTGGGGATGCTGATACGTCTCCGACGTATCGATAATTTCTTATGTTCCATGCCACATTATTGATGTTATCTACATGTTTTATGCACACTTTATGTCATATTCGTGCATTTTCTGGAACTAACCTATTAACAAGATGCCGAAGTGCCGATTCTTTGTTTTCTGCTGTTTTTGGTTTCAGAAATCCTAGTAAGGAAATATTCTCGGAATTGGACGAAATCAAAGCCCAGGGGCCTATTTTCTCACGAAGCTTCCAGAAGTCCGAAGGAGAGACGAAGAGGGGCCACGGAGGGGCCACACCCTAGGGCGGCGCCCCCCCCCCCTTGGCCGCGCGGCCCTGTGGTGTGGGGCCCCCGTGCCGCCTCTTGACCTGCCCTTCCGCCTATAAAAAGTCTCCGTGACGAAACCCCCGATGCGAGAGCCACGATACGGAAAACCTTCCGCAGACGCCGCCGCCGCCGATCCCATCTCGGGGATCCAGGAGATCGCCTCCGGCACCCTGCCGGAGAGGGGAATCATCTCCCCGAGGACTCTACGCCGCCATGGTCGCCTCCGGTGTGATGTGTGAGTAGTCTACCCCTGGACTATGGGTCCATAGCAGTAGCTAGATGGTTGTCTTCTCCCCATTGTGCTATCATTGTCGGATCTTGTGAGCTGCCTAACATGATCAAGATCATCTATCTGTAATTCTATATGTTGCGTTTGTTGGGATCCGATGAATAGAGAATACTTGTTATGTTGATTATCAAAGTTATGCTATGTGTTGTTTATGATCTTGCATGCTCTCCGTTACTAGTAGATGCTCTGGCCAAGTAGATGCTTGTAACTCCAAGAGGGAGTACTTATGCTCGATAGTGGGTTCATGCCTGCATTGACACAGGACGATGGACGAGAAAGTTCTAAGGTTGTGTTGTCTTGTTGCCACTAGGGATAAAACATTAGTGCTATGTTCAAGGATGTAGTCACTAGTTACATTACGCACCATACTTAATGCAATTGTCTGTTGTTTGCAACTTAATACTGGAGGGGGTTCGGATGATAACCTGAAGGTGGACTTTTTAGGCATAGATGCAGTTGGATGACGGTCTATGTACTTTGTCGTAATGCCCAATTAAATCTCACTATACTCATCATGATATGTATGTGCATGGTCATGCTCTCTTTATTTGTCAATTGCCCAACTGTAATTTGTTCACCCAACATGCTGTTCGTCTTATGGGAGAGACACCTCTAGTGAACTGTGGACCCCGGTCCAATTCTCTTTCTTGAAATACAATCTACTGCAATACTTGTTCTCTGTTTTTCTGCAAACAATCATCTTCCACACAATACGGTTAACTCTTTGTTACAGCAAGCCGGTGAGATTGACAACCTCACTGTTTCGTTGGGGCAAAGTACTTTGGTTGTGTTGTGCAGGTTCCACGTTGGCGCCGGAATCACTGGTGTTGCGCCGCACTACATCTCGCCGCCATCAACCTTCAACGTGCTTCTTGACTCCTACTGGTCCGATTAAACCTTGGTTTCTTACTGAGGGAAACTTGCCGCTGTGCGCATCACACCTTCCTCTTGGGGTTCCCAACGGACGTGCCAACCACACGCATCATGTCTCTACCCAGGATCCTCTATATCCTGAAGGGCATCCCAAAAGAGTTGAACAAGATTCTCAACGCATTGAACCTAGTGCTCATTCTAGGAAGAAAAAGAAGAAGAAACATAAAAATGTTGTAGAATCCTCTGAACCTGTTAATGATCCTAATAGTATTTCTATTTCTGATGCTGAAACTGAAAGTGGTAATGAACATGATAATGATAATGATAATGATAAGAATGATACTCCTGATAAAGAAGAGGTTGAAGAAGAACCTGAAAAGCATGCTAAAAATAAAAAGTACACTAAAGAAGATTTTATTGCTGAGAAACATGGTAATGAAAGAGAACCTTGGGTGCAAAAGCAAATGCCTTTTCCTGCTAAGAAATTAAAATCAAAGGAAGAAGAACACTATAATAAATTTTGCGATTGGATGAAACCTTTATTCTTGCAAATCCCTTTGACTGATGCTATTAAATTGCCACCTTATTCAAAGTATATGAAAGATATTGTTACTAACAAAAGGAAAATCCCCAATGAGGAAATTTCCACTATGCTTGCTAATTACTCTTTCAATGGCAAAGTTCCGAAGAAGTTGGGCGACCCAGGTATACCTACTATTCCTTGTTCTATTAAGAATAATTATGTTAAAACTGCTCTATGTGATTTGGGAGCTGGTGTTAGTGTTATGCCTTTTTCTCTTTATAAGAGACTTTACTTAGATAAGCTGATACCTACTGATATATCTTTGCAAATGGCTGATAAATCTACTCCTATTCCTGTTGGTATATGTGAGAATGTTCCTGTTCAAGTTACTACTAACTGCTTAATATTAACTGATTTTGTTGTGTTGGAAATGCCTGAAGATGATAATATGTCTATTATTCTTGGGAGACCTTTTCTTAACACCGCAGGGGCTGTTATTGATTGCAATAAAGGAAAGGTTACTTTCAATGTTGATGATAGGGAGCATACCGTTTATTTTCCTAAGAAGATTGAGAAAGCGTGTGGAGTTAATACTATTTCTAATGTGAGAACTATCAAAGTGGGAACTATTGATTGTCCTATATATGAGCCTAAGGAAGAATATCAAATTCTCGTGATTGGATCCATATCAATACAATTCAAGGTAACATGATTGATTTGAGATTTATTTCTTCTTATGCTATGTAAAATTTATTTGGTGACAAGACTTGATCAACCTTGTTAACGGATACTTTTTATATGCATAGAGGAGGTAAACAACATATCTTTCTTCCTCCACTTGCTCTAGTTGCTGTAGCACTTTTAATTTGCAAAGTTCTTTAGTTATTTGAAGATTTCAAAAATTTTCTGGCCAGTAATAATAAACTAAATACCCAGAAATGTGCGTTTTTCAAAGTTTTCAAAAATTCACAAAAATTATACCGTTGGTCCTATTTTTCGACGAGGCACACAGGAGCACCGAGAGGATGACCTGTGGGGCACCGAGAGGGGCGGACCACGGGCCGGCGCGGCCAAGGAGGTGGCCGCGCCACCATGTGGTGTGGGTCCCCCTCTGCCCCACTTTGTCATCTCTTTCGCCCAGAACAGTCTCTCTCCCGAAAAAACTCGTACCAAGTTCCTCTCTCTCGCGTTTTTGCTTCAGAACTCCAGATTTTTCGATCTCTTTGCTCAGCCCAGATTTCTGTCTGAAATTTGGCACATTTGCTCTTCGGTATGTGACTCCTCCACCCATCCAAGTAGAATTTCGTTTGGTTGAGTACATCTTGAATATTTTGCTGCTGTAGGTAACATGTTTAGTGAGCTTGCATGCTTGTTCTAAGTGGTAGAAACTATTTTTGATGCATGATTAGTACTCTAGCAAGTTCCTATGGTAGTTTCCCTCAATTATATGTCACCAAATCAAAAAAAATTATGTCATTTGTTGAAAATTTCAGAGAAGCTATGAAGAAGTTTAGCTTTGGAGAGTTGTTCAAGAAGGGGACAACCAGCACCGGGAGGCCTTCTAGGGCCGCCACCCGGATTAGGCAATCATATAATGAAGATATCCTCGCGCCTAGCTTCGCGCCTGAAGAGGACAACGGTCCTCCTAATGCTTCTACTTTTCCATGTTATGATTTTCTAAGGAATGCAGGGATACTGGAGGATTTCTTAACCCTTGTCAACAGGGCAGGGTTAACCACTTATATGGGCGATGAAAGGGAGCAATACTACTTGCTCACCAAAATCTTCGTCGAGAGTTTCCAGTTCAACAACAAACACTATGAGCCAACAGTTGCGTTCAGGATTTATGGTAATACTGTAACTATGCCATTGAAGGATTTTTGTTGTGCCTTGGATATTGCCCCTGTAGGTACAGCAAGTAGGATTGATGACAACCCCCGGGACTTGCTGGAGCTCTACCGTGGGATCACCGACGATGATTGTCGCACCATTCAGCGGGGCAAGATAAGGAACATTCAACTCCCCGCCATTAAATATTTTGCATACTACATTGCTACTAGCATTCTTGGTAGGGAGAACACTAGTAATATCTCTAGCTACCATCTTGCTTTCCTGAATATTGCACTTACTGGTCAAACCTCCTATCACCTTGGTGCTCTTATTGCTCGCCGCCTGACTACCAGGGGGCCTATTTTTGGAGGAACCATTGCACTGCGCGTTTTAACATATCTTAATCTTCCTATTGATCCTAATGATGTGCCATTGGCCCCTAGGAGACTTGATATTACTGCTATGAAGAGTCATCATTTTGTTACTACTGACTCTACTTTAGATAGTATTGTGTATAGAATGTTGTTTTCGACGGGGAGGAGAAGGAAATCCCTCTTCCCCAACCTAGTTTGTTGAGTATTGACAGGCAGTCATGGTCGTGCACTAAGGAGGAGGTGGATGAACATTTGAAGATAAGAGACTTCCACCAGCAACATGACTCCGAGGACGTCGGGACCTCCTACGACCACACCGTCACATATCCGGGTGCTTCTTCTAGCACATACCCGGAATACGACCCATCTTCATATTACGGAGACACTACTTCATGGGATCGATGGGATTGAACTCCACTTAGGCCAAAAGCCTAAGCTTGGGGGGAGGTATACCAGCATCACTCATTCTTTGCATATTATGGTTGCTGGATACTTGTACATACTTGTTTTGTTCGATTGAGTGGCTTTCTAATGAGAGGAAGATGATATTTGGGGAAATGCTGCCTGAAAACAGATTCTGGAACGTTACTGTAAAAATCGTCAAAAATAGCCAGAGCGTCATTTTGAGCTGCAAATTTTTGTGTAGGTTCCCCAGGTTGTTATCTAACTTTAATTAGTTGAACACTTTTCGATCTGAGCAACGTAAGATTTTTGTTAAAATCGATTTCTGTACTGCTGTCAGGTTTTGGCAGATTTCTGCCATTTCGCTTTCTGTGTTTCTTTTAGTTTGCTATTTCTTGATTTCGCTTTGTTTCCTTCCCAAAACACAAAAAGACCAAAAATATTTCTGTTATTTCTCTTCACCATTTGTTTGCTTTAGTTTCTTGCATTTGTTTCACTTTATTTGCTATTGCTAGTTTGCTATAAGAAAACCCAAAAAGATTTTGCTTTGTTTGTTTGTTTCCTCTTGTTCTTATTTGCAATTTGAAAACACCAAAAATATTTGCTGTTCTTCTCTGGTTTGTAAAGTTCTTTATGAGTTCAATGGTCTTCGGTGGCTGGAGCGTGGTTTTCATTTCATATTATCCAAGCTGCACAAGTGAAAAGGCAATAATGACGATCTACGACAATCTGATTGTGGTGAGAGGCTGGTATGAACTCTATTTGTTTTCATTTTTGTACATATACTCATCCATGTGAGCATGCTTAGTTGGTTCATGTGAGGTATATGTTATTTGAGAAAGTCTAGTAGTTCATGATCTCTCATGTTTAGCTCCAATTTATTAATATGAGTAGCATGTCATGTATGTTTGTTTGCATTGTTTTATTCATAAGTAAGTATGGCATTGTGGTATCCTCCTCTGAATAATTCATTTATATCGACTTGGCACATGCTCACGCATGCATATGACTGAACAAAAAGTCAATTAAGCCTCGATGATTTATATTGCTTCGGAGTTCTTGTATCACTTTTATGCCTCCGTTAATTTATTTTGCCGCAAGCATGATTATGACGATTCTTGCTCTCTTGATTTGTCGCTCCCTAGTCTATTGCTAGCCTTCACTTGTACTGAGCGGGAACGCTGCTCGTACTTCCAAACACATGAAAACCAAGTTATTCCAGTGTCCACCATAAATACCTATGCATGGCATTTCAAACCATTCCAAGTAAATTCTCATGCGCTACCTTTAAAACCTTCAAAATGCTTCTCAATTTGTGTTTATGTTTCATAGCTCATGAGGAAGTATGTGGTGTTTAGCTTTCAACCTTGTCATTTACTTTTGACGGACTCTCATATGGACTAGTGGCACATCCGCTTATCCAATAATTTTGCAAAAAGAGTGGCAATGGGATTCCCAGTCCCGAATTAATTAACTTAATTAGACACTCCTCCATGGTTTGTGATTGTTGGACGGCACCGAAGGATTCGGTTAGCCATGGCTTGTGTAAGCAAAGGTTGGGGGAGTGTCATCATCATAATAAAACCAAAATAAAAAAGGCACTCCTTCATGGTATGAGATTGTTGGCGAGCACCCGAGGATTCGGTTAGCCATGGTTTGTGAAAGAAAGGTTGGAAGGAGTGCCAAATAAATATGCAATAATTCATGGGAGCCGCTCTTGAAAGTCCGGTTAGCGAGGTAGTTAGTGTACCCATTACCATTCGTTGACAACAACAAACACCTCTCAAAATAATTTTACTCCTGTCTTTATAAAAATGAAAAGCTCTAGCGCATGTTAATCCACAGCTTCCCTCTGCGAAGGGTCAATCTTTTACTTTTATGTTGTGTCTCCATTATTTCTTTGAGCACTATCTTGAGAGCACAACTTGTCATTCTTAGTATAATATGCTTGTCTCAAAATATGATTGATTGTGGTATAACTTTGATGCATTTATCTTTTGACAATCACTACTTCTAGTCTTTCTATGAACTCCAAAGGTGCCGGGCATTTATGTTTTGCCAACCAAATACAGGCAAGCGAGATACCACTTTATCATGCTCTCTTATGAACATTACAATTTTGCTTATACACATGATTCATGATGCTTCTTATTAATTGTTGGTACCTCTCCATGATTGACATAGCTGTTAGATGATCTTATTTGCATATATCTCATTATGAACTGCTCGAGTATTAGCCATAGCATGAGAATATATACATCATATGAGCAAATGTGTTCGTGAAAGTTCTTTTATCGCTCGATTTGTTAACTGAATTGCTTGAGGACAAGCAATAAGCTAAGCTTGGGGAGTTGATACGTCCAAAACGTATCTACTTTCCCGAACACTTTGCTATTGTTTTGCCTCTAATTTGTGTGTTTTGGATGCAACTAACACGGACTAACGCTGTTTTCGTGAACTGCTCTGGTGTCTCGTTTTTGTGCAGAAATCCAACTTTCGGGAAAAACCTCGGAATTTATGCGAAGGCCCTATTTTCCCAGGAAACTAACGGAGCCGGAAGGGCAATTGAAGTGGAGGCCCGAGGGGCCCACACCATAGGGCGGCGCGGCCCGGGGGCCCGCGCGGCCTGTGGTGTGGCCCCTCGGCCGGCCTCCGGACGCCCTCCTTCGGACTATTTATCGGCCTCGACCTAAAAACGCACGGGAAGAAGTCGAAGTCGCCGAAACCCTCCGTAACGCCGCCACATCGCGAAACTCCGTCGCGGGAGCCGAAGTCTCCGTTACGGCACTCCGCAGAGACGGGGAATTGGAGGAGATCATCGCCGCCATCACCGCCAACGCCTCTACATCAACCAGCCATGTTTCTCCCATCCATGTGTGAGTAATTCCCCCGCTGTAGGCCGAAGGGGATGGTAGGGATTGGATGAGATTGGTCATGTAATAGCATAAGATTGTTAGGGCATAGTGCCTAGTGTCCGTAGTTGGTACTTTGATGATATTGTTGCAACTTGTTATGCTTAATGCTTGTCACTCGGGCCCGAGTGCCATGATCTCAGATCTGAACATGTTATTGTTTCATCATGATATTCATTGTTTATGGTCTTACCTATAAGTTGTATACACATGTCGCTATCCGGAACCAATGGCCCCGAAGTGACAAGAATTGGGACAACCGGAGGGAATGGTAGCGATGTGAGGATCACATGTGTTCACGGAGTGTTAATGCTTTGCTCCGGTACTCTATTAAAAGGAGTACCTTAATATCCGATAGTTTCCCTTGAGGCCGGCTGCCACCGGTGGTAGGACAAAAGATGTTGTGCAAGTTTCTCATTGCGACGCGCACGACTATATATGGAACACATGCCTATTGATTGCTTTGTACTTGGACACCGTTTTATTATTATCTGCCAAATGCCCTGCTATGATTGTTACATGAGTTTCTCTCATCCATGCAACGCCGTCATCCGTCCCCGTGCCTACGGTATTTTAATCCTGCTGTTTACTAAAATCACTACTGCTGTCTCTGTTACTCTGCTGCTTTGTTATTTCACTCAAGCTCTTGCTATAAACACATTACTACGATAAACCCTTGCGAGCAAGTCTGTTTCCAGTGCAAGCTGAATTGACAACTCCGTTGTTAAGGCTTCCAAGTGTTCTTTGTCTCCCCTTGTGTCGAATCAATAAATTGGGTTTTACTTCCCTCGAAGACTGTTGCGATCCCCTATACTTGTGGGTCATCAAGGCCCACGCGGCCTGGCGCGCCCCGCGCGGCCTGGGCAAAACGCTGCCCTGTGCGGCGCTCCGCCTCGCCCGTTCGGTGGGCCGGCCCGACCGGGCAGGCCACCGGCCTCCCCAGCCCAGGCTCCGGTCAGCCGGTCGCCAGGCCGGCCTGGGCACTTTTTCAGCCCGATTTTTATGCGTTTTTCACCCTGTTTTCTCCCCAACGGTTATTTCTTCCTCCCCCACTATAAATACCTTTCTCCCACCTTGAGACAACTAGTTCTTCTATTCTCTCACCTCCATTGTTCCATTTTGAATAACTTGCTCTCCCCTTTGATTCCTCCAACTATTCTTGCTCATTCTTGAGGATTTGAGAGAGGAGATCTAGATCTACACTTTCACCAAACCGTTTCTTCTCTAAGTGAGGGAATCTCTTGGGATCTAGATCTTGGAGTCTTTGGTTGACTTTCCCCCTTGTTCTTCCTCTCCAATCTCATCCTAGCATTCGTTGCTTTGGTGGGATTTGAGTGTGAAGGACTTTAACACCTCCGGTGTTCTTGCTTTGCATCATTGCATAGTGTTGAGCTCTCCACCACGATTTGTTCGAGTGAGAGATGATGACCCACAAGTATAGGGGATCGCAACAGTCTTCGAGGGAAGTAAAACCCAATTTATTGATTCGACACAAGGGGAGACAAAGAACACTTGGAAGCCTTAACAGCGGAGTTGTCAATTCAGCTGCACCTGGAAACAGACTTGCTCGCAAGAGTTTATCAGTAGTAACAGTTTTATGGCAGTAGCAGTAGTGAAATAACAGTAGCAGAGTAACAGAGACAGCAGTAGTGATTTTAGTAAACAGCAGGATTAAAATACTGTAGGCACGGGGATGGATGAACGGGCGTTGCATGGATGAGAGAAACTCATGTAACAATCATAGCAGGGCATTTGCAGATAATAATAAAACGGTGTCCAAGTACAAAGCAATCAATAGGCATGTGTTCCATATATAGTCGTGCGTGCTCGCAATGAGAAACTTGCACAACATCTTTTGTCCTACCAGCCGGTGGCAGCCGGGCCTCAAGGGAAACTACTGGATATTAAGGTACTCCTTTTAATAGAGTACCGGAGCAAAGCATTAACACTCCGTGAACACATGTGATCCTCACATCACTACCATCCCCTCCGGTTGTCCCAATTCTTGTCACTTCGGGGCCATTGGTTCCGGACAGCGACATGTGTATACAACTTATAGGTAAGACCATAAACAATGAATATCTTGATGAAACAATAACATGTTCAGATCTGAGATCATGGCACTCGGGCCCTAGTGACTAGCATTAAGCATAACAAGTTGCAACAATATCATCAAAGTACCAATTACGGACACTAGGCACTATGCCCTAACAATCTTATGCTATTACATGACCAATCTCATCCAATCCCTACCATCCCCTTCGGCCTACAGCGGGGGAATTACTCACACATGGATGGGGGAAACATGGCTGGTTGATGTAGAGGCGTTGGCGGTGATGATGGCGATGATCTCCTCCAATTCCCCGTCCGGCGGAGTGCCGAACGGAGACTTCGGCTCCCGCGACGGAGTTTCGCGATGTGGCGGCGTTCTGGAGGGTTTCTGGCGACTTCGACTTCTCTCCGTGCGTTTTTAGGTCGAGGCCGATAAATAGTCCGAAGGAGGGTGTCGGAGGCCAGCCGAGGGGGCCACACCACATGGCCGCGCGGCCCCCCCTGGGCCGCGCCGCCCTATGGTGTGGGGCCCTCGGGCCTCCACCTGACCTGTCCTTCTGGCTCCGTCAGTTTTCTGGGAAAATAGGGCCTTCTGCATAAATTCCGAGGATTTTCCCGAAAGTTGGATTTCTGCACAAAAACGAGACACGAAACAGTTCTGCTGAAAACAGCGTTAGTCCGTGTTAGTTGCATCCAAAATACACAAATTAGAGGCAAAACAATAGCAAAAGTGTTCGGGAAAGTAGATACGTTTTGGACGTATCAACTCCCCCCAAGCTTAGCTTATTGCTTGTCCTCAAGCAATTCAGTTAACAACTGAGCGATAAAAGAACTTTCACGAACACATTTGCTCATATGATGTATATATTCTCATGCTATGGCTAATACTTAAGCAGTTCATAATGAGATACATGCAAATAAGATTATCTAACAGCTATGTCAATCATGGAGAGGTACCAACAATTAATAATAAGCATCATGAATCATGTATATAAGCAGGATTGCAATGTTTATAAGAGAGTATGATAAAGTGGTATCTCGCTTGCCTGTATTTGATTGGCAAAACATAAATGCCCGGGCACCTCTGGAGTTCATAGAAAGACTAGAAGTAGTGATTGTCAGAGATAAAAGCATCAAAGTTATACCACAATCAATCATATTTTGAGACAAGCATATTATACTGAGAATGACAGTTGTGCTCTCAAGATAATGCTCAAAGAAAGAATGGAGACACAACACAAAAGTAAAAGATTGACCCTTCGCGAGAGGGAAGCGGGGATTAACATGCGCTAGAGCTTTTCATTTTTGAAATCAGGAGTAAAATTATTTTGAGAGGTGTTTGTTGTTGTCAACGAATGGTAATGGGTACACCAACTACCTCGCCAACCGGACTCCCAAGAGCGGCTCCCATGAATTATTGCATATTTATTTGGCACTCCTTCCAACCTTTCTTACACAAACCATGGCTAACCGAATCCTCGGGTGCCTGCCAACAATCTCATACCATGAAGGAGTGCCTTTTTATTTTAGTTTTATTATGATGATGACACTCCCCCCAACCTTTGCTTACACAAGCCATGGCTAACCGAATCCTTCGGGTGCCATCCAACAATCACAAACCATGGAGGAGTGTCTATTTAAGTTAATTAATTCGGGACTGGGAATCCCATTGCCAGCTCTTTTTGCAAAATTATTGGATAAGCGGATGTGCCACTAGTCCATATGAGAGTCCGTCAAAAGTGAATGACAAGGTTGAAAGCTAAACACCACATACTTCCTCATGAGCTATGAAACATAAACACAAATTGAGAAGCATTTTGAAGGTTTTAAAGGTAGCGCATGAGAATTTACTTGGAATGGTTTGAAATGCCATGCATAGGTATTTATGGTGGACACTCTGGAATAACTTGGTTTTCATGTGTTTGGAAGCACGAGCAGCGTTCCCGCTCAGTACAAGTGAAGGCTAGCAATAGACTAGGGAGCGACAAATCAAGAGAGCAAAGAATCGTCATAATCATGCTTGCGGCAAAATAAATTAACGGAGGCATAAAAGTGATACAAGAACTCTGAAGCAATATAGATCATCGAGGCTTAATTGAATTTTTGTTCAGTCATATGCATGCGTGAGCATGTGCCAAGTCGATATAGACGAATTATTCAGAGGAGGATACCACAATGCCATACTTACTTATGAATAAAACAATGCAAGCAAACATCCATGACATGCTACTCATATTAATAAATTGGAGCTAAACATGAGAGATCATAAACTACTAGACTTTCTCAAATAACATATACCTCACATGAACCAACTAAGCATGCTCACATGGATGAGTATATGTACAAAAATGAAAACAAATAGAGTTCATACCAGCCTCTCACCACAATCCAATTGTCGTAGATCGTCATTATTGCCTTTTCACTTGTGCAGCTTGGATAATATGAAATGAAAACCACGCTCCAGCCACCGAAAACCATTGAACTTATAATGAACTTTACAAACCAAAGAATAACAGCAAATATTTTTGGTGTTTTTGAATTGCAAATAAGAACAAAAGGAAACAAACAAACAAAGCAAAATCTTTTTGGGTTTTCTTATAGCAAACTAGCAATAGCAAATAAAACGAAACAAATGCAAGAAACCAAAGCAAACAAATGGTGAAGAGAAACAACAGAAATATTTTTGGTCTTTTTGTGTTTTGGGAAAGAAACAAAGCAAAAACAAGAAATAGCAAACTAAAAGAAACACAGAAAAGCGAGATGGCAGAAATCTGCCAAAACCTGACAGCAGTACAGAAATCAATTTTTACAAAAATCTTACGTTGCTCAGCTCGAAAAGTGTTCAACTAATGAAAGTTAGATAACAACCTGGGGAACCTGCACAAAAATTGGCAGCTCAAAATAATGTTCTGGCTGTGCGCACGAATTTTTCTAGTAACAGTCCAGAATCTGTTTTCAGGCAGCACTTCCCCAAATATCATCTCCCTCTCATTAGAAAACCACTCAAAGAGACTAAACAAGTATGTACAAGTATCCAGCAATCATAATATGCAAAGAATGAGTGATGATGGTATACCTCCCCCCAAGCTTAGTCTTTTGGCCTAAGTGGAGTTCAACCCCAACGGGGATCGCTGTTCCTCGCCGGTGGATAATTCATGGCGTAGTCATAGTAAAGTTCCTGTGCAGAAGAAAAGCGTGGAGGCTCCACATGTCCAACATGTTGATGCGAGGAACTTGCTGCATCGGATGATGAGTCGAGGTGCTCCTCGACCTCCGAGTCGTCTCTTGCATGATGGCCTCCTCCCTCTATGTGTGCATCCAGTGCACCTTCTGTGACCGACCAATCTCCCCTGGAATCAAGGTTAGACAGAACAGGCGCAGGCAATCTTACTAGTTTCTTAGTTTTCTTAGTTATTCTCCAGACTTTCTTATAAAATGTCATCTTGTAAAACAGGTTACCCAAGTTGGAGGAATCAGAAACAAATTCATGTTTAATCATAGAGGCTATGTCAAGTTTTTCTATGGGGAATGGAATATCAAAATGATGAGGTTCTACATTATGAAAAGCTAGTAAACGAGAGGCGATGAGACCTCCACAAATTCCACCTTTCTCACGGTTAGTAGCAAGTCTATAAGCTATCAATGCCCCCAAATTATAAGTCCTACTACCTTGCAGTGCCGCAGCTAGAAAAGCTAAATCCGGGATAGATAGTTTACCGCCAATCTTTCTAGCAAGAACGCATTTAGTAATAAAATAGGCAAAGTAGCGGATAGCCGGGAGCTGAATGCTAGTGATTTTACCACTATCCTCTGAGAAACTCCTTCCATAGCAAAACATCTTGAAGAGGTTTAAGAGTTCTTGCGGCGATCCCCTTATCTTCTCGCATGATCCCCATTGCGGTACTCTAATTGCTGCACAAAAATCACTGAATGGCAAGTTGACAGCTTTATTGTAAATTTTATACTGGACCGTGGGGTTAGATCGCGACCAGTTGAACTTAAAGTCCTGCACAAAAGACATAGTTAATTTTGCATATTGTCTTGGCTCTCCCTCAACAAAATTACTCAGCCCTGCACGAGAAATTAGACTTTGAACATCTTCAAATATTCCCGCGCTTCTCATGAAATCCGCGCACGGGTAGTAAGAGGGGTATACTCCCTCTTCACGATTCACTCTCATAACTTGTTGGACTTCCAATTCTTGTTGGTTCAATTGATA
Organism: Lolium perenne; assembly: GCF_019359855.2. Lineage (NCBI taxonomy): Eukaryota > Viridiplantae > Streptophyta > Magnoliopsida > Poales > Poaceae > Lolium > Lolium perenne. The sequence continues at coordinate 183,388,580 of NC_067246.2, read as the reverse complement.
TCTATTCCACTCCATTTTCTGAAATTTTCAACAAACAATATAAAAATTTGATTTGGTGACATATAATCAAGGGGAACTACTATAGGAACTTGCTAGAGTACTAATCATGCATCAAAACTAGTTTATACAACTTAGAACAAGCATGCAAGCTCACTAAACATGTTACCTACAGCAGCAAAATATTCAAGATATACTCAACCAAACAAAATTCTACTTGGATAGGTGGAGGAGTCACATACCGAAGAGCAAATGTGCCAAATTTCAGACAGAAATCTGGGCTGAGCAAAGAGATCGAGAAATCCTGAGCTCTTGAGCAAAAACGCGAGTGAGAGAAAGCTGGTTCGAGTTTTTTCAGGAGAGAGAAGATGCTGGGAGAAAGAGATGAGATAGTGGGGCAAGGAGGGGCCCACACCACAGGGTGGCGCGCCCCCCTCCTTGGCCGCGCCGGCCTGTGGTGTGGCACCCTGTGGTGCCCCACAGGTCATCCTCTGGTGCTCCCAGTGCCTCGTCGAAAAATAGGACCAACGGTATAATTTACGTGAATTTTTGAAAACTTTGAAAAATGCACATTTCGGGGTATTTAGTTTATTATTACCGGCAGAAAATTTTGAAATCTCCAATTAACTAAGGAACTTTGCAAATTAAAAATGCTACAGCAACTAGAGTAAGTGGAGGAAGAAAGAGATGTTGTTTACCTCCTCTATGCATATAAAAAGTATTTGTTAACAAGGTTGATCAAGTCTTGCCACCAAATAAATTTTACATAGCATAAGAAGAAATAAACCTCAAATCAATCATGTTACCTTGAATTGTATTGATATGGATCCAATCACGAGAGTTTGATATTCTTCTTTAGGCTCATATATAGGACAATCAATAGTTCCCACTTTGATAGTTCTCACATTAGAAATAGTATTAACTCCACACGCTTTCTCAATCCTCTTGGGAAAATAAACGGTATGCTCCCTATCATCAACATTGAAAGTAACCTTTCCTTTATTGCAATCAATAACAGCCCCTGCGGTGTTAAGAAAAGGTCTCCCAAGAATAATAGACATATTATCATCTTCAGGCATTTCCAACACAACAAAATCAGTTAATATCAAGCAGTTAGTAGTGACTTGAACAGGAACATCCTCACATATACCAACAGGAATAGCAGTAGATTTATCAGCCATTTGCAAAGATATATCAGTAGGTATCAACTTATCTAAATAAAGTCTCTTATAAAGAGAAAAAGGCATAACACTAACACCGGCTCCCAAGTCACATAGAGCAGTTTTAACATAATTATTCTTAATAGAACAAGGAATAGTAGGTATACCTGGGTCGCCCAACTTCTTTGGCACTTTGCCATTGAAAGAGTAATTAGCAAGCATAGTGGAAATTTCCTCATTGGGGATTTTCCTTTTGTTAGTAACAATATCTTTCATATACTTTGAATAAGGAGGCAATTTAATAGCATCAGTCAAAGGGATTTGCAAGAATAAAGGTTTCATCCAATCGCAAAATTTATTATAGTGTTCTTCTTCCTTTGATTTTAATTTCTTAGCAGGAAAAGGCATTTGCTTTTGCACCCAAGGTTCTCTTTCATTACCATGTTTCTCAGCAATAAAATCTTCTTTAGTGTACTTTTTATTTTTAGCATGCTTTTCAGGTTCTTCTTCAACCTCTTCTTTATCAGGAGCATCATTCTTATCATTATCTTTATCATATTCATTACCACTTTCAGTTTCAGCATCAGAAATAGAAATACTATTAGGATCATTAGCAGGTTCAGAGGATTCTACAACATTTTTATGTTTCTTCTTCTTTTTCTTCTTAGAAGGAGCACTAGGTTCAATGCGTTGAGAATCTTGTTCAATTCTTTTGGGATGCCCTTCAGGATATAGGGGATCCTGGGTAGAGACACCACCTCTAGTTGTTACTTCATAAGCATGTTTCTCTTTAGAATTATTCCCTAACAAGTCATTTTGCACTTTAGTGAGTTGATCAATTTGAGTTTGAACCATATGAAAATGTTTAACAAGCATCTTAACATCATTGGAGGTTCTTTCTACAATATCATGCAATTCACTAATAGCTCGAGAATTTTCCATTAAATGATTCTCTACTCTCATATTAAAATTTTCTTGCTTAACAATATAATTATCAAACTCATCTAAGCATTGTGCAGGAGGTTTCGAATACGGAATATCTTCCCTAGTAAAGCGATGAAGGGAGTTTACCTCAATCATGGATGAAGGGGGAATTATCTCACATATATCTTCTATGGGAGGAAGATTCTTCACATCTTGATTTAATACCTTTCTCCTTGAGAGACTTCTTGGCTTCCCTCATATCTTCATCATTTAATTTAATCATACCCCTCTTCTTCAATATTGGCGTTGGAGTTGGTTGGGCGTAGTCCAATCATCATGATTCCGGCCTATTTTAGCCAATAATTCTTCAAATAATGTCTGGAGTTCTTTTCTTGAAAACACAACCAGCACAACTATCCAGGTATGCCCTAGACTCAATGGTTAGTCCACTATAAAATATATCAAGTAAATCATGCTTTTCCAAATCATGGTCAGGCCGAGCTCTAATAAGAGAGCAAAATCTCGCCCAAGCCTCAGGCAATTTCTCTCCATCTCCCTGGTCAAAATTATAAATTCTCTGCAAAGCAATATGTTGAGCACTAGCAGGAAAGTATTTACGGAAGAAAACATCAAGCAATTCTTTTGGACTTTTAATAGAATTAGGTGGCAAACTATTATACCAAGTTTTAGCGTCATCCTTTAATGAGAATGGAAAGATTTTAGCAACAAAATAAGTACGCATCTTGACATCATCAGAAAACAAGCTACTTAGAGTAGATAACTCAATCATGTGTTCAACAGCACTTTCTTTTTCAGTACCACAAAAGGGTGTTTTCTCAACAATAGCTATATGAGATAGATCAAGAGAAAAATCATAATCTTTATCCTTAATGTTTATAGGAGATGTGGCAAACTTAGGATCAGTGAGACAGATTATATCTAACAGCATGTTCTGCAAGCAACTTTTTAATTTTTCTTGCATCAGTAGTAGCATTGCATTTTTGAATAAAATCATCATTAAGCTCCACATAATCTTCATCAGGATCATCACTAAAATAATCAAGTTCAGGTGAATTAAAAGGTGTAGTAGCATTAGGAGTTTCAGTATTTTCAATTTGTCTAGACCTAGCAATCGTAGCATCTAGAAAGGATCCCAATGAACCACTATCATCAAGCACAGCAGAAATATTATCAATATTATGAGAGTTTTCAGATTCAGCAGAAGTACCCGCATGTGAAGCATGTGGCGGTGAAACAAGTTTATCAATCACAGATGGTGAATCAAGTGTAGCGGAGGTACTCAGAATTGTACCTTTTCTTGTAGTGGATGGTAATATGGCGATTTTAGAATCGCGAGGTTTACCCATGATGGAGAATTTGCAGCGAACAATATCAATCCAAGTGAACTTCCAAATAAAGCTATGCTCCCCGGCAACGGCGCCAGAAAATAGTCTTGATGACCCACAAGTATAGGGGATCGCAACAGTCTTCGAGGGAAGTAAAACCCAATTTATTGATTCGACACAAGGGGAGACAAAGAACACTTGGAAGCCTTAACAGCGGAGTTGTCAATTCAGCTGCACTGAAACAGACTTGCTCGCAAGAGTTTATCGATAATGAGTTTTATGGCGATAGCGATAGTGAAATAACGATAGCGAGTAACAGAGACACCGGTAGTGATTTTAGTAAACAGCAGGATTAAAATACGTAGGCACGGGGACGGATGAACGGGCGTTGCATGGATGAGAGAAACTCATGTAACAATCATAGCAGGGCATTTGCAGATAATAATAAAACGGTGTCCAAGTACAAAGCAATCAATAGGCATGTGTTCCATATATAGTCGTGCGTGCTCGCAATGAGAAACTTGCACAACATCTTTTGTCCTACCAGCCGGTGGCAGCCGGGCCTCAAGGGAAACTACTGGATATTAAGGTACTCCTTTTAATAGAGTACCGGAGCAAAGCATTAACACTCCGTGAACACATGTGATCCTCACATCACTACCATCCCCTCCGGTTGTCCCAATTCTTGTCACTTCGGGGCCATTGGTTCCGGACAGCGACATGTGTATACAACTTATAGGTAAGACCATAAACAATGAATATCTTGATGAAACAATAACATGTTCAGATCTGAGATCATGGCACTCGGGCCCTAGTGACAAGCATTAAGCATAACAAGTTGCAACAATATCATCAAAGTACCAATTACGGACACTAGGCACTATGCCCTAACAATCTTATGCTATTACATGACCAATCTCATCCAATCCCTACCATCCCCTTCGGCCTACAGCGGGGGAATTACTCACACATGGATGGGGGAAACATGGCTGGTTGATGTAGAGGCGTTGGCGGTGATGATGGCGATGATCTCCTCCAATTCCCCGTCCCGACGGAGTGCCAGAACGGAGACTTCTGGCTCCCGCGACGGAGTTTCGCGATGTGGCGGCGTTCTGGAGGGTTTCTGGCGACTTCGACTTCTCTCCGTGCGTTTTTAGGTCGAGGCCGATAAATAGTCCGAAGGAGGGCGTCGGAGGCCGGCCGAGGGGGCCACACCACATGGCCGCGCGGGCCCCCCCTGGGCCGCGCCGCCCTATGGTGTGGGGCCCTCGGGCCTCCACCTGACCTGTCCTGCTGGCTCCGTCAGTTTTCTGGGAAAATAGGGCCTTCTGCATAAATTCCGAGGATTTTCCCGAAAGTTGGATTTCTGCACAAAAACGAGACACCAGAACAGTTCTGCTGAAAACAGCGTTAGTCCGTGTTAGTTGCATCCAAAATACACAAATTAGAGGCAAAACAATAGCAAAAGTGTTCGGGAAAGTAGATACGTTTTGGACGTATCAAGAGACCGTGAGCTTGTTACTCTTGGAGGGTGACCTCCTAGTTGGCTTGGTTGGTGTCCCGGTGATCTCTTCGTGGAAGATTGTGAAGGGGCCCGGGCTTCTCCTTCGTGGAGCTTGTGAAGTGGTTGTGGAGCTTGCCATCTCCGGAGCGGAGGAAAAGCTAACCATAAGGAAAGGGCCATTATCCTTCGTGGGTGTGGTTCGGAGAATAGGGTGAGCCTTCGTGGCGCGGGGAATCCTTCGTGGGACCTCCACTCCTCCAAACGTGACGTACCTTGTTGCAAAGCAAGGGAACACGGGAATACATCCTCGTCTCCGCGTGCCTCGGTTATTTCTATACCCGAGCTCTCTTTCCTTGTGATAGCCATCGTGCTTGAAGTACATATATCTTACTATCACTTGTGCTACATATATCTTGTGCCTATCTTGCTTAGCTCTAGTTGCTCTTGTTACACTTAGTTGAGCTTAGCATATTTAGGGTTTGTGCTTGTAAACTAAACGATAGTTTAATTCCGCATTCTTACAAGACAAATCCGCAAGAGTTTGTAATTGCCTATTCACCCCCCCTCTAGGCGACATCTCGATCTTTCAATTGGTATCAGAGCAAGGTCTCTCCTTGTTTAAGGCTTCACCGCCTTGAGAGTAAAGATGTCGGCTAGTATAGTGCACAATGACACAATTGTCTTTAATGGCACAAATTATCTTTTGTGGCGAAATTGCTTGCTTTGTAATCTTCGGACCTTGTGTCCTCATATAGAGCAATTTCTAGATGTCGGTTTTTCTCCTCCGATGGATTCTCAAAATCTATATTTAGAGGATGAGAAAAACTTACATCTTGAAGCTCAAGTATCTAATGAGCTTTTATTCTCCTTGAGACCCGATTTTCATAGGTTCTTGATATATATAAAGCGAAAATCGTCTCATGAGATGTGGATCAAGCTTAAGGAAATGTTTGGTGGATCCACTTCTCAATTGGTCGGTGGTGACTCCGAGGAGCTCTCTTCCCCTTCACATCACGAAGAGCTCCAAGTTGCTTCCACCTCCGGTCGTGACGAGTTATCATCTTCTTCCACTTCACCAACGTGTAGCAAGACACGAAGTAATGATATGGTGAGTGGTGAGGAAAATTGCAATGTTGATATTGTGCTCAATAGTGATGATTCTTCATCTCTATCCCATTGTAATGCTTCCTCTTTGGACTTAAATACATCTAGCATTGAAAATAACCTACATGCTTGTGTTGATAGTCCTTGCATATCATGTGTAAATTGCTTACATAGATCTCATGATGATATGCTTACCTTGTCTTGCTCCCATAATCAAAATGCTTATATTTCCCCTAGTTGTTTGTTGACTAACAATGTAGAGGAAACCGAACATTCTATGGATCAAGACATGTTTTCAAATGAGGATTCAAGAATATCTTCATCTTCATCCTCCGGTATGCACATGTGCCTTATGGCAAATGGATCAAAGGTATCTCCTACTTTGACTCCTAACACTTCCTCTAATGATGAGAGTGATGATGATGATAATGATGAAGAATATAATACCTTGGTGCATAATATGGCAATAGTATATGCTTCTCTTCATGGTAATAATGAAGCTCGTGCTAATCTCGAACACTCTATGGATACCTTGAATAAATATAGGGAAACCATAGTGGAGTTGGAGTCCCCTGTTGAAAATGAGGAAATGAGATTCACTCTCCTCAAGCATGAGCTAAAAGATGAGAAGCATACTAATTTTATGCTTACACAAAAAATTGAATCCTATATGCATGAAAATGAGAAAACTATTGTTGATGCTTGTGCTACTAACTCTAATTCTTGTGAAGCATCTACCTTAGAGGAGAATGTTGAGCTAAGGGCTCAACTTGAGTTGCTAACTAGCAATTATAGGGAATTGGAAGAAAGTCATAAAAAGCTCTCAAGCTCTCATGATGATCTTCTAATTTCCTATGATGGGCTAAAGTTAGCTCATGAAGCAAGTATCACTAAGGTAACATCTTGTGAGCCTCATATGGATGATAGCACAATCTCTACTACAAATGTTATATTGCCATGTGCTAGTCCTTGTAATCCATCTAGTCAAACTAGTGATACACCTTGTATTGGATTACTCACTTTGCCTTGTTGCTCTAACAATGAAGCTTCTACTTCCTCTAGTACTTGTATTTCTACTAACCATGTAGAGGAAATCAAAGAGCTCGAGGCCCAAGTCCTTTCTTTGAAGAAAGACTTGGAAAAGCGTCATGAAGGGAAATCCGCACTTGACAAGATGCTAAGTGTGCAACAATGCCCCAATGACAAGAGTGGACTTGGATTCAACCCCAATAACAAGAACAAGTCCAAGAGCAAGAGCAACAAGAAGAAGGGCCAAGACAAAGTCAAGGATCCGGCCAAGTTGGTTCATTTCAAGTGCAAGGTTGAAGGGCATCATGTTAGATCATGCCCATTGAAGAAGAAGAAGAAGAAGCACTTGAGTGAGAAACAACAAGGGAAACGGCCACAAGGTAAAGGTCAAGCTCATGCTCGACCTCAAGTTGAAGATAGCCCACTTCCCAAGAAGAATCAAGATATTGTTCCCCAAGAGAAGAAATCAATAAAGAAGAGAAAGGGGAACACTTGCTACTTATGCCGTGAGAAGGGGCACTTTGCTTCTTCTTGCTTAGGTGGTACCTTATCTAACCCTATAATTGTTGATGATGATTATTCTCTAGGGAAGGATAAGGATGGCAATGTATTTGCTAAGTTTGTTGGAACTCAAAGTGGTTTCAAGAAAATAACCATTTGGGTTGCCAAGCCTATTGTGACTAACCTCTTAGGACCCAACTTGGTTGGGGACCAACAAGCTCAAATTTGATCAATAGGTGTATGTGGAGGGCATTGGAGACTTGGCTACTTCATGAAGAATTAAGGGATCTTCATACATTATATTTTTACCAAGCCAAGTCGTATGGATTATCATCTATATCTTATATCCAATGTTCCTCTTTGCGGTAACTTATACTTCAACTCTTCATGTTTATTGTAAGTTACTTGCCCCTTTGCATGTTTGGTTTTGTACCAAATATGTGTATGTATGTGTTGTGTCTTACTTGCTTATCTTGTGTATTCAAGTATGTTTGTTTGACTCACCATATACTTGTGTATTGTTTTGAGCCTAATGCATCTTGATGATATCTTATTTGGCTCTCTTTGAAGTGATTAATGGAACATCCCATTGTGGGGGAGTGATATGCTTTGTGCATCTCTCTTTCTTTAAAATGTGTGTACATAGGTACCACCACTTAGTATTGATATTGCAAGATTATCTAGTCACTATGTGGTGTGTCATACTCATGAGAAATTCAAATTCTAAATATCCATTAATCATCTCTAGTTGAATTTTAGTTGCCTCTTGATTAGAAGAAATGTTTTATCACATTATGGGGGAGCAATATGTTTTGTACATATCACAAGCCTAGAAAATGTGAACATATGAGGTTATGCCACTTAGAGTTGACGCTCTTAATTATCTTGTTCCTAGGTGGCATGTTTGCTCAAACAAGCTCCATTCCTAATAAAAATATTTTATTACTCATCTTGTGGGCTCTTGTTTGAATATGAAATTCTTGGTGCGGTTTTTCCTCAAATACATATCTCTATATCTTATTTGGGACACCGTTTGCTTCAAGTTATTCTAATCATTGCCGTGCGTGATTGTGTGACTAGTTGAAGTTATCAAGAATCTTCATCCGTGCATAGTGCTTAATTCTATATACTTATCCTATGCCTTTTATTGTGAAGTTGATCCTTACTATCATTGTCAATACTCCACCGGAAATTATTTCCAATATACTCATTGTCTTTGACAATTGATAACCTTGTATGTGGTTGAATTTTTTGGATCATCTTCACCTTGGATTGTTTCTTACTTCCTTATTTCATTTCCAAGAAATCTTTATAGCTCCCATATGCCTTCCTTGTCCCTTTGAAAAATATTTTGATAAATCCTCTTGATTCATATCAAGTGTTTGTTTTGGAATACATACCTTTTCTTTACGGTACATTGTGCCATTGTGAAAAGTGAGGGTTTGGTTTATTTGTTCAAACCTTGCTCTTTTGGGGAGTTTGCTATCTCATTCCTTCTTACATATTTTATTAGCTTGAATGAGATAAATCTTTGAGCATGTTTGCTTTATTTCATCCTCTATGCTCAATGATTTCTTCTTACTTCACTTGTTGAACTTTGTTGAACAAATCTTTTGTGATTTGCTTCTTAGATAAAATTTGGACAACAAATTTGCTTTGTAACACCTCTATGCCTTATTTAATTCTTTTGGTGTTTTGTCCAAAGTATATCTTTCTTGGATCTTTAAAAGTTTTGGTGCATGCTTATATGTAATTTGTTTATACTTGTATCATGCTTGCTTTCTTTTGATCCATTATGTAGGATATACTCCATCAAATCCTAAATGGCTAAGATGTGCATGAAATTCAAATTTCATCTAAATATGCACATGGTCATATGGAGTGTGTCCTATATATTGTGGTTAGTCTAACCATGTTGGACCCAATAAGTTTGGGGACCAAGATGTACTTGAATGATGTTTTAGGTACATTGGAGATGCAATGGAGGCTTGTCTCATCTATAAGGAAGGTGTTGTCACCATATGAGAATTGGAGTCAAGCTAGGATGATCGATGAACTCTTATCTACTACATCAAGCCATTGCTATCTCGGTAACAAGTATCTTATTCATGCATTCTCATATAACATCCAACCTCCTGTAGGTTGTATCTTGGCATGAAATGATTTATTTCAAAAATATTGTGGTTCTTGAAAAATCATTTTTAAAGTGAAATTTTTTAGTGTACATTTGAGTAATTTGAGAAGATGCATATGTTGGGAATATATATATACATCATGTTGATGATTCACCTACCCAAATATGCCCTTTAGCAATTTATTGCATATCAATTCCTCAAAGAGCTCTTATGTGCAATATTGATGAAATTGCGAAATAAATCCATATTTATGATACTTGTTGCCTTTCTCAAAACACTCCAACTAGCTCTATTTCCCTTATTGTTAGTTGTGATGTTTTTGAGGTTTAACTTGGTTGAAGTTCATTCATATACCATAAGTGAAAATTGGAGCCATAGGCTATATATGCTTCTTAAGCAAACATCCTTTGGTATATTTTATGACTTCATCTTGGATATCTTGTCTTATCTATTTTGTTAACCTCTTGTGTGTGCATGTTTCTTTATGGATCACTTTGTCCACTTTAGAAACTCATATACATAAGAGCGTTAATCCATCACCTTGATATCCTTGTTCTTTGCCGACCATCTTTTACTCCTTTGTTTTTAGTGGGTTGGTAAAGAAGATTTATGAGTGCTTGTTTTATTTATTTTCTTCATGCACTCATATCTCGTAATTGTTGGACTAAAGTTGTTCTTGATAAGCATATTCTCTATACCTTAGTTGTGTTCTACATGATATATAGGGAGTGAGGATTCCATGTTTGTGCATATTGTATTCAAATGCAAACATTATAAATTGTGCACGAACCTTGGGGAGCTTTCTTATTTTTATTTAAGAGCACTATATCTCTCTTATCATGATATCTTTGTTTGTCCAATTGGATCTTTGATTGCTTGCTTTATTTGTGAAAACTTTCTTCACCATGTTATCTTTATGCAATCTTTGATCCTCAATATAGTTTGACTTCCTTCAAGTATTCATCATTGGATATGTGCACTTGATTCCACTCAAATTATGAGAAGTGCACACTTTGGGGAGGAACTCACATTATATTGGCTTTCTAAATTTTTCACCCATTTTGACAATCGATGCCAATGGGGGAGAAGTTTAGAGGGTTTAAGGGAATGGTTTTATACTTAAGTTTGGTTTGTGCTTAAGTGTTTTTGCCTCTCATGCATTCCATATTTATATGTCTTGCATGGTTGTATATATATAGTGGAAACTATCCCAAAGGTTAATCTTGACAATGTATGCAATGAATTCATGTTCATCACACGTGCATACATTGTGGGGGAGTTTTCTCTATATATATTGGTCCTACTCACATCCATTGCATTTGTTGTAGTTGTGTGAGTAAAGCCGGTTTTGATATGAGCTAGTAGCTTTGTGTTACTTGACCATATCAAATACAACCTCTTGTATACAACTTATTCTCGGATAAGTTGCGTACTTGTCACTAATATTCATTATATAAACCCTCTTATTGTGGTTGTCATCAATTACCAAAATGGGGGAGATTGTAAGGGTACATTGCCCCTATGTGTGGTTTTGGTAATTAATGACAACCCCTATGGACTAATGTTTTCATTGAGTTTATATGAAGGAATATTCCATAGGTGCTACTTGTACTCCATGTGTTGGATTCAAGTATGGATGCCATAAAGATAAAGGTATACCTTGTGTATTGGCATCAAGACCATCGATACAAGGTCGAGTTGGGCAAGTTCAAGATGAGCATCTTGAGTGAATCACATGCTTGAAGCTTGCCGTCCATTTGGTGATAATGGACATTTGAAGATGTGCATCAATGGAGCTTTCCCATCATAGTGTATGGGGGAGCATTTGTGAGTCTTCACGAAGCAACATTGGTCAAGTGAGGCATTCCGGCTTGAGTGAAGCTTGAAGAGTTATCATCAAGATCAAGCGGGATGCACAAGGCATAGGTATGGCCTTTCTAGTTTTTCCTTTTAACGGTCTCAAGGTGGATGTTGGGAGACCGGATTATAGAATAGATAGCCGCACTATTAAGAGGGGCTTTCGGTTGAGTAACTTGATCACATCGTCTTAGGGAGCTCAATCCTTTGCATACTTTGCATATCCTTATTGCTTCTTGGTGTTTCTCTATGTGAGGTTCTTGAGCTTGTTGCTAGCTTTACAACAAGCCCAAGTTCATCGAAAACGGAGTTCGCATGCATCTTCTATGGCGTTTTCGAGGTTGGGTAATTTTACCGATTATTCATGATATAAGGTTCTACCTTTTATATTCATGATTAAATTCCCTTCTACAGATTCTTGAGTTTGCACTTTTTATAGGATAGCATTTGTCGTTATCTTCCAAACGAAATTGGTTTCATGTCAATCGGAGTTCGGGAGCAATAGTTATTAAAGAAAAAGGAAAAGGAGAAAATATAAAAAGGAAAAAAGAAAAGAAAAAGAGGAGAGGCAGCCGGCCGGCCGCCCGGCCTGCCAGGCCTTGCGCTGGCCCACCCGGCCAGGTCCGGGCGCCATCCGGCCCAGGCGCTGGCTTGGCCCGGCTACCTCCCCGGCCCGACCGGGATCTCCTCCGGCCGCCTCCGCCGGAAGGCCCACGCGGCCCGGCGCGCCCCGCGCGGCCTGGGCAAACGCTGCCCTGTGCGGCGCTCCGCCTCGCCCGGTCGGTGGGCCGGCCCGACCGGGCAGGCCACCGGCCTCCCCAGCCCAGGCTCCGGTCAGCCGGTCGCCAGGCCGGCCTGGGCACTTTTTCTGCCCGATTTTTATGCGTTTTTCACCCTGTTTTCTCCCCAACGGTTATTTCTTCCTCCCCCACTATAAATACCTTTCTCCCACCTTGAGACAACTAGTTCTTCTATTCTCTCACCTCCATTGTTCCATTTTGAAGAACTTGCTCTCCCCTTTGATTCCTCTAACTATTCTTGCTCATTCTTGAGGATTTGAGAGAGGAGATCTAGATCTACACTTTCACCAAACCGTTTCTTCTCTAAGTGAGGGAATCTCTTGGGATCTAGATCTTGGAGTCTTTGGTTGACTTTCCCCCTTGTTCTTCCTCTCCAATCTCATCCTAGCATTCGTTGCTTTGGTGGGATTTGAGTGTGAAGGACTTGAACACCTCCGGTGTTCTTGCTTTGCATCATTGCATAGTGTTGAGCTCTCCACCACGATTTGTTCGAGTGAGAGACCGTGAGCTTGTTACTTGATACGCGTACAGCACGCGTCCGTTGGGAACCCCAAGAGGAAGATGTGATGCGTACAGCGGCAAGTTTTCCCTCAGTATGAAACCAAGGTTTATCGAACCAGTAGGAGCCAAGAAGCACGTTGAAGGTAGATGGCGGCGGGATGTAGTGTGGCGCAACACCAGAGATTCCGGCGCTAACGTGGAACCTGCACAACACAACCAAAGTACTTTGCCCCAACGAAACAGCGAGGTTGTCAATCTCACCGGCTTGCTGTAACAAAGGATTAGATGTATAGTGTGGATGATGATTGTTTGCAGAAAACAGTAAAACAATATTGCAGTAGATTGTATTTCAGTATAGAGAATTGGACCGGGGTCCACAGTTCACTAGAGGTGTCTCTCCCATAAGATAAACAGCATGTTGGGTGAACAAATTACAGTTGGGCAATTGACAAATAAAGAGGGCATGACCATGCACATACATATTATGATGAGTATTGTGAGATTTAATTGGGCATTACGACAAAGTACATAGACCGCTATCCAGCATGCATCTATGCCTAAAAAGTCCACCTTCAGGTTATCATCCGAACCCCTCCGCATTAAGTTGCTAACAACAGACAATTGCATTAAGTATTGCGCGTAATGTAATCGGTAACTACATCCTTGAACATAGCACCAATGTTTTATCCCTAGTGGCAACAGCACATCCATAATCTTAGAGATTTCTCACTTCCCTGCATTCACGGAGACATGAACCCACTATCGAGCATAAATACTCCCTCTTGGAGTTACAAGCATCTACTTGGCCAGAGCATCTACTAGTAACGGAGAGCATGCAAGATCATAAACAACACATAGACATAACTTTGATAATCAACATAACAAGTATTCTCTATTCATCGGATCCCAACAAACGCAACATATAGAATTACAGATAGATGATCTTGATCATGTTAGGCAGCTCACAAGACCCGACAATTAAGCACAATGGGGAGAAGACAACCATCTAGCTACTGCTATGGACCCATAGTCCAGGGGTAGACTACTCACACATCACTCCGGAGGCGACCATGGCGGCGTAGAGTCCTCCGGGAGATGAATCCCCTCTCCGGCAGGGTGCCGGAGGCGATCTCCCGAATCCCCGAGATGGGATTGGCGGCGGCGGCGTCTCTGGAAGGTTTTCCGTATCGTGGCTCTCGGTACTGGGGGTTTCGCGACGGAGGCTTTAAGTAGGCGGAAGGGCAGGTCAGGGGGCCACACGAGGGCCCCACACCACAGGTCGGCGCGGCCAAGGGGCAGGCCGCGCCGCCCTAGGGTTTGGGCGCCTCGTGGCCCCACTTCGTCTCGTCTTCGGTCTTCTGGAAGCTTCGTGGCAAAATAGGACCCTGGGCGTTGATTTCGTCCAATTCCGAGAATATTTCCTTACTAGGATTTCTGAAACCAAAAATAGCAGAAAACAGCAACTGGCACTTCGGCATCTTGTTAATAGGTTAGGTCCAGAAAATGCACGAATATGACATAAAGTGTGCATAAAACATGTAGATATCATCAATAATGTGGCATGGAACATAAGAAATTATCGATACGTCGGAGACGTATCAGCATCCCCAAGCTTAGTTCTGCTCGTCCCGAGCAGGTAAAACAATAACAAAGATAATTTCTGGAGTGACATGCCATCATAACCTTGATCATACTATTTGTAAAGCATATGTAGTGAATGCAGCGATCAAAACAATGTATATGACATGAGTAAACAAGTGAATCATATAGCAAAGACTTTTCATGAATAGTACTTCAAGACAAGCATCAATAAGTCTTGCATAAGAGTTAACTCATAAAGCAATAATTCAAAGTAAAAGCATTGAAGCAACACAAAGGAAGATTAAGTTTCAGCGGTTGCTTTCAACTTGTAACATGTATATCTCATGGATATTGTCAACATAGAGTAATATAATAAGTGCAATATGCAAGTATGTAGGAATCAATGCACAGTTCACACAAGTGTTTGCTTCTTGAGGTGGAGAGAAATAGGTGAACTGACTCAACAATAAAAGTAAAAGAATGGTCCTCCATAGAGGAAAAGCATCGATTGCTATATTTGTGCTAGAGCTTTTATTTTGAAAACATGAAATAATTTTGTCAACGGTAGTAATAAAGCATATGTATCATGTAAATTATATCTTACAAGTTGCAAGCCTCATGCATAGTATACTAATAGTGCCCGCACCTTGTCCTAATTAGCTTGGACTACCGAATCATCGCAATGCACATGTTTTAACCAAGTGTCACAATGGGGTACCTCCATGCCGCCTGTACAAAGGTCTAAGGAGAAAGCTCGCATCGGATTTCTTGCTATTGATTATTCTCAACTTAGACATCCATACCGGGACAACATAGACAACAGATAATGGACTCCTCTTTTATGCATAAGCATGTGACAACAATTAATTTTCTCATTTGAGATTGAGGATATTGTCCAAAACTGAAACTTCCACCATGGATCATGGCTTTAGTTAGCGGCCCAATGTTCTTCTCTAACAATATGCATGCTTAACCATAAGGTGGTAGATCTCTCTTACTTCAGACAAGACGAACATGCATAGCAACTCACATGATATTCAACAAAGAATAGTTGATGGCGTCCCCAGTGAACATGGTTATCGCACAACAAGCAACTTAATAAGAGATAAAGTGCATAAGTACATATTCAATACCACAATAGTTTTTAAGCTATTTGTCCCATGAGATATATATTGCAAAGGTGAATGATGGAATTTTAAAGGTAGCACTCAAGAAATTTACTTTGGAATGGCGGAGAAATACCATGTAGTAGGTAGGTATGGTGGACACAAATGGCATAGCGGTTGGCTCAAGTATTTTGGATGCATGAGAAGTATTCCCTCTCGATACAAGGTTTAGGCTAGCAAGGCTATTTGAAACAAACACAAGGATGAACGGTGCAGCAAAACTCACATAAAAGACATATTGAAAACATTATAAGACTCTACACCGTCTTCCTTGTTGTTCAAACTCAATACTAGAAATTATCTAGACCTTAGAGAGACCAACTATGCAAACCAAATTTTAGCATGCTCTATGTATTTCTTCATTAATGGGTGCAAAGTATATGATGCAAGAGCTTAAACATGAGCACAACAATTGCCAAGTATCACATTTATCCAAGACATTATAGCAATTTACTACATGTATCATTTTCCAATTCCAACCATATAACAATTTAACGAAGGAGAAACTTCGCCATGAATACTATGAGTAGAAACTAAGGACATACTTGTCCATATGCTACAGCGGAGCGTGTCTCTCTCCCATACAGCGAATGCTAGGATCCATTTTATTCAAACAAAACAAAAACAAAAACAAACCGACGCTCCAAGAAAAGCACATAAGATGTGATGGAATAAAAATATAGTTTCAGGGGAGGAACCTGATAATGTTGTCGATGAAGAAGGGGATGCCTTGGGCATCCCCAAGCTTAGACGCTTGAGTCTTCTTGATATATGCAGGGGTGAACCACCGGGGCATCCCCAAGCTTAGAGCTTTCACTCTCCTTGATCATGTTGCATCATACTCCTCTCTTGATCCTTGAAAACTTCCTCCACACCAAACTTAGAACAACTCATTAGAGGGTTAGTGCACAATAAAAATTAACATGTTCAGAGGTGACACAATCATTCTTAACACTTCTGGACATTGCATAAAGCTACTGGACATTAATGGATCAAAGAAATTCATCCAACATAGCAAAAGAGGCAATGCGAAATAAAAGGTAGAATCTGTCAAAACAGAACAGTTCGTATTGACGAATTTTATCGAGGCACCAGACTTGCTCAAATGAAAATGCTCAAATTGAATGAAAGTTGCGTACATATCTGAGGATCACTCACGTAAATTGGCATAAATTTCTGAGTTACCTACAGAGAATTTTGCCCAGATTCGTGACAGCAAAGAAGTCTGTTTCTGCGCAGTAATCCAAATCTAGTATGAACTTTACTATCAACGACTTTACTTGGCACAACAAAACACTAAACTAAGATAAGGAGAGGTTGCTACAGTAGTAAACAACTTCCAAGACACAAAATAAAAACAAAGTACTGTAGTAAAAACCATGGGTTGTCTCCCATAAGCGCTTTTCTTTAACGCCTTTCAGCTAGGCGCAGAAAGTGTGTATCAAGTATTATCGGAGGGTGGTGCATCTTCAGCGGGGTGTGGAGTTTTCTCAACTATGCATTTTATCTTTTCTATGTGAGTTTGAGAGGCTCCCTTTTCATTAGTCTTGGGCTTGCTACTCTCATCAAACAAATTTTCAGGAACAAGCCAAGCATAATTATTTTCTAGTGCATCATTCATCGCTAGGAGCTTACATGGTATTGGTGCTTTGATCTCCCCACCATCATTAATATTATTAGTGTACTTTATTCTATCCATATCCATCTTTTCAAGGAGACTACAAAATTGGTATAAGAACCAAGCATATTATATTTAGCAAAGACCTTTCTAGCTTCTCTTGCTATACCACCAAATTCTCTAAGAAGGGTTTCTAAAACAAAATCTTTCTTTTCCCCTTCTTCCATATCACCAAGTGTGAGAAACATGTGTTGGATTATAGGATTGAGATTAACAAATTTAGTTTCCAACATGCGAACTAAAGCAGCAGCAGCAATTTCATAAGTAGGAGCAAGGTCTACCAAGTGTCTATCCTCAAAATCGTCAATGGTACTAACATGGTTGAAAAATTCTTCTATATTATTTCTCCCAATTATAGACCCACGTCCTACCGGTATGTCTTTCGTGGTAAAATTAAAAGGAAACATGATGAATCAAGTAAAGTAAATGCAAGTAACTAATTTTTTTGTGTTTTTGATATAGCAAACAAGATAACAAATAAAGTAAAACTAGCAACTAATTTTTTTTGTATTTTGATTTAGTGCAGCAAACAAAGTAGTAAATAAAACTAAGCAAGACAAAAACAAAGTAAAGAGATTGGGATGTGGAGACTCCCCTTGCAGCGTGTCTTGATCTCCCCGGCAACGGCGCCATAAAAAGAGCTTGATACGCGTACAGCACGCGTCCGTTGGGAACCCCAAGAGGAAGGTGTGATGCGTACAGCGGCAAGTTTTCCCTCAGTATGAAACCAAGGTTTATCGAACCAGTAGGAGCCAAGAAGCACGTTGAAGGTTGATGGCGGCGGGATGTAGTGCGGCGCAACACCAGAGATTCCGGCGCCAACGTGGAACCTGCACAACGCAACCAAAGTACTTTGCCCCAATGAAACAGCGAGGTTGTCAATCTCACCGGCTTGCTGTAACAAAGGATTAGATGTATAGTGTGGATGATGATTGTTTGCAGAAAACAGTAAAACAGTATTGCAGTAGATTGTATTTCAGTATAGAGAATTGGACCGGGGTCCACAGTTCACTAGAGGTGTCTCTCCCATAAGATAAACAACATGTTGGGTGAACAAATTACAGTTGGGCAATTGACAAATAAAGAGGGCATGACCATGCACATACATATTATGATGAGTATAGTGAGATTTAATTGGGCATTACGACAAAGTACATAGACCGCTATCCAGCATGCATCTATGCCTAAAAAGTCCACCTTCAGGTTATCATCCGAACCCCCTCCAGTATTAAGTTGCTAACAACAGACAATTGCATTAAGTATTGCGCGTAATGTAATCAGTAACTACATCCTTGAACATAGCACCAATGTTTTATCCCTAGTGGCAACAGCACATCCATAATCTTAGAGATTTCTGTCACTTCCCCAGATTCACGGAGACATGAACCCACTATCGAGCATAAATACTCCCTCTTGGAGTTACAAGCATCTACTTGGCCAGAGCATCTACTAGTAACAGAGAGCATGCAAGATCATAAACAACACATAGACATAACTTTGATAATCAACATAACAAGTATTCTCTATTCATCGGATCCCAACAAACGCAACATATAGAATTACAGATAGATGATCTTGATCATGTTAGGAAGCTCACAAGACCCGACAATTAAGCACAATGGGGAGAAGACAACCATCTAGCTACTGCTATGGACCCATAGTCCAGGGGTAGACTACTCACACATCACTCCGGAGGCGACCATGGCGGCATAGAGTCCTCCGGGAGATGAATCCCCTCTCCGGCAGGGTGCCGGAGGCGATCTCCTGAATCCCCCGAGATGGGATTGGCGGCGGCGGCGTCTCTGGAAGGTTTTCCGTATCGTGGCTCTCGGTACTGGGGGTTTCGCGATGGAGGCTTTAAGTAGGCGGAAGGGCAGGTCAGGGGGCCACACGAGGGCCCCACGTCACAGGTCGGCGCGGCCAAGGGGCAGGCCGCGCCGCCCTAGGGTTTGGGCGCCTCGTGGCCCCACTTCGTCTCGTCTTCGGTCTTCTGGAAGCTTCGTGGCAAAATAGGACCCTGGGCGTTGATTTCGTCCAATTCCGAGAATATTTCCTTACTAGGATTTCTGAAACCAAAAACAGCAGAAACAAAGAATCGGCACTTCGGCATCTTGTTAATAGGTTAGTTCCAGAAAATGCACGAATATGACATAAAGTGTGCATAAAACATGTAGATATCATCAATAATGTGGCATGGAACATAAGAAATTATCGATACGTCGGAGACGTATCATTACTCTTGGAGGGTGACCTCCTAGTTGGCTTGGTTGGTGTCCCGGTGATCTCTTCGTGGAAGATTGTGAAGGGGCCCGGGCTTCTCCTTCGTGGAGCTTGTGAAGTGGTTGTGGAGCTTGCCATCTCCGGAGCGGAGGAAAAGCTAACCATAAGGAAAGGGCCATTATCCTTCGTGGGTGTGGTTCGGAGAATAGGGTGAGCCTTCGTGGCGCGGGGAATCCTTCGTGGGACCTCCACTCCTCCAAACGTGACGTACCTTGTTGCAAAGCAAGGGAACACGGGAATACATCCTCGTCTCCGCGTGCCTCGGTTATTTCTATACCCGAGCTCTCTTTCCTTGTGATAGCCATCGTGCTTGAAGTACATATATCTTACTATCACTTGTGCTACATATATCTTGTGCCTATCTTGCTTAGCTCTAGTTGCTCTTGTTACACTTAGTTGAGCTTAGCATATTTAGGGTTTGTGCTTGTAAACTAAACGATAGTTTAATTCCGCATTCTTACAAGACAAATCCGCAAGAGTTTGTAATTGCCTATTCACCCCCCCTCTAGGCGACATCTCGATCTTTCACTCACCCTTTTCTCCGAGCCAAACCCACAAAGGATAATGACCCTTTCCTTATGGTTAGCTTTTTCTCCACTCCAGAAATGGCAAGCTCCAAAACCACTTCACAAGCTACACGAAGGAGAAGCCCGGATCTCTTCACAATCTTCCTTGAAGAGATAACCGGAGCACCAACCGCCAAGCCAACTAGGAGGTCTCCCTCCAAGAGTAACAAACTCACGGTCTCTCACTCGAACTAATAGTGGTGGAGAGCTCAACAGATGCAAAGCAAGAACACCAAAGGTGTTCAAATCCTTCACACTCAAATCCCACCAAAGCAACAAATCCTAGTATGAGATTAGAGAGGAAGAACAAAGAGGAAATCAACAAATGGCTCCAAGATCTAGATCCCAAGAGTTCCCCTCACAAAGAGGATGAATGGATTGGTGAAGTTGTAGATCTAGATCTCCTCTCTTAGATCCCTCAAGAATGAGCAAAAATCATGGAGGGAATCAAGAGATAGCGCAAGTTCTTCAAAGTCAACAATGGAGGAGAGAGAGTGGAAGAACTTACCCAGCTCAAGATGGAAGAAGGGCTATTCCGTGCCTTGACTCCTAGAGAAGAACCTCGCGCTGCTAAAACTCGCACAAGCAGGGGCGGAGCTAGGATGAGAATTGAGAGGGGGCATGAATGTACTTATGAAGAAAAAATATTTTTTAAGCGGGGGCAAACCTCTATTTAAGCTAGAATTTACAAAGAGATTAGAGATTTAAGTGGGGGCAACTGCCCCCCTTGCCCATAGGCTAGATCCGCCCATGCGCACAAGTAGGTCGTAGCTTGGACGAACCAAGCGTTGGTTTGCCAGCGCGGAAGGAGGAATGGGAATGTTGTTACCGTACCTAGCGATGGCGGCGAGGATGAAGGAGGCGATGGCGCACCAGCCGGTGGTTGTGCGCGGCGTGAGGATGGCGAAGTCGAAGAGGTAGAGCAGCGTGAGGCGCGGGACGCGGGTGCCGACGAGGAGCGCCATGAAGGTGCCGAGGCCGAGGTAGTAGAGGCACTGCAGGCAGACGATCTGCGCCACGATCAGCCACGGATCCCACACCATCGCCCCATAGAACATCTTCGCCTCCAACCCACGCCCTCCGCCCTCCGGCCCCGCCGCCGCCGCAGACGAGATCTGGGGTCGCCGGAGAGGGTTTGGGGGATTCGGCGGGATCTCTTTCTCGCGGATGGGGCGCTGGATGTTAGGTCGCTTCTCTCTACTGCTGGAACAGGCGGAATATGCTGTGTTTTTTCTTTGGCTGGAAAATTTGGGGACCCGTTCTCTCTCTGGAGCGTGGGTCCAGTGGTCCGACAAGATTGAGCTGCTAAACAGGATTAATTAGTTCAGTTAATACTGCAGAGTAATCAAAAAAGGTTAGTGCACCAGCGTGTGTCGGTGTGTGTGTGTGTGTGGGGGGGGGGGGTACCAATTGATTTTTTCCCTTTTATAAGATGTCAATAATTGTTAGTTCGAGCAACTTCGTCTCAAATGTTTAACTTTTCTCATTACATAGGAAATGATCAACATGTTTAATACTCTGTAATTCAGATCACTGAAACTGATTTTTTTCCGAGTACCCTTGATCTGATTTTTTATCGCTGAACGACTTTGGTTCTGTAGAAGCAACATCATAATTTAATTTTTCTTTTTGGCTAGGGCATTGCGGCCACATAGTTGCAATTGCATGCTACTCCTCTGTTTGAAAATAATTGAAGTTCTAGTTTTGCTTTAAGTTAAACTTCTCTAAGTCTGACAGTATATAATGGAAAATTTTGTCAATATTTACAACGTCAAGTCTATTTAGCATGAAAAATATATTGTATGTGAATCCAATAAAAATTGTTGTTCTAAATGTTCATATATTTTTCTATAAACTTGGTTAAACCTAAGTTAGCTTATGAAAGTTTTAAACAAAGCAGTAGAAAAGACATGTCCTATACTATGGTGATATAAGTCATGTCTAGCGGTGATTCCGTATTTGAGATGTCAATCGTTGTTAGATCCTTACACGGTAGAGTTTAACATGAATAATGTTCATTGAAGATTCTGCAAAACAAATAGTGGATTTGATGAGGTCTAAGACCCCGTGTGTGGCCCGATCTTGCGGTTGACCCGAAATCCAAGGAGGGAGAGAGGGAGAACGCGAAGAACACGATGAACACGAAGAACACGATGAACTCACGCACGCACACCAACCCGATACAATCGATACTTACCCCGTGGCTCGATGGACCACGCCAATAGAATCAACCCGGAAGAGACACGCGGTAGAATTCCGAGCGGAGAGATTGGTGAGGGAGATGAATCTAGGAGTGGGAGAGAGAGTGGGTAACACTAGAATCTCACACACCAAATCCAATCATCCAACATGGGTTGCCTTGATACAAAGGGGATGAAACCCTAGGGAGACAAAGCTCATCTTCATGTTTAAGCTATCATCTTGTCTAAGGGGTAAAGGAGGGGTCCTAGGTGCTTATATAGAGGTACAAGCCAGCTTGGGCCGAAAAGGTACGCAAGTGGATAACTTAGGCAGCTTGGGGAGTCATTCCCGTCGGATCCGGTTTGGGGCCGGTCAGACCGGGCCTGGGACCGGTGGTCCGGTCCTGGGCCGGTCGATCGGCGGCAACCGGACAGTCCGATCGTGGGGCCGGTCCAACCGGGTTCTGGGCCGGCCAGCCTTCTTCTCCTCTTTCCTCCTTCTTCTTCTTCTTCTTCTCTCTTCCTTGCACCATGATGAATGGCTCCTCTTCCCTTCCCTCGCTTACGTGCACCATGGGTGTTCCTCCTCTCCGGTCCTCGATGACTCTTGTACCTAATGACATATAACATGTCGCCATGAGGTAGCATTCCATTCAAGGTATCTACGAGGTCGAGTATCGAGAGGAAGGAGTTCACCTTGACGCGTGTAGCGTGGGTTAGGGTTGAAGGTCCACTTGGGGGACTCTTTGGCCATGGTGTAGCGTCGACGATAGGCGGGGCTGCACTTGATGGTCTTGGTGTAGCGACGTCGGTGACCGGGGCTACATCATCTCCCCCCCCTTGGGGAAGAGTCGTCCTCGACTCTTGTTCCTCCTCATCGAAGGTGTAGTCCATGACGGTTCTCCCATGTTGTGGTAGAGGGATAACGTCGCGGTCGAAGAAGAACTTGGAGAAAATCAACTTGCGAAGAGAAAACTCGTGGATGCCAATTTTGTGATCGGCGAACAAGAGGCTCTCAATCAAATACGAAGCATCAAGTTGTTTCTCCAAGAGGCATTTGGCAAAAATGGGAACCAAAAGAGTGTGGGTGTATCCAACATGTGGAAGGGCAAAATTTTGTGCATGTAAGAGTTGTATGGTGTGAAGAAAGTGTGATGTGGTCTTGTCCCAAACAAATGGAACAAGCAAAAGGCACGTATCGGCGGCAAAATTGTGGGCAAAATTGTTATGTGCAATGGCAAAACTTTGGAGACTTCTAGCTTGGGAAAGTGTGGTTGGCTTGAGCCAAGTATGGGTATCCTCAAGTGTCAAAGAATCCAATGCAATTGCCAAAGTTGAAAAGAGAAATCCAAAGAAGAACAACTTTTTGTGTGACATGTGGCACAAGATGCATAAGGTGTCTCTCACATGTATGACATGGTCCTCGAGAATCTCGGAGTGTATGATGAAAGCATCAAGACATACAACAATTATTGTGCCAACAAGATGTTTCAAGATAAGTTGCATAAGAGGCAAAAGGGGCGACAAGGAGTTGGACCAAACCGGAAACTCGACAAGGCAAGTCGGAAACACATGAGGGCGAAGGCTTGTGGGAACATACCCTTTGGTGTGATTCCCGCGGGTTAGGTCCTTGTCGGGGTAGCTCTCAATTGCGCGTTCGTGAGCTCATGCTCCGTAGCGGTGGAAGTCGATGGTCGGGTACCTACACATGGAATGAGCAAAACAAAGAGCGTATGTGCATGGTAGAGGAACACATCATCCATCATGATGTTCCAAGACTTGTGCACATCACCATTAGTGTCAAGCAAGATAGTATGAAATGCATGGCGATGGTGCATATGGCAAGAAGGTGCATGCGTGGCATGTGGGAACTCATGATCATCAAAAATGGAGAAGGCTATGGGGGCCATCTCATGGACAACAAAATAAGCATTCTTGCATACCAAGCATAGAAAAGAGCAATTGTTCACAATCTTGGATGCAAGGATCATGGAATGGTGTAAGCATGAAGGGCAAAGCATGCGGAAGCTAATGTCATCACTATCATTATCATTGCAAGCAATACATGGCAAAGAGCAAGTGGTCGACATATTGCAAGCAATGGTGGAAAAATTGAAGCTCTCATAACATGGCATGGTCAAGGTATCAGAAGCACTCAAGTTCACATGATCAACAATGTTATCAAGCAAAGTATCACATGGGAACATGAAAGTAGCATATGATGTATCAAATGTGTCATCAAGATCATGCATGCATTCAAAAGTCGTCATGTCCACTAGTGGGATCATGGCATCACCAACACCTATGTTGTTACCTTTGTAGGGCGACTCATTTGAAGTAGGTGTGGTGGAAGTAGGAGGATCCATGTGGCTTACGACATGTCCATCTTGGAGCAAGCATGGTGAGATATCATCGTCGTCATGCACCATGTACATCGTCTCCATGATCGGGAACTCATCCTCCTCTAACCTAATGCAACATAAGAAGACACCAAAGAGGGAGAGGTTAAGGTGTTAGCCATTGCGATGTCCTCCATGGACCTATCATCTACCTCTCGCAACTCACTCGGTGTATCACTCATGTCCTCCAATTGGAAGCACTCAAACTCACATGTGGAGTAGTAGTCACTCAACTCACTATCACTCTCGCTCAAGTGGGCTAGGTGGCTCTCATGCTCACATGGGTTTGGTACCAACTCATCAATGAAGCATAGGGGAGTAGGCTCGACTTTCTCATCTCCACGCGCCTCCTTGGTTGAAGGAAATTCCCATGCTCAACCATCTCAACTCCATGCGCCTCCATAGGTGAAGGGAAGATCCCATGCTCACCATGCTCAACTCCCTCTCCTCCCAAGTCATCCTCCATCGGTGGCGCCCGTAGTGTCGTGGAGAGCTATGCTCGGATCCACATCATCCTTGTGTTGGCCTTGTCGATCTTCATCTTGAAGTGTGGGCGTCGAAGGCTTCTTGGTGGCTTGAGCTTGGAGTTTGTCGAAGAAGAGTGTCTTGGCGCTTGGCGTTGTGCATTGCCATGCCTCATGACCCTTGTCCTTGCACACCTCACATAGGAGATTGGGACATTCCCGTGGAGGGTGGCCTTGTTGCTTGCACTTGTAGCATCGGAGTCCATAGGCACGTGATGAGGTAGAGGCCATTGTGGTGGTGGCACTAGAGGTGGAAGTCGCCGTATGAGGAAGGTATGCGCGATGTGCACTTGCCATCCTCGGAGTGGTAGACACCGGATGATGGTGTTTGTCGTCTTCATGTCGAGGATCTCGTCTTCGGGCAACATCACCATGGCTTGAGGAGTGTCGTCGATGATCCGTGGAAGATGTGTGTCGATGGCGCTCATGGAGTATCTTGTGTCGGCGGTGATCATGTGGTGACGTATGTCGATGGGCTCCATGAGGTGGTGATGGTCGACGACGATCATGAGATGGTGTATGTTGATGACGATCATGAGATGGTGTATGTCGATGACGCATCCTCGACATGCCTAGATGATGTCTCATGTGGCGTGGCATGTCGCTTGTGGCGCCTTGTGGAGCTTGGAGAAGAGTGTCGATGACGATCATGTCGGGGACGCTCTTGATGCTCCATATGATGTACTTGAGGTCGACGATCTTGTGCATAAGCACGCTCATGGTGGCGCCTTGTGGAGCTCGAAGAAGTGTGTCGATGACGCTCATGTTGAGGACGCTCTTGATGGTCCAAATGATGGTGCCATCGTGGATGTCCTCCATCTTCATATGTAGCTCCCTTGGCCAAGTATGGATGCGAGGGCGCATCGTCTTTGCTCCATGTGGAGACTAGGTGAGGCTCCGCCATGGTGTCGATGTCGAAGTCGTGGCGTTGCTCCACCATGTCGCCCATGAGTGGTGAGCTAGTGTCGATGTAGAGCTCGTCGATGTCGTCCTCGAGGTGGTGCTCCACCATGTCGTCCATGTCGTCCTCGAGGTGGTGCTCCACCATGTCGTCCATGTCGTGCTCGAGGTGGTGCTCCACCATGTCGTCCATGTCGTGCTCGAGGTGGTGCTCCACCATGTCGTCCATGCATGAGGAGCCATGGTCGTTGTCGAGCTCCTCGATGTCGGACATGCTGATGATGCTTGTGGAGCTAGAGTCGGTGTCGAGCTCCACATGTTCCTCCACATCCGCGGTGCTTGAGGAGGTGTCCTCCTCGAAGTACTCCATGTACTCCTCCGTGTCGTCTCCGTCGCTATACATGTTAGCACGATGGTATCTATATGGTGTATGTTAGTGGAAGAAGACTACCTCGATATCTTACCGTGGTATGATAAGATCGGGGCGATCCAAAAAGCCGAGGTCAAAATCAATTGTATCGGGCACTCACACAAAAGCACACGCAAAAGCTAGCAAATATGGTGTTAGGTGAGTGTGGTGGAAAGCCAAAAGACGAAATCCGAAATCAAGTTTGTTGTTAAGAGTGGGTAAAATCCAAAAATCAAATGTCAAAGCGATGATCACTATAAACACGGAAAAGATGTGGAACGCACACACGAGATGAACGGGGTTAGTGCGACCAAGGAATGAGCGGAAAAGTGTAAGAAGCCCTTAAGCAAGGGTGCTCGGTGTCACACTAACACAAGAAGAGATCAAAGCTTCGGTTGCAAAGGAAGAGACAACAAGATTCACACGCGGCCTCTCTTCTCTTTTTCTCTCTTTTGCTTAAAAGCTTTTCCCTCTTTTGTATTTGGTGGCACTTGCACTCTTTTGTATCTATGGTGGCGCTTTGTACACTTTGGTATGTATGATGGCACTATGCACACTTGTGCTCTTTTTGTAGTTTGGCGGCTTTTTCTCGCACTATGTTAGCGTTAGCTCGCTTTTGCTATCTTGCCACACGAGTTTTGCTTAGAAGCTTTACTCCACACGACACACACACCTCACAATCGGGGCCACGTGCAATGTCTCGCAACACTCGATAAGCAATGCTCGTAGGATAGATCGCAAAAGGAAGAGGGGTTACAAGGTGAAAGCTGCAAGTTATACCTGCGATGGTGGTGGTGGTGGTGGTGGTGGTGGAGATCGCCGGACGTCGAGGTCGAAGGAGGGCGCGAGGATGCGCCCGGTCTGGGGCCCGGTTGGACCGGCGCCTGGACCGGCCTGTCCGGTTTCCGCCCGGTCGACCGGGTTCCTCAGGCCGGCCTGTCCGGTCTCAGGCCCGCTTGACCGGAGCTGTACGTCTGCCCGGCTCAGGCCCTGGCCGACCGGTTCTCAGGCCGGTTCTGTCCGGCTCGTCTTGCTGACCGGGTTCTCAGGCTGGTCTGCCCGGCTCGTGGGTCTTGCTGACTGGTTCTCTGTGGCCTGGCTCGTCCGGCTGCCGCCTTGGCCGACCGGGTTCTCAGGCCGTCTGGCTCCGTCTCAGGTCTTGCTGGACCGGGCCGAAACCGGGTTTCGCGGGATGAAGCTTTCTCTCTCCTGTTCTTCACGAAAACCAAGCCAAATCGACCAAAACGAAGGGAAATGATGGAATTGGGGGCTAAAAGTTGGGGAGATAGTAGATCAAGCACTCCAACACCAAATCCATGGACCAAAACCACTCAAAACGCAACCAAATCACAGATCGGTCAAGAGGCAATTTAGGGCTATTTTTGGGGATTTTTTGGAAAATTTTCTAGGGACGAAATCGGGTGGGTGGGAGGTCAAATCCGCGGTAACCAAGAGCTGCTGATACCATATGATGAGGTCTAAGACCCCGTGTGTGGCCCGATCTTGCGGTTGACCCGAAATCCAAGGAGGGAGAGAGGGAGAACGCGAAGAACACGATGAACACGAAGAACACGATGAACTCACGCACGCACACCAACCCGATACAATCGATACTTACCCCGTGGCTCGATGGACCACGCCAATAGAATCAACCCTAAGAGACACGCGGTGAGAATTCCGAGCGGAGAGATTGGTGAGGAGATGAATCTAGGAGTGGGAGAGAGAGTGGGTAACACTAGAATCTCACACACCAAATCCAATCATCCAACATGGGTTGCCTTGATACAAAGGGGATGAAACCCTAGGGAGACAAAGCTCATCTTCATGTTTAAGCTATCATCTTGTCTAAGGGGTAAAGGAGGGGTCCTAGGTGCTTATATAGAGGTACAAGCCAGCTTGGGCCGAAAAGGTACGCAAGTGGATAACTTAGGCAGCTTGGGGAGTCATTCCCGTCGGATCCGGTTTGGGGCCGGTCAGACCGGGCCTGGGACCGGGTGGTCCGGTCCTGGGCGGTCGGCCGAGGCAAGCCAACCGACAAACTGGCTGTGGGGCTTGGCCCAACTGGGGTTCGGCCGCCTGACCTTCTTCTCCTCTTTCCTCCTTCTTCTTCTTCTTCTTCTCTCTTCCTTGCACCATGATGAATGGCTCCTCTTCCCTTCCCTCGCTTACGTGCACCATGGGTGTTCCTCCTCTCCGGTCCTCGATGACTCTTGTACCTAATGACATATAACATGTCGCCATGAGGTAGCATTCCATTCAAGGTATCTACGAGGTCGAGTATCGAGAGGAAGGAGTTCACCTTGACGCGTGTAGCGTGGGTTAGGGTTGAAGGTCCACTTGGGGGACTCTTTGGCCATGGTGTAGCGTCGACGATAGGCGGGGCTGCACTTGATGGTCTTGGTGTAGCGACGTCGGTGACCGGGGCTACATCAGGATTACATGTCTCTCACGAGAAAGATGAAAAACATAAGAAAACAAAATAAAATATATTGATATCCATTTCCAATTCAATAAAGCCAACGACTACAAGTGACAACATACCAACAACGGTAGCGATTCTAATAGATGATGAAGAACATAAACTCACTGCAAATGGATGTGACCATTTCCCTATGACCGTTATAATACCCCTTACTTCTCTGTTCAGAGTCAAACAAGCAAAATGTTAAGTGCCAACTAATCTACTACCACTAGATCGTTACAATAATTTTAGGTTAAAAAAATCATGTTTTGTAGCATCTCCCCATCCCGCACCGTGGTCGAAAAACCGCTTACAATAGGTCATAACTTGATGGCAATCGGTAGTGGAATATAATATGGATTTCACATGAGTCGGAAATTGAGCGCCTTGTTAGGGTCGACAAAGCAAGCTAGTAGACAAGTGCCAAAAAAAAGACAGTGAACAGCCCGATACCAGATTTTTTTTGGATGGAAGTAGGGATTTTATTCAATTCGGGCAATTTCAAAGGTACAATAATACAATATCGGATGGTTTTGTGCACTGTTCAAAAACTAGGCCGATTCAGCGATTACTAGGCCGATTAATCGCTACTAGGGGCCTGACCGTGTCGATTACCGTTAATCTCTTATGTTAAGCCTTTAGCCCGATTAATCGTACCGAAAGTCCGATTACTAGGTATGTTCCCGATTAACTACTGCACTTGGTCAAAAAAGTTATAAACTTTCCAATGCATATAGCTAGTACAGACGCTACCCCTCAACAATAAAGTAGGTTTTGTAAAGCTCCCGCTTGATTGTAGCCTCCAACTGCTCGAATTCCACCGTCGCCAACTAGTTCCTTGCCCTTCCAGACCAGTTACTCTCAGTTGTCTAGATACAGCAGCTCGAGTGCTCGACCACCCAAGGGCGCATTCGATAGGTTAGGTGGTTGAGGTGTAAGAGGGTCGTACCCTAGCTAGGTAGATGGTGGGAGAAGATAAACTTCAGAGGTGAGAGGATAAGAAGTGGAAGGAAGAAACGCGGCTTCGACTAGTGGATCATGTTTCGCTCGTGACCTTGAAGATTAGGTCGCGGAGGAGAAACATACATGTTTTTCTAGGATTTTAGGCTCTAGAGAAGTAGAGCCAGACATATAGAGGCTCATATACTATTATTTTTCTTATATAAACTGTTTTTTACGTGCTAATTTGTGTAGGTTACACCGATTAATAGCCGACCGATTAAATCAGTTAATCATCCGAATTCCGATTAACCGCTACTCCCAAGCCGACCGAGCAGTTAACGATTACCGATTTCCTTACCATTGGTTTTGTGAACCACACTCGACGGCCAAAAAGCCCAAGAGGTTGCGTAATAAAATTTCTAGCAATAATATGGGCATCCCATTAGTGTCCCTATCCTTATTGGGTTCTGTTGAATTTCAAGTATTCAGTTTCACCAATAAGATACGGAGACTTGCTTCACATTTGGAATTACACAAAAAAGATTTTTCATCGGAAAGAGGTCTACGAATACTTTTGGGAAAACGTCGACCTTTGCTGGCTTATTTGGCAAAGAAAAATAGAGTACGTTATAAGAAATTAATCAGTCAGTTGAATATTCGGGAGCAGTAATTTAATCGTTCTAATTATTTTCTTATTTTCTTAGTAGTCTTAGATTTTGCATTTGATGAGCCTCGTTTTGAGGAATTCATGGAATAATCCATTTTCATAACTAAGCTACCTCAAAATCTTTTGATCTTTTGTCAATCTCAAAGAAAATGGATTTGTAGCGGCACAGACTCTTCTTCTCCTTCATCATTTTATCACTTCCAAGCGATCGGTAGAAGTAGAACGCCTTGCTAGCAGGACGGCGCTCTCAATTCTGGCCCAACATTACAGGTTACAGGCCCACAGCCCACACAAAGCCTTAAACCATCACCTTCTCTTCCCCATTCGGCCATTCCAAGCCGGACATCTCACCCCCCAAAAACCCTACACCCCTCGACGACCAGCCGGCGGCCGCCATGCTCCTCCGGCGACCGCTCCAGACCCTCACCCTCCCGCTCCTCCGCCGCCACCTCTCCACCTCCTCCGCGGCGCTCTCCGCCCCAGATCTCAACATCGACGAGCTCCTCTCGCCGCCGTTCCACTACCTCCCGGGCCACCCGCGGCCGGACGCGAAGCACGACGAGGTGATCTTCGCCGTGCCGAGGACCTCCTCCGGGAGGCACTTCGCGGCCAAGGAGCGCAAGGCCGGGCGGGTGCCGGCCATCGTCTTCGAGCAGGAGAACGGCCAGGAGGGCGGCAACAAGCGCCTCGTCTCGGTGCAGTCCAAGCAGATCCGCAAGCTCGTCGACCACCTCGGCCGCTCCTTCTTCCTCTCCCGCCTCTTCCGCCTCGAGGTCTGGTCGGACCACGCCGGCCAGGGGGACCTCGTCGAGAGCGTACGCGTCCTGCCGCGCAAGGTGGGTTCTCTTAATGGTTAGTGATCCCTTGTTTGTTATGTGTGGACATTTTCTACAATATCCCAGTAATTAGTCTCGTGGTTGTGCTCTGCATGATCAACGGCCCAAGTCTTGGAGATTTCCATAGCTTGGATTAGCATTTCGTATTGTAAGTAGTGTGGTTCCACGTTACACTTGCTTCAGTTTTAGGTCGCCATTTGATTTTTGTATAGGAAGAAAAATCATCGGTGAAAAGATAACTGGCTTGGTGGTAATAGTAATAGAACTATAGAAGGTTCATTCGATTGAAGAGTTGGAGCTGCTATGTGGTTAATTAGTTATCTCTTAGTGTACTCTGTTCGGGCAAATTAAAGCTTTGTATTTCTCGCCTCAATTCTGTAGGTTGTTAGAGGATTAAAGGGAAATGAACTTGCAGGTTTAGTTTCTATGTTGTATACTTGTATATATTCTACTGGACAATCAGTGCAGTAAATACACCTTGCGCGTTACACTTAAACTCCTTCGGTCTTAGGATATTTGTTACCCGAAAATGGGCACTGGGTGATCTCTTACAACTTATTGGGTCGTAGGATATTTTTGTATCAGAAAATGGGCATTGGGTGAATTATCAGATGCTGCAACATGAAAAGTCTGGTGCCTTCATTATCTTGCCAGACTTGTAAATGTTTGAGGATGAAACAGAGCTTCCGTTTTTGTTGGGAAGCTCTTGACGAAGTAACACGAGTGTATGTATTATATACCAGGGAGGATTCATTTATATGGTACAAGCAAATGCAATTTATCCTCCTTTTGTTGCTCTTGGGTGATCGTTAGAATCTGTTTTATTTGGTTGTCTACTTCACTACTTCTCTTCACTAGCACGGTACCAGATGAACGGTTGTAATGCACATAGTGCATTTTCAAACTTCTAGGGTTGCTTTTATTCATTACCGAATCCTAGATGGGGATCATGTATGTTTGTGCAGTCTTAAGGATTTTTTTTGCACTTATGCTCTGGAGTGGATAACATGGAGAAAAAACATGATGGTCCTGTTTGGGACTCTGAATTTTCCTTGATTCCTACAGGAATTGAACTGTTTTCTTGCTAAATTCCTGCGAATTGAACAAAACTAAAATATACCCACCTCTTATACCACACTATCACAGTTAACATGTTGACCTATGCGTGATCTCTTAGATTGTGTATCAGGTATAGACCCTCCCTAGTTGATGTAGGAGAATCAAACGGCTTCCACAGATGGGTTGTTTTGAAAATATCATTAGAGTTGCGTTCTCTGATGTTTATCAGCAGCAAACACCGTCATACTAACATGGAGCTGATTGCTTTAACAATGAACTATACGCGATGTTTTTTTTAGCGGACTGCAAAATATCAACCAGACACTTCCATCAACTTCGCACACTTGCCCCTATATGTTAGAATGACTGGTGCAGTGTGGATTTTTTTAATAAATATAATGTGGTACAGAGAATCAATGGAATGAAACATTTGATTGACTTGTTTGGACTATTTTCAGGTGCATTTGCACGCAGGCACTGATGAACCTCTGAATGTAACATTCATGAGAGCTCCTTCTTCAGCGCTGCTCAAAATAGATGTTCCTTTGATGTACATTGGAGAGGATGCTTCACCTGGTCTCAGGAAAGGTATGTAGCATGTATTCCAATGATGTATCTATCTTGGGTAAAACTAAATTGGAATGCTTAAACTAAATATCTTCCTGTTTTTTCCACATAAACCAGGCCTTAGATCTTAGACATACACAATTTCTTCATCACGTCTGTTTCTTACATTTAACCGTATTGTAATATTTAGGCTACTTAGAATAGTTTATCCTGAGTTATGCCAGTGAAAGGCCTCAATTCTCTGGAACAACACTAACGAATTAAGTTACGTCTAATGGCTTATTACAGACTTACATGAGCTGTGTTCATCATTTTCATACAGGTGCTCTAGCCAGTGTTCAAGCATTGCCTTCATTACATTATATACAGCTCTAGGATTCAGTGCATTAAGTCCTTATCCATGTGCATTCCTGTTGTATTAAGTTGCATCTGTTCAATAGTAAATCCAGACTAATTTGATTATATTGACAACCATGCAGGAGCTTACTTCAACACCATAAAGCGAACAGTCAAGTTTCTCTGCCCTGCTGACATTGTTCCACCATACATTGAAGTGGACCTAAGCGAGTTGGATGTCGGGCAGAAACTGTTGATGCGCGATCTGATAGTCCACCCAGCCCTGAAATTACTTCAGTCGCCAGACCAGCCCATCTGTAGCATTATAGGGTCAAGAGCCCCTGACCAGAAGAAAGAGAAGGAGAAATCAAAATAAGTAGCTCCATTGTATTAACTATTTGCAACAGAATAAACATCTTTCTTTTTTCTGCTATTCATGCTCGAGTTATTCAGTTCTTGATTATCCCACCTAGAACGCATACTAGGAGGAATTGTAGCCAGAGACCACTGTTTTACTTGAGGAATGAATGTCCTGAGAATCCAGGAGCTACATACAGTAGTAGTATGGTTATTTGAGCCTGTTCACAGAAACGTTCACTGTGATGTATGTTGTCATAAAAGCTTTTACGTGTTGAGAATCTGTATGTTCTGGTTGCCTGCATTGTCATGTGTACTAGCGTTTTAGGTAACATAATTAGGTTGATTTTGAACTCTTCTCAATACTGCAACATGATCTTGTAGATTTTGAACTCTTGTCCACACCACAACATGATCTTGACAGTTCCCGATAATCAAAGGTATGTGCCACAATGCCATAATCTTACTAAATTCTGCTCACTCTAGTTGGCACTACAGATTTTGGGAGAGCTCAGACTCACTTGAAAGTAACCTGCACACATAAACTATCATCAACTCTCAAACACGCAAACTACCTTAATTAATAAAATTCTGAAAGCAGATGTGAAAAAAAAAGGAAATTCTGAAAGTAACATCAGCTCTCTAACCTGCGACAACAGGTCCTACTGAATTCAATAAAAAAAAAAGGGTCCTTCTCAAAACGCTAAGACAGTGATCTCATCCACAAAATTAGACACTTGCAGTACCAGCAATTCAAAAGAAAATTCAGTGGTCTTTGCAATGAAGTTTCAGCAAATTCACTGCAGGTTTGAGTGAACTATGCAGCAACCAGAAAATTACTGGTAACATGTCGTTGTATGAATTGCGAAGCCGCATAAAGACACAGAAACCAGATAGTTCTTGCCATATAAGAATTCTAACCATCAATTTCAGACTTGACACTTAAAGGAAGTTGAGCAAGTTAGTATACTTGAATATTATTTTGTGCCACATGCTTTGTAAAAATACAAGCAGAAGCTTAGGTTCAGATACATGACATAATAATCAACGGCATCAACAAAATGACGTCCAGTTGAATATTAGGTTCCAGCGAACACATGTTCGAACACACGCACACACCCTTTCCGATCAAAATAATAATATGACCGGAAGCACAGTCATCATTCAGGCTCCTCCAAAAATTCGAGGATCCAGGTAAGGGAAATAAAGAGAATCAATACTCAGGGTAAATTCATCAGTGCAGCAGCAGACAAAATCTTCAGAGAAAAACTTGATGAACATGGTCACATCCATGGCTGCACTTATTAACCTCAGACAGCGCTTCAGTTGCGACCACATCAAGTTCTTTGCTGATGCTCCTTCACTGGATCAGTTGGAAAATGCGACCATCGTCGAAGGATGGGCCGCTGGGATCAGAGTGATCTGTTGCAGTTGCAGGTTCACCTTCAATCTCCTCTTCCATGAAGTTCTCCCTGCACTCCACGCTGCAGAAGGCTTTGTCACCCCTACAATTGAAGGAGACATGACACCAAACATTAGTAAAAAGCATGAAGCAACTACAGATCCAGTATTAAGCGAACGAAAAGGCTATAACGTGGTGCATCTACTTTACTGGAACACTTACTGGTAGATATAGATGTCTTCCTTTTCTTTGAGCTTCTCAGAGCAAAAACAACAGAAGCTCATGGTATTCTCCCCTTTCAGAGGAGAGACCAGAGTATCCTCACAGCCACCCTCACCAGGCATCAGCTGCTCACCTTGAAACTCAAAGACACGATCTCCAAAAATGTGGGTAGTTCTAGGGTTAGGACCGCGAGAAACAACACAGGTGTAGTCCTCTGAATTGACAATGTCATCAAGGGACATGAAACTGCCGTTCAGCCCATCACTCATGTTCTCATCCTTGAGTTCGACCACACCAGGCTGCATAGGAGCAGTGGAGCTGTTCTTGCGGGTTAAGCTGTCAGTGATCCTCATCTCAGACCCAAGAAGAACCTTCCTGCTGCCCAGGGGCGAAGGGTTCTCATCACTGAGAGAGTCCACCAGTCCAAGCCCAACCCTGTCCCCGAGCAGGATCTTCTGGTTCTGGCTGGCCACGCCGGCGTCAAGGAAAGATGACCTGGGTGACTTGGTAGCCAGGCCTGTGAAGAGCTTGAGGTCCAGGGGCGATGTGGGACTGCGGACGGCATCCAGTTCAATCAGGCATTTGGTGCTCAGCTTGACAAGGAGGTCAGGGACTCTGAAGAAGCCCATCTTGTGAGCAACCGATTCAGAGGAAGCGGTTTGTGGAACTGAAGATTCGGCTGCCATTTGATCGCCTCTGGTTTATCT
The DNA here is from genome assembly GCF_019359855.2 of Lolium perenne. NCBI lineage: Eukaryota > Viridiplantae > Streptophyta > Magnoliopsida > Poales > Poaceae > Lolium > Lolium perenne. The sequence goes on along the minus strand of NC_067246.2, from coordinate 183,352,483 downwards.
TCCCACTGCAATTTCCTTTCGGGTGTCAGTAAAATTGGTTTTGTAAGTTAATCCTCTCTAGTACTTCAGCAACAACTTGGAAGGATCTACTGATTCAGGTAGGTAACACGCAGAAGAATCTGATGGGGAGTTTTTTCTTATGCAGAATCACTCACTCCGCAACAAATTACTGCTAGCAGTAGTAAAATACAACCCGGAGCAAAACTAAAGTGTTTTCATGTTGGGGTGTGGGACAATGCGTCTTCTACGGATTCCTTTGCTTGCAAGCATGTATAAACGATAATTAAAGCATACTCCAGGAAAACATCTTTATACGGACGGAGAACAGGAACAAAACAAAAAAGATAAAGACATCTATCTATCTGTATACTCCAGGAAAACATCTTCATACGGAGAACAGGAGCAAAACAAAAAGACAAAGACATCTATCTGTGACTGTGAGTAATCAATCATCATCCGGTTCTCACCTTTTTTTTTTGGTTGCTTTGCGCCTGTTGTTGCCTCACGAGATTGTTTCCTCCCAGCAGCAGCACCTCCCTCGTGAAAAAAAGGCGAAAATCTCCTGAAAAGTGAAAAACAGAACATGAACACACATGATCAGTAATCGTCGTAAGAACGAGGGGAGGAGAGTTTATATCCTCGGGAAGAAATTGGACGGCACGAGTACGAGCGGAGATTAAACCTCCAAAATCTTCGAACCCAAAAAAAAAAAAGTAAAACCAAAAAAAAGTCGGGAAAATCAGACGCGGTACCGATCGGAAAGCCGGTGAGAGAATCCGAGGGACCTAGGGAGATTAAGAACCCCTGGCGAACGCGTTCAAATCTATGAAATGCAGGCCGAAGGAATCCCTAACAACGAACGGCGAAACCGCCAAGGATCAAGGGAAGGACGTGCCCTACCTCGGTCTCCTGACTCCCCTCAGACGGCAGCGCGGAACATCGGTGTGGCGAGGAGGAAGAGGGGACTTGTGGGGAGTGACAGAAAGATAAGAGGAAGAAATAGGGCGGAGAAGAGAGGCGAGGGGGAGAGAAAGGTTTATGTGAGAACTTTTTGCTAGTTCCAGTAGTTGTTGGACCCTACTCCACCTTTCCCTTTCTCTCTCTCTCTCTCTCTCTCTACTTTCTCTTTCTAGGACTACTACTTAACTCCCAAGAACACTACTGTATCTTTTAATGGAGACAGAGAATAATATGGGGCCCAACTGGCAACAGATATTGATTTCCTCTTAATGATGCTTAATTAATTGTTTAATGGAATTGGTCATGTAAAGTTTGGAAGGGTAGGGTGGTAAGACTGTGATGTCATGTGTGTCACTGATGTGGGGACTTGCTTGTCATGTTGCTGGTAATCAGACTATAGGGGAAAAGGCAAAGGGTAAAGAGAAAGCGGATATATTATTATTACCTGTGGCTGTGGACTCTTGTTTGTGTGGCCCGGATTTCTTTTATCTTTCACACAGGTGGTGGAGTGGAGTACAGACTACAGACTACACAGCGGTGGAGTTACCGAGGAAGTACCCTGTCGTCGAATCAACTTTTTTGACCTGGCTTGTGCCGCGGATTTTTTCCGCATAAAGTAAAGCCTCTGCCTGCCTGCCTGCGACTCCACTTGCCACAAATATTTCGTACACTGCCGGTTTCTCTGATAGGGTACATCCAGCATCTTGTTATTTCTACTCCTACTAGGAGTGGGGGATTTGCCACTTTGGTGTGCAAGAAGATAGAGTATTATGTAGTAGTAATTAATTTGCACAGTATGATGAGTTACTACAACGTTTTGAAAAAATCTCATGAAATTTGAGTAGTAGTAAAATAATTTTCCGTAACATTTCTGCGAAATAAGTGTGTAGATTCCGCGTTTAGAACATTCCTTCAAGGCGAAGGCAAGTTAAGATATACACAAACGCTTCCGGAGTGTCCCGGGTAGAACGCTTCTGTTGACAGGGTGTGGGTGCTCCATGCGTACATCGTCGGCGTGACTCGTTATGCTTATGCCTTATCTTTTCACGAGATCTCTCCGGATATCTGGGAAACGTCGAGTCCCCTTTTCCTTATATTTTCCGAGATCCCTTCTTATGTTCACGAAACGTTCCATCGATTCAACGTGCTTGATCCACGCGTATAGCGATGGCACAACCCATTTTACTCGTGCTTTATCTGTAACGAGATCTCTTTGTATGTTCAAGAAAGTGTTTCATCCCAAGCAAGTTGCTTGCCTTATCCTTTGCCAACTCTCTTTTGACTTCCTTCCGGCCAACCCTCTTGTGTGTCTCTCTTGTATAGTGAAATGGGAGAGGTCAAGTGGTGGTCGTTAGTGCCGGTGGTCTAGTAACACGAGCGAGATTGGAGAAATTGGTGTATCCTATAAGGGGCTCAACACGAAGAGCGAACAAGGAGTTTCTCTAGCTTATAAGAGCATCAAGACGATCTTGCTTACGATGACGCATGCCTCTCCTTGTCGATGAGCACCTCATATCCACATTGATGGGCTAAACACCTAGGCGAGAGCTGGGATACTAACGAGCTTTGCCCCGTAAGGTGCCATATGGCTGACAATGACGCTTTTTACACCGCATGATGAGGAGGATGCAAGATTGAAGTTGCTAACTATAGAAGATGAATTTGAGATTTTTTATTTTTTATAGATCCGTGGGAGGTAGAAGTATTTTTGGGATACAAGGAGAAATTTGATCGCCCAAAACATGATTTGACCAACAATTATCCCAATGATATACCTAGTCAAAATGCCGGGAGCAATGAAAATAGCTCAGGCCTCTTTATTTTGATTTTTTTAGGATTCTAATCCTTTACGATTTTCTGTATGGTTGCCATTTGATATGTAAGATTTTAATCCTTAAGGAAAAGTGGAGAAAGTTTTTCATCCACTTCAACCTCTTTCAAAAAATCCTATAGTTTTCATATGTTGTATCAAACATCAATTATGAATACTGTGGATTAACTTTGAACCTATATTTTTTCCATTCCTGTGTTTGTAGAATCCTATGAATCGAATGACCCTTGGCGATTTTTTCCTAACATCATGAGGATGACTCAGGAGATATTTTTGAAGTATTAGATCTCTAAGAGACAAAATGCATTTGTAGGGATATAAGGAGTATCTTTACCGTCGGTCAAAATATTAGAAGCAGCAAAAAAATGCCTGGTGACTTTCTCACATGAAAAGAAAAATATGCTTTGTTGCATATGACTTGCAAGTTACTCCCTCCTTTCTAAAATAGGATGCCGATAATTTTTTGGGCAAATACAATTTTTAAAGTTTGATCAACTATATAGAAAGAAATATCAACATCTACAATACCAAATTCGTACGATATAAAAAGATATTTCATAATGATTTTAAAAATATTAATATTAATATTTTTCTACATAGTTGATTAAATTTTGATGGCACCGTGATGGTACTACTAGGAGCACTAGCGCTAGCACTATGATGGTAATGCTATGATGGCACTGTGAACTTACACAGAACTGTATCCACCACGAAACCCTATGAAGATCTAGTACTGAGCGCTGTGAATTTCCCAGCTGCTCAAATTTATTGTTGCATTGTGTGGCATCATGCTTCCCTGTTCCGTAGCTAGGGGTATTCGCATTCATTTCCTTCTTTATTGGAGCAGCTCGGCATTAACCCGCAAGTCACGAGACTTGATTGCAAGCTAAGACGACTTGTTAAAAGATTTTGCTATGGGGTGCTAGTTTTTGTTCTTGTCGATAACAAAGATCCGTGAGAGCGTAAATTATATTGCACTTAAAGTTTGTATACAAAAGATTACACGAAAGCTTTTCTTAGAGTTCAGAATATACAAAAGTGTATTGCTAAGGGCTTCTTTGATTCAAAGTAATTTTACAGGATTCTCTGAGAGTTGAGGTTCTTAGTAACTCTTTCGAAGTACTCCCTCTTTCACAGTTTATTAGACGTGCGCGTACCTCTAAATCACAAATTTGATCAAGTTAGCATTGATTATATATTATAAATATTATATCATTAGAAAGTTTAGATGTTCTATTTCTAATGATATAATTTTTGCATTATATAATTTAAATTACATAGGTTAAATTGGTGACCTAGTGATATGGGGAAGACTAGTAAACTAAGATGGAGGGAGTAACTCACTTGGTTCGCATGACTGGAAAGAAAATCGTTCCTAGAAATTCTTTGCATTTAATTCTAGAGGTTTTAAGTTCTTGCTACAATTATTTAGCTTTTCTTGTGGTATTGAACACCTCTTCAGATTTTATCTTTCTATTATATTTTTATTCTTATACAAACTCCATCATAAAGCTTAAGGCTTATATTATTTTTAAAAAGTCAAACTAATGTCAAGTTTGACTAAGTTTTTACCAAAAATCATTGACATGCAAAATATAAAATTAATGTCATTAGATAGATAATAAAATATATTTCATGTGGTATCTACAAAATATTATATTTTTATAGATTTTTCTAAAAGTTTGATCAAACCGTACTTAGTTTGACTTTTTCAAAAATAAAAGCCTTAAGTTTGGGATGGAGGTAGTAGAGCACAATAGGACATGTTAATTCAATCATGCTTTTCATGTCCTTGAGTTTTGAGAATCAAGCAAATAAATAAAAAATCCCTAATACATCTCAAACATTGTAAAACGGACCAAAGAAAACAAAATTGCAAATTAATATAACTTTGTAAATTGTACACAACTCTCTAAAGGGAAGAAAAATCCACTTAATATTTCTATCTTTTCCCAAAAGTTCAAGGGTTTGTCATTGAAATTCTAAAATAGCATGCACTCTCTCCTCCCCAAATTGTAGTGCCTAGTATATTTTTCGAAAACCCTGCTCGGTGTCATATGATGTCGACCACGCGATGCCTGTGGGCACCGATTCCTTCCTGAAGGCTTGTTATTGGTCCCAAATGTGCCTTCCTCTCCTCTGGTCTTGAGGGAAACCCTATATCCAGTCCACCAAAAATGGCGGCGGTGCCACGACGTCGTTCTCTTCTTGAAGACACGGTCTAGGCTACTCGGGGAGACGTCGATGTGACAACTAGAGGCTGGGTGATGCGATGCGATGCTGATGTTGGTTGTTGGCAAGGAATGGGTCCCCGAGGCGAATTGTACGATGTGGTGGATGCATCCTAGTCGACGTATTTCCCAAAGTCTGGAGGATCTTGTCTTCTACTCGCGGACTCCTCTAGGCACAAGAGGGGAGGTATGCTGGTTTGGGTTGCCTTCGAGTCACGGTCATGCTACGGTGGTGTCTCGCTTGGTTTGTGACATGGTTCAGATGGACGAATTCGTTGCATAGAAAACAAAAATTTTCCTACCGCGAGAACGCAATCCAAGCCAAGATGCAATCTAGAAGACGGGAGCAACGAGGGGATGATCGAGACTCACCCTTGAAGATTTCCAAAGCCTATAAGAGTAGGCTCTTATTGCTGCGGTAGACGATCACTTGCCGCTTGCAAAAGCGCGTAGAAGATCTTGACGGTGCCACAATCGGGCAGCACCTCCGTACTCGGTCACATGTTCGGTGTTGATGACGACGTCCTTCTCCCCGTTCCAGCGAGCAGCGGAAGTAGTAGATCCTCCTCGGAATCCCGGCAGCATGACGGCGTGGTGGCGGTGGTGGTGGAGATCTCCGACAGAGCTTCGCCTAAGCTATGTGGGAGAGAGAGGTAGGAGGGAACCGCTAGGGTTTGGGAGAGGGGGCGCCGGCTAGGGCAGCCTTGAGGGGGTGCGGCCATGGTGGTCTTGGTGTGGCCGGCCAGCCCCTCCTCTCCCCTCTTTATATAGGTGGAAGCCCCAAGGGTTAGGTCAAAAGTCTCTGAATAAGAACCCAACATAAACCTTCCATATGACCAAACCTAGGGGGAGTGGGACTCCCCCCTTTCCTTTGGTGGGGTGGCCGGCCACCATGGGGAGGAGTCCACTTGGGACTCCTCCTCCCTTTAGGCTGGCCGGCCAAGGTGGGTGGACTCCACCTTCCATGCTGATTTATTCCGGACTCTTCTAGAACCTTCTAGAACCTTCCTGGAAAAATACCGGATCAGTTTCAAACCTAGAAAATGACTTCCCATATATGAATCTTATTCTCCGGACCATTCCGGACCTCCTCGTGATGTCCTGGATCCCATCCGAGACTCTGAACAAAACTTAGAACTCCATTCCATATTTCCATATCTACTTAAACGACATCAAACCTTAAGTGTGTCACCCTACGGTTCGTGAACTATGTGGACATGGGTGAGAACTCTCTCTGACCAATAACCAATAGCGGAATCTGGAGATCCATAATGGCTCCCACATATTCAACGATGACTTTAGTGATCGAATGAACCATTCACATACGATACCAATTCCCTTTGTCACGCGATATTTTACTTGTCCGAGGTTTGATCATCGGTATCACTCTATACCTTGTTCAACCTCGTCTCCTGACAAGTACTCTTTACTCGTACCGTGGTATGTGGTCTCTTTATGAACTTATTCATATGCTTGCAAGACATTAGACGATATTCCACCGAGAGGGCCCAGAGTATATCTATCCGTCATCGGGATGGACAAATCCCACTGTTGATCCATATGCCTCAACTCATACTTTCCGGATACTTAATCCCACCTTTATAACCACCCATTTACGCAGTGGCGTTTGATGTAATCAAAGTACCTTTCCGGTATAAGTGATTTACATGATCTCATGGTCATAAGGACTAGGTAACTATGTATCGAAAGCTTATAGCAAATAACTTAATGACGTGATCTTATGTTACGCTTAATTTGGGTGTGTCCATTACATCATTCATATAATGACATAACCTTGTTATTAATTGTGATGACCCAGTGTACCACTGCATGGTGTAGTACACAAGTCGTTGACATAACACAAGTGAAACACCGTTCCACTCATATTACATCTCTCAGAGTGGTACAACAGAAACATATGCGAGTCCAAGGTATGTCTATAGAAGTACACACGAACTGTTTACATAAGATCCACACAGCCTCCTACTTTACAGTGAGGTAAAACTTCACATAAAGCTCCAGAAGAATGACTCGTAGTCTAACTTGTTGCTAACTCAAGTTTAAGAGCTAATTGGCTTGCTATAGAACTCTAGCTACTTAGGTGCTAGAATTAGGGAAAGGTTCCCTTCTATTACTATTCTAGGTTTCCATTATAGCTGATGCAGAAGTTGACTCCATTGGCTTCTTTGATTGAATTCTTCATCTTGTTGCAGTTGACTCCTTTGTCTTCGAGTTCCACGGTAGTTTCTCCTTCAGTGCCTTGATCTAAGAAGGGGGTTCAAAGGGGATAGAATGAGTACGAGCGTACTCAGCAAGTTCATAATAGGAAATATGTGTATCATGCACTAGCTATAGCCATAGACCAGAAAGTCATAGGCCAATGCAAGTTTTCATAACCATTTCTTCAAAAGGTTGCTTTTATTCAGAAGAACTATGTCCGTCAGCCTTCACCGGTTTACTAGAACTTCATGGAGCTCCTTTCCGGCCGCGTTCGCAGTTCCATATCCCGGAACAGGGAGTGACAGGTCACGGTTCTTTACACTCTGCAGAGGTGTGTTGCTTTACCCATAAGAGATCTTACCCTTGGTGCCAACCGAGCCGCGTGCTCGTCCACACTTCCTTTGGTGTGAGGCCCGGTATAAGGTCATAGCCAATCATATTCCTCCGCTACCTCATACACCCACCCGTTGTTGCAAACTCCGACCCTGGGTCCTCGTCGGTCCACTTACTCCACTTAGGGACGGACCCCGACCACGACAACAGTTCAGGTCTCTACCATGAACTCCTTCGCCGAGAGATGCAACCCATCATAGACCGCAATACCGTGGGGACTTAGGGCTTCCCCAGCCAGCTGCTTGATCCTCGGGCGACAAGTGCCTACGGTCTCTACCGTGGGGACTTAGGGCTTCCCCAGCCTGCCGCTTGCCCCTTTGGAATACAAGTGCCTACGGTAAAGCGCATCCGTTGATATACAAGAGGTGGAAATACAATTGACTATTCCGTCCCACTCCAGATCTTATGGTTAACACGGGTATTACGGCACAAGAATCACTGGCGACATTTGTTGTTTAATCCTAGATGGATATAAACCCTTGCAATGGAACCTCCACCATATCAACACAATCCATGGTTCCATTGCCCACCACATAGTCATATTCATAGTTATGAAAGTAGTGGTTTTGGTTTTTATGCAATAGTGATAATCATAGTACTTTGCAAGTAATTTGATAAAGATACTCAGATGACATGAGCAAGTGATGAACTTGCCTTTCTTGACTGCAAGATTATGCAGGCAAAAGCTTCGATACGTGAGAACTCCAAATGCTGAAAAACCATCATCGTCCGGTAAGGACAATGTTTAAAGAACTGTCAAAGATGATATAATGCATAGTATGAGATGCAATCGTCCCGAGCGTAACCTAACCTCGATGATTTAGGATGTATGAGTTGTAAAGATTTCTTTAGGGTTGGTTGCATTTTAGAATGGTTCTCAAACAAGGTTCTTATTAGGGTTTGGTTATATTAGCATCATAACCAAGTGATATAAGACATCATAACAATCATTCACATAAATAATAGTGGTGAAATAATATGTAAAGAACAATTGTCAATTTTAGGTTCTACGGAACATGGTTAATGATTACTTATACTATACTTCAAAAGAATAACTTTTGAAGAACATGTTGTTTAAGGAATATTGATTATTTCCAAGAAGAGTTAAGGCTTCTAAGGTTTGATTGACATTTGTACTTCAAAAGAATAACTTCTGAAGAACAGGTTAAATAAGAATATGAACTATTATATATAGGTGCTATGGTTTCTAGGGTTTACTATTGGATTCCTTTAGTTTCACTAATAGGAACTAGTTGGTTCTTAATTTGGAATGGTTTCTATATAGCAATAATTGGTAGGTTTATTGCTATGGTTTCTTCTAAGCATCATATCAAAAGATGGTTATTAAGATGGTCCTATAATTCGCTATTAGGGTTTACTATGGTTTCACAATTGCTTCACTAAATAATCTCTAATGGTTGCCAAGCTGAGTGGTTTATCATTTCCTAAGTAAGGTTTAGTTGGATTGGAGCATGTGATGTGATTTGCTACACAAAGTTGATACTAGGGTTTATCATTATGGTGCTACTAGGGTTTGATGGTTGAGGTTGGTTCTATTGGTGAGATACTAAGTATGAGTATTAATGGTGCTAACATATTAACAAGTTAGGGTTTATACTTAGGTGGTACTAATTGGATCATATAGGTGTTAAGCAGAATAAAGACAGGAGATGATGGCCTCATGTGAATTGATTTTATTTTAGTGGATCCTGAGTATGCATTCATTGGTTGTTTATTAAGTTTCTACACCTAAAGGTGAAGTGGATGTAATCATATGGGCTAAACCCCTAGGGTTTTAGGATTGGAACTATTTTAGGATGATCACATAAAATGATGGAACCAAGATTCTTGTTTATATTAGAATTAGGGTTTCTAAATTTTGATTTCATTATTAACATGATAATTGGTAGAGATTATTATTAAATTGGAGATAGAAGTAATAATGGATTTAACACTATATTATTTTCAAAAGACTTATAATAAATACTATTAGGGTTTAGGGTTTTAATTGAAGTAATGGTCAATTTGGATTCCCATGTGATTAAACATAACCATTAAGAAACAATTGTTGTTTTAGATGGCATATTAATGTGAAGTAATATTTAATATTTTATTTATGTGAAGAATTAAAACAAGAAATTATCTTCTTAGTTTTTAGGTTTTATTAGTTTAAGATTTAAAATTTGGTCTTCTAAAGTTTTAGAGGAAATTCATATTGTTGTTCTTTTAAACTTTAAGTATTTGTTTTCTATTTTATTTATAGAGTTCATTTTATGATACTCAATTCTATTTATTGTTTTCTTTTTATTTTCTTAAATGTTTAAAAAATTCCTTAAAAAAATAACCAAAAAAAAAATAAGATTAAAAATAGACCAAGTGGTCTCATTGGTACAGCCCAATTGATCTGGCCCAAACCTGGCCCGGGTCGGTTGGGTCTAACCCAACCCGACCCCCACTCTCTCGCTCACCTCTCTCTCACACACGCACGCACACGGTCACCGCCTACCTCTTCTCCTGCGCGACCACCACGCCCTCGCGGCGGCGCCGCTCACCCCCAACCGCTCCTGGCCAACCCCGGCACCGGCGTGATGGGGCTTTTGCTCTCCTCGACAAACTCTACCACCTCCCCTAGGTTGATTTGGCCGCTGTGATCTCTAGCGGTCGCCTCGACCCCGAAACCCTAGCCGGTCATCGGCGGCTAGTCTGGTCGCCATCGGCCCCCTCAGGCTCCGGCGAGCTGATGCTGCCCTAGCGCCACCTTCTAGTCCTTCTTCCTCAACCCCATCGCCTCCTGGCTGCATCCCCGTCGCTGACCTCGAGCCCCAGCTCGACTGCCCCGACGCCACTGACCTCCTCCTGGTTCCCCGCGTCGATCTCCTCTGTGTGACGATGGTGTTGCTGTGGTGGTGGTGCTTCTGTGAGCTGCGGTGCTCGACAACGATGGACGGCGCCATAGACGCAACCTCGGCGTCGGTGTACTGGTGGTGTGTTGCGGTGCTGCTGTACTGGTGGATGACTCGACCTCGATGCCGGCAGGACGGCGTCGCCGACGCAACCCCGGCATCAACACCTCCTTGTACTGTTACTGCTGCACTGTGAGTTAATCTCTCCCATCTCTGTTCATGGCTATAGTGTTTGGGCTGCACCATTATTACTACCCCATACTTGTGCTTAATATGATCCCTACAGTTATTGCATCTACTGCCTAAGATTGGTAATTCATATGTGAAATGGAATGCTTCCTGTTTGGATGGATTAATCCTCCAAAGCATGTGTAGTCTGTGGTGGCATTTGTCTGACAAAACTGAATGTATAATTTCAGTTAAAGGATTTGGTTACATTTGTTTTTATCTCAAGCATGTTTGAGCTATGGTAATATACCAGTATTGATGTGTACAGAGACCTGATTTACTTGATGCTCTACTTGGTACTTTGATTATAAGCTTGTATGGTGGTTTTTACTGGCTATATATGATCGATAGATTATTGGATAATGTCCAGTATGGTACAACAAGTGAGTGTGTATGTGGTGCAAGGTGGATACTTGACCAGTTTACTTGACATGATTATTAGCTGGTTTTCTCTCATGGACTCCGTCTTGCTCTCATAGATGGTTTCTCTGGTTCTATATATAAACTGGTAAGAACAGATTATATGCTTGATCTTGTAGCCTTGCCGATGATGCAAAGGCTGAGGCACCAATTTAAAATAAGAACAGATACTATTGATGACTTAAAATTCTCTGTGATGATTCTTGCATAGCATCTCTATGCAGATCTGAGAGAAAATCCATCTCTCCAATCCTCCTAGATAGAATCTGGTGGAAAGGTAGCTGGATTGGTTGTGTGTGTATTATTTTCCTTTTTCCCCTTATTGATGTGCTCATGCCAAACTAAGAACAGATGCTATGCTTAATTTGTTGCCTAACAACCTGCTGTTGGAGAGTCACTTTATCTTGCTTGATGTTGATCTGGCTTTGTTGCTGATCTTGGCTTCCACCTCCTCCATGAGCTGTGCCTGCTCCTCCTGGGCTCTTTTTGTCACCCTGGTTTTCCTTGCAACTTTGGCTGTGATCTTGATACTGATTTCCTAAATGGTTAACTGGTTTGTGGATGAAGAACAATTGTTGTTCTTGGGAATTTTCTTGGTCTGGCGATGGATGGAATAGAAGTGTGGTGCTTAGGCAATGGTGTGCTACAAGTAATATGCTTATATACCATGCTCTCTTGCTGTCCTTGGTTGACAACACACACATGCAGATCCTATGTGTGAGCTGCTTTGCTTTTGGTAATCTTTGAGTCGTTAGTTTGTGTGTGTGACAAGACACACAGTGTGCATGTTGTGGATTGTCTTTGCTATGAGATGACCTCATCTGATTGTACAAGTTCCCATGTTGGTTTGCTTTTCCTCTAGTGCAAGGCATGGCTGGTTCATCTTTATCCCTTGCCTGACCATGCTATTATATACTTTCCAGTATTCAATCCTATTGGCTGCTAGTATGTTGTCTTTGCATTATAACCTGTGGGATTAACTGTGTGGCTAATGATTATTCATCTTGACCATCTAATGTCAATGGTGAATTACTTTATTTAAATCATGTGGCTTGTTTAAATAGGAACTTGGCTAGGTTAGAGGGATTACTTAGTTGCCTTTGTTGCCTAAGATAATGGATCAAATATTGTTTCCCTTGTCCCTCTTTGATATGGATCAGATGTTGTCACTTGTCCCTGTTGCCTGTTTGCTCATTGATGCCTAATGATACAGAATGATCCATTGATCCCTCTTATGATCCAGAGATGATATATAATTTCCAAAGTTGCCTATAACTGAAATTGATCCCTCTAATCCACAACTTAGATATTAGGACAAGTTTCTAATATCTAGTAGTCGAGTTCCAATATCAAAATGCCTCATCTTCGATGATGGCGACATTTTAATCGTAACACGATTCTCTTTTATCTTTGTTGTTTGTTTTACAGGAAGGAATGATAAAAAGAGAAACGGAAGATTTAGTTTAGGGTTTTATTTTATTCTTTTGTAATTTTCTATTTCTTTTCTAACTTGTAATGTATTGAATAATGTCATTTGTAGTAAAGTTTAACACATATATTTATTTGGATTTATCAAGTGTAGTTACTTGTACATGTAATATTTATATACTTGTTTAAATTTCAAATTCCAATTCAATTTATTATTTGAATTATGTTTTTCATATTTGAATTTGAATTCAAACTATTTCTCTCGAATACATAATAAATCAACAAAGGTCATGTCGAAATCTATCGCACTTGTGTGGATGACACACATCAATTCCATCGACACAAGAGAAACCTCGATCACTTTGTGTTTTAGATGAACGCGCGAAAATCCCCCGGATTTTCTATGCATGAATGCAATGCACACTCTCGTGTTCTCTCTTTTTCTTGCCTCTAAACCTGGGATATTACAGCCTCTCCCCCTTAAACTGAACTTCGCCCCGAAGTTCGAACGCGCTCACGTTTCGGAATGTGGAACTGACTTGAACTGATCACGATCTCTTTCCAGCCCCATGGTGATCTCATTAGATACAATTGGATACATCCCTTATCCAGATCCTTCCTGTAGTCTTCTGATGTCTGGCACTGATACTTCCTTTAATTCTAAGATTTCCTTCTAACATTCGAAACTTCTAGTCTTATTCTTCAAAGATCCTTGGATTGGGACAGTTTCTTATGCTAATGGACTTTACTAATAGTTGTGGTGACAGTTTCCTATCTGATGTCCAAAGCTTGGTTCTACCAGCTACGGTATGATATGGCACTACGGTGTACCAGCTGTGGTGCCCAAACCTTAATTCTAAAAGATTTATTTAAGGCAGGGTATTGTTTTCCCTTACTACCATAACGAAAGGAATGGTACTTCGTAAGGTATTTACAATAGGCATGGTCCTGGTGGTTTATTCCTACGAATGGATGAGACTCATTTAGTCCACCCAATCATGGCTTCTAGTTTATGCTAGTTATCCTTCTTTCGGTTTCTTTAGGTTCCATGAAAGGAATCTTTTTAATAGGCTTATGTTTTGGTATGATCAAACTCCTTCGGTCTTAAGCCTTCTTAAGCTTTGCATGTCCTTCGACATCTTCTTCATCCAACTTTATTATCTTAGACTTACTTGAGCTCTTTTTACTTCTGAGTAATTATGAATTACCCACTCAAGTTAGAATCTACTCCTACTTCCTCGAGATATGAACCTCGGCTTCTGGTCTGACAACCTCCCGAGAGTACTTTTATATGGGTAGCTCCCAACAACCTTATAAAATAAGATTGGACTTCCTCTCAGCTCAGACCTTTCTCCGTCTATCATACTCCAAATCATATTTTAATACTTCTCCTTCAGCCTTCCTCTCCCCCTTGGAGTTTACTAATAATCTTCAAACTTCCTTTCTTCTAATCATTAAACTCCAAGGTTAGGTAGTTGGTTTAAGTCTGGTTTATATTTTGTACCTTTCTAAAGTCTCACGAAGAATTCTTTGCGGTGTATCCCCACAGTTGTGGGTATCCATTATGAATTCTCCGACTAAATATTTACCAACTACGAGATACCAGCTGTGAAATACTAGCTGTGGAATCCCCCTTTCTTTTAGGGTAAAGAAATGTTCAGGCTGTGGGCTATCTGGTACCAGCTGCAAACTACCTAGTATGAGATGTGGCTTATTGGATACTGTTGACGTGGGAGCCGAAAATCTTTGTGGTGTAACTTTCCTTCAGGTCCCCGGCAATGGCGCCAGAAAAAGAGCTTGATACGCGTACAGCACGCGTCCATTGGGAACCCCAAGAGGAAGGTGTGATGCGTACAGCGGCAAGTTTTCCCTCAGTATGAAACCAAGGTTTATCGAACCAGTAGGAGCCAAGAAGCACGTTGAAGGTTGATGGCGGCGGGATGTAGTGCGGCGCAACACCAGAGATTCCGGCGCCAACGTGGAACCTGCACAATACAACCAAAGTACTTTGCCCCAACAAAACAGCGAGGTTGTCAATCTCACCGGCTTGCTGTAACAAAGGATTAGATGTATAGTGTGGATGATGATTGTTTGGTAAAAACAAAGAGAACAAGATTGCAAAGAGATTGTATTTCAAAGATAGTGAATTGGACCGGGGTCCACAGTTCACTAGAGGTGTCTCTCCCATAAGATAAACAGCATGTTGGGTGAACAAATTACAGTTGGGCAATTGACAAATAAAGAGGGCATGACCATGCACATACATATTATGATGAGTATAGTGAGATTTAATTGGGCATTACGACAAAGTACATAGACCGCTATCCAGCATGCATCTATGCCTAAAAAGTCCACCTTCAGGTTATCATCCGAACCCCCTCCAGTATTAAGTTGCTAACAACAGACAATTGCATTAAGTATTGCGCGTAATGTAATCAGTAACTACATCCTCGAACATAGCACCAATGTTTTATCCCTAGTGGCAACAAAGACATCCATAATCTTAGAGATTTCTCGTCACTTCCCAGATTCACGGAGACATGAACCCACTATCGAGCATAAATACTCCTCTTGGAGTTACAAGCATCTACTTGGCCAGAGCATCTACTAGTAACGGAGAGCATGCAAGATCATAAACAACACATAGACATAACTTTGATAATCAACATAACAAGTATTCTCTATTCATCGGATCCCAACAAACGCAACATATAGAATTACGTATAGATGATCTTGATCATGTTAGGCAGCTCACAAGATCTGACAATTAAGCACAATGGGGAGAAGACAACCATCTAGCTACTGCTATGGACCCATAGTCCAGGGGTAGACTACTCACACATCACTCCGGAGGCGACCATGGCGGCGTAGAGTCCTCCGGGAGATGATTCCCCTCTCCGGCAGGTGCCGGAGGCGATCTCCTGAATCCCCCGAGATGGGATTGGCGGCGGCGGCGTCTCTGGAAGGTTTTCCGTATCGTGGCTCTCGGTACTGGGGGTTTCGCGACGAAGGCTTTAAGTAGGCGGAAGGGCAGAGTCGGGGGGGCACACGAGGGGCCCACACCACAAAGTCGGCGCGGCCAAGGGGCAGGCCGCGCCGCCCTAGGGTTTGGGCGCCTCGTGGCCCCACTTCGTCTCCTCTTCGGTCTTGGAAGCTTCGTGGCAAAATAGGACCCCGGGCGTTGATTTCGTCCAATTCCGAGAATATTTCGTTACTAGGATTTACGAAACCAAAAACAGCAGAAACAAAGAATCGGCACTTCGGCATCTTGTTAATAGGTTAGTTCCAGAAAATGCACGAATATGACATAAAGTGTGCATAAAACATGTAGATATCATCAATAATGTGGCATGGAACACAAGAAATTATCGATACGTCGGAGACGTATCAGCATCCCCAAGCTTAGTTCTGCTCGTCCCGACGGTAAAACGATAACAAAGATAATTTCTGGAGTGACATGCCATCATAACCTTGATCATACTATTTGTAAAGCATATGTAGTGAACGCAGCGATCAAAACAATGTATATGACATGAGTAAACAAGTGAATCATAAAGCAAAGACTTTTCATGAATAGTACTTCAAGACAAGCATCAATAAGTCTTGCATAAGAGTTAACTCATAAAGCAATAATTCATAGTAAAAGCATTGAAGCAACACAAAGGAAGATTAAGTTTCAGCGGTTGCTTTCAACTTATAACATGTATATCTCATGGATATTGTCAACATAGAGTAATATAATAAGTGCAATATGCAAGTATGTAGGAATCAATGCACAGCTTCACAAGTGTTTGCTTCTTGAGGTGGAGAGAAATAGGTGAACCGACTCAACAATGAAAGTAAAAGAATGGTCCTCCATAGAGGAAAAGCATCGATTGCTATATTTGTGCTAGAGCTTTGATTTTGAAAACATGAAACAATTTTGTCAACGGTAGTAATAAAGCATATGTATCATGTAAATTATATCTTACAAGTTGCAAGCCTCATGCATAGTATACTAATAGTGCCCGCACCTTGTCCTAATTAGCTTGGACTACGGATCATCGCAATGCACATGTTTTAACCAAGTGTCACAAAGGGGTACCTCTATGCCGCCTGTACAAAGGTCTAAGGAGAAAGCTCGCATTGGATTTCTCGCTATTGATTATTCTCAACTTAGACATCCATACCGGGACAACATAGACAACAGATAATGGACTCCTCTTTTATGCATAAGCATGTAACAACAATTAATAATTTTCTCATATGAGATTGAGGATATTGTCCAAAACTGAAACTTCCACCATGGATCATGGCTTTAGTTAGCGGCCCAATGTTCTTCTCTAACAATATGCATGCTTAACCATAAGGTGGTAGATCTCTCTTACTTCAGACAAGACGAACATGCATAGCAACTCACATGATATTCAACAAAGAGTAGTTGATGGCGTCCCCAGTGAACATGGTTATCGCACAACAAGCAACTTAATAAGAGATAAAGTGCATAAGTACATATTCAATACCACAATAGTTTTTAAGCTATTTGTCCCATGAGCTATATATTGTAAAGGTGAATGATGGAATTTTAAAGGTAGCACTCAAGCAATTTACTTTGGAATGGCGGAGAAATACCATGTAGTAGGTAGGTATGGTGGACACAAATGGCATAGTGGTTGGCTCAAGGATTTTGGATGCATGAGAAGTAATCCCTCTCGATACAAGGTTTAGGCTAGCAAGGCTATTTGAAACAAACACAAGGATGAACCGGTGCAGCAAAACTCACATAAAAGACATATTGAAAATATTATAAGACTCTACACCGTCTTCCTTGTTGTTCAAACTCAATACTAGAAATTATCTAGACCTTAGAGAGTCCAAATATGCAAACCAAATTTTAGCATGCTCTATGTATTTCTTCATTAATGGGTGCAAAGTATATGATGCAAGAGCTTAAACATGAGCACAACAATTGCCAAGTATCACATTACCCAAGACATTTTAGCAATTTACTACATGTATCATTTTCCAATTCCAACCATATAACAATTTAACGAAGAAGAAACTTCGCCATGAATACTATGAGTAGAGCCTAAGGACATACTTGTCCATATGCTACAGCGGAACGTGTCTCTCTCCCACAAAGTGAATGCTAGGATCCATTTTATTCAAACAAAAACAAAAAACAAAAACAAACCGACGCTCCAAGAAAAGCACATAAGATGTGATGGAATAAAAATATAGTTTCAGGGGAGGAACCTGATAATGTTGTCGATGAAGAAGGGGATGCCTTGGGCATCCCCAAGCTTAGACGCTTGAGTCTTCTTAGAATATGCAGGGGTGAACCACCGGGGCATCCCCAAGCTTAGAGCTTTCACTCTCCTTGATCATGTTGCATCATACTCCTCTCTTGATCCTTGAAAACTTCCTCCACACCAAACTTAGAACAACTCATTAGAGGGTTAGTGCACAATAAAAATTAACATGTTCAGAGGTGACATAATCATTATTAAAACTTCTGGACATTGCATAAAGCTACTGGACATTCATGGATCAAAGAAATTCATCCAACATAGCAAAAGAGGCAATGCGAAATAAAAGGCAGAATCTGTCAAAACAGAACAGTTCGTATTGACGAATTTTATCGAGGCACCAGACTTGCTCAAATGAAAATGCTCAAATTGAATGAAAGTTGCGTACATATCTGAGGATCACTCACGTAAATTGGCATAATTTTCTGAGTTACCTGCAGAGAAAACAGCCCAGATTCGTGACAGCAAAGAAATCTGTTTCTGCGCAGTAATCCGAATCTAGTATGAACTTTACTATCAACGACTTTACTTGGCACAATAAAACACTAAACTAAGATAAGGAGAGGTTGCTACAGTAGTAAACAACTTCCAAGACACAAAATAAAAACAAAGTACTGTAGTAAAAACCATGGGTTGTCTCCCATAAGCGCTTTTCTTTAACGCCTTTCAGCTAGGCGCAGAAAGTGTGTATCAAGTATTATCGGAGGGTGGTGCATCTTCAGCGGGGTGTGGAGTTTTCTCAACCAGGCATAGTATGTTAGATACATAAGTTTTAGTGTCTCCCTTTTCATTAGTCTTGGGCTTGCTACTCTCATCAAACAAATTTTCAGGGACAAGCCAAGCATAATTATTTTCTAGTGCATCATTCATCGCTAGGAGCTTACATGGTATTGGTGCTTTGATCTCCCCACCATCATTAATATTATTAGTGTACTTTATTCTATCCATATCCATCTTTTCAAGGAGACTAACAAAATTGGTATAAGAACCAAGCATATTATATTTATCAAAGACCTTTCTAGCCTCTCTTGCTATACCACCAAATTCTCTAAGAAGGGTTTCTAAAACAAAGTCTTTCTTTTCCCCTTCTTCCATATCACCGAGTGTAAGAAACATGTGTTGGATTATAGGATTGAGATTAACAAATTTAGTTTCCATCATACGAACTAAAGCAACAGCGGCAATTTCATTAGTAGGAGCAAGTTCTACCAAGTGTCTATCTTCAAAATCTTCAACGGTACTGACATGATTGAATTTTTTTTCTATATTATTTCTCCCAATTATAGACCCACGTCCTACCGGTATGTCTTTCGTGGTAAAATTAAAAGGAAACATGATGAATCAAGTAAAGTAAATGCAAGTAACTAATTTTTTTGTGTTTTTGATATAGTAAACAAGATAGCAAATAAAGTAAAACTAGCAACTAATTTTTTTGTATTTTGATTTAGTGCAGCAAACAAAGTAGTAAATAAAACTAAGCAAGACAAAAACAAAGTAAAGAGATTGGGAAGTGGAGACTCCCCTTGCAGCGTGTCTTGATCTCCCCGGCAACGGCGCCAGAAAAAGAGCTGTTAACGTGGGAGTTGAAAATCTTTGTGGTGTAACTTTCCTTCAGGTCCCCGGCAACGGCGCCAGAAAAAGAGCTTGATACGCGTACAACACGCGTCCGTTGGGAACCCCAAGAGGAAGGTGTGATGCGTACAGCGGCAAGTTTTCCCTCAGTATGAAACCAAGGTTTATCGAACCAAAGAGGGAGCCAAGAAGCACGTTGAAGGTTGATGGCGGCGGGATGTAGTGCGGCGCAACACCGGAGATTCCGGCGCCAACGTGGAACCCTGCACAACACAACCAAAGTACTTTGCCCCAACGAAACAGCGAGGTTGTCAATCTCACGGCTTGTTTGTAACAAAGGATTAGATGTATAGTGTGGATGATGATTGTTTGCAAAAAGCAAGAGAACAAGATTGCAAAGAGATTGTATTTCAAGATAGAGAATTGGACCGGGGTCCACAGCTCACTAGAGGTGTCTCTCCCATAAGATAAACAAGATGTTGGGTGAACAAATTACAGTTGGGCAATTGACAAATAAAGAGGGCATGACCATGCACATACATATTATGATGAGTATAGTGAGATTTAATTGGGCATTACGACAAAGTACATAGACCGCTATCCAGCATGCATCTATGCCTAAAAAGTCCACCTTCAGGTTATCATCCGAACCCCCTCCAGTATTAAGTTGCTAACAATAGACAATTGCATTAAGTATTGCGCGTAATGTAATCAGTAACTACATCCTCGAACATAGCACCAATGTTTTATCCCTAGTGGCAACAGCACATCCATAATCTTAGAGATTTCTGTCACTTCCCCAGATTCACGGAGACATGAACCCACTATCGAGCATAAATACTCCCTCTTGGAGTTACAAGCATCTACTTGGCCAGAGCATCTACTAGTAACGGAGAGCATGCAAGATCATAAACAACACATAGACATAACTTTGATAATCAACATAACAAGTATTCTCTATTCATAGGATCCCAACAAACGCAACATATAGAATTACAGATAGATGATCTTGATCATGTTAGGCAGCTCACAAGATCCGACAATTAAGCACAATGGGGAGAAGACAACCATCTAGCTACTGCTATGGACCCATAGTCCAGGGGTAGACTACTCACACATCACTCCGGAGGCGACCATGGCGGCGTAGAGTCCTCCGGGAGATGATTCCCCTCTCCGGCAGGGTGCCGGAGGCGATCTCCTGAATCCCCCGAGATGGGATTGGCGGCGGCGGCGTCTCTGGAAGGTTTTCCGTATCGTGGCTCTCGGTACTGGGGGTTTCGCGACGGAGGCTTTAAGTAGGCGGAAGGGCAGGTCAGGGGGCCACACGAGGGCCCCACACCACAGGTCGGCGCGGCCAAGGGGCAGGCCGCGCCGCCCTAGGGTTTGGGCGCCTCGTGGCCCCACTTCGTCTCCTCTTCGGTCTTCTGGAAGCTTCGTGGCAAAATAGGACCCTGGGCGTTGATTTCGTCCAATTCCGAGAATATTTCGTTACTAGGATTTCTGAAACCAAAAACAGCAGAAACAAAGAATCGGCACTTCGGCATCTTGTTAATAGGTTAGTTCCAGAAAATGCACGAATATGACATAAAGTGTGCATAAAACATGTAGATATCATCAATAATGTGGCATGGAACACAAGAAATTATCGATACGTCGGAGACGTATCAGATACCAGCTGTGGCTATGTTATGGTTCTAGTCAATTATCTACCTACCAGCTGTGGCTACTTACATAGTTTTAGTTAAGATATACCTTACTTCACATACTTTCTCTTCATGATTATCCTATATCAGCTGCGGTCTTATTATACCAGCTGCGACTTCACTTGTCTATTTTCCTTCTTCTAGGGTTTGTTTTGCAAGAAAACCACTTGTTGACACTATGAAAATAGTATTGTAAGTGACTTCACTTGCATTCCCTTCTTCCATAATGAATACGGCTCTACTTCTACTGCTCCATATTCACTATTTTTCTCACTTTCATGGTACTTCCATGTTGAAGTACTCCTTAATTAAGGATAAAAGTGAGTTTGATTGGTCCTTCCTTTAGAGTATTGTGGTTGCTTCCCACAATTTTACTTCCTTGTTCACGTGAACCTTCATCTTGTCTTCCAAAAATCTTCACAATTCGTCACTTCCTCACACGAATACCTTTACCCTCTAGACCTATAACATCAAGTAAGAGCTTGATATTGCAACATGCATTTGCATATCAAAGTCAAACTTTATGTATGGATCTAGTCAATCAATGAAGATTCAAGAAAATCCAATAAGATCCACCTTTGTGCTTATAATACACATCCCTATATGCCTGAATATAGTAGTTGGGTAAGACATCCCTAAACATCAGGATCAGATGTGTAATATATAACACCACATAAGACAGGTTTAGGTTGTGATACTTAGCACAATACGTGAATTTCTACTATTTGTCTCAACATTTATCTTAATTGCACAATTGCAATCAAATAAACTCGAGAAAAATGGCCTGGAATAATTGAAGTTAACCTAGTTTTCTTTGGAAGTACTAACAAAATGGTATACCGTATATATGTGCGATTGAGGACTACTTCCTATAATACAATTAGTTCTAACATGTCTACTCTAAACACATGATTGTTTAGAATATACCAACTATAACTCTAGGATTTCTCTATATGATATGCTCTAAATAAGCCTTCTTTAAATTAAGGACTATGGATCTAACATACTTGGTACAGTTATTAGGATTTTAAGGCCTAAGCTTTCGAACTATTCCCTAAATCCTACTCCTTATCATCCTTTTGTTATCGTACTTATGATGTTCTACTCCATCATACCATGATTCTCAAGTGAATCATATATGAGTACCAATTTTTCCATGAAAAGTAAACTTGTATAATTCCTATCACTCTTCCTTACCTCCTATGATTGACTCATCATAGACATTTACTACCTTTTATAACTTATCTCCCTTACTTAACATCAGTCATTTGACATTTTAAATGACTCTTACTTAACCATAACTTGCATTGGTATACTTCTTCCAATAGGATATCTTCCTTGTGGTTGTATCCTCTCTTTGGACTACCATGTGTTGTATACCAACGGTGGTCTACTACCATCAATTATCTTAAGCTCCAGTGGTGTTCTAATTATTTGGAATGAAGCAAGATAACTAACTTACTTTACTTAAGAAAGATAGATAAGAAAGATTGACTCAAGTGTGTCAGGATTATTCTCAAGTGAATACCCATCTCAAGTCAAAAGAATAATTGGTTTAGCATAGTTGGCTTAGCTAAAACACTTCCTATAGACACTACCAAACCTATAGGTCTCCTTTAAAGGGTTTTAATCCTAGGGTCAAAGCATTTGCTCTGATACCAGCTGTGATGACCCAAACAGACCACCGTGCATGGTGTAGTACACAAGTCGTTGACATAACACAAGTGAAACACCGTTCCACTCATATTACATCTCTCGTGAGTGGTACAACAGAAACATATGCGAGTCCAAGGTATGTCTATAGAAGTACACACGAACTGTTTACATAAGATCCACACAGCCTCCTACTTTACAGTGAGGTAAAACTTCACATAAAGCTCCAGAAGAACGACTCGTAGTCTAACTTGTTGCTAACTCAAGTTTAAGAGCTAATTGGCTTGCTATAGAACTCTAGCTACTTAGGTGCTAGAATTAGGGAAAGGTTCCCTTCTATTACTATTCTAGGTTTCCATTATAGCTGATGCAGAAGTTGACTCCATTGGCTTCTTTGATTGAATTCTTCATCTTGTTGCAGTTGACTCCTTTGTCTTCGAGTTCCACGGTAGTTTCTCCTTCAGTGCCTTGATCTAAGAAGGGGGTTCAAAGGGGATAGAATGAGTACGAGCGTACTCAGCAAGTTCATAATAGGAAATATGTGTATCATGCACTAGCTATAGCCATAGACCAGAAAGTCATAGGCCAATGCAAGTTTTCATAACCATTTCTTCAAAAGGTTGCTTTTATTCAGAAGAACTATGTCCGTCAGCCTTCACCGGTTTACTAGAACTTCATGGAGCTCCTTTCCGTCGCTGTCATAGCGATTCCATATCCCGGAACAGGAGTGACAGTCACGGTTCTTTACACTCTGCAGAGGTGTGTTGCTTTACCCATAAGAGATCTTACCCTTGGTGCCAACCGAGCCGCGTGCTCGTCCACACTTCCTTTGGTGTGAGGCCCGGTATAAGGTCATAGCCAATCATATTCCTCCGCTACCTCATACACCCACCCGTTGTTGCAAACTCCGAACCTGGGTCCTCGTCGGTCCACTTACTCCACTTAGGGACGGACCCCGACCACGACAACAGTTCAGGTCTCTACCATGAACTCCTTCGCCGAGAGATGCAACCCATCATAGACCGCAATACCGTGGGGACTTAGGGCTTCCCCAGCCGGCCGCTTGATCCTCGGGTGACAAGTGCCTACGGTCTCTACCGTGGGGACTTAGGGCTTCCCCAGCCTGCCGCTTACCCCTTTCGAATACAAGTGCCTACGGTAAAGTGCATCCGTTGATATACAAGAGGTGGAAATACAATTGACTATTCCGTCCCACTCCAGATCTTATGGTTAACACGGGTATTACGGCACAAGAATCACTGGCGACATTTGTTGTTTAATCCTAGATGGATATAAACCCTTGCAATGGAACCTCCACCATATCAACAAAATCCATGGTTCCATTGCCCACCACATAGTCATATTCATAGTTATGAAAGTAGTGGTTTTGGTTTTTATGCAATAGTGATAATCATAGTACTTTGCAAGTAATTTGATAAAGATACTCAGATGACATGAGCAAGTGATGAACTTGCCTTTCTTGACTGCAAGATTATGCAGGCAAAAGCTTCGATACGTGAGAACTCCAAATGCTGAAAAACCATCATCGTCCGGTAAGGACAATGTTTAAAGAACTGTCAAAGATGATATAATGCATAGTATGAGATGCAATCGTCCCGAGCGTAACCTAACCTCGATGATTTAGGATGTATGAGTTGTAAAGATTTCTTTAGGGTTGGTTGCATTTTAGAATGGTTCTCAAACAAGGTTCTTATTAGGGTTTGGTTATATTAGCATCATAACCAAGTGATATAAGACATCATAACAATCATTCACATAAATAATAGTGGTGAAATAATATGTAAAGAACAATTGTCAATTTTAGGTTCTACAGAACATGGTTAATGATTACTTATACTATACTTCAAAAGAATAACTTTTGAAGAACATGTTGTTTAAGGAATATTGATTATTTCCAAGAAGAGTTAAGGCTTCTAAGGTTTGATTGACATTTGTACTTCAAAAGAATAACTTACAAGAACAAAGTTAAATAAGAATATGAACTATTATATATAGGTGCTATGGTTTCTAGGGTTTACTATTGGATTCCTTTAGTTTCACTAATAGGAACTAGTTGGTTCTTAATTTGGAATGGTTTCTATATAGCAATAATTGGTAGGTTTATTGCTATGGTTTCTTCTAAGCATCATATCAAAAGATGGTTATTAAGATGGTCCTATAATTAGCTATTAGGGTTTACTATGGTTTCACAATTGCTTCACTAAATAATCTCTAATGGTTGCCAAGCTGAGTGGTTTATCATTTCCTAAGTAAGGTTTAGTTGGATTGGAGCATGTGATGTGATTTGCTACACAAAGTTGATACTAGGGTTTATCATTATGGTGCTACTAGGGTTTGATGGTTGAGGTTGGTTCTATTGGTGAGATACTAAGTATGAGTATTAATGGTGCTAACATATTAACAAGTTAGGGTTTATACTTAGGTGGTACTAATTGGATCATATAGGTGTTAAGCAGAATAAAGACAGGAGATGATGGCCTCATGTGAATTGATTTTATTTTAGTGGATCCTGAGTATGCATTCATTGGTTGTTTATTAAGTTTCTACACCTAAAGGTGAAGTGGATGTAATCATATGGGCTAAACCCCTAGGGTTTTAGGATTGGAACTATTTTAGGATGATCACATAAAATGATGGAACCAAGATTCTTGTTTATATTAGAATTAGGGTTTCTAAATTTTGATTTCATTATTAACATGATAATTGGTAGAGATTATTATTAAATTGGAGATAGAAGTAATAATGGATTTAACACTATATTATTTTCAAAAGACTTATAATAAATACTATTAGGGTTTAGGGTTTTAATTGAAGTAATGGTCAATTTGGATTCCCATGTGATTAAACATAACCATTAAGAAACAATTGTTGTTTTAGATGGCATATTAATGTGAAGTAATATTTAATATTTTATTTATGTGAAGAATTAAAACAAGAAATTATCTTCTTAGTTTTTAGGTTTTATTAGTTTAAGATTTAAAATTTGGTCTTCTAAAGTTTTAGAGGAAATTCATATTGTTGTTCTTTTAAACTTTAAGTATTTGTTTTCTATTTTATTTATAGAGGTCATTTTATGATACTCAATTCTATTTATTGTTTTCTTTTTATTTTCTTAAATGTTTAAAAAATTCCTTAAAAAAATAACCAAAATAAAAAAAAATAAGATTAAAAATAGACCAAGTGGTCTGTTGGGCTGGCCCAATTGATCTGGCCCAAACCTGGCCCGGGTCGGTTGGGTCTAACCCAACCCGACCCCCACTCTCTCGCTCACCTCTCTCTCACACACGCACGCACACGGTCACCGCCTACCTCTTCTCCTGCGCGACCACCACGCCCTCGCAGCGGCGCCGCTCACCCCCAGCCGCTCCTGGCCAACCCGGCACCGGCGTGATGGGGCTTTTGCTCTCCTCGACGAACTCTACCACCTCCCCTAGGTTGATTTGGCCGCTGTGATCTCTAGCGGTCGCCTCGACCCCGAAACCCTAGCCGGTCATCGGCGGCTAGTCTGGTCGCCATCGGCCCCCTCAGGCTCCGGCGAGCTGATGCTGCCCTAGCGCCACCTTCTAGTCCTTCTTCCTCAACCCCATCGCCTCCTGGCTGCATCCCCGTCGCTGACCTCGAGCCCCAGCTCGACTGCCCCGACGCCACTGACCTCCTCCTGGTTCCCCGCGTCGATCTCCTCTGTGTGACGATGGTGTTGCTGTGGTGGTGGTGCTTCTGTGAGCTGCGGTGCTCGACAATGATGGACGGCGCCATAGACGCAACCTCGGCGTCGGTGTACTGGTGGTGTGTTGCGGTGCTGCTGTACTGGTGGATGACTCGACCTCGATGCCGGCAGGACGGCGTCGCCGACGCAACCCCGGCATCAACACCTCCTTGTACTGTTACTGCTGCACTGTGAGTTAATCTCTCCCATCTCTGTTCATGGCTATAGTGTTTGGGCTGCACCATTATTACTACCCCATACTTGTGCTTAATATGATCCCTACAGTTATTGCATCTACTGCCTAAGATTGGTAATTCATATGTGAAATGGAATGCTTCCTGTTTGGATGGATTAATCCTCCAAAGCATGTGTAGTCTGTGGTGGCATTTGTCTGACAAAACTGAATGTATAATTTCAGTTAAAGGATTTGGTTACATTTGTTTTTATCTCAAGCATGTTTGAGCTATGGTAATATACCAGTATTGATGTGTACAGAGACCTGATTTACTTGATGCTCTACTTGGTACTTTGATTATAAGCTTGTATGGTGGTTTTTCTGCTGGCTATATATGATCTGATAGATTATTGGATAATGTCCAGTATGGTACAACAAGTGAGTGTGTATGTGGTGCAAGGTGGATACTTGACCAGTTTACTTGACATGATTATTAGCTGGTTTTCTCTCATGGACCTGTCTGCTCTCATAGATGGTTTCTCTGGTTCTATATATAAACTGGTAAGAACAGATTATATGCTTGATCTTGTAGCCTTGCCGATGATGCAAAGGCTGAGGCACCAATTTAAAATAAGAACAGATACTATTGATGACTTAAAATTCTCTGTGATGATTCTTGCATAGCATCTCTATGCAGATCTGAGAGAAAATCCATCTCTCCAATCCTCCTAGATAGAATCTGGTGGAAAGGTAGTTGGATTGGTTGTGTGTGTATTATTTTCCTTTTTCCCCTTATTGATGTGCTCATGCCAAACTAAGAACAGATATTATGCTTAATTTGTTGCCTAACAACCTGCTGTTGGAGAGTCACTTTATCTTGCTTGATGTTGATCTGGCTTTGTTGCTGATCTTGGCTTCCACCTCCTCCATGAGTTGTGCCTGCTCCTCCTGGGCTCTTTTTGTCACCCTGGTTTTCCTTGCAACTTTGGCTGTGATCTTGATACTGATTTCCTAAATGGTTAACTGGTTTGTGGATGAAGAACAATTGTTGTTCTTGGGAATTTTCTTGGTCTGGCGATGGATGGAATAGAAGTGTGGTGCTTAGGCAATGGTGTGCTACAAGTAATATGCTTATATACCATGCTCTCTTGCTGTCCTTGGTTGACAACACACACATGCAGATCCTATGTGTGAGCTGCTTTGCTTTTGGTAATGCTGGGTCGTTAGTCGTGTGTGTGACAAAGACACAGTGTGCATGTTGTGGTCATGTCTTTGCTTGCAGATGACCTCATCTGATTGTACAAGTTCCCATGTTGGTTTGCTTTTCCTCTAGTGCAAGGCATGGCTGGTTCATCTTTATCCCTTGCCTGACCATGCTATTATGTACTTTCCAGTATTCAATCCTATTGGCTGCTAGTATGTTGTCTTTGCATTATAACCTGTGGGATTAACTGTGTGGCTAATGATTATTCATCTTGACCATCTAATGTCAATGGTGAATTACTTTATTTAAATCATGTGGCTTGTTTAAATAGGAACTTGGCTAGGTTAGAGGGATTACTTAGTTGCCTTTGTTGCCTAAGATAATGGATCAAATATTGTTTCCCTTGTCCCTCTTTGATATGGATCAGATGTTGTCACTTGTCCCTGTTGCCTGTTTGCTCATTGATGCCTAATGATACAGAATGATCCATTGATCCCTCTTATGATCCAGAGATGATATATAATTTCCAAAGTTGCCTATAACTGAAATTGATCCCTCTAATCCACAACTTAGATATTAGGACAAGTTTTCTAATATCTAGTAGTCGAGTTCCAATATCAAAATGCCTCATCTTCGATGATGGCGACATTTTAATCGTAACACGATTCTCTTTTATCTTTGTTGTTTGTTTTACAGGAAGGAATGATAAAAAGAGAAACGGAAGATTTAGTTTAGGGTTTTATTTTATTCTTTTGTAATTTTCTATTTCTTTTCTAACTTGTAATGTATTGAATAATGTCATTTGTAGTAAAGTTCAACACATATATTTATTTGGATTTATCAAGTGTAGTTACTTGTACATGTAATATTTATATACTTGTTTAAATTTCAAATTCCAATTCAATTTATTATTTGAATTATGTTTTTCATATTTGAATTTGAATTCAAACTATTTCTCTCGAATACATAATAAATCAACAAAGGTCATGTCGAAATCTATCGCACTTGTGTGGATGACACACATCAATTCCATCGACACAAGAGAAACCTCGATCACTTTGTGTTTTAGATGAACGCGCGAAAATCCCCCGGATTTTCTATGCATGAATGCAATGCACACTCTCGTGTTCTCTCTTTTTCTTGCCTCTAAACCTGGGATATTACATTAATAACATCCAATGTTCATGATCACGAAACCATGATCATCTATTAATCAACAAGCTAGTTATACAAGAGGCTTACTAGGGACTCTTTGTTGTTCACATAACACACATGTATCAATGTTTCAGTTAATACAATTATAGCATGGTATGTAAACATTATCATAAACACAAAGATATATTATAATAACCATTTTATTATTACCTCTTGGGCATATCTCCAACAGTCTCCCACTTGCACTAGAGTCAATAATCTAGTTTACATTTGTAAAGATATAACACCTTGGCCTTCCAGTGCTTTATCATGTTTTGCTCACGAGAGAGGTTTTAGTCAACGGACCTGACATGCTCAGAACCGTATGTATTTTGCAATTCATTTGCGTCTCAACGCATCACTCATTTTCTAAATGAGTTGGCATTAAATATGTTTGGTCTTTCGGTGGAACCTTAATTCCGTGGTCTGAAATATGTCACTAATATTGTCACACACAATATAGCTTCAAAGTTCTGA
The DNA here is from genome assembly GCF_019359855.2 of Lolium perenne. Classification (NCBI taxonomy): domain Eukaryota; kingdom Viridiplantae; phylum Streptophyta; class Magnoliopsida; order Poales; family Poaceae; genus Lolium; species Lolium perenne. The sequence goes on along the minus strand of NC_067246.2, from coordinate 183,322,876 downwards.
CACTATCGGAACTACACCAAGTTCTCAAAGAACCTCTTGACTTAACATCCTCAGTCATTGTCAAAACAATGACACACTCTGCCTTCATTTGTAGAATCCGTCACAATATTTAGAACTCTTCTAAATCTAGCATAGACAACTTCTAGCTCATTGTGCTACCTTTTAAACAATACTTAGTCAAATTTCAGATTGAAATTGTATTTTAGATGTGACAAAACCAATATCGGTGCAACACCTTACAGCGATTTGTTTGTCATTTCTCCATACAAAATTATATATATATACATCCTTGGTTCTTCTAAAGTACTCAAGGATATTCTTACTGTTGTCCAATACTCATCACATGAATCATTCTGGTATATGCTCCTAACTTTTTAGAGCACAAGATATCTGATTTTGTACATATTATTCATGATCTAAAATCACTCATGTGTTTTTACTCATCGAGTGTCAGATACACTCAAGTCTTGTTAAACCTTCACATGACAAGAACATTTTCTTAATATTTCTATATTGAACTACTTCAATATCCATTCTATGTACTTTGACTTAAACTTATTATGTGTTTCAATCTATCTTCATAGGTCTTGACACTAAATATGTTTTAGTCCATATCCTTTCATTGAAGTTAATTTTCAATGAAACCTTTTAATCAAGTATATAATTATATCATTTATAACCAACTATATGTCATCTACATAAGTATTATAAATATGTCTCAGCGCTCCCACTTAATTTTTGCAAATGCAAGCCTCTTCATCGTCTCTAATGAAATCAAAAACTCTTTGACTATTTCATCCGGTGAAGATTCCAACTCCGCGATACTCACTTCATCCAATTGAAGTTTGTATACCTATCTAGTATTTCACGGACCAGCAAAACTCTTGGTTGTATCTTGTATACACCTTTAATACACTCTTCTGGTAAGTAATGTATTTTGCCATCCTACTAGCATATCTCATAAATGAAATATGTAGTGATTACTAGAATAATCCACATAGACTATAATCATTGCTACGGAAGATCTAATCTTATCGTAGTCAACTCTTTGAACTTTGTCGTAAACAACTTTTCGACAAGTCGAGCTTCTTCAAGGATATTTCATCCAAGTCCATCAATTTTATAGATCCATTTACTTTCAAAAAGTATCCATCTATCTTGGATTTCATGGCGTATAGCCATTTTTAACGGAGTCAGGGCCCATCATCACTTCTTTGTTTTGTAGTTGGTTTATCATTGTTCAAAATCAATCCTTTGTCCACAAATCATTTATTTGATCACAAAGTAAACCATACCTACAAGGTTCAATATGTACTTCGATCTCCATGGCTAAAACACTTTGTAGTCATGGGTGCCATGATCGTCGTGGCCGCTTCCGGAACCAATTCCGATGATGCGCTACTCTGATCATTATGCTCAGGTTCACAAACCTTATCAAGTTCTATTGTCCTCCCACTCAAATACTTCGCTAGAAAAAAATTCTTGGAAATAAATAAGAAACATTAACAAAAAAAATTGTCTTTGTATCCATAGTGGAAAGAATTCCTAATCAATACTTTGGGATAACCAACAAAGACATTCATCCGATTTTGGTTGTAAACTCTTAGACCAAAATTTGAAGAAAGGACTATTAGGGTTTATACCCATGCCATAACTCGTATGATGTCATTTCAACGGATCATGATGATGCTCTATTCAATGTAAAAGCGGTAGTCACTAAAGCATAATCCACAAAAATATAATGGCATTCAATATTTTATCTCATCATTGACCCAACAAGGTTTGGATACATCTCTCGGATACTCCATCATCACTATGATACTCCAAGAAACATGAGTTGTAAAACAATTTCATAACTCTCTTAGATGTTCGCTAAAACTCGTAATTCAAATATTTCTACCATGATCCAATCATAGATATTTGATTTTTCTATTACGATGATTTCCACTTCATGCTGAAATTTATTTGAATCTATTCAAATGTTTCAAACTTCTTCCTTATTGAATATATCCACACATATATACTCAATTCGTTGTTGGAAGTTTTCATGAAGTAGAAGAATCTCCCGCACACAACTATGCCCAGTGAACCACATACATCATCATGTATTTTTCCACCAACACTACAAGAAAAGTTGCCATGGCCGACGAAGTTGAAGTCGCGCCGTGGTTGCTGGTGTACCATGGCCGACGATTTTGGGTCTGTCCGTTGTGCATGTCAAAACGTTTTTTTTCTCGTTTTTGAGGCCACCTAGCCCGACGAAAACGGCCAAAACGTTGCGTATGGTGGCCCGGGACGTGGTGCATCTCGAATTCTCGGGTTCGCCGGCCGAGTCAACGCAAATCCGCACCGCCGAGGGATGTAGGGCCCAGATGGCAGCCTCTGGCATTGTTTTTTCTCGATCGCGCCATCTCGTTCAATGCTCTCCGATCGAGCCGTTTATTTATGCAGGATCATGGGTCCCGCATGTCATCCTCTATGAACCAAAATTCTTTCTATTCTTGGATTTTTTTTGACCCCCTGATTTCTGGCTACTTCCTTTTTCTTTTGATCCCTTGCCGCCTTGGAAACGTTGACACCGCAGCTGCTAATTGGGACCCGCATGTCATCCTCTATGAGCAATCAACTTTCTTTTCTTGGAGTTTTTTTTGGCACCTCAAATTTGGTCACTTGCCTTTTTCTTTCGATCCCCTGCCGCCTCTCAAACGGTGATACCGCTGCTGCTAAATGGGACCCGCATGTCATCCTCTATGTACTATAAAACTTTCTTTTCTTGGATTTTTTTGTCACCTCATATTTGGTCACTTACTTTTTTTCTTTCGATCCCTTGCCGCCTCTCAAACGGTGAGACCGCTGCTGCTAAATGGGACCCGCATGTCATCCTCTATGTACTATAAAACTTTCTTTTCTAGGATTTTTTTTGGAACCTCATATTTGGTCACTTGCCTTTTTCTTTCGATCCCTTGCAGCCTCTCAAACGGTGATACCGCTGCTGCTAAATGGGACCCGCATGTCATCCTCTATGTACAATCAAGTTTCTTTTCTTGAATTATATTTGGCTCCTGATATTTGGTCACTTGCATTTTTCTTTCGATCTCATGCCACGTTGAGGACCCTGCAGGCTCATGGGACCCGCATGTCATCCTCTATGTACTATAAAACTTTCTTTTCTTGGATTCGTTTTGGCACCTCATATTTGGTCACTTGCCTTTTTCTTTCGATCCCCTGCCGCTTCTCAAACGGTGATACCGATGCTGCTAATTGGGACCCGCATGTCATCCTCTATGTACAATCAAGTTTCTTTTCTTGAATTATTTTTGGCTCCTGGTATTTGGTCACTTGCCTTTTTCTTTCGATCTCATTCCACGTTGAGGACCCTGCTGGCTCATGGGACCCGCATGTCATCCTCTATGTGCTATAAAAGTTTATTTTCTTGGGTTTTTTTTCACCCTCTGATTGTTGGCTATTTCCTTTTTCTTTTGATCCCCTGCCGCCTTGGAAACGTTGAGTAAGCTTCTGACTCATGGGACCTGCATGTCATCCTCTATGTACAATCAACTTTCTTTTTCTTTTGATCTCAAGCCGCATTTGAAACGTTGAGACCGCTGCTGCTAATTGGGACCCGCATGTCATCCTCTATGTACAATAAAGTTTTTTTTCTTGGATTATCTTTGGCTCCTGATATTTTGTCACTTGCCTTTTTCTTTCGATCTCATGCCGCCTTTGAAATGTTGAGTAAGCTGCTGGCTCATGGGTCCCGCATGTCATCCTCTACGAACAATAAAAGTTTCCTTTCTTGGAGTTATTTTTGACCCCTAATTTCTAGCTATTTGCCTTTTTCTTTTGATCTCCTGCCCCCTTTGAAACGATGAGGACGCTGTTGGCAGGTCGGTCCCACATGTCATCCTCTGTGAACAATAAAAGTTTCCTTTGATGGATTTATTTTGAACCCCTAATTAATTTTGGGATATTTCCTTGTTTCCTTTGATCCCCTCAGCCTTTGGAATCGTTGAGGATGTCGCTGCCTCATGGGTCCCGCATGTCATCCTCTCGTAACGGTAAATGTTTCTTTTCTTGGATTTTGTTGACCAAACGATTTTTGGCTTATTTTTTCTTTCGATCTCCCGCAGCCTTTAAAACGTTCGTGGCGTCGCTCTCACGGTCCCACATGTTAACCTCTATGAACAATAAACGCCGAGGATGTCACTGCCTCATGGGTCCCGCATGTCATCCTCTCGTAACGAAAATGTTTCTTTTCTTGGATTTTTTACCAACAGATTTTTGGTTTATTTTTTCTTTCCATCCCCCTCGCCTTTAAAACGTTAACGACGCTCGCCGGGCTCATGGGTCCCCGATGTCAGCCTCCCCGTACAAGAAACATGTGATATCTTGATTATTTTGCGAGACAATAAACATTGTATTTCGCTCCGAGCTATTGCAAACGGATAAATTAAATCTTTATTTTTACATAAACAAACTTATATGTTGAATCTCCTTGTTTTGTGTTTTTGCGAAGCATAGGACTTTCCTGTTTTTTTTAGAAAAATCCGAACTTTCCTGTTTTGGAGTGGGCTGAAATTGTACGAGTCAAAAGGCCCAGCAGGATAGTTCGAAGGCCCAGATGTCCAGATGCAGCCCAATTGAAAATTTTCTTTTCTTGGATTTTTTCACCCCCTAATTTCTGGCTACTTCATTTTTCTTTTGGTCCTGTGCCGCCTTGGAAATGTTGAGACCGCTGCTGCAAAATGGGACCCGCATGTCATCCTCTATGTACAATAAAATTTCTTTTCTTGGATTATTTTTGGCTCCTGATATTTGGTCACTTGCCTTTTTCTTTCGATCCCGCGCAGCCTCTCAAACGGTGAGACCGCTTCTGCTAAATGGGACCCGCATGTCATCCTCTATGTACAATCAAGTTTCTTTTCTTGAATTATTTTTGGCTCCTGATATTTGGTCACTTGCCTTTTTCTTTCGATCTCATGCCACGTTTGAAACGTTGAGGAACCTGCAGGATCATGGGACCCGCATGTCATCCTCTATGTACTATAAAACTTTCTTTTCTTTAATTATTTTTGGCTCCTCATATTTGGTCACTTGCCTTTTTCTTTCGATCTCATGCCACGTTTGAAACATTGAGGAACCTGCTAGCTCATGGGACCCGCATGTCATCCTCTATGTCCATCAACTTTATTTTCTTGGATTTTTTTTGACCCCCTAATTTCTGGCTACTTTCTTTTTCTTTTGATCTCAAGCCGCATTTGAAACGTTGGGACCGTCAGCGCAAAATGGGACCCGCATGTCATCCTCTATGTAAATAAAGTTTCTTTTCTTGGATTATCTTTGGCTCCTGATATTTTGTCACTTGCCTTTTTCTTTCGATCTCATGCCACCTTTGAAACTTTAAGTAAGCTGCTGGCTCATGGGTCCCGCATGTCATCCTCTACGAACAATAAAAGTTTCCTTTCTTGGAGTTATTTTTACCCCTAATTTCTGGCTACTTGCCTTTTTCTTTTGATCTCCTGCCCCCTTTGAAACGATGAGAACGCTGTTGGCAGGTTGGTCCCACATGTCATCCTCTATGAACAATAAAACTTTCCTTTGATGGATTTATTTTGAACCCTAATTAATTTTTGGATATTTCCTTTTTTCTTTTGATCCCCTCGTCGCCTTGGAATCGTTGAGGATGTCACGCCTCATGGGTCCCGCATGTCATCCTCTCGTAACGATAAATTTTTATTTTTATTTTTTACCAACTGATTTTTGGTTTATTTTTTCTTTCGATCCTCTCGCCGAGTCTTTAAAACGTTGACGACGCCTGGCTCATGGGTCCCCGATGTCACCCTCCCGTACAAAAACATGTGATATCTTGATTATTTTGCAGACAATAAACAGTGTATTTCGCTCTGAGCTATTGCAAACGGAAAAAAAAATCTTTATTTTTAAATAAACAAACTTATATGTTGAATCTCCTTGTTTTTTGTTTTTGCGAAGCATAGGACTTTCCTGTTTTGGAGTGGGCTGAAATTGTACGAGTCCAAAGGCGTCAGCAGGATAGTTCGAAGGCCCAGACGGCCAGATGCAGCCCAATTGAAACCTTTCTTTTCTTGGATTTTTTTGACCCCCTGATTTCTGGCTACTTCCTTTTTTTTGGTCCTGTGCCGCATTGGAAACGTTGAGAACTCTGCTGCTAAATGGGACCCGCATGTCATCCTCTATGTACAATAATTTCTTTTCTTGGATTATTTTTGGCTCCTGATATTTGTCACTTGCCTTTTTCTTTCCATCTTATCTTGAACTTGACGCCGAGACCCGCATTGCGGCAAAATGGGACCCACATGTCATCCTCTATGTACAATAAAAATTACTTTTCTTGGATTATTATTTTTGGCTCCTGATATTTGGTCACTTGCCTTTTTCTTTTGATCTCATGCCACCTTTGAAACGTTGAGGAACCTGCTGGCTCATGGGACCCGCATGTCATCCTCTATGTACTATAAAACTTTCTTTTCTTGGATTTTTTCACCCTCTCGATTTTCTTTTGATCCCCTCGCTGCCTTGGAAACGCTTGAGTAAGTCACGACTCATGGGACCTGCATGTCATCCTCTATGTACAATCAACTTTCTTTTTTGGAGTTTATTTTTGACCCCTAATTTCTGCCTACTTCCTTTTTCTTTTGGTCCTATGCCGCCTTGGCAACGTCGAGACCGCCGCTGCATGATGGGACCCGCATGTCATCCTCTATGCACAATAAAAGTTTCTTTCGTGGATTATTTTTGGATCCTGATATTTGTCACTTGCCTTTTTCTTTCGATCTCATGCCAACTTTGAAACGTTGAGAACGTCGCTGCTTTGCCAAAATGGGACCCGCATGTCATCCTCTATGTACAATAAATGTTTTTTCTTGGATTATTTTTGGGACCTGATATTTGTCACTTGCTTTTTTCTTTCGGTATCATGCCGCTTCTGAAACGTTGAGGAAGCTGCTGGCTCGTGGGTCCCGCAAGTCATCCTCTATGTAGAATAAAAGTTTCCTTTCTTGGAATTATTTTTACCCCTGATTTCTGGTTACTTCCTTTTTCTTTTGATCCCGTGCCGCCTTGTAAACGTTGAGACCAACTGTTTGCAAAATGGGACCCGCTTCTCATCCTCTATCTACAATAAACTTTCTTTTCTTGGATTATTTTTGGCTCCTGATATTTGGTCACTTGCCTTTTTCTTTCGATCCCGTGCCCCTTGGAAACGTTAAGACCATCACTGAAAAATGGGACCCGCATGTCATACTCTATGTACAATAAAGTTTCTTTTCTTTGTTTATTTTTTGCTACTGATGTTTTGGCACTTGCATTTTTCTTTCGATCTCATGCCGCCTTTGAAACGTTGAGACCGCTGCTGCAAAATGGGACCCATATGTCATCCTCTATGTACAATAAAAGTTTCTTTTCTTGGATTATTTTTTCCTCCTGATATTTGGTCACTTTCCTTTTTCTTTCGATCTCATGCCGCCTCTGAAACGTTGAGTAAGTAGCTGCCTCATGGGACCCGCATTTCATCATCTATGTACAATAAAGTTTCTTTTCTTGGATTTTTTTACCCCCTGATTTTTGGTCACTTGCCTTTTTCTTTCGATCCTATGCCGCCTTTGAAATTGAGGAGGCTGCGGCTCATGGGTCCCACATGTCACCTCTATGAACAATAAACCTTTCCTTTGTTGTATTTATTTTTTACCCCTAATTTACGGATATTTGCCTTTTTTCTTTTGATCCCGTGCGGCCTTTGAAACGATGAGGACGATCTTTGGCAGGTCGGTCCCACATGTCATCTTCTATGAAGAATAAAAGTTTCCTTTGTTGGATTTACTTTTGACCCCTAATTTACGGCTATTTGCCTTTTGTTCTTTTGATCCTCTGCCGACTTTGAAATGATGAGGATGCCGGCAGATCTCATCCCACATGTCAGACTCTCTGAACTATAAATGTTTCCTTTCTATGATTTATTTTTGACCCCTATTTTCGGGATACTTGCTTTTTTTTTTGGATATCCTACCGCATTTGAAATGTTGAGGACGCTGCTGGCTCATGGGTCCCACATGGCATCCTCTTTGGACGATAAACCTTCATTTCTTGTTAATGATAGGTTTATCTGTATTATTTTTGCAGACTAATACAAGCTCTTTCGCTCCAAGATCTTGCAAGTTAATAGAATATATATCATGGAATTATTAGGATATGTTTTAAATTTCAAATCCACTTTATGAATTTTTAAAAATACCGTGATCCATGTGGGTATGGAGCGATCAAGGATTTTCATATTGGCCATGAGCAGTTTCAAAAATTGCAACCCAATAATTCAAAATAAATACAAACAACTTTTATGTAGAATCTCCGTGTTTTTGTTTTTTGCCAATCATAGGATCTGTGGTTCTTTAGAAAAGGGCCGACATTGCATGAGCAGAAGGCCCATTTCTAGTTATTGGGCTTGACAATGGAGCAAGTAGGCCAATAGCAAATACCATGTAGATGGCCGTTGGAACCCAAAAGTATTTGTTGCCTAGACTTAGATGCCAAACTCAGCCTTATGGACATGAACCTTGCTATGCACACGACAATTTCAGTCCGATCCGTGTACGAAACACAAGATCCAAACCCTTCGTGTGAGGTAGCAGGTGGCAGCACACCTCCAGATGCTCAATCGTACATACACATATCATATAGGAGTTGTCGTATGTACATCTGTTCCGTATTGACATGTTTTTTCTTTGGTCCACAAGTGGGGTCCGCACAGTCACCTAGGTCGCTCATCTACTTCCTTGCTCGTAGTTGATGCATGTTTAGTGGCCTGCAGCAAGAATCACTGCCCCCAGGGATGTACTTTACCCTTTAGCGGCGAAAAAATAGGAATGGTCCTCTCATGAGTATGATCAACAAGAGGTGGCTATTTTTTTTGACGTTTTCAACTGGGTAGCTACATTGTGCGGACCAGCTTAATTTGACGTTTTCAACTGGGTAGCTACATTGTGCGGACCGCACATGCACAACCAAAGTCATGTGTTGGTATGTGCCTTCTTTTTGGCACACCAAGAGGTGGCTATATTATAAAGGACGTACACACATTGTAATTATAGTACTGAAATAAAGTCAATCCTAAAACAGCCATGCATGGGTTATAATATGAAGGCTACACGAAATACAAAAGCAGGGCAGTGTTCAAATAAACTGATTTAAACTAGTACGTACTAAAAACAATGTACTACTTCTCAACACTTCAAGCATAATAAAAAAATGCGTCAGTGTTTTTTTAAAGGTAACACCGAATGGGCAATGTTTAAAGCAGGCTTAAACCACATAGCCGCTTGTCGGACACTACCCCAACCATCTCTGGGAAGGCTGATAACTCCCACAATCTCACCTTCATCTGGCTGGAGGTTGCAGCGCAAAATTTTAGGGTATTGATTATGAAGAAACTTCCGGTATGCTGTGTAGACGCATTTTTTCCTCATGAATGGAACCAATGTGCCATCAAGAGCTTTGGATTCACGCTTCTTCAGATTGGCAATGATCGGGTAATTGAGTCCGAGGAACAGAGAGTGGTCGCCGAGGCTTTTAACCTGCCTCCAAAGAGAGTCTCCTGCACGTGCAGTAGATAAGGGATCCTGCTCAAAGACGTAGGTGGCAACAGGAGGATACTGCCGTAGCTGAAGCCCATTAGCAGCATAGGGAATGTCAGGAGGTACTTCAGCATTGGCAATCCCAATGTTGTTTACTGTAAGGATGATCATCAATCGCTTGCCATCAGCAGATGGATCGAGGAACCACGCGTACTGCTGATCATCCACCACCGGTGGCGGGATTACAAACGGGAGCATCAGGTTTTCTGCAATATTAGAAATGGAGACGAATAGGGTGTTACTGGCAACCATATTCAAACAGCTGCATTGTTCATCGTTCATGCTCACAGTATAAATATGACTATGTAAGCTAAGGACATTGGTCATTCATGTGTTCAAATCGAGTGTCCAATATATCAGTTATACTGCACCCATCCCACGAAACTAGTCTTAACTTCGCCAAAACTAGACACTAGTTAGTGTATACACAGTTATATACTACCTCTGTCCCACCGAAAGTGTCTGAGATTTGTCCAAATTCAGATGTATCTAGACAGTGAAAGCATATAGATACATTCAAATTTTGATAAATATATATCATCTTAAGTTTAAGTCCTGTGCTGTAGTTAATTCCCTTTGTCTTAAGTGATCTATTAGAGAGCTTCCCTGTGACCACCCGAAGGGTAAGAAATGTTTAACTGTATAAGTGGATTGCCTAGACCTTTCCATCAGTTCGGACTTTTGGTTGCGTTGGCTAGTCGATGAAGCTTGACATGGTGTCAGAGCCAGGGTCTCGAGTTCGAGTCCTGGCTTTCGCAATTTATCCTAAAATTGCCGCCCTTGCGATCATTTCGGACTTTTGGTTGTGTTGGTAGTGCATTAAGCTTCACAAGAAAGAAATGCCTTTTTATAGCTAACCCCAAGTCTGGTAACATTTGCAAAATAGGTATCAGATGCAGCTATCCATTCAGTAGAAGAATTTGCATTTTAGAGTTGAAGGTTCATAATCTCTTCTCTACTATTGATAATAAAGGGTACACATGGTATTTTTTTACCTCATTTTCGCGTTCTAAAAAAGGTACGCCATATGGTTGTGCTAAGTTAAACTGATTTAAGTCTGTTCAAGTTTATCGAAAGTTATACTACCAACATCTAAAACATCAATATAGGTTCATATATTACAAAAGATATTTAGATTTTCTTCTAGTCGTGCATCATTATATATTAGAGCATACAGGGTTGTAGCAAGGCTACGAAAAACTGAGAAAGCAAAAAAGAAAGAACTATACAGGGGACTACAGGTAGCTAACTTTGCTAGGCCTGCAGGTGCTAAATCTTATATATATATGAGGTTGTAGATATTAGTCGTAAACTTACTCAAACTTAAATAACACTGAATTAGGAAAAAGATAACCTGAGTTATTTTGAATGAGGGGACGTCACAATCACTAATCAAAGATAATTGTGGGAAACTGAAATCTATTCAAGAAAATGGGAGAAATAATGTATCAAAAACAAAATTAATTATACCATTTTGCAGATTGTTCACCGATATAAACAAAGAACTGTTTGATCTGCATGTAGGTACATCCAATCAACGCTTTTTCCCCGATCTCTAGAAAATATAAGCTACGCATGTAATTACAAATGATTTTCTTCTATTTTTCTGTTTCTACGTTAACATTTGAGATACTTGTTAATTACATCCATATTCTGCAGTTGCATAGAGTTACTAATTCAGGAATGCATTCACATACGGAGTATACTATGTTTGCTGATGACTGACTAGTACTAATTCATTGCAAGCAACGGTTCATTCATATTCAGATAAAGGATGTGATCGTTAAGTCATATACTTATGAAAGTCCTTATGCATCTCTCTGATGCAGATGGCGGGGGTCTATCATCCTCCTTTTGGAGGCAAAATCAATTAGTTATATATGAAACAATGGGTGTAAAGGTTATCAAAAAGGGTGCCTTCATAGTGCTACGTTATATTTTGAGATACTGGTTAATTACATCCATATTCTGCATTGGCGTAGAGTTACTAATTCAGGAATGCAATCACATACTGAGCATACTATGTTTGTTAGTGGCTAATTAGTACTACTAATTCATTGCAAGCAACGGTTCATTCATATTCAGCAAAATGGGGTGTGATCATTAAGTCATTTAAGAAAGGTAAAATATAAACAAGGTAGTTCATTAATAACTTCATTGGTTAAGGCAGTGTATCATGCAATGCAAAAGGACTGAAAAAATACCATTTGCGGTGTCCCAGAAGTACGTGGAGCCGTCAGTTTCGTCCACCGCAAAAATGTGGCCACCGAGTTCAATGGCATCACAGTAATTTGGATAATCAGGTGTAGGTGTAAGGGCCTCCAGCAATCTCCAGTCGCCACCCCCTTCAAGGTAGAAAATCGTTTTGTCGAACAAGGCGATGAGCTTGTAATCTGCGTACCTCCCACCTTTTGTGGGCACTTGGCAGATTACAATCTTCAACAAATCAATTGCTGGACCCCAGATAAAAGAGTATGCAGGTTGATATGAAAAACTACTATGTCGCTCGGTGTAGACGTTCACGAGGCACCACTGGTACCCATGATGATCGGCGGCGGCGATCCAGTCGCCGTTCGCGCCAAGCCATTTTCTGTCGTGCATGAACGGCAGGGCGACAGAACGGCGAGGATGGTCGAGGGGCACCAGGTCGTACACGGTATCATGCAGACGAGATGTTGTCGCCCAATCCCAGTGTTCATCGAACCAATAAGCAGCGGAGGCATCAGCAGTGGTGGTTCACCCCAATGGTGCATCTTACCTTCATCCTTGCTGATCCGGTCGTAGAGCTCCCTGGAACATGCGGCAAGTCGGACGGTGTAGGTAACGTCCAGATGCGCAGCGATGAGGTCGGTGTTGTCGCCGGTGAGAGCCTCCCAGTGGCCTTCCCCGCCGCCCCGGCAAAGCCTAGAATAATTCATCACGTGAAGATGGATTTAGGTGGATGGCGGATGCAACCGCGCTTGGGAATTTCGGAGGAGAGGGCGAGCGCTATGGAAGGAACGATGCGGCGTGGTGGGGATCGAGATACTGCGCGTGCGCGTGATTCTGGGAGGGTGAAGAAGAAGATGATAGACATGCAAGGGGCAAAAACTAGGTAGTACTCTAGGCTCTTTCTTGCTTGCCCGGGCGCCGATTTGATCGTTGGTATACTAGCACGCCACCCATCTATAAATTTGCAACGACGTTTGGTGCGTTGATGTCTCGTCACATCAAAGTTGACCAGAGAGGTTTTTTTTTACGCTTTCCATTTCGATATATTTTTCGCCAATAATCGTTGTTCTCTACATGCCAGAGACACGTACCTTAACACGTGGGCAGCATGCAACTGCGCGAGCACCAAAATGGAATGAGAGATGTTTTAGAGCAGAACTTCATTTTCAATACCTTTCTTAGCTTGGTTTGGAAACCGGACAGAGCTTCAGTGACTTGATGCTTCCAAGATACATTGTGACTATGTGCCACCATCTACCATCCATTTTAGATCCAACGTTCCAAACTATCTCTTATTTCGAAGCTAAAAAAACTATTCTGAAAATTTTGAAAAAATCCAGTAATATGTAGATGCCTTGTTTTAAAATCTATGAAGCTTGTGATTAAATAGCTTCTTACGTACTCGAGCACTAGTTCAAACTAAATATATATTTGCTCACAAACCTATAATTCAAATCGAATGAAACTATGTGTGTATATATATAGTAATAATATTAACTTTCGCCATAACTTGGGTCCCATTTATCTTGTGAAGTTTCCCACTATGTATGATGAACTGAACCTTAGCATTAAGATGGGACCAACACGTATATGCTATTGGTGTACCCACATGCACGACAGAGGAATGAGAGATAAATTATTTTTGATTGCTAGTTGTTTGATTCTACGGGATTTTTTCCTACACCAGCTAGTTGTTTGATTCATGGGAACATATCCTATAGGAAATAATCCTATAGAAAATAAACATGAGGTCATATCTTATTGATAATTCCTTTGGCTGAATCAAAGAGAACTCATCTTCCTACAGGATTCGACTAGGCATGCCATACTAATCATATGTTTTTTCCTATTCCTACGAATCATGCAGCCCAAGGAAATATTACTTGTGGATAACCTCCACTACAACCTTATCAACTACTTTTTCCTTGTAGATAGGTCTTGTGGACAACATAGTGGATGCTCTTAGCCTTTTGCATAGCGGTGAAGCTTGACAAGAAAGGTTGGAGGGACAACAAGCTGAGAGAAAGTAAAATGAGCTAATATTACGCTGAATTTTACAAATAACATAGGCTTAATTTTTCTAGGTTGGGCGGGCCACGGCTCGGTTTTGCTTCAACTAAGACTAGCCACAATGAGAGTATCATAGGTAGTAGTAGTATCATGCATGTCATGTAGGTATAAATCTTATGTGGCACATCAATTAATGATGAGAGAGGTGAAATTAGTATCATAGGTAGATACAGTATCATAGCACGTAAAACTAGAAATTTTAGAGGCAAACACATCATGTACACATATTTGCATTGAGATTCTACAAAACATTAAATAGAATGGAACTATGATACTAATTCATGATACTATGCATTGTAGGTGTTGTATCATAAACTAGTATCATACTCCCTCCGTCCATAAATAAGTGGACGTGCGGGATTTTCAAGGTAAATTAGTAAAAAGAGAGAAAAATTGCATTGGGAAGATGCAACCAACATCTCTCTCCTCTTTAATTATTTCATCTCCAATAGGCTAAGTGCATGTACAAAATTAAGATAACATGTGTTTAATATTATTGGGTTTGATTTCCATGCGATGAGAGAGAAATAACTTTTGCTAATTTAAAGTACATTGGAAACATAGAAGTACACTCTTTCATGGACAAAGTTTGAGGCTAGATGTCCACTTATTTGAGGACGGAGGGAGTATGTATGATACTAGTCTATGATACTTCCCATTGTGACTAGTCTAAGTGCTTTTGCACAATGAACACTAGCTATGCACAGACCTCAAAAAACACTTCTACATCATTCTACTATTCACACCTTTTTTTTCTAATAGAACTACGTACCATTATTTTTAATATAATCTTGTGACGCGAGTATATATTTCTAAAATAGTCATTTATGTTTCGCATAAGCTCAAAGAGGGGTACTTAATTATGAGAGATATCTTTCAACTAATACGTTGTAGGAGTACTTTAATTATGTGAGCTATCGTGTGAAATGCTTACTAGAACGAGTACAAAAGGTGTTTGATAACATTACAGGCCACACGCCCAAAGGTAGCTGCGTTGTAGGAGCATTACATCAATTTAACAACTACGGATGAGTAGCCTAGGTAGAGATAACAGGCAAAGGAAATAGTTCAACAGATAGTACAACACAACTACTTACGGAAAGGGAGTAGCCTAGGTAGAGATAAACATGCAAATGAAATAGTTCAACAGATACAAATCTTGCATTGCAACACGAGTATTACATAAAGTACACCAGCCCTTCTTTCTGGACCTGTGATGCGAAGGCAGGTTCCATTGCCGGGCGTTGGCGAAGCTTGGGATGAACCACAACGGAACCTGCCGCCATGTCCATCTAATGTTGGTTTGGAAACCAACAGTACAGTCTTCAGAATTCAAACTGAAGCGGCAAATTTCTGGAGAAGGAGGATATGCAAGGCCTACTGCATGGTGCGATGTGTAAATAGAGTTGCTTCTCGCCATATTTGGACGGTCATGTTCTGCCCCGTCTTCTACTGGAATGATAATCGGATAGTTCACTCAAAGGAAGAGAGAATATGATCCAAGGGAAATAATCCTCCTCCATGGCCTCGGTGGCATCAATCGACCGGTGTCCATGTCGTACACCTCGCAGCCAAGTAAACCCTTACCATACCCGCTAATAGTGCGACCATGACGACCCTCGTAGGTAGCAAGAGCAGGTAAAATACGAACCAGTCCAAAAGATAATCCCGCCCGTCGCAACGCCCTGTATGGACCGTAAAAAGTCTAGAACCATCGAGATCGTGCTAACCACCAGGAGCCAAGATTGTACCGACCTTGTTCATCAAGTTCTGGAGGAATAGGTGCCATGCTGATCAACAAAGGACCTTGCAAAGGAAAGCACCGCTTGAAGTCGGTTCAAAGAAACTTGATTAGTTCATTACATACAGGAATAAGGATACTAGCTAAAATACTGCCTCCGATCCAAATTAATTGACTCAACTGGATGTATCTAGCTAGATATGCACAAATTAATTGACTCAAGTTTGTCTAGCTAGATGCACTCGCTAGACAAAGCTGAGTCAATTTGATTTGGATATGAGGGAGTACTTTATTTTGACTCAAAGGCATATCGCTGCTGATTTTGATTGAATATAGAGGGGGAAAGGTACAGGCATGACACGAAAACTGCACAACAAAAAGAAAAAGGCTAAAGCTATATCTGAAACTAGCAGGTAATAGCGAAAACACATCATATGAGATGAGAAAAATTACCCCAAGAAAGTTGATTCCATGCATAAACTTCTGCCTCTGTCTGAAAGTTACAAAAGAAATACAATACCCTTGTGGATGATTGCATCGGAGTAGCCGAACGCTAAGAACTGGTTGTCAAGAACTGTCCATCGGCTAGAAGCACAGTGAAGGACTGCAATTGCCGCGTTGAAGATGGCAAGAACAGAGAAACTAGTATAATTTGAAGCAGCTGTTGGAACTCGGCAAATAGCTATCTTCAGCAGTTGAAGATGTTGATCATTAGACTCGAACACAAGTTTATCCGGTGGATTTAAACTCACGTATTGCTGGTAGAGGAATCCGGCGACCAGTGTACACATTGACAAGCTCCCAATTCCAGTGGAAAGCCAAGAAGAGCGATCCAATCTCCATTCGCGCCGCCCACATGCCCGTACCACCATCTGGAATCACGGCATCGGAAGAGATCCCGTCCAGCCGGCGTCGGCTGGCACAATGTACCCTTGCGCTCTTTCGAATCCTGCTGCTCGCCCTTCTGCGCACCCTGCTGCTTGAACTTGACGACGCGGGAGAAGGGATTGTGCGCGGAGGGTACCTGAGTTTGGTGAGTATGAAGAACACAGGGCAAGCCAAACGGCTGAGATGCAGGCAGAGCTACACTTTGTGTTGTTGAATCATGATAAAACTTGCATGAACCGACGAGGCTCGCGGCGGTGATGACATCGCATCGGGATGCGATTTCTTCAAAGGGGCCATCAGCAAACACCCAAGAATCGCCACTCTCATTGATCGATCTCGCCATTGGAAGGATGCGGTCAAGTGGGTGTGGGGGTGTGGGAGTGGGACGCTGGCGTTTGGGTATGAGGTATTGGAGGACAGTGCGAGCGGCAGCTGGTAGAGCGATATGGATAAAAGTCCACAACTCCTACTAGTACCATTAAACAGGTGGCTCGAGAATGATCCGAAAAAGGCATGGCGGTGGTGGTGCAGGGGCTGCTGGTGTAGGCGGGGTCACCAGAGAAGATGGAGATGAAGAAGACGGAGAGGCAGGCAAAAAAACAATTTGAATTGAAATCAATATACGAGTACTACGGGCGTGCCTTCTCTCTCGGTCTCTCGCCGCACTTACCGCACCGTCGTGAAGGCGTGTGACCCGAGAAGAAGCTAATGTATTGTATAGCTGTCCTTGCACGCCGTGGAGCTGTATTTTGTCTCATCAAATCAGCTCGACAGCTTTCAGCAGAGAAAAGATCCTTTGCCATCATCATGATATATTACCACGGGCCCACGGCAGTGCACATTCATCTTGTACTACCATATACTGTACTGCTCTATATGTTGCACAAACCACCACTTGGACATTTTTTTTGCAGTTTCCACCATGTGGTGGTCTAAAATGTTGCAAATTGCACCACTTGGTTATCTAATCAGCTAGTTAGTCATGTTGATAGCAAAATCGACAAGTGGGTTCAACATGTCAATGCTCCAATTAATGTTTTAGAAAAAATAGATTTTTCAAAATTCATACTTCTTTTATTTAGCTATTTAAAAATATGTATTCATTTATTTCAACAAATATTGTGCGGTCTTGAATTTTTTGAAACAAATATTATGGCATCGGGTTCGGGACTCCTGATAAGGACTGGTCGTGGTACGGGAACCCGAAATGAGGCCCACAACATGGTCGAAAGTGGCAAGAAACCCGTCGAGGTGGATGAACTCGGGAAACCTTGGTAGAGGTAGGGATCTTGAGGAGGCCATTAGGGTTAGCCTACCCCCCAATAAGCGTATGAGCAAAAAAAATCACATAAGTAGTAGCTATTATTAAAATTTCACAAATATTACGCGCTTTTGAATATTTCAAAAGTATTGTGGCGTCACGTTGGCCTTGCCCGAATTTTACCTTTCAGGCTAGATGTCACGAGCATGATCACTCAACCAACCGGGTCCAAACATATATATACAATTGGCCTCCTCGAGCCTACACCGACCAGATTGTCGCTGAAACTGGATCATATAGTGTCTATAGGATTGATGTCCGAAGGAAATATTCCAACAACGGAAGCCGTTTGATTCGTTGTATTATATTCCTTAGGAATCTTGTTGGGCTTGTTTGGTTCGAAGAAATTCATAGAAATTTTGTGGGATTCAAATCTCAGTGGCTCCTTTGATTCTTGAATACATGATAATTCATACTAATTCACGTGTTTTTTGTGTAGCACTACAACCAAAGAACATGGAATTCAAATTTGTGTGATTTCTTTCATATAGGATTAATTCAACATGCAATCATATTCAATTCCTGCATTATTTCTATTTTAACATTTTGTACACATCATGCATGCGACCCAAACAATGCGTGCATGGTGTGGGGGGGGGGGGGTTGTTTCGTTGCAAAAGCACTTGGTCACACCACAAACAAACATGCAACCATTAATCTAAATTCATGTGGTTTCCCCGCGATGCAACCAAACAATATTCGATGAAACTAAGCATGCCATAAACATATACAATACACACCATAAATTTTGGCTGCTTTGATTATTCGCAAGATTTTCAAAGTGCGGGAATATGAAAATTGTATGATTAGAGAGTGATGATCATCTCCAAATATATAGGATTGAGAAACAACGGTATTTGGATCCAACAACGTTTGATTACGTGTGAAAACCAAAAGAAATAATAACATACGGTTACACAATGAAGGATTTTTTTTGTTTTTATATAAAAATGTATTGTCAATGAATTCTGAAAATTGCAATCCTATGAATTAAACAATCAGAAATCGTGTCAGACTAATTCCTACGATTCGAGATTCTAGTACGGAGTATGATTTCTTTGAAGGGGCGCAGAGGGACGTGGGTAGCAATGTCGGGTCCCTGTCTTGTCTGTATACACTGTACTTACGTCAGACTAGTGTTGCTCAGGAAGTCTTAATCTGACGTACTCTGAAGCTAGATGCATCACTGTTTCCAGTCTGACACCAGAAATCCTCAACTCGTCTCCAGTCTCTGTCCTCGTTTTTTCGGCAAAATAGACAGAAATAACCCAAAGTCAAAAAGATTGGGAAAAACAAACTTTTGACATACTAGCAAGATTGGGTTATTTTTGTCCAAATTCTCGCTTTTTTTCTCTTGGCTTCCCTACCCTTGAATCCATGTCACTTACGTGTGTTGCCCATGCGTCAGGTCCCACACTTCAGTGAGCACAAGTGACGTGTTGTACATACGCAACCTCCCAGCGATCTTCTTTGTCAAGAGAAGACGCACCAAGATTCAAGACCCGATCGCATTTCTTGCTTTCGGCCAGGGGTCCTCCATGTAAAATTTAGGGATTTAGATGTAATTTCATGTTTATTTTGTGTGCTGTTGTAAACAGTTGATTTTTTATGTCTATTTGAATCTTGGTCAAATCTTAGGTTTGATCTAGATTTAAACAAGTTTAAAACATGAAAATGAATAACTAAGCATGGATCCTCCTTAGTCAATCCAAAATGAAGCTTTTGGGACGTTTTTGAAATATCCATGTTTGAAACCCAAAACCACTTCTTTCATGCTAGACTTCATAAGACATAGTTTAGGGATAGGGGTACATACATGATTTGTCTGGTTTCAATATGTCTAGATCTTGTTTATCAACTTGAATGCTTACTATATGACATAAGAAGACTATGTGCTTTGGTTTTCATTTATCTATTTTTTTTTGAATTTTATGCCCATTTGAATCTTGGTCAAATCCCAAGTTTGACCAGGATTTAAACAAGTTTAAAACATGAAAATGAAAAGGTGTAAGCATGGATCCTTCGTAGTCACTCTAAAATGAAGCTTTTGGGAGGTTCTTGAAATTTTCATGCATGTTTGAAACCCAAAACCACTTTTCTTCATGCTGGACTTCCTAAGACAGAGTTTAGGGTTAGGGGTAGATACATGATTTTTCTGGTTTGAATATGTCTAGACCTTGTTTATCAACTTGAATGTTTACTATATGACATAATTAAGAAGGCTATGTGCTTTGGTTTTTCATTCTTTAGATTTTTTGTGTGAATTTTTATGGCCATTTGAATCTTGGTCAAATCCTAGGTTTGACCAAGATTTAAATAAGTTTAAAACATGAAAATGAAAAGATAAGCAACGATCGTTTAGTCGCTCTAAAATGAAGCTTTTGGAAGGTTTTTGAAATTTCCATGTTTGAAACCCAAAACCACTTCTCTTCATGCTTGACTTCATAAGACGAATTTTAGGGTCGATAAGGGGTAGATACATGATTTGTTTGGTTTGAATATGTCTAGACCTTGTTTATCAACTTGAATGCTTACTATATGACATAAGAGGACTATGTGCATTAGTATTTCATTTTTTGATTTCTATGCCCATTTGAATCTTGGTAAATCCTAGGTTTGAGCAAGATTTAAACAAGTTTAACATGTGAAAATGAAAAGGTAAGTCTGGATCCTTCTCTTAGAAACCCTAAAATGAAGCTTTTGGGAGGTTCTTGAATTTACCATGTTTGAAACCAAAAACCACTTCTGTTCATGCTTGACTTCATAAGACAGAGTTTAGGGTTAGGGGTAGATACATGATTTTTCTGGTTTGAATATGCCTAGACCATGTTTATCAATTTGAATACTTACTATATGACATAAGAAGGCTATGTGCTTTGGTTTTTCATTCTTTTGATTTTTTCTAATTTTTTATGCCCATTTGAATCTTGGTCAAATCCTAGGTTCGACCAAGATTTAAACAAGTTTAAACATGACAATGAAAAAGGTAATTAATCCTAGATCCTTCTTAATTAACTTGATCAGTCTAATTAAAATGAAGCTTTTGGGAGGTTTTTGAAATTTCCATGTTTGAAACCCAAAACCACACTTCTCTGCTTCATGCTTGACTTCATATATAATTAATACAAAGTTTAGGGTTAGGGTGTACATGATTTGACTGGTTTGAATATGTCTAGAGCTTGTTTATGAACTTGAATGTTTACTATATGTCATAAGAAGACTATGTGCTTTGGTTTTTTATTTTATTTATTTTATGCCCATTTGAATATTGGTCAAATACTAGGTTTGACCAAGATTTAAACAAGTTTAAAACATGAAAATGAAAAGGTAAGCCTGGATCCTTCTTAGTCACTCTAAAATGAAGATTTTGGGAGGTTTTTGAAATTTCCATGCATGTTTGAAACCAAAAACCACTTCTCTTCATGCTTGACTTCATAAGACAGAGTTTAGGGTTAGGGGTAGATACATGATTTGTCTTATTGGAATATGTCTAGACTTTGTTTATCAACTTTTGAATGCTTACTATATATATATGTGACATAAGAAGACTATGTGCTTTTGTTTTTCATTTTTCTGTTTTTTTTTATTTTTATGCCCATTTAAATCTTTGTCAAATCCTAGGCTTGACAATGATTTAAACAAGTTTAAAACATGAAAATGAAAAGGTAAGCATGGATCCTTCTTAGTCACTCTAAATGAAGCTTTTGGGAGGTTTTTGAAATTTCCATGTTTGAAACCAAAAAACAGTTCTCTTCATGCTTAACTTCATAAGACATAGTTTAGGGTTAGGGGTAGATACATGATTGAATATGTCTAGACCTTGTTTATCAACTTTTGAATGCTTACTATATATATATATATATATGTGACATAAGAAGACTATGTGCTTTTGTTTTTCATTTTTCCGATTTTTTTAATTTTATGCCCATTTAAATCTTGGTCAAATCCTAGGCTTGACAATGATTTAAACAAGTTTAAAATATGAAAATGAAAAGGTAAGCATGGATCCTTCTTAGCCAGTCACTCTAAAATGAAGCTTTTGATAGGTTTTTGAAATTTCCATATTTGAAACCCAAAACCACTTCTCTTCATGCTTGACTACATAAGACAAAGTTTAGGGTTAGGGGGTGTAGATACATGACATAGGAAGACTATCTTGAATGCTTACTACGTGACATAGGAAGACTATCTTGAAAGCTTACTATATGACATAGGAAGACTATGTGCTTTTCGGAGGTTTTTGAAATTTCCATGTTTGAAACCAAAAACCACACTTCTCTTCATGCTTGACTTCATATAAGACGAAGTTTAGGGTCGATAGGGGGTAGATACATGATTTGTCTGGTTTGAATATGTGTCTAGACCTTGTTTATCAACTTGTTGAATGCTTACTATATGACATATATAAGAGGACTATGTGCATTGTTATTTCATTTTTTTTGATTTTTATGCCCATTTGAATCTTGGTAAAATCCTAGGTTTGAGCAAGATTTAAACAAGTTTAACATGTGAAAATGAAAAAGGTAATTAAGTCTGGATCCTTCTCTTAGTCACTCTAAAATGAAGCTTTTGGGAGGTTCTTGAATTTACCATGTTTGAAACCCAAAACCACTTCTGTTCATGCTTGACTCAATAAGACAGAGTTTAGGGTTAGGGGTAGATACATGATTTTTCTGGTTTGAATATGTCTAGACCATGTTTATCAATTTGAATGCTTACTATATGACATAAGAAGGCTATGTGCTTTGGTTTTTCATTCTTTCGATTTTTTCTGAATTTTTATGCCCATTTGAATTTTGGTGAAATCCTAGGTTTGAGCAAGATTTAAACAAGTTTAAAACATGACAATGAAAAGGTAATTAATCCTGGATCCTTCTTAATTAACCAGTCAGTCTAATTAAAATGAAGCTTTTGGGAGGTTTTTGAAATTTCCATGTTTGAAACCCAAAACCACACTTGTCTACTTCATGCTTGACTTCATATATAATTAAGACAGAGTGTTTAGGGTTAGGGGGTACATGATTTGCCTGGTTTGAATATGTCTAGACCTTGTTTATGAACTTGAATGCTTACTATATGACATAAGAAGACTATGTGCTTTGTTTTTTTATTTTATGCCCATTTGAATATTGGTCAAATCCTAGGTTTGACCAAGATTTAAACAAGTTTAAGACATGAAAATGAAAAGGTAAGCATGGATCCTTCTTAGTCACTCTAAAATGAAGCTTTTGGGAGGTTTTTGAAATTTCCATGTTTGAAACCAAAAAACACTTCTCTTCATGCTTGACTTCATAAGACATAGTTTAGGGTTAGGGGTAGATACATGATTGAATATGTCTAGACCTTGTTTATCAACTTTTGAATGCTTACTATATATATATGTGACATAAGAAGACTATGTGCTTTTGTTTTTCATTTTTCCGATTTTTTTAATTTTATGCCCATTTAAATCTTGGTCAAATCCTAGGCTTGACAATGATTTAAACAAGTTTAAAATATGAAAATGAAAAGGTAAGCATGGATCCTTCTTAGCCAGTCACTCTAAAATGAAGCTTTTGATAGGTTTTTGAAATTTCCATATTTGAAACCCAAAACCACTTCTCTTCATGCTTGACTACATAAGACAAAGTTTAGGGTGTTGGGGTCGATACATGATTTTTCTTGTTTGAATATGTATAGACCTTGTTTATCAACTTTAATGCTTACTATATGACATAAGAAAACTATGTGCTTTGGTTTTTCATTTTTCTGATTTTTTTTGAATTTTGATGCACATTTGAATCTTGGTCAAATCATAGGTTTTACCAAGATTTAAACAAGTATAGAACATGAAAATGAAAAGGGAAGCCTGTATCCTTCTTAGTCACCCTAAAATGAAGTTTTTGGGAGGTTTTTGAAATTTCCATGTTTGAAACCCGAAACCACTTATCTTCATGCTTGACTTTATAAGACAGAGTTGAGGGGTTAGGGGGTAGATACATGATTTGTCTGGTTTGAATATGTCTAGACCTTGTTTACCAACTTTAATGCTTACTATATGACATAAGAAGACTATGTGCGCTTTGGTTTTTCATTTTTCTATTTTTTTTATTTTATGCCCATTTGAATCTTGGTCCATTTGAATCTTGGTCAAATCCTAGATTTCACCAAGATTTAAACAAGTTTAAAACATGAAAATGGAAAGGTAAGCCTAGATCCTTCTCAGTCGCTCTAAAATGAAGCTTTTGGGATGTTCTTGAAATTTCCATGTTTGAAACCCAAAACAACTTTTCTTCATGCTAGACTTCATAAGATCGACAAGGGGGTAGATACATGATTTGTCTGGTTTGGATATATCTAGACCTTGTTTATCAACTTGAATGCTTACGATATGACATATATAAGAAGACTATGTGCTTTTGTTTTTCATTTTTTTTGTGCCCATTTGAATCTTGGTCGAATCCTAGGTTTGACCAAGATTTAAACAAGTTTAAAACATGAAAATGAAAAGGGAAGCATGTATCCTTCTTAGTCACTATAAAATGAAGTTTTTGGGAGGTTTTTGAAAATTCCATGTTTGAAACCCAAAACCACTTCTCTTCATGCGTGACTTCATAAGACATAGTTTAGGGGTTAGGGGGTAGATACATGATTTGTATGGTTTGAATATGTCTAGACCTTGTTTATCAACTTTAATGCTTACTATATGACATATAAGACTATGTGCTTTGGTTTTTCATTTTTCAGTTTTTTTTTTAATTTTCTGCCAATTTGGTTTGACCAAGATTTAGACAAGTTTTACACGTGAAAACGAATAAGTAAGCTGGATCCTTCTTAGTCACTCCAAAATGTACCAATTGATAGGTGTGTTAACTTTGCTTCATGGAAAAAATAATGTCATGTAAATGAGTTAACTTGGATTTCCTACCCTTGAATCCATAGGAAACTTTGTTCTAATGCACTATAATAATCAACCGAGTTTTTACACCAACAGGTCTGTCACTTACGTGTGGTGCCCATGCGTGAGGTCCCACACTTCAGTGAGCACAAGTCACGTGCAATAGGTACGCAAACTCCCAGCCATTTTCTTTTTCAAGAGAAGACGCATCAGGATGCGTATTGGGAGTCTGTGGGTCCTTCTGGATCCTTCGGTTGTCCCTCTCACAAAAAAAACTCTCTCATTCTCGGCCTCGCTCGACTCGCTTGCTCGCTCGCACCTCCAGCTCACTGACAAAACCTGCACAACAGTCAACATCATCACCCAAAAAAGGGAAGACACCATAATTCTCTCCCTTCTTCTCTCCTTCCGAGTGATCCCTCTTCCTCCGAGTTTCACTCGACGGGCAAACACACATGTGCTGCATAGTAATAATAAAAAGGTAGAAAATCGACCTACGAATCTATAATTAAATAGGTTAAACTAGGGTTTTGCCTAGTTCTACAAATCAAGGTTCAAAAAAATCCAACTACGGGGTTCGAACAACCCCATTTAATCCAAGAAATTTTTCGACCTCATCCAATGGCCTCAAACTATAGGGTTAGCATCTAGTGGAGTATGTGTGAACATGTATGCACTATGTGTACTATAACTTGTATGTCTTTCAAATTTGAACCAAATTTGAATAAGTTTGAAATATTTGAAATGGGGCTTTTTGGCTTAAACGTTTGAAACCCAAAACTACTTCTCTTCATGCTAGACTTCATAAGACCGAGTTTAGGGTTAGGGGTAGATACATGATTTGTTTGGTTTGAATATGTCTAAACCTTGTTTATCAACTTGAATGCTTAATTACTATATGAAAATGAAAAGGTAAGCATGGATCCTTCTTAGTCAGTCACTCTAAAATGAAGCTTTTGATAGGTTTTTGAAATTTCCATATTTGAAACCCAAAACCACTTCTCTTCATGCTTGACTACATAAGACAAAGTTTAGGGTTAGGGGGTGTAGATACATGACATAGGAAGACTATCTTGAATGCTTACTACATGACATAGGAAGACTATCTTGAATGCTTACTATATGACATAGGAAGACTATGTGCTTTTCGGAGGTTTTTGAAATTAACATGTTTGAAACCAAAAACCACACTTCTCTTCATGCTTGACTTCATATAAGACGAAGTTTAGGGTCGATAGGGGGTAGATACATGATTTGTCTGGTTTGAATATGTGTCTAGACCTTGTTTATCAACTTGTTGAATGCTTACTATATGACATATATAAGAGGACTATGTGCATTGGTATTTCATTTTTTTGATTTTTATGCCCATTTGAATCTTGGTAAAATCCTAGGTTTGAGCAAGATTTGAACAAGTTTAACATGTGAAAATGAAAAAGGTAATTAAGTCTGGATCCTTCTCTTAGTCACTCTAAAATGAAGCTTTTGGGAGGTTCTCGAATTTACCATGTTTGAAACCCAAAACCACTTCTGTTCATGCTTGACTTCATAAGACAGAGTTTAGGGTTAGGGGTAGATACATGATTTTTCTGGTTTGAATATGTCTAGGCCATGTTTATCAATTTGAATGCTTACTATATGACATATAAGACTTTGTGCGCTTTGGTTTTTCATTTTTCTATTTTTTTATTTTATGCCCATTTGAATCTTGGTCCATTTGAATCTTGGTCAAATCCTAGATTTCACCAAGATTTAAACAAGTTTAAAACATGAAAATGGAAAGGTAAGCCTGGATCCTTCTTAGTCGCTCTAAAATGAAGCTTTTGGGATGTTCTTGAAATTTCCATGTTTGAAATCCAAAACAACTTTTCTTCATGCTAGACTTCATAAGATCGACAAGGGGGTAGATACATGATTTGTCTGGTTTGGATATATCTAGACCTTGTTTATCAACTTGAATGCTTACGATATGACATGTATAAGAAGACTATGTGCTTTTGTTTTTCATTTTTTTTGTGCCCGTTTGAATCTTGGTCGAATCCTAGGTTTGACCAAGATTTAAACAAGTTTAAAACATGAAAATGAAAAGGGAAGCATGTATCCTTCTTAGTCACTATAAAATGAAGTTTTTGGGAGGTTTTTGAAAATTCCATGTTTGAAACCCAAAACCACTTCTCTTCATGCGTGACTTCATAAGACATAGTTTAGGGGTTAGGGGGTAGATACATGATTTGTATGGTTTGAATATGTCTAGACCTTGTTTATCAACTTTAATGCTTACTATATGACATATAAGACTATGTGCTTTGGTTTTTCATTTTTCAGTTTTTTTTTGAATTTTCTGCCAATTTGGTTTGACCAAGATTTAGGCAAGTTTTACACGTGAAAACGAATAAGTAAGCCTGGATCCTTCTTAGTCACTCCAAAATGTACCAATTGATAGGTGTGTTAACTTTGCTTCATGGAAAAAATAATGTCATGTAAATGAGTTAACTTGGATTTCCTACCCTTGAATCCATAGGAAACTTTGTTCTAATGCACTATAATAATCAACCGAGTTTTTACACTAACAGGTCTGTCACTTACGCGTGGTGCCCATGCGTGAGGTCCAACACTTCAGTGAGCACAAGTCACGTGCAATAGGTACGCAAACTCCCAACCATTTTCTTTGTCAAGAGAAGACGCATCAGGATGCGTATTGGGAGTCTGTGGGTCCTTCTGGATCCTTCGGTTGTCCCTCTCACAAAAAAAAGTCTCTCATTCTCGGCCTCGCTCGACTCGCTCGCTCGCACCTCCTGCTCACTGACAA
This sequence comes from Lolium perenne, assembly GCF_019359855.2. NCBI lineage: Eukaryota > Viridiplantae > Streptophyta > Magnoliopsida > Poales > Poaceae > Lolium > Lolium perenne. Next base: position 183,295,294 of record NC_067246.2, on the reverse strand, counting down.
AACCTGCACAACAGTCAGCATCATCACCCGAAAAAGGGAAGACACCATAATTCTCTCCCTTCTTCTCTCCTTCCGAGTGATCCCTCTTCCTCCGAGTTTCACTCGACGGGCAAACACACATGTGCTGCATAGTAATAATAAAAAGGTAGAAAATCGACCTACGAATCTATAATTAAATAGGTTAAACTAGGGTTTTGCCCAGTTCTACTAATCAAGGTTCAAAAAAATCCAACTACGGGGTTCGAACAACCCCATTTAATCCAAGAAATTTTTCGACCTCATCCAATGGCCTCAAACTATAAGGTTAGCATCTAGTGCAGTATGTGTGAACATGTATGCACTATGTGTACTATAACTTGTATGTCTTTCAAATTTGAACCAAATTTGAATAAGTTTGAAATATTTGAAATGGGGCTTTTGGTTTAAACGTTTGAAACCCAAAACTACTTCTCTTCATGCTAGACTTCATAAGACCGAGTTTAGGGTTAGGGGTAGATACATGATTTGTTTGGTTTGAATATGTCTAAACCTTGTTTATCAACTTGAATGCTTAATTACTATATGAAAATGAAAAGGTAAGCATGGATCCTTCTTAGTCAGTCACTCTAAAATGAAGCTTTTGATAGGTTTTTGAAATTTCCATATTTGAAACCCAAAACCACTTCTGTTCATGCTTGACTTCATAAGACAGAGTTTAGGGTTAGGGGTAGATACATGATTTGTTTGGTTTGAATATGTCTAAACCTTGTTTATCAACTTGAATGCTTAATTACTATATGAAAATGAAAAGGTAAGCATGGATCCTTCTTAGTCAGTCACTCTAAAATGAAAGTTTTGATAGGTTTTTGAAATTTCCATATTTGAAACCCAAAACCACTTCTCTTCATGCTTGACTACATAAGACAAAGTTTAGGGTTAGGGGGTGTAGATACATGACATAGGAAGACTATCTTGAATGCTTACTACATGACATAGGAAGACTATCTTGAATGCTTACTATATGACATAGGAAGACTATGTGCTTTTTGGAGGTTTTTGAAATTTCCATGTTTGAAACCAAAAACCACACTTCTCTTCATGCTTGACTTCATATAAGACAAAGTTTAGGGTCGATAGGGGGTAGACACATGATTTGTCTGGTTTGAATATGTGTCTAGACCTTGTTTATCAACTTGTTGAATGCTTACTATATGACATATATAAGAGGACTATGTGCATTGGTATTTCATTTTTTTGATTTTTATGCCCATTTGATTCTTGGTAAAATCCTAGGTTTGAGCAAGATTTAAACAAGTTTAACATGTGAAAATGAAAAAGGTAATTAAGTCTGGATCCTTCTCTTAGTCACTCTAAAATGAAGCTTTTGGGAGGTTCTTGAATTTACCATGTTTGAAACCCAAAACCACTTCTATTCATGCTTGACTTCATAAGACAGAGTTTAGGGTTAGGGGTAGATACATGATTTTTCTGGTTTGAATATGTCTAGACCATGTTTATCAATTTGTGCTTACTATATGACATAAGAAGGCTATGTGCTTTGGTTTTTCATTCTTTCGATTTTTTCTGAATTTTTATGCCCATTTGAATTTTGGTCAAATCCTAGGTTTGAGCAAGATTTAAACAAGTTTAAAACATGACAATGAAAAGGTAATTAATCCTGGATCCTTCTTAATTAACCAGTCAGTCTAATTAAAATGAAGCTTTTGGGAGGTTTTTGAAATTTCCATGTTTGAAACCCAAACCACACTTCTACGCTTCATGCCTGACTTCATATATAATTAAGACAGAGTGTTTAGGGTTAGGGGGTACATGATTTGCCTGGTTTGAATATGTCTAGACCTTGTTTATGAACTTGAATGCTTACTATATGACATAAGAAGACTATGTGCTTTGTTTTTTTATTTTATGCCCATTTGAATATTGGTCAAATCCTAGGTTTGACCAAGATTTAAACAAGTTTAAAACATGAAAATGAAAAGGTAAGCATGGATCCTTCTTAGTCACTCTAAAATGAAGCTTTTGGGAGGTTTTTGAAATTTCCATGTTTGAAACCAAAAAACACTTCTCTTCATGCTTGACTTCATAAGACATAGTTTAGGGTTAGGGGTAGATACATGATTGAATATGTCTAGACCTTGTTTATCATCTTTTGAATGCTTACTATATATATATATATGTGACATAAGAAGACTATGTGCTTTTGTTTTTCATTTTTCCGATTTTTTTTAAATTTTATGCCCGTTTAAATCTTGGTCAAATCCTAGGCTTGACAATGATTTAAACAAGTTTAAAATATGAAAATGAAAAGGTAAGCATGGATCCTTCTTAGCCAGTCACTCTAAAATGAAGCTTTTGATAGGTTTTTGAAATTTCCATATTTGAAACCCAAAACCACTTCTCTTCATGCTTGACTACATAAGACAAAGTTTAGGGTTAGGGGGTAGATACATGATTTTTCTTGTTTGAATATGTATAGACCTTGTTTATCAACTTTAATGCTTACTATATGACATAAGAAAACTATGTGCTTTGGTTTTTCATTTTTCTGATTTTTTTTTTTGAATTTTGATGCACATTTGAATCTTGGTCAAATCATAGGTTTGACCAAGATTTAAACAAGTATAGAACATGAAAATGAAAAGGGACGCCTGTATCCTTCTTAGTCACCCTAAAATGAAGTTTTTGGGAGGTTTTTGAAATTTCCATGTTTGAAACCCAAAACCACTTATCTTCATGCTTGACTTTATGAGACAGAGTTGAGGGGTTAGGGGGTAGATACATGATTTGTCTGGTTTGAATATGTCTAGACCTTGTTTACCAACTTTAATGCTTACTATATGACATAAGAAGACTATGTGCGCTTTGGTTTTTCATTTTTCTATTTTTTTATTTTATGCCCATTTGAATCTTGGTCCATTTGAATGTTGGTCAAATCCTAGATTTCACCAAGATTTAAACAAGTTTAAAACATGAAAATGGAAAGGTAAGCCTGGATCCTTCTTAGTCGCTCTAAAATGAAGCGATTGGGATGTTCTTGAAATTTCCATGTTTGAAACCCAAAACAACTTTTCTTCATGCTAGACTTCATAAGATCGACAAGGGGGTAGATACATGATTTGTCTGGTTTGGATATATCTAGACCTTGTTTATCAACTTGAATGCTTAAGATATGACATATATAAGAAGACTATGTGCTTTTGTTTTTCATTTTTTTTGTGCCCATTTGAATCTTGGTCGAATCCTAGGTTTGACCAAGATTTAAACAAGTTTAAAACATGAAAATGAAAAGGGAAGCATGTATCCTTCTTAGTCACTATAAAATGAAGTTTTTGGGAGGTTTTTGAAAATTCGATGTTTGAAACCCAAAACCACTTCTCTTCATGCGTGACTTCATAAGACATAGTTTAGGGGTTAGGGGGTAGATACATGATTTGTATGGTTTGAATATGTCTAGACCTTGTTTATCAACTTTAATGCTTACTATATGACATATAAGACTATGTGCTTTGGTTTTTCATTTTTCAGTTTTTTTTAATTTTCTGCCAATTTGGTTTGACCAAGATTTAGACAAGTTTTACACGTGAAAACGAATAAGTAAGCTTGGATCCTTCTTAGTCACTCCAAAATGTACCAATTGATAGGTGTGTTAACTTTGCTTCATGGAAAAAATAATGTCATGTAAATGAGTTAACTTGGATTTCCTACCCTTGAATCCATAGGAAACTTTGTTCTAATGCACTATAATAATCAACCGAGTTTTTACACCAACAGGTCTGTCACTTACGTGTGGTGCCCATGCGTGAGGTCCCACACTTCAGTGAGCACAAGTCACGTGCAATAGGTACGAAAACTCCCAGCCATTTTCTTTGTCAAGAGAAGACGCATCAGGATGCGTATTGGGAGTTAGTGGGTCCTTCTGGATCCTTCGGTTGTCCCTCTCACAAAAAAAAACTCTCTCATTCTCGGCCTCGCTCGACTCGCTCGCTCGCTCGCACCTCCTGCTCACTGACAAAACCTGCACAACAGTCAACATCATCACCCGAAAAAGGGAAGACACCATAATTCTCTCCCTTCTTCTCTCGTTCCGAGTGATCCCTCTTCCTCCGAGTTTCACTCGACGGGCAAACACACATGTGCTGCATAGTAATAAGAAAAAGGTAGAAAATCGACCTACGAATCTATAATTAAATAGGTTAAAGTAGGGTTTTGCCCAGTTCTACAAATCAAGGTTCAAAAAAATCCAACTACGGGGTTCGAACAACCCCATTTAATCGAAGAAATTTTTCGACCTCATCCAATGGCCTCAAACTATAGGGTTAGCATCTAGTGCAGTATGTGTGAACATGTATGCACTATGTGTACTATAACTTGTATGTCTTTCAAATTTGAACCAAATTTGAATAAGTTTGAAATATTTGAAATGGGGCTTTTGGCTTAAACGTTTGAAACCCAAAACTACTTCTCTTCATGCTAGACTTCATAAGACCGAGTTTAGGGTTAGGGGTAGATACATGATTTGTTTGGTTTGAATATGTCTAAACCTTGTTTATCAACTTGAATGCTTAATTACTATATGAAAATGAAAAGGTAAGCATGGATCCTTCTTAGTCAGTCACTCTAAAATGAAGCTTTTGATAGGTTTTTGAAATTTCCATATTTGAAACCCAAAACCACTTCTCTTCATGCTTGACTACATAAGACAAAGTTTAGGGTTAGGGGGTGTAGATACATGACATAGGAAGACTATCTTGAATGCTTACTACATGACATAGGAAGACTATCTTGAATGCTTACTATATGACATAGGAAGACTATGTGCTTTTCGGAGGTTTTTGAAATTTCCATGTTTGAAACCAAAAACCACACTTCTCTTCATGCTTGACTTCATATAAGACGAAGTTTAGGGTCGATAGGGGGTAGATACATGATTTGTATGGTTTGAATATGTGTCTAGACCTTGTTTATCAACTTGTTGAATGCTTACTATATGACATATATAAGAGGACTATGTGCATTGGTATTTCATTTTTTTGATTTTTATGCCCATTTGAATCTTGGTAAAATCCTAGGTTTGAGCAAGATTTAAACAAGTTTAACATCTGAAAATGAAAAAGGTAATTAAGTCTGGATCCTTCTCTTAGTCACTCTAAAATGAAGCTTTTGGGAGGTTCTTGAATTTACCATGTTTGAAACCCAAAACCACTTCTGTTCATGCTTGACTTCATAAGACAGAGTTTAGGGTTAGGGGCAGATACATGATTTGTTTGGTTTGAATATGTCTAAACCTTGTTTATAAACTTGAATGCTTAATTACTATATGAAAATGGAAAGGTAAGCATGGATCCTTCTTAGTCAGTCACTCTAAAATGAAGCTTTTGATAGGTTTTTGAAATTTCCATATTTGAAACCCAAAACCACTTCTGTTCATGCTTGACTTCTTAAGACAGAGTTTAGGGTTAGGGGTAGATACATGATTTGTTTGGTTTGAATATGTCTAAACCTTGTTTATCAACTTGAATGCTTAATTACTATATGAAAATGAAAAGGTAAGCATGGATCCTTCTTAGTCAGTCACTCTAAAATGAAGCTTTTGATAGGTTTTTGAAATTTCCATATTTGAAACCCAAAACCACTTCTCTTCATGCTTGACTACATAAGACAAAGTTTAGGGTTAGGGGGTGTAGATACATGACATAGGAAGACTATCTTGAATGCTTACTACATGACATAGGAAGACTATCTTGAATGCTTACTATATGACATAGGAAGACTATGTGCTTTTCGGAGGTTTTTGAAATTTCCATGTTTGAAACTAAAAACCACACTTCTCTTCATGCTTGACTTCATATAAGACGAAGTTTAGGGTCGATAGGGGGTAGATACATGATTTGTCTGGTTTGAATATGTGTCTAGACCTTGTTTATCAACTTGTTGAATGCTTACTATATGACATATATAAGAGGACTATGTGCATTGGTATTTCATTTTTTTGATTTTTATGCCCATTTGAATCTTGGTAAAATCCTAGGTTTGAGCAAGATTTAAACAAGTTTAACATGTGAAAATGAAAAAGGTAATTAAGTCTGGATCCTTCTCTTAGTCACTCTAAAATGAAGCTTTTGGGAGGTTCTTGAATTTACCATGTTTGAAACCCAAAACCACTTCTGTTCATGCTTGACTTCATAAGACAGAGTTTAGGGTTAGGGGTAGATACATGATTTTTCTGGTTTGAATATGTCTAGACCATGTTTATCAATTTGAATGCTTACTATATGACATATAAGACTATGTGCGCTTTGGTTTTTCATTTTTATATTTTTTTATTTTATGCCCATTTGAATCTTGGTCCATTTGAATCTTGGTCAAATCCTAGATTTCACCAAGATTTAAACAAGTTTAAAACATGAAAATGGAAAGGTAAGCCTGGATCCTTCTTAGTCGCTCTAAAATGAAGCTTTTGGGATGTTCTTGAAATTTCCATGTTTGAAACCCAAAACAACTTTTCTTCATGCTAGACTTCATAAGATCGACAAGGGGGTAGATACATGATTTGTCTGGTTTGGATATATCTAGACCTTGTTTATCAACTTGAATGCTTACGATATGACATATGTAAGAAGACTATGTGCTTTTGTTTTTCAGTTTTTTTTGTGCCCATTTGAATCTTGGTCGAATCCTAGGTTTGACCAAGATTTAAACAAGTTTAAAACATGAAAATGAAAAGGGAAGCATGTATCCTTCTTAGTCACTATAAAATGTAGTTTTTGGGAGGTTTTTGAAAATTCCATGTTTGAAACCCAAAACCACTTCTCTTCATGCGTGACTTCATAAGACAAAGTTTAGGGGTTAGGGGGTAGATACATGATTTGTATGGTTTGAATATGTCTAGACCTTGTTTATCAACTTTAATGCTTACTATATGACATATAAGACTATGTGCTTTGGTTTTTCATTTTTCAGTTTTTTTTGAATTTTCTGCCAATTTGGTTTGACCAAGATTTGGACAAGTTTTACACGTGAAAACGAATAAGTAAGCCTGGATCCTTCTTAGTCACTCCAAAATGTACCAATTGATAGGTGTGTTAACTTTGCTTCATGGAAAAAATAATGTCATGTAAATGAGTTAACTTGGATTTCCTACCCTTGAATCCATAGGAAACTTTGTTCTAATGCACTATAATAATCAACCGAGTTTTTACACCAACAGGTCTGTCACTTACGTGTGGTGCCCATGCGTGAGGTCCCACACTTCAGTGAGCACAAGTCACGTGCAATAGGTACGCAAACTCCCAGCCATTTTCTTTGTCAAGAGAAGACGCATCAGGATGCGTATTGGGAGTCTGTGGGTCCTTCTGGATCCTTCGGTTATCCCTCTCACAAAAAAAAAACTCTCTCATTCTCGGCCTCGCTCGACTCGCTCGCTCGCTCGCTCGCACCTCCAGCTCACTGACAAAACCTGCACAACAGTCAGCATCATCACCCGAAAAAGGGAAGACACCATAATTCTCTCCCTTCTTCTCTCCTTCCGAGTGATCCCTCTTCCTCCGAGTTTCACTCGACGGGCAAACACACATGTGCTGCATAGTAATAATAAAAAGGTAGAAAATCGACCTACGAATCTATAATTAAATAGGTTAAACTAGGGTTTTGCCCAGTTCTACAAATCAAGGTTCAAAAAAATCCAACTACGGGGTTCGAACAACCCCATTTAATCCAAGAAATTTTTCGACCTCATCCAATGGCCTCAAACTATAGGGTTAGCATCTAGTGCAGTATGTGTGAACATGTATGCACTATGTGTACTATAACTTGTATGTCTTTCAAATTTGAACCAAATTTGAATAAGTTTGAAATATTTGAAATGGGCTTTTGGCTTAAACGTTTGAAACCCAAAACTACTTCTCTTCATGCTAGACTTCATAAGACCGAGTTTAGGGTTAGGGGTAGATACATGATTTGTTTGGTTTGAATATGTCTAAACCTTGTTTATCAACTTGAATGCTTAATTACTATATGAAAATGAAAAGGTAAGCATGGATCCTTCTTAGTCAGTCACTCTAAAATGAAGCTTTTGATAGGTTTTTGAAATTTCCATATTTGAAACCCAAAACCACTTCTCTTCATGCTTGACTACATAAGACAAAGTTTAGGGTTAGGGGGTGTAGATACATGACATAGGAAGACTATCTTGAATGCTTACTACATGACATAGGAAGACTATCTTGAATGCTTACTATATGACATAGGAAGACTATGTGCTTTTCGGAGGTTTTTGAAATTTCCATGTTTGAAACCAAAAACCACACTTCTCTTCATGCTTGACTTCATATAAGACGAAGTTTAGGGTTGATAGGGGGTAGATACATGATTTGTCTGGTTTGAATATGTGTCTAGACCTTGTTTATCAACTTGTTGAATGCTTACTATATGACATATATAAGAGGACTATGTGCATTGGTATTTCATTTTTTTGATTTTTATGCCCATTTGAATCTTGGTAAAATCCTAGGTTTGAGCAAGATTTAAACAAGTTTAACATTTGAAAATGAAAAAGGTAATTAAGTCTGTATCCTTCTCTTAGTCACTCTAAAATGAAGCTTTTGGGAGGTTCTCGAATTTACCATGTTTGAAACCCAAAACCACTTCTGTTCATGGTTGACTTCATAAGACAGAGTTTAGGGTTAGGGGTAGATACATGATTTTTCTGGTTTGAATATGTCTAGGCCATGTTTATCAATTTGAATGCTTACTATATGACATATAAGACTATGTGCGCTTTGGTTTTTCATTTTTCTATTTTTTTATTTTATGCCCATTTGAATCTTGGTCCATTCGAATCTTGGTCAAATCCTAGATTTCACCAAGATTTAAACAAGTTTAAAACATGAAAATGGAAAGGTAAGCCTGGATCCTTCTTAGTCGCTCTAAAATGAAGCTTTTGGGATGTTCTTGAAATTTCCATGTTTGATACCCAAAACAACTTTTCTTCATGCTAGACTTCATAAGATCGACAAGGGGGTAGATACATGATTTGTCTGGTTTGGATATATCTAGACCTTGTTTATCAACTTGAATGCTTACGATATGACATATATAAGAAGACTATGTGCTTTTGTTTTTCATTTTTTTTGTGCCCATTTGAATCTTGGTCGAATCCTAGGTTTGACCAAGATTTAAACAAGTTTAAAACATGAAAATGAAAAGGGAAGCATGTATCCTTCTTAGTCACTATAAAATGAAGTTTTTGGGAGGTTTTTGAAAATTCCATGTTTGAAACCCAAAACCACTTCTCTTCATGCGTGACTTCATAAGACATAGTTTAGGGGTTAGGGGGTAGATACATGATTTGTATGGGTTGAATATGTCTAGACCTTGTTTATCAACTTTAATGCTTACTATATGACATATAAGACTATGTGCTTTGGTTTTTCATTTTTCAGTTTTTTTTTTGAATTTTCTGCCAATTTGGTTTGACCAAGATTTAGGCAAGTTTTACACGTGAAAACGAATAAGTAAGTCTGGATCCTTCTTAGTCACTCCAAAATGTACCAATTGATAGGTGTGTTAACTTTGCTTCATGGAAAAAATAATGTCATGTAAATGAGTTAACTTGGATTTCCTACCCTTGAATCCATAGGAAACTTTGTTCTAATGCACTATAATAATCAACCGAGTTTTTACACCAACAGGTCTGTCACTTACGCGTGGTGCCCATGCGTGAGGTCCCACACTTCAGTGAGCACAAGTCACGTGCAATAGGTACGCAAACTCCCAGCCATTTTCTTTGTCAAGAGAGGATGCGTATTGGGAGTCTGTGGGTCCTTCTGGATCCTTTGGTTGTCCCTCTCACAAAAAAAACTCTCTCATTCTCGGCCTCGCTCGACTCGCTCGCTCGCACCTCCTGCTCACTGACAAAACCTGCACAATAGTCATCATCATCACCCGAAAAAGGGAAGACACCATAATTCTCTCCCTTCTTCTCTCCTTCCGAGTGATCCCTCTTCCTCCGAGTTTCACTCGACGGGCAAACACACATGTGCTGCATAGTAATAATAAAAAGGTAGAAAATCGACCTACGAATCTATAATTAAATAGGTTAAACTAGGGTTTTGCCCAGTTCTACTAATCAAGGTTCAAAAAAATCCAACTACGGGGTTCGAACAACCCCATTTAATCCAAGAAATTTTTTGACCTTATCCAATGGCCTCAAACTATAGGGTTAGCATCTAGTGCAGTATGTGTGAACATGTATGCACTATGTGTACTACAACTTGTATGTCTTTCAAATTTGAACCAAATTTGAACAAGTTTGAAATATTTGAAATGGGGCTTTTGGCTTAAACGTTTGAAACCCAAAACTATTTCTCTTCATGCTAGACTTCATAAGACCGAGTTTAGGGTTAGGGGTAGATACATGATTTGTTTGGTTTGAATATGTCTAAACCTTGTTTATCAACTTGAATGCTTAATTACTATATGAAAATGAAAAGGTAAGCATGGATCCTTCTTAGTCAGTCACTCTAAAATGAAGCTTTTGATAGGTTTTTGAAATTTCCATATTTGAAACCCAAAACCACTTCTCTTCATGCTTGACTACATAAGACAAAGTTTAGGGTTAGGGGTGTAGATACATGACATAGGAAGACTATCTTGAATGCTTACTACATGACATAGGAAGACTATCTTGAATGCTTACTATAAGACATAGGAAGACTATGTGCTTTTCGGAGGTTTTTGAAATTTCCATGTTTGAAACCAAAAACCACACTTCTCTTCATGCTTGACTTCATATAAGACGAAGTTTAGGGTCGATAGGGGGTAGATACATGATTTGTCTGGTTTGAATATGTGTCTAGACCTTATTTATTAACTTGTTGAATGCTTACTATATGACATATATAAGAGGACTATGTGCATTGGTATTTCATTTTTTTGATTTTTATGCCCATTTGAATCTTGGTAAAATCCTAGGTTTGAGCAAGATTTAAACAAGTTTAACATGTGAAAATGAAAAGGGTAATTAAGTCTGGATCCTTCTCTTAGTCACTCTAAAATGAAGCTTTTGGGAGGTTCTTGAATTTACCATGTTTGAAACCCAAAACCACTTCTGTTGATGCTTGACTTCATAAGACAGAGTTTAGGGTTAGGGGTAGATACATGATTTTTCTGGTTTGAATATGTCTAGACCATGTTTATCAATTTGAATGCTTACTATATGACATATTAGACTATGTGCGCTTTGGTTTTTCATTTTTCTATTTTTTTATTTTATGCCCATTTGAATCTTGGTCCATTTGAATCTTGGTCAAATGCTAGATTTCACCAAGATTTAAACAAGTTTAAAACATGAAAATGGAAAGGTAAGCCTGGATCCTTCTTAGTCGCTCTAAAATGAAGCTTTTGGGATGTTCTTGAAATTTCCATGTTTGAAACCGAAAACAACTTTTCTTCATGCTAAACTTCATAAGATCGACAAGGGGGTAGATACATGATTTGTCTAGTTTGGATATATCTAGACCTTGTTTATCAACTTGAATGCTTACGATATGACATATATAAGAAGACTATGTGCTTTTGTTTTTCATTTTTTTGTGCCCATTTGAATCTTGGTCGAATCCTAGGTTTGACCAAGATTTAAACAAGTTTAAAACATGAAAATGAAAAGGGAAGCATGTATCCTTCTTAGTCACTATAAAATGTAGTTTTTGGGAGGTTTTTGAAAATTCCATGTTTGAAACACAAAACCACTTCTCTTCATGCGTGACTTCATAATAAATAGTTTAGGGGTTAGGGGGTAGATACATGATTTGTATGGTTTGAATATGTCTAGACCTTGTTTATCAACTTTAATGCTTACTATATGACATATAAGACTATGTGCTTTGGTTTTTCATTTTTCAGTTTTTTTTTGAGTTTTCTGCCAATTTGGTTTGACCAAGATTTAGACAAGTTTTACACGTGAAAACGAATAAGTAAGCCTGGATCCTTCTTAGTCACTCCAAAATGTACCAATTGATAGGTGTGTTAACTTTGCTTCATGGAAAAAATAATGTCATGTAAATGAGTTAACTTGGATTTCCTACCCTTGAATCCATAGGAAACTTTGTTCTAATGCACTATAATAATCAACCGAGTTTTTACACCAACAGGTCTGTCACTTACGTGTGGTGCCCATGCGTGAGGTCCCACACTTCAGTGAGCACAAGTCACGTGCAATAGGTACGCAAACTCTCAGCCATTTTCTTTGTCAAGAGATGACGCATCAGGATGCGTATTGGGAGTCTGTGGGTCCTTCTGGATCCTTCGGTTGTCCCTCTCACAAAAAAAACTCTCTCATTCTCGGCCTCGCTCGACTCGCTTGCTCGCTCGCACCTCCTGCTCACTGACAAAACCTGCACAACAGTCAGCATCATCACCTGAAAAAGGGAAGACACCATAATTCTCTCCCTTCTTCTCTCCTTCCGAGTGATCCCTCTTCCTCCGAGTTTCACTCGACGGGGAAACACACATGTGCTGCATAGTAATAATAAAAAGGTAGAAAATCGACCTACGAATCTATAATTAAATAGGTTAAACTAGGGTTTTGCCCAGTTCTACAAATCAAGGTTCAAAAAAATCCAACTACGGGGTTCGAACAACCCCATTTAATCCAAGAATTTTTTCGACCTCATCTAATGGCCTCAAACTATAGGGTTAGCACATCTAGTGCAGTATGTGTGAACATGTATGCACTATGTGTACTATAACTTGTATGTCTTTCAAATTTGAACCAAATTTGAATAAGTTTGAAATATTTGAAATGGGGCTTTTGGCTTAAACGTTTGAAACCCAAAACTACTTCTCTTCATGCTAGACTTCATAAGACCGAGGAACCGCAAGGTAATTAAATTGGGGCCAAAACGATTCCAACTTCCTAGGCATTGACCAACTTTGCCCCTCTTAACCCAACGTGGCAGTGAACCCGAGATATTTTTATTATAAGCAACAACTTCCTCTTACTCCGCTACTCTCTCCGAAATGGTAAGAGAACCTCTCCAGCTTAAGTGACCAATCGACATAGCTATGGCCTTCCGACTTGGCTCTGGTCGCCGCGCGCGTAGTCCTACCACCGACGAGGAAGCGGAGCATCAGCGCCGCCTTCGCTTCGTCCATCGCGCACCAAGGAATAACTCGCCCGCTCTGCACTGGCCGGTTGTTCAGCCCGCGGCGGCGCTGACCATGGAGCCCCTCGCCAGCAGCTTCCCGTGCGGGCCGATGGATGCAGAGGCAGGGATCTCCCACGCAACCCCACATGCGATGCCCGCTCGGCCCTGGCCGGCTTTTCCGCCCGCGCATGCCGCATGGTTTTCTTTGCCAGCAGGTGAGATCCCCTTCCCGGCCGGCGCGAACGATGTGGAGGCAGGGAGCTCCCATGGCCAGCCGCCTAATCCGACCGCACTTCAGGCGGTGCCTGCCGTGGAGCCAGGCCGTTCTTTCGAAGCGCATCACGGCGACGCCCTTTGCAGGAGCAACACCGCCAATGAGCTCGTATATAACGTGATGTTCCCGGCACTCTATAGATGCCGGGATGCTCTGCAAGCTTTCGTGCAGGCTAAGAATGCGGTGGCGGCAAATCCCAGGGACGCATCATTGCAGTGGCGTGCCGATGAGGCTAAGGTGGCGCACGCTTTCCACCAGGCGTGCCTCGACAGGCTTAACATCCAGCACGGCTTCGTGCAACCGCCAAACGCCGCTCCAGCTAAGATCAAAAAATACTCCGGTGAGCATATCACTCCGGAGTAGAACAATCCAATTTCTAGTACTGTAGGAGTACTTTATTAGTGCACAAACCTGGCGAAATAAAAGGTGTGTTCTTTGTGTGTGATGTAAATCTAAAAATTTGAAGGTTCTAGCAAAAACATTTCTTCACAAATATTCGATGTGTTTGCTTGGCCTTATCTATATATCCGGTGAGCTTATATGGATGCCAAATCCTTTACAAACTTATATTTAACATATATGACCACATTTTTTAAGAGATTGATGTGCATGCATCTATCTCGCCATGGTAAATTAATGAAACAAGTTGCATATTTTCCAGAATTCCAAACTTCGTGAGCAGTATAGAGATCGAGACCTTAATTAGTTAGTATTATGGGTAGGATGCATGCATGCATGACCATTTTCTAGGGTTTTAAAGGATACTAGAGCTTTTCTAGGTTAATTTGCAACTATATGTATATTTGTTTTCTAGTTCTGGGCTGATCATTAAACTAAACATTGAGTTGTAGATTATGTGAAATTAGTACATGCCATAAAATATAGTATTTTTTTATGTACCCTACGCGGTAGTACGTGTGGTGTACCCTTAATTATCAATTGGTAGACATGTACCGTTGGCATGTTTGAAGAAAATTTGAATTTGGAAGAAGTTTTTAAAGTAAAATTAACCCAAGCCCAAAATCATATGTGATGGTGAAATTTCTAGAACAAATCAATACAAACCTAGTAATATGAGTTTGCTTGGCTTTCTGCCCACAAGTGAGTATTGTGCGCATGTACTTTGATGCAAAATCCCGCCATACAAAACTTTTTAGTTATCATATGACCTCAAGTTTGGAAGAGATCGTATTTTAAGCAACTTCACAAACAAGAGATTCTACCAAATTTTAACAGTTGCACATTATTGTCATAATTCCACCTTTTGCAAGCAGTAGGGTAGACATGCTTTCCGCTTGCTAGGATGTGTTAGTGCCATAAATTTTGTAGATATAGGTTCAAGGATTTGTTGATCTTAATCTGCAACTATATATGGATTTTTTAAGCTTTTGCCTAGTAATTAAACTCATAATTGAAACAATGTAGGTTATGTAACTACATACATGCCATAAATTCTGACAGGAAATACTTGGACGTGCCTTGCGAGGGTGGTAACAAACAAGAACACAATGACCAAACTTCAAATGCCAATCCACCCACCGAGCTATACGATTGGTGTGTACAATCGATCGACTCCTTCTAATCAAATTTGAATACAATAGAAGAAGTTTAAAAAAACTTCAAAACGAGATCAACTTGTGCATTGAGTCATCCTTTGTTATTTATTTGCTTGTAAAAATAGAAACATAGGCATATGAATGTATTGGAATAGAACACTTCACTTTCAACGGGGAAGGGACCCGAAGGTCCCAGAAAAACAAACAAATTACAATAGTAGTACTCCTTTGAGAAGGCAGTAGAAGAAGGATCCTCGAAGAACCAAATGCTTTTATTATCCACAGTTGTTCGGCTCTTTTCCTTCTCATGTAATCTATCGCGCAATGATTATGCTAATGGTCGGATGGTAGTACAACCATTCACGCAAACTTCTTCGCCCTTCGTCATGTCAGCATCGTATCCCGATGATACGGGGTGGCCTTCGGACACCACCGCCTAAAGACCGTCAAGCCCTCCTCGTGGTCCAATGACACGAGCTCGAGCCCAAGCCCTACACCAAGAGGTGAATTCGTTCCTCTCCACGTACGCCTTTGACACCCCTTTGGATGGATTGCTACTTCATGCCAATACCCTATGTTCAATCAGGTACATCGACCAAGAAGCGAGCCATGGAGACCAAGCCAATGAAGAGAGAGATGGAAATGATGAAGATGGAGCTACAGCACTCAGGCCGGAACTTCCGCCCCCCAGGACCGGAACTTCCGGTCAGATTCCCTCCAGATGCCTTCCAGCGCCCAGAAGAAAGGATCCAGCCGGAACTTCCGCCCCTGGAGACCGGAACTTCCGCCCACCGGAACTTCCGCCCAAGTTCCGCCCAAGTTCCGAAAGTTGGCGAAAACCATACTGGATGTTACTGCGCGACAATGGCGCAATTCCGAAACAAGGCCGGAACTTGGCCGGAACTTCTGCCCCGACCGGAACTTCCGCCCGTCCAGACCGGAACTTCCGCCCCTGACCGGAACTTCCGCCCAAGTTGACCGGAACTTCCGCCCCATCGAACTTCAGCACAACAGCACTTTTCAGCGTGTAACTTGCCTCTTCGCCCCCACCTATAAATAGCCTTGTTGGCTCAGATCTGAGATTAGACTTGATGTGAAATTAAACCTGAGCTTAGCTCACCCTTGTGGGAACCCTACCTAGATCTTTGATCTTGTACCCACCCGGGCTCCTTATCGACTTGTCAAGATCTCTTTGGTGACTTCTACCGTTTGTTTGATCTTTTGCTTGCACTTCTACCTATTTGGTCTTTTGCTTGCACTTCTATCAACCTTCCGGTCTTTTCACCCTTCTAGATCTTGCGAGCTTCGATTTGTCGATCTCTTTGCGGGAATTCTACCGGAAGGTCTTTTCTCGCAACCTCTATCGAGTTGGTGTATCGGGCCAACGAGGGAAAACCGGTTTGTGTGCGTGTGTGTGTTGTATCCCCACGATTCCCCCTCGCGTTCTTCGTGTTCATCCACCTACCCCCACGAGTTCCACACAAATCCGTGAAGATCGGGCACATCCTTGGACTTAGTCCTTATCATATGGTATCAGCAGCTCTTTGGTTGCCACGGATTTGACCCCCACATCCCCCAATTCCACAAATTTCGCCCAAAAATTTTCCAAAAAAATTTCCCAAAAAATAGCCCCAAATTGGCCTTGGATCGATCTCTCGATTTGTTGAGTTATTTGTGGTTTTGCTCCAATAGAAACTTGTCTTTGGTGTTGATCTGCAATTCCCCCACCTTCCCACACCTTCTAGTGCCAAATTTTCCTCGAATTCGAAGGATTTCGGCCCGGATTTCCGCCCAAATCGACGAACAACCCACAGATCTGATTGCGACCGGAAGTTCCGCCCGGAAGGACCGGAAGTTCCGCCCAGGAAACAGAAGTTCCGCCCCTCAGGACCGGAAGTTCCGCCTGGCCAAAATTTTGACAGCAACCTTCATTTTTCGTTTTGGTACTAACCCCCTTGTGTTTGGACTTCGGTTTGAGTGCCATTTCATCTACCACAAAGCTTCCGCAACATCGACAACGACGACGGCACCCCGAGGATCTAAGCGGTTCATTTGACACCTCCACCATAGCAAGTTCAAGATCGTCGGCCACCATCATCAAGTGGTATAACTTGCTCCTAACTTGTAACACTAGCCTCTTTTGCGTACCTTTCCTATCGAGAGTGGCTTTCTAGTGTTGCGAAGCATTGCGCAAGCGTCCCGACCGTGAGGGTGTGCGTGTGTTGAGCAAAGCTTCAAAGCAAGCTCGTGTGAAAAGATAAGCAAAAGAAGTGTGACATACTTACATAGATAGTAGTATCCTTACATAGTGAGAAAAAGAAAGAAAAATACAAAAAAAAAAGTGTGTGAGTGACACCTATACACAAAAGAGTCCAAAGCTTTTAAGCAAAAGAGAGAAAAGAGAAGAGAGGCGTCTTGCGCAAATCTTGTTGCTTCTCAATCTTGCAACCAAGCCACGGTCTCTCTTGTGTTAGCGTGACACCGAGCTAGTAGTCTTCGTTAGGACCATTTTGTTCTTGCTCATTTTCCAAGTCGCGCTAACCCCATTTTGTCCCACGCGTGTGTTCCTCCTTGTGTATGCCTTTTGTGATCACCGCCTTTGACTTGTGACTTTTGGATCTTACCCACTTTTGACAATAGACTTTTCATTTGGTTCTTCCATTTGGCTTTCCACATCCATACCTAACACCATATAGAGTTTTTGTTTTGTGTGTGTGCATACATATCGGTTGCCCTCCGTCTTGAAACACCTTTTCGATTTTGGTTTGCAAGTTTTTACATTCTTGGTAGTCTTTCCTAACAACCCACCACATAGTTCTTGTTTTAGTTGTAACCATGTCTAGTGGAGAAGGGAACCAACTACCGATGATGCGACACCAACATTGGATAGCTACTCAAGCCGTCCACGCCAAGCTAAATCAATTTGAAGCCATGCTCAAGGATACCAATGTCCGCTATGAAGAAAGAGCTCAAGTGCAAAGGAATGACCTCAACAATCAAGTTCAAGACCTCAATGAGAAGATTGAAACTCAAGGCAATGAGTTGAAGGCAACACTTGCCATACAAGGTCAAGAGACAAGGGAAATGAAGACGGCGTTGGATCATATCCTCCATACACTCAACCGTCAAGAAGAGAGAAGACACCACTCAAGGTCTTCGCTCTCTCATAGCTCAAGGTCAAGAGCTCCTACACCGTCTCGCCATGATTCTAATGAAGACCCACGCCACCATAATGTGGATGTTCAAGTGCTTCACCAACAAGCTCAAGAAGCGGAGCAAGCTCGACTTCGACTTGTCCATGAACGTCAACGCCTTGAAGAAGAGCGCCTTCACCAAGAGAACCTCAATGCTCAATTCCAACAAGAGCAAGAACGCCTTCGACATGATCAAGAGCTAGTTCGAGCAAGGGAACAAGAGCGTCTCCGCAATGAACAACAAGCACTTGAAGAACAAGAGCGGCAACGACAAGCACAAGAAGCTCAAGCTCGAAGACAACGCCTTCATGAAGAGGAACAAAGGCAAGCGCACCAAGAGCGCCAAATCATCAATGTTGTTCGTCCTCAACGCCCTCAAGGTCAAGATAATCGCCGCCATCATGATGATCGCCCTCATGCTAGAAGACCTCCTCCAAGGGCAAGGAATGAAGACTCAAGTCATCACCAAGCATCAAGTGAAGAAAGTGTGATGCCTCGACGCCGCCACAACAATGATGATCAAGATGAAGGTCATGGAAGACCACCTCCTCGTCAACAACATAGCAACAACAATAGAGATGCTCAAGGTCCACAACATCCACCTCAACAACGTCAAGACCTTGGTGAAGAAAGACCACCCCCTCGACGCAATGACCGCAATGAAGAGGAAATCTTTGGCAAGCTCAAGTTCACCATGCCAAAGTTCCATGGAGAAGAAGACCCCGATGCATACTTATCTTGGGTTCTCAAGGTTGACAAGATTTTCCGCATACACAACTTCTCCGAAGCAAAGAAAGTGGCCATGGCATCACTAGAGTTTGAAGGGTATGCAAATGTTTGGTGGGAAGAAGTGAACAAGAAGCGTGACAAGGAAGATCTAGACCCCATTGCTACATGGGAAGAGATGCAAGAAGTCATGCACAAACGCTTTGTGCCAAACCACCACAAACGCGACCTCTTCAACAAGCTTACTCAACTCAAGCAAAGCTACAAGTCCGTTGAAGAATACTACAAGGAGATGCACATGACAATGATGAGTGCCAATGTGGATGAGCGAGAAGAGCAAACAATGGCAAGATTCTTGAATGGGTTGAGCATTCCCGTCAAGAGGATAGTGGAGTTCTTGCCTTACACCAAAATGGTTGAATTGCTTCATCAAGCTACAAGAGCCGAGCGCCAAGTGCGAGAAGACTTAGCAAGTGCAAAAACAAAGTCCTTCGCCGCAAGAAATGCAACAAATACCTCCTCAAGCATCAAGAACACAAGTGCTATTGCTCCCAAGGATCCTCCTAAACAAATGAAGAGTGCCATCAAGACAACAAGCTTCAAGCCGGATCAATCAACTATGTCCTCCAAAGCTTCCACGGGATCTAGTAACATCACTTGCTTCAAGTGTGGAGCTCAAGGACATAAATCCTTTGAATGCAAGAACACAAGAGTTATGATAACTCGAGATGATGGAGATGTGGAGTACTTGAGTGAAGGCGAATATGAAGCCTTGGTACAAGCCGCAACCAATCATGAAGATGATGACTTGGAAGATCATGAGCAAGTCCTATGTGTGCATGATGAAAGCCCATCCCTTGTGGTGACCAAAGTGTTGACAACCCATACAATCCCAAATGAAGATCAAAGGTGCAACATCTTCCAAACAAGAGCCGGAATCAATGGCAAGTCAATAAAGGTTATCATCGATGGAGGGAGTTGCCACAATCTTGCAAGCACCGAACTATGCTCCAAGCTCAACCTCACACTCCGGAAACACCCCCATCCTTACCATGTGCAATGGCTAAGTGACAATGGAAATGTCAAGATACAACACACCGTCTCCGTATCCTTCAAGATTGGCGCCTATGAAGACACCGTTGATTGTGATGTAGTGCCCATGACGGTGTGCCACATGCTACTTGGTCGCCCTTGGCAATATGACAAAAGAGCAAGCCATGATGGCTACACAAATGCCTATAGCTTCAAGGTCGGCGACAAGACATACATCCTGCGCCCAATGACTCCTAGCCAAGTGATTGCGGACAATGCAAAGGCTTTAGCGAGGGCTAAGGAAGCTACCATCACTAGTGAGATGAGTGGTGAGAGAGTGAACCACCAAAAAGAAAGTGAGCGCCACAAGCCATATATGAGTGAGATGAAGAGTGTCCTCATAGCTACCAAGAGTGAGATGAGAGAGTTGCACCACAACCCATCCACCATATTGCACTACGTGCTCATTTGCAAGGGGCCATCTTCGGAGACTAACAACTTAACAACACTTCCTTCGTCTTTGTTGTCTCTTTTGAAGGAATTCAAAGATGTCTTCCCCGACGAGCTTCCTCATGGACTCCCACCGCTTCGAGGGATTGAGCACCGCATCGACCTCATACCCGGCGCTCCTCTACCAAACCGCGCCGCCTACCGCACCAACCCCGAAGACACAAAGGAGATCCAATGACAAATACAAGACCTCCTCGAAAAAGGGTATGTTCGTGAAAGCTTAAGCCCTTGTGCGGTTCCCGTGATTCTTGTTCCTAAACCAGATGAGACGCAACGAATGTGTATGGATTGTCGCCCCATCAATGCCATTACCGTTCGTTACCGCCATCCCATTCCGCGTTTAGATGACATGCTTGATGAATTGAGCGGTGCCACGATTTTCTCTAAGATTGATTTGCGTAGTGGCTACCACCAAATCCGCATGGCAATAGGTGATGAATGGAAGACGGCATTCAAGACCAAACTTGGTCTCTATGAATGGCTTGTCATGCCATTTGGTCTTTCAAATGCTCCATCTACTTTCATGCAGCTCATGAATCACATCTTGCGACCTCTCATTGGCAAGAGTGTGGTTGTCTATTTCGATGATATTCTCATTTATAGCAAAAATCTCGAGGACCATGTGCAACATGTGAGAGAAGTCTTGTGCATCTTGCGTCATGAGAAGCTTTATGCAAACCTTCCCAAGTGCACCTTTGCTCAAAACAAGTTGGTTTTTCTTGGCTTTGTGGTTTCCGCCAATGGCATTGAAGTTGATTCTTCCAAGGTTGAGGCCATCCACAATTGGCCCACTCCTACCAATGTTGGTCAAGTTCGAAGTTTTCATGGACTTGCCGGTTTCTACCGCCGCTTTGTGAAAGATTTTAGCACCATTGCTTGCCCTTTGAATGAGCTTACGAAAAAGAATGTTCCGTTTGTGTGGGGCAAGGCACAACAAAAAGCTTTTAATGAGTTGAAAAAGAGACTTACCGAGGCACCACTTCTTGTTCTTCCAAACTTTTCCAAAACTTTTGAGATTGAGTGCGATGCGAGTGGACTCGGTATTGGTGGAGTGCTTATGCAAGATGGAAAACCCGTGGCATACTATAGCGAGAAGTTGGATGGCGCACGCCTCAACTATCCTATATATGACAAGGAACTTTATGCTTTGGTTCGTGTTCTTGAAGTTTGGCAACACTATCTTTGGCCAAAAGAGTTCATTATCCACTCCGACCATGAGTCATTGAAATATTTGAAAAGTCAACACAATTTGAACAAAAGACATGCAAAGTGGGTTGAGTTCATTGAGTCCTTTCCATATGTAATCAAATACAAGAAGGGCAAGGACAATGTTGTGGCGGATGCTCTTTCCCGCAAACTCACCCTCTTACTCACTCGTTTGGATATTAGTGTTTTGGGTCTTGATGAAATCAAAGATTTATATGCTTCCGATACTTTCTTTGGCCCAATCTTTGCAAAGTGTTCTAGTGAGAAGGGCATCGATGATTTCTATTTGCACCAAGGATTCTTGTTCAAGGGCAACAAACTTTGTATTCCTATGTCTTCGCTTCGCCTTTTGCTCTTACAAGAATCGCATGGTGGTGGTCTTATGGGACACTTTGGACGAGAGAAGACATATGCCATGCTCTCCACTCACTATTATTGGCCAAGAATGTACCGCGACGTGGAGCGCCTTTGCCGACGGTGTACAACATGTTTACAAGCTAAGTCAACTTCCAACCCCTATGGTCTTTATACACCATTGCCTATTCCTCATGCTCCTTGGTCCGACATTAGTATGGATTTTGTGTTAGGATTGCCTAGAACCAAATATGGTCATGATTCCATTTTCGTAGTGGTTGATCGATTCTCTAAAATGGCACATTTCATACCATGCTCCCGAACGGATGATGCTTCACACATTGCTTCCTTGTTTTTTAGGGAAATTGTGAGACTCCACGGTGTACCAAGAAGCATTGTGTCGGATCGAGATGTCAAGTTCATGAGTTACCTTTGGAAGACACTAATGGCCAAGTTCAACGTCACGCTTTTGTTCTCCTCATCCTCACACCCACAAACCGATGGGCAAACCGAAGTGGTGAATCGAAGCCTCTCAACACTACTACGAGTCCTTGTCAAGAAGAATTTGAAGTCATGGGAAGATTGCATCCCGCATGCGGAGTTTGCCTACAACCGCGCCAAGCACACTACAACACTAAGAAGCCCGTTCATGGTTGTCTATGGCTTTGAGCCTCCTACGGTGATTGACCTCCTTCCTCTACCGCTACATGAGCAAGTAAACATGGACATAGACAAGCGAGCACAATACATGAAGAAGCTACATGAAGATACAAGGGTAACAATCGAGCAACAAGTTCTTCGTCAAGCAACACGCCTCAACATGAAGAAAAAGGCACGGATCTTCAACAAAGGGGACCTAGTGTGGATACATCTTTGCAAGGACCATTTCCCTCAAGAAAGAAACTCCAAGCTCAAGCCCCGAGGCGATGGTCCCTTCAAGGTCCTCAAGCGAATCAACGACAACGCCTACGTCATCGACATACCAACATCCAAGTACTTGGTGAGCAACACATTCAATGTGTCCGACCTCTCGCCATACCATGAAGATGAAGAGACGTTAGAGTCGAGGACGACTCTTTCCCAAGGGGGGAGATGATACGGGGTGGCCTTCGGACACCACCGCCTCAAGACCGTCAAGCCCTCCTCGTGGTCCAATGACACGAGCTCGAGCCCAAGCCCTACACCAAGAGGTGAATTCGCTCCTCTCCACGTACGCCTTTGACACCCCTTTGGATGGATTGCTACTTCATGCCAATACCCTATGTTCAATCAGGTACATCGACCAAGAAGCGAGCCATGGAGACCAAGCCAATGAAGAGAGAGATAGAAATGATGAAGATGGAGCTACAGCACTCAGGCCGGAACTTCCGCCCCCGATGACCGGAACTTCCGGCCAGATTCCCTCCAGATGCCTTCCAGCGCCCAGAAGAAAGGATCCAGCCGGAACTTCCGCCCCTGGAGACCGGAACTTCCGCCCACCGGAACTTCCGCCCAAGTTCCGCCCAAGTTCCGAAAGTCGGCGAAAACCATACTGGATGTTACTGCGGGACAATGGCGCAATTCCGGAACAAGGCCGGAACTTGGCCGGAACTTCCGCCCCGACCGGAACTTCCGCCCGTCCAGACCGGAACTTCCGCCCCTGACCGGAACTTCCGCCCAAGTTGACCGGAACTTCCGCCCCATCGAACTTCAGCACAACAGCACTTTTCAGCGTGTAACTTACCTCTTCTCCCCCACCTATAAATAGCCTTGTTGGCTCAGACCTGAGATTAGACTTGATGTGAAATTAAACCTGAGCTTAGCTCACCCTTGTGGGAACCCTACCTAGATCTTTGATCTTGTACCCACCCGGGCTCCTTATCGACTTGTCAAGATCTCTTTGGTGACTTCTACCGTTTGTTTGATCTTTTGCTTGCACTTCTACCTATTTGATCTTTTGCTTGCACTTCTATCAACCTTCCGGTCTTTTCACCCTTCTAGATCTTGCGAGCTTCGATTTGTCGATCTCTTTGCGGGACTTCTACCGGAAGGTCTTTTCTCGCAACCTCTATCGAGTTGGTGTATCGGGCCAACGAGGGAAAACCGGTTTGTGTGCGTGTGTGTGTTGTATCCCCACGATTCCCCCTCGCGTTCTTCGTGTTCATCACGTTCATCCACCTACCCCCACGAGTTCCACACAAATTCGTGAAGATCGGGCACATCCTTCGACTTAGTCCTTATCACCCAGTGTGCAAGCAGTCTGCTCGAATGAAATACTCCTAAGTACGTACGGTATTCCCTCCAAAGACGCACTGTCGCCCCGATCTGCTCGGATGAAATACACCAAAATACTTATGCGCCCTTCGTCATGTCAGCATCGTATCCCAGTGTGCAAGCAGTCTGCTATGAAATGGAGATGACATTTTGTTGAAAAGTGTCGGTGCATGCTATATATGAGAGTTTTTACAGCATTATTCCGATTTCCACAGAATGCATTAAATTTGGACGCGATGACACACTGACAAGAGTGGTTTAAACAAGGCCATTATTTTATTATGTTATATTACTACAGTACTCCAAGGTAGCACTAGTAGCCTTCGGTAGTAGTACTCTGCCGGTCGCGCTGCCTCATTCGACCAGACTTTATTCTTCTTCTCATATATATATACAAAATACTGTCTGCCGAGGTTCGATGACCGCACCGTCGCCCCTCTCCGCGCCGCCGTCTTGGGCCGCGTCGCCATTCTCCCCGCCGAGTTCTCCCCCGTCCCCGACGCACCACCGTCAAGCACCACCGGACCGATCTTCGCAGGTATGTACATCTCCAACCTCCGGCGAGTAGAGAGGTTCATCGGTCATTTTGTTCGATATAACCTTAATTTGGGGATTGCAATGTGAGTAACTTACTGGGTTTTCTAGGAAATGAAAACGGCGTCGCTCGATGCCTACACTGCTGTAATATCCCAGGTAATGGGGTTACAAAAATAGAGGAAACAGATGTGTGCATTGCATTCATGCATAGAAAATCTGGGGAATTTTCGCGCTTTAAAGTAAAACAGTCACAGTAACTGAAGTTTCACTTGACCTTGGTGGAACTGAAGTAGCTCATCAAGTCAAGTTATATAAACCTCAATGTGACTTTGTTAAAACCTTGTTTTGGGAAAAGATGATTTGATCTAAGGGGTTAGATCAAATGGAATTAAAACCAACACAATAACATATTAATCAATGATCCATTGCTTGATCTTATAACAGATCATAATAAGGTAATCCTTTCCATAACATAAGAACATCTGTTCAATTACAAACCAAGTAACAATATAATGGAGAAACCATTCTTCACTTATCTTTTCCATGTCCTTAACAAATAAATATTCCTACCATGAACCTCATGGTAATTCTTGAACTAAACTCTTGAACTTAAACACCAACAAAAGCTTATCATTAAACCCTAGAGATGGGAGAGGTTTATACCCATCAAAGAGGTAAGAAACAAACTCTAAATTATTAACACTTAAAAGTTGAGCAACTACCTTGAGGTACAATTGAATTCACTTTAAAACTAATTACCAAATATGGTAAAACACAAGGGCCCAAGTGCATAAAAGCCACACATTCTGATTTTTAGCATAACTTATTAAATATGTGGAATATTACAAAACTAAATTCGTTTACATTATGAATTATAGTTCAAACTATTTGAATAAAATAAACTATGAGTACTTTGAAACTTATATGATCATGCCTTGGTGAAATCAAAATCATCATTCAAAATTGGGGTATAATTCTTATTCTTGACATTTTGATCCCAAGTACAATATAAACACATTCACATATGATATAGGGACTCAACCACAAGCATAAAATCATTCCCAAGATATTTAGTAACAAAAGCCACTTGGCCATCCAAAAATAAATCACATGAGAGGATAATACCAAAGCCACATAGGATGAAAATATCTACATAGCTTGCATCCTAAGCAATGCCACCTCATGCTTAAAGGATTGCTATGGATGAGAGCATGACAACCAAGCACCTTACTCATCAAATTAAAACAAGAGTCATCCACCTATGTGTCAAGATATTAGAGCATGCCCAAGCCTATAAAAGGAGTCTCACACTTCATTCATCCCATCATCTTGCACCATGATGCAAGAAAACCAACACATTGAGACACTCCATAAAATAGTTAGGATCAAGATGAAGCAGCTAGGAGGTGGAGGCATGCCACAAGATGCAGGTTTATCAGAATTCCTGAAGAACAAGCTACAGAAGATAGCAAGGTAGAATTCTTAGGAAGACCACATGCTCAGAAAATCATATCATCATTCCTTGAGTAGAACCTTAGATTATAATCCAAGTCCTTGTGGAGTGAGAGGGGTAATTAGTATAACCATATCCAAATACTTTTAGTAATACCTTAGGAAGCCAAACCTTTGATCATCACAAAATGGTAGTGATCATAAACCATAAGAACTAAAGTAAAAGATATAAGCACATAAGAAAAGCTTAGAATTAAAGCCTTTAAATTATATGGTGAGAAACCATTCATCATTATAACCAAAGTTAACTATAAAAAGAACTATAACCAATGTAGTTACTTTAATGATAAATTAAGGTTAATAATAGAAGTTAATTGGTAGAAGATCAAACCAATTCCCAAATCCTTAGTAATTAGAGAAGCACATAAACAATTAAGCAAGTAATCATCTTATCATGGTTAGGGGAGACTAAACCCTACCAAATACAATATGGTGCCATCTCATTCCTACAACCTAGAATTAAACCTCAACCCTAGTTTATGTATCACTATGGTGATCATAATATAAACCAGGCCATAATTGAGATTCAAACCAATTGCCATTAGGTGAATATGATTAAAACCCTAGAATTGCTCACTAGTTAAATCTTATACCTCACTTATCAAACATAAGAACACCAAGTGCTTAAACCAATAATTAAAATCATGAGTGGTGATCAACCACTTATCATTATAACCCAGACCAAACCATGATGAGAGTAATGTCCACTCTAGGGAATTCAAGGTGTTATTAAATATAATCCTAGTGCTACCTTTGGAAAATGGTTATAATAAAACCTACAAGACCTTATCAAGCAAGTGCTCACATAAAATTATGTGCAAGTGACAAATTCCTCAAATAGAGACTAAGCACTAAGAACAATTTATGAAATACTCGGAGTTCAAAGTATTATCTTTAATCATTCCAAAGGATTTGATTCATGAGAAAAAGGAAAGTAAAATAAGAATATAAACTCATGTCTAATTACTATTTTAAATAATGCTCACATGTATTAAATATTTATTCAAGAATAATTCAGAAATAGAATGATCCTTTATTTAGTCCTAGTGAAATTCAGATTATCAAATACCTACAAAAGAGAAAAGCATTCAAATTTGATTTATAAAAAAGAATTCAAAAACAGAAAATAAGAAGAAAAAGAAAAGAGAGAAGAGAAATGGACTCACCTGTCCACCACAGCAGCCCAGCACCAATCCACCCGAGCAGCCCAGCAGCAGCCTGCCAAGCAGCCCAACACCACGGCCTGGCCCAACCCAAAATACCCCTTCGCCAAAAATATCAGAGGAGAGGGTCGTCCTCATCCTCTCCAGCTCGCATGCTGGACAACACGAAGCCGTGCTCGGCCTCCTCTCTCGCTGGCGACCTCCCAGTGATCGGCGACGTGACGAGGCACTCTTCGACGCCCTATAAAAGCTCCAGCACGAACAGCAGCTCCGGGTTTCTTCCTCCTCGTCGTATTTCTCCCCATACCGAAACCCTAGCTGAGCCGAACTCCGACCATCGCCGCCGGTAGGGACCTCCCCGAGCTTCGCCGTGGTCACCATCAGCATCGCTGTCCTCGACTTGCTCTACCTGCAAGAGGAATCGAGCTGGGGCGAGCCAGAACCTCGCCGTCGACCCCATCTTCTCCGACGCCGGCACCAACGAATTCCGGCGAACCAGACCCTCCCTTGCTACGCCGTCAAGCCCTGCGTGCTCCTGGTGAGCCACTGATCCTCCTCGCATGCGTTGCTCGCTCGATTACACCCCGTAGCATGCTCCACACCTTTGGCCCGTGAGCTCTGCCGCTCAGTCTCGCCGCCGGCCAAGCTCCGGCGACCATTTGGTGGCGGTGCCACCACCACTAGGACCGCCTCATCGTTCTCGTTCCAACAAACCCGAACACGTCCTCGCGGGTGACCGGAATCGCCGGCGATCACCGTCACTGGCCGCCGGTGACACACATGGTGGCCACATCACCGCCACCGTGGCAGCCAGCGTGGCTCTGGCCCACCTGTCTGTGTCTGTGAGTAGCACAGGCACGGGTGTAGTTAGTAAATTCCGTTTTATTTCAAATCCTATTTAATTACTGCAACTTTTACAAATTGTAGAAAATCCAATATAGCTCAGAAAAATAAAAATAAGATATCAAAATTCTTATAAAGATAAACCCTATCCAATAAAAATATAAAATGAAAATTCTATTTTTAATAAAAATTCAATTATTTAATACTTGTCAATTAAGCCTTTTCCTTTAATTCTAAATGCCATTAAAATTCAGAAATTAAGAAAACATTTCTAAAATAAATAAAACCAGTAAGCAAATAAAGATAACATGAAAACTAATTTTATTTATTTGTTATCTTGTTAAATCCTTATTAGGAGAATTTAAACACTAATTCATAATTACCTTAATTATTAATAGTAAAATGCCAAATCAAAACTTGTGTTTATTTCTAAAGTGATGAATAACTTCCACCCTATCATGAAGTTATTAATCCAAGAATTATAGGGTAATTAGTAAACCCTAGTTCCATAAGAAAGAAAACTAGAACCTCATCATTTTATGTGAAACCTACAACCCTAACTCCATTTAGGAACCTTAGCTCCACTATTTCTTGTGAAACTTAATGTGCTTCTAACCTAAACTCTAGGTTAGAGCATGTGATCATGGTACCTTCTTTCAAATCATAGCACCATAGTAGCAACTAAATACTTGTCTTGGTCACATAAAATGTAAGAACCCTATCACTAGTTAATTGATATGCTATGTCCTCATTTAAATAAAACTTGTTGATCTAGTAGGATCAACCAAGTGTAAAACCCTAGTTCCTATTTCCAAGATCACCATCTTTAACTATCCATGCTTAGCATCACACCATTGTGATGAACTTCAATAACAACTATGCCAAATCTTAAGCATTACCTAATCATGTTCCACTAAACCCTACTAGTGTTGGATACTTATCAACCATCCTCTTTAGGGGCCAATTATTCCTCACTTAATAGAACCAACAGTAAAACCTAGATCACCTCAACCCTAATTGATATACTTCTTATTACTTAAGAAGTATGTTCTCCAAAAGTTATTCTTTTGAAGTAAACAGAGAACCATCATCAAACCTGCCTATAAGAACCTATAAACCCAAGCCAGCTATCATTAGCAAGATAAACCAACCTTGACAACAACCATGTACAATGAATTGCTTAGGATGCCTAGGCTTATCTTAACCTTACAAGCCCTTGGTGTTGATGAATCCAACTTTGTTGGGATCCATCTAATACTTACTCCAGCAACTACATGAAACCCTAGTCAACCATAGAAAACCAACCCTAATTATCATACTTGTTCTTTATTAAAGAACATGTTCTTCAAAAATTATTCTTTTAAAGTATATGATAATTAATCATTAACCATGCCCTATAGTACTAAAACTGACCACTGTTCTTCACTTGTTAACATTATGCCAATTATCATTCTTTGTGTGCTCAATTGAATATTATGCTTTATTATCTACCTGTTTATAATACCAAGTAAATCACACCTAAATAAGAACCTTGTATGTGAATCACTCTAAAAGTGCAACCCACCCTAAACCAATCATTACAACTCACTGATCCTAAATCATCGGGGTTAGGTCACGCTTAGGGCGATTGCATCTCATACTTATGCATTATTGCATCTTTGCCAATCTTTTAAACATCGTCCTTACCGGACGATGATGCTATTTCAGAATTTGGAGTTATTGCGTATCGAAGACCTTGCCTGCATAATCTTGCAGTCAAGAAAGGCAAGTTCATCACTTGCTCATGTCCTTTGATTATTTCTATCAAATTACTTGCAAAGTACTATGGTTATCACTATTGCATTAAAACCAAAACCACTACTTTCATAACTATGAATATGACTATGTGGTGGGCAATGGAACCATGGATTGTGTTGATATGGTGGAGGTTCCATTGCACGGGTTTATATCCATCTAGGATTAAACAACAAATGTCGCCAGTGATTCTTGTGCCGTAATACCCGTGTTAACCATAAGATCCGGAGTGGGACGGAGTAGGCAAAAGTGTTTCCACCTCTCGTTCATCAACGGATGCGCTTTACCGTAGACACTTGTATCTGTCAGGGCAAGCGGTTGGCTGGGGAAGCCTTAAGTCCCCACGGCATAGTCCGTAGACACTTGTCGCTCGAAGTGCAAGCGGTTGGCTGGGGAAGCCTTAAGTCCCCACGGTATTGTGGTCTATGATGGGTTGCAGCTACCGGCGAAGGAGTTTGGTTCGATCCCAAACTGTCGTCGTGGTCGGGGTCCACCCGTGAGTGGGAATAATGGGACCGGCGAGGACCCAGGGTCGGGGCATGCAACAAAGGGTGGGTGTTCGAGGTAGCGGAGGAACATGATTGGCTAGACCTTATACCGGGCCTCACACCAAAGGAAGTGTGGACGAGAACTAGACTCGGTTGGCACCAAGGTTAAGATCTCTTATGGGTAAAGCAACACACCTCTGCAGAGTGTAAAGAACCGTGATCTGTCACGCCCTGTTCCGGGATATGGAACTGCGAACGCGGCCGGAAAGGAGCTCCATGAAGTTCTAGTAAACCGGTGAAGGCTGACGGACATAGTTCTTCTGAATAAAAGCAACCTTTTGAAGAAATGGTTATGAAAACTTGCATTGGTATTAGACTTTCTGGTCTAATGTTGTAGCTAGTGCATTAAACACCTCTTTCCTATAATGAACTTGTTGAGTACGCTCGTACTCATCCCACTCTTAAATCCCCTGCTTAGATATGGAGGCATCGAAGGAGGATCTACAGTGCAACTCGAAGAACGAGGAGTCAACAACTACTTCAAGATACAGGACCCTGTCAGAGGAGTCAGATACCACATCCATCAAGGAGAAAACCTAGTTTAGCCATAGAAGGGAACTAGCTTCCTAAACCTAGCTCCTAATTAGCTAGAATCTATTCTTAGCCTCTGTAGGTAGTTAAATACTCTACATATAGAGTTCGTGAAAGATTAGACCACGAGTCGTTCTTCTGGAGTTTATTTGCAGTTTTATCTCATTGTAAAGTAGGAGGCTGTGATGATCTTATGTAACAGAGTCGATGTTGTAATTCTATAGACATACCTTGGACCCGCATATGTTTCTGTTGTACCACTCTGAGCGATATAATACTAGTGGAACGGTGTTTCATTGGTGTTATATCAGACTTGCATACTACACCATGCAGTGGTATGCCGGGTCACCACAACTGCGTCGGCGGATACATGGAAAGCGGAGACGGATGCTCTGCATGCATCGGCGGAGACATGTAAAGCGGATGCGGATGCGGAGGCAAAGGCGAAGGCGGTGGCCAGGACGGCCCCGGGCGCTGTGGCGCTGGCAAATGCTCGTATCGAAGCGGCATTTTGTTGGAAAGTCTTGGCGCGTGCTTCGAGAGTTTTGGCGGCGCAGCCGGGAGAACCGTCGGAGGCTTCGAAGCAGGCTGCTTTGAACGCGTCGAGAGCTTGGATGGAGACTTCATCTAAGGCGGCGCTTGTTGCATATGATCATGACTCGTCAACCCCTTTGTAAGTTCTACCTTCCCCAACTGCAATGCAGTTAGATCTGGTGGATTGGGTTTTTTGCCCAAACCAGACGTGATGATGCATTGCGATGTTTTTGTATTTTTGATGATGCATTCTGCTTCTTTTGTAATTTGGGTGATTCATTATGCTTTTTAGGTACTCCGGTTCATATTAATTGACTCTAATATGAATGTATCTAGACACATTTTAGTTCTAGATACATCCATATTGGAGTCAATTAATATGAATCGGAGGGGAGTAGTAATTTTTCTGATGCACTGTCCTCTTCAGGAATTTTTCATGGTGATTTTTTTTTCTGTCAACCTAGCTAATGCTCTCTGCTGTTTAGCCAAAATTTGGATGATGCATTGTACTGTTTACATATATTTTACTCTGATGATGCATTTTGCTCTTTTAGCCTTTTAGGTAATTTTTCTGATTCCTTGAGCAGTGTGGGAAATTTCGATGAAGAATTTTGCTGTCAACTTAGATGATGCATTGTGCTGTTTACATTTTATTACTTATATCAAAGCTAACCCCATCTGATGTTACCACAGCGTTTTGGGTCCCGTAGATGTCTCCTTTTCCTCCAATCGTGTTGACACGTTAGCAATTATTACTGTAGATGCGAGATTGCCTTCCGTTGGTGCGTCCTATTTTTGTGGTGTTTTTGCATTGTGCTGTTTACATTATTTTGATTTTGCTGATGCATTGTCATGTTTACATTATTTTGATTTTGCTGATGCATTGTGCTGTTTACACTATTTTGATTTTGCTGATGCGCCGTGCAGTTTAGGAAACTTTGATGATGAATTAGATCATGCATTTTGCTGTTTAGTCAAATTAGATGTTGCATTTTGTTCAAAAAATTAGATGATGCAATGTGCTGTTTACATAATTTTGATGATGCATCGTGCGATTTGCGTAATCCTACCAGCTTTAGTCGAAGGACACCCACAACAATCAACAATCTGCCTGAAGATGTAGTCTCTCAGATTCTTGTCAGGCTTCCTCCCCATCCAACCTGCTTACTAGCTGTATCAGGCACCAAGAAAGCATGGAGGCAATGTATGGGAAGCAATTATTTCAGAAAGCTAACTGTGTCACACAACGGAGGAAACCCGTTGCTAGGGTTTTTCACCAACAACTCTGAGGACAATCGATTCATCACAGAGCATGATCTTCACCCGGCCATCTTGCAGATGCTGGCAATCCCGTCTGAAGTGAACGGTCCCAAAATCTATGTCTTGGGATGCCGCGATGGTATGGTGCTACTCCATTCTAATGTATCCGGTGGGTATATATCAGTTTGGGATCCAATTAGGCAAGTTCTCACAGCGATACCAGAACCACCATTGTGGCGCAATCATGCAATTGAAAGCAGCGGCTCAATTCTCTGTTCGAGAAACAACTCTGAACCGTTTACACATTGTTGCAAGTTCTCGGTTGTTTGGATAACAACTAAAAGTTACGATGCACAGGCTCATATCTACTCACCAGATTCAAAAGAATGGGAGTTTCTAGCTCGATCAACTCCGATGCTGTCAGAGATTGACCGTAGACCGGCAACTCTCATAGGGGGTATTTTGTACTGGCCAACAAAGTCTAGATATATCATTGAGCTTGACCATGCAAAGAAGGCTCTGAAATATATTCAGTGCCCTCATGAGACGCATGATATATTCATGCTTAACATTCACATCTTCAAGGGACATAATGGAGATGTTGCCCTTGCTGTTATAAGAGACTTCACCCTACAAACATGGGCCAGTACAAGATCATCAACAGGCGATCACGAGTCATGGACATGTCATATAAATTTTGAATTGGATACTTTTCTTGGCCTTGACATACAATTGGAAACATGCAGTAAGGTTACTCTGCGTATTTGAGGACAAAAATGAGCTGGTTGTAAGGGCAAAGGAGGGAGTATTCCAATTAGATATGAGCAACTGGCAGTGGAGAAAGTACAATTCTGCTAGACGTTGGTGCACTTTACATCCCTACTCAGTTAGACCGGGTTAGTCATTCATATGTAACCTTTGCATTCATTTACATATGACTTTTGCTGATCAATTTGTTCATTTCCTGACAGTAACCGACCTGATCCAGAGTGCAACATCAAGGACACGAAAAAGAACGCGCTGTCAGGAACCCATCTAATTCAAAGTTCAACATCCATAAGAGAAAAGGAAGTCGCATATGAAGGAGCAAGGCTTGTTTGGGCAAGAAGTGATAGCCCAGCTTTTGTTTGGTCTGATGTCTTTTAGTTTTCGTTCTGGTGGAAATGTCGCTGCACCATTTGTTTGTACTGCAGCTCCATAGTGGTAGCTGCTAGTACGTTGGCGCTGTCCGACGTCTGCTTGTTTTGGGGGCATAAATATGCCACGAAACCTTTGTTTTATGTGATCAAACGGTCATCTCTGCATGTATATGTTCGGGGTCTGATGAAACCTTTTTTGTGATCTGTACATATATTTCAGTCAGTCTGTGTTTTGTTTTATGATGGGCAGGAGTATTTGTTTTACTACACCATTGTTTATCCGAATTGTATTACTCACTCTATTCAAAAAGTTAGCGGCTCACCTTTTTCCTTCAAGATACGAATGTATCTACACACTAAAAACAGATATAGATGAAACCATCTCTAGACAAAGTTTAGTCACTTATGTATGGACGGGGGTAGTATTATTTATGTTGTGCTCCCAAAACAAGCAGACGTCGGATAGCGCCTATTTAAAGTTCATATGTTTAATCTTATTCCCTTTGGAAGTTAAGCATTAAACTCTACTAGTACAACCGTGGTGGTCTTGTGATGTAGTACTCTTTTGATGCATTTGTGATGTAGTAGTACTTTTTTTGAACTGGTATAGTACTATGTAAGAAGAGTACTCCCTCCGATTCACATTCATTTTACACCAAGAAATATGGATCGGAGCGAGGGAGTAAACTAAACATGGCATCTCGTGCATGAAGCTTGACAGATCGATCAGGTTGGCTAGAATGGCAATACAATGCTCCTCATTAGGCAAATGCATGCCATGTACAATAGTATACATCCAGTAAAGAAGTCTATACTGACATAAAAAAAGACTACATTGGGGATGAGAGTCAATTGGGGCATCTACAATACATAAAATCTTGCTCGTAGCTGATTTTGGCTAAGTGGGTTTTACTCACATTACACGTGCCACTTTCCTTGTCTGCAAAACAAGTTCCAATAAAGGAAGAGGAAACTAGAGGACAGTGTGGGCGAGATTGAACATCTTTTTTATGTGTTAAGCTGAGGCCTTGTTTAGCTGAGGATTTCGACTTAGGCCTAACAGCTCAGCACACCCACAAATAAATTTCCTTGCGCGCACCATTGTCAGCAACAATAACAAAATTAGCACGCAAGATTAAGAACGAAGTGAATTTAAGTAACTTGGTTAGCTTTTCAAGCAATATATTCAGAGAAAGAGCACACATGTTCGGCTACAAATAATCGTAAGAGAAGAACAATAAATCTAAGGCACCCCAGTTCATGTGCAGAAGGGGCGCGACAACGCATGGATTCATACCTTGAGTCGACTCTGGCTCGTAGAAGGGCGGCCGCGCCTCGAGGATGCCGGTGACGTCTCCACCTCGATCTCACATGTGACTACTTCTCGGTGGGCGGTGCGCCACGCCATGTAGAACATCTATCAAAAGAGGAGAGCCCGATGACGCTACCAACGCCTCAACCTTGATAGCACCGGCCTGTTGCTCCGCACCGAGATGCGCCACGTGCAAGATTTAGCGAATGCGCCAATTTTAGAGATATGTCATAATCGTTGTAACAAATTTCAACGTGATGATGATTTGATCCTGCACTCGGCCTTGAACATAAGTACTAGTACAGTCTCACAATATTTTATCATTATACTTTGCGAGATTTAGCGGACGCGCCAAATTCAGAGATAGATCATGATCATGGTAACACAATTTTCAATGTAATGATGATTTGATGTTGCACTCGACCTTGAACATAAGTA
Source organism: Lolium perenne (assembly GCF_019359855.2). Classification (NCBI taxonomy): domain Eukaryota; kingdom Viridiplantae; phylum Streptophyta; class Magnoliopsida; order Poales; family Poaceae; genus Lolium; species Lolium perenne. The sequence goes on along the minus strand of NC_067246.2, from coordinate 183,259,433 downwards.
CTAGTACGGTCTCACAATTTTGTATCATTATACTTTGCAAGTTTTAGCGGATGCGCCCATTTTTAGAGGATCATGGTAACAAATTTTCAACATGATGATGATTTGATGTTACACTCGACCTTGAATAGAAGTACTACTACTGTCTTACAATTTCTTTATCATTATACTTTGCAAGATTTAGCGGATGCGCCAAATTCAGAGATAGATTAAGAACTTTACAAGTGGTTTTGGGTTTCAAACATGGAAATTTCAAAAACCTCCCAAATACTTCATTTTAGAGTGATTAAGAAGGATACATGCTTCCCTTTTCATTTCATGTTTTAAACTTGTTTAAATTATCTTGGTCAAACATAGGATTTGACAAGATTCAAATGGGCATCAAAATAAAAAACAGAAAAATGAAAAACAAAAGAAAATAGTTTTCTTATGTCATATAGTAAGCATTAAAGTTGATAAACAAGGTCTAGACATAATCAAACCAGACAAATCATGTATATGTCTACCCTAACCCTAAACTCTGTCTTATGAAGTCAACCATGGAAATTTCAAGAACCTCCCAAAAGCTTCATTTTAGAGTGACTAAGAAGGATACAGACTTCCCATTTCATTTTAATGTTTTAAACTTATTTAAATCTTGGTCAAACCTAGGATTTGACCAAGATTCAAATAAGTTAAAAACATGACAATGAAAAGGTAAGCATCGATCCTTCTTAGTCGCTATAAAATGAAGCTTTTGGGAGGTTTTTGAAATTTCCATGTTTGAAACCCCAAACTACTTCTCTTCATGCTTGACTTTATGATACGTCCCCGACGTATCCATAATTTATGTCATTCCATGCTTGTTTTATGACAATACTTACTTGTTTTGCTTGCACTTTATGATGATTTCATGCATTTTCCGGAACTAACCTATTAACGAGATGCCACAGTGCCAGTTCCTGTTTTCTGCTGTTTTTGGTTCCAGAAAGGCTGTTCGGGCAATATTCTCGGAATTGGACGAAATCAACGCCAAACCTCCTATTTTTCCCGGAAGGCTCCAGAACACCGAAGAAGAGTCGGAGAGGGGCCAGGGGGCCACCACACCACAAGGCGGCGCGGCCAAGACCCTGGCCGCGCCGGCCTAGGGTGAGGCGCCCCCAGGTGCCCCCCTGCGCCGCCTCTTCGCCTATAAAATCCCTTTCGACCTAAAAACACCATACCAATTGACGAAACTCCAGAAAGACTCCAGGGGCGCCGCCGCCATCGCGAAACTCCAATTCGGGGGACAGAAGTCTCTGTCCCGGCACCCTACCGGGACGGGGAAGTGCCCCCGGAAGCCATCTCCATCAACGCCATCGCCTCCATCATGCTCCGTGAGTAGTTCCCCCATGGACTACGGGTTCTAGCAGTAGCTATGTCGGTATACTCTCCCCCATGTACTTCAATACAATGGTCTCATGAGCTGCCTTACATGATTGAGATTCATCTGATGTAATCGGTGTTGTGTTTGTTGGGATCTGATGGATGATACATTATGATTAGTCTATCTATAAAGTTTGTGAAGTTATTGTTGCTGCAATCTTGTTATGCTTAATGCTTGTCACTAGGGCCCGAGTGGCATGATCTTAGATTTGAGCTCTATACTTATTGCTTAGATTGTATCTACAAGTTGTATGCACATGTCACTGTCCGGAACCAAAGGCCCCGAAGTGACAGAAATCGGGACAACCGGAGGGGATGGCGGTGATGTGAGGGACACATGTTTTCACGGAGTGTTAATGCTTTGCTCCGGTACTCTATTAAAAGGAGTACCTTAATATCCAGTAGTTTCCCTTGAGGCCCGGCTGCCACCGGCTGGTAGGACAAAAGATGTTGTGCAAGTTTCTCATTGCGAGCACGTACGACTACATACGGAAAACATGCCTACATAATTAATAATCTTGATGTTCTGTCTTAATGCTTTGATTCCTATCAATTGCCCAACTGTAATTTGTTCACCCAACACTTGTCACTTATTGGAGAGTTACCACTAGTGTAGATCGCTGGGAACCCCGGTCCATCTCTCATCATCATATACTTGTTCTACATGTCATTGGAAGTAGTATCAACTATCTTCCGGTGCCATCGCTCTCATATTGCTATTACTGCTGCTGTGTTACTGTTACTACTGCTCTCATATTACTGCTACTTTCACATCACCCCTGTTGCTAGTGCTTTTCCAGGTGCAGCTGAATTGACAACTCAGTTGTTAAGGCTTATAAGTATTCTTTACCTCCCCTTGTGTCGAATCAATAAATTTGGGTTATACTACCCTCGAAGACTATCGCGATCCCCTATACTTGTGGGTCATCAAGACTGTTTTCTGGCGCCGTTGCCGGGGAGGCATAGCTCTACTCATAAGTTCACCTGGGGAGTACACTCTACCTCTCTCTCTGTTTTATTTTATTTTGTTTCGCTTAGTTTACTTTTATCTAGTTTATTTGTGCTTAGTTTATTTCTGTCTAGTTTTATTTTGCTTAGTTTACTTTTGCTTAGTTTATTTTGGTCTTGTTTTATTTGTCTCATATACCCAAAAATCCATAAAAATTTGAAAAACCAAAAAAATTAAAAACTGCTATTATGGGAGAACCTACAACCTACTTGGAGCTTATAGAATGTTATAATAATTATAGAGAATCAAGAACTGGTAAAATAATGAGTGCTATGATAGAGAAATTAAATACAATTGCTAGAATCTTGCTTAGACACCATGATATAAACTGTTGCTCTCAACAGGATACTAAACATCTTAAATTTCAATGTGGCTTTAGTGAGGATTTTTTTATTAAGAACTATAACCGGAATTGCTATATTCATTATGGGTTCGAAGAGGTAGAACAATTTGTCTTATTTATGGGAGCCTCCGAGATAGAATCCTTCATGGTTGAGAATTATGAAACTTGTGCTATTTGTAAGGACCTTAAAGATTATGTCTCTACTATCCTTAATTCTTGCATAGAATGCTACAGTAGGAATCCTTATATCCTTGATTATAAAGAGAGACACATTAATGCACAAGAATGCACTCACAATTTGCAGGAACCGGTGGAAGAAGAAATTGATGAACCTGAAAGCTCATTGGATGAAAAAGAGGAGGAAATTGATGAACCTGAAAGCTCATTGGATGAAAAAGAAGAGGAGAGCGACGAACAAAAGAAGGAAGAATGGATTAGCTACCCATGCCAACCTTCTAATGAGAGTAACTCTTTATCTCTTACATTATTTGATTGTCCTCCATGCTTACCGAAAGAGGTTGAATGTTATGTGCCTGTGGATTCTCTTGAAATATTCCCTATGAGTAAAACTTGTGAGAATAATTATGCTACTGTTATTTATGATAATCCATGCTACTTTGATAAATCTTATGATAATGCTTTGTTTGTGCCTGATGTCGAAATGCATGGTACTAAATTTTTTTTGCTTAGCAAATGTTTATGATAAAGCTCTAGATGATGGTCCTATGTTACTTGATAATATTAATTGTACTACTAATGAAAATGGGATTGGAAAATTCTTGACTTCATGTATGAGTCCCATATCTCTTGAGATTGATCAACCATCTTGTTATATTATTGATAAAAGTGAGTTCGAAAGTTTTAATCCCACTATTTTTGAGATTGATAAAAATTATATGTTTGTGGATCATGAAAAGTATACTGCATGTGATAGTTGTATTGTTGAGTTTGTTCATGAAGCTACTGAAAATTATTATGAGAGAGGAAAATATGGTAGTAGAAATTTTCATGGTACTAAAACACCTCTCTATATGCTTAAAATGTTGAAGTTACACTTGTTCTATCTTCTTATGCTTGTCACTTTGTTCTTCATGAATTTATTTGTGTACAAGATTCCTTTGCATAGGAAGCATGTTAGACTTAAATGTGTTTTGGATTTGCCTCTTGATGCTCTCTTTTGCTTCAAATACTATTTCTTGCGAGTGCATCATTAAAACTGCTGAGCCCATCTTAATGGCTATAAAGAAAGCAACTTCTTGGGAGATAACCCATGTGTTATTTTGCTACAGTACTTTATTTTATATTTGTTTCTTGGAAGTTGTTTACTACTGTAGCAACCGCTCCTTATCTTAGTTTTGTGTTCTGTTGTGCCAAGTGAAGCCTCTAATCGAAGGTTGATACTAGATTTGGATTTCTGCGCAGAAACAGATTTCTATCTGTCACGAATCTGGGCTGTTTTCTCTGTAGGAAAATCAGAAAAATATGCCAATTTACGTGCGTGTTCCTCAGATATGTACGAAACTTTCATTAGTTTTGAGTTTTCTGATTTGAGCAACGGAAGTATTTTATTAAAATTCATCTTTACTGGCTGTTCTGTTTTGGCAGATTCTGTCTCTGTTTTTTGCATTGTCTCTTGTGGACTTTAAGCGAGCTTTTCTAGACATAGAGAGCTGTAGCTAATGTTTTATTGAGTTCTTGCAATGTGCCACTATAGGACCAAGGTGGATTCAAATTTTTTGAGTACTAACCCCTCTAATGAAGTTTATGAGAAGTTTGTTGTGAAGGAAGTTTTCAAGGGTCAAGAGAGGAGGATGATATATGATCAAGAAGAGTGAAAAGTCTAAGCTTGGGGATGCCCCCGTGGTTCATCCCTGCATATTTCAAGAAGACTCAAGCGTCTAAGCTTGGGGATGCCCAAGGCATCCCCTTCTTCATCAACTTATCAGGTTCCTCCCCTGAAACTATATTTTTATTCGGTCACATCATATGTGCTTTACTTGGAGCGTCTGTTTGTTTTTATTTTTGTTTTTGTTTGAATAAGATCGGATCCTAGCAATCCTTGTTTGGGAGAGAGACACGCTCCGCTTTTTCATATGAACACTTGTCCTTCGTTTTACTTTTAATGTTCAATGATGAAAGTTGGAAGCTACATCACTTATTCTTATTTGGTTGGAAACAGAAAATGCCTCATATGTCTTGGATAATTTGATACTTGGCAATTGTTTTGAGCTCTCAAGTAGATCATAAGTTGATGAAGAAGGAAGTTTTCAAGGGTCAAGAGAGGAGGGTGATATATGATCAAGAAGAGTGAAAAGTCTAAGCTTGGGGATGCCCCCGTGGTTCATCCCTGCATATTTCAAGAAGACTCAAGCGTCTAAGCTTGGGGATGCCCAAGGCATCCCCTTCTTCATCAACTTATCAGGTTTCCTCCCCTGAAACTATATTTTTATTCGGTCACATCATATGTGCTTTACTTGGAGCGTCTGTGTGCTTTTACTTTTGTTTTTGTTTGAATAAGATTGGATCCTAGCAATCCTTGTTTGGGAGAGAGACACGCTCCGCTTTTTCATATGAACACTTGTTCTTTGTTTTACTTTTAATGTTCAATGATAAAAGTTGGAAGCTACAATACTTATTATTATTTGGTTGGAAAAAGAAAATGCCTCATATGTCTTGGATAATTTGACACTTGGCAATTGTTTTGAGCTCTCAAGTAGATCATAAGTTTTTGCATGTAGTTTAAACCTATTAGTGGAGAACTACCGTAAAGCTTGTTAAAATTGGTTTGCATAATTGATCTCTCTTAAGGTCTAGATATTTTCTGGTAAAAGTGTTTGAGCAACAAGGAAGACAGTGTAGAGTATTATAATGCTTGCAATATGTTCTTATGTAAGTTTTGCTGTACCGGTTCATACTTGTGTTTGCTTCAAACAACCTTGCTAGCCTAAGCCTTGTATCGAGAGGGATTACTTCTCATGCATCCAAAATCCTTGAGGCAAAACCTATGCCATGTGTGTCCACCATACCTACCTACTATGTGGTATTTCCTGCCATTCCAAAGTAAATTGCTTGAGTGCTACCTTTAAACAATTCAAAATGCTTCTCAATTTGTGTTTATGTTTCATAGGTCATGAGGAAGTATGTGGTGTTTAGCTTTCAACCTTGTCATTTACTTTTGACGGACTCTCACATGGACTAGTGGCACATCCGCTTATCCAATAATTTTGCAAAAAGAGCTGGCAATGGGATTCCCAGTCCCAAATTAATTAACTTAAATAGACACTCCTCCATGGTTTGTGATTGATGGACGGCACCCGAAGGATTCGGTTAGCCATGGCTTGTGTAAGCAAAGGTTGGGGGGAGTGTCATCATCATAATAAAACTAAAATAAAAAGGCACTCCTTCATGGTATGAGATTGTTGGCAGGCACCCGAGGATTCGGTTAGCCATGGTTTGTGTAAGAAAGGTTGGAAGGAGTGCCACATAAATATGCAAATAATTCATGGGAGCCGCTCTTGAAAGTCCGGTTGGCGAGGTAGTTGGTGTACCCACTACCATTCGTTGACAACAACAAAACCTCTCAAAACTTTACTTTTATGCTCTCTCTATGTTTTCAAAATAAAAGCTCTGGCACAAATATAGCAATCGATGCTTCCCTCTGTGAAGGGCCTTTCTTTTATTTTATGTTGAGTCAGTTTACCTACTTCCTCCCACCTTAGAAGCAAACACTTGTGTCAACTGTGCATTGATTCTTACATACTTGCATATTTGCATTCATCATATTACTTTGTATTGACAATATCCATGAGATATACATGTTGAAAGTTGAAAGCAACCGCTGAAACTTAAATCTTCCTTTGTGTTGCGTCGATGCCTTTACTTTGAATCTATTGCTTTATGAGTTAACTCTTGTGCAATCTTTTGATGCTTGTCTTGAAAGTACTATTCATGAAAAGTTTTGCTATATGTTATCTACTTGTTAGCAACTATAGATCATTGCCTTGAGTCACTTCATTCATTTCATATGCTTTGTAATAGTATGATCAAGGTTATGTAAGTAGCATGTCACTACAGAAATTTTTTTTTTATCGTTTACCTGCTCGGGACGAGCAGGAACTAAGCTTGGGGATGCTGATACGTCCCCGACGTATCCATAATTTATGTCGTTCCATGCTTGTTTTATGACAATACTTACATGTTTTGCTTGCACTTTATGATGATTTCATGCATTTTCCGGAACTAACCTATTAACGAGATGCCACAGTGCCAGTTCCTGTTTTCTGCTGTTTTTGGTTCCAGAAAGGCTGTTCGGGCAATATTCTAGGAATTGGACGAAATCAACGCCAAACCTCCTATTTTTCCCGGAAGGCTCCAGAACACCGAAGAAGAGTCGGAGAGGGGCTAGGGGGCCACCACACCACAAGGCGGCGCGGGCCAGACCCTGGCCGCGCCGGCCTAGGGTGAGGCGCCCCCAGGTGCCCCCCTGCGCCGCCTCTTCGCCTATAAAATCCCTTTCGACCTAAAAACACCATACCAATTGACGAAACTCCAGAAAGACTCCAGGGGCGCCGCCGCCATCGCGAAACTCCAATTCGGGGGATAGAAGTCTCTGTCCCGGCACCCTGCCGGGACGGGGAAGTGCCCCCGGAAGCCATCTCCATCAACGCCATCGCCTCCATCATGCTCCGTGAGTAGTTCCCCCATGTACTACGGGTTCTAGCAGTAGCTATGTCGGTATACTCTCCCCCATGTACTTCAATACAATGGTCTCATGAGCTGCCTTACATGATTGAGATTCATCTGATGTAATCGGTGTTGTGTTTGTTGGGATCCGATGGATGATACATTATGATTAGTCTATCTATAAAGTTTGTGAAGTTATTGTTGCTGCAATCTTGTTATGCTTAATGCTTGTCACTAGGGCCCGAGTGGCATGATCATAGATTTGAGCTCTATACTTATTGCTTAGATTGTATCTACAAGTTGTATGCACATGTCACTGTCCGGAACCAAAGGCCCCGAAGTGACAGAAATCGGGACAACCGGAGGGGATGGCGGTGATGTGAGGGACACATGTTTTCATGGAGTGTTAATGCTTTGCTCTGGTACTCTATTAAAAGGAGTACCTTAATATCCAATAGTTTCCCTTGAGGCCCGGCTGCCACCGGCTGGTAGGACAAAAGATGTTGTGCAAGTTTCTCATTGCGAGCACGTACGACTACATACGGAAAACATGCCTACATAATTAATAATCTTGATGTTCTGTCTTAATGCTTTGATTCCTATCAATTGCCCAACTGTAATTTGTTCACCCAACAATTGTCACTTATTGGAGAGTTACCACTAGTGTAGATCGCTGGGAACCCCGGTCCATCTCTCATCATCATATACTTGTTCTACATGTCATTGGAAGTAGTATCAACTATCTTCCGGTGCCATCGCTCTCATATTGCTATTACTGCTGCTGTGTTACTGTTACTACTGCTCTCATATTACTGCTACTTTCACATCACCCCTGTTGCTAGTGCTTTTCCAGGTGCAGCTGAATTGACAACTCAGTTGTTAAGGCTTATAAGTATTCTTTACCTCCCCTTGTGTCGAATCAATAAATTTGGGTTATACTACCCTCGAAGACTATCGCGATCCCCTATACTTGTGGGTCATCACTTCATAAGACAGAGTTTAGGGTTAGGGCTTAGGGGTAGATACATGATTTTTCTGGTTTAAATATGTCTAGACCTTGTTTATCAATTTGAATGCTTACTATATGACATATGAAGGCTATGTGCTTTGGTTTTTCATTCTTTCGATTTTTTTCTGAATTTTTATGCCCATTTGAATCTTGGTCAAATCCCAGGCTTGACCAAGATTTAAACAAGTTTAAAACATGACAATGAAAAGGTAATTAATCATGGATCCTTCTTAATTAATCAGTAAGTCTAATTAAAATGAAGCTTTTGGGATGTTTTTGAAATTTACATGTTTGAAACCCAAAACCACACTTCTCTTCATGCTTGACTTCATATATGAGATAGAGTTTAGGCTTAGGGGGTACATGATTTGTCTGGTTTGAATATGTCTAGACCTTGTTTATGAACTTGAATGGTTACTATATGACATAAGAAGACTATGTGCTTTGGTTTTTTATTTTTTATTTTATGCCCATTTGAATATTGGACAAATCCTAGGTTTGACCAAGATTTAAACAAGTTTAAAACATGAAAATGAAAAGGTAAGCCTGGATCCTTCTTAGTCACTCTAAAATGAAGCTTTTGGGAGGTTTTTGAAATTTCCGTGTTTCAAACCAAAAACCATTTGTCTTCATGCTTGACTTCATAAGACAGAGTTTATGGTTAGGGGTAGATACATGATTTGTACTATTTGAATATGTCTAGACCTTGTTTATCAAGTTTTGAATGCTTACTATATATATGACATAAGAAGACTATGTGCTTTTGTTTTTCATTTTTCTGATCTTTTTAAATTTTATGCCCATTTGAATCTTGGTCAAATCCTAGGTTTGACAATGATTTTAATAAGTTTAAAATATGAAAATTAAAAGGTAAGCATGGATCCTTCTTACTCACTCTAAAATAAAGCTTTTGGGAGGTTTTTGAAATTTCCATGTTTGAAACCCAAAACCACTTCTCTTCATGCTTAACTACATAAGACAGAGTTTAGGGGCAGGGGTAGATACATGATTTTTTCTTGTTTGAATATGTCTAGGCTTTGTTTATCAACTTTAATGCTTACTATATGACATAAGAAAACTATGTGCTTTGGTTTTTCATTTTTCTGATTTTTTTGGAATTTTGATGCACATTTGAATCTTGTAAAATCCTAGGTTTGACCAAGATTTAAACAAGTTTAAAACATGAAAATGAAAAGGGAAGCATGTATCCTTCTTAGTCACTCTAAAATGAAGTTTTCGGGAGGTTTTTGAAATTTCCATGTTTGAAACCCAAAACCATGCACTTCTTTTCATGCTTGACTTCACAATACAGAGTTTAGGGGTTAGGGGTAGATACATGATTTGTCTAGTTTGAATATGTCTAGACCTTGTTTATCAACGTTAATGTTTATTATATGACATAAGAAGACTATGTGCTTTGGTTTTTCATTTTTATATTTTTTTTATTTTATGCCCATTTGAATCTTGGTCAAATCCTAGATTTGACCAGGATTTAAACAAGTTTAGAACATGAAAATGAAAACTTAAGCCTTGATCCTTCTTAGTCACTCTAAAATGAAGCTTTTGGGATGTTCTTGAAATTTCCATGTTTGAAACCCAAAACGACTTCTCTTCATGCTAGACTTCATAAGATCGACAGGGGGTAGATACATGATTTGTCTGGTTTGGATATATCTAGACCTTGTTTATCAACTTGAATGCTTACGATATGACACAAGAAGACTATGTGCTTTTGTTTTTAATTTTTCTGATTTTTTTAAATTTGTGCCCATTTGTATCTTGGACAAATCCTAGGTTTGACAATGATTTAAACAAGTTTAAAATATGAAAATGCAAAGGTAAGCATGGATCCTTCTTAGTCACTCTAAAATGAAGCTTTTGGGAGGGTTTTGAAATTTCCGTGTTTGAAACCAAACACCACTTCTCTTCATGCTTGACTTCATAAGACAGAGTTTAGGGGTTAGGGGTATAGATACATGATTTGTCTGGTTTGAATATGTATAGACCTTGTTTATCAACTTGAATGCTTACTATATGACATAAGAAAAACTATGTGCATTGGTTTTTCATTTTTCTGATTTTTTTAAATTTTAATGCCCATTTGAATCTTGGTCAAATACTAGGATTGACCAAGATTTAAACAAGTTTAAAACATGAAAATGAAAAGGGAAGCATGTATCCTTCTTAGTCACTCTAAAATGAAGTTTTTGGGAGGTTTTTGAAATTTCCATGTTTGAAACCCAGAACCACTTCTCTTCATGCTTGACTTCATAAGACATAGTTTAGGGGTTAGAGGGTAGATACATGGTTTGTATGGTTTGAATATGTCTAGACCTTGTTTATCAACTGTAATGCTTACTATATGACATAACAAGACTATGTGCTTTGGTTTTTCATTTTTCTGTTTTTTTTGGAATTTTCTGCCCATTTGAATCTTGATCAAATCCTAGGTTTGACCAAGATTTAGACAAGTTTAACACGTGAAAACGAATAAGTAAGCTTGATAATCCCATTTGTTGACTCATTTAACTAGTTAATCCCATTTGTTGACTCTCTGTTGACCATCCACTTGAGGTAAAACTGAGTATATTGCATTAGCGAGTATTAGACTCGAGTACGCGTGTTGCGGTGCAGAAGTGGAAGACGTGCAATTGTTGACGCGTAGACGTGGGTCGCGGTGCAAAAGTCGAAGACGTGCAATCATGGACGCATGTCGCGTTGCAGAAGCCCAAGACGTGCAGACGATCAATGGTGGACGCGTTGGACGCGGGTTGCATTAACCACCCCTCGCCTTTATAGATGCCTCCTCGCACTCTCTCTGTCACTCTCACTAGCGGATGCGCGAATTTTAGAGATATGGCATGATCGATGTAACAAATTTCAACGTGATGATGATTTGATCTTGCACTCGGCCTTGAACATAAGTACTAGTACAGTCTCACAATTTTTTTATCATTATACTTTGCGAGATTTAGCGGATGCGCCAAATTCAGAGATAGATCATGATCATGGTAACACAATATTGAATGTAACGATGATTTGATGTTGCACTCGACGTTGAACATAAGTACTAGTACGGTCTCACAAATTTGTATCATTATACCTTGCAAGTTTTAGCGGATGCGCCCATTTTGAGGTAGATCATGATCATGGTAACAAATTTTCAACGTGATGATGATTTGATGTTGCACTCGGCCTAGAAGAGAAGTACTAGTACGGTCTCACAATTCTTTTTATCATTACACTTTGCAAGATCTAGCGGATACACTAATTTCAGAGATAGATCATGATCATGGTAGTGACCGATATTCAAGGTGATGATGATTTGATTTTGCAGTCGGCCTTGAACAGAGGTACTAGTACGGTCTCACAATTTTTTATCATTATAGTTGGACCTTAGCCAAATTCAAAATCTCATAGCGGCAAAACTTCCCGCCCACAAAATACAAAAATTTCACACGCTTCCAAATTCCTATTCTACCCCTGTGGAGATGACAGCAAAGTCGGTTGGTGGGGGGGTCTGCCCATCATTTTTTGGATCACCACCTCCCTAGCCCGGAAACCCTCCCAAAAAATTTCATTTCCCTCAGATCACCCACCAGAACTTCCCAAGTCCCTCTCTCCCACCTCCACGACCACCGCACCGGAACATCCCCGCCGGACTTCCCTGGCCTACCCGAGGCCTCGCGATCCTCGTCATCCGGCTGCCTGCCGGAGCCGCTTCATCGACGCCGTCATCAACCGGACCGGATCATCCCCGCCGAACCTCGAAACCATATGCTCATCCAGCAGTCTACTGCAGTCGCTTCAGCTGCGGTATCGTCCACCCCACCGGAGCAGCTTCGCCGGATCCATCGTCCACCGCATCGGATCTTGCTCACCGACACCACTGTGCATGAACCGGATCTGCTTCACCGGCGCCGTGCATGATCTAAACTCTTCTACTGTCGCTTTTCTATCGCTTGCCTGCAAGTTCTTGTTTAATCTTGCGGGAACCTGTTTGTGCTAACGACGCGCCGTTACATTTTTGCAGATGAGATGAGTAACCATGAAGTGTAATGGCCGTCTCTCCAACCCCAAGTAGCACATGTAGCGTACTTCATCACCGGATCTATCAACCCCAGGAAGATCTTCTGTGACTCCCACAGAGTGCTTCTCCTAATGTAAGTCCCTTGTCTTAGCGCCATGTTCTGGGTTCAGATGCTTGTTTGTCTGAAGCTCTTTTAGTTCATTCCTAGCTATGACCGTAACACCTTGCTATTTTCTAGTTCATTGCTAACTTTAAGCGATTGAACATTTTGGTTTGCATTCCCTGCTCTGTAGATGTAGCCATCATAACTTCTATCTTGCTCAGTCGTTGTTACAAAATTATAGGTATATTATAGTAACATCCTGCTTTTATTTAGTTCATGGCCAATTTTAAGTAATTGCACATGTTGGTTCGCATTCCCTGCTCTATAGCTTTTGGCATCGTAACTTCTATATTTGGTTTACATTGCCTGCTCTGTAGATCTAGCCGTCATAACTTTATCTTGCTCAGTCGTTGTCACAAAAATTATGGCCTGCTACTATGTTGTTTGTGCCAATTTTTTACTCCATGAACATGTTGGCTTGCATTCCCTGTACTACAGGTGATGCCATTGTTTTGTATCTACTTCATTGTAAGCTAACAAAGTAAGGACTTAGTTTGGCATGCTATCACTCTGCTATCTAGCCTGTAGTACAAATAAACTTGTCATATTACTAGATAATAATTTTGCGTGCCATCTTGTTCTTCAAAAGCTGCATTATTGACTTGTTTCTCTGACTTGGCATGACGCTCACATATGGAATGCTGAACATATTGGTTTGCATTCCCTCTTATACAAGTTCACAGGTGATCCCACTTTATTTTGTATCTGGTCCATCCTAAACTCCAGCATTAACTATCCTCTATGTGTTGCTCATTACAAGTTTATATCCCGAAACATCTTGATTTGCATCCCCTTCACTAGAAGTTCAGGAGTATTATTTAGTTCACGGCCAAAATGAAGTAATTACACTTGGCACATGTTGGTTCACATTCCCTCCTCTTTAGCTTTTGCCATCGTAACTTCTATTTTTGGTTTACATTCCCTGCTCTGTAGATGTAGCCATCATAACTTCATCTTGCTCAGTCGTTGTTACAAAATTTATAGCCTGCTACTATGTTGTTCATGCCAATTTTGTACTCCCTGAACATGTTGGTTTGCATGGGACTCGACAGTAGTAAGTCTGCTGTTTCATTCTAACATGCTCTGTTATATTGGCTGTTGGTATGCGGCATGCACTCTTTGTTTGCTTATTGTGCGCATTACAATGATCTTGTTATAACAACGAAATGATGAGTTCCAAATTCTTTGGCAAACAATATTGTAGTGTCTTTGCCTTTCCATTGTTGCTGTCTTAACTTGTAATGTCTTTGTTTCAGATATAGGTGCTGCATAGACAACTTAAAAGATTGCCGGATCGCTTCATTGTATTGCTAGGTTTAATTACCATTCAATTTCTCTGGGTTCTGTAATATTTTTTCAAAGCCGTGCAGCTGATGTAATATTTAGTTAGTTTTTATAGTTCTTTCGCGCATTTTTTCTTTGTTGCTTGTGGTAAGTGAGGCTATCCGACAGAAATCATTGCTGCGTAAATATTCTCAGTATCTGAAACACGAATTCCCATCCCTTAAACGGCCCAATTAACCGAAATCACATATGTGCCGGCCCGCAAAATCCTAAAGCGCCTATTATGACGGCATATAAACATCAACTAAACGGGCTGGCCCACTTACTTATTGGGCCAGCCCACTTGATTTACGGTGGACCCCACACTCTAATTGGGCCAGCCCACTTGCTTTAAGGTGGACCCCACCCACTACTGGGCCGGCCCACTAACTAGTTGGGCCAGCCAATTGCTTTGGTGGTGGACCCTACATACTAAATGGGCCGGCCCTTTAACAGGAAAGTGGGACCCACCTGTGCTTTTGGCCCGGCCCACTATCTTGTTGGGCCGGCCCACTTGCTGCATGGTGGACCCCACATACTAAATGGGCCGGCCCTTTAAGAGGAAAGTGCGACCCACCTGCGTTTTTGGCCCGGCCCACTATCTTGTTGGGCCGGCCCACTTGCTGCATGGTGGACCCCACATACTAAATGGGCCGGCCCTTTAAGAGGAAAGAGGGACCCACCTGTGTTTTTGGCCCGGCCCACTTGCTATATGGTGGACCCCACATACTAAATGGGTCGGCCCTTTAACTGGAAAGTGGGACCCACCTGTGTTTTTGGCCCGGCCCACTATCTTGTTGAGCCGGCCCACTTGCTATATGGTGGACCCCACATACTAAATGGGCTGGCCCATTAACAGGAAAGTGGGACCCACCTGTGCTTTTGGCCCGGCCCACTGGCTTGGTGGGCTGGCCCATTTGATCTAATGTGGACCCCACGTACTAAATGGGCCGGCCCGATAGCAGGAAAGTGGGACCCACATGCTAATTGGGCTGGCCCAATAACTTCTTGGGCCGACCCACTTGCTTTAAGGTGGACCCCACTTGGTAAATAGGCCGGCCCGATAACATGAAAGTGGGTCCCACATGTTTTGTGGGCCGGCCCTTTTGCCTGTTGACCGGTCAAACGAGTGCATTCGGCCCGGCCCACATGCTTAGTGGGCCGGCCCATTAATCTTTTGACCAGTCAACCTTAGAGGTTAGGCCCGGCCCACGTAACTAATGAACCATCCCAGCTATATAGTTGACCGGTCAAACTAAGTCAGCTGGCCCGGCCCGCAAACTTAATGGGCCGGCCCGCTTAAGACGTGGCAGGCCTCGTGTGGGCCTACCATCTACCACGGGGTTTCAGCGGTTAACGCCGTAAACTGTCAGTTAACGGCGTCTGCCACGTGTCAGTTTGCATGACGTCAGCAGTCAACGGGCTCCCGGAAACACTTCTGCAACGGTCCGATTTTCCGTGGCGGAAGGGCGCTGATACGTCCAAAACGTATCTACTTTCCCGAACACTTTTGCTATTGTTTTGCCTCTAATTTGTGTATTTTGGATGCAACTAACACGGACTAACGCTATTTTCAGCAGAACTGTTCTGGTGTCTCGTTTTTGTGCAGAAATCCAACTTTCAGGAAAATCCTCGGAATTTATGCAGAAGGTCCTATTTTCCCAGAATATTGGCGGAGCCAGAAGAG
This sequence comes from Lolium perenne, assembly GCF_019359855.2. Lineage (NCBI taxonomy): Eukaryota > Viridiplantae > Streptophyta > Magnoliopsida > Poales > Poaceae > Lolium > Lolium perenne. The sequence goes on along the minus strand of NC_067246.2, from coordinate 183,243,785 downwards.
CAAGCCAGGTGGGGGCCCGAGGGCCCCACACCATAGGCCGGCGTGGCCCAGGAGGGGCCCGCGCGGCCCTATGGTCTGGCGGCCTCGGTCAGCCCCCGACGCCCTCCTTTGGACTATTTATTGCCTTCAACCTAAAAACGCACGGGGAGAAGTCGAAGTCGCCAGAAAGCCTCCAGAACGCCGCCACATCGCGAAACTCCGTCTCGGGAGCCAGAAGTCTCCGTTCTGGCACTCCGCCGGGACGGGGAATTGGAGGAGATCATCGCCATCATCACCACCGACGCCTCTCCATCAACCAGCCATGTTTCCCCCATCCATGTGTGAGTAATTCCCCCGCTGTAGGCCGAAGGGGATGGTAGGGATTGGATGAGATTGGTCATGTAATAGCATAAGATTGTTAGGGCATAGTGCCTAGTGTCCGTAATTGGTACTTTGATGATATTGTTGCAACTTGTTATGCTTAATGCTTGTCACTAGGGCCCGAGTGCCATGATCTCAGATCTGAACATGTTATTGTTTCATCATGATATTCATTGTTTTATGATCTTACCTGCAAGTTGTATACACATGTCGCTGTCCGGAACCGATGGCCCCGAAGTGACAGAAATCGGGACAACCGGAGGGGATGGTAGTGATGTGAGGATCACATGTGTTCACGGAGTGTTAATGCTTTGCTCCGGTACTCTATTAAAAGGAGTACCTTAATATCCAGTAGATTCCCTTGAGGCCCGGCTGCCACCGGCTGGTAGGACAAAAGATGTTGTGCAAGTTTCTCATTGCGAGCACGTACGACTATAATTGGAACACATTCCTATTGATTGCTTTGTACTTGGACACCGCTTTATTATTATCTGCAAATGCCCTGCTATGATTGTTACATGAGTTTCTCTCATCCATGCAACGCCCGTTATCCGTCCCCGTGCCTACAGTATTTTAATCCTGCTGTTTACTATAATCACTACTGCTGTCTCTGTTACTCTGCTGCTGTTATTTCACTACTGCTACTGCTATAAAACTGTTACTACTGATAAACTCTTGCGAGCAAGTCTGTTTCCAGGTGCAGCTGAATTGACAACTCCACTGTTAAGGCTTTCAAGTATTCTTTGTCTCCCCTTGTGTCGAATCAATAAATTGGGATTTACTTCCCGCGAAGACTGCTGCGATCCCCTATACTTGTGTGTCATCAAGACTGTTTTCTGGCGCCGTTGCCGGGGAGCATAGCTTTATTTGAAAGTTCACTTGGATTGATATTGTTCGCTGCAAATTCTCCATCATGGGTAAAACTCGCGATTCTAAAGTCGCCATATTACCATCCACTACAAGAAAAGGTACAACTCTGAGTACTTCTGCTACTCTTGATTCACCATCTGTGATAAGTCAACTTGTTTCACCGCCACAAGCTTCGCTTGGTGGTACTTCTGCTGAATTTGAAAACTCTCATAATATTGATAATGTTTCTGCTGTGCTTGATGATAGTGGTTCATTGGGATCCTTTCTAGATGCTACAATTGCTAGGTCTAGACAAATTGAAAATACTGAAACTCCTGATGTTACTACACCTGTTAATTCACCTGAACTTGATTATTCTAGCGATGATCCTGATGAAGATTATGTGGAGCTTAATGATGATTTTATTAATAGATGCAATGCTATTGCTGATGCAAGAAAAATTAAAAAGTTTCTCGCACAATATACTGTTAGACATAAGCTATCTCCTGATCCTAAATTTGCCACATCTCCTAATCTCCTATATGCATTAAGGATAAAGATTATGATTTTTATCTTGATCTATCTCATATAGCTATTGTAGAGAAAACACCCTTTTGTGGTACTGAAAAAGAAAGTGCTGTAGAACACATGATTGAACTTTCTTCTATGAGTAGCTTGTTTTCTGATGATGTCAAGTTGCGTACTTACTTTGTCGCTATAATTTTTCCTTTCTCATTAAAGGATGATGCTAAAACTTGGTATAATAATTTGCCTCCTGGTTCTATTAAAAGTCCAACTGATTTGCGTGATGTTTTCTTTCGAAAGTACTTTCCTGCTAGTGCTCAACATATTGCTTTATAGAAAATTTATAGGTTTGACCAGGGAGATGAAGAGAAATTGCCTGAGGCATGGGCAAGATTTTGTTCTCTTATCAGAGCTCGACCTGGACCTGATTTAGAAAAGAATGATCTACTTGATATATTTTATAGTGGACTAACCATTGAATCTAGAGCATATTTGGATAGTTGTGCTGGTTGTGTTTTCAGGAAAAGAACTCCAGACGAAGCTGAAGAATTATTGGCTAGAATAAGCCGGAATCATGATGATTGGAATACACCTGAACCAACTCCAACGCCAATATTGAAGAAGAGGGGTTTAATTGAATTGAATGATGAAGATATGAGGGAAGCTAAGAAGTCTCTCAAGGAGAAAGGTATTAAATCCGAAGATGTGAAGAATCTACCGCCCATAGAAGATATATGTGAGATAATTCCCCCTTCATCCATGATCGAGGTAAACTCCCTTCAACGCTTTACTAGGGAAGATATTCCGTATTCGAAACCTCCTGCTCAATGCTTAGATGAGTTTGATAATTATATTGTTAAACAAGAAAATTTTAATATGAGAGTAGAGAATCATCTAATGGAAAATTCTCAAGCTATTAGCAATTTGCATGATATTGTGGAGAGAACCTCCAATGATGTTAAGATGCTTGTTAAACATTTTCAAATGATTCAAACTCAAATTGATCAACTCACTAAACTGCAAAATGACTTGCTAAATAATAATTCTAAGAAGAAGCATGCTTATGAAGTAACAACTAGAGGTGGTGTCTCTACCCAGGATCCTCTATATCCTGAAGGGCATCCCAAAAGAATTGAACAAGATTCTCAACGCATTGAACCTAGTGCTCCTTCTAAGAAGAAAAAGAAGAAGAAACATAAAAATGTTGTAGAATCCTCTGAACCTGTTAATGATCCTAATAGTATTTCTATTTCCGATGCTGAAACTGAAAGTGGTAATGAACATGATAATGATAATGATAATGATAAGAATGATGCTTCTGATAAAGAAGAAGTTGAAGATGAACCTGAAAAGCATGATAAAAATAAAAAGTATACTAAAGAAGATTTTATTGCTAAGAAACATGGTAATGAAAGAGAACCTTGGGTGCAAAAGCAAATGCCTTTTCCTGCTAAGAAACTAAAATCAAAGGAAGAAGAACACTATAATAAATTCTGTGATTGGATGAAACCTTTATTCTTGCAAATCCCTTTGACTGATGCTATTAAATTGCCTCCTTATTCAAAGTATATGAAAGATATTGTTACTAACAAAAGGAAAATCCCCAATGAGGAAATTTCCACTATGCTTGCTAATTACTCTTTCAATGGCGAAGTGCCAAAGAAGTTGGGTGACCCAGGTATACCTACTATTCCTTGTTCTATTAAGAATAATTATGTTAAAACCGCTCTATGTGATTTGGGAGCCGGTGTTAGTGTTATGCCTTTTTCTCTTTACAAGAGACTTTACTTAGATAAGTTGATACCTACTGATATATCTTTGCAAATGGCTGATAAATCTACTGCTATTCCTGTTGGTATATGTGAGGATGTTCCTGTTCAAGTTACTAATAACTGCTTGATATTAACTGATTTTGTTGTGTTGGAAATGCCTGAAGATGATAATATGTCTATTATTCTTGGGAGACCTTTTCTTAACACCGCAGGGGCTGTTATTGATTGCAATAAAGGAAAGGTTACTTTCAATGTTGATGATAAGGAGCATACCGTCTATTTCCCCAAGAGGATTGATAAAGTATGTGGAGTCAATACTATTTCTAATGTGAGAACTATCAAAATTGGAACTATAGATTGTCCTGTAAATGAGCCTAAAGAAGGCTATCAAAATCTTATGATTGGATCCATATCGATACAATTCAAGGTAACATGATTGATTTGAGGTTTATTTCTTCATATGCTATGTAAAATTTATTTGGTGGCAAGACTTGATCAACCTTGTTAACAAATACCTTTTATATGCATAGAGGAGGTAAACAACATCTCTTTCTCCCTCCACTTGCTTTACTTGCTGTAGCACTTTTGATTTGCAAAGTTCCTTAGTTAATTAGAGATTTCAAAAAATTTCCTGGCCAGTAATAATAAACTTAATACCCAGAAATGTGCATTTTTCAAAGTTTTCAAAAATTCACAAAAATTATACCGTTGGTCCTATTTTTCGAAAATGCACCTGGGAGCACCTGGAGATGACCAGTGGGGCACCCCAGGGTGGCACCCCACAGGCTGGCGCGGCCAGCAAGGGGGGCGCGCCAACCTGGCGTGTGGGCCCCCCTTTACCCCACTTTAGCATCTCTTCCTCCCAGACTCTTCTCTCTCCCGAAAAAATCGACACCAGCTTCCTCTCACTCGCGTTTTTGCTCAAGAGCTCAGGATTTTTCGATCTCTTTGCTCAGCCCAGATTTCTGTCTGAAATTTGGCACATTTGCTCTCCGGTATGTGACTCCTCCGCCTATCCAAGTAGAATTTTGTTTGGTTGAGTATATCTTGAATATTTTGCTGCTGTAGGCAACATGTTTAGTGAGCTTGCATGCTTGTTCTAAGTTGTATAAACTAGTTTTGATGCATGATTAGTACTCTAGCAAGTTCCTATAGTAGTTCCCCTTGATTATATGTCACCAAATCAAGTTTTATAGCATTTGTTGAAAAATTTCAGAAAAGGAGAATGAAGAACTTCAACTTTGGAGAATTGTTTCGGAGAGGGACAACCAGCACCGGAAGGCCCTCTAGGACCGCCACACGACTCAGGCGATCCTACAATGAGGATATCATCGCGCCAAGCTTCGCACCCGAGGAAGACAATGGGGCTCCTAATGCTTCGTCTTTCCCGTGTTATGATTTTCTGAGAAATGCAGGGTTATTGGATGATTTCTTCACCCTCGTCAACAGGGCAGGCTTAGCCGCCTATGTGGGAGATGAAAGGGAGCAATACTACATGCTCACCAAAATCTTCGTCGAGAGCTTCAAGTTCCACAACAAGCAATATGGGCCGACAGTTGCATTCAAGATCTATGGTAATCCTATTACTATGGAATTAGAAGAATTTTGTGTTGCATTGGATATTGCCCATGTAGGTACAGCAAGGAGGATTGATGACAACCCCCGGGACCTGTTGGAGCTCTATCGAGGGATCACCGATGATGATTGTCGCACCATTCAGCGTGGCAAGATAAGAAACATCCAACTCCCCGCCATTAAGTACTTTGCCTATTACATTGCTACTAGCATTCTTGGTAGGGAGAACACTAGCAATGTTTCTAGCTACCATCTTGCTTTCTTGAATGCTGCACTTACTGGACAGACACCTTATCATCTTGGTTCTCTTATTGCTCGCCGCCTATCTAACAGGGGGCCTATTTTTGGAGGAACTATTGCATTGCGCATATTAACACATTTAAGACTTCCTCTTGATTCTAATGATGTGCCATTAACCCCTAGGAGGCTTGATATTGCTGCTATGAAAAGCCATCATTTTGTTACCGCTGATTCCACTTTAGATAATATGGTCTATAGAATGTTGTTTGCTGACGGGGATGAGAAGGAAATCCCTCTTCCCCAGCAAGATTTGTTTAGCATTGACAGGGAACCATGGTCGCGCACTAAGGAGGAGGTGGAGGAAAAGATGAAGATACAAGACTTCCACCAGCAGCATGACTCCGAGGACGCCGAGCCCTCCTACGACTACACCGTCACATATCCGGGTGCTTCTTCTAGCACATACCCGGAATATGATCCATCTTCGTCGTACTACGGAGATGCTACTTCATGGCCTCGATGGGATTGAACTCCACTTAGGCCAAAAGCCTAAGCTTGGGGTGAGGTATACCGGCATCACTCATTCTTTGCATATTATGATTTCTGGATACTTGTATATACTTGTTTAGTTTGTCTGAGTGGTTTTCTAATGAGAGGAAGATGATATTTGGGGAAGTGCTGCCTGAAAACAGATTCTGGACTGTTACCGAAAAAATTCTAAAAAATAGCCAGAACGATATTTTGCGAAGAAAATTTTTGTGCATGTTCCCCAGGTTGTTATCTAACTTACATTAGTTGAACACTTTTCGATTTGAGCAGTGGAGGAATTTCTTAAAAATCGAGTACTGTACTGCTGTCAAGTTTGATGAATTTCTGCTGTTTTGTGTTTATGTGAGTCTTCTAGTTTGCCATTTCTTGTTTTTGCTTTGTTTCTTTCCTAAAACACAAAAAGACCAAAAATATTTCTGTTGTTTCTCTTCACCATTTGTTTGCTTTGGTTTCTTGCATTTGTTTCGCTTTATTTGCTATTGCTAGTTTGCTATAAGAAAACCCAAAAAGATTTTGCTTTGTTCGCTTGTTTCCTTTTGTTCTTGTTTCCAATTCGAAAACTCCAAAAATATTTGCTGATTCTTCTTTGGTTTGTAAAGTTCATTTTGAGTTCAATGGTCTTCGGTGGCTGGAGCGTGGTTTTCATTTCATATTATCCAAGCTACACAAGTGAAAGGCAATAATGACGATCTACGACAATTGGATTGTGGTGAGAGGCTGGTATGAACTCTATTTGTTTTCATTTTTGTACATATACTCATCCATGTGAGCATGCTTAGTTGGTTCATGTGAGGTATATGTCATTTGAGAAAGTCTAGTAGTTCATGATCTCTCATGTTTAGCTCCAATTTATTAATATGAGTAGCATGTCATGGATGTTTGCTTGCATTGTTTTATTCATAAGTAGGTATGGCATTGTGGTATCCTCCTCTGAATAATTCATTTATATCGACTTGGCACATGCTCACGCGTGCATATGACTGAACAAAAGTCAATTAAGCCTCTATGATTTACATTGCTTCAGAGTTCTTGTATCACTTTTATGCCTCCGTTAATTTATTTTGCCGCAAGCATGATTATGACAGTTACTGCTCTCCTGATTTGTCGCTCCCTAGTCTTTTGCTAGCCTTCACTTGTACTGAGCGGGAACGCTGCTCATGCTTCCAAACACCTGAAAACCAAGTTATTCCAAAGTGTCCACCATAAATACCTATGCATGGCATTTCAAACCATTCCAAGTAAATTCTCATGCGCTACCTTTAAAAACCTTCAAAATGCTTCTCAATTTGTGTTAATGTTTCATAGCTCATGAGGAAGTATGTGGTGTTTAACTTTCAACCTTGTCATTTACTCTTGACGGACTTTCATTATGGACTAGTGGCACATCTGCTTATCCGATAATTTTGCAAAAAGAGCTGGCAATGGGATTCCCAGTCCCAAATTAATTAACTTAAATAGACACTCCTCCATGGTATGTGATTGTTGGACGGCACCCAAAGGATTCGGTTAGCCATGGCTTGTGTAAGCAAAGGTTGGGGGGAGTGCCACATAAACATAAAAATAATTCATGGGAGCCGCTCTTGGAAGTCCGGTTGGCAAGGTAGTTGGTGTACCCATTACCATTCGTTGACAACAACAAACACCTCTCAAAATAATTTTACCCCTGTTTTAAAAATGAAAAGCTCTAGCGCATGTTAATCCCTGCTTCCCTCTGCGAAGGGTCAATCTTTTACTTTTATGTTGTGTCTCCATTCTTTCTTTGAGCACTATCTTGAGAGCACAACTGTCATTCTTAGTATAATATGCTTGTCCCAAAATATGATTGATTGCGGTATAACTTTGATGCTTTTATCTTTGACAGTCACTATTTCTAGTCTTTCTATGAACTTCAGAGGTGCCTGAGCATTTATGTTTTGCTGATCAAATATGGGCAAGTGTCAACACCCGGATTTTTAAGTCCGGATGCCTATTATGTCATACATCGCAATCCCAGGAATATTGTTGTTGCGAGGCATAATAGTTAAGTATCGCAGTCATCATTCATTACAAACCATAAGTCTTACAAATTTGGAATCACATGATCCATATTACACGAATAGTTGATCTATCGATCAACGAACAAACACAAGTTCATAGTTCAACATAGCGGAAGCGTAAGATACAAGGACTCTCTAGTCCACAGGCCAACGCTTGACGTCGGAAGACTCCTAGTTGTCGTAGGCGTCCTGCTGGTCATCTCCTTGTTCATCTTCATACTCTGGCCATTTGAATAGCCAGGGACAAAGCCGTGAGTACTTTAAGTACTCGCAAACTAATACTAATGTAAGTGTTAGACATTTCTAGTATGGTTTGCTAAGCTCTAGTTTATTTGCATAAAGCTAGTTTGAGTTTACAAAGTTTGAGAAAAGCTTATTTCAAGTGCTAACTAACTCAAGTGGGAACATTAGTGTCATTCCCACCATTCAAGTGGTGATTTCAATTCAATTCACCACAAGTCATTTCACCATCATCTTTCAACTTCATTTTCAAAGGTATAACATCGGAAACTGTATGGCCTTTCCAACCGTCCGTAACCGTGGACGCGGCTATTCGAATAGGTTTACACTCTGCAGAGGTTGCACACTTGTGCCACAACATTTGATTTCATCCGTCGGGATTACCCCGAATCATCGTAACACGATGCACGCGGATCATCAACCATAACCTTTCACTTACAAATCCTAGTATGAGCACCTCTCCCCATGAGCTTGGCCTCCCAGTGAAGACCAACTGTCAACCTGGGAACTGCACAGGGCTTGGCCGTACAATTCACCTCAATTTCACATCATTTCTCAACAACGGAGGCAGCCTCAAGCGTAACCCCTATGACGTGTGTTCCGAGGGAACCCATACTAAGATGCATAAACTTCCAGTTAAGCCCTACCCATAATCAGGTATTGTGGGGGTACTTAATAATTGGAAAGGTATCGCATTCAAACCAACATCATTGTTTATCAAAAATCACCATCTTCTCTTGATCATATTCACCTTCAAAAATCATTCAATGGAATGCATCTCATTCCAAGGTTTCAAAATCATTTCAATTTCACATTGTTCCCATCTAGAGTAGTCAAGTTTTATTCATTTAGCACTAGCTCTAAATCATGAGGGGTGCTACTTGCTTTGCTTGATGGAGACTAACTTCACTACTCTAGTAACCAACTTGTACTTTGACCAAAGTTAACTATAAAAGTAACTAATTGAGAAAACAAGTAAAAACTTGTAAAGTAAAAAACTTGGGATAGGCTTATGTAAGAAAAGGTAAGAATATTAGCTTGCCTTGGTAGTTCTCAAACTTTTCCTCCTCCTCCTCTTGGTAGCAACCTTCTTCTTCGGCGTACTCTCCGGTGCTACCGTCTAAATTTGAATACGAGTATAATTACTCACTAATTCAATGGCTATTCCATACATCACAAATAAACACACAAACTATTCTATGCACACAAATAAGCTACTTAGGGGTGCATGGGTTGTGTTGTTTGAGGAGAAATTACTTCTTTGTAGTTAATATGTAAATGATAGTTTCCATAGGGTTCTTGAGAAATAATTTCCTCTCATTGAAATCTTCTTAAGATTTAATTTCTCAAACAATCATGTATGAACTCATATTGACCTAAGTCAAATGTTCATCATCATCATTTGGAAAAATGATTTAAATGAGGTAGATCACCCCATATCATTTAATACACTACATATGATTTAAATCTCAAGTAATTCATATAAGAGGGTTTGGACCAGAGGTACAAACATCCCATGAATTCATGTGAGACAAGATTTAAATGAAGTTTAAGACTTCATATGAATTACTTAATAGTTTTGGACAATATCAACTAGTTAAACTAGCCATAATATCCATTAATTCAACCATGGCATGATCATGCAAAGTGACCACACCATTTTATTGTATAATCAATTAGTGTAAGTCAAATGTGAGCTATTAGAGTTGGAATTAACTTAATATCTATTTTGGTTGATTTTTAAGAATTATTTGAATAGGGAAAAATCCCTGTCTTGTTATTTTTATCAGATTAATTCTACAAAGAATCTGGTCATGGGACCAGTTGCATGTTGTAGATAATTTCACTAGCTTTCCAACAATATAAAGTTCATCAAATTTGGTTTAGCCAATTTCAATCTATTGAATTTCAAAGTGGCAGCAGTATTCAAATCATTTGGAATTAATTAAACCTAGTTTGAATTAAAAAGGCCGGCGGGAAAAGCTAACTGGGCCCAAAGGTTTAAAAACGGCCCAAGGCCAGCCCAGCCATGGTCCAGTGCCGCGCGGGCTGCCTGACAGAGGGTCCCGCCTGTCAGCGGCTCTTAAACGCCGAAACGGTACAGATCAATGGGAGGCGTTGGATTAGAAATGGATCGGAGGGCCGTGGTTCATCGTCGTCTCCGACGAGAACCCGACGGTGTGGCGGCGGCAGTAGGGGGTCGGAGGGCTTACGGTGGCACCAGCTAGGGTTGGCAATATGCGTGACGAAGTTGTGGACGACGGCGAAGCGGCTGGTAGCAGTGGCGGAGCTCGAGGTGGTCTGGTTCGCCGGCGATTGCTGCAGGGCTTCCGCGGCGGCGATCTTGCGATTGGGCTTGCTCCGGCGAGGATTCGATGGGTGGAGTGGTGGTTGAGAAGCAGTGAGAGGTGGGGAGTCTGGTGGTGTGCTTGGATTGCTCAGGGGAGCTCTCCTTTTATAGCATTGCTTGAGTGCTGCGGGGCAGGGTGGTGGTCAACCATGGCGCGGCGATTCCGGCGGCTGGTCGAGCTAGGCAAGGTCATGGCAGTGCTCTACGGGTCCAGGCGAGGCTAATGGCGGCGACAGCTTGGTCGGGGAGGGCCTGGTTGTGTCGCATCGTTTCCATGTCTGCCGCGCCCGCGGCGGACCAGGGTTTCCTTCTCCGGCGGCGGTGGGCGCGGGTCGTGGTCGAGGTGTTGTCTGGCGGCGTCCAGGTGGCGAGTGGATGCTCAACGCATCGAGAGCGGGTCCAGGGCGAGCGCAGGGTGGCGGCGCGGTGCGTGGCCAGTGACGTCTGCGAGCATGTCCATGCGCGACGTCATCGGCATGGTGAGCACGTCATGGGCGCGCGTCGTCCGGCGTGTGTCGTCGTCCTCCTCGACCATGGCGAGTGTAGGCGGCGCTAGGGTGGTGTGCTGGTGCGCTGTGGCACGGTGGCCATGGCCAGGGAATAAGAAGAAGAGGGGGAGCTCGACATGTGTGGCATGGCCGGCATGACCATGCCCTAGCTTGCTCTCTCTCTCCCCTAGTGTGCTATTTGGCATTGATTTGGTTTAAGGGGACCAGGGGACAATGTAGAATAGCCTTGGGTTAGATTAGGTGGAGTAGATCACTATTTGCAATAGTTGCAAATAGTGCCCGAATTTGGAATTTGCAAATTTTGTCTAAATTTGAAATAATTCAAAAGGTGAAACTATTTGAAATGTATTTGTTTAGATAAGTTGTATTTGACCAGAGGTGATTAGAGGTGGTGGTGGAAAAGTTTAATTCCAAGTTTTGCCAAAATTGGCTAAGTGGAGATTGTTCCATATGTTAAAAAGTTGAGACTTTGGATGAGCATAGCTCATGATCAAAGATGATTTTGGCATGGTGATCTTTACCAAAATTGTTCACCTTGATGTTGACTTTGAAATGGTGCAAAGAGTTAGCAAGATTTGGTTTGGGAAAAATGAATGGCAATGGCTCAAAGTAGTGATCAGACTATAATTGTCACTTTTGACCATTATCATATGTGAGCTAGATTTGTGTTTGAATTTCATTTGAATTGTGATCCTTTGATTCCAAAAGTTGTAATAAGTGTTTAATAACATTATTCAACTAATGGTGAAGACCAAATTGGTCTAGGGTAAAAATTTATAAAATATGCCATAGAGCATATGTGAGGGTTTTAGGGTTTTTCACTTATTTGATTTCTTTCTCTTTTTGGTTTTATTTGGTTGGTGATCTTCATATGATCACATTAGGGTTTTAGAGCATATCAAATACAAGTAATAACAATCATCATGGCATATCAATCAAATGCACAAGTCCTATGCATGGTACTATATGCAATTTAAAAAGTTTTTGTTGGTTTGAAATTTTGCTCTCTGGAATTCTCTAACTTTCTTTTTATTGAAATTTGGGGTGTTACAACAAGAGAGATACCACTTTATCATACTCTCTTATGAACATTGCAATCCTGCTTATAGACATGATTCATGATGCTTATTATTAATTGTTGGTACCTCTCCATGATTGACATAGCTGTTAGATGATCTTATTTGTATGCATCTCATTATGAACTGCCTAAGTGCTAGCCATAGCATGAGAATATATACATCATATGAGCAAATGTGTTCGTGAAAGTTCTTTTATCGCTCAGTTGTTAACTGAATTGCTTGAGGACAAGCAATAAGCTAAGCTTGGGGGGAGTTGATACGTCCAAAACGTATCTACTTTCCCGAACACTTTTGCTATTGTTTTGCCTCTAATTTGTGTATTTTGGATGCAACTAACACGGACTAACGCTGTTTTCAGTAGAACTGTTCTGGTGTCTCGTTTTTGTGCAGAAATCCAACTTTCAGGAAAATCCTCGGAATTTATGCAGAAGGTCCTATTTTCCCAGAATATTGGCGGAGCCAGAAGAGCAAGCCAGGTGGGGGCCCGAGGGCCCCACACCATAGGCCGGCGCGGCCCAGGAGGGGCCCGCGCGGCCCTATGGTCTGGCGGCCTCGGTCAGTCCCCGACGCCCTCCTTCGGACTATTTATTGCCTTCGACCTAAAAACGCACGGGGAGAAGTCGAAGTCGCCAGAAAGCCTCCAGAACGCCGCCACATCGCGAAACTCCGTCTCGGGAGCCAGAAGTCTCCGTTCTGGCACTCCGCCGGGACGGGGAATTGGAGGAGATCATCGCCATCATCACCACCGATGCCTCTCCATCAACCAGCCATGTTTCCCCCATCCATGTGTGAGTAATTCCCCGGCTGTAGGCCGAAGGGGATGGTAGGGATTGGATGAGACTGGTCATGTAATAGCATAAGATTGTTAGGGCATAGTGCCTAGTGTCCGTAATTGGTACTTTGATGATATTGTTGCAACTTGTTATGCTTAATGCTTGTCACTAGGGCCCGAGTGCCATGATCTCAGATCTGAACATGTTATTGTTTCATCATGATATTCATTGTTTTATGATCTTACCTGCAAGTTGTATACACATGTCGTTGTCCGGAACCGATGGCCCCGAAGTGATAGAAATCGAGACAACCTGAGGGGATGGTAGTGATGTGAGGATCACATGTGTTCACGGAGTGTTAATGCTTTGCTCCGGTACTCTATTAAAAGGAGTACCTTAATATCCAGTAGATTCCCGTGAGGCCCGGCTGCCACCGGCTGGTAGGACAAAAGATGTTGTGCAAGTTTCTCATTGCGAGCACGTACGACTATAATTGGAACACATTCCTATTGATTGCTTTGTACTTGGACACCGCTTTATTATTATCTGCAAATGCCCTGCTATGATTGTTACTTGAGTTTCTCTCATCCATGCAATGCCTGTTATCCGTCCCCGTGCCTACAGTATTTTAATCCTGTTGTTTACTATAATCACTACTGCTGTCTCTGTTACTCTGCTGTTGTTATTTCACTACTGCTACTGCTATAAAACTGTTACTACTGATAAACTCTTGCGAGCAAGTATGTTTCCAGGTGCAGCTGAATTGACAACTCCGCTGTTAAGGCTTTCAAGTATTCTTTGTCTCCCCTTGTGTTGAATCAATAAATTGGGATTTACTTCCCACGAAGACTGCTGCGATCCCCTATACTTGTGGGTCATCAGGCGCCCAAGCGCGACGGACCGAAAAAATCGTCGTAGAACTTTGCCTGACGCAGTTTCGACAACAGAACCCATATCGTCGGGTTAGGCCCATAGGCGACGAAAAATACCCCTTAGCGGACGATTTTGAGATGTTGTCTATCAGAACTTTTCTTGTAGTGCAAGTTAGTTGCCCGTTCAACTCTTGGCCTATGAATGGTATTTTTAGTCATTCTTTTTAGAAAAGATTTGCAAGCGCCAAACGATTCAAAAATCAAATGACTCCAAAAATCCATTTACATGGAGTTCCTTCATGCCTTCCTTTCTAACATGACCTAAATGGCGGTTCCACAACTAAGTGGAATTCAAATCATTTGCCTTATGGCATTTTAGCGTCAGTATTATGTATGTGTGATTCACCATTAAGATTTATAATAACTTATCCATCGTATATGGAGTAATGTCATAATTTGAACAACTCATTGTTTTTATTTGACCAGAACAAAATAACTATTATTAAGTTCTTTATTATAAATTCTAAGGGCTAGGTAGAATGCCAACGACAAACATAATAACACTTTATTATGTTCCAGACGTGCATTATTACCATATTCCTTATCAGTCACTTAGGCCATTGTATTCTTGTATTGCGTTGTTTTGTATGACACTTCATACCAACCACTATGGTACAAATACCCAAGAATTTCATTGTGTGACCAAACTAAGAATACAACCATAACATGTATATCATTTATATACACCTGAGCTGGACTTTCTAGTCTTTTATTTTCTTTCTGCCAAAATATCTTTTGTAGTTTCTCTTTTAGCTTTCCTCATTATTCAGAGAAACACTTCAACATCATTAACTTCTAGGTTTGTTGGTCAAATACCAATAACCTTGATGTTCTTACTTTGAAGTTGATCATCATCTGACAAGTGTTCCAGATTTCACTATTAGTAAATTTGTAATATGATGAATAATTTCACTCATAATTTTATCCATCAAGTCATGACGACTTTCTGAGACCATGTCTGTACATGCTAGGCTCATAAAGTTTAACCTTAGTATTCGCATGTGCAAATCTGGCTTGCACCCGTTGTATGCACACGTAGAATCTATAACACCCGATCATCACGTGATGCTTCGAAACGACGAGTCTTAGCAACGGTGAATACTAAGGACGATCATTTCATGGATATGTGAATATCGTTAGTGCCCCAATAGTTGGAGGATTGGGACGCCTTGCGTCTTCAACCTTCGTACATTCCCATAAAACTTATGAGTTTATGTAGTCTCACCAAATTATATTCTATCATCTTGAAATAAGGTCTTAGATATCACATATATCTCATACCTTGATTATTTCTGAAAACTAAATTTTCAGCTCCTTACTTTTCAAACAGATTTGAACTTCAAGTTTCACGGAGACAAGATAACTTTAGGTACTAATTGAAACCATAGCTCTTTGAATCAACAATGTGAGGTTTACTAAAAGTTTGCAATAGGACTTAATCAATTCTTGATTCTTTAACAATATGGTACCAATCCGTAAAGTTTCTCGTCAGATTTTAACAGTATTTCTATCTCAATTACAAGACTAGCGCATGGTAGAAAACGGATGCCAATACTACAAAATTAATTCAAAATACTACTCAGACTATGTTTATGATAATTAGTTCATGTTTTAATCTAATTACTAATGAACTCCCACTTAATACAACATCCCTCATAGTTGTTAAGTGGTACACGATCCACATCCACTACACCAAAACCGATCATCACGTGAGATGATGTAGCTTCAATGGTGAACATCAACATGTTGATCATATCATCCATATGACTCGTGTTCAGCCTTTCGGTTTCCGTTGTCCCGAGGCCATGTCTGTAAATGCTAGGCTTGTCAAGCAAACCCAAGTATTCCGCGTGTGCAACATTGCTTACACCCGTTGTATGTGAACGTTGAATCTATCACATCCGATCATCACGAGATGCTTTGAAACGACGAACTTTGGCAACGGTGCATACGAGGGGAGAACACTTTATTATCTTGATATTAATGTGAGGAATCATCTTATAATGCTACCGTCACGTTCTAAGCAAAATAAGATGCATAAAGGATTAACATCACATGCAATTCATATGTGATATAATATGGCCCTTTAGTCTTTGCGCCTTCGATCTTCATCTCCAAAGTACGGACATGATCTCCATCATCAACGGGCATGATCTCCATCATCGTCGGCGTAGCGTCAAGGTCCATGGCGCCGTCTTCATGGTTGTTCACCTCATGTAGCAACTATTACAACTACTTTGAAATACTACTCAACATGAAATTTAAAGACAACCATAAGGCTCCTGCCGGTTGCCACAATACAATAATGATCATCTCATACATATTCATCATCATATTATGGCCATATCACATCACCAAACCCTGCAAAAACAAGTTAGACGTCTCTAATTTGGTTTGCATATTTTACGTGGTTTAGGGTTTTCGAGTAAGATCTAATCTACCTACGAACATGAACCACAACGGTGATACTAGTGTTGTCAATAGAAGAGTAAATTGAATCTTCACTATAGTAGGAGAGACAGACACCCGCAAAGCCTCTTATGCAATACAAGTTGCATGTCGAACGAGGAACAAGTCTCATGAACGCGGTCATGTAAAGTTAGTCCGAGCCGCTTCATCCCACTATGCCACAAAGATGCAAAGTGCTCAAACTACAGACAACAAAAGCATCAACGCCCACAAACCACTGTGTTCTACTCGTGCAACCATCTATGCATAGACACGGCTCTAATACCACTGGACGGATTCGTTGCATAGAAAACAAAAAATTTCCTACCGCGAGAACGCAATCCAAGCCAAGATGCAATCTAGAAGACGGGAGCAACGAGGGGATGATCGAGACTCACCCTTAAAGATTTCCAAAGCCTATAAGAGTAGGCTCTTATTGCTGCGGTAGACGATCACTTGCCGCTTGCAAAAGCGCGTAGAAGATCTTGACGGTGCCACAATCGGGCAGCACCTCCGTACTCGGTCACACGTTCGGTGTTGATGACGACGTCCTTCTCCCCGTTCCAGCGGGCAGCGGAAGTAGTAGATCCTCCTCGGAATCCCGGCAGCACGACGGCGTGGTGGCGGTGGTGGTGGAGATCTCCGACAGAGCTTCGCCTAAGCTATGTGGGAGAGAGAGGTAGGAGGGAACCGCTAGGGTTTGGGAGAGGGGGCGCCGGCTAGGGCAGCCTTGAGGGGGTGCGGCCATGGTGGTCCTGGTGTGGCCGGCCAGCCCCTCCTCTCCCCTCTTTATATAGGTGGAAGCCCCAAGGGTTAGGTCAAAAGTCTCCGAATAAGACCCCAACATAAACCTTCCATATGACCAAACCTAGGGGGAGTGGGACTCCCCCCTTTCCTTTGGTGGGGTGGCTGGCCACCATGGGGAGGAGTCCACTTGGGACTCCTCCTCCCTTTAGGCTGGCCGGCCAAGGTGGGTGGAGTCCCTCTGGGACTCCACCTTCCATGCCGATTTATTCCGGACTCTTCTAGAACCTTCCTGGAAAAATACCGGATCATTTTTAAACCTAGAAAATGACTTCCTATATATGAATCTTATTCTCCGGACCATTCCGGACCTCCTCGTGATGTCCTGGATCCCATCCGAGACTCCGAACAAAACTTCGAACTCTATTCCATATTTCCATATCTACTTAAACGACATCAAACCTTAAGTGTGTCACCCTACGGATCGTGAACTATGTGGACATGGGTGAGAACTCTCTCTGACCAATAACCAATAGCGGGATATGGAGATCCATAATGGCTCCCACATATTCAACGATGACTTTAGTGATCGAATGAACCATTCACATACGATACCAATTCCCTTTGTCACGCGATATTTTACTTGTCTGAGGTTTGATCATCGGTATCACTCTATACCTTGTTCAACCTTGTCTCCTGACAAGTACTCTTTACTCGTACCGTGGTATGTGGTCTCTTTATGAACTTATTCATATGCTTGTAAGACATTAGACGACATTCCACCGAGAGGACCCAGAGTATATCTATCCGTCATCGGGATGGACAAATCCCACTGTTGATCCATATGCCTCAACTCATACTTTCCGGATACTTAATCCCACCTTTATAACCACCCATTTACGCAGTGGCGTTTGATGTAATCAAAGTACCTTTCCGGTATAAGTGATTTACATGATCTCATGGTCATAAGGACTAGGTAACTATGTATCGAAAGCTTATAGCAAATAACTTAATGACGTGATATTATGCTACGCTTAATTTGGGTGTGTCCATTACATCATTCATATAATGACATAACCTTGTTATTAATAACATCCAATGTTCATGATCACGGAACCATGATCATCTATTAATCAACAAGCTAGTTATACAAGAGGCTTACTAGAGACTCTTTGTTGTTCACATAACACACATGTATCAATGTTTCGGTTAATACAATTATAGCATGCTATGTAAACATTATCATAAAGACATAAACACAAAGATATATTATAATAACCATTTTATTATTGCCTCTTGGGCATATCTCCAACATCAGAGGCTCCGTGCTTCATCTCCTCACCATATGGGCAAGACGAGTCGTTTTCATTAGATCGGTTGTAGAGGATGTGTTGTAAGCCGCTTGGAGTTGTATCGACTTGGCTGTGTGGAGTACTAGCCATATGGCATTGTATCTACCATTGGCCTCTTGTTCTACGTGATTAATGCGTCTTCCAGAATGTATCCTCAAAACAAATATTTTTATAATCAAAAGATATAAAGTTATACCGAGTTTGTAGAAAAAATATCAACACCTAGAATAAGAAATGTATAATACTAGATTCATCACGATCTATACTTTCATGTGGTGTATTATAGATATAGATAATTTTCTTAGAAAACTTTGTCAAGCCTCACATTGTTTGACTTTTTAAAGCTTACATGCACTACATTTTATCAAGAAGGGAGCATGTTTAGCACTTAACTAAAATCAAGAGTTCTTTATTTTTCAATTATTAAAGTGGTCATGAAACTAAAAGTTATAATCCTAGAGGAAGAGGATACCGTAACCATTATTTAATTTCTTTGTACAAACGCATGTGGGTGGGTGTTTTCATCAACGTTGATTTATTCCTCGAGATTCCCGCTTGTCGTGGAAGATGGAAAGCAGCTCTCTCTCATCCATTATCCGAATCCCAAAATAAAACGGATGGTGATGGAAATACCCACATTCATTCATGCATGTAAGTACAAAAGTATTCCCGTTTCACTTTTTACCCCATAGTTATGCATTTGTGACACATATTACCCTGTTTAGTGCAAAAATATCTTATCTTAAGATACTTTAAACATGATTTCCCCCTAGTTTAGCTAATTGTATGTTTTTGTTAGATAGGATCGGGTTGTTTTGTCGATGTGATGCAACAAAATGTGTAAAGATCGTACGACATCATCGATATTATGTCTAAAATTTTCTTATCTGATTGTTCCATTCCTCATCCATGTACCGATATTTTTGAATGTTGATCATCATCTCACACTTGGCCAATGAATACGCACCAGAAAACAGGGGTTCAAATGATTTAACCTTTCCGCTCAATAGGGTAACTAATGTCAGAAATACATAAATAGGATTGTAATAAGTGGGATTCACTCTTTAATTTTCCAAGGTAACTAGCCAAACCAAGAGCGTCCTTTTCCCCACATTTTCTTTTTCGGGGGGTCCTTTTATTTCCCATTTGGGGGAGAGTAGAGTAGACGTGATCTCCAATCCACGAATACTGGGCTCCTGAAAACCTGCTTGAACTGCGCTTTAGCTTGGCTTCCACCAAAGGATAGTGTGTGTGTGAGTGCTGCCCACCGCTACTACTGGGTGAAGCAACATGATGAGCAAGACTGCTTTGATTTCATTATTGGGGAAATAATAACTTTGACAAGCAAAAGATTCGGGCAGGTTTGTTTGCCTTGCGAGCCGGCACTGTTGTGTTGGATAATATACAATCCCAACCGAAGAATCATGGCAACAAAGCTTTGTTTTTTTCTCCACGGGTGGAGGGACCGAAGAATGATCGCTATGATTATTTTTCTCCTCGCCAGAATCATGACGGATTTAGCGCGCAGACAGAACAAAACAAAACAAACCAGCAAGAAAAGGCATCAACCGCTCAATCAATCGTAGGAAAAGGTCTGGGTATTTCTTTTTCATAGAAGAATCAAATCAGGTTTGTTGTGCTCCGCGGTGCAGGGTACGGGGACAGACACGGTGCGATGGAGGAAACAATAAAGTCGAATAACCATTTTAAATGAATAATAAACTTGAGGAAAATGGAGTAGTGGCCATAAAGGTAGGGAGGGAAGAAGCGAGAAGGAAAAGAAAACGAAACGCAAAGCGGTCGTTGGATGCTGACTTTGGTGTACGCTTGCGACGGTGCGAGACAGAAGAGAGAGAGAGATTTGGGGGCGGGTGACGTGACGCGATGGCGACGCGCGGCCGGTTTGCGCGTCCGCTAGCGGCGCGCGGGGCGCCGATCCATCCGGCGCGTACACTGGAGGATCAACGGTAGCGCGCGAGCGGTAGTGGCCGCGTCCTTGTCGCTCATGTGACGCGCCTGCCTGAGTGACGGTGCGGTGCGTTTGTGTTTGTTGCGGACCTACCTAACCCAACCGACGACGAAGACGCCTCGCCTCGTCTCCCGTGTGCACGGTGCAACGCATCGGCTGTACCACGCGTCTGTCCCAGCAACTTGTCGGTGGTTTGCACCCGTTACCTGTACACTTTTTTTTTCGTTTAAGTCCATCTTTAGAGCATCTCCACTAGTGATCTCTAAATAGTAGCCCGCAGCACACATGCTGGCTAAGTTTGGGGGTCGCCGCCAGCAAGTGCTGGTTAAGGAATTTCAAACCCTCGCACTGGTATTTTTTCATAGCAGCTCTCGATAGAAAAGAAATCCCAAATCGATATGGAAGTGGCGTGGGTTTGGTGTCAGCGACTCCGATAGCCTCCCTTAGTATAGGGGTTAGTTGGGGCTCGCCGGTTATTCTATTGGGCTCGGGATGACGTCGATTTCATATTGGGTCACCGGTGCGAGCACTTTCTCTCACTAGAACCCCCAAATCACCGTTAGTTATCATTTGGGGCTCCCTGGTGGAAATTGTCTTACCGGCGCAACGCAAACGTATCGTGGCTACCCGTTTTAATTCTCACGCATGGGGACACCAAAACCCAATCCCAACGACCCAATGTAAATGGATAATTCCAAGTATAAATTTTTGGTTAGAAATGCGTCGGCACGAATAGCAACCGTCATCCGGGTGTGTCATCCTCTTCTACCCGTAGGGCCCGGCCAACAATGGCACACAAAGCCACTTCCTCTCCCACCACAAAACTCTAAAATTTTTTGTATGCATCAATACCTAACTTGCGATGGAGGACACAGCAAACGACATGGACCTCGCAATGTCGTGCCCACCACTACCGCCCCCATCAAAAGCAAGACCAAGGCCGAAACACCAAAAATAAGATGATGGCGGAGCAGACAAGGAAGTGTCAGGCCAGGCCGTAGCCAGCGGAACGACGAAGGCCACCGCTGAGTTGGCCATGGTCATTCAAGCCAATGCCAACGCCAACACCCATCTCTACACCTCTGCATCCACCGCACGGGCCGTCCTCATAATAAAACAAGAGATGGTCACACAACTCCAGGCCGACGGCGGTGCCGCCTCGACGACAACCTCAGTGACTTCCTAGATCGCAAAGCCAATTCCGCAGTGTAGTCCACCCCATTTGCAGCCATATATGCCATGCCCCGTCCCTCAACACGCGCCGCCCACCCCGTTCGGTGGGGTGCGATCATCCTCGATGGAGGTCCTTCCTTGCATGCCGACCCCACGGAGCCTAGCATTGACTTCAACTGCACTAATATGCCCATAGAATCACGTTTGGACCCTAGCAAGAGGCCACAGGTGATCCCGCCGATGAGTAAGCATGTTCCCAGCAAACTAGTCGGCGGTATGGCACCACCGATGCCAAGTCACCAGGTATGATGATGTGGGCATTACCCTTCGGGTACCCGACATTAGTCTACCTCCTTTGGCCCAACTAGGGGCCCAAGAAGATTGCTCAAAGACCAGGGTGGGCCCATACGTCCGTTCCAACAAAGGAGACTTACCAGAAGACGGATTCTTGACGAACAAGGCAAGAAGACATAATTAAAGGAAAGACTGGATTAGATTTCATTGTAACCTAGTCGAGTTCGGACATGGCTCTTGGGACCTGGCCTGCTATATAAAGGCCAGGAGAGGGCCTGCCGAACAATAGAACAACAGTACATAGAACCACCGCAACTTAGAGCACAAACCCTAGAATCCTTTCCTCTCGCCAAGTCGACCTTAGAAGCCTATCGGCTACCCCATTGTAACCCGATGTATTCAATAGTTAAGATCAGACAAGCAGGAAGTAAGGCTTTTACCTAGTCGAGGGCCCCGAATCTGGGTAAATCTCTCTCCCCGTTTGTTTGGTATCCGATGTCTCGTGCAAGCTTGCAGGATTCCATCAACCCTAAGCCCCTCATGGTGGGTATTGCCGATGAGCACCCTCGTCAATTGGAGCCGTCTCTACGAAACCTAATGGTACAAGGAATTTCATCGGCCTCTCCGATCGTGTCGGCTACGACTCCGCTGACATCGTCATCATCATCGACTCCATCATCGCCAAGCTCGGGGAACTTGATTCGTTTCGGGTCCTTCGAGTTTACTCCGCACAACGACACGTCACGTTCGGCATTTTTAGGCCTGCGCAGGGATGGACATGACGTTCGGGAGCGTCCACTTCCGCGACGACTCTGGGGGCATCCTTCAGCTTCCTGGCCCGATTGCCCCTAGCGCATGAAGAAGTACGACTTCATCGACTGCTGCATCAACTGCTTCATCCCGATCACATTCGATTTATCGGTTACGTCATCGATGTCGACTCCAACATCCTCGCCATCGTCGTCATCGCGCCGTACCACATCTTCCATGGCCGTCGGATCTGACGATTCTGGATCATCAGATCTAACATGATACTACTGCCTCAACTGTGACACCAGGCACGGGCTAGCTCGGATGATACACCTTTCGTCTGCAGCGCCAAGTACTCCTCCGATGAAAAAAGTATCGACAACATCACCATGGCAGCTGCTTCAAAAGCGGCCCATCATCAAGTTAATGCTATCATCAACCCTCATACGGGAGTCGAGCTCTCAGAGGGCGAGCGTACCCCACGCGTCAATCGTGATGGGCGACGCAATGTCGAAGCCAGTGACAGCAATGACGATAGCGATTATACCATCAACGGGGAAGAGTGGAGATTGCTCGCAACGCCATAGCAAATAACACTCGGATTCCCATCGGAGCTTCGGCAGGAACCCCACATATCACGGTATTCTAGAGAAGAATCAGGTTCGGTTAGCAAATGAGCAAGCTGACCTCAATCGGCGGCAGCAGGTAGCTGATCAATCAAGCGAACGACGAAGAGGGTTACTGAACGGATCGTAGCAAACAAGAGGGGGGTGAATGGACGCTGCACAAATTTTTAGTCTTTTTTAGATGTTAGGCGATGCATAAGGTAAAGGTGATAGCTTTAGTGGTGGAGATGTTCCTAGTATGATCCTAGGATAGTGCAACAAGCAAAGGAACCAAGCATGATAAAAAAGAGTAAGGAGTGGGACAACCGGGGAGGCGCGGAGACGAGGCGAGGTTTGTTTCCCGCAGTTCCTCCCACAAAAGGGAGTACGTCTACGTTGAGGAGGTGCTAGCCTCACACAAGAGGCTAGGCGGCCACACCACGAAGGAAGGCCTCACCTTCTTCCTCGAGAGAGCTCCACAAAGGGGATCCCCCTTCTCCACTAAGGCACCGGTCGAGGCGGTGGTTCCTTCACAAGGTTGGGGCGAGCTCCACAACACTAGGAGGCTCCCAACACCCTATGGGGTTAGCACAACACCAAGCTAGCCTCCATAGGAGCACTTCTTCCAAGATCCCACCATAGGAACCCTAACTCCAAGATCCACAAAGGACTAGCACGAATTGGTGAAATCTCTCTTGGTAGAACTATAGATCGGGGCCTCCTCCACCACTCCTCAAAGTTTGGGCAAGATTGGTTGGATGGTTGGGGAGATCCTCAAGGTTTAAGATCAGCAACAATGGAGGAGAGAGGGAAGAGATAAAAACGAGTTGGGGAAGAAGGGGCCTTTTTATAGGGTCCCTTCAATCCAACCGTTATGTGTTGTTTTCGCCTAAGCGGTAGTATCGCTCTGGATTCGAAATCCCCCACAGATCTAGCCACGTGGACACACAGAGGTAGTACCGCCTGCGGTACCACTTGAGGTACCGCAATGGCCTCTGGGAGTTACTGGATCATGTGCGGTACCAAAGCGGTACCAAAGCGGTGGTGCCGTAACTTCCGTTACGGTACCTAAGCGGTACCGTAGGTGGTACTACCACTCTCAAGCGTTACTACCGCTCAAGGTACCGCGGAGGTACCGTAAAGCTCACTGTGGGACTTTTTCGGTGCAGAACTCCAGAGCGGTACTGTAGGGCGGTACCAGTAGGGTAGCAGTACTACCGCTCCTAGTACTGATTGGATTCGTAGCATAGAAAACAAAAAATTTCCTACCGCAAGAACGAAAAACAAGCCAAGATGCAATCTAGAAGATGGGAGCAACGAGAAGATCATGAGACTAACCCTCGAAGATTTCCAAAGCCTACGAGATTAGATCTCGTTGTTGTTGTAGTCGATCACTTGCCGCTTTCGAAAGCACGTAGAAGATCTTGACGGTGCCACAATTGGGCAACACCTCCGTACTCGGTCACACGTACGGTGTTGATGAAGACGACGTCCTCCTCCCCGTTCCATCGGGCAGCGGAAGTAGTAGATCCTCCTCGGAATCCCGGCAGCATGATGGCGTGGTGGCGGTGGTGGTGGAGAACTCCGGCAAGGCTTCGCCTATGCGCTGCGGGAGTATTATGTGGAGGAGGAGAGGCTATGGTTTGGGGAGAGGGGGGGACTTGGGCGCCACCATCAAGGGGTGCGGCCAACTAGGGCTAGGTCTTACCGACCCCCTCCCATTGCTTCTCATTATATAGGTCTAAATCCCCAAGTGTTGGTATCCAAGTCTTCGAATAAGACCCAAAACCAAAACCTTCCATAGGGACAAAACCTACCCAAGGGGGGAATCCTACTCAAGGTGGTACTCCCACCCCTTCCTTGGGGGGGTTGGCCGGCCACCACAGGTGGAGTCCACCTGGGACTCCTCCCCCTTAGGGTTGGCCAGCCATGCAAGGTGGAGTCCCTCCGGGACTCCACTTTCCATGGTGATTTCTTCTGGACTTTTCTAGAACCTTCTAGAACCTTCCATAAATGAACCAGATCATTTCCAAACTTATAAAATGACTTCCTATATATGAATCTTATTCTCCGGACCATTCTGGAACTCCTCGTGATGTCCTGGATCCCATCCGAGACTCCGAACAAAACTTCGAACTCCATTCCATATTCCATATCTACTTAAACGACATCAAACCTTAAGTGTGTCACCCTACGGTTCGCGAACTATGCAGACATGGTTGAGACTTCTTTCCGACCAATAACCAATAGCGGGATCTGGAGATCCATAATGGCTCCCACATATGCAACGATGACTTAGTGATCGATCGAACCATTTACATACGATACCGATTCCCTTTGTCACGCGATATTTTACTTGTCCGAGGTTTAATCATCGGTATCTTTATACCTCGTTCAACCTCGTCTCCTGACAAGTACTCTTTACTCGTACCGTGGTATGTGGTCTCTTATGAACCATTCATATGCTTGCAAGCTAATTAGACGACATTCCACCGAGAGGGCCTAGAGTATATCTATCCGTCATCAGGATGGACAAATCCCACTGTTGATCCATATGCCTCAACTCATACTTTTTGAATACCTAATCCCACCTTTATAACCACCCATTTACACAGTGGCATTTGATGTAATCAAAGTACCCTTCCGGCATAAGTGATTTATATGATCTCATGGTCAAAGTACTAGGTAACTATGTACTGAAAGCTTATAGCAAATGAACTTAATGACGTGATCTTATGCTACGCTTAATTGGGTGTGTCCATTACATCATTCACATAATGACATAACCTTGTTATTAATAACATCCAATGTTCATGATCATGAAACTATGATCATCTATTAATCAACAAGCTAGTTATACAAGAGGCTTACTAGGGACTTTGTTGTTTACATAACACACATGTATCAATGTTTCGGTTAATACAATTATAGCATGGTATGCAAACATTATCATAAACACAAATATATATTATAATAACCATTTTATTATTGCCTCTTAGGCATATCTCCAACAAGTACCGGTAGTACCGGTCAGGCAGAAACAACTTTTTCCTCTCTTCCTCTCCAACCATGTCACCTCACGATACACACGCAAAACCAGAAAACCTACAAACTACACTTCAGTCCTTCGATCATGACGTGTTCAACGAGGTCACCATGCACTTGCAAATTTATCAAAGAAAATCTTTGTACATGGTGAGATTCATTCAAGTGTTGTTATCAAACACACAAAACACGGGGTTTAGACTTTGCTCTTTCAATCTCCCCCTTTTTGGTGTTTGATGAAAACACAAGCAATGGCATAAGATATTATGATGAGGTTTTAGATTTTCAAAAGCTCGACGGAGCTCCCCCTTGACATGTGCATATTTAGAATATGCATTTGAATACAAATGCACACATCCTAGAGGCAAACTCCCCCTAGATTTTACAAACCATGCACATATGCAACAAGGATACTTGACATGTTCATATAGCATATGTACACTATGAAGGCAACACAAGATCATGCAAAGAGCTTTGGGTGAATTTGTCATACCTTTGCCTTGAGAGTACCCAAACTCACAACAAGTTCCTCCATAGAATTTGTGTAGCCAACACAAGAGATAAACAACGAAGACCAAAAGGCTACAACAAGAATCCCCATGCAAAAAACCCATCCTAATAGGCAACTTCTCCCCCTTTGGCATCGAAACACCAAAAAGGAGAATAAGCGTACCAACAAGGATGGTAAGGAAATACACAACCAAGCTTGCAAAAACCAACAAGGAAAACAAAGCTTGGATGAGACTCCCCAAAAACATGGAGAAAAATAAACAAAGACAAAAGAAAGTCAAAGAGAAACAAGAAGAACCAAAAACTCCTCAAGGAGGAGGTTGGTGGCTGAAGCCACTGTGTAAGAGTATAGTAGTGTGAGGTCGTGTAGATGTATCTAGGACTAACGGCTACAACTCAACATGAAGCTCATTAGTCAACATGAAGCCTATGAAAAGAATTTTGATTGGATTGTTCCTGAAAATCCATTTGATGAAAATAGTGAACCTAAAACTGCAGAGAAATGGTCTTCTAAGACTCATATTGATATAAAATACAAATCTTTGTTCAAAATACTTCTCGCATTGATCTTAATGCTTCTTCACTTGATAATACTTGATGCTCGCATTTTTACTGCGCCTATCTGAAAGGCGTTAAAGAAAAGCGCTTATGGAAGACAACCCATATTTTATTTACAGTAATTTTTCTTTTTGTTGAGTCTTGGAAGTTATTACCCCTGTAATGACCGCTCCTTATCATTTTATTTCGTTTTTGTGCAAAGAATAGTCTCTAATAGGAAGAAAGTAATGTTTGGGGAAGTTGTTGTCCTGCAAACAGATTCTGTGATGTTACCTTAAAAATTCGTAAAAATAGCCAGAGTGGAATTTTGATCTGTCATGTTTTATGAATATTCCCCAGGTTATTATCTAACTTTCGTTAGTTGACCACTTTTTGAATATAAGAAACAGAAGGTTTTCAAAAAATTGATCTTTACCTGTTGTTCTGTTTTGACAAATTTTTGCACTATATGTATTCGCCTCTTAAATCTATTTATTTTTGAGTTCTTTTGATCAAAGAGCTTTTTGAAAGGTTGCTACCGTATCTTATGCTTTAATAGATTTTTGATATATGTTAGTACTGAACACAAGTGGATTTGTTTATTTTGATTGTACTAATGTTGATAATGAAGAATTGTGTGATGTTTTGTATGAAGAATCTTGTGGATGCCCAAGGCATCCCCTCTTCATCAACAAAGCAACAGGTCATCTCTCTATACGCTATATTTTTATTGCTTCATACGCTATGTGTTGTTCTTGGAGCGTCTTTATCTTTTGTTTTAGTTTAGTTTTGTTTTGTTTGCTGTAGCATATGTTGGATCATGGCACATTTGTTTTGGAGAAAGACTCACTCCTTTTTAATTACATAGAATGCTCTAGTTTTCGTTGTTATTGTTCTGCGAATGTTCTAGTTTTCTTGTACTGCATTTAGCTCTTGTTCTTTCACTTGAATTTTGTTCAGAGCATGTTAGTATTTTTATTTATGTATGATTAGCTCTCTGGTCCATAATGCATTTCATATCTGAGAGTTATTTCAAATAATTTTATTGGTGTTGGATACGAGTAAAGTATTTCATGACTATAGTGATGCAAAAGGAAGCTTGTCTAGACTGT
The DNA here is from genome assembly GCF_019359855.2 of Lolium perenne. Taxonomy (NCBI): domain Eukaryota; kingdom Viridiplantae; phylum Streptophyta; class Magnoliopsida; order Poales; family Poaceae; genus Lolium; species Lolium perenne. The sequence continues at coordinate 183,215,457 of NC_067246.2, read as the reverse complement.
GGCATAGACTTTGGCATGTCATGTTGGATGTTATTCTTGTAATATGATTAATATTTATTGATGTATCATGACTGGTTTCAAATGGCTGGGAGTGCATAATGTGTGATTGAAAGAATCATGTGTTGTTTCTATCATAAAAGCATAGTATTGTGGTATTCTCCTTTAATTCTTTATTGGGTTGACTTGACACATGCTTATACCATGTTATGACCATAACCAGTGAACTAAAGCCTTTATGATCATTTAGTTTTTGATTTGTAATGTCACTTTATGCTTTGATTGATAATGTTTTGTCGCTATGCATGATTATGGCCATTATTGCTCTCTTAGTTGGTCGCTTCCAGTCTTTTTGCGAGCCTTCACATGTACCGAGTATGAGCTCTACTCGTGCATCCAACCACCAAAAACTAAAGTTGCCAATTTTGTCCACCATATCTACCTATATGTGATATTTCACCACCACTCCAAAGTAAATTGCTTGTGTGCTACCTTTAAACCTTCAAAAATTATCACATGTTTTGTGTAAATTATAGCTCATGTGAAAGTAGTCTAAAAACTTGTGTGGCAAGTATTATGTCCTATGCATTCTTAGTTCTTATAAGTTGCTTGTTGTGTGATAACCATGTTGTCATGGGGAACACCATCAATTTGCTTTTGTTGAATATCATGTGAAATACTATGCATGCTCATCTTGTTTGAAGTAAGGGAGATTTACCATGAGTTGCAAAGATTGGAGTATGCATATTGTTAGAGAGGAACATTGGGCCACCAACTAAAGCCATGTTCACATGGTGGAAGTTTCAGCTGGGCAAAAGTCTAAATATCTGTTGTCCTTGTTTTCTCGGTATGGATGTCCAAAAAGTTGAGATACATCAAAATTGAGAAATCAAATGAGATTCATCTCCTAGGACCTTTGTACAGGAGGAAAGGAGGTACCCCTTTGTGACACTTGGTTAAAATATATGCATGTGATGAAAATCCATGGAAGTCCAAGCTAATTAGGACAAGATGTGATCACTATTAGTATATTATGCATGAGGCAAGCAAACTTATATGAAGTAATTATGCATAAGCCATACTATTTATCACTACCATTGACATAAGTAGCACCTCTCAAAATAAATATTTTCAACACTCCTATTGCTTTCAAAATAAAAAGCTCTAGCACATGGGTAATCCTTGCTTTCCTCTGTGAAGGGCCTTTCTTTTACTTTCATGTTGAGTCTCCACCTTCTACTTTATGCATCGATTAAGAGAGCATAGTTGTCATTCTTACTGCAATGTGCATAGTCCCAAAAAAATTATTGATTGATTCATGATTGTGCTATTGCTTGCTCACAAATTATTTGTATCTAGTCACCCTTTGAACTTTGAAGGTGTCCTTGCATTTATGTTTTTCTATTCCATAATGACATGTTGAGTACCACTTTGTTATGTTTACTCTATGATCATAAACACGCAGTTGCTTTCAATGCACTATTATTCATGATCCTTTGTTTGAGTTACTTTTCATGTTATAACATAGTTGCTAAGTTCAATTGAATTGTATCTATCATGCCAATGTTAGAGTACTTAGATCCCAACTAACAATGTTTTACATGCTTGATCAAGATTGTGTTGGCTTCATGTCACCTCAAAAATTATTTTGTTATCACTTACCTACTCGAGGACGAGCATGATTTAAGCTTGAGGATGCTTATATGTCTCAAACGTATCCATAATTTTTGATGCTTCATACTTGTTTTACACCAATTCATATGTGTTTTGTTTACACTTCGTTGCATTTTTACATGCTTTCCGGCACTAACCTATTAACAAGATGCCACATTGCTAGTTCCCTGTTTTCTGCTGTTTTTGTATTTCACAAAAGTTGTACATGAAATATTCTCGGAATTGGACAAAACAAAATCCGAAGTTAATATTTTACCGAAACGAAGATGAAGTCCGGAGGGGGGACAAAGAGGCGCACCAGGGAGACCAGACCACCCCTAGGCGCGGCCTTGGCCTGGCCCGCGCCTAGGGTAGGTGTGGGGCTACCAGGAGCCCAACCGACCTCAATCATCCACCTATTTATACATCTTCTCGTGAAAACCATAGATACCCGAGCCTCCATCCACGAAAAGTTCCGTCGCGGCCGCCATCGCCGAACCCATCTCGGGGGGTTCTGAAGCTCTTCCCGCCCCCCTTTCGGAGTGGGAAACCGTCACCGAAGGCATCTACATCACCATGCCCGCCTCCGAAGTGATGCGTGAGTAGTTCATCCCTGGACTATGGGTCCATAGCAGTAGCTAGATGGTTGTCTTCTCCACCTTGTGCTTCTTGTATCGATCTTGTGAGCTGCCCTACATGATCAAGATCATCTTTATGTAATCATATATGTTTGGTTTGCTGGGATCCGATGAATATTGAATACTATGTTGAGATTGATTATATGTTCATTTCATATGTTATTTGTTGTCTTGCATGCTCTACGTTGCTAGTAGAAACTCTAGCCAAGTGGACACTTGTGACTCTAAGAAGGGATATTTATGCTCGATAGTAGGTTCATGCCTCTAGTTTACTAGGAGAGTGACTTTATAACTTCTAAGGTTGTAGATGTGTTATTGCTACTAGGGAGAAAACAACAATGTTTTATCCAAGGGTAATTCTATTGTTTACTTTATACATATTGTTTAATGTGATAGTCTGTTGCTTGCAACTTTATAATGAAAGGGGTGCGGATGCTAACCTGAAGGTGGATTATTAGTCATAGACGTAGTTGGATTACGGTCTATGTCTCATGTTGTAATGCCCAATACAAAATATCATAGTAATCATTTTGTCATGTATGATCAATATTCTGTCAATTGCCCAGCTGTAATTTTTTGACCCAACATGCTATTTTCTTTATGGAGAGACACCTCTAGTGAATTGTGGACCCCGGTCCTATTTCTTTTACTGATAAATTCAACTGCAATCCTGTTCTGTTTACTTTCTGCAAACATCTCCTTCTATTCGATACGTCTAATCCTTTGTGTTCGCCTCTGTGGACCCACCATGCCATGTGGCGCCTATGTGGCCTCTCCCGGGGTGGTGGGCCCACTGGTGACCCTTCTAGAACATTCTAGAACCTTCTAGAAGCTCTGGTAAAAACACCAAAACTTTCCTGAACCCCGGAAAATGACTTCCCATATATGAATCTTATTCTCCGGACCATTCCGGACCTCCTCGTGATGTCCTGGATCCCATCCGAGACTCCGAACAAACTTCAGTCTCCATCTCATATTCCGAATCTACTTATGCGACATCGAACCTTAAGCGCGTCACCCTACGGTTCGCGAACTATGCAGACATGGTTGAGACTCCTCTATGAGGAATAACCAATAGCGGGATCTGGAGATCCATAATGGCTCCCACATATTCAACGATAACTTAGTGATCGATTGAACCATTTACATACGATACCAATTCCCTTTGTCACATGATACTTTACTTGTCCGAGGTTCGATCATCGGTATCTCCATACCTTGTTCAACCTTGTCTCCGACAAGTACTTTTTACTCGTACCATGGTACGTCATCTCTTGTGATCTAATCACATGCTTGCAAGCTAATCATATGACGTTCCACCGAGAGGGCCCAGAGTATATCTATCCGTCATCGGGATGGACAAATCCCACTCTTGATCCATATGCCTCAACCTTACACTTTTCGAACACTTAATCTCATCTTTATAACCACCCATTCACGCAATGGCGTTTGATGTAATCAAAGCATCCTTCCGGTGTAAGTGATTTACATGATCTCATGGTCGAAGGACTTAGGTAACTATGTATCGAAATCTAATAGCAAGTTGAACTTAATGACTTGATCTTATGCTACGCTTATTTGGGTGTGTGTCCATTATATCATTCACCCAATGACATAACCTTGTTATTAATAACATCCAATGTTCATGATCACGAAACCATGATCATCTATTAATCAACAAGCTAGTTATACAAGAGGCTTACTAGGGACTCCTTGTTGTTTACATAACACACATGTATCAATGTTTCGGTTAATACAATTATAGCATGGTATGCAAACATTTATCATAAACACAAACATATATAATAATAACCACTTTATTATTGCCTCTTGGGCATATCTCCAACAGCTTACGCCGGTAGTGCGCCCTGCCACTAGTCAGCCAGCAACACCTTCAGAAGTCACGCCTTTCTCATACTTGTCAATTAAACCTTGGTTTCGTACTGAGGGGAGACTTGTTGCTGTGCGCATCACACATCCTCTTGGGGTTGTCCAACAGCGTGTCCGCATACGACGAGAACACGCCATCAGTACCCGAATATTCAGGTATGAGGAATCATCAACAAAATAATTTACAACAATTTTCTTGATTACAACAGAAGATCAATAGTATCAAAACTATTCATGAGGAGCTCGACTGCATAGTTTGCTTCGGAACTAATCTCCAATCAAACAACTACAATGGAGGCAGGGTCTCTGACGGCAGGGAAATACTGGCTCACATTATCGTCGGCCTTAGTAATTGCTTCCAAGTCTAATAAAGGATGCTGAGATAGCACAAGAGGAAAAGTTGTTTCTGCTCCAGCAAGAAGTTGGATGTGAACTAAAGTGCGGTCCCTTTCGACATTTCTGAAGTTTGACATCAAAGCCAGCAGCGTCGGAGGAACTGGATTGAGAGGGAACATGGCTTTCCATATCATCCTCAGGCATGCATGTCATTTATCGAAAAATTGGTGCACTTGTTGCACCCGATCTTGGAATTTTAAAATAGTGGCAGCTTTTGACTTGTTTGTCCAGAAGACTTCATTGAACTATGACAGATTGTCAAAGCATCAACCTGTTCATGAACTCTCTTGTTCTATTCCGACAAGTTTAGAGCTATGACTGATAAAGATGATAATGCAAAGTTTAGGAACCAAGGAGATGTACCCTAAAAATTGAGGGAGTCGAAGGAATATAGAGTACTCACGATTTAGGCTCGTTGTGGCCTTCTGCAGTTCACTTAGCGCGTCCCGCTCTGCTTCTATAGCTAGTTCACCTTTCTTCTTTATTACAGCTTCCATGCCATGTATACCCATCAGATCTTTCTCCATTCAATAAATTTGAGTCCTCATTTGTTGAAGAAGGTTGGTTTCATACCTAGTAGCCGAAGCATCTTTGACAAAAGGATTCACAGGAGCTACCTGCAAGTACACCATCGAGTGTGCGTCATAAATATGTGCGGAACCAATAACTTGAATCACTCCCATCGGGAGCACGCAATGAAAGTTAAAAGACATCAACGTTACAAAGGAAGAACTGGAAAAATTGCCAGCTCAAATTCATTACAAAATAGGGCTTTAAAAATCCATTATTTGAAGCAAAAGTATCAGTTACAATTAAGTGGGAAAAATTTAAGGAGCCTAGGTCTGAGTTGACAAGCTTGGGGTAGCTCCACCAGCAGCTGGTTTGTTAGCTTCAACTAGATCAAGAAGTTGCCGTGCACATTTACGCGCCGGTGCACTAAAAGGGCTAAGGTCTATAGCTAACCCATCTTGATCTTTTGGCAGCTCCATCATCAGCGATTCCATATCGACTTTGAAGACGTACCCCATTAGAAGCTAGAAGGCAAGAAAAGCGTCGTAGGTACACGAGGTACGTTTAAATACCTCGATGATGCCCTCGGTGTCGATGGAGAAAGCATCCGACAGCTGCCCTAGAGTTTTGTTCTGATATGCCTTCAGGAAGATCATAGCATGGAATCTCGACAAAACCGCCTTGTTCTTCCGAAGGAGAACTCGGACAAGTTCACCGGATTCAATCGCTAAGAAAATAGCATCGGCAGCAGAATCGGCTGGAAGCTTGCCTACAGAATATGCAGGAATATCAGCAGATCCTACAAAAAGTGAAAAAAAGCAAAATATCAATAAAGCTAAATAAAAGGAGGTTTGAAGACATTGCAATAAAGTTACACAGCAGGGCCGTGGTGGAATTGCGAAGCAGATCCTCCTTATCCTTCTCCTCCTCCTTCAGCTTCTTCTTTAGCTGACCAAGCTCCTTCTTCAGCAAATCTACCTCCTGCCGGGCAGTGGCCGCAATCTTGACTGCCTGATCAAGCTGGGCAGATTTTGATTGGGCATCTCCTTGGAGCCGAACATTCTTAGCTTGAAGCAGGGTGAATTGGGAGGCAAAGTCCTTCATTATCGTTACAACAGCTCGGATACTCTATGGAATAACAAAAGCCAAATGTGTTATGATTACATTAAAATTCCCTTTGAGTCTACACTCGACTGCAAGACCGAATATAGACTCGGGGGCTGGAAGGAGAGAATCATCATCAAGAATAAAAGTAAAAGGAGTTGCGATACTCACACGCTCTCCGCGAGTCGAGAGGGGAGTGGCAGCTGTCGAATGATTCTCTTTTTCCTTCGGGAGAGAAGAAGGAGCTAGTGCTCCTTTTGATAAAGCCGGAGCTTCGGATGTGGCAGGAGTTGGCTTGCTGGAGCTGGTCTTCGCCTTCTTCGAAGGGGGCTCTGCAAAACTCTCGTCACTGCAAACAAACGGTAACTACGTCAAGGGGAATATAAATCAACTTTGAAAGAACCAAAAACATACTTACGAGTCAAAAGGCAAATCATCATCATCATCATCATCATCGGCAAAGCCACCGGATGGCCTCTTTGGCGGTTGGGCGCTAGATGTCTCCGGAGCTGCATTAACAAAAGGAACACAATCATCATCATTGTCATGCTGACTTGACTCCGCTGTATCGGTTAAATCATCGTCAAGGATTTTATGTTTGTAAGAAGGAGCTCCATGCTTGAAAGGATTATTGTCCTCCTCCTTAGAAACCCCAATGTCCTTGGCTACTCTGCATGAGATTCTACATTGGCGGTGGAATCACCGTCTTCGGGATGTTCCTCAACCTCGGATACAGTTGAGAAGTACTCAATGGTTGAAGGGACCTGTGAAGTAAACAAAGGTTCAATAAGCCAAATCAAAATATATCGAATACAAATATTGGTATAAGCGTAAGGAAGTCAAAAGATTACCTCAGATGGATGGTGAGTAATATCATATGGATCATGAAGAGCCAACATGGCAGAGTCTTCTTGACTAAAATAAGTCAAGCGTATGACTTCGTCTAACAATTATTTTTTGAAAATTCTTTAACATTAATTCGAGTCTCGTCTTTAGGACCCGAATGCAGCCACATTTGGTGAGCTCTAGACATAACTGGTTGGATGCGACGCTTCAAGAATACAACGATAACTTCAGTACCGATCATTGTTTGACCATCGGATTCTTTTATCTACAATATTCTTCCATACAACTTGTGGGCTACTATCTTTTCTTCGGATGTCAGTATGTTCTTCCAGGATTTCTTAGGCGTAGCTTTGAGAACATCAACAAACTTCGGCAGACATGTGTTGCATCCAGCTATCGATGGATCTCTGAGATAAAACCACTTCAACCTCCATCCCTGGACATATTCTCTCATTGGAAAGTTGAAATAGTTCACTTCTTTTTGGACAACAAAACCAACTCCGCCAGTGATGAAGGGTCCGTTGCTACTACTGTAACATTTGACGAAAAAAATCATTTTCCATAAATCCCAATGAGGATCAATACCAAGGAAAGCCTCACAGATGGTGATGAAGATTGCAAGGTGAAGGAGAAAATTCGGGGTCAATTGCCAAAGTTGAATCCCGTATGAAAGCAGAAGGCACCGAAGGAATTCGTGTGCTAGCAGGGATAATACACGATACAAGAATGCAGTGAACATTACAGTAAAACCGGCAGGAGGATAGGGATGGGAATCAGAACCTGGTAGAAGGACATTTTCCTCCTTGTCGGAGATCAGGCTGAGACTCTGCGGTTTCTTCTTGTCGCGCTTCATCATTGTGGATGCGGGTCAGTCACTTGGAGCATCTCTGGTAATGGCGATGGAGGTTTCAAGTGCAGTTTTCTTCCATGCAGCCGTGGCGGCTGACATAGGCATCCCAAATGGGCCTGCCGAAGATAGTACCCGGGGTTTACTGAAGGCCCACTACCCGAAGAATAAGAAGATTCGGAAGCCCAAGATATTATTAAGGAAAGCTAGAGTTGTAATAGGAAGTGTTATTTGTAATCTTGCGGGATGAGTTAGAAACCTTCTCGGACTCTGTAACTTGTACGACACGACTCCCTCGGCTTCGACTCCTATATAAGGGGGAGTCGAGGGACGCAGAGAGGATCGAATCATTGTTTCTCAAACCCTAGTTTCATAATCGTCGAGTACTTTTCGGCTGAAACCTTCGAGATCTACTTGCCCTCTACTTCCAACTAAACCCTAGTCTACAACCCGTAGGCATTGACAAGTTAATACCTTGTCAATTGGCGCCGTCTGTGGGAACTAGAGGCGTCAAGGATACGATTTCGATGGCACGTTCAAGATCGTCGACTTCATCAACCGCAAGCAACGCAATGGATCGAGGTAAACAGATCGCAACTGGTCTTGTCGATTTTGTTCCTCACCCGCCCTCCCGTTTGGATGCATATGCGTATCTGGAGGAACCTATGGAGATGACGTTCGGAAGGTTTCACTTTCGCGTCGAGAAAGAGAGATCGTATCGTGTCAAAATTCCGATTTCATCGGGATCGTCGGCGGTCGATTCCGATTTTTCAAGCTATACATCGTCAACCGAATCAGGAGAGGAAGAAACTTTGTCGTCACGCTTCATCAGCACCAGGGCGAGAGAAAAACTTGCCAAGATCTTCAGCGACATGTCGTTTTAGTCATCTGCGGACTCATATATAAGCGATGGCTCAAGCAGTGTCGACAGCTACAACTTCATCGACAAATCTACTACAGTGGACAAGGTCTTCGCCAATCTTAACGATGGTGTCACCAAACCCAACATAGATCTGAATACAAAGTATCATCAGATTTATGTCATCGGAGAGCCAAGCCATGACCAAGAAGAAACATCCGAGGCTTTCGACGATTTGGGAAATCCATACGTTGATCCCTCTAATTTGCGACGAGGTCTAGGCAATAAATATATCGGCCCACAGCCGCGAGACAGAGTACGACTTCCGCAAGCAGCATGGGACAGAGCCGCAAGAGCTATGGATGGCTCAGAACCAATGGCTACCACAGCCACTCCGGAAGAATTACAAGCATATCAATATAGGCTTGCACGAGCTGCAAGGGAATTGGAAAAACAGGCAGCCGAGCTAAACAGAAGAAAGGAGGCAGCCTCTGCATCGAGTAGGCGAAGGGCAGAGCTGAGTCGACAATCTAGAACTTCGGGAGATAGCCACAAAGAAGCTCGGAACAGAGCAAGATCAAGGTTACAAAACGTACCTGAAGGAGAAAGAGAGCACTTGGTGCAAAACCTCGACATGTCTTTTATGTCGATAGACACGAGAGGGAACATCATACCCAAGACACCAGAAGCTGGGTATATGGCGACACAAGCTTTTATCCTTGCATCCAAACCACCCCCAGGAGATCCAAGGGAGGCACTGTACAACATGGCAATGGCAGGAGTTGGAGCCATGGGAACGGCGTTTGTGACAACACCTCCCGAAGGAACAGCAAGGCAAAATAGTCCACGACCTGCGGCAGCAGCAGCGGCAGCTCCCGAAGGACCAAGTGGAGCAAGGGACACGGCAGCACAAGCAAGAGTCGACAGAGCGCGACAAAGCAGGAGGGAACATCGGCAGTCCCCAGAATTAAACAACGAAGATATGTGCGGCTTGCCGTGCTTCACGAGTAGAGTGCGAAAAACTCGAGTCCCTTCAGGATTAAAGTTACCTGATAATTTCAAAAAATTCGACGGCCTTCAAGATCCAGAGGACTGGCTAGTTGATTATCTCGAGACGGTGAAGCTCACAGGAGGAACCAGAGCAATAGCTATGCAGAGCATCCAGGTGCATTTGAGTGGAGCCGCACGATCTTGGATAAAGAAACTTCCTCCAGGATCTATCGACAGTTGGGAAAGCTTCGAGGACATGTTCGTCAAGAACTTCCGGTCCACGTGCAAGAAACCTGCGTCGTTAGAGGAGTTGAGAGCGTGCCGACAAAAGCCAGACGAGCCAATGAGAAAATATATCCAAAGGTGGAACATCATCAAAAATTCGGCAGAAAATATATCCGACGAGAGAGCGATAGATGCGTTTGTCGCAGGGATCAGGCGTGGAGATTTTGTCAAGGATTTGGGGAGGACCAATCCAAAGACAGTATCTGCTTTAATGGAAATAGCAAACAGGTGGGCAGATGGAGAAGATGCTGTTCACAACAAACGGCATAGGTCGCCAGAGGAAGATCGCGGTCGAAACTATCAACCAAGGCGACGATTTCCTCGGCAGTACCCGAGTTACGACGCTCCAGGTCAAATTTCGGCAGGCTTCCGAGCGAACACCGGAGGAAACAATAGAGATGATTACCAGAGAAGCAATGAGCAACGAGGCGACAATAGAGATGACCCTCGAAACAACAGGCAAAATAGTGGGGCAAGGTTCCAGAGGCCTTTCGTGTCTCCCGAAGAGATGATGAACGGGCCGTGTCAGATGCATTTTTTCCTCGACAGCAACAGAAAAAGACAGTCAGGACATCTGTAGAAAGATTGTCGTAATTTCCAGGCAATGTTAAGGTGGGCAGAGCATGCCAATGCTCGGGTAGCACAGAGAAATCCTCGAGAACCTAGGAGTGAGATTCACTTGCCACCCCCTCCCGCGATTACAGACGACAATCGACATCAGCTCAGAATAGCGGCAGCACCTCCACCGCCGCCCTACATTGATCCTAACTCTAATGGAGCGGTCTCGATGATTCAGAAGGGAAGGCCATCCAATAGAGCTCAGAAAGTAATTTCGCGGCAAGTGTTCATGGCAGAAAAAAATGCCTCCACCAACAGTTGAGTACCTTAATTGGTCAGGGCAAGATATTGGCTTCACCATAGCAGATCATCCACAACAAGTTCCTCGACCAGGGCAGTCAGCACTTATCCTACCAGCAGTCATCGCAGGGTTCGACGTCTCTCGCGTGTTCATAGATGGCGGCAGCAGCTTAAACCTTATGTATGCATATACACTAAGGAAGATGAATATATCCCTAGCAAACCTGAAACCAACGGACACGAGGTTCCATGGTATCACACCGGAGAAGCCAAGTTATCCGCTGGGGAAGATCAATCTTGACGTGCAGTTTGGGACTCGAGAAAATTACAGAATTGAGAAGTTGGAGTTTGAAGTCGTAGATTTTCCGTCACAGTACCACGCTCTGTTGGGACGACCAGCATATGCTAGATTTATGGCGGTACCACATTACACGTACCTGCTGTGGAGGATGCCTGGACCTAAGGGACCAATCACAGTCAAAGGAAGCTTTGCTTTAGCCGATAAATTTGACAAGGATTTTCATCGGATATCAGAAACTTTCGGGATGCAAGCTGAGTATTTGGCGTCAAGGAGTATGACTGACTACGACGTGCTGCCAGACATTGGAAGGCCAAATAAAGAATCAACTTTCAATACTGAGAAAAATTCTAAGGAGGTGCAGATTCACCCGACAGACCCGAAAAAGACGACGTCCATCGCAAACGACATGGACCTCGCATAGGAAAGCGCGCTCGTCAAGTTCCTCCGTGAGAACTGGAAAATCTTCGCATGGTGTCCAGCTGACATGCCAGGAGTACCCAGGGAACTTGCCGAGCACCACCTAAACTTGGATCCACTAGCGAGACCAATCAAACAACCTTTGCGACGTTTTTCGGAACCAAACCGCAAGGCTATGCTATCAGAAATTGATCGACTAAGAGAAGCTGGTTTTATCAAGGAGCTGCATACAGAGGCCACATGGGTAGCTAATCCAGTGTTGGTGCCGAAGAAAAACACTAAGGTCCTTCGCATGTGCGTCGACTTTACGTGTCTCAATAAACATTGTCCAAAGGATCACTTTCCCCTCCCGAGGATCGACCAAATTATCGACTCCACGGCAGGATGTGAACGTCTTTCCTTCCTGGACGCATATTCTGGTTATAACCAGATCAGATTAAAAGAAGAAGATGAAGTAAAAACAGCGTTCATCACACCTTACGGCGTGTTTTGCTACAGAACAATGCCCTTTGGTCTGAAAAACGCGGGAGCAACATATCAGAGGATGATGCAGAAGTATTTGGCGACACAGATTGGAAAAAACGTGCAAGTATACATAGACGATGTCGTCATAACATCAAAAAAGGGGGCGACACTGATCGAGGATCTCAAGGAAACCTTTGACAACCTCGACAAATTCTGCCTCAAGCTGAACCCGACGAAGTGCTCCTTCGGCGTCCCAGCAGGAGAACTTCTTGGTTTTCTAGTTTCAGCAAGAGGGATTGAAGCAAATCCCGACAAAATACAAGCTATCGTAACAATGAGGAAGCCAACAAAGTTGAAAGAAATACAGCAACTAACTGGGCGAGTCGCAGCTTTGAGCAGATTCATCGCCAGGCTGGGAGAAAAGGCGTTACCGTTCTACGCTTTGATAAAGCAAGGGGAGAAATTCCAGTGGAACGAAGAAGCCGATAGAGCTTTTGAGGATTTGAAACGCACAATCTCGACACCACCAATCTTGGTGGCGCCGAAGGAAAAGGAACCTCTCCTGCTGTACATTGCAGCCACACCCCAAGTGGTTAGCACAGTGCTAGTTGTCAAAAGAGAAGAAGAAGGAAAACTCCATGGAGTGCAGAGGCCGGTATATTTCATCAGTGAAGTTTTATCGCCTTCCAAACAGCGGTACCCGCAGTACCAGAAACTAGCATATGGAGTACTCACAACGGCAAGAAAGTTGCGCCACTATTTTTCGGCACACCCGATAATAGTAGTCAATGAAGCACCTCTTTCACATATACTGAACAATCCAGAAGCTACAGGACGTGTCTCCCTTTGGGGAATAGAACTTTCCCCTCGGGACATCACGTATGAAAAAAAGAAAGGCAATCAAGTCGCAAGTTTTGCCAGATTTTATTGCAGAGTGGATGGAGCTGCAAAACACGGGACCTCCAGATTTGTCGAGAACTTGGACCATGAACTTTGATGGGTCCAAGAGAGTAGAAGGAGCTGGCGCAGGAGTGATACTTATATCACCTGAAGGCGACAAGTTAAAATATGTCCTCCGGATGACGTTCCCTAACGCATCCAACAATGAAGCAGAATATGAAGCCCTCATACACGGGATGAAGATGGCGAAAGCTTGCGGTGCAACTCGACTAAAAATCTTTGGCGACTCACAATTGGTGGCTCACCAAGTTATGAACCAATGTGATGCAGTCAATGATAGCATGATAGCATACAAAGAGGTGTACAATGAGATCGAGAAGCTGTTTGATGGATGCGAGGTAAATCACATCAGTAGATTGAGCAATGATGAAGCCGACGTTCTCGCAAACATCGGGTCGCAGTGCCTTCCAATCCCACCAGGTGTATTTTGGGAAGAAATAGCGGAGAGATCCACGAAGCCGAAAAAAGTACAGAAAAAAGCAAAAGACGAAAAAACTTCGGCGCCCCTCAAGGAAGCCATGGAGGATGAAGAGGACCAAGAGCTTGTGATGATGGTGGAAGTTCCTTGGATGCAAGCGTACAATCGTATATCCTCAGGAAAGAAATACCCGACGATCCAGTTGAGGCAAGGCGAGTTATTCGACGATCTAAAGCTTTCACAGTGGTCAAAGGAGAATTGTACAAGCGAAGTATTTCAGGCGTCTTGCAAAGGTGCGTCACACCCGAAGAAGGAAGAATAATTCTGAAGGATGTACACGAAGGAATATGTGGCCACCACGCGAGTAGTCGAGCTATTGCAGCCAAGGTTTTTCGGGCAGGATTCTATTGGTTGACAGCAATTGAGGATGGCAAGGAAATAGTACGAACCTGCGACGCATGCCAAAGATTTGCCGCAAAACCTCACTCTCCGGCGGCAGAACTGATGCCAATACCATTGTCATGGCCCTTTGCCCAATGGGGACTTGATATGGTGGGCAAGTTGCACAAAGCTTCGCCAGGAGGATTATGAGTACCTGCTGGTCGCTGTCGACAAATTCACCAAGTGGGTAGAAGCGAAGCCAATAAATTCACCAGATGCAGCGTCGGCAATAAAGTTTGTAAAAGGCCTCGTTTTTCGGTTTGGAGTGCCTCATAGCATTGTCACAGATAACGGTACAAACTTTACGTCCAAGGAATTCAAGGAGTACTGAGCAGAAGTAGGCATTAAATTGCACTTTGCGTCAGTTGGGCACCCGCAAACCAATGGCCAAGTCGAGAAAGCCAATGGTATCATCTGCAACGGCATCAAAAAACGCCTGTTAGGACCGCTTGAAAAAGCTCGACATACCTGGCCAGAGGAATTGCCAAGTGTTTTGTGGAGCATCCGAACAACACCAAATACGGCGACACAAGAAACTCCGTTTTTTCTCGTCCACGGAGCCGAAGCAGTATTACCAATTGAAATATAGCATGATTCTCCAAGAGTAACAGAGTATGATGAAGAAACATCACGAAAAGCTCGGGAGGATGATATGGATGCACTCGATGAAGCTCGAGACGAAGTACTTTCACGAGTCACCATGTACCAGCAGGACCTCAAAAATTACCACAGTCGACGGTTAAGGCCAAGATCTTTCCAGGTCGGAGATTTGGTCTTACGGTTAAATCAAAAAAGTACTGAAAAGCTCGAATCACCATGGCTAGGCCCTTACGTCGTCACGGAAGTCATCGACGGAGGAGCATACAGGATCAAGGACAAGAAGACGGGGGCTCCCGAGAAAAACCCCTGGAACGTGGCGCAGCTCAGGCGGTTCTACGCCTAGAGTCAAAATATAGTCCTCCTTTGTAAAAATACAATGTACTGAAACGCCCGCGAGTTTTCAGACGCACTCTTTTCCTTTTCGGGGCACCGAGTGGGGCCGGAAAGGTTTTTAATGAGGCGGGCTCGCGGTGCTGCAATATAATAAAGATAGTGGAGATATACTTCTTATTCCTCGACACGCTCGGGGGCTCAACGCCTTCAAGTTACAAAATACATACAATATAGATAAACTAGACTTACAGAAATATTTTGCCTTGGTACAATAATACCTCGCCAAATATAAACATCGGAAGCTAATAATTATAAATATAGTATACTCGTCAAAATATTATTGCTTTGGTCTGAAAACCTCGCAAGAAAAATATAGAACTTCGACACCAAGACACTCGGGGGCTTGTAACCCATCGAGGGAAAAATAAATATATCTTCTTACGACAAGAGAAAAAATGTTCGAGATAGCAAAACAATATAAACCCAAGCCAGAGGCTCGGGGGCTCCAACAATATAGGTCACTTTACAATATAAACAAATTTCTTCGGAACAAAAAGAGATCAAAACAATACAGACATAATTTCTCGCAATATAGTACAGCTCAATCAAGGCCTAGGATACTATCTATGGATAAACCTCTGGTTGTTTTGTGTTCAGCATAGGTTCCCTTGACGAAGAATTCTGAATCCATCCGAAGAAGTTCGTCCATCATCGACTCGGCCACAGGAGTCACCATCTCATTGATTGTGTCAATATCATTCTTTCGCCGCGATTTCTAGGCCAAGCAATCAGCAACAATCTTCGTCAGGTCCAACTTGGGATGGCAGATGTTTATCATAATCATGGAGAACCTTGCTCCAGCAGTCAATTGAGCTCGCACAAAATTATGAATGCGAGGGGCATCTCTGAATTTCTCCAGTAGTCCAGGAAGAGTTTTTGGAGCCTCATCTCGAGGAAATAAAGTCTTGTATACAAGGGTTAAGGTTCTCGAGCAAAAATTGAGAAATTCGCGCACCTGGCAAGCGCGATCTTGGAACCTAACAATTTGCTGGGTCCGTTCAGGGGTGGCCCAAAACAGACAGCCATGGTTAAGAGAAAGATTGACAAGGAGATTTGTTCTGACATTCACTCTTTCATCTTCAGCGGCAGCGTCAAGAACAGAGCCTATTAAGCGACAAGGCAAGAAATTTAAGGGGAGGCACAGTAAACCAAGAAAGAAGCAGTATGAGGTTGGAAAAACATACCTAGCATATCCGTGCTAGCTTCAGACATTAGCTCGAGCATGCTATTTTCTCGAGCAGTGGCCTTTTCAGCTTCCGACACAGCAGCATCCTTGGCAGCTAGGGCCTCTTTGGCTTGTTGGAGAGCAATTTTCTCTCTTTCAGATGCTTTTCGAGATTGTTCCATCATTGCCAGAGTTTGCTTTTTCATGGATTGAAGTTGTTGTCGAAGTTCTTGCAAATCTTGCGACAAATGTCTGCTTGCAGAACCTTCGATGAGGTTATTATCAACTAGCATTTTCTTCGAGAAGGAAGAAGCAGGCGAAGTATCGGCAGAACAAGGGTCGGCGGAGTAATTATCGAATATTAACTGGAAAAGAAAGTCTCAGGATCAATGATAGTGCAAGATAGAATTTCATTGATCTTCAGGAAATATACATGGATATTACAGAAGAAAGTTCATTGATCTAAGATAATTGTCGCCAAAGCTAATATGGCGACAATAACAAAAAAAACAGAGCAAGCAAAAGAAGAGGCATTCAACTAGACCTCCGGCCTTGATGAGCTAGGAGTTGCAGATGGCTTGATCCCGAGATAGGCCAGGATTTTCTTCGTGTTGGGCTTCGCCGCCTTGATCAACGACCGCCATTTTGTTTGTTCTATCTGCTCGGTGTCGCCAACTTTCATCTAGTCAACAGGTTGTTGGCTGTCAGCAACCAAGGCAACGGTGTTCTCGACAGCGATCTTCATGTTCTCCTGGCGCATCTTCAGTCCAAGATCCTCCGGTGGATTGAAGTCCTTGGCAAGGGCAAGGAAAGTCTTGGGCTCCTCTTTCTTCAGGAAGAAGTAGGGGAACAGCCTTGATAATCCTGCGTCAGCATGCGCCATGCCCTCGCGAACTTCGGTTCCATGAAACTCCAGATAAGAGAGTGCGTCAAGGAGAGGATCATTGGTGGGATTTTCTAGATCAAATTCTTGGTTTGTTTTACCTGCCACAAAAAATATATGTTGGTCGACAACAAGCAAGGAAAAGCAAGCCTAAAAAAGATAGAGGGGATTGACAAAGTTACCAAGGAAGCGTCGATTCTGCGTGTTCAAGCGCTTAATGATCGCCTGTTCACGAGTAGCCTGTGCGGCCTTGTGCTCGTTTAAAGCAGTTTCGGCATCATCAAGCTTCTTTTGCAGATCGTCGACACTAGCAGCTTTTGCCTTAGCCTTCTCAGCTTCTGCTTTAGCTTGGCCAGCGTCAAGTTCAGCTTTCTTGCGAGCCGTTTCACTTTGCTCCAGTTTCTGAGCAAGAGTGTCGACAAGCTTGTTGGCTTCTGCAAGTTTCTCTGCCAAAATAGTAAAGAATCACTAAAATTGCGACAAAATAGGAGCAAGGAGCTATAAACAAGGGCCAGCAAAAAAGTTATTACCTTCAGTCTTGCTGGCATACTCACGGTACCCAATGAATTGGGCACCGATGCGAACAAGCTCTTTGATCATAGGCTACCAAAGAAGAACAAAGAAAGAAAACGTCAGTATGGGAAAAATATGAAGGCATGAAAAAGCAAACAGAGGAAATATAGATAATGACAAGAAAACCAAGAACTTACATCATCCAAGAGAGAATTGGAGGAGCTACCCAATTGAAGGGTAGGCTCCGGGATTGTTTCAACCCTTGTCCTTTTTGGTGAAGGAACAAGAGGGCTTGAAGGAGGAGTGGTGGCGCCAACGTTTTGTTGAGGAGGCGAGGATTCTTCTCCCTCAACTGTCGTCTCCGAAACAATTAAAGTATGTGACGTGCTCGTTCGAGCAGCCACATCAAGAGTTGGTACTTCTTCCTCATCATCACTGCGATTAAAAATCGACAGCATAAAAAGCAAGATAGACAAAAAAAAATCGAGTACAAAAATAAGGGGAAATAAAAATGACTTACGAGCTGATGAGGGATTCAAGATATGGATCATAAGTTGCCTTCTGACGTGAAGGACCAACTTCTTCGGCTTTGGAGGTGCCGGAATCGTCGACATCATTCCTCTTCCTTTTGTTCCTTGGAGAAACAGCAGGAGGAGGAGATTGCGCTGACGCAGTGCCTTCGGAGGCAGCATCCTTTTCAGAAGATCCCGCGGATTTTAGAGAATCCACGGGTTCATTCACAAAAGAGGGGGCCTCTTGGTTATCATCAGTGACAACGGCCCTTTCCTCGACTTCTCCACCTTCAGGAAGAGGAGGAAGCGAGACAAGATTTGGATGGTTCTGTAAAAAAAACAGGAGAAGATATTAGAAAAGGAGTTACAAAAAATATAGCAAAGCAATAACAAATCAATCGACAAAGGTTACCTTGGGAAGTGGATTGGCGGCGCTGAATGGTTTTACACGGCAAGAAGAAGGGACAGGATCTTTTTTGCTGAGAGACGAGATTTTTCGGACAAGCTTTTCTAAGTCCTTGACCTCTAAATCCGCTGACAACCGATCTGCGTCCTTATCGCCAGCAAATTTCCAGAGAGGGTATTTGCGAGCCTGAAGCGGCTGCACTCTAGTCCTAAGAAAATATGCTGTGATTTGGATACCTGACAACTCTTTGCCGCGAGTATTTTGCAACTCATGGATGCGAGTCATCAGGGCTTCTGTCGCTATTTTTTCTTCTTCGGTAGCCTCTGCGTCCCAGGAGCGGCGGCGAAGGATTTTTTCGGCACCATCGAAGGGAGGAATGTTATCTTCAGCACATCCATGGTTTTCTTCCTGAATGTACAACCACTTCTTGCGCCACCCCTGGACTGAGTCAGGAAGTTTAAACGTCGAAGTAATCGACGGTGGGGCGAACGGAAATAACAACGCCGCCTATATTATAGGCGATGTTGGGAGAGCCATTACGGCGACAAAAGAAAATGCGCTTCCATAGCGCCCAGTTAGGCTGGACGCCAAGGAAGGCCTCGCAGAGGGTGATGAAAATGGAGATATGAAGGATGGAATTGGGCGTGAGGTGGTGAAGTTGCAGACCGTAAATAAAGAGTAGTCCGCGGAGAAAAGGATGAATGGGGGCGGAAAGACCGTGGATGAGGTGGTTGACAAAACTTACCCGATACCCCATTGGAGGGGTTGGGTAGCTTTCCTCGCTAGGGAAGCTCAGCGCGTTGGGCTTCTTGCTGATCCCCAGCTTCTTCAGCAAATTGATGTCCTGGGTGGAAATCTTGGACCTTTCCCACTCCGCGGTTCCCAGATCCACGGCGGCCATTGACGATTCCGGCGTGCTGTGCCTGGTCAAACGACGCGGTGGCATCAACAATGGCGCAGGAATACAGCTTCGAGAAGATGAGCTTAGGGGATTGAGGAGCACAGGAGGAGGTTTTGCAGAGGAGAGCAGAGGTGCGGCGTGAGCGGAAGTGCTCGAGGTGGAAGAAGGAGATCTTATATAGAGGTGCGGCGAAGCGGCGGACCGTTGGATGGAAAAAATGCGTGGCAGATGATAACCACGTGGAAGCAGGGGTAAAAAAGTATTTTAACATTGGAGAAGTTACGGTACGTGCGCCAGAAAAAGCGGAGGACGTGTGTCCCCCACTTGCACGACGTGTCAAGATAGTGGATAAATTGGGCCCGCACAGCAGTGGGAGAAGACTTCTCGCGATTTTTGACTGGCAATCGTGGCTATCGTCAGCAATAACGTCACCTTGGCAGAAGGAAAAATTTGCCTCAACTTCTTCATAAAAGGCGACATGGAAAAATAATGCTGAGCCTTTGATCAAATACAAGTTTTTGATCAAATGCTCGGGGGCTACTTTGGAAAAAAGAAAAAGAAAGACAAGAAAGAAGTGGCGTGAGCCTATGACCAAATACAAATATTTGTTCATAGCCTCGGGGGCTACTCCCATCGGGAGCGCTGTTCGCGCACCCGAGCAATTGTAAAACTTCGGGAGAGGAAAAAATATAGCGGCATAAGGCGTGGAGCCTACAACCAAGCACAAGTCCTGGCTGTAGCCTCGGGGGCTACTCCCATCGGGAACGCTGTTCGCGTGCCCGATGAAATCATGAAAAAAGATATCAGACCAAAAGAGTATATTTCGAGTTATAAATAACTCTGCATATACTCCCATCGGGAGAGCAGTATAAGTCATCTTTGACTCAATAAAATGTTCCATTCCAACAGCCGAATAAGCACTCGACAATATATTCTCAGAACGCCAAAGTTGCGATCAATTTCTGAATGCCGCAAATTTGCGAAGGTAAGACCCCAGATCCGTTCTGTGTGGCGTGGCGCCGTCTCTGACGTCGGTTTGCTACTTTTATCCATATCAACAGATACGAAGAAAAATCCTAACGGACGCGTTAGGTACCCGATAAATTTTACTGGGACTCGACAGAATGGTAAGACCTTAAGCGGCACCTGTCGAAGTTTACACCAGTATCCCGAGATCATGTCCAGGGACGTGATCTTGAAGTAGGTTTTTGCGGATTGCCACTAGAGCAGTTTACTAGTACCTGATCCGTCAGATGAACTAGCCCCAACTACCATTATCCCTGCACAATATAGAAGTTTATGTGAATAAATATAGAAAAGTTAAAGTTGTCGAATAAAAATAAACAGTGGAGATTTTCCCTGACTCTACGATTCAAGCAAAATCTCGGGGGCTACTGACATAGGCATCCCAAATGGGCCTGCCGAAGATAGTACCCAGGGTTTACTGAAGGCCCACTACCCGAAGAATAAGAAGATTCGGAAGCCCAAGATATTATTAAGGAAAGCTAGAGTTGTAATAGGAAGTGTTATTTGTAATCTTGCGGGATGAGTTAGAAACCTTCCCAGACTCTGTAACTTGTACGACACGACTCCCTCGGCTCCGCCTCCTATATAAGGGGGAGTCGAGGGACGCAGAGAGGATCGAATCATTGTTTCTCAAACCCTAGTTTCATAATCGTCGAGTACTTTTGTAATGTCCCAGGTTTAGAGACGATCGAGGGGTAGATTTTAGAAAGGGATGTGCATTGCATTGTAATTTACGGGGAAATTTCGCGCTTTTAAACAAAAACTGCATCGAAGGGGGACAGGTTTCTCTCTCGACACTTTACAGGATTAGGGTTTCGAGAGAGCTATGAACTTGTTCCTACTTAGCTAGATTAGGGTTTTGAGAAGAGAGAAGAGATGATGCATCACAATCTTAAGTTGCATGATTGAATTCTCAATTAAGTTGCATGATTGAATTCAAACCAAATTTGAATTTGAATTTCATATTCAAACATCAAATTGATACCACATCATTCAAACTTAAGATAATTCAATAAATAATTAAAAGTAATCAAGAATATAAATAATACAACAATTATATAAAGCTCATTAAGGAAAATGGGAGCTTTATTGATATACACACAAAATACAATGTCATTTACAATATCCATAATTAGAAAAAGGAATATACAACACTTTACAAGAATTGGAAAAAAATTAGAAAAGAAAATAAAAAGAAAAGTACAAGGATGGATCCTATCCTAAATACTACAAGATCATCTTCACTTGATCTTGGACTTGATGACCTCCATATTCATCTTGATCAATTGTTGATCCCTGCACATAATCACAACAAATAAAAGTTATGCCAAGTGGCATAGCCACTTGGCAGGTTAGAAATCAAATGAAAATATGAAATAAGCAGATAGGACCAAAGTGGCCGAGCTGATCCATGCCACAGTCAAGTTCCATGTCCAAGTGCACAGCACCTGTCTACACACACACACAGCCTGCTCACAGGGCTGTGTGCATGCAGCACACACACACAGTGAGTCACCCAAAGGGAAAGGTGGAGCTGTCGACCAGGGATGCAATGGCTGGCCACATATAAGCTTTTCCCAGCCAAAACCCTAGTCATTTGCTTCATCCATCGACAGGCAGCAGTGGTAAGCCACCAAGAACAGCAAGAATAGCTCAAGAACACCAAGAACAGATGAACAGCTAAAGCTGTTTCATCCACTCCACAATCACCAGAAATTAAACCAAGACCACAAGCTTGCTAGGAGGAGCAGGGCAAGCAAAAGATCATCACAGAAGCAAACCCTCTACACCAACAATATTTCTAGGAGCTGGAGTGAGGTATACAAATCATCATGAACAAACCAGATGGTTTTGTTCATAAATAAGCATATGCATCAAGCACACACAAGCAAAAGGGTGTGAGAACTAGTTTGTATCATCATCTGGCTACTAAGCCTTTTGGTGCAAGCAAACTAGAGAACAGACAGTGGGAGATTTCCAAGGGGAACATTGGCATGTCAACAAGATGACATAACAGAGAAATCCAACCTGGATTAATCCCTAACTAGCCATTCAAAATCATCTAGCACCTAAAGCCAAGCAAGCCATCAGATATTAGACAGATCATGTCTATTTTTGTTGTCAACAGCAAAGATACTGGAAAACCAACATGCACTACAAGAGATTTGATATACTGTGACGAAAATCCTCATGACGGTGGTCCGTAACGTCACGAAATATCATAATATGTGACGTTTTACTCATCGCGTCATGGATTCGCAAAATCCGTGACGGCCGTGAAATCAACGTCACATATTAGCACATTCTATGACGACCTCGATAGCTTCTATGACGAGTGTGGATGGGTCACAGAAACATTACGGAAGATAAAGGCGAGCTAGCAATTAATAAATCCTATAATCTAGGAAAGCGAGAATTGAACCATCTTACACGGACCTTTACGATTGAGAGTTCTAATATAAGAACTCGAGGCCTTATCTGTTTTGCAAAAGAAAAAACTAGGTCTTACTGTGGGTTTCATCTCCTCCTCGCACACGCCCGTGTTGCCCTGTGCTTGCCGGTCGTGCGCCCGCATCCGCGTGGCCCCACTCCTCCCGCTCGCGCCCGTGCAACGGCGCCTCCTACTAGCCAGGATAGGCTCCTGCGCCCTGCTCGCCTCCTCCGCGACCTGCTTCCTCTCCACGATCATCGGTGACGTCGTGCCGTTGCCCTAGAAGATGGCTCCCTATTCCCTGCATCACAAGTGATTGTCACTATTGGTCGCGGCTGCCGGTCCGGTACGTGTCGTCACTGTTCCGAAGTTCACATCATAGATTGATTTGATTCTGGGGAATTCATCTTGGTGACTGAACTTGGAGTATTTATGTAGTAGTAGAAGGTAGCATTTGAATCATTATTTTTTTTATGTCTCATTGACTGAACCTAATTTTATCCTAGCTAGCAGCCTATCTAAATAGCCATGCACCTTATATTGTTCAGCACAAAAGCCATACCCCTTTGCCTCCTTCTGGCACATTTAAATCTACTTTTGTTTCGGTTTTACACGTGACTCCTAGGGCTTGAATAGACCCGTTGCAAAACGTTTTGGCTTTTTCAAAAATTCCAAGATATTTGTCGCACAATATATAAAAATTAAATGTGTATAAAGGAAAAATATTTTTCCCTCCACAGAAAGTCGACTCCCTCCAATTTTCCCACCAAAAAGTCTATTTTCCCTCCACTTCTTTTATTTCCGTCGATTATATCTATGTTCCGACGTCTCACGTAGTTGAAAATTTTCCAACCTATATCTAATCGTGCGTGGAGGCAGCACCCACTTCCCCTATTCTCCTGGTCCTCTCCCCCAATTCTCTCCAAGCATCAGATCAATCGGAGGCGTCCTCCGATCCGTCCGCCCCAGCAAGTCGAACGGCGCTGCCCTCCCCATCTGCAGGTTCCACCGCCGGCCTCGCCCGCGACCTTCTCCTCTGTGCCCCAGCCCGCTCGAACGCCACTGCCCTCCTCGCCGACGGGATCGGATCCGCCGGCCTCAGCCCCGATGTCTTCTTGTGTGGCACTTCCCTATTCCCTCCGACGAGTGCTGGTATGTCCGCAATCACGATAACGCATGCACTCCGACTGACTGGTGTGTTACTTTTTCCTCTCCCCTTGCCGGTTGTGTTCCGATACCTATATGTCGTAGATTAGTTTCATGTGTTGACAAAAGCCATGGAGGCTAGCTAGCAATGCTACTGGTTTATAGTATTCCAAATCAGATATACCTCCATGGTAGTTAATCCATCCACTAAAAGCACTAGGTACTCTGTTCCAGAAAATTAAACTTCAGCGGAAGAAAATTGTTTTGACGCTACAAAACTTGTTGTTTGTCAAAGGTCTTAATATGGCAGAACACAGTTTAGCTGCGCATGGTGTTGGTATGAGGGGATGGGTACATGTGAATCCTGGTTTGGCTATTTCACAAAATTTGTAATAGACGTTGTATCTTGCGAATTCAGCCGGCATGTACTAGTAATGGGATACATGGCGTTCCTTTCCAAAAATAAATAAGGTATTCTATTCTGGGTACATATTTCTTTTACTGAATTTAGTGAAGTTTATTGAATTAGAAAAACAATATTGTGTATGCTTCTCTCATCAATCAATATATACATATATACTCAACCTTATTAATAGCATCTATTACAAGAAGATCTAGTGTGGAAGAGATATTTTTCTAATGAGTAAATTCAGCCATGATGATATATCATTAGTTAGTACTAGTTGACAACATAACAGCCATGATGATATTACTGAATCTCAACATGACTTTTATTGGATTACCTACAGTGTTTTCTTGTACAGGGAGTAGCTCCTATTTTAATTGAAAGCTTAAGCTACAGTTGCATGATCTCTGTATTTTAAGAAGTTTGGTTAAACATTTTTTTAAATATACACACAGACAAGCATGTTGTCATATAAACATGTGTGCTCAAACTACTACAATATGTCCTCAAACTAAATGCTTTTGAGGTGATGCTATGTTTACATGCTTTTCCTCATTAAAGACATAAAGTAAGTCAAGCTATTGCTAGGAGGGTTAGGTAGACATGTACGCCTTTGTTAAATAACTTACTGTATGCTTATGGTCATTGCTTTTCTAAATCTTGCCATTATATGTTAAAAAAAAATTCTAATGGTTCATCATATCCTTCTTCGCCAAGGTAGTACAATCATGCCCGCAACTCCGGAGTATGAGAGAAACAGGTTGGCAAGGATTGAGAAGCGCAAGGCTGAAGAGGCAGGGCATCTTGCAAACATACGAAACATAGCTAGTCAACTGAACAAATGGTCAGATGAAGAAAACAAGGTTTGTACCTACTGAATCTGTGTGGGCACTCTAGTAATGTTCGATTGGTGAAAAAATCTCAGGAATAGAAGTACAATTCTGATCAATATACTGTTGAAAATTATGTGTCAAAGTTTAAACCTTGGAAAGTGTAGTTGCCTTACGCTAATGTAGAGAGGCACATGCATTTTTCATTGATAAAGTATTACCGCAGATTACTATTTTTCCATCTACATCTAACCAATACGTTGCTGGTTTTTTCCTATTATTTTGCCTCGGTGCTTGTAGATTTGACCTACATCAGGTCACAACTTCAATGTATGTTTAACAAATTATTTGTTGGAGCATTGTATTCCAGATGCACATTTTCTTACAAAATGAGATACATAGTTTTGAATAAGGTAATTTAGAAAGAGACATTAAAAAGTTGTTACAAATTGCAATCTCATTTTTGGACTCTTTTATGGAATGCGATGCTGCAGAAGAGCTAGGAATTACCCACACGTTAGCATCGGCATAAGGCATGGGAAATGCGCTGTACCATTTCCTGGTCCTGCTTGTAGGTACCCCTGTTAGGATTTCAGCAATACCAATGTCACAATTGTTAAGCATATCTGAAGCCATGCATGCATCCCTTTACTGGTCCGTCATGTATATCTACATTCTTCATCCTTGTAGTAATAGCATGTTTATTGTTTAAACATATATTCTGTTACTACTTGTAATACTAATATTCATTTGCTTCATATAGAAAATCTGTGTGAAGAACAAGGAGAACCGAGAAGCTGTCAAGCATCACCAAACTACAGGCTCTAGGTCTTATCCTTCTCATTTCCACCAACTTGTAAGTATCCTGCCCATTTTCTTCACTATATTTTCTATAGTTGGCTGCACATTTTGGTAACTTTCATATTTGGAATACTAATTATATGAATTTCTACATCTTGTAGAAAAAAGACAAGTACAGCAATGAGGACCCTAGTCCCATTGAGTTTTTCAAAGAGACCAATACCAATAGAAAGACGGGATGCATGAGCGCCTCTGCCCTTGAAGCTTATGTGAGATTTCTATCTATTTTTGGTTACTTGAATAACAGTTGTTGCTGGTTGTATTTATTGTTGCTTGAGATGTTGTTGGCTGCTTGCTGTGCTGCTGGCTATTTGATGTGCGCCTGACTGTTTATGTGCTGCTGGATGTTTGCTATGTCGCTGGCTGCTTGTTGTGCCGCTGATTTCTGCAATCTTTGTTGTTTATGTGCTACTGGCTACTTGATGACTTGTTGCTGTTGTTGGTTGTTTGCTTCATGAAAGGAAATTATATATTTTGTACATGCTTATGGATCTTATACTATGCTTTTGCAAGTTTAATTGAACATATAACCTTTATGTAACCTAAGCAACAATGCTTCTCTTCTGCAGAATAACATGGAAAAGAGAAGGAGTGAAACACAACAAGAAGATGAGCACCTGGTGTATGGTACACATATTGTGGCTGAAGTTCCAAAGGAGCACAACTCCTCAAGCACCTTCCTTTCAACCATGGGGTACCAATCAAGATCTGAGACGTTTAGGACATCGGATTCTGAAGAACGTATTCGAGAGTTAGAAGAAAAGGTTGAACAACATAAGAGAGAAGCAACAGAGGCAAATGCAATGTACCGGCAACATTTAACCGAGAGAGGTCAAATGCAAGAGGCTGCACTAGAAGAGATGCAAAGGAAACAACAAGAAGAATTAGCGGCAATGAAGAAGAGCCAAGAAGAAAAGAATAAAACATATGAAAAAAAGCAAGAAGAACATGACAGTCTTATTAGCTTCCTCTTACAGAAACATGCAACGCAGAATTAGACACCATACTTGATGGTGCATGGATGCATGGTGGTGCTATTCTAGCATGAACTTAGTTGCTCGTCCGTAGTTATGACAAATTTATAGTGCAACCTAAGAACTTATTTAGTTATGTAAAATGGTATTTGGATATGAGATGATATTTGGTCGTGAGTTAGATATATATAGTGATTTCAATGCCAATTAAGTATATGTATTCAAAATTAGTTTTGATTCACAATCTAATGTATATTAATTCTATAAATTATTTAAGTAACAATTAAAGAAATAAATATTATTTCTTGAAAATTACACACGAAATAAATATATATTTTTGGGAAAAATAAAAAATGGAAAAATACCAGGATTATTTTTCTAAATTAATGAAAATGACATCAGACATGACGTCATTCACATCCTAATCCGTGACGTTTCCTAGAAATGGGATGATCTTCTATGTGATGACATCACACATGATGTCATCCATACTCCGTGACGTTTTCTGGCGTGCCGCGTCACTAGGGAGTAATCTGTGACGGGGATTCCGTGACGAGGCCTGTGACGCTCAAACAACGTCACAGAGGGGTCTTCCGTGACGTTTATTGCTATTGCATGACGTTTTGAGCTTGTCACAGTAAATCAAATCTCTTGTAGTGATGGTTTCTTCCAGTGAGATATTCACCAAATCACAGCCAGCCAACAAAGGTGGGAGCTACCCTAACAGCAAAGATTTGCTGTCAGGGCCACCTCAACCACTTCACCAAATCCCACAGAGAAGCCATGCACAAACATCATCACCCAGATGGGTTCAAAAAGGAGCTAGGGTTCCCAATAGATGTTGGCATCCCTCTAGCTCAATCTTATTAATATTAAGATGATCATTACTGATAAACAGCTCACATCATTTATCTATTTAGCCAAGCAAGGAATTACAGATAAATGAAACAGACCAGTAACCAAGCACCAACTCCTTGCCAGTGAACCAATGGCTCACTGCAAGCATCAGATGATGCTTGAGCAAGCATTACCATTCACTAGCACAAGTGTATGCATCACACAGACACCAGGAGAGCACCAGCTAAACATAAGCATGAAACATCAGCCAGTCACCAAGCATCTGATGATTATAAGATCATCAGAGCTTGGCAGAGCATGCTAGAGCCAAGCCTAGCATCAACACATGCACCCTATAAATTAATTGGTCACAGAACAGGAATAATGGCCTAGCAGACAATCAAATACATGTTATATAATTGTATACAGAAGCACATCATCAAGGGATGGTGTTGTTTAGCCCACAGGCATGCTCAAGTGAGCAAGACTATGAATGATAGCACACTGAAGAGCACCCAAGTGCACTGGTTCTTGCAAATTTGCAAGAAATTGCACAATATAATCAAGCCAGGGACAGGATTATGCACACACAATATGTCCAAGTGACGGTAAAAATAATAGGAGCAAGCCGGTAGGCCATGAGCATCACTAGATGCTCATGAGCAATCACAGAGGGCCACGAGGAGATCACCATGAACGTAAGTAGCTAGGAAGCACGAAGCATGGCGATAAAGACAAGACAAGCGACATACGCATAGCGGTAAAGCAAGCACATTAGCTAGGAGCCATGGCGCATGTAGGCAGCAGCAATGAGCACGACCACGAACGGTATAGGCACAAGGGACGGCAGGCGGTGGCGAGCTAGCTCGGAAGAACGGGGAGAGGAGGATGAACTAGCGGTAGAGAAGGAAGAAGGAAGAGGATGGCGGCGCACGTACACGGAGCGGATCACCATAGCGTGCCACGGCGGCACTGCGGAACGGGCCACCACGGCAGCGTAAACCGTGCCTCGGCCCGACGCCGCCGAGCGCGAAGCGCCCCAAAGACCGCCCCAAAGACCGAGAGCATCGGCGGCGAGGAGATCGCCATGGATCCCCACAGCAGGCGAGCAGAGGCGACGAGGGCGACCGAACAAGGACGCCAGCGTCAGATCGACGCGGACCACTGTGTCCACCATTGAAAGGCGGATCAGATCCACTTGATCTCGCCGGCGGCGACCGCCGGAGTTGGCCGGATTAATTGGGCGACGGCGAGGCGACAACGGCGTCGCGAGAGCCACAG
The DNA here is from genome assembly GCF_019359855.2 of Lolium perenne. NCBI lineage: Eukaryota > Viridiplantae > Streptophyta > Magnoliopsida > Poales > Poaceae > Lolium > Lolium perenne. The sequence continues at coordinate 183,186,417 of NC_067246.2, read as the reverse complement.
AGAGAGGGGTTAGGGTTTCTGCACGAGGAAGAAAGGGGCGAGTGGGCCGACCGAGCCCAAGTGTGGCTCGTGTTAGGGTTAACCCGCTGGGCCACCCTGACAGGTGGGCCCAGGGGCATTATAGTCATTTCACAAAATGAATTAAAACAGAAACTTTGAAATTACATAAGAAATGTTTAAAAGCTCTAAAAAAATAATTAAAAATATGAAAATAGATCAGCATAAAATTCTCTATCATAATAAAATACAAAGGTGAATTTTTGAAGACAATTAGGAATAAGACTTCATTTGATGATTTAAATAATCATTTAAATCACACATATTATTTTCAATAAAGAAAATAAGTCCATTAATGCATTTGGACTTTAAAAACACCTTGACAATATTTCAAGGTTGTATTTACCCTAAAGCAAGTATCTCCAAGTTGTTCTTAGTATTAACCTCTCACATGAAATAACAACGACCTCGGAAGGGGGGGAACAAACCCTAAAACTGGAATCATGCATAATTGCTTCTTTAACCATTGCCCTTATCAGACAATGATGCTATTTTTCAGAGACAAAGGACAAGGGTCAGTCCACACCATCCAACTGCAAAACTTTGCAGTGTTCAGGCAAGTTCATCACTTGCTCATGCCATTTGAGTATTTCTATCAAATTACTTGCAAAGTACTATGGTTATCACTATTGCATAAAAAACCAAAACCACTACTTTCATAACTATGAATATGACTATGTGGTGGGCAATGGAACCATGGATTGTGTTGATATGGTGCAGGTTCCATTGCAAGGGTTTATATCCATCTAGGATTAAACAACAAATGTCGCCAGTGGTTCTTGTGCCGTAATAATCGTGTTAACCATAAGATCTGGAGTGGGACGGAATAGTCAATTGTATTTCCACCTCTTGTACATCAACGGATGCGCTTACCGTAGACGGTTGTATCTTGCGGAGCAATTGGTGGGTGGGGAGCCCCTTCTAATTCCCCACGGTATAGCTGTTGCTTACCGTAGCGGTTGCTGCTTGCGGAACAATTGGTGGGTGGGGATCCCCTTCTAATTCCCCACGGTAATGTGGTCTATGATGGGTTGCAGCTACCGGCGAAGGAGTTTGGTTCAATCCCAGACTGTCGTCGTGGTCGGGGTCCACCCTGAAATTACGGGAATAATGGGACCGGCGAGGACCCAGGGTCGGGGTTTGCAACAAAGGGTGGGTGTGCGAGGTAGCGGAGGAATATGATTGACTATGACCTTATACCGGGCCTCACACCGAAGGAAGTGTGGACGGGAAAGCTGCCCGGTTGGCACCAAGGTTAAGATCTCTTATGGGTAAAGCAACACCCCTCTGTAGAGTGTAAATAACTGTGACCTGTCACTCCCTGTTCCGGGATATGGAACTGCGAACGCGGCCGGAAAGGAGCTCCATGAAGTTCTAATATACCGGTGAAGGCTGACGGACATAGCTCTTTCGAATAAAAGCAATCTCTTGAAGAAATGTTTATCAAAACTTGCATTGGTATTAGACTTTCTGGTCTAATATTGTAGCTAGAGCATTAAACACCTCTTATCTATAATGAACTTGTTGAGTACGCTCGTACTCATACCACTCTTAAATCCCATGCTTAGATTGTCTGAATCGACTGGAGGAGGATTACGACAACAATGAAGGAGCCGAGATCATCGGCTATGAAGAACCAGACCTCTCTGGAGGTATAGAAGGCGTAGACTACCTCATCGTCTACGGATCCGGGGAGGCTTCCGGAGGAGATCAAGCCTAGAGAAATCTAGTAGTAGTAGTAACCGAGCAGCCCGAACTCTTAGTATTTAGCTGCTCGAGGAAATAAATGTATAACTTAATGAGACTCTTATATTGTAAGCTATGTTGGGTTCGCCTCGAACCCAGGAGTATTCCTCTTAGGACCCAAGAGGAGCTCCGAGATGACATGTGTATGATAGTTGTAATAATAAATGAATGAGTTATGGACCTGCTATGTTCTGTTGTACTACTCTGAGGGATGTAACAATTGCGGAATGGTACTTCGTGAATGTTATATCAACGACTGGCATACTACAACATGCAGTGGTATGCAGGGTCACCACAGTTGGTATCAGAGCAAAAGCTTTGACCTTAGGTTGGAACCTAGTAAATGGGACCAAACGTTAGGAGTCAAATAGGATTAGTAAAGAATTCTCTAAAAATATGGTTTATATTCAATTGAGAATACAACAATCATATCTTTTAGTGCGATAATTCTTTATTATCTCTATTATGATGCATTATTACTAATCTCATAATCTTTCTATTTCTACAGCCAACATGGCAAGTTCACGTCCAGGACGAAACGTGAAAGTGATGGATTCCACACTGAGTGAATACGAAGGAGGACTTGCAGATATTCTACGAGCCATGTTACTTGAATTTGGGTGTGATCCCCAGATCCAAGTAAAGAAATACATGTACTATGATGGTACTGTATTGGCCAAGTGTAGGGTAGGACTGCGACTTCCCGAATCTCTGGGAATGAGCGTAGTCATGCCAGCAGGGGAAGCCAGGACTATCAACACAGCCTACCATATAGCTGTTATGAGAGCCATAACCGACATTCGGGAACATAAGACGAAAGAGCTTATGGGTTCCGAATTCTCCCATATTCCTCATAATCAGGAGGAAGAAGATCCCATGCTTAACCACTATAAATATGCAAAACGCAAACCCATAGCAGCTGCAAAATATATGGATAATAGCCGCAACTTCATATCATTACTCTTTCAGTTGAACCATCATCTGACGGGAGCAATTGATACGATGCTAGAGGAGTTTACTGAACCCAAGGAGGAGATTAGGGGGAAAGAACCTATGGAGAATGTGGTGCACACACCAGTTTACTCAGCTGGTGACTACATTAGTATTGACCCTCTTGAGCGTGAAACTACACCTGTTACACCTGGGAACTATCTGGGAAGTTCCTATGGGGGATATGAGGGCGGAGAGGAATCCGGAAACAATCAGCGTTCCGAGACTCCTATAGAAAATTCCACGGGTTGGCGTTGGGGATCTGATACTGGAACTCATAGTACTTCTGTGTATTATGATGGGGAGATGAAGGATGACGCCACAACCCAGAACCAGAGTTATCCTAGTAATGAAGGAGTTGATGGAGGGTATCCGACACAGGTTGAGTCGGGTACGAGTGTTGGAAACACCTATGGTGGAGCTACAGGGGAGTACACTCGATGGGTGGACTATGATGCACTTAACGATCAGTTTGTGAACATTGATTTCTCCCTAGGATCATCATCTGATTCTGATTACCAGCCGACGGGGAGACCTTATGTTCCAGGGTCTATCAGGAGGACGACACGTTCGACCGGATGGAAGCCTGGGATGTACCGGGAGTGAAGATCGACTAGAGTCCACCAAGGGAGGCGAGGCTATAATACACAAGTACCACGTGTATTATAGTATGTAATATTTGTATAAATTTGTACATATACTTTAATAAGTGAGTTTGCATACTCACATCGACATGAGTATTGTAATAAGACCACTTAAGTATGTATATACAGGGTATATGTTTTGTATGATTTGGATTTGCTTCTTGATTTCCATTGCGTGACTAGTTCTGTGCACAAAGTTGAGCTCAGAAAACTTGCGCATGGAGTAATTATGAGTATCATCTTGTGTTGCAGAACTAGGGGGTTATGTCGGGAGCGTTAGGAGAGGAGACCGAAGCGCAGCGCATGGAGCGCGAAGCAAAACAAAAGGAAGAGGCTGAGGGAGCAGCCAGAGATCAGTTTCCACCACCACCACCACCCATGACGCAGCAGAATTTTGTTCAGTACATGCAGCTAGTGGAGGAAAGACAACGTGTAACATTGGAGCAGCAGAACAAATTCTTCCAAGAATTGCTGCAACAGAACAGGGTGGAGAGACCTGAGAATCCGGGAGTCACCTTAGCACACTTCCAGAACACCAAGCCTATATCTTTCGCATACGCGCCCGAGCCAATGGACGCGGAAGATTGGCTTATGGATACTGAGCTAAAGCTCAATACCGTTGGATGTAACGATCAAGAGAAGGTCCGTTACGCTACCCATCTGCTGTGTGGACCTGCCGCATCATGGTGGGACAATATAGTAGCCGTTTATCCGGCTGGAAAGGTCTTTACCTGGGAGGAATTTGCAAGGAAGTTCAGGGAATCCAATGTCCCTGAAAGTATTGTGGAACGGAAGCGTCGAGAATTTGAAAGTCTCGAGCAGAAGGATAAGGCAATCCTGACTTATGTCAGGGAGTTCTCAAAGCTGTCCCGGTATGCTGTTGAAGAAGTCAACACCGAGGACAAGAAGAAGAAAAGGTTTCTGAGGGGGTTAAGTCCCCAGTTCAAGGTTCAGCTCCGTATGATGAGAGCTACGGAGTTTCAAGAGTTGGTGGATGCTGCCATCACTCTGGAAGATGATTTCAAACAACTGCAGGAGGAGAAGAGGAAAAAGGCCAAGTTTGAGCCTAAGAGATATGTCAGTAACAAGCCTAATACTGGCTTGAGTTTCAAACCAAGGTACAACAACAACAACAACAACAATAATAGGAGGAACCAAGGAAACCAAGCCGCAAACCAGATTGTTTGCCGCATTTGTGGGTTTAGAGGGCATCTTTCACAAGATTGCCGGAAACCCAAGATAATATGCTTTGGGTGTCGTCAGGAGGGGCACATGCTGAAGGACTGCCCCAAGAGAAACACCGGAGGAGGTCAGTCTGGAGGAGGTGGAAGCCGAGGAGGAAACACCGGAGGGAACTGGAAGAATAAGAAGCCCTTCGGCAAGCTGAACTGCACCAGTCTGGAGGAGGTGGTCAACTCCGATCAGGCGGTGATAGGTACGCTCCAGATACTCACTCATCCTGGCAAAGTACTTTTTGATACTGGTGTAACTACATCATTCATTTCTCAACAATTCATCATCAAACATGGGATTAGTTGCACTAAGCTAGACACACCCATAACCATACTTTCTGCGGGGGGAACGATAGTAGTAACCCACACCAAACAAAAACAAGTCATCATGATCAATAAGTGCGTGTTTAACGCGGACCTGTTCATTTTACCGATGAAGGACATTGATGTCATTCTTGGTATGAACTGGTTGGAAGCTAATGGAGCATTGATCGACTGTGTGAACAAGACAGTGTCTTTGAAAAGCCCCGATGGAAGTAGAATGATCTACCAAGGCGACAAACATACACAGATTGAAGTGGAGCTACAGCTGAACAGCATGAAGGAAGTGAAATTAGAGGATATACCTGTAGTGAATGAATTCCAGGATGTATTTCCTGCGGAATTACCTGGTATGCCACCAGATAGGGAGATAGAATTCACTATCGACCTAATTCCAGGAACAGCTCCGATTGCTAAGGCACCATACAAGATGGGGCCCAAGGAGTTGAAAGAACTTAAGGAGCAACTGGATGACTTAGAACAAAAGGGATTCATACAAGAGAGTGTTTCACCATGGGGATCACCTGTGATCTTCCTGGATAAAAGAGATGGAGGAAGAAGGATGTGCGGAGACTACAGGAATTTGAACAATGTGACCATCAAGAACAAGTATCCACTTCCAAGAATACAAGATCTATTTGATCAAGTAAGAGGCGCGGGAGTCTTTTCCAAAATTGATCTAAGATCCGGTTATCACCAGATAAAGATCAAGAAGGATGACATTCCGAAAACTGCCTTTGTCTCAAGGTATGGACATCATGAATACCTAGTAATGCCTTTTGGATTAACCAATGCCCCAGCAATTTTCATGAATCTCATGAATAAGATTTTCATGCCATATCTAGACAAGTTTGTCATCGTATTTATTGATGATATCTTGATCTACTCCAAAGACAAAGCTGAACATGCTGAACACCTGAGGCTAGTGTTGCAAACACTAAGGGAACATCAACTCTACGCCAAGTTTAGCAAGTGTGAATTTTGGCTAGATCAAGTGAAATTTCTAGGTCATGTCATTAGTAAAGATGGAATCGCTGTTAACCCGGGCAAGGTAGCAGCAGTTCTAGAATGGGAAGCACCCAAGACCGTCAAGGAAATCCGAGGATTCCTCGGAATGGCAGGATACTATCGGAGATTCATTGAAGGATTCTCCAAGATAGCAGGACCAATGACGAAGCTGTTAAGAAAGAACACACCATTCGTGTGGTCAGAGGAGTGTGAGAAGAGTTTTCAAACTCTGAAGGAGAAACTCACCACGGCACCGGTGTTAGCAGTTCCGGAAGTCGGCAAGGATTACACCGTGTACTGTGACGCATCCAAGCATGGATTGGGTTGCGTACTCATGCAAGATTGGAAAGTGATATCTTATGGATCGAGGCAACTCAGACCTCATGAAGTGAATTATCCAACACATGATTTGGAATTAGCAGCAGTCGTATTTGCACTAAAAACTTGGAGACATTTTCTCTATGGAGCCAAGTGTGAGCTCTATACAGATCATAAGAGTCTCAAATATTTCTTCACTCAGAAGGAACTCAACATGAGGCAGAAGAGATGGCTAGAATTGATCAAGGATTATGATTTAACCATCAATTATACTCCAGGAAAGGCCAATGTGGTAGCAGATGCCTTGAGCAGGAAGAGCACCGGCGGAGTGGAACAAGGAATATCACCGGAGTTGAGAAAGGAAATAAGTCAAGCCCAAATACAACTTTGGGAGAAGGAAGCCCATGAAGGATTATCGGCGTTGCAAGTAGCCGATGAGTTAACTGTTAACCTGAAGAATGAGATCATGATGGGTCAACTGGACGATCCATTCATCGTGGAGGAGATGAGAAGAATAGATGAGGGAAGACCATCAGAAATTCATCGCGGAGAATCTGGATCATTATGGTTCCAGAAGAGAATTTGTGTTCCGGATATTGCTGAAATCAAAGAAGTAATACTCCGGGAAGCCCATCAAACACCATACTCCATTCATCCGGGAAGTACAAAGATGTACATGGATCTAAAGGAGTTATTCTGGTGGAATAATATGAAGAGAGAGATCGCACAATATGTGGCGGAATGCCATACCTGCCAGAGAGTGAAGGCTGAACACCAAAGTCCGGCAGGAAAGTTACAACCTTTACCTATTCCAGAATGGAAATGGGAGGAAATAGGGATGGATTTTATCACCGGACTACCCATGACTAATAAAAAGAAGGACATGATATGGGTAATCGTGGACCGGTTGACGAAGAGTGCCCACTTCCTAGCGGTAAATCAGCAGGACAAAGGAGAGAAACTCATCGATCTTTACATCAAAGAGATCGTGAGTAAGCATGGAGTGCCTAAGAAGATAGTGTCGGATCGAGGATCCGTGTTCACATCAGCCTTCTGGAAGCAACTACACGAAGCTTTAGGATCCAAGTTGGACTATAGTACCGCTTACCATCCCCAGACAGGTGGACAAACCGAGAGAACCAACCAGATCTTAGAGGATATGCTCAGGGCTTGTGCCCTAGACTTCGGAGGATCATGGGAGGAGCACTTACCACTAGCAGAGTTTTCATACAATAATAGCTATCAAAGCAGCATCAAGATGGCACCGTTTGAAGCTCTCTATGGAAGAAAGTGTAGATCACCGATATGTTGGTATGAAGCCGGAGCAAGCAAAGAGTTCAACCCTGATTATGTCAAGGAAAAGCAACAAATAATTGACATTATCAGAGATAGGTTGAAAATAGCCCAAAGTCGGCAAAAGAGTTACGCCGATCAGAAGAGGAGAACATGGGAGCCACGAGTTGGAGACATGGTATATCTTAAGGTAAGCCCGATGAAAGGACTTCAGAGATTCGAAGTAAAAGGAAAGTTGAGCCCTAGATACATCGGACCTTTCAAGATACTGAGTCAGAACCGAGGTTTAGCCTTTGAATTGGATCTACCGGGAAGGCTAGCTCAAGTTCACAATGTATTCCATGTGTCACAACTCAGGAAATGCTTAAAGACCCCAGATGAGCCAGTATCACATGCTGAGCTCGAGTTACAACCAGATTTGACTTACATTGAGAAACCAGCCAAGATTCTCGAGGAGAGCTGGAAACAACTCAGAAATAAAGCTATCAAATACTGCAAGATACAATGGAAGCATCACCCCGAGAGGGAAGCTACCTGGGAAAAGGAGGAAGACCTGAGGAAAACATACCCCGAACTCTTCAGGTATTACAACCACAACTTTGGGATGAAGTTTTCTTTAAGGGGGAAAGGCTGTAATGTCCCAGGTTTAGAGACGATCGAGGGGTAGATTTTAGAAAGGGATGTGCATTGCATTGTAATTTACGGGGAAATTTCGCGCTTTTAAACAAAAACTGCATCGAAGGGGGACAGGTTTCTCTCTCGACACTTTACAGGATTAGGGTTTCGAGAGAGCTATGAACTTGTTCCTACTTAGCTAGATTAGGGTTTTGAGAAGAGAGAGAAGAGATGATGCATCACAATCTTAAGTTGCATGATTGAATTCTCAATTAAGTTGCATGATTGAATTCAAACCAAATTTGAATTTGAATTTCATATTCAAACATCAAATTGATACCACATCATTCAAACTTAAGATAATTCAATAAATAATTAAAAGTAATCAAGAATATAAATAATACAACAATTATATAAAGCTCATTAAGGAAAATGGGAGCTTTATTGATATACACACAAAATACAATGTCATTTACAATATCCATAATTAGAAAAAGGAATATACAACACTTTACAAGAATTGGAAAAAAATTAGAAAAGAAAATAAAAAGAAAAGTACAAGGATGGATCCTATCCTAAATACTACAAGATCATCTTCACTTGATCTTGGACTTGATGACCTCCATATTCATCTTGATCAATTGTTGATCCCTGCAGATAATCACAACAAATAAAAGTTATGCCAAGTGGCATAGCCACTTGGCAGGTTAGAAATCAAATGAAAATATGAAATAAGCAGATAGGACCAAAGTGGCCGAGCTGATCCATGCCACAGTCAAGTTCCAGGTCCAAGTGCACAGCACCTGTCTACACACACACACAGCCTGCTCACAGGGCTGTGTGCATGTAGCACACACACACAGTGAGTCACCCAAAGGGAAAGGTGGAGCTGTCGACCAGGGATGCAATGGCTGGCCACATATAAGCTTTTCCCAGCCAAAACCCTAGTCATTTGCTTCATCCATCGACAGGCAGCAGTGGTGTCAACACCTGGATTTTTAAGTCCAGATGCCTGTTATGCCATACATCGCAATCCCAGGAATATTGTTGTTGCGAGACATAACAGTTGAATATCATAAGTCATCATTCATTACATACCATAGTCGTCTTACAAATAGAGATCACATGATCCATATTACACAAATAGTTGATCTATTGATCAATATACACAAAGTTCATAGTTTCATAGCGGAAGCGTAAATAGAAGAGACTCTCTAGTCCACAGGCCAACGTCTGACGTCAGAAGATTCCCTAGTTGTCGTAGACATCCTGGTTGCCGTCATCTTGATAGTTCTGCTCCTCTTCATAGTCTGGCCATTTGAATAGCCAGGGACACAGCCGTGAGTATTTTAAAGTACTCGCAAACTAATACTAATGTAAGTGCTAACAATTCTAGTAAGGGGTGCTAAGCTCTAGTTTATTTTGCATAAAGCCAATTTTAGTTCACAAACATTTTTGTAAACAACTCTTCATGTGCTAACTAACTCAAGTGGGAACATTAGTGTCATTCCCACAACTCCGTTGTGATTCCAAAACAATGTCACCTTTCAAGTTCAAAATCCACAAGTCACCCTTCACCATTCATAGTTTTCAAAAGAATTCTGATGACGGAACAGTATGGCCTTTCCAACTGTCCATAACCGAGGACGCGGCTATTCGAATAGGTTTAACTCTGCAGAGGTTGTACACTTGTGCCACAACAATTGCAATAGCTCGTCAGGGGTAACTGGCCCTGATTTATCGTACGCAGTACGCGAACTACTAATCCTAACCTTTCATTTACATACCCTAGTATAGGCACCTCTCCCCATGAGCTTGGCCTCCCAGTGAAGACAAACTGTCAGCCTGGGAACTGCACAGGGCTTGGGCCGGACATTCACCTCATTTCGCATCATATCATATCATCTCATTTCGTTTGTTGTAGAGGCAGCTTTCGGCATAACCCCGATGACGCTTGTTTAGAGGGAACCCATACTAAGACACACAAACTTCCGGTTAAGCCCTACCCAGATTCAGGTATTGTGGGGGTACTTGTAAAATTGGAATGGTATCGCATCCGAACTCAACCATCAGGGTTTTTGTACAATTCACCAAGTCATTCACCAGTCATATTCACCTTCAAAATCTTTCAATAGAATGACTCATCATTCCAAGGTTTTCAAAGTCATTTCATACACACTTGTTCCCATCTAGACTAGTCATCTTTAATTGAGCACTAGCATCTAAGTATGATGGGGTGCTAAGTACTTTGCTTTGCTTCTAGGATAACCTTGATACTCTTGCACTAATCCAATGCTAACCAAGTGAATCATGAATCAAAGAAGGTACTTTGATAGAACCAAAAGTAAAATAAAGCTTGTAAGGTAAAACTGGGAAAGAGGATCATAAGCATAAAGTAAATAGGATAATGCCTTGCTCATAGTGAGCTTTGCACTTTGCAAGAGTATTATCTTGCAACTAAGATGGGTTGCACCAATCTAGCTTGCATTGGTGATAGCTTGCTAACTTTACTACTCTAGTAAACTTCTTTACTTTGACCACAGTTAACTATAACAGCAACTTATTGAGAAAACAAGTAAGAACTTGTAATGTATAAACTTGGGATAGGCTTATGTAAGAAAAGGTAAGATTCATGGTGCCTTGCCCCAAAGGGGCTTTGCACTTGGGTAACTTGCAAGAATATTTGCTTGCCTTGGTTGAAGTGGGGGTCCAAGTTTTCTTCTCCTTCCTCTTTGTAGAAGTCCTCCTCCTCCTGATAGTCTCCGGTACTAGCGTCTAAAATACGAATACGGGGTACACAATCATCATACCAAACTTACCTACTAAACTAAGCACACACAAGCTTTACACAACTTAAACTAGCATCACACACTACTATTAAGTGGGTGGATGTGTTCCTCTTATTTAAGAACAATAATTTCCTCTCATACTAACTTAGGTGTTACTTTTAATTACTTAGAGAAAATAATTTCCTCTTATTATCTTATTAAGATTTAATTTCTCTCATGAACAATATATGACCTAGGTTGACCAAAGTCAACCTCTTCATACTCATCATTTAAGAAAATGATTTAAATGAGATTCCATACCTCATGCAATTTAATACTAACATGGTAGTGATTTAATGTCACCAAATACTCAATATGAGATTATATAGACCATGGTCACTACCTCATGTTGAATTACTTGAGACCAAGATTTAAATGAGAGGAAAACCTCTCATAAGTTTTATCACATAGTTGTAACTAGGTTAACAACTACCATTGAGGTGATTTAACATCATCAACAATTCATTGGCTATTCCAAACATCACTTGTATTCACACCAACTATTCTATTCTCACAATTACTACAATTAGGGTGCCTTGGTTGTGTTGCTTGAGGAAAAATAATTTCCTCTCCTTACATATGTAAATGATAATTTCCATATGGTTCTTGAGAAATAATTTTCTCTCATGGAAATCTCCTTAAGATTTAATTTCTCAAACAATCATACATGAATTCCTGTTGACCCAAGTCAACCATTCATCATCATCATTTGAGAAATTGGTTTAAATGAGGTAGAGTACCTCATACTATTTAATATCACTACATATGATTTAAATCTCTAAGTACTTCATATAAGAGAGTTTGGACCAGGGGTCCAAACTTCACATGAATTCATTTGAGACAAAGTTTCAATGAAGTATAAGACTTCATAAGAATTACTTAATAGTTTTGGACAATATCAACTAGTTAAACTAGCCATATTATTCACTACTTAAACTAGGGCATGATCATGCAAAGTGACCACACCATTTTATTGCATAAACAATTAGTGTAAGTCAAATGTGAGCTATTAGAGTTGAAATCAACTCAATATCTATTTTGGTTGATTTTTAAGAATTATTTGAAGTCACAAAAGTCCCTGTCTTGATATTTTTACTATTTTAATTCTACACAAGATCTAGGGTTCAAACCAGTGCCATTGGTTAGAGCATTTCATAAGCTTTCCAACAACATCAAATTCATCAAATTTGGTTCAGTAGATTTGCAACTATTGAATTTCAAAGTTTGTGCTGAATTGAAATTCATTTGGAATTAATTAAACTCGATTTAAATTAAGAGGGCCGGCGGGAAAGCTAGGTGGGCTGAAAGGTTTAAAAGACGGCCCAAGGCCAGCCCAGCAGTGCGTCCAGCGCAGCGGGCCAGCTGACAGGGGGACCAACCCGTCAGTGGGTGAAACTCACCGAATCGGTACGGGGGCTGAGAGGCGTTGGATCAGAAGCAGATCTGACGGCGGAGAGTCGTCGTCGTCGACGATGCGAGGGAGGCGCTGGCACGGTGGAGGAAGGGGGTCGACGGCGAGCTGGGACTCTGGCGAGGGTCAGCGGCGGCGCAGGACGGCGTTGTCGACGATGAGGAGTGCGCTGGTACCAGCGGCGTCGCTCAGGGAGGCGTCAATCGACGGCGGCTTCTGCGTCGGGTTCCGGCGATCGACGGAGCAATTGGCGAGCTCCGGTGAAGATTGAAGAGGGGAAATGGGTCGAGGAGATCGAGGAGAAGGAGGCGAGCAGGTTTGGTGTGGAGGTGAAGGCGCGGGGATGGCTCTATTTATAATGGCGAGGTGGCCGTGTGGGGTGCGGCGAGGGTGACAGCATCGCGGCGGCTCCGGCGAGGGAATCGGGTTGGCGATGTTAGCGCTAGCTAGGCGGCGTCCAGGCGGTGCTAGGGAGCTAGAGAAGGAGGTGGGGGACGGTCTGGCGAGCTCGCGAGAGGCGAGGTACTGGCGGCAAGATCACGGGGGTCCGGCGAGCTGGTCGTCGGCGACAGGCAGTGCGAGAGCACGGGAGCATGTCTGGTGGGTTGGCGCAGCGACGGTGATGCTCAAGGTGCTCTGCGGTGGTCCAGGGGAGGCGCAGAGGGATGGGGCGACGCGTGCTCTGTGGGTTTCCGTGGCGCGCGCTGGGGCGTGTCCACGCCGTGATCGGCATGCCTGGGGAGATTTGGGCGCGCGAATTCCGGCCATCCTCGGCATCTTCTCCGACCAGGGTTGGCATAGGCTGCACTAGGGAGGTGAGGTGGAGCCAGAGGACAAGGTGGCCAGAGGGTTAGTCGAAGGGGAGAAGGGGAGGAAGAACATGGCCGGCATGGCCATGTACATGCAAGCTAGGCTTGCTTCTTTAGGGTTTCTGTGGGTGGTGAGGCAGAGAGGGGACAAGGGGACAGGGTAGAGGAGTTTAGGGACTTAGGGTTGGGTGTAGGACACTATTTGAAATAGTGTCAAATAGTTCCCTATTTGCATTTCACAAATTTTGTCCAAATTTGGTTGAGCTCAAATAGTTTCAAAAACTGAGAGTGGTTGGTTTGGTTGAGTTGCAAATGACCAGAGACAACTATGTGTGGTGGTGGAATTTTAAAAATCAAAGAATTGCAAAAGATGACAAGGTGAGATTGTTGATCATAATAAAAAGTCTCAACTTTGCATGAGCCTAGTTATTGATCAAAGATGATTTTGGCATGGTGCTCTTCACCAAAGTTGTTCACCTTGATGTGCTCTTGGATGACATGCAAAGAGTTGGGAAAGTTTAGTTTGAAAAACTTGAAATAGAGAGGCTCAAAGTAGTGACCAGAATATAAATGGCAGATTTGACCATTATTGTATGTGAGCCTAATTTGAGTTTGAATTTGATTTGAATTGGGTTTCTTTGATTCCAATAGTTGTAATAAGTGTGTAGTAACATTGTTCAACTAAGGGTGAAGGCCAAAATGGTCTAGGGTCAAGATTTATAAAAATGGCATACACCATATGTAAGGGTTTTGGGATTTTCTAACTTTTATTCTTTTATTTTTCTTTGCTTCAATTTGACAAGAGTGATGTTTACTTAGTGCTAGATTGAGTTGGATAAAAGGTTCCAACCATTTTGAGACAAGGTTGGTGCCTAGGTCAAGATTTGATAATTGGCTAAATGTGTATGTGAGTGAAAAATGGAATAATCTCACTTATTTGATTTCTCTCCATTTGGTTTGACTTTTCTTGACTCTAATGTGATTCTTATTAGTTTAGGAACATTTTCAAACCATTGAAACCATTTCAAATGGTCTTGCTCAAAGATTTGTAAAATTGGCCAAAACACATGAGAGGTGACATGTCAATTCTTCTGATTCTTGTAATGTGCTCCCCTTGCTTCACTTGGGCAAGGTTGACGGTCAATTTAGGGTTAGATTTGGTTTAGAGATGGTTTCACACTATTTGGTCAAAGTAGAAGTGCATAGGACAAGAATTGGTGAGAATGGCTATGTGTCACACATGCTTCTATGCATATGTGGCATTTGATTTTTAATTTGACTAGGCTTGACCCAATTGATGTTGTTGAGTGTTGAAATGGTATATAGGAGTGATCCAACCATTCACTAGAAGTCTTAGGGTCAAGATTCTCAATTTCACAAATTTGATATTTTGCTCTCATATGCCTCTATGGCATTATTACTTTCTTTTTAAAAATCTTTTGTTTCACTTTGGATTGGGTTTGAGAAGTACTAGATAAGGTTTATGAAGGTTTTCCAATCCTCTAAATAAAGTAGAAAGGCCTAGGGTAAAGTTTTACAAAAATAGCCATAGGCACATATGCCTTTATGCATATGTTTAATTTTATTTTGTTTCACACTTGAATTGGTTGGTAAGTGCTTTGTTGAGTGGGTTGAGGTATTTCAATTCATCTACTCAAGGTAGATAAGGCAAAGCTCCTCATTTTCAACAAGTATCCATAGGCTTGCATATGCCTTTTTCTTAAATAAGATCTTTCCTTTTTATTTTATTTCTCAAAGATTGATGACAAGAGGGATGTGGTTTAGGGTTTAATAAGTTTTGCAATGGTTCACCACCATTTTAGCAAAGTAAGAAAAGTAGAATTCAGAATTTACCTATTAAGGCTATAGGCCCACATATGGCTTTTTCTTTAATTTAGGTTTCTCAAAATAGATCCAAATGATTTTTGAGAAGGTTAGGGTTTAAGGTTTTTCTTATTTGATTTCTTTCTCTTTTAATTTTATTTGGTTTGTGATCTTCACTTGATCACTTTAGGGTTTTAGGTTTTATCACCTAAGCATAATAACACTCATCAAGGCAAAACACAAGGAATAGGTAGGAGCATTAAGCATAGCACCCTATATAAGAAAAGTTTTTGTTGGTTCTCATTTTTGGAAAAGTAAATTTATTTTCTGTTTGTTTTGAAATTTGGGGTGTTACAAGTGGTAAGCCACCAAGAACAGCAAGAATAGCTCAAGAACACCAAGAACAGATGAACATCTAAAGCTGTTTCATCCACTCCACAATCACCAGAAATTAAACCAAGACCACAAGCTTGCTAGGAGGAGCAGGGCAAGCAAAAGATCATCACAGAAGCAAACCCTCTACACCAACAATATTTCTAGGAGCTGGAGTGAGGTATACAAATCATCATGAACAAACCAGATGGTTTTGTTCATAAATAAGCATATGCATCAAGCACACACAAGCAAAAGGGTGTGAGAACTAGTTTGTATCATCATCTGGCTACTAAGCCTTTTGGTGCAAGAAAACTAGAGAACAGACAGTGGGAGATTTCCAAGGGGAACATTGGCATGTCAACAAGATGACATAACAGAGAAATCCAACCTGGATTAATCCCTAACTAGCCATTCAAAATCATCTAGCACCTAAAGCCAAGCAAGCCATCAGATATTAGACAGATCATGTCTATTTTTGTTGTCAACAGCAAAGATACTGGAAAACCAACATGGTTTCTTCCAGTGAGATATTCACCAAATCACAGCCAGCCAACAAAGGTGGGAGCTACCCTAACAGCAAAGATTTGCTGTCAGGGCCACCTCAACCACTTCACCAAATCCCACAGAGAAGCCATGCACAAACATCATCACCCAGATGGGTTCAAAAAGGAGCTAGGGTTCCCAATAGATGTTGGCATCCCTCTAGCTCAATCTTATTAATATTAAGATGATCATTACTGATAAACAGCTCACATCATTTATCTATTTAGCCAAGCAAGGAATTACAGATAAATGAAACAGACCAGTAACCAAGCACCAACTCCTTGCCAGTGAACCAATGGCTCACTGCAAGCATCAGATGATGCTTGAGCAAGCATTACCATTCACTAGCACAAGTGTATGCATCACACAGACACCAGGAGAGCACCAGCTAAACATAAGCATGAAACATCAGCCAGTCACCAAGCATCTGATGATTATAAGATCATCAGAGCTTGGCAGAGCATGCTAGAGCCAAGCCTAGCATCAACACATGCACCCTATAAATTAATTGGTCACAGAACAGGAATAATGGCCTAGCAGACAATCAAATACATGTTATATAATTGTATACAGAAGCACATCATCAAGGGATGGTGTTGTTTAGCCCACAGGCATGCTCAAGTGAGCAAGACTATGAATGATAGCACACTGAAGAGCACCCAAGTGCACTGGTTCTTGCAAATTTGCAAGAAATTGCACAATATAATCAAGCCAGGGACAGGATTATGCACACACAATATGTCCAAGTGACAGTAAAAATAATAGGAGCAAGCCAGTAGGCCATGAGCATCACTGGATGCTCATGAGCAATCACAAGAGGGCCACAGCAGGAGATCACCATGAACAGAAGTAGCTAGGAAGCACAGAAGCATGGCAGTAACAGCACAGCAAGCAGCATACGCATAGCAGTAGAGCAAGCACATTAGCTAGGAGCCATGGCGCATGTAGGCAGCAGCAATGAGCACAGCCACGTAACAAAGATAGGCACAAGGGACAGCAGGCAGTGGCCAGAGCTAGCTCAGAAGAACAGGAGAGGAGGATGAACTAGCAGTAGAGAAGGAAGAAGGAAGAGGATGGCGGCGCACGTACCTGGAGCGGATCACCATAGCGTGCCACGGCGGCACGGTGGCACGGGCCACCACGGCAGCGCCAAGCCGCGCTCGACGTCGCCGCCGAGCGCGAGCGCCCCAGCACCGCCACAGCACCAGGAGCATCGGCGGCGAGGAGATCGCCATGGATCCCCACAGCAGGCGAGCAGAGGCGACGAGGGCGAGCGAACAAGGACGCCAGCGTCAGATCGACGCGGACCACCGTGTCCGCCGTCGAAAGGCGGATCAGATCCACTTGATCTCGCCGGCGGCGACCGCCGGAGTTGGCCGGATTAATTCGGCGACGGCGAGGCGACAACGGCGTCGCGAGAGCCACAGAGAGAGGGTTTAGGGTTTCTGCGCGAGGAAGAAAGGGGCGAGTGGGCCGACCGAGCCCAAGTGTGGCTCGTGTTAGGGTTAACCCGCTGGGCCACCCTGACAGGTGGGCCCAGGGGCATTATAGTCATTTCACAAAATGAATTAAAACAGAAACTTTGAAATTACATAAGAAATGTTTAAAAGCTCTAAAAAAATAATTAAAAATATGAAAATAGATCAGCATAAAATTCTCTATCATAATAAAATACAAAAGTGAATTTTTGAAGACAATTAGGAATAAGTCTTCATTTGATGATTTAAATAATCATTTAAATCACACATATTATTTTCAATAAAGAAAATAAGTCCATTAATGCATTTGGACTTTAAAAACACCTTGACAATATTTCAAGGTTGTATTTACCCTAAAGCAAGTATCTCCAAGTTGTTCTTAGTATTAACCTCTCACATGAAATAACAACGACATCGGAAGGGGGGGAACAAACCCTAAAACTGGAATCATGCATAATTGCTTCTTTAACCATTGCCCTTATCGGACAATGATGCTATTTTTCAGAGACAGAGGACAAGGGTCAGTCCACACCATCCAACTGCAAAACTTTGCAGTGTTCAGGCAAGTTCATCACTTGCTCATGCCATTTGAGTATTTCTATCAAATTACTTGCAAAGTACTATGGTTATCACTATTGCATAAAAAACCAAAACCACTACTTTCATAACTATGAATATGACTATGTGGTGGGCAATGGAACCATGGATTGTGTTGATATGGTGGAGGTTCCATTGCAAGGGTTTATATCCATCTAGGATTAAACAACAAATGTCGCTAGTGATTCTTGTGCCGTAATAATCATGTTAACCATAAGATCTGGAGTGGGACGGAATAGTCAATTGTATTTCCACATCTTGTACATCAACGGATGCGCTTACCGTAGACGGTTGTATCTTGCGGAGCAATTGGTGGGTGGGGAGCCCCTTCTAATTCCCCACGGTATAGCTGTTGCTTACCGTAGCTGTTGCTGCTTGCGGAACAATTGGTGGGTGGGGATCCCCTTCTAATTCCCCACGGTAATGTGGTCTATGATGGGTTGCAGCTACCGGCGAAGGAGTTTGGTTCAATCCTGCATCGTCGTCGTGGTCGGGGTCCACCCTGAAATTACGGGAATAATGGGACCGGCGAGGACCCAGGGTCGGGGTTTGCAACAAAGGGTGGGTGCCCGAGGTAGCGGAGGAATATGATTGACTATGACCTTATACCGGGCCTCACACCGAAGGAAGTGTGGACGGGAAAGCTGCCCGGTTGGCACCAAGGTTAAGATCTCTTATGGGTAAAGCAACACCCCTCTGCAGAGTGTAAATAACTGTGACCTGTCACTCCCTGTTCCGGGATATGGAACTGCGAACGCGGCCGGAAAGGAGCTCCATGAAGTTCTAATAAACCGGTGAAGGCTGACGGACATAGCTCTTTCGAATAAAAGCAATCTCTTGAAGAAATGTTTATCAAAACTTGCATTGGTATTAGACTTTCTGGTCTAATATTGTAGCTAGAGCATTAAACACCTCTTATCTATAATGAACTTGTTGAGTACGCTCGTACTCATACCACTCTTAAATCCCATGCTTAGATTGTCTGAATCGACTGGAGGAGGATTACGACAACAATGAAGTAGCCGAGATCATCGGCTATGAAGAACCAGACCTCTCTGGAGGTATAGAAGGCGTAGACTACCTCATCGTCTACGGATCCGGGGAGGCTTCCGGAGGAGATCAAGCCTAGAGAAATCCAGTAGTAGTAGTAACCGAGCAGCCCGAACTCTTAGTATTTAGCTGCTCGAGGAAATAAATGTATAACTTAATGAGACTCTTATATTGTAAGCTATGTTGGGTTCGCCTCGAACCCAGGAGTATTCCTCTTAGGACCCAAGAGGAGCTCCGAGATGACATGTGTATGATAGTTGTAATAATAAATGAATGAGTTATGGACCTGCTATGTTCTGTTGTACTACTCTGAGGGATGTAATAATTGCGGAATGGTACTTCGTGAATGTTATATCAACGACTGGCATACTACAACATGCAGTGGTATGCAGGGTCACCACAACTTTTCGGCTGAAACCTTCGAGATCTACTTGCCCTCTACTTCCAACTAAACCCTAGTCTACAACCCGTAGGCATTGACAAGTTAATACCTTGTCAGCGGCCTTGGGGCCGGTGGCGCTCGTGGCAGAACTGGCTGCGGCGGCGACACCCTTCTTCTTAACCATCTTGGTGAAGTTTCTTTGGGAACTGTGGTGGTTTGGGGACGGCGGCGGTAAGGGCGCATCAGTTGTAAGTTGCAAGAACGGAGGAAAAAGAAGACGATGGCAGGGAGAGAAAGAGGAGTAAAATTTGCGCCTCCTTTTATAAAGAGAAAACTACTTAGGATCTGGACTGGTGGATTCGTGCCGCAAATATTGGGCGCAGATCTGGCTCACCATGTGTAAAAATAACAAGCAAGCCAAAGGACTATTACCTCCACTACACGTAGAAATCGAGGAGACGCCTTGGATGGAGTGTAATGTTCGGTCATTTCCCAAGCAGACTGCTCAGACAGGGGTGGGCCTGACAGGTCACGTCCCATCAAACTCGCTGCTGTAGTTATTTTGTCATTGATGATGTCATCTAAAGTTATCGGCTCCTGATGAAAAATCACACGAAGTAAAATTGGCATTCGACGGAATCTATTCAACTTGAGTTTACGCATGGTTACGAGCATTCGTCCCTAGACTCGGGGGCTACTCCTATCGGGAGCGCTGGACGCGCACCCGATAAAAAGAATGAATCCGAAGAAGAACAGACCCGAAGGTTCCAGAAGATCCAGGATCGGGCCTGGGGAGTTGATTCTGAGTAGGGTAACGTTGTTTTTCCATTGGTAGTTAACCATCATCAATTTATCGAATAAGGCTGAGCTCGTTACTTTTATCCCTTACGTACTATCAGACTGTATGACTTCACCCTAAGTCTTTGAAGACCCGATATACTAAAACATATCGGATGACAAAAGAATTTTAGAAAACATCGACATCAGAATCTTCGAGTAGTACAACTTGAGTCTACACACGGTTGCAAGCATCCGTCCTTAGACTCGAGGGCTACTCCCATCGGGAGCATCGGACGCGCACCTGATGCCAAGTAATTTCAACATCAAGGCAAATGAGAAGGTTCAATTATTTTCGACAATTAAGGATATTCGGATGAAGGCAATTATAGTCCTTGCCCAAAGCTTTACTTCGTCCAGTCACTCAGGGGCTACTGATGTGGGCATTACCCTTCGGGTACCCAACATTAGTCTACCTCCTTTGGCCATACTAGGGGCCCATGAAGATTGCTCAAAGACTAGGGTGGGATCATACATTGGTTCCAACAAAGGATACTTACGAGAAGATGGATTCTTGACGAACAAGGCAAGAAGACATAGTTAAAGGAAAGACTAGATTAGATTTCATTGTAACCTAGTCGAGTTCAGACAGGACTCTCGGGACCTGGCCTGCTATATAAAGGGCATGAGAGGGAATGCCAAACAACAGAACAACAGTACGTAGAACCGCCGCAACTTAGAGCACAAACCCTAGAATCCTTGCCTCTCAGTGAGTTGACCTTAGAAGCCTATCGGCTACCCCATTGTAATCCGATATATTCGATAATCAAGATCAAACAAGAAGGAAGTAAGGGTTTTACCTCATCGAGGTCCCCGAACCTGGGTAAATCTCTCTCCCCGTTTATTTCGTATATGATGTCTCGTGCTAGCCTGCAGGATTCCGTCAACCCTTAGCCCCTCATGGTGGGCACTGCCGAGGAGCACCCTCGTCATATGGAAAATGAATAAGCGGAGGTGGTTGTGGTGGCGCTTCGCTTGGGAGTGGATGCTCTTTCATTGGCGGTGCATGCTAGCACGCATGATGGGCCTAGTAGTCGCAACCCCCTAGTTTGTTGCACCAACACCTTGCCTAGCTGGATTGGCGCCAGAACCTGTGTTGGATGTGCCTGCACCAAGGGTGGTGTTTTTCGTGCGGATGGCCGCGACAATCTTCACCGCAGCTACCGCTGTCGTCGCAGCTGCTCCCGTGTGTTTTTCGAAGTTGTGTGTCTCGGATCTCTCTGTTGTCTACGCGAGATGAAAGTATTTGACGAGGAGGTGCTTCTGGCACGGTGTACGGGCGGACTCTACGGCTGGGCTCCCCCCATACCAATGCCCGCTAAACCTACTAGAACTTGTCCTCGCATTCCCCTTTCACCCAGGTGGATAATTAAGTGCTTAAATAATTTTATCACGTCAAAATACCATAAAAATGATAGTTTTTATTGATATTTCATCATTGTCTTATCTGGGTAGACAAGCATAAAAGGGCGCGGTAGTGCAGTAAAATAGAAAAATCCTATTAGTACTCAGAGATATCTTTATAAAATAATGGCGTAAAAACATGCTAAAAATGCACTCATCACATGCCAATCTGGACTAAAGTGGAATCATCCATCTTGGATTGGAACATGTTCCTTTCATCCTTAGAGGCGGTCGGTGGGCCTGTCACCTAGTGCAACCTCAAGTACATAGGTCATCTTGTGGGGTACAACGAGAATCCCCAGGATGCAGTACCAGGACATGAAGTTTGATTCATCAGTTTAAGTTTCTCTTTCTCAAGGAATTGGTCTAGGTTGAAGGCGGGGTGGGACATCTACAATGGTATTTGCAAAAGTACATCAATACTATAGTCATAATATGAGTTCATGTTTAATTCAGATAAACTACAAGAATTCCCACTCAAACGAATATCCCCCTCATCGTTGTTTAGTGATTACACAATCCTAGTTCACTACACCACCCCTCATCATCACGGCCGATGGCATAGATTCAATGGTAGACATCAACATATCAATCACATCAACTATGTGACTCATGCTTAACCTTTCGATCACTTGTGCTCTGAGGCCATGTCTGCACATGCTAGGCTCGCTAATGCAACCTTAGTGTTTTCATTGTGTAACATGGCTTCAGCCACCGTATGCGAACGCCGAGATGTCTAACACCCGATCGTCACGACGTGCTTCATAACGGAGAACTTTGTTGGTGGTGGACACTAAGGAAGAACACAATTTTGGTATTAATTTGAGGGGATCATCTTATAATGTTACCGTCATATATCTAATACAAGCAAAATAAGATACATAAAGTAATAACATCATATGAAATTAAAAGTGTGACATGATATGGTCATTGCTCCTTGATCTCCATCAAGCGCTCCAGTACGGCACTAGGTACACGGCGCCTCCATGCTGGCAGCCTTGAACAATTCATAAAACTTACCATGACCACATCATGTCACGTCCCTCTGCAAAACAAAGTTAGACTCCTCTACTTTTATCATTTGCAGTATTTACGTTCTTGTTTGGGCTATCACGAAAAAAATTGTTTCTTACCTACGAACTTCCGGAACACAACATTGATTGACTAGTTATCGCTTTAAATCCCTTGTTCAAGACCCTCTGTTTCAATTGCCGCATCAACTAAAGTAAGAGAGACATACATCCCACCAGCCACTTATATGGTACAAGTCATATGTCACACATATGATCGGTTTGGGGCCGCTTCATCAAATAGTGCCACGACACGAACATGTGCACGTGAGTCGAGTGACATTTAGAAAATTAATGCCTGATACCATGTGTTCTAATCATAGCAACACATCTACTCATAGATCGCTCTGATACCATTGAAGGGTCACGCAGCAAAAACAGAAAAAATTCATACCAATGAGAATGATATAGAAAAGATCTATTCTATGTAGATGTAAGGTAACGAAGGAGTTTCGGTGTTCATACCCTTGACAAACGAAAGTGTTACGTTCCGAATGAAACGTTGTTGATGAAGATGTATGGAGACGCCGACCTCAAGGTCGAGTATATGTACAAGGTGAAGTGCTAAAACTGGCAACACCTCCGTAGTTCTACACATGTACGATGTCGACGACGTACCCCGAGCTTCAGTCCAACAAAGCAGCGGAAGAAGCAGATCCGTACCGAGGATCCATCAGCACGATGGTGTGCGTATGGTGGAGTTCTCAACCTCGTATCCACGTTACAAAGCTCGGGAACCACACGTGAGTGAGAGAGAGGGAGAGAGGCAAAGTGCCAAGGGGATGAATAAGGAGAGGTGTTGTCCTCTCCTTTATATAGGAATGGAGGGGGAGGGGTGATGTCTACGCACGCTTCTATTTCTGTAGACAGTGTTGGGCCTCCAAGAGCAGAGGTTTGTAGAACAGCAACAAGTTTTCCCTTAAGTGGATCACCCAAGGTTTATCGAACTCAGGGAAGAAGAGGTCAAAGATATCCCTCTCAAGCAACCCTGCGATCACAATGCAAGAAGTCTCTTGTGTCCCCAACACACCTAATACACTTGTCAGATGTATAGGTGCACTAGTTCGGCGAAGAGATAGTGAAATACAAGTGGTATGGATGTATATGAGTGGTAATAGCAATCTGAATAAAATATGGCATCTTGTAAACATGCAGTGGAACAGTAAATAAATGGTGTCCTCCCCTGCAACGGCACCATAAAATACTTGCTGGCGTGCAGTTGATGTGGGAGATAGGAATCTTTGTGGTGTAGCTTTTCTATTCGGAAACAAGGCCTAGGGATCATACTTTCACTAGTGGACGCTCTCAACATTGATCACATAATAAAACCACTCTACACTCTCTTGTTGGATGATGAACACCATTAATTGTGTAGGGCTACAAGAGCACCTCAATGCCGGAGTTAACAAGCTCCACAACATTCGTTGTTCATATTTAAGTAACCTTAGAGTGCATGATAGACCAACGCAATTATACTGAATACTAACATAGCATGCATACTGTCACCATCAGGCTATGAAAGGAGGAATAGATCACATCAATACTATCATAGTAATAGTTAACTTCATAATCTACAAGAGATCACAATCATAAACTACGCCAAGTACTACATGATGCACACACTATCACCATTACATAATGAAGGAGGAATAGAGTACTTTAATAACATCACTAGAGTAGCACATAGATGAATAGTGATACAAAACTCATATGAATCTCAATCATGTAAGGCAGCTCATGAGATCATTGTATTGAAGTACATGGGAGAGAGATTAACCACATAGCTACCGGTATAACCCTTAGCATCGAGGGAGAACTACTCCCTCCTCATGGGAGACAGCAGCGGTGATGAAGATGGCGGTGGTGTCGATGGAGATGCCTTCCGGGGGCACTTCCCCGTCCCGGCAGCGTGCCGGAACAGAGACTTCTGTCCCCCAGATCTTGGCTTCACGATGGTGGCGGCTCTGGAAGGTTTCTCGTACCGTGGCTTCTTCGTATCGAAGATTTAGGTCAGGGGGCTTCTTATAGGCGAAGAGGCGGAGTCAGAAGGCTGACAGGGGCGCCACACAATAGGGGGGCGCCCCCCCCTTGGGTCGCGCCGGCCACACGTGTGGTGGGCCTGTGGCTCTCCTCTGGTCCCTCTCGGGTGTTCTGGAAGCTTCGTGGAATTATAAGATGCTGGGCGTTGATTTCGTCCAATTCCAAGAATATTTCCTTACTAGGATTTCTGAAACCAAAAACAACAGAAAACAGGAACTGGCACTTCGGCATCTCGTCAATAGGTTAGTTCCGAAAAACGCATAAAATCATCATAAAGTGTGAACAAAACATGTAGGTATTGTCATAAAACAAGCATGGAACATAAGAAATTATCGATACGTTGGAGACGTATCAGCATCCCCAAGCTTAGTTCCTACTCGTCCTCGAGTAGGTAAACGATAACAAAGATAATTTCTGAAGTGACATGCTACTTACAGGACCTCGATCATACTATTGTAACGCATATGAGATGAATGCAGCGATTCAAAGCAATGGTAAAGACAATGATTAAACAACTGAATCATATAGCAAAGACTTTAGTACTTTCAAGACAAGCATCAATAAGTCTTGCATAAGAGTTAACTCATAAAGCAATAAATTCAAAGTAAAGGCATTGAAGCAACACAAAGAAAGATTAAGTTTCAGCGGTTGCTTTCAACTTGTAACATGCATATCTCATGGATATTGTCAACATAAAGTAATATAATAAGTGCAATAAGCAAGTATGTAGGAATCAATGCACAGTTAACACAAGTGTTTGCTTCTAGGATGGAGAGAAGTAGGTAAACTGACTCAATATAAAAGTAGAAGAAAGGCCCTTCGCAGAGGGAAGCATTGATTGCTATATTTGTGCTAGAGCTTTTATTTTGAAAACAATAAACAATTTTGTCAACGGTAGTAATAAAGCATATGCATTATGTAAATTATATCCTACAAGTTGCAAGCCTCATGCATAGATTACCAATAGTGCCCGCACCTTGTCCTAATTAGCCCGGATTTACATGGATTATCATCGCAATACATATGTTTTAACCAAGTATCACAAAGGGGTACCTCTATGCCGCCTGTACAAAGGTCTAAGGAGAAAGCTCGCATTGGATTTCTCGCTTTTGATTATTCTCGACTTAGACATCCATACTGGGACAACATAGACAACAGATAATGGACTCCTCTTTAATGCATAAGCATTCAACAACAAATAATATTCTCATAAGAGATTGAGGATTGTTGTCCAAAACTGAAACTTCCACCATGGATCATGGCTTTAGTTAGCGGCCCAATTCTCTTCTCTAACAATATGCATACTCAAACCATTCAACTCATGATAAATCACCCTTACTTCAGACAAGACGAACATGCATAGCAACTCACATGATATTCAACAAAGGGTAGTTGATGGCGTCCCCAGGAACATGGTTATCGCTGAACAAGCAACTTAATAAAAAATAAGATACATAAGTACATATTCAATACCACAATAGTTTTTAGGCTATTTTTCCCATGAGCTATATATTGCAAAGACAAAGAATGGAAATTTAAAGGTAGCACTCAAGCAATTTACTTTGGAATGGCAGAGAAATACCATGTAGTAGGTAGGTATGGTGGACACAAGTGGCATAGTTTTTGGCTCAAGGATTTTGGATGCATGAGAAGTAATCCCTCTCAATACAAGGCTTAGGCTAGTAAGGTTGTTTGAAGCAAACACAAGTATGAACTAGTACAGCAAAACTTACATAAGAACATATTGCAAGCATTATAAGACTCTACATTGTCTTCCTTGTTGTTCAAACACCTTACCAGAAAATATCCAGACTCTAGAGAGACCAATCATGCAAACCAAATTTTAGCAAGCTCTATGTATTTCTTCACTAATAGGTGCAAAGTATTGATGCAAGAGCTTAAACATGATCTATTTGAGCACAACAATTGCCAAGTATCAAGTTATTCAAGACATCATACCAATTACCACATGTAGCATTTTCTGTTTCCAACCATATAACAATTAACGAAGCAGTTTCAACCTTTGTCATGAACACTAAAAGTAAAGCTAAGAACACATGTGTTCATATGAACCAGCGGAGCGTGTCTCTCTCCCACACAAGCATTTATTCAGAGAATGCAAATAACAAAAACGAAAATAAAAGCACACAGACGCTCCAAGTAAAGCACATAAGATGTGATGGAATAAAAATATAGTTTCACTAGAGGAACCTGATAATTTTGTCGATGAAGAAGGGGATGCCTTGGGCATTCCAAAGCTTAGATGCTTGAGTCTTCTTGAAATATGCAGGGATGAACCAAGGGGACATCCCCAAGCTTAGACTTTTCACTCTTCTTGATCATATATCATCCTCCTCTCTTGACCCTTGAAAACTTCCTCCACACCAAACTCAAAACAAACTCATTAGAAGGTTAGTGCATAATCAAAAATTCACATGTTCAGAGGTGACACAATCATTCTTAACACTTCTGGACATTGCACAAAGCTACTGGAAGTTAATGGAACAAAGAAATCCATTCAACACAGCAAAAGAGGCAATGCGAAATAAAAGGCAGAATCTGTCAAAACAGAACAGTCCGTAAAGATTTTAGAGGCACTGGACTTGCTCAGATGAAAATTCTCAAATTGAATGAAAGTTGCGTACATATCTGAGGATCACACACAAAAATTGGCAGATTTTTCTGAGTTACCTACAGAGAACCCTGCCCAAATTCGTGACAGACAGAAATCTGTTTCTGCGCAATAATCCAAATCTAGTATCAACCTTGCTATCAAAGACTTTACTTGGCACAACAATGCAATAAAATAAAGGTAAGGAGAGGTTGCTACAGTAGTAACGACTTCCAAGACACAAATATAAAACAAAATTGCTGTAGTAAAATAAAAACATGGGTTATCTCCCAAGAAGTGCTTTCTTTATAGCCATTAAGATGGGCTCAATGATTTCAATGATGCACTCCCAAGAAATAAGAGTTGAAGCAAAAGAGAGCATCAAAAAGCAAATTCAAAACACATTTAAGCCTAACCCACTTCCTATGAAAAGGAATCTTGTAAATAAACAAATTCATGAAGCATAATGCAACAAGCATAGAAAGACTAGACAAGCGCAACTTCAAGATTTTCAGCAAAAAGAGAGGTGTTTTAGTAACATGAAAATTTCTACAACCATATTTTCCTCTCTCATAATAATGTCCAGTAGCATCATGAGCAAACTCAACAATACAACTATCAAATGAAACATTCTTATCATGAGTCTCATGCATAAAATTATCATTACTCCTAACATAAGCATAGTCATTACTATTAATTGTAGTGGGAGCAAATTAAACAAAGTAGCTATCATCAAATATAGGAGGCATATTGTAATCATAATCAAATTTATCCTCCATAACAGGCGGCACCAAAAGACTACTATCATTATAATCATCATAAATAGGAGGCAAAGTATCATCAAAGAAAATTTTCTCCTCAATGCTCGGGGGACTAAAAATATCATGCTCATCAAAACCAGCTTCCCCAAGCTTAGAATTTTCCATATCATTAGCAACAATGGTATTCAAAGTGTTCATACTAATATGTTCCATGGGTTTTTTAATTTTCGCATCAAACCATCCATGTCTTAACTCAGGAAAAAGATTAAAAAGCTCCATGTTGCTTTCCATTATGCCAAACTAGTGATAAACAAGAAACAAAAAGATGCAATTGCAGGATCTAAAGGAAATAGCTTCGAGCACTTACAACGGCGACAGAAAATAACTTAGTTACCTGGGACCGGAGTGTGAGTGCCTTTTACCTTTCCTCCCCGGCAACAGCGCCAGAAAATAGCTTGACTGTCTACAACTGGCGCGTGGTTGACGAGGGAGGAAATCTCTGTGTGGAAGCTTTTCGTTCCCCGGCAACGGCGCCAGAAAATAGCTTGATGTCTACGCACGCTTCTATTCCTGTAGACAGTGTTGGGCCTCCAAGAGCAGAGGTTTGTAGAACAGCAGCAAGTTTTCCCTTAAGTGAATCACCCAAGATTTATCGAACTCAGGGAAGAAGAGGTCAAAGATATCCCTCTCAAGCAACCCTGCGATCACAATGCAAGAAGTCTCTTGTGTCCCCAACACACCTAATACACTTGTCAGATGTATAGGTGCACTAGTTCGGCGAAGAGATAGTGAAATACAAGTGGTATGGATGTATATGAGTGGTAATAGCAATCTGAATAAAATATGGCAGCGAGTAAACATGCAGTGGAACAGTAAATAAACGGTGTCCTCCCCTGCAACGGCACCAGAAAATACTTGCTGGCGTGCAGTTGATGTGGGAGATATGAATCTTTGTGGTGTAGCTTTTCTATTCGGAAACAAGGCCTAGGGATCATACTTTCACTAGTGGACACTCTCAACATTGATCACATAATAAAACCACTCTACACTCTCTTGTTGGATGATGAACACCATTAATTGTGTAGGGCTACAAGAGCACCTCAATGCCGGAGTTAACAAGCTCCACAACATTCGATGTTCATATTTAAGTAACCTTAGAGTGCATGATAGACCAACGCAATTATACCGAGTACTAACATAGCATGCATACTGTCACCATCAGGCTATGAAAGGAGGAATAGATCACATCAATACTATCATAGTAATAGTTAACTTCATAATCTACAAGAGATCACAATCATAAACTACGCCAAGTACTACATGATGCACACACTATCACCATTACATAATGAAGGAGGAATAGAGTACTTTAATAACATCACTAGAGTAGCACATAGATGAATAGTGATACAAAACTCATATGAATCTCAATCATGTAAGGCAGCTCATGAGATCATTGTATTGAAGTACATGGGAGAGAGATTAACCACATAGCTACCGGTATAACCCTTAGCCTCGAGGGAGAACTACTCCCTCCTCATGGGAGACAGCAGCGGTGATGAAGATGGCGGTGGTGTCGATGGAGATGCCTTCCGGGGGCACTTCCCCGTCCCGGCGGCGTGCCGGAACAGAGACTTCTGTCCCCCAGATCTTGGCTTCACGATGGTGGCGGCTCTGGAAGGTTTCTCGTACCGTGGCTTCTTCGTATCGAAGATTTAGGTCAGGGGGCTTCTTATAGGCGAAGAGGCGGAGTCAGAAGGCTGACAGGGGCGCCACACAATAGGGGGGCGCCCCCCCCTTGGGTCGCGCCGGCCACACGTGTGGTGGGCCTGTGGCTCTCCTCTGGTCCCTCTCGGGTGTTCTGGAAGCTTCGTGGAATTATAAGATGCTGGGCGTTGATTTCGTCCAATTCCGAGAATATTTCCTTACTAGGATTTCTGAAACCAAAAACAACAGAAAACAGGAACTGGCACTTCGGCATCTCGTCAATAGGTTAGTTCCGAAAAACGCATAAAATCATCATAAAGTGTGAACAAAACATGTAGGTATTGTCATAAAACAAGCATGGAACATAAGAAATTATCGATACGTTGGAGACGTATCAAGGGGCCGCCCCTCTAGGGTTTAGACGGGGCACATCTTGGGCCGCCGGTCCCCTCTCTCCTTTGGGGTTTCTGGCGCCCCCTTAATGGGCCGCCACATGGTATCCCATTAGGGGCTAGCCATATTTAATTCAGAATGAAATACTAACACATGCTATTTAAGTCTTCGAACAATTCATCGACTCTGGAACTTCATGTGATACCTCTCCGGAACAATCCCGGAGTTATCTCTTATTACTTCGACAATCCTCAATCAAACCATAAGCATTGTATACACCTAAGCGTGCCACCCCACGGTTCAGGAATGCACAGACACGATCGAGAAATCTCTTCGATCAATGACCAATAACAGGATTTGGAAACCCATGATGGCCACTTTGCTTTCCATGAATTAACCTTGTCATTTGAACCTTAAACGTTGAGTACTATTCCCTTTGTCTCATGATCCTTAGTTTGTCTGAGATCTAATCTTCGATATCTTCATACCTTGTCTGATCTCGTTACCGACAAGCACATTTACTCATTCCTATGATATCACATTCCCGTGACCTAGTCACATGCTTGCAAGCTTCATGGATGTAATATCACCGAGTGGGCCCAGAGTATATATCCAATATGCGAATGGAAAAATCCAATTCTTGAAACATACGCCTCTACCTACCCCTTCAGAATACCTGATAGACACCTTTATGATCACCATGTTACGGTGTGACGGCTGATGAAGTCAAGGCAGCCTCCGGTGATTTCGATTAGATATGATTGCACGATCTAAGGAGTAGGTTACAATATTTTCCAGTTATCGCAATGCTGAACTTTGTGATTAGATCACATTTTAATACTTATGTTGGGTGTGTGTCCATCACATCATTCATCCAATAACATGACTTCATTATCAGTTGACATAAATTTCCATGATCAGAAACCTTGATCATCTATTAATCAATGGACTAATTTCCTAGGGATATTATTTTGTTTACATAACACACATGTACCAATGTTTCCTCTTAATACAATTATAGCATGGCATAAACTTATTATGAACATTGAAGATATGATAATAAAACATCTTTATTATTTGCCTCTAGGACACATATCCAACTGAATTCACGAAAGCCCGAAAGCATGGGTTTCTTCTCTCCAAACACAATGTTGGGTGTTTCTGCTACTACACCAACTCCTCATTTGTTAGATCCTATCATTTTTGCGTGTGACCCGGTGATGCACGAGCCTACCAAGCATATAGGTATTGATGCATCTTGTGCGCATTGCTCTGTAAGATCAGGTTTTTGTTTTTGATTTATACTTCCTCCGTTTGGAAATGTAAGATATTGAAGCAATTTTTTTTTGGTTCACCCACTTTAGTTTATATCTAGTCTAATTTTAGTATGTAGATTCACTCACTTTAGGTTATATCTAGTATACATTACAAGCACCTAAAACATCTTGCATTTTTAAACGAGGGAGTAGTTGGCAAATTTCTTATGAAAGATCCACAAGCATGGATTTATTTTCTTCATATACACAGTGTTGTTGACCACCATGCGTTCCCTCCGTCGTGTACATGCGGGTTTTTGAAGATAAATTATAAAAGGGAATAAAAAATACATTGGGAAGTGCATCTCTTCTTTAAAAAAAAATTCATTTCCAATAAGCTAAGTGCATATAGAAAATAAGAAGAACATGTGCTTAATATTATTGGGTTTAATTTCCGTACGATGAGAGAAAAGCAATTAAATTGCATTACGAAGATATAAGTACACTCTTTATGGACAAAATTTAGAGCTAGATAGAACGGAGGGGGACGCGAGGGGCGGCCGCCCTGGGCCCCCGAGACGAAGGGGGCCCTATCTAGGGATGGCATATGCGGCGTTGGAAGAGAAGAGTGCCATTAGAGACAGTTCTGAAGCTTTTTCTCGCGGCTGTTTCATAGACACGAAGGAGGAACAGCCGAAGCGTACATCTTTTTGGTGGGCTTGTTCTTGGGCTTTTTTCTTTCTTTAGCTAACATATGCCTTTTTCTAATATAATGTTAGAAACGTTAATATAATGTTTATAAATTTTATAATGTTAGAAACATTATATTATTGTCAATTTTTATACAAAACCAATTCCTAATATGGTGTTCACACTAAGGGGCCCGTAATCTAATTTCGCTCCGGGCACCCCAAATCTCAGAACCGGGCCTGGTCGCACAAAGACCAGGGGGCGAAACACGATGACCGGTATGGCGTGAAACCAAGTGCTGGTCTGTTTTCACGTGCCCGTCCGTCGGTGCGATGCGGCCGCGCGGGCACGCACGGTATCGTGGGCGTGCTGAGCGTCCCCCGGGGGATCCGAAATCAGATCCCCCGGATCGCCAGCCGTCTGATCAAGTCAACACGTCACGCGCGTCCGTCCGATGTCCATCATGCACGGGAGGCTTTTCTCCACCACGTGGGTGGTCCCCACCATCCACATGCCCAAATTTGCATCGCATCTGAAAGCCATGGCTTCACCGCCGCCGGGGAGTACGCCGCCGAAGTGGACGCCGTCGGAGTAGACACCACCGGGGAGGACGTCGCCGGAGAGGACGCCGCCGGAGTGGATGCAGCCGAGTAGACGCCGCCGGAAGGACGCCGTCGGAGAAGACCACTTGTAGCAACGCCGACGCCGTTTGTAGCAACGACGACGACCTGGTGTAGCAGCCATGGCGGCCTTCCGTAGCAGAGCCAGCGTACTTTTGTAGCAGTGCCACCGACAGCTTGTAGCAGCGCCGCCGGCCACTCGTAGCAGCCTTGACGGCCGATTGTAGCAGCACCACCGGCAGCTTGTAGCAGCCTTGACGGACGATTGTAGCAGCGCCGCCGGCCACTCGTAGCAGCCTCGACGGCCGACTGTAGCAGCGCCGCCGACAGCTTGTAGCAGGCGATTGTAGCAGCACCGCCGGCCACTCGTAGCATCACCACCTGCAGCTTGTAGCAGCGCCGCCGGCCATTTGTAGCAGGGCACACAAGCAATTGTAGCAAGACAGACAGCGATTGTAGCAGCACCGCCTGGCAGCTTGTAGCAGCGGCGGCGGAGATAGAATTCCTCCGAGGTTGAGAGGGTGGCCGGAGCTAGGCGAGCAGAGATGAGGTTGAGAGGGAGGCGCGCCGGCTTGGAACGCACCGATGGCGGCGGCGCGGAGGCCGGCCATGAGCCCGGTGGCGGCGCGTCGCCCTACCGGCGGCGAGGAAAAGAGCTGGGCCGGCCAGCGGCGCGGGGGACGGCGCAGAGCTCCAGCCCTGCTCGTGCGGGGAAGAAGAGTGCGATGGGGGAGGAGGTGGGGAACGAATGGAGGAAAATACTCCTCAAACGATAAGGTTGGCCTCACCTGGACGCGTGGTGGTCCGTCGAAGCTTGTGGTGGGCCCCAACCACCGTTCGGTATCCCACGTTGCGAGCCAGCTAGGCGGACGATCGAAGCCACGATCCTCCGGGGGAACACGAGCGTTTTCCAAAACAAAACCCGCTTTATGCTGCGGTGCTCGTTCTAGAAGGAAGGCCTCTTCTTTTTGTTTGAGGCAAGAAAACTAGTCGAATGGACTCTGGTTTTCCGTGTTTAGTCTTTTGAGGCAGGGAGGGAGCGGATGCAAAGCAGCTTTGCCATTTGCGTCGCGATGAGTGCGGTCGCCACAATTTGGCATGCCAGTGGCGCACTAGCGGGAGGCAAAGGCCACCACCCAACAAAACCGCACTTTTCCGCTTGGTTGGCGTGGCGAACGCACCAGGTTACTTCGTCCGTCGCTCCCGGAATTCCTTCCACAAACTACCCGTCGCCTCTTCTTTTTTACCATCCCTCCATCATGATTTTAGGGTCTGTTTGGTTTCTAGCCACACTTTGCCAAGCCAAAGTTTGGCAATTTGGTATGTGTTTGGTTCTTGCCACACTTTAGAGCTGCCACATTTCACTAATCATATGACCCACTTGTCATAGAGTGAATTTTTTGCCAACTTTTGCCACACTTTGTGGCTTCCAAAATCCTAGCCACACTTTTGTGGCTGCCACACTTGCCAAAGTTTTTTTTTTTTTTTTTTTTAAGGTAAAAGCAACGTGTTCAGAGATAGCAACGATTACAAAGAACACACACGCCACCAAACTCTAGAAGCAACCAGACACACATCTGTCCTGGAGAAAGAGCAAGAAGGACCCGATCAAAAAAATAAAAAACAAAAAAAACGCCGCAGATCCCCTTACTCAACCACCGCATCGCACGCCAGCTCCCGTCTCCAGCACCGCCAAGACGCCGCCGGAGAAGAAGACGACGAGGCCACCACCTGCTAGAAGCCACAGAAGGCTCGACCGCAGCAAAGCTGCCTAGAAGAACCGCAGTATCCATCCGGCAATCACGCCAGACTTGAAGACGATGAAGGAACATCGGCGGGGGAACTCCCCCGAGCCACCGCAGCCACGCCCACGCCACCTCCAGCCAAAGCCGGAGCAGAATACGCAGACGGCCACCTTCTCCCGCAGATCCACTCCATAACAAAACGGCATCAGATTGCTCCGGCCGAAGCCGATCTCTGTACAAGGACGACAAGGGCCCGGAAAACCAAAGCCCCCATGCCCCTCCTCCACGGGCTTGCCGTCGCCGCCGCAGGAGCCACCAGCGACCGCACGAGGAAGAAGCCGGGAGGACAAAAACTCGCCAGTTGGTGAAGCCCCCCTCGCCAGGACCACACCGGCGAGACCCAAGCTGGAAGCTCGCCGACGACACCCCAAAGAGCGCCGCCGAGGTGGGGATCGAACCCCAGCACCATTATTCCACGGAGACGCCGCAGCCTCCACCTCTCCAGCGCCGCCCAGAGACCTAACCCTACTATCTACACGCCTAAGGCACGGATCCGGGGTCCCCCCACTCTCCCACCACCTCAACGGCGGCCGGAGAGGGAGGGGACCGACGAATCGGCCGTCGGCGGAGCGAGGGATGAAGACGAACTCCCTTTTCGCCTCTCTCAAACAGTGACTTGGAAGGGAGAGGAAAAGGGGCTTGTCTTAACTACTAGGGCGTGTTTCTTGCCAATACACTTGCCAAAGTTAGGCTTGGCAAGAACCAAACAGGCCCTTAGTTGCGCCTCCCACGAATGAGTTACTGGGCTGGCCAAACAGTAACGTGCCACTCCAGACGAGGAAGCCCAACATTTTTTTAAAACAGATCCAAATCACAAGACTACCAAGCTTTCTTTGCTATAGCTAGCCACAACTTCAAAGCTTGGTTTCTCAAAGTATGCTCATGTCCAACAGAAATAGAGTATACTGTATAGTCAATCCCAGCTTCGGGAGTAAACAAACTAAATACAAGCTGATACACCATATATTGAGACTTTCTTTTTCTTCTCATGTGGTAAAAAAATCATGAATTCACAGCTGCTGCTTCAGATGGCAGGCACGGTTCAAATGTAACTATTTTGCTATACAAACATGTACCTAGATTTCTTCGAACTGCTGAGCATATAAGCAGCCAAACGGTCAGGGGTTAAGGTTCAGCCAAAACTTGCCCCGCAAAAAATAAAGAGGATCAGCCAAAACTTTTTACAAGAAACATTCACTAAAGTAAGAACTAGCCCCTTTCTGGTTTGCCTAACCCTAGTTGTAGAATTGCCCATCATACTTCGATGGAGGCAATGGAACTACAAAATTTACATCACATCAAGCATGCATGCACTCCCATGTATGAATGCATCAAGAGCCACTCACAAGAACATATATACACAGCACATCCACCTGCGCATGCAGTACACGCGCTGATACGAGCAAGAACTGTACGCCTTGACGTAATTTGCTTCTCGTTCTGATTTTGCTCTCCGCACAAACCCAGCTAGGCACAGAGGAGAATTACGTTCAGTGAGGTCAACGCTTTGTTTTCTTTGCTATGATCAAAATTCTCCTCGGCATCCATTGGGTCAGAACACTTTTGAGTTACATGTACTGAGCCAGCCATTGCTTGCACATATCAAGAACCGGCAATGCATTCGCATGTAATGCCTGTCAAAAAAGGACACAAAAGTCAGGAAACAGAGCAAACTAAAGTGCAAAGGGGGCAGGAGCACTGATTGCACTTTCATTGATCCAGTCATGTGGTTGTTGTATGTTGTGTGTTGTCCCTCGAATTTAAAGGTGACATCTGTTATATGTTGTAACTTCTCAGGATACAGTTCGGCTTGAAGACAGGTCCAAATCAAGTAACACTGGAAAGTTCAAGGCCAAAATAGACCTAATCCTGACATTAAGGGACCAAACCAGTACATTCCCATTTATTTACAGAATTGACCTCTGGTTCTAATGGACGCTTGCAAAGGAACACATATAAATTCATTTGCTCATTAGATAGAATGCATATGTAGATAACTGACCTGATGGGCAACATATTGAACATCAGCTACACTTCCACTTCGTGAGGCTATTTGGAATGCACTTTTTAGACGGCCACAAACAACGCAGGCAAGTACTTTCCTGTAAAAATTAGAAACAGTTTAGAAAGGGTCAGAGAGAGTTGTTTAGTACAGAATCATGTGCGTTTATGTCTAAGGTAACGCTTATGGACTTTAGAAAGGGTCAGAGAGAGTTGTTTAGTACAGAATCATGTGCGTTTATGTCTAAGGTAACGCTTATGGACAGGCTGCCATGAGCATGCAAGAGGCACCCAATGTGCTGCTTGCTGGAGCATGTAACAGTTCTGAGGATGTGGGTTCGTTACATGTACTTGCTATAATGACTTTTGGCGATGATTATAGTGGAAAAGGTAGCATGCAGACACACTTATGAATTTCATTCTCTTCTCTTTTGCATAGACAAATGTTGCCGTTATGTTGAAACACAAAGTACATGAATATTGTGCAAATGCAGTTGAGTTGAAATCCAAAAGTAAAGAGAGGGGGCGGGGGTGGGGGGTGTTGCCTGTACTTCCCATACAGCACCAATTAACATGCCCTACTTGAGGACCAAATTTCATGATAACGGCAAGAAAGCAAAAGGACATAGTCCAATCACTAATAAACAATGAATTCATAATTCAACACTTAAACTGCAATTGCTGATCACATCTAGTAAAATGTACTCCCTCCATTTACTAATATAAGATGTTTTAGTTTTTAGTACATTCATCTATTTTTGTATGTATGTAGTCTACTTTTAGCGTGTAGATTTAACTCATTGTGGTGTGTATCTAGTTCATTTTGAAGTGTCTAAAACATCTTATATTTGTGAACAGCGGGACTATATGAAAAAATACACCATCACCAGTACCTGTGATTGCTGATTAGCATGTCAATAAGTCGATCTGGCCTTTCCTTATGCTTGTTAGCATAGACATTTATAGCAGCGCCCAGAACCTATTAAAAGCAAGTGAACAAATACATCAGACGACCATTCACCTAGATAATTCTCATAGAGTAATCTCAACCAGAAAAGGGATCGTATATAGTTTTTATATATTGGGATAATGATACAGCATATCCCTTTTTCTATTGGAAAAGAAAATCTAAGCATCATCTACCCATTTTGTACTGGTAATGACTTGCTGTTCTTGTATGGCCAATGAAACATGCTCGAAGCCTCGAACATAGGAATATAACTGGATATACAGAGTGACATTTATATAGTATCACTCTGTTCCATAATATAAGACATTTTGGAAAATTGAAATAGTTTGCTAAAACGTCTTACATACATTATGGAACGGAGTGAGAACTAATGATAAGTCAGATCTCTCACACCTTGGATAAGTAGTGAACTCCATAGTCAAATAATGTCGTATGAACATTCTATATATTTATATAGCTTACAGGACATGTATGATAATGTTGTGACAAGTGTTCGAACAAGAGATGGCGATACCAATGACTTCCCTATTAAAATAGGACTACACCAAGGGTCAGCTTTGAGCCCTTATCTATTTGATTTGGTGATGGATGAGGTCACAAGGGATATACAAGGAGATATCCCAGGTGTATGCTCTTTGCGGATGATGTGGTCCTAATCGATGATAGTCGAACGGGGGTCAATAGGAAGTTAGAACTATGAAGACAAACCTTGGAATCGAAAGGTTTTAGACTTAGTAGAACTAAAACTGAGTACATGATGTGCGGTTTTAGTACTACTAGGCACGAGGAGGTTAGCCTGGATGGGCAGGTGGTGCCTCAGAAGAACACCTTTCGATACTTGGGGGTCAATCCTGCACAAGGATGGGGATATTGATGAAGATGTGAACCACCGGATCAAAGCCAGATGGATGAAGTGGCGCCAAGCTTCTGGCTTTCTTTGTGATAAGAGAATGCCACAAAAGCTAAAAGGCAAGTTCTATAGGGCGGCGGTTCGACCCGCAATGTTGTATGGCGCTGAGCGTTGGCTGACTAAAAGGCGGCATGTTCAACAGTTAGGTGTGGAGGAGATGCGCATGTTGAGATGGATGTGTGGCCACGCGAGGAAGGACCGAGTCCAGAATGATGATATACAAGATAGAGTTGGGGTAGCACCGATTGCGGAGAAGCTTGTCCAACATCATCTAAGATGGTTTGGGCATATTCAGCGCAGGCCTCCAGTGCATAGTGGATGGCTAAAGCGTGCTGATAATGACAAGAGAGGACGGGGTAGACCAAACTTGACATGGGAGGAGTCCGTAAAGAGAGATCTGAAGGACTCGAGTATCACCAAAGAACTAGCCATGGAAAGAGCCGCGTGGAAGCTTGATATCCATGTGCTAGATCTTATGGGTTTCACCTCTAGCCTATCCCAATTTGTTTGGGAATAAAGGCTTTGTTGGTGTTGGTGTACAGATCTAAACACTTGGATAAGATGAGAACTACATAGACAAATAATATCGCATCAACATAGTGCATATGTATATATGGCTAAATACTAGCTCAGCATCTGATCAGGTAATATAACAAGAAAAAAATCAAACTTCCAAAATACCCTTCCAAAATATAATCAAATGCAGAAAAAATATATTATTATTTCTGAGATTCATAGCCTGTAAGCAAAGCTGAAGGCTGCAAAAAAAAAAAAACATAGTACACATCACCTGATCCCATTCATCATCTTCTATGGTTCCTCTTATGTTCTTCAAGAACTCCGTTAATTGGCCACCTTTTTTCCTCTCTGCAAGCGATGCTGCTACACCGGCATAGATACCAACAACTGAAAAAAAATGGGCAGTCAGTAATTCCGAGTATACAGATCCTATTCTCAAACAACATTCCCAAATAATCAACTTTATATCAACTCCGCAAACTTAAGAGCAAATGGAATGAAATATCAGTAACCTGGAAGATCAAACTCGTGAAGCATTCTATAAGCCAAGTCAAAATGTTTTTCAGCCAGAGTTTCAACAACCATGCACCTTCGCCTGCAAAGAATGCTAGCTTACATTAAAACAAATAAGTACATCAGGCAATAAGAAATGGATTAGTCAACTACTGGTGCAAACTAAAAGGAGAAATCAGTAATGACTCCGATGCAATAGATAAAAATAAATTAAAGAAGCAATAGTCACTGCAAGTGTCAATGTATAGTCGATAACTCTTCACCGACTCTTAGAAAAGCTTAATAAACATACATTTAAAGCTAAACCATGACACAAGCAATGTGAACTGGACACATCCAGGAGACGAGTATCTTTCAGACAGCAAAATGTTAAGCTGTGTAGCCTCTTCTAAGATCAATTAAAAGAAATTTTGCCTTAAAAGGAAAAGAGAGGTACAAACCTCAGAGTTTCAGGGTCAGTTGGATTCCCAAATAGGGAGGTTTTCCACTGAGGACCATCTACACTGTTCAGGGCCTTCACTACATCCATCTACGATAGCAGCATATGCAACTGGATTAGCCTATTAAACTTTAAAATTGCAGACATCAAATTATTGCACAGCTAAAAAAGTCTGCATGAATGTTGGTCTACAAATGATATCCAGCTGGATCCCAGAGAACCAGCCACAAACATGTACACAAAAAATGATAAAAGAGAATAAGTCATCTTCGCCTGGAAATTTATCTGCTTTCACAATTTACTAACCTGATAGGAGACCCTAGTAGAAAATTTCATTATCATCTCTCTAGTTAGTTTCTCCGATGCACTCTTATTGCGCGCAGTCCGCGATACCAATTTTGTAGCCTCAATTGTTCTATCTCGTACAGATAAGGCTTCCTCAAAATGTGTCTGCATTCAGAAGAAGCTGAGCATAAGAAACACCACAGACCATTATTTATTAATTACTATCATCATGTAAAA
Source organism: Lolium perenne (assembly GCF_019359855.2). Taxonomy (NCBI): domain Eukaryota; kingdom Viridiplantae; phylum Streptophyta; class Magnoliopsida; order Poales; family Poaceae; genus Lolium; species Lolium perenne. The sequence continues at coordinate 183,145,828 of NC_067246.2, read as the reverse complement.
GTACCATGTAGAATAGTTAGGCACAATCAGGTCCAAAATAACCCCAAAAGAATCTCGTACAGATAAGACTTTGGCTTAAACAACATCAGTACATAAAGTAGTCAACTGTAACACTTAGAACTAGAGATATGCCATGGGAGTATTTCACTGCAAAAGAAGTTTATGCAAGTTGTTCCATGATATCTATGAACAAATTCAACATCTAATTTTCTAGAGAGCACAAATTATTTTGAACATTTTTCTATTATTAGATTCCTTTTTCACTGTCATCAGTCAGTTCTGGACCAACACATCTCCCTGGGCATTATTCTATAAATAGTAGTTTTGCGTAATGTCACCTAAATCAGTGCATTACAAAGCAACTATGCTGTCAAATGATAGTAGGGTTTTTATCATTCCTGCTATGACTGATCTTAACAGTTTTTCCATTTGACTGGTCAAAATCTCAATCTTGCCACTGTTCCGTTACAACACTCCTCAGTTTTGCCATTCCATCATCTCTCTACCATTTAGGTGGGGACAGTCAGAAACACGTTCAATATGTCAAAGGTGCAGACACTTCAATGTTTTGAATTATCGAGCTTGACAATGTTCTTTCTAACGAGGAACATCTCCAGAAATATTCATCAGTTGACCTAAGAACTCTTCTTGTTGTTATGTGTGAATTAAGTCAGCCTGAATTTGAGGAGTGGCGGTCACCATACAAGAATGCGCACTAGTACTTGGCAGGGGAAATTTACTCCACTCAGCTGCAACCAATATAGAGTGCACTTCAAGACGGGGTATCCGAAGCAATAGAATCTCTTTGGCAAGCAGGCATGATGGTTTGGATATTAACAGCACATAAGCAGGAGACTTCAGCTCAGGCAGCAGTATGCTAGGAGGCGCTAAGGCGGTGATGAGGGACAGTAGAAAAAATGAAAATAAAATAAAAACAGAAGTCAAATCTGTTATGGCGTCTACACACTTCTACTGCTAATTCAATTATGAAATGACTCATTTTAATGGAGATTTATAGCATCATTCAAGTAAATGCAAATTGAGATCGCAGAAACATGATAGTATGATACTACTGTAACGAGAACTTTAGATTGCTATGCTATGTGCACCCTCAGAATTTGCAAAGAGAAATACATGCATCAAAGCTTGAACTGACTGCTAGCATTTCTAGACCCTCATATGACTAAATCTGTTGCCTCATATTGGAATTTTCGCCACATTAGACATGACCCAGGGTCCAAGCAGTGCTTCTTCAAGGTGGCATAACATGAAGGTTGAACCATGAGACATGGATGTTCTGCACCTAGTCGCCACTTGCACTCCATCATACTAAACCACTTCACTAGTTTCCACAAAATGTGGACATATTCATGGATGTAAGTCATGCCATATCATGTGCACCTGGAAACATTCATCCAAAAATATGATCCCTGTGACTTGTACGAAAAGACACACTTCTGGCATTTTCTCGCATTTTTTGTCTAGGTCACAAATGGTCATACTTTTTCTATGGCTTTGTAGACTCACCTGTATGATTGTACCAATGATTCACTTTCTGAGGGAGGGAGGGAGAGAGGGGGGACCAAGCCAAACCGGTCAACTTGGTTTCAAAACCTTTTTGGTACTGTACAAAGAACTGCGGTTTTTATGCTCCATTCTTTCTGGTAAAAAAACGAAAATCGATACAAACTGCAGGAAAAAATAACCAACCTCACAGACTCCCCATCAAGCCCAGCCCATCACTCACACTCGGCGTACTGACTCCGCTTTGGTCCCCGCGCACCACCCTAACAGCCCAATTCTTTAACGCTAGCACTATCTTTGCGTTTTCGCGGAAAAAAAAAACTACTCACTTTGTGCTACTTTCAATATAGCTGCCTAAAAGGTTCTTTCTACTGTTATTGCCTAACTGGATCTGCCAACTGTCGTATAGCTGGTTGCTGCTCTGTGGTCATTGGTCAATAATTAATGATCAATGGTTATTTTTTAGAAGCCTAATACTTCGAAAAACCATGATTGAGTGGTTTGTGACACTGTCCAGAACTATTTCCCAGATGGCTCACTTTTTCAGTTGGCAGATTGCTTGCTTGTTATCATGAGCTACTAGTAGCATTTTGTGTCCAGTTCATGACTTCAAGCGCATATGTAATCATGCCAAATGATTTTCTCTAGAATAGAGACTAGAAGCCATTGCAATATTAACTTCGGTATATATGGTGGTCACAGAACCATACGGGGACACTTTGGTACTTACCGATAGTGAACTATATTGTTAATGATACCAGTACTGCACAGAGACCAACTAGTGCATTATAACAAAAAATAAACAATGAAATCATCAATACCTTGGCGTGTCCCAAATGCTTCAGAGATTCCTCCTGGGACATTGAATTCACGAATAACTGGATACAGCAAAGGCCAGAAGCAACATGGTCACCTTTTAGAGCCTGTACACCATGTTTCGTTGTAAATATTAATTGGCCCAAAAACTGACTCCAAAGGAATGGTGCAAAGGAATAATTGATGACAGTACCAGAAAGCTGTAAAGATAGTTAAAGTGCCGATGTGTTTCACAATAGTTACAAATGCGAGTGAGAACAGCATTCATGTACTGAATCACAGCTGTGTCATTATAAGTCGGTGATTGAGTTACTGCCAATATTGTATCCTCCAATACCGGCATAGCGCCATATCCAAGACATAGATCACACAAGTCATCAATTGTTCCATAATCAGTTGTTAAAGGATCACTTCGTGGAACTGAAGACAAAGATGCTTCCCCTTCTACGGTTGGCTCATTGGATGGGAAAAATAGAGAGCATGCTTCCGCATAATGACCATGCCTGAACATGAAAGCAAGCATTTGTGGGCGAGCATACTGCAAGTATAAGAAAAACATTAGTTACTAAACATGAAGACAATTAAGGTGTCTACAATTACAACAGCAGTGGAACTGCAGAGTCTAGAAAGTGCAGAAAACTATAGGGCGAATCCTGTAGACCAGAATTTGGGCTATTAAGGAAACATAAGAGCATATTTGAAGGACAAATCTTACTTCTTGCAAGTAATGAATACACTCTGCATAGCGAATGCTATCAAGATTGCTGCGAGGTCCATCTTCAAGATACGAGCTAGCAGATGAAATTTGGCTATCTAGAGAATCTCTGGATTGCCTGGACCTCTCAGATCGTGGGAATGTGGATGGCATATATAAAACATTAAGATAAGAATCGGCAGAAAGGGAATCATCAAAGATGGTTGCTGCACTTTTTGCTAAATGTTCATACCTGCAATACAAGTTCAGTAGCAGTTATTTTAAAACAACGTCCCAAGCAACAAATTTATTTTACTAGAAGAAAAAACACATTTCATTTAACTAAAACTAACTATGCTAGGTAACTGGCAAGTAAGTTTTCATATCAGGGGTAATACGATCAACCAGCTCTCCACCTTAAACATTAAAACAGATTAATGATACAACTCATAGAAGAACTAAGGTTAACTGCTGAGTTAATAATATGCAATTGTACTTTGCTCTGTGAAAGAATGACTTTCATTAAATGTTCCAAAAGATGTAAACCAATTGATGTTAATCCCTTACATAGAGCGGACAGAAGAAACATCAACAGGAGGACCTCCTTCAATTGTGTTAATGATATCGAGGACAACAGGAGGTGCATCGCCTTTGAACTGTTGAAGAGCTTGCCTGTGCAATAAACATGAAGGTTTATACAACAAAAAGTATCACCTTGGTTAACAAGTTATATGACTAACCAAACAAACATAAAGCAAAGACTCAGTGTCCCCAAGGTCAGCTTTTGCAAACTCCTATCTGACAGTTTGCATGTATGAACTACCGATTCCTACAAAATTTCCAATGCACAATCTGATTGCAACAGTTTTAGCCATCTAATTTTGTGACAAATGGAGTATAATTAACCTACTTTAACTGATAAAAGACGATAGCAGAAATAAATGTGTAATTTTATGTAAAAGAAGTTCCATTAACCACTGGGCTTCGCATATCCTTGGTTATAATAAGAGAACATACTAGAGGCATACCACTCCATCGGAAATCATGTACTAGTAAAGCTTTAGCAACAAGTGCGAGGTCACTGTTAAATTAGAAACTTTGAAGAACTAAATAATGAGAAACAATTATTAGTTCCTCAATCCTCTAATTTATTTATTTTTTCTAAATGCGGAATTTGTGTATTTGTTTTCTTGATTTATTTTGCACCTCTAGCCGAATCTTCCCTTTCTTCTGCGGGCAGGCAATTACACGAGAAACAACAGAAAAGAGATGTCCCTTACTTAAATTTCACGCGGGCTTGAGCGTAGTGCTCCATTCGGACTAGAGCATGCCCCCATGCAACCCACACTGGAAAAGGATCAATCTGAAAATGATCACGTCATTAAATTACCTTACCGTCACTGTTATGACAGAATATAAATTATAGAACAGAAACAAGCAGTACCTTGCACTTCTTAGAAGTATATACAGCCATGCTGTATCGCTCATCGCTGACCAGCCTATCACGCAGACTAGTTGAAGATTCTTTGTCAGCGATATCATCAAGTGATGCAATAATACCTGATCCCAGCAGGCTCTGAAGAAGCTCGGCACGCCCTAGCCACATATCTGCTTGAGCAAGAAGATCAAACAGCTCATCTTGATGTTGGCTCCCAGTGCTTGAACTGCCAGCGTCCACAGATATATCATCAGCATCTCTACTTCTTTCAGAGCCACTTGACAAATAACTACTCCCCATGAGCCTTTTTATACGATTTTTTGCATAAGATATTGCCTGATAAATCACTAATATTAATATACAAAATTATGATAATCAAAAGTGCCATACTGCTACTCATTTTTCATACCTGCACATAAGTTTCTGTCGCGTGATAAGCCCGGGCTACGTTGTCCATAGATGCATTCAAAGGCAATTGCAGGGAGCTTAATACAACCTTCATCTGACTCATACATAATTCAAGTGCACCTTTTCCAGCTACCAACTCATCGGTGCACAGTGAAAGCAATGCCTAGAAATGATTGGCAAAGAATTTACACAAATGGAAAACAGAAAGATGAAACTACTTCTCGTATAAAATTTATAAGTTAAACCATTTGTAAGATTTGCTAGTAAGAAACATCGTAAAAATGCATCCATTCTTCTCACTTTATCAATATGCCTGAAAAATGAAGTATATGACAGAGAGATTGCTAAATCATCTAGTCTGAAGAACAAGTCACATCATAGGCCACACATGGTAACGGTCCATATGGACAAGAGAACTAGTACACGAGTCAAAAAAGAACACTTGAAAACATTAGCATGTATATCGGTGAGTCACTATCTTGCCCACTTTGACATCTGACAAACTAAGGAGCACAAATTCTGGATTCACTTTCAAGCACTAAAGTTATTCAATTATTTGCTGGCAATTAGGCTCGGTACTCAAGATTCACTTCAACTCTATCCTCCTGTGTTAGGTATCGATGAATTAGAAGCCTGGATGATTCAAAAATCCCTTCCAGTGCACAAGGCTGAAACAATACTTTACCCCACTGCTGGACAAACTACAAATTTTGTTGGAGACATATAAATGTAAAAAGAAAGTACTAAATTCTAACTAGCTATGAAGAACGGCATTTAGGAATCAGTAATGCACAACTGAAAATGACGCCAGCAACCTATCTGAACAAACATATTCATAACACAAGTACATATTGAGTTCAAATTTGATCTTTTAATGCTTATTATCACTTCAGCTTTTTCCATAGTATCAACTGCATGAGTTACATCAAACTAATGTTTTTCCATGCCATATGAATCTTATGACTACCAAAATGAACATCAAGGTTCAAATCAGATAAACCATAACTGAACAAAATTAAACTAAACCATGCTAAATCATAAAAGCACAACTAAACATTGACCAAACACCAACTGAGGAATAAGTTTGCTTTTAAATAATAATGTTAAATATAAAACCATTTTCGCAAACAATCTAATCTAAAGCCAAGTTCAATTAGCAAAATTCGAATTCAACTGCTAAAAATAACCCATCAAGAAATATGGATAGGTTCATCATAATTCCAAGGTACCAGCTAGCAAGGCCCTTGACTCATAAGGTGGGAAAAGAGCAACTACAGACAAGTCGGAATAATGCAGGAGAAGAACTTGAAAATCAGTAGCATTCACAGAAAATTAAGCCTGATACATTGGAGAAAGTGCACAAATGACACACCTTGAATAGTGTGATATCTGGAGAAGATTCATATCTATGGCATGCACGGGTCGTGTTATCCCTGTCAGGATCTCCAGTAAGTACCCACTCCTCAGGAGCAGAAACAAAAGGAAGTCTATCTTGTCCTTCAGACGGGTATGTAGGTGTCTGCTCCTCTTGTACAACAGGCATCGCTTCCCAAGAGGATCTATCACCCCCTGAACCTGAACTCTTTCTTTTCCGGGGAATATCTTTTGGGGGTGTTTTGGCACCACCATCGCGGGGCACCCATGAGAATGCTTTGCGTGCCTCTCTCTGAAAGTTGCCAAAACTCTGCACAAAATTTGTTTTAGCTGGTGCAGCAACCTTTTTTTGCTTTGCTCGTGACGCAGAGATGGTCAGTCGAGGTTCCCTAGTAGTAGAGTCAACATTGACGGAGATTGCTTTCTTAGCATAAGCAATAATTAACTTGTCATCCCTCAAGGATGGAAATTCTTTCAAAACCTGGATTCGCAAAGAAAATTGTCCATTAGTGCAGCAGGTTAAACATGCCAACATACGCAAAATGCAAGTATAGCAGCAGCTAAAACAAAAATTTCAAGGGATGAGAGTCAACATGCACAAAATTAGTTGAGATTTGAGAAAGAATACCGAAGAAGCAGACTCGAGTTGCTTCATCATTAATAGTACTTCCACAATTAAATGAGGATGTTCATGCAGAGAAGAGCAACGCTGTTGTGATGGCAATGGCAATAAGGAGAGAACACGAAGACCTAAGGCCCATGAATTAAGTCGAGCAATCTCAGCATCTGATAAATTCCCAACTGTGCGTTTGAGAAAAAAATGCACCTGAAATACAATTAATGAGTATTATTTTCATACTTATCAGAAAAGCTTAGTGCAACTAACTCATGTTGTCAGATCTGGCAACATACAAGAAGCTGCTTCGAACGCAAGTCAGGTAATAACTTCATGGCGCCAATGGCAACAGGAAGAGCGTCATTCGAATCTCGTAAGGTTGACAGAAACCGTGATGCTGCGGCTGGGCCTCCACCACTAAGTGGATCGGTGGTAAGAAGTTTGACAAGCTGGCGGCCTTGCAGTTCCCTCCGCAAATCAATTGACAGAGAGGCACTTTCAGCGACTTGTAGAGCAGCAGATACAGCTCCTTTGGCAGCAAGTCTAAGTGCTAAGCCCTCTGGATCATCTTCGCAATGGATTTCGACCTAATAAGATGAACGTCAGTCTTCCAACATGGAAAAGTTTACTATTAAGAAGTGGCACATACACATAAGGAACACAGTTGAAGCCTGTAATGTCTCAAAATCAAGAATAGTGGGAGGGAGGGTTGGCCTGAACCAATCAAAATTATATGCCAGCCATTGGCTTACCTCTTGCCATCTGGTGTAACGGTCATCAGCATTCATAATATGACCATACCGCTGTAGAGATTGCTTCATCTGTAGCACCTGTTACAAAATGACACAAGAAAAAAAAGATGGATGCCAAGAGGAACTAGGTATTAATATAATTAAGAACAATAGGCAAACCAAATTTGAGTTGAAGAGGGCTGGGAATTGGTGGTTGATTAAATGTAACAAACCAAGAAATATTAGACTAGGTCATAAATGCTAAGTTTTGAGAAGTTGAACATGTTACATCATAACATGACGCAATGGCGCACAAATTTAAGCACTCAAGAACATATGGTTTCATTTAAACATTAGGTGTCAGCACAAACCAGCAAGCTCTGGGTAGTGTTGGCTTGGATGGTGATATCTTTTAGGTGACTTGCATAAAACTTAAGTTTTGTTTAGACCAGTAAAGTCATGGCTTGACCAAGCACACAATAACAATATGACCTTTCAAGATATAATGTATGAACTTCAAATGTAAATGGATGCAAGTCAAGCTACCTTACTCCGTACAGGATCATTCTCAGGCAAGTGACAGATGCACATTGTTAGAACATTAGTTGCAGCATCAAGGTCCCAACTGTGAAGGTACCTAGAAATGATCATATATACTCAGTAACTCAGTATGCATCTCTGCAGAACAAACTATTGTGATGCAGATATCCAAATGGACATGTGTCAAATATAGTAAAACTGAATGAATGCCTTAGCTATGCCAAACAAAAGGCTTATCGTGCTAATAAAAGGTTGAACTGAAATTGTTTGACGTACTTCAGAGCAAGCCGAGCTGCAAGGCTTTTGTCCCTCAGTCTCAAGCAGTACTGCCAAGTATTATTCCCCAAATTACGGGATCCATATGAGCGGAATTGTCCTGTGCCTAGACTTACTTCTTCACTTTGATCAATCAGCAATTGAAGCAATTTATCAGAAGCTCCATTGCGCAAACAGCGGTCAGAGACAGCAAGAGCATCAGTTAGTTTTCCTTCATTAATTAGCCTGCAAGGACAAAGCAAATACAATTATAACAATAGTAGGTCAGTAGCAATGGCCAAGTGCAAGCGAGAAACTCTGAGTGTATGTAGAATTGTAGAGCAAAAAGCATGGTAGACAAAAGTTGTAAGATCCTACTACCTCTCAACAGCTTTCTCATATGGTCCTTCATTCTCCCAGTCAAATGAAATAAAAGCTGTTGGCTCTAGTTTAGCATCATGTTCAGGAGATTCTAGTGTACTTGAAGCGGCATTGCCATTTATGGCAACATCTTCAAGCTCTGATTCAGCATCGCTGTCAGGTTCACGAGCTCGCTTGATAGAAAATTTTCCTTTGGATTGATGCACTGCAACTTCATTTTCAGTTTTAACTGTCACGGCAGACTCAGACACCCGATGAAGATTAGACTGCATCTGTATCCACCGGTTCAAGGTTGGATATCTGCAAATAACTTAGATAATAAAAAAACTAAAGTTGTTTGGTGCATGATTGCATGAAAAGACCATTCATTACCTCTCTGATTGCTCAAGAGCAAATTCATAGAATGACCTCTCAACTTCAGTTGCTTGCATTGCATCTTTCACGTAAGTAGGACATGATTCATTGTCACTAGATAGGATGCTGCTTCCAAAAACACATGCCAAAACTGCTCGTACTGATGATAACTGGGCCAAATGCTTCACTAAATTTAGCTGGAGAGGGTAGAGGGGGTCCTGACGAGAAGACAATGATGAATCATGTGGAACTGATGATCTATTTCCCGAAGTAGTATTTGAAAGGGTGGTTAAAATGGGAATGCATGCCCATCCTTGTCCTGTTCGTGGAGGAAGAACTGGTGGTACACAAGCTGATATTATCTCGTGCACAAAATCGACGCCCATGGTGTCAGCTACTTTCGCAGCTGCGTCAGTGCTTCCATGCTCAAAAACTAAACGAGTTAAAAGCTGCATGACAGACAATCATCATATGAGTCCTGAGTAATTTCGGAATCAGTATGGAAAAAAATAAGAAGATCGAACATACAAGTGAAAAAAATCAGAGACCTAACAGTGATAAAACGCAACAACCACTACATATAGGGATGAAAATGGAGCGGAAAAGGACAGGGAACTGACTGGTGCCACGTCTGTTTTCATATTTTTTTTGCGAAAGCGGAAACGAATACAGAAACCCCGGAAACAGATAATTTCAAAAACAGATATGGACCAAATATGGTGCGGACATGGACACAACGCGGATGATTACCGGAACCAAGAGACGTTGAATCATGCAGAAAAACTAAACCAATTCAAGTAAGTCGACAAGCTTGTTTCCCAGCCCAAGCAGGATTGCTCGGTGTAATGGGGAGTAGGGGATGAGTTGCTTAGGCAGTTCAGTTTGAGGTCACATATTGTGCCTGCTAGATTGGCCATGCAGAACGACCATAAAAGGGAAATTCCGCATTAGTTGGAAACGGAAATTCCACTTCCGTGCCTGTTCCGCCAGAAAACGCAGTTCCGTTTCTCTTTCCACTTCCGCCAAAAAAAAAAAAATCTGTTTCCGTTTCCGTTTCACGGAGAAGTCGGAAAGTTTCCGCTCCATTTTCATCCCTAACTGCATATGATCCAAGGCCCTGAAGCACCTTCTTCCAGTTAAGAAGCTCCTTCTCTCCAGCCATACAACTTACACCATGCAGCCAGGGTTTTTATAAGATTATTAGTGCTGTCGAAGAAATTGTCGCATTCAGCAGAGCTGGCCATTGCCAAGATAGACTAACATGTGTGTTCTAAGTATTTAACCACATACACAAAAAATCCCAGTGATACCTAACTAATATCACTCTGTTTCATAATATATGCCGTTTTGGCAAACCAAAATAGTTTGCCAAAACGGCTTACATTATGGAACAGAGGTAGTATTTATTTAGTTTGTTCAAACATGAGGCTCAACGGTTCACTGCGGCCAAAGATGTCCCAGTAAACATAGGAACTCATAACCATGGACTGCCATAACAACTCAGATGCGTTTGCCATAACTAAAATTACTGCACTATCGCAAAGATCACCAGGTGAGAAAATTTCATAAATCGCATTGTGACCCTGGACCCTACATGTTATCCTCATGTTGGATGGATATTACAGCATATACCTCCTTGCAACAGAATCAAGCTAATTTAAATAGGTAATCAGGGAGCACCATATGATCTAGTGGCAAGGTAACAGACAAGATTGTGGTTGCTGAGCACTTGGGTGCCAGTCCTCACTCTTCCTTAAATCAAAAGTAGGTAGTTCGTCCTACTTATTCTCACTCCCTAACAATAGGGGAATGAGTTACGAGAGTGTAGTATTAGGTTAACTAAATTAAATAAATCTCTAGGTGGAGTGAATCTCCTAAAGTAGAGCTTAATTATAAGTTTATAACCAGCACTCTGTTCCAAACAGAAGTAGTAAATGTCATTCTAAAGAGGACAACTGCTAAGGACTTTCATGTCAAATTTTCAGTAGTTCACTAATGTAACACCTTTTAGATATCTCAATATGGATTAGATACAGACCAAAATCAGTGAGCCTACACACTAAAACGCGTCTAGATACATGCATTTTTAAAAAAAATCTAATAAGTCTTATAATAGTGAAGAGAGGTAGTACATATTTGAGCTGACTTGTTAAGGATCTTACATCTTTTGGCCGTTCGTACACCAATGAGAAGTAGTTGAAATCATGAGTAGTGTCAGCTCCATCAACTATGTCACCAATGGTTGCGACATATATTATGAAGTTTGATAAATATGTCGATGGCTTGGTAGATACAGGACCCAAGTATCTATTTGTGGAACCTTTGTGTTCTGGACTGCTTTCGTGAACACTTGAAGCTGTTGGGTCAGTCCTTGACGCTTGTTTCAGGATTCTTAGTCCATGACCAAGGACTACACCTTTTTCAGACATCAGAACATCTTTCTTTTCAAACTTTATACCTTCTTTCGAGTAAGTTTTATCTGAATCCTCATCAACAATAGCTCTTGCAACATTATGAAGCTTACCTGAAACACAAGTGTTCAGAAGTGCCTCTAGAACATTCTGGCAACAACAATTTACAGTTCAAATGAATAAACTAGGCATTACCATTTAAGAATTGTCGCTTTCCTTTGAAGGCATCATCAATCATCTGATGCAGGAGTCCAAGTGGACGTTGCTTTTGTCCAACTCTGCTAGATTCAGTTGACAAAGAGGCACTCACTTCGGTAAAAACTACTTGAAGATATGGATGACCTTCCTATATGAGACCAAAAAGTATGCCACTCTTGGTATTAAAAAAATACATAGTTGTTTTTCTTAGTTACATGGAGCAGTAGAAACATGATAATCACACATTTCTTAGTTACATATTTGCATTATCCTATTAAACATGCAAAGAACTGAAAGAGGCCTTCCGTACACATCCTCCAATGCCGATATTGTAAGTCAAAATTTGTGAATACTAAGCTCCGGGAAATAAACGATGGTAAACAAGGGGAAGAAGTTCTATAGTAAAATGATCTGTGCATGCTTCATGGGCACAAGCAAAATAAGAGCTCACCAGATCCAAGATGCCACTCAGGCGCTGAAGGATGCGCTTGACTACTGATATGATAGCAACTTCTTGAATCTGATCCCAATAGGTCGGGCCTATTTTTGGAGAGCTTCCAGGAAATATTTCAGATAACAAGCTTGTGGCCTGTACGTGAGAAGAAGAAAATGTCATCTTGCATATTTTCTTTGCAAAATTGACAGTTCACACACACTCTATATTAATAGCAATAAGTTGTGAAGTTGAACTTGGCTACCTTGAACACCTAGAACTTACATAGATGGCATAAACATTTGTGGTAGCAAGAATTCAGGTACCAAATAAAAAAGACAAAACATGGAGACAGACAAAGAATGTTCTAGCCAGTCACCAGGCAGATCGAGAAAACGGGCCATATGACGTCAAAGCTGGTGGCTAGGAATGTGGGTCACAGGGGGCAGTGTTCTTACTGGCGCAAGTTCACAATGCAGGAAGTGACTCAATCTGGGCCGTAACCCACAAAAATTTGAACTCGGAAGACCGCTACGCAACCAAAACAAGGAAAAACAATAAGAGAGCCTATCGTTCCACTAAAAATATTTCCGGAAAGCTTGCCAAAAATTTCTCAGTGGTGAACCATCTCTCCACTATAAATTCTACAACGGAAGGGAGCGAAGATATATGCACGAAAAAATAGATACTGTGCTAAAAGCGTGAGTCTTGAAGATGTAGGAATGCATAACCGTCAATGCTTACCTCATCAAGAAGAAATCGACACATATCCCCTGACCTAGCAGAAGTTGCAGCGACATCAATGCAAAGCAGAATCTGAAAGTTCAGATTTATTGTCAGGTCAAATACCACGAATGAATATCATTAACATCCAATGCAGATCATGATAAGAAATCCTCACTGTAGTTAGAGGACCAAGCTGAGCACGGAATGACAAAATATCTGATTCATGTGCAACACTTGTGTTGTCCGTGGCACGATTTACAGCATCCTCGACCTGGAGAAAACCAAAAGCATTTGCTTAGCTTCAGGCAATAAAACAAGGAAAATAACTGAACAAGTATTATGACACAAATTGAAAATATTTTATAATATCAAGCATCATTTGATTGTTCTGATGAAAGCAAAAAATGAGGCGAAGGTGCTGCACACAACCATTTTGTCATTTTCCCTTCGATTGTGGCACTATCAAGTATTCACTCCAGGGAGATTGATTACAGATCACAAGATTGTATATCTGCCACTCCAAATTTGCCAACTATTACAGTGCAAAATAGTTTAATATGCACTTGTCTGGTTAAAGAAGAAGTGACATCCTAGAACGTGTGCAGTCAAACATTTAAGTTGGTCATTATATATATCAACAGAAAGTCGAAGTCACTACTTTATTATGAACTGGAGGTAGTATAAGGCACTTCAAAATAACCCCCCCAAGTTGGCGCGCCTTCTATCATATGCCCCCCTTGTGTCACTGACATGTGGGGCCGGACCCCACATGTCAGCGACACAAAGGGGGGCATATAATAGAAGGCGCGCGAACTGGGGGGGTTATCGTGTATTTTCCCCTTCAAAATCATAGACTTCAGTCACTTCCACACTTTCCTGCTAAGAGAGAGAGAGAGAGAGAGCATAGGGAAGTGTACGTTCTATGTGCTAAGGGCTAATGTGCAAGGATAATAAGGGGATCAAGCCATACGCAAGAAATAGCATACCAATGCTCTTCTGTATGCACCAGCTACCCACTCGGCTAATTCAAGAGAAGCTTTATCCTCGGCAGGCAACGAAAATCGTTGTACAGCTTCCTCTCCTATACCATAATTTGCCCTTTGCATGCATCTGTGAAGAAATTCAATGACAAACTCATCATCAGACTATGTGCTAGAGAGAGAGAGAGAGAGTTTGCTAGAAGTGTCAATGCATGTTATTACATTAGATCCCTCGCCATCTCTTTCTCCTTCTCCCTCTCTTCTCTTGAGAGAGAGAAAAAGAGAAAAATAACTACAGAAGCTTCATGAGAAAGCAGAGAAAATAACTAGCAACATTTACCACCATGCGACTTTAATTTAGAGAATAAAGATGTAATAAGATACTAATGTACATGCATAGATACTTCTAGCAAAAACTAGGCATACAATTATGTTGGGTAATGAGCCAAGATCAATGCCTGGTCTTTAGGATGCATAACCAAGTGGGCAGGGTGAAATAAAGCAAGAAACCAATGTGCCATGTGTATAGAGACAGACAAACTCACACGTTCAATAATTTAGAAGGAGCAGCACGTAAAACAACTAAGGCCTCCTTCCAACTCCATTGTCGTCCAGACAGAGGTGGGAGGCGTTGTAGAACAGATAGACGCCAATCCATGTCTTCAATGGAATGTCTAGCGTGTTTGAGTCTCCACTCTAATGCTTGCCTGCCAGCAGGTGACAGACCAGTACTTGACAGCTGATCCATATCAGGGCCTTTTAATAGGACATTTTGACGAAGTATGTCAAGTAGAAGCCCAACAAAAGATATCACCATGTTCTTCCCTTCAGGTTCAGTATTACTATCACAGTCTGAATGGACAGCTTGCGGCAACTTGATACTGTCGTCCATATGTAATAATGATAGTACAATGCTGCCCATGAAAATCTGCAAAGAGGGTAGCCAAATGAAAGCTTAACTGCGTAAGGAATTGACGGCTCTGAAGATTTCAAGAGTCAAGACTAGCATTCTAGCACGAGTCCAGATAATATCAATATGATAAAGAACTGCCAACCTTTCGTGGAATGCTTTTGATAGCATCCATAAAATTTTGCATCTCCTTCAAATATGACAGAGCTATGTGATAATGGTGCTCATTCCCATCACCACACTTTTCCATCTCTCCTAAAGCAAGGGCAACTGACTGAAGAGCATATCGCATGTGCATCAGCTCAATGTCATGCATCCTGTCATAGGTACAAGAAGGCTACATGAAACAAACTGCTCATGAGAAAATAATGTCAATTCATCAGAATGATAAATAGACACCAAGAATTTTCTTGTGTATTTTGGTATAGTAGTGTTAAGAAATCTTCTAACAAGGCTTAAGGCATCAGCAAAGTAGCATAAGGCAGCTAAGGAATACTCAGGCCAGAAATTAAAGAAGACAGGACCCTATGCAGCAGGAAGCATTAATTAAGCATAGAAGTTAAGAATACAACATAGCAGTTAAAAAAGTGATGCCATCGATGGCTGTGAAGGACACTTTCACAAGCCTCATCAAGCAATGCAACTGCAAGAACACTCTGAAACCCTGGAGCTTGGCTGGGGATAGAGAGATAAGCAGTTTTCAGTTGTAAAAGTGTTTGGTTCGAGTGGTTGCTTGTTTTCTCATTTTTTGTGTAGTGTGTTTTTGTTGTTGTTTTGTTAGAACTTGTTGTCGGTCATTCCCCTCAGGGTGTAAGACCTTTTTCTATCTTAACCCATATATACATGCATGCTTTCAAAAAAAAAGATGGTTGTGACCTCTTCGAAGCTGCAGTTGCCGAAGAGAGTGGTTGCATACCAACAAGCTCAATTGCATCTTGAAACTTTATTCCTGGGACTACATCAAACAGCACCTGCAAGTAAAAAAAAGAATATCCGAAGAGAATCAAGCTATCAAAAATAAAAGAAAATCTTACTTTTGCACACAAAATGAGATACAAAAATGCATATATTAGAGAACTGTAAGAGGTGCAGAGGACTGATAAAAATATAGCCACATGTAGCATAGAGAAATGAGACCACGAAGTTCAGATATAAAAGAACTCACTCTCATGGGAGTCTGAACAGCTAACCGCTCAAGTATCATGTTCTCAACAAAAGGATCTAATATTTCTGCATTAACAACTGAATCTTGCTCTTGTTGGGAGAACAACAATGAATTCCTCAAATTCCAGGGGTGCCCAGAATTCACACTGGAAACGAAACATGCTAGATCCAGATGAAAGCATAAAAGATCACACAAGTACTCCTCGCATGATGTCTGCAAATGGGGAAGTCAAAATCATTCACCCTTTTTGCTAAACAGTACCACGGAAGCAAGATGATATAAGAGCAAAGAAAGTACCTCATCTGTCTGCATCCGATAATGTGAATATTCTTCTAGTCGTAGAGCTTGGGATTTGCTTGTCCAGAACAACTGCATTAGCTTTCTCCGCAGTGCTGTCTTACCCTTCAGGATATCCCAACCCAAAACAGCAACCAATGGCTGCAGAAGGGGAAATAAAGAAACAACCTGCAGAAAGCGAGTTGCCAGAAAATATTAGTGTGGCAGAAAACTAGAAGAATTTGTTCTGAGGTGCTCATAACATATCCAAAAATAAATTATTGGCAGTATCCCATCGAAAAATGATGACATACATTAACAGCTTCTTGAAGTTGTTCTCTCTTGATTAATGATAGAGCAGTTTCCATAACAACTTCGAGGACATGTTTTCCAGAGAGTCGGGAATAATGGTACAAATCTTTCTTGCAGGATATGATAGCTTCAGTCAAGATGGTCCTGTCATCTGAATCAGCATCCCTATCCAACCACAATGTTTCCAGAAACTTTTTGAAAGGAACAGGCATCCAATGAGCATCAGAGACACTGTGATCTTCAAATTCTTCAGAAAGAATGTCATCCAGGACAGTCTGGTAATAGTAAAAAAATATTAGCACCAGATACCACCATCTAAAACCAAATATGTATGATACATTAATGCTAAGTACTTTCAACATGTTAGGGTATCCACATCATTGACACCAAAGATCGGACAGTACAAGTTAAAAAAAAAAAAAAAAAAAAAAAAAAAAAAAAAAAAGCGGCAATGCTGCTTCTTATTTCTCCGAAAATTATTTTCGAAATAATCAAATCTGAAGTATTAAGCATCACCTTGGCGTCTATATAAGTGGTGCAAGGCAGGTGGTATAACCTACAATTGTTATTACAGAGAGGGTTGATGTGTCCACCTTAGCACCTATATTAAGTGATAAAGAGATGTGGATGCTATTAGGCAGAATGGAGAAGGAAGTAGCCTGGGAAGGTACAATGGGGCATTCGCTAAAGCACAAAATAATCGCAACAGATGGAAATAAGCTCAGAATATGGGATTCAGAGTGTTAAGTGGCCCAGAGTTTCTGTGCACCACAAAAGTAAGTCAAATCTCCCCTGTTGTAGGCTACATGTTGTCAACATGGAAGGACAATCTGGTCGAAATTGAAAATGCAGCTAATTTCAACAGAAGAACCATGCCAGTAAAAAATGACAATTTTGGAATTACCTGAACTAGTTGAACAAGCTGGGGACTGCTAGATTGAAGAGCTGCTCCATAAACTTTAATAATTCTATTACGTGATTCAAACCATGTTCCACAATAATTTGATGCTTTCTCCCAGCCCTTTTTGACAAGATCTCCTACGACAACCCTGTATGAAGAAATCATATTCAAAGTTTGTCGAACATTTGAGCATAACCAGATCTATCACCAAACAGAATGTGACGGGGAACTGAGACCAACAGCTAATCACTTGAACATGTTGATCGAAACTACAAACACGAATATCGTGATGCCACATTGAAAAATCGACAACTCTGCTCTGCATAACACCTGGTGGCAAGCACTTCACTAAACACTGTAATACTATGTCATGTTACTTCCAAGGTTTATATTACTTGTGCCCATTGAACTGACTTACTGTAATCAAGCATGTTTAAGAATAATATCTGTAAATTGCAAACTTCAGTAAAAACATAGATTGCAACCAGAGTAGAGGGCCTCACTGTTTTGATCGAAATACTAATATGGAATGGAACTAGTACTAAGGAGCGTCCATGACATACACATGGACCTTGACTGAAGGGTTAGCTCGATGTTTCATTAAACTCCTAAAAAGAATAACCAAGGGTGTTGACGCTATAAATACAGATTGTATCTAAAGCTACAACAGACCCCACCATGTCCCACATGTGTTGAGATGCACATTAATTCTCAGCTTGCAAACTTAGCAGCTTCATGGCTGGATTCATATTTCGAATTTAACAAAGGGTGCAGATATAGAACTTACTTATAACTGTCCTCATCTACGCCATTCTCCAAGCAAAGGAAACGGAGATGCCCTGTAGCACTTTCAAAATCACCAGCCACGACAAGCGCCTTCATGGCGTCCAAGTGAGCGAGCTGCAAGCTACGTCGAAGCCACGTAAGCACATTTGCCCCGGAACCCCCGTCCAATCCAATCTGCTTGGAAACGCCCGCACACAGCGCATCAAACAGCTCGGCATTATCGAGGATCACTCCCCACAGCCCCCTCAGATCCTCCTCGGAGAGAGGGACCTCCTCGGAGAGCGGGACCTCCTCCACACTGACCGTCGCTTCCCTGCAGCTCTCAACCTCGCGCTTCAGCCTCGCCACCCCCAAATCCAGCAGCCTAGCGAGCGTCCCCCGGGCCTCGTCGCCGGTGGCGGGGTCATCGTAGACGGTCTGGAGAAGAAGGAGAAACTCAGCCTTGATGCGGAGCGCCTCGGGGTTGGGGGTGGAGGGGAGGGCAGCGAGCTCGAGCGCGGCGAGCCAGGCGAGGTGGGAGGGGGAGGGGCAGGCGGGGGGCGCCGACCAGAGCACGCCGGGGACGCGCCCCCCGGAGGCGACGACCGCGCGGAGGAAATCAGCGGCGAGATCGGGGTCGGCGCGGCGGCGGAGGCTGAGTAGAGCCGCGCGCAGGGGCTCGAACTGCGCGAGGAAGAGGTGGTTCGCGGCCACGCGGGCGAGGAGGGCGGCCTCCCTCTCCGACGCCGCCATGGCGAACTCGGCGTGCGAATTTAGGGGCCAGGGATCACGAGCTGGCGGTGAGCATGGCGCGGCGTGCGGGAATTGGAGCGCGGCGCGGTGGTTCGTGGGAGTTCAGTTTTGAGAAGGGTTTGCTGATGTTGCGGTTTGGGGGAAGGAGGAGGAAGAAGATGACGAGAGCAGGGGAAAGAAAACAAAATCTTTTCGGTGAGGCTGGATGAACGGATGGATGTGACTCGAACTGTCAAAAATCCTTCTGATTTAAATTAATTGGCTCAATTTTGCAAAGATATAATATAAATATATTTAGATATATTTTAGCTCTAGATACATGCGTATCTTGAAAGGTGAGTTAATTAATTTAAATCAGAGAGAGTACCTACATGAGGATTGCATCGCATTGTTTTGAAAAAACTTTCATCCACTACAAAACCTACAATTTCTTCATTGTTGTTTCTACATGTAACGCAAATAATGTAGTTTTCAATGCTAGCTACAAGATTCAACAAATCAAAATATACATGTGCATTGAAAGTCCTATGGATCAATGAGCTCTTGGTATTCTCGGTTGTTTCTTGTAACATGGAGAAAATATTTCTTACAAAATCGATAATCAATTTATGTCTACTGAAAAAGTATCTTTGTATAGCAGCTACACGAAATACTAGAACATGACGCGTGTTCGCCCGTCTACCATGATAAATTCATGATAAAATGGCAATCTTCAAGAACCATCATGGTCTGTTATAGATGTACTAAAACATAGATGTTATTAGCTATGTGACATAAATTGTAAACACATATTTGCTAGAAGCAATCTAGGGATGAAAATGGAAAGAAGAACATGTCTCATGACATGACGTGTTCATTATGGGTATTGTAGTTCACAATAGCATGTCCTTAAAACTAGTTCAATACTATATGTTTAATCACTTAAATCAAAATTTGCGAAATCCACTTACTTGGAGAGTATTAGCAATGTGTGCTTAGCATACCAGGTGTGTTTTGATATTTGGACATGTTTCCCATATGAATGTTTTGCATTAACATTTGTGCATGATTTATTTCTCATAACTATGACATCATTGTTGGAAAGAGAGATCAACTGAAACCATGAACCAGCTCCACCTTCTTACATAAGATAAACTTTTGGCTTATCCTCTTGCATCCTAGGGGATTTGCCCCCCTCTGAAAAGAGATTTATTTACTTTTTATTCTATTTTACTTTCAAGCATCAAATCAATCTTCGTTGGGCACAGAAAACTAGATTTGTGACACTCTAGTTTAAGAAAATATTTGGCTTTACCCTTCTTGTTGTTGCAGTTTGATGCCCTTTACTTTCACATTGAGAGGTGCTACAACTACAACTAACCCCTAGACTTGGGGATAATCAATGTTACATTTAGTGCTTCATGGGACCTAGATGCATTGAAGAAAAAAAACATATCAAAAGTGTGTGTCTTCCACTTCTTTAGGCATAAAATTTATGCCTTTGTTGCCAAACATCCCATGTTGTTCTTCAGAGAAGAGTCTTGAATCTGAGATCATTTTCTCTTACGAACCCATACTTTCTTGGTTCCATGACAAGAGCATTACACTCAAGGTTGTTGATGAGGGATTTCGCTATCCATATACACCTTTTAAGTACCTCACCCCGATCCCTAGGAAAACCGCGTACTACAGAGACTTTATAGTTGTTGTCTTCTCTGATTTGAGAAATCTTATCAATTATGATGAATCTTGATGCATTTTGATGATATGAAGAGTTTGCATGTAGAATGGCATAAAGGTCTTCCCTCTTCCAAGAACAAACTTTGTCTTGGGATATTGCTCACGGTTCTAGAATAAACCAACACCATTGTTCCCCATGAAACATATTTATGCCTTCATCTTTTGGGTACCTTGATTATGTGTGCAAGATTTGTTGAAGGGCTTTGGTCCCTTGGCCACACTTGAGGATACCAGCCTCAACAATTGTTTATTGTCTATAATTCTCATTCACAAGATCAGTTGTTTCCTCGGATGAGGGGTTAGCATTATCAAGAGTAGTAATAATGACATGAGAAAAAGCTAGTTCTTTAGATGAGGATGAGGATGAAGACTCGGGGATGGAATAGGATGAGGTATCCGAGTTAGAGGGCCATTCTTGTGCAACGTAGGCTCGGTACTTGTATATATCCTTCTTGTTATTCATTTCATCCTGGTCTCTCCTGAATCTTCTTCCTTTTTTGTCCTCCTTGTGTGCCTTCTTATTATTTTTGAGCTGAGGACAGGTGGTGGTGTCCTAGGTCACCACACTAAAATAAACCTTTGTCGCTTAAGGCCTTAGATTGTTAAGGAATATTACTTCTAGACCTTCTTAGTTTTTTGTCCTCGTTATATGGTGTTGTGCACCAATCACCATGGACTTCAATCATGTCCATGAAGTTTTAACTCACATGTACCAACTTACCACCATATGAGGCACTAGACTCAACACATGTTTACTAGTCTGACGACCTCTTCTTCAACCACATGTGTTCAAACCACGGTCTCAGACTATAAGAGCAGATTGATACCTCAAGAGATTTTTAATGGAAATGTAGGTGTTGTGGCATATGTTTTGGATTGGATTGAGCACACAAATTTTGTGTTCATCCATGAAGATCAAACATCTCTTAATAGTACGGTTGTTCCTACTAGATTGAGAGATGTCTAGCTTTTGTATGCTTGTTATCTTTAGATGGTTGATTTCTGTATTGACCTTATGTGATGTTTGAGATGTAATAATTTAACTGACAAAATTCAGAGCCCGGGGCTTCATCCCCTTTTAAAAAAAATAGTATGATGGTTCCTATATAACTCAAAACTATAAAATAAGACACTATGGTCTTCACCTTGATTCCGCTTCGAGTTTTCAAGCACGCTGGAAACGCTCCTTGCTTTAGGGCAGCATCTACGTCTTTTATGCTTCAACCGGTACCATGCTTCAATGTTGCCCTTTAGTCCTCAAGAACGTCTGATAAAATTTTGTTTCAAGCTATCTAAGTCTTTTGCGGGTGTATTTGGTCTTTTTGAGGTGTTGCCTTCCTGCCGGTAAAATCAACGTCCCGAATTGTTTTCCCATGTAAAATAGATAAGCTCATTAGTCCCTTAACCGTGTTGTCCTTAATCATTTAATATTAAAAAATCCACTAGAAGCGCACTAGATAAACTTTCATATCCAAATATGCAGTTTTGAAGAATTGTGACTAACGTGAAACCTCCATAAAAGAACTAGGAGTTCCGACGTATAATCCATTTTTATGTCGTGTTGGTCATGCAGTCTTACGGGTGTGGAACTAAAAGTTTCGTCCAACGACTTTTTTTACAGTATTTTCCTGCCGAGCGACCTAGTTTTGTATATAGCTGTATTGTGAATTTACTATCGCTAAGATATTTCACAGTTTGTACTTGCAAATAGAATTTGGCCTGGACGTAATGATCGTAGAAGAGAGTACACGTTACCAGTGGCGGACCCAACCATCCTTAAGTGCCTTTGCTTTGGCAAGCGGCATAGCTTATTGTAATAAAATAAAATTGTAATTTCTTTATCAGACTTATAGTGTGCCTAAGTTTGATGAAAACCTTGGATCTGCACCTCATGTTGCAATCGAGAGGGACGTCGACACTCAGGGTCTGTTTGGTAGACCGGGTCAACCGAGAGTAACTATCTCTTCTCATACATGATGAGTACAACCAAGTTGAGATGAGATGAGATGTTGTTTGGTAGCACATGTATGAGTTGAGATGAGATGTTGTTTGGTACGACATGTATGAGGTGAGATAATGACGACACCACCTCAATTAATTTTAGCACTAATTTAATAATTAAACAAAGATAGACTATATGTAAATATAAAATACACACTAAATCAATATTCAATAAAATACACATTCATTCAATATTATGTAGCCTTTTTGCAAATAGGTCCTCGAACAGACTAAATAAAAAATCATTCGGGTCCTCGTGCCTCCTTTAGCTACATCTGCAGCATTCACGGCCACGGGAGGGCGCTGGCGCGAGCTCGGGACGGTGGATGGCGGTGGAGGGCACCATACGGAGCTATCGCTTGCTCGGCGGCGGCCAGTGTATAGGGGAGGGGGCGAGGGGCGCCGGAGGTGGTCGGTGATACGTCTCAAACGTATCTATAATTTCTTATGTTCCATGCTACTTTATTGATGATACTCACATGTTTTATACACACTTTATGTCATATTTATGCATTTTCCAGCACTAACCTATTGACAAGATGCCGAAGAGCCAGTTGTTGTTTTCTGTTGTTTTTGGTTTCAGAAATCCTACAAAGAAAATATTCTCGGAATTAGACGAAATCAACGCCCAGGGTCTTATTTTTCCACGAAGCTTACAGAAGACCGAAGAGGATACGAAGTGGCGCCACGAGGTGGCGACACACCAAGGCAGCGCGGCCAAGGAGGGGCCTGCGCCACCCTAGTGTGTGGGCCCCTCATGATGCCTCCTGACCTACCCTTCCGCCTACTTAAAGCCTTCGTCGCGAATACCCCAATACCGAGAGCCACGATACGGAAAACCTTCTAGAGACGCCGCCGCCGCCAATCCCATCTCGGGGGATTCAGGAGATCGCCTCCGGCACCCTGCCGGAGAGGGGAATCATCTCCCGGAGGACTCTTCATCGCCATGATCGCCTCCGGATTGATGTGTGAGTAGTTCACCCCTGGACTATGGGTCCATAGCAGTAGCTAGATGGTCGTCTTCTCCTCATGTGCTATCATTGTTGGATCTTGTGAGCTGCCTAACATAATCAAGATCATCTATCTGTAATGCTACATGTTGCGTTTGTTGGGATCCGATGACTATGGAATACTATATTATATTGATTATCAATCTATCATATATGTGTTGTTTAAGATCTTGCATGCTCTCTGTTGCTAGTAGAGGCTCTGGCCAAGTTGATACTTATAACTCCAAGAGGGAGTATTTATGCTCGATAGTGGGTTCATGTCTCCATTAAATCTGGGGAAGTGACAGCAACCCCTAAGGTTGTGGATGTGCTGTTGCCACTAGGGATAAAACATCAATGCTTTGTCTAAGGATATTTGTGTTGATTACATTGCGCACCATACTTAATGCAATTGTATGTTGTTTGCAACTTAATATTGGAAGGGGTGCGGACGCTAACCTAAAGGTGGACTTTTTAGGCATAGATGCATGCTGGATAGCGGTCTATGTACTTTGTCGTAATGCCCAATTGAATTTCACACTACTCATCATGATATGTATGTGCATGGTCATGCCCTCCTTATTTGTCAATTGCCCAACTGTAATTTATTCACCCAACATGCTATTTCTTATCGGAGAGACACCACTAGTGAACTGTGGACCCCGGTCCATTCTTTACATCGAATACAATCTGCTGCAATATTCGTTCTTACTGTTCTTTGCAAACATCATCTTCCACACTATACATTTAATTCTTTGTTACAGCAAGCCGGTGAGATTGACAACCTCACTATTAAGTTGGGGCAAAGTACTTGGATTGTGTTGTGCAGGTTCCACGTTGGCGCCGGAATCCCTGGTGTTGCGCCGCACTACACTCCGCCACCAACAACCTTCAACGTGCTTCTTGACTCCTACTAGATTCGATAACCTTGGTTTCTTACTGAGGGAAAACTCGCCGCTGTACGCATCACACCTTCCTCTTGGGGTTCCCAACGGACGCGTCTTTGTCTGGCCACAAGCAACGTTTTTTCTGGCGCCGTTGCCGGGGAGATCAAGACACGCTGCAAGGGGAGTCTCCCACTTCCAATCTCTTTACTTTGTTTTTTGTCTTGCTTTACTTTATTTTATTTATTGCTTTGTTTGCTTTCTTATATCAAAATACAAAAAATTAGTTGCTTTACTTTATTTACTATCTTGTTTGCGTTCTCCATATTAAAAACACAAAAAAATTAGTTACTTGCATTTACTTTACTTATTTCATCATGTTTCCTCCTAAGTTTACTATGAAAGATGTACCGGTAGGACGAGGGTCTATCATTGGAAAAGATAATATAGAATATTTTTTCACTCATATTAGTATCGTTGATGATTTTGAAGATAGACACTTGGTAGAACTTGCTCCTACTTATGAAATTGCTGTTGCTTCTTTAGTACACATGTTAGAAGCTAGATTTGTTAATCTCAACCCTATAATGCAACATATGTTTCTTACACTAGGTGATATGGAAGAAGGAGAAAAGAAAGATTTTGTCTTAGAAACCCTTCTTAAAGAATTTGGCGATGTAGCAAGAGAAGCTAGAAAAGTCTTTACTAAATATAAGATGTTTGGTTCTTATACCAATTTTGCTAGTACCCTTGAAAAGCTGGAAAAAGATAGGCAAAAGTATACTAATAAAGTTAATTATGAGGGGGATATTAAAACGTCAATACCTTGCAAACTCTTAGGAATGTGCGAGGCACTAGAAAAGAATTTTGGTTGGATTGTTCCTGAAAATTTGTTTGATGAGAATAGTGATGTCTACGGGAGCTTCTATTCTTGTAGACAGTGCTGGGCCTCCAAGAGCAGAGGTTTGTAGAACAGCAGCAAGTTTCCCTTAAGTGGATCACCCAAGGTTTATCGAACTCAGGGAGGAAGAGGTCAAAGATATCCCTCTCATGCAACCCTGCAACCACAAAGAAGAAGTCTCTTGTGTCCCCAACACACCTAATAGGTGCACTAGTTCGGTGAAGAGATAGTGAAATACAGGTGGTATGAATAAGTATGAGCAGTAGTAACGGCGCCAGAAAAGTGCTTTGTTGTCCAGGACTGGCGTGTAGTTGATGGTGGAAATATTTCAGGCAGTACAAATGCAGTAAAACAGTAAACAAGCAGCGATAGCAATATTTGGAAACAAGGCCTAGGGATCATACTTTCACTAGTGGACACTCTCAACATTGATCACATAACAGAATAAATAAATAGATGCTAGACTCTACACTCTCTTGTTGGATGATGAACACCACTAACTGCGTAGGATTACACGAACCCTCAATGCCGGAGTTAACAAGCTCCACAATATTCGATGTTCATATTTAAATAACTTTAGAGTGCACGACAGATCAACATAACCAAACCAAGTACTAACATAGCATGCACACTGTCACCTTCATGCTACGAAAGGAGGCATAGATCACATCAATACCATCATAGCAATAGTTAACTTCATAATCTACAAGAGATCACAATCATAGCCTATGCCAAGTACTACACGATGCACACACTGTCACCATTACACCGTGCAGGAGGAATAAACTACTTTAATAACATCACTAGAGTAGCACACAGATAAATTGTGATACAAAACACATTGCAATCATAAAGAGATATAAATAAGCACCTCACTATGCCATTCATAACAGTGAATAAGTATTCTGTGAAATATAGCCTAAGAGACCCACACGGTGCACACACTGTCACCTTTACACACGTGGGACAAGGTGTGACGCCCCAAAACCGGTACCATGAGGATCCCAGCGAATCCGCCGAAATCCGCACGATATCGATTTTAGGAAACGCACCACCAAGCGCCTCGTACACGCCGAAGCATGCACGCGATGCGGGTGGAATCAATCACGAGCAGTAACATTACAACATGTTTACAATAGAGCCCACAAGAGACATATATATTACAACAACGACTCCAACGAGTCAAGATACAAATAGATACATACAAAGATCCAAATCATACAGAAGATCAAATACATCCGAGTACGGACAAGATACAAATTTGGACTAAGAGTCCTGAAGATAACCAGTGGCGTCCATAACCCCGCCCAGGCCAAGCCGGAAGGGTAACCTCGCTAGCGTCGTTCTTCATCGTACCGATCTTCATACCTGCCCGGTTATATCCCGTAGAAGCAGCAATAAGTACGGGTTCGTACTTAACAAGACTTCAAGACGTATAAGCATTCGTCAACCAGTCGTCCTTTGTACTTGAGGCACGCAGGGGACTTAGAGGACGCAAGAGGAACGTCATAGGCAATATGGTGGGGTTAAGCGGCAGCGCGCAAGCACTATAAACCTATAGAGACACTCTACAACAGTCGTCTATCAGAGAAGGTGAGAGAGCGCACAAACTAACAGTTCTATACTCTGCAAACATAACACAGCCGGTGCGTTCCCCCCTCGCAAGGAAGTACTTACAAAGGCACTCACACGGTTGTCAAGTTTTAACCATTTATTATTAGAGTTGTGCTAACTTACTACACAAGTTATTATGATTGAAACAACAGGTGTAAGTTGTCTATGGTCAAGTCATACAGCTCCAAGTCATCCATAACCGCGGACACGGCTTATCGATAAGATGTACACCCTGCAGGGGTTGCCCAAATGTACCCACACGCACGATCAATCCAACCTAGCAAGGGAAGGATATCACGACACGCACTCTCCTTCACGACAGCAATGTCCAGGAAGCCACCTAATTAAGTTAAACCCGTATCGAAGTCCGGCCGAATCTCCGAAGCGGACCTAGCTATTGCGTGCACGGCTTCCGAGGGTCAGAACACACACAGGGGCGAATGACCCGCTTCAGCATGCGATAAACGCTCAGGCCGCAAACCTATACGTGCATACCAGAAACAAGGGATACAAGGCACCCAGGGGCTTCCCAAAGTAAATAAGTAACATGCTGGCATGCACGCAACAACAAATGGTAAAACATTACGAAACTAGTTGTGGCCACTGGACAAAGCTGTAGATTCCGGCAGTGGTCGAGGGGAGACCCAGAAGCATACCCACGTGTGGTTAGAGCGCTCAGTCTCGGAAAAGATAACAAGAACTCGGGATCCTAAGATATTTAGGAAACACAAGTGAGCCGTCACAAAACGATCAGCTGACCCACCGATGCCTCTACTTAACAATTTTATTATTAGCATGAATAAGTAAGGTGTGATCTTATCGAACAGATATAACCATAACCATGTATCTCGGAACCCTCCAACAGATATAACCCAACTAGATAACAGTGGCGATAGCGATAATAGTGACAACATATAACAACGGTACTAAGCAAGCCTACGACTCGCATGGCTGACCCTGTAACCAAACAACAGCTGTAGGAGGTTGGTGGAGGCAATATAGGCTGCTTGAGGTAACAAGTGGAAGGGACACGTGACAAGAACGCAACTTAAGGATAGCATGAGGGAGAAGGCAAAATAAAATAGGTAAGCGACTTCTGCAGGGGCAGGAGTATAGGGGAAAATGCTTGCCTGTTAAAGCTTGCCGAGGAACATCCGGAGAACTTGTCGTATCTCACCACACCACTTCGCGATCCTATCCGGGAAGAAGCAAATGCTACAACAAACAACGGATGCAAATCTTACAACTACGGAATAAGAACCGGCATGATCAAGATGATATGCATGACATGGCAGATATGGTGCAATACAACTTATCCATATTAATCGGAGTCGGAACACCGGACAATCAAATTAGGTTGGAGTTGCATATCTACCGTCAAAGTTAATGGTTGATTAGCATGGCATAAAATGGCAGGGGTGAGCTACTTCAATATTAAACGGAGCTGGGAAAACCAAGTCGGTGTCCGAAATACTCCGCATATATGTGAGGTGAAATGCCCAAACTATCATAGCACGACATGATACAAGATGCAAACAGATGAATGAATGGCATAATCATGTTCAGTGCATTTTTCTGATCAAAATGAACATAAAGTTTGTTTGATTTGGATTTGTAAAAGTGCAATTATGAAATAATTTGAAAACCATCTGATTGTGCAAATTTTCTGAAACTGAGTGGGAAATGCAAAAAGGTTGGCTTTAATCCGCACCAAGAGGATTCGAACTCAGGCCGGTCAAGTGAAGGAACAGAGGTGGTGCTACTGTGCTGTGAGCTCGAATTTGATAGATGAAAGGATGCAGACGTTGTATAGTGTTGCAAGCAAGTTAACTGAATATGACACTACGAACTGAAGATCGTGACAGCGCGTTCCTGTAGATAGCGAATATGCACAGTTTTTAAAGTCGTGACCGTGACGAAAACTGGGCACGGTTTTGCGCGAACCAAAAGCAAAGATGGAGCTGGTTGTGGGGAGCATCGAAAGGAACCATTCGCTCGTGATGAAGTGGTCGGGAACGCCGGTGAGCTTCGCCGGAAAAACGGAACGCGACACGGTGAGAAACAGATGAACTGAAACTGTTTTCTGGAGCCATCTTTGGACGACGATGGCGTCGTCGATACTGCACCGTTTGGGATGATTTAAAGACCACTAGAAAGAGGGTGATGTTGTGCATCCAAGGAAACAAGAAACTCGTGCTGGGGCGCTCTGTGTCGCCGGGGATCTATGTCGGAAGTTGACACCATGAAGCAGAAAGCTGGGCGTTTTCATCCACATGGTTTTCGTTTTCCTTAATCTCTACGAACCAGATTTCTTGGGACATGCAGGGGAGATGTAGAAGGGGCTGCTCACCCTGGGGTGCTCGACGAGGTGGAGGTGGCGACGGGGACGAAGGTTGGCCGGGGGGTAGACGACGGAGGAGGCGAACTTGTGGCTGGAACAACACTGGAGTGCGACGGCCGTCCAGGAACGGAAGGAGCACACGCGTGTGCCTGCAGGATGGAGAAGGACGCGGTCACGAACCAGCAGAGTTAGCCTCAGGTCATGTCAAGGAAACGCACTGCAAGAGATTGAATCAACAAAGCAGCTCCTTGCCTGCTGGTGCACGTGATGCCGACGGATGGAGGGCGCCGGAGCACGGGAAAAACTTGGTCGCAGGGCTTCGAGACACAGACGCGTAGCAGGGAGCCGGACGGCGACCTTGGACTGGAGGGCGAGGCCGACGGCTGGAACTAGCTGGGCGTCGACGTTGAGAGCGGAGGAAAAGAAAAAGGATGGGAGCGGCGGCGGTAGGGGAAGGAAGCAGAGCTAGGGTTGGTGTTGCCTTCGGGTGTTGCTTATAAGGGAGAGAGGCGCTGCATGTGAGCCGTCCCATCGCTCAGACAGCGACTGGCAGGAGAGCGGATGCTCGTCCGTACAGGAAGAAGAGGGTTTCGGAGGAGATTGAAAAGGGCCAGCTTGGGGCTGGAGATAAAGAGGGAAAGGCCACAAGGTGGGCTGGATGAGGAGGTGAAAACATGAGGGAGCAGGCCGAAAGCAAGAAGAGGACAAGAAGGAGCAAGGATGCACCGTTCAAAATTGGTAGGATATGTCCAAAACAAACAGAAAGATTTTAGAGGAAGGAAGAAACAAAAAGGATAGGGAAAATTAGAGGTAATATTTCCTAAACTTGATTTTGTTCAATTTGAAATACCGTGTACAAGATTTAAAGATGTTTATTTTGGAGTTAAGTAAAAGGAGAGAGGAGGATTTTGTTTAAAAGAAAGGACATGGGAGGGGTTTTATTATATAACCCTTATGAGAGGGGGAAAATAGCTAGGGTTTACAAAAATAATTTTCATTTTGTGAAACCATGGGTGATATGATGCATGATGACATGATGATGCACAAAAGAAAAGAAACAAGCAATTTTATTAGGGTTATTTTCCTGGGCCGTTACACAAGGAGTCTCCGGAGATCACATAAGTAAAATCCACTTGACTAGCATAATGACATCTAGATTACAAGCATCATCATATGAACCTCAATCATGTAAGGCAGCTCATGAGATTATTGTATTGAAGTACATAGGGAGAGAGATGAACCACATAGCTACCGGTACAGCCCTTAGCCTCGATGGAGAACTACTCCCTCCTCATGGGAGATAGCAGCGTTGATGAAGATGGCGGTGGAGATGGCAGCGGTGGAGATGGAGAAGCCTTCCGGGGGCACTTCCCCGTCCCGGCGGCGTGCCGGAACAGAGACTCCTGTCCCCCAGATCTTGGCTTCACGATGGCGGCGGCTCTGGAAGGTTTCTCGTGCCGTGGCTTTTCCGTCTCGAAGATTTAGGTCGAGGAGGCTTAAATAGGCGAAGAGGCGGCGTCGAAGGGGGTACGGATCCGCCACACAACAGGGGGGCGCGGGCCCTAGCCTGGCCGCGCCAGGGTGTCATCTGGTGGCCCTGTGGCCCCCCTCTGGCGACTCTCGGGTGTTCTGGAAGCTTCGTGCAATCCTAAGATGCTGGGCGTTGATTTCATCCGATTCCGAGAATATTTCCTTACTAGGATTTCTGAAACCAAAAACAGCAGAAAACATGAACTGGCACTTCGGCATCTCGTCAATAGGTTAGTGCCGGAAAATGCATAAATATGACATAAAGTATGCATAAAACATATAGATATCATCAATAGTGTGGCATGGAACATAAGAAATTATCGATACGTCGGAGACGTATCAGCATCCCCAAGCTTAGTTTCTGCTCGTCCCGAGCAGGTAAACGATAACAAAGATAATTTCTGGAGTGACATGCCATCATAATCTTGATCATACTATTGTAAGCACATGTAATGAATGTAGCGATCCAAACAATGGTCAATGACATGAGTAAACAAATGAATCATATAGCAAAGACTTTTCATGAATAGTACTTCAAGACAAGCATCAATAAGTCTTGCATAAGAGTTAACTCATAAAGCAATAATTCAAAGTAAAGCTATCGAAGCAACACAAAGGAAGATGAAGTTTCAGTGGTTGCTTTAAACTTGTAACATATATATATCATGGATATTGTCAATGTAAAGTAATATAACAAGTGCAATATGCAAGTATGTAGGAATCAATGCACAGTTCACACAAGTGTTTGCTTCTTGAGATGGAGAGAAATAGGTGAACTGACTCAACATAAAAGTAAAAGAAGGGCCCTTCGCAGAGGGAAGCATTGATTGCTATATTTGTGCTAGAGCTTTGGTTTTGAAAACAAGAAACAATTTTGTCAACGGTAGTAATAAAGCATATGTGTTATGTAAACTATATCCTACAAGTTGCAAGCCTCATGCATAGTATACTAATAGTGCCCGCACCTTGTCCTAATTAGCTCGGATTACCTGGATTATCATCGCAATACATATGTTTTAACCAAGTGTCACTGATACGTCCAAAACGTATCTACTTTCCCGAACACTTTTGCTATTGTTTTGCCTCTAATTTGTGTATTTTGGATGCAACTAACACGGACTAACGCTGTTTTCAGCAGAACTGCTCTGGTGTCTCGTTTTTGTGCAGAAATCCAACTTTCGGGAAAAACCTCGGAATTTATGCAGAAGGCCCTATTTTCCCAGGAAACTAACGGAGCCAGAAGGACAATTGAGGTGGAGGCCCGAGGGCCCCACACCATAGGGCGGCGCGGCCCAGGGGGGGCCCGCGCGGCCCTGTGGTGTGGCCCCCTCGGCCGGCCTCCGACGCCCTCCTTCGGACTATTTATCGGCCTCGGCCTAAAAACGCACGGAGAGAAGTCGAAGTCGCCAAAAACACTCCAGAACGCCGCCACATCGCGAAACTCCGTCGCGGGAGCCAGAAGTCTCCGTTCTGGCACTCCGCCGGGACGGGGAATTGGAGGAGATCATCGCCGCCATCACCGCCATCACCTCTACATCAACCAGCCATGTTTCCCCCATCCATGTGTGAGTAATTCCCCCGCTGTAGGCCGAAGGGGATGGTAGGGATTGGATGAGATTGGTCATGTAATAGCATAAGATTGTTAGGGCATAGTGCCTAGTGTCCGTAGTTGGTACTTTGATGATATTGTTGCAACTTGTTATGCTTAATGCTTGTCACTAGTGCCCGAGTGCCATGATCTCAGATCTGAACATGTTATTGTTTCATCATGATATTCATTGTTTATGGTCTTACCTATAAGTTGTATACACATGTCGCTGTCCGGAACCGATGGCCCCGAAGTGACAGAAATCGGGACAACCGGAGGGAATGGTAGCGATGTGAGGATCACATGTGTTCACGGAGTGTTAATGCTTTGCTCCGGTACTCTATTAAAAGGAGTACCTTAATATCCGAGTAGTTTCCCTTGAGGCCCGGCTGCCACCTGGTAGGACAAAAGATGTTGTGCAAGTTTCTCATTGCGAGCACGCACGACTATATATGGAACACATGCCTATTGATTGCTTTGTACTTGGACACCGTTTTATTATTATCTGCAAATGCCCTGCTATGATTGTTACATGAGTTTCTCTCATCCATGCAACGCCCGTCATCCGTCCCCGTGCCTACAGTATTTTAATCCTGCTGTTTACTAAAATCACTACTGTTGTCTCTGTTACTCTGCTTCTTGTTATTTCACTACTGCTCTTGCTATAAACCTGTTACTACGATAAACTCTTGCGAGCAAGTCTGTTTCCAGTGCAATCGAATTGACAACTCCGTTGTTAAGGCTTTCAAGTGTTCTTTGTCTCCCCTTGTGTCGAATCAATAAATTGGGTTTTACTTCCCTCGAAGACTGTTGCGATCCCCTATACTTGTGGGTCATCAAGACTATTTTCTAGCGCCGTTGCCGGGGAGCATAGCTTTATTTGGAAGTTCACTTGGATTAATATTGTTCGCTGCAAATTCTCCATCATGGGTAAACCTCGCGATACTAAGATCGCCATATTACCATCCACTACAAGAAAAGGTACAATTCTCGAATACCTCTGCTTGCTCTTGATTCACCATCGTGATTGATAAACTTGTTTCACCGCCACATGCTTTGCATGCGGGTACATCTGCTGAATCTGAACACTCTCATAATATTGATAATGTTTACGATGTGCTTGATGATAGTGGTTCATTGGGATCTTTTCTAGATGCTACAATTGCTAGGTCTAGACAAATTGAAAATACCGAAACTCCTAATGCTACTACACCTGTTAGTTCACCTGAACTTGGTTATTTTAGTGATGATCCTGAGGAAGATTATGTGGAGCTTAATGATGATTTTATTGAAAAATGCAATG
Organism: Lolium perenne; assembly: GCF_019359855.2. Lineage (NCBI taxonomy): Eukaryota > Viridiplantae > Streptophyta > Magnoliopsida > Poales > Poaceae > Lolium > Lolium perenne. The sequence continues at coordinate 183,111,997 of NC_067246.2, read as the reverse complement.
CTACTACGATGCAAGAAAAATTAAAAAGTTGCTTGCGTAACATGCTTTGTTAGATATAAAGCTGTCTCCTGATCCTAAGTTTGCCACATCTCCTATAAACATTAGGGATAAAGATTATGATTTTTCTCTTGATCTATCTCATATAGCTATTGTTGAGAAAACACCCTTTTGTGGTACTGAAAAAAAGTGTCGTTGAACACATGGTGAGCTATCTACTCTTAGTAGCTTGTTTTCTCGATGATGTTAAGATGCGTACTTACTTTGTTGCTAAAATATTTCCATTCTCATTAAAGGATGACGCTAAAACTTGGTATAATAATTTGCCACCTAATTCTATTAAAAGTCCGAAAGAATTGCTTGATGTTTTCTTCCGCAAATACTTTCCTGCTAGTGCTCAACATATTGCTTTGCAGAGAATTTATAATTTTAATCAGGGAGATGAAGAGAAATTGCCAGAGGCTTGGTCGAGATTCTGCTCTCTTATTAGAGCTCGACCTGAGCATGATTTGGAAAAGCATGATTTACTTGATATATTTTATAGTGGACTAACCATTGAGTCTAGGGCATACCTGGATAGTTGTGCTGGTTGTGTTTTCAGGAAAAGAACTCCAGGGCAATATTTGAAGAATTATTGGCTAAAATAAGCCGGAATCATGATGATTGGACTACGCCTGAACCGACTCCAACTCCAATATTGAAGAAGCGGGGTTTAATTAAATTGAATGATGAAGATATGAGGGAAGCCAAGAAGTCTCTCAAGGAGAAAGGTATTAAATTTGAAGATGTGAAGAATCTACCTCCTATTGAAGATATATGTGAGATAATTCCCCCTTCATCCATGATTGAGGTAAACTCCCTTCAACGCTTTACTAGGGAAGATATTCCGTATTCGAAACCTCCTGCACAATGCTTAGATGAGTTTGATAATTATATTGTTAAGCAAGAAAATTTTAATATGAGAGTAGAGAATCATTTAATGGAAAATTCTCAAGCTATTAGTGAATTGCATGATATTGTGGAGAGAACCTCCAATGATGTTAAGATGCTTGTTAAACATTTTCAAATGATTCAAACTCAAATTGATCAACTCACTAAAGTGCAAAATGACTTGTTAGGGAATAATTCTAAAGAGAAACATGCTTATGAAGTAACAACTAGAGGTGGTGTCTCTACCCAGGATCCTCTATATCCTGAAGGGCATCCCAAAAGAGTTGAACAAGATTCTCAACGCATTGAACCTAGTGCTCATTCTAGGAAGAAAAAGAAGAAGAAACATAAAAATGTTGTAGAATCCTCTGAACCTGTTAATGATCCTAATAGTATTTCTATTTCTGATGCTGAAACTGAAAGTGGTAATGAACATGATAATGATAATGATAATGATAAGAATGATACTCCTGATAAAGAAGAGGTTGAAGAAGAACCTGAAAAGCATGCTAAAAATAAAAAGTACACTAAAGAAGATTTTATTGTTGAGAAACATGGTAATGAAAGAGAACCTTGGGTGCAAAAGCAAATGCCTTTTCCTGCTAAGAAACTAAAATCAAAGGAAGAAGAACACTATAATAAATTTTGCGATTGGATGAAACCTTTATTCTTGCAAATCCCTTTGACTGATGCTATTAAATTGCCTCCTTATTCAAAGTATATGAAAGATATTGTTACTAACAAAAGGAAAATCCCCAATGAGGAAATTTCCACTATGCTTGCTAATTACTCTTTCAATGGCAAAGTTCCGAAGAAGTTGGGCGACCCAGGTATACCTACTATTCCTTGTTCTATCAAGAATAATTATGTTAAAACTGCTCTATGTGACTTGGGAGCCGGTGTTAGTGTTATGCCTTTTTCTCTTTATAAGAGACTTTACTTAGATAAGTTGATACCTACTGATATATCTTTGCAAATGGCTGATAAATCTACTATTATTCCTGTTGGTATATGTGAGAATGTTCCTGTTCAAGTTACTACTAACTGCTTAATATTAACTGATTTTGTTGTGTTGGAAATGCCTGAAGATGATAATATGTCTATTATTCTTGGGAGACCTTTTCTTAACACCGCAGGGGCTGTTATTGATTGCAATAAAGGAAAGGTTACTTTCAATGTTGATGATAGGGAGCATACCGTTTATTTCCCCAAGAGGATTGAGAAAGCGTGTGGAGTTAATACTATTTCTAATGTGAGAACTATCAAAGTGGGAACTATTGATTGTCCTATATATGAGCCTAAAGAAGAATATCAAACTCTCGTGATTGGATCCATATCAATACAATTCAAGGTAACATGATTGATTTGAGGTTTATTTCTTCTTAAGCTATGAAAAAGTTATTTGGTGACAAGACTTGATCAACCTTGTTAACGGATACTTTTTATATGCATAGAGGAGGTAAACAACATATCTTTCTTCCTCCACTTGCTCTAGTTGCTGTAGCACTTTTAATTTGCAAAGTTCTTTAGTTATTTGAAGATTTCAAAACTTTTCCTGGCCAGTAATAATAAACTAAATACCCAGAAATGTGCGTTTTTCAAAGTTTTCAAAAATTCACAAAAATTATACCGTTGGTCCTATTTTTCGACGAGGCACCTGGGAACACCAGAGGATGACCTGTGGGGCACCGAGGGCGCTGGACCACAGGCCGGCGCGCCAAGGAGGTGGCCGCGCCACCATGTGGTGTGGGCTCCCCTCTGCCCCACTTTGTCATCTCTTTCGCCTGCACAGTCTCTCTCTCCGAAAAACTCTTACCAAGTTCCTCTCTCTCTCGTATTTGCTTCAGAAATATAGATTTTTCGATATCTTTGCTCAGCCCAGAATTATGACTGAAATTTGGCACATTTGCTCTTCGGTATGTGACTCCTCCACCCATCCAAGTAGAATTTCGTTTGGTTGAGTATATCTTGAATATTTTGCTGCTGTAGGTAACATGTTTAGTGAGCTTGCATGCTTGTTCTAAGTGGTAGAAACTAGTTTTGATGCATGATTAGTACTCTAGCAAGTTCCTATGGTAGTTTCCCTCAATTATATGTCACCAAATCAAATTTTTTATATTGGTTGTTGAAATTTCAGAAAATGGAGTGGAATAGATATCACTTGAACCAGCAAGAATTGGAAGTCCAACAAGTTATGATAGTCAATCGTGAAGAGGGAGTATACCCCTCTTACTACCCGTGCGATTTCATGAGAAGCGCGGGGATACTTGAAGATGTTCAAACTCTAATTTCTCGTGCAGGGCTGAGTGACTTTGTTGAAGGAGAGCCAAGACAATATGTGAAATTAACTATGTCTTTTGTGCAGGACTTCAAGTTCAATTGGTCGCGATCTAACCCCACGGTCCAGTATAAAATTTACAATAAAGCTGTCAACTTGCCATTTAGTGCTTTCTGTGCAGCAATTAGAGTACCGCAATGGGGATCATGTGAGAAGATAAAGGGATCGCCGCAAGAACTCTCGGATCTTTACAAGATGATTTGCGATGGAAGGAGTTTCTCAGGTGAAAGTGGTAAAATCACTAGTATTCAACTCCCGGCTATCCGCTACTTTGCCTATTTTATTACCAAGTGCGTTCTCGCTAAAAGGATTGGTGGTAAACTTTCTATCCCGGATTTGGCTTTTCTAGCTGCAGCACTGCAAAATATTAGGTCTTATAATTTGGGGGCATTAATAGCTTATAGACTTGCTACTAACCGTGAGAAAGGTGGAATTTGTGGAGGTCTCATCGCCTCTCGTTTACTAGCTTTTCATAATGTAGAACCTCATCATTTTGATATTCCGTTCCCCATAGAAAAACTTGACATAGCCTCTATGATTAAACATGAATTTGTTTCAGATTCCTCCAACTTGGGTAACCTGTATTATAGGATGATATTTTATAAGAAAGTTTGGAGAATAACTAAGAAAACTGAGAAATTAGTAAGATTGCCTGCGCCTGTTCTGTCTAACCTTGATTCCAGGGGAGATTGGTCGGTCATAGAAGGTGCACTGGATGCACACATAGAGAGAGGAGGTCAACATGCAAGAGATGACACGGAGGTCGAGGAGCACCTCGACTCATCATCCGATGCAGCAAGTTCCTCGCATCAACATGGTGGATATGCGGAGCCTCCACGCTTTTCTTCTGCGCAGGAGCTTTACTATGACTACTCCATGGACTACCCACCGGCGAGGAACAACGACCCTCGTTGGGATTGAACTCCACTTAGGCCAAAAGCCTAAGCTTGGGGGGAGGTATACCGGCATCACTCATTCTTTGCATATTATGGTTGCTGGATACTTGTACATACTTGTTTTGTTCGATTGAGTGGTTTTCTAATGAGAGAAAGATAATATTTGGGGAAGTGCTGCCTGAAAACAGATTCTGGAACGTTACCGTAAAAATTCTCAAAAATAGCCAGAGCGTCATTTTGAGCTTCCAATTTTTGTGCAGGTTCCCCAGGTTGTTATATAACTTTCATTAGTTGAACACTTTTCGATCTGAGCAATGTAAGATTTTTGTTAAAATCGATTTCTGTACTGCTGTCAGGTTTTGGCAGATTTCTGCCATCTCGCTTTTCTGTGTTTCTTTCAGTTTGCTATTTCTTGATTTCGCTTTGTTTCCTTCCCAAAACACAAAAACACCAAAAATATTTGCTGTTCTTCTCTGGTTTGTAAAGTTCTTTATGAGTTCAATGGTCTTTGGTGGCTGGAGCGTGGTTTTCATTTCATATTATCCAAGCTGCACAAGTGAAAAGGCAATAATGACGATCTACGACAATCTGATTGTGGTGAGAGGCTGGTATGAACTCTATTTGTTTTCATTTTTGTACATATACTCATCCATGTGAGCATGCTTAGTTGGTTCATGTGAGGTATATGTTATTTGGGAAAGTCTAGTAGTTCATGACCTCTCATGTTTAGCTCCAATTTATTAATATGAGTAGCATGTCATGTATGTTTGTTTGCATTGTTTTATTCATAAGTAAGTATGGCATTGTGGTATCCTCCTCTGAATAATTCATTTATATCGACTTGGCACATGCTCACGCATGCATATGACTGAACAAAAAGTCAATTAAGCCTCGATGATTTATATTGCTTCAGAGTTCTTGTATCACTTTTATGCCTCCGTTAATTTATTTTGCCGCAAGCATGATTATGATAGTTACTGCTCTCTTGATTTGTCGCTCCCTAGTCTATTGCTAGCCTTCACTTGTACTGAGCGGGAACGCTGCTCGTACTTCCAAACACATGAAAACCAAGTTATTCCAGAGTGTCCACTATAAATACCTATGCATGGCATTTCAAACCATTCCAAGTAAATTCTCATGCGCTACCTTTAAAACCTTCAAAATGCTTCTCAATTTGTGTTTATGTTTCATAGCTCATGAGGAAGTATGTGGTGTTTAGCTTTCAACCTTGTCATTTACTTTTGATGGACTCTCATATGGACTAGTGGCACATCCGCTTATCCAATAATTTTGCAAAAAGAGCTGGCAATGGGATTCCCAGTCCCGAATTAATTAACTTAATTAGACACTCCTCCATGGTTTGTGATTGTTGGACGGCACCCGAAGGATTCGGTTAGCCATGGCTTGTGTAAGCAAAGGTTGGGGGGAGTGTCATCATCATAATAAAACCAAAATAAAAAAGGCACTCCTTCATGGTATGAGATTGTTGGCGAGGCACCCGAGGATTCGGTTAGCCATGGTTTGTGAAAGAAAGGTTGGAAGGAGTGCCAAATAAATATGCAATAATTCATGGGAGCCGCTCTTGAAAGTCCGGTTGGCGAGGTAGTTAGTGTACCCATTACCATTCGTTGACAACAACAAATACCTCTCAAAATAATTTTACTCCTGTCTTTATAAAAATGAAAAGCTCTAGCGCATGTTAATCCACCTTCCCTCTGCGAAGGGTCAATCTTTTACTTTTATGTTGTGTCTCCATTATTTCTTTGAGCACTATCTTGAGAGCACGACTGTCATTCTTAGTATAATATGCTTGTCTCAAAATATGATTGATTGTGGTATAACTTTGATGCATTTATCTTTTGACAATCACTACTTCTAGTCTTTCTATGAACTCCGAGGTGCCGGGCATTTATGTTTTGCCAATCAAATACAGGCAAGCGAGATACCACTTTATCATACTCTCTTATGAACATTGCAATCTTGCTTATATACATGATTCATGATGCTTCTTATTAATTGTTGGTACCTCTCCATGATTGACATAGCTGTTAGATGATCTTATTTGCATGTATCTCATTATGAACTGCTCGAGTATTAGCCATAGCATGAGAATATATACATCATATGAGCAAATGTGTTCGTGAAAGTTCTTTTATCGCTCAGTTGTTAACTGAATTGCTTGAGGACAAGCAATAAGCTAAGCTTGGGGGGAGTTGATACGTCCAAAACGTATCTACTTTCCCGAACACTTTTGCTATTGTTTTGCCTCTAATTTGTGTATTTTGGATGCAACTAACACGGACTAACGCTGTTTTCAATGAACTGCTCTGGTGTCTCGTTTTTGTGCGTAAATCCAACTTTCGGGAAAAACCTCGGAATTTATGCGAAGGCCCTATTTTCCCAGGAAACTAACGGAGCCAGAAGGACAATTGAGGTGGAGGCCCGAGGGCCCCACACCATAGGGCGGCGCGGCCCAGGGGGGGCCCGCGCGGCCCTGTGGTGTGGCCCCCTCGGCCGGCCTCCGACGCCCTCCTTCGGACTATTTATCGGCCTCGACCTAAAAACGCACGGAGAGAAGTCGAAGTCGCCAAAAACACTCCAGAACGCCGCCACATCGCGAAACTCCGTCGCGGGAGCCAGAAGTCTCCGTTCTGGCACTCCGCCGGGACGGGGAATTGGAGGAGATCATCGCCGCCATCACCGCCATCACCTCTACATCAACCAGCCATGTTTCCCCCATCCATGTGTGAGTAATTCCCCCGATGTAGGCCGAAGGGGATGGTAGGGATTGGATGAGATTGGTCATGTAATAGCATAAGATTGTTAGGGCATAGTGCCTAGTGTCCGTAGTTGGTACTTTGATGATATTGTTGCAACTTGTTATGCTTAATGCTTGTCACTAGGGCCCGAGTGCCATGATCTCAGATCTGAACATGTTATTGTTTCATCATGATATTCATTGTTTATGGTCTTACCTATAAGTTGTATACACATGTCGCTGTCCGGAACCGATGGCCCCGAAGTGACAGAAATCGGGACAACCGGAGGGAATGGTAGCGATGTGAGGATCACATGTGTTCACGGAGTGTTAATGCTTTGCTCCGGTACTCTATTAAAAGGAGTACCTTAATATCCAGTAGTTTCCCTTGAGGCCCGGCTGCCACCGGCTGGTAGGACAAAAGATGTTGTGCAAGTTTCTCATTGCGAGCACGCACGACTATATATGGAACACATGCCTATTGATTGCTTTGTACTTGGACACCGTTTTATTATTATCTGCAAATGCCCTGCTATGATTGTTACATGAGTTTCTCTCATCCATGCAACGCCCGTCATCCGTCCCCGTGCCTACAGTATTTTAATCCTGCTGTTTACTAAAATCACTACTGCTGTCTCTGTTACTCTGCTGCTGTTATTTCACTCTGCTATCGCTATAAACTGTTACCTCTTGATAAACTCTTGCGAGCAAGTCTGTTTCCAGGTGCAACTGAATTGACAACTCCGTTGTTAAGGCTTTCAAGTGTTCTTTGTCTCCCCTTGTGTCGAATCAATAAATTGGGTTTTACTTCCCTCGAAGACTGTTGCGATCCCCTATACTTGTGGGTCAGTCACAAAGGGGTACCTCTATGCCGCCTGTACAAAGGTCTAAGGAGAAAGCTCGCATTGGATTTCTCACTATTGATTATTCTCAACTTAGACATCCATACCGGGACAACATAGACAACAGATAATGGACTCCTCTTTAATGCTTAAGCATTCAACAACAATTAATTTTCTCATATGAGATTGAGGATGCTTGTCCAAAACTGAAACTTCCACCATGGATCATGGCTTTAGTTAGCGGCCCAATGTTCTTCTCTAACATTATGCATGCTCTAACCATTAAATGAGTGGTAAATCTCCCTTACTTCAGACAAGACGGACATGCATAGCAACTCACATGATATTCAACAAAGAGTAGTTGATGGCGTCCCCAGGAACATGGTTATCGCTCAACAAGCAACTTAATAAGAGATAAAGTGCATAAGTACATATTCAATACCACAATAGTTTTTAGGCTATTTCTCCCATGAGCTATATATTGCAAAGGTGAAGGATAGAAATTTAAAGGTAGCACTCAAGCAATTTACTTTGGAATGGCGGAGAAATACCATGTAGTAGGTAGGTATGGTGGACACAAATGGCATAGTGGTTGGCTCAAGGATTTTGGATGCATGAGAAGTATTCCCTCTCGATACAAGGCTTAGGCTAGCAAGGTTATTTGAAACAAACACAAGTATGAAGCGGTGCAGCAAAACTTACATAAAAGACATATTGTAAACATTATAAGACTCTACACCGTCTTCCTTGTTGTTCAAACTCAATACTAGAAATTATCTAGACCTTAGAGAGACCAATTATGCAAACCAAATTTTAGCAAGCTCTATGTATTTCTTCATTAATAGGTGCAAAGTATATGATGCAAGAGCTTAAACATGAGCACAACAATTGCCAAGTATCACATTATCCAAGACATTATAGCAATTACTACATGTATCATTTCTCGTTTCCAACCATATAACAATTAACGAAGCAGTTTCAACCTTCGCCATGAAAATTAAAAGCTAAGAACACATGTGTTCATATGAACAAGCGGAGCATGTCTCTCTCCCACACAAGCATTTATTCAAACAAAAACAAAAACAAAAGCACACAGACGCTCCAAGTAAAGTACATAAGATGTGGCCGAATAAAAATATAGTTTCAAGAGAAGTGACCTGATAATTTTGTCGATGAAGAAGGGGATGCCTTGGGCATCCCCAAGCTTAGATGCTTGAGTCTTATTGAAATATGCAGGGGTGAACCACCGGGGGCATCCCCAAGCTTATCACTCTCCTTGATCATATTGTATCATCCTCCTCTCTTGACCCTTGAAAACTTCCTCCACACCAAACTCGAAACAAACTCATTAGAGGGTTAGTGCATAATCAAAAATTCACATGTTCAGAGGTGACACAATCATTCTTAACACTTCTGGACATTGCCTAAAGCTACTGGAAGTCAATGGAACAAAGAAATCCATCCAACATAGCAAAAGAGGCAATGCGAAATAAAAGGCAGAATCTGTCAAAACAGAACAGTTCGTAAAGACGAATTTTATTGAGGCACCAGACTTGCTCAAATGAAAATGCTCAAATTGAATGAAAGTTGCGTACATACCTGAGGATCACTCACGTAAATTGGCATAAATTTCTGAGTTACTTACAGAGAAATAGGCCCAGATTCGTGACAGCAAGAAATCTGTTTCTGCGCAGTAATCCAAATCTAGTATGAACCTTACTATCAAAGACTTTACTTGGCACAACAATGCAACAAAACTAAGATAAGGAGAGGTTGCTACAGTAGTAACAACTTCCAAGACACAAATATAAAACAAAAGTGCTGTAGCAAAATAAACACATGGGTTATCTCCCAAGAAGTTCTTTCTTTATAGCCATTAAGATGGGCTCAGCAGTTTTAATGATGCACTCGCAAGAAATAGTATTTGAAGCAAAAGAGAGCATCAAGAGGCAAATTCAAAACACATTTAAGTCTAACATGCTTCCTATGCATAGGAATCTTGTAAATAAACAAGTTCAAGAAGCATAATGCAACAAGCATAGGAAGATAAAACAAGTGTAACTTCAAGAATTTCAGCAAAAAGAGAGGTGTTTTAGTAACATGAAAATTTCTACAACCATATTTTCCTCTCTCATAATAATGTCCAGTAGCATCATGAGCAAACTCAACAATATAACTATCAAATGAAACATTCTTATCATGAGTCTGATGCATAAAATTATTACTACTCCCAACATAAGCATAGTCGTTACTATTAATTGTAGTGGGAGCAAATTCAACAAAGTGGCTATCATTATTATTCTCATCAAATGTAGGAGGCATAGTATAATCATCATAAAATTTACTCTCCATAGTAGGTGGCACCAAAAGACTACTATCATTATAATCATCATATATGGGAGGCATATCATAATCAACATAAACTTTCTCCTCAATACCCGGAGGGCTAAAGAGATCATTTTCATCGAAACCGACCTTCCCAAGCTTAGAATTTTCCATAGCATTAGCAACAATAGTGTTCAAAGCATTCATATTAATAACATTCCCATTAGCATGCATATAAAGTTCCATGGGTTTTTTAATTCTCTCTTCAAACACATCATGTCCTAATTCAAGATAAAGTTCATAAAGATGTCTCATATTTTTGTTGTTTTCCATTATGCCTAACTAGTGTAAACAAGAAACAAAAAGATGCAATTGCAGGATCTAAAGGAAATAGCTTCGAGCACACACACAATGGCGCCAGAAAAGTACTTAGTTACCTGGAACCGGAGTATGAGTGCCTTTTACCTTTCCTCCCCGGCAACGGCGCCAGAAAAGTGCTTGATGTCTACGGGAGCTTCTATTCTTGTAGACAGTGTTGGGCCTCCAAGAGCAGAGGTTTGTAGAACAGCAGCAAGTTTCCCTTAAGTGGATCACCCAAGGTTTATCAAACTCAGGGAGGAAGAGGTCAAAGATATCCCTCTCATGCAACCCTGCAACCACAAAGCAAGAAGTCTCTTGTGTCCCCAACACACCTAATAGGTGCACTAGTTCGGCGAAGAGATAGTGAAATACAGGTGGTATGAATAAGTATGAGCAGTAGTAACGGCGCCAGAAAAGTGCTTTGCTGTCCAGGACTGGCGTGTAGTTGATGGTGGAAATATTTCAGGCAGTACAAATGCAGTAAAACAGTAAACAAGCAGCGATAGCAATATTTGGAAACAAGGCCTAGGGATCATACTTTCACTAGTGGACACTCTCAACATTGATCACATAACAGAATAAATAAATAGATGCTAGACTCTACACTCTCTTGTTGGATGATGAACACCACTAACTGTGTAGGATTACACGAACCCTCAATGCCGGAGTTAACAAGCTCCACAATATTCGATGTTCATATTTAAATAACCTTAGAGTGCACGACAGATCAACATAACCAAACCAAGTACTAACATAGCATGCACACTGTCACCTTCACGCTACGAAAGGAGGCATAGATCACATCAATACCATCATAGCAATAGTTAACTTCATAATCTACAAGAGATCACAATCATAGCCTACGCCAAGTACTACACGATGCACACACTGTCACCATTACACCGTGCAGGAGGAATAAACTACTTTAATAACATCACTAGAGTAGCACACAGATAAATTGTGATACAAAACACATTGCAATCATAAAGAGATATAAATAAGCACCTCACTATGCCATTCATAACAGTGAATAAGTATTATGTGAAATATAGCCTAAGAGACCCACACGGTGCACACACTGTCACCTTTACACACGTGGGACAAGGAGTCTCCGGAGATCACATAAGAAAAATCCACTTGACTAGCATAATGACATCTAGATTACAAGCATCATCATATGAATCTCAATCATGTAAGGCAGCTCATGAGATCATTGTATTGAAGTACATAGGGAGAGAGATGAACCACATAGCTACCGGTACAGCCCTTAGCCTCGATAGAGAACTACTCCCTCCTCATGGGAGACAGCAGCGTTGATGAAGATGGCGGTGGAGATGGCAGCGGTGTCGATGGAGAAGCCTTCCGGGGGCACTTCCCGTCCCGGCGGCGTGCCGGAACAGAGACTCCTGTCCCCCAGATCTTGGCTTCACGATGGCGGCGGCTCTGGAAGGTTTCTCGTGCCGTGGCTTTTCCGTCTCGAAGATTTAGGTCGAAGAGGCTTAAATAGGCGAAGAAGCGGCGTCGGAGGGGGCCACGGAGCCGCCACACAACAGGGGGGCGCGGGCCCTAGCCTGGCCGCGCCAGGGTGTCATCTGGTGGCCCTGTGGCCCCCCTCTGGCGACTCTCGGGTGTTCTGGAAGCTTCGTGCAATCCTAAGATGCTGGGCGTTGATTTCGTCCGATTCCGAGAATATTTCCTTACTAGGATTTCTGAAACCAAAAACAGCAGAAAACAGGAACTGGCACTTCGGCATCTCGTCAATAGGTTAGTGCCGAAAAATGCATAAATATGACATAAAGTATGCATAAAACATATAGATATCATCAATAATGTGGCATGGAACATAAGAAATTATCGATACGTCGGAGACGTATCAAATAGCAAGCCTAAGAGTAATGAAAAAGGAGCCTCTGAAACTTACATAGATAAGATACAATGCATAGTTGAGAAAACTCCAAACCCCGATGTTGATGCATCATCTCTTGATAATACTTGATACACACTTTCTGCGCCTAACTGAAAGGCGTTAAAGAAAAGCGCTTATGGGAGACAACCCATGATTTTACTTCTGCACTTTTGTTTTATATTTGAGTCTTGGAAGTTGTTACTACTGTAGCAACCTCTCCTTATCTTTATTTTATTGCATTGTTGTGCCAAGTAAAGTCTTTGATAGTAAGGTTCATACTAGATTTGGATTACTGCGCAGAAACAAATTTCTTGCTGTCATGAATTTGAGTAGTATTCTCTGTAGGTAACTCAGAAAAATCTACCAATTTACGTGAGTGATCCTTAGATATGTACGCAACTTTCATTAAATTTGAGCATTTTCATCTGAGCAAGTTTAGTGCCCCAGAAAAATTCGTCTTTACAGACTGTTCTATTTTTGACAGATTCTGTCTTTTATTTCGCATTGCCTGTTTTGCTATGTTTGATGGATTTCTTTGCTCCATTAACTTTCAGTAGCTTTGTGCAACGTCCAGAAGTGTTAAGAATGATTATGTCACCTCTGAACATGTGAATTTTTTATTATGCACTAACCCTCTAACGAGTTTGTTTTGAGTTTGGTGTGGAGGAAGTTTTCAAGGATCAAGAGAGGAGGATGATATAATATGATCAAGGAGAGTGAAAGCTCTAAGCTTGGGGATGCCCCCGTGGTTCATCCCTGCATATTTCAAGAAGACTCAAGCATCTAAGCTTGGGGATGCCCAAGGCATCCCCTTCTTCATCGACAAATTATCAGGTCACCTCTAGTGAAACTATATTTTTATTCCGTCACATCCTATGTGCTTTACTTGGAGCGTCTTTATGTTCTTGTTTTTGTTTTGTTTGAATAAAATTGGATCCTAGCATTCATTGTGTGGGAGAGAGACACGCTCCGCTGTTGCATATGAACACATATGTTCTTAGCTTTATTCTTAATGTTCATGGCGAAGGTTGAAACTGCTTCGTTAATTGTTACATGGTTGGAAACAGAAAATGCTACATGTGGTAATTGGTATAATGTCTTGAATAATTTGATACTTGGCAATTGTTGTGCTCATGTTTAAGCTCTTGCATCATATACTTTGCACTTATTAGTGAAGAAATACTGTAGAGCTTGTTGACATTTGGTTTGCATGATTGGTCTCTCTAAAGTCTAGATATTTTCTGGTGAGGGTTTGAACAACAAGGAAGACAGTGTAGAGTCTTATAATGCTTGCAATATGTTCTTATGTAAGTTTTGTTGTACCTGTTCATACTTGTGTTTGCTTCAAACAACCTTGCTAGCCTAAGCCTTGTATTGAGAGGGATTACTTCTCGTGCATCCAAAATCCTTGAGCCAAAAACTATGCCATTTGTGCCCACCATACCTACCTACTACATGGTATTTCTCTGCCATTCCAAAGTAAATTGCTTGAGTGCTACCTTTAAAATTTCATTCCTTTGTCTTTGCAATATATAGCTCATGGGAAAAATAGCTTAAAAACTATTGTGGTATTGAATATGTACTTATGTATCTTATGTCTTAATAAGTTGCTTGTTGAGCGATAACCATGTTCCTGGGGACGCCATCAACTATTTCACCTTTGTTGAATATCATGTGAGTTGCTATGCATGTTCGTCTTGTCTGAAGTAAGGGTGATTTATCATGAGTTGAATGGTTTGAGCATGCATATTGTTAGAGAAGAACATTGGGCCGCTAACTAAAGCCATGATCCATGGTGGAAGTTTCAGTTTGGACAACAATCCTCAATCTCTTATGAGAATATTATCTGCTGTTGAATGCTTATGCATTAAAGAGGAGTCCATTATTTGTTTTCTATGTTGTCCCGGTATGGATGTCTAAGTTGAGAATAATCAAAGGCGAGAAATCCAATGCGAGCTTTCTCCTTAGACCTTTGTACAGGCGGCATAGAGGTACCTCTTTGTGATACTTGGTTAAAACATATGTTATGCAATGATAATCCATGTAAATCCAAGCTAATTAGGACAAGGTGCAGGCACTATTGGTATACTATGCATGAGGCTTGCAACTTATAGGATATCTTATACATAACACATATGCTTTATTACTACCGTTGACAAAATTGTTTCTTGTTTTCAAAATAAAAGCTCTAGCACAAATATAGCAATCCATGCTTCCCTCTTCGAGAGGCCAATCTTTTACTTTTATGTTGAGTCAGTTTACCCATCTTCTTCCACCTTAGAAGCAAACACTTGTGTCAACTTTGTGCATTGATTCTTACATGTTTACCTATTGCATTCATCATATTACTTTATGTTGACAATTATCCATGAGATATACATGTTACAAGTTGAAAGCAACCGCTGAAGCTTAAATCTTCCTTTGTGTTGGTTCAATGCCTTTACTTTGAACCTATTGCTTTATGAGTTAACTCTTATGCAAGACTTATTGATGCTTGTCTTGAAAGTACTATTCATGAAAAGTCTTTGCTATATGATTCAATTGTTTAATCATTGTCTTTACCATTGCTTCGAATCGCTGCATTCATCTCATGTGCTTACAATAGTATTGATCAAGATTATGATAGCATGTCACTTCAGAAATTATCTTTGTTATCGTTTACCTACTCGAGGATGTAATATCCCAAGTTTTGAGACAATAAAATGAGAGAACACCAAAGTGTGCATTGCATTCATGCATAGAAAATCCGGGGAATTTTCGCACTTTCAAATAAAACTTACCACAGTAACTGAAGTTTCACTTGACTTGCTGGAATTGAAGTAGATCATCAGGTCAAGCGCTATAAACTTCACTGTGATCTTTGCTAAAACCTTGTTTCCCAACTCATACCATTAAACCTAGAGAAAGGAGAGAATCATTCATATGCTTATTCTATCCATTAAATAGAACCTAGATTCCTATTTAAACTTTATCCAATTGAGGTACTTGTTGATACTAACCAATGATACAAGAAATACAAGTCAAGTATTAAATCCTACTTGACCTAGCTCACACTTGATGGTAAGTAAGAACCTATTTTTCTAGTAATTATAGAGAGGCAAGTGTTGTGATCATTACAACTTGGTAATGATCATAAACCCTAGAGGAACCTTACATATTCAGAAGAGCTCAACCTAAAGAGGCATATTCAAGTATATGGACTTATACTTGATCTTGGAGAGAGAACCACGATTCATTAGCAAAAATTATTAGGCCAATACTTTGATCATTACAAATTGGGTGATGATCATAAACCCTAAGAATCTAAGTGAGTGTGTTGAGAGAAGTATTAAAGAAGAGAGATTAGTGAGGAATAAGTGGATCATGTCTAATGCATGATCTTACTTTATAAATTGAGATGATAAGTTAAACCTATATATGTGAGGTATAGATCTCATTCTTCTCATGAAATAATAAGTAACTCATTAGTAGTTAACCAAACCAATACTCGTGCCTTGTATAGAGTAGTATTGATATGATATTTAAACCTTGCCTATCCAAACACTTGAGACAAACCCAGCCAATTAAACATAACCAAGCTTATGCTCATACCTAAACCTAGTTGTGTATCACATGGGTGATCATAACTAAAATCCTAGGCCATATTTGAATTCCAAGCCAATCATTACTTTGGATTATAATTAGAACCTTGCCATGCCTCATATCTATTTATACTTCAAATAGTAAAGTATTTCCAAGACCATAAACCTTCTCACATAGAATCCACTCCACATGAAATATTGTCCTAACTTGTGTATCATGTATCACAAGTAATAACCCAAGCCATATATACTTAAAGACTAATGCCATTTGGTGAGTAGAATGAAATCAATATTCTATTTTACTTTGCTATCCAAATACCTTGTTTAGTGAACCAAATAAAGTAGTATTCATATGTGTAGTTGAATTAACCATGATGAGCATAGGATCTATCTCAGATAATTTAAGCTAGAAGTTGCTAAGCAAGATTAGTAATTAGAGAGTTTGTTCAACCATTTTCTTAAACCTTAGAAGTAATTCTCCACATGAAATCATGAACCAATCCCATTCTCAACACCATTTAATTTAAACTCTAGCCATAATGTTACAATATATGGGAACAATTAATATTGTTAAGTAATAACAAAACCTAATAACATGTTTACCATACACTGGTTCTAAAATTCAAATCATTCAAAATAGGTTGGATTCCCAAATTCAAAGAATTGAGATAAACCATTAAACCCATATCTACTTTATTTATACTTCACCAAAGCATCCATACCATCAAATATTAAATATTTGTTTGAACAGAACAAATATGCAGCAAGCAGCACTATCAAATTCTATTAAGATTCACATATTTAAAAACCTGCAAAAATTAACCAGATTCAATTTGAATTCAAACCAGTATATAAAAACAGAAAATTTGAAAAAGGAAAAGAGAGGGAAACCTACCTGGCAGGCCGTCACAACCCAGAACCAGCCCAACCCGCGAACGAAGGTAGCCCAACACTTACCGTTTCGCTTGCTTTAGAAATCGTGCGAAGAGAGTCGCCCCTCTCGTCTTCTTCCTCAACGTCGACAGCGCAGAGGAGCTCGGCCACGTCTCCCGCCATGGATAGGGACGACCCGGGCGCCGCAGAAGGTTCCAGAACTCCACCCTATACTCCTCGCGTCCGAGCCTATCCAAAACCGTCAAGATTCACGCCCAGAACAGCGACGACATCGTCGTCCTATCCCGACCACTGCCGCCGGTGAACTTACCAAACGGACCTCGCCCAAGGCTATAAATAGGAGCTAAAGAACCGTCGTGATCTCCTTGTTCTTCGCCGCCCTTCCATTCTCTCTCTAGCCCTCTCTAACTCTCACTGGAACCACCGCCATGGCCGGCCAGTCCTCCGGCTAGCCGCCGATTAAGACCACCCCCGCCTCAGCCACGTGGTCGAGGAGAAGCGCCGTGTCTCTGGGATCATCCTCGTGGAAGGAATCGAGGAGAGGAGGTCTCAATCGCCGCCAATTGACCGTTCCCTTTGATCGGTATCCCGTAGAAAAGTGAAGATTGTCGTCGTCCTCGTCTCCGGCAGACTCCATCGAGCATCTGGGGAGCATCAAGGTGAGCAGGCACGTCGATTGAGCTATCCCTTGCTTCCTAAAGTGCATCCTAGCGTTAGTTCATAAGTTGGCCGGACTGCGCCGCCGCAGATGAGCTCACCGGCGATGCTCCGGTGACCTTTGGGTGGTGGCGTTGTTGCTCGTTTGCTCAGCATCATCTTCTGGTTCTAACGCACTGAACAACAACGTCTCTGGTGCCCTATAACCTCGTCGTCGTCGCTCGCCGGCGCTCTCTCCGGCGAGATGACGTGGACGTGGGGTCCTGTAACATTTTTTTTGACTTGATCCATTCTCACGTGGCATCCAACGTGGCATTGGCCACACTAGTCAGTGACCAGGGTAGCCTCTGTCTAGGTAGCTGTAGTGTTTTCGTTTAATTTCAAATTCCAGTCTATAGTTGAAACTTTGTAAAATCATACAAAATTCATTTCAACTCAGAAATAGATAAATAATATATCAAAATGCTCACAAAAATAAACTCTATCCAAATAAAATATAAAACAAAAATGTGTGACAAAATAAAAATCCATTTATTTTTAACCTTATTAATTATGCCATTTCAATTATTTAAAATACAATTTGAATTTAATAAATAGTTAAGTTTAAAAAAAATAACTATTCGTTAACTAATTAAAATGTTAAGATTAATTTTATTTATCATATTTGCATTAACTTAATTATTAGTGGTAATTCATAAACCCTAATTTGCAAATTACTATTTTCTATTTTCTTTAAAGAGTAATAACTCAAGAAAATATTATAAGTCAATATTATTTTGGTAAATCAAAACTTATTTACTTAAACATCTTTAGTTAACAAGTTAATTATTTTAAACCCTAATAACAATTATTAAACCCTGATTCTTAATTAAACCAAAATAGGAGTTACTCTAATTATTAAATCTGGTAAAAAATAATAAAATGTTAAACCATTACTAATTTTGATTCAAAGTAATTAGTAACCACAACTCTATTACCACTCATCATTTTAGGAGTTATACCATAATTTAGAAACCCTAGTTTCAATTTGAGTAAGACCTGGATCCCATTATTTCATGTGATCATACCAACTTAGAAGCAATTCCAAAACCCTAATTATGTGTCACATGTGATCATGTGAGATTTACTTGACATATAGAACCCTGATACGTCCAATTTGCATCACTATTTTATATCATAATTTGCTGTTATTCATTGATATATTTCATATTTAGACATAATACTTATGTTATTTCATCTATTTTGCATGTTTCATGATTATTGGAGGATCGAGCACCGGAGCCAGGATTCTGCTGGAAAAAGCACCGTCAGAATGCAATATTTCGGAAGATCAACAGTTGGCGGAAATTATACCAAAAGTCCTATTTTTCCAGATGATGAAGGGAGCCAGAAGGGGGAGCTGAGGGGACCCGAGGTGGGCCCACCCCATAGGCCGGCGCGGCCCAGGGCCTGGCCGCGCCGCCCAGTGAGGAGGGGGGCCCACAGCCCCTCTCGCCTCCTTTTCTTCGTGAAATCCTTCGTCCCGAAGACCTAAGCTCCATAGGGTACCTCGCGAAGAGTTACAGCCGCCTCTGCGAGGCGGAGAACACCAGAGAGAAAAGAGCTCTCCGGCGGGCTGAGATCCGCCGGGGAAATTCCCTCCGGGAGGGGGAAATCGACGCCATCGTCACCGTCATCGAGCTGGACATCATCTCCATCGCCATCATCATCATCTTCACCATCATCACCGCCGTCTCCACCGCTGGACATTGTCACCGCCGTAGCAATTTGGGGTTTGATCTTGATTGTTTGATAGGGGAAACTCTCCCGGTGTTGATTTCTACTTGTTATTGATGCTATTGAGTGAAACCATTGAACCAAGGTTTATGTTCAGATTGTTATTCATCATCATATCACCTCTGATCATGTTCCATATGATGTCTCGTGAGTAGTTCGTTTAGTTCTTGAGGACATGGGTGAAGTCTAAATGTTAGTAGTGAAGTATGGTTGAGTAATATTCAATGTTATGATATTTAAGTTGTGGCGTTATTCTTCTAGTGGTGTCGTGTGAACATCGACTACACGACACTTCACCTTTATGGGCCTAGGGGAATGCATCTTGTACTCGTTTGCCAATTGCGGGGTTGCCGGAGTGACAGAAACCTAAGCCCCCGTTGGTATATCGATGCAGGAGGGATAGCAGGATCTCATAGTTTAAGGCTGTGGTTAGATTCATCTTTATTACTTTCTTGTAGTTGCGGATGCTTGCAAGGGGTATAATCACAAGTATGTATTAGTCCTAGGAAGGGCGGTACATTAGCACAGGTTCACCCACACAACACTTATCAAAACAATGAAGATTAATTAGCCGTATGTAGCGAAAGCACTAGACTAAAATCCCGTGTGTCCTCGAGAACGTTTGGTCATTATAAGTAAACAAACTGGCTTGTCCTTTGCGCTAAAAAGGATTGGGCCACTCGCTGCAATTGTTACTCTCGCACTTTACTTACTCGTACTTTATTCATCTGTTACATCAAAACCCCCTGAATACTTGTCTGTGAGCATTTACAGTGAATCCTTTATCGAAACTGCTTGTCAACACCTCCTGCTCCTCGTTGGGATCGACATTCTTACTTATCGAAGATACTACGATACACCCCCTATACTTGTGGGTCATCAAGACTATTTTCTGGCGCCGTTGCCGGGGAGTGAAGCGCTATTGGTAAGTGGAATTGGTAAGGGAAATTTCTACTGGTTGTGCTGATTTTATTTCTGCCTGCTGCCATAATTCATTATGGAGAGATCCCCTCTTGAATGTTTATTTGGAAAATCTGCTACTACTGCAAAGGTAGTGGATGAGGCGCCAGGTAAGGAAGAGATACCATACAAAATACCTATGAAAATTATTGAACGCATAGTGGGTAACCGTTATACAGGGGATGGAACTGTCCACCCTGGAGATCATTTACTGTTCTTGCATGAATTATGCGGTTTATTCAAGTGTGCAGGTATTGCTATGGATGAAGTGAGGAAGAAACTATTCTCTATATCGCTGTCTGGAAAAGCGGCGCATTGGTATAAATTACTGGATAATGGGGATTCTCTTGAATGGAATGATATTGTGCCCCGGTTTTATTCTAAGTTCTATCCTCCAAGTGAAATTCACAAGGATCGGAATCGCATATATAATTTTTGGCCTCATGATGGAGAGAGTATTGCCCAAGCTTGGGGGAGATTGAAGTCTTTAATGCTCAAATGCCCCATTCATGAGCTTCCTGCTAATGTTATTATTGATAATTTATATGCAAGACTTTCTTTTGAAGACAAGACCTTGCTGGATACTTCTTGTTCTGGATCATTCACGCGCAACAAAGAAGAGTTTAAAAGGGACCTTCTTAATCGGATCCAGGAAAATACTGAAGGATGGGAGAACGACAAAGATAGAGAATCAGGTATAAACTACGATTATAAATGCATTGAAGCTTTTATGGATACTGATAAATTCCGTAATATGAGTGCTACTTATGGTCTTGATTCTCAAGTTGCTGCAAATCTTTATAAAGCTTTTGCCTCTCATTATGAATTGCCTAAGAAGAATTTTGATAAGTATCATGAACCGTATAAAGATAAAATTGATTCATCTATTAATAAATGCGTTGTAGTTGAAACTGTTGATCATGTTATTCCTGAAGCTTATATTGAAAAAACTCCTTTCCCTGCTAAAATGAAGGAGTACTCTGTTATAAATAGTGCAGTTCATAAAAGTGAAAAGTAACCTATAGAACCTGAAGACCAAATAAAAGTTGAACCCGCTGTTGCAATAGTTAAAGATCTTGTGACTGAAAATGTGGAGGATGGTCATATTATTTTCTGCGAAGATGCTACTAATATTGTTTCACATCCTAATAAGGCCAAGAAAGCTAGTGTTCCTATGCTATCCGTTAGAATTGGTGATCATTGTTATTATGGTTTATGTGATATTGGTGCAAGTATTAGTGCTATTCCTTATGAGCTTTACACGGAGATTATGCACGAAATTGGTTCTTGTGAACTTGAAGATATTGATGTGGTTATTCAGCTGGCTAATAGAGAAACTATCTCTCCAATTGGTATTGTTCGAGATGTGGAAGTTCTATGCGGTAAGATTAAATATCCTGCCGACTTTTTGGTACTTGGTTCTGCTGCTAGTGAATATTGTCCTATCATTTTTGGTAGACCTTTTCTAAATACTTGTGGAGCTATTATAGATTGCAAGAAAGAGAAAATTTTGACTAAATTTGCTGGTGAATCTTATGAGTTTAACTTCTCTAAATTTACCAAAACTCCTTATAAAATTGACCCGCCTAATGATGATTTTAAAATGGAACAGTGTGCATCTATTGTTCTTGTTCCTAATAATCCTTTGCAGCAACATTTGGAGAATAGTGAGAGTGAAGTTTTTAGGGAAGAAAGAGATGAGCTTGATGAAATTTTTCTTCGCCAACCTATTCTTAAGCATGATTTACCGGTGGAAGATCTGGGTACAACACCACCACCAAAGAAAGATCCTGTCTTTGATTTAAAACCATTGCCTGATAATCTTAAATATGCTCATATTGATGATAAGAAAATATATCCTGTTATTATTAGTTCTAAGCTTTCAGAGTTTGAAGAAGAAAGGCTATTGGAAATATTGAAGAAGCACCGAGGAGCTATTGGCTACACTCTTGATGACTTGAAGGGGATTTCTCCCTCTATTTGCCAACACGCCATTAATATGGAAGATGATGCGAAGCCTGTTGTTGAACCTCAGCGTCGTCTAATTCCTAAGATGAAGGATGTGGTAAGAAATGAGGTATTAAGACTTCTTGAAGCTGGTATTATATATCCTATTGCTGATAGTAGATGGGTTAGTCCTGTGCATTGTGTTCCTAAGAAAGGAGGAATGACTGTTGTGCCTAATGATAATGATGAGCTCATACCTCAAAGAGTAGTTGTAGGGTATAGAATGTGCATTGATTATCGAAAAGTTAATAAAGTTACTAAAAAAGATCATTACCCTTTGCCTTTTATTGATCAAATGTTAGAAAGTTTATCTAAAAATACTCATTTTTGTTTTCTTGATGGTTATTCTGGGTTTTCACAAATTGCTGTTAAAACTAAGGATCAAGAGAAAACCACTTTCACTTGTCCCTATGGAACTTATGCTTATAGACGTATGCCTTTTGGTTTATGTAATGCTCCTGCTACTTTTCAAAGATGCATGTCTGCTATTTTTCATGGCTTTTGCGAGAGTATTGTAGAGGTATTCATGGACAATTTTTCTGTCTATGGGAATTCTTTTGATAATTGCTTGCGGAACCTTGATAAAGTTTTGCAGAGATGTGAAAAAACTAACCTTGTTCTTAATTGGGAGAAATGCCACTTTATGGTTAATGAAGGAATTGTATTGGGACATAAAATTTCCGAGAGAGGTATTGAAGTTGATAGAGCTAAAGTCGAAGCAATTGAGAAGATGCCCTATCCTAGGGATGTTAAAGGTATTCGTAGTGTTCTTGGTCATGCTGGGTTTTATAGGAGGTTTATTAAAGACTTCTCCAAAATTTCAAAGTCTCTTACTAATCTTCTTCAAAAAGATGTACCTTTTGTTTTTGATGATGATTGTAAGGAAGCGTTTGAAACTCTAAAGAAAGCCTTAACAACTGCTCCTATAGTTGAACCTCCTGATTGGAATTTACCATTTGAAATTATGTGTGATGCTAGTGATTTTGCTGTAGGCGCTGTTCTTGGACAGCGAGTAAACAAGAAATTGAATGATATTCATTATGCTACTAAAACTCTTGATGCTGCTCAAAGAAATTATGCTACTACTGAAAAAGAATTGTTAGCTGTAGTCTTTGCTTCTGATAAGTTTAGATCTTATATTGTTGATTCAAAAGTTACTATTCATACTGATCATCTTTTGCAATCGGATACCTTATGCAAAAGAAAGATGCTAAGCCAAGGCTTATTAGATGGGTACTTCTGTTGCAAGAATTTGATTTACATATTGTAGATAGGAAAGGTGCTGATAATCCTGTTGCTGATAATTTGTCTAGATTGGAAAATATTGCTTATGATCCTGTTCCTGTTAATGATAGTTTTCCAAATGAACAATTGGCTGTAATAAAGGTGAGCTTGCGAGACAGTCCTTGGTATGCTGATTATGCTAACTTTATTGTTTCCAAGTATTTGCCTCCAACCTTTTCAGCTCAGCAAAGGAGGAAATTCTTTTATGACTTGAGGCATTATTTCTGGGATGACCCACACTTATATAAAGAAGGAGTGGATGGTATTCTGCGAAGATGTGTTCCCGAATATGAACAACAAGAGATATTGAGTAAATGTCATGGTAGTGCTTATGGAGGACATCACGCCGGAGAAAGAACCGCGCAAAAGATTCTACAATCAGGTTTTTATTGGCCGACTCTCTTCAAAGATGCAAGGAAGTTTATTTTATCTTGTGATGAATGCCAAAGGGTTGGTAATATCTCCAGACGCAATGAAATGCCTATGAATTATACTCTTGTTATTGAACCGTTCGATTGTTGGGGATTTGACTTCATGGGATCTTTTCCCTCTTCAGAAGGTAACACTCATATACTTGTTGCTGTTGATTATGTTACTAAATGGGTGGAAGCCATACCTACAAAAAGTTCTGATGGTGAGACCTCTTTAAGAATGCTTTTAGATATTATTTTTCCTAGATTTGGAGTTCCTAGATATATTATGACTGATGGAGGTTCCCATTTTATTCATGGTGGTTTTAGAAAAACTCTTGCTAAATATGGTATTAATCATAGAATTGCTTCCGCTTATCATCCTCAAACTAGTGGGCAAGTAGAACTATCAAATAGAGAAATTAAATCTATCTTGCAAAAGACTGTTAATAAAACTAGAAAGAATTGAGCTAGTAAATTGAAGGATGCACTATGGGCTTATAGAACTGCTTATAAAAATCCCATGGGAATGTCACCTTATAAAATGGTTTATGGAAAAGCTTGTCATTTACCTTTAGAACTAGAGCACAAAGCTTATTGGGCAGTTAGAGAATTAAATAAAGATCCTAAACTTGCCGGTAATAAGAGATTGTTGCAATTAAGTTCTCTAGATGAATGGAGAAGTGAAGCTTATGAAAATGCTAAACTCTTTAAAGAGAAAGTTAAAAAATGGCATGATAGAAGGATTATCAAAAGAGAATTTAATATTGGGGATAAAGTCCTATTGTATCGGTCTCGTCTCAGATTCTTTGCAGGGAAATTACTCTCGAAGTGGGAAGGACCATATGTTGTCGAGGAGGTGTATCGTTCAGGAGCAATTAAAATTAGCTCTCTCCAAGGCAATGCCACGCAAGTGGTAAATGGACAAAGACTCAAGCATTATATCTCAGGTGATTCTTATAATGTAGATGTTGATATTATTCGAGTGGAAACACCGGAGGCTTTCATCAAAGGACAAATTGACAGTCCGCCAGAAGTCGACTTTGAATAGGTAATGATCTTGGTAATGAAAAGTTCGCAATTTACTTTCCGAACAATATTTTTGCTGTTTTTGGAAAATATGAAAAATTACGAGATCGAAACGGAGTGGAGGAGACGCACGAGGGCGTGCCCCCATAGGCCGGCGCGGGCCCCAGCCAGGCCGTGCCGCCCTATGAGCTGGCCGCCTCGTCGCCTCTTTCCGACTCTGGTTCGACCTGGTACTTTCCTTTTGTCGTGAAAACTTTTGCTATATAATCCCCCGGACCCCTGGAGGTTCGTATATCGTTTTCTTGACGTGTTTTGTTTCGAGCTGTTTCTGCCAGGATCTGTTCTCAGTCTAGAAGCACCATGGTCTCCAAGAACAAGGGCAAGGAGCTTTCGGATGAAGATATTCAAGATCCCGAGTGGAAACAGGTGGACAAAGGCGTCAAGGAAGAGGATGAAGAAGAGGTGGAGGAAGACTCGCGTGCACACCCGCGTGCTACCATTGCAAGCGTCAAGGTGGTGGACAACCCTTTTAGTGCAAACAAGAGCGCAAGAATTCGCACCGGAGGAGGGGTTCCACGTCATTACCTAGCTCCGAAGACATCCTTCTCAGGCACTCACCATCCCTTCTGCAATCTAATTTTCAATAGTCAAATTGAAGGGACTCCCAGGGCAGCATTGCCTAGCAATTGGGATATAGATCGTTCTAACACTGCAGGAAGGATGAAGCCTGAGGGTGAAGAGTGGGGAAATAACTCCAAGAGTTGGGACTCACCGTCGGATATACTTCTTAACCGCGTCGAGCACAATTCGGAGATGATTCGCAACCTCACGTACAAGATTGATGAGCTTCAGGAGCTTGTTGAGAAGCTTGTCAGGAATTCATCACCACCATCGCCGAAGGAGTAATTCATCATCGGTATTGGCATCCCCTTGGTTTGTTCCAAGCTTGGGGGAGTGTCGCGGTATCACATCATCACTATCTTTTACTTTTTACTATCAAGTAGTGTCATATCATGAGTAGGGAAGTTGTCATATAAGATGGGTTGCAGTATGGAAGTATCTCTCCTTTAGTTGGTTGTCTATGTATCCCTTGGTGTGAGTTATCGTTATGGAATATTAATGAGAAGTCTTATCATTTACATATTGCACATCTTATTTTAGTTTGCAATCTCTATTATATGATTGATCTTGATTTTAGTATGGGTATCACTTTGGGAGCATTGAATAAATCTATTTGGTTTTGGCAAACTTAGCATTGGTCAATAGCAACAACACTTTGAGGCTTAAGTAGAAAAGAGGAATACATGTAGTTGTTTCATTGTCTTTCTTTATTGTTAGCTCATAGCTTATTATTCTGAAGTTAAAACTGTTTGTGCTTACAAGGAAGATGCATGATTGTTTCTATCACATGTATATTTTTTGTTTCCTTCAACTCTTATGCTTGCTAATTAACCTTGCTAGCCAAAGACCTTGATGCGTGTGGTTAGCACGTCCGTTGGGAACCCCAAGAGGAAGGTGTGATGCGCACAGCGGCAAGTTTCCCTCAGTAAGAAACCAAGGTTTAATCGGACCAGTAGGAGTCAAGAAGCACGTTGAAGGTTGATGGCGGCGAGATGTAGTGCGGCGCAACACCAGTGATTCCGGCGCCAACGTGGAACCTGCACAACACAACCAAAGTACTTTGCCCCAACGAAACAGTGAGGTTGTCAATCTCACCGGCTTGTTGTAACAAAGAGTTAACCGTATTGTGTGGAAGATGATTGTTTGCAGAAAACAGTAGAACAAGTATTGCAGTAGATTGTATTTCAGTAAAGAGAATTGGACCGGGGTCCACAGTTCACTAGAGGTGTCTCTCCCATAAGACGAACAGCATGTTGGGTGAACAAATTACAGTTGGGCAATTGACAAATAAAGAGAGCATGACCATGCACATACATATCATGATGAGTATAGTGAGATTTAATTGGGCATTACGACAAAGTACATAGACCGTCATCCAACTGCATCTATGCCTAAAAAGTCCACCTTCAGGTTATCATCCGAACCCCTCCGGTATTAAGTTGCTAACAACGAGACAATTGCATTAAGTATGGTGCGTAATGTAACTAGTGACTACATCCTTGAACATAGCACTAATGTTTTATCCCTAGTGGCAACAGCACAACACAACCTTAGAACTTTACATCCTTTGTCCCGGTGTCAATGCGAGGCATGAACCCACTATCGAGCATAAGTACTCCCTCTTGGAGTTACAAGCATCTACTTGGCCAGAGCATCTACTAGTAACGGAGAGCATGCAAGATCATAAACAACACATAGCATAACTTTGATAATCAACATAACAAGTATTCTCTATTCATCGGATCCCAACAAACGCAACATATAGAATTACAGATAGATGATCTTGATCATGTTAGGCAGCTCACAAGATCCGACAATGATAGCACAATGGGGAGAAGACAACCATCTAGCTACTGCTATGGACCCATAGTCCAGGGGTAGACTACTCACACATCACACCGGAGGCGACCATGGCGGCGTAGAGTCCTCCGGGAGATGATTCCCCTCTCCGGCAGGGTGCCGGAGGCGATCTCCTGGATCCCCCGAGATGGGATCGGCGTTGGCGGCGTCTCTGGAAGGTTTTCCGTATCGTGGTTCTCGGTACTGGGGGTTTCGTCACGGAGACTTTTTATAGGCGGAAGGGCAGGTCAAGAGGCGGCACGGGGCCCCACACCACGGGCCGCGCGGCCAAGGGGGCCGCGCCGCCCTAGGGTGTGGCCCCTCCGTGGCCCCTCTTCGTCTCTCCTTCGGACTTACGGAAGCTTCGTGAGAAAATAGGCCCCCTGGGCTTTGATTTCGTCCAATTCCGAGAATATTTCGTTACTAGGATTTCTGAAACCAAAAACAGCAGAAAACAAGAATCGGCACTTCGGCATCTTGTTAATAGGTTAGTTCCAGAAAATGCACGAATATGACATAAAGTGTGCATAAAACATGTAGATAACATCAATAATGTGGCATGAGACATAAGAAATTATCGATACGTCGGAGACGTATCAGCATCCCCAAGCTTAGTTCTGCTCGTCCGAGCGAGTGTAAAACGATAACACGGATAATTTTACGGAGTGACATGCCATCATAATCTTGATCATACTATTTGTAAAGCATATGTAGTGAATGCAGCGATCGAAACAATGTATATGACATGAGTAAACAAGTGAATCATATAGCAAAGACTTTTCATGAATAGCACTTCAAGACAAGCATCAATAAGTCTTGCATAAGAGTTAACTCATAAAGCAATAATTCAAAGTAAAGGCATTGAAGCAACACAAAAGAAGATTAAGTTTCAGCGGTTGCTTTCAACTTGTAACATGTATATCTCATGGATATTGTCAACATAGAGTAATATAATAGATGCAATAAGCAAGTATGTAGGAATCAATGCACAGTTCACACAAGTGTTTGCTTCTTGAGGTGGAGAAAAATAGGTGAACTGACTCAACATTGAAAGTAAAAGAATGGTCCTCCATAGAGGAAAAGCATCGATTGCTATATTTGTGCTAGAGCTTTGATTTTGAAAACATGAAACAATTTTGTCAACGGTAGTAATAAAGCATATGCATCATGTAAATTATATCTTATAAGTTGCAAGCCTCATGCATAGCGTACTAATAGTGCCCGCACCTTGTCCTAATTAGCTTGGACTACCGGATCATCACAATGCATTGTTTTTACCAAGTGTCACAAAGGGGTACCTCTATGCCGCCTGTACAAAGGTCTAAGGAGAAAGCTCGCATTGGATTTCTCGCTATTGATTATTCTTCAACTTAGACATCCATACCGGGACAGCATAGACAACAGATAATGGACTCCTCTTTTATGCATAAGCATATACCAACAATTAATAATTTTCTCATTTGAGATTTGAGGATTGTTGTCCAAAAATGAAACTTCCACCATGGAGCATGGCTTTAGTTAGCGGCCCAATGTTCTTCTCTAACATATGCATGCTTAACCATATGGTGGTAGATCTCTCTTACTTCAGACAAGACGGACATGCATAGCAACTCACATGAAATTCAACAATGAATAGTTGATGGCGTCCCCAGTGAACATGGTTATCGCACAACAAGCAACTTAATAAGAGATAAAGTGCATAATTACATATTCAATACCACAATAGTTTTTAAGCTATTTGTCCCATGAGCTATATATTGCAAAGGTGAATGATGGAATTTTAAAGGTAGCACTCAAGCAATTTACTTTGGAATGGCGGAAAATACCATGTAGTAGGTAGGTATGGTGGACACAAATGGCATAGTGGTTGGCTCAAGTATTTTGGATGCATGAGAAGTATTCCCTCTCGATACAAGGTTTAGGCTAGCAAGGCTTATTTGAAACAAACACAAGGATGAACCGGTGCAGCAAAACTCACATAAAAGACATATTGAAAACATTATAAGACTCTACACCATCTTCCTTGTTGTTCAAACTCAATACTAGAAATTATCTAGACCTTAGAGAAACCAAATATGCAAACCAAATTTTAGCATGCTCTATGTATTTCTTCATTAATGGGTGCAAAGCATATGATGCAAGAGCTTAATCATGAGCACAACAATTGCCAAGTATCACATTACCCAAAACATTTATAGCAATTACTACATGTATCATTTTCCAATTCCAACCATATAACAATTTAACGAAGGAGAAACTTCGCCATGAATACTATGAGTAGAAACCAAGGACATACTTGTCCATATGCTACAGCGGAGCGTGTCTCTCTCCCATAAAGTGAATGCTAGGATCCATTTTATTCAAACAAAACAAAAACAAAAACAAACCGACGCTCCAAGAAAAAGCACATAAGATGTGACGGAATAAAAATATAGTTTCAGGGGAGGAACCTGATAATGTTTTCGATGAAGAAGGGGATGCCTTGGGCATCCCCAAGCTTAGACGCTTGAGTCTTCTTGATATATGCAGGGGTGAACCACCGGGGCATCCCCAAGCTTAGAGCTTTCACTCTCCTTGATCATGTTGCATCATACTCCTCTCTTGATCCTTGAAAACTTCCTCCACACCAAACTCGAAACAACTCATTAGAGGGTTAGTGCACAATAAAAATTAACATATTCAGAGGTGACACAATCATTCTTAACACTTCTGGACATTGCATAATGCTACTGGACATTAGTGGATCAAAGAAATTCATCCAACATAGCAAAAGAGGCAATGCGAAATAAAAGGCAGAATCTGTCAAAACAGAACAGTTCGTATTGACGAATTTTAAAATGGCACCAGACTTGCTCAAATGAAAATGCTCAAATTGAATGAAAGTTGCGTACATATCTGAGGATCATGCACGTAAATTGGCTTAATTTTCTGAGCTACCTACAGGGAGGTGGACCCAGATTCGTAACAGCAAAGAAATCTGGAACTGCGCAGTAATCCAAATCTAGTACTTACTTTTCTATCAACGGCTTAACTTGGCACAACAAAACACAAAACTAAGATAAGGAGAGGTTGCTACAGTAGTAAACAACTTCCAAGACACAAATATAAAACAAAGTACTGTAGCAAAATAACACATGGGTTATCTCCCAAGAAGTTCTTTTCTTTATAGCCATTAAGATGGGCTCAGCAGTTTTAATGATGCACTCGCAAGAAATAGTATTTGAAGCAAAAAGAGAGCATCAAAAGGCAAGTATGAAACAAATTTAAGCCTAACATGCTTCCTATGCATAGGAATCTTGTAAATAAACAAGTTCATGAAGAGCAAAGTAACAAGCATAGGAAGATAAAACAAGTGTAGCTTGAAAAATTTCAGCACATAGAGAGGCATTTTAGTAACATGAAAATTTCTACAACCATATTTTCCTCTCTCATAATAACTTTCAGTAGCAACATTAGCAAACTCAACAATATAACTATCACATAAAGCATTCTTATCATGAGTCTCATGCATAAAATTATTACTCTCCACATAGGCATAATCAATTTTATTAGTTGTAGTGGGAGCAAATTCAACAAAGTAGCTATCATTATTATTCTCATCAAGTGTAGGAGGCATAGTATAATCACAACAAAATTTACTCTCCATAGTAGGTGGTACCAAAAGACTACTATCATTATAATCATCATAAATAGGAGGCAAAGTATCGTCAAAGAAAATTTTCTCCTCAATGCTTGGGGGACTAAAAATATCATGCTCATCAAAGCCAGCTTCCCCAAGCTTAGAATTTTCCATATCATTAGCAACAATGGTGTTCAAAGCGTTCATACTAATATCATTGCTACTAGCATGCAAATAAGATTCCATGGGTTTTTAATTTTCGCATTAAACCATTCATGTCTTGACTCGGGAAATAGAATAAAAAGCTCACGAGATGTTGTCCATTATGCCTTACTAGTGTAAACAAGAAACAAAAAGATGCAATTGCAGGATCTAAAGGAAATAGCTTCGAGCACAAACACAATGGCGCCGAGAAAAGTACTTTACACGGAACCGGAGTATGAGTGCCTTTACCTTTCCTCCCCGGCAACGGCGCCGAGAAAAGTGCTTGATGTCTACGTTCCCCCTCCTTTCACGTAGACGGTGTTGGGCCTCCAAGAGCGAGAGGTTTGTAGAACAGCAGCAAGTTTTTCCTTAAGTGGATCACCCAAGGTTTATCGAACTCGGGGAGGAAGAGGTCAAAGATATCCCTCTCATGCAACCACTGCAACCACAAAGCAAGAAGTCTCTTGTGTCCCCAACACACCTAATAGGTGCACTAGTTCGAGCGAAGGGATAGTGAAATACGGGTGGTATGAATAAGTATGAGCAGTAGCAACGGTGCCGAGAAAATAGCTTGTGGCGTGTAGTTGATGGTGGTAGTATTGCAGCAGTAGTAACACGGTGAAACGATTAAACAAGCAGTAGTAACGCAGCAGTATTTAGGAACAAGGCCTAGGGATTAGACTTTCACTAGTGGACACTCTCAACATTGATCACATAACAGAATAGATAAATGCATACTCTACACTTTTGTTGGATGATGAACGCATTGCGTAGGATTACACGAACCCTCAATGCCGGAGTTAACAAGCTCCACAATTTGTTCATATTTAAGTAACCTTATAGTGTAAGATAGATCAACAGATTAAACCAAGTACTAACATAGCATGCACACTGTCACCTTCATGCATATGTAGGAGGAATAGATCACATCAATATTATCATAGCAATAGTTAACTTCGCAATCTACAAGAGATCATGATCATAGCATAAACCAAGTACTAACACGGTGCACACACTGTCACCTTTACACACGTGCAGGAGGAATAGGACTACTTTAATAACATTGCTAGAGTAGCACATAGATGAATAGTGATACAAAACTCATATGAATCTCAATCATGTAAAGCAGCTCATGAGATCATTGTATTGAAGTACATGGAGAGAGATTAACCACATAACTACCGGTACAGCCCCGAGCCTCGATGGAGAACTACTCCCTCCTCATGGGAGCAGCAGCGGTGATGAAGATGGCGGTGGAGATGGCAGCGGTGTCGATGGAGGAGCCTTCCGGGGGCACTTCCCCGTTCCGGCAGCGTGCCGGAACAGAGACTCCTGTCCCCCAGATCTTGGCTTCGCGATGGCGGCGGCTCTGGAAGGTTTCTGTGGTTTTCGTCGAACGCCTCAGGGTTTTCGATCCAGGGGCTTTATATAGGCGAAGAGGCGGCGCAGGAGGGCTTCTGGGGGGCCCACACCATAGGGCGGCGCGGCCCCCCCTCTGGCCGCGCCAGGGTGTGGTGTGGGGCCCCCAGGGCTCCCCTCTGGCGGCTCTCGGGTGTTCTGGATGGTTCCGGGAAAAATAGGAACCTGGGCGTTGATTTCGTCCGATTCCGAGAATATTTCGTTACTAGGATTTACGAAACCAAAACAGCAGAAAACAGAACTGGCACTTCGGCATCTTGTTAATAGGTTAGTTCCAGAAAATGCACGAATATGACATAAAGTGTGCATAAAACATGTAGATAACATCAATAATGTGGCATGGAACATAAGAAATTATCGATACGTCGGAGACGTATCAAGACTCCCCTTGCAGCGTGTCTTGATCTCCCCGGCAACGGCGCCAGAAATTTAGCTTGATGACGCGTAAAGCACACGCTCGTTGGGAACCCCAAGTAGAAGGTCTGATGCGTACAGCAGCAAGTTTCCCTCAGTAAGAAACCAAGGTTTATCGAACCAGTAGGAGTCAAGAAGCACGTCGAAGGTTGATGGCGGCGGGATGTAGTGCGGCGCAACACCAGGGATTCCGGCGCCAACGTGGAACCTGCACAACACAACCAAAGTACTTTGCCCCAACGAAACAGTGAGGTTGTCAATCTCACCGGCTTGCTGTAACAAAGGATTAACCGTATTGTGTGGAAGATGATTG
Source organism: Lolium perenne (assembly GCF_019359855.2). Lineage (NCBI taxonomy): Eukaryota > Viridiplantae > Streptophyta > Magnoliopsida > Poales > Poaceae > Lolium > Lolium perenne. Next base: position 183,078,618 of record NC_067246.2, on the reverse strand, counting down.
TTTGCAGAAAACGAGAGAACAAGTATTGCGATGGGTGTATTTCAGTAAAGAGAATTGGACCGGGGTCCACAGTTCACTAGAGGTGTCTCTCCCATAAGACAAACAGCATGTTGGGTGAACAAATTACAGTTGGGCAATTAACAAATAAAGAGGGCATGACCATGCACATACATATCATGATGATTATAGTGAGATTTAATTGGGCATTACGACAAAGTACATAGGCCGCCATCCAACTGCATCTATGCCTAAAAAGTCCACCTTCAGGTTATCATCCGAACCCCTTCCAGTATTAAGTTGCAAAGCAACAGACAATTGCATTAAGTATGGTGCGTAATGTAATCAACAACTACATCCTTAGACATAGCATCAATGTTTTATCCCTAGTGGCAACAGCACAACACAACCTTAGAACTTTCATCACTGTCCCGGTGTCAATGCGAGCATGAACCCACTATCGAGCATAAGTACTCCCTCTTGGAGTTACAAGCATCTACTTGGCCAGAGCATCTACTAGTAACGGAAAGCATGCAAGATCATAAACAACACATAGATATAACTTTGATAATCAACATAACAAGTATTCTCTATTCATCGGATCCCAACAAACGCAACATATAGAATTATAGATAGATGATCTTGATCATGTTAGGCAGCTCACAAGATCCGACAATGATAGCACAATGGGGAGAAGACAACCATCTAGCTACTGCTATGGACCCATAATCCAGGGGTAGACTACTCACACATCACACCGGAGGCGACCATGGCGGCGTAGAGTCCTCCGGGAGATGATTCCCCTCTCCGGCAGGGTGCCGGAGGCGATCTCCTGGATCCCTCGAGATGGGATCGGCGTTGGCGGCGTCTCTGGAAGGTTTTCCGTATCGTGGCTCTCGGTGAGGGGGTGTCGTCACGGAGGCTTTTTGGGGGCGGACGGGTCGGTCAAGCGGCGGCGCGAGGGGCCCGGACCATAGGGCCGCGCGGCCGGGCAGGGCCGCGCCGCCCTATGCTCTGGCTGCCTCGTGGCCCCTCTTCGTTTCGTCTTCGGACTTCTGGAAGCTTCGTGGAAAAATAGGCCCCTGGGCGTTGATTTCGTCCAATTCCGAGAATATTTCCTTACTAGGATTTCTGAAACCAAAAACAGCAGAAACAAAGAATCGACACTTCGGCATCTTGTTAATAGGTTAGTTCCAGAAAATGCACGAATATGACATAAAGTGTGCATAAAACATGTAGATAACATCAATAATGTGGCATGGAACATAAGAAATTATCGATACGTCGGAGACGTATCAGGCCCCTCTCCGACTCTCCTTCGGTGTTCTGGATGCTTCCGGGAAAAATAAGATGTTTGGCGTTGATTTCGTCCAATTCCGAGAATATTACCCGAACAGCCTTTCTGGAACCAAAAACAGCAGAAAACAGGAACTGGCACTATGGCATCTTGTTAATAGGTTAGTTCCGGAAAACGCATAAAAACATTATAAAGTGCGAGCAAAACATGTAAGTATTGTCATAAAACAAGCATGGAACATCAGAAATTATGGATACGTTGGAGACGTATCAGCATCCCCAAGCTTAGTTCCTACTCGTCCTCGAGTAGGTAAACGATAAAAAGAATAATTTCTGTAGTGACATGCTACTTACATAACCTTGATCATACTATTACAAAGCATATGAAATGAATGAAGTGACTCAAGGCAATGATTTATAGTTGCTAACAAATAGATAACATATAGCAAAACTTTTCATGAATAGTACTTTCAAGACAAGTATCAAAAAGTCTTGCATAAGAGTTAACTCATAAAGCAATAAATTCAAAGTAAAGGCATCGAAGCAACACAAAGGAAGATATAAGTTTTAGCAGTTGCTTTCAACTTTCAACATGCATATCTCATGGATAATTGTCAACATAAAGTAATATGATGAATGCAAATAAGCAAGTATGTAAGAATCAATGCACAGTTGACACAAGTGTTTGCTTCTAAGATGGAAGGAAGTAGGTAAACTGACTCAACATAAAGTAAAAGAAAGGCCCTTCGCAGAGGGAAGCAGGGATTAAATCATGTGCTAGAGCTTTTCAAGTTTTGAAATCATATAGAGAGCATAAAAGTAAAATTTTGAGAGGTGTTTGTTGTTGTCAACGAATGGTAGTGGGCACTCTAACCCCCTTGCTAGACAGACCTTCAAAGAGCGGCTCCCATGATGTTTTCATTTTTGGGTGACACTCCTTCCAACCTTTGCTTTCACAAACCATGGCTAACCGAATCCTCGGGTGCCTTCCAACAATCACATACCATGAAGGAGTGTCTATTTTATTTTAGTTTTATTTAGTGATGACACTCCTCCCCACCTTTGCTTTCTCAAGCCATGGCTAACCGAATCCTCGGGTGCCTACCAGTCATTCACATACCATGGAGGAGTGTCTATTTCTGATTAATTGGGGCTGGGAACCCCGTTGCCAGCTCTTTTTGCAAAATTATTGGATAAGTGGATGAAGCCACTAGTCCATTGGTGAAAGTTGCCCAACAAGATTGAAAGATAAAACACCACATACTTCCTCATGAGCTATAAAACATTGACACAAATTGAGAAGCATTTTGAATTGTTTAAAGGTAGCACATGAAGTATTTACTTGGAATGGCAGGAAATACCATATAGTAGGTAGGTATGGTGGACACAAATGGCATAGGTTTTGGCTCAAGGATTTGGATGCACGAGAAGCATTCCCTCTCAGTACAAGGCTTAGGCTAGCAAGGTTGTTTGAAGCAAACACAAGTATGAACCGGTATAGCAAAACTTACATAAGAACATATTGCAAGCATTATAATACTCTACACTGTCTTCCTTGTTGCTCAAACACTTTTACCAGAGAATATCTAGACCTTAAGAGAGACCAATCATGCAAACCAATTTCAACAAGCTCTACGGTAGTTCTCCACTAATAGGTTCAAACTACATGATGCATGAAATTAAACATGATCTACTTGCGAGCTCAAAACAATTGCCAAGTGTCAAATTATCCAAGTCAATATGAGGCATATTCTGTTTTCAATCAAATAACAATAAGTATTGTAGCTTCCAACTTTTATCATTGAACATTAAAAGTAAAACGAAGAACAAGTGTTCATATGAAAAAGCGGAGCGTGTCTCTCTCCCAAACAAGGATTGCTAGGATCCGATCTTATTCAAACATAGACAAAAATAATAGCACACAGACGCTCCAAGTAAAGCACATATGATGTGACCGAATAAAAATATAGTTTCAATAGAAGAAACCTGATAAGTTGATGAAGAAGGGGATGCCTTGGGCATCCCCAAGCTTAGACGCTTGAGTATTCTTGAAATATGCAGGGATGAACCAAGGGGGCATCCCCAAGCTTTGACTTTTCACTCTTCTTGATCATATATCATCCTCCTCTCTTGACCCTTGAAAACTTCCTTCACACCAAACTTCTCATAAACTTCATTAGAGGGGTTAGTACTCAAAAAATTTGAATCCACCTTGGTCCTGTAGTGACACATTGCAGGAAATCAATAAAACATTAGCTACAGCTCTCCACGTCTAGAAAGCCTTGCTTAAAGTCCACAAGAGACAATGCAAAAAACATAGACAGAATCTGCCAGAACAGAACAGCCAGTAAAGATGAATTTTAAAGAGGTACTTCCGTTGCTCAAATCAGAAAACTCAAAACTAATGAAAGTTGCGTACATATCTGAGGAACACGCATGTAAATTGGCAGATTTTTCTGAGTTACCTACAGAGAACACAGCTCAGATTCGTGACAGATAGAAATCTGTTTCTGCGCAGAAATCCAAATCTAGTATCAACCTTCGATTAGAGGCTTCACTTGGCACAACATTGCAATAAAATAATGATAAGGAGAGGTTGCTACAGTAGTAACAACTTCCAAAACTCAACAAAACAGTAGCAAAATAAACACATGGGTTATCTCCCAAGAAGTTCTTTCTTTATAGCCATTAAGATGGACTCAGCAGTTTTAATGATGCACTCGCAAGAAATAAGAGTCAAAGCAAAAGAGAGCATCAAAAGGCAAATCCATAACACATTTAAGTCTAAACCACTTCCTATGCATAGGAATATTGTACACAAATAAATTCATGAAGAACAAAGTGACAAGCATAAGAAGATAAAACAAGAGTAACTTCAAAATTTTCATCATATAGAGAGGTGTTTTAGTACCATGTAAATTTCTACAACCATATTTTCCTCTCTCATAATAATTTTCAGTAGCTTCATGAACAAACTCAACAATATAACTATCACATGCAGCACGTTTTTCATGATCCATAAACACATAATTTTTATCAAGTTCAAGAATAGTGGGATTAAAACTTCCAAACCCACTTTTATCAATAATATAACAAGATGATTGATCAATCTCAAGAGATATGAGACTCATAGATAAAGTCAAGAACTCTCCAATCCCATTTTCATTAGTAGTACCATTAATATTATCAAGTAACATAGGACCATCATCTAAAGATTTATCATAAACATTTGCTAAACAAAACTCTTTAGTACCATGCATTTCGACATCAGGCACAAACAAAACATTATCATAAGATTTATCAAAGTAGCATGGATTATCATAGATAAAAGTAGCATAATTATTCTCATAAGTTTTACTCATAGGTAGTATTTCAAGAGAATCCACAGGAACATAACATTCAACCTCTTTCGGTAAGCATGGAGGACAATCAAATAGTGTAAGAGATAAAGAGTTACTCTCATTAGAAGGTTGACATGGGTAGCTAATCCATTCTTCCTCCTTTTGTTCACCACTCTCCTCTTCTTTTTCATCCAATGAGATTTCAGGTTCATCAATTTCCTCCTCTTTTTCATCCAATGAGCTTTCAGGTTCATCAATTTCCTCCTCTTTTTCATCCAATGAGCTTTCAGGTTCATCAATTTCTTCTTCCACAGGTTCCTGCAAATTGTGAGTGCATTCTTGTGCATTAATGAGTCTCTCTTTATAATCAATGATATAAGGATTATCACTGTAACTTTCTATGCAAAAATTAAGGATAGAAGAGACATAATCTTTAAGGTCCTGATGTCTACGCCCCCCTCCTTTTCCTGTAGACAGTTTTGGGCCTCCAAGAGCAGAGGTTTGTAGGACAGCAGCAAGTTTTCCCTTAAGTGGATCACCCAAGGTTTATCGAACTCAGGGAGGAAGAGGTCAAAGATATCCCTCTCATGCAACCCTGCAACCACAAAGCAAGAAGTCTCTTGTGTCCCCAACACACCTAATAGGTGCACTAGTTCGGCGAAGAGATAGTGAAATACAGGTGGTATGAATATATATGAGCAGTGGCAACGGCACCAGAAAAGTGCTTTGCCCAGGACAGTAAACAAGCAGTAGTAACGCAGTAAAACAGTAAACAAGCAGCGATAGCAGTATTTAGGAACAAGGCCTAGGGATTAGACTTTCACTAGTGGACACTCTCAACATTGATCACATAACAGAATAGATAAATGCATACTCTACACTCTCTTGTTGGATGATGAACACATTGCGTAGGATTACACGAACCCTCAATGCCGGAGTTAACAAGCTCCACAATTCAATGTTCATATTTAAATAACCTTAGAGTGCAAGAAAGATCAACACGACTAAACCAAGTACTAACATAGCATGCACACTGTCACCTTCATGCTAAGAAAGGAGGAATAGATCACATCAATACTATCATAGCAATAGTTAACTTCATAATCTACAAGAGATCATAATCATAGCATAAACCAAGTACTAACACGGATGCACACACTGTCACCATTACACCGTGCAGGAGGAATAAAACTACTTTAATAACATCACTAGAGTAGCACATAGATAAATTGTGATACAAAATACATTGCAATCATAAAGAGATATAAATAAGCACTTCACTATGCCATTCATAACAGTGAATAAGTATTCTGTGAAATATAGCCTAAGAGACCCACACGGTGCACACACTGTCACCTTTACACACGTGGGACAAGGAGTCTCCGGAGATCACATAAGTAAAATTCACTTGACTAGCATAACGACATCTAGATTACAAGTATCATCATATGAATCTCAATCATGTAAGGCAGCTCATGAGATTATTGTATTGAAGTACATAGGAGAGAGATGAACCACATAGCTACCGGTACAGCCCCGAGCCTCGATGGAGAACTACTCCCTCCTCATGGGAGCAGCAGCGGTGATGGAGATGGCGGTGGAGATGGCAGCGGTGTCGATGGAGAAGCCTTCCGGGGGCACTTCCCCGTTCCGGCGGCGTGCCGGAACAGAGACTCCTGTCCCCCAGATCTTGGCTTCGCGATGGCGGCGGCTCTGGAAGGTTTCTGTGGGTTTCGTCGATCGTGATAGGGTTTTCGCGACGGAGGCTTTAAATAGGCGGAAGGGCAGCCTCGGAGGGGGCCTGGGGCCACCACACCATAGGGCGGCGCGACCCCCTCCGGCCGCGCCGGTGTAGTGTGGGGCCCCCAGGGCTTCCCTCTGGCGGCTCTCGGGTGTTCTGGATGCTTCCGGGCAAAATAGGAACCTGGGCGTTGATTTCGTCCGATTCCGAGAATATTTCGTTACTAGGATTTCTGAAACCAAAAACAGCAGAAAACAACAACTGGCTCTTCGGCATCTTGTTAATAGGTTAGTTCCAGAAAATGCACGAATATGACATAAAGTGTGCATAAAACATGTAGATAACATCAATAATGTGGCATGGAACATAAGAAATTATCGATATGTCGGAGACGTATCAGCATCCCCAAGCTTAGTTCTGCTCATCCCGAGCAGGTAAAACGATAACAAAGATAATTTCTGGAGTGACATGCCATCATAACCTTGATCATACTATTTGTAAAGCATATGTAGTGAATGCAGCGATCAAAACAATGTATATGACATGAGTAAACAATTGAATCATAAAGCAAAGACTTTTCATGAATAGTACTTTCAAGACAAGCATCAATAAGTCTTGCATAAGAGTTAACTCATAAAGCAATAATTCAAAGTAAAGGTATTGAAGCAACACAAAGGAAGATGAAGTTTCAGCGGTTGCTTTCAACTTGTAACATGTATATCTCATGGATAGTTGTCAATGCAAAGTAATATAACAAGTGCAATATGCAAGTATGTAGGAATCAATGCACAGTTCACACAAGTGCTTGCTTCTTGAGATGGAGAGAAATAGGTGAACTGACTCAACATAAAAGTAAAAGAAAGGTCCTTCAAAGAGGAAAGCATCGATTGCTATATTTGTGCTAGAGCTTTGATTTTGAAAACATGAAACAATTTTGTCAACGGTAGTAATAAAGCATATGTATCATGTAAATTATATCTTACAAGTTGCAAGCCTCATCCATAGTATACTAATAGTGCCCGCACCTTGTCCTAATTAGCTTGGACTACCGGATCATCGCAATGCACATGTTTTAACCAAGTGTCACAAAGGGGTACCTCTATGCCGCCTGTACAAAGGTCTAAGGAGAAAGCTCGCATTGGATTTCTCGCTATTGATTATTCTCAACTTAGACATCCATACCGGGACAACATAGACAACAGATAATGGACTCCTCTTTAATGCATAAGCATGTGGCAACAATTATTAATTTTCTCATATGAGATTGAGGATATATGTCCAAAACTGAAACTTCCACCATGGATCATGGCTTTAGTTAGCGGCCCAATGTTCTTCTCTAACAATATGCATGCTTAACCATAAGGTGGTAGATCTCTCTTACTTCAGACAAGACGAACATGCATAGCAACTCACATGAAATTCAACAAAGAGTAGTTGATGGCGTCCCCAGTGAACATGGTTATCGCGCAACAAGCAACTTAATAAGAGATAAAGTGCATAAGTACATATTCAATACCACAATAGTTTTTAAGCTATTTGTCCCATGAGCTATATATTGCAAAGGTGAATGATGGAATTTTAAAGGTAGCACTCAAGCAATTTACTTTGGAATGGCGGAGAAATACCATGTAGTAGGTAGGTATGGTGGACACAAATGGCATAGTGGTTGGCTCAAGGATTTTGGATGCATGAGAGGTATTCCCTCTCGATACAAGGTTTAGGCTAGCAAGGTTATTTGAAACAAACACAAGGATGAACGGCGCAGCAAAACTCACATAAAAGACATATTGTAAACATTATAAGACTCTACACCGTCTTCCTTGTTGTTCAAACTCAATACTAGAAATTATCTAGACCTTAGAAAGACCAAATATGCAAACCAAATTTTAGCATGCTCTATGTATTTCTTCATTAATGGGTGCAGAGTATATGATGCAAGAGCTTAAACATGAGCACAACAATTGCCAAGTATCACATTACCCAAGACATTTATAGCAATTACTACATGTATCATTTTCCAATTCCAACCATATAACAATTTATCGAAGAAGAAACTTCGCCATGAATACTATGAGTAGAGCCTAAGGACATACTTGTCCATATGCTACAGCAGAGCGTGTCTCTCTCCCACACAAGCATGATGTAATCCAATTTTATTCAAACACAAACAAAAATAAAAGCATACAGACGCTCCAAGTAAAGCACATAAGATGTGACCGAATAAAAATATAGTTTCAAGAGAAGGAACCTGATAATTTGTCGATGAAGACGGGGATGCCTTGGGCATCCCCAAGCTTAGACGCTTGAGTCTTCTTGATATATGCAGGGGTGAACCACCGGGACATCCCCAAGCTTAGAGCTTTCACTCTTCTTGATCATAGTATATCATCCTCCTCTCTTGACCCTCGAAAACTTCCTTCACACCAAACTTCTCATAAACTTCATTAGAGGGGTTAGTACATAATCAAAAACTCACATGTTCAGAGGTGACACAATCATTCTTAAAACTTCTGGACATTGCTCAAAGCTACTGGAAGGTAATGGAATAAAGAAATCCACCCAACACAGCGAAAGAAGCAATGCGAAATAAAAGGCAGAATCTGTCAAAACAGAACAGTCCGTAAAGACGAATTTTTAATAAATACTTCCGTTGCTCAGATAAGAAAACTCAAAACTAATGAAAGTTGCGTACATATCTGAGGAACACGCACGTAAATTGGCATATTTTTCTGATATTTTCTACAGAGAAAACAGCCCAGATTCGTGACAGATAGAAATCTGTTTCTGCGCAGAAATCCAAATCTAGTATCAACCTTCGATTAGAGGCTTCACTTGGCACAACAAAACACAAAACTAAGATAAGGAGAGGTTGCTACAGTAGTAAACAACTTCCAAGACACAAATATAAAACAAAATACTGTAGCAAAATAACACATGGGTTATCTCCCAAGAAGTTCTTTCTTTATAGCCATTAAGATGGGCTCAGCAGTTTTAATGATGCACTCGCAAGAAATTGTATTTGAAGCAAAAGAGAGCATCAAGAGGCAAATTCAAAACACACTTAAGTCTAACATGCTTCCTATGAAAAGGAATCTTGTAAATAAACAAGTTCATGAAGAGCAAAGTAACAAGCATAGGAAGATAAAACAAGTATAGCTTCAAAAATTTCAGCACATAGAGAGGTGTTTTAGTTACATGAAAATTTCTACAACCATATTTTCCTCTCTCATAATAATATCCAGTAGCATCATGAGCAAACTCAACAATATAACTATCACATAAAGCATTCTTATCATGAGTCTCATGCATAAAATAATTACTCTCCACATAAGCATAATCAATTTTATTAGTAATAGTGGGAGCAAATTCAACAAAGTAGCTATCATCAAATATAGGAGGCATATTGTAATCATAATCAAATTTATCCTCCATAATAGGTGGTACCAAAAGACTACTATCATTATAATCATCATAAATAGGAGGCAAAGTATCATCAAAGAAAATTTTCTCCTCAATTCTTGGGGGACTAAAAAGATCATGAAAACCAGCTTCCCCAAGCTTAGAACTTTCTATATCATTATCAACAATGGTGTTCAAAGCGTTCATACTAATATTACTACCAGCATGCAAATAAGATTCCATAGGTTTTTTAATTTTCGCATCAAACAATCCATGTTTTAAATCAGGAAATAGCATAAGAAGCTCATTCTTGTCCATTATGCCAAACTAGTGTAAACAAGAAACAAAAAGTTGCAATTGCAGGATCTAAAGGAAATAGCTTTGAGTACTTACAACGGCGAAAATAGCTTAGTAGCCGAGATCCGGAGTGTGAGTACCTTTTACCTTTCCTCCCCGGCAACGGCGCCAGAAAATAGCTTGATGTCTACGCCCCCCTCCTTTTCCTGTAGACAGTGTTGGGCCTCCAAGAGCAGAGGTTTGTAGGACAGCAGCAAGTTTTCCCTTAAGTGGATCACCCAAGGTTTATCGAACTCAGGGAGGAAGAGGTCAAAGATATCCCTCTCATGCAACCCTGCAACCACAAAGCAAGAAGTCTCTTGTGTCCCCAACACACCTAATAGGTGCACTAGTTCGGCGAAGAGATAGTGAAATACAGGTGGTATGAATATATATGAGCAGTGGCAACGGCACCAGAAAAGTGCTTTGCCCAAGACAGTAAACAAGCAGTAGTAACGCAAAGAAACAAGAAACAAGCAGCGATAGCAGTATTTAGGAACAAGGCCTAGGGATTAGACTTTCACTAGTGGACACTCTCAACATTGATCACATAACAGAATAGATAAATGCATACTCTACACTCTCTTGTTGGATGATGAACACATTGCGTAGGATTACACGAACCCTCAATGCCGGAGTTAACAAGCTCCACAATTCAATGTTCATATTTAAATAACCTTAGAGTGCAAGAAAGATCAACACGACTAAACCAAGTACTAACGTAGCATGCACACTGTCACCTTCATGCTAAGAAAGGAGGAATAGATCACATCAATACTATCATAGCAATAGTTAACTTCATAATCTACAAGAGATCATAATCATAGCATAAACCAAGTACTAACACGGATGCACACACTGTCACCATTACACCGTGCAGGAGGAATAAAACTACTTTAATAACATCACTAGAGTAGCACATAGATAAATTGTGATACAAAATACATTGCAATCATAAAGAGATATAAATAAGCACTTCACTATGCCATTCATAACAGTGAATAAGTATTCTGTGAAATATAGCCTAAGAGACCCACACGGTGCACACACTGTCACCTTTACACACGTGGGACAAGGAGTCTCCGGAGATCACATAAATAAAATTCACTTGACTAGCATAACGACATCTAGATTACAAGTATCATCATATGAATCTCAATCATGTAAGGCAGCTCATGAGATTATTGTATTGAAGTACATAGGAGAGAGATGAACCACATAGCTACCGGTACAGCCCCGAGCCTCGATGGAGAACTACTCCCTCCTTATGGGAGCAGCAGCGGTGATGGAGATGGCGGTGGAGATGGCAGCGGTGTCGATGGAGAAGCCTTCCGGGGGCACTTCCCCGTTCCGGCGGCGTGCCGGAACAGAGACTCCTGTCCCCCAGATCTTGGCTTCGCGATGGCGGCGGCTCTGGAAGGTTTCTGTGGGTTTCGTCGATCGTGATAGGGTTTTCGCGACGGAGGCTTTAAATAGGCGGAAGGGCAGCCTCGGAGGGGGCCTGGGGCCACCACACCATAGGGCAGCGCGGCCCCCCCTCTGGCCACGCCAGGGTGTAGTGTGGGGCCCCCAGGGATTCCCTCTGGCGGCTCTCGGGTGTTCTGGATGCTTCCGGGCAAAATAGGAACCTGGGCGTTGATTTCGTCCGATTCTGAGAATATTTCGTTACTAGGATTTCTGAAACCAAAAACAGCAGAAAACAGCAACTGACTCTTCGGCATCTTGTTAATAGGTTAGTTCCAGAAAATGCACGAATATGACATAAAGTGTGCATAAAACATGTAGATAACATCAATAATGTGGCATAGAACATAAGAAATTATCGATACGTCGGAGACGTATCAGGTCCTTACAAACAACACAAGTTTCATAATTTTTAACCATGAAGGATTCTATCTCAGAGGCTCCCATAAATAAGACAAATTGTTCTACCTCTTCGAACCCAAGATGAATATAGCTATTCCAATTATAGTTCTTAATTAAAACTTCTTCACTAAAGCCACATTGAAATTTAAGATGTTTAGTATCCTGTTGAGGGCAACAGTTTATATCATGGCGTTTAAGCAAGATTTTAGCAATTGTATTCAATTTTTCTATCACAACACTCATTACTTTACCAGTTCTTGATTCTCTATAATTATTATAATATTCTATAAGCTCCAAATAGGTTGTGGGTTCTCCCATAACAACAGTTTTTAATTTTTAGGTTTTTCAAATTGTTATGGATTTTCGGGTATATGAGAAAAATAAAACAAGACAAAAAGAAACTAAGCAAAAGTAAACTAAGAAAAATAATACTAGATGGAAATAAACTAAGCACAAATAAACTAGACAAAAGTAAACTAAGCAAAACAAAATAAAAGAAAATAAAAACAGAGAGAGAGGTAGAGTGTACTCCCCAGGTGAACTTATGAGTAGAGCTATGCCTCCCCGGCAACGGCGCCAGAAATCAGTCTTGATGACCCACAAGTATAGGGGATCGCGGTAGTCTTCGAGGGAAGTAAAACCCAAATTTATTGATTCGACACAAGGGGAGGTAAAGAATACTTATAAGCTTTAACAACTGAGTTGTCAATTCAGCTGCACCTGGAAAAGCACTAGTAACAGGGGTGATGTGAAAGCAGCAGTAATAGGAGAGCAATAGTAATAGTAACACAGCAGCAATATCAGTAGCACAGGAGCAATGGCACCAGAAAATAGTTGATACTACTTCCAATGACATATAGAACGAGTATATGATGATGAGAGATGGACCGGGGTTCCCAGTGATCTACACTAGTGGTAACTCTCCAATAAGTGACAAGTGTTGGGTGAACAAATTATAGTTGGGCAATTGATAGGATTCAAAACATTAAGACAGAACATCCAGATTATTAATTATGTAGGCATGTTTTCCATATATAGTCGTACGTGCTCGCAATGAGAAACTTGCACAACATCTTTTGTCCTACCAGCCGGTGGCAGCCGGGCCTCTAGGGAATCTACTGGATATTAAGGTACTCCTTTTAATAGAGTACCGGAGCAAAGCATGAACACTCCGTGAAAACATGTGATCCTCACATCACCGCCATCCCCTCCGGTTGTCCCGATTTCTGTCACTTCGGGGCCTTTGGTTCCGGACAGTGACATGTGCATACAACTTATAGATACAATCTAAGCAATAAGTATAGAGCTTAAATCTAAGATCATGCCACTCGGGCCCTAGTGACAAGCATTAAACACAACAAGATTGCAGCAACAATAACTTCACAAACTTTATAGATAGACTAATCATAATGTATCATCCATCGGATCCCAACAAACACAACACCGATTACATCAGATGGATCTCAATCATGTAAGGCAGCTCATGAGATCATTGTATTGAAGTACATGGAGGAGAGAATACCAACTAGCTACTGCTAGAACCCGTTGACATGGGCATACCCTTCGGGTACCCATTATTAGTATACCCGGCTCGGCCCAATATGGAGAAGACCCAATATGGAGAAGGCCCAACAAGGCAACCCGAAGAAGTAGTTGACTAGGACTCTTGTAAAACCCTAGGCTGGTTGCATATATAAAGCTAGCCAGGGCACCCGAAATAAGGAGGCCAACAGATAGATAGCAGATAGACAACATAGCTCCGCTACGGCGGCACCTTGTAAACACATCTATGATCATATACTGGATTGCTAGCAGCACGTAGGGATCCTCCACCGAGGGGACCCGAAGCTGGGTACGTCGTGTGCCTAATCTCGCCCCCGAAATCTCCATCGTCGCTCTCTCCCAAAACCCAAGTCTACAATACGTAGGCATTGCCGAGGTGATCCCTCGTCAATTGGCGCCGACCGTGGGGATTGCGATGACTGGATTTTGTTATCCGGGCGGGCTCCATCGTCATCATCAAACATGAAGATTAGATCTGAGCAGATTTTGAAGTTCGTCTGCAACTAAGGCGATCACCGGACGCGAAGAATAAATAAAGTCGTAGTCTAGCGTGTGATTTTAGGATCAATCGGGCGGCAGTGTTTTGTCCCTTGTCGAAGAAACAGGTCCCAAAGCGCAACAGCAGGAAATACAAATCAAACATGTGACTGCACGGGACTACAGGGACATGATTTTTCTTTCTTCTATGATTAATCCAAATCTACTCTTTATTGGAAGCGGTTTACGTTTTCTATGGTTGGCTAATCGATTTTTCTTTTGTATCCATGCAAAAGCAACGTCACGTAATATGATGTAGGTTTTTTACCTGATCAAGCTCAAACATGAAAGAGCCGGCAAATCGGCCTTGACAAGAACATGGCCACGATCAAGAAGGGAGCTACGCAAGAACGACTACTACTTCCGTCGCATCCGCGTACATACGGCTCTCGCCGACCTACTGCTACGGCGTACACGTCATCGCGGATTCCATGCTGGGGGATCGCCCGTCACGGACTCGCCGATCCACTACGTCCGCCATATCGACTGCGTCCGGTGCATGACCTTCTTCCACAACGACACCGTCGCGCCAGATAAAGCTAAGTATCACTATTCCAAGAGTCAATTGTTATTTACTTTCGCCACACCCGAATATTCGGGGGCTACGTCATTGTATCATTACAGCAAATTCACCCAACATTGGGGAGTTGTGCCATTATTTCGTTACCACAAATATGATCGGTTACTTGGTGAATTTCTTTTCTCCGGTTTAGTGGAATTGTCTTCTCCGAAATATATCTTCTCCCACACAGTGGAATTATCTTCTTCGGCACAGTGGAATTATTTTCTTCGGTTCAGTGGGTTTATTTTCTTCGGCTTAGTGAAATTATCTTCTTCGGTTCAGTGGATTCATCTTCTTCGGCTTATTGGATTTTGTCTTCGTCGGATTCATCTTATAAGGTTATAAATTGGTTTTCTCTAATACAATAATACCCGACGAAGTTCCGGGTCAGTCGATTTATGAATATTACTGGGTTTATTTTCTTCGGGTCAATGGATTCCTCTTCTATGATATCGGCGGATTCATCTTCAATATATGCTTCATATCTAATATGGATTCATCATCTATGGTTATTACTGGAACCATTTTCTTCGGGTCAATGGATTCATCCTCTATGATATCAGCGGATTCATCTTCTATGGTTCTTACTGGATTCTTCGGGTCAATGGATTTATCCTCTATGATATTGGCGGATTCATCTTCAATATATGATGGTGTAATCTTTAATATGGATTCATCTCAAGTACTTCATCTTGGATTCATCGTCAGTATTTCATCCTTAATGCCCTTCTTTCGGCGACACGGATAATACTCGGGGGCTTGACAACGACTTCGCCCCGAGTAACAACTGTGACACGATGTCTAAGCAACAATCATGACATCACCCCAGTAGTACTCGGGGGCTTGGCTATTTCTTCATCAATAATATGGCAGCATCTACTTTCGTTATTTGATGGTTTCTACTACGGCTCGACTTCTTCTCGGCACTCGAAGACTTCATCGCATCGACTCCGTCGTGCCCAATAAGCTAAGTGTTCTTTTTTACGCAAAGTTGATTATCATTTACTTTTGCCGCACCCGATGCTCGGGGGCTGCGCGACATATATTCACTTTACATATCATCGAATCCGAGCATCTGACACTGCATGCGAAAAAGAGAGTCAAGGAAAAGATAGAAAAAGTTTGTTTATTTGTGCAAGAGAAAGTAAAATTCAAAGTATATAAAAGAGCACCCGACGAAATCTTCTTCAGGGAGGAACCCGACAAAATCTTGAGAGAACCTGACGAAATTTTATTCAATGAGAACCCGAAGAATTGTCTTCAAGAAAGAACAGGACCCGAAGAATTATCCTCAAGGAGGACCCGAAGAATTATCCTCAAGGAGGTCCCGAAGAATTATCCTCAAGGAGGTCCCGAAGAATTATCCTCAAGGAGGTCCCGAAGAATTATCCTCAAGGAGGTCCCGAAGAATTATCCTCAAAGAGGACCCGAAGAATTGTCCTCAAGGAGGACCCGAAGAAATTTTCCTGAGGGAGGAACTCGACGAAATTATCATCAAGGAGAAACAAAAAAAAGGAGGGAAAAAAAGAGGATGGACAAATCTTCGGGTCCATTGACTCGTCATTTGTTCTGAGCAAGAGCGTCGACGATGTGCCTGACGACAATATAGAAGAACCCAATATATTCGGCTGTCTCATCACGCCCGAGAAAAATATAGAAGAACCCGCAAAATGGGTCATTGCATCAGCCGAACAAGGCACTCGACAATATATTCTCAGAACGCCAAAGTTGCGAACAATTTCTGAATGCCGCAAAACTCTGCGAAGGTAAGACCCCAGATCCGTTCTGAGTGGCGTGGCACCGTCTCTGACGTCGGTTTGCTACTTTTATCCGTATCAACAGATACGAAGAAAAATCCTAACGGACGCGTTAGGTACCCGATAAAATATGACTGAGACTCGACAGAATGGTAAGACCTTAAGCGGCACCTGTTGAGTTAACACCAGTATCCCGAGATCATGTCCAGGGACGTGATCTTGAAGTTGGTTTTTGCGGATTGCCACTAGAGCAGTTAACTAGTACCTGATCCGTCAGATGAACTAGCCCCAATTACCATTATCCCTGTACAATATAGATATGGATGTCAAATAAAAATAGCAACGGCCTGGAGTCGATAAAAAGAGGGGCTGTGCCAAGTTCTTTATCGGTAGTACAACTCGAGCCTATGCCTAGGTGCAAGCACCTGCCCATAGGCTCGGGGGCTACTCTTATCGAGAGTATTGTTCACCCTCTCAAAAAGATACAAGAAAGAGGAAAAATTGTGGTGTCGATTAAAAGCAAGTTGAGCCTACACCCAAGTGCAAACACTTGGCTGTAGCCTCGGGGGCTACTCCCATCGGGAGCGCTGGTCGCGCACCCGATAGAAAAATAAGTTCGACAGCATCTATGACAATCAAGGTTTGTAGACTCAACTCGATTCTACGACTCGAGTGGAGCCTACTCCCATCGGGAGCACATGGATTTCATCAAATCCTCCAGAAATATAGTTAAGTTCTTTATCGAGTAGTACAACTTGAGTCTATGCCCAAGTGCAAGCACTTGCCCATAGACTCGGGGGCTACTCCCATTGGGAGCGCTGCCGCGTACCCGATAATTTCAAGAATCGTCGACATCATCTACGCTACACATGATCTACGACATGGACCTCGCCTTGTATTTTCTTTGACTCCGGAGATGGTTATGCTTGGAGTTTCTACGCAAGTCTTCGACTTCCCTATAAACTCGGGTCTACTGACATGGGCATACCCTTCGGGTACCCATTATTAGTATACCCAGCTCGGCCCAATATGGAGAAGACCCAATATGGAGAAGGCCCAACAAGGCAACCCGAAGAAGTAGTTGACTAGGACTCTTGTAAAACCCTAGGCTGATTGCATATATAAAGCTAGCCAGGGCACCCGAAATAAGGAGGCCAACAGATAGATAGCAGATAGACAACATAGCTCCGCTACGGCGGCACCTTGTAAACACATCTATGATCATATACTGGATTGCTAACAGCACGTAGGGATCCTCCACCGAGGGGACCCGAAGCTGGGTACGTCGTGTGCCTAATCTCGCCCCCGGAATCTCCATCGTCGCTCTCTCCCAAAACCCAAGTCTACAATACGTAGGCATTGCCGAGGTGATCCCTCGTCACCCGTAGTCCATGGGGGAACTACTCACGGAGCATGATGGAGGCGATGGCGTCGATGGAGATGGCTTCTGGGGGCACTTCCCCGTCCCGGCAGGGTGCCGGAACAGAGACTTCTGTCCCCCGAATTGGAGTTTCGCGATGGCGGCGGCGCCCCTGCAGTCTTTCTGGAGTTTCGTCAAAAGGTATCGCGTTTTTAGGTCGAAAGGGCTTATATAGGCGAAGAGACGGAGTCGGAGGGTGCCTGGGCCCCCCTCACACTAGGCCGGCGCGGCCAGGCCTGGGGCCGCGCCGCCATGTTGTGTGGTGGCTCCCTGGCCCCTCTCCGACTCTCCTTCGGTGTTCTGGATGCTTCCGGGAAAAATAAGATGTTTGGCGTTGATTTCGTCTAATTCCGAGAATATTGCCCGAACAGCCTTTCTGGAACCAAAAACAGCAGAAAACAGGAACTGGCACTATGGCATCTTGTTAATAGGTTAGTTCCGGAAAACGCATAAAGACATTATAAAGTGCGAGCAAAACATGTAAGTATTGTCATAAAACAAGCATGGAACATCAGAAATTATGGATACGTTGGAGACGTATCAAGTACGCTCGTACTCATTCTATCCCATTTGAACCCCCTTCTTAGATCAAGGCACCGAAGGAGAAACTACCGTGGAACTCGAAGACAAAGGAGTCAACTGCAACAAGATGAAGAATTAAATCAAAGAAGCCAATGGAGTCAACTTCTGCATCAGCTATAATGGAAACCTAGACTAGTAATAGAAGGGAACCTTTCCCTAATCTTAGCACCTGAGTAGCTAGAGTTCTATAGCAAGCCAATTAGCTCTTAAACTTGAGTTAGCTATAAGATAGACTACGAGTCGTTCTTCTGGAGCTTTATTTGAAGTTTTACCTCACTGTAAAGTAGGAGGCTGTGTGGATCTAATGTAAACAGTTCGTGTGTACTTCTATAGACATACCTTGGACTCGCATATGTTTCTGTTGTACCACTCTGAGAGATGTAATATGAGTGGAACGGTGTTTCACTTGTGTTATGTCAACGACTTGTGTACTACACCATGCAATGGTATGCTGGGTCATCACAGAGGACGAGAAGGAACTAAGCTTGGGGATGCTTGATATGTCTCAAACGTATCTATAATTTCTTATGTTCCATGCTACTTTATTGATGATACTCATATGTTTTATACACACTTTATGTCATATTTATGCATTTTCCGACACTAACCTATTGACAAGATGCCGAAGAGCCAGTTGCTGTTTTCTGCTGTTTTTGGTTTCAGAAATCCTATAAAGAAAATATTCTCGGAATTGGACGAAATCAACGCCCAGGGTCTTATTTTTCCACGAAGCTTCCAGAAGACCGAAGAGGATACGAAGTGGGGCCACGAGGTGGCGACACACCAAGGCGGCGCGGCCAAGGAGGGGCCCGCGCCACCCTAGTGTGTGGGCCCCTCGTGACGCCTCCTGACCTACCCTTCCGCCTACTTAAAGCCTTCGTCGCGAATACCCCAGTACCGAGAGCCACGATACGGAAAACCTTCCAGAGACGCCACCGCCGTCAATCCCATCTCGGGGGATTCAAGAGATCGCCTCCGGCACCCTGCCGGGGAGGGGAATCATCTCCCGGAGGACTCTTCATCGCCATGATCGCCTCCGGATTGATGTGTGAGTAGTTCACTCCTGGACTATGGGTCCATAGCAGTAGCTAGATGGTCGTCTTCTCCTCATGTGCTATCATTGTTGGATCTTGTGAGCTGCCTAACATGATCGAGATCATCTATCTGTAATGCTACATGTTGCGTTTGTTGGGATCCGATGAATATGGAATACTATATTATGTTGATTATCAATCTATCATATATGTGTTGTTTAAGATCTTGCATGCTCTCCGTTGCTAGTAGAGGCTCTGGCCAAGTTGATACTTGTAACTCCAAGAGGGAGTATTTATGCTCGATAGTGGGTTCATGTCTCCATTAAATCTGGGGGAGTGACAACAACCCCTAAGGTTGTGGATGTGATGTTGCCACTAGGGATAAAACATCAATGCTTTGTCTAAGGATATTTGTGTTGATTACATTACGCACCATACTTAATACAATTGTCTGTTGTTTGCAACTTAATACTGGAAGGGGTGCGGACGCTAACCTGAAGGTGGAATTTTTAGGCATAGATGCATGCTGGATAGCGGTCTATGTACTTTGTCGTAATGCCCAATTGAATTTCACACTACTCATCATGATATGTATGTGCATGGTCATGCCCTCCTTATTTGTCAATTGCCCAACTGTAATTTGTTCACCCAACATGCTATTTCTTATCGGAGAGTCACCACTAGTGAACTGTGGACCCCGGTCCATTCTTTACATCGAATACAATCTACTGCAATACTCATTCTTACTGTTCTTTGCAAACATCATCTTCCACACTATACATTTAATCCTTTGTTACAGCAAGCCGGTGAGATTGACAACCTCACTGTTAAGTTGGGGCAAAGTACTTGGATTGTGTTGTGCAGGTTCCACGTTGGCGCCGGAATCCCTGGTGTTGCGCCGCACTACACTCCGCCACCAACAACCTTCAACGTGCTTCTTGACTCCTACTGGATTCGATAACCTTGGTTTCTTACTGAGGGAAAACTCTCCGCTGTACGCATCACACCTTCCTCTTGGGGTTCCCAACGGACGCGTGCTGTACCGTCACAAGCAGTCGGCGAAAAACGGCAGGGGGTGCTAGCAGCGGGCGGTGGGAATTGCAGGGGATAGGGTAGGGGCGGTGGTGGGAACTCCAGGGGACACGGGAGGGCGGTGGCGGGCGGCGGCCAGACGAGGGCGCGACCGCGGGCGTTGGAGCGTGCGGGATGGTTGGTTCCCGAGGAAAACGAGTAAGGACCGAAAATAAATCATTAGCGTTGTGCGGGCTAACGTCTGGGTGCACTGGCGGGCCTTCTGAGAAAGATTGCGAGATGGACTCAACTTGGCTAGGTTGTGAAGTGATGACCCACGAAGTATAGGGGGTGTATCGTAGTATTTTCGATAAATAAGAGTGTCGAACCCAACGAGGGCAGAAGGTGTTGACAAGCAGTTTCGATGAAGGATTCACTGTAAATGCTCACAGACAAGTATTCAGGGGATTTTAATGTAGCAGATGAATAAAGTACAAGTAAGTAAAGTGCGAGAGAAATAATTGCAGCGAGTGGCCCAATCCTTTTTAGCACAAAGGACAAGCCGGTTTGTTTACTTATAATGATCAAACGTTCTTGAGGACACACGGGAATTTAGTCTAGTGCTTTCGCTTCATATAGCTGATTAATCTTCATTGTTTTGATAAGTGTTGTGTGGGTGAACCTATGCTAATGCACCGCCCTTCCTAGGACTAATACATACTTGTGATTATACCCCTTGCAAGCATCTGCGACTACAAGAAAGTAATTAAGATAAATCTAACCACATCCTTAAACTCTGAGATCCTGCTATCCCTCCTGCATCGATATACCAACGGGGGTTCAGGTTTCTGTCACTCCGGCAACCCCACAATTGGCAAACGAATACAAGATGCATTCCCCTAGGCCCATAAAGGTGAAGTATCATGTAGTGGACGTTCACATGACACCACTAGAAGAATGACACCACAACTTAAATATCATAACATTGAATATTACTCAACCATAGTTCACTACTAACATTTAGACTTCACCCATGTCCTCAAGAACTAAACGAACTACTCACGAGACATCATATGGAACATGATCAGAGGTGATATGATGATGAATAACAATCTGAACATAAACCTTGGTTCAATGGTTTCACTCAATAGCATCAATAACAAGTAGAAATCAATACCGATAGAGTTTCCCCTATCAAACAATCAAGATCCAACCCTAATTGTTACAGCGGTGACGAGGTGCAGCGGTGGAGATGGTGGTGATGATGATGAAGATGATGGTGATGACGATGGAGATGATGTCCAGCTCGATGACGGTGATGATGGCGTCGATTTCCCCCTCCGGGAGGGAATTTCCCCGGCAGATCTCAGCCTGCCGGAGAGCTCTTTTCTCTTTGGTGTTTTCCGCCCCGCAGAGGCGGCTGTGACTCTTCGCGACTATCCTCTGGAGCTTAGGTTTTCGGGGCGAAGAAGTACGCGAAGGAGAGGATGCCAAAGGGGACTATGGGCCCCCTCCCTACATGGCGGCACGGCCAGGGCAGGGCCCATGCCGGCTTGTGAGGGGGGCCCATGGCGGCCCTCCTCGGCTCCTCCTTTTGGCTCCCTTCGTCTTCTGGAAAAATTGGATTTTTCATATAATTTCTGTCAATTGTTGATCTTCCGAAATATTGCATTCTGACAGCGCTTTTTCCAGCAGAATCCTGACTCCGGTGCGCGATTCTCCAATAATCATGAAACATGCAAAATAGATGAAATAACATAAGTATCACCTCTAAATACAAAATATATCTATGAATAACAGTAAATTATGATATAAAATAGTGATGCAAAATGGACGTATCAACTCCCCCCAAGCTTAGACTTCGCTTGTCCCCAAGCGAAACTGAACTCGGTAAACAGGACCACATGTTTATGGAGTGAAGAGTCGATAAACAAAATACGGACAAGAAGCATCATATTAATTCACACAAGACATTCTAGTGAACAACTTCCTCATATAATTCAACTTGAAACAAGTAGAAGGTAATCACAAATAAAGGTGCATAAGAAATCATAATTGGTGATGGCAAACTTCGTTCTTGGTCAGAGAACAATTAACAGATTACTTATCTATCAAGCATCGCTCTTATGTTAAAGCTTATATGGCACAACTTGCATACTCAATCATAATAATCTCTCATAATCATTGATAACTTTCAAAGCTATATTCATTCAGATAAAACTTGTACTAAACAAGGAAAAGTAAAAGGCATGATGAAGTAGATCACAATATAAATGATTTGATCACAACAACTCAAATGCTTGCTTAAGATGGAGGGAAACAGGTTTACTGACTCAACAAAAAGTAAAAGACAGGCCCTTCGCAGAGGGAAGCAGGGATAAAATCATGTGCTAGAGCTTTTCAAGTTTTGGAATCATATAGAGAGTATAAAAGTAAAATTTTGAGAGGTGTTTGTTGTTGTCAACGAATGGTAGTGGGTACTCTAACCCCCTTGCCAGACAAACTCTCGAAGAGCGGCTCCCATGAAATTTATTTTTGGCTGACACTCCTTCCAACCTTTGCTTTCACAAAACATGGCTAACCGAATCCTCGGGTGCCTTCCAATCATTCTCATACCGTGAAGGAGTGTCTTTTATTTTAGTTTTATTTAGATGACACTCCTCCCATCCTTTGCTTTCTCAAGCCATGGCTAACCGAATCCTCGGGTGCCGTCCAACAATCACATACCATGGAGGAGTGTCTATTTGTAAAATTATGAAGGTTAATTAATTGGGGCTGGGAACCCCATTGCCAGCTCTTTTTGCAAAATTATTGGATAAGCGGATGAAGCCACTAGTCCATTGGTGAAAGTTGCCCAACAATATTGAAAGATAAAACACCACATACTTCCTCATGAGCAATAAAACATTGACACAAATAAAAGATAGTAAAATTTTGAATTGTTTAAAGGTAGCACATGAAGTATTTACTTGGAATGGCAAGAAATACCATGTAGTAGGTAGTTATAATGGACACAAATGGCATAGGTTTGGGTTAAAGTTTGGATGCACGAGAAGCATTCCCTCTCAGTACAGGTTTTTGGCTAGCAAGGTTGATTAGCAAGCATAAGAGTTGAGGGAAACAAACAAGTATACATGTGATAGAAACAATCATACATCTTCCTTGTAAGCACAAACAATTTTAACTTCAGAATAATAAGCTAAGAGCTAACAAGAAAGAAGGACAATGAAACAACTACATGTATTTCTCTTTTCTACTTAAACCTCAAAGTGTTGTTGCTATTGACCAATGCTAAGTTTGCCAAAACCAAATAGATTTATTCAATGCTCCCAAAGTGATACCAATACTAATAACAAGATCAATCATATAATAGAGATTCCAAACTAAAATAAGATGTGCAATATGTAAATGATAAGACTTATCATTAATATTCCATAACGATAACTCACACCAAAGGATACATAGACAACCAACTAAGGAGAGATACTTCCACACTGCAACCCATCTTATATGATAACTTCCCTACTCATGATATGACACTACTTGATAGTAAAAAGTAAAAGATAGTGATGATGTGATACCGCGGCACTCCCCCAAGCTTGGAACAAACCAAGGGGATGCCAATACCGATGATGAATTACTCCTTCGGCGGTGGTGGTGATGAATTCTTGACAAGCTTCTATACAAGCTACTGAAGCTCATCAATCTTGTACACGAGGTTGCGGATCATCTCCGAATTGTGCTCGACGCGGTTAAGAAGTATATCCGACGGCGAGTCCCAACTCTTGGAGTTGTTTCCCCACTCTTCAGCTTCAGGCTTCATCCTTCCTGCAGTGTTAGAACGATCTATATCCCAATTGCTAGGCAATACCGCCTTGGGAATCCTTTCAATTTGACTATTGTAAATTAGATTGCGGAAGGGGTTGTAGGTGCCTGGAGGAGATGTCTTTGGAGCTAGGTAGTGACGTGGAACCTTTCCTCCGGTGCGAATTCTTGCGCTCTTCTTGGTACTGAAAGGGTTTTCCACCACCTCGATGCTTGCGACGGTGGCACGCGGGTATGCACGCGAGTCTTCCTCCACTTCTTCTTCGTCTTCTTCCTTGACGCTCTCGTCCACCTCTTTCCACTCGGGATCTTGAATATCTTCATCCGAAAGCCCCTTGCCCTTGTTGTTGGAGACCATGGTGCTTCTAGATCAAAGACAGATCCTGGCAGGAAACATCTCGAAACAAAACACGTCGATAAAACGATATACGGACCTCCAGGGGTCCGGGGGATTATATAGAATAAATTTTCGCGACAAAAGGAAAGTACCAGGTCGAACCAGAGTCGGAGAGGGGCAACGAGGTGGCCTCCTCATAGGGCGGCGCGGCCAGGCCGGGGCCCGCGCCGGCCTATGGGGGCACGCCCTCGTGCGTCTCCTCCACTCCGTTTCGATCTCGTAATTTTTCATATTTTCCAAAAATAGCAAAAACATTGTTCGGAAAGTAAAACGCAAACTTTCTATTACCAGTACTATTACCTATTCAAAGTCGAACTCTGCCGGACTGTCAATTTGACCTTTGATGAAAGCTTCCGGAGTTACCACTCGAATAACATCAACATCTTCATTATAAGAATCTCCAGAGATATAATGCTTGAGTCTTTGTCCATTCACCACTTGTGTGGCATCGCCTTGCAAAGAACTAATTTTAATTGCTCCTGAACGATACACCTCCACAATGACATATGGTCCTTCCCATTTTGAGAGTAACTTCCCTGCAAAGAATCTGAGACGAGACCGATACAATAGGACTTATCCCCAACATTAAATTCTCTTTTGATAATTCTTCTATCATGCCATTTCTTAACTTTCTCTTTAAAGAGTTTAGAATTTTCATAAGCTTCACTTCTCCATTCATCTAGAGAACTCAATTGTAGCAATCTCTTCTTACCGGCAAGTTTAGGATCTTTATTTAGTTCTCTTACAGCCCAATAAGCTTTGTGCTCTAGTTCTAAAGGTAAATGACAAGCTTTTCCATAAACCATTTTATAAGGTGACATGCCCATGGGATTTTTATAAGCAGTTCTATAAGCCCATAGTGCTTCCTTCAATTTACTAGCCCAATTCTTTCTAGATTTATTAACAGTCTTTTGCAAGATAGATTTAATCTCTCTATTTGATAATTCTACTTGCCCACTAGTTTGAGGACGATAAGCGGAAGCAATCCTATGATTAATACCATATTTAGCAAGAGTTTTTCTAAAGCCACCATGAATAAAATGAGAACCTCCATCAATCATAATATATCTAGGAACTCCAAATCTAGGAAAAATAATATCTAAAAGCATTCTTAGAGAGGTCTCACCATCAGCACTTTTTGTGGGTATGGCTTCCACCCATTTAGTAACATAATCAACAACAACAAGTATATGAGTGTTACCTTCTGAAGAAGGGAAAGGTCCCATGAAGTCAAATCCCCAACAATCGAATGGTTCAATAACAAGAGTATAATTCATAGGCATTTCATTGCGTCTGGAGATATTACCAACCCTTTGACATTCATCACAAGATAAAATAAACTTCCTTGCATCTTTGAAGAGAGTTGGCCAATAAAAACCTGATTGCAGAACCTTTTGCGCGGTTCTATCTCCGGCATGATGTCCTCCATAAGCACTACCATGACATTTACTCAATATCTCTTGTTGTTCATATTCGGGAACACATCTTAGCAGAATGCCATCCACTCCTTCTTTATATAAGTGTGGATCATCCCAGAAATAATGCCTCAAGTCATAAAAGAATTTCCTCCTTTGCTGAGCTGAAAAGGTTGGAGGCAAGTACTTGGAAACAATAAAGTTAGCATAATCAGCATACCAAGGGCTATCTCGCGAGCTCACCTTTATTACAGCCAATTGTTCATTTGGAAAACTATCATTAACAGGATCAGGATCATAAGCAATATTTTCCAATCTAGACAAATTATCAGCAACAGGATTATCAGCACCTTTCCTATCTACAATATGCAAATCAAATTCTTGCAACAGAAGCACCCATCTAATAAGCCTTGGCTTGGCATCTTTCTTTTGCATAAGGTATCTAATTGTAACTTTTGAATCAACAATATAGGATCTAAACTTGTCACAAGCAAAGACTACAGCTAACAATTCTTTCTCAGTTGTAGCATAATTTCTTTGAGCAGCATCAAGAGTTTTACTAGCATAATGAATAACATTCAATTTTTTATCTACTCGCTGTCCAAGAACAGCGCCTACAGCAAAATCACTAGCATCACACACAATTTCAAAAGGTAAGTTCCAATCAGGAGGTTCAACTATAGGAGCAGTTGTTAAGGCTTTCTTTAGAGTTTCAAAAGCTTCCTTACAATCATCATCAAAAACAAAAGGTACATCTTTTTGAAGAAGATTAGTAAGAGGTTTTGAAATCTTGGAGAAATCTTTAATGAATCTCCTATAAAACCCAGCATGACCAAGAATACTACGAATACCTTTAACATCCCTAGGATAGGGCATCTTCTCAATTGCTTCAACTTTAGCTCTATCAACTTCAATACCTCTCTCAAAAATTTTATGTCCCAATACAATTCCTTCATTAACCATAAAGTGGCATTTCTCCCAATTAAGAACAAGGTTAGTTTCTTCACATCTCTACAAAACTTTATCCAGGTTTCGCAAGCAATTATCAAAAGAATTCCCATAGACAGAAAAATCATCCATGAATACCTCTACAATATTCTCACAAAAGCCATGAAAAATAGCAGACATGCATCTTTGAAAAGTAGCAGGAGCATTACATAAACCAAAAGGCATACGTCTATAAGCATAAGTTCCATAGGGACAAGTGAAAGTGGTTTTCTCTTGATCCTTAGTTTTAACAGCAATTTGTGAAAACCCAGAATAACCATCAAGAAAGCAAAAATGAGTATTTTTAGATAACCTTTCTAACATTTGATCAATAAAAGGTAAAGGGTAATGATCTTTCTTAGTAACCTTATTAACTTTTCGATAATCAATGCACATTCTATACCCTACAACAACTCTTTGAGGGATGAGCTCATCATTATCATTAGGCACAACAGTCATTCCTCCTTTCTTAGGAACACAATGCACATGACTAACCCATCTACTATCAGCAATAGGATATATAATACTAGCTTCAAGAAGTTTTAAGACCTCATTTCTTACCACATCCTTCATCTTAGGAATTAGACGACGCTGATGTTCAACAACAGGCTTTGCATCATCTTCCATATTAATGGCATGTTGGCAAATAGAGGGAGAAATCCCCTTCAAGTCATCAAGAGTGTAGCCAATAGCTCCTCGGTGTTTCTTCAATATTTCCAATAACCTTTCTTCCTCATTCTCTGAAAGCTTAGAACTAATAATAACATGATATATTTTCTTATCATCAATATGAGCATATTTAAGATTATCAGGCAATGGTTTTAAATCAAAAACAGGATCTTCCTTTGGTGGTAGTGTTGTACCTAGATCTTCTACAGGCAAGTCATGTTTAAGAATAGGTTGACGAAGGAAAATTTCATCAAGCTCATTTCTTTCTTCCCTAAAGACTTCACTCTCACTATTCTCCAAATGTTGCTGCAAAGGAGTATTAGGAGCAAGAGCAATAGATGCACACTGTTCAACTCTAAAATCATTATTAGGCAAATCAGATTTATAAGGAGTTTTGGAAAATTTAGAGAAATTAAACTCATAAGATTCACCAGCAAATTTAGTCACAATTTTCTCTTTCTTGCAATCTATAATAGCTCCACAAGTATTTAGAAAAGGTCTACCAAAAATGATAGGACAATGCTTACTAGCAGCAAAACCAAGTACCAAAAAGTCAGCAGGATATTTAATCTTACCACATAGAACTTCCACATCTCGAACAATACCAATTGGAGAGATGGTTTCTCTATTAGCTAGCCGAATAACCACATCAATATCTTCAAGTTCACAAGAACCAATTTTGTGCATAATCTCCGTGTAGAGCTCATAAGGAATAGCACTAATACTTGCACCAATATCGCATAAACTATAATAACAATGATCACCAATTCTAACAGATAGCATAGGAACACTAGTTTTCCTAGACTTATTAGGATGTGAAACAATATTAGAAGCATCTTCACAGAAAATAATATGACCATCTTCAACATTTTCAGTCACAAGATCTTTAACTATTGCAACAGCAGGTTCAACTTTTATTTGCTCTTCAGGTTCTATAGGTTTCTTTTCACTTTTATTAACAGCACTATTTATAATAGAATACTCCTTCATTTTAGCAGGGAAATGATTTTTTTCAATATAAGCTTCAGGAATAACATGATCAACAGTTTCAATTACAACACATTTATTTATAGATGAATCAATTTTATCTTTATACGGTTCATGATACTTATCAAAATTCTTCTTAGGCAATTCATAATGAGAGGCAAAAGCTTTATAAAGATTTGCAACGACTTGAGAATCAAGACCATAAGTAGCACTCATATTACGAAATTTATCAGTGTCCATAAAAGATTCAATGCATTTATAATCATAATTTATACCTGACTCTCTTCCTTTGTCATTCGCCCATCCTTCAATATTCTCCTGGATCCGATCAAGAAGGTCCCTTTTAAACTCTTCTTTGTTGCGTGTAAATGATCCAGAACAAGAAGTATCCAGCAAGGTCTTATCTTGAAAAGAAAGTCTTGCATAGAAATTATCAATGATAATATTACCAGGAAGCTCATGAATGGGGCATTTGAGCATTAAAGACTTCAATCTCCCCCACGCTTGGGCAATACTCTCTCCATCATGAGGCCATAAATTATATATGCGGTTACGGTCTTTGTGAATTTCACTTGGAGGTTAGACCTTAGAATAAAATAGGGGCACAATATCATTCCATTCAAGAGAATCCCTATTATTCAGTAATTTATACCAATGCGCCGCTTTACCAGACAGCGATATAGAGAATAGTTTCTTCCTAACTTCATCCATAGCAATACCTGCACACTTGAATAAACCGCATAATTCATGTAAGAACTAAATGATCACCAGGATGGACAGTTCCATCCCCTTCATAGCGGTTATCCACAACACGTTCAATAATTTTCATAGGTATTTTGTATGGAACCTCTTTCTCACCTGGCGCCTCATCCACTACCTTTGCAGTAGTAGCAGATTTTCCAAATAAAAATTCAAGAGAAGATCTCTCCATAATGAATTATAGCAGCAGGCAGAAATAAAATCAGCACAAACAGTAAAAGTTTCCCTTACCAATTCCACTTACAAATAGCGCTTCACTCCCCGGCAACGGCGCCAGAAAATAGTCTTGATGACCCACAAGTATAGGGGGTGTATCGTAGTATTTTCGATAAATAAGAGTGTCAAACCCAACAAGGAGCAGAAGGTGTTGACAAGCAGTTTCGATGAAGGACTCACTGTAAATGCTCACAGACAAGTATTCAGGGGATTTTAATGTAGCAAATGAATAATGTACAAGTAAGTAAAGTGCGAGAGAAATAATTGCAGCGAGTGGCCTAATCCTTTTTAGCAAAAAGGACAAGCCGATTTGTTTACTTATAATGATCAAACGTTCTTGAGGACACACGGGAATTTAGTCTAGTGCTTTCGCTTCATATAGCTGATTAATCTTCATTGTTTTGATAAGTGTTGTGTGGGTGAACCTATGCTAATGCACCGCCCTTCCTAGGACTAATACATACTTGTGATTATACCCCTTGCAAGCATCCGCAACTACAAGAAAGTAATTAAAATAAATCTAACCACAGCCTTAAACTCTGAGATCCTGCTATCCCTCCTGCATCGATATACCAACGGGGGTTCAGGTTTCTGTCACTCCGGCAACCCCGCAATTGGCAAACAAATACAAGATGTATTCCCCTAGGCCCATAAAGGTGAAGTATCATGTAGTCAACGCTCACATGACACCACTAGAAGAATGACACCACAACTTAAATATCATAACATTGAATATTACTCAACCATAGTTCGCTACTAACATTTAGACTTCACCCATGTCCTCAAGAACTAAACGAACTACTCACGAGACATCATATGGAACATGATCAGAGGTGATATGATGATGAATAACAATCTGAACATAAACCTTGGTTCAATGGTTTCACTCAATAGCATCAATAACAAGTAGAAATCAATACCGAGAGAGTTTCCCTATCAAACAATCAAGATCCAACCCTAATTGTTACAACGGTGACGAGGTGCAGCGGTGGAGATGGTGGTGATGATGATGAAGATGATGGTGATGACGATGGAGATGATGTCCAGCTCGATGACGGTGACGATGACGTCGATTTCCCCCTCCGGGAGGGAATTTCCCCGGCAGATCTCAGCCTGCCGGAGAGCTCTTTTCTCTCTGGTGTTTTCCGCCCCGCGGAGGCGGCTGTGACTCTTCGCGACTATCCTCTGGAGCTTAGGTTTTCGGGGCGAAGAAGTACGTGAAGGAGAGGAGGCCAAAGGGGGCTGTGGGCCCCCTCCCCACATGGCGGCGCGGCCAGGGTAGGGCCCGCGCAGGCCTGTGAGGGGGGCCTATGGCGGCCCTCCTCGGCTCCTCCTTTTGGCTCCCTTCGTCTTCTGGAAAAATAGGATTTTTCATATAATTTCTGTTAATTGTTGATCTTCCGAAATATTGCATTCTGACAGCGCTTTTTCCAGCAGAATCCTGACTCCGGTGCGCGATTCTCCAATAATCATGAAACATGCAAAATAGATGAAACAACATAAGTATCACCTCTAAATACGAAATATATCGATGAATAACAGTAAATTATGATATTAAATAGTGATGCAAAATGGACGTATCATGAAGCTCGATTTGAGCTTCTCAACCTGACCTGGCCGAGAGCCCATTTTGTATGAGGTGCGCTAAGTTGAGACGGACCGACTCAGTCTAACAAACAAGATATGGTCGACTGAGCTCCGTCGAGATGAGATTATCTGAATTCCTCTGGTCTACCAAACACACCCTCACTAAGAGCATCTCCACTCGTCTCCCCAACGAGGCCCCCGAGCTCCGTTTTTCCCATCCGGACGGTGAAATTCGGCCCAGTCGCGACCCCGGTTCCTCGTTTTCGTCCGGATTTGACCCTTCATCCATCCGGCGAGCCCACGCCATCCCCGGTCCCCCGAGGCGCGCTCGGGGACTCCGGACGAAAGAATTTGGCGCGAAACGTCGTGTGGACCCTCGTAGTCGGCGACATGAAAGCCAAATCCCGTCGATTTCCCTCCAATTTGCTTGCATATGCCCATCTCTCCTACCGAATTTGTGGATAGGCATCTCCATTCTCCTCCTCGTCTTCTCATCCACCACCATTCCGCCAAAGGCGAGGAAGACGCAGGCGCCGAAGGAGCGGCCGTCGGGTCTGTCCAACGCACAGTGGGCGGCGGACGTCGAGCGGCGCCAGATCGAAACAAGCGGCAGGGCGGAGATGGAGAAAAAACTCTCCGTGAAGAGGGCGGCGGCGTTCGCCCAGGACGAACAAGCGAGGAAGATCTCCATGGCCATGAGCATGGGCCATGCTCGCGGCGGCGGCGGCGCCGCCATGTTCCCCGGCCAATGGCCGATGCAAGGTACAAGCAGTTCACCGTCGACTTTCTCCCCTTCGAGCTTCTCTCTGTCGTCGCATGCCATGTTCCAAGAGGCCACCTACGGCCAAACATCCAGGTTCACGCCGTCGCCGCCCGAGCTCACCGTTGGCAACCTGAATGAGAACCAGTACGAGGGCATATCGCCGGCCCTGCGACGAGGGCCACTCCTGTTCGGTGGGATGGCGGCGCCGAACGACGAGGTGATCCACGAGATGATCAACTCCGGCTCCATGGCCGCCGCTGCGAGCCCGCGGTTCTTCACGCAAGAGGAGGCGAGGGAGACGGCAGCTGTCGCGGCGCGCAACGAGTGGGTGGAGGATGTGGCCGACGGAAGCCAAGCCGTCGAAGAAGAAGAAGAACATCCAACTCAAGCCGAGGTCGCCGACGACAACCCATCGAAGGGAAAGAAGAAGAAGGACTCGCCGCCTGCCGAACCGCGTATCAAATGGACGGGGAAGGAAGAGGAGTGCCTCACCGAAGCTTGGATGACCGTGTCCATGAACGGCATAACCGGGGCCAATCAGTCGTATGACACGTATTGGCTTCGAGTGAAGCAGACGTTCGACGAACGCAATCTCGTCGATCCCTACTTCAACAAGACGATCATGAACCGGGGAGACAAGGCCATGGGCACCCATTGGGAGATCATACAGACGGCGTGCAACAAATGGCATGGCATACAGGAGGAGATCGATGCTCGCACAGAGAGCGGCACCGACTTCAAACAAAAGGTAAGTTGTCCCCACCGTGTCTGCCTATGTAGTGATCGCCATGAGCTGACCCGTCTCGCCGTCCTCTTTTTCCCCAGATGCGCCGTGCTTTCGACATGTACCAGGACGACACCGACTTGACGTTCAAGTTCCTGAACATCTTCTCCCGCATCGAGAAGTGCGAGAAGTGGGCGGAAACCCGCAAGAACCTCGCCAAGAGCAAGAACGAACAGTACAACCCCAACGCTCCGGCGCCTGGCTCGTCGGATGGCCGCCCGGAACTCGGCCAGAAGAAGCTCAAAGACCTCAAAAAGATGGGCCATCCGGCCGAGAGGCTGCAGGCGTCGTTCGACAAGTGTTGGGCCGACGCGAGGACGCACGCCGCCGGGAGGGACGACAAGTTCGACGGCAGGTGGAGGGAGATGCTCGCCAACCAAAGCGCCCGGATCGCCCTGCTGAAGACGACGACGACGGCGAAGAAGAGGAACACAGACTTATCGTTTCTGATGGGCGGCAACACGGACCTGATGGACGAGGAGACGAGGATTTGGTACGAGGGCCATAGCACCGACATCCTCCGACCCACTCCGGCCAGTTCTTCGTCGTCTCCGGCTCCTACCTCGTCTTCCTCACCGTCTACAACGTCGACTGCCGCCGATGCGACGTCGGCCGCTGCTTCGACCACAGCGTGTGAGAAAACTGGGCCGTCGGACACCGCCGTGCCAGGCGGGACTGCCGACGCCCTTGTTTCAGTGTAATTTTTCTCCGATCGCCGATCTGTGGCTGATCCTTTTGCCGATCAACTGGCCGTGTAGCGGGACGACGATTTATTTGAATTTCGACTATGTCCGGCGAACTCCGGATGAACGACTGGAAATATGGTTCTCCCCACGACTTTATTTCGTCCAATCCGACGTTGTTTCATCCGGATTTCGGCGTGAGGAGGCCAAACGAGTGGAGATGCTCTAACTCACCGGACACAGCCAACCCTCGCCCATGAACTACTCGAGATCTTCCTCTGTCTGTCCACCTCTGCAAACTCGACTCGCGTCCCCTCCTCGGATCCGTCGACTACGACAAAGGCGGCTTTCATCCAGCAAGAGCAGACATCGTCTTCCACCGATAGCTGCGGATATAACGGTACAGCCCATGCGCCTTGTTTAATTCAGGCCTATGTTATTGCTGTCAGGACCCCGAAATTCTGAAACTGTTATGCTATTCAGAGCAACTAGCATGTAATGGCGCGGCGGCACGCCGCGCACGTGGTATCTGTGAGTTGAAAAGCAAAGAATATTTCATGGTATGTTATACTTTTGAGGAAGCGAACAGGACAATGCAACTGTGCAAAATTTCTCCCCATGTACACACGCCAGTCAGAAAATCATCTATCCTAATCATCATTAAAATGATTTTAGAAATTTACACCACTCACAATAATTGTAGAGTTCCTATCTTGTCATGTTCAACCACGATAAAAGAACGCCAAGCATAAACTGGCCGTCTTAAAATGCTAGGTCATCTATCCACACAGATTGTTTGTGTATGCAGCTGTCAAAATAGGAGTTCCTATACGACGTACATCCTTCTAATAATTGGATTTATTAAAAACATCTAAAAACAAAAAACTGGTACACTAAATTAATTGAGAGAGTAAGATGACGGTGTACATCCATGTTTTAACATGTAAAGATGTGAGCCTATGCATTTGTTTCCAAAAACAACAGATTATTTTCAGTGAAAGCAGGGCAATGTGAATATAGATAATTTTACTTTACCGGCTCACCATGACATATGTACTATGAACTCTAATTTCATGTACCGTAATTGGTAAGAATAGATAAAAATAATAGATGATCTGCCTTGGTTTATATAATCTAAAATAGTAGCTGACCATTTCAACTAATGATTTATCCAAACTAAAAGCCCAACAGGAAACTAAGCATCATAAACCTCTCAATAAAATACAGAAACTAACTCCATATCAGGATAATAATAAATTCTGTAACTAACTCTATTTCAATCATTTATAGAATATAAAAGACTCTATACCAGTCCATGTTTACACACCACTGTTGTACTGCAATCATGTTTTTGTGACTGGCATAAAGCTTCTTTTTTTTTTGTATTTTAGCACTTGTGTCCTCTAGGTTATTATTGCTGTGTATCTAATAGTGAAGTGAATGGAAATTGGCAGAACTTTTTTTCTCTGCAAATGATGGACATATCTTTTTTTTCTGATGAAGGAACTGAAGTAGTGCAAGTACAACTCTCAAAGTAACAGCAAGAAGAAAATAAAAAGAACTGAAGCAAAAACGCCTACGCAAGGCTATGTAGAGTCTGATACGTGTCCAGTTGGGTCATTAGAATCACACGGTGTACATCCCTGCACCCATCACATGAAACAGTGTCAAGAACAGAGCCAGAAGCGGTATCTACACCCCCTAGATATGAACAACAATTGACAATACATAACATAGTAGATCATGCCAACGTTACCTCAGCTGTCCGCGGCTTCCTGGCCAATACCTCCATAACACTGAGCATTGCCAGGTTGAGACTGAATAGTCTAGCTTCATGTTGCTGCCTGATCATCAGAGATCGTCCCACAACTTCGGATCATGTCATCCTGGATCTTAGTGGTCTTGCTTCATGTTGTCGTCAGACGTCAGATGTGTAGGATAACGTTGCATAGAAAACAAAAATTTTCCTACCGCGAACACGCAATCCAAGCCAAGATGCAATCTAGAAGACGGTAGCAACGAGGGGGTATCGAGTCTCACCCTTGAAGAGATTCCAAAGCCTACAAGATGAGGCTCTTGTTGCTGCGGTAGACGATCACTTGCCGCTTGCAAAAGCGCGTAGAAGATCTTGATCACGATCGGTTCCGGCGCCACGAACGGGCAGCACCTCCGTACTCGGTCACACGTTCGGTTGTTGATGAAGACGACGTCCACCTCCCCGTTCCAGCGGGCAGCGGAAGTAGTAGCTCCTCTTGAATCCGACAGCACGACGGCGTGGTGTCGGTGGCGGTGTAGAAGTCCGGCGGAGCTTCGCTAAGCTACGCGGGAAATATGAAGTGGAGGAGCAAAGCTAGGGTTTGGGAGGGGGTGGCCGGCCACTCAAGGGGGGCGGCCAAGCTATGGTCTTGGGGTGGCCGGCCCCCTCCCTTGGCCCCTCATTATATAGGTGGATCCCAAGTGTTGGTGTCCAAGTCTTCGAATAAGACCCGAAACCAAAACCTTCCATAGGAGGGGGCAAACCTAGCCCAACTAGGACTCCCACCCAAAGGTGGGATTCCCACCTCCCATGTGGGGGGTGGCCGGCCCCCTATGGTGGAGTCCACTTGGGACTCCACCCCCACTAGGGCTGGCCGGCCATGGAGGTGGAGTCCCTTGTGGACTCCACCTTCCTTGGTGGTTTCTTCCGGACTTTTCTAGAACCTTCTAGAACCTTCCATAGAATCTTCCGCGACATTTTATTTCACATAAAATGACATCCTATATATGAATCTTATTCTCCGGACCATTCTGGAACTCCTCGTGATGTCCGGGATCTCATCCGGGACTCCGAACAAATATTCCAACTCCATTCCATATTCAAGTGCTACCATTTCAACATCCAACTTTAAGTGTGTCACCCTACGGTTCGAGAACTATGCGGACATGGTTGAGTACTCACTCCGACCAATAACCAATAGCGGGATCTGGAGATCCATAATGGCTCCCACATATTCAACGATGACTTTAGTGATCGAATGAACCATTCACATAAATTACCAATTCCCTTTGTCTCACGATATTTTACTTGTCCGAGGTTTGATCTTCGGTATCACTCTATACCTTGTTCAACCTCGTCTCTGACAAGTACTCTTTACTCGCACCGTGGTATGTGGTCTCTTATGAACTCTTTCATATGCTTGCAAGACATTAGACGACATTCCACCGAGAGGGCCCAGTATATCTATCCGTCATCGGGATGGACAAATCCCACTTTGTTGATCCATATGCCTCAACTCATACTTTCCGATACTTAATCCCACCTTTATAGCCACCCATTTACGCAAGTGGTGTTTGGTGTAATCAAAGTACCTTTCCGGTATAAGTGATTTACATGATCTCATGGTCATAAGGACTAGGTAACTATGTATCGAAAGCTTATAGCAAATAACTTAATGACGAGATCTTATGCTACGCTTAATTAGGTGTATCCATTATATCATTCACACAATGACATAACCTTGTTATTAATAACATCCAATGTTCATGATTATGAAACTAATCATCCATTAATCAACAAGCTAGTTTAAGAGGCATACTAGGGACTTCTTGTTTGTCTACATATCACACATGTACTAATGTTTCGGTTAATACAATTCTAGCATGATATATAAACATTTATCATAAACATAAAGATATAAATAATAACCACTTTATTATTGCCTCTAGGGCATATCTCCTTCGATCTCCCACTTGCACTAGAGTCAATAATCTAGATTACATTGTAATATACCTAACACCCATGGCATTCTGGTGTTGGTCATGCTTTGCCCTAGGGAGAGCTTTAGTCAACGGATCTGCTACATTCAGATCAGTGTGTACTTTGCAAATCTTTACTTCTCCATCTTCGATGTACTCGCGAATCGAGTGATAACGCAGCTTGATATGCTTCAGCCTCTTGTGTGACCTTGGCTCTTGTGCATTGGCGATGGCACCCATGTTATCACAGTAAATGATTAATGGGTCCAATGCACTAGGAACCACACCGAGCTCTACAATGAACCTCTTCATCCATACCGCTTCTGATGAAGCCTCTGAAGCCGCTATGTACTCCGATTCTGTTGAAGACTTCGCCACCGTGCACTGCTTCGAGCTTGCCCAGCTTCTTTGCAGCACCATTCAATATAAACACGTACCCAGATTGTGACTTAGAGTCATCGTGGATCGGTGTTCCAACTTGCATCGGTGTAACCGTTTACAACGAGCTCTTGGTCACCTCCATAACAAAGAAACATATCCTTAGTTCTTTTCAAGTACTTCAGGATATTCTTGACCGCTGTCCGTTGTTCCATTCCTGGATCACTTTGATATCTCGCTAGTCAAACTAACGACATGTGCTATATCTGGTCTAGTACATAGCATGGCATACATGATAGATCCTCTTGCCGAGGCATAGGGGATGTTACTCATCCTTTCTCTTTCTTCTGCTCGTAGCCGGTCCTTGAGTTTTACTCAATACCTTGCCTCGGTAACATAGGTAAGAACCCTTTCTTACTTTCGTCCATTCTAAACTTCTTTAGAATCTTGTCCAGATATGTACTCTGTGATAGCCCTATTAGGCGTCTTGATCTATCTCTATAAATCTTGATGCCTAATATATATGATGCTTCACCAAGGTCTTTCATTGAAAAACTATTATTCAAATAACCTTTAACACTCGCTTAATAGTTCTATATCATTCCCAATCAATAATATGTCATCTACATATAATATCAGGAATGCTACATAGCTCCCACTCACTTTCTTGTAAATACAGGCCTCTCCATGACACTGTATAAACCCGAAGTCTTTGATCACCTTATCAAAGCGTCGGTTCCAACTTCTAGATGCTTGCTTCAGTCCATAGATTGAACGCTGCAGTTTGCATACTTTGTCGACATTTTTAGGATCGACAAAACCTTTGGGTTGTACCATATACAACTCTTCCTCAATGTCTCCATTAAGAAACGCCGTTTTGACATCCATCTCGCCAAATCTCATAATCGAAAAATGCAGCTATTGCTAACAAAATCCTCACAGATTTTAGCTTCGCTACAGGTGAGAAAGTCTCATCGTAGTCAACTCCTTGAATTTGTCGGAAACCCTTTGCGACAAGTCGAGCTTTATAGACGATAATATTACCATCGGCATCTGTTTTTCTCTTGAAGATCCATTTATTCTCGACAGCCTTTCGGCTATCGGGTAAATCTACTAAAGTCCATACTTTGTTATCATACATGGATCCCATTTCGGATTTCATGGCTTCTTGCCATTTGTTGGAATCTGGGCTCATCATCGCTTCTTCATACGTCGCAGGTCCTCATCATTGTTATCTACAATCATGACAATTAGACAAGGATCTTACCAATCAGGAGTGGCACGGTCCCTTGTCGATCTGCGAGGTTCAATAGTTTCCTCGTTCGAAGTTTCATGATCATGATCATTAGCTTCCTCTGTTGCCGGTGTAGGCGGTACAGGTACAACTTCCGGTCTTTGCGCTACTCGATCAACGAGTATAGATTCATCAATCTCATCGAGTTCTACTTTTCTTCCAGTCACTTCTTTAGTGAGAAATTCTTTCTCAAGAAAGGTTCCGTTCTTAGCAACAAAGATTTTGCCTTCGGATCTGTGATAGAAAGTGTACCCTATAGTTTCCTTAGGGTATCCTATGAAGACGCATTTCTCCGCTTTGGGTTCTAGCTTGTCCGGTTGTAACTTCTTTACATAGGCTTCGCAACCCCAAACTTTCAGAACGACAAGCTTAGGTTTCTTATTAAACCATAATTCATACGGTGTCGTTTCTACGGATTTTGATGGTGCTCTATTTAAAGTGAATGCGGCTGTCTCTAATGCATAACTCCAAAATGATAACGGCAAATCAGTAAGAGACATCATACTACGAACCATATCTAAGAGAGTTCGATTACGACGTTCGGACACACCGTTTCGTTGAGGTGTTCCCGGCGGTGTCAATTGTGAAAGTATTCCGCATTTCTTTAAATGCATGCCAAACTCATAACTCAGATATTCACCTCCACGATCAGATCGTAGAAATTTGATCTTCTTGTTACGTTGATTTTCTACTTCACTTTGAAATTCCTTAAACTTCTCGAAAGTTTTGGATTTATGTTTCATGAAATAGATATACCCATATCTACTCGGATCATCTGTGAAGGTTAGAACATAACGATAACCACCGCGCGATGCTACGCTCATTGGTCCACATACATCGGTATGTATGATTTCTAATAAGTCGATAGCTCGCTCCATCATACCAGAAAATGGAGTCTTTGTCATTTTTCCCATTAGACATGCTTCGCATCTATCAAGTGACTCAAAGTCAAGTGATTCAAGTAATCCATCAAGATGGAGTTTCTTCATGCGTTTCACTCCAATATGACCAAGACGATGCCACATATAAGTAGAATTATCATTAAGTTTAATTCGCTTAGCATCAATGTTATGTATGTGCGTATCACTACTATCGAGATCTAACAGAAATAAGCCATTCTTTTGTGGTGCTCGACCATAAAAGATATTATTCATAAAAATAGAACAACCATTATTCTCAGACTTGAATGAATAACCGTCTTGCATTAAACAAGATCCGGATATAATGTTCATGCTCAACGCAGTACATAATAGCAATTATTTAGGCTTAAAACTAATCCCGAAGGTAGATGTAGAGGAAGTGTGCCGACTGCGATCACATTGACCTTGGATCCATTTCCAACGCGCATCGTCACTTCATCTTTCAAATAGTTGTCGTTTATTCTTTAGTTCCCTGTTTCGAGTTACAAATATGAGCAACCGAACCAGTATCAAATACCTGTGTACTAGAACGAGAACTAGTGAGATAAACATCTATAACATGTATATCAGTATATACCTTCTTTCTTCTTCTTGACAAGGCCGCTCTTCGGATCTGCCAAATACTTGGAGCAATTACGCTTCCAGTGTCCCTTCTCCTTGCAAGTAATAGCACTCAAGATCGGGCTTAGGGCCGTTCTTAGGTTTCATAGGAGGCGTGGCAGCTTTCTTGCCACCCTTCTTGAATTTTCCCTTAGACTTGCCCTGTTTCTTGAAATCGGTGGTCTTGTTGACCATCAACACTTGGTGCTCTTTCTTGATCTCAATCTCAAGAGCTTTTAGCATGCCAAAGAGTTCAGTAACTCCTTGTTCATGTTCTCGCATATTGTAGTTCATCACAAAGTTCTTGTAACTTGGTGGCGGTGATTGAAGGACACGATTAATCCCCGATCTGTTAGGAATCACTATTCCCAAGTCATCGAGTTTCTTCGCATGCCCGGTCATGGCGAGCATGTGCTCACTAACGGAGCTGCCTTCTTCCATCATACACCTGAAGAAATGTTTCGATGCTTCATAGCATTCCATCGCCGCATGAGTCTCGAATATAGCTTTCAGCTCATTCATCAACTCATGAGGATCATGGTGCTCAAAACGTTTTTGAAGATCGATTCCAGATCGCACAGGATGGCACACCGAACTTGAGAGTACCGAGTTTTCCGAGTCGCGTAAACAGCTTTTACTTCATCGGATTCATCTTCTGCAGGAGGGTCACCTAGCGGTGCATCAAGCACAAATTGCGTATTTCCGCCGTAGAGGAAGATCCTCACATGACGGAACCGATCGGTGAAGTTGCTACCGTTGCTCTTAAGTTTCTCTTTCTCTAGGAACCGATTAAAATTGATTGGGGACGCCATCTCTACAACATATATTTGCAATAGTTTAGACTAAGTTTATGACATATTGAGTTCAAATTTTAATTCAACATAATTAAAAACCTAAGTGAACTCCCACTCAAAACAATATCCCTCGCATTGTCTTAGTGATCACACGAACCAAATCCACCGCACCTAAACCCGATCATCACGAGAAAAGGTGTGATTTCAATGGCGAACACTCAAAGTGTTCATCATATCAACCATATGATTCATGCTCTACCTTTCGGTATCACGTGTTCCGAGACCATGTCTGTACATGCTAGGCTCGTCAAGGCCACCTTAGTATCCGCATGTGCAAAACTGTCTTGCACCCGTTGTATGTACTTATCGAATCTATCACATCCGATCATCACGAGATGCTTCGAAATGATAAGACTTGATAACGGTGCTACTAAGGATGAACACTTTATTATCTTGAGATTTTAGTGAGGGATCATCTTATAATGCTACCGTCGCGATCTAAGCAAAATAAGATGCATAAAAGGATTAACATCACATGCAGTTCATATGTGATATGATATGGCCCTTTTGTCTTTGCGCCTTTGATCTTCATCTCCAAAGCACGGACATGATCTCCATCATCTTCGGGCATGATCTCCATCATCGTCGGCGAAGCACCAAGGTCAATGGCACCGTCTTCATGATTGTCCTCCATGTAGCAACTATTACAACTACTTTGAAATACTACTCAACATGAAATTTAAAGACAACCATAAGGCTCCTGCCGGTTGCCACAATACAATAATGATCATCTCATACATATACATCATCACATTATGGCCATATCACATCACCAAACCCTGCAAAAACAAGTTAGACGCTCTCTAATTTGGTTTGCATATTTTACGTGGTTTAGGGTTTTCGATATAGATCTAATCTACCTACGAACATGAACCACAACGTTGATACTAATGTTGTCAATAGAAGAGTAAATTGAATCTTTACTATAGTAGGAGAGACAGACACCCGCAAAGCCTCTTATGCAATACAAGTTGCATGTCGAACGAGGAACAAGTCTCATGAACGCGGTCATGTAAAGTTAGTCCGAGCCGCTTCATCCCACTATGCCATAAAGATGCAAAGTACTCAAACTAAAGATAACAAGAGCATCAACGCCCACAAACCATTGTGTTCTACTCGTGCAACCATCTATGCATAGACACGGCTATGATACCACTTGTAGGATAACGTTGCATAGAAAACAAAAATTTTCCTACCGCGAACACGCAATCCAAGCCAAGATGCAATCTAGAAGACGGTAGCAACGAGGGGGTATCGAGTCTCACCCTTGAAGAGATTCCAAAGCCTACAAGATGAGGCTCTTGTTGCTGCGGTAGACGATCACTTGCCGCTTGCAAAAGCGCATAGAAGATCTTGATCACGATCGGTTCCGGTGCCACGAACGGGCAGCACCTCCGTACTCGGTCACACGTTCGGTTGTTGATGAAGACGACGTCCACCTCCCCGTTCCAGCGGGCAGCGGAAGTAGTAGCTCCTCTTGAATCCGACAGCACGACGGCGTGGTGTCGGTGGCGGTGTAGAAGTCCGGCGGAGCTTCGCTAAGCTACGCGGGAAATGTGAAGTGGAGGAGCAAAGCTAGGGTTTGGGAGGGGGTGGCCGGCCACTCAAGGGGGGCGGCCAAGCTATGGTCTTGGGGTGGCCGGCCCCCTCCCTTGGCCCCTCATTATATAGGTGGATCCCAAGTGTTGGTGTCCAAGTCTTCGAATAAGACCCGAAACCAAAACCTTCCATAGGAGGGGGCAAACCTAGCCCAACTAGGACTCCCACCCAAAGGTGGGATTCCCACCTCCCATGTGGGGGTGGTCGGCCCCCTATGGTGGAGTCCACTTGGGACTCCACCCCCACTAGGGCTGGCCGGCCATGGAGGTGGAGTCCCTTGTGGACTCCACCTTCCTTGGTGGTTTCTTCCGGACTTTTCTAGAACCTTCTAGA
The DNA here is from genome assembly GCF_019359855.2 of Lolium perenne. NCBI lineage: Eukaryota > Viridiplantae > Streptophyta > Magnoliopsida > Poales > Poaceae > Lolium > Lolium perenne. Next base: position 183,035,391 of record NC_067246.2, on the reverse strand, counting down.
ACCTTCCATAGAATCTTCCGCGACATTTTATTTCACATAAAATGACATCCTATATATGAATCTTATTCTCCCACCATTCGGGAACTCCTCGTGATGTCCGGGATCTCATCCGGGACTCCGAACAAATATTCCAACTCCATTCCATATTCAAGTGCTACCATTTCAACATCCAACTTTAAGTGTGTCACCCTACGGTTCGAGAACTATGCGGACATGGTTGAGTACTCACTCCGACCAATAACCAATAGCGGGATCTGGAGATCCATAATGGCTCCCACATATTCAACGATGACTTTAGTGATCGAATGAACCATTCACATAAATTACCAATTCCCTTTGTCTCACGATATTTTACTTGTCCGAGGTTTGATCTTCGGTATCACTCTATACCTTGTTCAACCTCGTCTCCTGACAAGTACTCTTTACTCGTACCGTGGTATGTGGTCTCTTATGAACTCTTTCATATGCTTGCAAGACATTAGACGACATTCCACCGAGAGGGCCCAGAGTATATCTATCCGTCATCGGGATGGACAAATCCCACTGTTGATCCATATGCCTCAACTCATACTTTCCGGATACTTAATCCCACCTTTATAGCCACCCATTTACGCAGTGGTGTTTGGTGTAATCAAAGTACCTTTCCGGTATAAGTGATTTACATGATCTCATGGTCATAAGGACTAGGTAACTATGTATCGAAAGCTTATAGCAAATAACTTAATGACGAGATCTTATGCTACGCTTAATTAGGTGTATCCATTATATCATTCACACAATGACATAACCTTGTTATTAATAACATCCAATGTTCATGATTATGAAACTAATCATCCATTAATCAACAAGCTAGTTTAAGAGGCATACTAGGGACTTCTTGTTTGTCTACATATCACACATGTACTAATGTTTCGGTTAATACAATTCTAGCATGATATATAAACATTTATCATAAACATAAAGATATAAATAATAACCACTTTATTATTGCCTCTAGGGCATATCTCCTTCAAGATGATCAAAGCTTGCCGGTAAAGGTTCAGGCCAAGACCATCAACTTTCCTGCCCACCTGTGCTTATAGAATTGCCGGCCAGATGTAAAAAAAATAAGATTAATGTAGAATTATTCCAGTGGTACCCAAGAAACTGATTGAAAAAGCTGATGAGGGGAGAATGAATTACTTTGTTTCTTGGATGGATTAAGAGTTTGCCGATGAAGTGGTATGGAAACTGATGTCTCTTAGGTGTTGAGTGTCAACCTTCGTCCTCACACTGCCATCTTGAATAACGTCAACCGCACAATCAAGATCATATGGCCAAAAAGGCGTAAGATTTGCAAGCAGAGAAGTTCAGCACAGTTGAAACTTATAATGTTCAGAAGTCATGAAAAATTCCACAGACAACTACGCATCCACGGACCCAAAATAAAAGGATGGAAACTACTGCTTATGCATCACATCCAGAGAGTGTGAAGAACCATTTCCTACTAAAATAAAATGAGATAACCCTCAGGCCCCTTATAGCTTGTTGCAATTTGTGCTTCCTTGCTTCCGCTGATCCTTCGAGACTTTCTCTGTGGCTTGTTTTAAACAGTTATTGGGAACTTTGGATGAATTTGACATAGCTCATTTATGAGGCCAAAGATGCCAATCTCAGAATCTGAACCGAAACTCAGAAAAGAAGCCCTTTCAGGAAAAAAAAAACGAAGCAATCAGGAGATCCTACTATCCTAGCCATGCTTATGCTAGCCATAAGAACTATAACCCATTCAAAAGTGCTTTTTCAGGAGAAGATGTAGCATATGTAAGCTATGTATTTCACTACCAAAGCCATGTGTCATCCCCTTTTCATTGTCTTCAAAACTCCAAGCTATATATTCCTCGCACGTCTATGTTGTTCTGCAAACTAACATACATGAAGAATTTTCATGTTACTTTCAATCTTGCTGGACAAAAAAAGCTCATATTATGGAAAGGCAAAGACCAAATTTGTTATTACAAAAAAAGATATATATCTACAATACCCATCTAGATGATTTGGTCACAGCTGCAATTTCTAATAGAAAACATTACCTGCAGTTTAGTCTAACACGTCTAAACAAAAGAAATCTTGTAGGCATTAGAACGCGAAACAGTTAGTTGAAATATAATCTGCAAGTTTGTGCACCGTACCATGATATCATTGGGTTCCATAGCTCCTACTGCAGCTATGGTTGTCCCCATTGGCTCTTTTTTGAATTGGCTGGCACTTCTGCCACTCTCTATGGTGGGTTATGTTTTTTATGATGTGCGTGTTTTACCAATCCTAGGGAAACTCCGAATATAGGCCGTCATCCTTAGTACAGATAGACCAATTGGGTGCTAAGATCCAAAGTCGAGAGGGAAATAGCCCAGATCATGTATCATGTACTACATCACATCGGTTAGTAAACCTAGTGGTCAAATTCTTACGTTTCTCTAATAGTAACAACTTCAAGAAAATGTTACACACCATCTGGTCAGAGAATTTTCTTTCAAAAAAAAATATGGTTAAATAAATCAAAATCCAGGAGTATACACCAGAAACTATAAACTCTCATCACAGACATCAAAAAAATCTGGTTAAATAAATCATAAATCTAGAGTATGTACCAGAAACTACAAACTTCCAGACATCACAAATTAAAACCTTATATTAGCTGAACTGAAGAAGTATGGTGTATGAGCGAAAGAAAAAAAAAGTCAACCTAGAGGCTTACAGTCAATCCGTTGATGCATTTAGCTGTTGCACCTTCTTTCATGCATCTAGATGCTGACACGAAAGAGTTCATGTTTTCACAAAAAAAGGTTCAGATTTACTAAAATTTGAATAATGTACTCCTTATGTCTCATACACACATGTCAAATGTGAGAAATAATTAACAACTAACCTTTAGATAGCTTTGAATCACGGAAATTTTCTTTTGCTAAATTATTGTATGAATGACCACATCAGGAGTCCAAGAATCAATACAATACCACTACAGTGGCATGGCAGAGCCATCATGACTAACCAACGGAATCTTGGTGTGAGTACTCAGCTCAGTCTACAATTTTTTTTGGCGCAATTGTAAAGGTAAGGTGGAAAAAATATGCATAGTTATCAAGAAGAAATTTTATCCTAGATATGAATTTCCAAGAAAGTATTGTATTCTTAATGCCAACTACCAGGCTTCTAATTCTCTGTTTAACTTCGATTGACCATTGAACCCTCGAAACAAAGCTTTATAATTTATTTCTTAGAAAGCTATGATAACACACTTTTCAAGTAGAACTCACTTATCATGATATTGATTATTTTTCTGTATAGTAACCTATCTCAGGCATACTAAGTTAATGTAATGACTATGTATACTATGAAAAAAGTTCAGTATGTCCTCGACTCTTTCTTAACTAAAGTGCGTTGCACATGAAAATTTTGAATCTATTTGTCTCAAATAGGATAATACACAATGACACATCTGAACAACATATGAAACCTTAGAGATACCTTCAACTGAAGTAAGAACTCATCGTTTTTTCTAGAGAATAATTATAAATTCATCACTGAAACTACAGTCTAGATCAATAGGTAAATCAAATAGCCGCATAAACCATTGATCAGAGGGTCAATATCTACATATAAGATACATGAGAGCAACTTACATGTACACATTGTAGGCTGACGACCATCTGACAAAAACCTACGCCCCTATTATTTCTACTACGCCATTTACGCTCGTTGATCTTACCTACCCAGGAAACCTGAAAGATGACATAGTGCATTCTTCGTCGACTTAAAAAAGGACAGCTATATGTCAAATTCATCATGTGCCCCAAAAAGAAAGTAAAGTTGCACATATGCAGCCACCCCTCATCTACTGGCACATGAAAGGAGATAACAATCGACATGTTTAAGTAATCATTGGCGGAGGAAGTCACTCAATCTTGCAGGCATTTCAGTGAATACCATGTGCGCATATGAAATCAGCATATTGTTCTTAGTCAAGTGTCATCAGTGTGTGTACCAAAGATCCTCAATAAAAAATAAAAAAATTCCCAAGCAAAAATGAGAATAGAGATAGAAGAGCCCATGACCTTATATCTGCCATGAGATTATCTCACCAGTTCTTCCTTCATCTCCAACCATGTATGTGCTGCAAAATCAAAAACAAAAAAAGAAATATGATCAACAAATAGCATGACTCGTACTGAAAGAAAAGAATAGGAACAGTGAAGAATGGAAGGTAGTGAACATACCTAGAAGAGCAATGGGGGTGGCGAGTGGCTCCCAATCTATACAACCTGCGAGCAAGAAGAAAAATTTACGAAATAAAAAACATCACCCAGATCAAATTGACGTTGGTAGCATCCGACGCCCATAGTACAGACCGCCCCCGTTTCATTGTTTCATGGTTCCAGAGCACAAGAGAGGCAGGCTGTCAGAGCTGGGCGAAGCAACAAGGCGAACCAGAGAGGAAGAGAAGTAGGCGGAGACGGCTCCTGTTTCTCAATGGTTCACCCTGGTGTTTAATCTCTGTACTTTAAGCTCGAGGTCTAAGCATAAAAAAAGGACACGATAAAATGATTATAGTTTTCAGTGTGGTTTAGAATTCTGAATCAACTGAGTTATATCAACCGATATAGTTTGATTTAGAAAAATGGTCCTCCAACACCTCTAAACTATATGGCGTGACGTCCTATTCAACTGAAGCACCAGAGTTGACATTTTTTAATTCGATCAACAGTCGTTTACAGATAATAAATGTAACGACCACTACAAAATGAAACGATGGATCCTAGAAAACAAATGCATAGTCTAGTTAAGGCAATCATCACACAGATGCAAATGTGATAAAATCAAAGAGATGAGAAAGAGGAGCAAGACAGGGCAGGAAATCAACCAAGGATTGGGTGGGCATGTGGGACAGACAGCCTATTGCAGCAACCTATGAACCAACGGCGGCACGGGGCAGCGCATGGTAGCTCCGGCCGGACACTCGGAAACGACGAACCAAGGCACCACTTCTATCCACGATATAGAGCAGTGCCGGTCGTTGAGCCGGTCGTTGAGCGTGAATGACTACACAAGTACACAACGCACCAGCCATCAGGGATGGGGAGCCGGAGCACCTTATCAACAGGCGCGAAATCGGAGCTGGACCGACATACACCACAGCTGCTGGCCACGGAGGAGCAGGCAGATCTCGCAGCCGGGGAGAACTCGGGCGGGGATAATTTCGCAAAATCTGAGCAGGACCGACCCACACCACGGGCTGCTGGCTATGGAGGTGGAGGAGCCAGGCAGATCTGGCGGCCTGGGAGGCCACGGGCCACGAAGGAAACTGTGGCAGCGGGTCGGTACCTCCCACCGCTTCTCCCACTGTATCCCCATGGCATGGCCCGGTGAATAGCCGTACAGGGAGCACCGTAGCGGGGATCCCCTTCGTCCATGCGCCTCTTCCTCGCTCCCGCTACTGGATTTCTCCGCTACCACCATCATCTGCGCTCCGCCTTACGGACGATATTGTAGTTATCGGTTGCAGCGGCGCAGCCCCAAGGCAAGGCAGTGCCCCCGACTCGAAGCAGCGGCCAACGCTGTTTGCCGGCGTGCGCCCACCCGCCGAACCAGACAGCCGGTTCGACGGCCACCATCTAGGAGTGGTGCGGCCACGACAGGGGATGGCGGAAACGGCTCCGTGGCGACTACGGCGTTGGAGGACCGTACACGCCAGCGGCCACGGAAGAGATCGGCCATGGTCGGGCTGGTGTGGAAAAGAATCTGGGGCAGGGGAAGCACGGTGAGGCGATACCTCGAGGCCGCCGGCGGCTGCGGCATTGAGGATCTCCGCGTCGAGCTGCGGAGCCCACCCTCCCCGGCCACGCTCCGCTTCCCCTTGTCGGCAGCGGCGGCCAGCCCCGCCCTCGCGTGCCTCGCGCTCCATGGCATCGAGGTCTCCGGCCTCAACTGCCGGGCCGCGCGACCCTACTCTGCTCTCGAGGTCATCCGGCTCAAAAAAAAAAAAGAGAGAGTCGAAGGTTCAAAGCGGTGCGAGACAAAATCTGAACTGCTGACGCAATGACGCATAGATCCATGAACCGGGCGAGTCACACGTAGCGTCAGGAGAACAGTAGCAGAGAAACACTACACGCACCCGAGAAAAAACACGAAAGAAAGAACTTAGAGGACAGGAAATAATGGCAAACAGCATCGCGTCCCCTAAAACACACACAGAGGCCTAATGTAACAGGTAATACCACGTGTCAGCAGGGCAAATAGGGTAAGAATAAATCTGAAAAACTGTGAGAAAAAGTTGACGTTGAAGTTTAATATAGTACTTATGACGAAATGCTATTTGCTACGGTGGCCGGGTACGGCGTGCTCAAATCAACCGCTCTCGAAAACGATCCAACAGCTTCAGTGTCTCGTCTTCGCGCCAGTTTGTTCAAGTCTGAACTTCAGTTCAGTTAACTGTATTCGTAATAGTGTTTACTGGCTTACTGTAAAACACCGGGCACGTGAGCCACAATATCAGGACTCTATGCGGTGCAGGGGTGGTTGAAATGAACAAGAAAGCATCGAAGTCTAGTTTATATCTTTTCTTTGCCGTGGTATTCTTCCGCAAGCTTTGCTTTCGCTGCTGGTCTTCGTTTTGTTTCTGTAGATTCAGAGCTGAAGCTGGGTCAAATCCATCTTGGACCGATGAGTCATGTCATATACATGCTCGGTCCAACGAGCAGTGATGAGGCTAGGGTAGGGCGGCCTTCAGGCAGATTTCCACGCCACTACAGAAGCAAATGCTGATTTGCTCGCCTTATTTGTTAGCAAAATTGATTTTGTCAAACAGTGGTCGTGTAAGTGAACTATTTTGGCAGTCGACTATACTGCTCAGTATGGTTATTTTTTCGACAAAACGCAAAGAACCTTCACGTTTCATTTCATTAAAAAGATAGAATTTTTTTTTACATCCTCCTAAGAGGCATATTACAGAAAATGGAGAGGAACTATCAGCTGGATGGTAGCTCGAGCCCAAAGCCTAAGCTCGTCCTTGATGTTTTGCAACAACAGCGGCATAGAGGATTGGGCTCCTTCAAAGACGCAAGTATTATCCATGGGAGTAGGAGGGTGGCAGATGCTAGGCCTTTACGAAGCGGCGCTGGCGTGTCTTGCTTCGCGCGGTGCCACCAATCCATTAGGGTGAGCTCGCGGTCTGGTGTACGAGCAGTTATCCAGAGTCAGGCAAGAACCTCTGTGGTGACCCTGCATACCACTGCATGTTGTAGTATGCCAGTCGTTGATATAACATTCACGAAGTACCATTCCGCAAATATTACATCCCTCAGAGTAGTACAATAGAACATAGCAGGTCCATAACTCATTCATTTAATATTACAATAATCATACATATATCGTCTCGGAGCTCCTCTTGAGTCCTAAGAGGGATACTCCTGGGTTCGAGGTGAACCCAACTTAGCTTACAATATAGATGTTTCATTAAGTTGTACATTTATTCTCTCGAGCAGCTAAATACTAAGAGTTCGGGCTGCTCGGCTACTACTACTACTTGATGTTCTAGGCTTGATCTCCTCCGGAAGCCTCCCCGGTTCCGTAGACTATGAGATAGTCTACGCCTTCAACACCTCCAGAGAGGTCTGGTTCTTCATAGCCGATGATCTCGGCTCCTTCAGTGTGGTCGTAGTCCTCCTCCGCACGATTCGCATAATCTAAGCAAGGGATTTTAAGATTGGGATGAGTACGAGCGTACTCAACAAGTTCATTATAGATAAGAGGTGTTTAATGCACTAGCTACAATATTAGACCAGAAAGTCTAATACCAATGCAAGTTTTGATAAACATTTCTTCAAGAGATTGTTTTTATTCCAAAGAGCTATGTCCGTCAGCCTTCACCGGTTTACTAGAACTTCATGGAGCTCCTTTCCGGCCGCGTTCGCAGTTCCATATCCCGAACAGGAGTGACAGTCACAGCTTCTTTACACTCTGCAGAGGTGTGTTGCTTTACCCATAAGAGATCTTAACCTTGGTGCCAACCGGGCAGCTTTCCCGTCCACACTTCCTTCGGTGTGAGGCCCGGTATAAGGTCATAGCCAATCATATTCCTCCGCTACCTCGCACACCCACCCTTTGTTGCAAACCCCGACCCTGGGTCCTCGTCGGTCCACTTACACCATTTAAGGACGGACCCCGACCACGACAACGATGCAGGATCGAACCAAACTCCTTCGCCGGTAGCCGCAACCCATCATAGACCACATTACCGTGGGGAATTAGAGTGGGATCCCCACCCTCAAGTTGTTCCGCAAGTCGCAACCGCTACGGTATGCACAAGCATAACCGTGGGGACTTAGAATGGGTTCCCCACTCCACAAGTTGCTCCGCAAGATACAACCGCTACGGTAAGCGCATCCGTTGATGTACAAGAGGTGGAAATACGATTGACTAGTCCGTCCCATTTCGTATCTTATGGTTAACACGGTTATTACGGCACAAGAATCATCAAGCATTTGTTGTTTAATCCTAGATGGATATAAACCCTTGCAATGGAACCTCCACCATATCAACACAATCCATGGTTCCATTGCCCACCACATAGTCATATTCATAGTTATGAAAGTAGTGGTTTTGGTTTTTATGCACTAGTGATAACCATAGTACTTTGCAAGTAATTTGATAGAAATACTCAAATGACATGAGCAAGTGATGAACTTGCCTGAACACTGCAAAGTTTTGCAGTTGGAAGGTGTGGACCGACCCTTGTCCTCTGTCTCTGAAAAATAGCATCATTGTCCGATAAGGGCAATGGTTAAAGAAGCAATTATGCATGCTTTCCATTTTTAGGGTTTGTTCCCCCCTTTTCCGATGTCTTATCATTTTATGTGAGAGGTATTTACTAAGAATAATTTGGAGGTTCTCTATTTAGGGTAAATACAACCTTGAAATATTTTCAAGGTGTTTTTATAGTCCAATTACATTAATGTGTTAGGCCTAAAAACGCACAAGATCGCAAAAGCAGCCACTAGAACACCTAGTTAACATAAGACAGAGAGGGTTTAGGGATGCATTACGGGGCATTGACGATCCCATCGACGCCTGCGTGAGGCAGGCTTGGTGTGGCGGTGTTGATGACGAACTTGTGGTCGGTGACGATCGGGAGATCCTCCTGATCCCCTCCGGGCGCCACTCGCATCGCCCCGGCACGGCACGGCGAGGTTCCGCCTGGTCTTCCGTCGTTCTGCGCCTCCCTAGATCGGTAGGGCTTTAGGAGTTGTGGGGAAAGCGGCGAGCTGATCGTAAACTGGCGTGATCGATAGCAGCCAGGCTTCCCCCCTTTTATATGGCGCAGGCGACAGGGGACCAAACCATCGAGTTGGTTTTGGTGCCCCCGATCAGGGCGCGTGAGATGCGAACGAGGTGGTCACGAACGTTGGTTCGTGGGCCTCCTCCTTAACGTTATTTGACTAGAACGATTTTGTCAATGTTTATCTCTAAACCTGACGTTATTTGACTAGAACGTTTTTGTCTCTTAAACCTGACAGGTCAACCAACATTCTCCCCCTTGATCGTTAGGTTTAACATCATTTGCCCATTCTCCATAGGAATAATAAACCAAAGTGAGGTGTTACAACAACCAATGAAATGCTATTGAACCTCAACACTTATGGCATACCAGCCTATCTTGAAATGGATAACATAATACTTATTGGGAGTGGTTCTTATTATGGTCCCTTTATTCCAGAATCATAAGGCTTCCAGTAATCCCATGCCGGCAACATGCTCACGAAAAATTCTGGGTGATAAGCCTTTCGTTAGCGGATCCGCAAGCATACGAGTCGTACTTATATGCTTAACAATAGTTGTTTGATCCTGGATCCTATGCATCACAACATGATACTTAATGTCAATGTGTTTGGCAGCATCACTTGACTTGTTGTTATTCGCATAGAAAACTGCGGGTTCATTATCGCAGTACAATAGAAGTGGTTTTGAAATGCTGTCGACCACTTTAAGTCCGGAAATGAAATTCTTTAGCCATACAGCCTGCCCAGTGGCCTCATAACATGCTATAAACTCTGCTTGCATCGTAGATGAAGCAACTATAGTTTGTTTGGAGCTTTTCCACGATATAGCTCCTCCGGCAAGTGTGAATATATAACCCGACGTGGATTTCATACTATCCACACAACCGGAATCATCAGAATCTGAATAACCAACAACTTGTAGGTTATCAGACCTTCTGTACGTAAGCATGTATCCTTTTGTCTCTTGCATATAACGCAAGACTTTCTTTGCGGCCTTCCAGTGGTCTAGTCCTGGATTTGATTGGAATCTACCAAGCATCCCGGTTATAAAAAGCCAAATCAGGGCGTGTACAAACTTGTGCATACATGATGCTTCCAACAACTGAAGCATAAGGAACCGACTTCATCTGATCAGTTTCAATTTGGTTCCTCGGACATTGAAAAGTCCCGAACTTATCGCCCTTGACTACTGGGGCAGGTGAGCCAGAGCACTTATGCATATTGAATTTCTTTAGTACTCGCTCAAAGTATGCCTTTTGTGATAGTCCCAACACACCTTTAGACCTATCTCGATGAATCTCAATGCCGAGGACATATGAAGCTTCACCGAGATCTTTCATATCAAAATTGGAAGACAGAAAATTCTTGGTCTCGTGCGGCATATCCTTATCACTTTGCGGGCCAATAATATGTCATCCACATACGGGACTAATATTGTGAACCTACGCCCTTAAACTTAACATAAATGCGCTTGTCCTTAACATTTTCAGTAAAACCAAAAGTTCTAATAATCTTATCGAACTTGAGGTACCATTGTCTTGAAGCTTGCTTCAAGCCATAGATGGATTTCTTCAGACGACATGCTAAATGTTCCTTTCCTTCCACAACAAAACCTTCCGGCTGAGTCATGTACACGTCTTCATCAAGGTCGCCATTTAGAAATGCCGTCTTAACGTCCATTTGATGCAATTCTAGGTCGAAATGAGCTACCAGAGCCATGACGATCCTAAAAGAATCTTTAGATGACACAGGAGAGAAAGTCTCTTTATAATCGATTCCTTCTCTCTGTGTGAAACCTTTTGCCACAAGTCTAGCTTTGAACCTTTCGATGTTCCCTTTGGGGTCGTACTTAGTTTTGTAGATCCATTTGCAGCCTACTCTTTTGGCATCATTAGGAACTTCTACTAGGTCCCAAACATCATTTGAGCTCATAGATTTCAACTCGTCTTCCATGGCGATTTGCCACTTAGACGAATTCAAACTCTTAATGGCCTCCTTGTATGAGGTTGGATCCTCCACCTTTCCTATATCATCTACATCCTCACTCATGTAGGTGATATAATCATCTGAGATGGCTTTTCTTCTTTCTCGATGTGATCTTCTCACAAAGCGATGGTGGTGGAGGGGCATTATTATTATGAGGATCTTCTTCATTATCCGACTGGTGATTTTCTTCACCTTCTGGATTTGCGTTATCATTAGTTTCAGGATCACCATCAGGTTGAGGACCAGAACTGTGAGGTTCGGTCTCAACATTTGAAGTGATTCTCCTCTGCATTGGTAGAACGACCTTTTGGATAATCGGGGATGGGGCACACACCCGCTTTTCCTCAAGATCGATCTTCCTTATTTCATTAACTTCATTATCCTCAAAAAATACCGCTTGCCGGGTCTCCACGTACTTAGTGGTATGACCGGGGCAATAGAAACGATATCCCTTTCCCCTGTGCGGGTATCCGACGAAGAAACAACTAACCGTTTTTGGGTCTAACTTCTTAAGTTGTGGATTGTAAATTCTAGCTTTAGCAGGACAGCCCCACACACGTAAATAGTTCAAGCTCGGTTTCTTTCCCGTCCACATCTCGTGAGGTGTGTTCGGTGCTGACTTAGTGGGAGCAAGATTTAAAATATGTGCAGCCGTCTTCAATGCCTCCATCCATAGGCTTACCGGCAAACTTGCATGACTGAGCATGCTACGCACCATATCCAAAAGCGTGCGATTACGGCGCTCAGCCACACTATTTTGTTGAGGTTCACCAGGCATTGAATAATGGGCAACAATTCCATTCTCAGCTAGGAACTTAGCAAAAGGTCCTGGAATTTGCCCATAAGGAGCGTGCCTACCGTAATACTCTCCCCCGCGATCAGATCGTACAACTTTAATTTTTGCATTCAGTTGGTTCTCAACTTCGGCTTTGAACACTTTAAATTTGTCCAAAGCTTCCGATCGATCACGTATAGGGTAAATGTACCCATAACGGGAAAAGTCGTCTGTGAAGGTGATGAACGAATCAAAACCATCTATAGACTTAACATTAAGAGGTCCGCATATGTCAGTATGTATGAGTTCGAGGACACTCGTGGCTCTTACCGCTCCTTTCTTAATTGTTTTTGCATATTTACCTTTGATGCAATCAACACATTTGTCCGCATCAGAGAAGTCTAATGGGAGGAGTACATCATTTTTAATAAGTCTTTCCATTCTCCCCCTCAAAATGTGGCCTAAACGACAGTGCCACAATTTCGAAGAAGTGCTAGTACCCTTCCATTTCTTCTCAACATTTGAAACATTACTCACATGCAAAACATAATCATTCATAGATAACATATATAGTTTGCCTCGTCTGACACCGAGGCCAACATCTTTATTACAATAATTTAAAACAAATTGTTTGTTACCAAACTTGCACTCAAACATGTTATCATCGAGACAAGAAACTGAAATCAAATTCCTACTTAAAGTAGGTACATAAAGAACATTATTTAAATGAAGGTGAAAGCCGGTGTGGAGCTCCAAGGTGAGTGACCCAACAGCTTCAACATCAACTTCAACTCCATTTGCAACTCTAAGTCGTCTTGCCCCGCTTGTTACGGTTTGGATCAAATTTAATCCCTGCATAGAATTAGCAACGTGAGCAGTTGCACCTGAATCAATCCACCATGATGTACAAGAGAAATCAGTATATAACATTTCATCAACAAAAGTGATTTCATCTGTACCTTTCTTCATCATCCACTTGAGGTATTCATGACAGTCCTTCCTGTAATGGCCTTCCTTCTTACAAAAGAAACACACATTATCGCAGGCTCTGAAGACTGTGCATTATCCTTTTCCTTTTCCTTTCCTTTAAACTTTGGCATTTCCTTCTTGAAGGTTTTCTTTGGCGACTTTGAAGGGCCTGACCCGTCATGCTTTCTTTTTGAGGAGCCAACATGAAAAGCCTGATCCTTGTTCTGCCTCATCATTCTTTCTTCTTCCTGGACAATCCGAGGGGATATCTCAGCAAGTGTCCACTTCTCCTTCATGGAATTGTAGTTGATCTTGAACTGATCGAACTCTTCAGGGAGGGACTCCAAGATCATGATGATAAGGAGGTTGTCACTGAGCTCACACTTTAGGTGCTTCAGTTTATTTGAAGCATTTATCATTCTCAGTATGTGTCCCCTAACATCACCATCATTTTTATACTTGCCAAGTAGCTTGTGAAAAAGCTCATGAGCATAAACCTTTTCAGAGCCTTTGAATTGCTCCTCCAAGGCTTCCATAAATTCCTTAGCAGTATCTTTCTTGGGGAGAGCCCCAATAATCTCAGGTGAAATGGAAGAATTCATCACGAGCATTGCAACGTGATTGGATTTGTCCCACTTCTCCATCTTGGAGTCATAAGTTTTCTTTAGTTCATCATACCCCGTAGCACCAGCAACTGGCGCCACGGGCTTATCCTCCCTTAAGGCATAATCAAACTCGTTGAAAGCCAAACATAGCTCAATGGAGTTCTTCCAACAAGGAAAGTTGCTGCCGGTCAACTGCTCGACAGCATCATAACGCATCGCAGCGGAAGCTGAAATTTGACATGGACATTCATTAGTAAAATTGCATGCATATAAAATAAACATGCCATAAGTTTCTTATTCTATGTCAAACACCGTTGGGCAGAAATGACATGAATTAGAACAACATTAGTGGTTGACATGCAGAAATAATACAACGTTGGTCAGAATTATTTTGCAGCCATAACATTCTCAAAATAAACATCAACTTTAAAACATTTAAGGAACAACATATGTCATGCTTAATTTGATAATTCAACATTAAAACATACTAAATACTCTAAACAAAAAATCTCGTTGGTTCATTTCTGTCCAGAACAAATGGTATGTTTTCTGATCATATTTTATAGGCAATTATTTTTCTGTATATAATAGTGCAATAAACATAAGGAAAATCATGTAGAATGCACTAGAAAAAAAATACAGAAAACAACAGGGAAAATCGGCAGCCCATAAAACTTACTGGACTACCGACAACCTGGGCCGAAGCCCATCCTCAGATTTAGCCCAAAAGGACCCCCGGCCCGGCTGCTGCTCCGCCTCGATATCGGCCGTCTGATCCACTGGACGGTCCAGATCATTGAAGGCCAGATCAAAAGGGGCAGCCGGTGCCCTAACCCTAAAAATCCTCCACTTCTCCCCGATATTTCCGCGAGAGAGAGCGGCGCCCTCCTCCCCCGATTTTTCTGCGACAGAGAGAGTGAGGCGGAGAAACCTCCGTCCGGCGGCGCGGGCGCGCGAGGCGGCCCCGGCCCCGGCGGGCGCGAGGGCGCCAGAGGCCACGGCGAGCGGGCGAGGCGACCACGTCCCCGGCGGCCCGAGCGCGCGAGGCGGCCACGGCCCCGGCGGCCCGAGCGCGCGAGGCGGCCACGGCCCCGGCGGCCCACGTTCCCCTTCCTCGCTTCATCCCGGCGCATGGCGGCGCTCGCCGGAGCAGCGTGCGACGGACCATGTCCGGCGCGCTCCTCCGTCGAGCGTGGCCACCGGCGTCGTCTCCTTGAGGGTAGGCGAGGGGTGGTGCTGACCGGCGAGGCCGGCAGCCGTTATGTGACGCCGGGGGCAGGCGGCGCGCGGCCACCCGCGTCTGCGTCCATTCCGCGCCTCGCGACGCGTCTACCCGCACGCCCCTCCGTCGGGAGGAAACGGCGGCGCGGGATCTCTGCCCTCGCCGGAGCAGCGGCTGCTCCGACGGCCCCCGGAGGGATAGGCAGCGACCCGGCGGCATAAGGTGACACTCCAAAACTTGCAATTTCGTTTTCAGAAATTGGGGAACATAAATTAGGGTTCATACATCATCTAATCTGAGGCTTAAAAACATGATAGCATTAATCTGAGAGCCTAAACATGAACATAAACTGCCTAAAAACATGATCTTTATACAAAAAACGTGATCTCAGATCACTACTAGGGTTCTAGTGCTAGCAGTAATAGGCATCTGATACCATTGTTAGGCCTAAAAACGCACAAGATCGCAAAAGCAGCCACTAGAACACCTAGTTAACATAAGACAGAGAGGGTTTAGGGATGCATTACGGGGCATTGACGATCCCATCGACGCCTGCGTGAGGCAGGCTTGGTGTGGCGGTGTTGATGACGAACTTGTGCTCGGTGACGATCGGGAGATCCTCCTGATCCCCTCCGGGCGCCACCTGCACTGCCCTGGCACAGCACGGCGAGGTTCCAGTCTGGTCTTCCCGTCGTTCTGCGCCTCCCTAGATCGGTAGGGCTTTAGGAGTTGTGGGGAAAGCAGCGAGCTGATCATAAAACTGGCGTGATCGATAGCAGCCAGGCTTCCCCCCTTTTATATGGCGCAGGCGACAGGGGACCAAACCATCGAGTTGGTTTTGGTGCCCCCGATCAGGGCGCGTGAGATGCGAACGAGGTGGTCACGAACGTTGGTTCGTGGGCCTCCTCCTTAACGTTATTTGACTAGAACGCTTTTGTCAATGTTTATCTCTAAACCTGACGTTATTTGACTAGAACGTTTTTGTCTCTTAAACCTGACAGGTCAACCAACATAATGGACTTATTTTCTTTATTGAAAATAATATGTGTGATTTAAATCATTATTTAATTCATCAAATTAAGACTTATTCTTAATTATCTTCAAAAATTCTCTTTGATATTTTATTTGGATAGAGAATTTTATGCTGATTGATTTTCATATTTTTAATTATTTTTTTAGAGCTATATTCTATTTTCTAAAATTCTTTAAAATCCTCACTTAAAGGGTATTTTGGAAAATGCCCAAATTGCCCTCGAGCCCACCTGTCAGGGTGAACCCGAGTGGGTTGGGCTCAACCCAGTTGGCCTGGTCCGGCCCACTCGGTCGCCCTCACTTTTCCTCTCTCTCCCCCTCGCGAACCCTAACCCTCGAGCTCTGGCGACGCGCGCGTCGCTGCCTCTTCGCCGAATTTCTCCGGCCAACTCTGGCCATCGCCGCCGGCGAGATGGGGTGTGTCTGAACCGCCGTTCGACGGCGCTTAAGATCCACCGCGCTGATTTGCTCTTCGTCGCCTCTTCGTGTCGCCCCCAATCCTTCTGCTCGTCTGACCGTGGAGATCCACGGCGATCTCGTCGCCGCCGACGTTCCTAGAGCCGTGGCGCCGCCGTGGCTTTGCCATCGTGTGCGTGAGCTACCGCGGCACCGCCATGGCCTGGCTTGGCCTGGCGCCGCTGTGCTTCGGCGCGTGCCGCCGTGGCCGCCATGGCGCCACCGTTCTGCTCGGCTCCAAGTAAGTGCGCCCCCTTCTGCTCCTCTTCTGTGCCTGTTCTTCTTCCTTGCTAGCTCTGGCCATGGCCCTCCTCCTGTTGGAGATGCCGCCATGCCGTGCTGCCACTGCTGCTGCGCTTACTGCTGTGCTCTGCTTGCCATGACCATAGCTTCTGTGGCCATGCCTGTGCTTATGCTGCTGCTGCTACTCTCCATGGCCTAGCTTAGACTGTGCTATCTTTGCTATGTATGCTTCTGTGCAATTCTTCTAAAGCCATGTGCTTGCTCAAGCTTGCATTTCTTTCTTGAAACTATCTCTGTGACTCTGTTCTTGATGCTACTACTGGTAGATCCTCAAGTGTATTCAATTCCTTGCTTTGGCTTAATTACTGTGTGTAATTCTTGCCATTTTGCAAGAGCCAGTGCTCCTGGTGTGCTATCCCTTGTGCTCTAATACCTGGAAATGCTCAATAGATTCTGTTTGTTGGCTAAGCAACATCATCCAGTGATGGTGTGCTGTTTGGGTATAATTATGTTTAGCTCATTTGCTTAACTGTGATGCAATTCCTTATGTACTGTGTCTGTTTAATTTTTATATGGTCAATGTGGTGCTAGAATTGAGTTCTAGCATGCTTTAGCAAGCTCTGGTGATCCAGTGATTATCAGCTGCTTGATCAATGCTTGCTTTATTTACTGCCTATGCCTGTCTGGGCTTATTCTGGTGACTGTGCATCACCATGCCTTGTGCTGGTGTGTGCTGTGGTTGGTTCAAGCAATTGCTATTGCTTGCAGTGATCAATTGGATCATGTGTAAGTGTTCCAGTTACTGGTGATCTATGACTTTCATTTATCTGTATAGCTTGTCCTTGTTTATTGGATAAATGAGATGAACTGCTTGCAGTGATGACTCTTATAATTAGTTTGATTGAGCTAGAGGGATGCCAACATTAGTTGGGGACCCTAGCTCCACTTTGAACCCAATCTGGGTGATGATATTTGTGCTTGGCTTGGTGGTTTGGCTGTTTTAGTGGTTGAGGTGACCCTGGCAGTAATCTTATGCTGCCCTAGGGTAGCTCCCCTCTTGTTGGCTTACTGTGGCTCACTCAATGCTTTCTGGGTGATCCATTTATTGGATTGCCAGTAGCTCTTGATGTTGAAATCAAATAGACAATGTTTTGTCTATGTCTGGTGGCCTAACTAGTTATAGGTGCTAAGTGTGTAACTAGGCTAACTGTATTTTCATCTCTGGCTGGATTTCTTCAGTTATGCATTGATTTTCATAGCTGTTGTTCCCATTAGATGATTTACTAGTGGCCTTGCTACCTTTGCTGGCACCATATGGCTTAGTAGCCAGGTGATGACACAAATTGGGTATCACACCCTTTTGCTTGTGTGTGATTGGTGCATATGCTTATATATGAACAAAACCATCTGGTTTGTTCATGATGATTTGTATACCTCACTCCAGCTCCTAGAATTTGATGTTGGTGTAGAGGTTTTGCTTCTGGTGGTTTGTTTGGCTTGCCCTGCTCCTCCCTGTGGCTTGATGCTTCTTGGTTATTTGCTGTGGTGGTGAAAATGTGTTGAACAGCAGTAGCTGTTCAAGCTGTTCTTGTGTTCTTGGCTGTTCTTGGTGGCTTACCAGTGCAGTTTTGTCGATGGATGAATCAAGTGACTAGGGTTTTGGCTGTGAAAAGCTTTTATATGGCCAGCCATGGCTTCCCTGGTCGACAACACCACATTTCACCCTGGTGACTCACTGGTTGTGTGTGTTGCATGCACACATGCAGCAGGCCTTGTGTGCTGCCTGTGTGTGTGACTTGGGACTTGGGCTGGTGGGTTGGATCAGCTCGGCAGCTTGATCATATCCACCCTATTCCAGTTTTCTTCTAACCTGCCAAGTGGCTTTGCCACTTGGCTTAATGTTCTATTTGTTGTGTGTGTGTGCAGGGATCAAGAAGATGCTCAAGATGAACTCAAGATCATCTTGATCATAGAATTCATGATGATCACAATGTAGTTTAGGTCATTTAAATAACTTGTAATTTTCCTTTTACATTTTCTATTTCTTCAATTCTTGTAATGTGTTGTAATTCAATAATTCAATTCTGAATATTGTAAAGACAATGTATTATGTGTGTGATTATCAATAAAGCTCAAGTTTCTCTCTATTGAGCTTTATGAAATTGTTGTATTATTTATATTCTTGATTAATGATATTTGTTTGTTAAATTCTCTCAAGTTTGAATAATGTGATAATCATTTGATGTTTGAATTTGAAATTCAAATTCAAATTTGGTTTGAATTCATCCAAACAACTTAACTTATAATTCAATCATGCAACTTATGATTTCCATGCAATTTCACTTCTCTCTTCTCAAAACCCTAATTTAGACAAGTAGGAACAAGTTCATCGCACTCTCAAAACCCTAACCCTGTAGGATGTCGAGAGAGAAACCTGTCCCCCTTCGATGCAGTTTTGTTTTAAAAGCGCGAAATTTCCCCGTAATTTACAATGCAATGCACATCCCTTTCTAAAATCTACCCCTCGATCGTCTCTAAACCTGGGACATTACAACCTCATGCCATATCTAGCGGGCGAAGGGGCACTCCAGCATCAGGTGGCGCATGGACTCCGTCGCTTGGTCGCATAGGAGACATCGGATGGTGAGGAAGGCCATGTCAAGTCTTGGATACAGCCTTTGAAATGTCATTTGTTCAGCCTTGGGAGCGTATGCTCTTGGGATTTGATTTGAGTACCCGGATGTATGCTGGAAATGTTTTGCTAGGTTGGATACACCCACTATCCTTCATAGGTTATCTCTGATCAGCTACACAAGGCAAGTATAAGAACTGAATATATCTATAGCTAATATTTTGTGTAACACTATTGCAGTAAAGGGTAAGCTTGTCCTTACTTTTGTAAGTAATTTAGGCTTATTTTTATCACCTCCATGCCTAACTTGTTTTTGTTATTGTTCATTTTCTTCATCATGTCATTAATTACAATCTCGTATATTGTACTAGTTGAGGAAGATACTTTCAACTCATGGATCCAATGAGACACATGTATAGCTTCTGGAAAAAGATCTTAGATATGCCTATCTGAATGCGCTTTTCCGTGGAAGCCTGCTTGCCTACTCTGGTGGATCGAATGTCGGCGTGACCAAGCTTGTCAAGTGGACTACGGGAATGAATATTTGGCTTGAATACCTTGACTTTGTCTATCTAGTAAAAAACTGAAAGCTCTGTTTTTGAACTAGTTTTTTACTCCCATGATTTCTTAATTGTCATGGGTATGTCGTTGATTTAAACTCTTATTGCTGCGGTACCCGTTTTCAACAGAGCCAGGAAGGAAATACTGGAGGTGTGAATGTTTTGCTAATTTTCTTTTGTCAGGATTGTTGGTAGTAATATGTTGCAATTTCCTACATGTTTGTTGGATCTTTTATACTCCATGCTGACATTTTGGTTAGGGAAACATGTTGACATTTGTTATCTGTACATCATCAACAAGGTTGATGATTTCTCCTCGTGACGATTAGGACGGGGCTGCTGGAATTGTTTATGTTCGCAGGACCGTAATTAAAGGAGCGCACTAGCCATAGTCTTCGTTGCTAACAAGAAGATGATTGGCACTAGCCAGAGTCTACCTTGACCATGGAGCTGGGACGGTCAATGGCAACAACTTGCTTGCTGGAGTTGGTGTAGCTGCCATGCTCTCCTCAGCTCCGTGTCTATTTTCTGCATGCCAGAACAGTTCTGCTTCTACACCAGCACAGTGACCATCATCTGATTTTTTTTCTCTTTCTACTTCCCATGTTCGGCGAAGCTTCACCATCGTCCAACCTGGGACTCCAGTGTGGCCGTCTGATGGCGCATTTGTGCAGCAGCTGTGCGATGATGATGATAATGACGATGACGTCATGGGTGATGTGGACTTGTTCCGGGCCGTCGCGCGATCGTGAGATAAGATGACACGCTGTGTAGTGGTCTCCTTTCCTGCAATCTTCGCGACCACTTCTTTAGCACACCGACGAGGCGACGACTGATCTAGTCAAGTACTCTTGTTGCAATATCCAAACGCGCGCGCACTTCGGCCATGGGCGAGATGCCGGAGGAGCCCCTCGTGCGGCCGGACCCGGCCTACCCGTGCTTCTTGAGCGACCTGCCGCCGACGCTCGACGGCGACGGTAGCTCGTTCGACGACCTGTCCCTCCCCTACATCTCGCGGCTGCTCATGGAGGACAACCTCGAGGACCGCTTCTTCTACATGTACCCCGACCACCCCGCGCTCCTAAGGGCGCAGCTGCCCTTCGCCCAGATCCTCGCCGACGACAGCGGTAGCAGCAACGGCGGCGGCGGCAGCAACTCTGACTCGCCGTCCTGCTCCGACGCCACTGCGCCGGCTTTGAGCGGCAGCGGCGCCGCCGGAGACATCCACGGGTCGGCGTTCTTGGATGTCGAACGGGATCAGTCCAAGATCGTCGCCTTTCCTTCCCAGACCACCTCTGGTTTCTTCAAATGCTTGTTGCCCGCCGACCAGGAGATGCTCAACCTGGCGTTCCTCAAAGGCATGGAGGAGGCCAAGAAGTTCTTGCCGAACAACGGCAGCTTCGCCGTGGAGGGCGAGGAGGTGGTGGACCGAGTGCTCGCGGGAGGCCGCAGGAAGAGCAGGTATGACGGGGAAGCGGAGGTGGGCAGAGCCAGCAAACTGATGGTGCCGGAGCTGGAGGAGGATGGTGCGCGCGAACTGCTCGACCAAATGATGTTCCAAGAAGACGGGATATGCATGAAGGGGCTAGCAAACGACCTGCCGCACACCGCCATAGACAAGAAGAAGAAGAGCGGGAACAACAAGAAGAAGAAGGCGCAGCGGCGAAGCGGCGAAGCGGTGATAGCGACGAGATGGTGGACCTGCAGACGCTGCTGCTGCGGTGCGCGCAGGCGGTGTCAAACGACGACCGCCGGAGCACGACGGAGCTGCTGAAGCAGATCAAGGCGTCCTCGTCCCCGAAAGGCGACGCGGCGCAGAGGCTGGCGCACTATTTCGTGGAGGGGCTGGAGGCGCGGCTGGCGGGCACCGGAAGCCAGCTATACCAGTCGTTGGTGGCGAGACCTATCATGGTGGTCGACTTCCTCAAAGCCCAGCACCTTTTCATGTCCGCTTGCTGCTGCAAGAGGGTGGCATACACCTTCGCCAACAAGACCATCTACGACGCGGCGGCGGGCAAGAGCAGGCTGCACATCGTGGACTACGGCCTGAACTACGGGGCCCAGTGGCCGGGCTTGCTGCGCGCGTTGGCGGCCAGAGAAGGCGGGCCGCCGGAGGTGAGGATCACCGGCATCGACCTCCCGCAGCCGGGGTTCCACGGAGACTACAACATACACGCGACAGGCCGCAGGCTCAGCAGCTGCGCCCGCATGCTCGGGGTGCCGTTCAAGTTCCGCGGCATCGGAGCGAAGCGTGAGACGATAAAGGTCGAGGACCTGGACATTGACCGAGGCGAGGTGCTCATCGTGATCAGCCTATGCCATTTCAGGAACCTGATGGATGAGCAAGACCTCGGCTTCGCCGGCCCGAACCCCAGGGACCAGGTGCTCAGCAACATCAGGGAAATGCGGCCGGACATGTTCATCCACGGCATTCTCAACGGCTCCTACGGCGCTACCTACTTCCCGACGCGGTTCAGGGAGGCGTTGTTCCATTACTCGGCGCAGTTCGACCTGCTGGACGCGACGGTGCCGAGGGAGAGCAACGAGCGGATGCTGCTGGAGCGAGACCTCTTCGGGCGGTCCATCCTGAACGTCGTCGCATGTGAGGGCGCCGACCGGGTGGAGCGGCCAGAGATATACAAGCAATGGCAGCTGCGGAACCACCGGGCAGGGCTGAGGCAGCTGCCGCTGGTTCCAGAGGTTGTTCAGCTCGTGCTGGATAAAGTCAGGGACAACTACCACAAGAACTTCGTTGTGGATGCTGATCAGCGGTGGTTGGTGCACAGATGGAAGGGCCGGGTGCTCTACGCATGGTCAACATGGGTTGCAGATGATGTTGCCTCAGACTCTTAGCATCTTTTCCCTTATACTAACTAACGTTGATATGTGATGTTTCCTTCGAAAATCACTTTTCCTCCCATTATATTTAAGGTGCGTGGTTTCAATAAAATTCAATCATGAACGCCACGCGGCGAGCCAGCATCTCGTGATCTTTTTTTTGCAATACTTGATACCTAGCTTGCACATAATCATTCAGGCGAGTACACTAAAAAAAGCTGCCCTCTAAAGTTCAAATAAACAATCCTCTCAAAAAAGAAGTTCAAATAAACAATCTTTCATTTTCTTCTTCACCTACAATCAGGTGATATGTTGTCAACAAGTAAAAAAGTACTTCACAATTTCATCACATGGCAAGAAAACTCAAGAAAATTACGACACATATTGAGTTATAATCTTGTTCGGTTCTAAATATAGCAATAAAGGGGGATGTTAGCAATAAAGGGGAATGTGCCGCTGATAAAAATGATTTTGCCGTTTTGCTATTTCATGGGAATTAAGTTAGAGAATATTCAACTCCAAAACCGTTCGATTTAGATCATGGTTTGTGCGTTCTATGATTAACTTTACTGCAGCGAGGTTTTTTCAGTTGTAGGGGGATTGTAACTAAGATTTTTTTCAGTTACAGATTGGTTAACCCTGCAGTTTTTCAGCTGCAACCAAAACAATATTCACATTGAAAGCCTTGTTCACTAAGCACAAAGTTGTGGGAATGACATCACATGAATTAGTCACACCTTGGTAATTCTCGGTCCAACAAGAACTAAGTTAGATCTCATTCACATAAGGGTTGGTGCAAATCTATGAGTTGAGTTTGTTGCATTGAGATTTTATCAGTTGCAAGTTAATTTTGACTTGGATTTTTTCATGTTGCAAGTAAGCTGCAAATGAAAAAAAAAATCATGCCGTACAATGTATTTCTCAATAAAAATTGTACATACCTTTTACTGTTGTCGGAAATTATCATTAGATCGGTGTGGTCGCAAACCAAAAGTTCTTCAAATGACATCATTTGAATGAGTAGACACACCCGTAATTCTAGGGATAACGAATGAAATTGAAGTGGCCTGCTGCAAGGTGGGCCAGCTGTATTGAGCGTGACTCTTTTTTTTTTGAAACTTGTATTGAGCGTGACTCACTAGCGATATCCAGGGATTTCTCCCTTTTTCTTTTTAAAGATGAAACACATGATTCCGTTAACCATCAGGCTCAACGGAAGCGCTGGCCACTAAGGGCATGTACAATGGTTTAGAAAAGATGGTGTCTGTAATAGCACTCCATATCATATATAGAC
Organism: Lolium perenne; assembly: GCF_019359855.2. Lineage (NCBI taxonomy): Eukaryota > Viridiplantae > Streptophyta > Magnoliopsida > Poales > Poaceae > Lolium > Lolium perenne. The sequence continues at coordinate 183,011,465 of NC_067246.2, read as the reverse complement.
AGTAGTATAGACAGTGTCTACAGTGGTCTGTCTGTAAGCTATCTATTTTTAGCCATAACCATGTATGAGTATAAGTTATAGACACCCTTCATACAACAACAAAAATGTTGTCTGTAAGCCGTCTGTAAGAAGCCTACAGACTATCTGTAATTTTACAGACAGCCTCCCTCTCTCTCCTCATTCTCTTTCCTCCACATCACCAAAATCACCTATAACTACCCCTTACAGATAGCTGAGTCATCACCATTGTACATACCCTAACACACCTACATCATTTGGCAAAGAGTCTGGCCATATCAGTTTTATGTCCTGCCGGCTCGCACCATACGTCCATACGCAGCTAGAGAATGAGCTAAACCATTGCAGGTACGTGGTACATTCTCGCTTGGTTAGCCAAAAGAGGGAAAATAGATTGGCTCCGGCGGCCAGTTGCTTGGGACTCCCCGTTTTAGATTTTTAGTTTTGTCCTAAGTCAAACTAAGCAGTTTGGTTAAATTTGTAGTAAAATATATCATCATTCAGAAATTCAATTTAGTATTATTAGATTCATCACATCGCGAAATAGATTTTCGTCCCGTTTTATAAATAAAGCCACACACGAGGAGCTTAGAAAGCATATCAAAGATAAACAAAAAAGGATATAAGAAGAGCCAAGGCTTGATCGAAGCCATCGAAACACGACCAAGAAGGATCGATGCTCCACGACGACGCCCCCCAAGAAGGTAACGACCGCACGCGTCGCCATCGTCGAGACCACAAGGTCAAGGGTTTTCACCCGGAGCCCTAGCATGGCGAGGGTAACCACAACGACACCCTTAAGAGGATTACGACACCGCAAGCATCGCTATTGTTGGCGTCGAAACACCGAGCTTTCGCCCGGAAAAACCCTCTCACACGACAGATAACTCGGCCCCCACTATCCCGAGCCTGACCTCTTGAACACGATCTAGGAGAAGCCCTTGCTGAAGCACCATCGACTTCAGAATCTCCCACCGCCTGCTCCTCGCGATACAAATGACCAAAGAACACGAACACCACCACTGCCATGTCGCTCGATGTAGAGACGGCCGGGCAGTCCACACCTTCCGAGGCTGCCGACCCGGCATCCAAGATCTTGCACATGTTGAGTGGCTGACATAAGCACAACCAGATCGCCGGATCAGCAGGGCAAGATCTAATAGAGAGAATCAGCTTCCAGATAGCTAGGTACACCGAGCAGATCGTCACTAGCAAGACATACACTCAGGGGGCGTTTGGTTCACAGCCAGAGATTGCCAAGCCAAAAATTGGCCGTTTGCCACACATGCGACTTGCCAAATTTTGTGGTGAGATAAGCCTGATTGGTTGGTTAATCAAATGTGGCAAGGAAACTGTGCAAGTTCTGGCGGGCAAAAAGATCGCCAAGATTTCGCTGATGGAAAGTGTGGCAAAGGGACTACGTAATTGTGGCGAGCCAAGTTTTACAAGATAACCAAACGTTAGCCAAAGGTGATGTGGCGAGCTAAATCTTGGCTTGGCAATCTCTGGGTGAGAAGCAAACACCACCTCAATGTTCGAAGCGCAACTGCCAGAAGATCGTCTGGCCTAGATCTAGCACCCCGGTCGTAGATGACTAGGGGATGGGTCCCAACGGGAACCTCTGAAACCAATAGGACGTAGGGCAACCCCACCAGATTGGGCCCAAATAGGCCTAGATTTGGGTTGAGGCCCATCGTCCCTGGCCAGCACCACCTACCGATGTCACGGAGCAAAGCAGTCGCGTACCTCGCCACATCTACCTCCAGACGGTTGAGCCGTCCCAGCGCCGGCCACCGCTCAGTCAAGATCTCCGGCCCGAGGCCGCCATCCACGCTTGCCACCGGCTATTGTTGCCGCCTCCTAGAGCAGCCAGGGCCTCCGCCGCAGGTCAACACGTCGTGCCCACAACAACCGTGCCGCCGCTCCCCTGTCTACGCGACGCCCTGACCCAGCGATTTGGCTAGCTCCAAGCTCACCACGCGAGGGAGAGGAAGGGCCCCGCCGCTGCCCGCGTTCGGCGACGACGAGGATAGAGTAGGGACGTGGAGGGCGGTGGCTAGTGTTTCTCTCTTGCTGCCCGCATGAGCGACACGGGAGGAAGGACCGTTTCAAAGAAGATTGGACATTGTAAATATTATTGAGATTTTTTTAAAAAATCGGTCAAACTTAGCAAACTTTGATTTAGGATAAAACTAGAACTTCAATTGTTTTAGAACAAAGGGAATAGGTGAATACAACTCTTTTTTTAAGGAGGTGAATACACGGGGAGTGCTTTTGGCCCCCAAGCCTCTCGCCAGTTTAAAATATTTAATAAGTATTTTTACAAGTTATTCAAAATCTGAAAATAATTCTAGAGATTGCCGTGATCTATCTCACAATCATGAAAAATCTCAACAAGAAATTCGTTTTTATTTTGTGCTAGAAAAAAATGAAAAAGGATATGTTTTGAAGATTTAAAAATGTACTACTCATATATATACATATGTACTCTTGTGTAGCTCAGAATATAAAGCATTGGAAATTATTATTTTACTTGGATACATTAGTGACTATATGCAGATTTTTTTTACATTTTTTTGAAACTCATTTTTTTATTTTTTAAAGAAAAACGATATCACCTGGTTCCATGTGCACCAAATCTCCACTCGTGAATATAACTCTTTTGTTCTCGAAAAGTATCTTTAGCACATGAGTACTAGTGCTCCCGGTGCTATAAAATCATATTATTTAAATTCTAAAAAAATTAAAATTAAATACCTACATACATATAAACATTCCAAAGCTACGGTAGAAATTTTGGAGAAACATATGTTATATTTTGGGCTATACGAAAAAGACAAATTTCTGACAAATATACGTACCTATACGTAGCCACAAATTTGTTTTCTTTTTTCCTGTAGCTCAAAATACAATGCAACTTCTACCGAAACTTCTCACGAGTATTCAAAATATATATGTGTATTCATGAAATAAATGTGATAATTTTTTAAAACATAGATACATAATTTTTTTAATATTTAAAAAACTAAGAGCACTGTTACTCATGTGCACCAAATGCTCTTCGTTTTGTTCTCCCATATCTTTGAGGTCAGGTTCGGCCGAGTCCTGTTAATATCCAGCCCGGTTTCAGCCTTGAATCCGATTCGGCCCATCGGCAAGGATCGATCGACTCGCCTACTTGCATAAATATGCGTCTAGAGGCGCCTGATTTGTTATCAATCTCGTAGGACGCTTTTTGCCAACTCAACGACATTGAATTACGCTAGCATGGACGTGCTTTACTGGCGGAAGAAGAAGACGAAGACAGTTTTCCGGGTGCTGCCCAAGGTCGAGGTTGATGCCATACTTGCCTACCAAGTGACATCCCCTAACCGGAGTTTGGTTGAACGGGATCCTGCAAGATTCGCGTCGTTGGAAATAACTAAGAAGTTATTTCTGCTCAAACAGGCTAAGATGAGGCGGGAGTACGAGGAGAAAGGCTACTGCATGTCTGAAGTAGAGGTCACAGACGATGAGGAAGATGCAGCAGACGCACGAGTACAACGAAGATGCAGCAGTTGTAAGGCTGTAACGGAAAACAAAATGCAGCTCTACAAGGTCTACGACGAAGAGTCATGCAGCACGCAAGCGGCCAGCATTAAGAAACTAATCTAGAAGAATTACGTAGGAGTAGTTATCTTTGGTTGGTGTGTTTTTGTTTTTTGTTCCATTACTCACTCTTGCTTTAAAGAACCCCTACTTGTTTTTTTTTTGAGAGCACGCGCAAAGCGTGCCTTATCTTTATAGAAGAGAGAAACAAAACATGTACAAGAAAGCACATAAGTGCTGAGACACACACACACCACCCCTCCGCCTAGGCCTACTCTCTCGCTATATCTAGTCTCCCTCCTCTCTTGGCTCACTCCCATAGGTGGAACTCCTGTTTAATCTCTCCCACCATAAGTTCCACGGATTTCTGCTCGCGGATGTTGCCAAAAGCCCTAGCATTTCTTTGCTTCCAAATCGTCCATGTCGTGCAATTAACCATGGAATCGAAGCGCCTCATGTCGCATCTCCTCACTCGCTTCCGTGCCTCAGTCCACCAACGCTGTAAGTTCCCAACAAAACCTGGGTCCGCGATCTGCAGCTCCGAACTGTATAGCACTCTGCACCACACCTGTCTGGAATATGGGCACAAAGTCAGGATATGGTCGACATTATCCTCCTCCTGCAAACATGTATAGCATGCATCAGGGCGGTCCTGGAGACCGTGTCTCGCCCTCCTATCCGAGGTCCAGAGCCTGTACCTCAAAGCCAACCAAGCGAACATCTTACCCTTCATGGGTGAGAAGGAGCCCCACACTGGCTTACTCATACTCCAGCGGACGCTCCCAGTACAGAGCATCTTATAGGTATCTCTAGCCGAGTATACGCCTGAACTTGCACCTTTCCACTCAATGCGGTCAGCACTCAGGACGTCTCTCTCCACCGTTTCCACGGCCTCCCACAGACGCATGCATTGTGTCCAAAGCTCCACCGTCATCTCCCCTTGTATGTCATCTGATGCGGGGTGGCCTTTCGACACCTCCGCCTCAAGACCAACAAGTGCAGCCCCGTCTATCATCGACGCTACACCATGGTCAAGGAGTCCCCCAAGTGGACCAACAACACAAATCCCCACCATTTGTGTCAAGGTGAACTCCTTCCTCTCGACACCCGACCTCGACCATACCTTGGATGGAATGCTACCTCATATCGGTGTGCTACATATCATTAGGTACAAGAATCATCGAGGAACCGGAGAGAAGGAACTCCCATGGTGCAAGGAAGAAGGAAGAAGAAGAAGGAAGGAAGAAGGAAGGAAGAGGAAGAAGAGGCGAGAGGAGGAAGGCCGGCCCTGGGAGGCGAGAGGAGGAAGGCCGGCCGGTCCCAGGGCCGGTCAACCGGGCCACAGGCCGGCCCACCCGGCCCCAGGGCCGGTCTGACCGGGCCCCTGACCGGCCTGGCCGGTTTCGACCGGAATCTCCGCTTGTGCCATCCGGACGCAGTCCCGGCTTCGAAGCCTCGCCGGTCACCGGCCGGCCTAATCCGGTTTGGACCGGATGGCCCGGTCCTGCACTCCGGTCGGACCGGCCCCTGGACCGGATTTCACGGGTTTGACCCACCAACTTGTACCCGTTCGACCCGAGCTGCCTTGTATGCCTATATAAGCACCCCGGTCGCCCCCTTACCTCTTTAGACAAGATTTGGCTTAGATTAGGGTTTGAGCTATGTCTCCCTAGGGTATCATCCCTCTGTAATCAAGGCACCTTGGTTGTTGACTTTGATCTTGTTGAGTGAGATTCTAGTACAAGTTACTCTCTCTCCCTCATCAAGCTCTTCCTCTCCAACCCCAATCTCTCTCCGGGAATTCTGCCGCGTGCCTCTTCCTCGGAGATTCTATTGGCGTGGTCCATCGAGCCACGGAGGTAAGCATCGGGTGTATCGGGTTGGTGTGTGTGTGTGAGTCTCGGAGTTCCTCGTGTTCGTCGTGTTCTTCGTGTTCCTCGCGTTCTCCCATCTCTCCCCTTGGTTTCGAAGTCAATCCGCGAGATCGGGCCACACACGGGGTCTTAGACCTCATCATATGGTATCAGCAGCTCTTGGTTACCGCGGATTTGACCTCCCACCCACCCGATTTCGTTCCTCTAAATTTTTTTCCAAAAAAAAAAATCCCCAAAAAATAGCCCTAATTTGCCTTTGGACCGATCTGTGATTTGGTTGCGTTTTGAGTGGTTTTGGTCCATGGATTTGGTGTTAGAGTGCTTGATCTACTATCTCCCCAACTTTTAGCCCCCAATTCCATTGTTTCCCCTCCGATTTGGTCAATTTGGTCGATTTTCGTGAAGAACAGGAGAGAGAAACTGCGTCCCGGTTGAGAAATCCGGTCAACCGGGCTGCAGACCGGCCGGGCCAGCCCAGAACCCGGTCGACCGGCCGTGTGACCGGCCAGGCCGGCCCCGGGTCCGGCCCAACCGGCCCCTGGACCGGGCGCCACCCCTCCACCGCCACCGCCGACCACCGCCACTCCTCTCCTCCGCCGGCAATCACCGCCATCATCCCCAACCACCGGCAAACACCACCGCGGCCCCAACAAACACCGCCGCATCCGCAAGAGCATCGACACCACCACCACCGGCATACCACCGCCACCACCGCCAAGCTATATTGACCCAACTTCTTCCGCTAACTTGTGTTTGCTTGTTCCGGTTTGAGTGCCTTGTTTGTGAAACTAACCCGCAGCTCCGAAGCAAGCGACGATATCCGAGGCACCCCGAACTTGCAACCGTACTCTTGACACCACCACCTTCATCGCAAGTTGTGTGTTCATCACCGCCTAACATTTTCATCTAGGTATAACTTGCATTCCCCTTGTAACCCCTCTTCTTTTGCGATCTATCCCATTGAGCATTGCTTATCAAGTGTTGCGAGACATTGCACGTGGCCCCGATTGTGAGGTGTGTGTGTAGTGTGGAGTCAAGCTTCTAAGCAAAACTCGTGTGGCAAGATAGCAAGAGCGAGCTAACGCTAACATAGAGCGTGAAAAAGAAAGAAAAGCACAAAAAGAGTGCAAGTGCCATCATACATACAAAAGTGTACAAAGTGCCACCATACATATACAAAAGAGTGTCAAGTGCCACCATATACAAAAGAGAAAAAGCTTTTAAGCAAAAGAGAGATAAGAGAAGAGAGGCCGCGTGTAAATCTTGTTGTCTCTCCGTTGCAACCAAAGCTTTGATCTCTTCTTGTGTTAGTGTGACACCGAGCACCCTTGCTTAAGGGCTTCTTACACTTTTCCGCTCATTCCTTGGTCGCACTAACCCCGTTCATCTCGTGTGTGCATTCCATATCCTTTCCGTGTTTATAGTGATCATCGCTTTGACATTTGAAATTTTTGGACCTTACCCACTTTTAACAACATACTCGATCTTGGATTTGTCTTTTGGCTTTCCACAACACTCGCCTAACACCATATTTGCTAGCTTTTGCGTGTGGTTTTGCGTGTGTCCCCGATACACTTGATCTTGCTTTTGGCTTGGTTGATTGCCTCAATACTATCTTACCTTGGTAAGAGTGCGGGGTAGTCTCCTTCCACTAACATACACCATATAGATATTGTCGTGCTAACATGTATAGCGACGAAGAAGATACGGAGGAGTACACGGAGCACTTCGAGGAGGATTCCTCTTCAAGAATCGTGGATGTGGAGGAACATGTGGAGCTCGACACCGACTATGGCTCCGCGAGCATCACCGACATGATCGACATTGAGGAGCTCTACATCGACAATGGCTCCTCAAGCATGGACGACATGGTGGAGCACCACCTTGAGGACGACATCGACGAGCTCTACATCGACAATGGCTCGTCAAGCATCGACGACATGGTGGAGCAACGCCACGACTACGACATCGACACCATGGCGGAGCCTCACCTCGACTCCACCTTGAACAACGCCGAGGCGCCCACATACCCATACTTGGCCAATGGAGCTACATATGAAGATCGAGGACCTCCACGATGGCACCATCTCATGGATCATCAAGAGCGTCCCCAACATGATCGTCTTCGACATTGGTCTCCGAGCTCCCCAAGGCGTCATCACGAGAGTGCTTATGCACAAGATCGTCGACTTCAAGTACACCATATGGAGCATCAAGAGCGTCCCCATCATGAGCGTCATCGACACTCTTCTCCAAGCTCCACAAGGCGCGGCAAGCAACATGCCAAGTCGCATGAGCCATCATCTAGGCATGGCAAGGACCGTCATCGACATACGTCACCACATGAGCTTCGCCGCCACAAGCCACTTCATGATCGCCATCGACCAACATCTCCCGCGAGTCTTCGACGACACCACTCAAGCCATGGTGATGATGCACGAAGACGAGAGCCTCGACATGAAGGCGACAAACACCATCATAGGGTGTCCACCACTCCAAGGATGACAAGTGCACATCGCGCATACCTTCCTCATAAGGCGACTTCCACCTCTTGTGCCACCACCACAATGGCCTCTACCTCGTCACGTGCCTATGGACTCCGATGCTACAAGTGCAAGCAACAAGGCCACCCTCCACGGGAATGTCCCAATCTCCTATGTGAGGTGTGCAAGGCCAAGGGTCACGTGGCATGGCAATGCACAACGCCAAGTGCCAAGACGCTCTACTTCGACAAGCTACAAGCACAAGTCCCCAAGATGCCTATTGCGCCCACACTTCAAGATGAAGAACTCCAAGGCCATCGCAAGGGTGATGTGGATCCGAGCCTAGCTCTCCTCGTCACTACGGCGCCACCGCTTGAGGATGACTTGGGAGGCGATGGAGTTGAGCATGGTGACCATGGGATTCTCCCTTCACCTACGGAGGCGCATGGAGTTGAGATGGTTGAGCATGGGAATTTCCCTTCAACCAAGGAGGCGCATGGAGATGAGAAAGTTGAGCCTACTCCCCTATGCTTCATTGATGAGTTGGTACCAATCCCATGTGAGAATGAGAGCCACTTAGCCCACTTGAGTGAGAGTGATAGTGAGTTGAGTGACTTCCACCCCATATGTGAGTTTGAGTGCTTCCGTTTGGAGGACATGAGTGATACACAAAGTTCCACGGAGGACGAGTTCCCGCTCATGGAGATGATGTACATGGTGCATGAAGATGATGATATCTCACCATGCTTGCTCCAAGATGGACATGTCGACCACATGGATCCTCCTACTTCCACAACACCTACATCAAATGAGTCGGCCTTCAAAGGTAACAACATAGGTGTTGATGATGCCATGATCCCACTAGTGGACATGATGACTCATGAATGCATGCATGATCTTGATGACCCATTTGCTACGTCACATGCTACTTTCACTTTCCCATGTGATGCTTTGCTTGATAACATTGTTGATCATGTGGAATTGAGTGCTTGTGATACCATGACCATGCCATGCTATGAGAGCTTCAATTTTCCTACCATTGCTTGCAATATGTTACCTACTTGCTCTTTCACATGTATTGCTTGCAATGACAATGATGATATTAGCTTCGGCATGCTTTGCCCAAAATGTTTGCACTACTCCATGATCCTTGCATCCAAGATTGTGAACAATTCCCCTTTCTTATGCTTGGTATGCAAACATGCTTATTTCATTGTCCACGAGATGGCCCCCATAGCCTTCTCCATTTTTGATGATCATGAGTACTCACATGCCACACATGCACCTTCATGCCATTTGCACCATCGCCATGCATTTCATCCTATTTTGCTTGACACTCATGGTGACGTGCACAAGTCTTGGACCATCATGATGGATGATGTGTTCCTCTACCATGCACACACGCTCTTTGTTTTGCCCATTCCATGTGTAGGTACCCGACCATCAACTTCCACCGCTACGGAGCATGAGCTCACGAAACGCGCAATTGAGAGCTACCCCAACACGGACGAGATACATGACCCAACCCATGGGATTCACACCAAAGGGTATGTTCCCAAACGCCTTCGCCCTCGTGTGCTTCCGGCTTGTCTTGTCGAGATTTCGGTTTGGCCCATTTCCTCGTCACCTCTTTTGCCTCTTATGGAACATATCTTGACACATCTTGTTGGCACAATGGTTGTTGTATGTCTTGATGCTTTCATCATACACTTCGAGAATCTCAAGGACCATGTCATACATGTGAGAGACACCTTATGCATCTTGTGCCACATGTCACACAACAAGTTGCTCTTCTTTGGATTTTTCATTTCATCTTTGGCATTTGCAATGGATTCTTTCACACTTGAGGAGGCTCATACTCGGCTCACGCCAACCACACTCTCCCAAGCTCGAAGTATCCATCGTTTTGCCATTGCACATAACAATTTTGCCCCAAATTTTGCCGCCGATACTTGCCTTTTGTTTGTTCCATTTGTTTGGGACAAGGCTACACCACACATTTTTTACACCATACAACTCTTACATGCACAAATTTTTGCCCTTCCACATGTTGGATACACCCACACTCTTTTGGTTCCCATTTTTGCCAAATGCCTCTTGGAGCTTTCCCTTCGCAAGTGGTTTTTCTCCAAGTTCTTCTTCGACCGCGACTACCCAACTCTACTTGGGACAACCGTCATGGACTACCTCTTCGATGAGGAGAAACAAGAGTCGAGGACGACTCTTCCCCAAGGGGGGGAGATGATGCGGGGTGGCCTTTCGACACCTCCGCCTCAAGACCAACAAGTGCAGCCCCGTCTATCATCGACGCTACACCATGGTCAAGGAGTCCCCCAAGTGGACCAACAACACAAATCCCCACCATTTGTGTCAAGGTGAACTCCTTCCTCTTGACACCCGACCTCGACCATACCTTGGATGGAATGCTACCTCATATCGGTGTGCTACATATCATTAGGTACAAGAATCATCGAGGAACCGGAGAGAAGGAACTCCCATGGTGCAAGGAAGAAGGAAGAAGAAGAAGGAAGGAAGAAGGAAGGAAGAGGAAGAAGAGGCGAGAGGAGGAAGGCCGACCGGTCCCAGGGCCGGTCAACCGGGCCACAGGCCGGCCCACCCGGCCCCAGGGCCGGTCTGACCGGGCCCCGATCGCCTGGCCGGTTTCGACCGGAATCTCCGCTTGTGCCATCCGGACGCAGTCCCGGGCTTGAAGCCTCGCCCGGTCACCGGCCGGCCCAGAATCCGGTTTGGACCGGATGGCCCGGTCCCAGACCCGGTCGGACCGGCCCCTGGACCGGATTTCACGGGTTTGACCCACCAACTTGTACCCGTTCGACCCGAGCTGCCTTGTATGCCTATATAAGCACCCCGGTCGCCCCCTTACCTCTTTAGACAAGATTTGGCTTAGATTAGGGTTTGAGCTATGTCTCCCTAGGGTATCATCCCTCTGTAATCAAGGCACCTTGGTTGTTGACTTTGATCTTGTTGAGTGAGATTCTAGTACAAGTTACTCTCTCTCCCTCATCAAGCTCTTCCTCTCCAACCCCAATCTCTCTCCGGGAATTCTGCCGCGTGCCTCTTCCTCGGAGATTCTATTGGCGTGGTCCATCGAGCCACGGAGGTAAGCATCGGGTGTATCGGGTTGGTGTGCGTGCGTTAGTCTCGGAGTTCCTCGTGTTCGTCGTGTTCTTCGTGTTCCTCGCGTTCTCCCATCTCTCCCCTTGGTTTCGAAGTCAATCCGCGAGATCGGGCCACACAAGGGGTCTTAGACCTCATCATCATCGATCCATCCCTCGTCCTCCAGGGCCTCCGCCACACGGCGGGTATTCTTTCTCCTAGTCGGTACCATGGCGAACACCTCCGGTGCCAACTCCTCCGCAGTGAATCCATCTATCCATCTATCCCTCCAAAAGTAGGTGAGATGTCCATCCCCCACAACGAAACGTGCTAAGCTTTGGAACACACCATCGGCTTCCGGATCATTTAGACCCGGAAGACCTTGCCACGTCTCTCCTGGTCCATGCGTCTCAACCAGTTCCATCCCTAAGAGCTCTAAGCTCCCAGGGTTGTGATGGCCTGTGGGCGTTCCAGGAGTCATTGTCGCGGGTCCCACTGGTTAGTCGGTTCGTTTGGGGGTCAACCTCTGGGTTCACTGGGAAAAGCCGTCTCACGATAGGACACATTCGTGCTTCGCCGCCGATAGTCTCCTCTTCCTCCCCTCAGCTCACATACGTGGAGAGCAACGGCCGGCAAAAATACGGCGAAGGTGACGAACGGCCGCTGGATTTAGTCCGCCTCCTCCAAGCCCGCCCCCATTCATCACGGGAGGTGCCAGATCGAGAACCACCACCTCCGCCTTCGGCGCCATTGACGGCGGCAAGGAGCAGCACACGGGGAAGCAGCGCAACAAGGCACTACTCATGGAAACGTCGTACCAGGTGGTCAACATCGCCGTTGTCATCGTCCGTTCTCCTTGACATGAGGTAATCGCCATCGGCCGCCCTCCCTGTTCCTGCTTCCTCTCCCCAGATGCGGTACATCAGTGAGGAGCAGGTCGCAAATGCGACCATCCACGGCGACGCCGCTGTTCGTCCAGGTAGTCGAATACGCCAGCTCTTCAACGCTGAGGCAACGACCAGGGGCCAGCGGCCGTGCTGCCCTGCGCCTGAAGTTGTTGTGTTCCTGCAGCACTATCTTCTGTATTTTCAAACTGCATCAATCAAAGTTCAGAATGTTGCTTCTACCTGAGATAAACAATTTCTAAATGGGTTAATATTTGCTTACCAAGCAATATTGATGGATGCAGAACGAATTAGAAACCAAGTGTAAAGTTATTTTTAAAGGTCAGTTCTCTCCGGAAGTACTCATGGATTGCATACTATTGTTATAGGTAATTCCTGCATCGTGATCTGAGTAGATGCTCTCTTTTTAAAGATCATAATCTGTTCAGCTATTTGGTTTTTCTAACATAAATATTCTACATACTGTTGTTATAGCTATTTTCTTGCATATTGAGCTTTGAGCATTTTTTTCTATGGTCATAATGTGTGTAGCTAAATGTTATGGGAAAAGGGGTATCATTAGAAGTTCAGCCCTTTAGGTGGTTTGTTAGATGCCTCATAATATCTGAATTGGTTTCAACATAATAATCAGGTATCGAAATATGAAACCAAGGCTCAGCTGTACATGAATGACATAATCATGCCATCACAAGAATAACAATGTTTGTCTGATCTCTATATGATTCCACCCATTATTTCTGTAACAATCTTGGAAGGTGATTCATGCAATTGTGTACATGTCGAGTCGAATGAGGGAGCATAGTGATTATTCTGTCTCTTCAAGGCAACCTCTGAAAGTCAAATAAAGTAACTCGGTTGGATTGTAGTGAACATATTATGTGGTGCAGCTATCAAACTACTATTAGAAATTGAGATTCATAAGAAATTTAGGGTCAAATATGTTATTGGATGTCTGGCTCGAATCCCCACTTCAGTATGTATGGAACGAATAGCTCTGTCTGCATGTTCTGGATGAATATAGAAACTCACAAGCAAAAGGTGGAAAGTGACTACATGGAACACAGTGTGGATTATGTTTACTAAATTTTCCTATTTTTCCAGTGGTAAAGTCTCAAGACAATACATTTGCTGGATAGTTGGAACATGGATTAGCATGTCCAGTTGCAGTCAGTTTAATGTCTTTCCTCTCTATTGCAGAATCTTTTGGTGATACCATATTGTTACAAACCAGTTGAGGTATATAATAGTGCATTCTCCTCTCTTTTTTCATCCCTATAGTTTTCAGAATTCTCTAAATATGGTTAGTGTTGAACTTCTAATTCGTCTTTTTTTTGTAGAATTTTCCGTTTTCTCTTCAGTACCGGGAGCATGGACAAAAGAGTTGATGGGATAGTGTTTCCGCAAACTTGATATAGAGTATTTCACATAAAATGACTTCCTCCTACCTTCTTAGCCTGAAACTGTTTCTCTTACTCCCAGTAGTTTTGCCTCACATGGGAAAAACTTGTTTTTGTCATACAAATGAATTTTAGCAAAGAAAATCCTATTGCTGGCTGCAAGCTTCTTTTGTGTTTTTGTAGTACTAATTATCTTCTCCCTAAGGGATAAATGACCTGATGTTATTATCTCACTGAATAGACAAACTGATTCTTGCATGTATAGAATATTTTCCAAATACTTAGCTTCTACGTATCAATATTGGTAGTAACAATGTAAAATAAATAGTGTATAATAGTTAATTTAATATCTTGCTCACGAGTCACAATCATATTTGAACTTCTTTCTGTACCTTTTCCATCTTCCAACTTAATTAATGTACTGTACTCAGGATTTTGACAGCATTATTGAGTTACTAGATTGAATAACCATGTTAGCTATGCATCAAATTAAACATTTCATACTATGTCCAACTGTTTTTTTCAGGGCTCTTTATTGTTAAGCTTCTCTGTTTCATATTAGAGCTAAAGCATTGCAATACTAGGGACTAAAGTTGGCCAACCATTACATGTTTTCACTTTTCGGTAGGATTTGGCAACGTGACTATGGCCTATTATTTTTTTCAAGGTTATTTATTATTAGCTCCTTTGCTGCTTCTCTGTAACATATTAATACTAGAGCTAAAGCATTGCAATACTAAGAGAGACTAAAGTTGCCCAACCATTACATGCTTTCAGCAGTAAACTTTAAGAAGGGCATTTACAGGTTTTTGTTATCTTTCAACCTTTGGAGATTGCAGTGGTGCTGAATTTTTTTTTTTGTTATTTGGATAATTTCTGTTACTACCTTTGTCACAAACATTTCCACAAATCGGGTAGATTGTATGCAATTCTCCTATATAGTTTGCCAATTGTGATGTGATCATAATGCACGATATTCTGATTGTGATTTCTGTTATGGCTTTATGTTGACCGTTAGTGTCTTTGTATTACGACGAATCTGGGTTAAGCGAGATGACATGGATATTGCTTGCTTCTACCAACATTTTAGGTTTGATCGTTGATGGGATCGTTCTCTTTTTTATGTGTTGGATGACTGACTCATGCTTCTCGTGCGTGTTGACAGATTTATAACCGAGCTGATGTCAATGGTTGTGATGAAGCTTTGATGAATGTTTTTTTGTTCCAGATCCTATTTATTTATTTAGTTCAGGTGAGGACAGTAGTCGCGGGCACGGAGAAACGAGCCACGAAAAAAGAAAATGCCAACACCGAACTTTTCCATTGATGATGACGAGGGAACTTTGGTGATGGCACCGCCACCATACCAAACTACACACTCACATCACCGAGTTTCTCCGCAAGCAGAGAACATGATAATGCGAGCCCCTTCGACGAAGAATCGGAGCTAGACGAACCAGACGACGAGATGGAACGGCTAAGCCCTAACGATGAGCAAGACCGAGAGATTGACGATGACCACACCAAATGCGGGAAAGGATGAGAGACACAAGAGGAAGAGGTCCACACCGAAGGGTACGCTACGGCTGTTCATGTCTGGATTCTACCTCGCCTACACCAAGTAAGCCTTTCCTCTCGTGCAACATCCATAAAACAATTGATTTAGCACTCACCCAACGTGTGACTGATTACATGTAAAACAATTTCGGAAATAATACCGGCTTGGTGCTGTCCCTCCTCGCGATAAATACCACCGATCATTGTACGAAATGTAAATTTACAGCCGTAGGCCACCACAAAAATCAATGCAGCTGACACAGAGGAAGCAACCAGCATCAGCGATGCGCCGTAGTAAGGATCTTGGAGTTGGCAGCATCACAGCTCCGCCTAGACACCGATGCCACAAGTCCAGTTTGAAGTATCCTTTTGCACCTCATGTGTGCATTTTTTTTGTTGTAATTAGAAGATCAAAACTATCCGCGCATGTTTAAGCAACCGGTAGCCCTGTAATGTATGGATGTATAATGAAATCAATCTCCTAGGTCAATAAGATAGCAATGAACATGTCTACGCCCTGGAAAAGAAATGTTCGTGCGTCAAAGGGCTAATATCGGAGGGCGGCGCAGCAGAGCGCGCTTGGTCCATCTAGTCTCACTCTAAGGGCAAGACCCTGCAGCCGGAGGTCCTTGACTCCCAGCCCCCCGAACTGCTTTGGCTTGCAGATGCTCCTCCATGCAACTAGGCACTGCCCCCCTCGGACTTCACTTTTACCAGCCCAAAAAAACGCTCTCATCCATTTGTTTATCTCCTCTAAAAGCCACAAGGGGGCCTCCGCTACCACCATTTGGTGAACCGCTCTGGCCGCCACCACTAAGTTAATCAGGACCAACCTCCCTTCCCGCCGAATAAGCCCTCTCTGCCAGGCCGGGACACATGTGATGACCCGGTCTAGTAGCGGCTGCCACTCTGCCTTGGTGAGGGGTCGAAGCGCAAGCTGGAGCCCCAGGTATCGGATTGGGAATGCTGCTAGCTCACAGCCAAGAACCCTATCCGTCCTCTGCTCATCCTCCAAAGTACCACGAATCAATATGGCCGTCGTCTTCCCAAAGTTCACGTGCAGCCCCAAGGCCTCTCCAAAGAGACTCAAAATGTGTCTCACCGCCAATAACTCCCTCATCTCCGGCTTCAGAAACAGCACCACATCATCCGCCAATAACCGCTACTTGTTGTAGCCTATTTTGAAGATAGTTTTTCTGGCATACTAGTGACGCAAGTCACGCAATGCTTCATGAAAAGTACAGAATACACTTGCAGTTTCGATGAATCTTCAAACAAGATGTATGAATCTCTTTACTAAATGCCTATTCTGCAATTCACAGCACGAGAATCTATTTTTTAGATGCAAGAAAGTTCAAACTCAGTGGCCATGTATTTGACTTGAAAATCTAAGAATCTCTCTTGTGGAAAAACAATCAGACTACTTTTACTGGAAGCAAAAAAATTAACACCATTAAGAGATGGGCAACAAAGTTGTGATGAGCTTTTGGGCTTGATTGGTTGCTCGCATTGGTTTTTCGTGTTTCATCCCGTCGCATGCAAGTTGGTCCGATAGCTCCCGTATGAGTAGAAACGTGATTTGGGCTAGATTTAACACTACATTTGGATGCTAGCAATTTTATATGGGCTAGGCTTGAGAAACGATAGGCAATTCAATTGGTTGGTTGTTTCAGGCTTGGAAGAAACTTACCACCCTGTTTGATTCCGCCGAGTTAAGCTAATGAAATATCAGTGTTTCATGTCAAGAAACGTAGATGAAATGAGAGCAGCAATGTTTGAAATCCTATAGACAATTGAATATAATAAACAAAAATTGTAGGTACCAGTGTAACCAATTCGAATCCAGAGGTACAAAGATGCCACCATGGGAAGACATGTTGGAGCTACTGCAATTCTGGTTTCATCTATCTGTAAAACACTTTCTTTTGCTCTCAAAAAATAAAAAGAACATATGTTTCAAAAATAACATGCGAATCTTTGATGCATCCGATCATCTCAGCAACCCACTTAGAAACCACATCGAGAGCTCACCCGCCAACTCTTTTACAACATCATTTAAAGCAGTCTTCATGGCTTCTTTTGCGGATATGATGGATTTTCTCGATGACTTCCTGGTTGCTGGTTTGTGGTGCCATATGATGGTGCAAGTGATGCCGAAGAACGTTTCCCCTGAAACGCACAAACTCATGCACCAGCTGCACTGGTGTATTGTGGATCTTTGGATGAAAAAATAAGGGACAGGATGCAGAATTTGAAGCTGGGCTGATGCGTGACGACACATTTGCACAATGGACCCTATTGTATTGCTAAATCTCACATTGTTATCCAAAAACCCTGTCTCTCTCCCTTAGAGCATCACTAGTAGTACCCCTAAACCCTCAAATTTTCGAAGCATTTTAAGGCATTTTTTATCACTTTTGAGGGGTGAAAAACAGGGGCAAAGACTAGAACCCTCAAACCCTCAAACTTTTAAGGATTCGAGAGTTCTAGTCTTTGCCGCAACCCTCAAACTTTTAAGGATTCGAGAGTTCTAGTCTTTGCCGCAACCCTCAAACCCGCGTCTTGGAAAAGCCCCATGAACGACGTCGTCGTTGTGGGCATTACATCGAGCACCTCGTGCACGACAGGTGGAGGGTCGGCGATTGTGGGCGCTGGCGTGGCCTTCTTCCGCGAGGTGGTCTTCTTGACGGCGGGCTTGACGCCCGCATGCTTCTTCGGCCCAAGCGACGCCGTCTTTCGACGGCCCTTGGTGGTTGGCGGCGGGGCATCGGGCGGGGCGGCCGGGGCGACGAGCGGGGCGACGGGCGGGGCCAGGGCGGTGGCGGGCTGTGGCTGGACAGCGGGCTGCCTAGCACGCCGCCGTTTCACGCCGACGTGGGCGGCGGCAACCACTGCGGCCACCTCCGCACCGCTCGGGAGGGCCGGGTGCTGCACCACGATCGCAGGGGCGGGGCCACGAGGGAGGCGGCGGGGGCGGTGACGGAGGAGGCGGGTAGGAGGGCAGAGGTCGGGGGCGGCTCCATGGCGCTCGGCGGCAGCGGCGAGGAGGAGGTGGGGCTGAATTTTCCCTCCCACGCGCGCGTGTGGAGGAGTAGGGGTTGAATGGATTGGGCCTCTCCAACCCTCAAATGTACAGGTTGGGAGGGGGAGTAGGGGTTGGGTCCTTAAATATTTTTGAGGGTTCGAGGGTTAAAAGGTTCTACTCTACGTGTTTTTTGGCCGCAAACTGTAAAAAAGCGGTTATTTTCGAGGGTTTGAGAGTTTATGGGTACTACTAGTGATGCTCTTACCTCGTACTCTTCTCAAATTGGAAGCTGGGCCGATGCCTCCTCTCCTCAGATTGGAAGATGAACTGGCGCCCGGCGGCTCATTCTTCCCGCAGGTCGTTTCTCAAGGTTGGGGATATCTGATTGGAGAGAAACTAATAATGGTATTGAGATTGGGATGTTACTGGATCTTGATTTTTTTTTATTGTAACTACGGCGGGCGTGAGCCAGCCTGAACATATATTCAGTGAAGTTGCCTATGAAGCTTTTCAGCCTCTACAAGATGGGTTCAAATGAACCAGAGTACACGGAGGTTACGAGGGAGAAGAAGAAAGGAAAAAACGCACACCACCAACACACAAGACTAAGAAGAGAACAACAAAGTGGCCACCCCTCAAACAAGGGGCGGTTGGCCGATGAGAATTCTCATCGCGACCCAGGCATATCAATCACGAGGAAGAGTCCCAAGGACATGAAGGAGGGACAACCCAGCTCGATGACTCGCCGGAGTAGTCGAACGTCCTTGGTCCACCGAGACCCAGCACCGGCACTGCGCCATCGACGTAATCGAAGGGCAGCGCGCATCCGAGACCACACTACGCACCGACACCACTGTATCGAGGGTGTGGCCGAAAGGTCGCGCGCGGCCGAGACGACGCCACGACGCCTGTGTGCCACCGGCTGGAGTCGAAGGGCATCAAAGTCAGAGACACCCATAGATTACTCTCGCATGGAGCACCCGTCGCGCACCGAAGAAACCCCACCAAGAACCTGACACCGAAGCCCAACAACCGGCAAGAAGACGCCACCACCACCACAACCACGGCTCGCCTTGCAACGGAAAGGAGACCGCACCCATGGCCGCCATCTGCATCACCATGGGGCACACCAGCACAGACGGAAGCATCGTCCTCTGTAACTTATGGCAAGACAGAGGGCCTCCACACCCAACCATGACAGCCTCCCGCGTGGGAAGCGCGTCACTGATGTCTACGCACCACGCTTCTATTCCTGTAGACAGTGTTGGGCCTCCAAGAGCAGAGGTTTGTAGAACAGCAGCAAGTTTCCCTTAAGTAAATCACCCAAGGTTTATCGAACTCAGGGAGGTAGAGGTCAAAGATATCCCTCTCAAGCAACCCTGCAATTAAGATACAAGAAGTCTCTTATGTCCCCAACACACCTAATACACTTGTCAGATGTATAGGTGCACTAGTTCAGCGAAGAGATAGTGAAATACAAGTAATATGGATGATTATAAGTAGTAATTGCAATCTGAAATAAAAATGGCAGCAAGCGAACATGTAGCAGAACTTGTTGGAAACGGTGTTTCAATGCTTAGAAACAAGGCCTAGGGATCATACTTTCACTAGTGGACACTCTCAACAATGATCACATAATTGAATAAATAAATGCTACTCTCAAACACTCTCTTGTTGGATAACAAACACCATTCATTGTGTAGGGCTGCAAAAGCACACCTCAAGCCGGAGTAAAGAAGCTCCACAACGTCATAAAGGAATCACACACGATGCGCGCACTGTCACCATCACACCGTGGAGAGTGACTCCGGAGTTCATATTAAAGTAACCTCTAGAGTGCATAATAGACAAGAGTAACATCTACATATTCAACTAGATTACAAAGCTCATGATCACATAAAGATCACACCATGGGAGAGAGAGATGAACCACATAGCTACCGGTAGAGCCCTCAGCCTCGGGGGAGAACTACTCCCTCCTCATCATGGGAGACAGCAACGGCGATGAAGCAATTCCCCGTCCCGGCAGGGTGCCGAAACAGAGACTTCTGTCCCCCGAAACTAGGTTTCGCGATGGTGGCGGCGCTCCGGGAGTCTTTCTGGAGTATGATAGATATCTTTAGGGTTTTCGCATCTGGGGCAATATATAGGCGAAGGGGCGATGTCGGTGGAGTCCCGAGGTGGGCTCCCCACCTGGCGGCGCGACAGAGGGGTGGGCCGCTGATACGTCTCCAACGTATCTATAATTTCTTATGTTCCATGCTACTTTTATGATGATACACACATGTTTTATACATACTTTATGTCATATTTATGCATTTTCCGGAACTAACCTATTGACGAGATGCCGAAGTGCCAGTTCCTGTTTTCTGCTATTTTTGGTTTCAGAAATCCTAGTAAGGAAATATTCTCGGAATTGGACGAAATCAACGCCCAACATCTTATAATTCCACGAAGCTTCCAGAACACCAGAGAGGGACCAGAGGAGAGCCACAGGGCCACCACACAAGGTGGCGGCGCGGCCCAGAGGGGGGCGCGCGCCCCTATTGTCTGGCCCCACCAGGGCCCCTCCGAGGCTGCCCTTCCACCTACTTAAGGACTCCGTCGCGAAAACCCTAGACGAATAAGCCACGGTACGAGAAACCTTCCAGAGCCGCCGCCATCGCGAAGCCAAGATCTGGGGGACAGGAGTCTCTGTTCCAGCACGCCGCCGGGACGGGGAAGTGCCCCCGGAAGGCATCTCCATCGACACCACCGCCATCTTCATCACCGCTACTGTCTCCCATGAGGAGGGAGTAGTTCTCCATCGAGGCTAAGGGCTGTACCGGTAGCTATGTGGTTCATCTCTCTCCCATGTACTTCAGTACAATGATCTCATGAGCTGCCTTACATGATTGAGATTCATATGAGCTTTGTATCACTATTAATCTATGTGCTACTCTAGTGATGTTATTAAAGTACTCTATTCCTCCTCCATGATGTAATGGTGACAGTGTGTGCATCATGTAGTACTCGGCGTAGTTTATGATTGTAATCTCTTGTAGATTATGGAGTTAACTATTACTATGATAGTATTGATGTGATCTATTCCTCCTTTCATAGTCTCTGGTCAGTGATGCAGTGCATGCTATGTTAGTACTCGGTATAATTGCGTTGGTCTATCATGCACTCTAAGGTTATTTAAACATGAACATAGAATGTTGTGGAGCTTGTTAACTCCGGCATTGAGGTGCTCTTGTAGCCCTACACAATTAATGGTGTTCATCATCCAACAAGAGAGTGTAGGGTGGTTTTATTATGTGATCAATGTTGAGAGTGTCCACTAGTGAAAGTATGATCCCTAGGCCTTGTTTCCAAATACTGCAATCATCGCTTATTTACTGATCTACTGCATCTGTACTTCCTGCAATATTACCACCATCAACTGCATGCCAGCAAGCTATTTTCTGGCGCTGTTACTACTGCTCATATTCATTCATACCACTTGTATTTCACTATCTCTTCGCCAAACTAGTGCACCTATACATCTGACAAGTGTATTGGGTGTGTTGGGGACACAAGAGACTTCTTGTATCGTGATTGCAGGGTTGCTTGAGAGGGATATCTTTGACCTCTTCCTCCCTGAGTTCGATAAACCTTGGGTGATTCACTTAAGGGAAAACTTGCTGCTGTTCTACAAACCTCTGCTCTTGGAGGCCCAACACTGTCTACAGGAATAGAAGCGTGCGTAGACATCAAGCTATTTTCTGGCGCCGTTGCCGGGGAGGAAAGGTAAAAGGCACTCACGCTCCGGTCCCAGGTAACTAAGTTATTTTCTGGTGCCGTTGTAAGTGCTCGAAGCTATTTCCTTTAGATCCTGCAATTGCATCTTTTTGTTTCTTGTTTTTATTTCACTAGTTTGGCATAATGGAAAGCAACATGGAAATTTTTAATCTATTTCCTGAGTTAAGACATGGATGGTTTGATGCGAAAATTAAAAAACCTATGGAACATATTAGTATGAACGCTTTGAACACCATTGTTGCTAATGATATGGAAAATTCTAAGCTTGGGGAAGCTGGTTTTGATGAGCATGATATTTTTAGTCCCCCAAGCATTGAGGAGAAAATTTTCTTTGATGATACTTTGCCTCCTATTTATGATGATTATAATTCTGGTGGTCTTTTGGTGCCACCTACTATGGAGAGTAAATTTTATTATGATTATACTATGCCTCCTACACTTGATGAGAATAATAATGATAGATACTTTGTTGAATTTGCTCCCATTACAATTAATAAGAATGACTATGCTTATGTTGGGAGTAGTAATAATTTTATGCATGAAGCTCATGATAAGAATGTTTCATTTGATAGTTATATTGTTGAATTTGTTGATGATGCTACTGAAAATCTTTATGAGAGAGGAAAATATGGTTGTAGAAATTTTCATGTTACTAAAACACCTCTCTATATGCTGAAATTTTTGAAGTTACACTTGTTTTATCTTTCTATGCTTGTTGCATTATGCTTCATGAATTTGTTTATTTACAAGATTCCTTTTCATAGGAAGTGGGTTAGGCTTAAATTTGTTTTGAATTTGCTTCTTGATGCTCTTTTTTGCTTCAACTCTTATTTCTTGCGAGTGCATCATTAAATCTGCTGAGCCCATCTTAATGGCTATAAAGAAAGCACTTCTTGGGAGATAACCATGTTTTTATTTTGCTACTGTTTTGTTGTGTCTTGGAAGTTGTTACTACTGTAGCAACCTCTTCTTATCTTTATTTTGTTGCATTGTTGTGCCAAGTGAAGTCTCTAATAGAAGGTTGATACTAGATTTGGATTTCTGCGCAGAAACAGATTTCTTGCTGTCACGAATTTGGGCAGGGTTCTCTGTAGGTAACTCAGAAAAATCTGCCAATTTACGTGAGTGATCCCCAGATATGTACGCAACTTTCATTAGTTTTGAGTTTTCTCATATGAGCAAGTTTAGTGCCCCAGAAAAATTCGTATTTACGGACTGTTCTGTTTTGACAGATTCTGCCTTTTATTTTGCATTGCCTCTTTTGCTGTGTTGGATGGATTTCTTTATTCCATTAACTTTCAGTAGCTTTGGGCAATGTCCAGAAGTGTTAAGAATGATTGTGTTACCTCTGAACATGTGAATTTTTGATTATGCACTAACCCTCTAATGAGTTTATTTTGAGTTTGGTGTGGAGGAAGTTTTCAAGGGTCAAGAGAGGAGGATGATATATGATTAAGAAGAGTGAAAGGTCTAAGCTTGGGGATGCCCCCGTGGTTCATCCCTGCATATTTCAAGAAGACTCAAGCATCTAAGCTTGGGGATGCCCAAGGCATCCCCTTCTTCATCAACAATTTATCAGGTTTCTTCTATTGAAACTATATTTTTATTCCGTCACATCTTATGTGCTTTACTTGGAGCGTCTGTTTGTTTTTGTTTTTGTTTGAATAAATTCATGCTTGTGTGGGAGAGAGACACGCTCCGCTTGTTTGTATGAACACATATGTTCTTAGCTTTATTCTTAATGTTCATGTCGAAGGCTGAAACTGCTTCGTTAATTGTTATATGGTTGGAAACAGAAAATGCTACATGTGGTAATTGGTATAATGTCTTGAATAATTTGATACTTGGCAATTGTTGTGCTCATATAGATCATGTTTAAGCTCTTGCATCATATACTTTGCACCTATTAGTGAAGAAATACCTAGAGCTTGCTAAAATTTGGTTTGCATGATTGGTCTCTCTAAGTCTAGATATTTTCTGGTAAGGGTTTGAGCAACAAGGAGGACGGTGTAGAGTTTTATAATGCTTGCAATATGTTCTTATGTGAGTTTTGTTGTACCGGTTCATACTTGTGTTTGCTTCAAATAACCTTGCTAGCCTAAGCCTTGTATTGAGAGGGATTACTTCTCGTGCATCCAAAATCCTTGAGCGAAAACTATGCCATTTGTGTCCATCATACCTACCTACTACATGGTATTTCTCTGCCATTCCAAAGTAAATTGCTTGAGTGCTACCTTTAAAATTCCATTCTTTGTCTTTGCAATATATAGCTCATGGGAAAAATAGCTTAAAAACTATTGTGGTATTGAATATGTACTTATGTATCTTATTTCTTATTAAGTTGCTTGTTGTGCGATAACCATGTTCCTGGGGACGCCATCAACTATTTCACCTTTGTTGAATATCATGTGAGTTGCTATGCATGTTCGTCTTGTCTGAAGTAAGGGTGATTTATCATGAGTTGAATGGTTTGAGCATGCATATTGTTAGAGAAGAACATTGGGCCGCTAACTAAAGCCATGATCCATGGTGGAAGTTTCAGTTTTGGACAACAATCCTCAATCTCTTATGAGAATATTATTTGTTGTTGAATGCTTATGCATTAAAGAGGAGTCCATTATCTGTTGTCTATGTTGTCCCGGTATGGATGTCTAAGTTGAGAATAATCAAAAGCGATAAATCCAATGCAAGCTTTCTCCTTAGACCTTTGTACAAGCGGCATAGAGGTACCCCTTTGTGATACTTGGTTAAAACATATGTATTGCGATGATAATCCATGTAAATCCGAGCTAATTAGGACAAGGTGCGGGCACTATTGGTATACTATGCATGAGGCTTGCAACTTGTAGGATATCTTATACATAACACATATGCTTTATCACTACCATTGACAAAATTGTTTCTTGTTTTCAAAATAAAAGCTCTAGCACAAATATAGCAATCCATGCTTCCCTCCTCGAAGGGCCTTTCTTCTACTTTTATGTTGAATCAGTTTACCCATTTCCTTCTATCTTAGAAGCAAACACTTGTGTTAACTGTGCATTGATTCTTACATACTTGCATATTTGCATTCATCATATTACTTTATGTTGACAACTATCCATGAGATATACATGTTACAAGTTGAAAGCAACTGCTGAAATTTAATCTTCCTTTGTGTTGCTTCAATGACTTTACTTTGAATCTATTGCTTTATGAGTTAACACTTATGCAAGACTTATTGATGCTTGTCTTGAAAGTACTATTCATGAAAAGTCTTTGCTATATGATTCAGTTGTTTAATCATTGTCTTTAACATTGCTTTGAATCACTTCATTCATCTCATATGCTTTACAATAGTATGATCAAGATTATGTTGGTAGCATGTCACTTCAGAAATTATCTTTGTTATCGTTTACCTACTCGAGGAAGAGTAGGAACTAAGCTTGGGGATGCTGATACGTCTCCAACGTATCTATAATTTCTTATGTTCCATGCTACTTTTATGATGATACACACATGTTTTATACATAATTTATGTCATATTTATGCATTTTATGGAACTAACCTATTGACGAGATGCCGAAGTGCCAGTTCCTGTTTTCTGCTGTTTTTGGTTTCAGAAATCCTAGTAAGGAAATATTCTCGGAATTGGACGAAATCAACGCCCAGCATCTTATAATTCCACGAAGCTTCCAGAACACCAGAGAGGGACCAGAGGAGAGCCACAGGGCCACCACACAAGGTGGCGGCGCGGCCCAGGGGGGCGCCCCCTATTGTCTGGCCCCACCAGGGCCCCTCCGAGGCTGCCCTTCCGCCTACTTAAGGACTCTGTCGCGAAAACCCTAGACGAATAATCCACGGTACGAGAAACCTTCCAGAGCCGCCGCCATCGCGAAGCCAAGATCTGGGGGACATGAGTCTCTGTTCCGACACGCCGCCGGGACGGGGAAATGCCCCCGGAAGGCATCTCCATCGACACCACCGCCATCTTCATCACCGCTGCCGTCTCCCATGAGGAGGAAGTAGTTCTCCATCGAGGCTAAGGGCTGTACCGGTAGCTATGTGGTTCATCTCTCTCCCATGTACTTCAATACAATGATCTCATGAGCTGCCTTACATGATTGAGATTCATATGAGCTTTGTATCACTATTAATCTATGTGCTACTCTAGTGATGTTATTAAAGTACTCTATTCCTCCTCCATGATGTAATGGTGACAGTGTGTGCATCATGTAGTACTCGGCGTAGTTTATGATTGTAATCTCTTGTAGATTATGGAGTTAACTATTACTATGATAGTATTGATGTGATCTATTCCTCCTTTCATAGTTTGTCGGTGACAGTGTGCATGCTATGTTAGTACTCGGTATAATTGCGTTGGTCTATCATGCACTCTAAGGTTATTTAAACATGAACATCGAATGTTGTGGAGCTTGTTAACTCCGGCATTGAGGTGCTCGTGTAGCCCTACACAATTAATGGTGTTCATCATCCAACAAGAGAGTGTAGAGTGGTTTTATTATGTGATCAATGTTGAGAGTGTCCACTAGTGAAAGTATGATCCCTAGGCCTTGTTTCCAAATACTGCAATCATCGCTTATTTACTGTTCTACTGCATCTGTACTTCTTGCAATATTACCACCATCAACTGCACGCCAGCAAGCTATTTTCTGGCGCCGTTACTACTGCTCATATTCATTCATACCACTTGTATTTCACTATCTCTTCGCCGAACTAGTGCACCTATACATCTGACAAGTGTATTGGGTGTGTTGGGGACACAAGAGACTTCTTGTATCGTGATTGCAGGGTTGCTTGAGAGGGATATCTTTGACCTCTTCCTCCCTGAGTTCGATAAACCATGGGTGATTCACTTAAGGGAAAACTTGCTGCTGTTCTACAAACCTCTGCTCTTGGAGGCCCAACACTGTCTACAGGAATAGAAGCGTGCGTAGACATCAGCCGCGCCCCCCTATGGTGTGGCCAGCTTGTGGCCCCCCTTCGTCTCTCCTTCGGACTCCGTGAAGCTTCTGGAAAAATAGGGACGTGGCCTTTTGTTTCGCGCAATTCCGAGAATATTTCCTGTGTAGAATTTCTGAAACCAAAAACAGCAGAAAACAGGAACTGGCACTTCGGCATCTTGTTAATAGGTTAGTCCCGGAAAATGCATAAAAATGATATAAAGTGTATATAAAACATGTAGTAATTGGTATAATATAAGCATGGAACATCAGAAATTATAGATACGTTGGAGACGTATCAAGCATCCCCAAGCTTAGTTCCTACTCGCCCTCAAGTAGGTAAACGATAAAAAGAATAATTTCTGAAGTGACATGCTACCAACATAATCTTGATCGATACCATTGTAAAGCATATGAGATGAATGAAGTGACTCAAAGCAATGGTCTATAGTTTGCTAACAAAAAGATAATGACTAAACAACTGAATCATATAGCAAAAACTTTTCATGAATAGTACTTTGAAGACAAGCATCAAAAAATCTTGCATAAGAGTTAACTCATAAAGCAATCGACTCTTAATAAAAGGTTTTGAAGCAACACAAAGGAAGATTTAAGTTTCAGCAATTGCCTTCAACTATCAACATGTATATCTCATGGATAATTGTCAACACAAAGTAATATGATGAGTGCAATAAGTAATCATGTAAGAATCAATGCACACAGTTGACACAAGTGTTTGCTTCTAAGATAGAAAGAAGTAGGTAAACTGACTCAACATAAAGTAAAAGAAAGGCCCTTCGCAGAGGGAAGCAGGGATTAAATCATGTGCTACAGCTTTTCAAGTTTTGAAATCATATAGAGAGCATACAAATAAAGTTTTGAGAGGTGTTTGTTGTTGTCAACGAATGGTAGTGGGCACTCTAACCCCCTTGTCAAACAGACTTTCAAAGAGCGGCTCCCATGAAGGACGTTATCTCTACCAGCAAGGTAGATCATCCCTCTTCTCTTTTGTTTACACATGTACTTTAGTTTTATTTATAGATGACACTCCTCCCAACCTTTTGCTTTCACAAGCCATGGCTAACCGAATCCTCGGGTGCCTTCCAACATTTCAGATACCATGGAGGAGTGTCTATTTGCAAAATTAAGTGGCTTACTGATGAATCAGGGCAAAACATGTGAAGAGAATTATTAATGAAAGTTAATTAATTGGGGCTGGGCACCCCGTTGCCAACTCTTTTTGCAAAATTATTGGATAAGCGGATGATGCCACTAGTCCATTGGTGAAAGTCTGCCCAACAAGATTGAAAGATAAAACACCACATACTTCCTCATGAGCTACAAAACATTGACACAAATAAGGAGTAATAAAGTTTTGAATTGTTTAAAGGTAGCACATGAAGTATTTACTTGGAATGGCGGGAAAATACCACATAGTAGGTAGTTATGGTGGACACAAATGGCATATGTTTTGGCTCAAGGTTTTGGATGCACGAGAAGCATTCCCTCTCAGTACAAGGATTTGGCTAGCAAGGTTGTTTGAAACAAACACAAGTATAAACCGGTACAGCAAGACTTACATAAAAACATATTGCAAGCATTATAAGACTCTACACTGTCTTGCTTGTTACTCAAACACTTTTACCAGAAAATATCTAGACCTTAGAGAGACCAATCATGCAAACCAAATTTCAACAAGCTCTAAGGTAGTTCTCCACTAATAGGTTTAAACTACATGATGCAAGAGCTTAAACATGATCTACTTGAGAGCTCAAAACAATTGCCAAGTATCAAATTATTCAAGACAATATACCAACTACCACATGAAGCATTTTTTGTTTCCAACCAAATAACAATAAGTGCAACGGCTTTCAGCTTTTGCCATGAACATTAAAAGTAAAACGAAGAACACAAGTGTTCAAATGAAAAAGCGGAGCATGTCTCTCTCCCACACAAGCATGCTAGGATCCAATTTATTCAGAGAACTAAAATAACAAACGAAAATAAAAGCACACGAACGCTCCAAGTAAAGCACATAAGATGTGACGGAATTACAATATAGTTTCACTAGAGGTGACCTGATAAGTTATTGATGAAGAAGGGGATGCCTTGGGCATCCCCAAGCTTAGACGCTTGAGTCTTCTTGAAATATGCAGGGATGAACCACGGGGGCATCCCCAAGCTTAGAGTTTTCACTCTTCTTGATCCTATTATATCATCCTTGTAATGTCCCAGGTTTAGAGACGATCGAGGGGTAGATTTTAGAAAGGGATAAAATCTGGGGAAATTTCGCGCTTTTAAAGAAAACTGCATCAAAGGGGGACAAGTTTCTCTCTCGACACCTTACAGGGTTAGGGGTTCGAGAGTGCGATAAACTTGCACCTCAATTAGTTCAATTAGGGTTTTCGAGAAAAGAGGGGAATAGTGCATCTTAATTTAAGTTGCATGATTGAATTCAATTAAGTATGTTTGAATTTCAAAATTCAAACATCACTTGATCATGTTATAATTCAAATTAAGATCATTTATCAAATAACTAGAAATACAAGTGTATAATAATAGATCAAACATATTTAAAGCTCATTAAGGAAAACTTGAGCTTTATTAATAATCACACAAGATACAATGTCAATTACAATATCCATAAATGAATTATGGAAATTACAACACATTACAAGAATTGAATAAATGGAAAAAGAAAAAGGAAAATTACAAGTAAATGAAATGTTCTAAACTATACAAGTTAATCTTCATGAAATGCTTGTTCCAGATGATCTTGAATTCATCTTGATCATTTTTTGATCCATGCACACACAAAAATCAAACAAGGGGTGCATGCTCAACAGCAAGCCAGGGAGTGTTGCATGCACTCAT
The DNA here is from genome assembly GCF_019359855.2 of Lolium perenne. Lineage (NCBI taxonomy): Eukaryota > Viridiplantae > Streptophyta > Magnoliopsida > Poales > Poaceae > Lolium > Lolium perenne. Next base: position 182,981,902 of record NC_067246.2, on the reverse strand, counting down.
AGCCAGTGGAGGGTCACCAAAGTGACCAGGCAAGTGTTGTCGACCGAGAGAGGCATGGAGAGGGCCAGTATAAAAGTTATTCACCAGCAAACCCTAGCCATTTCATCGACAGGCTTCAAAGGGTAAGAAGACCAAGAACAGGAAGAACAGAAAGAACAGCCATAGTTATTCAACCTATTCCAGTAACCAAACCAAGCATCACAAGTTTGCCAGGAGGAGCAGGGCAAGCAAACCAACCATCCAGAAGAAATCCTCTACACCAACAACCTTTCTAGGAGCTGGAGTGAGGTATACACAGATGATCATGAGCAAGCCACAGTTTTGCTCATAATATAAGCACATGCATACATCACAGCAACAGAAAAAGGGTAGAAACCCTGTTTGAGTCATCATATGGCTACTAGCCAATTGGTGCAAGCAAATATGAGAGAAACCAATAGGAAATCACCCCAGGGAACATTGGTTATGCCAAACCAGTGGCATAACCAAAGAAATCCAGCAAGGATATGATCCTATCTAGCTATCCAAGATCACTTAGCACCTATGACTACTACACCATCAGACAGATAGACAATCAAGTGTCTATTTATGTTTGTCAACATCAAAAGCCACTATAAATCCAACCATGGATCAAACAAATAGCATGTGAGAGACACAGCAAAGCCACAGAAGGGGTGCTACCCTTGGACAGCACAAAAGTGTCGTCAGGGCTACCTCAACCACACAACGAGTCCAAATAGATAAGCCATGCACAACTATCATCACCCAGAAGGGTTCAAAGGAGGGCTAGGGTACCCAACCAAAGGTTGGCATCCATCTAGCCCTGCCAAATTTAATGAAATGATCATTACTGCAAAGCAGTTCACATCACTTATCCATTTAGTAAAGCAAGGTAATACAGATAAATGAATTACACAAGTAATCAAAGCACCAGCACCTTGCATATGATCCAAGGGATCACTGCAAGCATCAGCAGATGCTTGAGCAAGTACAAACCAACCAGCAGCTGATGATCATATGATCATCAGAGCTTAATAGAGCATGCCAGTGCATGCTAAGGCATCACTGAGCAGCAGAGCATGGACCAGCCAATAAAATAAGCCACAGTTAAGCAACAATTGTATCACAGTTAATCAAATCGAGCATACACAGAAGCAAACCATCCAGGGATGGAGTCATCCAGTAACAATCATGCTCAACAGGGCATTTCCATGAATATTAGCACAAGGGATAGCACACTAGGAGCACTGGCACTTGCAGAATGCAAGAATCATGCATAATAATCAAGCCAGGGGCTAGGAAATGAGCACACATGAGAGGTCTGACACTTATAACAACAGCTAGAGCAACATGGCAAGCCATGAGCATCACAGCAAGCTCATGAGCAAATATAGAAGCATCACAGGAGAAGAAATTATATGAACATGAGCATAGGAAAAGCACACGCGTATAAGCTAGGAAGAAAAGAGCATCAGCACAAGCACCGCAGCAGCACAAGCACAGGCATGGCCACAGAAGCAATGGCCATGGAAAGCAGAGCGCAGCAGCAACACACACAGTAGAAGCATAGGCACAGCAGCAGCATACGCATAGCAGCAGCACAAGCACCGTAGCAGCACAAGCACATCAGCAATGGCCGCAGCAACAAAGCAATAGCACGGCATGATCTCTCCATGGGGAGGATTAGCCGCAGCTCAGGCAAGAAGAAGAAGCAGTAGAGCTGAGAGAGATAGGAGGAGGCGTGGAGCACTTACCCAGGTGAAGCGGGCCGGTGAGCAAGGCCATGGCGGCCACGGCGGCACACGCCGGGCGAATGGTGGTGCCAACCAAACCAGGCAGCGGCAGAGCCGCAGCTCCAGCACCACCACGGCGAGGCTCACGGCGGTGCCATAGCGCCAGGAACACCAGGAGGAAGGTCCACGGCATCTCCAATGCGCGGCGGCGGCGAACGCCGAAAACCTTGGCGCACGGGAGGGTCGGTGGCGTGCAAACGAGGACGAGGGCGTCAGATCGACGCAGACCACCATGTCCACCGTTGAGAGGCGGTCCAGATCCGCATCATCTCGTCTTCGGCGATGGCCGGAGACGGCCGGATTTTATCGGCGACGGCGGAGGCGATTTTGGTGTCGCGGGAGCCCGAAAGGGGATTAGGGTTAGGAAGAGGCGAGGAAGACGACGCGACTGGGTCGGTTGGACCGAGCCCAGTGGGCTGGTCCAACCTAACCAGCTCGGCCACCTGACAGGTGGGCCCAAGGGGCACTTTAATCATTTCACAAATTCAATTAAACCAGAAACTAGGAAATTAAATAGAAAATGAATAAGAGCTCTAAAAAAATAATTAAAAATATGAAAACTGATCAGCATAAAATTCTCTATCAGAATAAAATAGGAAAAGAAATTTTTGGAGACAAAGAAGAATAATTCATAATTTGATGAATATTTAATTCATTAATAATAAACCACTCTATTTTTAATGATAAAATAAGTCCATAAATCCTTTTGGACTTTAAAAACACCTTGAAAACATTTCAAGGTAGTATTTTACCCTAAACAGAGTATCCTCAAATCATTCTTAGTAATTACCTCTTACATAAAATAATAAGCATCAGAAAGGGGGGAACAAACCCTAAAATGGAAAGCATGCATAATTGCTTCTTTAACCATTGCCCTTATCGGACAATGATGCTATTTTTCAGCAACAGAGGAAAAGGGTCAATCCACACCATCCAACTGCAACACTTTGCAGTGTTCAGGCAAGTTCATCGCTTGCTCATGTCATTTGAGTATTTTTACCAAATTACTTGCAAAAGTACTATGATTATCACTATTTCATAAAAAGCAAAACCACTATTTTCATAACTATGAATATGACTAATTGGTGGGCAATGGAACCATGGATTGTGTTGATATGGTGGAGGTTCCATTGCAAGGGTTTATATCCATCTAGGATTAAACAACAAATGTCGTCCAGTGATTCTTGTGTCGTGATACCCGTGTTAACCATAAGATCTGGAGTGGGACGGAATAGTCAATTGTATTTCCAACTCTTGTACATCAACGGATGCGCTTTACCATAGACACTTGTATTCCAAGGGGGCAAGCGGTAGGGTGTGGAACCCATTAAAGTCCCCGTGGCATTGTCCGTAGACACTTGTCGCCCGAGGAGCAAGCGGTAGGCTGGGGAAGCCTTAAGTTCCCCACGGTAATGCGGTCTATGATGGGTTGCAACTACCGGCGAAGGAGTTTATGGTAGAGCCCAGAACTGTTGTCGCGGTCGGGGGCCATCCTTAATTGGAGTAAGTACACCGGCGAGGACCCAGGGTCGGGGTATGCAACAAAGGGTGGGTGTGCGAGGTAGCGGAGGAATATGATTGTCTATGACCTTATACCGGGCCTCACACCAAAGGAAGTGTGGACGGGAAAGCTCCCCGGTTGGCACCAAGGTTAAGATCTCTTATGGGTAAAGCAACACACCTCTGCAGAGTGTAATGAATCGTGACCTGTCACTCCCTGTTCCGGGATTTGGAACTGCGAACGCTGCCGGAAAGGAACTCCATGAACTTCTAGTAAACCGGTGAAGGCTGACGGACATAGTTCTTCTGAATAAAAGCAACCTCTTGAAGAAATGATTATCAAAACCTGCATTGGTATTACACTTTCTGGTCTGATATCGTAGCTAGTGCATTAAACACCTCTTTTCTATAATGAACTTGTTGAGTACGCTCGTACTCATACCACTCTTAAATCCCCTGCTTAGATTGTCTGAATCGACTTGAGGAGGACAACGACGACCCCGAAGGAGCAGAAGACATCTTCTATGAAGAACCAGACCTCTCCGGAGGCGTAGAAGGAGTTGACTACCTCATCGTCTACGGAACCGGGGAGGGTTCCAGAGGAGAACAAACATAGACCTATCTGATAGTAGTAGTATCCGAGCAGTGCGAACTCTTAGTACTTAACTGCTCGTTGAGAATAAATGTATAACTTAGTAAGACTTCTATATTGTAAGTTGAGTCGGGGTCACCTCGAACCCAGGAGTCTTCCTCTTAGGACCCAAGAGGAACTCCGAGATGACATGTATATGTTGCTTGTAATAATAAATGAATGAGTTATGGACCTGCTATGTTCTGTTGTACAACTCTGAGGGATGTAATATTTACGGATTGGTACTTCGTGAATGTTATATCAACGACTGGCATACTACAACATGCAGTGGTATGCAGGGTCACCACAATCCTCCTCTCTTGATCCTTGAAAACTTCCTTCACACCAAACTCAAAGCAATCTCATTAGAGGGTTAGTGCATAGTCAAAAATTCACATGTTCAGCAAGGACACAATCATTCCGAACACTTCTGGACATTACCCAAGGTTACTGCAATTTAATGGAGCAAAGAAACCCACTCAAACACAGTAAAAGAGGCAATGCGAAATAAAAGGCAGAATCTGTCAAAACAGAACAGTCCGTAAAGACGAATTTTTTCGAGGCACTTAACATGCTCAGATGGAAAAGCTCCAATTGAATGAAAGTTGCGTACATATCTGAGGATTACTCATGCATTTTTTCAAGATCTTTAGATTTTTATACAGAGAGAAAAACTCAAAACCGTGACAGCTAAAAATCTGTTTCTGCGCAGAAATCCAAATATAGTATCAACTTTTCTATCAAAGACTTTACTTGGCACAACAATGCAAGAAAATAAAGATACAAAGGTATTTCTACAGAATTAACAATCACCTTGACTCAAAACAAAAAGAAAATAAAAAATAATAGAAAATAAAAATGATGGGTTGTCTCCCATAAGCGCTTTTCTTTAACACCTTTTAGCTAGGCATAGTGATTTTTATGATGCTCACATAAAGATGAGACTTGAAAAGAGAGCATCAAGAAGCATATATAAAACATGTTTAAATCTAACACTCTTCCTATGCATAGGAGCCTTGTAAGAAAACAAGTCAATGAAGAACAAAGTGAGTAGCATAGGAAGACAAAACAAGTGCAACTTCAAAAATTTCAACACAAGGAGAGGAGACTTAATATTATTGTGATATACGAAATCATGTCTCCCTCTCTCATAAGGACCAGTGGGTCTTAAAGTACCCAGCAAATAAAAGCAAATCAAGAGAAAGCTCAAAACATTCATCATAACGAGAAGAAATTTAGTAACATGAAGATTTCTATACCCATACTTTACTCTCTCAAAATAATTTTCAGTGGCATCATGAATAAACTCAACAATATAGCTATCACATAAAGCATTCTTATCATGATCCACATGCATAAAAGTATCATTACTCTCCACATAAGCATAATCAATTTTATTAGTAATAGTGGGAGTAAAACTATCATAACCATCATTGTAATCATCATAAATTGCAGGCATGGTATAATCATAATAAACTTTATCCTCCATAGTAGGTGGCACCAAAATACCACTATCATTATAATCATCATAAATGGGAGGCAAAGTATCATCAAAGAAAATTTTCTCCTCAAAACTTGGGGGACTAAAAATATCACAACCGCCTTCCCCAAGCTTAGACTTTTCCATAGCATTAAAAATAATAGTGTTCAAAGAATTCATGCTAAAAACATTGCTACAACTATCTTGCAAACAAAGTTCCATGGGTTTTTTAATTCCCTCTTCAAACACATCATGTCCTAATTCAATATAAATTTCATAAATAACTCTAATTTTTTTGTTGTTTTCCATTAAGCCTAACTAGTGAAATAAAAACAACAAACAAAAAGATATAATTGCAGAATCTAACGGAAATAGCTTCGAGCACACACACACCGGCAATAGTGCTAGGAAATAGCTTAGTAGTCGGTAGATGTGAATACCTTTTACCTTACCTCCCCGGCAACGGCGCCATAAAATAGCTTGATGTCTATGCACGCTTCTATTCCTGTAGACAGTATTGGGCCTCCAAGAGCAGAGGTTTGTAGAACAGCAGCAAGTTTCCCTTAAGTGAATCACCCAAGGTTTATCGAACTCAGGGAGGTAGAGGTCAAAGATATCCCTCTCAAGAAACCCTGCAATTAAGATACAAGAAGTCTCTTGCGTCCCAAACACACCTAATACACTTGTCAGATGTATAGGTGCACTAGTTCGGCGAAGAGATAGTGAAATACAAGTAATATGGATGATTATAAGTAGTAATTGCAATCTGAAATAAAAATGGCAGCAAGCGAACATGTAGCAGAACTTGTTGAAAACGGTGTTTCAATGCTTAGAAACAAGGCCTATGGATCATACTTTCACTAGTGGACACTCTCAACAATGATCACATAATTGAATAAATAAATTCTACTCTCAAACACTCTCTTGTTGGATAACAAACACCATTCATTGTGTAGGGCTGCAAAAGCACACCTCAAGACGGAGTAAACAAGCTCCACAACGTCATAAAGGAATCACACACGATGCGCACATTGTCACCATCATACCGTGGAGAGTGACTCCGGAGTTCATATTAAAGTAACCTCTAGAGTGCATAATAGACAAGAGTAACATCTACATATTCAACTAGATTACAAAGCTCATGATCACATAAAGATAACACCATAGGGGAGAGAGATGAACCACATAGCTACCGGTAGATCCCTCAGCCTCGGGGGAGAACTACTCCCTCCTCATCATGGGAGACAGCAACGGCGATGAAGATGGCGATGGAGTCGATGGAGATGGCTCCAGGGGCAATTTCCCGTCCCGGCAGGGTGCCGAAACAGAGACTTCTGTCCCCCGAAACTAGGTTTCACGATGGCGGCGGCGCTCCGGGAGTCTTTCTGGAGTATGATAGATATATTTAGGGTTTTTGCATCTGGGGCAATATATAGGCGAAGGGGCGATGTCGGTGGAGTCCCGAGGTGGGCTCTCCACCTGGCGGCGCGGCAGAGGGGTGGGCCGCGCCCCCCTATGGTGTGGCCAGCTCGTGGCCTGATACGTCTCCAACGTATCTATAATTTCTTATGTTCCATGCTAGTTTTATGACAATACCTACATGTTTTATTCATACTTTATATCATTTTTATGCATTTTCCGGTACTAACCTATTAACAAGATGCTGAAGCGCCAGTTCATGTTTTCTGCTGTTTTTGGTTTCATAAATCCAACACAGGAAATATTCTCGGAATTGGACGAAACAAAAGTCCACGGCCCTATTTTGCACGGAGTGTTCCAGAATATCGTAGAAGAGTCGGAGAAGACCAGCAGGGGGGCTGATGCGCGTGGTTGACGTATTGTCTTTCCGTTCGACACACGTCCGTTGGGAACCCCAAGAGGAAGGTGTGATGCGCACAGCGGCAAGTTTCCCTCAGTAAGAAACCAAGGTTTATCGAACCAGTAGGAGTCAAGAAGCACGTGAAGGTTGATGGCGACGAGATGTAGTGCGGCGCAACACCAGGGATTCCGGCGCCAACGTGGAACCTGCACAACACAAACCAAGTACTTTGCCCCAACGAAACAGTGAGGTTGTCAATCTCACCGGCTTGCTGTATCAAGGGATTAGATGTATAGTGTGGAAGATGATTGTTTGCAGAAAACAGTAGAACAATTGCAGTAGATTGTATTTCAGTATAGAGAATTGGACGGGGGTCCACAGTTCACTAGAGGTGTCTCTCCCATAAGATAAATAGCATGTTGGGTGAACAAATTACAGTTGGGCAATTGACAAATAGAGAGGGCATGACCATGCACATACATATTATGATGAGTATTGTGAGATTTAATTGGGCATTACGACAAAGTACATAGACCGCTATCCAGCATGCATCTATGCCTAAAAAGTCCACCTTCAGGTTATCATCCGAACCCCCTCCAGTATTAAGTTGCTAACAACAGACAATTGCATTAAGTATTGCGCGTAATGTAATCAATAACTACATCCTCGGACATAGCATCAATGTTTTATCCCTAGTGGCAACAGCACATCCATAACCTTAGAGGTTTCTGTCACTCCCCCAGATTCACGGAGACATAAACCCACTATCGAGCATAAATACCCCCTCTTGGAGTTACTAGCAAAAACTTGGCCAGAGCCTCTACTAATAACGGAGAGCATGCAAGATCATAAACAACACATAGACATAAACTGATAATCAACATAACATAGTATTCTCGATTCATCGGATCCCAACAAACACAACATATAGCATTACAGATAGATGATCTTGATCATGTTAGGCAGCTCACAAGATCCGACAATGAAGCATAATGGGGAGAAGACAACCATCTAGCTACTGCTATGGACCCATAGTCCAGGGGTGAACTACTCACTCATCACTCCGGAGGCGACCATGGCGGCATAGAGTCCTCCGGGAGATGAATCCCCTCTCCGGCAGGGTGCCGGAGGCGATCTCCTGAATCCCCCGAGATGGGATTGGCGGCGGCGGCGTCTCTGGAAGGTTTTCCGTATCGTGGCTCTCGGTACTGGGGGTTTCGCGACGAAGGCTATTTGTAGGCGGAAGGGCAGGTCAAGGGGCGTCGCGAGGGGCCCAGGAGACAGGCCGGTGCGGCCAAGGGCTGGGCCACGCCGCCCTACCTCTTGGCCACCTCGTGGCCCCACTTCGTTGACTCTTCGGTCTTCTGGAAGCTTCGTGTGAAAATAGGCCCCTGGGCGTTGATTTCGTCCAATTCCGAGAATATTTCCTTACTAGGATTTCTGAAACCAAAAACAGCAGAAACAAAGAATCGGCTCTTCGGCATCTTGTTAATAGGTTAGTTCCAGAAAATGCATAAATATGATGTAAAGTATGCATAAAACATGTAGATATCATCAATAATGTGGCATGGAACATAAGAAATTATCGATACGTCGGAGACGTATCAGCATCCCCAAGCTTAGTTTCTGCTCGTCCCGAGCAGGTAAACGATAAAAAAGATAATTTCTGGAGTGACATGCCATCATAACCTTGATCATACTATTGTAAAGCATATGTAATGAATGCAGCGATCAAAACAATGTAAATGACATGAGTAAACAATTGAATCATATAGCAAAGACTTTTCATGAATAGTACTTCAAGACAAGCATCAATAAGTCTTGCATAAGAGTTAACTCATAAAGCAATAATTCAAAGTAAAGGTATTGAAGCAACACAAAGGAAGATGAAGTTTCAGCGGTTGCTTTCAACTCATAACATGTATATCTCATGGATATTGTCAACATAGAGTAATATAACAAGTGCAATATGCAAGTATGTAGGAATCAATGCACAGTTCACACAAGTGTTTGCTTCTTGAGGTGGAGAGAAATAGGTGAACTGACTCAACATAAAAGTAAAAGAATGGTCCTTCAAAGAGGAAAGCATCGATTGCTATATTTGTGCTAGAGCTTTTATTTTGAAAACATAAAGAGAGCAATAAAAGTAAAATTTTGAGAGGTGTTTGTTGTTGTCAACGAATGGTAGTGGGTACTCTAACCCCCTTGCCAGACAAACCTTCAAAGAGCGGCTCCCATTTTATTTTTATTTTTGGGTGGCACTCCTTCCAACCTTGCTTTCACAAACCATGGCTAACCGAATCCTCGGGTGCCTGCCAACAATCTCATACCATGAAGGAGTGCCTTTTTATTTTAGTTTTATTTTGATGACACTCCTCCCCACCTTTGCTTTCTCAAGCCATGGCTAACCGAATCCTTCGGGTGCCGTCCAACAATCACATACCATGGAGGAGTGTCTATTTTTTTGTTAATTAATTTGGGACTGGGAATCCCATTGCCAGCTCTTTTTGCAAAATTATTGGATAAGCGGATGAAGCCACTAGTCCATTGGTGAAAGTTGCCCAACAAGATTGAAAGATAAACACCACATACTTCCTCATGAGCTATAAAACATTGACACAAATCAGAGGTAATAAATTTTGAATTGTTTAAAGGTAGCACTCAAGCAATTTACTTTGGAATGGTGGAGAAATACCATGTAGTAGGTAGGTATGGTGGACACAAATGGCATAGTGGTTGGCTCAAGTATTTGGATGCATGAGAAGTATTCCCTCTCGATACAAGGCTTAGGCTAGCAAGGCTATTTGAAACAAACACAAGGATGAAGCGGTGCAGCAAAACTCACATAAAAGACATATTGTAAACATTATAAGACTCTACACCGTCTTCCTTGTTGTTCAAACTCAATACTAGAAATTATCTAGACTTTAGAGAGACCAAATATGCAAACCAAATTTTAGCATGCTCTATGTATTTCTTCATTAATAGGTGCAAAGTATATGACGCAAGAGCTTAAACATGAGCACAACAATTTCCATGTATCACATTATCCAAGACATTATAGCAAATTACTACATGTATCATTTTCCAATTCCAACCATACAACAATTTAACGAAGAAGAAACTTCACCATGAATACTATGAGTAAAGTCTAAGGACATATTTGTCCATATGCAACAGCAGAGCGTGTCTCTCTCCCACACAATGAATGCTAGGATCCATTTTATTCAAACAAAACAAAAAACAAAAACAAACCGACGCTCCAAGCAAAGTACATAAGATGTGACGGAATAAAAATATAGTTTCAGGGGAGGAACCTGATAATGTTGTCGATGAAGAAGGGGATGCCCAAGGCATCCCCAAGCTTAGACGCTTGAGTCTTCTTGATATATGCAGGGGTGAACCACCGGGGCATCCCCAAGCTTAGAGCTTTCACTCTCCTTGATCATGTTGTATCATCTCCCTCTCTTGATCCTTGAAAACTTCCTCCACACCAAACTCAAAACAACTCATTAGAGGGTTAGTGCACAATCAAAATATACATGTTCAGAGGTGACATAATCATTCTTAACACTTCTGGACATTGCACAAAGATACTGAAAGTCAATGGAATCGAAAAATCCATCGAACATATCAAAACAGGCAATGCGAAATAAAAGGCAGAATCTGTCAAAACAGAACAGTTCGTAAAGACGAATTTTATTGAGGCACCAGACTTGCTCAAATGAAAATTCTCAAATTGAATGAAAGTTGCGTACATATCTGAGGATCACTCACGTAAATTAGCATAATTTTCTGAGTTACCTACAGAGAATTTTGCTCAGATTCGTGACAGCAAAGAAATCTGTTTCTGCGCAGTAATCCAAATCTAGTATGAACCTTACTATCAACGACTTTACTTGGCACAACAAAACACAAAACTAAGATAAGGAGAGTTTGCTACAGTAGTAAACAACTTCCAAGACTCAAATATAAAATAAAATTACTGTAGTAAATACACGGGTTGTCTCCCATAAGCGATTTTCTTTAACGCCTTTCAGTTAGGCGCAGAAAGTGTATATCAAGTATTATCGAGAGATGAAGTGTCAACATCATAATTTGTTCTAATAATAGAATCAAAAGGTAACTTCATTCTCTTTCTAGGGAAGTGTTACATACCTTTCTTGAGAGGAAATTGATATTTAATATTACCTTCCTTCATATCAATGATAGCACCAACAGTTCGAAGAAAAGGTCTTCCCAATATGATGGGACACGATGCATTGCATTCAATATCCAAGACAACAAAATCAACGGGGACAAGGTTATTGTTAACGGTAATGTGAACATTATCAACTTTCCCCAAAGGTTTCTTTGTAGAATGATCAGCAATATTAACATCCAAATAACAATTTTTCAATGGTGGCAAGTCAAGCATATTATAGATTTTCTTAGGCATAACGGAAATACTTGCACCAAGATCACATAAAGCATTACAATCAAAGTCATTGACCTTCATCTTAATGATGGGCTCCCAACCATCCTCTAGCTTCCTAGGAATAGAAGTTTCGCGTTCTAGTTTCTCTTCTCTAGCTTCTATGAGAGCATTTGTAATATGTTTTGTGAAAGCCAAGTTTATAGCACTAGCATTAGGACTCTTAGCAAGTTTCTGTAAGAACTTTATAACTTCAGATATGTGGCAATCATCAAAATCCAAACCATTATAATCTAAAGCAATGGAATCATCATCCCCAATGTTGGAAAAAATTTCAGCAGTTTTATCACATGCAGTTTCAGCAGTTTTAGCAGTTTCAGGCAGTTTTTCGCGCTTTGCATTTGAAGTGGAAACATTGCCAACACCAATTATTTTACCATTAATAGTAGGAGGTGCAGCAACATATGTAGCATTAGCATTACTAGTGGTGGTAATAGTCCAAACTTTAGCTATATTATCTTCTTTTTCATTTTCTTCTCTTTCCCACCTAGCACGCAATTCGGCCATCAATCTTATATTCTCATTAATTCTAACTTGGATGGCATTTGCTGTAGTAACAATTTCATTATTATGATTCTCATGAGGCATAACTTTCGATTTCAAAAGATCAACATCAGCAGCAAGACTATCGACTTTAGAAGCAAGTATATCAATTTTCCCAAGCTTTTCTTCAACAGATTTGTTGAAAGCAGTTTGTGTACTAATAAATTCTTTAAGCATAGCTTCAAGTCCAGGGGGTGTGTTCCTATTATTGTTGTAAGAATTCCCATAAGAATTACCATAGCCGTTGCCATTATTATAAGGATATGGCCTATAGTTGTTACTAGAATTGTTCCGGTAAGCATTGTTGTTGAAATTATTATTTTTAATGAAGTTTACATCAACATGTTCTTCTTGTGCAACCAATGAAGCTAACGGAACATTATTAGGATCAACATTTTTCCTATCATTCACAAGCATAGACATAATAGCATCAATCTTATCACTCAAGGAAGAGGTTTCTTCGACAGAATTTACCTTCTTACCTTGTGGAGCTCTTTCCGTGTGCCATTCAGAGTAATTAATCATCATATTATCAAGAAGCTTTGTTGCTTCACCAAGAGTGATGGACATAAAGGTACCTCCAGCAGCTGAATCCAATAGGTTCCGCGAAGAAAAATTTAGTCCTGCATAAAAGGTTTGGATGATCATCCAAGTAGTCAGTCCATGGGTTGGGCAATTTTTAACCAAAGATTTCATTCTTTCCCATGCTTGTGCAACATGCTCAGTATCCAATTGTTTAAAATTCATTATGCTACTCCTCAAAGATATAATTTTAGCAGGGGGATAATATCTACCAATAAAAGCATCCTTGCATTTAGTCCATGAATCAATACTATTCTTAGGCAGAGATAGCAACCAATCTTTAGCTCTTCCTCTTGATCAGAAAGGGAACAATTTTAATTTTATAATGTCACCATCTACATCTTTATACTTTTGCATTTCACATAGTTCAACAAAATTATTGAGATGGGCAGCAGCGTCATCAGAACTAACACCAGAAAATTGCTCTCGCATAACAAGATTCAAGAAAGGTGTTTAATTTCAAAGAATTCTGCTGTAGTAGCAGGTGGAGCAATAGGTGTGCATAAGAAATCATTATTATTTGTGGTTGTGAAGTCACACAACTTAGTATTTTCAGGAGTACCCATTTTAGAAGTAGTAAATAAAGCAAACTAGATAAAATAAATGCAAGTAACTAATTTTTGTGTGTTTTTGATATAGAGTGCAAGACAGTAAATAAAGTAAAACTAGCAACTAATTTTTTTGTATTTTGTTTTAGTGCAGCAAACAAAGTAGTAAATAAAGTAAAGCAAGACAAAAACAAAGTAAAGAGATTGGGATGTGGAGACTCCCCTTGCAGCGTGTCTTGATTTCCCCGGCAACGGCGCCAGAAATTTGCTTGATGCGCGTGGTTGACGTATTGTCTTTCCGTTCGACACACGTCCGTTGGGAACCCCAAGAGGAAGGTGTGATGCGCACAGCGGCAAGTTTCCCTCAGTAAGAAACCAAGGTTTATCGAACCAGTAGGAGTCAAGAAGCACGTGAAGGTTGATGGCGACGAGATGTAGTGCGGCGCAACACCAGGGATTCCGGCGCCACCGTGGAACCTGCACAACATAAACCAAGTACTTTCCCCAACGAAACAGTGAGGTTGTCAATCTCACCGGCTTGCTGTAACAAAGGATTAGATGTATAGTGTGGAAGATGATTGTTTGCAGAAAACAGTAGAACAATTGCAGTAGATTGTATTTCAGTATAGAGAATTGGACCGGGGTCCACAGTTCACTAGAGGTGTCTCTCCCATAAGATAAATAGCATGTTGGGTGAACAAATTACAGTTGGGCAATTGACAAATAGAGAGGGCATGACCATGCACATACATATTATGATGAGTATTGTGAGATTTAATTGGGCATTACGACAAAGTACATAGACCGCTATCCAGCATGCATCTATGCCTAAAAAGTCCACCTTCAGGTTATCATCCGAACCCCCTCCAGTATTAAGTTGCTAACAACAGACAATTGAATTAAGTATTGCGCGTAATGTAATCAATAACCACATCCTCGGACATAGCATCAATGTTTTATCCCTAGTGGCAACAGCACATCCATAACCTTAGAGGTTTCTATCACTCCCCCAGATTCACGGAGACATGAACCCACTATCGAGCATAAATACCCCCTCTTGGAGTTACTAGCAAAAACTTGGCCAGAGCCTCTACTAATAACGGAGAGCATGCAAGATCATAAACAACACATAGACATAAATTGATAATCAACATAACATAGTATTCTCTATTCATCGGATCCCAACAAACACAACATATAGCATTACAGATAGATGATCTTGATCATGTTAGGCAGCTCACAAGATCCGACAATGAAGCATAATGGGGAGAAGACAACCATCTAGCTACTGCTATGGACCCATAGTCCAGGGGTGAACTACTCACTCATCACTCCGGAGGCGACCATGGCGGCGTAGAGTCCTCCGGGAGATGATTCCCCTCTCCGGCAGGGTGCCGGAGGCGATCTCCTGAATCCCCCGAGATGGGATTGGCGGCGGCGTCTCTGGAAGGTTTTCCGTATCGTGGCTCTCGGTACTGGGGGTTTCGCGACGAAGGCTATTTGTAGGCGGAAGGGCAGGTCAAGGGGCGTCGCGAGGGGCCCAGGAGACAGGCCGGCGCGGCCAAGGGCTGGGCCGCGCCGCCCTACCTCCTGGCCACCTCGTGGCCCCACTTCGTTGACTCTTCGAGCTTCGTGTGAAAATAGGCCCCTGGGCGTTGATTTCGTCCAATTCCGAGAATATTTCCTTACTAGGATTTCTGAAACCAAAAACAGCAGATAACAGCAACTGACTCTTCGGCATCTTGTTAATAGGTTAGTTCCAGAAAATGCATAAATATGATGTAACGTATGCATAAAACATGTAGATATCATCAATAATGTGGCATGGAACATAAGAAATTATCGATACGTCGGAGACGTATCAGGGGCCACCCCATAGGGCGGCGCGGCCAGGCCCCCTGGCGCGCCCAGGTGTGGGGAGCCCACCCCCTGGCTCCCCCGACGCTGCCTCTTCGCCTATATATTCCTTCGTATCGGAAAACCCTAGTACCGAGAGCCAAAATATGAGAAAATTTACACCGTGGAGAGTGACTCCGGAGTTCATATTAAAGTAACCTCTAGAGTGCATAATAGACAAGAGTAACATCTACATATTCAACTAGATTACAAAGCTCATGATCACATAAAGATAACACCATAGGGGAGAGAGATGAACCACATAGCTACCGGTAGAGCCCTCAGCCTCGGGGGAGAACTACTCCCTCCTCATCATGGGAGACAGCAACGGCGATGAAGATGGCGATGGAGTCGATGGAGATGGCTCCGGAGGGCAATTCCCCGTCCCGGCAGGGTGCCGAAATAGAGACTTCTGTCCCCCGAAACTAGGTTTCGCGATGGCGGCGGCGCTCCAGGAGTCTTTTTGGAGTATGATAGATATCTTTAGGGTTTTCGCATCTGGGGCAATATATAGGCGAAGGGGCGATGTCGGTGGAGTCCCGAGGTGGGCTCCCCACCTGGCGGCGCGGCAGAGGGGTGGGTCGCGCCCCCCTATGGTGTGGCCAGCTCGTGGCCTGATACGTCTACAACGTATCTATAATTTCTTATGTTCCATGCTAGTTTTATGACAATACCTACATGTTTTATTCATACTTTATATCATTTTTATGCATTTTCCGGTACTAACCTATTAACAAGATGCCGAAGCGCCAGTTCTTGTTTTCTGCTGTTTTTGGTTTCAGAAATCCTACACAGGAAATATTCTCGGAATTGGACGAAACAAAAGCCCATGGCCCTATTTTCCACGGAGTGTTCCAGAACATCGAAGAAGAGTCGGAGAAGGCCAGCAGGGGGGCCACCCCATAGGGCGGCGCGGCTAGGCCCCCTAGCGCGCCCAGGTGTGGGGAGCCCACCCCTGGCTCCCCCGACGCTGCCTCTTCGCCTATATATTCCTTCGTATCGGAAAACCCTAGTACCGAGAGCCAAAATACGAGAAAAGTTAATGAGACGCCGCCGCCGTCAATCCCATCTCGGGGGATTCTGAAGATCTCCTCCGGCACCCTGCCGGAAAGGGAATCATCACCGAAGGGCTCTACATCACCATGCCCGCCTCCGGACTGATGCGTGAGTAGTTCATCCTTGGAGTATGGGTCCATAGCAGTAGCTAGATGGTTGTCTTCTCCTATTATGCCATCATGTTTAGATCTTGTGAGCTGCCTATCATGATCAAGATCATCTATTTGTAATGCTACCTGTTGTATTTGTTGGGATCCGATGAATATAGAATACTATGTCAAGTTGATTAACGATCTATCATACATGTGTTGTTTATGATCTTGCATGTTCTCCGTTGCTAGTAGAGGCTCTGGCCAAGTTGATACTTGTAACTCCAAGAGGGAGTATTTATGCTAGATAGTGGGTTCATGCCTCCATTGAATCTGGGACAGTGACAGAAAGTTATAAGGTTGTGGATGTGTTGTTGCCACTAGGGATAAAACATCAATGCTTTGTCTAAGGATATTTGTATTGTTTACATTACGCACAATACTTAATGCAATTGTCTGTTGTTTGCAACTTAATACTGGAAGGGGTGCGGATGCTAACCCGAAGGTGGACTTTTTAGGCATAGATACATGCTGGATGGCGGTCTATGTTCTTTGTCGTAATTCCCTAAGTAAATCTCATAGTAGTCATCATGATATGTATGTGCATTGTTATGCCCTCTCTATTTGTCAATTGTCCGACTGTAATTTGTTCACCCAACATGTTATTTATCTTATTGGAGAGACACCACTAGTGAACTGTGGACCCCGGTCCATTCTTTTACATCTGAAATACAACCTACTGCAATCATTGTTCTCTGTTGTTCTTTGCAAGTAAACATCATTCTCCACACCATACGTTTAATCCTTTGTTTTCAGCAAGCCGGTGAGATTGACAACCTCACTGTTAAGTTGGGGCAAAGTATTTTGATTGTGTTGTGCAGGTTCCACGTTGGCGCCGGAATCCCTGGTGTTGCGCCGCACTACACTCCTTCACCAACAACCTTCACGTGGCCTTCATCTCCTACTGGTTCGATAACCTTGGTTTCTTACTGAGGGAAAACTCGCTGTTGTACGCATCATACCTTCCTCTTGGGGTTCCCAACGGACGTGTGCTTTACCGTCACAAGCAGCTACTTTGCTGGCAAGTCGCCGGGGAGGAATCAACACTCCATCACCGTCACGCGCCATCAAACACTTTTCTGGCGCCGTTGCCGGGGACCTGAAGAAAAGTTACACCATAGAGATCTCTAACTCCCACGTCAACTGCACGCCAGCAGCTACTTTTCGGGCGCCATTGCCGGGGAGGTCAAGACACGCTGCAAGGGGAGTCTCTCACACCGAATCTCTTTACTTTGTTTATTGTCTTGCTTTATTTTATTTCCTTTCTTGTTTGCTTTCTTTATATCAAAAACACAAAAAAAATACTTGTTTTACTTTATTTAATTCGGTTTTGCTTTATTTATTTTTATTATTGCTAAAATGAGTAGTCCTGAAGTTGAAGTTCATTCGTTTAAGGAACAAGGGGGAGAAAGTTTTAAAGATGCTTGGTATAGAATTAGTGATGCTCATCATAGGTGCACTAAGAAACACTCCACTATTATCCTCCTTAGGAACTTTTATGTTGGTATCTCTAGCTGGAATAGGTATGTTCTTGATACTCTTACAGGGGGTGATTTCCTAAGTACTCCTGCTTTAGAAGCTAGTTACATCATTGAGAGTCTAGTTGGAATACCACCTGTTAATGAAGCTAAAATTGAAATCTCTCTTGAGGATGTCATGAAAAAGTTGGAGGCCATAGAGAAAAATCTTCCAAGTGTTGACACTAAATTGGGAATATTACTTGATAATACTGATAAACTTGATAAATCCCTAGGAGGAATTAATGAAAGAATTGCTGTCTTAGAAACTTGTGCTATCCATGATAATCAAACCCATAGGATTGGTGAACTTGAAGAAGCTATGGGAACCTTGGGTTCAACTTTTTCTTCTCTTAAGTTTAAGGAGAAAGCTTATGTGGGTAAGGAGCAAAAGTTCATGTATGTCCCTAAGATGCCAAAGCCAAAGAATCATTATGAGCTTAAAATTGATAAAACCCTTAGTACCACTATGGGAAATTTAGATAATGGAGCATCTAAGATACCTTTTGCGACAAGTTGTGTTTTTAAGGAAAATTATGATGTTTATGCTTCTTCTCTTGATGTTACTTGATTTTCACTTTCTGCGCCTAGCTGAAAGGCGTTAAAGAAAAGCGCTTATGGGAGACAACCCATTATTTTATTTCTGCAATTTTTGTTTTATATTTGAGTCAAGGTGTTTGTTACTACTGTAGCAATACCTTTGTATCTTTATTTTATTGCATTGTTGTGCCAAGTAAAGTCTTTGATAGAAAGTTGATACTAGATTTGGATTTCTTCGCATAAACAGATTTTTAGCTATCACGGTTTTGAGATTTTCTCTCTGCAGAAAAATCGTAAAATCATGAAAATATTCTTGAGTAATCCTCAGATATGTACTCAACTTTCATTAAACTGGAGCTTTTCCATCTGAGCATGTTAAGTGCCTCGAAAAAATTCGTCTTTACAGACTATTCTGTTTTTGACAGATTCTGCCTTTTTTCGCATTGCCTCTTTTACTGTGTTTGAGTGGATTTCTTTGCTCCATTAAATTTCAATAGCCTTGGGTAATGTCCAGAAGTGTTGGGAATGATTGTGTCCTTGCTGAACATGTGAATTTTTGATTATGCACTAACCCTCTAATGAGACTGCTTTGAGTTTGGTGTGAAGGAAGTTTTCAAGGATCAAGAGAGGAGGATGATATAATATGATCAAGAAGAGTGAAAAGTCTAAGCTTGGGGATGCCCCCGTGGTTCATCCCTGCATATTTCAAGAAGACTCAAGCGTCTAAGCTTGGGGATGCCCAAGGCATCCCCTTCTTCATCAAACTTATCAGGTCACCTCTAGTGAAACTATATTTTAATTCCGTCACATCTTATGTGCTTTACTTGGAGCGTCTGTGTGATTTTATTTTTGTTTTGTTATTTTCATTCTCTGAATAAATTCAGATCCTAGCAATCCTTTTGTGGGAGAGAGACATGCTCCGCTTTTTCATTTGAACACTGGTGTTCTTCGTTTTACTTTTAATGTTCATGGCGAAAGCTGAAAGCCGCTGCGTTTATTGCTATTTGGTTGGAAACAGAAAATGCTTCATGTGGTAATTGGTATATTATCTTGAATAATTTGATACTTGGCAATTGTTTTGAGCTCTCAAGTAGATCATGTTTAAGCTCTTGCATCATGTAGTTTAAACCTATTAGTGGAGAACTACCATAGAGCTTGTTGAAATTTGGTTTGCATGATTGGTCTCTCTAAGGTCTAGATATTTTCTGGTAAAAGTGTTTGAGCAACAAGGAAGACAGTGTAGAGTCTTATAATGCTTGCAATATGTTCTTATGTAAGTTTTGCTGTACCGGTTTATACTTGTGTTGCTTCAAACAACCTTGCTAGCCAAAGCCTTGTACTGAGAGGGAATGCTTCTCGTTCATCCAAAACCTTGAGCCAAAACCTATGCCACTTGTGTCCACCATAACTACCTACTATGTGGTATTTTTCTGCCATTCCAAGTAAATACTTCATGTGCTACCTTTAAACAATTCAAAAGTTATTATCTCTTATTTGTGTCAATGTTTTATAGCTCATGAGGAAGTATGTGGTGTTTTATCTTTCAATCTTGTTGCGCAGACTTTCACCAATGGACTAGTGGCACATCCGCTTATCCAGTAATTTTGCAAAAAGAGCTGGCAATGGGGTTCCCAGCCCCAATTAATTAACTTTCATTAATAATTCTCTTCACATGTTTTGCCCTGATTCATCAGTAAGCAACTTAATTTTGCAAATAGACACTCCTCCATGGTATGTGAAATGTTGAAAGGCACCCGAGGATTCGGTTAGCCATGGCTTGTGAAAGAAAAAGGTTGGGAGGAGTGTCATCCATAAATAAAACTAAAGTACATGTGTAATCAAAAGAGAAGAGGGATGATCTACCTTGCTGGTAGAGATAACGTCCTTCATGGGAGCCGCTCTTTGAAAGTCTGTTTGACAAGGGGGTTAGAGTGCCCACTACCATTCGTTGACAACAACAAATACCTCTCAAAACTTTACTTTTATGCTCTCTATATGATTTCAAAACTTGAAAAGCTCTAGGACATGATTTAATCCCTGCTTCCCTCTGCGAAGGGCCTTTCTTTTACTTTATGTTGAGTCAGTTTACCTACTTCCTTCTATCTTAGAAGCAAACACTTGTGTCAACTGTGTGCATTGATTCTTACATGCTTGCTTATTGCACTCATCATATTACTTTGTGTTGACAATTATCCATGAGATATACATGTTGAAAGTTGAAAGCAACTGCTGAAACTTAAATCTTCCTTTGTGTTGCTTCAAAACCTTCTATTAAGAATCTATTGCTTTATGAGTTAACTCTTATGCAAGACTTTTTGATGCTTGTCTTGAAAGTACTATTCATGAAAAAAATTGCTATATGATTCAGTTGTTTAGTCATTATCTTTTTGCTAGAAAACTATAGACCATTGCTTTGAGTCACTTCATTCATATCATATGCTTTACAATAGTATTGATCAAGATTATGATGGTAGCATGTCACTTCAGAATTTTTTTTTTATCGTTTACCTACTCGAGGGCGACTAGGAACTAAGTGATGTCCCACAAGAATAGGGGATCGTGTGTAGCCTTTTCGATAAGTAAGAGTGTCGAACCCAACGAGGAGCTAAAGGTAGGATAAATATTCTCTCAAGTTCTATCAACCACTGATACAACTCTACGCGCACTAAACGTTTGCATTATCTGGGAAATAAAACTACGGTAGCAATACGAGTATAAGAGATAGCTTTGCAAGATAATAAATACATGAAAGTAAATGTTAGTGCTGCAACAATAAAGTACACTAAGTAACCATATACTAACAGTACCATGAGTGTGAAAAAGTGGTGGTAATTGTGGTGGCTTTGTCCAAGATTAATTAGTGAAGATATTTTAGTTCATTGTCTTTGATGTAGTTTTCAATGTGGGAGAGGCTAAATATACAAGCGTTCCACTACTTGGGATTACAAGTACTATATGATTGGATTGTTAGCAAACATCCGTAAATACTAACAATGCATTAAGGTTTCCCTAACCATAGCCTTAAGTTTATGGTCCTCTTACTCCCATACATGCAACTAACCGGTTTGAGCCATCAAGTT
This sequence comes from Lolium perenne, assembly GCF_019359855.2. Taxonomy (NCBI): domain Eukaryota; kingdom Viridiplantae; phylum Streptophyta; class Magnoliopsida; order Poales; family Poaceae; genus Lolium; species Lolium perenne. Next base: position 182,960,294 of record NC_067246.2, on the reverse strand, counting down.
TCTGTCACTCCGGCAGGACTACCCCCTTCCTTTGCACATACTACTAACCCTATGGTGTTGATCCATGCGCGCACAAATATAATGGACACCAAAGGACAGTACCATATCAACATACAACTCTAATGAACCATAGACATTCAACAAAGCAATCAAAAGACAAATATACTACATAAACATGACATAGATCATAGGATGAATATTATAGCATCAAACACCATGTTTACATAGGACGGTATAGAGGTTTATGAGAGGATGAACCACTGAAAACAAGGAAGAGATGGTGATGGAGATGGCGGTGAAGAAGTCGGAGAGGGCAGCGCGGTGGCGGCGCCGGCGGCGCGGGGAACTCCTTTCCCCGCCGCCGGCAAGGTTGAGGAGCGCCGCCCCTTAGCCTCTCTCCTTCATGGCTTCAAGGGAGCCCTCCCCCATGGAGATGGGATCCATGGGGGAGGCAAAAACGTGGCTTTTGGTGGCTGAAATTCGTGGGTGGAGGTCCTCCACGAGTTAGGTTTCCTCCCTTTATATAGCTTCTCGGATTTCCGTCACCCCCTTTTAGGGTTCCACCAAAACGGGCCTACAGGCCGCGTCCGAACTCCGATTGGGCCGGATTTTAACTCCAGAACGTTCAGCAGAAAATTATCTACAACTTCCTCTTCAGGCCCGACTCTGTTGGAGATCATCTTCGAGGGTCAAACAGACAATCTCCGAAAACAGTTCTGGGATAGATTTCAGCAAAGTTCCAATTCGACTCCAACAAGGTTTCCTCTTGTATTCTTGATAATTCCTACACATCAAAGTGTAAAACAAGAACATTGTGCAATTTTGAAACTATTAATAGGTTAGTCCAAATAAATCATAAACTTAATACAAAAACAAGTGTCAATGGCATAATATTAACATGAAACAATCAAAAATTATAGATACGTTTTGGACGTATCAACATCCCCAAGGTTAATTCCTGCTTGTCCTCGAGTAGGTAAATGATAACAAAATAATTTTTGATTGTAAATGCGGTGATCAGGTCTTTAACAATTGCATGATGTATGGATAATAAACTTAGCAATCATGTTACCTAATGAAAAGTATCAACCAACTAAGAGTTCATAATATGAAATTTATAAACATCAACAAGATTGTAATGATCATAGTAAAGCATGGTAGAGCGGTATCTCGCTTGCCCTTAATTGTGGAGCAAAACATAAATGCCAAGGCACCTCTGAAGTTCAAGTGAAGACTAGAAGTAAGAATATGAAAGATAAAAGCATCAAAGTTATGCCACAGTTAATCGCGTTCTGGGACAAGCACATTACACTAAGAATGACAGTTATGCTCTCAAAAAGGTGCTCAAAGAAAGGATGGTGACTCAACTTAAAAGTAAAAGATAGGCCCTTCGCAGAGGGAAGCAGGGATTAACATGTGCTAGAGCTTTTTATTTTTAAAACAGAAGTAAAATTGTTTTGGGAAGTGTTTGTTGTTGTCAACGAATGGTTGTGGGCACTCTAACCCCCTTGTCAACCAGACTTTCAAGAGCGGCTCCCATGAAGGACGTTATCTCTACCAGCAAGGTAGATCATCCCTCTTCTCTTTTGTTTACATATGTACTTTAGTTTTATTTATAGGTGACACTCCTCCCAACCTTCGCTTTCACAAGCCATGGCTAACCAAATCCTCGGGTGCCTTCCAACATTCACATACCATGGAAAAGTGTCTATTTGCAAATTAAGTTGCTTACTGATAAATCAGGGCAAAACATGTGAAGAGAATTATTAATGAAAGTTGTAATTAATTGGGGCAGGGCACCCCGTTGCCAGCTCTTTTTGCAAAATTATTGGATAAGCGGATGTATATGCCACTAGTCCATTGGTGAAAGTCTGTCAGGAGTAAATGACAAGGTTGAAAGATAAAACACCACATACTTCCTCATGAGCTATAAAACATTGACACAAATTGAGAAGTACCTTGAAGGTTTTAAAGGTAGCACATGAAAATTTACTTGGAATGGTTTGAAATGCCATGCATAGGTATTTATAATGGACATTTTGGAACAACTTGGTTTATAGGGATTTGGATGCACAAGCAGCATTTCCGCTCAGTACAAGTGAAGGCTAGCAATAGACTGGGAAGCGACAATCAAAAGAGCAATAACCGTCATAATCATGCTTGCGACAGAATAAAATTAACGGAGGCATAAAAGTGATACAAGAACTCTGAAGCAAAGTAAATCATCGAGGCTTAATTGACTTTTGTTTTTCAATCATATGCATGCGTGAGCATGTACCAAGTAAATTTTAAATGAATCACTCAAAGGAGGACACCACAATACCATACCATCTTATGAACAGGACAATGCATGTTGACATCAAAATATCATAGTATACACTATTAGCTAGTTGAGACTATCCATAAGAAAACATAACCACTAAACAATATCATTCACACATCTTTTTTAAGTTTCATCAAATATACATTAATAAAGTAAACGTTGAAAATAGAAGATAAATAAAATATGTGACGATCCACTTATTAATGTAACCGGTGTTTGATGCTAGGATAAATAGATAATAAGATACAACCGCTTCAAGTTTAGTCAAATTCATATGTTGCTCAAAAAACAAAGTTTGAAGGTTTGCAAACCGAGGGGTTATTGATGAAGAGGGATGCGGGGACATCCCCAAGCTTATGAATTTGGCCATTCTTCAATATTTCAGAGTTTGGTGTTCCTTCATTCTCTGTGAAAAACTTCAACACAAAAACTTTCCCATTCTTTTATGCGGTTAGACATTAGTGCAATAGATAATATTTCCAAAATGCTGCTATTAAACCAAATCAAATTTTGTTTTTGGGTTACAGAAAGGTTGCTTAAATGGCCAGATTATAAATGAAAGGTAAGAACCCATAAAAATCAAATGAAAACGAAAAGAGGCCACTCTTGCAACAAAAGTCGAAATCTATCCAGAAAAACAGCAGCTGGAAAACGTAATTATTAGGTGCGCTTAAACATGTCCAAAATTTTAGCCAAATTTTGTGCATGCACATAATTAGGTGATACATAATCAATAATGTTTTCGTGATTTTTAGAACTACCAGTAAAAGATGAAAAATCACGCAATGAGCAGTAGATTCTGAAAACAGAAAATCACTTTTTACAAATGTATCAACTAAGCTAAATGGATAAAATTTGGTATTTTATTTTTGATAAACTAATAGATCAGAGACTAAACAAGACCTAAACATGCTAGCTACAGCAAGGAAAACTCTAAAAGAAAACCAAAAGTAACAACCAAATAAAGAATCCAACGAAGAAGCAAAACAAAAGAAAATATTTTTGTTGTTTTAAAATTATAAGTGAAAGCAAATAAGCAATAAATACCAAATAAGAAGCCTAAGAAAACTAAAGAAGGTAAAACCAAGACATATAAAAGCAATTATGATACACGTTAAGACGATTCATATCATGTGGATGGGTAATATAGAGTATGAACGAGATAACCTCATGTTTGTTGATGAATAGGGGATGACTCGGGCATCCCCAAGCTTAGATGATTGTATGTTCTCGAATATGTTCTTGGGATGCACCTACACATCCCCAAGCTTGAGCTCTTGCGTCTTCTTGTTCATCTCATATCGCCATATCGATGGGATTTTATAAGCTACATCCACATAAAACTTCACAAAACTCATTAGTAGGGTTAGTACTCATTAAGTAAAATCCACTCATGTTCAAGCATTGACAAATTACATAATATTTATCTAATATTAGCCACTGTATATACCTAAGTTCTTATTATTTCCGTTGCACGTCGAAAACTAAGGAAATCAAGAGACCCTAAGTACAATATTGAATAAACACAATAGGAATCTGTCAAGACTGAACAGTCTGTAAAGGTGACACTTGACGAGATAGTTACGTAGCTCAAATGAAGAAACTCAAAACTAATTAAAGACAGGTAATAATGTCAGGTTTATGCACAAAAACTTTCAAGTCAAAATACTATTCTGAGATTTATTACGATTTTATTTACAGAGAAGCACAAAATCTGTCTAAACAGAACAGTCAGTAAAGATCGAATTATTAGACCTATCTACGTAGCTCAAATCAGAAAAGTCAAAACTAATGAAAGTTGCGTAAATATCTGAGGATCACGCTTGAATTTTTTCAGAATGTTTCAATTTTTCTGGAATCTATACAGCTCAAAATGGTGGACAGCAAAAATCTGTCCCTGCGTAGAAATCCAAATCTAGCATCAACTTTCTATTAGAGACTACAATTAGCATTTTATTTTTATGTACAGAGGTATATACACAATATTTACATGTTTTTGGATGAGAAGCTTCCATGGAAAGATTTGCTTTAATTTCATAGGCATGAACACAAGTGTTCAAGGTCGACCCCCACTTAATCATTGCTCATCTTTCCAATCACTCTCTTTTTGAAAACGTTTAGATAACAATTACAACTATTTTTTTTGTAATTCGCATTCCCTACCCATACTAAGATAGAGAACAACTTAAAACTGAAAATAAAAATTACTTAGAGACAAAGCAAACAAGTGCACACAAGAATATTCACCTACGCTACCCCGGCAACGGCGCCAGAAAAGGTCTTGATGTCCCACAAGAATAGGGGATCGTGTGTAGCCTTTTCGATAAGTAAGAGTGTCGAACCCAACGAGGAGCTAAAGGTAGGATAAATATTCTCTCAAGTTCTATCAACCATTGATACAACTCTACGCGCACTAAACGTTTGCATTATCTGGGAAATAAAACTACGGTAGCAATACGGGTATAAGATATAGCTTTGCAAGATAATAAATACATGAAAGTAAATGTTAGTGCTGCAGCAATAAAGTATACTAAGTAACCATATACTAACAGTACCATGAGTGTGGAAAAGTGGTGGTAATTGTGGTGGCTTTGTCCAAGATTAATTAGTGAAGACATTTTAGTTCATTGTCTTTGATGTAGTTTTCAATGTGGGAGAGGCTAAATATACAAGCGTTCCACTACTTGGGATTACAAGTACTATATGATTGGATTGTTAGCAAACATCCGTAAATACTAACAATGCATTAAGGTTTCCCCAACCATAGCCTTAAGTTTATGGTCCTCTTACTCCCATACATGCAACTAACCGGTTTGAGCCCTCAGGTTTCTGTCACTCCGGCAGGACTACCCCCTTCATTTGCACATACTACTAACCCTATGGTGTTGATCCATGCGCGCACAAGTATAATGTACACCAAAGGACAGTACCATATCAACATACAATTCTAATGAACCATAGACATTCAACAAAGCAATCAAAAGACAAATATACTACATAAACATGACATAGATCATAGGATGAATATTATAGCATCAAACACCATGTTTACATAGGACGGTACAGAGGTTTATGAGAGGATGAACCACTGAATACAAGGAGGAGATGGTGATGGAGATGGCGGTGAAGACGTCGGAGAGGGCAGCGCGGTGGCGCAGGGCGGCGGCGGCGCCGGCGGCGCGGGGAACTCCTTTCCCCGCCGCCGGCAAGTTTGAGGAGCGCCGCCCCTTAGCCTCTCTCCTTCATGGCTTCAAGGGAGCCCTCCCCCATGGAGATGGGATCCATGGGGGAGGCAAAAACGGGACTTTTGTTGGCTGAAATTCGTGGGTGGAGGTGTCCTCCACGAGTTAGGTTTCCTCCCTTTATATAACTTCTCGGATTTCCGTCACCCCCTTTTAGGGTTCCACCAAAACGGGCCTACAGGCCGCGTCTGAACTCCAATTGGGCCGAATTTTAACTTCAAAATGTTCAGCAGAAAATTATCTACAACTTCCTCTTCAGGCCCAACTCCGTTGGAGGTCATCTTCGAGGGTCAAACAGACAATCTCCAAAAACAGTTCTGGGACAGATTTCAGCAAAGTTCCAATTCGACTCCAACAAGGTTTCCTCTTGTATTTTTGACAATTCCTACACATCAAAGTGTAAAACAAGAACATTGTGAACTTCTGCAACTATTAATAGGTTAATAGGTTAGTCCAAATAAATCGTAAACTTAATACAAAAACAAGTGTCAAAGGCATAATATTAACATGAAACAATCAAAAATTATAGATACGTTTTGGACGTATCACTAAGCTTAGGGATGCTTGATACATCTCCAACGTATCTAGAATTTCTTATGTTCCATGCTAGTTTTATGACAATACCTACATGTTTTATTCATACTTTATATCATTTTTATGCATTTTCCGGTACTAACCTATTAACAAGATGCCGAAGCGTCAGTTCCTGTTTTCTGTTGTTTTTGGTTTCAGAAATCGTACACAGGAAATATTCTCGGAATTGGACGAAACAAAAGCCCACGGCCCTATTTTCCAAGGAGTGTTCCAGAACATCGAAGAAGAGTCGGAGAAGGCCAGCAGGGGGGTCCACCCCATAGGGCGGCGTGGCCAGGCCCCCTGGCGCGCCCAGGTGTGGGGAGCCCACCCCCTGGCTCCCCCGACGCTGCCTCTTCGCCTATATATTCCTTCGTATCGGAAACCCTAGTACCGAGAGCCAAAATACGAGAAAAGTTACTGAGACGCCGCCGCCGTCAATCCCATCTCGGGGGATTCTGAAGATCTCATTCGGCACCCTGCCGGAGAGGGGAATCATCACCGGAGGGCTCTACATCACCATGCCCTCCTCCGGACTGATGCGTGAGTAGTTCATCCTTGGGGTATGGGTCCATAGCAGTAGCTAGATGGTTGTCTTCTCCTATTATGCCATCATGTTTAGATCTTGTGAGCTGCCTATCATGATCAAGATCATCTATTTGTAATGCTACATGTTGTGTTTGTTGGGATCCGATGAATATGGAATACTATGTCAAGTTGATTAACGATCTATCATATATGTGTTGTTTATGATCTTGCTTGCTATCCGTTGCTAGTAGAGGCTCTGACCAAGTTGATACTTGTAACTCCAAGAGGGAGTAATTATGCTAGATAGTGGGTTCATGCCTCCATTGAATCTAGGACAGTGACAGAAAGTTCTAAGGTTGTGGATGTGCTATTGCCACTAGGTATAAAACATCAATGCTTTGTCTAAGGATATTTGTATTGTTTACATTACGCACAGTACTTAATGCAATTGTCTGTTGTTTGCAACTTAATACTGGAAGGGGTGCGGATGCTTACCCGAAGGTGGACTTTTTAGGCATAGATGCATGCTGGATGGCGGTCTATGTTCTTTGTCGTAGTGCCCTAAGTATATCTCATAGTAGTCATCATGATATGTATGTGCATTGTTATGCCCTCTCTATTTGTCAATTGCCCGACTGTAATTTGTTCACCCAACATGTTATTTATCTTATTGGAGAGACACCACTAGTGAACTGTGGACCCCGGTCCATTCTTTTACATCTGAAATGCAACCTACTGCAATCATTGTTCTATGTTGTTCTTTGCAAGCAAACATCATTCTCCACACCATACGTTTAATCCTTTGTTTTCAGCAAGTCGGTGAGATTGACAACCTCACTGTTAAGTTGGGGCAAAGTATTTTGATTGTGTTGTGCAGGTTCCACGTTGGTGCCGGAATCCCTGGTGTTGCACCGCACTACACTCCTTCACCAACAACCTTCACGTGGCCTTCATCTCCTACTGGTTCGATAACCTTGGTTTCTTACTGAGGAAAAACTCGCTGCTGTACGCATCATACCTTCCTCTTGCGGTTCCCAACGGACGTGTGCTTTACCGTCACAAGCAGCTACTTTTCTGGCGCCGGCGCCGGTGAGGAATCAACACTCCATCACCGTCACGCGCCATCAAACACTTTTCTGGCGCCGTTGTCGGGGACCTGAAGAAAAGTTACACCATAGAGATCTCTAACTCCCACGTCAACTGCACGCCAGCATGGCCCCCCTTCGTCTCTCCTTCGGACTCCGTGAAGCTTCTGGAAAAATAGGGACGTGGCCTTTTGTTTCGCGCAATTCCGAGAATATTTCCTGTGTAGAATTTCTGAAACCAAAAACAGCAGAAAATAGGAACTGGCACTTCAGCATCTTGTTAATAGATTAGTCCCGGAAAATGCATAAAAATGATATAAAGTGTATATAAAATATGTAGCAATTTGTATAATATAAGCATGGAACATCATAAATTATAGATACGTTGGAGACGTATCAGTCACCACCATGGCCGCCAGTGTGAAACCATGGCACTTGTCAGCCCAACGACGAACTGCTGCAGGCTGATGGCTGAGAAAGAGGCGACGACCCTCGCAGCCACGCCACCGACTAGAAGCCGGCACACCACAAGCAGGCACACACCGCCCGACACCACGCCGGCCAGCGGGGCCTAGGGGTTGGTGCCACCCTGCCACCGAGGCATGCAACGACGACCACCACCTCAGAAAATCCGAACCAGAAGGTCGAGACGCCGTCCACCACGGTCTCGCCTGGCCCACGACAGGCCTAGCTCTGCCCCGAATTGGAGCACCGCCCTGCAGCCGCTCCCTCCACCACCGTCCGCTGCCAAGAGCCGCCAAAGCGCCGCCCGGAGGCCACCTTGCCCGCCAGGAAGCAGAAGCTTCACTGCGCCACCACGAGTCCGACCACAAGTGGCCGGCACCCCGCAAGCAGCCTCTCCACTGCCCAACTTCACGCCGGCCAGCGAGGAGGCCAACTCACGCCCACTGCCGCCGAGACAGACAAACGCCGGAGCCTGGGGGGCCGCCGCCCTACCACCAATGCAGGAGATGGCAACCACCCTAGCAGATCTTGGCAGAGCCACACCCCGGAAGCAGTCGGACGCCTCCATCACGAGCGCCCAGCAGCAGCACCACCTCGTGGCCCTCCACGCCGGCACACAACACCTGCAGCCCTGCCGCCGGTGGCCGCCACCGCGCCGCCGCGCCCCACGATAGCACGCCGCCGCCGCTCGAGGTCGGCCGCCCGCGCCGCCACCACCCGAGCGAGGAGAGAAAGGGGCTCCGCCGCCGCTGACGCTGACCGGGCTTTGCCCGCTAGCGCGCCCCGGCAGCGGCAAGGAGGGGAGGGGAGGAGGTGGGGGGCGCGAGTGGCGGCGCTAGGGTTTCCGCCCCTGCCGTCGCCCGCGGGGGCGAGAGCAGGAGCCACGAAATGTTCTATCCCTCTGTCCGATCTCGAATTTCCAATCTTACTTCCTCTAAATCCTCTTTCCTCGGTTGAGAGGAGAACAACAACACGCTACACGGGCAGTCGGGCGCGCAACATCACGGCGAGGTGGTCATGACGTACAGCTGGCCTCACCGTAGGGATGGAAACAACCACCATTGACGCACAGAGCCTGTGATGTGATCCCTCCGCAGAACGATGTCACGTCGTTGTTGTAGTCGTATTTGGAGTAAATGACGAGGAACTACCGAAAGGATCGTATGCCGCACCTAGAGGGGGGGTGAATAGGTGCTAACCAATTTTTAGTTCCTTTTCAATTTAGGCTTGACACAAAGGTAAATTCTCTAGATATGCAACTAAGTGAATTTACCTATATGACAAGACTAACAACTAAGCACGATATAGCTACGCAATATATAAGAGATAGAATAGGATAGAGGTAACCGAGGAGCACGCGATGACACGGAGATGATTACCGTAGTTCCCTTCCTTTGCAAGAAGGTACGTCTACGTTTGGAGGAGTGTGGTTGCTACGAAAGCCAAACCAACAGCCACGAAGGCTTCACTCAGATCTCCTATGAGCAACGCCACGAAGGTCTAGCCCACTTCCACTAAGGGATTTCCTCGAGGCGGAAACCGGGCCTTTACAAGGTTCTTGGGGCACACATCCACAACCGAATTGGAGGCTCCCAAATCTGTAACAATACAACAATCAACAACAATACATCAACAACAATCAACTAGGGAACCAAAGAGGAACACTAGCAAGAGGGCCCTCAAGCATATGAGGGTGAAATGTAAATCGCTTCGGTGAGGATGTAGATCGGTGTCTTCTCCATCGAATCTCCAAAGATCAAGAGATTTGGTTGGGGGAGGGAGGAGATCTTGCAAATCTTGTGTTCTTGAGGTGGCTCTAATGGAGGTGAGACTTGACAGATTTTTCTTCAATGATTGAGCAAGGAGCAAGGTAGAAGAAGGAGGGTATAAATACCCTCCCCCAAAAATCCAGCCGTTGGAGACTTTGGGGGCCGGATAATCCGGCCTAAGTTGGGGCCGGATAATCCGCCCCCACCAAAAAATCCGGATGTGGGGAAAATCCGGCCAAATGTCCGGCCAAAAGTCCGGCCCATGTCCAGAGCCTTACTGAGCCGCGTCGCCACTGGTCCTTAGCCAATTTTTGGGGGCCGGATATTCTGGAAATATCCGGCCCGGATTATCCGGCCTTGGGGAAAATCCGGCCAAAAGTCCGGCCAATAATCCGGGGTAGTACTGAGCCACATTGCCTCGAGTCCTTAGCCAAAAAATGGGGCCCGGATATTTTGCAAATATCCGGCTCGGATTATCCGGCCTGGTGATCCTGTTACAGCTTCTTTTTGACACGTCTTACCAAATCCGTCACGCATATACATGTATCTATAATCCCTGCACCACTTCATCAAACATTAGAGTATCACATACATTGACATCAAACACACAAAACATATTATGAGAGATGTTCTTTCAACTACCACATTACAAGCGGTCATGTATGAAAACTGCCAATATTGGGCAAGGCGACACATAACTACCACTCCAGGGGCATGGTGGTGACAAAAAGCACTAATTTTGCTTATTAGCCGGTTTAAACCGTTTTCTGACTGTTCGGGCCCACTTGTCGGGTCTACGTGGGTGAAACAGAAAGATTGAACCTCACTACAAGAATTTTATAACCTTTGAGGGTGGAATTGCAAAATTACCAAAGGGATAAGATTCACATATTCTCCCCATCTCCAGCCCGTCACTAGCCTCGCCGTCGTCTCCCCGGTCCCAGGAACAGCAAGGATGACGCCCCCGCCGCTCTGCTCCTCCCGCGGCACTGCAAAACACAGACCGACGTCGTGATCGTGCGCATCATGCTAGAGGACCTACAGCGGCAGCGCGCGGAGAAGAGGGCGGTGTGCGCCGCCAGTGCCATGGCGCCAGTGCAAACGCTGCTTTGCTGCCCCTAGCCATCACCACCTCAGCACCTCGCCGCCGCCACCATGGGAGGGCGCTGCTGCGCGCCGGAAGGGTCGATGGCCGCTATCCCTGGCCAACCCCACCTCAGCAGCTCGACGCCGTCACCACGTGAGGGTGCTGCTGCGTGCCAGAGGGGACGATGGATGCCGCCCCTGACCAGCCTCACCCCAGCCGCTCACGGAGGACGCTTCTACACGTCGCAGGGGCCGCTGGCCGTCGAGGGAGCGAGCACGACCCTCAGACATGCTCCGCGACCCCGGGAAGGAGCTCCTCTCCACAGGATGACCTCGGCGGGTGGAGATGGAGCTAGGTAGGCTGGCGACGGTTCTCATTGCACCCCACCTCGACCGCTTGTTGTCGCCCTGAACACCCCCACCTCAGCCACTCGCCGCCGCCCCTGATTGCGTCGTGCCAGGAGGTCAACGCATGGCCACCAACCACCGGAGAAATCCTTCTCACCTAGCTGCAACGGGTGAGACCGGCGAGGACGTTGGCCACCAGGAGGCACACACCGAGCACCGCGCGGGCGACGGTGATCTCGGCGGTGAAGAGGACGCCTTGGTCAGGGGACTCCTGTCAGTCATCGTCGTCACATGTCATGATGGCGGTCGGCGGACAACGGTATTAGGGAAGAACGGGAAATGGGGATAGGACTTGATTGCTTTTAGAAAATAGAGCCCAGGGGGTTTTGGGTAAAACTAGCAGACCATCATTGCCACGTAGACCCGATAGGTGGGTCCGAACGGTCATAAAACGGTTTAACATAGCTAATCAGCAAGATCAGTGCTTTTTGTCACGACCATGCCTCTTAACTGGTAGTTATGTGTCGCCTTGCCTTATGTTGGTAGTTTTCAGACATGACCGTCTCTAATGTGGTAGTTCCTTATCATTTACTCCCGTATTTGGTTCGACAATGCATAACGTTGCGCGGTGCAATTCAACGATGCCAGAAGGATCACTATGTAAAATATACCAACACTTCACCATGGGTTAGATCTCATACCCTCATTTTTCATCTAAAGCCCACAACCATAGGTGCAGCTGGTGCATAGATTCATCTGTTTCACTGGATGCATTCTCATATGGAGCCAACATTGATCTTCCTGTCTTTCTTATGCTCATCAGTGAATAACTTCCACGCGGTGGTAGATCTAGGAATGAACAAAGTATGACATAAACAACATAGCGTGTGATACGTCCATTTTGCATCACTATTTTATATCATAATTTACTGTTATTCATTGATATATTTCATATTTAGAGACGATACTTATGTTATTTCATCTATTTTGCATGTTTCATGATTATTGGAGAATCGCGCACCGGAGTCAGGATTCTGCTGGAAAAAGCACCGTCAGAATGCAATATTTCGGAAGACCAACAATTGACAGAAATTACACGGAAAATCCTATTTTTCCAGAAGACGGAGCTAGCCAAAAGGAGGGGCCGAGGAGGGCCGCCATGGCCCCCCATAGGCCGGCGCGGGCCCAGGCCTGGCTGCGCCACCTTGTGGGGAGGGGGCCCACAGCCCCCTCTGGCCGCCTCTCCTTCGCGTACTTCTTCGTCCCGAAAACCTAAGCTCCAGAGGATAGTCGCGAAGAGTCACAGCCGCCTCTGCAGGGCGGAAAACACCAGAGAGAAAAGAGCTCTCCGGCAGGCTGAAATCTGCCGGGGAAATTCCCTCCCGAAGGGGGAAATCGATGCCCTCGTCACCGTCATCGAGTTGGACATCATTGGGATCATCATCTCCATCATCATCACCGCCATCTCCACCACTGCACCTCATCACCGCTGTAACATCTAGGGTTTGAATCTTGATTGTTTGATAGGGGAAACTCTCCCGGTATTGATTTCTACTTGTTATTGATGCTATTGAGTGAAACCATTGAACCAAGGTTTATGTTCAGATTGTTATTCATCATCATATCACCTCTGATCATGTTCCATATGATGTCTCGTGAGTAGTTCGTTTAGTTCTTGAGGACATGGGTGAAGTCTAAATGTTAGTAGTGAATTATGTTGGGTAATATTCAATGGTTTGATATTTAAGTTGTGGTGTTATTCTTCTAGTGGTGTCATGTGAACGTCGACTACATGACACTTCACCTTTATGGGCCTAGGGGAATACATCTTGTATTCGTTTGCCAATTGCGGGGTTGCCGGAGTGACAGAAACCTAAACCCCCGTTGGTATATCGATGCAGGAGGGATAGCAGGATCTCAGAGTTTAAGGCTGTGGTTAGATTTATCTTAATTACTTTCTTGTAGTTGCGGATTCTTGTAAGGGGTATAATCACAAGTATGTATTAGTCCTAGGAAGGGTGGTGCATTAGCATAGGTTCACCCACACAACACTTATCAAAACAATGAAGATTAATCAGCTATATGAAGCGAAAGCACTAGACTAAATTCCCGTGTGTCCTCAAGAACATTTGGTCATTATAAGTAAACAAACCGGTTTGTCCTTTGTGCTAAAAAGGATTGGGCCACTTGCTACAATTATTTCTCTCGCATTTTACTTACTCGTACTTTATTTATCTGCTATATCAAAACCCCCTGAATACTTGTCTGTGAGCATTTACAGTGAATCCTTCATCGAAACTGCTTGTCAACACCTTCTGATCCTCGTTGGGTTCGACACTCTTATTTATCGAAAGTACTACGATACACCCCCTATACTTGTGGGTCATCAAGACTATTTTCTGGCACCGTTGCCGGGGAGTGAAGCGCTATTGGTAAGTGGAGTTGGTAAGGGAAACCTTTACTGTACGTGCTGATTTTATTTCTGCCTGCTGCTATAATTGATTATGGAGAGATCTTCTCTTGAATTTCTATTTGGAAAATCTACTACTACTGCAAAGGTAGTGGATGAGGCGCCAGGTGAGAAAGAGGTTCCATACAAAATACCTATGAAAATTATTGAACGTGTTGTGGATAACCGCTATGAAGGGGATGGAACTGTCCATCCTGGAGATCATTTACTGTTCTTACATGAATTATGCGGGTTATTCAAGTGTGCAGGTATTGCTATGGATGAAGTTAGGAAGAAACTATTCTCTATATCGCTGTCCGGTAAAGCGGCGCATTGGTATAAATTGCTGAAGAATGGGGATTCTCTTGATTGGAAGGATATTTTGCCTCTATTTTATTCTAAATTCTATCCTCCAAGTGAAATTCACAAAGACCGAAACCGCATATATAATTTCTGGCCTCATGATGGAGAGAGTATTGCCCAAGCATGGGGGAGATTGAAGTCTTTAATGCTCAAATGCCCCATTCATGAGCTTCCTGGTAATATCATTATTGATAATTTCTATGCAAGAATTTCTTTTCAAGATAAAACCTTGCTGGATATTTCTTGTTCTGGATCATTTACACGCAACAAAGAAGAGTTTAAAAGGGACCTTCTTGATCGGATTCAGGAGAATACTGAAGGATGGGAGAACAACAAAGATAGAGAGTCAGGTATAAATTATGATTATGAATGCATTGAAACTTTTATGCACACTGATAAATTTCGTAATATGAGTGCTACTTATGGTCTTGATTCTCAAGTTGTTGCAAATTTTTATAAAGCTTTTGCCTCTCATTTTGAATTGCCTAGGAAGAATTTTGATAAGTATCATGAACCGTATAAAGATAAAATTGATTCATCTATAAATAAATGTGTTGTAATTGAAACTGTTGATCATATTCTTCCTGAAGCTTATATTGATAAAACTCATTTCCCTGCTAAAATGAAGGAGTATTCTGTTATAAATAGTGCGGTTAATAAAAGTGCAAAGAAACCTATAGAACCTGAAGAGCAAATAAAGGTTGAACCTGCTATTGCAATAGTTAAAGATCTTGTGACTGAAAATGTAGAATATGGTCATATTATTTTTTGTGAAGATGCTTCTAATATTGTTTCGCATCCTAATAAGTCTAGGAAAACTAGTGTTCCTATGCTCTCTGTTAGAATTGGTGATCATTGCGATTACGGTTTATGCGATATTGGTGCAAGTATTAGTGTTATTCCTTATGAGCTTTACACGGAGATCATGCATGAAATTGGTTCTTGTGAACTTGAAGATATTGATGTGGTTATTCGGCTAGCTAATAGAGAAACTATCTCTCCAATTGGTATTGTTCGAGATGTGGAAGTTCTATGTGGTAAGATTAAATATCCTGCTGACCTTTTGGTACTTGGTTCTGCTGCTAGTAAGTCTTGTCCTATCATTTTTGGTAGACCTTTTCTAAATACTTGTGGAGCTGTTATAGATTGCAAGAAAGAGAAAATTGTGACTAAATATGCTGGTGAATCTTATGAGTTTAATTTCTCTAAATTTTCCAAAACTCCTTATAAAGCTGATTTGCCTAATAATGATTTTAGAGTTGACGAATGTGCATCTATTGCTCTTGCTCCTAATAATCCTTTGCATCAATATTTGGAAGATAGTGAGAGTGAAGTCTTTAGGGAAGAAAGAAATGAGCTTGATGAAATTTTTCTTCGTCAACCTATTCTTAAGCATGATTTATCGGTTGAAGATCTAGGTACAACACCACCACCAAAGGAAGATCCTGTTTTTGATTTAAAACCATTGCCTGATAATCTTAAATATGCTCATATTGATGATAAGAAAATATATCATGTTATTATTAGTTCTAAGCTTTCAGAGTTTGAGGAAGAAAGGTTATTTGAAATATTGAAGAAACACCGAGGAGCTATTGGCTATACTCTTGATGACTTGAAGGGGATTTCTCCCTCTATTTGCCAACATGCCATTAATATGGAAGATGATGCAAAGCCTGTTGTTGAACATCAGCGTCGTCTAATTCCTAAGATGAAGGGTGTGGTAAGGAATGAGGTATTAAAACTTCTTGAAGCTGGTATTATATATCCTATTGCTGATAGTAGATGGGTTAGTCCTGTGCATTGTGTTCCTAAGAAAGGAGGAATAACTGTTGTGCCTAATGATAATGATGAGCTCATCCCTCAAAGAGTAGTTCTAGGGTATAGAATGTGCATTGATTATCGAAAAGTTAATAAAGTTACTAAGAAAGATCATTACCCTTTACCTTTCATTGATCAAATGTTAGAAATGTTGTCTAAAAATACTCTTTTTTGCTTTCTTGATGGTTATTCTGGGTTCTCACAAATTGCTGTTAAAACTAAAGATCAAGAGAAAACCACTTTCACTTGTCCCTATGGAACTTATGCTTATAGGCGTATGCCTTTTGGTTTATTTAATGCTCCTGCTACTTTTCAAAGATGCATGTCTGCTATTTTTCATGGCTTTTGTGAGAAGATTGTAGAGGTATTCATGGATGATTTTTCTGTCTATGGGAATTCTTTTGACAATTGCTTGCGAAACCTTGATAAAGTTTTGCAGAGATGTGAAGAAACTAACCTTGTTCTTAATTGGGAGAAATGCCACTTTATGGTTAATGAAGGAATTGTATTGGGACATAAAATTTCGGAGAGAGGTATTGAAGTTGATAGAGCTAAAGTTGAAGAAATTGAGAAGACGCCCTATCCTAGGGATGTTAAACGTATTCGTAGTGTTCTTGGTCATGCTGGGTTTTATAGGAGATTTATTAAAGACTTTTCTAAGATTTCAAAGCCTCTTACTAATCTTCTTCAAAAAGATGTACCTTTTGTTTTTTATGATGATTGTAAGGAAGCTTTTGAAACTCTAAAGAAAGCCTTAAATACTGCTCCTGTAGTTGAACCTCCTGATTGGAATTTACCTTTTGAAATTATGTGTGATGCTAGTGATTTTGCTGTAGGCGCTGTCCTTGGACAGCGAATAGATAAAAAATGAATGTTATTCATTATGCTAGTAAAACTCTTGATGCTGCTCAAAGAAATTATGCTACAACTGAAAAAGAATTGTTAGCTGTAGTCTTTGCTTGTGACAAGTTTAGACCTTATATTGTTGATTCAAAAGTTACAATACATACTGATCATGCTGCAATTAGATATCTTATGGAAAAGAAAGATGCTAAGCCAAGGCTTATTAGATGGTTGCTTCTTTTGCAAGAATTTGATTTGCATATTATAGATAGGAAAGGTGCTGATAATCCTGTTGCTGATAATTTATCTAGATTGGAAAATATTGCTTATGATCCTGTTCCTGTTAATGATAGTTTTCCAAATGAACAATTGGCTGTAATAAAGGTGAGCGCGCGAGACAGTCCTTGGTATGCTGATTATGCTAACTTTATTGTTTCCAAGTATTTGCCTCCAACCTTTTCAGCCCAGCAAAGGAGGAAATTCTTTTATGACTTAAGGCATTATTTTTGGGATGACCCACACTTATATAAAGAAGGAGTGGATGGTATTATGAGAAGATGTGTTCCCGAATATGAACAACAAGAGATATTGAGTAAATGTCATGGTAGTGCTTATGGAGGACATCACGCCGGAGATAGAACCGTGCAAAAGGTTCTATCTCAGGTTTTTATTGGCCAACTCTCTTTAAAGATGCAAGGAAATTTATTTTATCTTGTGATGAATGTCAAAGGGTTGGTAATATCTCCAGACGCAATGAAATGCCTATGAATTATACTCTTGTTATTGAACCATTCGATTGTTGGGGATTTGACTTCATGGGACCTTTCCCTTCTTCAGAAGGTAACACTCATATACTTGTTGCTGTTGATTATGTTACTAAATGGGTGGAAGCCATACCCACAAAAAGTGTTGATGGTGAGACCTCTTTAAGAATGCTTTTAGATTTTATTTTTCCTAGATTTGGAGTTCCTAGATATCTTATGACTGATGGAGGTTCTCATTTTATTCATGGTGGTTTTAGAAAAACTCTTGCTAAATATGGTATTAATCATAGGATTGCTTCTGCTTATCATCCTCAAACTAGTGGGCAAGTAGAACTAACAAATAGAGAGATTTAATCTATCTTGCAAAAGACTGTTAATAAATCTAGAAAGAATTGGGCTAGTAAATTGAAGGAAGCACTATGGGCGTATAGAACTGCTTATAAAAATCCCATGGGGATGTCACCTTATAAAATGGTTTATGAGAAAGCTTGTCATTTACCTTTAGAACTAGAGCTCAAAGCTTATTGGGCTGTAAGAGAACTAAATAAAGATCCTAAACTTGCCGGTAAGAAGAGATTGCTACAATTGAGTTCTTTAGATGAATGGAGAAGTGAAGCTTATGAAAATTCTAAACTCTTTAAAGAGAAAGTTAAGAAATGGCATGATAGAAGAATTATCAAAAGAGAATTTAATGTTGGGGATAAAGTCCTATTGTATCGGTCTCGTTTCAAATTTTTTGCAGGGAAATTGCTCTCAAAATGGGAAGGACCATATGTCATTGTGGAGGTGTATCGCTCAGGGGCAATTAAAATTAGTTCTCTGCAAGGCGATGCCACACAAGTGGTGAATGGACAAAGACTCAAGCATTATATATCTGGAGATTCTTATAATGAAGATGTTGATGTTATTCGAGTGGTGACTCCGGAAGCTTTCATCAAAGGCCAAATTGACAGTTTGCAGAGTTCAACTTTGAATAGGTAACAGTACTGGTAATAAAAAGTCCGCGTTTAACTTTCCGAACAATGTTTTTGCTATTTTTGGAAAATATGAAAAATTACGAGATCGAAACGGAGTGGAGGAGATGCACGAGGGCGTGCCCCTATAGGCCGACGCGGGCCCCAGCCTGGCCGCGCCGCCCTATGAGGATAGCTCCTCGTTTCCCCTTTCCGACTCTAGTTCGACCTGGTACTTTCCTTCTATCGTGAAAATTTCTGCTATATAATCCCCCGGACCCCTAGAGGTCCGTATATCATTTTCTCGTCGTGATTTGTTTCGAGCTGTTTTCTGCCAGGATCTGTCTTTGATCCAGAAGCACCATGGTCTCCAACAACAAGGACAAGGGGATTTTGGAGGAAGATATTCAAGATCCCGAGTGGAAGGGGATGGATGAGAGTGTCAAGGAAGAAGTGAAGAAGATGTTATCCAAGAGAGAGCAACAAGCTGTTGGGAGTAAGCAAATTTTGGTGGGATCGGTTAACACTCGGCGTTCTTTTTCTCATAACTTGCAGGGACCTTTGCCACCTGCTCCTAGCCTCAACTCTTTCCCTGCCTTGGAGGAAGCTGTACGGGTTACCGATGAATTCTGTGATCAATACCGCGCTCTGAGAAGGGAAGTGGAGATACTTCAGGAGGAGAACAACCGACTTCGCAGAATGCTAGAGCGGTTCCTTACTCCCATCAAGGCTTTCCCACCATCACCGCCAAAAGAGTAATTCGTCATTGGTATTGGCACCCCCTTGGTTTGTTCCAAGCTTGGGGGGAGTGCCGCGGTATCACATCATCACTATCTTTTACATTTTTTTACTATCAAGTAGTGTCATATCATGAGTAGGGAAGTTATCATATAAGATGGGTTGCAGTGTGGAAGTATCTCTCTTTAGTTAGTTGTCTATGTATCCCTTGGTGTGAGTTATCGTTATGGAATATTAATGAGAAGTCTTATCATTTACATATTGCACATCTTATTTTAGTTTGCAATTTCTACTATATGATTGATCTTGTTATTAGTATTGGTGTCACTTTGGGAGCATTGAGTAAATCTATTTGGTTTTGGCAAACTTAGCATTGGTCAATAGCAACAACACTTTAAAGTTTAAGTAGAAGAGAAATACATGTAGATATGTTGTTTCATTATCTTTCTTTCTTGTTAGCTCTTAGCTTATTATTCTGAAGTTAAAATTGTTTGTGCTTACAAGGAAGATGCATGATTGTTTCCATCACATTTATATTTGTTTGTTTTCCTCAACTCTTATGCTTGCTAATCAACCTTGCTAGCCAAAGACCTGTACTGAGAGGGAATGCTTCTCGTGCATCCAAACCTTAACCCAAACCTATGCCATCAGTGTCCGCCATAACTACCTACTATGTGGTATTTCCTGCCATTCCAAGTAAATACTTCATGTGCTACCTTTAAACAATTCAAAATTTATCATCCCTTATTTGTGTCAATGTTTTATAGCTCATGAGGAAGTATGTGGTGTTTTATCTTTCAATCTTGTTGGGCGGACTTTCACCAATGGACTAGTGGCTTCATCCACTTATCCAATAATTTTGCAAAAGGAGCTAGCAATGGGGTTCCCAGCCCCAATTAATTAACCTTCATTAATAATTCTCTTCACATGTTTTGCTCTGATTCATCAGTAAGCAACTTAATTTTGCAATAGACACTCCTCCATGGTATGAGATTGTTGGAAGGCACCCGAGGATTCGGTTAGCCATGGTTTGAGAAAGCAAAGGTGGGGAGGAGTGTCATCTCTAAATAAAACTAAAATAAATAGACACTCCTTCATGGTATGTGAATGATTGGAATGCACCAGAGGATTCGGTTAGCCATGGCTTGTGAAAGCAAAAGGTTGGAAGGAGTGTCATCCATAAATAAATAAAAACTAAAGTACATGTGTAAACAAAAGAGAATAGGGATGATCTACCTTGCTGGTAGAGATAACGTCCTTCATGGGAGCCGCTCTTGGAAGTCTGTTTGGCAAGGGGGTTAGAGTACCCACTACCATTCGTTGACAACAACAAACACCTCTCAAAATTTTACTTTTATGCTCTCTATATGATTTCAAAACTTGAAAAGCTTTAGCACATGATTTAATCCCTGCTTCCCTCTGCGAAGGGCCTATCTTTTACTTTATGTTGAGTCAGTAAACCTATTTCCCTCCATCTTAAGCAAGCAATTGAGTTGTTGTGATCAAACCATTTATATTGTGATCTACTTAATCATGCCTTTTACTCTTCCTTGTTTAGTACAAGTTTTATCTGAATGAATATAGCTTTGGAAGTTATCAATGATTATGAGGAGATTATTATGATTGAGTATGCAAGTTGTGCCATATAAGCTTTAACATAAGAGCGCTGCTCGACAGATAAGTACAATCTGTTAATTGTTCTCTGACCAAGAACGAAGTTTGCCATCACCAATTATGATTTCTTATGCATCTTTATTTGTGATTGCCTTCTATTTGTTTCAAGTTGAATTATATGAGGAAGTTGTTCACTAGAATGCCTTGTGTGAATTAATATGATGCTTCTTGTCCGTATTTGGTTTATCGACTCTTCACTCCATAAACATGTGGTCTTGTTTACCGAGTTCAGTTTCGCTTGGGGACAAGCGAAGTCTAAGCTTGGGGGAGTTGATACGTCCATTTTGCATCACTATTTTATATCATAATTTACTGTTATTCATTGATATATTTCATATTTAGAGACGATACTTATGTTATTTCATCTATTTTGCATGTTTCATGATTATTGGAGAATCGCGCACCGGAGTCAGGATTCTGCTGGAAAAAGCACCGTCAAAATGCAATATTTCGGAAGACCAAAAATTGACGGAAATTACACGGAAATCTTATTTTTCCAGAAGACGGAGCTAGCCAAAAGGAGGGGCCGAGGAGGGCCGCCATGGCCCCCCATAGGCCGGCGCGGGCCCAGGCCTGGCCGTGCCGCCTTGTGGGGAGGGGGCCCACAGCCCCCTCTGGCCACCTCTCCTTCGCGTACTTCTTCGTCCTGAAGACCTAAGCTCCAAAGGATAACCGCGAAGAGTCACAGCCACCTCTGCGGGGCGGAAAACACCTGAGAGAAAAGAGCTCTCCGGCATGCTGAAATCTGCCGGGGAAATTCCCTCCCGGAGGGGGAAATCGACGCCCTCGTCACCATCATCGAGCTGGACATCATTGGGATCATCATCACCATCATCTCCATCATCATCACCGCCATCTCCACCGCTGCACCTCGTCACCGCTGTAACATCTAGGGTTTGAATCTTGATTGTTTGATAGGGGAAACTCTCCCGGTATTGATTTCTACTTGTTATTGATGCTATTGAGTGAAACCATTGAACCAAGGTTTATGTTCAGATTGTTATTCATCATCATATCACCACTGATCTTGTTCCATATGATGTCTCGTGAGTAGTTCGTTTAGTTCTTGAGGACATGGGTGAAGTCTAAATGTTAGTAGTGAATTATGTTGGGTAATATTCAATGGTTTGATATTTAAGTTGTGGTGTTATTATTCTAGTGGTGTCATGTGAACGTCGACTATATGACACTTCACCTTTATGGGCCTAGGGGAATACATCTTGTATTCGTTTGCCAATTGCGGGGTTGCCGGAGTGACAGAAACCTGAACCCCCGTTGGTATATCGATGCAGGAGGGATAGCAGGATCTCAGAGTTTAAGGCTGTGGTTAGATTTATCTTAATTACTTTCTTGTAGTTGCGGATTCTTGCAAGGGGTATAATCACAAGTATGTATTAGTCCTAGGAAGGGCGGTGCATTAGCATAGGTTCACCCACACAACACTTATCAAAACAATGAAGATTAATCAGCTATATGAAGCGAAAGCACTAGACTAAATTCCCGTGTGTCCTCAAGAACGTTTGGTCATTATAAGTAAACAAACCGGCTTGTCCTTTGTGCTAAAAAGGATTGGGCCACTTGCTGCAATTATTTCTCTCGCATTTTACTTACTCGTACTTTATTTATCTGCTATATCAAAACCCCCTGAATACTTGTCTGTGAGCATTTACAGTGAATCCTTCATAGAAACTGTTTGTCAACACCTTCTG
This sequence comes from Lolium perenne, assembly GCF_019359855.2. Classification (NCBI taxonomy): domain Eukaryota; kingdom Viridiplantae; phylum Streptophyta; class Magnoliopsida; order Poales; family Poaceae; genus Lolium; species Lolium perenne. The sequence goes on along the minus strand of NC_067246.2, from coordinate 182,937,564 downwards.
CTCCTCGTTGGGTTCGACACTCTTATTTATCGAAAGTACTACGATACACCCCCTATACTTGTGGGTCATCAGCGTGCCAAAGTTTGTTGGGGGATGGGGTCTAGGAGCATCTTCAGTCACGTCCCCAAACCGTTCCTAAAGGGATTTGGGGTGCGCCGGACAAAAAAATCGTTTTCAGCTGCGCGCTCCAGAGGCCCTTTTTATCCGGCGCGGCCCAATACGGTGTCCGGCGCGTCGAGCCCGTCCCCCCACTACACAAGGGACGCTTCGGGTGCGCCCGACACAACGAAATGAGAGGCGAGGATGCGCTGGCCGGATGCGTTAGCGGCTCGGACGCTCAACCGCCGCCTACGTAGCGACGGTGCAGTTGCCGGGAAAGGGAACCATCGCATTGGCAACCGCTTCGACCAACGCGCGAACCGCTGGAATGGAGCGCGAACTCCTTGGAAGAGAAACCGCCGCTCTCTTCAACTTCTGCGCTGCCGTTCATCCGCGCTCAATAAGACTCGTACGTAGGCGCTTTCGGATCTTCAACCGACCGCCATTAATCCAAACTTCTCACGATGAGCGACCTCTATGGGCTTCCGTCATACACCGACAGAGATGGCAAGTCTCCAGGATGGCGCCGTTGGTGGGACAGAGTCCGGATGCCCAACAGCGGCGATGATTCCCCGCTGCCACTGGACAACGCAGAGAAATGGCAGACTGTGGAGGAGGAGGCGGAGGAGGAAGGGTCTGAGGAGGCGAAGACGATGGCGGTCCGGGCGAAGGCGGCCCGGGCGAAGGCGGACGCGAAAGCGAAGGCCAAGGCCAAGGTCAAGGTGCAGCCGGCGAGCACCATCGACGAAGAGGAGGACACAATTTCCATCGACGCGTCGACCGACACCGCCTCTTCGGAAGAGGTGACGAGCAGGAAGCGCCACCGTGGTGAGGACGCGAGACGGGGCCATCAAAGAAGAAGAAGTAGTTTAAATTTTTTATATGTAATTTGATTATGTTTTTTCGAAGTTTTTATATGTAATTTGTTTATGTTGCACCGATTTGGATATTAGTACAGAGTTTTCGTCTATGTATTAAAATTAATTTTTAAGTTTTGGGGGACGCGGCTGGGGAGCGACGTCCGCCAAACGCGACACGAACAAAATACGTCTCCCAAACGCTCGATCCAACGCCGTTTGGAGGATGGTTTTGGGGGACGCGACTGGAGATGCTCTAAGCTCTTTTTTTCTCTCTCTAATGTGAAAAGGTGCATTTGCCTGTCATGATCAAAACCCAATTTTCCACGGCTTGGGCCATGGGCAACACATCTCTAGGAGTTTCTACGGGCCTTGGGCTGTGGTTATACCTGACCAAGCCCAAGTGCCCAACCAAGATATCCTGTCTCTTCGTCCATCGGCCAGGAAGCAACAAGCATGCAAACGATTTGTCGATCCTAAAAAATGGCAAGAGATCTTTCTCATCAAAAAATAAAGGCAAGCAGGAGATGGGGAGCGGCGAAGAAGACACCTAAAAAGCTAAGGGCATGTACAGTGGTTGCTAAGATAATCTTATCTTAATCTTGCCGTTGCCGCGTAATCTAGATATAACAAAAGAACATGATGTACAATGGGTTGTTTCATATTTTATTTCTTAGTAAAGAGACACGCTACATATGTTGTGAGAGAGATTGTTGCTAAGAGACCATCTCATCATTAAGAGAGACAAACCATTTTTTCAACTTTCTCTTTCCTCCATCTTCACGTTTATCCTACATGATACTCCTAAGATATCATCATTATAAATGCCCTAATGGAGGCAACAAGACGAGTGGAAAGGATGAGGCCCTCACAGCCTGCACCCTAGGAAATTCAATCTCTTCATGCTATCCTACGATGATTTATAGTCAATAAGGAGTCGTATTCTCTTCAAAGTTTAGTTTATGACAACTTTGGAACTATCAAGGAAAAATGGCTAGCCTTACCAGATAATTAGGAGATAATTAGGGGTGTAAATGGATAGGATAATTTTCCCACCTAATTGATTTTCGTATCCCTTTTACAAAATCCGTATCCTCTTTAAAGGGATCCGACAGACAAAAATATCTGATTTTGAGCTTGACACCGTATACAGTATGCGATATGGTATGCTAAATAGCACTATGACACCACTATCCGATTTTTTTAAGGAATATTCAATGGTCTTTATCCAAATAATCGATTTCATCCAAAACGCCGAAGCTAACATAACATATTTAGTAGTTAGTGAGGTGCGGTTTTCGTCCGTTAAATAATCTATACCTAATAATAAAGGGAGGATTGTTTCCTTGGTCTGTCACTTTTTCTTCCGTTTTTACCCCTAGATCGCTAACTTGAGGCAGAAAAAATTACTTGGCTCTGCCACCGCCAAGTGAAAACGTTTCGTTCGTAGCCGGCTGGGTCTCGCAGGAGCTTGAGAATCGCTCCCTTCGTTTGATATGGGCCGAACGGCCCAATTAACCAGCGAGCAGCCAACTCAGGATCATGGAACGCACGGAGCCAATCTTCCTAGGTTCGTCTCTTAGTAATTTTTATCTCATTCGTTCAGGCACAGCCGCACGATTGTACGTCGTCCGATTTCGTACATACTGTTGACGCGTAAAGCACACGCCCGTTGGGAACCCCACGAGGAAGGTGTGATGCGTATAGAAGCAAGTTTTCCCTCAGTAAAAACCAAGGTTATCGAACCAGTAGGAGTCAAGGAGAACATGAAGGTTGTTGGTGACGGAGTGTAGTGCGGCGTAACACCAGGGATTCCGGCGCCAACGTGGAACCTGCACAACACAATCAAAGTACTTTGCCCCAACGTAACAGTGAGGTTGTCAATCTCACCGGCTTGCTGTAACAAAGGATTAAATGTATGATGTGGAAAATGATGCTTGTATGCGAAGAACAGTAAAGAACAATGTTTGCAGTAGATTGTATTCGATGTAAAAGAATGGACCGGGGTCCACAGTTCACTAGTGGTGTCTCTCCAATAAGAAATAGCATGTTGGGTGAACAAATTACAGTTGGGCAATTGACAAATAAAGAGGGCATAACAATGCACATGCATATCATGATGAGTGTTGACACGTAAAGCACACGCCCGTTGGGAACCCCAAGTGGAAGGTGTGATGCGTACAGCAGCAAGTTTCCCTCAGTAAGAAACCAAGGTTTATCGAACCAGTAGGAGTCAAGAAGCACGTTGAAGGTTGATGGCGGCGGAATGTAGTGCGGTGCAACACCAGGGATTCTGGTGCCAACGTGGAACCTGCACAACACAACCAAGATACTTTGCCTCAACTTAACAGTGAGGTTGTCAATCTCACCGGCTTGCTATAACAAAGGATTAGATGTATAGTGTGAATGATGATGTTTGCAGAGAACAGTAGAACAAGTATTGCAGTAGATTGTATTCGATGTAAAAGAATGGACCGGGGTCCACAGTTCACTAGTGGTGTCTCTCCCATAAGATAAATAGCATGTTGGGTGAACAAATTACAGTTGGGCAATTGACAAATAAAGATAGCATGATAATGCACATACATGTTATGATGAGTAGTCTGAGATTTAATTGGGCATTACGACAAAGTACATAGACTGCTATCCAGCATGCATCTATGCCTAAAAAGTCCACCTTCAGGTTATCATCCGAACCCCCTCCAGTATTAAGTTGCAAACAACAGACAATTGCATTAAGTATGGTGCGTAATGTAATCAACAAATACATCCTTAGACATAGCATTGATGTTTTATCCCTAGTGGCAACAGCACATCCACAACCTTAGAACTTTCTGTCAATGTCCCAGATTTAATGGAGGCATGAACCCACTATCGAGCATAAATACTCCCTCTTGGAGTTACAAGTAACGACTTGGCCAGAGCGTCTACTAATAACGGAGAGCATGCAAGATCATAAACAACACATAGATGATAGATTGATAATCAACATAACATAGCATTCATTATTCATCGGATCCCAACAAACGCAACATGTAGCATTACAGATATATGATCTTGATCATGTTAGGCAGCTCACAAGATCCAACAATGATAGCACAATTAGGAGAAGACGACCATCTAGCTACTGCTATGGACCCATAGTCCAGGGGTGAACTACTCACACATCACTCCGGAGGCGACCATGGCGGTGAAGAGTCCTCCGGGAGATGATTCCCCTCTCCGGCAGGGTGCCGGAGGCGATCTCCTGAATCCCCCGAGATGGGATTGGCGGCGGCGGCGTCTCTGGAAGGTTTTCCGTATCGTGGCTCTCGGTACTGGAACTATGATCGACGAAGGCTTATGTAGGCGGAAGGGTAGGTCAGGGGGCGCCACGAGGGGCCCACACGCAAGGGCCGCGCGGCCAGGGGCTAGGCCGCGCCGCCCTAGTGTGGTGTCGCCTCGTCGCCCCACTTCGTATCTCCTCCGGACTTCTGGAAGCTTCGTGGAAAAATAAGATCCTGGGCATTGATTTCGTCCAATTCCGAGAATATTTCCTTACTAGGATTTCTAAAACCAAAAACAGCAGAAAACAGCAACTGGCTCTTCGGCATCTCGTTAATAGGTTAGTGCCGGAAAATGCATAAATATGACATAAAGTATGTATAAAACATGTAGGTATTGTCATAAAACAAGCATGGAACATAAGAAATTATCGATACGTTGGAGACGTATCAGCATCCCCAAGCTTAGTTCCTACTCGTCCCGAGTAGGTAAACGATAATAAAGATAATTTCTGAAGTGACATGCCATCATAATCTTGATCAATACTATTGTAAGCACATGTAATGAATGCAGCGATTCGAAGCAATGGTAAAGACAATGGTTAAACAATTGAATCATATAGCAAAGACTTTTCATGAATAGTACTTTCAAGGCAAGCATAAATAAGTCTTGCATAAGAGTTAACTCATAAAGCAATAAATTCATAGTAAAGGTATTGAAGCAACACAAAGGAAGATTAAGTTTCAGCGGTTGCTTTCAACTTGTAACATGTATATCTCATGGATATTGTCAACATAAAGTAATATAATAAGTGCAATATGCAAGTATGTAAGAATGAATGCACAGTTAACACAAGTGTTTGCTTCTTGAGATGGAAGGAAGTAGGTAAACTGACTCAACATAAAAGTAGAAGAAAGGCCCTTCGCAGAGGGAAGCATCGATTGCTATATTTGTGCTAGAGCTTTTATTTTAAAAAAAAGAAACAATTTTGTCAACGGTAGTAATAAAGCATATGTATTATGTAAATTATATCCTACAAGTTGCAAGCCTCATGCATAGATTACCAATAGTGCCCGCACCTTGTCCTAATTAGCTCAGATTAACATGGATTATCATCGCAATACATATGTTTTAACCAAGTATCACAAAGGGGTACCTCTATGCAGCCTGTACAAAGGTCTAAGGAGAAAGCTCGCATTGGATTTCTCGCTTTTGATTATTCTCAACTTAGACATCCATACCGGGACAACATAGACAACAAATAATGGACTCCTCTTTAATGCATAAGCATTCAACAACAAATATTATTCTCATAAGAGATTGAGGATTGTTGTCCAAAACTGAAACTTCCACCATGGATCATGGCTTTAGTTAGCGGCCCAATGTTCTTCTCTAACAATATGCATACTCAAACCATTCAACTCATGATAAATCACCCTTACTTCAGACAAGACGAACATGCATAGCAACTCACATGATATTCAACAAAGATAGTTGATGGCATCCCCAGGAACATGGTTACCGCACAACAAGCAACTTAATAAGAAATAAGATACATAAGTACATATTCAATACCACAATAGTTTTTTAGGCTATTTGTCCCATGAGCTATATATTGCAAAGACAAAGGATAGAAATTTAAAGGTAGCACTCAAGCAATTTACTTTGGAATGGCAGAAAATACCATGTAGTAGGTAGGTATGGTGGACACATATGGCATAGTTATTGGCTCAAGGATTTGGATGCACGAGAAGTAATCCCTCTCAATACAAGGCTTAGGCTAGCAAGGTTATTTGAAACAAACACAAGTATGAACCGGTACAGCAAAACTCACATAAAAACATACTGCAAGCATTATAACACTCTACATCGTCTTCCTTGTTGTTCGACCCTTACTAGAAAATATCTAGACCTTAGAGAGACCAATCATGCAAACCAAATTTTAGCAAGCTCTATGTATTTCTTCATCAATAGGTGCAAAGTATATGATGCAAGAGCTTAAACATGATCCTTATGAGCACAACAATTGCCAACTATCAAATTATTCAAGACATTCTACCAATTACCACATGTAGCATTTCCCGTTTCCAACCATATAACAATTAACGAAGCAGTTTCAACCTTCGCCATGAACATTATGAGTAAAGCCTAAGGACATATTTGTCCATATGCAACAGCGGAGCGTGTCTCTCTCCCACACAATGAATGCTAGGATCCAACTTTATTCAAATAAAACAAAACAATACAGACGCTCCAAGTAAAGCACATAAGATGTGATGGAATAAAAATATAGTTTCACTAGAGGAACCTGATAATGTTGTCGATGAAGAAGGGGATGCCTTGGGCATCCCCAAGCTTAGATGCTTAAGTCTTCTTGAAATATGCAGGGATGAACCACCGGGGCATCCCCAAGCTTAGAGCTTTCACTCTCCTTGATCATATTATATCATCCTCCTCTCTTGATCCTTGAAAACTTCCTCCACACCAAACTCAAAACAACTCATTAGAGGGTTAGTGCATAATCAAAATTCACATGTTCAGAGGTGACATAATCATTCTTAACACTTCTGGACATTGCACAAAGCTACTGAAAGTTAATGGAATAAAGAAATCCATCAAGCATAGCAAAACAGGCAACGCGAAATAAAAGGCAGAATCTGTCAAAACAGAACAGTCCGTAAAGACAAATTTTTTAGGTGCACCAGACTTGCTCAAATTGAATGAACGTTGCGTACATATCTAAGGATCACTCACGTAAATTGGCAGAATTTTCTGAGTTACCTACAGAGCCTACTGCTCAAATTCGTGACAGCAAGAAATCTGTTTTTGCGCAGTAATCCAAATCTAGTATGAACCTTACTATCAAAGACTTTACTTGGCACAACAATGCAACAAAATTAAGATAAGGAGAGGTTGCTACAGTAGTAACAACTTCCAAGACTCAAATATAAAACAAAAGTGCAGAAGTAAAATCATGGGTTGTCTCCCATAAGCGCTTTTCTTTAACGCCTTTCAGCTAGGCGCAAAAAGTGTGTATCAAGTAACATCAAGAGACGAAGCATCAACATCATAATTTGTTCTAATGATAGAATCAAAAGGTAACTTCATTCTCTTTCTAGGGAAGTGTTCCATACCTTTCTTGAGAGGAAATTGATATTTAATATTACTTTCCTTCATATCAATAATAGCACCAACAGTTCGAAGAAAAGGTCTTCCCAATATAATGGGACAAGATGCATTGCATTCAATATCCAAGACAACAAAATCAACGGGGACAAGGTTATTGTTAACCGTAATGCGAACATTATCAACCCTTCCCAAAGGTTTCTTTGTAGAGTTATCAGCAAGATTAACATCCAAATAACAATTTTTCAATGGTGGCAAGTCAAGCATATTATAGATTTTCTTAGGCATAACGGAAATACTTGCACCAAGATCACATAAAGCATTACAATCAAAGTCATTGACCTTCATGTTAATGATGGGCTCCCAACCATCCTCTAACTTCCTAGGAATAGAAGCTTCTCGATTTAATTTCTCTTCTCTAGATTTTATGAGAGCATTTGTAATATGTTTTGTAAAGGCCAAATTTATAGCACTAGCATTAGGACTTTTAGCAAGTTTTTGTAAGAACTTTATAACTTCAGAGATGTGACAATCATCAAAATCTAAACCATTATGATCTAAAGCAATGGGATCATTATCCCCAACATTAGAAAAAAATTCAGCAGTTTTATCACAGGCAGTTTCAGCAGTTTTAGCAGTTTTAGGCAGTTTTGCAGGCTTTGCATTAGAAGTAGAAACATTGTCAACACCAATTATTTTACCATTGATAGTAGGAGGTGCAGCAACATGTGAAGCATTAGCATTACTAGTGGTGGTAATAGTCCACACTTTAGCTACATTGTTCTCTTTAGCATTTTCTTCTTTCTCCCACCTAGCACGCAATTCGGCCATCAATCTTATATTCTCATTAATTCTAACTTGGATGGAGTTTGCTGTAGCAAATGACTTAATATATTTATTTTCATTAGGCATAACTTTCGATTTCAAAAGATCAACATCAGCAGCAAGACTATCAACTTTAGAAGCGAGTATATCAATTTTGCCAAGCTTTTCTTCAACAGATTTGTTAAAAGCAGTTTGTGTACTAATAACTTCTTTAAGCATGGCTTCAAGTCCAGGGGTGAATTCCTATTATTGTTGTAAGAATTCCCATAAGAATTACCATAACCATTACCATTATTATAAGGATATGGCCTATAGTTGTTACTAGAATTATTCCGATAAGCATTGTTGTTGAAATTATTATTTTTAATGAAGTTCACATCAACATGTTCTTCTTGAGCAACCAATGAAGCTAACGGAACATTATTAGGATCAACATTAGATCTACCATTCACAAGCATAGACATAATAGCATCAATCTTATCACTCAAGGAGGAGGTTTCTTCGACAGAATTTACCTTCTTACCTTGTGGAGCTCTTTCCGTGTGCCATTCAGAGTAATTAATCATCATATTATCAAGAAGCTATGTTGCGGCGCCTAGAGTGATGGACATAAAAGTACCTCCAGCAGCTGAATCCAATAGGTTCCGCGAAGAAAAATTCAGTCCTGCATAAAAGGTTTGGATGATTATCCAAGTAGCCAGTCCATGGGTTGGGCAATTTTTAACCAGAGATTTCATTCTTTCCCATGCTTGGGAAACATGCTCATTGTCCAATTGTTTAAAATTCATTATGCTACTTCTCAAAGATATAATTTTAGCAGGAGGATAATATCTACCAATGAAAGCATCCTTACATTTATCCATGAATCAATACTATTCTTAGGCAGAGATAGCAACCAATCTTTAGCTCTTCCTCTTAATGAGAAAGGAAATTTTTTTAATTTTATAATGTCACCATCTACATCCTTATACTTTTGCATTTCACATAGTTGAACAAAATTATTAAGATGGGCAGCAGCATCATCAGAACTAACACCAGAAAATTGCTCTCTCATAACAAGATTCAGTAAAGCAGGTTTAATTTCAAAGAATTCGGCTGTAGTAGCATGTGGAGCAATAGGTGTGCATAAGAAATCATTATTATTTGTGTTTGTGAAGTCACACAACTTAGTATTTTCAGGAGTACCCATTTTAGCAGAATTAAATAAAGCAAACTAAATAAAGTAAATGCAAGTAACTAAATTTTTTTTGTGTTTTTAATATGGAGATTGCAAACAAGACAGTAAATAAAGTAAAGCTAGCAACTAATGTTTTTGTATTTTGATATAATGCAGCAAACAAAGAAGTAAATAAAATAAAGCAAGACAAAAACAAAGTAAAGAGATTGGAAGTGGAGACTCCCCTTGCAGCGTGTCTTGATCTCCCCGGCAACGGCGCCAGAAATTTAGCTTGTTGACGCGTAAAGCACACGCCCGTTGGGAACCCCAAGTGGAAGGTGTGATGCGTACAGCGGCAAGTTTCCCTCAGTAAGAAACCAAGGTTTATCGAACCAGTAGGAGTCAAGAAGCACGTTGAAGGTTGATGGCGGCGGAGTGTAGTGCGGAGCAACACCAGGGATTCCGGTGCCAACGTGGAACCTGCACAACACAACCAAGATACTTTGCCCCAACTTAACAGTGAGGTTGTCAATCTCACCGGCTTGCTGTAACAAAGGATTAGATGTATAGTGTGGATGATGATGTTTGCAGAGAACAGTAGAACAAGTATTGCAGTAGATTGTATTCGATGTAAAAGAATGGACCGGGGTCCATGACACGCGTACATCACGCGACCGTTGGGAACCCCAAGTGGAAGGTGTGATGCATACAGCAGTAAGTTTCCCTCAGTTAGAAACCAAGGTTTATCGAACCAGTAGGAGTCAAGAAGCACGTTGAAGGTTGATGGCGGCGATATGTAGTGCGGCGCAACACCAGGGATTCCGGCGCCAACGTGGAACCTGCACAACACAACCAAAGTACTTTGCCCCAACGAAACAGTGAGGTTGTCAATCTCACCGGCTTGCTGTAACAAAGGATTAGATGTATAGTGTGGATGATGATTGCTTGCAGAAAACAGTAGAACAAGTATTGCAGTAGATTGTATTCGATTAAAAGAATGGACCGGGGTCCACAGTTCACTAGAGGTGTCTCTCCCATAAGATAAATAGCATGTTGGGTGAACAAATTACAGTTGGGCAATTGACAAATAGAGAGGGCATGACAATGCACATACATGATATGAAGAGTATTGTGAGATTTAATTGGGCATTACGACAAAGTACATAGACCGCTATCCAGCATGCATCTATGCCTAAAAAGTCCACCTTCAGGTTATCATCCGAACCCCTTCCAGTATTAAGTTGAAAACAACAGACAATTGCATTAAGTATGGTGCGTAATGTAATCAATAACTACATCCTCGAACATAGCATCGATGTTTTATCCCTAGTGGCAACAGCACATCCACAACCTTAGAACTTTCTGTCACTGTCCCAGATTTAATGGAGGCATGAACCCACTATCGAGCATAAATACTCCCTCTTGGAGTTAAGAGTAAAAACTTGGCCAGAGCCTCTACTAATAACGGAGAGCATGCAAGATCATAAACAACACATAGGTAATAGATTGATAATCAACATAACATAGTATTCTCTATCCATCGGATCCCAACAAACACAACATATAGCATTACAGATAGATGATCTTGATCATGTTAGGCAGCTCACAAGATCCGACAATGAAGCATAATTAGGAGAAGACGACCATCTAGCTACTGCTATGGACCCATAGTCCAGGGGTGAACTACTCACTCATCACTCCGGAGGCGACCATGGCGGTGAAGAGTCCTCCGGGAGATGATTCCCCTCTCCGGCAGGGTGCCGGAGGCGATCTCCTGAATCCCCCGAGATGGGATTGGCGGCGGCGTCTCTGGAAGGTTTTCTGTATCGTGGCTCTCGGTACTGGGGGTTTCGCGATGAAGGCTATAAGTAGGCAGAGGAGATAGGTCAGGGGGCCACACGAGGGCCCCACACAACAGGCCGGCGCGGCCAAGGGCCAGGCCGCGCCGCCCTAGTGTTTGGCCACCTCGTGGCCCCACTTCGTGACTCCTTCGGTCTTCTGGAAGCGTCGTGTGAAAATAGGCCCCTGGGCGTTGATTTCGTCCAATTCCGAGAATATTTCCTTACTAGGATTTCTGAAACCAAAAACAGCAGAAAACAACAACTGGCTCTTCGGCATCTCGTTAATAGGTTAGTGCCGGAAAATGCATAAATATGACATAAAGTATGCATAAAACATGTTGATATCATCAATAATGTGGCATGGAACATAAGAAATTATCGATACGTCGGAGACGTATCAGCATCCCCAAGCTTAGTTTCTGCTCGTCCCGAGTAGGTAAACGATAACAAAGATAATTTCTGGAGTGACATGCCATCATAACCTTGATCATACTATTGTAAGCATATGTAATGAATGCAGCGATCAAAACAATGGTAAATGACATGAGTAAACAAATGAATCATATAGCAAAGACTTTTCATGAATAGTACTTCAAGACAAGCATCAATATGTCTTGCATAAGAGTTAACTCATAAAGCAATAATTCAAAGTAAAGGCATTGAAGCACCACAAAGGAAGATTAAGTTTCAGCGGTTGCTTTCAACTTGTAACATGTATATCTCATGGATAGTTGTCAATGTAAAGTAATATAACAAGTCCAATATGCAAGTATGTAGGAATCAATGCACAGTTCACACAAGTGTTTGCTTCTTGGGATGGAGAGAAATAGGTGAACTGACTCAACATAAAAGTAAAAGAAAGGCCCTTCGCAGAGGGAAGCATTGATTGCTATATTTGTGCTAGAGCTTTGATTTTGAAAACAAGAAACAATTTTGTCAACGATAGTAATAAAGCATATGTGTTATGTAAATTATATCCTACAAGTTGCAAGCCTCATGCATAGTATACTAATAGTGCCCGCACCTTGTCCTAATTAGCTCGGATTACCTGGATTATCATCGCAATGCATATGTTTTAACCAAGTGTCACAAAGGGGTACCTCTATGCCGCATGTACAAAGGTCTAAGGAGAAAGCTCGCATCGGATTTCTCGCTATTGATTATTCTCAACTTAGACATCCATACCGGGACAACATAGACAACAGATAATGGACTCCTCTTTTATGCATAAGAATTCAACAATTATTAATTTTATCATATGAGATTGAGGATATTTGTCCAAAACTGAAACTTCCACCAATGGATCATGGCTTTAGTTAGCGGCCCAATGTTCTTCTCTAACATTATGCATGCTCTAACCATTCTAGCGGTAAATATCCCTTACTTCACACAAGACGGACATGCATAGCAACTCACATGATATTCAACAAAGAGTAGTTGATGGCGTCCCCAGGAACATGGTTATCGCACAACAAGCAACTTAATAAGAGATAAAGTGCATAAGTACATATTCAATACCACAATAGTTTTTAGGCTATATGTCCCATGAGCTATATATTGCAAAGGTAAAGGATAGAAATTTAAAGGTAGCACTCAAGCAATTTACTTTGGAATGGCGGAGAAATACCATGTAGTAGGTAGGTATGGTGGACACCTATGGCATAGTGGTTGGCTCAAGGATTTTGGATGCATGAGAAGTATTCCCTCTCGATACAAGGTTTAGGCTAGCAAGATTTATTTGAAACAAACACAAGGATGAACTGGTGCAGAAAAACTCACATAAAAGACATATTGTAAACATTATAAGACTCTACACCGTCTTCCTTGTTGTTCAAACTCTTTACTAGAAATTATCTAGACCTTAGAGAGACCAATTATGCAAACCAAATTTAGCAAGCTCTATGTATTTCTTCATTAATGGGTGCAAAGTATATGATGCAAGAGCTTAAACATGAGCACAACAATTGCCAAGTATCACATTATCCAAGAAATTTTTAGCAATTACTACATGTAGCATTTCCTGATTCCAACCATATAACAATTTAACGAAGAAGATTCAACCTTCGCCATGAATATTATGAGTAAAGCCTAAGGACATATTTGTCCATATGCAACAGCGGAGCGTGTCTCTCTCCCACACAAACAATGCTAGGATCCATTTTATTCAAACAAAACAAAAACAAAAACAAACCGACGCTCCAAGCAAAGTACATAAGATGTGATGGAATAAAAATATAGTTTCACTAGAGGAAACCTGATAATGTTGTCGATGAAGAAGGGGATGCCTTGGGCATCCCCAAGCTTAGACGCTTGAGTCTTCTTGAAATATGCAGGGGTGGACCACCGGGGCATCCCCAAGCTTAGAGCTTTCACTCTCCTTGATCATATTGTATCATCTCCCTCTCTTGATCCTTGAAAACTTCCTCCACACCAAACTCAAAACAACTCATTAGAGGGTTAGTGCACAATTAAAATTTACATGTTCAGAGGTGACATAGTCATTCTTAACACTTCTGGACATTGCACAAAGCTACTGAAAGTTAATGGAATCGAAAAATCCATCAAGCATAGCAAAACAGGCAATGCGAAATAAAAGGCAGAATCTGTCAAAACAGAACAGTTCGTAAAGACGAATTTTATTGAGGCACCAGACTTGCTCAAATGAAAATTCTCAAATTGAATGAAAGTTGCGTACATATCTGAGGATCACTCACGTAAATTGGCATAATTTTCTGAGTTACCTACAGAGAATTAGTCCCAGATTCGTGACAGCAAAGAAATCTGTTTCTGCGCAGTAATCCAAATCTAGTATGAACCTTACTATCAACGACTTTACTTGGCACAAAAATGCACAAAACTAAGATAAGGAGAGGTTGCTACAGTACTACCAACTTCCAAGACTCAAATATAAAATAGAAGTGCAGTAGTAAAATAAGCACATGGGTTATCTCCCAAAAAGTGCTTTCTTTATAGCCATTAAGATGGGCTCAGTAATTTTAATGATGCACTCCCAAGAAATAAGAGTTGAAGCAAAAGAGAGCATCAAAAAGCAAATTCAAAACACATTTAAGTCTAACCCACTTCCTATGAAAAGGAATCTTGTAAATAAACAAGTTCATGAAGCATAATGCAACAAGCATAGAAAGACTAGACAAGCGCAACTTCAAGATTTTCAGCAAAAAGAGAGGTGTTTTAGTAACATGAAAATTTCTACAACCATATTTTTCTCTCTCATAATAATATCCAGTAGCATCATGAACAAACTCAACAATATAACTATCAAATGAAACATTCTTATCATGAGTCTCATGCATAAATTTATTACTCTCCACATAAGCATAATCAATTTTATTAGTTGTAGTGGGAGCAAATTCAACAAAGTAGCTATCATTTTTATTCTCATCAAATATAGGAGGCATAGTATAATCATAATAAACTTTATCCTCCATAGTAGGTGGCACCAAGATACCACTATCATCATGAATGGGAGGCAAGGTATCATCAAAGTAAATTTTCTCCTCCATGCTTGGGGGACTAAAAATATCATTCTCGTCAAAACCAGCTTCCCCAAGCTTAAATTCTTCCATAGCATTGGCAATAATAGTGTTCAGAGCATTCATACTAATAACATTGCCATTAGCACGCATATAAAGTTTCATAGGTTTTTTAATTTTCTCTTCAAACACCTCATGTCCTAACTCAAGATAAATATTATAAAGATCTCTAATATTTTTGTTGTTTTCCATTAAGCCTAACTAGTGAAATAAAAACATGCATGGAATTAAGTAAAGTCAAACAAGTAACTAATTTTTTGTGTTTTGATTTAGTGCAGCAAACAAAGTAGTAAATAAAATAAAGCAAGACAAAAACAAAGTAAAGAGATTGGAATGTGGAGACTCCCCTTGCAGCGTGTCTTGATCTCCCCGGCAACGGCACCAGAAATTTAGCTTGACACGCGTACAACACGCGACCGTTGGGAACCCCAAGTGGAAGGTGTGATGCGTATAGCAGTAAGTTTCCCTCAGTTAGAAACCAAGGTTTATCGAACCAGTAGGAGTCAAGAAGCACGTTGAAGGTTGATGGCGGTGAGTGTAGGATAACGTTGCATAGAAAACAAAAAATTTCCTACCGCAAACACGCAATCCAAGCTAAGATGCAATCTAGAATACGGTAGCAACGAGGGGTTTATCGAGTCTCACCCTTGAAAAGATTCCAAAGCCTACAAGAGGAGGCTCTTGTTGCTGCGGTAGACGTTCGCTTGCCGCTTGCAAAAGTGCGTAGAAGATCTTGATCACGATCCTTCCGGCGCCACGAACGGGCAGCACCTCCGTACTCGGTCACACGTTCGGTTGTTGATGAAGACGACGTCCACCTCCCGTTCCAGCGGGCAGCGGAAGTAGTAGCTCCTCTTGAATCCGACAGCACGACGGCGTGGTGTCGGTGGTGGTGGAGAACTCCGGCGGAGCTTCGCTAAAGCACGCGGGAGCTATGGAGGAGAGGGGGGCGGCTAGGGTTTGGGAGGGGGTGGCCGGCCACTTGAGGGGTGCGGCCAGCTTGTGGTCTTGAGGTGGCCGGCCCCCTCCCCTTGTCCCTCATTATATAGGTGGAAGCCCCAAGGGTTGGACTACAAGTCTCCGAATAAGACACGAACCCAAAACCTTCCATATGATAGGGAAAACTACCCAAGCTAGGACTCCCACTAGAGGTGGGAGTTCCACCTTCCATATGGGGGGGTGGCCGGCCCCCAAAGGGGGAGTCCACTTGGGACTCCTCCCCCACTAGGGTTGGCCGGCCATGGAGGTGGAGTCCCTCCGGGACTCCACCTTCCTTGGTGGTTTCTTCCGGACTTTTCTAGAACCTTCTAGAACCTTCCATAGAACCTTCTGCATCATTTTAATTCACATAAAATGACATCCTATATATGAATCTTATTCTCCGGACCATTCCGGAACTCCTCGTGATGTCCGGGATCTCATCCGGGACTCCGAACAAATATTCGAACTCCATTCCATATTCAAGTTCTACCATTTCAACATCCAACTTTAAGTGTGTCACCCTACGGTTCGCGAACTATGCGGACATGGTTGAGTACTCACTCCGACCAATAACCAATAGCGGGATCTGGAGATCCATAATGGCTCCCACATATTCAACGATGACTTTAGTGATCGAATGAACCATTCACATACGATACCAATTCCCTTTGTCACGCGATATTTTACTTGTCTGAGGTTTGATCTTTGGTATCACTCTATACCTTGTTCAACCTCGTCTCCTGACAAGTACTCTTTACTCGTACCGTGGTATGTGGTCCCTTATGAACTTATTCATATGCTTGCAAGACATTAGACGACATTCCACCGAGAGGGCCCAGAGTATATCTATCCATCATCGGGATGGACAAATCCCACTGTTGATCCATATGCCTCAACTCATACTTTCCGGATACTTAATCCCACCTTTATAACCACCCATTTACGCAGTGGCGTTTGGTGTAATCAAAGTACCTTTCCGATATAAGTGATTTACATGATCTCATGGTCATAAGGACTAGGTAACTATGTATCGAAAGCTTATAGAGAATAACTTAATGACGAGATCTTATGCTACGCTTAATTGGGTGTGTCCATTACATCATTCATACAATGATATAACCTTGATATTAATAACATCCAATGTTCATGATTATGAAACTAATCATCCATTAATCAACAAGCTAGTTAAGAGGCATACTAGGGACTTCTTGTTTGTCTACATATCACACATGTACTAATGTTTCGGTTAATACAATTATAGCATGATATATAAACATTTATCATAAACATAAAGATATAAATAATAACCACTTTATTATTGCCTCTAGGGCATATCTCCTTCAGCGAGATGTAGTGCGGCGCAACACCAGGGATTCCGGCGCCAACGTCGAACCTGCACAACACAACCAAAGTACTTTGCCCCAACGAAACAGTGAGGTTGTCAATCTCATCGGCTTGCTGTAACAAAGGATTAGATGTATAGTGTGGATGATGATTGCTTGCAGAAAACAGTAGAACAAGTATTGCAGTAGATTGTATTCGATTAAAAGAATGGATCGGGGTCCACAGTTCACTAGAGGTGTCTCTCCCATAAGATAAATAGAATGTTGGGTGAACAAATTACAGTTGGGCAATTGACAAATAGAGAGGGCATGACAATGCACATACATGATATGAAGAGTATTGTGAGATTTAATTGGGCATTACGACAAAGTACATAGACCGCTATCCAGCATGCATCTATGCCTAAAAAGTCCACCTTCAGGTTATCATCCGAACCCCTTCCAGTATTAAGTTGAAAACAACAGACAATTGCATTAAGTATGGTGCGTAATGTAATCAATAACTACATCCTCGGACATAGCATCGATGTTTTATCCCTAGTGGCAACAGCACATCCACAACCTTAGAACTTTCTATCACTGTCCCAGATTTAATGGAGGCATGAACCCACTATCGAGCATAAATACTCCCTCTTGGAGTTAAGAGTAAAAACTTGGCCAGAGCCTCTACTAATAACGGAGAGCATGCAAGATCATAAACAACACATAGGTAATAGATTGATAATCAACATAACATAGTATTCTCTATCCATCGGATCCCAACAAACACAACATATAGCATTACAGATAGATGATCTTGATCATGTTAGGCAGCTCACAAGATCCGACAATGAAGCATAATTAGGAGAAGACGACCATCTAGCTACTGCTATGGACCCATAGTCCAGGGGTGAACTACTCACTCATCACTCCGGAGGCGACCATGGCGGTGAAGAGTCCTCCGGGAGATGATTCCCCTCTCCGGCAGGGTGCCGGAGGCGATCTCCTGAATCCCCCGAGATGGGATTGGCGGCGGCGGCGTCTCTGGAAGGTTTTCCATATCGTGGCTCTCGATACTGGGGGTTTCGCGATGAAGGCTATAAGTAGGTGGAGGAGATAGGTCAGGGGGCCACACGAGGGCCCCACACAACAGGCCGGCGCGGCCAAGGGCCAGGCCGCGCCGCCCTAGTGTTTGGCCACCTCGTGGCCCCACTTCGTGACTCCTTCGGTCTTCTAGAAGCTTCGTGTGAAAATAGGCCCCTGGGCGTTGATTTTGTCCAATTCCGAGAATATTTCCTTACTAGGATTTCTGAAACCAAAAACAGCAGAAAACAACAACTGGCTCTTCGGCATCTCGTTAATAGGTTAGTGCCGGAAAATGCATAAATATGACATAAAGTATGCATAAAACATGTAGATATCATCAATAATGTGGCATGGAACATAAGAAATTATCGATACGTCGGAGACGTATCAGTCCACAGTTCACTAGTGGTGTCTCTCCCATAAGATAAATAGCATGTTGGGTGAACAAATTACAGTTGGGCAATTGACAAATAAAGATAGCATGACAATGCACATACATGTTATGATGAGTAGTGTGAGATTTAATTGGGCATTACGACAAAGTACATAGACCGCTATCCAGCATGCATCTATGCCTAAAAAGTCCACCTTCAGGTTATCATCCGAACCCCCTCCAGTATTAAGTTGCAAACAACAGACAATTGCATTAAGTATGGTGCGTAATGTAATCAACAAATACATCCTTAGACATAGCATTGATGTTTTATCCCTAGTGGCAACAGCACATCCACAACCTTAGAACTTTCTGTCACCGTCCTGCATTTAATGGAGGCATGAACCCACTATCGAGCATAAATACTCCCTCTTGGAGTTACAAGTAACGACTTGGCCAGAGCCTCTACTAATAACGGAGAGCATGCAAGATCATAAACAACACATAGATGATAGATTGATAATCAACATAACATAGCATTCATTATTCATCGGATCCCAACAAACGCAACATGTAGCATTACAGATAGATGATCTTGATCATGTTAGGCAGCTCACAAGATCCAACAATGATAGCACAATTAGGAGAAGACGACCATCTAGCTACTGCTATGGACCCATAGTCCAGGGGTGAACTACTCACACATCACTCCGAAGGCGACCATGGCGGTGAAGAGTCCTCCGGAAGATGATTCCCCTCTCCGGCAGGGTGCCGGAGGCGATCTCCTGAATCCCCCGAGATGGGATTGGCGGCGGCGGTGTCTCTGGAAGGTTTTCCGTATCGTGGCTCTCGGTACTGGAACTATTATCGACGAAGGCTTATGTAGGCGGAAGGGTAGGTCAGGGGGCGCCACGAGGGTCCCACACGCTAGGGCCATGCGGCCAGGGGCTGGGCCGCGCCGCCCTAGTGTGGTGTCGCCTCGTCGCCCCACTTCGTATCTCCTCTGGACTTCTGGAAGCTTCGTGGAAAAATAAGATCCTGGGCGTTGATTTCGTCCAATTCTGAGAATATTTCCTTACTAGGATTTCTGAAACCAAAAACAGCAGAAAATAGCAACTGGCTCTTCGGCATCTCGTTAATAGGTTAGTGCCGGAAAATGCATAAATATGACATAAAGTATGTATAAAACATGTAGGTATTGTCATAAAACAAGCATGGAACATAAGAAATTATCGATACATTGGAGACGTATCAATGAGTAGTGTGAAATTCAATTGGGCATTACGACAAAGTACATAGACCGCTATCCAGCATGCATCTATGCCTAAAAAGTCCACCTTCAGGTTAGCATCCGCACCCCTTCCAGTATTAAGTTGCAAACAACACACAATTGCATTAAGTATGGTGTGTAATGTAATCAACACAAATATCCTTAGACAAAGCATCGATGTTTTATCCCTAGTGGCAATAGCACATCCACAACCTTAGAACTTTCTGTCACTGTCCCAGATTAAATGGAGGCATGAACCCACTATCGAGCATAAATACTCCCTCTTGGAGTTACAAGTATCAACTTGGCTAGAGCCTCTAGTAGCAACGGAGAGCATGCAAGATCATAAACAACACATATATGATAGATTGATAATCAACATAACATAGTATTCCATATTCATCGGATCCCAACAAACACAACATTTAGCATTACAAATAGATGATCTTGATCATGATAGGTGATACGTCTCCAACGTATCGATAATTTCTTATGTTCCATGCCACTTTATTGATGATATCTACATGTTTTATGCATACTTTATGTCATATTTATGCATTTTCCGGCACTAACCTATTAACGAGATGCCGAAGAGTCAGTTGCTGTTTTCTGCTGTTTTTGGTTTCAGAAATCCTAGTAAGGAAATATTCTCGGAATTGGACGAAATCAACGCCCAGGATCTTATTTTTCCACGAAGCTTCCAGAACACCGGGGGAGATACGAAGTGGGGCGACGAGGCGGCCAGACGCTAGGGCGGCGCGGCCCAGGCCCTGGCCGCGCCGGCCTAGTGTGTGGGCCCCTCGCGTCGCCCCTAAACCTACCTCTCCGACTATAAGAAGCCTTCGTCGATAATAACTCCAGCACCGAGAGCCACGATACGGAAAACCTTCCAGAGACGCCGCCGCCAATCCCATCTCGGAGGATTCAGGAGATCACCTCCGGAACCCTGCCGGAGAGGGGAATCATCTCCCGGAGGACTCTTCACCGCCATGGTCGCCTCCGGAGTGATGAGTGAGTAGTTCACCCCTGGACTATGGGTCCATAGCTGTAGCTAGATGGTCGTATTCTCCTAATTATGCTTCATTGTTGGATCTTGTGAGCTGCCTAACATGATCAAGATCATCTATCTGTAATGCTATATGTTGTGTTTGTTGGGATCCGATGAATAGAGAATACTATGCTATGTTGATTATCAATCTATTACATATGTGTTGTTTATGATCTTGCATGCTCTCCGTTATTAGTAGAGGCTCTGGCCAAGTTTTTACTCTTAACTCCAAGAGGGAGTATTTATGCTCGATAGTGGGTTCATGCCTCCATTAAATCTGGGACAGTGACAGAAAGTTCTAAGGTTGTGGATGTGTTGTTGCCACTAGGGATAAAACATCGATGCTATGTCTAAGGATGTAGTTGTTGATTACATTACGCACCATACTTAATGCAATTGTCTGTTGTTTGCAACTTAATACTGGAGGGGGTTCGGATGATAACCTGAATGTGGACTTTTTAGGCATAGATGCATGCTGGATAGCGGTCTATGTACTTTTTCGTAATGCCCAATTAAATATCACAATACTCATCATATCATGTATGTGCATGGTCATGCCCTCTTTATTTGTCAATTGCCCAACTGTAATTTGTTCACCCAACATGCTATTTATCTTATGGGAGAGACGCCTCTAGTGAACTGTGGACCCCGGTCCATTCTTTTACATCGAATACAATCTACTGCAATACTTGTTCTACTGTTTTCTGCAAACAATCATCATCCACACTATACATCTAATCCTTTGTTACAGCAAGCCGGTGAGATTGACAAACTCACTGTCATGTTGGGGCAAAGTAATTTGGTTGTGTTGTGCAGGTTCCACGTTGGCGCTGGAATCCCTGGTGTTGCGCCGCACTACACTTCGCCGCCATCAACCTTCAACGTGCTTCTTGACTCCTACTGGTTCGATAAACCTTGGTTTCTAACTGAGGGAAACTTACTGCTGTACGCATCACACCTTCCACTTGGGGTTCCCAACGGTCGCGTGCTGTACGCGTGTCAAGCTAAATTTCTGGCGCCGTTGCCGGGGACGTGAAGGAAATTACACCACAGAGATTTCTAACTCCCACGTCAACTGCACGCCAGCAAGTAAATTTCTGGCGCCGTTGCCGGGGATGTGAAGGAAATTACACCACAGAGATTTCTAACTCCCATGTCAACTGCACGCCAGCAAGTAAATTTCTGGCACCGTTGCCGGGGAGATCAAGACACGCTGCAAGGGGAGTCTCCACCTCCAATCACTTTACTTTGTTTTTGTCTTGCTTTATTTTATTTACTACTTTGTTTGCTGCACTAAATCAAAATACAAAAAAATTAGTTGCTAGTTTTACTTTATTTACTATCTTGTTTGCTATATCAAAAACGCAAAAAAATTAGTTACTTGCATTTACTTTATCTAGTTTGCTTTATTTACTTTTACTAAAATGAGTAATCCTGAAGTTGAAGTTCGTTTAAGCAACAAGGGGGAGAATGTTTAAAAGATGCTTGGTATAGAATTAGTGATGCCCATAATAGGTGCACTAAGAAACACTCCACCACTATTCTACTAAGGAATTTTTATGTTGGTATCTCTAGCTGGAATAGGTATGTTCTTGATTGTCTCGCGGGAGGTAACTTCCTAGGTACTCCTGCCTTAGAAGCTAGTTGCATTATTGAGAGTCTATTTGGAATACCACCTATTAATGAAGTTAAAATTGAAACCTCTCTTGAAGATGTCATGAAAAAGTTGGAAACCATAGAGCAAAACCTTCCAAGTATTGAGACTAATTTGGGAGCATTACTTGATAGCACTGATAAACTTGATAAATCTCTAGGTGGAATTAATGAGAGAATTGCCATCTTAGAAGCTTGTGCTATACATGATAATCAAACCCAAAGGATTAGTGAACTTGAAGAGGCTATGGGAACATTGGGTTCAACCTTTTCATCTATAAAGTTTAGAGAAAAATCTTATGTGGGTAAGGAGCAAAAGTTCATGTATGTCTCTAAGGTGCCTAAACCAAAAAGCTATTATAGGCCTAAAATTGATAAAGCTCTTAAAACCACTATAGATAAGGGAGCATCTAAGATACCTAATGGGACAAATTGTGAAAATTATGATGTTGATGCCTCGTCTCTTGATAATACTTGATACACACTTTCCGCGCCTAGCTGAAAGGCGTTAAAGAAAAGCGCTTGTGGAAGACAACCCATGATTTTACTACTGCACCTTATTTTATATTTGAGTCTAGGAAGTTGTTACTACTGTAGAAACATCTCCTTATCTTAGTTTTGTTGCATTGTTGTGCCAAGTAAAGTCGTTGATAGTAAGGTTCATACTAGATTTGGATTACTGCGCAGAAACAGATTTCTTGCTGTCACGAATCTGGGCCTAATTCTCTGTAGGTAACTCAGAAAATTATGCCAATTTACGTGAGTGAACCCCAGATATGTACGCAACTTTCATTCAATTTGAGCACTTCCATTTGATCAAGTCTGGTGCCTCAATAAAATTCGTCTTTACAGATTGTTCTGTTTTGACAGATTCTGCCTTTTATTTCGCATTGCCTGTTTTGCTATGCTTGATGGATTTTTCGATTCCATTAACTTTCAGTAGCTTTGTGCAATGTCCAGAAGTGTTAAGAATGATTATGTCACCTCTGAACATGTGAATTTTGATTATGCACTAACCCTCTAATGAGTTGTTTTGAGTTTGGTGTGGAGGAAGTTTTCAAGGATCAAGAGAGGGAGATGATACAATATGATCAAGGAGAGTGAAGGCTCTAAGCTTGGGGATGCCCCGGTGGTTCACCCCTGCATATTTCAAGAAGACTCAAGCGTCTAAGCTTGGGGATGCCCAAGGCATCCCCTTCTTCATCGACAACATTATCAGGTTCCTCTAGTGAAACTATATTTTTATTCCATCACATCTTATCTACTTTGCTTGGAGCGTCGGTTTGTTTTTGTTTTTGTTTTGTTTGAATAAAATGGATCCTAGCATTCATTGTGTGGGAGAGAGACACGCTCCGCTGTTGCATATGGACAAATATGTCCTTAGGCTTTACTCATAATATTCATGGCGAAGGTTGAATCTTCTTCGTTAAATTGTTATATGGTTGGAAACGGGAAATGCTACATGTAGTAATTGGTAAAATGTCTTGGATAATTTGATACTTGGCAATTGTTGTGCTCATGTTTAAGCTCTTGCATCATATACTTTGCACCTAAGAAATACATAGAGCTTGCTAAAATTTGGTTTGCATAATTGGTCTCTCTAAGGTCTAGATAATTTCTAGTAAGAGTTTGAACAACAAGGAAGACGGTGTAGAGTCTTATAATGTTTACAATATGTATTTTATGTGAGTTTTGCTGCACCGCTTCATACTTGTGTTTGTTTCAAATAGCCTTGCTAGCCTAACCCTTGTATCGAGAGGGAATACTTCTCATGCATCCAAAATCCTTGAGCCAACCACTATGCCATTTGTGTCCACCATACCTACCTACTACATGGTATTTCTCCACCATTCCAAAGTAAATTGCTTGAGTGCTACCTTTAAACAATTCAAAATTTATTACCTCTGATTTGTGTCAATGTTTAATAGCTCATGAGGAAGTATGTGGTGTTTATCTTTCAATCTTGTTGGGCAACTTTCACCAATGGACTAGTGGCTTCATCCGCTTATCCAATAATTTTGCAAAAAGAGCTGGCAATGGGATTCCCAGTCCCAAATTAATTAACAAAAATAGACACTCCTCCATGGTATGTGATTGTTGGACGGCACCCGAAGGATTCGGTTAGCCATGGCTTGAGAAAGCAAATGTGGGGAGGAGTGTCATCATAATAAAACTAAAATAAAAAGGCACTCCTTCATGGTATGAGATTGTTGGCAGGCACCCGAAGGATTCGGTTAGCCATGGTTTGTGAAAGAAAGGTTGGAAGGAGTGCCACCCAAAAATAAAATAAAATGGGAGCCGCTCTTTGAAGGTTTGTCTGGCAAGGGGGTTAGAGTACCCGCTACCATTCGTTGACAACAACAAAAACCTCTCAAAATTTTACTTTTATGCTCTCTATATGTTTTCAAAATCAAAGCTCTAGCACAAATATAGCAATCAATGCTTCCCTCTGCGAAGGGCCATTCTTTTACTTTTATGTTGAGTCAGTTCACCTATTTCTCTCCATCTCAAGAAGCAAACACTTGTGTGAACTGTGCATTGATTCCTACATACTTGCATACTGTACTTGTTATATTACTTTATGTTGACAATATCCATGAGATATACATGTTACAAGTTGAAAGCAACCGCTGAAACTTAATCTTCCTTTGTGGTGCTTCATTACCTTTACTTTGAATTATTGCTTTATGAGTTAACTCTTTTGCAAGACTTATTGATGCTTGTTGATGGCGTGTATTTCACACGTTCGTTGGGCAACCCCAAGAGGAAGGTATGATGCGCACAGCAGCAAGTTTTCCCTCAGAAAGAAACCAAGGTTTATCGAACCAGGAGGAGCCAAGAAGCACGTTGAAGGTTGATGGCGGCGAGATGTAGTGCGGCGCAACACCAGGGATTCCGGCGCCAACGTGGAACCTGCACAACACAACCAAAGTACTTTGCCCCAACGAAACAGTGAGGTTGTCAATCTCACCGGCTTGCTGTAACAAAGAGTTAACCGTATTGTGTGGAAGATGATTGTTTGCGAGAAAACGGTAGAACGATGTTAGAGATTGTATTTCAAGTAAAGAGAATTGGACCGGGGTCCACAGTTCACTAGAGGTGTCTCTCCCATAAGACGAACAGCATGTTGGGTGAACAAATTACAGTTGGGCAATTGACAAATAAAGAGAGCATGACAATGCACATACATATCATGATGAGTATAGTGAGATTTAATTGGGCATTACGACAAAGTACATAGACCGCCATCCAACTGCATCTATGCCTAAAAAGTCCACCTTCAGGTTATCATCCGAACCCCTTCCAGTATTAAGTTGCAAAGCAACAGACAATTGCATTAAGTATGGTGCGTAATGTAATCAACAACTACATCCTTAGACATAGCATCAATGTTTTATCCCTAGTGGCAATAGCACAACACAACCTTAGAACTTTCTGTCACTGTCCCAGGTGTCAATGCAGGCATGAACCCACTATCGAGCATAAGTATTCCCTCTTGGAGTTACAAGCATCTACTTGGCCAGAGCATCTACTAGTAACGGAGAGCATGCAAGATCATAAACAACACATAAGCATAACTTTGATAATCAACATAACAAGTATTCTCTATTCATCGGATCCCAACAAACGCAACATATAGAATTACGGATAGATGATCTTGATCATGTTAGGCAGCTCACAAGGTCCAGACAATGATAGCACAATGGGGAGAAGACAACCATCTAGCTACTGCTATGGACCCATAGTCCAGGGGTAGACTACTCACACATCACACCGGAGCGACCATGGCGGCGTAGAGTCCTCCGAGGAGATGATTCCCCTCTCCGGCGGGGTGCCGGAGGCG
Source organism: Lolium perenne (assembly GCF_019359855.2). Lineage (NCBI taxonomy): Eukaryota > Viridiplantae > Streptophyta > Magnoliopsida > Poales > Poaceae > Lolium > Lolium perenne. The sequence goes on along the minus strand of NC_067246.2, from coordinate 182,911,265 downwards.
ATCTCTGGATCCCCCGAGATGGGATCGGCGGCGGCGGCGTCTGCGGAAGGTTTTCCGTATCGTGGTTCTCGGTACTGGGGTTTTCGTCACGGAGGCTATTTGTAGGCGGAAGGGCGAGTCGGGAGCCGGGACGAGGGGGCCACACCATAGGGCGGCGCGGCCCCACAGGCCGCGCCGCCACGTGGTGTCGCCACCTCGTGGCCCCACTTCGTGTGTTCTTCGGTCTTCTGGAAACTCCGTGGAAAAATAGGCCCCTGGGCTTTGATTTCGTCCAATTCGAGAATATTTCCTTACTAGGATTTCTGAAACCAAAAACAGCAGAAACAAAGAATCGGCACTTCGGCATCTTGTTAATAGGTTAGTTCCGAGAAAATGCACGAATATGACATAAAGTGTGCATAAAACATGTAGATAACATCAATAATGTGGCATGGAACATAAGAAATTATCGATACGTCGGAGACGTATCAGCATCCCCAAGCTTAGTTCTGCTCGTCCCGAGCGAGTAAAACGATAACACGAGATAATTTACGGAGTGACATGCCATCATAATCTTGATCATACTATTTGTAAAGCATATGTAGTGAATGCAGCGATCAAAACAATGTGTATGACATGAGTAAACAAGTGAATCATATAGCAAAGACTTTTCATGAATAGCACTTCAAGACAAGCATCAATAAGTCTTGCATAAGAGTTAACTCATAAAGCAATAATTCAAAGTAAAGGCATTGAAGCAACACAAAAGAAGATTAAGTTTCAGCGGTTGCTTTCAACTTGTAACATGTATATCTCATGGATATTGTCAACATAGAGTAATATAATAAGTGCAATAAGCAAGTATGTAGGAATCAATGCACAGTTCACACAAGTGTTTGCTTCTTGAGGTGGAGAGAAATAGGTGAACTGACTCAACATTGAAAGTAAAAGAATGGTCCTCATAGAGGAAAAGCATCGATTGCTATATTTGTGCTAGAGCTTTGATTTTGAAAACATGAAACAATTTTGTCAACGGTAGTAATAAAGCATATGCATCATGTAAATTATATCTTATAAGTTGCAAGCCTCATGCATAGTGTACTAATAGTGCCCGCACCTTGTCCTAATTAGCTTGGACTACGGATTATCACCGCAATACATATGCTTTAACCAAGTATCACAAAGGGGTACCTCTATGCACTTTGTACAAAGGTCTAAGGAGAAAGCTCGCATTGGATTTCTCGCTTTTGATTATTCTCAACTTAGACATCCATACCGGGACAACATAGACAACGAGATAATGGACTCCTCTTTTAATGCTTTAAGCATTCAACAACAATTAATTCTTTTCTCATTAGAGATTTGAGGATGTTTGTCCAAAACTGAAACTTCCACCATGGAACATGGCTTCGGTTAAGCGGCCCAATGTTCTTCTCTCACAATATGCATGCTCAAACCATTCAACTCAGAGTAGATCGCCCTTACTTCCGACAAGACGAACAGGCATAGCCACTCACATGAAATTAAACAATGAGTTGATGGCGTTCCCCGATAAACATGGTTATCGCACAACAAGCAACTTAATAAGAGATAAAGTGCATAATTACATATTCAATACCACAATAGTTTTTAAGCTATTTGTCCCATGAGCTATATATTGCATAGGTGAATGATGGAATTTTAAAGGTAGCACTCAAGCAATTTACTTTGGAATGGCTGGAAAATACCATGTAGTAGGTAGGTATGGTGGACACAAATGGCATAGTGGTTGGCTCAAGTATTTTGGATGCATGAGAAGTATTCCCTCTCGATACAAGGTTTAGGCTAGCAAGGCTTATTTGAAACAAACACAAGGATGAACCGGTGCAGCAAAACTCACATAAAAGACATATTGAAAACATTATAAGACTCTACACCGTCTTCCTTGTTGTTCAAACTCAATACTAGAAATTATCTAGACCTTAGAGAAACCAAATATGCAAACCAAATTTTAGCATGCTCTATGTATTTCTTCATTAATGGGTGCAAAGCATATGATGCAAGAGCTTAAACATGAGCACAACAATTGCCAAGTATCACATTACCCAAAACATTTATAGCAATTACTACATGTATCATTTTCCAATTCCAACCATATAACAATTTAACGAAGGAGAAACTTCGCCATGAATACTATGAGTAGAAACCAAGGGCATACTTGTCCATATGCTACAGCGGAGCGTGTATCTCTCCCATAAAGTGAATGCTAGGATCCATTTTATTCAAACAAAACAAAAACAAAAACAAACCGACGCTCCAAGAAAAAGCACATAAGATGTGATGGAATAAAAATATAGTTTCAGGGGAGGAACCTGATAATGTTGTCGATGAAGAAGGGGATGCCTTGGGCATCCCCAAGCTTAAACAGCTTGAGTCTTCTTGATATAAGCAGGGGTGAACCACCGGGTGCATCCCCAAGCTTAGAGCTTTCACTCTCCTTGATCATGTTGCATCATACTCCTCTCTTGATCCTTGAAAACTTCCTCCACACCAAACTCGAAACAACTCATTAGAGGGTTAGTGCACATTATAAATTGACATATTCAGAGGTGACACAATCATTCTTAACACTTCTGGACATTGCATAATGCTACTGGACATTAGTGGATCAAAGAAATTCATCCAACATAGCGAAAGAGGCAATGCGAAATAAAAGGCAGAGTCTGTCAAAACAGAACAGTTCGTATTGACGAATTTTAAAATGGCACCAGACTTGCTCAAATGAAAATGCTCAAATTGAATGAAAGTTGCGTACATATCTGAGGATCATGCACGTAAATTGGCTTAATTTTCTGAGCTACCTACAGGGAGGTGGACCCAGATTCGTGACAGCAAAGAAATCTGGAACTGTGCAGTAATCCAAATCTAGTACTTACTTTTCTATCAACGGCTTAACTTGGCACAACAAAACACAAAACTAAGATAAGGAGAGGTTGCTACAGTAGTAAACAACTTCCAAGACACAAAATAAAAACAAAGTACTGTAGGTAAAAACATGGGTTGTCTCCCATAAGCGCTTTTCTTTAACGCCTTTCAGCTAGGCGCAGAAAGTGTGTATCAAGTATTATCAAGAGATGAAGTGTCAACATCATAATTTGTTCTCATAATAGAATCAAAAGGTACCTTCATTCTCTTTCTAGGGAAGTGTTCCATACCTTTCTTGAGAGGAAATTGATATTTTATATTACCTTCCTTCATATCAATGGTAGCACCAACAGTTCGAAGAAAAGGTCTTCCCAATATAATGGGACAAGATGCATTGCATTCAATATCCAAGACAACAAAATCAACAGGAACAAGGTTATTGTTAACAGTAATGCGAACATTATCAACTTTACCCAAAGGTTTCTTTGTAGAATGATCAGCAAGATTAACATCCAAATAACAATTTTTCAGCGGTGGCAAGTCAAGCATATTATAAATTTTCTTAGGCATAACAGAAATACTTGCACCAAGATCACATAAAGCATTACAATCAAAATCTTTAACCTTCATCTTAATGATGGGATCCCAACCATCCTCTAGCTTTTTAGGAATAGAGGCTTCGCGCTCTAGTTTCTCTTCTCTAGCTTTTATGAGAGCATTTGTAATATGATGCGTGAAAGCCAAATTTATAGCACTAGCATTAGGACTTTTAGCAAGTTTTTGCAAGAACTTTATAACTTCAGAGATGTGGCAATCATCAAAATTCAAACCATTATAATCTAAAGCAATGGGATCATCATCCCCAATGTTGGAAAAAATTTCAGCGACTTTATCACGAGCGATTTCAAATGATTTTAAGCGATTCAGGCAGTTTTTCGCGCTTTGCATTAGAAGTGGAAACATTGCTAACACCAATTCTTTTATTAGTATGAGTTGAAGGTGCAGCAACATGTGTAGCATTAGCATTACTAGTGGTGGTAATAGTCCAAACTTTAGCTATATTCTTCTCTTTAGCTAGTTTTTCATTTTCTTCTCTATCCCACCTAGCACTTGATTCAGCCATTAATCTTATATTCTCATTAATTCTAACTTGAATGGCATTTGCTGTAGTAACAATTTTATTATGATGATTCTCATTAGGCAAAACTTTTGATTTCAAAAGATCAACATCAGCAACAAGACTATCGACTTTAGAAGCAAGTATATCAATTTTCCCAAGCTTTTCTTCAACAGATTTGTTAAAAGCAGTTTGTGTACTAATAAATTCTTTAAGCATGGCTTCAAGTCCAGGGGGTGAACTACTATTATTGTTGTAAGAATTTCCATAAGAATTACCATAGCCGTTGCCATTATTATAAGGATATGGCCTATAGTTGTTACTAGAATTGTTCCGGTAAGCATTGTTGTCGAAATTATTATTTTTAATGAAGTTTACATCAACATGTTCTTCTTGTGCAACCAATGAAGCTAATGGAACATTATTAGGATCAATATTAGTCCTATCATTCACAAGCATAGACATAATAGCATCAATCTTATCACTCAAGGAAGAGGTTTCTTCGACAGAATTTACCTTCTTACCTTGTGGAGCTCTCTCCGTGTGCCATTCAGAGTAGTTGATCATCATATTATCAAGAAGCTTTGTTGCTTCACCAAGAGTGATGGACATAAAGGTACCTCCAGCAGCTGAATCCAATAAATTCCGTGAAGAAAAATTTAGTCCTGCATAGAAGGTTTGGATGATCATCCAAGTAGTCAGTCCATGGGTTGGGCAATTTTTAACCAGAGATTTCATTCTTTCCCAAGCTTGAGCAACATGTTCAGTATCTAATTGTTTAAAATTCATTATGCTACTCCTCAAAGATATAATTTTAGCAGGGGATAATATCTACCAATAAAAGCATCCTTGCATTTAGTCCATGAATCAATACTATTCTTAGGCAGAGATAGCAACCAATCTTTAGCTCTTCCTCTTAATGAGAAAGGGAACAATTTTAGTTTAATAATATCACCATCTACATCTTTATATTTTTGCATTTCACATAGTTCAACAAAATTATTAAGATGGGCAGCAGCATCATCGGAACTAACACCGAGAAAATTGATTGTTCATAACAAGATTAAGTAAAGCAGGTTTAATTTCAAAGAATTCTGCTGTAGTAGCAGGTGGAGCAATAGGTGTGCATAAGAAATCATTATTATTTGTGGTTGTGAAGTCACACAACTTAGTATTTTCAGCGTTGGCCATTTTAGCAACAGTAAATAAAGCAAACTAGATAAAGTAAATGCAAGTAAACTAATTTTTTTGTGTTTTCGATATAGCAAACAAGATAGCAAATAAAGTAAAACTAGCAACTAATTTTTTTGTATTTTGATTTAGTGCAGCAAACAAAGTAGTAAATAAAACTAAGCAAGACAAAAACAAAGTAAAGAGATTGAGAAGTGGAGACTCCCCTTGCAGCGTGTCTTGATCTCCCAGACAACGGCGCCGGAAAAAGAGCTTGATGGCGTGTATTTCACACGTTCGTTGGGCAACCCCAAGAGGAAGGTATGATGCGCACAGCAGCAAGTTTTCCCTCGAGAAAGAAACCAAGGTTTATCGAACCAGGAGGAGCCAAGAAGCACGTTGAAGGTTGATGGCGGCGAGATGTAGTGCGGCGCAACACCGGGGATTCGGCGCCAACGTGGAACACTGCACAACACAACCAAAGTACTTTGCCCCAACGAAGCAGTGAGGTTGTCAATCTCACCGGCTTCTTTGTAACAAAGAGTTAACCGTATTGTGTGGAAGATGATTGTTTGCGAGAAAACAGTAGAACAGTATTGCGGTAGATTGTATTTCAGTAAAGAGAATTGGACCGGGGTCCACAGTTCACTAGAGGTGTCTCTCCCATAAGACGAACAGCATGTTGGGTGAACAAATTACAGTTGGGCAATTGACAAATAAAGAGAGCATGACAATGCACATACATATCATGATGAGTATAGTGAGATTTAATTGGGCATTACGACAAAGTACATAGACCGCCATCCAAGCTGCATCTATGCCTAAAAAGTCCACCTTCGAGGTTATCATCCGAACCCCTTCCGGTATTAAGTTGCAAAGCAACAGACAATTGCATTAAGTATGGTGCGTAATGTAATCAACAACTACATCCTTAGACATAGCATCAATGTTTTATCCCTAGTGGCAACAAAGCACAACACAACCTTAGAACTTTTCATCCTTTGTCCCGGTGTCAATGCGAGGCATGAACCCACTATCGAGCATAAGTACTCCCTCTTGGAGTTACAAGCATCTACTTGGCCAGAGCATCTACTAGTAACGGAGAGCATGCAAGATCATAAACAACACATAAGCATAACTTTGCTAATCAACATAACAAGTATTCTCTATTCATCGGATCCCAACAAACGCAACATATAGAATTACATATAGATGATCTTGATCATGTTAGGCAGCTCACAAGGTCCGACAATGATAGCACAATGGGGAGAAGACAACCATCTAGCTACTGCTATGGACCCATAGTCCAGGGGTAGACTACTCACACATCACACCGGAGGCGACCATGGCGGCGGAGAGTCCTCCGGGAGATGATTCCCCTCTCCGGCGAGGTGCCGGAGGCGATCTCTGGATCCCCCGAGATGGGATCGGCGGCGGCGGCGTCTCTGGAAGGTTTTCCGTATCGTGGTTCTCGGTGCGGGGTTTTCGTCACGGAGGCTATTTGTAGGCGGAAGGGCGTAGTCGGGAGCCGGGCAGGGGGCCACACCATAGGCGGCGCGGGCCCCCCTGGCCGCGCCGCCACGTGGTGTCGCCACCTCGTGGCCCCACTTCGTGTGTTCTTCGGTCTTACGGAAGCTCCGTGGAAAAATAGGCCCACAGGCTTTGATTTCGTCCAATTGAGAATATTTCCTTACTAGGATTTACGAAACCAAAAACAGCGAGAAACAAGAATCGGCACTTCGGCATCTTGTTAATAGGTTAGTTCCAGAAAATGCACGAATATGACATAAAGTGTGCATAAAACATGTAGATAACATCAATAATGTGGCATGGAACATAAGAAATTATCGATACGTCGGAGACGTATCACTTGTCTTGAAAGTACTATTCATGAAAAGTCTTTGCTATATGATTCATTTGTTTACTCGTGTCATTTACAATTGTCTTGGATCGCTGCATTCATTACATGTGCTTTACAATAGTATGATCAAGGTTATGATGGCATGTCACTCCAGAAATTATCTTTGTTATCGTTTACCTACTCGGGACGAGCATGAACTAAGCTTGGGGATGCTGATACGTCTCCAACGTATCAATAATTTCTTATGTTCCATGCCACTTTATTGATGATATCTACATGTTTTATGCATACTTTATGTCATATTTATGCATTTTCCGGCACTAACCTATTAACGAGATGCCGAAGAGCCGATTCTTGTTTTTCTGCTGTTTTTGGTCTCAGAAATCCTAGTAAGGAAATATTCTCGGAATTGGACGAAATCAACGCCCAGGATCTTATTTTTCCACGAAGCTTCCAGAACACCGGGGGAGATACGAAGTGGGGCGACGAGGCGGCCAGACGCTAGGGCGGCGCGGCCCAGGCCCTGGCCGCGCCGGCCTAGTGTGTGGGCCCCTCGCGTCGCCCCTAAACCTACCTCTCCGACTATAAGAAGCCTTCGTCGATAATAACTCCAGCACCGAGAGCCATGATACGGAAAACCTTCCAGAGACGACGCCGCCGCCAATCCCATCTCGGGGGATTCAGGAGATCACCTCCGGCACCCTGCCGGAGAGGGGAATCATCTCCCGGAGGACTCTTCACCGCCATGGTTGCCTCCGGAGTGATGAGTGAGTAGTTCACCCCTGGACTATGGGTCCATAGCAGTAGCTAGATGGTCGTCTTCTCCTAATTATGCTTCATTGTTGGATCTTGTGAGCTGCCTAACATGATCAAGATCATCTATCTGTAATGCTATATGTTCTGTTTGTTGGGATCCGATGAATAGAGAATACTATGCTATGTTGATTATCAATCTATTACATATGTGTTGTTTATGATCTTGCATGTTCTCCGTTATTAGTAGAGGCTCTGGCCAAGTTTTTACTCTTAACTCCAAGAGGGAGTATTTATGCTCGATAGTGGGTTCATGCCTCCATTAAATCTGGGACAGTGACAGAAAGTTCCAAGGTTGTGGATGTGCTGTTGCCACTAGGGATAAAACATCGATGCTATGTCTAAGGATGTAGTTGTTGATTACATTACGCACCATACTTAATGCAATTGTCTGTTGTTTGCAACTTAATACTGGAGGGGGTTCGGATGATAACCTGAAGGTGGACTTTTTAGGCATAGATGCATGCTGGATAGCGGTCTATGTACTTTGTCGTAATGCCCAATTAAATCTCACAATACTCATCATATCATGTATGTGCATGGTCGTGCCCTCTTTATTTGTCAATTGCCCAACTATAATTTGTTCACCCAACATGCTATTTATCTTATGGGAGAGACGCCTCTAGTGAACTATGGACCCCGGTCCATTATTTTACATCGAATACAATCTACTGCAATACTTGTTCTACTATTTTCTGCAAACAATCATCATCCACACTATACATCTAATCCTTTGTTACAGCAAGCCGGTGAGATTGACAACCTCACTGTCACGTTGGGGCAAAGTAATTTGGTTGTGTTGTGCAGGTTCCACGTTGGCGCCGGAATCCCTGGTGTTGCGCCGCACTACACTTCGCCGCCATCAACCTTCAACGTGCTTCTTGACTCCTACTGGATCGATAAACCTTGGTTTCTAACTGAGGGAAACTTACTGCTGTACGCATCACACCTTCCACTTGGGGTTCCCAACGGTCGCGTGCTGTACGCGTGTCAAGCTAAATTTCTGGCGCCGTTGCCGGAGACGTGAAGGAAATTACACCACAGAGATTTCTAACTCCCACGTCAACTGCACGCCAGCAATAGGCAGCTCACAAGATCGAACAATGATAGCACATGAGGAGAACCATCTAGCTACTGCTATGGACCCATAGTCTAGGGGTGAACTACTCACACATCAATCCGGAGGCGATCATGGTGATGAAGAGTCCTCCGGGAGATGATTCCCCTCTCCGGCAGGGTGCCGGAGGCGATCTCCTGAATCCCCCGAGATGGGATTGGCGGCGGCGGCGTCTCTGGAAGGTTTTCCGTATCGTGGCTCTCGGTACAGGGGTTTTCGCGACGAAGGCTTTAAGTAGGCGGAAGGGCAGGGTTGGAGGCGTCACGAGGGGCCCACACACTAGGGCGGCACGGGCCCCTCCTTGGCCACGCGGCCCTAGCGTGGCGGCGCCTCGTCGCCCCACTTCGTAACTCCTTCGGTCTTCTGGAAGCTCCGTGGAAAAATAAGACCCTGGGCATTGATTTCGTCCAATTCCGAGAATATTTCCTTTGTAGGATTTCTGAAACCGAAAACAGCAGAAAACATCAACTGGCTCTTCGGCATCTTGTCAATAGGTTAGTGCCAGAAAATGCATAAATATGACATAAAGTGTGTATAAAACATGTGAGTATCATCATAAAAGTAGCATGGAACATAAGAAATTATAGATACGTTTGAGACGTATCAAGCATCCCCAAGATTAGTTCCTACTCACCCTCGAGTAGGTAAACGATAACAAAGATAATTTCTGAAGTGACATGCTATCATAATCTTGATCAATACTATTGTAAAGCATATGAGATGAATTCAGCGACTCGAAGCAATGTTAAAGACAATGAGTAAACAACTGAACCATATAACAAAGACTTTTCATGAATAGTACTTTCAAGACAAGCATCAATAAGACTTGCATAGGAGTTAACTCATAAAGCAATAGATTCTTAGCAGAAAGTTTTGAAGCAACACAAAGGAAGATATAAGTTTGAGCGGTTGCTTTCAACTTCAACATGTATATCTCATGGATAATTGTCAACACAAAGTAATATGATGAATGCAAATAAGAAAGTATGTAAGAATCAATGCACACAGTTGACACAAGTGTTTGCTTCTAAGATAAAAAGAAGTAGGTAAACTGACTCAACATAAAAATAAAAGAATGGCCCTTCGTAGAGGGAAGCAGGGATAAAATCATGTGCTAGAGCTTTTCAAGTTTTGAAATCATATAGAGAGCATAAAAGTAAAGTTTTGAGAGGTGTTTGTTGTTGTCAACGAATGGTAGTGGGCACTCTAACCCCCTTGCCAAGCAGACTTTCAAAGAGCGGCTCCCATGAAGGACGTTATCTCTACCAACAAGGTAGATCATCCCTCTTCTCTTTTGTTTACACATGTACTTTAGTGTAGGTTTATTTTTATTTTTGGGTGACACTCCTTCCAACCTTTTCTTTCACAAGCCATGGCTAACCGAATCCTCGGGTGCCTTCCAACAATCACATACCATGAAGGAGTGTCTATTTATTTTAGTTTTATTTAGAGATGACACTCCTCCCCACCTTTGCTTTCTCAAGCCATGGCTAACCGAATCCTCGGGTGCCTTCCAACATTTCACATACCATGGAGGAGTGTCTATTTGCAAAATTAAGTTGCTTACTGATGAATCAGAGGAAAACATGTGAAGAGAATTATTAATGAAGGTTAATTAATTGGGCCTGGGAACCCCGTTGCCGGCTCTTTTTGCAAAATTATTGGATAAGCGGATGAAGCCACTAGTCCATTGGTGAAAGGTGCCCAACAAGATTGAAAGATAAAACACCACATACTTCCTCATGAGCTATAAAACATTGACACAAATAAGAGATAATAAATTTTGAATTGTTTAAAGGTAGCACATGAAGTATTTACTTGGAATGACAGAGAAATACCATGTAGTAGGTAGGTATGGTGGACACAAATGGCATAGTTTTGGCTCAAGGATTTTGGATGCACGAGAAGTACTCCCTCTCAATACAAGGCTTAGGCTAGCAAGGTTATTTGAAGCAAACACAAGTATGAACCGGTACAGCAAAACTTACATAAGAACATATTGCAAGCATTATAAGACTCTACACTGTCTTATTTGTTGTTCAAACCCTCACCCGAAAATATCTAGACTTTAGAGAGACCAATCATGCAAACCAAATTTCAACAGGCTCTACGGTATTTCTTCATTAATAGGTGCAAAGTGCATGATGCAAGAGCTTAAACATGATATATTTGAGCACAACAATTGCCAAGTATCAAATTATTCAAGACATTACACCAATTACCACATGTAGCATTTTCTGTTTCCAACCATATAACAATTAACGAAGCAGTTTCAACCTTCGCCATGAACATTAAGAATAAAGCTAAGAACATATGTGTTCATATGCAACAGCGGAGTGTGTCTCTCTCCCACACAAAGAATCAATGTTAAGGAAATCGGTAATCGTTAACTGCTCGGTCGGCTTGGGAGTAGCGATTAATCGGAATTCGGATGATTAACTGATTTAATCGGTCGGCTATTAATCGGTGTAACCTACACAAATTATCACGTAAAATACTATTTATATAAGAAAAATAATGGTATATGAGCCTCTATATGTTTGTGATACGTCTTCGACGTATCGATAATTTCTTATGTTCCATGCCACATTATTGATGATATCTACATGTTTTATGCATACTTTATGTCATATTTATGCGTTTTCCGGAACTAACCTATTGACGAGATGCCGAAGTGCCAGTTCCTGTTTTCTGCTGTTTTTGGTTTCAGAAATCCTAGTAAGGAAATATTCTCGGAATTGGACAAAATCAACGCCCAGAGTCTTAGGATTGCATGAAGCTTCCAGAACACCCGAGAGCCGCCAGAGAGGGGCCACAGGGGGCCCACACATGGTGGCGGCGCGGCCCAGGGGGGCGCGCCGCCCTAGTGTCTGGTGGCCCCAGACCCCTTCTGACGCCACCTCTTTGCCTATAAGAAGCCCCTGACCTAAGTCTTCGATACGAAAAAGCCACGGTACGAGAAACCATCCAGAGCCGCCGCCATCGTGAAGCCAAGATCTGGGGGACAGGAGTCTCTGTTCCGGCACGCTGCCGGGACGGGGAAGTGCCCCCGGAAGGCTTCTCCATCGACACCGCTGCCATCTCCACCGCCATCTTCATCACCGCTGCTGTCTCCAATGAGGAGGGAGTAGTTCTCCATCGAGGCTAAGGGCTGTACCGGTAGCTATGTGGTTAATCTCTCTCCCTATGTACTTCAATACAATAATCTCATGAGCTGCCTTACATGATTGAGATTCATATGATGATGCTTGTAATCTAGATGTCATTATGCTAGTCAAGTGGATTTTACTTATGTGATCTCCGGAGACTCCTTGTCCCACGTGTGTAAAGGTGACAGTGTGTACACCGTGTGGGTCTCTTAGGCTATATTTCACAGAATACTTATTCACTGAGTTATAATTTGAGTTGGATGTTTCTATGAAATTGTGGTGTGTTAGTACCTCCTATGAATGCTCAAAGTGACAGCGTGGGGTGTTCATTAGTACTTGGGAATACATCTTTAAGGTTTGCCTACATGATGAATTAGAGTTCGTTATCTTGCCAGAGAGTAATTCGGAATAGCATAGTGAAGTGCTTATATTTATATTCCTTTATGATTGCAATGTTGAGAGTGTCCACTAGTGAAAGTATGATCCCTAGGCCTTGTTTCCAATACTGCTATCGCTGCTTGTTTACTGTTCTACTGCATCTGTACTGCCTGCCATATTACCACCATCAACCACACGCCAGTCCTGAACAGCAAAGCACTTTTCTGGCGCCGTTACTACTGCTCATACTTATTCATACCACCTGTATTTCACTATCTCTTCGCCGAACTAGTGCACCTATTAGGTGTGTTGGGGACACAAGAGACTTCTTGCTTTGTGGTTGCAGGGTTGCTTGAGAGGGATATCTTTGACCTCTTCCTCCCTGAGTTCGATAAACCTTGGGTGATCCATTTAAGGGAAACTTGCTGCTGTTCTACAAACCTCTGCTCTTGGAGGCCCAACACTGTCTACAAGAATAGAAGCACCCGTAGACATCAAGCAATTTTCTGGCGCCGTTGCCGGGGAGGAAAGGTAAAAGGTACTCACACTCCGGATCTCGGCTACTAAGCTATCTTCCGGCGCCATTGTAAGTACTCGAAGCTATTTCCTTTAGATCCTGCAATTGCATCTTTTTGTTTCTTGTTTACACTAGTTAGGCATAATGGAAAACAACAAAAATATGAGAGATCTTTATGAACTTTATCTTGAATTAGGACATGATGTGTTTGAAGAGAGAATTAAAAAACCCATGAAACTTTATATGCATGCTAATGGGAATGTTATTAATATGAATGCTTTGAACACTATTGTTGCTAATGCTATGGAAAATTCTAAGCTTGCGGAAGCTGGTTTTGATGAGCATGATCTTTTTAGTCCCCCAAGCATTGAGGAGAAAATTTACTTTGATGATACTTTGCCTCCTATTTATGATGATTATGATGATAGTAGTCTTTTTGTACCGCCTGTTATGGAGGATAAATTTGATTATGATTACAATATGCCTCCTATATTTGATGATGAGAATAATAATGATAGCTACTTTGTTGAATTTGCTCCCACTACAATAAATAAAATTGATTGTGCTTATGTGGAGAGTAATAATTTTATGCATGAGACTCATGATAAGAATGCTTTATGTGATAGTTATATTGTTGAGTTTGCTCATGATGCTACTGAAAATCTTTATGAGAGAGGAAAATATGGTTGTAGAAATTTTCATGTTACTAAAACACCTCTCTATGTGCTGAAATTTTTGAAGCTACACTTGTTCTATCTTCCTATGCTTGTTACTTTGCTCTTTATGAACTTGTTTATTTACAAGATTCCTTTTCATAGGAATCATGTTAGGCTTAAATGTGTTTTGAATTTGCCTCTTGATGCTCTCTTTTGCTTCAACTACTATTTCTTGCGAGTGCATCTTTAAAACTGTTGAGCCCATCTTAATGGCTATAAAGAAAGCACTTCTTGGGAGATAACCCATGTGTTTATTTTACTACAGTACCTTTGTTTTATATTTGAGTCTTGGAAGTTGTTACTACTGTAGAAACCTCTCCTTATCTTAGTTTTGTTGCATTGTTGTGCCAAGTAAAGTCTTTGATAGTAAGGTTCATACTAGATTTGGATTACTGCGCAGAAATAGATTTCTTGCTGTCACGAATGTGGGCCTAATTCTCTGTAGGTAACTCAGAAAATTATGCCAATTTACGTGAGTGATCCTCAGATATGTATGCAACTTTCATTCAATTTGAGCATTTTCATTTGAGCAATTCTGGTGCCTCTTAGAAATTCGTCTTTACGGACTGTTCTGTTTTGACAGATTCTGCCTTTTATTTCGCATTGCCTCTTTTGCTATGTGGGATGGATTTCTTTGTTCCATTGACTTCCAGTAGCTTTGAGAAATGTCCAGAAGTGTTAAGAATGGATGTGTCACCTCTGAACATGTGAAATTTTGATTATGCACTAACCCTCTAATGAGTTTGTTTCGAGTTTGGTGTGGAGGAAGTTTTCAAGGGTCAAGAGAGGAGGATGATACACTACGATCAAGAAGAGTGAAAGCTCTAAGCTTGGGGATGCCCCGGTGGTTCATCCCTGCATATTTTAAGAAGACTCAAGCGTCTAAGCTTGGGGATGCCCAAGGCATCCCCTTCTTCATCGACAACATTATCAGGTTCCTCTAGTGAAACTATATTTTTATTCCATCACATCTTATGCACTTTGCTTGGAGCGTCGGTTTGTTTTTGTTTTTGTTTTGTTTGAATAAAATGGATCCTAGCATTCATTGTGTGGGAGAGAGACACGCTCCGCTGTTGCATATGGACAAATATGTCCTTAGGCTTTACTCATAATGTTCATGGCGAAGGTTGAATCTTCTTCGTTAAATTGTTATATGGTTGGAAACGGAAAATGCTACATGTAGTAATTGGTAAAATGTCTTGAATAATTTGATACTTGGCAATTGTTGTGCTCATGTTTAAGCTCTTGCATCATATACTTTGCACCTATTAATGAAGAAATACATAGAGCTTGCTAAAATTTGGTTTGCATAATTGGTCTCTCAAAGGTCTAGATAATTTCTAGTAAAGAGTTTGAACAACAAGGAAGACGGTGTAGAATCTTATAATGTTTACAATATGTCTTTTATGTGAGTTTTGCTGCACCGCTTCATCCTTGTGTTTGTTTCAAATAAACCTTGCTAGCCTAAGCCTTGTATCGAGAGGGAATACTTCTCATGCATCCAAAATCCTTGAGCCAACCACTATGCCATTTGTGTCCACCATACCTACCTACTACATGGTATTTCTCCGTCATTCCAAAGTAAATTGCTTGAGTGCTACCTTTAAATTTCTATCCTTCACCTTTGCAATATATAGCTCATGGGACAAATAGCCTAAAAACTACTGTGGTATTGAATATGTACTTATGCACTTTATCTCTTATTAAGTTGCTTGTTGTGCGATAACCATGTTCCTGGGGACGCCATCAACTACTCTTTGTTGAATATCATGTGAGTTGCTATGCATGTTCGTCTTGTCTGAAGTAAGGGCGATTTACCATGAGTTGAATGGTTTGAGCATGCATATTGTTAGAGAAGAACATTGGGCCGCTAACTAAAGCCATGATCCATGGTGGAAGTTTCAGTTTTGGACAACAATCCTCAATCTCATATGAGAAAATTAATTGTTGTTGAATGCTTAAGCATTAAAGAGGAGTCCATTATCTGTTGTCTATGTTGTCCCGGTATGGATGTCTAAGTTGAGAATAATCAAAAGCGAGAAATCCAATGTGAGCTTTCTCCTTAGACCTTTGTACAGGCGGCATAGAGGTACCCCTTTGTGACACTTGGTTAAAACATATGTATTGCGGTGATAATCCAGGTAATCCGAGCTAATTAGGACAAGGTGCGGGCACTATTAGTATACTATGCATGAGGATTGCAACTTGTAGGATATAATTTACATGATGCATATGCTTTATTACTACCGTTGACAAAATTGTTTCTTGTTTTCAAAACCAAAGCTCTAGCACAAATATAGCAATCGATGCTTCCCTCGTCGAAGGGCCTTTCTTTTACTTTTATGTTGAGTCAGTTTACCTATTTCTCTCCACCTCAAGAAGCAAACACTTGTGTGAACTGTGCATTGATTCCTACATACTTGCATATTGCACTTGTTTTATTACTTTACATTGACAATATCCATGAGATATACATGTTACAAGTTGAAAGCAACCGCTGAAACTTAATCTTCCTTTGTGTTGCTTCGATACCTCTACTTTGAATTATTGCTTTATGAGTTAACTTTTATGCAAGACTTATTGATGCTTGTCTTGAAGGTACTATTCATGAAAAGTCTTTGCTTTATGATTCAGTTGTTTACTCATGTCATTACCATTGTTTTGATCGCTGCATTCATTACATATGCTTACAATAGTATGATCAATGTTATGATGGCATGTCACTCCAGAAATTATCTTTGTTATCGTTTACCTGCTCGGGACGAGCAGAAACTAAGCTTGGGGATGCCGATACGTCTCCGACGTATCGATAATTTCTTATGTTCCATGCCACATTATTGATGATATCTACATGTTTTATGCATACTTTATGTCATATTTATGCGTTTTCCGGAACTAACCTATTGACGAGATGCCGAAGTGCCAGTTCCTGTTTTCTGCTGTTTTTGGTTTCAGAAATCCTAGTAAGGAAATATTCTCGGAATTGGACGAAATCAACGCCCAGAGTCTTAGGATTGCATGAAGCTTCCAGAACACCCGAGAGCCGCCAGAGAGGGGCCACAGGGGGCCCACACATGGTGGCGGCGCGGCCCGAGCGCCGCCCTAGTGTCCTGGTGGCCCACGATCCCTTCTGACGCCACCTCTTCGCCTATAAGAAGCCCCTGACCTAAGTCTTCGATACGAAAAAGCCACGGTACGAGAAACCATCCAGAGCCGCCGCCATCGCGAAGCCAAGATCTGGGGGACAGGAGTCTCTGTTCCGGCACGCTGCCGGGACGGGGAAGTGCCCCCGGAAGGCTTCTCCATCGACACCGCTGCCATCTCCACCGCCATCTTCATCACCGCTGCTGTCTCCAATGAGGAGGGAGTAGTTCTCCATCGAGGCTAAGGGCTGTACCGGTAGCTATGTGGTTAATCTCTCTCCCTATGTACTTCAATACAATAATCTCAGGAGCTGCCTTACATGATTGAGATTCATATGATGATGCTTGTAATCTAGATGTCATTATGCTAGTCAAGTGGATTTTACTTATGTGATCTCCGGAGACTCCTTGTCCCACGTGTGTAAAGGTGACATTGTGTACACCGTGTGGGTCTCTTAGGCTATATTTCACAGAATACTTATTCACTGAGTTATAATTTGAGTTGGATGTCTCTATGAAATTGTGGTGTGTTAGTACCTCCTATGAATGCTCAAAGTGACAGCATGGGGTGTTCATTTGTACTTGGGAATACATCTTTAAGGTTTGCCTACATGATGAATTAGAGTTCGTTATCTTGCCAGAGAGTAATTCGGAATAGCATAGTGAAGTGCTTATATTTATATTCCTTTATGATTGCAATGTTGAGAGTGTCCACTAGTGAAAGTATGATCCCTAGGCCTTGTTTCCAATACTGCTATCGCTGCTTGTTTACTGTTCTACTGCATCTGTACTGCCTGCCATATTACCACCATCAACCACACGCCAGTCCTGGACAGCAAAGCACTTTTCTGGCGCCGTTACTACTGCTCATACTTATTCACACCACCTGTATTTCACTATCTCTTCGCCGAACTAGTGCACCTATTAGGTGTGTTGGGGACACAAGAGACTTCTTGCTTTGTGGTTGCAGGGTTGCTTGAGAGGGATATCTTTGACCTCTTCCTCCCTGAGTTCGATAAACCTTGGGTGATCCACTTAAGGGAAACTTGCTGCTGTTCTACAAACCTCTGCTCTTGGAGGCCCAACACTGTCTACAAGAATAGAAGCACCCGTAGACATCAGTTTGGCCCTACTTTTTTAGAGCCTAAAATCCCAGAAAAACATGTATGCTTCTCCTCCGTGAACTAATCTTCAAGGTCACGAGGGAATCAGGATCCACTAGTCGAAGCCGCGTTTCTTCCTTCCACTTCTTATCCTCTCACCTCAGAAGTTTATCTTCTCCCACCACCTACGTATGGTACGATGCCTCTTACACCTCAACCACCTAACCTATCGAAGGCGCCCTTGAGCTCGTGCACGAGCTACTCAAGGTGGTCGAGCTCCTGCATCTAGGCAACTGAGAGTAACTGGTCTGGGAGGGCAAGGAACTAGTTGGCGACAGCGGAACTCAAGCTGTTGGAGGCTGCAATCAAGCGGGAACTTTGCAAAACCTACTTTATTGAGGAGGGGTAGCATCTGTACTAGCTATATGCATTGAAAAGTTTATAACTGTTTTGACCAAGTGCAGTAGTTAATCGGGAACATACCTAGTAATCGGACTTTTTGTACGATTAATCGGCTAAAGGATTAACACAAGAGATTAATGGTAATCGACACGGTCATGCCCCTAGTAGCGATTAATCGGCCTAGTAATCGCTGAATCGGCCTAGTTTTTGAACAGTGCAAAGAATGCTAGGATCCAATTTTATTTAAACAAACAAAAACAAGAACATAAAGACGCTCCAAGTAAAGCACATAAGATGTGACGGAATAAAAATATAGTTTCACTAGAGGTGACCTAATAAGTTGTCGATGAAGAAGGGAATGCCTTGGGCATCCCCAAGCTTAGATGCTTGAGTCTTCTTGAAATATGCAGGGATGAACCACGGGGGCATCCCCAAGCTTAGAGTTTTCACTCTCCTTGATCATATTGTATCATCCTCCTCTCTTGATCCTTGAAAACTTCCTCCACACCAAACTCAAAACAAACTCATTAGAGGGTTAGTGCATAATCAAAAATTCACATATTCAGAGGTGACATAATCATTCTTAACACTTCTAGACATTGCACAAAGCTACTGAAAGTTAATGGAACAAAGAAATCCATCAAACATAGCAAAACAGGCAATGCAAAATAAAAGGCAGAATCTGTCAAAACAGAACAGTCCGTAAAGACGAATTTTTCTGGGGCACTAAACTTGCTCAGTTGAAAATGCTCAAATTGAATGAAAGTTGCGTACATATCTGAGGATCACGCACGTAAATTTGCAGATTTTTCTGAGTTATCTACAGAGAATCCTACTCAAATTCGTGATAGCAAGAAATCTGTTTCTGCGCAGTAATCCAAATCTAGTATTATCTTTACTATCAAAGACTTTACTTGGCACAACAATGCGATAAAATAAAGATAAGGAGAGGTTGCTACAGTAGTAACAACTTCCAAGATTCAAATATAAAACAAAAGTGCAGAAGTAAAATAATGGGTTGTCTCCCATAAGCGCTTTCCTTTAACGCCTTTCAGCTAGGCGCAGAAAGTGTGAATCAAGTATTATCAAGGGATGAAGCATTGACATTCTTACCAGGGGCTTTGGGAGTTTCCTCAACAATACATTGTATCTGGTCTATGTAAGTAACTCCTCTTTCGTTCCTTTTAGGCTTACTATTCTCATCAAACAAGTTTTCAGGAACAAGCCAAGCATAGTTATTTTCTAGAGCTTCATGCATTCCTAGGAGCTTACTAGGTATCGGTACTTTAATCTCTCCCCCATCATTAAAATTATTAGTGTACTTTATTCTATCCATGTCCATCTTTTCAAGTGTTTTTGCAAAGTCGGTGAACAACCCAAGCCTCTTATGCTTAATAAAACTTTTCTAGCTTCTTTAGCTATATCACCAAATTCTCTAAGAAGGACATCTAAAACAAAATTTCTCTTTTCTCCCATCTCCATATCAGAGAGTGTAAGAAACATATGTTAAATTATAGGATTGAGATTAACAAATCTAGTTTCCAACATGTGTACTAAACAGGCAGTAACACTTTCATAAGTAGGAACAGCTTTTACCAAGGGTGTATCTTCAAAATCTTCATCGATACTAACATGAGTGAAAAATGCTTCTATATTATCTCTTCCAATGATAGACCCTCGTCCTACCGGTATGTCTTTCAGAGTAAACTTAGCAGGAAACATGATGAAATAAACGAAAGGTGAATAAAGTAAATACAAGTAACTAATTTTTTTTGTGTTTTTAATATAGAGACGCAAACAAGACAGTAAAATAAAGTAAAGCAAGTAACTAATTTTTTTGGTATTTTGATATAAGAAAGCAAACAAAGTAGTAAATAAAATAAAGTAAAGCAAGACAAAAACAAAGTAAAGAGATTGTAAGTGGAAAACTCCCCTTGCAGCGTGTCTTGATCTCCCCGGCAATGGCGCCAGAAAAAGAGCTGCTGGCGTGCAGTTGACGTGGGAGTTAGAAATCTTTGTGGTGTAACTTTTCTTCAGTTCCCCGGCAACGGCGCCAGAAGAAGAGCTTGTTGACGCGTAAAGCACACGCCCGTTGGGAACCCCAAGAGGAAGGTGTGATGCGTACAACAGCAAGTTTTCCCTCAGTAAGAAACCAAGGTTATCGAACCAGTAGGAGTCAAGGAGCACGTGAAGGTTGTTGGTGACGGAGTGTAGTGCGGCGCAACACCAGGGATTCCGGCGCCAACGTGGAACCTGCACAACACAATCAAAGTACTTTGCCCCAACGTAACAGTGAGGTTGTCAATCTCACCGGCTTGCTGTAACAAAGGATTAAATGTATGGTGTGGAAAATGATGTTTGTATGCTAAGAATAGTAAAGAACAATGTTTGCAGTAGATTGTATTCGATGTAAAAGAATGGACCGGCGTCCACAGTTCACTAGTGGTGTCTCTCCAATAAGAAATAGCATGTTGGGTGAACAAATTACAGTTGGGCAATTGACAAATAAAGAGGGCATAACAATGCACATACATATCATGATGAATAGTGTGAAATTCAATTGGGCATTACGACAAAGTACATAGACCGCTATCCAGCATGCATCTATGCCTAAAAAGTCCACCTTCAGGTTAACATCCGCACTCCTTCCAGTATTAAGTTGCAAACAACAGACAATTGCATTAAGTATAGTGCGTAATGTAATCAACACAAATATCCTTAGACAAAGCATTGATGTTTTATCCCTAGTGGCAGCAGCACATCCACAACCTTAGAACTTTCTGTCACTGTCCCAGATTAAATGGAGGCATGAACCCACTATCGAGCATAAATACTCCCTCTTGGAGTTACAAGTATCAACTTGACCAGAGCCTCTACTAGCAACGGAGAGCATGCAAGATCATAAACAACACATATATGATAGATTGATAATCAACATAACATAGTATTCCATATTCATCAGATCCCAACAAACACAACATGTAGCATTATAAATAGATGATCTTGATCATGATAGACAGCTCACAAGATCGAACAATGATAGCACATGAGGAGAAGACAACCATCTAGCTGCTGCTATGGACCCATAGTCCAGGGGTGAACTACTCACACATCAATCCGGAGGCGATCATGGTGATGAAGAGTTCTCCGGGAGATGATTCCCCTCTCCGGCAGGGTGCCGGAGGCGATCTCCTGAATCCCCCGAGATGGGATTGGCGGCGGCGGCGTCTCTGGAAGGTTTTCCGTATCGTGGCTCTCGGTACAGGGGTTTTCGCGACGAAGGCTTTAAGTAGGCGGAAGAGTAGGGTTGGAGGCATCACGAGGGGCCCACACACTAGGGCGGCGCGGGCCCCTCCTTGGCCGCGCGGCCCTAGCGTGGCGGCGCCTCGTCGCCCCACTTCGTAACTCATTCGGTCTTCTGGAAGCTCCGTGGAAAAATAAGACCCTGAGCGTTGATTTCATCCAATTCTGAGAATATTTTCTTTGTAGGATTTCCGAAACCAAAAACAGCAGAAAACAGCAACTGGCTCTTCGACATCTTGTCAATAGGTTAGTGCCGGAAAATACATAAATATGACATAAAGTGTGTATAAAACATGTGAGTATCATCATAAAAATAACATGGAACATAAGAAATTATAGATACGTTTGAGACGTATCACCTACCAAGGACTCTTTCCCCTCTCCATGATAATCCGGTTATATAGCCCCTCTTTTCCCAAATCCAGGAACTCCCTATGAAGGTACGCCTTCGACAGCCTCGTCACGAGGAGGAAGAGCAGGGCCGCGTTGTCAAATTCTAGCCAAAATCACCAAGGTCGAAACCCTTCTCAACTCAGACCACGGAGCCCCAAATTCCGCCACCAATTTGTGCATCAAGACTGCCGCTAATCGTCTCTCAATCAGCGAGTACTCAGAGCTAGATCTTTTTGCTCATGCCGCTAATGCGGGAAGTGTACTTATCTTAATCTACAGCCCCGCGAATCTTGTTTCAGAAGTATGGGCAAGCCTCCAAATCTCTAATCTATGAAATACAGGAGAAGCCAGCCAGTAGCAGCTCAGGCTGTTTCTCCTTGATCTGGTACCATATCTGACAAGACTTCTTATTTTGTTTACAAGACGCTGGGCTCAATTTTTGATCGTAATGCACATGAACATGGGGCTGCTCTCTCTGGACTCTACCGACAAAGGAAAACAGTGCTATCTGGAAACAAATAACTTACCGCTGGACAAGGAGGAGGGAAGACGGAGAAACCAAACAAATTTGTAAAAAACTTACCGCAGGTTCGGCAAAACTGCATATGAACGTCAGTTTAAGTTCAAAACCAACATCAGGTAATGGACACTAGATATCCTAACTTAGCCAGCTCATGCAGTCATACGCCGGGTAGTTAAATTAACCTTTACATGCTAGAACATTGCAGCGGGAGAAAGTAGTACTTATTTGGAGTAGGTATTTACCACTCAACTGCTAATTGTTGTTAGATTAATATTTTCTCATTTTCCACTTGCAAGGATTCTGAAGTTTGATAGGATAATTCTCAGTGCCAACTTGTAATCCGTTATTTTATTCATTCGATTATGAATATTTGTTTATTTCATTGAATTGCTTGCGATTGTCATATATCTCTCACAGTAAAGTAGAGAAATGCAAAGACAAAAAATATAAAGTATCATAGTCAAAGACGGCGTGATGTTGTCATTCATGAGCTAAATGCTCCTACTGTGGTATGCGAAAACACACGTAAACGCTAGGGTGTTCAACCACAAGTCCGCTCCTCCTACCATCCTCCTCAACATTATCAAGACCGAAGCTAAGCTATGGGTGGCCACGGGTGTGAAGTGTTTGAGTTTTGTAATAACGGAAGAGTAATCCCTTAGTTTGCTTTTGGGTTCGGAACTTTGTCTTGTCAAGATTCTTCTTCTTAATTGGTGGAAAATCTTTTGCCCCCTTGTTTTAAAAAGAAAAAAAAACACGGACTTACAGTTTCTCCGAAATTCATGATGATCTAATGAAATATTAACTAAAATAAAGCCGTAGCAACGCACGGGCATTTTTGCTAGTAGCTCACTTATATAGTCAGTTTATCGAATATGGAGTCCAAACTTGTTAGGATATTGAGCTATGGAAATGTGTCGTTGTTGTCCTAACTCTTGTGTTTGCATTCTTGTGATTATGTTATACTTATTTATTGTACTATACTGCACTATTTATCTTATGAGTGTTTTATTAAACTCGTTTTATCAATTATTTTTGGTTGTATGGTTTGCTAATCTATTCATATGCGTACATCTTATATTTACTAATTGGAGACTCCCATCAAGCCTTCCCGTTAATCCTAGAAAACAACAATAAATCATCCGTCCGATCGATGCGTGGCTACAGAAAGAATCTAATTTCGTTTGGCTCTCCTATCTGGAATGAGTCGTCCAGGACATGCAACATGATTTCAAAGCTCGATCCAATCTGCCATCAAAATCTCGAGAAAAGCAAGATACCATCCAACCTCCCCCGATCCCTTCCCTGTGGGAGATGCCGCCTCTTCCCTCATCTCGCCGTGGCCTTCTCCGCACCATGCAGGTCATGCGTGCGTCATGGCCGCCGTAGCCAGCGGCCAAAGTCTGCATTATCGGCGACGTCTTCCGCAGCCTTAGCCCACTACCTGATTGACCTGGAAGTAATCACGGAAGCCCGCACCAAAATTCCCTTTGATCAAGAGTTCAAGACGCACCAATTGCAGCGGCCCAAGGTCCCGTGCTGTGAGGCTTCAAGGGGACATAGATCTGGGAGATGAACCGTTGTTGGATATTCCAGGTTATTCGTTTAAAAAAAAATTATTCCTTTGCATCTACTGTGTTTTCTTGCTACTTTCGTAATATGAATTTGCAGAACAATCTGTGAATCGATTGATCAGTTCATTGATAGTTGAAGTAGCAGATGAGGTTCTGGATTGTGCATGCACTGTGATTTGAGGTAGATGAAGGTGTCGTAATGATCGATGAGGTTGCAGAGTAGATGAACTAAACTCCTGCACAGGCAAGTAACTACTCACACTTGAGTTCCATGCTCTATTTTGCAGTTCGTTGAATTCAGCAATAAAACTGATAAATTGGTTTATGTCTCATGTACAAACCAAAAGATATCCAATTTTGTAGGTCTACCATTTTTGAGCCAAAGTAAGTAATCGAGATTTGTTATGCAAGGCTTCAACCGGTGCCACCAAATCCTCAAAGTAGGTTCATGTTGCATGAATAAGTAAGTCAAACACGCCCGAAAGTTTCACCTTATATTTACTAACTAGAGTGTTAGCCAATGAAATGTGTTTCTCATGCAATGGATTTGCAGATTCTGTGTTTTTTTTTCATGCACGCTAAATCTCAGAGTTTCTTTGCGGCATATCTAACCCTCCTGCCTCTCAGCATTAAGTGGAATCGATGCTGCCTAGATTATGGATAATTTATACATTTGACATTTAACAAAGATCGTCTTACTAGGTTTTCTTCAACTAATGTACATAGAGTGTATAATCGTTTCCATGCAAAACAATATATGGAAATTCAGTGTTGTTCCTATAAAAATTAATTACGCTTCCCGCATGTTTGGATCTAAAAATAATAATATGAATTTTTCCTAAAAGTGTAAATATGTAATTAATCTACATTTTCTTTGCAGGTCCAGTATTTAGTGTTAGAGCTGCTGCTTATAGAAAATGTAATATGGAATTTTAAACTATGGCCTATCAAAGTATCATTTTGCATGCCTTTCATAAGCAACAATAGTTTTTGTCAAGATGCTAATGGCCACATAATGTTAGTTGAAATCCATTTTCATCAAAATAGTAAATTGATGGCTTCTATCTTGCAAATGAATGCACAAATTTAACTATCGATCCCAATCGCCAATAGAATTTAAAAACTTGATCAACATGCAGCATAGTATAATTATTTATCACAGTGAAAATGGTTCCATAGTGTTCTTGCAGGTATAGCGCAAAGTTTCCACTTCTATAGGTATGTTTCCCGGTACACCTTTATTTTAGGCAAATGCATGTAGAAATTTATTGTGCATCAGGATATGGGAGAAATCAATCACGTGTGCTTCTCACAGAAGTATTGATGAGGTTGAGGTGGTGTAGCTGAGAAAATCTGCATATGTTTTTCCATAAGAAAAGCATTATGCATCTAATCTTTTTCTCGGTGACCTACATTCTCGGAGAGTTCACCCAAGAGCTCTAGCACATCAATGTCTACGTGAGCTTTGCCTGACATGAAGTGCATCTGGTGAACAATTATTTAATAGAATAATATTGGTGCGTCCTGGTAAAAAATATAACATTTTTGCTATATCTACTTAAACCTTCTATTTATTGCAGCTCCATTCTCTGGCAAAACAGGCAAATAAAGCCATGATGGTGTCCTTCCTGTGGTGTAACCAGGCTGCTACCTCGGATGGACTATAACAATTTTGATGTTCTCTATTGTGTATGTTAAACACAAAAACATGATCAGTTGGAATTGAGACGCGGAGCTTGCCGGGGACTTCTCCAGTTGTATTCAACTCTAGAGGGTGTTTTCTTCTGTTATCATATGTTCTCACTATGTGCATGGCTTCCCCCAATTTCGATTACCATTTAATTATTTTTACTTGACCTTATTATATGCACTTTTGTCATGAATATATTTTGGGTTCATGTATTATGAGATTAAAGGAATTATACACGTTCCCATGAAGACTAACATAATTAAATCATGCGTTTAACTATAAGTTGTACCAGCATGCATGCACTTAACTACAAGCTTTAACTGCATATGTAATCTCAGATATATTAATGGCAATTGAGTATAGGGGAAAGATCCAAGAAAGTAAGAGTTGAACAGGAGATGGAGTATTCACGATGGTTTAGCATTAAGAGTTGTGTTGCGGGTTGTCCGACTAAACTAGGTTGTAGCCCGTGCGATGCACGGGTTGATGACTAGTATCTTATTAGTTTTGTTTCAGCCTCAATTCTGCTTCGTTTCTGCTCTCAATATGCTGTCTCTTATATCTGCATTCGAATCCATAAACCGATTATTATTCAATCTGCTCCATACCTATCGGGAAAATATGGCACTCTAATAGGATATGATTACATTTATAGGGATAATAAGTTTGCTGCTTAAGCTTAACTGAAATTTTTTTCCCTAGAAAAGAAAAAGCTTAACTGAACATTGCATTTCTTCAGACAGCGATCAGGCTCTGGCAACCGTCTACAGGGCCACAAACCCCCTTTTTGTGTTTTCGCGGCGCCGCCGCCCTCATCTCCCGCCCGCTCCTCCATCTCCCCCTCCGGCCGCCGCAATGCCGGTGTACCGCATCCGCGGCGTCGACGTCGACTTCCCCTTCGACGCCTACGACTGCCAGATCACCTACATGGACCGCGTCCTCCAGTCCCTGCAGCAGGTACCTTCGCCCCCAAACCCTACTCTGCGCCGCCGATTCTTCCGTTTCTTGTTCTGGCTCGGGTTCCGACTGCATCGCCTCATCGATGTACAGGGCAATAACGCGCTCCTCGAGAGCCCGACGGGGACGGGGAAGACGCTATGCCTGCTCTGCTCTACGCTTGCGTGGCGGCGGACATTCGGGGAGTTTCTGCGGGGCGGCGGCGGCGGCGGCAGCAGCCAGCCGTCAGGAAGCCAGCAGTCGGGGGCCTCTGCGACCCCGTTGTCGCCATACCCCGTGATTATCTACGCCTCCCGGACGCATAGCCAGCTCCGGCAGGTCATCAAGGAGCTCAAGGCCACCAGCTACAGGTCAATACCATAAAATCTGATCAGTTACATTTATCCCTTTTTTCTTATTGGGGGGCTAATTGTGTCTAGACGTATGCTGTTTAGTAATTTATCATGAATGTCTCGTTATCGAGGTCTCGAGATGCCCCCTAAAGTCTCCTAGCCCCTTCAGTGCCGGTAGTTTATTTTTGGTGTGTAACATTTCGCAGGCCGAAGATGGCAGTGCTGGGCTCCCGTGAGCAGATGTGCATCCATGAAGAAGTGAGCAAGCTCAGGGGAAAAGCACAGAACAATGGTTGCCAGTTCCTCTGTAAGAAGCGCAGGTGCCGTCATAACAACATTGTTACTGGTAAGTGCGACTACATCCTCTTGCTATATATGGCTTTAAAATTGGCTCTACGCACAAAAATGAACAGCAGAGATGAAACCTCACAACCCTGGTTCCGATCTTTTTAATTTATACAAGGTGTGTGTGTTGCTGTAATTGCCAGTCTATAACTTGATCTTGATGCATGTAATTACCAATCTATAGCTTGTTGCATGTAACTGCCCTTCAAGGAAGATGTTACGCTGGTCGAATATTTCTGTGCTATCTCACTTTCTCCCCGTTTCTAACTTAGATATGGCCCTTTTCAAGCAAAATGAATATTATTTGTTAACTTACCACATGTTTATACATGGACACCATTTCTTACAGAATACATGAGAAGCAACAGTGAGCTTGGAAATGAGCCTTTTGACATTGAAGACTTGGTTAATATTGGGAGAACTAAGGGCCCGTAAGTTTTTTATTTTGCCCTTCCTGACTCGCACTAAATGCAGACACTGAACCAGAAATGTGTTTTTTCCAGACTGACATTTGCTATTATTTTTCTCAATGTAGGTGCCCATATTACATCTCCCGGGAACTTTCCAAGTCTGTTGATATTTTATTTGCCCCGTATAATTATCTTATTGATCCAGGAAATCGGCGTTCCTTAGCTGGCATACCATGGGACAATGCAGTACTTATATTTGATGAAGCACACAACCTGGTAGGGAAATAAGCGCAGAATATTGTTTTGACTTAGTAATTGAACTCTCTCTTGATGCACTTTAGCATGGAAGTTTGAAGAACTGACCTGCAACAACATATATTTCTTGTAATATATATAGGTTCTGTTTTGAATTTGCATTAACTTTTTATGCAGGAAAGTATATGTGCAGATGCTGCCTCTTTTGACTTGCTTCCCACTAGCCTTACTTCTTGCATTGCGGAAGCTCAAGAGTGCATTCAACTGTGTTCATTCAAGAGGTCCATTGAAAATTCTGCTGATAAACAATTTGACCCAGAAAACTATGCTATCCTCAAAGGTTACCCAAAGTTCTCACATCATTTACCTTTCAATTTCATGATTGTGAAAGTGAGTTTTTTTCTCATGTTTATAGTGGAACTCCCTTTCCAGCTCTTTTAATGGCACTTGAGAAAAAAATTAGTGAGTTGGTAATTGAATCCAAGGAGCTGGGTTACACAAAACCTGGGACTTACATATACGAGTTCCTCTCAGAACTGAATATTACGTCTGAAACATCCAAAAAGTTAATTGAGACTATTGATAGTGCTTCTTTACTACTGGAGGAAGGTAATTGTCTTTCTGTGTTTCCTTTTTTCCTTCTGAATGCACTTAAATCTTCTTGATGGATTAGCTAACACTAAATCTTTCGACTCCGATGTTTTATTCTTACATGTTCAGGAAATTCTGGTGAAACTAAAGCTGGCGCCAAGGCAAAGTCCACAGTGTCTAGATTGGAAACAATTAGAGACATTCTTGACATAATTTTTAGGGGCGGTGGTCAAAGCCATGCAAAGTATTATCGTGTAATTTTCTACCTTACATAAGTGCTATTTCTGTCATCTGTATATTATTGGTTGATGATTCATACACATCAAATATATGTACGATAAGGATATGTGCATGTCTTCTAGTATGACTTCCCTATTAGTCTTGTCATCTAGCCTCTTTCCATGCTTTGCAGTTTAAGCTTGAGTACCTTTTTGGAAGTTGTGTATTCTTACAACCAGATTTTTTTTCCAGTTTCATGTAAATGAATCTCGACAAACATCTGGTGACTCGTTGCAAGTTTTCGGTAAGTACATAATGTACCTATAATTCTATACCATGTGCGTTCATTATTTTTATCTGGTTTCATTTGGCATGGCTCTATGAGACAGTGACTAATAATCATATCTTGTATTCAATACATTCATCTGATTTGTTGTTTGCTGTCACTTATCTGTTTCTTCTTTATGTCATATGTGCAACATAAGCTTAATTATAATACCTATATCTAATCAATTAATGGTGGTGGAAGCTGCATAATCTGCCATGAAGTTCTAGTAAAGCACTCAACATGTACTTCTCTGTCACTTGCTTAGTTCCAAGCTGTGTGCATAATTTCATTGACTGCAGAAACAGTTCCGTAATTCTCTGTAATCATAGAAATATAGAAAAGTACAATTAAGTCCTAAATATCTTGTCTTCAATAATTCTCCTCAATAATTAACTGGTTGTATTTTCAGCTATCTACATGTTCATGTATATGCAGGTAAGGCTTCAAGGACTCTTAGTTGGTGGTGTTTTAACCCAGGGCTTGCTATGGAGGAATTTCTCAAGTTGGGTGTACGCTCCATTATATTAACATCTGGAACTTTATCTCCCTTAGAGTCACTTGCCATGGAATTAAACCTGTATGTAAAACTCCAGTTTACTTCTATATTTACTTATTATCGACTCAAAGCTTGCTTTTATGTTTACTTTATTTGATGCCGAAGCAATGTGTTTCCATGAACTCAGTGAGTTTCCAGTCAGGCTAGAGAATCCCCATGTCATTTCGCCAGATCAAATCTGGGTTGGAGTTGTGCCTGTGGGGCCTTCAGGGCATCCACTTAATTCTTCTTATCGGACACGTGAGACTGAAAAGTACAAGCAAGAATTGGGTACTGTTATAGGTATACGTTCTAACAGTATGCAGCTGTTTGTGTTTTGAATTATCTGCTGTACGCATTTGATGTATGTGCTTCTTTTGCAGTTAATTTTGCCCGTATAGTGCCAGATGGACTCCTTGTTTTCTTTCCTTCATATTCTATGATGGACAAGTGTATTGACTACTGGAAAAACAGGGTCTGTATAATGCCATGAGTTATTCCCAATCATTTGTGGTATTCGTCTTTGAGCATTTTGCATCCGTTGCAGAACCATGAACATTCAGTGGACGAGAACACAATTTGGCAGAGAATGTGCAAGTACAAGCAGCCAGTTATAGAGCCTAGGCAGTCATCAAACTTTCCAAATGCAATTGAGGTTATGGGATCATTTATTAGTTGCCACTTGAACTTCAAACTCTTGTTGGCTCAGATTATAACTTATACCATTTGTTTTGCAGGACTATGCAGCCAAACTACGCGATTCTTCTACTTCTGGGGCAATTTTTTTTGCAGTTTGCCGTGGCAAAGTTTGTTCTCCATTCTACAACAGCTTCTATTGTTTTCTATTTTAGTTTCCAGTGGAATCTTGATTTCAGTTTTCTTCTTCTGCCAAAAGCTTCATGTTTCTTTTTGTTAAATAATTTGGTCCTAAGTCTGACTGCTATTTCTTTTGCGGGTAGTGTGACTGCTATTTGATCTGTTATAATTTTAGAATTATAATGCTTAGTCATTTTCTGTGTGTCAGAAGGCATAAATTGTCAAACGGTTCGTTTACTATAAAGAAAGAATGCTGTAGTGCTAATAGAAACTTTATTATCGTAGGGCAGTTTTACGAATGATGTCATCCTGTACTAAAATAGGACTGTGAATAGGCAATGCTTATTTGTGGGCCCTCTGAGTATGACTAAACAGAGAAAGCCATTCAACTGTAGTGCTACAGTAGAAATCAAACAGTTACTGGAAGTCTGGAACGGGGTGTATTGTTACATTAGGGTGCACATTTCAGAATGTAGCTGTTTTGCTAAGCCATAAACAGTGCACATCCATTATTTATGCATTTTGTACTTTCACAGGTTAGTGAGGGCCTTGATTTTGCTGACCGTGCTGGGAGAGCTGTAATAGTTACTGGAATGCCTTTCTCCACTCCGACTGATCCTAAGGTTCTCATTCCCATACATATCTCTTTTTTGCGGGTATTACCATCCTTATCTCCTAGTGTAGTAAGAAGTTTTTTTTTTCAAAGAGTAGTAAGAGGGGGTTACAAGTAGAATTCTGGTTTATTGAAAAAAGCACATTATGCTATTAGCCACATTATTACTATGCGTCCTTTTTCATCTCACAACCCTGTTTTTGTGTTTCCCACTGGCAATTCTCTACCAGGAGACTTACCTTATGTGATTTTAGTGTTGCCTGGGTGTGTGTGTGGCATACAATCGTTTACGGAGAATTTAAATTGTTGCTGTAGCTAGGCTGAAAATATTTTCTCCATTTTTTCCGTTCCCCAACTTCTCAACCTGTATAAACTTTTTACACCGCAGAAATATTTGTTCATCAGCTACTTGTCTCCTTAGCCTACGAATACACTGACATGATGTGAATACAGTTAGCCTACGAATATACTGACATGATGTGAGTACAGTCATTTTTCTGTGCAGAGAGACATAAAACTCTCAAGTTCCAGAAAATATACTATATCTCAAGTGTGTTTGTATTACTCATAAATAGTAATTTCATTATCCTTTATTGCTTTAGTAAACCTTGCAATTTTTAACTTGTGGTTATTCCAGGTTCGGCTCAAGCGTGAGTATTTGGATAATCGTGGTAATTTGGATAAGACGGCAACACCATCTAATAAGAACTCAAAGGTTAATAGTTCAGTACTAAATTTTAAACTATGCACCTGTTATAACCACATTAAGTTTCAATGCCTTGTCCACCTTTTTTGGTTTTGGTATGTAGTTTATGCTTCCAAGCCTTTTCTTTTTCTTTTCTTTTCTGTTTGGATCCGGGATGTGCTCACCAGTAACCAGCAAGGGCTGGCTATTCCTCACTGGTCTAACCATGTGTCTCCTAGACTCCTAGTATCCATTTGCACTTGTTCCATCTTGGGGGAGATGTCCTTCGGTTTCTCCACTCTGGATTTGAATCCTCCTTTCTCTCATGCCACCCAACACAAGTTCCCAGACAGTTATTATGGTCACATTTTCTTCAGTTTTCTCACTGGCAAAATCCATGTTCAACGACACATGCTGCACTCCAACATTGCCGATGAAGCCACCTGAAACGACCCGCTCTCCGGTTTTAGGCACCACATCGAGAGAATATTCAAGGGTTCGCGCAAGTTCATCTTCAGTATTTCTGATGTCTGGTCGAGCGTGCTCCGCGTAATTTTGATATTGGACCTTCTGAATAAATTGGTGGGTACAAGTCAATCTTGTCCACACACACACAAAGTTCCTGAGTCGGATTCTCTTTTCTCTAGTGTTGTAGTCAGCCCTTTTGGGATTGGACCTTCCTATCTACCTTTTTCAACACATCGAGAGTTTGAGACACTAATCTTTTGTTTTTCTCGGGGGAAAAATGGTAATCTGAAATAAAGGTATTTTTATGCATGCAATGCAATTCCATCCCTCTGCTTCCATACCTTCTGTAATGAGCTTTGACCATTTTGTAGGTTTTGACAGGAGAGGAGTGGTATGTACAACAAGCAGCAAGGGCTGTCAATCAGGCCGTTGGACGTGTCATCAGACATCGCCATGACTACGGAGCAATTATTTATTGTGATGAAAGGTCGAAATCTAATCATAACGTTCTTGCATGGTGTATATGCATAAATTTCCGCCAGACCTCCCAATGGGATAATGCTACAATAAATGTTTTTTTTTGCATCGTTCTGCATTTACTCTGTTTAAGCTGAGATTTGACTATGAGAAAATGAGCCAAATGTCCCTTTTCAAGGAGACAATCCACCTAGAATAACAAGATACTCTTAGTAATCCTTTGGATAATTCTTTAAAAGGATCAACACCACTTCTGTTATACATGGTCAGCCTAACATCTAAAGTTTCAAGGATTACATGATTGCACCCAGCGTATTTTTTATCTTTATCCTCATGTTATTAGATAGCTATCTCAATCAATGTTTTTAAGAGCTATCATTTTGAATTAACTGAACTTCTTGCACATGACTTACAGGTTTGTGTGGTCAAATTACCAGTCCCAGATGTCCTATTGGCTCAAACCTTACATAAAGGTACGCTTGTTGAGTCCATCCCGCTTTTTTTAGATAGCTCTACTAATTTTTTCCTTGCAGTGCTACTCAAAGTATGGGGAAATAGTTCAAACGTTAACAAGATTTTTCAGAGATAAAGTTTCTTTAGACCCTTTGGAGCCAAAAAAGATGGATTGTAATGGTAAGGATCCTGTTTTGAATCTTGAGATTAAAATCTTTGTTTGCTTTTGTTATTCTTTTAATGCGAGCTGACATCTGCTGAAGTATTTAAATTGATTGTTATGGCAAAATTTGTCTGGTTTGATCTTTGAAGCATGCTAAACATGGGGCTTAAATGGTGATTGGCACATGTTTGTATATTTCATATTGACTCACCCTGTTGCTGTAACAATTTTTTTGATATAATTGGACGAAAAATCTCATCCAGAGTACACCAGTAAGAGTTATATATTAGTTAATTACCCTGCCAAACTATATATTGCAGCCCATTTAAGTTTGTAGCTGTGCAATCAATTGCGGGTCATAGATGTAAGACCCAGGTAGATATTTGAGTAAAATTTCAGAAGGTTTAATGGTCATTTCAACTCAGAAAATCCAACCCTCCGGTTACCAGTTCTCACCTCAGCTAACATGCCAGTCCCACCTGCAGTGCTGGTAGCTGAGCAGTTTGCCATAGTTCATGTTTGTCGGAGTACCAAAGTGGTCAGGCCAGCAGTGCAGAGTGGCGCTGCAGGTGGACTAGTATGTTAGCTTGGGCTATAAACTAAACCAAATTGAGCTTGAAGGTGTTGTGTTGGTGCTAGGCTACTAGCTCTCACCCAGGACTCCCTCTCTTTCTAAAGAGATGTGCTTTACACACTGCCCTGTCTTGATGTGCTTCACACACACATACGCACAGGGCTTGTACTCTACGAAGCACCGATACGGCGAGACAGATACGGCGATACGGATACGGGGATACGCGATACGGCAATTTCTAGAAACAACAATACGGCGATACGGCGAATATACATATAAAATTAATGAAATGCTATGCAATGACTTGTGAAGTCAAAGATAATTGAGGCGGCGGAGGAGAGAATGATTCCAGGTTGCGGGGAGGCGATTCTAGATGGCGGCGAGCGACTCCAGACGGCGACGGTGGCGGTGCGCTCACTCCTGAGGCCTCAATCCAAACCACTTCAGAGTTAGTCAAGCAAATAGATAGATAGGGCACTGACTATTAGGGTCACTAGTGGGCTTTGATTGGGCTTCCCAACGTTCCTATGTCCTAGCCGTGTCGATGATGTCCCTGGCGGTGTATCGGCGGTGTATCGGTGGTGTATCGGTATTTTTTTCTTTCTTTTTAAAATCAGAAAAGACGATACTCCTGGGATACGTGTATCGCCCGTGTATCGGGGTATCGGAGTATCGGCGGAGTATTATACGCGGACACGGCAGACTTTGAAGTATCGGTGCTTCGGAGCTTGTACTAGTAGGAAGCTTTATTAGATACTTGCTGCCTTACACTGACTCCGTATAAGATGGCATCACACCACTGATTTGGTTTCACACCGACCTTCCATGTGCCAGTGGCATCACACAGATCGTCAGCTTCACATATACCTGGGCATTTTTCGGGCCGGGCTGGGCCTAACAAAGCCCGACACAAAAAACCCAGGCCCGCCCGACCGCCAGGTCAAAAATTTCGGCCCAAGCCCGGCCCATCAAAGCAAATATCCATCGGGCCTCGGGCTGGGCCTCTTCCCTATTTGACACAATTTTCAAGCCCAGGCCCGGCCGACCATCGGGCCCAAATCTTCAGCACAGGTCCAGCCCACATGCATGCTCGGGCTGGCCCAAGCCCGGGTATTTCGTGCCGGGCTGGACTGGGCTTCCCATGGCCAGGTATAGCTTCACACCAACTCTTCTACTTGACAATGGCATCACACCGTCATTGGCTTCACACCAACCTTTCTAATGACAATGGCATCACACCATAGTGGTCGGCCTCACACCGACACTCTCTACGACGATGGCATCACACCACCGCCTGTGCATAGCTTCCAACAGTATCACACCGTTGGGCGTGCACTTTGAACACCCCTATCACATGAGTGCTGGTTCATCGTCTTAACAAAGAGCCTTAGCAAGGAATGCCTAGTTTCTCTTCTCTGGACACTCATAAGCATAACGTCTATAATTACGACAGTTGTAGCACTTCACCTCAGACTTATTCCAAGAACTCCCGCCGTCACGGCCACGACCCACAACCTCGTCCTCGCGACGAATTCTCAGCCTCGAGTCATGCCTTCACTCTTCACGGGTCAGCAGCAAGTGCTCCTCATCAACATCACCACTTCCTCCTAGGCGCTCCTCGTGTGCCTGACTGCCTTCAATCGACCAATTGTTCGGTTGTTGAAGCAATCTGGAGAAACTTGTTGGGGACAGCACGAAGGAACTTCTTGACAGCTATGTCTCCTCGAACTTCTCACCAAGTGCTCGGATCTGGCTGACGATGGTCGTCAACCGGGATGCGAAATTATCAATTGATTCTGACTCCTTCATGCGCAGTCCCTCGAACTCCGTCCTGAGAGTTTGTACCTTGGTGTCCTTCACACGCTCAGCAGCCATGTGCATAATCTTCAGGGCCTCCCAAGTCTCCTTGGCCAAAGCCAAAGCATGTCTCACACACACTGCTCTGTCTTGATGTGCTTCCCATACCGTACAAACACAGGGCTTGTACTAGTAGGAAGCTTTATTAGATATCTCAAGTGCTACAAGCTTACAATGGAAAGAGGATGGCTGGTCCTTTCATGGAGTCACAATCCGACTCTGCTCTAGATAGCTATCGGTTGACATTCTTATGAATTAAGCATTACCAACTTTACAACTAGTGGTCAACTTCAAGTTTTCTTTTACTACTGTTTCTTACCAACATGCAGCTATCTATAACTTGGACTAGAAACTTCATGCAAGTTGTACTAGCATAGTAGCGTAACTACTCCTGCTGACATGCATGCAGCTGGCTAATCTTGCATGCCATCATACAACATCCGCATAACTTAATTATGACAAGATTAGTACTAACATGTTGAATTCTCAAAGTTGAGTAGTATGCGGACTACCAAAAATTTAGAAGAAAAAATAGTATTTTGTACACCTTTTAAGGTCTGACCGTTGTGCTGACATATTCTAGTCCTTATGTATGGTGCCAGTCATGCATTGCATTGTTGTATTGCTGCTGTAAAATCATTACCTTTTTTTCTAAGATGCTGCAAGTCTCTTCATAACCAGCTTCTGTTTATGATTCATAGAATATGGTGGCATGGTCTAGCTGCACAACACTAATCCGTGCTTAAAATATCTGTTGAATGTTGATTATAGGCTGGTCCCCATTGTACAATGCAACACTGGAAATGGACATGACATTTTTTGCAGCTCTTGTTTATATGCTATGAAGTGCTGTGCTTAATTGCTACATTGTATTTGCACTGATCTGTGACATTATGTTTGTGCTAATCTGGTTTCCTACTGAGATTTTATTAATACCACTTAATTATTGCAAAAATGCTGTTACATGCAGATAGCATAGCCCCGCTTGGAGACAAATGTCTGCCGCAGGAGATTCTGTTTGACTCGGTACATCTATATCCTTTGCATTCATATTGATGATCAATATTCAGTTCATACCTCTGGTTTATAGATGTTATTCTGTCTCTTGCTAGCCTGCCGCATCAGTAAATGAGCACCGGGTAACTACTGCAACCACCAGAAGAAATAATTATATGAACTTTGCCCAGATCACCCCTACCAATCGCGCTACCCTTTCTATGAAACATGGCTGTACATCTACTTCACAACCCATGTCCTCAAGAGGCCAGTTGTCTCAGGATCAGGTTGTTGATTTGACTGATCATGCAACTACACATGGGCATTCGAAGGAACATACCTTAAAGTCTCTGAGGCTTAAAAAGGCTAAAATAGCAGACAATGTCTCTTCAGTATTGCCACGTAATGTTGAGTCGAGAGATTTGCCTGGATACCAAGGTGAACAATCTACACCTCAATCAAGGAGAAGTACTATCGAACAAGCATGCGAAAAGAATGAGGCTATTCAGGAAGGATCTGGTGGCCACGTTTCTATTACTGGACCAGCATTCTTGAAGCTGGTATGCTGCTTGTGCTTGCTCTCTGTAATTTGATTTTGTTTTGTGCTTTGGAGAGTAAGTGCTATCTTGTTAATATGTTCATTCTGCACTTCTGTACGAGATAATAATCTTTCAATTTGGATATTCTTATTAGGCCCGAGAAAAGCTCAGTACTGCAGAGTATGGAGAGTTTGTTGAATTTATGAAGGCCTTAAAATTGAAAAATATGCACATCAAAGACTCACTCGAAGCAATAGCGAAGCTGTTTTCTTCTCCAGGGCGACTCACGCTTCTTGAAGGGTAAAATCACATTTGTCATCACTGTGGATTTGTGAAACTTTAATATTCCATTGTATTCTCAATGAACAGATAGCAAAACTATTACACCTTTGATATGGCTGAATTGTTGTTTCATGTGCTTACAGGTTCAGGGTCTTTGTATCCAAGAATCAACTCCCATTATATGAGCAGCTTGTTCGAAGATATAGTGCGGCTAATACATAATAATATCGTCTGCTGCATATTTTAAGGCATGTTCCGCTCTATTATTCTGATGTTTATTTAACGATAGTTGCAGAGTTGGACTAAATTTATGCCTAACTATTTGCCAACAGATTTTATTATTCTTTAGGTGCATGTCATTTGTCTTATAATGTAATACTACCTTA
This sequence comes from Lolium perenne, assembly GCF_019359855.2. Classification (NCBI taxonomy): domain Eukaryota; kingdom Viridiplantae; phylum Streptophyta; class Magnoliopsida; order Poales; family Poaceae; genus Lolium; species Lolium perenne. The sequence continues at coordinate 182,873,132 of NC_067246.2, read as the reverse complement.
TTTGTCAATAGATCTTGTTTTGGAAAACACAGTCAAAATTTTAAAACTTGGACCACTAATGAGCAGAAAATCATTAAGTACTTTGATATTGTTGTTTTCCCCTATACCAAATAATTAGACAAAGCAATGGTCGCATGTGTGTTCCGAGACCGTGACAGTTTCCAAATTGACAAGTAAAAAGAACAGAGGTTGAATGTGTTATCACCAGAATTTGACCGAGTCCGAGGTGGGCCGCGATCAAGATGGGCTTGAAGAATATACATGGAAGAATATATGTGAATCGGCCTTATATACAAAGTTTGGGCTAGTTTGCCCGTGTATCTGTAATATAGTAGGATACGTGTCGGTTAGTTAGAGTTTGGCTCGTGCACGGTTGGGATTATTCCCACGTTAGAAAGTCTACGGACTATAAATATGTATCTAGGGTCTATGAAATAAACAACAATCACGTTCACCACAAACCAATCTAGGCGCATCGCCAACTCCCTTGTCTCGAGGGTTTCTTCCGGGTAAGCATCATGCAGGCAGTACAAGTTTATTCGCTGTTCATGCGTTGCTCGTACTGAAGCCTTTTTGACGGCGAGCAATGTAGTTATCTTAGATGTGTTAGGGTTAGCATTGTTCTTCGTATCATATGCTATCGTTGTGCAACCCTTAGACATCTAGCCGCCCTTACGCCTATCTTAGGCGTAGGGGCGGCACCCCGCTTGATCATTATTTAGTAGATCCGATCCGTTATGGTTGCTCCTTGTTCTTCAAGGATTAGTTTAATATCTGCATAGTTAGGCCTTACAAAGGGTTGAAGGATCCAGCGGCGCGTAGGGCGTAGTTTGCTAGCCCTAGACAAGATGTTCCGAGGATCAACCTCGTGTTGGTTTTTAGGCCTTGTCTAGGATCGGCTTACGATCACCGTGCGCGGCCGCGAGGCTCAATCACGAGTAGGACGTTCCGATTATGCGGTGAAAACCCTAAATCGTCGTAGATCGTTTTAGCTTTATCTTGATCAAGCAGGACCACCATATATTCGTACACCTCGTGCGAATCATGGGTGGATTGGCGCTGTGAGCCGTTTCACAGGCCACCCTGAGAGCCGATCGTGGCTCGGATGTCATGTTTACGTGTATGCCATGCGAGGAAACTAAGCGAGGCATCTCCATCACCTTCCGACCGGTATAGGTCGGGTGGCACGCCTTGCACCGGCATCGGACGTGCGTGCCGGAGTCTTTGCGGGCCGTCGCTCGGAGGGACCGGGGGCCAGCCGCAGCCCTAAGTTGCTCCCGGCTCTCTGTGTTGCCGTCGGCCTCGCCGGTGGGTTTCTGACCGCAACACATTCTGGCACGCCCGGTGGGACCATCTTCGACATCAACCGCATCGCCATCTACATCTGAGATGGCGGACGGCACCCCAGTCACGTACGAGGATTTGACCGAGGAGCTCAAGAAGAAGTATGACGAGGTCAAAGCGATCCTCGAAGCCGACCTCATCGGCTCTTTTCACAGAACCCGTTCACATGGCATCAGGTGGAAAGGGTTCTCACCTGAAGGCGCGCTCGATGGAGTGGACCTGTTCGCCCCGTCCGAAGAACGCACCAGGTCCCTGCGTCAGGAGATTAACTTCATGGTAGCTCATTCGCTACACCGCCACTCTGAGAACCTGGTGAACACTTTGGAGCGTGTTGCTCTTCGGGTGATCCAGGAGATCATGAGGCACCACTACTCTCCCTCAGGACCAGCTCTCGGGACATACCAAGGAGAGATGCCACTCCGATCCCGTCCACCATTGCCGTTCGCGTTGGCGGCACCGAAATGCCGAATTCATCGGCATACGTCGTCTACAAGATCGGTGGTGACCCTAGTGACTACCGGTTCTTGTACGAGGCGCCTAAGGAGATCCCTCACGGATACACGTGCACATACGTGCCAAGCTGCGTGGCGGGCGCTCACAAACCGAGCCGCAACGGCGGGGACTTACGGAAACGGGGAGGAACTTCAAAGAACGAGATCTTGAGAAGCGGACGTGGCTAGCTAAGTACGCCGCTCCGACAAACCTCCGAGCTCGGCTCCTGCGGTTGGCTCGAGCTGGAAAAGCAAGCATGGGCGGCTAAATATGCCACTCCGGCGAATCTTCGTAGTTCGACTCTGCGGCCCGGCACCGCGGATCAAATCGATACGATCCTGAGAGACCGATTCGGCATGGTGCCGAAAAGGAGGACAATCGGCTATTCCAAGCCGTACCCCAACGAGTACGAGTTGATCCCGCTACCACCCAAATATCGGCTCCCGATTTCTCCAAGTTCAATGGATCGGATGGCTCCGGCTCCATCGAGCATGTGAGCCGATATTTGGCACAACTGGGCACGATCTCGGCGACGGATGAGCTACGTGTGAGGTTCTTCGCACAGTCCCTCACGGGATCGGCTTTCGGGTGGTACACATCGCGCCACCGAGACTCAATCCCGGACGTGGAAACGATTGGAAGAGCGGTTCCACATGCGGTATCACTCGAAGGCTTCCGAGGCCGGTATTGCCGATCTAGCACAAGTACGTCGAAGCGTGGAGAAGCTGTGGCGAGAATACGTCCGGCGCTTCGTAAATCTTAGGAACCGATGTTATTCGGCTCGTGTGGACCGAAAAAGAAGCGATCGAGTTGGCGGTGGTGGGCCTTGCATCACCGATCAAGGATATGGCCTCCCAAACAGACTACCCTTCAACGGCGCACATGGTTCGAAGCTGTCGTTATATGAACGGCGCCACCGGACTGTACCGGGACAAATTCAAGCGTGCGGTAGTCCTGGTTGAGGCGGATGAAGACGAAGGCTCTGCAGGAGATCCAGAAGTAGCAGTGGCTGCATGGACTCGGGGGGCGATCCCCGTGTCCTGCACATGGGTTAAGCCACCAGGTCCGCCCGAGAGGGTTTGATTTTGACGTGACTAAAACCGAGCAAATCTTCGACCTCTTGCTCAAGGAGAAGCGATTGAAGTTACCCGAAGGCCTCAAAATCCCCACGGTACGGAGGCCGAACGGAAAGCCATACGCAAATGGCATAACTCGTTCTCCCATACCACCAACGATTGCAGGTGTGGCGTCGGCAGATCCAAATGGCGATAGAACAAGGGCGTCTAATTTTCAACCAAGACGCCATGAAGGTCGACACCCACCCTTCCCCGCCGTTAACATGGTGGAGTGCACTTACCCTGAAGGGTGCCGGCCCAGATTCTCGTTCAACATCAACATGGTAGGACCTGGACACCACTCTGGTAAGGACGGAGACGAGGGCAGCTGCTCTCGTAGCAAGGACACAGAGGAGGCCGCTCCACGCGATCGGCTCCGCCACGATGGCAAGCGCTACATCACAGAGGGAGAAGTGAAGAATGTAAGATATCAGCGACCTCTCTCCGATCACCTCCTCAACAAGTACGTGAGTCAATATAGCCAACGCCGACGATCCAGCGACGATGACGATAGAGACCGTCTGGCTAGGGACGCCAGGAGACATCGTCGGCGTGATCGCGATGAGGAGAGATATGAGCGCCGTGCCAAGGAAGAATCGAGGGAGCAAGACGACGAGGATAGGCACTGGGACTGCCCCTTCTTCAGACACTGCTGGGATTCAGGAATGAGCCGATTGCCTACAATCGGCAGCGCCGTAATGTAGACGAACAGGAAGGATGCAGCTAACGTGTCCGTGTTCAAACGTCTAGGGCCTCTCCCACCTCGGAGCAAGCACGCTGAGTCCCCTCGGGTGGAAGATCTCGAGGATTTGGAAGACGATGATGAAGAAGAAGACAGGTACCACCGGCCAAGGTGGTGCCCTGATGGACTCAGCCGTTCCCAAAAGCGTAGGGTTCAGCGACTGCGCGGCTTGGAGGAAGCCGAAAGGTTATACCTGCACACGTTAAGGAAGGCGCGGCCTGATCTGGCCGCGAAAATTCAGCGAACCCTGGATGAAGAGGGTCGACCACGAAAAATGGAGTGGCGCCCCAAGCAAAGGAAAGCCGATGATGAAACATCGGCTGGCACGAATATGGTATTCATCCTCCCGACGGAGTTTAGTGCTCCGAGTTAGATGAAGCACTGTGGCACAACTAGGCTGCGGCCCACGGCGGTTATCTTTGAGAAGCCACGAGAAAGAAGCTACAGGACATCCGAAGGCCACAGTACTTGCGAGGTTATATCGATGGGAGGCTGTCAACAAGATCTTTGGTGGACACCGGAGCGGCGATCAACATTATGCCATACTCTATGCTACGTCGGTTGGGACGCTCTAGCTCGGATCGATCAAGACCAACGTGACATTGAGCGATTTCAACGGCCAAGCGTCGACGCACAAGGTGTTACGAACGTGGATCGGCCGTAGGAAGGAAAACCATCCCTACGACGTTCTTCATCGTCGATAGCAAGAGCACCTATCTTTGTTCGCTAGGAAGAGATTGGATCCACGCCAACCGTTGCATTCCCTCCACGATGCACCAATGCGTAATACGGTGGGATGGAGATGAGGTAGAGGTCGTCCAGACCGATGACTCACCGAAATTTCAACGGGCGGCATGAACGCTTGGGAAACAGCAGGCCAAGAGCCACTCTCAGGTATCAATTTGGACGACTGTGAGCGCATCGACGTGACGAAGAACGGGGTTAGGCTGGTCCTATCCACCGGCCTGACCGTGTAGCAAGAACCAACCTATGGACAAACGTGGCGAGGCCGATCCTTGGGATCGGCCCCAAAGATCTATGGAGGAACATTGCAAAACCTTCATTGCGCGATTCGATCAACGTGGAGGCCGATTCCAGCAATCGGCCAAAATTATCTTCACCAAACATTCTGCCTGTGTTCAACATCGATCTGATGGGCAGCATTTTTACGTCGGCTGATGAGAGCCAACATTAGTCCTAACGGAGCCGACGTTCAAATACAGTGCCTTGGTTAACTACAGAGCCGATATCCGCAGTTACCTGGTAGATTCGGCTCGGGGGGCACTTAGTCAGATGAACATGTGCAGATGAACATGTGTGCAGTGAAATATTGGGGGCCGATAGAAAAATCGGCCAGTAAAAAAAAATTTCTCATGGTGTACAGCCGATGCAAGGACATCGACTTTAGAACTAGGAAACAAAGCCGATGCACAGCCATCGACTCTAGTACAATTACACAGGATCTACCTGCTGCGTGTTCAAGACGCGGATTTTCACCAAGTCCAGTTCATCTGTGAGGCCCTCTACTTCCTCGAGGGGGCAAACAATGAGAGCTTCCTCAGCTGCAATGAGCCGATTGCGGCGATGCGTCGAAGTCAGTTTTGGCGTGCAAGGCGGCCTTTTGCTCGTTAAGCCGTTGGTGTTTCGTCTACAATATCGGCTTTCAACGGAGGAAGAGGCAATCGATGGGGTCAAGAGCGGCTGAATCGGCAGGGTGGCTGTCTCAGAATTACCTGAGTTCAAAGCCTTTTGTCTGATTTGTGCATCCTCACCAGTATTCTCGCCTTGGCTGAGGCTCGGGGGGCAGCTGGTCTGGTAGATGCTCTGTTTTAGAAGCCGATTGGGGTGTCATCGGCTGATCCTTCGTCGCAACCTTCTTCAAAAATGGTGAATTCTTGCAGAAGAGGATCACTGGACCTGGTGGGAGGAATTTAAGGGCTTTCTTGAAGACTCCACATTACCCACCAGATCTCCAAGTCATCAGTTGAAGAATTGAAGGATGAATTGTGAAGGACCGATGCGTTGCTATCGGCTCATTAAGCATTGGCTAAGTGGACAAATCGGCAAAATCAGTATGAGAGGAAATCGGCTAAATTAGCTCAAAGGAAATCGGCACAATCAAATTGAGGAAATTCTTCATTGATAAGCAAGATTTCTTACATAAAGAGCTGGTTGCTCTCAAAAGAAAGTACTAGGGGATACATTGCCCCGTCTAGTACTACTGGTCCTATGCTAATGGTCCTATCTATGGGCCGTCGCTGCCCTCGTCGTCGCCATCGTCGCCGCTGTCGGCGCTACTCCCGGCGGGCTCGTCGTCGCTGCTCCAGCGGCCGCCGACCGGGCCTTCGTTGTCCTCGTCCTCCTCGTCAGCGTCGTCGTCGTCGCTGTCGAAGTCGCTGAGGTTCCCCGGCCAGGGGCAGAAGCGCTTGGCCGGCGGTTCGTCGGAGGAGGTGTCATCCTCCTCCTCCTCCTTCTCTTCCTCCTCCTCCTCGGGGGAGGTGAAGTCGTCGCAGGAGAAGCGATCGTCGTCGCTCTCCTCCTTCGTTTCCCCGTCGGCGAGGAAGCGGAGGTCACTTTCCCCGTCGGTCGAGGACTTGTCGTCCTCGGACCAGACGGAGAAGTCGTGACTGGACTCCTCCCCGGTTTCGATGGCGCGGCGGATGTTGGCCGCGTGGGCCTCCTCCGGGTTCCACTCCGGCGTCGGCTCGCGGGAAGAGGAGGACTGGGCGGAAAGATCCGATGAGGCAGAGGAGGAAGAAGACATGGTGGCGCAGGAGGGCTTTTGGAGTGCTAATGCGAAGGGGATGCGAAAGCGAACTGTTTGGAGCGGTTAAATAAAAGGGGATATAGTGGAAATTCAATGCCACAGCAGTTTCCGAGGAAGTGGTGCTTAACAAAAAAAAAACTGCCAGGTCACGCGGAGAAGTTGAGAAGGCAAGGCATCATGATGAAGGATACTGCGACAGTTCTGCCACGACATGACCCGACGAAGAAAAAGCAGAGTGATTTTGGAATTATCAATTCCAAAACCAGGGGGGCATGTGTTATCACCAGAATTTGACCAAGTCAGAGGTGGGCCGCGATCAAGATGGGCTTGAAGAATATACATGGAAGAATATATGTGAATCGGCCTTATATACAAAGTTTGGGCTAGTTTGCCCGTGTATCTGTAATATAGTAGGATACGTGTCGGTTAGTTAGAGTTTGGCTCGTGCACGGTTGGGATTATTCCCACGTTAGAAAGTCTACGGACTATAAATATGTATCTAGGGTCTATGAAATAAACAACAATCACGTTCACCACAAACCAATCTAGGCGCATCGCCAACTCCCTTGTCTCGAGGGTTTCTTCCGGGTAAGCATCATGCTGCCTAGATCGCATCTTGCGATCTAGGCAGTACAAGTTTATTCGTTGTTCATGCGTTGCTCGTACTGAAGCCTTTTTGATGGCGAGCAATGTAGTTATCTTAGATGTGTTAGGGTTAGCATTGTTCTTCGTATCATATGCTATCGTTGTGCAACCCTTAGACATCTAGCCGCCCTTACGCCTATCTTAGGCGTAGGGGCGGCACCCCGCTTGATCATTATTTAGTAGATCCGATCCGTTATGGTTGCTCCTTGTTCTTCAAGGATTAGTTTAATATCTGCATAGTTAGGCCTTACAAAGGGTTGAAGGATCCAGCGGCGCGTAGGGTGTAGTTTGCTCGCGACCGCCAAAACAAGAACGAAGCATGCATTAATTATTTGGAAGATTAAGAGCATGGCTAATAGTATAGCTGGCTGATGGCTATATGCAGATGCCATGTCATCTAGAACCATCACTTGTAGCCACTCAAATAATAGGCTCTAAGGTTGGCTATTAGACTAGTTTCTTACAACCTTCTCTCTATCTCTTTCTTCGCATTTACTAGTACGCATAGAGGTGGGCTCTTGCATGAGAGCCCACTCCCCTCATCTTTTCATGTCTCTCTCCTCCACATGCTATGTAAGCGGGCCATAAGAGCCTTATTATACTTGCTCTAAGTGCGTGTAGTATGTCATTTCAGAGAGATATCCATAATAACCATATTTCATGAATTTTGGACAAGATGGAGTACTTTGCTTGCTTTGCATTGCCCAACTTGTGACATTTAAGTTACGCCCTCTTGTCCGATTTAATCGACGCTAGCTATTCATAAGGATACACTGCTTTAGCTCTGGTTTCGCGTTGATTAATAACGACCGGAGGGAGTAGCTTTTTAGTGCTATTCTTCTCTTACAGTTGGGATTATGCCCACTTGGTTACGACAGTATTTTGTTTCCTATCTCAAGCAACAGAGAGTAGTTTTTTTTACCCTATCTTATTAAATCTATTCTCTTTAGAGATCCTTTTGTTCTTAATTTAGGAATAGCATGAGAATCAGGTATATGTTTGGAATAATTCTATTTGCTATACATTGATATGCTTCTGCCTTCCCTGCAAATGCCTCAAGAGTTTGAGACCAAAATAATCCCTTTCATTGATTACTTCATTAGTAGATAAGATTATTCGAGTTTCTGACCATGTTTTCAATCTGCAGATGAAATTGTGGAAAACGTAAACATGTGAAATGCAGCATGTGCTTCCTATTTTAGACTATGCTCGAGCAGCAAGCACAAAGAACTCCACCGAATTCATGCAACTATCCGATGGGATTGTTGACAAAGTGTAAGCTTCTACAGTATGTCTAGTTACTGAAGCAAAGCTTTTGCACTTTCTTGGAACAAAAATAGCTGTCAAAGCTCGTGTAAAGCAGCTCTAAAAGCCCAACCAAACAGAGCTTAAATGTCCAAATGGTTTGATTAACTGATCTATATGCTTGGTATCAGAAAGCTGATCTGCATCTGAATCTACAGGTTTCTTCATGCCAGCTAGTTAGTGATTGCACATAGTGTATTGGATCGTCAACTGTAACAATGTAATTATGTTGTACTATGTTGGAATAAAATTATATGACACATCAGTACTTCGGTTCCCAGCTTAAGACGATATGCTGATATCTGTAATGAGCTTTGTCTGCTGAGCTTATTTTGTAATTTGCTACGCAGAAACTAGTGGCTGAGAAGTTACTGCCTTTCTTTGGACGGACTATATATTAATACTAATATAACACGCTTAAATCTTATAGGATACCATACATTTACCACAATGGTGTTTCATATGTAAGACTTGATTTTGACACACTACTAAGAGCAGCTAACCAAACGGCAAAACATAGGTGCCGAGCTGCAGTGACGCGTTTTGGACATGGATTGCATCCAATTTTTATATTTTACGCTCTTTACATTTTGCGCGAATGAGGTTACAATACATGGCTTGGTACAGTAAGCATGTGCCTAGCTACATAATCTTTGAATCTAGGTGTCTTAACCTTTCGCGCTCTTGTCAGCCCAGTGCGGTTTTCCAGGGGCCGGAATATCCTTGTGGGTTCCAGCAGTGAGGTCAGCGAAGGCCTTGAGAATGTACTTGTGCACACTTCGATCGTTGAGCTGGAGGTAGTAAAACAGTAGCTCCTCTAAAAAGTCCCAGTCCAATGGCTGAAATTCCTGACCATGGTGCATCCGAATCATGTCCTCCATGGATCTCCGGAAGTCTGTGTAAGGATCCACGGAGAATAGCACTATGGCCGCATTGTTGCCGCCGTCATCTTCTGCCCCGACAATGTCGCCGGCGCCTTCTATGACTAAACTCGATGACGATGATGTTTCAGCAGTCGGCTGAACGAGGGACGTGGATGTCCCCAGCGATGACGAGAGGCACACGTCTTCGTCGCGGTCATGTATGTAAAGAGATCGGAAGTTGTCGAAGAGGAAGCGATCAACGTCGGAGAGCGTCGCGGCGTGGCCGTTGCCTCTGCTGTTGTCGGCGCTGGCGGCCTGGTCGATGTCCACCGACTGGGTCCGCGGGAACCTGCAGGTGGAGAGGAGCCGCCTGCTGGCGATGTTTGCTGGAATGGCTGAGCTTGGGATGTGAATCGGAGGGATCTTCTTGAGCTTCCTGGAAATGCAGAGCTGCAGGGATTTGCGCAGCTTGGTTCTCCTCCTGTTGTCTTCCATCTCTTGTCTGGTGTTCAAGGAAATGAAGAACATGGGACGTGGAAACAAGAGGAGTAAATTGTGTTGTTCTCCCTTTGTTTTATGGCTTTAACGGGAGTTACAGGGAGGAGATTTATGGGGCTTAAATGGGAAAGGAGTTGATCTGGAGCTGCTTAACGTCAGCAACTTCTTTTGGTCGGGCCTTCAGTAATAACCTTGTAACTGCGTGGCGACGGATGTAATGCAAGTTGCATCCATGGTTTGGCTTTAAATTAATAAAGCTAACAATCAAAGATCTACTAGAGTTTAATAAATTTTAGAACTGTGCAGCGATAACCATTTGTAACATACACTCAGAAAATTTGTGCCTCTTTACAAGAACCCCCGTCGTACCACAACGAGCATCGCTGCTACATTCTACACCTCGTCCATTTTATTTTTCTTAGGACTTCCTCTTGTCATGTGTGCTTTTATATTACCACCGCCAAAAATAATAAAACACATGCTTTTATATACTACATTTTGTTTCACTATAATTTCTTAGTATTGTAAATAACTAAAGAATCTACTACTTACTAAGAATACGGAATGATAGTTAGGGTCTCCATTAATTCAAAATAGTCATAAAAAACAACATTTCAAAAGAATAAACCAAAACCCATGACCACATTGTAATCAAATTTGAAAACTGGATGTTTTATTACACAAATATTAAATAGAAATATGCATCACTAGTATGTTGCACGTTCAGGCTCTCTTTGAGTCTAGCAGCGCCGGTTGATCAACCGAAGCTTTACCCCCGCAGTTAAGGCAATAGCAATGAATTATACCAGGACCCTCCCCAGAATAAAGACATGTCCCATTTTGATACTTCCGTTGTATGCAGAAGTCCATACACTTTATATCATCACATGGATCTGCCAGGCTGGAGCGGTCAATCTGACACTCTGCTTCCGTACCTGTGTTATTAGAAGTCAATCAGGACGAATGTTTATTGTATATCTCTAATACTATGTTCTTTACTTACCGTGACAGAAAAAGACCGCTAATAGGAATATCGATACAGCTGCTACAACCATCTTGCGTGCCATGGTAAATACCTGGATTGGTAACTTGAGATGTTAGAAGGAAAATAGTTTCGATTAACAAGTTGAGGTGTAGGAGGCAAGAGTCCTTATACGCGTCTATTTATACTGTTAGGCTTATGTGATAAGATAGAAGTTTGTAAAGACATTCACTATGTTGGGTTGGCAATCATTAAATGCTAATATTTACTCCTCATTTTAGTGAATAAGGTCTATATTATTATCGAAAAAACAAGTTAAGTAAGTTCAGTGGAACTTCTAAAAAAATATAAAAAATTGCGATATTGTATACATATCATGTTAAAATGTGTTTCATGATGCAACTAGCCGTGCTGATTTTAGGTTGTACTCCGTACATGATAATGCTTTTCTTAAAACTTGGTTAAACTTTATGTACTCCTCCGCTTTTCTACATGTTAATGGAGTAGTTGGATTTTTGGCACAAAATAAACCTTATTAATTGTGGTGATAATATCGTACTAAACAATTAGTTTATTTCCAAGGAGTAGTAGTATAATATTAATATGGATGATTATCCTTTTTTTTCGATAAGCATATATGAGACCTCATTCATTAGGTCATAAATTGTTGGAAAAGTCTATAGTAAACCCTGAACTCATAGAGGTTCGGCGAAATGAACCCCAACTTGAAATCCCTGTCATTTGTACAATAAACTATGCAATCCTAGTATAATTTGAACCCTAGCATGTTTTCCACTACAAAAAATCTAAATAATTTGCTACTCCCACTGACTAAGATGGCCCACATGTCATATGTATCATCTACCTCCAGGCGTGCATGTACGACATCGATGAAAATGGTGCACGATATGTGCCCTTGAGCAAGCGCAGGCAGGGACTCCCCACGGCCCCTGTGTCGCTAGTGTTGCCCACACAGGGCCAAATGAAGCACCCTCCAAATCTCATTGCTGGGCAGCGCAGAAGGCGGTCCGCCTCATCGGCGCATGGGACAGTATGCGTCGTCGGTGACACATGGGGCTGGTCGTAGTGGGACTGCCTCGGCGGCGCAGGGGACGGCGAAGGGGGTGGCTCACATGGGGACGACCTCGGTGGTGCCGGGGCGACTTAGGAGGCGGGTCGCAGGGGCGATCTGCCTTGGCGAGGAAGCGAAAGATACATAGGTAGCGAAGGGGTGGGTCGCATGGGCGGCACAAGGGGCGGCCTGGTCGATGTCCACCGACTGGGTCCGCGGGAACCTGCAGGTGGAGAGGAGCCGCCTGCTGGCGATGTTTCTTGGAATGGCTGAGCCGGGGATGTGAATCGGAGGGATCTTCTTGAGCTTCCTGGAAATGCAGAGCTGCAGGGATTTGCGCAGCTTGGTTCTCCTCCTGTTGTCTTCCATCTCTTGTCTAGTTTCTTTCTAATATGAAAAGCGAGTCTGGTGTTCAAGGAAATGAAGAACATGGGACGTGGAAACAAGAGGAGTAAATTGTGTTGTTCTCCCTTTGCTTTAGACTAGTCATAGTGGGGAGTAACATATAGTAGTGTCATGCATATGACACTACTTTATGTTACTACTTAATGCATAGTAACTTAGATGTGGTATCATACATGAGTGTATTAATTAACTTGTAGACTCATTCTATCTTGAAAAGTGTGATGTTACGGTAACATAGTTACCACAACCATCTCTTTCTTCATTTAATATCATGCCATGTCATTAATTTGCATAGTTGGTAATGCATGTAGCTCTATGTTACTATCTCAGATGGAAGTTACAGGGAGGAGATTTATGACTTTAACGGGAGTTACAGGGAGGATATTTATGGGGGGTTAAATGGGAAAGGAGTTGATCTGGGGCTGCTTAACGTCAGCAACTTTTCTTTTGATCGGGCCTTCAGTAAAAACATTGTAAATGCATGGCGATGGATTTAATGCAAGTTGCAACCATGGTTCTTATTTCAAACAAGGCTCATAGAGCCAGTGTTCACCTTAAATTAATGAGCTATTTTACGGTGATTGGTATGGAACCTTTTCATGACCATTGATTAAAATGAGATGTAACTTGTATGATACTTTGACAATGAAACTATGTACCCGCAACGCCCGTTTAAAATGAATTACAGTACCTCTCATCTTACAGAAAAAGAAAAAGAAAAAGAATTCCTCTGCCTATAGTATTATAGAGGTTCTTTACTTGTTCATAAATTTCAATGAATAGTTGCATGAATGTAGATTATGTTGCGTGTTTTTTTATATATATATAGGAAAACCAAAGTCTCAGAAATTACATCAAGGAGGGTAGACGTGGACTAACAACATTATAAAGTGAATTAAAGAAAGAGAGCCAACAACCAATCAATAAGAGGTTGGACTTGAGCTGTTTTTACTTTAAATATATATAGCATCACGTCCCTTTGGAAGCCAGTTTTCCAGCGAGCAAGAGACACAGATCCTCTGAAAATTACATCATTTTTCCAATCTTTCAAATGTTCCAAGCGGAACAGGCAACAATTTCCATGAAACATGGACCAGCAAATGTCGAGCGAGATGCCAAAAATCTCTCTAAACACTGGTGGAAAAAGGGCCAATAGTCACGGTTCGTAACATCCATTAATACCGGTTGTGCAACCGGTATTAAACATGCGGGACAAAAGCCCCCCCTTTAGTCGCGGTTGGTTACAAACCGCGACTAAAGGCCCATTCAAGTGGGCGCCAGGCGACAGTTGGGGCGGAGGACCTTTAGTCGCGGTTCTTCTGGCCAACCGCGACTAAAGGCCGCCGCAGGTTTAGGATTTTAGCCCCCCCTAAACCTGATTTCTTTTTAATTTGTACTGTTTTATTTTTTTTGTGTTTTATTTTAATTTTGAAGGAGTTTCACATATTCTACGGTACTACATACATGCATATGAATGTACAATTTCAAATAAATTTGAAATTAGAACCAAAAAGAATTCAAGAGGAATATACAATATATATTCAATATCATCGGATGACCATATACAATTTTGAACAAGTTTCCATACATAATTTAATGCATATGAAGTTCTACGTCCTCTACATAGTGTTCTCCTTTAGGATCGACGACTTCCCTCGTGAACCATCCAGCTAGTTCCTCTTGAAGTGGTCGGAAGCGAGCTTCTGGACTAAGCATCTTCCGGAGGTTATTCCTCTTGACATTGTTATCACACGGAACCCGCTCAGAGGTGTATCTCCGGATCATCTCACAAACATAGTATCCACATAGATTGGTCCCCGGTGGCTGAATATCCCCAGTCGCAGCCACTGACCGCAAGAATTCTAGCTCTTTTTTGAATTCACCGACCCTTTCATCTGCGAACCATCTCCAAACCCTACGATGCAAAGAAAATTAAATGAACAAGAGAGTTATTAGTTACTTGATATTAGGAAATGAACGAAATAGGCCGATCGATATAGAGCGCAAATGAATGAAAATAATTACTTCTGCATCATTCTTCTCATGTCGCCCCAAAGCTTTGCATCCAAAGTCAGAGAGTCTTGGACGAGACATGTGGAGGTGTGAAATTGAATTACTAGCAGAATCCAGTGGAACCTGCGGACACGATACATGCACAGTCATGCATAACTCATCGATTAGCCGGCCACATACCATGCATGGAGTAAACAAAAGAAAATGTGCTCAAGACAGAAACACTCACCCAAAATGGTAAGGAAATAGAATATCACTTTTGAGTTCCTGCTTTGTAAGAAACTGCCACAGGTCTTCCTCCACGTCGGCGGGGAATTTTTCTAACTCATATCCATTAACGATGTGTGGGTCAATGAACCCAACATCATGGACGTTCCTTACTCTGCATTCCTTAATCTTCATTCTGCATAATAGCGTACACAACAATATAGTTAGGACATATATATAGTGCAGGCAATATGAATGAGATGGGGTAGAAATAAATCACTTACAGAACGTAGCAACTGATGATAGATTTGTCGAGCTCGCGCAGATTGAAAAGCTGGAACAATTCACTCAGATGAATTGTTACATAGTAATGTTTGAAGTGATGCTCATGTCTAACTTCTGCATAAATATATTCTTTGGCGTTTTTATTTTTTATGTAACCCTTATACCATTTCAGCAGATTTTTCATTTGTGGAGGTAGATCCTCTTCCTGCGCAGGCTCGACGAGAGGCCCACTCGTCACATATGTAATTACTACCTCCCTCACTGGCGCCTCATCAAGGCCTAACAGTGCACGAAGAGTCATACCGATCAGGGCCGCTTGTTCTCTGGCACCCGTTACGGTCATTCCCTGTTCTGCCGCAGCTGCTATATATGATTATGGGGTCCATTAGTTCAGCATCCGGACCGGCGGATTTCACTATGAGCGGGGCGATCGATTGTTTACTTTGTTCCCCGAGCGGGGCAACTCGTTTCCCGCTTTTTTTACTTGCTAATTCTTTCTCGGCCTCCTTCAAGGCTTTCTTCTCCTGCTTCTCCGCCAGCTCTTTCTTCTCCTTCAACATGAGTGCCTGCCTACGAAGTTCACGTGCATAGTCGTCAGGCAGATTCTTCGCGGCTTGGGATGGTGTGCTCAAAAATGACTTAGCCCACTTCTTTTCCTTGTCAGAATATACTGGCTTGGGCTCGGGCTCTCTTTTTGCCTGGCATTCCGCCCTCCATTTCTCATGGTGAGCAGCCGCGGCCGCGTCGACTTCCTCGGCACTACGTTCCCAAGGCCTCGTGGGGAGAGGCTTCAGTGATGGCTCCGGTACCTTTGTGGTCTTAGGTACATAAGGTTCCGGGTTAATAGTCCAGGACTGCTTCTGCTTCTTCGCCGGAGGTGGATTGGGGGGCGGGCGGGCGGCGTCTGCTTACCCGCCCGGGGCGGACTGGGGGGCGGCGTCTGCTTACCCGCCAGAGGTGAATTGGGGGGCGGCGTCGGCTGACGTGAAGGAGGTGTAGGTGAAGCACCACCACCACCACCACCACCACCACCACCGCCACCGCCACCACCACCGTAGGGGGGTGGACTTGTTGGCCTTGGCGCCTCGCCTGGAAACTTGATAAACTTCTTTTGCCATAGAATGAAATGGCGCTTGACATCTCCAAGTCTTCTCTCCCCTTCAGGTGTAGCAATGTCAATCTCCAGGTCCTCAAACCCTTGTACTATGTCCTCCACCGTGACACGAGCATAGCCATCTTGAATGGGCTTGTTGTGGTGGAGTGCTCCAGGTTCACATGGTAAAGCACTGCCGATGGCTACCTTCATGGACATGTTCCCCATTGGATAATACATATGAAATTCTTTCATCTCCTTTACATCGTCCACGGGGTAGCGAGGAGGCTCCGGTGCAGTAATTTCGATCGCCGGAGGCTCCGGTGCAGTAATTTCGATCGTCGGTGCATGTGCACCAGCCGGTGGGGCCTCCGTGGAAGCCACGCTGCTTCTCCTCTGCTGGCTTCCGACATCCGGTGGATGATCTTCATGCGTCCGAGCTGCCTCTCTTTCTTGTACTAGTACATCCACAGTTTTCTTCATCTCATTGAATTCCGATGCCAACCGCGCCAGCACATCTTTTTGCCTATCCGCCTTTCTCTTACGGCTTCTGTAACTGTAGGGGTCATTTTCCTGGGAAAACCCTTCTTCCCACGAAATGACGCCTTTGCCTCGTACACGTCCTCCGTGTTCAGGATTCCCGAGGGCTCTTGTCAGCTGGTCATTCTTTCTGTTGAACTTGATCTTCCCCTCTTGAGAGTCCCTCATTGCGTCAATAAGGGCTTGGGTGGGTTTAAACTTTGTGTCTCGGTGGGTACACTCCCCTGTCACCGGGTCTAGCGTTCCCCCATGCCCGTACCACCAGCTTTAGGGTCCCATCCCTCGGTACCTAGAGGGATTCCTCGCGCCCTCAGATCATCCTCCATCTTCTGCCACTTAGGCTCCGAAAGGCGGTATCCTCCTGGCCCCATAATATGATTGTACTGCTTCTTAGCTGCATTTGCCTTATTTTTATCCGATATGGCCTTGAATTCCTCTGATTTCTTTTGCCTCACAAATTCGGGCCAATCATCTTTCAGCTTCTCATACTGTCCGGTGAAATCCGGAGTCTTCCCCTTCTCGACATATTGAGCCGCTAAATTTTTCTTGTATGTCTGGAATAATGTGGCCATCTTCTGAAGAGCGAACTCTTTGACCAGCCTCCTCCTCTTACGTCCCTCTGGATCATCGTTACCGAATTCATCTTTTTTGCGGTATTCCGGAGGTAGAACGAAATGCTCCATAAGCGTTCTCCAGCATTCCTTTTTCTTTCTCTTGCTGACGAAACTGGAACCAACACGTGCCTTCACTGGCTCATGCCATTCCTGGACGGTGATCGGGACGCTGTCTCTAACAATGACTCCACATTGGTTGATGAACTTGGTGTACGCCTCTTCGGGCTCCAGCGGCTTTCCTTTTGGACTGATAACATTAATGGTAAATATTACTCCTTGTTTCAGCATATTGGTTTTGCCACGCTTTGTCTTCACCGATTTTTTCGACGATCCGCTGGCCGAGGGCTAAAATAAGAAAGAGAGTCGAGTTAATACACATATTTATTGAAATCGGTAAATTTGTATCACCAGAGGCTCAATGTAAGTAACTAGAATAAGATGTATGAAGAATGTATAAATTTGTATCACCTATCACCAGAGGCTCAATGTAAGTAACTAGAATATATACCTCGCCGGAGGTGGTGATTGCTAATTTCTTATCAACATCGCCGGAGGTGTTTCTCGATGGTTGACCTCCATCAACAGTGACCGTTCCTTCGTCATCACCTCGCTGACGACCTTCATCTTCACCGCCAAGGTTCAGATAAGAAGAGATATCATCTTCTTCATCTTCTTGGGGCGGCACATAAAGAATGTCGCCGTTTATGATGCCGAAAAGATGTGCCTCGGCTTCTGGATTATAGTTATCCCTAATCGGGTCGGCTCTATCGTCCGCCATATGTGTCACTCCTGAAAACATGTAGTAAAAACTAATTAATCCCGGTAAAGAAGGGGGCGGTGGTGGTGGTGATAGGGCGGTGGCGGTGGCGAAAGTGAAGGAGATATGCCCTAGAGGCAATAATAAAGTGGTTATTATTTATATCTTTATGTTTATGATAAATGTTTATATATCATGCTATAATTGTATTAACCGAAACATTAGTACATGTGTGATATGTAGACAAACAAAGAGTCCCTAGTATGCCTCTTAACTGGCTTGTTGATTAATGGATGATTAGTTTCATAATCATGAACATTGGATGTTATTAATAACAAGGTTATATCATTGTATGAATGATGTAATGGACACACCCAATTGAGCGTAGCATAAGATCTCGTCATTAAGTTATTTGCTATAAGCTTTCGATACATAGTTACCTAGTCCTTATGACCATGAGATCATATAAATCACTTATACCGGAAAGGTACTTTGATTACACCAAACGCCACTGCGTAAATGGGTGGTTATAAAGGTGGGATTAAGTATCCGGAAAGTATGAGTTGAGGCATATGGATCAACAATGGGATTTGTCCATCCCGATGACGGATAGATATACTCTGGGCCCTCTCGGTGGAATGTCGTCTAATGTCTTGCAAGCATATGAATGAGTTCATAAGAGACCACATACCACGGTACGAGTAAAGAGTACTTGTCAGGAGACGAGGTTGAACAAGGTATAGAGTGATACCGATGATCAAACCTCGGACAAGTAAAATATCGCGTGACAAAGGGAATTGGTATCGTATGTGAATGGTTCATTCGATCACTAAAGTCATCGTTGAATATGTGGGAGCCATTATGGATCTCCAGATCCCGCTATTGGTTATTGGTCGGAGTGAGTACTCAACCATGTCCGCATAGTTCGCGAACCGTAGGGTGACACACTTAAAGTTGGATGTTGAAATGGTAGAACTTGAATATGGAATGAAGTTCGAATATTTGTTCGGAGTCCCGGATGAGATCTCGGACATCACGAGGAGTCCCGGAATGGTCCGGAGAATAAGATTCATATATAGGAAGTCATTTTATGTGATTTAAAATGATCCGGAAGGTTATATGGAAGGTTCTAGAAGGTTCTAGAAAAGTCCGGAAGAAACCACTAAGGAAGGCGGAGTCCCGGTGGGACTCCACCTCCCATGGCCGGCCAACCCTAAGGGGGAGGAGTCCCAAGTGGACTCCCCAAAGGGGGCCGGCCACCCCCTCCCAAGGAAGGTGGGATTCCCACCTCTAGTGGGAGTCCTAGCTTGGGTAGGTTTCATGTGTTATGAAAGGTTTTGGTTTGGGGTCTTATTCGAAGACTTGTAGACCAACTCTTGGGTGTTCCACCTATATAATGAGGGCCAAGGGGAGGGGGCCGGCCACCTCAAGAACCACCAAGGTGGCCGCACCCCTTAGTGGCCGGCGCCCCCCTCTCCCAAACCCTAGCGGCCTCTCTCTTCCACCTCATCCCGCACGCTTAGCGAAGCTCCGCCGGATTTCTCCACCACCACCGACACCATGCTGTCATGCTGTCGGATTCAAGAGGAGCTACTACTTCCGCTGCCCGCTGGAACGGGAGGTGGACATCGTCTTCATCAACAACCGAACGTGTGACCGAGTACGGAGGTGCTGCCCGTTCGTGGCGCCGTGATCAAGATCTTCTACGCGCTTTTGCAAGCGGCAAGTGAACGTCTACCGCAGCAACAAGAGCCTCATCTTGTAGGCTTTGGAATCTCTTCAAGGGTGAGACTCGATAATCCCCTCGTTGCTACCATCTTCTAGATTGCATCTTGGCTTGGATTGCGTGTTCGCGGTAGGAAATTTTTTGTTTTCTATGCAACGTTATCCTACAGTGGTATCAGAGCCGTGTCTATGCATAGATGGTTGCACGAGTAGAACACAATGGTTTTGTGGGCGTTGATGCTCTTGTTATCTTTAGTTTGAGTACTTTGCATCTTTGTGGCATAGTGGGATGAAGCGGCTCGGACTAACTTTACATGACCGCGTTCATGAGACTTGTTCCTCGTTCGACATGCAACTTGTATTACATAAGAGGCTTTGCGGGTGTCTGTCTCTCCTACTATAGTGAAGATTCAATTTACTCTTCTATTGAAAACATTAGTATCAACGTTGTGGTTCATGTTCGTAGGTAGATTAGATCTCTCTCGAAAATCCTAAACCACGTAAAATATGCAAACCAAATTAGAGACGTCTAACTTGTTTTTGCAGGGTTTGGTGATGTGATATGGCCATAATGTGATGATGAATATGTATGAGATGATCATTATTGTATTGTGGCAACTGGCAGGAGCCTTATGGTTGTCTTTAAATTTCATGTTGAGTAGTATCTCAAAGTAGTTGTAAAGATTGCTACATGGAGGACAATCATGAAGACGGCGCCATTGACCTTGACGCTACGCCGACGATGATGGAGATCATGCCCGAAGATGATGGAGATCATGTCCGTGCTTTGGAGATGAAGATCAAAGGCGCAAACACAAAAGGGCCATATCATATCACATATGAACTGCATGTGATGTTAATCCTTTTATGCATCTTATTTTGCTTAGATCACGATGGTAGCATTATAAGATGATCCCTCACTAAAATCTCAAGATAATAAAGTGTTCATCCTTAGTAGCACCGTTGCCAAGACTTGTCGTTTCGAAGCATCTCGTGATGATCGGGTGTGATAGAATCAACAAGTGCATACAACGGGTGCAAGACAGTTTTGCACATGCGGATACTAAGGTGGCCTTGACGAGCCTAGCATGTACAGACATGGTCTCGGAACACGTGATACCGAAAGGTAGAGCATGAATCATATGGTTGATATGATGAACACTTTGAGTGTTCGCCATTGAAATCACACCTTGTCTCGTGATGATCGTACTTAGGTGCGGTGGATTTGGTTCATGTGATCACTAAGACAATGCGGGGGATATTGTTTTGAGTGGGAGTTCACCTAGATTTTTAATTATGTTGAATTAAAATTTGAACTCAATTTGTCATAAACTTAGTCTAAACTTTTGCAAATATATGTTGTAGAGATGGCGTCCCCAATCAATTTTAACCAGTTCCTAGAGAAAGAAAAACTTAAGAGCAACGGTAGCAACTTCACCGACTGGTTCCGTCATGTGAGGATCTTCCTCTCTGGCGGAAATCTGCAATATGTGCTTGATGCACCGCTAGGTGACCCTCCTGCAGAAACTGAAACCGATGAAGTAAAAGCTGTTTACGAGACTCGGAAAACTCGGTACTCTCAAGTTCAGTGTGCCATCCTGTGCAGTCTGGAATCCGATCTTCAAAAACGTTTTGAGCACCACGATCCTCATGAGTTGATGAAAGAGCTGAAAGCTATTTTTGAGACTCATGCGGCCGTGGAATGCTATGAAGCATCGAAACATTTCTTCAGCTGTATGATGGAAGAAGGCAGCTCCGTTAGTGAGCACATGCTCGCCATGACCGGGCATGCGAAGAAACTCAGTGACTTGGGAATAGTGATTCCTAACAGACTGGGGATTAATCATGTCCTTCAATCACTGCCACCAAGTTACAAGAACTTTGTGATGAACTACAATATGCAGAACATGAACAAGGAGTTACCTGAACTCTTTGGCATGCTAAAAGCTGCTGAGATTGAGATCAAGAAAGAGCACCAAGTGTTGATGGTCAACAAGACCACCAGTTTCAAGAAACAGGGCAAGTCTAAGGGAAAATTCAAGAAGGGTGGCAAGAAAGCTGCCACGCCTCCTATGAAACCTAAGAACGGCCCTAAGCCTGATGCTGAGTGCTATTACTGCAAGGAGAAGGGACACTGGAAGCGTAATTGCTCCAAGTATCTGGCTGATCTGAAGAGCGGCCTTGTCAAGAAGAAGAAAGAAGGTATATATGATATACATGTTATAGATGTTTATCTCACTGGTTCTCGTTCTAGTACCTGGGTATTTGATACTGGTTCGGTTGCTCATATTTGTAACTCGAAACAGGAACTAAAGAATAAACGAAGACTACTGAAAGATGAAGTGACGATGCGCGTTGGAAACGGATCCAAAGTCGATGTGATCGCTATCGGCACACTTCCTCTACATCTACCTTCGGGATTAGTTTTAAGCCTAAATAATTGTTATTTTGTACCCGCGTTGAGCATGAACATTATATCTGGATCTTGTTTAATGCAAGACGGTTATTCATTCAAGTCTGAGAATAATGGTTGTTCTATTTTTATGAATAATATCTTTGATGGTCGAGCACCAGAAAAGAATGGCTTATTTCTGTTAGATCTCGATAGTAGTGATACGCATATACATAACATTGATGCTAAGCGAATTAAATTGAATGATAATTCTACTTATATGTGGCACTGCTGCCTTGGTCATATTGGAGTGAAACGCATGAAGAAACTCCATACCGATGGATTACTTGAATCACTTGACTTTGAGTCACTTGATAGATGCGAAGCATGTCTAATGGGAAAAATGACTAAGACTCCATTTTCTGGTATGATGGAGCGAGCTACTGACTTATTGGAAATCATACATACCGATGTGTGCGGACCAATGAGTGTAGCATCGCGCGGTGGTTATCGTTATGTTCTAACCTTCACAGATGATCTGAGTAGATATGGGTATATCTATTTCATGAAACATAAATCTGAAACTTTCGAGAAGTTTAAGGAATTCCAAAGTGAAGTAGAAAATCAACGTAACAAGAAGATTAAATTTCTACGATCTGATCGTGGAGGTGAATATCTGAGTTATGAGTTTGGCATGCATTTAAAGAAATGTGGAATACTTTCACAATTGACACCGCCGGGAACACCTCAACGAAACGGTGTGTCCGAACGTCGTAATCGAACTCTCTTAGATATGGTTCGTTCTATGATGTCTCTTACTGATTTGCCGTTATCATTTTGGAGTTATGCATTAGAGACAGCTGCATTCACTTTAAATAGAGCACCATAAAAATCCGTAGAAACGACACCGTATGAATTATGGTTTAATAAGAAACCTAAGCTGTCGTTCCTGAAAGTTTGGGGTTGCGAAGCCTATGTAAAGAAGTTACAACTGGACAAGCTAGAACCCAAAGTGGAGAAATGCATCTTCATAGGATACCCTAAGGAAACTATAGGGTACACTTTCTATCACAAATCCGAAGGCAAAATCTTTGTTGCTAAGAACGAAACCTTTCTTGAGAAAGAATTTCTCACTAAAGAAGTGACTGGAAGAAAAGTAGAACTCGATGAGATTGATGAATCTATACTCGTTGATCAGAGTAGCGCAGTACCGGAAGTTGTACCTGTACCGCCTACACCGGCAACAGAGGAAGCTAATGATAATGATCATGAAACTTCGAACGAGGAAACTACTGAACCTCGCAGATCGACAAGGGAACGTGCCACTCCTGATTGGTATGATCCTTGTCTAAATGTCATGATTGTGGATAACAATGATGAGGACCCTGCAACGTATGAAGAAGCGATGATGAGCCCAGATTCCAACAAATGGCAAGAAGCCATGAAATCCGAAATGGGATCCATGTATGATAAGAAAGTATGGACTTTGGTAGACTTACCTGATAGCCGAAAGGCTGTCGAAAATAAATGGATCTTCAAGAGAAAAACAGATGCTGATGGTAATATTACTGTCTATAAAGCTCGACTTGTCGCAAAGGGTTTCCGACAAATTCAAGGAGTTGACTACGATGAGACTTTCTCACCTGTAGCGAAGCTAAAATCTGTGAGGATTTTGTTAGCAATAGCTGCATTTTTCGATTATGAGATTTGGCAGATGGATGTCAAAACAGCGTTCCTTAATGGAGACATTAAGGAAGAGTTGTATATGGTACAACCCAAAGGTTTTGTCGATCCTAAAAATGCTGACAAAGTATGCAAACTTCAGCGTTCAATCTATGGACTGAAGCAAGCATCAAGAAGTTGGAACCGACACTTTGATAAGGTGATCAAAGACTTCGGGTTTATACAGTGTCATGGAGAGGCCTGTATTTACAAGAAAGTGAGTGGGAGCTCTGTAGCATTCACGATATTATATGTAGATGACATATTATTGATCGGGAATGATATAGAACTATTAAGCAGTGTTAAAGGTTATTTGAATAATAGTTTTTCTATGAAAGACCTTGGTGAAGCATCGTATATATTAGGCATCAAGATTTATAGAGATAGATCAAGACACCTAATAGGGCTATCACAGAGTACATACCTGGACAAGATTCTAAAGAAGTTTAGAATGGACGAAAGTAAGAAAGGGTTCTTACCTATGTTACGAGGGCAAGGTCTTGAGTAAGACTCAAGGACCGGCTACGCGAGAAGAAAGAGAAAGGATGAGTAATATCCCCTATGCCTCGGCGATAGGATCTATCATGTATGCCATGCTATGTACTAGACCGGATATAGCACATCTTTGTTAGTTTGACTAGCAGATATCAAAGTGATCCAGGAATGGAACACTGGACAGCGGTCAAGAATATCCTGAAGTACTTGAAAAGAACTAAGGATATGTTTCTTTGTTATTGAGGTGACCAAGAGCTCGTTGTAAGCGGTTACACCGATGCAAGTTGGAACACTGATCCTGATGACTCTAAGTCACAGTCTGGGTACGTGTTTATATTGAATGGTGCTGCGATGGTCGGGCAAGCTCGAAGCAGTGCACGGTGGCGAAGTCTTCAACAGAATCAGAGTACATAGCGGCGTCAGAGGCTTCATCAGAAGCGGTATGAATGAAGAGGTTCATTGTAGAGCTCGGTGTGGTTCCTAGTGCATTGGACCCATTAATCATCTACTGTGATAACATGGGTGCCATCGCCAATGCACAAGAGCCAAGGTCACACAAGAGGCTGAAGCATATCAAGCTGCGTTACCACTCGATTCGCGAGTACATCGAAGATGGAGAAGTAAAGATTTGCAAAGTACACACTGATCTGAATATAGCAGATCCATTGACTAAAGCTCTCCCTAGGGCAAAGCATGACCAACACCAGAATGCCATGGGTGTTAGGTATATTACAATGTAATCTAGATTATTGACTCTAGTGCAAGTGGGAGGCAAGGAGATATGCCCTAGACGCAATAATAAAGTGGTTATTATTTATATCTTTATGTTTATGATAAATGTTTATATATCATGCTATAATTGTATTAACCGAAACATTAGTACATGTGTGATATGTAGACAAACAAAGAGTCCCTAGTATGCCTCTTAACTGGCTTGTTGATTAATGGATGATTAGTTTCATAATCATGAACATTGGATGTTATTAATAACAAGGTTATATCATTGTATGAATGATGTAATAGACACACCCAATTAAGCGTAGCATAAGATCTCGTCATTAAGTTATTTGCTATAAGCTTTCGATACATAGTTACCTAGTCCTTATGACCATGAGATCATATAAATCACTTATACCGGAAAGGTACTTTGATTACACCAAACGCCCTTTGCGTAAATGGGTGGTTATAAAGGTGGGATTAAGTATCCGGAAAGTATGAGTTGAGGCATATGGATCAACAATGGGATTTGTCCATCCCGATGACGGATAGATATACTCTGGGCCCTCTCGGTGGAATGTCGTCTAATGTCTTGCAAGCATATGAATGAGTTCATAAGAGACCACATACCACGGTACGAGTAAAGAGTACTTGTCAGGAGACGAGGTTGAACAAGGTATAGAGTGATACCGATGATCAAACCTCGGACAAGTAAAATATCGCGTGACAAAGGGAATTGGTATCGTATGTGAATGGTTCATTCGATCACTAAAGTCATCGTTGAATATGTGAGAGCCATTATGGATCTCCAGATCCCGCTATTGGTTATTGGTCGGAGTGAGTACTCAACCATGTCCGCATAGTTCGCGAACCGTAGGGTGACACACTTAAAGTTGGATGTTGAAATGGTAGAACTTGAATATGGAATGGAGTTCGAATATTTGTTCGGAGTCCCGGATGAGATCCCGGACATCACGAGGAGTCCCGGAATGGTCCGGAGAATAAGATTCATATATAGGAAGTCATTTTATGTGATTTAAAATGATCCGGAAGGTTCTATGGAAGGTTCTAGAAGGTTCTAGAAAAGTCCGGAAGAAACCACTAAGGAAGGCGGAGTCCCGGTGGGACTCCACCTCCCATGGCCGGCCAACCCTAAGGGGAAGGAGTCCCAAGTGGACTCCCCAAAGGGGGCCGGCCACCCCCTCCCAAGGAAGGTGGGATTCCCACCTCTAGTGGGAGTCCTAGCTTGGGTAGGTTTCATGTGTTATGGAAGGTTTTGGTTTGGGGTCTTATTCGAAGACTTGTAGACCAACTCTTGGGTGTTCCACCTATATAATGAGGGCCAAGGGGAGGGGGCCGGCCACCTCAAGAACCACCAAGGTGGCCGCACCCCTTAGTGGCCGGCGCCCCCCTCTCCCAAACCCTAGCGGCCTCTATCCTCCACCTCATCCCGCACGCTTAGCGAAGCTCCGCCGGATTTCTCCACCACCACCGACACCACGCCGTCGTGCTGTCGGATTCAAGAGGAGCTACTACTTCCGCAGCCCGCTGGAACGGGAGGTGGACGTCGTCTTCATCAACAACCGAACGTGTGACCGAGTACGAAGGTGCTGCTGCCCGTTCGTGGCGCCGTGATCAAGATCTTCTACGCGCTTTTGCAACCGGCAAGTGAATGTCTACCGCAGCAACAAGAGCCTCATCTTGTAGGCTTTGGAATCTCTTCAAGGGTGAGACTCGATAATCCCCTCGTTGCTACCGTCTTCTAGATTGCATCTTGGCTTGGATTGCGTGTTCGCGGTAGGAAATTTTTTGTTTTCTATGCAACGTTATCCTATAGAAAGAGGGGCGGTGGCGGTGGAGAAAGAGGGGCAGTGATAGTGGTGAAAGGGCGGTGGCAGTGGCAGTGGCGAAAGGGCGTTGGCCCTCGCCACCCCTACGCGCGAGGTCGGTGTGCATGTTTCTCTCTCTCTCGCCAAAAAAAAACAAACAAAATTAACCCCGCGCGTATACGGAAGGGCGGCGAGGGGGGCGGCGCCTCGCTGCCCCCGCCCCCTCCGTATACGCGCGCGGGGTACAAATTTGAAGTACTTTTTTTGTTATAAATTTTAGTTATATAAAATTTAAGTTATATACAAATTTTAGTTATATACAAATTTTTGTTAAGTTACAAATTTTAGTTATATACAAATTTTAGTTAAGTTACAAATTTTAGTTATATACAAATTTTAGTTATATACAAATTTGAAGTACTTTTTTGTTAAGTACTTTTTTTGTTAAGTACTTTTTTTTGTTATGTGTACTTAGTTACAAATTTAAAAAAAAACAAAAAAAAAAAAACGGGACGGCCAGGCGCCCCTGGCGCGCCCTTCTCCTTCTTCCTCCCCTCTTCCGTACGGCGCGTGCGGCCGGCGGTCGACCGGCCGACGGCGCGCGGTCAAAAAAGATCAACGGTACGACGGCACGTGCGGCGTGTGCGGCGCGTGCGGGGCGGCGATCTACGTCGGAGAGAAGCTAGAACGCGGCCGGCGCGCCGCGAGAGAGAAGGACGACGGCGTCGTCGAGACGTACACGCGGCCCGAGAGAGAGGAGGTCGACGGCGCGAGAAGAGGGCGGCGGGGCGGCGGCGTCGTTGGCGGCGGGGCGGGGCGGCGGCGTCGATCGGCGCGGCGTCGTCTGGAGAGAAATCGCGCGGAGAAGACGAGAATGGAGGCGACGGTTCAGGCTCAAAGTATTTATAACCCCCCTTTAGTCGCGGTTGGGGAGGCGACCCGCGACTAAAGGGTACCTTTTAGTCGCGGTTGGCCAGACCAACCGGGACTAAAGGTTTTTTCGGCGGGTTTTTGCGTTCCCGCGCGCAACGACCTTTAGTCGCAGTTGGCCAGGCCAACCGCGACTAAAGGTATTTTTCAAAATACTTTTCTTTTTCAAAATCTGAAAAATACAAATAATATATCAAAAAAATCAGAAAATAAAACTAATTCAATTCAAAATCTTAAAAATACAAATAATATATCAAAAAATTCTGAAAAATAAAACTAATTCAATTCAAATTCTTAAAAATACAAATAATATATGAAAAAATTCAGAAAAATAAAACTAATTCAATTCAAAATCTTAAAAATGCAAATAATATATCAAAAAATTCAGAAAAATGAAACTAATTCAATTCAAATTCTCAAAAATACAAATAATATATGAAAAAATTCAGAAAAATAGAACTAATTCATTTCAAAATGTTTAAAATACAAATAATATATCAAAAAAAATCAGAAAAATCCAATGTCTTCCCTCATCTGTCTTCCTGCCCCCCGCTTCCCACCAGTTCTTCCCGGTCACCTCTGTCTTCCCACAAGTTCTCCCCGGCCCGTCTTCCCGCCAGTTCTTTCCCGCCTATGTATTCCCGCCATTTCTTCACGCCTCTGTCTTCCCGCCTCTGTCTTTCATGGGTTTGCAGGAAAAAATCCCGAGGAGCAACTTCCGAAGATGCCGTAGGGCGTGTGCACCGACGACATCTTCGAGAAGTTGCGCCACGGGAGATTTTCCAACCCTTTACTCCATCCATGGGGATGAAACTCTCCCTACCTGCTAGGTTGGCTTGTTGGTCTGCTTGCCAAGGCGTATCGATGCTCCTTTTATAGGCACGGCGCCGCTTCTGTTTTGTCTTGTTCCTCCGACAGGGCGTCGTGCGCTACATGCTTTATCTCATCGAGCAGTGCGTCCACCCACACGTACTTATCCTGCCGACAGCTTTAGTCATGGTTGCACCCACCAGCCGGGACTAAAGCTTACCCAAACATCCTTATCCCACCGACAGTTTTCTTAGATGACACAAAAACCACATTTAGTCCCGGTTGCACCCACCAGCCGGGACTAAAGCTTACCCAAACGTCCTTATCCCACCGACAGTTTCCTTAGATGACACAAAAACCACATTTAGTCCCGGTTGCACCCACCAGCCGGGACTAAAGCTTACCCAAACATCCTTATCCCGCCATTTCTTCCCTGTCTTCCCGCCTCTTTCTTCCCGCCACTTTCTTCCCGCCTCCTGTCTTCCCGCTCCCATTTTCCCGCCATTTCTCACTACATATATGTAGCCCGGCTTGGCCAGCATTATCACATCTCTACAATCTCTCATCACTCTCTCATGGCTTCCACCGCACCCACTCTAACCTACCAGCAGGTGGAGGAGCTTTGCGCCTCGAACTACCGTTGCCCACCGGGCTACCGCATCCCCGCCGGCTGGAGCCTAAGCGCCGGAGGCGTGCCGGTCCCTCCCGTCCCTCAGGGTACTGCGCGCCAGGCGGCCATCACGAACCACTACTACCTCGATCTCACGCAGGAGCAGCGGATGAATCCCCGTTGGCATCCCGATAACCAGCATACTTGGGATGCCTTCTTCATCAATCGGCGTGACAGGGCGCTCGCCAGGTATGAGGAGGACGGTCTGCCTCCTGGGAACTTCCACGAGGCCGGCCGTCGGCTATGGTGGTACGGCCGGACTCTACAGAGCGTCATGGACTACATCATGGCCGGCGATATCCCCCGCCTGCGCTACCCTCAGTTCGAGCCACGAGCGATGCCCGACGACAGCGACGACGATAGCAGCGACGACAACGTCGGCAACTTAGAAGGCGACAACTACCAGTACAACGGCGGCGACTATGAAGACTACGAGTATGCATATTATACGCCTAGGCAGGAGTATGACTAAGTCACTCCAAATTTCATGTATCATCAGTGGTATTTATGGCATGGCCAATCAATTTGGGCAATTCTAGATCCACCAAATCCCATGCAATTACGGCTCCTCTAGTCCTTTTCCCATTATACGCCTAGGCAGGAGTATGACTTAGTCACTCCAAATTTCATGTATCATCAGTGGTATCTCGAATCAATCGAATCATTCAAAAATGGACACCAAACACATCACAGATAATATAATTCACATGATCCAATCAACAAAGTTTGGTACAATAAATTATTACACATCATTTCTTCCCTTGTGTCCCTGCTTGCTTACGATTGAGCCGTATCCATGGAGCATCCTCATCATTTAACTTAATGCTTGGGTCGGTGTTCACTTTGAAGGGCGGAATTTCACCAAACATATTATAATCTTCTGACATGTCTGTCTTGCCCTCCACTCCCACGATGTTTTTTTCCCTGAAAGAACAATGTGGCGCTTTGGATCATCGCATGATGTACTGATCGTTTTCTTATCTTTCCGTTTCCTCGGTTTGCTACTCATGTCCTTCACATAGAAAACCTGAGCGACATCTTTCGCTAGGACGAATGGTTCGTCAAGGTAACCAAGATTGTTGAAATCCACCATTGTCATTCCGTATTGCTGGTCCACCTTTACCCCACCTCCTGTTAGCTTGAACCATTTGCACCGGAACAAAGGGACCTTAAAGGAGGGTCCATAGTCAAGTTCCCATATCTCCTCTATGTAACCATAATATGTGACCTTTTGCCCATTCTCGGTTGCAGCATCAAAGCGGACACCACTGTTTTGGTTGGTGCTCTTTTTATCTTGGGCGATCGTGTAAAATGTATTCCCATTTATCTCGTACCCTTGGAAAGTCGTTATAGTCGAAGATGGTGTCTTGGCCAACATGTACAGCTGATCTACCACATGATCATCATTCATTAAATGTTTTCTCAACCAACTGCCGAAAGTCTCCATGTGGGCCTTCGTAATCCAGGATTCAGGCTTCCCCGGGTTGTCCTCGCGTAAAATATTCTTGTGTTTCCCAAAGTACGGAGCCACCAAGCTGGAATTGGTCAGAACTGTGTGGTGTGCTTCAGTCATAGAATGGCCATCCATACATATCGTTGATTTCCTGCCGATCGTGCCTTTTCCACTTAGTCTCCCCTCGTGCCGCGATCGAGGAAGACCAATCTGCTTAAGGTCAGGAACAAAGTCAACACAAAACTCAATTACCTCCTCATTTCCATAGCCCTTGGCAATGGTTCCTTCTGGCCTAGCACGGTTACGAACATATTTCTTTAATACTCCCATGAACCTCTCAAAGGGGAACATATTGTGTAGAAATACCGGACCGAGGATGGAAATCTCTTCGACTAGGTGAACCAGGAGGTGCGTCATAATATTGAAGAAGGATGGCGAGAACACCAACTCGAAATTGACAAGACATTGGACCACATCGTTCTGTAGCCGTGGTAGATCTTCTGGATTGATTACCTTCTGAGAGATTGCATTGAGGAATGCACATAGCTTCACAATGGCTACTCGAACATTTTCCGGTAGGAGCCCCCTCAAAGCAATCGGAAGCAATTGCGTCATAATCACGTGGCAGTCGTGAGACTTCAGGTTTTGGAACTTTTTGTCCGCCATGTTTATTATTCCCTTTATATTCGACGGGAATCCAGACGGGACCTTCGTACTGCTCAGACATTCAAAAAAGATGACCTTCTCTTCTTTGGTCAGAGCGTAGCTGGCATGACCTTGAAACCATTCCGGATGCCGGTCATTAGGGTCTTTCAAACGTTGCTGGTCCTGCCGTGCTTCCTTTGTATCATTTGTCTTCCCATACACGCCCAAGAAGCTTAGGAGGTTCACGCAAATATTCTTCGTAACATGCATCACGTCGATTGCAGAGCGGACATCTAGGACTTTCCAATATTCTAGCTCCCAGAATATAGATTTCTTCTTCCACATGGGTGCACGCCCGTCAGCTCCCTGCGGAACTGATTGTCCGCCAGGACCTGATACATCTCCGACGTATCGATAAATTCTTATGTTCCATGCCACATTATTGATGATATCTACATGTTTTATGCACACTTTATGTCATATTTATGCGTTTTCCGGAACTAACTTATTGACGAGATGCCGAAGGGCCAGTTCCTGTTTTCTGCTATTTTTGGTTTCAGAAATCCTAGTAAGGAAATATTCTCGGAATCGGACGAAATCAACGCCCAACATCTTAAAATCCCCGGAAGCATCCAGAACACCCGAGAGTCGCCAGAGGGGAGCCCTGTTGGGCCCAGGAGGTAGGCCGGCGCGGCCCAGGCCCTGGCCGCGCCGCCTTACCCTCTCACCGCCTCGTCGCCCCTCCGACTCCGCCTCTTCTCCTATATAAAGGTCCCTGACCTAAAACCTCGATACGGAAAAGCCACGGTACGAGAAACCATCCAGAGCCGCCGCCATCGCGAAGCCAAGATCTGGGGGACAAGAGTCTCTGTTCCGGCACGCCGCCGGGACGGGGAAGTGCCCTCGGAAGGCTCCTCCATCGACACCACCGCCATCTCCATCAACGCTGCTGTCTCCCATGAGGAGGGAGTAGTTCTCCATCGAGGCTCGGGGCTGTACCGGTAGCTATGTGGTTAATCTCTCTCCCTATGTACTTCAATACAATAATCTCATGAGCTGCCTCACATGATTGAGATTCATGTGATGATGCTTGTAATCTAGATGTCATTATGCTAGTCAAGTGGATTTTACTTATGTGATATCCGGAGACTCCTTGCCCCACGTGTGTAAAGGTGACAGTGTGTGCACCGTGTGGGTCTCTTAGGCTATATTTCACAGAATACTTATTCACTGTTATGAATGGCATAGTGAAGTGCTTATTTATATCTCTTTATGATTGCAATGTGTTTTGTATCACAATTTATCTGTGTGCTGCTCTAGTGATGTTATTAAAGTAGTTTATTCCTCCTGCACGGTGTAATGGTGACAGTGTGTGCATCGTGTAGTACTTGGCGTAGGCTATGATTGTGATCTCTTGTAGATTATGAAGTTAACTATTACTATGATGGTATTGATGTGATCTATGCCTCCTTTCGTAGCGTGAAGGTGACAGTGTGCATGCTATGTTAGTACTTGGTTTGGTTATGTTGATCTGTCATGCACTCTGAGGTTATTTAAATATGAACATCGAATATTGTGGAGCTTGTTAACTCCGGCATTGAGGGTTCGTGTAATCCTACACAATTAGTGGTGTTCATCATCCAACAAGAGAGTGTAGAGTCTAGCATCTATCTATTTATTTATGTGATCAATGTTGAGAGTGTCCACTAGTGAAAGTATGATCCCTAGGCCTTGTTCCTAAATACTGCTATCGCTGCTTGTTTACTGTTTTACTGTATCTGTACTGTCCACAATATTACCACCATCCATCACACGCCAGTCCTGGGCAAAGCACTTTTCTGGTGTTGTTGCTACTGCTCATATTCATTCATACCACCTGTATTTCACTATCTCTTCGCCGAACTAGTGCACCTATTAGGTGTGTTGGGGACACAAGAGACTTCTTGCTTTGTGGTTGCAGGGTTGCATGAGAGGGATATCTTTGACCTCTTCCTCCCTGAGATCGATAAACCTTGGGTGATCCACTTAAGGGAAACTTGCTGCTGTTCTACAAACCTCTGCTCTTGGAGGCCCAACACTGTCTACAAGAATAGAAGCACCCGTAGACATCAAGCACTTTTCTAGCGCCGTTGCCGGGGATGAAAGGTAAAAGGCACTCATACTCCGGTTCCAGGTAACAGTACTTTTCTGGCGCCATTGTGTTTGTGCTCGAAGCTATTTCCTTTAGATCCTGCAATTGCATCTTTTTGTTTCTTGTTTACACTAGTTAGGCATAATGGAAAACAACAAAAATATGAGAGATCTTTATGAACTTTATCTTGAATTAGGACATGATGTGTTTGAAGAGAGAATTAAAAAACCCATGGAACTTTATATGCATGCTAATGGGAATGTTATTAACATGAATGCTTTGAACACTATTGTTGCTAATCCTATGGAAAATTCTAAGCTTGGGGAGGTCGGTTTTGATGAAAATGATCTCTTTAGCCCTCCGGGTATTGAGGAGAAAGTTTATGTTGATTATGATATGCCTCCTATTTATGATGATTATAATGATACTAGTCTTTTGTTACCACCTGTTATGGAGGATAAATTTGATTATGAATACAATATGCCTCCTATATTTGATGATGAGAATAATAATGATAGCTACTTTGTTGAATTTGCTCCCACTACAACTAATAAAATTGATTATGCTTATGTGGAGAGTAATAATTTTATGCATGAGACTCATGATAAGAATGCTTTATGTGATAGTTATATTTTTGAGTTTGCTCATGATGCTACTGAAAATCTTTATGAGAGAGGAAAATATGGTTGTAGAAATTTTCATGTTACTAAAACACCTCTCTATGTGCTGAAATTTTTGAAGCTACACTTGTTCTATCTTCCTATGCTTGTTACTTTGCTCTTCATGAACTTGTTTATTTACAAGATTCCTATGCATAAGAAGCATGTTAGACTTAAATGTGTTTTGAATTTGCTTCTTGATGCTCTCTTTTGCTTCAAATACTATTTCTTGCGAGTGCATCATTAAAACCGCTGAGCCCATCTTAATGGCTATAAAGAAAGAACTTCTTGGGAGATAACCCATGTGTTTTTTTACTACAGTAATTTTGTTTTATATTTGTGTCTTGGAAGTTGTTACTACTGTAGCAACCTCTCCTTATCTTAATTTTATTGCATTGTTGTGCCAAGTAAAGTCTTTGATAGTAAGGTTCATACTAGATTTGGATTACTGCGCAGAAACAGATTTCTTTGCTGTCACGAATCTGGGCCTAATTCTCTGTAGGTAACTCAGAAAATTATGCAAATTTACGTGAGTGATCCTCAGATATGTACGCAACTTTCATTCAATTTGAGCATTTTCATTTGAGCAAGTCTGGTGCCTCTTTAAAATTCGTCTTTACGGACTGTTCTGTTTTGACAGATTCTGCCTTTTATTTCGCATTGCCTCTTTTGCTATGTGGGATGGATTTCTTTGTTCCATTGACTTCCAGTAGCTTTAGGCAATGTCCAGAAGTGTTAGGAATGATTGTGTCACCTCTGAACATGTGAGTTTTTGATTATGCACTAACCCTCTAATGAGTTTGTTTCGAGTTTGGTGTGGAGGAAGTTTTCAAGGGTCAAGAGAGGAGGATGATACAACATGATCAAGGAGAGTGAAAGCTCTAAGCTTGGGGATGCCCCGGTGGTTCACCCTGCATATATCAAGAAGACTCAAGTGTCTAAGCTTGGGGATGCCCAAGGCATCCCCTTCTTCATCGACAACATTATCAGGTTCCTCCCCTGAAACTATATTTTTATTCCATCACATCTTATGTGCTTTGCTTGGAGCGTCGGTTTGTTTTTGTTTTTGTTTTGTTTGAATAAAATGGATCCTAGCATTCTTTGTATGGGAGAGAGACACGCTCCACTGTAGCATATGGACAAATATGTCCTTAGGCTTTACTCATAATATTCATGGCGAAGTTTCTTCTTCGTTAAATTGTTATATGGTTGGAATTGGAAAATGCTACATGTAGTAATTGCTATAATGTCTTGGATAATGTGATACTTGGCAATTGTTGTGCTCATGTTTAAGCTCTTGCATCATATACTTTGTACCTATTAATGAAGAAATACATAGAGCTTGCTAAAATTTGGTTTGCATAATTGGTCTCTCTAAGGTCTAGATAATTTCTAGTAAAGTGTTTGAACAACAAGGAAGACGGTGTAGAGTCTTATAATGTTTACAATATGTCTTTTATGTGAGTTTTGCTGCACCGCTTCATACTTGTGTTTGTTTCAAATAACCTTGCTAGCCTAAGCCTTGTATCGAGAGGGAATACTTCTCATGCATCCAAAATCCTTGAGCCAACCACTATGCCATTTGTGTCCACCATACCTACCCACTACATGGTATTTCTCCGCCATTCCAAAGTAAATTGCTTGAGTGCTACCTTTAAACAATTCAAAATTTATCACCTCTGATTTGTGTCAATGTTTTATAGCTCATGAGGAAGTATGTGGTGTTTATCTTTCAATCTTGTTGGGCAACTTTCACCAATGGACTAGTGGCTTCATCCGCTTATCCAATAATTTTGCAAAAAGAGCTGGCAATGGGATTCCCAGCCCCAAATTAATTAACAAAAATAGACACTCCTCCATGGTATGTGATTGTTGGACGGCACCCGAAGGATTCGGTTAGCCATGGCTTGAGAAAGCAAAGGTGGGGAGGAGTGTCATCATAATAAAACTAAAATAAAAAGGCACTCCTTCATGGTATGAGATTGTTGGTAGGCACCCGAGGATTCGGTTAGCCATGGTTTGTGAAAGAAAGGTTGGAAGGAGTTCCACCCAAAAATAAAATTCATGGGAGCCGCTCTTTGAAGGTTTGTCTGGCAAGGGGGTTAGAGTGCCCACTACCATTCGTTGACAACAACAAACACCTCTCAAAATTTTACTTTTATGCGCTCTATATGTTTTCAAAACCAAAGCTCTAGCACAAATATAGCAATCAATGCTTCCCTCGTCGAAGGGCCTTTCTTTTACTTTTATTGTTGAGTCAGTTCACCTATTTCTCTCTACCTCAAGAAGCAAACACTTGTGTGAACTGTGCATTGATTCCTACATACATGCATATTGCACTTGTTATATTACTTTGCATTGACAACTATCCATGAGATATACATGTTATAAGTTGAAAGCAACCGCTGAAACTTAATCTTCCTTTGTGTTGCTTCAATACCTCTACTATGAATTTATTGCTTTATGAGTTAACTCTTATGCAAGACTTATTGATGCTTGTCTTGAAAGTACTATTCATGAAAAGTCTTTGCTATATGATTCATTTGTTTACTCATGTCATTTACCATTGTTTTGATCGCTGCATTCATTACATATGCTTACAATAGTATGATCAAGGTTATGATGGCATGTCACTCCAGAAATTATCTTTGTTATCGTTTACCTGCTCGGGACGAGCAGAAACTAAGCTTGGGGATGCTGATACGTCTCCGACATATCGATAATTTCTTATGTTCCATGCCACATTATTGATGATATCTACATGTTTTATGCACACTTTATGTCATATTTATGCGTTTTCCGGAACTAACCTATTGACGAGATGCCGAAGGGCCAGTTCCTGTTTTCTGCTGTTTTTGGTTTCAGAAATCCTAGTAAGGAAATATTCTCGGAATCGGAGGAAATCAACGCCCAGCATCTTAGAATCCCCGGAAGCATCCAGAACACCCGAGAGTCGCCAGAGGAGAGCCCTGGTGGGCCCAGTAGGTAGGCCGGCGCGGCCCAGGCCCTGGCCGCGCCGCCTTACCCTCTCACCGCCTCGTCGCCCCTCCGACTCCGCCTCTTCGCCTATATAAAGGTCCCTGACCTAAAACCTCGATACGGAAAAGCCA
The DNA here is from genome assembly GCF_019359855.2 of Lolium perenne. Lineage (NCBI taxonomy): Eukaryota > Viridiplantae > Streptophyta > Magnoliopsida > Poales > Poaceae > Lolium > Lolium perenne. The sequence goes on along the minus strand of NC_067246.2, from coordinate 182,836,105 downwards.
CGGTACGAGAAACCATCCAGAGCCGCCGCCATCGCGAAGCCAAGATCTGGGGGACAGGAGTCTCTGTTCCGGCATGCCGCCAGGACGGGGAAGTGCCCCCGGAAGGCTCCTCCATTGACACCACCGCCATCTCCATCAACGCTGCTGTCTCCCATGAGGAGGGAGTAGTTCTCCATCGAGGCTCGGGGCTGTACCGGTAGCTATGTGGTTAATCTCTCTCCCTATGTACTTCAATACAATAATCTCATGAGCTGCCTTACATGATTGAGATTCATCTGATGATGCTTGTAATCTAGATGTCATTATGCTAGTCAAGTGGATTTTACTTATGTGATCTCCGGAGACTCCTTGTCCCACGTGTGTAAAGGTGACAGTGTGTGCACTGTGTGGGTCTCTTAGGCTATATTTCACAGAATACTTATTCACTGTTATGAATGGCATAGTGAAGTGCTTATTTATATCTCTTTATGATTGCAATGTGTTTTGTATCACAATTTATCTGTGTGCTACTCTAGTGATGTTATTAAAGTAGTTTATTCCTCCTGCACGGTGTAATGGTGACAGTGTGTGCATCGTGTAGTACTTGGCGTAGGCTATGATTGTGATCTCTTGTAGATTATGAAGTTAACTATTACTATGATGGTATTGATGTGATCTATGCCTCCTTTCGCAGCGTGAAGGTGACAGTGTGCATGCTATGTTAGTACTTGGTTTGGTTATGTTGATCTGTCATGCACTCTAAGGTTATTTAAATATGAACATCGAATATTGTGGAGCTTGTTAACTCCGGCATTGAGGGTTCGTGTAATCCTACACAATTAGTGGTGTTCATCATCCAACAAGGGAGTGTAGAGTCTAGCATCTATCTATTTATTTATGTGATCAATGTTGAGAGTGTCCACTAGTGAAAGTATGATCCCTAGGCCTTGTTCCTAAATACTGCTATCGCTGCTTGTTTACTGTTTCTTGTATCTGTCTTTATCCGCAATATTACCACCATCCATCACACGCCAGTCCTGGGCAAAGCACTTTTCTGGTGTTGTTGCTACTGCTCATATTCATTCATACCACCTGTATTTCGCTATCTCTTCGCCGAACTAGTGCACCTATTAGGTGTGTTGGGGACACAAGAGACTTCTTGCTTTGTGGTTGCAGGGTTGCATGAGAGGGATATCTTTGACCTCTTCCTCCCTGAGATCGATAAACCTTGGGTGATCCACTTAAGGGAAACTTGCTGCTGTTCTACAAACCTCTGCTCTTGGAGGCCCAACACTGTCTACAAGAATAGAAGCACCCGTAGACACCAGGACCCTTTCCAAAGATGACTTTCAAATCCTTGACCATATCAAATACCTCAGCACCAGTACGTTCCGCAGGCTTCGGCCGGTGATCTGCCTTGCCGTTGTAATGCTTGCCTTTCTTTCTTACTGGATGAATTTTCGGAAGAAATTGACGATGCCCAAGGTACACGTTCTTCTTACAATTTGGCAAATATACACTTTCAGTCTCATGTAAGCAGTGCGTGCATGCATTGTATCCCTTATTTGATAGTCCGGAAAGGTTACTAAGAGCAGGCCAATCGTTGATGGTTACGAAAAGCAACGCTCGTAGGTCAAATTCCTCTTCTTTGTGCTCATCCCACACACGTACACCAGGTCTGCCCCACAACTGTAAAAGTTCATCAACTATTGGCCTTAGGTACACATCGATGTCGTTGCCGGGTTGCTTCGGACCTTGGATGAGCACTGGCATCATAGTGAACTTCCGCTTCATGCACAACCAAGGAGGAAGGTTGTAGATGCATAGAGTCACGGGCCAGGTGCTATGGCTGGAGCTCTGCTCGCCAAAAGGATTCATGCCATATGTACTTAGACCAAATCTTATGTTCCTTGCGTCAGCTGCAAAATCTTTGAAATCTCTGTCGATCTTTCTCCATTGCGTTCCATCTGCGGGGTGTCTCAACTGCCCGTCCGACTTACGGTCCTCTTTGTGCCATCACAACAACTTGGCATGCTCTTTGTTCCTGAACAGACGTTTCAACCGTGGTATTATAGGAGCATACCACATCACCTTGGCGGGAACCCTCTTCCTGGGTTTCTGGCCCTCAACATCGTCACCAGGGTCATCGCCTCTGATCTTATAACGCAATGCAGTGCATACCAGGTGACAAGGGATTAACTTATCAATGCCTACGGGTTGTAGACTAGGGTTTAGTTAGAAGTAGAGGGCAAGTAGATCTTGATGGTTTCAGCCGAAAAGTACTCGACGATATGAAAACTAGGGTTCGTGAGACAATGATTCGATCCTTTCTTTGTCCCTCGACTCCCTCTTATATAGGAGGTGGAGCCGAGGGATTCGTGATGTACAAGTTACAGAGTCCGGGAAGGTTTCTAACTCCTCCCGTATAAGGGGTCTTACTTTCTGAGCTCTGTTGGATGGCCTGACTCCTCCTGATTGTCGACTTAACTCCGCCCTTCGTCTGCTTGATGCGGAGGCTGCCTCCCTTCTTCTGTTCAGAGCAGCTGTCTGTTTTTCCAATTCCCTTGCAGCTCGCGCGAGCCTATATTGATATGCTTGCAATTCTTCTGGCGTGGCTGTTGTGGCCATTGGTTCTGAGCCATCCATAGCTCTTGCGGCTCTATCCCATGCTGCTTGTGGGAGTTGAACCCTAACACGTGGTGTAGGTCCGACATATTTACTGCCTAAACCTCGTCTTAGATCGGAGGGATCGACGTATGGATTTCCCAAATCGTCGAAAGCCTCGGACGTTTCCTCTTGATCGCAGCTTGGCTCTTAGATGGCATAAATCTGATGATATTTTGAATTCAGATCTTTGCTGGGTTTGGTGACACCATCATAAAGATTGGTGAAGACCTTGCCCACAGTAGTGGATTTTTCAATGAAGTTGAAGCTATCGACGCTGCTCGAATCATCGTGTATATAGGAGTCCGCAGATGACTCGAAGGACATGTCGCTGAAGATCTTGGCGAGCTTTTCGCTTGCCCTGGTGCTGATGAAGCGTGGCGATGAAGTCTCCTCTTCTCCTGACTTGATTGACGATGTTGAGTTCGAAAAATCGGAATTGACCGCCAATAATCCCGACGAGATCGGAATTTCGAGACGATACACTCGCTCCTTCTCGACGCGAAAGTGGAACCTTCCGAACGTCATCTCCATAGGCTCCTCCAGATATGCGTATGCATCCAAGCGGGAGGGCGGGTGAGGAACAAAATCGACACGACCAGTTGCGATCTGTTTACCTCGATCCATCGCGTTGCTTGCTGTTGATGAAGTCAACGATCTTGAACGTGCCATCGAGATCAGATCCTTGACGCCTCTAATTCCCACAGACGGCGCCAATTGACAAGGGATTAACTTATCAATGCCTACGGGTTGTAGACTAGGGTTTAGTTAGAAGTAGAGGGCAAGTAGATCTCGAAGGTTTCAGCCGAAAAGTACTCGACGATATGAAAACTAGGGTTTGTGAGACAATGATTCGATCCTTTCTTTGTCCCTCGACTCCCCCTTATATAGGAGGTGGAGCCGAGGGATTCGTGATGTACAAGTTACAGAGTCCGGGAAGGTTTCTAACTCCTCCCGTAATATTACAAGTGTTCTCTCCTAATACAACTCTAGCTTTCCTTAACTAGCAAGTTGGGCTTCCGAATTCTTCTTTATCCTTCTGGTCGTGGACCTTCAGTAAACCCCGGGTACCATCTTTGGCAGGCCCATTGGGGATGCCTATGTCACCGGGCATTCATTCAAATTCTCGTATTCACCGCGGTAGAGGATGCAGTCGTTGATGCATGCATGTATCTTCAGAACCTCTAAACCTAGAGGGCAGACAACCTTCTTTGCTTAAATGCGTATCGGCGGGCAACTCGTTATTCTTTGGAAACATATTCTTCAACATTTTCAGCAAGTTTTCAAATCCTGAGTCAGCTACACCTTCCCGTGCCTTCCATTTCAGCAAATCCAGTGTGCAGCCCAGCTTTTTCAGACCATTATCGCATCCGGGGTACAGCGACTTTTTGTGATCCTCTAACATACGATCCAAATTCTCCCTCTCCTTTTTCAGTTTCGCAGCTTCTCCGTGCATCAGCAATGGTCTGACCAAGATCATCAACAGGCTCATCACGTGCCTCTTCTTCACCTTCCCCTTCACCTTCCCCACCTTCAGCACCCTCCATCAAAGTATCACCGAAATGATCAAGATAGTTGTCATCGATGAAATCATCCCCTTCTTCATCTTCTTCCATTATAACCCCTCTTTCTCCATGCTTGGTCCAACAATTATAGCTTGGCATGAAACCCTGCCGAAGCAGGTGCATGTGAACATCTCTTGAGGAAGAGTAACCCTTCTGATTCTTACAGGCAACACATGTACAGATAACAAAACCCCCTGCTTGTTCGCATTAGCCACTACGAGGAAATCTTTCAAACCCGTAGTGAACTCGCCGGAGAGTCGGTTACCGTACATCCATTGCCGATTCATCTGCATTATTATAATATAAAATATATAATTAACCATCATGCATTTGTTAAACTAATTAACTAACTACAAACAATAGAAATTAAACAATGAACTACACACATATGCATATTTTATCAATGATACATGAAAGGTTCAAGTTGCTAACCGCGATCGAGGAGGAAAAAATAAATGAGAAAGCTCAAGTGTGGCTCCGACACTTCATATCATGTTTGTTTCATGCTCTTGGGGCATTTCATCAAACACCTTGTGTGCATAAGAGGAACCAAAAGCAAACCTAACACCCACCTGTGAAGTTTGTGAAGAGAATGGCTCCAAATGGCTAAGTGCTGGCTGCTGGATGGGTATATATAGGAGAGGGGCTTTAGTCGCGGTTGGCCTGGCAAACCGTGACTAAAGGTGCCCGAAGGCCTTTAGTCGCGGTTGGCCTGGCCAACCGCGACTAAAGCCCCTCACGTGCACTAGATGGCCAGCAAGCGCCCTGGGCCCAGGCCTTTGGTCGCGGTTCACCTCCCGAACCGCGACTAAAGGTCCCATTAGTCACGGTTAGAAATATTTGGGGACTAATGGGGCTGGATGGAAGGCCCTTTTTCCACCAGTGTAAAAGTGCCAGGGACAAATCCCACTAAATGTTCAAACTATGCCAACATTGAGAAGCAAAAGTGCAACTGAAGAACAGGTGGTCTCTAGATTCAAAAGTCGCCATCTGACATAAAATACAACCAGAGCCAAATTGAAGATGTCAGTGCTTCTGTACCATTAAATCCCTTGTGTTTAGCCGATCGACCATAAGCAACCAGGAAAAAACCTTTAGCTTGGGCATAGTTTCGGATTTTCAAATCATTTAGAGCACCGTCCTTAGGTAGTTGTTCAAACAGAGATCTGTAGAATCTGGTGATGTGTTTTTGTTACCCCAAACAAAAGATCTACTATCATTTCTTGTTGGCGCCAACTGTGTATCATTCATGATTTGTAAAACTTCTTGATATACCAAGGAAAACTCAGGGCTCGAAAGGAGGGGGCCTTGCGCGACGCCTCTAAGGAGGGGAACAACGCAGAAAAACATCGTCGAAACCATAGATCTGTAGTCAAATGACTGCAGAAAATGGCCATCATGTTCAGCGCCAACACTGTGCCCCTTAGCCAAGATGAGAGCAATCACACAGAAAGTTTACCTTTCGGTTGTTAGGGAATATGCTTGTTGTATTACCAGGGGCCAAAGGCCACAATATATAGTACATGTATAGGTGCAAATATGCAGGAAGCCCCCTAACATATGGGGAAGCTACAATATACAGATATATACATCTAACACCCCCCCTCAAACTCATGGTGGATCCACAACACTGAGTTTGGAGAGTAAGAAATCATGCTGCGCTCGAGTCTGTGCCTTCGTAAAGAAATCCGCCAACTGCAAATCTGAAGGCACATAATGAACCGCAACAACATCATCCTGCACCTGAGCACGTGTATAAAAATCATCAACACCAATATGCTTGGTCAGCTCATTCTTGACCGGATCACGTGCAATGCGATAGCACTGTCTTTGTCAGACAAAAGTGGAGTGGGTGTCGTAACAGAGACCCCAAAATCTGCAAACAACCACCGTAACCAGGTCACCTCAGCAATCAACAAAGCCATAGCCCGCAACTCAGCCTCAACACTCGAACGGGAAACTGCGACCCGTTTCTTCGTCTTCCAAGCAACAAGCGAACCACCAAGAAACACACAGTAAGCAGAAAGTGAACGACGATCCGTAGGATCACTCGCCCACGTAGCATCCGAGTAGCACTGGAGCTGGAGAGAGCTGGAACGGGGAAAGAAAAGGCGACGAGTGATCGTGCCACAAAGGTAACGAAGAACACGGAGGAGATGACTGTAGTGAATAGTGGTAGGAGCTGAGACAAACTAACTCAGAATATGATCAGGATAAGAAATATCAGGACGAGTGACAGCAAGGTAAACAAGACTCCCAACAAGATGGCGATAATGGGTGGGACCAGGAAGAGGATCACCATCAGTAGGATGAAGCTTAACATTAAGCTCCATAGGAGTATCAACCGTGCGCTCATCCCCAAGAGCAGCACGAGCAAGAAGATCCTGAATGTACTTTTCCTGAGAGATAGAAAAGCCATCAGAAGTGGAGGAAACCTCAATGCCAAGAAAATAGTGAAGATGACCAAGATCAGTCATAAGAAACTGATCTCGAAGACGAGCCTTGACAAAGGCAGTATACACAGGATCATCACCAGTAATGATCATATCATCAACATAGAGAAGAAGAAGAGTGCATCCACGAGGAGAAGTGTGGACGAAAAGTGCTGGATCATGAAGACTAGGAGAGAAACCAGCAGCAGTCACCACAGAGGCGAAGTGCTCAAACCAGGCACGAGGGGCCTGTTTGAGACTTAAGAGAGAACGTCGAAGACGGCAAACCATCCCATCGGGAACAGAATACCCAGGAGGAGGCTGCATGTAAACTTCCTCACTCAACTCGCCATTAAGAAAATCGTTCTGAACATCAAGCTGGGACACAGACTAGCGTCGAACAGAAGCAACAACAAGAAGGGTACGCACAGTGGTCATATGAGCTACAGGAGCAAAAGTCTCATCATAGTCACGACCGTGCTCCTGCTGAAAGACTCGAGCCACAAGACGCGCTTTATAGCGCTCAAGAGATCCATCAGAGCGAGTATTAATTTTATAGACACACTTACACGTGATAGGACGAACACCAGAAGGGGGAGAAACAAGATCCCAAGTGCCAGTGCGCTCAAGTGCAGCAATCTCCTCAGCCATGGCAAGCTGCCATTCAGGATGACGCTCGGCATCCCGATAAGAAGTAGGCTCGGAAACGACAGAGAGACCATACTGACTAGGAGAGTAACGGGATGGAGCACAATGCTGACGAACAGGCCGTGAAGGGGAAACTCATCGGCGGAGGACAACTCATCAGAAGAAGAGAAAGAAGGGACAACATCGGAAGGATCCGAAGCCGGAGAACGAGGAATACTAGGTGGACTAGACGGACGAGAGGATGGCGCCGAAGGGGGCGCATCAGAAATAGGAGGGGGAGGAGAAGGGACAACAGGGGGTGCATCCGAAAAAAGAAGAAAAGAGATATCATCCACCGGGTAAGTACCCGAGGTGGGGTGAGGATAGAAGGGACGCGTCTCATCAAACGTGACGTCACGAGAGATGCGCATCCGACGACCAACAGGGTCCCAACAACGATAGCCCTTATGCTCATCACTGTATCCGAGAAAAACACGCTCAACAGATTGAGCGGTCAGTTTGGTGCGTTTGCGAGGAGGGAGAAGAACATAGTAAACGCAACGAAATAAACAAAGAGTCGAGTAATCTGGAGATTCACCAGAAAGACGCTCAAGAGGAATGCCACCTTGAAGGGTTGCAGAAGGCCGAATATTAATGAGGTAAGTCGACGTAGCAATAGCCTCAGCCCAGAAATGCGGTGGAAGAGAGGAAGCAATCATCATAGCACGGGTAACACTACAAGAAAAGTTGCCATGGCCGATGAAGTTGAAGTCGCGCTGTGGTTGCTGGTGTTCCATGGCCGACGATTTTGGGTCTCTCCGTTGTGCATGTCAAAACGTTTTTTTTCTCGTTTTTGAGGCCACCTAGCCCGACGAAAACGGCCAAAACGTTGCGTATGGTGGCCCAGGACGTGGTGCATCTCGAATTCTCGGGTTCGCCGGCCGAGTCAACGCAAATCCGCACCACCGAGGGATGTAGGGCCCAGATGGCAGCCTCTCTGGCATTGTTTTTTTTTCTCGATCGCGCCATCTCGTTCAACGCTCTCCGATCGAGCCGTTTACGATGCAGGATCATGGGTCCCGCATGTCATCCTCTATGAACAAAAATTCTTTCTATTCTTGGATTTTTTTGACCCCCTGATTTCTGGCTACTTTCTTTTTCTTTTGATCCCTTGCCGCCTTGGAAACGTTGAGACCGCTGCTGCTAATTGGGACCCGCATGTCATCCTCTATGAGAAATCAACTTTCTTTTCTTGGAGTTTTTTTTGGCACCTCAAATTTGGTCACTTGCCTTTTTCTTTCGATCCCCTGCCGCCTCTCAAACGGTGATACCGCTGCTGCTAAATGGGACCCGCATGTCATCCTCTATGTACTATAAAACTTTCTTTTCTTGAATTATTTTTGGATCCTGATATTTGGTCACTTGCCTTTTTCTTTCGATCCCGTGCAACCTCTCAAACGGTGATACCGCTGCTGCTAAATGGGACCCGCATGTCATCCTCTGTACAATCAAGTTTCTTTTCTTGAATTATTTTTTGGCTCCTGATATTTGGTCACTTGCCTTTTTCTTTCGATCTCATGCCACGTTTGAAACGTTGAGAACCTGCTGGCTCATGGGACCCGCATGTCATCCTCTATGTGCTATAAAAGTTTATTTTCTTGGGTTTTTTTTCACCCTCTGATTTTTGGCTATTTCCTTTTTCTTTTGATCCCCTGCCGCCTTGGAAACGCTGAGTAAGCTGCTGACTCATGGGACCCGCATGTCATCCTCTATGTACAATCAACTTTCTTTTTATTTTGATCTCAAGCCGCATTTGAAACGTTGAGACCGCTGCTGCTAATTGGGACCTGCATGTCATCCTCTATGTACAATAAAGTTTTTTCTTGGATTATCTTTGGACCGCTGCTGATGTAATATTTAGTTAGTTTTTATAGTTCTTTCGCGCATTTTTTCTTTGGTGCTTGTGGTAAGTGAGGCTATCCGATAGAAATCATGTGCTGTGTAAATATTCTCAGTATCTAAATCACAAATTCCCATCACTTAAACGACCCAATTAAGCGAAATCACATATGTGCCGGCCCGCAAAATCCTAAAGCGCCTATTATGCCGACATATACACACCAACTAAACGGGCTGGCCCACTTACTTATTGGGCCAACCCACTTGCTTTAAGGTGGACCCCACCCACTACTGGGCCGGCCCAGTAACAGAAAACTAGGCCCCACAAGCTTATTGGGCCAGCCCGCTAACTCGTCGGGCCAGCCCACCTGATTTACCGTGGACCCCACATACTAATTGGGCCGGCCCAAAAGCTTTTGTGGTGGAGCCACACACTAAATGGGCCAGCCTTTTAACAGGATAGTGGGACCCACCTGCATTTTTGGCCCGGCCCACCATCTTGTTGGGCCGGCCCACTTGCTATATGGTGGACCCCACATATTAAATGGGCCGGCTTTTTAACAGGAAAGTGGGACCCACCTGTGTTTTTGGCCCGGCCCACTATCTTGTTGGGCCGTCCCACTTGCTATATGGTGGACCCCACACACTAAATGGGCTGGCCCTTTAACAGGAAAGTGGGACCCACCTGTGTTTTTGGCCCGGCCCACTATCTTGTTGGGCCGGCCCACTTGATATATGGTGGACCCCACATACTAAATGGGCCGGCCCTTTAACAGGAAAGTGGGACCCACCTGTGTTTTTGGCCCGGCCCACTATCTTGTTGGGCCAGCCCACTTGCTATATGGTGGACCCCACATACTAAATGGGCCGGCCCTTTAAAAGGAAAGTGGGACCCACCTGTGTTTTTGGCCCGACCCACTATCTTCTTGGGATGGCCCACTTGCTATATGGTGGACCCCACATACTAAATGGGTCGGGCCTTTAACAGGAAAGTGGGACCCACCTGTGTTTTTGGCCCGGCCCACTGGCTTGTTGGGCCAGCCTATTTGATCTATTGTGGACCCCACGTACTAAATGGGCCGGCCCGATAGCAGGAAAGTGGGACCCACATGCTAATTGGGCCGGCCCAATAACTTCTTGGGCCGGCCCACTTGCTTTAAGGTGGACCCCACTTTGTAAATGGACCGGCCCGATAACAGGAAAGTGCGTCCCACATGTCTTGTGGGCCGGCCCTTTTGCCTGTTGACTGGTCAAACGAGTGCATTCGGCCCGGCCCACATGCTTAGTGGGCCGGCCCATTAAAGTTTTGACCAGTCAACCTGAGAGGTTAGGCCCGACCCACGTAACTAATGGACTAGCCCAGCTATATAGTTGACCGGTCAAACTAAGTCAGCTGGCTCGGCCCGCAAACTTAATGGGCCAGCCCGCTTAAGACGTGGCAGGCCTCGTGTGGGCCTACCATCTACCACGGGGTTTCAGCCGGTTAACGCCGTTAATCGCTAGCTAATCGGCGTCGCCACTTGTCGGTTGCATGACGTCGCAATCGCCGGGCTCCGGAAACACTTCTGCAACGGTCCGATTTTCCGTGGCGGAAGGGCGCCCAAGCGCGACGGACCGAAAAAAACGTGGTAGGACTTTGCCTGACGCAGTTTCGACAACAGAACCCATATCGTCGGGTTAGGCCCATAGGCGACGAAAAATACCCCTTAGCGGACGATTTTGGGACGTTGTCTATCAGAACTTTTCTTGTAGTGTAGTTTCAAGAATATGACGATGCTTACGCTCGGCGACACCATTTTGAGCATGGGCGCCGGGACACGAGAACTGGGCAAGGGTGCCCTGCTCAGCAAGAACACCACGCAGGTGCTGGGAGATATACTCTCCTGCAGAATCAGCACGAAACACACGAATAGACGTGGAATACTGAGTACGAACCATGGCTGCAAAACGCTGATAAATAGAGAGCACCTCACTGCGAGAGTGCATAAGAAACAACCAGGTGTACCGCGAAAAATCATCAATAAACAAAATATAGTATCGATGACCCCCTTTCGAAGGAAAGGGAGCCAGACCCCAAACATCCGAATGAACTAAATCAAAAGGTCGCTGAGATACAGACACACTAGTAGGATAGGGAAGCTGAATCTGTTTGCCTAACCTACAACCCTGACATGAATGCAAAGACACATCTCCTGAGACAGACCCCAGAAGACCACTACGAACTAATGATGATAAATGAGAGCCACAGAGGTGACCCAGCCGATGATGCCACTGCTGAAAAGATCCAGTGACAGAAGCAACAACCGCAGGAGAACTGGCAGATGAAGTGTCAGCAGAAGGAATGCGAAGCCAGTCTAACTACCAGAGCCCCGGGGACTCGAGGCTGCGAGGGCCAGCTCCAACCAGGGCCTGTGTACGGCGGTCCTGAACATCATAAGAATCAGCATCAAGAATGACGCGACAACCAGAATCAGTAAGCTGGCTAGCAGAAAATAGGTTCATCTTAAGACTAGGAACATGAGAAACATCAGGAACAGAGAAAGAGAAAGTAGAAAGGGTGCCTCGACTGGAAACAGGAAGAGAGGTACCATCAGCCGTGATGACATATACAGGAGAAACAAGAGAGCAAAGAGCAGAAAAATAGAAGACGCAAAGGTCATATGAAAAGAAGCTCTAGAATCCAGATACCACGGGGATGACGTACCTGACTGTGTAGAAGGTGGTGGTCGCGCGGTGCCAGAAGAGCCAGGCACAGAACCAACAGTACCCGTCGAGGAAGAGCCTGTAGCAGCAAGCAGACCACGAAGACCACGGATAATGTCCCGATCAGATAGCGCAACAGCAGAAGATCCTGAAGAACTAGCCTGCCGACGAGTATAGCGCCGTGGACGTAAACTGGGATCCCTCTGCCAGCAGGTAGAGACAGTGTGGCCAGACCTGCCACAGTAGGTGCAGGGAGGTGTTGTCATACCACGAGGCTGCTGAGGCTGACTCTGGCCCTGTACTAGAGGAGTAGAGAGTATCGGCGGTGCTGGAGACCGCAACGACGCCAACGGCATAGGAGGTCCACGAGCAGATGGCACAGGAGGGCCACGAGCAGCAAGTACAGAGGGAACCTCAAGAAGACAAGCACCATGAAGACGAGTCTCCTCAGCACGAAGCTCAGCCAGTACCTCAGAGAGCAGAACACGACCACGGGCAAGCAGCTGTGCACGGCGCGACTCAAACTCCTTACGGAGCCGCGACAAGAACTCAAAAACGCGCTGGAACTCCAGGTCCGCGCGCACAGTCAGACTGTAGGAACAGGTGGCACACACAGCTGTACGAAGAGAATGAAGCTGACGCCAAATAGCATCACTCTGAGTGTAGAACTCATCAACAGTAGAATCACCCTGCTGAAGGGTATGCTCCTGGTGGACCACAGACAGGTAAAGAGCATCCCAGACGGCTGATAGCGCTGACGAAGAAAAGCCCACTAAGCAGCAGCAGTGGGAAGACCCATGAACTCAGCAGCATACTGAGGCAGAACACTGGAGGTGAGAACAGCAGCAGCACGAGCATCCTCATCTATCCACTGAGTGTAGTCAGTCAGATCCAGCCGGTAAGTCGCAACGGCAGTAGAGTGATCCTGGACCTTCAGATCATAATCAGCCAGAGCAGTATCATCAACACTCGTGGCTGCATCCTTATCCGCCTGAGTAGCATCAGGGCAAGGGCAACGGGGGTCGGTGCAGTAGGCGCCGTAGGAGCAACGGGGCGCGGTGGACAGGAGACCTCGCCAGAAAGCACACCCCAAAGGCGAAGACCGCGCATGTGGACGCGCATGAAGGCAACGAAATCAGGATAATTCGCGCCATCAAAGATCACCGGGCAGCGAGGAATCGCAACATAGCCCGAAGAGGAAGACATATCAGCACCTTTTTTTTCCAGATCGAAATCAACTCAGATCGATCGAGTACTGCAGACAGATCGACAGCGGGAGGCGAGCTGGGAGAGAGAGAGCCGGCGCATGGGCGGCGACGACCGGCGACGGCGGCCGGCGGTGGAAGCGCGTGACAGCTGGACGGGAGGCGCGTGATGGCTGGGCGAGTTGGGGAGTGGGGGCATAGACGGGCGGCCGGGAAGCACGGCCGGACTTGGAGAGGGCGACCAGGGAAAGGGGAGCGGCGTCGGAGGAGCAGCGGCCGGAGGTGGAGGAGCACGGCCGGATAAGTGGCCGGAGGAGCGGCCGGGAGCGGCGGCCGGAAGCGGCAATGATGGCCAGGGAACAAGCTCGGCCAGGGAAAAACTCAACAAGAGGACCAATTTCGCCCTAATACCATGTTAGGGAATATGATTGTTGTATTACCAGGGGGCCAAAGGCCACAATATATAGTACATGTACATGTACAAATATGCAGGAAACCCCCTAATATATGAGACAACTACAATATATAGATATATACATCTAACATTGGTAACGTCACCATCCTTAGCTTCACCCCGGTTGCTCCTCCCATGTTGGCTCTGCCAGTTGCAGTTGAACAATGAGCAATGTGACCACAAAAAGAAAATATGGAGTAGGGTGTGTGTACATAGCCTTATGTCGAAGGTTGTTGTACACTTTGCAAAAAATGGCACGATGATGTTTTTTAAATAGATTCTGGACAACCCGTTGGAGCACAACCTGCTCGGATACTCCTATGTCTAAAAAGCACCGAGAGGGTTGAATATGGGCCTTGGGTTATTGATACTTCCCAAGGGAGACTCTACATTATGAAACTCCTTGGATCCAAAAATAGGAACTTATTGGAAAGTCTTCGAGCTCTAGCTGCTTATATAGCTAGGGATTCTTGATAAATGACCAAAGCTACCGTTGGTGGTGGTACGTGAGAACGGTACATGAATAAGACTTGGTACATCAGCATATGAGGGACTTTGAGGAGAGAAGGGCTAGTCCATGCCGAGCCTTAGTCCATGGTTCATGTGGTAAGCTGCTCACCTATCCCTCCACCCAACAGGTCTCTTTCTTCTTGGAATCTTGTCTTTTACTCATTCACTCTTCTCCTTTGTACGCCCTTTCCCTTGGGACGGAGGGAGTAGTGTTTACTACCATGCTTGCCATGGACTTTTGGTGACTTCACTTTTCTTGACTCTTGTTCATGCAGACGCCATCAATGCTTAGGTGGGACCACCTTTGAATATTATTAGGTCCCACACACACCTATTTTGGTTTTACGTGTAATTTTTTTGGCATGTTTTTTTTTGAGAAATACAATATAAATGCAAATGCTTACAACATGTATCTATTAATGTATGCACCTCTATGAATGCGTGCACACATAATCTACCATTATGAACATCTCCAGAGACTAAGCCGACAGATCTTGAGCCATACAGTAGTAGCTCCTAGAGTAGGTCTTCGTCTACCCCTCTGTGGTATACCAGTGCATAGTCGCCTTTGTGGTCACATACTTAAGAGCAACTCCATTGGCAGCCCCCAAATAGGCACCGGGCAGGTGCGCCGGCACGAGTATATGGGGAACGCCGGCACGTCCTCCCGAACTAGAGGGACAGCCGTCCCACACCGGCGTCCCCCATACCAGCGTCCCCCAAATTTTTTCATACAATAGTTCAAATTTTATTCAAACAACAATTATTCATACAATAATTTAACATAGTTTAACACAAATACAAATGGAATTACTCATACAATAAATTAAATTTTAAATCATGCGTTGGCGGCTCCTTTCCTAGCCCACGGATGCACAAACCAGATCCGCCCGAAGTTGAGGATGAACATCTGCATCTTAGATTTCTGCATGCATGTGAAGGAAATCCGCGAACTCTTGGGGTACATGCTTAACTTGAGTAAGAGGCCCTTGGTAACCAAATGGTTGATCATCATCTACAAGTCAATGATCATGTTGTGCATGATCACACAAGCGTTCATCACCCCCACATCTAAGACTCCGACCAAGTGAGAGCAAGGTACCTAGCAATGGCGAAATGCTGATAGAGCACACCAAAAGCCCGCTCAACATCCTTGCGAGCCGCTTCCTATCATGTCGCAAAATAAGCATCCATCTCCGAACCTGGATCAGAGATTGTCTTCACAAATGTAGCATACGTTGGATAGATACCATCGGCTAGATAGTACCCTTTGTTGTATTTGTGGCCATTGATCTCAAAGTTCACAACATGATCTTGTCCCTCAGCTAGCCTAGCAAACACTGGAGAGCGCTACAACACCTTGATATCATTGTGGGTTCCTGCCATGCCAAAGAAAGCATGCCAAATCCAGAGATCAGGGTCTGCCACTGCCTCAAGAATGACACTGCACTGACTTTTATGCCCCTTGTACATCCCTTTCCAAGCAAAAGGGCAAATTTTCCAACCCCAATGCATGCAGTCGATGCTTCTGAGCATCCCAGGGAACCCTCGAGTGGCATTTTGTGCTAGGATCAGAGTTGCATCATCCGCGGTTGGTGCTCTTAAATAATCTCCATCAAACACCGCTATGATGGCTCGGCAAAACCTATAGACAGTCTTGGAGCATGTCGACTCCGCCATGCGTAGGTAGTCATCGGCTGCATTTGGGGGAGTTCCATATGCAAGACATCGCAATGCAGCAGTGCACTTATGGATTGAGGAGAACCCCCACAAACCGGTGCAATCTTGCTTTCACATGAAGTAGTCATCGTACTCCTTGACGTCGAAGACAATCTTCATGAACAGATCCTTGTGAGTTGCGTCCTCGTCGAAGTATAGTCGGTGATATAGGTATGCCTAAGTGGCATGTCGCATGTATACCCCTGGTCCATGATTGGAGCAGAAGGCCAATGGACTCGAAGATTCGGAAGCCCAGGAGGACGAAGATGTTCGGATAAGGAAAGTAGAGTTATTATAGGAAACTTGTAATCAATGTAAAGAAAGACCCAGCACGGCCCGATAACTTATACTTGTACAACACAGAAAAGCCTCGGCTTCACCTCCTATATAAAGGTGAAGCCAAGGTCGAAATGAGGATCGAATCATTGCAAACCCTAGCCACCGTATTTTATTGAGTTGAACGCATTTGTTTGTCTGACAACCTTTGAGTTCTACTTGCCCTCTACTTTCCACGAAACCCTAAGTCTACAATCTGTAGGCATTGACGAGTCGATACCTTGTCAATCGAAGTCAAGAAGCAATGCGTCTGCTTGATGATACCACTCCTTGTTCTTCGACTTGCCAACCCTTGAACCGCCACACCGAGGCACGGACAAGGCCACAATGGTGGTAGAGACGGAAGAGGCTCGCCAGCATCAGCTACTGCTGGTGCTACAGGACGGCAGCAGTGTTCTCCTCCTCCATGAACAGTTGTGCCAACATCTCTTCATCGATGTCTATCGCGGTAATCCACCGAACAACTTGTGGTGACCCTGCATACCACTGCATGTTGTAGTATGTCAGTCGTTGATATAACATTCACGAAGTACCATTCCGCAAATGTTACATCCCTCAGAGTAGTACAACAGAACATAGCAGGTCCATAACTCATTCACATATTATTACAATTAACATACACATATCGTCTCGGAGCTCCTCTTGGGTCCTAAGAGGAATACTCCTGGGTTCGAGGCGAACCCAACTTAACTTACAATACATGAGTCTCATTAAACTAAACATTTATTTCATCGAGCAGCTAAATACTAAGAGTTCGGGCTGCTCGGATACTACTACTATCGGATATCTCTAGGCTTGATCTCCTCCGGAAGCCTCCCCGGATCCGTAGACTATGAGATAGTCTATGCCTTCAACTCCTCCTGAGAGGTCTGGTTCCTCGTAGCCGATGATCTCGGCTCCTTCATTGCTGTCGTAGTCCTCCTCCAGCACGATTCTGCATAATCTAAGCATGGGATTTAAGAGTGGTATGAGTACGAGCGTACTCAACAAGTTCATTATAGATAAGAGGTGTTTAATGCACTAGCTACGATATTAGACCAGAAAGTCTAATACCAATGCAAGTTTTGATAAACATTTCTTCAAGAGATTGCTTTTATTTCAAAGAGCTATGTCCGTCAGCCTTCACCGGTTTACTAGAACTTCATGGAGCTCCTTTCCGGCCGCGTTCGCGATTCCTCATCCCGGAACGAGGGAGTGACAGTCCACGATTCTTTACACTCTGCAGAGGTGTGTTGCTTTACCCATAAGAGATCTTAACCTTGGTGCCAACCGGGCAGCTTTCCCGTCCACACTTCCTTTGGTGTGAGGCCCGGTATAAGGTCTAGCCAATCATGTTCCTCCGCTACCTCGAACACCCACCCTTTGTTGCATGCCCCGACCCTGGGTCCACGCCGGTCCCATTATTCCCGTAATTTCAGGGTGGACCCCGACCACGACGACAGTCTGGGATCGAACCAAACTCCTTCGCCGGTAGCTGCAACCCATCATAGACCGCAATACCGTGGGGACTTAGAATGGGTTCCCCACCCACAAGTTGTTTCGCAAGCCGCAACCGCTACGGTATGCACAGCATAACCGTGGGGACTTAGAATGGGTTCCCCACCCACAAGTTGCTCCGCAAGATACAACCGCTACGGTAAGCGCATCCGTTGATGAACGAGAGGTGGAAACACTTTTGACTACTCCGTCCCACTCCGGATCTTATGGTTAACACGGATGTTACGGCACAAGAATCACTGGCGACATTTGTTGTTTAATCCTAGATGGATATAAACCCGTGCAATGGAACCTCCACCATATCAACACAATCCATGGTTCCATTGCCCACCACTTAGTCATATTCATAGTTATGAAAGTAGTGGTTTTGATTTTTGTGCAATAGTGATAACCATAATACTTTGCAAGTAATTTGATAAAAATACTCAAATGACATGAGCAAGTGATGAACTTGCCTGAACACTGCAAAGTTTTGCAGTTGGAAGGTGTGGACTGACCCTTGTCCTCTGTCTCTGAAAAATAGCATCATTGTCCGATAAGGGCAATGGTTAAAGAAGCAATTATGCATGATTCCAGTTTATGGTTTGTTCCCCCCTTCCGATGTCGTTGTTATTTTATGAGAGGTTAATACTAAGATAGATTTGGAGATACTCTATTTAGGATAAATACAACCTTGAAATATTGTCAAGGTGTTTTTAAAGTCCAATTGCATTAATGGACTTATTTTTATTATTAAAAATAATATGTGTGATTTAAATCATTATTTAAATCCTCAAATTAAGACTTATCTTTAATTGTCTTCAAAAATTCCCTGTGATATTTTATTTAGATAGAGAATTTTATGCTGATCTATTTTCATATTTTTAATTATTTTTTTAGAGCTTTTATCAATTTTCTATTGAATTTCCAAGTTTCTGGTTTTTAATGAAATTTGGAAAAGACTGATTTGCCCCTGGGCCCACCTGTCAGTGCGGCCCAGCGGTTAATCCTAACCCGAGCCGCTCGTCCGGCTCGGTCGGACGCACCCGTCCCCTTCCTCTCGCGCACTCGCTAACCCTAACCCCTCTGAGCTCTGGCGACTCCCGCGTCGCCGCCGCCTTCGCCGATTTTCTCCGGCCAACTCCGGCCATCGCCGGCGGTGAGATGGGTATCAATCGAACCGCCGTTTGACGGCGCTTCGATTGATCCTCGTCGATCTGCTTTTCCTCGCTGCTGCTGTTCTTCCCCAACCCCTCTATGACCTAATCGGTTGATCCACGGCGACCTCGTCGCCGCCGTTGCTCCTGGGGACTAGGCGCGGCGGTGTGCCTCATCGTGATGCTGCTGGGACCCGTGCGCCTGGCAACGAGCTGGCTTGGTGTGACCATGGCCTGGCGCCGCCGTTCGATCGGCGTGTGCCACCATGCCGCCATGGCCGTGCCCTTCTCCGTCTAACTGGTAAGCTCGCACCGCCTCCCTACTGCTCTACTGCTTGTTCTTCCTCTCTTCCTTTCCTTCTAAGCTAGCTCTGGCCACTGCTTGCTGTTCCTTGTGCCTATGCTGCTCTATGGCTGTGCCTATTGCTGCTGCCAACATGCGCCATGGCTCCTAGCTAGTGTGCTTGCTCTACAGCTATGCGTATGCTGCTTACTGTGCTGTTTCTACCATGCTTCTGTGCTTCCTAGCTATTTCTGTTCATGGTAATCTCCGGCTGTGGCCCTCCTGTGATTGCTCATGAGCATCCAGTGATGCTCATGGCCTACTGGCTTGCTCCTATTATTTTACTGTCACTTGGGCATACTGTGTGTGCTTAATTCTGTCCCTGGCTTGATTATATTGTACAATTTCTTGCAAATTTGCAAGAACCAGTGCACATGGGTGCTCTTCAGTGTGCTATCATTCATAGTCTTGCTCACTTGAGCATGCCTGTGGCTAAACCACACCATCCCTTGATGATTTGCTTCTGTATACATTTATATAACATGTATTTGATTGTCTGCTTAGGCCATTATTCCTGTTCCGTGACCAATTAATTTATAGTGTGCATGTGTTGATGCTAGGCTTGGCTCTAGCATGCTCTGCCAAGCTCTGATGACCTTATAATCATCAGATGCTTGGTGACTGACTGATGTTTCATGCTTATGTTAAGCTTGTGCTCTCCTAGTGTCTGTGTGATGCATACACTTGTGCTAGTGAATGGTAATGCTTGCTCAAGCATCATATGATGCTTGCAGTGAGCCATTGGTTCACTGGCAAGGAGTTGGTGCTTGGTTACTGGTCTGTTTCATTTATCTGTAATTCTTTGCTTGGCTAAATAGATAAATGATGTGAGCTGTTTATCAGTAATGATCATCTTAATATTAATAAGATTGAGCTAGAGGGATGCCAACATCTATTGGGAACCCTAGCTCCTTTTTGAACCCATCTGGGTGATGATATTTGTGCATGGCTTCTCTGTGGGATTTGGTGAAGTGGTTGAGGTGGCCCGACAGCAAAGCTTTCTTTGTTAGGGTAGCTCCCACCTTTGTTGGCTTGATCTGGCTTAGTGAATACCTCACTGGATAAATCCTTGTTGGTTTTCCAGTGACCTTTGTTGTTGACAAACAAGAATAGACACAATCTGTCTATCTGTCTGATGGCTTGCTGGCTTTAGGTGCTAGGTGATTTTGGATGGCTAGTTAGGGATTAATCCATGCTGGATTTCTCTGGTATTGTCACCATGCTGACATACCAATGTTCCCTTGGTGATTTCCTTCTGGCTGATCTCCAGCTTGCTTGCACCAAAAGGCTTAGTAGCCAGATGATGATACAAACTGGGTATTCTACCCATTTTGGCTTCTGTGACATATGCAAATGCTTATTTATGAGCAAACCAGGGTTTTGCTCAGGTTGATCTGTTTATACCTCACTCCAGCTCCTAGAAATGGGTGGTGGTGTAGAGGATTTGGCTTCGTGGATTGTGATGTGAGCTTGCCCGCTCCTCCTGGTTAGCCTGTGCTTGATTTCCTGCTTGTGCCTTGTTCTACAACAGTTCTAGTGGAACTGTTTTGGATAGATTGGCTGGTTGGGAAGCTTGGTGTTCTTCCTGTTCTATCTGTTCTTGGTGTTCTTACCCTGGGAAGTCCGGTCGATAGAATGGCTAGGGTTTGGCTGTGAAAAGTTTATATATGCCCTCCTCCTTGCCTCTCTGGTCGACAACAGGGCCTGGTCATTTTGGTGACTCTCCCTGGCTGTGTATGTGCTGGTGGACATGCACACTGCCTTGTGAGCTGTCTGTGTGGTTCCTGGTTGGGACTTGGTCCATTTGGTGGATCAGCTCGGCTGATCTTGATAATATCCTCTCAACTTCTCATTTTCTTGCTAACCTGCCAAGTGGCTTTGCCACTTGGCTTAATTCTTGTCTTGCTTTGTTTTGTGCAGGGAATCAAGAATATAACCAAGTGAAGATGAAGATCATCAGATCCAAGCTTCTTATGAAACTAGACTTGTAATTTAGAATAGGTCACTGATTGTAATCTTCTTTTTCTTATTTGAGCAATTCTTGTAATGTGTTGTATTATTCATTTATTTCCATTATGAATATTGTAAAGACAATGTATCTTGTGTGTTAATCAATAAAGCTCAAAGTTTTCCCTAATGAGCTTTACTTTATTATAATTGTTCATATTGTTTATTATTGATTATATACTTATTGAATTTCCTCACAATTGAATTATTTAGGTAATTATTTAATGTTTGAATTTGAAATTCAAATTCAACATTGGTTTGAATTCAACCATGTCACTTTATAAATAATTCAATCATGCAAACTCTCCCCTCTCTTCTCCAAACCCTAAACTAGTTGAGTGAGGTGCAAGTTTGTCGCACTCTCGAAACCCTAACCCTGTAAGGTGTCGAGAGAGAAACTTGTCCCCCTTCGATGCAGTTTTTGTTTAAAAGCGCGAAATTTCCCCAGAATTTACCATGCAATGCACATCCCTTTCTAAAATCTACCCCTCGATTGTCTCTAAACCTGGGACATTACAGCCTTTCCCCCTTAAAGAAAACTTCATCCCGAAGTTGTGGTTGTAATACCTGAACAGCTCGGGGTATGTTTTCCTCAGGTCTTCCTCTTTTTCCCAGGTGGCTTCCCTCTCGGGGTGATGCTTCCATTGTATCTTGCAATACTTGATAGCTTTATTTCTGAGTTGTTTCCAGCTTTCCTCGAGAATCTTGGCTGGCTTCTCGATGTATGTCAAGTCTGGTTGTAACTCGAGCTCATCATGTGATACTGGTTCATTTGGGGTCTTTAAGCATTTCCGAAGTTGTGACACATGGAATACATTGTGAACTTGAGCTAACCTTCCCGGTAGATCCAATTCAAAGGCTAAACCTCGGTTCTAACTCAGTATCTTGAAAGGTCCTATGTATCTAGGACTGAGTTTTCCTTTTACTCCAAACCTCTGGAGTCCTTTCATCGGGCTTACTTTAAGATAAACCATGTCTCCAACTTGTGGTTCCCATGTCCTCCTCTTCTGATCGGCATAACTCTTTTGCCGACTTTGGGTTATCTTGAGCCTGTCTCTGATAATGTCAATGATTTGTTGTTTTTCCTTGACATAATCAGGGTTGAACTCTTTGCTTGCCACGGCTTCATACCAACATATCGGTGATCTACACTTTCTTCCATACAGAGCTTCAAATGGTGCCATCTTGATGCTGCTTTGATAGCTATTATTGTATGAAAACTCTGCTAGTGGTAAGTGCTCCTCCCATGATCCTCCGAAGTCTAGGGCACAAGCCCTAAGCATATCCTCTAAGATCTGGTTGGTTCTCTCGGTTTGTCCACCTGTCTGGGGATGATAAGCGGTACTATAGTCCAACTTGGATCCTAAAGCTTCGTGTAGTTGCTTCCAGAATGCTGATGTGAACACGGATCCTCGATCCGACACGATCTTCTTAGGCACTCCATGCTTACTCACGATCTCTTTGATGTAAAGATCGATGAGTTTCTCTCCTTTATCCTACTGGTTTACCGCTAAAAAGTGTGCACTTTTCGTCAACCGGTCCACGATTACCCATATCATGTCCTTCTTTTTGTTCGTCATGGGTAGTCCGGTGATGAAATCCATCCCTATTTCCTCCCATTTCCACTCTGGAATAGGTAAAGGTTGTAACTTCCCTGCCGGACTCTGGTGTTCAGCCTTCACTCTCTGGCAGGTATGGCATTCCGCCACATATTGTGCTATCTCCCTCTTCATGTTATTCCACCAGAATAGTTCCTTTAGGTCCATGTACATATTTGTACTTCCCGGATGTATAGAATATGGTGTTTGATGAGCTTCCCGGAGTATTACTTCCTTAATTTCAGCAATATCCGGAACGCAAATTCTCTTCTGGAACCATAATGATCCAGATTCTCCGCGGTGAAATTCTGATGGTCTTCCCTCATCTATTCTTCTCATCTCTTCCATGATGAATGGATCGTCCAGCTGACCCATCATTATCTCATTCTTCAGGTTGACATTTAGCTCATCGGCTACTTGTAAAGCTGATAGTCCTTCATGAGCTTCCTTCTCCCAAAGTTGTATTTGGGCTTGACTTATTTCCTTACTCAACTCCGGTGATATTTCTTGTTCCACTCCTCCGGTGCTCTTCCTACTCAGGGCATCTGCTACAACATTAGCCTTCCCTGGTGTGTAATTGATTGTCAGGTCATAATCCTTGATCAATTCTAGCCATCTTTTCTGTCTCATGTTGAGTTCCTTCTGAGTGAAGAAATATTTGAGGATTTTATGATCTGTATAGAGCTCACACTTAGCTCCATAGAGAAAATGTCTCCATGTTTTGAGTGCAAACACGACTGCTGCTAATTCCAAATCATGTGTTGGATAATTTACTTCATGAGGTCTGAGTTGCCTCGATCCATAAGATATTACTTTCCGATCTTGCATGAGTACGCAACCCAATCCATGCTTGGATGCGTCACAGTACACGGTGTAGTCCTTGCCAACTTCTGGAACTGCTAACACCGGTGCCGTGGTGAGTTTCTCTTTTAGAGTTTGAAAGCTCTTCTCACACTCCTCTGACCACACAAATGGTGTGTTCTTTCTTAACAACTTTGTCATTGGTCCTGCTATCTTGGAGAATCCTTCAATGAATCTCCGATAATATCCTGCCATTCCTAGGAATCCTCGGATTTCCTTGACAGTCTTGGGTGCTTCCCATTCTAGAACTGCTGCTACCTTACTCGGGTTAACAGCTATTCCATCTTTACTAATAACATGACCAAGAAATTCCACTTGATCTAACCAAAATTCACACTTACTAAGTTTGGCATAGAGTTGATGTTCCCTTAGTGTTTGCAACACTAACCTCAAATGTTCAGCATGTTCGGACTTGTTCTTGGAATATATCAAGATATCATCGATAAATACGATGACAAACTTGTCTAGATATGGCATGAATATCTTATTCATGAGATTCATGAATATTGCTGGGGCATTGGTCAATCCAAAAGGTACTACAAGGTATTCATGATGTCCATACCTTGAGACAAAGGCGAGTTTTGAACGTCTTCCTTCTTGATCTTTATCTGGTGATAACCGGATCTTAGATCAATCTTGGAAAAGACTCCCGCGCCTCTCACTTGATCAAATAGATCTTGTATTCTTGGAAGTGGATACTTGTTCTTGATTGTGACGTTGTTCAGATTCCTGTAGTCTCCGCACATCCTTCTTCCTCCATCTCTTTTATCCACGAAGACCACAGGTGATCCCCATGGTGAAACACTCTCCTGAATGAATCCCTTTTGTTCCAAGTCATCCAATTGCTCCTTAAGTTCTTTCAACTCCTTGGGCCCCATCTTATATGGTGCTTTGGCAATCGGAGCTGTTCCTGGGATTAGGTCGATAGTGAATTCTATCTCCCTATCTGGTGGCATACCAGGTAATTCCGCAGGAAACACATCCTGGAATTCATTTACTACAGGTATATCTTCTAACTTCACCTCCTTCATGCTGTTCAGCTGTAGCTCAACTTCAATCTGTGTATGTTTGTCGCCTTGGTAGATCATTCTACTTCCATCGGGGCTTTTCAAAGACACCGTTTTGTTCACACAGTCGATCAATGCTCCATTAGCTTCCAACTAGTTCATACCAAGAATGACATCAATGTCCCTCATCGGTAAAATGAACAGGTCCGCGTCAAACGCACACTTATTGATCATAATGACTTGTTTTTGTTTGGCATGAGTTACTACTATCGTCCCCCCCGCAGAAAGTATGGTTATGGGTGTATCTAA
Organism: Lolium perenne; assembly: GCF_019359855.2. Classification (NCBI taxonomy): domain Eukaryota; kingdom Viridiplantae; phylum Streptophyta; class Magnoliopsida; order Poales; family Poaceae; genus Lolium; species Lolium perenne. The sequence goes on along the minus strand of NC_067246.2, from coordinate 182,811,254 downwards.
CTTAGTGCAACTAATCCCATGTTTGGTGATGAATTGTTGAGAAATGAATGATGTAGTTGCACCAGTATCAAAAAGTACTTTGCCAGGATGAGTGAGTATCTGGAGCGTACCTATCACCGCCTGGTCAGAGTTGACCACCTCCTCCAGACTGGTACAGTTCAGCTTGCCGAAGGGCTTCTTATTCTTCCAGTTTCCTCCGGTGTTTCCTCTTCGACCTCCTCCTCCTCCTGACTGACCTCCTCCACTATTTTTCTTGGGGCAGTCCTTCAGCATGTGCCCCTCCTGACGACACCCAAAACATATGATCTTGGGTTTCCGGCAATCTTGTGAAAGATGCCCCTTAAACCCACAAATGCGGCAAACAATCTGGTTTGCGGCTTGGTTTCCTTGGTTCCTCCTGTTATTGTAGCTGTTGTTGTTGTTGTTGTTGTACCTTGGTTTGAAACTCAAACCAGTATTAGGCTTGTTACTGACAAACCTCTTAGGCTCAAACTTGGCCTTTTTCCTCTTCTCCTCCTGCAATTGCTTGAAATCATCTTCCAGAGTGATGGCTGCATCCACTAACTCTTGAAACTCCGTCGCTCTCATCATACGGAGCTGAACCTTGAACTGGGGACTTAACCCCCTCAGAAATCTCTTTTTCTTCTTGTCCTCGGTGTTGACTTCTTCAACAGCGTACCGGGACAGTTTAGAGAACTCCCTGACATAGGTCAGGATTGCCTTGTCCTTCTGCTCGAGACATTCAAATTCTCGACGCTTTAGCTCTACAATACTTTCAGGGACATTGGATTCCCTGAACTTCCTCGTGAATTCCTCCCAGGTAAATACCTTTCCAGCCGGATAAACGGCTACAATATTGTCCCACCATGATGCGGCAGGTCCACATAGCAGATGGGTAGCATAACGAACCTTCTCTTGGTCGTTACATCCAACGGTGTTGAGCTTTCGCTCAGTATCCATCAGCCAATCTTCCGCGTCCATTGGCTTGGGCGCGTATGCGAAAGATATAGGCTTGGTGTTTTGGAAGTCCGCTATTGTGACTCCCGGGTTCTCAGGTCTCTCCACCCTGTTTTGCTGCAACAAATCCTGAAAGAATTTGTTCTGCTGCTCCAGTGTTACACGCTGTCGCTCCTCCACCAGCTGCATGTACTGGATGAAATTTTGCTGCGTCATGGGTGGTGGTGGTGGTGGAAACAGATCTCTGGCTGCACCCTCAGCCTCTTCCTTTTGTTTTGCTTCGCGCTCCATGCGCTGTGCTTCAGTCTCGTCTCCTAGCGTTCCCGACATAACCCCCTAGTTATGCAACACAAGATGATACTCATAATTACTCCATGCGCAAGTTTTCTGAGCTCAACTTTGTGCACAAAACTAGTCACGCAATGGAAATCAAGAAGCAAATCCAAATCATACAAAACATATACCCTGTATATACATACTTAAGTGGTCTTATTACAATACTCAAGTCGATGTGAGTATGCAAACTCACTTATTAAAGTATATGGACAAATTTATACAAATATTACATACTATAATACACGTGGTACTTGTGTATTATAGCCTCGCCTCCCTTGGTGGACTCTAGTCGATCTTCACTCCCGGTACATCCCAGGCTTCCATCCGGTCGAACATGTCGTCCTCCTGATAGACCCTGGAACATAAGGTCTCCCCGTTGGCTGGTAATCCGAATCCGATGATGATCCTAAGGAGAAATCAGTGTTCACAAACTGATCGTTGAGTGCATCATAGTCCACCCATCAGGTGTACTCCCCTGTAGCCCCACCATAAGGGTTACCAAAACTCATACCCGACTCAACCTGTGTCGGATATCCTCCATCCACTCCTTCATTACTAGGATAGCTCTGGTTCTGGGTTGTTGCGTCATCATTCATCTCCCCATCATAATACACAGAAGTACTATGAGTTCCAGTATCCGATCCCCAACGCCAACCCGTGGAATTCTCGATAGGAGTCTCGGAACGCTGGTTGTTTCCGGATTCCTCTCCGCCCTCGTATCCCCCATAGGAACTACCCAGATAGTTCCCAGGTGTAACAGGTGTAGGTTCACGCTCAAGTGGATCAATACTGATGTAGTCACCAGCTGAATAAACTGGTGTGTGCACCACATTCTCCATAGGTTCTTTCCCCCTACTCTCCTCCTTGGGTTCAGTGAATTCCTCAAGCATCGTATCAATTGCTCCTATCAGATGATGGTTCAACTGAAAGAGTAATGATATGAAGTTGCGGCTATTATCCATATATTTTGCCGCTGCTATGGGTTTGCGTTTAGCATATTTGTAGTGGTTGAGCATGGGATCTTCTTCCTCCTGATTATGAGGAATATGGGAGAACTCGGAATCCATAAGCTCTTTTGTCTTATGTTCCCGTATGTCGGTTATGGCTCTCATAACAGCTATATGGTAGGCTGTGTTGGTTGTCCTAGCTTCCCCAGTGGCATGACTACGCTCATTCCCAAAGATTCGGAAGTCGCAGTCCTACCCGCACTTGGCCAATACCGGACCATCATAGAACATGTATTTCTTTACCGGGAATCTGGGGATCGCACCCAAATTCCAAAGAACATGGCTCGTAGGATATCTGCAAGTCCTCCTTGGTATTCGTTCAGTGTGGAATCCATAACTTTCACGTTTCTTCCCGGTCGTGAACTTGCCATGTTGGCTGTAGAAATAGAAAGATTATAAGATTAGTAATAATGCATCATAATAGAGATAATAAAGAATTATCGCACTAAAAGATATGATTGTTGTATTCTCAATTGAATATACACCATATTTTTAGAGAATTCTTTACTAGTCCTATTTGACTCCTAACGTTTGGTCCCATTTACTAGGTTCCAACCTAAGGTCAAAGCTTTTGCTCTGATACCAACTGTGGTGACCCTGCATACCACTGCATGTTGTAGTATGCCAGTCGTTGATATAACATTCACGAAGTACCATTCCGCAAATGTTACATCCCTCAGAGTAGTACAACAAAACATAGAAGGTCCATAACTCATTCACATATTATTACAATTAACATACACATATCGTCTCGGAGCTCCTCTTGGGTCCTAAGAGGAATACTCCTGGGTTCGAGGCGAACCCAACTTAACTTACAATACATGAGTCTCATTAAACTAAACATTTATTTCATCGAGCAGCTAAATACTAAGAGTTCGGGCTGCTCGGATACTACTACTATCGGATATCTCTAGGCTTGATCTCCTCCGGAAGCCTCCCCGGATCCGTAGACTATGAGATAGTCTACGCCTTCAACTCCTCCTGAGAGGTCTGGTTCCTCGTAGCCGATGATCTCGGCTCCTTCATTGCTGTCGTAGTCCTCCTCGAGACGATTCAGACAATCTAAGCATGGGATTTAAGAGTGGTATGAGTACGAGCGTACTCAACAAGTTCATTATAGATAAGAGGTGTTTAATGCACTAGCTACGATATTAGACCAGAAAGTCTAATACCAATGCAAGTTTTGATAAACATTTCTTCAAGAGATTGCTTTTATTTCAAAGAGCTATGTCCGTCAGCCTTCACCGGTTTACTAGAACTTCATGGAGCTCCTTTCCGGCCGCGTTCGCAGTTCCTCATCCCGGAACAGGGAGTGACAGGTCACAGTTCTTTACACTCTGCAGAGGTGTGTTGCTTTACCCATAAGAGATCTTAACCTTGGTGCCAACCGGGTAGCTTTCCCGTCCACACTTCCTTTGGTGTGAGGCCCGGTATAAGGTCTAGCCAATCATGTTCCTCCGCTACCTCGAACACCCACCCTTTGTTGCATGCCCCGACCCTGGGTCCACGCCGGTCCCATTATTCCCGTAATTTCAGGGTGGACCCCGACCACGACGACGATGCAGGATCGAACCAAACTCCTTCGCCGGTAGCTGCAACCCATCATAGACCGCAATACCGTGGGGACTTAGAATGGGTTCCCCACCCACAAGTTGTTCCGCAAGCCGCAACCGCTACGGTATGCACAGCATAACCGTGGGGACTTAGAATGGGTTCCCCACCCACAAGTTGCTCCGCAAGATACAACCGCTACGGTAAGCGCATCCGTTGATGAACGAGAGGTGGAAACACTTTTGACTACTCCGTCCCACTTCGGATCTTATGGTTAACACGGATGTTACGGCACAAGAATCACTGGCGACATTTGTTGTTTAATCCTAGATGGATATAAACCCGTGCAATGGAACCTCCACCATATCAACACAATACATGGTTCCATTGCCCACCACTTAGTCATATTCATAGTTATGAAAGTAGTGGTTTTGATTTTTGTGCAATAGTGATAACCATAATACTTTGCAAGTAATTTGATAAAAATACTCAAATGACATGAGCAAGTGATGAACTTTCCTGAACACTGCAAAGTTTTGCAGTTGGAAGGTGTGGACTGACCCTTGTCCTCTGTCTCTGAAAAATAGCATCATTGTCCGATAAGGGCAATGGTTAAAGAAGCAATTATGCATGATTCCAGTTTTAGGGTTTGTTCCCCCCTTCCGATGTCGTTGTTATTTTATGAGAGGTTAATACTAAGATAGATTTGGAGATACTCTATTTAGGATAAATACAACCTTGAAATATTGTCAAGGTGTTTTTAAAGTCCAATTGCATTAATGGACTTATTTTTATTATTAAAAATAATATGTGTGATTTAAATCATTATTTAAATCCTCAAATTAAGACTTATCTTTAATTTTCTTCAAAAATTCCCTGTGATATTTTATTTAGATAGAGAATTTTATGCTGATCTATTTTCATATTTTTAATTATTTTTTTAGAGCTTTTATCAATTTTCTATTGAATTTCCAAGTTTCTGGTTTTTAATGAAATTTGGAAAAGACTGATTTGCCCCTGGGCCCACCTGTCAGTGCGGCCCAGCGGTTAATCCTAACCCGAGCCGCTCGTCCGGCTCGGTCGGACGCACCTGTCCCCTTCCTCTCGCGCACTCGCTAACCCTAACCCCTCTGAGCTCTGGCGACTCCCGTGTCGCCGCCGCCTTCGCCGATTTTCTCCGGCCAACTCCGGCCATCGCCGGCGGTGAGATGGGTATCAATCGAACCGCCGTTTGACGGCGCTTCGATTGATCCTCGTCGATCTGCTTTTCCTCGCCGCTGCTGTTCTTCCCCAACCCCTCTGTGACCTAGTCGGTTGATCCACGGCGACCTCGTCGCCGCCGTTGCTCCTGGGGACTAGGCGCGGCGGTGTGCCTCGTCGTGATGCTGCTGGGACCCGTGCGCCTGGCAACGAGCTGGCTTGGTGTGACCATGGCCTGGCGCTGCCGTTCGATCGGCGTGTGCCGCCATGCCGCCATGGCCGTGCCCTTCTCCGTCTAACTGGTAAGCTCGCACCGCCTCCCTACTGCTCTACTGCTTGTTCTTCCTCTCTTCCTTTCCTTCTAAGCTAGCTCTGGCCACTGCTTGCTGTTCCTTGTGCCTATGCTGCTCTGTGGCTGTGCCTATTGCTGCTGCCAACATGCGCCATGGCTCCTAGCTAGTGTGCTTGCTCTACAGCTATGCGTATGCTGCTTACTGTGCTGTTTCTACCATACTTCTGTGCTTCCTAGCTATTTCTGTTCATGGTAATCTCCGGCTGTGGCCCTCCTGTGATTGCTCATGAGCATCCAGTGATGCTCATGGCCTACTGGCTTGCTCCTATTATTTTACTGTCACTTGGGCATACTGTGTGTGCTTAATTCTGTCCCTGGCTTGATTATATTGTACAATTTCTTGCAAATTTGCAAGAACCAGTGCGCATGGGTGCTCTTTAGTGTGCTATCATTCATAGTCTTGCTCACTTGAGCATGCCTGTGGCTAAACCACACCATCCCTTGATGATTTGCTTCTGTATACATTTATATAACATGTATTTGATTGTCTGCTTAGGCCATTATTCCTGTTCTGTGACCAATTAATTTATAGTGTGCATGTGTTGATGCTAGGCTTGGCTCTAGCATGCTCTGCCAAGCTCTGATGACCTTATAATCATCAGATGCTTGGTGACTGACTGATGTTTCATGCTTATGTTAAGCTTGTGCTCTCCTAGTGTCTGTGTGATGCATACACTTGTGCTAGTGAATGGTAATGCTTGCTCAAGCATCATATGATGCTTGCAGTGAGCCATTGGTTCACTGGCAAGGAGTTGGTGCTTGGTTACTGGTCTGTTTCATTTATCTGTAATTCTTTGCTTGGCTAAATAGATAAATGATGTGAGCTGTTTATCAGTAATGATCATCTTAATATTAATAAGATTGAGCTAGAGGGATGCCAACATCTATTGGGAACCCTAGCTCCTTTTTGAACCCATCTGGGTGATGATATTTGTGCATGGCTTCTCTGTGGGATTTGGTGAAGTGGTTGAGGTGGCCCTGACAGCAAAGCTTTGCTGTTAGGGTAGCTCCCACCTTTGTTGGCTTGATCTGGCTTAGTGAATACCTCACTGGATAAATCCTTGTTGGTTTTCCAGTGACCTTTGTTGTTGACAAACAAGAATAGACACAATCTGTCTATCTGTCTGATGGCTTGCTGGCTTTAGGTGCTAGGTGATTTTGGATGGCTAGTTAGGGATTAATCCATGCTGGATTTCTCTGGTATTGTCACCATGCTGACATACCAATGTTCCCTTGGTGATTTCCTTCTGGCTGATCTCCAGCTTGCTTGCACCAAAAGGCTTAGTAGCCAGATGATGATACAAACTGGGTATTCTACCCATTTTGGCTTCTGTGACATATGCAAATGCTTATTTATGAGCAAACCAGGGTTTTGCTCAGGTTGATCTATTTATACCTCACTCCAGCTCCTAGAAATGGGTGTTGGTGTAGAGGATTTGGCTTCAGGATTGTGATGTGAGCTTGCCCTGCTCCTCCTGGTTAGCCTGTGCTTGATTTCCTGCTTGTGCCTTGTTCTACAACAGTTCTAGTGGAACTGTTTTGGATAGATTGGCTGGTTGGGAAGCTTGGTGTTCTTCCTGTTCTATCTGTTCTTGGTGTTCTTACCCTGGGAAGTCCTGTCGACAGAATGGCTAGGGTTTGGCTGTGAAAAGTTTATATATGCCCTCCTCCTTGCCTCTCTGGTCGACAACAGGGCCTGGTCATTTTGGTGACTCTCCCTGGCTGTGTATGTGCTGGTGGACATGCACACTGCCTTGTGAGCTGCCTGTGTGGTTCCTGGTTGGGACTTGGTCCATTTGGTGGATCAGCTCGGCTGATCTTGATAATATCCTCTCAACTTCTCATTTTCTTGCTAACCTGCCAAATGGCTTTGCCACTTGGCTTAATTCTTGTCTTGCTTTGTTTTGTGCAGGGAATCAAGAATATAACCAAGTGAAGATGAAGATCATCAGATCCAAGCTTCTTATGAAACTAGACTTGTAATTTAGAATAGGTCACTGATTGTAATCTTCTTTTTCTTATTTGAGCAATTCTTGTAATGTGTTGTATTATTCATTTATTTCCATTATGAATATTGTAAAGACAATGTATCTTGTGTGTTAATCAATAAAGCTCAAAGTTTTCCCTAATGAGCTTTACTTTATTATAATTGTTCATATTGTTTATTATTGATTATATACTTATTGAATTTCCTCACAATTGAATTATTTAGGTAGTTATTTAATGTTTGAATTTGAAATTCAAATTCAACATTGGTTTGAATTCAACCATGTCACTTTATAAATAATTCAATCATGCAAACTCTCCCCTCTCTTCTCCAAACCCTAAACTAGTTGAGTGAGGTGCAAGTTTGTCGCACTCTCGAAACCCTAACCCTGTAAGGTGTCGAGAGAGAAACTTGTCCCCCTTCGATGCAGTTTTTGTTTAAAAGCGCGAAATTTCCCCAGAATTTACCATGCAATGCATATCCCTTTCTAAAATCTACCCCTCGATCGTCTCTAAACCTGGGACATTACACAACTTGCGGGAGGGACGGACGGAAAATCGTGGCAGCAGCCTTCTACTGCCGGCGAGTCGGACATGCAATGAGATCAGGCGCCGGAGGTTTCGTTGGCTGGTGGTTTCTGGACAGGCAGGATCGAAGGGACCAAGGGGAAGGCGACGACGACAGCGGCGATGGCGATCCAGAAGGGTGGGAGGCGGACTGGGCGGGGGTAGGAGGTGGGGGAAACACACGTGTTTGGCTGGAGAAGGGCCCCGTGGTCGTTTTTTACGTGGATGAGTCTACCTGCGCCCCCAATTCGCACCCCGCGCGAAGGGGCCGACATGGGGTTGCCGGAGATTCTATTGGGCTCGAAACGGCACCGACGCTTTATTGGTGTGCTAGTGTGAGCCAAATTTTGTCGCCAACCCCCAAATTGCTATTGGGCGCGCCGGTGGAGATTCTCTAAGCTGCGCTAGTCACATCCACTTTGCCTATGGTCATTTTGTCAGGTGCTGCAAGGGGATTGACCAAAAGGTGCAGTCTACTCACAGTTCCAACGACGGCGGGTGGAGACGAGCATGACTCGAGGAGGAGAAGAAAGTACAGTGAGGAATAGGGATGGAAGGAAATATCAGACGACACCACAATTGTGTGGAAATGTGCTTCCATTTGATATTTGAACCCGGCTTGTCGAGATGAAAGACCGGATCCGAAAGCATGGGCCAAAAAATTTAGTCAAAAAATGACAAATATTAACCTATGCTCCTAGAAATCCGAGAAGACAAGAAAAAATTGCGGTAGTTCTTTTAGACGGAAGGCTCGAATAATCCCGTCTTTGAATTAACGAAGGCATCAACCGGTTAGAACTTACAAGAACGGTTACAACACACACTAGCGCAAAGCGCACACCGAAACCCATAAAACAAGACAACACGGAAAAACGTCAAGCCGAAGCGCCATCTTGAACCAAGATGAGGGAGCCTTGTCTTTTGTTGCACCAGAGAGAGCACGACTATGTCCACACCAACAAACCTCCACCACACCAAGACTACAGCCCAAGGGGGAACTTGACGACGGGCCGACAACCTAGCAGAACTTGAGGAGCCAAAGGAGGGGGGGGGGTCTTGCAACGATGCCTCCAAGAAGGTGAATGGCGCAAGAATCCGTCATCGTTGTCGGCAGGGGCCGAGGTCCTGCAATGTTTTCACCCAGACCAGAAAACCACCACCCCTGTAGCTCAGGCTAGGTGCAGCCCAAAACACAACATCAACCCCTAGAGATGGTATAAGCACACCGACAACAACTATTTCCAGACTCCGACCTAGCAAAGCCCCCCAAGGCGCTAGGGAAGACGTCAGCTACGGTAGCAAAACCGTGTAGTAGCAGCCATGCCGACGTTGCGCGAGGCCTGCGACACCATCGAGAGGTCACAAGGTGATCCACAAAACACTATGAGAGAAGCTTACACGAAACGAGCCCCCCAAGGGGAGCAGATTGAGGTGGAGGGACGAAGTCCATCATTTCGAATAGGAGGGTCATCATCGGGACGCCTTCAACAAGGGACATCACCGGCACTAGCCGGAGCCATGCGCTACTTTCGCCGAGGTCCAAGTATGGTCAAAATTCCGGACACCGTCGCGAGGATGCAGAGGGAACATGCAGAGATCACTATCGCGCCTCCAACCTAGCTCACACTATGAACTAGCCCCGACTAGACTCATCCACATGAAGAACACGCTGGCTGACGGAGTCCGGCCAGGCCTAGATCTAGACGTCCACAACGCTATATTGGCACCACGGCGACCACACCATCCCTAGCGCGCCAGCACCTGCACAAGCACGACCAAACTGGTCGGAGGGAGAACAGAGTGCAGCCCCCGGAGTAGCTGCAGTACTGAGCTAGCCCAGGGACCTCATCCGAGATAGCTAGTAAGGACGTCGCCCCAAACGACTCCAGAACATCGTCCGCAACGACGAAGGTACTAACTTGAGTCCGCAGAAAAACAGAACTCCGACAACTCTGAACAACCAGGTTCAGGTCTAGTCCCGCATGGCCTAGAACCAGCCCGAATGCAACTGTTGAGAGGTGGTGAAGGCGGCGCACCTTGGCCACCCTCAGATCCCGAGGATCCGGCCAAGCCGTGCCGGGCCCAGATCTGGGCCCACAAGCCCAAATCTGGTCGAGCCACCCGCCCAAAACCGCCACCAGCCAAAGCATTGTCGGGAGACGCGCTTGCATCCGGACCCCTGCCGTCGGGCAAGATCATGGTAGCACCGGCCAGGGCCAGCTACACCGGGCCACTCCGCCGCGAGGAAGGGCACCACCCTGTCGGGCCCGGGAGTCGCGCGGGAAGAGGAGACCGGCTGTGGGGGAAGGGAGATTCTTGGGGGGAGGGGGGGGGGGGGGGGGGAGGGGGAGCACTCCGGACACTCACGAGGGAGCGACGGGAGCCTGACACTATCTGTACGGTACTTCTCGCCAAACAACATGAAGTACTATTGTACCATGGATGTATGGGACAGGCAAGATACATGGTAAGTGTGGATTTCTATACGGTGCCACTGATCAGATCTCTGTCTACCCCAAGTTCGAGCTCTCCCTCAGGTAGTCGGTCCACTCATTGGTCCATAGTTGTGATCTATGATGCAGGCTCTGTAGTAGCTGAGGAGGCTATTATACCGGTTCCAATTCCTGAGGTGCGCACCTTTCTCTCAGAAGCTACCATGAGTGGACAAATGGAGGTTGAGCTACGTGTAGCTCTTTATTTTTAGAAATTTGGTAATCATAATTTCAAGCTTCAAAAATTTCTGAAAATAAATTCTGGATGTAGCCAATAATTAAATCTACAAATATGCAAATTTTCAGTGTGAAATTCTTAGTACTTTAGGCTACATAAAAATGACAAATGTGTAGATTTGAGAATAGTGAATAGTGCACATTTCAAAACTATAAAATATGTCAGATTTTATTATTTCTGTGTAATCGACAGTATAAAGAATTTATGATTGAGATTTTGCACCTTTGTAGATTTCATCACTATTTACATCTAGGATGTTTTTTCAGATTTTTTGATAGTTAAAATATAATTTCCGAATTTTTGAAAATAAAGAGCTACGTGTAGCTCGGTCTCCATTTGCATTTTTTGGGGACAACCTTTCATTTCTACATGAAGTTTCGAATGCTCGGTGGCTCAATTTACTCCACTCCGTATGAGGCACATTTTTTCCAGTCTATATGCAAGAACCAAATTCACGGTAGAGAACAATCAATCAATTAGGTACACATAATGTTCTTTTCTGTTGGTAGTGCTTCTGTTAATGAAGTATATGCACTTAATATGCATGTATTAGTTTAGGTACAATATTCACATTATAAAATACTACATAGTTTATAAACTTATCCGTCGGTTATAATGATGTGTATGACAACTGGTTGGTTATGATAATGGTAACAAGACTTGTCATAATTGTTTGGTTTGGTTGTAATGGTTTTGTATGTTGCCATGTAGCATAGACATTCTTTTGACAACACCATTTAGCATAAACATTATAATTTGAATTGCACGTAGTTTGTTTTGTTTGCTTTTGTACATTTCAAAAAATTAGTTTCGTTATAATTGGCTATGAAGACACTTTGGGCCACTATTGTGGTGGGGGTGGGGGTGGGGGTGGGGGGCAATGGCCCCTATGAAGTACACATATCCCCACCACTGTTGTGCTATTGTGACTTCTCTAAACAATACATTGTTGATTTTTGGCTTAATCTCGAAGTATTTAGCAATGTAAAATTTTCATCTTCTTCAACAACTAATCCTAATTTGCAAATTAATGTTCTGTATGCACTCCATGATGCAAATTTCCTTCGTATGGATTGTAGATGGGAGACCGAAGACTACACGGATGGAGTTGGAATCCACTGAACTTTTGACTCCAAATTTGACGCCGGTGGCTAGACGGCGATCTTACCAGCCTATCAACTTCAGAAGTAGTACATACCTGTATCGTAATTCCCGGCAAACAACATGAAGTTTTGTTATATCATCGATGCAAGGGAGCGGACAAGATACTTCGCGAGGGCTAGCTTTTTGTACGGTTGTGACCTAAGATACCCAGTCTACCCCAAGTTCGAGCTTTCCGTTGGGTCCACTCATTGATCTACAGTTGTGATATATGATGCAAGCTTTGTCTTAGTTGAGGAGGCTATCATAATGACTCGTACTCCTGAGGACCGAGGTGCACATCTGCCTCCAAAAGCTACCATGGGCCAACATTTCATTTCTACACTAGGTCCGAATGCTCAGTGGTCAGCTTACTCCACCTCATATGAGGCAATTTTTTTCCCCTAAGTCTATCTCATGAATCAACTTTGGGGCAGAAAACAATCGATCAATCAAGTACACATAATATTCTTTTGTGTTGCTAGTGCTTATTTTAATGAATTATACTCACAATGCACTTATCATGCATGCTACTAGTTTAGATACAATCTTCACATTATTAAATACATATTTTGGAAACTTCTCGTCGGTTATAGTTATAATGATGCATATGATAACTTGTTGGTTATAATAATGGTAACAAGATTTGTGCCCCGTTTGGTTTGGTTGCAATGGTTTTTTTATGTTGCCATGTAGCATTTTTTTTACAACACACCATTTACCATAAAAGTTATAACTTGACTTGCCAATAGTTTGTGTTGTTTGATTTTTCTTTGCAAAAAACGAGTTTGGTTATTATGGCCTCATGTGGCAAATAAATATAGTTCGGATTGGTTTGTCAGGAAACATTTTTTTAAAACTTTATCCAGCAAACACTTCAGTTTGGTTAGGTTGGGATACATAGAATATATTTATATATAACGCAGTACCAGGCTAGGCCACAACCAAATGACAAATTGTATCATCTAATCTCAAGCTTCAATCAAACCTGCCACCAACAAAACAAGCCCTTTTCTCGGACCTTGCGAGGATATCGAGCCTAGAAGACCCTGCTTAACGGGGCAACAAACGGTTCGGTAGGAACCTATGGCCTTTCTAAATTGGTGGGACCTGTTGTGACGTGTTGGGTTTTAGTGGGCTGAAAATGCTGGGAGTTTATTTGGCAGAGGGAGTTGTGAGATTGCCGTGATTAGGGGGATTTGACCCGATGAAGTAGTTTTGCTCGGTTTTAGGCCAATTTCAGCCGATTGATAGCCTTACATTTACACACATGAGATGCAATTAATATTCAATTTCTCGTTTTCCATGTGCTTTGTTACGGGCACATGTATGTTATTATCTCTTCGGTTGTTTAAACATTGCCATTTCGCCAAAATGTTGTCACCAGTAAACTGTGCTCTTAAGTACCATAGTGACCCATTCGATAGAATATGGGAATCTGATTTGGCAACAAGAGGTTTTTCTGATGTTGCTGCAGGACCAAAAAAATGTCAACTACTAAGTCTATTTTTGTTGCTACCCAGAAAGAACCACATGAAAAGGTGATGCAAACTGCAGTGGTTGTTGGTCAAAAGTAGGGCTGCAAAGAACTGTGGCTACTCAGTATCTCTCTACCACCGGATGTTGGGCACTGGTCGAACTCCTCCATCAAATTGGGGCTAGGGCGGCACGGGTGAGCTCCGCTAGGGGTCACAGGTGAGCTCCGCCAGGGGCACACTGCCGAGACGGGAAATATTGTTGATTTTTTTCTTTTTTAGACAATTTTGATTTCTTTTAGATATTTCGACCTTAGAAAACTGCTCGGATTCTATCACGCCATCCATGTAGGTGGGTCCCACTCGTCAAATTTGCTGTCAATTTTCCATCATTGTTCCATTACCGTACATTGGAAAAAATTGCACTAGAGTGGTAGCATTTTGTTGCTTCAATGTAAAGTGGTAGTTTTTCGAAGTTTAATCAGGAAAATAGTAGTTTCATGCCAAGAACTCACAACGTTACCTCAAATATTTCACATTGTACAAGACTCAATGATTTTACCACAAAGCTGCATCAACATGCCACTTTATAGGGTTTTTGTTTTTGAGTTAGAGAAGACGAAGAATTCTTCAAAGAGGCCTATCTTGAATGCCATCAACAGTGGCGCAACTTAGTGCAAGCTAGGGGGGCCGCCGCCCCCCACCTCTGAAGGAATCAGGATGATAATTTTCTCTTATTTTTATGTTTTTCAGTAACATTGACCTAAAAATGATGTAGAATAAGGGACAAATAAATTATCTTCTAACTTCCTGGCTTTATGGACAGGTGACAGGCAGCGACGAAGGCGCACAATAGCTGTTGCTACTTGTACCGTGGCCAGAGCTATTTTGCTACTTGTTGCTATTGGATGTTGCTTGTTCTTTACACGCAACAAAAAGCTTTCGGATGGTGCGTATCCATTACCTGGTATATTTTGCAGCGACTTTAGCTCATTTGCCATTGTTAATTTGTTATTTGCAGCGGAACTAAGCTTGATCGGATCAGCTACAACGAGATTTACATTATCGGATACTTCTATAGAATAGGATACACCTCCCAAGATGTATTCTAGAAAAAAAAAACTTAAGAATACGGAGGTCTGGTGGGTCTGCAGATATGCAGCCAAACTTCTACTCCCTATATCTTAAAATAACTTCTCAACTATTTCTTGATACGGTTATACCTGTACCTAAAATATGTCTATATACTTTCGTATCTAGGCAAAGTTTGAACAAGTTATTTGGGACGGAGGGAGTAACAAACATATCAATGATTTTTTTTGAATGAGGTAAGCTTCTTGTATGCAGAATAATGATATGATTATTATGACAAGTTAAATAATTGACCGTCTTGTTTTATTGTTTCAGATAGCGTTTCTTTCCAGAGTACACCAGACAGTTGGTGAATTTCCTTGGTTACTGCCAGAAAAAGGGAAAGAACATTCTTGTACAGTATATGAGTTCATGGAAAACGGGAGGCTAGAACAGCATATTCCTGGTACGTCCCCTCACAACTACTAGCATCTGCTACCTGAATCCATAGCATTCTATTCATATGTACAACTAACGATAATTATAACCAACTGACACAAAATAAAAATTTCAATCGTCCGGCGGTGGATATTTTATTAAATGTGGCAAGTTATTTTGTTATGGTTCAGAATAACTCAAATATATGTGAAGTGGAAAATTCTAGAGGGATCAATAATATATATAGATCTTCGCCTTTTATATATGTTACCTTTTTCATTTTTTTGATCAATATGTGAACATATTTTTAATGCATGAAAACCTTTGTATTTCATGAATATTTTCTTGAGATGTATGCACATTTTCAAATGCAAGAACACCATTCAAATATGTTAATGGTTATAAACCTATATTAACATTTTCAAAGTTCATGGAGTTTGAAAACATAAAATATTCACAACTTTGAAAACGTAGAATGTTCAGTGTTTCAAAAAATTATTCACAGATTCAAAAAAGTGTTGATGCACAAAAACTTTTGAGGTTTTATTAGAGTTTCACTGAAGTTCCAAATAATAATAATTGTTTTCTAATGTTTCAGTCAAGCTTGTAGTTCATTCCACTAGGGTTCTACATAAAGACATGCATCTGAAATGAGAAAGGAAAACAAATCGCATCTCATCTTTGAGTCAAATTTATGTCAAGAACGAGAGAGTATAAATAAAGAAAAACATGAGTGCAATCACACCGCACTGCCAATCAAATATTTGAGTCGCTAGTCGTCGGAAAGTTTCACCTGATTTTCAATGATTTATATAACTTCAAAGAAAAATCCCTTGGCCCCTCTCGAAGATGAAAGATGTGCTAGTTGTTTCAACTTATGATAAAGTCCCTTGGTTCTACTTGAATATGTAAAATCACTTGGTACTACCTCTTACAAAACTCACCTCTCGGGCATTCATCCGTTGAATACAAAGTGAGAGAGAATAAACTAAGAAAAACGTATGTGAAGTAGCAATTGAGGAGAGAGCAACTTTATTATGTAGTGTATGTTGGTCCCTTATTTTTATTATATGTTTTTTATTCTGTTTTCTTCGGATTGATATATGGATATCTTTCTAACACATGGATTTTTTTATTTCGTGAACAATTTTGAGATGTATGAAAATTTTCTAATGCAGGAACACCATATCAAATATGTTAATTTTTTAAACCTATATGAACATGTTCAAAAGATCATTGATTTAAAAAAATGTTGACTTCGTCAAAATCATAGGATGTTCGTTGTTTCAAAATAATATCTACGGATTCAAAAAGGTGTTCATGCATAAAAACTTATGAGATTTGAAACAAGTTTCACACATGTTTCACAAGAGTTCATGTGGTCCTAGAGCTTCATTGTGGTTTCAAAGAATTGAAAGTTGTTTAAGAATCAAATTCATTCCACTAGAATTCTACATAAACACATTCATACGAAATGAGACCGGAAAACAAGAACCACGTGTCTTCTTGGAGTCGAGCTTGTGTAAAGAATTAGGATAAAGCAAGAAAGACACGAGTGCGATCACACCGCACGGATTCAAAAAGGTGTTCTAGCAGAGGTTACATACAAGTTTTATGAAAAAAAAAATCCATTGGCCCCTCTCGGAGACGACTGATCTAGCTAATGCTTTTGCTAAATCCAGACGAGGTTTCATATTCCGAGTAATGATAAAATCCCTTGGTCCTACTCAAATATGTAAAATCACTTAGTATGACTTCTTTCTAAACTCCTCTCTAGGGCATCCATTTGTTGAATAGGAAGTGAGAGAGGATAAAGGAAGAAAAAGATAAGCCCAATCACACAGCTCTGCTAATCCAAATATTTGGGCTGGTAATCGTCAAGAAGTTTCACATGGTTTCATCTATTTGTTAGAAATTTAGCAGTGGTTTTATATAAGTTTTATAAAAAAAACTTTTGCCCCTCTTGAAGATGAAAGATGCAGATGATGTTTTTTTTGCTAATATCTAGCTGATGTTTCACGTTTCAACTGATGATTAACCATTGGTCCTTCTTGAATATGAAAAAACCACTTTGCACTATCAATTATTAAATCACCTCTCGAGCATCTCTTTGTAGCATACAAAATCACATGACACTATCGCTTTCTAAACTAATCTCTCGGGCATCAATCCGCCGCATATGAAATCCCTTTGTCCTTATCGAAGATGTAAAATCTTGCCACTTTTTCTTCCTAAGCTCACCTCCCGGGCATCCATCTATAGCGTACGAAGTCGCTTGGCACAATTAGTTCCTAAACTCACTTCTCGGGCATTCATCTCCCGCACACGAAATCACTTGGCAATATCTACTGCGAACTCACCTCTCAGGCATCCATTTTTCAGATACGAAAAACCTTGGTACTTCTCGAAGATTTTAAATTACTTTGCACCACCGCATCGTAAACTACTAAACTCACCGGTCGGATACCCATCTGTCGCATCTTAAACTGACATTCCCCTGTCCTTCTCAAAGAGCTTAGTTATTTTTTTATTATATGTTTTCTTTCTTTATTCTGTTTTGTTCGGATCAATATATGAATATGCTCCTATTTAACAGTTATTTTTATTTCGTGAATATTTTATTTTACATGTATGAACATTTTTAAATGTAAAAACACCATTTCAAATACGTAATGTTTTCAAACCTATATGAATAGTTTAATTATTGGTGTACGTTTTTTTAACACAAATATTTTTTAACCGTGAAAAGTTGTCAATGCATATTTATCATGTTAAATTAACTGTTCTTGCACAAGCCAAATGTGATCGATCACATTGGTGTATAACTACATATCACGGTTGATTGATTGGTTGAGATATTTCCTTGTGTTTACGAGTCCGACACTTAGTCCGTGGTTCAAGCAGCCGCACCAGGGTCGTGGGAGGCGCTAAAATCATCCGTCCCTCCTTGCATCGACATTCGACAACCACCTGGAGAAAGTGGTGTTCGATTCACACACACACAAAAAAAGTGGTGTTCGAGGTTTACCGAGGGCAGCAGTGGCAGAGAGAGATGGCCAGGTTCCTTCACGGGAGGAGCAGGTTACTCAAGACTATGGAATTTCACATCATGGTCGATACTGTCGGAGCAGAACTCTCCAAGCCCCCGAACGAAGAATAGGTGAGGAAGCACCGGGAGCTCCAGTGCCTCGACGGCCGGGCATCGTGGAATGCTCGTTTCCAGTTTTTCAGTCAAGTGTACGCTGGTGTGCAACCATCAGTATGTTTGCCACCATGAGTGGTACCAGAGAAACTACTATGACAACCTTCTATGCGAGGTGTAATGGGTCTTACAGCATCTAGCAGACCCCTCAAATTGGTTAAACCTATAAATTTGCGGTTTGATGATTTTTGTCGAGATTAGATACCTTAAAGTGGTCAAACCCGTATTTTTCCAGGCCAACCTGTATACGAGCCCGCGATCTGTATCGTTGGAGTTTCGAAGGCGTTTCTTGCGGGCTAACCTGTATACGGTCAACGCGCTCGCAACAGCTCACTCACGCAACACATTTTCGTTGATATAAACTCATCGGAGTCCGGCCAAATTCAGGCGAAACTCCAACATAATTCCAGTGGAGATTGGTAAAAATGAACGAAGATCGTCGGAATTGGCCTTTGGCCGAGCAGCGGTGGCTATCATGCACGGGCAGAGCTGAGCAGCGAGCAGTTTCAAGGGCCGGGCGGCGCGCGCATGCGGCTGAGAGGCGGATGGGTGGCGCACGGGCACGTGCGATCGGCAGCAGAGAGGCCAGGGGAGCGCACGGCGCGGCGGGCAGGCGGGGCAGCGCACACAGACGGCGCAGGCGAGCTTGCCGGGCAAGCGAATCACGGGTGGGGTAGGCGGTGGCCGGCGGGATGAGCGGAGCGGACGGGTGGTTGGCCAACGGGGCAGGTGAGCGGCCGGCTGGGCGGACAGGCAGCCAGGAGCCTTCTCAGGAGGAAGAAGAAGGGTAAAAAATAAATAAAGTGGGCCTTTTAATGGCATATTTTTGAATGTGCTTTTTAGTATGTTATTTTGAGGGGTCTGGTGTGCGGGAGTGTTTTTCGGCTCGTAAATCACGTTTTTCGGGCTTGTATCTACACATATACGGTATGCGGTTTAAGGGGTCTGCTAGAGATGCTCTTAGTTAGAGCATGCGCTAGCATTAAGTTTTAAATAACTACAAGTCGGTACTTTGTGACTTCACATGCTATATATTCTGCATACTGGCAGGAAACTCAGATTGCCCAAGTGATCCTACTAGTTGTCAAGTGACATCAACTCAACATTGTTTTTGTTAATGAACTGATGAAGTATTTAAGTGGATTGCACTAGCTTTTTTCATGAGTTTGGACTCTTGCTTGGGTTTGCTAGTGCATGAAGTTGACAACTACTGTATGGGGAGGAGCCCATTCCTATCCTCTACTCTCTCTCTCTCTCTGCTACAGTTCCTGAGAGCCTTCTCGAGTGTCCCGGGCCAAGCCAAGGTCCCCTCCGATGGCGCTGCAGTTCGAAGATGGCTGAGGTGAGGCGCCGGCGTAGTTAGGTGTAGTGGTAGTGGCATCATGCCAATAGTTTGGAGTAGGGCTCCGGATCTATGTGCCAGATCTCGAGCATCTTGGGGAGGCGGCTTGTTGTTCCTCTCCTCTGGCGGCTGAAGTGGGCGACGACGAACTATTCCCCTTGGATCTCCGCTTATAAGGCTTTTGTCTCTTGCTCTGTTATTTGGCCATGTTGCTTCTTCTACTCCTAGCCGTCCGTGAAGGCGAGGGGGAGGGGAGGAGCAGCTTTGTCGTAGATGGATTTCGAGGCAGTTGGGGCTCCTTCTCCATCCTGGTATCTTGGCACTGCACCGGATGGTCGTTGATGGAGGGCGTGACTTTGCTTCCATGGTGGAAGCGAGCTCGTGGTGCTCCCGTGGTGAGGCCCCAAAATAACTTTGCGCCTCTGCTCTCTTCGTGGTGGTTGTGCACCTCTACCTCTTCTCCTGGCCGGCAACGGTCGCGAAGGGGAGGAGGCTGTTGGCGGTGTTGCAGCAGCTGCATGGAAGCGGTGGTGGGGTTCTCTGGAGTCTGCATATTTGGCAGCATCTTCTAAGCATCGGCGTTATCCAAGGCCATCTTAAAGGCCATGCTACGCTCAAGCAAGGTTTTTGCTCGGGCTTGTTCCTCCTTCATTGGAGGATCTTTGGTCCCGACGCAGTTGAGTCTAAATATGTTCCTGACGCCCCAAGTGGTTCCGTCCCCGGCGATGGAGGAAACGATGGCATCTGGTGACTAGGCGGCGACGCTCAAGGACGCGATTGCGTTTTGCGGGTCAACGCAATATTTTCTGGGGTGCAATATGAAAAAATTAAGGGTTGTGTGTACATATGGGAGCCGCTTAGGCCCTTTTTATAAAAGTGTACTTTCCGCGTGTTTAATGAAGATTCGTGGTCCTTCAAGACCATTGACTGTTCACAAAAAAAAAACTACTATATAATGTATCAACTCAGTTCTATTCACTTAGGGCGTGATTGGTTTCCCACATCCATTTGCTGCATCGGGTGAGATCTTCTTCACAGAGTCATGTTTAACTGGGCCAAGTCCATATACTTGAATGACACTTTGTTTGGTTGCCAACAAAGTTTTTTCAGCCCATTTGTGCACCTTATTTAGTTGGCAAGAAAACTGTAATTTGCGTCTCAAGCACGCATTTTTGGTTGTTTGGTTATCTACGAAACGTTAGTTCTAGTTACCACTTCTTCCAAGTGATGACATTATCCCTTATCAGCAAAGATCAAAGAGGAAACATAACAGCGAATGAAACTAACATGGTGGACTAATATAACATCATTCGGTCCTAGATACTTCCAAATAGCAGTTTAACAGAATAGGTTAGATCCTAGCTAATCACGAATGGTAGTGCATAGCGCACAGGTAGTTCATGACACACATCAGGAGGGTAGTTCATGGCACAACACAACATGGGGTAGTTCATGGCACAGGCACAACACATGAGAGTGCTTCTCTTCTTCTTAAGATCCTGGTCTGGCCTCTATCAGCCCACATAGGGTCCGCCCATTCCCACCTCTTGTTCTTACATGCCGTGTTATCGGTGGTAGCAACACCATGGCCAACATCGACCTCATCAGGCTGGACCTCATCCTCATCCGGGAAGAACGAATCAACACCCCAGCCTAAGATCCAGTTGTGCAGAATGCACCAAGCCAACACTAGCTTTACCTAGGTGGAGAAGGTGTGGAAAGGTTTTTGGTCAAGGATCTTAAATCTGTTCTTCAGAGCTGCAAATGCCCTCTTGACGGTGACCCTGGGGCAAGAGTGCCTGAGATTGAAGAGTTCCTTGGTATTCTTGGGGTAGAATCTTGGAGAGAACTCATTGAGGTGGTACCTTGTGGACCTGAAGGGCGGGAGAAACCAGGGCAGCAAGCATAGCCGACATCAGCTAGGTAGAACTTACCCCGAGGGACCTTCAGGCCATCTACTCTCTCCAAGCTGTCGGCCAGAATAGTAGCATTATGGGCTGATCCTTCCCACCCAACAAGCAGATATGTGAACCTCATATCGAAGTTCACAGCGGCAGGCAAGTTCTGGCTGGTGGAGTGCTTTCTCCCGCTGTAAGCATGAGACTCGCTTCTTGGCACTCTCGCTGCGATATGAGTACCATCAATGGCACCAACACAATCCTGACATGGCCATGAACATATCTGATAATCAGAAACTTCTCCAATAGTGTACATGAACATTAGCACTCTAAAATGATGCACAAAAGTGTAAATCAGTTGTACAAGGTATTTCTCACCTTGAAATATGGATACCAGTGGTGACTTGCAGCGATCTTCGTGGGGGTGGCCGAAGATACATGCTTGATCATCTCTCCTCTCAGTTCTCCAATAGCATATATCACTTCCTTAAAGTACCTAGAAACGGTCTCAGTCGATCTCCTGCATGTGCCTTGGATGACTCGGAATCGTTGGTTCTGCTCGACGACATGAAGGAACATAGCAAATTGCTCTTCGATACAGGTGTGGATGTTGTCCCTAAGCAACCCCTTCCTCTTAATGTGTTGATGAGTTGGTTGAAGACAACTTTTTTCATCCTCAGCATGTTCACAACTTCCACATCACCATTGTTGTAGATGTAGTTTAGGTTGTTAATCCTCTCTCTGTCGCGGACATACAT
This sequence comes from Lolium perenne, assembly GCF_019359855.2. Classification (NCBI taxonomy): domain Eukaryota; kingdom Viridiplantae; phylum Streptophyta; class Magnoliopsida; order Poales; family Poaceae; genus Lolium; species Lolium perenne. Next base: position 182,789,244 of record NC_067246.2, on the reverse strand, counting down.
TGGTGCATATGTCATACTGGACCTAGTGTGGCGATGAATGGCTCTCACGTGTAGACAGAGAACACCCATGCTTGAATCACAGCTGCAAATGCACCCGCTTGAACAAATATCTTCTGCAGGTCGGTCTAGGCATTTTGATGTGGCTAAATCAGGAGCTATATTGGCACGAATTATATTGGCACGAATCTAGGCTAAATCAGCATGTTTGCAAGCTAAATCAGTAAGAGAAGAGGCAGGAGTAGGTTGGTCGAGCTTACAGTCTTTTTGGAAGGCGGCCGCATCTTGCCGGAGACGGAGTCGAAGGGGATGGAGGCAGGGATGGGTCACCGCTCGCGGAGGCCAGGAACTCGGAAACATGCTGGACAGCTCGTCGAAGAGGTTGTGGGAGACGGTCCCGGAGATCTCCGTCGCAGATCCAGCTTGCCGCCGCCATCGCAGATCTAGATCACCGCTGCCACCGCCATCGCCTTCTTCGCAAAAGGGGATCTCGTTTTCTCTGGGGGGTGATCGACTATGGCAGACGGTGAGGCTACTTTGCGCGTCGAAACGGGGTGCTCCCACCTTTTCCACCGTGTTTCCCATGCGCACGATTTCGGTCGATTTGCGCTCGCCAACGCATATTTCCAGAAAAAACGACCGAATCGAACGTTCCTGGCGGCTACCTTTTGGACCGCTTTAAACTTCGTGCAATGCAGTATTTTCATGCGACTCACGCAACCAATCGTCCGATTTTTGACCCACTGAAAACGAAAAACGATCGTTCCGAGCAACCAAACACGCTCTTAGAATAGAGCCCAAACGGCTGACGGCCTGAGATATATATTACCCGGCCTCACCTTAACTGATACGGTCATGTCAAACTTCAGCAGTGTTTGAAAACTGCGCTCGAGGTCAAGTCAATCTTGAAGTCCAGCAACGTTAGACATACAGATTTGACAGCTTCATCATCTGCGCTCAGTTTTCCTTGCTCAAGTCCCGAATCTCCTGACGAAAACAAAGCACGCCGTCATGCATGCCGTTGGTCAAGCACCCACCCACCCGTTGCTTCTGCTCCGTCACTATATAATCATACATAAAACACATCGACTCCATGCGCACATATCAGACACTCCAGATCTAGCATCTGCAACTCAATCTCCTTTGTTGCTGCCTTGCTCTAAGCTATAGCCGGCCTGCCGCATATCGCTAAGCTAGAACGACTCTGGCTTATTAGGTAGCTCTGGTTTAGAGCTACGATGGCAGCACTGAAGGTGTGCATGCTGCTGTTCACGGCGTTCTTCTTCGCAGGGCACATCGAGCTGTCCGCGGCCTTGAAGCTCCGCGGGGTGTGGGGTGATATGCGCGAAGGCCGTCGATCAGGAGATCGCGTGTTCGCTCATGTTCGCGGCGCTGTTCGACACCTTGTGCGTGCACTCGTGCCGTCGGTGGATGGCATCGTAGATGGTCTGAAACAAAACAAGCTTCTTCTTACTGAACGATCATGGTTCCGACTTTCTAGCTATGTAGTGACATTTTTTTTTCTTTCTTTCGAGAATGATGTAACATTTGTCTGTAGTCGCGTTCAATTTGTCAACTTGATATGAGTTATTCACAGGTTATTTTTGTTGTTTCAGAAAAAAAATGTTGACACTTGGCATAGGCAAGTAATACTATTCGGACATTACAACTAGCTCTTCTAGGCACAGTGATTGTAGTTTGTATATTCCAGCTTTTCACCTTGAATTCGTACTGGCAATCTTGTTGATATATAACCACACGGCAACAAAAGTGCAAGCAACAAGTTTTATTGTACTGACAATCTTATTGATTAAATTGTTAGTTAAAGTTTTGACACGGAATACTTAGCAACAAGCATAAGGTTTGTTTGGCATTAATTTTTTTAGTTCTACGTGCTATGATACGGTATCTACTTACACTACAGGAATGGCCGGAGAAGCCGACGGCCAAACCCTACGCCGAGGGCTTTTTATCGGGGCTATCGGCGTACGGCCTCGCCGGGGCAGCGCCGGAAGCCGACCGTCGGCGTCTAGATACCGTCGGCGTACAGGTTCCTACGCCGAGGGCTGCCGTCGGCGTCTACCTGGCCCTCGGCGTAGGCAGTAGCTTCCAGCGGCGGCATGACGGCCCTCTCACGGCGTCACACAGACGCCGAGGGCTACCCTCGGCATAGGGCATGGCCCCCTATGCCGACGGCCACCCTCGGCTTATAGATTTTTTTTTTATTTTTTTTCTTTTTTCTCTCTCTCATATTACTTTATATTATGTTTCTATTATTTATTTACTAGTATGAATTATGTAAAAAATGGTTCTATTTTTTAAGAATTCGTAGATGGCATATGTAGGTCCCACGGGTGACGCTCTTCGCAGACGGGTCAACCGGAGCCACTAGGCCCAACATTTGCTATCGATGTACATATGGGTAGATCCGCGGGGTCACCGCCCTACGGTTTCCCTAACCCTAACTTTAACCCTAACTCTAACCCTAACCCTAACCCTAACCCTAACTCTAGCCCTAACCCTAACCCTAGGGTTTCCACATACATGCTAACGGTAACTCTAACCCTAACCCTAACTATAACCCTAACCCTAACCCTAGGGTTTCCACATACATTGCTAACCCTAACTATAACACTAACCCTAACCCTAACCCTAGGGGTAGATCTGCGGGGTCCCGCCCTAGGGTTTTCCAAGATACAGATCACCGGAGCGTCAGAATTGTTGGAAAACTTGCATCTGCCCCTAACATATATGTACAAGTGTGATGTAAGTTTTGGCTAACCTTGGATGTACCCGGCGTTGACGATTTCCGCATAATGGGCTACCACTTGGTAAAATCCAGGATCTGTATGTGGAAACCCCCGCCATGGCTCAAACGGAGCCTATTTTATGGTAAAGTATGCCCAACCTATGGTTTCCATGTACATATGTCCTAAACAAAGCAAAACAAATAAAAAAGTCCACTGGTAAACCCTCGCACGGAGAAAGCTATAGGGGTAGATCTGTGGGGTCCCCGTCCTAGGGTTTTCCAAGATACAGACCACCGGAGCGTCGGAATCGCTGGAAAACTTGTGTGTGTCCACATGGCATGCACAAAAGTGATTTGAGATGGTTTTATATCCAAGGATACCCCCCAAGGTGTGTCCGGCTTCTCGGACAGGGGGTTCCTACATTTAGGCAGATTCTGGATGTATAGGGGGGAACTCCCTCGGAGGTGAACTGGAGAGAAAAGTGATACATTTAAGAACTTAAGACCCACACACGATACAAAACACTTAAATAACTATACCCACACACATACCAAAGCGCTTAAAGTACTAGACCCACACACGAACCGAAACACTTAAAGAACTACACCCACACACAGGAACCAAAACACTTAAAGAAACTACAGCCACACAGGAACCAAAACACTTAAAGAACTAGACCCACACACAAACCAAAACATTTAAAGAAACTACACCCACACACGAACAAAGCACTTAACACTGGGTCGACGCATGACCCGCTAGACACACGGACTCGACACACACACATATTAATCAGAGAAGTCAAAATCTTCATCCTCGCTGGGGGTGTCCTCTGAAGCGGTGGTTGTGAGGTTCCACGACCACCGTTCATCATTCTCCCCCCATGTCGACGTCTCTCCTTTGGCGTACTCTGCTTCAACCTCGGCCTTCCTCTGCCGCTTTCCCGCCCTCCTCTCTCTCCTGTATGCCTGCTTGTCCTTCCAGAATGCGCGCATTGCCTCGACGTCTCCGGGATGGTCTCTGCGCCACTGTGCCATGAACTGCTCGTCCGCCTCGGTGGTATCAATCCGCCGCTGGCCAGCCCTGTACCGCCGCGCTTCACCCTGTGAGCGAAGTAGCGGCTCAGTAGAGAGACTCTGAGCTTCCGTCAGAGACCTGACCTCTGGGAAGTTCATTTCGTGGCGCGGCCGGCCAAACCTCCAAGCCGCAACGTCGTATGCGCGGGCAGCAGCCTCCTTCGTGTAGAAGGTGCCGAGCCACACACACGTTCCACTGGCGGTTATTTCAGCAGCGAAATGCCCCGCAGGCCGCACGCGAACGCCGATGAAGCCCGTGTTGCTACGGCGACGAGGAGCCATCTCAGCGGCAGCTCAGCTCAGAGGATTTTGTGGTACTGTTGGATGAGAGAAGTGATGAGGGGAGAAATGTTGCTGGTGCTGTTAGTGGAGAAGACATGGCTATATATAGGCCGACGAGGGGCTGAAACGGCGGGAAAACTTGGCGGGAGAGAATGGGCGGGAAAGGGTGGGCGGGAAAACTTGGCGGGAGAGAATAAGCGGGAAAGGGTGGGCGGGAAAACTTGGCGGGAAATCATGGCGGGAAAAAAGGGCGGGAGAGAAGCAGCGGGAAAGGGTGGGCGGGAAAAAAGGGCGGGATTCCTACACTTAGGCAGATTATGCATGTATAGGGGGGAACTCCCTCGGAGTTGAACCGGAGAGAAACTTGAGATCATATGGGATGATCCTTGTTTCCACATGTACCTATGACCTAACCAAGCTCAAATGGAAGCATATGCCCACCGGGGGACCCCCGGTGGGATGCAGTCAAAGGGGTAGACCGCACGGTCAACAGAACTAGGGTTTCGTCGGAAATCGAGCATCAGATCTAGGGAATGGCCCCAAAACTTGTGTGTGTCCACATGGAATGCACAAAAGTGATTTGAGATAGTTTTATATCCAAGGCTACCCCCCAGGTGTGTCCGGCTTCTCGGACAGGGGGTTCCTACACTTAGGCAGATTCTGCATGTATAGGGGGGAACTCCCTCGGAGTTGAACCGGAGAGAAACTTGAGATCATATGGGATGATCCTTGTTTCCACATGTACCTATGACCTAACCAAGCTCAAATGTAGGCATATGCCCACCGGGGGACCCCCGATGGGATGCAGTCAAAGGGGTAGACCGCGCGGTCAACAGAACTAGGGTTTCATCGGAAATCGAGCATTGGATCTAGGGAATGGCCCCAAAACTTGTGTGTGTCCACATGGAATGCACAAAAGTGATTTGAGATGGTTTTATATCCAAGGCTACCCCCCAAGGTGTGTCCGTCTTCTCGGACAGGGGGTTCCTACACTTAGGCAGATTCTGCATGTATATGGGGAACTCCCTCGGAGTTGAACCGGAGAGAAACTTGAGATCATATGGGATGATCCTTGTTTTCACATGTACCTATGACCTAACCAAGCTCAAATGGAGGCATATGCCCACCGAGGGACCCCCGATGGGATGAAGTCAAAGGGGTAGACCGCGCGGTCAACAGAACTAGGGTTTCGTCGGAAATCGAGCATTGGATCTATGCTTTGGCCCCAAAACTTGTGTGTGTCCACATGGAATGCACAAAAGTGATTTGAGATGGTTTTATATCCAAGGCTACCCCCCAGGTGTGTCCGACTTCTCGGACAGGGGGTTCCTACACTTAGGCAGATTTTGCATGTATAGGGGGGAACTCCCTCGTACGTGAACCGGAGAGAAACTTGAGATCATATGGGATGATACTTGTTTCCACATGTACCTATGGCCTAATGATAACCCACAAGTATAGGGGATCGCAACAGTCTTCGAGGGAAGTAAAACCCAAATTTATTGATTCGACACAAGGGGAGGTAAAGAATACTTATAAGTCTTAACAACTGAGTTGTCAATTCAGCTGCACCTGGAAAAGCACTAGCAACAGGGGTGATGTGAAAGTAGCAGTAATATGAGAGCAATAGTAACAGTAACACAGCAGCAGTAACAGTAACACAGAGGCAATGGCACCAGAAAATAGTTGATACTACTTCCAATGTCATATAGGAACGAGTATATGATGATGAGAGATGGACCGGGGTTCCCAGCGATCTACGCTAGTGGTAACTCTCCAATAACAAGTGAAAAGTGATACATTTAAGAACTTAAGACCCACACACGATACAAAACACTTAAATAACTAGACCCACACACATACCAAAGCGCTTAAAGTACTAGACCCACACACGAACCGAAACACTTAAAGAACTACACCCACACACAGGAACCAAAACACTTAAAGAAATTACAGCCACACAGGAACCAAAACACTTAAAGAACTAGACCCACACACAAACCAAAACATTTAAAGAAACTACACCCACACACGAACAAAGCACTTAACACTGGGTCGACGCATGACCCGCTAGACACACGGACTCGACACACACACATATTAATCAGAGAAGTCGAAATCTTCATCCTCGCTGGGGGTGTCCTCTGAAGCGGTGGTTGTGAGGTTCCACGACCACCGTTCATCATTCTCCCCCCATGTCGACGCCTCTCCTTTGGCGTACTCTGCTTCAACCTCGGCCTTCCTCTGCCGCTTTCCCGCCCTCCTCTCTCTCCCCGTACGCCCGCTTGTCCTTCCGTAATGCGCGCATTGCCTCGACGGCTGCGGGATGGTCTCTTCGCCACTGTGCCCTGAACTGCTCGTCCGAATCGGTGGTAACAATCCGCCGCTGGCCAGCCCTGTACCGCCGCGCTTCACCCTGTGAGCGAAGTAGCGGCTCAGTAGAGAGACTCTGAGCTTCCGTCAGAGACCTGACCTCCGGGAAGTTCATTTCATGGCGTGGCCGGCCAAACCTCCAAGCCGCAACGTCGTATGCGCGGGCAGCAGCCTCCTTCGTGTAGAAGGTGCCGAGCCACACACGCGTTCCACCGGCGGTTATTTCAGCCGCGAAATGCCCCGCAGGCCGCAGGCGAACGCCGATGAAGCCCGTGTTGCTACGGCGACGAGGAGCCATCTCAGCGGCAGCTCAGCTCAGAGGATTTTGTGGTGCTGTTGGATGAGAGAAGTGATGAGGGGAGAAATATTGCTGGTGCTGTTAGTGGAAAAGACATGGCTATATATAGGCCGACGAGGGGCTGAAATGGCGGGAAAACTTGGCGGGAGAGAATGGGCTGGAAAACTTGGCGGGAGAGAATGATCGGGAAAGGGTGGGCGGGAAAACTTGGCGGGAAATCATGGCGGGAAAAAAGGGCGGGAGAGGAGCAGCGGGAAAGGGTGGGCGGGAAAAAAGGGCGGGATTCCTACACTTAGGCAGATTATGCATGTATAGGGGGGAACTCCCTCGGAGTTGAACCAGAGAGAAACTTGAGATCATATGGGATGATCCTTGTTTCCACATGTACCTATGACCTAACCAAGCTCAAATGGAGGCATATGCCCACCGGGGGACCCCCGATGGGATGCAGTCAAAGGGGTAGACCGCGCGGTCAACAGAACTAGGGTTTCGTCGGAAATCGAGCATCGGATCTAGGGAATGGCCCCAAAACTTGTGTGTGTACACATGGAATGCACAAAAGTGATTTGAGATAGTTTTATATCCAAGGCTACCCCCCAGGTGTGTCCGGCTTCTCGGACAGGGGGTTCCTACACTTAGGCAGATTCTACATGTATAGGGGGGAACTCCCTCGGAGTTGAACCGGAGAGAAACTTGAGATTATCTGGGATGATCCTTGTTTTCACATGTACCTATGACCTAACCAAGCTCAAATGGAGGCATATGCCCACCGGGGGACCCCCGATGGGATGCAGTCAAAGGGGTAGACCGCGCGGTCAACAGAACTAGGGTTTCATCGAAAATCGAGCATCAGATCTAGGGAATGGCCCCAAAACTTGTGTGTGTACACATGGAATGCACAAAAGTGATTTGGGATGGTTTTATATCCAAGGCTACCCCCCAAGGTGTGTCCGTCTTCTCGGACAGGGGGTTCCTACACTTAGGCAGATTCTGCATGTATAGGGGGAACTCCCTCGGAGTTTAACCGGAGAGAAACTTGAGATCATATGTGATGATCCTTGTTTCCACATGTACCTATGACCTAACCAAGCTCAAATGGAGGCATATGCCCACCGGGGGACCCCCGATGGGATGAAGTCAAAGGGGTAAACCGCGCGGTCAACAGAACTAGGGTTTCGTTGGAAATCGAGCATCGGATCTATGCTTTGGCCCCAAAACTTGTGTGTGTCCACATGGAATGCACAAAAGTGATTTGAGATGGTTTTATATCCAAGGCTACCCCCCTAGGTGTGTCCGGCTTCTCGGACAGGGGGTTCCTACACTTAGGCAGATTTTGCATGTATAGGGGGGAACTCCCTCGTACGTGAACCGGAGAGAAACTTGAGATCATATGGGATGATACTTGTTTCCACATGTACCTATGACCTAATGATAACCCACAAGTATAGGGGATCGCAATAGTCTTCGAGGGAAGTAAAACCCAAATTTATTGCACTAGCAACAGGGGTGATGTGAAAGTAGCAGTAATATGAGAGCAATAGTAACAGTAACACAGCAGCAGTAACAGTAACACAGAGGCAATGGCACTAGAAAATAGTTGATACTACTTCCAATGTCATATAGGAACGAGTATATGATGATGATAGATGGACCAGGGTTCCCAGCGATCTACACTAGCGGTAACTCTCCAATAACAAGTGACAAGTGTTGGGTGAACAAATTACAGTTGGGCAATTGATAGGATTGAAATAGCATTAAGACAGAACATCAAGATTATTAATTATGTAGGCATGTTTTCCATATATAGTCATACGTGCTCGCAATGAGAAACTTGTACAACATCTTTTGTCCTACCAGCCGGTGGCAGCCGGGCCTCAAGGGAATCTACTGACTATTAAGGTACTCCTTTTAATAGAGCACCGGAGCAAAGCATTAACACTTGGTGAAAACATGTGATCCTCATATCACAGCCTTCCCCTCAGGTTGTCCCAATTTCTGTCACTTTGGGGCCTCGGGTTCCGGACAACAATATGTGCAAACAACTTGTAGATACAATCTAAGCAATAATTATAGAGCTTAAATCTAAGATCATGCCACTCGGGCCCTAGTGACAAGCATTAAGCATAACAAGATTGCAGCAACAATAACTTCACAAACTTTATAGATAGACTAATCATAATGTATCATCCATCGGATCCCAACAAACACAATACCGATTACATCAGATGGATCTCAATCATGTAAGGCATCTCATGAGATCATTGTATTGAAGTACATGGGATAGAGAATACCAACTAGCTACTGCTAGAACCCGTAGTCCATGGGGGAACTACTCACGGAGCATGATGGAGGCGGTGGCGTCGATGGAGATGGCTTCCGGGGGCACTTCCCTGTCCCGGCAGGGTGCCGGAACAGAGACTTCTGTCCCCCGAATTGGAGTTTCGCGATGGCGGCGGCGCCCATGGAGTCTTTCTGGAGTTTCGTCAATCTGTATCGCGTTTTTAGGTCGAAAGGGCTTATATAGGCGAAGAGGCGGCGCAGGAGGGGCGCCAGGGCGCCCTCCCCATAGGCCAGCGCGGCCAGGGGCCTGCCCGCGCGGCCCTATGGTGTGGGGGCCCCAGGCCTCCCCTCTGACTCCCCTTCGGTGTCCTGGTCCGTCTCGGTGAATTATGATGTTTGGTCTTGGTTTCGTCGAATTCCGAGAATATTGCCCGAACAGCCTTTCTGGAACCAAAAACAGCAGAAAACAGGAACTGGCACTTCGGCATCTTGTTAATAGGTTAGTTCCGGAAAACGCATAAAAACATTATAAAGTGTGAGCAAAACATGTAGTTATTTGTCATAAAACAAGCATGGAACATCAGAAATTATAGATACGTTGGAGACGTATCAGCATCCCCAAGCTTAGTTCCTACTCGTCCTCGAGTAGGTAAACGATAAAAAGAATAATTTCTGTAGTGACATGCTACTTACATAACCTTGATCATACTATTGTAAAGCATATGAGATGAATGAAGTGACTCAAGGCAATGATCTATAGTTGCTATCAAATAGATAACATATAGAAAAACTTTTCATGAATAGTACTTTCAAGACAAGCATCAAAAGTCTTGCATAAGAGTTAACTCATAAAGCAATAGATTCAAAGTAAAAGCATCGAAGCAACACAAAGGAAGATTTAAGTTTCAGCAGTTGCTTTCAACTTTCAACATGCATATCTCATGGATAATTGTCAACACAAAGTAGAATAATAAGTGCAATAAGCAAATATGTAAGAATCAATGCACAGTTGACACAAGTGTTTGCTTCTAAGATGGAAGGAAGTAGGTAAACTGACTCAACATAAAGTAAAAGAAAGGCCCTTCGCAGAGGGAAGCAGGGATTAAATCATGTGCTAGAGCTTTTTAAGTTTTGAAATCATATAGAGAGCATAAAAGTAAAGTTTTGAGAGGTGTTTGTTGTTGTCAACGAATGGTAATGGGTACTCCAACTACCCCGTCAACCTGACTTTCAAGAGCGGCTCCCATGAAGGACGTTATTTCTACCAGCAAGGTAGATCATCCCTCTTCTCTTTTGTTTACACACGTATTTTAGTTTTATTATGAGTGACACTCCCCCCAACCTTTGCTTACACAAGCCATGGCTAACCGAATCCTCGGGTGCCGTCCAACAATCTCATACCATGGAGAAGTGTCTATTTGCAAAATTAAGTTGCTTACTGATGAATCAGAGCAAAACATGTGAAGAGAATTATTAATGAAGTTTGATTAATTGGGGCTGTGAACCCCGTTGCCAGCTCTTTTTGCAAAATTATTGGATAAGCGGATGTGCCACTAGTCCATTATGAAAGTCTGTCAAGAGTAAATGACAAGGTTAAAGATAAACACCACATACTTCCTCATGAGCTATAAAATATTGACACAAATTGAGAAGCATTTTGAAGGTTTAAAGGTAGCACATGAAGTATTTACTTCGAATGGCAGGAAATACCACATAGTAGGTAGGTATGGTGGACACACATGGCATAGGTTTTGGCTCAAGGTTTTGGATGCACGAGAAGCATTTCCTCTCAGTACAAGGCTTTGGCTAGCAAGGTTGTTTGAAGCAAACACAAGTATGAACCGGTACAACAAAACTTACATAAGAACATATTGCAAGCATTATAATACTCTACACTGTCTTCCTTGTTGCTCAAACACTTTTACCAGAAAATATCTAGACCTTAGAGAGACCAATCATGCAAACCAATTTCAACAAGCTCTACGGTAGTTCTCCACTAATAGGTTTAAACTACATGATGCAAGAACTTAATCATGATCTACTTGAGAGCTCAAAACAATTGCCAAGTATCAAATTATCCAAGACAATATGAGGCATTTTCTGTTTCCAACCAAATAACAATAAATGCAATAGCTTCCAACTTTTACCATTGAACATTAGAAGTAAAACGAAGAACACAAGTGTTCATATGAAAAAGCGGAGCATGTCTCTCTCCCAAACAAGGATTGCTAGGATCCGAATTTATTCAAACACAAACAAAAATAAAAACACACAGACGCTCCAAGTAAAGCACATAAGATGTGACCGAATAAAAATATAGTTTCAATAGAAGAAACCTGATAAGTTGATGAAGAAGGGGATGCCCGGGCATCCCCAAGCTTAGACGCTTGAGTCTTCTTGAAATATGCAGGGATGAACCACGGGGGCATCCCCAAGCTTAGACTTTTCACTCTTCTCGATCATATATCATCCTCCTCTCTTGACCCTTGAAAATTTCCTTCACACCAAACTTCTCATAAACTTCATTAGAGGGGTTAGTACTCAAAAAACTTTAATTTACCTTAGTCCTATAGTGACACATTGCAAGAACTCAATAAAACATTAGCTACAGCTCTCCACGTCTAGAAAGCCTCACTTAAAGTCCACAAGAGACAATGCAAAAAAACAGAGACAGAATCTGCCAAAACAGAACATCCAGTAAAGACAAATTTTTAAGAGGTACTTCCGTTGCTCAAATCAGAAAACTCAAAACTAATGAAAGTTTCGTACATATCTGAGGAACACGCACGTAAATTGGCAGATTTTTCTGAGTTACCTACAGAGAACCCTGCCAAATTCGTGACAGATAGAAATCTGTTTCTGCGCAGAAATCCAAATCTAGTATCAACCTTCGATTAGAGACTTCACTTGGCACAACAATGCAATAAAATAAAGATAAAGAGAGGTTGCTACAGTAGTAACAACTTCCAAGACACAGTAAAACAGTAGCAAAATAAAGACATGGGTTATCTCTCAAGAAGTGCTTTCTTTATAGCCATTAAGATGGGCTCAGCAATTTTAATGATGCACTCGCAAGAAATAAGAGTTGAAGCAAAGGAGAGCATCAAAAAGCAAGTTCAAAACACATTTAAGTCTAACCCACTTCCTATGCATAGGAATCTTGTACACAAATAAATTCATGAAGAACAAAGTGACAAGCATAAGAAGATAAAACAAGAGTAACTTCAAGATTTTCAGCATATAGAGAGCTGTTTTAGTACCATGGAAATGTCTACAACCATATTTTCCTCTCTCATAATAATTTTCAGTAGCTTCATGAACAAACTCAACAATATAACTATCACATAAAGCATGCTTTTCATGATCCATAAACACATAATTTTTATCAAGCTCAAAAATAGTGGGATTAAAACTTTCAAATCCACTTTTATCAATAACTAGGCCATTTTCCCGTGCGATGCTACGGATTGTTTTTCATCAAATATTTTTGGGGCCACGTAGAATCTCCCTACTGAACTTCAATTTTTGGTTGAGGGGTAAAAACATTTGACGAACCGAAACCCACCCCGCATTAACTTGTTGAAGAAAAAATGGAAGTTGTGCAGCAGCATTACGCCGGCGGCAGCAGAGGGGCGTTGCTGATGCCATTCAGGAGCGCCAACCTGGAGCTCTTGTACGCCCGAGCTTCGTTGTAGTAGTAGTAGGTGTGCCAGCTAGAGTTTCTATGGCTCTCCGTAAAAAGGTTATATGTAAACACTTAAGATCATGCACGTATCAATTAGGTACATCATATCTTTTTAGAAAACATATGCTTTACTTCAGCATTGTGTACACATTGATTGAAATAAAACTGTATTTTCCAAAAAAAATTGCTAGTGTTTTTTACCCCGAGCGTAAACATAACTCGCGAGCATAGAAACAAATAGCCACATAATCTTAAAAGGATATGTTTCAACTATGTTTGCTTGAAATGTTATTCTATAAAAAAGATCTATAATTAACTTACCTGGGAAGAACTAAAAATTCACCCTCTATTGTTCAAATATCTCAAAACTTTCGGACCTCGAATAGAAGACTTCTTCGAGCACTCTAAATATTATTATCCAACCGATCGTATGATTTAGGATTACTTTTGCAAAAAGAATCTTTATTTCTAATATAATTAGCAGTGCTATACCAAGCTACTTGGCAGCCTATTAGCAGATTGCAAAATTCACCCTCTTTTGTTCAAATGTCTCAAAACTTTCAGACCTCAAATAGAAGCATTCTCCAGAGGCACTCTAAATATTATTATCCAACTCATCGTATGATTTAGGATTACTTTTGCAAAAAGAATCTCTATTTCTAATATAATTAGCAGTGCTATACCAAGCTACTTGGCAGCCTATTAGCAGATTGCAAGATGTTTATGCATAGTTTTATTTGGCTTGTTTTTGCAAACCCTGAATTATTGTCACTACTTTAATAAAAGGTTGTGTGTGCATGTATTGATGTATTGATGCGGAGACTGGGGCATTTTCCCCATTTCAAAAAAAAATAGTGATCCATGTGTATCCAAGAAAAGAAATATAATTTTGACATAAAGAATGCAAAATTAAGCACATTGGCAATATTTACAGGCGTCCTGAGAGATACGTCTATTTTTCTCTCTTAATTTCCAGTCATGTTGTATGAAAAAAAAAACACATTCAGCATTGCTCAAAAGGTTGTTTGGTCACAAGCTAGTATTATTTGATAGAATGGTAAAAATGATTGTCACCTCATTCTAGGTAGGATGAAGATTTTTCTTAACCTCAATATATTGGTACAAATGCACAAAATGCTGAGATTTAAATTATACAAGTAGCATCACAATTATCTCAAGTCACAGTTTATTTTGGAATCCACTTTGCAATAAACACGTGCAAAGAGGACACTACTGCCGGTAGTACCAATCATAGCTGAATTAGATGTAACTGTCGATGGGGACAGAAAATGAGCTCAATAAACTAAAACTGTACCTCTAAATCTCAGCACGAGAAAATAGGCCAGACGGCTTACAGCTTGGACAACCGTGGCCTCAGCCATGCTTCTGCCGATTGTGCTAGACGTCTCTGTACACGAACGCGTCGCTGGAATCGACTCGAACCACGATCGATATAATGAACTGTCTCAAGTAACCAAATAGCTCCCAGGTCGTTAATTTAATGCAGATTGCAGAGCCCCGCCGGCCTCCTTTCGCGAGGCCGCCTCCATCCCTGTGCCCTCAACATGTCTGCACTCCGGCACTGGGACCCTGCCCTGCCCCAGCTGCCTGTACTCCGGCGAGACGCCCCGCACCTGCCTGCGCTTTGTGTTGCCTGCTATGGGGATCGATCTAGTTTTTTTTTTTCATGAGCTATGCGAGGGTTTGTGGGCACGCATGCGGTCGGGAGCGAGGCTGCAGCCCGAGGCTGCCTCCCGCCTCAACCTCCTTCCGCTGCTAGCGCTTCCCGCCGTCTGAGCCTCTCCGTTCCGAGCTGTCGCCGAACGTCGATGACCTCCATCCACTGATCCGCCGTCATGCGCGATCGTCGGAGGCCAGGGAGAGATTTGTTGGTCTGTCTTGCAAACCATCTGTTATTTGACTTACGCGGTGGCATAGATTGTAATTTGTACCGAACATCAGGGGTAAGTAAAAATCGGACGAAAAAAGAGGAGAGAAACCTTACTTCCTTTATTAGTAGGTATATAGATATAACAAGATGATTGATCAATCTCAAGAGATATGGGACTCCTACATAAAGTCAAGAACTCTCAAATCCCATTTTCATTAGTAGTACAATTAATATTATCAAATAACATAGGACCATCATCAAGAGCTTTATCATAAACATTTGCTACGCAAAACTCTTTAGTACCATGCATTTCGATATCAGGCACAAACAAAGCATTATCATAAGATTTATCAAAATAGCATGAATTATCATAGATAACAGTAGCATAATTATTCTCACAAGTTTTACTCATAGGGAATATTTCAAGAGAATCCACAGGAACATAACATTCATCCTCTTTCGGTAAGCATGGAGGACAATCAAATAGTGTAAGAGATAAAGAGTTACTCTCATTAGAAGGTTGGCATGGGTAGCTAATCCATTCTTCCTCCTTTTGTTCATCACTCTCCTCTTCTTTTTCATCCAATGAGCTTTCAGGTTCATCAATTTCCTCCTCTTTTTCATCCAATGAGCTTTCAGGTTCATCAATTTCTTCTTCCACAGGTTCCTGCAAATTGTGAGTGCATTCTTGTGCATTAATGAGTCTCTCTTTATAATCAATGATATAAGAATTATCACTGTAACTTTCTATGCAAAAATTAAGGATAGAAGAGACATAATCTTTAAGGTCCTTACAAACAACACAAGTTTCATAATTTTTAGCGATGAAGGATTCGATCTCAGAAGCTCCCATAAATAAGACAAATTGTTCTACTTCTTCGAACCCAAGATGAATATAGTTATTTCAATTATAGTTCTTAATTAAACTTCTTCACTAAAGCCACATTGAAATTTCAGATGTTTAGTATCCTGTTGAGAGCAGCAGTTTATATCATGGCGTTTAAGCAAGATTTTAGCAATTGTATTTAATTTTTCTACCACAGTACTCATCACTTCACCCGCTCTTGATTCTCTATAATTATTATATAATTCTATAAGCTCCAACATGGTTATGCGTTCTTCCATAACAACAGTTTTTAATTTTTCGATTTTTCAAATTTTTATGGATTTTTGGGTATATGAGAAAAATAAAACAAGATAAAAAGAAACTAAGCAAAATAATACTAGACAGAAATAAACTAAGCACAAGTAAACTAGGAAAAAGTAAACTAAGCAAAACAAAATAAAATAAAACAAAGAGAGAGGTAGAGTGTACTCCCCAGGTGAACTTATGAGTAGAGCTATGCCTCCCCGGCAACGGCGCCAGAAAACAGTCTTGATAACCCACAAGTATAGGGGATCACAACAGTCTTCGAGGGAAGTAAAACCCAAATTTATTGATTCGATGATGTCTACGCACACTCCTTTTCCTGTAGACAGTGTTGGGCCTCCAAGAGCAGAGGTTTGTAGAACAGCAGCAAGTTTTCCCTTAAGTGGATCACCCAAGGTTTATCGAACTCAGGGAGGAAGAGGTCAAAGATATCCCTCTCATGCAACCCTGCAACCACAAAGCAAGAAGTCTCTTGTGTCCCCAACACACCTAATACACTTGTCAGATGTATAGGTGCACTAGTTCGGCGAAGAGATAGTGAAATACAGGTGGTATGAATAAATATGAGCAGTAGTAACGGCGCCAGAAAATACTTGATGCTACAACTGGCGTGTGGTTGATGGTGGTAATATTGCAGGCAATAGAGATGCGAAAAACGATGAAACAAGCAGTGATAGCAGTATTTGGAAACAAGGCCTAGGGATCATACTTTCACTAGTGGACTCTCTCAACATTGATCACATAACAGAATAAATAAATGCTATACTCTACACTCTCTTGTTGGATGATGAACACCACTAATTGCGTAGGGATACATGAGCACCTCAATGCCGGAGTTAACAAGCTCCACAACATTCGATGTTCATATTTAAATAACCTTAGAGTGCATGATAGATCATTGCAATTACACCAAGTACTAACATAGCATGCACACTGTCACCATCACACTATGAAGGAGGCATAGATCACATCAATACTATCATAGCAATAATTAACTTCATAATCTACAAGAGATTACAATCATAACCTAAACCAAGTACTACACGATGCACACACTGTCACCATTACACCGTGGAGGAGGAATAGACTACTTTAATAACATCACTAGAGTAACACATAGATGAATAGTGATACAAAACTCATATGAATCTCAATCATGTAAGGCAGCTCATGAGATCATTGTATTGAAGTACATAGGAGAGAGATTAACCACATAGCTACCGGTACAGCCCCTTAGCCTCGATGGAGAACTACTCCCTCCTCGTGGGAGACAGCGGCGGTGATGAAGATGGCGGTGGCGTTGATGGAGGAGCCTTCCGGGGGCACTTCCCCGTCCCGGCGGCGTACCAGAACAGAGAGTCCTGTCCCCCAGATCTTGGCTTCGCGATGGCGGTGGCTCTGGAAGGTTTCTCGTACTGTGGCTTTTCTGTATCGAAGATTTAGGTCAGGGACCTTTAAATAGGCGAAGAGGCGGAATCGGAAGGTCGACGAGGCGATGACACACTAGGGGGGCGCGGCCCACCCCCTGGCCACGCCAGCCTATCATCTGGGGCCCACAGGGCCCTCCTCTGGTGGCTCTCGGGTGTTCTGGAAGCTTCGTGGGATTCTAAGATCTTGGGCGTTGATTTCGTCCAATTCCGAGAATATTTCCTTACTAGGATTTCTGAAACCAAAAACAGCAGAAAACAGGAACTGGCACTTCGGCATCTCGTCAATAGGTTAGTGCCGGAAAACGCATAAAAATGATATAAAGTGTGAACAAAACATGTAGCTAATGTCATAAAACAAGCATGGAACATAAGAAATTATCGATATGTCGGAGACGTATCAGCATCCCCAAGCTTAGTTCCTACTCGTCCTCGAGTAGGTAAGCGATAACAAAGATAATTTCTGAAGTGACATGCTACCAACATGATCTTAATCATACTATTGTAAAGCATATGAGATGAATGCAGCGATTCAAAGCAATGGTAAAGACAATGATTTAAACAATTGAATCATATAGCAAAGACTTTTCATGAATAGTACTTTCAAGACAAGCATCAATAAGTCTTGCATAAGAGTTAACTAAAAAAGTAGTAAATTCATAGTAAAAGCATTGAAGGAACACAAAGGAAGATTAAGTTTCAGCGGTTGCTTTCAACTTGTAACATGTATATCTCATGGATAGTTGTCAATGCAAAGCAATATAACAAGTGCAATAAGCAAGCATGTAAGAATCAATGCACAGTTAACACAATTGTTTGCTTCTAAGATAGAAGGAAATGGGTAAACTGACTCAACACAAAAGTAGAAGAAAGGCCCTTCGCAGAGGGAAGTAGGGATTAAATCATGTGCTAGAGCTTTTTAAGTTTTGAAATCATATAGAGCATAAAAGTAAAGTTTTGAGAGGTGTTTGTTGTTGTCAACGAATGGTAGTGGGCACTCTAACTACCTCGCCAACCAGACTTTCAAGAGCGGTTCCCATG
The DNA here is from genome assembly GCF_019359855.2 of Lolium perenne. Taxonomy (NCBI): domain Eukaryota; kingdom Viridiplantae; phylum Streptophyta; class Magnoliopsida; order Poales; family Poaceae; genus Lolium; species Lolium perenne. The sequence continues at coordinate 182,770,994 of NC_067246.2, read as the reverse complement.
AAGGACGTTATCTCTACCAGCAAGGTAGATCATCCCTCTTCTCTTTTGTTTACATACGTATTTTAGTTTTATTATGAGTGACACTCCCCCCAACCTTTGCTTACACAAGCCATGGCTAACCGAATCCTCGGGTGCCTACCATCAATCTCATACCATGGAGGAGTGTCTATTTGCAAAATTAAGTTGCTTACTGATGAATCAGAGCAAAACATGTGAAGAGAATTATTAATGAAGTTTGATTAATCGGGGCTGGGAACCCCGTTGCCAGCTCTTTTTGCAAAATTATTGGATAAGCGGATGTGCCACTAGTCCATTATGAAAGTCTGTCAAGAGTAAATGACAAGGTTGAAAGATAAACACCACATACTTCCTCATGAGCTATAAAACATTGACACAAATTGAGAAGCATTTTGAAGGTTTAAAGGTAGCACATGAAGTATTTACTTGGAATGGCAGAGAAATACCATGTAGTAGGTAGGTATGGTGGACACAAATGGCATAGTGTTTGGCTCAAGGATTTGGGTGCACGAGAAGCATTCCCTCTCAGTACAAGGCTTAGGCTAGAAAGGTTGTTTGAAGAAAAAACACAAGTATGAACCGGTACAACAAAACTCACATAAAAACATATTGCAAGCATTATAAGACTATACATTGTCTTCCTTGTTGTTCAAACCCTTACTAGAAAATATCCAGACTTTAGAGAGACCAATCATGCAAACCAAATTTTAGCAAGCTCTATGTATTTCTTCACTAATAGGTGCAAAGTATATGATGCAAGAGCTTAAACATGAGCACAACAATTGCCAAGTATCACATTATTCAAGACATCATACCAATTACTACATGTAGCATTTCCCGTTTCCAACCATATAACAATTAACGAAGCAGTTTCAACATTCGCCATGAAAATTAAAAGCTAAGAACACATGTGTTCATATGAACCAGCGGAGCGTGTCTCTCTCCCACACAAGAATGCATTTATTCAAACAAAAACAAAAACAAAAACAAACAGACGCTCCAAGTAAAGCACATAAGATGTGACCAAATAAAAATATAGTTTCAAGAGAAGTGACCTGATAAGTTGTCGATGAAGAAGGGGATGCCTTGGGCATCCCCAAGCTTAGATGCTTGAGTCTTCTTGAAATATGCAGGGATGAACCACCGGGGCATCCCCAAGCTTAGAGCTTTCACTCTTCTTGATCATATTGTATCATCCTCCTCTCTTGATCCTTGAAAACTTCCTCCACACCAAACTCAAAACAACTCATTAGAGGGTTAGTGCATAATCAAAATTCACATGTTCAGAGGTGACACAATCATTTTTAACATTTTTGGACATTGCCCAAAGCTACTGGAAATTAATGGAACAAAGAAATCCATCAAACACAGCAAAAGAGGCAATGCGAAATAAAAGGCAGAATCTGTCAAAACTGAACAGTCCGTAAAGACGAATTTCTAAGAGGCACCATACTTGCTCAAATGAAAATGCTCAAATTGAATGAAAGTTGCGTACATATCTGAGGATCACTCACGTAAATTTGCAGATTTTTCTGAGTGACCTACAGAGAATCCTGCCCAAATTCGTGACAGACAGAAATCTGTTTCTGCGCAGTAATCCAAATCTAGTATCAACCTTGCTATCAAAGACTTTACTTGGCACAACAATGCAATAAAATAAAGATAAGAAGATGTTGCTACAGTAGTAACAACTTCCAAGACTCAAATATAAAACAAAATTGATGTAGCAAAATAACACATGGGTTATCTCCCAAGAAGTTCTTTCTTTATAGCCATTAAGATGGGCTCAGCAGTTTTAATGATGCACTCGCAAGAAATAGTATTTGAAGCAAAAGAGAGCATCAAGAGGCAAATTCAAGAAACATTTAAGTCTAACATGCTTCCTATGCATAGGAATCTTGTAAATAAACAAGTTCATGAAGAGCAAAGTAACAAGCATAGGAAGATAAAACAAGTGTAGCTTCAAAAATTTCAGCATATAGAGAGGTGTTTTAGTAACATGAAAATTTCTACAACCATATTTTCCTCTCTCATAATAACTTTCAGTAGTATAATGAGCAAACTCAACAATATAACTATCACATAAAGCATTCTTATCATGAGTCTCATGCATAAAATTATTACTCTCCACATAAGCATAATCAATTTTATTAGTTGTAGTGGGAGCAAATTCAACAAAGTAGCTATCATTATTATTCTCATCAAGTGTAGGAGGCATAGTATAGTCATCATAAAATGTACTCTCCATAGTAGGCGGCACCAAAAGACTACTATCATTATAATCATCATAAATAGGAGGCAAAGTATCATCAAAGAAAATTTTCTCCTCAATGCTTGGGGGACTAAAAAGATCATGCTCATCAAAACCAGCTTCCCCAAGCTTAGAATTTTCCATATCATTAGCAACAATGGTGTTCAGAGTGTTCATACTAATATGTTCCATGGGTTTTTTAATTTCCGCATCAAACCATCCATGTCTTAACTCAGGAAATAATTTTAAAAGCTCACTGTTGCTTTCCATTATGTGTAAAACAAGAAACAAAAAGATGCAATTGCAGGATCTAAAGGAAATAGCTTCGAGCACTTACAATGGTATCGGAAAATAGCTTAGCAGCCGGGATCCGGAGTGTGAGTACCTTTTACCTTTCCTCCCCGGCAACGGCACCAGAAAATAGCTTGGTATCTACGCACACTCCTTTTCCTGTAGACAGTGTTGGGCCTCCAAGAGCAGAGGTTTGTAGAACAGCAGCAAGTTTTCCCTTAAGTGGATCACCCAAGGTTTATCGAACTCAGGGAGGAAGAGGTCAAAGATATCCCTCTCATGCAACCCTGCAACCACAAAGCAAGAAGTCTCTTGTATCCCCAACACACCTAATACACTTGTCAGATGTATAGGTGCACTAGTTCGGCGAAGAGATAGTGAAATACATGTGGTATGAATAAATATGAGCAGTAGTAATGGCGCCAGAAAATACTTGATGCTACAACTGGCGTGTGGTTGATGGTGGTAATATTGCAGGCAGTAGAGATGCAGTAAAACAGTAAACAAGCAGTGATAGCAGTATTTGGAAACAAGGCCTAGGGATCATACTTTCACTAGTGGACTCTCTCAACATTGATCACATAACAGAATAAATAAATGCTATACTCTACACTCTCTTGTTGGATGATGAACGCCACTAATTGCGTAGGGCTACACGAGCACCTCAATGCCAGAGTTAACAAGCTCCACAACATTCGATGTTCATATTTAAATAACCTTAGAGTGCATGATAGATCATTGCAATTACACCAAGTACTAACATAGCATGCACATTGTCACCATCACACTATGAAGGAGGGATAGATCACATCAATACTATCATAGCAATAATTAACTTCATAATCTACAAGAGATTACAATCATAACCTACGCCAAGTACTACACGATGCACACACTGTCACCATTACACCATGGAGGAGGAATAGACTACTTTAATAACATCACTAGAGTAACACATAGATGAATAGTGATACAAAACTCATATGAATCTCAATCATGTAAGGAAGCTCATGAGATCATTGTATTGAAGTACATAGGAGAGAGATTAACCACATAGCTACCGGTACAGCCCCTTAGCCTCGATGGAGAACTACTCCCTCCTCATGGGAGACAGCAGCGGTGATGAAGATGGCGGTGGCGTTGATGGAGGAGCCTTCGGGGGCACTTCCCCGTCCCTGCGGCGTACCGGAACAGAGAGTCCTGTCCCCCAGATCTTGGCTTCGCGATGGCGGCGGCTCTGGAAGGTTTCTCGTACCGTGGCTTTTCCGTATCGAAGATTTAGGTCAGGGACCTTTAAATAGGCGAAGAGGAGGAGTCGGAAGGTCGACGAGGCGATGACACACTAGGGGGGCACGGCCCACCCCCTGGCCGCGCCAGCCTATCATCTGGGGCCCACAGGGCCCTCCTCTGGTGGCTCTCGGGTGTTCTGGAAGCTTCGTGGGATTCTAAGATCTTGGGCGTTGATTTCGTCCAATTCCGAGAATATTTCCTTACTATGATTTCTGAAACCAAAAACAGCAGAAAACAGGAACTGGCACTTCGGCATCTCGTCAATAGGTTAGTTTCGGAAAACGCATAAAAATGATATAAAGTGTGAACAAAACATGTAGGTAATGTCATAAAACAAGCATGGAACATAAGAAATTATCGATACGTCGGAGACGTATCATTCGACACAAGGGGAGGTAAAGAATACTTATAAGTCTTAACAACTGAGTTGTCAATTCAGCTGCACCTTGAAAAGCACTAGCAACAGGGGTGATGTGAAAGTAGCAGTAATATGAGAGCAATAGTAACAGTAACACAGCAGCAAAGAATAAGAATACGTAGGCAATGACACCAGAAAATAGTTGATACTACTTCCAATGTCATATAGGAACGAGTATATGATGATGAGAGATGGACCGGGGTTCCCAGCGATCTACACTAGTGGTAACTCTCCAATAACAAGTGACAAGTGTTGGGTGAACAAATTACAGTTGGGCAATTGATAGGATTGAAATAGCATTAAGACAGAACATCAAGATTATTAATTATGTAGGCATGTTTTCCATATATAGTCATACGTGCTCGCAATGAGAAACTTGTACAACATCTTTTGTCCTACCAGCCGGTGGCAGCCGGGCCTCAAGGGAATCTACTGGCTATTAAGGTACTCCTTTTAATAGAGCACCGGAGCAAAGCATTAACACTTGGTGAAAACATGTGATCCTCATATCACAGCCTTCCCCTCCGGTTGTCCCAATTTCTGTCACTTTGGGGCCTCGGGTTCCGGACAGCAATATGTGCAAACAACTTGTAGATACAATCTAAGCAATAATTATAGAGCTTAAATCTAAGATCGTGCCACTCGGGACCTAGTGACAAGCATTAAGCATAACAAGATTGCAGCAACAATAACTTCACAAACTTTATAGATAGACTAATCATAATGTATCATCCATCGGATCCCAACAAACACAACACCGATTACATCAGATGGATCTCAATCATGTAAGGCAGCTCATGAGATCATTGTATTGAAGTACATGGGATAGAGAATACCAACTAGCTACTGCTAGAACCCGTAGTCCATGGGGAACTACTCACGGAGCATGATGGAGGTGGTGGCGTCGATGGAGATGGCTTCCGGGGGCACTTCCCTGTCCCGGCAGGGTCCCGGAACAGAGACTTCTGTCCCCCGAATTGGAGTTTCGCGATGGCGGTGGCGCCCCTGGAGTCTTTCTGGAGTTTCGTCAATTCGTATCGCGTTTTTAGGTCGAAAGGGCTTATATAGGCGAAGAGGCGGCGCAGGAGGGGCGCCAGGGCGCCCTCCCCATAGGCCGGCGCGGCCAGGGGCCTGCCCGCGCGGCCCTATGGTGTGGGGGCCCCAGGCCTCCCCTCTGACTCCCCTTCGGTGTCCTGGTCCGTCTCGGTGAATTATGATGTTTGGTCTTCGTTTCGTCGAATTCCGAGAATATTGCCCGAACAGCCTTTCTGGAACCAAAAACAGCAGAAAACAGGAACTAGCACTTCGGCATCTTGTTAATAGGTTAGTTCCGGAAAACGCATAAAAACATTATAAAGTGTGAGCAAAACATGTAGGTATTGTCATAAAACAAGCATGGAACATCAGAAATTATAGATACGTTGGAGACGTATCACCTAACCAAGCTCAAATGGAGGCATATGCCCACCGGGGGACCCCCGATGTGATGCAGTCAAAGGGGTAGACCGCGCGGTCAACAGAACTAGGGTTTCATCGGAAATCGAGCATCAGATCTAGGGAATGGCCCCAAAACTTGTGTGTGTCCACATGCAATGCACAAAAGTGATTTGAGATGGTTTTATATCCAAGGCTACCCCCCAGGTGTGTCCGTCTTCTCGGACAGGGGGTTCCTACACTTAGGCAGATTCTGCATGTATAGGGGGAAACTCCCTCGGAGTTGAACCGGAGAGAAACTTGAGATAATATGGGATAATCCTTGTTTCCACATGTACCTATGACCTAACCAAGCTCAAATGGAGGCATATGCCCACCGGGGGACCCCCGATGGGATGCAGTCAAATGGGTAGACCGCGCGGTCAACAGAACTAGGGTTTCGTTGGAAATCGAGCATCAGATCTAGGGAATCGGCTTCTTTACTCCGATGGCACATCTCATTGTGCACCTCGCCAATGAGGCACTCTTGGGTGGCCCGGTGCAGTTTCGTTGGCAGTTCTGTATTGAGAGAGAGTTTAAGTATATTCGAAAGATAACTGGAAACAAGGCCAAGATTGAAGCATGCATAGCTGAGGAAATATGCCTTCGGGAGATGGCAGATGCCGCGACAACGTACTATCCCGATGATGTTCCCACTCTGCATAACCCGGTCACTCGTTACAATGTCGACGTGCCCGAGAATGACCCAAAGCTACAACTATTCCAATTCCCCGGTGGCAAGGCTGGTAAAGGAACAAAATATAAATTGGAGAACGAAGAGAAGGATTGTATAATGCTATATGTGCTTATGAACATGAAGTGGTCCCATTCGTAAGGTAAAAATGGTGAACAAATTACTTTGCAGCTAGTAACCTCGTCTTGGTCTAATGCTTATTTTCTCCTTTCAGCGAATTCACGGATGAAATGTGGCCGTATGATGAATTGCCTCAACCCTCGGAGATGGACACTCTACTGAAAGAGGGTGCTCCTGGAATTAATAAAAACTTTGTGTCATGGTTCATGGAAAAAGTAATTTCTAACCTGTCCTCTTACATTGCAACATGTGACTTGTCCCTCTTATTACACGTAACTAATGCACACAACAAATTTGAAATGTTCTTGTAGGGCCGTGAGAGAAACGTTGATATGATAGATGAGTTGAAATGTGTTTCCCAAGGTTGTAGCCGTGAGGTGACCAAGTATGAGAAGTATGATGTGAATGAGTTTCGCTTCCACACAGAGACGCACCAAAAGGGCCGGGCGAATCCCAAAACGATAAATACTGGGGTCTTCACCAAAGGAGCCAACAACTTTGATTACTGCGGAAGGTTACAAAGTGTATACGAGTTGATATTCAATCGTACGAACGTGCAACTCAATATCGTCGTGTTCAAGTGTCATTGGTTCGACCCAATAGGTGGGCAGAGAAGTGATAAGTCCATTGGGTTAGTTGAAGTTAAGCCTTCAACCACCTATAGCGGAGACGATGTCTTTGTTGTGGCTCACCAAGCCAAGCAAGTTTATTATTTGCCCTACCCATGCCAAAAAGCGGAACTCAAGGGTTGGGAAGTCGTCTTCCAAGTATCGCCACATGCTAACCTACCGATTCCCTCTGAGGATGATTACAACAACATTGACCCCGTGACATACGAGGGGATTTTCTATCAAGAGGAACAGGACTTCGGGGAATATATTTTAGAACCATTTGTTCAAGAGGACCTCGGGAACGATGCAGAAACTCGTGGTGAGTCAGTGGTGGATCTAAAGGACATATCTATGCTCGAGAAGTTACTTGAGGCGAATGACAATTATGATGAGCCTCCACCCGTCGACCCTTCAACTTTGTACTCACAAGATAGTGATAGTGATAGTGAGAAAGAGAAAGAGAAAGAGACGGAGTATGAGAGTGAGCGTGAGAGCGATGATGGCTGGTGAGGGTCTTTTATTCTTAGTATTTATTTGTCAACATGCTTCTTAATTGCATTGTGCCTTTTATTCTTAGTATCTTCATATAATATGTCTTTGTGCTTAACTGTTTTATTCTTCTCAATGCAGGTGACTGAACAATATGAGCAGCGGCAAGGCAGACTCCGAGAGCTTGCTTAAGACGCAGGCGCAGGTGAAGAGGAATATTCCTAGAGCGCCTAGACGGAGTGATCGAGCCCCGGTGCAAAATCCGCGTTATGCCGATGGTACCGATGGAGGACGAGGACGAGGAGGACGAGGTGGAGGACGAGGACGAGGAGGACGAGGTGGAGGACGAGGTGGCGGTGGGGTACACATGGACTTTGACGAGCCACCCTCCGCTTCTGGCGACGTGGCTCCTGAGTTGTACCTAGAGGGTCCGTCTAGTGGGGAGGTGGAGATGGAGACGGAGTCTACACACGAGTCGGACTCTAGGGCTGAGTTGGAGGTGATGGAGAATGGGGGTGCGCCGAAGCCCTTGAAGATTCATGGAGAAGCTAGAGTCCTCGATGCGAGGAAGGAGCCGAAGACCCATGATGACAAGGCCCTTATCATTCCTTCGAGCGATGAGTAAGTGTACTACTTCAGAAATTTCGAACATGTATTTTCATCTTGGGCATAATAAACAATTTGGCATGTGTACTAATGTGTGATTTATTTGCAGCAACTGGACATGGGATGCCAAGCCCCCCCGCATGCCTAACAGCTTGCTTGGGGCTCTGATTAAGAAGTTCTGGCCCGGCAGATACACTCCCCTTAGCACGTTCCCCGGTGGCGAGACGAAGCTAGCCACTACTTGGGCGGACTATGAGGATGCCCCTGCCGTAGGCTTCGTGACAGCTGCTGAGGCTGTGACCACCAAGTTCTGGGTAAGGCATATATTTCTCGAGCACCATTCGTAGTTAATGACCCTAATGTGCTAACTCATGACTTTCACAACTGATTTATGCACGATTGAAGTGCTTCGATCGTGTGGACCCGGAGCATGACACGAAGGCGCGTCTCACTTTGCGTGGCGCTTGCGAGAGGTTGACACCGCAGCAGTGGTACAACCAAAAGGTCACCTGCGCTAGTGCCTTCTGGGCTAACAAGGGTAAGAGGGTCAAGAAGGAGTACTATGTTGGTAACCAGCCTACGGAGGAATGGGCAATGACCATTGAGGAGTACATGTCGGTGAGTAAAATGTCAATGAGATTCTACATTGCTGCTAAGTTTTCATTGAATTATCTTGAGTTGAGTATTGCGTTTTCAGGTTTGTCCCGAGTGGGCCGAGCAGCATAGGGAGGCATGGGAGGAGCTGATTAGGGCGAGGTGGCTCAGGCAGGACGAGGAGTTTGCAGCCGTGTCGAGGCGTAACATGGAGAACCGAGGCACCGGTGGAACACACTGTGCGGGAAGCCGCGACTACACCCGCTTCAAGGGGAAAAAGGTATGTATATACATGGAACGACCTTCTTTCATTTCCCGTCATGTCTCATTTCTGATACGCATAACTCTTCTTTTCGTGATGCAGGTGGCCGAGGCACCACCTGGGGTGGTGCTTCATGATGCCGAGATATATGCCATGATGCGGACGAAGCAGAAGCCCAATCCCGCATTGCCTCAGCCACAGTACTACGGCAATGCCAAGGCCGCCAAGGATGACTACTGCGACATGGTGAGGTCTCGTCACCCGGAGGTGGATGACCCCTTGCGCATCCCGACCGACGAGGAGTCGTTGGTCCTATCGAGTCGCGGGCGTCCGCATGGCCGTTTCCCCTTTCTGAATAAGGTGGTCAAGCCTACCCACGCCACGAGCTACACGCGTCTCAAGCATACCCACACCGCCGACAGCCCCCGGCCTCGTCCACGGCCTGCTCGTCCACCCGCCTACAATGTAAGTTTTCCTTATTTTCATCCTCTTTCCGGTTTTCCTTCCTACATGGCTAAGTGTTGACGAGATTCATTGTTTCTGAAATTGTAGCCTGAGTTCGAGGCGGCCTTCGAAGCCTGTAATGAAGCGTATCAGCAGGCCGCTGTGCAGTGGAATAGGCAGAATACAGCCTACATGGCGTATTGATGTCTACGGGAGCTTCTATTCTTGTAGACAGTGTTGGGCCTCCAAGAGCAGAGGTTTGTAGAACAGCAGCAAGTTTCCCTTAAGTGGATCACCCAAGGTTTATCGAACTCAGGGAGGAAGAGGTCAAAGATATCCCTCTCAAGCAACCCTGCAACCACAAAGCAAGAAGTCTCTTGTGTCCCCAACACACCTAATAGGTGCACTAGTTCGGCGAAGAGATAGTGAAATACAGGTGGTATGAATAAGTATGAGCAGTAGCAACGGCACCAGAAAAGTGCTTGCTGGCGTGTAGTTGATGGTGGTAATATTGCAGCAAAGAGAAACGCAGAAAACAAGAAACAAGCAAATGATAGCAGTATTTAGGAACAAGGCCTAGGGATCATACTTTCACTAGTGGACACTCTCAACATTGATCACATAACAGAATAAATAGATAGAGGCTAGACTCTACACTCTCTTGTTGGATGATGAACACCACTAACTGTGTAGGATTACACGAACCCTCAATGCCGGAGTTAACAAGCTCCACAATATTCAATGCTCATATTTAAATAACCTTAGAGTGCAAGATAGATCAACATAACCAAATAGATCACATCAATACCATCATAGTAATAGTTAACTTCATAATCTACAAGAGATCACAATCATAAACTACGCCAAGTACTACATGATGCACACACTGCCACCTTTACACCATGCAGGAGGAATAGAGTACTTTAATAACATCACTGGAGTAGCACATAGATGAATAGTGATACAAAACTCATATGAATCTCAATCATGTAAGGCAGCTCATGAGATCATTGTATTGAAGTACATAGGAGAAAGATTAACCACATAGCTACCGGTACAGCCCCGAGCCTCGATGGAGAACTACTCCCTCCTCATGGGAGACAGCAGCGTTGATGGAGATGGCGGTGATGTCGATGGAGGAGCCTTCCGGGGGCACTTCCCCGTCCCGGTGGCGTGCCGGAACAGAGACTCCTGTCCCCCAGATCTTGGCTTCGCGATGGCGGCGGCTCTGGATGGTTTCTCGTACCGTGGCTTTTCCGTCTCGAGGTTTTAGGTCGAGGGGGCTTAAATAGGCGAAGAGGCGGCGTCAGAGGATCGAAGAGGCGGTGAGATGATAGGGCGGCGCGGCCAGGGCCTAGGCCGTGCCGGCCTACCTCCTGGGCCCACCAGGGCTCCCCTCTGGCGACTCTCGGGTGTTCAGGAAGCTTCGTGGAAAAATAGGATGCTGGGCGTTGATTTCGTCCGATTCCGAGAATATTTCCTTACTAGGATTTCTGAAACCAAAAACAGCAGAAAACAGCAACTGGCCCTTCGGCATCTCGTCAATAGGTTAGTTCCGGAAAACGCATAAATATGACATAAAGCATGCATAAAACATGTAGATATCATCAATAATGTGGCATGGAACATAAGAAATTATCGATACGTCGGAGACGTATCAGCATCCCCAAGCTTAGTTTCTCGTCGTCCAGGTGTAAACGATAACAAAGATAATTTCTGGAGTGACATGCCATCATAACCTTGATCATACTATTGTAAGCATATGTAATGAATGCAGCGATCCAAACAATGTAAATGACATGAGTAAACAAATGAATCATATAGCAAAGACTTTTCATGAATAATACTTCAAGACAAGCATCAATAAGTCTTGCATAAGAGTTAACTCATAAAGCAATAATTCAAAGTAAAGGCATTGAAGCAACACAAAGGAAGATTAAGTTTCAGCGGTTGCTTTCAACTTGTAACATGTATATCTCATGGATAGTTGTCAATGCAAAGCAATATAACAAGTGCAATATGCAAGTATGTAAGAATCAATGCACAGTTCACACAAGTGTTTGCTTCTTGAGGTGGAGAGAAATAGGTGAATGATGTCTACGGGAGCTTCTATTCTTGTAGACAGTGTTGGGCCTCCAAGAGCAGAGGTTTGTAGAACAGCAGCAAGTTTCCCTTAAGTGGATCACCCAAGGTTTATCGATCTCAGGGAGGAAGAGGTCAAAGATATCCCTCTCAAGCAACCCTGCAACCACAAAGCAAGAAGTCTCTTGTGTCCCCAACACACCTAATACAATAGGTGCACTAGTTCGGCGAAGAGATAGTGAGATACAAGTAATATGGATGAGTATGAGTGATAATAGCAATCTGAGTAAAATATGGCAGCGAGTAAACATTCAACAAAACAGTAAACAAACGGAGATTCGATGTTTGGAAGCAAGGCCCAGGGATCCTGCTTTCACTAGTGGACACTCTCAACAATGATCACATAATAGGACTACTCTACACCCTCTTGTTGGATGATGAACACCACTAATTGCGTAGGATTACACGAACCCTCAATGCCGGAGTTAACAAGCTCCACAATATTCGATGTTCATATTTAAATAACCTTAGAGTGCATGACAGATCAACATAACCAAACCAAGTACTAACATAGCATGCACACTGTCACCTTCACGCTACGAAAGGAGGCATAGATCACATCAATACTATCATAGCAATATTTAACTTCATAATCTACAAGAGATCACAATCATAGCCTACGCCAAGTACTAACACGATGCACACACTGTCACCATTACACCGTGCAGGAGGAATAAACTACTTTAATAACATCACTAGAGTAGCACATAGATAATATTCAACTTGATCACAAAGAGAGAGAGATGAACCACATAGCTACAGCGGAGCCCTCAGCCCCGGGGGTGAATTACTCCCTCCTCATCATGGAGGCAGCGATGGCGGTGAAGATGGCGGTGGAGACGGCGGTGGAGATGGCTCCGGGGGCAATTCCCCGTCCCGGCAGGGTGCCGGAACAGAGACTTCTGTCCCCCAAATTGGACTTTCGCGATGGCGGCGGCTCTGGATGGTTTTCTCTGGTTTCGTCGAACTCGTCGATGTTTTTAGGTCAGGGACGATTATGTAGGCGGAGAGTCGGAGTCGGAGGGGCCACGGGGTGCCCAGGAGATAGGGGGCGCACCCCCCCTTGGGCCGCGCCGGCCACCCTCCTGGGGCCCCTGTGGCCCACCTCTGGTCCTTCCCGGGTGTTCTGGAAGCTTCGTGTATTTCTAAGATGCTGGGCGTTGATTTCGTACGATTCCGAGAATATTTCCTTACTAGGATTTCTGAAACCAAAAACAGCAGAAAATAGGAACTGGCCCTTCGGCATCTCGTCAATAGGTTAGTTCCGGAAAATGCATAAATATGACATAAAGTGTGCATAAAACATGTAGATATCATCAATAATGTGGCATGGAACATAAGAAATTATCGATACGTCGGAGACGTATCAGCATCCCCAAGCTTAGTTTCTGCTCGTCCCGAGCAGGTAAACGATAAACAAAGATAATTTCTGGAGTGACATGCCATCATAACCTTGATCACACTATTGTAAGCATATGTAATGAATGCAGCGATCAAAACAATGTAAATGACATGAGTAAACAAATGAATCATATAGCAAAGACTTTTCATGAATAGTACTTCAAGACAAGCATCAATAAGTCTTGCATAAGAGTTAACTTATAAAGCAATAATTCAAAGTAAAGGTATTGAAGCAACACAAAGGAAGATGAAATTTCAGCGGTTGCTTTCAACTTATAACATGTATATCCCATGGATATTGTCAACATAGAGTAATATAACAAATGCAATATGCAAGTATGTAGGAATCAATGCACAGTTCACACAAGTGTTTGCTTCTTAAGATGGAGAGAAATAGGTGAACTGACTCAACAATAAAAGTAAAAGAATGGCCCTTCAAAGAGGAAAGCATCGATTGCTATATTTGTGCTAGAGCTTTGGTTTTGAAAACATATAGAGAGCATAAAAATAAAGTTTTGAGAGGTGTATGTTGTTGTCAACGAATGGTAATGGGCACTCTAACCCCCTTGCCAGACAAACCTTCAAAGAGCGGCTCCCATGAATTATTTTTATTTTTGGGTGGCACTCCTTCCAACCTTTCTTTCACAAACCATGGCTAACCGAATCCTCGGGTGCCTGCCAACAATCTCATACCATGAAGGAGTGCCTTTTTATTTTAGTTTTATTATGATGACACTCCTCCCCACCTTTGCTTTCTCAAGCCATGGCTAACCGAATCCTTCGGGTGCCGTCCAACAATCACATACCATGGAGGAGTGTCTATTTAGTTTGATTAATTTGGGACTGGGAATCCCATTGCCAGCTATTTTTGCAAAATTATTGGATAAGCGGATGAATCCACTAGTCCATTGGTGAAAGTTGCCCAACAAGATTGAAAGATAAACACCACATACTTCCTCATGAGCTATAAAACATTGACACAAATCAGAGGTGATAAATTTTGAATTGTTTAAAGGTAGCACTCAAGCAATTTACTTTGGAATGGCGGAGAAATACCATGTAGTAGGTAGGTATGGTGGACACAAATGGCATAGTGGTTGGCTCAAGTATTTTGGATGCATGATAAGTATTCCCTCTCGATACAAGGTTTAGGCTAGCAAAGTTATTTGAAACAAACACAAGGATGAACCGGTGCAGCAAAACTCACATAAAAGACATATTGTAAACATTATAAGACTCTACACCGTCTTCCTTGTTGTTCAAACTCAATACTAGAAATTATCTAGACTTTAGAGAGACCAAATATGCAAACCAAATTTTAGCATGCTCTATGTATTTCTTCATTAATAGGTGCAAAGTATATGATGCAAGAGCTTAAACATGAGCACAACAATTGCCAAGTATCACATTATCCAAGACATTTTAGCAATTACTACATGTAGCATTTTCCAATTCCAACCATATAACAATTAACGAAGCAGTTTCAACCTTCGCCATGAATACTAAAAGCTAAGAACACATGTGTTCATACGAACCAGCGGAGCGTGTCTCTCTCCCACACAAGCATTTATTCAAACAAAAACAAAAACAAGAAACATACAGACGCTCCAAGTAAGGCACATATGATGTGGCCGAATAAAAATATAGTTTCAAGAGAAGGAACCTGATAATTTGTCGATGAAGAAGGGGATGCCTTGGGCATCCCCAAGCTTAGATGCTTGAGTCTTCTTGAAATATGCAGGGATGAACCACCGGGGCATCCCCAAGCTTAGAGCTTTCACTCTTCTTGATCATATTGTATCATCCTCCCCTCTCTTGACCCTTGAAAACTTCCTCCACACCAAACTCGAAACAAACTCATTAGAGGGTCAGTGCATAATCAAAAATTCACATGTTCAGAGGTGACACAATCATTCTTAACACTTCTGGACATTGCTCAAAGCTACTGGAAGTTAATGGAACAAAGAAATCCATCCCACATAGCAAAAGAAGCAATGCGAAATAAAAGGCAGAATCTGTCAAAACAGAACAGTCCGTAAAGACGAATTTTATTGAGGCACCAGACTTGCTCAAATGAAAGTGCTCAAATTGAATGAAAGTTGCGTACATATCTGAGGATCACTCACGTAAATTGGCATAATTTTCTGAGTTACTTACAGAGAATTTTGCCCAGATTCGTGACAGCAAAGAAATCTGTTTCTGTGCAGTAATCCAAATCTAGTATGAACCTTACTATCAACGACTTTACTTGGCACAACAAAACACAAAACTAAGATAAGGAGAGGTTGCTACAGTAGTAAACAACTTCCAAGACACAAATATAAAACAAAGTACTGTAGCAAAATAACACATGGGTTATCTCCCAAGAAGTTCTTTCTTTATAGCCATTAAGATGGGCTCAGCAGTTTTAATGATCCACTCGCAAGAAATAGTATTTGAAGCAAAAGAGAGCTTCAAGAGGCAAATTTAAAACAAATTTAAGTCTAACATGCTTCCTATGAAGAGGAATCTTGTACACAAATGAATTCATGAAGAACAAAGTGACAAGCATAAGAGGATAAAACACGAGTAACTTCAAGATTCTCAACATAAAGAGGGGAAACTTAATATTATTAAGATGCATATAACCATATTTCCCTCTCTCATAATAACTTTCAGTAGCATCATTGATGAAATCTACAATATACCCATCACTTAAAACATTCTTATTATGGTTCATATGCATAGAAGTATCATTAATTTTGGCATAAGAAGAGTTCTTCTCATTAATAGTAATTGGAGCAAGATTATTATCAAGAATTTGAACATGGTAAACAAGTTGCATATTAAGGGAATTGTTTTTGGTAATCCAATCATGGTTATGACAAGTTTCATAAGGATAGTTATAACCTATATCATAGCATTCTTTATAATAATCATCAAAGATCGGAGGCACAGTGTCATCATAAGAAATAGAATAGTTATCTTTCACAGTCGGTTTATCTGTGTCCACACCATCATCGTTATTAGAAGGAGATGTATCAAGATCATAATGACCAGTAGCAGAAGGATTTTCAAACACCTCTTCCCCAAGCTTAGAGCTTTCTATATCATTATGGGAGGAAGCATGGATAGCACTGACACTATGGCAATTATTATCATCATTATTTTCAGAATTAGTTTCCCAGAGATTTGCAATATCAAAAGTAGTGTGCTCATTCAAATCATGATTACTAATGTATGTAGAGAGCATAGGAAGATCATCGTATTCACATTCATTATCATAATAATCATTAGGAGCAACATACTTACGGTTACCTAGTGTTATCTCATTCACGCGGGAATATGCCGTTACCTCTTTCTTTTTATTCTCCTTCTTCTTCTTCTTCTTCTTCTTCTTCTCTTCCTTCTCCTCGTTCCCTTCTTTAGGAGGAAGAGGCTTGAAGGGTGGCTTGTTCGCATAACCTGATTTACTTTCAGAAACAATAGAAGAAACTTGGGAGGATCCCTCCTTTTCATTAATTAGTTGAAAACACACAGCGGTCCTATCATATTTTGGCAAGGTGTCATCTTCTAAAATATTTTGTATGTAAGTATTTGTATGGCTATTATCAATGCAATAAGAAAAACACCCATGCAGGACATCATCAATATCAAGATCACTCATATGTAACAGAGAGATTTTTCTTGACAGTTCTTCACACCCCAAAAATAAAGTAAGTTCATCATGCTGATTAGGAGTAATTTCATCATTACAATACAAATTTGCAGCACTCATTGGGTTCAAATTATCATTGGAGGAGCATTGAAAATTAAAATGACCCACTCTATGGCAAAGTTCACAAATAAAAGGATAGAGGGCACAAACTTTTTTACCAAGATCATCTAGAGCCCTAAACCACTTTCTAGTTTTTTCATTACTATGATGGATACAATATTCATCTTTGATTTGATTAATTCCACAAGGTCTATGCATCCCACAAAAATTAACATGCTTATAGGAAATAGCATTCTTAGGAGTTTGAGCATGCTTATTGCAATCATTAACAACAATTTCATTCTTCATGCAAGCCTCTTTAAAAGGTTCATGATACTTATCAAAATTCTTTTTAGGCAATTCAAAATGAGAAGCAAAGGCTTTATAAAGATTTGCAGCAACTTGAGAGTCAAGACCATAAGTAGCACTCATATTTCAGAATTTATCAGTATCCATAAAAGCTTCAATGCATTCATAATCATAATTTATACCTGACTCTTTACCTTCATTGTTCTCCCATCCTTCAGCGTTCTCCTCAATCCGATCAAGAAGATCCCACCTAGCTTCAACCTCCTTGCTTGTGAAAGATCCCTCCGAGCAGGCATCCAGATAGTCCTTGTGTTGTCCTGAAAGCCTCGCATAAAAATTGTTAACAATAACATTACGGGGGAGCTCATGAATGGGACATTTGAGCATTAGCGACTTCAATCTCCCCCACGCTTGAGAAATACTCTCTCCATCACGAGGATAAAAGTTATAAATATAATTCCTATCAATATGCACTTCATGAGGAGGATAAAATTTAGAATAAAAGAGAGATGCAATTTCCTCCCAACCAAGAGAATGACTATTCTCCAACAATTTATACCAATGCGCCGCTTTACCAGACAGCGAAACAGAGAATAGCTTCTTCCTCACTTCTTCCATAGAGATACCTGCACACTTGAATAACCCGCATAATTCATGCAAAAACTGTAAATGATCTCCAGGATGGACAGTTCCATCCCCTTTATAGCGGTTATCAATAACACGTTCAATAATTTTCATGGGTATCTTGAAAGCAGTACTTGCAGTTGGTGGATTTAAAATATCACAAGCATCATTAGAGTTATCGCATATGGGAGATAAAGCATTATCAGAGCAAAATATTTCTTCAAAAGCTGAAGAGCAAAAAGGATTATTTTTATATAAACTAGCTTCCCCAAGCTTAGACTTATTCATAGCATTAGTAGTGATTGCGTTCATACTAATAACATTGCTACTAGCATGCAATTGAGGCTCCATAGGTTCTTTAATTTTCGCATCACACAATTCATGTCCTAACTTAGGAAATAAATCAAAAAGCTCATAGTTGTATTCCATTATGCCTAACTAGTGTAAACAAGAAACAAAAAGTTGCAATTGTAGGATCTAAAGGAAATAGCTTCGAGCACAAACACAATGGCGCCGTAAAAGCATCAAGTTACTGAACCGAAGTATGAGTGCCTTTTACCTTTCCTCCCCGGCAACGGCGCCAGAAAAGTGCTTGATGTCTACGGGAGCTTCTATTCTTGTAGACAGTGTTGGGCCTCCAAGAGCAGAGGTTTGTAGAACAGCAGCAAGTTTCCCTTAAGTGGATCACCCAAGGTTTATCGATCTCAGGGAGGAAGAGGTCAAAGATATCCCTCTCAAGCAACCCTGCAACCACAAAGCAAGAAGTCTCTTGTGTCCCCAACACAACTAATACAATAGGTGCACTAGTTCGGCGAAGAGATAGTGAGATACAAGTAATATGGATGAGTATGTGTGATAATAGCAATCTGAGTAAAATATGGCAGCGAGTAAACATTCAACAAAACAGTAAACAAACGGAGATTCGATGTTTGGAAGCAAGGCCCAGGGATCCTGCTTTCACTAGTGGACACTCTCAACAATGATCACATAATAGGACTACTCTACACCCTCTTGTTGGATGATGAACAACACTAATTGCGTAGGATTACACGAACCCTCAATGCCGGAGTTAACAAGCTCCACAATATTCGATGTTCATATTTAAATAACCTTAGAGTGCATGACAGATCAACATAACCAAACCAAGTACTAACATAGCATGCACACTGTCACCTTCACGCTACGAAAGGAGGCATAGATCACATCAATACTATCATAGCAATAGTTAACTTCATAATCTACAAGAGATCACAATCATAGCCTATGCCAAGTACTAACACGATGCACACACTGTCACCATTACACCGTGCAGGAGGAATAAACTACTTTAATAACATCACTAGAGTAGCACATAGATAATATTCAACTTGATCACAAAGAGAGAGAGATGAACCACATAGCTACAGCGGAGCCCTCAGCCCCGGGGGTGAATTACTCCCTCCTCATCATGGAGGCAGCGATGGCGGTGAAGATGGCGGTGGAGACGGCGGTGGAGATGGCTCCGGGGGCAATTCCCCGTCCCGGCAGGGTGCCGGAACAGAGACTTATGTCCCCCGAATTGGACTTTCACGATGGCGGCGGCTCTGGATGGTTTTCTCTGGTTTCGTCGAACTCGTCGATGTTTTTAGGTCAGGGACGATTATATAGGCGGAGAGTCGGAGTTGGAGGGGCCACGGGGTGCCCAGGAGATAGGGGGGCGCGCCCCCCTTGGGCCGCGCCGGCCACCCTCCTGGGGCCCCTGTGGCCCACCTCTGGTCCTTCCCGGGTGTTTTGGAAGCTTCGTGTATTTCTAAGATGCTGGGCGTTGATTTCGTCCGATTCCGAGAATATTTCCTTACTAGGATTTCTGAAACCAAAAACAGCAGAAAACAGGAACTGGCCCTTCGGCATCTCGTCAGTAGGTTAGTTCCGGAAAACGCATAAATATGACATAAAGTGTGCATAAAACATGTAGATATCATCAATAATGTGGCATGGAACATAAGAAATTATCGATACGTCGGAGACGTATCAATGAACTGACTCAACATAAAAGTAAAAGAATGGCCCTTCGCAGAGGGAAGCATTGATTGCTATATTTGTGCTAGAGCTTTGATTTTGAAAACAAGAAACAATTTTGTCAACGGTAGTAATAAAGCATATGTGTTATGTAAATTATATCTTACAAGTTGCAAGCCTCATGCATAGTATACTAATAGTGCCCGCACCTTGTCCTAATTAGCTCGGATTACCGAGATTATCGCAATGCACATGTTTTAACCAAGTGTCACAAAGGGGTACCTCTATGCCGCCTGTACAAAGGTCTAAGGAGAAAACTCGCATTGGATTTCTCGCTTTTGATTATTCTCAACTTAGACATCCATACCGGGACAACATAGACAACAGATAATGGACTCCTCTTTAATGCATAAGCATGTAGCAACAATTAATTTTCTCATATGAGATTGAGGATATATGTCCAAAACTGAAACTTCCACCATGATTCATGGCTTTAGTTAGCGGCCCAATGTTCTTCTCTAACAATATACATGCTCTAACCATTAAATGAGTGGTAAATCGCCCTTACTTCGGACAAGACGGACATGCATAGCAACTCACATGATATTCAACAAAGAGTAGTTGATGGCGTCCCCAGGAACATGGTTATCGCACAACAAGCAACTTAATAAGAGATAAAGTGCATAAGTACATATTCAATATCACAATAGTTTTTAGGCTATTTGTCCCATGAGCTATGTATTGTAAAGGTAGAGGATTAGAAATTTTAAAGGTAGCACTCAAGCAATTTACTTTGGAATGGCGGAGAAATACCATGTAGTAGGTAGGTATGGTGGACACAAATGGCATAGTGGTTGGCTCAAGTATTTGGATGCATGAGAAGTATTCCCTCTCGATACAAGGTTTAGGCTAGCAAGGCTATTTGAAACAAACACAAGGATAAACCGGTGCAGCAAGACTCACATAAAAGACATATTGTAAACATTATAAGACTCTACACCGTCTTCCTTATTGTTCAAACTCAATACTAGGAATTATCTAGACTTTAGAGAAACCAATTATGCAAACCAAATTTTAGCAAGCTCTATGTATTTCTTCATTAATGGGTGCAAAGTATATGATGCAAGAGCTTAAACATGAGCCATTATTCAAGACATCATACCAATTACTACATGTAGCATTTCCCGTTTCCAACCATATAACAATTAACGAAGCAGTTTCAACCTTCGCCAAGAAAATTAAAAGTTAAGAACGCATGTGTTCATATGAACCAGCGGAGCGTGTCTCTCTCCCAAACAAGCATTTATTCGAACAAAAACAAAAACAAAAACATACAGACGCTCCAAGTAAAGCACATAAGATGTGGCCGAATAAAAATATAGTTTCAAGAGAAGGAACCTGATAATTTGTCGATGAAGAAGGGGATGCCTTGGGCATCCCCAAGCTTAGATGCTTGACTCTTCTTGAAATATGCAGGGGTGAACCACCGGGGCATCCCCAAGCTTGGAGCTTTCACTCTCCTTGATCATGTTGTATCATCTCCCTCTCTTAATCCTTGAAAACTTCCTCCACACCAAACTCAAAACAACTCATTAGAGAGTTAGTGCACAATTAAAATATACATGTTCAGAGATGAAACAATCATTCTTAACACTTCTGGACATTGCTTAAAGCTACTGGAAGTCAATGGAACAAAGAAATCCATCCCACATAGCAAAAGAGGCAATGCGAAATAAAAGGCAGAATCTGTCAAAACAGAACAGTCCGTAAAGACGAATTTTATTGAGGCACCAGACTTGCTCAAATGAAAATGCTCAAATTGAATGAAAGTTGCGTACATAACTGAGAATCACTCACGTAAATTGGCATAATTTTCTGAGTTACTTACAGAGAATTTTTCCCAGATTCGTGACAGCAAAGAAATCTGTTTCTGTGCAGTAATCCAAATCTAGTATGAACCTTACTATCAACGACTTTACTTGGCACAACAAAACACAAAACTAAGATAAGGAGAGGTTGCTACAGTAGTAACAACTTCCAAGACACAAATATAAAACAAAGTACTGTAGCAAAATAAACACATGGGTTATCTCCCAAGAAGTTCTTTCTTTATAGCCATTAAGATGGGCTCAGCAGTTTTAATGATGCACTCGCAAGAAATAGTATTTGAAGCAAAAAGAGAGCATCAAGAGGAAAATTAAAAACAAATTTAAGTCTAACATGCTTCCTATGCATAGGAATCTTGTAAATAAACAAGTTCAAGAAGCATAATGCAACAAGCATAGAAAGATAAAACAAGTGTAGCTTCAAAAATTTCAGCACATAGAGAGGTGTTTTAGTAACATGAAAATTTCTACAACCATATTTTCCTCTCTCATAATAACTTTCAGTAGCATCATGAGCAAACTCAACAATATAACTATCACATAAAGCATTCTTATCATGAGTCTCATGCATAAAATTATTACTCTCCACATAAGCATAATCAATTTTATTAGTAATAGTGGGAGCAAATTCAACAAAGTAGCTATCATCAAATATATGAGGCATATTGTAATCATAATCAAATTTACTCTCCATAGTAGGTGGCACCAAGAGGCTACTATCATTATAATCATCATAAATAGGAGGCAAAGTATCATCAAAGAAAATTTTCTCCTCCATGCTTGGTGGACTAAAAAGATCATGCTCATCAAAACCAGCTTCCCCAAGCTTAGAATTTTCCATAGCATTAGCAACAATAGTGTTCAAAGCATTCATATTAATAACATTCCCATTAGCATGCATATAAAGTTCCATGGGTTTTTTAATTCTCTCTTCAAACACATCATGTCCTAATTCAAGATAAAGTTCATAAAGATCTCTCATATTTTTGTTGTTTTCCATTATGCCTAACTAGTGTAAACAAGAAACAAAAAGATGCAATTGCAGGATCTAAAAGAAATAGCTTCGAGCACAAACACAATGGCGCCAGAAAAGTACTGTTACCTGGAACCGGAGTATGAGTGCCTTTTACCTTTCCTCCCCGGCAACGGCGCCAGAAAAGTGCTTGGCGCGTAGTTGACGAGGGAGGAAATGGTGTAGCTTTCCTTCGTTCCCCGGCAACGGCGCCAGAAAAGTGCTTGATGTCTATGGGAGCTTCTATTCTTGTAGACAGTGTTGGGCCTCCAAGAGCAGAGGTTTGTAGAACAGCAGCAAGTTTCCCTTAAGTGGATCACCCAATGTTTATCGAACTCAGGGAGGAAGAGGTCAAAGATATCCCTCTCAAGCAACCCTGCAACCACAAAGCAAGAAGTCTCTTGTGTCCCCAATACACCTAATAGGTGCACTAGTTCGGCGAAGAGATAGTGAAATACAGGTGGTATGAATAAGTATGAGCAGTAGCAACGGCACCAGAAAAGTGCTTGCTGGCGTGTAGTTGATGGTGGTAATATTGCAGGCGAGGAAACGCAGGAAAAACGATTAAAGAACAAGCAAATGATAGCGATATTTAGGAACAAGGCCTAGGGATCATACTTTCACTAGTGGACACTCTCAACATTGATCACATAACAGAATAAATAGATAGATGCTAGACTCTACACCCTCTTGTTGGATGATGAACACCACTAACTGTGTAGGATTACCCGAACCCTCAATGCCGGAGTTAACAAGCTCCACAATATTCAATGCTCATATTTAAATAACCTTAGAGTGCAAGATAGATCAACATAACCAAATACATCACATCAATACCATCATAGTAATAGTTAACTTCATAATCTACAAGAGATCACAATCGTAAACTACGCCAAGTACTACATGATGCACACACTGCCACCTTTACACCATGCAGGAGGAATAGAGTACTTTAATAACATCACTAGAGTAGCACATAGATGAATAGTGATACAAAACTCATATGAATCTCAATCATGTAAGGCAGCTCATGAGATCATTGTATTGAAGTACATAGGAGAGAGATTAACCACATAGCTACCGGTACAGCCCCGAGCCTCGATGGAGAACTACTCCCTCCTCATGGGAGACAGCAGCGTTGATGGAGATGGCGGTGATGTCGATGGAGGAGCCTTCCGGGGGCACTTCCCCGTCCCGGCGGCGTGCCGGAACAGAGACTCCGTCCCCGCATCTTGGCTTCGCGATGGCGGCGGCTCTGGATGGTTTCTCGTACCGTGGCTTTTCCGTCTCGAGGTTTTAGGTCGAGGGGGCTTAAATAGGCGAAGAGGCGGCGTCAGAGGGTCGAAGAGGCGGTGAGATGATAGGGCGGTGCGGCCAGGGCCTGGGCCGCGCCGGCCTACCTCCTGGGCCCACCAGGGCTCCCCTCTGGCGACTCTCGGGTGTTCTGGAAGCTTCGTGGAAAAATAGGATGCTGGGCGTTGATTTCGTCCGATTCCGAGAATATTTCCTTACTAGGATTTCTGAAACCAAAAACAGCAGAACAAAGAATCGGCCCTTCGGCATCTCGTCAATAGGTTAGTTCCGGAAAACGCATAAATATGATATAAAGTATGCATAAAACATGTAGATATCATCAATAATGTGGCATGGAACATAAGAAATTATCGATACGTCGGAGACGTATCACGTATATAGGAGCAAGTCTGAATCTTTCTTCTCGCAAGTAGATGACAAGTCTCAGTTTGATGCTTTATTTCTGCAAAGCCTAACTTCTAACCTATCTTGCAAGAAATGATGATTTCTATGTCTACTGGTACACCGCCACCGGATCGAGTTACCGTGGCGGGGGACATGCCTATCATGCCATCGAGGGCAGCTTTCGCTGCGACTTACTACGGATCCACACCGGAGGTAAGTTCTTTGCCAAACCTGTAGTTACCACTTCCCTTTGCATCGCAAGTTGCTAACATGTAGGGAACGGGATGCTCCGGGAATCAGGCCTTGCAGGGTGGGCGCGAGGTCACACCGGTTCATGAAGGTGGTCGGTCTCCTGGGACTACTCCCGGTGCCTCTCCGTCGACTACTCCTGGGACTACTCCCGGTGCCTCTCCGTCGACTTCTCCTGGGCGTAGTTCCGGTCCTTCTCCAGGTGGTTCTTCTGCAGCTTCTACCGGAGCGCAACCCCGGGCTGCTCGTTTCGCCAACGATGTGGGCGAACACACCCCACCCGGGTCCTTCCTCCGCTAGTCGGCACCGGGCTTCTTGCTTGCCATCATGTGCTGCCTACTACTATGTATTTGGATGACATGGCACTCTCCTCTTATATGCTATTATGTGCACCATGTATGCTACTATGTGGATTTCATGTTATTTATGTGAATTATGGTGAATTTGGATGAATTTTGATGAATTTGGATATATGAACTGTTGTACTGTGCAAAGTGAACTGTTGGAACGGTTGAAAGTGAACTGCTGAAAATAAAAAAAATGGTGCAGGTCTATGCCGAGGGCATTGCCGTCGGCATAGACCCCTGCTGCGACCATATGGTCAGGTCTATGCCGAGGGCATTGCCGTTGGCATAGCCTTCCGCCTGGCAGCCACGCGCAGCGTGCCGCGTGGCACTGCATGGCCCATGCAGACGCCGAGGGGGCCTGGCCGTCGGCGTAGAAGCCGCAGATGGCAGCCTCGCGATGCGCCACGTCGCTCCACGGCGTACAGTTGGCGCGGCTACGCCGAGGACAATGCCGTCGGCGTCTGATGCAGCTCCGTTAACGGCGACGACGCGCCGTGGCCATACGCCGAGGGCAGCGACACCGAGGGTGAGATTGCACCATCGGCATAGAGTGAGGACGCCGACGGCCACTGCTACGCCGAGGGCACGACGGTCTACGCCGAGGGGCCTGGACGCCGACGAGCTACGCCGAGGGCTGCCGTTGGCGTAGCCTACGCCGAGGGCAGCCGGCCGTCGGCATAGGCGTCCATTCCTGTAGTGTTATAATACTATAATTTTTTTCATCGTTAATTGATGTGATACGTCAGATTTTTCCATATATGCAATGGATACTAGGTATGATACCCCTGTTGTGGATAGTCTAATATCATCAAGTCGGACTCATGTATAATCTTAATAAAAGTATCCTACTATAATAAATACCCCCTCCGTTTTTATATATAAGGCCACTACCAAAAATACATTTTGCTAATATGTAAGGTCACTACTACCTCCTTTAGGGATTATAAGGCTGGCACGAACTTTTAGGTTCTTAATTTGATCACCACATTATGAATTGTATAATATAAAAATTATGGGAACGGTGTTTTGACAAATGGGATCCTATGCTCCTTCTATTTTGAAATATAGGGTTGAAAAATGGGTTGCTTTCCAGGAGATATAGGGGGTTTTCCAGAAAACCTGCTGGGGAAAGGGTTGCAGGTTAGGCAACAAAAAGTTGCAGGGGCTTGGATGCAAATTGCCCAGATCTGGATCTGAGGAACGGTTTCTCACCGTGGACAAGCTAGCTGCAGAGAAGTATAGGTGGGGTCGACGTGACGACGTGGCGATGACATGGCATCGATGTGGCAACCATGCGTGCGGGACGGTGACCGCCGACGGGACGGCGAGGATGCGCGCGGGTGTTCTCGGGCTTCCCAGGAAGTGCGTTTGTGCTCTTCAGATGCGCCTCGTCGGCGCGGACATGGAGGAGGTGGCGTCGTCGTCAGGAGATCACCGGAGAGGCGTCGGCGACGATGTCTTGCGACGGCGGTGGTCGGAATCAACATCAACAGAGAGAAAGAGGAAGCAACGGAGACGGAGAGCATGTCCAGGAGGTGCGCTGGCTTACCCCGAAGCTAAACGTGCAGACACCGGTGCCAGAGAAGGTCGAGGTCGCCGGAATCAAAGAAAAACTTCGCCGGAGACGGAGAAGGGAACGGTGATTTGTGCTTGATTTCGAGCCTCCCGGTTCGATTCCGTGGATGAGGAGGGTGTTGGAGTCAAGGTGGTGCTCGAGGAGGTCTTGGTTTCAACTTGGTTTTTTCCGTTGCAACTGCGGTTGCAACTAAGTTATTTCGAGTTGCATGTGAGATTGCAACTGGGTTTTTCTGTTGCAACTGGAATTTTTTATTCTCTTTTTATTTATTTATCGTCTTGATGCTGAGTAACTTTTACCTTATTAAGAAATAAATCATGAAACTAGATCCATAGCACATCATTTCTACAAGTTAAAATGCAAAAAATATCTTGCATATATGTAGACGTTGCATGCAGTATTATGTAAGACTCGCAATCAAAAAATATGGGTCTACATGTACTATACATTCCCGCCACGAATTCAACTGGCTGGCTAAGCAAACCATAACACTGAGAAGCAGATCACGGAAACAGCTAACGGGCGCCGGTCTTTTTCTTGCTTGCTCGCGCGACTGTAGCAAGTAGATGACGGATTGAATGCTAGCTGACATCTGTTGAAACTAGAATCGTAAAGGAGAGGAACAACAAGCAAAATGATTCAACTAATGTTTTATTCCATTGATGATCTCACTATATATACAAAGGAAGGAGACGCGAGTGGAGAGTCGCGTCCGTACGAGAGGGTGCGAGGATGTCGGTTATCATATTGCAAACCAACATAGAGAATTACATGGGAGGATTATCTCCTTAATTAAACTAATCTATTAATTAAATCCTAACACTCCCCCTAATCCTTCCTTGTCCTTGTGATCGATCATCTTTGGAATCATCTCCTCCAAAAACCTTGTGGGAAAAATATGAGGAGAGTTGTGTGTATGATATATTGCTAAAACTTCTTAAAAACCCAGTGGAAAAAATAAGGAGAAAATGGTGCAACATATGATGGTTGGATATGCTGTTAAAACTCCTTTGAAACCCAGTAGGAAAATAAAGAGAAAATAACACAGCATATAATTGGTATTGTCTCCTTGTTAACTCGATATGAGAAAAATCTTGTAAAAGGTAAAAACCCATAGAGTATAGAGAACAATATATGTCATATATATTTTTTTATCTGAAAACCCCGTCGGGGAAAATAGAAAATATGACATATAATCTTGTGTTGATATTACCTCATTAAAAATCTTGATGAGAACCTGTGTAGTAAACTCATAAAGGGAAAAAGAGTGTAATATGATGCTTTGAACATGATTGATTCAGGAAGATACCCCCCCTGATTCTTGCAAATTTAGAAGTCGTCGCATACCAATTCCATAAAATACTTCTGGAATATTGAAGTTGGTAGAGACTTTATGAACAAACCAACAACAATATTGTGTGATTTGACTTGCTGGATGTTTATTCTCCAACTCTTATGAAGTTCATGGAGATAAAACAATCTAGAGGCAATATGCTTAGTGATATTGCTCTTGATGTATCATGTTTGCATCCATACAACACAAGCAACATTATCTGTGTAGATAATGATTGACGGTTCAAGAGAACCAATACCACATGACTGTCAATTCTATCATGTTGATACACATTGTGAGGACCATTCAAGTAGCCAACATCAGTGTATCCTGATGATATTGGAGTTTAGATTTCTCTGAAATTACAAGAATATTACAAGTAATGTGTGGTGCCTTGGAGATATCGAAAGATATTCTTGATTACCAACCAATTATGTTGGTGGGTCCAATGGCACTGAGATATGGAACTTCAAGTCACAACATCCCTTCTACATCATCCCGTGGTTTGAGCGAATCTTTCTCTACGTCTAGAGATCGAACAACCGGCATGGGAGATGGATATGACTTGTACATTTTAAGTTTCTCCAATATTTATAATGTAGGCAACTTGGTGTACCATAATACTTGAGTGAAGTAGCTCGATTTGCAATACCAAAGCACTATTTGGGTTTCACCAAATCCTTCATCTCAAGTTCCGTCTTTTAGATGATCACGCGCTTCGTCATTGCAAGATTGATCCTTGTGTATGACAAACACACATGGGTAATCATCATTGTAGGAGTAATCCTTGTGTATAAGGAACACACTACATCGGTTGTACCAAAATATACCGACAACAATAAGCCATGTTGTGACTTATTAATTTTACACAATACATGTTGCATTTGCATTTCGATTCGGATTGAGATTCCATCGGGAACCATACATGTCCAAATCTAGTGATCCACATGGATATGTAGTCACTACATCATTCAACTACATAGATAGATGATTTTATACTGCCAATGATATAATGTATCGGAAATAGGATTCCACTCGCTTATGAAGATTAGGTCTCGGATCTCTGCGTAAACCCGACCTTGTGCTACAAGCCTTGCTTTCTCACCACCTTGTTATCTCGTTCCATTTCCAGAAGAGAACATATTGAACCGCATAGGGATTTTATTTCGAGGAGCGAGGCTAAATCTGCTTGGATTACATCCTTCGTTTGTTTCAGTCCGAGAAAGTGGTTTACACTCTGCCATGGCCATGGTCTTTGGATCTGAATCATTGTGAAGGATATTTGCAATCATACAAGAGAAATATTGTCGACATTTGTAGGCTTTAATCATATGATTCTCCAGAATCGATATAGGTGGAGGAAATCTCAAGCACCCATGATGAATCTTCGTGATTTCCCAATACGCGTGAGTCCGGGTGTTCCGATGTCCCAGCCAGTGTGTGCAAGCTGAAGCTGGGTTGTGGAGGTTTCCCTTCCACTGGGTGTATACTACCCATAAGGTGTTAGTTAACGCTAGGTTGATATGTATTTACTGATTCAGAGGATTTCTCCTCGTTTTACCTTCTTGCTTGTAGGAAGCTAGATCCTGGTTAGAAGCCGTACTCCTACTCCTCTTTTCAGAGATACGGAGTTGAGTGGTTTTTATTGGTACCTCCACTCTTTCGGGCGCATTTCTAGCCGGATTAAAGGATTATATATCACATTTTAATCAGTAAAAAAATCTGACAGGTTATTTGCAAAGTGTTGCAAATTTGTGAATCGTAGACGTATAGTCCAGATTCTTGAGTACGTGGATATGGAGAGGAACGTGGAGTTCTAAATGATTTCCTGGCATTCTATTTGGTACCTGAAATCTCCCCCTAATGCATGGAAATATCCATCCTTCAATATTTGCAATCAGCGTACGAGGCTATGAACAAATCCCTTATGAGGAGTTCAAGGTACTTAATGATCGACGGAGATCTGTACCCCACATAGATCCCTAATTTGTGGGCCTATGATGTACGCTTTGGTGGTGAGATCGGTTCGCGTGAAGCGATTCCGAACTTACGCAGATGGGAAATGCTCGGAGGATTTCCACGTATCAATTGCAGAGGGGAAGTTCTGCAGTATGCAATTAGTTAGTCAAGGGTGTGTAAAGCCGCATGACTCCAACGTGAAGTTGGTAAAATTTCAACTCATTAACAAAGGTCATGCAACGAACCCGATTCTCTTGCTCAGATATTCAACCAAACCTTTTATGTATGGACATATGTGATAAAGTGCTAAACTCCGATCTTCGAAAGCCATGCAATAATTATTGGAGGCACATGAAGAGAATTTTGCATCATTGTCCATTCGAATTGATTATAATTCGATTTTAGTCCACACTATGGTTGGAAGCACAAGTATCACCTCGAATGCATTCGATCGAGGGATTTAAGTGATCCAGCTTTGATCTTGAGGTATATGAGAACCTCAAAATGAGCTACATATCCGATGATTGAGAAAACTTAGCTACATGCAAATCAGGACCAATGAAATTGATTTATAGGCAACATGTGCTACGGGTTGGTTGTACGTGTAGTACAATCTAAACAATAGAGAGGGTACCTTTTCAAATACTTGTTCCTCATCCATCGGATTGACTCCCGTAGAAATATATATAGAGTTTTCTCAGATATATAGAATACATAAAATCTTATTTTATATCAGAGTGCTGATACAATATATTGTGATATACAATACTTATGTTCTGTTACAACATCACACATGGACATGAATACTGATAAACAATCACTATGGAGATAGTGGGACTAGTCAAAGTCTTCAAACATGTCGGTTGATGCATACTCAACCATCATGTTCTCCGTGCACATAGGGTCCTCTGACTTCTGAAGGGTCATGGTGTTGCTAGGTCTAGGAGAAACGTCTTGCAAACCAGCTCCATTAATGCCATATGGATGAAGGTTGAAGTTGGCTTCAAACCTTTTCCCTTGAGATACTTTGCGTGCTAGGGATTGTTAATACAGAATAACCAGATGTTGTTGGTGTGGCATTCCTCTGTCATATGCGTATAACATTCACACTCGATCTGGATGTATGTTGCCTTGTGATGTACATGACAACATACTTTTACTCTTCTGTCAATGGCGTGGCTCTAATCGGAGGTGAATCCTGTGTGGCTTGGATTGCACACATTATCCCATGAAACGCAAGAGTGATCTTGATGGTCATGTTTCATTTAGGGTAGGTGTGGCCATTGAGGGCAAATGCCTCAAATCCTTTTTCGGCCATCATTTATTTACATGGGTGAACCAGAGATTATTAGTTTACAATTGGTAAATTAAAAATCATCATGGTTATGTTGTAATGAACTTTACAAAATTAATAAAGATTCAAGGCGTTGGCTTGAAATCATTAGCGTGAACCTCAAATTGTTAAGTATGACACTTTGTAGATAATCTTCAAAAGAAATTTTGGAGTCCGTCTCTCAGCACTAGAGAGTATAATCTGATGGAATCAATAGATACTCATAGTTCTAGTGCCTTATATCATAACTTAATAAAATGTATGAGAGATTACTTGATAAAGTAATCATGGTAGTGAAGATAATCTGCAATGCAGTAGATCCACACACTACCTATGAGCTATGATCCCAAAACATCAATTTGAATAAATCACTTAGAATTTTGCATTTATCATTCCTGCTCGTATTAAGCCAAGGGCTCAATTAAGACGATGAACTAATTTTTTTATTTGCAAGAAATTGAAAATCTCAATTACAATAAATGGAATGGATCTCAACATGTAACAAACATGGAATATGTTACATCTCACGCTATGTTCTGGAATACTCGTGGTACTCGACAGAAAACAGTACTGAATTTAGCAGCTCTAAAACAGCAATTAAACTACTGCCAAGACTGTTAGTATATAGATTTGCTAAAAAAATCTGAAATCAGAAAATAGTGCACGTATACGTGTGCAAACGGCAGGAGTGGCTCAACCGGTCGGTCTGTCACAGGAGGATAAGATAGCAGAATCGATTCCCCAATCCACCGGAGCATGACCAAAACAACAATGTCCCCAATACAGCGGCGACCACCACGCGGCCTCTACTCCGCGGACGCAGCGTCGCTCAGCGGCGATGACTGGTGCTCCAGCCGCGCTCGTCTTCACCGTCGGAAGCACCGGGGAGCCAGGTCCCGGGTGCTGCCCCGTTCGAGATGCAGTCCGCGAGCACGAGCTCTGTCGGGCTCCATCTGCCGGCGTGGCGGCCACGGCTGCTCGACGTTGGACTGCGGAGCCGAAGTCCGAGCGCAACGAGCCGGCGGCGAGCGTTGCTGTGCCGTGAAGGAGGCGGGGTTGCGGGCGTCGGTGGGAGCAGGCGCGGCGGCGCGACTGCATCGGCCACCGCAGCGCTCGTGAAGTTTCTCACGTTGGAGCCAAACGTGAAGACGGAGGCTCCGGTCGGCGCCGAGACATAGGCGAGCACTTCGCCAACGACCTCGACGTCCGCAGGGGTCGGAGGCGGCAGGGGTGCGGCCTCGTCTTCATCGTCAAGGAAGAAGATGTCGTTCCCCAAAGGCGTTGGTACCTCTACAGGGGTGACGGGAGCGACCGCTGGCACCAGTGGCACGAGTTGCTGCGCGGCCGGCTCAAAAGCCTGCACCGGCAGCGATGCGTCGGGCGCCGGAGCCAGCACAAGGGCCTGCACGGGCGCTCACGCGGCGCCGATCTGGTTCTGGTGGTAGCGACGAGGATCCTGGGAGCCTTCGGCGTTGTGGCGGTGCCGGTTTAGCCTCCAACGAAGCGGCGTAGGTCGCGCACTTCACGGTAAAAGCGGCGGCGGCCTACTCCGTGGCAGCGGTGGCGAGCGATGAACAGAAGGCGGCGGCTGTCTTCCCAAAGTAGTCCAAGAAACAGCGAAGAGAGTCCTCGGGGCATTTCTCTTCTGACCTTTGCCTGCAAGACTCTCGATCGATATCGTTTTTTTTCTTCTTCTCGTCGATCCAGTGATCTCGAAATCGGTTAGATTGTAGAGCGTGCTGATAACGTATTGAAACTAGAATCGTAAGCAAAATGATTCAACTAATGTCTTATTTCATTGATGATCTCACTATATAAACAAAAGGAGGAGACTCGAGTGGAGAGTCGCGTCCGTACGAGAGGGTGCGAGGATGTCAGATTGTCATATTGCAAACCGACATAGAGAATTACAGGGGAGAATTATCTCCTTAATTAATCTAATCTATTAATTAAATTCTAACAACATCAGCTGAACTAAACTAGTTTTCAGTCAGGTGAGCATTAGAGGGTCCCATACAATAAACCGATATACTCGTACTTCAGATGGGTGGCCAACATAGATAGATAAACATTAACAGTAACTTGGATAAAGATAGTTCAAAGGACTTGAACCGGTAAATACAACGTCAGGACCTTATGGCGCCCGCCCCTAATCTACACCGATCGGTTTGTTGGAGATTCATGCATGCCCATTTTGCAAAAAGGTCCCTGCAGCTTCCTGTAATCCAGATGTAGTCATGCTCTATATATATAGCCAAAATCGGCCGGAACCCTAGAACCCGACCCACCCCTCCCTGATCCTGCCTCCACCCGCCGCCGCCCACCACCCGCCTCCGCCTGCCGCCGCCCGCCACCCGCCCCCGCTCGCCGCCGCCGCCCTGCTCCTGAGCGCCAAGACGCCCACAGGCGCGCGAGCTGCTCCTCGTCGCCACTCTCCGCTGCTCGCGCGCGCCGGCCGTTCGCAGCCTCGTCGCCCATGTCCCTCCTCCGGTAAGCTGGAGATCTCCGCCGCCACCCATCGCACCGCGGGTTGACACGCGTACAACACGCGACCGTTGGGAACCCCAAGTGGAAGGTGTGATGCGTACAGCAGTAAGTTTCCCTCAGTTAGAAACCAAGGTTTATCGAACCAGTAGGAGTCAAGAAGCACGTTGAAGGTTGATGGCGGCGAGATGTAGTGCAGCGCAACACCAGGGATTCCGACGCCAACGTGGAACCTGCACAACACAAACCAAGTACTTTGCCCCAACGAAACAGCGAGGTTGTCAATCTCACCGGCTTGCTGTAACAAAGGATTAGATGTATAGTGTGGATGATGATTGTTTGCAGAAAACAGTAGAACAAGTATTGCAGTAGATTGTATTTCAGTATAGAGAATTGGACCGGGGTCCACAGTTCACTAGAGGTGTCTCTCCCATAAGATAAACAGCATGTTGGGTGAACAAATTACAGTTGGGCAATTGACAAATAGAGTGGGCATGACCATGCACATACATATTATGATGAGTATAGTGAGATTTAATTGGGCATTACGACAAAGTACATAGACCGCTATCCAGCATGCATCTATGCCTAAAAAGTCCACCTTCAGGTTATCATCCGAACCCCTTCCAGTATTAAGTTGCTAACAACAGACAATTGCATTAAGTATTGCGCGTAATGTAATCAATAACTACATCCTCGGACATAGCATTAATGTTTTATCCCTAGTGGCAACAGCACATCCATAACCTTAGAGATTTCTGTCACTTCCCCAGATTCACGGAGACATGAACCCACTATCGAGCATAAATACCCCCTCTTGGAGTTACTAGCAAAAACTTGGCCAGAGCCTCTACTAACAACGGAGAGCATGCAAGATCATAAACAACACATAGATATAAATTGATAATCAACATAACATTGTATTCTCTATTCATCGGATCCCAACAAACACAACATATAGAATTACAGATAGATCTTGATCATGTTCGGCAGCTCACAAGACCCGACAATTAAGCACAATGAGGAGAAGACAACCATCTAGCTACTGCTATGGACCCATAGTCCAGGGGTAGACTACTCACACATCACTCCGGAGGCGACCATGGCGGTGTAGAGTCCTCCGGGAGATGAATCCCCTCTCCGGCAGGGTGCCGGAGGCGATCTCCTGAATCCCCCGAGATGGGATTGGCGGCGGCGGCGTCTCTGGAAGGTTTTCCGTATCGTGGCTCTCGCATCGGGGGTTTCGCGACGAAGGCTATTTGTAGGCGGAAGGGTAGGTCGTGGGGCGTCGCGAGGGGCCCAGGAGACAGCCGGCGCGGCCAAGGGTGGGGCCGCGCCGCCACCCTCCCCGGCCACCTCGGGGCCCCACTTCGTTGACTCTTCGGTCTTCTGGAAGCTTCGTGGCAAAATAGGACCCTGGGCGTTGATTTCGTCCAATTCCGAGAATATTTCCTTACTAGGATTTCTGAAACCAAAAACAGCAGAAAACAACAACTGGCACTTCGGCATCTTGTTAATAGGTTAGTTCCAGAAAATGCACGAATATGACATAAAGTGTGCATAAAACATGTAGATATCATCAATAATGTGGCATGGAACATCAGAAATTATCGATACGTCGGAGACGTATCAGCATCCCCAAGCTTAGTTTCTGCTCGTCCCGAGCAGGTAAACGATAAACAAAGATAATTTCTGGAGTGACATGCCATCATAACCTTGATCATACTATTGTAAGCATATGTAGTGAATGCAGCGATCAAAACAATGTAAATGACATGAGTAAACAAATGAATCATATAGCAAAGACTTTTCATGAATAGTACTTCAAGACAAGCATCAATAAGTCTTGCATAAGAGTTAACTCATAAAGCAATAATTCGAAGTAAAGGCATTGAAGCAACACAAAGGAAGATGAAGTTTCAGCGGTTGCTTTCAACTTATAACATGTATATCTCATGGATATTGTCAACATAGAGTAATATAACAAGTGCAATATGCAAGTATGTAGGAATCAATGCACAGTTCACACAAGTGTTTGCTTCTTGGGATGGAGAGAAATAGGTGAACTGACTCAACAATAAAAGTAAAAGAATGGTCCTTCAAAGAGGAAAGCATCGATTGCTATATTTGTGCTAGAGCTTTGATTTTGAAAACATATAGAGAGCATAAAAGTAAAGTTTTGAGAGGTGTTTGTTGTTGTCAACGAATGGTAGTGGGCACTCTAACCCTGTTATCACCAGATTTTGGC
This sequence comes from Lolium perenne, assembly GCF_019359855.2. NCBI lineage: Eukaryota > Viridiplantae > Streptophyta > Magnoliopsida > Poales > Poaceae > Lolium > Lolium perenne. The sequence goes on along the minus strand of NC_067246.2, from coordinate 182,735,098 downwards.
CAAATCAGGAGGTGGGCCGTAAGAGAGATGGGCTTGGAAGATTACACGTGCAAGATCTCTGAAGCGGCCTTGCACGAAGAGTTTGGGCTAGATTGCCCGTGTATCTTTAATTATGGTAGATTGTATCTTAGATTAAAAGTTAGAGTTTGTATCGTGCACGGTGGGGATTATTCCCACGTTAGAAAGTCCCCTGGACTATAAATATGTATCTAGGGTTTATGAAATAAACAACAACCAACGTTCAACCAACCAAATCAATCTCGGCGCATCGCCAACTCCTTCGTCTCGAGGGTTTCTACCGGTAAGCAACATGCTGCCTAGATCGCATCTTGCGATCTAGGCAGCACAAGCTCCACGTTGTTCATGCGTTGCTCGTACTGAAGCCTTTTTGATGGCGAGCAACGTAGTTATCATAGATGTGTTAGGGTTAGCATAGTTCTTCGTATAACATGCTATCGTAGTGCAACCCTTGCATGTCTAGCCGCCCTTACACCTATCTTAGGTGTAGGGGCGGCACCCCGCTTGATCATTATTTAGTAGATCCGATCCGTTACGATTGCTCCTTGTTCATCGAGGATTAGTTTAATATCTGCAATAGTTAGGCCTTACAAAGGGCGGGAGGATCCAGCGGCACGTAGGGTGTCGTTTGCTAGTCCTAGACAGGATGTTCCGGGGATCAACCTCGTGTTGGTTTTTAGGCCTTGTCTAGGATCGGCTTACGATCACCGTGCGTGGCCGCGAGGCCCAATCCTGAGTAGGATGATCCGATTATGCGGTGAAAACCCTAAATTGTCGTAGATCTCATTAGCTTTATTTTGATCAAGCAGGACCACCATATATTCGTGCACCTCGTACGAATCATGGGTGGATCGGCTCCCTGAGCCGATTCACAGGATAACCTGAGAGCCGATCGAGGCTCGTATTTAATGTTTACGTGTATGCCATGCAGGAAACTAAGCGAGGCATCTCCATCACCTTCCTGACCAGGTATAGGTCAGGTGGCACGCCCTTGCATCAGCATCGGACGTGTGTACCAGAAGGCTTTGCGAGCCGTCGCTCGGAGGGACCTCGGCCAGCCGCAGCCCTAGGTTGTTCCCGGCTCTACGGTGTTGCCCGTCGCTGCCCGCCGGTGGGTTTTGGCAGCAACACATTCTGGCACGCCCGGTGGGACAAGCTTCTACATCAACCACATCGCCATCTACATCTGAGATGGCGGACGGCACGCCAGTCACGTACGAGGATCTGACCGACGAGCTCAAGAAGAAGTATGACGAGATCAAAGTCATCCTCGAAGCCGACCTCATCGGCTCTTTCCACAGAACCCGTTCACATGGCATCAGGTGGAAGGGGTTCTCGCCTAATGGTGCACTAGATGGGATAGACCTCTCGCCCGTCGGAAGAACGCACCAGGTCCCCGCGGCAGGAGATCAACTACTTGGTGGCTCACTCGCGACACCGCCACTCTGAGAACCTGGTCAACACGTTGGAGCGTGTCGCTCTTCGCGTGATCCAGGAGATCATGAGGCACCAGTACTCGCCGTCAGGACCAGCTCTCGGGACGCATCAAGGAGAGTTGCCACTCCAGTCCCATCCACCGCTTCCATTTGCGTTGGAAGCACCAGAGGTGCCGGCTTCACCGGCATTCGTCGTCTACAAGATCGGTGGTGACCCTAGTGACTACCAGTTCTTGCCTGAGGCGCCTAAGGAGATCCCTCACGGGTACACGTGCACGTATGTGCGATCGCGGTAATCGGGCACTCACAAACCAGGCCACAACATCGGGGACTTCGGGAAAACAGGAGGGACGTCGCAACGGATCTTGAGAAGCGCACGTGGCTAACTAAGTACGCCACCCCGACGAACCTCCAGAGCTCAGCTCCTGCAGCTTGGCTCGTAGCTGGAAAAGCAAACATGGCTGGCTAAGTACGCCACCCCGGCGAATCTTCGTAGTTCAACTCCCGCAGCCAAGACAAAGAGATCGATCGCACCATACTGAGAGATCAGTTCGGCATGGTGCCGAAGAGGAGGGCAATCGGCTATTCCAAGCCGTACCCCGACGACTACGAGATGATCCCGCTGCCACCTAAATATCGGCTCCCTGATTTCTCCAAATTCAGTGGATCAGATGGTTCCAGCTCCATCGAGCACGTAGGCCGATATTTGGCACAACTAGGACCGGCCTCAGTGTCGGATCAACTACGCATGAGGCTCTTCTCACAGTCCCTCACGGGATCGGCTTTCGGATGGTACACCTCGTTGCCACCAGACTCCATCTGGACTTGGAAGCAGTTGGAAGAGCAGTTCCATATGCAGTACCATTCAGAGGCTTCCGAGTCCGGCATTGCCGATCTAGCACAACTACGTCAGAAGCGTGGAGAAACTGTGACAGAATACATCCAGCGCTTCAGGAATCTTAGGAACCGATGTTATTCGGTTCGTATAACTGAAAAGGAAGCAGTCGAGTTGGCAGTAGCGGGCCTCGCAACACCGCTCAAGGACATGGCCCCCCAAGCAGACTATCCCTCACTGGCGCACATGGTTCAGAAGCTGTCGGCATATGAACAGCGCCACCCGGACCTGTACCAGGACAAATTCAAGCGTGCAGTAGTCCTGGTCGATGCAGAGGAAGACGAAGTTTCTGCGGGAGATCAAGAGGTAGCATTGGCTGAATGGACTCGGGGGGGAACCCCCGTGTCCTGCAAATGGGTAAAGCCACCAGGCCCGCCCAGGGGGTTTGATTTTGACGTGACCAAGACTGAGCAAATCTTCGACCTCTTGCTCAAGGAGAAGCAGTTGACGATTCCCGAAGGTCTCAAATTCCCCACGGTGCAAGAGCTGAACGGAAAGCCATACTGCAAATGGCATAACTCGCTCTCCCATGCCACCAACGACTGCAGGGTGTGGCGTCAACACATCCAAGCGGCGATAGAAAAAGGGCGTTTAATTTTCAACCAGTACGCCATGAAGGTCGACACCCAACCTTTCCCCGCCGTTAACATGGTGGAATGCACTTACCCTGAAGGTTGCCAGCCAGGGTCCTCGTTCAGCATCAACATGGTAGGACCTGGGAACCACTCTGGCAAAGATGGAGACGAGGGCAGCTGCTCTCGTAGCAAGGATACAGAGGAGGCCGCTCCACGTGATCGGCTCCGTCATGATGGCAAGCGCTACGTCACAGAGGGAGAAGTGAAGAACATAAGATATCAGCGACCCCTCTCTGATCACCTCCTCAACAAGTATGTGAGTCAGTATGACCAACGCCGACGATCCAGCGATGATGATGAAAGAGATCGTCTGGCTAGAGAAGCCAGAAGACATCGTCGGCACGATCACGATGAGGAGGAGTACGAGCGTCGTGCCAAAGGAAAATCAAGGGAGCAAGACGATAACGACAGGCACTGGGACTGCCCCTTCTTCAGGCACTGTTGGGATTCAGGAATGAGCCGATTGCCCACAATCGGCAATTGCCCAGAATGCAACCAGAAGAAGAAGGAGGCAGCCAACGTGTCTGTGTTCAGGCGCTTAGGGCCTCTCCCGCCACAAAGCAAACGTGCTGAGTCCCCTCGGTGGGCAGATCTCGAGGATTCAGAAGACGAGGGACAAGAAGAAGAAGACAGGTACCACCGGCCAAGGTGGTGCCCTGACGGACTCAGCCGTTCACAAAAGCGCAGGGTTCAGCGATTGCGCGGCCTGGAGGAAGCCGAAAGGTTATACTTGCATACGCTAAGGAAGGCAAGACCTGATCTGGCTGTGAAAGTTCAGCGAACCCTGGATGAAGAGGGTCGTCCACGGAAAATGGAGTGGCGTCCCAAGCAAAGGAAAGCCGATGATGAAACATCGGCTGGTACAAACATGGTGCTCGTCCTTCCGACGGAGCTTAGTGCTCCACGATTCTACGATGCACTCAAGGTGGACGACAGCAGGCGCATCAAGTCAGAGGTTGGGCTGGTTTTACCCACCAGCCTGACCGAGTAGCAAGAACAAACCGATGAGCAAACGGGGCGAGGCTGATCCTTGTGATCGGCCCCAAAAATTATGAAGGAGCATTACAGAACCTTCAGTCAGCGCTTCAATGGATATGGAGGCCGATTCCAGCAATCGGCCAAAATTATCTTCACCACATGTTCTGCTTGTATTCAGCATCGATCTACTGGGCAGCGGCCACGTCGGCGGATGAAAGTCAGCACGAATCCTTGCGGAGCCGACGTGCAAGTGCAGTGCCCTGGCTAACCATAAAAGCCGATATCTGCAGTCACCTGGCAGATTCGGCTCGGGGGGGCATATAGTCAGATGAACATGTGCAGATAAAACATGTGTAAACATGAGTGCAGTGAAACATTGGGGGCCGATTAGGAAAAATCGGCCAATAAAAAAAAATTCATCTACAACATCGGCGCCCAGTGGAAGGAAACTGATCGTTGGGGGCAAGTCTGGCTGATTCTTCATGGTGGCTATCTCGGATTACCAGATTACCTAAGGTCAGAGCCTTTTTTGTTTGATCTCTGCATCCATGCCGGTATTATCGCCTTGGTTGAGGCTCGGGGGGCAACTCGCCCTCAAATATCTTTGTTTTGGAGAGCCGATTTCGTTGGAATCGGCTGATTCCATATTAATAACTTGGAGGCCAATGGTAACGTGTTTGGTTGATTCGTCACTATTCTTGCTTTGGGTGAGACTTGGGGGGCAGCTCGCCTGAAAGTTTCTTGGCTCTGGAAAGCAAATTTGGTTGGAATCGGCTGGCTCTACGTCGCAACTGTTCTGAAAAGGGGTGTTTTTACTACAGAGGTATTAGCTTAGCATCCAAGCTGATTCAGCGACAGTTCCAGGGTCCTTGTAAAGACACCTGCTCAAGGTTAAACCCACGGCTTACTGCGACCGACAGTGCTATCGTCATTGGTAAGACTGGCTAATTTGGAGGGATTGACCTGTCTCGCGGATTATCGTGAGAGACCGATGCATTGCCGTCAGTCGTTGGACATTGATTGGGCTAACGGTCGACAAAGTCAGATGAGGGAAAATCGGCTGAATCAGCATACAGGACATCGGCAAAGTCAGGAGAAATTTTCATTGATAATAAAATTTCTTACAAAGAGAAGCCGATGGTTCAACAAAAGGGAACGGATTACTACTGCCAACCCTATGCTAGCAAATCCCTACTCTAAGGGTTGTTGCTGTCGTTGCCGTCGCTGAGGTAGCTGCCGCCATTGCTGCTGTCGGCGAGTTCTTCGTTGCTGCTACTGTGACCTTCAGCAGAGGCCTCCTCCTCGTCATCGTCATCGTCCTCGTCTGACCAAGCCCAGCCCCGGATACGCTTTGGTGGTGGTTCGTCGGAGGAGGTGTCGTCCTCCTGTTCCTTCTTCAGGCCGGAGGAGACAGAGGAAGAGGAAGGCATCGTTACAGAGGAAGAGGGTTTTTTGGTGCCGATGGCTGGAACAGAGGAAGGGGATGAAGAGGGCTAATCTATCGGCACGGTTAAATAATGAGAAGCCTGGTGGAAATTTAATGCCGTTGCAGTTTCCGAGGAAGTGATGCCAAAGCTATCGAATTTTGCAGAGAAGCTGGAAAGACAGGGCATCATGATGAAGAATACTGCGACAGGTCTACTCTGCCACGACATGACCCCTCGAAGGAAAAACAGAGTGGTTTTGAAATTATCATTGCCAAAACCAGGGGGGCCTGTGTTATCACCAGATTTTGGCCAAATCAGGAGGTGGGCCGTAAGAGAGATGGGCTTGGAAGATTACACGTGGAAGATCTCTGAAGCGGCCTTGCACGAAGAGTTTGGGCTAGATTGCCCGTGTATCTTTAATTATGGTAGATTGTATCTTAGATTAAAAGTTAGAGTTTGTATCGTGCACGGTGGGGATTATTCCCACGTTAGAAAGTCCCCTGGACTATAAATATGTATCTAGGGTTTATGAAATAAACAACAACCAACGTTCAACCAACCAAATCAATCTCGGCGCATCGCCAACTCCTTCGTCTCGAGGGTTTCTACCGGTAAGCAACATGCTGCCTAGATCGCATCTTGCGATCTAGGCAGCACAAGCTCCACGTTGTTCATGCGTTGCTCGTACTGAAGCCTTTTTGATGGCGAGCAACGTAGTTATCATAGATGTGTTAGGGTTAGCATAGTTCTTCGTATAACATGCTATCGTAGTGCAACCCTTGCATGTCTAGCCGCCCTTACACCTATCTTAGGTGTAGGGGCGGCACCCCGCTTGATCATTATTTAGTAGATCTGATCCGTTACGATTGCTCCTTGTTCATCGAGGATTAGTTTAATATCTGCAATAGTTAGGCCTTACAAAGGGCGGGAGGATCCAGCGGCACGTAGGGTGTCGTTTGCTAGTCCTAGACAGGATGTTCCGGGGATCAACCTCGTGTTGGTTTTTAGGCCTTGTCTAGGATCGGCTTACGATCACCGTGCGTGGCCGCGAGGCCCAATCCTGAGTAGGATGATCCGATTATGCGGTGAAAACCCTAAATCGTCGTAGATCTCATTAGCTTTATTTTGATCAAGCAGGACCACCATATATTCGTGCACCTCGTACGAATCATGGGTGGATCGGCTCCCTGAGCCGATTCACAGGATAACCTGAGAGCCGATCGAGGCTCGTATTTAATGTTTACGTGTATGCCATGCAGGAAACTAAGCGAGGCATCTCCATCACCTTCCTGACCAGGTATAGGTCAGGTGGCACGCCCTTGCATCAGCATCGGACGTGTGTACCAGAAGGCTTTGTGGGCCGTCGCTCGGAGGGACCTCGGCCAGCCGCAGCCCTAGGTTGTTCCCGGCTCTACGGTGTTGCCCGTCGCTGCACGCCGGTGGGTTTTGGCAGCAACAAACCCCCTTGCCAGACAAACCTTCAAAGAGCGGCTCCCATTTTATTTTATTTTTGTGTGGCACTCCTTCCAACCTTTCTTTCACAAACCATGGCTAACCGAATCCTCGGATGCCTGCCAACAATCTCATACCATGAAGGAGTGCCTTTTTATTTTAGTTTTATTATGATGACACTCCTCCCCACCTTTGCTTTCTCAAGCCATGGCTAGCCGAATCCTTCGGGTGCCGTCCAACAATCACATACCATGGAGGAGTGTCTATTTTTATTAATTAATTTGGGACTGGGAATCCCATTGCCAGCTCTTTTTGCAAAATTATTGGATAAGCAGATGAAGCCACTAGTCCATTGGTGAAAGTTGCTCAACAAGATTGAAAGATAAACACCACATACTTCCTCATGAGCTATAAAACATTGACACAAATCAGAGGTAATAAATTTTGAATTGTTTAAAGGTAGCACTCAAGCAATTTACTTTGGAATGGCGGAGAAATACCATGTAGTAGGTAGGTATGGTGGACACAAATGGCATAGTGGTTGGCTCAAGTATTTTGGATGCATGAGAAGTATTCCCTCTTGATACAAGGTTTAGGCTAGCAAGACTATTTGAAACAAACACAAGGATGAACCGGTGCAGCAAAACTCACATAAAAGACATATTGAAAACATTATAAGACTCTACACCGTCGTCCTTGTTGTTCAAACTCAATACTAGAAATTATCTAGACTTTAGAGAGACCAAATATGCAAACCAAATTTTAGCATGCTCTATGTATTTCTTCATTAATAGGTGCAAAGTATATGATGCAAGAGCTTAAACATGAGCACAACAATTGCCAAGTATCACATTATCCAAGACATTTTAGCAAATTACTACATGTATCATTTTCCAATTCCAACCATATAACAATTTAACGAAGAAGAAACTTCGCCATGAATATTATGAGTAGAGCCTAAGGACATATTTGTCCATATGCTACAGCGGAGCATGTCTCTCTCCCACACAATGAATGCTAGGATCCATTTTATTCAAAAAAAACAAAAACAAAAACAAACCGACGCTCCAAGCAAAGCACATAAGATGTGATGGAATAAAAATATAGTTTCAGGGGAGGAACGTGATAATGTTGTCGATGAAGAAGGGGATGCCTTGGGCATCCCCAAGCTTAGACGCTTGAGTCTTCTTGATATATGCAGGGGTGAACCACCGGGGCATCCCCAAGCTTAGAGCTTTCACTCTCCTTGATCATGTTGTATCATCTCCCTCTGTTGATCCTTGAAAACTTCCTCCACACCAAACTTAAAACAACTCATTAGAGGGTTAGTGCACAATCAAAATATACATGTTCAGAGGTGACATAATCATTCTTAACACTTCTGGACATTGCACAAAGCTACTGAAAGTCAATGGAATCGAAATATCCATCGAACATATCAAAACAGGCAATGCGAAATAAAAGGCAGAATCTGTCAAAAACAGAACAGTTCGTAATGACGAATTTTATTGAGGCACCAGACTTGCTCAAATGAAAATGCTCAAATTGAATGAAAGTTGCGTACATATCTGAGGATCACTCACGTAAATTGGCATAATTTTCTGAGTTACCTACAGAGAATTTTTCCCAGATTCGTGACAGCAAAGAAATCTGTTTCTGCGCAGTAATCCAAATCTAGTATGAACCTTACTATCAACGACTTTACTTGGCATAACAAAACACTAAACTAAGATAAGGAGAGGTTGCTACAGTAGTAAAAAACTTCCAAGACACAAATATAAAACAAAGTACTGTAGTAAAAACATGGGTTGTCTCCCATAAGCGCTTTTCTTTAACGCCTTTCAGCTAGGCGCAGAAAGTGTGTATCAAGTATTGTCGAGAGATGGTGTATCAACCTTACCTTGAGCTTTACCCTTACCTTTCTTGTTCTTTTTCTTTCTCTTTGATTTAGGAAATATATGACTTCCCCCCGGTGTAGAGGTGAATTTCAGGGTGCCCTCTCCCATATCTATGACTGCTCCCAATAGTTTCAGCAGGGATCTTCCGAGTGTGATTTGTCCTGTCCCTACGCATTCAATAACAAGATAATCAATGGATATTGTTCTTCCAAGAATGGTTGTATGCACACCTGCGGCTATTCCCTTAGGAATTATAACAGAGTTATCAATAAGAGTTATTTCTTCTCCTCCTTCATCAACTCCCCAATCACCGATAACAATTTTGACAATAGGATCCTATAATGAAGGTTCAGAGTTCACTAAAACTTGTTCAAGACGATTACGAACATAGCGATAGTTGTCATCCAAGCGAGATGTACTTATCTCGAGATTGTTTAATCTATTATAAATGCTAATAAGGGCTGAATCAAAGTTATTAGCTGAATCATGTGATGCAACCAACTTCTTTATGGCATTAAAAGCTTGATCCCCATTGCAATGAAGGAAATCTCCTCCCACTAAAGCATCCAAGGCATATCTATAGCGAATCATAAGACCAAATAAAAATTACTAAGGAGCAAACTTAGAGTCATTTGAGGTTCAGTTTTACGATAAGAAGTAAAAATTCTAGACCAAGCATCTTTAAAACTCTCCTCATCCCCTTGTTTAAAAGTGAAGACTAATTCTTCAGGCGAGGAAGTAACAGGTTCAGAGCTAGACATGGTAACAAAAGTAACTAATTTTTTTGTATTTTTAATATAGAGTGCAAGACAGTAAATAAAGCAAACTAAATAAAGTAAATGCAACTAATTTTTTTTGTGTTTTCGATATAAACAAGATAGCAAATAAAGTAAAACTAGCAACTAATTTTTTTGTGTTTTGATTTAGTGCAGCAAACAAAGTAGTAAATAAAACTAAGCAAGACAAAAACAAAGTAAAGAGATTGCGATGTGGAGACTCCCCTTGCAGCGTGTCTTGATCTCCCCGGCAACGGCGCTAGAAATTTAGCTTGACACGCGTACAACACGCGACCGTTGGGAACCCCAAGTGGAAGGTGTGATGCGTACAGCAGTAAGTTTCCCTCAGTTAGAAACCAAGGTTTATCGAACCAGTAGGAGTCAAGAAGCACGTTGAAGGTTGATGGCGGCGAGATGTAGTGCGGCGCAACACCAGGGATTCCGGCGCCAACGTGGAACCTGCACAACACAAACCAAGTACTTTGCCCCAACGAAACAGCGAGGTTGTCAATCTCACCGGCTTGCTGTAACAAAGGATTAGATGTATAGTGTGGATGATGATTGTTTGCAGAAAACAGTAGAACAAGTATTGCAGTAGATTGTATTTCAGTATAGAGAATTGGACCGGGGTCCACAGTTCACTAGAAGTGTCTCTCCCATAAGATAAACAGCATGTTGGGTGAACAAATTACAGTTGGGCAATTGACAAATAGAGTGGGCATGACCATGCACATACATATTATGATGAGTATAGTGAGATTTAATTGGGCATTACAACAAAGTACATAGACCGCTATCCAGCATGCATCTATGCCTAAAAAGTCCACCTTCAGGTTATCATCCGAACCCCTTCCAGTATTAAGTTGCTAACAACAGACAATTGCATTAAGTATTGCGCGTAATGTAATCAATAACTACATCCTCGGACATGGCATCAATGTTTTATCCCTAGTGGCAATATCACATCCATAACCTTAGAGATTTCTGTCACTTCCCCAGATTCACGGAGACATGAACCCACTATCGAGCATAAATACCCCCTCTTGGAGTTACTAGCAAAAACTTGGCCAGAGCCTCTACTAACAACGGAGAGCATGCAAGATCATAAACAACACATAGATATAAATTGATAATCAACATAACATGGTATTCTCTATTCATCGGATCCCAACAAACACAACATATAGAATTACAGATAGATGATCTTGATCATGTTCGGCAGCTCACAAGACCCGACAATTAAGCACAATGAGGAGAAGACAACCATCTAGCTACTGCTATGGACCCATAGTCCAGGGGTAGACTACTCACACATCACTCCGGAGGCGACCATGGCGGTGTAGAGTCCTCCGGGAGATGAATCCCCTCTCCGGCAGGGTGCCGGAGGCGATCTCCTGAATCCCCCGAGATGGGATTGGAGGCGGCGGCGTCTCTGGAAGGTTTTCCGTATCGTGGCTCTCGGTACTGGGGGTTTCGCGACGAAGGCTATTTGTAGGCGGAAGGGCAGGTCAGGGGGCGTCGCGAGGGGCCCAGGAGACAGGCTGGCGCGGCCAAGGGTGGGGCCGCGCCGCCTACCCTCCTGGCCACCTCGTGGCCCCACTTCGTTGACTCTTCGGTCTTCTGGAAGCTTCGTGGCAAAATAGGACCCTGGGCGTTGATTTCGTCCAATTCCGAGAATATTTCCTTACTAGGATTTCTGAAACCAAAAACAGCAGAAATCAGCAACTGGCACTTCGGCATCTTGTTAATAGGTTAGTTTCAGAAAATGCACGAATATGACATAAAGTGTGCATAAAACATGTAGATATCATCAATAATGTGGCATGGAACATAAGAAATTATCGATACGTCGGAGACGTATCACGGGTCTCCGGCTTGGGAGACGCCACCTCATCGCCCTCCCCGGGTGTCCCGAGGCGTTGCATCGTCGAAGCCGTCGCTCGCAGACCGACGGCTTTCTCAAACGTAGGAGACACGGCCGGCGAGATCCAGGCCGCCGCCGGCCAGCACGCCCGAGCCGGCTTGAGATCTATTTTGTTTATTTTTCTTCCCCTTTTTTCTTTGTTAGGATCTTTTGTTATTTCTTGATTTGGATTTAGTCTGTTATTTGTGGATCCCTTTTGTACTGTGAATGGATCCCTTTTGTTTCATGTATGAAATCCTGCACGGATTTGCTGGATCTTTACCAGAAAACGTTAAGATATTTGACTACTTGAATGGATCCCTTTTGTTCCATGTATGTATCGTGCACTGATTTCTTGGATATTTACCAGGAAACATAAAGATCTTTTTCTACTATGTAGATACTCATCTTCAAATTCTGAAGAACTTTTGAATGACAATAATAGATCCATATTAAAACTTGTGAAGAACTTTTGTAAAAACAACAGCAAGTCTGAAGAACTTTAGATGGTTGAAATCAATGTATCTAGTGGTTTCCTATGAATTTCGAAGGATTTTTTCATTTGGATAAATGTTACTTATAACAAAAAGGACTTCCTTATATGAATTTGACAAAGGTTAGGGTTTTTTTTGCAAAAATGAGTCACCAATCTTGATGCACTCTGGTGGAATAAACGGTGCGGGATAAGGTCTGGGCGCCATAAGGCCCTGACGGAATGCACACCCGACTTGAACACTATGGAAAGACGGGTGTTGGACAAAACTGAACGGATTCCAATGCTATGAATCCATTGAGAGTGCGAATTTTCTCAGATCATCATCGCCACATCTCCCTGTTTCTCCTACTCCTCGTCGTCATCCTCGGATTCATCGCCGCTGCTCCTCAGGTACTCCTTGTGGAACACGACATAGCCCTTGGTGATCAAATCGATGCGGATCTTGTGCACCAGGAGTATTTCACCGCCCTTGCTCTTGTGCCGACACTGTTCTTCTAGTTGAAGCCTTCTTCTCTGGATCCAGCCCGGCGGGAACACGCCGGCGGCTTCGACGCCGAGGATGTCGTCGACTGTGGGGGTCTTTAGCATGACCAACCAGACGCGGATGTCCATCATTCGACATCCGTACCATGCCCTTGCCGGCCACAGACGCAGTCTCGGGCTTGGATTCCTTCATGATCCTTTCAATCGCATCCTCTAGCTCCCTTGGGCTCAACGCCTTAGACTCAGGGAAGACTAGCAGCTCTGCCCTGACTCTCTTCCTCCGCTCGGCTTCTTCTTCTTCTGAGGAGGAGATCGGATCGACCGCGGTATGCTCGGCGACGACAGGCAACTTTTGGTTCCCTGTTGCGGGAGCAGGCAGCTTCAGGAGGGGATCCGACCAGTGGGCGAAGACGCACTCTCTCTCCAGCGTGTCCCCGGCATACTTCCTTTTGGTTGTGCGGCGGTTCTCGTCGCCGGTCGCCGCTATAGTTTGGTCGTGTTGGTACGAGGTGCGAAAAAACTGCCCTTCCGCAGTTTGGGTCGTCTAGATCTGATCTATATATATCCGCACAAAACCAAGCCGATCTATACAGAGTTTGGGTCTGTGAGAATTTTTTTTTTGTACCTTACGTCATTACGTGAGTCGTAATTGTCTTGTTTGGTTCCGTGTCAATGACCAGTTTGGATAGAATCCGATTAGTAAAAAAGTCTGCTACCTAGTTCGGATCCTAGTAGAGTCGGAAACAAAAAATTTGTGCCAATATTTTTCCGGAATTGCTAAGTTTCAGCTAGCTAAGACATAGCTTATGTCTCACTTACGTGCTCTACTGTTGGATTTTATTTCTGCCTGAAGATTCGTGTTTGCTTCTATTTGTATTTTGTTTAGGCCCATATTAAAACACGCTGATGTAATTCGACTGAGACATAAGTTAAGTCTCATTCGACTGATCCTTAGAGGCAGGCATATTTTTTTAAAGGATGCAGTGTTGGATTGCTGTTTTTTTGCCCAAAGAGAGCCCCAAACCGTTTTGAGAATAGTAGTGCGGGCTTTGTTGAGGCCTACATGCCTTTCCCCTGTACACCCTTGTCGCTTCCCCGAGTTACATGTTGCCGGGGTTATGGTATTTTGGAGTTTGGGAGAAATCTTTGTCAACTCGGTCGGCACTGACACAATGACACCCATGGGCGCCGTCCTTCTTTCTTGAAGGGCGTCAGGTGTACCCCCCTTCCCCCGCCCCTCCGTGTATCGGGAGAAATTCTTGGACCAGCCCGGGTAGCAGCGTCGTCATAGCCGCATTCCTTCTTGAAGGTGTTGCTTGATACACGGCTATCCAACGACATATAAGTGTTGTGGGACTTTTCTGAAGGGCACAACGGTTGCACGTCATCATCCCTTTTTGTCGATCTGGCTCTATTAGTGTTAGTTTCTTTTTCTTTCACTTGTTTTTCCTCTTGAGCTTGATTGTGCTGTTTGACCCAGGTATCGTGTGGTTTTTGTATTAATATAGCATGAAGAAAGCATGTTGATAAGTGAGGGCTTTGTTAGAGATGTTCGGATGAACCCCCTTTAGCTCTCGGTTAGAGCATCCCCACTCGTCTCCCCGACTTGGCCCCCGAGCGCCGTTTTTCTCATCCGGACGGCGAATTTCGGTCCAGTCGCATCCCCGATTCCTCGTTTTCCTCCGGATTTGGGCCAAAATACATCCGGCGAGCCCACGCCATCCCCGGTCCCCCGAGGCGCGCTCGGGGACTCCGGACGAAGCGAAAGCGCGCGAAACGCCGAGATTTCTCTCCCGCGCTTCTGCTTCGGCTTCCGCGCGAGAGATGCACCCGGCCGGTCAGCGACAGACGCATCGTCTTCCGCGCGGAGTAAAGGCTGCCGTTGGTCAGCTCGCCGCGGACGCGTAACATCCACGCGGCAATAAATCGCCGGCTCCTGGCTCGCCTAAATACCCCGCTCGCCGCGACGCGTCGCACCAGTCTTCCTCTTCCTCTTCCTCGACGAGATACATGGCCTACAACGACGAAGACGGTGCGACCAACAACTGCTTCCCTCGCCGGTCGCTCCACGCGTGGGAGGGGCACCTCCTCCACCAGGCGGGGTACCCCTGCCCGCCGGACACGAGACCTCCCGGCGGCGGGTGGCGGCTTAGTGCGGGCGGCGTGCCAATCCCGCCGCCGCCGCCGCAGGGACACTACCTCGAAGCTGCCATCGAGGAGGTCCGACTAACATTGTCGGACCAGGAGCGCGCCGAGCCGCGCTACCACCCCGACAACCTGACGGCGTGGAACTCCTTCTTCCTTCGCCGGTGGGAGCAGGAGCTCGCCGCGTACGACGGCCCGCCGCCTCCGCCTCCGCGCAACAACGCCGCCGGACGCAAGCGGTGGTGGAGCGTGCCGGGCCGGACGCTCGAGGCATACCTCGAGCACATCGAGGGAGGCAACTTCCCCATTCTGACGATGCCCCCACTGTCGAGGGCATCGGCCAGCCGCCGCAGGGGAAGCTGGCAGCCACGGCGCATGGCTGCCAGTTCCTCGTCATCCGGTTCGGCGGCGAGGTCGATCTCCAGGTCGGCGCCATCCTTGGCGCCGGTGAAAAAGGAGGCGTCTTCTCCGCCGAGCAACCGCGCGCACGGGATCGTCATCCACGAGCCATCGATGGCACAAGGACGGCGCCGCCCCAAGCGCGAACCCGACACCTCCGGCGAGCGGAAGCGCAAGCCAGCGAAGGTGACGGTGGAGGAGGCCAAAAGCGCCGAGGACACCGCCATCCTCGAGGCTGTCATCGCGAGGTCCCTCAAGGACCTCGTCCCCGCCGAGAACGCCATGCCACTCGACCAGGCCTGCGCCTGGTCGAGGGAGCAGTGGGAGAAGGAGGAGGTGGAGCGGCAGGCGAGGCTCCTCGAGGACGTCGCTCGCTACCGCCGGCCTGCGACTCCTCCATCCGGCGTCGCCGTCCCCGTCATCGACCTCGAAGCCTCTGACGACGCCTCCGACGACGACTGGTACAAGCCATCGCCGTCCCCACCTCGCACCAGTGGCCGGTGGGGAGACGCCGGTCAGGGCAGCAGCCAGGCCGCGCCGCCGCACTTTGACGATGACGGCTCCGACGAAGATGGCGGCGACGGCGGTGACTACACGGTGTTCTACCGCCATTTGGGCATGTAGAGCGCCGTGTTTTAAAATTTAGAGTTCTATTCCCCTATCCGAATTCGAAATATAGTCGAATTCGGCCTCTATGTATGAACTTCGTCCTCTATATAGTAAATATCATTAAAGTTAGTCTAAATTCAGTCATTTTTGCCGTATTTCATCATGTTTACGTTTTTGAAAATTAAATCAACGGCTACACCTGGGATCGCGGCTGGGAAACTGGCCCTCCTCACGCCATTTTTTCGTCCAATCCGGATGAAATTAACCCTAGATTCGGCGTGGGAAGGCCAAACGAGTGGAGATGCTCTTAGTAACTAGGAGCCAAGATCTATTTCAGAACGATGATGTCACATCCATTGTCAAATACATAGCGAAAGATCGGACGAAAATCACTTTCACCATCACACGCCTCCAACAAACTGGCACATCCAACAAACCAGGCACAAAGCAAGGACTGCTATACACAAGCACCAGCGAACTCATCAAGCGTGTACAGTGCACAGAAAGTAGAACCTTTGCAGTACCTTGTCTAATACCAAGGCGAGTCAGGGACTGCGGTGATCACGCTCTTGACCTGCATATATTTATCAATGGCCATCATCCCCTGGTCCCGGCCGAAGCCGCTCATCTTGTACCCGCCGAAGGGCGCCTCGGGGTCGAAGGCGAAGTAGCAGTTCACCCACACGGTCCCGGCGCGCACCGACCTTGATACCTTGTTGGCGATGTTCAGATCCTTGGTGATGATCCCGGCGGCCAGTCCGTACTTGGTGCAGTTGGCCTTCTCTATCGCCTCATCGACCGTCCTGGAGACACAGAAGGTGGCACTTGGTCAGAGACTCGCAATTCATAATTCCAAAACAAAGGTAATTTTCTCCAAATGACGTTTGTGAAAAGTTTGACGCACTTGAACTTCATGAGGGACATCACAGGGCCAAAGATCTCATCTTGCGCGATCTTCATGTCCTCCTGTAGATAACTCATTTTAGTGCCACTCTGTCTAGATGCAGGGAACGGCATGATGTGCACAGCTTGTTTTGTTCAGTAATGGTACAATTTCTGTATTGCGCCATATAGAAGTTACCTTGACATCTGCAAATATGGTAGGCTCAATGTAGTATCCTTTGTCGCCGGTGGGTTTGCCGCCGGTGAGAAGAGTCGCCCCCTCGCTCTTGCCAATATCAATGTACTTTAGGACCCTCTCGAACTGGACCTTGTCAACCTAGATCCAAGGAAAATAACCAACGAATTAAATATTTACCACTTTCTTTGTTTTTTACGAAAGGCAGACATGCTACTTTCATTGATCATGGAAGAGAAAGAAAAAGTTCCAGTACCAGTTACAGACCAACTACAAAACAGAACAGCTAGTCTAGAAAGAATTTTACGGAAATTTACCACTTTCTTTCCCGCCATGAACTCGTCTAGTTTTGACAGAATTTTACGGAATTGGTTACAGAGCAGACATGGTTTACCTGGGGACCCATGTTGGTGGCGACATCGAAGGGATCGCCAACTTTCCAATTCTGTGCTGCCACGACAGCCTTCTTGACGAACTCGTCGTAGATCCCTTCCTGAACATAAACACGAGACCCGGCGACGCAAACCTCTCCCTGGAATTCAGATTCAGATAGCAGTTTACATATGTCAGCCTGCTACTCAGTGGAATGGCTTACTTTCTGAACCTTTTTTTTGCGGGCAACTTTCTGAACCTTGGTGATACTACGCTCGGTAAAGAAAATTTAATTAATGCTTCACCTTGTTGAAGAAGATGGCAAGCCTTGAGAGCTCGACCGCCATGTCCACGTCGGCATCGTCGAAGATTATCAGAGGGCACTTGCCGCCGAGCTCAAGTGAGACCGTCTTCAGGTTGCTCCGTGCAGATGCTTCCATGACGAGGCGGCCGACTTCGCCAGAGCCAGTGAAGGCAACCTGATACGTACGGTAGTATATATTTGTCATGAGGAACTATATCTAGAACCACAAGTCCATAAGACACATGACAGTACGGCACATGTTGTGAGTGAAAATTCTGACCAAATTGCAGGTCAAATGTAGAACTTACGCTGTCGATGTCCATGTGGGAGGCTATGGCGGCGCCGGCGGTCGGGCCGAAACCTGGCACGACGTTGATCACTCCTTCCGGAATACCGGCCTCCTTTGCGAGGTTAGCGTAGAAGAGCGCCGAAAGTGGGGTCTGCTCGGCTGGCTTGACGACGACGGTGCATCCAGCGGCGAGGGCCGGGCTGATCTTGAGAAAGAACATAAGGCTGGGGAAATTCCAGGGGATGATGACGCCAACGACGCCGACGGGCTCCTTGAGGGTGTGCCCCTGGTACTTGCCGGACACGCGCAGGGTCTCGCCGTGGATCTTGTCAGCAGCGCCGGCGTAGTAGCGCAGCATCTGCACCGCGTGCGGGATGTCGATGATCTTGCCCAGCAGCAGCAGCTTCCCGGCGTCGGCACCGTCCAGCTGCGCGAGCTCCTCGATGTGCTGCTCCACCAGGTCGGCCAGCTTGCTCAAGGCCCTGCCCCTCGCCTGCATGGATGCCGACGGCGTTGTCGGTCAGTTTGTCAGATAATCGAGCATTCGAGCTACACTGCGAGAGGGAGTGAGTTGACTGGGTCAAGGCGTGGCGGATTATACGTACGTATCCTGACATGCGGGGCCACGGGCCATGCTCGAAGGCCTCCCTGGCGGCGGCGACGGCGAGGTCCACGTCTGCTTTGTCCGCCTCCGCGATGTCGGCCAGCACGTCACCTGTTCGAGGGTCCCTCGTCTCGAATGTCTTGCCTGTCAAATGGAATCAGCAAAGAGAGCAATTTGTATCCATAAGTATTCCTTCCCATTTGCTAGTTCTAGGTTGTCCGAGAAGTACTAAGAGCATGTCTAATAGACCCCTTAAAAGGGTCTAATCGGTATAATAATCGCCGAAATAAGGGGTTGGACGCTACCCGGCCGTCTAGCAGACCCTGTAAAACAGGCCCCCGCATCGATTTTTTTACAGTTTTGGCTACGGGGCGGCTCTTCGCCCCTTACTTGTACGGGGCGGGAGGCTGAATACAGGGTCAACCCCTCATCCCATTTCACTAGGGCGCGCGGACATTTCAGAATTCCCAACTGTTTTCCCCGTGCCGCCGCCATAGCCACCCGCGCGCTACCGCTGAAAACAGAATATTCCGCATGATTCTGTTTTACGGGGTGGGGATACGGGGTCTGCTAGCTCGGATGAGTTTTCGGCCGATGGAAAGTAAATACAGGGCCCTCTATTCGCGTTTTAAGCGGCAGAAAAATAAGGGACCTGTTAGATATGCTCGTTCGCTCTAGATCGACTCTATAACTGTTGTACACATAAATATTATACGTGGACCTGCAATTGCACATGTCCCATTACACATAATATTAGGTGATGACTGAGAGTTAATTTAATTTTAGATTGATCGGGCGTGCTTATTCGTTTATATATTTGCAATCACATCAGCACAAGTACATGTGCATGTCTCATCTAAATAAGTACGGTTAAGCATCCACGAGTCGTCGACATCGACTGGTAAGTAGCATATGCAACATCACTGCCGCTGTTGCAATAATTCTGTAAGCTACGGGATAACGTGTACAGCTTCTCTAGTCGAATCTAAATGTCATGGACGTGAGAGAGACAAGTTGCTCAAGTTAGGTCCATCGATGAACAGTTTCTACTTGGCTCTACCGGCTTAATTACATCTCACAATCAATCTTGCACACTTGTGGGCTTGATGCAAAGACTATGCAGCAAGCTGGTCCATACGTACTATCGATCAATCAGATTTTTTTCTGGAAAGTCAACTGGCACGTCCTCCCTCACCGTGGCGTCACGGTAACGTGGAGCCACAAGGCAGGAGAAGAAGGAATGCTATTTCATATTTTCCCCCTTCTTGCCTTACTTTAAGGAGAAGATATGTCTAGCTCTTTTGGCTGGAGCAGTCACACTGATTCTTTGAAGTCGGTCCTGCAGAGCGGCAGGCGGCGAGCCAAGCTAAAATCCATTTGATATCCGGCATAGGTCACAAAAGTGCAAATATTTGCACGAAACTTTAAGTATATATGTACACATAATAGCTGTCCTGTATATATGTAATGTTTTGGAAGTTTTCAAAGAACGCAGGCTATTCTCGACAGAGTCGGGGGCATGCCTGTGGATATTAAGAGTACTTTGGCGAGGCCCGAACCTATGAATGATGCTAGCCAGTAGGCCCTGTATGGCTTCTCAAGCAGAGCAACTACATGCTTGAATTGGCAAAGAGAAGTGATGTGTGGCTTTAAGCACTCCTCTTTACGAACGTAGTGATTGCTAAACTAACATCGACATGTTCTGTAATAATATTATAATTATAATAATAATAACTACAAAAACAAGATGTGTTGGCGAAGACGACAAAGGGGAAGCTAGCGTCTATGTGGGACACCAAATTGGTGCCTAGCTTCTCGATCTCTCATAGAAAAATTGGCGCATAGATTATTAGCTTATCGATTCTATCGTAGGAAAATTGGCGCATAGCTTCTCGACTCTCGATCTTTCATAGAAAAATTGGCGCGTAGCTGGAACAAGTATATAAGCATATTAATCATAACGTACCGGAGGCGGCATCGACGAACTCGCCGTTGATGAAGAGCTTGGTGAACTTGATCTCAGGTACGACCACCGTCTGCTTCCCCTCGCCACCGCTGCCCTCGTTGCTCCCCATTGCGATATGTGTCAACTTAGCAGCACAACCTTAATTTGCTTGGCTACGCCTGTTTCTATCCCAGTTCCTATATCAGATACAGTCTTGGAGACCAGGGGTTTCTTATATAGAGAGGGCTTGGGCGCTTAGCTACAGCCTGGAGAAGAAGCACTATTTGGAATTGTCAAAGTCTCCCTCTCCTCCACGTTGTATCTCTGTCAGTTAGATTTTTTTGGGGAGTGAGTATGTGTTAGCTAGTCGATGTTGCATCTCGTTCTAACAAATAGAAGGTGATGTATTTCATGGACTGGTCAACTCAATAATTCGTCATATTCGAAATCCTTTTTACCTCTTCTTTTGGGGGAATCTGCCACATTCATATTCAAACACTCCAGGTTTTATATGTGCAAGTTCGTTCAAATCATACATAAAACATAACACACTCCTAGAAAAACAGCTATACATAGTATATGTAGTTGTCGCTAGGTGGTCCAATGATCTATTTGTAATTTTATTATTTTTAGACATTTTTATACTATTGTTGATAATTATTAATAGATCGGTGTAATTTCGCAAAAAAAAGATATACTACCCATAACGCATCAAGAGAGTGTTGCGCCACGGCTACTTAGCGGTGGCGCATGGGCTGTAGTGCGCCACACCTATCTGCCCTACCAATGGTGCACATGCAAATGTGGTGAGCCAGACGACGTGGGCTTAGCTCAGTGGTTGGGGTCGCAGTGGCGCACCCTAACGACCGGAGTTCGACTCCTGTCAGGGACGAATTTCGGAATTGTCACGCCAAGTCCCACTTCTACTATATCAAAAAGTGTCTAGTTCTTCCTAGACATGGTTTCATTTTTTTTTCAAATGTGGTGGGCCACATCTATTCGCTGGGCTGGTTAGCAGGTACATCCACCCTTAGCAGTGACATACTAATGAAGTGCGCCATGGGTATCGTTGGTATAGCGAACCAAAAATAGGTGCACTACGACTGTATAAAAATTTAAACTTTAAAGTTTGGGGACAGCATAGGCCCTTGGTGCACCACGGGTAAGTTTGCCACGCTTTGGTCCCCCACACCCCCCTCCGATTGCCTTTTCAAAAAAAAAAATAGAAATTTTAAAAAATAAAATTCTTCAAGGTGGCCATGTGTTATGCCATCTTGTTTTAAGAAATTAACAAACATGAATTTTGAATTTTTTCTTTCAAAATGGCACCATCTTTCGGTAAACTGGCTTCGGATTTTGCATACAACGTTTGATGAAAAAAGATGTATCCACGGAAAAAATTTCAGCCGATTTCAACAACAGCCGTTTATCAATTTTTTAAGAATCCTCAAAATAAAAAAATAAAAATAAACTTTTCAGAGCTTTTAGATTTCGATGCAAAAAATATTAAAAAACGTTTACCCGTGGCCTCGTCTAATTTGCCCCAATACCGACTATAAGAGCAGGACATGGTAGCCTCCTTCCCACAGATCTCACTTCCCCATCTTCTTTCCCTTCTCCACCAAAGGGAAATATCCCTTCCTCCTCCGGTTGACCACACCCTGTTCCTCCGCCCTTCCCAAGGATGATGGCACACTGCTCTGCCCCGACCACTGCTCGTCCTCCAATGATCGACCATGATCTGCTCCGCTCGTGTTATGGATGCCGGTGATGACCCACAAGTATAGGGGATCGCAACAGTCTTCGAGGGAAGTAAAACCCAATTTATTGATTCGACACAAGGGGAGCCAAAGAATATTTGTAAGCCTTAACAGCGGAGTTGTCAATTCAGCTGCACCTGGAAACAGACTTGCTCGCAAGAGTTTATCAGTAGCAACAGTTTTATAGCAGTAGCAGTAGTGAAATATCGGCAGCAGTGTAACAAAGACAGCAGTAGTGATTATAGTAAACAGCAGGATTAAAATATTGTAGGCACAGGGATGGATGAATGGCCGTTGCATAGATGAGAGAAACTCATGTAACAATCAAAGCAGGGCATTTGCAGATAGTAATAAAACGGTATCCAAGTACTAAACAATTCATATGCATGTGTTCCATATTTAGTCGTACGTGCTCACAATGAGAAACTTGCACAACATCTTTTGTCCTACCAGCCGGTGGCAGCCGGGCCTCTAGGGAATCTACTGAAAATTAAGGTACTCCTTTTAATAGAGCACCGGAGCAAAGCATTAACACTCCGTGAACACATGTGATCCTCACATCACCGCCTTCCCCTCCGGTTGTCCCAATTTCTGTCACTTTGGGGCCTCGGGTTCCGGACAGCGACATGTGTATACAACTTGCAGGTAAGATCATAAAACAATGAATATCATCATGAAACAATAACATGTTCAGATCTGAGATCATGGAACTCGGGCCCTAGTGACAAGCATTAAGCATAACAAGTTGCAACAATATCATCAAATTACCAATTACGGACACTAGGCACTATGCCCTAACAATCTTATGCTATTACATGACCAATCTCATCCAATCCCTACCATCCCCTTCAGCCTACAGCGGGGGAATTACCCACACATGGATGGGGGAAACATGGTTGGTCGATGGAGAGGCGTCGATGGTGATGATGGCGATGATCTCCTCCAATTCCCCGTCCCGACGGAGTGCCAGAACGGAGTTTCTGGTCCCGGGACGGAGTTTCGCGATGGTGGCGGCGTTCTGGATGTCTTCTGGCGATTTAGTCTAACCCCCGTGCGTTTTTAGGTCGAAACCCTTAAATAGTCCAGAGGGGGGCATCAGAGGCTGGCTGAGGGGGCCTCACCATAGGGCGACGTGCCCCCCTCCTAGGACGCGCCGGCCTATGGTGTGGGGGCCGTGGGCCTCCCCCTGGCCTGCCCTTCTGGCTCCGTGAGTCTTGTGGGAAAATAGGTCCTTTGACATTAATTCTGGGGATTTTCCTGAAAGTTGAGTTTCTGCACAAAAACGAGATACCAGGGCAATTCTGCTGAAAACAGCGTTAGTCCGTGTTAGTTGTATCCAAAATACACAAATTAGAGGCAAAACAATAGCAAAAGTGTTCGGGAAAGTAGATACGTTTTGGACGTATCAACTCCCCCCAAGCTTAGCTTATTGCTTGTCCTCAAGCAATTCAGTTAACAACTGAGTGCGATAAAAGAACTTTCACGAACACATTTGTTCATATGATGTAAATATTCTCATGATATGGACAAGTATTTAGGCAATTCATAATAAGATACATGCAAATAAAGTCATCTAATAGCTATGTCAATCATGAAAAAGGTACCAACGAATTAATAATAAGCATCATGAATCATGTCTATCAGCAGGATTGCAATGTTCATAAAAGGATATGATAAAGTGGTATCTCGCTTGCCCGTATTTGTACAACAAAACATAAATGCTCGGGCACCTTTGAAGTTCATGGAAAGACTAGAAGTAGAGATTGTCAAAGATAAAAGCATCAAAGTTATACCACAATTAATCACATTTTGGGACAAGCATATTATACTAAGAATGACAGTTATGCTCTCAAGAAAGTGCTTAAAGAAAGGATGGTGACTCAACCCTTCGCAGAGGGAAGCAGGGATTAACATGTGCTAGAGCTTTTCATTTTTAAATCAGGAGTAAAATTATTTTGAGAGGTGTTTGTTGTTGTCAATGAATGGTAATGGGTACTCCAACTACCTCGTCAACCAGACTTTCAAGAGCGGCTCCCATGAAGGACGTTATCTTTACCAGCAAGGTAATCATCCCTCTTCTCTTTTGTTTACACACGTATTTTAGTTTTACTATGGGTGACACTCCCCCCAACCTTTGCTTACACAAACCATGGCTAACCGAATCCTCGGGTGCCTTCCAACAATCTCATACCATGAAGGAGTGTCTATTTGCAAAATTAAGTTGCTTACTGATGAATCAGGGCAAAACATGTGAAGAGAATTATTAATGAAAGTTAATTAATTGGGGCTGGGAACCCCGTTGCCAGCTCTTTTTGCAAAATTATTGGATAAGTGGATGTGCCACTAGTCCATTATGAAATTCTGTCGAGAGTAAATGACAAGGTTGAAAGATAAACACCACATACTTCCTCATGAGCTATAAAATATAAACACAAATTGAGAAGCATTTTGAAGGTTTAAAGGTAGCGCATGAGAATTTACTTGGAATGGTTTGAAATGCCATGCATAGGTATTTATGGTGGACACTCTAGAATAACTTGGTTTTCAGGGGTTTGGAAGCACGAGCAGCTTTCCCGCTCAGTACAAGTGAAGGCTAGCAATAGACTGGGGAGCGAAAATCAAGAGAGCAGTAACTGTCATAATCATGCTTGCGGCAAAATAAATTAACGGAGGCATAAAAGTGATACAAGAACTCTGAGGCAAAGTAAATCATCGAGGCTTAGTTGAATTTTGTTCAGTCATATGCATGCGTGAGCATGTGCTAAGTCGATTCAAATGAATTATTCAGAGGAGGATACCACAATGTCATACCTATTTATGAATAAAGCAATGCAAGCAAACATCTATGACATGCTACTCATATTAATAAACTGGATCTAAACATGAGAGATCATGAACTACTAGACTTTCTTAAATGACATATACCTCACATGAACCAACTAAGCATGCTCACATGGATGAGTATATGTACAAAAATGAAAACAAATAGAGTTCATACCAGACTCTCACCACAGTCGAATTGTCGTAGATCGTCATTATTGTCTTTCACTTGTGTAGCTTGAATAATATGGAATGAAAACCAAGCTCCAGCCACCGAAGACCGCTGAACTCCATAATGAACTTTACAAAACCAAAGAAGAACAACAAATATTTTTGGTGTTTTCGAATTGAAAATAAGAACAAAATGAAACAAGCAAACAAAGCAAAATCTTTTTGGATTTTCTTATAGCAAACCAATGATAGCAAATAAAGCAAAATAAGAGCAAGAAACCAAAATAAACAAATGGTGAAGAGAAACAACATAAATATTTTTGGTCTTTTTGTGTTTTACGAAAGAAATAAAGCAAAAACAAGAAAATGAAAACTAGAAGAGTCACATAAACACAAAGCAGCAGGAATTCGTCAAACTTGACAGCAGTACAGTAATCGATTTTTAAGAAATTCTTCCGCTGCCCAGCTCGAAAAGTGTTCAACTAATGAAAGTTAGATAACAACCTGGGGAACATGCACAAAAATTGTCTTCACAAAATAACGTTCTGGCTGTTTTTGAGAATTTTTTTGGTATCAGTCCAGAATCTGTTTTCAGGCAGCACTTCCCCAAATATCATCTCCCTCTTATTAGAAAACCACTTTAAGAAGCTAAACAAGTATGTACAAGTATCCAATAACTATAATATGCAATGAATGAGTGATGCCGGTATACCTCCCCCCAAGCTTAGGCTTTTGGCCTAAGTGGAGTTCAATCCCAGCGAGGGTCAGGGTTCCACGCCGGTGGATCATACATGGCGTAGTCATAATAAGGTACCGGTGCAGAAGAAAAGGGTTAAGGCTCTTCATGCCCAAAATGTTGATGCGAAGAACTCGCTGCATCGGATGACAAGTCGAGGTGTTCCTCGGCCTCCTCCGTGCCGTCTCTTGCATGATGGCCATCCCCCTCTACGTATGCATTCAGTTCACCTTCCGTGACTGACCAATCCTTCCTGAAATCAAGGTTAAACAAAAACAGGTGCAGGCAATCCTACTAGCCTTTCAGTTTTCTTAGTTGTTCTCCAAGTTTTCTTGTAAAATGTTATCTTATAAGACAGGTTACTCAAATTAGACAAATCAGAAACAAATTCATGTTTAATCATGGAGACTATGTCAAGTTTCTCTATGGAGAGCTGAATATCAAGATGGTGAGGTTCTACACCATGCATAGCTAATAAACGAGAGACGATGAGACCTCCACAAATTCCTCCCTTCTCATGGTTAGTAGCAAGTCTATAGGCTATCAAAGCACCCAAATTATAAGTCCTATCACCTTGTAATGCAGCAGCTAGGAAAGCCAAATCCTGGATAGATAACTTACTTTCATTCTTTCTAGCAAGAACGCACTTGGTGATGAAATAAGCAAAGTAGCGAATAGCTGGGAGTTGAATACTACTGATTTTACCACTATCATCTGAGAAGCTTCTCCCTTGATAAATCATCTTGTAGAGACTCAAGAGCTCCTGCGGTAGTCCCCTAATCTTCTCGCATGATCCCCATTGTAGCACTCTAATTGCTGCACAAAAAATCATCAAAAGGCAAGTTGACAGTTTTATTATAAATTTTGTATCGAACCATGGGGTTAGATTGAGACCAATTGAATTCAAAATCCTGCACCACAGACATGGTCAGTTTTGCATATTGGTAAGGTTCACCAACAACAAAACTCTCCAACCCTGCATTGGAAATCAGATTTTGAACATCTCGCAAGATTCCCGCGCTCCTCATAAAATCAGTGCATGGGTAGTAGGAGGGGTATACTCCCTCTTCGCGGTGAACTCTCATAACTTGTTGCACCTCCAATTCTTGTTGGTTTAGTTGGTGCCTATTCCACTCCATTTTCTGAAATTTTTCAACAAACATTATAAAAGTTGATTTGGAGACATATAATTGAGGGAAACTACTATAGGAACTTGCTAGAGTACTAAACATGCATCAAAACCAATTCTTACAACTTAGAACAAGCATGCAAGCTCACTAAACATGTTACCTACAACAGCAAAATATTCAAGATATACTCAACCAAACAAAATTCTATTTGGATAATCGAAGGAGTCACATACCGGAGAGCAAATGTGCCAAATTTCAGACAGAAATCTGGGCTGAGCAAAGAGATCGAGAAATCCTGAGCTCTTGAGAAAAAACGCGAGTGAGAGAAAGTTGGTACGAGTTTTTTCGGGAGAGAGAGTGAGATGGGAGGAAGAGATGAATAAGTGGGGCAAGGAGGGGCCCACACCACAGGGTGGCGCGGCCCCCTCCTTGGCCGCGCCGGCTGGTGGGGTGCAGCCCTGGGGTGCCTCACTGGTCATCCCCAGGTGCTCCCAGGTAGCTCTTCGAAAAATAAGACCAACGGTATAATTTTTGTAAATTTTTGAGAACTTTGAAAAATGCACATTTCTGGGTGTCAAAATTATTATTACTGGGCAGAAAAAGATTTTGAAATCTCTAAACAATTAAAGAACCTTGCAAAACATAAAGTGCTACAGCAAGTAGAACAAGTGGAGGAAGAAAGAAATGTTGTTTAGCTCCTCTATGCATATAAAATGTATTTGTTAACAAGGTTGATCAAGTCTTGCCACCAAATAAATTTTACATAGCATAAGAAGCAATAAACCTCAAATCAATCATGTTACCTTGAATTGTATTGATATGGATCCAATCATAATATTTTGATATCCTTCTTTAGGCTCATATATAGAACAATCAATAACTCCCACTTTGATAGTTCTCACATTAGAAATTGTATTAACTCCACATACTTTATCAATCCTCTTGGGAAAATAAACAGTATGCTCCTTGTCATCAACATTGAAAGTAACTTTTCCTTTATTGCAATCAATAACAGCCCCTGCGGTGTTAACAAAAGGTCTCCCAAGAATAATAGACATATTATCATCTTCAGGCATTTCCAACACGACAAAATCAGTTAATATCAAGCAGTTATTAGTAACTTGAACAGGAACATCCTCACATATACCAACAGGAATAGCAGTAGATTTATCAGCCATTTGCAAAGATATATCAGTTGGTATCAACTTATCTAAATAAAGTCTCTTGTAAAGAGAAAAGGGCATAACGCTAACACCTGCTCCCAAATCACATAGAGCAGTTCTAACATAATTATTCTTGATGGAACAAGGAATAGTCGGTATACCTGGGTCGCCTAGCTTCTTTGGAACTTTGCCATTGAAAGAGTAATTAGCAAGCATAGTGGAAATCTCCTCATTAGGAATTTTCCTTTTGTTAGAGACAATATCTTTCATATACTTTGAATAAGGAGGCAATTTAATAGCATCAGTCAAAGGGATTTGCAGGAATAAAGGTTTCATCCAATCACAAAATTTATTATAGTGTTCTTCTTCCTTTGATTTTAGTTTCTTAGCAGGAAAAGACATTTTCTTTTGAACCCAAGGTTCCCTTTCATTACCATGTTCCTTAGCAATAAAATCTTCTTTAGTATACTTTTTATTTTTAGCATGCTTTTCAGGTTCATCTTCAACCTCTTCTTTATCAAAAGCATTATTCTTATCATTATCTTTATCATGTTCATTACCACTTTCAGTTTCAGCATCAGAGATAGAAATACTATTAGGATCATTAACAGGTTCAGAGGATTCTACAACATTTTTATGTTTCTTCTTCTTTTTCTTAGAAGGAGCACTAGGTTCAATTCGTTGAGAATCTTGTTCAACTCTTTTGGGATGCCCCTCAGGATATAGAGGATCCTGAGTAGAAACACCGCCTCTAGTTGTTACTTCATAAGCATGTTTTAGAACTATTTTTTAATAAGTCATTTTGCACTTTAGTGAGTTGATCAATTGAGTTTGAACCATATGAAAATGTTTAACAAGCATCTTAACATCATTGGAGGTTCTCTCCACAATATCATGCAAATTACTAATAGCTTGAGAATTTTCCATTAAATGATTCTCTACTCTCATATTAAAATTATCTTGCTTAACAATATAATTATCAAACTCATCTAAGCATTGTGCAGGAGGTTTTGAATACGGAATATCTTCCCTGGTAAAGCGTTGAAGAGGGTTGAATGTTCGAGGACATCGCCTAGAGGGGGGTTGAATAGGCGGTGTGGCAAGTTTTAGCCTTTTCCAATTTTAGCGCAATGGAAGGTAAATGTGATAGCTTTGGCAAAGGTGATGTTCCTACAAGGATACTAGGACATGTGCAACAAGTAAAGGAATCAACAAGATAGTAAGAGTAAGGTGCGAGATAACCGGAGGACGCGGAGGCGAGTCGAGGTTTGTTTACCGCAGTTCCTTCCACAACAGGAAGTACGTCTGCATTGAGGAGGTGCTAGTCTCACACAAGAGACTAGACGGCCACACCACGAAGGAAGGCCTCACCTTCTTCCTCGAGAGAGCTCCACGGAGGTGCTCTCCCTCTTCCACTAAGGCACCGGTCGAGGCGGTGATTCCTTCACAAGGTTGGGGCGAGCTCCACACACACAAGGATGCTCCCAACACCCTATGGAGCTAGTACATCACAAAGCTAGACTCCATAGCTACACATCTCCAATGCTCCACCATAGGAACTCATCCAATGCTCCACACAAGGAACCCTTCCAATGCTCCACCAAAGGAACGCTACCAATGCCCCACGAAGGAACCCGTC
The DNA here is from genome assembly GCF_019359855.2 of Lolium perenne. Lineage (NCBI taxonomy): Eukaryota > Viridiplantae > Streptophyta > Magnoliopsida > Poales > Poaceae > Lolium > Lolium perenne. Next base: position 182,705,537 of record NC_067246.2, on the reverse strand, counting down.
CAATGCCCCACGAAGGAACCCTTCCAATGCCCCACAAGAGGAACTCTTCTAATGCTCCACTAAGGAACCCTATCACCAAGATCCACTAAGGAAGAACACACACACCCTACGAAATCGAAACCCCGGAGAGAGCACAACCCATGCACCTAATGCAATGACTAAGAACACCACTAGGATGCCCAAGTTCTTCTCTCCCAAATTCCAACAAAGCTAGAAGAAGCAATTGGGGGAATAAGGGAGGAAGAACAAAGGAGGAGAAACACCAAGAAACTCCAAGATCTAGATCTAGCAAGATCCTCTCACTTAGAGGAGGATTCAATTGGTGAAGCTCTAGATCTAGATCTCCTCTCTCCTTTCCCCCAAAAATATGCAACAAATAGTGGGGGGATCAAGAGGAGGAAGAACAAAGGAGGAGAAACACCAAGAAACTCCAAGATCTAGATCTAGCAAGATCCTCTCACTTAGAGGAGGATTCAATTGGTGAAGCTCTAGATCTAGATCTCCTCTCTCCTTTCCCCCAAAAATATGCAACAAATAGTGGGGGGGTCAAGAGGAGGAAGAAAGAACCCAAAGTCAACAATGGAGGAGAGAGAGTGGAGGTGCAGGGTTGGTTTGGGCGGAGGTGGAAGAGAGGTATAAATAGGGGCTGCAAAATATAGCTGTTGGGGCTGAGAAAACGGTCAGATCCGCGCCCAAAGCGGTACTACCGCTTGTCGAAGCGGTACAACCGCTCGCGCACGAACTGCGCAGAAAACGGTCAGAAATCGGCCCAAATCGGCCCAAAGCGGTACCACAAGCGGTACTACCGCTCAAGCGGTACTACCGGGTCGGTACCGGGTCAATACCGGACCAGATGCATTGTCTCGCAGAGACCAAACCGGTACCTGACCGGTACTACCGCCCTTCCCTTTTTTCCTTTAAACTGCGATACGAAAACGGCAATATCTCGAGCTTGGAAACTCCGATTGAGGTGAAACCAATTTTGCCGGAAAGAGGACGACAAGAGCTACCACTACACAAGGTGAAAACATGCAAAAGAGTGAGTGATGATTTTCTCATGGTCATAGAGGTGTAACCTCTCAATATGGTATATCGGGAAAATCATCACCCTTGCACATGCAACATGCAACGCATCCGGAATCCGTTTCCGATGAGCTAGAGCTTGTCATGAGAATGAAAACAAGCTCTAACTTATCTCATGGATAATAACCAAGAAGAACCAAGAACGCGATGTAATGCATGCAAGGTTTGAGCTCTCTCCGATGATACGACCCACTATCCTATCGAGCACAAACCTAGTCCTTGCGCGTTCTTCTCGAGTCGGCAAGCTCCATCTTCACCCTCTTCATTATTGTCCATGCCACCGTCTTCATCATCTTGTATGCACACCACCGTCGTCATCCATCTTCAACGTCGTCTTCTCTTTTCATCTTCTTCGTCGTCTTCTCTCTTCATCTTCTACGCCGTCTTCTCTCTTTACCTTCAACACCGTCTTTGTCTCTCTTCAACACCATCTTCATCATTGTACTCCGTCTTCTCCATCTTACAACCTTGAGTCCAACACATAGCTATGGACTTGACCTAAGATCGATTCTCAATGCAACCGTTAGTCCATAGGGATTGTCATCAATTACCAAAACCACACATGGGGTAAAGGACTTGTTCTTACAATCTCCCCCATTTTGGTAATTGATGACAATCTCTTTGAGAGGGTTTAGATATGGAATTTAGCGAACAACCCAAGTTGAATATTTAGAGCAAACTCCCCCATAATATATGCATGTGTGAATGAACTTGAAGTTCATTGCATATACCGGCAATTAAAGCCTAGCGGAGTATCCTCTAAATATTCAACCATGCAAAGCAACGAATGCAAGGCATGAAAGGCAAATGCTTAAGAACCAACAAAAGCAATTCCCTTAAACCCTCCAAACTTCTCCCACATTGGCATCGATGGCCAAAATGGACGAAAGGTTTGAAAGGCCAATATAGCGAGCGTTCCTCCATAAGTTGTGCATTTCTCATAATTGTGAGTGAAATCAAATGCACATATTCAATGACGAATATACGGAGGAAATCAAACTATATTGAGGATCAAAGATTGCAAGAGGATATGAAGGTGAGACACTATGAAGCAAGCAATCAATGAACCAACACAATGCTCTAAGTAATATGTGGAAGCTCGCCAAAGTTTGTGCACAAGATAAACAATTTGCATTGAAGAATAAGGTGCACAATCATGGCATCATCACTCCCACAAGACCACTCAAAGCATGTGCCAAAAACAACTATGAGTGCTTGAAGATGCAAATGATATAGAATGAGCACCCATAGCCAAGTTCTTTGTGAAGTCATTAAAAAGTGAAATAAGAATGAAGGAATAGACTCCAACAAAGAGGGATATCAAAAGATATGCACCATCTCTTATGTGTATAAGTTTATCTAAGTGGACAACATCACGGAGACGTTTATTCACAAAGAAACATGCACACACAAGATAGGTACAAGAGAGATAGAGCAAGATATCCAAAACAAGTATGCTCAAGGACTTATCTCATGTTAAGAATTTAAACCAAGTATAGGTAATGAGATAACCCACTCCCAAAGAAAGCAAGGTTCGAATAAACCAAACCCTCAACACTTTTCATGATGGCACAAAAGTACCGAAAAGGAAAGGTTTGTCTTCCAAGGTCAAAAACTTGAAACAAGGAAGTGTTCTAGCAAACATAGGAGAGCTCCCCCAAAATTAGTGCACCATTTAGAATTTTGCATTTGAATACAAAATGCACAAATGCGGGATTTGCTCAATCATGTTTGTCAAAACACCAACAAGGTTCAAGTGAAATAAGGAGATCCAAAAGCAACAAGGAAGACAAATGGGAGTCTAACCCACAAGGACAAATTCTTGGCAAGAAATGAAGCAATTGAGCACATGAGCCAAGTGTGAGGATGATCCGGAACAATACTACACAATTTATTACCAATTGTCAAAGGACAAGAGGTGTATAGGAAATCTCCATATGTAGTTTGTGAGTATGTCCAAGATTATCTTCACAACAAGAAAGCAAAGGGTAAAGTGGGATTTGTTTGAGCACACATGTCACATAGGAACAAGATAATCTTTAATATCAACTCTATGTGACACAACCTCAAATGTTCACATTTTCTATGCTTGTAAAATGCACATGGCACAATACTCCCCCATAATGTGATAAAGACATTTTCCGTGCAAGAGGCAAATAAGAACCAAGTGAGATAATTAATGGACATTATAGGATTTTAATTCATCATGTCACACATTTTAGGATTGTGAAATGCACGGAGCATATCACTCCCCCAAAATGGGATAGTCCATTAATTTCTCACATGAGCCAACAACTAAGATATGAACAAGATGCAATAGGCTCAACAAAGAACAATTGTACATGGTGTGCCACCCAACAAAAAGGAAACAAGATAAGCAAGTAGGAAGCACAACATACACAATCACATGCAAGGCACAAAACCAACACATGTAAAAGGGGAGCGAGTAACTTTCAATGTACAGGAGTTGAGGACTCGTTACCGCAAGGAGGAGCATGGGTAAAGAATGAACGGAGTAGTACTTGACTTGAGGAAGTGAAAATGATGAAGATCCCCTAAGTCTTCATGAGCTAGTCAAGCCTCCATGCCCTCCACTTGTACCTATTGATCAAGTTTTGGCTTGTTGGTCCCCAACTAAGTTGGGTCCTAAGAAGTTAGTCACAATAGGCTTGGCAACCCAAATGGTTCTTTGTGCGAAACCACTTTGAGTGCCAACATATTTGGCAAACACATCGCCAACCTTATCCTTATGTAGAGAGTAAGCACCATGGATCAAGATAGGGTTGGATGAGTTACCACTTGTACAAAAGGAGGAGATGTGGCCCTTCTCACGGCATATGTAACATTTTCTTCTCCTCCCCTTCTTCTCACTTGATTTCTCCGCAACGGGAGCCTTGGCTTGATCCTTCTCGGGTAGCGGCCCTTCTTCACGTTGAGGTAGACCTTGAGCTTGGCCTTGAGGTAGACCATGAACTCCATCTTGAGGCCGCTTCCCTTGTTTCTTCTCGCCAAGTGGCTTCTTCTTCAAGGGGCACAATCTAACATGATGCCCTTCAATCTTGCACTTGAAGCACACAATCTTGGCGGGGTCCTTCACATGCCCTTGTCCCTTCTTCCGCTTGTGCGAGGTGGACTTGTTCTTGTTGTTGGAGTTGAATCCAAGTCCACTCTTGTCATTGGGGAATTGCTTCCCCTCATGACCCTTTACCAAGTCCTTCTTAAAAGAAGTGACTTGGGCCTCGAGCTCTTCGATTTCCCCTAAATGGTTAGTAACAACACAAGTACTAGAGGAAGTGGAAGCTTTATTGTTAGAGCAACAAGGCAAGGTACGTAATTCACCACAAGATATAGCAATAGCATGGGTGGGTGATTTACTAGCACTAGCACAAGGAATTGTAGAACAAGGTAGTTCACCACAAGATAAGTCAATAGCATGAGTGGGTGAACTAAAAGCACTAGCACATGGCAAAATAGCATTTTGAGAGGTAGTGCTAGTACTCACATGAGGCACACAAGATTTTACCTTTGTCATGATAGCCTCATGGGCTAACTTTAGCAAATTATGAGAGACTAGAAGATCATCATGGGAGCTAGAAAGCTTTCCATAGTTCTCTTCCAATTTCTCATAATTGCTTGTTAGCAAAGCAAGTTGAGCCCTTAGCTCAACATTCTCCTTCAAGATGGAAACTTCACAAGAGGTAGAGTTAGTAGCACAAGCATTATCAATCATAGTACAAGGAGAAGGCAACTTAGCAAGCTCTATTAGGTTGAGAGCTTTAAATTGCTCAAGAGACTCGGTGAGTTTGATGAGCTCACTCTCAATAGCCCTAGAGCTACTTTTGAGAAGCTCAAAATCCTCAAGGAGTTTATCATTAGCACTAACTAGCTTCTCATTTTTAATTTGAAAATCATGTGCCACCTCTAAAGCTCTATCATGAGATTCCCTTTCCATAAGTATCCTCATAGCAAAGTTCTCTTCAAGAGTTTCTTTGGTGGCATCTAGTTCTTTAAGAGCTTTACCAAGTTTTATAATCTCGTGTGCATGCTCGTGCTCATGCTCTTCCTTTTTCTCAATAAGTTTTGTGCTCTTAATGGCAAAATTGAAGATTTTCATGAAGTTAGAGCGAACAAGTTTCTTCTTAGGAAGAGCATGATTAACCGACTCTCCCAACTTGTTTAAGGAAGCAACATTAAGTCCTTCCATATCATCATCCTCATCATCACTAGATAGATAGGTTTCCAAGGAAGGAGATACCTTAGAAGCCTTAGCCATAAGGCAAGTGTAGGAACCGTGCGATGATGAAGAAGATGAACTCCTTTAAGCTCCATCCAAGATCTTGTCTTGGCCCATAGTATCTTTGGTTTCCTCTACATTGTTAGTCACACAAATACTAGAGGAAAGCAAAGTATCTTCATTATGGCAACAAGACAAGAGAAGCATATCATCATGGGATGAAGATATGCAAGGACTATCAACACTAGCATGTAAATCATTTATAGTGCTACAAGTGTTAAAGTCCAAAGATGAGACATTGCAATGTGATAGAGATGAAGAATCATCAAGAGAGCGCTCACCATCAACAATGCAATATTCATCACCACTCACTATACCATTACCTTGTGTCTTACCACACGTTGGTGAAGTGGAAGGAGCGTGATCATCCTCAATGGTCTTGGATCCACCATATGTATCTCGAAGCTTTGTCCAAACCTCATGAGCACTCCGGAAAGGCGTAATGGAGGAAATCACTACATGACTCACAACACGGCAAAGGACTTTAGTAGCTTGAGCATCTAGATAAGAGTTTTTCTTCTCCTCAAAAGTTGGATTTTGTGGATCCTTAGGAGGAGAAAAACCCATATCAAGAATTCGCTCCACATGTGGGTGCATGTCCCTAAAATAATCAAGCATGTAGAATTTCCAAGCATCATAATTAGTGCCATCAAATGTATAGGGAGAAATGTGCACTAATCCTCTAGCCGACGTCATAATCTCTAGGCGGTGAAGCCCAACAAGATAAGAGAGCCCTAGCTCTGATACCAATTGAATGTTTGAGGATGTCGCCTAGAGGGGGGGTGAATAGGCGGTGTGACAAGTTTTAGCCTTTTCCAATTTTAGCGCAACGGAAGGTATATGTGATAGCTTTGGCAAAGGTGATGTTCCTACAAGGATACTAGGACATGTGCAACAAGTAAAGGAATCAACAAGATAGTAAGAGTAAGGTGCGAGATAACCGGAGGACGCGGAGACGAGTCGAGGTTTGTTTACCGCAGTTCCTTCCACAACAGGAAGTACGTCTGCGTTGAGGAGGTGCTAGTCTCACACAAGAGACTAGACGGCCACACCACGAAGGAAGGCCTCACCTTCTTCCTCGAGAGAGCTCCACGGAGGTGCTCTCCCTCTTCCACTAAGGCACCGGTCGAGGCGGTGATTCCTTCACAAGGTTGGGGCGAGCTCCACACACACAAGGATGCTCCCAACACCCTATGGAGCTAGTACATCACAAAGCTAGACTCCATAGCGGCACATCTTCAATGCTCCACCATAGGAACTCATCCAATGCTCCACACAAAGAACCCTTCCAATGCTCCACCAAAGGAACGCTACCAATGCCCCACGAAGGAACCCGTCCAATGCCCCACGAAGGAACCCTTCCAATGCCCCACAAGAGGAACTCTTCTAATGCTCCACTAAGGAACCCTATCACCAAGATCCACTAAGGAAGAACACACACACCCTACGAAATCGAAACCCCGGAGAGAGCACAACCCATGCACCTAATGCAATGACTAAGAACACCACTAGGATGCCCAAGTTCTTCTCTCCCAAATTCCAACAAAGCTAGAAGAAGAAATTGGGGGAATAAGGGAGGAAGAACAAAGGAGGAGAAACACCAAGAAACTCCAAGATCTAGATCTAGCAAGATCCTCTCACTTAGAGGAGGATTCAATTGGTGAAGCTCTAGATCTAGATCTCCTCTCTCCTTTCCCCAAAAAATATGCAATAAATAGTGTGGGGATCAAGAGGAGGAAGAACAAAGGAGGAGAAACACCAAGAAACTCCAAGATATAGATCTAGCAAGATCCTCTCACTTAGAGGAGGATTCAATTGGTGAAGCTCTAGATCTAGATCTCCTCTCTCCTTTCCCCCAAAAATATGCAACAAATAGTGGGGGGATCAAGAGGAGGAAGAAATAACCCAAGGTCAACAATAGAGGAGAGAGAGTGGAGGTGCAGGGTTGGTTTGGGCGGAGGTGGAAGAGAGGTATAAATAGGGGCTGCAAAATATAGCTGTTGGGGCTGAGAAAACGGTCAGATCCGCACCCAAAGCGGTACTACCGCTTGTCGAAGCGGTACTACCGCTCGCGCGCGAACTGCGCAGAAAACGGTCAGAAATCGGCCCAAATCGGCCCAAAGCGGTACCACAAGCGGTACTACCGCTCGAGCGGTACTACCGGGTCGGTACCGGGTCAATACCGGACCAGATGCATTGTCTCGCAGAGACCAAACCGGTACCTGACCGGTACTACCGCCCTTCCCTTTTTTCCTTTAAACTGCGATACGAAAACGGCAATATCTCGAGCTTGGAAACTCCGATTGAGGTGAAACCAATTTTGCCGGAAAGAGGACGACAAGAGCTACCAACACAAGGTGAAAACATGCAAAAGAGTGAGTGATGATTTTCTCATGGTCATAGAGGTGTAACCTCTCAATATGGTATATCGGGAAAATCATCACCCTTGCACATGCAACATGCAACGCATCCGGAATCCGTTTCCGATGAGCTAGAGCTTGTCATGAGAATGAAAACAAGCTCTAACTTATCTCATGGATAATAACCAAGAAGAACCAAGAACGCGATGTAATGCATGCAAGGTTTGAGCTCTCTCCGATGATACGACCCACTATCCTATCGAGCACAAACCTAGTCCTTGCGCGTTCTTCTCGAGTCGGCAAGCTCCGTCTTCACCCTCTTCATTATTGTCCATGCCACCGTCTTCATCATCTTGTACGCACACCACCGTCGTCATCCATCTTCAACGCCGTCTTCTCTTTTCATCTTCTACGTCGTCTTCTCTCTTCATCTTCTACGCCGTCTTCTCTCTTTACCTTCAACACCGTCTTTGTCTCTCTTCAACACCATCTTCATCATTGTACTCCGTCTTCTCCATCTTACAACCTTGAGTCCAACACATAGCTATGGACTTGACCTAAGATCGATTCTCAATGCAACCGTTAGTCCATAGGGATTGTCATCAATTACCAAAACCACACATGGGGTAAAGGACTTGTTCTTACAATCTCCCCCATTTTGGTAATTGATGACAATCTCTTTGAGAGGGTTTAGATATGGAATTTAGCGAACAACCCAAGTTGAATATTTAGAGCAAACTCCCCCATAATATATGCATGTGTGAATGAACTTGAAGTTCATTGCATATACCGGCAATTAAAGCCTAGCGGAGTATCCTCTAAATATTCAACCATGCAAAGCAACGAATGCAAGGCATGAAAGGCAAATGCTTAAGAACCAACAAAAGCAATTCCCTTAAACCCTCCAAACTTCTCCCCCATTGGCATCGATGGCCAAAATGGACGAAAGGTTTGAAAGGCCAATATAGCGAGCGCTCCTCCATAAGTTGTGCATTTCTCATAATTGTGAGTGAAATCAAATGCACATATTCAATGACGAATATACGGAGGAAATCAAACTATATTGAGGATCAAAGATTGCAAGAGGATATGAAGGTGAGACACTATGAAGCAAGCAATCAATGAACCAACACAATGCTCTAAGTAATATGTGGAAGCTCGCCAAAGTTTGTGCACAAGATAAACAATTTGCATTGAAGAATAAGGTGCACAAGCATGGCATCATCACTCCCACAAGACCACTCAAAGCATGTGCCAAAAACAACTATGAGTGCTTGAAGATGCAAATGATATAAAATGAGCACCCATAGCCAAGTTCTTTGTGAAGTCATTAAAAAGTGAAATAAGAATGAAGGAATAGACTCCAACAAAGAGGGATATCAAAAGATATGCACCATCTCTTATGTGTATAAGTTTCTCTAAGTGGACAACATCACGGAGACGTTTATTCACAAAGAAACATGCACACACAAGATAGGTACAAGAGAGATAGAGCAAGATATCCAAAACAAGTATGCTCAAGGACTTATCTCATGTTAAGAATTTAAACCAAGTATAGGTAATGAGATAACCCACTCCCAAAGAAAGCAAGGTTCGAATAAACCAAACCCTCAACACTTTTCATGATGGCACAAAAGTACCGAAAAGGAAAGGTTTGTCTTCCAAGGTCAAAAAATTGAAACAAGGAAGTGTTCTAGCAAACATAGGAGAGCTCCCCCAAAATTAGTGCACCATTTAGAATTTTGCATTTGAATATAAAATGCACAAATGCGGGATTTGCTCAATCATGTTTGTCAAAACACCAACAAGGTTCAAGTGAAATAAGGAGATCCAAAAGCAACAAGGAAGACAAATGGGAGTCTAACCCACAAGGACAAATTCTTGGCAAGAAATGAAGCAATTGAGCACATGAGCCAAGTGTGAGGATGATCCGAAACAATACTACACAATTTATTACCAATTGTCAAAGGACAAGAGGTGTATAGGAAATCCCCATATGTAGTTTGTGAGTATGTCCAAGATTATCTTCACAACAAGAAAGCAAAGGGTAAAGTGGGATTTGTTTGAGCACACATGTCACATAGGAACAAGATAATCTTTAATATCAACTCTATGTGACACAACCTCAAATGTTCACATTTTCTATGCTTGTAAAATGCACATGGCACAATACTCCCCCATAATGTGATAAAGACATTTTCCGTGCAAGAGGCAAATAAGAACCAAGTGAGATAATTAATGGACATTATAGGATTTTAATTCATCATGTCACACATTTTAGGATTGTGAAATGCACGGAGCATATCACTCCCCCAAAATGGGATAGTCCATTAATTTCTCACATGAGCCAACAACTAAGATATGAACAAGATGCAATAGGCTCAACAAAGAACAATTGTACATGGTGTGCCACCCAACAAAAAGGAAACAAGATAAGCAAGTAGGAAGCACAACATACACAATCACATGCAAGGCACAAAACCAACACATGTAAAAGGGGAGCGAGTAACTTTCAATGTACAGGAGTTGAGGACTCGTTACCGCAAGGAGGAGCATGGGTAAAGAATGAACGGAGTAGTACTTGACTTGAGGAAGTGAAAATGATGAAGATCCCCTAAGTCTTCATGAGCTAGTCAAGCCTCCATGCCCTCCACTTGTACCTATTGATCAAGTTTTGGCTTGTTGGTCCCCAACTAAGTTGGGTCCTAAGAAGTTAGTCACAATAGGCTTGGCAACCCAAATGGTTCTTTGTGTGAAACCACTTTGAGTGCCAACATATTTGGCAAACACATCGCCAACCTTATCCTTATGTAGAGAGTAAGCACCATGGATCAAGATAGGGTTGGATGAGTTACCACTTGTACAAAAGGAGGAGATGTGGCCCTTCCCACGGCATATGTAACATTTTCTTCTCCTCCCCTTCTTCTCACTTGATTTCTCCGCAACGGGAGCCTTGGCTTGATCCTTCTCGGGTAGCGGCCCTTCTTCACGTTGAGGTAGACCTTGAGCTTGGCCTTGAGGTAGACCATGAACTCCATCTTGAGGCCGCTTCCCTTGTTTCTTCTCGCCAAGTGGCTTCTTCTTCAAGGGGCACAATCTAACATGATGCCCTTCAATCTTGCACTTGAAGCACACAATCTTGGCGGGGTCCTTCACATGCCCTTGTCCCTTCTTCCGCTTGTGCGAGGTGGACTTGTTCTTGTTGTTGGAGTTGAATCCAAGTCCACTTTTGTCATTGGGGAATTGCTTCCCCTTATGACCCTTTACCAAGTCCTTCTTAAAAGAAGTGACTTGGGCCTCGAGCTCTTCGATTTCCCCTACATGGTTAGTAACAACACAAGTACTAGAGGAAGTGGAAGCTTTATTGTTAGAGCAACAAGGCAAGGTACGTAATTCACCACAAGCAAATATACAGCAGACTAGCTCCCAGACAGTACCTATGGCGGCCGATGTTGTCACAGAGGCAGGGTCCAAGTCCTCTAAAAAGGCTGACAAGACCCTTTGTTTTCGTTGCAGTCTCACAGGTCATATGGCAGAGGACTGCACCGCCGTTCTTTGCATTTATTGCGAGAGAGCAACACATCTAAAACAGAACTGTCCGCTACTTTCTATGCCAAAGCCAACGGCAACTACATATGGGCTTTGCCGTAGTGAGCTGAGAATTTTTGAGATACCAGCGTCTGATGAACTCAGTTTCAAACATGACAGTGGCAAAGTGGCTAGAATTCGTGTGGATGGAGGATGCTTGACAGCTGAACAGGTGATTAAAGAGCTGGGATGGATTGTTCCCGGCGAACACCAATGGAACCTCGAAAAAGTTGAGGATAACATTTACAAAACAATATTCCCTACTAAGGCAGATTTGTCTCGGTTAGTTAAAATTTCATCAGTCCCTATCGATGCTCCTAAAGGATTATTCTTGATCTTCGATGAGTGGACAGCAGCTCCAGTGGACAACTTCAAGCTAGAAGAGGCTTGGGTTAGAGTGAGTGGATGCCCATATAAATTGCGCTGCGATTATTTAGCTCTTTTCGCAGTGGGATCTTTAATTGGGAAGGCACTAGAGATTGATATGGATTTCACGAGAAAGCACTCAGTGGTGAGAATGTATGTCCAAGTGACGAGTATTGATCAGATCCCGGGGGGCACCGATCACACTTATGATGGTGAGGGTTATGGGGTCACTTTTGAGGTTGAAGGTTATAATCCTCCAGTGCTGCCAGATGTTCATATGCAAGAGGCAAACGATGATGCTGAGGATAAAGGCCAAGGAGAAGGGAAACATGAGTCAAATCTTGGTAATAAAACAGAGATGAAGAACTCTGAAAAACCACCATCTAAATCTTCAGTGACATTTGATCAGACACAAACACCAAAACATAACACTGTCGTGACTGTTGGATCTATTGTTTTGGAAACTCCTACATGCATTGCTGCATCGGAAGGAAATCTAAAAGTGTTCGTACCTAGGAGACTTTGGGGTGATCGGGCTGAGGAGGATGAAGGCCTTCCCTCGCCGCTTGCGTTTTCGGCTCCAACCTGCTGCTTTGATAGGCCGCAGCAGGCTGTGTCGCAACTCTTTGGTGCGACTGGAAAAACTATTGACAAAACCGAGTGGTCTTCGGCTGAGGTTCTTAAGAAGCTTTCCTCGACCACGAAAGTGCCAGTTGTTGTGAAGCCTAGCTCTATCAAAATAATGAGAGAAGAAGAGGCTGCCTTAGTGCGTGCAGCTCAGACAGAATTTTCTGGAGTAGATTGTTTTGCAGTTACACCACTAAAGAGTGGCCATGCATCAAAGTCTCCTACGTATGTTTCAACACCATCCAGCCAAAATAATCTTTCTGTTTCAGCAAAGTCCACCCAGCAGGTAGACGCTACTCCAGTTTCAGATCATGATACAGTGGTATGTAATTCACAAGCATCTTATCTTGAACGTGAACGACCAGTAGCACTAGAACATGATTTTTTGTTTTCTTCTCAGAGTGAGACATGGCAGGAGGCCAATGTTTCTGTTACTGCTTCCGACGCGGCCGAGTCTGTAGCGTCGCTCCGCGCATGCAACCCACGGCAGAAGGCCAAGGACATGCATGTAGCTTTGGCGAGCTTGCCATGTACTCCAGGAGGGAGTGCATGTCGCAGCCCCACCTCTTCACCGCACACCCCTCTGGGAACTGGAGTTTTTCTAGGCGGGAGATACTCGCAAGAAGACGTGATCGCTTTTGGTGGCGTTCCTTTAGGTGGCATTCGCTCGAGCGAGCGGATCAAGGCGCAACCCAATGCGGACGCCACACAGCTAGAGAGGGCGCAGAAGATTGCCCAAAATCGGGATGCAGGTACTGATTTTATTTCCAGATTTTCTTTAACTTCTATTCCCAATGAGGTTGTTGTTCATAGAGCATCTAAATTAGGTGTGTGTTTAGGCGCCTCTCCTTCTCAAATAGAAACCTCTGTTAAGATTTTAAAAGATACAGATTTACAACGGACTTTGATAATGCTTAAGAAAAACGAAGATAAAGTTAAGGGTGGGGAGTCTTCTCAATGCTTAGCTCTTGATCAAGCTACTGATCTCAGTGACGATTTAGAGGAAGAAGAGCAACAAGGCTCTCTAGGTCATAAGGACCAGAATCTTCCTGTTAAAAAGAAAAAGAAGAGAGAATGCAACAAAAAGAATGCAGAGGTTAAGGTAGTGAGACGTAGTATTAGAATCAAGTCTATAAAGGTTTCAAAATGAAGGGTAGCTTTTGGAATAGTGACGGCTTCAAAGACGTAGCCAAGCACGCGGTAGTGAATGAAACAATTCGGGAACATAAACTTGATTTCTTTGCGGTACTAGAAACTGGGAGGGATAATTTTTCGGCACCCTTTCTAAAAAATATATCAGGGGGTCTGGATTTTGCTTGGTATTGTTTACCTCCACAAGGTAGGTCGGGGGGCATTCTTGTGGGGATAAATGCACAGTCGTTAAACGTTAAGAACATCATTTCGGGGGATAGGTGTGTCAAGTTTCACCTTTCCTCCAAGTCTGATAATTTTGAATGGTCCTTGGTGGCTGTTTATGGTGCAGCTCAGGATGCCCAGAAGGGGGAATTCTTGGCTGAATTAGTTCGTTTTTGTGACGATAATCCTCTACCAATGTTGGTAGGTGGTGATTTTAACATCATTCGTAGACAGGAAGAGAAAAATAATAACAACTTTAATTCGAGATGGCCGTTTATTTTTAATGCTATCATCGAGAGCTTAGACTTGAGAGAATTAGCATTGTCGGGTAGGCAATTTACTTGGGCCAATAGAAAAGTAAACCCTACTTATGAAAAGCTAGACAGAATTCTAGCTAGTGTTTCTTGGGAACAAAAATTTCCTTTGGTCTCGGTTAGAGCTCTCACAAGGGCGGGCTCTGATCACACTCCCCTACTTATTGACTCAGGTGAACAAGCTCATCGGGGTAATAAGTCTATTTTCTCTTTTGAACTGTCGTGGTTACGAAAAGAAGGGTTCTATGATATGGTTGCCAGAGAGTGGGCTTCCATTTCTCGTGGCAATACTCCTATGGAGGTGATACGTCCAAAACGTATCTACTTTCCCGAACACTTTTGCTATTGTTTTGCCTCTAATTTGTGTATTTTGGATGCAACTAACTCGGACTAACGCTGTTTTCAGCAGAACTGCTCTGGTGTCTCGTTTTTGTGCAGAAATCCAACTTTCGGGAAAATCTTCGGAATTTATGCAGAAGGCCCTATTTTCCCAGGAAACTAACGGAGCCAGAAGGACAATTGAAGTGGAGGCCCGAGGGCCCCACACCATAGGGCGGCGCGGCCTAGGGGGGGCCCGCGCGGCCCTGTGGTGTGGCCCCCTCGGCCGGCCTCCGACGCCCTCCTTCGGACTATTTATCGGCCTCGACCTAAAAACGCACTGAGAGAAGTCGAAGTCGCCAGAAACCCTCCAGAACGCCGCCACATCGCGAAACTCCGTCGCGGGAGCCAGAAGTCTCCGTTCTGGCACTCCGCCGGGACGGGGAATTGGAGGAGATCATCGCCGCCATCACCGCCAACGCCTCTACATCAACCAGCAATGTTTCCCCCATCCATGTGTGAGTAATTCCCCCGCTGTAGGCCGAAGGGGATGGTAGGGATTGGATGAGATTGGTCATGTAATAGCATAAGATTGTTAGGGCATAGTGCCTAGTGTCCGCAATTGGTACTTTGATGATATTGTTGCAACTTGTTATGCTTAATGCTTGTCACTAGGGCCCGAGTGCCATGATCTCAGATCTGAACATGTTATTGCTTCATCAAGATATTCATTGTTTATGGTCTTACCTATAAGTTGTATACACATGTCGCTGTCCGGAACCAATGGCCCCGAAGTGACAAGAATTGGGACAACCGGAGGGGATGGTAGCGATGTGAGGATCACATGTATTCACGGAGTGTTAATGCTTTGCTCCGGTACTCTATTAAAAGGAGTACCTTAATATCCAGTAGTTTCCCTTGAGGCCCGGCTGCCACCGGCTGGTAGGACAAAAGATGTTGTGCAAGTTTCTCATTGCGAGCACGCACGACTATATATGGAACACATGCCTATTGATTGCTTTGTACTTGGACACCGTTTTATTATTATCTGCAAATGCCCTGCTATGATTGTTACATGAGTTTCTCTCATCCATGCAACGCCCGTCATCCGTCCCCATGCCTACAGTATTTTAATCCTGCTGTTTACTAAAATCACTACTGCTGTCTTTGTTACTCTGCTTTGTTATTTCACTATCAAGCTACTGCTATAAAACTGTTACTACTGATAAACTCTTGCGAGCAAGTCTGTTTCCAGGTGCAGCTGAATTGACAGCTCCGCTGTTAAGGCTTCCAAGTGTTCTTTGTCTCCCCTTGTGTCGAATCAATAAATTGGGTTTTACTTCCCTCGAAGACTGTTGCGATCCCCTATACTTGTGGGTCATCAAGACTATTTTCTGGCGCCGTTGCCGGGGAGCATAGCTTTATTTGGAAGTTCACTTGGATTAATATTGTTCGCTGCAAATTCTCCATCATGGGTAAACCTCGCGATACTAAGATCGCCATATTACCATCCACTACAAGAAAAGGTACAATTCTGAATACCTCTGCTGCTCTTGATTCACCATCTGTGATTGATAAACTTGTTTCACCGCCACATGCTTCGCATGCGGGTACTTCTGCTGAATCTGAACACTCTCATAATATTGATAATGCTTCTGCTGTGCTTGATGATAGTGGTTCATTGGGATCTTTTCTAGATGCTACAATTGCTAGGTCTAGACAAATTGAAAATACTGAAACTCCTAATGCTACTACACCTGTTAGTTCACCTGAACTTGATTATTTTAGTGATGATCCTGAGGAAGATTATGTGGAGCTTAATGATGATTTTATTGAAAAATGCAATGCTACTACTGATGCAAGAAAAATTAAAAAGTTGCTTGCAGAACATGCTGTTAGATATAAACTGTCTCCTGATCCTAAGTTTGCCACATCTCCTATAAACATTAGGGATAAAGATTATGATTTTTCTCTTGATCTATCTCATATAGCTATTGTTGAGAAAACACCCTTTTGTGGTACTGAAAAAGAAAGTGCTGTTGAACACATGACTGAATTATCTACTCTTAGTAGCTTGTTTTCTGATGATGTTAAGATGCGTACTTACTTTGTTGCTAAAATATTTCCATTCTCATTAAAGGATGATGCTAAAACTTGGTATAATAATTTGCCACCAAATTCTATTAAAAGTCCGAAAGAATTGCTTGATGTTTTCTTCCGCAAATACTTTCCTGCTAGTGCTCAACATGCTGCTTTGCAGAGAATTTATAACTTTAATCAGGGAGATGAAGAGAAATTGCCTGAGGCTTGGTCGAGATTCTGCTCTCTTATTAGAGCTCGGCCTGAGCATGATTTGGAAAAGCATGATTTACTTGATATATTTTATAGTGGACTAACCATTGAGTCTAGGGCATACCTGGATAGTTGTGCTGGTTGTGTTTTCAGGAAAAGAACTCCAGGGCAATTTGAGGAATTATTGGCTAAAATAAGCCGGAATCATGATGAATGGACTACGCCTGAACCGACTCCAACTCCAATATTGAAGAAGCGGGGTTTAATTGAATTGAATGATGAAGATATGAGGGAAGCCAAGAAGTCTCTCAAGGAGAAAGGTATTAAATCTGAAGATGTGAAGAATCTACCTCCTATAGAAGATATATGTGAGATAATTCCCCCTTCATCCATGATTGAGGTAAACTCCCTTCAACGCTTTACTAGGGAAGATATTCCGTATTCGAAACCTCCTGCACAATGCTTAGATGAGTTTGATAATTATATTGTTAAGCAAGAAAATTTTAATATGAGAGTAGAGAATCATTTAATGGAAAATTCTCAAGCTATTAGTGAATTGCATGATATTGTGGAGAGAACCTCCAATGATGTTAAGATGCTTGTTAAACATTTTCAAATGATTCAAACTCAAATTGATCAACTCACTAAAGTGCAAAATGACTTGTTAGGGAATAATTCTAAAGAGAAACATGCTTATGAAGTAACAACTAGAGGTGGTGTCTCTACCCAGGATCCTCTATATCCTGAAGGGCATCCCAAAAGAATTGAACAAGATTCTCAACGCATTGAACCTAGTGCTCATTCTAGGAAGAAAAAGAAGAAGAAACATAAAAATGTTGTAGAATCCTCTGAACCTGTTAATGATCCTAATAGTATTTCTATTTCTGATGCTGAAACTGAAAGTGGTAATGAACATGATAATGAACATGATAATGATAAGAATGATACTCCTGATAAAGAAGAGGTTGAAGAAGAACCTGAAAAGCATGCTAAAAATAAAAAGTATACTAAAGAAGACTTTATTGCTGAGAAACATGGTAATGAAAGAGAACCTTGGGTGCAAAAGCAAATGCCTTTTCCTGCTAAGAAACTAAAATCAAAGGAAGAAGAACACTATAATAAATTTTGCGATTGGATGAAACCTTTATTCTTGCAAATCCCTTTGACTGATGCTATAAAATTGCCTCCTTATTCAAAGTATATGAAAGATATTGTTACTAACAAAAGGAAAATCCCCAATGAGGAAATTTCCACTATGCTGGCTAATTACTCTTTCAATGGCAAAATTCCAAAGAAGTTGGGCGACCCAGGTATACCTACTATTCCTTGTTCTATTAAGAATAATTATGTTAAAACTGCTCTATGTGACTTGGGAGCCGGTGTTAGTGTTATGCCTTTTTCTCTTTATAAGAGACTTTACTTAGATAAGTTGATACCTACTGATATATCTTTGCAAATGGCTGATAAATCTACTGCTATTCCTGTTGGTATATATGAGAATGTTCCTGTTCAAGTTACTACTAACTGCTTGATATTAACTGATTTTGTTGTGTTGGAAATGCCTGAAGATGATAATATGTCTATTATTCTTGGGAGACCTTTTCTTAACACCGCAGGGGCTGTTATTGATTGCAACAAAGGAAAGGTTACTTTCAATGTTGATGATAGGGAGCATACCGTTTATTTTCCCAAGAGGATTGAGAAAGCGTGTGGAGTTAATACTATTTCTAATGTGAGAACTATCAAAGTGGGAACTATTGATTGTCCTATATATGAGCCTAAAGAAGAATATCAAACTCTCGTGATTGGATCCATATCAATACAATTCAAGGTAACATGATTGATTTGAGGTTTATTTCTTCTTATGCTATGTAAAATTTATTTGGTGACAAGACTTGATCAACCTTGTTAACAAATACCTTTTATATACATAGAGAGGTAAACAACATATCTTTCTTCCTCCACTTGCTCTAGTTGCTGTAGCACTTTTTAATTTTCAAAGTTCTTTAGTTATTTGAAGATTTCGAAATTTTTCCTGGCCAGTAATAATAAACTAAATACCCAGAAATGTGCGTTTTTCAAAGTTTTCAAAAATTCACAAAAATTATACCGTTGGTCCTATTTTTCGACGAGGCACCTGGGAGCACCAGAGGATGACCTGTGGGGCACCAGAGGGCGCCAGACCACAGGCCGGCGCGGCCAAGGAGGTGGCCACGCCACCATGTGGTGTGGGTCCCCCTCTGCCCCACTTTGCCATCTCTTCCTCCCAGACTCTTCTCTCTCCCGAAAAAATCGTACCAAGTTCATCTCACTCGCGTTTTTGCTCCAGAGCTCTAGATTTCTCGATCTCTTTGCTCGGCCCAGATTTCTGTCTGAAATTTGGCACATTTGCTCTTCGGTATGTGACTCCTCCGCCCATCCAAGTAGAATTTCGTTTGGTTGAGTATTTCTTGAATATTTTGCTGCTGTAGGTAACATGTTTAGTGAGCTTGCATGCTTGTTCTAAGTGGTAGAAACTAGTTTTGATGCATGATTAGTACTCTACCAAGTTTCTATGGTAGTTTCCCTCAATTATATGTCACCAAATCAAATTTTTATGTCATTTGTTGAAAATTTCAGAGAAGCTATGAAGAAGTTTAGCTTTGGAGAGTTATTCAAGAAGGGGACAACCAGCACCGGGAGGCCTTCTAGGGCCGCCACTCGGATTAGGCAATCATACAATGAAGACATCCTTGCGCCTAGCTTCGCGCCTGAAGAGGACAACGGTCCTCCTAATGCTTCTACTTTTCCATGTTATGATTTTCTAAGGAATGCAGGGATACTGGAGGATTTCTTAACCCTTGTCAATAGGGCAGGGTTAACCACTTATATGGGCGATGAAAGGGAGCAATACTACTTGCTCACCAAAATCTTCGTCGAGAGTTTCCAGTTCAACAACAAACACTATGAGCCAACGGTTGCGTTCAGGATTTATGGTAATACTGTGACCATGCCATTGAAGGATTTTTGTTGTGCCTTGGATATTGCCCCTATAGGTACAGCAAGTAGGATTGATGACAACCCCCGGGACTTGCTGGAGCTCTACCGCGGGATTACCGACGATGATTGTCGCACCATTCAGCGGGGCAAGATAAGGAACATTCAACTCCCCGCCATTAAATATTTTGCATACTACATTGCTACTAGCATTCTTGGTAGGGAGAACACTAGTAATATCTCTAGCTACCATCTTGCTTTCCTGAATATTGCACTTACTGGTCAAACCTCCTATCACCTTGGTGCTCTTATTGCTCGCCGCCTGACTACCAGGGGGCCTATTTTTGGAGGAACTATTGCGCTGCGTGTTTTAACTTTTCTTAATCTTCCTATTGATCCTAATGATGTGCCATTGGCCCCTAGGAGACTCGATATTACTGCTATGAAGAGTCATCATTTTGTTACTACTGACTCTACTTTAGATAGTATGGTGTATAGAATGTTGTTTTCTGATGGGGAGGAGAAGGAAATCCCTCTTCCCCAACCTGGTTTGTTGTGTATTGACAGGCAGTCATGGTCGTGCACTAAGGAGGAGGTGGATGAACATTTGAAGATAAGAGACTTCCACCAGCAACATGACTCCGAGGACGTCGGGACCTCCTACGACCACACCGTCACATATCCGGGTGCTTCTTCTAGCACATACCCGGAATACGACCCATCTTCATATTACGGAGACACTACTTCATGGGATCGATGGGATTGAACTCCACTTAGGCCAAAAGCCTAAGCTTGGGGGGAGGTATACCAGCATCACTCATTCTTTGCATATTATGGTTGCTGGATACTTGCACATACTTGCTTTGTTCGTTTGAGTGGTTTTCTAATGAGAGGAAGATGATATTTGGGGAAATGCTGCCTGAAAACAGATTCTGGAACGTTACCGTAAAAATTGTCAAAAATAGCCAGAGCGTCGTTTTGAGCTGCAAATTTTTGTGCAGGTTCCCCAGGTTGTTATCTAACTTTCATTAGTTGAACACTTTTCGATCTGAGCAACGTAAGATTTTTGTAAAAATCGATTTCTGTACTGCTGTCAGGTTTTGGCAGATTTCTGCCATCTCGCTTTTCTGTGTTTCTTTTAGTTTGCTATTTCTTGTTTTTGTTTTGTTTCCTTCCCAAAACACAAAAAGACCAAAAATATTTCTGTTGTTTCTCTTCACCAATTGTTTGCTTTGGTTTCTTGCATTTGTTTCGCTTTATTTGCTATTGCTAGTTTGCTATAAGAAAACCCAAAAAGATTTTACTTTGTTTGCTTGTTTCCTTTTGTTCTTGTTTGCAATTCGAAAACACCAAAAATATTTTCTGTTCTTCTCTGGTTTGTAAAGTTCTTTATGAGTTCAATGGTCTTCGGTGGCTGGAGCGTGGTTTTCATTTCATATTATCCAAGCTGCACAAGTGAAAAGGGCAATAATGACGATCTACGACAATCTGATTGTGGTGAGAGGCTGGTATGAACTCTATTTGTTTTCATTTTTGTACATATACTCATCCATGTGAGCATGCTTAGTTGGTTCATGTGAGGTATATGTTATTTGAGAAAGTCTAGTAGTTCATGATCTCTCATGTTTAGCTCCAATTTATTAATATGAGTAGCATGTCATGGATGTTTGCTTGCATTGCTTTATTCATAAGTAAGTATGGCATTGTGGTATCCTCCTCTGAATAATTCATTTATATCGACTTGGCACATGCTCACACATGCATATGACTGAACAAAAAGTCAATTAAGCCTCGATGATCTATATTGCTTCAGAGTTCTTGTATCACTTTTATGCCTCCGTTAATTTATTTTGCCGCAAGCATGATTATGACAAGCATCGCTCTCTTGATTTGTCGCTCCCTAGTCTATTGCTAGCCTTCACTTGTACTGAGCGGGAACGCTGCTCGTGCTTCCAAACACATGAAAACCAAGTTATTCCAGAGTGTCCACCATAAATACCTATGCATGGCATTTCATACCATTCCAAGTAAATTCTCATGCGCTACCTTTAAAACCTTCAAAATGCTTCTTAATTTGTGTTTATGTTTGTGTTATCACCAGATTTTGGACAAATCCAGAGGTGGGCCGTAAGAGAGATGGGCTTAGAGGACTACACGTGGAAGATCTCTGAAGCGGCCTTGCACGGAGAATTTGGGCTAGTTTGCCCGTGTATCTTTAATTATAGTAGGTTATATCTTAGATCAAGATTTAGAATTTGTATCGCACACGGTGGGATATTCCCACGTTAGAAAGTCCGCTGGACTATAAATATGTATCTAGGGTTTATGGAATAAACAACAACACAACGTTCACCCCAAAACAAACCAATCTCGGCGCATCGCCAACTCCTTCGTCTCGAGGGTTTCAATCAGGTAAGCGACATGCTGCCTAGATCGCATCTTGCGATCTAGGCAGCACAAGCCCCACGTTGTTCATGCGTTGCCCGTACTGAAGCGTCTTTGATGGCGGGCAACGTAGTTATCATAGATGTGTTAGGGTTAGCATAGCTCTTCGTATAAACATGCTTACGTAGTGCAACCCTCGCATGTCTAGCCGCCCTCACGCCTATCTCAGGCGTGGGGGCGGCACCCTGCTTGTTCATCATCTAGTAGATCTGATCCGTTACGATTGCTCCTTGCTCTGCAAGGATTAGTTTAATATCTGCAATAGTTAGGCCTTACGAAGGGGGGGAGGATCCAGCGGCACGTAGGGTGGCGTTCGCAAGTCCTAAACAGGATGTTCTGATGATCAACGTCACGTTGGTTGTGTGGCCTTGTTTAGGATCGGCTTACGAGCACCGTGCGTGGCCGCGAGGCCCAACCTGGAGTAGGATGATCCGATTATGCGGTGAAAACCCTAAATCGTCGTAGATCTCATTAGCTTTATCTTGATCAAGCAGGATCACCAAGTATTCGTGCACCCCGTACGGATCATGGGTGGATCGGCTCTTTGAGCCGATTCACAGGATAACCTGAGAGCCGATCGAGGCTCGATTTAATGTTTACGTGTATGCCATGCAGAACTAAGCGAGGCATCCCCATCACCTTCCCCGACCAGGTATAGGTCAGGTGGCACGCACTTGCACTTCGCATCGCCGCGTGTGACCAGAAGAGCATTGCGGGCCGTCGCTCGGAGGGGTCTCAGCCAGCCGCAGCTCTAGGCTCTTCCCGGCTCTACCGTGTTGACAGGCCGCTGCCCGCCGGTGGGTTTTGGCGATCAACACATTCTGGCACGCCCGGTGGGACAATCATCTACATCAACCACATCGCCATCTACATCTGAGATGGCGGCGGACGGCACGCCGCCACCTACGAGGAGCTGCCTGCTGAGCTCAAGAAGAAACATGACGAGATCAAGGCCACCCTCGAAGCCGACCTCATCGGCTCTTTTCGGAGAACCCGTACCCATGGCATCGATGGAAGGGGTTCTCACCACAAGGTGCACTCGATGGGATAGATCTCTCTGCCCCCGTCGGAGGAACGCACTGTGGCCCTACGGCAGGAGATCAACTACTTGGTGGCTCACTCGCTACACCGCCACTCTGAAAACTTGGTCAACGTGTTGGAGCGTCTCGCTCTGCGCGTGATCCAGGAGATCATGAGCCACCGCACTCGCCGTCAGGACCAGCTCTCGGGACGCACCAAGGAGAGTTGCCACTCCAGTCCCGTCCACCGCTGCCATATGCGTTGGCAGCACCAGCTGAAGTGCCGGCTACACCGGCATTCGTCGTCTACAAGATCGGTGGTGACCCTAGTGACTACCAGTTCTTGGCTGAGGCGCCCAAGGAGATCCCTCAAGGATACGCGTGCACGTATGTGCCAGATTGTGGCAACTGGCCACTCTCAAACCAGGCCACAACGTCAGGGACTCCGGCGCAAACGGGAGGAACGTCAGCAACAGAGCTTGAGAACCATACGTGGCTAACTAAGTACGCCACCCCGACGAAACTCCCGAGCCCAGCTCCTGCAGCTGGCTCGTAGCTGGAAAAGCAAACATGGCTGGCTAAGTACGCCACCCCGGCGAATCTTCGTAATACATCTCCCGCAGCCAAGACGGCGGATCAGATCAGTACCATACTGAGAGACCAGTTCGGCATTATGCCGAAAAGGAGGGCAATCGGCTATTCCAAGCCGTACCCCGACGAGTACGAGATGATCCCGCTGCCACCTAAATATCGGCTCCCTGACTTCTCCAAATTCAGTGGATCGGATGGCTCCAGCTCCATCGAGCACATCGGCCGATATTTGGCGCAACTAGGACCGGCTTCAGTGTCGGATCAGCTACGCGTGAGGCTCTTTTCACAGTCCCTCACAGGATCGGCTTTTGGATGGTATACCTCTTTGCCAGCAAACTCCATCCAGTCTTGGAAGCAATTGGAAGAACAGTTCCATACGCAATACCATTCAGAAGCTTCCGAGTCTAGCATTGCCGATCTAGCGCAACTACGTCAGAAGCGCGGAGAAACGGTGACAGAGTACATCCAGCGCTTCAGGAATCTTAGGAACCGATGTTATTCGGTTCGTATAACTGAAAAGGAAGCAGTCGAATTGGCAGTAGCTGGCCTTGCAACACAGCTCAAGGACATGGCCTCCCAAAGCAGATTATCCCTCGCTGGCGCACATGGTTCAGAAACTATCAGCATATGAACAGCGCCACCCAGACCTGTACCAAGACAAGTTCAAGCGTGCAGTAGTCATGGTCGATACAGAGGAAGGTGAAGTGCCTGCGGGAGACCAAGAAATAGCAGTGGCTGAGTGGACTCGGGGAGGAACCCCCGTATCCTGCAAATGGGTAAAGCCACCAGGGCCGCCCAGGGGATTTGATTTTGACGTGACCAAGACTGAACAAATCTTCGACCTCCTGCTTAAGGAGAAACAGTTGACGATTCCTGAAGGTCTCAAGTTCCCTACGGCGCAAGAGCTAAACGGAAAGCCGTACTGCAAATTCCACAACTCGCTTTCCCATGCCACCAACGACTGCAGGGTGTGGCGTCAGCACATCCAAGCGGCGATAGAGAAGGGGCGTTTAATTTTCAACCAATACGCCATGAAGGTAGACACCCAGCCCTTCCCCGCCGTTAACATGGTAGAAGTCATCTACCCCGAGGGCTGCCAGCCAGGTCCCACGTTCAGCATCAACATGGTGGGGCCTGGGAACCACTCTGGCAAAGATGGAGATGAGGGCAGCTGCTCTCATAGCAAGGACACAGAAGAGGCCGCTCCACGCGATCGGCTCCATCATGATGGCAAGCGCTACGTCACAGAGGGAGAAGTGAAGAACATAAGATATCAGCGACCTCTCTCTGATCACCTCCTCAACAAATATGTGAGTCAGTATGACCAACGCCGACGGTCCAACTGTGATGATGAAGGAGATTGTCTGGCTAGAGAAGCCAGAAGACATCGTCGGCAGGATCGCGATGAGGAGGAGCACGAGCGCCGTGCCATGGACAGGCCAAGGGGGCAAGATGACAACGCCAGACACTGGGACTGCCCTTTCTTCAGACACTGCTGGGATTCAGGAATGAGCCGATTGCCCACAATCGGCAATTGCCCAGAATGCAACAAGAAGAAGAAGGAGGCAGCCAACGTGTCTGTGTTTGAGCGCTTAGGGCCTCTCCCACCACCAAGCAAACGCGCTGAGTCACCTCGTTGGGCAGATCTTGAGGATTCAGAAGACGAGGGACTAGAAGAAGAAGAAGACAGGTACCACCGTCCAAGGTGGTGCCCTGACGGACTCAGCCGTTCACAGAAACGCAGGGTTCAGCGGTTGCGCGGCCTGGAGGAAGCCGAAAGGTTATACTTGCATACGCTAAGGAAGGCACGGCCTGATCTGGCTGCGAAGATTCAGCGAGCCCTGGATGAAGAGGGTCGTCCACGGAGGATGGAGTGGCGTCCCAAGCAAAAGAAAGCCGATGATGAAACATCGGCTGGCACAAACATGGTGCTCGTCTTGCCGACAGAGCTTAGTGCTCCACGATTATACGATGCACTCAAGGTGGATGACAGCAGGCGCATCAAGTCAGAGGTTGGGTTGGTTTTATCCAGCCTAACCGAGTAGCAAGATTAAACCAATGAGCAAACCGTGCGAGGCTGATCCTTGTGATCGGCCCCAAAAATTTTATGGAGGAACATTACAAAACCTTCATCGAGCAAGCAATGTGGAGGCCGATTCCCGCAATCGGCCAAAATTATCTTCTGCACATATTCTGTTTATGGTCAGCAACGATCTACTGGGCAGCGGCCACGTCGGCAGATGGAAGTCAGCATGAATCTTTGCGAAGTCGACGTGCAAGTGCAGTGCCCTGACTTACCAAGAAAGCCGATATCTGCAATCATTTGGCAGATTCGGCTCGGGGGGCATGTAGTCAGATGAACGTGTGCAGATAAACATGTGCAGACTTGCGTGCAGTGGAACATTGGGGGCCGATTAAGGAGAAAAATCGGCCAAATAAAAAAAATTTCGCACGAAGCAAAGCCGATGCGCGGCCATCGACTCTAGTACAGTTGCACGGGACCAAGACCTACTGGCTATGTGTTCAAGGGTTTACAGTGACGTCGATGTTCGGTAGAAGAAAGCTGATCAACGATTTATGCATCCTCGCCGGTATTCTTGCCTTGATGAAGGCTCGGGGGGCAGCTCGCCCTAGAGGTTCTTTAGAGAGCCGATTTTGATGGAATCGGCTGGCATTACGATTCGGAGGCTGATGGTGACACATGTGGTTAGCTCACGACTGTCCTCGCCTTGATGAAGACTCGGGGGGCAACGGACTACATCGAGATTGCATCGATTGATCCTGCGTTGTTATCCTCTCTGGAAGCAGTTCTGTTCGCGAAAGAAGATTGCTGAAGCTATGGAGAGGAATCAGGAAGGGAGGCCGTCGGCTTGTACAGGTTTTGGACTGTCCTGTCGCTGCACAGGGATTGGATTCTCAAAATAGCCGATGAATAGTCATCGGCTAAGGGATTGGGATTGCGAAAAAATATGGTCAGATACCAAATCGCAGCCTGAAATTGAGAAGTTCTTGGCCTACGAGCTAATCGACATAAGAATCCAGCTTCATGGGCGGCCAAAAGAAGGAAAAAATCGATACATTGCTATCGGTCTTGACATGGCAGGAGGGAGGAATGAAATTGGGGCAGTTGAAAGATGAATCAAAAGAACAATTTCATTAAGTCAGAGGAGCGGCTTTACAAGAAAGAGCCGATAGCTCTCAAAAGAGGGATCTAGTGCCTAGCGCACTGCTACTGCTAGTCCTATTTCTACTAATCGTCGCTGTCCTCGTCGTCACCGCCGTCGATGTCGTCGGCGCTGCTCCCGGGGAACTCCTCGTCGCTGCTACCCCAGCCTGTGGCCGGAGCCTCTTCCTCCTCGTCATCATCATCGTCCTCGCTGTCCGCCCAGGAGCGAAAGCGCTTGGTTGGCGGGTACCCGGCGGAAGAGGAAGATTCATCTTCTTCCTCCTCTTCTTCTTCTTCGTCGTCATCCTCGCTGTCCGCCCACATGCGGGAGCGCTTCTTCGGCGGGAGCTTGATGGAGGGGAAGGCCTTGGCCTTCGCTGCTTCTCCTTCTTTCTTCTCATCATCGGAGGGGAGGGGGTTCACTTCGAAAGAAGGTTTGTCCTCATTCTTCTTCGGCGAGAATGGGGGGAAAAGGTTTGAGAAGGAGGAGGAAGAGGAAGACATTGCTGAGGGAGAAGAGGGTTTTTTGGGTGCCGATGGCTGGAACAGAGGAAGGAGATGAAGAAAGTTAATCGATCGGCACAGTTAAATAATGAGGAGCCTGGTGGAAATTTACTGTCATTACAGTTTCCAAGGAGATGACGCCAGAGCTATCGAATTTTGCAGAGAAGCTGAGGAGACAGGGCATAATGATAACGGATACTGCAACAGCTCTGCTCTGCAACGACATGACCCTTCGAAAGGAAAGCTTAAATGATTTTGGAAAAATTATTTCCAAAACCAGGGGGGCATGTGTTATCACCAGATTTTGGACAAATCCAGAGGTGGGCCGTAAGAGAGATGGGCTTAGAGGACTACACGTGGAAGATCTCTGAAGCGGCCTTGCACGGAGAATTTGGGCTAGTTTGCCCGTGTATCTTTAATTATAGTAGGTTATATCTTAGATCAAGATTTAGAATTTGTATCGCGCACGGTGGGATATTCCCACGTTAGAAAGTCCGCTGGACTATAAATATGTATCTAGGGTTTATGGAATAAACAACAACACAACGTTCACCCCAAAACAAACCAATCTCGGCGCATCGCCAACTCCTTCGTCTCGAGGGTTTCAATCAGGTAAGCGACATGCTGCCTAGATCGCATCTTGCGATCTAGGCAGCACAAGCCCCACGTTGTTCATGCGTTGCCCGTACTGAAGCGTCTTTGATGGCGGGCAACGTAGTTATCATAGATGTGTTAGGGTTAGCATAGCTCTTCGTATAAACATGCTTATGTAGTGCAACCCTCGCATGTCTAGCCGCCCTCACGCCTATCTCAGGCGTGGGGGCGGCACCCTGCTTGTTCATCATCTAGTAGATCTGATCCGTTACGATTGCTCCTTGCTCTGCAAGGATTAGTTTAATATCTGCAATAGTTAGGCCTTACGAAGGGGGGGGAGGATCCAGCGGCACGTAGGGTGGCGTTCGCAAGTCCTAAACAGGATGTTCCGATGATCAACGTCACGTTGGTTGTGTGGCCTTGTTTAGGATCGGCTTACGAGCACCGTGCGTGGCCGCGAGGCCCAACCTGGAGTAGGATGATCCGATTATGCGGTGAAAACCCTAAATCGTCGTAGATCTCATTAGCTTTATCTTGATCAAGCAGGATCACCAAGTATTCGTGCACCCCGTACGGATCATGGGTGGATCGGCTCTTTGAGCCGATTCACAGGATAACCTGAGAGCCGATCGAGGCTCTGATTTAATGTTTACGTGTATGCCATGCAGGAACTAAGCGAGGCATCCCCATCACCTTCCTGACCAGGTATAGGTCAGGTGGCACGCCCTTGCACTTCGCATCGCCGCGTGTGACCAGAAGAGCATTGCGGGCCGTCGCTCGGAGGGGTCTCAGCCAGCCACAGCTCTAGGCTCTTCCCGGCTCTACCGTGTTGACAGGCCGCTGCCCGCCGGTGGGTTTTGGCGATCAACAGTTTCATAGCTCATGAGGAAGTATGTGGTGTTTAGCTTTCAACCTTGTCATTTACTTTTGACGGACTCTCATATGGACTAGTGGCACATCCGCTTATCCAATAATTTTGCAAAAAGAGCTGGCAATGGGATTCCCAGTCCCGAATTAATTAACTTAAATAGACACTCCTCCATGGTTTGTGATTGTTGGACGGCACCCGAAGGATTCGGTTAGCCATGGCTTGTGTAAGCAAAGGTTGTGGGGAGTGTCATCATCATAATAAAACTAAAATAAAAAGGCGCTCCTTCATGGTATGAGATTGTTGGCAGGCACCCGAGGATTCGGTTAGCCATGGTTTGTGAAAGAAAGGTTGGAAGGAGTGCCAAATAAATATGCAATAATTCATGGGAGCCGCTCTTGAAAGTCCGGTTGGCGAGGTAGTTAGTGTACCCATTACCATTCGTTGACAACAACAAACACCTCTCAAAATAATTTTACTCCTGTCTTTATAAAAATAAAAAGCTCTAGCGCATGTTAATCCCTGCTTCCCTCTGCGAAGGGTCAATCTTTTACTTTTATGTTGTGTCTCCATTATTTCTTTGAGCACTATCTTGAGAGCACAACTGTCATTCTTAGTATAATATGCTTGTCTCAAAATATGATTGATTGTGGTATAACTTTGATGCATTTATCTTTTGACAATCACTACTTCTAGTCTTTCTATGAACTCCAGAGGTGCCCGGGCATTTATGTTTTGCCAACCAAATACAGGCAAGCGAGATACCACTTTATCATACTCTCTTATGAACATTGCAATCCTGCTTATATACATGATTCATGATGCTCATTATTAATTGTTGGTACCTCTCCTTGATTGACATAGCTGTTAGATGATCTTATTTGCATGTATCTCATTATGAACTGCTTGAGTATTAGCCATTGCATGAGAATATATACATCATATGAGCAAATGTGTTCGTGAAAGTTCTTTTATCGCTCAGTTGTTAACTGAATTGCTTGAGGACAAGCAATAAGCTAAGCTTGGGGGGAGTTGATACGTCCAAAACGTATCTACTTTCCCGAACACTTTTGCTATTGTTTTGCCTCTAATTTGTGTATTTTGGATGCAACTAACTCGGACTAACGCTGTTTTCAGCAGAACTGCTCTGGTGTCTCGTTTTTGTGCAGAAATCCAACTTTCGGGAAAATCTTCGGAATTTATGCAGAAGGCCCTATTTTCCCAGGAAACTAACGGAGCCAGAAGGACAATTGAAGTGGAGGCCCGAGGGCCCCACACCATAGGGCGGCGCGGCCCAGGGGGGGCCGCGCGGCCCTGTGGTGTGGCCCCCTCGGCCGGCCTCCGACGCCCTCCTTCGGACTATTTATCGGCCTCGACCTAAAAACGCACTGAGAGAAGTCGAAGTCGCCAGAAACCCTCCAGAACGCCGCCACATCGCGAAACTCCGTCGCGGGAGCCAGAAGTCTCCGTTCTGGCACTCCGCCGGGACGGGGAATTGGAGGAGATCATCGCCGCCATCACCGCCAACGCCTCTACATCAACCAGCAATGTTTCCCCCATCCATGTGTGAGTAATTCCCCCGCTGTAGGCCGAAGGGGATGGTAGGGATTGGATGAGATTGGTCATGTAATAGCATAAGATTGTTAGGGCATAGTGCCTAGTGTCCGCAATTGGTACTTTGATGATATTGTTGCAACTTGTTATGCTTAATGCTTGTCACTAGGGCCCGAGTGCCATGATCTCAGATCTGAACATGTTATTGCTTCATCAAGATATTCATTGTTTATGGTCTTACCTATAAGTTGTATACACATGTCGCTGTCCGGAACCAATGGCCCCGAAGTGACAAGAATTGGGACAACCGGAGGGGATGGTAGCGATGTGAGGATCACATGTGTTCACGGAGTGTTAATGCTTTGCTCCGGTACTCTATTAAAAGGAGTACCTTAATATCCAGTAGTTTCCCTTGAGGCCCGGCTGCCACCGGCTGGTAGGACAAAAGATGTTGTGCAAGTTTCTCATTGCGAGCACGCACGACTATATATGGAACACATGCCTATTGATTGCTTTGTACTTGGACACCGTTTTATTATTATCTGCAAATGCCCTGCTATGATTGTTACATGAGTTTCTCTCATCCATGCAACGCCCATCATCCGTCCCCGTGCCTACAGTATTTTAATCCTGCTGTTTACTAAAATCACTACTGCTGTCTTTGTTACTCTGCTGCTGTTATTTCACTACTGCTACTGCTATAAAACTGTTACTACTGATAAACTCTTGCGAGCAAGTCTGTTTCCAGGTGCAGCTGAATTGACAACTCCGCTGTTAAGGCTTCCAAGTGTTCTTTGTCTCCCCTTGTGTCGAATCAATAAATTGGGTTTTACTTCCCTCGAAGACTGTTGCGATCCCCTATACTTGTGGGTCATCAGGAGGTCTGGCAGAACAAGATCCGCCACCTTCGAAAATATTTGAGGGGTTGGGCAAGGGACCAAAGTAGTGTTTATAAAAAGGAAAAGCAACGCCTTCTTGATATCATTGAAAGTCTTGATATTAAAGCTGAAACTATACCTCTAGATGCCTCTGAGAGAGAGGTAATGAGAGAAGCACATGAGCAGGTTGCCAAATTGCGTAGAGATGAGGAGACCAAATGGGCTCAACGTGCAAAGGTTAAGCATGTTCAGGAAGGAGGAAATAATACAAAATACTTCCATTTAATAGCAAATGGAAAACATCGAAGGAAGAAGATCTTCCAACTAGAACAAGATGAGGGTACAATAATTGGACATGAAAATTTAAAGGCTTATATCACAAACTTTTACAAGACGCTTTTTGGGCCGCCCACTCGAAACTATTTTTCCTTATTGGAAAATACAATTGATGATATCCCACAATTGTCAGACGAGGAAAATAGTATCCTCTCTGCCAACTTTATTGAGAAGGAGGTCCATGATGCCATTATACAAATGGAGAAAAATAAAGCACCAGGTCCAGATGGTTTCCCTGCTGAGTTTTATCAAACTTTCTGGGAAGTTATTAAATATGACCTTATGAAGTTGTTTGAGAAATTCCAACAAGGGGACTTGCCTCTCTTTCAATTAAACTATGGTACCATTATTTTGCTTCCCAAGAAGGATAATGCTGTTCAGATTCAACAATATAGACCTATATGTTTGTTGAACGTAAGTTTTAAAATTTTCACAAAAGTTGGTACTAATCGTGTAACAAAGGTTGCACATTTAGTTATTAGACCAACTCAAACAGCCTTTATGCCAGGGAGACATATTTTAGAAGGGGTACTGATTTTGCATGAAACGATCCATGAACTTCATAGGAAGAAAATGGACGGCGTGTTACTTAAGATTGATTTTGAAAAGGCATACGATAAGGTTAAATGGCCATTTTTACAACAAGTTTTGCGCATGAAAGGATTTGATCCTAAATGGTGTACATGGGTGAACGAGTTTGTCAGTCGGGGTAGCGTTGGCATTAAGGTAAATGATGACATAGGTCATTACTTTCAGACACACAAAGGTTTAAGACAAGGTGATCCTCTATCACCAATGTTATTTAACCTCATAGCAGATATGTTGGCAATCTTAATCGCCAGAGCGAAAGAAGATGGCCAAGTGGATGGGCTGATTCCACATTTAGTTGACAGGGGAATATCAATTTTACAATACGCCGATGATACAATCATTTTTATGGAGCATAATATGGAGAAAGCTCTTAATATGAAGCTCATTTTGTGCATTTTCGAGCAGCTCTCGGGACTTAAGATAATTTTTCACAAAAGTGAAGTTTTTTGTTTTGGTAAGGCGAAAGATGCACAAGAGGATTACAGAAATCTTTTTGGTTGCGAAGTTGGCTCTTTCCCTGTTAGGTATTTGGGAATTCCCATTCATTTTAGAAAGCTAAAAAATGGTGAATGGAAGCCGGTGGAAGACCGGTTCGAGAGGAAACTCTCAAGTTGGATCGGTAAATTACTCTCGTATGGGGATCGCCTGGTTCTTATCAATTCAGTGCTAACAAGCCTCCCTATGTTCATGCTATCTTTCTTTGAAATACCAATAGGGGTACGAAAAAGATTGGATTTTTATAGATCAAGATTTTTCTGGCAAAGTGATGGCCACAAGAAGAAGTATAGACTTACTCGGTGGAATATCATTTGCAGACCCAAAGATCAAGGGGGTTTGGGGGTGGAGGTTTTGGAGATAAAAAACAAGTGTTTATTGAGCAAGTGGCTCTTTAAACTCTTAACTGAGCAAGGAGTATGGCAAGAGCTCCTACAGAATAAATATTTACACTCCAAATCTTTGTCGCAAGTAAAGGCAAAATCCTCAGACTCGCCTTTTTGGAAAGGCCTTATGAAAGTTATGGACAATTTTTTTGAACGAGGTTCTTTCAATGTTGGGAATGGTGAGAGTATTAGGTTCTGGGAAGATACTTGGTTAGGTGGTACACCTTTGGCACATCAATATCCATCATTATATAATATTGTCCAAAGAAAACAAGTTTCTTTGGCCAATGTCATGGCTCAGGTGCCTTTAAACATTGGTTTTAGACAGGCACTATCTGGTACTAGAGCTGATAGATGGATTCATTTGGTGCAGCGTCTAATGAATGTATACCTAACCACACAACCAGATACGTTTACTTGGAAGCTTACAACATCTGGGTCTTTTACGGTCAAATCTTTATATCTAGATTATATGAATGACCATACTAGATTTCTTCGGAAATACCTATGGAAAATTAAGGTTCCGCTAAAAATTAGGATTTTTATGTGGTTCCTTCATCGTCGAGTCCTACTCACGAAAGATAATTTGGCCAAAAGAAATTGGCATGGTAGTAAGAAATGTTGTTTTTGTAATCAAGATGAATCAATACAACATTTATTCATTAGTTACCCGCTAGCAAAAGTTGTGTGGCGTATTGTGCACATGGCCTTCAATATAATTCCCCCAAAGAATATTACAAATTTATTTGGCAATTGGCTAGCGGGAGTTGTAAAGAAAGATAAAGTACAAATCCGAGTTGGTGTTTGTGCTTTACTTTGGGCTATCTGGAACGTGAGGAATGACTATATTTTTAATAAAGCAAAAACTACTTCTTTTATGCAGGTTATACCGCTGGCTACCCATTGGATCCGTATGTGGTCTTACCTACAACCAATGGAGAGGCATCAGGATTTGGCTACTGGGTGCAACCGGCTGGATATGGTTGCTCGGGATATATACAGCCAGTGCAGCTGGCGTTTTGATCATAGATTAACATGATGATGCAGAGCCGTCTCATATTTTCTCTCTTTTTTAGATGGTTGATACATGTATCGACCCTGTGTGACCCGTGATGTAATTTTTTGTAAAACTTCAACTTTTAAATAAAGCAATAAAAGGCCGAATGCATCAATCGATGCAGAGGCTGGGGCTTATGCCTCCTTTTCGAAAAAAAAATTCACCACAAGATATAGCAATAGCATGGGTGGGTGATTTACTAGCACTAGCACAAGGAATTGTAGAACAAGGTAGTTCACCACAAGATAAGTCAATAGCATGAGTGGGTGAACTAAAAGCACTAGCACATGGCAAAATAGCATTTTGAGAGGTAGTGCTAGTACTCACATGAGGCACACAAGATTTTACCTTTGTCATGATAGCCTCATGGGCTAACTTTAGCAAATTATGAGAGACTAGAAGATCATCATGGGAGCTAGAAAGCTTTCCATAGTTCTCTTCCAATTTCTCATAATTGCTTGTTAGCAAAGCAAGTTGAGCCCTTAGCTCAACATTCTCCTTCAAGATGGAAACTTCACAAGAGGTAGAGTTAGTAGCACAAGCATTATCAATCATAGTACAAGGAGAAGGCAACTTAGCAAGCTCTATTAGGTTGAGAGCTTTAAATTGCTCAAGAGACTCGGTGAGTTTGATGAGCTCACTCTCAATAGCCCTAGAGCTACTTTTGAGAAGCTCAAAATCCTCAAGGAGTTTATCATTAGCACTAACTAGCTTCTCATTTTTAATTTGAAAATCATGTGCCACCTCTAAAGCTCTATCATGAGATTCCCTTTCCATAAGTATCCTCATAGCAAAGTTCTCTTCAAGAGTTTCTTTGGTGGCATCTAGTTCTTTAAGAGCTTTACCAAGTTTTATAATCTCGTGTGCATGCTCGTGCTCATGCTCTTCCTTTTTCTCAATAAGTTTTGTGCTCTTAATGGCAAAATTGAAGATTTTCATGAAGTTAGAGCGAACAAGTTTCTTCTTAGGAAGAGCATGATAAACCGACTCTCCCAACTTGTTTAAGGAAGCAACATTAAGTCCTTCCATATCATCATCCTCATCATCACTAGATAGATAGGGTTCCAAGGAAGGAGATACCTTAGAAGCCTTAGCCATAAGGCAAGTGTAGGAACCGTGCGATGATGAAGAAGATGAACTCCTTTAAGCTCCATCCAAGATCTTGTCTTGGCCCATAGTATCTTTGGTTTCCTCTACATTGTTAGTCACACAAATACTAGAGGAAAGAAAAGTATCTTCATTATGGCAACACGACAAGAGAAGCATATCATCATGGGATGAAGATATGCAAGGACTATCAACACTAGCATGTAAATCATTTATAGTGCTACAAGTGTTAAAGTCCAAAGATGAGACATTGCAATGTGATAGAGATGAAGAATCATCAAGAGAGCGCTCACCATCAACAATGCAATATTCATCACCACTCACTATACCATTACCTTGTGTCTTACCACACGTTGGTGAAGTGGAAGGAGCGTGATCATCCTCAATGGTCTTGGATCCACCATATGTATCTCGAAGCTTTGTCCAAACCTCATGAGCACTCCGAAAAGGCGTAATGGAGGAAATCACTACATGACTCACAACACGGCAAAGGACTTTAGTAGCTTGAGCATCTAGATAAGAATTTTTCTTCTCCTCAAAAGTTGGATTTTGTGGATCCTTAGGAGGAGAAAAACCCATATCAAGAATTCACTCCACATGTGGGTGCATGTCCCTAAAATAATCAAGCATGTAGAATTTCCAAGCATCATAATTAGTGCCATCAAATGTATAGGGAGAAATGTGCACTAATCCTCTAGCCGACGTCATAATCTCTAGGCGGTGAAGCCCAACAAGATAAGAGAGCCCTAGCTCTGATACCAATTGAATGTTCGAGGACGTCGCCTAGAGGGGGGGGTGAATAGGCGGTGTGGCAAGTTTTAGCCTTTTCCAATTTTAGCGCAACAGAAGGTAAATGTGATAGCTTTGGCAAAGGTGATGTTCCTACAAGGATACTAGGACATGTGCAACAAGTAAAGGAATCAACAAGATAGTAAGAGTAAGGTGCGAGATAACCGGAGGACGCGGAGGCGAGTTGAGGTTTGTTTACCACAGTTCCTTCCACAACAGGAAGTACGTCTGCGTTGAGGAGGTGCTAGTCTCACACAAGAGACTAGACGGCCACACCACGAAGGAAGGCCTCACCTTCTTCCTCGAGAGAGCTCCACGGAGGTGCTCTCCCTCTTCCACTAAGGCACCGGTCGAGGCGGTGATTCCTTCACAAGGTTGGGGCGAGCTCCACACACACAAGGATGCTCCCAACACCCTATGGAGCTAGTACATCACAAAGCTAGACTCCATAGCTGCACATCTTCAATGCTCCACCATAGGAACTCATCCAATGCTCCACACAAAGAACCCTTCCAATGCTCCACCAAAGGAACGCTACCAATGCCCCACGAAGGAACCCGTCCAATGCCCCACGAAGGAACCCTTCCAATGCCCCACAAGAGGAACTCTTCTAATGCTCCACTAAGGAACCCTATCACCAAGATCCACTAAGGAAGAACACACACACCCTACGAAATCGAAACCCTGGAGAGAGCACAACCCATGCACCTAATGCAATGACTAAGAACACCACTAGGATGCCCAAGTTCTTCTCTCCCAAATTCCAACAAAGCTAGAAGAAGCAATTGGGGGAATAAGGAAGGAAGAACAAAGGAGGAGAAACACCAAGAAACTCCAAGATCTAGATCTAGCAAGATCCTCTCACTTAGAGGAGGATTCAATTGGTGAAGCTCTAGATCTAGATCTCCTCTCTCCTTTCCCCCAAAAATATGCAATAAATAGTGGGGGGATCAAGAGGAGGAAGAACAAAGGAGGAGAAACACCAAGAAACTCCAAGATATAGATCTAGCAAGATCCTCTCACTTAGAGGAGGATTCAATTGGTGAAGCTCTAGATCTAGATCTCCTCTCTCCTTTCCCCCAAAAATATGCAACAAATAGTGGGGGGATCAAGAGGAGGAAGAAATAACCCAAGGTCAACAATAGAGGAGAGAGAGTGGAGGTGCAGGGTTGGTTTGGGCGGAGGTGGAAGAGAGGTATAAATAGGGGCTGCAAAATATAGCTGTTGGGGCTGAGAAAATGGTCAGATCCGCGCCCAAAGCGGTACTACCGCTTGTCGAAGCGGTACTACCGCTCGCGCGCGAACTGCGCAGAAAACGGTCAGAAATCGGCCCAAATCGGCCCAAAGCGGTACCACAAGCGGTACTACCGCTCGAGCGGTACTACCGGGTCGGTACCGGGTCAATACCGGACCAGATGCATTGTCTCGCAGAGACCAAACCGGTACCTGACCGGTACTACCGCCCTTCCCTTTTTTCCTTTAAACTGCGATACGAAAACGGCAATATCTCGAGCTTGGAAACTCCGATTGAGGTGAAACCAATTTTGCCGGAAAGAGGACGACAAGAGCTACCACTACACAAGGTGAAAACATGCAAAAGAGTGAGTGATGATTTTCTCATGGTCATAGAGGTGTAACCTCTCAATATGGTATATCGGGAAAATCATCACCCTTGCACATGCAACATGCAACGCATCCGGAATCCGTTTCCAATGAGCTAGAGCTTGTCATGAGAATGAAAACAAGCTCTAACTTATCTCATGGATAAGAACCAAGAAGAACCAAGAACGTGATGTAATGCATGCAAGGTTTGAGCTCTCTCCGAAGATACGACCCACTATCCTATCGAGCACAAACCTAGTCCTTCCGCGTTCTTCTCGAGTCGGCAAGCTCCGTCTTCACCCTCTTCATCATTGTCCATGCCACCGTCTTCATCATCTTGTACGCACACCACCGTCGTCATCCATCTTTAACGATGTCTTCTCTTTTCATCTTCTACGCCGTCTTCTCTCTTCATCTTCTACGTCGTCTTCTCTCTTTACCTTCAACACCGTCTTTGTCTCTCTTCAACACCATCTTCATCATTGTACTCCGTCTTCTCCATCTTACAACCTTGAGTCCAACACATAGCTATGGACTTGACCTAAGATCGATTCTCAATGCAACCGTTAGTCCATAGGGATTGTCATCAACTACCAAAACCACACATGGGGTAAAGGACTTGTTCTTACAAGAGTTTACCTCAATCATGGATGAAGGGGGAGTTATCTTGCATAAATCTTCTATGGGAGGTAAATTCTTCACATCTTCAGATTTAATACCTTTCTCCTTAAGAGATTTCTTGGCTTCCCTCATATCTTCATCATTTAATTTAATCAAACCCCTCTTCTTCAATATTGGCGTCGGAGTTGGTTCAGGTGTAGCCCAATCATCATGATTCCGGCCTATTTTAGCCAATAATTCTTCAGCTTCATCTGGAGTTCTTTTCCTGAAAACACAACCAGCACAACTATCCAGGTATGCCCTAGACTCAATGGTTACTCCACTATAAAATATATCAAGTAAATCATGCTTTTCCAGATCATGTCCAGGTCGAGCTCTGATAAGAGAGCAAAATCTTGCCCAAGCTTCAGGCAATTTCTCTCCATCTCCCTGGTCAAAACTATAAATTTTCTGCAAAGCAACATGTTGAGCACTAGCAGGAAAGTATTTCCGAAAGAAAACATCAAGCAAACCACTTGGACTATCAATAGAATCAGGAGGCAAACTATTATACCAAATTTTAGCATCATCCTTTAATGAGAAAGGAAAAATTTTAGCAACAAAATAAGTACGCTTCTTGATATCATCAAAAAACAAGCTACTCAAAGTTGAAAGCTCATTCACGTGTTCTACAGCACTTTCTTTTTCAGTACCACAAAAGGGTGTTTTCTCAACAATAGCTATATGAGATAAATCAAGAGAAAAATCATAATCCTTATCCTTAATGTTTATAGGAGATGTGGCAAATTTAGGATCAGGAGACAGTTTATATCTAACAGTGTGTTGTGCAAGAAGATTTTTATTATTACTTGTACCAGTAGTAGCATTGCATTTATCAATAAAATCATCATCAAGTTCCACATAATCCTCATCAGGATCATCACTAGAGTATTCAACAGACTCAGGTGAATTAACAGGTGTAGCAGTATTTTCATGAGGAGTTTCAGTATTTTCAATTTGTCTAGACCTAGCAATTGTAGCATCTAGAAAAGATCCTAACGAACCACTATCATCAAGCACAGCAGAATCATCATTAAAATTATGAGAATTTTCAGATTCAGCAGAAGTACCAGCATGTGAAGCTTGTGGTGGTGAAACAAGTTGACTTATCACAGAAGGTGAATCAAGAGCAGCAGAGGTACTTAGAGTTGTACCTTTTCTTGTAGTGGATGGTAATATGACGACTTTAGTATCGCGAGGTTTACCCATGATGGAGAATTTGCAGCGAACAATATCAATCCAAGTGAACTTCCAGATAAAGCTATGCTCTCCGGCAACGGCGCCAGAAAATAGTCTTGATGACCCACAAGTATAGGGGATCGCAACAGTCTTCGAGGGAAGTAAAACCCAATTTATTGATTCGACACAAGGGGAGCCAAAGAATATTTGTAAGCCTTAACAGCGGAGTTGTCAATTCAGCTGCACCTGGAAACAGACTTGCTGGCAAGAGTTTATCAGGCAACAGTTTTATAGCAGTAGCAGTAGTGAAATATCAGCAGCGGTGTAACAAAGACATCAGTAGTGATTATAGTAAACAGCAGGATTAAAATACTGTAGGCACAGGGATGGATGAACGGGCGTTGCATGGATGAGAGAAACTCATGTAACAATCAAAGCAGGGCATTTGCAGATAGTAATAAAACGGTATCCAAGTACTAAACAATCCATAGGCATGTGTTCCATATTTAGTCGTACGTGCTCGCAATGAGAAACTTGCGCAACATCTTTTGTCCTACCAGCCGGTGGCAGCCGGGCCTCTAGGGAATCTACTGGAAATTAAGGTACTCCTTTTAATAGAGCACCGGAGCAAAGCATTAACACTCCGTGAATACATGTGATCCTCACATCACCGCCTTCCCCTCCGGTTGTCCCAATTTCTGTCACTTTGGGGCCTCGGGTTCCGAACAGCGACATGTGTATACAACTTGCAGGTAAGATCATAAAACAATGAATATCATCATGAAACAATAACATGTTCAGATCTGAGATCATGGCACTCGGGCCCTAGTGACAAGCATTAAGCATAACAAGTTGCAACAATATCATCAAAGTACCAATTACGGACACTAGGCACTATGCCCTAACAATCTTATGCTATTACGTGACCAATCTCATCCAATCCCTACCATCCCCTTCAGCCTACAGCGGGGGAATTACTCACACATGGATGGGGGAAACATGGCTGGTCGATGGAGGGGCGTCGGTGGTGATGATGGCGATGATCTCCTCCAACTCCCCGTCCCGGCGGAGTGCCAGAACGGAGTTTCTGGTCCCGAGACGGAGTTTCACGATGGTGGCGGCGTTCTGGATGTCTTCTGGCGATTTCGTCTAACCCCCGTGCATTTTTAGGTCGAAACCCTTAAATAGTCCAGAGGGGGGCATCGGAGGCTGGCCGAGGCGGCCTCACCATAGGGCAGCGCGCCCCCCTCCTAGGCCGCGTCGGCCTATGGTGTGGGGGCCGTGGGCCTCCCCCTGGCCTGCCCTTCTGGCTCCGTGAGTCTTCTGGGAAAATAGGTCCTTTGACATTAATTCCGGGGATTTTCCTGAAAGTTGAGTTTCTACACAAAAATGAGACACCGAGGCAATTCTGCTGAAAACAGCGTTAGTCCGTGTTAGTTGTATCCAAAATACACAAATTAGAGGCAAAACAATAGCAAAAGTGTTCGGGAAAGTAGATACGTTTTGGACGTATCAGCCGGCTACATGCTCTGACCCTGCCTTGGACATCGGCGACCTTCTCCCCCCTTGTTGTCCGTCCTTGACCGAGGCTCTGCCCTTGTCATGGATTCCGTACCACCCAACGACGATGAGGAATTGATGGAAAAAATAGTCAACGGCGCGGGGGGCTAATCAAAAGACTTCCATCACATCTAGATCTAGATCTAGGTTTCAAAAAATGAAAAAAAACACCAGTGGCGCACTACACTATGTACACTAGGCATTGGCGCACAAAATGGTGTTCCACGGGTAACTATTAGCAGTGGCGCGCTAACCGTGGTGCACAGCAAAATTAGGTGCGCCATAGGTAGCTGTTTTTTTGTAGTAGTGACATGAACTTAAATTTAATAAACTGGTGCCAAAAAATTTAGCTTCATTAATTCTTTACGCTATCAAAAGTACATTAGTGAGATATCCATTTTGAGAGTAGCAAGCATGTCACATTTACAGTTTTTCCCTCAGGTTTAGAACATATTCAGCACAAGCCGAGTATATAGCATAGAACTACCACTTTATATGCAAAATTTTGGAAAACTATAAATTTTTGTTCCAATCGCCTAGAACTACCACATTTGATGGAGGTTGCCTCAGATAGCACTGATCCTGAATTGAACACGTATTGATAGCCATTCCGACTACATTGGCCCACTGGCAGGCATGACATGTCGCCCTGGAGTCGTCTTCCATTAACGGGCCATTAACGGCGTGCGGCCCCCACCACTTCTCCACGCTTTAACCCACGCGTGCCGTTACGCCTAGGGTTCAGTTGGCCATCAGGATTCGACGGTGGCTACTCTTCATCGGCGAGGGTATTAGCGCCTGAGAGATCGAGCGCTGCCCGCGACTTGCGCGAACTTGAATCCATACCAGCCATGGTCAGGTCGCACATCCTCCCACCACGGCCCTCGGACAAAAATGCACCGCCACTTACGCCCGTCGAAGAGAAGGCTGCAACCGCCGACTTCACCGCCGCCATCACCGGGAGGGAACAAGGAAGAGGGGAAGGGCACGGGCGGTAACTGAACCCTAGGCGTAACGGGTGGGTGGGGGCGTGGTTCTTCTGTCCGAAAATGTTGTGGGGCGAGCACGTCGTTAACGGAAGACGATTCCAGGGTGCCACGTCATGCCTATCAGTGGACCAGCATTGTCGGAACGGCTATCAATTCGTGTCCAATTCAGGATCAGTGTTATCTCAGACAACCTCAAGTCCTCAACCAAATGTGGTAGTTCTATGCGATTGAAACGAAAAGTGATAGTTTTCCAAAATTTTGCATAGAAAGTGGTAGTTCTATGCTATATACTCGCACAAGCCCTACCCCTAAGGCCCTAAAGGCCAAAAGTACTTATATGGGTCGGCCTCAATCCTTCAGCCATTAAAAACAGCTGTGAAGTCCAACAACAATCCCTAGCTTTTACACCATTATAAAAATAGATTCAAATTCAACATAACTCCAAATCAAACTCAAATACCATTGCAACTTAAACTGCAAATTGAATAAACTCCAACATAGTAATTAAACATAACATAAAATAAAATAAACATGACATGAGCTCAAATTCAAACACAATTAGTCCTTATTCTTGTTCACCGTCCTCCGGTAGACAACGGTGTAATCCAGCCGGCAGCAGCACCCGATTGTCCCCGCTATCCACATGCATGCAGTCGTTGTTGCAGTTAGAGTCAACCGTCATCGTTAGTGACCACGGCAGCCCTCCTTGTTCGATCATCTATGGATCGTCATAACCATGCATGGCTGCCTGATTTTAATCCTACCCCAGACGGTAGCAAGTGCAGTAGTTTAAGTACCATAGAGGAACGGGGATTAGCTACAGCCTGGAAGTTGCCTTTTCTTATATCAACATGTATAGATCCGACATTGTCTTATGTATATGGAGGTCGATCATTGGATGCACGCCTTCTTAGTTTCGTCTTCCCTGGCGCGCAATAAGAGGTTGACTTTGCGTGTTACAAAGCCGCCTAGCACGGACACTCCAGCAACAGTTCCATATTATAAGTAGAACAACCGCTGCATTATCTTGTGAGTACATCATCGATCACAATTGCAAGATCGACTGAGCGATCAAAACACAGAGACTTTGACAATCTCATGAGCTGCCGGTTGTTATATATCCCAGCTTGCATGAAATTTTGATTGGGTGATGAGG
Organism: Lolium perenne; assembly: GCF_019359855.2. Classification (NCBI taxonomy): domain Eukaryota; kingdom Viridiplantae; phylum Streptophyta; class Magnoliopsida; order Poales; family Poaceae; genus Lolium; species Lolium perenne. Next base: position 182,662,437 of record NC_067246.2, on the reverse strand, counting down.
AACCCAACGATAATTTATCGTTTTAGAGAACAAACTTAGCTGTCAGCCCGGAACAATCAAAGAAACCGATCCTTTTTAATATGTTATCTGATCTAAAAACATATAATTGCCTAAAGGATTCTGAGTAGCTTGCTAGAAGCTCCTGTGCATTTCTATTTTTTTCGATAAAGGATGTTTTATTACTCTGAAAGATTGTATCATACAGTTCAGAAGAGCTTTGTAGGATATTTTGCCCCTATGTTTGTTTTTGGTAATTGATGATAATTTCTATGGACTAATATTTTCATTGAGTTCTTATTTGAAGGAATACTCCATAGGTTTTACTTCAAGTACATTTATTGGATTCAAGATAGTTAATGTTAAGAGCGAAGGTTTGGCTCGAAGTCGGTGTCACAATCCTCCAAGCCTCATGAGTTGAGCTATTGGTGACCAAGACCTAGAGCATGCAATCAAGTGAGGTGTTCCGGCTTGAATGAAGTATGAGCGTTGTTATCAAGGTCAAGCGGAATGCGGCTAATTCTCTCACCCTCTTATGGTGTCGGGTCACGATATGAAAAGAGAGAGGAAGAGCTCGGGACGGAGTTCGAAACAACGCTCGAAGACAGAGCTCAGAAAAGCGCGACAAGGTAGTCTCCTCTTTTCGGTTTTTCTTTAGTATAGGACCCCACACTATTAAGAGGGGTCGGAGTCGTTATTTGGTTGTTTGGCTCAAATCACCTTTCTCTTCCATCCCATTCGTTTGGCATCTTTCATCAATTTTATCTTCGCCACCATATGCTGCCTTTGATCCCCTCTTTTCCGCATCTCCAAGCGATGCTCGTTTTTTGCTCGGCGTTTGCCATTTTGTTTCTGCCACTTTTTGTTCGCCACAAAAATATTTCGCTCTTGCTTTTTCCAAAAAGTTTGCTTCCAAAAGATGTCCCGAAGTGTGATCGGTTTTACTGCCAAAAGAAAGAAGGAAGGAAGGAAGAAGAGGAGAATATAAAAAAAAGGTGAAATAGGCCGGTCAGACCGGCCGGCCCATCCAGCTTCTACTTCCGCGTAGCAGTAAGTTGGCCCGGTCAAACCGGGCCGGAGGCCGGTCTAACCGGGGGCAGCCCACCGCGCCTCCTCTCTCTCCGCATCGCGCAGCCACGCCAAGCTACGCGCTAGCTTCTCCACGCGCCGCACACTGCAGCTCCGCTCGCCCGCTCCTTTTCCCTAGCCACGTTGCACGCCGCCTCGCTCCTCACCCGCGCTGGCACACTTGATCCCCTCTTTTCAGCATCTCCAAAGGTGGCTCATTTTTGCTTGGCATTTGCCATTTTGTTTCTACCATTTTTTGTTCACCACAAAAATATTCACTCTTGCTTTCTCCAATAATTTGCTTCCAAACGATGTCCCCAAGTGTGCTCGGTTTTATTGCCAAAAGAAAGAAAGAAAGAAAGAAGAAGAGGAGAAAAGAAAAAAAAATACAGCGAAATAGGCTAGTCAAACTGGCCTCCTGGCCGGTCAGACGAGCCGGCCCGTCCAACTTCTCCTTGTGCGTTCCACTAAGTTGGCCCGATCAAACCAGGCTGGTGGCCGGTCGAACCGGGGGCAGCCCACCGGGCCTCCTCTCTCTGCATCGCGCAGCTGCGTCAGGCAATGCTCTAGCTTCTCCATGCTCGCCCGCTCCTTTTCCCTAGCCACGCTGCATGCCGCCTCGCTGGCCCACGCGCTGCGTGGCGCATCTGCCGCACGCCACTCCTGCTCTCGATTCATGTCTCGCTGCTCTGCTCCCAACATCGAATGCGAGTGTTACTGCCTCGCTGGCCCAACCGGCCGCCGCACCTCCTCCCAGACTTGTTGCCTTGGTTGCAGCGGACGCCACGCAATCGTGGCTCCCACCGCGCGCTCCTGCCCTCGCCCGCTCGCTGCTGTGGCTAGATAGGTGGGCCGGTATAGCCAGCCCACAACCCGGTTATACCGGTTGTACCCTCTCTTTTTTTCCTCTGGTACAGTTTATTTTTCCTTGGTGCGGTTTCCAGTGGATTGGGTCGGCATGACCAGGCCCAGAGCTAGTCCTACCGGCCAACTCTTTTTCCTGCGCGAAAACCACCTATAACGGCTCGTTTTTTCATATAAGGCAAACCAAAATTCATGGAACCTTACCTTTGTCATTCCTATTGATCTAGATCTATTTCAAAGGCCTCAAGAACTCCATTGCAATTTCCCACACCAAATTCTTGATCCCGTGAGATTCGTCCAACGAATTTGAGAGTTGATCTGTGCATCTCGAAGATATCTTCATCCTCTCTCTCTCTCTCTCTCTCTCTCTCTCTCTCTCTCTCAACCATTCACTTTTCAATTTGAGCCATCGTACCAAGTTTCCTTCTCCAATCTAATTACCCTTGGAGGTCGAGGACTCCTAAGCGGTAGCAGTCACCGGGAGCGATCAACTTGTAATCGAGCCAGAAATTTTGTACGAGATCGAAGGCAACCCTAAGGTCTTCACATAGTGGAAAAGGGCCCCTACTTCGTGGAAGGAGCTCACGGAGAAGAAGGTGAGTCTTCGTGGCGTTCGGTGTCCTTCGTGGTAACCGCACCTCTCCCACGGTGACTAGCTTCCCCTCAAGGAAGTGAACATAGGGATAAATCATCGTCTTGGCATGCTTCCGTTATTTCTTTTCACTTATTTAATTTGCGATAACCATCGAGTTTGAAGTTCTTGATATATGTATTTTGACATATAGGGTGCTCCACTTAGTTTACATTAGGCCACATTATTTATCCGCATAGCCTCAAATTGCAAACAAGTCAAGGAAAAATTTATAGAACCTATTCACCCTCACCCTCACCCCCTCTAGGTTAGTGACTTTTTTTTTTTGAAATAATCAATATATTAAGCTAGCAAGCCGCCTCATTAAAAACCTTCCAGTCCCCTTCGGTACCCTGGAAGGAAAAGAGTGCGTCAAGAACTTGCTGCTTCAGAATCAAATGAGTGTTACATCGGCCAGGAGTTTGTCCAGGAGGAAGCTAGGGGGTTCATCGACCCAGGTACAAGAAAGATTATGTAAAAAGCTCTCCCTAGCTAAAGTATGCGCTACTTGATTAGCATCTCTCGAAATATGACTAAAATTAACCCTCCCAATGGACACAGCCATGTCAACACAATCTGCAAAAATCGCCGATGATTCACTCCACCAAGAATCTGCACCAGTACAGGCCTGAATAACATCAATCGAGTCAGACTCCGCAATGACATTGTTACACCCCAGGGTGACTGCAAGTGATAATCCTTCCTTCATTGCATGTGCCTCCGCCATAGTTACTGATTCAACATTTGCTAGAACCTTAGTCGAAGCCGCCACGAACTGGCCTTGAAAGTCACGAAGGACCGCTCCAACTGCTCCCATCTTGGAGTCATTGTGGTAAGAAGCATCCACATTCAGCTTAGTTTGTCTATTCTCTGGTCTAGTCCATCTATCGCCTATATTACTTTGTTTCTTCCCGTATGCCTTGGCTGCATTGGCAACAATACTCAGAATTGAGAATTTGCACTTATGAAGAGGAGGTACCGACTCCCCATTTGTACGCCGACGTCGCATCCACCACAAATACCAACAGGCTGTCAACACAACTTCTTTGCGATTAACGGACTGAAATCCTTGCAAGGAATTATCAGCACGGTTTATAATATTTTCCAACAGAGCCGACCCCTCTCTGTCTTCATCCAAAGCATCCTCTATTATTTCATGTATTCCCATTGTCTGCCACATATCAATAGCAACTGGACAAGTAAAAAGAAGATGCCTCAAATCTTCTGCGTGTAAATTGCACACTGGACATTCACCACTGGTTCCAACATGCCTGTTAGCGAGGATGCACTTGATAGGGACAATACCATGCAGCGATCTCCAAATGAATATTTTTATTTTCCCTGGCAATTTGAGCCGCCAAAGATTTTTCCAAACTGGGTTCATAGCAGATCTTCCAGGCAAGGACAATTGAGCCGCCCTATGGCCAAATTGGTGTTTCCACTGAAGATAGTAACCAGACCGCACCGTATATCGACCATGACTAGTCATTCCCCACGCAATAAAATCTTCGAACCCTTGATCATTGAGAGGGATTCGAAGAATTCTTGCAACATCCACCTGATTAAAAAGTTCATGGAGTAGCTGTGCATCCCATTGCCCTGTAACCGGACTAATCAGTTCACTTACTTTTGTGTAGATCACATTATTTCGAGGGGATATCACCTTCCTATCCGGGCTAGAAGGGATCCATGGATCAGACCAGATTTTTATGCTTTCTCCATTACCAACACGCCAAAGATAACCTCTTTTAAACGTCGCAATGCTTGCAACAATACTCTGCCAGGTATACGATGAACCCGCCTTAGGCCCAGCACTCAGGATGTCACCATTGGGATAGTATTTCGCCCTGAGGACCCTTGCACAGAGAGATTCCGGGTTCACAATAAGCCTCCAAACTTGCTTAGATAGCATAGCTAGATTAAAAGAATGAAAATCTCGAAACCCCATACCACCTTCCTTCTTTGGATAGCATAGTTTCCACCATGCTAGCCAATGCATATGTTTAGTATTTTCATCGTCCCCCCACCAGAACTGAGAAATCGCATCCATCATTCTCTTGCAAATTCCTTTTGGCAACAGGAACACAGACATGGCGTAAACTGAGATTGCTTGAGCCACTGCCTTCAGTAAAATTTCTTTCCCACCTATAGAGAGCATCTTTTCTTTCCAGCCATTAATTCTCTGAATAATTCTCTCAATGAAGTGCTCAAAACAGTCACTCTTATCAGCCCCTACCAAGGCTGGGAGGCCCAGGTACTTATCAGAAATAGCTTCAGTATCAATATGTAAAATCTGGCAAATCTCCGCTCTCATCAAGACATTAGTATTAGGCGAGAAATAAATGCTTGACTTAGCTAAACTCACCAATTGTCCTGAGTTTGCACAATACGTATCCAGCACTTGTTGCAAGGAAGTTGCATTATCCGTGTCAGCTTTCATGAGAATAAGGGAATCATCAGCAAAAAGGAGATGTGAGACTGACGGTGCATTTCTGCACACCCTTAGCCCATCGAGGCCACCAACTTCTTCTTCATACAACAAAAGGATAGATAAGCCCTCCGCACACAGCAGGAACAAATATGGTGAAAGGGGGTCTCCTTGTCTGAGGCCCCTAGTAGGAATAAAAGTATCAGTTTCTTCAGAGTTGAATCTAACTTGATATTTAACAGATGTAACACAAGCCATCATTAGTCCAATCCATCTTTCAGCAAAACCCAACCTCCTCATCATGCTCTCCAGAAATATCCATTCAACTCTGTCGTACGCCTTATGCATGTCCAATTTGACCGCACAGGACCCTGTCAACCCACTTCTTTTATTTTTAATAGCATGAACACATTCATATGCCACCAGAACGTTATCTGTTATAAGCCTCCCGGGAACAAAAGCACTTTGCATTGGAGAGATAACATCCGGAAGAATACCCTTTAGCCTGTGAGCCAACATCTTAGAAATAATTTTGTAGATAACATTGCATAAACTGATAGGGCGGAACTGGGTGATATTCTCCGGTTCATCAACTTTAGGAATAAGAACAATAGTAGTGTCGTTCCACCCCGCCGGAATAACACCAGTATTCAAAGCTTGCAAGACTTCTTGAGTAATTTCAGCCCCACATATATCCCAGAATTTTTTGTAGAACACCGCATGAAGGCCATCAGGTCCCGGGGCTTTCAGGTCCCCAATGCTGAACGCAGCCTTCTTTACATCATCAGCTGAAAATGGAGCCAGTAGAGATTCATTCATCGGAGCATCAACTCTTGGTTGTATTTTCTCTAGCAGATTTTGATCAATCACCTGGACTTCCGAAGTAAAGAGATTAGTAAAATAATTGAGGATTAACGGTTTCAGCTGCTCTGTACCTTGAATCCAATCACCCTCAGAGTCCTTTAATTTAGTTATTGTATTTTTTTTCCGCCGAGCCGATGCAAAGTTATGGAAATAAGATGTATTCCGGTCACCGAGTTGGAGCCAATTAACTCTGGATCTTTGCGCCCAGAAAATCTCATCCTGTTCAAGCAGAATTTCAATCAGATTAGACATCTCTTTTGCTTTCTCCTCATTTTCAGCATTGATCGGGCCACTCATTGCTTTTTCAAGATCCCTCTGAGCTTTCCTTAGCCGCCGTTTCGGCTTCCGAAGAATTTGACTATCCCAAATATGCAAAGCTTCATGCATGCGCCCCAATCGGCCCAAAACCCCTCCTTCATCAGTGGTCGACGCCGCTTCCCACGCGCGCACCACCTCATGTCTAAAGTCTGTTTCTTGAATCCACTTCGCTTCGAAGCGTTTAGGTCCAGGGTTTACAGGGGGGTAAAACTCTTTGTAATCTGTATCAAGCAGAATTGGGCGGTGATCCGATTTAATGAACTCCAGGTTCTGGAGTATTGCACCTGGATGCATGGTGATCCACGCACCGTTAGCCACCGCCCTGTCAAGACGTTGTCTGATTCTTCCCCGACGCCAGGTATAGCAGTCACCAGAGTACCCCAAATCTTCAAGAGAACAATCTTGTAATGCATCACGAAATGCTTGCATATACCTATAGGGACGTGGGTTCCCTCCTTCCTTCTCCTCATTGAACAGAATCTCATTAAAATCACCCAACACTACCCACGGGAGATTAGAATCGTGATGCAGCTCACGTAATTTATCCCATGTTTTATACTTGTCCTCCCATCGGGGTTCACCGTATATACCAGTAAGCCTCCAGATTTTATCTACCCCTTCAACCACACGAACATCAATGTATTTTGGAGCTGAGAAGATCAATTCCACCTTAACTTCCTTCTTATAAAACATAATCAGACCACCACTTCTACCATCACTCGGATTAACAATTTTGAAATCCATCTTTAACCTCCTTTTTAGACACTCAGCCGGATAATCATCAAGGTGTGTCTCAGATAAAAACATCACCTCCGGGCAACATCGCTTCTGGATGGACAGGATGCACACAGCTGCACAAATCCAAAAAAAACGAGAAAAAAGGAAAAGGTGATAATCATACTTCCAACAATGTGGGATAAAAATATCCCTCACCATCTCATCTAACCGTGTAGACATCTTCATAAATAGGTCGCTATTCTCCATAGAAACAATCTTAAATGGCGGAAACTGGTACACCTATATATGACTTGCATAAGAGAAAAAATCTTACCATTAAATACCTTGTCATTTTTACATGGAAAGCACTTTCACCCTAACGAAATTCTAAGCTTGATATCAATACCATGTAACCAAGTGCCAAAAAAATTCACAATACTACGTGAAGGTTACAACGTAGAGGCTACTTGAATGATTGGTAATATTTTTTTTTAGAAATGGGAAGCAAAGCCCTGGCCTATGCATCGAAACGATGCATAGAGCCATTAATTACATTATTTATAAGTCCAATACTTTTTTATAGCTCATTGGATCACATATGGTGTACATAAAGATCAACCAAAGAACTTACAATAAAGTGTACTTAAGCATCGTGTAGTCTTCTAGAAAGCAGCAAGCCATCATGGTTGTAGATAGCCCGAGCAACCATCTCTAAACGGTTGCATCCAAAATCTGTAAACGCCCGTTGCAACCCCGGAAGAAGATAAGACCACTCTTGGGTCTAGAAAGTAGACATATGGATAACCTATAAAAAGTGAGCTGTTCCAACTGACAAATGGTTAACTTCGTCAATGCCCATGATGATGGGCTTGGGTTTCAGGAAGGAGGACACCGACGAATCAACAAACCGGTCAGCCAAAATTAGACAGCCGACAAACATTACTATCAAGGGCGAATCGCCAAGATTACAATATGTGAAACTAGGGTTACAGGGGTGTTTGCTCTGATTCAATCCATCCCCTCTCGGTGGCTTCTCCCAGACCTTATATAGCGGGCTGTGTCTCAGAGTCCAACTCGAGCTCGAGTTATAGTTCATGTCGGTTTACCCGATATGGGCTTTAGCTTTCCTAATGAGATATCTTCGGATTTCTCCAGACTTCTTGGTGGGCTTTCATCTATTCCTTCATGGGTTTAATTTGTACCAGGGACAACAACACTTAAGACCCTATATGGTATACCCATGTCACCAATCATATTAAAAACCATATCATTTCTAGAATTCGAAAGGGCCCAAACTAATGCACACACGCCTATATGAATTTGAACTTTAGTTTGTTTTTTTAACTCCATTTAGCCAATTTCTGAACATATTTGTAACATTAGCACATAGGGAATATCAAAGGTAAAACATATTGTTTACAACCATTCCAATTAAGCTTTGCGAGGTTATCTTTTGTAACTATTACGTTCTGATGAGGAAACCACATCAAGATCTTTTGTAACTATTACGTTCTGATGAGGAAACCACATCAAGATCTTTCTCTTTAATGACACTTTCAATTTCCAAATATATTTTCAAGAAAACTATGTGTTTGTTCATCATATCAGCATACATAGTCCTAACCGTAAAAATCCGAGAGGTTGTGAGACTCCACAAAATCTTCATTCAATAAGTGACTCTCACTAACCTATAGGCTAGTTGAAACCAAGTCTCCCATTTATCTTGGGTTAGCATTCTTCTAAATTAGATATTTAGAGGAGCTTCTGGGAGTACATCAACAACTAAAGCATTTTTTCATCGTACAATATTATATAAAGATAGATATTGGCTTGCAAGTGACATGTCTCCTAACCAAGTATCTCCCCAAAAGTGAGCCATCTGCTCGTTCCCTGTCTGAAAAGATCCTCTACTATAGAAGTCTTCTTTTACTCACATTAGCGGTCACTTGTGACAATGTTTTATGTTTGAGGTAGTTATTATCTAGAAAATCTTTGGGTCGACAAATGATTTCCATATTGTTATTCTGTATTTTCTTTTTATGGTCATCGTTTTGCCAAAAGATGCGAGGCTAGTAAAATCCTAGTCTTTTTCTTACCTTTTTGATATCTCCAGAAAAGAAAGCATGAACATCGACAAGCTCGTTAGAATAGAACTAGTAAGAACAAGTTTGTCTCCGTATAAGGGCAACTTGCTTTTGCCCGCACTGCAACTTTTTCTCAAAGCGGTTTTCTACTGGATTTCATTCTTTTGTTTAGTAATTATTTGTAATGTATATGTACCTCTAGACACTGAGAAGAGATCAATAATTGCATCTGAATATTTTCTTACACTGGTTCTCCGTCTCTTTTGCTTCTCCGAAACATAAAATCTAACTTTTATGGACATTAATTTTAAGGTCCTAAAAGTTTTCCAAAGATACAGAAAATCAATTTCATGTTCACGGGCCTTCTCTAAATCGTGTTCCACGAAGAGAATTGTGTCATCAACATATTGAAGATGGAAAGTCCACTATCCACAATATGGTGTACAAATCCTCACACTTGTCCATCCTCTTTTGCCTTTGCGATTAGGATGGCTAACATATTGACCACTATGTTAGACCAAATATGGCCAAGTATGCGTCAATTAATTTGGATCGGAGGAAGTAGCGGTCTCGCAAATGCTAAGTACCCTCGGTTTTTATATTATTATAAGCCGAAGAGCAAAATAAGTACCTTGAATCCACGACACTAAAGGTACACTTTTAGATGTTCATTTATTTAAACGTACATAAGAATAGATTTTTGCTATTTGGCAGCCGACTTTTTTTTTAGTTTGTTACCGCTCAATTTTTTGTCCATTGCATGCATGGTAGATTTATTTGGTAACTTGCTATTTTTTTGTGTCAATCCTTTACTTGGCACAAATTACAACTCATTTACACTAGTATTTTACTTGTAAATTAGTAAATTGTTATCATCAAAAGAAGCCTGGTGACCGGGTGTATACGTGAGCACGCGGTCTCTATCCAACACGTGTTCAACGCCGTGTCTTCTGCCGTTTATCGGTGATGAGGTGGGAAAGCGTGTGGTCCTAAGTAAAGTGACTCCCCTTCTTATCCCCTTTTCTCTTCCACCAGACGCACAACAGCGAGCCCGGCCATGGCCGCCGCCCACGCAACCATCCGCGTCGTCACTGACGGGCACGAGTCGCTGGTTCCAGCTTCGCCAACTCCTCCGCCGCCACGGCCGCCATCAGCCCCCACTCCCTAGGCGCCATCGCCGTCCAATGCGGAAACAAAGCGCCGCGGCGGCCGAGAGGCGGAGACTAACGAATGCAAGAACGGGGCAGAGAGATGCGGCGCGCATCGGGGGCGAATTAACCGAAGGCACGCACGAGAGATGGAGAGTTTTGATTGATTGATGTGGACGCGCAGACTGTGCAGGCACGCCAATGCTAGTTCGCACGGCAGCGGCAGGGGCAGTGGAGGTTGGAAAGCACGGACGGCGCAGCGCCAATTCCTCCACGAGTGGTTGGTTCCTACACGCGTGGACGACGCCGCGCCGGTCGCCTGCCGATTCCGCCACCGTAGAGCGTGTGCGTCTTCTGCGAGTCCGGCCGCATCTAGCACCACCGTCTTCTCCGATGGAAGTCGAGCGCGTGCCAGCGGCGTCCTCGTGGTTGACCTGCCCAGCCCCGTCCAGGTGCCACGGCTCCCTCCCCTGCCGGCAGGTACTCAAATACCTAACTCCCCCGCCGTTCTTCACCGCGTCCGTCACGAACTCCGGCGCGTGCACACTGGGGGATGGCTCCGAGCTCACGGTCTCCGTAATCACGCCAGCGGATCAGAAAAAAGTTTGTCGCTGCTGTCCGGTGAATTCTTCTGTGTCCCAATTTCTTGTGTATAGATACGATCGAGATGGGACTGGACAGAGAAAAAAAGCTTTAGGCTGCTGGGTCTGATTATCGCACAAAAATCATGCTGAAGATCCACTTGAACACCAAAATCCACTTGAAGCTATGTCCACCAGCGGGCCGTGCCGGGGCACCACGTCCTTGAGATGCTTAGGACGCTCCGCCGCCGCCCGCACCAGCAGCCGCTCCTGTACTGCTCCGCCGCCGCACGCAACACCGGCGCCTCGGACCGCTCGACATCGCCGAGCAGAGCAGCGAAGCGTCGGACCAGTCCGCCATCGCCATTCCCGATAGGCTGCGACCTTCTCCCCATGCCTTGACCACCGGCCGGACGAGGGGAGTTGCGAGGACGATGTACGGGCAAGGTCAACGCTCTCCAACAGCCTACCTTGCCCCTTATTACGCATAGATTTTTTTGGTTTTATCTAATGATGTGAGCGTGGTGGTGTGGGCTGTGGAGGAGGACGTGACAACAGTACAAACAGACGTTTAGCGGATGTTAGTTGATCCAACGGTGCTGATATGTATCCAACGGTAACGAACGCGTGCTCACGTATACACCCGGTCACAGAACTTGTTATCATAGTAACAATGTAAATTATTATGTGTATATATTATAACACGCACGTACTTGTCACATGTACATAAATCGTAATGCATGTAAGTATATGTATGTACATTGTAAATAACATGTAAAAATTCGGCTTTCGATGAAATAGGAAACAATCAAATAGCCACATGTCATTCTGTGATTGGAAGAAAATTGAGTTGTGCTAACTTGAAAAACAACCAGGTGTCAAATAGACTCTCCCGAAGAACATCATAGTCAGCTTGGATGTAGACTCGGAAGGAAAATGATACTCAAAGGTCAAAAGTCAACATCCTCTAAGTTTGGTCAATATTATAGACAAAAATATGAGCATTTTTTGATACCAAATATATATTATTAGCATCATAAAATACATTTATAAAATATTTGTTTTATATTATATATGTTTATATTTTGTTCTTATATTCGGCCAAACTTTGTAAGTTTTGACTTTAGACTACAAGGATAGAAATATGCACACCGAACACAATAGCAATACCAGGTACTCCCCCCTCTGTGCCGGTTTATTAGGCCGACATGCTCTGTTTAAAATAGCGGGCTATAGCCTATAGCCACGGAGATTTCTGAAACTATAAAAGGCTATAGCCAGGACATAGCGGGCTAAGACCATATATCTGATTTGATAAATAATAGGGAAAATCCAATATTACGGCAGCATATAAATCGTCTATATGATCAATACTTCACGGATACCATAGTAACATTATCACATAAGAGATGCGCATAACCAAAACATAATTCACATATAGTTATGTCAAAAACATAGTTCATAGATAGTTAAGGATATAGTTATATACAAATATTACAACATCATTAAGTACTAGCAGTTCATGATATAGTGGTGTTCATAAATTAGACCCGCCCTAAAAAAATTGTGTCAAATTTTTTTGGGCTCGTTGAGGAGGAAGAATGTCGCTATTACTAAATTGGGGCTAAATAGTTATAGCCGGGCTATTAGCGGTTATTTCCATTTAACCTTTAAAGGCTCTAGCCGTAGCCGCGGGCAGAAGGCTATATTGGGCTATTTTAAACAGAGCCGGATATGTGGTTAAGAAAAAAATTACCATGGTCAAACTTTTTTTAACTACGTATCGGCCTATGGAGTAGCCAGAAAATGTGTTTTGATTGTGCCGGGAAAAGTAACACATCATGCACGTTGATCAAAGCAAGTAATAAGTACAGGATCCAATCAGGTATTAACTGTAAAAACGAACAATCGGTCCAGATCAGAGCCAGGGTGTGTTGTAGAGTGGAGTGACCACCGTCTTGGTGTGCAGGTACTTGTCGAGGGCGTCGATGCCCATGTCCTTGCCGAAGCCGCTCATCTTGTACCCGCCGAACGGGGCGTCGGGGTCGAAGGCGAAGTAGCAGTTGACCCAGATGACCCCGGCCCTGACCGACCGTGACACGGTGTTCATGGTGTCGATGTTCTTGGTCACCACGCCGGCGGCCAGACCATACCTGGTATTGTTCGCCTTCTGAATCGCCTCCTCCACCGTCCTAAATTAACAACAGTGCACACCCAGCAGTTTCAGGCTGTCAGCTCAGTTCATCCGTGTGCCTACCGTCAAGTTGAAAATGTTCAGGGAAACTAAATGTAAATGCCTACTTGAATTTCATGAGAGCCATCACCGGCCCAAAGATTTCCTCTTGCGCGATCGACATATCCTCCTGAAAGAAAGGGGCAATTCATCATGTTATTCCCCTCTTTAATTGTTCGTGGCAAGTACTGAGCATGACTAGGGAGGGCTTATGCCTTGACGTCCGTGAAGATGGTGGGCTCGATGTAGTACCCCTTCTCGCTGCAGGGTTTCCCTCCGGTGAGGAGCGTAGCGCCTTCGCGCTTGCCGACGTCGATGTATTTCAGGACCTTCTCGTATTGATCCTTGTCAACCTTCGTTGGATTTTTGAACAATTAAGTGGTTGTTAGGGCTTTCTTCACTGAAGAGTGCATATACAGGTACGGGCAGGTCATGCATATTTATTACCTGAGGCCCTTGGTGTACATTGGGGTTGAAAGGATCTCCGACCACCGATTTCTTGGCAAGCTCCACTGACTTCTTCACGAAGGCGTCGTAGATCCCTTCCTGCACGTATATGCGCGAGCCAGCCACGCAGATCTCGCCCTGTTACAGTAGGCAGTAGCAGAGTTGTGCAACAGAACGTGAGCCTTTTTCTTGAGCCAGATTACCCAGATTGCACATGCTCGTTAATTAACTAGCGATAACAGAGTGAGCACAGTACCTTGTTGGTGTACGTGGCCATGTTAACGAGGTTCACGGCCATGTCGACGTCAGCATCGTCGAACACGATGACCGGAGACTTGCCGCCCAGCTCAAGCGAGACAGACTTGAGGTTGCTCATGGCCGCCGCCTGCATGACGATCCTCCCGACCTCAGTCGAGCCGGTGAAGCTGATCTTGTCAATGTCCATGTGAGAAGCGATGGCGGCGCCTGCCGTGGGTCCGAATCCAGGCACGATGTTGAGGACGCCGTCGGGGATCCCGGCCTCCTTGGCGAGGTGGGCGTAGAAGAGCGCGGAGAGGGGAGTCTGCTCGGCGGGCTTGACGACCATGGTGCAGCCGGCGGCCAGCGCGGGGCTGACCTTGAAGAAGAACATGGTGGTGGGGTAGTTCCACGGGACGATGTGGCCGACGACGCCGACAGGCTCCTTGAGCGTGTACGCCTGGAGCGGGCGCGACATCTTGAGCGTCTCGCCGTGGATCTTGTCGGCGGCGCCGGCGTAGTAGCGCAGCAGGTTGGCGCCGCCGGGGATGTCCATCATTTTTCCCATCAGGAAGAGCTTGCCGGCGTCCACCGTGTCCAGCGCCGCCAGCTCCTCGACATGCTGGTCCACTAGGTCGGCGAACTTGTGCAGGATCCGACCCCTCGCCTGTCCACGCGCCGGAGAAGAATTAGACATTGTCATCGGCGGGCAAAGGAAAACGAACTAATCCTTTCATGGGCCGAGCTTATTGCGTTTACAGAGGCTTGTTTGTACATACACAGCCGGGCATCCTGGGCCAGGGGCCATTGTCGAAGGCCTCGCGGGCGGCCTTGACGGCTAGGTCAACGTCGGCCTTGTCTCCCTCAGCGATCGTGGCGATCACCTCGCCGGTGCGTGGGTCCCGAGTCTCGAACGTCTTGCCTGTATTCATAGTATACTGTTAGAGTAAGAAATGAAACGAAATTTCAACCAAGAAACTGAAATTGGCATATGGTTGTACAAGAATGTATCTAATTTAATTCGTCACCTGAATTGTGGAGAAATAGCTCTTATTTTTCAGAAAGTGTAATGAACATCCTTAACTATTTTCTATATTCACCGGAAAGAAAGGAAAAAAGATAGACTGTTCGTGTCTAATATAGTCCCACTCTAGCTAAAAATTCGATTCAGCTTTTAGGTAAATATGCTCCTCCACCCAAAAAAACATTTTTTTAACTATTAAAAAATTTAATAAAAAAAATCGCATGTATATCTCGATAATCTAGATGCTTCCTACAGTTTCACGAAAAAACGATATTATTATGGCCGGTGTAAATAAGACAAAACATGTCTCATAAAAAATCTTATTTTTAGCACCAATTTTCCTCTTCTTTTACACAACCAAACGACTGGTTGATTTTTTTATAAAAAAGACTTTGTACGCATGTAACATGTGAAGACGTACACGTGAATTTTGTAATTGAATTTTTTTAACATGTTAAAATATATCAAAGATGTATTTTAAAATAAAAAAGCATATGCACCTAAGAGTCAAAACATCACTCCCTACTCTAGCTGCTAGCTAGCCACATATCAAAGCAGATGGTTGACGTGGAAGTAGAATGAGAACCCTCTCTAGAAATTTATCTAGATACAGTTGTATCTAGACATATTTTTAGTGTGTAGATACGTCCGTGTCTAAAAAAAGTTAAATAGTTTTTTTTAGGACGGAGGGAGTACTAGCTTTAGTACCCATAAAAATGATACTCCCACCGTTACTAAAAAAGCTTCTCAATTTTATCTTGATACGAAGGTAGATAGACATGTTTTAGCTATAGTTACATCCGAACCTAGAAAAAGTTGAGAAGCTTTGTTTTAACGGAGGGGGTACAGAACGGAACCACCCATGACAATCAACGTTCCACTTGGCTAGACAAAGTTTTTTTTTTTGATAAACTTGGCTAGACAAAGTTAACTACCCTCTCCCTTCATTATTATGATCTTGTAGATACTTTAATATAAACTATATAAAGACTGAAATGAGTAAACCTACACACTAAAATGCGTTGGGATACATGTATTTTCTAAATAATTTTATAACAATGAATAGAGGAAGTAGCACATCATAGTTTGTTATTAGCACATCAGTACCAAGCAAGGTAGGGCTAGCTTCTAAGCCTAACAGCAACAATCAGTAGAGTAGACATCACCAGCTGTCAGATTCTGAATAGCATAATTTTTGTTCCAAAAGGAACCAATAGCTAAAATATGATCTGTTTTCTGGCTGACGGCTACAGCTCGATCGATCATGCACCACAAGGAAGACACGTTCTGGACCCATACCTGCCTGTGAGCTCCCATCGATCACGGGAGTCGACACACACACATATGCATACCGTGCATACGTACGCATGAAGCCAAAGAGCTCGACAAGGGCTTGATCTCTGGACCAGCCGGTATCTCTGAATTATGTGAGTTCCTATGTGCACCCAAAGATAGCAATAGGGCAAGGAGTCGCATCACAAAAATACTTGGGCTGCTTCTTGCGTTGCACATGCATGAATTGCTTGTTAGGTTGTCCCCATCTCAATATTATTTCTTAATCCCCTCATTTAATATTGGCCATCATCTAGGCTAGCTACTAGCTTGTTTAAAATTCAACGCATATTTCGTTAACTAATTGAGCAGCACCTCATTGAGCTGGGGTTTAGTCATACTCCATACTGTAGTACTATAGCGCATCAGCCGGTGACTTGTGTTCGACAAAGTGGGTTAGTGTTCACATCCATGCATGTCCAGTTAGCGACCTAATTACCGTGCATCAGCCGGTGACTTGTGTTTGTCAAAGTTAAGACTTTGGGTTAATGTTCACATGTCCAGTTAGCTATTTAATTACCGTGCACGGACGTTATACATCCTCGCTTAGAACAAGTTTTCTAGTAGTAACGACTAGTACTCGAATTTGGATTATTAACATGAACATTTCGTGTTCTTACACTATTAATAACCAATAATTTCGTCGATAAAGCAACCAATAATTAAGGGCAGGTGACAATAACGTTTTACGCCTTGTGTTTGTGGTCTTACCATGATAACGATGGTGAAACTGTCCCACTTGTGAGTGTTTTTTTTACCGGACATACGTAGCGGTACGACAGTGTGACACCAGAGGTACGTGTAAGCCAGTGTAACCATCTAGAATTCGTTCAAAGCCACAAGCTTACAAAAGGGCTACGTGATCAACCAGAGGACAGTGCAAACTATAGCAAAGATGACGATGTGGATGCATACGAAAAGGCCCGTCCAGAAGGGAAGCAGAGGCGTAAGACAACATGTGCGACATCGATGCGGCCGACGCATGACGAAAGGTACTTGTCGGATTCGACACCTTAGCCCCAATTCCAATTCAACAGGGTGTCCACTTGTCATAATGTACACTCCACTATATACTAGGCTGGGGCTTTGCTCCTCATTTAAAAAAAACTGTGTATACTCCTGAATCCTGATTACTTTTAGGACTGATACTACATGCTGGCATTAGCATACTGCTTGTGTTGATCAGAGCAGCACTGCGGTACTACATGTACTCCCTCCGTTTATGAAAGGATGTCGAAGATTTGTCTAAACTTTAATGTATTTATATAATAAAAAGTTTCTAAATACATCTAAATTTAGATAAATTTTTGATATCCTTTTATGGATGGAGGGAGTAGAACCTTTGAACATCAGGGTCTGGGACACGGAAATTTCAGGCAGAGTACGTCAGTGTAGAAGAGAAAAGAACACAGGAGGAATCGGAATTGCTCCACACACGACAATGTATGTACGATCCTGGTACGTTGCTTCTCCACAGCGCTAATTTTCTTCTGAACCCACCACGCTCATAGGCGGACCTAGCATCCCTCCAGCCCGGGCGGCCGCCCAGGCTTCCGGCCGACCGACAGGCTTATTTTTGTCCCTATTTTACATGTATTTGATATAAAATTAGCATACTAAGCCTATTTGCTCAGGCTTCAAAACATTTCTGGGTCCGCTTATGACCACGCTAATCAACCTCAGCCCCAGTTCCTTATGTTAAGTCCCAGCCCAAAACAAAACAACAGCCGTAATATTCTCTGTCTTGGCTTCTTCCGCATCGTTATATCTAGCCTGATAAGTCTGATCAATCCTTATTAGCGCTGAATACCTTGATCTTTACGAAGCTGATGGACTGAGGGCATCTCCAGCCGCGCGACGCATTTTAGCGTCCGCGCGCGTCCGTTTGCGTCGGCCAAAATGGTAGAAATCGACCGCACGTCCGTTTACGTCGGGGGTGGCTCCAGCGGCACGACGCATTTTTTTGGCCGAATCATTTTTTTTAACATGAAACATAATTTACATAACATGAAAAAAAACCCTAACGCCTACTGCTGCTCCTCGTTGCTGTCGAGCACGATGAGCTCCGGTATCACCCACGGCCAGTTGCCATCCGGGGGAGCGTACGCCGGGCGCGCCGGCGGTGCTGGAGGTGGAGGAGGCGCCCAGGGTTGCGGCGGTGGAGGCGCCCAGAGCTGCGGCTGTGGCGGCGGCGGAGGCGCCCAGGGGTATGGTTGCGGCGGTGGAGGAGGCGCCCAGGGCTGCGGCTGTGGCGGCGGTGGAGGCGGTGCCCAGGGCTGCGGTTGTGGCGCCGCCGAGTCCTGTAGTGCCAGTCGAAGGGCTTCATCCTCCGACAGGCCCGGCGGCATGACGCCGGTGGCGTACCGGGGCAGCGGCGGCTGCATAGGCGCGTCGTTCTCGGAGACGAGGACGCCGAGCTTCGCCATCTCGTCGTCCATCATGTTCTCCGGGAACTCGTTGCGGCCCTCCGCCAGGGCCTGCTGCCATTCATGGAAGACGACCGCGACGTAGACATGATTTTCATTTTGTGAGTGAACGTGTTTCACCGAAGCTATTACAAATCAAGTTCATCTCTTCAAAAGATCAACCTGCGGACATCTTCACCAAGCCTCTACCTTTGCCTATGTTTGAGGTCTGTAGGCGCAATCTCAACCTTCTTGCTACATCAAGATTGAGTTGAGATTGAGGGAGGGTGTTAGACTTTGTATAGCCTTTCTTGTATTATACTTGTACGTGTACGTTGTATCCCTATATATATGAGATATGTCACCCCTAGAGGGTTGAGCAAGTTTTCCCAATTACATTGTTTTACAGTCTGGACAGTTGTCATCGCCGCAGCTATCGTCACCTTGGTTGTCCTTGTCACCGCCATGATATGGACTTGTGGTTCTCTAGTATCCCAACGTGTTCTTTCTTTTCGTCCTTCCCAGCCGGAATATCTAGAATATCGCCGAAAATCGTTTTCATTTTCTTGGACCAAATTCGGTTACCAAAATATATGAAATATCTCTGGATTTGATCTTGCACTTGGCGGCGTAGATTGGCTGGCTTTAGTTCTGAGTAGGAGTAGGCAAATAGCCGTCAGGCACACTGTTATGTTCCGCGCGTGAAGTTAGCTTGCTGTCAGGCAGATCGTATGAGTATCGTACATGGATTGTCGTACGTATAGCAGGGCTCCAGGAGGAATTCTTCGAACGAAGTCAACTGTGCATCTCTCCGTGATGCACTGTTGCATAGCGCGTGGATTTGGCGCCATAGCTAGCCTAGCTACCATGGTTCCTTCCAATGTGGGTTTCACACCCTCCAAAAACATAAGAGGAAATTATGCTGGACCTCTCTAGTAGCACGGAGTACCTCATATGTCTAATGTTGTAATCAATCACCATCAAATCTAGGAAGGAACTCCTAATCCTAGTGTTTCATGCTCATAATTTCTGTTCTGCTATAATCCAGAATGGGCTATGCACAGATATAACTTACAAATTGGTAAATTAATCATAGAACTAGAAAACCATGAACTGACTAATCTGAAACCAAGAGTAAGAGTCCAAAATGCTAAACCGCCCTGGGACCATGTCCATGTCAGTCTGATCATATATGCACAACCGACGAATCTATATTTGGACTCGGGGGAAGTACGCTCAGCATAATTTCCAAGCTAGCTAGGCTGTACAAGTTTCGCAAACCATTATTAAACTTACAGCAATGTCACTTCTCCGACGACCCAAAGATGGGATGCCGGCTGCCGCCCGTCGCTAGATTTCAAGGTTCATCCCTAAACCCAAGGAAAGCTACTTGTCCGGTTCACGCACCTTCCCTCTGCCTCTGGACCTCGAATTCGCTCCACAAATAAAACAGATTTGTTTTTCTGATTTGCAAAAAGTTCTTCTGTTAAACATCGTCCGCACATGCATCTTAAAAATATGTGGCGACTTGGAAATAGAATCTGATTCTTCGAAAAGAAAAGAAAAATCCCTTCTGAAAGTTTGCTTAGGAAGAGGAAGAAGAAAGAACAGCCGGCAGCCGGCAGCCGGCAGGTGAGCGCCGCATGAGACCGCCGGTTACTGCCCGGAATGCCGTGAAAAGGGAAGTTCGTAGCTAGGAGGTAGAGGGGAAGAGGTATGTACCGGCGACCGCGTCGACGAACTGGCCATTGATGAAGAGCTTGGTGTACTTGATCTCCAGCTCCGGCACCACGAACCCCTTCTCGCCGTTCGCTGCCGCCATCGTCAGTTCCGTTCGTCCTCGGGATCGGCGAGATGGAGTGGAGAAAGAGGGGGTGTGTGTAGCGTGCGTTACGGGGCTGGGCTTTTTAAAGCGGGTGAGGGCAAAGAGCCAAAACTGACAGGCTTTGTTGTCTACTATGGACTCTGTCCACTGTCTGTATTTGCGTGAGCAATAGCCAATAGATGTACTCCTGCTATACGTTTCTTCCTTTTTCTCGGATTGTTTGGTCTTTTGCACGATTAATAAGTGGAGAGCTCTTTCATCATGATAGTATACTTAGTATCTTTCTGCAGACACCACGGTAAGCTTATTTACAAGCCTTGGGAGCAAGCTATTATCAATCCCCATTCCCAAACGCAGTTGTGGACTTTCTGATCCGGTGGCTGTCCTTATCAGATGATCCGAACATTAAGAGAGACGATCTCTTTAATTTGCAAGATTCTTAGAACATATAAATAGGAAACTTTGGAATTAGAATATCATGATATGTTGAATCTTATATAGGATTTCAAACCCTGATGATGTTTCTTCAAGTTGCGTTTGACTCACATGAAAAACAAAGGGATTGTAATATGAGGTATGAATTGATGAGATTTTCATGCAAAACATTGTGCAACGCAATCCTGTGGAAAAAATTCATATGCATTCATAACCATTCCAATCCTACAAATCAAAAAAGACATGTAGAAAAGGATGAAAATCCTACAAACTTTGAGGCGTCACTTCTTTGAATGAAACGAGCCCTATAGTTGGTTGAGTTAGAGCATTCTAGCAGACACCGCAAACCCCAAATACGTGTATGGAAGCCACCCTAAACGCGTATTGCGGGCTGGAAAACGGCGCACATTCTAGACGCGCCAAACGCCATGCATAGCAGCATATTCACACGCTTGCGTGTCTGGGCTGCGCACTATTTTTTCATCCCACAAACAAAACCACAACACCGGATTTTGTAACATTTGACATATCAATCACAATGAATCAAATCATACAACAAATATTTTAGTGTCATACAATACAACAATAATCCGAATTACAATAAATGTTTAGCGACACAAAAATACAACAATAATTCAACAAATAACAAATGGTTTGAAATACAAATAAATCATAGTTGGCGTGCCTCTGCCAACGGTGTTGAATGAGATCAAGCTCAAGCTATTATGCTGACCCTGAATTCTAAATCTCACGGTATGTTTCAAGAAATGCCGCAATAGTATTTGGGTTTCTTGTTGGTTTGGCCCGGGTGCCAACATTATCAATGATAAGTTCAAACCCCTCTCATCCTCTGATTATATTGCGTAGAATCACACAAGTGGTCATGATTTCCTTGAGGGTTTGCATATCCCAAAACCGAGCTAGACCTCGGACTATTACAAATCTAACTTGCAAAATACCAAAAGCCCTCTCAATATCTTTTTGGGTTATCTCATGTGCTTTTGCAAAATAAGCTTCAGCTGTTCCCATTGGAACCTTAATGCTCTTCACAAATGTAACCCATTCGGGTATATACCGTTGGCAAGGTAGTACCCCATTATGTACTCCCTCCTGTTGATGGTGCAGTTGCAAGCTGGGGCATCACCTTTACCTAGAAGTGCAAGAAGGTGGGATCTATGCAACACATTGATATCATTGAGAGAACCAGGCAAACAAAAAAATTGTGCCAAATCGAAAGATCCTGGGATGCAACTGCCTCAAGCACGATCGTCGGTTCTTTGCTCTTGCCATGCCACAGTACAAGCCTTGCCAACTTTTGGATAATTTTTCCATGTCCAATGCATGCAATCAATTCTACCTAGCATACCCGGCCAACCTCGGCGTTTGTTCTCCGCCATTAATCTAATGGTATCTCCTTCGTTGGGAGCTCGAAGATACGTTGACCCATACAAACGGATCATAACCTTGCAAAACCAACGAACAGACTCCATGGTCGTATCTTCATCTATGTGAAGAGACTCATCGGCATAGTCCGCCGAAATTCCTTGGCGAAGATGCCGCGGATATCTTTTGGTGAGCACTAAATCCTATGAGCCCAGACGCATTCCTCTTTGTAAGAGTACATTGCCCCTAAGTGTGTTTTTGGTAATTAATGACAATTCTCTGTGGACTAATGTTTTCATTGTGTTTATATGAAAGATTGTTACATAGGTATTGCTTGTAGTCCATGTGTTGGATTCAAATATGGATGCCATGAAATTGATATATAGGTAAATTAACTGGTGCTCCATGGTGCCCGGGCACCATACGTAGATACGCATATTTTTGCTTTGTAGTACACATACCTGAGGCTATACATATCTAAGTTACACATACCTAAGGTATACATACCTAAGATATGCATACTCAAGTGATACATACCTAAGGTATTGCATACCTAAGGTGTACGTACACTGATACGTGTATATATATGTTAGGTATGTGTAACTTGCATGTGTGTATGTTAAGTATATAAATGTTAGGTATGTGTAACTTGTATGTGTATATGCTATGTATGTAAACCTTAGATATGTGTAATTTAGACACGTACACTCCAGGTATGTACGAAATACACGTTTGGTGCCCGGGCACCATGGTGCCCCAATTGAGCTTCCTATATATATACCTTTGGTATTGACACCAAGATCATCGATTTGAAGAGATACAAGGCCGACCAAGACTAAGGGTGAAGATTGAATTCAAGATTGGTCAACACATGAAGCATAAAGAGTGTACCACTTTGGATCATGTGATCTTGTGGTATGATAAGCCTTGTCAATTATGCTTCATGAGCTAACCCACTATATATGTGCATTTTTTTCTATATGGGCTAGATATCTTTCCATGGGCTTGCATCAAGAATATGATCTCATATAGCCCATGTGAGGATGGTATCAAGTATGGATGTCATCAAGGTTGAGAATGGGCAAGTTCAAGATGTGCATATCGAGAAGATCATGCTTGAAGCTTGTTGTCCATTTGGTGATAATGGACATGTGAAGATGTGCCTCAATGAAGCTATCCTAGCATGGTGTATGGGGGAGCATTTGTGAGTCTTCACGAAGCAACACCGATCAAGTGAGGCGTTCCGCCTTGAGTGGAGCTTGAAGTGTTGTCATCAAGATCAAGCGGGATGGCAAGGCAAATGTATGTCCTTGCTAGGTTTTCCTTTTATCGGTCTCAAGTTGGTTGTTGGCATACCGGGTTATAGGATAGATAGCCGCACTATCAAGAGGGGCTTTCAGTTGGGTAACTTGATCGCATCATCTTAGGGAGCTCAATCTTTTGCATACTTTGCATCCCTATATTCTTGTTGCTTCATGGTGTTTCTCTGTGTGAGGTTCTTAAACTTGCTGCTAGATTTTCAACAAGCCCAAGTTCATCGAAAACGGAATTCGCATGTATCTTCTATTGCGTTTTCGAGTTTGGACGTCTTTACCCTCACGTTGGGATGCTCCCTCTTTTAAATAATTTAAAAATATTCTGTGAGGAGTCTCAATATTTAAAAAAAAATGGTTTCATCTTAATAGGAGTTCGGGAACTTTGTCAAAATTAAGTTCTTTCGAGAAATCACCGTTTGAAAAGAATCTGGCAAGATCCGACGCAGGTTCCGGTGGCACCGGCTTTACCGCGGGAACTATTCCGGTCTACCGAAAATGTTCTGGCGCATGAACCGGCCTGCCGACTGATGTAACCGAAAACGTTCCGGAACCGGCAGGCCATTCCGGCGTGGGAACCGGCGGTGCCGGTTTCCTCGCCGGTTTCACTTTTTGGATCCGGCGTAGAAACCGGCGACTTTCCGGCAGACAAACTGCTCGTTTTTTTGCCCCAAATGGTCATATTTTGAGGGGATATAAAAGGTGCTTCTTCCCCAAAGGTTTTCTAGGGTTCTTGAGCTTATTTTTTCCCACCATTGTTGACCTTCTTGAGCTTTTTTCCTCTCCCATCCCTTTTATGATTCTTGCATCTTTTTGAGGGCTTTGAAAGATGAGATCTATATCCGCAACCTCCACCAATCTATTTCTCCTCTAAGTGAGGGGAACTCTTGGGATCTAGATCTTGAGTCATTTGTTGATTTTCTCCATTGTTCTTCCTCTCTAATTCCTCCCTAGCACTTGTTGCTTTGGTGAGATTTGAATGTGAGGGATTTGAACACCTTTGGTGTTCTTGCTTTTGCATTCTTGCATAAGTGTTGAGCTCCCCATTATGATTTGTTCGCTGAGAGACCGTGAGTTTGTTACTCTTGGAGGGGTTACCTTCTAGTTGGCTTGGCGGTTGGTGCTCCAGTGACCACTTCATGGAAGATTGTGAAGAGGCCAGGACTTCTCCTTCGTGGAGGTTGTCAAGTGGTTGTGGAGCTTACCATCTCCAGAGTGGAGGAAAAGCTAGCCATAAGAGAAATGCCTTTGACCTTCGTGGTATTGGCTTCGAGAAGAAGGTGAGACTTCGTGGCGTTCGGGAGACCTTCGTGGTAGCCCGCACTCTCCAACGTGATGTACCTCACCTTGTGTGGGGGAACACGGGAATATATCTTCTTCTCCGCGTGCCTCGATTATATCTATACCCGAGTTTTCTCTCTTTGTGATAGCCATCGTGCTTGATGTACTTATATCTTGCTATCACTTGTGTTACATATATCTTGTGCCTATGTTGCTTAGCTTGAGTTTTTGTCGTTGCACTTAGTTGATCCTAGCATATTTAGGTTTTGTTCTTGCAAAATTAACGTTAGTTTAATTCCGCATTCTTACAAGCTAGATCCGTAATAGTTTTTAAATCGCCTATTCACCCCCGCCCCCTCTAGGCGACACCTCGTCCTTTCACTCTTGCCCTTGAAATGGGGTGTATTGTTCTCGCATGCATCAAAGATCTTGTTGAACAAAGATCTATGCATTCGGTACCGGTGGCAAAAGAGATGAGGCGGGTATTTGGGTATCTCGGCGAAGTAATCCCGCATGAGCATATTGTGCCCAAGAGCACGGTTCCGGGGGATGCACAGTCGTCCCATGGATGACCCCTTCCGCTTCTTCGGCCTCACGTCCAAGATCTCGACCCCTTCCGCTTCTTCGCCGCAAGGATTACGGTCGTTTGCAATTCCTCCAAATCGGAGTCGTCGGAGGAGGAAGAATCCTCCATCAAGAACAGCGCGCATAGGTCCATCTACAAAGGTGGCAGTAGCGAACGAGTTACAGGCCCGCGGTGGCGGCGAATCCGCGGCTATTGACCAAATTGGAACAGTGGTGAGGGTGCCATACCTTGGCGGCAGCGAGGCGTCCATGGTGGCGGTGAATTGCGGCCGATTCCGATGGATGCGCTGAGGATGTGGGCGCAGCAACGTGCGAAACGGACACGGCGATGCGGCGTGAGTATTTCTACCGGACAAACGAAAGGGAGGGCCCGCGGCGGCCAGGATCTGCGGCGGCGGCAGATGTGGGGAAGAAGGAAACGTGGAGGAGCTGAAAGTTCCTTCGCGCCAACGCGGGGGGAGGAGGTGGAGTTCGCGCGACTGGGCAGTTGGGATTTCTCCGGCGCGGAACTGAATGACCCGGATAGAAAATTTCATATTAGAGTCTGATGTGGTAAAAAAAAGCTTTTTTTTTGCCTCTAAACCTGCAAAACGGCGGTTATTATGCGGATGGGGTCCGATGCGGTGTCTGCTAGAGATGCTCTTACCAAGAAGGACTGCATACCCGTTTTTTGCCTCTTTTTTTTTAGCTGGAACCAAACTTCAATTAACCAGCTAGCACAGCAATGTCACTGGCTACAAGAGAACGGACGAAACCTGGAACATCACCCGGCCAAACTACCTGGGGAAGATGTGTGCTCTCTTTTCTGGCAAAGAAAAAAGGCCCGACCTCTGCATCCATCCATATCCACGATGGTCTCGATCAAATCTAAAAGGAGCTTGTACCGATGTCTTAAACTATAGAGGAGGCCACCATTCTCACCATTTCCGTACTCAACATCAACGTTTAACGCAACTCCCGGCCCGGACCGTGGCCCGTGGGATCAACTGTTATCAAACATCACATCACATGGACCAAGTTAAGGGTTTGGAATCTTGAATAAGATCGCTGCATAAAATTCATTGTTCTCTCGGTTCGCCGATGACTAGTCATTGCTGCACCGCCAGTAGTCTTTACTGTCGTCTTACTAGTATTGCATGTTTGGGAAAAAAGTGTTGCTGCCACCAGCTGCTTCTGTCATCTATCTATATTTCAATCCTGGAGTCCTATGTTACTATGTTGATACGTTTACATCATCATCGCAAAGTCTCTGGACAAGTATGCTCTCTAGAAGGGCCGGCCTTCCAAAACCGCTTAAGTCATTTTTGCAGAATTAAAGTGGAGGCGGGCAGGCATACACACCACACTACGTCAGTGTCAACACGCGTTGGCATCAAGTAAACCAAAGGAGCAAACATGTCCCACGTGGATACGCATATCTTCAAGACCTCAATCCTCAAGCCGCGAGTCAGAGCTAGCGATGCGGTCACGGTGCGGCCGCCGCTGACGATCGATACATGTCGTCGCCGGCGATGCCACGGCGGCTGAATTTCCAAAGTCAGCATCGGGCCAGCAGCTTGATGTACAAAACGGTTTTTCCAGACCAGGCCTTAGTTTTAATATTCATTGGCCAGTAGGTCTTAGATTTTCTAGCAGTAGGTATTCATCTCACAAGAGTGTTGAATCGAAGACAACTGACCTTCGTCATCTCCAGATCAGATGATTCCCTCTCTTGTGTCACAGTAATACCTGTCATTTCTAGCTTTGATTAAGGACGCTGTCAGAAGCCTCTTGCATTGCAAAATCAACCTTGGCAAATTATTGTTCCTTTTGCCAGTTTATACCTCTACACATCCCTGTCTATCACGTACGTACCTTCATTCAGGATATCACCACATTGTCACTCTGTAAAGTTTCACTGACCAGTACGACTCCATTGTGTTGTGTACTTGTGTGGAGGTCGGTGTTCTTGATGAAAAATAACCCCCCCCCCCCCCCCCCCCCCGCGTCGCCCTCCCTGGCGACCAGGGGGAAACCCTACCCTACCCGCCTGTAGCCACCCTCCACCTCTCCTCCCTGCTTCGCCGCCACCGGAGGGGGGCCGGCAAAGCCGCGCGCTCCCCGGGGAAGGTGGCGGCGGGGCGGTTCCTTTCCCTTCCGCGTCCCCTGGCGAGAGGGAGCTCGTCGGGCGCAGGGCATGGCGGCGGGCGCTGGGGCCGGCGGCTGGGCGATGACGGCGTCGCAGGCGGTCGTGATGGCGCGTGGGCGGGGCGCAGCGGTGGTGCAGCGATGCGGCGAGGCGGCGCATGGCGGCGCGCGCTCGGGCCCAGATGGGCTCCGGCGGGCCTGCTCGGGATCGCCCCTGCTCGCGCTGGCTCGGCCCGTGGATGCCGGGGCTGAGGCGGCGCCCTTCTTCCCGGCCTTCACCGGCGTTGCTGCAGGGGTGGGGCGGTGCTGGATGGCGGGGCGGCGGCCCTGCGGGTGTGATGTCGGTGGTTGGCGGCCACTGTGGCCGCGAGGGCGGCATGGTGGCTGGACCGGGGGCTCGCGCTGCTGCGGCCGACGGCTCTGCCTTGGACCCCCGTGTTGGCGTCCGTCGAAGTTCCCTCTCTGTGGCGGTTGGCGCCTGATACGTCTCCGACGTATCGATAATTTCTTATGTTCCATGCCACATTATTGATGATATCTACATGTTTTATGCATACTTTATGTCATATTCGTGCATTTTCTGGAACTAACCTATTAACAAGATGCCGAAGTGTCAGTTGCTGTTTTCTGCTGTTTTTGGTTTCAGAAATCCTAGTAAGGAAATATTCTCGGAATTGGACGAAATCAACGTCCAGGGTCCTATTTTGCCACGAAGCTTCCAGAAGACCGAAGAGTCAACGAAGTGGGGCCACGAGGTGGCCAGGAGGGCAGGCGGCGCGGCCCCACCCTTGGCCGCGCCGACCTGTCTCCTGAGCCCCTCGCGACGCCCCCTGACCTACCCTTCCGCCTACAAATAGCCTTCGTCGCGAAACCCCCATTACCGAGAGCCACGATACGGAAAAGCTTCCAGAGACGCCGCCGCCGCCAATCCCATCTCGGGGGATTCAGGAGATCGCCTCCGGCACCCTGCCGGAGAGGGGAATCATCTCCCGAAGGACTCTACGCCGCCATGGTCGCCTCCGGAGTGATGTGTGAGTAGTCTACCCCTGGACTATGGGTCCATAGCAGTAGCTAGATGGTTGTCTTCTCCTCATTGTGCTTAATTGTCGGGTCTTGTGAGCTGCCGAACATGATCAAGATCATCTATCTGTAATTCTATATGTTGTGTTTGTTGGGATCCGATGAATAGAGAATACTATGTTATGTTGATTATCAATTCATGTCTATGTGTTGTTTATGATTTTGCATGCTCTCCGTTATTAGTAGAGGCTCTGGCCAAGGTTTTGCTAGTAACTCCAAGAGGGGGTATTTATGCTCGATAGTGGGTTCATGCCTCCGTGAATCTGGGGAAGTGACAGAAATCTCTAAGGTTATGGATGTGCTGTTGCCACTAGGGATAAAACATTGATGCTATGTCTGAGGATGTAGTTATTGATTACATTACGCGTAATACTTAATGCAATTGTCTGTTGTTAGCAACTTAATACTGGAGGGGGTTCGGATGATAACCTGAAGGTGGACTTTTTAGGCATAGATGCATGCTGGATAGCGGTCTATGTACTTTGTCGTAATGCCCAATTAAATCTCACTATACTCATCATAATATGTATGTGCATGGTCATGCCCTCTTTATTTGTCAATTGCCCAACTGTAATTTGTTCACCCAACATGATGTTTATCTTATGGGAGAGACACCTCTAGTGAACTGTGGACCCCGGTCCAATTCTCTTTACTGAAATACGATCTACTGCAATACTTGTTCTACTGTTCTCTGCAAACAATCATCATCCACACTATACATCTAATCCTTTGTTACAGCAAGCCGGTGAGATTGACAACCTCGCTGTTTCGTTGGGCCAAAGTACTTGGTTTGTGTTGTGCAGGTTCCACGTTGGCGGCGGAATCCCTGGTGTTGCGCCGCACTACATCTCGCCGCCATCAACCTTCAACGTGCTTCTTGGCTCCTACTGGTTCGATAAACCTTGGTTTCATACTGAGGGAAAACTTGCCGCTGTACACATCACATCTTCCTGTTGGGGTTCCCAACGGACGCGTGCTGTACGCGTATCAAGCTCTTTTTCTGGCGCCGTTGCCGGGGACCTGAAGAAAAGTTACACCACAAAGATTTCTAACTCCCACGTCAACTACACGCCAGCAAGTAAATTTCTGGCGCTGTTGCAGGGGAGATCAAGACACGCTGCAAGGGGAGTCTCCACATCCCAATCTCTTTACTTTGTTTTTGTCTTGCTTTATTTTATTTGCTACTTTGTTTGCTGCACTAAATCAAAATACAAAAAAATTAGTTGCTAGTTTTACTTTATTTATTGTCTTGCACGCTATATCAAAAAATCAAAAAAATTAGTTACTTGTTTTACTTTACTTAATTCCATGCATGCTTTTATTTCACTAGTTAGGCTTAATGGAAAACAACAAAAATATTAGAGATCTTTATAGTATTTATCTTGAGTTAGGACATGAGGTGTTTGAAGAGAAAATTAAAAAACCTATGGAACTTTATATGCGTGCTAATGGCAATGTTATTAGTATGAATGCTTTGAACACTATTATTGCTAATGCTATGGAAGAATTTAAGCTTGGGGAAGCTGGTTTTGATGAGCATGATATTTTTAGTCCCCCAAGCATGGAGGAGAAAATTTACTTTGATGACACTTTGCCTCCCATTTATGATGATAGTGGTATTTTGGTGCCACCTGATACATCTCCGACGTATCGATAATTTCTTATGTTCCATGCCACATTATTGATGATATCTACATGTTATATGCACATTTTATGTCATATTTATGCGTTTTCTGGAACTAACCTATTGACGAGATGCCGAAGGGCCAGTTCCTGTTTTCTGCTGTTTTTGGTTTCAGAAATCCTAGTAAGGAAATATTCTCGGAATCGGACGAAATCAACGCCCAGCATCTTAGAAATACACGAAGCTTCCAGAACACCCGGGAAGGACTAGAGGTGGGCCACAGGGGCCCCAGGAGGGTGGCTGGCGCGGCCCAGGCCCTGGCCGCGCCGCCTTACCCCCTCACCGCCTCGTTGCCCCTCCGACTCCGCCTCTTCACCTATATAAAGGTCCCAAACCTAAAACCTCGATACGGAAAAGCCACGGTATGAGAAACCTTCCAGAGCCACCGCCATCGCGAAGCCAAGATCTGGGGGACAGGAGTCTCTGTTCCGGCACGCCGCCGGGACGGGGAAGTGCCCCCGGAAGGCTTCTCCATCGACACCACCGCCATCTTCATCAACGCTGCTGTCTCCCATGAGGAGGGAGTAGTTCTCCATCGAGGCTCGGGGCTGTACCGGTAGCTATGTGGTTAATCTCTCTCCTATGTACTTCAATACAATGATCTCATGAGCTGCCTTACATGATTGAGATTCATATGAGTTTTGTATCACTATTCATCTATGTGCTACTCTAGTGATGTTATTAAAGTACTCTATTTCTCCTGCATGGTGTAAAGGGGCAGTGTGTGCATCATGTAGTACTTGGCGTAGTTTATGATTGTGATCTCTTGTAGATTATGAAGTTAACTATTACTATGATGGTATTGATGTGATCTATTTGGTTATGTTGATCTATCTTGCACTCTAAGGTTATTTAAATATGAACATTGAATATTGTGGAGCTTGTTAACTCCGGCATTAAGGGTTCGTGTAATCCTACATAATTAGTGGTGTTCATCATCCAACAAGAGGGTGTAGAGTCTAGCATCTATCTGTTTATTCTGATATGTGATCAATGTTGAGAGTGTCCACTAGTGAAAGTATGATCCCTAGGCCTTGTTCCTAAATACTGCTATCGCTGCTTGTTTACTGTTCTACTGCATTTGTACTGTCCGCAATATTACCACCATCAACCACACACCAGTCCTGGATAGCAAAGCACTTTTCTGGTGTCGTTGCTACTGCTCATACTTATTCATACCACCTGTATTTCACTATCTCTTCGCCAAACTAGTGCACCTATTAGGTGTGTTGGGGACACAAGAGACTTCTTGCTTTGTGGTTGCAGGGTTGCTTGAGAGGGATATCTTTGACCTCTTCCTCCCTCAGATCGATAAACCTTGGGTGATCCACTTAAGGGAAACTTGTTGCTGTTCTACAAACCTCTGCTCTTGGAGGCCCAACACTGTCTACAAGAATAGAAGCTCCCGTAGACATCAAGCACTTTTCTGGCGTCGTTGCCGGGGAGGAAAGGTAAAAGGCACTCATACTCCGGTTCCAGGTAACAGTACTTTTCTGGCGCCATTATGTGTGTGCTCGAAGCTATTTCCTTTAGATCCTGCAATTGCATCTTTTTGTTTCTTGTTTACACTAGTTAGGCATAATGGAAAACAACAAAAATATGAGAGATCTTTATGAACTTTATCTTGAATTAGGACATGATGTGTTTGAAGAGAGAATTAAAAAACCCATGGAACTTTATATGCATGCTAATGGGAATGTTATTAATATGAATGCTTTGAACACTATTGTTGCTAATGCTATGGAAAATTCTAAGCTTGGGGAAGCTGGCTTTGATGAGCATGATATTTTTAGTCCCCCAAGCATTGAGGAGAAAATTTTCTTTGATGATACTTTAC
The DNA here is from genome assembly GCF_019359855.2 of Lolium perenne. NCBI lineage: Eukaryota > Viridiplantae > Streptophyta > Magnoliopsida > Poales > Poaceae > Lolium > Lolium perenne. The sequence continues at coordinate 182,630,509 of NC_067246.2, read as the reverse complement.
CTCCTATTTATGATGATTATAATGATAATAGCCTTTTGTTACCGCCTGTTATGGAGGATAAATTTGATTATGATTACAATATGCCTCCTATATTTGATGATGAGAATAATAATAATAGCTACTTTGTTGAATTCGCTCCCACTACAACTAATAAAATTGATTATGCTTATGTGGAGAGTGATAATTTTATGCATGAGACTCATGATAAGAATGCTTTATATGATAGTTATATTGTTGAGTTTGCTCATGTTGCTACTGAAAGTTATTATGAGAGAGGAAAATATGGTTGTAGAAATTTTCATGTTACTAAAATGCCTCTCTATGTGCTGAAATTTTTGAAGCTATACGTGTTCTATCTTCCTGTGCTTGTTACTTTTCTCTTCATGAACTTGTTTATTTACAAGATTCCTTTGCATAGGAAGCATGTTAGGCTTAAATGTGTTTTGAATTTGCCTCTTGATGCTCTCTTTTGCCTCAAATACTATTTCTTGCGAGTGCATCATTAAAACTGCTGAGCCCATCTTAATGGCTATAAAGAAAGAACTTCTTGGGAGATAACCCATATGTTATTTTGCTACAGTACTTTGTTTTATATTTGTGTCTTGGAAGTTGTTTACTACTGTATCAACCTCTCCTTATCTTAGTCTTGTGTTTTGTTGTGCCAAGTAAAGTCGTTGATAGTAAGGTTCATACTAGATTTGGATTACTGCGCAGAAACAGATTTCTTTGCTGTCACGAATCTGGGCAAAATTCTCTGTAGGTAACTCAGAAAATTATGCCAATTTACGTGAGTGATCCTCAGATATGTACGCAACTTTCATTCAATTTGAGCATTTTCATTTGAGCAAGTCTGGTGCCTCAATAAAATTCGTCTTTATGGACTGTTCTGTTTTGACAGATTCTGCCTTTTATTTCGCATTGCTTCTTTTGCTATGTGGGATGGATTTTTTTGTTCCATTGACTTCCAGTAGCTTTGAGCAATGTCCAGAAGTGTTAAGAATGATTGTGTCACCTCTGAACATGTGAGTTTTTGATTATGCACTAACCCTCTAATGAGTTTGTTTCGAGTTTGGTGTGAAGGAAGTTTTCAAGGATCAAGAGAGGAGGATGATATACTATGATCAAGGCGAGTGAAAGCTCTAAGCTTGGGGATGCCCCGGTGGTTCACCCCTGCATATTTCAAGAAGACTCAAGCATCTAAGCTTGGGGATGCCCAAGGCATCCCCTTCTTCATCGACAAATTATCAGGTTCCTTCTCTTGAAACTATATTTTTATTCGGTCACATCTTATGTACTTTACTTGGAGCGTCTGTTTGTTTGTTTCTATTTTTGTTTTTGTTTGAATAAATGATTGTGTGGGAGAGAGACACGCTCCGCTGGTTCGTATGAACATATATGTTCTTAGCTTTTAATTTTCATGGCGAAGGTTGAAACTGCTTCGTTAAACTGTTATATGGTTGGAAGCGGAAAATGCTACATGTAGTAATTGGTAAAATGTTCTGGATAATGTGATACTTGGCAATTGTTGTGCTCATGTTTAAGCTCTTGCATAATATACTTTGCATCTATTAATGAAGAAATACATAGAGCATGCTAAAATTTGGTTTGCATATTTGGTCTCTCTAAGGTCTAGATAATTTCTAGTATTGAGTTTGAACAACAAGGAAGACGGTGTAGAGTCTTATAATGTTTACAATATGTCTTTTATGTAAGTTTTGCTGCACCGCTTCATCTTTGTGTTTGTTTCAAATAGCCTTGCTAGCCTAAACCTTGTATCGAGAGGGAATACTTCTCATGCATCCAAATCCTTGAGCCAACCACTATGCCATTTGTGTCCACCATACCTACCTACTACATGGTATTTCTCCGTCATTCCAAAGTAAATTGCTTGAGTGCTACCTTTAAATTTATATCCTTTACCTTTGCAATATATAGCTCATGGGACAAATAGCCTAAAAACTATTGTGGTATTGAATATGTACTTATGCACTTTATCTCTTATTAAGTTGCTTGTTGTGCGATAACCATGTTCCTGGGGACGCCATCAACTACTCTTTGTTGAATATCATGTGAGTTGCTATGCATGTTCGTCTTGTCTGAAGTAAGGGATATTTACCACTAAAATGGTTAGAGCATTGCATAATGTTAGAGAAGAATATTGGGCCGCTAACTAAAGCCATGATCCATGGTGGAAGTTTCAGTTTTGGACAAATATCCTCAATCTCATATGAGAAAATTAATTGTTGTTGAATGCTTATGCATAAAAGAGGAGTCCATTATCTGTTGTCTATGTTGTCCCGGTATGGATGTCTAAGTTGAGAATAATCAATAGCGAGAAATCCGATGCGAGCTTTCTCCTTAGACCTTTGTACAGGCGGCATAGAGGTACCCCTTTGTGACACTTGGTTAAAACATATGCATTGCGATGATAATCCAGGTAATCCGAGCTAATTAGGACAAGGTGCGGGCACTATTAGTACACTACGCATGAGGCTTGCAACTTGTAAGATATAATTTACATGATACATATGCTTTATTACTACCGTTGACAAAATTGTTTCTTGTTTTCAAAACCAAAGCTCTAGCACAAATATAGCAATCGATGCTTCCTCTTTGAAGGACCTTTCTTTTACTTTTATTGTTGAGTCAGTTCACCTATCTCTCTCCACCTCAAGAAGCAAACACTTGTGTGAACTGTGCATTGATTCCTACATACTTGCATATTGCACTTATTATATTACTTTGCATTGACAACTATCCATGAGATATTGATACGCGTTCAACACGCGCCCGTTGGGAACCCCAAGAGGAAGGTATGATGCGTACAGCGGCAAGTTTCCCTCAGTATGAAACCAAGGTTATCGAACCAGTAGGAGCCAAGAAGCACGTTGAAGGTTGATGGCGGCGGGATGTAGTGCGGCGCAACACCAGGGATTCCGGCGCCAACGTGGAACCTGCACAACACAACCAAAGTACTTTGCCCCAACGAAACAGTGAGGTTGTCAATCTCACCGGCTTGCTGTAACAAAGGATTAACCGTATTGTGTGGAAGATGATTGTTTGCAGAAAACAGTAGAACAGTATTGCAGTAGATTGTATTTCAGTAAAGAGAATTGGACCGGGGTCCACAGTTCACTAGAGGTGTCTCTCCCATAAGATAAACAGCATGTTGGGTGAACAAATTACAGTTGGGCAATTGACAAATAAAGAGGGCATGACCATGCACATACATATCATGATGAGTATAGTGAGATTTAATTGGGCATTACGACAAAGTACATAGACTGCCATCCAACTGCATCTATGCCTAAAAAGTCCATCTTCAGGTTATCATCCGAACCCCCTCCAGTATTAAGTTGCTAACAACAGACAATTGCATTAAGTATGGTGCGTAATGTAATCAACAACTACATCCTTAGACATAGCATCAATGTTTTATCCCTAGTGGCAACAGCACAACACAACCTTAGAACTTTCTGTCACTGTCCCAGGTGTCAATGCAGGCATGAACCCACTATCGAGCATAAATACTCCCTCTTGGAGTTACAAGCATCTACTTGGCCAGAGCATCTACTAGTAACGGAGAGCATGCAAGATCATAAACAACACATAGATATAACTTTGATAATCAACATAACAAGTATTCTCTATTCATCGGATCCCAACAAACGCAACATATAGGATTACAGATAGATGATCTTGATCATGTTAGGCAGCTCACAAGATCCGACAATGATAGCACAATGGGGAGAAGACAACCATCTAGCTACTGCTATGGACCCATAGTCCAGGGGTAGACTACTCACACATCACTCCGGAGGCGACCATGGCGGCGTAGAGTCCTCCGGGAGATGAATCCCCTCTCCGGCAGGGTGCCGGAGGCGATCTCCTGGATACCCCGAGATGGGATCGGCGGCGGCGGCGTCTCTGGAAGGTTTTCCGTATCGTGGCTCTCGGTACTGGGGGTTTCGGGACGGAGGCTATTTGTAGGCGGAAGGGCAGGTCAGGGGGCCACACGAGGGGCCCACACCATAGGGCCGCGCGGCCAGGGCAGGGGTCGCGCCGCCCTATGCTCTGGCTGCCTCGTGGCCCCACTTCGTCTCCTCTTCGGTCTTCTGGAAGCTTCGTGGCAAAATAGGACCCTGGGCGTTGATTTCGTCCAATTCCGAGAATATTTCCTTACTAGGATTTCTGAAACCAAAAACAGTGAAACGACAAGCGGCACTTCGGCATCTTGTTAATAGGTTAGTTCCAGAAAATGCACGAATATGACATAAAGTGTGCATAAAACATGTAGATAACATCAATAATGTGGCATGGAACATAAGAAATTATCGATACGTCGAAGACGTATCAGCATCCCCAAGCTTAGTTCTGCTCGTCCCGAGCAGGTAAAACGATAACACAGATAATTTCTGGAGTGACATGCCATCATAATCTTAATCATACTATTTGTAAAGCATATGTAGTGAATGCAGCGATCAAAACAATGTATATGACATGAGTAAACAAGTGAATCATAAAGCAAAGACTTTTCATGAATAGCACTTCAAGACAAGCATCAATAAGTCTTGCATAAGAGTTAACTCATAAAGCAATAATTCAAAGTAAAGGCATTGAAGCAACACAAAGGAAGATTAAGTTTCAGCGGTTGCTTTCAACTTATAACATGTATATCTCATTGATATTGTCAACATAGAGTAATATAATAAGTGCAATAAGCAAATATGTAGGAATCAATGCACAGTTCACACAAGTGTTTGCTTCTTGAGGTGGAGAGAAATAGGTGAACTGACTCAACAATAAAAGTAAAAGAATTGTCCTCCATAGAGGAAAAGCATCGATTGCTATATTTGTGCTAGAGCTTTGATTTTGAAAACATGAAACAATTTTGTCAACGGTAGTAATAAAGCATATGTATCATGTAAATTATATCTTACAAGTTGCAAGCCTCATGCATAGTGTACTAATAGTGCCCGCACCTTGTCCTAATTAGCTTGGACTACCGGATCATCACAATGCACATGTTTTAACCAAGTGTCACAAAGGGGTACCTCTATGCCGCATGTACAAAGGTCTAAGGAGAAAGCTCGCATTGGATTTCTCGCTATTGATTATTCTTCAACTTAGACATCCATACCGGGACAATATAGACAACAGATAATGGACTCCTCTTTTATGCATAAGCATGTAACAACAATTAATAATTTTCTCATTTGAGATTGAGGATATATGTCCAAAACTGAAACTTCCACCATGGATCATGGCTTTAGTTAGCGGCCCAATGTTCTTCTCTAACAATATGCATGCTTAACCATAAGGTGGTAGATCGCTCTTACTTCAGACAAGACGGACATGCATAGCAACTCACATGAAATTCAACAAAGAGTAGTTGATGGCGTCCCCAGTGAACATGGTTATCGCACAACAAGCAACTTAATAAGAGATAAAGTGCATAATTACATATTCAATACCACAATAGTTTTTAAGCTATTTGTCCCATGAGCTATATATTGTAAAGGTGAATGATGGAATTTTAAAGGTAGCACTCAAGCAATTTACTTTGGAATGGCGGAAAATACCATGTAGTAGGTAGGTATGGTGGACACAAATGGCATAGTGGTTGGCTCAAGTATTTTGGATGCATGAGAAGTATTCCCTCTCGATACAAGGTTTAGGCTAGCAAGGCTTATTTGAAACAAACACAAGGATGAACCGGTGCAGCAAAACTCACATAAAAGACACATTGTAAACATTATAAGACTCTACACCGTCTTCCTTGTTGTTCAAACTCAATACTAGAAATTATCTAGACCTTAGAGAAATCAAATATGCAAACCAAATTATAGCATGCTCTATGTATTTCTTCATTAATGGGCGCAAAGCATATGATGCAAGAGCTTAATCATGAGCACAACAATTGCCAAGTATCACATTACCCAAGACATTAATAGCAATTACTACATGTATCATTTTCAAATTCCAACCATATAACAATTTAACGAAGAAGAAACTTCGCCATGAATACTATGAGTAGAAACTAAGGACATACTTGTCCATATGCTACAGAGGAGCGTGTCTCTCTCCCATAAAGTGAATGCTAGGATCCATTTTATTCAAACAAAACAAAAACAAAAACAAACCGACGCTCCAAGAAAAGCACATAAGATGTGATGGAATAAAAATATAGTTTCAGGGGAGGAACCTGATAATGTTGTCGATGAAGAAGGGGATGCCTTGGGCATCCCCAAGCTTAGACGCTTGAGTCTTCTTGATATATGCAGGGGTGAACCACCGGGGCATCCCCAAGCTTAGAGCTTTCACTCTCCTTGATCATGTTGCATCATACTCCTCTCTTGATCCTTGAAAACTTCCTCCACACCAAACTTAGAACAACTCATTAGAGGGTTAGTGCACAATAAAAATTAACATATTCAGAGGTGACACAATCATTCTTAACACTTCTGGACATTGCATAAAGCTACTAGACATTAATGGATCAAAGAAATTCATCCAACATAGCAAAAGAGGCAATGCGAAATAAAAGGCAGAATCTGTCAAAACAGAACAGTTCATATTGACGAATTTTAAAATGGCACCAGACTTGCTCAAATTGAATGAAAGTTGTGTACATATCTGAGGATCACTCACGTAAATTGGCATAATTTTCTGAGTTACCTACAGGGGAAAACAGCCAGATTCGTGACAGCAAAGAAATCTGTTTCTGCGCAGTAATCCAAATCTAGTATGAACTTTTCTATCAACGACTTTACTTGGCACAATAAAACACAAAACTAAGATAAGGAGAGGTTGCTACAGTAGTAAACAACTTCCAAGACACAAAATAAAAACAAAGTACTGTAGTAAAAACATGGGTTGTCTCCCATAAGCGCTTTTCTTTAACGCCTTTCAGCTAGGCGCAGAAAGTGTGTATCAAGTATTATCGGAGGGTGGTGTATCGTTATTATGAGCTCCCCCATCCGCAGTGGTACTAAGGGCTTTGTCAATTTTAGGCCTATAATAATACTTCTTTGGTTTAGGCACTTTAGAGACATACATAAACTTTTGCTCCTTACCCACATAAGCTTTCTCCTTATATTTAAGAGAAGAAAATGTTGAACCCAAGGTTCCCATAGCTTTTTCAAGTTCATCAATCCTATTGATTTGATCATCATGGTCAACACAAGTTCCTAGGACACTAATTCTTTCATCAATTCCTCCTAAGGATTTATCAAGTTCATCAGTTTTATCAAGTAACATTTCCAATTTAGCTTCAATATTTGGAAAAAATTTCTCTATGGTTTCCATTTTTTTCATAACATCTTCAAGAGAGATTTCATTTTTAACTTTATCAACAGGGGGTATTCCAAATAGACTCTCAATAATGCAGCTAGCTTCTAATGCAGGAGTACTTAAGAAGTTACCTCCTGCGAGACAATCAAGAACATACCTATTCCAGCTAGAGATACCAACATAAAAATTCCTGAGTAAAATAGTGGTGGAGTGTTTCTTAGTGCACCTATTATGGGCATTACTAATTCTATACCAAGCATCTCTTAAACATTCTCCCCCTTGTTGCTTAAACGTACGAACTTCAACTTCAGGATTACTCATCTTAGTAGTAGTAAATAAAGCAAACTAGATAAAGTAAATGCAAGTAACTAATTTTTTTGTGTTTTTGATATAGCAAACAAGATAGCAAATAAAGTAAAACTAGCAACTAATTTTTTTGTATTTTGATTTAGTGCAGCAAACAAAGTAGTAAATAAAACTAAGCAAGACAAAAACAAAGTAAAGAGATTGAGAAGTGGAGACTCCCCTTGCAGCGTGTCTTGATCTCCCCGGCAACGGCGCAAGAAAATGCTGCTTGATACGCGTTCAACACGCGCCCGTTGGGAACCCCAAGAGGAAGGTATGATGCGTACAGCGGCAAGTTTCCCTCAGTATGAAACCAAGGTTATCGAACCAGTAGGAGCCAAGAAGCACGTTGAAGGTTGATGGCGGCGGGATGTAGTGCGGCGCAACACCAGGGATTCCGGCGCCAACGTGGAACCTGCACAACACAACCAAAGTACTTTGCCCCAACGAAACAGTGAGGTTGTCAATCTCACCGGCTTGCTGTAACAAAGGATTAACCGTATTGTGTGGAAGATGATTGTTTGCAGAAAACAGTAGAACAGTATTGCGATGGGATTGTATTTTGATAAAGAGAATTGGACCGGGGTCCACAGTTCACTAGAGGTGTCTCTCCCATAAGATAAACAGCATGTTGGGTGAACAAATTACAGTTGGGCAATTGACAAATAAAGAGGGCATGACCATGCACATACATATCATGATGAGTATAGTGAGATTTAATTGGGCATTACGACAAAGTACATAGACCGCCATCCAACTGCATCTATGCCTAAAAAGTCCACCTTCAGGTTATCATCCGAACCCCCTCCAGTATTAAGTTGCTAACAACAGACAATTGCATTAAGTATGGTGCGTAATGTAATCAACAACTACATCCTTAGACATAGCATCAATGTTTTATCCCTAGTGGCAACAGCACAACACAACCTTAGAACTTTACATCCTTTGTCCCGGTGTCAATGCAGGCATGAACCCACTATCGAGCATAAATACTCCCTCTTGGAGTTACAAGCATCTACTTGGCCAGAGCATCTACTAGTAACGGAGAGCATGCAAGATCATAAACAACACATAGATATAACTTTGATAATCAACATAACAAGTATTCTCTATTCATCGGATCCCAACAAACGCAACATATAGGATTACAGATAGATGATCTTGATCATGTTAGGCAGCTCACAAGATCCGACAATGATAGCACAATGGGGAAAAGACAACCATCTAGCTACTGCTATGGACCCATAGTCCAGGGGTAGACTACTCACACATCACTCCGGAGGCGACCATGGTGGCGTAGAGTCCTCCGGGAGATGAATCCCCTCTCCGGCAGGGTGCCGGAGGCGATCTCCTGGATCCCCCGAGATGGGATCGGCGGCGGCAGCGTCTCTGGAAGGTTTTCCGTATCGTGGCTCTCGGTACTGGGGATTTCGCGACGGAGGCTATTTGTAGGCGGAAGGGCAGGTCAGGGGGCCACACGAGGGCCCCACACCATAGGGCCGCGCGGCCAGGGCAGGGGCCGCGCCGCCCTATGCTCTGGCTGCCTCGTGGCCCCACTTCGTGTCAACACCCGGATTTTTAAGTCTGGATGCCTATTATGTCATACATCGCAATCCCAGGAAATTGTTGTTGCGAGGCATAATAGTTAAGTATCACAGCCATCATTCATTACAACCCATAATGTCTTACAACTTGGAATCACATGATCCATATTACACGAATAGTTGATCTAATGATCAACGAACAAACACAAGTTCATAGCGGAAAACGTAAGATACAAGGACTCTCTAGTCCACAGGCCAACGCTTGACGTTAGGAGCTCCTAGTTGTGGTAGACGTCCTGCTGATCGTCATCCTCGTACTGCTGCTCGGCTTCATATTCTGGCCATTTGAATAGCCAGGGACAAAGCCGTGAGTACTTTAAGTACTCGCAATCTAATACTAAAGTAAGTACTAGCATTACTATTGAAAACGTTCTAAGTTCTAAGTTTATTTGCATAAAGCCAATTTTATTTGATAACCATTTTTGTAAACAACTCCCCAAGTGCTAACTAACTCAAGTGGGAACATTAGTGTCATTCCCACAACTCAGTTGTGATTCAAAATCCACGTCACCTTTCAAGTTCAAGTTTCAAAAAGCCAGTCACATAGATAATAAAATCTGATGATGGAAACAGAATGGCCTTTCCAATTGCCCATATCCGCGGACGCGGCTATTCGAATAGTTCTACACTCTGCAGAGGTCGCACACTTGTGCCACAACATTTGATTACATCCGTCAGGGATAAAACCCCGAATAATCGTAACTCAGTACGCGGATCATCAACCGTTAACCTTTCACTTACACACCCTAGTATAGGCACCTCTCCCCATGAGCTTGGCCTCCCGGTGAAAACCAACTGTTAACCCGGGAACTGCACAGGGCTTGGCCGTACAATTCACCATCAATTCACATCATTTCTCAACAACGGAGGCAGCCTCAAGCATAACCCCTATGATGTGTGTTCAGAGGGAACCCATACTAAGACACATAAATTTCCGGTTAAGCCCTACCCATAATCAGGTATTGTGGGGGTACTTAAATATTGGGAAGGTATCGCATCCAACTCAATCATCAGTTTTTAACCCAAAATCACCAAGTCAACTTCAGTGTCATATTCACCTTCAAAATCTTTCAATGGAAAATGACTCATCATTCCAAGGTTTTCACCATCATCATTTCATCAACACATGTTCCCATCTAGAGTAGTCATGTTGAATTTAGCACTAGCAACTATGTATGAGGGGTGCTAAGTATTTGCTTTGCTTCTAGGCTAAGTTTGATACTCTTGTACTAACTCAATACTAACCAGATAAATCATAAACCAAAAAGTACTTTGATAAAACAAAAGTAAATAAAGCTGGTAAAGTAAAACTGGGAAATAGGATCATAAGCATAAAGTAAATGGGGTAAGGCTTTGCTCATGGTGAGCTTTGCACTTTGCAAGAGTATTATCTTGCCTTGGTTGGGAAACTGGTCAAAGTGGTCTTCTTCTTCTTGGAAGTAGACCTCCTCCTCCTCCTGGTACTCCTCGGTACTAGCGTCTAAAATACGAATACGGGGTACACAATCATCACACCAAACTAATTTACTAAACTAGGCACAAACATGGTTCACACACTTAAACTAGCATCACATATTACTATTAAGTTGGTGGAATGGGTTTTTCTTATTAATTCAGAAAAATAATTTCCTCTCATACTAGTTTTAAATGTTACTTTGAATTATTCCGAGAAATAATTTCCTCTCATTATCTTATTAAGATTTAATTTCTCTTATGCATAATATGTGACCTAGGTTGACCCAAGTCAACCTCTTCACACTTATCATTTGGAGAAAATTATTTAAATGAGGTGAGCACCTCATACAATTTAATTCTAGCATAACAAAGATTTAATATCACCAACATTTCCTATGAGACCTAGATGACCAGAGTCTCTACTTTAATTGGAAATGATGGTGACAAGATTTAAATGAGAGAAACTCTTTCCTAAGATTTCTTCCTAGTTTTGGACAATATCTTTGACTAGAAAATAGCCATAAAGTCATTTAAATCAACTAAGCCATGATCATTCAAGGTAAGCATGGCATATTTTTGTAGAAACAATTAGTATAAGTGAAATGTGAATTATTGGAGGTGGAATTAACTGAAAAGCATTTATGGGTGATTTTTAAGAATTATTATAAGGCAGAAAAGTCCCTGCCTTGTTTATTTTGTCATTTTAAAACTACAATATATCTATGGTTAAATCCAGTGGCATTGGGTAGATAAAATCCTAAGCTTTCCAACAATATCAAGTTTGTGAAATTTGGCAGAGTAGATTTTTCCCTATTGAATTTCAAAGTTTGCAACAGATTAGTGTATTTTTTCTAAATTCCAGATTTGAATTCAAATCGTGGGCTCGCGCGGGAAAAAGAGAAATGGGAAAATGGGCCGGCCCAATACTGCGTCCAGCGCAGCGGGCCGCTTGACAGCGTGGGGGCCACGCGTCAGTGGGACTTAGCGCCCGAAGCGGTACGGGGAGAGGAGGGCCGTGCGATTAGAGTTGAGATCGACGGCCGAGGGTGGTCGTCTTCTCCGGCGAGAGGGAGGCTTACGGGAGGCGGAGGTAGGGGGTCGGAGAGGTCGTCGGAGCTCCGGTGGTCGTCGGAGTTGTGCGCCGTGACGTTGGAGTAGATGAGGAGGTGCCTGGAAGCAGTTGCGTCTCCAATGGCGGCCTCCTGCTCCGGCGGACTCCGTGTACTGGCGGCGGCGTCGATCTTGCGATTGGAGCAGTGGGGTGGCTAGATGGTGAAATTGAGCGGTCGAGGAGAGCTGTGAGGATGAGTGGGAGGTGTTGGCGTGCTCAGTTCAGTGGGAGGGGCTCCCCTTTTATAGCGGCGAGAGGTGACCGAAGGGCGTAGCGGGGGTCATCGTCGTCGTCGCCGTTCCAAGGGCGCCAAGGGGCAAGTGATGGGCGCGTACGGTGGCTGGTGTCCTGGCGAGGGTGACGAGCTTGATCGTGGCTCCGCAGAGGCTCTGTGGCGCTGGCGCGCTTGATGGGAGTGCTCGGGCCATGGCGGACGGTCGTGGACGCGGTCGTCGTCTGTGGCGTTCCCGCGGCCTCGTGCGCGTGTCCAGGCGATGTAGGGAGCCGTTGTGCGTCTACTGGCGTTGGGAGCGAGTGTGGAGGGGACGCAGGGCCGTGGGCATCGTCGCGCCCTGGCGTGTCCAGGGTTGGCGCCAGGCGCGCTCTGGCGCGGCATGGATGCGTTCTGGGCGCCCACCGGGCGCGTGTGCTGACGCGTGTGAGCTCGGTCTCGGTCAAGGGATGGTATGAGCTTGTCCAGGGAGGTGAGAGGGAGCCAGTGGACATGGCGGTGCAGGCCAGAGGTGACCAGGTGAGGAGATGGCATGAGGGTGGCATGCCATGCCACGGCATGGCATGGTTTAGTTGATTAGATCAAACAATGGCCATTGCAAGTGGTGGAACTAATGTTGTGAAGTGAGATGAGGGTCCGGGGTTCTTTGTGGTGGCTCGGGTTGGACCAAGTCCTCTCCATTTTCCGACATGGGCATCATTTGATACCACACTGCCAAGTGTTTGTGGAAATGCCCGAAAGAAAATAATTTTTGAATTTTGCAAATCTTTTTGGTGGGTTGTAATCATATATTAAATGGAGCATTTTGGTGGTGGTGGTGATGAAAATGGAATTGAGATGCAAAATCACATTTTGCATATGATCTTGCATATGTGAATTTGTTCCAACTTTGTTTGCTTCCCATTTGAAATTGGTAATGAATTTGGGGTGGTGACTTTGGGCAAAGTTGAAGAGCTTGATGTTGTCTTGGATGAGGTGAAGAGAGTTGACAAAGGTTAGAAGTGAAAAGTAAAAAATCCAGGGGCTCAAAGTGGCCATCAGGGTAAAAATGGCACATATGACCATAATCACATGTGAGCTCCATTTTGATTCAAATTTGTGTTGAATTAAGTTGGCTTGATTTCAAAGGTGTTAATAAGTGTTTAGTAACCATTTACAAGTAATGGTGCAAACCAATTTGGCCTAGATCAAAGATTTGTAAAAAATGGCATAGGCCTTATGTGAGGGTGAAGGGGATTTTTAGAATTCCTTTTCTATTTTACTTTTATTTGACTTTGGGTGATCAAGTGATCATTGCTAGGGTTTTAGAATGAGAGTAGCACACAAACAAGCATCATGGCAAGAGCACACTCAATTAAATTAATAAGGTGAGCTAATATGCATAGTCCTATATGATGAGAAAAAGTTTTTGTTGGCTCTGAAATTTGGAATCTTGAACTCTCTCTCTTGTTCATTTTATTGAAACTTGGGATGTTACAAACCCTTCCCCCTTACAAAAGATCTCGTCCCGAGATCTAGAGAAAACTAGGTACTAAAGAGATCTGGGTATTCTTTCTTCATGTCTTCCTCGCGTTCCCAAGTTGCTTCTTCTTCGGTGTGATTACTCCATTGTATCTTCAGGAACTTGATACTTCTGGTGCGGGTGGTCCGGAATACTTCTTCAAGGATGCGAATAGGCACTTCGCGGTAGGTCAGATCCTTGTTGATATCAATGGCTCTGTGGTCGATGTTCTTGAATACTTCGGTCTTCTCAGGCACTTCTAGACACTTCCGAAGCAGTGAGATGTGAAACACATTGTGTACGGCGGACATCTCTTCCGGTAGTTCGAACTGATATGAGACTTCTCCTCGGCGATCCAGAATCTTGAATGGTCCGACATATCTGGGGGCGAGCTTTCCTTTGAGTTGGAATCTCTGCATTCCTTTGAGGGGTGAGACCTTGAGATACACAAAATCTCTGATCTCAAATGTCATCTCTCGGCGTCTCTTGTCGGCGTAGCTCTTCTGTCTTGACTGAGCGGTCTTGAGGTATTCACGGATCTTGTGCACCTTCTCTTCGGCTTCGCGGAGAACATCGGGGCCGAAGACTTGACTATCTCCGACTTCCGACCAGTTCAGAGGGATACAGCATTTCCTTCCGTACAGGGCTTCAAAGGGGGGCCATCTGTAAGCTGGCTTGATAGCTATTGTTGTAGGAGAATTCTGCATATGGTAAGAAGTCTTCCCATTTGGATCCGTACTCTAGCACACAGGCTCTTAACATATCTTCCAGTATCTGGTTGACTCTCTCGGTCTGTCCGTCAGTCTGCGGGTGATACGCTGTGCTGAAATTCAATCGTGTTCCGAGTCCTTCATGCACTTTCTGCCAGAATCTTGAGGTGAATTGTGATCCTCTATCTGACACAATTGACTTCGGGGTTCCGTGCAGGCTGACTATTCTGGAGATGTATAACTCTGCAAGCTTTGGGCCTTGGTATGTGGTCTTGACAGGGATGAAATGTGCAACCTTGGTCAACCTATCAATGACTACCCAAATGGAGTCATTTCCTCGGCTAGATTTGGGCAATCCTGTGATAAAGTCCATACCGACAGAATCCCATTTCCACTCAGGAATCTGTAAGGGTTGCAACAGTCCTGCAGGTCTTTGATGTTCTGCTTTGACTCGCTGACAGATATCACACTTGGCGATGTAGCTTCCTATCTCTCGCTTCATTCCGTGCCACCAGAATTGTTCTTTCAGGTCTTGGTACATCTTGGTTCCTTCGGGATGAATGGAGTACAGTGTATCATGACCTTCCTTCAGAATGACTTGCTTCAATTCTGAATCTGATGGTACACAAAGGCGTTCGTTGTACCAAAGAACTCCTTCTTCATCAACGGTGAATCCTGGTGCCTTTCCTGCAGCTATCTGACTCTTTATTCCGTCAATGCTGGCATTTCCCTTCTGGGCTTCTTTTATTTGGCTCATCAAGGTGGGTTGGAGTTCAATGCTGGCGAGGAATCCTTCGCTCACTAGCTCTAGTTTGAATTGTTCAAACTCTTGGTACAGGCTTGGTTGCTCTATTGCGATCATGGAGTTCAACTGACACGGCAGTCTGCTCAAGGCATCCGCTACCACATTGGCCTTGCCGGGGTGGTAGTGAATTTCCATGTCGTAATCCTTGATTAATTCTATCCATCTGCGCTGTCTCATGTTCAGCTCCTTCAGGTGAAAATGTACTTCGTGCTCTTGTGATCGGAATATATCTCGCATCGATTACCCATGAGGTAATGACGCCAAACCTTCAGGGCTAACACTACGGCTGCTAACTCCAAGTCATGAGTTGGATAGTTCTGTTCATGTTGCTTCAGTTGCCTTGAGAGGTAAGATATCACCTTGCCTTCTTGCATCAACACACATCCAAGACCAGTCTTGGATGCATCACAATAGACATCAAATGGCTTGGTGACATCGGGCATGATCAGTATTGGGGCTGTGGTTAATCTGAGCTTGAGTAGCTGAAAGCTTTCTTCACATTTGTCATTCCAGTCAAATTTCCGGTCCTTCTTCAGCAGTTGAGTCATTGGTCTTGCAATGCTTGAAAATCCTTCAACGAATCGGCGGTAATATCCCGCCAATCCTAGAAATGCTCGGACTTCAGATGCAGGTGGTTGGGGCTTTCCATTCCTCAACAGTTTTGATTTTTGCGGGATCTACCGCAATTCCTCCTGCCGACAAGATGTGTCCCAGGAATCCTACTTCTTTCAACCAAAACTCACATTTGCTAAACTTGGCGTACAACTGATGCTGCCTAAGGGTTTCTAGAACCACTTCCAAATGTTGCTCATGTTCTTCTTCTGATTTGGAGTAGATAAGGATGTCGTCAATGAAGACAACGACAAACTTATCCAGGAATTCCATAAAGATCTTATTCATGAGATTCATGAAGTAAGCGGGGGCATTGGTTAGTCCAAAGGACATGACATTGTACTCATACAGTCCATATCTGGTGGTAAAGGCAGTCTTTGGTATATCTGTTGCTCGGATCTTCAGTTGATGGTAACTTTGTCCTCGAGATCAATCTTTGAGAAAACTTGGGCACCGGCTAGCTGGTCAAACAGGTCTTCTATCTTTGGCAAGGGATATTTGTTCTTGATGGTGACATCGTTAAGCTTACGATAATCCGTAACCAAACGAGTGGCACCGTCCTTTTTATCCACAAACAAAACTGGTGATCTCCAAGGCGACGTACTTGGTCGAATCAGACCTTTGTACAGCATATCATCCAGTTGCTTCTTCAGTTCCATTAACTATGCGGGGTTCATGCTGTAGGCTCTCTGGGCTATGGGTCCTGTTCCCGGGATTAACTCGATGATAAACTCGATATCCCGGTCCGGGGGCATACCGGGTAGATCATCCGGAAACACATCAGGGTATCGACAGACGACCCTGATTTGATCCAGAGTTGGCTTGGCTACACTTTGGTTGCAGGTAAATTTTCTTGGTAGTTTTTCAGACAAGTGTTCTATTATTATTCCGGTGCTACTTGTCATGGTGATGGCCTTCTTGGCGCAGTCTATCAATCCATGATGTTTCGCCATCCAGTCCATACCCAGGACTACTTCCAATCCTTTTGTTCCCAGAACAATCAAGTTTGCATAAAAATCTATTTCATGGATTCTGATGGGTACATCTTTGCAAAATTTTCTAGCTTTAGTTGTTGATCCAGGTATTTGAACTACCATGACATGTTTCAAGCTGATTGGTTGAATCTTACTAGTGCACACAAAATCTTCTATAACGAACGAATGCGATGCTCCAGAATCAAACAACACTCTTGCTGGTATTGAGTTAACAGAGAACATACCCAGCACCACGTCAGGTGCTTCCTGGGCTTCCTCAGCATTCATGTGGTAGAGGCGACCTCCGCGGTTGTTCGGGTTGTTGGGGGCGAACTTCTTGCCGGTGGAGACACGGCATTGCTGCTGAGCTGGTGGTGCAGGGTTGCCTGCAAGCTTGGCGAGCCTCTTGGGACACTCATTGGAGTAATGCCCCACTACACCACACTCATAGCAAGTGATGGTGGTCTTGTCCTGCTTGTTCGCGACGGGGATTGCATTGCTCCCGGTCCTTGGTGCGGTGTTGGTGTTGTTGTTGCTATTGTTGTGGTTGGGGGCTCTCGGCGGAGCGCGGTTGTAGTTGTTGTTGGTGTTGTTGTTGTAGTGGCCTCCTGGCCTGGGGTTTCCTCCACTCCGGTTCTGATAAACCGGACGTGTCATCTGTGCATTGGGCTTGTTGGTCCTGAAGCCTCCACCTGAGTTGGGGCGATACCTTGGGGCATTGCTAGGCCCACTCTGATTCATCATGCGGCGCTTGCGGTTCTCGCTGGCTTGGTGCAGTTTGCCTTCCATTTGGATGGCGGAGTCAACAAGGGCTTCGAGGTCGGCAAAGGGAATGTTGATCAACACAGTCTGCATTTCGTCATGCAGTCCGTTCAGGAACCTTTCCTTCCTCTTCTCAGTAGTGTCGGTCTCGTCCGGGGCATACTTGACAGTGTGAGAAACTTGTCGCGGTATTCCACCACGGACATCCGGCCTTGCTTTAGTTCACGGAACTCATCTCTCATCTTCTTTATCAGACCCGGGGGCACATGGTACTTGCTGAATTTGAGCTTGAAATCAGTCCAAGTGATAAACTGTCCCGCGTTCATGGCACGGGTGCTTGTCCACCAAGCTCTTGCTGGTCCTGCTAAGTAGTGCGTGGCAAACAGCACTTTCTCATTCTCTTCCACTCCAGCTACTTCTAGATTGTTCTCCATAGTTTGGAGCCAATCATCTGCATCAAGTGGTTCCTCAGTCTTGCTGAAAACTGGCGGGTTGGTATTCTGGAAGTTCTTGAGCTTGGATCCTGGATGATCATGATGGCCTTGATTGTTGTTGGCAAGCTGTTGAAGTGCTGCAATGTTGGCTTGCCTTTCAGCTCTTTCTGCTTCTCTATCTTCCAGCATAACTTGCAACATCTGCATCATAGTGTCTTGATTCGCGTTGCGAGTTGGAGGGGCCATCTGAGCATTGAGAGTGATCATGAGATAAGAGGGAATTTTTCTATGGCTTGTTTTGTTTTTAAGTTCAAAAGCTTAAAACTTGAAGTCTTTTCATGATGATACAAACATACATTCATTCATAGCAAATAACACACATTACAAGCTAACACACTAAGGGTTTTAAGAACCCTTCTTCTCCAAGCTACGATACATGGGGTGAAATACAACTCACACCTACGATAGTGCATAAGTGAACTACTCCTCATCCTCATCAACATCGATGGGGGTGTGGTCATCATCTTCGTCGTCCAGCAAGTCGTAGTCTTCCCCCTCGGTGTTCTCATCCTCCTCGAAGTCGTTGTCGTCACTCAGGTAGTTGCTTCCTCCCTGAATGTCTTCTCCATCTTCCTCCATCTTCTTCATCTGTTCCTCCTGGGCCTTGACAGTGGCCTCGAGTGCTGCTATCTTCGCGCGGAGGCGAGTGATGGTGGCATCTCTCTTTGCCCTCTGCTGGCGGAGGGTCCTACGGTCGTTGGCGAGCATCTTGATGGCGTCTCCTTGCTCGATGATGCGGGCGTGAGTCTGGTTGGCATACTCATGGGAGTGGTCGAGATCCTGCTGAGTGTGGTACAGCATGAAGTCGAGATGCTCCACATGGTGCTTCAGCTCCGGGTGGGATGACATGTCCATGGGCTCTCCAGCAGAGTTACGCCTCGCGAGGTGAGAAAAGCGAGGGTGCTTGAGTGCCTCCCCGCTCATCCCGCACAAGCGTGCGAGTCCCTCCTGAAGGGCGCGGGCAAGTCCGTCCAGCCAGTTGCTCTCCATGAAGGAGAAGAGGATCCTCTCAGAAGTGGGAGGCTCCATCTTGCCCCTCAAATCAGCGGTGATGATCCACTGCAGTTCGCCTCCTGGCTGGTTCGCGATCTGGGCTCCGTGGAACTCCGGGTGCGGGCGACCAAGGTGGTCGGACAGGGCGTTGAGGTCGTGCTCGAAGATCAAGCTTCCCCCATTCCCGAGCTGATAGAACTTCGTGTTCACGGGCTCCATCTGAAAGTGAAGTAAAGGATTAAGTTAGAGGAGTGAACAAGTGTGGCAAAATTTTAGTTATATTTCTAAGGAAGAGCATGACTTCTTGTTTTTCCAAAGAACTCAAGGAGAAGACAAAGACTTAAATTTTCAGAAATACTTCATTCCTTTTTGAAACTGAATTTTTCAGAACGTCCATTTCTAACTAGGGTCTCCTAAGGTCAAACAATGGCTCTGATACCAACTTGTCAACACCCGGATTTTTAAGTCCGGATGCCTATTATGTCATACATCGCAATCCCAGAAAATTGTTGTTGCGAGGCATAATAGTTAAGTATCACAGTCATCATTCATTACAACCCATAATGTCTTACAGCTTGGAATCACATGATCCATATTACACGAATAGTTGATCTAATGATCAACGAACAAACACAAGTTCATAGCGGAAACGTAAGATACAAGGACTCTCTAGTCCACAGGCCAACGCTTGACGTTAGGAGCTCCTAGTTGTGGTAGACGTCCTGCTGATCGTCATCCTCGTACTGCTGCTCGGCTTCATATTCTGGCCATTTGAATAGCCAGGGACAAAGCCGTGAGTACTTTAAGTACTCGCAATCTAATACTAAAGTAAGTACTAGCATTACTATTGAAAACGTTCTAAGTTCTAAGTTTATTTGCATAAAGCCAATTTTATTTGATAACCATTTTTGTAAACAACTCCCCAAGTGCTAACTAACTCAAGTGGGAACATTAGTGTCATTCCCACAACTCAGTTGTGATTCAAAATCCATGTCACCTTTCAAGTTCAAGTTTCAAAAAGCCAGTCACATAGATAATAAAATCTGATGATGGAAACAGAATGGCCTTTCCAATTGCCCATATACGCAGACGCGGCTATTCGAATAGTTCTACACTCTGCAGAGGTCGCACACTTGTGCCACAACATTTGATTACATCCGTCAGGGATAAAACCCCGAATAATCGTAACTCAGTACGCGGATCATCAACCGTTAACCTTTCACTTACACACCCTAGTATAGGCACCTCTCCCCATGAGCTTGGCCTCCCGGTGAAAACCAACTGTTAACCCGGGAACTGCACAGGGCTTGGCCGTACAATTCACCATCAATTCACATCATTTCTCAACAACGGAGGCAGCCTCAAGCATAACCCCTATGATGTGTGTTCAGAGGGAACCCATACTAAGACACATAAATTTCCGGTTAAGCCCTACCCATAATCAGGTATTGTGGGGGTACTTAAATATTGGGAAGGTATCGCATCCAACTCAATCATCAGTTTTTAACCCAAAATCACCAAGTCAACTTCAGTGTCATATTCACCTTCAAAATCTTTCAATGGAAAATGACTCATCATTCCAAGGTTTTCACCATCATCATTTCATCAACACATGTTCCCATCTAGAGTAGTCATGTTGAATTTAGCACTAGCAACTATGTATGAGGGGTGCTAAGTATTTGCTTTGCTTCTAGGCTAAGTTTGATACTCTTGTACTAACTCAATACTAACCAGATAAATCATAAACCAAAAAGTACTTTGATAAAACAAAAGTAAATAAAGCTGGTAAAGTAAAATTGGGAAATAGGATCATAAGCATAAAGTAAATGGGGTAAGGCTTTGCTCATGGTGAGCTTTGCACTTTGCAAGAGTATTATCTTGCCTTGGTTGGGAAACTGGTCAAAGTGGTCTTCTTCTTCTTGGAAGTAGACCTCCTCCTCCTCCTGGTACTGCTCGGTACTAGCGTCTAAAATACGAATACGGGGTACACAATCATCACACCAAACTAATTTACTAAACTAGGCACAAACATGGTTCACACACTTAAACTAGCATCACATATTACTATTAAGTTGGTGGAATGGGTTTTTCTTATTAATTCAGAAAAATAATTTCCTCTCATACTAGTTTTAAATGTTACTTTGAATTATTCCGAGAAATAATTTCCTCTCATTATCTTATTAAGATTTAATTTCTCTTATGCATAATATGTGACCTAGGTTGACCCAAGTCAACCTCTTCACACTTATCATTTGGAGAAAATTATTTAAATGAGGTGAGCACCTCATACAATTTAATTCTAGCATAACAAAGATTTAATATCACCAACATTTCCTATGAGACCTAGATGACCAGAGTCTCTACTTTAATTGGAAATGATGGTGACAAGATTTAAATGAGAGAAACTCTTTCCTAAGATTTCTTCCTAGTTTTGGACAATATCTTTGACTAGAAAATAGCCATAAAGTCATTTAAATCAACTAAGCCATGATCATTCAAGGTAAGCATGGCATATTTTTGTAGAAACAATTAGTATAAGTGAAATGTGAATTATTGGAGGTGGAATTAACTGAAAAGCATTTATGGGTGATTTTTAAGAATTATTATAAGGCAGAAAAGTCCCTGCCTTGTTTATTTTGTCATTTTAAATCTACAATATATCTATGGTTAAATCCAGTGGCATTGGGTAGATAAAATCCTAAGCTTTCCAACAATATCAAGTTTGTGAAATTTGGCAGAGTAGATTTTTCCCTATTGAATTTCAAAGTTTGCAACAGATTAGTGTATTTTTTCTAAATTCCAGATTTGAATTCAAATCGTGGGCTCGCGCGGGAAAAAGAGAAATGGGAAAATGGGCCGGCCCAATACTGCGTCCAGCGCAGCGGGCCGCCTGACAGCGTGGGGGCCACGCGTCAGTGGGACTTAGCGCCCGAAGCGGTACGGGAGAGGAGGGCCGTGCGATTAGAGTTGAGATCGACGGCCGAGGGTGGTCGTCTTCTCCGGCGAGAGGGAGGCTTACGGGAGGCGGAGGTAGGGGGTCGGAGAGGTCGTCGGAGCTCCGGCGGTCGTCGGAGTTGTGCGCCGCGACGTTGGAGTAGATGAGGAGGCGCCTGGAAGCAGTTGCGTCTCCAATGGCGGCCTCCTGCTCCGGCGGACTCCGTGTACTAGCGGCGGCGTCGATCTTGCGATTGGAGCAGTGGGGTGGCTAGATGGTGAAATTGAGCGGTCGAGGAGAGCTGTGAGGATGAGTGGGAGGTGTTGGCGTGCTCAGTTCAGTGGGAGGGGCTCCCCTTTTATAGCGGCGAGAGGTGACCGAAGGGCGGAGCGGGGGTCATCGTCGTCGTCGCCGTTCCAAGGGCGCCAAGGGGCAAGTGATGGGCGCGTACGGTGGCTGGTGTCCTGGCGAGGGTGACGAGCGTGATCGTGGCTCCGCAGAGGCTCTGTGGCGCTGGCGCGCTTGATGGGAGTGCTCGGGCCATGGCGGACGGTCGTGGACGCGGTCGTCGTCTGCGGCGTTCCCGCGGCCACGTGCGCGTGTCCAGGCGATGCAGGGAGCCGTTGTGCGTCTACTGGCGTTGAGAGCGAGTGTGGAGGGGACGCAGGGCCGTGGGCGTCGTCACGCCCTGGCGTGTCCAGGGTTGGCGCCAGGCGCGCTCTGGCGCGGCATGGACGCGTTACGGCGCCCAGGCGCGCGTGTGCTGACGCGTGTGAGCTCGGTCTAGGTCAAGGGATGGTATGAGCTTGTCCAGGGAGGTGAGAGGGAGCCAGTGGACATGGCGGTGCAGGCCAGAGGTGACCAGGTGAGGAGATGGCATGAGGGTGGCATGCCATGCCACGGCATGGCATGGTTTAGTTGATTAGATCAAACAATGGCCATTGCAAGTGGTGGAACTGATGTTGTGAAGTGAGAGGAGGGTCCAGGGGTTGCTGTGGTGGCTCAGGTTGGACCAAGTCCTCTCCATTTTCCAGCATGGGCATCATTTGATACCCTGCCTGCCAAGTGTTTGTGGAAATGCCCGAAAGAAAATAATTTTTGAATTTTGCAAATCTTTTTGGTGGGTTGTAATCATATATTAAATGGAGCATTTTGGTGGTGGTGGTGATGAAAATGGAATTGAGATGCAAAATCACATTTTGCATATGATCTTGCATATGTGAATTTGTTCCAACTTTGTTTGCTTCCCATTTGAAATTGGTAATGAATTTGGGGTGGTGACTTTGGGCAAAGTTGAAGAGCTTGATGTTGTATTGGATGAGGTGAAGAGAGTTGACAAAGGTTAGAAGTGAAAAGTAAAAAATCCAGGGGCTCAAAGTGGCCATCAGGGTAAAAATGGCACATATGACCATAATCACATGTGAGCTCCATTTTGATTCAAATTTGTGTTGAATTAAGTTGGCTTGATTTCAAAGGTGTTAATAAGTGTTTAGTAACCATTTACAAGTAATGGTGCAAACCAATTTGGCCTAGATCAAAGATTTGTAAAAAATGGCATAGGCCTTATGTGAGGGTGAAGGGGATTTTTAGAATTCCTTTTCTATTTTACTTTTATTTGACTTTGGGTGATCAAGTGATCATTGCTAGGGTTTTAGAATGAGAGTAGCACACAAACAAGCATCATGGCAAGAGCACACTCAATTAAATTAATAAGGTGAGCTAATATGCATAGTCCTATATGATGAGAAAAAGTTTTTGTTGGCTCTGAAATTTGGAATCTTGAACTCTCTCTCTTGTTCATTTTATTGAAACTTGGGATGTTACACTTCGTCTCCTCTTCGGTCTTCTGGAAGCTTCGTGGCAAAATAGGACCCTGGGCGTTGATTTCGTCCAATTCCGAGAATATTTCCTTACTAGGATTTCTGAAACCAAAAATAGCAGAAAACAGCAACTGGCACTTCGGCATCTTGTTAATAGGTTAGTTCCAGAAAATGCACGAATATGACATAAAGTGTGCATAAAACATGTAGATAACATCAATAATGTGGCATGGAACATAAGAAATTATCGATACGTCAGAGACGTATCAGATATACATGTTACAAGTTGAAAGCAACCGCTGAAACTTAATCTTCCTTTGTGTTGCTTCAATACCTTTACTTTGAATTATTGCTTTACGAGTTAACTCTTATGCAAGACTTATTGATGCTTGTCTTGAAGTACTATTCATGAAAAGTCTTTGATTCATGATTCAATTGTTTACTCATGTCATATACATTGTTTTGATCGCTGCATTCATTACATGTGCTTACAATAGTATGATCAAGGTTATGATGGCATGTCACTCCAGAAATTATCTTTGTTTATCGTTTACCTGCTCGGGACGAGCAGAAACTAAGCTTGGGGATGCTGATACGTCTCCGATGTATCGATAATTTGTTATGTTCCATGCCACATTATTGATGATATCTACATGTTATATGCACATTTTATGTCATATTTATGCGTTTTCTGGAACTAACCTATTGACGAGATGCCGAAGGGCCAGTTCCTGTTTTCTGCTGTTTTTTGGTTTCAGAAATCCTAGTAAGGAAATATTCTCGGAATCGGGCGAAATCAACGCCCAGCATCTTAGAAATACACGAAGCTTCCAGAACACCCGAGAAGGACCAGAGGTGGGCCACAGGGGCCCCAGGAGGGTGGCCGGCGCGGCCCAGGCCCTGGCCGCGCCGCCTTACCCCCTCACCGCCTCGTTTCCCCTCCGACTCCGCCTCTTCGCCTATATAAAGGTCCCAGACCTAAAACCTCGATACGGAAAAGCCACGGTACGAGAAACCTTCCAGAGCCGCCGCCATCGCGAAGCCAAGATCTGGGGGACATGAGTCTCTGTTCTGGCACGCCGCCGGGACGGGGAAGTGCCCCCGGAAGGCTTCTCCATCGACACCACCGCCATCTTCATCAACGTTGTTGTCTCCCATGAGGAGGGAGTAGTTCTCCATCGAGGCTCGGGGCTGTACCGGTAGCTATGTGGTTAATCTCTCTCCTATGTACTTCAATACAATGATTTCATGAGCTGCCTTACATGATTGAGATTCATATGAGTTTTGTATCACTATTCATCTATGTGCTACTCTAGTGATGTTATTAAAGTACTCTATTCCTCCTGCATGGTGTAAAGGGGCAGTGTGTGCATCATGTAGTACTTGGTGTAGTTTATGATTGTGATCTCTTGTAGATTATGAAGTTAACTATTACTATGATGGTATTGATGTGATCTATTTGGTTATGTTGATCTATCTTGCACTCTAAGGTTATTTAAATATGAACATTGAATATTGTGGAGCTTGTTAACTCCGGCATTGAGGGTTCGTGTAATCCTACACAATTAGTGGTGTTCATCATCCAACAAGAGGGTGTAGAGTCTAGCATCTATCTATTTATTCTGATATGTGATCAATGTTGAGAGTGTCCACTAGTGAAAGTATGATCCCTAGGCCTTGTTCCTAAATACTGCTATCGCTGCTTGTTTACTATTCTACTGCATTTGTACTGTCCGCAATATTACCACCATCAACCACACACCAGTCCTGGATAGCAAAGCACTTTTCTGGTGCCGTTGCTACTGCTCATACTTATTCATACCACCTGTATTTCACTATCTCTTCGCCGAACTAGTGCACCTATTAGGTGTGTTGGGGACACAAGAGACTTCTTGCTTTGTGGTTGCAGGGTTGCTTGAGAGGGATATCTTTGACCTCTTCCTCCCTGAGATCGATAAACCTTGGGTGATCCACTTAAGGGAAACTTGCTGCTGTTCTACAAACCTCTGCTCTTGGAGGCCCAACACTGTCTACAAGAATAGAAGCTCCCGTAGACATCACCACCTACTATTGAGGATAAAGTTTATTATGATTATACTATGCCTCCTACATTTGATGATTATGGTGATGAGAATAATAATGATAGCTACCTTGTTGAATTTGCTCCCACTACAATTAATAAGAATGACTATGCTTATGTTGGGAGTAGTAATTATTTTATGCATGAGACTCATGATAAGAATTCTTTATGTGATAGTTATATTTTTGAGTTTGTTCATGATGCTACTGAAATTATTATGAGAGAGGAAAATATGGTTGTAGAAATTTTCATGTTACTAAAATACCTCTCTATATGCTGAAATTTTTGAAGTTACACTTGTTTTGTCTTCCTATGCTATTCACTTTGTTCTTCATTGACTTGTTTATTTACAAGATTCCTTTTCATAGGAAGCATGTTAGGTTTAAATTTGTTTTGAATTTGCCTCTTGATGCTTTCTTTTGCTTCAAATACTATTTCTTGCGAGTGCATCATTAAAACTGCTGAGCCCATCTTAATGGCTATAAAGAAAGAACTTCTTGGGAGATAACCCATGTGTTTATTCTACTACAGTATTTTGTTTTATATTTGTGTCTTGGAAGTTGTTTACTACTGTAGCAACCTCTCCTTATTTTAGTTTAGTGTTTTGTTGTGCCAAGTAAAGTCGTTGATAGTAAGGTTCATACTAGATTTGGATTACTGCGCAGAAACAGATTTCTTTTCTGTCACGAATCTGGGCAAAATTCTCTGTAGGTAACTCAGAAAATTATGCCAATTTAAGTGAGTGATCCTCAGATATGTACGCAACTTCCATTCAATTTGAGCATTTTCATTTGAGCAAGTCTGGTGCCTCAATAAAATTCGTCATTACGAACTGTTCTGTTTTGACAGATTCTGCCTTTTATTTCGCATTGCCTGTTTTGTTCTGTTCGATGGATATTTCGATTCCATTGACTTTCAGTAGCTTTGTGCAATGTCCAGAAGTGTTAAGAATGATTATGTCACCTCTGAACATGTATATTTTGATTGTGCATGATGGCGTGTATTTCACACGTTCGTTGGGCAACCCCAAGAGGAAGGTATGATGCGCACAGCAGCAAGTTTTCCCTCAGAAAGAAACCAAGGTTTATCGAACCAGGAGGAGCCAAGAAGCACGTTGAAGGTTGATGGCGGCGGGATGTAGTGCGGCGCAACACCAGGGATTCCGGCGCCAACGTGGAACCTGCACAACACAACCAAAGTACTTTGCCCCAACGAAACAGTGAGGTTGTCAATCTCACCGGCTTGCTGTAACAAAGGATTAACCGTATTGTGTGGAAGATGATTGTTTGCAGAAAACAGTAGAACAAGTATTGCAGTAGATTGTATTTCAGTAAAGAGAATTGGACCGGGGTCCACAGTTCACTAGAGGTGTCTCTCCCATAAGACAAACAGCATGTTGGGTGAACAAATTACAGTTGGGCAATTGACAAATAAAGAGAGCATGACCATGCACATACATATCATGATGAGTATAGTGAGATTTAATTGGGCATTACGACAAAGTACATAGACCGTCATCCAACTGCATCTATGCCTAAAAAGTCCACCTTCAGGTTATCATCCGAACCCCCTCCAGTATTAAGTTGCTAACAACAGACAATTGCATTAAGTATGGTGCGTAATGTAACTAGTGACTACATCCTTGAACATAGCACTAATGTTTTATCCCTAGTGGCAACAGCACAACACAACCTTAGAACTTTCTGTCACTGTCCCAGGTGTCAATGCAGGCATGAACCCACTATCGAGCATAAATACTCCCTCTTGGAGTTACAAGCATCTACTTGGCCAGAGCATCTACTAGTAACGGAGAGCATGCAAGATCATAAACAACACATAAGCATAACTTTGATAATCAACATAACAAGTATTCTCTATTCATCGGATCCCAACAAACGCAACATATAGAATTACAGATAGACGATCTTGATCATGTTAGGCAGCTCACAAGATCCGACAATGATAGCACAATGGGGAGAAGACAACCATCTAGCTACTGCTATGGACCCATAGTCCAGGGGTAGACTACTCACACATCACACCGGAGGCGACCATGGCGGCGTAGAGTCCTCCGGGAGATGATTCCCCTCTCCGGCAGGGTGCCGGAGGCGATCTCCTGGATCCCCCGAGATGGGATCGGCGGCGGTGGCGTCTCTGGAAGGTTTTCCGTATCGTGGCTCTCGGTACTGGGGGTTTCGTCACGGAGACTTTTTATAGGCGGAAGGGCAGGTCAAGAGGCGGCACGGGGGCCCCACACCACAGGGCCGCGCGGCCAAGGGGGGGCCGCGCCGCCCTATAGTGTGGCCCCTCCGTGGCCCCTCTTCGTCTCTCCTTCGGACTTCTGGAAGCTTCGTGAGAAAATAGGCCCCTGGGCTTTGATTTCGTCCAATTCCGAGAATATTTCCTTACTAGGATTTCTGAAACCAAAAACAGCAGAAAACAGCAACTGGCACTTCGGCATCTTGTTAATAGGTTAGTTCCAGAAAATGCACGAATATGACATAAAGTGTGCATAAAACATGTAGATAACATCAATAATGTGGCATGGAACATAAGAAATTATCGATACGTCGGAGACGTATCAGTGCACTAACTCTCTAATGAGTTGTTTTGAGTTTGGCGTGGAGGAAGTTTTCAAGGATCAAGAGAGGGAGATGATACAACATGATCAAGGAGAGTGAAAGCTCTAAGCTTGGGGATGCCTCGGTGGTTCACCCCTGCATATATCAAGAAGACTCAAGCGTCTAAGCTTGGGGATGCCCAAGGCATCCCCTTCTTCATCGACAACATTATCAGGTTCCTCCCCTGAAACTATATTTTTATTCCATCACATCTTATTGAAGGAGATATGCCCTAGAGACAATAATAAAGTGGTTATTATTTATATCTTTATGTTTATGATAAATGTTTATATATCATGCTATAATTGTATTAACCGAAACATTAGTACATGTGTGATATGTAGACAAACAAAGAAGTCCCTAGTATGCCTCTTAACTAGCTTGTTGATTAATGGATGATTAGTTTCATAATCATGAACATTGGATGTTATTAATAACAAGGTTATGTCATTGTATGAATGATGTAATGGACACACCCAATTAAGCGTAGCATAAGATCTCGTCATTAAGTTATTTGCTATAAGCTTTCGATACATAGTTACCTAGTCCTTATGACCATGAGATCATGTAAATCACTTGTACCGGAAAGGTACTTTGATTACACCAAACACCACTGCGTAAATGGGTGGCTATAAAGGTGGGATTAAGTATCCGGAAAGTATGAGTTGAGGCATATGGATCAACAGTGGGATTTGTCCATCCCGATGATGGATAGATATACTCTGGGCCCTCTCGGTGGAATGTCGTCTAATGTCTTGCAAGCATATGAATGAGTTCATAAGAGACCACATACCACGGTACGAGTAAAGAGTACTTGTCAGGAGACGAGGTTGAACAAGGTATAGAGTGATACCGAAGATCAAACCTCGGACAAGTAAAATATCGCGAGACAAAGGGAATTGGTATTGTATGTGTATGGTTCATTCGATCACTAAAGTCATCGTTGAATATGTGGGAGCCATTATGGATCTCCAGATCCCGCTATTGGTTATTGGTCGGAGTGAGTACTCAACCATGTCCACATAGTTCACGAACCGTAGGGTGACACACTTAAAGTTGGATGTTGAAATGGTAGTACTTGAATATGGAATGGAGTTCGAATATTTGTTCGGAGTCCCGGATGAGATCCCGGACATCACGAGGAGTTCCGGAATGGTCTGGTGAATAAGATTCATATATGGGAAGTCATTTTATGTGAATTAAAATGATCCGGAAGGTTCTACGGAAGGTTCTAGAAGGTTCTAGAAAAGTCCGGAAGAAATAAGGATGGAAGGTGGAGTCCCAAAGGGACTCCACCCACCTTGGCCGGCCAACCTAAGGGGGGAGGAGTCCCAAGTGGACTCCCCACCATGGTGGCCGGCCACCCCACCAAGGAAAGGGGGGGAGTCCCACTCCCCCTAGGTTTGGACACTTGGAAGGTTTTGGTTGGGGTCTTATTCGGACTCTTTGACCTAAGCCTTGGGGCTTCCACCTATATAAAGAGGGGGAGAGAGGGGCTGGCCAGCCACTCAAGCCACCACCATGGCCGCACCCCTCAAGGGTGCCCTAGCCGGCGCCCCTCTCCCCAAACCCTAGCGGTCTCTCTCTCCTCCACCATATCCCGCACGCTTAACCGAAGCTCCGCCGGATTTCTCCACCGCCACCGACACCACGCCGTCGTGCTGTCGGATTCAAGAGGAGCTACTACTTCCGCTGCCCGCTGGAACGGGGAGGTGGACGTCGTCTACATCAACAACCGAACGTGTGACCGAGTACGGAGGTGCTGCCCGTTCGTAGCGCCGGAACCGATCATGATCAAGATCTTCTACGCGCTTTTGCAAGCGGCAAGTGATCGTCTACCGCAGCAATAAGAGCCTACTCTTATAGGCTTTGGAATCTCTTCAAGGGTTAGTCTTGATCATCCCCTCGTTGCTACCGTCTTCTAGATTGCATCTTGGCTTGGATTGCGTGTTCGCGATAGGAAAATTTTTGTTTTCTATGCAACGTTTTCCTACAGTGGTATCAGAGCCGTGTCTATGCATAGATGGTTGCACGAGTAGAACACAATGGTTTTGTGGGCGTTGATGCTCTTGTTGTCTTTAGTTTGAGTACTTTGCATCTTTGTGGCATAGTGGGATGAAGCGGCCCGGACTAACTTTACATGACCGCGTTCATGAGACTTGTTCCTCGTTCGACATGCAACTTGTATTGCATAAGAGGCTTTGCGGGTGTCTGTCTCTCCTACTATAGTGAAGATTCAATTTACTCTTCTATTGACAACATTAGTATCACCGTTGTGGTTCATGTTCGTAGGTAGATTAGATCTCTCTCGAAAACCCTAAACCACGTAAAATATGCAAACCAAATTAGAGACGTCTAACTTGTTTTTGCAGGGTTTGGTGATGTGATATGGCCATAATGTGATGATGAATATGTATGAGATGATCATTATTGTATTGTGGCAACCGGTAGGAGCCTTATGGTTGTCTTTATATTTCATGTTGAGTAGTATTTCAAAGTAGTTGTAATAGTTGCTACATGAGGTGAACAACCATGAAGACGGCGCCATGAACCTTGACGTTACGCCGACGATGATGGAGATCATGCCCGTTGATGATGGAGATCATGTCCGTGCTTTGGAGATGAAGATCGAAGGCGCAAAGACAAAAGGGCCATATCATATCACATATGAACTGCATGTGATGTTAATCCTTTATGCATCTTATTTTGCTTAGATCGCGACGGTAGCTGATGCGTGTGGTTGGCACGTCCGTTGGGAACCCCAAGAGGAAGGTGTGATGCGCACAGCGGCAAGTTTCCCTCAGTAAGAAACCAAGGTTTAATCGGACCAGTAGGAGTCAAGAAGCACGTTGAAGGTTGATGGCGGCGAGATGTAGTGCGGCGCAACACCAGTGATTCCGGCGCCAACGTGAAACCTGCACAACACAACCAAAGTACTTTGCCCCAACGAAACAGTGAGGTTGTCAATCTCACCGGCTTGCTGTAACAAAGAGTTAACCGTATTGTGTGGAAGATGATTGTTTGCAGAAAACAATAGAACAAGTATTGCAGTAGATTGTATTTCAGTAAAGAGAATTGGACCGGGGTCCACAGTTCACTAGAGGTGTCTCTCCCATAAGACGAACAGCATGTTGGGTGAACAAATTACAGTTGGGCAATTGACAAATAAAGAGAGCATGACAATGCACATACATATCATGATGAGTATAGTGAGATTTAATTGGGCATTACGACAAAGTACATAGACCGCCATCCAACTGCATCTATGCCTAAAAAGTCCACCTTCAGGTTATCATCCGAACCCCCTCCAGTATTAAGTTGCTAACAACAGACAATTGCATTAAGTATTGCACGTAATGTAACTAGTGACTACATCCTTGAACATAGCACTAATGTTTTATCCCTAGTGGCAACAGCACATCCATAACCTTAGAGGTTCTTGTCACCCCTCCAGATTCACGGAGACATGAACCCACTATCGAGCATAAATACTCCCTCTTGGAGTTACTAGCATCAACTTGGCCAGAGCATCTACTAATAACGGAGAGCATGCAAGATCATAAACAACACATAGACATAGCTTTGATAATCAACATAACAAGTATTCTCTATTCATCGGATCCCAACAAACGCAACATATAGAATTACAGATAGATGATCTTGATCATGTTAGGCAGCTCACAAGATCCGACAATGATAGCACAATGGGGAGAAGACAACCATCTAGCTACTGCTATGGACCCATAGTCCAGGGGTAGACTACTCACACATCACACCGGAGGCGACCATGGCGGCGTAGAGTCCTCCGGGAGATGATTCCCCTCTCCGGCAGGGTGCCGGAGGCGATCTCCTGGATCCCCCGAGATGGGATCGGTGGCGGCGGCGTCTCTGGAAGGTTTTCCGTATCGTGGCAGACGTATCAGCATCCCCAAGCTTAGTTCTGCTCGTCCCGAGCAGGTAAAACGATAACACAGATAATTTCTGGAGGGACATGTCATCATAATCTTGATCATACTATTTGTAAAGCATATGTAGTGAATGCAGCGATCGAAACAATGTATATGACATGAGTAAACAAGTGAATCATAAAGCAAAGACTTTTCATGAATAGCACTTCAAGACAAGCATCAATAAGTCTTGCATAAGAGTTAACTCATAAAGCAATAATTCAAAGTAAAGGCATTGAAGCAACACAAAAGAAGATTAAGTTTCAGCGGTTGCTTTCAACTTGTAACATGTATATCTCATGGATATTGTCAACATAGAGTAATATAATAAGTGCAATAAGCAAATATGTAGGAATCAATGCATAGTTCACACAAGTGTTTGCTTCTTGAGGTGGAGAGAAATAGGTGAACTGACTCAACATTGAAAGTAAAAGAATGGTCCTCCATAGAGGAAAAAGCATCGATTGCTATATTTGTGCTAGAGCTTTGATTTTGAAAACATGAAACAATTTTGTCAACGGTAGTAATAAAGCATATGCATCATGTAAATTATATCTTATAAGTTGCAAGCCTCATGCATAATGTACTAATAGTGCCCGCACCTTGTCCTAATTAGCTTGGACTACCGGGTCATCACAATGCATTGTTTTTACCAAGTGTCACAAAGGGGTACCTCTATGTCGCCTGTACAAAGGTCTAAGGAGAAAGCTCGCATTGGATTTCTCGCTATTGATTATTCTTCAACTTAGACATCCATACCGGGACAACATAGACAACAGATAATGGACTCCTCTTTTATGCATAAGCATATAACAACAATTAATAATTTTCTCATTTGAGATTTGAGGATTATTGTCCAAAATTGAAACTTCCACCATGGAGCATGGCTTTAGTTAGCGGCCCGATGTTCTTCTCTAACATATGCATGCTTAACCATATGGTGGTAGATCTCTCTTGCTTCAGACAAGATGAACATGCATAGCAACTCACATGAAATTCAACAATGAATAGTTGATGGCGTCCCCAGTGAACATGGTTATCGCACAACAAGCAACTTAATAAGAGATAAAGTGCATAATTACATATTCAATACCACAATAGTTTTTAAGCTATTTGTCCCATGAGCTATATATTGCAAAGGTGAATGATGGAATTTTAAAGGTAGCACTCAAGCAATTTACTTTGGAATGGCGGGAAAATACCATGTAGTATAGGTAGGTATGGTGGACACAAATGGCATAGTAGTTGGCTCAAGTATTTTGGATGCATGAGAAGTATTCCCTCTCGATACAAGGTTTAGGCTAGCAAGGCTTATTTGAAACAAACACAAGGATGAACCGGTGCAGCAAAACTCACATAAAAGACATATTGAAAACATTATAAGACTCTACACCGTCTTCCTTGTTGTTCAAACTCAATACTAGAAATTATCTAGACCTTAGAGAAACCAAATATGCAAACCAAATTTTAGCATGCTCTATGTATTTCTTCATTAATGGGTGCAAAGCATATGATGCAAGAGCTTAAACATGAGCACAACAATTGCCAAGTATCACATTACCCAAAACATTTATAGCAATTACTACATGTATCATTTTCCAATTCCAACCATATAACAATTTAACGAAGGAGAAACTTCGCCATGAATACTATGAGTAGAAACCAAGGACATACTTGTCCATATGCTACAGCGGAGCGTGTATCTCTCCCATAAAGTGAATGCTAGGATCCATTTTATTCAAACAAAACAAAAAACAAAAACAAACCGACGCTCCAAGAAAAAGCACATAAGATGTGATGGAATAAAAATATAGTTTCAGGGGAGGAACCTGATAATTTGTCGATGAAGAAGGGGATGCCTTGGGCATCCCCGAGCTTAGACGCTTGAGTCTTCTTGATATATGCAGGGGTGAACCACCGGGTGCATCCCCAAGCTTAGAGCTTTCACTCTCCTTGATCATGTTGCATCATACTCCTCTCTTGACCCTTGAAAACTTCCTCCACACCAAACTCGAAACAACTCATTAGAGGGTTAGTGCACATTATAAATTGACATATTCAGAGGTGACACAATCATTCTTAACACTTCTGGACATTGCATAATGCTACTGGACATTAGTGGATCAAAGAAATTCATCCAACATAGCGAAAGAGGCAATGCGAAATAAAAGGCAGAATCTGTCAAAACAGAACAGTTCGTATTGACGAATTTTAAAATGGCACCAGACTTGCTCAAATGAAAATGCTCAAATTGAATGAAAGTTGCGTACATATCTGAGGATCATGCACGTAAATTGGCTTAATTTTCTGAGCTACCTACAGGGAGGTGGACCCAGATTCGTGACAGCAAAGAAATCTGGAACTGTGCAGTAATCCAAATCTAGTACTTACTTTTCTATCAACGGCTTAACTTGGCATAACAAAACACAAAACTAAGATAAGGAGAGGTTGCTACAGTAGTAAACAACTTCCAAGACACAAAATAAAAACAAAGCACTGTAGGTAAAAACATGGGTTGTATCCCATAAGCGCTTTTCTTTAACGCCTTTCAGCTAGGCGCAGAAAGTGTGCATCAAGTGTTATCGAAGGGTGGTACTTCTACAGCGGGGTGTGGGCTTTTCTCAACCAGGCATAGTATATTAGATACATAAGTTTTAGCATCTCCCTTTTCATTAGTCTTAGGTGTGCTACTCTCATCAAACAAATTTTCAGGAACAAGCCAAGCATAGTTATTTTCTAGTGCATCATTCATAGCTAGGAGCTTACATGGTATTGGTGCTTTGATCTCCCCTCCATCATCAATATTATTAGTGTATCTTATTCTATCCATATCCATCTTTTCAAGGAGACTAACAAAATTAGTAGGAGAACCAAGCATATTAAATTTAGCAAACACCTTTCTAGCTTCTCTTGCTAGACCACCAAATTCTCTAAGAAGGGTTTCTAATACAAAATCTTTCTTTTCCCCCTCTTCCATATCACCAAGTGTGAAAAACATGTGTTGGATTATAGGATTAAAATTAACAAATTTAGTTTCCAACAGGCGAACTAAATGTGCAGCAGCAATTTCATAAGTAGGCGCAAGGTCTACCAAGTGTCTATCTTCAAAATTTTCAATTGTACTAACATGATTGAAAAATTCTTCTATATTATTTCTCCCAACTATAGACCCATGTCCTACCGGTATGTCTTTTGTGGTAAAATTAAAAGGAAACATGATGAATAAAGTAAATGCAAGTAAACTAATTTTTTTGTGTTTTTGATATAGCAAACAAGATAGCAAGTAAAGTAAAACTAGCAACTAATTTTTTTGTATTTTGATTTAGTGCAGCAAACAAAGTAGTAAATAAAACTAAGCAAGACAAAAACAAAGTAAAGAGATTGAGAAGTGGAGACTCCCCTTGCAGCGTGTCTTGATCTCCCCGGCAACGGCGCCAGAAATTTGCTTGATGCGTGTGGTTGGCACGTCCGTTGGGAACCCCAAGAGGAAGGTGTGATGCGCACAGCGGCAAGTTTCCCTCAGTAAGAAACCAAGGTTTAATCGGACCAGTAGGAGTCAAGAAGCACGTTGAAGGTTGATGGCGGCGAGATGTAGTGCGGCGCAACACCAGTGATTCCGGCGCCAACGTGGAACCTGCACAACACAACCAAAGTACTTTGCCCCAACGAAACAGTGAGGTTGTCAATCTCACCGGCTTGCTGTAACAAAGAGTTAACCGTATTGTGTGGAAGATGATTGTTTGCAGAAAACAGTAGAACAAGTATTGCAGTAGATTGTATTTCAGTAAAGAGAATTGGACCGGGGTCCACAGTTCACTAGAGGTGTCTCTCCCATAAGACGAACAGCATGTTGGGTGAACAAATTACAGTTGGGCAATTGACAAATAAAGAGAGCATGACAATGCACATACATATCATGATGAGTATAGTGAGATTTAATTGGGCATTATGACAAAGTACATAGACCGCCATCCAACTGCATCTATGCCTAAAAAGTCCACCTTCAGGTTATCATCCGAACCCCCTCCAGTATTAAGTTGCTAACAACAGACAATTGCATTAAGTATTGCGCGTAATGTAACTAGTGACTACATCCTTGAACATAGCACTAATGTTTTATCCCTAGTGGCAACAGCACATCCATAACCTTAGAGGTTCTTGTCACCCCTCCAGATTCACGGAGACATGAACCCACTATCGAGCATAAATACTCCCTCTTGGAGTTACTAGCATCAACTTGGCCAGAGCATCTACTAATAACGGAGAGCATGCAAGATCATAAACAACACATAGACATAGCTTTGATAATCAACATAACAAGTATTCTCTATTCATCGGATCCCAACAAACGCAACATATAGAATTACAGATAGATGATCTTGATCATGTTAGGCAGCTCACAAGATCCGACAATGATAGCACAATGGGGAGAAGACAACCATCTAGCTACTGCTATGGACCCATAGTCCAGGGGTAGACTACTCACACATCACACCGGAGGCGACCATGGCGGCGTAGAGTCCTCCGGGAGATGATTCCCCTCTCCGGCAGGGTGCCGGAGGCGATCTCCTGGATCCCCCGAGATGGGATCGGCGGCGGCGGCGTCTCTGGAAGGTTTTCCGTATCGTGGCTCTCGGTACTGGGGGTTTCGTCACGGAGACTTTTTATAGGTGGAAGGGCAGGTCAAGAGGCGGCACGGGGGCCCCACACCACAGGCCGGCGCGGCCAAGGGGGGGGCCGCGCCGCCCTATGGTCTGGCTCCCCTGTGGCCCCTCTTCGTCTCTCCTTCGGACTTCTGGAAGCTTCGTGAGAAAATAGGCCCCTGGGCTTTGATTTCGTCCAATTCCGAGAATATTTCCTTACTAGGATTTCTGAAACCAAAAACAGCAGAAAACAGCAACTGGCACTTCGGCATCTTGTTAATAGGTTAGTTCCAGAAAATGCACGAATATGACATAAAGTGTGCATAAAACATGTAGATAACATCAATAATGTGGCATGGAACATAAGAAATTATCGATACGTCGGAGACGTATCAGTAGCATTATAAGATGATCCCTCACATTAATATCAAGATAATAAAGTGTTCTCCCCTCGTATGCACCGTTGTACAGTTCGTCGTTTCGAAGCATCTCGTGATGATCGGATGTGATAGACTCAACGTTCACATACAACAGGTGTAAGCAATGTTGCACACGCGGAATACTTGGGTTTGTTTGACGAGCCTAGCATGTACAGACATGGCCTCGGGACAACGGAAACCGAAAGGTTGAACACGAGTCATATGGATGATATGATCAACATGTTGATGTTCACCATTGAAGCTACATCATCTCACGTGATGATCGGTTTTGGTGTAGTGGATTTGGATCGTGTACCACTTAACAACTATGAGGGATGTTGTATTAAGTGGGAGTTCATTAGTAATTAGATTAAAACATGAACTAATTATCATAAACATAGTCTGAGTAGTATTTTGAATTAATTTTGTAGTGTTGGCATCCGTTTGCTACCATGCGTTAGTCTTGTTATTGAGATAGAAATACTGTTAAAATCTGACAAGAAACTTTACGGATTGGTACCGTATTGTTAAAGAATCAAGAATTGATTAAGTCCTATTGCAAACTTTTAGTAAACCTCACATTGTTGATTCAAAGAACTATGGTTTCAATTAGTACCTAAAGTTATCTTGTCTCCATGAAACTTGAAAGTTCAAATATGTTTGAAAAGTAAGGAGCTGAAAATTTAGTTTTCAGAAATAATCAAGGTATGAGATATATGTGATATCTAAGACCTTATTGCAAGATGATAGAATATAATTTGGTGAGACTACATAAACTCATAAGTTTTATGGGAATGTATGAAGGTTGAAGACACCAGGTGTCACAATCCTCCAACTATTGGGGCACTAATAATATTCGCATATCCATGAAGTTATCATTCTTAGTATGCACCGTTGCTAAGACACGTCGTTTCGAAGCATCACGTGATGATCGGGTGTGATAGATTCTACGTGTGCATACAACGGGTGCAAGCCAGATTTGCACATGCGAATACTAAGGTTAAACTTTATGAGCCTAGCATGTACAGACATGGTCTCAAAAAGTTGTCATGAATTGATGGATAAAATTATGAGTGAAATTGTTCATCGTATTACAAAGTTACTAATAAGTGAAATCTAGAACACTTGTCATATGATGATCAACTTCAAAGTAAGAACCTCAAGGTTATTGGTATTAGACCAACAAACCTAGAAGTTATTGATGTTGAAGTGTTTTTCTGTATAATGAGGAAAGCTAAAAGAGAAACTGCAAAAGATATTTTGGCAAAAAGAAAAGAAAAGACTAGAAAGTCTAGCTCAGGTGTATATAAATGATATACATGTTATGGTTGTATTCCTAGTTAAGTCACACAATGAAAATTCTTGGGTATTAGTACCATATTGGTTGGTATGAAGTGTCATACAAAACAACGCAATACAAGAATACAATGGCCTAAGTGACTGACAAGGAATATGATAGGAATGCACGTCTGAAACAAAATAAAGTGTTATTGTGTTCGTCGTTGGCATTCTATCTAGCCCTTAGAATTTATAATAAAGAACTTAATAATTGTTATTTTGCTCTGGTCAAATGAAAAACAATGAGTTGTTCAAATTATGACATTACTCCATGTACGATGGATAAGTTATTATAAATCTTAATGGTGAAACACACATACATAAAACTGACGCTAAAATGCCATAAGGCAAATGATTTGAATTCCACTTATTTGTGGAACCGCCATTTAGGTCATGTTAGAAAGAAACGCATGAAGGAACTCCATGCAAATGGATTTTTGGAGTCACTTGATTTTTGAATCATTAGACGCTTGCAAATCTTTTCTAAAGAGAATGATTAAAATACCGTTCATAGGCCAAAAGTTGAACGGGCAACTAACTTAGTGGAAAAATACATGATGATGTATGTGGTTCACTGGGCATAGTTGTGTGCGGGAGATTCTTCTACTTCATGAAAACTTTCAACAATGAATTGAGTATATATATGTGGATATATTCAATAAGGAAGAAGTTTGAAACATTTGAATGGATTCAAATAAATTTCAGCATGAAGTGGAAATCATCGTAATAGAAAAGTCAAATATCTATGATTGGATCATGGCAGAAATATTTGAATTACGAGTTTTAGCGAACATCTAAGAGAGTTATGAAATTGTTCTACAACTCACATTTCTTGGAGTATCATAATGATGATATAGTATCCGAGATATGTATCCAAACCTTGTTGGATTAATGATGAGATAAAATATTATGACGCCATTATATTTTTGTGGATTATGCTTTAGTGACTACCGCTTTTACACTGCATAGAGCATCATCATGATCCGTTGAAATGACACCATACGAGTTATGGCATAGGTATAAAACCTTAATAGTCCTTTCTTTAAATTTTGGTCTAAGAGTATTCAACCAAAATCGGATGAATGTCTTTGTTGGTTATCCCAGAGTTTTAATTGGGAATTCTTCCCATGAGACAAAGACAAAAGTGTTTGTCAATGTTTCTAATTTCCAAGAAATTGTTTCTAGTGAAGTTATTGAGTGGGAGGACAATATAATTAGATAAGGTTTATGAACCTGAGCATAATGATCAGAGTAGCGCAGCATCGGAATTGGTTTCAGAAGCGGCCACAACAATCATAGCTCCCATGACTACAAAGTGTTTTAGCCATGGAGATCGAAGTACATATTGAACCTTGTAGGTATGGTTTACTTTGTGATCAAATAAGTGATTTGTGAACAAAGGATTGATTTTGAACAATGATAAACCAACTACAAACAAAGAAGTTATGATGGGCCCTGACTCCGTTAAAATGGCTATACGCCATGAAATCCAAGATAGATGAATACTTTTTGAAAGTAAAAGGATCTATAAAATTGATGGACTTGGATGAAATATCCTTGAAGAAGTTCAACTTGTCGAAAAGTTGTTTACGACAAAGTTCAAAGAGTTGACTACGACAAGATTAGATCTTCCGTAGCAATGCTTAAAGTTTATATGGATTATTCTAGTAATCACTACATATTTCCTTTATGAAATATGTTAGTAGGATGGCAAAATACATTACTTATCAGAAGTGTGTATTAAAGGTGTATACAAGATACAACCAAGAGTTTTGCTGGTCTGTGGAATACTAGATAGGTATACAAACTTCAATTGGATGAAGTAAGTATCACGGAGTTGGAATCTTCACCAGATGAAATAGTCAAAGAGTTTTTGATTTCATCAGAAACGATGAAGAGGCTTGCATTTGCAAGAAATTAAGTGGGAGCGCTAAGACATATTTATAATACTTTATGTAGATGACATATAATTGGTTATAAATGATGTAATTATATACTTGATTAAAAAGGTTTCATTGAGAAATTAACTTCAATGAAAGGATATGGACTGAAACAAATTTTGTGTCAAGATCTATGAAGATAGATTGAAACACATAATAAGTTTAAGTCAAAGTACATAGAATGGATATTGAAGTAGTTCAATATAGAAATATTAAGAAAATGTTCTTATCATGTGAAGTTTTAACAAGATTTGAGTGTATCTGACACTCGATGAGTAAAAACACATGAGTGATTTTAGATCATGAATAATATGTACATAATCAGATATCTTGTGCTCTAAAATGTTATGAGCATATACCGGAATGATTCATAAGATGATCATGGGACGACAGTAAGAATATCCTTGAGTACTTTAGAAGAACTAAGGATATATATATATATATTTTTGTATGAAGAAATGACAAACAAATCACTGTAAGGTGTTACACCGATATTGGTTTTGTCACATATGAAAATAAAATTTCAAATCTCAAATTAGACTAAGTGTTGTTTTAAAAGGTAGCACAATGAGCTAGAAGTTGTCTATACTAGATTTAGAAGAGTTCTAAATATCGTGACGGATTCTACAAAAGAAGGCAGAGTATGTCATTGTTTTGACAATGACAAAGGATGTTAAGTCAAGAGGTTCTTTGAGAGCTTGGTGTAGTTCCGACAGAGTCCGAACTTTGAAGCTATATTGTGTGTGACAATATTAGTGACATGTTTCAGACCGCGGAATTAAGGTTCCACCCGAAGACCAAACATATTTAATGCCGACTCATTTGGAAATGAGTGATGCGTTGAGACGCAAATGAATTACAAAATACATACGTTTCTGAGCATGTCAGATCCGTTGACTAAAACCTCTCCCGTGAGCAATACATGATAAAGCACCATAAGGCCAAGGTGTTATATCTTTACAAATGTAAACTAGATTATTGACTCTAGTGCAAGTGGGAGACTGAAGGAGATATGCCCTAGAGGCAATAATAAAGTGGTTATTATTTATATCTTTATGTTTATGATAAATGTTTATATATCATGCTATAATTGTATTAACCGAAACATTAGTACATGTGTGATATGTAGACAAACAAAGAAGTCCCTAGTATGCCTCTTAACTAGCTTGTTGATTAATGGATGATTAGTTTCATAATCATGAACATTGGATGTTATTAATAACAAGGTTATGTCATTGTATGAATGATGTAATGGACACACCCAATTAAGCGTAGCATAAGATCTCGTCATTAAGTTATTTGCTATAAGCTTTCGATACATAGTTACCTAGTCCTTATGACCATGAGATCATGTAAATCACTTGTACCGGAAAGGTACTTTGATTACACCAAACACCACTGCGTAAATGGGTGGCTATAAAGGTGGGATTAAGTATCCGGAAAGTATGAGTTGAGGCATATGGATCAACAGTGGGATTTGTCCATCCCGATGACGGATAGATATACTCTGGGCCCTCTCGGTGGAATGTCGTCTAATGTCTTGCAAGCATATGAATGAGTTCATAAGAGACCACATACCACGGTACGAGTAAAGAGTACTTGTCAGGAGACGAGGTTGAACAAGGTATAGAGTGATACCGAAGATCAAACCTCGGACAAGTAAAATATCGCGAGACAAAGGGAATTGGTATTGTATGTGTATGGTTCATTCGATCACTAAAGTCATCGTTGAATATGTGGGAGCCATTATGGATCTCCAGATCCCGCTATTGGTTATTGGTCGGAGTGAGTACTCAACCATGTCCACATAGTTCACGAACCGTAGGGTGACACACTTAAAGTTGGATGTTGAAATGGTAGTACTTGAATATGGAATGGAGTTCGAATATTTGTTCGGAGTCCCGGATGAGATCCCGGACATCACGAGGAGTTCCGGAATGGTCCGGTGAATAAGATTCATATATGGGAAGTCATTTTATGTGAATTAAAATGATCCGGAAGGTTCTACGGAAGGTTCTAGAAGGTTCTAGAAAAGTCCGGAAGAAATAAGGATGGAAGGTGGAGTCCCAAAGGGACTCCACCCACCTTGGCCGGCCAACCTAAGGGGGGAGGAGTCCCAAGTGGACTCCCCACCATGGTGGCCGGCCACCCCACCAAGGAAAGGGGGGAGTCCCACTCCCCCTAGGTTTGGACACTTGGAAGGTTTTGGTTGGGGTCTTATTCGGACTCTTTGACCTAAGCCTTGGGGCTTCCACCTATATAAAGAGGGGGAGAGAGGGGCTGGCCGGCCACTCAAGCCACCACCATGGCCGCACCCCTCAAGGGTGCCCTAGCCGGCGCCCCTCTCCCCAAACCCTAGCGGTCTCTCTCTCCTCCACCATATCCCGCACGCTTAAGCGAAGCTCCGCCGGATTTCTCCACCGCCACCGACACCACGCCGTCGTGCTGTCGGATTCAAGAGGAGCTACTACTTCCGCTGCCTGCTGGAACGGGGAGGTGGACGTCGTCTACATCAACAACCGAACGTGTGACCGAGTACGGAGGTGCTGCCCGTTCGTAGCGCCGGAACCGATCGTGATCAAGATCTTCTACGCGCTTTTGCAAGCAGCAAGTGATCGTCTACCGCAGTAATAAGAGCCTACTCTTATAGGCTTTGGAATCTCTTCAAGGGTTAGTCTTGATCATCCCCTCGTTGCTACCGTCTTCTAGATTGCATCTTGGCTTGGATTGCGTGTTCGCGATAGGAAAATTTTTGTTTTCTATGCAACGTTTTCCTACACTTATGTGTTTTGCTTGGAGCGTCGGTTTGTTTTTGTTTTTTGTTTTGTTTGAATAAAATGGATCCTAGCATTCATTGTGTGGGAGAGAGACACGCTCCGCTGTAGCATATGGACAAGTATGTCCTTAGGCTCTACTCATAATATTCATGGCGAAGTTTCTTCT
This sequence comes from Lolium perenne, assembly GCF_019359855.2. Classification (NCBI taxonomy): domain Eukaryota; kingdom Viridiplantae; phylum Streptophyta; class Magnoliopsida; order Poales; family Poaceae; genus Lolium; species Lolium perenne. Next base: position 182,586,932 of record NC_067246.2, on the reverse strand, counting down.
TCGTTAAATTGTTATATGGTAGGAATTGGAAAATGATACATGTAGTAATGTGCTAAAATGTCTTGGATAATGTGATACTTGGCAATTGTTGTGCTCATGTTTAAGCTCTTGCATCATATGTTTTGCACCTATTAATGAAGAAATACATAGAGCATGCTAAAATTTGGTTTGCATATTTGGTCTCTCTAAAGTCTAGATAATTTCTAGTATTGAGTTTGAACAACAAGGAAGACGGTGTAGAGTCTTATAATGTTTACAATATGTCTTTTATGTGAGTTTTGCTGCACCGCTTCATCCTTGTGTTTGTTTCAAATAACTTTGCTAGCCTAAACCTTGTATCGAGAGGGAATACTTCTCATGCATCCAAAATACTTGAGCCAACCACTATGCCATTTGTGTCCACCATACCTACCTACTACATGGTATTTCTCCGCCATTCCAAAGTAAATTGCTTGAGTGCTACCTTTAAATTTCTATCATCTACCTTTACAATATATAGCTCATGGGACAAATAGCCTAAAAACTATTGTGGTATTGAATATGTACTTATGCACTTTATCTCTTATTAAGTTGCTTGTTGTGCGATAACCATGTTCCTGGGGATGCCATCAACTACTCTTTGTTGAATATCATGTGAGTTGCTATGCATGTTCGTCTTGTCTGAAGTAAGGGAGATTTACCACCTAATGGTTAGAGCATGCATGTTGTTAGAGAAGAATATTGGGCCGCTAACTAAAGCCATGATCCATGGTGGAAGTTTCAGTTTTGGACATATATCCTCAATCTCATATGAGAAAATTAATTGTTGCTACATGCTTATGCATAAAAGAGGAGTCCATTATCTGTTGTCTATGTTGTCCCGGTATGAATGTCTAAGTTGAGAATAATCAATAGCGAGAAATCCAATGCGAGCTTTCTCCTTAGACCTTTGTACAAGCGGCATAGAGGTACCCCTTTGTGACACTTGGTTAAAACATGTGCATTGCGATAATCCCGGTAATCCAAGCTAATTAGGACAAGGTGCGGGCACTATTAGTATACTATGCATGAGGCTTGCAACTTGTAAGATATAATTTACATAACACATACGCTTTATTACTACCGTTGACAAAATTGTTTCTTGTTTTCAAAACCAAAGCTCTAGCACAAATATAGCAATCGATGCTTTCCTCTTTGGAGGACCATTCTTTTACTTTTATTGTTGAGTCAGTTCACCTACTTCTCTCCATCCCAAGAAGCAAACACTTGTGTGAACTGTGCATTGATTCCTACATATTTGCATATTGCATTTGTTATATTACTCTATGTTGACAATATCCATGAGATATACATGTTATAAGTTGAAAGCAACCGCTGAAACTTCATCTTCCTTTGTGTTGCTTCAATACCTCTACTTTGAATTATTGCTTTATGAGTTAACTCTTATGCAAGACTTATTGATGCTTGTCTTGAAGTACTATTCATGAAAAGTCTTTGCTATATGATTCAGTTGTTTACTCATGTCATTTACATTGTTTTGATCGTTGCATTCACTACATATGCTTACAAAAGTATGATCAAGGTTATGATGGCATGTCACTCCAGAAATTATCTTTGTTTATCGTTTACCTGCTCGGGACGAGCAGAAACTAAGCTTGGGGATGCTGATACGTCTCCGACGTATCGATAATTTCTTATGTTCCATGCCACATTATTGATGATATCTACATGTTTTATGCATACTTTATGTCATATTCGTGCATTTTCTGGAACTAACCTATTAACAAGATGCCGAAGTGCCAGTTGATGTTTCCTGCTGTTTTTGGTTTCAGAAATCCTAGTAAGGAAATATTCTCGGAATTGGACGAAATCAACGCCCAGGGTCCTATTTTGCCACGAAGCTTCCAGAAGACCGAAGATTCAACGAAGTGGGGCCACGAGGTGGCCAGGAGGGTAGGCGGCACGGCCCCACCCTTGGCCGCGCTGACCTGTCTCCTGGGCCCCTCGCGACGCCCCCTGACCTACCCTTCCGCCTACAAATAGCCTTCGTCGCGAATCCCCCAGTACCGAGAGCCACGATACGGAAAACCTTCCAGAGACGCCGTTGCCGCCGATCCCATCTCGGGGGATTCAGGAGATCGCCTCCGGCACCCTGCCGGAGAGGGGAATCATCTCCCGGAGGACTCTACGCCGCCATGGTCGCCTCCAGAGTGATGTGTGAGTAGTCTACCCCTGGACTATGGGTCCATAGCAGTAGCTAGATGGTTGTCTTCTCCTCATTGTGCTTAATTGTCGGGTCTTGTGAGCTGCCGAACATGATCAAGATCATCTATCTGTAATTCTATATGTTGTGTTTGTTGGGATCCGATGAATAGAGAATACTATGTTATGTTGATTATCAATTCATGTCTATGTGTTGTTTATGATCTTGCATGCTCTCCGTTATTAGTAGAGGCTCTGGCCAAGTTTTTGCTAGTAACTCCAAGAGGGGGTATTTATGCTCGATAGTGGGTTCATGCCTCCGTGAATCTGGGGAAGTGACAGAAATCTCTAAGGTTATGGATGTGCTGTTGCCACTAGGGATAAAACATTGATGCTATGTCCGAGGATGTAGTTATTGATTACATTACGCGTAATACTTAATGCAATTGTCTGTTGTTAGCAACTTAATACTGGAGGGGGTTCGGATGATAACCTGAAGGTGGACTTTTTAGGCATAGATGCATGTTGGATAGCGGTCTATGTACTTTGTCGTAATGCCCAATTAAATCTCACTATACTTATCATAATATGTATGTGCATGGTCATGCCCTCTTTATTTGTCAACTGCCCAACTGTAATTTGTTCACCCAACATGCTGTTTATCTTATGGGAGAGACACCTCTAGTGAACTATGGACCCCGGTCCAATTCTCTTTACTGAAATACGATCTACTGCAATACTTGTTCTACTGTTCTCTGCAAACAATCATCATCCACACTATACATCTTATCCTTTGTTACAGCAAGCCGGTGAGATTGACAACCTCGCTGTTTCGTTGGGGCAAAGTACTTGGTTTGTGTTGTGCAGGTTCCACGTTGGTGGCGGAATCCCTGGTGTTGCGCCGCACTACATCTCGCCGCCATCAACCTTCAACGTGCTTCTTGGCTCCTACTGGTTCGATAAATCTTGGTTTCATACTGAGGGAAAACTTGCCGCTGTACGCATCACACCTTCCTCTTGGGGTTCCCAATGGACGCGTGTTGTACGCGTATCAGCGCCGCCCGCGGAGCTCTTCTCGGTGAGTTTTGTTGGCAGTAATGGTGCGACTCGGCTCTTCAACCCCGCGTGGTGCGGGTGGTGGCAGCCGAGCTCGCAGAGCTCCTTGGTCTGGTGGAGGTGGCGGTGGTGGCTTCTGTGTGGCGGTGGCGCCGCTTCTGCACATGAGATGTGTCTGCGGACTGCGGGCTGACAGCATTTTTCGATCTTCGTCTCACTGTCTGCGTGAGGGTGTGGTGGTTCGTTTGCTCCGGGCGAAAGCCTGACCGCGCGGCGTCTGTGGATGTCGCCGTCCTTCTTGGGGGGCGGTCGTGGAGCTCTACGACCTTCGCTGCCTTGGGTTCACGTCTTCTGGTGAAAGCCTTGATCCTATGGGATCGAACGACGGCGTCGGTTCTTCATCGTGTCCCCTCTTGAGGGCGTCGTCTTGAAGGTGGTGACCCCCTTCGCGCACTCCGGTGGGATAGGAGCACATGGCTTTTGGGTTGGCAGGAGGCCAACCGGAGGTCTGGGAGTTCCGGGTGGAGTCTTGTGAGGCAACGACGATGGAGGTGGCCAAGGTTTGGTTGCGGCAAGGTCATGTTGGTCGGCTCCGTTCCGGCGTGTCCAAATGTCTTCTTGGTGACCTCCTCTTGCTGTGAAGTCGAAGCTGCCCCTGAGCGGTGTACGATGACCTTTAAGAGGCGGTCCGGTGAAGGTCCTATTTGGCGCTTGTCTTGCGCATCTCCTCTCCGAGGCTCGTCTTCAGAATCGAAGCTGCCGGACTCTCCTCGAAGGGTCATCTGTTTGGCATAGGCCGACTTGAGCTTCTTCTGTAGCTTTTGTGGGTAGCCAGGATGGCTAGGTGTGCCCCTTGGAGCGGGGTGTGTAGCTGTGGGGGTGCTTTTGGCACCGTTGTTGTTGGTTTTCGCCCGGTTTTCTCCTAAAAACCGGGCACCTTCTGCTTAATGAATGAATGAGGCAAGGCTTTTGCCTCCGTTTTCAAAAAAAAAAAAAACTATAGCTTGTACCCCTGTCCCCCATTCTGGACGCCACTGAGGATTCTACTAGCAAGGAGTTTCCGGTGAAGCGGCGATTGTCTCCAATTTTATTTTGTCTCAGCAAAAATATGAGAGTTACTACAAGCCAATAATCCAAAGTAAAAGAGAGTGGATCATGATCATCGTTTGGTTGCTTGGTGTACACCTGACGACACTTATCAGAAGCATGACAAATCTGGTTTGTAACGGCAGCTCGTTTGCGATCTTAGTTATTGGTATGCTGTTTAAATGTGTTTGAGAGGTGTCGTTTAATTTCCTCAAAATATGTGCTATGAACTGTGGAGGCTTAATTTTATGATTTATCTGAGAATTTTTGCGTTCACCAAGCAAGTTTAGTAATGGGCTGAGAATTTTGCAGAGGATTGATCGATGCCTAATTTTATGCTGTGAAGGTAGAGTTGTTGTTTGATCGATTGATAGAGCTAGCACATGGCTTGCTGATCGATTGGCTAGAGTTGGCATGAGTAAAAGCATCTCAACCGGCGCGTCCCATAGCATCCTCGATAGCGTTTTCGAGCCGACAGCGAAAATAGACTCACACTAGAGCGTCCCAAAAACCGCCGGCGCTTTTTCGAGTCCAATAGAAGCGCCGGCAATCCCGTGCCGGCCCCTTTGCGAAGGACGCGAACGCGCCGGGGTCTCGCGAGACGAAATTTTTTGGGCTGACACATCCTAAAAGTATACGTCTTTTCCACCAAAACCCCGTCCCCTCCTCCCCTCATTTCTCTCACCCACCGCTCCATCTCTAATCCAGCCTCCAAACCGAAAATCCTTCCTGCCGCCATGCCAGCGAAGGTAGCAGCAAAGGCGCCGCCGAAGACGCGCACCGTCGCACCGAAGGAGAAGCCGGTGATCATGTCGCAGGAGGCGTTCGAGGACGAGAAACGCCACTGCTCCTTTGCGACGGCCGACCGCAGGAGGCGCCGTCTCGCAGCTCTTGAAGCCACGAAAGCGGCGTCTGCTGCGGAAGTGTGCCTCAGCTTGAGCGGCGGCCAGCCCGAAGGGAGTCAGCATCCCGCCAGCCGCAACTTCTCAAGCTCACCATCGTCGCCGGGGTACTACGCGGGATCCAGCCGGCGCCTCCACCGGGCGCCCCATTGGCAACAAGAAGGCCAAGGCCGAGAGGAATGCGGCGCCGGTGTTGTCCGCCATGGACTCCTCCCTCGAGAAGATGATATCCTCCTTCTCAATGGAGAACAAGGAAGCGGCGGATAGGGCCGCCGTCGTGTGGAGGCAATCCTCGACAAGCAAGACATGAAGATCGAGTTGGAGAGGGAGAAGGTGGAGGCGGCGAATATGGAAGCTCACGTCGCTGCCGTGAAGGCCACCAACGAAGCGACGCAGGTTTCGTTGGCCAAGATGTCTCAAGAATCCAAGATCTTGATGGCCGCTGACACGCGTACAGCACGCGTCCGTTGGGAACCCCAAGATGAAGGTGTGATGCGTACAACAGTAAGTTTCCCTCAGTAAGAAACCAAGGTTTATCGAACCAGTAGGAGCCAAGAAGCACGTTGAAGTTTGATGGTGGCGGAGTGTAGTGCGGCGCAACACCAGAGATTCCGGCGCTAACGTGGAACCTGCACAACACAACCAAAGTACTTTGCCCCAACGTAACAGTGAGGTTGTCAGTCTCACCGGCTTGTTGTAACAAAGGATTAGATGTATAGTGTGGATGATGATGTTTGCAAAGAACAGTAAGAACGAGTATTGCAGTAGATTGTATTCGATGTAAAGAATGGACCGAGGTCCACAGTTCACTAGTGGTGTCTCTCCCATAAGAAATAGCATGTTGGGTGAACAAATTACAGTTGGGCAATTGACAAATAAAGAGGGCATAACAATGCACATACATATTACGATGAGTAGTGTGAAATTCAATTGGTCATTACGACAAAGTACATAGACCGCTATCCAGCATGCATCTATGCCTAAAAAGTCCACCTTCAGGTTAGCATCCGCACCCCTTCCAGTATTAAGTTGCAAACAACAGACAATTGCATTAAGTATGGTGCGTAATGTAATCAACACAAATATCCTTAGACAAAGCATTGATGTTTTATCCCTAGTGGCAACAGCACATCCACAACCTTAGAACTTTCTCTCACTGTCCCAGATTAAATGGAGGCATGAACTCACTATCGAGCATAAATACTCCCTCTTGAAGTCACAAGTATCAACTTGGCCAGAGCCTCTACTAGCAACGGAGAGCATGCAAGATCATAAACAACACATAGGTAGATTGATAATCAACATAACATAGTATTCCATATTTATCGGATCCCAACAAACGCAACATGTGGCATTACAAATAGATGATCTTGATCATGTTAGGCAGCTCACAAGATCGAACGATGATAGCACAATAAGGAGAAGATAACCATCTAGCTACTGCTATGGACCCATAGTCCAGGGGTGAACTACTCACACATCACTCCGAAGGCGACCATGGCGGTGAAGAGTCCTCCGAGAGATGATTCCCCTCTCCGGCAGGATGCCGGAGGCGATCTCCTGAATCCCCCGAGATGGGATTGGCGGCGACGGCGTCTCTGGAAGGTTTTCCGTATCGTGGCTCTCGGTACTGGGGTATTCTCGACGAAGGCTTTATGTAGGCGGAAGGGTAGGTCAGGGGTGTCACGAGGGGCCCACACGCCAGGGCGGCACGGCCCTAGCCCTGGCCGCGCGGCCCTGCTGTGTCGCCGCCTCGTCGCCCCACTTCGTTTCCCTTTCGGACTTCTGGAAGCTTCGTGGAAAAATAAGACCCTGGACGTTGATTTCGTTCGATTCCGAGAATGTTTCCTTTGTAGGATTTCTGAAACCAAAAACAGCAGAAAACAGCAACTGGCTCTTCGGCATCTTGTTAATAGGTTCGTGCCAAAAAATGCATAAATATGACATAAAGTGTGTATAAAACATGTGAGTATCATCAATAAAGTAGCATGGAACATAAGAAATTGTAGATATGTTTGAGACGTATCAAGCATCCCCAAGCTTAGTTCCTACTCATCCCCGAGTAGGTGAACGATAACAAAGATAATTTCTGAAGTGACATGCTATCATAATCTTGATCAATACTATTGTAAAGCACATGAGATGAATGCAGCGATTCGAAGCAATGGTAAAGACAATGAGTAAACAATTGAACCATATAGCAAAGACTTTTCATGAATAGTACTTTCGAGACAAGCATCAATAAGACTTGCATAAGAGTTAACTCATAAAGCAATAAATTCTTAGTAGAAAGCTTTGAAGCAACACAAAGGAAGATATAAGTTTCAGCGGTTGCTTTCAACTTCAACATGTATATCTCATGGATATTTGTCAACATAAAGCAATATAACAAGTGCAATAGGTAAACATGTAAGGATCAATGCACAGTTAACACAAGTGTTTGCTTCTAAGATGGAAGGAAGTAGGTAAACTGACTCAACATAAAGTAAAAGAATGGCCCTTCGCAGAGGGAAGCATGGATTACTATATTTGTGCTAGAACTTTTATTTTGACAACAAGAAACAATTTTGTCAACGGTAGTAATAAAGCATATGTGTTATGTATAAGATATCATATAAGTTGCAAGCCTCATGCATAAATTACCAATAGTGCTCTCACCTTGTCCTAATTAGCTTGGATTTACATGGATTATCATTGCATAGCATATGTTTTAACCAAGTGTCACAAAGGGGTACCTCTATGCCGCCTGTACAAAGGTCTAAGGAGAAAGCTCGCATTGGATTTCTCGCTTTTGATTATTCTCAACTTAGACATCCATACCAGGACAACATAGACAACGGATAATGGACTCCTCTTTAATGCATAAGCATTCAACAACAGTTAATATTATCATAAGAGATTGAGGATTAGTGTCCAGACTAAAACTTCCACCATGGTTCATGGCTTTAGTTAGCGGCCCAATGTTCTTCTCTAACAATATGCATACTCAAACCGTTTGATCATGATAAATCACCCTTACTTCAGACAAGACGAACATGCATAGCAACTCACATGATATTCAACAAAGTAATAGTTGATGGCGTCCCCAGAAGCATGGTTACCGCTCAACAAGCAACTTATTAAGAAATAAGATACATAAGTACATATTCAATACCACAATAGTTTTTAAGCTATTTTTCCCATGAGCTATATATTGCAAAGATAAAGAATAGAATTTTAAAGGTAGCACTCAAGTAATTTACTTTGGAATGGCGGAGAAATACCATGTAGTAGGTAGGTATGGTGGACACAAGTGGCATAGTTTTTGGCTCAAGGATTTGGATGCACGAGAAGTATTCCCTCTCAATACAAGGTTTAGGCTAGCAAGGTTGTTTGAAGCAAACACAAGTATGAACCGGTACAGCAAAACTCACATAAGAACATATTGCAAGCATTATAAGACTCTACACTGTCTTCCTTGTTGTTCAAACACCTCACAAGAAAATATCTAGACTCTAGAGAGACCAATCATGCAAACCAAATTTTAGCAAGCTCTATGTACTTATTCATTAATAGGTGCAAAGTATATGATGAAAGAGCTTAAGCATGAGCACAACAATTGCCAAGTATCAGATCATTCAAGACATTATACCATTTACCACATGTAGCATTTTCCGTTTCCAACCATATAACAATTAACGAAGCAATTTCAACCTTCGACATGAACATTATGAGTAAAGCTAAGAACATATGTGTTCATATGCAACAGCGGAGCGTGTCTCTCTCCCACACAATGAATGCTAGGATCCATATTATTCAAACAAAAACAAAAACATACAGACGCTCCAAGTAAAGCACATAAGATGTGACGGAATAAAAATATAGTTTCACTAGAGGTGACCTGATAATTTGTCGATGAAGAAGGGGATGCCTTGGGCATCCCCAAGCTTAGATGCTTGAGTCTTCTTGAAATATGCAGGGATGAACCATGGGGGCATCCCCAAGCTTAGAGCTTTCACTCTCCTTGATCATATTGTATCATCGTTGTCGTGGTATCGTCACGGCATATGCCATAGGGTGGCTAATCGAAGTGGTTCCTGAGGGATCTCACGGCGGTATCCGGATGCGGGTATGGGCACGAGCGACACGGCGACGTACCCAGGTTCGAGGCCCTCCGATGGAGGTAAAACCTCTACTCCTGCTATGAGTGTATATGATGATCACACAGTACAATGGTGCTCCTAGAGCTGTGTCCGGCTGCTCCTGAGAGGCTAAGGAAGACTATGGTCTCTCTCACAGGGCAGCTCTGTAGGTGGGTGAAAGTAATAAATGATCGATCCCCTGCACGAGAGGGGGTAGTGCGGCTTATATAGGCACCGGCACTTTACATATAAGACCCTATAGTTTACTGGCCGGCTGGGCCGGCTTCGGCTTCCGCTCCTTCCCGAGGCGGTGACGTCAGGAGTGGTTGAGGCATCGTGGCCTGTCCCATCCGGCTGCCACGGTCAGCGGTATGGAGGAGGTGTCCCTGTCGCCGTCAGCCGCTGTAGCCAGTACGGATCGTCGTAAGCCCTGACGGCCTGTCCGGCGCGAGGCACTATTGCTCTACAGTGCCCCGCGTATCACGGAAGATGGAGTCAGCGTGGACTTTGGGAACCCGGATCACCTACCCGGTTCCTTCCAGTGCAAGACTCGCCAGCCTCGAGTCGGTCTGAGGTACAAACCCCAGTCGGATATGGCTTGTAGAAGCCGGCCCAACTACAGCATTGGTGGCCGTAGCTAGGCCGACTAGGACCTAGAGCCAGCCGGCTTCCAGACCAGCCGGCCACGGCGCCAGCCGGCTGCTCCTCAGCCGGCCTTTGCCGCGAGCCGGCCAGTGGCCAGCCGGCTGCTCCGCGTCCATTGCCCTATCCGGGGTCTTCCCCCCGACAATCGTCCTCTCTTGACCCTTGAAAACTTCCTCCACACCAAACTCAAAACAAACTCATTAGAGGGTTAGTGCATAATCAAAAAATCACATGTTCAGAGGTGACATAATTATTATTAACACTTCTGGACATTGCACAAAGCTACTGAAAGTTAATGAAATAAAGAAATCCATCAAACATAGCAAAACAGGCAATGCGAAATAAAAGGCAGAATCTGTCAAAACAGAACAGTCCGTAAAGAAGAATTTTTTAGAGGCACCAGACTTGCTCAAATGAAAATGCTCAAATTGAATGAAAGTTGCGTACATATCTTAGGATTACTCACGTAAATTGGCAGATTTTTCTGAGTTACCTACAGAGAATACTACTCAAATTCGTGACAGCAAGAAATCTGTTTCTGCGCAGTAATCCAAATCTATTATGAACCTTACTATCAAAGACTTTACTTGGCACAACAATGCAATAAAATAAAGATAAGGAGAGGTTGCTACAGTAGTAACAACTTCCAAGACTCAAATATAAAATAAAAGTGCAGAAGTAAAATCATGGGTTGTCTCCCATAAGCGCTTTTCTTTAACGCCTTTCAGCTAGGCGCAGAAAGTGTGTATCAAGTATTATCAAGAGATGAAGCATCAACAGAGGGGTTTGGAGTTTTCTCAACTATGCATTGTATCTTATCTATGTATGTTTCAGAGGCTCCTTTTTCATTACTCTTAGGCTTGCTACTCTCATCAAACAAATTTTCGGGAACTATCCAATCAAAATTCTTTTCTAGTGCCTCGCACATTCCTAGGAGCTTGCAAGGTATTGATGTTTTAATATCCGCCTCATAATTAACTTTATTAGTGTACTTTTGTCTATCTTTTTCCATCTTTTCAAGAGTACTAGCAAAGTTGGTATAAGAGCCAAGCATCTTATATTTAGTAAAGACTTTTCTAGCTTCTCTTGCTACATCACCAAATTCTTTAAGAAGGATTTCTAAGACAAAATCTTTCTTTTCTCCTTCTTCCATATCACAGAGTGTGAGAAACATATGCTGCATTACGGGGTTGAGATTAACAAATCTAGCTTCTAACATGTGTACTAAAGAAGCAGCAGTAATTTCATAAATAGGAGCAAGTTCTACCAAGTGTCTATCTTCAAAATCTTCAACCGTGCTAACATGAGTGAAAAAATCTTCTATATTATCTTTTCCAATGATAGACCCTCGTCCTACCGACACATCTTTCAGAGTAAACTTAGGAGGAAACATGATGAAATAAGTAAAATAAATGCAAGTAACTAATTTTTTTGTGTTTTTAATATAGATAACACGAACAAGATAGTAAATAAAGTAAAGCAAGTAACTAATTTTTTTTGTGTTTTTGATATAATGAGCAAACAAAGCAGTAAATAAAATAAAGTAAAGCAAGACAAAAACAAAGTAAAGAGATTGGAAGTGGAGACTCCCCTTGCAGCGTGTCTTGATCTCCCCGGCAACGGCGCCAGAAATTTATGCTTGACACGCGTACAACACGCATCCGTTGGGAACCTCAAGAGGAAGGTGTGATGCGTACAGCAGTAAGTTTCCCTCAGTAAGAAACCAAGGTTTATCGAACCAGTAAGATCCAAGAAGCACGTTGAAGGTTGATGGTGGCGGAGTGTAGTGCGGCGCAACACCAGGGATTCCGGCGCCAACGTGGAACCTGCACAACACAACCAAAGTACTTTGCCCCAACGTAACAGTGAGGTTGTCAATATCACCGGCTTGCTGTAACAAAGGATTAGATGTATAGTGTGGATGATGATGTTTGCAAAGAACAGTAAGAACGAGTATTGCAGTAGATTGTATTCGATGTAAAGAATGGACCGGGGTCCACAGTTCACTAGTGGTGTCTCTCCCATAAGAAATAGCATGTTGGGTGAACAAATTACAGTTGGGCAATTGACAAATAAAAAGGGCATAACAATGCACATACATATTATGATGAGTAGTGTGAAATTCAATTGGGCATTACGACAAAGTACATAGACCGCTATCCAGCATGCATCTATGCCTAAAAAGTCCACCTTCAGGTTAGCGTCCGCACCCCTTCCAGTATTAAGTTGCAAACAACAGACAATTGCATTAAGTATGGTGCGTAATGTAATCAACACAAATATCCTTAGACAAAGCATTGATGTTTTATCCCTAATGGCAACAGCACATCCACAACCTTAGAACTTTCTCTCACTGTCCCAGATTAAATGGAGGCATGAACCCACTATCGAGCATAAATACTCCCTCTTGGAGTCACAAGTATCAACTTGGCCAGAGTCTCTACTAGCAACAGAGAGCATGCAAGATCATAAACAACACATAGGTAGATTGATAATCAACATAACATAGTATTCCATATTCATCGGATCCCAACAAACGCAACATGTGGCATTACAAATAGATGATCTTGATCATGTTAGGCAGCTCACAAGATCGAACAATGATAGCACAATGAGGAGAAGACAACCATCTAGCTGCTGCTATGGACCCATAGTCCATGGGTGAACTACTCACACATCACTCCGGAGGCGACCATGGCGGTGAAGAGTCCTCCGGGAGATGATTCCCCTCTCCGGCAGGGTGCCGGAGGCGATCTCCTGAATCCCCCGAGATGGGATTGGCGGCGGCGGCGTCTCTGGAAGGTTTTCCGTATCGTGGCTCTCGGTACTGGGGTATTCTCGACGAAGGCTTTAAGTAGGCGGAAGGGTAGGTCAGGGGGCGTCACGAGGGGCCCACACGCCAGGGCGGCGCGGCCCTAGCCCTGGCCGTGCGGCCCTGCTGTGTCGCCGCCTTGTCGCCCCACTTCGTTTCCCTTTCGGACTTCTGGAAGCTTCGTGGAAAAATAAGACCCTGGGCGTTGATTTCGTCCGATTCCGAGAATATTTCCTTTGTAAGATTTCTGAAACCAAAAATAGCAGAAAACAGCAACTGGCTCTTCGGCATCTTGTTAATAGGTTAGTGCCGGAAAATGCATAAATATGACATAAAGTGTGTATAAAACATGTGAGTATCATCAATAAAGTAGCATGGAACATAAGAAATTATAGATACGTTTGAGACGTATCAGCCGCCATGGAGAAGATGGACCCGTTGGCGAGGGCGTGGCACGAGATGTACCGCGAACGCATCGGCCAAGAGGTGCTGGCGGCGCGAGCTGCATCAGCATCTCCCCCGGCACCCTCGACGTTCATGTTTCCCGCCGGCACCATCGACGTTCATGCCTCCCCCGACGACCGTGGATCCTGTTGCAGCGGCAGAGCTACCGTCGGGGCTCGCCGACGATGAGGATGCCGTCGAGGTTCATGCCTCCCCCGACGACCGTGGATCCTGTTGCAGCGACAGAGCTGCCGTCGGGGCTCGCCGATGATGAGGATGCCGTCGTTCATCTAATCATTTGGTCTGAAAGCCGAAGTTGTTTTTTGTAGCCGGACTAGACGACGATTCGGTGGCCGTATGTTGGCCCAAACTTCATATTTGAAAACCTATTCGAATTTGGTGGTCGTGTGTTGATCCTAACTTTAAATTCGAAAACTTATTCGAATTTCTATGGTTTTGTTTGAGCTTTTAATTCAAATCATCTATCGAAGCTGTAGTGGAACGCGCCGATGTGGGAGCAGCTCCCCCAAATAGAGGATGTTGTGCCATTACCCATACTACAGTGCCGATTATTTAGGGTGCATCGGTGGAGATGCTCTAGGAGCTAGCGCATGGTCATTGACCGATTGCCTTGAGCTGAGAGCTGTGCAAGTCTGGCACTAAGCGGGCAAGCGCGTATCGTGGCAGTATTATACGGACTAGTTGCATCGTACCGTTTAGTTATTTTAAACGGCAAGAAACGACACTTGGTGGAACCGCCGCTAGCTTGTCCATTTACAGGTATACCAGACGACGTGTTGCTTTGTGAGCCCAGCATGCGGTCAGCGTGTTGCATCAGACACGGGGAGGAGCCGGCCGTGGCGAGGAAGATGAGGTAACCAAAAACCTCTTCTGTCCATCGGCTCGGCGTGACACCTTTGCCTGGAAGTTCTCCAACAGCTCTGGCTAAATCGCGGCGAAAATTCTGCCACATATCCATCCTCCTGCCTCCGTATGTGTGGTGTGGGTAGGGATGCGTCCGATCCGGTCTGCTCTGCAGTCAAAATAGGCTATGTTAGCTGCAAGAAAATTAGTTAGTCCGAACTAGCTCATGCTTTAGCGGGCTTATGCGGAGCGTGGGGGCTGGCAGCCGCATGCGTAACGTGCCGCTGCTAACTTCGTTACACCTGACTTAAGCAAGCAGTTGCAACACAAGTGTCGATCACTTGCTGATGCGACGTGTTCACGACATGCAGAATGGTGGATCCATAACCGCGGAATAATTCCAAAAAAAAAAGACCGGAACGGCTTTCGATTCAGCTGTCGTGCTAACGCCCCAGCCAGGAGTATCATCTTGAAGCAGAGTAATGCAGTTTATCGCCACAAGACTGGTCGAGCAAATCTTTTAGGACTTGCATTAGGGTTGGAAGAATCCGCGATGTCGCCATTTCCTGACCAAACAAACACGAACGAGGGAGGATGCAGGGCCAGGGAACAGAGTGTGTGACAATCTGTGAAATAGATGGACGCGTCTGCTGCACACTGTAAAGGACAACGACAAACCGACGAAGTGCCGTGGAAAATAAGTATAATCGAAGTCTTGAGTCAATTTTATTACTTCGTAGAATTTTCAATGGAAAAGTAGAATGGTGCGTCCAGAAAATGGCCAACCTTAGCTGGTACCTGGTAGCGTTCTCGGAAAATGCTCCCTGGGCAGTGCTTTACCATCGATGCTCAAGGCATTGAGCATGGACAGTTCACGCGTCACGATCGCACGCCTCGCACTAGTTTCAACCTCCAGCAGCATGTTTCGACTTGCAGGAACCCACGGACATTATTCAAGGGTACATTTCTTACAGAATTCTCAAGTTAAATTTGCTCAGAGTCCATTCAACAGAAACATCACAGGAAAAATACAAGCACTGGGAGGCCTTTACGGCTGCCTCGGTCGGTGGTCATCGCTGTTCGGTTACAAAACCGGGGATTGGATGCGAGTCCACAGTGCACCCGCACACATGATGTACAGGTCCAATTTGGTACACTAAGCTTCCTACAACAAATGCTATTGTACATTACAAAGGGTGACCAGAATAACAGCTTCTCACCACAGCGAGCATTTTAGCTCTGCTTACATCATCTTTACGGTACAGATTAGCTGCAGGCCTTCTGTTCTGGGGCCCATGCCTGCTTCTCCAGGCCTACTTCTCGCGTAGATACCGCGAGGGACAGAGTCAAAACATATTCTAACAAGTCATGCTGGGGCTGCATTTCGGAAGAATGGATGGTCTAGAGCTTCTTGGGCAGTAAGGCGCTCCGAAGGCTCGAATCTTAAAAGACCGTATAGCAAGTCTGCCAGGGTTGCCCTTGAATGGTCAGCATTTCTCGTAACCAAGTCCTGAAGTTGCAGATATGTAAACCGAATCATCTTCACATTACCAAAGTCTTCAGTTCATACTCTTTTAAGTCGCAAGTTAAAGCACTAGAGTTCTACTAGACAGCAACCCAGTACCTACTGTTCTGGATTAATACAACTATAAAATAACATTAGTAACTGACTGGATAAGTGAAATTTATTTACCTTCTGTATTTGCACTCCAACAAACCTAACTAAACTATGTGTTAAAATTAATTACGAATATGCATTACCGTACAGTCTTAAGCCAGTTGGAGAAGAATTATCTATCCATGTGCAGTTACATATTTAAATAACTTGTCTATCCATGTCCAATACTCTAAACATAATCAAAAGCTAAACTAGGGACCATAAAATGCACAAGTTTTTTGACAATTGAAAGAGCAGCTTGACCAAGAAAACCGTGAAGGCAGGATAGGAAAAATGAAAACCTTTAGCCGGTGTAGTTTTCTGACTGCTCTGATGCTTTCTCTTGTAACAGCGCCTTCAGGCCAATTTAGACGTGTCCCTCGTCTAAAGTATTTCTGAGCTGATGAACTGCGTATTCCAAGAGACATACAGGACGTCAGTATGACAGATGAGCATAACAATAAAGGACTGATTAAAGAGAGAATTGCATGCAATACTCAATACTCCCTCCATATCACAAACAAATGACATTATAGACATTTTTGGTCAAACTTCTAAAACTTTGACAGTTAAATTGTTTTGATTACTTAGATTGGAAACTTGAAAATTATATGTATAGAGTTGTCTCAAAAAAGTAATGTCACAATATCATATTTTGTTGAGTTGTATACATATAATTCAGTTAAAATTAGTCATCGAAGTTACATCCTAGAAGGCCATATCAATGTCCACAAATGTTGCGTGTTTCTGAACTGGAAGGAGTAGCACAGTATTAACTTAAATGTTTATGTTTAAGCTTACACAATGATGTACAAATGTATGGAAGTTCGAACAGTTTTATTGTTAATATAAGCTTAAGAAAGAGGCGTTAGCATAAGCAACATAAAATGTATACATTGGGAGACGATCATAACATGTTAATATGTTCCGCCAAAAATTCCAGCAAATGCTTCCACAAATTACCATTACAAGAGCCATGTATGAGTCAATAAAAAAGAGATGCAAGCTAAGACTACTTGTCGTCAGTACCAAATCAGTAAACTATTATAAACTGTACAACTTAAGAAACCATAAACAAAATAAGTTGGATTGTGCAGGAAAACAAAAGAAATACTTTCTACGGGTGGGGCGTGCCAATGTTTTTTAATGTTATCATTTGGTTGAACTAAAGTACGATCACGGGGTACCCTAATGTTGACCCATTTGCATCTCTAAGGACACAGGTCGAGATGCTTGGTTTCTTAAAGACAGCATATGGAGAAATGAAAAATGATAATCAACCTAACGGTATAAGTACGAACCTAGCTTTTCGTATCATGTGTTCTGGTACAGGACCCAGAACTCTCTCCATCATTGCTAGGTGTTCCAGGTTCTCATGCGTCTGAAACAATGCTTCCCCCTAAAAAATTTAAACATTAGGAACATATGTTGGTAAAAGAGGAAAGACAGACATCACAAGCAATCTAACCGAGCATAGCTCCACGAGGATGCAACCAACGCTCCAGATGTCACATGGCAAACTCCAGCCTAAGCCTACAAAGGAGCATTCAGTTACGTCAGAAACTCAAGATTCTTCTCTGGATGAAGAAACATTAGCAACTACTTCAGCAGTTGGTCTAAGCTCAAGGAAACAGGAGAAAACATAAGTTCTTATTCAACACAGAAAGAACATTGGTTTAGTCTAATCAATTGTTATCAGTAGCTCAGCACAGTAGCATTACATGAGCACTGTGCAGGTTTCAGGCTGACATATAAAAGCATTTGTACTATATAACTATTTTATGTAAGACTTACGGTCTTCATACGGCCAGAACCATCAAACATAGAGCTGAATATGTTCTTAGACAGACAATTTCACAAGGAGGAAGATGGGTCATATACCTATTTAGCTAGTACATCGATTATTCAAACTAATACAATCTTCAGGCCCATACATTACTGGGCATGTCTGAAGCCCAAACTAGACTCTTAACAAACCAACAGTGCTGACATATATAGCATAAAAAGCAGTAAATATAGGCCATCCTAAAAACACCCTTTTCCCTCATTAGAAGAGGCAGGTCCATCTCTAAAATCCTACAGAGCAAAAACTAAAACACAGAAGGAAGAAATAATGGCGCAAAGGAAAAACTGTCAGATGCCCAAAAATGCCAACCTATAACATGCACAGTACTATTCTACATAACCAACCAGTAGTTTGCAATCAATCTCTGAAATGTATGTAGATTATGTATCATTATATTTTTTTCATTGGCCCAATATTTGATTCTCCAACAATTTGAAGGTTCTTTCTTACTGGAAACGGGAAGAAGTTGCTCTTCTAAATAAGTGGTCACTTATAGATAAACAAGAGTATCGACTAGCATGCATCATACTTGGATTCCTAGGACCATAAATTACATTTGTTTTCTGTTCTTTACAAAGCATATTAAAGAACAGACAAACCTATACCTCAAGCAACAGGAAACGAAAGCAAACCTTCAGGAATAACCAATTTACCTAAGATTATTTCAGGTGCCCTGTAATGCCTCGTAGAAACAATCGAGTTATGTTCCTGATTATCAAAGGCGGTACTACCAAAATCTATCAGCTTTATGGCACTGGACTTTGGCAAGCACTTGAAGTGCATCTCATCTTGTGAATTCTTCTGTACAGCCCCAAGTGGTCATTCAAGATAACTGCTAACACCGTATGCCTAATTTCAAAATAGAATATGCTCACTACAAAACTTGTTGAGATTAGGTACCTTGGTGCTTGGAAGCTTTATATAGTCAGAAGATACAAGGAGTATGTTTTCTGGCTTCAGATCAGTGTGAATAAGCCGTAATTCGTGCATATCTATTTTACAAAAAGAAGGAAAAGATGGTCAAGCATGCCACTTGAAAGTAGGAGAAGAATGAATCTGTAACTGCCAAACTTGTTAAGAACGGATATGCAGAATCAAGCAATCACACACATGCTACAGATTCCAACAGTTGTCGTCCAAACTCCCGCACAAGTTCCACAGGGAAAGGTTGGTATCTATTTCTCTTTAGAAAATCATACAAGCTTGGCCCAAGCTTCTCAAATACCTGACAAAACCATTGATATCCATTGAATAAAAGTTATCTTTATTTTGTTTCCATACCAGGGAACCGTCATGAGAAAAGATCAAAGAGGAAAGAGAAGCAACTGTTCTAAAGTATTAGGACTACATTATCATGTTATGTGCACCAGCACGCCAGCATCTCTCACTATGTATAAGTAAGAGATACTGGGAGGGCAGGTAAAATTAACTATAAACAAAAAGGCATATAAACAGGAATTTAATGAGTTACTGGAATGTCAATGCAACAACAGATACTTGGAATCAACTTGCAAAACTTGCATAGATGAACAACAAAAAAATCAGACTTACAATGCATATATGATTGCGATAGTCGAACCATCTTTGAATTTGGACACAGCTGGCCATCAATGAAAAGATATTAAGTAAGAAACAGACAAGAGTAAGATTCTATGATTATGTTTGTTGAGACACTAACAGGGATCTGTATCTCTCGTTTTCTGCAAGGCGATTGAGCACATCAATCTCAATCATCGCAGCATCTCGGTACTTCCGGATGCTCCGAATAACTTTTATTGCAACATATTCACGTGTTTCACGGTCCCAACATTCCAAAACTCGTCCAAAAGTACCTATGAAAATCACACTCGTGTTGCTCTACATTAGAATAAAGGCAAAAACTCCAAGCACAAGAGAACATGCCATATTGAAGGAAACCCGAACCTTCACCCATTTTGCTCAAGATTTTGTCTGCATAAAAAAAAGTAGATTGTCAATAAACAATAATGCAGGACATGTACAATACCAAAACTAAAGCATTCGCACTTTCGACTTAGACCTATCTTAGGTACTGTGAAAGAAAAAGTACATAGGCCAATCAAGCTTATAAGCTAATACAGACATAAATGTGGGAAATCTGAATGGAAACTTTGCTTCATCATCCCCTTTGCCCAAAGAAAAATTAGCAAGTTCTATAAAACATAGAGCAATCCCATCATTCATCTGTGTTGCTGAGGTGAACTTTAGCCAGATATTTGTTTTTCAACAACTGAAACCAACTATGATAAGTATCTGGCAGTCCAAATAGGATATAAGGACACTTAAACAGAGCACAGATAAATGCCACCATTAGTTACAAATTATGCATACATACTAAGTCGTTGTCCAGCTTTTTTTCCTAAAGCAATATGCACATTAACAAATATTTCTCCACCATATGTTTCTCAGAATTATATGTGTATAAATAAAAAAAACCAGTTATGAGAGTACACAATAGCTCTAGGAGTTAACAAGAGGCCCAAGAGAAGGGTGCTTACACCGGCGAGTCAAGTTCTCGCCTAGATCAAACACGTAATGTCCGTCGCGATCGTCATCCCTCCACGGTGGCGACGCGCCGCCCCTCGCTACCTGCAACCGACGGCAGGGCAAAATCTAGGTCAGTAAAGAACCCGAACACCCAAGCCCCAATCGTAGGAATAAGTGCCCTAAGTAATGGATCATTACCACCTCCCGCTCCGGCGGCGGCGCGCCGGCGCCGTCCAACTCTTGACGCGTGCGCTTCCGCGACCGCGACGACTCCATGGATTCCGATTCGATTGGGAGGAGAGAGAAGGGGGAGAGAGAAACCCTAGAGGGATGCGTGGTGGGCTGAGGCCCAACAGCGAGTGGGGCAGGATAGATTGGGGACGGGCCCAACTGCGCTAGGATTCCAATTAGTTGGCCGTATTATTTTGCAGGGTGCACAAACGAAGGCGGCCGAGCTACACGTAGATTTTTACTTTCAAAAAAAATTAAAATTATATTTTAAGTCCTAAAAAAATTGATTTAGTCAATGATGAAATATACAAACGGTGCAAAATCTCAATTTGAATTTCACTGTATTTTAGACTGCACAAAAAATACAAATGTGTGGATCTAACTATAGTGAATAGTGCATATTTCAAAACTATAAAACTTGTCAGATTTTGTCATTTTTATGTAGCCTAGAATGCAAAGAATTTAACATTGATATTTTGCACGCTCGTAGCATACATCATTGTCTATATTTTGGATTTCTTCAGATATTTTCAAAACTTCGAAGTATAACTCTTTAAAAAAATGAAGAGCTCCATGTAGCTCAGCCTCCATTTGTATTTTTCGTATTCTCTTGCAATAAAAAGTTAGCCTTATTCTATGTATTGTCTAATAAACTGTATTCTATGTACGCTTCATAATAAAAGCTTACTTCTTCAATATGATTAGGTGGAATGGAGTTATCTTCATTCTCCAAGCTATCATGTTGTGCATGGGTTCCACATATGTTGTGTGAATCTGGTTATGAAAGTAGTCACAACGGTCTTATTCAGTGGTCCACCATTTGAGAAATTTTATCCTTGCACTATTTTTTCAAGGTGGCCTAATATAACCTACATATAGTCGTGGATCATCACATTTACAAGAGATTAAAGTGAGTGAACCACCTCTTCTTTGCTGATGATAGCCGATTGTTTGTAAAAACTAGTATGTGGGAGCTACTGAAATTAGAGCATCTCCAACAGACGCGCTATATCGGCCGCGCTGCAAAAAAACCGTCGGTATACCGTGCGCGGGAGGGAATCAGGCGCTCCAGCAGGCGCGGTAAACGGCGCGGCGCTGTAAAAATTTTGGAGCGCGCGGCGTTTTGCACAAACCGGAGCGGCATATCTTCCGCGTCGGCTACAGCGCGCGGCATCGCTCGTCCAAGCGAGGAAAAAACCCCGCGCTGAAACTTCCTCTTCCGCGTCGCCGCCCGAGCGCCCAATCCGTTGTCTTCGCGCACCGCCGGCGAAATCCCGACGATGGATTACCCCTCTGGCAACCCACCGACCCCTCCCTACTCCGTCCCACCCTCCGCCGCCGCCACCACTTCCGCCGCGCCGCCGCCAAACCCTAGCGGCGGCGCCGACGCCGGCAACTCAACGGCTGCTGCGCGCGGAGCGCTGCACGCAGGCGAAGCCGCCGCGTAGAGGCGCCGGCAACGCGCGGCCCGCGCCGAAGAGGGGGAAGGCGTCGTCGACCAAACGGCCGCACATCGGTGCCGCCTCCGTCGCGCCACCGAAGAAAGCGAAGGCGCCCGCCACCCGCCGGCCGCAGCCTCCTCCTCCTCCTGTGAACCAGACGCCTCCTCCTCCTCCTCCGCCGACCCAGCCGGCGCCTCCGTCCGGCAACCGCGCGGGCGCACATACCGTGGATGATGAAATGCCCGAGAGGTAAAAACACTACTTTTCGTCGAATTGTAGTTTAGATGCATACCTAGCCGTATAGTCATGAATTTCATTGCAATGTAGAGTGGATGATGCGGCATTCATGGAGACAATGAATGTTGGATCCTCGTTCTTGCATGATGAAGCCGCCTATGGAGAGGAGGAGTATGAGGATGTAGCTGAGGAAGGAGAAGGGTTGATTGAACCTCGCCATCCCGGTCGGTCCGCCAACTACACCATAGCGGAGGACAAGTTGCTTTGCAAGACGTGGTTGACAATTGGAATGGATCCAACAACCAGTACCGATCAAACAAGAGAAACATATTGGATGAGGATGACGGAGTACTTCAACACACACAACACAAGTGGGCACGAGCGAACCATGCGCTCACTTCGGTCCCGTTGGTCCGGCATCAACACCGATTGCCAAAAATGGGCGGGCGTGCAAGCCAACATCGATGTTCTCAATCTTAGTGGCACAAATGAGAATGATAGGGTAAGTCATTCTACTACTATGTTCACCATATGGCTCATATGAGAAGAATACGGTTCTACTTCATATAGCTCATCTATTTTCTTTTCCGCATATGTGTAGAACTCTATGGCTCAAGGATTGTTTAGGGATGTGGGAAAGAAGAACAAGAAAGGCAACAAGATTCTTGGCAAACCATTCACCTTGCATCATTGCTATGAAGTGCTAGGGAATGAAGAGAAGTGGAAGACGCGCGGCAAGTTGGATGCGGCAACTATGGCGGCCAATGCTACCGGTGATGCAACAATCATCGATGATGATGATTCAAGTGATGAAGGCAAGAAGAGAAGCTCCACTCCCACTGGTAGAAAAATGGCCTTCCGTCCAGCCCCATTAGTCGCCAAAATATAGGAACCACTACTAATGGGGTCTTTAGTCACGGTTCGGGTGGCGAACCGCGACTAAAGACCTAGGCCCAGCGCGCTCGGTGGCCAGCTGGGGGGGGCTAAAACCCTAAACCTGCGGCGGCCTTTAGTCGCGGTTGGCCAGAAGAACCGCGACTAAAGGTCCTCTGCCCCGACGGTCGCCTGGCGCCCACGTGGACGGGCCTTTAGTCGCGGTTCGTAAGCAACCGCGACTAAAGGGAGGGGCTTTAGTCACGCTTATTTGGTCGCGGTTGCGCAACCGCGACTAATGGCAGTTGCGAACCGCGACCAATGGCCCTTTTTCCACCAGTGTCCTCACTCCGTCAACAATGGGCGGAAGAATGTGCATGGTAGGAAGACCGCCAAAGATATGAAGGGAAAGAAGGCCGGAGATGATGACATTGCCATTGCTATGGAAAGGATTGCAAATGCAAGGTTGCAAGCAAATGAAGATAGGAAGATGCAAAGAAACTTGGAGAAAGAGGCTATGGATGCTATTGAAGCAAGGAGAGCCGCTTTGGAGGAGAGGATTTCCGCCAACGAGGAGAGGAAGTTGGTTTTGGAGGAGAAGAGGCAAACCATCGAGGAGCATGCACGCCTAGCGGAGGAGGAGAGGAAGATTTTCTTGATGGATACTTCCCATATGGATGAGAGGCAAAAGGAGTACATCAACCTTCTTCGCGATGAAGTGTTGGCGAAAAAGAGATTGTTGGTAGCCAACATGAACACTTCCACGACCGGTATGTTTGGAGGAGGCATGACCGGTATGGGAGGCATGGCCGGCATGGGAAGCATGCCCATGCCCACCATGGGAGGCATGGCCGGCATGGGAAGCATGCCCATGGCCAGCATGGGTGGCATGGCCGGCATGGAAGGCTATGGAGGCATGGCCGGCATGGGAGGACCAAGCTATGGAGGAGTGTTTGGAGGGACTATGGGAGGCTCGGTGAGCGGTGTGTATGGGAGTATGGGAGCACCACCGGGAGGCTTCGTGTCTTCCATGAATGCTACTATTCCTCCTTCAACCCAAGAAGATGAGGAAGAAGAAGAAGTTGTTGACTTGGAGAATGCGGAAGTGTGATATGCATTTGTGATATGCAAATTGTGTGTTCCACTTTGTCTATTTGAACCATATGTCGTGTGTCATTGTTGAACTACGTCATTTTGTGTGTCGTTCTTGAACTATGTGATGTATGTTGCACTTTGTATCCATTTAAATTATGGTACATCATTTGTTTCATGAATTATGTGTGATTATTTGATCTTTGTGAATGCAAAATAGTCTAGAAAACTGTTTTCCGCGCCCGCGCGCGCTGTATTTTGCCGCGCCCGGCGGAGGACCATTTATTCCGCCCGCGCACGCGCTGCATTTTGCCGCGTCCGGCGGAGGAAAAATCGGCCTAGCGCGCGCTAGCTGTTTACCGCGCGCAGAATCTGAAGTTTAGCGCGCCGCGATATAGCGCGCCTGTTGGAGATGCTCTTAATGGCCCATTGAAGAAGTATTGCAATGTATCGGATTAGAGAAGGTCTAGAAAATTTCTCGGTTTTAAGATTTTAAGATCTTAAATAGGACATCTTATTGCAAAAGAACGAACGTGTCATGGGGCGCATGGTACTACATGACTACACATAAATTCACTTTATCCCTAATGAGGCATCAAACTAAAGGTAAATACCATAGTAGACTATGAAGTTCTTGTCACTATTCAATCACTACCACCATGCTACTACATCTAATACACACTATACAAGTTGGATCAGAACAAATACTTAAAAATGGGATACATGATATATATCTATCAATAGATCTTACACATAATAGGTTTCAATCTCATATATCAAATCATAGAATAAAGATCCACCACATAGGAATTATATATATGACCATAATTATGTTGGGCAACTCATATGGTACTAGATCTATGAAGAACAAGAGAGAAATAGATCAATCTACTACCACAAACCCATAGTCCGGAGGTGGACTACTCTCTTCATCATGGTGATGATGGTGGAGACATTGGAGAAGGTGGAGATCCCTTTGGCGACGACTACGATGAAGTTTCCCCCTCTAATCTTCGTCGATTCTGGCTATTCTTTGGTGTTTCGTTGTTTCTGTTGCGCCTCTCTCGTGGAAGCCTCGGAAAATCCTTTATATAGAGGTTTTTAGGTCAGACGGAGTCCGTGGGTGAAAAAATCAAGCGAATTGGACGGTCGAGGAGGAAAAGAGGTGAGGTGGCATGCCCACCCTAACTGGGCACACCACCTGGCCTCCTTTGGCCCTCCTGGCCCTTCTCATGAGGTCCAAGTGCTCAAGGTGCTTCTCTCGATGAAATATTGACATCCTCAAAGTCCTAGCTCCGTTTGACTTCGTTTAGGTCCCTAAAAGCTAAAAATACACAAAACATGGTTTCTTGTCAAGCAGGGTTATAATCAAAATAAAGGGAATCATTGGTTCCCATTCGTCACATAGATCAAACACGATCCCTTTAATAATGCATACCACTTACGCCCAGCGAAGTGAAAAATGGCAGAGTTAATTGGCATAGCTCCCCTCTCAAGTACCGCTGTGAAGTTATGAATCCTCCATTTGAAGCATGGGTCAAGTGGCTTCCCCAGCAGTGCAGGAGCTGAAATTTGCACAAGGGCAATAATAAAAATTACAGGGCAGAAGAAACAATGGAGCACATGCTATGAGCAAATTCAGATGCATGTTGCAGTCCCAGATAAGCAGGTTACATTGCTTTTTAAAAATATACAAGAAAATCATCCTAGAGAAAGCATAAAAAAGCAGAATGGTTTTCTATGTACACTGGAAAATAGCACTATGTTGTAATTAACTGAATAAACATCATCATATTTCGTGCGGTGACTTCATGATTGAACAGTTAATCTTCCCTTGACCCCTTTACAAGATTGTGTTCTATTCTCCTTTGGGTGCCCATGTTGTGTTCACTTCTCTTTGAGATAAGTGGCAGAGCTCCTACACTTTGTTCCAAAAAAAAGTCGACGGCCAGTGACCAGTGTTGTATTCTCCTTGAGAAGAATAAAAAACTCCTGCCCTTGTTTTCAAAAGAAGTTCTTGAACACAACTTTTATGGCAAGTTACTTTTAACTTATTTAATTTCTTGTTTCTTCAGAAAAAGGGCTTCATATTCATGAAACGACTAGTTTTCCACGCTCTTCAGTTTGGGGCAAATATAATTCTTACTCTGTCTCAGACCCAGAATCCTTAGTCTGACAAGAATCAGGTGATGCAACCAAAAAATTGGCTGCTCACCTGACTTATAGTTTTGCTTATCGAAGTTATAATCTGCATTTTAACTAGAAATTGGGCAGAACTTTTAAAATTTACATGCACATAGACATACCTTATGTAAGCAGATTCACAATGCTGCAGCAGACGGAAACAAACAAAGGAGCGAGGGAGAGGGGGAAATGGCGGAGGACGCTACCTTATGACGGGCGACAGCAGGGAGCGGAAACAGACGGCAGGGCGGAGAGAGTGGCCGAAGGGAGTAGTAGATTGCAAATTCGGCCTTCTAGTCGGATAGAAATAAATGTTGCAGATGAGCCTTTTTATGTGGTGGTTCATATAGAACATCCGACCAATGGTAATTGTATTTTTTGTTATCACTAGATGGCAGCTCCAGGTCTGTAGTTTCCAAGGCACACATACAATATGTTCGCTAGATGTGAACTGATAGGTTCTGATCATGCCTGATAGTTGGTTCTGTAAAATGCAAATGTTTTCTCCATGTGCATTACCTGATGTCTATCTTGATGAGCAATAAATAAGCCAAAGTATTTACATCCTAGATTTTACACTTCACGGTTTAAATGTGAGCTTACTCTACTCTTCCTCCATTGCATCTAGATATACAATTCCATTTTTGATATAAGATTGTAATTGGGCAGCGTTAATTATTTCTGCGGTCCATGCTATGTGGAACCTTTCATTGCTTTACTGTCTCTTTTCTAGAGATTGGTCATGTTATTGTTGTTTACAAACAAAGACGCCAATGCTATCCGTAAGATGTTTCAGTGTTATTTTTTGTAGCGAGGGGAGAGCTTGGAAGGGGTAGTGAGAAGGGAAAGCATGGAAAGCCCGGGGAAAGCTTGGAAGTTGGTCAAGTCATTTACCATTGTTTTTTTTTGTTGAATAATATATTTTTCATTCACGAAAGCAATGGTAGTAGAACAACTACAATGTGTACCCAAACTTGGCCCTCTATGACTGTATCTGGATAGTATTTTCACTGAACGATCTACCCAGGTTTATATATACTTCATGTATTATGCAATTACATGTGAATCCTGTACTGCCTATTATATTGTAAAATCGTGTTTTTTAAATTTAACTTTTTATGGAACATTTTTTCTCATATGCTTGCTCGCCATAGGCGGGCAAGCGCGCGGCAAGCCGCGCTTTCCTACCTAGTTGTGGACATGACAGGGAGGAACCCTCGCACCTCACTAGCTAGATTTTAAAGGCGAACCTCGATCCAGATACAGTGCTTACTGGTACTGAGTAGCAATTTAAGCTGGTTCAAATTTAAGGCCACCAGAAAAAACAACAACACATGCAATCTTGTATGTCCCCCTATATTATCACCACTGAATAAATTGATATAAGTCTAAATGGGCGATCAAAGAACCAACTGGGGGGGTTCTGCAAACATATACGACATACAAGTCACAGGAGAGCATGTCCTCCAACAGAACGAAATACAACTAAATAGATTTATGCGGTTCAAGCATAATAAACAAGTTGGCCAGAAACCACGCAGGAGACCATGTCCTCGGCCAATAAATGTCCATGTCACCACAAGACCCAAAGATAACAGAAGAAGTCCTAAGCATGCATTCATTGTCCAGTCTTGAGAAAATCACCTTCCTGATGAATTTATTTGTACGTCAGTACACACTCGATGGTCTCCAGTTCCACTTGATACTCCATCCTAAAGAACAGATAAAATGCTGGATGGATGAGACAGAGAATAAGTATAAAGAACATATTTTGTTTAGAAATCAGCTAATTTGGTTAATGGTGGAGTGAAGCCTCTGCCAAGAAAACAGTTGCATCTCTATTTCCATATAGATTTTGTAGAGGTATAAAGTTGTTATTGTTGTAAATTACCTCATGGTTACTGAGTATTGGAGATACTACTGCGTGCTAGTGTAATACATTAGATCTTCATACGGCTCTTCAGGGGTAGCAAGTGGAACCACACTCTGCAGAGTCTTATTTCTCATGTCAATAGAGATAAGCCATGACTTGGGATGCCATAATTTCACCCTTGCCACCAGGTAAACAACACCTTCGCCACCCAAGCTGGGAGAGGGGTCAGACAACACAAGCTTCTGCAAGGCTTCCCTTGTTTCTTCGCTCTCACTGTGCTCCTGTGATGATGGCAGCAACCCATAGGAGTGGGTAACCATAGAGTTGTTGATTGTGACCTCAGAAGATCGGACCATGCCATCCTTCTGCCAATCCTCGTAAGAGCAGCTCATCTTGCTGTTGCTATATGTGGTGATCGTCCAGCCGTGCACTATCAACGTTGGGAGCCCAGTTTCCTTGTCCCTGATGTGTATGAATTCAGTGGTGTCAAGTTCCAGTTCTACAAACTTGAAAGAGCCATTGATAAATGCAATACCACGGCAATCCATCCCACGGCCAAAATGAAATCCCTTGCCGTTGTTTCCAGTGATGTGACCCATCGGCAGCGGCACGGGTATGGTGCGGAGCATCGGCTTCTCGCTCAGAGTCAGAATATCGCAGAGCACAATGCCGCCCCAGAGGTCGACCCAGGCAATGGTGCCGTATTCACCACCGATTACGATCACGTTGGTCGTGAAATGGCAAGAGAGATCATCAATGCGATGTTCTACCTCGATAGGAAACTTCTTCGGTGGCCCCACGACTGACAGAAACATGGAGGTCCAGTTGCCTGCCTTAGAGTGGAACAACAGGAGCTCAAACCTGTCTAAACAGAGCCGGCGGCGAAGCAGCGCTGCGATGGTGAAGACGCCGTCTCCATGGGGAAGAATACCGACCTCAGAATCATTAAAGGTGTCTGTAGGCGGGTCGGGGAGGAGCTTGAGCATAGGCCGATTGCGTTCGGCACGGTATAAAAAGTACTCGCTCCACAGCAGAGCGGAGGTAGAGCGGATCCGGATACTCCTGGTGGTGATGGCGACGCGGAACAGGATGTGGTCGCCGACCACGCACAGAACACGGGGGTTCTTGATGTCCTTGGCGTCGGGACAGTGCACGCACAGCTTGGAGGGTTGCGGTGGGCTGTTGAGGAAGAAGGTCGCCTTGATGCTCAATTGCTTCTTTGTGAAGCCGATGGCGGTCCTCTCGTTGACGTCATCTCCGATGTAGCCTTCGGAGCCGGTGAGGAGCCACGGGGGAAGCTTGGCGGCGGAGGTGAACATCGGGGTTTGATCTGGATCTAGGTCTGCTGATGGCGGCGGGTATAGCAGAGCAAGCACATAGAGCCCGTGTATTGCTACAATGGCACAATAATTTAAATCAAAATAACAATATTTATATGTTTAAAACGGCTATCGAATCACAATGACATGTAGTCATTGTCATATCTTTTGTATCGTGCAATAGTGAAAATTATAGAACGTGACTTTTAAATATAGTTGAAAGTGACGTGACAATTATATTCGTGTAATTGTGAAAATTGCAATAATGTCAATCAGACTAAATCATTAACTATGAGACCATCACATTAAGGCTAGAAAGTCTTTTACCCCACACAATCCGATCAAGATCAAAGTGTCCACTCTTAAAGTAATAGGCTGTGAAAATAATTTTACATCGTAGAAGCGCGGAAAGTAAGTTGTAACTGGAAGAATTGTTGAAAAGTGTGTGATTATGAGAATAGTTGATCATGCAGCATTTATTAAATCAGCGGAATCATTTGTCAACCATAATATAGCACGTTGCAATCAGTTCCATCTCTTTTTTTTTCAAAAATAAAGGGAAAAATAAATAGAGAATAAAAGAATTAGGGGAAGCACTGTTTGGCCCACAACAGAAAAAATAATAATGCAAACCATATCTGTTAGGGCATCTCCAGCGGCCCGACACAAATATAGTAGGGTGACTACTTATGTCCGCGTGAACGAAAAATGGGTATGAGCTCTAGCCCAGCGGCCTGACACAAACTGATCGGCTGGTCGCGAAGATACCAATGTGGCTCAAATTTACGTCGCGAATGCATCGGCGTGGTCACAGCGCCGACGCATCATTTCCGTGCCTACGCGTACCACAACCATCAACGACATGCATCATCTTATACCGCTTAATCATCGTACATAATTTAGGCTCTCTCCCCCATTGAGATATCCAAACTCCATCAGCACATGTAATTGCTTCATTATTTCAGACAACTAGTTGCTGTTTATTCTGGGAGACGACTTGCTGATAGTCCAATCAATTTGTAGGCGTATATAAATCGGTGGACGTGTGAATAAGGAATCGAGGTGGGATTATATATTGACGTTAAATTTAGCCGATTCTTAAAAGCTGTATCGCGTGGCTTGTAGGGCTCGTAGCAAAACGTGGCCAGCAGGCCATAATATAAGGCCCAGGTGTGCAAAGCGATTCCATCTGGAGCAGGCCTAGCAGCTAACAAGGAACAGGTACGGGTAGTTTTTTCAAGTCGTGGACCAGTTTTCTAGTATTGCGGTGGGGATATTGATTAACTTTTTGAACCGTTTTTAAGTGCTGGAGGGGGTAATATTTAATTTCGTGGGAGGGTAAATTGGTCCAAAAAAATGTTAGACCAAGGAAACAATCCTCCCTTTATTATTATTAGGTATAGATATAGATATAGATATAGATTTCCTTGATCTTTCAGCAATGTACATATATCCACCAGTTTGTACGTGTTTTTTCCCAGGTGAACCGAATGATTTAGTTGAATCTTCCTCCGGTACTAACAAATATGGTACTGTATATGTTATCATTCTTTCTTCTGCCGAAAGGAATTCTGCATAAACTCGATTATTATCGATCCAGATTCTTTTGGCAAGGGGACAGCGAGAAAAAGAAATATCGATTGGTTAAATGGAGTATAGTGTGTAGTCCCAAAGATCAAGGCGGACTTGGAGTTCATGACCTGGAGGTTAAGAATTCTGCTCTGCTAGGTAAATGGTTTTTTAAGCTTCTTACTGAGAATGGGACTTGACAAACTATTCTTCGGAGAAAGTACATTGGCTCGAAGACGCTCTCCCAAGTGGTTTGGAAACCCGGGGACTCTCACTTCTGGGCTGGTCTCATGGCGACGAAAAATATCTTCTTTCGCCATGGTACTTTTTCTATTAAGAATGGAGCATAGATACGTTTCTGGGAAGATGTTTGGCTGGACAATGCTTCCCTGAATGAACAATATCCTGCTTTGTATAGTATTGTTCGTCGCAAAGGTGATACCATTGTGTTGCCTGCCAAAACCCACCGGCGAGCAGCGACGAGCAACACGAAGAGCCGGGAGGCTCCCAGAACTGCTGGTGGGCCCTGGTCCCTCGGGCGACGGCCCGCAATACTCCGGCACACGTCCTAGCTGGTGCGAGGGCGTGTCACCTGACCTATACCTGGTCAGGAAGGTGATGGATTGCTTCGATTAATTTCCTGCATGGCAAACACGTAAACATTAAATACGAGCCTCGATCGGCTCTCAGGTATCCAGTGAATCGGCTCAAGGAGCCGATCCACCCATGATTCGTATTGGATCTACGATAACATGGTGGTCCTGCTTGATCAATACTAAGTTAAAACGATCTACGACGATTTAGGGTTTTCACCACATAACCGGAACGTCCTACACGTAGTTGAGCCTGGCAGATACGAAAGATAACAGAAAACCAGCCCTAGAAAAGGCCTAAAAACCAACATAGAGTTGATTCCCGGATCATCTCCTTTAGGATCGGCTAACCGTACCTTACGCACTACTGGATCATTCAACCCGTTTGCAAGGCATAACCATATGGATATCAAACTAATCCTTGAAGAACAAGGAACAACCATAACGGATCGAATCTACTAAATAAAGACTAAGCAAGGTGCTTCCCTTACACCTAAACCAGGTGCAAAGGCAGCTAGATATCTAGGGATAGCATAACCAAGCGAATACGTCAAGAAAGTATCGATGCTAGCCCTAACACATCTATGATAAGGGTGTTACTCGCCATCAACAAGGCTTCAATACGAGCAACACATAAACAACGAATAAACAAGATGCTGCTTAGATCGCAAGACGCGATCTAGGCAGCATGGCGCTTACCCGGAAGAAACCCTCGAAACAAGGGGTGGCGATGCGCCTAGATTGGTTTGTTGTGAACGTGATCGTCCTCTTTTCTCGATAACCCTAGGTACATATTTATAGTCCGTGGACTTTCTATCTTAGGAATAAACCTAACCGTGTACGAGCTAAACTCTATCTCTTAATTCTAAATCTACCATAATATACAGATACACGGGCAATCTAGCCCAAACTCTCATACGAGGCCGATTCAGGAATATTTTCCGTGCATATTCTCTAAGCCCATCTCAATCACGGCCCATCTCCTGACTTGGTTAAAATCTGGCGATAACACATGCCCCCCTGGTTTTGGTAATGATAATTCCAAAACCACTCTGTTTTTTCGTCGTCGGGTCACGTCGTGGCAGAGCAGAACCGCCACAGTATCCTTTCATCATGATGCCTTGCCTTCTCAACTTCTCTGCACGATTTGACAGTTTTGGCACCACCTCCTCGAAAACCGCCGCAGCATTGAATCATCTCCACTATATCCCCTTTATTTAACCGCACCGAGCAGTTCGCCTCTTCATCCTCTTACTCCGCACTAGCCATCGAAAAACCCCCTCCTCTGCCACCATGTCTTCCTCTTCCTCCTCTGCCTCATCGGGTCTTTCCTTCCAGTCCTCCTCCTCCAGCGAGCCGATGCCGGAGTACGACCAGATGGCGGCGTACGACAAGCGCGCTCTCGAGCATTGGGACGAGAGGGAGTGGGACTTCACCGTCAGGGCAGACGACGCACCCCTGACCATCGTCGGGTCAGATGACGACCTACCCCTGACCGACGGGGAGGACGACCTCCGGTTCCTCGTCGACGGGGAATTGGAGGCGGAGAGCAAGGACGACCTCTTCTCCTGGGCTAGCTTCACCTCCTCCGACGAGGAGGAGGAAGAGGAGGATGACGCCTCCTCCGACGAGTACCCGCCGGCGAAACGCTTCCGCGCCGGGTCGGAGGACGACGACGACGACGAGGAGGAAGAAGCCCCTGCCGAGGGCTACGGCAGCAGCGACGAGGACTTCGCCGGCAGTAGCGCCGATGGCAGCTACGATGGCGATGATGAGGGCAGCGACGGCACCTAGATTAGGGACTACTAGCATAGGACTAGTAGTAGTAATTTAGGCAGTAGATCTTTCTTTTGTTCTTCCTTTTGTGAGCAATCGGCTCTTCTCTGTAAAAAACCCTCTTTATCAATGAAAAATGCTTTCAATTGATTTTGCCGATGGTCAAAGTAAGTCAACGCTCAAAGAGCCGATGGCAGCGCATCGGCCTTTACCATAAAACGCTAATAAGGCCAAACTTAGTTGCCTGTTCAAACGGTAACCTGCGACCCTTGTCTGAAGGCGCAAACTCAGATCCCCAAATCGCCCATCGAACAGATTCAACTCACAGCCACGCAAATCCCAGATCCCAATCGTGCAGATTCAACTCCGCAGCGAATCTGATGGCAGAATCATCCAGCGCCAACGCTACGGTCTCTGTCCTTAAGGTAATCCTCAACCGCTCCTAGCCATCCGAGCATAATGTTAGAATTAACAGCAAACACCTGAATTAATGTCTCATCCCATCATTAATTTTAGGTATCAGACATTCTGCTGCCGCATCCTTCTCTTCCAAATTCTCTTTGTCTTGCCCATTTGATTTCTTGCGAGGCCAATAGGATTCCCTTTGTCAACCAGAACTTAGATCTAACTTCCTGGGCCGACTGCTTACGAGCCTGGCCTAACCCTCCCAAAGATTGGGTGTCATGGTACAATAGAGTATCCAAGACTCACCAAGCCAAATGGGAAACCACAGGAATAGCCGATGCTTTATCCTTATCACTGTCTCCCCTTGAGAAACATGAAAACCTTCTGAAAACCATCGGCTACTTCTGGTCTGATGCTCTGAACTGCTTCATGTTTGGCCATGGCCCTATGACACCAACTCTACTAGATGTGGCCATGATCACTGGCCTAGACATTGCATCCCCAAGCCCCTCTGCTTTTATGCTGCCAAAGGTTCCTTTCACACTCTCCTCCAAAACAGAGTGTACAAGCTGGGGTGCCTACCTTAGACGCCACATGAAAACCAAAGGCCCTGTAACAGAAAAAGAACACACGTCCTTTCTGAATTTCTGGTTGGAACACTTCATATTCTGTGGCCCTTCACTTGCCCCAACCGAGAATTATCTTTCCTTGGCCTATGAACTTGCCAGAGGCACTCAACTTGGCATTGGCAAACTGTTCCTTGGAGAGGTCTATCGATATCTCCAACTAATGTATGTCAACCTGTTTTCCCAAAAGACAGTTAAAACAGGAGGTCCCTGGTGGTTTATTCAGCTATGGGCTCAACTGTATTTCCAGAACCAGATCCCAAATTTTCCACCTTTGGCCACTTGCACCTTCCCAGATGCTAATGGGAAGCAGATCCGATGCACTAGCTACGACCAAGCCTTATACAGTCTTCCAGGTAGTAAACTGATCCCCAAGGAAGCATCAGAGTGGTTCAGGATTTTCTTCCAAGGCCTGGACAACCCTCTCTTCTTTGCTTACAAGGAGTCTGAAAATTTTGAAAATCCAGTCTCCTTCAGGCTAGACAGCTTTGTCGATGACGCCAGCACCCGGCAGTTGTATGCCACCATGATCCGTCCCTGCTTCCTTCCAGTTGGCATGAGTACCTCAAATAGGATCATCAAACCTGGTTATGAATCTTACCAGCCGGTCGTAGTAGCCCGGTAGTTTGGTCTTGGGCAGGTGTCTCCACACTTCTTCCTCCACCACTTGACATAGAGTAGAGCTGAGTTGCCTGATGTCCTTACTGGCCAGAGGTGTTACTCTTTCTTTGATGCTCTAGCCATCTCAGTCCCTCACAACCTCTCTTTCACCTCATCAACTGATGGTTTTGAGACCTGGTGGTCAATGTGGAAGACTCATGCCTTCAGGAGAGCTCTGGGACCGTTGCTGAAACAACTTGATGCTGAATATGACATCCCTGCAGAACAGGTACCACCACTCACAAATTTTCTTGCAGTGGCTTACAATGATTTTTATAACCTTGCTCTGTCTTCTTGCAGCAACAAGATGGTCCAGAACCTGCACATGATGATGGCTCCTCCTTCAAATTTCTCCCACCAGCTCCGGTGGTCCTCTTCTGCAAAAGCTCACCACCCTTGAAGAAGGTTGTGATGCAGAGCCAGCCGATTTCACCAAAATCGGCTCCTAAGAGCAAAGCATCTTCTGGGCCAGCTGCCCCCCGAGCCTCAATCAAGGCGAGAACGGCAGTGAGGAAAGTAGCTGCCAGGAAGACCTTGAAGCGCCAAAACCCTACTCCAGCTCAAGAAAGTTTGCACGTAAGCCGATCCATGCCTTGGCTGATTTCATCTATCCTTCAAGGCTTCTGCAACATGCCTGCGCTTACTAACTCTTTTATAGGCCTCCACCGAAGACAACTCCAGCGAGGAGACACAGTCCAGTCGAAGGGATTCGAGCTCGGGCAACTCCGGGAAAACCATCACGCAGAGCCAACCAGATTTGCCACCATCGGCTTCCAAGAAAAGGTCAGTCCCTGAACCTGTTGCCACACAAGCTCCAATTACAGCAGGGCAGGGCGGTCTGCGCACAAAGAGCCGATGCATCAAGAGAGCTCGCAAAGAACCGCAAGCCCCTTCATCAAACCAGGAGGTTTCAAACGTAATTACCCTACATACTCTCCTCGGCTCATATTTCATGCTAACCCATCGCTGCTCGCAGTGGCTAACCACTTCCTTTGCAGACTGAAGACACCTCTAGTGGAGAAGTCGAGGAGGTACTGATGCCATCCGCCACCCTGGACCTAGCAACCTCTAAAAGTGTAGCTGACAAGGTTGCCAACTTGGCCAAGCCCACAGCAGAAACACAAGAGCCGATCACCTCATCATCGGTTGTTCCTCTGGTCTTAGGAGAGGTACACTCCTTTCCCTTGGCTCTACCCTTCTCTCTTGCTGCATACTGACGTTGTTCTTGTTGTTTGTCAGGGTTATGACCTCTCAAGCTTGCTAACGTTCGACCCTGAATCCATCGAACCAGCTACTTCTAGGGCAAGTGAAGAGTCAGGACCCAGCGTTACCCATGGTCAACTCCAGCGTCTCAAGGTCCTGCTCTCCTCCTCAATTGAGACATTGGTTGAAGATCCCGAGGAAGTGAAGAGCATTCTTGAAGACATCCAGCCCCATCTCCCGGTGACGTTGCAGGTGAAACTCTGGCCGGTTGTGACTCTGTCTGCCTATATGTCAAGGGTGAAGTTGGCTCGTCAGAGAATCGACCTACGCCACGCCCAGCTTCCGTTGAAAGCCGATATTGCAGACAAATGTCAGCGGCTTAATGAGAAAAAGGCAGCCTTGGACGCCAAAACTGACACCTCTGTCAGCACTGCTGAACTTGAGACCTTGCGAAAGGAGTTGGAGGACCTTGAAGAGAGGGTCCGAGCAACCAAACAGCTCATCCAAGATAAGGAAGCTCTTATTGCCCACTCCCACGAGGAAGCAGAAGGCCTCAAAGCTGAACTGAAGACCGATCTGGCCGAGATACGTGCCCTGAACAAACAGCTGGTGACAGGCAAGGACGAAGATGATGAGGCCGAGATCGCCGAGGTGGATCGTGTCCGTGCTGACGCCCTCCATGCCCTCGAGGCATTCCTTCAGTAGAGCCTCTCTATGTAATCTGATAACTGCTCAATTGAGCTTGTACCTCTAGAGTCGATGTCTGTGCATCGGCTTTTTAGTCTGAAGTCGATGTCTGTGCATCGGCTGTACTTGTGTCCTGTTGTTTTGCATATTTTTCTAAAGTCGATGTCTGTGCATCGGCTGTGCTTTGTATGTATATTTTTTTTACTGGCCGATTTCATGCATCGGCCCCCATATTTCACTGTCCATCATCTCACATGCTTGGGAAATATTTCTTGAGATGCTGACCATTGACAACTACTGGGAATTTCACACCGTTCAGCTCCTCGAGCATGTATGCGTTACCCTTTAAAACTTGGCCGACTCTGTACGGCCCGTGCCAATTTGGAGACCATTTACCATACACTGCATCCTTAGTCCCCAATGGCAGTACAACTTCCCATACCAGATCACCGACGTGGAACTCCTTTGGTCTCACCTTCTTATTGTATGCACGAGCTACCTTGGCTTTGTTCTCTTTAATCTTCTCCAACGACCAAAGTCTGAGTTCCGTTAGATCCTCAATGCTATCACTCATCAGGGCTGCATATTCTTCAGTTGTTAAATCATTCTGAAACGTTACACGCCTTGAACCAGTCGTAATTTCCCAGGGTAATACGGCTTCTTGTCCATAGACCAGATGGTATGGCGAGGTTTTTATTGCCCCATGACATGACATGCGATAAGCCCACAAAGCCTCTGATAGCACCTCGTGCCAGCATCTAGGGTGCTCGTCAACTTTCCTCTTAACTGAAACGTTACACGCCTTGAACCAGCCGTAATTTCCCAGGGTAATACGGCTTCTTGTTCATAGACCAGATGGTATGGCGAGGTTTTTATTGCCCCATGACATGACATGCGATAAGCCCACAAAGCCTCTGATAGCACCTCGTGCCAGCGTCTAGGGTGCTCGTCAACTTTCCTCTTAATCAGCTTGATAAGGCTCTGGTTGGACGCTTCGGCTTGCCCATTTGCTTGAGCATAGTATGGAGATGATCGGATCAACTTGATTCCCGTGTCCTCGCAGAACTTTCTAAACTCCTTAGAAATGAAGACCGAACCTCCATCGGTCGTGATAGTCTGTGGAATCCCGAATCTATGAATGACATGTTCTTTCACAAAATTGATAACATCTTCCAATTTCACTGACTTCATAGGGACGGCCTCCACCCATTTAGTGAAGTAATCTGTAATGGCCAAGATCCACACGTGGCCTTTGCTTGATGGAGGATTGATTTTGCCGATCATATCCATGCCCCAACCTCGAAATGGCCAAGGCTTGATGATGGGGTTCATTGCTGATGCAGGCACCATCTGAATTTTCCCAAACATCTGACACGCTTGACACCCTTTATAGTACCTAAAGAAGTCCTCAAGCATGGTGGGCCAGTAAAACCCTAATCGCCTGATCAACCATTTCATCTATGAGCCGATTGGTGAGTTCCACAGGCGCCTTTGTGTACCTCGTGTAAGAGCCGATTTGACTCGGCTAGTCCCAGACATTTGAGAAGTAACCCTTCCAAAGTCCTGTAGAACATGCCATCTCCTATAAGTACATATTTCATGGCCTTGTACCTTATCCGTTTAGGTGCCCCCCGAGCCGGATCTTTCAAGTAATTGAAGATATCGGCTCTCCAGTCATCCACTTCCAGGAACTGTACCTGGACATCGGCTCCGTCTGCTACGTCCTTGTAGCCTGATGCCATCTGTGCGAGATCGTTGGCCTCTGTATTTTGCGACCTTGGGATCCAATTGAAGTTTATGTACCTAAATTGTGCCATCAACTCACGGCATTGCATCCATAATGGAAAGAGCGACTCGCTCTCACACTTGTAGTCCTCCGTGAGTTGGGAAATCACCAATTTTGAATCTCCAAAAAGTTCCACTGCTTCTGCCCCGGCTTCTATAAGCAACTACATTCCCTTGCGTATTGCTTCATACTCGGCGACATTGTTGGTGCAAGGGGTAGATAGCCTGATGGAGAAGGAATATGTTGCCCCCCGGGGCGACACGAGTAAAATGCCGATGCCGCAACCATCATCACAAGCCGATCCATCGAAAAACATGGCCCATGCACGTACAGATAGTGCTGCTATATCAGTGTTGATTCGTTCAGCAATAAGATCGGCCAACGCTTGTCCCTTGACTGCTTTCGCGGGCTGATACCGGAGATCAAATTCTGATAATGCAAACATCCACTTATCGAGTCGGCCTTTCAACACAGGAGCCGACAGCATATGTTTGACGACGTCTGACTTGCATATGATGACAATTTCAGCTGACAGCAAGATGTGACGAAGCTTGGTGCAGGTAAAGAATAGGCAGAGGCACAACTTCTCGATCTCAGGGTACCTAGTCTCTGCATCCAGCATCCTTCTGCTAAGGTAGAAAGTAACTCTCTCCAGACCATCATAAAGTTGCACCACCACTGAGGCGATGGAAGTGTCAGCTACTGATAAGTAAATATAGAATGTCCTGTCTTGCTGGGGTGGAACCAACACAGGTGGCTTTGTCAGATATTCTTTGATCTCGTCAAACGCTCGCTGTTGCTCTGCCCCCAGCGAAACTCGTCATCAGATTTAATTTTCACCAATCCCATGAACGGCTCGATTCGTCCTGATAGATTGGAGATGAATCTTCGGACGAAGTTGATTTTGCCGATGAGACATTGGAGTTCCTTCTTCGTGGTAGGTGGCTGCATGGTTCGCACTGCCTCCTGACTTTTCAGGCCGATCTCAATTCCACGTTCATGAACCAAGAAACCCAAAAACTGACCGGCCGTTACACCAAAAGCACACTTCTTTGGGTTCATTCTTAGCCCGAATTTTCTAGTTCGGTCCAGGATGCGTCGCAAATCCTCCAAGTGTCCTTCTACGGAGACAGACTTGACCACCACGTCATCGATGTAAATTTCCACCAACTTGCCGATCAGATCATGAAAGATGTAATTCATGGCTCTTTGGTATGTTGCGCCGGCATTCTTCAGTCCAAAAGTCATGACTACATATTCAAACAAGCCCACTGAACCTGGTACTTTGAATGCATTCTTGTGTATATCTTCTGGAGCCATGAAAATTTGGTTATAACCGGCATTGCCATCCATGAAACTCAAAACCTTATGACCAACAGCTGCATTGATCAACGTCTCTGCTACCGGCATTGGATATTCATCCTTTGGAGTGGCTCTATTGAGATCTCGAAAATCTATGGCGACGCGCCATCGGCCGTCCTTTTTCTGTACAGGTACGATACTAGAGATCCACTCAGCGTACCTGCATGGCCTGATGAATCCGGCGATCAACATTTTCTCGATCTCTTTCTTGACTTCTTCTAAAATTTCGGCCTTCATCTGTCGTGCCCGCTGCTGGAACGGCCGAAATCCTTTCTTGAGAGGGAGCCGATGCTCAATGATGCTCCTGTCTAACCCAGGCATCTCTGTGTACTCCCATGCAAAGCAATCTGGGTATTCTTTCAACAGAGCTATCATCAGGCTCCTCAGATGCGGATCTAACTTTTTGCTGATAAAAGTTGGTCGTGGCTTATCCCCAAGACCAATGTCAACCTCTTCTAGCTCATCAGCCGATGTAAACCCATACCCTAGCTTTCCGTCGCCTGCTAGATCGATGCTAAACACAGGCAAAACGTATGGCGAGGATAATATGGGCCGATTGCTGGAATCGGCCTCCATTTTGATTGCATTGTTCAATGAAGGTTTACAACTTGTTCGTGCTCTACTACGGGAAGGAGTCCCGTTACTATGACTACGTGACATGCTTGAGGTGAGATCATCACTTTTTATTTTTTGGGGCCGATCACAGGGATCGGCCTTGCCACGTACGTCCATTGACTTTGCTTTCGCTACTCTGTTAGGCCGGTGGATAAGACCAGCCTCACCCCGTTTTTGTAGCTTCGATGCGCTCACAGCCATCCAAACTGACTCCAGAGAGCGGCACTTGGTCTTCCGCGTCCCAAATATTCATGCCAGCTATTGAGATCTCAACCGAGTCATCTGCATGGACGACCTCCACTTCATCTCCATCCCACTGTATCAGGCATTGGTGCATTGTAGATGGGATGCAACAGTTGGCGTGGATCCAATCCCTCCCTAGCAGGACAGCGTAGGTGCTTTTGCTGTCAACGATGAAGAACTAGAGGCGTAAGGAGCTGATCTCGATGGCACGCTCAAGATCTTCGACATCGTCAACCGCAAGCAACACAATGGATCGAGGTAAACAGATCGCTGCTGGTCTTGTCGATTTTGTTCCTCACCCACCCTCCCGTTTGGATGCATATGCGTATCTGGCGGAGCCCATGGAGATGACGTTCGGAAGGTTTCACTTTCGCGTCGAGAAGGAAGGATCGTATCGTGTCGAGATTCCGATTTCGTCGGGATCGTCGGTGATCGATTCAGATTTTTCAAGCTATGCATCGTCAACCGAGTCAGGAGAAGAAACCTCGGTGACACGTTACGTCAGCACCAGAACAAGAGAGAAACTCGCCCAGATCTTCAACGACATGTCGTTCGAGTCATCTGCGGACTCATATATAAGCGATGGCTCAAGCAATGTCGACAGTTATGACTTTATCGACAAATCTATCACAGTGGGCAAGGTCTTCATCAATCTCAACGATGATGTCACCAAACCCAACGTAGATCTGAGTACAAAGTATCATCAGATTTACGCCATTGAAGATCAAGAGGAGACATCCGAGGCTTTCGACAGTCTGGGAAATCCATACGTCGATCCCTCTAATCTGCGGCAAGGCCTGGGCAACAAATACGTCGGGCCGAGCCGCGAGATAGAGTTCAGCTTTCACAAGCGGCGTGGGACGAGCCGCGAGAGCTATGAACGGCACGAGAACCAATGGCTACCACGGCCACACCGGAAGAACTGCAAGCATATCAATATAGGCTCGCACGAGCTGCCGGGGAATTGGAAAAACAGACGGCTGAGTTGAACGGGAGAAAGGAGGCAGCTTACGCATCCGAGCGGGAGAAGGGCAGATTTAAGTCGACAATCTAGAACTACGGGTGATAGCCATCGGGAGGCGCGGAACAGAGCAAGATCAAGGCTGCAACACATACCTGAAGCGAAAGAGAACACTTGGTCGAACCTCGACATGTCCTTCATGTCGATAGATACAAGAGGAAACATCATCCCTAAGACACCGAGAGGCTGGGTATATGGCGACACATGCTTTTATCCTTGCGTCTAAACCACCTCCGGG
Organism: Lolium perenne; assembly: GCF_019359855.2. Lineage (NCBI taxonomy): Eukaryota > Viridiplantae > Streptophyta > Magnoliopsida > Poales > Poaceae > Lolium > Lolium perenne. The sequence continues at coordinate 182,544,778 of NC_067246.2, read as the reverse complement.
TGATCCAAGGGAAACATTGTACAATATGGCGGTAGCAGGAGTTGGAGCTATGGGGACGGCGTTTGTATCAACGCCTCCCGAAGGAGCGGCAAGGCAAAATAGTCCACGACTGCGGCGGCAACAGCGGCGGCTTTGAAGGGCCAAGTGGAGCAAGAGACACGGCGGCACGAGGCAAGAGTCGACGGAGCGCGGCAAAGCGAAGGGATCATCGGCAATCTCCGGAATTGACCGACGAAGATATGTGTGGCTTGCCATGCTTTACGAGGAGAGTCCGGAAAACTCGAGTCCCCTCGGGATTCAAGTTACCCGATAATTTCAAGAAGTTCGACGGCCTTCAAGATCCGGAGGATTGGCTAGTCGACTATCTAGAGACGGTGAAGCTCACGGGAGGAACTAGGGCAACAGCCATGCAAAGTATCCAGGTGCATTTGAGTGGAGCCGCACGATCTTGGATAAAGAAACTCGCTCCGGGATCCATCGACAGCTGGGAAAGTTTCGAGGATGTGTTCGTCAAGAACTTTAGATCCACGTGCAAAAAACCCGCGTCGTTAGAGGAGTTGAGAGCGTGTCGACAAAAGCGAGATGAGCCAATGAGGAAGTACATCCGAGGTGGAATATCATTAAAAACTCGGCGAGAAAATATATCGACGAGAGAGCAATAGATGCGTTTGTCGCAGGAGTCGAGCGTGGAGATTTCGTCGAAGACTTGGGAAGGACCAATCCAAAGACGGTATCCGCGTTAATGGAGATAGCAAATAAATGGGCAGATGGAGAAGACGCTGTCCACAACAAACGACACAGTCGCGAGAGGAGGACCGCGGTCGAAACTATCAACCGAGGCGAAGATTTCCTCGGACGTACCGAACTACGACGCTCCGGGACAAATTTCGGCAGGTTTTCGGACAAATACAGGAGGAAGCAACGAGACGATTACCGAGAAGCGATGAGCAGCGAGGTGATAACGGGGATGATTCACGCAACAGGCAAAATAGCGGGCCTAGGTTCCCAAGACCTTTCGTGTCCCCTGAAGAGATGATGAATGGACCGTGCCGGATGCATTTTTCTCGACGGAACGGAAAAAGACGGTCGGGGCACTTGCGGAAGGATTGTCGAAATTTTCAAGCAATGTTGCGGTATGCGAGAGAACGCTAATGCGCGGGCAGCACAGAAATCCTCGAGAACCCGAAGCGAGATTCACTTGCCGCCTCCTCCCGCGATTAAGGACGACAATCGGCATCGGCTCGAGAATAGCGGCGGCTTTGCACCACCACCTTATGTTGATCCTAATTCCAATGGAGCGGTGTTGATGATCCGAAGGGAAGACCGTCCAATAGAGCTCGAGAAAGTAATCTCACGACGGTGTTTATGGCGGAGAAAATGCCTCCACCAACGATTGAGTACCTTAATTGGTCGAGGACAAGATATCGGCTTCACAATAGCAGATCATCCGCAGCAAGTTCCTCGACCAGGCGATCGGCACTTATTACGCGATAGTTATCGCGGGATTTGATGTCTCTCGAGTGTTCATAGACGGCGGCAGCAGCTTAAACCTTATGTATGCGAGATACATTGAGGAAGATGAACATATCCTTAGCAAACTTGAAACCAACAGACACAAGGTTCCACGGCATCACACCGGAGAAACCAAGTTATCCATTGGGAAAGATCAATCTCGACGTTCGGTTTGGGACCCGAGAAAATTATAGAATCGAGAGGCTCGAGTTTGAAGTCGTGGATTTTCCGTCGCAATATCACGCTCTGTTGGGACGACCGGCATATGCTAGATTTATGGCGGTGCCACACTATACATACTTGTTGTGGAGGTTGCCTGGACCAAAGGGACCAATCACGATTAAAGGAAGCTTTGCCTTAGCCGATAAGTGCGACAAGGATTTCCACCGGTTGTCGAAACCTTCGGGATGCAAGCTGAGTACTTGGCGTCAAAAAACATGACTGATTACGACGTCTTGCCAGGACGTTGGAAGGCCAAACAAAGAATCAACTTTCGATGCGAGAAAAATTCAAAAGAGGTGCAGATTCACCCGACAGAGACCCAAAAAAGACGACATCTATCGCAAACGACATGGATATCGCATAGGAAAGCGCGCTCGTCGAGTTCCTCCGTGAGCACCGGAAAATCTTCGCATGGTGTCCAGTGACATGCCGGGAGTACCCGGGGAACTTGCCGAGCACCACCTAAACTTGGATCCACTAGCAAGACCAATCAAACAACCTTTGCGGCGTTTTCGGAACCAAACCGCAAAGCCATGCTGTCGAAATTAATCGACTACAAGAAGCTGGTTTTATCAAAGAGATATTCACGAAGCCACATGGGTAGCAAATCCTGTCTTTGGTGCCGAAGAAAAACACTAAGGTCCTTCGCATGTGCGTCGACTTTACGTGTGTCAATAAACATTGTCCAAAGGATCATTTTCCCCTCCAGGATCGATCAAATTATCGACTCCACGGCTGGATGTGAACGTCTTTCCTTCCTGGATGCATATTACGGTTATAACCAGATCAGATTGAAAGAAGAAGATGAAGTAAAGACCGCATTTATTACACCTTACGGCGTGTTTTGTTACAGAACAATGCCCTTTGGTCTAAAAAATGCGGGAGCAACATATCAAAGGATGATGCAGAAGTGTTTGGCGACACAGATTGGGAAGAACGTGCAAGTATACATTGATGATGTCGTCATAACATCAAAAAAGGGGGCAACGCTGATCGAGGATCTCAAGGAAACCTTCGACAACCTTGATAAGTTACGCCTCAAAGCCGAACCCGACGAAGTGTTCCTTTGGCGTCCCAGCGGGAGAACTTTTGGGGTTTCTAGTCTCAGCAAGAGGGATTGAAGCAAATCCCGACAAAATACGAGCTATCGTAACAATGAGGAAGCCAACAAAGTTGAAGGAGATACAACGACTAACGGGGCGAGTCGCAGCTTTGAGTAGATTCGTCGCTAGGCTGGGAGAAAAGGCACTTGCCGTTCTACGCTTTGATAAAACAAGGAGATAAATTTCGGTGGAACGAAGAAGCCGACAGAGCTTTCGAGGATTTGAAGCGCACAATTTCGACACCGCCAATTCTGGTGGCACCAAAAGAAAGGGAACCCCTCCTGCTATATATCGCAGCCACACCCCAAGTGGTGAGCACGGTGCTAGTTGTCGAAAGGGAAGAAGAAGGAAAACTCCACGGCGTGCAGAGGCCAGTATACTTCGTCAGCGAAGTTTTATCGCCATCTAAACAAAGGTACCCGCAGTACCAAAAGATAGCATATGGAGTATTCATGACAGCACGAAAATTGCGCCACTATTTTTCGGCACATCCGATCATAGTGGTCAATGAAGCTCCCTTGTCAAATATACTGAACAACCCAGAAGCTACGGGTCGTGTCTCCCTTTGGGGAATAGAACTTTCCCCTCGGGACATCACGTATGAAAAAGAAAAGCAATAAAATCGCAAATCTTGCCGGACTTCATCGCAGAGTGGATGGAGTTGCAAAATACAGGACCTCCAGATTTATCGAGAACTTGGACCATGAACTTCGACGGGTCCAAAAGGCGGAAGGAGAGCTGGCGCAGGAGTAGTACTCATATCACCTGAAGGCGACAAGTTGAAGTACATCCTCCGGATGACGTTCCCTAACGCATCTAACAATGAAGCAGAATATGAGGCTCTCATACATGGAATGAAGATGGCGAAAGCCTGCGGAGCAACTCGACTAAAAATCTTTGGCGACTCACAGCTGGTGGCACAGCAAGTTATGAACCAATGTGATGCAGTCAATGATAGCATGATGGCATACAAGGAGGTATACAACGAACTCGAGAAGTTGTTCGATGGATGCGAAGTAAACCATATTAGCAGATTGAGCAACGACGAAGCCGATGTTCTTGCAAACATCGGGTCACAATGCCTTGCAGTCCCGCCAGGTGTATTCTGGGAAGAAATAACAGAGAGATCCACTAAGTCGACAAAATCAAAAAAGAAGGAGAAGAAACCCTCGGGGGCTACCAAGGAAAAGCAAGAGGACGAAGAAGATCAGGACCTGGTCATGGTGATACAGATACCGTGGATGCAGCCGTACATATCATACATCCTGAGGAAAGAAATACCCGACGATCCAGTTGAGGCAAGGCGAGTAATTCGACGCTCCAAAGCTTTCACGGTGGTCAAGGGAGAATTGTATAAGCGAAGTATTTCAGGCGTCTTGCAAAGGTGCGTCACACCGAGGAAGGAAGAATAATTCTGAAGGATGTACACGAGGGAATATGTGGCCACCACGCAAGTAGTCGAGCTATCGCGGCGAAAGTTTTTCGAGCAGGATTCTCTTGGTTGACAGCAATCGAGGACGCCAAGGACATAGTAAGAACTTGCGACGCGTGTCAAAGGTTTGCCGCAAAACCTCACTCTCCGGCGGTGAGCTAGCACCAATACCATTGTCATGGCCCTTTGCTCAATGGGGACTTGATATGGTGGGTAAGTTACACAAATCCTGGCCAGGAGGAAAGGAGTACATGCTAGTAGGCGTCGACAAGTTTACAAAATGGATAGAAGCGAAGCCGATAAATTCACCGAGATGGAGCATCCGCGATAAAATTCGTAAAAGGCCTCGTCTTCAGATTTGGAGTGCCCCATAGCATCGTCACAGACAACGGCGATAACTTCACATCCCATGAATTCAAAGATTATTGCGTAGTGGTGGGTATCAAGCTGAACTTTGCGTCAGTTGCACATCCTCAAACCAATGGGCCAGTCGAGAAAGCCAATGGTATCATCTGCAATGGCATCAAGAAGCGCTTGTTAGGACCACTTTGGAAAAAGCTCGACATACCTGGCCGGAAGAACTACCAAGCGTGTTGTGGAGCATCCGAACAACACCAAACACAGCAACGCAGAAACTCCGTTTTTACGGTTCATGGAGCGAAGCGGTACTACCAATCGAGATAGAGCACAACTCTCCACGTGTCGATGAATATGATGAAGAAACATCGAGAAGAGCGCTAGAGGACGACGTCGACGCACTTGATGAAGCTCGAGATGAAGTATTATCTCGGGTAACCAAATATCAACGGGACTTGAAGAATTACCACGGTCGACGTTTGCGGCCAAGATCTTTTCAGGTGGGCGACCTAGTTCTTCGGCTCACGCAAAAAAGTCATGAAAAACTCGAGTCACCATGGCTTGGCCCTTACATCGTCACGGAAGTAATCGGAGGAGGAGCATATAGGATAAAGGACAAGAAGACAGGGGTGGAGGAGCCAAACCCCTGGAACGTGGCGCAACTTAGGCGGTTCTACGCCTAGAGTCGAAATATAGTCCTTGTAAAACTTCAATGTACTGGAACGCCTGCGAGTTTTCAGACGCACTCTTTTCCTTTTTCGGGGCACCGAGTGGGGCCGGAGAAGGTTTTTAATGAGGCGGGCTCGCGGTGCTGCAATATAATAAAGATAGTGACAATATAACTTTTCTTCTTTATCGACATGACCAAAATCTTTGCTCCGACGAATTTCAATATAGTTCATCGACAAAAGAAAAACCTTGCCTTGGTATTCAAATACCTCGTGAGTCAATAAAAATACAAAATAGTACTCAGTAAAAAGCTCGGGGGCTCATATTCACCTTAAATATATATATGCCTTGGTTTAAAACCTCGCAAATATACAAATATAGTAAAGAGTCACCGAAACACTCGGGGGCTAGACAAACAGAGAAATATAATGATTGCTTTACAATATAGTCATGGATTACAAAGAAGAAATATCTACAAGAAGAAAATAACTAGTCTTGATTCAGTATGTCATCAAGAGTAACCATTTTCCTCAGGAGCAGCACCAAGAAAATCGGCATAATGGCCATCGGCAAAAAAGTCGGCATCCATCCGAAGCAGGTCCCCAATCATTTCTTCGGCTATGGGCGTAACCTTCGTGTTAATCCTATCAACACCAACTCTCCGACGTTTTACCTTTTGGTGAACCTTCTCGACAACCTGGGTAAGGTCAAGTTTCGAGTGGCAGATCTGGAGCATGATAAGAGCAAATGCGGCGCCAGCTACTAGTTGAGCTTTGACAAAATCATGGATACTGCGAGCATCCTTAAACCTTTCCATCAATTCAGGAAGAGTTTTCGGTTGGACGTTCCGAGGAAACATGGAGTTGTAAACCATGGACAAGGTCTTGGTACAGAAGTCAAGGAAATCGCGAGTTTGAGAGGTGCGATCTTGAAATCTGACAATTTGGCGGGTCCTTTCCGGGGTAGCCCAAAACAAAGAACCATGATCCAGGGAAAGATTAACAAGGAGATTTGTCCTAGCACTTACTCTCTCTTCCTCGGCAGCAGCATCAGTAAAGGCTCCTATCAAAACAAAGAAGTGGAAACCTTTAAGAGACAATAGCATGAAGATGAAAGATATCAGAGGATGAAACAGGCATACCCGACATATCTGCACTGGCTTCATTCATTAATTCGAGCATGAAATTTTCTCGAGTAGTCGCCTTTTCAGCCTCGGAAGCAGCAAATTCCTTGGCAGCCACGGCCTCGCGAGCTTGCTGGAGAGCAACTTTTTCGGCTTCAGATGACTTGCGAGATTGTTCCATCATCACAAGTGTTTGCTTCTTTGCATACTGAAGCTGCTGTCGAAGATCGTCCAGTTCTTGCGACAAGGTATCGTCGACAGGTGCAGTATCAGCAAAAGCTCTCCTCGCGTGAGAAGAAGAAGGCGACACATTGGAAGGAGCGGAAGTTGGAGTATAGTTATCAAATATCAACTGAAATATAAACAGGATAAAATCAAACGACAAGCAAAGATAGAATTTTTCATTAATCTCTTGGAATAATTACAAGGGCATTACAGTGGAGCTAAGGAAATACGTGTCGCTAAACGACTACTTTGGCGACAACAGCAAAAGAAACAAAGAAAAACAGAGGCATGCAACTAGACCTCCGGCCTTGACGAGCTAGGAGTCGACGCTGGCTTAATCCCGAGATAGGCCAAGATCTTCTTCGTGTTGGGCTAGGCTGCCTTGATCAGCGACTTCCACCTTGATTGTTCTATTTGCTCGGTGTCGCCAACTTTCATCCAGTCGATAGTACGTCGATCGACAACCAAGGCGACAGTGTTTTCAACGGCAACCTTCATATTCTCTTGGCGCATCTTCAGTCCAAGGTCTTCCGGTGTATTGAACATCTTGGCAAGGTTGAGGAAAGTCGCAGGCTCCTCCTTCTTCGGGAAGAAGTAGGGGAACAATGCCGACAATCTGCGTTAGCGTTCGATACACCTTCACGAATCTCGGACCCATGAAGCTCCGGATAGGAAAGTGCGTCAAGGACCGGATCATCGACGAGTTCGTCGAGGTCAAAATCCTGGTTTGTTTGGACATCAAGGAAACAAAGTATTAGTGAAAAGACAAGAAACAAAGATTCTCCTAAAAATAGAAGGGAGCGATAAAATTACCGAAAGTACGGCGACTGCGAGTCTTCGGGCGCTTGAGGATTCCTTCTTCACGAGAAGCTTGCGCAGCTTTGTGCTCATCTAAAGCAGCTGTAGCATCCTTAAGCTTTTTGCGGTTCCTCGACACCGGCAGCTTTCGCCTTGGCTTCATCGGCTTCGGTCTTGGCTTTGCTAGCGGCGAGGTCCGCTTTCTTGCGAGCCGCCTCACTTTGCTCAAGTTTTCGAAAGTGCGTCGGCGCGTTCGTTAGCCTCTGCAAGTTTCTCTGTCGAGATATGAAAAAAAGAGAGGAGAAAGATCAAAAATCGCGACAAGCACCAAGAGTAAAAAATCAAGGAAAAACAGCAAGTACAAAAGTCGTTACCTTCGGCTCTATTAGCATATTCACGGTACCCAATAAATTGGGAACCGATGCGGAGAAGATCCTTGATCATAGGCTGTTCAACGTGAACACAAAAAGAAAAACATCGGCATGAAAAAGAGAAAAGGTGTGAAAAAACAAAATAAGGAAAATATAGATGTCGACAAGCTTACATCATCTAGGAGCAGAAGTCGACGAACTGCCCAACCGAGGGCAGGTTCAATAATCTTTTCAACCCTTGCCCTTTTTGGTGAAGGAGCAAGGGGCTTGATGGCGGAGTAGTGGTGACGACGTTTTGTTGAGGAGGCGAGGTTTCTTCTCCTTCAACTAGCGTGTACGAGGCAAGTACGATGCGTGACGTGCTTGTCCGAGGAGCCACGTCAGTAGTTGGAACTTCTTCCTCGTCATCGCTAATAATCAAAAAATCGGCAGCATAAAAAGCAAGACAAGCTAAATATTTCGAGTACAAAAATAGAGAGACATAAAGACGACTTACGAGCTGATGAGGGATTCAGCATAAAGATCGTAAGTTGCCTTCGGATGAGAAGGAACAACTTCTTCAGCCTTAGAAGTGCCAGAATCTTCAACATCAGTCCTTTTCCTTTTGTTCTTGGGAGAAACAGCGGGAGGAAGGGATTGCGTCGATTCAACGGCTTCGGACTCAACTTCTTTTTCATGAGAAGCCGCAGATTTGTGAGAACCCGCGACTTCACTTTCACGAATAGAAGAACCTTGAGTATCTTCGGCAACGATGGCTTTGTTCTTCGACTTCTCCACCCTCCGGAAGAGGAGGAAGGGAAGTCATGGTAGGATGGTTCTGTAAAAAATAGTGACCAGAAGGAAAATTAAAAGAGATGACAATATAATGAGGTGCAGAGAAAGTGCAAAATAAGGTAAAAACTCGGCAAGACAAAATACCTCGGGGAGTGGATTAGCGGCGCTGTACGGTTCCACGCGACAAGAGGAAGGAATTGGGTCTTTACCCAGGCGAGAAAGTCTTCGAATCAACTTCTCCAAGTCCTTGGTGGAAAGATCACCGGAGATTACATTGGCGTCATTTTTACCGAGTATGTCCAAAGGGGATTTTTGCGAGCTGAAGAGGCTGCACTCTAATCCTAAGGAAATAGGCGGTGATTTGAACACCGAGAAAGCTCTTTGCCTCGAGTGTTTTGAAGCTGGCGAATACGACACATGAGCGCCTCTGTCGCCTTTTTCTCTTCCTCGGAAGCTTCGGCATCCCAGGAGCGGCGGCGCTGAATTTTGGCACTTCCGTCGAAAGGAACTATGTTGTGTTCAACGGAGTTGGCGCTTTCTTCGTGAATGTAGAGCCACTTTTTGCGCCATCCTTGGACAGAATCAGGAAATTTGACGTCGAAATAGTCGACATCGGTGCGAACACGAGATAACAACGCCACCTATGTTATAAGTGACGTTGTGGGAGCCATTGCGGCGGAGGCGGAAGATGCGTTTCCACGAGCCCAATTGGGAGGGATTCCGAGGAAGCATTCGCAAAGTGTGATGAAAATAGAAATGTGAAGGATGGAATTGGGAGTCAATTGGTGCAATTGAATCCCATAAACAAAAAGAAGACCGCGGAGGAAATCGTGGATTGGGGTCGAGAGGCCGCGGATGAGATGATCAACAAAACTAACCCGATACTCCATTGGAGGCTTGGGGTAGCTTTCTTCGCTAGGGAAGCGGATGGCGTCCTCCTTCTTCATGAGGCCAAGCCTCTTCAGCATGTTGGTGTCTTGGTTGGAGATTTTGGATCTCTCCCACTCAAGATCCTCGGCGGCCATCTTGGATTCCGGAGTGCTGTGGCGAGTCAGACGCGCGCGCGGTGGCATCAATGGCAATGACAGAGCAATGTGTGTGAGTGCGGAAAATCAGAGAAAGATTGGGTGCAGGAGAAGTTTTGCGAAGAGGAACAGGTGAGCGGCGCAAGCGAGGGGATGAACGGAGGTTGAAGAAAGGTTTATATAAGAATCGGGTGAAGCAGTGTGCCGTTGGATGAAGAAATCGTATGGTGAGAATAGATCTTCTAGATACAAGGGTAAAAAGGTATTTTTACTGAGATGGGCGTTACTGTACGTGCGCCAGAAAAAGCGGAGGACGTGTGTCCCCCACTTGCACGACGTGTCAACGTGGTGGAAGCAATGGACCCACAGGGCAGAAAAATCACGACTATTCGAGAAGGATGAAGTAAATTTGGTTAAGGGAAGCATGTCGATAAGAAAAGTTAAAGAAGATTGGCGACAGGAAGAATTATTCAATACTTCGGGAGCCTTTGATCAAAAACAAGTTTTTCCCCAAATGCTCGGGGGCTACTTCGACAAAAAGTAAAAATTCGACTATGACAATATAGAAATTGCGGAGCCTACAACCAAGTACAAGTTCTTGGCTGTAGCCTCGGGGGCTACTCCCATCGGGAGTGCTGTTCGCGCACCCGAGGGATAAAAAAAGAAGAAAAAGATCATATTGAGAAATAATGACAATATAGCGACAAGGTGGACTAAAATGTTGAGCCTACAACCAAGCACAAGTTCTTGGCTGTAGCCTCGGGGGCTACTCCCATCGGGAACGCTGTTCGCGTGCCCGATGAAATTAACAAAGCAAAAATAGAAAAGCAAGAGAGTATATTTCGAGTTGTAGTTAACTCTACATATACTCCCATCGGGAAGGAAACGAGTATAAGTCATATTTGACTCGATAAAATGTGCCATTCCAACAGCCGGAAAAGCACTCGACAATATATTCTCAGAACGCCGAAGTTGCGATCAATTTACGAATGCCGCAAATTTGCGAAGGTAAGACCCCAGATCCGTTCTGCGGGCGTGGCATCGCCGAAGACTGCGCTCTGCTACTTTTATCCGTATCAACGAGATACGAAGAAAAATCCTAACGGACGCGTTAGGTACCCGATAAATTTGGCGGGACTCGACGAGAATGGTAAGACCTTAAGCGGCACTGTCGAAGTTTACACCAAGATATCCGAGATCATGTCCGGGGACGTGATTTTGAAGTAGGTTTTTGCGGATTGCCACTAGAGCAGTTAACTAGTACCTGATCCGTCAGATGAACTAGCCCCAATTACCAGTATCCCTGTACAATATAGAATTTTATGTGAAGAAATATAAAAAAAGTTAAAGCTTTCGGGTAAACGTAAACAGTGGAGATTTTCCCTGACTCTATGATTCAAGCAAAATCTCGGGGGCTACTGACATAGGCATCCCAAATGGGCCTGCCGAATATAGTACCCGGGGTTTAATGAAGGCCCACTACCCGAAGAATAAGAAGATTCGAGAGCCCAAGATGTATTTAAGGAAAAGATAGAGCTGTAATAGGAAGTGTTATTTGTAATCTGGCGGGATGAGTTAGAAACCGTCCCGGACTCTGTAAACTTGTATAGCACGAATCCCTCGGCTCCACCTCATATATAAAGGGGGAGTCGAGGGACAAAGAATGAATCGAATCATTGTCTGTAAACCCTAGTTTTCATATTCGTCGAGTACTTTCCGGCTGAAACCTTCGAGATCTACTTACCCTCTACTTCCAACTAAACCCTAGCCTACAATCCATAGGCATTGACAAGTTGATACCTTGTCAGGGATGGTCTTTCGGCCTACAGTTAGATCCACGTTCAGAACACCTTGCGTTTCTGATGCCTGGCCGTTGAAGTCGCTTAATGTGACGTTGGTTTTGATCAGATCTTCTTTAGAGCGTCCCAAACGCCGTAGCATGGAGTACGACATTATATTGACTGCCGCTCCCGTGTCAACCAACATCTTGTTGACAGGATGCCCGTTGATATAACCTCTTACGTACATGGCCTTCAGATGTTTGTAGCTCCTCTCTCGTGGCTTTTCAAAGATAACTGGCCGTGGGCCGCAGTCAAACTGTGCTACAGGTGCTTCTTCTGTTCTTGGAGCACAAAACTCCGACGGAAGTATGAACACCATGTTTGTGTCAGCCGATGTCTTCTCATCGGCTTTCATTTGTTTGGGGCACCATTCTTTCTTCTGTGGACGACTCTCCTCGTCCAAAGTTTGCTGAATTTTCACGGCCAGATCGGGCCGTGCTTTCCTCAACGTGTGCAGGTATTGCCTCTCGGCTTCTTCCAAGCTACGTAGCCGCTGAACCCTACGCTTTTGAGAGTGACTGAATCCATCAGGGCACCACCTTGGCCGGTGGTATCTATCTTCTTCTTCTTCTTCTTCATCTTCATCTTCTAACTCCTCGAGATCTTCCACCCGAGAAGACTCAGCTTGCTTGTTCCGAGATGGGAGAGGTACTAGACGTTTGAACACTGACACGTCACCTGTGTCCTTCTTCTTCTGTCTACATTCTGGGCAGTTGTCGATTGTAGGCAATCGGCTCATTCCCGAATCCCAGCAGTGCTTAAAGAAAGGACAATCCCAGTGTCTGTCCATGTATTCCTGCTCTCTTGAATTTCCCTTAGCGCGGCGCTCATATCCTTCGTCGTCTCTATCATACCGACGATATTTTCTGTTGTCTACACTAGACCGACGATCTCTTTCGTCGTCTACATCGTATCGCCGGCGTCGGTCGTACTGACGCTCATACTTGTTAAGGAGATGCTCGGAGAGTGGTCGTTGGTACCGCACGTTTCTCACTTGCTCCTCTGTGATGTACCGTCTGTCATCATATCGGGGCCGGTCGCGTGGGCCGGCCTCCTCCTTTTCCTTGCCACGAGAGCGACTGCTCTCTTCTTTGTCCCTACCAGGGTGGTATACAGGCCCTGCCATGTTAACACTGAACGAGAAATCTGGCTGGCGCCTCACGGAGTGATTGCACTCCACCATGTTGACGGCAGGAAACGGTTGCGTGTCTACTTTCATGGCATACTGACCAAAGATCAGACGGCCTTGTTCTATCACCAATTGGATCTGCTGACGTAACACTTTGCAGTCGTTGGTGATATGGGTGAACGAGTTATGCCACTAGCACTACGGTCTTCCGTTTAGCTCTTGCACCGTAGGGATTTTATGGCCTTCGGGTAACTTCAGCTGTTTCTCCTTAAGCAGTAAATCAAATATCTGCTCAGCCTTGCTTACGTCGAAGTCGAACCCTTTTGCAGGCCCTTGTTGCTTCACCCATTTGCAGGACACGGGGTTTGCCCCCCGAGCCCATTCAGCCACAGCTACTTCCTGGTCTCCTGCAGAGTCTTCAACTTCTTCTGTCTCAACCAGGCCTATCGGGCGTTTGAACTTGTCTTGATACAATTCTGGGTGGCGCTGCTCATACAATGATAGTTTCTGAACCATATGCGCCAGTGAAGTGTATTCCGCTTGGAAAGCCAGATCCTTGATCGGCGCCGCGAGGCCCAACACTGCCAAATCGACTGCTTCTTTCTCATGCAAACGAGCCGAATAACATCGGTTCCTAACAGTCCTGAAACGCTGAATGTATTCCGACACCGTTTCTCCACGCTTCTGTCGCACTTGTGCCAGATCGGCAATGCCAGCCTCGGTAGCTTCTGAGTGATATTGCATGTGAAACTCCTCTTCCAGCTGCTTCCACGTCCGGACTGAGTCTGGTGGTAACGAGGTGTACCACCCAAAAGCTGGCCCTGTGAGAGATTGCGCAAAAAACCTCACCCGTAACGGGTCTGATGCAGAAATCATGCCCAACTGTGCCAAATATCGGCTCACATGCTCAATTGAACTAGAGCCTTCTGATCCACTAAACTTTGAGAACTCAGGGAGCCGATACTTGGGCGGCAGTGGAATCAAATCATATTCGTTGGGGTACGGCTTGGAATAGCCGATTGCCCTCCTCTTTGGCACCATGCCGAACTGGTCTCTCAAGATTGCACTGATTTGGTCCACTGTATGAGTTGCAGGGGCCGAGCTTTGATGATTCGTTGCGGTGGCATATTTAGCTAGCCACGCTTGTTTATCGGGATCCGCTCCAGAAATCCCTCCTGCTGTTCCAGAAATCCCTCCTGCTGCAATCTGGTTCATGCGCGCCAAGTTATTGCAGTCCGACACGTACGTGCACATGTATCCGTGCGGGATTTCCTTAGGTGGTTCATGCAGGAACTGGCAATCACCAGGATCGCCTCCAATCTTGTAGACGACGTATACCGGTGAACCCGGCGGCTCTGGAGCTGCTAGCGAGAATGGCAGCTGCGGTCTGGTCTGGAACGGTATTTCTCCTTGGTGAGTCCCTAGGGTAGGTCCTGACGGAGAGTACTGATGCTTCATGATTTCCTGGACCACGCGAACCGCAACGCGCTCGAAAGCGTTCACCAGGCTCTCAGAATGACAGTGTAGCGAATGAGCCACCATGTAATTAACTTCCTGACGCAGAGCTCTGGTGCGTTCTTCTGAAGAGGTAGACAGATCCACCTCATCGAGGGCGCCTTCGGGTGAGAACCCCTTCCACCTAATGCCATGTGTACAGGTCCTCTCGAAAGAGCCGATGAGATCGGCTTCGAAGAGAGCTTTAAGCTCATCATACTTCTTCTTATGCTCCTGAGACAGCGATTCGTATGTGACTGGTGTGTCCGCCATCTCAGCTGCAGATGCTGACGCAGTTGTTGTAGATGTTGACGCAGTTGATGTAGAATGTCCCACCGGGCGTGCCAGAATGTGTTGCCTGCCAAAACCCACCGGCGAGCAGCGACGAGCAACACGAAGAGCCGGGAGGCTCCCAGAACTGCTGGTGGGCCCTGGTCCCTCGGGCGACGGCCCGCAATGCTCCGGCACACGTCCTAGCTGGTGCGAGGGCGTGTGATACGCGTTCAACACGCGTCCGTTGGGAACCCCAAGAGGAAGGTGTGATGCGTACAGCGGCAAGTTTCCCTCAGTATGAAACCAAGGTTATCGAACCAGTAGGAGCCAAGAAGCACGTTGAAGGTTGATGGCGGCGGGATGTAGTGCGGCGCAACACCAGAGATTCCGGCGCCAACGTGGAACCTGCACAACACAACCAAAGTACTTTGCCCCAACGAAACAGTGAGGTTGTCAATCTCACCGGCTTGCTGTAACAAAGGATTAACCGTATTGTGTGGAAGATGATTGTTTGCAGAAAACAGTAGAACAATATTGCAGTAGATTGTATTTCAGTAAAGAGAATTGGACCGGGGTCCACAGTTCACTAGAGGTGTCTCTCCCATAAGATAAACAGCATGTTGGGTGAACAAATTACAGTTGGGCAATTGACAAATAAAGAGGGCATGACCATGCACATACATATCATGATGAGTATAGTGAGATTTAATTGGGCATTACGACAAAGTACATAGACCGCCATCCAGCATGCATCTATGCCTAAAAAGTCCACCTTCAGGTTATCATCCGAACCCCCTCCAGTATTAAGTTGCAAAGCAACAGACAATTGCATTAAGTATGGTGCGTAATGTAATCAACAACTACATCCTTAGACATAGCATCAATGTTTTATCCCTAGTGGCAACATCACAACACAACCTTAGAACTTTACATCACATTGTCCCGGTGTCAATGCAGGCATGAACCCACTATCGAGCATAAATACTCCCTCTTGGAGTTACAAGCATCTACTTGGCCAGAGCATCTACTAGTAACGGAGAGCATGCAAGATCATAAACAACACATAGATATAACTTTGATAATCAACATAACAAGTATTCTCTATTCATCGGATCCCAACAAACGCAACATATAGAATTACAGATAGATGATCTTGATCATGTTAGGCAGCTCACAAGATCCGACAATGATAGCACAATGGGGAGAAGACAACCATCTAGCTACTGCTATGGACCCATAGTCCAGGGGTAGACTACTCACACATCACTCCGGAGGCGACCATGGCGGCATAGAGTCCTCCGGGAGATGATTCCCCTCTCCGGCAGGGTGCCGGAGGCGATCTCCTGGATCCCCCGAGATGGGATCGGCGTTGGCGGCGTCTCTGGAAGGTTTTCCGTATCGTGGCTCTCGGTACTGGGGGTTTCGCGACGGAGGCTATTTGTAGGCGGAAGGGCAGGTCAAGAGGCGGCACGGGGGCCCCACACCACAGGGCCGCGCGGCCAAGGGGGGGCCGCGCCATCCTAGGGTGTGGCCCCCTCGTGGCCCCTCTTCGTCTCCTCTTCAGACTTCTGGAAGCTTCGTGGCAAAATAGGACCCTGGGCGTTGATTTCGTCCAATTCCGAGAATATTTCGTTACTAGGATTTCTGAAACCAAAAACAATGACAAGAATCGGCACTTCGGCATCTTGTTAATAGGTTAGTTCCAGAAAATGCACGAATATGACATAAAGTGTGCATAAAACATGTAGATAACATCAATAATGTGGCATGGAACATAAGAAATTATCGATACGTCGGAGACGTATCAGCGTGCCACCTGACCTATACCTGGTCACGAAGGTGATGGATTGCTTCGATTAATTTCCTGCATGGCAAACACGTAAACATTAAATACGAGCCTCGATCGGCTCTCAGGTATCCCGTGAATCGGCTCAAGGAGCCGATCCACCCATGATTCGTATTGGATCTACGATAACATGGTGGTCCTGCTTGATCAATACTAAGTTAAAACGATCTACGACGATTTAGGGTTTTCACCACATAACCGGAACGTCCTACACGCAGTTGAGCCTGGCAGATACGAAAGATAACAGAAAACCAGCCCTAGAAAAGGCCTAAAAACCAACATAGAGTTGATTCCCGGATCATCTCCTTTAGGATCGGCTAACCGTACCTTACGCACTACTGGATCATTCAACCCGTTTGCAAGGCCTAACCATATGGATATCAAACTAATCCTTGAAGAACAAGGAACAACCATAACGGATCGAATCTACTAAATAAAGACTAAGCAAGGTGCTTCCCTTACACCTAAACCAGGTGCAAAGGCAGCTAGATATCTAGGGATAGCATAACCAAGCGAATACGTCAAAAAAGTATCGATGCTAGCCCTAACACATCTATGATAAGGGTGTTACTCGCCATCAACAAGGCTTCAGTACGAGCAACACATAAACAACGAATAAACAAGATGCTGCTTAGATCGCAAGACGCGATCTAGGCAGCATGGCGCTTACCCGGAAGAAACCCTCGAAACAAGGGGTGGCGATGCGCCTAGATTGGTTTGTTGTGAACGTGATCGTCCTCTTTTCTCGATAACCCTAGGTACATATTTATAGTCCGTGGACTTTCTATCTTAGGAATAAACCTAACCGTGTACGAGCTAAACTCTATCTCTTAATTCTAAATCTACCATAATATACAGATACACGGGCAATCTAGCCCAAACTCTCATACGAGGCCGATTCAGGAATATTTTCCGTGCATATTCTCTAAGCCCATCTCAATCACGGCCCATCTCCTGACTTGGTTAAAATCTGGCGATAACACATTGCTACCGTTATGGCTACCTCACCACCGAATGTAACGTTCAGACGGGTTTTACTTGGACAAAGGCTAATAGCATGGAATACTCTAGTTCAACGATTGGGTGATATTCAATTATCCCCTGAACCGGATGAATTTAGATGGAATCTTCATGTAGATGGCTCTTTCTCAGTTAAATCTTTATACAATGCAATCCTTCATTCTGATTTACCAGTTGATAATAATAAGAAAATTTGGAAGATGAAGATAGCATTAAAAATTAAGATTTTTGGATGGTACCTTCGTCGAGGAGTTATTCTTACTAAAGATAATCTTGTTAAGCGGAATTGGCACGGAAGTTCACGGTGTGTTTTCTGTCATCATGATGAAACCATCAAACACCTATTCTTCCAGTGCAGTTTTGCGAGATCTATATGGTCAGTCATCCAAGTAGCGTCTACCCTGTATCCCCGACTAGTGTGGCTAATGTCTTTGGCAATTGGCTTCACGGTGTTGATTCAAGGTTTAAGTTGCTTCTTAGGGTGGGGGCGCTAGCAGTTATCTGGGCGCTTTGGCTAAGTAGAAATGACAAGATTTTTAACGATAAAAACTGTTCTTTGTCTCCTCTTCGGACTTCTGGAAGCTTCGTGGCAAAATAGGACCCTGGGCGTTGATTTCGTCCAATTCCGAGAATATTTCGTTACTAGGATTTCTGAAACCAAAAACAGCAATTGGCACTTCGGCATCTTGTTAATAGGTTAGTTCCAGAAAATGCACGAATATGACATAAAGTGTGCATAAAACATGTAGATAACATCAATAATGTGGCATGGAACATAAGAAATTATCGATACGTCGGAGACGTATCAGCATCCCCAAGCTTAGTTCTGCTCGTCCCGAGCAGGTAAAACGATAACACAGATAATTTCTGGAGTGATGCCATCATAACCTTGATCATACTATTTGTAAAGCATATGTAGTGAATGCAGCGATCAAAACAATGTATATGACATGAGTAAACAAGTGAATCATATAGCAAAGACTTTTCATGAATAGCACTTCAAGACAAGCATCAATAAGTCTTGCATAAGAGTTAACTCATAAAGAAATAATTCATAGTAAAGGCATTGAAGCAACACAAAAGAAGATTAAGTTTCAGCGGTTGCTTTCAACTTATAACATGTATATCTCATGGATATTGTCAACATAGAGTAATATAATAAGTGCAATAAGCAAGTATGTAGGAATCAATGCACAGTTCACACAAGTGTTTGCTTCTTGAGGTGGAGAGAAATAGGTGAACTGACTCAACATTGAAAGTAAAAGAATGGTCCTCCATAGAGGAAAAGCATCGATTGCTATATTTGTGCTAGAGCTTTGATTTTGAAAACATGAAACAATTTTGTCAACGGTAGTAATAAAGCATATGTATCATGTAAATTATATCTTACAAGTTGCAAGCCTCATGCATAGTGTACTAATAGTGCCCGCACCTTGTCCTAATTAGCTTGGACTACCGGATCATCACAATGCACATGTTTTTACCAAGTGTCACAAAGGGGTACCTCTATGCCGCCTGTACAAAGGTCTAAGGAGAAAGCTCGCATTGGATTTCTCGCTATTGATTATTCTCAACTTAGACATCCATACCGGGACAACATAGACAACAGATAATGGACTCCTCTTTTATGCATAAGCATGTAACAACAATTAATAATTTTCTCATTTGAGATTGAGGATATATGTCCAAAACTGAAACTTCCACCATGGATCATGGCTTTAGTTAGCGGCCCAATGTTCTTCTCTAACAATATGCATGCTTAACCATAAGGTGGTAGATCGCTCTTACTTCAGACAAGATGAACATGCATAGCAACTCACATGAAATTCAACAAAGAGTAGTTGATGGCGTCCCCAGTAAACATGGTTATCGCACAACAAGCAACTTAATAAGAGATAAAGTGCATAATTACATATTCAATACCACAATAGTTTTTAAGCTATTTGTCCCATGAGCTATATATTGCAAAGGTGAATGATGGAGTTTTAAAGGTAGCACTCAAGCAATTTACTTTGGAATGGCGGAAAAATACCATGTAGTAGGTAGGTATGGTGGACACAAATGGCATAGTGGTTGGCTCAAGTATTTTGGATGCATGAGAAGTATTCCCTCTCGATACAAGGTTTAGGCTAGCAAGGCTTATTTGAAACAAACACAAGGATGAACCGGTGCAGCAAAACTCACATAAAAGACATATTGAAAACATTATAAGACTCTACACCGTCTTCCTTGTTGTTCAAACTCAATACTAGAAATTATCTAGACCTTAGAGAAACAAAATATGCAAACCAAATTTTAGCATGCTCTATGTATTTCTTCATTAATGGGTGCAAAGCATATGATGCAAGAGCTTAATCATGAGCACAACAATTGCCAAGTATCACATTACCCAAGACATTAATAGCAATTACTACATGTATCATTTTCCAATTCCAACCATATAACAATTTAACGAAGGAGAAACTTCGCCATGAATACTATGAGTAGAAACTAAGGACATACTTGTCCATATGCTACAGCGGAGCGTGTCTCTCTCCCATAAAGTGAATGCTAGGATCCATTTTATTCAAACAAAACAAAAAACAAAAACAAACCGACGCTCCAAGAAAAGCACATAAGATGTGATGGAATAAAAATATAGTTTCAGGGGAGGAACCTGATAATGTTGTCGATGAAGAAGGGGATGCCTTGGGCATCCCCAAGCTTAGACGCTTGAGTCTTCTTGATATATGCAGGGGTGAACCACCGGGGCATCCCCAAGCTTAGAGCTTTCACTCTCCTTGATCATGTTGCATCATACTCCTCTCTTGATCCTTGAAAACTTCCTCCACACCAAACTCGAAACAACTCATTAGAGGGTTAGTGCACAATAAAAATTAACATATTCAGAGGTGACACAATCATTCTTAACACTTCTGGACATTGCATAAAGCTACTGGACATTAATGGATCAAAGAAATTCATCCAACATAGCAAAAGAGGCAATGCGAAATAAAAGGCAGAATCTGTCAAAACAGAACAGTTCGTATTGATGAATTTTAAAATGGCACCAGACTTGCTCAAATGAAAATGCCCAAATTGAATGAAAGTTGCGTACATATCTGAGGATCACTCACGTAAATTGGCATAATTTTATGAGTTACCTACAGGGGAAAACAGCCCAGATTCGTGACAGCAAAGAAATCTGTTTCTGCGCAGTAATCCAAATCTAGTATGAACTTTTCTATCAACGACTTTACTTGGCACAACAAAACACAAAACTAAGATAAGGAGAGGTTGCTACAGTAGTAAACAACTTCCAAGACACAAAATAAAAACAAAGTACTGTAGGTAAAAACATGGGTTGTCTCCCATAAGCGCTTTTCTTTAACGCCTTTCAGCTAGGCGCAGAAAGTGTGTATCAAGTATTATCAAGAGACGAAGTGTCAACATCATAATTTGTTCTCATAATAGAATCAAAAGGTAACTTCATTCTCTTTCTAGGGAAGTGTTCCATACCTTTCTTGAGAGGAAATTGATATTTTATATTACCTTCCTTCATATCAATGGTAGCACCAACAGTTCGAAGAAAAGGTCTTCCCAATATAATGGGACAAGATGCATTGCATTCAATATCCAAGACAACAAAATCAACGGGGACAAGGTTATTGTTAACGGTAATGCGAATATTATCAACTTTCCCCAAAGGTTTCTTTGTAGAATGATCAGCAAGATTAACATCCAAATAACAATTTTTCAGCGGTGGCAAGTCAAGCATATTATAAATTTTCTTAGGCATAACAGAAATACTTGCACCAAGATCACATAAAGCATTACAATCAAAATCTTTAACCTTCATCTTAATGATGGGCTCCCAACCATCCTCTAGCTTTCTAGGAATAGAGGCTTCGCGCTCTAGTTTCTCTTCTCTAGCTTTTATGAGAGCATTTGTAATATGATGTGTGAAAGCCAAATTTATAGCACTAGCATTAGGACTTTTAGCAAGTTTTTGCAAGAACTTTATAACTTCAGAGATGTGGCAATCATCAAAATTCAAACCATTATAATCTAAAGCAATGGGATCATCATCCCCAATGTTGGAAAAAATTTCAGCAGCTTTATCACGAGGCATTTAAAGCAGTTTTAGCAGTTTCAGGCAGTTTCTCGCGCTTTGCATTAGAAGTGGAAACATTGCTAACACCAATTCTTTTATTATTAATAGTAGGAGGTGCAGCAACATGTGTAGCATTAGCATTACTAGTGGTGGTAATAGTCCAAAGTTTAGCTACATTCTTCTCTTTAGCTAGTTTTTTATTTTCTTCTCTATCCCACCTAGCACGCAGTTCAGCCATTAATCTTATATTCTCATTAATTCTAACTTGAATGGCATTTGCTGTAGTAGTAATTTTATCATGATGATTCTCATTAGGCAAAACTTTCGATTTCAAAAGATCAACATCAGCAGCAAGACTATCGACTTTAGAAGCAAGTATATCAATTTTCCCAAGCTTTTCTTCAACAGATTTGTTAAAAGCAGTTTGCGTACTAATAAATTCTTTAAGCATGGCTTCAAGTCCAGGGGGTGAATTCCTATTATTGTTGTAAGAATTCCCATAAGAATTACCATAGCCGTTGCCATTATTATAAGGATATGGCCTATAGTTGTTACTAGAATTATTCCGGTAAGCATTGTTGTTGAAATTATTATTTTTAATGAAGTTTACATCAACATGTTCTTCTTGTGCAACCAATGAAGCTAAAGGAACATTATTAGGATCAATATTAGTCCTATCATTCACAAGCATAGACATAATAGCATCAATCTTATCACTCAAGGAAGAGGTTTCTTCGACAGAATTTACCTTCTTACCTTGTGGAGCTCTTTCCGTGTGCCATTCAGAGTAGTTGATCATCATATTATCAAGAAGCTTTGTTGCTTCACCAAGAGTGATGGACATAAAGGTACCTCCAGCAGCTGAATCCAATAAATTCCGTGAAGAAAAATTTAGTCCTGCATAGAAGGTTTGGATGATCATCCAAGTAGTCAGTCCATGGGTTGGGCAATTTTTAACCAAAGATTTCACTCTTTCCCAAGCTTGAGCAACATGTTCAGTATCTAATTGTTTAAAATTCATTATGCTACTCCTCAAAGATATAATTTTAGCAGGGGGATAATATCTACCAATAAAAGCATCCTTGCATTTAGTCCATGAATCAATACTATTCTTAGGCAGAGATAGCAACCAATCTTTAGCTCTTCCTCTTAATGAGAAAGGGAACAATTTTAGTTTAATAATATCACCATCTACATCTTTATACTTTTGCATTTCACATAATTCAACAAAATTATTGAGATGGGCAGCAGCATCATCAGAACTAACACCAGAAAATTGCTCTCGCATAACAAGATTCAGTAAAGCAGGTTTAATTTCAAAGAATTCTGCTGTAGTAGCAGGTGGAGCAATAGGTGTGCATAAGAAATCATTATTATTTGTGGTTGTGAAGTCACACAACTTAGTATTTTCAGGGTTGGCCATTTTAGCAACAGTAAATAAAGCAAACTAGATAAAGTAAATGCAAGTAACTAATTTTTTTGTGTTTTCAATATAGCAAACAAGATAACAAATAAAGTAAAACTAGCAACTAATTTTTTTGTATTTTGATTTAGTGCAGCAAACAAAGTAGTAAATAAAACTAAGCAAGACAAAAACAAAGTAAAGAGATTGAGAAGTGGAGACTCCCCTTGCAGCGTGTCTTGATCTCCCCGGCAACGGCGCCAGAAAAAGCTGCTTGATACGCGTTCAACACGCGTCCGTTGGGAACCCCAAGAGGAAGGTGTGATGCGTACAGCGGCAAGTTTCCCTCAGTATGAAACCAAGATTATCGAACCAGTAGGAGCCAAGAAGCACGTTGAAGGTTGATGGCGGCGGGATGTAGTGCGGCGTAACACCAGAGATTCCGGCGCCAATGTGGAACCTGCACAACACAACCAAAGTACTTTGCCCCAACGAAACAGTGAGGTTGTCAATCTCACCGGCTTGCTGTAACAAAGGATTAACCGTATTGTGTGGAAGATGATTGTTTGCAGAAAACAGTAGAACAATATTGCGATGATTGTATTTCAAGAAAGAGAATTGGACCGGGGTCCACAGTTCACTAGAGGTGTCTCTCCCATAAGATAAACAGCATGTTGGGTGAACAAATTACAGTTGGGCAATTGACAAATAAAGAGGGCATGACCATGCACATACATATCATGATGAGTATAGTGAGATTTAATTGGGCATTACGACAAAGTACATAGACCGCCATCCAGCATGCATCTATGCCTAAAAAAGTCCACCTTCAGGTTATCATCCGAACCCCCTCCAGTATTAAGTTGCAAAGCAACAGACAATTGCATTAAGTATGGTGCGTAATGTAATCAACAACTACATCCTTAGACATAGCATCAATGTTTTATCCCTAGTGGCAACAGCACAACACAACCTTAGAACTTTACATCCTTTGTCCCAGGTGTCAATGCAGGCATGAACCCACTATCGAGCATAAATACTCCCTCTTGGAGTTACAAGCATCTACTTGGCCAGAGCATCTACTAGTAACGGAGAGCATGCAAGATCATAAACAACACATAGATATAACTTTGATAATCAACATAACAAGTATTCTCTATTCATCGGATCCCAACAAACGCAACATATAGAATTACAGATAGATGATCTTGATCATGTTAGGCAGCTCACAAGATCCGACAATGATAGCACAATGGGGAGAAGACAACCATCTAGCTACTGCTATGGACCCATAGTCCAGGGGTAGACTACTCACACATCACTCCGGAGGCGACCATGGCGGCGTAGAGTCCTCCGGGAGATGATTCCCCTCTCCGGCAGGGTGCCGGAGGCGATCTCCTGGATCCCCCGAGATGGGATCGGCGTTGGCGGCGTCTCTGGAAGGTTTTCCGTATCGTGGCTCTCGGTACTGGGGGTTTCGCGACGGAGGCTATTTGTAGGCGGAAGGGTAGGTCAAGAGGCGGCACGGGGGCCCCACACCACAGGGCCGCGCGGCCAAGGGGGGGCCGCGCCGTCCTAGGGTGTGGCCCCCTCGTGGCCCCTCTTCGTCTCCTCTTCGGACTTCTGGAAGCTTCGTGGCAAAATAGGACCCTGGGCGTTGATTTCGTCCAATTCCGAGAATATTTCGTTACTAGGATTTCTGAAACCAAAAACAGCAGAAAACAGCAACTGGCACTTCGGCATCTTGTTAATAGGTTAGTTCCAGAAAATGCACGAATATGACATAAAGTGTGCATAAAACATGTAGATAACATCAATAATGTGGCATGGAATATAAGAAATTATCGATACATCGGAGACGTATCAGCGTGCCACCTGACCTATACCTGGTCACGAAGGTGATGGATTGCTTCGATTAATTTCCTGCATGGCAAACACGTAAACATTAAATACGAGCCTCGATCGGCTCTCAGGTATCCCGTGAATCGGCTCAAGGAGCCGATCCACCCATGATTCGTATTGGATCTACGATAACATGGTGGTCCTGCTTGATCAATACTAAGTTAAAACGATCTACGACGATTTAGGGTTTTCACCACATAACCGGAACGTCCTACACGCAGTTGAGCCTGGCAGATACGAAAGATAACAGAAAACCAGCCCTAGAAAAGGCCTAAAAACCAACATAGAGTTGATTCCCGGATCATCTCCTTTAGGATCGGCTAACCGTACCTTACGCACTACTGGATCATTCAACCCGTTTGCAAGGCCTAACCATATGGATATCAAACTAATCCTTGAAGAACAAGGAACAACCATAACGGATCGAATCTACTAAATAAAGACTAAGCAAGGTGCTTCCCTTACACCTAAACCAGGTGCAAAGGCAGCTAGATATCTAGGGATAGCATAACCAAGCGAATACGTCAAAAAAGTATCGATGCTAGCCCTAACACATCTATGATAAGGGTGTTACTCGCCATCAACAAGGCTTCAGTACGAGCAACACATAAACAACGAATAAACAAGATGCTGCTTAGATCGCAAGACGCGATCTACGCAGCATGGCGCTTACCCGGAAGAAACCCTCGAAACAAGGGGTGGCGATGCGCCTAGATTGGTTTGTTGTGAACGTGATCGTCCTCTTTTCTCGATAACCCTAGGTACATATTTATAGTCCGTGGACTTTCTATCTTAGGAATAAACCTAACCGTGTACGAGCTAAACTCTATCTCTTAATTCTAAATCTACCATAATATACAGATACACGGGCAATCTAGCCCAAACTCTCATACGAGGCCGATTCAGGAATATTTTCCGTGCATATTCTCTAAGCCCATCTCAATCACGGCCCATCTCCTGACTTGGTTAAAATCTGGCGATAACACATTGCTACCGTTATGGCTACCTCACCACCGAATGTAACGTTCAGACGGGTTTTACTTGGACAAAGGCTAATAGCATGGAATACTCTAGTTCAACGATTGGGTGATATTCAATTATCCCCTGAACCGGATGAATTTAGATGGAATCTTCATGTAGATGGCTCTTTCTCAGTTAAATATTTATACAATGCAATCCTTCATTCTGATTTACCAGTTGATAATAATAAGAAAATTTGGAAGATGAAGATAGCATTAAAAATTAAGATTTTTGGATGGTACCTTCGTCGAGGAGTTATTCTTACTAAAGATAATCTTGTTAAGCGGAATTGGCACGGAAGTTCACGGTGTGTTTTCTGTCATCATGATGAAACCATCAAACACCTATTCTTCCAGTGCAGTTTTGCGAGATCTATATGGTCAGTCATCCAAGTAGCGTCTACCCTGTATCCCCGACTAGTGTGGCTAATGTCTTTGGCAATTGGCTTCACGGTGTTGATTCAAGGTTTAAGTTGCTTCTTAGGGTGGGGGCGCTAGCAGTTATCTGGGCGATTTGGCTAAGTAGAAATGACAAGATTTTTAACGATAAAAACTGTTCTTTGTTGCAGGTCATCTACAGATGTACAGTTATTCTCCGTTCATGGTTACCTCTTCAGCGGGCGGAGAACCGAGACCTATTTACGGAGGTCTGTACACGGTTGGAGACTACGGCGATGGATACTTTTCCCTACATGAGTGGCAGCATAGTCTACGGATTGAAGCTCCACCCTCTCCTTAGGTGTTATATAATTCATCGTCTCGATATGTATTTCGCTTTTTTTCATATATTGTTCTTTCGAGACACTTGAACAGCTGTGTGCATCCTGGTTATGCAGAGGCTGGATGTAATTGCTTATCACAAGTAATAAAACATCCTTTATCGAAAAAGTTGAGTCTTCCTCAAGTATCTCAGGTTATTTGTTAATTCTGTTCATCTAACGACGTGGGACGGTGGGAGTCATTTTTAGCACAAGTCAAATCCTTCCCATTTGACGCTCTTTTACGAGACACATGCAGCGCAAGCTCCCGCCATTGCCCCACTTCGCGCTCCGCTCCTCCTCCAGCTCCAGCTCCGCATCCCATTCCCCGCCGCCGCCTCGCCGCCTCCCACCTCCAGTGCCGCTACGCGACCTCCTCGCCCACCGCCTCCCGCCTCCGCAATCGCCGCCTCCTCGCTCGCCGCCGCCACTGCACCCTCACGCCGACCTCCTCTCCCTCCTCCGCCGCCGCGGTGGAGACCCCGCCCCGGAGAGCCTCCACCTCGAGCTCGTCAAGCGCGGCCTCACCCATGACCTCTTCCTCTCAAACCACCTCGTCAACTCCTACGGCAAGGGCTCGCGCCTCGCCTGCGCGCGCCGGGTGTTCGACGGTATGCCGGACCGGAACGCCGTTTCCTGGACCTGCCTCGTGTCCGGGTACGTGCTGTCGGGGTGCACCGACGAGGCCTTCCGGACGTTCCGCGCGATGCTGCGGGCTGGCTCTTCAGACCGCAGCAGGCCCACGTCGTTCACCTTCGGGAGCGTGCTCTGCGCGTGCCAGGACGCCGGCCCGGACCGGTTCGGATTCGCGGTGCAGGTCCATGGATTGGTCTCCAAGACTACGTATGCGTCGAACACGACGGTTTGCAATGCGCTGATCTCGATGTACGGTAGCTGCTCTGTTGGTCTGCCGCTCCAGGCGCAGCGGGTGTTTGATACCACACTGGTTAGGGACCTCATCACGTGGAACGCCTTGATGTCTGTGTATGCTAAGAAAGGGTATGTGGCGTCCACGTTTTCCTTGTTCGTGGCGATGCTGCGTGATGACCCAGCAGCTGAGTTGAGGCCAAATGAGCATACCTTTGGGAGCCTGGTCACTGCGGCATCTGTGCCCTCGTGCAGCTCAGGAGTTCTTGAGCAAGTGTTCGCCAGGGTGCTCAGTTCTGGCATCTCAAATGACCTCTATGTGGGAAGCGCTCTCGTCAGTGCATTCGCGAGGCATGGCATGCTCGATGAAGCTAAGGACATTTTTCTCAGTTTGGAGCAGAGGAACGCAGTTACATTGAATGGTCTGATCGTAGGTTTGGTCAAGCAGCACTGCAGTGAAGAAGCAGTTCGGATTTTCATGGGGACTAGGGACTCAGTGGTTGTCAATGCAGACACGTATGTCGTGTTGCTCGGTGCGATAGCTGAGTTTTCTGTGCCGGAGGATGGCTTGATCAAAGGTAGGGAAGTCCACGGACATCTTCTTAGAACTGGACTTATCGATTTGAAAATCGCTGTCAGTAATAGTCTGGTTAATATGTACGCCAAATGTGGTGCCATTGAAAAAGCCTCTAGAGTTTTCCAGTTGCTTTCTGCAAGAGACCGGGTTTCATGGAACACCATTATCTCGGTTCTTGATCAGAATGGTTACTGTGAAGGTGCAATGATGAATTACTGTACAATGAGGCAAGGTTGCATAAGTCCATCGAATTTTGCAGCAATTAGCGGCTTGAGCTCATGTGCAAGTTTGGGACTTTTGGCTGCAGGCCAGCAACTGCATTGTGATGCTGTAAAGTTGGGACTGGATTTAGATACCTCTGTTTCAAATGCGCTGGTTAAAATGTATGGAGAATGTGGAGCTAGGTCCGCGTGCTGGGAAGTTTTCAACTCTATGGCTGAACATGATGTTGTTTCCTGGAATTCTATCATGGGTGTCATGGCCAATTCGCAAGCACATATTGCTGAATCCGTACAAGTATTCTCCAATATGATGAGGAGTGGTTTGGCCCCAAATAAAGTAACATTTGTTAACTTACTGGCTGCATTGTCGCCGTTGTCTGTGCTTGAATTGGGAAAGCAGGTTCATGCTGTGGTGCTGAAGCATGGAGCTATAGAAGATAATGCAGTGGATAATGCTCTGATGTCATGTTATGCTAAGTCAGGAGACATGGATTCTTGTGAGAAGCTGTTCTCTGAAATGTCGGGCAGAAGGGATGCTGTCTCGTGGAATTCAATGATTTCAGGTTACATCTACAATGGCCATCTGCAGGAGGCTATGGACTGTGTTTGGCTTATGATGCACAGTGACCAAATGATGGACTGTTGCACCCTCTCCATTGTACTGAATGCATGTGCCTCTGTTGCAGCATTGGAACGTGGGATGGAGATGCATGCTTTCGGTATTAGGTCACAGTTGGAATCAGATGTTGTGGTTGAGAGTGCTCTTGTTGATATGTACTCCAAGTGTGGAAGGATAGACTATGCTTCAAAGGTGTTCAATTCCATGAATCAGAAAAATGAGTTCTCATGGAACTCTATGATTTCTGGTTATGCGAGACATGGTCTTGGAAGAAAAGCTTTGGATATCTTTGAAGAAATGCAGCAAAGTGGAGCAAATCCAGATCATGTCACATTTATCAGTGTTCTGTCTGCCTGTAGTCATGCTGGATTGGTAGATAGAGGTCTAGACTACTTTGAAATGATGGAGGACCATGGTATACTACCTCAGATTGAACATTATTCTTGTGTTATAGACCTTCTTGGTCGAGCTGGTAAGCTCACTAAGATACGGGAATACATCAAGAGAATGCCAATGAAACCAAATGCTCTTATATGGAGGACCGTATTAGTTGCTTCTCGGCAATCGAAGGACAGGGACAAGTTAGATCTGGGGAGAGAAGCTTCAAGGATGCTTTTGGAATTAGAACCTCAAAATCCTGTAAACTATGTTCTCGCATCTAACTTTTATGCAGCAACAGGAAGGTGGGAGGATACAGCCAAAGCACGAGCTGCAATTGGGGGAGCAGCAGAGAAAAAAGAGGCTGGTCGCAGTTGGGTAACCCTAGGTGATGGAGTTCATACTTTCATTGCCGGAGACAGATCACATCCGAATACCGTAGAAATATATGAAAAACTAAGTGTTTTGATCCAAAAGATAAGGAGCGCAGGTTATGTTCCAATGACAGAATTTGCCTTGTATGATCTTGAAGAAGAGAACAAAGAGGAGTTGCTAAGCTATCATAGTGAAAAGCTTGCAGTTGCCTTTGTTTTAACTCGTTCCTCCTCAGGTGTCCCCATAAGAATCATGAAGAACCTTCGGGTTTGTGGAGATTGTCACACAGCTTTTAGATACATATCTCAGATTATTGGCCGGCAAATCATTTTAAGGGATTCCATCCGATTCCATCATTTTGAGGATGGAAAGTGTTCTTGTGGAGATTACTGGTAGCATGTTTATGAGGTGGTATCTGGACAGGGTATTTGTTAACATCTTCGGATTTTGTGGCACCAAACAACCATTTGAGGTCGTTGTTGCTGTTGAAAGGTTCAGGTAAATTGTTGTTTCTACTGATCTGTAGGCATTCTTCACAGAGTATATGTGGATAGCACACTCCATAAAAGGTGATATTTCTACTTATCTGTAGGTATTCTTCGGTGAGTATATGTGGATAGCACACGGCATAACTTTTTTTGTTGTTCCACAATCCGACCTAGTAAGCTCTTTTTGTAACCAGTGTGTAAGCCTCATTGTGTGTTTAGTACATTGTGGCTCCAACAAACTCATGTCACTCTAACTACATGAGTTCTTCTTTGGCTGGAAAGCTGAATTTTGGATTGAAACCCTGTAATTATGCATTTTTTTTACAATGATAGTAGGGGATCCCCCTACTGTATTCTTTGCCAAAATTTACAAAGTATTGACAAGGATATGTACAAAGCAAGGAAACAAACTCGGTAGTAGGTCCGTAGATTGTTTATGAGATGTCTTGCTAAAAAAAAAGAGCCTTCTAATCTTTTGAAGGAAGGCCTAACATGCATGCAGATCCATCTGTTTCTTAGTTTCCGAATGATGCATGCATTTATTCCAGATAAAAAATTACCACGTACGGGCATCCAAATGGAATATCCGTTTTATTCTTCTCGGTGAAATCCCTTATTAGCAAAGAAGAAAGCTGGAAGGTGGATTTTACATTCATCAAAACTGACAAGACAGTACAAATGAAGTCAAGGGTATAACAGTGCGCAAGATTGATCCTTCTATACGTTGGATAAAAGAAGATAGATTATACTTCAGACTTATACATAGCAACAACACCAAACATCAGCTCTCAGTCCAAATCCACAATCCCAAAATTCGAGAGAAGGATCTTCATTTGCTCGACGAAATCTGAGCCTGTTGCATACTCTGTTAGCATCCCTACTGCAAACCCAAACATAGCCCATCTGCAAGAGTTTATATAATCAGAATCACCATACAGGAACAAGCAATCTTAAACGATTTGACGGAACAGTTAACCTTAAGGTGCACATCATCCTGCATTTCAGCATGCTTGTTTTTTATTTTCGGCCTTATTACGGTAGGGGAAGCCTATTTCAGCATGCTTATCGTTATTACTAGTAGCTTCTGTGGCTTATTACTTATTATAGGTAAGTCACATTAGGAGAAAAGAACACTATAATTTGCAGTAACTTTTCTATGATCCCCGCTCTTGATTACTCGTACACATGCCCAAAAACTAATTAGAGGTCAGCTGTTTGTTTCAGGGCATGCTGTATTGATGTCTGTTACAAGCTTAAACCATGATCATTCTGCACCATTAATTTGCAATCCAGTAGGTTATGAAATATTGTTATTTAAGAAACTGTATTCCATTTCATCACCTGATTGCTACTACTCCTACCATTTCATCACAGTATTTAGAAAATCTAACAAAACATGTACTGCTTAAACTTGATGCAAGTTGCAGTTGCAGAGGGGCAGCCATACCTTCCATTGGAAATCTCGTTCTTGGCTAGCCACCCGAAGAAGGGCCCCTGGTTGGTCTCCTCCAGCTTCTTCTTCTTGAAGTACTCCTGCAGTTCCTTGGCCACCTTCCTCTGGTACTCGAACGTCACAACCCCTCCCACCGGTGGCGGCCCAGCAGCCACCGAGGCTGCCGGCTTCGTCTCAGGAGGAGGAGGTGACGGCGCTGCTGGCTTCACCGGGGTGGGTGGCTTGGACAGGCTCGGAGGGCTGGACAGAGATGGCCCCTTGGGAGGCATGGGCGGCGGCGGCGACAGCGGGGGCGCAGACGGTCTCCTGGGCCCCTCCGCGCTGGAGCTCCGGATCACGGCGAAGGACCTGCATGCCCGGTACGAAGACGGCGGGACGACACGTCCCACCTTCACCTTGATGGAAGGGATGGAGGGTGCCAAAGACATTGCTTCGTTTGAGCAGGTTGGCGTTGTTGGCTCTTGGAAAGAGCAGAGAGACAGAGGAGAAGGGAATGGGAGGGAAGGCGTGGAGAAGGTTTGGACACACACTACACTGGGGCGCGCTCGTTGTGGATAAGGGTGTGTGGTGCAAAGTCTCTTCCCCTCTCGGGACAGGAGGGAACAGGGGCAGTGCCAAGTAGTTGGAGTTGGAGATGCGTGAGAGGAGAAGGAGCAGCAGGTGTTCGATCTTCGATGGCGAGTTGCGGATTAGATTGTGAGGTTTTCAGGGACTCGACATGGGCGCA
Organism: Lolium perenne; assembly: GCF_019359855.2. NCBI lineage: Eukaryota > Viridiplantae > Streptophyta > Magnoliopsida > Poales > Poaceae > Lolium > Lolium perenne. The sequence continues at coordinate 182,512,685 of NC_067246.2, read as the reverse complement.
GCACGTTCAGACATTCCTGCCTCCTGCTGCGTGTTGCGATTGTCCCCGTCAGGCCCGGACGCCCCGTACAACTTGTTTTTTTTTTTTTTTTTTTTTTTGAAACCAGATATCTGATTATATTTAGTAAGGAAACAAGCTATTACAAGAACCAACCAGAAACTGGGACAACTGTCCCCAAATTACAGAAAGAACCCTGGAAGAAATAGCAAAAAAGCAATCAAGCCCTCGGGCTCTTCTGAGACGAAGATCAGCCACCACCATCGCCGACACCGTCACCTCGCCAGATGTAGAGGCGAAGACATCCATGGCCGCAGCTAGGTCGCCGGAAAGAACCTTTAGAGGACAAAGCCTCGTAGAAGTCGCCGCAGTAGCCACCCGGCGCAGCCGCCGGGATCTGAAGAAGGTTGAAAGCACGTCGGCGGGGGCGACGCCCCGGTCCTCTCCGGCGGTCAGGGCAGAGAAGCTGGCAAAAACCAACACTCCGACCTGCATCCGCCCACACAACAGCTTGGGGAACAGCTGCAAGACAACCAGACTCCTGTACAAGCACCGGCGAAACCCGTCGGCCAGCTCCGAGCCCACGCCGGCGCACCCCCAGCACCTCCGTCGTCGAGCCAGGAGGAGCTCAACGCCGACGAAGAAGAAGGCAGGGGACAAAAGCTCCATCAGTTGGCCACCGTCTTCGCACCGGCGACCACACCAGGAGCACCACCCGCCACCGGCTCGCCGAAACCGATCCAAAGAACAATCTCGGCGTGGGGAGAGCCGGGACGGACTTATTCGCGCCACCGCTGCCGCCATCACCCACCAAAGCAGCAGCTGAACGCACGAACCTATCCTACTATACACACACCGGCAGCACAGAGCCGCGGTCTCCCCACCCTCCCGCCGCCGAAGCAGCCGGAGAGGGGAGAGACCAGCGGTCTGGCCGGCGGCGGAGCGAGGAACAAGAACTTTCCCGGTCTCCTGCCTTATCGCCTGGAGCAAAGAGATAAGGACGGGAGCCTGAACTGTACCTGTACATCTTCGTTGCCCCGTACAACTTGTTGGTTGGAGACTTGCGCAGACTTTTTTTTTCCACTTTTCTGGACGCGAGGCCTGCGTGTAGACGTGTACTAGGGTCACTGGTTTTTGTTTTTTGCCTTTGAGGGTGTGATCATCACACGAGCTACGTGGAGGTGGTAACAATGTTGTGAGAGTGCGATCAAGGAGACTAAGGTGAATAAACGAAGAAAGTCTAGAGAGGTGTAGGAGGGAGATAGAAATGTGTTGTCTAGTGTCTAAGAGAAAATGCTCTTTACATAAAAGAACGCTCGTTCTTTTTTTTTATGTAACCATATATTTCATTAGACAATTTGTTTACAGAGATTACACATATAGTCACCACACAAGACAAACATTTGCATCGAGCAACTTTGCACAAGAAAACTCACAAGAAGTAAAACTACAAGTTCACCCTTGAAGAAACCTGTGCCTCGCCGAAACATCGTCCATCTTCCTCCACTACCACCATGGTAGCACTGGAAAAAGAGGCGAACAACCACCACACCTAGATCTGGGAGAGCACCATCGCATTCAATGATGCTTTTTAAGCCGATGAATTGGGTCGTTGCAGAGGACGAGCCCGAGACTTTGTGGCACGTCGGCCGGGGATCTTCCCCATGGTCACCAGATCCCAACACCGTCATCATCTCCAGACTCAGTCGAAGAAGACAAACGCTGCCGCATGCCATCATCCTCACACCCAACTGCAAGACGCCAGACATAACTGCAGCAGCCAACACAACCGTCACCCGCGAGAGTGCCGAACGCCAACCGCCAGACACAAATCTTACCAGATCCGAAGACCGGCAAGAAGACCAGGCCACCTGCCCTCCGACGTCACAGGTTAGAGCGACGCCGAGATGGAGAAAGAGCAGAGGCAAATTATTCTGACGCGACGCGATCTTCTCCATAGAACGGCGCCCCAAAAAACACTTGCCAATAACTACTGGCCGGAGCCGATACTCCGGGGTCCCCACCCCCTCCCGTCGCCGGAACGGCCGACGGAGGAGGCAGGGACCGGCGGCTGGCCAGTGTAGTTTGCCGGCAGGGGTTCCTGTTTCGTGGGAGCGGTTCCCTTTAAGAACGCTCGTCTTGAGACAGCCTGAGTATGTAACATTGTTGGCGTCCGAAACCCACACGCGAGCTACGGCTGGCAACACGAAGAGCCGGGAACAACCTTAGGGCTGCGGCTGGCCCTGGTCCCTCCGAGCGACGGCCCGCAAAGCTCCTGGTACACACGTCCCGATGCTGGTGCAAGGGCGTGCCACCTGATCTATACCTGATCAGGAAGGTGATGGATTTGCTTCGCTAAGTTTCCTGCATGGCATACACGTAAACATTAAATACGAGCCTCGATCGGCTCTCAGGTTGTCCTGTGGATCGGCTCAAGGAGCCGATCCACCCATGGTTCGTATGAGGTCTACGATCACATGGTGGTCCTGCTTGATCAACATGTAGCTAAAACGACCTACGACGATTTAGGGTTTTCACCACATAATCGGAACATCCTACTCGTGATTGAGCCTGGCAGCTACGCACAGTGATAATAAACCGACCCTAGACAAGGCCTAAAAACCAACATTAAGTTGATCCCCGGAACATCTTGTCTAGGGTTAGCAAACTACACCCTACGTACCACTGGATCATTCAACCCGTTTGTAAGGCCTAACTATGCAGATATTAAACTAATCCTTGAAGAATCAAGGAGCAATCATAACGGATCGGATCTACTAAACAATGATCAAGCACGGTGCCGCCCTTACACCTAAGAAAGGCGTAAGGACGGCTAGACGTCTAAGGGTTGCATGGACGGAAGCATGTAGCACGGTAGAACAATGCTAACCCTAACACATCTATGATAACTACGTTGCTCGCCATCAAAAAGGCTTCAGTACGAGCAACGCATGAACGATTTAATAAACGTATCGCCTAGATCGCAAGATGCGATCTAGGCAGCATGATGCTTACCCGGAAGAAACCCTCGAAACAAGGGGTCGGCGATGCGCCAAGATTGGTTTGTGATGAACGTGATTGTTGTTTTTCTTGATAACCCTAGATACATATTTATAGTCCGTTACTTTCTAACGTGGGAATAATCCCAACCGTGCACGAGCCAAACTCTAACTAACCGACACGTATCCTACTATATTTACAGATACAAGGGCAAACTGCCCAGACTTCGTGTACAAGGCCGGTTCACGTATTTCTTCCATGTATATTCTTCAAGCCCAATCTTGATCGTGGCCCACCTCTAATCCGGTCAAATTCTGGTGATAACACATGCCCCCCTGGTTTTGGAATTGATAATTCCAAAATCACTCTGCTTTTTTCTTCGTCGGGTCATGTCGTGGCAGGGCAAAACCGTCGCAGTATCCTTCATCATGAAGCCCTGCCTTCTCAACTTCTCCTCGTGATTTGACCGTTGTTTTCTTTTTTTCTTTGGGCACCACCTCCTCGGAAACTGATGTGGCATTGAATCTCCACTATATCCCCTTTATTTAACCGCTCTGAACAGTTCGCCACTTCATCCCCTTCCTCTGTTCTGGCCATCGGCACCCAAAAAACCCCAATCCAGAGCAATGTCTTCCTCCTCTTCCTCCTCCGCCTCATCGGACCTCTCCTCCCAGTCCTACTCCTCCTCGTCCTCCTCCAGCTCGTCGGTATTCTTCGATTCTTCCTCATCTCGTGAGCCGACGCCGGAGTGGGACCCGGTGGCTGCTCAGATGGCGGCGCACAACAAGCGCGCCCCAGAAGAGTGGGACCAGGAGGACCACGCCTCCTCCGTTTGGTCCGAGGACGACAAGTCCTTGACCAGCGGAGACGAAGAGCTCCAGTTCCTCGCCGACGGGGAACTGGAATCGGAGAGCGAGGACGACTCGTTCTCCTGGGACGGGTACACCTTCTCCGAGGAAGAGGAGGAGGAAGACGACGACACCGACTCCCTCGAGGATTACCCGCCGGCGAAGCGGTTCCGCGCCGGGTCAGATGATGATGACGACGACGACGACGATGACGTCGACGATGAAGATGACGAGGCCCCCCCTGGGGGCCGCTGGAGCAGTGACGAGGAGCCCGCCGGCAGCAGCGCCGACGAGAGCTCCGACGACGACGAGGGCAGCAACGGCCCGTAGACTAGGATCTACTAGTATAGGCCTAGTAGTAGTAATAGATTGGCCAATAGGCCCTTCTTTTGTTCTTCCTCACTTGAGCAATCGGCTCTTTCCTTGTAAGAAATCTCTTATTAATGAAGAAAATATTTCCCCATTAACTTTGCTTCCTTGTTGATTTTGCCGATTGTCAAAACGAAGTTGCTGCACAAAGAGCCGATGGCAGAGCATCGACTCCTACCATAACACGCATTTCAAGGCCCAAATCGGTTGCTTATGCAGTCAAACAGATCCCATCCGTGTCCATGCCATCCTCAAATCGCAAGCGCACAGATTCAAGAAATCCAACGAGAGAATCACCTCAAATGCCATGGGTTCTGGCTATGCATCGGCTGTACTGATATCTATATTTCTCAAATCGATGTCTGCGCATCGGCTATGATTTGTATATAATTTTTTTTTACTGGCCGATTTCATGAATCGGCCCCCATATTTTATTTACTGGTCATCCCACATGCTTGGGAAATATTTCTTGAGATGTTGACCGTTGATAGCTACTGGGAACTTAGCACCGTCCAGCTGCTCTAGCATGTATGCATTACCCTTCAAGGCTTGAACGACTTTGTATGGACCGTGCCAATTAGGAGACCATTTGCCATATGCTTTATCTTTGGTTCCTAATGGCAACACGGCTTCCCACACTAGATCACCAACTTGGAACTCCTTTGGTCTCACCTTCTTATTGTATGCACGAGCTACCCTGGCTTTATTCTCTTTAATCTTTTCCAACGACCAAAGTCTAAGTTCCGTTGCATCCTCAATAGTGTCACTCATCAGAGCTGCATATTCTTCAGCTGTTAGATCATTCTGAAACGTGTCACGTCTTGATCCAGCCGTAATTTTCCAAGGCAATACGGCTTCCTGCCCATAGACAAGCTGGTAAGGTGAAGTCTTTATGGCTATGGCATGACATGCGGTAGGCCCACAAAGCTTCTGACAATGTTTCATGCCAAACCCTAGGGTTCTCGTCAATCTTCCTCTTGATCAGCTTGATCAGGTTCTGATTAGACGCTTTAGCTTGCCCGTTGGCTTGAGCATAGTATGGAGATGATCGGATCAGCTTAATCCCCATGTCATCGCAAAATTTTCTGAATTCTTTAGAAATAAAGACCGAACCTCCATCGGTCGTGATTGTTTGGGGAATCCCGAACCTATGAATGACGTGTTCTTTCACAAATTTGATAACGTCTTCTGATTTTACCTTCTTCATAGGGACGGCCTCCACCCATTTGGTGAAGTAATCTGTAATGGCCAGGATCCACTCGTGGCCTTTGCTTGACGCAGGATGGATTTTGCCGATCATATCCATGCCCCAACCTCGGAATGGCCAAGGCTTGATGATGGGATTCATTGCCGATGCAGGTACCATCTGAATTTTCCCGAACATCTGACACGCTTGGCATCCCTTGTAATACTTGAAGCAATCTTCAAGCATAGTGGGCCAATAAAACCCTGATCGTCTAATCAGCCACTTCATCTTATGAGCCGATTGGTGAGTTCCACAGGCGCCTTCGTGCACCTCATGTAAAAGCCGATTAGACTCAGTTGGTCCCAGGCACTTAAGTAGTAACCCTTCCAACGTCCTGTAGAACATGTCATCTCCTATAAGGACATATTTCATGGCCTTGTATCTTATCCGTTTAGGTGCCCCCCGAGCCGAATCCTTCAAGTAATTGAAGATATCGGCTCTCCAATCATCCTGTTCCAGAACCGCACCTGAACTTCGACCCATCTGGTATGTCCTTGTACCACCGACGCCATTTGCGCGAGATCATTGGCGTTGGTATTCTGAGATCTTGGGACCCAATTGAAATTGATGTACCGAAAATGTGTCATCAGCTCACGACATTCCATCCAATATGGGAAGAGCGACTCACTCTCGCACTTGTATTCGTCCGTGAGCTGGGAAATCACCAACTTCGAGTCTCCAAAAAGCTCCACCGCACGCCCGGCTTCCGGCGGCAACTCCGATCCCTTGCGTCTTTGCCTCATAATCAGCGACATTGTTTGTGCAAGGGGTAGATAGTCTGATGGAGAAGGAGTATGTTGCCCCCCGAGGCGACACGAGCAGAATGCCGATGCCACAACCATCGTCACAAGCCGATCCATCGAAGAACATAGCCCATGCACGTATAGATAGTGCTGCTATATTAGTATTGATCCGTTCAGCTATGAGATCGGCCAACGCTTGTCCCTTGATCGCTTTTGCGGTGATACCGGAGATCAAACTCCGATAACGCAAACATCCACTTACCAAGTCGGCCTTTCAAAACGAGGGAGCCGACATGTGCTTGACAACGTCGACTTGCATATGACGATGATTTCTGCCGTCAAAAGGATGTGATGGAGCTTGGTGCGAGGTGAAGAACGAGCAGAGGCATAACTTCTCGACCTCGGGATACCTTGTCTCTGCATCCAACATCCTTCGCCGAGGTAGAACACAACCTTTTCAACGCCCTCGTAGAGTTGCACCACCACCGAAGCAATGGACGTGTCGACTGCGATAGGTAGATGTAGAACGGCTGTCTGTGAGGCGGAACTAGCACGAGGCGGTGTTGTTAGATACCGCTTAATCTCATCAAACGCTGTCTTTGTTACGCCCCCTTTGATGAAACTCGTCATCAGATTTAATCTTGACCAATGCCATGAACGGCTCAATTCGTCCTGAGAGATTAGAGATAAATCGCCGGACGAAATTGATCTTGCCGATCAGACGTTGGAGCTCCTTCTTCGTGGTAGGTGGCTGCATGGTATGTACTGCCTCCTGACTTTTCAGGCCGATCTCAATTCCTCATTCATGAACAAGAAACCCTAGGAACTGACCGGCTGTCACACCAAAGGCACACTTCTTTGGATTCATTCTGAGTTCGAACTTCCGAGTTCGGTCTAGGATGCATCGCAAATCATCCAAGTGTCCTTCCATGGAGATAGACTTGACCACCACGTCATCGATGTAGATTTCCACCAACTTGCCGATCAGATCATGAAAAATATAATTCATGGCTCGTTGGTACGTTGCACCGGCATTCTTCAAACCAAAAGTCATGACCACATATTCGAACAAGCCTACTGATCCTGGTACTCGGAATGCAGTCTTGTCTATATCTTCTGGGGCCATGAAAATCTGGTTGTAGCCGGCATTGCCATCCATGAAACTCAACACCTTGTGGCCAGCAGCTGCATTGATCAATGTTTCCGCCACAGGCATTGGATATTCATCCTTTGGAGTGGCTCTGTTGAGATCTCGGAAATCTATAGCAACACGCCATCGGCCGTCCTTTTTCTCCACAGGTACAATACTGGAGATCCATTCAGCATACCTGCATGGCCTGATGAACCCGGCGGCTAACATTTTCTCGATCTCTTTCTTGACTTCTTCGAGAATTTCGGCCTTCATCTGACGTGCTCGTTGTTGGAATGGCCGAAATCCTTTTTTTGAGAGGGAGCCGATGCTCGATGATGCTCCTGTCTAGCCCATGCATCTCTGTGTAATCCCATGCGAAGCAATCTGGGTACTCTTTTAACAGAGCTATCATCTGGCTCCTGAGGTGTGGATCTAACTTCTTGCTGATGAAGGTTGGTCGTGGCTTATCCCCAGGACCAATGTCGACTTCTTCTAGCTCATCAGCCGATGTAAACCCATACCCTAGCTTTTCGTCACCTGTTAGATCGACACTGAACACAGGGAAAACGTGTGGTAAGGATAATATGGGCCGATTGCTGGGATCGGCCCCCATCTTGATTGCATCGCTCAAAAGAGGTTTACATCTTGTTCGTGCTTCACTATGACTACGTGACATGCTTGAGACAAGATCATTACTTTTTATTTTTTGGGGCCGATCACAAGGATCGGCCTTCCCATGTACGTCCATAGACTTTGCTCTTGTTACACGGTCAGGCCAGTGGATAAGACCAGCCTCACCCCGTTTTTTGACACGTCGATGTACTCGCAGTCGTCCAAAGTGATGCCTGAGAGTGGCTCTTGGCCTTCCGTCTCCCAAACGTTCATGCCAGCCGTTGAAACCTCGGCTGTATCGTCTGCATGGACGACTTCTACTTTATCTCCATCCCACTGTATTAGGCATTGGTGCATCGTAGATGGAATGCAACAGTTGGCGTGGATCCAATCTCTCCCTAGTAGGACAGCGTAAGTGCTTTTGCTATCGACGATGAAGAATGTCGTAGGGATGGTTTTCCTCCCTACGGTCAGATCCACGTTCAGAACACCTTGTGCATCAGATGCTTGGCCGTTGAAATCGCTCAATGTAATGTTGGTCTTAATCAGATCTGAGCTAGAGCGTCCCAACCGACGTAGCATGGAGTATGGCATGATGTTGACTGCCGCTCCGGTGTCCACCAGCATCCTATTAACAGGCTGCCCATTGATATAACCTCGTAAGTATAGGGCCTTTAGGTGTCTGTAGCTTGTTTCACGTGGCTTCTCAAAGATAACTGGCCGTGGGCCACAGTCGAGTTGTGCCACAGGTGCTTCGTCTATTCCAGGAGCACAAAACTCTGCTGGAAGAATGAACACCATGTTTGTACTAGCCGATGTCTCATCATCGGCTTTCCTTTGCTTGGGGCGCCACTCCATCTTTTGTGGTCGACCCTCTTCGTCCAGGGTTCGTTGAATTTTCGCGGCCAGATCAGGCCGCGCCTTCCTTAGCGTGTGCAGGTACAACCTTTCGGCTTCCTCCAAGCCACGCAGTCGCTGAACCCTACGCTTTTGGGAACGGCTGAGTCCATCAGGGCACCATCTTGGCCGGTGGTACCTGTCCTCTTCTTCTTCGTAGTCATCTTCTAACTCCTCGAGGTCTTCTTCCCGAGAGGACTCAGTTTGCTTGTTCCTAGATGGGAGAGGCCCTAGACGTTTGAACACTGACACGTCTGTTGCACCCTTCTTCTTCTGTCTACATTCTGGGCAATTGCCGATTGTAGGCAATCGGCTCATTCCTGAATCCCAGCAGTGTTTGAAGAAAGGACAGTCCCAGTGCTTGTCCACGTCGTCTTGTTCTCTTGACCTTTCCTTGGCACGGCGCTCGTATCTCTCCTCATCGCGATCATGCCGACGATGTCTCCTGGCGTCCCTGCTAGCTAGACGACCCCTTTCATCGTCGCTGTTGTACCGCTGGCGCTGGTCGTACTGACTTACATATTTGTTGAGGAGATGATCAGAGAGAGGTCGTTGATATCGCACATTCTTTACTTCTCCCTCCGTGATGTAGCGTTTGCCATCGTGCCGGAGCCGATCGCGTGGAGCGGCTTTCTCCTTGTCCTTGCTACGAGAGCGGCTGCCCTCGCCTTTGTCCTTACCAGAGTGGTGCCCAGGCTCGACCATGTTAATGCTCAACGAGAAACCTGGCTGGCACCCCTCGGGGTAAGCGAATTCCACCATGTTAACGGCGGGAAAGGGGTGTGTGTCGACTTTCATGGCGTACTGGTTGAAAATTAGACGTCCTTGTTCTATCGCCATTTGGATCTGCTGACGCCACACCCTGCAGTCGTTGGTGGTATGGGAGAACGTGTTATGCCATTTGCAGTATGGCTTTCCATTCAGCTCCTGTACCGTGGGGATTTTGAGGCCTTCGGGTAACTTCAGCTGCTTCTCCTTAAGTAAGAGGTCAAAAATTTGCTCAGCTTTAGTTACGTCAAAATCAAACCCTCTGGGCGGACCTTGTGGCTTAACCCATTTGCAGGACACGGGGGTTGCCCCCCGAGTCCATTCAGCCACTGCTACCTCTTGATCTCCCGCAGACCCTTCATCTTCCTCTGTCTCAACCAGGACTACTGCACGCTTGAACTTATCCTGGTACAGCTCTGGGTGGCGCTGTTCATATAATGACAGTTTCTGAACCATGTGCGCCAGTGAAGGGTAGTCTGCTTGGGAAGCCATATCCTTGATCGGTGATGCGAGACCCACCACCGCTAACTCGACTGCTTCTTTTTCAGTCAAACGAGCCGAATAACATCGGTTCCTAACGGTCCTGAAGCGCTGGATGTACTCTGACACTGTTTCCCCGCGCTTCTGACGTACTTGTGCTAAATCGGCAATGCCAGCCTCGGAAGCTTCTGAGTGATACTGCATGTGGAACTGTTCTTCCAACTGCTTCCAAGTCCGGATCGAGTCTGGTGGCAGTGATGTGTACCACCCAAAAGCCGATCCTGTGAGGGACTGTGCAAAGAACCTCACGCGTAGTGCATCTGCAGCTGAGATCGTGCCCAGCTGCGCCAAGTATCGGCTTACATGCTCGATGGAGCTGGAGCCATCTGACCCACTAAACTTGGAGAATTCAGGGAGCCGATACTTGGGTGGTAGTGGGATCAAATCGTAGTCGTTGGGGTATGGCTTGGAATAGCCGATTTCCCTCCTTTTCGGCACCATGCCGAACTGGTCTCTCAAGATCGTGCTGATCTGATCCGCGGTGCTAGCTGCAGGAGTGGAGCTCTGAAGATTCGCTGGCGTGGCATACTTAGCTAGCCACGCTTGCTTCTCAAGATCTGAGCTAGCTGCAGGAGTTGAGCTCTGGACGGTCGTCGGAGTGGCATACTTAGCTAGCCACGTCTGCTTCTCAAGATCTGATCCAGAGGCTCCTCCTGCGGTTCCGGAAGTCCCTGTTGTTGCAGCCTGGTTCGTGAGTACCCAGTTACTGCTGTCTGGCACGTATGTGCACGTGTATCCGTGAGGGATTTCCTTAGGCGCCTCATACAAGAACTGGTAGTCGCTAGGATCGCCACCGATCTTGTAGACGACGAATGCCGGCGTACTCGGCACCTCTGGTGCTGCCAGCGCGAACGGCAGCGGTGGTCGGCTCTGGAGTGGCAGCTCTCCTTGGTGAGTCCCTAGAGCAGGTCCTGACGGAGAGTACGATGCCTCAAGATTTCATGGAGCACCCGAAGGGCGACACGCTCCAAAGTGTTCACCAGGCTCTCAGAATGGCGGTGTAGCGAATGAGCTACCATGAAATTGATCTCCTGACGCAAGGACCTGGTGCGTTCTTCTGAAGGGGTAGACAGGTCCACTCCATCGAGCGCGCCTTCGGGTGTGAACCCTCTCCACCTGATGCCGTGCGAGCGGGTCCTGTGGAAAGAGCCGATGAGGTCGGCTTCGAGGATAGCTTTGACATCGTCATACTTCTTCTTGAGCTCCTCAGGCAGATCCTCGTACGTGACTGGAGTACCTTCCGCCATCTCAGATGTAGATGGCGATGCAGTTGATGTCGAAGACCGTCCCACCGGGCGTGCCAGAATGTGTTGGCGTCCGAAACCCACCGGCGAGCTACGGCTGGCAACACGAAGAGCCGGGAACAACCTTAGGGCTGCGGCTGGCCCTGGTCCCTCCGAGCGACGGCCCGCAAAGCTCCTGGTACACACGTCCCGATGCTGGTGCAAGGGCGTGCCACCTGATCTATACCTGATCAGGAAGGTGATGGATTTGCTTCGCTAAGTTTCCTGCATGGCATACACGTAAACATTAAATACGAGCCTCGATCGGCTCTCAGGTTGTCCTGTGGATCGGCTCAAGGAGCCGATCCACCCATGGTTCGTATGAGGTCTACGATCACATGGTGGTCCTGCTTGATCAACATGTAGCTAAAACGACCTACGACGATTTAGGGTTTTCACCACATAATCGGAACATCCTACTCGTGATTGAGCCTGGCAGCTACGCACAGTGATAATAAACCGACCCTAGACAAGGCCTAAAAACCAACATTAAGTTGATCCCCAGAACATCTTGTTTAGGGTTAGCAAACTACACCCTACGTACCACTGGATCATTCAACCCGTTTGTAAGGCCTAACTATGCAGATATTAAACTAATCCTTGAAGAATCAAGGAGCAATCATAACGGATCGGATCTACTAAACAATGATCAAGCACGGTGCCGCCCTTACATCTAAGAAAGACGTAAGGACGGCTAGACGTCTAAGGGTTGCATGGACGGAAGCATGTAGCACGGTAGAACAATGCTAACCCTAACACATCTATGATAACTACGTTGCTCGCCATCAAAAAGGCTTCAGTACGAGCAACGCATGAACGATTTAATAACGTATCTGCCTAGATCGCAAGATGCGATCTAGGCAGCATGATGCTTACCCGGAAGAAACCCTCGAAACAAGGGGTCGGCGATGCGCCAAGATTGGTTTGTGATGAACGTGATTGTTGTTTTTCTTGATAACCCTAGATACATATTTATAGTCCGTGGACTTTCTAACGTGGGAATAATCCCAACCGTGCATGAGCCAAACTCTAACTAACCGACACGTATCCTACTATATTTACAGATACAAGGGCAAACTGCCCAGACTTCGTGTACAAGGCCGGTTCACGTATTTCTTCCATGTATATTCTTCAAGCCCAATCTTGATCGCGGCCCACCTCTAATCCGGTCAAATTCTGGTGATAACAAACATACATACTCCCAGGGACGGAGCCAGCAGGGGCTGGCTGGGGCCATGAACCCCTCATGATGGAAATTTTTCTGAAAATACCCTTGTTAGTATGGCGATTTGACCTGCAGTTTTACCTAAATTTAGCTATATGGCCCCCTTCAAGAATTTTTACATGTGGTTGGCTCCCCTTATATCACTTTCCTGGCTCCGTCCCTGCATACTCCCTCGGTTCCATATCAATGGTCGCAGATTTATCTCACTACTCATACATTAGACACGTTTTAGCGTGTATATACATGCAAATTTTAACAAATCCGCAATAGTTAATATAGAATGGAGGTTGTAGAAAAGAGGACAATCCATGGACGCGAAGCATGTGAACCCGGGTGCACGTGCACCCCATTATGAAAAAAAATCCAAAAAAAGCAATTCCAAAGTTTCAGAAAAAATTGAAAAATTGCACGCATTTATATCCTATGTTGACACTTTTTTGTGCAGATTTTGGCATAAAAAAAGACTATGTGTGACCTACACATAAATGTGAAAATAGAATTCCTTATTTCCATGAACAGTACACAACCAATCATTATAGTGTCATTTGGACATTTTGTCATTTTTGTGTGGGCCACATACAATCGAATATTTCCATGAAAACTTACACAAGTACTTCCTCCGTTCTCTTTTAATTGACTCAGATTTAGTACAACTTTGTACTAAATTTAAGTCAATTAAAAAAGAACGGAGGGAGTATCAAACAATATGTACATGATTTTTTTTAAGATTTTCAAATAGCATTGTTTTAATATTCAAGAAAACGGGTGCACGTGCACGTGGATTTATCCTGTTATTTTACGACAATCTATGAGCTACTCCATATATTTTGGTATGTATACTAATGGTTCAAGTCTTGCACTGAAGATTGTGCGAAATACTGCCTTACATTAGAAGTTTAGAACGGTGGTAGTGTATTCAACTTAACAAGGGCCTTCAGCAGCGCCCCTCTACTTGGTATTGGTCTAAAACCTTTTTACTCGCCTTCCTTCATCTCCCTTCTGGCTGGCGACTGACGCGTTTCTCTCTTTTAACTGAAGAATCGTGTTAGAACATATCAACAGATGTTCAACGAAGACCCAAACCCTATTCACTCAGATTTAAATGTTTTCATTCAAATTTGGAATATTTACAACCAAATTAGAAAGAAATTTAACTAAAATTTAAACTACCCTAACCCTATTCTTCATCCAAGGCACAGCACCAGGCCACCCGCGCTGACGACCCATTGTTTCAACACCCTCCTGTTCGGCGACCGCGTATTCAACGAACTTCTTGGCCTTGTCGATAGTGAGCTTGCGCTTCTAGCTACCATCGCCATCCTCCATGTTGTGCGTAATTGCGCCGGAGTAAAAGGTGGCCCCGACAGATGGGAGCATCGGTGAGGATTAATTTTGTGTCCGAACCCCAAGAATCTTGTGGAGATGGAGAGTGGACGAATGGAGGCCGGGCTACATGTAGCCCTTTATTTTTAAAATTTCGTAAATCATAGTTTTGAATTTCAAAAAAATCTGAAAAAAAATCCTAGATGTAGCTAATGATGGTATCTACAAACATGTAAAATCTCAATATGAAATTATTAATAGTTTAGGCTACACAAAAAATAAAAAAATGTGTGGATCTGAGAATAATGAATAGTGCACATTTCAAAACTATAAACCTATCAGATTTTGTCATTTTTGTATAGTCTGCAATACAAAGAATTTCACATTGAGATTTTGCACGTTTACAGATTTCATCATTGCCTACATCCAGGATATTTTTCAGATTTTTTTGAAACTTAAAAGTATGATTTCGAGTTTAAAAAAAATAAAGGGCTACATGTAGCTCGGCCTCCATTTGCAGTTTTCGGTGGAGATGCTCTTACTTACCTTTTGGGCTATTGCAAAGATAGCATCATTACATCTACATGTGCTCTAGATTTCAGCCGAAGTATCTTCCTAAATACCCTATCATACTATAAAAAAAAGTCTTCTAAATTTGGCGATAAACCAATTAATTTCTACCTATTACTTGCTTTATCTCAAAATAATTTGCTCAACTTTATCTAGATATATTTAGTTATAGATACATAGAAAAGGTTGAGAATGTTATTTTAGAAGAGAGAGTATTACTTTCTGCATTCCAATGAATGTCCTTGTTTTCTGTGTTTTTTCTTTAACCAAGAATTACTCTGAATATATAAAAGTTTTTGGTATATAATATTAGCATCATTGGAAAGTGTTTTTTGTATACAAATCCAAAATACAAATTATGTATAATATAATTAATATTTTGTTGCTAATTTGTTTCTAACTTTCTTCCAAACGGAGGTAGTATGAATTGCCTAAACCTTGGCTTGGCATGTTGCCAAATTGACCGCCGATCGCCATCGTTGCTCCATCATCCGACGGCCGACCACTTGCCACTATCGCTCGTCTTGGCCGTCCCGCTTACGATCCGGGCCCATGAGGTCAACTCCGACGCGGGGCCCAGTATGTCAGTTACTGATCATCTACAGCGCAAGTCTCACTAGGACAGCGCAGCGCAGCACAGCACCAACTGCCACTGAGCCCTTTCCTACTTGCCTTTCGTTTCCCCCCCTTTTTCTTATTTTTATTCTTACGATTTTGTTCCGCCACCGCTCTCCTCTCCTCTCCTCTTCGCTTCTCAAATCAAGGCTCAGATCCGATACCTCGCCCGCATCCCACCCTGCCGCGCCCAATCGGAATGTAGTTCTCCCCCAGGTACGATCCGTTCAACCGCAGCATTTTGTTTCCCAACTGACTTGACCTTTCCCGATTTTTCGTTGTTGTTGTTTAACTATTGCTTGGCGTGATCCGAGTTGTGCCGGTTCTAGTTTGGGTATTAGCAAATGCGTTGCTTTCCTGAGCTCGATTAGTAATCTGGGTTGGTTCTTGGGTGCTAGATCCGTGTCAAGGCCCCTCTTCAGTCCGTTAAGCATCAATGGGATCTTAACTTGGGCATTACTTCGATATTGCGGATTTTCTTCTGCAGTCTAAAGCTTTAGTCAGGAAGCTGCGCCGGTTTTTTGGCGTCTGAATTAAGTTTACAGTGAGCAATTGTTGGTAACTTTGGAATAAATCTCATTAGGATTAGCTCATTAGCCACTTATTGTCAACCTGTACTGCAGTTTTTAAAAATGTTTTTATCTGTTTATTAGAGGTACGAGTGAATCAAGATCCCTTTATTATTTGATGCGATTTGGAGTACATTAGGCATGTGATCATGTTCAGGTGACTCGGCTGAACCCTCCAATAATTGGCTCAACTAAAACTGGAACTGTGGATATAATTGGAATCTTTCTTTTTCTTGACTGTGCACGGCAACCAATAATTGGAGGGTCTTGGTTCAACCCAGAATGCCTACTGCCGTAAAGATGTCTATGACCTGTCGAATGAGATACTTATTGAATTGATGTCATTGACTACTACTAAGCGGTGTGCGGCTCACCTTCTTCTACTTGTTTACTACATTCATGAGATATATCTCGATTGCAAGAATAGAGAGCATTGGGTCTGATTTTGCTTTCCCTTGTAGCACAGTAGACTAGCCAATGAAGAGGAAGTTTATTAAGCAGAGCAGAAGAATATAGTTTATGGTGCCTGGATGAGAATTGGAAATGCTACTGGCTGTGGAAGGAGGAGGGTTTTTCTCGTCATCAGCTTCAGGGTACAGCCATGGCCTTGCTCTTTTGCTGCTTGGACGGAAAGAAGAAGATAAGCCTGTCAAAGTATCACCCTGGAATCAGTACCGACTAGTCGACGGGGAAGCTGAGAAGGTGTATAATCTGGCTCCCGGGAAAAACCAAGCTCCCCGCAAATGTGCTCCCTTCATCTGCTTTGGTCGCGCAGCTTCGGAGCTTGAAGCTGCATCTCCTCCTAAAGTGAGTTCAAGCAACACATTGAACTCTTTGGAAGACTCATCGGGTTTAACAAAGAAGAAAGTAACAACTAATGATCCCATCACTGGAGATGAGATAAAGGGTTGTCTTAAGAGCAACTCAAAAAGGGATTCGTCAGAGCATTGTATAGTGGTGAGTGAAGGCGAGGAACCGCGCGAGTCACTGGAAGAGGTGCAAACCTTGAAATCGGGTATGGAACGAAGAAAAGTTCAGTGGACAGATACGTGCGGAAAGGAGCTTTTTGAGATAAGGGAGTTCGAAGCCAGGTACAGTCTTAAAACTAAATTTTTCCCTTTGGTGATTTTTAGCACAGGAACAGTGCATTGTTGTTTGTCTTATTCGTAGAAGAACACAAATTGTTAGCACATTTCAAGAAACAGGTGCACCATTAGCGCTATATGTTATCTAGTTTGGTGGAACTGAACCTTTCTATTAAATATTTTACATCAACTATCTGAAATCACATTCTTGTTTGTTCTGATTTGCACTCATTTATTCATTTGATGAACCCCCTGCATGTTAATCAGAGCTGATCAGTTATTTATGTGTGTTGAAATTAACGTAAAAGTCAGTTTAATTGTTTACTAGTTCGATTGCTAATTACGAAGTCTTCAAGCTCATTAGTTCTCAAACTGCAATCTGTATTGAGCATGAGTGCAATAATGTCTGCTGTATTACTGTTTTGTTGTAAAGTCTTGTACCCAGTTGT
The DNA here is from genome assembly GCF_019359855.2 of Lolium perenne. Taxonomy (NCBI): domain Eukaryota; kingdom Viridiplantae; phylum Streptophyta; class Magnoliopsida; order Poales; family Poaceae; genus Lolium; species Lolium perenne. The sequence continues at coordinate 182,495,414 of NC_067246.2, read as the reverse complement.
TATAGTCATAATATTTTCTGACTGCTGAATAATTGTGTTTCCACAGTGATGAAAGTTTGTCTGATGATGAAGAAAACGAGGGTTTCAGGAAATGCGAGTGTGTGATTCAGTAGAATTCACTTCAGCTGCAGCCTTTCTGCTAGGATATGCTTATTGGCAACTTCTCATCCATCAAGAATTCATGATGGTACATGTGGCTTTTGACGCTAAGCAAACAACGATAATCCATCCTATATGGTGCTGAACTGTCTGTTTGTGTTCCTGATAGCTAGTCTGCATGCTACGGTTACAGTTTTGATGCCCACTGTACCATACCAAAATTTGACTCATTTGTTTCTGCTTCGCCTTTTTTTCTTCCTCTTGGTGTTGGTGAGCTCTAGGTTGTAACATATAAGGCTGTCCAGTTAGTGTTGGCATGGATGTTGATTCACCATCTTTGTTTCTCATCACTGTTAAGTGCTTCCCTGGCCCTGCTGACATTTTTCTGTCAAGATGCTATGTTCGTTTATTGATGGCTACATATGCATTATGATGCGACTGAAAAGAAAGATCATTTACTTTTAAGTAAATTTATATTCCTCTGAATTTGGTCTGTGTTCCCCCAACATCTTTACAAGGACCAAGTGTTACCTTCTGCAATTTGGACAAGATTTGCTAACCAAACAATTTACAAATGCAACTATGTCCATTGTTTTACTACTCCCTCCGGTCCATAACAAGTGTCGTGGTTTTAGTTAAAATTTGAACGAAATGAAATTAAACCGTGACACTTATTATGGATCGAAAGGAGTAGTTCAGTTTTGAATAATAGAACGAGTTTAATCCCTACAAACCTATTGCCATAAGGCGCTTAACAAAAACAGAGTTCCTTCTCATGGAACAGCTAGCTACTGCGTCTCTTGTTACAAAATCATACTGGTGACTTGCTTCGCGCCTTCTCCACCACTCTCCTACGCCGGTCCACCATGAGTCCCACGAACGACCCTGCAAACTTGGTGCCTGAAAGGATCACCGGCACCGCCAGCTTGCACGTCGCCACAGCGCTAGCGTTCCGAATGTCGTCTTCCACCTGGCGCATCCCCTGCTCGAACTCGCGGTACATGTCCTCCACGTCCGAGTTGAAAGCGTACTCCGACACGGCCTCCCTCGGCCTCCTGTGGGAGAGGGCCTCCAAGGCGCCCTCGAGCATGATGTGGCTCACGGCGGCCACGCCCCGCAGGGCGCCGAGGAACCGGACCACCGTGTTCCTGTTCACCTTCCTGCAGTACGCGTCCTCGGCCGCGGCGGAGAAGAGGGCCGCGTACGGCCGGACGGTCCCGTGGATGGTCTCCGCGGAGATCTCGCCCGCCTCGCCGAGGTTGAGCCGCGCGCTGTCCAGAACAAGGGAGGCCATGTCGAGCGCCTCCAGGGCAGAGATGCATACGCGCGCCGACATCGCTGTCGCCTCGGCGTAGAGGAAGCCGCCGTCGGTGGAGATTATGTCCCGGTGGTGCTGCGTGATCCGCTTAATCTCCTCGTGAAAGTGGCCGCCGGCGGCCGGCGGTTGGTTGGCCTTTGACTGTGCGTCGCGGTTCTGAGCCCGGACGACCGCCAGGCGCGGCCGGGGAGCGGTGGTCGACTTCAGAACCGGGAAGCGGTGCTCACGACGGCCCACCACCGAGACGATGGACGGGGCGTTGGGGACGCGTGGCCTGCCGCTCGAGGATGCCGTGGAAAACGCCGGCGAAAACAAGCAGGTGCGCAGCGCAGCCATGGCCTCCGTGGTACCGTACGACTGATCGATCGATCGGGCAAGAGCTGCGTTTGTGCTGCTGGTTGATTGATTCTTGGAGGTGGTACTGCTGATTGATCCTTGGTATAAATAGCAAGGAGGAGGACTGCGACTCGGACCGGAAATCCGTTGGACGCTTGTGTAGAAATCCGTTGCACGCTTGTGGTTCCGTATCCCGATCTCACTTCAGTAATCCGACTAGGTTTTATGGGCTGGCCGTACCAGAGTTCCTTAAACCTTCTGCGATTCAGCTCTGAACTCTGGTTGACTTGGTGACATCTCCAGCTTATAGTTCTTCATTAGTTGTCTTTGATTTCTCTGGAATACTTCCATTTCTGCAAAAAAAAAGACATATTGACATATCCAACGAAGTTGTCCATGGTATATTCTAGTGGTGTAAGACACAGGTAAAGCAATATCTCACTTTAATTTAATAATTTTTTTGGCATGGATCTTAATTACCACTAAACAAGTTCCATTAAACAACTTACTTCAAAAAGTATCTTCACGTGGATCATTAATCTATATGGGGTTGAATTTACTTCTGAGGATAGACTCTCAAGACTATTTAATTTTCATATGTTTCCAATGACAAGAGTTGGTTCTCTAAAGAAACACATATAGTAACAACTAGTTAACCAATCATACGAGTCGATATAAACTTCACTATAATTGTCAAGACATGCTTCCACCAATATAATACTTAGAACTAGTACTGGCATTTCAAAATTACATAGGGCTGACAAGGCATATATACCTCAAGTTCATCACCTCACAAATTTCTTCCGTATGATGTGTTCCTTTAAAACTCGAGAGGCTCAACCTTCCCGCAATAATCCTTGGGCAACATAGAACTGGCATGGGAACACCAAAAGAAAAATATGAAAAGATAAATCTTTTTGGATTTTTCTGTATGAGGTAGACAGAATAGAAAGAAAGGCGACAAAGACAAGGCTAAAAACTACAACAACAAAAGAAGGCAAATGAAAAAGCAAAGTGTTGCACCGAAGCCAACACGAGTGTTTCAAATCTCTCATGAGTTGTAGCAAAACCTCAATTATTACAAGATAAATTAAAAATACCACCTCTTGATGTAGAAGTGTCAACAACCTCCTCAAGTTTAGGTTCTTGCAAACTGGCTTGCTAGATCATTGTGGTGGTGGCGGGTAGTTCGCGAGGCCCCAACCTTGACTCCATTGATCAAATTTTTGTGAAAATTTAAGCGCGGTGTCGTGAAGGGAGTTGGCGAGGTTGCTCATGTTGTTGATGGATCATTAATCTATATGGGGTTGAATTTAGTTCTGAGGATAGACTCTTAAGAGTAGGTACAATAATGCTGAGTCAGATGGCTACAAGACCTTCCACGTCACCAAAGTCCTACGTGGGAGAGAGAAAAAAGAAGAGAGAGAGGGAAGCGAGCGCTTCGTTCGTCACCCGGCTACAGCGCACGTATCGAGGGGAAATAGCTCGCTTGCAGCCCGACTTTCCTGCGGAACATCGCTGGATAGGATCAAATTTTTAGCCGGCGACCCTTAAGAATTCTTTTCCTCCCGTGGTCTCTCCTCTCAGCCGCCGCCCTAACCCTAGCCGCCTCCAGTTCATCCTCCTCCATAGATTGGTTCCCCCTCCTCCGGTCGGCTTCGCCGGCGTCAGGAGGAGTGGGGAACCCGATCTATGCGTGGAGTTTTGAATAAAAGTATTGTTTTCATTAGATTATGTTAGGATTTTGGTAGCCGCCTTCTTGTTGGTTTCTCCTCAATGGAGATGGCATCGTGTGCAATAAGTGATCTTCGGACTTTCGTTCGGCGACGAGATCTTCTTCCCGGCGTCAATGGTGGTGTTGAACAATCACAATTTTCTAGGTATGAGTCTTCGGATCTTGCTTCGCCAGATCGATTTTGGATCTTTTGTCGTTGTTGCCGCGAGGAGGATTATCCTCGCAGTTTTTGTCCCAGCTGCTACGTCCTCGACAATGGTGATTCGTACTCTCGGCTCTCCATCGACGACGACAAAGCTAGTTGGTTATTATTCCCTGATATACTGGTGTTGGTACTCTTGCCGATGGTGTATGACTGCTTTAATGGTTGCGTGCGTGCACGCAGTCTTGGCATTGCGGCTCAAAAAATTATGGGAGAACTTTCGTCGGTATCTACAGGTCTATGGTTCGTTATGTATCTTTGGCTGCCTTCACAAGAGTACAAGATTGTGTTCTGGAAGAAGAAAGAAATTGAAGACCTCGAAGATTTGTTACTATCTTTTAGACTTTATTTTGTAATCGTTGTAGTTAGTTCATGTATCTCTACCATGTACTATTTGTTACTATGAATATATGTGGTATTGATTGTCAAAAAAAAGCTCGCTTGCAGCCCGCGTGCTAGGGCTAGGCCGGCGCTTTTCTCTTCGCCTGGATCCCGTGAGTCCCCTTTCCTTCGCGCCAAATCAACTTCTTCCCGCGCCAGAGCCAAATTCCTGAACCTCCTCTAAAAATCGAGCGCCCCGCGTCAAATCCCCCAATTCCCCAAAAATCGAGCCCCCACTCAAGAACCCTAGAGGCCCAGCCCGCCACCGCCCTCTGCGAGATGACCGGAAAATCCAAGAGGACAACTGCACCGGTGCCTCTGGAGTTCCCATGGCCGACGGCTCAGCCCGTCCCGCTGCCAGCAGCTCACCCCGTCCCGCCTCCGGCCGCTCAATCTGGCGCTCCACTGCCGGCCATCCCTTCCATGTTTGCAACTGGGTCATGGTTACCAGCGCAACCACCACAGTCCATGGCGGCCACCACTCCACCGTGTTGGCTCCCTGGGGTACCTCAACCGGGCGATTTGTAAGCTCAAGGCCCATGGTGGACACCGCCCACTGGAATTGGAGTCTCAGCACAATCTACACCCACGGCTGGGAATCTTGATGCGTACAATCTGCAAGCTTGGTATGTGCTATCTCCTCCCATCTTGGTTAGTTAATCTCGTGTACTAATTTGCTGCTGCTGTTGGCTTACTGAACCTAATACACGCAAGTTGTATAGGACTGACGAGTAAGAGTGTTGGGGATTTTTCTTCTGGTTGCCACATGATGGTTGATTATTTCCGTATTGAGCATGAATGGACTGAACTAGTATATATGTTTTAGCACCAAGAAACGGCAAGGAAATACTGAACAGACTGTATCTGCATATTATATGGCACAAACCATATGAAGTATTACATGCATTAAAATGTATTCTCTGAAATAGTCAGTATATCATGTACGAATTGTATTCTCTGAAATAGTGAACTGTCGTACAAATTACCTGCAGTAGCGAGTAAAATAAATGATATGAATTTGATGGTTTGATCATCTATTGTTTTAGCAGGGGATTGGATTCTCACCCGCCTGGTGATTTCCTTGGTTTCTTTACAAACACATCAAGCCACAAACAAAATGTGGAAAATGGGACTTCATCGCAGCCAATCAAAGTTAGTGATGACACCAATGGTGACAACCGTGCAAGGACTGAAAAACATTTGCTATGGACAAAAGAGGAGGATCTTAGATTGGTAAGATTTTTTTGCATGCTTTCTCTGTGTGTTACATTACTAGCACAATAACAAGCCCATTCTGATAATATTGTAGGTCAGTGCTTGGTTGAATAATTCAAACGACCCAATCCAATCAAATTATAGGAAGAACGAGCAATATTGGAAAGAGGTTGCTACTTGCGACGCCCCACACAGGAGGATGTCGAGCGTCTACTTCAGGTTAACGAGTCTCGTGGGTTCCCTGGAATTCTAGGAAGTATTGATTGCATGCACTGGCGATGGGAAAAGTGTCCTCTAGCATGGAGGGGGCAATTCACCCGTGGGGATTATGGAGTTCCAACAATGGTCCTAGAAGCCGTTGCTTCCCAGGACCTTCATATTTGGCATGCTTTCTTTGGAGTTGCTGGGTCAAACAACGATCTTAATGTGCTCAACTAGTCCTCGTTGTTTTTCGATGCATTGAAAGGAGAAGCCCCTCAAGTTCAGTTTTCTGTAAATGGGAATGAGTATACCACGGGTTACTACCTTGCTGATGGTATATACCCAGAGTGGGCTGCCTTCATGAAGACTATACCACTTCCCCAAACAGAGGAGCACAAGTTGTTTGCCCAGTTCCAAGAAGCGCCGAGGAAAGATGTGGAGCGTGCTTTCGGGGTATTGCAGTCCCGTTTTACCGTTGTCCGGCGGCCTGCATGTCTATGGAAGAGAAAGAGTGTTGGAAGGATCATGCTAGCTTGTGTTATTCTTCACAATATGATAGTCGAAGATGAGAAAGAGCAGGCTACCATTCATATTGACTTGAATGAGAATCCAGGAGCACCAATTGCTCTACCTCCTGAAGTTAATGTTGGTGGTAATCTATGTTTCGCTGATGTGCTACGTAGAAAAGCCAAAATCCGTGCTCGTCCACAACATACCCAGCTTAAAAATGATTTGATTCAGCATATTTGGCATAAGTTTTGAAATAACCATCATAATTAGTCATGGTGAGATATACTGATATATGCATGTTGCTATTCTTTTTTTCTCTGTAACACTAGTGATCATCATGATATCTTACATGTTATTTATTTCAGGACTATGCCATGATGTGGTGATTGCTGCAGGTTCTACCTACAGGTGCATTCTCTAATCTGGACTTGCTTTGTTCATTATTGATATTTATTTCTCTCATTGAACAAATTCTGCTAGATTAGTATTATATACCTTGTTTCAGCAATCTGGTCAACAAATTCTACTCTATTGTTTCAATATATACACTTGTTCATGTTTACTTTTTTTCCACATTGTGGCTGAAGGTTGTTGTTGTTGCTGTTCCTTCTACCGATGCTCCAACTATGGCTTTGTGGCTTTATCATCTTCAAGATCAAATTGATGTCTTGTTTGCTGGACACCGTATCTGTTATTTTGTTTGGTCCATGCTTTCTTCTAAAGAGTCATGTACTGTTTAATTGTCAATGTCAATGGTGCTAAGTATTATGTTTGGATATACTCAATGTTGAAGAGTTGGTATGGTCTATGAAACATATGTTTGTTGTTTCTTATGAATCAGTTTGCCTTGTTATATATTCATGGTGTGGCTGGTATACTGTATGTTGTTTGAATTGCTACAAAGATGCACGCCACACTGGATCACAACAGGTGATATGCCATTTTTTATATTAAATACAACTTAACAACCAGCCTCATAGTCAGCCCATTGTATGAGTTGGGCTCTAAGATGGCTTTTGCTGACATGGCATGGCTATATAGCCAGCAGCTGGCTATGCTATTGCCATTGCTCTAAGACAATTACTACAACACCTAAGTCATCGTTAAAAGAGAATTTCTCACGTCCTATTTAATTTTCATATGTTTCCAATGGCAAGAGTTGGTTCTCTAAAGAAACACATAGTAACAACTAGTTAACCAATCATACGAGTCGATATAAACTTCACTATAATTGTCAAGACATGCCTCCACCAATATAATACTTAGAACTAGTACTAATATAGCATGGGCATTTCAAAATTACATAGGGCTGACAAGGCATATATACCTCAAGTTCATGAGCTCACAAATGTCTTCCATATGATGTGTTCCTTCAAAACTCGAGAGGCTCAACCTTCCTGCAATAATCCTTGGGCAACATAGAACTGGCATAGGAACACTAAAAGAAAAATATGAAAGGATAATTCTTTTTGGATTTTTCTGTATGAGGTAGACAGAATAGAAAGAAAGGCGACAAAGACAAGGCTAAAAACTACAACAACAAAAGAAGGCAAATGAAAAAGCAAAGTGTTGCAACGAAGCCAACACAAGTGTTTCAAATCTCTCATGAGTTGTAGCAAAACCTCAATTATTACAAGATAAATTAAAAATACCACCTCTTGATGTAGAAGTGTCAACAACCTCCTCAAGTTTAGGTTCTTGCAAACTGGCTTGCTAGATCATTGTGGTGGTGGGCGGGTAGTTCGCGGGGCCCCAACCTTGACTCCATTGATCAAAGTTTTGTGAAAATTTAAGCGCAGTGTCGTGAAGGGAGTTGGCGAGGTTGCTCATGTTGTTGATGGAGTCTCCAAGCAAGTAGAAGTTGTTGTACGTGGCGTATATGTGCGGTGGTGGAGCCTCCATGTCTTCCTCCTTAGCTTCGTCAAGGTACGGGTGTTCTTGTTTTTTCCTTCACAACATAATGCAGTTGTCCATTCTTGAGGGAGAATAGACTGTCAGGTAAAGGAGTGGGGAACAAACACCCAACTCTAGGAATATAAACATAGAATGAACCTCGTTTTTTTGTAAAGCATGCCAACAGCTCGAAGGGTAGTATAAGAAACACGTCACTCACCATCCAACAGTTGATGTCCGCTTACATTGAAAGCAATGGAGGTGGAGAGAACGGTTGCAATACCTCCGAAAGTGATGTCCCGGCAGGTTTGATAAGCTTGGCGTTCCAAGTGGCAAAGAAGAATGGTACTCAAGTTTGGCGCCACATTGCAGTCAAGAATACTAGCTTTGGCGAGATGATCATGCCAACCTCATTGACCATTGTGAGTTTACCACATGCCTGCAAGGTGTTAGCTATAACATAGTACAAAAATCGAATAGCAGGAATTTCAACTTGAGTTCCCTTAGGGCTATTCTCATATATGCTCATTTTGCTAGAATGACTGTGAGGAGAAGGGTTCAAACATCGGTTTGCAGAGCGGACGTAGACATCTCCATTGAAGAACACCACTCGATAAAATTCATGTCATGCTAGAATGAAGTTTTTGTGATCTAAGGTTACCTCTACCGTGCAACTTAAGTTGCTCCAGATATGGTACGGGCAGGCTTTCCAATACCAGTTCTTCTTATGTGTTGGTCGCCATGTACTGGCAGCTCCTCAATGTAGTACGGGCACACGGTACGGGTGGACACCCCTGTAGCGGTGCTCGTTAAGTATTTTGCAGACATGTTCAGTTTTCCGCTCTCTGGTACGACCGCTTGGTACGGATTGGTGCACCCGTACCACCGGTCGTTAAACCTTCTGGTTGTTGGTGAATTATCGGGTTTTCTTCGCGGAGTTTGGTATGTTCACTAATGACTGCAAGTGCACAAGTATGTGTAGATAGTTTCGAAATAAGAGTATCGATCCCAGAGAGAGCCTATTTGCTATGGTCAAATATTTGTTCTTTGTTACAACTTATTTAAGGGTGCACAAGGATGCATGTAATTCCAAGGATGCATGTAATTCCAAGTAAAAGGTGAAAAGGGTTTAAATGAGTGTTTTGAAGAGTAAAAGTAAAGTGTTGAAAGTAACTTAATGGAAAGGAGAATAACTTGCTGTAAAGGTGTTTGAAACTTCAGTGGGCTAAGGTGTTCTTGGGAAATCTTGGATTCACCTCTAGTGTTTGGACTGTTAGAGATTAGGATGTTCTATTCATTATTTTATGCATGTGTATGGGAGGTGCTCCAAATAGGGCGGTGGCAGACCAGCCATTTATCCAACCGTCCTCTACTTACCATAGTGAATGCAAAGGGCAAATCACCTCAGTACATTACTATTAAGGGTTCATCTCGGATCCCATGGCTATGGATGAAAGGTCTATGAATATCCTCTAATTCCCCTAGACCATGTGATAGGGGATGAGCACATGAGGGTGTCACTTGACGCCTCCTCTCTACCACATGTCCAAGGGTAATCCCCTCTCTTGTCCTTAAAGGAAAATATTTCATGGTCGACTTCATACAATATCAAGAGAGACAATTAATACACCATGACCAAGGAATGAAGAAAACATTTTTATTTCAGTTGTAGTCGATACGTCCAATTTGCATCACTATTTTATATCATAATTTGCTGTTATTCATTGATATATTTCATATTTGGACACAATACTTATGTTATTTCATCTATTTTGCATATTTCATCATTATTGGAGGATCAAGCACCGGAGCCAGGATTCTGCTGGAAAAAGCACCGTTAGAACGCAATATTTCGGAAGATCAACTGTGGAAGGAAATTATACCAAAAATCCTATTTTCCCAGATGACGAAGGAAGCCAGAAGGGGGACCCAGCTGGACCCAAGGTGGGCCCAGACCATAGGGCGGCGCGGCCCATGGCCTGGCCGCGCCACCTGGTGGTGAGGGGGCCCCACAGCCCCTTTCGCCTCCTTTTCTTCGCGAAATCCTTCGTCCCGAAGACCTAAGCCACAGAGGGTACCCCGCGAAGAGTTACAGCCGCCTCTGCGGGGCGGAGAACACCAGAGAGAAAAGAGCTCTCCGGCGGCTGAGATCCGTCGGGGAAATTCCCTCCGGGAGGGGGAAATCGACGCCATCGTCACCGTCATCGAGCTGGACATCATCTCCATCACCATCATCATCATCTCCACCATCATCACCGCCGTCTCCACCGCTGGACATCGTCACCGCCGTAGCAATTTGGGTTTGATCTTGATTGTTTGATAGGGGAAACTCTCCCGGTATCGATTTCTACTTGTTGTTGATGCTATTGAGTGAAACCATTGAATCAAGGTTTATGTTCAGACTGTTATTCATCATCATATCACCTCTGATCATGTTCCATATGATGTCTCGTGAGTAGTTCGTTTAGTTCTTGAGGACATGGGTGAAGTCTAAATGTTAGTAGTGAAACATGGTTGAGTAATATTCAATGTTATGATATTTAAGTTGTGGTGTTATTCTTCTAGTGGTGTCATGTGAACGTCGACTACATGACACTTCACCTTTATGGGCCTAGGGGAATGCATCTTGTACTCGTTTGCCAATTGCGGGGTTGCCGGAGTGACAGAAACCTAAACCCCCGTTGGTATATCGATGCAGGAGGGATAGCAGGATCTCAGAGTTTAAGGCTGTGGTTAGATTTATTCTTAATTACTTTCTTGTAGTTGCGGATGCTTGCAAGGGGATAATCACAAGTATGTATTAGTCCTAGGAAGGGCGGTACATTAGCATAGGTTCACCCACACAACACTTATCATAACAATGAAGATTATTTAGCCGTATGTAGCGAAAGCACTAGACTAAAATCCCGTGTGTCCTCGAGAACGCTTGGTCATTATAAGTAATCAAACCGGCTTGTCCTTTGTGCTAAAAAGGATTGGGCCACTCGCTGCAATTGTTACTCTCGCACTTTACTTACTCGTACTTTATTCAACTGCTACATCAAAACCCCCTGAATACTTGTCTGTGAGCATTTACAGTGAATCCTTCATCGAAACTGCTTGTCAACACCTTCTGCTCCTCGTTGGGATCGACATTCTTACTTATCAAAGATACTACGATACACCCCCTATACTTGTGGGTCATCAAGACTATTTTCTGGCGCCGTTGCCGGGGAGTGAAGCGCTATTGGTAAGTGGAATTGGTAAGGGAAACTTCTACTATTTGTGCTGATTTTATTTCTGCCTGCTGCCATAATTCATTATGGAGAGATCTCCTCTAGAATGTTTATTTGGAAAATCTGCTACTACTGCAAAGGTAGTGTATGAGGCGCCAGGTGAGGAGGAAATACCATACAAAATACCTATGAAAATTATTGAACGCGTAGTGAATAACCGTTATACAGGGGATGGAACTGTCCACCCTGGAGATCATTTATTGTTCTTGCATGAATTATGCGGTTTATTCAAGTGTGCAGGTATTGCTATGGATGAAGTGAGGAAGAAATTATTCTCTATATCATTATGCGGCAAAGCGGCGCATTGGTATAAATTACTGGATAATGGGGATTCTCTTGAATGGAATGATATTGTGCCCCGGTTTTATTCTAAGTTCTATCCTCCAAGTGAAATTCACAAGGATCGGAACCGCATATATAATTTTTGGCCTCGTGATGGAGAGAGTATTGCCCAAGCTTGGGGGAGATTGAAGTCTTTAATGCTCAAATTCCCCATTCATGAGCTTCCTGGTAATGTTATTATTGATAATTTCTATGCAAGACTTTCTTTTGAAGACAAGACCTTGCTGGATACTTCTTGTTCTGGATCATTCACGCGCAATAAGGAAGAGTTTAAAAGGGACCTTCTCAATCGGATCCGGGAAAATCGAAGGATGGGAGATCGACAAAGATAGAGAATCAGGTATAAATTATGATTACAAATGCATTGAATCTTTTATGGATACTGATAAATTTCGTAATATGAGTGCTACTTATGGTCTTGATTCTCAAGTTGCTGCAAATCTTTATAAAGCTTTTGCCTCTCATTATGAATTGCCTAAGAAGAATTTTGATAAGTATCATGAACCGTATAAAGATAAAATTGATTCATCTATTAATAAATGCGTTGTAGTTGAAACTGTTGATCATGTTATTCCTGAAGCTTATATTGAAAAAACTCCTTTCCCTGCTAAAATGAAGGAGTACTCTGTTATAAATAGTGCGGTTCATGAAAGTGAAAAGAAACCTATAGAACCTGAAGAACAAATAAAAGTTGAACCTGCTGTTGCAATAGTTAAAGATCTTGTGACTGAAAATTTGGAGGAAGGTCATATTATTTTCTGTGAAGATGCTTCTAATATTGTTTCACATCCTAATAAACCCAAGCAAGCTAGTGTTCCTATGCTATCTGTTAGAATTGGTGATCATTGCTATTATGGTTTATGTGATATTGGTGCAAGTATTAGTGCTATTCCTTGTGAGCTTTATACGGAGATTATGCACGAAATTGGTTCTTGTGAACTTGAAGATATTGATGTGGTTATTCAGCTGGCCAATAGAGAAACTATTTCTCCAATTGGTATTGTTCAAGATGTGGAAGTTCTATGTGGTAAGATTAAATATCCTGCTGACTTTTTGGTACTTGGTTCTGCTGCTAGTGATTATTGTCCTATTATTTTTGGTAGACCTTTTCTAAATACTTGTGGAGCTATTATAGATTGCAAGAAAGAGAAAAATTTGACTAAATTTGCTGGTGAATCATATGAGTTTAACTTCTCTAAATTTACCAAAACTCCTTATAAAGCTGATTTGCCTAATAATGATTTTAAAATGGAACAGTGTGCATCTATTGTTCTTGTTCCTAATAATCCTTTGCAGCAACATTTGGAGAATAGCGAGAGTGATGTTTTCAGGAAAGAAAGAGATGAGCTTGAGGAAATTTTTCTTCGCCAACCTATTCTTAAGCATGATTTACCGGTGGAAGATCTGGGTACAACACCGCCACCAAAGGAAGATCCTGTCTTTGATTTAAAACCTTTGCCTGACAATCTTAAATATGCTCATATTGATGATAAGAAAATATATCCTGTTATTATTAGTTCTAAACTTACAGAGTTTGAAGAAGAAAGGCTATTGGAAATATTGAAGAAACACCGAGGCGCTATTGGCTACACTCTTGATGATTTGAAGGGGATTTCTCCCTCTATTTGCCAACACGCCATTAATATGGAAGATGATGCGAAGCCTGTTGTTGAACCTCAGCGTCGTCTAATTCCCAAGATGAAGGATGTGGTAAGAAATGAGGTATTACGACTTCTTGAAGCTGGTATTATATATCCTATTGCTGATAGTAGATGGGTTAGTCCTGTGCATTGTGTTCCTAAGAAAGGAGGAATGACTGTTGTGCCTAATGATAATGATGAGCTCATACCTCAAAGAGTAGTTGTAGGATATAGAATGTGCATTGTTTATCGAAAAGTTTATAAGGTTACTAAAAAAGATCATTACCCTTTGCCTTTTATTGATCAAATGTTAGAAAGGTTATCTAAAAATACTCATTTTTGTTTTCTTGATGGTTATTCTGGATTTTCACAAATTGCTGTTAAAACTAAGGATCAAGAGAAAACCACTTTCACTTGTCCCTATGGAACTTATGCTTATAGACGTATGCCTTTTGGTTTATGTAATGCTCCTGCTACTTTTCAAAGATGCATGTCTGCTATTTTTCATGGTTTTTGCGAGAGTATTGTGGAAGTATTCATGGATGATTTTTCTGTCTATGGGAATTCTTTTGATAATTGCTTGCGGAACCTTGATAAAGTTTTGCAGAGATGTGAAGAAACTAACCTTGTTCTTAACTGGGAGAAATGCCACTTTATGGTTAATGAAGGAATTGTATTGGGACATAAAATTTCCGAGAGAGGTATTGAAGTTGATAGAGCTAAAGTTGAAGCAATTGAGAAGATGCCCTATCCTAGGGATGTTAAAGGTATTCGTAGTGTTCTTGGTCATGCTGGGTTTTATAGGAGGTTTATTAAAGATTTCTCCAAGATTTCAAAGCCTCTTACTAATCTTCTTCAAAAAGATGTACCTTTTGTTTTTGATGTTGATTGTAAGGAAGCTTTTGAAACTCTAAAGAAAGTCTTAACAACCGCTCCTATAGTTGAACCTCCTGATTGGAATTTACCATTTGAAATTATGTGTGATGCTAGTGACTTTGCTGTAGGCGCTGTTCTTGGACAGCGGGTAAACAAAAAATTGAATGTTATTCATTATGCTAGTAAAACTCTTGATGCTGCTCAAAGAAATTATGCTACTACTGAAAAGGAATTGTTAGCTGTAGTCTTTGCTTGTGATGAGTTTAGATCCTATATTGTTGATTCAAAAGTTACTATTCATACTGATCATGCTGCAATCAGATACCTTATGCAAAAGAAAGATGCTAAGCCAAGGCTTATTAGATGGGTACTTCTGTTGCAAGAATTTGATTTACATATTGTAGATAGGAAAGGTGCTGATAATCCCGTTGCTGATAATTTGTCTAGATTGGAAAATATTGCTTATGATCCTGTTCCTGTTAATGATAGTTTTCCAAATGAACAATTGGCTGCAATAAAGGTGAGTTCGCGAGACAGTCCTTGGTATGCTGATTATGCTAAATTTATTGTTTCCAAGTACTTGCCTCCAACCTTTTCAGCTCAGCAAAGGAGGAAATTCTCTTATGACTTGAGGCATTATTTCTGGGATGACCCACACTTATATAAAGAAGGAGTAGATGGTATTCTGCGAAGATGTGTTCCCGAATATGAACAACTGGAGATATTGAGTAAATGTCATGGTAGTGCTTATGGAGGACATCACGCCGGAGAAAGAACCGCGCAAAAGGTTTTACAATCAGGTTTTTATTGGCCAACTCTCTTCAAAGATGCAAGGAAGTTTATTTTATCTTGTGATGAATGCCAAAGGGTTGGTAATATCTCCAGACGCAATGAAATGCCTATGAATTATACTCTTGTTATTGAACCGTTCGATTGTTGGGGATTTGACTTCATGGGACCTTTTCCCTCTTCAGAAGGTAACACTCATATACTTGTTGCTGTTGATTATGTTACTAAATGGGTGGAAGACATACCTACAAAAAGTGCTGATGGTGAGACCTCTTTAAGAATGCTCTTAGATATTATTTTTCCTAGATTTGGAGTTCCTAGATATATTATGACTGATGGAGGTTCTCATTTTATTCATGGTGGTTTTAGGAAAACTCTTGCTAAATATGGTATTAATCATAGAATTGCTTCCGCTTATCATCCTCAAACTAGTGGGCAAGTAGAATTATCAAATAGAGAGATTAAATCTATCTTGCAAAAGACTGTTAATAAAACTAGAAAGAATTGGGCTAGTAAATTGAAGGATGCACTATGGGCTTATAGAACTGCTTATAAAAATCCCATGGGAATGTCACCTTATAAAATGGTTTATGGGAAAGCTTGTCATTTACCTTTAGAACTAGAGCACAAAGCTTATTAGGCTGTTAGAGAATTAAATAAAGATCCTAAACTTGCCGGTAATAAGAGGTTGTTGCAATTGAGTTCTCTAGATGAATGGAGAAGTGAAGCTTATGAAAATGCTAAACTCTTTAAAGAGAAAGTTAAGAAATGGCATGATAGAAGGATTATCAAAAGAGAATTTAATATTGGGGATAAAGTCCTATTGTATCGGTCTCGTCTCAGATTCTTTGCAGGGAAATTACTCTCGAAATGGGAAGGACCATATGTTGTCGAGGAGGTGTATCGTTCAGGAGCAATTAAAATTAGCTCTCTCCAAGGGAATGCCACACAAGTGGTGAATGGACAAAGACTCAAGCATTATATCTTAGGTGATTCCTATAATGTTGATGTTGATATTATTCAAGTGGAAACACCGGAGGCTTTCATCAAAGGACAAATTGACAGTCCGCCAGAACTCGACTTTGAATAGGTAACGATCGGTAATGAAAAGTTCGCAATTTACTTTCCGAACAATATTTTTGCTGTTTTTGGAAAATATGAAAAATTACGAGATCGAAACGGAGTGGAAAAGACGCACGAGGGCGTGCCACCATAGGCCGGCGCGGGCCCCAGCTAGGCCGCGCCGCCCTATGAGTTGGCCGCCTCGTCGCCCCTTTCCGACTTTGGTTCGACCTGGTACTTTCCTTTTGTCGTGAAAATTTTTGCTATATAATCCCCCGGACCCCTGGAGGTCCGTATATCGTTTTCTCGACGTGTTTTGTTTTGAGCTGTTTCTGCCAGGGTTTGCTTCGGATCTAGAGCCATCATGTCTTCGTCGGAAACTCTGAAGGACAGCTCCTGCAAGGATGTTGAGAACTTGTACATGGAGGAGCTGAGGATGCACCCCAAGGAGTTGATGCTCGTCGAGGGAGAATTGCAGATCAAGGATGTCCAGGGTCCTAAAGGAGAAGGAAGCTTGGAAGACAGGATGGAGAAGCTAGAACAAGAGGTCTTCAAATACAAGAAGATGGCTGAGCGTGAGGTGGATATCTTCCACAAGATTGTGTCTGAACTCATTGCTGAGCACGAGAAGGAAACTGCAAAGCTATGGGGCGACATCCTCTCACTTCACGACACCACCAACAAACTCCAAGCTTAACTCTATGACGTTCAGAATCAGAACTGTGAGTATGAAAACATGTTTAAATACATAAGCCATGCTGCTAGTTTCAGGATTCCCGAGACCAAGATGTCGTTTCTTGATGGAGAGCCTCTTCCTTGGAAGTCTGATGACGGGAATTCATCACCACCATCGCCGAAGGAGTAATTCATCATCGGTATTGGCATCCCCTTGGTTTGTTCCAAGCTTGGGGGAGTGCCGCGGTATCACATTATCACTACATTTTACTTTTTACTGTCAAGTAGTGTCATATCATGAGTAGGGAAGTTATCATATAAGATGGGTTGCAGTTTGGAAGTATCTCTCCTTTAGTTGGTTATCTATGTATCCCTTGGTGTGAGTTATCGTTATGGAATATTAATGAGAAGTCTTATCATTTACATATTACACATCTTATTTTAGTTTGCAATCTCTATTATATGATTTATCTTGTCATTAGTATTGGTATCACTTTGGGAGCATTGAAAAAATCTATTTGGTTTTGGCAAACTTAGCATTGGTCAATAGCAACAACACTTTGAGGTTTAAGTAAAAAAGAGAAATACATGTAGTTGTTCCATTGTCTTTCTTTCTTGTTAGCTCATAGCCTATTATTCTGAAGCTAAAACTGTTTGTGTTTGCAAGGAAGATGCATGATTGTTTCTATCACATGTATATTTGTTTGTTTCCTTCAACTCTTATGCTTGCTAATTAACCTTGCTAGCCAAAGACCTGTACTGAGAGGGAATACTTCTCGTGCATCCAAACCTTAACCCAAACCTGTGTCATTTGTGTCCACCATATCTACCTACTACATGGTATTTTTTGCCATTCCAAGTAAATACTTCATGTGCTACCTTTAAACAATTCAAAATTTACAATCTCTTATTTGTGTCAATGTTTTATAGCTCATGAGGAAGT
Source organism: Lolium perenne (assembly GCF_019359855.2). Classification (NCBI taxonomy): domain Eukaryota; kingdom Viridiplantae; phylum Streptophyta; class Magnoliopsida; order Poales; family Poaceae; genus Lolium; species Lolium perenne. The sequence goes on along the minus strand of NC_067246.2, from coordinate 182,477,922 downwards.
ATGTGGTGTTTTATCTTTCAATCTTGTTGGGCAACTTTCACCAATGGACTAGTGGCTTCATCCGCTTATCCAATAATTTTGCAAAAAGAGTTGGCAATGGGATTCCCAGTCCCAAATTAATTAATCTAAATAGACACTCCTCCATGGTATGTGATTGATGGACGGCACCCGAAGGATTCGGTTAGCCATGGCTTGTGTAAGCAAAGGTTGGGGGGAGTGTCAGCATAATAAAACTAAAATAAAAAGGCACTCCTTCATGGTATGAGATTGTTGGCGGGCACCCGAGGATTCGGTTAGCCATGGTTTGTGAAAGAAAGGTTGGAAGGAGTGCCACACAAAATAAAAATAAAATGGGAGCCGCTCTTTGAAGGTTGTCTGGCAAGGGGGTTAGAGTACCCGCTACCAGTCGTTGACAACAACAAACACCTCTCAAAATACTACTTTTATTCTCTTTATATGATTTCAAAACTGAAAAAAAGCTCTAGCACATGATTTAATCCCTGCTTCCCTCTGCGAAGGGCCTGTCTTTTACTTTATGTTGAGTCAGTAAACCTATTTCCCTCAATCTCAAGCAAGCATTTGAGTAGCTGTGATCAAACCATTATATTGTGATTTGCTTTATCATGTCTTTTATTCTTCCTTGTTTAGTATAAGTTTTATCTGAATGAATATAGCTTTGCAAGTTATCAATGATTATGAGGAGACTATTATGATTGAGTATGCAAGTTGTGCAATATAAACTTTAACATGAGAGCATTGCTCGATAGATAAGTATAACCTGTTAATTGTTCTCTGACCAAGAACGAAGTTTGCCATCACCAACTATGATTTCTTATGCACCTTTATTTGTGATTACCTTATACTTGTTTCAAGTTGAGTTATATGAGGAAGTTGTTTACTAGAATGTCTTGTGTGAATGAATATGATGCTTCTTGTCCGTATTTTATTTATCGACTCTTCACTCCATAAACATGTGGTCCTGTTTACTGAGTTCAGTTTCGCTTGGGGACAAGCGAAGTCTAAGCTTGGGGGGAGTTGATACATCCAATTTGCATCACTATTTTATATCATAATTTGCTGTTATTCATTGATATATTTCATATTTGGACACAATACTTATGTTATTTCATCTATTTTGCATATTTCATCATTATTGGAGGATCAAGCACGGAGCCAGGATTCTGTTTGGAAAAAGCACCGTCAGAACGCAATATTTCGGAAGATCAACTGTGGAAGGAAATTATACCAAAAATCCTATTTTCCCAGATGACGAAGGAAGCCAGAAGGGGGACCCATCTGGACCCAAGGTGGGCCCAGACCATAGGGCGGCGCGGCCCATGGCCTGGCCGCGCCACCTGGTGGTGAGGGGGCCCCGCAGCCCCTTTCGCCTCCTTTTCTTCGCGAAATCCTTCGTCCCGAAGACCTAAGCCACAGAGGGTACCTCGCGAAGAGTTACAGCCGCCTCTGCGGGGTGGAGAACACCAGAGAGAAAAGAGCTCTCCGGCGGCTGAGATCCGCCGGGAAATTCCCCTCCGGGAGGGGAAATCGACGCCATCGTCACCGTCATCGAGCTGGACATCATCTCCATCACCATCATCATCATCTCCACCATCATCACCGCCGTCTCCACCGCTGGACATCGTCACCGCCGTAGCAATTTGGGTTTGATCTTGATTGTTTGATAGGGGAAACTCTCCCGGTATCGATTTCTACTTGTTGTTGATGCTATTGAGTGAAACCATTGAATCAAGGTTTATGTTCAGATTGTTATTCATCATCATATCACCTCTGATCATGTTCCATATGATGTCTCGTGAGTAGTTCGTTTAGTTCTTGAGGACATGGGTGAAGTCTAAATGTTAGTAGTGAAACATGGTTGAGTAATATTCAATGTTATGATATTTAAGTTGTGGTGTTATTCTTCTAGTGGTGTCATGTGAACGTTGACTACATGACACTTCACCTTTATGGGCCTAGGGGAATGCATCTTGTACTCGTTTGCCAATTCCGGGGTTGCCGGAGTGACAGAAACCTAAACCCCCGTTGGTATATCGATGCAGGAGGGATAGCAGGATCTCAGAGTTTAAGGCTGTGGTTAGATTTATTCTTAATTACTTTCTTGTAGTTGCGGATGCTTGCAAGGGGTATAATCACAAGTATGTATTAGTCCTAGGAAGGGCGGTACATTAGCATAGGTTCACCCACACAACACTTATCATAACAATGAAGATTATTTAGCCGTATGTAGCGAAAGCACTAGACTAAAATCCCGTGTGTCCTCGAGAACGCTTGGTCATTATAAGTAATCAAACCGGCTTGTCCTTTGTGCTAAAAAGGATTGGGCCACTCGCTGCAATTGTTACTCTCGCACTTTACTTACTCGTACTTTATTCAACTGCTACATCAAAACCCCCTGAATACTTGTCTGTGAGCATTTACAGTGAATCCTTCATCGAAGCTGCTTGTCAACACCTTCTGCTCCTCGTTGGGATCGACATTCTTACTTATCGAAGATACTACGATACACCCTCTATACTTGTGGGTCATCAGTAGTCGATAACTAGGGTTTCAGCATATCCCGAAGAACTAAGAAATCTACTCAAACATAGAGGTAGGAGACATCATCATGGCAATGAAATGGATCAAGTACATATGAGAAAATGGATTCTTGTTCAGATCTACACCAAAGTATAAGAAATACAACAAGATGTGCAGGATTGCTGGTGATCATGGTGTTGATGCAGCTAATGTTGATGGAGATGATGCCAAAAGCCTCTTGAATCCGAGTAGTGCTGAGGATTGGCGCTCTTCTACTAATTCCCCCTCCAGATCCCTTCTGGAGGTGAGGTTTCTACGTTTTCTGGTGTCAACGAATGTCAGATATCTTTTCTGTTTGCACAAGGTGAAATTATTTGAAGAGACATGCAGTGGAGGGTGGTACGACCGCGCCGTGCGAGCGGGCTCTGCCCATACCAATGGTCGCCAAACTCCCTGATTGCTTCGGTTTGATAGTTTTCTCAACAAGGTTCTTCTACATGCTAAGGGAAATATCTTAATTGTTTTAATTGGCCTACAATCAGAATATTCCCATCCAAAAATGATTGTCTCACTGCTTGTGTCCATTATGTCCTTCCATTCGGTGATATTGTTGAAACTAACATAAAATATGCGTGCGTGGTAAAATACAAAAATCCTATGACTACTAATGCAATAACATTAAATACATGTGCTTCAAAAATGCACTCACCAACTTCCCCAAACTTAGACTCTTGCTCTTCCCCGAGCAAGACAACATCTTAATCGACGTGATCATGCTATTCATGAAGCAAGAGTCGTTAAAATGCAGGATGCATTTGTAGCAAATGATTATCACAAAAATATATAGAACCAAACACAAGCTCTAATCTACTTACACACCTCAATGTGACTTAGTTGGCTTCCACACGTCAGTACTAATAGTTTACAAGAAAATCGGTTATAATATGATTGTGGCGGTTAGCCTAGCCGAATGAGTTGTGAGGTGATCTCAAACATGTTTAGAACTTCGCACATCCACTTAAGATTCAACAACTCTGCATAGTGTTTTTTATTTCCTCTCAGAATCATGGTGCATGGCTTTTGCACATTTCTTATTTGTTTATACAAATTTTGTAACACTTATATAAATGATTTAGGCATGCATTCAATCTCATGGAAGACTTAAAAGGGGTCAAGCTTTGCATCAAATACCAAGTTGAGTATGAAGTAATTCTCTTTATGTTGTTTGAGTATCTGCCTCATCTTGTGCACATTCAGGGGATTTTGGTAGTTTTGATTTGCTTCACTTTTCCTCTTTGTCTTTTTTAGAATGTCATATTATCAAAGTTCTTCACATATCCCATTGGTACCAATAGTGTGGAAGACTCTATCTTCACTTATTGCGTACAAGTAAAGTAAAACTCATCCTAGTCCATACATCCACTAAAATAACCATAAACTGAAATACTTCAAATATAATAAAAACTCAAAATTCATAGGATATAAAGCATACCATCCTTCAATGGAGCTGAAGTTAAAACTTATTATGCAATGCTTTGTAATAGTAAACTAATAATATGCGTGCGGGAAAGTAAACATGCTAAAACTGCAAAGATAGATTTAGAAGGTCTTAAAAATCTCCCCAAGCTTCGAATATCAAGCTAGGTTGGATCAAATAATCCCTCACGATTATTTGATATTGTGGCAAAGTCTTCTAAGGTGGGGTGATGGAATTAGCAACTGCTGCATGAAACTTCCTGTTGGTCTTTCATTGAGCTCCTTCTTTGTTTCCAACTTCCTAAGATGTTCATGAAAAATTTCAAAATGGATTAACTCTTCTTTTTGATATACTTCTAGTGCCCGCATGGGTTCCCTAGTCCTTGTGACCGGTTTCTCTGGGACAAAGTTTCCTCCAAGAAGTGAAGCCCAGTCCAGTCTTCTTACGGTTTCACGCTCATACGAGCGTTAAGGGTGAGCTTCTTGGTTGTGGATGTGCGTGTTGTAGTCGCTTCATAGGTCCTTGCATGCAGAGATCTCTTGCGCTTGGGTGTCTCGCGATTGATGGCGTTGAACTTGACTGTCTCCACACGTCCCTTCCCATGCGGCCTTGATGTTTCCTCTTCATCTACATACTTTTATATTGCGATCCAATCAACCTTTGAAACAAAGGTGGGTTTGCTGTTGTAGGCATCATCCCTTGGCTCGTAGTCATTGTCAAAGGAGTCAAAGGATTTCTCCTTGTTCTTTGGGCTAAGACCTCGAGCTTCATGATCATCGTCCTCAATTGACGAGGTCTAGAAATTATCCCATGAAGGAGCCATAAGCCCAAGGGGTTTTGCCTTTGCTTGGAACTGGGTGGAGGATAACGTAGATGAGATCTATTTGAAAAAGGTGAATCTAAGCCTTTGGAGAATATATGAGGGGGTTAGGAGGCAGAAAATCTCGTGAAAATAGTATATGATCTAGTCAAGAAAAGAATCCCATCGAACTTGGAAAGAAATCAAGAAGAAAAGGAAAAAATGGGCATCGTAACGACCATGGGTATGACCTGCGGTCGTACGTCGTGTCCGTACCGACTAAAATCGCGAAATTTCCAAAATAAAATAAGTTAAAGAAATACATGTGGTTGGTACGGGTACAAACCGCCCGTACGGGCTCTCCGTACCAAAGGTTACTGTCTTTGATGATTTTATTGAGTTCTTCGAAACGGATACCTGGTGCTTGAGAGTTTAATGAACATTTGTTCATGCACAACACCGCCGTACCAACTAGTCATACTGATTTCGTTGCCAGTATATTAGAGCATTTGGGGATCGTTCGTACGATGGCATCCCGTCATACCATGCGGCCGTACCAAGCTCTAAAATCTTTGTATCTTGAGGAGGGCGGTAATATTTCTATCGCTTTGATTTTTTGCTTTGTCTACCTCAATTCCTTTCGCTCAGATCTTATGACCAAGTACTATCCCTTCTCTTACCATGAAGTGGCATTTCATCCAATTAAAGACAAGGCTAGTATCTTCACATCTTTTGAAAACTTTGTCAAGATTGTAGAGACAATGGTTAAATGAAATTCCACATACTGAAAAATCCGTCCATGAAAACTTCCATCATTTCTTCCACGAATTCGGCAAAAATAGCGGTCATACATCTATAAAAAGTAGCTAGTGCCTTGCACAAATCGAAAAGGCATGCAGATGTAGGCATATAGACCAAAGGGGAAACTGAAAGTGGTTTTAAGTTGGTCCTCGGGATGTACATCGATTTGAGAGAATACGGAGTATCCATCTAAGTAACAAAAGTAAGAATGCTCACCTAACCTTTCAAGTGTTTGATCTATAAATGGTAATGGATAATGATCCTTCCTTGTCTCTTTATTTAGTTTTCTTAAATAAATACACATCATGTGTCCAACAACAGTCCTAGTTGGGATTACTTCATTAAGCTCATCAGCTACGACCATAAATCCTTCTTTTTAGGAACACAATGGACTGGACTTACCCAATCACTTTCCTTCACATGATATATAATCCTTGTATCTTGAAGGTGGGTTATATCTTTTCTCACCACTTCCTTCATTTGTGGTTTGAGCCTTCTTTGGTATTCAACACTTGGTTGAGCTCCTTCCTCTAAGAATATTCGGTGGGTGGATATCGCGAAACTAATCCCTTTTAAGTAATCCATGGAATAATATCCAATGGCCTTACGGTGTTTAATTAAAACTGACATAAGTTTTTCTTCTTATCATACTGAAAGGTTAGCACTTACAATAATAGGATATTTATTTGTGTCATCTAAGAATGTAAATTTAAGTTCATGAGGTAAATGTTTAAGTTGAGGAGGTTGGAGATCTTCATCCTCTTCCTCTCGGGTACCTCATAAGCATCATTCATCAGAGAATCTAATATGGGAGCTTCATCAAGGTACTCGTCAAGCTCCTCTTTTTCTTAGTCATCAGGTGTGTTATCATCACCAACCAAGCTTCTTTTCAATTCATCGGTTGGTGTACCGAAGTACACATTGGCTAGCTCGGCAGTAGTCTTCCCTTATCGTTCTTTTGATTCTTCTAGTTCTTAACGGTTGGGCTTATCTTGAAATTTAGAGAAGTGAAATTTCATTTTCTATTCCCCAAACTTAAGATCAGTTGTCTCCTCTTTGAGATTTATGATTGCCTCTACAATGCTTAGAAACGTTCTTCCAAATATAATTGGACAAGAGTAATCAGTGGGCATATCTACTACTATAAAGTCAATAGGAAGCATATGTGCACCAACACAAATAGAAGCATTTTTAACTTGCCCCATAGGTATCCTAAGGGATTTATCAACTAACATGATTGTTATATCAGTGTCTTCAAATTTAGCTGGTTATAATTCTTCTTGGATTTTCATATAGAATTCATAGGGAATAATATTGACAGTAGTTCCTAAATCACATAGGCCATAATGAGAGAAGATCCTCCAAAAGTGCAAGTTAGAATGGGCTTACTGTAATGTCCCAGGTTTAGAGACGATCGAAGGGTAGATTTTAGAAAGGGATGTGCATTGCATCATAAATTCTGGGGAAATTTCGCGCTTTTAAAACAAAGCTGCATCGAAGGGGGACAGGTTTCTCTCTCGACATCTTACAGGGTAAGGGTTTCGAGAGTGCGACAAACTTGTTCCTACTTAACTAGATTAGGGTTTTGAGAAGAGAGAAGAGAGATTACATTGCAATCTTAAGTTGCATGATTGAATTCAAAATTAAGTTGCATGATTGAATTCAAACCAAATTTGAATTTGAATTTCTAATTCAAACAACAAATTGATATCACATAATTCAAACTTGAGATAATTCAACAAATAATTAAAAGTAATCAAGAATATAAATAATATATCACTTAGACAAAGCTCATTAAGGAAAACTTGAGCTTTATTAATAATCACATATGATACATTGTCAATTACAATATCCAGAAATGCAATTTGAAATATTACGACATATGACATGAATTGGAATAAATAGAAATAAGCAAAATAAAGAAGATTACAATTCAAATGGAATTCCTAAACTACAACTTGATCTTCACTTGATCATCATCCTGATTCCCGGCACGCAAACACAACAAAGAACTAATTATGCCAAGTGGCATTGCCACTTGGCAGGTTAGCAAACAATTGAATGAAGAGGATATGACCAGGGATCAGCCGAGCTGATCCATTCCAACCCAAGTCCCAAGCCACACACACAGGCAGCACACAAGGACTGCTGCATGTGTAACAACACACAAGGCCAGGGGGAGTCACCAAAACAGCCAGGCAGTGCTGTCGACCAGGAGAGCAAGTAGAGGACCAAATATAAGCTTTTCACCAGCAAACCCTAGCCATTCCATCGACAAGGAGTACCAGGGTAAGAACACAGCAAGAACAGCAAGAACAGGTGAACAGCTAGGGCTGCTCCACCTATTCCAGTCACCACCAGAAACTAACCAAGATTCACAAGCTTGCAAGGAGGAGCAGGGCAAGCAAACCAAAACCACCAGAAGCAATCCTCTACACCAAAAACTCATACTAGGAGCTGGAGTGAGAGGTATACACATCATCATGAACAAACCAGATGGTTTTGTTCATAAATTGCACAGGCATGATCACAAGCACACAAAGGGTGGGGTAACCCTGTTTTGATCATCATTTGGTCAGAGACCAAGTGTAACCTGGTAGAAATGGCAAGGACTAGGGATAAATCAAGCCTATACCCATGGTTATGCCAACCAGAATAGTGGTAGCATCTTCCAAATGGAAACAGGAAAGAAAACCATCCCAGAGACTTATCCAAGTATAACCAGACCACACTAGCCATTTTAAGACCATCAGAATATAGACATTTATATGTCTATTTTCATTTCAACATCAATTATACTGGAAGCCCATGAATGACTACCAGTAATATTGCACAGTAGCATACAGAAGAGGTAGGAGCAACCTTTACTAGCACACCAAGCATTGCTAGGGTCACAACAACTACCTAGCCACACAGAAAAGCCACAAGAGAAGCATATCATCACTCCAAGGAGTTCATGCATCATAGGAGGTGCCAACACATGTTGGTTTCCATCCAAATAGGGCATAGGATGCACTAGATCACTACTGCATCAGGTAGATCATGTCTGTTGTCAGAAATAGGAAGCCAAGCTTCACTGACAAGCATAGATAAATAAAACAACACACACACAGATACATCCAGAGGTAGCAAATTCCTCAATCAACCACCAGTTTTGCTTTCACAAGCAACAGCAACCACCAGTACTTGGGTGAGGAGCTGGATCCACAAGCAACAGCAGCATTTGAAATGAATCCATACAAATTTATAAGCCAACAGGAAGCCCTGATGATCACAGGATCATCCAAAGCCACAAATTAACCAACCATTGCATCACAGATAATCAAATACATGAAATATAATTGTAACCAGTAGCACACCAACAAGATGTGGAGTTATTTAGCCAATACACAAGCTAAACTGAGCTTTACAGTGAAGAAAAGCCCAAGAGCACTACACAGATAGCACTGGTTCTTGCAAATTTGCAAGGATCACACACATCAATCATGCCAGGGCAAGTAATTGAATACACTTGATGATCTAGATGAAATAGCATCAAGAACAGAGGTACAGGGAAGCAGCAACACAAGCACAAGCATGAATTCATAAGCAAGGGCCATGATAGCAGCACAACAGTAGCATATGCATAGCAATAGAGCAAGCACCACAACTAGCAGTCACAGCACATGTAGGTAGCAGCAACACCACAGCACAGCAACACAAGTAAAGCAGCAGCAGCATCACGGCATAGCTGCGCCTCCATGAGTGGAGGCAGGCCAGTGGCCAGAGCTAGGCTAGAAAGGAAGGAGAAGAGGAAGAACAGGTAGTAGAGAAGGAGGGAGGCGGTGTGAACTTACAAGTTAATCGGAGAAGGGCACGGCCTTGGCGGCACGGCGGCACACGCCGGGCGAACGGCGGCGCCAGGCCACGCCTAGCCAGGCACCACCTCGCCACAACGCCTGAATCACCACGGCAAGGCACACGGCCGCGCCACGACGCCAGGAGCGTCGGCGGCGACGAAATCGCTGCGGCACATCACGGCAGGCGAGCGGTGGCGTTGGGGGCGAGTCGAAGAAGCAGCGAGCGTCAGATCGACGCGGACCATCAGGTCCGCCGTCGAGAGGCGGACGAGATCCGCAGCATCTCGTCGCCGGCGACGGCCGGAGACGGCGGAGGCGATTTTGATCGCAGAGACACGAGAGGATTAGGGTTTTGGTGAGGAGGAGAGAGGAGTGAGCGAGTGGGCCGACCGAGCCCACAGGGTGGCTCGGGTGCGACCTAACCCCTTGGGCCACCTGACAGGTGGGGCCCAAGGGCATATTAGACATTTCACAAATTCATAAAATGCTGAAACTTTGAAAATTAATAGAAAATGTTTAATAGCTCTAAAAAATAATTAAAAATATGAAAATTGGTCAGTATAAAATTCTCTATCTAAATAAAATATCAAAGAGAATTTTTGAAGACAACTAAGAATAAGTTTTAATTTGATGATTTAAATAATTATTTAAGTCACACATATTATTTTCAATAATAAAAATAAGTCCATTAATGCATTTGGACTCTAAAAACACCTTGACAACATTTCAAGGTTGTATTTTACCCTAAACAGAGTATCCTTAAATTATTCTTAGTATTAACCTCTCACATGAAATGATAAGACATCGGAAAGGGGGGAACAAACCCTAAAACTGGAATCATGCATAAATGCTTCTTTAACCATTGCCCTTATCGGACAATGATGCTATTTTTCAGCAACAGAGGACAAGGGTCAGTCCACACCATCCAACTGCAACACTTTGCAGTGTTCAGGCAAGTTCATCACTTGCTCATGTCATTTGTGTATTTCTATCAAATTACTTGCAAAGTACTATGGTTATCACTATTGCATAAAAACCAAAACCACTATTTTCATAACTATGAATATGACTATGTGGTTGGCAATGGAACCATGGATTGTGTTGATATGGTGGAGGTTCCATTGCAAGGGTCTATATCCATCTAGGATTAAACAACAAATGTCGCCAGTGATTCTTGTGCCGTAATAACCGTGTTAACCATAAGATCTGGAATGGGACGGACTAGTCAATTGTATTTCCACCTCTCGTACATCAACGGATGCGCTTACCGTAGCAGTTGTGTCTGGCGGAACAACCGGAGGGTGGGGATCCCACTCTAATTCCCCACGGTAATGCAATGTTTACCGTAGCAGTTGTGTCTTGCGGAACAACCGGAGGGTGGGGATCCCACTCTAATTCCCCACGGTAATGCGGTCTATGATGGGTTGCAGCTGCCGGTGAAGGAGTTTATGGTAGAGCCCAGAACTGTTGTCGTGGTCGGGGTCCACCCTGAAATTACGGGAATAATGGGACCGGCGAGGACCCAGGGTCGGGGTTTGCAACAAAGGGTGGGTGTATGAGGTAGCGGAGGAATATGATTGGCTATGACCTTATACCGGGCCTCACACCAAAGGAAGTGTGGACGGGGAGTACGCCCGGTTGGCACCAAGGTTAAGATCTCTTATGGGTAAAGCAACACACCTCTGCAGAGTGTAAAGAACTGTGACCTGTCACTCCCTGTTCCGGAATATGGAACTGCGAACGCGGCCGGAAAGGAGCTCCATGAAGTTCTAGTAAACCGGTGAAGGCTGGCGGACATAGCTCTTTGAAATAAAAGCAACCTCTTGAAGAAATGTTTATCAAAACCTGCATTGGTATTAGACTTTCTGGTCTAATATCGTAGCTAGTGCATTAAACACCTCTTATCTATAATGAACTTGTTGAGTACGCTCGTACTCATCCCACTCTTAAATCCCTTGCTTAGATTGTCTGAATCGTCTGGAGGAGGACTACAACAACCCTGAAGGAGCCGAGATCATTGACTATGAAGAACCAGACCTCTCGGGAGGTGTTGAAGGCGTAGACTACCTTATAGTCCATGGAACCGGGGAGGCTTCCGGAGGAGATCAAGCCTAGAAGCACCGAGTAGTAGTAGTAGCCGAGCAGCCCGAACTCTTAATACCTAGCTGCTCGAGAGAATAAATGTATAACTTAATGAGACTTCTATATTGTAAGTTAAGTTGGGTTCACCTCGAACCCAGGAGTATTCCTCTTAGGACCCAAGAGGAGCTCCGAGACGATATGTGTATGATGATTGTAATATTAAATGAATGAGTTATGGACCTGCTATGTTCTGTTGTACTACTCTGAGGGATGTAATATTTGCGGAATGGTACTTCGTGAATGTTATATCAACGACTGGCATACTACAACATGCAGTGGTATGCAGAGTCACCACAGTTGGTATCAGAGCAAAAGCTTTGACCTTAGGTTGGAACCTAGTAAATGGGACCGAACGTTAGGAGTCAAATAGGACTAGTAAAGAATTCTCTAAAAATATGGTGTATATTCAATTGAGAATACAACAATCATATCTTTTAGTGCGATAATTCTTTATTATCTCTATTATGATGCATTATTACTAATCATATATTCTTTCTATTTCTACAGCCAACAATGGCAAGTTCACGTCCGGGATGAAACGTGAAAGTGATGGATTCCACACTGAGTGGATATGAAGGAGGACTTGCAGATATTCTACGTGCCATGTTACTTGAATTTGGTTGTGATCCCCAGATCCAAGTAAAGAAATACATGTACTACGATGGTACTGTATTGGCAAAGTGTAGGGTAGGACTGCGACTTCCTGAATCTTTGGGAATGAGCGTAGTAATGCCAGCAGGTGAAGCCAGAACTATTAACATAGCCTACCATATAGCCGTTATGAGAGCCATCACCGATATTCGGGAGCATAAGACGAAAGAGCTTATGGGTTCCGAATTCACCCACATTCCTCATATGCAGGAGGAAGAGGATCCCATGCTTAACCACTTCAAATATGCAAAACGCAAACCAGTAGAAGCTGCAAAATACATGGATAATAGCCGCAACTTACTATCATTTCTCTTTCAGTTAAACCATCATTTGACGGGGGCAATTGATACAATGCTAGAGGAATTTACTGATCCCAAGGAGGAGACTAGGGGAACAGAACCTATGGAGAATGTGGTGCACACACCAGTTTACTCAGCTGGTGACTACATTAGTATTGATCCTCTTGAGCGTGAAACTACACCCGTTACACCTGGGAACTATCTTGGTAGTTCCTATGGGGGATATGAGGGTGGAGAGGAATCCGGAAACAATCAGCGTTCCGTGACTCCTATAGAAAACTCCACGGGTTGGCGTTGGGGATCTGATACTGGAACTCATAGTACTTCAGTGTATTATGACGGAGAGATGAATGAGGACGCCACGACCCAGAACCAGAGTTATCCTAGTAATGGAGGAGTTGATGGAGAGTATCCTACACAGGTTGAGTCGGATAGGAATGTTGGAAATACCTCTGGTGGAGCCACAGGGGAGTACACCCGATGGGTGGACTATGATGCACTGAACGACCAGTTCGTGAACACTGATTTCTCCCTAGGATCATCATCTGATTCTGACTACCAGCCGATGGGGAGACCTTATGTTCCAGGTTTTGTCAGGAGGATGACACGTTCGACCGGATGGAAGCCTGGGATGTACCGGGAGTGAAGCACGACTAGAGACCACCAAGGGAGGCGAGGCTACAATACACAAGTACCACGTGTATTATAGTATGTAATATTTGTAGAAATTTGTACATATACTTCAATAAGTGAGTTTGCATACTCACAACGTCACTGAGTATTGTAATAAGACCACTTAAGTATGTATATACATGGTATATGTTTTGTATGATTTGGATTTGCTTCTTGATTTCCATTGCGTGACTAGTTCTGTGCACAAATTTGAGCTCAGAAAACTTGCGCATGGAGTAATTATGAGTATCATCTTGTGTTGCAGAACTAGGGGGTTATATCGGGACCGGTAGGAGAGGAGACCGAAGCACAACGCATGGAGCGCGAAGCGAAGCAAAAGGAAGAGGCTGATGAAGCAGCTAGGAATCAGTTTCCACCACCACCACCACCCATGACGCAGCAGAATTTCGTCCAGTATATGCAAATGATGGAAGAGAGACAACGGGTAACGTTGGAGCAGCAGAATAAATTCTTCCAGGAGCTGCTGCAACAGAACAGGGTGGAGAGACCCGAGAATCAGGGAGTCACTTTATCAGACTTCCAGAATACCAAGCCTATATCTTTTGCATACGCGCCCGAGCCAATGGACGCGGAGGATTGGCTTATGGACACTGAGCGAAAGCTCAATACTGTTGGTTGCAACGACCATGAGAAGGTTCGTTATGCTACCCACTTGTTGTGTGGACCTGCCGCATCATGGTGGGACAACATCGTAGCCATTTATCCGGCTGGAAAAGTGTTTACCTGGGAGGAGTTAGCGAGGAAGTTCAGGGAATCCAATGTCCCTGAAAGTATTGTGGAACTGAAGCGTCGAGAATTTGAAAGTCTCGAGCAGAAGGACAAGGCAATCCTGACTTATGTCAGGGAGTTTTCAAAACTGTCCCGGTATGCTGTTGAAGAAGTCAACACTGAGGACAAAAAGAAGAAGAGGTTCTTGAGGGGGTTAAGTCCCCAGTTTAAGGTACAGCTCCGTATGATGAGAGCAATAGAGTTCCAAGAGTTGGTGGATGCAGCCATCACTCTTGAAGATGACTTTAAATAGCTGCAAGAGGAGAAGAGGAAGAAGGCCAAGTTTGAGCCTAAGAAGTTTTCCAGTAACAAGCCCAACACCAGCTTGAGTTTCAAGCCAAGATACAACAACAACAACAACAACAACAACAACAACAACAACAACAACAACAACTACTACTACTACTACGGTAGCAGGAAGAACCAAGCATTTCAGACTGCAAATCAAATTGTTTGCAGAAGCTGTGGATTCACAGGGCATTTTGCCAAGGATTGCAAGAAGCCAAGGATCATATGCTTTGGTTGTCGTCAGGAGGGGCACATGCTGAAGGACTTCCCCAAGAGAAATACCAGAGGAGGTCAGTCTGGAGGAGGAGGAAGCCGAGGAGGAAACAACGGAGGGAATTGGAAGAACAAGAAACCCTTCGGCAAATTGAACTGCACCAGCTTGGAGGAGGTGGTTAACTCCGATCAAGCAGTGATAGGTACGCTCCAGATTCTCACTCATCCTGGCAAAGTAGTTTTTGATACTGGTGCAACTACATCATTCATTTCTCAGCAATTCATCATCAAACATGGGATTAGTTGCACTAAGTTAGATACACCCATAACTATACTTTCCGCGGGGGGAACGATAGTAGTAACCCATACCAAACAAAAACAAGTCATCATGATCAATAAATGCACGTTCGACGCAGACCTGTTCATTTTACCGATGAAGGACATTGATGTCATTCTTGGTATGAACTGGTTAGAAGCTAACGGAGCATTGATCGACTGTGTGAACAAGACTGTGTCTTTGAAAAGCCCCGATGGAAGTAGAATGATCTACCAAGGAGACAAGCATACACAGGTTGAAGTTGAGCTACAGCTGAACATCATGAAGGAGGTGAAGTTGGAAGATGTACCTATAGTAAATGAATTCCAGGATGTGTTTCCTAAGGAATTACCTGGAATGCCACCAGATAGGGAGATAGAATTCACTATCGACCTAATTCCGGGAACAGCTCCGATTGCTAAAGCACCATATAAGATGGGGCCTAAGGAGTTGAAAGAACTTAAGGAGCAATTGGATGACTTGGAACAAAAAGGATTCATACAAGAAAGTGTTTCACCATGGGGATCACCTGTGATCTTCGTAGATAAAAGAGATGGAGGTAGAAGGATGTGCGGAGACTACAGGAATTTGAACAATGTCACAATCAAGAACAAGTATCCACTTCCAAGAATACAAGATCTATTCGATCAAGTTAGAGGCGCGGGAGTCTTCTCCAAAATTGATCTAAGATCCGGTTATCACCAGATAAAGATCAAGAAGGAAGACGTTCCGAAAACTGCCTTTGTCTCAAGGTATGGACATCATGAATACCTTGTAGTGCCTTTTGGGTTAACCAATGCCCCAGCAATTTTCATGAATCTCATGAATAAGATTTTCATGCCATATCTAGACAAGTTTGTCATCGTATTCATTGATGATATCTTGATCTATTCCTAAGACAAGGCCGAACATGCTGAACATCTGAGGTTAGTTTTGCAAACACTAAGGGAACATCAACTCTATGCCAAGTTTAGCAAGTGTGAATTTTGGCTAGATCAAGTGGAATTTCTTGGTCATGTCATTAGCAAAGATGGAATAGCTGTTAACCCGAGCAAGGTAGCAGCAGTTCTAGAATGGGAAGCACCCAAGACTGTCAAGGAAATCCGAGGATTCCTAGGAATGGCAGGATATTATCGGAGATTCATTGAAGGATTCTCCAAGATAGTAGGACCAATGACAAAGCTGTTAAGAAAGAACACACCATTCGTGTGGTCAGAGGAGTGTGAGAAGAGTTTTCAAACTCTGAAGGAGAAACTCACCATGGCACCGGTGTTAGCGGTTCCGGAAGTTGGCAAGGATTACACCGTGTACTGTGACGCATCCAAGCATGGATTGGGTTGCGTACTCATGCAAGATCGGAAGGTAATATCTTATGGATCGAGGCAACTCAGACCTCATGAAGTGAACTATCCAACACATGACTTAGAATTAGTAGCAGTTGTATTTGCACTTAAAATATGGAGACATTTTCTCTATGGAGCCAAGTGTGAGCTCTATACAGATCATAAGAGTCTCAAATACTTCTTCACTCAGAAGGAACTCAACATGAGGCAGAAAAGATGGCTTGAACTGATCAAGGATTATGATTTGACCATCAATTATACTCCAGGAAAGGCCAATGTTGTAGCAGATGCCTTGAGTAGGAAGAGCACCGGAGGAGTGGAACAAGAGATATCACCAGAACTGAGGAAGGAAATAAGCCAAGCCCAAATTCAACTTTGGGAGAAGGAAGCTCAGGAAGGACTACCGGCTTTACAAGTAGCTGATGAGCTAAATGTTAACCTAAATAATGAAATAATGATGGGTCAGTTGGACGATCCATTCATCATAGAGGAGATGAGAAGGATAGATGAGGGAAGACCCTCAGAATTTCATCGCGGGGAATCGGGATCATTATGGTTTCAGAAGAGGATTTGTGTTCCGGATATTGCTGAAATCAAAGAAGTAATACTCCGGGAAGCCCATCAAACACCATACTCCATTCATCCGGGAAGTACAAAGATGTACATGGATCTAAAGGAGCTATTCTGGTGGAACAACATGAAGAGAGAAATAGCACAATACGTGGCGGAGTGCCATACCTGTGAAAGGGTGAAAGCTGAACACCAGAGTCCGGCAGGAAAGTTACAACATTTACCCATTCCAGAATGGAAATGGGAGGAGATAGGAATGGATTTCATCACCGGACTACCCATGACCAATAAAAAGAAGGACATGATATGGGTAATCATGGACCGGTTGACGAAAAGTGCACACTTGTTAGCGGTAAACCAGCAAGATAAAGGAGAGAAACTCATCGATCTTTACATCAAAGAGATCGTGAGTAAACATGGAGTGCCTAAGAAGATCGTGTCGGATCGAGGATCCGTGTTCACGTCAGCATTTTGGAAGCAACTACACGAAGCTTTAGGATCCAAGTTGGACTATAGTACCGCCTATCATCCTCAGACAGGTGGACAAACGGAGAGAACTAATCAGATCCTAGAGGATATGCTTAGGGCTTGTGCCCTAGACTTCGGAGGATCATGGGAGGAGCACTTGCCACTAGCAGAGTTTTCATACAATAATAGCTATCAAAGCAGCATCAAGATGGCACCGTTCGAAGCTCTGTATGGAAGGAGGTGTAGATCACCCATATGCTGGTATGAAGCTGGAGCAAGCAAGGAGTTTAATCCTGATTACGTCAAGGAAAAGCAACAAATCATTGACATCATAAGAGATAGATTGAAGATATCCCAAAGCCGACAGAAAAGTTAAGCCGATCAGAAGAGAAGAACATGGGAGCCACAAGTTGGAGACATGGTATATCTTAAGGTGAGCCCGATGAAAGGACTTCAGAGATTTGGAGTAAAGGGAAAGTTAAGCCCTAGGTACATCGGACCTTTCAAGATTCTGAGTCAAAACCGAGGGTTAGCCTTTGAATTGGAACTACCAGGAAGGTTATCTCAGGTTCACAACGTATTCCATGTGTCGCAACTCAGAAAGTGTTTGAAGACCCCAGATGAACCAGTATCACATGAAGAGCTCGAGTTACAACCAGATTTGACATACATCGAGAAGCCAGCGAAGATTCTCGAGGAAAACTGGAAACAACTCAGGAATCGAGCCATAAAATACTGCAAGATACAATGGAAGCATCATCCCGAGAGGGAAGCCACCTGGGAAAAGGAGGAAGACCTGAGGAAAACATACCCCGAACTCTTCAGGTATTACAACCACAACTTCGGGACAAAGTTTTCTTTAAGGGGGAAAGGTTGTAATGTCCCAGGTTTAGGGACGATCGAGGGGTAGATTTTAGAAAGGGATGTGCATTGCATCATAAATTCTGGGGAAATTTCGCGCTTTTAAAACAAAACTGCATCGAAGGGGGACAGGTTTCTCTCTCGACATCTTACAGGGTTAGGGTTTCGAGAGTGCGACAAACTTGTTCCTACTTAACTAGATTAGGGTTTTGAGAAGAGAGAAGAGAGATTATATTGCAATCTTAAGTTGCATGATTGAATTCAAAATTAAGTTGCATGATTGAATTCAAACCAAATTTGAATTTGAATTTCAAATTCAAACAACAAATTGATATCACATAATTCAAACTTGAGATAATTCAATAAATAATTAAAAGTAATCAAGAATATAAATAATATAGCACTTAGACAAAGCTCATTAAGGAAAACTTGAGCTTTATTAATAATCACATATGATACATTGTCAATTACAATATCCATAAATGCAATTTGAAATATTACAACATATTACATGAATTGGAATAAATAGAAATAAGCAAAATAAAGAAGATTACAATTCAAATGGAATTCCTAAACTACAACTTGATCTTCACTTGATCATCATCCTGATTCCCGGAACCTCCGTCAGCAAGGTTTACCCCTGAAGCCGAGTTGTATGCCATTGAAGCCCTACCTAAACCAGAAATCTCCGATGTCTGGTGGTCCGTGACTTTCCAGATGTCTTTCCTGAAGAGTTACCTGGCATGCCACCTGATCGAAGTGTGGACTTTGTCATTGAGTTAGTTCCTGAATCGCCTTCTGTTTCCCGGAGACCATATTGTATGCCTCCGGAAGAGTTGGTTGAACTGAAGAAGCAGTTAGAGGAGTTAGAAGAGAAGAACTTCATACAACCCAGTACTTCTTCCTGGGGTTGCCCTGTACTCTTTGTCAAGAAGAGAGATACCAACATTCCACGGCTGTTTGTTGATTACCGTCCGCTCAATGCAGTGACAATCAAGAACAAATACCCTCTTCCTATAATCAATGATCTTTTTGATCAGTTGTCCGGTGCTACAGTCTTCTCAAAGATGGATTTGAGATCAGGGTACCATCAAATCAAAATCCGCAAGGAGGACATTCCAAAGACAGCGTTCACAACTCGTTATGGTCTTTACGAGTACACTATCATGTCCTTTGGCCTCACAAATGCTCCAGCCACATTTATGCGGCTCATGAACTCTGTTTTCATGGAGTATCTTGACAAGTTCGTCGTGGTCTACATCGACGATATTCTGATCTACTCCAAAACCGAAGATGAACATGAGGAACATCTCCGTCTGGTGCTAACTAAACTTCGTGAGCACCGTTTCTACGCCAAATTCTCCAAATGTGAGTTTTGGTTAAAAGAGCTCATATTCCTTGGTCATGTTATCTCTGAAAAAGGTGTTGCAGTCATTCCAGATAAACTTCAAGCCGTTCTTGACTGGAAGACACCTAAGTCAGCTAAGGAGATTCGGAGTTTTCTCGGTCTGGCGGGTTATTACCGCCGATTCATTGAGAATTTCTCTAAGATTGCCAAGCCAATGACCGATCTTCTCAAGAAAGACAAGAAGTTCGAATGGTCAGAAAAGGCTGAAGAAAGTTTCCAGGTTTTGAAAACCAAGCTGACTACTGCTCCTGTGCTCGTCCTTCCGGACACAAGCAAAGATTTCGTTGTCTATTGCGATGCCTCTCTCCAAGGGCTCGGATGTGTGTTGATGCAAGATGGCCATGTGGTGGCCTATGCCTCTCGACAGTTGAAACCACATGAGCTCAATTATCCTACTCATGATCTCGAGCTTGCAGCTGTGATCCATGCTCTTAAGCAATGGCGACCTTACCTTTATGGTAATCGTTGCGAGTTGTACTCAGATCATCAAAGTCTGAAGTATCTTTTCACCCAGCCGGATCTGAATATCAGACAGAGAAGATGGCTGGAAGTCATCAAAGATTATGACTTGGGTCTCAACTATAAACCCGACAAAGCCAATGTCGTTGCTGATGCGCTAAGTCGGAAGTCCTATTGCAACAATCTGATGGTTAAGCAAGCGCAACCTTCTCTCTATGAGGAACTTGCAAAACTCAACCTTGAGATTGTTCCTAGTGGATTCCTTGCTAATCTAGAGGTGAAGCCCTCTCTTGAAGACCAGATCAATAAGACTCAGAAGCAAGATTCTGGCATTACCGAGATCAAGAGGAACATTGCTAGCGGAGTTGCTAAGTGTTTCTCCATTGATGATCAAGGTACCGTTTATTTCGGTAAGCGTCTAGTTGTGCCGGATAAATCAGATCTCAAAGAGCTAATCCTTAAAGAAGCTCATGATTCACCCCTTTCTATCCATCCTGGTAGTACCAAGATGTATCGGGATCTCCGCCAAAGATTCTGGTGGTCCGGGATGAAGCAAGAGATCGCTAAGTTTGTTGCTGAATGTGAAGTTTGTCGTCGCGTAAAAGCTGAACATCAAAGACCTACTGGCACTCTCCAACCTCTATCAATTCCAGAGTGGAAATGGGATGAAATTGGCATGGATTTCATTACCGGTCTCCCCAAGACCAAAAATGGAAGAGATGCTATATGGGTAGTCATTGACCGTCTATCCAAGGTTGCTCACTTCCTTCCTATCCGAGAAGACATAAAAGCTAGTCAACTAGCAGATCTGTATATCTCACGGATAGTCACTCTTCATGGTGTTCCTAAGAAGATCGTCTCTGATCGTGGAAGTCTTTTCACCTCAAAGTTCTGGTCTAGCTTTCAA
This sequence comes from Lolium perenne, assembly GCF_019359855.2. Lineage (NCBI taxonomy): Eukaryota > Viridiplantae > Streptophyta > Magnoliopsida > Poales > Poaceae > Lolium > Lolium perenne. The sequence continues at coordinate 182,457,082 of NC_067246.2, read as the reverse complement.
CAAGCTATGGGAACTCGTCTTTCCTTTAGCACAGCCTATCATCCTCAAACCGGTGGTCAAACCGAAAGAGTGAATCAAATTCTTGAAGACATGCTCAGGGCCTGTGTTATATCATTCGGTAAAGATTGGGAAAAGTGCCTTCCATTTGCCGAGTTCACCTATAACAACAGCTTCCAATCTAGCCTGGGCATGGCACCTTTTGAAGCTTTGTATGGCAGAAGGTGTAGAACTCCTTTGAACTGGTCCGAAACTGGAGAAAGAAAGTTCTTTGGACTAGATATAATCAATGAAGCAGAAGATCAAGTTCGCATCATTCGCGAGCGTCTGAAAACTGCTCAGTCACGTCAAAAGAGCTATTATGATCGCCATCATCAAGAAGTGAAGTATGAAATTGGTGATCAAGCTTATCTTCGGGTCACTCCTCTCAAGGGTGTCCGTCGCTTCGGTATCAAAGGCAAACTAGCACCTCGCTATGTTGGTCCTTTCCGCGTCCTTGCCAAGCGTGGTAATGTTTCTTACAAGTTGGAGTTACCTTCCAACTTTCCTGAAGTTCATGATGTCTTCCATGTGTCTCAACTCAAGCTTTGTTTCAAAGATCCTATTCGTGGTGTTGATCACGAGACTCTTGACCTCCAAGAGGATCTAACCTATCGAGAACATCCTGTTCGTATCCTTGATGAAGCCAAGCGTAAAACTCGACGTCAGAGCATCATGTTCCTGAAAGTTCAGTGGTCTAATCATTCTGAGCAAGAAGCAACCTGGGAACGAGAAGATCGTTTACGATCTGAGTACCCTTCCTTCTTTTCTAAAATCTAGGAATCTCATGGACGAGATTCTTGTAAGGGGGGTAGAGTTGTAACATCCCAACCTTGTTTATTTGAATAAATGAGTGATCATGTGCATTTCATGCATTTAGTTTGCATTTGAGCAAAATTTGCATCTCAATTTTCTAATTATGCAAATCCTTCTCTTTTCTTTCTCACTCAAATTCTCTCAAGTTTTTAATTTTAGGCAACATGGACTTGTTGTCATTCAATAAGGCCATGTGTGTTTAATACATTCTCTGGAAATTTGAGTTCAAACCAAATTCAAAACAGATTTGAAAATTGAATTTGAAATGAGAAATAAAAACCAGAAAAAAATAGAGGGAGAAACCCCTCCTCTCTCTTCCCTGGGCGCAGCCCATCCCCTTTCTCTCTTTTCTCTCCCTGGCACGGCCCAAGAGGCCCAGGCCGCACCCCACCACCAGCCCAACTCACCCCGCAGGGGGTTTTCTGCAAAATGTTCGGGATCATCCCCTTCCTCCGTTCGAGCAAGCAGCTCGCTGGCAGCAGCTGCGAGCTCGGCCGCGCGGAGATGCTCGCCGCTGCCCCCCGGCGGCCATAAATAGCCATGCCGCCGCCGCCCCGGAAGCCCCAGCCCATTCTCCCCCTTCCCCGCGCTCTCCCACGCCCCCAGTGAAACCCTAATCCTAACATCTGCCGCCCCGGCCTCCGGTCGATTCGCCGCCGGTGAGCTCCCCCGGCCGTCGCCGTCACCTCCATCGGCATCAGGGTGAGAAGGCGATCCTCGTGGTGCCCTCCGTTCCCCCTCTACCGCTCTGTAGCAACGCCTCCATGCACCACCTGCCCCGGCCGCCGTCGAGCTTCGTCTCCGGTGAAGTTCCGGCGACCAATCGTGGGCGGCGCCGCCTCCATTAGGTCGCCCGCGTCGCCAGGAGCCGTTCCCCCCTCACACTCGATCCGATTGCGTCCCGAATCGGGGGATTGCAACCTCACCCGAGCTCCCTGAGAGCCATGGACGTCAGCGTGACGTCATAAATCAGTTTTCCCCATTTTCTGTTTTTCTAGTAATTAATTTCTGTAATTTCAGTAAATAGAAATAATATGACATGTGGACCCCATCTGTCAGGATTTTAATAATTTCATAAATATTTTAGAAAAGAATAATATTATGACATGTGGGTCCAACTTTATTATTATTTATATAATTTTCTGAAATTGATTTAAAATGATTAAACTTGGGAAATTCATAAATAATTCATTTTAAATCAGAAAAATATAAAATTATATATCAAAATGATCAGAAAAACAAATCCTAGTTGTTTATCCATGTTTCATACATCTTTGAACCAATTAAATATGAGCCTTAGAAGAAACCCTAATTTGACCCCTCTCATATGTCGGGATCGATGCCGAACCCCCTTAATTTTTAGTCGATGCACCTAGGGTTACCCAAACCCCTTTAATATGACATGTCATCATATTGTATGTGCATTGCGTTGTACCTTGTCTTGATTGTGCTCTTCCTTTCCGGTATTTGGTTCTTCTCGATAGGGACCGAACGCGAGCCTGAGATCAACGCCCCCGAAGAGCAGCACCAGAACAACGAGGGACAAGGCAAGCCCTAACCTGGTTCATATATGGTTTCGAAATGCTTTACTTCTGGTTCTTACATATTGCATCCGCTTCAAATATGTTTTATCGGCAGTTCTAGATATCCTATGTGTGCATATTCCATCCTTGTAGCCCAGAGTTACTGATCCACCGCTCCCAGCAAAACTAGGTCTGAGCTTGTTCGCATCGCTAGAGCCGTATATGTGTTATGCTTAGCCATGCTTAGCTGTTGAAGTCTGGTCCATCCGGTTGATGAATCAGAGCTACGAATGAACCTAGTTTGACAGGATGACGTGGTAAGATCAGTGATGATGTTAATAAACATGCTAAAGGCTTGGATGGGCCGCCACATGGGGATGTGGTGATTTGACTCGTTCTCGCCGATACTAGGACCTGAGTTCTCGCCTTCGGAACCAAGACTGAGCGTACAACCACACGGGGCCCATGGGAACCCCTTGGCCCGAACTTACCTAGCTTACCCATGAGTCAATTAGTTTGCGAGTTCCATTTGCCATACGCATGGGGGAAAGGTGGAAAAGGTTTTCAAAGTGCATCATACAGGGCGTGGCCGGGGTGAAGGATGCTGTTGGCATTGAACTGGATCCCCTGCGCACAATGACCAGGACCGCCTCGAAGAATGGCTACCTACGATGACGGAGCTCCCCAGTTAGTTTGACTCATGGGATAGGCGAAGTAAGGGAAAGGTTTTGGTCGACCACCCTCTGCCGGCACACCAAGGAAGTGTGTTAATATAGTGGCACTAAGAGTCGGTCGGCGCGTGTGGGTAAAGTTGTACGCCCCTGCAGGGTAAATCTTTTCGAAAAGCCGTGTCCACGGTTACGGACGACTTGGGAAAGGACGTGATGATCATAGACAACTTGAACCTGATCGTAAAACTTGATATCTATGTGTGAATAAGGATCCCTTCTCAGGGTGTCGAGGGGTGATCCTAGGTGATAGGTTCAGGTAATGATGAAGATTCGGTGGATTCAACATGATGATCTTAGAGCTAGAGTTGATATCGCTCTCTTACCCCTTTTGAAAATGGTCTGAATAGACGAGCTTCTGCTCCCTCCTATTTACAAAGGAAAATTGGCTTTCCGCAAAATAAGCTCCACATAAAGCCTCGCATACCCGCTTTGCTAATAGGTTGTACTAAGTCTTGCTGAGTCCCTGTACTCAGCCTTGCATGCTTTGTTTCAGACGAAGTTCTTCCAACTGATGGCGGCTTCTACCTTGACGTCGACGAGTAGTTCGGAGTTCCTCAGGCGGCAGCCTGAGACTTATGGGCTGGGACGTCGCCTTATGTTATGGCCTCTTAGGCCCTTTGCAGTCTTGTTATATAGATAACATAATTTGCTTTCCGTTGCTTGTTGGATTGTGGTCAGTGACCTCTGCGTGTAATAAATTTGGATCTTAACTCTGCTAAGAGTTGTAATATATTTGCTTTGAGTCGTAGAGTCACTGTTGTGTTACCGATTCTCACCCTGTAGACCCTAGAGATCTAGGTTAGGCTTATGCCAGATCTGATATCTGGGTTTGTCTAGCCCTGACCTCTGGGGTCGCGACAAATAGGAAGCCAAGCTTCACTGACAAGCATAGATAAATAAAACAACACACACACAGATACATCCAGAGGTAGCAAATTCCTCAATCAACCACTAGTTTTGCTTTCACAAGCAACATCAACCACCAGTACTTGGTGAGGAGCTGGATCCACAAGCAACAACAGCATTTGAAATGAATCCATACAAATTTATAAGCCAACAGGAAGCCCTGATGATCACAGGATCATCCAAAGCCACAAATTAACCAACCATTGCATCACAGATAATCAAATACATGAAATATAATTGTAACCAGTAGCACACCAACAAGATGTGGAGTTATTTAGCCAATACACAAGCTAAACTGAGCTTTACAGTGAAGAAAAGCCCAAGAGCACTACACAGATAGCACTGGTTCTTGCAAATTTGCAAGGATCACACACATCAATCAAGCCAGGGCAAGTAATTGAATACACTTGATGATCTAGATGAAATAGCATCAAGAACAGAGGTACAGGAAGCAAAGAAGACAAGCACAAGCATGAATTCATAAGCAAGGGCCATGATAGCAGCACAGCAGCAGCATATGCATAGCAATAGAGCAAGCACCACAGCTAGCAGTCACAGCACATGTAGGTAGCAGCAACACCACAACACAGCAACACAAGTAAAGCAGCAGCAGCATCACTGCATAGCCGCGCATCCATGAGTGGAGGTAGGCCAGTGGCCAGAGCTAGGCTAGAAAGGAAGGAGAAGAGGAAGAACAGGTAGTAGAGAAGGAGGGAGGCGGTGTGAACTTACAAGTTAATCGGAGAAGGGTACGGCCTTGGCGGCACACGCCGGGCGAACGGCAGCGCCAGGCCATGCCTAGCCAGGCACCACCTCGCCACAACGCCTGAATCACCACGGCGAGGCACACGGCCGCGCCATGACGCCAGGAGCGTCGGCGGCGACGAAATCGCTGCGGCACATCATGGCAGGCGAGCGGTGGCGTTGGGGGCGAGTCGAGGAAGCAGCGAGCGTCAGATCGATGCGGACCATCAGGTCCGCCGTCGAGAGGCGGACCAGATCCGTAGCATCTCGTCGCCGGCGACGGCCGGAGACAGCGGAATTAAAGCGGCGACGGCGGAGGCGATTTTGATCGCTAGAGACACGAGAGGATTAGGGTTTCGGTGAGGAGGAGAGAGGAGCGAGCGAGTGGGCCGACCGAGCCCACAGGGTGGCTCGGGTGCGACCTAACCCCTTGGGCCACCTGACAGGTGGGGCCCAAGGGCATATTAGACATTTCACAAATTCATAAAATGCTGAAACTTTGAAAATTAATAGAAAATGTTTAATAGCTCTAAAAAAATAATTAAAATATGAAAATTGGTCAGCATAAAATTCTCTATCTAAATAAAATATCAAAGAGAATTTTTGAAGACAACTAAGAATAAGTTTTAATTTGATGATTTAAATAATTATTTAAATCACACATATTATTTTCAATAATAAAAATAAGTCCATTAATGCATTTGGACTCTAAAAAACACCTTGACAACATTTCAAGGTTGTATTTTACCCTAAACAGAGTATCCTTAAATTATTCTTAGTATTAACCTCTCACATGAAATGATAAGACATCGGAAAGGGGGGAACAAACCCTAAAACTGGAATCATGCATAAATGCTTCTTTAACCATTGCCCTTATCGGACAATGATGCTATTTTTCAGCAACAGAGGACAAGGGTCAGTCCACACCATCCAACTGCAACACTTTGCAGTGTTCAGGCAAGTTCATCACTTGCTCATGTCATTTGTGTATTTCTATCAAATTACTTGCAAAGTACTATGGTTATCACTATTGCATAAAAACCAAAACCACTATTTTCATAACTATGAATATGACTATGTGGTTGGCAATGGAACCATGGATTGTGTTGATATGGTGGAGGTTCCATTGCAAGGGTCTATATCCATCTAGGATTAAACAACAAATGTCGCCAGTGATTCTTGTGCCGTAATAACCGTGTTAACCATAAGATCTGGAATGGGACGTACTAGTCAATTGTATTTCCACCTCTCGTACATCAACGGATGCGCTTACCGTAGCAGTTGTGTCTGGCGAAACAACCGGAGGGTGGGGATCCCACTCTAATTCCCCACGGTAATGCAATGCTTACCGTAGCAGTTGTGTCTTGCGGAACAACCGGAGGGTGGGGATCCCACTCTAATTCCCCATGGTAATGCGGTCTATGATGGGTTGCAGCTGCCGGCGAAGGAGTTTATGGTAGAGCCCAGAACTGTTGTCGTGGTCGGGGTCCACCCTGAAATTACAGGAATAATGGGACCGGCGAGGACCCAGGGTCGGGGTTTGCAACAAAGGGTGGGTGTATGAGGTAGCGGAGGAATATGATTGGCTATGACCTTATACCGGGCCTCACACCAAAGGAAGTGTGGACGGGGAGTACGCCCGGTTGGCACCAAGGTTAAGATCTCTTATGGGTAAAGCAACACACCTCTGCAGAGTGTAAAGAACTGTGACCTGTCACTCCCTGTTCCGGGATATGGAACTGCGAACGCGGCCGGAAAGGAGCTCGATGAAGTTCTAGTAAACCGGTGAAGGCTGGCGGACATAGCTCTTTGAAATAAAAGCAACCTCTTGAAGAAATGTTTATCAAAACCTGCATTGGTATTAGACTTTCTGGTCTAATATCGTAGCTAGTGCATTAAACACCTCTTATCTATAATGAACTTGTTGAGTACGCTCATACTCATCCCACTCTTAAATCCCTTGCTTAGATTGTCTGAATCGTCTGGAGGAGGACTACAACAACCCTGAAGGAGCCGAGATCATCGGCTATGAAGAACCAGACCTCTCGGGAGGTGTTGAAGGCGTAGACTACCTTATAGTCTACGGAACCGGGGAGGCTTCCGAAGGAGATCAAGCCTAGAAGCACCGAGTAGTAGTAGTAGCCGAGCAGCCCGAACTCTTAATACCTAGCTGCTCGAGAGAATAAATGTATAACTTAATGAGACTTCTATATTGTAAGTTAAGTTGGGTTCACCTCGAACCCAGGAGTATTCCTCTTAGGACCCAAGAGGAGCTCCGAGATGATATGTGTATGATGATTGTAATATTAAATGAATGAGTTATGGACCTGCTATGTTCTGTTGTACTACTCTGAGGGATGTAATATTTGCGGAATGGTACTTCGTGAATGTTATATCAACGACTGGCATACTACAACATGCAGTGGTATGCAGAGTCACCACACTTACCCACATTCGATTTTACCTTGCATGTGACATAACTTGAGGTTTCTTCATCTAGTTCAACAACATTGCAATGCGAACATAGCTTTTACCTCCTCCTTTGTGATCTCATTCTCTACTTCTTCTATATGTTCTTTAATAACTAGTTCTTCAAACTTTCCTGCTTCTTCTACTTCTTTGCGGGCTTTCTCCTCTGCCTCCTTTTTATTCTGCAAGTTGAGCTATCATAATATGTTTTTGCATGTTCTGCGCAACATATGGTGGTATCTCTTTCAGCTTCTTAATTGGTGTTGCAAGGACAACATTTACTTTCTCCACTGGTTTTGGAGGTGGTGGGTCAAGTGAAGCCAGTCCTTAGGTAGCTCCACAAGTTCTGTAAAGCTTGAAGTACTTGTAAAAAAATATCAGTATAAAAAAGATCACCAACCAATTCTTCTACTTCACCAGTTTTATTAAAAGCATGAAGACAATCATAATTTATTTATAGGCCACCCTCACTACCTAAATCACTGAACATATATTCTCTATTGCGGCGCATTTTATCTAGAAGTGCCCAAGCGTTAGTAATGGAACAATCCATAAAATATCCAGCTGCAACTAAGTCTAGATCAATTCTGTTTTCTTCTTGTGGTCCTCCATAACAAATATGTAGAACATACCAATTTGGTAAACCATGGAGAGCACATTTATATATTGGATCTTTATATCTTACAAATGCCCTTATAAGGCCTTCTTCTGGGTGGTTCTTGAAGTTCTGAATTAACCGTCTCCCATCACCAACTTTACGTTCCAGATAAAAGTGGGATATGAATGCATTGGATAACTTCTCCCATGTAGTCAAAAACTCTGATGGACAAGTTCTATACTAAGAGAGAGAAGTATTAGTAAGAGTTTTACTAAATAGTTTTAGCATTACCTCTTTCTCGGTATAGTTTGCCAATTTAAAAATCTAGCATATATCTTTACAGTAAGGCAAATGTTCAAATGGGTCTTCAGAAATATCATCTCATGCAAACCTTCTTTTGTGCAGGAGTACTAGTAATTGAGGATTAACCTCATAGTGGATAGTAGTGTCCCTTGGGTATTCCTTAACATAGGAGCCATTGAACATACCAAGGTACTCTTTAGGATCGAGATTATTCATAAGTCCAAGCTCAATCATAATGATTAAGCTGAACTAGTAAGCAAACTTTAGCAAAAAAAAATTAAAAACAAAAGACCAATAGCGCTTAGCTCCCCGATAACGGTGCCAGAAAATAGCTTGATAACTGCAAGTGCATAGGTAGGTGTAGCTAGTTTTAAAATAAGAGAATCGATCCCACATAGATCATATTGGCTATGGTCAACTATTTTTTCTTTGTTACAACTTTATTTAAGGGTGCACAAGGATGCATGTATGATGCCCACTGAAAGAGCATAGAGCCCCCATGTGTGATTTTGGTAATTAATGACAATTTCTATCGAGTAATGTTTGCATTAAGTTATATTTGTACAAGTTGTCTATAGGTAATGCTTGAACCATATGTTGGCTTCAAGGTTGCAATAATAAGAAATAAATTGCAAGTTCAAGATGAGCCAACTTGAAGAGATCATATGCTTGAAACTTGTCATTTATATGGTGTTCATGGATATGTGAAGATGCACTGAAGAAGGAGCTCTCCCATAGTGGAGTGTGGGGGTGCGATCCGCAAGACTTCATCAAGCAAGTACAATCAAGAAAGGTGTTCCATCTTGTTGCGATCAACATCATCATCAAGCTCAAGTGGAATGCGCAAGGTTAAGATTCTCTTTTGATAGGGTTTGTTTCTTACCGATCTCATGGTTTAGTTGGGAGACTGGTTTATAGGATAGTGGTCGTGCCCGTACTATCAAGAGGGCTCTCGAGTGAGTAACTCAATCGTATCATTCGGAGAGATCTCAAAACGTTGCATCCTTGCATTATCTTTCTTGGTTGTTATTTGGATCTTATCCATGTGGTGTTTTAGAGCTTGTGGATATTTCCATGACAAGCTCTAATTCATCGAAAATGAATTCCGCATATATCACTTGTTGCATTTTCGATTTTGGATTTTTGTTCGGTAGCTCTTGTCGTCCTCTGTCCAATGAAATTGGTTTTGTCTCATTTGGATTATCCCATCTCGAGATATTGCATTTACAAGTTTGCATCTTCTTTGGTTTGAAAGAAAAAAGGCAGAAACAGTTTTGGCCGGTCGGTACTACCGCCGGTGGTACCGGGACGCTAACACTCGGCCCCTCCCCGCTCACAGTACCTCGCGCGCAAAATACCGGGAGCTACACTGGCACCAATTCCGGTGGCATCGGGCCTCCCCCTGCCAATAGTACCGGGCTGGCCCAGCTCCACGCCTACACCAGGCTGCGACCATCCCGTACCCAGGCCGCCGCCTCGCGCGCCACGCTCGCACTCGCTCGACCGAGCCGCACACGCTCGCACTGGCTCCCCGTGTGCTCGCTCGCCCCAACATGCGCTAGCACTTTTCCCGCCCGCTCTCCTGCTGAGTTTCCTCGCTGCTTTTGGCTGCCCACGCAACCAGGGCGGTAGTTGATGTGGGCATTACCCTTCGGGTACCTGACATTGCTATACCCAGTGCAGATTATGAAGGTGGATTAGCATACGGACTCGCAAGCTAAACTCGCACGTATAACTGACTTGGACTACAGGAAAGAAGACTCCAATATGTAATAGACTAGGACTCTTGTAAACCCTAGCATGGTTGATATAAAGCCAGGTAGGGCACTCCTTGAGGGCACCCAAAAACAAAACACACATAGAAACATACGATGATACCCCTAGATTAGAAATCCGCCTATGGCGGTACCCTCTACACATATATTCATATACTAGATTGCTAGCAGGATGTAGCGATCCTCCACCGCGGGGACGTGAACCTGGGTACATCGTGTGCCATCTCGCTCTCGGAATCTCCATCGCCGCCTTCCGCTAACCGTAAGACCCTCATGGTGGGCATTGCCGAGGAGCCACCTCGTTAATTGGCACCGTCTGTGGGAAGCGTGCCGGCTGGATTTTTTCATCTGGGCGGGATCCTTCATCATCAACAACATCTGAATCACGTCTATAGCACTTCAGATCTACGACAGCCCATGCACCTTGAAGCGCTCAACTCTGTCATCATCAACAAGCAGCGCGAGTTCGTCGTTGAGCGTCCCGAAGAAGAAGGCTACCCACGATCAAAATTGTTGATGACCCTTCTTGCGCTTGCCCTGCTCCAATCAAGTTTTCTATGACGCAAGTCTTCTAAGAAAAGCAGCGATCGATGGTTGCCGATTCAATTACTTCTGAGTCATTCTGTCAGGTTCTTTCGCAGAGTCCCGATGCTGGGCTGCTCCGCGTATTGGGGCTACGCGCTTGTTACCCGGCCCGAGTTAGGAACAGATGAGTTTACAGTATCAGATCGATAAGTATTTATTTCAGCCTCACACTGATCCTAGCAAGACATCGACCAGTGCATCAAATCCCAAGAACGGAGCAGCAAGCCAGCAAAAGCTGGGCACGGTACGATGATTGAAGCTGCCTTTGGTCAGGATCTAAGCCAACACAATCGCAGCAACAAGTTCCAAGGAAAAGACATTCACGGGAATGCTCGGAAGTCAATTCTTAGTTTTACACTCTAAGAAAATAACTAGGAGCTTGGCAAAATCGAGTATGCGCTCAAACAATGGCAACGCTACTCTAGCGGCTACATTGTACAACATCAACAACCACCCCAACCAGATATGTCCATCTCGTCGCAGCCGAGTTTCCTAGGCAAAAGAAAAAGGAAGAAGAAGAAGAACATAGGAGAAGTGTCATCGGTTTTGCACATCTGGCCGGCACGCAACCGTCGTGGACCCAACACTGCAGTATCAACACACTCGGGGGCTCGTTCGTCGAGGATCCGCCACATCGACTGCATCCTCTTCATCGATTGCATCCGCCGCATCGACTACTTCCGGCCAGACGTCGCACGACTACATCGACTGTGTCCACCGCACGACCTATTTCCACATCGGCTACATCGCACCCAATAAAATAACTAAGGGGTCCTCTTTCAAAATTCAATTATTATTTACTCTCGCCACACCCGAATACTCGGGGCTGCGACATTACATCATTACAACAAATACACCCTATACTTGGGGTTGTGCCATTACATCGTTACCACAAATACACCCCGATTACTCGGTTACTGCGAAGTAAAACTATCAAGATGACGGGGTATGCACCTCAATATATATCTTCGACTCCGAGCGTCTGACACCTCACATGCGACGTGAGTTGCTGTTGATCCTCGTCCGACAGAGACCTTGGGCAGCAGGCTAACGAAAAGGCTCGACATATGGTGACCACGCAATGGATCCTATCATCGCCATCAACATTATACGTCGCAAAATCATTATAAGTCGCAAAGACAATATTTCCTCAGTAACAATATTTCACATCTCTTCATATTCTTTTCAGTTTACAAGATGGCTCGAGTACTTCCCCACGCACACCCGATAGAAGATTTCAACATCGGAGAAGAAGGATCCGAAAACTTTGGCTTCATACTCTCATCGGGAGTACGCGGATTAAAAAACATTGACATTTTCATCAAGTTCTTCGAGTAGTGCAACTTGAGTCTACGCGCGGCTGCAAGCACCTGCCTATAGACTACTCGGGGGTACTCCCATCGGGAGCACTGGTTGCGCACCCGATATAAAATAACTTTGACTCTTCATCAAGCAGATTCAACATTATTCGACTGTGCAAGACACTTGGAGGTGATATTCCTAATGCTTGATTCTTTACGCAAGTCTTCGATTTTCCTAGAAACTCGGGGGCTACTGATGTCAGTACTATCCTTTGGGTAACTGACATTGCTATACCCGGTGTGGATTATGGAGGTGGACTAGCATAAGGACTCGACAAGCTGGACCCACACGTAATATCGACATGGACTATAAGATAGAGGGCTCCAATATGTAATAGACTAGGACTCTTGTAAACCCCAGCCTGGTTGCATATATAAAGTTAGGTAGGGGCACCCCTTGGGGCACCCAAAAACACAACACACCATATGATGATACCCACAAATTAGAACTAGACTAGATACAATCCGTCTACGGCGGCACACTATATATATATATATATTCTTATACTGGATTGCTAGCAGGACGTAGCGATCCTCCACCGTGGGGACACGAACCTGGGTACATCGTGTGCCATCTTGTTCCCGGAATCTCCATCGTCGCCTTTCGCTAACCCTAAGCCCCTCATGGTGGGCATTGCCGAGGATTCACCTCGTCAGTAGTACACGCCAAAGGATGCTACTACCAGCCTATGCTTGGATTAGGTCCCCAACGGGCAGAAATAATAGGGTGCCTATTTAAATCCTTTCCCCCTCTCTCTTGGGTTACTTATTCTTCTCCTCTCAGATCTCCACCATTGTTGCATCTTTAGAGCTCCCTCTCCTCAAATCCATCCATGATTCTTGCTCATATTTGAGGAAAAGAGAGAGGAGATCTAGATCTATATTTGCAACAATAAAATCCCCCTCTTTGTGAGGGAATCACTAGATCTAGACCTTGAAGAGAAATCTGGTGTTCCTCTTCTTATTTTGTTCTTCCTCTCTTATTCCTCAAATAGCTTTAGTAGCTTTGTTGGAATTTGAGAGTGAAGGATTTGAGCATCTTTGTGGTGTTCCTGCCATTGCATTTGGTGCATCGGGTTGACTTCTCCGCGGTGATACGTGGAGGTGAAAGTTCGTTAGTATATTACTTCGTGAGCTTGTTCCTCTTGGGTGTTTGGATCCTAGCCGGCTTAGTGGTCTTTGTGGTGTTCTTGGGGACTTCAATTTAGTTGTGGAGATTCTTCAAGGGCAAGACCTTTGTGGCGATTTATTGGGAGCCTCCAATTAAGTTGTGGAGATAGCCCCAAGCTTTGTGCTGGGTTTGGTGAACGCCCTTAAGGTTCCATAGTGGATCAAGGTCTTACCCTTTGGTGGTAAGGGTCGAGGAGAATACAGTGAGGCCTTCGTAGCATTTGGAGTGTTTTGTCCTGCACACCGCTCCAACGAAGACTAGCACTCACAAGAGTGTGAACTTCAGGATACATCGTCGTCTTCGCGTCACCTCGTTTATTCCTATACCCGAGCTATTTACTTATGAAGTTTACTTTGTGATAGCCTTCATCTTGAAGTTTTGTATTTTGCTATCACATAGTTGCTTGTGTTGCTTAACATAAGTTGTCGGTGCACATAGGTGAACACTAGGTGTATAGGTTTTGTGATTGAAAAATTAAACGCTAGTTTTATTCCTCATTTGTTAAGCCTGGTTCATAAAAAATTTAAATCGCCTATTCACCCCTCTAGGTGGCATCCATGTCCTTTCACCCACAAGTATATGGGGTCGTTAAAATCTTCGATGGGAAGTATTACCCAAATTTATAGTTCCACTCAAGGAGAACACATGAATATCAATGAGACTTTAGCATTTGAGACGTCACTCTCAACCATGTATATCAATAAACTCACAAAGAAAGTGACGATTTTATAGCAGTTGATTCAAAGCAGCAAAGACAAGTAGTAAGCAATAGCAGCAAATTTCTAGTTTTCACCGAAAGTAGTAATGTGTAAATTTCAGTGACTAAAAGTATATGAATGAGGTAGTAGTGGGGTGTTGTATGAATGATATTGATCATATAATATAATCCAACTAACATAGAATCCATCTCTAATTCAGTCGTGTGTCGGTGTGTGATCCAAATATAGTTATGCATACTAATAAAGAAAATTTGCATAATATTTTTTATCCCGCTTGCCTATTTTATCGGGGCCAACTTGGCACTAAAAGCAATTAAGGTATATTATTTCGAATATCCTGAAACAAAGCATTAAGATTACTGAACACACAATATCCTCGAACTATCACATATTCCCCTTGTTTTTCCCTATTTGTCACCTTAGGGATTCACATGTTCAACATCATAATAAGTAATACCCCTTGCAAAATCTCATCTATATGATAAAACAATATAAGTTCAGTACTAAAATTATGTCACTCGAGCCCTAGTAACAACCATTAAACATAGCGAAGGTTTACCAACACTCATACATGGATATTCTTAAAATAAACATCTCAAATCTCGATACATGGATGATAGTAGAAAAAACCTTGATAATTATCGATAGAGGTAACATATGTGTCATTGTGTATTTCTTGATTTTCCTTTACCAGGTTTGAGAGAACACAATTTCATTGTTTTATGTGCTGAAACTAAATATATCTTTAGTTGGTACCATATAGTTGTAGGCTGGATGCTCATTTTGCTGCGACACAAGTAGGTAAAAGCTCATTAATGACATTCTATTCGAAAATCCATAAATATCGGCAACTAAAGAAACAATGTAATATGTCCATATCTGAACGTCTTTATGTTCCAATATTGTATGATTATTTTTCTAATAAATTCTTGCCATACATAGAGAAATGTGGGGAAATCCAAGTGATTTTCCTATGACGGGTCAAACGTCCCACACAAGCTTTGCTATGAGCTTTGCTATGGATAAACATACACGCGCAATTATGTTGGGTTTCCTACAATTTTCATCTATAGGACAATAGAATCATGCTAAAAAAATAAAGCAGTGGTAATATGCATTATTTGCATGACTGGAAATCATCTAGTTTTACTACCAAATTTGGTCACTCCCTTATAATGGATTTGCCAAAATTTAGATTTTGTTAGACAGGGAAGCAAACTGGTAGTACATGTTCTCCACCTCATCAATACCAAACCAAAACCAAAACCAAAAGGAAAAAGCTACAGATCCCCCGGGGGATGAACCGTTCCCATCGTCCACCTTTTGCTGGCTCCGTGCTCATAGCACATGGGTGGGGCCCTCTATCCATTAAAACAAAACCTCCAGCCTTATCTCTTCACCGAGTAGTAGTATCATCTTCTTCCCCGCTACTCCGTATCTCACTGCACCCGTCCGCCGGCCGCCGCCCTCCTCCCGCTGCAGCAGGCAGCATCCATGCGGCCGTCGCGACAAGGTGATATTTGCGCGCTGCGTCGAGCTCCGCCTCCACCTGCGCCGCGCGGCTGCCGTCTCTCTCCCGACCTCATCCGCATGCAGCGGAACGCCCTCGTCCGCCCCACGCCGAGCTCCGGATCTGTGCGCGGCCGCCGCCTCTTTCGACCTCCACCACCTGCTGCAAGCTACGCGCCGCCCATCGAGGTGCTGCAAGCAAGGGCGCCACATGCTCCTAGCGGCGGGCGGAGTTGCTACCGGTGGGCGTAGTTGCTACCGTCGGCGGATGGAGTTGCTACCGTTGGCGGACGGAGTTGCTGCCAGCATACTTCGTCGGTGCTACCATAGGCGAGCAGATGTGCTACCAAAGAAGGACGCTGCTGCTACCATAGTACCATGGAAGGAGGCGGCGCTACCACAGGCGAGCGGAGATGCTACAAATGGAGGGCGGCGGCGCTACCATAGATGAGCGGAGATGCTACAAAAGAAGGGCGCCGGCGCTACCATAGGCGAGCGGAGATGCTACAAAAGGATGGCATCAATGCTACCATCCTTGCCGGCGTTTGCTACTCGCCGGAGTTGGGATGCTACAAGGCGGACTTCTCGCCGGAGTTAGGGACGGAGGTGCTACCAAGAGCGACGAGTTTGCTACCAAGAAGTTGACATCGCCGGCGAGTCTGCTGGCGTGGGCGGCGGCGCTGTCGGTGAGGTTGCCGGCGTGGGCGGCGCGCCAGAGGGTGAGGTTGCCGGCGTGGCGGCGGCGCCAGAGGTGAGGTTGCCGGCGTGGCGGCGGCGCTGTGAGGTTGCCGGCGTGCGCGGCGGCG
Source organism: Lolium perenne (assembly GCF_019359855.2). NCBI lineage: Eukaryota > Viridiplantae > Streptophyta > Magnoliopsida > Poales > Poaceae > Lolium > Lolium perenne. Next base: position 182,441,030 of record NC_067246.2, on the reverse strand, counting down.
CTGCCGGCGCGGCCGAAGCGCTACATTGGTACGCGGCGGGAGTCCCTGAAGGCACATGCGTTCGTGAGTTGCTTTTTCGTTTTGCTTTCCGAGTCCGCACGAGAGCGTTGACCCAATATACGGTCAGATTAGTGTTATCGGACGGCTAGCGACCCGGGGGATCGGGGGATCAAATCCCCCGGGGGACGCTCAGCACTGTCCAAACCAAAACCGAAACACACGAGATTTTGATTTGAAAGGGGCCCGCACCGCACATCACATCCGTAGAACAAAGGAAAGAAATAGGGGGGGAACAGTTCTCAGCAAACCCTCCTCCGCACCCCCCTCCTCGGTCGCCTCCGGCTCGTGCAGCGGATCTCCGGCGGCGGCGGCGGCGGCGGAGATGTCCCGTAAGAGGAAGACGGACGCTGCACCGCGGTTGGACGACGCCGACCGCACGCTCTACTCCAGCTTCTGCGGCGCCGCCAACTCCCTCTCCCAGCTCTACTCCCAGGCCATGGCGCAGCAGAAGCTCTCCTTCCAGTCCGGCGAGCGGCACGCCCTCGTTAGTAATCCTTCTATCTCTCTCTCAAATTCCTCTCGTCGGTCGGTTGCCGCATGGAATTCCGATCGGTTCCGCGTGTAGCTTCTAATTCTGGTTTAGTCTGGTGGTCTGTCAGGGCATTGCTTGGGCTTGACAGTGAATACAGAGATATTAAGCCCTCCTCAGATGATAACCTCTAAGAATTAGATGTGCAACCAAAGTCTCGGTGGAAGAAATGCCAATTATTCAATGTTTATTGTGCTGTGTCCTTCTCTAGGCTGTTTATAGTGATCCCTTCTGTTCTAAACTGGATACTGTGTTAATCCCGGCTCTGTCACGGTTAACTGGTGTTATAGTCTTTTACCATCACGCAAGGGTACAAGAGTATGAAATTGTACGATTTGGGCATCTGTAGGTTTGGAGAAATATGTTAGATTTAGAATTATTACCCATCCTTCTCTAGACAAAATATGGGAGCAATTGTTATCGCAACACGTGTGTATTTTATAGGTGAAAGAATATGCAGTTTCATCTGTGATACTATTAGAATCCCTTACAAACTCTCTCATGTGCTCACCTTGCGTATCATACAGTTGTTGTGTTATCTTTCTGTATTGGAAAGTTACCTTTTGGCTAAATTTCATTAAAACATACAGGAAAAGCTCCACCATTGGATGGTGAGGAAGCATGAGGAGGAGTCGAGGCTTACTGTAGCTGACATAATGTCTCATATCCAGGTGCGATCTTAGCGCTCCCTTGTTTATGGTGCTCCTCTTTTTTCAAAATCGAATTTCTTTATAGATTCTTCACCACATATAGCAAACTCAGACAAGATTTTTTTTCCATTTTACATAGGATAAATACACTGTTTTATGTTATGCAAGCCATGTACCTTTCTATACATTTGATTATGATTCTGAAGCAATTGAGTAGTCTTGTTTGTTGTGGACCTCCTTGAGTAGAATCAGGTTTCCTAAGTCACAACCTATGCTCCACTAGAGAAGACTTTACACAATGTACCTCTGATGAGGGTGACCTGTGAGATGAGAGATCAGGATTAGATATATCAAGAACATAAATTGTGCTGACTAATTGCCATGCATTATCTATGAAGTATGAACTTGACAGAGTATAGATGATTGCTGTTTGCCCCTCTGTTATCTACTATCTGTTGCATTTGGTTCTAATGGTGCTGGCCATTCATATTGGTTTATTGTTGTTTTCTTTTATAGCATGAGATTGACTATGGAGGTACTGATGCACTTGTATCCCCAAGAGGGCATCCGCATCCCACGAGTGCAAATCAGTTTTCAAGTATTCAACCCTCAGCTGGTTTGTATGCACAAGCAACAGCCGGGCATGCTCCTAGACCCACCCTCAGTGACCAGTCAAAGAATAGTCTATTCTCAAATGCGCTATCAAGCCCAGTCCGCAGGAGCCTCCAGAATTATCATTTGACCCAAGGTGCTGGTAATGGAGGACGGAATACTGAAACAAACTCACCAGGGCAAAACCGAGAGGCCAACTCTGCAAGCTCGAATGATACCTCCATGGACATGGTTTCAGACAGCGCCGGGAACGGGTACTACTAATAAGGTGGTTCATAGCGAGATGTTGCATGCACAACCAGGCAGCATCGCGTACCAGTATCATCCCTGGCTTTTGTATGTTCTGTATTTCCCCTAAAGCTCATGCACAGTGTGAGCTTGTTTGTAGTCGCACATTTGGCGATTCTCTTTCAGTTTCTTGCAGTTATTTTGTTTTGTGAAGCCTGTTTGGAGAGTATAATCTATATGTATGCTTCTATCCTATAAGTCGTGCCTTATAAGTTATATCCCAACAATGTTTCACATGAAGATACTTAATGTAAATGAAAATTGCATTGTGGTATGTTGAAAGAGTTTATGTGTACAATGCATAGGGTAAAGCAATGTACGACAGTCGTAGCAGAAAATAATTATCACGCGGTAGCATTTCATCAGCATGTGCCATCTGTGAGAATTTCAGTTCTGTTATGCTTGAAACTTAGAACATTTATTTTGGCCTGCTTAGCAGGCATGTGGCAGATTTTTTTTGTTGAAAATTTCAACCAGTTTTGTGCCTCACCATTAAATTGTACTAATTGCCAAAATAAAAAGTGCAATTGCAGTAGATACAAAAGCATAGATTAAAAATGACGAAAAAGCGTTGAGTGTAATTGCACAAACGAAAATGCAAGTGCCACCATAGAAAATACTAGAGGATTGTAAACAAAAACAAATAACAACAGTGATTAAAATTCTACAAAACTGTGTGAAACTTCAAAAAGAAACAATTCTTACCTTCTTTAAAAAAACTAGACCATGCGATTTAGCTATTCATGTTTATTTGAGGAAATTCATGTGGTGTTTGCAGTATGACTATGCAAACCCTCAACACTCACGGCCCGTGCCACATGAATTTTCTCCGTTTCAAATTAAGTGTCACATATTTACCAAGACTTGCACGTATCTAGACGTGTTTTAGTATGTAGATACATACAATTTTAATAGACAATTAACGAGGGAATATTATTTATTTTCTTGAAAATCAATACGCACCATACCGTTAAAAAGCGTCTGTTTGCTATCTCCTTAGATTGGGTGCGTACTGCTACTAGTAACCTTTGCGCAGCCATCTCTTTCCCTATGCAATCTCGCTCCTCTAGCAATGTTCTCCTAGTCACCACTGCCGCTCCCACCCGTCACTTGGAAGTTCACCTTGTTAAATTATTTTTTTACATAATTATGAACCATGTAAATCATATAAATAATCCTTAGTATAAAAGGTCTTAGTGTGATGCTTGCTAAACCGAAAGATTAAGAATCAATGGGTTTTATATCCCTCTCGTTTCCCTTCAGTATTAAATGTTTGTGTGTGAATGTGAATAATTAGCACATTAACGCCTCAATGTTTCACCTTGGCACCATCTCTTAGTCTAGCCATAGTGGAAGTTCGCAATGCACCTAGTTGCATGTTACTAGCTATATTACTTCCACCATGACTTGTCTCAACACATCACGTCGCATTTTGTCTACATGACCCAAAGTCAATGAAGAGAGGGGTGTGACAAATGTCTTTTGTCTTAGATACAATGTTGTTGTGAGACAACCATGTCCCTAGGTCCCAAAACCTTTCACGGCCATCCAATAAGATTCAAGAAATCTTAATAAAAAGGTCAGATACTATAATAAATACCTAGTGTATCTAAGATACAGTTCATGTGGTGCTCATCTCTGAAAATTTACATATACCATACGAGAGTGTGCTAAAAGCCAAAGAATTGTGGGGGTGACCTTGCCTAGCCACCATCCTATGAGATCTGGAACATTAGTAGCCATGGATGAACATCCTCATGTTCTAGACATCCTTGAAAGGACAATCCTATGAGATAAAGTCATTTGTCTCCTATGGAAGCTTGTCTTGCCCTTCTCTGAGCCTAGTTGGTTCTTTTTTCATGTTCATAGTTTTCTCCGAGGGATGCATTATAGGCTTCAAGATTGTAGTTTCCACCGACTTTTCCTTTGAACTTCATTATCCCTAAAGTTTGATGCTATGAAATTGGTCTTCATGGCAGGTTACTCATGCTCACTCACTCTCACTATGCCACTCCTTGATAAGGGTATGACCTCATAGAGGTTAGAGAATCCACTCTCCAAGGCTTTGTGGGCCTTTTGAGTTTCTCATGGTCCTCAAGTAATCTAGCATGATCAACCCCAAATTCAACCTTCTCATTTATAAGCACTTCAGCCATAACACGAACATTGTCACGTTTTTTTAGTGAGTTCAGAGAGACTCCTCAAGTGTGGTCCTTTGGCCTTGCTCTTCCCTAAAAGCTTGAGACAACGATTGGGTGGCCGACGGTTGCGGAGATTGGCGCTAGGGTTTCTACAAGGATTTTTTTTTGCATACCCAGCTCACACAAACGTGCACCCGACAAAGAAATTTGCTTAGACGTTGCCGGGTGGGCCTACAAGCAGCCAGACCCACCGGTACTAGCTAGATCTTGGTGTGCCAAGCAGTAAGCCAAAACACCGTTCATGAGGATAAAAATGTATTATCACAAATCCACTGTCAGAATACACGAGGAACCGGACCGGACGGCCAGAAATAGCCAATCACTGTGAGATGACTCACAAGCTTCGTTTAGATTAGCTATTTACACCTTACAAGGGGAAAACGTACAATAAGACACTATGACCAGTATGAGAACTAAATTGGAACCCGCGCCAACTTGGGTAGCAAGACGAAGGCTAGTTTGGCGGCCCGTCCTGGACGGAGGAAGGCGCGTAGGCTTTGATGCATGCGGGCTTCTATAACATCCGCGGGTATGGCAGACCGGGGCGCCGTACCCAAATAAAGGAGTTTATTACCCATGAGCACCTGGATTTCGTGGGGCTGTAGGAGACGATGAAGTCGTCTTTCTCCCCTGTGGACCTCCGGGGTATTGATCCTCTAAGCAAATTCGCCTGGCACCATTCTCCGGCGATTGGATGTTCAGGAGGGATGTTGTTGGGTGTAAACGAAGATGCCATTGATGTCCTGGGTTGGGGCTCTGGAGCTTTCTTTATGTGTGTTGATGTGCGTCAGTTAGATACCTCCAAGGAGTGGTCATTGTTTGTTGTCTACGGCCCGTCAGGTCATAGGAGATCTGGGGATTTCCTTTCCGAGCTTTCGTATGCTGTGGGGGCATGCCCACTACCTCTTGTGGTGGGCGGTGACTTCAATCTGATTAGGGGATCAGAGGACAAGAACAATGACAACATCGACTGGCCTAGGGTCCATAGATTCAATGAGTGTATTCGAACCTCGCACTCCGGGAGATCCGTAGGACCGGGGCTCGCTATACCCGGAGGAACCGTCAGTTAGACCCGGTTTGTTGCATGCTGGACCGGGTCTTTATGACTGCAGAGTGGGAGACTCTCTTCCCTCTGTGCTCCCTGGTGGCAGACACCATTATTGGTTCTGACCACTCCCCGCTCATCCTAAGTTCCGGGGAGGAACTTAGGAAGCGGAGCCCCGAACTTAGGAAGCGGAGCCCCCGTTTCTTCTTCGAAAAGGGGTGGTTGGAGAGATCGGACTTTGGGGAACTTGTCTCTTCCAAATGGCACGAGTTAGTTGCAGAATTGGTGACCTGCTACGACCCTATTGAGCGCTGACAACGGGTTTTGGCTGGTTTGAGGAAATTTCTAAAAGGCTAGGGAGCCAATCTCACCAAGGAGAACTGGGAGCTTAAAGCTGAGATCCCGTCACATATGCAGGCCCTGGACACCGAGGAGGACTCGTCCGGCCTGAATGGCGAGGGGTGGGCTCTCCGATATCACCTGGAGGGCCAGCTCACCCATCTCTCCAAGGTGGAGGAGGAATACTGGCGGAAACACAGTAGGGTCAACGGGCTCACTAAAGGGGATGCGAACACCGCGTTCTTCCACGCTTTTGCCAGTGGGAGACGGCAGAAGTGTGCGATCACGCGGCGAGTCACTGATACGGGGATCATTGCTAAGCCGTGTGAGCTTCAAGAGCATATTTATGACTTATATCGTGCCCTCATGGGGACTGCGGGCGAACCCAGCCTCTTTCGCCTCTCCTCTTCTTTCTGGCACGCATCAGGGAAAGTGTCAGACGAGGAGAATGATAGCCCCATGATTGCCTTCTCAGGATAGTAAATCGATGCGGTGCTTGCCAGTATGAAGGTGGACACGGCTCCGGGGCCGGATGGCTTTCCGGTCGCCTTCTTCAAGCGGTTCTGGCACCTGGTGGAGCCCATGATCATGGATATCGCCAATGACTTTGCCCTTGGGAGGGTAGACATTGCTAGGCTAAATTTCGGAGTCCTCACCCTTATTCCTAACATCTCCGGGGCGGAGGGCATTAGACAATTTAGGCCGATTGTGTTGATTAATGTGATTTTTAAGTTTGTTGCCAAGTCTTATGCCACTAGGTTATCCCCTATCGCGCACAGGACCATTAGTCGCTCCCAATCCGCTTTTATCAAAGGGAGACACATCCATGAGGGAGTTATTTCCCTCCAAGAGATCATCCATGAATCCAAGTCCAGGAAACTTAGGGGAGTTTTCCTAAAATTGGACTTTGAGAAAGCCTATGACCGGGTGAACTTGCCCTTCCTCCGGGAGGTTCTTATGGGCAAGGGCTTCGAGCCTTCCTGGGTGCACAGGGCCCTAAGTCTGGTCCCGGGAGGCCACACTGCTATCTCCATTAATGGAGAAATTGGGAACTATTTTCGCAATGGGCGCGGGGTGCGCCAGGGTGACCCCCCTATCCTCTTCGACTATGTCGTCGAAGCCCTAGCTGTTATTTTGGATAAAGCTAGAGGGGGGGTCATAGTGCGGGGGTAATCCCACATTTGATTCCTGGGGGGTATCTCACTTGCAACATGCTGACGATACTATTATTATGATCCAACCGGATGATTTGGTGGTGGCCAATCTAAAGTACATTGTGCTCTGCTTTGAGAGCATGTCTGGTTTGAGGATCAACTTCCACAAAAGTGAGGTCATGGTGTTAGGCATGGATCAGGAGGATGGGTCCAGGATCGCGCATATGCTGAACTGCAAACTTGGATCCTTTCCGTTCTCCTACCTAGGGCTGCCGATTAGTGATCGTGCTCTCACGACTGCGGACTGGGGTCCTCTTGCGACCAATGTAGGCAAGCACACCGATCCGTGGATGGGGAAACTCATGTCCTCTACGGCTAGGCTGACCCTAATTAACGCCTGCCTATTCAACTTGTCATTGCATGCCATGGCGGTTTGCCTCCTGGGGGAGGGTCCACATAGCATTATGGATAGACACTGATCACGTTTCTATTGGAAAGCCAATAGTACCAAGAGGAAATACCACTGGGTGAGGTGGTCGGCGATCTGCAAGCCAAAGAGCTTGGGGGGGTTGGCATTGTTGACACAAGGCTCATGAACGCCTATCTTATGGTCAAGTGGATCTGGAGGCTCTATACGGGGGAGCAAGGCCTCTGGGAGGAGATCCTACGGAACAAGTACCTGAGGGATAAGGACTTGATTTTAGACACATGATGACCCACAAGTATAGGGGGTGTATCGTAGTATTTTCGATAAATAAGAGTGTCGAACCCAACGAGGAGCACAAGGTGTTGACAAGCAGTTTTGATGAAGGATTCACTGTAAATGCTCACAGACAAGTATTCAGAGGGTTTTGATGTAGCAGATGAATAAAATACAAGTAAGTAAAGTGCGAGAGAAATAATTGCAGCGAGTGGCCCAATCCTTTTTAGCACAAAGGACAAGCCGGTTTGTTTACTTATAATGACCAAACGTTCTTGAGGACACACGGGAATTTAGTCTAGTGCTTTCGCTTCATATAGCTGATTAATCTTCATTGTTTTGATAAGTGTTGTGTGGGTGAACCTATGCTAATGCATCGCCCTTCCTAGGACTAATACATACTTGTGATTATACCCCTTGCAAGCATCCGCAATTACAAGAAAGTAATTAAGATAAATCTAACCACAGCCTTAAACTCTGAGATCATGCTATCCCTCCTGCATCGATATACCAACGGGGGTTCAGGTTTCTGTCACTCCGGCAACCCCACAATTGGCAAACGAATACAAGATGTATTCCCCTAGGCCCATAAAGGTGAAGTATCATGTAGTCGACGTTCACATGACACCACTAGAAGAATAACACCACAACTTAAATATCATAACATTTAATATTACTCAACCATAATTCACTACTAACATTTAGACTTCACCCATGTCATCAAGAACTAAACGAACTACTCACGAGAAATCATATGGAACATGATCAGAGGTGATATGATGATGAATAACAATCTGAACATAAACCTTGGTTCAATGGTTTCACTCAATAGCATCAATAACAAGTAGAAATCAATAACGGGAAAGTTTCCCCTATCAAACAATCAAGATCCAACCCTAATTGTTACAGCGGTGACGACGTGCAGCGGTGGAGATGGCGGTGATGATGATGGAGATGATGGTGATGACGATGGAGATGATGTCCAGCTCGATGACGGTGACGATTGCGTCGATTTCCCCCTCCGGGAGGGTATTTCCCCGGCAGATCTCAGCCTGCCGGAGAGCTCTTTTCTCTCTGGTGTTTTCCGCCCCGCAGAGGCGGCTGTGACTCTTCGCGACTATCCTCTGGAGCTTAGGTTTTTTGGACGAAGAAGTATGCGAAGGAGAGGAGGCCAGAGGGGGTTGTGGGCCTCCTCCCCACATGGCGGCGCGGCCAGGGCAGGGCCCGCGCCGGCCTATGAGGGGGGCCCATGGCGGCCCTCCTCGGCTCCTCCTTTTGGCTCCCTTCGTTGATACGTCTCCGACGTATCGATAATTTCTTATGTTCCATGCCACATTATTGATGATATCTACATGTTTTATGCACACTTTATGTCATATTCGTGCATTTTCTGGAACTAACCTATTAACAAGATGCCGAAGTGCCAGTTGCTGTTTTCTGCTGTTTTTGGTTTCAGAAATCCTAGTAAGGAAATATTCTCGGAATTGGACGAAATCAACTCCCAGGGTCCTATTTTTACACGAAGCTTCCAGAAGACCGGAGAGCTAACGAAGTGGGGCCACGAGGTGGCCAAACCATAGGGCGGTGCGGCCCAAGCCCTGGCTGCGCCGACCTAGGGTGTGGGCCCCTCGTGACGCCCCTCGACCTGCCCTTCCGCCTACAAATAGCCTTCGTCGCGAAACCCCCAGTACCGAGAGCCACGATACAGAAAACCTTCCAGAGACGCCGCCGCCGCCAATCCCATCTCGGGGGATTCAGGAGATCGCCTCCGGCACCCTGCCGGAGAGGGGAATCATCTCCCGGAGGACTCTACGCCGCCATGGTCGCCTCCGGAGTGATGTGTGAGTAGTCTACCCCTGGACTATGGGTCCATAGCAGTAGCTAGATGGTTGTCTTCTCCCCATTGTGCTTAATTGTCGGGTCTTGTGAGCTGCCGAACATGATCAAGATCATCTATCTGTATTTCTATATGTTGTGTTTGTTGGGATCCGATGAATAGAGAATACTTGTTATGTTGATTATCAATTTATATCTATGTGTTGTTTATGATCTTGCATGCTCTCCGTTACTAGTAGATGCTCTGGCCAAGTAGATGCTTGTAACTCCAAGAGGGAGTATTTATGCTCGATAGTGGGTTCATGTCTCCGTGAATGCAGGGAAGTGACAAATCTCTAAGATTATGGATGTCTTGTTGCCACTAGGGATAAAACATTGGTGCTATGTTCGAGGATGTAGTTACTGATTACATTACGCGCAATACTTAATGCAATTGTCTGTTGTTAGCAACTTAATACTGGAGGGGGTTCGGATGATAACCTGAAGGTGGACTTTTTAGGCATAGATGCATGCTGGATAGCGGTCTATGTACTTTGTCGTAATGCCCAATTAAATCTCACTATACTCATCATAATATGTATGTGCATGGTCATGCCCTCTTTATTTGTCAATTGCCCAACTGTAATTTGTTCACCCAACATGCTGTTTATCTTATGGGAGAGACACCTCTAGTGAACTGTGGACCCCGGTCCAATTCTCTATACTGAAATACAATCTACTGCAATACTGTTCTACTGTTTTCTGCAAACAATCATCATCCACACTATACATCTAATCCTTTGTTACAGCAAGCCGGTGAGATTGACAACCTCGCTGTTTCGTTGGGGCAAAGTACTTGGTTTGTGTTGTGCAGGTTCCACGTTGGCGCCGGAATCCCTGGTGTTGCGCCGCACTACATCTCGCCGCCATCAACCTTCAACGTGCTTCTTGACTCCTACTGGTTCGATAAACCTTGGTTTCTAACTGAGGGAAACTTACTGCTGTACGCATCACACCTTCCACTTGGGGTTCCCAACGGTCGCGTGCTGTACGCGTGTCATTCTTCTTCTGGAAAAATAGGATTTTTCATATAATTTCTGTCAATTGTTGATCTTCCGAAATATTGCATTCTGACGGCGCTTTTTCCAGCAGAATCCTAACTCTGGTGCGCGATTCTCCAATAATCATGAAACATGCAAAATAGATGAAATAACATAAGTATCACCTCTAAATACGAAATATATCGATGAATAACAGTAAATTATGATATAAAATAGTGATGCAAAATGGACGTATCAACTCCCCCCAAGCTTAGACTTCGCTTGTCCCCAAGCGAAACTGAACTCGGTAAACAGGACCACATGTTTATGGAGTGAAGAGTCGATAAACAAAATATGGACAAGAAGCATCATATTAATTCACACAAGACATTCTAGTGAACAACTTCCTCATATAATTCAACTTGAAACAAGTAGAAGGTAATCACAAATAAAGGTGCATAAGAAATCATAGTTGGTGATGGCAAACTTCGTTCTTGGTCAGAGAACAATTAACAGATTGTACTTATCTATCGAGCAGCGCTCTTAAGTTAAAGCTTATATGGCACAACTTGCATACTCAATCATAATAATCTCCTCATAATCATTGATAACTTTCAAAGCTATATTCATTCAGATAAAACTTGTACTAAACAAGGAAGAGTAAAACGGCATGATTAAGCAGATCACTATATAAATGATTTGATCACAACAACTCAAATGCTTGCTTAAGATGGAGGGAAATAGGTTTACTGACTCAACATAAAGTAAAAGACAAGCCCTTCGAAGAGGGAAGCAGGGATTAAATCATGTGCTAGAGCTTTTTCAGTTTTGAAATCATATAGAGAGCATAAAAGTAAAATTTTGAGAGGTGTTTGTTATTGTCAACGAATGGTAGTGGGTACTCTAACCCCCTTGCCAGACAAACTCTCGAAGAGCGGCTCCCATGAAATTTATTTTTGGCTGACACTCCTTCCAACCTTTGCTTTCACAAACCATGGCTAACCGAATCCTCGGGTGCCTTCCAATCATTCTCATACCATGAAGGAGTGTCTTTTTATTTTAGTTTTATTTAGATGACACTCCTCCCATCCTTTGCTTTCTCAAGCCATGGCTAACCGAATCCTCGGGTGCCGTCCAACAATCACATACCATGGAGGAGTGTCTATTTGTAAAATTATGAAGGTTAATTAATTGGGGCTGGGCACCCCGTTGCCAGCTCTTTTTGCAAAATTATTGGATAAGCGGATGAAGCCACTAATCCATTGGTGAAAGTTGCCCAACAAGATTGAAAGATAAAACACCACATACTTCCTCATGAGCTATAAAACATTGACACAAATAAGAGATGATAAATTTTGAATTGTTTAAAGGTAGCACACGAAGTATTTACTTGGAATGGCAAGAAATACCATGTAGTAGGTAGTTATAGTGGACACAAATGGCATAGGTTTGGGTTAAGGTTTGGATGCACGAGAAGCATTTCCTCTCAGTACAGGTTTTTGGCTAGCAAGGTTGATTAGCAAGCATAAGAGTTGAGGGAAACAAACAAGTATACATGTGATAGAAACAATCATGCATCTTCCATGTAAGCACAAACAATTTTAACTTCAGAATAATAAGCTAAGAGCTAACAAGAAAGAAAGACAATGAAACAACATATCTACATGTATTTCTCTTTTCTACTTAAACCTCAAAGTGTTGTTGCTATTGACCAATGCTAAGTTTGCCAAAACCAAATAGATTTATTCAATGCTCCCAAAGTGATACCAATACTAATAACAAGATCAATCATATAATAGAGATTGCAAACTAAAATAAGATGTGCAATATGTAAATGATAAAACTTCTCATTAATATTCCATAACGATAACTCACACCAAGGGATACATAGACAACCAACTAAGGGAGAGATACTTCCACACTGCAGCCCATCTTATATGATAACTTCCCTACTCATGATATGACACTACTTGATAGTAAAAAGTACTCCCTCCGTTCTAAAATGTAAGACGTTTTGGACTTTTTCCGACCAGGTGAAAAATGTGCAAATTTACGTTTGTACCCTCCTCAATCTGGATCGCGATCGTCTTCCCGCATCATCGTCTTCGATGGCGTTCGGTTCCCAGCCACTCCTCCGCCCCCAGCCGGCACCTCCGGCCCCTGCAGCAGCACCGCCCTATGCAGCACCTCCGGCCTCGTCCAGCACCTCCGCCGGTCCTCTCCCAGCCAGCACCTCCGACTCCGTCCAGCACCTCCGGCCCCCAGCCAGCACCTCCGCCCCTGTCCAGCACCGCCGCCGCCGCCACCACGATATCCTCCATTCAAGCTTCTCTGCAGTCGCCGTGACCGGATCCGGGCGCCCCGTCGCACCATCTCTCCACGCCTGCTGCCAGAACGCCGGCGCTCGGCCTTCAGTCCCGGCTCCACCCATTCTTTCAGCACCTCCTGTGTCTGCCGGCTGCGTCCAGGATCCCGGGCTTCGGGGTGTGATACGCGTTCAACACACGTCCGTTGGGAACCCCAAGAGGAAGGTGTGATGCGTACAGCGGCAAGTTTCCCTCAGTATGAAACCAAGGTTATCGAACCAGTAGGAGCCAAGAAGCACGTTGAAGGTTGATGGCGGTGGGATGTAGTGCGGCGCAACACCAGGGATTCCGGCGCCAACGTGGAACCTGCACAACACAACCAAAGTACTTTGCCCCAACGAAACAGTGAGGTTGTCAATCTCACCGGCTTGCTGTAACAAAGGATTAACCGTATTGTGTGGAAGATGATTGTTTGCAGAAAACAGTAGAACAAGTATTGCAGTAGATTGTATTTCAGTAAAGAGAATTGGACCGGGGTCCACAGTTCACTAGAGGTGTCTCTCCCATAAGATAAACAGCATGTTGGGTGAACAAATTACAGTTAGGCAATTGACAAATAAAGAGGGCATGACCATGCACATACATATCATGATGAGTATAGTGAGATTTAATTGGGCATTACGACAAAGTACATAGACCGCCATCCAACTGCATCTATGCCTAAAAAGTCCACCTTCAGGTTATCATCCGAACCCCCTCCAGTATTAAGTTGCAAAGCAATAGACAATTGCATTAAGTATGGTGCGTAATGTAATCAACAACTACATCCTTGGACATAGCATCAATGTTTTATCCCTAGTGGCAACAGCACAACACAACCTTAGAACTTTCTGTCACTGTCCCAGGTGTCAATGCAGGCATGAACCCACTATCGAGCATAAATACTCCCTCTTGGAGTTACAAGCATCTACTTGGCCAGAGCATCTACTAGTAACGGAGAGCATGGAAGATCATAAACAACACATAGATATAACTTTGATAATCAACATAACAAGTATTCTCTATTCATCAGATCCCAACAAACGCAACATATAGAATTACAGATAGATGATCTTGATCATGTTAGGCAGCTCACAAGATCCGACAATGATAGCACAATGGGGAGAAGACAACCATCTAGCTACTGCTATGGACCCATAGTCCAGGGGTAGACTATTCACTCATCACACCGGAGGCGACCATGGCGGCGTAGAGTCCTCCGGGAGATGATTCCCCTCTCCGTCAGGGTGCCGGAGGCGATCTCCTGGATCCCCCGAGATGGGATCGGCGGCGGCGGCGTCTCTGGAAGGTTTTCCGTATCGTGGCTCTCGGTACTGGGGTTTTCGCAACGGAGGCTATTTGTAGGCGGAAGGGCAGGTCAGGGGGCCACACGAGGGCCCCAGATGACAGGGTCGCGCGGCCAAGACCTAGGCCGCGCCGCCCTGTAGTCTGGGCGCCTCGTGGCCCCACTTCGTTGACTCTTCGGTCTTCTGGAACCTTCGTGGCAAAATAGGACCCTGGGCGTTGATTTCGTCCAATTCCGAGAATATTTCGTTACTAGGATTTCTGAAACCAAAAACAGCAGAAAACAAAGAATCGGCACTTCGGCATCTTGTTAATAGGTTAGTTCCAGAAAATGCACGAATATGACATAAAGTGTGCATAAAACATGTAGATAACATCAATAATGTGGCATGGAACATAAGAAATTATCGATACGTTGGAGACGTATCAGCATCCCCAAGCTTAGTTCTGCTCGTCCCGAGCAGGTAAAACGATAACACAGATAATTTCTGGAGTGACATGCCATCATAATCTTGATCATACTATTTGTAAAGCATATGTAGTGAATGCAGCGATCAAAACAATGTATATGACATGAGTAAACAAGTGAATCATATAGCAAAGACTTTTCATGAATAGCACTTCAAGACAAGCATCAATAAGTCTTGCATAAGAGTTAACTCATAAAGCAATAATTCAAAGTAAAGGCATTGAAGCAACACAAAGGAAGACTAAGTTTCAGCGGTTGCTTTCAACTTGTAACATGTATATCTCATGGATATTGTCAACATAGAGAAATATAACAAATGCAATATGCAAATATGTAGGAATCAATGCACAGTTCACACAAGTGTTTGCTTCTTGAGGTGGAGAGAAATAGGTGAACTGACTCAACATTGAAAGTAAAAGAATGGTCCTCCATAGAGGAAAAGCATCGATTGCTATATTTGTGCTAGAGCTTTGATTTTGAAAACATGAAACAATTTTGTCAACGGTAGTAATAAAGCATATGTATCATGTAAATTATATCTTACAAGTTGCAAGCCTCATGCATAGTGTACTAATAGTGCCCGCACCTTGTCCTAATTAGCTTGGACTACCGGATCATCACAATGCACATGTTTTAACCAAGTGTCACAAAGGGGTACCTCTATGCCGCCTGTACAAAGGTCTAAGGAGAAAGCTCGCATTGGATTTCTCGCTATTGATTATTCTTCAACTTAGACATCCATACCGGGACAACATAGACAACAGATAATTGACTCCTCTTTTATGCATAAGCATGTAACAACAATTAATAATTTTCTCATTTGAGATTGAGGATATATGTCCAAAACTGAAACTTCCACCATGGATCATGGCTTTAGTTAGCGGCCCAATGTTCTTCTCTAACAATATGCATGCTTAACCATAAGGTGGTAGATCTCTCTTACTTCAGACAAGACGGACATGCATAGCAACTCATATGAAATTCAACAAAGAGTAGTTGATGGCGTCCCCAGTGAACATGGTTATCGCACAACAAGCAACTTAATAAGAGATAAAGTGCATAATTACATATTCAATACCACAATAGTTTTTAAGCTATTTGTCCCATGAGCTATATATTGCAAAGGTGAATGATGGAATTTTAAAGGTAGCACTCAAGCAATTTACTTTGGAATGGCGGAAAATACCATGTAGTAGGTAGGTATGGTGGACACAAATGGCATAGTGGTTGGCTCAAGTATTTTGGATGCATGAGAAGTATTCCCTCTCGATACAAGGTTTAGGCTAGCAAGGCTTATTTAAAACAAACACAAGGATGAACCGGTGCAGCAGAACTCACATAAAAGACATATTGTAAACATTATAAGACTCTACACCGCCTCCCTTGTTGTTCAAACTCAATACTAGAAATTATCTAGACCTTAGAGAAACCAAATATGCAAACCAAATTTTAGCATGCTCTATGTATTTCTTCATTAATGGGTGCAAAGCATATGATGCAAGAGCTTAAGCATGAGCACAACAATTGCCAAGTATCACATTACCCAAGACATTAATAGCAATTACTACATGTATCATTTTCCAATTCCAACCATATAACAATTTAACGAAGAAGAAACTTCGCCATGAATACTATGAGTAGAAACTAAGGACATACTTGTCCATATGCTACAGCGGAGCGTGTATCTCTCCCATAAAGTGAATGCTAGGATCCATTTTATTCAAACAAAGCAAAAAACAAAAACAAACCGACGCTCCAAGAAAAGCACATAAGATGTGATGGAGTAAAAATATAGTTTCAGGGGAGGAACCTGATAATGTTGTCGATGAAGAAGGGGATGCCTTGGGCATCCCCAAGCTTAGACGCTTGAGTCTTCTTGATATATGCAGGGGTGAACCACTGGGGCATCCCCAAGCTTAGAGCTTTCACTCTCCTTGATCATGTTGCATCATACTCCTCTCTTGATCCTTGAAAACTTCCTCCACACCAAACTCGAAACAACTCATTAGAGGGTTAGTGCACAATAAAAATTAACATATTCAGAGGTGACACAATCATTCTTAACACTTCTGGACATTGCATAAAGCTACTGGACATTAGTGGATCAAAGAAATTCATCCAACATAGCAAAAGAGGCAATGCGAAATAAAAGGCAGAATCAGTCAAAACAGAACAGTTCGTATTGACGAATTTTAAAATGGCACCAGACTTGCTCAAATGAAAATGCTCAAATTGAATGAAAGTTGCGTACATATCTGAGGATCACTCACGTAAATTGGCATAATTTTCTGAGTTACCTACAGGGGAAAACAGCCCAGATTCGTGACAGCAAAGAAATCTGTTTCTGCGCAGTAATCCAAATCTAGTATGAACTTTTCTATCAACGGCTTAACTTGGCACAATAAAACACTAAACTAAGATAAGGAGAGGTTGCTACAGTAGTAAACAACTTCCAAGACACAAAATAAAAACAAAGTACTGTAGGTAAAAACATGGGTTGTCTCCCATAAGCGCTTTTCTTTAACGCCTTTCAGCTAGGCGCAGAAAGTGTGTATCAAGTATTATCAAGAGATGGTGTGTCAACCTTACCTTGGGCTTTACCCTTACCTTTCTTATTGTTTTTCTTTCCCTTTGGTTTAGGAAATATATGATTTCCCCCCGGTATAGAGGTGAATTTCAGAGTGCCTTCTCCCACATCAATGACTGCTCCCAATAATTTCAGCAGGGATCTTCCAAGTGTGATTTTTCCTGTCCCTACACATTCAACAACAAGATAATCAATGGATATTGTTCTTCCAAGAATGGTTGTATGCACACCTGCGGCTATTCCCTTAGGAATTATAATAGAGTTATCAATGAGAGTTATTTCTTCTCCTCCTTCATCGACTCCCCAAAGTTTCAAAGATTTATAAATGCTTTCAGGCATAAGGCAAAATTCATACATAATATCACAGTGGGCATGGAGAGTTCGATCACCGATAACAATTTTAACGGTAGGATCCCACAATGAAAGTTTAGAGTTCACTAAAACTTGTTCAAGACGATTACGAACGTGGCAATAGTTATCATCCAAGCGAGATGTACTTATCTCGAGATTGTTTAATCTACTATATATGCTAGTGAGGGCTGAATCAAAGTTATTAGCTGAATCATGTGATGCAACCAACTTCTTTATGGCATTAAAAGCTTGATCCCCATTGCAATGAAGGAAATATCCTCCCACTAAAGTATCCAAAGCATATCTATAGCGAACCATAAGACCAAAATAAAAATTACTAAGGAGCAAACTTAGAGTCATTTGAGGTTCAGTTTTACGATAAGAAGTAAAAATTCTAGACCAAGCATCCTTAAAACTCTCCTCATCCCCTTGTTTGAAAGTGAAGACTAATTCTTCAGGCGAAGAAATAACAGGTTCAGAGCTAGACATGGTAACAAAAGTAACTAATTTTTTTTTTGTATTTTTAATATAGAGTGCAAGACAGTAAAAAAACAAACTAGATAAAGTAAATGCAAGTAACTAATTTTTTTGTGTTTTTGATATAGCAAACAAGATAGCAAATAAAGTAAAACTAGCAACTAATTTTTTTGTATTTTGATTTAGTGCAGCAAACAAAATAGTAAATAAAACTAAGCAAGACAAAAACAAAGTAAAGAGATTGAGAAGTGGAGACTCCCCTTGCAGCGTGTCTTGATCTCCCCGGCAACGGCGGCAGAAAAAGAGCTGTTGCCGTGGGAGGCAATTCTCTGTGGTGTAGATTTTCTTCAGTTCCCCGGCAACGGCGCCAGAAAAAGCTGCTTGATACGCGTTCAACACGCGTCCGTTGGGAACCCCAAGAGGAAGGTGTGATGCGTACAGCGGCAAGTTTCCCTCAGTATGAAACCAAGGTTATCGAACCAAGAGGGAGCCAAGAAGCACGTTGAAGGTTGATGGCGGCGGGATGTAGTGCGGCGCAACACCAGGGATTCCGGCGCCAACGTGGAACCTGCACAACACAACCAAAGTACTTTGCCCCAATGAAACAGTGAGGTTGTCAATCTCACCGGCTTGCTGTAACAAAGGATTAACCGTATTGTGTGGAAGATGATTGTTTGCAGAAAACAGTAGAACAAGTATTGCAGTAGATTGTATTTCAGTAAAGAGAATTGGACCGGGGTCCACAGTTCACTAGAGGTGTCTCTCCCATAAGATAAACAGCATGTTGGGCGAACAAATTACAGTTAGGCAATTGACAAATAAAGAGGGCATGACCATGCACATACATATCATGATGAGTATAGTGAGATTTAATTGGGCATTACGACAAAGTACATAGACCGCCATCCAACTGCATCTATGCCTAAAAAGTCCACCTTCAGGTTATCATCCGAACCCCCTCCAGTATTAAGTTGCAAAGCAACAGACAATTGCATTAAGTATGGTGCGTAATGTAATCAACAACTACATCCTTGGACATAGCATCAATGTTTTATCCCTAGTGGCAACAGCACAACACAACCTTAGAACTTTCTGTCACTGTCCCAGGTGTCAATGCAGGCATGAACCCACTATCGAGCATAAATACTCCCTCTTGGAGTTACAAGCATCTACTTGGCCAGAGCATCTACTAGTAACGGAGAGCATGGAAGATCATAAACAACACATAGATATAACTTTGATAATCAACATAACAAGTATTCTCTATTCATCGGATCCCAACAAACGCAACATATAGAATTACAGATAGATGATCTTGATCATGTTAGGCAGCTCACAAGATCCGACAATGATAGCACAATGGGGAGAAGACAACCATCTAGCTACTGCTATGGACCCATAGTCCAGGGGTAGACTACTCACTCATCACACCGGAGGCGACCATGGCGGCGTAGAGTCCTCCGGGAGATGATTCCCCTCTCCGGCAGGGTGCCGGAGGCGATCTCCTGGATCCCCCGAGATGGGATCGGCGGCGGCGGCGTTTCTGGAAGGTTTTCCGTATCGTGGCTCTCGGTACTGGGGTTTTCGCAACGGAGGCTATTTGTAGGCGGAAGGGCAGGTCAGGGGGCCACACGAGGGCCCTAGATGACAGGGCCGCGCGGCCAAGACCTAGGCCGCGCCGCCCTGTAGTCTGGGCGCCTCGTGGCCCCACTTCGTTGACTCTTCGGTCTTCTGGAAGCTTCGTGGCAAAATAGGACCCTGGGCGTTGATTTCGTCCAATTCCGAGAATATTTCGTTACTAGGATTTCTGAAACCAAAAACAGCAGAAAACAGAATCGGCACTTCGGCATCTTGTTAATAGGTTAGTTCCAGAAAATGCACGAATATGACATAAAGTGTGCATAAAACATGTAGATAACATCAATAATGTGGCATGGAACATAAGAAATTATCGATACGTTGGAGACGTATCAGGGTGTCGGTGAGGCCATGCTGGATGCGCATCCTAGCCAGCTGCTTGCTACTCCCGCCGCTGCATTAGTTGATGGCTTGCTGCTGCTGGGATTCTCGCCCGTCGAAGGTCCGACTCTACCGTTGGAGGGCGGATGGTGCAGCGCTTTCCTCGATGAGGGCTGATTGGCACAGCGTTCTTCCTCTGCCAGGCTGATGCAGATGGTGCTCGAGACCATGTCTGGGTTGTCGCACGCTTTTCCGCGTGTTGCTGCTCCCGCCTCCAACGTGGCCTCCATCAACGGCTGCTTGGAAGGCAACGAATAATGGTCAGTTGCTTCACGAGCTCCCTTGGGCATCCAGGCCACACCGTCACTGCACCTCCTCAGCTTGATACGCCCGTGGCTGCAGACCTCGTGGACGGCCATGGATGTGAGTTCTCTGGGCCAAATCGGATGAGTTCTGCGCCATTCCGTCTCCCCGAATTCATCACACGTACGGCTCCTCCGGCGTGGTTGAGGGATCGATGTTTTCGGTATCTCTCCGAGATACCAATCTTTGCCACTTCGATGTGTTCTTCTCCTCCAGCCCTACGCAGATCGTTGTGGTTGTGCTCTTCTCCTCCGGCCCTGCAACAATTGCTGACCCACATCAGTACGGACTCCTGGGACCTCAACTATACTCCACCCGATGAACAAGTAGATGAACAAAATGCTGGAGTAGATGAAGAAATGGATGTGCTAGAACATGATATTGTGCTGTATTGTGCTATTTTTCCTTGTGTACAAACTGCATCTACTGAAATTATTGTGTACTCCTAAATTACAGGCAAGCTGGAGTAGGTTTCAGACAGGACAATTAACTCAAATTGACTCTAATTCTATCAGGTACTCCCAGAAATTACATACTCAGTCTGGAGTATATGTGTAACATGCGACACAAAGACAATCCCAGAAAATGCTCAGTCTAGATAGTAAAAATAAACTAAGTTATCATGTGAAAGCAACCAGATCTTTAGACGGACAATACCAGATCTTTAGTCTGGACAGTTTAGAGTACAATCATGATAAATCATGAGATACTCGAACATAATACCCTGCTAACAAGATACATAGCCTCAAACATAAATAACAGGAGTAGAAGATTGCAATAAAATAGGTAAAGTTACCGGCTAGTCGTTTTTTTCTATTTTTTGGGTCTGATTATTGAACTAGTTCACTCTGCAATCTCACATCACTTCCCAATAATACAGTAGCGGCACGAGAAATCCAAACAACCAGTTAAGTTAATTAATCATCAAGGTTCAGTACCAGACTCAAATACGCACAGGCGTTGAGGTAAATCTGCTCAGATACAAACAAACCGACAGATGCACACAAGGTTCAGTTAGTGATGATTAGAAAAGTAGAAAGGTGAAGTCAAGACATGGACAGTAGCAAATGAAATAAATATACATGGAGCATTTGATATTTGGGTTAAGGTATAGAAAATGTCCTACACAAAGCATCAAGCAGCCTACTCAAACCAATGTCTATATATTTGAACATAACTGCAGTAAGAGAGCAGATCCAGAGCACATCTGGATATAAACAACCCCACATTTATACTCCGTAATAAACACGCTTGTTCTCAGTAAAGCTACTACTCCGAACAGAGAAAATTGGGAGCAAAACTGATTTTTCACATAAGTAACTCGAAGACTATACAAGAATGAATATCAATGAACATGAAAAGTTTACTCCATAACAGCAACCAGATGAAAAGTATGAATATCAATGAGCAATGAACATGAAAAGTTTACTCCATAATGCAATCACCTTAAGTAGATCATAACAGTTTCCATCAAAAATAGCGTAGCAACTTATTCAAACTAGAATCAGACACAATCCATAAATGTTTGTAACAAACCACTTGCTTCCAACAATGTTAATCACTTAATATAATGATCTGCTAATTTTAATGGCCAGAACTGATATGAACAATGGCCTTCTATTCATTAGAATGGAGGCTGTAAATAAAAGACAGTGATCATCAGACCGATCGTCACTGCTAAGAACTGTGATCATAATATCCTAACAGAGCTTGCAGAGAGATCGGAATTACTGTACTTTGTTGCAGTGGGGAATGAGTTCTTGCAGAGCCCTCATCTTCTCGTTGATCATGTCCCTCCTCCTCTGCTTCCGTCAGATGATCCAAGCGAGGGTTAGCACTCAGCAATGGCTGCCAGAAAAAGAATATTTCAAGCAAGACCAAAGTATTTAATCAGGTCCGTACCCTCTCCGAGAGGTTGTGCACTTGGGCTTCACGCCATCGTTTGCTTGTGGAAGAAGGCTCATGTTTCGTCACAGCAGCCGAATGAGCAGACTAGTACGGGGTAGGGATAGGAGTGGCGCCAGGGCTAGTAGCATTGGCAGCAGCAGCTCCTGGCGGCGCAATCTTGTCGAAGGAGTCTGATACGCGTACAGCACGCGTCCGTTGGGAACCCCAAGAGGAAGGTGTGATGCGTACAGCGGCAAGTTTTCCCTCAGAAAGAAACCAAGATTTATCGAACCAGTAGGAGCCAAGAAGCACGTTGAAGGTTGATGGCGGCGAGATGTAGTGCGGCGCAACACCAGGGATTCCGGCGCCAACGTGGAACCTGCACAACACAACCAAAGTACTTTGCCCCAACGAAACAGCGAGGTTGTCAATCTCACCGGCTTGCTGTAACAAAGGATTAGATGTATAGTGTGGATGATGATTGTTTGGAGAGAACAGTAGAACAATTGCAGTAGATTGTATTTCAGATGTAAAGAATGGACCGGGGTCCACAGTTCACTAGTGGTGTCTCTCCCATAAGATAAATAGCATGTTGGGTGAACAAATTACAGTTGGGCAATTGAAAAATAGAGAGGGCATGACCATGCACATACATGATATGATGAGTATTGTGAGATTTAATTGGGCATTACGACAAAGTACATAGACCGCTATCCAGCATGCATCTATGCCTAAAAAGTCCACCTTCAGGTTATCATCCGAACCCCTTCCAGTATTAAGTTGCAAACAACAGACAATTGCATTAAGTATGGTACGTAATGTAATCAATAACTACATCCTCGGACATAGCATCAATGTTTTATCCCTAGTGGCAACAACACATCCATAACCTTAGGGGCTTCTGTCACTCCCCCAGATTCACAGAGACATGAACCCACTATCGAGCATAAATACTCCCTCTTGGAGTTACAGGCATCAACTTGGCCAAAGCATCTACTAGTAACGGAGAGCATGCAAGATCATAAACAACACATAGATTGATTGATAATCAACATAACATAGTATTCTCTATACATCGGATCCCAACAAACACAACATATAGCATTACAGATAGATGATCTTGATCATGTTAGGCAGCTCACAAGATCCGACAATGAAGCATAATGAGGAGAAGACAACCATCTAGCTACTGCTATGGACCCATAGTCCAGGGGTGAACTACTCACTCATCACTCCGGAGGCGACCATGGCGGTGTAGAGTCCTCCGGGAGATGAATCCCCTCTCTGGCAGGGTGCCGGAGGCGATCTCCTGAATCCCCCGAGATGGGATTAGCGGCGGCGGCGTCTGGAAGGTTTTCCGTATCGTGGCTCTCGGTACTGGGGGTTTCGCGACGAAGGCTATATGTAGGCGGAAGGGCAGAGTCGGGAGAGTCACGAGGGGCCCACACGCTAGGGCCGCGCGGCCAGCTCCTGGGCCGCGCCGCCCTAGTGTGGCGCCGCCTCGTGGCCCCACTTCGTCTTCTCTTCTGTCTTCTGGAAGCTTCGTGTGAAAATAGGCCCCTGGGCGTTGATTTCGTCCAATTCCGAGAATATTTCCTTACTAGGATTTCTGAAACCAAAACAGCGTAAAACAAAGAATCGGCTCTTCGGCATCTCGTTAATAGGTTAGTGCCGGAAAATGCATAAATATGACATAAAGTATGCATAAAACATGTAGATATCATCAATAATGTGGCATGGAACATAAGAAATTATCGATACGTCGGAGACGTATCAGCATCCCCAAGCTTAGTTTCTGCTCGTCCCGAGCAGGTAAACGATAACAAAGATAATTTCTGGAGTGACATGCCATCATAACCTCGATCATACTATTGTAAGCATATGTAATGAATGCAGCGATCCAAACAATGTAAATGACATGAGTAAACAAATGAATCATATAGCAAAGACTTTTCATGAATAGTACTTTCAAGACAAGCATCAATAAGTCTTGCATAAGAGTTAACTCATAAAGCAATAATTTAAAGTAAAGGTATTGAAGCAACACAAAGGAAGATTAAGTTTCAGAGGTTGCTTTCAACTTATAACATGTATATCTCATGGATAGTTGTCAATGTAAAGTAATATAACAAGTGCAATATGCAAGTATGTAGGAATCAATGCACAGTTCACACAAGTGTTTGCTTCTTGAGGTGGAGAGAGATAGGTGAACTGACTCAACAATAAAAGTAAAAGAAAGGGCCCTTCGCAGAGGGAAGAATTGATTGCTATATTTGTCCTAGAGCTTTGGTTTTGAAAACAAGAAACAATTTTGTCAACGGTAGTAATAAAGCATATGTGTTATGTAAATTATATCTTACAAGTTGCAAGCCTCATGCATAGTATACTAATAGTGCCCACACCTTGTCCTAATTAGCTCGGATTACCTGGATTATCATCACAATGCACATGTTTTAACCAAGTGTCACAAAGGGGTACCTCTATGCCGCCTGTACAAAGGTCTAAGGAGAAAGCTCGCATCGGATTTCTCGCTATTGATTATTCTTAACTTAGACATCCATACCGGGACAACATAGACAACAGATAATGGACTCCTCTTATATGCATAAGAATGTAGCAACAATTAATTTTATCATATGAGACTGAGGATATTTGTCCAAAACTGAAACTTCCACCATGGATCATGGCTTTAGTTAGCGGCCCAATGTTCTTCTCTAACATTATGCATGCTCGAACCATTTTAGTGGCAAATCTCCCTTACTTCAGACAAGACGAACATGCATAGCAACTCACATGATATTCAACAAAGAGTAGTTGATGGCGTCCCCAAGAACATGGTTATCGCACAACAAGCAACTTAATAAGAGATAAAGTGCATAAGTACATATTCAATACCATAATAGTTGTTACGCTATTTGTCCCATGAGCTATATATTGTAAAGGTAGAGGATAGAAATTTTAAAGGTAGCACTCAAGCAATTTACTTTGGAATGGCGGAGAAATACCATGTAGTAGGTAGGTATGGTGGACACAAATGGCATAGTGGTTGGCTCAAGGATTTTGGATGCATGAGAAGTATTCCCTCTCGATACAAGGTTTTAGGCTAGCAAGGCTTATTTGAAACAAACACAAGGATGAAGCGGTGCAGCAAAACTCACATAAAAGACATATTGTAAACATTATAAGACTCTACACCGTCTTCCTTGTTGTTCAAACTCAATACTAGAAATTATCTAGACCTTAGAGAGACCAATTATGCAAACCAAATTTTAGCAAGCTCTATGTATTTCTTCATTAATGGGTGCAAAGTATATGATGCAAGAGCTTAAACATGAGCACAAAAATTGCCAAGTATCACATTATCCAAGACATTTTAGCAATTACTACATGTATCATTTTCCGATTCCAACCATATAACAATTTAACGAAGAAGAAACTTTCGCCATGAATACTATGAGTAAAGCCTAAGGACATATTTGTCCATATGCAACAGCGGAGCGTGTCTCTCTTCCACACAAATAATGCTAGGATCCATTTTATTCAAACAAAAACAAAAACAAAAACAAAAACAAAAACAAACCGACGCTCCAAGCAAAGTACATAAGATATGACGGAATACAAATATAGTTTCAGGGAAGGAACCTGATAATGTTGTCGATGAAGAATGGGATGCCTTGGGCATCCCCAAGCTTAGACGCTTGAGTCTTCTTGATATATGCAGGGGTGAACCACCGGGGCATCCCCAAGCTTAGAGCTTTCACTCTCCTTGATCATATTGTATCATCTCCCTCTCTTGATCCTTGAAAACTTCCTCCACACCAAACTCAAAACAACTCATTAGAGGGTTAGTGCACAATCAAAATTTACATGTTCAGAGATGACATAATCATTCTTAACACTTCTGGACATTGCACAAAGCTACTGAAAGTCAATGGAATCGAAAAATCCATCAAGCATAGCAAAACAGGCAATGCGAAATAAAAGGCAGAATCTGTCAAAACAGAACAGTTCGTAAATACGAATTTCTAAGAGGCACCAGACTTGCTCAAATGAAAATTCTCAAATTGAATGAAAGTTGCGTACATATCTGAGGATCACTCACGTAAATTGGCATAATTTTATGAGTTACCTACATAGAATTAGGCCCAGATTCGTGACAGCAAAGAAATCTGTTTCTGTGCAGTAATCCAAATCTAGTATGAACCTTACTATCAACGACTTTACTTGGCACAACAATGCACAAAACTAAGATAATGAGAGGTTGCTACAGTAGTAACAACTTCCAAGACTCAAATATAAAATAAAAGTACTGTAGTAAAAACATGGGTTGTCTCACATAAGCGCTTTTCTTTAACGCCTTTCAGCTAGGCGCAGAAAGTGTGTATCAAGTATTATCAAGAGACGAAGCATCGACATCATAATTTGTTCTAATAATAGAATCAAAAGGTAACTTCATTCTCTTTCTAGGGCAGTGTTCCATACCTTTCTTGAGAGGAAATTGATATTTAATATTACCTTCCTTCATATCAATGATAGCACCAACAGTTCGAAGAAAAGGTCTTCCCAATACAATGGGACAAGATGCATTGCATTCAATATCCAAGACAACAAAATCAACGAGGACAAGGTTATTGTTAACGGTAATGCGAACATTATCAACTCTCCCCAAAGGTTTCTTTGTAGAGTTATCAGCAAGATTAACATCCAAATAACAATTTTTCAATGGTGGCAAGTCAAGCATATTGTAGATTTTCTTAGGCATAACGAAAATACTTGCACCAAGATCACATAAAGCATTACAATCAAAGTCATTGACCTTCATCTTAATGATAGGCTCCCAACCATCCTCTAACTTTCTAGGAATAGAAGTTTCGCGTTCTAGTTTCTCTTCTCTAGCTTCTATGAGAGCATTTGTAATATGTTTCGTGAAAGCCAAGTTTACAGCACTAGCATTAGGACTCTTAGAAAGTTTTTGTAAGAACTTTATAACTTCAGAGATATGGCAATCATCAAAATCCAAACCATTATAATCCAAAGAAATGGGATCATCATCCCCAATGTTGGAAAAAATTTCAGCAGTTTTATCACAGGCAGTTTCAGCAGTTTTAGCAGTTTCAGGCAGTTTTTCGCGCTTTGCATTAGAAGTGGAAACATTGCCAACACCAATTCTTTTACCATTATTAGTAGGAGGTGCAGAAACATGTGAAGCATTAGCATTACTAGTGGTGGTAATAGTCCAAACTTTAGCTATATAATCTTCTTTCTCATTTTCTTCTTTTTCCCACCTAGCTCGCAATTCGGTCATCAATCTTATATTCTCATTAATTCTAACTTAGATGGCATTTGCTGTAGTAACAATATTATTATTATGATTTTCATTAGGCATAACTTTCAATTTTAAAATATCAACATCAGCAACAAGACTATCGACTTTAGAAGCAAGTATATCAATTTTCCCAAGCTTTTCTGCAACAGATTTGTTAAAAGCAGTTTGTGTACTAATAAATTCTTTAAGCATAGCTTCAAGTCCAGGGGGTGTGTTCCTATTATTTTTGTAAGAATTCCCATAAGAATTACCATAACCGTTGCCATTATTATAAGGATATGGCCTATAGTTGTTACTAGAATTGTTCCGGTAAGCATTGTTGTTGAAATTATTATTTTTAATGTAGTTTACATCAACATGTTCTTCTTGAGCAACCAATGAAGCTAACGGAACATTATTAGGATCAATATTTGTCCTATCATTCACAAGCATAGACATAATAGCATCAATCTTATCACTCAAGGAAGAGGTTTCTTCGACAGAATTTACCTTCTTACCTTGTGGAGCTCTTTCCGTGTGCCATTCAGAGTAATTAATCATCATATTATCAAGAAGCTTTGTTGCTTCACCAAGAGTGATGGACATAAAGGTACCTCCAGCAGCTGAATCCAATAGGTTCCGCGAAGAAAAATTCAGTCCTGCATAAAAGGTTTGGATGATCATCCAAGTAGTCAGTCCATGGGTTGGGCAATTTTTAACCAAAGATTTCATTCTTTCCCATGCTTGTGCAACATGCTCATTATCCATTTGTTTAAAATTCATTATGCTACTCCTCAAAGATATAATTTTAGCAGGGGGATAATATCTACCAATAAAAGCATCCTTGCATTTAGTCCATGAATCAATACTATTCTTAGGCAGAGATAGCAACCAATCTTTAGCTCTTCCTCTTAATGAGAAATGAAACAATTTTAATTTTATAATGTCACCATCTACATCCTTATACTTTTGCATTTCACACAATTCAACAAAATTATTAAGATGGGTAGCAGCATCATCAGAACTAACACCAGAAAATTGCTCTCGCATAACAAGATTCAGTAAAGCAGGTTTAATTTCAAAGAATTCTGCTGTAGTAGCAGGTGGAGCAATAGGTGTGCATAAGAAATCATTATTATTTGTGGTTGTGAAGTCACACAACTTAGTATTTTCAGGAGTACCCATTTTAGCAATAGTAAATAAAGCAAACTAGATAAAGTAAATGCAAGTAACTAAATTTTTTTGTGTTTTTAATATAGCAAACAAGATAGCAAATAAAGTAAAGCTAGCAACTAATTTTTTTGTATTTTGATTTAGTGCAGCAAACAAAATAGTAAATAAAATAAAGCAAGACAAAAACAAAGTAAAGAGATTGCGATGTGGAGACTCCCCTTGCAGCGTGTCTTGATCTCCCCGGCAACGGCGCCAGAAAAAGAGCTTGATACGCGTACAGCACGCGTCCGTTGGGAACCCCAAGAGGAAGGTGTGATGCGTACAGCGGCAAGTTTTCCCTCAGTAAGAAACCAAGGTTGATCGAACCAGTAGGAGCCAAGAAGCACGTTGAAGGTTGATGGCGGCGAGATGTAGTCCGGCGCAACACCAGGGATTCCGGCGCCAACGTGGAACCTGCACAACACAACCAAAGTACTTTGCCCCAACGAAACAGCGAGGTTGTCAATCTCACCGGCTTGCTGTAACAAAGGATTAGATGTATAGTGTGGATGATGATTTTTTGCAGAGAACAGTAGAATAATTGCAGTAGATTGTATTTCAGATGTAAAGAATGGACCAGGGTCCATAGTTCACTAGTGGTGTCTCTCCCATAAGATAAATAGCATGTTGGGTGAACAAATTACAGTTGGGCAATTGACAAATAGAGAGGGCATGACCATGCACATACATGATATGATGAGTATTGTGAGATTTAATTGGGCATTACGACAAAGTACATAGACCAATATCCAGCATGCATCTATGCCTAAAATGTCCACCTTCAGGTTATCATCCGAACCCCTTCCAGTATTAAGTTGCAAACAACATACAATTGCATTAATTATGGTGCGTAATGTAATCAATAACTACATCCTCGGACATAGCATCAATGTTTTATCCCTAGTGGCAACAGCACATCCATAACCTTAGGGGCTTCTGTCACTCCCCCAGATTCACGGAGACATGAACCCACTATCGAGCATAAATACTCCCTCTTGGAGTTACAAGCATCAACTTGGCCAAAGCATCTACTAGTAACGGAGAGCATGCAAGATCATAAACAACACATAGATTGATTGATAATCAACATAACATAGTATTCTCTATCCATCGGATCCCAACAAACACAACATATAGCATTACAGATAGATGATCTTGATCATGTTAGGCAGCTCACAAGATCCGACAATGAAGCATAATGAGGAGAAGACAACCATCTAGCTACTGCTATGGACCCATAGTCCAGGGGTGAACTACTCACTCATCACTCCGGAGGCGACCATGGCGGTGTAGAGTCCTCCGGGAGATGAATCCCCTCTCCGGCAGGGTGCCGGAGGCGATCTCCTGAATCCCCCGAGATGGGATTGGCGGCGGCGGCGTCTCTGGAAGGTTTTCCGTATCGTGGCTCTCGGTACTGGGGGTTTCGCGACAAAGGCTATATGTAGGCGGAAGGGCAGAGTCGGGAGAGTCATGAGGGGCCCACACGCTAGGGCCGCGCGGCCAGCTCCTAGGCCGCGCCGCCCTAGTGTGGCGCCGCCTCGTGGCCCCACTTCGTCTTCTCTTCGGTCTTCTGGAATCTTCGTGTGAAAATAGGCCCCTGGGCGTTGATTTCGTCCAATTCCGAGAATATTTCCTTACTAGGATTTCTGAAACAAAAAACAGCAGAAAACAGCAACTGGCTCTTCGGCATCTCGTTAATAGGTTAGTGCCGGAAAATGCATAAATATGACATAAAGTATGCATAAAACATGTAGATATCATCAATAATGTGGCATGGAACATAAGAAATTATCGATACGTCGGAGACGTATCAGAGTCACCGTCCCGCGGCGAGGAGGACGGTTCCCCAGTGGCAGCAGGCGCAGATTCCCCAATGGGGGAAATGAACCCGTGCTTATCAAACATCCCGAATTCAATCGACGCGGAGGCGGGGAGAGCGGAGCAAGAGAAGCAACCGTCCGTGGAGGATCGGGAGCGGCCGACGTCGGTGGCCACCGGCGGTGGCATGAGCAATCTAGACCCTGGTGCCGAGACAAACAGATCAGAAATCCACAACAGAGATAGCTTGAATTTGATCGAGCAATACGAGATACTACACGGCCGCATAACCTCGTTGGGGCTCCCAGTGGCGTCTCTCTGCTTCCGCTTACCTGTGCTGCTGTGACCGGGGTCTGCTGGCATTTGGCAGAAGATCTCCGAGAAGAGCACCATCCCGTGTGAGATGTCGTCTACCACGAAAGATGCCTCGAGTCCCCGCACCGGCGGCTCCCACCAGATAAGTCCACCGCCATCTCTCACGGTGATCCGCGAACCCAGCCAAATCGTCGCCAGAGCACGCAGATCCAGCACCCCCTTGCCCAGCAGCAAATCGCGCACGCAAATCTAGCGCCTCCTCTCCCAGTAGCTCGTCGCCGGCTCGTGAAAATGTGATCTTTGACCTCCGAGCATTTGCGTCATTGCAGGCGAGATCCGAGAGGATACAGGGTGGCGGGGAGCAAGGCGGCGCTGGGGCGCGAGAGGAAGACGACGCCGGAGGTGGGGCGCGACATGGAGGTGGCCGCGGCGACCTGGAGGAGCGAAGGGAGGAGAGCAGGAGCGAGGATCCTATCCGTGAGAGTGGGAACAAGCGTCCGTGCGCGACGCGATAAGGGGCAAAACGGGAAACTCACATTATTCCGTACCGTGAAAAAAAGTGAACGTGGAATCCCCAACATCTTACATTTCAGAACGGAGGAGTAAAAGATAGTGATGATGTGATACCGCGGCACTCCCCCAAGCTTGGAACAAACCAAAGGGATGCTAATACCGATGATGAATTACTCCTTCGGTGGTGGTGGTGATGAATTCTTGACAAGCTTCTCAACAAGCTCCTGAAGCTCATCAATCTTGTACATGAGGTTGCGGATCATCTCTGAATTGTGCTCGACGCGGTTAAGGAGTATGTCCGCCGGCGAGTTCCAACTCTTAGAGTTGTTTCCCCACTCTTCAGCTTCAGGTTTCATCCTTCCTGCAGTGTTAGAACGATCTATATCCCAATTGCTAGGCAATACTGCCTTGGGAGTCCTTTCAATTTGACTATTGTAAATTAGATTGCGGAAGGGGTTGTAGGTGCCCAGAGGAGATGTCTTTGGAGCTAAGTAGTGACGTGGAACCTTCCCTCCGGTGCGAATTCTCGTGCTCTTCTTGGTACTGAAAGGGTTCTCCACCACCTCGATGCTTGCGATGGTAGCACGCGGGTATGCACGCGAGTCTTCCTCCACTTCTTCTTCATCTTCTTCCTTGACGCTCTCGTCCACCTCTTTCCACTCGGGATCTTGAATATCTTCATCCAAAAGCCCCTTGCCCTTGTTGTTGAAGACCATGGTGCTTCTAGATCAAAGACAGATCCTGGCAGAAAACAGCTCGAAACAAAACACGTCGAGAAAACGATATACGGACCTCCAGGGGTCCGGGGGATTATATAGAATAAATTTTTGCGACAAAAGGAAAGTACCAGGTCGAACCAGAGTTGGAGAGGGGCCACGAGGTGGCCTCCTCATAGGGCAGCGCGGCCAGGCTGGGGCTCGCGCCGGCCTATGAGGGCACGCCCTCGTGCGTCTCCTCCACTCCGTTTCGATCTCGTAATTTTTCATATTTTCCAAAAATAGCAAAAACATTGTTCGGAAAGTAAAACGCGAACTTTTTATTACCAGTACTGTTACCTATTCAAAGTTGAACTCTGCCAGACTGTCAATTTGACTTTTGATGAAAGCTTCCGGAGTTACCACTCGAATAACATCAACATCTTCATTATAAGAATCTCCAGAGATATAATGCTTGACTCTTTGTCCATTCACCACTTGTGAGGCATCGCCTTGGAGAGAACTAATCTTAATCGCCTCTGAACGATACACCTCCTCAATGACATATGGTCCTTCCCATTTTGAGAGTAACTTCCCTGCAAAAAATCTGAGACGAGACCGATACAATAGGACTTTATCCCAACCATTAAATTATCTTTTAATAATTCTTCTATCATGCCATTTCTTAACTTTCTCTTTAAAGAGTTTAGCATTTTCATAAGCTTCACTTCTCCATTCATCTAAAGAACTCAATTGTAGCAATCTTTTCTTACCGGCAAGTTTAGGATCTTTATTTAATTCTCTTACAGCCCAATAAGCTTTGTGCTCTAGTTCTAAAGGTAAATGACAAGCTTTTCCATAAACCAATTTATAAGGTGACATACCCATGGGATTTTTATAAGAAGTTCTATAATCCCATAGTGCTTCCTTCAATTTACTAGCCCAATTCTTTCTAGATTTATTAACAGTCTTTTGCAAGATAGATTTAATCTCTCTATTTGATAGTTCTACTTGCCCACTAGTTTGAGGATGATAAGCGGAAGCAGTTCTATGATTAATACCATATTTAGCAAGAGTTTTTCTAAAACCACCATGAATAAAATGAGAACCTCCATCAGTCATAATGTATCTAGGAACTCCAAATCTAGGAAAAATAATATCTAAAAGCATTCTTAAAGAAGTCTCACCATCAGCACTTTTTGTGGGTATGGCTTCCACCCATTTAGTAACATAATCAACAGCAACAAGTATATGAGTGTTACCTTCTGAAGAAGGGAAAGGTCCCATGAAGTCAAATCCCCATCAATCGAATGGTCCAATAACAAGTGTATAATTCATAGGCATTTCATTGCGTCTGGAGATATTACCAACCCTTTGACATTCATCACAAGATAAAATAAACTTCCTTGCATCTTTGAAGAGAGTTGGCCAATAAAAACCTGATTGCAGAACATTTTGCGCGGTTCTATCTCCGGCGTGATGTCCTCCATAAGCACTACCATGACACTTACTCAATATCTCTTGTTGTTCATATTCGGGAACACATCTTCGCAGAATACCATCCACTCCTTCTTTATATAAGTGTGGGTCATCCCAAAAATAATGCCTCAAGTCATAAAAGAATTTCCTCCTTTGCTGGGCTGAAAAGGTTGGAGGCAAGTACTTGGAAACAATAAAGTTAGCATAATCAGCATACCAAGGACTGTCTCGCGAGCTCACCTTTATTACAGCCAATTGTTCATTTGGAAAACTATCATTAACAGGAACATGATCATAAGCAATATTTTCCAATCTAGAGAAATTATCAGCAATAGGATTATCAGCACCTTTCCTATCTATAATATGTAAATCAAATTCTTGCAACAAAAGCACCCATCTAATAAGCCTTGGCTTAGCATCTTTCTTTCGCATAAGGTATCTAATTGCAGCATGATCAGTATGAGTTGTAACTTTTGAATCAACAATATAGGATCTAAACTTGTCACAAGCAAAGACTACAGCTAACAATTCTTTTTCAGCTGTAGCATAATTTCTTTGAGCAGCATCAAGAGTTTTACTAGCATAATGAATAACATTCAGTTTTTTATCTACTCGCTGTCCAAGAACAGCGCCTACAGCAAAATCAGTAGCATCACACATAATTTCAAAAGGTAAGTTCCAATCAGGAGGTTCAACTATAGGATCAGTTGTTAAGGCTTTCTTTAGAGTTTCAAAAGCTTCCTTACAATCATCATCAAAAACAAAAGGTACATCTTTTTGAAGAAGATTAGTAAGAGGTTTTGAAATCTTGGAGAAATCTTTAATGAATCTCCTATAAAACCCAACATGACCAAGAACACTACGAATACCTTTAACATCCCTAGGATAAGGCATCTTCTCAATTGCTTCAACTTTAGCTCTATCAACTTCAATCCCTCTCTCGGAAATTTTATGTCCCAATACGATTCCTTCATTAACCATAAAGTGGCATTTCTCCCAATTAAGAACAAGGTTAGTTTCTTCACATCTCTGCAAAACTTTATCAAGGTTTCGCAAGCAATTATCAAAAGAATTCCCATAGACAGAAAAATCATCCATGAATACCTCTACAATATTCTCGCAAAAGCCATGAAAAATAGCAGACATGCATCTTTGAAAAGTAGCAGTAGCATTACATAAGCCAAAAGGCATACGTCTATAAGCATAAGTTCCATAGGGACAAGTGAAAGTGGTTTTCTCTTGATCCTTAGTTTTAACAGCAATTTGTGAAAACCCAGAATAACCATCAAGAAAGCAAAAATGAGTATTTTTAGATAACCTTTCTAACATTTGATCAATAAAAGGTAAAGGGTAATGATCTTTCTTAGTAACCTTATTAACTTTTCGATAATCAATGCACATTCTATACCCTACAACTACTCTTTGAGGGATGAGTTCATCATTATCATTAGGCACAACAGTCATTCCTCCTTTCTTAGGAACACAATGCACAGGACTAACCCATCTACTATCAGCAATAGGATATATAATACCAGCTTCAAGAAGTTTTAATACCTCATTCCTTACCACATCCTTCATCTTAGGAATTGGACGACGCTGATGTTCAACAAAAGGCTTTGCATCATCTTCCATATTAATGGCATGTTGGCAAATAGAGGGAGAAATCCCCTTCAGGTCATCAAGAGTGTAGCCAATAGCTCCTCGGTGTTTCTTCAATATTTTCAATAACCTTTCTTCCTCAATCTCTGAAAGCTTAGAACTAATAATAACAGGATATATTTTCTTATCATCAATATGAGCATATTTAAAGTTATCAGGAAATGGTTTTAAATCAAAAACAAGATCTTCCTTTGGTGGTAGTGTTGTACCTAGATCTTCAACCGGCAAGTCATGTTTAAGAATAGGTTGACGAAGGAAAATTTCATCAAGCTCATTTCTTTCTTCCCTAAAGACTTCACTCTCACTATTCTCCAAATGTTGCTGCAAAGGATTATTAGGAGAAAGAGCAATAGATGCACACTGTTCAACTCTAAAATCATTATTAGGCAAATCAGCTTTATAAGGAGTTTTGGCGAATTTAGAGAAATTAAACTCATAAGATTCACGAGCAAATTTAGTCACAATTTTCTCTTTCTTGCAATCTATAACAGCTCCACATGTATTTAGAAAAGGTCTACCAAAAATGATAGGACAATGTTTACTAGTGACACGCGTACAGCACGCGACCGTTGGGAACCCCAAGTGGAAGGTGTGATGCGTACAGCAGTAAGTTTCCCTCAGTTAGAAACCAAGGTTTATCGAACCAGTAGGAGTCAAGAAGCACGTTGAAGGTTGATGGTGGCGAGATGTAGTGCGGCGCAACACCAGGGATTCCGGTGCCAACGTGGAACCTGCACAACACAACCAAAGTACTTTGCCCCAACGAAACAGTGAGGTTGTCAATCTCACCGGCTTGTTGTAACAAAGGATTAGATGTATAGTGTGCATGATGATTGTTTGCAGAAAACAGTAGAACAAGTATTGCAGTAGATTGTATTCGATTGAAAAGAATGGACCGGGGTCCACAGTTCACTAGAGGTGTCTCTCCCATAAGATAAATAGCATGTTGGGTGAACAAATTACAGTTGGGCAATTGACAAATAGAAAGGGCATGACCATGCACATACATGATATGATGAGTATTGTGAGATTTAATTGGGCATTACGACAAAGTACATAGACCGCTATCCAGCATGCATCTATGCCTAAAAGGTCCACCTTTAGGTTATCATCCGAACCCCTTCCAGTATTAAGTTGAAAACAACAGACAATTGCATTAAGTATGGTGCGTAATGTAATCAATAACTACATCCTCGGACATAGCATCAATGTTTTATCCCTAGTGGCAACAGCACATCCACAACCTTAGAACTTTCTCACATCGTCCCATTTAATGGAGGCATGAACCCACTATCGAGCATAAATACTCCCTCTTGGAGTTACTAGCAAAAACTTGGCCAGAGCCTCTACTAATAACGGAGAGCATGCAAGATCATAAACAACACATAGGTAATAGATTGATAATCAACATAACATAGTATTCTCTATCCATCGGATCCCAACAAACACAACATATAGCATTACAGATAGATGATCTTGATCATGTTAGGCAGCTCACAAGACCCGACAATGAAGCATAATGAGGAGAAGACGACCATCTAGCTACTGCTATGGACCCATAGTCCAGGGTGAACTACTCACTCATCACTCCGGAGGCGACCATGGCGGTGAAGAGTCCTCCGGGAGATGATTCCCCTCTCCGGCAGGGTGCCGGAGGCGATCTCCTGAATCCCCCGAGATGGGATTGGCGGCGGCGGCGTCTCTGGAAGGTTTTCCGTATCGTGGCTCTCGGTACTGGGGGTTTCGCGACGAAGACTATATGTAGGCGGAAGGGCAGGTCAGGAGGCGTCACGGGGCCCCACACGCTAGGGCCGCGCGGGCCCCCCTTGGGCCGCGCCGCCCTAGTGTGGCGGCGCCCCATGGCCCCACTTCGTCTTCCCTTCGGTCTTCTGGAAGCTTCGTGGCAAAATAGGCCCCTGGGCGTTGATTTCGTCCAATTCCGAGAATATTTCCTTACTAGGATTTTTGAAACCAAAAACAGCAGAAAACAAAGAATCGGCTCTTCGGCATCTCGTTAATAGGTTAGTGCCGGAAAATGCATAAATATGACATAAAGTATGCATAAAACATGTAGATATCATCAATAATGTGGCATGGAACATAAGAAATTATCGATACGTCGGAGACGTATCAGCATCCCCAAGCTTAGTTTCTGCTCGTCCCGAGCAGGTAAACGATAACAAAGATAATTTCTGGAGTGACATGCCATCATAACCTTGATCATACTATTGTAAGCATATGTAATGAATGCAGCGATCAAAACAATGTAAATGACATGAGTAAACAAATGAATCATAAAGCAAAGACTTTTCATGAATAGTACTTCAAGACAAGCATCAATAAGTCTTGCATAAGAGTTAACTCATAAAGCAACAATTCAAAGTAGAGGTATTGAAGCAACACAAAGGAAGATTAAGTTTCAGCGGTTGCTTTCAACTTGTAACATGTATATCTCATGGATAGTTGTCAATGTAAAGCAATATAACAAGTGCAATATGCAAGTATGTAGGAATCAATGCACAGTTCACACAAGTGTTTGTTTCTTGAGATGGAGAGAAATAGGTGAACTGACTCAACATAAAAGTAAAAGAAAGGCCCTTCGCAGAGGGAAGCATTGATTACTATATTTGTGCTAGAGCTTTGATTTTGAAAACAAGAAACAATTTTGTCAACGGTAGTAATAAAGCATATGTGTTATGTAAATTATATCTTACAAGTTGCAAGCCTCATGCATAGTATACTAATAGTGCCCGCACCTTGTCCTAATTAGCTCGGATTACCTGGATTATCATTGCAATGCATATGTTTTAACCAAGTGTCACAAAGGGGTACCTCTATGCCGCATGTACAAAGGTCTAAGGAGAAAGCTCGCATCGGATTTCTCGCTATTGGTTATTCTCAACTTAGACATCCATACCGGGACAACATAGACAACAGATAATGGACTCCTCTTTTATGCATAAGCATTCAACAATTATTAATTTTCTCATATGAGATTGAGGATATTTGTCCAAAACTGAAACTTCCACCATGGATCATGGCTTTAGTTAGCGGCCCAATGTTCTTCTCTAACATTATGCATGCTCTAACCATTCTAGCGGTAAATCTCCCTTATTTCAGACAAGACGGACATGCATAGCAACTCACATGATATTCAACAAAGAGTAGTTGATGGCGTCCCCAGGAACATGGTTATCGCACAAAAAGCAACTTAATAAGAGATAAAGTGCAAAAGTACATATTCAATACCACAATAGTTTTTAGGCTATTTGTCCCATGAGCTATATATTGCAAAGGTAAAGGATAGAAATTTTAAAGGTAGCACTCAAGCAATTTACTTTGGAATGGTGGAGAAATACCATGTAGTAGGT
Source organism: Lolium perenne (assembly GCF_019359855.2). NCBI lineage: Eukaryota > Viridiplantae > Streptophyta > Magnoliopsida > Poales > Poaceae > Lolium > Lolium perenne. Next base: position 182,402,487 of record NC_067246.2, on the reverse strand, counting down.
AGGTATGGTGGACACAAATGGCATAGTGGTTGGCTCAAGGATTTGGATGCATGAGAAGTATTCCCTCTCGATACAAGGTTTAGGCTAGCAAGGTTTATTTGAAACAAACACAAGGATGAACCGGTGCAGCAAATCTCACGTAAAAGACATATTGTAAACATTATAAGACTCTACACCGTCTTCCTTGTTGTTCAAACTCAATACTAGAAATTATCTAGACCTTAGAGAGACCAATTATGCAAACCAAATTTTAGCATGCTCTATGTATTTCTTCATTAATGGGTGCAAACTATATGATGCAAGAGCTTAAACATGAGCACAACAATTGCCAAGTATCACATTATCCAAGACATTTTAGCAATTATTACATGTATCATTTTCCGATTCCAACCATATAACAATTTAACGAAGAAGAAACTTTCGCCATGAATATTATGAGTAAAGCCTAAGGACATATTTGTCCATATGCAACAGCGGAGCGTGTCTATCTCCCACACAAAGAATGCTAGGATCCATTTTATTCAAACAAAAACAAAAACAAAAACAAACCGACGCTCCAAGCAAAGTGCATAAGATGTGATGGAATAAAAATATAGTTTCACTAGAGGAACTGATAATGTTGTCGATGAAGAAGGGGATGCCTTGGGCATCCCCAAGCTTAGACGCTTGAGTCTTCTTGATATATGCAGGGGTGAACCACCGGGGCATCCCCAAGCTTAGAGCTTTCACTCTCCTTGATCATATTGTATCATCTCCCTCTCTTGATCCTTGAAAACTTCCTCCACACCAAACTCAAAACAACTCATTAGAGGGTTAGTGCACAATCAAAATTTACATATTCAGAGGTGACACAATCATTCTTAACACTTCTGTACATTGCACAAAGCTACTGAAAGTCAATGCAATCGAAAAATCCATCAAGCATAGCAAAACAGGCAATGCAAAATAAAAGGCAGAATCTGTCAAAACAGAACAGTTCGTAAAGACGAATTTTATTGAGGCACCAGGCTTGCTCAAATGAAAATGCTCAGATTTAATGAAAGTTGCGTACATATCTGGGGATCACTCACGTAAATTGGCATAATTTTCTGAGTTTCCTACAGAGAATTTGGCCCAGATTCGTGACAGCAAAGAAATCTGTTTCTGTGCAGTAATCCAAATCTAGTATGAACCTTACTATCAACGACTTTAATTGGCACAACAATGCACAAAACTAAGATAAGGAGAGGTTGCTACAATAGTAACAACTTCAAAGACTCAAATATAAAATAAAAATACTGTAGTAAAAACATGGGTTGTCTCCCATAAGCGCTTTTCTTTAACGCCTTTCAGCTAGGCGCAGAAAGTGTACATCAAGTATTATCAAGAGACGAAGTGTCAACATCATAATTTGTTCTAATAATAGAATCAAAAGGTAACTTCATTCTCTTTCTAGGGAAGTGTTCCATACCTTTCTTGAGAGGAAATTGATATTTAATATTACCTTCCTTCATATCAATGATAGCACCAACAGTTCGAAGAAAAGATCTTCCCAATATAATGGGACAAGATGTATTGCATTCAATATCCAAGACAACAAAATCAACGGGGACAAGGTTATTGTTAACGGTAATGCGAACATTATCAACTCTCCCCAAATGTTTCTTTGTAGAGTTATCAGCAAGATTAACATCCAAATAACAATTTTTCAATGGTGGCAAGTCAAGCATATTATAGATTTTCTTAGGCATAACGGAAATACTTGCACCAAGATCACATAAAGCATTATAATCAAAGTCATTGACCTTCATCTTAATGATGGGCTCCCAACCATCCTCTAGCTTCCTAGGAATAGAAGTTTCGCGATTTAATTTCTCTTCTCTAGCTTTTATGAGAGCATTTGTAATGTGTTTCGTGAAAGCCAAATTTATAGCACTAGCATTAGGACTCTTAGCAAGTTTTTGTAAGAACTTTATAACTTCAGAGATGTGGCAATCATCAAAATCCAAACCATTATAATCTAAAGCAATGGGATCATCATCCCCAATGTTGAAAAAAATTTCAGCAGTTTTATCACAGGTAGTTTCAGCAGTTTTAGCAGTTTCAGGCAGTTTTTCGCGCTTTGCATTAGAAGTGGAAGCATTGCAAACACCAATTCTTTTACCATTAATAGTAGGAGGTGCAGCAACATGTGTAGCATTGGCATTGCTAGTGGTGGTAATAGTCCAAACTTTAGCTATATTATCTTCTTTTTCATTTTCTTCTCTTTCCCACCTAGCACGCAATTCGGCCATCAATCTTATATTCTCATTAATTCTAACTTGGATGGCATTTGCTGTAGTAACAATTTTATTATTTTGATTTTCATTAAGCATAACTTTTGATTTCAAAAGATCAACATCAGCAGCAAGACTATCGACTTTAGAAGCAAGTATATCAATTTTCCCAAGCTTTTCTTCAACGGATTTGTTAAAAGCAGTTTGTGTACTAATAAATTCTTTAAGCATAGCTTAAAGTCCAGGGGGTGTGTTCCTATTATTGTTGTAAGAATTCCCATAAGAATTACCATAGCCGTTGCCATTATTATAAGGATATGGCCTATAGTTGTTACTAGAATTGTTCCGGTAAGCATTGTTGTTGAAATTATTATTTTTAATGAAGTTCACATCAACATGTTCTTATTGAGCAACCAATGAAGCTAACGGAACATTATTAGGATCAACACTAGTCCTATCATTCACAAGCATAGACATAATAGCATCAATCTTATCACTCAAGGAAGAGGTTTCTTCGACAGAATTTACCTTCTTACCTTGTGGAGCTCTTTCCGTGTGCCATTCAGAGTAATTAATCATCATATTATCAATAAGCTTTGTTGCTTTGCCAAGAGTAATGGACATAAAGGTACCGCCAGCAGCTGAATCCAATAGGTTCCGCGAAGAAAAATTCAGTCATGCATAAAAGGTTTGGATGATCATCCAAGTAGTCAGTCCATGGGTTGGGCAATTTTTCACCAAACATTTCATTCTTTCCCATGCTTGGGCAACATGCTCATTATCCAATTGTTTAAAATTCATTATGCTACTCCTCAAAGATATAATTTTAGCAGGGGGATAATATCTACCAATAAAAGCATCCTTGCATTTAGTCCATGAATCAATACTATTCGTAGGCAGAGATAGCAACCAATCATTAGCTCTTCCTCTTAACGAGAAAGGAAACAATTTTAATTTTATAATATCACCATCTACATCCTTATACTTTTGCATTTCACATAATTCAACAAAATTATTAAGATGGGCAGCAGCATCATCAGAACTAACACCAGAAAATTGCTCTCGCATAACAAGATTCAGTAAAGCAGGTTTAATTTCAAAGAATTCTGCTGTAGTAGCAGGCGGAGCAATAGGTGTGCATAAGAAATCATTATTATTTGTGGTTGTGAAGTCACACAACTTAGTATTTTCAGGAGTACCCATTTGAGAAACAGTAAATAAAGCAAACTAGATAAAGTAATTCTATGATTAATACCATATTTAGCAAGAGTTTTTCTAAAACCACCATGAATAAAATGAGAACCTCCATCAGTCATAATGTATCTAGGAACTCCAAATCTAGGAAAAATAATATCTAAAAGCATTCTTAAAGAAGTCTCACCATCAGCACTTTTTGTGGGTATGGCTTCCACCCATTTAGTAACATAATCAACAGCAACAAGTATATGAGTGTTACCTTCTGAAGAAGGGAAAGGTCCCATGAAGTCAAATCCCCATCAATCGAATGGTCCAATAACAAGAGTATAATTCATAGGCATTTCATTGCGTCTGGAGATATTACCAACCCTTTGACATTCATCACAAGATAAAATAAACTTCCTTGCATCTTTGAAGAGAGTTGGCCAATAAAAACCTGATTGCAGAACCTTTTGCGCGGTTCTATCTCCGACGTGATGTCCTCCATAAGCACTACAATGACACTTACTCAATATCTCTTGTTGTTCATATTCGGGAACACCTCTTCGCAGAATACCATCCACTCCTTCTTTATATAAGTGTGGGTCATCCCAAAAATAATGCCTCAAGTCATAAAAGAATTTCCTCCTTTGCTGGGCTGAAAAGGTTGGAGGCAAGTACTTGGAAACAATAAAGTTAGCATAATCAACATACCAAGGACTGTCTCGCGAGCTCACCTTTATTACAGCCAATTGTTCATTTGGAAAACTATCATTAATAGGAACAGGATCATAAGCAATATTTTCCAATCTAGAGAAATTATCAGCAATAGGATTATCAGCACCTTTCCTATCTATAATATGTAAATCAAATTCTTGCAACAAAAGCACCCATCTAATAAGCCTTGGCTTAGCATCTTTCTTTCGCATAAGGTATCTAATTGCAGCATGATCAGTATGAGTTGTAACTTTTGAATCAACAATATAGGATCTAAACTTGTCACAAGCAAAGACTACAGCTAACAATTCTTTTTCAACTGTAGCATAATTTCTTTGAGCAGCATCAAGAGTTTTACTAGCATAATGAATAACATTCAGTTTTTTATCTACTCGCTGTCCAAGAACAGCGCCTACAGCAAAATCAGTAGCATCACACATAATTTCAAAAGGTAAGTTCCAATCAGGAGGTTCAACTATAGGAGCAGTTGTTAAGGCTTTCTTTAGAGTTTCAAAAGCTTCCTTACAATCATCATCAAAAACAAAAGGTACATCTTTTTGAAGAAGATTAGTAAGAGGTTTTGAAATCTTGGAGAAATCTTTAATGAATCTCCTATAAAACCCAGCATGACCAAGAACACTACGAATACCTTTAACATCCCTAGGATAAGCCATCTTCTCAATTGCTTCAACTTTAGCTCTATCAACTTCAATCCCTCTCTCGGAAATTTTATGTCCCAATACGATTCCTTCATTAACCATAAAGTGGCATTTCTCCCAATTAAGAACAAGGTTAGTTTCTTCACATCTCTGCAAAACTTTATCAAGGTTTCGCAAGCAATTATCAAAAGAATTCCCATAGACAGAAAAATCATCCATGAATACCTCTACAATATTCTCGCAAAAGCCATGAAAAATAGCAGACATGCATCTTTGAAAAGTAGCAGTAGCATTACATAAGCCAAAAGGCATACGTCTATAAGCATAAGTTCCATAGGGACAAGTGAAAGTGGTTTTCTCTTGATCCTTAGTTTTAACAACAATTTGTGAAAACCCAGAATAACCATCAAGAAAGCAAAAATGAGTATTTTTAGATAACCTTTCTAACATTTGATCAATAAAAGGTAAAGGGTAATGATCTTTCTTAGTAACCTTATTAACTTTTCGATAATCAATGCACATTCTATACCCTACAACTACTCTTTGAGGGATGAGTTCATCATTATCATTAGGCACAACAGTCATTCCTCCTTTCTTAGGAACACAATGCACAGGACTAACCCATGTACTATCAGCAATAGGATATATAATACCAGCTTCAAGAAGTTTTAATAACTCATTCCTTACCACATCCTTCATCTTAGGAATTGGACGACGCTGATGTTCAACAAAAGGCTTTGCATCATCTTCCATATTAATGGCATGTTGGCAAATAGAGGGAGAAATCCCCTTCAAGTCATCAAGAGTGTAGCCAATAACTCCTCGGTGTTTCTTCAATATTTCCAATAACCTTTCTTCCTCAATCTCTGAAAGCTTAGAACTAATAATAACAGGATATATTTTCTTATCATCAATATGAGCATATTTAAAGTTATCAGGCAATGGTTTTAAATCAAAAACAAGATCTTCCTTTGGTGGTAGTGTTGTACCTAGATCTTCAACCGGCAAGTCATGTTTAAGAATAGGTTGACGAAGGAAAATTTCATCAAGCTCATTTCTTTCTTCCCTAAAGACTTCACTCTCACTATTCTCCAAATGTTGCTGCAAAGGATTATTAGGAGCAAGAGCAATAGATGCACACTGTTCAACTCTAAAATCATTATTAGGCAAATCAGCTTTATAAGGAGTTTTGGCGAATTTAGAGAAATTAAACTCATAAGATTCACCAGCAAATTTAGTCACAATTTTCTCTTTCTTGCAATCTATAACAGCTCCACAGGTATTTAGAAAAGGTCTACCAAAAATGATAGGACAATGTTTACTAGTGACACGCGTACAGCACGCGACCGTTGGGAACCCCAAGTGGAAGGTGTGATGCGTACAGCAGTAAGTTTCCCTCAGTTAGAAACCAAGGTTTATCGAACTAGTAGGAGTCAAGAAGCACGTTGAAGTTTGATGGCGGCGAGATGTAGTGCGGCGCAACACCAGGGATTCCGGCGCCAACGTGGAACCTGCACAACACAACCAAAGTACTTTGCCCCAACGAAATAGTGAGGTTGTCAATCTCACCGGCTTGCTGTAACAAAGGATTAGATGTATAGTGTGGATGATGATTGTTTGCAGAAAACAGTAGAACAAGTATTGCAGTAGATTGTATTCGATTAAAAAGAATGGACCGGGGTCCACAGTTCACTAGAGGTGTCTCTCCCATAAGATAAATAGCATGTTGGGTGAACAAATTACAGTTGGGCAATTGACAAATAGAAAGGGCATGACCATGCACATACATGATATGATGAGTATTGTGAGATTTAATTGGGCATTACGACAAAGTACATAGAGCGCTATCCAGCATGCATCTATGCCTAAAAAGTCCACCTTCAGGTTATCATCCGAACCCCTTCCAGTATTAAGTTGAAAACAACAGACAATTGCATTAAGTATGGTGCGTAATGTAATCAATAACTACATCCTCGGACATAGCATCAATGTTTTATCCCTAGTGGCAACAAGACATCCACAACCTTAGAACTTTCTCACATCGTCCTGCATTTAATGGAGGCATGAACCCACTATCGAGCATAAATACTCCCTCTTGGAGTTACTAGCAAAAACTTGGCCAGAGCCTCTACTAATAACGGAGAGCATGCAAGATCATAAACAACACATAGGTAATAGATTGATAATCAACATAACATAGTATTCTCTATCCATCGGATCCCAACAAACACAACATATAGCATTACAGATAGATGATCTTGATCATGTTAGGCAGCTCACAAGACCCGACAATGAAGCATAATGAGGAGAAGATGACCATCTAGCTACTGCTATGGACCCATAGTCCAGGGGTGAACTACTCACTCATCACAACGGAGGCGACCATGGCGGTGAAGAGTCCTCCAGGAGATGATTCCCCTCTCCGGTAGGGTGCCGGAGGCGATCTCCTGAATCCCCCGAGATGGGATTGGCGGCGGCGTCTCTGGAAGGTTTTCCGTATCGTGGCTCTCGGTACTGGGGGTTTCGCGACGAAGACTATATGTAGGCGGAAGGGCAGGTCAGGAGGCATCACGGGGGCCCCACACGCTAGGGCCGCGCGGGCCCCCCTTGGGCCGCGCCGCCCTAGTGTGGCGGCGCCCCGTGGCCCCACTTCGTCTTCCCTTCGGTCTTCTGGAAGCTTCGTGGAAAAATAGGCCCCTGGGCGTTGATTTCGTCCAATTCCGAGAATATTTCCTTACTAGGATTTCTGAAACCAAAAACAGCAGAAAACGGCAACTGGCTCTTCGGCATCTCGTTAATAGGTTAGTGCCGGAAAATGCATAAATATGACATAAAGTATGCATAAAACATGTAGATATCATCAATAATGTGGCATGGAACATAAGAAATTATCGATACGTCGGAGACGTATCAACTAGCAGCAGAACCAAGTACCAAAAAGTCAGCAGGATATTTAATCTTACCACATAGAACTTCCACATCTCGAACAATACCAATTGGAGAGATAAATTCTCTATTAGCTAGCCGAATAACCACATCAATATCTTCAAGTTCACAAGAACCAATTTCGTGCATGATCTCCGTATAAAGCTCATAAGGAATAGCACTAATACTTGCACCAATATCGCATAAACCATAATAACAATGATCACCTATTCTAACAGATAGCATAGGAACACTAGTTTTCCTAGACTTATTAGGATGTGAAACAATATTAGAAGCATCTTGACAGAAAATAATATGACCATCTTCAACATTTTCAGTCACAAGATCTTTAACTATTGCAACAGCAGGTTCAACTTTTATTTGCTCTTCAGGTTCTATAGGTTTCTTTTCACTTTTATTAACCGCACTATTTATTACAGAATACTCCTTCATTTTAGCAGGGAAAGGAGTTTTTTCAATATAAGCTTCAGGAATAACATGATCAACAGTTTCAATTACAACACATTTATTTATAGATGAATCAATTTTATCTTTATACGGTTCATGATACTTATCAAAATTCTTCTTAGGCAATTCATAATGAGAGGCAAAAGATTTATAAAGATTTGCAACGACTTGAGAATCAAGACCATAAGTAGCACTAATATTACGAAATTTATCAGTATCCATAAAAGCTTCAATGCATTTATAATCATAGTTTATACCTGACTCTCTACCTTTGTTGTTCTCCCATCCTTCAGTATTCTCCTGAATCCGATCAAGAAGGTCCCTTTTAAACTCTTCTTTGTTGCGTGTAAATGATCCAGAACAAGAAGTATCCAGCAAGGTCTTGTCTTGAAAAGAAAGTCTTGCATAGAAATTATCAATGATAATATTACCAGGAAGCTCATGAATGGGGCATTTGAGCATTAAAGACTTCAATCTCCCCCACGCTTGGGCAATACTCTCTCCATCATGAGGCCAGAAATTATATATGCGGTTCCGGTCTTTGTGAATTTCACTTGGAGGATAGAACTTAGAATAAAATAGGGGCACAATATCATTCCATTCAAGAGAATCCCCATTATTCAGTAATTTATACCAATGCGCCGCTTTCCCAGACAGCGATATAGAGAATAGTTTCTTCCTAAATTCATCCATAGCAATACCTGCACACTTGAATAAACCGCATAATTCATGTAAGAACAGTAAATGATCTCCAGGATGGACAGTTCCATCCCCTTCATAGCGGTTATCCACAACACGTTCAATAATTTTCATAGGTATTTTGTATGGAACCTCTTTCTCACCTGGCGCCTCATCCACTACCTTTGCAGTAGTAGTAGATTTTCCAAATAAAAATTCAAGAGAAGATCTCTCCATAATGAATTATAGCAGCAGGCAGAAATAAAATCAGCACAAACAGTAAAAGTTTCCCTTACCAATTCCACTTACCAATAGCGCTTCACTCCCCGGCAACGGCGCCAGAAAATAGTCTTGATGACCCACAAGTACAGGGGGTGTATCGTAGTATTTTCGATAAATAAGAGTGTCGAACCCAACGAGGAGCAGAAGGTGTTGACAAACAGTTTCGATGAAGGATTCACTGTAAATGCTCGCAGACAAGTATTCAGAGGGTTTTGATGTAGCAGATGAATAAAGTACAAGTAAGTAAAGTGCGAGATAAATAATTGCAGCGAGTGGCCCAATCCTTTTTAGCACAAAGGACAAGCCGGTTTGTTTACTTATAATGACCAAACGTTATTGAGGACACACGGGAATTTAGTCTAGTGCTTTCGCTTCATATAGCTGATTAATCTTCATTGTTTAGATAAGTGTTGTGTGGGTGAACCTATGCTAATGCATCGCCCTTCCTAGGACTAATACATACTTGTGATTATACCCCTTGCAAGCATCCGCAACTACAAGAAAGTAATTAAGATAAATCTAACCACAGTCTTAAACTCTGAGATCCTGCTATCCCTCCTGCATCGATATACCAACGGGGGTTCAGGTTTCTGTCACTCCGGCAACCACACAATTGGCAAACGAATACAAGATGTATTCCCCTAGGCCCATAAAGGTGAAGTATCATGTAGTCGACGTTCACATGACACCACTAGAAGAATAACAACACAACTTAAATATCATAACATTGAATATTACTCAACCATAATTCACTACTAACATTTAGACTTCACCCATGTCCTCAAGAACTAAACGAACTACTCACGAGACATCATATGGAACATGATCAGAGCTGATATGATGATGAATAACAATCTGAACATAAACCTTGGTTCAATGGTTTCACTCAATAGCATCAATAACAAGTAGAATTCAATACCGGGAGAGTTTCCCCTATCAAACAATCAAGATCCAACCCTAATTGTTACAGCAGTGACGACGTGCAGCGGTGGAGATGGCGGTGATGATAATGGAGATGATGGTGATGACGATGGAGATGATGTCCAACTCGATGACGGTGACGATGGCGTCGCTTTCCCCCTCCGGGAGGGAATTTCCCCGGCAGATCTCAGCCTGCCGGAGAGCTCTTTTCTCTCTGGTGTTTTCCGCCCCGCAGAGGCGGCTGTGACTCTTCGCGACTATCCTCTAGAGTTTAGGTTTTCGGGACGAAGAAGTACGCGAATGAGAGGAGGCCAGAGGGGGGTGTGGGGCCCCTCCCCACTTGGCGGCGCGGCCAGGGCAGGGCCCGCGCCGGCCTGTGAGGGGGGCCCATGGTGGCCCTCCTCGGCTCCTCCTTTTGTCTCCCTTCGTCTTCTGGAAAAATAGGATTTTTCATATAATTTCTGTCAATTGTTGATCTTCCGAAATATTGCATTCTGATGGCGCTTTTTCCAGCAGAATCCTGACTCCGGTGCGCGATTCTCCAATAATCATGAAACATGCAAAATAGATGAAATAACATAAGTATCACCTCTAAATACGAAATATATCGATGAATAACAGTAAATTATGATATAAAATAGTAATGCAAAATGGACGTATCAACACACACCGACTGGGCTCGCAGTTTTGGAACTCTATCCAAAATCTCAAACACCTGTTTCGCTTGGGGGCAAAACACACAATGCATACTAGCAAGACGACGAGCTTCTGGCGGGACTGGTGGCAGGGGTCGAGACCCCTGTGCGATAGGTTCCCCTTGCTCTTTGCCATTGTGACTGAGCAGGAGGCCTCGATTGACTCTGCCCACCGTGGGGAGACCTGGCACCTTCCCCTTCGACGCGAGTTAGGCTTCGGTGACCATGTCGAGTGGGTTAATCTCATGCGGGAGGTCACGGTGCCCCCCATCTCGGACTTGCAGGATAAGGTCACCTGGGCGCTAGAATCTTCGTGGAGATTCTCAGTTCTCTCATTGTACCTTAAGCTTTGCCAGGGTACCCCTTCCAAGCACTTCAGTGACCTTTGGCGGCTCACGGTCCCAGGGAAGGTGCGTATCTTCCTGTGGCAGCTGGCCAGAAAACGCTTGCCATCCAATGATAACATAAGGCCGTGTATGGGGCCCACTTTGGGCTTGTGTGCCCTTTGCGGGGAGGTGGAAGAGAATAACCACATCTTCTTCTCATGCCCCCTCGCTAAGTTCATGTGGAGTGCAGTTAAGGAAGTGCTCGGATGCATGTGGAACTCCACTTGTTTCGCGGATATCTTTAGGATGCTTCGTGTACAAGAGGGGCAGTCCAAACGGGTTCTATGGATGGCATGTACCGCTTTTGTTTGGAAGGTGTGGAACCTTAGGAACAAGTTTACGATTGACGGGGTGTTCCCTCGCCAACATGCAGATGGTTTATACAAAATGTCTATGTACTTGTAGGTGTGGAAGCCAGTGGCTAGGAGGAAGGATCGCTAGGCTGTGGAGTGGGTGATTGGCCGGATTCGCACCCTCCACTCGACCATTAGGGACAGCGAGTAGCAGCCCTCCTTCCATGGTCGTGTATCTCCGGTGGTAGCTTAGGCAGTGTTGGGGCACTTGCTTGCCATAGATGTCTTTGTGTTTTAGTTTTTCGTCGGTTGTATGACTTTGATGTGTGTATGTCCATACTATGCTTTGTTTGTTCGTGATGTACGCTGCCATTGAGGCTATATTAATTTAAAACTGGGCTCTGCTCGAGCCTTCCGTCTAAAAAAACTAAAATGGATCTGTTTCAAAGTTGAAGAGTTGAAATCCTCCAAGAAAACATTGTGGTAAGTTGGATGGCTATATAAGGTCATGTACAATCGTAGAGAAGGCATGCCTTTCCTTACCCCGCTACATCAGCTAGAGAAGGTACTCCCTCCGTCTCAGTTTATTAGTCTTTCCCGTATCTCTATGTCACCAATTTGACCTATATAATTTAAATTATATCATTAGAAAATAGAACATCTAAACTTTCTAATAATATAATTTTTATAACATATAACTAATGCTAACTTGATCAAATTTACGATCTAGAGATACACACATGCCTAATAAACTGTGAAATAAGGAGTATTAGATATAAGTCATACAATGCATTATCTCTTACATCCATCTCTAGCAATTAATATGAATAATTAAATTTTGGTAGAAAAATTGTTGCTAAGGGAAGACATATGTGATACAATGGAGAAAATAATATTCCCTTATTTCTTAAGAGATGATCTCTTAACTAAGGGAAGACAACATTCTCTCTTCATTCTCTCTCCTCCAACTAAGAAAAAACTGACGTGACAACTCTAAGGAAAAACTGACATCACCTCATTGTACGTACCCTTAGCCCTCCGCGTCATGTAGAGAAGATAATAACTATAATGTGTACAATGCATTATCTCTTAGTGTTATCCCTTGCAATTAATGAGAAATAATTAAATTTGGTAAAAAATTAGGTTGCTATGAGAAAATATGTGGTACAATGGAGCAAATGGTCTTCTCTAATATCCTAAGAGATCATCCCTTAACTAAGGGAAGGCACCATTCTCTTTCTCTATTCTCTTTCCTTCAACTCAGCAAATATTCTACGTAGCAGCTCTAAGGGAAGACTGACGTCACCGTATTGTACATGCCCTAAATATTTATGCATTTAACTCATCTCAAGAAAACGTTACGAAAAATCCTCTGAGCTAGATAAACTGAGACATAAACTTGGTATGAAAAGCACAACTGTTTTATTGTGTAAGTAATAAAATGGGACAGACAAATAAAAAATGGTCAAATTCACAAAACACTACCGGGCAACGTGAGGTGACGATTACAACCTTCAGAGCAAAGTTCAGACATTCCTCGACGCAGCGACCACGCCACACATTGATCTTAAAAGTACTTATTTGGCAGCTGCGGCAGCAGCCCAGATAGCTCGCAGCTTACCGGCGTACTCCTCCATGCTGTTGGCGGGTGGTGCCACTGCCTTGGCCGCCTTCGTCTCCAGGAACCTCTCAGCCCACGCGGCCAATCGCGGAGTCCTGCCGGCGTCAATGACCGTCACGCCGAACATCGACCGCAGCGCTTCGAGCCAGAATAGCTGGCACCCGAGGGCGAGGTCGAGATACCCGACAGAGTCGCCGCCCGAGAAGAAGGCCTTCCCATCCGACCACGCGGTAAAGGCGTCCTCCATGGGCGCGACCACCGCGAGCGTGGCAGCGAGCTTCTCGTCTCTTTCCTCCTCCGTCGCGGCGCGCAGGATGCCTATCCACGCAGGGAACACCTTGTCGTCGACGTAGGCTGCCCAGAAGCGAGCGACGGCGCGATGGTACGGGTCGACGGGAAGGATAGAGGCGGTGCCGGCCCAGAACTCGTCTACGTACTGCACAATGGCGAGCGACTCGCAGACGGGCTTGCCGCCGTGGATGAGCACGGGGACCTTCTTGTGCACCGGATTCGACGCGACAAGGAGCTCGCCCTTGTCGAACAGGTCCTGCTCCAGGTACTCGTAGCTCACGCCCTTGAGGTACAGCGCCATGCGCACGCGGAGCGCGAACGGGCTCACCACCGTGCCCAGCACCTTGACATCTCCCTCACTGTCCATCGTCTTCTTCCTCGGCTATCTCTTCTTCGTCTTTGGTGCTCTCGTAAGCTCTGCTGTTGATGTGCTAGCTAGCTCTTGCCTGAATTTGCATTTGTAGCTCCGTTTCTTGTTGTTTATATAATGCTTGGTAAGCTGACCAGTTCGTTGCATGTGCAAAGCTACGGCTGCTAGAGCCTTGGGAGGTCATACATGGGTGCATCAGCGCTCAGCGGTGACGTAATATATTATATATGTACTTATTTATCTTTGAAAGAGGAAACGAACCTGGATAATAAGTGTATGCATCGTATGGGTGGAGAAGAATCTCTTTCAAACAAGTTCAGGGGAACCAATTCTGTCCAAGCAGACTAAAGGCACTAATTTGATTCAAGAGGCACTAATTTGATCATGACGTTCCCGATCACCTGCTGCTAGCACATAATCTTCTTCCTGTGAACGGAACGTTCGCGCGTGCGTCAGTGCTTCTCCATCCCCTGAAGCCGAAGGTTGACTAGCACGGCGTCACATCTGACGCTTTAGTACGACCCAGTCTTTCAGCTTGGATGCTTTGCGAACTGTTGCCTGTTGCTCTGCCGACCTGTGTAGTGATGAGACTCTACTGCTAGAACCGGAGGAAGTATATATTACTAAAAGGTAAGTACTATCCATGATACTTACAAATTACTACTGAGGAAACGCAACATGGATAATGTACGCGAGCATCTCATGATTTCTTTGCTGGATTTCAGGTAAGGGTGCGAACCGGCGCCTGATCAGCCCCGCTTCGAAGTAAAAATAGGCTAAATTGGTTGTTAGTTTTTTTCTAGCGAATTAGTTAGTTTGAAATAGCCCATGGTTTCGCCGACTTAGAGCATCCCCACTCGTTGGCGCTCCCCACGCTCAAATCCGGACGAAACAACCGCCGGATTGGACGAAAATAAGTCGTGGGGAGTACCGTATTTCTAGCCGTCCACCCGGAGTTCGGCGGATAGAGTTTAAATTCAAACAAATCGCCGTCCCGCGCTACAAGTACGGCCAGTTGATCGGCAAAAGGAGCAAAAGGATCAGCCACAGATCGGCGATCGGAGGGAAATTACACGGAGACAGGCTCGTCGGCAGTCCCGGCCGGCACGGCGGTGTCCGACGGACCAGTTTCCTCACACGTCGCGGCCGAAGCGGCTGCGGCGGCCGACGATGAAGCAGCGGCAGTGGACGTCGAAGCAGCCGCAGTCGACGAGGTAGATGGTGAGGCAGACGAGGTAGGAGCCGGTGGAGATGACGAAGGACTGGCCGGAGTGGCTCGGAGGATGTCGCTGCGGTGGCCCTGGTACCAATTCCTCGTCTCCTCGTCCATCAGTTCCATGTCGCCGCCGCCCATGAGGAACGCCAAGTCTGTGTTCCTCTTCTTCGCCGCCGCCGTCGTCTTCAGCAGGGCGATCCGGACGCCTTGGTTGGCGAGCATCTCCCGCCACCTGCCGTCAAACTTGTCGTTCCTCCCGTCGGCGTGCGACCTCAAGTCGGCCCAGCACTTGTCGATCGACGCCTGCATCCTGTCGGCGGGATTGCCCGTCTTTTTGAGCTCTTTGAGCTTCTTCTGGCCGAGTTCAGGGCGCCCTTCCGCCGCGCTTGCCGCCGGAGCGTCGGGGTTGTACTGCTCGGTCTTGCTCTTCGAGAGGGTCGTGCGGACTTCCTTCCACTTCTCGCAGTTCTCGAGGCGGGCGTAGACGTTGAGGAACTTGAACTGCAGGCCGGTGTCGTCCGTGTACATGTCCAAAGCTCGGCGCAGCTGGGGAAAAAAGAGCACGGCGATACGGGTCAGCTAACGACGATGTACCTCGGTGATGCAGGGTCGACGGAGCATACCTTTTGCTCCAAGTCGTGGCCGCTGATCGGCCGTTTGTCGCACTCCTCCTGTATGCCGTGCCATTTGCTGCACGCCGTCTGCATGAGCCCCCAATGGGTGGCCATTGCCTTGTCTCCCCGGAACACGTTCATGTTCGTCTTGTTGAAGTAGGGATCGACGAGTTTGCGCTCCTCGTACGCCTGCTTCACTCGAAGCCAATATGTGTCAAACGACTGATTGGCCCCGATTATGCCGTTCATGGACACGGTCTTCCAAGCTTCGGCGAGGCACTCCTCTTCCTTCGGCGTCCATTTGATACGCGGTTTGGCAGGCGGCGAGTCCTTCTTCCTCTTCTTCTTCCCCTTCGACAGGTTGGCGGCAGTTGTAACAGACCAACTTTGCTAATTAAATAAATGAAGGTTTGTTCATAAGCATGCATGCATTTGCATTCAATTTGAGAAAATTTGCACTAAAATTGTGTTCAAACAAAGTTGCAAATGTTGTGTTTTGGTCTCACAAAAGTTTGGTGCAAAAAGCCCCTCAAAATTTTGGGTCAAAATACCCTAAAATACCCCAAAATCCCTCATGTTTTTAATTTCCAGGGAAATTCCCAAAACCCAGGGGGTTTTCAGAAAAATCCCCCTTTCCTCTTCGTCTACTGGAAGCAGCTGGGTGGCACCCGCGCGGCCGTCGATGGCACCGGCGGCCACGATAGCTGCGCCAAGCCCCGCCGCCCCCTGGCCGCTTTAAAACCTCGCCGCCGACGCAGCAAACCCTAGCACGCCCCCCCTTTCTTCCCTCTCCTCCTCTCTGAGCAGCGCCCGAGCAAACCCTAGGCTCGGCCGCTCGCCGTCGCCGCCGTTACCGGCCTCCCCGCGCTCCGCTGACGAGCCAGGGAGCTCCGCCTCGACGCCCTCGACCTCCTCCAGCAAACGGCTACCGCCGGGGAGCCCTCTACAGCGCCAATCGGGCTTCGTCCCCGACGCCGGCCACCACCGTTTGTCGCCGATTCCTCCGCCGTCCGGCCTCCATTCGCCTCGCCGCCACCTTCCCTGCGCTGCTGGTGAGCTCCTGCTCCTTGGGAGCTAGTCGCTGCTCCCTCTCCCCTTCTCTGGCACGCGCGCGCCGTCGACCCGGCCGCTCTGCCGCTCAGGCTCGCCGGAGGAGGGCCTCCGGTGACCATTAGCTGGCGGCTCCGCCCCCAGGTGGTTTCCCGTGGACGTGCGCGTCCAACGCGCATGCTCGCGCGCCCTCCCGCGCGCCAGAGCATCGTGGCCGAGCTCGTCTGGGAGCTCCAAGCCATGGATGATGTCGTGCTGACATCATGATGACGTCAGCCGACCCCTTTTTATTTTCTGTTTTATTTATAATTCGGAAAATGTTGTATTTTATATCAAATTGTTCAGAAAAGTGAACCCTACATGTTTATGAGCATCTCATACATCAATACAACCTTTAAACTTGCAAATGTAGTGAAAACCCTAAAAGTACCCCTCTCATATGGCGGTGTCCGATGTCGGAACCCTTTTAACCTGATGATGCACCTAGGGTTTACCGAATTCCTTTAACCTGACATATCATCCATATTGTATGCGCATTGCATTATGCCATGTCGTGAATGTTTGTTTCCCTTTCCGGTATTTGGTTCTTCGCGATAGGATCTGAGCCGGAGTCCGACGTCAACGCCACCGAAGAACAGTACTCATCCGCGGAGGGACAAGGCAAGCCCTAACCTGGTTCATCTATGATTTCGAAATGCTTTTATCTGTGGTTCCTACATATCGCATACGATTCAACTGTCTTTTATCGGTAGATAGAGTTACCCTATCTATTGCATGTCCGACCTTTGTAGCCTCGATACCCTGATCCACTGCTCCTAGCATAACTAGGTTTGGCATGTGTGCGTCGCGAGAGCCTTTATCTCTTATGCTTAGCCATGCTTAGTTTGTTACGCTATTACTCCGGTCTTCGGACTGGAGCCTTACAATGAAATGAATCTAGCATGACAGGTTGACGTGGTAAGTATAGAGATGATGATAAACATGATTAAAGGCTCAGACGAGAGGCCACATTGGGATGTGGTGGGTTGTTTCGTTTCTGCCGACCCTAGGAACCGAGTTCTCGCCTCTTGAACCAAGATCGAGCGTACAACCACACGAGGCCCTATTATGGTACCCTCTCGACTCACTAACTTGCCTAGTAGATTCCATGAGTCACATAGTTTGCGCGTTACCTGGTCATATGCATTGCATTTTGCTTGGGGGTTAAAGGTACATAACAGGCAGGTAAGCGTGGTCGTGGTGGCTGGGGGTTGCGGCCTCTGGAGAAACCCACCTCGGCTCACATCGTTAAGGACCGACTTCGGGACTTGACCCGTTATGGCGGAATAATCCTTAGCGCGTGACTCATGGTCTCGGCGACAGCAAGGTAAAGGTCGTGGTCAACCACCCTCTGCCGGCTTTCCAAGGAAGAGAGCTTAAACGTTGGCACTAAGAGTCGGTTGGCGCGTGTGGGTAAAGTTGTGCACCCCTGCAGGGTTAAATCTTTTCGAAAAGCCGTGTCCACGGTTACGGACGACTTGGGAATGGATTCTGTGATCATAGAGAACTTTAACCTGATCGTAAAACTTGGCACACAATGTGTGCTTACGGATACCTTCTTCGGGTGTTGAGGGGGTAGTCCGAGGATAGTGGTTCGAGATGATGAAGATTGGTGGATACAAGATGATGATCAATAGAGATAGAGATATCGCTCTCTTATCCCCTTTTAAAGGTTCTGAGTAGTCGAACTTCTCTTCTCTCTTGTCTTACAAAGGAAAATTGGCTTTACGCAAAAGAAGATCTACCAGAAAGCCCGCATACCCGCTTTGCTAAAAGGTTGTACTAAGTCTTGCTGAGTCCCTGTACTCAGCTTTGCATGCTCTTGTTTCAGATGAAGTCCCTGCAGCCGAAGGTGGTTTCTACGTTAACATCGACGGTTAGTTTGGAGTTCCCAGCAAGCACTGCGACTTATGGGCTGGGACGTCGCTTTATGTTATGGCTTCTTAAGCCCTTTGCTATCTTGTTATTTAGAATAACATAATTTGCTTCCGTTGCTTGTTGAATGTTGGGTCAGTGACCTCTGCGTGTAATAATTTGGATCTTACTCTGCTAAGAGTTGTAATATATTCTTTTGATTCGTAGAGTCACTGTTGTGTTACCGATTCTCTCACTGTAGTCTCTCGAGCTCAAGGTTAGGCTTATGTCAGACGAAGATCTGGTATTTGTCTAACCCTGATCCCGGGGGTGCCACAGGTTTTGGTATCAGAGCAGGACTGCCTGTAGGAAACCCTTGTTCACTGGTCGATGTTGAGTCTAGTGGTTGCGAAAACTATTTGAAAGCTAAAGATTATTTGCAAAACTCTGAATAGGATTCTTTTTACTCCTTACCTGGTGTCACTCTAATGCTGAGTCATCTTATCTGGTTTTGATTGGAAAAAGGTTTCTCTTCTTTCCTATCAATTCAAATCTCTAGGATACACGGGTTTGGGTTATTTTTCTCCAGTACTCCGTATCTGGTTGCTTGCCTCAGAGTTTCCAGAATGCCTCAGTTAATCTGAAGCATTGTTCCTTTATTCTTGCTTCGGGTACTTAGCATCCAATTGTTTGTCTTTATGCGACATAGTGATTGTATGTCATCTTTGCATTCCATCTTCATGGTTTGTGAGTCGGTTAGTAGTGTGTACATTTTGTATGCTTGTTGTCGTTGCCTAATCGATGGTACCTCGGAGGAGGGATCCTCACGAGGGGGAGAAGAAATAGGGGCCATAGGGCGGAGTGCACACGGGACGGTGGTACGCGAGTTACCCAGCTTCGGAACACCTGCACGATGGCAGGGCCTACTGCTGCTTGTCTGGAATTATCTGGGCGCTTTCGCGTTGTTACAATGAGTTGTGGTTGTGCCTCTAGGGCTCCCAGGATCCGGCTTATATAGGCGCCCGGATCTAGGGTTTACACGGAGAGTCCTAGCCGGAATACAAGTTGCCTAACTACGGTACAAAGTCTTGCCGTGTACGTCAAGGATCCGCCTTCCTCCAAGTACGTGCTGGATCCGGATACTTCATGGGCTTCAACGGATCCGGCCTCCTTCGTAGGTCGGTTAGGATCCGGCTCCTCGTTCCTGGGCTGGACTTCATCCTTCATGATCTACATCAACTGGGCCGCCCGATGGGCCACATGCCTCACCACCAACTATGGGCCACCCGGGCTTGCCGGATCTAGGCCATGCCGTTGATATACCCATAAAGTATACCCACAACAGTAGCCCCCGAAGTTCTCCGAGATTCATCATTCCTCCGACTTCATACAGCTTGGAAACGAAGAGAATCTTGAAGAGCTTCAAAACTCCTTACTTGATTCCGGGTTCACTCCTCCGGAAATCCTTCATCTTCAGATCATGCACAACAACGGAAAGTCCACTTTTCCCGCGCACAACTTCCTCATTTCCCGCGCCAAATTTTCGCAGATGCAAATCTTTAGCCGGAAATTTCGGGAGTGCGTGGTTAAGTCACCTCCTCGTCGTTTTACCGCAGTTGACCTAGAACACGTGTCATCCATCCAACGGCGCGACCGTTCCATTTCCACCGTTGGATCCGGATCCCGAATCTCCGCGCGCGGCCTATAAATACCCCGCGGCCCGGTAAAAATCCATTCTTTCACCTCTTGTCACCATCTCGTCTTCCTCCTCGCGCCGCGCCGCCCGCCAGATCTCGACTCCGGCGAGCCTCGCCACGGTGAGCTTCGCGCGCCGCCAAACCAAGGCTCTCCTCACGCCAAGATTCCCACGTTTGAACGAGAAATTCGCTCCGCCGCCGATTCGTGGTCACGCGGGACGATTTCCTTCAAGTTCGGTGACCTCATCTTCGCCGGAGCTCCGTCGGGCCACCGCGCCATTAGCGGTAAGTACGCCGGCCTTGTAGAAGACAACCTAGTGTAGAAGATAGACTTAGTGATCCGGGTACTCAAATACTTTGTATGGGTGCAGCCGGAAGCATGCCACTCGAATCGTCGCATTGTACTGGTAGCTCTCCGAGTAGCCCGGATCCCAACCAAATAGAACCCATATGCCCGGATCCCATATCATTCCTGCCACCATATGTTTCCGACATCAGACTAGCTCAACCTTTTTCCGCATCTTCCAGCACCGCTCCAGGCCGGATCCCTTCCCTCCAAGAGCTCCAAGAAGAACTCGAGGGACAAGCTCGTATGGCAGCAAAGGTGCAGGAGACGGAAAACAAGCGGGCGTCCAAAGCCCGGATCCGCGAAGGAGAGCGGGGTCAATGGTGGCCTTGCGCCACTACCGATGTGGAGCTTAGAGAGCTCCAGAACGAGGGCATGATCTCCACACATTGGAGTTTTACGCGCGACTCCGACGTTCCCAAGCCCGAAGCCGGAGAAATTGTTATGACCAAAACTTGGGTGGAACGCGGACTCTCGCTTCCCTGTTCGGAGTTTTTTCTCTCCGTCCTCAACACATATGGGCTCCAGCCCCACAACATCTGCCCAAACTCCTATCTTCTTTTGTCCAACTTCGTGATTCTCTGCGAAGGGCACCTTGGGATCCGGCCAGACGTGAAGTTATGGCAGTTCTTTTTCCGGGTGAAGAAGGAAACCAAGGACAAAGCAATGGTGAACTGCGGAAGCATGACGTTTATGCTCCGCCCTAACCGTATGTATCCTCCCCACGATTCGCACGAATCCGTCCGGTACTGGAACGCCGGATGGTTCTATGAGAAGAACGCTTCAGTTCCGGATGTCCACGAAGGCCTCCCCCAGTTCGTCAGCGAACCTCCGGAAGAACTTGCAAGCTGGAGCTTCGTCCCTTCACTCGCCCTGACTCCGATCTTGGAGAAGGCTGCTCGGAGAATCTCCTGGCTAGTCCACGACGGACTGACCGGAGCCCAGCTCACACTTAGCTGGTTCTCCCGGAGAATCCAGCCTCTACGCTACAACGCGCGCCTGATGTGCGCTTATACCGGGGCGGACGATCTTCTTCGGGTTACCCGCCACGATCTTCCGGCCGACTCTCTGAAGAGAAGGTTCAAGACGCTGGTGAAGATTCCGAGGGGCCAACAGGTCCCGGAACTGTTCAAGGACATTTACACGAACGACCAGTGTCCTCCGGTAAGCTTTGTTCTTTTCGTTGCTTCAAACTTCACAAGTTTTTTTATGTTTAGCTCTAACTTTTGTTCATTTTCCTTCCAGCTCAACACTTTGGCGGAGGAAAACTTCCGCACCATTATTCGCGTCCCCGTCACCGGCGACACGGCGGAGGAGGCTCCGGACGACGACGAAGAGGAAGAGGAACAGGCACCCCGCAAGGCGGCCCCTCGACCTACAAAGCATCCCCGCGCCAAGGCTTCCGGCTCTGAAGCCGGAGCTAGCGGCGAGGCCTCCGCCAAGAAACCGAAGACGACAAAACCACCTCCGCTAGACTCAAGGAAAGCGGAGCGTGCGCGTCTAAGGATGCTCTCAACAGCTGGCCAGGGCACGCGCCCCATCATCCCCGGCGCCCCGTAAGTTTCCGAACATGATGCAACTTTATCTTGATGAAATTTTCTCTTGTCTGAATCCTTTCACTTGTTTGCAGAAATCCGAAGGTCACTGCCACGCCGACCACCAGCCAGGAGCCCATCACGAAATACATGAAAAAATCTCCGGCTGTTGGTCCCTCTACTCCAGTTCCGCCAAGTGCCTCCCACCCAACTCCTCAACCATCTCCCCCTCAGGCTGATCCATCTCCCCCACCTGCCGGAAACACTCCACCGGAAATAATTCCGGTTAGCAGCGGGCATGCGGATGGAGAAGATCCTAAGGCCAAGGGCCCTGCCCAAGAGGACGCGGAAACACAAGGCCAAGTAGAGGCTGAAGTCACTTCTTCCGAGAAGGCTGGAGAGGGTGCTGGCGACATGGTCGTTTTTCCGAAGAACTTTGGAGATCCGGCTGACACCACTTCCACCCCCAAGGCGTATGCCACTAAGTTTTTCAACAAGCTGTCCGAGGCGGAGAAGTGGGAACTTGAACAAGACCTGCTCAACGCCATGCTGAACAACGCCTGGGGGAAGCCTGATTCCAGGACATCGGAAATCCAGGACTTCAAGAAAAACGTTGGCCAGTTCTGCGACCAGCTCATCTGCAAGCAAAAGGTACTCTCCAGTAGCCCCCAAGCATGTAGGCGGAAACTCAAAAAGTAGTTAGCGCTTAGATGCTTAGAGAAAGATTACTTCCGGGAAAGTTTTTTAGAATGGACCAGTAGCCCCCAAGCATTATGGCGGAAAGGTTCCGACAATGATGCTTTAAAAGAAACCACTGCTACAGGCGGAATTTTTACTCCTGCACTGTTTAAATTTTACAGGAACAGCAGGCGCTGCACTATGAGCTGCACAAGAACATTGCGCTTCAGCGCCGCGTTACTCTGAGTCAGGCGGAAAATATCCGAGCTCTGAAGGATGAGAATGCGGAACTGACCAAGCAGCTGGCAGACGCCCAAGGTTGGTTTCCGCCTTCTTCGCCATTAGTCATATTCCGACTGAGAACTTGTTGTTAACTTATGTTATTATAGGCGCATCCTCCTCCCTTGCAACAGCTTCGTCTGAACTTGAGAACCTGCGCTCCTCGTACCAAGAGTTGGAAACGAAACTAAAGGAGGCGGAACTTAAGAGAGAGCAGGCCGAAAAGCAGCTGGCGGAGAAAAACTCCGAGCATATCAGGGAAAAGGGCGAGCTGGAACTGAAAAAGAATGCTGATAGCGAGACCATTAGGAGACAGCAAAAAGAGCTCAATGGACTCCGGAAATATATGGAGACAGCGGAGCATCACTGGGACTTGCTCAACGAGAACATTTTGGGTAAGACATAGAAACCTTGTCCAGATGTGTGCTCCGACTTTTACTTTGTGCTCAAGTTGCATGCTTATATCCTGATTATCTTTTATGCAGAGCCGCTTGGGTATCCGGAACAGCGCCGGAATTTGTTCCCACAGGACGACCTTCTGCAACTCGCAGGCGATGACTGCAAAGATCTCATCTCCGCCTCCCGCAAGATATGCTATAACTTGTCCATCAAGAGGAGCCGCACTTGCAACGTCCGGAAGCTTGTTGGAAAGATGGACATTCTTCCGGAGCTGGTGACGGATCTACAAGCATCGTCAGCCCGAGGCGCAGCTGCAATGGCCTTGACCATGTGCCTAGCACATACTCCGGGTCTTGATCTTGATGAAGTGACCACGGGCGTTCCTCCGGATGCGGATGTCGGCGCGCTGCTGGATGCAGTTAGCGGCTACGACACCCGTATCGCGCGCAGGATCCGGCATGGGGAATTCTACGACAAGGTCGTTCTGCCCGCAGACGAGCCCTTGGAAGCGGAACTTCAAAAGGAGCTCGAGGCGAAGGCGCGACCCACGGAATCCGGGTCCCAATATACCTGGACCAGCTCCAAGGATGCTCCCCAAGAAGAACCCAAGACCAGCACTGCGGCTTCGGAAGAAAAAGAAAGTGATGACGACGTGTCTTCTCCGGCCGAAGGTGCCAAGGAACAGGATCCAGAGGGCAAGACTTCTCCGGCCAAGGGGGAATGAAAACTTTTATTCCTGCGAGAAAGACAATGCATCATTTTGGCCCCAGCGAGGGTTTGTAATAAGACTTTAAATTCTTAAGTAGCTAGGAACGAAACGATTATGCATGGGGCGGAAACACTTATCCTGCTATCCGTTAATATTATGTGCATGTTTCGTTTTATGTCGGAAAGCAAGTGCTGACTTTATTGTTTTCCGGCTTACTCGCTTGACCTTCCGCGAGCCGGAAGACTTTAGCCGGAAACGCTCGCCAGCGGCGACGAAGCCCAATGGCAATCCGTCAATAACCGCGGAAACAAGCCCCCAGGCATAGGTGCCGGAAATCGCTACTAGGAATCCACAAGTTCGCAACAGATAACAACTTAATCAGAAAACTTAAGCTTACGTCCTAAAGGATGGTTTTGGAAATCACAACTTTCATACACGCCTAGGCGGAAATATCCAGCTCTGCGGTTTTAGTCGGAAAAAACATACACGATCTAAAATGAACAAGTAAAGGAGGTAAAAGACTCAAAGAGTGAACCATAAGCTTTATTTCATTGATCATGTATAACTATTACAGAGTTTATAACTCGGAAAATATATGCTAAGTGTAGAAAGGACGTAGCTGTGTAATGTTCCAAGGGCGATCTGTTTCATCGTAGATGTCATCCGGATCCTCACGCTTGCGTTTCCGGTGCCAGTTAGCAGGTCTGTCCCTCAGCTCGCGGAAATCAACAAGGTAGTACGACCCGTTATGAAGCACTTTGCTAACGACGAAGGGTCCTTCCCATGGAGATTGCAGCTTATGGTCTTTCACCTGTCGAAGGCGGAGGACCAGGTCTCCTGCCATAAAGGATCGTTTCCGAACTCGACGACTGTGATAGCGTCGGAGCTTCTGCTGGTAGATGGCGGAGCGCTGGTCAGCTAAGTTCCGAGCTTCCTCGATCAGGTCCACAGATAGCTGTCTGGCCTCGTCAGCTGTTTCTTCATTGTAGGCGGAAACTCGCGGTGAGTCGTGGATGATGTCGGAAGGAAGCACGGCTTCGGATCCGTATACCAGGAAAAATGGGGTAAACCCTGTTGATCTGTTCGGGGTAGTTCGTAGACTCCACAGAACAGCTTCCAACTCGTCAGCCCAAGCTCCGGCTGCTCGTCGCAGCGGTTCTTCAAGGCGCGGCTTGATTCCTGATAATATTAGACCGTTAGCCCTTTCAACCTGACCGTTAGATTGTGGATGAGCCACAGATGCAAGGTCCAGTCGAATTCCCATTGTGTCACAGTAATCCCTTAACTCTCCTTGAGCGAAGTTTGTGCCGTTATCTGTGATTATGCTGTGTGGGATGCCGAATCTCATCACGAGGCTGCAGACGAATTTTAGTGCCGTAGCACCATCGGCTTTTCTCACTGGCTTAGCCTCGATCCATTTGCTGAACTTGTCAACAGCGACCAGGAGGTATTCAAAACCGCCAGGAGATGATCTCTTTAACTTACCAACCATATCGAGCCCCCAGACCGCAAATGGCCAGGTGATAGGTATGGTCTTCAGCTCTTGGGCTGGAGCGTTTGGTTGAGTAGCGTAGTACTGACAACCTCGGCAGGTCTTGACTATTTTATCAGCGTCTTCTTTAGCTGTAAGCCAATAAAAACCTAACCGAAAAGCTTTTGCAACGAGTGATCTGGGAGCGGCATGATGCCCGCAATCCCCCGCGTGGATCTCTCTGAGGATTTCAATGCCATCTTGATTGGAGACGCATTTAAGAAATACCCCTACTGCACTTCGTTTGTAGAGCTGTCCATCAACTATTGTGTAGGCTCTTGCTCGTCTGACGATCTGTCGTGCGAGGACCTCGTCCTCTGGCAACTTCTGATCGATGAGGTAGTCCAGGAAAGGCTGTGTCCAAGCCGGAATGATAGCCATCACTTCCCTAGCCGGAGATACTGCCACCTCTAGGTTTTCCGGGTTAGCGCCCTTAACTGAGGGTATCCGGAGATGCTCCAGGAAAATGCCAGGCGGAATTTGTTTCCTGCCGGATCCGAGCTTGGATAGCATGTCTGCCGCTGTGTTATCGTCTCTCCTGACGTACTTGACTTCGTATCCGAGGAAGCACTTGGCGATCTCGTCAACTTCGTCTCTGTAGGCTGCCATGACGGAATTTCTGGCGTTCCAGGTTCCGGCTACTTGTTGTGCCACCAGGTCGGAATCTCCACAGCATATGATGTGCTTGATCCCAATTTCCTTAGCGATGCGCAGACCGTGTAGTAGAGCCTCATATTCCGCCATGTTGTTAGTAGCTTCGAAGTGGATCTGCAGAACATACTGCAGTTTTTCTCCGGTAGGGGACTTCAGGGTGACTCCGGCTCCTGAGCCTTGATGCTGCTTGGATCCGTCGAAGTGCATGACCCATGTTTCTGGTTCCGGCTCCAGACTTGCATCCGGAGCTTCTGTCCAATCTGCGACGAAATCTGCCAAGACTTGGGATTTAACCGCAGTCCTGGGCTTGTAAGCGATGTCGAAGGCGGATAGTTCAATGCCCCATTCAGCCGTACGTCCTGTTGCGTCAGCGTTGTTGAGAATTGTTGACAGCGGAGCCTTGCTCACAACTGTTACTGGGTGCTCTTGGAAATAGTGCCTCAACTTCCGGCTGCCCAGGAACACTCCATAGGCTAGCTTCTGAAAGTGAGGGTACCTTTGTTTTGACTCCGTCAGCACCTCGCTGATGTAGTAGACAGGTCTTTGGACGTCATATTCATGACCTTCTTCCTTTCGCTCCACCACGATGACGAGGCTGATGACTTTGTTGGTAGCTGCCAGGTAAAGGAGCATAGGCTCTGACTCTGCTGGGGCTGCCAGGATAGGCGGGGAGGTGAGGATTTCCTTCAACCCTCGAAGAGCTGCGTCAGCTGCGTCGTCCCAGACAAATTTGTCTGTTTTCTTCAGCAGCTTGTATAGAGGTAACGCCTTCTCGCCAAGACGGCTAACGAACCTACTGATTGCTGCGACGCAACCAGTTAGTCATTGCACATCTTTGAGACAAGTTGGCCGTTTGATGCACAGGATTGCCTTGATCTTTTCCGGGTTAACCTCGATGCCTCTGTGAGAGACTATGAAGCCAAGGAGTTTTCCGGCTGGCACGCCAAAGACGCACTTCAGCGGATTCAACATCATCTTGTACCTGCGGTGGTTGTCGAAGGTTTCTGTGAGGTCGCTGATCAAGTCGGATCCTTTCCGGGTCATGACCGCGATGTCGTCGACGTAAGCGTGCACGTTCCGGCCAATTTGGTCCTTCAGGCACCGCTGCATCGTACGTTGGTAAGTAGCACCTGCATTTTTCAAACCAAAAGGCATAGTAACATAGCAGTAAGTACCAAACGGGGTAATGAATGAAGTCGCCTTTTGGTCGGATTCCTTCATCCGGATCTGATGATACCCGGAATACGCATCAAGAAAACACAGAAGTTCCGCCCCCGCCGTCGAATCAATGACTTGGTCAATGCGCGGCAAGGGGAACGGATCCTTCGGGCAATGTTTGTTCAAGCCAGAGTAATCGATGCACATTCTTAGTATTTCAGTGTTCTTTTTGGGTACAAGGTCGGGATTCGCGACCCAATCGGTGTGGATAACTTCTATTACAAAACCTGCTTCTAGTAACTTTGCTAGTTCCATTCCTATGGCGCGGCGCTTCTTATCTCCAAAGCGTCGCATAGCTTGCTTCACTGGTTTGGCCCCCGGATTTATGTTGAGGTAGTGCTCGGCGAGTTCCCTAGGTACTCCGGACATGTCAGAAGGTTGCCATGCGAAGATTGTAGGATAACGTTGCATAGAAAACAAAAATTTTCCTACCGCGAACACGCAATCCAAGCCAAGATGCAATCTAGAAGACGGTAGCAACGAGGGGATGATCAAGACTAACCCTTGAAGAGATTCCAAAGCCTATAAGAGTAGGCTCTTATTGCTGCGGTAGACGATCACTTGCCGCTTGCAAAAGCGCGTAGAAGATCTTGATCACGATCGCTTCCGGCGCCACGAACGGGCAGCACCTCCGTACTCGGTCACACGTTCGGTTGTTGATGAAGACGACGTCCACCTCCCCGTTCTAGCGGGCAGCGGAAGTAGTAGCTCCTCTTGAATCCGACAGCACGACGGCGTGGTGTCGGTGGTGGTGGAGAAATCCGGCGGAGCTTCGCTTAAGCGTGCGGGATGTGGTGGAGGAGAGAGACCGCTAGGGTTTGGGGAGAGAGAGGGGTTGGGCGCCGGCCCTCTAAGGGGTGCGGCCAAGGCTGAGGCCTGAAGTGGTCAGCCCCCTCTCTATGCCCCTCATTATATAGGTGGAAGCCCCAAGAGTTCTAGTCCAAGTCTTCGAATAAGACCCCAACACTAAAACCTCCCATATGTAGGAAAACCTACCCAAGGTGGGAATCCCACTTGGGGTGGGATTCCCCCCTTCCATGAGGGGGGTTGGCCGGCCACCCTAGGGGAGTCCATCTTGGACTCCTCCCCTTTAGGGTTGGCTGGCCATGCAAGGTGGAGTCCCTTCGGGACTCTACTTTCCATGGTGATTTCTTCCGGACTTTTCTAGAACCTTCTAGAACCTGCCATAAATGCACCGGATCATTTCCAAACTTGGAATATGACTTCCTATATATGAATCTTATTCTCCGGACCATTCCGGAACTCCTCGTGATGTCCGGGATCTCATCCGGGACTCCGAACAAATATTCGAACTCCATTCCTTATTCAAGTTCTACCATTTCAACATCCAACTTTAAGTGTGTCACCCTACGGTTCGTGAACTATGCGGACATGGTTGAGTACTCACTCCGACCAATAACCAATAGCGGGATCCTGGAGATCCATAATGGCTCCCACATATTCAACGATGACTTTAGTGATCGAATGAACCATTCACATACAATACCAATTCCCTTTGTCACGCGATATTTTACTTGTCCGAGGTTTGATCTTCGGTATCACTCTATACCTTGTTCAACCTCGTCTCCTGACAAGTACTCTTTACTCGTACCGTGGTATGTGGTCTCTTATGAACTCATTCATATGCTTGCAAGACATTAGACGACATTCCACCGAGAGGGCCCAGAGTATATCTATCCGTCATCGGGATGGACAAATCCCACTGTTGATCCATATGCTTCAACTCATACTTTCTGGATACTTAATCCCACCTTTATAGCCACCCATTTACGCAGTGGTGTTTGGTGTAATCAAAGTACCTTTCCGGTATAAGTGATTTACATGATCTCATGGTCATAAGGACTAGGTAACTATGTATCGAAAGCTTATAGCAAATAACTTAATGACGAGATCTTATGCTACGCTTAATTGGGTGTGTCCATTACATCATTCATATAATGATATAACCTTGTTATTAATAACATCCAATGTTCATGATTATGAAACTAATCATCCATTAATCAACAAGCTAGTTTAAGAGGCATACTAGGGACTTCTTGTTGTCTACATATCACACATGTACTAATGTTTCGGTTAATACAATTATAGCATGATATATAAACATTTATCATAAACATAAAGATATAAATAATAACCACTTTATTATTGCCTCTAGGGCATATCTCCTTCAGTCTCCCACTTGCACTAGAGTCAATAATCTAGTTTACATTTGTAAAGATATAACACCTTGGCCTTCCGGTGCTTTATCATGTTTTGCTCACGGGAGAGGTTTTAGTCAACGGATCTGACATGCTCAGAACCATATGTATTTTGTAATTCATTTGCGTCTCAACGCGTCACTCATTTCCAAATGAGTCGGCATTTAATATGTTTGGTCTTCTGGTGGAACCTTAATTCCGCGGTCTGAAATATGTCACTAACATTGTCACACACAATATAGCTTCAAAGTTCTGACTCTGTCGGAACTACACCAAGTTCTCAAAGAACCTCTTGACTTAACATCCTTTGTCATTGTCAAAACAATGACATACTCTGCCTTCTTTTGTAGAATCCGTCACAATATTTAGAACTCTTCTAAATCTAGCATACACTACTTCTAGCTCATTGTGCTACCTTTTAAACAATACTTAGTCTAATTTGAGATTGAAATTATATTTTATATGTGACAAAACCAATATCGGTGTAACACCTTACAGCGATTTGTTTGTCATTTCTTCATACAAATATATATATATATATATATCCTTAGTTCTTCTAAAGTACTCAAGGATATTCTTACTGTTGTCCAATGATCATCATATGAATCATTCTGGTATATGCTCATAACACTTTATAGCACATGATATCTGATTGTGTACATATTATTCGTGATCTAAAATCACTCATGTGTTTTTACTCATCGAGTGTCAGACATACTCAAGTCTTGTTAATCCTTCACATGACAAGAACATTTTCTTAATATTTCTATATTGAACTACTTCAATATCCATTCTATGTACTTTGACTTAAACTTATTATGTGTTTCAATCTATCTTCATAGATCTTGACACTAGATATGTTTCAGTCCATATCCTTTCATAGAAATTAATTTCTCAATGAAACCTTTTAATCAAGTATATAATTACATCATTTATAACCAACTATATGTCACCTACATAAAGTATTATAAATATGTCTTAGCGCTCCCACTTAATTTCTTGCAAATGCAAGCCTCTTCATCGTTTCTGATGAAATCAAAAAACTCTTTGACTATTTCATCTGGTGAAGATTCTAACTCCGTGATTCTTACTTCATCCAATTGAAGTTCGTATACTTATCTAGTATTCCACGGACCAGCAAAACTCTTGGTTGGATCTTGTATACACCTTTAATACACACTTCTGATAAGTAATGTATTTTGCCATCCTACTAACATATCTCATAAAAGAAATATGTAGTGATTACTAGAATAATCCACATAGACTATAAGCATTGCTACGGAAGATCTAATCTTGTTGTAGTCAACTATTTGAACTTTGTCGTAAACAACTTTTCGACAAGTCAAGCTTCTTCAAGGATATTTCATCCAAGTCCATCAATTTTATAGATCCATTTACTTTCAAAAAGTATTCATCTATCTTGGATTTCATGGCGTATAGCCATTTTAACGGAGTCAGGGCCCATCATAGCTTCTTTGTTTGTAGTTGGTTTATCATTGTTCATAATCAATCCTTTGTCCACAAATCATTTATTTGATCACAAAGTAAACCATACCTACAAGGTTCAATATGTACTTCGATTTCCATGGCTAAAACACTTTGTAGTCATGGGAGCCATGATCGTCGTGGTCGCTTCCGGAATCAATTTCCGATGCTGCGCTACACTGATCATTATTCTCAGGTTCATAAACCTTATCAAATTATATTGTCCTCCCACTCAAATACTTCACTAGAAACAATTTCTTGGAAATAAGAAACATTGACAAACACTTTTGTCTTTGTCTACATAGTGGGAAGAATTCCCAATCAATTCTCTGGGATAACCAACAAAGACATTCATCCGATTTTGGTTGTAAACTTATTTACTTATGCTATGCATACCAAAATTTTAAGAAAAGACTATTAGGATTCATACCCATACCATAACTCGTATGGTGTCATTTCAACGGATCATGATGATGCTCTATTAAGTGTAAAAGCGGTAGTCACTAAAGCATAATCCACAAAAATATAATGGCGTCATAATATTTTATCTCATCATTAATCCAACAAGGTTTGGATACATCTCTCGGATACTTCATCATCACTATGATACTCCAAGAAACGTGAGTTGTAGAACAATTTCATAACTCTCTTAGATGTTCGCTAAAACTCGTAACTCAAATATTTCCACCATGATCCAATCATAGATATTTGACTTTTCTATTACGATGATTTCCACTTCATGCTGAAATTTATTTGAATCCATTCAAAATGTTTCAAACTTTTCCTTATTGAATATATCCACATATATACTCAATTCATTGTTTTGAAAGTTTTCATGAAGTAGAAGAATCTCCCGCACACAACTATGCCCAGTGAACCACATACATCATCATGTATTTTTCACTAAGTTAGTTGCCCGTTCAACTTTTGGCCTATGAACGGTATTTTAATCACTCTCTTTAGAAAAGATTTGCAAGCGCCAAATGATTCAAAAATCAAATGACTCCAAAAATCCATTTGCATGGAGTTCCTTTATGCGTTCCTTTCTAACATGACCTAAATGGCGGTTCCACAAATAAGTGGAATTCAAATCATTTGCCTTATGGCATTTTAGCGTCGTTGTTATGTATGTGTGTTTCACCATTAAGATTTATAATAACTTATCCATCGTACATGGAGTAATGTCATAATTTAAACAACTCATTGTTTTTATTTGACCAGAGCAAAATAACAATTTATTAAGCTCTTTATTATAAATTCTAAGGGCTAGATAGAATGCCAATGACGAACATAATAACACTTTATTTTTGTTCCTGTCGTGCATTCCTATCATATTCCTTGTCAGTCACTTAGGCCATTGTATTCTTGTATTGCGTTGTTTTGTATGACACTTCATACCAACCAATATAGTACTAATACCCAAGAATTTCATAGTGTGAGTTAACTAGGAATACAACCATAACATGTATATCATTTATATACACTTGAGCTAGACTTTCTAGTCTTCTCTTTTCTTTTTGCCAAAATATCTTTTGCGCTTTCTCTTTTAGCTTTCCTCATTATTCAGAAAAACACTTCAACATCATTAACTTCTAGGTTTGTTGGTCAAATACCAATAACCTTGAGGTTCTTACTTTGAAGTTGATCATCATATGACAAGTGTTCCAGATTTCACTATTAGTAACTTTGTAATATGATGAACAATTTCACTCATAATTTTATCCATCATATCATGACGACTTTCCGAGACCATGTCTGTACATGCTAGGCTCGTAAAGTTTTAACCTTGGTATTTGCATGTGCAAATCTAGCTTGCACCCGTTGTATGCAAACGTAGAATCTATCACACCCGATCATCACGTGATGCTTCGAAACGACGAGTTTTAGTAACGGTGCATATTAAGGATGGTCACTTCATGGATGTGCGAATATCCGTAGTGCCCCAATAGTTCGAGGATTGTGACGCCTTGCGTCTTCAACCTTCGTACATTCCCATAAAACTTATGAGTTCATGTAGTCTCACCAAATTATATTCTATCATCTTGCAATAAGGTCTTAGATATCACATATATCTCATACCTTGATTATTTCTGAAAACTAAATTTTCAGCTCCTTACTTTTCAAACAGATTTGAACTTCAAGTTTCACGGAGACAAGATAACTTTAGGTACTAATTGAAATCACAGCTCTTTGAATCAACAATGTGAGGTTTACTAAAAGTTTGCAATAGGACTTAATCAATTCTTGATTCATTAACAATACGGTACCAAACCGTAAAGTTTCTTATCAGATTTTAACAGTATTTCTATCTCACTAACAAGACTAGCGCATGGTAGAATATGGATGCCAATACTACAAAATTAATTCAAAATACTACTCAGACTATGTTTATGATAATTAGTTCATGTTTTAATCTAATTACTAATGAACTCCCACTTAATACAACATCCCTCATAGTTGTTAAGTGGTACACGATCCAAATTCACTACACCAAAAACCGATCATCACGTGAGATGATGTAGCTTCAATGGTGAACATCTACATGTTGATCATATCATCCATATGACTCGTGTTCAACCTTTCGGTTTCCGTTGTCCCGAGGCCATGTCTGTACATGCTAGGCTCGTCAAGCAAACCCAAGTATTCCGCGTGTGCAACATGGCTTACACCCGTTGTATGTGAATCGTTGAATCTATCACATCCGATCATCACGAGATGCTTCGAAACGACGAACTGTTACAACGGTGCATACGAGGGAAGAACACTTTATTATCTTGATATTAATGTGAGGGATCATCTTATAATGCTACCGTCGCGATCTAAGCAAAATAAGATGCATAAAAGGATTAACATCACATGCAGTTCATATGTGATATGATATGGCCCTTTTGTCTTTGCGCCTTCGATCTTCATCTCCAAAGCACGGACATGATCTCCATCATCAACGAGCATGATCTCCATCATTGTCGGCGTAGCGTCAAGGTTCATGGCGCCGTCTTCATGGTTGTTCACCTCATGTAGCAACTATTACAACTACTTTGAAATACTACTCAACATGAAAATTAAAGACAACCATAAGGCTCCTGCCGGTTGCCATAATACAATAATGATCATCTCATACATATTCATCATCATATTATGGCCATATCACATCACCAAACCCTGCAAAAACAAGTTAGATGCCTCTAATTTGGTTTACATATTTTACGTGGTTTAGGGTTTTCGAGAGAGATCTAATCTACCTACGAACATGAACCACAACGGTGATACTAATGTTGTCAATAGAAGAGTAAATTGAATCTTTACTATAGTAGGAGAGACAGACACCCGCAAAGCCTCTTATGCAATACAAGTTGCATGTCGAACGAGGAACAAGTCTCATGAACGCGGTCATGTAAAGTTAGTCCGAGCCGCTTCATCCCACTATGCCACAAAGATGCAAAGTACTCAAACTAAAGATAACAAGAGCATCAACGCCCACAAAACCATTGTGTTCTACTCGTGCAACCATCTATGCATAGACACGGCTCGATACCATCGTAGGATAACGTTGCATAGAAAACAAAAATTTTCCTACCGCGAACACGCAATCCAAGCCAAGATGCAATCTAGAAGACGGTAGCAACGAGGGGATGATCAAGACTAACCCTTGAAGAGATTCCAAAGCCTATAAGAGTAGGCTCTTATTGCTGCGGTAGACGATCACTTGCCGCTTGCAAAAGCGCGTAGAAGATCTTGATCACGATCGCTTCCGGCGCCACGAACGGGCAGCACCTCCGTACTCGGTCACACGTTCGGTTGTTGATGAAGACGACGTCCACCTCCCCGTTCTAGCGGGCAGCGGAAGTAGTAGCTCCTCTTGAATCCGACAGCACGACGGCGTGGTGTCGGTGGTGGTGGAGAAATCCGGCGGAGCTTCGCTTAAGCGTGCGGGATGTGGTGGAGGAGAGAGACCGCTAGGGTTTGGGGAGAGAGAGGGGTTGGGCGCCGGCCCTCTAAGGGGTGCGGCCAAGGCTGAGGCCTGAAGTGGTCAGCCCCTCTCTATGCCCCTCATTATATAGGTGGAAGCCCCAAGAGTTCTAGTCCAAGTCTTCGAATAAGACCCCAACACTAAAACCTCCCATATGTAGGAAAACCTACCCAAGGTGGGAATCCCACTTGGGGTGGGATTCCCCCCTTCCATGAGGGGGGTTGGCCGGCCACCCTAGGGAGTCCATCTTGGACTCCTCCCCTTTAGGGTTGGCTGGCCATGCAAGGTGGAGTCCCTTCGGGACTCTACTTTCCATGGTGATTTCTTCCGGACTTTTCTAGAACCTTCTAGAACCTGCCATAAATGCACCGGATCATTTCCAAACTTGGAATATGACTTCCTATATATGAATCTTATTCTCCGGACCATTCCGGAACTCCTCGTGATGTCCGGGATCTCATCCGGGACTCCGAACAAATATTCGAACTCCATTCCTTATTCAAGTTCTACCATTTCAACATCCAACTTTAAGTGTGTCACCCTACGGTTCGTGAACTATGCGGACATGGTTGAGTACTCACTCCGACCAATAACCAATAGCGGGATCTGGAGATCCATAATGGCTCCCACATATTCAACGATGACTTTAGTGATCGAATGAACCATTCACATACAATACCAATTCCCTTTGTCACGCGATATTTTACTTGTCCGAGGTTTGATCTTCGGTATCACTCTATACCTTGTTCAACCTCGTCTCCTGACAAGTACTCTTTACTCGTACCGTGGTATGTGGTCTCTTATGAACTCATTCATATGCTTGCAAGACATTAGACGACATTCCACCGAGAGGGCCCAGAGTATATCTATCCGTCATCGGGATGGACAAATCCCACTGTTGATCCATATGCTTCAACTCATACTTTCTGGATACTTAATCCCACCTTTATAGCCACCCATTTACGCAGTGGTGTTTGGTGTAATCAAAGTACCTTTCCGGTATAAGTGATTTACATGATCTCATGGTCATAAGGACTAGGTAACTATGTATCGAAAGCTTATAGCAAATAACTTAATGACGAGATCTTATGCTACGCTTAATTGGGTGTGTCCATTACATCATTCATATAATGATATAACCTTGTTATTAATAACATCCAATGTTCATGATTATGAAACTAATCATCCATTAATCAACAAGCTAGTTTAAGAGGCATACTAGGGACTTCTTGTTGTCTACATATCACACATGTACTAATGTTTCGGTTAATACAATTATAGCATGATATATAAACATTTATCATAAACATAAAGATATAAATAATAACCACTTTATTATTGCCTCTAGGGCATATCTCCTTCAAAGATATCCATGTTAGCGCGGAGGAACTCGACGAGCGTGCTTTCCTATTTGGGGTCCATGTTGGCTCCGACTGAAACCTGCTTGGAAGAGTCACCTGGGATGAGGTCATGTTTCTTGGTTTCTATCACGGGCTTGAAGGAGGTTTTCTGCTCGGAGATCTGCTTCTTGGTGGTCTGCATCTCAGTCGGATCCACCGCGGCTCTGTAGCCTTTCAGCTCTTCTCCG
The DNA here is from genome assembly GCF_019359855.2 of Lolium perenne. Taxonomy (NCBI): domain Eukaryota; kingdom Viridiplantae; phylum Streptophyta; class Magnoliopsida; order Poales; family Poaceae; genus Lolium; species Lolium perenne. Next base: position 182,365,669 of record NC_067246.2, on the reverse strand, counting down.
GATATCACAGACTCTGCGAAGGCGGCTTCGCCTAACTCGCACTCATGAGCCTTTTTGTAATCTCCGGATACGGTAATCATACCTTTAGGACCCGGAATCTTGAGCTTGTTGTAGATGTAGCACGCTCTTGCGTGAAACTTGTGGTAGGTGGGCCTGCCGAAGATGACGTGGTAGGAGCTCTTGAAGGGCACAACTTCAAACGTGATCTTCTCTTCGCGGAAATTATGAACATCGCCAAAAGCCACGGGAAGTGTGATGCTGCCGAGGGAGTTCGCCTTCTTACCCGGAACCACACCATGAAACTCAGTGGTGCTGTGTTTGAGCTGTTCCTTGGTGAGGTTCATCCGCTCTAGAGTCTCCAGGTACATGATGTTCAAGCTGGCTCCGCCATCCATGAGGCACTTGGAGAAGTCATACCCATCTATGCGGGGACTTACAACCAAGGCGTAGCATTCCTTTGGCACAATTGCGGGGTGATCCTTCCGATCAAATGTGCACGGGATTTCCGACCACGACGTCGCGGCACACCGGAACTATGGCGTTCGGGATCCGGTAGCTGACTTGGAGGCGCGCATCGTTGGGGTTCCGAGGAAAGTGTGGTAAGCCCCCACGCTCTTTTTGTCGAATGGATTGGATTTACCTGCGGCTCCTGCCTTGGGATCCGGCGAGTTATCATCCTCATCCATCGCCTCGGAACTATCGTCCTCTTTGTCCTTGTTCTTGCCCTTGCCACCTTTGCCGCGTGGGCGGTGCTTCCGGGCGCGCTTGTATCCTGCCTCCGGGTCGTTCTTTAGATCATTGACCCACTTGCAGTTGCGGTTGGTATGAGTGGACTTCCCTGTAACCGGATCCAGGTGGGCCAGCGGCATGTCTCTCGTACTCCTCGTAGGTTTGCGGAGCGCGGGATCCGCCAGCAGTGACCTCAGAGGTATGCTGCTGACCCCTGCCGGCTCCGCCTCCACGTCCGCGTCCTCTTCCGCCTCCTGGACCTCCGCGTTGAAACGCCATGGCGACCATCTCGGATCCGCCACTCTTCTGGTCATCAGGGTTCTTGCGCTTATGACTGCTGCTGCTACCGTTGTCACGGTTCTTCTTTTGTTGATGCAGGGGGATTGCTGTAGCTGCGAGATCACCGCCTGCGTCGTCATCGGCGGCAGTGTGATCGCTGGCGATGGTGATCATGTCATCCAACGTCAGTTTATTTGCATTGACCAAGCAAGTTAGCTTGTGTCGCAGCAATCCTCCTCGCTGCAAGCCCCCAATGAAGGCGTGCATTGCTGTGCGGTTGTCGACGTTCTCGCACTCGTTTCTGCATGCCAACCATCGGGTGAGGAAATTCCTCGATGTTTCGCCCTTCTTCTGGATGCAAGCCTGCAGGTCGCTTGTTGTGGCAGGTCTCTTGTAGGTGCCCCTGAAGTGTTTCTCAAAAGCGTTCTTCAGGTCGAACCAGCAAAAGATGGAGTTCTTCTCGAGGTCGCTGAGCCAGATCCGGGCTGGACCTACAAGGTACAACTGGAGCATGCGGCAGGCGATGTTAGGGGTTCCTCCGGCGAAGGTTACAGCGTTATAGTAATCCTCAATCCAGGTATCCGGCCTTTCGGTGCCATCATAATGCTTCAGATTTCCGGGTAGCTTGAGGTTCATCCTTGGCTTTGGTTCCTCTCGAATCATCCTGCCAAAGCACTTTGGACCTATGTAGTCGGTTCTGTACTCGTTAAGGCGGTCCCGGGCGTCGCGCGAGCCGTGTCGAGGAGACTTTGAGCGAGAGCGAGATCTCCGGCCATTGCCTCCGCCTCCACCTCCGCCGCCACCGCTAGGTGGTGGTGAGGGAGACCTGCGAGGTGGGCGGTCTGACTTCTTGCTTCCGCCATCCGAATCTCCTCGGCCTTCCTGGTGCTGGCTCCGGCTCCTGTGGCTGCCTTCGCCTTGGCGCTGGCTGCCCTGGTCGTTCCGGCGAGGCTCCGGGTCACGGCTCCGGCGAGGCTCTGGGTCCCGGCTCCGGCGAGGTTCTGGGTCGCGGCTCCGACGAGGTTCTGGATCGCGGTTCCGGCGAGGTTCTGGACCGCGGTCCTCATCCCGATTCCTCCTAGGCTCGGGCTCATGAACGTTGTTCTGGTTCCGGCGAGGTTCCGGCGAGCGCTCCCTGTTTCTGTTTCTTGGCAGCACGTTGTCGCGGATAATAATCCCACCCTGCCCTGGGGGCCTGGTGTTTCCGGCTGGACTACGGCGGCGAGGGGGTCGCGGGTAACCGTTGGGCGGAGGAGAGGGGTTGCGGTATTTGTCTCGTCCGGAGTACATCGCATCCTTTCCCTTTCTTGGATCTGACAAAGGCGTCTTTGACGGAACGGGGATCAGATTTGGGTGTTCCCTGGTCCTTCTTCTGCGCTCCGAGGATCCGGTGTGTGATTCATCGTCGGGATGCCGATCAGCGCGGGCGTCCTTCTGCGCGGTAGATACACAGTTATCCGGATTGGATTCCAGCCTGCGCGAAGTATCCGCCTTGCTCTGCTGCTGCATTGCTGAAGCGACGAGTGTGCGGAGATAGTTGATATCAACTTCTTCGTCCTTCTTCTTCAACAGCTCCGCAGCTTTTTGCATGTTGTCCTTTGGGGTTTCCAGCGGCTGGTGATCTGCGGGCGTGTTGAAGGGTATCCTGCGAGGCGGAATTGCTTCTCTAACAATTCGATCGGCCTCCGCCTGCGCATAGATCATCTTTACCTCCCACTCAGCCCTCATGCTCTTGACCTGCTCGAGTGTGGCAGCAATCTCGCGGTCCTGTCTGTCGAAGTTTTCCGCCCAGGCTGCATGGTCTGCCCTCCCTACCTTTAACGCAGCTTCGGTATCGGCGAGCTTCTTGGCTGTGGCCAGCATTTCCTTTCTGGTGGTCTCTAGAGCCTCCAGATCTGCGGCGTCGCCCGGGGTTATAGGTGTGTTAAGAACTGCTCGCGCGGCCACCTCCTCTGCTGACAGGATTTCTTCCGAGGAAGAATCCCTCTGGGGTCGCACCCGAGACATTGGAGATCCTTGTTGGGATGGTTGGGGGTCAGATTGGCTGGCTTGGTCTCCAGATCCAGTTTGTCCCAGCGCTGCTACCGTTGCGAGAACCTGCTTAGGCTGGGCGGAGTCGACTTCAGGCTGATCGCCGAAACCGTACTCCCCTAGCTTGCGGACGAAGTCATCAGATTCCATGGAGGGGGTATCTCCGGAAATTGGGCTCAGATTGCCCAAAATCGACTCTTCAACCGGAGCTTCGCTTTCTCTGACAGGCTGAGCCTGATCCGGATCTGCGCCGTTTTCCGGTGCCTCTACCTGCTCAGGACCAGCTCCGTCTTCTTGAGGGGCGGTTCCGGCGGTATGGGCCAAGAAGTGTACGAAGTGGCACCTCTGCTTTTCTAACACCTGGGAGACCCAGGCGGATCTGCATTGGTCTTCCACCTTTGTTTCTTGCTCAGGGGCAGATTGGGTGGGCTTTGAAATTTCCAGATCCAAGGCGGAATCTTCCTTGGGAAGCTCCTGCATCTCAGATCGGATCTTCGCGACAGCGTCCAGCTCTGCGGCGGTCGCGTCTGCGTTACTTACCAGTGGGTTTCCGTCGGAATCGACGGTTTCCCCAATGAAGATGTGTATGCCGCCAATTGGGACGATGGAGAGCTTGATGGGGTTTGTCCTAGCCGGAATCCAGCACTCATCCGGAGGGACGATCGGCAGATTTTCGGCGTAAAGGATGCGCCCCACAGCGATGGTGTCGTCGTAGCTTCCCATGGCGGAACCCTCCCGGTTCCGGCCTCCAGACGCAACAGGCCCCACGGTGGGCGCCAACTGTCGTTGCCTAACCGACGGTACCTCGGAGGAGGGATCCTCACGAGGGGGAGAAGAAATAGGGGCCATAGGGCGGAGTGCACACGGGACGGTGGTACGCGAGTTACCCAGCTTCGGAACACCTGCACGATGGCAGGGCCTACTGCTGCTTGTCTGGAATTATCTGGGCACTTTCGCGTTGTTACAATGAGTTGTGGTTGTGCCTCTAGGGCTCCCAGGATCCGGCTTATATAGGCGCCCGGATCTAGGGTTTACACGGAGAGTCCTAGCCGGAATACAAGTTGCCTAACTACGGTACAAAGTCTTGCCGTGTACGTCAAGGATCCGCCTTCCTCCAAGTACGTGCTGGATCCGGATACTTCATGGGCTTCAACGGATCCGGCCTCCTTCGTAGGTCGGTTAGGATCCGGCTCCTCGTTCCTGGGCTGGACTTCATCCTTCATGATCTACAGCAACTGGGCCGCCCGATGGGCCACATGCCTCACCACCAACTATGGGCCACCCGGGCTTGCCGGATCTAGGCCATGCCGTTGATATACCCATAAAGTATACCCACAACACTTGTTTAACTACTATGATCGATACGATGATATATCTTCATATCACATGTCTTGTCTTCTCAGCATGCTCATTGCATTTGGTATATGCTATCCTTCTGTTGAATCCTTCCGGTGAATCGGTGTCTCATGGTTTTTGTCTTCTCCTCAGGATGTCAGGCGGTACTAGAAGTGGTGCTGGCCGTGGTCGTGGTCGTGGTCATGGCCGTGGAAATGGCTGTGGAGATGGCCACGAGGAGAATGCTGACCTTCCTCCTCCTCCTTCTATGGTCCAACTTATGGCCATGTATGAAGCCAATCGTGCAGACAACATTAGGCTCCTTGAAAGGATTGAGCGTAACACAGCTCAGCATCATGAGGAACAAGTGGGGATCCGAAGCTTCATCCGCCTCACCCCACCAGTGTTCAGTTATTCAACCGAGCCACTTGATGCTGACTACTGGCTCCGTACCATTGAGCGCAAGCTTGAGGTTGCCCACGCTGCTCAAGCAGATTGGGTGAACTTTGCCACCTACCATCTTGAAGGAGCTGCTGGTTCATGGTGGGAAAACTTTCTGTTGATGCAGCCTGCTGGTCATGTCGTAACTTGGCCAGAGTTCAAAGCCGCTTTCCGTGCATATCATATCCCAGAGGGTCTGATGGATGAGAAAAGAGAAGAGTTTCTGAAGCTGACGCAGGGCAGTGGTTCTATCTGTGATTACCAAGGTAATTTCTATCGTCTTGCCTGCTATGCTCCTGAAGAGACTTCCACTGATGCCAAGAAGCAAGCCTTGTTCCGCAAGGGACTGGATCCTGAGCTTCGTCGAGATCTTCATCTCCTGGACTTCCCAACCTGCCAAGATTTTGTCAATAAGGCTATGAAGGCAGAAAGAGGAAAGGTGGAGTATGAGGAAACTCGCAAGCGTCCTCGAGATACTTCTCAGTCTTCTGGATCAGGAAATCAGCGCCGCCGTGTTTTCATTCCATACAGTGCTGTGCCTGATGCTCCTTATGCACCAAAGTCTTCTGGTTATGCTCCTCGTCCACAAACTCCAAGTGCTCCTGCAAGCAATGCTGGTGGAACAAACTATTGTTCTGCCATGGTTACTCCAGGCTCTGGTGCGTGCTTCACTTGTGGTCAACCTGGTCACTACATGAAAGAGTGCCCCCACAATACTTCTGTTCGTGGTGCTCCACCACCAAAGAAGTTTACTAAGCCTCCAGTTGCTGGTCAGGGTCGTCTGACCCATGTCACTGCTGAAGAAGCTGAAGCAGATCCAAGCGTCATAATGGGTACGCTTCGAATCAACTCCGTTATAGCTACAGTTCTGTTTGATTCTGGAGCATCGCATTCATTCATATCCCAAGAGTTTGCTCAGTTGCATGGGATTCCTTTTAAAGATATGCCTACCCCTCTTATGGTTCATTCCCCTGGTTCTAGTTGGTATACCGCTATGGTCAGTCATGGGAGTAAAATCGAGATTGGATATCTTCTTTTTCCGATTCCCCTCATTGCCCTCAAGTCAACCGACATTGATATCATTTTGGGCATGGATTGGCTAGCTAAATATCAGGCTGTCATTGATTGTGCAGCCAGGTATCTTACTTTGACCGATCTTTCCGGAAGCTCCATTCTGTATTGGTCTTCGTCAGCAACATCTCCATCAGCAGTACATATTCCTGATGCGGAGTTGTATGCCCTTGATGTCTTACCTCCGCTTGAAATTTCTGATGTTCCGGTGGTTTGTGACTTCCCTGATGTCTTTCCGGAAGAATTACATGGCATGCCACCTGATAGAAGTGTGGAGTTTGTCATCGAGCTGGTTCCTGGAACTGCTCCTGTTTCTCGACGTCCTTATCGTATGCCTCGAGAAGAGTTGGTTGAACTGAAGAAGCAGTTGGAAGAGTTAGAAGGGAAAAGATACATCCAACCTAGTACTTCTTCTTGCGGATGTCCTGCACTCTTTGTCAAGAAGAGGGATACCAATGTTCCGCGTCTGGTTGTTGATTACCGGCCGCTCAACGCAGTAACCATCAAGAACAAGTATCCTCTACCTCGAATCAATGATCTTTTCGATCAATTGAGTGGTGCCACAGTCTTTTCCAAGATGGATTTGAGATCAGGCTACCATCAAATCAAAATCCGAACGGAGGACATTCCAAAAACGGCTTTCATGACTCGTTATGGTCTTTACGAGTACACAATCATGTCCTTTGGCCTCACAAATGCTCCAGCCACTTTTATGCGGCTCATGAACTCTGTGTTTATGGAGTATCTTGACAAATTCGTCATTATCTACATTGATGATATTCTGGTCTACTCCAAAACCGAAGAAGAACACACTGAACACTTGCGTTTGGTGCTGACCAAGCTTCGTGAACATCGCCTCTATGCCAAGTTTTCTAAATGTGAGTTCTGGTTAGAAGAGCTCATCTTTCTTGGCCATGTGGTCTCTGCAAAAAGGTGTTGCAGTCATTCCAGATAAAGTTCAATCCGTTCTTGATTGGAAGACTCCTAAGTCAGCCAAAGAGATTCGGAGTTTTCTTGGATTGGCGGGTTATTACCGTCGATACATCGAGAATTTCTCCAAGATTGCCAAACCAATGACTGATCTTCTGAAGAAAGATAAGAAGTTTGAGTGGTCAGAAAAGGCTGAAGAAAGTTTCCAGACACTGAAAATAAAGCTAACTACCGCTCCTGTACTTGTCCTTCCAGACACAAGCAAAGACTTTGTCATCTTCTGTGATGCCTCTCTTCAAGGGCTCGGATGTGTGTTGATGCAAGATGGCCATGTAGTGGCTTATGCCTCTCGACAGTTGAAACCACATGAGCTCAATTATCCAACTCATGATCTAGAGCTTGCAGCTGTGGTACATGCTCTTAAGCAATGGCGACCTTACCTTTACGGTAATCGTTGCGAGTTGTACTCGGATCATCAAAGCCTGAAGTATCTCTTTACCCAACCGGATCTGAATCTCAGGCAGACAAGATGGTTGGAACTCATCAAGGACTATGATTTGGGTCTTAACTATCAGCCCGGCAAGGCCAACATCGTTGCTGACGCCCTAAGTCGGAAGTCATATTGCAACAATCTGATGCTCAAGCAATGTCAACCTGCCCTCCATGAGGAATTTGCACGACTCAATCTTGAAGTTGTTCCTCAGGGATTCCTTGCTAACTTAGAGGTGAAACCCTCTCTTGAAGACCAGATCAAAGCCGCTCAGAAGCGTGATCTGGGTATCACTAAGATCAAAGAGAACATTGCTAGCGGAGATGCTAAATATTTCTCCATCAACGATCAAGGTGTTGTTTACTTTGGTAACCGCTTGGTGGTGCCGAAGAAAAAGAACCTAAGAGAGCTTATCCTTCGAGAAGCTCATGAGTCTCCTCTATCTATTCATCCTGGAAGTACAAAGATGTATCAGGATCTTCGCCAAAGGTTCTGGTGGACCCGGATGAAAAGAGAAATCGCTCGCTTTGTAGCTGAATGCGACGTTTGTCGTCGTGTAAAAGCTGAGCATCAAAAACCAGCTGGTACTCTTCAACCTCTATCTACTCCTGAATGGAAATGGGATGAAATTGGTATGGATTTCATTACTGGACTTCCCAAAACTCAGAAAGGAAGCAATGCTATATGGGTAATTGTTGATCGTCTATCCAAGGTTGCTTACTTCCTTCCTATCCGAGAAGACATTACTGCTATTAAATTGGCAGATTTGTATGTTTCCCGAATAGTCTCTCTTCATGGTGTTCCGAAGAGGATTATCTCTGACCGAGGAAGCCTGTTTACTTCCAAGTTCTGGGCCAGTTTCCAACAAGCTATGGGAACTCGTCTTTCCTTCAGCACAGCCTATCATCCTCAAACCGGTGGTCAAACCGAGAGGGTGAATCAAATCCTTGAAGACATGCTCAGGGCCTGTGTTATATCCTTCGGCAAGAATTGGGAAAAGTGCCTTCCATTTGCTGAATTCTCCTATAACAACAGTTTCCAATCTAGCCTGGGCATGGCGCCTTTTGAAGCTCTTTATGGACGGAAATGTCGAACCCCTCTGAATTGGTCAGAAACCGGTGAAAGACAGTTCTTTGGACCGGACATGATCAAGGAAGCAGAAGATCAAGTTGGCATTATCCGAGAACGTTTGAAAGCTGCTCAGTCTCGTCAAAAGAGCAATTATGATCGTCATCATCAAGAAGTTCGCTATGAAGTTGGCGAGCAAGCTTATCTTCGAGTCACTCCTTTAAGAGGTGTCCATTGTTTCGGTATAAAAGGCAAACTAGCTCCTCACTACGTTGGTCCTTTCCGCATTCTTGCTAAACGAGGTACACTTGCTTACAAGTTGGAACTCCCTCCAACTTTTCCTGAAGTTCATGACGTCTTCCATGTCTCCCAACTCAAACGTTGCTTCAAAGATCCCATCCGTGGTGTTGATCACGAAACACTTGATCTCCAAGAGGATCTGACCTATCGAGAGTATCCTATCCGCATCCTTGATGAAGCTGAGCGTAAAACTCGGCGTCAAACCATCAAATTCCTGAAAGTTCAGTGGTCTCATCACTCTGAGTCAGAAGCAACCTGGGAACGAGAGGATCGTCTCCGATCTGAGTACCCTGCCTTCTTTTCTAAAACTTAGGAATCTCGGGGACGAGATTCTTGTAAGGGGGGTAGAGTTGTAACAGACCAACTTTGCTAATTAAATAAATGAAGGTTTGTTCATAAGCATGCATGCATTTGCATTCAATTTGAGAAAATTTGCACTAAAATTGTGTTCAAACAAAGTTGCAAATGTTGTGTTTTGGTCTCACAAAAGTTTGGTGCAAAAAGCCCCTCAAAATTTTGGGTCAAAATACCCTAAAATACCCCAAAATCCCTCATGTTTTTAATTTCCAGGGAAATTCCCAAAACCCAGGGGGTTTTCAGAAAAATCCCCCTTTCTTCTTCGTCTACTGGAAGCAGCTGGGTGGCACCCGCGCGGCCGTCGATGGCGCCGGCGGCCACGATAGCTGCGCCAAGCCCCGCCGCCCCCTGGCCGCTTTAAAACCTCGCCGCCGACGCAGCAAACCCTAGCACGCCCCCCCTTTCTTCCCTCTCCTCCTCTCTGAGCAGCGCCCGAGCAAACCCTAGGCTCGGCCGCTCGCCGTCGCCGCCGTTACCGGCCTCCCCGCGCTCCGCTGACGAGCCAGGGAGCTCCGCCTCGACGCCCTCGACCTCCTCCAGCAAACGGCTACCGCCGGGGAGCCCTCTACATCGCCAATCGGGCTTCGTCCCCGACGCCGGCCACCACCGTTCGTCGCCGATTCCTCCGCCGTCTGGCCTCCATTCGCCTCGCCGCCACCTTCCCTGCGCTGCTGGTGAGCTCCTGCTCCTCGGGAGCTAGTCGCTGCTCCCTCTCCCCTTCTCTGGCACGCGCGCGCCGTCGACCCGGCCGCTCTGCCGCTCAGGCTCGCCGGAGGAGGGCCTCCGGTGACCATTAGCTGGCGGCTCCGCCCCCAGGTGGTTTCCCGTGGACGTGCGCGTCCAACGCGCATGCTCGCGCGCCCTCCCGCGCGCCAGAGCATCGTGGCCGAGCTCGTCTGGGAGCTCCAAGCCATGGATGACGTCATGCTGACGTCATGATGACGTCAGCCGACCCCTTTTTATTTTCTGTTTTATTTATAATTCGGAAAATGTTGTATTTTATATCAAATTGTTCAGAAAAGTGAACCCTACATGTTTATGAGCATCTCATACATCAATACAACCTTTAAACTTGCAAATGTAGTGAAAACCCTAAAAGTACCCCTCTCATATGGCGGTGTCCGATGTCGGAACCCTTTTAACCTGATGATGCACCTAGGGTTTACCGAATTCCTTTAACCTGACATATCATCCATATTGTATGCGCATTGCATTATGCCATGTCGTGAATGTTTGTTTCCCTTTCCGGTATTTGGTTCTTCGCGATAGGATCTGAGCCGGAGTCCGATGTCAACGCCACCGAAGAACAGTACTCATCCGCGGAGGGACAAGGCAAGCCCTAACCTGGTTCATCTATGATTTCGAAATGCTTTTATCTGTGGTTCCTACATATCGCATACAATTCAACTGTCTTTTATCGGTAGATAGAGTTACCCTATCTATTGCATGTCCGACCTTTGTAGCCTCGATACCCTGATCCACTGCTCCTAGCATAACTTGGTTTGGCATGTGTGCGTCGCGAGAGCCTTTATCTCTTATGCTTAGCCATGCTTAGTTTGTTATGCTATTACTCCGGTCTTCGGACTGGAGCCTTACAATGAAATGAATCTAGCGTGACAGGTTGACGTGGTAAGTATAGAGATGATGATAAACATGATTAAAGGCTCAGACGAGAGGCCACATTGGGATGTGGTGGGTTGTTTCATTTCTGCCGACCCTAGGAACCGAGTTCTCGCCTCTTGAACCAAGATCGAGCGTACAACCACACGAGGCCCTATTATGGTACCCTCTCGACTCACTAACTTGCCTAGTAGATTCCATGAGTCACATAGTTTGCGCGTTACCTGGTCATATGCATTGCATTTTGCTTGGGGGTTAAAGGTACATAACAGGCAGGTAAGCGTGGTCGTGGTGGCTGGGGGTTGCGGCCTCTGGGGAAACCCACCTCGGTTCACATCGTTAAGGACCGACTTCGGGACTTGACCCATTATGGCGGAATAATCCTTAGCGCGTGACTCATGGTCTCGGCGACAGCAAGGTAAAGGTCGTGGTCAACCACCCTCTGCCGGCTTTCCAAGGAAGAGAGCTTAAACGTTGGCACTAAGAGTCGGTTGGCGCGTGTGGGTAAAGTTGTGCACCCCTGCAGGGTTAAATCTTTTCGAAAAGCCGTGTCCACGGTTACGGACGACTTGGGAATGGATTCTGTGATCATAGAGAACTTTAACCTGATCATAAAAACTTGGCAAACAATGTGTGCTTACGGATACCTTCTTCGGGTGTTGAGGGGGTAGTCCGAGGATAGTGGTTCGAGATGATGAAGATTGGTGGATACAAGATGATGATCAATAGAGATAGAGATGTCGCTCTCTTATCCCCTTTTAAAGGTTCTGAGTAGTCGAACTTCTCTTCTCTCTTGTCTTACAAAGGAAAATTGGCTTTACGCAAAAGAAGATCTACCAGAAAGCCCGCATACCCGCTTTGCTAAAAGGTTGTACTAAGTCTTGCTGAGTCCCTGTACTCAGCTTTGCATGCTCTTGTTTCAGATGAAGTCCCTGCAGCCGAAGGTGGTTTCTACGTTAACATCGACGGTTAGTTTGGAGTTCCCAGGCAGCAGCCTGCGACTTATGGGCTGGGACGTCGCTTTATGTTATGGCTTCTTAAGCCCTTTGCTATCTTGTTATTTAGAATAACATAATTTGCTTCCGTTGCTTGTTGAATGTTGGGTCAGTGACCTCTGCGTGTAATAATTTGGATCTTACTCTGCTAAGAGTTGTAATATATTCTTTTGAGTCGTAGAGTCACTGTTGTGTTACCGATTCTCTCACTGTAGTCTCTCGAGCTCAAGGTTAGGCTTATGTCAGACGAAGATCTGGTATTTGTCTAACCCTGATCCCGGGGGTGCCACACTTGTGTTGGCTCTTCTTCTTCCTCGTCTTCTTCTTCGATGGCTTGGCTTCCGTCGGCAACATCCTCCCGATGCTCGTTGCGCGCCGCCACAGCGGCCGTCGCCCTCTGCTCCTCTTGCGTGAAGAATCCCGGGCACGCAGCGGCGGCGGCCATGAAAAACCCCGGGCTCGCAGCGGCGGCGGCGGAGCCGGAGGTGATCATCTCGTGGATCTCCTCTTCGTTCGGCGCCGCCATCGCACCGAACGCGAGCGACCCTCGTCGCATGGCCGGCGAGGTGTCCTCGAACTGGCCGCCGCCACCGACGTCAAGCTCGGGCGGCGACGGCGTGGACCTGGACGGTTGGACGTAGGAGCCCTCTTGGAACACGGCAGTCGGCGACGGCGAGTACAGCGAAGGGGAGAAGGACGACGGGGAACTGGTTGTACCTTGTGTCGGCCATTGGCCGGGGAACATGCTGCCGCCGCCCATGGCCATGCTGATCATCCTCGCTTGTTCGTCCTGGGCCGCCGCCGCCGCCCTCTTGGCGGCGGCTTTTTTCACCCTCTCCGCCCTGCCGCTTGTTTCCACCTCACGCCGTTTCTCGTCCGCCGCCCACTCGGCGTTCGACATGCCCGGCGGCTTCGTCTTCTTCGCCCGCATCTTCCTCGCCGGCGCCTTCGGTGGCATTTTGGTGGACGAGAGGACGAGGAGGAGAGTGGTGGTGGACGAGAAGACGCCGCCGGGAACTGGAGCTGGAAGACGAGGAGATTGGGGAATTTCGGCGGGAAAGAATGGGGATATGCAAGCAAATTGGAGGGAAAATCGACAGGATTTGGTTTTCCAGTCGCCGACTACGCGGGTCCACACGACGTTTCGCGCCAAAATCTTTCGTCCGGAGTCCCCGAGCGCGCCCCGGGGGGCCGGGGATGGCGTGGGCTCGCCGGATGGATGAAGGGCCAAATCCGGACGAAAACGAGGAACCGGGGTCGCGACTGGGCCGAATTTTGCCGTCCGGATGGAAAAAACGTCGCTCGGGGGCCTCGTCGGGGGCACGAGTGGAGATGCTCTTATGCTGGATGTGAGACGTCCACTTGCAAAACTCCAATTTCACGTGAATGAATCTCTTTTGTCAGGGCAGATTAAAGGAACTACTGATTTGGTTCATAAAAACGGCACTAATTTGAACCACTTGGCGCACGGCTCCGAGCTTTCGGCATAGCCTTAAAAGGATGTCGGCGTAGTCTACGCCAAGAACCACCGTCGGCGTAGCTTCTCGGGGGAAGATCCACCTCAGCAGAGACACGTGTGCCCTTGGCGTAGCCCCATACGCCGACGCCGATGATGGCACCGTCAGCGCAGGGCACGCCGTCCCGTCTGTTAACTTCAATTTTTTTGATTTTTTTTAAATTTTCTTAGTCATTCACATGGATCATTTAGTTCTAACATTACATTTAATATTAGGTCAAGTTACCACTCATAGTCAAATTTCCCACACAGGTCACCCATCTTCGCACTACTTCACCCTGAGTTCCTTCCGGTTGAGCTTCCATCTTCTTCACGAAACATTGCTGATAATACTATCATATCAATCATATTAACCCTTAGATCGTGATATCACAACTCTTTATTATTTTGAATTTTAAACAATTATTTAAATAAACATCAATGGTTAAGTAATAAATATCTATACCGAGGATGCAATTATTAATTTAATTTTTAAAAAAGTATAAAATCCTGAATTTCTGGCAAAAACTAAAATCTTCTTGTTTTCATATTTTCATTTGGAATTTAAGAATCTAAAAATTGGCTACCGGGTAAACCCTTCTAAATTCGGATGTAACTTTTTCCCAAGGTTATTTTGATATATTATACTTTTTTCCAACTTCATATGCATCGCTCTGATGCAGAGGTTGGAGCTTCGCTTCCTTATTTCGAAAAAAAACGAACCACGGTAAGAATTCAACGGCCCTAGAGCCAACCGGGCTCTAAGCTAATTCTGGGTGTTGGATTTGGATCGTGATTTCTTATCATGTGAGTTGTAACCCAGTTTTTCTCGGTTACAAATGAGCAGCAACTAAGGGCATGTACAGCGCTGAGCGCTTATCTAGACGCTTCAGGTGGTGGTTAGTCGGGCCAAAATCATTAGCGTCCGTAGTCTCCAACGCAGGTACGGAAAGCGAACGCTTGGGTGAATTAAAAAAATACGAAAATAAATGGAGAACAGAGAGTAGAATCAGCTCTTGCGGAAAAAGCGAGATGAAGCCCTCGGCGAAAACTTTTGAGTCGACGCTAGAGCTTTTCCTGGGATCGGACGGGATTAGCTGCTAACTACCAGGATATTAAGCCTAGCGCCCCATGTTAGCGTCCGCGTTGTACATGCCCTAAACAAAAAGGATCATAACCGTTGAATTTGCATCATGATTCATGTCGGTTGAAGTTGCAACTCACCAAAAGTACAAAACTAGTCGCTACCTTTCCTAAAAGTACAAAACCTTCACATTTAAAATACATAATTTATATATTCGAATGCCACTGCAAATTTTATACCATATGTGACATACTCCCTTCTTTTCAAAATATATTGCCTACAGTTTTTAAGTCAAAGTAAATATTTACATACATAGATCAATTATATAGAAAAAAACAACAATATCTAAATATCAAATTAATATTATTTGAACCATCATAAACTATATTTTCATGATTCGTAGAAAAAGAACATTTTTTATTATATGCATTTCATATTATTGATATTGATATATTTCTCTAAATACCTGGTCAATCTTGTAGAGTTTGACTTTTGCAAAAAATAATGCGCAGCCTACATTATTGTGAAGGAAGGAGTACACCGGAAATTCAATTCGGCTCCCGGGTGCGTATGCTTCCTCTATCAAAACCACATATTTTCAAGTGCTAATAAATTTTGACAAAAAAATCTATGCATATATCTCCATGATATATGTGTGTTAGTCAAGTTTCACGGAAAAACGATATATTTTGTGGTCTATGTAAAAAAGAGAAAATTTAACTTGTGAAAAGCCTTATTTTTATCACCGAGTTTTGTCTTTTTTACTAACACCACATGACAAGTCGATTTTTCATGAAACAATTTTGTGGGCGCGTAGCACGTGAAGATGTACGTGTGCATTTTTTTTGTTTTAACTTTTTTAATATTTTAAAATATGTCTACTATGCATTTTAAAATAAAAGAAGCAAGTGCTCACATGTCCCAAAACACCACTCCCTAGGTACGCATAAAGTAAAGGATGTAATCGATATGAATTTTAAGATGTGGCAAACAAGATAAGAGCATGGCGCTGGTAAGTAAAAAGGGGAAGGCAATTACTAAGGCCCATAACTTCATAGGCACCTATTACACAAAACCACACCTTTAAGACTTGATTTTACAAAATCACAACTTTAGAAGTTACTAACCCAAATACCTTTTTCTCCTTTTAACACCAAAACTGACAGTGGGGCCTACATGCCGATATGCGGGAAATTCATTTTGAACTGTGCTGCCACCCACGTCCTTGCCTCCAAGCGGTAGGTTTCGGGAGAGTGGGGGATTACTTTTTCTCCACAGGCCCGATTTTTGTGTGGTGCAAAGTGCAAACCCCTTTAGCCACGTGGCTGTTTTGGCCATATCGGTATCGAGAAGAATGATGAGTGCAAAATGCATTTTTTAAAGTTATTTGTATAAGTAGTAATAAAAATTTGATATTTTAACACACTCGCACACCTTTTCTACTTGTTTCACCGGAATCCCGAAAATTAAGAGGTTGACAGAAATTGATGAAATTCAGAAACACTTTCGGGGGAAGTGAGATTACAACCTTCAGAACAAACTCTGTTACGACATCCCACTACGCAGAGACCATTCCATACATCTCAAGAGTCAAGATCGAAGAACTTGTGAGCCATTTATTTTGCAGATGCGGCAGCAGCCCAGATAGCTTGCAGCTTACCGGCGTACTCCTCGACGCTGTTAGTGGGCGGCGTCACTTCCTTGGCCGCCTTGGTATCCAGGAACCTCTCAGCCCACGCGGCCAATTGCGGAGTCCTGCCGGCGTCGATGATGGTCACGCCGAACATCGACCGAAGCGTTTCAAGCCAGAACAGGTGGCACCCGAGCGCGAGGTCGAGGTACCCGACGGAGTCGCCGCCGGAGAAGAAAGCCTTACCCTTCGAGCACGTGGCGAAGGCCTCCTCCATGGGCGCGACCACCGCGTGCGCGGCCTCGACCTTCTCATCTCTCTCCTCCTCCGTCGCCGCGCGCAAGATGCCTAA
This sequence comes from Lolium perenne, assembly GCF_019359855.2. NCBI lineage: Eukaryota > Viridiplantae > Streptophyta > Magnoliopsida > Poales > Poaceae > Lolium > Lolium perenne. The sequence continues at coordinate 182,349,462 of NC_067246.2, read as the reverse complement.
CACCGCAGCGACCAGCTTGTCGTCGACGTAGGCTGCCCAGAAGCGAGCGACGGCGCGGTCATAGGGGTCGGCGGGGAGGATCGAGGCGAACCCGGCGCCGCTCCAGAACTCGTCGACGTACTGCACGATGGCGACCGACTCGCAGACGGGCTTGCCGCCGTGGATGAGCACGGGGACCTTCTTGTGCACCGGGTTGGACGCGAGGAGGAGCTCGCCCTTGTCGAACACGTTCTGCTCCAGGTACTCGTAGCTCACGCCCTTGAGGTACAGCGCCATGCGTACGCGGAGTGCGAACGGGCTCACCACTGTGCCCAACACCGTGACATCTCCTTGACTGCCCATCGTCGTCTTCTTCCTCGGTGAGCTCTTACTTTCTGGTGCTCGATATGCTCTGCTGTTTATGTGCAGCTTCGTTTCTCGTTGTTGTTATAACACACTACGAAAGCTGACCAGTCGTTGCTTGTGGGCGACGGTAAGCTCTGCCGCTAAGGAACGGTTAGTATTCGCGCGTGCTTCAGTACTTTCTCCATCACCCGAAGGCCGAATCATCAGTGACGCTTCAGTGCGACCAATCTTTCCGTGGGATGCTTTGCGAACTGTTCTTCTGTTGCGCTGGGCCGTGGCGACCCGTGTCGCGATGATGCTACGACGTCCAATCGTGGATAATGTATCTTTAACAAAAGAAAGTTCATTTTAGTAAAGAAAGTTCATTTTAGAACACATTTGCTCGTCCTTCATAAAAATTCTGACAAATAGCTTTATGGAGGGGCGCCAGCGACACTACATTCTATTGGGGCATCGGTTTCCAACCACAGACCCAAACGCGGACTCTAAATAGATTTGATAAATTCAAACATAAAAATGAAAGATCGTTGATCACATAGTTTTGGCCCAAATCGCCGCGGAAATCAAAGGGCGAGATCATCCACGAGAGTAGAAGGCACCTCCTCCGGGGTTGCTGATGGTGGAGTAGCTATCGCCGGTGAAGCCTCGGTCGCCGGTGGGGTCTCTATCGCTGATGGAGTCGATGTCACCGGTGGTGTAGTGGTGCTAGACTGGGTTACCGTTGTTTGTCGTTTGAGCCTTGCGAATCGTAGCGTATGTTTAGATATCTATTGTTATCTCTATATCTGTTGGCTTTGTTGGGAAGTTATCACATGTTATATTTAGAGATACTCATGTCTAACTTTAATATTAACAACTAAAATTGCTAAGAAGTGGCATCTGTGAACCCCTTTGCGAAAGCATTAGATCTTTGTCTCGTTAATGTCCCCTAGCTATGACCCGAATTTTTCGAAATTGACCGCTCTACCCGTATGTGGGGGAGTAGGACCCCATCACCCACTAACTTTTCTCGAGTCTGTTTATTGGGAGCCACAACCTTGGTTTTATTTGCTCATATGCACGATTTACTTCTTGTTGCCTTCGGGTGTTTATATTCTATAATGTACTCATAACGTGAGACTCTTTATCCTTGGTCGGTCATTAGTAGCCGTCTTGTAAGCCGACGCAAACCTCTAGGTCCGTATCGGAGTACGGCCGAATTTCGTCACATGTAGCTTAGTGGGGTGGCTCCCCTTAAACATTCTTGTAGAACTAGGACCGGTCTTGTCGTTAGACTCTGTTTTGATCCAGCAGGGTTGAGCGTGCGTATGGTTACATTTGGGCAACCCTGTAGGGTGTACATATTATTGATACCGTATCCGCAGTTATGGACGACTTGGAGCTGTATGGCTTGATCATAGATCAACTTACACCTTTATATTATCGCTATAATTTGATAATAACATGCGTAGTAATATACCATTACTACAACCAATATCTAATAAAACTTGTCAACCGTTGAGTGTCTTTTACATTACTTCTTCGCTTTGTTGAAGAAGATATGTGTAATCGGCTGGGTTATGTTTGTGTAGTATTTAGTTGATACCTTATGCGCTTTTATCTTGTCTGATTAGATGGATGTTGTAGCGTGTCTCTATTGGCTTAGTTTTGCTGCCGCGAAACCCACCATATAGGCGGACAATAATAGCCCACCAGCGAGCATAGCCAGTTTGGATGCCCTTTAAGGGGCAAATGGAGATGCTCTTAAACCATGAATTTGTCCGTGTCCGGATAATCAAATTCTTAAGTCAAATTCCAGTGGTTTGCACCTTGAACTAGCTAATCCTAGTCTAAATTAAACCTTGGATCTGTTTGGTACACAAGGAAAGAAACGATCCCAACCATAAAGTACTGCATGATATAAGTTTCAATCACCTTCCATCAATATTTGCAGAACCATGATGGGATTCGTAGCATAGAAAATAAAAAAATTCTACCGCAAGAACGAATAACAAGCCAAGATCTAATATAGTTGATGGTAGCAACGAGAAGATCATGAGACTAACCCTCGAAGATTTCCAAAGCCTACGAGATTAGATCTCGTTGTTGATGTAGTCGATCACTTGCCGCTTTCAAAAGCGCGTAGAAGATCTTGACGGCGCCACAATCGGGTAGCACCTCCGTACTCGGTCACACGTTCGGTGTTGATGACGACGTCCTTCTCCCTGTTCCAGCGGGCAGCGGATGTAGTAGATCCTCCTCGGAATCCCGACAGCACGACGGCGTGGTGTCGGTGGTGGTGGAGATCTCCGCCAGGGCTTCGCCGTAAGCGTTGCGGGAGAAGAAGGAGGAGGGAGAAGCTAGAGTTTGGGAGAGAGGGGTTGGCTACGGGCGCCGGCCAGGGGGCCCTGATAACCCACAAGTATAGGGGATCGCAACAGTCTTCGAGGGAAGTAAAACCCAAATTTATTGATTCGACACAAGGGGAGGTAAAGAATACTTATAAGCCTTAACAACCGAGTTGTCAATTCAGCTGCACATGGAAAAGCACTAGTAACAGGGGTGATGTGAAAGCAGCAGTAATATGAGAGCAATAGTAACAAGAATACACAGATAAAGAATAAAGAATACGTAGGCAATGGCACCAGAAAATAGTTGATACTACTTCCAATGTCATATAGGAACGAGTATATGATGATGAGAGATGGACCGGGGTTCCCAGCGATCTACACTAGTGGTAACTCTCCAATAACAAGTAACAAGTGTTGGGTGAACAAATTACAGTTGGGCAATTGATAGGATTGAAAGCATTAAGACAGAACATCAAGATTATTAATCATGTAGGCATGTTTTCCATATATAGTCGTACGTGCTCGCAATGAGAAACTTGCACAACATCTTTTGTCCTACCAGCCGGTGGCAGCCGGGCCTCAAGGGAATCTACTGGCTATTAAGGTACTCCTTTTAATAGAGCACCGGAGCAAAGCATTAACACTTGGTGAAAACATGTGATCCTCATACCTACGCCTTCCCCTCCAGTTGTCCCAATTTCTCTCACTTTGGGGCCTTTGGTTCCGGACATAGACATGTGCATACAACTTGTAGATACAATCTAAGCAATAATTATAGAGCTTAAATCTAAGATCATGCCACTCGGGCCCTAGTGACAAGCATTAAGCATAACAAGATTGCATCAACAATAACTTCACAAACTTTATAGATAGACTAATCATAATGTATCATCCACCGGATCCCAACAAACACAACACCGATTACATCAGATGGATCTCAATCATGTAAGGCAGCTCATGAGATCATTGTGTTGAAGTACATGGGATAGAGAGTACCAACTAGCTACTGCTAGAACCTGTAGTCCATGGGGGAACTACTCACGGAGCATGATGGAGGCGGTGGTGTCGATGGAGATGGCTTCCGGGGGCACTTCCCCGTCCCGGCAGGGTGCCGGAACAGAGACTTCTGTCCCCCGAATTGGAGTTTCGCGATGGCGGCGGCGCCCCTGGAGTCTTTCTGGAGTTTCGTCAATTCGTCTCGCGTTTTTAGGTCGAAAGGGCTTATATAGGCGAAGAGACGGAGTCGGAGGGGTTACGGAGGCGCCACACAACAGGGCGGTGCGCCCCCCTCCTGGGCCGCGCCAGCCACATGTGTGGGCCCCCTGTGGCCCTCCTCTGGTCCCCCTTTGACTTTCTGGAAGGTTCCAGGAAAAATAAGATGTTGGGTCTTTATTTCGTCGAATTCCGAGAATATTGCCCGAACAGCCTTTCTGGAACCGAAAACAACAGAAAACAGGAATTGGCACTGTGGCATCTTGTTAATAGGTTAGTTCCGGAAAACGCATAAAAACATTATAAAGTGTGAGCAAAACATGTAGGTATTGTCATAAAACAAGCATGGAACATCAGAAATTATGGATACGTTGGAGACGTATCAGCATCCCCAAGCTTAGTTCCTACTCGTCCTCGGGGTAAACGATAAAAAGAATAATTTCTGTAGTGACATGCTACTTACATAATCTTGATCATACCATTGTAAAGCATATGAGATGAATGCAGTGACTCAAGGCAATGATCTATAGTTGCTAACAAATAGATAACATATAGCAAAACTTTTCATGAATAGTAGTTTCAAGACACGCATCAAAAGTCTTACATAAGAGTTAACTCATAAAGCAATAAATTCAAAGTAAAGGCATTGGAGCAACACAAAGGAAGATTAAGTTTCAGCAATTGCTTTCAACTTTCAACATGCATATCTCATGGATAATTCTTAACGCAAAGTAACATGATGAATGCAAATAAGCAAGTATGTAAGAATCAATGCACAGTTGACACAAGTGTTTGCTTCTAAGATGGAAGAAAGTAGGTAAACTGACTCAACATAAAGTAGAAGAAAGGCCCTTCGCAGAGGGAAGCAGGGATTAAATCATGTGCTAGAGCTTTTTAAGTTTTGAAATCATATAGAAATCGTAAAAGTAAAGTTTTGAGAGGTGTTTGTTGTTGTCAACGAATGGTAGTGGGTACTCGAACCCCCTTGCCAAACAGACTTTCGAAGAGCGGCTCCCAAGATGTAGTTTATTTTTATTTTTGGGTGACACTCCTTTCAACCTTTGCTTTCACAAACCATGGCTAACCGAATCCTCGGGTGCCTTCCAACAATCACATACCATGAAGGAGTGTCTATTTATTTTAGTTTTATTTAGAGATGACACTCCTCCCAACCTTTGCTTACGCAAGCCATGGCTAACCGAATCCTCGGGTGCCTTCCAACATTTCACATACCATGGAGGAGTGTCTATTTGTGATTAATTGGGGCTGGGAACCCCGTTGCCAGCTCTTTTTGCAAAATTATTGGATAAGCGGATGAAGCCACTAGTCCATTGGTGAAAGCTGCCCAACAAGATTGAAAGATAAAACACCACATACTTCCTCATGAGCTATAAAACATTGACACAAATAAGAGAAGCATTTTGAATTGTTTAAAGGTAGCACACGAAGTATTTACTTGGAATGGCAGGAAATACCACATAGTAGGTAGGTATGGTGGACACACATGGCATAGGTTTTGGCTCAAGGTTTTGGATGCACGAGAAGCATTCCCTCTCAGTACAAGGCTTTGGGCTAGCAAGGTTGTTTGAAGCAAACACAAGTATGAACCGGTACAACAAAACTTACATAAAAACATATTGCAAGCATTATAAGACTCTACACTGTCTTCCTTGTTGCTCAAACACTTTTACCAGAAAATATCTAGACCTTAGAGAGACCACTCATGCAAACCAATTTCAACAAGCTCTACGGTAGTTCTCCACTAATAGGTTTAAACTACATGATGCAAGAACTTAATCATGATCTACTTGAGAGCTCAAAAAAATTGCCAAGTATCAAATTATTCAAGACAATATGAGGCATTTTCTGTTTCCAACCAAATAACAACAAGTGCAATAGCTTCCAACTTTTACCATTGAACATTAGAAGTAAAACGAAGAACACAAGTGTTCATATGAAAAAGCGGAGCGTGTCTCTCTCCCAAACAAGGATTGCTAGGATCCATCTTTATTCAAACAAAAACAAAAATAAAAACACACAGACACTCCAAGTAAAGCACATAAGATGTGACCGAATAAAAATATAGTTTCAATAGAAGAAACCTGATAAGTTGATGAAGAAGGGGATGCCTTGGGCATCCCCAAGCTTAGACGCTTGAGTCTTCTTGAAATATGCAGGGATGAACCACGGGGGCATCCCCAAGCTTAGACTTTTCACTCTTCTTGATCATATATCATCCTCCTCTCTTGACCCTTGAAAACTTCCTTCACACCAAACTTCTCATAAACTTCATTAGAGGGGTTAGTACTCAAAAAAACTTTAATTCACCTTAGTCATGTAGTGACACATTGCAAGAACTCAATAAAACATTAGCTACAGCTCTCCACGTCTAGAAAGCCTTGCTTAAAGTCCACAAGAGACAATGCAAAAAACAGAGACAGAATCTGCCAAAACAGAACAGCCAGTAAAGATGAATTTTTAAGAGGTACTTCCGTTGCTCAAATCATAAAACGCAAAACTAATGAAAGTTGCGTACATATCTGAGGAACACGCACGTAAATTGGCAGATTTTCTGAGTTACCTATAGAGAGCCCTGCCCAAATTCGTGACAGATAGAAATCTGTTTCTGCGCAGAAATCCAAATCGAGTATCAACTTCCTATTAGAGACTTTACTTGGCACAATAATGCAATAAAATAAAGATAAGGAGAGGTTGCTACAGTAGTAACAACTTCCAAGACACAACAAAACAGTAGCAAAATAAACACATGGGTTATCCCCCAAGAAGTTCTTTCTTTATAGCCATTAAGATGGGCTCAGCAATGATGCACTCGCAAGAAATAAGAGTTGAAGCAAAAGAGAGCATCAAGAAGAAAATTCATAACACATTTAAGTCCACTTCATATGCATAGGAATCTTGTACACAAATAAATTCATGAAGAATAAAGTGACAAGCATAAGAAGATAAAACAAGAGTAACTTTAAAAGTTTCAGCATATAGAGAGGTGTTTTAGTACCATGCAAATTTCTACCACCATATTTTCCTCTCTCATAATAATTTTCAGTAGCTTCATGAATAAACTCAACAATATAACTATCACATGAAGCATACTTTTCATGATCCACAATCACATAATTTTTATCAAGCTCAAAAATAGTGGGATTAAAACTTTCAAACTCACTTTTATCAATAATATAACAAGATGATTGATCAATCTCAAGAGATATGGGACTCCTACATAAAGTCAAGAACTCTCCAATCCCATTTTCATTAGTAGTACAATTAATATTATCAATTAACATAGCACCATCATCTAGAGCTTTATCATAAACATTTGCCAAGCAAAATTCTTTAGTACCATGCATTTCGACATCAGGCACAAACAAAGCATTATCATAAGATTTATCAAAGTAGCATGGATTATCATAGATAACAGTAGCATAATTATTTTCACAAGTTTTACTCATAGGGAATATTTCAAGAGAATCCACAGGAACATAACATCCATCCTTCTTTGGTAAGAATGGAGGACAATCAAATAGTGTAAGAGATAAAGAGTTACTCTCATTAGAAGGTTGGCATGGGTAGCTAATCCATTCTTCCTCCTTTTGTTCATCACTCTCCTCTTCTTTTTCATCCAATGAGCTTTCAGGTTCATCAATTTCCTCCTCTTTTTCATCCAATGAGCTTTCAGGTTCATCAATTTCTTCTTCCACAGGTTCCTGCAAATTGTGAGTGCATTCTTGTGCATTAATGAGTCTCTCTTTATAATCAATGATATAAGGATTATCACTGTAACTTTCTATGCAAAAATTAAGGATAGAAGAGACATAATCTTTAAGGTCCTTACAAACAACACAAGTTTCATAATTTTTAGCCATGAAGGATTCGATCTCAGAAGCTCCCATAAATAAGACAAATTGTTCTACTTCTTCGAACCCAAGATGAATATAGTTATTCCAATTGTAGTTCTTAATTAAAGCTTCCTCACTAAAGCCACATTGGAATTTCAGATGTTTAGTATCCTCTTTAGAGCAACAATTTATATCATGGCGTTTAAGCAAGATTTTAGCAATTGTATTCAATTTTTCTATCACAACACTCATGACTTTACCCGCTCTTGATTCTCTATAATTATTATATAATTCTATGAGCTCCAAATAGGTTGTGGGTTCTCCCATAACAGCAGTTTTTTAATTTTTTGGTTTTTCAAATTTTTATGGATTTTTGGGTATATGAGAAAAATAAAACAAGACAAAAAGAAACTAGACAAAAGTAAACACTAAGCAAAATAATACTAGACAGAAATAAACTAAGCACAAATAAACTAGACAAAAGTAAACTAAGCAAAACAAAATAAAATAAAATAAAAACAGAGAGAGAGGTAGAGTGTACTCCCCAGGTGAACTTATGAGTAGAGCTATGCCTCCCGGCAACAAATGCTTTAAAATAGTCTTGATAACCCACAAGTATAGGGGATCGCAACAGTCTTCGAGGGAAGTAAAACCCAAATTTATTGATTCGACACAAGGGGACGTAAAGAATACTTATAAGCCTTAACAACTGAGTTGTCAATTCAGTTGCACCTGGAAAAGCACTAGTAACAGGGGTGATGTGAAAGCAGCAATAATATGAGAGCAATAGTAACAAGAATACAAAGAAAGCAAAGAATAAGAATACGTAGAGGCAATGGCACCAGAAAATAGTTGATACTACTTCCAATGTCATATAGGAACGAGTATATGATGATGAGAGATGGACCGGGGTTCCCAGTGATCTACACTAGTGGTAACTCTCCAATAACAAGTAACAAGTGTTGGGTGAACAAATTACAGTTGGGCAATTGATAGGATTGAAAGCATTAAGACAGAACATCAAGATTATTAATCATGTAGGCATGTTTTCCATATATAGTCGTACGTGCTCGCAATGAGAAACTTGCACAACATCTTTTGTCCTACCAGTACGTGGCAAAGCCGGGCCTCAAGGGAATCTACTGGCTATTAAGGTACTCCTTTTAATAGAGCACCGGAGCAAAGCATTAACACTTGGTGAAAACATATGATCCTCATACCTACGCCTTCCCCTCCAGTTGTCCCAATTTCTCTCACTTTGGGGCCTTTGGTTCCGGACATAGACATGTGCATACAACTTGTAGATACAATCTAAGCAATAATTATAGAGCTTAAATCTAAGATCATGCCACTCGGGCCCTAGTGACAAGCATTAAGCATAACAAGATTGCAGCAACAATAACTTCACAAACTTTATAGATAGACTAATCATAATGTATCATCCATCGGATCCCAACAAACACAACACCGATTACATCAGATGGATCTCAATCATGTAAGGCAGCTCATGAGATCATTGTATTGAAGTACATGGGATAGAGAGTACCAACTAGCTACTTCTAGAACCCGTAGTCCATGGGGGAACTACTCACGGAGCATGATGGAGGCGGTGGCGTCGATGGAGATGGCTTCCGGGGGCACTTCCCCGTCCGGCGAGGTGCCGGAACAGAGACTTCTGTCCCCCGAATTGGACTTTCGCGATGGCGGCGGCGCCCCTGGAGTCTTTCTGGAGTTTCGTCAATTCGTCTCGCGTTTTTAGGTCGAAAGGGCTTATATAGGCGAAGAGACGGAGCCGGAGGGGTTACGGAGGCGCCACACAACAGGGCGGCGTGCCCCCCTCCTGGGCCGCTCCAGCCACATGTGTGGGCCCCCTGTGGCCCTCCTCTGGTCCCCCTTTGACTTTCTGGAAGGTTCCGGGAAAAATAAGATGTTGGGTCTTTATTTCGTCGAATTCCGAGAATATTGCCCGAACAGCCTTTCTGGAACCAAAAACAACAGAAAACAGGAACTGGCACTGTGGCATCTTGTTAATAGGTTAGTTCCGGAAAACGCATAAAAACATTATAAAGTGTGAGCAAAACATGTAGGTATTGTCATAAAACAAGCATGGAACATCAGAAATTATGGATACGTTGGAGACGTATCAGGCCCCCTTTGGTGGTGCGGCCAGGTGTTGGTAGCCCCCTCCCTCTCCTCCTCATTATATAGGTGGAATCCCTAAGGCTTTGCCAAAAAGTTCTAATAAGACCCCAATTCAAAACTACCATATGGACAAAACCTAGGGGGACAAGGACTTATCTCTTTCCCCCTTTCTTTGCCGGCCAAGGAGGTGGAGTCCACCATGGACTCCACCCTCTCACTTGGTTGGCTGGTTAGGGTTGGTGGAGTCATGGTGATTTCTTCTGGAAGGTTCTAGAACATTCTAGCGCCTTCCATAAATGCACTGAATCATTTCCAAACTTGGAAAGTGACTTCCTATATATGAATCTTATTCTTCGGACCATTCCGGACCTCCTCGTGATGTCCTGGATCCCATCCGAGACTCCGAACAAATATTCGAACTCCATTCCATATTCCATATCTACTTAAAACGACATCAAACCTTAAGTGTGTCACCCTACGGTTCGTGAACTATGCAGACATGGTCGAGACTCCTCTCCGACCAATACCAATAGCGGGATCTGGAGATCCATAATAGCTCCCACATATTCAACGATGACTTCGTGATCGAAAGAACCATTCACATAAAATAACAATTCCCTTTGTCTCGCGATATTTTACTTATCCGAAGTTTGATCGTCGGTATATCCATACCTAGTTCAACCTCGTTACCGATAAGTACTATTTACTCATACCGTGATATGATATCTCTTGTGAACCAGTCACATGCTTGCAAGCTAATTGGATGTCATTTCACCGAGAATGCCCAGAGTATATCTATCCGTCATTAGGATGGACAAATCCCACTATTGATCCATATGCCTCAACTCATACTTTCCGAATACTTAATACCATCTTTATAACCACCCATTTACGCAGTGGTGTTTGATGTAATCAAAGTACCATTCCGGTATTAGTGATTTACATGATCTCATGGTCAAAGGATTAAGTTACTATGCAAATTAAAGCTTGAAGCATAAATAACTAAATGACTTGATCATATGCTACGCTTACTATGGGTGTATATCCATCACATAATTCACCTAATGATATGACCTTGTTATTAATAACATCCAATGTTCATGATCAGGAAACCATGATCATCTATTAATCAACAAGCTAGTTAAACGAGAGGCTTACTAGGGACTCTAGTTGTTCACACAACACACATGTATTAATGTTTCCGGTTAATACAATTATAGCATGGGGTGTAAACATTTATCATGAACACTAAGATATAACAATAACTATTTTATTATTTCCTCTTTGGCATATCTCCAACAGTCTCCCACTTGCACTAGAGTCAATAATCTAGTTTACATTTGTAAAGATATAACACCTTGCCTTCTGGTGCTTATCATGTTTTGCTCACGGGAGAGGTTTCAGTCAGCGGATCTGACACGCTCAGAAACGTATGTATTTTGCAATTCATTTGCGTCTCAACGCATCACTCATTTTCCAAATGAGTCGGCATTAATCATATATGTTCAGTCTTCTGGTGGAACCTTAATTCCGCGGTCTGAAATATGTCACTAATATTATCACACACAATATAGCTTCAACGTTCTGACACTATCAGAACTACACCAAGTTCTCAAAGAACTTCTCGACTTAAACATCCTCAGTCATTGTCAAAACAACGACATACTTTGCCTTCGTTTGTAGAATCTGTCACAATATTTAGAACACATCTAAATCTAGCATAGATTTCTTCTAGCTCATTTTGCTACCTTTTAAACAACACTTAGCCTAATTGAGATTGAATTTTTTTTTGTATGTGACCAAACTAATATCGGTGCAACACCTTACAGCGATTTGTTTGTCATTACCCATACAAAACTATATATATATATCCTTGGTTATTCTAAAGCACTCTGGGACATTCTTACTGTTGTCCAATGATCATTACATGAATCATTCTGGTATATATGCTCTTAACACTTTAGAGCACAGGATATCTGATTTTGTACATATTATTCGTGATCTAAAATCACTCATGTGTTTTTACTCATCGAGTGTCAAAATACACTCAAGTCTTGTTAAACCTTCACATGAAAAAGAACACCTTCTTAATATTTTTATATTGAACTACTTCAATATTCATTCTATGTACTTTAACTTAAACTTATTATGTGTTTCAATCTATCTTCATAGATCTTGACACTAAATATGTTTCAGTCCATATCCTTTCATTGAAGTTAATTCTCAATGAAACCTTTTAATCAAGTATATAATTACATCATTTATAATCAATGATATGTCATCCACATATAATATTATAACTATGTCTCGGCGCTCCCACTTAATTTCTTGCAAATGCAAGCATCTTCATCGTTTCTGATGAAATCAAAAACTCTTTGACTATTTCATCCGGTGAAGATTCCAACTCCGCGATACTCACTTCATCCAATTGAAGTTTGTATACCTTTTTAGTATTCTACGGACTAGCAAAACTCTCAGTTGTATCTTTTATACACCTTTAATACACACTTCTGTTAAGTAATGTATTTTTCCATCCTACTAGCATATCTCATAAAAGAAATATGTAGCGATTGCTAGAATAATCCACGTAGACTATAAGCATCGCTGCTGAAGATCTAATCTTACCGCAGTCAACTCTTTGAACTTTATCATAAACAATCTTTTGACAAGTTGAGCTCCTTCAAGTATATTATATCCAAGTATATAAATTTTATAGATCTATGTACTTTCAAAAAGTATTTATTCCTTCAAAAGGTTTATCAAGCTCCAAGCTTGATTTTAGATACTATCTTGGATTTCATGGCTCTTAGCCATTTTAATGGAGTCAGGGCCCATCATAGCTTCTTTGTATGTAGTTGGTTTATCATTGTTCAAAATCAATCCTTTGTTCACAAATCATTTATTTGATCACAAACTAAACCATACCTACAAGGTTCAATAGGTACTTCGATATTCATGGCTATAATACTTTGTAGACATGGGAGCCATGATCATCGTGGCCGCTTCCAGAACCATTTCCGATGTTGCGCTACTCTGATCATCATGCTCAGGTTCATCAACCTTATCAAGTTCTATTGTCCTCCCACTCAAATACTTCGCTAGAAACAATTTCTTGGAAATAAGAAACATCGACAAACACTTTTGTATTGGACTTCATAGTGGAAAGAATTCCCAATCATTCTCTGGGATAACCAACAAAGACATTCATCCGATTTTGGTTGTAAACTTATTTACTTATGCTACGCATACGAAAATTTAAGAAAGGACTATTAGGGTTTGCACCCATGCCATAACTCATATGGTGTCATTTCAACAGATTATGATGATGCTCTATTTAGTGTAAAAGCGGCAGTCTCTAAAGCATAATCCACAAAAATATAATGGTGTCATATTATTTTATCTCATCATTAATCCAACAAGGTTTGGATACGTCTCTCGAATACTCCATCATCACTATGATACTCCAAGAAACGTGAGTTGTAGAACAATTTCATAACTCTCTTAGATGTTCGCTAAAACTCGTAATTCAAATATTTCCACCATGATCCAATCATAGATATTTGACTTTTCTATTATGATGATTTCCACTTCATGCTGAAATTTATTTGAATCCATTCAAATGTTTCAAACTTCTTCCTTATCGAATAAATATATCCGCATATATATACTCAATTCTTTGTTGGAAGTTTTCATCAAGTAGAAGAATCTCCCGCACACATCATCATGTATGTTTCCACTAAGTTAGTTGCCCGTTCAACTCTTGTCCTATGAACGGTATTTTAGTCGTTCTCTTTAGAAGAGATTTGCAAGCGCCAAATGATTCAAAAATCAAATGACTCCAAAAATCCATTTGCATGGAGTTCCTTCATGCGTCTTTCTAACATGACCTAAATGGCGGTTCCACTAATAAGTGGAATTTAAATCATTTGCCTTACGGCATATTAGCGTCAGTGTTATGTATGTGTGTTTGACCATTAAGATTTATAATAACTTATGCATCGTACATGGAGTAAGGTCATAATTTGAACAACTCATTGTTTTCATTTGACTAGAGTAAAATAACAATTATTAAGTTCTTTATTATAAATCCTAAGAGCTAGGTAGAATACCAACGACAAACATAATAACACTTTATTATGTTCCAGACGTGCATTATTACCATATTCCCTATCAGTCACTTAGGCCATCGTATTCTTGTATTGCGTTGTATTGTATGACATCTCATACCAACCAATCTGGTACAAATACCCAAGAACTTCATTGTGTGACCAATCAAAGAATACATTCATAACATGTATATCATCTATATACACATGAGCTAGACTTTCTAGTCTTTTCTTTCTTTCTGCCAAAATCTTTTGTAGTTTCTCTTTTAGCTTTCCTTATTTTCAGAAAACACTTCACCTTCAATAACTTCTAGGTTCATTGGTAAAATACCAATAACCTTGAGGTTCTTACTTTGAAGTTGATCATCATATGACAAGTGTTCCAGATTTCACTATTAGTAACTTTGTAATATGATGAACAATCACTCATAATTTTATCCATCAAATCATGACGACTTTTCGAGACCATGTCTGTACATGCCAGGCTCGTAAAGTTTAACCTTAATATTCACATGTGCAAACCTGGCTTGCACCCGTTGTATGCACACATAGAATCTATAGCACCCGATCATCACGTGATGCTTCGAAACGATGAGTCTTAGCAATGGTGCATACTAAGGACGACCACTTCATGGATATGCGAATATCGTTAGTGCCCAAAAAGTTGGAGGATTGGGATGCCTGGCGTCTTCAACCTTTGTACATTCCCATAAAACTTATGAGTTTATGTAGTCTCACTAGATTATATTCTATCATCTTGCAATAAGGTCTTAGATATCACATATATCTCATACGTTGCTTATTTCTGAAAACAAAATTTCCAGCTCCTTACTTTTCAAACGGATTTGAACTTCAAGTTTCACGGAGACAAGATGACTTTAGGTACTAATTGAAACCATTGCTCTTTGAATCAACAATGTGAGGTTTACTAAAAGTTTGCAATAGTACTTAATCATTTCTTGATTCTTTAAAAATACGGTACCAGTCCGTAAAGTTACTTGTTAGACTTAACAGTATTTCTATCTCAATTACAAAACTAGCGCATGGTAGATAACGGATGCCAATTCTACAAATTTAATTCAAAATACTATTCAGACTATGTTCATGATAATTAGTTCATGTTTTAATCTAATTACTAATGAACTCCCACTTAATACAACATCCCTCATAGTTGTTTAGTGGCACACGATCCATATCCACTACACCAAAACCGATCATCACGTGAGATGATGTAGCTTCAATGGTGAACATCAACATGTTGATCATATCATCCATATGACTCGTGTTCAACCTTTCGGTTTCCTGTGTTCCGAGGCCATGTATGTACATGCTAGGCTCGTCATGCAAACCCAAATATTTCTGTGTGTGCAACATGGCTTACACCCATTGTATGTGAATGTAGAATCTATCACATCCGATCATCATGAGATGCTTCAAAATGATGAACTGTAGCAACGGTGCATACGAGGGGAGAGCACTTTATTATCTTGATATTAATGTGAGGGATCATCTTATAATGCTACCGTCGCAATCTAAGAAAGATAAGATGCATAAAGGATTAACATCACATGCAATTCATATGTGATATGATATGGCCCTTTAGTCTTTGCACCTTTGATCTTCATCTCCAAAGCATGGACATGATCTCCATCATCAACGGGCATGATCTCCATCATCGTCGGCATAGTGTCAAGGTCCAGGGCGCCGTCTTCATAGTTGTTCACCACATGTAGTAACTATTACAACTACTTTGAAATAATACTACTACATGAAATATAAATACAACCATAAGGCTCCTGCCGGTTGCCACAATACAATAATGATCATCTCATACATATTCATCATCACATCATGGCCATATCACATCACCAAACCCTGCAAAAACAAGTTAGACGCCTCTAATTTGGTTTGCATATTTTACGTGGTTTAGGGTTTTCGAGTAAGATCCAATCTACCTACAAACATGAACCACAACGGTGATACTAGTGTTGTCAATAGAAAGAGTAGATTGAATCTTCACTATGGTGAGAGAGAGACAGACACCCGCAAAGCCACTTATGCAATACAATTTGCATGTCTAGCGTGGAGCAAGTCTCATGAACGCGGTCATGTAAAGTTAGCTCGGGCCGCTTCATCCCACCATCTTGCAAGATGAAAAGTACACTAACTAAAAACAACAAAAGCATCAACGCCCACAAACCATTGTGTTCTACTCGTGCAACCAATCTATGCATAGACACGGCTCTGATACCACTAATGGGATTCGTAGCATAGAAAACAAAAAAATTCCTACCGCAAGAACGAATAACAAGACAAGATCTAATATAGTAGATGGTAGCAACGAGAAGATCATGAGACTAACCCATGAAGATTTCCAAAGCCTACGAGATTAGATCTCATTGTTGATGTAGTCGATCACTTGCCGCTTTCAAAAGCGCGTAGAAGATCTTGACGGTGCCACAATCGGGCAGCACCTCCGTACTCGGTCACACGTTCGGTGTTGATGACGACGTCCTTCTCCCTGTTCCAGTAGGCATCAGATGTAGTAGATCCTCCTCGAAATCCCGACAGCACGACGGCGCGGTGTCGGTGGTGGTGGAGATCTCCGGCAGGGCTTCGCCGTAAGCGCTGCGGGAGAAGATGGAGGAGGGAGAAGCTAGAGTTTGGGAGAGAGGGGTGATACGTCTCCAACGTATCTATAATTTCTGATGTTCCATGCTTGTTTTATGACAATACCTACATGTTTTGTTCACACTTTATGATGATTTTATGCGTTTTCCGAATGAAAGTATAGAGATGGTAAACCTAGAGGGGGGGTGAATAGGTTTCTACAGATTTTAATCCTTTCTTTGCAATATTAGGCTTTGCGGAATATAAAGGTGAGCCTAATGCAAACTAGGTGAAGCAACCTATATGAAGATACAACTATCTCGAGCACGAAGGCTCTCTCGTGCGCTTTAAATCACAAGTAAGGAGTTCGGTTAGAGATAACCGATAGCACGCGGAGACGAGGATGTATTCCCGTGTTCCCTTGCTTTGCAACAAGGTACGTCACGTTTGGAGGGGTGGAGGTCCCACGAAGGATTCCCCACGCCACGAAGGCTCACCCTATTCTCCGGAGCCTATCCCACGAAGGAATAGCTCACTCACTTGTGGTAGACTTTGAGGTAGCCTCCAAACCTTCACAATCTTGCCCGGAGCAAATCCACAGCCCGGATGCTTCCGGACTCCTCTTGCCCACCTAGGGTTTCCAAGGAACCCTAGGAAGCAAGCTTCTCGATGAATACAAGGGGGAATGAGATTTGGCTTGGTAGAACAGTAGATCGGGTCCTCCTCTAGTGATTCTCTGGAGGGATTTGAGTTTGGGTGGAGGAGGAGGGAGATCGGAGGCTTTTGGTGTTTCTAATAATGGAGTAAGAGAGAGAGAGAGCTCAAGAACAGCTTGTAGTATGTTGCCTAACCCTTCCAAGGTAGGAGAAGGGGTATTTATAGTGTTCTTCAAAATCTGGCCATTGCAACTTGCCACCTCAGCATTTTCCTCGACAAACCCGGTTGACCGGACCACAGACCGGACAGCCCGGTCGTGAGGCCGGTCAGACCGGATCAGCGACCGAATCCCCTTTGCGTCGTCCTGGCGCTTCTTCGGTTGGTGACGGGTTGGCGCCCGGTTGGCGCCCGGTCGACCGGACAGAGCGCCGAACCCGCCGGTCAGTAGCCCGGTTGACCGGGCGGCAACCGGATCTGCTGGCGCTTCGTTTGAAGCCCGGTTGGCGCCCGGTTGACCGGCCAGCACGCCGGACTGGCCGGTTGCTGGCCCGGTTGGACCGGGCTGCAGACCGGATTTCTCCTATAGACCCTTTTTGATTGTTGTCGAAGTGGGGGGTCTCCTTTAGCCTTCTTGTTCCTTTGATACACCATTTATGCCTCATTGCCTAATACCTGAGATTATCCTTATAAACATATTAGGCCAAATACTTTAGCACGGTGTCATCGTTACCAAAATAATGGATAAGGGTAAAATACCCTTACAATCTCCCCCTTTTTGGTATACGATGACAAACCGAGCTAGAGTCACAAATAGATATTATGATAAGCTCTAAACCTTGATTCCATATAAGATATTACGACAGCTCCCCCATAATGTGTGCACTTGGAGAATTTGCGTTTGAATGCAAAGTGCACCATTTGTGAAACATGAGAAGCTCCCCCAATATCTTTAGGAAACAAGCATGGTATGGAGATGTGCATAACAAGATATATAAGCATAGCACACATAATTATCCTAACATAGAGTAGCACACATAATAGTCGTCCATACACATCCATACACGAATTATTGGAAATAGCAAATGGTTCTTGAAAAACTCAAAGTAAACAAGCACAAGCCATATAAAATCCAAATAAAGCAACTCCCATGGCTTGTGGCAATCAAAGAACCCCGTGGTCCTAGACTCTACTCTCTTCTCCCCCTTTGGCATCGGAACACCAAAAAGGTGAAGAAAAGAGGAGAGATGCTATCGCACCCATCAGTAGTGACCAAGCCCGATCGAGGAGGAGCTTTCGCCATCACCATCGCGTGCATCCGCATCACCCTCATCGTCATCACCATCATCATCAGTAGGAGTGGGAGCACGAGCAGTCCTAGAAGGGAGAGCACCATGAGCGTAGACGGAGAAGTCGAAGTTCTGGAGCATCTCATCGGTAAGAGGAGGCATCTCCCACTGAGGTGCTACCACAGGCTCCATCTCAGGTCCAGGAGGAGGAACAGGGTGGTTCCTAGAGGCCATGAACTCATTCTGGCGCCTCCGTGTCTCCTGGGTCATAGTAAGGGTCTGATGTGCAACATCATTGCTGTTCTTGCACATTTGCCACATGCTGGAGAAGAATCGAGCGGCCCCATGCTGGGAGCGCCGAGAGTGACTGGAGCTAGCATCATGATCATGGTGTGCCTTGGAACGGCACTCAGTGGTGGGCATCATGGAGGGAACGTCTGGACGAGTGGCCTCCTGAATGGGGAACCTGAATGGGTCCATGATGACTCTTTCACCAAGAATGTTTTGAGGAGCGGGAACAATGTAGTTGATGAGCCGCTGAACATACTGAGCGTAGTTGGGAGTCATGCGGTCCATAATTGCTCTCTTCAGTTCACAGTAGATAAGATCACAGCCATCAATCTTCCTTACCCTGTCATGATGACAATAGTACATCAAGTTGAGGTGATAGTTCCGGACTTCACTGCTGTCGCCAGACTTGCTGATGAGGCTCTCACGGAACATCTTGGCAAGTACCAGGTAGGAGTAGTACATCCCAGTGATAGTGGGAGGTCCAGGCGTAGGGTTCGCAGGATAGCAGAAGGAGATGTCACCCTTAGTAAGCTTGGACCGTGAATGAATCTTGTACCCTGGAACACTATCATCACCACAACCCATGGCTGCACGGAACTAAGAGTAGGAGCATGAGTACTTCTCCTTGCCGGTCATCCAGGTGAGGGTGCGGTCTGCATCATCATGGAAGAAGACGGTGCAGTGAAACTGACGGACAAGGAGGGGACAGAAGGTAGGATCGTCTTGGGTATCATCAGGCTTGAGGCACACAAGGTCATACAATCCCATACCCTTCAAGGTTTGAACCACAAAGCGGTACTTTGTGGCGTCATGCAAGGCAAGCTCGTCAGGATTGATGGCCTTGGGTGATACAATATTACCATGCTTCATAAACTCATGAGAATCATAGTAACCATCCCAGAGGGCTGCTTGTGTCTTGGTCCAGAAGGCCTTGTCCCCACGAGTGTAAGTCGGTTTCTCAAAGCGATACGGATTCACTGTCCTCCATTCCTGCCACTCAACACGGTTTGCATTCCCAACATTGATGGTTGGCACTATCTCATCATCCTCTTGGGCGACATGCTTATCCTTTTTCTTGGCACCAACAGACTTGGTTCTACCCCGAGCTGAGCTGCCAATGTCAGTACCTTGATGAGCTTGAGGTGGTGCGCGACTACTAGAACGGCGGGGAGGATCAGCAGTCCTTCCTCTCTTGGCAACATTGCCACGGTGTGGCTCACCACTCCAACTACCTGTGAATGAAAAAAATAGAGCAAGGATAGCAGTGGGGTAAGTGTACATGTCATCAGTAAGAGGGAAGCCAAAAGAGCATAGCATATATCCAAGTGTAGTGATGAGATTGTGCGAAAACTGGGCAAGCCGGCGCACAGGCCGGTCCAACCGGGCAGCAGACCAGACAAGCCGGTTGGCGCCCGGTTGACCGGGCCGTACGCCGGGCCGGCCGGTTGAGCGGCCGGTCGACCGGGCTGGTGACCGGGTCTGTCGAGGTGTGAAGTTTTGCCCAGATTTTCTACCACAAATTCATGCAAAAACTCATAAACTTGAATATAGACTATAGCAATATAGTGGAGTAAGTGCATTGTGGTGTGAGACACTCTAAAGGCATGAGGACTTACAAACCCTAACCCTAACCCTAATTTTTCTCAACTTTCCTCAACATGTGGCAATGGGAGAGGGAAAGCAAGAAGGAGAGGGAATGGAGGGGAGATTTACCCGATGACATTGTCCTTGTTGCCCAAGTGAGCAAGAAGAACACGTGAAGAGGGCTTGAGGGCCAAATCCCCAAGATCTCCCAAACGAGCTTGAGAAGGACCAAATCCTTCGGTGAAGAAGCTTGAGAGATCCCGATCTACGGTTGGGTGTAGTTTGGGGAGAAACTAGTGGTGGGAAGGACCTAGGCTGTGGTGGAGATGGTCAGGGCGCCGGCCATGGAGTGTGGAGGTTGGGGAACAATGGGGAAGATGACCCCAAGGGGTATCCCTTCCCCAATATATAGTAGGCTGCGCGACCGGTCGGGCGTCCGGTCGACCGGACCTGGCGCCGGCTGAGCCGGCCCAGACCCCGGTTGGCGCCCGGTCAACCGGACCATCCGGTCAGGGACCCGGTCCAACCGGGCCAGGGACCGGCCAGCCCAGATTTGTCTAATTTTGCCTCGTTTTTGCCCCTATGCTTTGTGTAAATGTGTGTGAGTGCTCAAATGATGACATGTACATATAGATAGATAGATGATGATGAGATGAGCATAGACATGGGGTTGGAAACACAAAGTTCTCTAGGCATACCCATTGGAGAGAAAATCCAAACAAGATGTGAATAGCAACAATGGGCATGATTCGAAGTATATATCAAGAATCATAAGTCATTTTGGAAATGATGTTCGCAATAAGATCATTTGTCCTTATATAGTCAAATCAAGTTGTAATGAAGGCTCAATGAGGGGCGGGGGATTACTCCCCCTATGTGAAAGCGCAAATGTCATGTGACCGCGAAGAGACATGCTTGGGTCCATATAATGACATTGGGTCTATTTATGTTGCACACATAGGTATGCATCATACCAAGATATGGTAGGATGACTATCCCCATATGTGATATGCCTCTAAGCTAGATAGCAAGATAAATGCAAGAATATAGTGCAAGAAGTTAATCAATCCAAGTTTTTAGGATCAAGAATACCAAGTTCTCCTCTCAAGTTAACAAAGCGGGCTTCATCCAAAGGCTTAGTGAAAATATCCGCCAATTGGTAGGTTGTTCCCACATGAGTGAGATCAATATCCTTATTGGCAACATGATCACGTAGGAAGTGATGGCGAATGTCAATATGTTTGGTGCGACAATGTTGAACCGGGTTGTTGGCGATCTTTATTGCACTTTCATTGTCACAAAGAAGAGGCACCGTACCAAGAGACACACCATAGTCTTTCAAGGTTTGCTTCATCCATAACAATTGAGTGCAACAAGATGCCGCGGATATGTATTCGGCTTCGGCGGTGGATAGGGCGGTGGAGTTTTGTTTCTTGGATGACCAACTCACCAATGACCGGCAAATAAATTGGCAAGCCCCGGAGGTAGACTTCCGATCAACCTTATCACCGGCCCAATCGGAATCCGAATAGCCAATGAGTTCAAAGGTTGACCCCTTTGGATACCATAGCCCGAGAGTAGGAGTGAGAACAAGGTATCTTAGTATCCGTTTGACCACCACTAAATGGCTCTCCTTGGGAGCAGATTGAAAACGAGCACACATCCCTACACTTAGCATGATATCCGGCCTAGAGGCACAAAGGTAGAGCAAGGATCCTATCATGGAGCGGTATACCTTTATGTCCACATCCTTCTCAGCGTCACATGAACCAAGTTGCCCCTTTACGGGCATGGGTGTCTTCATTGGACTCGCATTGGTCATGTTGAATTTCTTGAGCATGTCCCTCACATACTTTTCTTGAGAGATGAAGGTGCCTTTTGCAAGTTGCCTCACTTGGAAGCCTAGAAAGAACTTCAACTCACCCATCATGGACATCTCAAATTTCCTAGTCATCAATAGCTCAAAAGCTTTGTTATGATTGGGGTTAGTTCCACCAAAGATAATATCATCAACATATATTTGACATATAAAGAGGCCACCCCCTTTAACCCGCTTGGTGAAAAGGGTGGAATCGACCGTACCCATGCAAAACCCATCATGTAGTAAGAAATCCCTAAGGAACTCATACCAAGCACGTGGAGCTTGCTTGAGACCGTAGAGTGCCTTATGGAGTAAATACACGTGGTTGGGTCGGCATGGGTCTTCGAAACCCGGGGTTGAGCCACATATGCGTTTCTTTTAGGGGACCATTCAAAAATGCACTTTTCACATCCATTTGATATAATTTGAAATTGTGGAAAGATGCAAATGCAAGCAAAAGACGAATAGCTTCAAGACGGGCTACCGGCGCAAAGGTATCCTCAAAATCCATACCTTCTATTTGGGCAAACCCTTGCGCCACTAACCTTGCTTTGTTTCGTATGACAATGCCATTCTCATCTTGCTTGTTCTTGAATACCCATTTGGTCCCAATGACATTGATGCGATGATCCTTGGGTCTCTCAACTAGAGACCATACTTCATTACGAGTGAAACACTCCAATTCTTCTTGCATGGCAATTACCCAATTCGGATCGACCAAGGCTTCATGTACCTTAAGTGGTTCAAAACTAGACACAAAAGCATGATTTGACAATAAGTGATAAGTAATGCATGGTGTCTACGAGTTACCACTCCTCTTGAGATGCTACCAAGGACTTGATCCACTTTCATGTCACTTGCCCTTGTAGCGGCCTTGATCTTCCGAACGGTCCCTTCATGATCAATGAATTCATCTCTTGCTAGTACTTGATCATGAGGGACCACTTGAGCTTGATCATGAGTTGAGGATGTTTCTTGATCATCATCATGGTCTTGCTCCGTGGAATGAGGATCTTCTTCTTGTTCTTCAGATTGTGACTCATCTTGAGTAGAGGATGGTTCTTGAGTTGCACTTGATGGTTCGACTTGAGTTGAGCTAGGCTCCACTTGTGGCGTGCTTGAAACATCTACTCCATCATCTTGATCATCATTATGAACCTCCATGGGCCGGATGTGTCCAATGCCCATATGCTTGATGGCACTAGATGGATCATCATCATTATCTGCAACACATGGAACAACTTGCTCCACTTGGGAGCCATTATCCTCCAAGAACACCACGTCACAAGATACTTCAATAGTCCCGGTGGACCGGTTGTAGTATCTATAGGCGTGAGAGTTCTCCGCATATCCAACAAATATACCCTCTATGGTTCTAGTTTCAAATTTACCAAGCTTTCCTTTGTTGTTTTTAACAAGACATTTGCATCCAAAAACACGAATGTACATGACGTTAGGCTTGTTACCGGTAAGGAGCTCGTATGGGGTTTTGTTGTGGAGGGGACGGAGAAAGAGCCGGTTGGAGTAGTGGACGACCGTAGAGATGGCTTCTCCCCAAAAGTTGTGGGGTGAGTTGAATTCACTCAACATGGTTCTTGCCATCCCAATGATAGTCCGGTTCTTCCTTTCAACAACACCGTTTTGTTGAGGGGTGTATGGCGCCGAAAACTCATGCTTGATGCCCTCATCATCAACAAACTCTTGCATAGTGTAGTTCTTGAACTCGGTGCCATTGTCGGTCCTAATTGCCTTGATCTCGGATTCATACATACGTTGAGCTTTCTTGGCGAAGGTGATGAACTCTCTATGGGTCTCGTCCTTAGACTTAAGGAGAAAGACCCAAGAGTATCTTGAGTAATCATCAACAATGACAAGTCCATACTTGCTCCCACCAAGAGTATCATAATGTGATGGCCCAAAGAGATCCAAATGAAGGAGCTCCAAAGGCCTAGATGTGGTAACAATACTCTTGATGGGATGCTTCTTCTTGAGTTGCTTTCCGGCTACACATGCACTACAAACACGATCTTTCTCAAAAGAAATGCCGGTTAGTCCCACAATATGCTCACCCTTTAGGAGTTGTTTAAGATTCCTCATGTTAACATGACCAAGGCGGCGATGCCACAACCAACCTTCGTCATGCTTGGCCACCATTAGACATGTGGAGAAGGAGGGGCTCTCTTTCGAGAAGTCAACCACGTAAAGGTTGTTCTCTACATATCCAACAAGGACCAATTTGAGATTGTCACTCCTAAAGACTTGCACATAATATTTAGTGAAATATGAATTGTAACCGGCATCGGCAAGATGATATATAGAAAGTAAGTTATAGCCAAGGTGTTCAACAAGCATAACCGTCTCAAGGCACAAGTCCTTAGAGATTGCTACCTTGCCATACCCAAGTACCTTTCCCTTTGAGTTGTCACCAAAGGTGATGCTTGACTTCTTGTTGATATCTTCAATGAATTGATCAAGCACACCTTTTCCTCCGGTCATATGATTGGTGCATCCACTATCAAACACCCATTTTGGACCACCGGAGGAATACCCCTACAAAATCAAGTAGAGGATTTAGGAACCCATCGATTAATGGGTTCCTTTGCAATGGCAACAATATCTTTTGGTACCCAAATTGAGTACTCTCTATAAGCATAGCCATTAGGAGGGCCAACATAGTTAGCATAGACATCACCATAATAATCAACAAATAATGCATAGTGATCGTTTGGCCCCGTGCGGTCACCACTAGTGGCTTTGCCCTTTGAGGCTTTGCCATTGTTAGTGACCTTCTTTTTCTTATCTTGAGCGGGTTTCTCCTTCTTGTAGTTATTCTTCTTGTGGGACTTGGGAGCATATCCAAGTCCATACTTTTGATTGTTTGACCTTTGCTTACTCAAGAGGTCATCCAATCCCATCTTGTTCTTGGCGGTGGTGAACTTTGCAAGTTCATTTGTTAACCTAACATTTTCCTCAAGAATAGATGCTTGCTCACAAGAAGATTCATTAGGGTGATAGTCAAGACCATATTTGGTCACCAAGGACTCAAGATATGCATTGGTCTCAACATGCAAAGAAAGTTCCTCTTGTAAACGAACATGTTCCTCAACAAGTTTAGCATGCTCACTAGTAAAGGAAGTGGAGGAACAAGCAAGCTTTTCAACATCAATGGGATCCTTCATTGATCCAAGAGCCTTTTTGTAGGATTCTTGAAGTAGATCATGGTTCTCTCCAAGTTTCTTGAGCTCATCCTTGACAAGCTTGTTAGCTCTTTCAAGGTGGTCAAGATCCCTAGTGAGAGAAGCATGAGCAACTTCAAGCTCCTCCTTTGAGGCATTGAGCTTTTGGGTCAATAATTGAGCCCTATCAATAGTTTCTAGGTCCTTAACTTTATCAAGTTCATAAGTTTCAATTTGTTGCTTAAGGCCTTGAGATATGCACCTTTCGGTTTTTAGCTCTTGTCTTAGGAGATTGAATCTCCGTTCCTTCTCATTCAATTGATATTCTAATTCCTCAATGGACTCATCCTTTTCCTTGAGTGAGTCCATCAAGAAATCAAACTTGACAAGAGCTTCACCACGAAGGGTGCATCTAACATCATAGAGTTCCTTAAGCACAATTAATTCATCTTGATTTTCGTTCTCATCATCTAGAACACTAGATAGGGAAGGTGGAGGTTCCATTACCTTGGTTTCCCTTGCCATAAGACAAGAGCCAATGATTGTAGATGAGGTAGAGTCATCGGAGTCATCATCTTGAGTTATCCTTGCCATGAAAGAGGAACCAACATCATTCTCCATGGAGTAGTCCTTGGAGTAGTCATATGTGAAGAGTGACCCGGGCTTAGAGAAAGCCAAACCGGCCACCCCGGCCTCCTTCTCCTCATCTTCCTCTTCATCATCGGACAAGTACTCGGCCCCAACAAAGGCCCTTCCCTTGTTCTTCTTGTATCGATCATTGATTGGGTTTGGCTTCAACCTTGTCTACCCTTTTCTCATAAGGGCACTCATTTGCAAAGTGGCTATCTTCATCACAGTTGTAGCAAGTTCTCTTCTTCTTCTTGTCATTGAAGAGCATTGGAAGCTTTCCCTTGTACTTCTTGGCAAAGAAGGCAAAGTCGGTACCAATGTCACTAGTTGAGGTCATCTCTTCCTCTTCTTCAAATTCATATTCTTCTTCTCCTCCATGATCGGCCCTAGCCTTGAGGGCAAGATTCCGTGGCGCTTCATGGTTGTGTGAGGCTTCATCAACACGGTTCATTGCCATGAGCCTCTTTCCCGCTTTGGCCATGTTTTCATTGGCGGCCACATAGGAGACTAGATCATCGGAGTTGAGGTCGGCACTCTTGGTCATGATTTGTAAGTTGAGTGCAAGATTGGTGTCTTCTTGTTTGACGGCAATCATAGCAATGACCTTGGACTTTATAAATGCTTCATTCATCTCGAAGCCGTCATTATACTTCTCAACACCGAGTCCCTTGACCCTTACTCTAAGAGCACCGAGTCTTGCATAAGCATCGGCCACGTACTCTCCTTCTCGAATCATGAATTGATGAGCCTCTTGCTTTGCGGTCTCATAAAGAGCGGATTGGATCAAATCGGTTCCCTCTTGGAGTACTACGATTCGATCCCACAACTCTTTAGCGGACTCTATGTCATTGACTTGATCAAGGAGCTTGCGGTTGATGCCACTCCTAATCTTGTCACGGGCGGAGGCGTTGAGTTGACGGTTGTAGAATTCGGTGGAGGTCAACCGAATGGGATCTTGTGGCTCCTGGTATCCATGAACAATGATCTCCCACAACTCCACGCTGCAGCTGCGAATATGAGATTCCATAGAAGATTTCCAAAAAGGAAAGTGAGTTCCATCAAAATGGGGAACATTCCCACTATGGTTTATATGAGGCATGGGTGAAGTGTTTTTGGGATAGTCATGGTTGACTTCGCGATAGCTCTCTAGTGAGGCCGAAGCCGTACTAGGAGGCCCACTAGTCAATTTCTTAAGCATGGTAGACATCTCTGCCATTTGGCTTTGTAGCTCATCCTCCTTTTTCTTCTTCTCGGCATCATATGCCAAGAATCTAGATTTCATCTCTTTAACCGAAAGGTTAGAGTTTTCATCTAGACCCTCGAATAGTTTTTCCATCTCACTCTTAAGGCGGTGAAGCCCTTAATAAGAGTCCAGGCTCTGATACCAATTGGTAAACCTAGAGGGGGGTGAATAGGTTTCTACAGATTTTAATCCTTTCTTTGCAATATTAGGCTTTGCGGAATATAAAGGTGAGCCTAATGCAAACTAGGTGAAGCAACCTATATGAAGATACAACTATCTCGAGCACGAAGGCTCTCTCAGGCAGTTTAAATCACAAGTAAGGAGTTCGGTTAGAGATAACCGATAGCACGCGGAGACGAGGATGTATTCCCGTGTTCCCTTGCTTTGCAACAAGGTACGTCACGTTTGGAGGGGTGGAGGTCCCACGAAGGATTCCCCACGCCACGAAGGCTCACCCTATTCTCCGGAGCCTATCCCACGAAGGAATAGCTCACTCACTTGTGGTAGACTTTGAGGTAGCCTCCAAACCTTCACAATCTTGCCCGGAGCAAATCCACAGCCCGGATGCTTCCGGACTCCTCTTGCCCACCTAGGGTTTCCAAGGAACCCTAGGAAGCAAGCTTCTCGATGAATACAAGGGGGAATGAGATTTGGCTTGGTAGAACAGTAGATCGGGTCCTCCTCTAGTGATTCCCCGGAGGGATTTGAGTTTGGGTGGAGGAGGAGGGAGATCGGAGGCTTTTGGTGTTTCTAATAATGGAGTAAGAGAGAGAGAGCTCAAGAACAGCTTGTAGTATGTTGCCTAACCCTTCCAAGGTAGGAGAAGGGGTATTTATAGTGTTCTTCAAAATCTGGCCGTTGCAACTTGCCACCTCAGCATTTTCCTCGACAAACCCGGTTGACCGGACCACAGACCGGACAGCCCGGTCGTGAGGCCGGTCAGACCGGATCAGCGACCGGATCCCCTTTGCGTCGTCCTGGCGCTTCTTCGGTTGGTGGCCGGTTGGCGCCCGGTTGGCGCCCGGTCGACCGGACGGAGCGCCGGACCCGCCAGTCAGTAGCCCGGTTGACCGGGCGGCAACCGGATCTGCTGGCTCTTCGTTTGAAGCCCGGTTGGCGCCCGGTTGACCGGCCAGCACGCCGGACTGGCCGGTTGCTGGCCCGGTTGGACCGGGCTGCAGACCGGATTTCTCCTGTAGACCCTTTTTGATTGTTGTCGAAGTGGGGGGTCTCCTTTAGCCTTCTTGTTCCTTTGATACACCATTTACGCCTCATTGCCTAATACCTGAGATTATCCTTATAAACATATTAGGCCAAATACTTTAGCACGGTGTCATCGTTACCAAAATAATGGATAAGGGTAAAATACCCTTACAATCTCCCCCTTTTTGGTATACGATGACAAACCGAGCTAGAGTCACAAATAGATATTATGATAAGCTCTAAACCTTGATTCCATATAAGATATTACGACAGCTCCAGAAGCTAGAGGGCGTGTCTCCCTTTGGGGAATAGAACTTTCCCCTCGGGACATCACGTACGAAAAAAGAAAGGCAATCAAGTTGCAAATTCTGCCAGATTTCATTGCAGAGTGGATGGAGCTGCAAAATACAGGACCTCCAGATTTGTCGAGAACTTGGACCATGAACTTCGATGGATCCAAGAGAGTAGAAGGAGCTGGTGCAGGGGTGATACTCATATCACCTGAAGGCGACAAATTGAAGTATGTCCTACGGATGACGTTCCCAAACGCATCTAACAATGAAGAAGAATATGAAGCCCTTATACACGGGATGAAGATGGTGAAAGCTTGCGGCGCAACTCGACTAAAAATCTTTGGCGACTCACAATTGGTATAAATTACTGGATAATGGGGATTCTCTTGAATGGAACGATATTGTGCCCCGGTTTTATTCTAAGTTCTATCCTCCAAGTGAAATTCACAAGGATCGGAATTGCATATATAATTTTTGGCCTCATGATGGAGAGAGTATTGCCCAAGCTTGGGGGAGATTGAAGTCATTAATGCTCAAATGCCCCATTCATGAGCTTCCTGGTAATGTTATTATTGATAATTTCTATGCAAGACTTTCTTTTGAAGACAAGACCTTGCTGGATACTTCTTGTTCTGGATCAGTCACGCGCAACAAAGAAGAGTTTAAAAGGGACCTTCTTAATCGGATCCAGGAAAATACTGAAGGATGGGAAAACGACAAAGATAGAGAATCAGGTATAAATTATGATTATAAATGCATTGAAGCTTTTATGGATATTGATAAATTTCGTAATATGAGTGCTACTTATGGTCTTGATTCTCAAGTTGCTACAAATCTTTATAAATCTTTTGCCTCTCATTATGAATTGCCTAAGAAGAATTTTGATAAGTATCATGAACCGTATAAAGATAAAATTGATTCATCTATTAATAAATGCGTTGTAGTTGAAACTGTTGATCATGTTATTCCTGAAGCTTATATTGAAAAAACTCCTTTCCCTGCTAAAATGAAGGAGTACTCTGTTATAAATAGTGCGGTTCATAAAAGTGAAAAGAAACCTATAGAACCTGAAGAACAAATAAGGATGGTCATATTATTTTCTGTGAAGATGCTTCTAATATTGTTTCACATCCTAATAAACCCAAGCAAGCTAGTGTTCCTATGCTATCTGTTAGAATTGGTGATCATTGCTATTATGGTTTATGTGATATTGGTGCAAGTATTAGTGCTATTCCTTATGAGCTTTACACGGAGATTATGCACGAAATTGATTCTTGTGAACTTGAAGATATTGATGTGGTCATTCAGCTGGCTAATAGAGAAACTATTTCTCCAATTGGTATTGTTCGCGATGTGGAAGTTCTATGTGGTAAGATTAAATATCCTGCTGACTTTTTGGTACTTGGTTCTGCTGCTAGTGATTATTGTCCTATCATTTTTGGTAGACCTTTTCTGAATACTTGTGGAGCTATTATAGATTGCAAGAAAGAGAAAATTTTGACTAAATTTGCTGGTGAATCTTATGAGTTTAACTTCTCTAAATTTACCAAAACTCCTTATAAAGCTGATTTGCCTAATGATGATTTTAAAATGAAGCAGTGTGCATCTATTGTTCTTGTTCCTAATAATCCTTTGCAGCAACATTTGGAGAATAGCGAGAGTGAAGTTTTTAGGAAAGAAAGAGATGAGCTTGATGAAATTTTTCTTCGCCAACCTATTCTTAAGCATGATTTACCGGTGGAAGATCTGGGAACAACACCGCCACCAAAGGAAGATCCTGTCTTTGATTTAAAACCTTTACCTGATAATCTTAAATATGCTCATATTGATGATAATAAAATATATCCTGTTATTATTAGTTCTAAGCTTACAGAGTTTGAAGAAGAAAGGTTATTAGAAATATTGAAGAAACACTGAGGCGCTATTGGCTACACTCTTGATGACTTGAAGGGGATTTCTCCCTCTATTTGCCAACACGCCATTAATATGGAAGATGATGCGAAGCCTGTTGTTGAACCTCAGCGTCGTCTAATTCCTAAGATGAAGGATGTGGTAAGAAATGAGGTATTACGACTTCTTGAAGCTGGTATTATATATCCTATTGCTGATAGTAGATGGGTTAGTCCTGTGCATTGTGTTCCTAAGAAAGGAGGAATGACTGTTGTGCCTAATGACAATGATGAGCTCATACCTCAAAGAGTAGTTGTAGGGTATAGAATGTGTATTGATTATCGTAAAGTTAATAAGGTTACTAAAAAAGATCATTACCCTTTGCCTTTTATTGATCAAATGTTAGAAAGGTTATCTAAAAATACTCATTTTTGCTTTCTTGATGGTTATTCTGGGTTTTCACAAATTACTGTTAAAACTAAGGATCAAGAGAAAACCACTTTCACTTGTCCCTATGGAACTTATGCTTACAGACGTATGCCTTTTGGTTTATGTAATGCTCCTGCTACTTTTCAAAGATGCATGTCTGCTATTTTTCATGGTTTTTGCGAGAGTATTGTAGAGGTATTCATGGATGATTTTTCTGTCTATGGGAATTCTTTTGATAATTGCTTGCGGAACCTTAATAAAGTTTTGCAGAGATGTGAAAAAACTAACCTTGTTCTTAATTGGGAGAAATGCCACTTTATGGTTAATGAAGGAATTGTATTGGGACATAAAATTTCCGAGAGAGGTATTGAAGTTGATAGAGCTAAAGTTGAAGCAATTGATAAGATGCCCTATCCTAGGGACGTTAAAGGTATTCGTAGTGTTCTTGGTCATGCTGGGTTTTATAGGAGGTTTATTAAAGATTTCTCCAAGATTTCAAAGCCTCTTACTAATCTTCTTCAAAAAGATGTACCTTTTGTTTTTGATGATGATTGTAAGGAAGCTTTTGAAACTCTAAAGAAAGCCTTAACAACTGCTCCTATAGTTGAACCTCCTGATTGGAACTTACCGTTTGAAATTATGTGTGATGCTAGTGATTTTGCTGTAGGCGCTGTTCTTGGACAGCGGGTAAATAAAAAATTGAATGTTATTCATTATGCTAGTAAAACTCTTGATGCTGCTCAAAGAAATTATGCTACTACTGAAAAGGAATTGTTAGTTGTAGTCTTTGCTTGTGATAAGTTTAGATCTTATATTGTTGATTCAAAAGTTACTATACATACTGATCATGCTGCAATCAGATACCTTATGCAAAAGAAAGATGCTAAGCCAAGGCTTATTAGATGGGTACTTCTGTTGCAAGAATTTGATTTACATATTGTAGATAGGAAAGGTGCTGATAATCCTGTTGCTGATAATTTGTCTAGATTGGAAAATATTGCTTATGATCCTGTTCCTGTTAATGATAGTTTTCCAAATGAACAATTGGCTGCAATAAAGGTGAGTTTGCGAGACAGTCCTTGGTATGCTGATTATGCTAACTTTATTGTTTCCAAGTACTTGCCTCCAACCTTTTCAGCTCAGCAAAGGAGGAAATTCTTTTATGACTTGAGGCATTATTTCTGGGATGACCCACATTTATATAAAGAAGGAGTGGATGGTATTCTGCGAAGATGTGTTCCCGAATATGAACAACAAGAGATATTGAGTAAATGTCATGGTAGTGCTTATGGAGGACATCACGCCGGAGAAAGAACCGCGCAAA
Organism: Lolium perenne; assembly: GCF_019359855.2. Taxonomy (NCBI): domain Eukaryota; kingdom Viridiplantae; phylum Streptophyta; class Magnoliopsida; order Poales; family Poaceae; genus Lolium; species Lolium perenne. The sequence goes on along the minus strand of NC_067246.2, from coordinate 182,316,996 downwards.
AGGTTCTGCAATCAGGTTTTTATTGGCCAACTCTCTTCAAAGATGCAAGGAAGTTTATTTTATCTTGTGATGAATGTCAAAGGGTTGGTAATATCTCCAGACGCAATGAAATGCCTATGAATTATACTCTTGTTATTGAACCGTTCGATTGTTGGGGATTTGACTTCATGGGACCTTTTCCCTCTTCAGAAGGTAACACTCATATACTTGTTGCTGTTGATTATGTTACTAAATGGGTGGAAGCCATACCTACAAAAAGTGCTGATGGTGAGACCTCTTTAAGAATGCTTTTAGATATTATTTTTCCTACATTTGGAGTTCCTAGATATATTATGACTGATGGAGGTTCTCATTTTATTCACGGTGGTTTTAGAAAAACTCTTGCTAGATATGGTATTAATCATAGAATTGCTTCCGCTTATCATCCTCAAACTAGTGGGCAAGTAGAATTATCAAATAGAGAGATTAAATCTATCTTGGAAAAGACTGTTAATAAAACTAGAAAGAATTGGGCTAGTAAATTGAAGGATGCACTGTGGGCTTATAGAACTGCTTATAAAAATCCCATGGGAATGTCACCTTATAAAATGGTTTATGGAAAAGCTTGTCATTTACCTTTAGAACTAGAGCACAAAGCTTATTGGGCTGTTAGAGAATTAAATAAAGATCCTAAACTTGCCGGTAATAAGAGGTTGTTGCAATTGAGTTCCCTAGATGAATGGAGAAGTGAAGCTTATGAAAATGCTAAACTCTTTAAAGAGAAAGTTAAAAAGTGGCATGATAGGAGGATTATCAAAAGAGAGTTTAATATTGGGGATAAAGTCCTATTGTATCGGTCTCGTCTCAGATTCTTTGCAGGGAAATTACTCTCGAAATGGGAAGGACCATATGTTGTTGAGGAGGTGTATCGTTCAGGAGCAATTAAAATTAGCTCTCTCCAAGGCAATGCTACACAAGTGGTGAATGGACAAAGACTCAAGCATTATATCTCAGGTGATTCTTATAATGTTGATGTTGATATTATTCGAGTGGAAACACCGGAGGCTTTCATCAAAGGACAAATCGACAGTCCGCCAGAACTCGACTTTGAATAGGTAACAGTACTGGTAATAAAAAGTTCGCAATTTACTTTCCGAACAATATTTTTGCTGTTTTTGGAAAATATGAAAAATTACGAGATCGAAACGGAGTGGAGGAGACGCACGAGGGCGTGCCTCCATAGGCCGGCGCGGCCTGGCCTTGGCCCGCGCCGCCCTATGTGCTGGCCGCCTCGTCGCCCCTTTCCGACTCTGGTTCGACCTGGTACTTTCCTTTTGTCGTGAAATTTTTTGCTATATAATCCCCCGGACCCCTGGAGGTCCGTATATCGTTTTCTCGACGTGTTTTGTTTCGAGCTGTTTCTGCCAGGATCTGTTTTTAGTCTAGAAGCACCATGGTCTCCAAGAACAAGGGCAAGGAGCTTTCGGATGAAGATAATCAAGATCTTGAGTGGAAAGAGGAGGACAAGTGCGCCGAGGAAGAAGATGAAGAAGAGGTGGAGGAAGACTCGCGCGCACACCCGCGTGCTACCATCGCAAGCATCAAGGTGGTGGACAACCCTTTTAGTGCAAACAAGAGCGCAAGAATTCACACCGGAGGAAGGGTTCCACGCCATTACCTAGCTCCGAAGACATCTTTATCAGGCACCCACCATCCCTTCCGCAATCTAATTTTCAATAATCAAATTGAAAGGACTCCCAGGGCAGCATTGCCTAGCAATTGGGATATAGATCGTTCTAACACTGCAGGAAGAATGAAGTCTGAGGGTGAAGAGTGGGGAAATAACTCCAAGAGTTGGGACTCGCCGGCGGACATACTTCTTAACCGCGTCGAGCACAATTCGGAGATGATTCGCAACCTCACGTACAAGATTGATGAGCTTCAGGAGCTTGTTGAGAAGCTTGTCAGGAATTCATCAGCACCATCGCCAAAGGAGTAATTCATCATTGGTATTGGCATCCCCTTGGTTTGTTCCAAGCTTGGGGGAGTGCCACGGTATCACATCATCACTACCTTTTACTTTTTACTGTCAAGTAGTGTCATATCATGAGTAGGCACTACAAGAAAAGTTATGATAGACAACGTCTCAAAATCGTCCGCTAAGGGGTATTTTTCGTCGCCTATGGGCCTAACCCGACGATATGGGTTCTGTTGTGGAAACTGCGTCAGGCAAAGTCCTACGACGATTTTTTCGGTCCGTCGCGCTTGGGCGCCCTTCCGCCACGGAAAATCGGACCGTTGCCCAAGTGTTTCCGGGAGCCCGTTGACTGCTGACGTCATGCAAACTGACACGTGGCAGACGCCGTTAACTGGTAGTTAACGGCGTTAACCGGCTGAAACCCCGTGGTAGATGGTAGGCCCACACGAGGCCTGCCACGTCTTAAGCGGGCCGGCCCATTAAGTTTACGGGCCGGGCCAGCTGACTTAGTTTGACCGGTCAACTATATAGCTGGGCTGGTCCATTAGTTACGTGGGCCGGGCCTAACCTCTAAAGTTGACTGGTCAAAACTTTAATGGGCCGGCCCACTAAGCATGTGGGCCGGGCCGAATGCACTCGTTTGACCGGTCAACAGGCAAAAGGGCCGACCCATAAGACATGTGGGACCCATTTTCCTGTTATCGGGCCGGCCCATTTAACAAGTGGGGTCCGCCTTAAAGCAAGTGGGCCGGCCCAAAAAATTATTGGGCCGGCCCAATTAGCATGTGGGTCCCACTTTTCTGCTATCGGGCCGGCCCATTTAGTACGTGGGGTCCACATTAGATCAACTGGGCTGGCCCAACAAGCCAGTGGGCCGGGCCAAAAGCACAGGTGGGTCCCACTTTCCTGTTAAAGGGCCAGCCCATTTAGTATGTGGGGTCCACCATATAGCAAGTGGGCCGGCCCAACAAGATAGTGGGCCGGGCCAAAAACACAGGTGGGTCCCACTTTCCAGTTAAAGGGCTGGCCCATTTAGTATGTGGGGTCCACCATATAGCAAGTGGGCCGGCCCAACAAGATAGTGGGCCGGGCTAAAAACACAGGTGGGTCCCACTTTCCAGTTAAAGGGCTGGCCCATTTAGTATGTGGGGGCCACCATATAGAGGTTGACATGTGGGACCCGTGAGCCAGCAGCGTCCTCAACGTTTTAAAGGCTGCACGTGATCGAAAGAAAAAATAAGCCAAAAATCGTTTGGTCGATCAACAAAATCCAAGAAAATAAACATTTACCGTTCTGAGAGGATGACATGCAGGACCCATGAGGCAGCAGCATCCTCAACGATTCCAAGGCGGCAGGGGAAATATCCAGAAATTAATTAGGGGTTCAAAATAAATCCATCAAAGGAAACTTTTATTGTTCATAGAGGATGACATGTGGGACCGACCTGCCAACAGCGTCCTCATCGTTTCAGAGGGGGCAGGAGATCAAAAGAAAAAGGCAAATAGCCAGAAATTAGGGGTAAAAAATAACTCCAAGAAAGGAAACTTTTATTGTTCGTAGAGGATGACATGCGGGACCCATGAGCCAGCAGCTTACTCAACGTTTCAAAGGCGGCATGAGATCGAAAGAAAAAGGCAAGTGACAAAATATCAGGAGCCAAAGATAATCCAAGAAAAGAAACTTTATTGTACGTAGAGGATGACATGCGGGTCCCATTTAGCAGCAGCGGTCTCAACGTTTCAAATGCGGCTTGAGATCAAAAGAAAAAGAAAGTTGATTGTACATAGAGGATGACATGCGGGTCCCATGAGTCAGCAGCTTACCCAACGTTTCCAAGGCGGCAGGGGATCAAAAGAAAAAGGAAATAGCCAAAAATCAGAGGGTGAAAAAAAATAAAGAAAATAAACTTTTATAGCACATAGAGGATGACATGCGGGTCCCATGAGCCAGCAGGTTCCTCAACGTTTCAAACGTGGCATGAGATCGAAAGAAAAAGGCAAGTGACCAAATATGAGGAGCCAAAAATAATTCAAGAAAAGAAAGTTTTATAGTACATAGAGGATGACATGCGGGTCCCATTTAGCAGCAGCGGTATCACCGTTTGAGAGGCGGCAGGGGATCAAAAGAAAAAAGAAATTGCCAAAAACCAGAGGGTGAAAAAAAACCAAGAAAATGAACTTTTATAGTACATAGAGGATGACATGCGGGTCCCATGAGCCTGCAGGTTCCTCAACTTTTCAAACATGGCATGACATCGAAAAAAAAGGCAAGTGAAAAAATATCAGGAGCCAAAAATAATTCAAGAAAAGAAAGTTTTATAGTACATAGAGGATGACATGCGGGTCCCATTTAGCAGCAGCGGTATCACCGTTTGAGAGGCGGCAGGGGATCGAAAGAAAAAGGCAAGTGAAAAAATATGAGGAGCCAAAAATAATTCAAGAAAAGAAAGTTTTATAGTATATAGAGGATGACATGCGGGACCCATTTAGCAAAGAAAGGTATCACCGTTTGAGAGGCTGCAGGGGATCGAAAGAAAAAGGTAAGTGACCAAATATGAGGTGCCAAAAATAATTCAAGAAAAGAAAGTTTTATAGTACATAGAGGATGACATGCGGGTCCCAGGTAGCAGCAGCGGTATCACCGTTTGAGAGGCGGCAGGGGATCGAAAGAAAAAGGCAAGTGACCAAATTTGAGGTGCCAAAAAAAACTCCAAGAAAAGAAAGTTGATTGCACATAGAGGATGACATGCGGGTCCCATTTAGCAGCAGCGGTCTCAACGTTTCCAAGGCGGCAAGGGATCAAAAGAAAAAGGAAGTAGCCAGAAATCAGGGGGTCAAAAAAAATCCAAGAATAGAAAGAATTTTGGTTCATAGAGGATGACATGCGGGACCCATGGTCCTGCATCGTAAACGGCTCGATCGGAGAATGTTGAACGAGATGGCGCGATCGAGAAAAAAAACAATGCCAGAGAGGCTGCCATCTGGGCCCTACATCCCTCGGCGGTGCGGATTTGCGTTGACTCGGCCGGCGAACCCGAGATTTCGAGATGCACCACGTCCCGGGCCACCATACGCGACGTTTTGGCCGCTTTCGTCGGGCTAGGTGGCCTCAAAAACGAGACAAAAAAGTTTTGACATGCACCACGGAGGGACCCAAAATCGTCGGCCATGGTACACCAGCAACCACGGCGCGACTTCAACTTCGTCGGCCATGGCAACTTTTCTTGTAGTGAGGGAAGTTATCATATAAGATGGGTTGCAGTTTTGAAGTATCTCTCCTTTAGTTGGTTATCTATGTATCCCTTGGTGTGAGTTATCATTATGGAATATTAATGAGAAGTCTTATCATTTACATATTGCACATCTTATTTTAGTTTGCAATCTTTATTATATGATTTATCTTGTTGTTAGTATTGGTGTCACTTTGGGAGCATTGAATAAATCTATTTGGTTTTGGCAAACTTAGCATTGGTCAATAGCAACAACACTTTGAGGTTTAAGTAGAAAAGAGAAATACATGTAGTTGTTTCATTGTCTTTCTTTCTTGTTAGCTCATAGCTTATTATTCTGAAGTTAAAACTGTTTGTGCTTACAAGGAAGATGCATGATTATCTCTATCGCATGTATATTTGTTTGTTTCCTTCAACTCTTATGCTTGCTAATTAACCTTGCTAGCCAAAGACCTGTACTGAGAGGGAATACTTCTCGTGCACCCAAACCTTAACCCAAACCTATGCCATTTGTGTCCACCATATCTACCTACTACATGGTATTTCCTGCCATTCCAAGTAAATACTTCGTGTGCTATCTTTAAACAATTCAAAATTTACTATCCCTTATTTGTGTCAATGTTTTATAGCTCATGAGGAAGTATGTGGTGTTTTATCTTTCAATCTTGTTGGGCAACTTTCACCAATGGACTAGTGGCTTCATCCGCTTATCCAATAATTTTGCAAAAAGAGCTGGCAATGGGATTCCCAGTCCCAAATTAACTAAACTAAATAGACACTCCTCCATGGTACGTGATTGATGGACGGCACCCGAAGGATTCGGTTAGCCATGGCTTGTGTAAGCAAAGATTGGGGGAGTGTCATCATAATAAAACTAAAATAAAAAGGCACTCCTTCATGGTATGAGATTGTTGGCAGGCACCCGAGGATTCGGTTAGCCATGGTTTGTGAAAGAAAGGTTGGAAGGAGTGCCACACAAAATAAAAATAAAATGGGAGCCGCTCTTTGAAGGTTTGTCTGGCAAGGGGGTTAGAGTACCCGCTACCAGTCGTTGACAACAACAAACACCTCTCAAAATGTTACTTTTATTCTCTTTATATGATTTCAAAACTGAAAAGCTCTAGCACATGATTTAATCCCTGCTTCCCTCTGCGAAGGGCATGTCTTTTACTTTATGTTGAGTCAGTAAACCTATTTCCCTCTATCTTAAGCAAGCATTTGAGTAGTTGTGATCAAACCATTATATTGTGATTTGCCTCATCATGTCTTTTACTCTTCCTTGTTTAGTACAAGTTTTATCTGAATGAATATATCTTTGCAAGTCATCAATGATTATGAGGAGACTATTATGATTGAGTATGCAAGTTGTGCAATATAAACTTTAACATGAGAGCATTGCTCGATAGATAAGTATAACCTGTTAATTGTTCTCTGACGAAGAACGAAGTTTGCCATCACCAACTATGATTTCTTATGCATCTTTATTTTGATTACCTTATACTTGTTTCAAGTTGAGTTATATGAGGAAGTTGTTTACTATAATATCTTGTGTGAATGAATATGATGCTTCTTGTCTGTATTCTATTTATCGACTCTTCACTCCATAAACATGTGGTCCTGTTTACTGAGTTCAGTTTCGCTTGGGGACAAGCGAAGTCTAAGCTTGGGGGGAGTTGATACGTCCAATTTGCATCACTATTTTGTATCATAATTTGCTGTTATTCATTGATATATTTCATGTTTGGACATAATACTTATGTTATTTCATCTATTTTGCATGTTTCATCATTATTGGAGGATCGAGCACCGGAGCCAGGATTCTGCTGGAAAAAAGCACCGTCAGAATGCAATATTTCGGAAGATCAACTGTGGAAGGAAATTATACCAAAAATCTTATTTTTCCAGATGATGAAGGAAGCCAGAAGGGGGAGCCGAGGGGACCCGAGGTGGGCCCAGACCCTAGGCCGGCGTGGCCCAAGGGCTGGCCGCGCCGCCTAGTGAGGAGGGGGGCCCACAGCCCCTCTCGCCTCCTTTTCTTCGCGAAATCCTTCGTCCCGAAGACCTAAGCCACAGAGGGTACCTCGCGAAGAGTTACAGCCGCCTCTGCGGGGCGGAGAACACCAGAGAGAAAAGAGCTCTCCGGCGGGCTGAGATCCACCGGGGAAATTCCCTCCCGGAGGGGGAAATTGACGCCATCGTCACCGTCATCGAGCTGGACATCATCTCCATCACCATCATCATCATCTTCACCATCATCACCGCCGTCTCCACCGCTGGACATCATCACCGCCGTAGCAATTTGGGTTTGATCTTGATTGTTTGATAGGGGAAACTCTCCCGGTATTGATTTCTACTTGTTATTGATGCTATTGAGTGAAACCGTTGAACCAAGGTTTATGTTCAGATTGTTATTTGTCATCATATCACCTCTGATCATGTTCCATATGATGTCTCGTGAGTAGTTCGTTTAGTTCTTGAGGACATGGGTGAAGTCTAAATGTTAGTAGTGAAGTATGGTTGAGTAATATTCAATGTTATGATATTTAAGTTGTGGTGTTATTCTTCTAGTGGTGTCGTGTGAACGTCGACTACACGACACTTCACCTTTATGGGCCTAGGGGAATGCATCTTGTACTCGTTTGCCGATTGCGGGGTTGCCGGAGTGACAGAAACCTAAACCCCCGTTGGTATATCGATGCAGGAGGGATAGCAGGATCTCAGAGTTTAAGGCTGTGGTTAGATTTATCTTAATTACTTTCTTGTAGTTGCGGATGCTTGCAAGGGGTATAATCACAAGTATGTATTAGTCCTAGGAAGGGAGGTACATTAGCACAGGTTCACCCACACAACACTTATCAAAACAATGAAGATTAATTAGCCATATGTAGCGAAAGCACTAGACTAAAATCCCGTGTGTCCTCGAGAATGTTTGGTCATTATAAGTAAACAAACCGTCTTGTCCTTTGTGCTAAAAAGGATTGGGCCACTCGCTGCAATTGTTACTCTCGCACTTTATTTACTCGTACTTTATTCACCTGTTACATCAAAACCCCCTGAATACTTGTCTGTGAGCATTTACAGTGAATCCTTCATCGAAACTGCTTGTCAACACCTTCTGCTCCTCGTTGGGATCGACATTCTTACTTATCGAAGATACTGCGATACACCCCCTATACTTGTGGGTCATCAGGGGTGAGGGCTCTGCTGTAGCTATGTGGTTCATCTCTCTCTTTGTGATCTAGTTGAATATCATCTATGTGCTACTCTAGTGATGTTATTAAAGTAATCTATTCCTCCTCCATGATGTAATGTTGACAGTGTGTGCATCATGAAGTACTTGGTATATGCTATGATTGTGATCTCTTGTAGATTATGAAGTTAACTATTACTATGATGGTATTGATGTGATTTATTCCTCCTTTCATAGCTTGATGGTAACAGTGTGCATGCTATGTTAGTACTTGGTATAATTGTGTTGATCTATCATGCACTCTAAGGTTATTTAAATATGAACATCGAATGTTGTGGAGCTTGTTAACTCCGGCATTGAGGTGCTCTTGTAGCCCTACACAATTAATGGTGTTCATCATCCAACAAGAGAGTGTAGAGTGGTTTTATTATGTGATCAATGTTGAGAGTGTCCACTAGTGAAAGTAGGATCCCTAAGCCTTGTTTCCAAACATCGAATCTCCGTTTGTTTACTGTTCCGTTGCATGTTTACTCGCTGCCATATTTTATTCAGATTGCTATTGCCACTCATATTCATCCATATCATTTGCATCTCACTATCTCTTCGCCGAACTAGTGCACCTATACATCTGACAAGTGTATTGGGTGTGTTGGGGACACAAGAGACTTCTTGCATTGTGATCGCAGGGTTGCTTGAGAGGGATATCTTTGACCTCTTCCTCCCTGAGTTCGATAAACCTTGGGTGATCCACTTAAGGGAAAATTTGTTGTTGTTCTACAAACCTCTGCTCTTGGAGGCCCAACACTGTCTACAGGAAAAGGAGTGTGCGTAGACATCAAGCTATTTTCTGGCGCCGTTGCCGGGGAGGAAAGGTAAAAGGTACTCACACTCTGGATCTCGGCAACTAAGCTATTTTCTGGATGAGTACTCGAAGCTATTTCCTTTAGATCCTGCAATTGCATCTTTTTGTTTCTTGTTTTTATTTCACTAGCTAGGCATAATGGAAAGCAACTATGAGCTTTTTAATCTATTTACTGAGTTAAGACATAAATGGTGTGTTGCAAAAATTGAAAAACCTATGGAACCTTATTTGCATGCTAATAGCAATGTTATTAGTATGAATGCTTTGAACACCATTGTTGCTAATACTATGGAAAATTCTAAGCTTGGGGAAGCTGGTTTTGATGAGCATGATATTTTTAGTCCCCCAAGCATTGAGGAGAAAATTTTCTTTGATGATACTTTGCCTCCTATTTATGATGATTATAATGATAGTGGTGTTTTGGTGCCGCCTACTATGGAGGATAAGTTTAATTATGATTACAATATGCCTCCTATATTTGATGATAGCTACTTTGTTGAATTTGCTCCCACTATTACTAATAAAATTGATTATGCTTATGTGGAGAGCAATAATTTTATGCATGAGACTCATGATAGGAATGCTTTATGTGATAGTTATATTGTTGAGTTTGTTCATGATGCTACTGAAAATCTTTATGAGAGAGGAAAATATGGTTGTAGGAATTTTCATGTTACTAAAACACCTCTCTATATGCTGAAATTTTTGAAGTTACACTTGTTTTATCTTTCTATGCTTGTTGCATTATGCCTACATGACTTGTTTATTTACAAGATTCCTTTTCATAGGAAGTGGGTTAGGCTTAAATTTATTTTGAATTTGCCTCTTGATGCTCTCTTTTGCTTCAAATACTATTTCTTGGGAGTGCATCATTGAAATTGCTGAGCCCATCTTAATGGCTATAAAGAAAGCACTTCTTGGGAGATAACCCATGTTTTTATTTTACTACAGCACTTTTGTTTTATATTTGAGTCTTGGAAGTTGTTACTACTGTAGCAACCTCTCCTTATCTTTATTTTATTGCATTGTTGTGCCAAGTAAAGTCTTTGATAGTTAGGTTGATACTAGATTTGAATTACTGCGCAAAAACAGATTTCTGTCTGTCACGAATTTGGGCAGTGTTCTCTGTAGGTAACTCAAAAAAATCTGCCAAATTACGTGAGTGGTCCTCAGATATGTACGCAACTTTCATTCAATTTGAGCATTTTCATCTGAGCAAGTCTGGTGCCTCTAAAAAATTCGTCTTTACGGACTATTCTGTTTTGACAGATTCTGCCTTTTATTTCGCATTGCCTCTTTTGCTGTGTTGGATGGATTTCTTTGTTCCATTAACTTCCAGTAGCCTTGGGCAATGTCCAGAAGTGTTAAGAATGATTGTGTCACCTCTGAACATGTGAATTTTTGATTATGCACTAACCCTCTAATGAGTTTGTTTCGAGTTTGGTGTGGAGGAAGTTTTCAAGGGTCAAGAGAGGAGGATGATATATGATTAAGAAGAGTGAAAAGTCTAAGCTTGGGGATGCCCCGGTGGTTCATCCCTGCATATTTCAAGAAGACTCAAGCATCTAAGCTTGGGGATGCCCAAGGCACCCCCTTCTTCATCAACAATTTATCAGGTTTCTTCTCTTGAAACTATATTTTTATTCGGTCACATCTTATGTACTTTACTTGGAGCGTCTGTTTGTTTTTATTTTTGTTTTTTTTTGAATAAATTCATTCTTTTGTGAGAGAGAGACACGCTCCGCTGGTTCATATGAACACATGTGTTCTTAGCTTTTAATGTTCATGGCGAAGGTTGAAACTGCTTCGTTCATTATTATTTGGTTGGAAACAGAAAATGCTATATGTGGTAAATGGTATGATGTCTTGAATAATTTGATACTTGGCAATTGTTGTGCTCATATGGATCATGTTTAAGCTCTTGCATCATATGCCTTGCACCTATTAGTGAAGAAATACATAGAGCTTGCTAAAATTTGGTTTGCATGATTGGTCTCTCTAAGGTCTAGATATTTTCAAGTAAGGGTTTGAACAACAAGGAAGACGGTGTAGAGTCTTATAATGCTTACAATATGTTCTTATGTGAGTCTTGCTGTACTAGTTCATACTTGTGTTTGCTTCAAACAACCTTGCTAGCCTAAGCCTTGTATTGAGAGGGAATACTTCTCGTGCATCCAAATCCTTGAGCCAAAAACTATGCCATTTGTGTCCACCATACCTACCTACTACATGGTATTTCTCCGCCATTCCAAAGTAAATTGCTTGAGTTCTACCTTTAAATTTCCATTCTTTGTCTTTGCAATATATAGCTCATGGGACAAATAGCCTAAAAACTATCGTGGTATTGAATATGTACTTATGTATCTTATTTCTTATTAAGTTGCTTGTTGAGCGATAACCATGTTCCTGGGGACGCCATCAACACTTGGTTGAATATCATGTGAGTTGCTATGCATGTTCGTCTTGTCTGAAGTAAGGGTGATTTACCATGAGTTGAATGGTTAGAGCATGCATATTGTTAGAGAAGAACATTGGGCCGCTAACTAAAGCCATGATCCATGGTGGAAGTTTCAGTTTTGGACAACAATCCTCAATCTCTTATGAGAATATTATTTGTTGCTGAATGCTTATGCATTAAAGAGGAGTCCATTATCTGTTGTCTATGTTGTCCCGATATGGATATCTAAGTTGAGAATAATCAAAAGCGAGAAATCTAATGCGAGCTTTCTCCTTAGACCTTTGTACAGGCGGCATAGAGGTACCCCTTTGTGATACTTGGTTAAAACATATGTATTGCAATGATAATCCAGGTAATCCGAGCTAATTAGGACAAGGTGCGGGCACTATTGGTATACTATGCATGAGGCTTGCAACTTGTAGGATATAATTTACATAATGCATATGCTTTATTACTACCGTTGACAAAATTGTTTCTTGTTTTCAAAATAAAAGCTCTAGCACAAATATAGCAATCCATGCTTCCCTCTGCGAAGGGTCATTCTTCTACTTTTATGTTGAGTCAGTTTACCTATTTCCTTCCATCTTAAAAGCAAACACTTGTGTTAACTGTGCATTGATCCTTACATGTTTACCTATTGCACTTGTTATATTACTTTGCATTGACAACTATCCATGAGATATACATGTTACAAGTTGAAAGCAACCGCTGAAACTTAATCTTCCTTTGTGTTGCTTCAATGCCTTTACTATGAATTTACTGCTTTATGAGTTAATTCTTATGCAAGACTTATTGATGCTTGTCTTGAAAGTACTATTCATGAAAAGTCTTTGCTATATGATTCAGTTGTTTACTCATTGTCTTTATCATTGCTTTGAATCACTTCATTCATCTCATATGCTTTACAATAGTATGATCAAGATTATGTTGGTAGCATGTCACTTCAGAAATTATCTTTTATCGTTTACCTACTCGAGGACGAGTAGGAACTAAGCTTGGGAATGCTGATACGTCTCCAATGTATCTATAATTTCTGATGTTCCATGCTTGTTTTATGACAATACCTACATGTTTTGTTCACACTTTATGATGATTTTATGCGTTTTCCGGAACTAACCTATTGACGAGATGCCGAAGTGCCAGTTGTTGTTTTCTGCTGTTTTTGGTTTCAGAAATCCTACAAAGGAAATATTCTCGGAATCGGACGAAATCAATGCCCAACATCTTATTTTTCCCGGAACCTTCCAGAAAGTCAAAGGGGGACCAGAGGGGAGCCCTGGGGGCCCCACACGTGTGGGCGGCGCGGCCCAAGGGGGGCGCGCCCCCTACTGTGTGGTGGCTCCGTGGCCCCTCCGACTCCGCCTCTTCGCCTATTTAGGCCTCCCTGACCTAAAACATCGAGACCGATTGATGAAACCCGAGAAAACCTTCCAGAGCCGCCGCCATCGCGAAACTCCAATTCGGGGGACAGAAGTCTCTGTTCCGACACCCTGCCGGGACGGGGAATTGCCCCCGGAAACCGTCTCCACCGCCATCTTCACCGCCACCGCTGCCTCCATGATGTGGAGGGAGTAATTCACCCCCGGGGCTGAGGGCTCTGCTGTAGCTATGTGGTTCATCTCTCTCTTTGTGATCTAGTTGAATATCATCTATGTGCTACTCTAGTGATGTTATTAAAGTAGTCTATTCCTCCTCCATGATGCAATGTTGACAGTGTGTGCATCATGAAGTACTTGGTATATGCTATGATTGTGATCTCTTGTAGATTATGAAGTTAACTATTACTATGATGGTATTGATGTGATTTATTCCTCCTTTCATAGCTTGATGGTAACAGTGTGCATGCTATGTTAGTACTTGGTATAATTGTGTTGATCTATCATGCACTCTAAGGTTATTTAAATATGAACATCGAATGTTGTGGAGCTTGTTAACTCCGGCATTGAGGTGCTCTTGTAGCCCTACACAATTAATGGTGTTCATCATCCAACAAGAGAGTGTAGAGTGGTTTTATTATGTGATCAATGTTGAGAGTGTCCACTAGTGAAAGTAGGATCCCTAGGCCTTGTTTCCAAACATCGAATCTCCGTTTGTTTACTGTTCCGTTGCATGTTTACTCGCTGCCATATTTTATTCAGATTGCTATTGCCACTCATATTCATCCATATCATTTGCATCTCACTATCTCTTCGCCGAACTAGTGCACCTATACATCTGACAAGTGTATTGGGTGTGTTGGGGACACAAGAGACTTCTTGCATTGTGATCGCAGGGTTGCTTGAGAGGGATATCTTTGACCTCTTCCTCCCTGAGTTCGATAAACCTTGGGTGATCCACTTAAGGGAAAACTTGCTGCTGTTCTACAAACCTCTGCTCTTGGAGGCCCAACACTGTCTACAGGAAAAAGAGTGTGCGTAGACATCAAGGGGTTGGCTAGGGGCGCTGGCCGGGGGGCCCATTTGGTGGTGCAGCCAGGTGTTGGTAGCCCCCTCCCTCTCCTCCTCATTATATAGGTGGAATCCCTAAGGGTTTGCCCAAAAGTTCAAATAAGACCCCAATTCAAAACTACCATATGGACGAAACCTAGGGGGACAAGGACTTTTCCCTTTCCCCCTTTCTTGGCCGGCCAGGGAGGTGGAGTCCACCATGGACTCCACCCTCCCACTTGGTTGGCTGGTTAGGGTTGGTGGAGTCCAACCGGGACTCCACCTTCCATGGTGATTTCTTCCGGAAGGTTCTAGAACATTTTAGCGCCTTCCATAAATGCACCGAATCATTTCCAAACTTGGAAAGTGACTTACTATATATGAATCTTATTCTCCGGACCATTCCGGACCTCCTCGTGATGTCTGATGTCTACGGGAGCTTCTATTCTTGTAGACAGTGTTGGGCCTCCAAGAGCAGAGGTTTGTAGAACAGCAGCAAATTTCCCTTAAGTGGATCACCCAAGGTTTATCGAACTCAGGGAGGAAGAGGTCAAAGATATCCCTCTCAAGCAATCCTGCGATCACAATGCAAGAAGTCTCTTGTGTCCCCAACACACCAAATACACTTGTCAGATGTATAGGTGCACTAGTTCGGCGAAGAGATAGTGAGATGCAAGTAATATGGATGAGTATGAGTGGTAATAGCAATCTGAATAAAATATGGCAGCGAGTAAACATGCAACAAAATAGTAAGCAAACGGAGATTCGATGCTTGGAAGCAAGGCCTAGGGATCCTACTTTCACTAGTGGACACTCTCAACAATGATCACATAATAGGACTACTCTACACCCTCTTGTTGGATAATGAACACCACTAATTGTGTAGGATTACACGAACCCTTAATGCCGGAGTTAACAAGCTCCACAATATTCAATGTTCATATTTAAATAACCTTAGAGTGCAAGATAGATCAACACAATTACACCGAGAACTAACATAGCATGCACACTGTCACCATCACGCTATGAAGGAGGCATAGATCACATCAATACTATCATAGCAATAGTTAACTTCATAATCTACAAGAGATCACAATCATAATCCACGCCAAGTACTACACGATGCACACACTGTCACCATTACACCGTGGAGGAGGAATAGACTACTTTAATAACATCACTAGAGTAGCACATAGATGATATTCAACTAGATCACAAAGAGAGAGAGATGAACCACATAGCTACAGCGGAGCCCTCAGCCCCGGGGGTGAATTACTCCCTCCTCATCATGGAGACAGCGATGGTGGTGAAGATGGCGGTGGAGACGGCGGTGGAGATGACTCCGGGGGCAATTCCCCGTCCCGGCAGGGTGCCGGAACAGAGACTTCTGTCCCCCGAATTGGAGTTTCGCGATGGCGGCGGCTCTGGAAGGTTTTCTCTGGTTTCGTCGAACTGGGTCGAGATTTTAGGTCAGGGACGACTAAATAGGCGGAGAGGCGGAGTCGGAGGGGCCATGGGGTGCCCACACACTAGGGGGGCGCCCCCCCTTGGGCCGCGCCGCCCTGTGGGGTGGGGCCCCTCTGGCTCCCCTCTGGCCTTTCTCCGGTGCTCTGGAAGCTTCCGGGAATTTTAAGATCTTCGGTGTTGATTTCGTCCGATTCCGAAAATATTTCCTTAGTAGGATTTCTGAAACCAAAAACAGCAAAAAACAGCAACTGGCCTTTCGGCATCTCGTCAATAGGTTAGTTCCGGAAAACGCATAAAAACGATATAAAGTGTGAACAAAACATGTCGGTATTGTCATAAAACAAGCATGGAACATCAGAAATTATAGATACGTTGGAGACGTATCAGCATCCCCAAGCTTAGTTCCTACTCGTCCTCGAGTAGGTAAACGATAAAAGATAATTTCTGAAGTGACATGCTACCAACATAATCTTAATCATACTATTGTAAAGCATATGAGATGAATGCAGCGATTCGAAGCAATGTAAATGCAATGAGTAAACAATTGGATCATATAGCAAAGACTTTTCATGAATACTACTTTCAAGACAAGCATCAATAAGTCTTGCATAAGAGTTAACTCATAAAGCAATAATTCAAAGTAAAGGTATCGAAGCAACACAAAGGAAGATTAAGTTTCAACGGTTGCTTTCAACTTGTAACATGTATATCTCATGGATAGTTGTCAATGCAAAGTAATATAACAAGTGCAATATGCAAGTATGTAGGAATCAATGCACAGTTCACACAAGTGTTTGCTTCTTGAGATGGAGAGAAATAGGTGAACTGACTCAACATAAAAGTAAAAGAAAGGCCCTTCGCAGAGGGAAGCATTGATTGCTATATTTGTGCTAGAGCTTTGGTTTTGAAAACAAGAAACAATTTTATCAACGGTAGTAATAAAGCATATGTGTTATGTAAATTATATCCTACAAGTTGCAAGCCTCATGCATAGTATACTAATAGTGCCCGCACCTTGTCCTAATTAGCTCGGATTACCTGGATTATCATCGCAATGCACATGTTTTAACCAAGTGTCACAAAGGGGTACCTCTATGCCGCCTGTACAAAGGTCTAAGGAGAAAGCTCGCATTGGATTTCTCGCTTTTGATTATTCTCAACTTAGACATCCATACCGGGACAACATAGACAACAGATAATGGACTCCTCTTTAATGCATAAGCATGTAGCAACAATTAATGTTCTCATATGAGATTGAGGATATATGTCCAAAACTGAAACTTCCACCATGATTCATGGCTTTAGTTAGCGGCCCAATGTTCTTCTCTAACAATATGCATGCTCTAACCATTAAATGAGTGGTAAATCGCCCTTACTTCAGACAAGACGAACATGCATAGCAACTCACATGATATTCAACAAAGAGTAGTTGATGGCGTCCCCAGGAACATGGTTATCGCACAACAAGCAACTTAATAAGAGATAAAGTGCATAAGTACATATTCAATACCACAATAGTTTTTAAGCTATTTGTCCCATGAGCTATATATTGCAAAGATAAAGAAAGGAAATTTTAAAGGTAGCACTCAAGCAATTTACTTTGGAATGGCAGAGAAATACCATGTAGTAGGTAGGTATGGTGGACACAAATGGCATAGTGGTTGGCTCAAGGATTTTGGATGCATGAGAAGTATTCCCTCTCAATACAAGGTTTAGGCTAGCAAGGCTATTTGAAACAAACACAAGGATGAACCGGTGCAGCAAAACTCACATAAAAGACATATTGTAAACATTATAAGACTCTACACCGTCTTCCTTGTTGTTCAAACTCTTTACTAGAAATTATCTAGACCTTAGTGAGACCAATTATGCAAACCAAATTTTAGCAAGCTCTATGTATTCTTCATTAATGGGTGCAAGGTATATGATGCAAGAGCTTAAACATGAGCACAACAATTGCCAAGTATCACATTGTTCAAGACATTATACCAATTACCACATGTAGCATTTCCCGTTTCCAACCATATAACAATTAACGAAGCAGTTTCAACCTTCGCCATGAAAATTAAAAGCTAAGAACACATGTGTTCATACGAACTAGCGGAGCGTGTCTCTCTCCCACACAATCATTTATTCAAACAAAAACAAAAATAGAAACACACAGACGCTCCAAGTAAAGTACATATGATGTGACCGAATAAAAATATAGTTTCAAGAGAAGGAACCTGATAATTTGTCGATGAAGAAGGGGATGCCTTGGGCATCCCCAAGCTTAGATGCTTGAGTCTTCTTGAAATATGCAGGGATGAACCACCGGGGCATCCCCAAGCTTAGAGCTTTCACTCTCCTTGATCATATTGTACCATCCTCCTCTCTTGATCCTTGAAAATTTTCTCCACACCAAACTCAAAACAACTCATTAGAGGGTTAGTGCACCATCAAAATTTACATGTTCAGAGGTGACATAATCATTTTTAACACTTCTGGACATTGCACAAAGCTACTGAAAGTCAATGGAATCGAAAAATCCATCAAGCATATCAAAACAGGCAATGCGAAATAAAAGGCAGAATCTGTCAAAACAGAACAGTTCGTGAAGACGAATTTTATTGAGGCACCAAACTTGCTCAAATGAAAATGCTCAAATTGAATGAAAGTTGCGTACATATCTGAGGATAACTCACGTAAATTGGCATAATTTTATGAGTTACCTACAGAGAATTAGGCCCAGATTCGTGACAGCAAAGAAGTCTGTTTCTGCGCAGTAATCCAAATCTAGTATCAACCTTTCTATCAAAGACTTTACTTGGCACAATAATGCAACAAAACTAATATAAGGAGAGGTTGCTACAGTAGTAGCAACTTCCAAGAGACAAATATAAAGCAAAATTACTGTAGTAAAATAAACACATGGGTTATCTCCCAAGAAGTTCTTTCTTTATAGCCATTAAGATGAGCTCAGCAGTTTTAATGATGCACTCGCAAGAAATAGTATTTGAAGCAAAAGAGAGCATCAAGAGGCAAATTCAAAACACATTTAAGTCTAAAATGCTTCCTATGCATAGGAATCTTGTAAATAAACAAGTTCATGAAGAGCAAAGTAACAAGCATAGGGAGATAGAACAAGTGTAACTTCAAAATTTTAAGCACATAGAGAGGCATTTTAGTAACATGAAAATTTCTACAACCATATTTTCCTCTCTCATAATAATTTTCAGTAGCATCATGAGCAAACTCAACAATATAACTATCACATAAAGCATTCTTATCATGAGTCTCATGCATAAAATTATTACTCTCCACATAAGCATAATCAATTTTATTAGTTGTAGTGGGAGCAAATTCAACAAAGTAGCTATCATCAAATATAGGAGGCATATTGTAATCATAATCAAATTTATCCTCCATAACAGGCGGTAACAAAAGACTACTATCATTATAATCATCATAAATAGGAGGTAAAGTATCATCAAAGTAAATTTTCTCCTCAATGCCCGGGGGACTAAAAAGATCATGCTCATCAAAACCAGCTTCCCCAAGCTTAGAATTTTCCATATCATTAGCAACAATAGTGTTCAAAGCGTTCATACTAACATGTTCCATGGGTTTTTTAATTTTCGGATCAAACCATCCATGTCTTAAATCAGGAAATAGAATAAGAAGCTCATTGTTGTCCATTATGCCTAACTAGTGTAAACAAGAAACAAAAAGATGCAATTGCAGGATCTAAAGGAAATAGCTTCGAGTACTTACAACGGCGCCGGAAGATAGCTTAGTAGCCGAGATCCGGAGTGTGAGTACCTTTTACCTTTCCTCCCCGGCAACGGCGCCAGAAAAGTGCTTGATGTCCACGGGAGCTTCTATTCTTGTAGACAGTGTTGGGCCTCCAAGAGCAGAGGTTTGTATAACAGCAGCAAATTTCCCTTAAGTGGATCACCCAAGGTTTATCGAACTCAGGGAGGAAGAGGCCAAAGATATCCCTCTCAAGCAATCCTGCGATCACAATGCAAGAAGTCTCTTGTGTCCCCAACACACCAAATACACTTGTCAGATGTATAGGTGCACTAGTTCGGCGAAGAGATAGTGAGATGCAAGTAATATGGATGAGTATGAGTGGTAATAGCAATCTGAATAAAATATGGCAGCGAGTAAACATGCAACAAAACAGTAAACAAACGGAGATTCGATGCTTGGAAGCAAGGCCCAGGGATCCTGCTTTCACTAGTGGACACTCTCAACAATGATCACATAATAGGACTACTCTACACCCTCTTGTTGGATGATGAACACCACTAATTGTGTAGGATTACACGAACCCTTAATGCCGGAGTTAACAAGCTCCACAATATTCAATGTTCATATTTAAATAACCTTAGAGTGCAAGATAGATCAACACAATTACACCGAGAACTAACATAGCATGCACACTGTCACCATCACGCTATGAAGGAGGCATAGATCACATCAATACTATCATAGCAATAGTTAACTTCATAATCTACAAGAGATCACAATCATAATCCACGCCAAGTACTACACGATGCACACACTGTCACCATTACACCGTGGAGGAGGAATAGACTACTTTAATAACATCACTAGAGTAGCACATAGATGATATTCAACTAGATCACAAAGAGAGAGAGATGAACCACATAGCTACAGCGGAGCCCTCAGCCCCGGGGGTGAATTACTCCCTCCTCATCATGGAGACAGCGATGGTGGTGAAGACGGCGGTGGAGACGGCGGTGGAGATGACTCCGGGGCACCCCCGTCCCGGCAGGGGTGCCGTAACGCAGACTTCGTCCCCGAATTGGAGTTTCGCGATGGCGGCGGCTCTGGAAGGTTTTCTCTGGTTTCGTCGAACTGGGTCGAGATTTTAGGTCAGGGATGACTAAATAGGCGGAGAGGCGGAGTTGGAGGGGCCACGGGGTGCCCACACACTAGGGGGGCGCGCCCCCCTTGGGCCGCGCCGCCCTGTGGGGTGGGGCCCCTCTGGCTCCCCTCTGGCCTTTCTCCGGTGCTCTGGAAGCTTCCGGGAATTTTAAGATCTTCGGTGTTGATTTCGTCCGATTCCGAAAATATT
Source organism: Lolium perenne (assembly GCF_019359855.2). Taxonomy (NCBI): domain Eukaryota; kingdom Viridiplantae; phylum Streptophyta; class Magnoliopsida; order Poales; family Poaceae; genus Lolium; species Lolium perenne. Next base: position 182,296,320 of record NC_067246.2, on the reverse strand, counting down.
TCCTTACTAGGATTTCTGAAACCAAAAACAGCAGAAAAACAAAGAATCGGCCTTTCGGCATCTCGTCAATAGGTTAGTTCCGGAAAACGCATAAAAACGATATAAAGTGTGAACAAAACATGTCGGTATTGTCATAAAACAAGCATGGAACATCAGAAATTATAGATACGTTGGAGACGTATCAATGTCCTGGATCCCATCCAAGACTCCGAAAAAATATTCGAACTCCATTCCATATTCCATATCTACTTAAAATGACATCAAACCTTAAGTGTGTCACCCTACGGTTTGTGAACTATGCAGACATGGTCGAGACTCCTCTCCGACCAATAACCAATAGCGGGACCTGGAGATCCATAATAGCTCCCACATATTCAATGATGACTTCATGATCGAAAGAACCATTCACATAAAATAACAATTCCCTTTGTCTCGTGATATTTTACTTATCCGAAGTTTGATCGTCGGTATCTCCATACCTAGTTCAACCTCGTTACCGATAAGTACTCTTTACTCGTACCGTGATATGATATCCCTTGTGAACCAGTCACATGCTTGCAAGCTAATTGGATGTCATTCCACCGAGAGGGCCCAGAGTATATCTATCCGTCATTAGGATGGACAAATCCCACTATTGATCCATATGTCTCAACTCATACTTTCCGAATACTTAATACCATCTTTATAACCACCCATTTACGCAGTGGCATTTGATGTAATCAAAGTACCCTTCCGGTACAAGTGATTTACATGATCTCATGGTCAAAGGATTAAGTTACTATGCAAATTAAAGCTTGAAGCATAAATAACTAAATGACTTGATCATATGCTACGCTTACTATGGGTGTATGTCCATCACATCATTCACCTAAGACCTTGTTATTAATAACATCCAATGTTCATGATCAGGAAATCATGATCATCTATTAATCAACAAGCTAGTTAAACGAGAGGCTTACTAGGGACTCTGGTTGTTCACACAACACACATGTATTAATATTTCCGGTTAATACAATTATAGCATGGGGTGTAAACATTTATCATGAACACTAAGATATAACAATAACTACTTTATTATTGCCTCTCCGGCATATCTCTAACGAACCACCCTTGAACTAGTCTGATGTCCACACTCACCTAGCTTGTGATGCCCTAAATTTGAAACAGAAGTAGCACGAGCAAGCTCATCTCCCTTAAGTTAGCCACAGTGTAGATATCAATTGCACTTCATCAAGTTGCCGACCTTCTGCTCCGAGGAGGAGGACAATGACTTCCTCGCTCCCGAGGCCGAGGAGCGGGTGTTAACGAGGTGGTTGCGCATCGAGGCGGATGATGATTTTTTATTACTTAATGATTTAAGAATTACACTCGCCCTCTTCATAGGTAGGATGGACACAGCTGAACCAAGTCAAAAGTAGAAACTCAAACAGGGAAATACATATCATTGCTTATAAATTATAAAATGCCTAAGGTGATGGAGGGCCTATTCGTGGATTATGTTGTGATACATGTTGGAAAAAAGTATCCCTCACCACGTCATCTAACCATGTAGACACTTTCGTAAATAGGCCGCGATGCTTCACACATTGTAGAGGCAACCATGAAAGGAACGTAGATGTACACTGGTAGATAACCTGCATCAGAGAAGATTTTTATCATTAATTTTTTTTTCATTTCTATCTAGTCGAAGCGAAAAATTGATCACAAGTGCTCCCACCCTAATAAGTAGTTTAAAATTAAGATGCGCACCATTTAACCAATTGGCACATATATTTTAAACCTTGCATGACCAATATAAGGTACAACCTATCTGGATGACTGGCCATATTGATCTAACAAATTTGGACTAGAAAAAAAGTAAGTGTTTTATGGTCTTGTCTTGGTGACAGAAGACACTGAAAGAGCAAATCTCTACTCCTTGGGTATTGTATGTTTATTGACAACACATGAACGAGTTTTACCACATGCTTAAGTGTGTAGGGAATTTTATTGAAGCACAAGATGGTTAATAACAGACCAAAGTGTTAGAAGATTTATGTAGGGTTTTAGTCTACACTAGGACCTAAGTGATAGGTTTTTGGTATTTGTTGTGTGTGTTTTCATAGGAGGAGGAGGAAAAAGAAATGAAGTTCTGACTGTTAAAGTTTTCTGGGGGGGTCCCCCCCTCACACACACACACCAGGAAAATGCCAGCTCACAATCCCCCCCGAATGTCTGACCATATTTAGACGTTGGACACTCCCTCTCCTACATTTGTGTTGAGCTTCAAATTCATAGGTCTCACTCCCTAGCCATTAAAATCCCCCAATACTCTAGGAATCAAAGGAGGAGGGCCCGATCTACACATCTACCAAAGAAATTTTGAATTTCTCCTTGTATTTCTTGGTAAAACTTGTAACCCTAGATCTCCTTTTGTGGAGGTTCTTGTTGAGAGATAACCATGAGGTTTCTTGGTGTTTTTCAAGCCCTTGGTGAAGTTGGGAGCCTCCAATCACGTTGTGGAGTTTTTCACCAACCTTGTGTGATTTTTTGCCGCCTCAAACGGCCTTGCTTAGTGGAGAAGTGGGTACACCATGGTGGTGTGCTCACCGAATAAGAAGGTGATGCCTTTGTGGTGGTTGGTGGCCTTCGTGGCACCACAGCTCTCCAATAGAGATGTACTTACCTCGGGAAGGAACTACGATAAACATCCCCTGCATCTTCATATCTTCACTTTTGGTTTGTCTCTACCGTCCTTTCGCACTTGCTCTCGATTACTTGTTCTACTTGTGGCTACTTTACTTAATATTCGTGTACCTTCCTAGTTTATCTGGTTCTTGCATCATATAGGTTCATATCTTCATAAATTACTCACTATTACTTGTTGTAAAGCCCCTAAAATTGTAAAAGACTAAACTTGGATTAGCTCATATTCACCCCCTCCCCCACGCAAGCTCTACTCGCTCATTTACCCTTTCGCACACTTTTTACATCCAAGCGAATTGCATTTCGCAAGGTTGTTGTCTTTAGTGAGGATTGCTCCTCGACGAAGCTACCACGCGAAAACTTTAGTTTTTGGCGGTATTTGCGTCTTCCTTTTTTTGTTATTATCAATCTACTCTTCTGGCTAGATTAGTGCTTTGTACATCAAATCGTTACATTGTGTTTGGATGCATAGAATTGAGAATAGAATAAAATTGCACTAGAAATTCCAAATATAAGATGGAAATGAATTGTCTTTCAATTTAAATTTTGTTGTTTGGATGTGCTCAAAATTTGCTGTTTGAATCAAAGGGTGTACCCAATTCCAAATCATGTTTAGATGTACAAACTTTGAATTTGATGTATTTCTGAAATTTCTCCATAACACCTGGCCGGTGGGATAAAGTTGGAAGGGGCGCTCGCCCGCAGCGTGCTCGATTTCGGCATGGCTCGCAAGGGAGCCGGTGGCCGAAATCAGCGGGTTGTGGCCGGGATCAACCGTTCCCCTCAAGGCAAACGGAATCCTGGCCTGACGGCGGCCACCAAGAGGAGCGTTGGGGTGGGCCGGAGTCGGGCGGATCTCCTTCAGGGGCATGCTTCATCGACGGTTGCAGGGGCACACAGTGGTTGCATGTAGAGGAGTCAGCGGCTATTGCAGGGGAACGTGGCGGCGGCGGTTGCAGGGGCACACGTCTGCGGTGGTGGCAGGTGCACACGGCGGTGGTGGTTGGGGCACGAGGTAACTAGATCCGGACAAAGACCATGGAGGGGGAGGAGAGGCAATGGAGAAGAGGAGATGGGCTGAACCTACGTGTCGCCGCAGTCATCGGTCACTCACGTCGGGAGGGAGGCGGCGACAGTCATGTCGCCAGAGCTTGTTCTCTGTTTCGCAGCGACGAAGAAGCACACTCAGTTTCCACGGGATTCCGAGGGTGTGAGCTCGGAAAGTCTGACGAGGTGTTTACACAGGCCGGAGCGGTACCATGGAATTGGCTCAGTTTTCCAGGCTATGATTTAGAGGCCTATCCAAACGGTGGAAACTGACCACGAATTCCAGATTCGCTGATTCGGAGCCCAATTCTAGGCATCCAAACACAGTGTTAGAATATTTACCTTTCCTATGTAGATTCCAGCGAAACTAATCGGTGCCCTATGTCAACTGGACAAAAGCCAGGTGTTGTAACAAACAGATTCCATGATGGTAGTCTTGGAACCGTGTGAGATCTCTTTTGAACGTTATATTTGGTGATTGTATCACTTTTGTGCCACACAAATATTGTACAGAGCTGGACATTATTCGCGGAGCATCCCAACTCCGGCTAGCAGCACCGTAACATGCTTCTTGCAGCACCACCACAGACTACTGCCGATGACCATTTGCAGCACCGCATTGTGACCATTGGCACCGGTGGCAACACTATCGACTCTGGATCGCAACAACTCACGTAGCCGGATTCACGAGCCAACACCGTTTGCAGCACCTGCCATAGCTGATAGCAACTGACCACCACACTAGTGCTCGGAAATGGTGTCACCGTTGTAGAAGCCATGGATGGACCCCATGAAGCCCCACTTCTTCCTATATCGTAGCATCCTACAAGAGCACCTCCACGGTTGTTGGCGGGACTGTGGTCGTGGTGCTCGGCAGCGATGCATGCGATGCTGGTCGAGCCGCCGTCGCAGCTAGCCATGGCTGAACCTCGCGGGGTGGCGGCCAAATAGGGGTGTGGCGGCGACGGCGAAGTACGACACTAGAGTTCCATGGCGTGCGGCCGAACCTCACGGGAAAGCATCGGCGATAGAGAAGGGGAAGAGGAACGGGGCAGAGGGACGGCTAGAGATACATCCCCAAAGAGGAGCTAAGGTGAGGAGGGGCATTTGAAGGAGAGGGGTCGGGCGGCTCCATGGTCCTAGAGATTCGCTCACGATCTCAACTAATTTGGGGAACATAATAGATAAAAACGAGTGGACGAGAAGACATCTATGGGCTTTTAGCATCAGCTAGAGACGCAGACGCTCACAAATACGCACATGCACTCACTTCTATGAACTCACGCACTCCAAGAAACTTGATCCGATGAGTCTTGATATTGACGAAGTCACCGCATGCACCTTGCTATCAACGAAAACGTCGCTCTACACTAAAGAATACTCCGTCTACATGAGACATCAAAGTGTCAAACTTAGAGTTTAAACTTTTCTGTTCTCTAACCACCCAATCACATATTAGTTCATAGTCGTCGTTGTTTCGCCAAATTTACTCCTCTAGAAGTAATCATTAGCTGCGTGACACACCTGACACGTCACCATCTACGACATACTTCGACGAGGAAGATCCCCGAAAAAGGATGTTTCGATGAAAGAACATCAGCCGTTGGCTAGTCTACACTCAATCTCCAGTCAAACGTCTGTATTGTGTGTGCTGTCACGTTTGAACCTCTCGTCCTGATGGCCTGATCTAGGGCCCTAGCCTGATCCCTAACCATTCTTCCTATCGTTCCATCCTCTCGCGATCAGCCAAGAAGAGTTCAAGTCACTATGAACTTCGGTTCAGCTGCCAAATGGGCCATAAAAACACTCAGGTAACACTCAGGTAGACACATCACACACCTACCACGCGAAAGTGGCCTGCCTCGGAAGTCGCGAGCCGCCGCCGGCGAAGGCGGCACATGGCGTCGCGGACGCTGGCCAGAGCTGCTCGGGGGCTTCCGCCGTTATCCCCTTTGGCCTTGAGAACCATCGCGGTCACCGATGCGGGCAGATCCGGTGAAGCAGAAAGAGCCCTCAAACTGTTCGACGCAATGCCTAGCAAGAACCAGGTGGCATGGAACGCGGCGCTGCCGCGCTCGTGGACGCCGGTCGTACAGAGTGGGCGCTCTCCTTCTTCCAGTGAAGCAGAAAGAGCCCTCAAACTGTTCGACGCAATGCCTAGCAAGAACCAGGTGGCATGGAACGCGGCGCTGCCGCGCTCGTGGACGCCGGTCGTACAGAGTGGGCGCTCTCCTTCTTCCAGAACATGCCCAAGAAGAACGCCACCTCGTACGCCACCATGATCGGGGGCCTTCCCGTACCGGGGCGGTCACCAGGGCGCGCCATCTCTTCGACCAGTTGCCACGTGATGGGCACAATGTGTTTACCTGGACAGCCATGATGTCGTGCCATGTCCGCAATGGTGAGCCCGGCGGAGCTCTTGAGCTATTTGTGGTCCTCTACGGTGAGCTCTTTGCGCGCAAGGTTCTGCCCAACGCCCACTCCTTCAGCTCACTGCTCAAGGCATGTGTTGCCCTCAGGTTGCTCTCTGTGGCGTCACAGCTCCACTCGTGCATCGTCAAGCTCTTGGACGAGGGGAGCGAAGATTGCATCTTTGCTTGGAATGCGTTGATTGATGTGCACGCAAAGCTGGGTGCACTGTCTGATGCTGAGAAGGTGTTCCATGGGATGCGGTATAAGAACATCTCTTCCTGGAACATCATGATGGGTGGATACTCACTGCATAAGCTCGGTGACAGGGCCCTTGATCTCTCCAAATCGATGATGAGAAAGGATGCCGTCTCATGGAGCATCATAATATCCTGCCTGTGGGAGAACCGCCGTGGAGAAGACGCACTCCGCCTCTTCATCCATCTGGTAAGATTGGAAGGCCGCAGTGATGGCCACGGCAATGGCAAGCTGTGCATGTCAACATACACTACCGTTTTGCACATCTGCTCAGTGCTGGCGTTGCTTGTTTTTGGGAGGCAAGTCCATGCACGCGCTGTGAAGAGTCTTTGTCATAGCAGTACCTTCCTCTGCAATTCTCTGGTCAGCATGTACAGCAGTTGTGGCATGACACATGGTGTTTGATGAAACAACTGTAAGAGACGCCATATCATGGAACTCGGTGATACAGGGGCTTGGCCAGAATGGTCTAGGCAAGCAAGCCCTGCTGTTCGCAGAGCCTGCACTTGAACTGAAAATGTACAATGGCAACACCTTCATCGCCATCCTGTAGCCATGCTGGATTGGTCGCCGACGGGCTAGGCTACTTCCACTCCATGAATGAAAAGTATGGAGTGGAGCGGACACTTGACCACTACTTCAATGCTATCGATCTGCTCGGTCGTGCAGGGAGGCTAGAAGAGGCACATTCCCTGCTTCAGAACATGCCGCTCGCACCAACTGTGGTGGCGTAGTCTACCCTTCTGCATTCTTGTTTGGCTCATAAGGACAGCTTGGTGGGGAGCATCGCGGCATGGGAACTGAAAGCTCTGCAACCCGATGGCAGCAAAAATTATGAGAGATTGGTGCTCGGTTGCAGAGGATCTGGTGAGATTACTGAAGCATCCTCTAGTGTGGCAGGGGATGGGAAAAGTGTTGCTCACATTCCTGGATGCAGCTGGGTCACCTGAGGTCTGAGTGTCTGACCATAAGTTCGCCCCAGGGTTCTTCAGCTCATGCCAGGAACAAATTTAGCCTCTGTACATACAGCTTCAGCCCTACAGATATATGCGCTCACCATTGCTTGTTGCACACGCCCCAAATATTCTGAGCTTTAGTGCCAGTCTTGGCTTCATGATGCTGATCTGACAAGAGATAGAAGGTTTGATTCTTTCAAGAGAAGAAGTCGCGCCATCTTAACTTAGCGTTGATGGTTTTGCAAGGTAGACAGTGACTCAACAAACTGTTACTATGTATGTATCATCCGTTTGACTCTGTTTGGAGTAATTACGTATCTACGGTACCATGGTAACGGAGCATTACACAAATATAAACTTCGTGAACAGCAACTACTAGTCAAGTACTCCCTCCGTCTCAGATTAACAGGCGCGCACGTAGTTTAAGAAATTGCTTTGACCATTATTTTAGTCAATAAAATATGAAATATATGTCATAAAAATTATATCATTGGAAAGCTTTTTTGCATACGAATCTAACTATATATATTTTTGTAGATATAAAAGTTATATTTTGTTGACCAAATCAATGGTCAAAGTTTATCTTGAACTGTGTGCGTGCCTGTTAAACTGAAACGGAGGTAGTACTAGTAATATATGTGCATTTATTATCAGGCAAGTGTTGATTGTTTGCTAATTCCTAGTTGCCTAAAATTTTCATGTCTCAGTTACCCTAATGCAGTGTTCGATTTGGAAGGCTTCGGTGCCATCCAAAGTAAAGATCTCTGCCTTGAAAGCAGCAAATAATGCCTTAGCAACTGTGGAAAATAAACGGAACAGAGGAATGAAGGTGACAGGGTTTTGCGCTATGCAGACATGAACGCAAGGACATACCCCATGCTCTTTCCGCTACCAGCATACTCCCTTTGGAGCATGATGAGGATGATCTGGCACCTTCCGTCAGATAAGGATGTCCAAGTTAATCCAACTATGTGGGTACAGTCAGTCCTAGCTTCTATACCAATGCACATGATTGATGCGTTTCTGTTAGTTCTCTGGAGATCTTGGTATGCCCGCATCCCGCAACAAAGTCACCCATGCTAAACCCCTCCCTTCTGTTGAAAGGTCTAAGCGTTTTCTCTGTGGCTACCTTCACACTCTCAGGAATTTGAAAACTGTGTCCACGACAGACATGATCAAAGGGAAACAGGCCATTCTTACAGATGTGTCTGATAGCGTTCCTGATCGCCTCAAAGAGCCACCAGACATGTGTTGGAACATACACACTGCACTATTGCTAGTGTTTGGGATGGTCATGATCTTAAATTTACTTTTCGGAGAACTGTTGTTCAGGAATTGTATGACAGGTGGCTGGACTTAGTACATTTGGTTAGCTCCCTGTCTCTTAATGATAATGAAGATTTACCTGTGTGGATGTTTCATTGAGTGGGGTTTACTCAGTGAGATTATTTTATGGGGTAATTAACAATGGTGGGGTTATCCCTATTCGTACCCCTGTTTGTGTGGAAGTTGATCATTCCCCCACATATCTTTTGCTTGTCTCTAACAACAAAACTCTTACCATAGATAATTTGAACAAACATCGCCATGTTGAGGACAAAACTTGTGTGTTCTGTTCTGAGTAATCAGTGTTCTTTAATTGTCTCATGGCTCAACACATATTGAAAACTATATATGATAGGTTTGGCATTAATACAACAACAAACAACAACAACAACCAAGCCTTTCAGTCCCAAACAAGTTGGGGTAGGCTAGAGTTGAAACCCATAAGATCTCGAAACCAAGTCATGGTTCCGGAACGTGGATAGCTAACTTCCACGCACCCCTATCCATGGCTAAATCTTTGTCGATATTCCAAACCTTCAGGTCTCTCTTAACGGACTCCTCCCATGTCAAGTTTGGTCTACCACGACCCCTCTTAACATTCTCATCACGCTTTATCCGTCCGCTATGCACTGGCGCTTCCGGAGGCCTCCGTTGGATATGTCCAAACCATCTGAGACGATGTTGGACCAGCTTCTCTTCAATCGGTGCTACCCCAACTCTCTCCCGTATATCGTCGTTCCGTACCCGATCCTTTCTTGTGTGGCCACATATCCATCTCAACATGCGCATCTCTGCTACACTTAACTGTTGGATATGTCGTCTCTTCGTTGGCCAACACTCAGAGCCATACAACATCGCAGGTCGGATAGCTGTCCTATAAAACCTGCCTTTTAGCTTTTGTGGCACTCTCTTGTCACAGAGTACGCCCGAAGCTTGGCGCCACTTCATCCAACCAGCCTTGATTCGGTGGCCCACATCTTCATCGATATCGCCATCCTTCTGCAACATGGACCCCAAATATCGAAAAGTGTCTCTCTCCGGTACCACCTGCCCATCAAGGCTAACCTCTCCCTCCTCGTGCCTAGTAGAACTGAAACTGCACCTCATGTATTCAGTTTTAGTTCTACTAAGCCTAAAACCTTTCGATTCGAGAGTTCGCCTCCACAACTCTAACTTTCTATTAACCCCCGTTCGGCTATCATCGACTAGCACCACATCATCCGCAAAGAGCATACACCATGGGATGTCTCCTTGTATATCCCTTGTGACCTCATCCATCACCAAATCAAAAAGATAAGGGCTCAAAGCTGACCCTTGGTGTAGCCCTATTCTACTTGGAAAGTCATCAGTGTCGCCATCGCTTGTTCGAACACTTGTCACAATATTATCATACATATCCTTGATGAGGGTAATGTACTTTATTGGGACTTTGTGTTTCTCCAAGGCCCACCACATGACATTCCGAGGTATCTTATCATAGGCCTTCTCCAAATCAATGAACACCATATGAAGGTCCTTCTTTTGCTCCCTGTATCTCTCCATCAGCTGTCGTACCAAGAAGATGGCTTCCATGGTAGACCTCCCAGGCATGAAACCAAATTGGTTTTTGGTCACGCTTGTCAACCTTCTTAAGCGGTGCTCAATGACTCTCTCCCATAGCTTCATAGTATGGCTCATCAGCTTGATTCCACGGTAATTAGTACAACTTTGAACATCCCCCTTGTTCTTGAAGATTGGTACTAAAATACTCCGCCTCCATTCTTCGGGCATCTTGTTTGACCGAAAAATGAGGTTGAAAAGCTTAGTTAGCCATACTATCGCTACGTCCCCATGGCCTCTCCACGCCTCGATGGGGATACCATCGGGACCCATCGCCTTGCCGCCTTTCATCCTCCTTAACGCCTCCTTAACCTCAGACTCCTGGATACGTCGAACAAAGCACATGCTGGTATCATCAAAGGAGTCGTCTAGCTCAATGGTAGAGCTCTCAACCTCTCCATTGTAAAGGTTGTCAAAGTACTCCCGCCATCTACGCTTGATCGCCTCATCCTTCACAAGAAGCTGATCATCTCCGTCCTTGATGCATTTGACTTCGTTGACATCCCTCGTCTTCCTCTCCCTAAACTTGGCCATCTTATAGTTGTCCCTTTCGCCTTCCTTCGTGTTTAAACGTTGGTAGAGGTCCTCATACGCCCGACCCCTTGCTTCACTCACCGCCCGCTTTGCAGCCTTCTTCGCCACCTTGTACTTCTCCATGTTAGCTGCACTCCTGTCCAGATATAGGCATCTGAAACAGTCCTTTTTCTCCCTAATAACTTTCTGGACCTCATCGTTCCACCACCAGGTATCCTTAGCTTCCTTCTACTTCCCTTAGTCACCCCAAACTCCTCTACAGCGACCTTCCGCAAGCAGGTCGCCATACTCGTCCACATCATGTTTGCATCGCCTCCTTCCTCCCAAGGGCCCTCCTTAATAACCCTCTCCCTGAAAGCCTGGGATGCCTCACCCTTGAGCTTCCACCACTTTGTTCTAGCGACTTTGGCGCGCTTACCCCGCTGGACACGGATCCTAAAGCGAAAGTCAGCAACCACCAGCTTATGTTGAGGGACAACACTCTCTCCAGGTATCACCTTACAATCAATGCAGGCGCGTCTGCCTTCTCTTCTAGAGAGGACAAAATCAATCAGCTAGAGTGTAGACCACTACTGAACGTCACTAGATGGGATTCTCTCTTCCTAAAGAGGGTGTTAGCTACGACCATGTCATAGGCTAGAGCGAAGCTCAGGACATCTTCTCCTTCTTGGTTCCTGATGCCATAGCCAAAGCCCCCATGCACCCTTTCAAAACCTGTGTTAGATGTACCCACATGGCCATTGAGGTCTCCTCCTATGAAGAGCTTCTCACCAATAGGTACCCTCCTAACCAAGTCCTCCAGGCCTTCCCAGAACTCCCTCTTGGTGCTCTCATTGTGGCCTACTTGTGGGGCATACGCGCTGATAACATTGAGGACTAAGTCCCCAACAACTAGCTTGACAAGGATCATCCGGTCCCCTTGCCTCTTGACGTCCACAACACCATCCATGAGGCTCTTATTGACCAAGATGCCTACTCCATTTTTGTTTGAAGTTGTCCCCGTGTACCACAACTTGAAACCGGTATCATCCACCTCCTTCGCCTTCTGTCCCTTCCATTTGGTCTCTTGGACACATAGGACATCAACACGCCTCCTCACCGCTGTACCAACTAACTCCCGTAACTTACCCGTCAGGGACCCTACGTTCCAGCTACCTAAGCGTATCCTCCTAGGCTCGGCTAACTTCCTTACCCTCCGCACTCGTCGAGTCAAATGCGGAGACCCTTGCTCATTTTTCACTACACCGGGGCGTCGGTGCAGCGCGCCACTAAGGATGTGGCGACCCGACCCTTGCTCACTTATCACCGTATCCAGATCAAGATACGGCGCGCCACCAAGGGGGTGACGGCCCGGCCCTTGCCCATTTGACACCACACCCGGGTTCCGATGTGGCGCGTCGCTAAGAGGGTTACGCCCCAACGAGGTTCCTTTGGGTTTCATCTCCATAAGAGTGGCTGGGTTTTTTACGTTGGCTCGCCTCGCCTATCACAACCCTCCTCCTTTACCCGGGCTTGGGACCGGCTATGTTGAGACAACATAGGCGAAGTTAGGTTTGGCATTAATATTGGAACTAATTTTGAATCAGTGGCTAGATTGGTGGATTAGTAATGAGAAGAATGATGTTCCCAATGCTGTGCTTTGGTAGATCTAGTCGGTGAGGAATGAATTTTGTTTTCAGGGAAGAAGATGGACAGCAATGGACGCGGTCTGGAGCAGGGTGATTCCAAACATAGGAAGATGGCGGGTGCTATGCAAGGATGCTCATACGCTGTTGTTGGAAAGAACAAGAGGAGAGCTGCTGCAGATAGCCTGGAGATGAGCTATGCAAGATTCGTGAAGTTTATTGATCGAGTTCCCTCTCTAAATAAAAAAGCGTTGGCAGAAACCTCCCTGTGTGGTCCGTGCTCGTTTGTTGACCGTTTGGAACCTGGTACTGGACGTTGTAACAAAACACCTTGGTTGCATTTTAAATGGAACAAGGAGGGGGAACCCCGTTTCTCTAAATAAAAAACGTTGGCAGAAACCTTCCCAAGGCTGGGTTAAGCTAAATATTGATGGGTATGTCAAAAGGAGAATGGTAACGCAGGCGCTGGAATGGTGCTCAAAGATGAGGAAGGCAAGGTCATCTTTTTTTTTTTTTTTTTTTTTTTTTTTTGAGATGGAACAGACTGATTCCATTAAACTGGCTCAGCAGACTCGCTGGCCACAACAACGTTTACATCATCTGGTACATACTCTGGCCAAAGCAGCCGTACCTCATTTTGGCTTGAGCCAAAAGCAGCTAACATGTGTGCAGCTTTATTACAACAACGGGCCACATGGGAAACTTTGAAAGAGATAAAGTTTAGTTGTAAGAAAATGCGGATGTCTCGAAAGATCACTCCTTCAGGCATGAGGTCATATTGCGAATTGTTCAGGGCACTGACAAGAATTGTAGAGCCAGATTCTAGCTCGATGCATCCCATCCCCCATGCAGCACTCGCGTGCACAGCTTCCATGCAAGCTAGCGCCTCTGCCTGCAATGCACTTGTTGCGAATTGTTCAAGGCAAGGTCATCTTTTGTGCATGCCAACTACTGAAGTGTTATTATCCATATGAATCTGAAGCCAGGGCGTGTGAGGAAGGCATATCCTTGGCGCTGCAATGGTGCGCGAAGCCTATTGTGATTGAGACTGATTGCTTAAGTCTAATCGTTGCTGCCTCCGGGAAGACACAATACCCTTTCTATGCTTGTTCATCTCATCTCTGTGATTAGGCTTTTGGCTTGTGGCAATAGACAATTTTGCTTTGTAAAAGCGGCTCGATCCTAAAATAGGGTGGGTCATTGAACTGATTCGTGCAGGACCTACTCCTTCGACTCCGCCGCGCTTCCTAGTCTACCGGGTTGGTGACGATCCTATGGAGGCTGCACCTACGGCCCTCAATGTGTCGTCTGCCCCTTCACCCGCGGCCCCTGCCACATCCTGGTTCGGGGCCTCCAATTGAGTCGACTGAGGAGGACGAGGATGAGCTTGCCCCCCAGACGCCGCATACAATGGAAATTATCTATGTTTTCCTTATGGTAAAAGGGCGAGTTCAATCAAGAATTTAGAATAAATGAATATGCTATTGAGAAAGAGCCCCTCAATAAGTAAATAGTGATTATTATAGGGTTTTTCTAGGAGACAAGGTATAATATCTATAATAAATTATCAAATAACTACTCCCTTCGTTCACAATTACCACAATTACCCTACAATTATTGGTTTAGTCAAAGTTAAACTCTTTAAAATTTGACCAAATGTATTAGAAAAAGTATCAACACCTAAAATATACTTTATTAATATTGTTAGAATCATCATAAAAAATATTTTCGTATCGTAAAGTTGATACTTTTTTCGACATATTTGGTTAAACTTTATAAAGTTTGACTTCAACTAAACCTTCAACTAGGGGTATAAACGGATAGGATAATTTCCTCAGAATCCGGCTTTGAATCCGTTTTGTGGTATCCATATCAGATTTTATAGAATCCGGCAGATAAGAGTATTAGATTCCAAAATGGCGCCCCGGATGTGTTATAAGATATGGTAGCAAATAGCATGTAGATGTAGATTATCCAAAAAAAAAAAGGATTATCCAAATGTGTTAAAGCGGACAATCCAATTTTCAACTCAAAAGCAAATGGCAATCTCATAGAGTTAGTTGTTATTGAGTTGCCAAGTTCACTTGGTGAGCATGTCTAGCTCTAAATTTTTTACTACCGATAGACTAATGGTACACATAAATTTATATGTATACCATCTCGTCAATGCTTAGATTTAAGCCTAAATCAGCCCCTAATTTTAAACTAATTGACTATGTAAGGCAGAAAGGTTAAATCCCTTTCAACTTTAGGCAGAACTATAATGAAAGTATTTTTCCGACTAGTTCTGTTTTCAGTCCAAGCTCGTCCCATTTTCAGTTCGAATCCACAGTTCAGGATGCCCGCATTCAAATTTGTAACCTGGTTAGTATCTGCTTCGATCTAAATCCACGGAAAAAATATGGTAAAGAATGTGGTACGAGTAAAATCCGATCCCTTTACACCCCTACCTAGAAGAGGGTAGATGGGAAGACGAGCTCCCCTGGTCTTGAAGGAACTGCCGGCTTCCCGAGCAGTGTACTGGAGTAGATGGTAGGTAACTCGTTAAATCACGCCACTTTGAATCATTAGGACATGAGCTTTCGTACTACACTCACAGCAGGTGCAGAGGAACCGACGTGAAGCTGTGCAGCTTAAATTCTTCAGATAAAGTGCACATTACGTACATGATTATCAAAAGAATTGTTATCAAAAGAATGTGTTAATATGTTCTGACAATTGTTATCAAAAGAATGTGCTTGATTGTCCCGCATACATGAATCTACCGCATACATGATTGTCCCAAACCACTATAATCAACTCAACATATCCAAGAAATGTCCAACACAGAAATTTGCATAAATTAAGACGACCTTTCTTTCACTATAATTCTATTTGGTGACACCACTTGAACTAAGGGAAAGGGCTAGAGTTTAATTACAAATAAACATATGTCGAGGAAAAAGGGAAGAAAATTGAATGCTACTTTCCCGTCCGTTCCTGTTATTGCGTCATTGATTGGTAACACAACATAGCGCCAATTACATGATATATTATCTAGCTGGATGCTTACTGGATGACATCATCTCAAATGGTGCGTTAGGGTTCAGGACCAGCAGCAAGATGTTGAAAACCCCTCCCCTCACTGAAACATCTTCATCTATAAGGCTATACAAGAAACTCATGTATCGACAAAAGCTTGGTGGTACAACGCAAGTATTGCCTCGGACAAAGTTCTGCTGACTGAAGCCAAATGCACGCAACAGATCAGCAAGCTTGAAGAATCTGCATTTACCAGGTGAGTAGGTTATAGAATCTGCATTTGGTAGAGAATATTCTAACAAAGAGTGTTCAATTTACCGCAGAGGCAGCCCTTTTGTTTTGCACAGTCAACATGACAGCATCAAGAAAAACCTTTGCAGCTTCAGCCTCAACTTCTGCAGCTTCTGCAACCCTTGCTGCCTCTTCAGCCTCTGCATTGGCCACTTCTGCCTCGGCCACTGCCTTGGCAGCAAATACTGCTGCTTCTTCCTTAGTCATGCGTGTCATCATATCCAGTTCAGCATCCACTTGAGGCTTAGTTAGTTGTTTAATACTAATATTTTGCCTGTTGTCTCCAGTGGAATGCACTTTGGTACCCCTTCCACCTAACGATCCTGAACTCGGTGCAATTCTGTATTTTTGGTTGACCTAAAACAATGATTAAAAAAACTTAAACTTTGCATTTTAGATGATAGACTAAAATACTCATGCACGAATGCAAGCACACATAAAGTACCTTCATCAATTTTCCAGTAGCAACCAATGCCTTCAATTTTGAAGATAGTAACCTTTGAAAATCAGTAGGTGGCCAGTATTGCTCCTACATATACAGACAAGTCTCATAAGAGTCATATGTGAAATCACTAAAGAAGGTTTTGTTAATGCATAGAATTCAACAGAGATGCCTCAGATTCCCATAAAGAGCACGATAATCATTTATGTAGAAGGCAGTAACAAAAAAGGAAATAACTGACCATCAGGACAAACTTGAAGTACATAAAAACTCAAAACAAAAAATAGAATCAATCAAAGAAATAAAGGAAGATATTAATGATGATTTCAGATACCTCAATGTATGTAGCGATGGTTGCTTTATTAGATCCAGAAGACTCCTTAAGCTTCTTTATAGCTTCTAATATGAGGTCATCAAGCCTATGACCAAACATTTTGGAATAGTGTGATGAATGCTCAGAGCTGCTACTCACAGTAAAGTATATAATGGCTAACAAGCAATGTTTGGATGGTTTTCTCAACTTGAAGCATAACCTCAGTTCCATCTTAACAAAACAATAAGCATTCAGGCATAACAATATGCAAAGAATATAGCTAGTACAAACATATTGACTGCTTCATAGCAAGTCAACTTAAATACTAGTAGTGGATTGCACAATATACACCTAAACAGTACAGTATGCTTTTCTGAATGAGGGGGATATAACTTTCTCTGCTGCATCCTTTTTTGTCTGCAGCTAGATCAGCCGCATGGTTATATCAACCATGCATAATTCCATGTTTCCAACTGGATCTTTTTCTTCAGGAAATGGTAAAGTGGGGTTAAAACATAAGATTTCCAGCATACTGGCAGCTAATAGTCGTACCACC
The DNA here is from genome assembly GCF_019359855.2 of Lolium perenne. NCBI lineage: Eukaryota > Viridiplantae > Streptophyta > Magnoliopsida > Poales > Poaceae > Lolium > Lolium perenne. The sequence continues at coordinate 182,279,258 of NC_067246.2, read as the reverse complement.
CACCAGACTAAAATCTCAAGTACAGCATAGAGCGGACAAAATATATAAAAAATGTCATGTGGCACTGAATATGCATCCACCACAATAAACATGCATCAAACAATGCCCTAAATAGGGTTCTCCTGAACGTACTGAACAGCCATGCATGGCATGTATGTGGCCTGTATATGCATAGTAACCTATCTTACCAAAAGCATATATTGTATATTTAACCAATTTCAAAATATGCTAATATATGTCTGGACTTACGAAACCCACTGTCCAACTGGTAAGCTGAGAGAATTAATCTGATGCACGTGTAAGCATGGTTCCATATCTGAATGGTCTCTGGTTGTAAGCAACAATAACAACAACAACAACAACAAAGCCTTTTTCCCAAGCAAGTTGGGGTAGGCTAGATATGAAACCCAACATATAATTCATGGTCTCAGGTTGTTAGCATGCCAACCATATAATTTCTCTTATGCAAGATAATCTTATAATTGTGCTAGTGTTGCCATCAACTTCTTAATAATGGAAATTTCTACAAGCCTGTCCCCTGAACTGCCCCTGCGCGGCTCAGGGGGTGAACCCTACCCGCTGCTGGACAAGCTCACCTCCTTCCCCCTTCTCTCGCGCCGCTGGTCCAGCAGGTTATTACGAGAACTCGCCTCCTCCTTTCCTGGTGGGAGCATCTTAGATCTGACGGCACAGCAACGTCATTTGGCAAGACAAGGGGACTGGCCAGAGGTTTGGCAGCGAGAGATGGCAGCATGTGGTGTTGGTTTTGGTAGCTTTAGGTATCTGGTCTGCCCGACGGTGGTTCCTGCTAAATTTAGTGTGGTGCTGTGTGTGGTGGCGTACTAGCGGCGGTGACAGGGTAAGATAGTGGCGATCTGGCTGTCAGATTGAGACCGAGGTTTGGCAAACCAGTGATCAGCGCTTCTTGTGGCCGCTCACTTGGCACCGTTGGCCTAGCATTGCCCGAGTGCCTGGCTTTGGTCTATATGGCTGATGTTGCGGCCTCAGCTCAGCTCAGTCCTACTGCCAGTCGATGTGTGTGTGTGTTTGTGAGTGTGACAGGTTATTCTCTTATGCTTATTTAATAAATTGAGGCTTTTGGACTCCAGTTTAAGTTTAGTAATAATAGGACATTATAACCTTCTCGTAATTAACCTAGTCAAGAAAAAGTCATGTGATACAAATATCTATCTTAATTCTCAACAAGTGTTCATATGTGAAGCCCTAGACTAGTTATCTCAAAGACAGGTTACATGTCAGCAGTCCTAAAATGGTATGCATAGAATTCCAATTCCAATATACTTACGAACCTAAATGCCTGTGTCAAACACACAGAAATTTACATTGATGGAAATTTTTGAAAAAGCAAGAAACATGCAGGTTTAATTATAAAATTAATATGAAACAAGTTGAGAAACATATTTATTCACTAACCTAGCAACTGACTTCCCTGGACTGCACTCAAGCTGCTTGGGTTCAACAACCATTGCCAGTGGTTTGGCATCGATCACTGCAGTGGGGGCATTGTCCAGATTACTTGTATCGACATCCATTGGTTCGGTGACAACCTTAGGCACACGCTTGCCTTGCTTCAATGCCATTCTTGCCTTCTCTCTTGAGCCATATCCTCCAGCGGTGACACTCAAGTTACGCCACTTGTCCTGCACAGCCAGACCATAATAAGATTTATTTACACTCCATGATACACAGAGAGACATTAGTAGTTGTTGCAGGAAGCTCGAGGCTATAGCGGCAGACAGCTAAATGAGAACTGCAATTGTTTGCTCAAACTGCTAAGCAACTTAGCATCTTAGCCCATATATTTAACAAAAAAAAAATAGAACCCATTATGATGATCTGACCATGACTTGCTTCCCAGGACAATCAGTACTCCGTTTTATTTTTCATCCTACAGAACAACAGAATCCAAGAATGTAGTAACATCAGCGATACCAGAAGAGGATACAGCGTTGGTAAATTTTAAAGCCAACTTGCTCCGTCATCAAATCTATAAATCCTTTTTTTTTCCTTGAAATGGAGATGAAACAATCTAATGAGAGAAACTTCTAGAGTAATATCGGATCTTAGAACAAGCCACCAATCGAGAATTAATGGGCCAACTCATATAGCACTAATGGCAACTTCCGATAGATCAAGCCGTGCAAACTGCCCCCGACGGAGAAACCCAATGAGCATCAACACCCCCCCTAAATCCCGATCTGGAACGAAAGCCTCAATCGTATCGTCCACCCAAATGGACTTGAGATTTTCCAACCGGTCCGCCGCCAGAATTGACGCGTTAAAGAGCAGCCCTCCGGGCGCCGATCCGATCAGCATAGGGGCAAGACCCACCTTGAGGTCAACATTGGATCGGAGGCGCAGGACGGCGCTGAAGTCCGGGTCGCGGAGGATGGTCCGCCACTTGCCCGGGCCGTGCTTGGCGACGCCGGCCTTGAGCGCGGCCTCCTCCTCTGACGTCCACCTCTGCTTGGGCGCACCCATCCCACGAGCTCGGCGCAACCGCGGCGCGGCCAGAAACCGCGCCCCGCAAGAACCGACCCCAAGGGTTTCGTCTCGTGTCGCCACCTCTAGGGCGGGGCGGGGCGGGGCGGGCGGCGTTCTTGATGGGGGCAATTCGATGGATTCAGAGGGGAATTGGAGGAAAGATCCGGCAAGACGAAGGTCAGGAGGCGATCGGGGCGCGGGGAGTCCGCCGGAGATCCGGAGGCGGAGGGGTTCTAGGCGAGGGTGGCATGAGATGAGGAGGAGGAAGAGAGGTGGGAGGCAACCATCGTCAAGGCTTTGGGGGCGGAGCTTATAAACGGGACGAGATTAATTGCTCTGTCCGCCTTTTTCTTCTTCTTGGACAGAATGGGATTTTTTTGTGTGGCTCTTTACTTTTACTCCCTCCTGTCCAAAATAAGTTGCATATAAAGTTTGACCAAAGTCAAACTTTGAAAAGTTTAACCAAAATATAAATATATACAATGAAACACTAGTAATAATTTTAGAATTCATGAAATATATTTTCATATTATATGTATTTGGTATAGTAGATCTTCGTATTATTATCTATATTCTTAGTCAAAGTTTAACATGCACGCAAAAGTATGCGCATCATAATATGGATAGGAGGGAGTATTTTTTTTCGAGGGAACGCCAGGACTCTACCTCTTATTGATTACCAACAATTAATACATCGTTTATGAGTTTGTTTAAAAGGAAATTGAGGGTTTCATCGAGCCAATTATAGAAAACAATTATTACTAAAACTAAACTTCGCTAGCTCATAAGCAACCAAGTTTGTTTTCCTCGGACAATGATTAAAGATAAATAAGCCAATCATCAACGATAGATCCATGCAATCAGCAAAGATGCCCACCGATTCATTCCACCAATGTGATTCTCCGGTACAAGCCTCGATAGTTTATGTCGAGTTTGATTCGGCGATAACTATATTACACCCCATTAGAATAGAAAGGGTTACACCCTCTCTCATTGCCAACGTCTCATCCATAGACGGAGATGCAACATGCGGTAGATATGCAATGCAATCTTCTACAAAATTTCCTTGATAATCTCGTAGTACAACCCTAGTAAACCATGCAAAAGCATCAGCATGATATGACGCATCAACATTTTGGCTTTGCCTTCCGAGGCTTAGGCTTTGTCCACTTAGCTTTCGATGCATTTGTCGTAATCCCAAGTATTGACGTTTTGCCCATGAAAATTGGAGGAACAACTAGTACGCTGACGGCGTAGCCACCATAAGTACCAACAAGCCACCAAAATTGTTTCCTTGAGACCAATACCATCGAATCATGGAAAAGAAACGGCAGTCGAACAGAAGGAATTTCAAAGATGGCCGACTGATGCATGTAAAATACATACATGAACTTTGTACTTTATTAACATGGATTCCCACATATTTGCAACATATATGATGATAATACTATGTTTTACATTGATTTATGGGGATTTACCAATGATCCCCTTATTTGGGTTATAACTGAACAAAAAAACTCATGTTTTGTGTATTTTTCACTTTCAGAGACCTATACGGTGTTAAATTGAGCTAGGATTTCGGGACATTATTTTTTTCACCGAGAGAAGGACATGGAGCACTTCGACCTCACCTTGGGGCCTTGGAGGTCCAAAAGAGACTGGGCGCACTACCCATGCTCTTTCAGCCGTCGATCGCCCAAATCGTTTGATTCTTTCGCGAACCGTATTTTAACCTAAAAACACTATATATATGACTCCAAAGGGTTATATGGAGGAGAACGCCGCAGAAAGACAGAAACACGAAAACGGAGGTTATAGCAGAGAAGATTGGAGGGGTAAACTCCACCGGGGCCGCCGCTAGAGGGATATCCATCTTCTCCATCGTCTTCCTCATCAACACCATGATCAAGGGGTAGTTGTCCATCTCTGGACTACGGGTCTCTGGCTGTAGCTTGATCTATATCTCTCATGTTCTTCATAGTTCTTAGTACCATATAAGTTTCCTAACATGGTTATGGTCATATATGTAATTCCTATGTGGTGGATCTTTATTCTATGATATTATGCTATGAGATTTTACTCTACTTTGTGTAAGATGTATTGATATATGCATATTTTGTACTCCATTCTTAAGTATGATTCTGGTCCAACTTGCATGCAAGAACGTGTGTAGGGTGATGTGTGTGTTATATGGAATAGCATGGTTTTAATGATTGGATAGTGACAACAAATTCATGATCTATTATGGCATTGCCTTTTCTTTTGCTATCTCACTAGGAATAAAGTGAATGCATGTGCTATGTTCGTCACGTGACAAAAGTGATGATCTTGTTTGTTTAAGGTATCATATTTGATATTCAAACATCATGTCAAACTACTTATGGCTATACTCTATTTATTCTTAATACAAGATTGCATGAAGTTTTTCATGTCTTGTGGAGTATAAGAGAGATGTGTTGCATCATCTTAATGTTAGAGCGTGATTCACATATGATTGTGTATCTTACAATATTGAAGTTATATTTTTTATATCTCATTGATGAATTGTTATTGTCCACTACAACTTAAAAGAGTAGTCAAGTGAACCCATGAACCCCGGTCCAATTTTAATCATAAGAAAAACACATTTCCGTTGCATTTATCTTACTTTTTATTTGCTGCACTATTTTAATCAAAAAATACAAAAATATTTAGTTATTTTATTTGCACACAAAACACCAAAACAATCAAACTTTTACTTCTTTTATTTACTTAATTTACTTTACTTGTTTAGTTTGTTTTATTTTAGTTGCTATTTTATTTTACTTTTACTTGCACGAAACCTTGTGCTTGATAACCACACGATGGAGTTGGAGACACAAGGCTTTATTTTATTTTGCAGGATTGCTAGAAGAAGAAATGGAGAGATATCTCTTTACTTAATTCCCCGAGAGTTCGATATAAACTCTCGAGTCACCCTTATAGGGAAAATACACTACTAACACAACATGAATTTGGAGTCCTAATGTCATCACCGACCCAACCCGATTAACCTGGATTACATCTTGGATCACGTGTCCTATCCCGAGTGTACTCCACATCTTCTGCACCATTGGACACATGAATACCATGTGGTGAATATCTTCAAGCCCTTGATTATAAGCTGGACACTCCACCGATGTGCAATATGCCTATTAGCTAGAATGCACTTCAGCGAGATAACCCCTTGTATCTCCACAATTTTTTTTTTTTTTACTTTACTTGGTGCTTTTAATTGCCACAAAAATTTCCATACTCGATTGGATGCTAAAACACCGGGGGAAGCAAGTTATCATGCACTTGATCTGTTTTGGTGCATCCATTGTAGATGGTATCCAGATCTTATATTGTATAACGACTATGTGTTACAACCCCAAGCTATAAAATTTTCGAAACCTTGATTATTAATATGGATCTGTAGGATAATACTAGCATCCAAAGGTTCTACCAAACTCTGAATAAGTTGTTCATCCCACTAACCATCAACTCGACCTATGTAACTCTGCTATTTTTCTAGAATGAAATTGTGTGGCTCAAACTTGTATTAATTCGGAGAACATTGTCTCAACCTATGTTTTTTTTTGAAATGGGAGCATAGCTCTGCATCTAAAGGATACACACAGCTTTTCTTTATTAGATTATTCACAAAGCCCTACAAAGCCTTATAAGGGAGATACAAAGATCAACTCGAAGCCACCTTTCTAGCGACAACTCGATATACCTACAAGAGCCAATGGGTACCTTGACAATACACCAACACACATCATCTAAAATCGAATGCTTTCCCAAGCCGCCCATTGGCGGGTGAGAAGCACAACCAGTCAAGCAGACCCTCAACGCACGCCATTGCACATGCCGCAAAAATTGCTACCGCAGTCTTCCTCGAACCCATCTCCGAGAGGGATCACCGTATTGACCTTGCCAGACCTGCCATCGATGTCACCATGACACCAGACAACACCACCGTCAAGCGCGCGTTCATCATCCCGCATCCAACACCGACACTTCGTTGCACCACGCCGCCGAGACTCACCATCGTCGACGCAGTAGATGAACACCACGCCACCACAACCTAGCACCGTCCACCAACTGCTCCAAAAACGATGCCCCGAGAGGTAGAACGACGCATAGAGTGCCGCCATTGTCCAATCTCGGAGACCTAGATCTAGGGTTTTCCCCGGAGAAGCACGAGTGAGAAGACACATACTGCGACGGTGATGCCTTCAAGAAGGATACGACGCATGATGTCGCCATCGCTCGCCACGACCAGGATCGGAGCACGGTTTTCACCGGCAGCTGCACATCCCCAACTCGCGGCTAGGACTAGATGTGAGATCAGGGGATCGGCACAACTAGCCCCAATCCGGCCGACCACTTCCGGCGAAGGAAGAGACCACCACAGCCAAGCCCCAGATTGTCACCCCGGGCGTCCTCGCGGTGCAGAGCCAAAGCCAAATCCTCCTCCACAAATCGCCACCGCCGGCCGAGAAGAGCAAGAGGTCGACCGCCTCTGGGCCAGGCCCCAGCGGACCACACACCGGCACGGCTGCCTCCTGCCGACCCACCGAATAACCGCGATCAAACGGAGGAGAACCCGCCGCCGTTCGTCTGCACCCACCGCCCGCGGGATCCAGATCAAGCTGTCATGGACCTCCCGTCGCTTGAAGAGAAGCTGCCGCCGCTGTGCCGTCGGGCTTTGCCCGGGCGTCGTCCTCGGCGGCGGCGGAGGGGACCAGGCGATGTAACTTATGCTGACTGATCACATGATTTATCTCAATTAATTGATGCATTTCCTTGTTATTATCTAATTTATCATTTTCATTTGATTCTCAAAATGCATGGGCCCTAACGCTATTCTACTATTTGAAATAACATGGGTCTATAAAAGACCAAAAAAAAACTTGTTGGGTCCAAGAATGATATTGAGACTGGATTTTCCTAGTGTGGTTTGCAGTTTTTTTTTTTTCGACAATGAGGCTGCACCCCTGAAAAAGAAAGCAAAATTGGTGCAACGCAAAGGTGACCAGGCTGGCCAAAGGCCTTGTACATGCAAAGCAAAACTCTAATGTCGCTGAAGGTAGTTGCTTTCCTCTTCTCCTCTCCGCTACAGTGCCCACGAGAGGCGAAAAGGAGAAGCAAGTTTTCCCTTGTCTCACCGCCGGCCAGACCGTCGGTTTCTTCCCTCTCCGCCGGCTGCTTCGGCGGCGGGAGAGTGGGGGAACCGCGGATCTGTGCATCCGGCATGTAGATAGTAGGGTCTATGTGTCTACCGGCGACGCTGTGGTGGCGGAGGCGACGCCGGGAAGAATAAAGGTGCTTCAGCTCTTTCCCCATCGCGATGGCGCTCTCCTTGGCGCCGTCGGAGAGCTGGTGGCCGTGTGTGCCCACGGATCAGGTGGATCTTTGGGCCTAGGGTTCCTGGGGGTGTTGGCGCGGCGGCGGCGCCAACTCCCTTGTGGATTTTGTCCTCCAGCTTCGTCGCCGTGGCCGCGTTTCACTCCAACGCCGCCATGGAGCTTGGGAGGAGGGTTCGGGAGTAGCGCCGGCATCAGGTGCTGGCATACCCCAGCGGCTGGCTTCGCCGACGCGGGCTTCGTGGTTGTGGATGGGCGGCGCTGCTGTTTTCCATCGGCTTTGTCGATTGGTCCCGGTGGCGCGGCGACTCGGACGAGTTCGGGGCTTTCCCCGGCCGATGCTCCCCAAAGAAGACTATCCCGTCGGCCTCGGCGGGTGAGGATAGAGGTCCACAATGCAGCGGTGTCTGCGAGGGTGCTCCTCCGAGTCTTGGTGAGCGGGTTTCATCTTCTTCATCTTCGGCGTCTTCGACGGCGGCGGTGGCAGGAGGTGTTCGACGGTGTGCTGCACAGAGATCTCCAGGGCCTCTTTGTTATTTTTCTTTTTCTATGAGGTCTTTTGTGCAAAGTGTCGGAACAGCTGGTGTTCTGGGGTGTTCCTGATGTTTCCGCGTTGTAATCTTTTGCTGCTATAAATGGATGCGCGGTTACTTCTCAAAAGAAAAAAAATGTCGCTGAAGGTTGGGTACTAGGAGGCATAGTTTCCTTGGGGCTTTGGCTTTTTGGTTGTGCAAATTTTCCATGATGATGCGCCGCGTCTTGTCTATCATCAGGACTACAAGGTTCTGTGACAAGGTGTTACTGGATTTGTTAACACTGGACACAGGGACATCGAATCGAGGATGATTGCGGTATGTTACTTCTTATCTATGCCTTAGTTTTCTCTTACACAATCAATTTTCTACTGTTTGAATATTTATTGCAACCCTTAAACATGACACAAGGGTGTAATTGGAAGGAGTAAACTGTGCGCAGAATGTCTTATACATGGAGTAGTCACCAGTTATAGAGAATGTCTACATTGGTTTGTTTGCAATCAGAGGTTATCTCTTATATGTAGTAATGATACTAGAACATCGTTGAGTTATGGTACTATGTTCTCAACTGCAATATTTCAATCTCTGTCTGCATCCCAAATAAGTTTGGAGATATACATTTTAATGATTTGGTACCCTCTGCATACCTGGGGCTGGGGTATAGTTCTTTGGACACAAGTAGTATCAATATATTATCGTTTTGGGAATCTTCGTTCTTTGCTATTAGCATACTGTTCAGTGTTGCCATTTTTATATGACACAAACTCTGATTACTTATATTTATTAGAGTTAATCTAATGTATAAAATTTTATCCTTGATCTTTGCAGTGATTGTTCATTCACAAAATCCGATTGATGGTAGTTCATCCTTGTTGAAAGTGGGATTTTTTGTTTATGCCACGTCCCACCCATTTTTTTTACCCTAAAATTCTAGTCCCAAAATTGGAATTGAGATTTTTTTTCTCATTGAAAATATCTATTTTGCAGTAGTTCAAATATGCCAGAGGCATAAAAGGGAATAGTGCAAAATATGCAGCCGTTTATATTCATGATGAAAGTACAAGTTCATTTTGTTCTGAAATCCTGCTATTTTTTTTTTAGTTTTCAGACTTTGTAATTTTCATCGGAATAATGGAACTGTACAAAAATAACTTACGGAGTACTTTAGTTCATGTTGAAAGTGGTAGTTCATTCTTGTTGCAAATGGATTTTTTTAGTTCATGCTACTCCTTTCCCTTTTTTGTGCCCTGAAATTTTGCTGTCCCATAAAGGAAATTGTAAAAGTTCACGAGCAAAAGGGATATATACAATGGGGAAAGGGAATTGATCAAAGTAAACAGATAGGAAAAGAGGAAAAGGATGAGCGAAAGGGAAGGAACGAGCGAGGAATGAAACAAACGCCCGATTCCGTATTTTGTCATTTTGCAAAATCTGGAAAATAAAACTTAGTTAGAAAGTGACCGTGTTGCAAGGTTTCAGCGGTTGACCACCCAATAGAATCGCCCGTAACATGCTTTTGGCTAGCCCTCATCATCATTCATACCTTATCTGCTACTGAAAAACTGGACAGTGAGAAAGGTTTAAATGATTGCTCCACGCAAAAATACAAGACATGCCATCTTTCATATGACATAGAACCAATCGTCCAAACCATGTGGTATACCTGGACGAGTAACTAAACAATTGTTATACAAACAAAAAAATAGAACTAATCATCCAATACTTAAAACATACTACTCGTCTACAAATAAATGTACATGCGGATTTTTTAAGATAAATTATGAAGAAAATATATTAGAAAGATGCAAACCAACATCCCACTCTTCTTTAATTCTTCCACCTCTAATAAGCTATATTTTTTAATTCTTCCAATAAACTAAGTGCATGTACAAAACAAGAAGAATATATGCTAAATGTTATTGGGTTTGATTACCGTGCGATGAGAGACAAAAAAATTGGTACTTTAATGTGCATTGGAAAGATAGATGTACAGTCTTTTATGGACAAACGGTTGAGCTATATGTCACTTTTTTAAGGACAGAGGGAGTATCAATCATACTTGTCAAAAACAAATAATCATTTGCAAAAGTTCATGGCATCACGTGAGAACATGCTCGGGATTTCACTGTCACGAATGTTTGATAAAATCCACAGGAAAGCTGATGAAATGCTCAAAACTAACACACAGACCAAAACTGTGTGCAATCTTGCTATATCAAATGTGAACATATTAATGAAAGACATATCGCCAACATAAACAAGATAGGCTGGCTTGTTAATGACAAAAATGTTGTTTATTGATATCTGCTCATCTCACAAAGCCATGAAGATGACATTGAAGATTCATAACAATTTGAACAACAAAATGTAGAGCTCAAATGCTTTAGTTAAACTCATGCAGCAACCACAAACACATTGGCAGATTGATTACCATCATATGCACTCAATGTGCATAGCTAATCAGAAGCCTCTTTATTAGCTGATTCTTCTCTCTTTTCCATTGCTATGATCCGATGATTCAGGGTTTCATAGTGCTTTTCAGAAATCCTCTTGACGTCCTCCACCTGGAAGTGAACACATAAAATCTCAGCTACTATTCAGCCAAACTAGCAAAGTAGGTCCCATGGTACTTTTGATTCAAAGTATTTAAGATGTTCTGTCTCATGAGCAGTGATGTATCCTCGTAATGCTCAATTTCCCAATCCTCACAAGACACAACATAGGTAGTTAGGTACAAGTAGCTAATTCATCACATGGTTGAAACATCATAATTTGCAACATAAAGCAGAAACATCATAACAACAAGAAGTACCCCATTCTATACCACTTGATCAGCTCCCTTGATCAGCAGGTTAGCTGTACAGTTTGGGGTTCTTTGTTTTCTGGTTTTGGTTTTCCGTCTTGTTCTTGCTTTTTAATAAGCTTTGTTAGTTTTTCTGGTTCTCTTTCTTTTTTCCTACTCGCTGTACGGCTTCTCCGAATACAAAATGGTGCGCACTTGGTGATTGTTTGAGAAAAAAACAGCAGAACTACCCCATAAGAGAATCAAGTCCACAAAGCAGAATGGCATGGTTAATTTTACTTATTTAAATATTGATTCCTGTAAGAAAAATAAGTGTAAAAATAAATTCAGGTTCAACTACCATTACTGAAACCACAGGAGCCCCTTCACATTAACCCCCTTTGTAAAAATCCCTAGTTGGGAATTTGTGACACCCCATAAGATATGTTGCTAAACAATGTAAGGTTTATCATCTTTGTGAAGCTGTGATGAAAGCCCGACTAACCTTAGCAACTAGTTCAATGGTCTAGTACAAGATATCAAATGCCATAAACGCCACAGGAAAGTACCAAGACTAGCAAGCTATCTCCGACGCGATAATTGCTTAAATACGGCCACAGCCATATATGGTTCATATTTTGATAACAAACATGTGACACAGCAAATAGGTTAGGGCATCTACAAAGGTACGAGATTAGGTGACTCTTCATCCTGCCACGTGGATAATTGTAGATGTGGAGGAGAGAGAGAATAGAACTGACTTGCCTTTGTAGGCCATCACATTTAGTGATATCTCTTTTTACAGAGTCAGCTTAATACCCAACCTATAGTAGTTATATTACTCCAGACACTAAGATGACCTGGAGAGCCAACTAACTCTCCCTTTGTGGATCTGCATATATTTGTAAAAAATTCTCCCTTTGTGGATGACCTTAATATACGGAACAAATATATGCAGATTCAGTATATAAAGTGTCAACGGACTGTACTGCGATATGGGCTGCGATGGACTTTGGGCTTGTCGATGGCCCAAGCTGGCAGGCGTGCAGCTATAAAAAAGGCAAGCCCTGGAGCAGAGGAAGGCGACGAAGATGAACTCTCTGAAGTCATATATCTTTCTCTCTTTCTGAAACCTCTCCTCACTGTAAACCTATCCTCCCTCCCAACTACCCCTATTACTCCGAAAATTCCTCTTGCTTCCTCTTGTATAGCCACTGCAAATTGGGAGTATAGCTGGGACATAACATTTGGTAACAGAGCCAACCACCCTGTTCTCCACCGCCATGGATCCTTTCGATCGATGCATTGTACTGTGCCAGAAGATTCTAGCCATGATGAGTGGCCTTCCGGTGCATCCTATGGGCTCAGAAGTCAACCAAGAACTCACGGACAGCGGCGACAAGTTACACCAGGAGCCCAGACCATGCAGTGCCCGCCAATGGTTCGACGTTGGGTTTCAGACCTGGTGCCGGCGTCGTTGAGGCTGTGGGCTCGTCTGCGCAGTCGGGGATTGTTTCCACGGTCAGCCCTGGATCTGTGAGAGCTTGCCACCCTGGACCACACAGCAGGTAGGCATCCACAAGCCAGACATGCCTACGCCCACCAACTTGTTCGACAGATGTCCCCGCCATCGACAGCGACGGCATGAGAGCCAAGCGAGACACGAATACCCTCATGGCAGGCTTGGAGTCCATCGGTACTGCAGCTGCACCGCTGCCTGCAACCACGACAAGCAGCATGATGATTTTGGTGCAAGAGAAGGCACCGCTCCTTCCTGCACGTGAGGGGCTTGACGAAATGCTTGGGCAAACCGACATTGCTGTAATTGTTCCCAGCAACATGGCCGACTCAACAGTACCTACCAAACTTGAACCACTCCAGCTGCACCAAGGCGTCAGCAACATCCAGCCTAGTCAACATCACTGTGGGCATGGTCTCCCTTCGTGCGCTATTGTACTTTCCGGATCATCCCAGACTACTGCTGGATCACCCGCTACCATGGTCTCTCCGGAAGGCATCGTCCATGAGCTACACGACACATGGAGGCACGGTTCCTGCCAGTGTCTTCGCGTCCACCAGAAGCTTCGACGTCAACCTCGCCTTCATATACCAGAAGAAAACATGAGCACAACCCCCTGCTCTGGCTGCTGCCAGCCTGCCACTACCTGCTTTGACCAAGCCGAAATCCAGGAGGGGTGGAGGGTGTGTGCAGATCATCTACCTCACCGCCGCACGCATCAATGCCACCTGCTGAACAGGTGCTGGAATCAGCTTCTCAGACATGGACAACAACCATATGCAAGACCGACAGGCCATCTGGAGTTGGCTCGTAGGGAAGATCTACGCAAGCGCACCAAGTATTAGAGGAAGTGCATCCCGGCAGTCTGAGTTCCTTCAGCTCCGTCAGCATTGGCATGACCACGACATGCCTGGTAATTTACATCTGACACCATGGAGGCAAGGTGTGTTGAGTCCAAGGCATAGTAGGTCAGTCCAGGAAACAACGATACTCTGCAGGTAATCAAGTCTAGTCTATACTCAGCGTATAGATCACTTTACCTTGGAATTCAGGCGTTCCCAACCAGCTGATTAGAGAAGGGGTATTATCTGAGTTGGTTGCAATGAATTTGGTTGATACTGTGATGGCAAGGATATTGTGCAGAAATGCAGACCATTGCTTGCTCCAGGAAGGCATGTTCATTCAAATCATCGCATGCAAAGCCTTAACATGGGAATATGCTATGTGTGGGCAGTGTTGCTCTGCAAGCTCATGAGAAAAATACCAGTATTGTCTGGGCAAGCATCACAGAGTGGAACCCCAGCACATTGCCTATATTTCCTATGCAAGAATTGCCTACCTTTTTTTTTTGGTTTGGTCACGAGAAGAATGGTTCTATTTTGCAAAAGGTGAGCTGTTGGGTTCTGGACACCGGGGCACTAGCAAATCAACTCAATGAGCTACAACCTATATGGAAGACAACAATACAAAAATTATTGGTTGGCCAATGAATGTGTTTTCCTATATGGGCAATTGCATTGATGTTTCTACCAGGCTGGTCTGCAGTTTGTTCTCCGTGGTTTGAGCTCACCGTCACATGGAGTCTGGACATATTGCAGCACATATGCCAAGCCAGGATGTTCCCTCGGCCATCACTTACACCAGCAGATGTTGCCATCGACAAAACAGTGGGTACTCCAATTCTCCAAGTGCTCCATCTCAAGTTGTTGGTTGTGATGGTTAACAGGATCGAAGAAGCAACAGGGTTTTCAGCTGAGACTGTTAGCCTAAATATAATCTTGTCATGGTGTGACCTGCATACGTAGGTTGAGTGCAGGCTGTAGTGTGAATAGCACACGTAGGTTGTGTGCTTGCTGTGTGTGAGAACAGGGCACATGAGTTGTGTGCAGCTGTCTTCAAGTTGGCTTTGACTAGCAGTCTCCAAGTTGGATTTGACTAGTAGAAGCCAACTAGACATTAGTTGTCTAGGTCGGTTATTGTAGCACCGACTTAAAGCCTCTATATAAGGAGAGGCACCCCATATGGAGAGTAAGTTGTAAGCCAAGATGTAGCATATGTTGCTATATAATAGTGAAAGAGCATTTGTTGCTCAAGCAAGTTTCTCCCCTGTTCTCCTTGCTCATGTGTGTGTCCACTAAGAATGAGCTGAGAGATTGAGAGAAGGCTGCACCCAACATTTAGTATGGGTAGGAGCTAACAATTGGTATCAGAGCCTCATGGTTCGGGGCCATGGCAAGCGGTGAGTCTGCGGCGACATGGAGGCGCACGGCGGCATGGAGGCGCTGCACAGCAGTATGGAGGCTGCGGCGGCCGTGGCGCAGCGGCCTCATACCAGCACTAGAGCACCGGGTTGGGAGATGTCAGGCGATCGTCGAAAAGCCGCGACACCACCACCTCTCTAGCAGCGGCGTGCGTCCGCAACCCCTCCTCCGGCAAACGAGCGACGGCGATCGCCAAGTCGGGGACGGAGCAGGGTGCGACACGGCGGGGGCGAGGTCGTGGTACAGCGGGAGGTGATCCGCGAGATGACTAGCGGCGGAGGCGGCGGTACGAGCCTCGTCTTCCCGATGCTCAAGCACGGAGACTACACCAACTGGGCCATGGTGATGGAGGTGAACCTGCAGGCGGCATCGCTCTGGGACGCAATCGAGGACGCCGCAGTCTCAGCAAGAGGACAAGCAGGCCTTGGCGGCACTGCTCCGCATCTAGGTTGTACGTGGCCATGGCGGGTGTTCCGGGTGGAGGCTTGAGAGGCAACGACGATGGTGGTGACCAAGGTTTGGTTGCGGCAAGGTCATGTTAGTTGGCTCCGTTCCGGCGTGTCTGAATGTCTTCGTGGTGGTCTCCTCTTGCTGCGAAGTCGAAGCTGCCCTAGGGCGGTGTACGATGACCTTCGAGGGGCGGTCCGGTGAAGGCCTTTTTCGGCACTTGTCTTGCGCATCCCCTCTCCGAGGCTCGTCTTCAGAATCGGAGCTGCCGGTCTCTCCTCGAAGAGCCATCTGTTTGGCATAGGCCGACTTGAGCTTCTTAGCTTTTGTGGGTAGCCAGGGTGGCTAGGTGTGCCCATGGCGGGTGTGCCCAGCTTGTATGTATCCGGTCCACGTCGTGCGTCTGAGCGCGTTGGTGATCTGTTGAAGGCCTGCGGCGTTGTGCGTGTTGGAGCGCGTTGTGCGTGCGGCCGGTATGTGCGGATCAAGCAGCCAAGTGCGCGTCTCAAGATGAAGTGGCAGGAAGAAGTTGCGGCGTTGGTCGCCGTTGAACAAGGAGATCCTGGAGACAAGGAAGAAGATGACAAGATTAGGGGGGTGATTGTTAGCCTAAATATAATCTTGTCATGGTGTGACCTGCATACGTAGGTTGAGTGCAGGCTGTAGTGTGAATAGCACACGTAGGTTGTGTGCTTGCTGTGTGTGAGAACAGGGCACATGAGTTGTGTGCAGCTGTCTTCAAGTTGGCTTTGACTAGCAGTCTCCAAGTTGGATTTGACTAGTAGAAGCCAACTAGACATTAGTTGTCTAGGTCGGTTATTGTAGCACCGACTTAAAGCCTCTATATAAGGAGAGGCACCCCATATGGAGAGTAAGTTGTAAGCCAAGATGTAGCATATGTTGCTATATAATAGTGAAAGAGCATTTGTTGCTCAAGCAAGTTTCTCCCCTGTTCTCCTTGCTCATGTGTGTGTCCACTAAGAATGAGCTGAGAGATTGAGAGAAGGCTGCACCCAACATTTAGTATGGGTAGGAGCTAACAGAGACTACATCTTTTATGATCTTCCTGCGTTCAATTGGTCCTACAGCTGGCAAACATTTTCCACAAGCAGGTGTGAACTGGTGCCTTTGGCCGTTTCTTCCCTGGGATGTATACGTGTATCCAATGGGTGCTCAGTGGCGAAAGCATGATGATCAAGTGGGCTGTGTGTTGTGTGGAAAGTTCGTTGCTCACATTGCCAGGGGATCCGTGTAAGACCCTCTGTTTAGAGCTTTGGTTCACACACCCTACCGGCAAGCAACTCCAACAGTCATCTACCGACAAGCTGCACCGACTGTCTGCTGATGTACATCGGTTGTAGGATCCTGGTGGCTCTTCTAGTTGACAGGCTTGGGGGCAAGCAGTTTTCAAGGGGGATCCTCTCAACTGTCCCTACTATGAAATTCTATTGCTACTCTGAGATCTCCTCTTGTATAGCCATAACAAATTGAGAGTATAGTTGGGGCATAACATAAAGGCCTGGCAGATCCGTGGAAAACTGCATTAAAATAAAATGATACAGCAGATAATTTCTTATCATATCACATTGATCTCACTTTAGATAATACTAATATCTGAAATCATCAGGGCCAATTCGCCAGCAAGCATGAATTTATTGTACAGTATCCGCTCCATAACGATTTCCCTGTAAGTTTTGTCAAAACGTATTTCTCCTGTGAGCGACAACAAGTCGTTCTTGGTCCGCATCTACCATCACCAGACCGTGATTTCACTGATTGGTTCATTCATTTCAATTAGGCGGGTATTAAAATGGACATTTGATCGAGAAGTGCAACAAAACAAATTAACCTAGCAGCAGATAGTTAGTGATTTAACCAGCCGCCGCATACAGACCAGATCACGATTCATCACCGATTCAAAATGCTATTGGGAGCCAACCAAATTGACTACTCCATGGACCCTAAAAATTGGGTACATCGAAACCAGATTTTAGCGAATTTACCTAACCCTGCTACAGTCGCTTAACGAAAGGGCAGGAGGCGGTGTAGGGAAGGGGTCTGACCTGTTGGGCGATGGCGGCGCGGGCGACGAGGTGGTCTTTGTAGAGGAGGAAGAACCCCGCCGCTGACGCCGTCGCCGCGCCGGCCAAGAACGACGAGAGCCGGACCCGCCACAGGTAACCCATCCTGCCCCTTCTTCCCTCCTCGCCGATTTGCTCGCCGGAGACGAAGACGACAGACAGCTCCGACGATTGACGATTTGCCTGCTGCTCGATGGCAAAGAGCGGATACGAGCTGGGCCTCGGACCTTTCGGCCCAGCCCACCTGGAGAAAACAAATTCCAATCGAGGAGGGAAAAAACAAAAGTTAATATTAACCGGATAAAGTAACCGCCTGGACGCGACGCGACGGCCACACCACACCGCCGCCGCTGACAAGATGCCGCCGCCGTCTTGCCGCCTCCTCCCTCCCGTCTCGCCGCCTCCCGCGCTCCCCAAGCCGCAGCTCTTCCATAACGTCGCCAGAGCCCTCGCACCAAGGCAGGCCCATACCCTGGCCCGGGCCCGACCCGATGCCTCCGCTCAGGTCGACGCCGCTCTCTCCGCCGGCTTCGTCCGCCTCCTCAACGCCGGCAAGAAGGACACGGAAAGCGTGGGCGGGCACTACGACCCGAAGTCGGGAGACTACGCCGTCGGGGTCGTTGTGTCCGGCACCGAGGCCCGCCTCGACGTCGCCGTCGGCGCCGACCGCCTCGCCACGCTCCTCACCAAGGAGCTCCTCCCGCTTTGCCGCGCCGAGCTCCCCACCGTAGCTGATGAAGCATCTCCGCCTCGGCCGGGGAGCGTAGGCGTCGTCGCGGCCTCCGCCGTGGTTGAGCAGAAGCGCGGGGCCAGGACGCTGGTGGCGCCCGGCACGGTGGTGTTCGCGGAGGTGCTCGGCCGCACGCTCAGCGGCCGGCCTCTGCTGTCCGCGAGGCGGCTCTTTCGACGCCTCGCATGGCACCGGGCCAGGCAGGTTTTTGTCCTTCTCGCAATGTCCATTTCCGTCTGATGTATTCTGACACTCATGAGTTTGAGTGCACAGCTCCGTTGCTCTGTGGGGATCTGAAAAGCATGAGACACTGATACAATGTTGTCTTGGCTAGACAGATTATGCAACTTGACGAACCGATTGAGGTCAAAATTTACGAGTGGAATACTGGTGGACTTCTTACAAGAATTGAGGTAATAAAGAAATCAATAGCTGTACAATTGCAGTGTTTCAGATCAGGTCTAAGATTTGCTTCTACTTCATTTCAGGGGCTGAGAGCATTCCTTCCGAAATTCGAGCTCATGGACAGGACAAATACGTTTACAGACTTGAAAAGCAAAGTAAGGAATAATCAAATATTTGTGCCTGGCCATCGTTGTTAACTAGAAGAATTGGAAGCTTTTTACTCATTCTTCATTGAAGTAATTGGCTGCCTCTGCAAACAGGTTGGTCGCAGCATACGTGTTTGCGTTATAAGGCTGGATGAGGAGACTAATGACCTCATAATTAGTGAGAAGAAAGCATGGGTTTGTGCACTGACTTGGCTTCGCAAGCTAGAAATTTTTAGCTACTCCCTCCGTTCACTATTATAAGATGTTTTAGATATTTCAATGTAGACTATATATGGACCAAAATGTGTGAACTTACACACTGAAAAGCGTCTTTTTCGCGAAAACGCAAAAGCCTTGCGTTTCGATGCATTGATAGATAAAGAAGAGTTTATGTACAAGTCCGAGGACGGACACAACACGCCGTACAACTCGACCCAAGAAAAAGAAAAACTAATCTAGGGGAGCAGTTGGCGCACACCCTGGGCTCCCGCATCTGCCCATTGCCGCGCCTCGGCCACGATGTCGTTGAACAAGGATGACACCGAAGGCCGCATGTTGTCAAAGACCGCCGCGTTCCGGTGTTTCCAAATCCACCATGCCGTAAGCATGATCACCGACGAAGTGCCCTTGCGCAGCTGGCGAGGGGTGGTCCGCACCACCAGCGACCACCACTCCGCGAAGTCACCCTCGGCCGTGGGAGGGCCTGAGGTGGATCGGATCCACGACAGAACCTCAAACCAAATCGTCCTGGAGAAGGAGCATCCTATGAGCAGGTGGCTCATGGTCTCGACAGATTGGTCGCAGAGCGGGCATCTCGGCGCATGCGGAAGGCCGCGCCGTGCCAGTCTCTCCCCCGTCATCTGTCAAGGCAGGCCAACCAGATAAAGAACTTCACCCTCGGCGGCGCCCAGGATTTCCAGTTAAGCTTCCATGAACCTGAGATGATCGCCCCCTGGAAGAGGGTGTCATATCAGGAACCGGCTGAATATTGTTCATCCGTCGTCCACCGCCAAACCAGCCTGTCCGGATCCGCCCCAAGCTGGGTGTCCCTGAGCCGGCCCCATAGCTGAACGTATTGCCACAATGCTAGGGTGCTCGGTGCACCAACTATGTCGGGGATCCAGGTTCGTCCAGCCAACGCCTCCCGGACCGTGCGTGTCTTCCGCCGATGTTTCGGCACTAGAGCGTATACCTCCGGCGCCATCTCTCTGATGGACCTGCCATCCAGCCACTTGTCCTCCCAGAAGAGGGCGGATTCACCGTTGCCGACCACCATGGAGGTGGAGGCCGCAAAGACATCCAGCTCCGTCTTCGAGAAATGCATGTCCAGCCCACGCCAAGGTCGCAGGGGATCAGTATGCATCCTCCAAATCCACCTCACCCCTGAGGCTGATGGCAGTACGCGCAAGGTCTGGGATACCCAAGCCTCCCAGCCGCAGCGGCCTACACACCCGCGCCCAGTTGCCGTGGCAGTGTCCCCCATTGGCATCCGCCCTACCAGCCCAAAGGAATCCACGCAGGATCTTATTCACACTGAAAAGCGTCTAGATACATACATTTCCGAGAAAACCTAAAACACCTTATAATAGTTAGCGGATGGATAATTATTATGGAAGTGTGTATTTCAAACTCTGTTCTGTTTGTAGTTCCTATACCTGTAAATTGTAGAAAACAACTAGCAAAATGCCAGAGCTCAAATGTCTCCTAACATTTTTTTTTGTATTTCACTACCCTTGCTTGGTTGAGACTCTGTAGTACTTAGTGCTGTAGCTATTCCGGACCTTGCTAAATCCCTGGTTGGGGCGACAGAGAAACTCCGCCTGTTTGCTAACTAGGGTTGGGGGTAGAAAGCTGTACCAATTGGGGAATGTCCCTGCTGTCATCCCTACTGAATAGTCAATTGCATCAGGTTCACATCAATTGTCAATGTAATTCAGTTGCATACTCCAGAACTATAAATCAGGGACATGAGCTCTGGACCTTCTTCTTGTTCCAAGCTTAGTTAGTTATCATGTCATAGGTCTTGCATTTGGTGCCCAAGTAGATTTAGCATGTCTATTTCCATTTCATTGCAAATTCTAATAACACTGTTGGACATGTACCAACAATGAATAGTAATATACTGAACACCCAATCATCAGGAAATGACATATCTTAAAGAAGGAGCTCTTCTACAAGGGAGTGTACGCAAGATTTTTCCATATGGTGCACAAGTTAGGATAACTGGAACCAACAGAAGGTACGAGATGAATGGCTGCAACACAGGCTCCTGCTTCCTACATTTATCAGTTACCTTTGAATTTCTGAAGATGAATTGTGTTTTTCTTTACTCTTGTCTGCTCTCATATTTGCTGTGCTTATGTTTAATTAATTTAGTTCCAATTCGAAGAAGTATTAACGAAACTCTAAATACTCTTAGTTTATATCAATTGCAAATTTCTGATGGTAGCATGCACAATATTTTTTATGAGATATTCATTACATATAGCTGATACTTAATAAACAAAAAATGCATGATCATGAAAGCTTTCTCCTCCTCTGCCTCTCACTGCAACAGGACCGGGAACCCCGATTTAAAACCTTGCTGTGCAGCCAATCATAAGCTAATAAGACGGTGCCTTTTTTTCTTTGGAAAGTAATAATAGTGTATCCAACTACTCTTATGCAGTGGCTTACTGCACATCTCCAACATTAGTCGAGGCCAGGTCTTGTCAGTAAGTGACATCTTAAATGTAAATGATGAGGTGAAAGTTCTGGTGATCAAGTCGAATGTTTCTGACAAAATTGCTCTCAGGTATACCTTGCAGTGTATTGGACTTGTTCAGTTGTCAGCAACAGTTTGAAAACATCGTAATAATACCAGCTAACTAAATTATTTATTTGTTGTTTCTACCGAGATTTTGTGATCAGATATGGTATACTCCTTACATTTACTTTGCTACTTAATTACAGCATAGCAGACCTTGAGAGTGCTCCTGGTTTATTTCTCTCAGACAAGGAGGTGATTGACTGAACTGCAATTTATTTTCCTTTGACAATTTATGTCATACGTATCTTTTCTTATACCATATGTCTTATGCTGCTGCAGAAGGTGTTTTCAGAAGCTGAGGAAATGGCAAAGAGGTATCGGGAGCAGCTTCCAGTTGTCTCTCGGAACACTGAATTAGATTATGACCTTCAAGGGGAAACTATTCCATTTGATAAGGAAGCTACACTATATGCAAACTGGAAATGGTTCAAATTTCTGATGCATGGCAAGACTGGTCAGGAAAATGTTCAAACATAGTTGCAGCTATTGTACATTTCACGCACTGGATGTTGTGAAGAGAATTTGGTTCATGTCAAAGAGCAGAATGTATGTAAGCACCTTAGACAAACATATTAAGGTCGATCTTCATTTGATGGCCTGAAATAAAATCATAGTAATGGTTCTTGCTGAGTGCACAGGTACAGCACCTTCCATAACCAAACAAGGACAGGCTTTCTGAGCATGGACAGGCAGCCTCAACCCATAACGCCAACAAAAGAACCTTTGTTTTCTGACAGGACTGCGAGTTTTTTATTTTGATTGTGGTCCAAGTTAAATTCATGGTAAAACTTGTGGTGTACCTTGAATGCAAAGTCTGATCTCCTGGTTGCGCTGCTTCTAGCTCCCTGGTGAACAAAACGGCATATTTGATCCTATCTATTTGAAGAAGCTAACTTCGTTACTTGGAGAGAAAACTTAAGTTAGCGACACACAGGTATATAAGTAGTATTTGGATCTTGGCAGTAACGTAACAGAGCTCTCATTCTTGTCGATTTCTATTCTTTAACCATCCCATTATGCTGATTGCCATCATGTTTTATTTTCAAGAATACACCATGGAGAGTTGTATCGATTGTATAGAAGGATGCCAAAGAAAGAAAAATTGGTTGGCAGCTTCTCACTACAAGTCTACTCTCCCTACTGCCACGGAATCTCAACTGGTTCCGGAAAAACAAAAAAGAACTACGAAAGAGCTTCGCGAGCTGCCATGGTATCTCAATTGGCATCATGTTTTAGACCTTCCATCTGGGATATCCATGCTTTGAAGCTACATCATATAATATACATGAACTGGGTTTTGGCTCTCCGGTGGAGCATATGCTCCTTTTATTTAAAAAAATGCATTTTGATCATATTTGTAAATGTTAAAAGAAAAATCCAAAAGAAAGTGTCATCTCCACATCTTTTTTTTCGCCGTAAAAGCCTTTTGATGCATTAATAGAAAATGAAGGTTATATGTACAAGTCCAAGAAAGGACCAACACCACCGTACAACTCAACCCGACTAGCTAAACTAAGGGAGAAGCTGACGAAGACCCAGGCTCCCGCGTCCGCCCATTGTCGCGCCTCGGCCTTGATGTCGTTGAATAAGGATGCAACCGAGGGACGCGCGTTGTCGAAGACCGTCGCGTTCTGGTGCTTCCATATCCCCCATGCTGTGAGCATGATTACGACGAAGGGCCCTTGCGCAACTGGCGAGGGGCGGTCCGCACCACCAGCGACCACCATTCCGCAAAGTCGCCCTCCACCATTCCACAAGTGTCATCTCCACATCCTATATATATATTCACAAAATCGTTTCAAGAAAAATAGACACTTTGTATAGCCTTTGTAAAAGAGACAAATTTGGTGCTAAAATAAAGATTGTCCGGAGTGCTTCTTGTTGTGTTTTTACCTAAGCCACGAAATAATCGTTTTTTTTTGTAAAACAAATGTCCAGATAAACGGGCAAAAGTATTTTTCTTATTTTTTAGTTTGTTTTTTTAGGTAAAGAAAGCATATGTTCTCAGATCAGTGAATTTCCGGAGGATTGAGATTTAAGAAAGTCATTCATTTTCGTACAACAAAAAGTCATGCAAGCTAAACATAGATTGTCACATGCTAGTCGAAAGAGGGGAAACTTGTGAATCGAGCAATGGTATTTTGCTGTGGGCTGTGGCCCAGCTGCCAAGCAAGCTAGTACTACGAGTACTAGAATAAAGAGGAAGATCAGTGCATATCAGACTGTGAATGGACTGACCCCGTCAGGACCAGTCAACTCGTGAGATCCACCAGTTCAATCCGTCTGTCAAACTAGGCATTAGGCAAGCAATCAATCATCACTGCACGGCTATGTCTGTGAGTTCCATACTTCCATCACAAGAGCACGCATGTACGGAACGGGACGCTAAGGATGTGTTTGGTTGGGGGAGCTGGGTCGACTCGCGTCGGGTCGCACCGGTTCGCCCGCTGTTTGGTTCGCGAGTGGTAGGGGGCGGAGCGGCCAGGGAGGGAATATACCCAAAATATGCTGTATGGGGCGAATCAGCAAAATCGGTGGAATCACGCGGCCCGCGAGTGGACTCGCTCCGTTCGCTCGAGTCCTCGACCCGACGCGAGTCGTCCCAGCGCGGAGGTCCTCCGAGGCGGCGGCCGGAGCAGCGCGAGGGCGGCGGCCAGCAGCGCGCGGCGGCGGCGCTGGAAGGAGCGGCGCGGGGGCGGCTTGGGAAGGAGCGCGCGGCGGCGGCGCGCGGAAGGAGAGGCGCGGCGCGGGAAGGAGCGGAGGCGGCTTGGGAAGGAGCGCGCGGCGGCGCGGGAAGGAGAGGCGCGGCGCGGGAAGGAGCGGCGCGGCGGCGCGGAAGGAGCGGAGCGGCGGCGGCTTGGGAAGGAGCGGGCGCGGCGCGCGGGAAGGAGAGGCGCGGCGGCTTGGGAAGGAGCGGCGCGGCGCGGGAAGGAGCGACGCGGCGGCGGCGCGGAAGGAGAGGCGCGGCGCGGGAAGGAGCGCGCGGCGGCGCGGGAAGGAGAGGCGCGGCGGCGGTGCGTGCCTCCCCGAGGCGGCGGCCGGAGCAGCGCGGCGGCGGCGCGGGAAGGAGGCGGCGTCGAGCCGTGCAGGCGGCAGCGCGGAGGTCCTCCGAGGCGGCGACTCAAACAACCAAACACGAGACTCGTTTCGCTCCACTCAGACAACCAAACACGAAACTCGTTTCGCTCCACTCAGACAACCAAACACTCAGACGAATGGGGTGGCCCGGCAAAATATGGTTGGCCATAACCCATGCAATCTGAATCCCCAACCAAACACATCCTAAGTGTCCATCAGTCCATAGGAGTAGGAGAGAACCAGATTATTATCGCATCTCCAACGGGTTTGGGACCGCGCGTTTTGTGCTCCGGTGTCCCCCCCCCCCCAGCCAACGACGTTGGGGTGAAAAACACATGGACGGTCAAGTTTACCCGATACCCCTTCGGTGTTGTGTATAGCGGGCCGCGCGGATGTATTTGTACGGTATTCTGTACGTATACGGTTTGCGACGTGGCCAGCAACGTGGCAAGGAAGAGGAGGTGTCGGTGACGTGTAGTCAGACGTGGCTAGGGAGCGGAATCGTCGGGGAATATAAAAGCCTTCCGTCTGGCACGCCCACTGCCATTTCCCCCCGTTCCCCATCTTCTCCCTCTCGCTCACTCCGCCAAAAAACCCGCCTCCCTCTTCCTCACTCCGCCCGCCGGTAGTTTAGGTATTAGATCGTCGGCGATCCAGTAGATCCGTACGCGATGGAAGCTGGGGGAGCTGCCGCGGACGATGTGAAGACGGTGGCGGTGGTGGAGGTTGATCCATCGGCGCAGGCGGTTGGAGGGGAAAGCGGTGCTGGAGGGTCGGCGGTCGCTGCGAGGACCACCGCCGTGGAGTCCTCCATCATCGGGTCGGTGGTCGTCGGCACGGTGGTGGCGGCAACGGCCGATCTGGATGCGGGCGGAGATGCTGCCGCAGCCGTCAAGGTGGCGGCGGATCTTGTGGAGGAGGCTTCATCCTCCGCGGCGGTGAAGACGGTGGCGGATCTGGTGGCTGCGCCGGCTGCCGGCGACGTCAGTGAGGTGCAGGCGGACATGCAGATGGAGGTAAGTTCTCTGTCCCTTGTTTTTGCTTTCGATTAAGCGGGTCTACGAGGCTAGCATGGGTGTACAGATGCATGGGGGGAGTGCCTTGGAGATGAGAATGACCTAGGAAGAACGATTGATTTTTGTATGTTTTTTAAATGCTGGACATCGATGGATCTTGGGCGTAGTCCTTTTGCTGTAGAGATATCTTGCTATGCCGGTTAATATGTAACAAAGAAATAGTTGGTACCTATGATCGGATTTTTGTTGCAACAGAGATTTTTGTAGGTTTATATTGGGTTGTGAATGCAATAAATAACCTAGCCCGTTGTATTTGATTCGTGATTGATGGTGGATATGAATTGCAATATGGGTTGTAAGTGAGAAAAATACCAGTATTGTTGATTTGTTTCCTGATTTATGCTAGTTATGAGTTGCAATGTTGGTTACAAGTAACATTTGGTGACATAAGAATTAACTTAAATTTTAGTAGACTCACAATTATTGAGGCAGAAATATTAAATTGATCTATTCAATGCTTTGTCAACTCCTATCTAGATTAAGATATCATTAACTACATTTGAAAGCTTGATATTCATATGTTGCCTGGTACAAATAGCTTGAAATTAGCAAAATTAGTGATAGATAACTTGCTTGTATGAGCATACATGTTTGCAAAGTTATCATTGACAAAGTGATGCAACTCTGTAGCAAATTTTAGCACTGATGGGCCACTACCAATAAGAACAAAATGAATTTTGTTCTTCCTTTCTTATTTGACAAGGGAAATTTTAGCACTGATGGGGCACTACCAATTAGCAAAATGAAGCTTGTTGACTTATTGCAGTTCTGATGCATTGCTTAACAGAGCAGACAATATACATCTATCTCAGTTAGACTGTCAAGAATTATCCTCCTGTGTACTGCTACTTGGAAATTTCCTTTATTTAAATTATGTACACGGTTGTACTGTAAATTATTTAGTATGTGCTGATTATATTGCAAAATTATAATGTAAGCATCAAGCTAATTTTGATGAGCTAGAATAATGTGAGAACATTAACCTTTTGAGATTAATGTGGGGATTTATCATGGGATTACTGTGCTATGATTGAAAGGGTCCTGTAGTGTATAGTATAATGAAAGCATGATCAGGCTAGGTGCTAGCATAATGTAACTATAAATATAATTCCCTTATACTTGGTAGTTTGGAGTATACATAAGATATAATGAAAGAATAATTAAGATGATCTATTTGGTATGCATAGTATTTGGATGTTATTTTTCTTAAGGTGATTACTGTGGTGACTTATCTTATTTCTATGCAGGCTGGTGAAGGTTCCAGGAAGCGGAAGCGCGAGGAGGAGCAGCCTGTGCCTCCTCCAATCCAGGAGCTAGAGCCTGTCCCTCCTCCAATCCAGGAGGAGGAAGAACCTGTGCCTGCTCCACCAGTGCCTGCTCCACCTGTCCCTGCTCCACCAGTGCCTGCTCCACCAGTGCCTGCTCCACCTGTCCCTGCTCCATATGAGGAGTTGCAGGATTCAGATGGCTCCCTGGAGGTGAGCTATACAAGTTGTTCTGTACCATTGCATGTATTTCATTGTGTTTGGTTTGTATCTGTAAGCATAACTTGTACATTTTGTTGTTGTGCAGTATGACTCCCAGGATTCATCCGAGTCAGTGGACAGCAGGAACATTGGATCCTTCAAGACCAAGCTGCTGCAGAAGCTGGATGCTGGGGCCTTCCCTTTCAAGAAGAGGGGGAAGTACTTCTGTCCATGGCACAAGGTGAAGGCCAGGGATGGCAAGCTTAATAGCCTGAGGCAGCACTGCGAGGAGCTAGCCCAAACTGGCACCTCCAAGCAGATTAGGGCAGAGCATCATGGGCTTCTCTTGGTGCTTACTATGGAGGATGCTTGAAGCCTAGTTCCTGTGGATGGTGGTTGCTCTGGATGCTTTTGTAGATATGCTTTTGGTTTATGATGTTGGAACTACTGCTGCGTGTTGTGTTGAACAATGTTTGGTTTGCTTTTGAACTGAGTTGTCAGACCATCTACTATAGTGATGGTCTTAATTACTGAATCTGTGTGGATCTATGTTGTGTGTTGAACTATTATGTAGGTTATGATGCTTAGCTCTGTGTTTCATTTGGAATGATGGTGGTTGCATGTTGCATTAATTTGTGAATGGAAGCACAGCTCAAGTTTAGCAGAAGTTTGAAACATAAACAAAAAAAACGTAATCCATAATTGAAAACAAAAATATGCATGTCTTTCATTAACATGATGAGGGCGTTTCCTGAATCCTAGTGTATTAGTAGTGACAAATTTGCATATAGATGGTTAGGTAACATGGTTGTGGATTTACTGATATGCTAGCACATTAGGACTAATGCAAATTTAAATTTAATCCAAGTTAAATATTACAACAAATCATCGAAATATTAGAGCACATCAGCAACAAATCATCCAAATATTAGAGCAGATCAGCAACAGTCCTTGCCTGTAAATATAGTAGAGCAAAGGGAAGTGTTTCGACGGAGGGGTTTTCGGACGAAAAGAGGGGGAATGTCCAAAAAATGACCAAACCACCATGGAATGGGGCATGATTTGGCACACTTGTGAACCTTGTGATGTGAAACCTTGGTTGCCAAGGTTTTTCAAATTTAGTCGTTGGTGCCATGGTGGCCCCATGGTAGGGGTGTGTCGAGAGAGGGGTTTCCGGACGAAAAGAGGGGGGAATGTCCAAAAAATGACCAAACCAACATGGAATGGGGCATTATTTGGCACACTTGTGCACCTTCTGATGTGACACCTTGGTTGCTATGGGTTTTGATATTTTGGAGTTGGTACCATGGTGGCCCCATGGTGGAGATGTGTCGAGAGAGGGGTTTTCGGACGAAAAGAGGGGAAAATGGCAAAAAACTGACCAAACCACCATGGATTGGGCCAAGATTTGGCACACTTGTGAACCTTGTGATGTGAAACCTTGGTTGCTAAGTTTTATCCCATTTTGGAGTTGGCACCATGGTGGCCCCATGGTGTAGATGTGTCGAAAGAGGGGTTTTCGGACGAAAAGAGGGGGAAATTGATGAAAAATGACCAAACCACCATGCAATGGGCCAAGATTTGGCACACTTGTGAACCTTGTGATGTGAAACCTTGGTTGCTCAGTGTTTTCCCATTTTGGAGTTGGCACCATGGTGACCCCATGGTGTAGATGTGTCGAAAGAGGGGTTTTCGGACGAAAAGAGGGGGGAAATGATGAAAAATGACCAAACCACCATGGATTGGGCCAAGATTTGGCACACTTGTGAACCTTCTGATG
The DNA here is from genome assembly GCF_019359855.2 of Lolium perenne. NCBI lineage: Eukaryota > Viridiplantae > Streptophyta > Magnoliopsida > Poales > Poaceae > Lolium > Lolium perenne. The sequence goes on along the minus strand of NC_067246.2, from coordinate 182,250,265 downwards.
TGAAACCTTGTTTGCTCAGTGTTTTTCCATTTTGGAGTTGGCACCATGGTGACCCCATGGTGTAGATGTGTCGAAAGAGGGGTTTTCGGACGAAAAGAGGGGGAAAATGATGAAAAATGACCAAACCACCATGGATTGGGCCAAGATTTGGCACACTTGTGAACCTTGTGATGTGAAACCTTGTTTGCTCAGTGTTTTTCCATTTTGGAGTTGGCACCATGGTGGCCCCATGGAGTAGATGTGTCGAAAGAGGGGTTTTCGGACGAAAAGAGGGGGAAATTGATGAAAAATGACCAAACCACCATGGATTGGGCCAAGATTTGGCACACTTGTGAACCTTGTGATGTGAAACCTTGGTTGCTCAGTGTTTTCCCATTTTGGAGTTGGCACCATGGTGGCCCCATGGAGTAGATGTGTCGAAAGAGGGGTTTTCGGACGAAAAGAGGGGGTAATTGATGAAAAATGACCAAACCACCATGGATTGGGCCAAGATTTGGCACACTTGTGAACCTTGTGATGTGAAACCTTGGTTGCTCAGTGTTTTCCCATGTTGGAGTTGGCACCATGGTGGCCCCATGGAGTAGATGTGTCGAAAGAGGGGTTTTCGGACGAAAAGAGGGGGAAATTGATGAAAAATGACCAAACCACCATGGAATGGGCCAAAATTTGGCACACTTGTGAACCTTGTGATGTGAAACCTTGGTTGCTCAGTGTTTTTCCATTTTGGAGTTGGCACCATGGTGGCCCCATGGTGTAGATGTGTCGAAAGAGGGGTTTTCGGACGAAAAGAGGGGGAAAATGATGAAAAATGACCAAACCACCATGGATTGGGCCAAGATTTGGCACACTTGTGAACCTTGTGATGTGAAACCTTGTTTTCTCAGTGTTTTCCCATTTTGGAGTTGGCACCATGGTGGCCCCATGGTGTAGATGTGTCGAGAGAGGGGTTTTCGGACGAAAAGAGGGGGAAATTGATGAAAAATGACCAAACCACCATGGATTGGGCCAAGATTTGGCACACTTGTGAACCTTGTGATGTGAAAACTTGGTTGCTCAGTGTTTTTACATTTTGGAGTTGGCACCATGGTGGCCCCATGGTGTAGATGTGTCGAAAGAGGGGTTTTCGGACGAAAAGAGGGGGTAATTGCCAAAAATGACCATACCACCATGGAATGGCACACTTGTGAACCTTGTGACTTGTGAAACTTGTGATGTGAACTATTTTTTGCACAAAATTTAAGGGATGCAGCAAAAAATATTAATATTATTTTTCATAATTTGTATGAAACAATAAAATTGTAACTTTCTTCATAAATGATAGATCTTAGTTTACAGACATAGATGTAATGTGCATGAAGTAAAATTTGGAAATTATTATTTGTAAAAACCAGAATGCAATTTGAAACTTTGCATTGAAAATAATAATTAAAAATATGGGACGTAAATTGCATTATTATGTGTTGGGACAGCTTAATGGGCTTTCGGCCCATTTAATGATTAATGAATGCGTTGACTCGTACATTACGTGCGAGTAGTGCGGGGTCATTGGGTAGAAATAGTGCAGGTCGTGGACTCATTGACCTAGTTCTCAACCTCCATCTTCCCACGTCCGCCGCCCCCCACCTGAACCACCGTCCGCCGCCCCCGAGCTGAACCACCGTCCGGCACCCCGCACATCACCGACCCTCGAACGCACATCTCTGTCGCGGCCACCGTCGTCTGTGCATCGAGAACAAGATCTCTCCCGCGGCCACCGTGGGTCTCTGCTGCGGCCATCATCGTCTCTGCCGCGGCCATCCTCGTATCTAGGGCGGCCACCGTCTCTGCCTCGACAAACGCAGGTATGCCGCGGCCACCATCATATGTGACGCGACCATACTCTCTCTCACGGTCGCCTCCTCCTCCCTCAACCCTAATTTCCTCACCACATGCGGTATAGATAGTCCTCATCACATGCAACAAAAATGAACGATCCCGTTTGTACAAAAATTGCTATCATGATACCGTCTTCAGTTCTGCCATTTTTAATTGGGAGAATTGGTTATTTACCCGGCACCGCCCACCTATACATCCTTGATCTATTCATTTTACATCTCCTAGTATTTCTGATTGGCGTGAAGCATGTATCTCCACGAAATCATGCATGTTTGTCTATACAACTGATACGTCTCCGACGTATCGATAATTTCTTATGTTCCATGCCACATTATTGATGTTATCTACATGTTTTATGCACACTTTATGTCATATTCGTGCATTTTCTGGAACTAACCTATTAACAAGATGCCGAAGTGCCAGTTCCTGTTTTCTGCTGTTTTTGGTTTCAGAAATCCTAGTAACGAAATATTCTCGGAATCGGACGAAATCAACGCCTAGGTTCCTATTTTCACCGGAAGCATCCAGAACACACGAGAAGGACCAGAGGGGGGGCACTGGGCCCCCAGACCATAGGCCGGCGCGGCCCAGGCCCTGGCCGCGCCGCCCTATGGTGTCGTCACCCCTTCGACCCTCCTGCGCCGCCTCTTCGCCTATTTAAAGCCTCCGTCGCGAAAACCCTGATACGTTCGACGAAACCCACAGAAACCTTCCAGAGCCGCCGCCACCGCGAAGCCAAGATCTGGGGGACAGGAGTCTCTGTTCCGGCACGCTGCCGGAACGGGGAAGTGCCCCCAGAAGGCTTCTCCATCGACACCACCGCCATCTCCATCAACGCTGCTGTCTCCCATGAGGAGGGAGTAGTTCTCCATCGAGGCTCGGGGCTGTACCGGTAGCTATGTGGTTCATCTCTCTCCTATGTACTTCAATACAATAATCTCATGAGCTGCCTTACATGATTGAGATTCATATGATGATGCTTGTAATCTAGATGTCATTATGCTAGTCAAGTGAGTTTTACTTATGTGATCTCCGGAGACTCCTTGTCCCACATGTGTAAAGGTGACAGTGTGTGCACCGTGTGGGTCTCTTAGGCTATATTTCACAGAATACTTATTCACTGTTGAATGGCATAGTGAGGTGCTTATTTATATCTCTTTATGATTGCAATGTGTTTGTATCACAATTTATCTATGTGCTACTCTAGCAATGTTATTAAAGTAGTTTTATTCCTCCTACACGATGTAATGGTGACAGTGTGTGCATCCGTGTTAGTACTTGGCGTATGCTATGATCATGATCTCTTGTAGATTGCAAAGTTAACTATTGCTATGATAGTATTGATGTGATCTATTCCTCCTACATATGCATGAAGGTGACAGTGTGCATGCTATGTTAGTACTTGGTTTAGTCTTTTGATCTATCTTGCACTCTAAGGTTACTTAAATATGAACATTGAATTGTGGAGCTTGTTAACTCCGGTATTGAGGGTTCGTGTAATCCTACGCAATGTGTTCATCATCCAACAAGAGTGTAGAGTATGCATTTATCTATTCTGTTATGTGATCAATGTTGAGAGTGTCCACTAGTGAAAGTCTAATCCCTAGGCCTTGTTCCTAAATACTGCTATCGCTGATTGTTTACTGTTTTACTGCGTTACTACTGCTGCAATACTACCACCATCAACTACACGCCAGCAAGCTATTTTCTGGCACCGTTGCTACTGCTACTATTTATTCATACCACCTGTATTTCACTATCTCTTCGCCGAACTAGTGCACCTATTAGGTGTGTTGGGGACACAAGAGACTTCTTGCTTTGTGGTTGCAGGGTTGCATGAGAGGGATATCTTTGACCTCTTCCTCCCTGAGTTCGATAAACCTTGGGTGATCCACTTAAGGGAAAACTTGCTGCTGTTCTACAAACCTCTGCTCTTGGAGGCCCAACACTGTCTACAGGAAAAGGAGGGGGAAGTAGACATCAAGCTATTTTCTGGCGCCGTTGCCGGGGAGGAAAGGTAAAAGGTACCCACACTCCGGATCTCGGCTACTAAGCTATTTCCCGGTGCCGTAAGTACTCAAAGCTATTTCCTTTAGATCCTGCAATTGCATCTTTTTGTTTCTTGTTTACACTAGTTTGGCATAATGGACAAGAATGAGCTTCTATGCTATTTCCTGATTTAAAACATGGATTGTTTGATGCGAAAATTAAAAAACCTATGGAATCTTATTTGCATGCTGGTAGTAATATTAGTATGAACGCTTTGAACACCATTGTTGATAATGATATAGAAAGTTCTAAGCTTGGGGAAGCTGGTTTTCATGATCTTTTTAGTCCCCCAAGCATTGAGGAGAAAATTTTCTTTGATGATACTTTGCCTCCTATTTATGATGATTATAATGATATTGGTCTTTTAGTGCCACCTACTATGGAGAGTAATTTTTATGATGATAATACTATGCCTCCTACACTTGATGAGAATAATAATGATAGCTACTTTGTTGAATTTGCTCCCACTACAACTAATAAAATTGATTATGCTCATGTGGAGAGTAATAATTTTATGCATGAGACTCATGATAAGAATTCTTTATGTGATAGTTATATTGTTGAGTTTGCTCATGTTGCTACTGAAAGTTATTATGAGAGAGGAAAATATGGTTGTAGAAATTTTCATGTTACTAAAACACCTCTCTATGTGCTGAAATTTTTGAAGCTACACTTGTTTTATCTTCTTATGCTTGTTACTTTGCTGTTCATGAACTTGTTTATTTACAAGATTCCTTTTCATAGGAAGCATGTTAGACTTAAATGTGTTTTGTATTTTCCTCTTGATGCTCTCTTTTGCTTTAAATACTATTTCTTGCGAGTGCATCGTTAAAACTGCTGAGCCCATCTTAATGGCTATAAAGAAAAGAACTTCTTGGGAGATAACCCATGTGTTATTTTGCTACAGTACTTTGTTTTTATTTTGTGTCTTGGAAGTTGTTTACTACTGTAGCAACCTCTCCTTATCTTAGTTTTGTGTTTTGTTGTGCCAAGTGAAGCCTCTAATCGAAGGTTGATACTAGATTTGGATTTCTGCGCAGAAACAGATTTCTATCTGTCACGAATCTGGGCTGTATTCTCTGTAGAAAAATCAGAAAAATATGCCAATTTACGTGCGTGTTCTTCAGATATGTACGCAACTTTCATTAGTTTTGAGTTTTCTGATCTGAGCAACGGAAGTATTTATTAAAAATTCGTCTTTACGGACTGTTCTGTTTTGACAGATTCTGCCTTTTATTTCGCATTGCTTCTTTCGCTGTGTTGGGTGGATTTCTTTGTTCCATTACCTTCCAGTAGCTTTGAGCAATGTCCAGAAGTGTTAAGAATGATTGTGTCACCTCTGAACATGTGAGTTTTTGATTATGTACTAACCCCTCTAATGAAGTTTATGAGAAGTTTGGTGTGAAGGAAGTTTTCAAGGGTCAAGAGAGGAGGATGATATACTATGATCAAGAAGAGTGAAAAGTCTAAGCTTGGGGATGCCCCGGTGGTTCACCCCTGCATATATCAAGAAGACTCAAGCGTCTAAGCTTGGGGATGCCCAAGGCATCCCCTTCTTCATCGACAAATTATCAGGTTCCTTCTCTTGAAACTATATTTTTATTCGGTCACATCTTATGTGCTTTACTTGAAGCGTCTGTATGCTTTTATTTTTTTGTTTGTGTTTGAATAAATTGGATTACATCATGCTTGTGTGGGAGAGAGACACGCTCCGCTGTTTCATATGAACACATGTGTTCTTAGCTTTTAGTATTCATGGCAAAGTTTCTTCTTCGTTAAATTGTTATATGGTTGGAATTGGAAAATGATACATGTAGTAATTGCTATAAATGTCTTGGGTAATGTGATACTTGGCAATTGTTGTGCTCATGTTTAAGTTCTTGCATCATATGCTTTGCACCCATTAATGAAGAAATACATAGAGCATGCTAAAATTTGGTTCACATAATTGGTCTCTCTAAGGTCTAGATAATTTCTAGTATTGAGTTTGAACAACAAGGAAGACGGTGTAGAGTCTTATAATGTTTACAATATGTCTTTTATGTGAGTTTTGCTGCACCGGTTCATCCTTGTGTTTGTTTCAAAATAGCCTTGCTAGCCTAAACCTTGTATCGAGAGGGAATACTTCTCATGCATCCAAAATACTTGAGCCAACCACTATGCCATTTGTGTCCACCATACCTACCTACTACATGGTATTTCTCCGCCATTCCAAAGTAAATTGCTTGAGTGCTACCTTTAAACAATTCAAAATGCTTCTCAATTTGTGTTAATGTTTTATAGCTCATGAGGAAGTATGTGGTGTTTATCTTTCAATCTTGTTGGGCAACTTTCACCAAAGGACTAGTGGCTTCATCCGCTTATCTAATAATTTTGCAAAAAGAGCTGGCAATGGGATTCCCAGTCCCAAATTAATTAACAAAAATAGACACTCCTCCATGGTATGTGATTGTTGGACGGCACCCGAAGGATTCGGTTAGCCATGGCTTGTGTAAGCAAAGGTTGGGAGGAGTGTCATCATAATAAAACTAAAATAAAAAGGCACTCCTTCATGGTATGAGATTGTTGGCAGGCACCCGAGGATTCGGTTAGCCATGGTTTGTGAAAGAAAGGTTGGAAGGAGTGCCACCCAAAAATAAAATAAAATGGGAGCCGCTCTTTGAAGGTTTGCCTGGCAAGGGGGTTAGAGTACCCGCTACCATTCGTTGACAACAACCTACACCTCTCAAAACTTTATTTTTATGCTCTCTTTATGTTTTCAAAATAGAAGCTCTAGCACAAATACAGCAATCGATGCTTTTCCTCTATGGAGGACCATTCTTTTACTTTTATTGTTGAGTCAGTTCACCTATTTCTCTCCAACTCAAGAAGCAAACACTTGTGTGAACTGTGCATTGATTCTTACATACTTGCTTATTGCATTTGTTATATTGCTTTGCATTGACAACTATCCATGAGATATACATGTTATAAGTTGAAAGCAACCGCTGAAACTTAATCTTCCTTTGTGTTGCTTCAATGCCTTTACTTTGAATTATTGCTTTATGAGTTAACTCTTATGCAAGACTTATTGATGCTTGTCTTGAAGTGCTATTCATGAAAAGTCTTTGCTTTATGATTCACTTGTTTACTCATGTCATATACATTGTTTTGATCGCTGCATTCACTACATATGCTTTACAAATAGTATGATCAAGGTTATGATGGCATGTCACTCCAGAAATTATCTTTGTTATCGTTTTACCTGCTCGGGACGAGCAGAACTAAGCTTGGGGATGCTGATACGTCTCCGACGTATCGATAATTTCTTATGTTCCATGCCACATTATTGATGTTATCTACATGTTTTATGCACACTTTATGTCATATTCGTGCATTTTCTGGAACTAACCTATTAACAAGATGCCGAAGTGCCAGTTCCTGTTTTCTGCTGTTTTTGGTTTCAGAAATCCTAGTAACAAAATATTCTCGGAATCGGACGAAATCAACGCCCAGGTTCCTATTTTCACCGGAAGCATCCAGAACACACGAGAAGGACCAGAGGGGGGGGCACTGGGCCCCCAGACCGTAGGCCGGTGTGGCCCAGGCCCTGGCCGCGCCGCCCTATGGTGTCGTCACCCCTTCGACCCTCCTGCGCCGCCTCTTCGCCTATTTAAAGCCTCCGTCGCGAAAACCCTGATACGTTCGACGAAACCCACAGAAACCTTCCAGAGCCGCCGCCACCGCGAAGCCAAGATCTGGGGGACAGGAGTCTCTGTTCCGGCACGCTGCCGGAACGGGGAAGTGCCCCCGGAAGGCTTCTCCATCGACACCACCGCCATCTCCATCAACGCTGCTGTCTCCCATGAGGAGGGAGTAGTTCTCCATCGAGGCTCGGGGCTGTACCGGTAGCTATGTGGTTCATCTCTCTCCTATGTACTTCAATACAATAATCTCATGAGCTGCCTTACATGATTGAGATTCATATGATGATGCTTGTAATCTAGATGTCATTATGCTAGTCAAGTGAGTTTTACTTATGTGATCTCCGGAGACTCCTTGTCCCACGTGTGTAAAGGTGACAGTGTGTGCACCGTGTGGGTCTCTTAGGCTATATTTCACAGAATACTTATTCACTGTTGAATGGCATAGTGAGGTGCTTATTTATATCTCTTTATGATTGCAATGTGTTTGTATCACAATTTATCTATGTGCTACTCTAGCAATGTTATTAAAGTAGTTTTATTCCTCCTACACGATGTAATGGTGACAGTGTGTGCATCCGTGTTAGTACTTGGCGTATGCTATGATCATGATCTCTTGTAGATTGCGAAGTTAACTATTGCTATGATAGTATTGATGTGATCTATTCCTCCTACATATGCATGAAGGTGACAGTGTGCATGCTATGTTAGTACTTGGTTTAGTCTTTTGATCTATCTTGCACTCTAAGGTTACTTAAATATGAACATTGAATTGTGGAGCTTGTTAACTCCGGCATTGAGGGTTCGTGTAATCCTACGCAATGTGTTCATCATCCAACAAGAGTGTAGAGTATGCATTTATCTATTCTGTTATGTGATCAATGTTGAGAGTGCCCACTAGTGAAAGTCTAATCCCTAGGCCTTGTTCCTAAATACTGCTATCGCTGATTGTTTACTGTTTTACTGCGTTACTACTGCTGCAATACTACCACCATCAACTACACGCCAGCAAGCTATTTTCTGGCACCGTTGCTACTGCTACTATTTATTCATACCACCTGTATTTCACTATCTCTTCGCCGAACTAGTGCACCTATTAGGTGTGTTGGGGACACAAGAGACTTCTTGCTTTGTGGTTGCAGGGTTGCATGAGAGGGATATCTTTGACCTCTTCCTCCCTGAGTTCGATAAACCTTGGGTGATCCACTTAAGGGAAAACTTGCTGCTGTTCTACAAACCTCTGCTCTTGGAGGCCCAACACTGTCTACAGGAAAAGGAGGGGGAAGTAGACATCAACAACTGAGTCGTTAATTGATTTGTATTTACCCAGCCTCAGCTACTTACGACTTGATTCATATTGCTAGCTTGCACTTCATATATGTTAGCAGACGGAATACATAATTGTTATCACATGAAGTTCATACATGTTAGTAGACGAAGTATAGATGTGTTTTCACAGGAAGTTCATATCTGATATGACATGAAGTACAAATCTGTTATCACGTGAAGTTCGAATCTGCTGTCACATGATGTTGAAATCTGTTATGACATAATTAAACCCCAGGGTATAGTGTATTAGTTTCATGTGATGCAGTTGTACAATTTTATTTCCTACCTCGTATTAATTTCATGTTGTTCACAATTGGTCTGCAGGATGCAAGACCCGGATGGGGAGATTTTCTGTGACATAATTAGGTGGCAGAAAGTCATAGCAGCAATGACCGACGAGCAACGAGACAAATTACGCACATGTGCTGTTGGCCGATGCATGATCCAAATTCCATCTAGAAAGATACGGCCACTTTTGGTCAAATACATGCTGCAGGTTTATGATGCGGAAAAGGGTAGGTTCATTGTTGAACCTAGGGTGGGTGAAATATCGGCAACAAATGAGGATGTGGAATGCTTGCTAGGATTAGAGGATGAAGGCTTGTCGTCTGCAGATATTTTGGAAGAGGAAGGAGAAGAATGGAAAACAAACATACCTGATAGATTTCTTAGTAAAAAAACTGGCAATTTAGTCATGAAAGATATGATTGATGAAATCATTACTTCAAAAGCCACAAATGACGACTTCCTTCGAAGAGCTGTCTTAATTCTTATAGGGACTGTCTTAGCTCCTACTTCGACGTATACGGTTTACAAGCCGTTCTATGCATTTGTGGAAACAATGTACAAGTTACACAACTTGAATTGGAACCAATTCACGCTTGCATATGTCATGGAGCAGATCACCACTTGCCGGAGAGGAATATATGTTAGGCAGTGGCCGAAAGGCAATGTCGCGATTTTAGAGGTACATGTCCTTTAATGTTTTTTTTTTGTATTTGTTGCAACATATACTAACTGTCCTTTATATTTTTTTTACATGTAGTACTTGTATTGGGAGAAAGTGCAACCTCTTGATGAGATAGCACTTTATGCTCGCATCTCTTCACGCCCACTTATGATCAACTGGACAGAAGCTACTGTAGCCTTGAGAGATAGCTATGATCAAGATAATGGCCGGGGCAAAGGTATCCTTAAGGTAAGCATACATATACCGGCCATTTCATTTATTATAGTTGTTTTGCATATAACTATGTACTGTCAAATATCGTACTGACATATTAAATTTGTGAATTTTAGATTGAAGATAACATCACAGAGGAATATAGGCGACAGTATGGGAAGAAAACAGATGGAAACAAAAACATGGGTGCAGAAATTAAAAAACCGGGTACTGGAAGGAGCAATGGAAAGGGCAATGGAAGGAGCACTGGGAAGGCTAGTAGCTCGAGAAAACCCGGCCCGTCGTGGGAAATAAAGATGGAAACCACCATGAAGAGGATGATGCAGGATTTTAAGAGGGAGATAATGGAAGAACTACCAGACAGATGCGCGAAGGTGATTAGGCCGAAATAATTATGAACAACAAAGTTCACCATGTATTTAATTATTATTGACATCCTACAATTTGTTTCCTTGTTGCAGGATGTTGTCAAATTATTAAACAAATCAGGTGTTAGGTACAAGCCATTCGCCGAAACACTTTTAGATCAATACTGTTATGACGAAGGGTGCGGATCTTACCTCAACGGAGTACCTGAACGGAAAGAATTTGTTTACGACAAAAAAAAGTGACACCCGGAGTGTGTCATTACCTAAAGAAGATGTTGACAAGGTTAGTTTGACAACAAATAATGCAGATTAACATGCTTCCACTATTGTGAATATACAATCTACTGATTACAATATACAATGTCTGTAATATTTTGGATATTTCACCTGCGTCATCTGCTTGTATGTTTCCTTTCCGTAGGTGTCGAAAGAGGACAATAAAGAAGAGGATTACATAACACCTGCAAGGACCAAGTGTGACTTCTTAGGGGATGGCACGCCAGACAATCCATGGCAAGTTGCTAAAGATTTTAAGGAGGCCTCTTCATCGGAGGTGCCATCAAATATTTTTGAACCTGCCCTCAAAAATATGAACAAAGAAGACGAACACAAAGAGGGTGCCTCAGAAGGATCAAAAAGCGTCAACACTGCAACCGGGAAGAATGAAGATGTAAATGGAAAGAGGAAGCGAAAGCTCCCACTTAAACTGCAGTATCCTTATATCATTGAGAATCGAACGAAACGACAACCTCGAAAAAAGTAAACTCCCGCAATAGGTACGCAACGGAATTTTTGAAGTTAACTTTTTGATTACTAATCTGATACTAAACACAATGCATTTTGTGTGTACAGCTAATCCGTCCAGCAATGATGTTGAAATTCCGCAAGACTCTACTGCCTTAACAGCGGAACACATTGCAGCAGCAGAGATTTTTGTTCAACTATGTTGCAAGACTGAGGTAAATGGGAAAAAATTATCTACAAAAATGATATTGGCGTCACGTTGACATCACACCGGCTTAAAGTTGTTCTAGACCATAAATGGTGTACAGATGATGTAAGTATATTGCTGACGATTCAACTGTGCACATACTTTTAATGTTTGAATTATGCACATGTATGTTTGTGTGTTAACTACACCAAACCTTTGTTTTTCAGGTTATCGATGCTTACATTGGAGATTTGTCTCTTCGTGTTGGGGATGATCGGTACTTATGTGCAGCGTGGAGGTCATCATTCCTGCTAGACGCACATCGCAAAGGCCACAAAACAAAAAAAAATAATAAGAACGATGATCACCTAGCTGTAAGAACTGGAACCATTCAACGAGTTATCGACGAATATTTTAGGCGGGAGAAGGTAAAGTATTCCATCAATATGATGAAATTTAGTAGTAATACTAATTTACATTGCAATGACAATTTTTCCTGTGACACAGGCATATTTTCCAGTTAACATATCGAACAATCACTGGACTACCGTGATCATGCACACACCCAAGCAAGAATTCCAAGTTCTTGACTCATTATTTCCATTAAGTGTGACAATAGACACTGTCAGGGCTCTGGTACTGTTTCTTCTACTACATATTTTCTTCAAATTGCATGCGTACAGAAACATCTAATTATCTATATTTGTATAGAGACAACAAATTTCTGCTGACATCCAAGAGTACAACAAATCTACATCTGGATTTTTCCCTGATGTGATATCTTGGAATATAAAATCATACGATATTCTACATGGTGACCAAACACCTTTGTTCCGTGGTACATAAAATGAATAACTGATGCCTATTGTTTGCAGGATATGATAAACGGATCAAGGAACCTCATTGACGCACAGATAGTTCTAGCAACTTCAAATCTGTTAGAGACGGTGAAAACAAAGGTTGTCCGGATCTCCAAGAGATTTACTAAGTAGATAAAGCAGCAGTGATCATAGGTTGGGTTTTAGTCCCGTAGAAGGTTTCCCAGCTTGTGTCAATCTCAGCTTCTGTGAATCTATATGTATGACATTTAAGTACGGTTGGCAAGTGATACGCGTACAGCACGCGTCCGTTGGGAACCCCAAGAGGAAGGTGTGATGCGTACAACGGCAAGTTTTCCCTCAGTATGAAACCAAGGTTTAATCGAACCAGTAGGAGCCAAGAAGCACGTTGAAGGTTGATGGCGGCGAGATGTAGTGCGGCGCAACACCAGGGATTCCGGCGCCAACGTGGAACCTGCACAACACAAACCAAGTACTTTGCCCCAACGAAACAGCGAGGTTGTCAATCTCACCGGCTTGCTGTAACAAAGGATTAGATGTATAGTGTGGATGATGATTGTTTGCAGAAAACAGTAGAACAGTATTACGATGGGATTGTATTTCAGTATAGAGAATTGGACCGGGGTCCACAGTTCACTAGAGGTGTCTCTCCCATAAGATAAACAGCATGTTGGGTGAACAAATTACAGTTGGGCAATTGACAAATAAAGAGGACATGACCATGCACATACATATTATGATGAGTATTGTGAGATTTAATTGGGCATTACGACAAAGTACATATACCGCTATCCAGCATGCATCTATGCCTAAAAAGTCCACCTTCAGGTTATCATCTGAACCCCCTCCAGTATTAAGTTGCTAACAACAGACAATTGCATTAAGTATTGCGCGTAATGTAATCAGTAACTACATCCTCGAACATAGCACCAATGTTTTATCCCTAGTGGCAACAGCACATCCATAATCTTAGAGATTTCTGTCACGTCCCCAGATTCACGGAGACATGAACCCACTATCGAGCATAAATACTCCCTCTTGGAGTTACAAGCATCTACTTGGCCAGAGCATCTACTAGTAACGGAGAGCATGCAAGATCATAAACAACACATAGATATAAATTGATAATCAACATAACATAGTATTCTCTATTCATCGGATCCCAACAAACGCAACATATAGAATTACAGATAGATGATCTTGATCATGTTCGGTAGCTCACAAGACCCGACAATTAAGCACAATGGGGAGAAGACAACCATCTAGCTACTGCTATGGACCCATAGTCCAGGGGTAGACTACTCACACATCACTCCGGAGGTGACCATGGCGGCGTAGAGTCCTCCGGGAGATGATTCCCCTCTCCGGTAGGGTGCCGGAGGCGATCTCCTGAATCCCCTGAGATGGGATTGGCGGTGGCGGCGTCTCAGTAAGGTTTTCCGTATCGTGGCTCTCGGTACTGGGGGTTTCGCGACGAACGCTATTTGTAGGCGGAAGGGCAGGTCAGGGGGCCACACGAGGGGCCCACACTATAGGTCGGCGCGGCCAGGGCTTGGGCCGCGCCGCCCTATGGTTTGGCCACCTCGTGGCCCCACTTCGTCTCCTCTTCGGTCTTCTGGAAGCTTCGTGGCAAAATAGGACCCTGGGCGTTGATTTCGTCCAATTCCGAGAATATTTCTTTACTAGGATTTCTGAAACCAAAAACAGCAGAAAACAGCAACTGGCACTTCGGCATCTTGTTAATAGGTTAGTTCCATAAAATGCACGAATATGACATAAAGTGTGCATAAAACATGTAGATAACATCAATAATGTGGCATGGAACATAAGAAATTATCGATACGTCGGAGACGTATCAGCATCCCCAAGCTTAGTTCCTGCTCGTCCCGAGCAGGTAAACGATAAACAAAGATAATTTCTGGAGTGACATGCCATCATAACCTTGATCATACTATTGTAAAGCATATGAGCTGAGATCAAATCATTCAAAGCAAGTATCTATATTGATATAAGAGATGATAATGCAAGAGTTAGACAAGCTAGAAGTTTTCATGAACTATTGCTTTAAAGACATGCAACCGTACAAAGTTCATTAAAGATGTATTAAGTATTCAGCATAGAATTTCTATCCTTCATTCCAAGCATCAAGTAAATTTTCACAACATAAGAAGGATTCAGTCAAGTAAACATAAACATGAACGTCATGAATCAACTGTTTCGAAGTCTACTCAACCGGTGAGCGCAAGCATTTGGTATTAGCACCAGGGTGTTATGGCATAAAGAACGTTAATGGGGGTTTGGAAGGCCAAATAGAAGAAAGGCTTGCAAAGCTGTAAATGACCATTAGACAAGAGGAAGCCTTATGATCGATGCTATGCAAGGAGTAGTGATTGCCATGCAACGGATGCACATAGAGCTATATGTGTATGAAAGCTCTCCAATGGAACTACTGGGGGTGCATCCAACTTGGTTGCTCACGAAGACCTAGAGCACTTTTGAGGAGGCTCATCATTGGAATATACAACCCAAGTTCTATAGTGTAAATTCCCCACATAGTTATACTAGTAAAACATGAAAACTCTCTCATATGAATGTAGGTGCTGAACATGAGCACAAATGATGACTATGAATAATGCGGGTGCTAAAACATGAGCACAAGTGTGGATAAAAGATAGTAATGCTGCCCCCTTTTTTCTTTATTCTCTTTTTTTTCTCTTTTTTTTTCTTTCTTTTCCTTTTTCTTTCTTTTCATTTTTTTTCTTTCTTCTTTTTTTTTTCTTTTCTTTTTGGTGGTCTCCACGGCTCTTTTCATTTTTAGGGGCAACATCCTAATATGACAACACACTTTTTGGTACAAATAACTCATAATGAATGAAACATGATGTATGAAACTGTATGCCTCTGCCAGTGTAGCAGGATGAGCAATGATCTAGCATAACATGGGTAAACCACACATCAGCTGTATATGATCATGCAAAGCAATATATAAATAATAAATGACAACATGGCATGTAATGTAAAATGGATGTTGCATGGCAATATATCTCGGAACAGCTATGGAAATGCTGTGGTAGGTAGGTATGGTGGCTGTTTTGAGGAGATGTATGGGCTTATGTGTAGGAGAACAAGAGAAAGTTCTCCCACGGGTTTGGATGTACCGGCGAAGTATGCACAATTCTCAATGTGAGCAAAATGCAATGCACAGTACCGAAGAGGCTAGCAAATTTGGATGGTGGAAGTGCCAAAAACCGTAGCTTAACATTAGTCAAAAAGAACTCACAAGCTTATTGCAAACAACTAGCAGGTTCATCATTAAGAGCATGATTAAAATTTACTCCAAGGAGGGCCGTTCACGGTGGCACAAGTACCCCGCTAGCTCCCTCGACCTTCAGCACAACTTAGTTATTACGATGAACTCTCAGACATGGAAAGCTATCAAGTCCAACTACGCCTTCAACTATTTAAATAGAGTTTGTAGTACGGCACAAGCTTAAAGACAACAATCCACTACTAGTTTTAACTCATTTATCCAGCAGGCCTTACCATCTAAATATCTCAAAACATTTGCAAAGAATCAAGTTATCAAAGCTCAATGTTCTAAAAGTATTTTATTATTCACTACCACATGCAACACTTCCCGTTTCCAACCATACAACAATTTAACGAAGAAGAAACTTCGCCATGAATATTATGAGTAAAGCCTAAGGACATACTTGTCCATATGCTACAGCGAAGCGTATCTCTCTCCCAAACAAAGAATGCTAGGATCCATTTTATTCAAACAAAACAAAAACAAAAACAAACCGACGCTCCAAGCAAAGCACATAAGCTGTGATGGAATAAAAATATAGTTTCAGGGGAGGAACCTGATAATGTTGTCGATGAAGAAGGGGGTGCCTTGGGCATCCCCAAGCTTAGACGCTTGAGTCTTCTTGATATATGCAGGGGTGAACCACCGGGGCATCCCCAAGCTTAGAGCTTTCACTCTCCTTGATCATGTTGTATCATCTCCCTCTCTTGATCCTTGAAAACTTCCTCCACACCAAACTTAGAACAACTCATTAGAGGGTTAGTGCACAATCAAAATATACATGTTCAGAGGTGACATAATCATTCTTAACACTTCTGGACATTGCACAAAGCTACTGAAAGTCAATGGAATCGAAATATCCATCGAACATAACAAAATTGGCAATGCGAAATAAAAGGCAGAATCTGTCAAAACAGAACAGTTCGTATTGACGAATTTTATCGAGGCACCAGACTTGCTCAAATGAAAATGCTCAAATTGAATGAAAGTTGCTTACATATCTGAGGATCACTCACGTAAATTGGCATAATTTTCTGAGTTACCTACAGAGAATTTTGCCCAGATTCGTGACAGCAAAGAAATCTGTTTCTGCGCAGTAATCCAAATCTAGTATGAACTTTTCTATCAACGACTTTACTTGGCACAACAAAACAAGGAGAGGTTGCTACAGTAGTAAACAACTTCCAAGACACAAAATAAAAATAAAGTACTGTAGCAAAATAACATGGGTTGTCTCCCATAAGCGCTTTTCTTTAACGCCTTTCAGCTAGGCGCAGAAAGTGTGTATCAAGTATTATCAAGAGACGAAGTGTCAACATCATAATTTGTTCTAATAATAGAATCAAAAGGTAACTTCATTCTCTTTCTAGGGAAGTGTTCCATACCTTTCTTGAGAGGAAATTGATATTTTATATTACCTTCCTTCATATCAATGATAGCACCAACAGTTCGAAGAAAAGGTCTTCCCAATATGATGGGGCAAGATGCATTGCATTAAATATCCAAGACAACAAAATCAACGGGGACAAGGTTATTGTTAACGGTAATGCGAACATTATCAACTTTCCCCAAAGGTTTCTTTGTAGAATGATCAGCAAGATTAACATCCAAATAACAATTTTTCAGCGGTGGCAAGTCAAGCATATTATAGATTTTCTTAGGCATAACAGAAACACTTGCACCAAGATCACATAAAGCATTACAATCAAAATATTTAACCTTCATCTTAATGATGGGCTCCCAACCATCCTCTAGCTTTCTAGGAATAGAAGCTTCGCGCTCTAATTTCTCTTCTCTAGCTTTTATGAGAGCATTTGTAATATGTTTCGTGAAAGCCAAATTTATAGCACTAGCATTAGGACTTTTAGCAAGTTTTTGTAAGAACTTTATAACTTCAGAGATGTGGCAATCATCAAAATTCAAACCATTATAATCTAAAGCAATGAGATCATCATCCCCAATGTTGAAAAAAAATTCAGCAGTTTTATCACAGGCAGTTTCAGCAGTTTTAGCAGTTTCAGGCAGTTTCTCGCGCTTTGCATTAGAAGTGAAAACATTGCTAACACCAATTATTTTACCATTAATAGTAGGAGGTGCAGCAACATGTGTAGCATTAGCATTACTAGTGGTGGTATTAGTCCAAACTTTAGCTATATTATCTTCTTTTTTATTTTCTTCTCTTTCCCACCTAGCACGCAATTCGGCCATCAATCTTATATTCTCATTAATTCTAACTTGGATGGCATTTGCTGTAGTAGTAATTTTATTATTAAGATTCTCATGAGGCATAACTTTCGATTTCAAAAGATCAACATCAGCAGCAAGACTATCGACTTTAGAAGCAAGTATATCAATTTTACCAAGCTTTTCTTCAACAGATTTGTTAAAAGCAGTTTGTGTACTAATAAATTCTTTAAGCATAGCTTCAAGTCCAGGGGGTGTGTTCCTATTATTGTTGTAAGAATTCCCATAAGAATTACCATAGACGTTGCCATTATTATAAGGATATGGCCTATAGTTGTTACTAGAATTGTTCCGGTAAGCATTGTTGTTGAAATTATTATTTTTAATGAAGTTTACATCAACATGTTCTTCTTGTGTAACCAATGAAGCTAACGGAGCATTATTAGGATCAACATTTTTCCTATCATTCACAAGCATAGACATAATAGCATCAATCTTATCACTCAAGGAAGAGGTTTCTTCGACAGAATTTACCTTCTTACCTTGTGGAGCTCTTTCCGTGTGCCATTCAGAGTAGTTGATCATCATATTATCAAGAAGCTTTGTTGCTTCACCAAGAGTGATGGACATAAAGGTACCTCCAGCAGCTGAATCCAATAGGTTCCGCGAAGAAAAATTCAGTCCTGCATAAAAGGTTTGGATGATCATCCAAGTAGTCAGTCCATGGGTTGGGCAATTTTTAACCAAAGATTTCATTCTTTCCCATGCTTGTGCAACATGCTCAGTATCTAAATGTTTAAAATTCATTATGCTACTCCTCAAAGATATAATTTTAGCAGGGGGACAATATCTACCAATAAAAGCATCCTTGCATTTAGTCCATGAATCAATACTATTCTTAGGCAGAGATAGCAACCAATCTTTAGCTCTTCCTCTTAATGAGAAAGGGAACAATTTTAATTTTATAATGTCACCATCTACATCTTTATATTTTTGCATTTCACAAAGTTCAACAAAATTATTAAGATGTGCAGCAGCATCATCAGAACTAACACCAGAAAATTGCTCTCGCATAACAAGATTCAGTAAAGCAGGTTTAATTTCAAAGAATTTTGCTGTAGTAGCAGGTGGAGCAATAGGTGTGCATAAGAAATCATTATTATTTGTGGTTGTGAAGTCACACAACTTAGTATTATCAGGAGTACCCATTTTAGCAGTAGTAAATAAAGCAAACTAGATAAAGTAAATGCAAGTAACTAATTTTTTTGTGTTTTTGATATAGCAAACAAGATATCAAATAAAGTAAAACTAGCAACTAATTTTTTTGTATTTTGATTTAGTGCAGCAAACAAAGTAGTAAATAAAACTAAGCAAGACAAAAACAAAGTAAAGAGATTGGGATGTGGAGACTGATACATCTCCGACGTATCGATAATTTCTTATGTTCCATGCCACATTATTGATGATATATACATGTTTTATGCACACTTTATGCCATATTCGTGCATTTTCTGGAACTAACCTATTAACAAGATGCCGAAGTGCCAGTTGTTGTTTTCTGCTGTTTTTGGTTTCAGAAATCCTAGTAAAGAAATATTCTCGGAATTGGACGAAATCAACGCCCAGGGTCCTATTTTGCCACGAAGCTTCCAGAAGACCGAAGAGGAGACGAAGTGGGGCCACGAGGTGGCCAGACTATAGGGCCCCTCGTGTGGCCCCCTGACCTGCCCTTCCGCCTACAAATAGCCTTCATCGCGAAACCCCCAGTACCGAGAGCCACGATACGGAAAACCTTACTGAGACGCCGCCGCCGCCAATCCCATCTCGGGGGATTCAGGAGATCGCCTCCGGCACCCTGCCGGAGAGGGGAATCATCTCCCGGAGGACTCTATGCTGCCATGGTCACCTCCGGAGTGATGTGTGAGTAGTCTACCCCTGGACTATGGGTCCATAGCAGTAGCTAGATGGTTGTCTTCTCCCCATTGTGCTTAATTGTCGGGTCTTGTGAGCTGCCTGATGTCTACGGGAGCCTTTATTCTTGTAGACAGTGTTGGGCCTCCAAGAGCAGAGGTTTGTAGAACAGCAGCAAGTTTCCCTTAAGTGGATCACCCAAGGTTTATCGATCTCAGGGAGGAAGAGGTCAAAGATATCCCTCTCAAGCAACCCTGCAACCACAAAGCAAGAAGTCTCTTGTGTCCCCAACACACCTAATAGGTGCACTAGTTCGGCGAAGAGATAGTGAAATACAGGTGGTATGAATAAGCAGTAGCAACGGCACCAGAAAAGTGCTTTGCCCAGGACAGTAAACAAGCAGTAGTAACGCAGCAGTAGTAACGCAGTAAAACAGTAAACAAGCAGCAATAGCAGTATTTAGGGACAAGGCCTAGGGATTACACTTTCACTAGTGGACACTCTCAACTTTGATCACATAACAGAATAGATAAATGCATACTCTACACTCTTTTGTTGGATGATGAGCACATTGCGTAGGATTACACGAACCCTCAATGCCGGAGTTAACAAGCTCCACAATTCAATGTTCATATTTAAATAACCTTAGAGTGCATGAAAGATCAACACAACTAAACCAAGTACTAACGTAGCATGCACACTGTCACCTTCACACTATGTAGGAGGAATAGATCACATCAATACCATCATAGCAATAGTTAACTTCATAATCTACAAGAGATCATAATCATAGCATAAACCAAGTACTAACACGGATGCACACACTGTCACCATTACACCATGTAGGAGGAATAAAACTACTTTAATAACATCACTAGAGTAGCACATAGATAAATTGTGATACAAAACACATTGCAATCATAAAGAAATATAAATAAGCACTTCACTATGCCATTCATAACAGTGAATAAGTATTCTGTGAAATATAGCCTAAGAGACCCACACGGTGCACACACTGTCACCTTTACACACGTGGGACAAGGAGTCTCCGGAGATCACATAAGTAAAATTCACTTGACTAGCATAACGACATCTAGATTACAAGCATCATCATATGAATCTCAATCATGTAAGGCAGCTCATGAGATTATTGTATTGAAGTACATAGGAGAGAGATGAACCACATAGCTACCGGTACAGCCCCGAGCCTCAATGGAGAACTACTCCCTCCTCATGGGAGACAGCAGCGTTGATGGAGATGGCGGTGGTGTCGATGGAGGAGCCTTCCGGGGGCACTTCCCCATCCCGGCGGCGTGCCGGAACAGAGACTCCTGTCCCCCAGATCTTGGCTTCGCGATGGCGGCGGCTCTGGAAGGTTTCTCGTACCGTGGCTTTTTCGTCTCGAGGTTTTAGGTCAGGGACCTTTATATAGGCGAAGAGGCGGCGTCAGAAGGTCGAAGGGGCTCCGACACTATAGGGCGGCGCGGCTAGGGCCTGGGCCGCGCCGGCCTATGGTCTGGGGGCCCAGTGCCCCCTCTCTGGCGGCTCTCGGGTGTTCTGGATGCTTCCGGGCAAAATAGGAACCTGGGCGTTGATTTCGTCCAATTCCGAGAATATTTCTTTACTAGGATTTCTGAAACCAAAAACAGCAAAACAAAGAATCGGCACTTCGGCATCTTGTTAATAGGTTAGTTCCAGAAAATGCACGAATATGACATAAAGTGTGCATAAAACATGTAGATATCATCAATAATGTGGCATGGAACATAAGAAATTATCGATACGTCAGAGACGTATCAGCATCCCCAAGCTTAGTTCCTGCTCGTCCCGAGCAGGTAAACGATAACAAAGATAATTTCTGGAGTGACATGCCATCATAAACTTGATCATATTGTAAACATATGTAATGAATGCAGCGATCAAAACAATGTATATGACATGAGTAAACAAGTGAATCATACAGCAAAGACTTTTCATGAATAGTACTTAAAGACAAGCATCAATAAGTCTTGCATAAGAGTTAACTCATAAAGCAATAAATCAAAGTAAAGGTATTGAAGCAACACAAAGGAAGATTAAGTTTCAGCGGTTGCTTTCAACTTGTAACAAGTATATCTCATGGATAGTTGTCAACATATAGTAATATAATAAGTGCAATATGCAAGTATGTAGGAATCAATGCACAGTTCACACAAGTGTTTGCTTCTTGAGGTGGAGAGAGATAGGTGAACTGACTCAACAATAAAAATAAAAGAATGGTCCTTCAAAGAGGAAAGCATCGATTGCTATATTTGTGCTAGAGCTTTTATTTTGAAAACATAAAGAGAGCATAAAAATAAAGTTTTGAGAGGTGTATGTTGTTGTCAACGAATGGTAGCGGGTACTCTAACCCCCTTGCCAGACAAACCTTCAAAGAGCGGCTCCCATTTTATTTTATTTTTGTGTGGCACTCCTTCCAACCTTGCTTTCACAAACCATGGCTAACCGAATCCTCGGGTGCCTGCCAACAATCTCATACCATGAAGGAGTGCCTTTTTATTTTAGTTTTATTATGATGACACTCCTCCCAACCTTTGCTTACACAAGCCATGGCTAACCGAATCCTTCGGGTGCCGTCCAACAATCACATACCATGGAGGAGTGTCTATTTTTGTTAATTAATTTGGGACTGGGAATCCCATTGCCAGCTCTTTTTGCAAAATTATTGGATAAGCGGATGAAGCCACTAGTCCATTGGTGAAAGTTGCCCAACAAGATTGAAAGATAAACACCACATACTTCCTCATGAGCTATAAAACATTGACACAAATCAGAGGTAATAAATTTTGAATTGTTTAAAGGTAGCACTCAAGCAATTTACTTTGGAATGGCGGAGAAATACCATGTAGTAGGTAGGTATGGTGGACACAAATGGCATAGTAGTTGGCTCAAGGATTTTGGATGCATGAGAAGTATTCCCTCTCGATACAAGGTTTAGGCTAGCAAGGCTATTTGAAACAAACACAAGGATGAACCGGTGCAGCAAAACTCACATAAAAGACATATTGTAAACATTATAAGACTCTACACCGTCTTCCTTGTTGTTCAAACTCTTACTAGAAATTATCTAGACCTTAGAGAGACCAATTATGCAAACCAAATTTTAGCAAGCTCTATGTATTTCTTCATTAATAGGTGCAAAGTATATGATGCAAGAGCTTAAACATGAACACAACAATTGCCAAGTATCACATTATCCAAGACATTTTAGCAAATTACTACATGTATCATTTTCCAATTCCAACCATATAACAATTTAACGAAGAAGAAACTTCGCCATGAATACTATGAGTAGAGCCTAAGGACATACTTGTCCATATGCTACAGCGGAGCGTGTCTCTCTCCCACACAATGAATGCTAGGATCCATTTTATTCAAACAAAATAAAAACAAAAACAAACCGACGCTCCAAGCAAAGCACATAAGATGTGACGGAATAAAAATATAGTTTCAGGGGAGGAACCTGATAATGTTGTCGATGAAGAAGGGGATGCCTTGGGCATTCCCAAGCTTAGACGCTTGAGTCTTCTTGAAATATGCAGGGATGAACCACCGGGGCATCCCCAAGCTTAGAGCTTTCACTCTTCTTGATCATATTGTATCATCCTCCTCTCTTGACCCTTGAAAACTTCCTCCACACCAAACTCGAAACAAACTCATTAGAGGGTTAGTGCATAATCAAAAACTCACATGTTCAGAGGTGACACAATCATTTTTAACACTTCTGGACATTGCTCAAAGCTACTGGAAGTCAATGGAACAAAGAAATCCATCCCACATAGCAAAAGAGGCAATGCGAAATAAAAGGCAGAATCTGTCAAAACAGAACAGTCCGTAAAGACTAATTTTATTGAGGCACCAGACTTGCTCAAATGAAAATGCTCAAATTGAATGAAAGTTGCGTACATATCTGAGGATCACTCACGTAAATTGGCATAATTTTATGAGTGACCTACAGAGAATTTTGCCCAGATTCGTGACAGCAAAGAAATCTGTTTCTGCGCAGTAATCCAAATCTAGTATGAACCTTACTATCAACGACTTTACTTGGCACAACAAAACACAAAACTAAGATAAGGAGAGGTTGCTACAGTAGTAAACAACTTCCAAGACACAAATATAAAACAAAGTACTGTAGCAAAATAACACATGGGTTATCTCCCAAGAAGTTCTTTCTTTATAGCCATTAAGATGGGCTCAGCAGTTTTAATGATGCACTCGCAAGAAATAGTATTTGAAGCAAATGAGAGCATCAAGAGGCAAATTCGAAACACATTTAAGCCTAACATGCTTCCTATGAAAAGGAATCTTGTAAATAAACAAGTTCAAGAAGCATAATGCAACAAGCATAGAAAGATAAAACAAGTGTAACTTCAAAAATTTCAACATATAGAGAGGTGTTTTAGTAACATGAAAATTTCTACAACCATATTTTCCTCTCTC
This sequence comes from Lolium perenne, assembly GCF_019359855.2. Lineage (NCBI taxonomy): Eukaryota > Viridiplantae > Streptophyta > Magnoliopsida > Poales > Poaceae > Lolium > Lolium perenne. Next base: position 182,226,121 of record NC_067246.2, on the reverse strand, counting down.
ATAATAACTTTCAGTAGCAACATGAGCAAACTCAACAATATAACTATCAAGTGAAACATTCTTATCATGAGTCTCATGCATAAAATTATTACTCTCCACATAAGCATAATCAATTTTATTAGTAATAGTGGGAGCAAATTCAACAAAGTAGCTATCATCAAATATAGGAGGCATATTGTAATCATAATCAAATTTACTCTCCATAGTAGGTGGCAACAAAAGGCTACTATCATTATAATCATCATAAATAGGAGGCAAAGTATCATCAAAGTAAATTTTCTCCTCAATGCTTGGGGGACTAAAAAGATCATGATCATCAAAACCAGCTTCCCCAAGCTTAGAATTTTCCATAGCATTAGCAACAATAGTGTTCAAAGCATTCATATTAATAACATTCCCATTAGCATGCATATAAAGTTCCATGGGTTTTTTAATTCTCTCTTCAAACACATCATGTCCTAATTCAAGATAAAGTTCATAAAGATCTCTCATATTTTTGTTGTTTTCCATTATGCCTAACTAGTGTAAACAAGAAACAAAAAGTTGCAATTGCAGGATCTAAAGGAAATAGCTTCGAGCACAAACACAATGGCGCCAGAAAAGTACTTTACCTGGACCCGAAGTATGAGTGCCTTTTACCTTTCCTCCCCGGCAACGGCGCCAGAAAATAGCTTGATGTCTACGGGAGCCTTTATTCTTGTAGACAGTGTTGGGCCTCCAAGAGCAGAGGTTTGTAGAACAGCAGCAAGTTTCCCTTAAGTGGATCACCCAAGGTTTATCGATCTCAGGGAGGAAGAGGTCAAAGATATCCCTCTCAAGCAACCCTGCAACCACAAAGCAAGAAGTCTCTTGTGTCCCCAACACACCTAATAGGTGCACTAGTTCGGCGAAGAGATAGTGAAATACAGGTGGTATGAATAAGCAGTAGCAACGGCACCAGAAAAGTGCTTTGCCCGGGACAAGTAAACAAGCAGTAGTAACGCAGCGTAGTTACGCATAAGAAACAAGAAACAAGCAGCAATAGCAGTATTTAGGGACAAGGCCTAGGGATTACACTTTCACTAGTGGACACTCTCAACTTTGATCACATAACAGAATAGATAAATGCATACTCTACACTCTTTTGTTGGATGATGAGCACATTGCGTAGGATTACATGAACCCTCAATGCCGGAGTTAACAAGCTCCACAATTCAATGTTCATATTTAAATAACCTTAGAGTGCATGAAAGATCAACACAACTAAACCAAGTACTAACGTAGCATGCACACTGTCACCTTCACACTATGTAGGAGGAATAGATCACATCAATACCATCATAGCAATAGTTAACTTCATAATCTACAAGAGATCATAATCATAGCATAAACCAAGTACTAACACGGATGCACACACTGTCACCATTACACCGTGTAGGAGGAATAAAACTACTTTAATAACATCACTAGAGTAGCACATAGATAAATTGTGATACAAAACACATTGCAATCATAACGAGATATAAATAAGCACTTCACTATGCCATTCATAACAGTGAATAAGTATTCTGTGAAATATAGCCTAAGAGACCCACACGGTGCACACACTATCACCTTTACACACGTGGGACAAGGAGTCTCCGGAGATCACATAAGTAAAATTCACTTGACTAGCATAACGACATTTAGATTACAAGCATCATCATATGAATCTCAATCATGTAAGGCAGCTCATGAGATTATTGTATTGAAGTACATAGGAGAGAGATGAACCACATAGCTACCGGTACAGCCCCGAGCCTCAATGGAGAACTACTCCCTCCTCATGGGAGACAGCAGCGTTGATGGAGATGGCGGTGGTGTCGATGGAGGAGCCTTCCGGGGGCACTTCCCCGTCCCGGCGGCGTGCCGGAACAGAGACTCTTGTCCCCCAGATCTTGGCTTCGCGATGGCGGCGGCTCTGGAAGGTTTCTCGTACCGTGGCTTTTTCGTCTCGAGGTTTTAGGTCAGGGACCTTTATATAGGCGAAGAGGCGGCGTCAGAAGGTCGAAGGGGTGCCGACACTATAGGGCGGCGCGGCCAGGGCCTGGGCCGCGCCGGCCTATGGTCTGGGGGCCCAGTGCCCCCTCTCTGGCGGCTCTCGGGTGTTCTGGATGCTTCCGGGCAAAATAGGAACCTGGGCGTTGATTTCGTCCAATTCCGAGAATATTTCTTTACTAGGATTTCTGAAACCAAAAACAGCAGAAAACAGCAACTGGCACTTCGGCATCTTGTTAATAGGTTAGTTCCAGAAAATGCACGAATATGACATAAAGTGTGCATAAAACATGTAGATATCATCAATAATGTGGCATGGAACATAAGAAATTATCGATACGTCGGAGACGTATCACTGCCTAACATGATCAAGATCATCTATCTGTAATTCTATATGTTGCGTTTATTGGGATCCGATGAATAAAGAATACTATGTTATGTTGATTATCAATTTATATCTATGTGTTGTTTATGACCTTGCATGCTCTCCGTTACTAGTAGATGCTCTGGCCAAGTAGATGCTTGTAACTCCAAGAGGGAGTATTTATGCTCGATAGTGGGTTCATGTCTCCGTGAATCTGGGGAAGTGAAAGAAATCTCTAAGATTATGGATGTGTTGTTGCCACTAGGGATAAAACATTGGTGCTATGTTCGAGGATGTAGTTACTGATTACATTACGTGCAATACTTAATGCAATTGTCTGTTGTTAGCAACTTAATACTGGAGGGGGTTCGGATGATAACCTGAAGGTGGACTTTTTAGGCATAGATGCATGCTGGATAGCGGTCTATGTACTTTGTCGTAATGCCCAATTAAATCTCACAATACTCATCATAATATGTATGTGCATGGTCATGCCCTCTCTATTTGTCAATTGCCCAACTGTAATTTGTTCACCCAACATGCTGTTTATCTTATGGGAGATACACCTCTAGTGAACTGTGGACCCCGGTCCAATTCTCTATACTGAAATACAATCTACTGCAATACTGTTCTACTGTTTTCTGCAAACAATCATCATCCACACTATACATCTAATCCTTTGTTACAGCAAGCCGGTGAGATTGACAACCTCGCTGTTTCGTTGGGGCAAAGTACTTGGTTTGTGTTGTGCAGGTTCCACGTTGGTGCCGGAATCCCTGGTGTTGCGCCGCACTACATCTCGCCGCCATAAACCTTCAACGTGCTTCTTGGCTCCTACTGGTTCGATTAAACCTTGGTTTCATACTGAGGGAAAACTTGCCGCTGTACGCATCACACCTTCCTCTTGGGGTTCCCAACGGACGCGTGCTATACGCGTATCAAGCACTTTTTCTGGCGCCGTTGCCGGGGAGATCAAGACACGCTGCAAGGGGAGTCTCCACATCCCAATCTCTTTACTTTGTTTTTGTCTTGCTTAGTTTTATTTACTACTTTGTTTGCTGCACTAAATCAAAATACAAAAAAATTAGTTGCTAGTTTTACTTTATTTGCTATCTTGTTTGCTATATCAAAAAACACAAAAAAATTAGTTACTTATATTTACTTTACTTATTTCATCATGTTTCCTCCTAAGTTTGTTCTTAAAGATGTACCGGTAGGCCGAGGGTCTATCCTTGGGAAAGATAATATAGAAGATTTTTTCACTCATATTAGTACGGTTGAAGATTTTGAAGATAGACATTTGGTAGAACTTGCTCCTACTTATGAAATTGCTGTTGCTTCTTTAGTACACGCGTTAGAAGCTAGATTTGTTAATCTTAATCCTGTGATTCAACATATGTTTCTTACACTCAGTGATATGGAAGAAGGAGAAAAGAAAGATTTTGTATTAGAAACCCTTCTTAAAGAATTTGGGGGAATAGCGAGAGAAGCTAGAAAAGTCTTCACTAAATATAATATGCTAGGCTCTTATACCAACTTTGCCAGTACCCTTGAGAAGATGGAAAAGGAAAGACAAAACTACACTAATGAAGTTAATTATGAGGGGGATATTAAAACATCAATACCTTGCAAGCTCTTGGGAATGTGCGAGGCACTAGAAAAGAATTTTGATTGGATTGTTCCTGAAGATTTGTTTGATGAGAGTAGCAAGCCCAAGACTAATGAAAAGGGAGCCTCTGAAACTCACATAGAAAAGATAAAATGCATAGTTGAGAAAACTCCACACCCCGCTGTAGATGCACCATCCTTCGATAACACTTGATACACACTTTCTGCGCCTAGCTGAAAGGCGTTAAAGAAAAGCGCTTATGGGAGACAACCCATGTTTTTACTACAGTACTTTGTTTTTATTTTGTGTCTTGGAAGTTGTTTACTACTGTAGCAACCTCTCCTTATCTTAGTTTAGTGTTTTGTTGTGCCAAGTAAAGTCGTTGATAGAAAAGTTCATACTAGATTTGGATTACTGCGCAGAAACAGATTTCTTTGCTGTCACGAATCTAGGCAAAATTCTCTGTAGGTAACTCAGAAAATTATGCCAATTTACGTGTGTGATCCTCAGATATGTACGCAACTTTAATTCAATTTGAGCATTTTCATTTGAGCAAGTCTGGTGCCCCGATAAAATTCGTCAATACGAACTGTTCTGTTTTGACAGATTCTGCCTTTTATTTCGCATTGCCAGTTTTGTTATGTTCGATGGATATTTCGATTCCATTAACTTTCAGTAGCTTTGTGCAATGTCCAGAAGTGTTAAGAATGATTATGTCACCTCTGAACATGTATATTTTGATTGTGCACTAACCCTCTAATGAGTTGTTCTAAGTTTGGTGTGGATGAAGTTTTCAAGGATCAAGAGAGGGAGATGATACAACATGATCAAGGAGAGTGAAAGCTCTAAGCTTGGGGATGCCCCGGTGGTTCACCCCTGCATATATCAAGAAGACTCAAGCGTCTAAGCTTGGGGATGCCCAAGGCACCCCCTTCTTCATCGACAACATTATCAGGTTCCTCCCCTGAAACTATATTTTTATTCCATCACAGCTTATGTGCTTTGCTTGGAGCGTCGGTTTGTTTTTGTTTTTGTTTTGTTTGAATAAAATGGATCCTAGCATTCACTTGTGGGAGAGAGACACGCTCCGCTGTAGCATATGGACAAGTATGTCCTTAGGCTTTACTCATAATATTCATGGCGAAGTTTCTTCTTCGTTAAATTGTTGTATGGTTGGAAACGGGAAATGTTGCATGTGGTAGTGAATAATAAAATACTTGTAGAACATTGAGCTTTGATAACTTGATTCTTTGCAAATGTTTTGAGATATTTAGATGGTAAGGCTTGCTGGATAAATGAGTTAAAATTAGTAGTGAATTGTTGTCTTTAAGCTTGTGCCGTACTACAAACTCTATTTAAATAGTTGAAGGCGTAGTTGGACTTGATAGCTTTCCATGTCTGAGAGTTCATCGTAATAACTAAGTTGTGCTGAAGGTCGAGGGAGCTAGCGGGGTACTTGTGCCACCGTGAACGGCCCTCCTTGGAGTAAATTTTAATCATGCTCTTAATGATGAACCTGCTAGTTGTTTGCAATAAGCTTGTGAGTTCTTTTTGACTAATGTTAAGCTACGGTTTTTGGCACTTCCACCATCCAAATTTGCTAGCCTCTTCGGTACTGTGCATTGCCTTTTGCTCACATTGAGAATTGTGCATACTTCGCCGGTACATCCAAACCCGTGGGAGAACTTTCTCTTGTTCTCCTACACATAAGCCCATACATCTCCTCAAAACAGCCACCATACCTACCTACCACAGCATTTTCATAGCTGTTCCGAGATATATTGCCATGCAACATCCATTTTACATTACATGCCATGTTGTCATTTATTATTTATATATTGCTTTGCATGATCATATACAGCTGATGTGTGGTTTACCCATGTTACGCTAGATCATTGCACATCCTGCTACACTGGCAGAGGCATACAGTTTCATACATCATGTTTCATTCATTATGAGTTATTTGTACCAAAAAGTGTGTTGTCATATTAGGATGTTGCCCCTAAAAATGAAAAGAGCCGTGGAGGCCACCAAAAAGAAAAAGAAAAAAAAGAGAAGAAAGAAAAAAAATGAAAAGAAAGAAAAAAAAAGAAGAAGAAAAAAAAGAATAAAGAAAAAAGGGGGCAGCATTACTATCTTTTATCCACACTTGTGCTCATGTTTTAGCACCCGCATTATTCATAGTCACCATTTGTGCTCATGTTCAGCACCTACATTCATATGAGAGAGTTTTCATGTTTTACTAGTATAACTATGTGGGGAACTTACACTACAGAACTTGGGTTGTATATTCCAATGATGAGCCTCCTCAAAAGTGCTCTAGGTCTTCGTGAGCAACCAAGTTGGATGCACCCCCACTAGTTCCATTGGAGAGCTTTCATACACATATAGCTCTATGTGCATCCGTTGCATGACAATCACTACTCCTTGCATAGCATCGATCATAAGGCTTCCTCTTGTCTAATGGTCATTTACAGCTTTGCAAGCCTTTCTTCTATTTGGCCTTCCAAACCCCCATTAACGTTCTTTATGCCATAACATCCTGGTGCTAATACCAAATGCTTGCGCTCACCGGTTGAGTAGACTTCGAAACAGTTGATTCATGACGTTCATGTTTATGTTTACTTGACTGAATCCTTCTTATGTTGTGAAAATTTACTTGATGCTTGGAATGAAGGATAGAAATTCTATGCTGAATACTTAATACATCTTTAATGAACTTTGTACGGTTGCATGTCTTTAAAGCAATAGTTCATGAAAACTTCTAGCTTGTCTAACTCTTGCATTATCATCTCTTATATCAATATAGATACTTGCTTTGAATGATTTGATCTCAGCTCATATGCTTTACAATAGTATGATCAAGGTTATGATGGCATGTCACTCCAGAAATTATCTTTGTTTATCGTTTACCTGCTCGGGACGAGCAGGAACTAAGCTTGGGGATGCTGATACGTCTCCGACGTATCGATAATTTCTTATGTTCCATGCCACATTATTGATGATATCTACATGTTTTATGCACACTTTATGCCATATTCGTGCATTTTCTAGAACTAACCTATTAACAAGATGCCGAAGTGCCAGTTGCTGTTTTCTGTTGTTTTTGGTTTCAGAAATCCTAGTAAAGAAATATTCTCGGAATTGGACGAAATCAACGCCCAGGGTCCTATTTTGCCACGAAGCTTCCAGAAGACCGAAGAGGAGACGAAGTGGGGCCACGAGGTGGCCAGACTATAGGGCGGCGCAGCCCAGGTCTTGGCCGCGCCGGCCTATAGTGTGGGCCCCTCGTGTGGCCCCCTGACCTGCCCTTCCGCCTAAAAATAGCCTTCGTCGCGAAACCCCCAGTACCGAGAGCCACGATACGGAAAACCTTACTGAGACGCCGCCGCCGCCAATCCCATTTCGGGGGATTCAGGAGATCGCCTCCGGCACCCTGCCGGAGAGGGGAATCATCTCCCGGAGGACTCTACGCCGCCATGGTCGCCTCCGGAGTGATGTGTGAGTAGTCTACCCCTGGACTATGGGTCCATAGCAGTAGCTAGATGGTTGTCTTCTCCCCATTGTGCTTAATTGTCGGGTCTTGTGAGCTGCCTAACATGATCATGATAATCTATCTGTAATTCTATATGTTGCGTTTGTTGGGATCCGATGAATAAAGAATACTATGTTATGTTGATTATCAATTTATATCTATGTGTTGTTTATGATCTTGCATGCTCTCCATTACTAGTAGATGCTCTGGCCAAGTAGATGCTTTTAACTCCAAGAGGGAGTATTTATGCTCGATAGTGGGTTCATGTCTCCGTGAATGCAGGAAGTAGCGAGAAATCTCTAAGATTATGGATGTGCTGTTGCCACTAGGGATAAAACATTGGTGCTATGTTCGAGGATGTAGTTATCTGATTACATTACGCGCAATACTTAATGCAATTGTACTGTTGTTAGCAACTTAATGCGGAGGGGTTCGGATGATAACCTGAAGGTGGACTTTTTAGGCACAGATGCATGCTGGATAGCGGTCTATGTACTTTGTCGTAATGCCCAATTAAATCTCACAATACTCATCATAATATGTATGTGCATGGTCATGCCCTCTCTATTTGTCAATTGCCCAACTGTAATTTGTTCACCCAACATGTTGTTTATCTTATGGGAGAGACACCTCTAGTGAACTGTGGACCCCGGTCCAATTCTCTATACTGAAATACAATCTCTGCCAATCTTTGTTCTCATTTTCGCAAACAATCATCATCCACACTATACATCTAATCCTTTGTTACAGCAAGCCGGTGAGATTGACAACCTCGTTGTTTCGTTGGGGCAAAGTACTTGGTTTGTGTTGTGCAGGTTCCACGTTGGCGCCGGAATCCCTGGTATTGCGCCGCACTACATCTCGCCGCCATCAACCTTCAACATGCTTCTTGGCTCCTACTGGTTCGATTAAACCTTGGTTTCATACTGAGGGAAAACTTGCCGCTGTACGCATCACACCTTCCTCTTGGGGTTCCCAACGGACGCGTGCTGTACGCGTATCCGAGACTCCCCTTGCAGCGTGTCTTGATCTCCCCGGCAACGGCGCCAGAAAAAGTGCTTGATACGCGTACAGCACGCGTCCGTTGGGAACCCCAAGAGGAAGGTGTGATGCGTACAGCGGCAAGTTTTCCCTCAGTATGAAACCAAGGTTTAATCAAACCAGTAGGAGCCAAGAAGCACGTTGAAGGTTGATGGCGGCGAGATGTAGTGCGGCGCAACACCAGGGATTCCGGCGCCAACGTGGAACCTGCACAACACAAACCAAGTACTTTGCCCCAACGAAACAAATGAGGTTGTCAATCTCACCGGCTTGCTGTAACAAAGGATTAGATGTATAGTGTGGATGATGATTGTTTGCGTAAAACAATAGAACAATATTACGAGATTGTATTTCAAGATAGAGAATTGGACCGGGGTCCACAAATTCACTAGAGGTGTCTCTCCCATAAGATAAACAAGATGTTGGGTGAACAAATTACGCTTGGGCAATTGACAAATAAAGAGGGCATGACCATGCATATACATATTATGATGAGTATTGTGAGATTTAATTGGGCATTACGACAAAGTACATAGACCGCTATCCAAAGATGCATCTATGCCTAAAAAGTCCACCTTCAAGTTATCATCCGAACCCCTCCAAGTATTAAGTTGCTAACAATGACAATTGCATTAAGTATTGCGCGTAATGTAATCAGTAACTACATCCTCGAACATAGCACCAATATTTTATCCCTAGTGGCAACAGCACATCCATAATCTTAGAGATTTCTGTCACTTCCCCAGATTCACGGAGACATGAACCCACTATCGAGCATAAATACTCCCTCTTGGAGTTACAAGCACCTACTTGGCCAGATAATCTACTAGTAACGGAGAGCATGCAAGATCATAAACAACACATAGATATAAATTGATAATCAACATAACATAGTATTCTCTATTCATCGAATCCCAACAAACGCAACATATAGAATTACAGATAGATGATCTTGATCATGTTCGGCAGCTCACAAGACCCGACAATTAAGCACAATGGGGAGAAGACAACCATCTAGCTACTGCTATGGACCCATAGTCCAGGGGTAGACTACTCACACATCACTCCGGAGGCGACCATGGCGGCGTAGAGTCCTCCGGGAGATGATTCCCCTCTCCGGCAGGGTGCCGGAGGCGATCTCCTGAATCCCCCGAGATGGGATTGGCGGCGGCGGCGTCTCAGAAAGGTTTTCCGTATCGTGGCTCTCGGTACTGGGGGTTTCGCGACGAAGGCTATTTGTAGGCGGAAGGGCAGGTCAGGGGGCCACACGAGGGGCCCACACTATAGGTCGGCGCGGCCAGGGCTTGGGCCGCGCCGCCCTATGGTTTGGCCACCTCGTGGCCCCACTTCGTCTCCTCTTCGGTCTTCTGGAAGCTTCGTGGCAAAATAGGACCCTGGGCGTTGATTTCGTTCAATTCCGATAATATTTCTTTACTAGGATTTCTGAAACCAAAAACAGCAAAACAAAGAATCGCACTTCGGCATCTTGTTAATAGGTTAGTTCCAGAAAATGCACGAATATGACATAAAGTGTGCATAAAACATGTAGATAACATCAATAATGTGGCATGGAACATAAGAAATTATCGATACGTCGGAGACGTATCAGCAAGTACTGTGATTGTGTGATTTTAAGTATTCATCTATATATTAAGCTACTAGTGTGATTGAGCTACTAGTGTGACAGTAAGCAAAGATACTCAGATGGATGGTTAAAACTATACTGTGCATTACAGATGGTCTGACCGGCCGGCAAACGGCAGCCTGGCCTTGCGCCCCAGTACCCTGTCCGATGGATCCGTTTCACAAAAAAGTATGTTACCAAAATTTCAACAGCACTTAGTATGACAAATATGCATCAACCATAGTAGCATCGAATTTCTCAAATAACATCACACACTCCACTTTACTAAACATCACACACTCCACTTTACTAAACATAACTTTAAAAACCATGTCACCATTCCAACTCCACCGTCATATAACATATCTTTAAATAACATAACTTTAAAACCATGGTCTGCCAACAATTTGTATGCATCAAAATTCTGAAATATCATCAGCATCAATTAATGTAGTAATAGCACCATCAAAATATCAGTATCATCAATTTTTTTCAAATATAGCACATAATGAGCAATGACTACAGCTTCATATAGCACAAAATAAGTCATTCATCATCCTGACCTACAAACATATGCGCAACATGCCTGCAATTCACAAAACAGATGATAAAGTAAATAACTAAAGTTTAAAAGGATGCATAAATAATTGATCGCCAGCAAAAATTTATACTCACCTAGGATTCATGTCACATTTCAAGCTACGTTTGGTGTGTCCAGCCTTTTTTGCATCTGCTACATCGAATCCCCCTACCCCGCTCGTCATACGATAATGGCCTTCCATTCATTGTCACGGGTCCTTCTCCATCATCTCTACGCTTTCATTTCTTAGGTGCACCTCGAGCAGCAACTTGAGCAGGGTCACCCAATTCATTAACATTAGTATTCAGCGAGTTTGTGGGACGGTTGGGTACATTATCATACTCCATCTTGTTTGAAATAATGTCAGCATAAAATGCCTTGGTTCGCTCGAATAACAGTGGATCTTTGTATGCAACTTGCAATGCTTCAACTTGTAACACATTCAACTCCGTAAATCTTTGTCGCTCCTCCGCTACGGGAAAACCCCAATCATATAGATCGCTCGTGCGCCTCGCTGGCAAGCCACCCCTAGCTTGTTTAGAGAATCGCAGAAGAACTAAACAACCCGGTATTTCATCCAAATCCAGCACATCAAGTACATGTAGAATATGCTTGCAAGGAAGTCCCCTCCGGATCATCCTTCGACAGCTGCACTCTACTAATTTATCCGAGTTCGCCGGTTTATAATCAACATAAAAATTTGCATGCTTTCTCTTTTTCCAAGCAACAACAAACTGCATCTCACCTTCTGTTCCCTTATACTGATCTATAACCTCAATGCCTTCTATTTTATATATCTCTTGCTGCAATATATAAAAGTTTGCCGGAGTGAATACCTTTGCAGCAGCTCTCTCAATTCTCCTCAAATTGGTTACTGGTACAGGTGTTGTCTGTGAACTGATGCAGTCATCTTTTGCCTCCGTCTCTCGAATGCGCACTATAGCATTCTCGTAGTGCAAAATCAAATCCACTAGTGTCATACCGTACTCTAGGTGTAGGTGAAGACATGAGTTAAGACTTTCACTTCGCTGATTGCTTTTCATACCAAGCCAGAACCCCTCAGATAGGTACGCCGCTGCCCATAATCTCCTCTTCTTGTACATTCTTTTCAGCCAAGTTTGTGTTTTCTCCGTCTGCCATTTCTGGATAAAAGCGTGCCATCTTTCCTCGAATATATCCGGTGTAGTCGTGTAATACAAGAGAGCCCGAAACTTACTCAAAGACTTGAAACTTAGGTGCCGAGCCATGTTCTTTTCAATGTGCCATGAACAAATACGGTGCGACTGCTCCGGAAACACACTTCGGATAGCTCTAATCATCGCACTATCGGCATCGGTGATTATTGACTTGGGTTTCTGCTGCAACATAGCTTTCAAAAAAGTCTTCAGTACCCATACATACGTGCGTTCCTTCTCATCTGATAAGATGGCACACGCAAAAACTGTCGTCCTCCGGTGATTGTTAATTCCAACAAACGGAACAAATGGCATACCATATCGGTTCATCTTATATGTACTATCGAACACAAGTACATCTCCATAATCATTGTAATCCTGCCGGGACTGAGCATCACACCAGAACAAGCTTTTCAAATGACCTTTACTATCAACGTCGTACTCAAAAAAAAAATCAGCAAACTTCTTCCTCCGGTTCTCCATCATGGCAATGGCTGAGCTAGCATCACCACCTGCAAGTAACTTTCTCTTCTCCCTGCAGCACATGTTGTACAAGTCCTTCCTCGTAAACCCAACAGTGGTGTACCGACCATACTTGCTGAGGAAGGTATCCATGATCACATGCTTCCTAACCCCAGCTGCTGCCAATGCTAATATCTCCGCTTTCTGGAAATCTTTTATCCTCCTATGTGACCATAAAAATAGGCTCTCGCTCGGTTCTGCACACTTATGACTGTGCTTGTAAACAAATTTTGCAACTCGCCAAAGCCCCGAACCTCTATCAAGCTTCACATCCAACTCCGCTTTACAATTGCAACGTGACAAAGGTCTCAACCTACGAGTGCGGTTGTCCATAGTCAGAAACTTGCTGTTACGTTTTCCTTCCCGTGAACACACAAACCGCCTTCTGCGAACTATTTTGTTAGCACCCTTAGTCTCTTTGAACTTGAACTTTCTTACACTGAATCCCTCTTGTCGAGCATATCCATTATAAAAAGTATAAGCAGCTGCCTCAGACACAAATGTCTTCTCCATTACCTCCTAGTAAAACTTGCTCTTATCTTCTGTATCACTCTCATCTTCATCCTCTGATCCATTCTTTTTCTTACCAACTGATTTCACCTGCATGCACAATTTGATAACATTGAAAACATTTTTATTTTAACTCCATGGCCGCGAGTCATACAACGAATAAATTCAAAAATCTTACATGTCTTCTTCTTACAGGTTCTTCTATAGTCTCCAAGTCTGAATCACCGTAATAGTCGTAATAAGAATTATCGCCAACTAAGACCTGACCAAACAAGAAAGATTAACGGTCATGTCACGACTATATAAAATGCATTGTTCAGTTATTAAATATAAATTAAACATACATATGGCCTAATAAAATTAAAATGCATACCTCATCAACAAAACCAGAGTCCAATCTCTCGTCATCAGTTGCCTCCTCCACAACATCACTCTGAATCTAATGCATTTTAAACCATGTCAACATCAATTCACATTATCAGACATTTAATATTTTTATGCAATCACATATTTATTACTACAAACTCACATTATCAGTGTCAACATCTTCTTCTTGCTCTACATTATCATCTTCTAGATCAACACCATCTGCATCCATCTATTAGAAAAAATAAGCACAATCAGTATTTAACTAATTACATGCAAGTACTAAATAAAACTAGTAGTTCCGTTTCACTCACACTTTCGTCGACATCATCGTCTCCAGAAGTTTGTTCATCTTCAGGAGGTGCATTATCGTTGGCAGACGAAATATTGAATTCCTCTTCATCTGTATTTCCGCTGTCGTACTCCATTGAACTTGCACTCAAATCTGAAACGTCCATCGTCTGTTCAAAGTACCAACCAAAAAAAGTACATCTCAAAAAAGGAGCTCCAAACCCAAACCCTAACATCAACCAAATCATGAACATGCAATTACTTTTTACAATCAATTACCTACCACGAACCAACAATGATCCGCCAAACCCTAACGCCGCCTGTAGCAGCAGGATCAACCCGCGTGCGATCCTTGCCCAGCCTCCTCGTCGCCGGATCCGCCTCCCGCCTCCACGTCCGACCTTGCCCAGCCTCCTCGATCGTCGCCGGATCCGCCTCCCGCCTCCACGGCCGACCTTGCCCCAGACTCCTCGTCGCCGGATCCGCCTCCCGCCTGCACGTCCGACCTTGCCGAGCCTCCTCGTCGCCGTGCGCTACGCCTTGCAGTCCCAACGGCGTCGTCCCTGCCGTCTCCCTCCCGATAGAACCTTCCAAACCCTAAGGAGAACCAGCAATGGCGCACACGCAAGGATTCAAATATTTACCCCGTAACCACCGCCTCTAGCCGGCAGCAACTCCACCTGATCGACGTAATTTTCGGGTCCAACTCCGATTCTAATGCCGTGGGGCCGGCGGAAACCGTCATCACCAAAGATACGTACAATATCTACGTGGCATCCGATCATCTATGTGGAAAATGATGTGGAGTATAATTATACGCGACTAATACGGTCCCACCGTCTCGAACGGGTATCCCACCTGAACGTCGTTCACCAGGGGGTGGACACCGGAGCACACCCCGTCGCAAAATACGTCTACACACTAGTAGAAACAAGGGCTTTGGTTTTTTGCCCCAAATGTCATTTGCACCGGATTTGGCACGAACCGGTGCTAAAAGGGGTCATTAGCACCGGTTCGTGGGGAGCAGCCGGCCGAGGGACCTTTTGCACCGGTTCGTGTTACGAACTGGTGCAAATGATCTATCTTTTGCACCGGTTCGTAACACAAACCGGTGCAAAAGGTTCGTCGCCAGGCACGTGTCAGCCGAGGAACCTTTAGCACCGGTTCGTGTTACGAACCGGTGCAAAAGATAGACCATTTGCACCGGTTCGTAACACGAACCGGTGCTAAAGGTCCCCAGCCCTATTTCAGCTCAGCTACCCGGCCAAACAGCCCAGCTCACTTCATTTTTGCTAGGAGAAGGTGTGTGTGTTGAGTGCTAAGTTGCTTCTCATTGGCATGCACGTAAGGTGCTCGATGAAATGTGTGAGAGAGTGATGCCGCTTGATTTTACACCCAACAAAAATGAGATGAGGTGCCGGAGCGACACTTAAGCTTTCTCCTCTTTCTTTCCTCCTCCATCAAGGTTTAAGCAACAACTTAACCCTTTCATTTGTACGGCGCTAATTTCCACTATTTATAAATATTATGATGTTTTGTAATTGTTTATTGATAAACTTAATTAATTATTTGATGTAGATGAACCGGCGGCAATGGATGTACGTTGACCGACGTCTACCCGAGTTCAGATCGGGCCTGGAAGAATTTATCCGTGTGGCTCAGGAAAACCCACAGACGGATGGTTTTATGTGTTGTCCATGTGTTGATTGCCATAACTTGAAGCAATACCCTGAATGGCAAGTCATTCACTCACACCTGCTTTGGAAAGGTTTCATGCCCAGCTATAATTGTTGGACCAAGCATGGAGAAAGAGGGGTTATGATGGAAGACGACGAAGAAGAAGAAGAGGATGATGATATGTACCCTAACTACGGTTATACTGCAACAGGGCATGATGAAGATGAAGATGCAGGAGGAGGTGATCAAGATGAAGAGGCATCAGATGAGCCCGTTGATGATGATCTTCGTCGGGCCATCGCCGATGCACACAGAGATGCGTAAACGAAACGAAGCGAAAGTTAAAGGGCATGTTAGATGATCACAAAAAGAAGTTATACCCAAATTGCGAAGATGGCAACACAAAGCTCGGTGCCACCACAGAGTTGCTGCAATGGAAGGCAGAGGCTGGTATATGTGACAAGCCATTTGAAAAGTTACCGAAAATAATGAAGAGGAGGTTTCCAAAGAATAACGAATTGCCCGACGATGCGTACGAAGCAAAGAAGGTTCTCTGCCCTCTAGGATTAGAGGTGCGAAGATACATGCATGCATTAATGACCGCATCCTCTACCGCGCTGAGTATGAAAATTTGGAAAAATGTCCCGTATGCATGCGCACTTCGGTATAAGATCGGGCGAGATGACCCTGGTGATGTTGAGGGCGAGCCCCCTAGGAAGAGGGTTCCTGCCAAGGTTATGTGGTATGCTCCTATAATACCACGGTTGAAACGTCTGTTCAGAAATAAAGAGCATGCTAGGTTGTTGCGATGGCACAAAGAAGACCGTAAGAAAGACGAGATGCTGAGACACCCCGCTGATGGGTCGCAATGGAGGACAATCGATAGAGAGTTCCCGGATTTTGCAGATGACGCTAGGAACTTAAGGTTTGGCCTAAGTACAGATGGAATGAATCCTTTTGGGGAGCAGAGCTGCAGTCATAGCACTTGGCCTGTAACTCTATGTATCTATAACCTTCCGCCTTGGTTGTGCATGAAGCGGAAGTTCATTATGATGCCAGTGCTCATCCAAGGCCCAAAGCAACCCGGCAACGACATTGATGTGTACCTACAGCCATTATTTGAAGAACTCTTACAGTTGTGGAGCAAACCAGGTGTACATGCATGGGATGAGTACAAACAGGAGTCATTTAACCTACGAGCGTTGCTTTTCGTGACCATCAATGATTGGCCTGCTCTTAGTAACCTTTCGTGACGGACAAACAAGGGATACAATGCATGCACGCACTGTTTAGATGAGACCGAAGGTGCCTATTTGCATAAATGTAAGAAGGTTGTGTACCTGGGGCATCGTCGATTTCTTCCAAAGAGGCACCCCGTCAGAAAGAAAGGCAATCATTTCGGAGGTGAGGCAGATCGCCGCGTGAGCCTTCTCCGCCGCCCAAGTATAAGAGGAAAATTAGGCGGGCCGCTACGACACAGCTGAGTCGTAACAAATCACCGAGACGCAAACAAGAGCCCCTCCCAAGAGTGCCTAAGGTTCCTCCCAAGAGACCTTATGACTATACAGTTGAGGAAAATGCCAAGATCGTAGCTGAACAGCACAAGCAACAAATGTTGAAACTTAAAAAGCCCCAGCTTGAGCCGGAGCCAGCTATATCTCTGGAAAAGAAGTTGAAACTGCTGAAGAACCTTCATCAACCTGAGCCAAGTCTTTCATCGAACTATGACCGGTCTATTCGCAAGTCAAATGTGTTAGCAAAAGAGCGGTGGGAAAAAAGTAAGGTAGATGGGAAACCAGTTCCCCAGCTTGGAGCCCAGAAAAACTCGTGCCCCCCGCTCCAAGTGTATCCCGATGTCCTAGCGTGCCTTGATCCAACGATGGTAAAACTATACAAAGATGAGGCAGATGCGGCCGGTATGAGTATTCCTGAGTACTTAAGCCGCATCGAATTCATGGCCACGGACGATGTCCAATTAGCATACCGTTACACATACGGGGAACCTCTTGTCAGAGCTGCGGAGTTGCCTAATCTATCAACACAGCTGCGAAGACTACATAATTGGTACTTGGATGCATGTAAGGACGGCCAGAACTGGATCATGGTGGCAATAAGAGATGAGCACTACGGGCGAACTGACGTGATGAACATCGAATTTTGCGAATTATTTCAGTTATTCAACCAAGACGCCCTCGACAAATCTCTGCTCAGTGCATACTGTCTGTAAGTATTATTTATGTAATTAAGTCTCTACCGCGACTCGTCCATTATTGCTAGCATATAACCATACTCTCACTGTATTATGCAGAATGAAGATTCGCGAATGCCGCAAGGGGCAAATCTATGATCTTGGGTTCGTTGACCCATATACCGTGAATGGGTATACTGTCGACAACTCTCCCAAGGACACGGAGAATAACTTGGTATATATCTTAAGGAAAAACTCATACAAAAGGGCAATACTATTTCCTTACAACTTCGCGTGAGTGTTACTGTCTTCACACATTAAATCTTTTTCGCTTACTCCATGTGTTAAGTGTAATTGATGAGTTATGCATATATATGTGTGTCCGCAGGTTTCACTATATCCTGCTAGTCATTGAACCCGACACCGGGATAGTAGAAGTCATGGACTCGAAGAGTAAACCCCTTGAGGCGTGGGGGGACATGGCTGATATCCTCCTCAAGGCTTGGAAACGGTTCACCAACAAGTCTCCGGGTTTAAAGAATAAAGAACTTCGAATAAAACATGTACCGGTAAGTACTACTGGCTAGGCCGCGCATCTCTTTGATTGTAGTTTCAATACCATTATTATCATCCTTGATTATATATATATTATTTTGATTGAACTTTGTTCTCGTAAAGTGCTTGAGGCAGGAGGACGGGAATAATTTATGCGGGTTCTACGTTTGCGAGTTCATCCGCCAGAATACCCACCATAAGAGGGACATTTTGGAACAACTTGATGTAAGTAATTAAACAACATTCATGGCTTTATTTTATCGATCACCTTGTGTTTCATTCACATACACACATATATATATATACTGACCATCGTACCTTCTTCAAATTATTAGATCGAACGGTTGCGGGACGGTCTTCTAGCAACAGAGCGTGTACGAGCAATTCAAGAAGAACTGGCGGGGTTCTTACTTGAGCAAGTCATAGCTCCAGATGGAGAACACTATGTGGACAACCGCCAATATCAATGTTGATGTAGACATATATATATATGCATGAACGTGTGTCACTTTGATCGATATATGTAATACAATGGTTTCCTATATATATATATGTGAATTGTCTGCATTAATATTATACCGTATTTCGAATGGGGCAGAGTCTGCACGCGGCAGCGTTTTAGTGCAATTCCCTGCCGCGGCAGAGTCTGCCGCGGCAGGGAAGGGCACTAAAATGCTGCCGCGGCCCAACCCTTTTGCACCGGTTCGTATTACGAACCGGTGCAAAAGCTCCCCCGCCGAGCGCCCCACAGCCGGCCACGTGGAGACCCCTTTAGCACCGGTTCGTAAGAGAACCGGTGCAAAAGGGGGGGGGGCCTTTTGCACCGGATGGTTTGCACCGGTTGGCCATCCGGTGCATATGGCCTTTAAAAACCGGTGCAAAAGGCCATATTTCCACTAGTGACACCCTTACAGAGCGAGTAATGAAAATCATCGAGATTTTGCCTGCAAGTGTTGTACCACGTAAAAGGGTTTCCTTTGATGTTGTCGTTGATATGTGAGCATCACATCTCATGCGGGGCTCCACATCTCATGTGGGCCCTGCATATGAGCAACCGCGTCTAGGAGACTAGGACATTTGGATGCATCGTCACCATCCATCAGTTCTTGGTCCAGTCGGGCTCCCTGTGGATTGCACAATATGAGGACCATCATATGAGGGAAGGAGGAATTTTTGCATCCTTGCATCAAGGTAGATATGAAGGAAAAAAGAGCGGGAGCAATTCATATTAATTTTTCTTACATAGCCTGTTTTGATTTTTGTTATAGACTATAGAGTATGTAAGAAAAAGTAATGTAGATCAAAATCTTGCAATTCTTTAATCCTTTGAACGAAGTAGGCTCAAAAATTATATAGACGCATAGTATTCATTACTGGTGACAACTTGGGTAGGATCTTGTTTTAGATAGGATCTATGAGATCAATTTTTTGAAAAAAAACGCATGTTCAAATATTCTTAGAAAAATTGACAACATTCATATGTGTTATATATGCAATAACAAAAAACTGATGCTTCAAATTCGAGCTACATTTAGGGAGCCAAAAAAGACAAATTTGGGAATGAATAGTGTGAAATACTATTCACCCAAAGTTGACACTATTCATAGTAGTAGAATTTATCTTTTTCATTTCTCTAAATGTAGATTGAGTTTTGAGCTGATTTTTTTGGAGTTGTAGGTACAGTCCATAAGTATGTTGTATAATTTTATTCGATTTTTTTCACATTTGTAAATATGTTTTCTATGAGCTGATCTTATGACCTTACCTAATGGTGAGATCCTACAGGTCTCCCCCATTCATTACTGGTTGCTAGATGCTGTTGTAGGAAGACTAGTGCTGTCACACTGTATTTACTCTCACAAGACAGGAGTGCAGCTGAGCGTGGATCTTCAGTGTGTCTGTTCGGAAGAGTGTACTCCAAGCAGAGCAACATATCTCGAGGGTTCCCAAAGCAAATCTCATGATTACA
The DNA here is from genome assembly GCF_019359855.2 of Lolium perenne. Lineage (NCBI taxonomy): Eukaryota > Viridiplantae > Streptophyta > Magnoliopsida > Poales > Poaceae > Lolium > Lolium perenne. The sequence continues at coordinate 182,206,099 of NC_067246.2, read as the reverse complement.
GACAGCTTCGGCCTCTCGCTCGGCTTCTTGGAACCCCGCACGCCCCCAAGCCGAATTCAATTTCCGTCAGAGAAAGATCAAAAGGAAGAGTATTCCTCCTCCGTTGTCCAATCTGTCCCAGGGCCGGCAGGCAGCTTCTTGACACTGCACCGGAGAAGTGAGAAAGATTGGTCCGTAATTTCTTTCTCAGACGCAGATGCTCCAGCACTGTAGGTAGAGTAGAGTACTCCGTAGCTTTCATGCATGGTCAGAGTAAGCGTTTTACTAGGACTTAATTGCGTGTACGCGACCAAAGCTCGTCTGGTCACATCTTCGTTTGAGGGTTGTTTACAGTCAGTCAAACTGTTCCATAGGGAACTGGTAAAAATTGAGCCTTCTATCAGGACTTGAAAAGGCGGTCAGATGACGAAGGTTTTCACTGCGTTGAAAAGTGCCCTCGATCGGTTTGATCAGGTCGTTTCCACAGACGAGGCGAGATCATCGCTTTGCACGACAAGTCTTGGATGAAGAGGCGAAAAACGATCGACGTAATTAGGAAACTACTATCCCAGGACGAACAACTGAAGAAACATGAACTACTGGTTGGTAAAAACTGAATCTTGGATGACCAGGACTAGAAAAGGCGGTCAGATGACGAATGTTTTCACTGCGATCGGTTTGATCAGGTCGTTTCGACGTACGGGATCAACGCCTGGAACGTGTTGGAGGAAAACTCGAATTAAAACGATCGACGTAATTACAGGAAACTACGGGATCAACGCCTGGAACAGCCGAAGAAACATGAAAGTACTCCTAGCTTAGCTAGCGTCCCTAGAAAAGCACAGATGCAGTACCAGTCCGTTCGATGCAAATAAAATATACACCCGTCGACACATCCGGCGCCTCCACGTCACCGGTGCACCCGTCGGTCGTCGGGAGGGAAACACGGCGGAGAGCTTGCCGCCGCGACGTATCCAGGCGCGACACGCGTAGTGGTGGGATGACGTCCGCAGGCCACGTGTCACCGACCACAACGTCTGTGTTGTGTGTGTGAACGGGGACGAACTCGTCTCTCTCGTCGCCGTCGGCCTCCTCCGGCCGCTGCTCGCGCTGACGGCGTTCGGTCGGGGATACTCCTATATTCGCTGCTCTTTTTCAAAGAAAGAGAGAGCAAACTGGCGGTGCAACTCCTGCATTTTCTCTGATGAAACACGAATTTACCAGGGAATTAGCGCCGGACGCAGCAGCAGAAAGATTTAGAAAGTTTAGGTAGATCGTGTCGGCACAGTATGATCCCGGGAGACAGCGACGTGTACAACTCGCTTGCAACCTGCACGTAACTGCCCTGTATCATCTACAGCGTTTTCGTCAACACGGTGGGCACCATGACGTGCACGGAGGGTAGGTTCGCACCTCAGCCCCCATGTCAGCACATGCTACGGGAGACAGATCATGTCACGAGACGGACAATCGATCTTGGTGGAGACTGGAGTGGCATATTCCAGCCAAAATCCAAGCCACACCCAAGAATACAAAGAAGCTAAACGAAGATGATATATAGCACCTTTTTCTGACAAACACAAGCTCATTTCCGAACCGAATTCCTGTAATTTTCCTACTGCTATTTTCCTCCTATCATCGTGCACTAATTTACTATAGTAGTAGTAGTCAAAAATAGTCTTGAACTCCAAAATCATAGGAAACACAAACTCTACCTTTTGCTGGTTTTTAGCGAGTTCAAATTAAAGGGCCCTTACAATTATTATCATTACACATAAAGTTCTCCAAGTATGTTTGAAAAGTTTGTCGGGGAGATGGATTTCCTCAAGCATTTTTTTATATAGTAGCCAAATACTTGCTATCGTGGTTATAACATGTTTCCCATCCTTCGTGTTGGAGCCACTCTCCGGCCCATGGAATGCGTTGACGGCGTGTTCTATGATTCTCAGCCGGTTTTACATGGCCGCTTGACTTCTCTTCATGTGCACTACGCGCCCTACTCTTGGTCAATGATCTTCGGTTTATGAATTCGGTTTTGATCCTCTTCCAATATGCGCCACTTATTTGGTCCACGCTTATGATGTGATCAATACTCATGCCATCCAGGAATAAAACAAGCATTGGTCTTCCAAAGGCTTCCACTTGGGCCCACGGTGACCGCTAGTCTTTTTCTTCCCCTTCCCATCATCGTCGGCATGTTCTTTCCCCTCATCATCGTCATTATCATCCTCCCCGCCTCCTCTTCCCCATCCTCTCTCTCCTCCTCCTCCTCATCATCATCATCATCATAGATGTCATACTATGTGGCACCGATTGACTAGGTACCACCATTTATGATATCGGCAACAGCGGCGCTCCCATCCATCCATGTGTAAACATAAAAGGTGAGGGTTACCGATGACCTCGATGTTATTGTGGGCAATCATGAACTCAGGGCATCTCCAACCGCGCGACCCAAACGTACGCGCTGGGCCGTCCGTTTTGGGACGTTTGGGTGGCCGATCGGACGCGCGGATGGAGCCCCGCGTCCGCGCGTCCGTTTGGGTCGCGCCCTGCGCCCAACGCGGCAGTTTTGGGTCGCGGTGCCGTACAGTACGTTTTTCTTGTAAATTTACTATAAAAACACAAAATAAATTAGAAAATATATAAAATAGTTCAAATGCTCAAAATTTATTACACATTACATTGTCCACGTAATCAAGGATAAATTATTATTCAAATAAAATGAAAAAACGATACAAATGCTCTAGGCTTCCGGATTTCCTTCATCATTGTTGTTTGCAGCATTGTTACATACATGCTGCCAGACGTGCTCGATCAAATCTGCCTGCAGCTGGTTGTGTACAGCTAGATCTCGAATTTCATGGTGTGCATGAAGAACTTCCTGGAATGATGTCGGGCCACCTTGAGGAGTAACCAACTCTCCCTGGCCCTCCCAGTCATTATCATAGAGTGAATCATCCCGCTCTATCTCAACAATCATGTTATGCATGATTACACAAGCGGTCATCACCTCCCATAGAGTTTGCACATCCCAGGCTCTGGCAGGGTGTCTGACGATAGCCCAACGAGCTTGGAGGATGCCAAACGTCCGCTCGACATCTTTCCGGGCTACCTCTTGCTCTTTGGCAAACCTTGCCTCCTGCCCTGAGTTCGGTTTTCGGATTGTCTTCACGAGTGTAGCCCAAGGTGGATAGATACCGTCAGCAGGGTAGTACCCCTTGGTGTAGTGGTGGCCATTGATCTCAAAATCCACATCAGGGGACTGACCGTACGCTAGCCTATCAAACACCGGAGAGCGCAGCACATTGATGTCATTGTGCGAGCCAGCCATTCCGAAGAATGAGTGCCAAATCCATGTATCCTGTGAAGCAACAGCTTCAAGAATGACTGTGCACCCCTCAGAATGACCGTTGTATGCCCCCTGCCAACCAAATGGGCAGTTCTTCCACTCCCAGTGCATGCAGTCTATGCTGCCAAGCATCCCAGGAAACCCCTGGAAGCGTTGATTGACAACAGACGAGCTGTGTCCTCTGCATTAGGTTGCCGGAGGTACTGTTCTCCGAACGAACCGATCACTGCTCTGCAGAACCTGTACATCGCTTCCAAGCCGGTAGACTCACTCATGCGCGTGTACTCATCTACGAAATCACCGGCAATGCCATATGCGAGCATCCTAATCGCTGCCGTGCATTTCTGGTACGAAGAGAGGCCTACCTTGCCAATTGCATCCACTTTAGCGGTGAAGTAGTCGTCGTAGATCTTGACGCCATCCATTATCCGGTGGAACAACGGCCTGGACATCCGAAAACGACGGCGAAACAAGGCCGGCGTGAACAATGCCTTGGGTTGGAAGTAGTCGGTGAAGAGCTGGTCGTGACTGCGTTCTCTTTTGCGGTCCAAGGCGGCCGCGCGCCCCGGCAAGGACCCCCGGTGCACGGGGATCTGCAAGACAATGTGCTCGTGGATGATCAGCGCAGCATCCGTGAAAAATTCGTCGTCGGAGTCCTCGTCTGACGACGTGTTGATGAAGTTCTTGAAGAAGTAGTCGTCGTCGCTGTCGACCATGATCTACAGATGAAAACGGACAAACTTTAGTATGCCCATTTCATCGAACACCTGGCAGGCGGAGGCCATCCAATGTGTCCGTAGGGACCTGCAGGCCATGGCCCTCTAGGGCGACTTGCAGTCTGCAAACACGGTGCACGAGAGCTCACCTCCGGCGGCAACGGCGCAGCTGCGAACGGCGGGACGTCTCGCGACGGTGCGAGGACAACAACGACGGCGACGGCGTCCTCCGACTCTGCTACGACGCGGCGAAAGCAGCGCGGGGCCGCGACCTATGCTTCCGCCCCGCTTGTCGGCTGATACGTCTCAAACGTATCTATAATTTCTTATGTTCCATGCTACTTTTATGATGATACTCACATGTTTTATACACATTATATGTCATTATTATGCATTTTCCGGCACTAACCTATTAACGAGATGCCGAAGAGCCAGTTGCTATTTTCTGCTGTTTTTGGTTTCAGAAATCCTAGTAAGGAAATATTCTCGGAATTGGACGAAATCAACGCCCAGGATCTTATTTTTCCACGAAGCTTCCAGAACACCGAAAGGGAAACGAAGTGGGGGCGACGAGGCGATGCCACAATATGGCGGCGCGGCCCGGGCCCTGGCCGCGCCGACCTGTTGTGTGGGCCCCTCGTGGTGCCCCCTGACCTACCCTTCCGCCTACTTAAGCCTTCGTCGATAATAGCTCCAGTACCGAGAGCCACGATACGGAAAACCTTCCAGAGACGCCGCCGCCGCCAATCCCATCTCGGGGGATTCAGGAGATCGCCTCCGGCACCCTGCCGGAGAGGGGAATCATCTCCCGGAGGACTCTTCACCGCCATGGTCGCCTCCAGATTGATGTGTGAGTAGTTCACCCCTGGACTATGGGTCCATAGCAGTAGCTAGATGGTCGTCTTCTCCTCATTGTGCTATCATTGTTGGATCTTGTGAGCTGCCTAACATGATCAAGATCATCTATCTGTAATGCTACATGTTGCGTTTGTTGGGATCCGATGAATATGGAATACTATGCTATGTTGATTATCAATCTATCTATGTGTTGTTTATGATCTTGCATGCTCTGGCCAAGTCATTACTTGTAACTCCAAGAGGGAGTAATTATGCTCGATAGTGGGTTCATGCCTCCATTAAATCTGGGACAGTGACAGAAAGTTCTAAGGTTGTGGATGTGCTGTTGCCACTAGGGATAAAACATCAATGCTATATCGAAGGATGTATTTGTTGATTACATTACGCACCATACTTAATGCAATTGTCTGTTGTTTGCAACTTAATACTGGAGGGGGTTCGGATGATAACCTGAAGGTGGACTTTTTAGGCATAGATGCATGCTGGATAGCGGTCTATGTACTTTGTCGTAATGCCCAATTGAATCTCACACTACTCATCATATCAGGTATGTGCATTGTCATGCTCTCTTTATTTGTCAATTGCCCAACTGTAATTTGTTCACCCAACATGCTTATTCTTATCGGAGAGACACGGCTACCCAGGACTGGCGCAGTAGCTTCCTTGTGACGGTAAAGCACTCGTCCGTTGGGAACCCCAAGAGGAAGGTATGATGTGTACAGCAGCAAGTTTTCCCTCAGTTAGAAACCAAGGTTTATCGAACCAGTAGGAGCCAAGAAGCACGTTGAAGGTTGATGGTGACGGAGTGTAGTGCGGCGCAACACCAGGGATTCCGGCGCCAACGTGGAACCTGCACAACACAACCAAAGTACTTTGTCCCAACGAAACAGTGAGGTTGTCAATCTCACCGGCTTGCTGTTACAAAGGATTAGATGTATAGTGTGGATGATGATTGTTTGCAGAGAACAGTAAAACAAGTATTGCAGTAGATTGTATTCGATGTAAAAGAATGGACCGGGGTCCACAGTTCACTAGAGGTGTCTCTCCCATAAGATAAATAGCATGTTGGGTGAACAAATTACAGTTGGGCAATTGACAAATAGAGAGGGCATGACAATGCACATACATGACATGATGAGTATTGTGAGATTCAATTGGGCATTACGACAAAGTACATAGACCGCTATCCAGCATGCATCTATGCCTAAAAAGTCCACTTTCAGGTTATCATCCGAACCCCTTCCGGTATTAAGTTGCAAGCAACAGACAATTGCATTAAGTATGGTGTGTAATGTAATCAATAACTATATCCTCGAACATAGCATCAATGTTTTATCCCTAGTGGCAACAGCACATCCACAACCTTAGAACTTTCTGTCACTGTCCCAGATTTAATGGAGGCATGAACCCACTATCGAGCATAAATACTCCCTCTTGGAGTTACTAGCAAAAACTTGGCCAGAGCCTCTACTAACAACGGAGAGCATGCAAGATCATAAACAACACATAGGTAATAGATTGATAATCAACATAACATAGTATTCTCTATCCATCGGATCCCAACAAACACAACATATAGCATTACAGATAGATGATCTTGATCATGTTAGGCAGCTCACAAGATCCGACAATGAAGCACATGAGGAGAAGACAACCATCTAGCTACTGCTATGGACCCATAGTCCAGGGGTGAACTACTCACTCATCAATCCGGAGGCGACCATGGCGGTGTAGAGTCCTCCGGGAGATGAATCCCCTCTCCGGCAGGGTGCCGGAGGCGATCTCCTGAATCCCCCGAGATGGGATTGGCGGCGGCGGCGTCTCAGTAAGGTTTTCCGTATCGTGGCTCTCGGTACTGGGGGTTTCGCGATGGAGGCTTTAAGTAGGAGGAAGGGCAACGCGGGGGGCCACACGAGGGGCCCACACACTAGGTCGGCGCGGCCAGGGCTTGGGCCGCGCCGCCCTGTGGTGTGGCCACCTCGTGGCCCCACTTCCTTTCCCCCTCGGTCTTCTGGAAGCTTCGTGTGAAAATAGGCCCCTGGGCGTTGATTTCGTCCAATTCCGAGAATATTTCCTTACTAGGATTTCTGAAACCAAAAACAGCAGAAAACAGCAACTGGCTCTTCGGCATCTCGTTAATAGGTTAGTGCCGGAAAATGCATAATAATGACATATAATGTGTATAAAACATGTGAGTATCATTATAAAAGTAGCATGGAATATAAGAAATTATAAATACGTTTGAGACGTATCAAGCATCCCCAAGCTTAGTTCCTACTCGTCCCGAGTAGGTAAACGATAACAAAGATAATTTCTTAGTGACAATGCTACCAACATAATCTTGATCAATACTATTATAAGCACATGTAATGAATGCAGCGATTTGAAACAATGGTAAATGACATGAGTAAACAATTGAATCATAAAGCAAAGACTTTTCATGAATAGTACTTAAAGACAAGCATCAATAAGTCTTGCATAAGAGTTAACTCATAAAGCAATAATTCAAAGTAGAGGTATTGAAACAACACAAAGGAAGATAAAGTTTCAGCGGTTGCTTTCAACTTGTAACATGTATATCTCATGGATATTGTCAATGTAAAGTAATATAATAAATGCAATATGCAAGTATGTAGGAATCAATGCACAGTTCACACAAGTGTTTGCTTCTTGAGGCGGAGAGAAATAGGTGAACTGACTCAACAATAAAAGTAAAAGAAAGGTCCTTCAAAGAGGAAAGCATCGATTGCTATATTTGTGCTAGAGCTTTGGTTTTGAAAACAAGAAACAATTTTGTCAACGGTAGTAATAAAGCATATGAGTTATGTAAATTATATCTTACAAGTTGCAAGCCTCATGCATAGTATACTAATAGTGCCCGCACCTTGTCCTAATTAGCTTGGATTACCGGGATTATCATTGCAATACACATGTTTTAACCAAGTGTCACAAAGGGGTACCTCTATGCCTTTGTACAAAGGTCTAAGGAGAAAGCTCGCATTGGATTTCTCGCTTTTGGTTATTCTCAACTTAGACATCCATACCGGGACAACATAGACAACAGATAATGGACTCCTCTTTAATGCATAAGCATGTAGCAACAATTAGTGTTCTCATATGAGATTGAGGATATATGTCCAAAACTGAAACTTCCACCATGGATCATGGCTTTAGTTAGCGGCCCAATGTTCTTCTCTAACAATATGCATGCTCTAACCATTAAATGAGTGGTAAATCGCCCTTACTTCAGACAAGACGAACATGCATAGCAACTCACATGATATTCAACAAAGAAATAGTTGATGGCGTCCCCAGGAACATGGTTATCGCACAACAAGCAACTTAATAAGAGATAAAGTGCATAAGTACATATTCAATACCACAATAGTTTTTAAGCTATTTGTCCCATGAGCTATATATTGTAAAGGTAAAGAATGGAAATTTTAAAGGTAGCACTCAAGCAATTTACTTTGGAGTGGCGGAGAAATACCATGTGGTAGGTAGGTATGGTGGATACAAATGGTATAGTGGTTGGCTCAAGGATTTTGGATGCATGAGAAGTATTCCCTCTCGATACAAGGTTTAGGCTAGCAATGTTATTTGAAACAAACACAAGGATGAACCGGTACAGCAAAACTCACATAAAAGACATATTGTAAACATTATAAGATTCTACACCGTCTTCCTTGTTGTTCAAACTCAATACTAGAAATTATCTAGACCTTAGAGAGACCAAACATGCAAATCAGATTTTAGCATGCTCTATGTATTTCTTCATTAATAAGTGCAAAGTATATGATGCAAGAGCTTAAACATGAGCACAACAATTGCCAAGTATCACATTATTCAAGATATTATACCAATTACCACATATATCATTTTCCGATTCCAACCATATAACAATTTAACGAAGAAGAAACTTTCGCCATGAATACTATGAGTAAAGCCTAAGGACATATTTGTCCATATGCAACAGCGGAGCGTGTCTCTCTGCAACACAATGAATGCTAGGATCCATTTTATTCAAACAAAACAAAAACAAAAACAAACAGACGCTCCAAGCAAAGTACATAAGATGTGATGGAATAAAAATATAGTTTCACTAGAGGAACCTGATAATGTTGTCGATGAAGAAGGGGATGCCTTGGGCATCCCCAAGCTTAGATGCTTGAGTCTTCTTGAAATATGCAGGGGTGAACCACCGGGGCATCCCCAAGCTTAGACCTTTCACTCTTCTTGATCATAGTATATATCATCCTCCTCTCTTGATCCTTGAAAACTTCCTCCACACCAAACTCAAAACAAACTCATTAGAGGATTAGTGCATAATCAAAATTCACATATTCAGAGGTGACACAATCATTCTTTATACTTCTGGACATTGCACAAAGCTACTGAAAGTCAATGGAACAAAGAAATCCATCTAACATAGCAAAACAGGCAATGCAAAATAAAAGGCAGAATCTGTCAAAACAGAACAGTTCGTAAAGACGAATTTTTAACAGGCACCAGACTTGCTCAGATGAGAAAACTTAAAACTAATGAAAGTTGCGCACATATCTGAGGATCACTCACGTAAATTGGCATAATTTTCTGAGTTTCCTACAGAGAATTTTACCCAGATTCGTGACAGCAAAGAAAACTGTTTCTGCGCAGTAATCCAAATCTAGTATCTTACTTCTATTAGAGACTTTACTTGGCACAACAATGCAATAAAACTAAGATAAGGAGAGGTTGCTACAGTAGTAAACAACTTCCAAGACTCAAATATAAAACAAAATTACTGTAGTAAAAACATGGGTTGTCTCCCATAAGCGCTTTTCTTTAACGCCTTTCAGCTAGGCGCAGAAAGTGTGTATCAAGTATTATCAAGAGATGAAGCATCAACATCATAATTTGTTCTAATAATAGAATCAAAAGGTAACTTCATTCTCTTTCTAGGGAAGTGTTCCATACCTTTCTTGAGAGGAAATTGATATTTAATATTACCTTCCTTCATATCAATGGTAGCACCAACAGTTCGAAGAAAAGGTCTTCCCAATATAATGGGACAAGATGCATTGCACTCAATATCCAAGACAACAAAATCAACGGGGACAAGGTTATTGTTAACGGTAATGCGAACATTATCAACTCTCCCCAAAGGTTTCTTTGTAGAGTTATCAGCAAGATTAACATCTAAATAACAATTTTTCACTGGTGGCAAGTCAAGCATATCATAAATTTTCTTAGGCATAACAGAAATACTTGCACCAAGATCACATAAAGCATTACAATCAAAGTCATTGACCTTCATTTTAATGATGGGCTCCCAACCATCTTCTAACTTCCTAGGAATAGAAGTTTCGCGATTTAGTTTCTCTTCTCTAGCTTTTATGAGAGCATTTGTAATATGTTTCCATAAAGCCAAATTTATAGCACTAGCATTAGGACTCTTAGCAAGTTTTTGTAAGAACTTTATAACTTCAGAGATATGACAATCATCAAAATCCAAACCATTATGATCTAAAGCAATGGGATCATTGTCCCCAATGTTGGAAAAAATTTCAGCGGTTTATCACGAGGCGATTTCAGCAGTTTTAGCAGTTTCAGGCAGTTTTTCGCGCTTTGCATTAGAAGTGGAAACATTGCCTACACTAATCCTTTTACCATTATTAGTAGGAGGTGCAGCAACATGTGTAGCATTAGCATTGCTAGTGGTAGTAATAGTCCAAACTTTAGCTACATTATTCTCTTTAGCTAGTTTTTCATTTTCTTCTTTTTCTCACCTAGCATGCAGTTCAGCCATTAATCTTATATTCTCATTAATTCTAACTTGGATGGCATTTGCTGTAGTAACAATTTTATTTTTATTATCCCTATTAGGCATAACTTTCAATTTCAAAAGATCAACATCAGCAGCAAGACTATCAACTTTAGAAGCAAGTATATCAATTTTCCCAAGCTTTTCTTCAACAGATTTGTTAAAAGCAGTTTGTGTACTAATAAATTCTTTAAGCATAGCTTCAAGTCCAGGGGGTGTATTCCTATTATTGTTGTAAGAATTCCCATAAGAATTACCATAACCGTTACCATTATTATAAGGATATGGCCTATAGTTGTTACTAGAATTGTTCCGGTAAGCATTGTTGTTGAAATTATTATTTTTAATGTAGTTTACATCAACATGTTCTTCTTGTGCAACCAATGAAGCTAACAGAACATTATTAGGATCAATATTTGTCCTATCATTCACAAGCATAGACATAATAGCATCAATCTTATCACTCAAGGAAGAGGTTTCTTCGACAGAATTTACCTTCTTACCTTGTGGAGCTCTTTCCATGTGCCATTCAGAGTAATTAATCATCATATTATCAAGAAGCTTTGTTGCTTCACCAAGAGTGATGGACATAAAGGTACCTCCAGCAGCTGAATCCAATAGGTTCCGCGAAGAAAAATTCAGTCCTGCATAAAAGGTTTGGATGATCATCCAAGTAGTCAGTCCATGGGTTGGGCAATTTTTAACCAAAGATTTCATTCTTTCCCATGCTTGTGCAACATGCTCAGTATCTAATTGTTTAAAATTCATTTTGCTACTCCTCAAAGATATAATTTTAGCAGGGGGATAATATCTACCAATAAAAGCATCCTTGCATTTAGTCCATGAATCAATACTATTCTTAGGCAGAGATAGCAACCAATCTTTAGCTCTTCCTCTTAGTGAGAAAGGGAACAATTTTAATTTTATTATGTCACCATCTACATCTTTATACTTTTGCATTTCACAAAGTTCAACAAAATTATTGAGATGGGCAGCAGCATCATCAGAACTAACACCAGAAAATTGCTCTCGCATAACAAGATTCAGTAAAGCAGGTTTAATTTCAAAGAATTCCGATGTAGTAGCGGGTGGAGCAATAGGTGTGCATAAGAAATCATTATTATTTGTGGTTGTGAAGTCACACAACTTATTATTCTCAGCAGTATTCATTTTAGCAACAGTAAATAAAGTAAACTAGATAAAGTAAATGCAAGTAACTAATTTTTTTGTGTTTTTGATATAGCAAACAAGATAGTAAATAAAGTAAAACTAGCAACTAATTTTTTTTGTGTTTCGTTTTAGTGCAGCAAACAAAATAGTAAATAAAATAAAGCAAGACAAAAACAAAGTAAAGAGATTGGATTGTGAAGACTCCCCTTGCAGCGTGTCTTGATCTCCCCGGCAACGGCGCCAGAAAAAGAGCTGTTGACGTGGGAGTTGAAAATCTTTGCGGTGTAACTTTTCTTCGTTCCCCGGCAACGGCGCCAGAAAAAGAGCTGCTACCCAGGACTGGCGCAGTAGCTTCCTTGTGACGGTAAAGCACTCGTCCGTTGGGAACCCCAAGAGGAAGGTATGATGTGTACAGCAGCAAGTTTTCCCTCAGTTAGAAACCAAGGTTTATCGAACCAGTAGGAGCCAAGAAACACGTTGAAGGTTGATGGTGACGGAGTGTAGTGCGGCGCAACACCAGGGATTCCGGCGCCAACGTGGAACCTGCACAACACAACCAAAGTACTTCGTCCCAACGAAACAGTGAGGTTGTCAATCTCACCGGCTTGCTGTTACAAAGGATTAGATGTATAGTGTGGATGATGATTGTTTGCAGAGAACAGTAAAACAAGTATTGCAGTAGATTGTATTCGATGTAAAAGAATGGACCGGGGTCCACAGTTCACTAGCGGTGTCTCTCCCATAAGATAAATAGCTTGTTGGGTGAACAAATTACAGTTGGGCAATTGACAAATAGAGAGGGCATGACAATGCACATACATGACATGATGAGTATTGTGAGATTCAATTGGGCATTACGACAAAGTACATAGACCGCTATCCAGCATGCATCTATGCCTAAAAAGTCCACTTTCAGGTTATCATCCGAACCCCTTCCGGTATTAAGTTGCAAGCAACAGACAATTGCATTAAGTATGGTGCGTAATGTAATCAATAACTATATCCTCGAACATAGCATCAATGTTTTATCCCTAGTGGCAACAGCACATCCACAACCTTAGAACTTTCTGTCACTGTCCCAGATTTAATGGAGGCATGAACCCACTATCGAGCATAAATACTACCTCTTGGAGTTACTAGCAAAAACTTGGCCAGAGCCTCTACTAACAACGGAGAGCATGCAAGATCATAAACAACACATAGGTAATAGATTGATAATCAACATAACATAGTATTCTCTATCCATCGGATCCCAACAAACACAACATATAGCATTACAGATAGATGATCTTGATCATGTTAGGCAGCTCACAAGATCCGACAATGAAGCACATGAGGAGAAGACAACCATCTAGCTACTGCTATGGACCCATAATCCAGGGGTGAACTACTCACTCATCAATCCGGAGGCGACCATGGCGGTGTAGAGTCCTCCGGGAGATGAATCCCCTCTCCGGCAGGGTGCCGGAGGCGATCTCCTGAATCCCCCGAGATGGGATTGGCGGCGGCGGCGTCTCGATGGGTTTTCCGTATCGTGGCTCTCGGTACTGGGGGTTTCGCGACGGAGGCTTTAAGTAGGCGGAAGGGCAACGCGGGGGGCCACACGAGGGGCCCACACACTAGGTCGGCGCGGCCAGGGCTTGGGCCGCGCCGCCCTGTGGTGTGGCCACCTCGTGGCCCCACTTCCTTTCCCCCTCGGTCTTCTGGAAGCTTCGTGTGAAAATAGGCCCCTGGGCGTTGATTTCGTCCAATTCCGAGAATATTTCCTTACTAGGATTTCTGAAACCAAAAACAGCAAAAACGACAGCTGGCTCTTCGGCATCTCGTTAATAGGTTAGTGCCGGAAAATGCATAATAATGACATATAATGTGTATAAAACATGTGAGTATCATCATAAAAGTAGCATGGAACATAAGAAATTATAGATACGTTTGAGACGTATCAGACACCACTAGTGAACTGTGGACCCCGGTCCATTCTTTACATCGAATACAATCTACTGCAATACTCGTTCTACTGTTCTCTGCAAACATCATCATCCACACTATACATCTAATCCTTTGTTACAGCAAGCCGGTGAGATTGACAACCTCACTGTTAAGTTGGGGCAAAGTAATTTGGTTGTGTTGTGCAGGTTCCACGTTGGCGCCGAAATCCCTGGTGTTGCGCCGCACTACACTTCGCCGCCATCAACCTTCAACGTGCTTCTTGACTCCTACTGGTTCGATAAACCTTGGTTTCTTACTGAGGGAAAACTTGCTGCTGTACGCATCACACCTTCCTCTTGGGGTTCCCAACGGGCGTGTGCTTGATGCGTCATCAAGACTGTTTTCTGGCGCCGTTGCCGGGGAGATCAAGACACGCTGCAAGGGGAGTCTCCACTTCCAATCTCTTTACTTTGTTTTTGTCTTGCTTTACTTTACTTTATTTACTACTTTGTTTGCTGCACTAAAACAAAACACAAAAAAAATTAGTTGCTAGTTTTACTTTATTTACTATCTTGTTTGCCATATTAAAAACACAAAAAAATTAGTTACTTGCATTTACTTTATCTAGTTTACTTTATTTACTATTGCTAAGATGAATACTCCTGAAAATACTAAGTTGTGTGACTTCACAAACACAAATAATAATGATTTCTTATGCACACCTATTGCTCCACCTGCTACTACAGCAGAATTCTTTGAAATTAAACCTGCTTTACTAAATCTTATTATGAGAGAGCAATTTTCTGGTGTTAGTTCTGATGATGCTGCTGCCCATATTAATAATTTTGTTGAACTATGTGAAATGCAAAAATATAAGGATGTAGATGGTGACATTATAAAGTTAAAATTGTTTCCTTTCTCATTAAGAGGAAGAGCTAAAGATTGGTTGCTATCTCTGCCTAAGAATAGTATTGATTCATGGACTAAATGTAAGGATGCTTTCATTGGTAGATATTATCCTCCTGCTAAAATTATATCTTTGAGAAGTAGCATAATGAATTTTAAGCAATTGGATACTGAGCATGTTGCACAAGCATGGGAAAGAATGAAATCTTTGGTTAAAAATTGCCCAACCCATGGACTGACTACTTGGATGATCATCCAAACCTTTTATGCAGGACTGAATTTTTCTTCACGGAACCTATTGGATTCAGCTGCTAGAGGTACCTTTATGTCCATCACTCTAGGCGCCGCAACAAAGTTTCTTGATGATATGATGATTAATTACTCTGAATGGCACACGGAAAGAGCTCCACAAGGTAAGAAGGTAAATTCTGTTGAAGAAACCTCCACCTTGAGTGATAAGATTGATGTTATAATGTCTATGCTTGTGAATGGTAGATCTAATGTTGATCCTAATAATGTTTCGTTAGCTTCATTGGTTGCGCAAGAAGAACATGTTGATGTGAACTTCATTAAAAATAACAATTATAATAACTCTAGGCCATATCCTGCTAATGGTAACTCTTATAGTAGATATGTTTCACCTAATGAGGAAAAGATGTTAGAAATTGAAAGATCTACTAAGAGCTTTATGCAATCCCAATATGAGCAAAATAAATTGTTTACTAAAACTATGAATGAACAGTCTACCTTGTTGAAAAGTATAGGAAATCAACTTGAAAATCTGAATATGGAGATCTCTGGGTTGCAAACTAAACTTGCAAATACTGAAAACCGAATCTCATACATGTCTGCGTCACAATCTTCCTTAATTAATAAAATGGCTTCTAAACCTGAGGATATTGATAATAAAATTGTTACTACAGCAAATGCCATCCAAGTTAGAATTAATGAGAATATAAGATTAATGGCTGAATTGCATGCTAGGTGGGAAAGAGAAGAAAATGAAAAACTAGCTAAAGAGAATAATGTAGCTAAAGTTTGGACTATTACCACCACTAGTAATGTGTGGTGACCCGGCATACCACTGCATGGTGTAGTATGCAAGTCTGATATAACACCAATGAAACACCGTTCCACTAGTATTATATCGCTCAGAGTGGTACAACATAAACATATGCGGGTCCAAGGCATGTCTATAGAATTACATACATACTCTGTTACATAAGATCAGCACAGCCTCCTACTTTACAATGAGGTAAATCTGCAAATAAACTCCAGAAGAACGACTCGTAGTCTAATCCTATCACAAACTCTATTTGTAGAGTATTTGACTAGCTATAGGGCTATGAATAGATTCTAGCTAAATAGGAGCGAGGTTTTAGGAAGCTAGTTCCTTTCTATTGCTAATCTAGGTTTTCTCCTTGCTGGATGTGGTATCTGACTCCTCTGGCAGGGTCCTGTCCCTTGAAGTAGTTATTGACTCCTCGACCTTCGAGTTGCACTGTAGATCCTCCTTCGATGCCTCCATATCTAAGCAGGGGATTTAAGAGTGGGATGAGTACGAGCGTACTCAACAAGTTCATTATAGGAAAGAGGTGTTTAATGCACTAGCTACAACATTAGACCAGAAAGTCTAATACCAATGCAGGTTTTCATAACCATTTCTTCAAAAGGTTGCTTTTATTCAGAAGAACTATGTCCGTCAGCCTTCACCGGTTTACTAGAACTTCATGGAGTTCCTTTCCGGCAGCGTTCGCAGTTCCATATCCCGGAACAGGGAGTGACAGGTCACGATTCATTACACTCTGCAGAGGTGTGTTGCTTTACCCATAAGAGATCTTAACCTTGGTGCCAACCGGGCGTACTCCCCGTCCACACTTCCTTTGGTGTGAGGCCCGGTATAAGGTCATAGCCAATCATATTCCTCCGCTACCTCATACACCCACCCTTTGCTGCAAACTCCGACCCTGGGTCCTCGTCGGTGCTCTTATACCAATTAAGGACGGCCCCCGATCACGACAACAGTTCAGGTCTCTACCATGAACTCCTTCGCCGGGAGATGCAACCCATCATAGACCGCAATAACCGTGGGGACTTCAATCGGGACCCCCACCCTACCACTTGTCCTCTCTTGGATCAAGGGTTTACGGTAAAGCGCATCCGTTGATGTATAAGAGGTGGAAATACAATTGACTATTCCGTCCCACTCCAGATCTTATGGTTAACAGGGGTATTACGGCACAAGAATCACTGGACGACATTTGTTGTTTAATCCTAGATGGATATAACCCTTGCAATGGAACCTCCACCATATCAACACAATCCATGGTTCCATTGCCCACCACATAGTCATATTCATAGTTATGAAAATAGTGGTTTTGCTTTTTATGCAATAGTGATAAACATAGTACTTTGCAAGTAATTTGGTAAAAATACTCAAATGACATGAGCAAGTGATGAACTTGCCTTTCTTGACTGCAAGATTATGCAGACAAGGTCTTCGATACGCAATAACTCCAAATTCTGAAATAGCATCATCGTCCGGTAAGGACGATGTTTAAAAGATTGCCAAGGATGCAATAATGCATAAGTATGAGATGCAATCGCTCTAAACGTGACCTAACCCCGATGATTTAGGATTAGTGAGTGGTAATAATTAGTTTCGGTGTGTTGCACTTTTAGAATGATTCACAAACAAGGTTCTTATTCAGGTGTGATTACTTGCTATCATAGACAG
The DNA here is from genome assembly GCF_019359855.2 of Lolium perenne. Taxonomy (NCBI): domain Eukaryota; kingdom Viridiplantae; phylum Streptophyta; class Magnoliopsida; order Poales; family Poaceae; genus Lolium; species Lolium perenne. The sequence goes on along the minus strand of NC_067246.2, from coordinate 182,188,649 downwards.
GTGCTGCAACATATCATAACAATAACATTATTAGCACACAACAATAAGATTTGGCATAGTCCTAACATGTAATGAATAGTGGTTGGTTTTAGCACTATATGGCATGGTTAATGTTTACTTGTTATATTCTTCAAAAGAATAACTTTTGAAGAACATGTTCTTTAATAAAGAACAAGTATGACAATTGGGTTTGTGGGGTTCTATGTTTTCCTATGGTTTCAATTAGTTTCTGGAGTAAGGATTAGATGGATCATAACATAGTTGGATTCATCAAAAGCTAGAACTTGTAAGGGTTGAGCTAAGCCTAAGCATCTTAAGCAATTAATTACACATGGGTGCTATCAAGGTTGGTTTCTACCTTACTGGTGATAGATGGCTATTGTCTATAGGCCCTATTAGGTAGGGTTGATGAACACTCTCTATTTACTTCAAAAGAATAACCTTTGAAAAACATACTTCTTAAGGAATAAGAAGTATTACAATTAAGGTTGAGGTTGTCTAGGATTTCCTATTGAATTCACTAAGTAAGGAATAGTTAGTTCTTAAATAGGATGGTTCATAAGTATCTAACACTAGTAGGGTTGAGTGTGTATGGAAGATGATGCACAATGTTGGCATGGTTGATATTAGGGTTCATCAGAATGGTGTGATGCTAAGAATGATTAATTAAGGTTGATATCTCTAAGGATATGAACTAGGGTTTGCATTTGGTCGTTCTCTTTTGATCTTCTTGGTTGTATGGGTAGGTATAGATCGGATGCTAAATTATGAGTGATAGGGTTTCTACATTTTATGTGGACATGAACTTGTATTTAATTGTTCATTAAGGGTTTATGAATGAAAAAGTAAGTATCGTGATTACATATTATAATCTAGGGTTTGGGTTTAGAAGCAATTTAGGTTTCACATGAAATGATAGAGTTAGGTTTTAGGGTTTTTAATTAATAGTTGAAGTAATGGTTAATTAAGATTTTCATATGATTAAACATAATCATCAAGAAATATGTGTCGTTTTATATGGCATTTTAATGCCAAGTAATATTTAATATATTTTTTTTGTAACTGAAGAATAGAAATAAGAAAATTACATGTTTAGCATTTAGGTTTTAATAGTTTAAGATTGAAAATTGTAAAACTTAGAAGAACATTTGTATTATTTTCTATTAGACTTTAAATGGTTGGTATTTATTTATTTTGTTTAGGAATTTCCTTTTGTCAAAAATATTTCTATTTGCTTTTTTTTATTATTATATATATATCTTTCTTTTATGAAATATTTTTCCTAAAAGAAAAATAAGCCAAAGGAGAAAAACTAGTTGGGCCGAGCCCAACTGATCCAATTGGATCAGACTCAACCAACCAAGTCGGTTCACCTGGGTCGGTCAACCACAAGCCGACCCACTCCTTTCTCTCCTGCCGCGTCCCTGCTCACATCGACGCGCACGCAGCCCTCCTGGCGATGCGACGCCGCCGCGTCGCCGGCTGCCGCCCGGCCATCACCAACCGCTCCCGGCGCCCGCACGCCACCGAGGCTCCATTATCCCCTCCTCTATCGACCCCTACTGGCGCCCCTCTCTTAGCTCACGCATGCGCGCACGCTCCCGTGACGCCCCTGGCTCCGCCGCGCCGCCCTTTCCTAGCCGCCTCCTGCCTGCTCCGGCGCCGGCACGAGAGGGCTTTGGTCCGCCTTGACCTGCTCTTCAACTCCCTCTTTTTGATTTGATTTTTGTGCTCCCCTTGGTTCGCACCCAACCCTACTGTGACACCACCCCCGCCTCAACTCCGACCGAGGTTGGTCGCCACCAGCACCACTGCTTGCTGGCGCGGCCTTGCCACCTCTCAGCCAGCGCCCGCCGCCCCGTGTCTTCCTTGTATCGCACGTGTGTCCCATGACAACCCTAGCCATGGCTACGTTGCTGGCGTGTTCAGCCTGCTGCACCACTTGTGGCTCCATCTCCAATGGCCTCGACCTCAACCCCGAGCCCCAGCTCAACCTTGCCATCTCGGCCTCTTCTGGTTGAGTGTGCTGCTAGGCTCGCCGGTGCTGTGTGGTGTTTGGTGCTGGCACGATGGTATTGTGGTGGTGGGAATGGCATGGTGGTGATGTACTGGTGGGGAATGGTGTTGTGCTGGTGGTGATTACTTCCTCCTCGACGTCGGTGGGACGGTGTCGCCGACGCAACCCCGGCGTCTACTTCTCCGCTATGGCACTGTGAGCTAAATCATTTCATCTCCTCTATCTATGTGCAATGTGCTGCAAAATTACTAGAGCTAGTTCTCTTGGGTATATGACTTGGACAAAGGAGGTATGATCCAAATGATCACTGCCCTGTTTTAGTGTGTGAAGCTTTCATTTGGGTGACTATTCCTTATTGACATGCATGGTTAGCTGTATTATTGTTACTGATAAACTGGAAGATTAATTCAGTTAAAGTGATTTGCTGACATGCCCCTGTTTGGATGATGTATTAATCAAGCATTCGTGTTGGACTTGGCTTTGTGATAATTGGCTTGTCTTTGTAAATGCAAATTTTATTATTGTCCAGTGAGTAGTGAGGTGCCTCAATTCGGATGATTAGCTAATACATGGCTTGCTGCTATTTTAAACTGACGAAAGTGAACCTAGACAGTTGAGTTAGCTGATGTAATTCAGTTATACACATTTGTATTTTACTGATGAGTTTAGACCTGTAAAATGCAACTATTATTGCCTACAGATTGATGCACGCCGGGTAGCTTGATTGTGAGCTGGTATGCTTATTTTTGGTGGTTTTACTGCTAGCTATATATATGATCCATTGATCATCTGATCGTATGGTATATGGGCTATTACCATTGGTGTGGTTACATTGACATGCTTTTGTCTCCAGGAATTAATCCAGGGACAAGTTGATGTTACTGGTTGCTCTATCTTTATATTTCTGATTGATTAAACTGATAAGAACAGATCTAGGTTGCTTCATTGGTCCTGCCAATGATGCAAAGGCTGAGGCACAACTCTTTGATAAGGATAGATACTAAAACTTGACTTTTCTTCTCTGTGATGAGTATTGCATAGCACCTCTATGCATATCTAAGAGAATGAATTCTCACAACTCAACTGATGATTTGTAATTCTTAATCTTTATGCTTATTCAATTTGCTTTCCTAGATGCCTGTGTGCCATCTGCTACTTCTTGGTTTCTCTGTGGTGCCTCATGAGAGTGTGCACAGAGTAACCACACTTAGCATGATTTGGTGTTGCAGGTGTTTGGGTGTGGTGATTTGGATATGCTCTGATCATAGATACAAATCAGATGATGTTAAAAACTTACAAGCAATTATTGTTTGATAAGGTCTTGTGGTTTTTGATGAATGATTGCTGTTATGCTTTTCTGGGAATAGATCTAATATGCTCCTATCCTAGATATGATGTATACCTGATTCCTGCTCCTAGATGAAGTATTTATGATGTTGATGTTGATCTTGATCTACTCCTTGTTTGACTGCACCTCCTCCTCGCTCCTGCTTGATCTTGTTCTAGAATACCACTATGCTGGTTCTTGGTTGGATGAAATGGGATATTTCCTAAGATGGTTTGATGGCCTGGATGAAAAACAGCTATTGTTGCATGTTTTCTTGATTCGGTCGATGAACCATGTGCTAAGGAGCTGTGTGTTCCAGGGAATGCCTCTTTTAGTGGTGACCTGAGGCTGTGTTTGGTTTCGTACTACTGCCTATGTGCTCTGTACGTGGGACAACACATAGCATGCATGTGTGACCGTGCTACTTGCTTGCTTGCGTGGTGCAAGACCTGGTACAAGTTTCCAAGTGAAGATATTTGTAGCTGTGGATCCGCTCAACTGAGTCGACATTATCTTGAATTGGGATTTATTCTTGATGTTGCCAAGTGTTAACTTGACCCTGCCCATGATGCATGAGTGTGAGGCCAAAATTTTAAGATAAGAACAAATACTACAGATCTGGCCCCCAAACTATCTACTCAATGATGAGTTTAGCATAGCAACTCTATGCCAAAACCTGAGAGTAAGCACTAACCAAAATTATCTTTCTTCTACTTGTTTTGTTTCTCTTGTTGCAGGAAAAGAAAAATATTGGAAGATTGGGAAGATCAAGATTTCATTTAGGAATTCTTTTTATATTCTTTTGTAATACAATTTCTTTTAGTAACTTAGAATTTTATTTCTCTTTAAGAGACTTGTAAATATAGGATGATTAAGGTTGTAAATAAGTTCAATTCATTTATTTATTTTGATTATTTAAATTGTATTTGATCTCATTTACTTTATGTGATATGATTATTGGGAAATTCAAATTCTTATTTGAATGTTTATTATTCATATTTGAATCTCTATTATCCATATTTGAAATGAGTTCAAACTTGTTTTCCCCAAATCCAAATAGTTCAATAAAGGTCATGCCGAAATTTATCGCACTCACGTCGATGAGCTAAATCAATTCCATCGACTTGTGAGAGAAACCTCGATCTCTATGTGCTCTAAATGAACGCGCAAAATTTCCCCGGATTTTCTATGCATGAATGCAATGCACACTCTAGTGTTCTCTCTTTTTCTTGCCTCGAAACGTGGGATATTACAGCCTCTACCCCTTAAACTAAACTTCGTCCTCGAAGTTTGAACTCTCTCACGTTTTCGGAGTATGGATCTGACTTGGGCAGACTACAACATTTCTCTCGAACTCCGTGGTGATCTCACCAGATATAAATTGAATATATCCCTTGTCCAGATTCTTCCTGGAATCCATTAGGGTTTGTCTCTGAACCATGGCTTCTTACTTCAATTCCATGATTTCTTCCAATATCATAATCTTGTTTCCTTTCTCATTGAAGATTCAATGATTGGGACTTCTTCTGGTGCTGCTAGTCTTAACTGTGGACTAATTTGATAACGTACTCCTAATTGATAAATAGATCTTTGTTTTCCCTTACTACCAAAAGTGCAATAATGGTACTTGGTAAGGTACTTACCATGGAAATGGTCTTGATGGTTTATTTCACTAAGAATGGATTAGACTCATTTAGTCCATCCAATCCCAGTTTATGGTTGATACTTATAACTATTTTGGATTCTTTAGGTTCCATGAAAGGAATCTTTCAACTAGTCTTTGATTCTGGTATGGTCAAACTCCTTCGGTCTTTGGCCTTTTCGAGCTGTATTTGGTCTACGGTATTTCCTTCCTCCAACTTCATTAACCTTAGTTTACTTGAGCTATCGTACTTCTGAGTAGATATTACTTACTTGCTCAAGTGATAATCCAATTATTACTTCCTCGAGGTATAAACCTCGGCTTCCGGTCTGACATTCTTCCGAAAGTAGTGTTCGATAATCTTATGAAAGACTTCCTCTCAGTTCAGACCTTCTTCATCTATTTAGCTCAAAATATTGAGTTATTGTACATCCAACTCAATCTTTACTCTACCCCTTAGAGTTTTCTTATGGTCTTCAACTCATTCTCTTCCAACCAATGGAATTATGGTTAGAATATTGGTCTGGGTCTAGCTTATGGTTTGTATTCTTTCAAGGTCTTGTGAAGAATCTTTGTGGTGTATCCACTCAATTGTGGACATCCAATGTGAATCCTTCGACTAAATGATTATAGGTCATTGTTATTGGGCTGACAACATTTTATTTATTCACCACGTCTTGGTACAAATAATCCAATGGTGGACTACTTGATACCAATTGTGGCTATTTGTTATCTAAGAATGGATTCTATTATAGGTTCTGATCAACTGGACGAGAAATCCTCTACTTTATCTCACAGTATTGATCCTATACCAATTGTGGTCTTTTTATATCAACTATGGTCTTCTTATATCTGCTATGGTTTCATAAGTCATCTTCCTTTCTTCAGGGTTTATTTTGCAAGAAAACCACTATGAATATAATATCCAAAGTGATTTCCCATGCATTCCCTCTTCTGTATTGTTTATGGATCTGCTTGAGCTTCACCATAATCACCAGATTTCTCACCTTCATGCTTCTCATGTACTAAAGTACTCCTCTGTTGAGGCTAAGCATGAGTTTTGGTTGGTACTTCCTTTAGAGTTTTGTGGTTGCTTCCCACAACTTTACTCCTTTCTTCTGATGGACCTTCCTCATGTCTTCAAGATCTTCAGAATTCGTCCCTTCCTCACACGAATACCATTTCCCTCTAGATCTATAACATCAAGTAAAGACTTGATATTGCAACATGCATTTGCATATCAAAGTCAAACTTCATGTATGGATCTAGTCAAACAATGAAAATCCAATAAAATCCAAGAAGATTCAGATTTGTGCATATAATACACATCAACATAAGCCTGAATATAATATTTGAGTATGACATCTCTAAACATCAGGCTCTGATGTGTAGTATATAACACCACATAAGATAGGTTTATATCGTGATACTTAACACTTATATATGGAATTCTACTATTTGTCTCAACCTTTACCTTCATTGCACATTTGCAATGAGATAACTTGTAACAAAGTGGTCTAGGATAATTGAGGTTAACCTAATTTTCTCTGGAAGTACTACTTAACTTCCATTTTGTTGAGGACTATCTCACATGATATGTCTAGGTTCTAACATTGTTACTCTAAACACATAACTATTGGAATATAGCTCCTATACTTTCAAGTGTTTCTATTATAAGACTATGGTCATGATGTGCTTGGCACACTTCCCATGGTTTTGGAACACAAATCTTGCACTATTGTTTAGCACTTGGCTTCTTCTTGTACTCATCTTAATTATTTATGATGTTCTAGTCCATCACATGATGATTCTCAGGTGAATCATATATGATTAACAACTCTACCTTGTAAATAAGCATATATTATTCATATTTCTATTCCTTACCTCCCATGATTGACTCATCATGGCCTATACTACCTCATATAGCTTATCTTCATTCCTTACTATCAGTTGTTTCACAAGTTTAGATAAATTTACTTACTCATTACTTATCTGGGTCTACATCTTCTATTAGGATATCTTAATTATCTTCATCACTTGATATTACTTGTATTACAGGTCTGAGTAATTCTTATTTAACTATAACATGTGTTGGTACACATCTTCCAATAGGATATCTTCCTTATGGTTGTATCCTCTCTTTGGACTACCATGTATTCTATACCAACCGTGATCTACTCATCTATTGTTTTAAGACTATAAGGGTATACTACATAGTTGGGACTAACTAAGTAGCTTTATTTAAGAAGGATAGATAGGAAAGGTTGACTCAAGTGTGTCAGGATTATTCTCAAGTGAATACCCATCTCAAGTCATAAGAGTATTTGGTTTAACTAAGACAACTTCCTATAGTCACTACCATTCCTATAGGTCTCCTTTAAAGGGTTTTAATCCTAGGGTCAAAGCATTTGCTCTGATACCACCTGTGGTGACCCGGCATACCACTGCATGGTGTAGTATGCAAGTCTGATATAACACCAATGAAACACCGTTCCACTAGTATTATATCGCTCAGAGTGATACAACAGAAACATATGCGGGTCCAAGGCATGTCTATAGAATTACATACATACTCTGTTACATAAGATCAGCACAGCCTCCTACTTTACAATGAGGTAAATCTGCAAATAAACTCCAGAAGAACGACTCGTAGTCTAATCCTATCACGAACTCTATTTGTAGAGTATTTGACTAGCTATAGGGCTATGAATAGATTCTAGCTAAATAGGAGCGAGGTTTTAGGAAGCTAGTTCCTTTCTATTGCTAATCTAGGTTTTCTCCTTGCTGGATGTGGTATCTGACTCCTCTGGCAGGGTCCTGTCCCTTGAAGTAGTTATTGACTCCTCGACCTTCGAGTTGCACTGTAGATCCTCCTTCGATGCCTCCATATCTAAGCAGGGGATTTAAGAGTGGGATGAGTACGAGCGTACTCAACAAGTTCATTATAGGAAAGAGGTGTTTAATGCACTAGCTACAACATTAGACCAGAAAGTCTAATACCAATGCAGGTTTTCATAACCATTTCTTCAAAAGGTTGCTTTTATTCAGAAGAACTATGTCCGTCAGCCTTCACCGGTTTACTAGAACTTCATGGAGTTCCTTTCCGGCAGCGTTCGCAGTTCCATATCCCGGAACAGGGAGTGACAGGTCACGATTCATTACACTCTGCAGAGGTGTGTTGCTTTACCCATAAGAGATCTTAACCTTGGTGCCAACCGGGCGTACTCCCCGTCCACACTTCCTTTGGTGTGAGGCCCGGTATAAGGTCATAGCCAATCATATTCCTCCGCTACCTCATACACCCACCCTTTGCTGCAAACTCCGACCCTGGGTCCTCGTCGGTGCTCTTATACCAATTAAGGACGGCCCCCGATCACGACAACAGTTCAGGTCTCTACCATGAACTCCTTCGCCGGGAGATGCAACCCATCATAGACCGCAATAACCGTGGGGACTTCAATCGGGACCCCCACCCTACCACTTGTCCTCTCTTGGATCAAGGGTTTACGGTAAAGCGCATCCGTTGATGTACAAGAGGTGGAAATACAATTGACTATTCCGTCCCACTCCAGATCTTATGGTTAACACGGGTATTACGGCACAAGAATCACTGGACGACATTTGTTGTTTAATCCTAGATGGATATAACCCTTGCAATGGAACCTCCACCATATCAACACAATCCATGGTTCCATTGCCCACCACATAGTCATATTCATAGTTATGAAAATAGTGGTTTTGCTTTTTATGCAATAGTGATAAACATAGTACTTTGCAAGTAATTTGGTAAAAATACTCAAATGACATGAGCAAGTGATGAACTTGCCTTTCTTGGCTGCAAGATTATGCAGACAAGGTCTTCGATACGCAATAACTCCAAATTCTGAAATAGCATCATCGTCCGGTAAGGACGATGTTTAAAAGATTGCCAAGGATGCAATAATGCATAAGTATGAGATGCAATCGCTCTAAACGTGACCTAACCCCGATGATTTAGGATTAGTGAGTGGTAATAATTAGTTTCGGTGTGTTGCACTTTTAGAATGATTCACAAACAAGGTTCTTATTCAGGTGTGATTACTTGCTATCATAGACAGGTGCTGCAGCATATCATAACAATAACATTATTAGCACACAACAATAAGATTTGGCATAGTCCTAACATGTAATGAATAGTGGTTGGTTTTAGCACTATATGGCATGGTTAATGGTTACTTGTTATATTCTTCAAAAGAATAACTTTTGAAGAACATGTTCTTTAATAAAGAACAAGTATGACAATTGGGTTTGTGGGGTTCTATGTTTTCCTATGGTTTCAATTAGTTTCTGGAGTAAGGATTAGATGGATCATAACATAGTTGGATTCATCAAAAGCTAGAACTTGTAAGGGTTGAGCTAAGCCTAAGCATCTTAAGCAATTAATTACACATGGGTGCTATCAAGGTTGGTTTCTACCTTACTAGTGATAGATGGCTATTGTCTATAGGCCCTATTAGGTAGGGTTGATGAACACTCTCTATTTACTTCAAAAGAATAACCTTTGAAAAACATACTTCTTAAGGAATAAGAAGTATTACAATTAAGGTTGAGGTTGTCTAGGATTTCCTATTGGATTCACTAAGTAAGGAATAGTTAGTTCTTAAATAGGATGGTTCATAAGTATCTAACACTAGTAGGGTTGAGTGTGTATGGAAGATGATGCACAATGTTGGCATGGTTGATATTAGGGTTCATCAGAATGGTGTGATGCTAAGAATGATTAATTAAGGTTGATATCTCTAAGGATAGGAACTAGGGTTTGCATTTGGTTGTTCTCTTTTGATCTTCTTGGTTGTATGGGTAGGTATAGATCGGATGCTAAATTATGAGTGATAGGGTTTCTACATTTTATGTGGACATGAACTTGTATTTAATTGTTCATTAAGGGTTTATGAATGAAAAAGTAAGTATCGTGATTACATATTATAATCTAGGGTTTGGGTTTAGAAGCAATTTAGGTTTCACATGAAATGATAGAGTTAGGTTTTAGGGTTTTTAATTAATAGTTGAAGTAATGGTTAATTAAGATTTTCATATGATTAAACATAATCATCAAGAAATATGTGTCGTTTTATATGGCATTTTAATGCCAAGTAATATTTAATATATTTTTTTGGTAACTGAAGAATAGAAATAAGAAAATTACATGTTTAGCATTTAGGTTTTAATAGTTTAAGATTGAAAATTGTAAAACTTAGAAGAACATTTGTATTATTTTCTATTAGACTTTAAATGGTTGGTGTTTATTTATTTTGTTTAGGAATTTCCTTTTGTCAAAAATATTTCTATTTGCTTTTTTTTATTATTATATATATATCTTTCTTTTATGAAATATTTTTCCTAAAAGAAAAATAAGCCAAAGGAGAAAAACTAGTTGGGCCGAGCCCAACTGATCCAATTGGATCAGACTCAACCGACCAAGTCGGTTCACCTGGGTCGGTCAACCACGAGCCGACCCAATCCTTTCTCTCCTGCCGCGTCCCTGCTCACATCGACGCGCACGCAGCCCTCCTGGCGATACGATGCCGCCGCGTCGCCGGCTGCTGCCCGGCCATCACCAGCCGCTCCCGGCGCTCGCACGCCGCTGAGGCTCCATTATCCCCTCCTCTATCGACCCCTACTGGCGCCCCTCTCTTAGCTCACGCATGCGCGCACGCTCCCGTGACGCCCCTGGCTCCGCCGCGCCGCCCTTTCCTAGCCGCCTCCTGCCTGCTCCGGCGCTGGCACGAGAGGGCTTTGGTCCGCCTTGACCTGCTCTTCAACTCCCTCTCTTCGATTTGATTTTTGTGCTCCCCTTGGTTCGCACCCAACCCTACTGTGACACCACCCCCGCCTCAACTCCGGCCGAGGTTGGTCGCCACCAGCACCACTGCTTGCTGGCGCGGCCTTGCTACCTCTCAGCCAGCGCCCGCCGCCCCGTGTCTTCCTTGTATCGCACGTGTGTCCCATGACAACCCTAGCCATGGCTAGGTTGCTGGCGTGTTCAGCCTGCTGCACCACTTGTGGCTCCATCTCCAATGGCCTCGACCTCAACCCCGAGCCCCAGCTCAACCTTGCCATCTCGGCCTCTTCTGGTTGAGTGTGCTGCTAGGCTCGCCGGTGCTGTGTGGTGTTTGGTGCTGGTACGATGGTATTGTGGTGGTGGGAATGGCATGGTGGTGATGTACTGGTGGGGAATGGTGTTGTGCTGGTGGTGATTACTTCCTCCTCGACGTCGGTGGGACGGTGTCGCCGACGCAACCCCGGCGTCTACTTCTCCGCTATGGCACTGTGAGCTAAATCATTCCCTCTCCTCTATCTATGTGCAATGTGCTGCAAAATTACTAGAGCTAGTTCTCTTGGGTATATGACTTGGTTAGCTGTATTATTGTTACTGATAAACTGGAAGATTAATTCAGTTAAAGTGATTTGCTGACATGCCCCTGTTTGGATGATGTATTAATCAAGCATTCGTGTTGGACTTGGCTTTGTGATAATTGGCTTGTCTTTGTAAATGCAAATTTTATTATTGTCCAGTGAGTAGTGAGGTGCCTCAATTCGGATGATTAGCTAATACATGGCTTGCTGCTATTTTAAACTGACGAAAGTGAACCTAGACAGTTGAGTTAGCTGATGTAATTCAGTTATACACATTTGTATTTTACTGATGAGTTTAGACCTGTAAAATGCAACTATTATTGCCTACAGATTGATGCACGGCGGGTAGCTTGATTGTGAGCTGGTATGCTTATTTTTGGTGGTTTTACTGCTAGCTATATATATGATCCATTGATCATCTGATCGTATGGTATATGGGCTATTACCATTGGTGTGGTTACATTGACATGCTTTTGTCTCCAGGAATTAATCCAGGGACAAGTTGATGTTACTGGTTGCTCTATCTTTATATTTCTGATTGATTAAACTGATAAGAACAGATCTAGGTTGCTTCATTGGTCTTGCCAATGATGCAAAGGCTGAGGCACAACTCTTTGATAAGGATAGATACTAAAACTTGACTTTTCTTCTCTGTGATGAGTATTGCATAGCACCTCTATGCATATCTAAGAGAATGAATTCTCACAACTCAACTGATGATTTGTAATTCTTAATCTTGATGCTTATTCAATTTGCTTTCCTAGATGCCTGTGTGCCATCTGCTACTTCTTGGTTTCTCTGTGGTGCCTCATGAGAGTGTGCACAGAGTAACCACACTTAGCATGATTTGGTGTTGCAGGTGTTTGGGTGTGGTGATTTGGATATGCTCTGATCATAGATACAAATCAGATGATGTTAAAAACTTACAAGCAATTATTGTTTGATAAGGTCTTGTGGTTTTTGATGAATGATTGCTGTTATGCTTTTCTGGGAATAGATCTAATATGCTCCTATCCTAGATATGATGTATACCTGATTCCTGCTCCTAGATGAAGTATTTATGTTGTTGATGTTGATCTTGATCTACTCCTTGTTTGACTGCACCTCCTCCTCGCTCCTGCTTGATCTTGTTCTAGAATACCACTATGCTGGTTCTTGGTTGGATGAAATGGGATATTTCCTAAGATGGTTTGATGGCCTGGATGAAAAACAGCTATTGTTGCATGTTTTCTTGATCTGGTCGATGAACCATGTGCTAAGGAGCTGTGTGTTCCAGGGAATGCCTCTTTTAGTGGTGACCTGAGGCTGTGTTTGGTTTTGTACTACTGCCTATGTGCTCTGTACGTGGGACAACACATAGCATGCATGTGTGACTGTGCTACTTGCTTGCTTGCATGGTGCAAGACCTGGTACAAGTTTCCAAGTGAAGATATTTGTAGCTGTGGATCAGCTCAACTGAGTCGGCATTATCTTGAATTGGGATTTATTCTTGATGTTGCCAAGTGTTAACTTGACCCTGCCCATGATGCATGAGTCTGAGGCCAAAATTTTAAGATAAGAACAAATACTACAGATCTGGCCCCCAAACTATCTACTCAATGATGAGTTTAGCATAGCAACTCTATGCCAAAACCTGAGGGTAAGCACTAACCAAAATTATCTTTCTTCTACTTGTTTTGTTTCTCTTGCTGCAGGAAAAGAAAAATATTGGAAGATTGGGAAGATCAAGATTTCATTTAGGAATTCTTTTTATATTCTTTTGTAATACAATTTCTTTTAGTAACTTAGAATTTTATTTCTCTTTAAGAGACTTGTAAATATAGGATGATTAAGGTTGTAAATAAGTTCAATTCATTTATTTATTTTGATTATTTAAATTGTATTTGATCTCATTTACTTTATGTGATATGATTATTGGGAAATTCAAATTCTTATTTGAATGTTTATTATTCATATTTGAATCTCTATTATCCATATTTGAAATGAGTTCAAACTTGTTTTCCCCAAATCCAAATAGTTCAATAAAGGTCATGCCGAAATTTATCGCACTCACGTCGATGAGCTAAATCAATTCCATCGACTTGTGAGAGAAACCTCGATCTCTATGTGCTTTAAATGAACGCGCAAAATTTCCCCGGATTTTCTATGCATGAATGCAATGCACACTCTAGTGTTCTCTCTTTTTCTTGCCTCAAAACGTGGGATATTACATAATGCTAATGCTCCACATGTTGCTGCACCTCCTACTATCAATGGTAAAATAATTGGTGTTGGCAATGTTTCTACTTCTAATGCAAAGCCTGCAAAATTGCCAGAAACTGCTAAAACTGCTGAAACTGCCTGTGATAAAACTGCTGAAATTTTTTCCAACATTGGGAACAATGATCCCATTGCTTTAGATTATAATGGTTTAGATTTTGATGATTGCCACATCTCTGAAGTTATAAAGTTCTTACAAAAACTTGCTAAAAGTTCTAATGCTAGTGCTATAAATTTGGCCTTTACAAAACATATTACAAATGCTCTCATAAAAGCTAGAGAAGAGAAACTAAAACTTGAAACTTCTATTCCTAGGAAGTTAGAAGATGGTTGGGAGCCCATCATTAAGATGAGGGTCAATGATTTTGATTGTAATGCTTTATGTGATCTTGGTGCAAGTATTTCTGTTATGCCTAAGAAAATTTATGATATGCTTGACTTGCCACCATTGAAAAATTGTTATTTGGATGTTAATCTTGCTGATAATGCTATAAAGAAACCTTTGGGGAGGATTGATAATGTTCGTATTATGGTTAACAATAACCTTGTCCCCGTTGATTTTGTTGTCTTGGATATTAAATGCAATGCATCTTGTCCCATCATATTGGGAAGACCTTTTCTTCGAACTGTTGGTGCTACCATTGATATGAAGGAAGGTAATATTAAATATCAATTTCCTCTCAAGAAAGGTATGGAACACTTCCCTAGAAAGATAATGAAGTTACCTTTTGATTCTATCATTAGAACAAATTATGATGTTGATGCTTCATCTCTTGATAACACTTGATTAACACTTTCTGCGCCTAGCTGAAAGGCGTTAAAGAAAAGCGCTTATGGGAGACAACCCATGATTTTACTACAGTACTTTTGTTTTATATTTGAGTCTTGGAAGTTGTTACTACTGTAGCAACCTCTCCTTATCTTAGTTTTATTGCATTGTTGTGCCAAGTAAAGTCTTTGATAGTGGAGTTGATACTAGATTTGGATTGTTGCGCAGTAACAGATTTCTTACTGTCACGAATTTGAGTCGCCCCGTCTATAGGTAACTCAGAAAATTATGCCAATTTACATGCGTGATCCTAAGATATGTACGCAACTTTCATTCAATTTGAGAATTTTCATTTGAGCAAGTTTAGTGCCCCAAAAAAATACGTCTTTACATACTGTTCTATTTTGACAGATTCTGCCTTTTATTTCGCATTGCCTGTTTTGCTATGTTTGATGGATTTCTTTATTCCATTAACTTTCAGTAGCTTTGTGCAATTTCCAGAAGTGTTAAGAATGATTGTGTCACCTCTGAATATGTGAATATTTGATTATGCACTAACCCTCTAATGAGTTTGTTTCGAGTTTGGTGTGGAGGAAGTTTTCAAGGATCAAGAGAGGAGGATGATACAATATGATCAAGGAGAGTGAAAGCTCTAAGCTTGGGGATGCCCCGGTGGTTCATCCCTGCATATTTCAAGAAGACTCAAGCGTCTAAGCTTGGGGATGCCCAAAGCATCCCCTTCTTCATCGACAACATTATCAGGTTCCTCTAGTGAAACTATATTTTTATTCCATCACATCTTATGTGCTTTACTTGGAGCGTATGTATGTTTTTGTTTTGTTTTGTTTGAATAAAGTTGGATCCTAGCATTCATTGTGTGGGAGAGAGACACGCTCCGCTGTTGCATATGGACAAATATGTCCTTAGGCTTTACTCATAATATTCATGGCGAAGGTTGAACTGCTTCGTTAAATTGTTATATGGTTGGAAACGGGAAATGCTACATGTGGTAATTGGTATAATATCTTGAATAATGTTATACTTGGCAATTGTTGTGCTCATGTTTAAGCTCTTGCATCATATACCTTGCACCTATTAATGAAGAAATACATAGAGCATGCTAAAATTTGGTTTGCATAATTGGTCTCTCTAAGGTCTAGATATTTTCTAGTAAGGGTCGAACAACAAGGAAGACGGTATAGAGTCTTATAATGCTTACAATATGTCTTTTATGAGAGTTTTGCTGTACCGGTTCATACTTGTGTTTGCTTTAAACAACCTTGCTAGCCTAAACCTTGTATCGAGAGGGAATACTTCTCATGCATCCAAAATCCTTGAGCCAAACACTATGCCACTTGTGTCCACCATACCTACCTACTACATGGTATTTCTCTGCCATTCCAAAGTAAATTGCTTGAGTGCTACCTTTAAAATTTCTATTCTTTATCTTTGCAATATATAGCTCATGTGACAAATAGCCTAAAAACTATTGTGGTATTGAATATGTACGTATGCATCTTATCTCTTATAAGTTGCTTGTTGAGCGATAACCATGTTCCTGGGGACGCCATCAACTATTTCACCTTGTTGAATATCATGTGAGTTGCTATGCATGTTCGTCTTGTCTGAAGTAAGGGTGATTTATCATGATCAAATGGTTTGAGTATGCATATTGTTAGAGAAGAACATTGGGCCGCTAACTAAAGCCATGATCCATGGTGGAAGTTTCAGTTTGGACAACAAACCTCAATCTCTTATGAGAATATTATCTGTTGTTGAATGCTTATGCATTAAAGAGGAGTCCATTATCTGTTGTCTATGTTGTCCCGGTATGGATGTCTAAGTTGAGAATAATCAAAAGCGAGAAATCCAATGCGAGCTTTCTCCTTAGACCTTTGTACAGGCGGCATAGAGGTACCCCTTTGTGACACTTGGTTAAAACATATGCTATGCTATGATAATCCATGTAAATCCAAGCTAATTAGGACGAGGTGCGGGCACTATTGGTATACTATGCATGAGGCTTGCAACTTGTAGGATATAATTTACATGATACATATGCTTTATTACTACCATTGACAAAATTGTTTCTTGTTTTCAAAATAAAAGCTCTAGCACAAACATAGCAATCAATGCTTCCCTCTGCGAAGGGCCTTTCTTCTACTTTTATTGTTGAGTCAGTTCACCCATTTCCTTCTATCTTAGAAGCAAACACTTGTGTCAACCGTGTGCATTGATTCCTACATACTTGCATATTGCACTTGTTATATTACTTTATGCTGACAATATCCATGAGATATACATGTTATAAGTTGAAAGCAACCACTGAAACTTAATCTTCCTTTGTGTTGCTTCAATGCCTTTACTATGAATTGATTGCTTTATGAGTTAACTCTTATGCAAGACTTATTGATGCTTGTCTTGAAACTACTATTCATGAAAAGTATCTGCTATATGATTCAGTTGTTTACTCATTGTATTACCATTGCTTCGAATCGCTGCATTCATTACATGTGCTTACAATAGTATTGATCAAGATTATGATAGCATGTCACTTAAGAAATTATCTTTGTTATCATTTACCTACTCGGGACGAGTAGGAACTAAGCTTGGGGATGCTTGATACGTCTCAAACGTATCTATAATTTCTTATGTTCCATGCTACTTTTATGATGATATTCACATGTTTTATACACATTATATGTCATTATTATGCATTTTCCGGCACTAACCTATTAACGAGATGCCGAAGAGCCAGTTGCTGTTTTCTGCTGTTTTTGGTTCAGAAATCCTAGTAAGGAAATATTTTCGGAATTGGACGAAATCAACGCCCAGGATCTTATTTTTCCACGAAGCTTCCAGAACACCGAAAGGGAAACGAAGTGGGGCGACGAGGCGACGCCACACTAGGGCGGCGCGGCCCAGGCCCTGGCCGCGCCGGCCTGTTGTGTGGGCCCCTCGTGGCGCCCCCTGACCTACCCTTCCGCCTACTTAAGCCTTCGTCGATAATAGTTCCAGTACCGAGAGCCACGATACGGAAAACCTTCTAGAGATGCCGCCGCCGCCAATCCCATCTCGGGGGATTCAGGAGATCGCCTCCGGCACCCTACCGGAGAGGGGAATCATCTCCCGGAGGACTCTTCACCGCCATGGTCGCCTCCGGATTGATGTGTGAGTAGTTCACCCCTGGACTATGGGTCCATAGCAGTAGCTAGATGGTCGTCTTCTCCTCATTGTGCTATCATTGTTGGATCTTGTGAGCTGCCTAACATGATCAAGATCATCTATCTGTAATGCTACATGTTGCGTTTGTTGGGATCCGATGAATATGGAATACTATGCTATGTTGATTATCAATCTATCTATGTGTTGTTTATGATCTTGCATGCTCTCCGTTGCTAGTAGAGGCTCTGGCCAAGTCATTACTTGTAACTCCAAGAGGGAGTAATTATGCTCGATAGTGGGTTCATGCCTCCATTAAATGCAGGACAAAGTGAGAAAGTTCTAAGGTTGTGGATGTGCTGTTGCCACTAGGGATAAAACATCAATGCTATATCTAAGGATGTATTTTTTGATTACATTACGCACCATACTTAATGCAATTGTCTGTTGTTTGCAACTTAATACAGGAGGGGGTTCGGATGATAACCTGAAGGTGGACATTTTAGGCATAGATGCATGCTGGATAGTGGTCTATGTACTTTGTCGTAATGCCCAATTGAATCTCACACTACTCATCATATCATGTGTGTGCATTGTCATGCTCTCTTTATTTGTCAATTGCCCAACTGTAATTTATTCACCCAACATGCTTATTCTTATTGGAGAGACACCACTAGTGAACTGTTGACCCCGGTCCATTCTTTACATCGAATACAATCTACTGCAATACTCGTTCTACTGTTCTCTGCAAACATCATCATCCACACTATACATCTAATCCTTTGTTACAGCAAGCCGGTGAGATTGACAACCTCACTGTTAAGTTGGGGCAAAGTAATTTGGTTGTGTTGTGCAGGTTCCACGTTGGCCCCGGAATCCCTGGTGTTGCGCCGCACTACACTTCGCTGCCATCAACCTTCAACGTGCTTCTTGACTCCTACTGGTTCAATAAACCTTGGTTTCTTACTGAGGGAAAACTTGCTGCTGTACGCATCACACCTTTCTCTTGGGGTTCCCAACGGGCGTGTGCTTGACGCGTCATCATCGGCGTCTCGACGACGGTGGGCGGCGTCGACGCCGCTCACAAATCCCTGATGTTGGCTGGCGGCGGAGCGGCGGGAGATATGTGCGAGGGGTTTGTGTTTTGGGAGACAGACAGGCGGGCCAGGGGCGGTCAAGGGGAGGACGCGAGCGACCAGCAATCGGCGTCCGCGGCCACGCAAACTCGTCCCAGATTTGGGCTGGATTTGGGTCGTCCCGGACGCCGCGGCCATCCGTTTTAGGGATGGGTCCGCGCGCTGGGCCGCGTTTTTGTCCGGCTCAACCCATCCGGACGTGCGGGCGTGGTTTGGGTCGCGCGGTTGGAGATGCCCTCAAAGAAGCATCTCCCATACCTCGGAGGCGATGAAGCCACCCGGAGTTGTTTTATAGAACACGTCATCGATGTTTCCACCTAGAGCATTAAAAGCGCCGATGGTCGCTCCGGAAGTGTTGATCTTGGGAGGCCCCGTCGATTCAGCATCCCCAGCGAGACCGATCCGTCGCAGGTACGGTTGAGGGCGAGGAGCGTGGGTGGTGGTCGCAAGTGCTAAGAGAAAACAATGTGTTCGAGTTGATTCCGTTGTGCTCGATGTTGTCGATGCAGTTGGAGGACAACCTTGTCTTGCCTACACCTTTGTTGAAGAAGGCCGGGGAAGATGGCGACGTGGTCCTTGGATAGTTCACCGACGCGGAGATGCTTTGACGACCACCAAGAGTCGCGCCAGGTGACATAGGTATGCTTACAGGGCATGCCGAATAAGTACCCCTGGTCCACATGAAAGCAGTAAGCCCATGGATTCGAAGCTTTGGAGGCCCAGAAGATTGGAGATCCTCGGATTAGGAAGTTAGAGTTATTATAGGAAACTTGTATCAATATAGGGAAAAGCCCAACGTGGCCCGATAGCTTATAACTTGTACGACACGGAAAAGCCTCGGCTTCACCTCCTATATAAAGAGGAAGCCGAGGGTGAAAGAGGGGACCGAATAATTGTAACCTAGCCACCGTGATATTGAGTTGAGCACCTTTCTTCGGATGAAACCTTCGAGATCTACTTGCCTCTACTTCTTACGAAACCCTAAGTCTACAATATGTAGGCATTGACGAGTTAATCCCTCGTCAATTGGCGCCATATGTGGGAATTGGAGGTTGCAATGTTCTGATCTCGATGGCATCATCAACATCATCATCGGCAGCGAGCAACGCGATGGAAGGAGGTAAACGAGTCCAACTTGATCTCGTCAATTTTTTTCCTCACCCTCCCTGTAAAACCCCAAATTTCAATAAAAAGAAAGTTAGAGAATTCCAGAAAGCAAAATTTCAAACCAACAAAAACTTTTCTATTTGCATATAGTACCATGCATAGGACTTGTGCATTTGAGTGATATGCCATGATGATTGTTATTACTTGTATTTGATATGCTCTAAAACCCTAATGTGATCATATTAAGATCACCAACCAAATAAATCAAAGAGGAAGAAATTCCATAAAATGCAAAACCCTAAAAACCCTCACATATGCCCTATGGCATTTTTATAAATTTTGACCCTAGACCTATTTGGTCTTCAGCATTAGTTGAGTAATGTTTTTAAACACTTACTACAACTTTTGGAATCAAAGATTCACAATTCATTTGAAGTCCAAACACAAATCCAACTCACATATGATAATGGTCACTTTTGACAATTCTAGTCTGATCACCACTTTGAGCCCTTGCCATTCAATTTTCCCAAACCAATTCTTGCTAACTCTTTGCACCATTTCAAAGTCAACATCAAGGTGAACAACTTTGGTGAAGATCACCATGCCAAAATCATCTTGGATCAAGAGCCATGCTCATCCAAAGTCCCAACTTTGTAACATATGGAACATTCTCCACTTAGCCAATGTTGCAAATTTTTGAATTCTAAAAATTCCACCACCACCTCCAATCACCTCTGGTCAATTATAACTTCACTCAACACAAACATTTCAAAAGGTTTCACCTTTTGAATTATTTCAAATTTAGACAAATTTGTAATTTCCAAATTATGGCACTATTTGCCACTACTGCAAATAGTGTTCTATGCCACCTAAACTACCCTAATCTAAACCAAAGCTATTCTACCTTGTCCCCTGGTCCCCTCTAACCCTAAATGGAGCATAGTAATGCTAAGGGAGAGAGAGAACAAGTTAGGGCATGGCCATGCCGGCCATGCCACACACATGTCGAGCTCTCCCCTCCCCTCTTCTTCCCTGGCCGTGGCCACCTTGCCAAACCGCACCAGCACCCCACCCTAGCGCCGCCTAGCACCGCCCTGGTCGACGAGGACGACGACAACGCCCGGAACGCGCGCGCCCAGCACACGCCCAGTGTGGGGACCCCGGACTAGCTGTCCGAAATACCCTGTTATGTATACAGTTCACGATCCCATGATCAGTGCGCCGTGAACACATAACCGAACTGATATCAAATTACACCGTCCATTACAAAGCGGAATAAGAAAATTACAACATGGTCACATGACCAATACTTACATAATAGCCTCGAAGGGCCTAACTAAACATCAGAGTAGCATCATCACTTCAGCAGCGCAGTACCCAAGTCATCTGCCATAACCCTACGGAGCAGGCGGGGAGACGTTCCTAGCCCGCATAGACGTCGTCAACTCCTTCTTCATCTGTCGAACTCCTTCAAGTCTGGCCAAGTAAATAGCCAGGGACAAAGCCGTGAGTACATTTGGAATTGTACTCGCAAACCATCAAGAAGGTGATAAAAATTCTAACTAGAGAAGGCAAGAGAGGAAAAATAGTTTCTCTCGTGGATGTAGCATGTGGAAGAGAAATAGTTTCTCTTGTGGATATAGCATCCTGGCATCTCGAGTGATGGGGACACTAAGGGAGTCCTATTACATCTCTATACCTTTGTTAAAGAAGAGGTAGCATACCGCCATCTCAATTGATGGGGATACTAGGAAAGTCCTATGACATCTCTATATCTTTGTTGAAGAAGATACTTCAAAAGATAAACTACGACATCTCTATATCTTTGTTGAAGAAGATACTTCAAAAGATAAACTACGACATCTCTATATCTTTATTGAAGAAGAGTCCCTCTACATGAAACACTAGGAAGGGTCACCCAATTTTGTTTCATTTTCCTCGACCATCTCCATATGGTCGGCACCAGCCTTTCCGTACCCTTCCGGTACATCCAACACACACATTTCCTTTGGAAATCATTTTCTAAACCAAAACTCGACACAGCTCGGTAACGGCCATCCCAACCGTCCATGACCGCGGACGCGGCTATTCGAATAGTTTTAACTCTGCAGAGTGTGCGCACTTTCCCCACAAGATCTGATAAATCCGCCGGGATCATCCCCGGTTCGTCATACGAAAGTATGCGAGTCTCGGATAATCAGTCGAAGCCTTTCGCCTATTCAACTTAGCAAGAGGTCCTACCCTATGGAGTATGTACCTCCCCGGCACCGTGGCAGCTCACCTCCCTTTGAGCGTGGCTCCACCGCCAAGCCAGGAGACCCATAGTGTCTTCCGGACGGGTCAGCCCCGAAGGCCTCCCGTTATACGATTGTCTCCAACTACGACAACCCGGACTCGGGGGTAACCGTACCCTTGTATAGTTGTGCGGTGCCTCATGCTAAGAAGAACAAACGTCAAGCTAAGCCCCGTGCCCACGTTGGAGTAGTGTGGTTGCGCGGGTTAATTGTTCCGGGCGAATACAGAGAACCATGTGTCGTTTTTCTCAAAAACCCAAGTCACACACACATTTCCTCTTTCCAACCATCTTTGTCAAGATCCTTTCCTTTCATAAACCATACGCTTGGGTAAGATTGCCTCACCCAAGGTTTTCATAAACATTTACAACAAGGAAAACCTTGAGGGGTTCCCAACCTATAGTTTCATGAGTTGAACTAGTAATGCACTACGGCCGAGATGAGAGTCATCCCGCCATAGATGAGGTATAAAGGGGTAGTGGAGTGGATCATACTTGCTTAAGGTAAGCATGTATTATGACAACACAAGGAGGAATATACTCTCAGATTTGTGGTGCTAATAACACAACTTAGATAGTGGAGTGTCACTATCCAACATATTCTCCAAGATGGTACACGGCATACTCCTCTCAAGTTGAGAATACACCAAGATCATGACATTGATACCTCTATACTACAAAGGGGGTGGGTGTGGTGTAAGTTAATATCTTGAGATGGAACATGCTCAAGTTGAGCATACAAGATCACCAAGTGGAATAGCACAGCCATGTTACCATGCATCCCATAACACAAGGACAATAGTGGAGCATCACCACTAGGGAGTACCCCACTTGCAATCACACATAGATGACATAAATAGAGATAATAACACACATAGAATGAAGGCGCTTTGAACATCAACAAATGACATCCAACTAGACACCGGATCAGAGATCAAAAGATGGCTTGCCTTGGCTTATTTGTCCCTGTACTTCTTCAACTCCATCAATATAAGAATCCCAACAATATAAATAAAATCCTTGTCCAATTCCACTTCTTCTTCTTCTCCGGAATTGCTCGCGTCTATCGCCGGAAAATATAAAAGGAACACAATCAATCACATTGCACCAACAAAACAAACATACAACAACCATAATTTAACCATTCAATAAAGAGCTACCATACAAAGGACTTATAGATACCACAAACAACTTAAAGAAAACCCATGTTATTTACCTAGTAAAGGTATGAGAGTATCACAACTTAGCAATTGCCTCTCTCGGTTATCACCATAGTATAAACCAAACATCCCCTGGTAGATAACATCATAAAGAGGACAAAAGCATTAGTTTGACATCAAATACATTCACAAAACATTTTCAAACATTTTTGGAAAAAGTAGAAAACAGTTTTCCTAAGTTAGTTTGCTCACATAACACCACACAAGAATAGGAAGCAAATGATATGCCCTACCATTTGAAAACTTAAGCAAAACAAAAGAGCTAATGTTAAATTGCAGAGATTTTGTTTTGCAAACATAAAACAAAGGTTGCCCATTTCTAATAAAAAGAGTTGGTCAAGGTTTTTAAATAAACCCAACAAGTTTTGGTCCAACAATGCATGTCACACATATACCTTACTAACAGTAACGAAAATGCATGAACAGAGACTAACACTATTTTTCCTAGATGGCCAGTACTAATACAAGACTAACCCAATTGGAAACACCCAAAAATATCAAACCTACAATTTTAGGAATTTCTTTGAATCTGACTGTACAGAAAACAAGATCTGTAAGCCATAAATCGTAGAAACATCCTACAAATATGAGGCCACTGGCATTTGAAAGGTAATTAAACAGAGATTCACACGCAATTGGATTTGGGTTCAAAATATTTCTGAAACTCTCACAAATGGATTTACAAGTTCACTGCATGTTTTCACCATTTGCTTTAACTATGGAGTTGCAGAACAGATAAAGGTTTGAAACTTGTTTGAGATGATTAAGAAAACATTCAGCAATCCTACAGAAGTGGAATCACTCAATTAGGTTCAAAAATGGATTTTTGATGAATTAAAAGCTAACAGCCATGTCTGCAGAACACACAGAAAAAGTTTAATTCACCACAAATCGTACACAACTCATAAAAATATGAGGTCAGCTGCATCTGAAAGGTAATGTAAAGGTGGTTCTTACCCAACTGGTTTTATTCAAAAATTCGTTTCCAAGCTCCTGATTTAATTCGACAAAGTCAGATCTGACCAGATCTTGATCTGTGAACCATTTCAATTCCATTAGGTCATTTGAAGTGAACCCAACGCCAAAATGAAGGTACTGGAGAGGGCTTTCACCCAAAATTGAGTTTGCTCAAAAAGGTTTTGTAAAACAGAGGAAATCTAACAAACAATGATTCTGCATGTTTGCAGAACTTTATTTATCATGCAAAATCCGTAACGAATTTGAGGATGAGACCAACGCCAAGTTGTAGATATTTTCAGTACCTATCTGCAGAACTTTGAACCACTCGATTTGGATCTGCACACGAGATTTGGCGGATTTTACAAGATCGTACCAGAATCTGAAACAGCAAGAAACAGAAATTACTGCAAGGTTTTGGACGAACTTTGCTCAAGAACTTCAGATCTGAGGATAGCTCAACCTTCTCCATGCTTGGACCAACATGCACCTGCATCAAGATCCAATCTTAGCAATGGAGGGAGAAGAAGAGGAGATTAAACCATCTAAGGTTAGGGAGAAGAAGGAGAGGGAGGCTCTCATGGTGAGGATGAGCTTGAGGGAGGGGGAGAGCTTCATCTTGGTGGCTTGCCATGGCTATGGCCGGCCATGGGAGCAAGGGGAGCACCATTTTCGTGGGAAAGTGGAGGAGGAGAGTGTGAGGGAGTGGAGGAAATAGTAGGGAGTGAAAAGAAATGATGCAAAGGAGAGGAGTGGAGAGGAGTGGAGAGTGGGAAATGAGAGCAAGTGAGGAGGGAGTGGGCTGCCAAGCCCCTTTATATAGAGGGAGAGGGGGTGGGTTGGCTGCCTCCTCATTGATTGAGTTGGTTGGGAGGCTGCCCATTTATGGATTGGGGTAGGTGGGAGGCATGGCTTGTATAAGAAGGAAAAGGGGAGATAGTGCTGGCCGAATTTTGAATGCGAACACAAATTGGCCGGCTCCATTCTTGCCAAACAAAAATGAACAATGAGAGAGAGATGCACATCATCCATGTGCATGATGTTGAGGAGGTAATGTTGATGGAGGTTGAGACATAGAGATAGAAATGGAGAGTGAGAGTGATATGCATTAAAAGGAAAATTTGTTATCACTTTGTTTGTGGCAAACAAATGATGGAAAGAGATAGATCCAAGGTTTAGAGGGGTAGCGATGGAAGTACAGATACAATACCAATGGTGAATATGGTGGCATAAAATCAATTCAAGAGGTCAAGGTGTTGATGGAAAAGAATGGGGGAGTGAGATAGGTATGAGGAAAAATAAGTTGTTCTAAAAAAAAAGAGGTCAATTGGGAGTGGTTTGAAATACTCCCTGAGTCTAGGGTTCAGTTGAAGGGAGTCCATTTGAAAGTATCAAATGATCATCCATTTGATCAAGAATTGGAGGATGAGGGGATACAATGTGGTAAATCAGTGATGTGCATAAGATGTGCAAGGATTGTCATTTGAAAAAAAAAATTTATTTGAAAGGGATTTGAAACACCTCAATTGGGAATGAACTCAAGTGGAATGGAATTTGAAAATGTTGAGAGAAACTAGTTGGAACATAGGAGGTCAAAATGTTCTACTTACTTTCTCAAGTGAAGTAGAGTTTTTCTCAAATGTAAAATAAGCAAGAGGAAGACAAGAAATGGTATAGGTACCATAAACAAGCCTTTTGTAAAATGGAAAAAAAATAGAAAATAATGTTTTAGAAATCAGTACTTGGTAGAAATGGGATGAAAAACAAAACCCATTTCAGTTCTTTGTTTTCTTTGAAGAAATATCCTGAAAAGATTTTATAAAAAACTAGAAGTAGTTTTGTGATCAAAACTAGAGAAGGAAAAACAATAGGGTTTTTGAGAAAGAAAACTAATTTAGGGAGGAGTGTTCTCAAGGGTAGATGGTGGCCTCAAAATGTACCCATCATTCCCAATCTTGGTTTTGTGAAGATTAAACTTGAATAAAAACAAGAGGTAAAAGTGAAGGAAGTGATCTTGAGGTAAAACATTGGATAGGGTACAAGATCAAGTTGAATATATGAGCTGCAAGGATTGACTGAGACATGCAAGACGTGGAGGTTGAAGAGGATGTTGCATAGATGAGATCCATGCATTGAGGTCAACAATAACAGTGGTGGTTGCTTAGATATCAACTGCCAAAGTCTGGAACTTATAAGCTTGCCAAAACAGATTGTTGACTTGGCTTCAGAATCAACCTATGATGAGTGGGTATAAGAGAAGGATGTGATGAGGGTAGATGATCCCAAATTTTGGATTCAAGGATGGTTTGAGCTGGACTAACACAAATAGGAATATCAAGATGGCACACTCATGTTGCCATCAGGAGAAGAGTTTGATGTAGTAAAAAGGAAAACAATTTTACCTAAGTCACACATGTGTTTTATTAGGTGAGTTGTATGTCTGACCACTAGAGGTGTTGTTCTTTGAGGTACTCAACACAGAACTCAACAAGAAATCAAGACAATATATCTAGCGGCAGATCAAAGCAATTCATCACAACAAACAAATCAAGGCAACTCATCTAAATTAGTCTATAGAAAAAGTTTTTGTTCCCCCTAATTTTTGAAATATGGACAATTAATCAAGGTTGCAAAAGTTGGGGTGTTACACCCAGGACCGCCAGTATGCCGCTCGTGTCGCGCGTGGACACGCTCAGTACACGCGCCGTCCCACGCGCTCACGCAGCCCCTGGACCCCCTGCGAGCACCTTGAGCCTCACCGTGACACCGCGACGCCGTTGGACACGCCCTCGACCACGACCCGCACCCGCCGTCGCCGGAGAAGCCAACCCTAGTCCGCCGCGGGCGCGGCAGACACGGACACAATCCTACGCCATACCACGCCGCCCGACCGTGCCAACACCACCTCTAGCTTCGCCTGGACGAGGAGAACCCGACAGCATCGCCGCCTAGCTCGACAGCTCGCCGGAGACGCCGCGCGCGTGTTGACTTCTTCCCTGCCCCGCAGCCCCCTCGCGTTACTATAAATAGAGCACTCCCCTCGTCGATCAGAGCACACCACCAGACTCCCCACCTCTCACAACCACTCAACCACTCCACCGTTCATCTGATTCACGCCGGAGAAGGACCAATTGCAAGCTCGCCGCCGCGGAAGCCCTGCAGAAATCGACGGCGAACCAGACCACCTCGAGCTCCGCCACCAGTACCAGGAGAACCGCCGTCGTCCACATCTACCTCGCGCATATTGCCATCCCTTGCTGGAGCCGCCGTAAGCTCTCCGACTGATGAGGACATCCCTACCTCACTACTACCTCCGTCATTGCAAGATGAAGATGAAGCTGTGAAGCTCAAGTCCAATGAAGTTAGGATTGGACCAATGACACGAGCTCGTGCGAAGCTACTTAAACAACAGGTGAACTTGTTCCTAAACGATACTTTGATCGATGAGAACTTTATACTACCTAAGTCGTATTACTTATCTATGATCAGGTATGAGGAGGAACCAAGCGTCGCACGAGGAGGAGAGGAGCAGCTGGACAAGAAGCTGGATGTGAAGCTGGACATGGAGCCGGACGTGAAGACATTCCATGGACGCGCGAGGGAGGAGCGGGAGGCATGCGCGAGAGGAGGAGATCTTCAGGCCGGTCCCAGGCCCGGTCAGACCGGCCGTGGGACCGGGCCACCCGGTCACCAACCGGATTTTGAACCGGTGCCATCCGGGCCACATCCAGGGAACACGGACCCTTCGTCCGGTTTCCACCCGGTCACAGACCCGGTCTAGGACCGGACCACCCGGTCCCAGGCCCGGTCGACCGGCCCCCAGACCGGCCGAGTCCGAGTCTGTCTCGACCAGATCTATTCTGGGTCGGTTATTTCCGTACTTTTTCGACCTGAGGTCGTCCCGAACGCCTATATAAGTCCCTGGGACGCCCCCAAAGTTGCTTTAGACCACGTTTAAGATAAACCCTAGTTCTTAGTTGTTTGCTCTGCAAAACTATTGAATACTACTCTCCAATTCGCATCGATCTGGAGTTTTATGCTACTGAAAGTTTGTGTGTGATCTGCTGTTCCATTGGGGATTAGAAGATTGCAATTTACCGCTTCGTGGTCGGCGGCTACGTGCGCAAGTGTGTGGAGTTGCGAATATCTTGCAGGGTTGAGAGCTGTTGCATTGGCATCAGGAATCAATCGAGAGACTTCGTCGGTGTCATACAAGTTATCCTCCTCATCATCATCGATTCCATCCGCTGCTACCGTCGTGTGTTCATCACCACCGTCGCTTACTGAGAAGATCGGGACACCCCTTATCATCTTGGTATCAGATTTCCAGTTTTCCTCGGTAAGCCATCCACAATCCACCCCATAGTTGAGTTGTGAGTGTTTTCCTATCCAGAAAAAGCCATAAAAAGTTAGGGTTAGGGTTTGCCATAGCCTTAGATTGCACTAATTTCGAGTTTTAGTTGCTTTTCGTAGTTGTTTTTGCGTATCTTGATCTTTCCTCTAGTAGAATTGTTAGGGTTTGTGTTTTCTCTATCATCTAGTTTATCATATTGTGTCAGTTTTTGTTACTCCGAGTCCACATAGCGTACAGTGTGCTTGTTCCCAACCATAGACACAGCCTATCGATATAAAGTGACTAGGAACTTTCCCAGAAGAGACTAGTTTTACCGCTCGACAGGCTGCTCGTTAGGGTTTTGGTGCTTTGCATTTTTCTGTTGGCCGTGTTATCAAGGAGTTGTGTCAGAAAATCAAAAAAAAAAACAAAAAGAGAAAATTGAAAAGAAGCAAAAAAGAGCTACATAGCTGTGTGTGTTCTACAAATAGAAAATCCAAAAAGAAAAGTGTTGTGCTAGTTGAATCAAGTGAAGGCCTAAGTTTGTTTTCCTGCACCCGTAGTTGAGCAATCTTGTGCCTGTCTCGTTGAGCTTTGCTAGCGTCTCTCTAGTGCATTGCAACTTTTCCCACATATAGTTGCATTGCCCCATTATATCACCTTGTGTGAGTATCATTGGTTGTCTACGATCAGCGCTAGAGCTTGTTATTGGTGCAAATAGGTAGCCCACCTACAGCCCCACATATATCCTGCTTTGTCGTGTGATTTGTTCTTATACCCTTGATATTCGCTTCGCTACATCCGTGCACTAGTCCGTCAATCCAAGTTGGTAAGCGATACTAATTCACTTTGGAGCGGTAAGATTTACCTTTCTTATCAGTTTTGAGTGAGTTGTGAGAGTACCACCAAAGATCTTTGTTTACTGCACTAACCTACTAATCATGTCTTCTACCGAGAATGTTGATGTGATGCAGAAAAAGGACGCCGCTACACCAGTTACTTGGCGTGAATTTGAGGCACTTCGTGATCACATGCAACGTGAAATACGAGTTGCTAGTGATGTGTTGGACAAGGATATTCAGAGTGTTCACTTGAAGGTCGATGAGACTACTATAGCGGTTAACACCGTTCAAACATCGGTGACGACTCTTCAAGCATCTATACAAGCTTTGACAACCGCCGTTGGTGAAATACGTACAATGGTGCAACAACAACCACCACTTGATGACGATGGCAGTGTGCAAGGTGACAATGCTGAAGCTGCTAATGCTCAAGGGCGTGGTGTTGGTCGTGGTCTTGGACGTGGCGTTGGTGATGCGTTCCGTGGTCGTGGTTTTGTCCCCGTCGGAGCCCAACGTGTTCCTCAACAACAAGACGATGGTTTGGGTAAGCCCAAGTTCTCAATTCCCAGATTTGAAGGAGGTACTGATGTTGAAGAATATCTTACATGGGAGCTGAAGATTGAGAGATTATGGCGTTTACATCCTGACTATACTGAAGATAGGAAGATTAAACTTGCTTCCTCTGAATTTGATGGCTATGCATTGCGTTGGTGGGATGGACTTGTTCGTGCTCGTGAAGAAGATGGTGAGCTGCCTATTATCACATGGCGTGCTATGAAGGCGGCAATGAGAGCTCGTTTTGTGCCTACCAATTACTTGCGTTCCGTCTTTGACAAGTTGACCCAATTGAAGCAAGGTGTGTTCACGGTTGATGCTTACTACATGGAGATGGAGATGCTTATGCAGCGTGCCCGTGTCCGTGAGTCTCTTGAGATGACACTACAGCGTTTTCTGAATGGTCTGCGGTTTAATATCAAGGGAATTGTGCGTCATCACAGCTACGCTACTATGAATGAGCTACTACATCATGCAAGAGAAGCTGAGTCACAGTTGGCTGAAGAAGCGCAACAGAGGGGCCATGCTACAGGCGCCGGGCGCTACACGCCTAGGCCGCCGCCTTCTATGGCGTCATCTACGCGTCCTATGGATGTTCCTACTTCGTCTAGCAAGCCAGTCTCCAATGTGTCTAACACAAAGAAGCCTGTTCCTGCAGCAAGTGGAACTGGTTCTAGTATGTCTACAGCGCGCAACCGTGATATGGTTTGTCATACATGTGGTGGCAAGGGTCACTTCAAGAAGGATTGTCCTAACCGCAAAGTTATGATCATTAATGAGGACAATGAGTATGAAACTGGAGATGATGCTGATCCAAATGCTCCAGATGAGGATGATTATGACAGTGATGGGTTTGATGCTTTCCCGTCTGAAGCTCAAACTATTGTTGTCTCGCAGCGTGTTCTTAATGTACAGTCAAGTGCATCTACACAGCGCTGTAATTTGTTCCAAACAAAGGCACTAGTTGGTCCTGATAAAGCTTGCAAGGTCATTATTGATGGCGGGAGTTGTCGTAATCTAGCAAGCAAAGAGTTATGTGCCAAGCTGAAACTGAAGTATCTACCGCACCCGCATCCATATTATATTCAGTGGTTGAGCAATAATGGTGAGATGAAGGTGAGCCACATGGTGCGTGTTGATTTTGAGATTGGACCGTATAAGGATTCCATTGATTTTGATGTGGTTCCTATGACGGTTTGCCATCTGCTGTTGGGCCAGCCATGGCTCTATGACCGTTCTGTGCAACACAATGGCCGCGCCAATACATATCACTTGGAGTTCAAGGGAAAGAAAATTAACTTACAGCCTATGTCACCCCAGCAAATTGTCAATGAGTCTCGTCAGAAGATTGAAGTAAATTTGGAGGATGCATCCATAGATAGATGAGAGAATTGTAATGCCGTAAGTGATATAACGAAAAGTGAGAGAGTGAATTCCTTAGTCTCATTAGCCACCAAACAAGACATGAGAGAATTTTGTGAGGATCCTACAGCCATGCCTATTGTGCTCATGTACAAGGGTACGGTTTTGGTTTCTAACGACATGAACCCTCTTCCTCTTGGTGTTTCTAATGTTTTGCAGGAATTCAGCGACGTGTTTCCGGAAGAGGTACCCGCAGGACTTCCACCATTGCGAGGTATTGAGCATCAAATTGACTTGATTCCCGGAGCATCGCTGCCCAATAGGGCGCCGTATAGAACGAATCCCGAAGAAACGAAGGAGATACAGAAGCAAGTACAAGCGCTACTCGACAAAGGTTATATCCGCATAAGCCTTAGTCCTTGTGCTGTTCCTGTTATTCTTGTTCCTAAGAAAGATGGTACATGGCGTATGTGCGTAGATTGTAGAGCGATAAACAACATTACTATTCGATATCGTCATCCTATTCCCCGTTTAGAGGATATGCTAGATGAATTGAGTGGTGCTGCTGTTTTCACTAAAATTGATTTGCGTAGTGGTTATCATCAAATTAGGATGAAAGAAGGGGATGAGTGGAAAACCGCCTTTAAAACAAAATTTGGTTTATATGAGTGGTTAGTAATGCCTTTTGGTTTAACTAATGCACCTAGCACTTTCATGAGACTGATGAACCATGTTTTGCGTGATTTTATTGGCAAGTTTGTGGTTGTGTATTTTGATGACATATTAATCTACAGCCGCAATGAATCTGATCATATTATACATATTCGACATGTTTTGCAAGTGTTGCGTGATAGTAAACTCTATGGTAATCTTGAGAAGTGCACATTTTGCAAAGATAAGGTCATATTTCTGGGTTATGTTGTCTCTAAGCATGGAGTAGAAGTAGATGTGTCTAAAATTGAAGCTATTCAAAATTGGCCTACTCCCATGAATGTGAGTCAAGTAAGGAGTTTTCATGGTCTAGCTGGGTTTTATCGCCGTTTTGTGCCCAATTTTTCTACTATTGCTGCACCTTTGAATGAATTGACTAAAAAGGGTGTTGCTTTTGAGTGGGGCGTTGCCCAAGATCATGCTTTTGATGAACTGAAACGATTGTTAACTTCTGCACCGTTGCTTGCACTTCCTGATTTCAATAAGCAATTTGAGATTGAATGTGATGCTAGTGGTATTGGAATTGGTGGTGTGTTGATGCAAGAGGGTCGCCCAATTGCATATTTTTCTGAGAAACTTTCTGGTGCTAAGTTGAACTATCCAATATATGATAAAGAATTGTATGCTTTAATTAGAGTTCTTGAGGTTTGGCAACATTATTTGTGGCCAAAAGAATTTATCATACATTCTGATCATGAAGCCTTGAAATATCTGAAAGCCCAATCTACTTTGCATAGGCGTCTTGCTAAGTGGGTTGAGTTTATTGAGTCTTTTCCGTACATTATTAAGCATAAGAAGGGAAAAGATAATATTGTTGCTGATGCTCTATCTAGGAAAACTATGCTATTAACCCATCTTGATGTTAAAATTCCTGGATTAGAGGTGTTATGTGATTTATATGCGACTGATCATGATTTTGCTGAACCATACCGCTTATGTGTTATTGGTAAAGCATGGGAAAAATATCACATACAAGATGGGTTCTTGTTTAGAGCTAACAAATTATGTGTTCCAGAATCGTCTGTGCGTTTGCTCTTATTGCAGGAATCGCATGCTGGAGGTTTGATGGGTCACTTTGGGCGTGAGAAGACGCTACTCATGCTCGCTGATCACTTTTATTGGCCAAAGATGAGGCGGGACGTGGACAGGTATGTCAAGAGGTGCATTACTTGCAACAAGTCCAAGTCCAAGCTGAAGCCTCACGGTTTGTATACTCCTTTACCGGCACCTACTACACCTTGGGAAGATATTAGTATGGATTTTGTGTTGGGTTTGCCGCGTACTAAGAGAGGCCATGATTCTATATTTGTGGTAGTGGACAGATTTTCTAAAATGTCACACTTTATTGCCTGCCACAAAAGCGACGATGCATCGCATATTGCTAACCTGTTTTTCAGGGAGATTGTTCGACTACATGGAGTCCCGAAGACTATTGTTTCTGATCGTGATGTGAAGTTCATGAGCTACTTCTGGAAGACACTTTGGGGAAAGCTGGGGACAAAGCTACTGTTCAGTACTACTTGTCATCCCCAAACTGATGGTCAAACTGAGGTGGTGAATCGAACCTTGTCACAACTGTTGAGATCCATGATCAAGAAGAACCTGAAGGAGTGGGAAGAGTGTTTGCCGCATGTGGAGTTTGCTTACAACAGGGTGGTACACTCTACCACAGAGCTGTGTCCTTTTGAGGTGGTGTATGGTTTCAAACCCATTACTCCACTTGACTTGTTGCCTTTGCCCATACATGAGAGAGTTAATATGGAGGCATCCAAGAGGGCAGATTTTGTGAAGAAAATACATGTGAAGACTAAAGAGTTGATAGAAAAGAAAGGCAAGAGCAATGCTGCAAGGATGAACAAGAAGCGCAAAGAGATGTTGTTCAAGCCTGGTGATATGGTCTGGGTACATTTTCGCAAGGATAGGTTCCCGAAGCTGCGGAAGTCTAAGTTGAAGCCTCGTGGTGCTGGTCCTTACAAAGTGCTTGCCAAGATCAATGATAATGCATACTCGATAGATCTTCCAGTTGATGAGTTTGGTGTCAGTAATTCTTTCAATGTTGCCGATCTGACACCATATGACGGAGAAGACCTTGGAGCGTCGAGGTCGACGCCTTTTGAAGGGGGGGGAGATGATGAGGACATCCCTACCTCACTACTACCTCCGTCATTGCAAGATGAAGATGAAGCTGTGAAGCTCAAGTCCAATGAAGTTAGGATTGGACCAATGACACGAGCTCGTGCGAAGCTACTTAAACAACAGGTGAACTTGTTCCTAAACGATACTTTGATTGACGAGAACTTTATACTACCTAAGTCGTATTACTTATGTATGATCAGGTATGAGGAGGAACCAAGCGTCGCACGAGGAGGAGAGGAGCAGCTGGACAAGAAGCTGGACGTGAAGCTGGACATGGAGCCGGACGTGAAGACATTCCATGGACGCGCGAGGGAGGAGCGGGAGGCATGCGCGAGAGGAGGAGATCTTCAGGCCGGTCCCAGGCCCGGTCAGACCGGCCGTGGGACCGGGCCACCCGGTCACCAACCGGATTTTGAACCGGTGCCATCCGGGCCACATCCAGGGAACACGGACCCTTCGTCCGGTTTCCACCCGATCCTGGAGACCGGTCTAGGACCGGACCACCCGGTCCCAGGCCCGGTCGACCGGCCCCCAGACCGGCCGAGTCCGAGTCTGTCTCGACCAGATCTATTCTGGGTCGGTTATTTCCGTACTTTTTCGACCTGAGGTCGTCCCGAACGCCTATATAAGTCCCTGGGACGCCCCCAAAGTTGCTTTAGACCACGTTTAAGATAAACCCTAGTTCTTAGTTGTTTGCTCTGCAAAACTATTGAATACTACTCTCCAATTCGCATCGATCTGGAGTTTTATGCTACTGAAAGTTTGTGTGTGATCTGCTGTTCCATTGGGGATTAGAAGATTGCAATTTACCGCTTCGTGGTCGGCGGCTACGTGCGCAAGTGTGTGGAGTTGCGAATATCTTGCAGGGTTGAGAGCTGTTGCATTGGCATCAGGAATCAATCGAGAGACTTCGTCGGCGTCATACAAGTTATCCTCCTCATCATCATCGATTCCATCCGCTGCTACCGTCGTGTGTTCATCACCACCGTCGCTTACTGAGAAGATCGGGACACCCCTTATCACCGACCCCCTACTGCCGCCGCTGCACCGTCGGGTTCTCGTCGGAGACGACAATGAACCACGGCCCTCCGATCCCCTTCTAATCCAACGCCTCCCAGTGATCGGTACCATTTCGGGTTAAATGAGCCGCTGACAGGTGGAGCCCCCTGTCAGGCAGCCCGCGCGGCACTGGACCGTGGCTGGGCTGGCCTTGGGCCGTTTTTGAATCTTTGAGCCCATTTAGCTTTCCCGCCGGCCTTTTAATTCAAAATGGATTCAAATAATTCCCGAACAATTTCCTTACAGCACAAACTTTGAATTTAAATAGTTCCAATTTGGCTAAACCAAATTTAGTGAATTTTATGTTGTTGGAAAGCTACTGAAATTCTCTACAACATGCCACTGGTCCCATGACCAGATTCATTGTAGAATTAATGTGATAAAAATAACAAGACAGGGACTTTGCCCTATTCAAATAATTCTTAAAAATCAACCAAAATAGATATTAAGTTAATTCCAACTCTAATAGCTCACATTTGACTTACACTAATTGTTTATGCAATAAAATGGTGTGGTCACTTTGCATGATCATGCCCTAGTTTAATTAGTGGATCATTTGACTAGTTTAACTAGTTGATATTGTCCAAAACTATTAAAGTAAAATATGTGGAGTATTACACTTCATTTAAACTTGTCTCACATGAATTCATGGGATGTTTGGACCCCTGGTCCAAACTCTCTTATATGAATTACTTGAGATTTAAATCATATGTAGTGTTACTAAAATGGTATGAGGTGATCTACCTCATTTAAATCCTTTTCACAAATGATGATGATGAACATTTGACTTAGGTCAATATGAGTTCATACATGATTGTTTGAGAAATTAAATCTTAAGAAGATTTCAATGAGAGGAAATTATTTCTCAAGAACCCTATGGAAACTATCATTTACATATGAAATACAAAGAAGTGAATTCTATTTAAACCCCACAACCCATGCACCCTAGTTAATTTATTTGTGTGCATAGACTAGTTTGTGTGTTATATGTGATGTATGGAATAGCCATTGAATTAGTGAGTAACTATACTCGTATTCAAATTTAGACGGTAGCACCGGAGAGTACACCGAAGAAGAAGGTTGTTACCAGGAGGAGGAGGAGGAACAGTTTGAGAACTACCAAGGCAAGCTATTATTCTTGCAAAGTGCAAAGCCCCTTGGGGCAAGGCACCATGATTCTTATCTTTTCTTACATAAGCCTATCCCAAGATTTTACATTACAAGTTTTTACTTGTTTTCTCAATGAGTTACTTTTATAGGTAACTTTGGTCAAAGTACAAGTTGATTACTAGAGTAGTGAGTTAGTCTCTCCAAGCAAAGCAAGATAGCACCCCTCATGATTTAGAGCTAGTGCTAATGAAATAAAACTTGACTACTTTAGATGGGAACAATGTGAATTTGAGATGAATTTGAAACCTTGGAATGATGATGCATTCCATTGAATGATTTTTTTAAGGTGAATGTGAACAAGAGAAGATGGTGATTTTTGATAAACAATGATGTTGGTTTGAATGCGATACCTTTCCAATTCTTAAGTACCCCCACAATACCTGATTATGGGTAGGGCTTAACTGGAAGTTTATGCGTCTTAGTATGGGTTCCCTCTGAACACACGTCATAGGGGTTACGCTTGAGGCTGCCTCCGTTGTTGAGAAATGATGTGAAATTGAGGTGAATTGTACGGCCAAGCCCTGTGCAGTTCCCAGGTTGACAGTTGGTCTTCACTGGGAGGCCAAGCTCATGGGGAGAGGTGCTCATACTAGGATTTGTAAGTGAAAGGTTATGGTTGATGATCCGCGTACTGTGTTACGATGATTCGGGGTAATCCCGACGGATGAAATCAAATGTTGTGGCACAAGTGTGCAACCTCTGCAGAGTGTAAACCTATTCGAATAGCCGCGTCCACGGTTACGGACGGTTGGAAAGGCCATACAGTTTCCGATGTCATATCTTTGAAAATGATGTTGAAAAGGATGATGGTGAAACGACTTTTGGTGAATTGAATTGAAATCACCACTTGCATGGTGGGAATGACACTAATGTTCCCACTTGAGTTAGTTAGCACTTGATTAAGCTTTTCTCAAATTTTGTGAACTAAAACTAGCTTTATGCAAATAAACTAGAGCTTAGCCAACCATACTAGAAATGTCTAGCACTTACATTAGTATTAGTTTGCGAGTACTCAACGTACTCACGGCTTTGTCCCTGGCTATTCAAATGGCCAGAGTATGAAGATGACCAAGGAGATGACCAGCAGGACGCCTACGACAACTAAGCGCCTTTCGACGTCAAGCGTTGGCCTGTGGACTAGAGAGTCCTTGTATCTTACGCTTCCGCTATGTTGAACTATGAACTTGTGTTTGTTCGTTGATCAATAGATCAACTATTCGTGTAATATGGATCATGTGATTCCAAATTTGTAAGACTTATGGTTTGTAATGAATGATGACTGTGATACTTAACTATTATGCCTCGCAACAACAATATTCCTGGGATTGTGATGTATGACATAATAGGCATTCGGACTCAAAAATCCGGGTGTTGACAAGTTGGTATCAGAGCCATTGTTTGACCTTAGAAGACCTTAGTTAGAAAGGGCGTTCTGAAAAATTTAACTTTGAAATCAAATGAAAGCAATTATTTGTGAAAATTTACTACACTCTTGTCTTTGAGACTTTGCCAAAATTTGATGAATCATGTCTATCTTATTTGAATCAACTTAAAACTCTGCCACACTTTGCACTCTCTAACTTACTCATCCAATTCTCTTTCAGATGGCGCTGAATGAACCCATCAACACCAAGTTTTACCAGCTTGGGAACGGAGGGAGCTTGATCTTTGAGCACGACCTCAACGCCGTCTCTGACTTCCTTGGGCGCCCACACCCTGAGTTTCACGGGGTTCAGCTGGACGACACGCCCGGAGGAGAGTTGCAGTGGGTGATCACTGCCGACTTGAGGGGCAAGATGGAGCCTCCCACCTCGGAGAGGATCCTCTTCTCCTTCCGCGAGAGCAACTGGCTCGACGGACTCGCACGTGGCCTTCAGGAGGCACTTGCGCGCCTCTGTGGACAGAACGTGGTGCGCATCCTCGCCTCTCGCTACGCCCACCTTGTGAGGCGTGATGCTGCGGGAGTGCCCATGGAGCTGCAGCCGCACCCGGAGTTGAGGCACCATGCTGAGCACCTGGACTTCATGCTCTACCAGACTCAGAGGGACCTCGACGCCTCTCGCGCTTACGTGAACCAGACCCATGCTCACATCACCGAGCAGGGTGAGGCGATCAAGCTACTCAACAACGACCGCAAGAGCCTTCGCCAGCAGCGTGCCAAGAAGGACGCTACAATTCGTCGCCTTCGCGCCCGGATCGCGTCACTTGAGGCCACTGTCAAGGCCCAGGAGGATCAGATTCGTCAGCTGGAGGATGACGATGGAGGCATCGACATTCAGGGAGGAGACGCCTTCCTGAGCGACAACAACGACTTTGAGGAGGACGAGAACACCGAGGAGGAGGACTACGAGTTCCTGGAGGCAGGACCCGACGACTACGTCCCGATCGATGTCGATGATGAGGAGTAGTTACACTAGTTCCACTTATAGTAGGTGTGAGTTGTATCCCGCCCTTTGTATCGTAGCATGAGAATGGTTCTTAAAACCATTGGAGTATGTGTGTAGTTTGTACTATGTGTTACATGAATGAATGAATGTTATGTTTGTCATGAAAAGATTACAAGTTTTTAAATTGTTTTCAAACTTAACCAAAATGAACCATAGAATGTTCCCTCTTATCTCATAATCTTCTACATCTTCAGATGGCCCCTCCAAATCGCACCAACGACGCGATGCTGCAACTGCTGCAAACCATGCTTGCAGACCGGGAAACCGAAAGAGCCGAACGCCAAGCCAACCTCATCGCCTTGCAGAACATCGCCAACCAAGGCCATGGAAATCATGACCACCCCGGATCCAAGCTCAAGAACTTCCAAAACACCAACCCTCCGGTGTTTAGCAAGACCGAGGAGCCCCTCGAGGCCGACGATTGGCTCCAGACTATGGAGAACAATCTGGAGGTAGCCGGAGTGGAAGCCAACGAGAAAGTCCTGTTCGCCACTCACTATCTCGCTGGACCAGCCCGCGCTTGGTGGACAAGCACCCGTGCCATGAACGGAGGTCAATTCATGACTTGGGAGGATTTCAAACTCAAGTTCAGCAAGTACCATGTACCCCCGGGTCTTATCAAGAAGATGAGGGATGAATTCCGTGAGCTGAAACAAGGTCGCATGACGGTGGTTGAATACCGCGACAAGTTTCTCACTTTGTCAAGGTATGCCCCTGATGAGACCGACACCGTTGAGAAGAGGAAGGAGAGATTCCTGAACGGACTGCATGATGAGATGCAGACTGTCCTCGTCAACATCCCCTTCGCCGACCTCGAAGCCCTTGTTGACTCCGCCATCCAGATGGAGGGCAAGTTAAACCAAGCCAATGAGAACCGCAAGCACCGCATGGCGAATCAGAGTGGATCAAGCCACCCCCAGAAGTTTCGCCCTAGCTCAAGCGGAGGTTTCACTCCGAGAAACAACAAACCCCAGATGCAGAACTCTCGCCCCGGTTATCAGAACCGGAGTGGAGGAAACTCCAAGCCAGGAGGCTACAACAACAACTACAACAACAACAACAACTACAACCGCGCTCCACCCCGAGCCCCTAACAACAACAACACCAACACCAACACCGCTCCCAGAACTGGAAGCAATGTCGTTCCCGTTGCGAACAAGCAGGACAAGACCACTATCACCTGTTATGAGTGTGGTGTAGTGGGGCACTACTCCAACGAGTGTCCCAAGCGTCTTGCCAAGCTCGCCGGCAACACCGCTGCACCTGCTCAGCAGCAACGCCGTGTCTCCACCGGCAAGAAGTTCGCCCCCAACAACCCCAACAACCGCAACGGCCGCCTCTACCACATGAACGCTGAAGAAGCCCAGGAAGCACCAGATGTTGTACTGGGTATGTTTTCTGTCAACCACATCCCTGCCAGAGTGTTGTTTGATTCCGGAGCATCTCATTCTTTTGTCACCGAAGACTTTGCATCAACAAGTAAAATTCAACCCCTCAGTTTGAAGCATATTATGATAGTTCAAATCCCCGGATCAACCACCAAAGCCAGAAAATTTTGCAAAAATGTGCCAATCAAAATCCATGATGTAGATTTCTTTGCAAATCTAATCATACTTGGAACCAAAGGTTTGGAAGTTGTCCTAGGAATGGACTGGATGTCCAAGCACAACGGAATGATAGACTATGCCAAGAAAGCCATCACCATGACTAGCAGCACCGGTATCGTAGTTGAGCACGTCTCTGAGAAACTACCAAGAAAATTCACCTGCAACCAAAGTGTATCCAAGCCAACTCTGGATCAAATCAGGGTCGTTTGTCGCTACCCTGATGTGTTTCCGGATGATCTACCCGGTATGCCCCCGGATCGGGATATCGAGTTTATCATAGAGTTAATCCCCGGAACTGGACCCATAGCCCAGAGAGCTTACAGCATGAACGCAACCGAGCTCGTGGAACTGAAGAAGCAAATAGATGACATGTTAGCCAAAGGTTTGATTAGACCAAGTGCATCCCCCTGGAGATCCCCCGTCTTGTTTGTCGACAAGAAAGATGGTGCAAATCGTTTATGCACGGACTATCGTAAGCTTAACGATGTCACCATCAAAAACAAATACCCCCTACCCAAG
The DNA here is from genome assembly GCF_019359855.2 of Lolium perenne. Classification (NCBI taxonomy): domain Eukaryota; kingdom Viridiplantae; phylum Streptophyta; class Magnoliopsida; order Poales; family Poaceae; genus Lolium; species Lolium perenne. The sequence continues at coordinate 182,147,623 of NC_067246.2, read as the reverse complement.
ATCGAAGACTTGTTTGACCAACTCACCGGATCCCGAGTTTTCTCCAAGATAGATCTTAGAACTGGATACCACCAACTGAAGATCCGAGCCACCGACATTCCAAAAACTGCCTTTACCACCAGATATGGGTTGTATGAGTACAACGTCATGTCGTTTGGACTGACCAATGCCCCCGCTTATTTCATGAATCTCATGAATAAGATCTTCATGAACTTTTTGGACAAGTTTGTCGTTGTATTCATCGACGACATTCTCGTCTACTCCAAGTCCGAAGAGGAACATGACCAGCATTTGGAGATTGTCCTAGAAACCCTTAGACAGCACAAGTTGTATGCCAAGTTTAGCAAGTGTGAGTTTTGGCTGGAAGAAGTTGGATTCCTGGGACACATCTTGTCTGCAGGAGGAATTGCCGTAGATCCCGCCAAAATCAAAACTGTTATGGAATGGCAAGCCCCAACCACACAAACCGAGGTCCACGCTTTTCTTGGATTAGCCGGATACTACCGCAGATTTGTAGAAGGTTTTTCGAGCATCGCTCGACCAATGACCCAACTGCTGAAAAAGGACAGAAAGTTTGAGTGGACCGACAAATGCGAAGAGAGCTTTCAACAGCTCAAGAGTAGACTGACAACAGCCCCAATCCTGATCATGCCAGATATCGCAAAGCCCTTTGACGTATATTGCGACGCCTCCAAGACTGGACTTGGATGCGTACTTATGCAAGAAGGCAAGGTTGTATCCTACCTTTCAAGACAACTCAAGCAACATGAATAGAACTACCCAACCCATGACCTCGAGCTTGCAGCAGTGGTCTTAGCCTTGAAAGTTTGGCGTCATTACCTCATGGGTAATCGATGTGAAATCTACTCCGACCACAAAAGCCTCAAATATATATTCACTCAGAAAGATTTGAACATGAGACAACGCCGATGGATCGAATTGATCAAGGATTACGACATGGAGATTCACTACCACCCCGGCAAGGCCAATGTGGTAGCGGATGCTTTGAGTCGACTGCCATGCCAGTTGAACTCCATGCTCGCAACCGAACAGCCCAGCTTGCATCAAGAGTTTGAACAGTTCAGACTTGAACTTGTTAGTGAAGGATTCCTAGCCAGCATAGAACTGCAACCCACCTTGGTTGGTCAGATCAAGGAAGCTCAGAAGGACAACGCTAGCATTGACGGAATCAAGAAACAGATAGCCGCAGGAAAAGCCCCAGGATTCACCGTAGACGAAGCCGGAGTTCTTTGGTACAAAGAACGTCTCTGCGTACCCTCGGACTCCGACTTGAAACAAGTCATCCTGCAAGAAGCCCATGACACCCTTTATTCAATCCACCCCGGAGGTACCAAGATGTATCAGGACCTAAAGGAACAATTCTGGTGGCACGGAATGAAGAGAGAGATCGGTAGCTATATCGCCAAGTGCGACATCTGTCAGAGAGTCAAGGCAGAACATCAACGACCCGCCGGATTGTTACAACCCCTCCAGATTCCGGAATGGAAATGGGACTCCGTAGGAATGGACTTTATCACCGGACTGCCCAAATCCAGCAAAGGCAATGATTCAATATGGGTAGTTGTCGATAGATTGACCAAAGTCGCCCATTTCATCGCCGTCAAGACCACTTATCAAGGCCCAAAGCTAGCTGAACTTTACATCGCTAGAATAGTCGCTTTGCACGGAACCCCCAAATCGATAGTGTCAGATAGAGGATCACAGTTCACCTCAAGGTTCTGGCAGAAAGTGCATGAAGGACTAGGCACCCGCCTAAATTTCAGCACCGCCTATCACCCTCAGACCGACGGACAGACGGAGAGAGTAAACCAGATACTGGAAGACATGCTGAGAGCATGCGTACTGGAATACGGATCCAAGTGGGAAGACTGCCTACCTTACGCAGAATTCTCCTACAACAATAGCTATCAAGCCAGCCTACAGATGACCCCCTTTGAAGCCTTGTACGGAAGGAAGTGCCGTACCCCCCTGAACTGGTCGGAAGTCGGAGAGAGCCAAGTGTTTGGCCCAGACGTTCTTCGTGAAGCCGAAGAGAAAGTACACAAGATCCGAGAGTACCTCAAGACGGCGCAATCGAGACAGAAGAGCTACGCCGACAAGAGACATTGGGAGATGACCTTTGAGATCGGAGACTTCGTCTATCTCAAAGTATCCCCCTTGAAAGGAATGCAAAGGTTCCAACTGAAAGGAAAGCTTGCACCCCGCTATGTCGGACCTTTCAAAGTCCTCAGCCGCCGAGGTGAAGTATCTTATCAACTGGAGTTGCCTGAAGAAATGTCGGCGGTGCACGACGTGTTTCACATCTCACTTCTCCGGAAGTGCCTTGAAGTCCCGGAGAAGACCGAAGTGTTCAAGAACATCGATCACCGATCGGTGGATATCAACAAGGATCTGACTTACCGCGAAGTGCCGATTCGCATCCTGGAAGAAGCTTACCGAACCACCCGCACCCGAAGCATCAAGTTTCTGAAGATCCAATGGAGCAATCATACCGAGGATGAAGCCACATGGGAACGCGAAGACTTCATGAAGAAGGAGTACCCAGATCTCTTTAGTACCTAACTTTCTTTTCGATCTTGGGACGAGATCTTTTGTAAGGGGGAAGGGTTTGTAACACCCCAAATTTCAATAAAAAGAAAGTTAGAGAATTCCAGAAAGCAAAATTTCAAACCAACAAAAACTTTTCTATTTGCATATAGTACCATGCATAGGACTTGTGCATTTGAGTGATATGCCATGATGATTGTTATTACTTGTATTTGATATGCTCTAAAACCCTAATGTGATCATATTAAGATCACCAACCAAATAAATCAAAGAGGAAGAAATTCCATAAAATGCAAAACCCTAAAAACCCTCACATATGCCCTATGGCATTTTTATAAATTTTGACCCTAGACCTATTTGGTCTTCACCATTAGTTGAGTAATGTTTTTAAACACTTACTACAACTTTTGGAATCAAAGATTCACAATTCATTTGAAGTCCAAACACAAATCCAACTCACATATGATAATGGTCACTTTTGACAATTCTAGTCTGATCACCACTTTGAGCCCTTGCCATTCAATTTTCCCAAACCAATTATTTCTAACTCTTTGCACCATTTCAAAGTCAACATCAAGGTGAACAACTTTGGTGAAGATCACCATGCCAAAATCATCTTGGATCAAGAGCCATGCTCATCCAAAGTCCCAACTTTGTAACATATGGAACATTCTCCACTTAGCCAATGTTGCAAATTTTTGAATTCTAAAAATTCCACCACCACCTCCAATCACCTCTGGTCAATTATAACTTCTCTCAACACAAACATTTCAAAAGGTTTCACCTTTTGAATTATTTCAAATTTAGACAAATTTGTAATTTCCAAATTATGGCACTATTTGCCACTATTGCAAATAGTGTTCTATGCCACCTAAACTACCCTAATCTAAAGCAAAGCTATTCTACCTTGTCCCCTGGTCCCCTCTAACCCTAAATGGAGCATAGTAATGCTAAGGGAGAGAGAGAACAAGTTAGGGCATGGCCATGCCGGCCATGCCACACACATGTCGAGCTCTCCCCTCCCCTCTTCTTCCCTGGCCGTGGCCACCTTGCCAAACCGCACCAGCACCCCACCCTAGCGCCGCCTAGCACCGCCCTGGTCGATGAGGACGACGACAACGCCCGGAACGCGCGCGCCCAGCACACGCCCAGGACCGCCAGTATGCCGCTCGTGTCGCGCGTGGACACGCTCAGTACACGCGCCGTCCCACGCGCTCACGCAGCCCCTGGACCCCCTGCGAGCACCTTGAGCCTCACCGTGACACCGCGACGCCGTTGGACACGCCCTCGACCACGACCCGTACCCGCCGTCGCCGGAGAAGCCAACCCTGGTCCGCCGCGGGCGCGGCAGACACGGACACAATCCTACGCCATACCACGCCGCCCGACCGTGCCAACACCACCTCTAGCTTCGCCTGGACGAGGAGAACCCGACAGCATCGCCGCCTAGCTCGACAGCTCGCCGGAGATGCCGCGCGCGTGTCGACTTCTTCCCTGCCCCGCAGCCCCCTCGCGTTACTATAAATAGAGCACTCCCCTCGTCGATCTGAGCACACCACCAAACTCCCCACCTCTCACAACCACTCAACCACTCCACCGTTCATCTGATTCACGCCGGAGAAGGACCAATTGCAAGCTCGCCGCCGCGGAAGCCCTGCAGAAATCGACGGCGAACCAGACCACCTCGAGCTCCGCCGCCAGTACCAGGAAAACCGCCGTCGTCCACATCTACCTCGCGCATATTGCCATCCCTTGCTGGAGCCACCGTAAGCTCTCCGACCCCCTACTGCCGCCGCTGCACCGTCGGGTTCTCGTCGGAGACGATGATGAACCACGGCCCTCCGATCCCCTTCTAATCCAACGCCTCCCAGTGATCGGTACCGTTTCGGGTTAAATGAGCCGCTGACAGGTGGAGCCCCCTGTCAGGCAGCCCGCGCGGCACTGGACCGTGGCTGGGCTGGCCTTGGGCCGTTTTTGAATCTTTGAGCCCATTTAGCTTTCCCGCCGGCCTTTTAATTCAAAATGGATTCAAATAATTCCCAAACAATTTCCTTACAGCACAAACTTTGAATTTAAATAGTTCCAATTTGGCTAAACCAAATTTAGTGAATTTTATGTTGTTGGAAATGAATTTGAAACCTTGGAATGATGATGCATTCCATTGAATGATTTTTTTAAGGTGAATGTGAACAAGAGAAGATGGTGATTTTTGATAAACAATGATGTTGGTTTGAATGCGATACCTTTCCAATTCTTAAGTACCCCCACAATACCTGATTATGGGTAGGGCTTAACTGGAAGTTTATGCGTCTTAGTATGGGTTCCCTCTGAACACACGTCATAGGGGTTACGCTTGAGGCTGCCTCCATTGTTGAGAAATGATGTGAAATTGAGGTGAATTGTACGGCCAAGCCCTGTGCAGTTCCCAGGTTGACAGTTGGTCTTCACTGGGAGGCCAAGCTCATGGGGAGAGGTGCTCATACTAGGATTTGTAAGTGAAAGGTTATGGTTGATGATCCGCGTACTGTGTTACGATGATTCGGGGTAATCCCGACGGATGAAATCAAATGTTGTGGCACAAGTGTGCAATCTCTGCAGAGTGTAAACCTATTCGAATAGCCGCGTCCACGGTTACGGACGGTTGGAAAGGCCATACAGTTTCCGATGTCATATCTTTGAAAATGATGTTGAAAAGGATGATGGTGAAACGACTTGTGGTGAATTGAATTGAATTCACCACTTGCATGGTGGGAATGACACTAATGTTCCCACTTGAGTTAGTTAGCACTTGATTAAGCTTTTCTCAAATTTTGTGAACTAAAACTAGCTTTATGCAAATAAACTAGAGCTTAGCCAACCATACTAGAAATGTCTAGCACTTACATTAGTATTAGTTTGCGAGTACTCAACGTACTCACGGCTTTGTCCCTAGCTATTCAAATGGCCAGAGTATGAAGATGACCAAGGAGATGACCAGCAGGACGCCTACGACAACTAAGCGCCTTTCGACGTCAAGCATTGGCCTGTGGACTAGAGAGTCCTTGTATCTTACGCTTCCGCTATGTTGAACTATGAACTTGTGTTTGTTCGTTGATCAATAGATCAACTATTCGTGTAATATGGATCATGTGATTCCAAATTTGTAAGACTTATGGTTTGTAATGAATGATGACTGTGATACTTAACTATTATGCCTCGCAACAACAATATTCCTGGGATTGCGATGTATGACATAATAGGCATTCGGACTCAAAAATCCGGGTGTTGACACTCCCGCCCGTTTGCATGCATATGCCAATCTGGAGGAGTCAATGGAGATGACGTTCGGGAGCTTTTGCTTCCTCGTCGGGAAAGAAGGATCACACCATTTTTTGGCACTGATTTATTTGGGACCGTTAGCGGTCGAGCCCGATTTACTCGGGATCGTCAACATCGTCTGTTGAGTCAGATGACGAAGAAGTTTCGCCGCCACGCTTCACCAAGCCCGCTGACGGCGGAATACTCGCCGATCTATTCGGTGATATGACTTTCGGGTCGGTCACGGAAACCATCTATCTGAAGATAGCGATTCGGAAAGCTTCACCAACTTCGACTTCACCAGCACAACCAACTCTACTGCTATGAGGGAGGTCTTCTGATGATGACATCCCTACCGAACTACTACCTCCGTCATTGCAAGATGAAGATGTTGTTGTTGTGAAGCTCAAGTCCAATGAAGTCAGAATTGGACCTATGACAAGAGCTCGTGCGAAGCTACTAAAACAGCAGGTGAACTTGTTCTTAAACAATACTTTGATTGGTGATAATTTTATACTGCCTAAGTCCTTTGACTTGTGTATGATTAGGTATGAAGATAGAGCAAGCATCGCACGAGGAGAAAAGAAGCAGCTGGACATGGTGTTGGACGTGAAGATATCCCATGGACGCGCGAGGGAGGAGAGGGAGGCATGTGCAAAGGAGGGAGAAGAAGAAGTCCAGGCCGGCGCCACGACCGGCGGCACCAGCCCCTACACCGGATGGCCCGGTCCCACCGGACCACACACCAGTGCCCACCGGGCACATTCCAGGAAGAACAACCTTTTGGCTCGGCGCCTCACTCGGCGCCATCGGCCGCCACACCGGGTGGTCTGGAGCACACCGGACCACAGACCGGTGCACACCGGGTCCGATCCAGTAAGAAGACGAGGTCGTCCGGTATCCACCCGTCAACTCACGCGGTCCCCGTTGGACCATCCGGCCCCTGACCCGGCATGCCGGCCTGTGTGCCGACCGAGTCCGACTCGACTTGACCGAACCTGTTCCACGTTGGTTTGTATCCCCTACTTTCGACCCCTGGTCATCCAGGATGCCTATATAAGTGCCTAGGTTGCCCCCATAATAGTTTTAGACCACGTTTAAGATAAACCCTAGATCATAGTTGGTTGCTTTGCAACTCTATTGAATCTATACACCAATTCGCATCGATCTGGTGTTTTGCTACTGAAAGTTTGTGTGATCTATCGTTCCACTAGGAATTGGGAGATTGCAATTTACCGCTTCGTGGTCGGCGGCTACGTGTGCAAGTGTGTGGAGTTACGAATATCTTGCAGGGTTGAGAGTTGTTGCATTGGCGACAGGAATCAATCGAGAGACTTCGTCGGCGTCATACAAGTTATCATCCCCTTATCATGGATTCCATCCGCTGTGTTCATCACCATCCACCTCGCTTACTGAGAAGATCAGGAAACCCCTTATCATCTTGGTATCAGAGTTGTGAGTGTTTTCCTATCCAGAAAAAGCCAAAAAATATTAGGGTTAGGGTTTGCCATAGCCTTCAATTGCACACTTTCGAGTTTTAGTTGTTGTTCGTAGTCTTGTTTTTGCGTATCTTTTTCTTCCATCTAGTAGATTGTCTAGGGTTTGTATTTTGCTATCATCTAGTTTTCAGTTTTTGTTGCTCCGATTCCACATAGCATACAGTTTGTTGGTTCCCAACCATAGACACAGCCTTTCGATAGAAGTGACTAGGAACTTTCCCAAAAGAGACTAGTTTTACCGCTTGACAAGCTGCTCATTAGGTTTTCGATGCTTTGCAATTTCTGTTGGCCGTGTTACAAAGAGTAGAGTCATAAAATAAAATAAAGAAAATTGAAAAGAAGCAAAAAAGAGCTAGAATTGTTGCCTGTTATACAAGAAAAAATCAAAAAAAGTGAAGAGAAAAAGTGAAGTGCTAGTAAGATCAAGTGAAGGCCTAGTTTGCTAGTAAGATCCCGTTGAGCTTTGCTAGTGTCTCTCGAGTGCATTGCAACCTTTTCATCCATATAGTTGCACTGCCACATTTATCACCTTGTGTGAGTATCTTTGGTTGTTAAATATGGTCAGCACTAGAGGTTGTTATTGGTGCACATAGGTAGCCTACCTACAGCAGTACAGCCCCACATATATCCTGCTTTGTCGTGTGATTGTTCTTATACCCTTGATATTCGCTTTGCTACATCCGTGCACTAGTTGTCCATCCAAGTGGTAAGCAATACTAACTTTGGAGCGGTAAGATTTACCTTTCTTATCAATTTTGAGTGAGTTGTGAGAGTACCACCACAGATTTTTGTTTTAGTGCACTAACCTATTAATCATGTCTTCTAGTGATGGTAATTAATGTTGTTGACCATAAAAAGAAGGATGATGCTGATCTTGTTTCTTGGAGGGACTATGAGGCTCTTCGTGACAATGTGCGACGTGAATTCCGCATGCAGGGCGAAGAACTCAATGATGACATTCATAAGGTCACCAAGAAGCTTGACACTGCTAATGAGACCGTCAATACAATCCAAGTACTCCCTCCGATCCTAAAAAAGTGTCGGAAGCCTATTACAAACACGTTTTGCATTTAAGTCCTTCTAAAATCAGGAAAAGAAGCACACAGTACGTCCGCGTCACACGCGACACGAGTTGTCTCGCTTGGGCCAATCCATTCCCGACAAAGCCACAAAGCAAATGCGCGTGGTCTGCCTAATAAAAAGTGGAGTGCGGGTTAAGAGTCAAGAAAACTTGAGGATCTTTTTGCAAATTATCATGTCAGACATTTTTTAGGACCGGAGGGAGTACAAGTGTCAACACCCGGATTTTTAAGTCCGAATGCCTATTATGTCATACATCGCAATCCCAGGAATATTGTTGTTGCGAGGCATAATAGTTAAGTATCACAGTCATCATTCATTACAAACCATAAGTCTTACAAATTGGAATCACATGATCCATATTACACGAATAGTTGATCTATTGATCAACGGACAACACAAGTTCATAGTTCAACATAGCGGAAGCGTAAGATACAAGGACTCTCTAGTCCACAGGCCAACGCTTGACGTCGGAAGGCGCTTAGTTGTCGTAGGCATCCTGCTGGTCATCTCCTTGTTCATCTTCATACTCTGGCCATTTGAATAGCCAGGGACAAAGCCGTGAGTACGTTGAGTACTCGCAAACTAATACTAATGTAAGTGCTAGACATTCTAGTAGGGTTTGCTAAGCTCTAGTTTATTTGCATAAAGCTAGTTTTGGTTCACAAAGTTTTGAGAAAAACTTATTCAAGTGCTAACTAACCCAAGGGGAACATTAGTGTCATTCCCACCATTCAAGTGGTGATTTCAATTCAATCCACCACAAGTCAATTCACCATCACCTTTCAACATCATTTTCAAAGATATGACATCGGAAACTGTATGGCCTTTCCAACCGTCCGTGCTTAGTGGACGCGGCTATTCGAATAGGTTTACACTCTGCAGAGGTTGCACACTTGTGCCACAACATTTGATTTCATCCGTCGGGATTTCCCCGAATAATCGTAACACAGTACGCGGATCATCAACCATAACCTTTCACTTACGAATCCTAGTATGAGCACCTCTCCCCATGAGCTTGGCCTCCCAGTGAAGACCAACTGTCAACCTGGGAACTGCACAGGGCTTGGGCCGGACATTCACCTCCTTTCGCATCATATCGTATCGTTTCTTTTGTGGTAGAGGCAGCTTTCGGCATAACCCCGATGACGCTTGTTTAGAGGGAACCCATACTAAGACGCATAAACTTCCAGTTAAGCCCTACCCATAATCAGGTATTGTGGGGGTACTTGAGAATTGGAAAGGTATCGCATTCAAACCAACATCATGTTTTATCAAAAATCACCATCTTCTCTTGGTCATATTCACCTTCAACATTCATTCAATGGAAGGCATCTTCATTCCAAGGTTTTCAAAATCCTTTCAAAATCACAAAGTTCCCATCTAGAGTAGTCAAGTTTAGTTCATTAGCACTAGCTCTAATTCATGAGAGGTGCTACCTTGCTTTGCTTGGAAAAGGCTAACTCACTACTCTAAAAACCAACTTGTGTTTTGACCAAAGTTAACTATAAAAGGAAATCATTTGGAAAACAAGTAAAAACTTGGGATGGGTTCACATAAGAAAAGGTAAGACATGGTGCCTTGCCCCAAGGGGCTTTGCACTTGGCAAGAATAAAAGCTTGCATAGTAATTTAGCTTGCCTTGGTAGTTCTCAAACTGTTCCTCTTCCTCCTCCTGGTAGCAACCTTCTTCTTCGGCGTACTCTCCGGTGCTACCGTCTAAATTTGAATACGAGTATAATTACTCACTAAGTCCAGGGCTATTCCACTCATCACAAATAAACACACAAACTACTCTATGCACACACATAAATAAACTAGGGTGCATGGGTTGTGGGATTAAAATAGGATTTGTATTCTATATGTAAATGATAGTTTCCATAGGGTTCTTGAGAAATAATTTCCTCTCATTGAAATCTTCTTAAGATTTAATTTCTCCAACAATCATGGATGAACTCATCTTGACCTAGATCAAATGTTCATCATCATCATCATTTGGTAGAATGATTTAAATGAGGTGGAACACCTCATGCCATTTAAATAACACTATATTTGATTTAAATCTCAAGAAATTCATATAAGAGAGTTTGGAACCAGGGGTCCAAACATCCCATGAATTCATGTGAGACAAGTTTAAATGAAGTGTAAGACTTCACACAATTTAACTTTAATAGTTTTGGATAATATCAACTAGTTAAACTAGTCAAAATATCCATTCATTAAACCATGGCATGATCATGCAAAGTGACCACACCATTTTATTGCATAAACAATTAGTGTAAGTCAAATGTGAGCTATTAGAGTTGGAATTAACCTAATATCTATTTTGGTTGATTTTTAAGAATTATTTGAATAGGGAAAAGTCCCTGGCTTGTTATTTTTGTCACATTAATTCTACAAAGAATTTGACCAAGAGGCCAGTGGCATTGGATAGAGAATTTTAGTGGCTTTCTAACAATGTCAAATTCACTAAATTTGGTTTAGCCAATTTGAAATGGTTGAAATTCAAAGTTTGGGCAGTATTGGATTGTTTGGAAAATGTTTAAAACGAATTTGAATTAAACAGGCCGGCGGGAAACCAACGTGGGCCGAAACTGTTTAAAAAGAGAAAAACGGCCCAGCAGCGCATCCCGTGCGCGCGGGCCTGCTGACAGGTGGGGTCCACCCGTCAGCCTCCTTTAAAACCCGAAAGCGGTGCGGGCGACGTGGGGCGTAGGATTAGAGAGTAGATCGACGGCTCGAGCCATCGTCTTCTCCGGCGAGATGCCGAGGTTACGGCGGCGAGCCTAGGGGTGGGAGAGCTAACCAGGGCTCCCGCGGTGGCTGGCAGTGTGCGTGATGTCGATGTGGACGACGGCGAAGCTCCTGGCACCGGCGGCGTCTCCTGGATCGGCTCCAATCGACGGCGGCGAGGTGCGGTACTGGCGGGCTCCGGGCTTCAAATTGGAGCAACTCCGGCAAGAATCGAGTGAGTGGTTGGGTGGAGGAGAAGCAGTGGAGGATGGTGAACGTGGTGGTGTGCTCAGCTTCGTCCAGGGAACGCGGTATTTATAGATGGCCAAGGGTGCGGCTTGGCCGTGAAGAAGTCGACCGAGGTGCGGCGGTTCCGGCGAGGTGTTGGGCTAGGCGAGGGTGCTACGGTGTTCTCCTCGTCCAGGCGAATCTGTAGGTGGCGATGGCGCGGTCGGGCGGCGTCTGTGGGCGAGGCATTGTTTCCGTGTCTGCCGTGCTGGTCGCGGGATCGCGTTGTCGTCTCCGGCGACGGCGGGCACGGGTCGGGGTCGAGGGCATGTCTAGTGACTGCGTGGCGACGCGGCGATGCTCAACGGCTGGTCAGCGAGTCCAGGGCGTGCTTGTGGTGACGGCGCGGCGCGTGGCCAGTGTGTGCCCGCGGCGTGCACACGCGCGACGTGCGCGGCGTCCAGGGCGCCATGGACGCGAGCTGGTCTCGGCGTTGTCGAGCTCCTCCTCGACCAGGGCTGTGCTAGGCGACTCAGTAGAGTGAGGTGGAGTGCAGGGACATGGTGGCCAGGGTCGGCGATGAAGGAGAGAGGGGGAGGTGCGGCATGGCCGGCATGTGGCCGGCATGGCCATGCCATGCATGTTCTCTCTCTCTCCCTAGGGTTTCTATGCTGGGGTTAGTGAGAGAGGGGACAGGGGAACCATTTGGTGCAAGTTGGGGTAGATTTTCTTGAGTAGATCACTATTTGCTATAGTGTATGAATAGGGTTCAAATTTGGAAAATACAAAAATATCAAAAATGGAAATAATGCAAAAGGTGAATGTTTGTGAAATGTGAGTGTTGAGATAAGTTGTATTTGACCAGAGATGAGTTGAGGTGGTGGTGGAAAAATTGGATTTCAAAAATGGCCCAAAATGGCTAAGTGGAGATTGTTGAACTTATTATAAAGTTGCAACTTTGGATGAGCATAGCTAGTGATCAAAGATGAATTTGGCAGGGTGGTCTTCATCAAAGTTGTTCACCTTGATGTTGACTTTGAAATGGTGCAAGGAGTTAGCAAAGAATGGTTTGGGAAAATTGAATTGCAGGGGCTCAAAGTGGTGACCAGACTATAATTGGCAGATTTGGTCATCATCACATGTGAGTGGGAAAAGTGTTGGAAAATCAATTGAATTGTGAACCCTTGATTCCAAAAGTTGTAATAAGTGTTTCACAACATTATTCAACTAATGGTGAAGACCAAATAGGTCTAGGGTTAAAATTTCGAAAAATGCCATAGGGCATATGTGAGGGTTTTTAGGGTTTTTCAATTATGGGAATTTCTTCCACTTTTTGATTTATTTGGTTGGTGATCTCCACATGATCACTCTAGGGTTTTAGAGCATATCAATAACAAGTAATAACAATCATCATGGCATATCACTCAAATGCACAAGTCCTATGCATGGTACTATATGCAAAAGAAAAGTTTTTGTTGGTTTGAAAATTTGTATTTCTGGAATTTTCTAACTTTCTTTTTCATTGAAATTTGGGGTGTTACAAACCCTTCCCCCTTACAAAAGATCTCGTCCCGAGATCAAAAAGAAAGTTAGGTACTAAAGAGATCTGGGTACTCCTTCTTCATGAAGTCTTCGCGTTCCCAGGTGGCTTCATCCTTGGTATGATTGCTCCATTGGATCTTTAGAAACTTGATGCTTCGGGTGCGGGTGGTTCTGTATGCTTCTTCTAGGATGCGAATCGGCACTTCGCGGTAAGTCAGATCCTTGTTAATATCCACCGATCGGTGATCGATGTTCTTGAACACTTCGGTCTTCTCAGGGACTTCAAGACATTTCCGGAGAAGTGAGATGTGGAAAACGTCGTGCACAGCCGACATTTCTTCAGGCAACTCCAGTTGATAAGATACTTCACCTCGGCGGCTGAGGACTTGGAAAGGTCCCACGTAGCGAGGTGCAAGCTTTCCTTTCAGCTGAAACCTTTGCATCCCTTTCAAGGGGGATACTTTGAGATAGACAAAATCTCCGATCTCAAAGGTCATCTCCCGACGTCTCTTGTCGGCGTAGCTCTTACATGCAGATTGCGCGGTCTGAGGTACTCACGGATCTTGTGAACCTTCTCTTCGGCTTCACGAAGAACGTCCGGGCCGAAAACTTGACTCTCTCCGACTTCGACCAGTTCGAGGGAGTACGGCACTTCTTTCCGTACAAGGCTTCAAAGGGGGCCATCTGTAGGCTGGCTTGATAACTATTGTTGTATGAGAATTCTGCGTAAGGTAGGCGGTCTTCCCACTTGGATCCGTATTCCAAGTACGCATGCTCTAAGCATGTCTTCCGATATCTGGTTTACTCTCTCGATCTGTCCGTCGGCCTGAGGGTGATAGGCGGAGCGGAAATTTAGGCGAGTGCCTAGTCCGTCATGCACCTGCGGCCAGAACCTTGAGGCGACCTGTGATCCGCTATCGGACACTATCGATTTGGCGGGTCCATGCAAAGCGACTATTACGGAGATGTAGAGTTCAGCTAACTTGGGGCCTTGATAGGTGGTTTTGACGGCGATGAAATGGGCGACTTTGGTCAATCTATCGACCACTACCCATATGGAATCATTGCCTTTGCTGGATTTGGGCAGTCCGGTGATAAAGTCCATTCCTACGAGTCCCATTTCCATTCTGGAATCTGAAGGGGTTGCAACAGTCCGCGGGTCTCTCGGTGTTCTGCCTTAACTCGCTGGCAGATGTCACACTTAGCGATATAGCTACCGATCTCTCTCTTCATTCCGTGCCACCAAAATTGTTCTTTCAGGTCCTGGTACATCTTGGTACCTCCGGGGTGGATTGAGTAAAGGGTGTCATGGGCTTCTTGCAGGATGACTTGTTTCAAGTCGAGTCCGATGGTAGTGCGCAGGCGTTCTTTGTACCAAAGCACTCCGGCTTCGTCAATGGTGAATCCGGGGGCTTTTCCTGCGGCTATCTGTTTCTTGATTCCATCAATGCTAGCGTTGTCCTTCTGGGCTTCCTTGATCTGACCAATCAAGGTGGGTTGCAGTTCGATGCTGGCTAGGAATCCTTCACTTACAAGTTCAAGTCTGAACTGTTCAAACTCTTGGTGCAAACTAGGCTGTTCGGTTGCGAGCATGGAGTTCAAGCGGCACGGCGATCGACTCAAAGCATCCGCTACCACATTGGCCTTGCCGGGTGGTAGTGAATCTCCATGTCGTAATCCTTGATCAATTCGATCCATCGGCGTTGTCTCATGTTTAACTCATTCAGGTGAAAATGTATTTGAGGCTTTTGTGGTCGGAGTAAATCTCGCATCGATTACCCATGAGGTAATGACGCCAAACTTTCAAGGCTAAGACCACGGCTGCAAGCTCGAGGTCGTGGGTTGGGTAGTTCTGCTCATGTTGCTTGAGTTGTCTAGAAAGGTAGGATACAACCTTTCCTTCTTGCATAAGCACGCATCCAAGTCCGAGTCTTGGAGGCGTCGCAATATACGTCAAAGGGCTTTGCGATATCGGCATGATCAGGATTGGGGCTGTTGTCGGTCTACTCTTGAGCTGTTGAAAGCTCTCTTCACACTTGTCGGTCCACTCAAACTTTCTGTCCTTTTTCAGCGGTTGGGTCATTGGTCGAGCGATGCTCGAAAAACCTTCTACAAATCTGCGGTAATATCCGGCTAATCCAAGAAAAGCACGGACCTCAGTTTGTGTGGTCGGAGCTTTCCATTCCATAACAGTTTTGATCTTGGCGGGATCTACGGCAATTCCTCCTGCAGACAAGATGTGTCCGAGGAATCCAACTTCTTCCAGCCAAAACTCACACTTGCTAAACTTGGCGTACAACTGGTGCTGTCTCAGGGTTTCTAGAACAATCTCCAGATGCTGTTCATGTTCTTCTTCGGACTTGGAGTAGACCAAAATGTCGTCGATGAAAACAACGACAAATTTGTCCAAGAAGTTCATGAAGATCTTATTCATGAGATTCATGAAATAAGCGGGAGCATTGGTCAGTCCAAATGACATGACGTTGTACTCATACAACCCATATCTGGTGGTAAAGGCAGTTTTTGGAATATCGGTGGCTCGGATTTTCGGTTGGTGGTATCCGATTCTAAGATCAATTTTCGAGAAAACTTCGGGATCCGGTGAGTTGGTCGAACAAGTCTTCGATCTTGGGTAAGGGGTATTTGTTTTTGATGGTGACATCGTTAAGCTTACGATAGTCGGTGCATAAACGATTTGCACCATCCTTCTTGTCGACAAACAAGACGGGGATCTCCAGGGGATGCACTTGGTCTGATCAAACCTTTGGCTAACATGTCATCTATTTGCTTCTTCAGCTCCACAAGCTCGGCTGCGTTCATGCTGTAGGCTCTCTGGGCGATGGGTCCATTCCGGGGTATTAACTGGATGATAAACTCGATATCCGGGTCCGGGGGCATACCGGGTAGATCATCCGGAAACACATCAGGGTAGCGACAAACGACCCTGATTTGATCCAGAGTAGGCTTGGATACACTTTGGTTGCAGGTAAATTTTCTGGGTAGTTTTTCAGAGACGTGCTCAACTACGATTCCGGTGCTGCTAGTCATGGTTATGGCTTTCTTGGCGCAGTCTATCAATCCATTGTGCTTGGACATCCAGTCCATTCCTAGGACAACTTCCAAACCTTTGGTTCCAAGTATGATGAGATTTGCAAAGAAATCAACATCATGGATTTTGATTGGCACATTTTTACAAAATTTTCTGGCTTTGGTGGTTGATCCGGGGATTTGAACTATCATAACATGCTTCAAACTGAGGGGTTGAATTTTACTTGTTGATGCAAAATCTTCGGTGACAAAGGAATGCGATGCTCGGAATCAAACAACACTCTAGCAGGGGTGTGGTTGACGAGAAAACATACCCGGTACCACATCACAGGGCTTCTGGGCTTCTTCGGCGTTCATGTGGTAGAGGCGGCCGTTGCGGTTGTTGTTGTTGATTGGGGCGAACTTCTTGCCGGTGGAGACACGGCGTTGCTGCTGAGCAGGAGCAGCGGTGTTGCCGGCGAGCTTGGCAAGACGCTTGGGACACTCGTTGGAGTAGTGCCCCACTACACCACACTCATAACAAGTGATAGTGCTCTTGTCCTGCTTGTTACGCAACGGGAATGGCATTGCTCCGGTTACGGGGTTGGTGTTGGTGTTGTTGGTGTTCGGGGCTCGAGGTGGAAGCGCGGTTGTAGTTGTTGTTGTTGTAGTTGGGGTTGTAGCCTCCTGGCTTGGAGTTTCCTCCACTTCGGTTACGATAACCGGGCGAGTTACGTATCGGGGGTTTGATATGTCTCGGATTGAAACCTCCGCTTGAGCTAGGGCGAAACTGTTGGGGGTGGCTTGATCCACTCTGATTTGCCATGCGGCGCTTGCGGTTCTCATTGGCTTGGTTCAACTTGCCCTCCATGCGGATGGCGGAGTCAACAAGGGCTTCGAGGTCGGCGAAGGGGATGTTGACGGGACGATCTGCCTCTCATCATGCAGCCCGTTCAGGAATCTCTCCTTCCTCTTTTCAACGGTGTCCGTCTCATCGGGGGCATACCTTGACAAGGTGAGAAACTTGTCGCGGTACTCAACCACCGTCATGCGACCTTGTTTCAGTTCACGGAACTCATCCCTCATCTTCTTGATAAGACCCGGGGTACATGGTACTTGCTGAACTTGAGTTTGAAATCCTCCCAAGTCATGAATTGACCTCCGTTCATGGCACGGGTACTTGTCCACCAAGCGCGAGCTGGTCCAGCGAGGTAGTGAGTGGCGAACAACACCTTCTCGTTGGCTTCCACTCCAGCTACTTCCAGATTGTTCTCCATAGTCTGGAGCCAATCGTCGGCGTCGAGGGGCTCCTCGGTCTTGCTAAACACCGGAGGGTTGGTGTTCTGGAAGTTCTTGAGCTTGGATCCGGGGTGGTCATGATTTCCATGGCCTTGGGCGATGTTCTGCAAGGCGATGATGTTGGCTTGGCGCTCGGCTCTCTCGGTTTCCCGGTCTGCAAGCAGGGTTTGCAGAAGCTGCATCATCGCGTCGTTGGTGCGATTCGGAGGGGCCATCTGAAGGTATAGAAGATCATGAGATAAGAGGGAACATTCTATGGTTCATTTAAGTTTGAAAAACATTTGAAAACTTGTAATCTTTTCATGACAAACATAACATTCATTCATTCATGCAACACATAGTACAAACTACACACATACTCCAATGGTTTTAAGAACCATTCTCATGCTACGATACAAAGGACGGGATACAACTCACACCTACTATAAGTGAAACTAGTGCAACTACTCCTCATCGTCGATATCAATCGGGACGTAGTCATCCTGTCCGGCCTCCAGGAACTCGTAGTCCTCCTCCTCGGTGTTCTCGTCCTCCTCAAAGTCATCGTCATCGCTCAGAAAGGCGTCTCCTCCCTGAATATCGATGCCTTCATCGTCCTCCTCCATGTGACGAATCTGATCCTCCTGGGCCGTGACAGTGGCCTCAAGTGACGCGATCCGGTCGCGAAGGCGGCGAATCGTAGCGTCCTTCTTGGCACGCTGCTGGCGAAGGTTCCTTCGGTCGTTGTTGAGTAGCTTGATCGCCTCACCCTGCTCGATGATGTGAGCATGGGTCTGGTTCGCGTAAGCGCGAGAGGCGTCGAGATCCCTCTGAGTCTGGTAGAGCATGAAGTCCAAGTGATCCACATGGTGCCTCAACTGGGGGTGGAGTGGCACATCCATGGGTCTTCCGTCAGAGTTACGCCGTGCGAGATGCGCAAAGCGTTCCTCACGAAGGGCTTCGGTATTCTGTCCGCACAGACGAGCAAGTGCTTCCTGAAGAGCACGTGCAAGCCCGTCGAGCCAGTTGCTTTCCCTGAAAGAGAAAAGGATCCTCTCCGAGGTGGGAGGCTCCAGCTTGCCCCTCAGGTCGGCAGTGATAATCCACTGCAGTTCCCCTCCCGGCTGGTCGTCCACCTGAATCCCGTGAAACTCGGGGTGTGGGCGGCCAAGGTGATCCGACAGGGAGTCGAGGTCATGCTCGAAGATCAAGCTTCCTCCGTTTCCAAGCTGATAGAACTTGGTGTTGAGGGGTTCATTCGGCTCCATCTGAAAGAGAATTGGATGAGTAAGTTAGAGAGTGCAAAGTGTGGCAAGGTTTTAAGTTGATTTAAAAAGATAGACATGATCAAATTTTGGCAAAGTCTCGAAGGCAAGAGTGTAGTAAATTTTCACAAATAAGTCCTTTCATTTGATTTCAAAGTTAAATTTTTCAGAACGCCATTCTAACTAAGGTCTTCTAAGGTCAAACAATGGCTCTGATACCAACTTGTCAACACCCGGATTTTTAAGTCCGAATGCCTATTATGTCATACATCGCAATCCCAGGAATATTGTTGTTGCGAGGCATAATAGTTAAGTATCACAGTCATCATTCATTACAAACCATAAGTCTTACAAATTGGAATCACATGATCCATATTACACGAATAGTTGATCTATTGATCAACGGACAACACAAGTTCATAGTTCAACATAGCGGAAGCGTAAGATACAAGGACTCTCTAGTCCACAGGCCAACGCTTGACGTCGGAAGGCGCTTAGTTGTCGTAGGCATCCTGCTGGTCATCTCCTTGTTCATCTTCATACTCTGGCCATTTGAATAGCCAGGGACAAAGCCGTGAGTACGTTGAGTACTCGCAAACTAATACTAATGTAAGTGCTAGACATTCTAGTAGGGTTTGCTAAGCTCTAGTTTATTTGCATAAAGCTAGTTTTGGTTCACAAAGTTTTGAGAAAAACTTATTCAAGTGCTAACTAACCCAAGGGGGAACATTAGTGTCATTCCCACCATTCAAGTGGTGATTTCAATTCAATCCACCACAAGTCATTTCACCATCACCTTTCAACATCATTTTCAAAGATATGACATCGGAAACTGTATGGCCTTTCCAACCGTCCGTAACCGTGGACGCGGCTATTCGAATAGGTTTACACTCTGCAGAGGTTGCACACTTGTGCCACAACATTTGATTTCATCCGTCGGGATTTCCCCGAATAATCGTAACACGATGCGCGGATCATCAACCATAACCTTTCACTTACGAATCCTAGTATGAGCACCTCTCCCCATGAGCTTGGCCTCCCAGTGAAGACCAACATCAACTTTGGGAACTGCACAGGGCTTGGGCCGGACATTCACCTCCTTTCGCATCATATCGTATCGTTTCTTTTGTGGTAGAGGCAGCTTTCGGCATAACCCCGATGACGCTTGTTTAGAGGGAACCCATACTAAGACGCATAAACTTCCAGTTAAGCCCTACCCATAATCAGGTATTGTGGGGGTACTTGAGAATTGGAAAGGTATCGCATTCAAACCAACATCATGTTTTATCAAAAATCACCATCTTCTCTTGGTCATATTCACCTTCAACATTCATTCAATGGAAGGCATCTTCATTCCAAGGTTTTCAAAATCCTTTCAAAATCACAAAGTTCCCATCTAGAGTAGTCAAGTTTAGTTCATTAGCACTAGCTCTAATTCATGAGAGGTGCTACCTTGCTTTGCTTGGAAAAGGCTAACTCACTACTCTAAAAACCAACTTGTGTTTTGACCAAAGTTAACTATAAAAGGAAATCATTTGGAAAACAAGTAAAAACTTGGGATGGGTTCACATAAGAAAAGGTAAGACATGGTGCCTTGCCCCAAGGGGCTTTGCACTTGGCAAGAATAAAAGCTTGCATAGTAATTTAGCTTGCCTTGGTAGTTCTCAAACTGTTCCTCTTCCTCCTCCTGGTAGCAACCTTCTTCTTCGGCGTACTCTCCGGTGCTACCGTCTAAATTTGAATCACGAGTATAATTACTCACTAAGTCCAGGGCTATTCCACTCATCACAAATAAACACACAAACTACTCTATGCACACACATAAATAAACTAGGGTGCATGGGTTGTGGGATTAAAATAGGATTTGTATTCTATATGTAAATGATAGTTTCCATAGGGTTCTTGAGAAATAATTTCCTCTCATTGAAATCTTCTTAAGATTTAATTTCTCCAACAATCATGGATGAACTCATCTTGACCTAGATCAAATGTTCATCATCATCATCATTTGGTAGAATGATTTAAATGAGGTGGAACACCTCATGCCATTTAAATAACACTATATTTGATTTAAATCTCAAGAAATTCATATAAGAGAGTTTGGAACCAGGGGTCCAAACATCCCATGAATTCATGTGAGACAAGTTTAAATGAAGTGTAAGACTTCACACAATTTAACTTTAATAGTTTTGGATAATATCAACTAGTTAAACTAGTCAAAATATCCATTCATTAAACCATGGCATGATCATGCAAAGTGACCACACCATTTTATTGCATAAACAATTAGTGTAAGTCAAATGTGAGCTATTAGAGTTGGAATTAACCTAATATCTATTTTGGTTGATTTTTAAGAATTATTTGAATAGGGAAAAGTCCCTGGCTTGTTATTTTTGTCACATTAATTCTACAAAGAATTTGACCAAGAGGCCAGTGGCATTGGATAGAGAATTTTAGTGGCTTTCTAACAATGTCAAATTCACTAAATTTGGTTTAGCCAATTTGAAATGGTTGAAATTCAAAGTTTGGGCAGTATTGGATTGTTTGGAAAATGTTTAAAACGAATTTGAATTAAACAGGCCGGCGGGAAACCAACGTGGGCCGAAACTGTTTAAAAAGAGAAAAACGGCCCAGCAGCGCATCCAGTGCGCGCGGGCCTGCTGACAGGGTGGGGTCCACCCGTCAGCCTCCTTTAAAACCCGAAACGGTACGGGGCGACGTGGGCGTAGGATTAGAGAGTAGATCGACGGCTCAGAGCCATCGTCTTCTCCGGCGAGATGCCGAGGTTCTGGCGGCGAGCCTAGGGGGTGGGAGAGCTAACCAGGGCTCCCGCGGTGGCTGGCAGTGTGCGTGATGTCGATGTGGACGACGGCGAAGCTCCTGGCACCGGCGGCGTCTCCTGGATCGGCTCCAATCGACGGCGGCGAGGTGCGGTACTGGCGGGCTCCGGGCTTCAAATTGGAGCAACTCCGGCAAGAATCGAGTGAGTGGTTGGGTGGAGGAGAAGCAGTGGAGGATGGTGAACGTGGTGGTGTGCTCAGCTTCGTCCAGGGAACGCGGTATTTATAGATGGCCAAGGGTGCGGCTTGGCCGTGAAGAAGTCGACCGAGGTGCGGCGGTTCCGGCGAGGTGTTGGGCTAGGCGAGGGTGCTACGGTGTTCTCCTCGTCCAGGCGAATCTGTAGGTGGCGATGGCGCGGTCGGGCGGCGTCTGTGGGCGAGGCATTGTTTCCGTGTCTGCCGTGCTGGTCGCGGGATCGCGTTGTCGTCTCCGGCGACGGCGGGCACGGGTCGGGGTCGAGGGCATGTCTAGTGACTGCGTGGCGACGCGGCGATGCTCAACGGCTGGTCAGCGAGTCCAGGGCGTGCTTGTGGTGACGGCGCGGCGCGTGGCCGATGTGTGCCCGCGGCGTGCACACGCGCGACGTGCGCGGCGTCCGAGCGCCATGGACGCGAGCTGGTCTCGGCGTTGTCGAGCTCCTCCTCGACCGGGGCTGTGCTAGGCGACTCAGTAGAGTGAGGTGGAGTGCAGGGACATGGTGGCCAGGGTCGGCGATGAAGGAGAGAGGGGGAGGTGCGGCATGGCCGGCATGTGGCCGGCATGGCCATGCCATGCATGTTCTCTCTCTCTCCCTAGGGTTTCTATGCTGGGGTTAGTGAGAGAGGGGACAGGGGAACCATTTGGTGCAAGTTGGGGTAGATTTTCTTGAGTAGATCACTATTTGCTATAGTGTATGAATAGGGTTCAAATTTGGAAAATACAAAAATATCAAAAATGGAAATAATGCAAAAGGTGAATGTTTGTGAAATGTGAGTGTTGAGATAAGTTGTATTTGACCAGAGATGAGTTGAGGTGGTGGTGGAAAAATTGGATTTCAAAAATGGCCCAAAATGGCTAAGTGGAGATTGTTGAACTTATTATAAAGTTGCAACTTTGGATGAGCATAGCTAGTGATCAAAGATGAATTTGGCAGGGTGGTCTTCATCAAAGTTGTTCACCTTGATGTTGACTTTGAAATGGTGCAAGGAGTTAGCAAAGAATGGTTTGGGAAAATTGAATTGCAGGGGCTCAAAGTGGTGACCAGACTATAATTGGCAGATTTGGTCATCATCACATGTGAGTGGGAAAAGTGTTGGAAAATCAATTGAATTGTGAACCCTTGATTCCAAAAGTTGTAATAAGTGTTTCACAACATTATTCAACTAATGGTGAAGACCAAATAGGTCTAGGGTTAAAATTTCGAAAAATGCCATAGGGCATATGTGAGGGTTTTTAGGGTTTTTCAATTATGGGAATTTCTTCCACTTTTTGATTTATTTGGTTGGTGATCTCCACATGATCACTCTAGGGTTTTAGAGCATATCAATAACAAGTAATAACAATCATCATGGCATATCACTCAAATGCACAAGTCCTATGCATGGTACTATATGCAAAAGAAAAGTTTTTGTTGGTTTGAAAATTTGTATTTCTGGAATTTTCTAACTTTCTTTTTCATTGAAATTTGGGGTGTTACAACAAGTGAAGGATATTCAACGTTCTCTTCAACTGTTGAATCTTGCCATGGAAAATCTGACTCAACAGCGACAACAGTGACATCATGAAGATGAGGAGAGAAATCATGGTAACTTTGATGAAGAACCCGCTGCTGATGAGCGTGGTGTTGGTCGTGGCATTGGACATGGCGTCCGTGGTCGTGGTTTTTCCCCCGTCGGAGCAGCCCGCCGTGTTCCTCCACAACCGCAAGACGATGGTTTGGGTAAGCTAAAATTCTCAATTCCCAGATTTGAAGGAGGTCCTGATGTTGAAGAATATCTTACATGGGAACTGAAAATTGAGAAGTTGTGGTGCCTACATGACTATACCGAAGATAGGAAGATCAAGCTTGCTTTCCTCAGAATTTGATGGCTATGCATTATGTTGGTGGGATGGAATTACACGTGCTCGCGAAGAAGATGGAGAGTTGCATATTCTCACTTGGCGCCAGATGAAGGCGATTATGAAAGCTCGTTTTGTCCCCAATAATTATTTGCGATCAATATATGATAAGTTGACCCTCTTGAGACAAGGTGTTCTGACGGTTGATGCTTATTTCATGGAGATGGAGATGCTTATGCAACGTGGCCGTGTCCGTGAGTCACTTGAGATGACAATGCAGCGTTTTCTACATGGTTTGAAGTATAATATCAAAGGCATTGTTCGTCATCACTGTTACACCAATATGAATGAGCTGCTACATCATGCAAGAGAAGCTGAAGCACAATCAGTGGAAGAAGCGCAAATCAAAGGTCGTGCTACGGGAGCTGGGCGCTACACGCCTCGGGTGCCACCATCAACGGGGCCGGCGCCATCTTCGCGCCCGCACCTTTTCCTACTTCATCTAGCAAGCCGGTCTCCAATGTGTCCAACACAAAGAAGTCTGAACGTACCACAAGTGGAAGTGGTTCTAGTATGTCCACGGGATGTAACCACGATATGGCTTGTCATACATGTGGTGGCAAGGGTCACTTCAAGAGAGATTGTCCTAATCGTAAAGTGATGATTATTAATGAGGACGATGAGTATGGGACTGGAGATGATGTTGATCCAAATGCTCCAGAAGATGATGAATATGGCAGTGATGGTGTAGATTCTTATCCGTCTGAAGCTCGCACTATTGTTGTGTCACGGCATGCTCTTAATGTGCAGCCGAGTGCATCTACTCAGCGCTGCAATTTATTCCAAACAAATGCACTAGTTGGTCCTTATAAAGCTTGCAAGGTCATTATTGATGGCGGGAGTTGTCACAATTTAGCAAGCAAGGAGTTATGTGCCAAGCTGAAACTGAAGTATCTACCGCACCCGCATCCATACTATATTCAGTGGTTGAGCAACAATGGTGAGATGAAGGTAAACCACATGGTGCGTGTTGATTTTGAGATAGGACCATACAAAGATTCTATTGATTTTGATGTGGTTCCTATGATGGTGTGTCACCTATTATTGGGTTGGCCATGGCTCTATAACCGTTTTGTGCAACACAATGGTCGTGCCAATACATATCACTTGGAGTTCAAGGGCGAGAAAATTAGCTTGCAGCCGATGTCACCACATCAAATTGTCAATGAATCTCGTCAGAAAGTTGAAGTGAATTTGGAGGATGCATCCATAGAGAGGCGAAAGAATTGTAATGTCGTGAGTGATATAACAAAAAGTGAGAGAGTGAATTCCTTAGTCCTATTAGCCACCAGAGAGGATATGAGAGAATTTAGTGAGGATCCTACAGCCATGCCTCTTGTGCTCATGTACAAGGGTGAGGTTTTGGTTTCTAACGACATGACCCTTATTTCTCTTGGTGTTCCTCATGTATTGCAGGAATTCAGCGACGTGTTTCCGGAGGAGGTGCCTGCACGATTTCCACCATTGCGTGGTATTGAGCATCAAATCGACTTGATCCCCGACTGAAAGTGCATGGAGCCCCCATGTGTGGTTTTGGTAATTAATGACAATCCCTATGGACTAATGTTTGCATTGAGTTATATTTGTAGGAGTTGTCCATAGGTAATGCTTGAACCATATGTTGGCTTCAAGGTTGCAATAAGAAGAAATTGATGAAGGATATCAAGTGTCAAGTATGTATTTAATATGAAGATGAAGTGAGCACTCAAGTTACTTCAAGACATCAACATGATGAAGAATGAAGAAATGAAGTGCAATTTCAAGATGAGCCAACTCGAAGAGATCATATGCTTGAACCTTGCCATCCATATGGTGATCATGGATATGTGAAGATGCGCCGAAGAAGAAGCTCTCCCATAGTGGAGTATGGGGGAGCATTTGTGAAGATGCGCCGAAGACCATGTTTGTTGCGGTCAAGGAAGGCGTTCCATCTTGTTGCGGTCAAGACTGTCATCATCAAGCTCAAGTGGACTGCGCAAGGTTAAGGTTTGCTCTTGATAGGTTTTCTTTCTCACCGGTCTCATGGTGTAGTTGGAGACCGGTTTATAGTTTAGTTGTTGTAGTATCAAGAGGGCTCTCAAGTGAGTAACTCGATCGTTTCCTTTGGAGAGCTCAAACTTTTGCATCCTTGCATCATCTTCTTGGTTGTTATTTGGATATATTCCATGAGCTTGTGCTTATTCTCATGACAAGCTCTAGTTCATCGAAAACGGATTTCGCATAGATCACTTGTTGCGTTTTCGAGTTCGGTGATTTTCTCGGTTTCTCTGTTGAGGTGTTGCACCTCTAAAATTCATAGAAAATCAATCCCCACTTGTTTCCATATTTTCAGTTTTTGTGGGTAGCTCTTGTCGTCCTCTTTCCAACAAAATTGGTTTAATCTTGTTCGGAGTTTCCAAACTCTAGATATTGTCTTTTGAAGTTTGTCTTCTATTTGTTTTAAAGAAAAAAGGAAAAGGGGAGGCAACCGGCACTACTGCCCTTGATGGGTGATATGTCTCCGACGTATCGATAATTTCTTATGTTCCATGCTTGTTTTATGACAATACCTACATGTTTTGTTCACACTTTATATCGTTTTGATGAGTTTTCCGGAACTAACCTATTGACGAGATGCCGAAGTGCCAGTTCCTGTTTTCTGCTGTTTTTGGTTTCAGAAATCCTAGTAAGGAAATATTCTCGGAATTGGACGAAATCAACGCCCAGCATCTTAGAATTCCACGAAGCTTCCAGAACACCCGAGAGTCACCAGAGGAGGGCCCTGTGGGCCCCACACATGTAGGCAGCGTGGCCAAGGGGTGGGCCGCGTCCCCCTATTGTGTCGTCGCCTCGTCAGCCTTCCGACTCCGCCTCTTCGCCTATTTAAGCCGTCCTGACCTAAATCTTCGATACGAATAAACCACGGTACGAGAAACCTTCCAGAGCCGCCGCCATCGCGAAGCCAAGATCTGGGGGGCAGGAGTCTCTGTTCCGGCACGCCGCCGGGACGGGGAAGTGCCCCCGGAAGGCATCTCCATCGACACCACCGCCATCTCCATCAACGCTGCTGTCTCCCATGAGGAGGGAGTAGTTCTCCATCGAGGCTAAGGGCTGTACCGGTAGCTATGTGGTTAATCTCTCTCCTATGTACTTCAATACAATGATCTCATGAGCTGCCTTACATGATTGAGATTCATATGAGTTTTGTATCACTATTCATGTATGTGCTACTCTAGTGATGTTATTAAAGTACTCTATTCCTCCTCCATGATGTAATGGTGACAGTGTGTGCATCATGTAGTACTTGGCGTAGTTTATGATTATGATCTCTTGTAGATTATGAAGTTAACTATTACTATGATGGTATTAATGTGATCTATTCCTCCTTTCATAGTATGAAGGTGACAGTGTGCATGCTATGTTAGTACTTGGTATAGTTGTGTTGATCTATCATGCACTCTAAGGTTATTTAAATATGAATATCAAATATTGTGGAGCTTGTTAACTCCGGCATTGAGGTGCTCTTGTAGCCCTACACAATTAGTGGTGTTCATCATCCAACAAGAGAGTGTAGAGTGGTTTTATTATGTGATCAATATTGAGAGTGTCCACTAGTGAAAGTATAATCCCTAGGCCTTGTTTCCGAATACTGCAATCATCGCTTATTTACTATTCTGCTGCATCTTTACTTACCACACGCCAGCAAGCACTTTTCTGGCGCCGTTGCTACTGATCATATACATTCATAACACTTGTATTTCACTATCTCTTCGCCGAACTAGTGCACCTATACATCTGACAAGTGTATTAGGTGTGTTGGGGACACAAGAGACTTCTTGTATTGTGGTTGCAGGGTTGCTTGAGAGGGATATCTTTTACCTCTTCCTCCCTGAGTTCAATAAACCTTGGGTGATCCACTTAAGGGAAACTTGCTGCTGTTCTACAAACCTCTGCTCTTGGAGGCCCAACACTGTCTACAGGAATAGAAGCGCGCGTAGACATCAAGCACTTTTCTGGCGCCGTTGCCGGGGAGGAAAGGTAAAAGGCACTCACACTCTGGTCCCAGGTAACTAAGTTATTTTCTGGTACCGTTGTAAGTGCTCGAAGCTATTTCCTTTAGATCCTGCAATTGCATCTTTTTGTTTCTTGTTTACACTAGTGAGGCATAATGGAAGGTAGCAGTGAGCTTTTTAAGCTATTTCCTGATTTAAGACATGGATGGTTTGATGCGGAAATTAAAAAACCTATGGAACCTTATTTGCATGCTAGTAGTAATGATATTAGTATGAACGCTTTGAACACCATTTTTGCTAATGATATGGAAAATTCTAAGCTTGGGGAAGCTGGTTTTGATGAGCATGATATTTTTAGTCCCCCAAGCATTGAGGAGAAAATTTTCTTTGATGATACTTTGCCTCCTATTTATGATGATTATAATGATAGTGGTCTTTTGGTGCCACCTACTATGGAGGATAGAGTTTATTATGATTACAATATGCCTCCTACACTTGATGAGAATAATAATGATAGCTACATTGTTGAATTTGCTCCCACTACAATTAATAAGAATGACTATGCTTATGTTGGGAGTAGTAATTATTTTATGCATGAGACTCATGATAAGAATGCTTTATGTGATAGTTATATTGTTGATTTTGCTCATGATACTACTGAAAGTTATTATGAGAGAGGAAAATATGGTTGTAGAAGTTTTCATGTTACTAAAACACCTCTCTATATGCTAAAAATCTTGAAGTTGAGCTTGTCTAGTTTTCCTATGCTTGTTGCATTATGCTTCATGAACTTGTTTATTTACAAGATTCCCTTTCATAGGAAGCATGTTAGGCTTAAATTTGTTTTGAATTTGCCTCTTGATGCTCTCTTTTGCTTCAAATACTATTTCTTGCGAGTGCATCATTAAAACTGCTGAGCCCTGATATGTCTCAAACGTATCTATAATTTCTTATGTTCCATGCTACTTTTATGATGATACTCACATGTTTTATACACATTATATGTCATTATTATGCATTTTCCGGCACTAACCTATTAACGAGATGCCGAAGAGCCGATTCTTTGTTTCTGCTGTTTTTGGTTTCAGAAATCCTAGTAAGGAAATATTCTCGGAATTGGACGAAATCAACGCCCAGGGGCCTATTTTCACATGAAGCTTCCAGAAGACCGGAGGACTAACGAAGTGGGGCCACGAGGCGGTGCCACAGTAGGGCGGCGCGGCCCAAGCCCTGGCCGCGCCGGCCTAGCGTGTGGGCCCCTCGTGACTCTCCCGACTCTGCCCTTCCGCCTACAAATAGCCTTCGTCGCGAAACCCCCAGTACCGAGAGCCACGATACGGAAAACCTTCCAGAGACGCCGCCGCCGCCAATCCCATCTCGGGGGATTCAGGAGATCGCCTCCGGCACCCTGCCGGAGAGGGGAATCATCTCCCGGAGGACTCTTCACCGCCATGGTCGCCTCCGGAGTGATGAGTGAGTAGTTCACCCCTGGACTATGGGTCCATAGCAGTAGCTAGATGGTTGTCTTCTCCTCATGTGCTTCATAGTCGGATCTTCTGAGCTGCCTAACATGATCAAGATCATCTATCTGTAATGCTATATGTTGTGTTTGTTGGGATCCGATGGATAGAGAATACTATGCTATGTTGATTATCAATCTATTACTTATGTGTTGTTTATGATCTTGCATGCTCTCCGTTATTAGTAGAGGCTCTGGCCAAGTTTTTACTCTTAACTCCAAGAGGGAGTATTTATGCTCGATAGTGGGTTCATGCCTCCATTAAATGCAGGACGTGTGACGAGAAAGTTCTAAGGTTGTGGATGTGCCGTTGCCACTAGGGATAAAACATTGATGCTATGTCCGAGGATGTAGTTATTGATTACATTACGCACCATACTTAATGCAATTGTCTGTTGTTTGCAACTTAATCTTGAAGGGGTTCGGATGATAACACAAAGTGGACTTTTTAGGCATAGATGCAT
The DNA here is from genome assembly GCF_019359855.2 of Lolium perenne. Taxonomy (NCBI): domain Eukaryota; kingdom Viridiplantae; phylum Streptophyta; class Magnoliopsida; order Poales; family Poaceae; genus Lolium; species Lolium perenne. The sequence goes on along the minus strand of NC_067246.2, from coordinate 182,118,194 downwards.
GCTGGATAGCGGTCTATGTACTTTGTCGTAATGCCCAATTGAATCTCACAATACTCATCATGTCATGTATGTGCATTATCATGCCCTCTCTATTTGTCAATTGCCCAACTGTAATTTGTTCACCCAACATGCTATTTAACTTATGGGAGAGACACCTCTAGTGAACTGTGGACCCCGGTCCATTCTTTTAATCGAATACAATCTACTGCAATACTTGTTTCTTTGTTTTACGCAAACAATCATCATCCACACTATACATCTAATCCTTTGTTACAGCAAGCTGGTGAGATTGACAACCTCACTGTTTCGTTGGGGCAAAGTACTTTGGTTGTGTTGTGCAGGTTCCACGTTGGCGCCGGAATCCCTGGTGTTGCGCCGCACTACATCTCGCCGCCATCAACCTTCAACGTGCTTCTTGGCTCCTACTGGTTCGATAAACCTTGGTTTCTTACTGAGGGAAAACTTGCTGCTGTACACATCATACCTTCCTCTTGGGGTTCCCAACAGACGAGTGCTTTACCGTCACAAGGAAGCTACTACGCCCACGTCAGCGTGCGCAAGCAGCTCTTTTTAAAGCGCCGTTCTTGCAGGGAGATCAAGACACGCTGCAAGGGGAGTCTTCACATCGCAATCTCTTTACTTTGTTTTTGTCTTGCTTTATTTTATTTACTACTTTGTTTGCTGCACTAAATCAAAACACAAAAAAATTATTTGCTAGTTTTACTTTATTTACTATCTTGTTTGCTATATCAAAAACACAAAAAAATTAGTTACTTACATTTACTTTATCTAGTTTACTTTATTTACTGCTGCTAAAATGAGTAATCCTGAAGTTGAAGTTCGTTCTTTTAAACAACAAGGTGGAGAAAGTTTTAAAGATGCTTGGTATAGAATTAGTGATGCTCATCATAGGTGCACTAAGAAACACTCCACTATTATCCTACTTAGGAACTTTTATGTTGGTATATCTAGTTGGAATAGGTATGTTCTTGATACTCTTTCGGGGGGTAATTTCCTAGGTACTCCTGCTTTAGAAGCTAGTTGCATCATTGAGAGTCTAGTTGGAATACCACCTGTTAATGGAACTAAAAGCGAAATCTCTCTTGAGGACGTTATGAAAAAATTGGAAACCATAGAGAAAAATTTTCCAAGCGTTGAAACTAAATTGGAAATGTTGCTTGATAAAACTGATGAACTTGACAAATCCTTAGGAGGAATTGATGAAAGAATTAGTGTTCTAGGAACTTGTGTTGTCCATGATAATCAAATCAATAGGATTGGTGAACTTGAAGAAGCTATGGGAACCTTGGGTTCAACTTTTTCTTCTCTTAAGTATAAGGAGAAAGCTTATGTGGGTAAGGAGCAAAAGTTTATGTATGTCTCTAAGGTGCCTAAACCAAAAAAATATTATTATAGGCCTAAAATTGACAAAGCCCTTAGTACCACTACATATGGGGGAGCTAATGATATCAATGCACCATCTCTTGATAATACTTGATACACACTTTCTGCGCCTAGCTGAAAGGCGTTAAAGAAAAGCGCTTATGGGAGACAACCTATGTTTTTACTACAGTACTTTTGTTTTATATTTGAGTCTTGGAAGTTGTTTACTACTGTAGCAACCTCTCCTTATCTTAGTTTTATTGCATTGTTGTGCCAAGTAAAGTCTCTAATAGAAGGATGATACTAGATTTGGATTACTGCGCAGAAACAGATTTCTTTGCTGTCACGCATCTGGGTCTAATTCTCTGTAGGTAACTCAGAAAATTATGCCAATTTACGTGAGTGATCCTCAGATATGTACGCAACTTTCATTAGTTTTAAGTTTTCTCATCTGAGCAAGTCTGGTGCCTGTTAAAAATACGTCTTTACGAACTGTTCTGTTTTGACAGATTCTGCCTTTTATTTTGCATTGCCTGTTTTGTCATGCTTGATGGATTTTTCGATTCCATTGACTTTCAGTAGCTTTGTGCAATATCCAGAAGTATAAAGAATGATTGTGTCACCTCTGAATATGTGAATTTTGATTATGCACTAACCCTCTAATGAGTTTGTTTTGAGTTTGGTGTGGAGGAAGTTTTCAAGGATCAAGAGAGGAGGATGATATACACTATGATCAAGGAGAGTGAAAGCTCTAAGCTTGGGGATGCCCCGATGGTTCACCCCTGCATATATCATGAAGACTCAAGCGTCTAAGCTTGGGGATGCCCAAGGCATCCCCTTCTTCATCGACAATATTATCAGGTTCCTCTAGTGAAACTATATTTTTATTCCATCACATCTTATGTGCTTTGCTTGGAGCGTCTGTTTGTTTTTGTTTTTGTTTTGTTTGAATAAAATGGATCCTAGCATTCATTGTGTGGGAGAGAGACACGCTCCGCTGTTGCATATGGACAAATATGTCCTTAGGCTTTACTCATAGCATTCATGGCGAAAGTTTCTTCTTCGTTAAATTGTTATATGGTTGGAATTGGAAAATGATATATGTGGTAATTGGTATAATATCTTGAATAATGTGATACTTGGCAATTGTTGTGCTCATGTTTAAGCTCTTGCATCATATACTTTGCACCTATTAATGAAGAAATACATAGAGCATGCTAAAATTTGGTTTGCATGATTGATCTCTCTAAGGTCTAGATAATTTCTAGTATTGAGTTTGAACAACAAGGAAGACGGTATAGAGTCTTATAATGTTTACAATATGTCTTTTATGTGAGTTTTTCTGCACCGCTTCATCCTTGTGTTTGTTTCAAATAACCTTGCTAGCCTAAACCTTGTATCGAGAGGGAATACTTCTCATGCATCCAATATCTTTGAGCCAACCACTATGCCATTTGTGTCCACCATACCTACCTACTACATGGTATTTCTCCGCCATTCCAAAGTAAATTGCTTGAGTGCTACCTTTAAAATTTCCATTCTTCACCTTTACAATATATAGCTCATGGGACAAATAGCTTAAAAACTATTGTGGTATTGAATATGTACTTATGCACTTTATCTCTTATTAAGTTGCTTGTTGTGCGATAACCATGTTCCTGGGGACGCCATCAACTACTCTTTGTTGAATATCATGTGAGTTGCTATGCATGTCCGTCTTGTCTGAAGTAAGGGAGATTTACCACTCATTTAATGGTTAGAGCATGCATAATGTTAGAGAAGAACATTGGGCCGCTAACTAAAGCCATGAATCATGGTGGAAGTTTCAGTTTTGGACATATATCCTCAATCTCATATGAGAACATTAATTGTTGCTACATGCTTATGCATTAAAGAGGAGTCCATTATCTGTTGTCTATGTTGTCCCAGTATGGATGTCTAAGTTGAGAATAATCAAAAGCGAGAAATCCAATGCGAACTTTCTCCTTAGACCTTTGTACAGGCGGCATAGAGGTACCCCTTTGTGACACTTGGTTAAAACATGTGTATTGCGATGATAATCCCGGTAATCCAAGCTAATTAGGACAAGGTGCGGGCACTATTAGTATACTATGCATGAGGCTTGCAACTTGTAAGATATAATTTACATGATACATATGCTTTATTACTACCGTTGACAAAATTGTTTCTTGTTTTCAAAACCAAAGCTCTAGCACAAATATAGCAATCAATGCTTTCCTCTTTGAAGGACCTTTCTTTTACTTTTATGTTGAGTCAGTTCACCTATTTCTCTCTACCTCAAGAAGCAAACACTTGTGTGAACTGTGCATTGATTCCTACATACTTGCATATTGCACTTGTTATATTACTCTACATTGACAATATCCATGAGATATACATGTTACAAGTTGAAAGCAACCGCTGAAACTTCATCTTCCTTTGTGTTGCTTCAATACCTCTACTTTGAATTATTGCTTTATGAGTTAACTCTTATGCAAGACTTATTGATGCTTGTCTTGAAGTACTATTCATGAAAAGTCTTTGCTTTATGATTCAATTGTTTACTCATGTCATTTACCATTGTTTCAAATCGCTGCATTCATTACATGTGCTTACAATAGTATTGATCAAGATTATGTTGGTAGCATTGTCACTAAGAAATTATCTTTGTTATCGTTTACCTACTCGGGACGAGTAGGAACTAAGCTTGGGGATGCTTGATACGTCTCAAACGTATCTATAATTTCTTATGTTCCATGCTACTTTTATGATGATACTCACATGTTTTATACACATTATATGTCATTATTATGCATTTTCCGGCACTAACCTATTAACGAGATGCCGAAGAGCCGATTCTTTGTTTTCTGCTGTTTTTGGTTTCAGAAATCCTAGTAAGGAAATATTCTCGGAATTGGACGAAATCAACGCCCAGGGGCCTATTTTCACACGAAGCTTCCAGAAGACTGGAGGACTAACGAAGTGGGGCCACGAGGCGGCGCCACAGTAGGGCGGCGCGGCCCAAGCCCTGGCCGCGCCGGCCTAGCGTGTGGGCCCCTCGTGACTCTCCCGACTCTGCCCTTCCGCCTACAAATAGCCTTCGTCGCGAAACCCCCAGTACCGAGAGCCACGATACGGAAAACCTTCCAGAGACACCGCCGCCGCCAATCCCATCTCGGGGGATTCAGGAGATCGCCTCCGGCACCCTGCCGGAAAGGGGAATCATCTCCCGGAGGACTCTTCACCGCCATGGTCGCCTCCGGAGTGATGAGTGAGTAGTTCACCCCTGGACTATGGGTCCATAGCAGTAGCTAGATGGTTGTCTTCTCCTCATGTGCTTCATTGTCGGATCTTGTGAGCTGCCTAACATTATCAAGATCATCTATCTGTAATGCTATATGTTGTGTTTGTTGGGATCCGATGGATAGAGAATACTATGCTATGTTGATTATCAATCTATTACTTATGTGTTGTTTATGATCTTGCATGCTCTCTGTTATTAGTAGAGGCTCTGGCCAAGTTTTTACTCTTAACTCCAAGAGGGAGTATTTATGCTCGATAGTGGGTTCATGCCTCCATTAAATCTGGGACAGTGACAGAAAGTTCTAAGGTTGTGGATGTGCTATTGCCACTAGGGATAAAACATTGATGCTATGTCCGAGGATGTAGTTATTGATTACATTACGCACCATACTTAATGCAATTGTCTGTTGTTTGCAACTTAATACTGGAAGGGGTTCGGATGATAACCTGAAAGTGGACTTTTTAGGCATAGATGCATGCTGGATAGCGGTCTATGTACTTTGTCGTAATGCCCAATTGAATCTCACAATACTCATCATGTCATGTATGTGCATTGTCATGCCCTCTCTATTTGTCAATTGCCCAACTGTAATTTGTTCACCCAACATGCTATTTAACTTATGGGAGAGACACCTCTAGTGAACTGTGGACCCCGGTCCATTCTTTTAATCGAATACAATCTACTGCAATACTTGTTTTACTGTTTTCTGCAAACAATCATCATCCACACTATACATCTAATCCTTTGTTACAGCAAGCCGGTGAGATTGACAACCTCACTGTTTCGTTGGGGCAAAGTACTTTGGTTGTGTTGTGCAGGTTCCACGTTGGCGCCGGAATCCCTAGTGTTGCGCCGCACTACATCTCGCCGCCATCAACCTTCAACGTGCTTCTTGGCTCCTACTGGTTCGATAAACCTTGGTTTCTTACTGAGGGAAAACTTGCTGCTGTACACATCATACCTTCCTCTTGGGGTTCCCAACAGACGAGTGCTTTACCGTCACAAGGAAGCTACTACGCCCACGTCAACTGTGCGCAAGCAAGCCCATCTTAATGGCTATAAAGAAAGCACTTCTTGGGAGATAACCCATGTGTTTATTTTGCTACAGTACTTTTCTTTTATATTTGTGTCTTGGAAGTTGTTACTACTGTATCAACCTCTCCTTATCTTACTTTATTGCATTGTTGTGCCAAGTAAAGTCTTTGATAGTAGAGTTGATACTAGATTTGGATTACTGCGCAGAAACAGATTTCTTGCTGTCACGAATTTGGGTTGAATTCTCTGTAGGTAACTCAGAAAATTCTGCCAATTTACGTGAGTGATCCTCAGATATGTACGCAACTTTCATTCAATTTGAGCATTTTCATTTGAGCAAGTCTGGTGCCTCTAAAAAATTCGTCTTTACGGACTGTTCTGTTTTGACAGATTCTGCCTTTTATTTCGCATTGCCTCTTTTGCTGTGTTGGATGGATTTCTTTGTTCCATTAACTTTCATAAGCTTTGTGCAATGTCCAGAAGTGTTAAGAATGATTGTGTCACCTCTGAACATGTGAATTTTTGATTATGCACTAACCCTCTAATGAGTTGTTTTGAGTTTGGTGTGGAGGAAGTTTTCAAGGATCAAGAGAGGAGGATGATACAATATGATCAAGGAGAGTGAAAGCTCTAAGCTTGGGGATGCCCCGTGGTTCATCCCTGCATATTTCAAGAAGACTCGAGCATCTAAGCTTGGGGATGCCCAAGGCATCCCCTTCTTCATCGACAACTTATCAGGTCACTTCTCTTGAAACTATATTTTTATTCGGTCACATCTTATGTACTTTACTTGGAGCGTCTGTTTGTTTTTATTTTTGTTTTGCTTGAATAAATGCTTGTGTGGGAGAGAGACATGCTCCGCTGGTTCATATGAACACATGTGTTCTTAGCTTTTAATGTTCATGGCGAAGGTTGAAACTGCTTTGTTAATTGTTATATGGTTGGAAACAGAAAATGCAATATGTGGTAATTGGTATAATGTCTTGAATAATTTGATACTTGGCAATTGTTGTGCTCATGTTTAAGCTCTTGCATCATGTACTTTGCACCTATTAGTGAAGAAATACTGTAGAGCTTGTTGAAATTTGGTTTGCATGATTGGTCTCTCTAAGTCTAGATATTTTCTAGTAAGGGTTTGAACAACAAGGACGACAGTGTAGAGTCTTATAATGCTTGCAATATGTTCTTATGTAAGTTTTGATGTACCGGTTCATACTTGTGTTTGCTTCAAACAACCTTGCTAGCCAAAGCCTTGTACTGAGAGGGAATACTTCTCGTGCATCCAAAACCTTGAGCCAAAACCTATGCCATTTGTGTCCACCATACCTACCTACTATGTGGTATTTCTCTGCCATTCCAAAGTAAATTTCTTGACTGCTACCTTTAAAATTTAATTCCTTGTCTTTGCAATATATAGCTCATGGGAAAATAGCCTTAAAAACTATTGTGGTGAAGAATATGTCGCTTATGTATCTTATTTCTTATAAGTTGCTTGTTGAGCGGTAACCATGTTTCTGGGGACGCCATCAACTATTACACCTTTGTTGAATATCATGTGAGTTGCTATGCATGTTCGTCTTGTCTGAAGTAAGGGTGATTTACCATGAGTTGAATGGTTTGAGTATGCATATTGTTAGAGAAGAACATTGGGCCGCTAACTAAAGCCATGATTCATGGTGGAAGTTTCAGTTTTGGACAAATATCCTCAACCTCATATGAGAATATTATTTGTTGCTAAATTCTTATGCATTAAAGAGGAGTCCATTATCTGTTGTCTATGTTGTCCCGGTATGGATGTCTAAGTTGAGAATAATCAAAAGCGAGAAATCCAATGCGAGCTTTCTCCTTAGACCTTTGTACAGGCGGCATAGAGGTACCCCTTTGTGACACTTGGTTGAAACATATGTTATGCAATGATAATCCATGTAAATCCAAGCTAATTAGGACAAGGTGCGGGCACTATTGGTAATCTATGCATGAGGCTTGCAACTTATAGGATGTCTTATACATAACACATATGCTTTATTACTACCATTGACAAAATTGTTTTTTGTTTTCAAAATAAAAGCTCTAGCACAAACATAGCAATCAATGCTTCCCTCTGCGAAGGGCCATTCTTCTACTTTTATGTTGAGTCAGTTCACCTACTTCTTTCTGTCTTAGAAGCAAACACTTGTGTTAACTGTGCATTGATTCTTACATACTTGCTTATTTGCATTCATCATATTACTTTGTGTTGACAATTATCCATGAGATACACATGTTACAAGTTGAAAGCAACTGCTGAAACTTGTATCTTCCTTTGTGTTGCTTCAATGCCTTTACTTTGAATTTATTGCTTTATGAGTTAACTCTTATGCAAGACTTATTGATGCCTGTCTTGAAAGTACTATTCATGAAAAGTCTTTGCTATATGGTTCAATTGTTTAGTCATTGTCTTTACCATTGCTTTGAATCGCTGCATTCATCTCATATACTTTGCAATAGTATGATTAAGATTATGTTGGTAGCATGTCACTTCAGAAATTATCTTTGTTATCGTTTACCTACTCGGGACGAGTAGGAACTAAGCTTGGGGATGCTGATACGTCTCCGACGTATCGATAATTTCTTATGTTCCATGCTTGTTTTATGACAATACCTACATGTTTTGTTCACACTTTATATCGTTTTGATGCGTTTTCCGGAACTAACCTATTGACGAGATGCCGAAGTGACAGTTCCTGTTTTCTGCTGTTTTTGGTTTCAGAAATCCTAGTAAGGAAATATTCTCGGAATTGGACGAAATCAACGCCCAGCATCTTAGAATTCCACGAAGCTTCCAGAACACCCGAAAGTCACCAGAGGAGGGTCCTATGGGCCCCACACATGTAGGCGGCGCGGCCAAGGGGTGGGCCACGCCCCCCTATTGTGTCGTTGCCTTGTCAGCCTTCCGACTCCGCCTCTTCGCCTATTTAAGCCGTCCTGACCTAAATCTTCGATACGAATAAACCACGGTACGAGAAACCTTCCAGAGCCGCCGCCATCGCGAAGCCAAGATCTGGGGGGCAGGAGTCTCTGTTCCGGCACGCCGCCGGGACGGGGAAGTGCCCCCGGAAGGCATCTCCATCGACACCACCGCCATCTCCATCAACGCTGCTGTCTCCCATGAGGAGGGAGTAGTTCTCCATCGAGGCTAAGGGCTGTACCGGTAGCTATGTGGTTAATCTCTCTCCTATGTACTTCAATACAATGATCTCATGAGCTGCCTTACATGATTGAGATTCATATGAGTTTTGTATCACTATTCATGTATGTGCTACTCTAGTGATGTTATTAAAGTACTCTATTCCTCCTCCATGATGTAATGGTGACAGTGTGTGCATCATGTAGTACTTGGCGTAGTTTATGATTATGATCTCTTGTAGATTATGAAGTTAACTATTACTATGATGGTATTAATGTGATCTATTCCTCCTTTCATAGTATGAAGGTGACAGTGTGCATGCTATGTTAGTACTTGGTATAGTTGTGTTGATCTATCATGCACTCTAAGGTTATTTAAATATGAATATCAAATATTGTGGAGCTTGTTAACTCCGGCATTGAGGTGCTCTTGTAGCCCTACACAATTAGTGGTGTTCATCATCCAACAAGAGAGTGTAGAGTGGTTTTATTATGTGATCAATGTTGAGAGTGTCCACTAGTGAAAGTATAATCCCTAGGCCTTGTTTCCGAATACTGCAATCATCGCTTATTTACTGTTCTGCTGCATCTTTACTTACCACACGCCAGCAAGCACTTTTCTCGGCGCCGTTGCTACCGCTCATATACATTCATACCACTTGTATTTCACTATCTCTTCGCCGAACTAGTGCACCTATACATCTGACAAGTGTATTAGGTGTGTTGGGGACACAAGAGACTTCTTGTATTGTGGTTGCAGGTTGCTTGAGAGGGATATCTTTGACCTCTTCCTCCCTGAGTTCGATAAACCTTGGGTGATCCACTTAAGGGAAACTTGCTGCTGTTCTACAAACCTCTGCTCTTGGAGGCCCAACACTGTCTACAGGAATAGAAGCGCGCGTAGACATCAATGGGCCGCAGTACCGCTCGGCCCACTCCGACACTCGCTGGCTCCCGCACGCAGCACTACCGGGCCACGCAAGATGGCACCTCCGGCCTGCCCCCTGGCACCGCCGGCCGGCCCAGCCTTCGCGCCCTGGCTCCACCGCTCGCTCCTGGCCGCCTACCGCGTGCCTCTAGCCTAGCCGCGCGTCGCTCACTGGCCCAGCCAAGCGCTCGCTCGCGTGGTGCGCTGCGTCGCTCGCTCGCCAGCCTTAGCGCTGCGCGCCGGCACGCATGCTGCTGCTTCTTGCTAGCGGCACTGCCGGCCTTAGCTGGCCGGTACTGCCGGCCTTGCCTGAAAAGCCCCAACGGGCAGAATTTCTGGCAGCCCCTTTAAATAGCCTTCTTCGTCCTCTCGTATTTTAGGGTTCCTACACACTTTTTGCTCTCTTCCATTGCCAATATCTGAGATCCTCCTCTACCCCAAATCCTTCCACGATTCTTGCTCAAATTTTAGGAAAAGAGAGAGGAGACCTAGATCTACAATCCCACCTATCATCTTTCCCTCTTTGTGAGGGAATCTCTAGATCTAGTTCTTGGAAGAAATTTGGTGTTCATCTTCCTTTTTGTTCTTCCGCTCTTATTCTCCCAATAGCTTTTGTAGCTTTATTGGAATTTGAGAGAGAAGGACTTGAGCATCTTTGTGGTGTTCTTGCCATTGCATTTGGTGCATCGGTTTGAGTTCTCCACGGTGATTCGTGGAAGTGAAAGCAAGAAAGTTGTTACTCTTGGGTTCTTGGAACCCTAGACGGATTTGAGGCCTTTGTGGCTATTTCTTGGGAGCCTCCAATTAAGTTGTGGATGCGTGCCCTAAGCTTTGTGTAAGGCCCAGTCTCTTATTAAGTTGCTTGTTGTGCGATAACCATGTTCCTGGGGACGCCATCAACTACTCTTTGTTGAATATCATGTGAGTTGCTATGCATGTCCGTCTTGTCTGAAGTAAGGGAGATTTACCACTCATTTAATGGTTAGAGCATGCATAATGTTAGAGAAGAACATTGGGCCGCTAACTAAAGCCATGAATCATGGTGGAAGTTTCAGTTTTGGACATATATCCTCAATCTCATATGAGAACATTAATTGTTGCTACATGCTTATGCATTAAAGAGGAGTCCATTATCTGTTGTCTATGTTGTCCCAGTATGGATGTCTAAGTTGAGAATAATCAAAAGCGAGAAATCCAATGCGAACTTTCTCCTTAGACCTTTGTACAGGCGGCATAGAGGTACCCCTTTGTGACACTTGGTTAAAACATGTGTATTGCGATGATAATCCCGGTAATCCAAGCTAATTAGGACAAGGTGCGGGCACTATTAGTATACTATGCATGAGGCTTGCAACTTGTAAGATATAATTTACATGATACATATGCTTTATTACTACCGTTGACAAAATTGTTTCTTGTTTTCAAAACCAAAGCTCTAGCACAAATATAGCAATCAATGCTTTCCTCTTTGAAGGACCTTTCTTTTACTTTTATGTTGAGTCAGTTCACCTATTTCTCTCTACCTCAAGAAGCAAACACTTGTGTGAACTGTGCATTGATTCCTACATACTTGCATATTGCACTTGTTATATTACTCTACATTGACAATATCCATGAGATATACATGTTACAAGTTGAAAGCAACCGCTGAAACTTCATCTTCCTTTGTGTTGCTTCAATACCTCTACTTTGAATTATTGCTTTATGAGTTAACTCTTATGCAAGACTTATTGATGCTTGTCTTGAAGTACTATTCATGAAAAGTCTTTGCTTTATGATTCAATTGTTTACTCATGTCATTTACCATTGTTTCAAATCGCTGCATTCATTACATGTGCTTACAATAGTATTGATCAAGATTATGTTGGTAGCATTGTCACTAAGAAATTATCTTTGTTATCGTTTACCTACTCGGGACGAGTAGGAACTAAGCTTGGGGATGCTTGATACGTCTCAAACGTATCTATAATTTCTTATGTTCCATGCTACTTTTATGATGATACTCACATGTTTTATACACATTATATGTCATTATTATGCATTTTCCGGCACTAACCTATTAACGAGATGCCGAAGAGCCAGTTGCTGTTTTCTGCTGTTTTTGGTTTCAGAAATCCTAGTAAGGAAATATTCTCGGAATTGGACGAAATCAACGCCCAGGGGCCTATTTTCACACGAAGCTTCCAGAAGACCGGAGGACTAACGAAGTGGGGCCACGAGGCGGCGCCACAAGAGGCGGCGCGGCCCAAGCCCTGGCCGCGCCGGCCTAGCGTGTGGGCCCCTCGTGACTCTCCCGACTCTGCCCTTCCGCCTACAAATAGCCTTCGTCGCGAAACCCCCAGTACCGAGAGCCACGATACGGAAAACCTTCCAGAGACACCGCCGCCGCCAATCCCATCTCGGGGGATTCAGGAGATCGCCTCCGGCACCCTGCCGGAAAGGGGAATCATCTCCCGGAGGACTCTTCACCGCCATGGTCGCCTCCGGAGTGATGAGTGAGTAGTTCACCCCTGGACTATGGGTCCATAGCAGTAGCTAGATGGTTGTCTTCTCCTCATGTGCTTCATTGTCGGATCTTGTGAGCTGCCTAACATTATCAAGATCATCTATCTGTAATGCTATATGTTGTGTTTGTTGGGATCCGATGGATAGAGAATACTATGCTATGTTGATTATCAATCTATTACTTATGTGTTGTTTATGATCTTGCATGCTCTCTGTTATTAGTAGAGGCTCTGGCCAAGTTTTTACTCTTAACTCCAAGAGGGAGTATTTATGCTCGATAGTGGGTTCATGCCTCCATTAAATCTGGGACAGTGACAGAAAGTTCTAAGGTTGTGGATGTGCTATTGCCACTAGGGATAAAACATTGATGCTATGTCCGAGGATGTAGTTATTGATTACATTACGCACCATACTTAATGCAATTGTCTGTTGTTTGCAACTTAATACTGGAAGGGGTTCGGATGATAACCTGAAAGTGGACTTTTTAGGCATAGATGCATGCTGGATAGCGGTCTATGTACTTTGTCGTAATGCCCAATTGAATCTCACAATACTCATCATGTCATGTATGTGCATTGTCATGCCCTCTCTATTTGTCAATTGCCCAACTGTAATTTGTTCACCCAACATGCTATTTAACTTATGGGAGAGACACCTCTAGTGAACTGTGGACCCCGGTCCATTCTTTTAATCGAATACAATCTACTGCAATACTTGTTTTACTGTTTTCTGCAAACAATCATCATCCACACTATACATCTAATCCTTTGTTACAGCAAGCCGGTGAGATTGACAACCTCACTGTTTCGTTGGGGCAAAGTACTTTGGTTGTGTTGTGCAGGTTCCACGTTGGCGCCGGAATCCCTAGTGTTGCGCCGCACTACATCTCGCCGCCATCAACCTTCAACGTGCTTCTTGGCTCCTACTGGTTCGATAAACCTTGGTTTCTTACTGAGGGAAAACTTGCTGCTGTACACATCATACCTTCCTCTTGGGGTTCCCAACAGACGAGTGCTTTACCGTCACAAGGAAGCTACTACGCCCACGTCAACTGTGCGCAAGCAAGCCCATCTTAATGGCTATAAAGAAAGCACTTCTTGGGAGATAACCCATGTGTTTATTTTGCTACAGTACTTTTCTTTTATATTTGTGTCTTGGAAGTTGTTACTACTGTAGCAACCTCTCCTTATCTTACTTTATTGCATTGTTGTGCCAAGTAAAGTCTTTGATAGTAGAGTTGATACTAGATTTGGATTACTGCGCAGAAACAGATTTCTTGCTGTCACGAATTTGGGTTGAATTCTCTGTAGGTAACTCAGAAAATTCTGCCAATTTACGTGAGTGATCCTCAGATATGTACGCAACTTTCATTCAATTTGAGCATTTTCATTTGAGCAAGTCTGGTGCCTCTAAAAAATTCGTCTTTACGGACTGTTCTGTTTTGACAGATTCTGCCTTTTATTTCGCATTGCCTCTTTTGCTGTGTTGGATGGATTTCTTTGTTCCATTAACTTTCATAAGCTTTGTGCAATGTCCAGAAGTGTTAAGAATGATTGTGTCACCTCTGAACATGTGAATTTTTGATTATGCACTAACCCTCTAATGAGTTGTTTTGAGTTTGGTGTGGAGGAAGTTTTCAAGGATCAAGAGAGGAGGATGATACAATATGATCAAGGAGAGTGAAAGCTCTAAGCTTGGGGATGCCCCGTGGTTCATCCCTGCATATTTCAAGAAGACTCGAGCATCTAAGCTTGGGGATGCCCAAGGCATCCCCTTCTTCATCGACAACTTATCAGGTCACTTCTCTTGAAACTATATTTTTATTCGGTCACATCTTATGTACTTTACTTGGAGCGTCTGTTTGTTTTTATTTTTGTTTTGCTTGAATAAATGCTTGTGTGGGAGAGAGACATGCTCCGCTGGTTCATATGAACACATGTGTTCTTAGCTTTTAATGTTCATGGCGAAGGTTGAAACTGCTTTGTTAATTGTTATATGGTTGGAAACAGAAAATGCAATATGTGGTAATTGGTATAATGTCTTGAATAATTTGATACTTGGCAATTGTTGTGCTCATGTTTAAGCTCTTGCATCATGTACTTTGCACCTATTAGTGAAGAAATACTGTAGAGCTTGTTGAAATTTGGTTTGCATGATTGGTCTCTCTAAGTCTAGATATTTTCTAGTAAGGGTTTGAACAACAAGGACGACAGTGTAGAGTCTTATAATGCTTGCAATATGTTCTTATGTAAGTTTTGATGTACCGGTTCATACTTGTGTTTGCTTCAAACAACCTTGCTAGCCAAAGCCTTGTACTGAGAGGGAATACTTCTCGTGCATCCAAAACCTTGAGCCAAAACCTATGCCATTTGTGTCCACCATACCTACCTACTATGTGGTATTTCTCTGCCATTCCAAAGTAAATTTCTTGACTGCTACCTTTAAAATTTAATTCCTTGTCTTTGCAATATATAGCTCATGGGAAAATAGCCTTAAAAACTATTGTGGTGAAGAATATGTCGCTTATGTATCTTATTTCTTATAAGTTGCTTGTTGAGCGGTAACCATGTTTCTGGGGACGCCATCAACTATTACACCTTTGTTGAATATCATGTGAGTTGCTATGCATGTTCGTCTTGTCTGAAGTAAGGGTGATTTACCATGAGTTGAATGGTTTGAGTATGCATATTGTTAGAGAAGAACATTGGGCCGCTAACTAAAGCCATGATTCATGGTGGAAGTTTCAGTTTTGGACAAATATCCTCAACCTCATATGAGAATATTATTTGTTGCTAAATTCTTATGCATTAAAGAGGAGTCCATTATCTGTTGTCTATGTTGTCCCGGTATGGATGTCTAAGTTGAGAATAATCAAAAGCGAGAAATCCAATGCGAGC
Source organism: Lolium perenne (assembly GCF_019359855.2). Classification (NCBI taxonomy): domain Eukaryota; kingdom Viridiplantae; phylum Streptophyta; class Magnoliopsida; order Poales; family Poaceae; genus Lolium; species Lolium perenne. The sequence goes on along the minus strand of NC_067246.2, from coordinate 182,102,977 downwards.
TTTCTCCTTAGACCTTTGTACAGGCGGCATAGAGGTACCCCTTTGTGACACTTGGTTGAAACATATGTTATGCAATGATAATCCATGTAAATCCAAGCTAATTAGGACAAGGTGCGGGCACTATTGGTAATCTATGCATGAGGCTTGCAACTTATAGGATGTCTTATACATAACACATATGCTTTATTACTACCATTGACAAAATTGTTTTTTGTTTTCAAAATAAAAGCTCTAGCACAAACATAGCAATCAATGCTTCCCTCTGCGAAGGGCCATTCTTCTACTTTTATGTTGAGTCAGTTCACCTACTTCTTTCTGTCTTAGAAGCAAACACTTGTGTTAACTGTGCATTGATTCTTACATACTTGCTTATTTGCATTCATCATATTACTTTGTGTTGACAATTATCCATGAGATATACATGTTACAAGTTGAAAGCAACTGCTGAAACTTGTATCTTCCTTTGTGTTGCTTCAATGCCTTTACTTTGAATTTATTGCTTTATGAGTTAACTCTTATGCAAGACTTATTGATGCCTGTCTTGAAAGTACTATTCATGAAAAGTCTTTGCTATATGGTTCAATTGTTTAGTCATTGTCTTTACCATTGCTTTGAATCGCTGCATTCATCTCATATACTTTGCAATAGTATGATTAAGATTATGTTGGTAGCATGTCACTTCAGAAATTATCTTTGTTATCGTTTACCTACTCGGGACGAGTAGGAACTAAGCTTGGGGATGCTGATACGTCTCCGACGTATCGATAATTTCTTATGTTCCTGTTGACTGCCAAAACCCACCGGCGGGCAGCGGCCTGTCAACACAGTGGAGAGCCGGGAAGAGCCTAGAGCTGCGGCTGGCTGAGACCCCTCCGAGCGACGGCCCGCAATGCTCTTCTGGTCACACGCGGCGATGCAAAGTGCAAGGGCGTGCCACCTGACCTATACCTGGTCAGGAAGGTGATGGGGATGCCTCGCTTAGTTCCTGCATGGCATGCACGTAAACATTAAATACGAGCCTCGATCGGCTCTCAGGTTATCCTGTGAATCGGCTCAAAGAGCCGATTCACCCATGATCCGTACGGGGTGCACGAATACTTGGTGATCCTGCTTGATCAAGATATAGCTAATGAGATCTACGACGATTTAGGGTTTTCACCGCATAATCGGATCATCCTACTCCAGGTTGGGCCTCGCGGCCACGCACGGTGCTCATAAGCCGATCCTAAACAAGGCCTAAAAACCAACATGACGTTGATCTTCGGAACATCCTGTTTAGGACTTGCGAACGCCACCCTACGTGCCGCTGGATCCTCCACCCCTTTGTAAGGCCTAACTATTGCAGATATTAAACTAATCCTTGCAGAGCAAGGAGCAATCGTAACGGATCAGATCTACCAGATGATGAACAAGCAGGGTGCCGCCCCCACGCCTGAGATAGGCGTGAGGGCGGCTAGACATGCAAGGGCTGCACTACGTAAGCATGTTATACGAAGAACTATGCTAACCCTAACACATCTATGATAACTACGTTGCTCGCCATCAAAGACGCTTCAGTACGAGCAACGCATGAACAACGTGGGGCTTGTGCTGCCTAGATCGCAAGATGCGATCTAGGCAGCATGTCGCTTACCTGATTGAAACCCTCGAGATGAAGGAGTTGGCGATGCGCCGAGATTGGTTTGTTTTGGGTTGAACGTGAGTTGTTGTTTATTCCATAAACCCTAGATACATATTTATAGTCCAGGGGACTTTCTAACGTGGGAATATCCCACCGTGCACGATACAAACTCTAATCTTGATCTAAAACATAACCTACTATAATTAAAGATACACGGGCAAACTAGCCCAAATTCTCCGTGCAAGGCCGCTTCAGAGATCTTCCACGTGTAGTCTTCCAAGCCCATCTCTCTTACGGCCCACCTCTGGATTTGTCCAAAATCTGGTGATAACACATGCCCCCCTGGTTTTGGAAATAATTTTTCCAAAATCATTATGCTTTCCTTTCGAAGGGTCATGTCATGGCAGATCAGAGTTGTTGCAGTATCCGTCATCATTATGCCCTGTCTCCTCAGCTCCTCTGCAAAATTCGATAGCTCCGGCGTCATCTCCTTGGAAACTGTAATGACATTAAATTTCCACCAGGCTTCTCATTATTTAACTGTGCCGATCAACTAGCTTTCTTCGTCCCCTTCCTCTGTTCCAGCCATCGGCACTCAAAAAACCCTCTTCTCCCCCAGCCATGTCTTCCTCTTCCTCCTCCTTCTCAAACCTCTTCCCCCCATTCTCGCCGAAGAAGAACGAGGACAAGCCTCATTCCGAGGTGAACCCCCTCCCCTCCGATAATGAGAAGAAAGAAGGAGAAGTAGCGAAGGCCAAGACCTTCCCCTCCGCCAAGCTCCCGCTGAAGAAGCGCTCCCGTATGTGGGCGGACAGCGAGGATGAAGATGACGACGAAGAAGAAGAAGAGGAGGAGGAAGATGAATCTTCCTCTTCCGCCGGGTACCCGCCAACCAAGCGCTTCCGCTCCTGGGCGGACAGCGAAGACGATGATGATGACGAGGAGGAAGAGGCTCCGGCCACGGGCTGGGGTAGCAGCGACGAGGAGCTCCCTGGGAGCAGCGCCGACGACATTGACGGCGGTGACGACGAGGACAGTGATGATTAGTAGAATAGGACTAGTAGTAGTAGTGCGCTAGGTACTAGATCCCTCTTTTGAGAGCCAATCGGCTCTTCTCTCTTTTTTTTGTAAAGCCGCTCCTCTGAATTAATGAAATTGTTCTTTTGATTCATCCTTCGATTGCCCCAATTTCATTCCTTCCGCCTGTCTTGTCAAGACCGATAGCAATGTATCGGATTTTTTTTTTCTTTTGGACGCCCATGAAGCCGGACCCTCATGTCGATAAGCTCGTAGGCCAAGAACTTCTCAATTTCAAGCTGCGATTTGGTATCTGACCACAATTTTTCGCAATCCCTTAGCCGATGACTATTCATCGGCTATTTTGAGAATCTAGCCCCTTTCTTCCTCTTGCAGCGACAAGACGGTCCAAACTTGTAAAAACTGACGGCCTTCTACCCCGATCCAGAGGAGATCACAATGCAGGGCCAGTCGATGCGACTCCAATCGGCTTTCCAAAACAGAGCAGTCACCAGCCAGCTGCCCCCCGAGTCTCAGTCGAGGCGAGAACGGTAATGGATCAGCCGAATGTGCCGCCTACGCAGAGTTAGCCGATTTCAACAAAATCGGCTCCCCAAAGCAGAGAACCTTCAGGGTGAGCTGCCCCCCGAGCCTTAATCAAGGCGAGAATACCGGCGAGGATGCACATGTCATTGATTAGCACCCCTCCACTGAACGACGATGTTGTAGATGAAACACCAAACCGAAAACCATCCTAGCGAAAACGTGAGCCTTGAGCACATCTTGCGATAGCCAGTAGGTCTTGGTCTTGATCTTGGTCTGCGAATTTTTTTTTTATTTGGCCGATTTTTCTCCTTAATCGGCCCCCAATGTTCCACTGCGCGCAAGTTTGCACATGTTTATCTGCACATGTTCATCTGACTATATGCCCCCCGAGCCGAATCTGCCAAATGACTGCAGATATCGGCTTTCATGGTTAGTCAGGGCACTGCACTTGCACGTCGGCTTCACAAAGATTCACGCTGACTTTCATCTGCCGACGTGGCTGCCGCCCAGTGGATCGTTGCTGAACACAAACAGAATATGTGCAGAGGATAATTTTGGCCGATTGCTGGAATCGGCCTCCACATTGCTTGTTCGATGAAGGTTTTGTAATGTCCCTCCATAAATTTTTTGGGGCCAATCACAAGGATCAGCCTCGCACGGTTTGCTCATTGGTTTAATCTTGCTACTCGGTTAGGCTGGATAAAACCAACCCAACCTCTGACTTGAGGCGCCTGCTGTCGTCCACCCTGAGTGCATCGTATAATCGTGGAGCACTAAACTCTGTCGGCAAGACGAGCACCATGTTTGTGCCAGCCGATGTTTCATCGTCGGCTTTCTTTTGCTTGGGACGCCACTCCATTCTCCGTGGACGACCCTCTTCATCCAGGGCTCGCTGAACCTTTGCAGCCAGATCAGGTCGTGCCTTCCTTAGCGTGTGCAGGTATAACCTTTCGGCTTCCTCCAGGCCGCGCAACCGCTGAACCCTGCGTTTTTGTGAACGGCTGAGTCCGTCAGGGCACCACCTTGGACGGTGGTACCTGTCTTCTTCTTCTTCTAGTCCCTCGTCTTCGGAATCCTCAAGATCTGCCCAACGAGGTGACTCAGCACGTTTGCTCTGTGGCGGGAGAGGCCCTAAGCGCTTGAACACAGACACGTTGGCTGCCTCCTTCTTCTTCTGGTTGCATTCTGGGCAATTGCCGATTGTGGGCAATCGGCTCATTCCTGAATCCCAGCAGTGTCTGAAGAAAGGGCAGTCCCAGTGTCTGGCGTTGTCATCTTGCTCCCTTGATGTGTCCGTGGCACGGCGCTCGTGCTCCTCCTCATCGCGATCCTGCCGACGATGTCTTCTGGCTTCTCTAGCCAGACGATCTCCTTCATCATCATAGTTGGACCGTCGGCGTTGGTCATACTGACTCACATATTTGTTGAGGAGGTGATCAGAGAGAGGTCGTTGATATCTTATGTTCTTCACCTCTCCCTCTGTGACGTAGCGCTTGCCATCATGATGGAGCCGATCGCGTGGAGCGGCCTCCTCTGTATCCTTGCTATGAGAGCAGCTGCCCTCATCTCCATCTTTGCCAGAGTGGTTCCCAGGTCCTACCATGTTGATGCTGAACATGGGACCTGGCTGGCAACCCTCAGGGTAGATGACTTCTACCATGTTAACGGCGGGGAAGGGTTGGGTGTCGACCTTCATGGCGTACTGGTTGAAAATTAGACGCCCCTTCTCTATCGCCGCTTGGATGTGCTGACGCCACACCCTGCAGTCGTTGGTGGCATGGGAAAGCGAGTTGTGGAACTTGCAGTACGGCTTTCCGTTTAGCTCTTGCGCCGTGGGGAACTTGAGACCTTCAGGAATCGTCAACTGTTTCTCCTTGAGCAGGAGGTCGAAGATTTGTTCAGTCTTGGTCACGTCAAAATCAAATCCCCTGGGCGGCCCTGGTGGCTTTACCCATTTGCGTGGACACGGGGGCTCCTCCCCGAGTCCACTCAGCCACTGCTACTTCTTGGTCTCCCGCAGGCACCTCATCTTCCTCTGTATCGACCATGACTACTGCACGCTTGAACTTGTCTTGGTACAGGTCTGGGTGGCGCTGTTCATATGCTGATAATTTCTGAACCATGTGCGCCATCGAGGGATAATCTGCTTGGGAGGCCATGTCCTTGAGCTGTGTTGCAAGGCCAGCTACTGCCAACTCGACTGCTTCCTTTTCAGTTATACGAACCGAATAACATCGGTTCCTAAGATTCCTGAAGCGCTGGATGTACTCTGTCACCGTTTCTCCGCGCTTCTGACGTAGTTGTGCTAGATCGGCAATGCTAGACTCGGAAGCTTCTGAATGGTATTGCGTATGGAATTGTTCTTCCAATTGCTTCCAAGACTGGATGGAGTTTGCTGGCAAAGAGGTGTACCATCCAAAAGCCGATCCCGTGAGGGACTGTGAAAAGAGCCTCACGCGTAGCTGATCCGACACTGAAGCCGGTCCCAGTTGCGCCAAATATCGGCCGACGTGCTCGATGGAGCTGGAGCCATCTGATCCACTGAATTTGGAGAAGTCAGGGAGCGGATATTTAGGTGGCAGCGGGATCATCTCGTACTCGTCAGGGTACGGCTTGGAATAGCCGATTGCCCTTCTTTTCGGCACCATGCCGAACTGGTCTCTCAGTATGGTACTGATCTGATCCGCTGTGCTGGCTGCAGAAGTTGCACTCTGAAGATTCGCCGGGGTGGCGTACTTAGCCAGCCATGCTTGCTTTTCCAGCTCTGAGCCAACTGCAGGAGCTGGGCTCGGGAGTTTCGTCGGGGTGGCGTATTTAGTTAGCCACGTCTGCTTTTCAAGCTCTGTCGCTGACGTTTCTCCTGTTTTCGCCGGAGTCCCTGATGTTGTGGCCTGGTTTGAGAGTACCCAGTTGCCACAATCTGGCACATACGTGCACGCGTATCCTTGAGGGATCTCCTTAGGCGCCTCAGTCAAGAACTGGTAGTCACTAGGGTCACCACCAATCTTGTAGACGACGAATGCCGGTGTAGCCGGCACTTCAGGCGGTGCTGCCAACGCATATGGCAGCGGTGGACGGGACTGGAGCGGCAACTCTCCTTGATGCGTCCCAAGAGCTGGTCCTGACGGCGAGTACTGGTGGCTCATGATCTCCTGGATCACGCGCAGAGCGAGACGCTCCAACACGTTGACCAAGTTTTCAGAGTGGCGGTGTAGTGAGTGAGCCACCAAGTAGTTGATCTCCTGCCGTAGGCCCCTGGTGCGTTCCTCCGACGGGGCAGAGAGATCTATCCCATCGAGTGCACCTTGCGGTGAGAATCCCTTCCATCTGATGCCATGGGAACGGGTTCTCTGAAAAGAGCCGATGAGGTCGGCTTCGAGGGTGACCTTGATCTCATCATATCTCTTCTTGAGCTCGTCAGGCAGCTCCTCGTAGGTGACTGGCGTGCCGTCCGCCGCCATCTCAGATGTAGATGGCGATGTGGTTGATGTAGATGATGGTCCCACCGGGCGTGCCAGAATGTGTTGACTGCCAAAACCCACCGGCGGGCAGCGGCCTGTCAACACAGTGGAGAGCCGGGAAGAGCCTAGAGCTGCGGCTGGCTGAGACCCCTCCGAGCGACGGCCCGCAATGATCTTCTGGTCACACGCGGCGATGCGAAGTGCAAGGGCGTGCCACCTGACCTATACCTGGTCAGGAAGGTGATGGGGATGCCTCGCTTAGTTCCTGCATGGCATACACGTAAACATTAAATACGAGCCTCGATCGGCTCTCAGGTTATCCTGTGAATCGCCATGATCCGTACGGGGTGCACGAATACTTGGTGATCCTGCTTGATCAAGATATAGCTAATGAGATCTACGACGATTTAGGGTTTTCACCGCATAATCGGATCATCCTACTCCAGGTTGGGCCTCGCGGCCACGCACGGTGCTCATAAGCCGATCCTAAACAAGGCCTAAAAACCAACATGACGTTGATCTTCGGAACATCCTGTTTAGGACTTGCGAACGCCACCCTACGTGCCGCTGGATCCTCCACCCCTTTGTAAGGCCTAACTATTGCAGATATTAAACTAATCCTTGCAGAGCAAGGAGCAATCGTAACGGATCAGATCTACCAGATGATGAACAAGCAGGGTGCCGCCCCCACGCCTGAGATAGGCGTGAGGGCGGCTAGACATGCAAGGGCTGCACTACGTAAGCATGTTATACGAAGAACTATGCTAACCCTAACACATCTATGATAACTACGTTGCTCGCCATCAAAGACGCTTCAGTACGAGCAACGCATGAACAACGTGGGGCTTGTGCTGCCTAGATCGCAAGATGCGATCTAGGCAGCATGTCGCTTACCTGATTGAAACCCTCGAGATGAAGGAGTTGGCGATGCGCCGAGATTGGTTTGTTTTGGGTTGAACGTGAGTTGTTGTTTATTCCATAAACCCTAGATACATATTTATAGTCCAGGGGACTTTCTAACGTGGGAATATCCCACCGTGCACGATACAAACTCTAATCTTGATTTAAAACATAACCTACTATAATTAAAGATACACGGGCAAACTAGCCCAAATTCTCCGTGCAAGGCCGCTTCAGAGATCTTCCACGTGTAGTCTTCCAAGCCCATCTCTCTTACGGCCCACCTCTGGATTTGTCCAAAATCTGGTGATAACAGTTCCATGCTTGTTTTATGACAATACCTACATGTTTTGTTCACACTTTATATCGTTTTGATGCGTTTTCCGGAACTAACCTATTGACGAGATGCCGAAGTGACAGTTCCTGTTTTCTGCTGTTTTTGGTTTCAGAAATCCTAGTAAGGAAATATTCTCGGAATTGGACGAAATCAACGCCCAACATCTTAGAATTCCACGAAGCTTCCAGAACACCCGAAAGTCACCAGAGGAGGGTCCTATGGGCCCCACACATGTAGGCGGCGCAGCCAAGGGGTGGGCCACGCCCCCCTATTGTGTCGTTGCCTCGTCAGCCTTCCGACTCCGCCTCTTCGCCTATTTAAGCCGTCCTGACCTAAATCTTCGATACGAATAAACCACGGTACGAGAAACCTTCTAGAGCCGCCGCCATCGCGAAGCCAAGATCTGGGGGGCAGGAGTCTCTGTTCCGGCACGCCGCCGGGACGGGGAAGTGCCCCCGGAAGGCATCTCCATCGACACCACCGCCATCTCCATCAACGCTGCTGTCTCCCATGAGGAGGGAGTAGTTCTCCATCGAGGCTAAGGGCTGTACCGGTAGCTATGTGGTTAATCTCTCTCCTATGTACTTCAATACAATGATCTCATGAGCTGCCTTACATGATTGAGATTCATATGAGTTTTGTATCACTATTCATGTATGTGCTACTCTAGTGATGTTATTAAAGTACTCTATTCCTCCTCCATGATGTAATGGTGACAGTGTGTGCATCATGTAGTACTTGGCGTAGTTTATGATTATGATCTCTTGTAGATTATGAAGTTAACTATTACTATGATGGTATTAATGTGATCTATTCCTCCTTTCATAGTATGAAGGTGACAGTGTGCATGCTATGTTAGTACTTGGTATAGTTGTGTTGATCTATCATGCACTCTAAGGTTATTTAAATATGAATATCAAATATTGTGGAGCTTGTTAACTCCGGCATTGAGGTGCTCTTGTAGCCCTACACAATTAGTGGTGTTCATCATCCAACAAGAGAGTGTAGAGTGGTTTTATTATGTGATCAATGTTGAGAGTGTCCACTAGTGAAAGTATAATCCCTAGGCCTTGTTTCCGAATACTGCAATCATCGCTTATTTACTGTTCTGCTGCATCTTTACTTACCACACGCCAGCAAGCACTTTTCTGGCGCCGTTGCTACTGCTCATATACATTCATACCACTTGTATTTCACTATCTCTTCGCCGAACTAGTGCACCTATACATCTGACAAGTGTATTAGGTGTGTTGGGGACACAAGAGACTTCTTGTATTGTGGTTGCAGGGTTGCTTGAGAGGGATATCTTTGACCTCTTCCTCCCTGAGTTCGATAAACCTTGGGTGATCCACTTAAGGGAAACTTGCTGCTGTTCTACAAACCTCTGCTCTTGGAGGCCCAACACTGTCTACAGGAATAGAAGCGCGCGTAGACATCAATGGGCCGGCAGTACCGCTCGGCCCACTCCGACACTGCTGGCTCCCGCACGCAGCACTACCGGGCCACGCAGTACAGCACCTCCGGCCTGCCCCCAGTGGCACTGCCGGGCCGGCCCAGCTTCGCGCCCTGGCTCCACCGCTCGCTCCTGGCCGCCTACCGCGTGCCTCTAGCCTAGCCGCGCGTCGCTCACTGGCCCAGCCAAGCGCTCGCTCGCGTGGTGCGCTGCGTCGCTCGCTCGCCAGCCTTAGCGCTGCGCGCCGGCACGCATGCTGCTGCTTCTTGCTAGCGGCACTGCCGGCCTTAGCTGGCCGGTACTGCCGGCCTTGCCTGAAAAGCCCCAACGGGCAGAATTTCTGGCAGCCCCTTTAAATAGCCTTCTTCGTCCTCTCGTATTTTAGGGTTCCTACACACTTTTTGCTCTCTTCCATTGCCAATATCTGAGATCCTCCTCTACCCCAAATCCTTCCACGATTCTTGCTCAAATTTTAGGAAAAGAGAGAGGAGACCTAGATCTACAATCCCACCTATCATCTTTCCCTCTTTGTGAGGGAATCTCTAGATCTAGTTCTTGGAAGAAATTTGGTGTTCATCTTCCTTTTTGTTCTTCCGCTCTTATTCTCCCAATAGCTTTTGTAGCTTTATTGGAATTTGAGAGAGAAGGACTTGAGCATCTTTGTGGTGTTCTTGCCATTGCATTTGGTGCATCGGTTTGAGTTCTCCACGGTGATTCGTGGAAGTGAAAGCAAGAAAGTTGTTACTCTTGGGTTCTTGGAACCCTAGACGGATTTGAGGCCTTTGTGGCTATTTCTTGGGAGCCTCCAATTAAGTTGTGGATGCGTGCCCTAAGCTTTGTGTAAGGCCCAGTCTCTGCCTCGAAGGAAATCCCTTAGTGGAACCATGACCTAGGCCTTTGTGACGAGGGCCACCAGAGAATAAGGTGAGGCGCCTTCGTGGCGCTCGGTGTGTGGTGTGACTCCTGCATCTTGGTGTGAGGCCTTTGTGGCGTTGGTGGGCATCGAGCAACCACACCTCAAGGTGAGGCCTTTTGTGGCGTTCGGGAGAGCTAAGCCACCGCACCTCTCCAACGGAGATTAGCACTTGCAAGAGTGTGAACTTCAGGATAAATCATCGTCTCCCGCGTGCCTCGGTTATCTCTATACCCGAGCTCTTTACTTATGCACTTTACTTTGTGATAGCAATCGTGCTTGAAGTTATATATCTTGCTATCACATAGTTGCTTGTATTGCTTAGCATAAGTTGTTGGTGCACATAGGTGAACCATAGTATATAGGCTTTGGGCTTGACAAAGTAAACGCTAGTTTTATTCCGCATTTGTTAAGCCCATCTCGTAAAAGTTTTAAACCGCCTATTCACCCCCCTCTAGGCGACATCCGTGTCCTTTCACAGGCACCTCGCTGCCCAATAGGGCGCCATACAGGATGAACCCCGAAGAGACGAAGGAAATACAAAAGCAAGTACAAGCGCTACTCGACAAATATTATATTCGCATAAGCCTAGGTCCTTGTGTTGTTCCTGTTATTCTAGTTCCTAACAAAGATGGTACATGGCGCATGTGTGTAGATTGTAGAGCGATAAACAACATTACTATTCGATATCGTCATCCTATTCCTGTTTAGAGGATATGCTAGATGAATTGAGTGGTGTTGTTGTTTTGTCTAAGATTGATTTGCGTAGTGGTTATCATCAAATTAGGATGAAAGAGGGGGATTAATGGAAAACAGCCTTTAAAATAAAATTTGGTTTATATGAGTGGTTAGTAATGCCTTTTGGGTTAACTAATGCACCTAGTACTTTCATGAGGATGATGAACCATGGTTTGCGTGATTTTATTGGCAAGTTTGTGGTTCTGTACTTTGATGATACATTAATTTACAGCCGCAATGAATCATATCATACTATGCATATTCAACATGTTTTGCAAGTGTTGCGTGATAATAAACTCTATGGTAATCTTGAGAAGTGCACATTTTGCAAAGATAAGGTCATATTTCTGGGTTATGTTGTCTCTAAGCATGGAGTAGAAGTAGATTCATCTAAAACTGAAGCAATCCAAAATTAGTATACTCCCATGAATGTGAGTCAAATACGAAGTTTTCATGGTCTTGCTGGGTTTTATAGAAGATTTGTGCCCAATTTTACTACTATTGTTGCACCTTTGAATGAATTGACTAAAAAGGGTGTTGCATTTGAGTGGGGCGCAGCCCAAGATCATGCTTTTGATGAAATGAAACGATTGTTAACTTTTGCACCGTTGCTTGCACTTCCTGATTTCAATAAGCAATTTGAGATTCAATGTGATGCTAGTGGTATTGGAATTGGTGGTGTGTTGATGCAAGAGGGTCGCCCAATTGCATATTTTTCTGAGAAACTTTCTGGTGCTAAGTTGAACTATCCTATATATGATAAAAAATTGTATGCTTTAATTAGAGTTCTTGAGGTTTGGCAACGTTATTTGTGGCCAAAAGAATTTATCATACATTCTGATCATGAAGCTTTGAAATATCTAAAAGCTCAATCTAATTTACATAGGCATCTTGCTAAGTGGGTTGAGTTCATTGAGTCTTTTCCATACATTATTGAGCATAAGAAGGGAAAATTGTTGCTGATGCTCTGTCTAGGAAGAACATGCTATTAACTCAACTTGATGTTAAAATTCCTGGATTAGAGATTCTATGTGATTTGTATGCTACTGATCATGATTTTGTTGAACCATATCGCTTATGTGCTATTGGTAAAGCATGGGAAAAATATCACATAGATGATGGGTTCTTATTTAGAGATAACAGACTATGTGTTCCAGAATTGTCTGTGCGTTTGCTCTTATTGCACGAATCACAGGTTGGAGGTTTGATGGGTCACTTTGAGCGTGAGAATACGCTATTCATGCTCGTTGATCACTTTTATTGGCCAAAGATGAGGCGGGATGTGGACAGGTATGTGAAGAGATGCATTACTTGCAACAAGTCAAAGTTCAAACTGAAGCCTCACGGTTTGTATATTCCTTTAACGGCACCTACTAAACCATGGGAAGATACTAGTATGGATTTTGTGTTGGGTTTGCCGCGTACAAAGATAGGCCATGATTCTATTTTTGTGGTAGTGGATAGATTTCCTAAGATGTCGCACTTTATTGCCTGCCACAAGAGCGACGAAGCGTCGCATATTGCTAACCTATTTTTCAGGGAGATTGTACGTCTACATGGAGTCCCGAAGACTATTGTTTCTGATCATGACGTCAAGTTCATGAGCTACTTCTGGAAGACACTTTGGGGAAAGCTGGTGACGAACTTACTTTTCGGCACTACTTGTCATCTCCAAACTGATGGTCAAACCGAGGTGGTGAACCGAAAATTGTTACAACTATTGAGATCCATGATCGAGAAGAACTTGAAGAAGTGGGAAGATTGTTTGCCGCATGTGGAGTTTGCTTACTACAGGGCGGTACATTCTACCACACAGATGTGTCCGTTTGAGGTGGTGTATGATGTTTTGCTACTGAAAGTTTGTGTGATCTATCGTTCCACTGGAAATTGGGAGATTGCAATTACCGCTTCGTGGTCGGCGGCTACGTGCGCAAGTGTGTGGAGTTGCGAATATCTTACAAGGTTGAGAGCTGTTGCATTAGCGGCATGCATCAATCGAGAGACTTCGTCGGTGTCATACAAGTTATCATCCACTTATCATCGATTCCATCTGTTGTGTTCATCGTGTGTTCATCACCATCCACCTCGCTTACTGAGAAGATCGGGCAACCCCTTATCATCTTCGCCGATCTACATGATGGTGTCACCTATCCTGAGTTTGAGGAAAGCGCAAATGCAACATATCATCAAGCCTATGTAATCACGGGAGCATGCCGTGAAGCTGACGAGGAATCTGAGGCTTTCGACAATCTAGGAAACCCTTACGTCGATCCCGCAGATCTTACGCGTGGAACTGGAAGCAAGTATATTGGAGCGGAATGCTGCTAGCATGGTAGTAGTAGCTTCCTTGTGACGGTAAAGCACTCGTCCGTTGGGAACCCCAAGAGGAAGGTGTGATGCGTACAGCAGCAAGTTTTCCCTCAGTAAGAAACCAAGGTTATCGAACCAATAGGAGTCAAGAAGCACGTTGAAGGTTGTTGGTGACGGAGTGTAGTGCGGCGCAACACCAGGGATTCCGGCACCAACGTAGAACCTGCACAACACAATCCAAGTACTTTGCCCCAACTTAACAGTGAGGTTGTCAATCTCACCGGCTTGCTGTAACAAAGGATTAGATGTATAGTGTGGAAGATGATGTTTGCAAAGAACAGTAAGAACAAGTATTGCAGTAGATTGTATTCGATGTAAAAGAATGGACCGGGGTCCACAGTTCACTAGTGGTGTCTCTCCGATAAGAATTAGCATGTTGGGTGAACAAATTACAGTTGGGAAATTGACAAATAGAGAGGGCATGACAATGCACATACATATCATGATGAGTATTGTGGAATTCAATTGGGCATTACGACAAAGTACATAGACCGCTATCCAGCATGTATCTATGCCTAAAAAGTCCACCTTCAGGTTATCATCCGAACCCCTTCCAGTATTAAGTTGCAAACAACAGACAATTGCATTAAGTATGGTGCGTAATGTAATCAACACAAATATCCTTAGACAAAGCATTGATGTTTTATCCCTAGTGGCAACAGCACATCCACAACCTTAGAACTTTCTGTCACTGTCCCAGATTTAATGGAGGCATGAACCCACTATCGAGCATAAATACTCCCTCTTGGAGTTACAAGTATCAACTTGGCCAGAGCCTCTACTAGCAATGGAGAGCATGCAAGATCATAAACAACACATAGATGATAGATTGATAACCAACATAACATAGTATTCCATATTCATCGGATCCCAACAAATGCAACATGTAGCATTCCAGATAGATGATCTTGATCATGTTAGGCAGCTCACAAGATCCAACAATGATAGCACAATGAGGAGAAGACGACCATCTAGCTACTGCTATGGACCCATAGTCCAGGGGTGAACTACTCACACATCAATCCGGAGGCGATCATGGCGATGAAGAGTCCTCCGGGAGATGATTCCCCTCTCCGGCAGGGTGCCGGAGGCGATCTCCTGAATCCCCCGAGATGGGATTGGCGGCGGCGGCGTCTCTGGAAGGTTTTCCATATTGTGGCTCTCGGTACTGGGGTATTCGCGACGAAGGCTTTAAGTAGGCGGAAGGGCGGAGTCGGAGGGCTGACGGGGGCCCCACACGCTAGGGCCGCGCGGGCCCCCCTTGGGCCGCGCCGCCCTAGTGTGGCGGCGCCTCGTCGCCCCACTTCGTTTCCCTTTCGGTGTTCTGGAAGCTTCATGGAAAAATAAGCCCCTGGGCGTTGATTTCGTCCAATTCCGAGAATATTTCCTTACTAGGATTTCTGAAACCAAAAACAGCAGAAAACAGCAACTGGCTCTTCGGCATCTCGTCAATAGGTTAGTGCCGGAAAATGCATAAATATGACATAAAGTATGTATAAAACATGTGAGTATCATCAATAAAGTAGCATGGAACATAATAAATTATAGATACGTTTGAGACGTATCACGGAACCACAAGAAAAAGTGCAGCTATCACAGGAAGCATGGGACAGAGCTACAAGATCTATAAACGGCACGGAGCCGATGACTACACGAGCTTCGGCAGCAGTGCTACAAGCATATCAATAGTCGTTCTAGACGCGAGTTGGAAAAATTACAACAAAAACTCGACGAAAGAAGGGCTGCAACAGACACTTCCAGCGAGCTTGGAGCTAACCTGAGTCAGCACTCGAGAAACTCACCACATAATCATAGAGATATCCGCGGAAGAGCAAGATCTCGGTTTGCAGGCTTACCTGAAGCTGAGCGAGATAATCTGATCCAAAACCTCGACATGTCCTTCATGTCGATATATATGAGAGGACATATAATCTGAAAACGCTAGAGGTAGGATACATGGCAATACACGCATATCTGATGGCATCCAGGCCACCTCAAGGGGACCCTCGATCATCGTTGTATCAAATGGCTATGGCAGGAGTCGGTGTCATGGGTGCGGCAATAGCAGGAAGAGAAATAGTACAACAACCCGAAAGTGCTCCACGCCGAAATAGTACAAGACAAAATAGTCACCAACGCACCGTGGAGGCACCTCGAGATGGTCCAAGAGAAGGCGATGCGAGAAACACCACAGCCCAAGCTCGAGTCGACAGAGCACGAGAGGAAAGAGGTCGAGAAAATAGAACTCGATAAAGTCGTCAGGCAGCAGAGGATAGCGATGAAGACTTGTGTGGACTCCCTTGCTTTACCCGAAGGGTTCGCAAAAATCGAGTACCCACTAGGTTTAAACTACCCGACAACTATAAAAAGTTCGATGGACTTCAAGATCTGGAGGACTGGTTGGTCGATTATCTAGAAATAGTGAAACTGATGGGTAGCACGAGAGCAACTGCTATGAAAAGCATCCAAGTCCAACTCAACGGAGCCGCAAGATCTTGGATGAGGAAGTTGCCAGAAGGATCAATAGATAGTTGGGAAACCTTTGAGGACATGTTCGTGAATAACTTTCGGTCCACTTGCAAAAAAAAAGCGTCAATAGAGCAGTTAAGAATGTGTAAGCAAAAAACCAGACGAGTCAAGGAGACTGTATATCCAACGGTGGAGTATCATCAAAAATTCGGCTGAGCACGTGTCTGATGAAAGGGCAATCGATGCATTCATCGCGGGCATCCACAGAAGGGATCTCATTGAAGAATTGGGAAGATCTAACCCAAGAACAGTAGCATAACTCATGGAAATAGCAAATAGGTGGGCTGACGGTGAAGATGTGGTCCACAATAAGCGACATCGATCGCCCGAGGAAGATCACAATAGAAATAGCAACCATAACAGGCGATGTTTCCGCAACTTTGCAGAATACGAACCTCCCGGCCAAGTTTCGGCTGGCTTCCGAGGTAACGATGGTGGAAACCATCGCGATGATTATCATAGGAGCAATGAGCAACGAAGTGATAATAGAGACGCACCAAATTCCAACAGACAAAATAGTCGACCCAGGTTTCTGCGGCCGTACAATGTTGTAATATCCCAGTATTTGGGGTGACAAAATACAGGAAACAGATGTGTGCATTGCATTCATGCATAGAAAATCTGGGGAATTTTCGCGCTTTAAAGTAAAGTAGTCACAGTAACTGAAGTTTCACTTGACCTTGGTGGAATTGAAGTAGCTAATCAAGTCCAGTGCTATAAACCTCAATGTGACTTTGCTAAAACCTTATTTTGGGTAGAGATGATTTGATCTAAGGGGTTAGATCAAATAGAATTAAAACCAACACAAGAACATATTAATGAAGGATCAATACTTGATATTATTCAAGATCTTAACATGGTATTCCTTGCCATAACATGTGAACATCCATTTAATTGGTAATCAAGTAACCATAATTGGAGAAACTATTCTTAACTTATCTTTTCCATGTCTTAAACTAATCCATGTTCCTACCATGAATCTCATGGTATTCATTCCACTTAATTCTTGGAAACAAGACAAGGAGATCAACTCTAGAAATATATATTCTTCACTATTAGAACTTACTATACACCAAAACCTAAAGAAGAGAGAGTTATATATTTATTAGAGAAGACTATCAACCTTGAGCATATGGATGTATTCAAATCATCAACTTTAAGAAGAATCCTAGGATATTATCCAAGACATCCCTAGAGAGAGAACCCATCTATGTTAACCATAGATATTGGTGACCACATCATTATCTTTGGAGAATAAACTTAGGTTATTATTAAGGTACTTCCAAATAAGAGAGACCATTTATACCAATCTTAGATTTACCTATCTAAGAATAAAGGACAACCTTTGAACTAAGGTATTAGGTTGTAAACCATTTCACCTTGGAGTGGTGAGATAACTTAATATCAAATGGAATACTATCATATCCATGAATTGATAAAGTAAGGAGGAGATATTAGGAGAACACCATAAACCCTAGAATAACTATTCCTATATGAGAGAGATCAAGCTATGGTGTTACACTCAAGATAGTTGAGGCAACACTTGGATTTAAGGGAGAGAACTATTCATAGAACCAGATGATTATATCATCATTCCTTGGAAGAACTCCAAGTGAATATCTCAGACATTCTCTTGGGATATAATCTATTGAGACAACCATATCCATGTCCATCCAAAATATTATAAGAAAGGTACTATACTTAGTTGATCAAGACAATACTTGATCTTGGAAGTGAGAAACCTAGTACATGAGAGATACCTTAGGAAGCCAAACCTTTGATCATTACAAATTGGGTAATGATCTTATACTCTAAGAATTGGGAGTATAAGCCATTGAGAATAAGTTGCTCATGCTAATGACATGACCTTGCTATGGAGAAATAGAAGAATAAGCCATGATTTAAATCCTATATGATAAGTAGATATCGTTCACCACATGAAATTATAGAGAGATCACTGGTAAGCAACCCTAGGCTTATATCTCAATCTTAACTTGTGAATCACTTGATGATCATAAGTAGAATCCTACCACATCTACATTCCACTTATTCCTCAATTAAAGAACATAAGAAAACCTTAGATTCAAACTCTATACTTTATATGGTGAGAAACCATTCATCACTATAACCAAAGTTAACTATAAAAAGAACCTTAGCCACTTTAGTTACTTTAATGATGGATTAAGAACAATACTAGAAGTCTGTTGGTAGATGATAAAATCAATTCTCAAATCCTTAGTAACTAAAGGAGAACAACAACTCTTGTTAAATTCTGTAATTAAGACCATGTGTGGTGATCAACCACTTATCCTTATAATTAGACCAAACCATGATGAGAGTAGTATTTATATTTCAAGGTGCTATTAAAATATGATAATAGTGCTAACCTTGAAATAGGGTTATAATAAACCTTACAAGACCTTAATAAATGAGTGTTCACATAAAATCATATGGAAGTGAAAATATTCTCAAATGAGAAATTAAATCCTTAGAAAACTTAGGACACATGAAATAACACTTGAAATCCTATTCTAAAATAAGAAACTAAGCAATGAGAT
This sequence comes from Lolium perenne, assembly GCF_019359855.2. Taxonomy (NCBI): domain Eukaryota; kingdom Viridiplantae; phylum Streptophyta; class Magnoliopsida; order Poales; family Poaceae; genus Lolium; species Lolium perenne. The sequence goes on along the minus strand of NC_067246.2, from coordinate 182,084,534 downwards.
CACAAGTCATTAATCAATTCCTACAATATAAAATCAAGTAAACATATCATCTATTAATTAAAAGTATTATGAGTATTATAAAAATATGTTGAATCTCATAAGAAATAGAATGGAAATTATATTTGTTGGCATACCTATTCAAAAATATTATGTATGTTGAATTTATTACTATATTAAAAATCAAAAGAGCATGTCCCAAGTTGTCATTATTATTTAGGAGATAATTGCCAAACTAAAATAATTACAAATATTTGTAAACAAAATTGAATTCAAAATTTGATTTCAATAAATGAAATTGAAAACATAAAATAAAAAATATAAAAGAAAAAGAGAGGAGAAGAGGCTTACCTGGCCAGTACAACCCAGCAATGAAGCCCAACACCATCACCACACCCCAGCCAAATCAGCCCAGAGTCGGCCCAAGTACCTCTTCACGACAAAGACACGAAGACATCCATCGTCTTCATCCTCTCTGGCATGCTCGATACGGTGACAACGTGACCGACTTTGCCGGCCGTCGTTTTGGACCCTCGGCGGATGTCAACGACGAAGCCAGAGTCTAGAAGGATAGCACCTACGTCCGCGACCAACTGGAGCACTGTTGTATCCCGGTCGTCGGTGATGGATTACTATCGATTCCGAGGTCGCCTTGAGCTATAAAGCCACGGGTACGACCGCCAAAAAACCCTAATGCCTCGACACCCTCTAAATCCCTCGCAATCCCTATGTATCACTCACAGTTACTCGGAGCATCTCGTCGGCGTTCTTCTTGCCATCGTCAGTAGAGGCCACTCCGGAGCCAGTGAAGGAGCCAGGAGGAGCGCCTCGTTGTTTTGGTCATCAGGAAGAAGCCCAAGATCGAGGGGAGATTAGAATCGGTCTAATTCCTCCATTCCCTTACGCTGGTCATCACCTGGAACGGCGAAGTGGAGCTCGCCTCCGTCCACGATTCACTCCGGCGACCATCTAGGAAGAATCAGGGTGAGCATCCGCATCTCACAACCTATTATTGCATCTTAGGGATCACCGTAGCTCGGTGCCGCCGTAAGCCGTCATCCGCCGCCGCAGACAGAGCTCGCCTGAGCAACTCCGGCGACCTATTCGAGGGGGCGCCGCTACCTTTAGGTCCAGTAGGAAGCCACGCATCCACCCAGACCATTCACGCTCATGCGGGAGCCGAGAATCCTCGAAGCCATCCTCAAATCCCGCTGGCAGAGAGACCCCGTGCCCAGTCAGCGATTTTGAGTTCGGTCAAGCCCTCGTGGCAGCTGCCCTGGCAGCGGACCCAAGATCTGTCCGGGTGAGTTTAGTAGTTTTTATTTTATTTCAAATTCCATAAAGTTCTGAAACTTTACCACATTATATAAAATTCATTTTACTTCAGAAAAATACAAATGAGATATCAAAATACTCATAAAAATAAATCCTATCCAAGAAAAATATAATATGAAATTATTTATTTTAAATAAAATTTTAATTATTTGACCTTTATTATTTAGGGATTTCTATTTTCATGCCTCGGGTCCTTAGTTGTACTCAGTTTTCCCCAGCCCCTTAGTTTTTCCCCAGTTTTCCCCAAGCCTTTGTCTGATACCCACAGAAGGAGCTCAGACGGAAGGAATCCATTTATTTGAACGTTCCGTGCTGACGTGTGGGGCTGCGTCGTCTGTGGGGCCACGTCGTGTGGGGTTGGTAGGAAGGGGCCGCGTGGGACAACACGAGACCATGTTTGGTTGTACGTGAGAGCTGGGTTTTGTCTCTCTCGGCCCAAATTGGCATTACTAAGAGCAGCTTTTCCCCTCTTTCTCTCTTTGTCTTTTTCACCAAATTAGTATCAAATCTAGAGAAAGCTTCTATTTCTGTCTTTCTTCAATTATTTATGCCTTTTGGCCCTCGTTTTTTGCCCAATATGGCAGCAAATTTAGAAGCTACTATATGATAAATTCACAGCAGTATAATTAGAAAACTAAGTATAATACATAAACTGCATACAACAGCCAAAAGCAGCCAATAACGTTGTTAATGTTCATGACAAACTAAGCTGAAAAAAATACAAGACGCTCATTCCTCATATATTTCTTCGTCGCTCCATTCGTGCATTATCCCAAGGAAATATTCATTGAACTCCTTCCGTTTGCAGTGTGCGGTCAATACATCCTCCAAACGGTTTGACCTATGTTCATTTCTCAGACTGTAGTTTCCTATTCTATCCACATATCGTGGCCACTCATCCCAGGCCTTTGTATCATGAAAGTACTCTCTGATATAACCCAAATCCGCGTAGTAGATGCAGCCAGGTCGAAGTGTCGGGTGCACTCTGGTGTCGACGGAGATACACCGGATATAATGCACGAAGAAGGCATGACTGCCAATGTTATTGACCGGATGGAGAGAGCGGCTCTGAGTGTCCACATGGTACACCAATGGTTGGTCCTCCAAAAGCATGTTGTCCAACAATGTTACTGCCAATGTTTCGTGCGTGAGCGAGAATGAGACGTACTGTGTGCAGAGGGAGGGAGAGAGGGGCTTACGCGCCCTAAATGCGACCACGTCCTATGCATCCACTATTGCACGTTTGCACCGCGACACGCGTCAACAGTGGCACGTCTTCCACTTCTGCACCGCAACACGCATCCTCGAGTCTAACCCTGGAAATTTAGATATACTCAGGTATACCCTCGAGTCATATACTAACATTTTTGTGTGCTCAGTTTTCCCCTTGAGTGCTAATACTGGCTAGTGCAATATACTCAGTTTTACCCTCAAGTGGCTGGTCAACAGAGAGTCAACAAATAGGATTAACTAGTTAAATGAGTTATTTAATGTGCAAAAAATTCCGAAAAAGAGTGGCACTTACTCATAGAGTCTTTACCACAAATTGCCACTTCTCAAATCATAGATAAATCGTAGATAAATCAAGTTTTACCACAAATTGCCACTTCTCAAATCACCTAGTAGCTATGAAGGTGCATGGTTTTCCATAATAAGCCCTACCCAAAACAGCTTTCCCCAAAACATACTTTGTCTGAATGAGGCCATAATTTTCACACTCATGTATATTTGTATTGCAAATAGTTTGAGGTAGGCCAAGATGGGTTTCATTGTACAAAACACGCATTTTCCATTTTTTAAATCTCATATTTGAATCTCTTAGTCTGTTTACTACTCACTTGCCCTTGGTTTCGTGATACTACTCAGTTTTGCCCTCTTCCTTCACAAATTCTCACAGACGCCCAACATTGCCCTGATTGGTCTAGCCCATGTCACGCGGATCGCGCCCGCCGACCGTTGATCATATGATTTAACGGGCAGGATAACCCCTATCTCTGTCTCTGGTCGGGGCCACCACCATCTCTCTCTGTCGGCGGTTAGCTTCCACCCTCTATGTATGCTAAAGGGCGGTTACCCAGTACGCTAAACTTTGGTTTTCTGCATTATTTTTCACGAGCTAAATTATAAACTTTTTTCGGCATTATTTTTCACTCAAAAAATGATTGTAGCCATTACTTTTCACGCAAAAATGATACACCATCACCCATTTCTTGTAGCCATTACTTTGCACGCAAAAAATGATAAACCATCACCAATTTGTTGTAGCCATTACTTTTCACGCAAAAAATGATACACCATCACCCATTTCTTGTAGCCATTACTTTCCACGCAAAAAATGATAAACCATCACCGATTTGTTGTAGCCATTACTTTTCACGCAAAAAATTGATGAACAATCACCGATTTCTTGTAGCCATTACGGTAAAATGATAAACTACCACGTATTACCATTTCTTTCAGGCATTACTTTTCACGGTAAAATGATAAACTATATCACGAAGTTCCATTTCCATCAAGATAGTCCGCATTACTTTTTTGTTGAGATATATACCCCCACAACAGCCATCTCCTCCTTAATTTATTGTGTAAACCCCCACAACGGTCACCTCCTCCTTAATTTATTGTGTAAACCACTACAACGGTCATCTCTCCCTTATAAACAACCACAACGGCCATCCCTTGTGTCAATAGGTTTTGCCTCTCTCTTCTTCGTTCGCATACACTTGATCCATTTTCATGGCTTCCACGTCTCGGACGCGGACCGGAAGGGGAAGGGGAAGGGCGGCTAGGGTGGTGGATCATCATCATTGCCACCACCACCGTCAACACTGCCATTGATCATAGAGGAGTTCTTCATCGTCGTCTATGAAGACCCTTTGGTCAAGAAGGTACGTACGCGTTCCCACATATATGATGCATGTGATTAATTATGGGCATGTTCTAAAAAACCTTTAATTTCAAACGATCGGCGCTCCATTCCTTTGCAGGCACTCCCAAAAAAGTTTGCGGACTATCTTGACGGCCAGGAGCCAGCTAAGGTGTATCTAGGAGCAACTGACTGTGGTCCTCGTCTCTGGACCGTGGAGGTCCTATTTGACGGTCAAGGCCGGATGTACCTCGACAAGGGATGGGAGAATTTCACCATCGCGCACGGTGTGGATTTCGGCTGCTTCGTACACTTCAAATATGAAGGCGATGATGTGCTCACAGTGAAGGTGTTCGACGGAACAATGTGCAGGAATTACTACTACTCGGACGACGAAGATACTGACGATGAAAGCGAAGATGACGTGAAGCCATGCATCCATCCCCTTTAGATAAGGGGATTATGACCAAGAATATATATATAGCTTCATATGCATCGATTTAGAGATCTAGCTGTTTTCTATATATTATGCATTTAAAAAATTAGATCGCAATTTCCACCATGATTCGAGCACCATAGCCTCCAAACGATGCCGATGCTAATGCCGATATCGGCATGGTCAGAACGGCTATGCTCGCCGCCACTGCTAGGTCACCATCGGGATGCACCATGTTTAGCATAAGATTCACTTTAGATTAAGCTGCGAAAATAGTCACCTGCCATTGGCTGAGGAGGCCCCACAGAGCGGCTCTATATGATATTCTCTAAATAAATAGACGACCCCAACGGTCATTGGCTGCGGAGGCCCCACAGAGCGGGAATATATGATTTTCTCTAAATAAATAGACGACTCCACTGGTCATTGGCTGCGGCAGCCCCACAGAGTGGCAATATATGACTTTTCCTGAAAAATAGACGACCCCACTGGTCGTTGGCTGCGGCAGCCCCACAGAGCGGTAATATATGTCTTTTCCTCAAAAATAGACGACCCCACTGGTCATTGCCTGCGGCAGCCCTATAGAGCGGCCCCATTTGTCATTGGCAGCAATATAATCAGGAAATAAAACAGCCCACGCGTCAGCGACAGATGGATGGCTACCCGTCAACACAAGACGATCAGAGAGGAACTACCCTCTGTGCAGCCCCACCCGTCAGATTAACGGTAACGGTAAGGCCTGTGACCTGACGGCAACCCTCCCGTCCGAGCGTCTACGAGGGGTTTCAAACTAGAGGGAGAGGAAAACTGAGGAAAAGTTAAGAGGCTGGGGAAACCTGAGCACAACTAACGAACCAGGGGCACGAAAACAAAAAAACCCTATTATTTATGCCTTTTCTTTTATGCTAGATTCAATTAAAATTCAATAATTAGGAAAACTTTCTAAAATAAAAAACCATTAAGTAAATAAGGAAAACATTAAAACTAAGTTTTCCTTTATTATTATTAAATCCTTATGAGAGGGATTTCAATCTAAATAAAATTTAACTTAATTATTAATCTTATAAAAATAATAAAATGCCAAAACCACTATTATTTTTATTTCAAAGTTATTAGTAACTCAAACTTGATCACCAAGTTATTACCTTAAGACTTGCACCACAAATAGGAAACACTAGTTTCATATGAATAAAGTTATAGTTTTATAATCTCATGTGAAACCTAAAACCCTAATTCCATTTAGGAACCCTAGCTCCAGTATTTCATGTGCACCCTAATTTGCTTCTAACCTAAACCCTAGGTTATAAAATATGATCATGGTAATTTCTTTTAACTTATAGCTCCATAATTAGAAGCTAAATGCATAACCATGTTCACATGAAATATAGGAAGCCTTTTTGAAATAAATTGGTATTCCATGTGTTCATCTTAATCAAACCTAAATGATCAAATAGGATAAACCAAGAGTAAACCCTAGATCCTATTACCAAAGCCATCATCTATAATTATCCTTATTTAGCATCACACCATTGTGATGAACTCTAATAGCAACCATGCCTAATATTTTGCATCATTTACCATACTCACTAAACCCTAATAGTGTTAGGTGTTTATAAACCATCCTATTTAGGAATCAACTATTCTTTACTTGGTGAATCCAATAGCAAACCTAGACAATCTCAACCTTAATTGAAATACTTCTTATTACTTAAATACTATGTTCTTCAAAAGTTATTCTTTTGAAGAAATAAAGAATCATCATCAACCCTGCCTATTAGGACCTATAGCCAATAGCTAGCTATCACCAGCGAGATGAACCAACCTTGATAGCAACCATGTATAAATAATTGCTTAGGATGCCTAGGCTTAACTCAACCTTACAAGCCCTAGGTGTTGATGAATCCAACATTGTTGGGATCCATCTAATACTTACTCCAGAAACTAGTTGAAACGATAATAAACCATAGAACTCCACAACCCTAATTATCATACATGTTCTTTATCAAAGAACATGTTCTTCAACCATACACTATAGGACTTAAAATTGACAATTGTCTTCTACTTATTATACAACTACTATTCATGGGTATGTATGATTGTTATTATGCATTCTACCACTTGTTAATGATTCTTAGACAACAAAACCCTAATAAGAACCTTGTTTGTGGAATCACTCTAAAAGTGCAACACACCATAAACCAATCATACCATCTCACTAATCCTAAAACACCGGGGTTAGGTCACGCTTAGAGCGATTGCATCTCATACTTATGCATTATTGCATCCTTGCCAATCTTTTAAACATCGTCCTTACCGGACGATGATGCTATTTCAGAATTTGGAGTTATTGCGTATCGAAGACCTTGCCTGCATAATCTTGCAGTCAAGAAAGGCAAGTTCATCGCTTGCTCATGCCATTTGAGTATTTTTACCAAATTACTTGCAAAGTACTATACTTATCACTCTTGCATGAAAAGCAAAAGTACTATTTTCATAACTATGAATATGACTATGTGGTGGGCAATGGAACCATGGCATGTGTTGATATGGTGGAGGTTCCATTGCAATGGATTTATATCCATCTAGGATTAAACAACAAATGTCGTCCAGTGATTCTTGTGCCGTAAAACTCGTGTTAACCATAAGATCTGGAGTGGGACGGAGTAGTCAATTGTACTTCCACCTCTCGTTCATTAACGGATGCGCTTACCGTAGACACTTGATCCAGAGAAGGACAAGCGGTAGGGTGGGGGTCCCAACAAAGTCCCCACGGTAATGCGGTCTATGATGGGTTGCATCTACCGGCGAAGGAATTTATGGTAGAGCCCTGAATTGTCATCGTGGTCGGGGGCTATCCCTACGGTGAGGACCCAGGGTCGGGGATTGCAACAAAGGGTGGGTGTGCGAGGTAGCGGAGGAGTATAATTGGCTAGGACCTTATACCGGGCCTCACACCAAAGGAAGTGTGAATGGGGAAATTGTCCGGTTGGCACCAAGGTTAAGATCTCTTATGGGTAAAGCAACACACCTCTGCAGAGTGTAATGAATCGTGACCTGTCACTCCCTGTTCCGAGATATGGAACTGTGAACGCTGCCGGAAAGGAACTCCATGAAGTTCTAATAAACCGGTGAAGGCTGACGGACATAGTTCTTCTGAATAAAAGCAACCTTTTAAAGAAATGGTTATGAAAACCTGCATTGGTATTAGACTTTCTGGTCTAATGTTGTAGCTAGTGCATTAAACACCTCTTTCCTATAATGAACTTGTTGAGTACGCTCGTACTCATCCCACCCTTAAATCCCCTGCTTAGATATGGAGGCCATGAAGGAGGATCTACAGTACAACTCGAAGACCGAGGAGTCAACAACTACTTCAAGGGACAGGAACCTGCCGGAAGAGTCATATACCACATCCACCACGGAGAAAACCTAGATTAAGCAGTAGAAGGGAACTAGCTCCCTAAACCTAGCTCCTATTTAGCTAGAATCTAGTCATAGCCTCTATAGCTAGTCAAATGCTCTATAAATATAGTCCGTGATAAGATCAGACCACGAGTCGTTCTTCTGGAGTTTATTTGCAGTTTTACCTCATTGTAAAGTAGGAGGCTGTGTGGATATTTTGTAAAGAGTCAGTGTTGTAATTCTATAGACATGCCTTGGACCCACATATGTTTCTGTTGTACCACTCTGAGCGATATAATACTAGTGGAACGGTTTTTCATTGGTGTTATATCAGACTTGCATACTACACCATGCAGTGGTATGACGGGTCACCACAAATGTGTCACCCGAAGAACTTCAGAACGGACCGTGCCAGATGCACTTCTATGTCGAATCTGACGGAAGAAAACAATCGGGTCACCTCCAGAAAAGATTGCTGAACATTTCAAGTTTTGCGAAGAGCGACAAAGAGCACGCAGGCAGAGGCAATGAGAAGAGGATACACACAATGACCAAGGAGTGAGGTGCATGTACCATTGCCACCACCACCCGCAATCACCAGTGCGAACCAGCATCAGTTGCAAATTGCAGGTCCTCCAAACACCAATGATGATTTCACCCCTACAAGAGGAGCAGTGTCGATGATCCAGAAGGGAAGATCGTCGAATAGATCGCAGAAGCTGATATCGCGACAAGTAAACATGGTAGTGTTGGCACCCCCGCCAACTTTTGAGTATCTAAATTGGTCACGTCAACCGATAGGATTCACCATAAAGGATCATCCACCACAGGTGCCGCGGCCAGGACACTCATCAATGGTGTTACCAGCAGTTATTGAAAGATATGATGTCTCTCGCATATTCATCGACGGAGGAAGCAGCATAAATCTCATTTATGCGGATACGTTAAGGAAGATGAACATCTCATTGGCTAACCTGGCGCCAACAGACACACGTTTTCATGGCATCACACCCGAGAAACCAACTTATCCCTTGGGCAAGATAGCACTCGACGTGCAGTTTGGAACCAAAGAGAACTTCAGGAAAGAAAAGCTTGAGTTCCAGGTGATAGATTGGCCATCACAATATCAAGCACTCTTGGGACGACCCGCATATGCCAGATTCATGGAAGTGCGCCACTATACATATCCGCTATGGATGATCCCTGGACCTAAGGGTCCAATAACAGTTAAGGGAAGTTTTGCCCTATTTGATAAGTGCGACAGGGATTTTCACAAACTTTCCGAGTCATTCGGAATGCAAGCTGAGTATGAGGCAACTAAGCTGACCACTAATCACGATGTGCTGCCAGACGGAGGTAAATCCTTGCAAGAGCAAGCTTTCGACACCTCCAAAGACTCCAAGGAAGTGCAGATCCACCCAACAAATCCTAAAGACAACATCCATCGCAACCAACTTGGACATCGCATAGGAAAGCGCGCTCGTCGAGTTCCTCCGTGAGCGCTGGGAAATCTTCGCATGATGTCCAGCTGACATTCCAGGAGTACCCAGGAAACTAGCCGAGCACACACTTAATTTGGATCCAAGAGCTAGACCAATTCAACAACCTTTACGATGTTTTTCCGTGCCAAACCGCAAAGCCATGTTATCTGAAATCCATCAACTTGAAGAAGCTGGTTTCATCAAAGAATTAAAGACTGAGGCTACTTGGGTCGCCAACCCAGTTATGGTCCCGAAGAAAAATACTGAAGTCCTTCGCATGTGCGTCGATTTCACGTGTCTCAATAAACATTGTCCAAATGATCACTCCCCCTCCCAAGGATCGATCAAATCATCGACTCCACGGCAGGTGTGAACGTCTTTCCTTCCTGGACGCGCATTTTAGTTACAACCAGATTCGATTGAAAGAAGAAGATGAAGTCAAAACAACTTTTATAACCCCTTACGGCGTGTTCTGTTATAGAACAATGCCCTTCGGGTTAAAAAAACGCGGGAGCAACGTATCAGAGGATGATGCAGAAATTCCTAGCCACACAGATTGGCAAAAACATCCAAGTATACATCGATGACATAGTTATCACAACAAAGCAACGATTGTCCCTCATTGATGATCTTCGGGAAACATTTGATAATCTCGACAAGTTCCGCATCAAGCTGAACCCGATAAAATGTTCCTTTGGTGTTCCTGCGGGAGAACTCCTCGCATACTTGGTGTCAGCGAGAGGAATCGAGGCGAACCCAGAGAAAATACAGGTTATTCTGACGATGAGGAAACCAACCAAGTTCAAAGAAATACAAAGTTAACGGGGCGAGTCGCGGATCTAAGCAGATTTGTCGCAAGGTTGGGAGAAAAGGCGTTGCCCTTTTATGCGCTTATAAAGCAAGGAGAAAAGTTTGAGTGGAACGAGGAAAGAGACAAGGCCTTTGAGCACCTGAAGCACACTATTTCAACACCACCAGTACAGGTGGCGCCACGAGAAAAAGAGCCCTTGCTGCTGTACATTGCAGCCACACCTCAGGTGGTCAGCACAGTTCTCATGGTAGAGCGGGAAGAGGAAGGAAAGATTCATGGAGTTCAACATCCAGTATACTTCCTTAGCGAAGTTTTATCCCCATCCAAGCAGCGCTACCCGCATTACCAGAAGCTAGCGTATGGAGTCTTCATGTCAGCAAGAAAGCTAAGGCATTACTTTTCGGCACACCCGATAGTAGTGGTAAACGAGGCGCCCCTCTCGAATATTCCGAACAATGCAGAAGCTACATGATGTGTCTCCCTTTGGGGAATAGAACTTTCCCCTCGGGACATCACATATGAAAAAAACAAAAGCAATTAAGTCACAGATTCTGCCTGACTTTATCGCAGAGTGGATGGAACTCCAAAACACAAGACCGCCAGATTTATCGAGTACTTGGCATACGGATTTCGACGGGTCCAAAAGAGTAGAAGGAGCAGGAGCAGACGTGATACTTGTCTCCCCGCAAGGTGACAAGATGAAGTACATACTACGGATGACTTTCCCCAATGCATCAAACAACGAAGCAGAATACGAAGCTCTTATCCATGGGATGAAGATAGCAAAGGCATGCAGCGCCACACGCCTGAAAATCTTTGGTGACTCTCAGTTGGTCGCACAACAGGTGCTGAACAAGTGTGATGTGCACCATCTTGCGTACTCCTTGGCTGACGACCTCACAACAGATCCGAGAAAGGAACAACAATGATTAATAAGGAGATACAAGAACAAGCATATGGATCTGGATGCACTAGATGAAACAAGATGTGTAGATAGGATGGAGAACAAACCTGCAGATAAGAAAACACAAGAAAAATCATACATATCCGAGTCTCTTCAAGATCCGGTGCGGCTTCGAGAGCGACGCAAGATCCAGTGTGACTTCAAGAGCCGCGTAGGATCCGACACAACAAGGCAAGATCCGATGCGCCTTTGAGAGCGGCACAAGATCCAGTGTGTAGAGTTCGCCTAGTAATTAGCAGGGGGATGAGTTGTAAGAACTTGGATTGGTGGAGAGCAGTAGTGCAGAGTGGTGGGGTTTGGTTGTGAGAGTGGAAAGTGGGGTTAGGGTTCCCTATCCGTTATATAAAGTGTAGGAGTGAAGAGTAGTAAGTGAAGACACGGCTCGCTATTTGGGCTCTTTGAGCAAGTGCGGTTCAAGTATATGGGTTGCACTTGCTAAAAGAGCCCATAATGGATAGTCAACTCGAATTGGCTAAATTCCACCTCTAAGAAAGCTCAAGATGATTTGGATCCACGTGGATTTGGTGCATATAGATGCCATAACAGGCATGTTCATTTGAAGTTTGAAACTCCCAAAATATAAATTGTTCATGTAACATGAAACATTATTATTTCGGATACAGCTAACATTATTAGTTATATATAACTATTAACATTTATGAAACACACAACAATATTATAAATGTTTCAGACCTATAGCCTCAAAGTTGTGGGTCACACCAGTCCGTGAGACAAGGTTGACCGGTTAACACGCCGCTCATGATCCATGACGCACAACTATGTACCTCCCTTAATTTGCCGCGGCATTACCGGGTGGTAGGCTTGAATGCCGTCTACCACAATGTATATTTCTACTGGCATGGGATCTAGCACAGCGGATTCAGTGTGCTGGCCTTGCTTTCCTCTGGGATTGCTTATACGCCGACCAAAATAAGTTCACAGACAACTACGACTTGTGTCATCGAAAAAAATCAGCCAGGTAAGGAGGGATGTTTTGTAGTGTCGTCTGTTATCCCCGGCGGCATCGTCTTCTGCTGTGTCTGCCTGCGCAACTTAACTAAAGCCCCATTCATGTCATTCGCCCCCTTCACCGCCTTTTGCGCCTTCAGAGTTTTCGGCGGCATGGCACGACCACGTGGGCTGGGAGACTGAATTGTGTTGGCATGATGGCGTGTGGGCGAGAGAAATGAGGGAAGAGTGCTGACATGGCAGGAGAAATGAAAAGAGAAAGGAAATTGCCATCCAAATAAAGATCTCCATGTTCAACGACAGGGTGGATCAGAGATGGCTCGAAAACTCCGACGGGTAATTGAGCTACGCCTAGAAAAGAAAGGCTTTTAAATTGCACGGTTAGACAACATGTTTTGTCCGATGTCTCTAAATCTCTTTGAAGGGTTGTGTGAGGGACGGAATGTTCTGTACATCCTTACGGGGCAACCAAACAACTTATGGGATCCACATCCATGTAACCAAAAATCACTTGTGAAGCTCAATTAAGTGGAATGTTCAATAGTTTGAGACGGTCGTTTTTCTTGTTAAGGTAAAAGGTTGAACTTTTTTTCAGAGTCACTACTGAAGACTGGACTTTGTCTCGGTAAAAGAACAGTTTGCTAGAGGAAGTTTTTCCACCTCGCTTTCAGCGAGCCATCCATTTTCCATCGTTGCCAAAACAGAGAGTAGGATGGAACAGAGCTGGTAAATTACTGGTGAATACTTAGCTTGAACGGATGATCACCGGTCAAACTCCGACATACATATGCACTTTTCTCCTTTCACAAAAGGAGGCAAATTTACAGATGGTGCATGCGATGCGTGATAAGGATGAAAACGACCGATTCACGCTGGAAGAAAAGGATGGATGCGTCGTGCACTTTATTTTTGCGTAAAAGCGTTGCCTCTTTTTTTTCTTTCTCTGCGGTTCTCCCTGGTCAGAGACACATGACCTCGTGCGTCTTGTTTACAATTTCAGGATTACGCGTAGGAGCCGCTGTTGTTGTGGGATTAACAGCTGCCCAGCTCAGCGCCAACTGATCAGGGGCTAAGCTAGCTGTGCCGTATCTTGGCTTCTTTTTCCATTCGATGATTCGGACTTGTATATATCAGCCGTGGGCCACGATGACGTATCTGTGTTGTCACTTTTTCCTTTTTTTCCTTTTGGATCAAAAGAGGCAAAGGATGGCAATTTCTCATAACCCTGGCATATTTCCATGGATTTGTCAAGGGTTTTCTTATGAAACAAAAATATATTTTTGGTAATGCAGTGATTGAAGATTTTGCTAATTTTCGATCAGGTAAGAATCAAGTTAGAGCTCATTCAACTCTACAACCGTTCAATTTGCACCGTGACCCGTGTGGCTTGTCAGTCGCACATGAGTTGCAACTGAGATTTTTTTAGTTACATATTTACATATGGATTGCATGGGCTGCAATTGGGGTTCTTTTAATTGCAAATGGGTTGTATGGAAGTTGCAACGATTTTTTTTCTCAGTTACACATGGGTTTGCACTTGAGTTGCAACTCAGATTTTCTTACTTACCAATGCATTGAAGATGAGTTGCAACTCTATTTTTTCAGTTACACATGGGTTTGCATGTGAGTTGCAACTTAGTTTTTCTCAATTACTCATGGGTTGCACTTGAATTGCAACCCGATTTTTCCCAGCTACATACCTTTTTTTGAAACGGAGGCAAAAGTTTTGCCTCATCCATTAATTAAGCAGAAAATGAACAGTTTTTAGGAGAAAACCGAGCGAAAACCATACAACAAGACACCACAGGGCCAAGCCCCCACTCGCCACGCCACAAGGGCAAGCCCACTCAAACCCACTACTGATACAAGCAGACGACACACTCGCGAAGACCAGCTTGCCAACCAACCAAGCCGGAGAGAAGACGCCTTGCCTACTATGGGAGGAGCAGACATGGAACACTCCAACGTAGCTGAAGAAGACGAACCGCTCGGAGAACTACGCCAAAACGACAATTAGACAGAGATAGACAGTTACAACTAGGATTAAGTGATGTCATCCGAGTGAAAATTAAGCAAATTCTCATTTGAATGAGCCATAGTCGACCCCTTTCTTAATATACTTGCCATTTTCTGAAGTGTCAGGATATTTAACATTGCTCTAAGAATCCTACCTTATCCTTGCAAAATGCTTGTTCTTCCCGACATAACCACATAACTGGCTAAACTACTAACTGGACATGATTAGTTAAGATAATTGAACGGACTGGTTCTAGGCAAGATTTGCTCCTATCTATATTCCTATATTAGTCCATAGAATCCCTTGGATGTAAGGAATTTTTGAGACCCAGCCTATCATGGCACTATGTTCTTTTGACTCACGGGGGAAGATTTCAGAGGGTGTTGTAATCCCAGATCTCTCCATGGATTTAGTCGGTGCAGCTTGACGGAAGCATTCCAAACTGCCACCACAGGAATCTTTGCCCCCAGATATAGAAGCAAAGGATTTCGTAGAACTAAACAAATAAAGGAGTACTCAAGCTAAAAAAAAAGGAACATGACGCGCAGCTGAGTTGAAACTTGAAACCTTGCAATGCTACCAACTCAAAGATAAAAGCCACGATTAATTAATTAAACACACTAATATAATCTAGACACAAGTTCATATTGGTAGTACTAGTAGAAATGGCTTGGCTTTTGTATAATGTGCACATGCGAGGCCTGTGCCCAACTGTCAGCTTGGATTCAATCGTAATGGATGATGTGCATCGTGTGCCCCATTTGCTCTGTATTTTAATTTGATTTCCATGTAGTACTGCAGTAGACGACTACACAAAGAGAAGATTCATAGAAGGGTTATTATAAAGCATCAACCGGCCAAGTGTTCGTTGCTGATCTGATCAACCAATAGACGGTAGCTCATGTACACATATATAATAGATTAATAGCCCTGTGATCCTTTTTGGTGAGGAAGACCTGAGCGATTAAGGAACAATGACAAGAGGGGAGGAGAGTATCTATGGCGCCATGTGAGATGTTTATTCTCCGGTGACAGATGGTGGGAGGGATGGAGCACAAAGAATATTTGCGCATCATGCTCCTCGCGGGAAATTAACAAATTTTACATACAGAATACCATTTCCAAGTAAACTCTTGAACAGTGAAAGCATATGTATATAACGACACGTAGGCTGCAGCTCTGCCACTCGATTATTTATGGGGTTATTTATTTATTTTTTTCTATGGTAATTTAGTTCATACACTGTCTGGTGACAACCTCGGTTGAAATTAGATAAGACTAAAGATGGATATGGCATTTGGCATATCAAGTGAGAGAAGAAGCAATGGACAGCTCACTACTAGTTTACTCGACTTGGTCCGTGGATTTGGTCACGTTGGTGTGTTGAGAGGTTCGGTAAGACTAATGCGGTGAAGAAGTGTTAATTAACCTGTGTATGTTAGTACAGTAGAAGATCAGTTCTTGTAAAAAAAAATTGATAAAGGAAATATATTAATATCACATCGCGTAATATGACTAAGATTATGCTTCATATCACGATCTTACAAAATCGGAACACCAAAGTGACCCCTAAGATGAATACACTCCTATGAATTTAGGTTAGTGATTGAGGCTACAATTTAGATTCGCTTATAACAAAATATAGAATGTAAACAAAATTATCATGCTTTTTTATCACAATACCAAACATAACATAAATCATCTCCTAGGTTTTGTTTGATCCAAATGACCTAAGGACAGAAATGAGGTTATGCAATCCAATGCTTGGAGAAAAATCCATGCAATTTAGGCACTCAATGTTGAATCTAGCACTACCTTTAGAAGGTCACGACATAGGTGCATCAACATAGTGTGATTAGAGATCATTTGTTTCCACCCGAGTGAGCATACTCAATATTGAAGCCGCCTCTACCATCATCCATTGTTTGGCCACAAGCACCTCAATAGTGCGGTACCACTCGAGGAGATGCCGAAAAACATAGATGTCCCATACTGCCTCGCCTCCCATCATTATCGCACACCACATTTTGTCCTGCAGCAACAAGCCACGCCTCTATAGGAGCCACCATGCGTAGACCATGTCAGCAAGACCCATGACTTGGCACCACCACTTGAGTCGCCGTGTTTAGCACATGCTAATGATAGTCATGAGTAGAACCAGCTGCAATAGTCACAACATGTAGCACTTGATGACCTGGATCAAACCCAATAGGTGGGTGGAGGGGGCATCCCATACGCCGCCAACCACAAAAAGTCCATCACCATTTCGAGATGTAGCCTTTGTAACATCCACAAACCCATGATGCACTCCGCCTAACCACGACCGCCGCCCCTATAACTGAATTCTCGCGCCACCATCAGATGATTTCGCAACAATCATATCCCGATGAGACCACCATGTGTGGTTGAGAGTGACTTCTCAATTGCTAATTAAAGTCTTATTGATATTATTATGTCCCCCTTGAGTCGAACTAAATTTGGGTGTACTTCCCATCGAAGATTTCAGTGATCCCCTATACTTGTGGGCATCATCAAGCTGGAGTGAGTTAGAGACACACAGAGGCGATTTTGGCAGCGGTTCAACCGTTTGATCTCCGCCGACGGTGGACTACAGAATCTCTATTTTTTTTTTATCTCCACCTTCGTATGTCGTGAGGAAAACCGCTAGAGAGTATATATAGAAGGTCTTTGGTTAAAGGACACTCGTACGCAAATGATTGAGGTCAGTCGGACGGTCGAGGGAGGAGATGGACCCCATGGCGTGACCTAATGCCCTTGTGGTGCCATGGGCTCCTATTTTGAGCCCATTGACCACATGTTGGCCCACTTTATCTCATTAGATCCATCTCAAAATTCTGAAGCGTGCTTTTTGACCTTTCCTTTTTGGAGTCCCGAATTTCACTGAAAGTCCAAAGTACTAATAGAATATTTTTCTGCCAAACATAGTTAGAACCAAAGTAAAATGTATCTTTTGGAAACTCCACGAAATTAATGAAAAGGAAGGTAATAAACCATAATATGATGGAAATATGATGGAATAGAACACAATAAATTACAAAGAACATAGATGAATTTTACATGCATGAGTGACTCGAGTTGGTCTAATGTCTGGAGAGTATATTTTTATGCTGGAAGTTCAGTAGATTCAAATTCAAATACTAGTTGAGTGTTTGCACACGACATTGTAATTCCTTACTGCTCATTTGAAGGCTGGCACTATAGGTAAAAAAAAAAGTCATAATGTTACATGCCTCAGTTTTCCCCTCCGTCCGCTCTCACGCACTTATGGTTTGAGAGTCGCCGCCGCCCTTCTAGGGCATCTCCACTCCTCCTTCGACGGCCTCGCTGAGTGGAGTGGGAGAGAGGAAGAGGTTGTATGGCCCTCGTAGTAGTTAGGTTAGCTTGTATATCCGTTGCTTTACGCATGTTTGGTGGTCTCACATTGTTCCGTTTTTGCGTTGTTTGTCTCGTTCGTGGCTTGGTAATGGCCTCATCCTCCAATCCCCCATTGTGGTGGCACAGAGGGTGAAGGTGGCCTACCCCTTTTGATGCCTTGGATCCGCGGGAAGGTGGAGCTTGCGCGGTCGGGAGCTCCATGAACTACTCTTCATGGCAGAGTTCTTCGACGCCGGAAGCTTTGCTCCATGGTTATCCAAGGCCAGAGAAGCCACTATGCACTCGGACTTCTTGTCAATCTGAGCTTCTTCTTCTTCGACGACCTTGGTGCGGGATTCATCGATGAAGGTGCCCCAAAATGGTTCGTCCTCAGCGGCGCCGCTGGCGCCCAAGGCTGGAGGCCGAGCAATCATGGTGTTCAAGAACATGGAATCGATTGCGTTTCCGAAACTCTTTGTAGGGTCATGTGTGTAATTTCCTAGGGCTATGTTGTGTTTTCCCTTTTCTGAGGGTCCTTGATGTAACTTTATACGAACCGTTTTTTCATTCAGTATGCAGTCCTTCGGGGCCATTCCCTTTTTTTTTTAAAACAATGTCACATGTCCGTGATTCTCGACGGAATCTGAGCAGTAGTATGAACAGGGCTGGACGCCTCTCGCAGCCGCCCGTAACACTAGAGCACCGGCCATTTTTAGTTAATGCTACTCTAGACAGATAAACAATTCTCTCGTGGTGATACGATTTGGCCATGCTTGGTTCAACAACAGGAGAACAGTACGATGTGACCGTACGTCGAGCTGGGACAGAGCTCAGGAGAGCTCGAGCTCTGTCTCGTTGCTGTGGCAGTGAATGCACATCTGGAACATGTGCAAATCTCAACCGTAACCTCGCCGTAATAATGGATGGGTATACTCTACTTGCTCGCGTGGGCACAGCTGCGCACGACACCATAAACACGGATTTTGACCGACTGGTGGGAGTATTTTGATTTGAAGCTCCACAAGTCCGATCTTCTTGGAGGCCAAGCTCCGCTGCTCCATTTGCTCAGGGGCCTACAAGGGAGCTTGGACTGAAAAACGAAGCACGTCTCCTATAGCTATATTTTCTCTGTTTGGAACGTACATCTTCCACGCGGTACGTACGTAATCCATGTGCTCACATAAGCACGATTTGATGCACTGGGGTCATATTTCCATTTTGAAAAAAACAAACATAAGCACCACAGAATAATTTTTTAAAACATAACTCGAGTCTTGGGGAATTGTTTTAGAGTAGTACTTGGCTTAACAAGTACCTTTTCTAACAACTCAGGTCCACCGGTCAGATGCCATGTCGTAGAGAGAAAATTCTATATATGAAGTTTCCCAATGCAAACTAAACAAAAAAAAATAGTTTAGCTAGTGAACCGAATATGACTATGTTGGCGTGCGGAAACCATATGTAAGCGTAATGGCGGTAAATTCACTCTCCATAGTTAGTGACCATTCTCGCCCAAATTCTTGATAGGTTCGATTTTACTCTTCATGATTTCTGAGGCAACACATATGTCCAGGATGTGCGCTAATGTGAAGGAAAAAAAAAACACAAATGTCTTGCGTCAATTCTTGCACGTCAACTTTGTCTTTTCTATTCTAGCTACTAGGTCGAGGGCCGCAAATGAGGCGTAACAACTCTAAATCGCTAGTCCGGTGCAATGGCACATCAAATTCAAGTCTCCTTCGACACACAAAATTTCTAGATATTCAACATTGTGTAGCCAAGGACGGAGCCAGCAATGAAAGATGGGGAGGGGGCAAAAAGTATAAGCATAAACAATTGGTCTCACAACACAGTAAAATTTAATAGGTCTACATAATAAAAATATGCGCTTTTCCTAAAATATAAATAAAATTACATATCTATCTAATTGAACTCGGCTTTACGAGCACAAAGATCAAAGGTCTCGATAATTTCTTCAACACTAAACTTTTCTGCTATTTCCCTCTCGATGTAGACTATGAGACAATGGCGAAGAAAATCATCTCCCAACTTAGTGTGAAGACGTGTCTTGACTAGTTTGATAGAAGAAAATGCTCGCTTTGTTGTTGCAATCGACACCGAAAGAGTGATCACTAACCGTAACAACTTCTCAATTATTCCTTTTATCAATTCAGCAAGTGATTTGTAATTTTTTATCACTGGTGACAAGGTATCAACTTGTCAATGCCTATGGATTGTAGGCTAGGGTTTAGTTGGAAGTAGAGGGTAAGTAGATCTCGAAGGTTTCAGCCGGAAAGTACTCGACGAATATGAAAACTAAGGTTTGCAGACAATGATTCGATTGATTCTTCGTCCCTCGACTCCCCCTTTATATAGGAGGTGGAGCCGAGGGATTCGTGCTATACAAGTTTACAGAATCCGGGACGGTTTCTAACTCATCCCGCCAAATTACAAACAACACTTCCTATTACAACTCTTATCTTTCCTTAATAAATCTTGGGCTCCCGAATCTTCTTATTCTTCGGGTATTGGGCCTCCAGCAAACCCCGGGTACCATCTTCGGCAGGCCCATTTGGGATGCCTATGTCAGTAGCCCCCGAGATTTTGCTTGAATCGTAGAATCAAGGAAAATCTCCACTGTTTATTTTTATTCGGAAGCTTTAACTTTTTTATACTTCTTCACATAAAATTCTATATTGTACAAGGATAATGGTAGTTGGGGCTAGTTCATCTGACGGATCAGGTACTAGTTAACTGCTCTAGTGGCAATCCGCAAAAACCTACTTCAAAATCACGTCCCTGGACATGATCTCGGGATACTGGTGTAAACTTCGACAGGTGCCGCTTAAGGTCTTACCATTCTGTCGAGTCCCAGTCGAATTTATCGGGTACCTAACGCGTCCGTTAGGATTTTTCTTCGTATCTGTTGATACGGATAAAAGTAGCAGAGCGCAGTCTTTGGCGATGCCACGCCCAGCAGAACGGATCTGGGGTCTTACCTTCGCAAATTTGCGGCATTCAGAAATTGATCGCAACTTCGGCGTTCTGAGAATATATTGTCGAGTGCTTTTCCGGCTGTTGGAATGGCACATTTTATCGAGTCAAATATGACTTATACTGCTCTCCCGATGGAAGTATATGTAGAGTTAATTATAACTCGAAATATACTCTCTTACTTTTCCATTTTTTCTTTGTTAATTTCATCGGGCACGCGAACAGCGTTCCCGATGGGAGTAGCCCCCGAGGCTACAACCAAGAACTTGTGCTTGGTTGTAGGCTCAACATTTTAATCCACCTTGTCGCTATATTGTCATTATTTCCCAATATGATCTTTTTCTTCTTCTCTCTTTTTTATTTCTCGGGTGCGCGAACAGCGCTCCCGATGGGAGTAGCCCCCGAGGCTACAGCCAAGGACTTGTGCTTGGTTGTAGGCTCCCGCAATTTCTATATTTGTCATACTCGAAAATTTACTTTTTTCCGAAGTAGCCCCCGAGCATTTGGGCAAAAACTTGTATTTGATCAAAGGCTCCCGAAGTATTGAATAATTCTTTCTGTCGCCACTCTTCCTTAACTTTTCTTATCGACATGCTTCCCTTAACCAAATTTACTTCATCCTTCTCGAATAGTCGTGATCTTTCTGCCCTGTGGGTCCATTGCTTCCACCACGTTAACACGTCGTGCAAGTGGGGGACACACGTCCTCCGCTTTTTCTGGCGCACGTACAGTAACGCCTATCTCAGTAAAAATACCTTTTTACCCTTGTATCTAGAAGATCTATTCTCACCATACGATTTCTTCATCCAACGGCACACTGCTTCACCCGATTCTTATATAAACCTTTCTTCAACCTCCGTTCATCCCCTCGCTTGCGCCGCTCGCCTGTTACTCTTCGCAAAACTTCTCCTGCGCCCAATCTCTCTCTGATTTTCCGCACTCACACACATTGCTCTGTCATTGCCATTGATGCCACCGCGCGCGCGTCTGACTCGCCACAAAGACTCCGGAATCCAAGATGGCCGCCGAGGATCTTGAGTGGGAGAGATCCAAAATCTCCAACCAAGACACCAACATGCTGAAGAGGCTTGGCCTCTTGAAGAAGGAGGACGCCATCCGCTTCCCTAGCGAAGAAAGCTACCCCAAGCCTCCAATGGAGTATCGGGTTAGTTTTGTTGATCATCTCATCCGCGGCCTTTCGACCCCAATCCACGATTTCCTCCGCGGTCTTCTTTTTGTTTATGGGATTCAATTGCACCAATTGACTCCCAATTCCATCCTTCACATTTCTATTTTCATCACACTTTGCGAATGCTTCCTCGGAATCCCTCCCAATTGGGCTCTGTGGAAACGCATCTTCTGCCTCCGCCGCAATGGCTCCCACAACGTCACTTATAACATAGGTGGCGTTGTTATCTGTGTTCGCACCGATGTCGATTATTTCGACGTCAAATTCCCTGATTCTGTCCAAGGATGGCGCAAAAAGTGGCTTTACATTCACGAAGAAAGCGCCAATTCCGTTGAGCACAACATAGTTCCTTTCGACGGAAGTGCCAAAATTCAACGCCGCCGCTCCTGGGATGCCGAAGCTTCCGAGGAAGAGAAAAAGGCGACAGAGGCGCTCATGTCTCGTATTCGCCAGCTTCAAAATACTCGAGGCAAAGAGCTTTCTGGTGTTCAAATTACTGCCTATTTCCTTAGGATTAGAGTGCAGCCTCTCCAGGCTCGCAAAAATCCCCTTTGGACATATTCTGGCAAAAATGACGCCAACAGAATCTCCGGTGATCTTTCCACCAAGGACTTGGAGAAGTTGATTCGAAGACTTTCTCGCCTGGGTAAAGACCCAATTCCTTCCTCTTGTCGCGTGGAACCGTACAGCGCCGCCAATCCACTCCCCGAGGTATTTTGTCTTGCCGAGTTTTTTACCTTATTTTGCACTTTCTCTGCACCTCATTATATTGTCATCTCTTTTAATTTTCCTTCTGGTCACTATTTTTTACAGAACCATCCTATCATGACTTCCCTTCCTCCTCTTCCGGAGGGTGGAGAAGTCGAAGAACAGGCCATCGTTGCCGAAGATACTCAAGGTTCTGCTATTCGTGAAAGTGAAATCGCGGGTTCTCACAAATCTGCGGCTTCTCATGAAAAAGAAATTGAGTCTGAAGCCAGTGAATCGACGCAATCCCTTCCTCCTGCTGTTTCTCCCAAGAACAAAAGGAAAAGGACTGATGTTGAAGATTCTGGCACCTCTAAGGCTGAAGAAGTTGTTCCTTCTCATCCGAAGGCAACTTACGATCTTTATGCCGAATCCCTCATCAGCTCGTAAGTCGTCTTTATTTCTCTCTATTTTTGTACTCGAAATATTTAGCTTGTCTTGCTTTTCATGCTGCCGATTTTTTGATTATTAGCGATGACGAGGAAGAAATTCCAACTACTGACGTGGCTCCTCGGACAAGCACGTCACGTACTGTACTTGCCTCAGACACGCTAGTTGAAGGAGAAGAAACTTCGCCTCCTCAACAAAACGTCGTCACCACTACTCCGCCATCCAGCCCCCTTGCTCCTTCACCAAAAAGGGCAAGGGTTGAAAAGATTGTTGAACCTGCCCCTCAGTTGGGCTGTTCGTCGACTCTGCTCCTAGATGATGTAAGCTTGTCGACATCTATATTTTCCTTATTTTGTTTTTTCACACCTTCTCTCTTTTTCATGCCGATGTTTTTCTTTCTGTGTTCACGTTGAACAGCCTATGATCAAGGATCTTCTCCGCATCGGTTCCCAATTTGTTGGGTACCGTGAATATGCTAATAGAGCCGAAGGTAACGACTTTTGTACTTGCTGTTTTTCCTTGATTTTTTACTCTTGGTGCTTGTCGCGATTTTTGATCTTGCTCCTCTCTTTTTTGTTCACATCCCGACAGAGAAACTTGCGGAGGCTAACAAACGCGCCGACGCACTTTCTCGAAAACTTGAGCAAAGTGAAGCGGCTCGCAAAAAAGCGGACCTCGCTGCTAGCAAAGCCAAGACCGAAGCTGATGAAGCCAAGGCGAAAGCTGCTGGTGTCGAGGAACTGCAGAAAAAGCTTAAGGATGCTACAGCTGCTTTAGATGAGCACAAAGCTGCACAAGCTTCTCGTGAAGAAGGAATCCTCAAGCGCCTGAAGACTCAGAGTCGCCGTACTTTCGGTGATTTTACTGCTCCCTTCTATTTTTAGGAGAACCTTTGTTTCTTGCCTTTTCACTAATACTTTGTTTCCTTGACAGTCCAAACAAACCAGGATTTTGACCTGACGAATCCTGTCGATGATCCGGTCCTTGACGCACTTTCCTATCTAGAGCTTCATGGATCCGAGATTCGTGAAGGTGTATCGAACGCAAATGCAGTATTGTCGGCCTTGTTCCCCTACTTCTTCCCGAAGAAGGAGGAACCTGCGACTTTCCTCAACCTTGCCAAGATGTTCAATACACCGGAAGACCTTGGACTGAAGATGCGCCAAGAGAATATGAAGGTTGCCGTTGAAACCACTGTCGCCTTGGTTGCTGACAGTCGACAAACTATCGACTGGATGAAAGTTGGCGACACCGAGCAAATAGAACAATCAAGGTGGAAGTCGTTGATCAAGGCGGCCAAGCCCAACACGAAGAAGATCTTGGCCTATCTCGGGATTAAGCCAGCGTCGACTCCTAGCTCGTCAAGGCCGGAGGTCTAGTTGCATGCCTCTGTTTTTCTTTGTTTCTTTTGCTTTTGTCGCCAAAGTAGTCGTTTAGCGACACGTATTTCCTTAGCTCCACTGTAATGCCCTTGTAATTATTCCAAGAGATTAATGAAAAATTCTATCTTTGCTTGTCGTTTGATTTTATCCTGTTTATATTTCAGTTGATATTTGATAACTACACTCCAACTTCCGCTCCTTCCAATGTGTCGCCTTCTTCTTCTCACGCGAGGAGAACTTTTGCTGATACTGCACCTGTCGACGATACCTTGTCGCAAGAACTGGACGAACTTCGACAGCAGCTTCAGTATGCGAAGAAGCAAACACTTGTGATGATGGAACAATCTCGCAAGTCATCTGAAGCCGAGAAAGTTGCTCTTCAACAAGCTCGCGAGGCCGTGGCTGCCAAGGAGTTTGCTGCTTCCGAGGCTGAAAAGGCGACTACTCGAGAAAATTTCATGCTCGAATTAATGAATGAAGCCAGTGCAGATATGTCGGGTATGCCTGTTTCATCCTTTGATATCTTTCATCTTCATGCTATTGTCTCTTAAAGGTTTCCACTTCTTTGTTCTGATAGGTGCCTTTACTGATGCTGCTGCCGAGGAAGAGAGAGTAAGTGCTAGGACAAACCTCCTTGTTAATCTTTCCCTGGATCATGGTTCTTTGTTTTGGGCTACCCCGGAGAGGACTCGCCAAATTGTCAGATTTCAAGATCGCACCTCTCAAACTCGCGATTTCCTTGACTTCTGTACCAAGACCTTGTCCATGGTTTACAACTCCATGTTTCCTCGGAACGTCCAACCAAAAACTCTTCCTGAATTGATGGAAAGGTTTAAGGATGCTCGCAGTATCCATGATTTTGTCAAAGCTCAACTAGTAGCTGGCGCCAGATTTGCTCTTATCATGCTCCAGATCTGCCACTCGAAACTTGACCTTGCCCAGGTTGTCGAGAAGGTTCACCAAAAGGTAAAACGTCGGAGAGTTGGTGTTGACAGGATTAACACGAAGGTTACGCCCATAGCCGAAGAAATGATCGAGGACCTGCTTCGGATGGATGCCGACTTTTTTGCCGATGGCCATTATGCCGATTTTCTTGGTGCTGCTCCTGAGGAAAACAGAGTTACTCTTGATGACATACTGAATCAAGACTAGTTATTTTCTTCTTGTAAATATTTCTTCTTTGTAATCCATGACTATATTGCAAAGCAATCATTATATTTCTCTGTTTGTCTAGCCTCCGAGTGTTTCGGTGACTCTTGACTATATTTGTATATTTGCGAGGTTTTAAACCAAGGCATATATATATTTAAGGTGAATATGAGCCCCCGAGCTTTTTGCTGAGTACTATTTTGTATTTTTATTGACTCACGAGGTATTTGAATACCAAGGCAAGGTTTTTCTTTTGTCGATGAACTATATTGAAATTCGTCGGAGCAAAGATTTTGGTCATGTCGATAAAGAAGAAAAGTTATATTGTCACTATCTTTATTATATTGCAGCACCGCGAGCCCGCCTCATTAAAAACCTTCTCCGGCCCCACTCGGTGCCCCGAAAAAGGAAAAGAGTGCGTCTGAAAACTCGCGGGCGTTTCAGTACACTGAAGTTTTACAAGGACTATATTTCGACTCTAGGCGTAGAACCGCCTAAGTTGCGCCACGTTCCAGGGGTTTGGCTCCTCCACCCCTGTCTTCTTGTCCTTTATCCTATATGCTCCTCCTCCGATTACTTCCGTGACGATGTAAGGGCCAAGCCATGGTGACTCGAGTTTTTCATGACTTTTTTGCGTGAGCCGAAGAACTAGGTCGCCCACCTGAAAAGATCTTGGCCGCAAACGTCGACTGTGGTAATTCTTCAAGTCCTGTTGATATTTGGTTACCCGAGATAATACTTCATCTCGAGCTTCATCAAGTGCGTCGACGTCGTCCTCTAGCGCTCTTCTCGATGTTTCTTCATCATATTCAGCGACACGTGGAGAGTTGTGCTCTATCTCGATTGGTAGTACTGCTTCGCTCCATGAACCGTAAAAACGGAGTTTCTGCGTTCTTGTGTTTGGTGTTGTTCGGATGCTCCACAACACGCTTGGTAGTTCTTCTGGCCAGGTATGTCGAGCTTTTTCCAGTGGTCCTAACAAGCGCTTCTTAATGCCATTGCAGATGATACCATTGGCTTTCTCGACTTGCCCATTGGTTTGAGGATGTGCAACTGACGCAAAGTTCAGCTTGATACCCACCTCTTCGCAATAATCTTTGAATTCATGGGATGTGAAGTTACTGCCGTTGTCTGTGACGATGCTATGGGGCACTCCAAATCTGAAGATGAGGCCTTTTACGAATTTTACTGCGGATGCTCCATCTGGTGAATTTATCGGCTTCGCTTCTATCCATTTTGTAAACTTGTCGACAGCTACTAGCATGTACTCCTTTCCTCCTGGCCAGGATTTGTGTAACTTACCCACCATATCAAGTCCCCATTGAGCAAAGGGCCATGACAATGGTATTGGTGCTAGCTCTGCTGCTGGAGAGTGAGGTTTTGCGGCAAACCTTTGACACGCGTCGCAAGTTCTTACTATGTCCTTGGCGTCCTCGATTGTTGTCAACCAGTAAAATCCTGCTCGAAAAACTTTGGCTGCGATAGCTCGACTACTTGCGTGGTGGCCACATATTCCCTCGTGTACATCCTTCAGAATTATTCTTCCTTCCTCTGGTGTGACGCACCTTTGCAAGACGCCTGAAATACTTCGCTTATACAATTCTCCCTTGACCACCGTGAAAGCTTTGGAGCGTCGAATTACTCGCCTTGCCTCAACTGGATCGTCGGGTATTTCTTTCCTCAGGATGTATGATATGTACGGCTGCATCCACGGTATCTGTATCACCATGACCAGGTCCTGATCTTCTTCTTCGTCCTCTTGCTTTTCCTTGGTAGCCCCCGAGGGTTTCTTCTCCTTCTTTTTTGACTTTGTCGATTTAGTGGATCTCTCTGTTATTTCTTCCCAGAATACACCTGGCGGGACTGCAAGGCATTGCGACCCGATGTTTGCAAGAACATCGGCTTCGTCGTTGCTCAATCTGCTAATATGGTTTACTTCGCATCCATCGAACAACTTCTCGAGTTCATTGTATACCTCCTTGTATGCCATCATGCTATCATTGATCGCATCACATTGGTTCATAACTTGCTGTGCCACCATTTGTGAGTCGCCAAAGATTTTTAGTCGAGTTGCTCCGCATCTTTCGCCATCTTCATTCCATGTATGAGAGCCTCGTATTCTCGCTTCATTGTTAGATGCGTTAGGGAACGTCATCCGAAGGATGTACTTCAACTTGTCGCCTTCGGGTGATATGAGTACTACTCCTGCGCCAGCTCCTTCCGATCTTTTGGACCCGTCGAAGTTCATGGTCCAAGTTCTCGATAAATACGGAGGTCCTGTATTTTGCAACTCCATCCACTCTGCGATGAAGTCCGGCAGTATTTGCGATTTTATTGCTTTTCTTTTTTCATACGTGATGTCCCGAGGGGAAAGTTCTATTCCCCAAAGGGAGACACGACCCGTAGCTTCTGGGTTGTTCAGTATATTTGACAAGGGAGCTTCATTGACCACTATGATCGGATGTGCCGAAAAATAGTGGCGCAATTTTCGTGCTTTGTCGTGAATACTCCATATGCTATCTTTTGGTACTGCGGATACCTTTGTTTAGATGGTGATAGAACTTCGGCCGACGAAGTATCTTGGCCTCTTACGCCGTGGAGTTTTCCTTCTTCTTCCCTTTCGACAACTAGCACCGTGCTCACCACTTGGGGTGTGGCTGCGATATATAGCAGAGGGGTTCCCTTTCTTTTGGTGCCACCAGAATTGGCGGTGTCGAAATTGTGCGCTTCAAATCCTCGAAAGCTCTGTCGGCTTCTTCGTTCCACTGAAATTTATCTCCTTGTTTTATCAAAGCGTAGAACGGCAGTGCCTTTTCTCCCAGCCTAGCGACGAATCTACTCAAAGCTGCGACTCGCCCGTTAGCTGTTGTATCTCCTTCAACTTTGTTGGCTTCCTCATTGTTACGATAGCTTTGTATTTTGTCGGGATTTGCTTCAATCCCTCTTGCTGATACTAGAAACCCCAAAAGTTCTCCTGCTGGGACGCCAAAGGAACACTTCGTCGGGTTCAGTTTGAGGCAGAACTTATCAAGGTTGTCGAAAGTTTCCTTGAGATCTTCGATCAGCGTTGCCCCCTTTTTTGATGTTATGACGACATCATCAATGTATACTTGCACGTTCTTCCCAATCTGTGTTGCCAAACACTTCTGCATCATCCTTTGATATGTTGCTCCCGCATTTTTTAGACCAAAGGGCATTGTTCTGTAGCAAAACACGCCGTAAGGTGTAATAAACGCGGTCTTTACTTCATCTTCTTCTTTCAACCTGATCTGGTTATAACCAGAATATGCATCCAGGAAGGAAAGACGTTCACATCCAGCCGTGGAGTCGATAATTTGATCGATCATAGGGAGGAAAGTGATCCTTTGGACAATGTTTATTGACACACGTAAAGTCGACGCACATGCGAAGGACCTTAGTGTTTTTCTTCGGCACCAAGCACAGATTTGCTACCCATGTGGCTTCGTGAATATCTCTTTGATAAAACCAGCTTCTTGTAGTCGATTAATTTACGACGCATGGCTTTGCGGTTTGGTTCCGAAAAACGTCGCAAAGGTTGTTTGATTGGTCTCGCTAGTGGATCCAAGTTTAGGTGGTGCTCGGCAAGTTCCCTGGGTACTCCTGGCATGTCAGCTGGACACCATGCGAAGATTTTCCAGTGCTCACGGAGGAACTCGACGAGCGCGCTTTCCTATGCGATATCCATGTCGTTTGCGATAGCTGTCGTCTTTTTTGGGTCTGTCGGGTGAATCTGCACCTCTTTTGAATTTTTCTCGATCGAAAGTTGATTCTTTGTTTGGCCTTCCAACGTCGCAAGACGTCGTAATCAGTCATGCTTTTTGACGCCAAGTACTCAGCTTGCATCCCGAAGGTTTCGACAACCGGTGGAAATCCTTGTCGCACTTATCGGCTAAGGCAAAGCTTCCTTTAAGCGTGATTGGTCCCTTTGGTCCAGGCAACCTCCACAACAAGTATGTATAGTGTGGCACTGCCATAAATCTAGCATATGCTGGTCGTCCCAACAGAGCGTGATATTGCGACGGAAAATCCACGACTTCAAACTCGAGCCTCTCGATTCTGTAATTTTCTCGGGTCCCAAACTGAACGTCGAGATTGATCTTTCCTAATGGATAACTTGGTTTCTCCGGTGTGATGCCGTGGAACCTTGTGTCTGTTGGTTTCAAGTTTGCCAAGGATATGTTCATCTTCCTCAATGTATCTGCATACATAAGGTTTAAGCTGCTGCCGCCGTCTATGAACACTCGAGAGACATCAAATCCCGCGATAGCTATCTTGTGAGAATAAGTGCTGACTGCCCTGGTCGAGGAACTTGCTGCGGATGATCTGCTATTGTGAAGCCGATATCTTGTCCCGACCAATTAAGGTACTCAAGCTGTTGGTGGAGGCATTTTTCGCCATAAACACCTGTCGTGAGATTACTTTCGAGCTCTATTGGACGGCCTTCCCTTCGAATCATCAACACTGCTCCATTGGAATTAGGATCAACATAAGGTGGTGGTGCAGTGTCGCCGCTATTCTGAGCCGATGCCGATTGTCATCTGTAATCGCGGGAGGAGGCGGCAAGTGAATCTCGCTTCTGGGTTCTCGAGGATTTCTCTGTGCTGCCCGCGCATTAGCGTTCTCTGCATACCGTAACATTGCTTGAAAATTTCGACAATCCTTCTGCAAGTGCCCTGACTGTCTTTTTCCGTTGCTGTCGAGGAAAAAATGCATCTGGCATGGTCCGTTCATCATCTCTTCAGGGGACACGAAAGGTCTTGGGAACCTAGGCCCGCTATTTTGCCTGTTGCGTGAATCATCCCTGTTATCACCTCGCTGCTCACTGCTTCTCTGATAATCATCTCTGTTGCTTCCTCCTGTGTTTGTCCGAAAACCTGCCGAAATTTGTCCTGGAGCGTCGTAGTTCGGTACGTCCGAGGAAATCTTCGCCTCGGTTGATAGTTTCGACCGCGGTCCTCCTCTCGGCGACCTGTGTCGTTTGTTGTGGACGGCGTCTTCTCCGTCTGCCCATTTATTTGCTATCTCCATTAACGCGGATCTTGTCTTTGGATTGGTCCTTCCCAAATCTTCGACGAAATCTCCACGCCTGACTCCTGCGACAAACGCATCTATTGCTCTCTCGTCAGATATGTTTTCTGCTGAGTTTTTAATGATATTCCACCTCTGGATGTACTTCCTCATTGGCTCATCTGGCTTCTGTCGACACGCTCTCAACTCCTCTAATGACGCGGGTTTTTTGCACGTGGATCTAAAGTTCTTGACGAACACATCCTCGAAACTTTCCCAGCTGTCGATGGATCCTGGAGCGAGTTTCTTTATCCAAGATCGTGCGGCTCCACTCAAATGCACCTGGATACTTTGCATGGCTGTTGCCCTAGTTCCTCCTGTGAGCTTCACCGTCTCCAGATAGTCGACTAGCCAATCCTCTGGATCTTGAAGGCCGTCGAACTTCTTGAAATTATCGGGTAACTTGAATCCTGAGGGGACTCGAGTTTTCCGGACTCTCCTCGTAAAGCATGGCAAGCCACACATATCTTCATCGGTCAATTCCGGAGATTGCCGATGATCTCTTCTGCTTTGCCGCGCTCTGTCGACTCTTGCCTGTGCTGCTGTGTCTCTTGCTCCACTTGGCCCTTCGAGTCTTTGCCGCCTGTTGCTGCTGCAGGTCGTGGACTATTTTGCCTTGCCACTCCTTCGGGAGGCGTTGATACAAACGCTGTCCCCATAGCTCCAACTCCTGCTACCGCCATATTGTACAATGTTTCCCTTGGATCACCTGGAGGTGGTTTAGACGCAAGGATAAAAGCATGTGTCGCCATATACCCAGCCTCTGGTGTCTTAGGGATGATGTTTCCTCTTGTATCTATCGACATGAAGGACATGTCGAGGTTCTGGACCAAGTGCTCTCTTTCTGCTTCGGGTATGTGTTGCAGCCTTGATCTTGCTCTGTTCCGCGCCTCCCGGTGGCTATCACCTGTAGTTCTAGATTGTCGACTTAGATCTGCCCTTCTCCTGCTGGATGCAGAAGCTGCCTCCTTTCTCCTGTTCAACTCAGCTGTCTGTTTTTCCAATTCCCTGGCAGCTCGTGCGAGCCTATATTGATATGCTTGCAATTCTTCTGGTGTGGCTGTGGTAGCCATTGGTTCTGTGCCGTTCATAGCTCTCGCGGCTCTGTCCCACGCTGCTTGTGAAAGTTGAACTCTATCTCGCGGCTCTGGCCCGACGTATTTGTTGCCCAGGCCTTGTCGCAGATTGGAGGGATCGACGTATGGATTTCCCAGACTGTCGAAAGCCTCAGATGTTTCCTCTTGATCTTCAATGGCGTAAATCTGATGATACTTTGTACTCAGATCTACGTTGGGTTTGGTGACATCATCGTTGAGATTGATGAAGACCTTGCCCACTGTGAGAGATTTGTCGATGAAGTCGTAACTGTCGACATCGCTTGAGCCATCGCTTATATATGAGTCCGCAGATGACTCAAACGACATGTCGTTTAAGATCTTGGCGAGTTTCTCTCTTGCTCTGGTGCTGACGTAGCGTGTCGCCGAGGTTTCTTCTTCTCCTGACTCGGTTGACGATGCATAGTTTGAAAAATCGGAATCGACCACCGACGATCCCGACGAAATCGGAATCTCGACACGATACGATCCTTCCTTCTCGACGCGAAAGTGAAACCTTCCGAACGTCATCTCCATGGGCTCCGCCAGATACGCATATGCATCCAAACGGGAGGGTGGGTGAGGAACAAAATCGACAAGACCAGCAGCGATCTGTTTACCTCGATCCATTGTGTTGCTTGCGGTTGACGATGTCGAAGATCTTGAGCGTGCCATCGAGATCAGCTCCTTACGCCTCTAGTTCCCACAGACGGCGCCAATTGACAAGGTATCAACTTGTCAATGCCTATGGATTGTAGGCTAGGGTTTAGTTGGAAGTAGAGGGTAAGTAGATCTCGAAGGTTTCAGCCGGAAAGTACTCGACGAATATGAAAACTAAGGTTTGCAGACAATGATTCGATTGATTCTTCGTCCCTCGACTCCCCCTTTATATAGGAGGTGGAGCCGAGGGATTCGTGCTATACAAGTTTACAGAATCCGGGACGGTTTCTAACTCATCCCGCCAAATTACAAACAACACTTCCTATTACAACTCTTATCTTTCCTTAATAAATCTTGGGCTCCCGAATCTTCTTATTCTTCGGGTATTGGGCCTCCAGCAAACCCCGGGTACCATCTTCGGCAGGCCCATTTGGGATGCCTATGTCAACTGGATAGTTGCATGTATGAAGCTGGAAATGTGGAATCCTGCACTCCAACCTATCTGTCTCTTGACTAGAAAAATCGGCAGGATAAAAAAATTCTACTAGTCTGCATATCTTGGACTTGTCAAAATTATCATATCTAGGATCCAAAGATGTACAAAGATCTAGAAGCTCAGTTACTTGAGAACTGAATCGATGATTCAAGATCTATTGCAGCATTAAACACATCTACTTTGTAGTGATGAAATAGTGTGGTCTTGTCATGCTTATTTCGAGATTTATTCACATCAACATACCTAAAGTTGCAACAAATATCAAAGAAATGTAAATCAGTGTCACTATTTAGACACTAATGAGTATGTTTATAAATGGGTAAGTGACTAATGGAAAAGATACTTATTTTCGTGATTATAATTGTCCCTGGCCCTGGCTCAATGGAATTAGGATTATTTTCTTTGCCTGCTTGCACATCGTCTACTTGTTCATGTGGATGTGACTGTGAGCTTGACCCAATTGGCCTGAAAAATTTCTGAATTCCAGCTCTTTTCCTCTTCATGTCTACAGATGCACAATACACAAAGGGGACAATAGAAATTTTCTAGTTAATCATCAAATCTGCGAGACAATTACACACATAGGAGCAAGGAGGGAGTAGAATTGTAGAAAACCTTTCTTCCTTCGATTTCCACCGTCGTCGTCGCTCATCATGTGTAGCTGTGCGGCCGGCCGTGTTTGGTCTCGGTGGAGCTGTGGAGGAGTCGAGGAGAGGGCGCGAGGCTGAGGCGTCAGCGTGTGCGCCCCAGATGGCTAGAAGAAACGACCATAAATACGATCGTGTGTGCGTGCTAGCTAGCGAAGACGGTTGATCTACTTCACGTAATCAAGTTTTCCTCTAATGGGGCCTATTTGTTGGGCTTTAGATTCTGGTTTTTTTGAAACGGAGATTCTGGCTTTTTGACTAGTATTGCGAGAATGGGGTGGGGGGGGGGTGGCTATGCCCCCTTCCCTCCGTCCCTGTGCATACCGTATCAATGTAGTCAAGCGAAGAAGCATGTATGCATAACTTTGTTAATGCACTACCGTTTTCCACCCTTGATGTAAGGGGCTTGAACCTCTCTTGAACAAAAGTATCCTATGCGATGAGACAAAAACATGTAGTTCTTCCAACATGCAAAAAGACATCATCCGCGGAGGAAGAGAAAAAAACACCATATATTGGGGTTTCATGGTTCAACCATGAAAGAGGAGATAGCTTTGTCATTCTACAAAATAATCTTTTACCCTACTAGAACCCACTTTTTTTTTTTTGGCTGAGCTAATAGGCCCTAGCTCCCACATTACCAACTCCAACAAATAATAACCAAACTAATGAGAAAACTTGGCAAAGCTGCTAATTATTAATAATGGATTATTAAAAAACCAAACAAAACATAGGAAGATAAAAGGTACTCTTCAGTTGCAGGCCCCACATACCCCAACAATGTTGGACCCACCAACCTACACCACCCATGACCCATACCATAGTCCCAGGCGTCCTCTCTATAAATGGAGGAGTCCCCCCACAACATCCGGCTCAACTCAAGTCTCCGCACTTGCAACCTCGCCCAGCCTACTCGCCCTCTCATCTCTCGCTACGTCTACGCACACACCCACCTACCCAAATAACTACCTCCACCTCCACCTCGTCGGCGAGAACCACCAGCCTTCCCTAACCCCTACCACCGCACGCGGAAGGCGATGGCAGTGGAGGCCATGGCGGAGAAGGACGCCGGCGCCGCCGGAGGAGTGGCTCCGGAGAGCAGCGTCGGCGCTGGCGGCGAGAGGCTGTCCTCCCGGTTCCGCCGGATCTGCGTCTACTGCGGCAGCGCCAAGGGCCGCAAGGCGAGCTACCAGGACGCCGCCGTCGAGCTCGGCCAGGAGCTGGTACGTTATCAAATCAACCCTCCCCCTTTCCACGCGTCAAAACCCCCCTGGAAATCAAATCTGCTGTGGGTCTCCCTGCCGGATTAAAATTTTGCTCCATCCAAAAAGTAGCCGTCTTCCTTCTCGCCGTCCCATCTCCCTAGCCCCACGCATCATGCTCCCGTTCTTGTGTGGCGGCGAGTTCTTCGGGAGATGGCACGGCACGAGCGTCTGCTGGCTGCTGCTGAGCTGTAGCGCGTCGTGGTGCACAGCGCACTGCATGGATCACGCCTCGCATGCATGATCATGCCATGTACATGTACATGTGGCATGGCAATTGGCACACACACACACACAGCTAAGCCATGGCCGCTCGATCACGCCTCACTCGCAGCACGGCACGGATAAGTACTGGTCCCAAAAGTTTCGTTTGCCATTTCTGCTCTTGCGGTTGAGTCATGGTCATGGATGACAATGATGGTTGTGACCTCGCTTGCTTCCTCGAAAGAACAATGTTTCTTGTTTGCTGCTTCTTCTACTTCCCTATTTTCCACATATATTTAAAACAAGGAGAAGAAACCCAACATTTTGGTCTGTCCTTGATTCGTCTTGTCTTTGTGTTGATTGCAGGTGGAGAGGGGCATCGACCTGGTCTACGGAGGAGGCTCCATTGGCCTCATGGGCCTCGTCTCCCACGCAGTTCATGATGGAGGACGCCATGTGATTGGGTGAGTTCATCATCCCTCTGTCTACCTCTCTCTCTCCCCCCTCTCTTTCTCTCTAGTCTAGTCGTTTGCGTGCCAGCAGGTGCTCCTCTAGCAAGGCTCTTCTTTGATGAGTGCTCCTCCTGTGGCTGTGCGTGCATGCTTCCTGCGCCTTCTTTGTATCAAAATGGCAGCCTTTGCTTTCTCTCTGATCACCACAGGGGAGCAGTGGCCACTGGGGTAGGCCGTAGGCGATTGAGTCCTTGGCCATATCATCTCTCAGTGGGAGGCATTTTGAATGCCTCTGGGTTCCATTCACGGAAGTGGAACCACCTTTTGGGCTCGCTTCCGAAAGGCTCCTATCCTGCATGCTCAAAACCAGCCCTTGCCTCTCGGAGTGCTACCACTGCTTCCCCTTCTTTGCTCTAATTATTGTCTAGTGCTCATTCGGTCCATCTCTCTCTACGCACAGACACACTCACACACACACACTGTAGCTATCTATCTGTGCATTGCCAGTTTCTTGCCATGGAAAAAAAGCTGTGGCCTTACTGTTTGACTGCTTTATGCTAAAATCTGACGAGTCTTTCTGTTTGCCCTTCTCTTTTCTCCTGCAGGGTCATCCCCAAGTCCTTGATGCCCAGAGAGGTGAGCCATCCATCCACTCCTGGAAACCCCCTACTATTTGGTTGATGCTTCTAGTGCTAGTACCATTAATTCGCCCTCCATTTTGCTAGCCACTTCAATTCGCTGTGCCTTGTGTTTCGTGGGGAGGCACGGCGCATTTATGCTCCTCACATGAATCTAATGCGCCTTTCCAACGGCAATGAGTACATGGATTTATGATCGCTACATAGAGTGCATAGCAGCATGCGCTTGCCTTGCCATGCATTGGAACTTTACCGGATATGCAACTACTAATAACCTAAAAAATTACTTCCTAGCCGCAGAATACAAATGTGTCATGGGTATTGACAATAATGCATTACGTGGAACTGGTCTCTGTAGTATATGGAGTATGTGATGAGCTCATGTAGTACGCACACAGCTTTGCGTGTTATGCTAGCATGCTTCACATCAACAACTTCTTTACAGTTTACACACATCCTTCTCAGGGCATTTTTTGCACTGCTAGTTTCAGTACAGGTTTTCAATCACTGCTGCTGGTTAACAGTCTAGTTACTGCTTAAAATCTCAGGTCACTGGAGAGCCTGTTGGGGAAGTTAGAGCCGTCTCCGGCATGCATGAGAGGAAGGCTGAGATGGTTCGGTTCTCCGATGCTTTCATCGCTTTGCCTGGTATGACAATTTTCAGCTAGTACTACCAAGATCTCCTGTTAATTGTTGCCTGCAAAATTCTGAAACTCTTATGTGTTGTGCCACAGGTGGCTACGGCACTTTGGATGAGCTGCTCGAGGTCCTCACCTGGGCCCAACTAGGAATCCACAAGAAGCCGGTAAGGACCGATTTCGATTCCTTGTTGCTCGAGAACCATCGTGTCAAATAGCCTTTTTGCTAATAATTAGGCAATAATAATAATTTAAATATCATGTGTGCTGCCTGCATGTTTCCGAATCCTTCTCTTGTCTCAGTTGCAGCTATCTAAGAAATTAGTTTATCACAAAGTCGTTTAGAACCACTGCGATCTTGCGCTAACATCTTGCCTTGATTGCGGCTGGCCTGGTGGTGCCCGGCCCCATCCCATGTGATTGTCTAGAAGCTTTCGCCATCCAGAGGCAAATCATTGATCAATAGTTTAAGCAGCCTACCATCTCAGAATGTTACATAGTCGATCTGGGGAGCATGCGATCTGCAATCTCCGTTGTTAATACCCTGTGCTAGTAAGATAAGAGTTTAAATCTTTCTGAAATGTTGAAACACAGCTAACAGAATGATGTCCGAAGGATCCTGTACGAGTCAGATTTACATTGAAAAAGGAACGTATTGTTGGCATCCATATGGTAGACTATTGAGCCACGAATCAGGAGCTGTAGAGAGGTGGACGGTCTGAATAATCGAATTGTTTAAATGTTAGTCCAGTTCGATTCATCATATAGTATCGCTATTATTTGTGCCTGATGGGCCCTACCAAATGTTGGACTGTCATCTAGGATTCGTGGCCCTCCGTGGAATGGATCCATTCGAGTATTATTTTTCCGAATAAAATCTGTTTGTGAATCTTAATGGCTAGGTGTTCCCCCTTTTGCTATTATCAGTATACAAATTAGTACTAGTACTACTAGCTAGTGGTTAACGACTCGTCTCTTGAATATTTTGACCAGATCGGGCTCCTGAACGTTGACGGGTTCTACAACTTCTTCCTGTCGTTCATCGACATGGCCGTCAGCGAGGGTTTCATCAAGGAGGATGCTCGGCGCCTTGTCATCTCAGCGCCTACCGCCAAGGAGCTAGTTCTGAAGCTCGAGGTAAATGAAGTTTCTGAGTTGGATCTTCCCACTACATTATACATTGCTATACTCAAATTTACCTATTGAAGTATGTCAAGAACACAAATTTATCATGTAATATGAATTTTGCAGGAGTATGTCCCGGAGTATGAGGTCGGGTTGGTGTGGGAGGATCCGAGCCAGATCCCGCATGGCTTCACGCCGGAGCTGGAGTCCGGCATTGCGACGTCCTGACCGGTTCCGGATTCTAACCAGCCGCAGAAGCCGAATTCATCCTGGAAGCGTTTGTCAACCAGGCCAACTAAGTAGTAAGTAGTAGCAACATCTAACTGAAAACCACCAAAAAAAAAGAAGGAAGAAGAAGATCCAACCGGTGTGCTGGTCCCTGTCAATGGTTTGCTTTTGTCACTGCCAGTGCCATGACGGTGTTAGCATTAATCAGGAGTGCGCTTAATTTGGTGATGGTGTTCTTTTGGTCGTAGCTTAATTAGCTAGAGCTTGTTCTGGTCTAGCCTAGAAGGAAGGAATTGGATGATGTATAAATGTGTTATGTAGCAGCAGCAGATGTGTCTCCCTCCGTGTTGGTTAGTAGTATTAGTATCAATCAAGAATGAAAAGATTTGTCTCCCTCTGCGTTTGCACGTGTGGATGATCATGGATGTTTCCTGGGTTCGTGCGGTGTGATACGGCGTACTGTTTCGTCTCAACGAACTGTACGCGGCAGCGTTTGTTGGTCGTGGCCGCGCTTTTTGAAAGCAGAGCGGGGTTGTCGCCGTCGCATCGCACGAGCACGCACGCACGTCGGCGACGTGACCTGTCCCTCCAGGGAAAGGGAGCACTCAGGCCGGCCGTGCCGGGATCGTGTGTCGGCAAAGGGACAAGGGAGACACCGGTGGGCCTCGCCGACGGCGACCAAAGTGCCGCCCTGGAGTGAGCCATCGTCTTCCTTCCCCAGCCGCGGATGTCTGTCACGCGCGCACGCACACATGCTTTCGGTTGGCAAGCCGTTTTCTACCAAAGCTGAGCTTGACGTCGGGAATCCATGACCGGCTTAGAGCATCTTCATCCCTCCCTGATCGATTTTATAGGGCGTGTTT
Organism: Lolium perenne; assembly: GCF_019359855.2. Taxonomy (NCBI): domain Eukaryota; kingdom Viridiplantae; phylum Streptophyta; class Magnoliopsida; order Poales; family Poaceae; genus Lolium; species Lolium perenne. Next base: position 182,045,635 of record NC_067246.2, on the reverse strand, counting down.
CGTATACTGGCCTCCCTGGCTCGCATCGGGCCGCATTTTTTAGGCTATTTGGTTTTATGGGTTACCTCGCGTTGTTGCATAACACGGTTCTTAAAGTATCTCGGGCCAGGTCCGGGAGGAACGTCCGAATCGGCCGTTTCCAGCGAGCCACCCTCGTCTTCGCAAAAAAAAAAAAAAAAAAAAAAAACAATGCCGCGTTCCCGTAGAGCCACCGAGGGGATATGGCAGAGTTTTAGGGGAAGGACGAAAAATCAGCGGGATGAATTCGGTCACCGCCCTTAAAATTTTGCCACCATATATCCATATATAGGGGCGGCTCTCTCACCGCCAATTCCAAATCCCCCATTCCCCCCATTGCGAGTTCATCCACCCTTTAAGATCTAGCGACATGGCCAGCTCGTCCTCACCCGCAAGGTCGGCGAGGCTGGCGGCGGTGACTGGCCACAGCTTGTCATCTTATTCCTCTGTGTCGATCACTGTAGTTGTTGTAAGCTCCTGGAAACTCTGACCTTCTGTTAGAAATTGTAGGTACACAGGGAGATCTGAGAGCCTCCATTGTAGGTCATTCCTTCATCGCCAGTCGTGGTTGGATCTGACTCTAGCACGAGAACGGTTGTCGTGGTTTGATATGACTCTAGCATGGGGACGGTTGTGCTGCATGCTTCTGCGACATGGTCTCCTTCTTCCCCGACCTCGGTGCTGCGTGTGGATCCTCTGACTGTAAGTAGACTCTTTCTTTTCTGGTTGTAGCTTATGGTGGTTTATTGATGTGCAAATGCTTACAGATGTGAATGTGGTAGTTCATTGATGTGCAAATGCTTACGAATGTGAATGTGGTAGTTCATTGGTGTGCCAATGCTTACGAATGTGAATGTGATAGTTCATTGGTGTGCAAATGCTTACGGATGTGAATGTGGCAGTTCATTGATGTGTTAATGCTTAGCTATGTTCGTCTAGTACTTGTCATGTAGGCGATCATACCACTAGGCTTCCCTGATCTTTCTACACCATCTGTCAATACTTATGATCCCCTGTTTGCACACAAACGTGCCATGGTTTGGCAACCAAAGATGTCCTAGTTTGTGCTGAATCGCTTGGTTGAGCTCGTTCATACATGCGTCTACTTTAACCTGGGATTCAAAGAGACACAAATGAAAAAAATAGTTGATGATGTTATTGCATTCAGTGGCACACATCTGAGCACTCTTCAGGTCTACAACCACATCAGAAAGTGGAGGACCAAGTGGAGCGTCATAAGTAAGATCAAATCCGATCACACTCTCTAGTGGAGCGAACATGGTTGTTGCCTCTATCTTGGTGACGAAGAGAGGTTGCAAGAGTACCTAAAGGTAATAAGCTTCATGAAGTTCCTTTCTTGATCTTACACTAGGTCATCGCCATCCGCCCTTACACTTGTTCCTTGTGAACTGCAGCGGTGCCCGAGGCATCATGAGTACATCAACAACCCGATCACGAACTATGGATGAAGACAATCGTCATGCCCCGATTTGTCTGCAAGGACCAGCTGTACCAACCTCACTTGCTGGTCAGGGCACTCAACTTCATTGCAGACAACAAATAAGAGTATGCCGAGTACCTTTAACTGCAGGCATCGGAGAGGACACATAGCTTAGGACCTAGCTACACAAGCAGTTTCTGCTTAGTGCTTCTGCTTCTGCTTCCTTCGTCATCATCCTCTCGATGATGGTCCTGATGTGCTGATTTTTTAGAGGTGCTCTCGTATCCCTTCATTAGCTAGGACTTGCTTCAACCTGATCCCTGGTCTATAATGATGAACTTGTTCGAGATGGTATATACTAACCCCTTATGTGATGAACTTGTGATGCATCACAAAGTATAGTTGCTTTACTCGTGATGCATCGCCCAATAGGGTAACTAGTTGTTGTGTATTACATGCACCTTTTGATGAATTGAATGTTGTCAAATATGTTTTTATTCAGTTAGCACTACTTGATAACCTCACCACTCAAATGGAAGGGATTACCACATCACGCCCATGTCTGGATCCAAACAAGGTATGCGTTGCACCATCAGGGCAGAAAGGCGTCTGTGCAGACACCCAAACAATGGGGGAGTCTTCCCTCTCAGATGCAGAAAATGCCTTCGCGGGCAACCAAACGACACAAATTGTATGGCCCATGGCCCGTTTGCAACACGCAGGGACTCCAATCTCCCTGCGCCAGGCATACCCAAATCGAGCCCAGGTAACCAAACATGCCCACGCTATTGGACTGAAACATGGCCTGTACAGACACGACATCGTAGCCCACATCGTGACTTTCGTTGCGGGGTTCCAATCCAACAAGCGAAGCTCCTATTTAAGGCGGATGCGAGGGTTAGGATTTCTCTCACATCGTGATGAAGCACTGCATGTCGCCTATTTTCATTGATCTTGGGAGGACTATCGAGCTCCGGAAGACTACGCAAGCGTATTCCAAATGGACGCCATGCATGCAGTTTGCCGGAGTGGATGGTGTTTCGGTCGTGCAACCATGTTTTATTCTAACTGTTTGGTTTCAGACGAGGCGTTGTGAAGCTCTGCGTTCTGTTGCCATCATGGTACATGTCTTTGTTCCACGGTAAAGTTGGACACGCACAGTTTCATGATAGCCGAGAACCGAGGATTGGCAATGGAGGTTTGATCATGGTGGTGCGGAGATTTTGGCTTGCTGATTCATAACTTGGAGCAACAGAATTGGCAAGTGGGGGCGACAATACAAGAGGAATTCAATGTCTAAACTTGCATGGTGAAAACCCAAGGTCTTGCCTTAATTGGCTGGGCCTCACAATGACCTTGTTGAAGGCATTGTTTTGTGATGCGGACTTCCTCCGGGGTGAAAACCTATGGTCATTGATCAGGGCGATGATGACACTTGTGCACTGTTTCCTTCTTGAAGGCGTCGCTTTTGTAGTTGATGGATTTCTGGTGCTATTTTGATGGTGTTTGGTCCGCTGTTACAAGGAACTGGTCACTGCAGCGGACTTTCCTTTTATATAATTCTTTTTTGGGATGTAGGCATATGTATTGTTACTAGGGCACTAGTTGTTTCATATGCTGGTTGTAATTGGTATCTTCACGATATTAATATATTTCCTTTATAATAAAAATACCTGATGCGGTCCAACCAAAGGGCCACGAATTCCAAGAATGGATGACGATTACCAAAGGAGATGAAGCCCAAGAACCTGGCGTGTGACACAAAAACTAGCCCATACAAGGGAACCCTAACAAGTAACTGATCCGGAGTCATGCGATCTGGCCTCCTTTATAAGGACCGGGAGGAATCGACGGGAAGGGGGTTACACAATCGAGTGATAGCACCATAGCCATCACGATGACCTTGTAACCCTAATCATCATCAATCAAGAACATACAAGCATCACGTAGGGTTTTTTTCCACCCGGGGCTTGAATCTAGGTAAATCGTGTCCCTTATGTTGTTTGTACATTGAGGAATCCACCAACGCGTCTTCTTCCTAAAACACAAGTCCATAATCCATGGGCATTGCTGTGGTACGCTCACATCACCACCTGTTCCACCTGCGGTATCGATCATGCCGCCCAATTTTGCTCATGGCGGTCGGATTAATTCGGCGAGCAGACGTACCAGCGTGGCGTGCTCCCCGTGTGGAATGGCATTCTTCTGTTTGTGCATGACGGTATGATGAAGCCGTTAGCGGTGGCGTACGTGATCCTACCGGCAGCGCGCATGCCTCCTCCATGCCCGCCGATCGAGCTCAACACAAGCAACGATAAGGAGGAGGACGTCGCCGCGCGGGAGGCGTGCCAGCTCGGCATGGCTTGCCGCAACTCCCTCACGACGATCATCATCGATGTGTGGGAGAAGGTCAAGCGCCGATGTGACGCCGCTGAGGAGGAGGGGCGCAACGTGCGCTTGGCGAAGTGGACGTTGAAAGAACATCTCTCATAATATGTTTTGTGTGTTTGATGTCAATGTATGTGATACACTAATGTTTGATGAAGTGGTACAGGGATTATATAGATACATGTATATGTGTGACGGATGTGCTAAGATGTGTCAAAAAGAAGCTGTAACAGGATCACTAGGCCGGATAATCCGGGCCGGATATTTGCAAAATATTCGGCCCCCATTTTGTGGCTAAGGACTCGAGTCATTGAGGCTCAGTACTTCCCTGGACAGGGGCCAGATTATTGGCCGGACATTTGCCCGGATTTTCCCCAAGGCCGGATAATCCGGGCCGATTATTTCGAAAATATCCCCCCCCCCAAATCGGCTAAGGACCAGTGGCGACGCGGCTCAGTAAGGCTCTAGACATGGGCCGGACATTTGGCCGGATTTTCCCAGGGCCGGATTTTTGGTGGGGGCGGATTATCCGGCCGCAACTTAGGCCGGATTATCCGGCCCCCGAAGACTCCAACGGCTGGATTTTTGGGGGAGGGTATTTATACCCTCCTTCTTCTACCTTGCTCCTTGCTCAATCATTGACTAAAATTCTGCCAAGCCTCACCTCCATTAGAGCCACCTCAAGATCACAAGATTTGCAAGATCTCCTTCCTCCCCCAACCAAAGCTCTTGATCTTTCGAGATTTGAAGGAGAAGACACCGATCTACATCCTCACCGAAGCGATTTACATTTCCCCCTCATTTGTTTGAGGGCCCTTTTGCTAGTGTTCCTCTTTGGTTCCCTAGTTGATTGTTGTTGATGTACTGTTGTTGATTGTTGTATTGTTACAGATTTGGGAGCCTCCAATTCGGTTGTGGATGTGTGCCCCAAGAACCTTGTAAAGGCCCGGTTTCCGCCTCGAGGAAATCCCTTAGTGGAAGTGGGCTAGGCCTTCGTGGCGTTGCTCATAGGAGATCTGAGTGAAGCCTTTGTGGCTGTTGGTTTGGCTTTCGTAGCAACCACACTCCTCCAAAAGTAGATGTACCTTCTTGCAAAGGAAGGGAACTACGGGAATCATCTCCGTGTCATCGCTTGCTCCACTCTCGGTTACCTCTATCCTATTCTATCTCCCATATATTGCGTAGCTTTATCGTGCTTAGTTGTTAGTCTTGTCATATAGGTAAATTCACTTAGTTGCCTATCTAGAGAATTTACCTTTGTGTCAAACCTAAATTGTAAAAGAACTAAAAATTGGTTAGCACCTATTCACCCCCCCCCCTCTAGGTGCGGCATACGATCCTTTCAATTGGTATTAGAGCCTCGGCTCTTATTTCGGGCTTAACCGCCTAAGAGTATGCCGGACGAAGAACCTACGGAAGGGGCCGCTAAGATGGTCTCCATGGATGATTTCAATTCGTTGAGGTCCTCCATGGAAGCTCAAATGGAAAGCATGAGAAAAATGATTTCCGAGCTTTTGACTCCGGCCCCTCCCATGGCTCCCACCATAGAGGTAAAGGACAAGGGTGGGTTAGAAGAGGGAGATGCTTCGGTATTACCCTCCTCTACCAAACCCGTGGATGGTGATAACTTAAACACTATCGAATCTCCCATTGCATCTCCTAGGGGAACTAGTGGAGGTGAGAGCTACAATCGAGTGCCTCCGCCTTTTCTATCTCCCGATATACCGGTTCCCCATCCTCATATAAACATTCGGGGCGACCCACCTAAGTTTTCCGTTAAAGATTTCGATACTTGCCAATTTGAGTTCCGCTCTCATGTTCGCAGTGCCTCCAATGAACTTTGGAGAATCATCGTGGAAGGCTTCAAGCCCTTCAACCCCGACAAGTTGACTAGAAGAGAAGCGGTTGATAGTCAACTCAATAACACTGCCTTGCACATGATTCAAACTAACGTGGGGACAAAGGAATTGTCTCGTGTTCGGAATTTCACCACCGCCAAGGAAGCTTGGGATGGTTTGGCCGCTAGTTGCATTGGAAGTGATAGCATGAGAAGGAACAAGTATAATGCTCTTCGGAATCAAGCCGAAGGGTTCTTGAGGCTTCCGGATGAAGATCATGAAGCCATGTATGGAAGACTCCTCACCGTTGCCGATGCCTTCCGGAATGTGGGTGCCACCCACATCAATGACTCTCGGATCAAGGATAAGTACATCGATTGCATGATGCCGTTTGAACCCATTGATGTCAAGACTCTTGTTGGGAGAGAATGCTTTTCCTCTCTCACTTCTCAACAAGCCGTGCACGAGATGCAAGCTCTAAAGGTGCTTGAGCAAAACTCTCATGATTTTCGCAATCGAGCTCTTGGGATGTCAAAAGGGTCCAACCTTGCCTTGGCGGTCAACTCCGTGGAAGAAGTGATTCCTCAAGAATCTTATAGGGCATCTTGGAGTATGTCCTATCCGGAAGACTTGGAACACCACTACAATGATCACATGGCATTCCATGCAAAAACCTTTTGGGTTGACCCATCCAAGGCCAAGGAAGACAACATCAAGAGAAACAACTCAAGTGGTTTCACAAGCTCGGGGCCAAGAACAAGATCTTGCTACAATTGTGATGACAAGCGCCATTTCATCGCTCAATGCCCTTATGAAAATAGAGAAACTAATGGTGGAAGGCTCATTCCCAAGGACAAGAGCAAATATTCAAAGGGCAAAGTTTCAAAGGCCCCCAACAAGAAATTCTATAACAAGAGCAAGAAGGGCAAGAGGCCCTCAAGGATTGTGCTAGTGACTAAGGAAGAATATTCTTCCGATGAAGTTGAAAGTTCAAGTGATGATGAAGAAGAAGAAAGCTCCAAGGAATTGGCCGCCATTGTCACTACCAACATTCCCTCTTCATCTCTCTTTGAATCCCCCAATGAGAGTCCTCATATCAAGAAATGCACTTTTCACATCCATTTGTTGTAACTAAAAGTTATGATGCGATGCATAAGCAAGAAGGATACAGATGGACTCAAGGCGAGCCACGGGAGCATAGGTTTCTCCAAAGTCAATTCCCTCAACTTGAGAGAACCCTTGAGCCACCAATCTTGCCTTGTTCCTCACAACATTTCCAAACTCATCTTGCTTGACGACGGGCCTCGATCTCCTCCTTGGTTCTTCTTGGCCTTGGAGGTATCACTTGATCAACTTGATCATTTGGGTCCCCATCTTGACCTTCAACTTGAGCTTCCTCAATTTCTTGAGAGTGCTCAACATCATTTACTTGATCTTGGACATTATGAGGTGAATGACACAAATTGAATGGATCCTCATTGGAGCCATCATGAATGCTTGGTTGATCTTGTCCTTGATCTTGCACACAAGAGGGAGGGTCTTGTTCTTGTTCTTGGGTTGGTGCATCATTTGCTTCACTAGATGGGGTTTGTTGATGTTGAGAAGATGAGAGCTCCACCGTGGTAGAGCATAGTCCTTCCCGAGACGGCACACCGTGTCCCTCAATGGGGCGGAAAAATCCCACACCCATTCTTACTATGGCATCTTGAGGTATTTCATCACCTGCACATACATCAATTTGCCCCACTTGGGAGCCATCATTTTCTTCGAACCTCACACTACAAGATTCGATGATAATCCCGGAGGATACATCAAAGACTCTATAAGTGTGAGATTCGGCACCGTAACCAACAAATATACCATCCAAAGCTTTAGGAGCAAATTTAGATAAACGAACTCCTTTGATTTTGTAGAAACACTTACACCCGAACACCTTGAAGTATGGGATATTAGGCTTGTTCCCGGTGAGTGTTTCATATGGAGTCTTGTTCAAGCCCTTGCGGAGATAGAGCCGGTTAGAAGAGTGACAAGCGGTGGAGATGGTTTCGGCCCAAAAGTTATAGCGGGATTTATACTCCGCCATCATAGATCTTGCCATAACCATAAGAGTCCGGTTCTTCCTCTCCGCAACACCATTTTGTTGAGGGGTGTAAGCAGCGGAATATTGATGTCGAATCCCCTCATCACTAAGAAAATCATTGAGTGTATAGTTCTTGAACTCGGAGCCGTTGTCACTTCTTATTTCCATAATGAGGAGGTTGTGTTGGCGTTGTACCTCGGTAGCAAAGTCAATGAATATTTGTTGAGTCTCATCTTTCGTCTTGAGAAAGTAGACCCAAGTGTATCTTGAGTAGTCATCAACAACCACCAAGCAATGTTTCTTCGCACCAAGACTTGCATGAGAGACGGGACCAAAGAGATCCACATGAAGGAGCTCCAAGATCCTCTTAGAAGAGATGATAGTCTTGCTTGGATGCGGAGAGTCATGCATTTTGCCTTCAACACAAGCCCTACAAACACGATCTTTGGCAAAAGACACATTTTCCATTAGTCCCACAATATGTTTCCCCTTGTGAAGACTTTGCAAAGTTCTCATGTTGACATGGGCCAAGCGGCGATGCCACAACCAACCCACATCTGCCTTTCCGAATAGGCACATCGCACTTGTCGTGGTGGTCCCCGAAAAGTCCACCACATACAAGTTGTGTTCGCGATACCCAACGAAAGCGACTTTTAGAGTCTTGCTCCACAAGAGGACCACAATATATTTATCAATAAAGACGGCGAAACCCATCTTGCCAAGGGCGGAAACGGCAAGTAAATTGTAACCAAGGGTTTTGACAAGCATGACATCCACAAGAGTAATGTTGTGTGCAACCACAGCCTTGCCAAAACCCAATACCTCGGATGTAGAATTATCGCCAAAGGAGACGGTGATATTATTTACATTGGGCCTCAACTCCTTGACGAGGTTCTTGTCGCCGGTCATATGACTTGTACATCCACTATCAAGTACCCATTTTGAACCTCCGGCGGCATAGTCCTACATGAGATCAACTCTTGGATTTAGGTACCCATTTCTCAATGGGTCCTCTTTTGTTAGCAACAAGGGTCTTTGGGACCCAAATATACCAAGCAACATAACCATCATATGGACCAACATACTTTGCATAAACATCACCATAATAATCTTTAAATAAAACATAGTGAGGATTATCAATTCCCGCATCATCATTATTAATGACATTGGCCTTAGGGGCTTCATCATTAGTGATAACCTTCTTTTGTGCGGGCTTGGCTTTTGGCTTGTTTGCCTTTTTAGCCTTGGTATTAAAACCAAGTCCCTCCTTCCCATTGTTTGACCTTTGCTTACTCAAAAGATCATCCAAGGAAAGTTTACTTTGGGGAGAGGAGGCCTTAGCAAGTTCATCCTTCAACCTAGCATTTTCCTCAATAATATTTGCATGATCACATGAAGGAGTAGAGGTACTAGGTATGTCATATGAAGCAAGCCTAATTTGAAGTTGCTCATTCGACTTGGAGAGGAGAGAGTATTCACTCTTCAAGGCTTTGTGATCCTTGTCTAGTTCATCTAGATCCTTCACAAGTTTCTCATGATCAACACCAAATTTGGCCTTTTCTTTTAAAAGAACTTTAGACTTAGCTCTAGCAAGATCTCTAGCTTTAGTGAGCTTGTTAATTTTATCTTGAGGTCCTTCAAGAGTTTCTAACCATAGCTTCAAGTGTTCTATTAGGTTCTCTCTACGAGATTTGCATGGTGGTTAGGGCACAAGCATATGCGTTTATCTTTCTTCTATTGCTTGTGTCCTCCTTTATGTCGTTTATTTGAACTTTGTGGCTTGTTGGTTTGTCCGTTCAAAACTACGTGTTATATGTGATTGTGAGACATTGTTAAGGTTTTCGGATTTCTATATGTTGAGATCAAGGTTATTATATTGTGTGTGATGCTATATCTCCGTATTATATATCTCCAGATGGGTATGATTTCTATCACCTTATCTCAACTTCATATATGTCTATGTCTCTTGTTAGAGCTCATGTTGGATACCTCTTGTGTTGAGGCACCTCGCACCTATGTGTTGTGTATTTGTATTCAAATGCAAATTACTTGTATGCACACATGTAGGGGGAGTGCCTCTATGTTTTGCCAACATGCTTGATCTCTATAGTGATTCTCTTGCAAATCCGTATATTGTCATCAAACACCAAAAAGGGGGAGATTAAAAGAACATCTCTCATAATATGTTTTGTGTGTTTGATGTCAATGTATGTGATACACTAATGTTTGATGAAGTGGTACAAGGATTATATAGATACATGTATATGTGTGACGGATGTGGTAAGACGTGTCAAAAAGAAGCTGTAACAGGATCGCCAGGCCGGATAATCCGGGCCGGATATTTGCAAAATATCCGGCCCCCATTTTTTGGCTAAGGACTTGAGGCATTGAGGCTCAGTACTTCCCTGGACAGGGGCCGGATTATTGGTCGGACATTTGCCCAGATTTTCCCCAAGGCTGGATAATCCGGGCCGTATATTTCCAAAATACCCCCCCCCCCCCAAAATCGGCTAAGGACCAGTGGCGACGCGGCTCAGATTGGTCAAGTGATACCTCCAAGGCCAAGAAGAACCAAGGAGGAGATCGAGGCCCGTCGTCAAGCAAGATGAGTTTGGAAATGTTGTGAGGAACAAGGCAAGATTGGTGGCTCAAGGGTTCTCTCAAGTTGAGGGAATTGACTTTGGAGAAACCTATGCTCCCGTGGCTCGCCTTGAGTCCATCCGTATCCTTCTTGCTTATGCATCGCATCATAACTTATAAGGCCGATCTGGTCGTAGACAAGTTTTTGATTGCGATTTCTGCAGATCCGCAGGGCCGGATTATCCGGCCCCCGCGCTAGCCGGATTATCCGGCCGGGCCGGATTATCCGCCCCTCGGGGACACCGGATTATCCGGCCTGGAGCTTCATCGCTGCTGCAGTGTTGATTCAATCTATCATGTCTAGACTTCTACCGACTTATAATATGTTTCTAGATTACATTACTGTATCATACATGACTTATGAGCATTATCTTCTCTTTGCTATCCGTCTTTGCTTCTCACAGGTAGTGTTTCTCGGGGTTCTTGGAGACGCCCAAGGCATGACCGGTCAAGTGATGAATTTGCACCGGATGCTCCTCGCAAGTCCACCGCTACAAGGCAGAAGAACAAGGAAACTAGGCGGAACTACAAGACAATGGACATTGTCTCTTATGCAGCAATGCGGATGAAGAACTGGTATGAAGATCTTGAGAGGGATGATGAGATAGAGGGCAAGTGCTTCTGGTGCTTGGAGCAGGAGTTCATCTACAAGGATATATATGAACCCATGAGGAAAGTGCGACCCATGCAAGCAATCAATGTGGATGATCTGGCTGTCAATAATCATTTTGAGGATGCCATCTGGGTGACTGGTAGGATGGGTTTGCAGGATCTGATGAAGATTCAGTGTGACTACAGTCCGGAGTTGATTAAGCAATTCTTTGCTACTTTGGCCTTCAAGAAAGATGAGGCGCGCACTATGGAATGGATGTCTGGCTTGAACGGACAAACCAACAAGCCACAAAGTTCAAATAAGCGACATAAAGGAGGACACAAGCAATAGAAGAAAGATAAACGCATATGCTTGTGCCCTAACCACCATGCAAATCCCGTAGAGAGAACCTAATAGAACACTTCTCCCCCTTTGGCATCGAGACGCCAAAAAGGAAGAAGCGCGATGCTACTCGCCCCCATGGAGATTACTCGGAGCCCTCTTCGCCCTCGGACTGGAACTCCTCTTCTTCATCTTCAGTGTCAGGGGCAGGAGGAGAGCTGCGAGTGTAGTTGGCCCTCTGAATGCAGTCCTCAAGATCATTCCACGGAACCTGTGAAGAGTGCCACCCACTGTAACCTGGGTGAACTGGAGGCTGAGGTGGAGGACCTTGCTCACCACTGAGCTTATGAAGAATGACCGCCTGAGTATGCTGAATCTCAGAACGCTCCCGGCTGGCCGCAAAGTTCTCCTTATGAATCTCAATATTCATGCACAGAATGTGGCGCTGAAACCAACTAAGCTTCCTCACTTGCTTCTTCATGGCAGGAAGATCAGCATGTCGAGCAGGGGCAAAACCACTAGTGCGAGCATCTCCCATAAAGGAGTCAGGAGCAGGTGCATCATGGGGATCAGGCTTCTTCTTGTACGCCTTCTTGACAGTGTGCTTCTCCTTTGGGAACCGGCTCAAGTCTTCATCCATAGCCACAGAGTTGTTGATGAGGAGCTGGATATATGGTGCATATGGCATGGTGGTCCGGGAGACCACGGCATCATGAATCTCATTAAAGATGAAGTCCATGACATCAAGAGAGAAGTCATGATCCTCATTACCATCACGAGCACACCTAAGGCTGAGGTGCATAAGATCCACAAGAGCTCCACGGAGTGCATCATTGTTTCCACCACTTGGAGCAATGGTGGCTCGAAAGAAATGGAGCAACTGACCGTAGATGGGAAGCAGCCCCTTGGTAGTACCAACCACTCCAGAAGAGTTATAGAGATCATAAAGCACATTTTTATCCGTCTTCTGAGGACCATGGAGGCGAAGGCCTCCTCCTGCAGGAAGACCAAGAATAGAAGCAAACCGGCGCAAGGTTGCCTCACAAAACTACGTGTTATATGTGGTTGTGAGACATTGTTAAGGTTTTCGGATTTCTATATGTTGAGATCAAGGTTATTATATTATGTGTGATGCTATATCTCCGTATTATATATCTCCATATGGGTATGATTTCTATCACCTTATCTCAACTTCATATATGTCTATGTCTCTTGTTAGAGCTCATGTTGGATACCTCTTGTGTTGAGGCACCTCGCACCTATGTGTTGTGTATTTGTATTCAAATGCAAATTACTTGTATGCACACATGTAGGGGGAGTGCCTCTATGTTTTGCCAACATGCTTGATCTCTATAGTGATTCTCTTGCAAATCCGTATATTGTCATCAAACACCAAAAAGGGGGAGATTGAAAGAACATCTCTCATAATATGTTTTGTGTGTTTGATGTCAATGTATGTGATACACTAATGTTTGATGAAGTGGTACAGAGATTATATAGATACATGTATATGTGTGACGGATGTGGTAAGACGTGTCAAAAAGAAGCTGCAACAGGATCACCAGGCCGGATAATCCGGGCCGGATATTTGCAAAATATTCGGCCCCCATTTTTTGGCTAAGGACTCGAGTCATTGAGGCTCAGTACTTCCCTGGACAGGGGCCGGATTATTGGCCGGACATTTGCCCAGATTTTCCCCAAGGCCGGATAATCCGGGCCGGATATTTCCAAAATATCCGCCCCCCCCCCCCCCCCCAAAATCGGGTAAGGACCAGTGGCGACGCGGCTCAGTAAGGCTCTGGACATGGGCCGGACTTTTGGCCGGATTTTCCCTGGGCCGGATTTTTGGTGGGGGGCGGATTATCAGGCCCCAACTTAGGCCGGATTATCCGGCCCCCGAAGACTTCAACGGCTGGATTTTTGGGGGAGGGTATTTATACCCTCCTTCTTCTACCTTGCTCCTTGCTCAATCATTGACTAAAATTCTGCCAAGCCTCACCTCCATTAGAGCCACCTCAAGATCACAAGATTTGCAAGATCTCCTTCCTCCCCCAACCAAAGCTCTTGATCTTTGGAGATTCGAAGGAGAAGACACCGATCTACATCCTCACCGAAGCGATTTACATTTCTCCCTATTTGTTTGAGGGCCCTCTTGCTAGTGTTCCTCTTTGGTTCCCTAGTTGATTGTTGTTGATGTACTGTTGTTGATTGTTGTATTGTTACAGATTTGGGAGCCTCCAATTCGGTTGTGGATGTGTGCCCCAAGAACCTTGTAAAGGCCCGGTTTCCGCCTCGAGGAAATCCCTTAGTGGAAGTGGGCTAGGCCTTCGTGGCGTTGCTCATAGGAGATCTGAGTGAAGCCTTCGTGGCTGTTGGTTTGGCTTTCGTAGCAACCACACTCCTCCAAATGTAGACGTACCTTCTTGCAAAGGAAGGGAACTACGGGAATCATCTCCGTGTCATCGCGTGCTCCACTCTCGGTTACCTCTATCCTATTCTATTCCCATATATTGCGTAGCTTTATCGTGCTTAGTTGTTAATCTTGTCATATAGGTAAATTCACTTAGTTGCATATCTAGAGAATTTACCTTTGTGTCAAACCTAAATTAAAAAAGAACTAAAAATTGGTTAGCACCTATTCACCCCCCCCCCCTCTAGGTGCGGCATACGATCCTTTCAGACGTCCATCCGGTCGGAGATGGTGCGGCGCCTCTTTGTCGTCATCGACTACTCCGACGACGAGACCGACCTCTCTAACGAGGACATCGACGACGAGGACCATAGGTAGAATGTTGGGTTAGGTATGAATAGATGCTAGTAACATTTGATGTTAGAGCATCTCCAGCCGCGTCCCCCAAACCATCCCAAAAACGCGCCGGATTGAGCGTTTGGAGGACGTGTTTCGTTCGTGCCGCGTTTGGGGGACGTCGCTCCCCAGTTGCGTCCCCCAAAATAAAATTTCGGAAATTTTAAACTTAACGAGATTCGATTAGATTCGTCCAAACTTACATAGATTCGAACGAAATTTAACTAAATTTAAACTAAACCTAATCTATAAGTACTTGCGGCGGCCGGAGGCGTCGTAGTACTGGCGAAAGTTGTACATCTCGTCGGTGACGACCTCCTTCTTGACGCGCTCGTCGACGGGCTCGTCCTTCACCAAGCCGCTTGGTCCTGCCTCACCGTTGTCGGTGAGGTCCACGAGCGGCTTGCCAGAGTCACGGATGGACATGGCGATCTCCATGTCGACGTAGCCCCTTCAAGCGTCCTTATCGTTCATGGACGCCAAGAACGCCGCCCACAGCCCTGGGCAGTCCTCGGGGTCGTCGTTGCTGCCGCTCGTACCCCGCCAGCAGCGCCGCCTGCGACGCTTCCTCCGGCTCCTCCTTCACCTCCGGCTTCGGGATGAGGAGGGCGCCGCCGCGCCTCCCTTGCTACCGCCGGCTGCCGCTGCCGCCACGCCTCGTGTTGACGGGCGTTGCCGGCTCCTCCTTCACCTCCCGTTTGGGGACGGTGTAGGGCGCCGAGCGGTACGACGAGGACGGCGTCGATCGCGCCGGTCCTGAGGAAGAAGAGTGCGAGGAGGACGAGTACGCCGTCCTCCTCGGCTGCCATTGCGGTGGTCCTCCTCGAGGAGACGGTGGTGGTGACGACGGCGTCTCCAACCTTGGACGCCATTAACGTCGCTTGACCAAAGGTAGGCGACGGGGTTTTAGCCTTCCGAGCCGCTGACGCGTCAGGCCCGTGTCGGTTCGTCTCGCTTTTCGTTGTGTCCGGCGTGCCCAGCGTGCCCGGAGCGTCCCCTGTGGGACGGGGACGGGCTCGGGGCGCCGGACACCGTATCGGGCCGCGCCGGACAAAAATGGGCTTTGGGGGACGCGGCTAGAACAGATTTTTTGTCCGGCGTACCCCAAATTGCTTTGAGAGACGCTTTGAGGGACGCGACTGGAGATGCTCTTAGGGCTGCTACACGATCCGTGGAGGCTGCTCGGTTTAGTCTTGTGTCCGGGCTAAGTGGACTCTAGCAATCCATCCATTCCCCCGGGCAGAGGAAACGCAGGACGAATCTGCCGCCTGCCGGCAACCAAAAGGAGCTTTGGTGACTTTGGCTTGGATTTCAGCAGGTTCTATCATTTGTCTATGCCGGGATGTGAAAGGAAAAGGGTGCGGTTTTTCTCTCTTTTCTGGGGATGGCGACGTTGTTTAGGTGCGCGCACGTACGTGCTCCCGCTAGGTCAGCCAAGTCGTGATGTTCAGCATAGGATAATAAAGAGCACGTATATGCGCATATCTGTGTCTGCCCGTGTGTGTGTGTGTGTTGTTTCGACGATGCTCTCCCCTTCTTTCCAATGGTTCAGGGCCGTCTTCAGCTTTGCTTTGATGTTGGTTTTGTCAATAATTGTCGATGCTGCTTTCCAGTTTCCACCATCTTTACCCATTATAAAAGGAAAACATCTTTACCGACCTCACCTAGAACTGGAAGCCCATGTCGATGGAACCTGACGGGTTGTTGGTTTGAAGAGATCAGCTGTTACGTCCCACTGACTATATGTTCTCTCTCGGGAGACTCCGTACATTACCAGCTATTCAAGAACGAACGAAAAAGTAACCAGGAGCAATATACGACCGTACAGCCAGCGGTCTTTGGGAATCTTATTCTACGGCATCTTTGGTGTTTAGAGTGTCAAAAGAGCATAACTAGCCGTGGAGCATCGAACAAATACCGGAGAATACATTCAGTTTCCATCTCGACTCGTTCGTGCCCGCCTTTTTTCACCCTTGACAACCTTTTAACCCGCCGTGGAAGGATTCCCAGAGCTATTCGTTGAAGAGATCAACTGGGTATGCTACTAAGTACTCTTTACTTAGCGTGGAACTAGGGACCAGGTGTGTTGCTAGTAACTGATCAGGAAGCAGTGGAAGAAACCAAGAAATAACGCAGCCAGAATTAGTCTCTGGGAATTTGGTTTGTTCTGCAACAGCTTTGGTTAGAGTATGCCTAGTTGGTATCGAACAAATACCAACTTGACCGGCAAAAACACAGACTTCGAAGGTGGATTCATATGCATATTTGACCTGGATTGGTTGGTGGTACACACGGACAAGCTGATGAGCAAAAGCCCGCAAGAATGCAGCAAGAAACCACGAAAAGCAATAGCTTATCAGAACAGACACCAGTGCAAAACAAATCTATCATCAACTAAGAAACTATCTCACGTGTATTCAGCCCAGTAAACGTTCAAAGTCAACACCCAGTGTGTATTACGGAACTGAACTGTCTTGTCTATAAACTGAACTGTCTTGTTATTTATTCACTGCTGAATATAGAGTACACAAGGAAAGATGTTACCGCTTCACTCGAACGGAACAGGTGAGCCCTGCTTCTTGTTGACAATGGCCATGGCCAAGTACCTGGTGCCCATTCCAATGGGCGTCTGGTCATCAGGACCTTCCCAGAATGGGGCTTCTCCGTCTCCAACCAGACGCCAGTAGCCTGTCCTCAGAGACTCGGCCTGCTTCTCGTCGCAGTTTTGCATAAGGGCTTCCACTCGGAAGTTTATACCAAGCGAACCCAACAGCTGGGACTGAGTCATTGGGCCATGGACAGAGATATCATCTGCAGAAATAGAAACAAAAGCCCACTAAGAAATGTGTGCCTTACCATGAAAAGTAGTGCGAGCAAGACAACAAGCAATAAGAGCTCATAATATCTTCGCAAACCTGAAACTTCCTCGGCAGAGTGCTTGATCGCAGTAAAATCAACATAGGCACTCAGATCAGCAGAGCCAGGCTCATCTAATATGTGGACAAACTTGTGTTTGCGGATTGCCTGCACATATTATTGTTTTCTTAGTGCCCAGGCCCTTATTTCAAGAGTATTGCTTACATAAGGGATATCAGTAGAAGAAACGTGAATGAGAAAATTCTTCTATAAGCACATTATGCAGATATTGTACAAAACCAGGAACATAATTAAGATATTATGTGGCCATCAAATACTAGCTAGTTTACTTTTAGATTTGTTTATGTTACAAATGGAAAAAAAAAAAAAAAAAAAAAAAAAAACAGGACTGACTGCAGTCTTGTGCACACTAGACAGTCAACAACCTCTTGGGTTCATCTCAGGTTTAGTAAAGCAATTTTAAAAACTATACCTGAAGACTATCAGAGACTATCCCGTTTTTGCCATAGTCAATGATAAGAGCACCTCCACCATCTGAGCTAATTCTATCTGCGATCTGTTCGGTGATCTCCATTGCTTTCGGGCAGACTTCAATTTGCTCAACCTTCTCAAGTTCTTCAGAACTAGCCCATTGACAACGCTTAGAGAGGAAGATTAAAGAGGCTGTAGGCTGTGGAGATAGAACAAAGCGAAACCTGCTACAAAGTAAGAATTACGCATTTCCTTACGGGGAACAACAATTAACTAAAATTTGTAAAACCTACGATGAGTCTTCTGCAAGATCCACCATCTTTTCGGACCAGCCACGTGATCCTTTCTGCAGGCAAAGATGATTGTTCAGTGTAATGATTAAACACCAGTCAATGAGTGAGTGCAATAAACCTGAAGCCAAATTGCTCACTGACCTGGAATTGATGGATTGGTAAGGCATCAAAGAATTCATGAGCAACAATTATGGTGGGCACTGCAGAGAATAAACTCAAAATAAGGTAAACACAAAAACCTTAATCAAGATGTTCGCAAGAAAACAAATTGAAGATAAACTAAGGCAACTCAGTTTCCGAATAAACCATGGACGAACATTAAAACAATGCAACAAGGAGACCAGAAGCATCAGCAATTCACATTATCAAAAATTTAATGATTCTCCTATTTCATGGTAACTAAACTATCATATACAAAATGGAAGCATAGGTGCTTCGAGATCATCCGGCAACGACGTCGCAAATTGACGACTCACTGTTGCGTCTCCTTCTTATAAGTCAATGGTAGATCCTTATATTCTTGGTCCACGTTACTATATATTTTAGCACATTCCATAAAACAATAGAAGAATCGGACTGCACTATTTTCTCCAATCCCGTAGTACACTTAAAAGATGAATGGCAATGTAAAAAATCATACAAGTGAAAATGATAATAGCTGTTGTTATATGACAGAGGTTAACTACTTAGAAACATGAGATTCATAGGTGAAAAATGACCATACATCCTGAAGGAACCTGTTCGAGGGAGGCATGCCAATAAACAGGGGCTCCGCAAAGCTTGCTGACTGTCCTTTTTTCATCACCATCATGTTCATCTTCACACCTCAGAGTATTGTACTGCACCTTTTGCAATGTAGGGCTACACTCAACCAAGTTAATGTTGAGTGCCTTAGTGAAATTAACAAACTTTGCTGAGCCCTGTTGAAATGTACAAATCCATCAAGAAACATTACAATACAAGTTTGACAGAGGATAGACACGGTAAAAAAAAAAAGGCATACATACACGAAGTAAATCTGCCAGGAGAGTCCCTCGTCCTGGGCCAAGCTCAATCAAATTCACCTTCTCTGGTTGTCCCATTTGTTCCCACAGGCACATCGCCCACACACCAATCAGCTGAAGACAACATTAATTGCTCTTATTATCTCATAATGTATAGCACAAGATCAATCATCCAAGTGCATCAACTACTGGTCATATAAGATTGATTCAACTAAGAAATATAAAACAGTTAATCTGATTCTGAATGTCAAAGTTTCCAATAATACATCAATGTGCAGCAAAAATGATATGCAACAGGTGTGCACCTAGATCAATTATTTCAATGTTTCACCACATTCATAAACATAACATGGTGTGCTGTGGCAGTGTTATACATGAAGCAACAGGAACGTCACTGAAATGTCAATCACAAAATTGCCGAGCACTCACTATGAGACACTGTTTTAACAATGTTGGCAAACCAAGCAACTAGTGAGCACAGTTACCTCTCCAAACATCTGGCTGACCTCCGGCGACGTGATAAAATCCCCAGACTCCCCGAACACATCGCGATTCATATAGTACCCAGATTGCGGGTTTGTAAGCACCTCCTCCATGTACTCGGCTACGCTTATCGGCCCACTCCGGAACTAACCTTGCAATGACAATACACAAACAAAATCACACTTCGACACAGGGACCATTACAGAAATTAAATGAACTAATAGTTGAGGAGGAAAACATCAACACCACCTTTATGATGCTCTTAAGGTGCTTGATAAGCTCAGAGTCCGACGACGGCTCGTGCGAGTGCTCTGAAGCATAAACCAAACCTGCACGGTCAGAGACCCCCTACACACGAACATGCGTGCCCGTATTTGTGTGAATGTGTGCGAGTGAGAGGGGTGCGACCTGGGGGGCTGCAGAGTCCGGAGCGGTCGACGGAGATACTGAGCCTGGCGCCGGAACTTCCGGGTGCTCCCTGGAGCTCGTGGTCCTCCGCCTCGTCATCGCGTTCGCCGGCAGAAGACGACGGTGGCGGGGAGGAGGTGTGCGTGGATGAGAAGCGGGCCAGAACGGAGGGGGCTATGTGAGGAGGGAGGGTCCGACGCGCGGATGAGGCGGAGCCCACTGTGCCGCCGGAGAGGCGAGGGGCCAGGCGGCGGAGCAGAGCGGCGGCTGGGCTCCGGAACATCTCGACGGCGAGACAGAGCGAGGAGAGAGTGAGGGGGAGCTCAGGTGCTGGTGGGTTGGGCCGCAGAGGCAGGATGGCCAGGATCTGCGGGTTTTGGTGTAAAACGCTGTGGGCCTAGCCTAGCACTTTGATGCTTGTCCTCTCGGCGGCCCACCAGATCAAAGGCATCATCAGTGAGTCAGGGCCAATCCTATATACACTAATCAGGTTGGTGCAATGGTGCCTACCAGACACCGAACAGTCTGGTCGGGTATTAGGCCTGGCCTATTTTCGCTTTCTTTTTTCGTTTTCGTTTTCTGTTTCTGTTTTTTTATTTGTTTGTCTGTTTTCTTTTTTGTTTTGTTTTCTTTTTTGTTTATTATTCTTCAAATTTAAAATTGAAAAAATAATTTTAAAAATTAAAAATTGAAAATAATTCAATTTCGATGCTATGAACTGTCTGCGAGTTTTCCTGCAAAACATAGTGGGCCTGGCCTAGCAATTTGATGCCATGAACGGTTGGATAAGCTTGTCCTCTCGGCGGCCCACCAGAACATTCGCTTTCATCCAGTGACTCAGTGAGGCCAGCTTGTCTAAAAAATCATCTGAGGAAAAACAGTTGTTGGAAACAGAGATTTTGTGTTTCATACAAGCGTTTTATATGGCGGCTGCTTTTAGTTCTAGGAGTAAAATGCGATGCCCCAAGTGCTGAATTAGCTATTTGTATCACTTTTATTACATATATCATGTTTAATAACTGAATTATATTGACTTTTCTTGGTAAAATAATTTTAAACACGCTTTGTATTGAAATAATTTTGGAGCGTTTGGTTAGAATTATTTTAGCTTTCGGCTTGCAAGTAAACGAGCGACAAAATGACATCCAAAGAGCGCACAAAAGCATTATTTAAGAGAAGTATTGCCTTCATTGCTTGTAGTAAACGTGACATCCAAACTGTAAATATTAGATAACCTGGTCCATATATAAATATATAAAATTAGAATAGCACCACAAGTCGGTGAATCACGAAGGTACATACGGGTATAAAGAGACAAAACCTTGGTTAAAGAAATCAGGATAAACAATTTTGTGAACAGAAAAAGATATATATTGTGACATGATGAAGAAAAAAGAAGCGAGAAAATACAATTCAATAATTCACACTAAAAAAACCTCTCTCGGTTAAATATACAGCACCACATAAGGAAAGAAAGCGATCAGTTTGCACAAAGTTGCAACTCCAGCAGAGGAATAGTTTAGATTCTTGTGAAGAAGAGAACCAATGTACAAATATGCCGACACTTATTGATAACAACGACGACTCTCTCAGCTTTCTGCTGGAGTCCCTCTTGCAATATGTAAGCCCGTTGCTAACAGCAGGGTTTTTACCGGTTTGTAATGCCAAGTGAAGTTATATAACATTATATAACATGCTTTGTTTATGCAGGTAAAGCAGAAGGAATATAGAGCTTTAGAGGAAAAGCTCTCAAAAACAGAAGTTGCTGCTTGATAGTCTACTTGCCTGGCACTTTTGACATCATCTTCCTTATATATCAGTAAGGGCAACACGCTGTAATGAAAAAATAGGAGATCACTCACAAGATAATCACAAGTAACACTAAGATAGTGGAGAGAGGTATGCAGCATGAGCGGTCGAGCAGCCGTTTATACTCAGATTTTCTTATCCAGCAGCTGCTCAACATGCTGGATTCTGTGTTCTTTTAGGGGATCATGTGTTCTTTTAACTCATTTCTGACAGGTGTTTCTCATGAATGAGTGGCACGCATATCGACTGCATATTGAAATCAAATTGTCAGTATGAATGAGACCAATAAAGTTTGTACAGCGCTTTTGCCCAGATAAAGAGTTAAAACTTTTTGTATGAAAATTTGGTCTCCATTTGTTCAGATAAAAATACCACCAAAATTGTTTGAACATAAAATAACAAAATACAAGACATTCAAGTTATTTCGAATTGGCAGGAGGTCAACCAGAGATGCGGGTGTTCCGAGTGGAGACTTGTGAGGCAACGACGGTGGTGGTGACCAAGGTTTGGTTGCGGCAAGGTCATGTTACTCGGCTCCGTTCCGGCGTGTCCGAACGTCTTCGTGGTGATCTCCTCTTGCTGTGAAGTCGAAGCTGGCCTTGGGCGGTGTACGATGACTTTCGAGGGGCGGTCCGGTGAAGGTCCTATTTGGCGCTTGTCTTGCGCATCTCCTCTCCGAGGCTCGTCTTCAGAATCGAAGCTGCCGGTCTCTTCTCGAAGAGCCATCTGTTTGGCATAGGCCGACTTGAGCTTCTTGTGTAGCTTCTGTGGGTAGCCAGGGTGGCTAGGTGTGCTCCTTGTGGCGGAGTGTGTGTGGTTGTGGGTGTGCTTTGGCACTGTTGTTGTTGGTTTTCGCCCAATTTTCTCCTAAAAACCGGGCACCTTCTGCCTAATAAATGAATGGGGCAAAGCTTTTGCCTCCGTTTCAAAAAAAAAAGTTATTTCGAATTATGGGGTTCCTCCAAAAGTGAGAATCCCTGCGTATGAGTGTACTGCTATTTGCGGCACGCACACGGTATGTAAAAGGCGAAAGAATGAGCGGTGTACCCCTGCTTGTTCACCCTAGCAATTTACAGATTCGTTCAGGCCAGTTTCATGTACTTTGGGATGTTTTGGAACATAAACTGGGTTTGTAGCCACATGTGAAATAATGGCACGTTTTGTGTACTTTGTGTAAGAAGTTACATCAAGTGACCATATCATGTATGAAGATTCTGAGCGACACATAAATTGAGTTTCCAAGTTTTGTCACAAAAGAATGATTTTCCATTTTCGAAGTGTCAATAAATAGGATTTGTTTACCATAAATAAGATACAAAATGGCAACACTTCAATTTTGACTGAAAATGCAACATATGAGTGGCCAAATTTCAGGATATGATGATTTTTCTCGATTTGTAATTACTTTTTCTTATTTAAATGAGTTTTGGGAAGATTTTCTAAAAGTATTTCAAATTTCAACTACGGGTGTGCTAGTAATTTGATCCTAAAAATTGCCAAAACTAATAGCTTCTAGTGACCGTCTTTCTTCTAGGGCCGCCCGTTCAAGTGTCGCCCTTCCTATATGTGTAAAACCTCTTTTCTCCATGATACCCAAGGATTATTGCCGATACAAAAACTATTGGCTTTCACGTAGCATAATGTGCAACTCAAGATAAGAAAAACGAAGTGGCAGCAACAACTTTCTCAACTGGACAAAACTGCATGATATACCACAAAGAGTGGCAATCAACAGGCTCTCCGGCGGCATATATTCAGTAACTGAAACTAAGAAGACAAGATTCAGCATTCGCTACCGATCGATGTCACAAACATGTGATGATTAGGCTTGGACTTCCTCTCTGATCTCTTGCATGAGCTCCTCCTTGTACTCCTCGAAGGTGCCATGGTAGGTGCTCACGGTGCCGTCCTGCACCACCCACACCTCGCTGCGCTCCTCGTCGTCGCACACCCGGGAGATGAGCCTTGAGTCGTGGCTCACCAGCACGACTCCTCCGGCGAACTCGCACAGCGCGTCGGCCAGCGCGTCGATGGTCTGCATGTCCAGGTGGTTCGTGGGCTCGTCCAGCAGCAGCACGTGCGGCTCCTCCAGCGCCATCGACGCCAGCACCACGCGCGCCTTCTGCCCGCCGGAGAGCCTGTTGATCGGCGTCAGGTGGCTCTCGCTCGGCAGCCCGAAGTCGGCAAGCGCGGCGCTGGCCTCAGCCTCGTCGCCGTCCAGGTCCGGGTGCGCCTCGAGGAGGTGCTGCACCGCGGTGTGGTGCAGCTTCAGGGTGTCGACGAAGCGCTGCGAGTAGCGCCCGGTCCGGAGCTTGTGGTGCGTCCTCACCTTGCCTTGGGTCGGGGAGAGCTCGCCGGACAGCAGCTTGAGCAGGGTGGACTTACCTGCCCCATTGGACCCGACGATGGCGGCTCGGGTTCCCATGTACACGTCCACGTCCACGCCTGACAGCGTGAAGTCCGGGTACCTGAACCCTGCCTCCGAAAGCTGGAGGAGCGGCCGGCGTCGGGGGAGCTCGTCGGGCGCCGGGAAGTGGAACTCGACGCTGTAGTCGTCGCACCTGGCCTTGCTGTTGTTGGGCTTCCTCCTCCTGCTCTTCCTGGCCGCCTTCTCGAAATCGTCGAAGTTGCCGCGGTAGGCGTGGAGCTTCTTGTCGTGCAGGTGGATGATCTCGTCGCAGACGGAGTTGAGGAAGTCCTGGTCGTGGGAGACGACGATGACGGTGCTCTTGCACCGCGCGACGAGGTACTCCTCGAGCCACAGCACGGCGCGGAGGTCGAGATGGTTTGTGGGCTCGTCCAGCAGCAGGAGCGTCGGCTGCACGAACAGGGCGCCGGCGAGGGTGATGCGCTTCACCCAGCCGCCGCTGAAGGAGCTAGCGGGCCTGGCCTGCTTGTCCTGGTCGAAGCCAAGCCCCGCCAGGATCTTGGACGCCCGCGCCGTCGCGGAATCCCAGCCCGAAACGGTGAGCTCATCGTACACCTCGGCGAGGCGGGCGGCGTCGCCAGAGCCCTCGAGCTCGGCCCTCTCGGCGCGCAGCCTGGCGAGCTCTTCGTCCGCCGCGAGCACCACCTCGATCACCGGACGCGGGTCGTCGTTCTTGTCCTCCTGCGCCACGAGCGTCGAGCGGATGCCGCGCGGCACCGGGAGCTTCCGCCCCTCCGCGAGCAGCTTCAGCAGCGCGGACTTGCCCTTGCCGTTGGGCCCCACGAGGCCGTAGCGTCGGCCGTGCGAGACACGCAGCGAGGCGCCCACCAACAGCGGCACGCCCTCCACGGACACGTCGAAGTCTTCGAGCACGATGTCCCTGGCCTTGTCGGCGGCGGGTCCTCCCGGGGCGCGGCCGCGGATCGTGACGGCGAACGCGTCGAGGTTGTCCCGGAGCGCATCCCTCTTGTCGGCCTCCGCGCGCGCCGCCGCCTCCGCCTCGCGCCTCTCCTTCCTCAGCGCGTCCTTCTTCGAGAGCGCGGCGGCTTTGAGGTCGACCGTGGCGCGCGACCTCCTCCGCTCGGCGGCCTCGTCATCGTCGTCGTCCGAGTCCGATTCCGACGGAGGCAGATCGACGCCTGCTAGGTAGGGGTTCGAGATAGCGGGCCTTGTCGAAGCGGGCTTGGGCTTGGAGGGCTTCTCGTCCACCGTGAAGACGGACTTGGCGGCGGTGCGGGAGCGGTGGGTGACCTTGTTGTTGTCGGCGTCGTCGCCCCTTGAATCGCGCGTGGTGGAGGTGGAGAGGCGGCCCTTCGTGGGTACCTTGGCGGCGGCGGCGGCGGATGGGAGGGGCTCCGCCGACTCCGCTTTCTCCTCGGCGTTGGACCTCTTCTTCTTCCCGTCGCGCACCATGATGCTGTGAGTTCCGCGCGCGGCTCCCTCCAGTGATGCTATATGATCTCGGCCCAGCGAGATGGGTAACAGATTTATACGGTGGAGTACTCAGTTGTTGGTGTTGGCTCCGGTCACGCAGGAGAGGCAACGGATCGGATGCTCATCCAACATTCCAACGTGCCCCGCACACATGACACATCCTCTGAAAAGAATCCCCCCGCTGGCCCGCTGCACGCCATGGTGATACAGTCAGAAAAACTCATGAACGATTAATGAGAAAATGCTGGGTGATTTATACAAATAAAAATGTTCATAAACATCAGCTCACACGACGAAGACACGAACACAGATGGGCGATGATGCAGCCGATGCCAAGTACACCTATCCACAATCTGAGTGCTGCTTCTGCGGAACCAAGTTCTGAGGCCACCCAGATAATTCTTTAATTGCTCCGAATTTGTCAATGTTACAAAATTTTATCTGTGAATACAGCTATATCTGGACTATTAGCTGCCATAGATTTGCAACAGCAGACTTACAGTTGGCAGCAGAGATTTTGCGCAAGTATACAATTACAGACTGAGTTACATCATCGTGTTCCAGGGGCTTTCTTGCCCGGCGCAGTTGAAAACTCCAAGAATCCTTGTCTTCAGTCATCACTTTCATCACTATCATACTGGCAGAGGGACTGAAGAACATTAGTCTTCTCTTCTGAAGCTCCACTTTTTTCCTCGGTGGCAACAACAGGTGCTTTGCCGTTATCTTGGACAGCTGCAGATTCAGTCTTCTGCTTCTTCAGAGGATTTGCAGCAGTGGGCTTTGGTTTCACTATGAATTTGGGCATCTTAGATGCCACCGTCTTCTTTACTGTAGGGCAAAAGTTTAACAGTAAATAAGCCATTTGTTTTCAAACTGGAATATTATTTATATTTAAACATAATAACAAAGGTAACACTAGAAAGAAATAGTAGCAACATAAACAGGGTTGATGTTTGTAGTCAATGATAATGACAGTCATGGCCAAAGATAAGCTGCCTCAGTGCATGATATGTGGAACACGATCAGGCTCAACTCCTATAAATAAGTGAATTCTCAAATATGGGGCTCTGCATGTGCAGTCATGGACCTTAACAGTACAAATGATACGGTAAAAAAATGATGAGCGCATATGTGCCTACCTTCTTTGTTGGTACTCTCAGGACCATTAGTTGTGGTCAAGACATCTGTTGGATTTAACACTGATTCAGAAGATCCATTGGTCTGCAGAGAAGAAAAAAATACAACTGTGAGCCGACCAAACCAAGGAATTCAAGAGACATCACATTGAAAACGAAAAACACAACTGTCAGCTGACTACAGAAAGGAATTCAAGAGACAGTGAGTTGAAAATGAAATACAAGAATTCATGCCGAAAGCAAACAATGTACTCTTGACTCTGAAGTCTGAACAGAAAAAACTTCTGGAATATCATCAAACATAAATTGCCACAGTGAGGGATACTTCATATTACCATTAGATTTGCGCCAATGTTTGCTATTTGTAAACATATTGCTCAATGACCAGCCTTTATTCTTATCAGTAAATTTTCGGTTCAAAATGGCTTCCTCATTTTTAGCTCCAACAGTTGCTGTATCTAATGCAAACTGAAAACATCCTAGAGAAAAGATAAACACCTCACAGAAGACAACTAGTATTTCAGCATTTGATGTTTGCTTATTAGCTGGCTTACAATTTCAACAAATCTATACAGATTACCCGCAAAAAAACAAATCTATACAGATAAGCTGCATATTTAGAGTTTACACGTCAAGAAGAGGAATTCCGAAATGCTTCAAATAGAACAAGCTTACAAACATGATAAAACGGCATATTTTGAGGTTGTAACTGATAGAGCTTTGTCAGGTCAACTAGTTTCGAAAGATGAAATTGAATTCAAGCTAATGCTCTAAAGTGATTCTACTACAATTGATGATTAAGAACATATAACCCACAAAATGAAATAGAAATAGAAAAGGGAAGGAAGAATACAGTGTGATAAGTACCTTCGCCGTGATACTTGACTGGCCTGGTATACCAAATTCTTCATCATCGTCGTCATCGTCATCGATCCGTTTCACATAGTCTTTCGAGTTCTGCAACAGCCAACAGTTCAAGAGGGTTAGAAAAATCCATGCACAAGTTTGCACCTGCAGGTACAAATGGAAGTTGGCATAGAGGATTACTCGGAAAGTGATTGATTTGATGAGTTCTTCGTCTTCTTCATCTAGTTCTGCTACTGTCTTTTCCTCCTGTAATCACATACAAAATTACAAATGTTAGAGAAAGAGAGATTTTAAGAAAATGATGCCAGAAACACACCATGCAATTAGCAAGCTTGCATGTACAGCTTTTATTAAAAATCAGAGAAAAAAATGGTGAGCACTTGCCTTCAGGTGAGCGGAATGCTTCAAAATTTCGAGCATCTGGTCAACTGATACTCCTGCATGTCTCGACTGCAAACAGAACAAAAAAAAAACAATGTCAGAACTCAGCAAGTTAGCATTTCAAGTGCATATACAAGTACAGTTTAACCTAACTTCAAAGAATGGCCAGAGACCAGATCGTACCTTCATAGACCGCATCTCTTCTAAAGCAGCAAGTATGTCCATGTCCTGCTTTGAGTCGTTCGCTCTGTTCTCCAGTGCTCTCATGGCATCTCCCATCTCCTCCGCTTCTCGTTTTCTCTTCTCTTTGTCCACAACCTGAGAAAAAACCACATCACCATGGTTAAATTCAAGCTCAAACTGATTGAAACATAGAAGCTGTGCCGAATATGCCCCATAAAATTTACCTCGTCCTCTGCACGCCACGGTTCAAAATTCCGACTAGCCCCGGATTCCACCGTGTAGTCTGAATTCTGGGGGTCCGTTTTGAAGGTAATCTCGGCTGAGCACCTTGTACACTTGAAGTAAAACCTAAAAATTTGTATGCCCAAGTATGTCTGCACACAAAAAGGAAAGCACGTTAGCACGGATTTGCATTGCATTGCACCGATATATCAGTAATCAGAATACACATTTTCAATATGGATATATGATTCAACAATTCCAAGCGATGGATAACAAAATAGAAGGTTATGTTTTCCCCATTTACTGATGAACACTGCATGTTGAATATTGGTTGCAAATTTAGGTAGCTTCTTTGACTAGCAAGATCTTTATACGACTGGGATCACTAAGATATACTAGCTTTTTGTCCAGGCCAGAACACGCATCGACAGGCAAACACCACGGCAAAATCGGCACACTGACAGACGCCAATCGAAGCGCGAATCGACTCAATTTTGTGCAATTCGAGACCGCCGCGGTTCTAGGGTTACATAACAAAGCCTAGTATCGCCCAGGGTCAAAAAAAGCCTAGTATCGCGAAAAAGGGGCGGGCGGGGGCGGGGGCGCGTGCGTACCTCGCCGATGCAGTCCTCCTTGCGCGAGTTGAACTTGGTGCCCTTGTAGATGTATGTCCCGCAGGTGCCGCAGCGGATGCTCATGGGGAGCATCATGCGCACCTTGATCTGCTGGTTCTTGGGCTGCTTCCGCCGCGGGATCTTGGCCGGATCGAAGTCCGGCGGGTAGTACTTGTTCAGCACCTTCCGCTCACCCATCGCGCCGCCGCCGGGGTGGTCGCCGGAGCGCTAGGTTGGACGCGCCGGAGAGGGGACGGGCAGGTCGTTTCGCGGGCGGCGCTGGCGGGTCGCAAAGGCGGCAGGGATTTGGGTTGCGCTCGGGTTCGGCTGTTTCGGCGGAGTGATAATTACGGGACGAATAGCAACCCGGCTCGAACCGTCACGGAAAATAAAACAAGCGGGCTTGTGGTCGGTGTCGGGTGAACTAGCGTGGCCGGCTTCCTTTGGGTTAGTGATTTAGCGTGAGGCCTAAACACCTAGTTTGGCTGCAAATTTTTCCAAACCCAAAAAATCTACAAATCCGGGTAACAAATGCCACATTTTTTATCAAGTAAAGTCATTACAATCCCTAAAAAAATTCCGTCAAGTCATTACAAAGTTCTCTCAAAATAGTATCAAAATAAGGCCTTGTTTACTTTTCTCGTATTTTCCTTCCCAATAGGTATGGAATGGAAGGGAATTTGGTGTTTACTCAATCCTCTCAAATACCCTTCCTAAAAAATACACTAGTATGATAGAGAGTTCTCAATTTAGGCAAAAAAAAATGGAGATGAGAGAGGATGGGAGGGGATATCTCGGGATTATTTCCTTCAAAACCGGAGAAGTAAACGGACCAGTGGAGATTTTCCAGGATACAAAATAATTTTCTCTCGTCCTCGTAAATACACTAGAAAGGCCTAATAGCGGAGAGCCTGGCCCCCTAACACCATTGATTTGCACCTTAAGTTTATGAACAGTGCATTTGTATTTTTTTCCTCAAAACAGACCCCTTCAACACTCAGTCTGCCTCCGCCACTAATATGCAATAACACTAACAAAAATATTACAAACTGAGGACTCGGAATTACGAGCCAAAATATGTGCCGCCATATTCAGAAAACGAGCAAGACAAAAACTTCATGTCGCTCACCTTAGTCTGTCGATCAATGATCAATCCCGCACTGGGGATAGAATACGCTGAATCATGGACAAGCAATCTAAGACCGAAAATGATATTGGGGAAACCATGATCTCTAGAATCGCAAGTGCCCGCCTAAGGGCATCTTCAATGTGGGCGCTTGTCTAGGGGCGCCAGGATTTAGAACCCTGCCAATTGGCAGTTATGCTGTATAATCCTAGTCGTTGGCGCCAAACTTTGCGTCAGATGCTTGGCCATCTTTTGGTTTGCGGCAGAAAAGGCGGAGCGAATCTGGTTGAGAATAAGCGTCCAAGTTGATGTGTCATGCGTTGAAGCTCTAAGACAATTACACTGACGCTAGGATTAGTTACCAGACTCTTTTTCGCTCAAGCGCACAGATAAGCGCCGAGCACTGAGCATGCCCTAATGGCTAGACCTTAAGCGAGTTTAGGAGAAGAGAAGCCTTCCAAACCTTCGTTGCATGATAGAAGGAAGTTACCATATTGTGATCACGTACCACGTACCCCTCCCCATTCCATTCGCCGCTCCACTGGAAATAATGCAGCATCGACGTTCACACATATGGTATTAGTGAACCATAGTTTGCTTTTCTTTGTTTTGAGAAAAGAAAATAGGTCTTCCATCTTGACCTCTTTTTTCTATACTATACTAAAAAAAAGCTGCAGCATTGTAATTACTTTGCTATATATAACTGTAGCTTTAGGTAAATCCAAACACCTCAAAGTAGAAAACCATGGTATGGTTTGTTTAGAACCACAGTATTCTTATAGAATACTTCAAAATAAATTTTGCTCCCAAACATCCTACTCAGGTCAAGTCAAAGTTCTCAATACATGACGGGGTTCACGTGTCAATCTTTAGGTTTTGAAAGATCTTGCATGAGTGAGCGTGTACGGTTATGGGCGAGACTTTTCCCTCGAGCTCATTTGGTAGGCATTGTGACGCGTCTCTGGTGTTTCACAAACCATTATTTATTTTGCATTTTTTCTACCTTTAACATTGTTTAAACTAAACGGAATGATTTTAAACCTACAACACTATTGCTATATTTGTCAACCGGATTACATTCAATTTTCAAAACTTGATTTTTTTTCTCCATTGCATGCATGGTAGATCGATTTTGCCACTTGTTTTTTTAGTGTTAACTCATTATTTGGCACAAATTATTATACTCGAGTTATTTTACACTAGTATTTAAATGAAAATTAATAAATTACTAACCATGTAACAATGTCACATGTAGGAATCAGACTTTTGATGAAATAGGAAACAATCGGATGTCATGTGTCATCTTGTGTCCGGAAGAAAAATCGACTTACAAAGAATGAAAAGACGAGTGCCTAGACTCTTCCCGAATCAAATATGTCATACATTTTCTCACATAAAACATGGCAAGCTCAATTTTTTATCGTAATTTTATCTCCCCAAATCAAATATTCCTTTAGAATGATAAAACGTTTAAGGTCTTTTGAAGGTTCACTCGTTTTGTGTATCTAGTCTCTTTTTTTGAACACCAGTTTTGTGTATCTAGTCTATTGTTAGTGTGTAGATTAGTCTTTTTGATTTTATCTAGTTTATTTTAGATATATCTAAAACATCTTACATTAGGGGAGTGCCCCCAATCTTTCTTGTCTTTCTTTTTTATAAACTCTACTCAGATAACCAGTCCAGCACCATGGCGCTAGGCTGAAGTAACTAGGTCCTAGCTACTATGTTAACGACACGCGAGGCGGTGGCAAATTCGCATAGTTACCTAGCCGACGCCGTCCTCTTTGCGTGAGTTGAACTTGGTCTCGGGCCTAATCTGTGGTTTGGGTTGTTCGAGTCGAAGTTGGTGCGGGTCTTTTGGGCTGGTGGTTACTGTGTATATATGCATCACGGGTGTTAAAAATCTTTACTTCCAAACATCACAAAAAGCCATTTTGACTCGTTTTTTTAGGGAATGCCATCTGGCTAGCTTTATTGATTATCAAAGATACTTACATCCTTTGCAAGAGCTGACAAAATAAAACTAGGAGGTCATCGCCCCAGTTACATGAAGAATTTTAATTAACACTAAGCTTTGCCGGTTTATGAGCTACAACATTAGCTTCCCTAGGACAAAATTCAAAAACTATCTTATCAAAACCACTAGCCATGGTTCTGCAATCCACGTAGATGGCCGAAGAAGAAGTTGCTGAAAATCCTCCCTCATTCATTGTTTCAATAACCAGCATACAACCAGATTGCATAATTATGCGGTTACATCCAATAGCAAGAATCAGACCCTCCCTTAAAGCGTTAGCTTCAGCTATGCATGGCTCCTGAACATGATCAACAGTTTGACAAGCTGCAGCAATACAAGACCCTTTACTATCTCTTATAATAATTCCCACACCTCCATTATTATACTCTGAATTGAAAGCACCATCAACATTAATCTTCACTTCATTTTCTGGTGGACATGTCCAACCCATTCGACGAACCAATGGCGCTTTCTTTTTTGCCCCAAATAATTTTTTGCAAGAGTGCGATCGAAATAGCCGAACGAGCACAGGATTGAACTCTTTCCCCTTGTACAATTTGGCGCCTCTCCCACCATATATACCAAGCTCCTGTAAGCACTAGTTCTGCTAGGCCGAGATCACTTAGCAGTTTTGGTCGATCATTAGAAATAATAAGTTGTTGTAGCCCAACCGAACCCGATCTGTCTGTATTTGCTGCACCTTCAATCTCCGTGTCCAAACCAAGATGATGCCAAATTTATTTTGCTCTCCTACACGTGAATATGATATGCCTAATATCTTCACAAGATTCGTTACATATTGGGCATCCACTGAGTTCACCAATATGGCGATTTGCCAATACACCAAGGCAAGGAATAATCCCGTGGAGATCCCGCCATCCAAAAAAATTAATCTTTGCAGGGATATCCAATTTCCAGAGTTTTTCCCACACAGGTACATTAGATCCTTCTACTTCTTCTATTGCTCTTAGTTTATTTCCAAAGTGATGATCCCACTGCAAATGATAAGCAGACCATACTGGAAAAAAAAAACATATCTTGGTATAATGCCATGCCACAAAAATCCTCCGTTCCTTGTGGTACCATGGGAATTTGAAGAATCCGATCTGCATCGACTGGCCAAAATAGCTCTCTGATCATAGTCTCATCCCAACATCTTGTCGTTGGGCCAATTAGCTCACAAACCTTAATCACAAGAGAATTACCCCTAGGCGTCATAATCTTGCGATGGTGACTTGAAGGGATCCATGGATCACCCCATATATTGATTTGTATCCCATCACCAACTCTCCATATGCATCCCCTTTTAAAACATCTCACCCCTGCCAAAACACTTTGCTACGTGAATGAACTTCCACTCTTTTGGGTTGCATTAAGAAGATTTCCATCTGGATAATATTTAGCTCTCATAACTTGGGCACAAAATGAATCTGGTTCAGCCATTAGATGGTGACACTGTTTTGCTAACATTGCTAGATTGAACACATGAAAATCACGGAAACCCATACCACCCTTTTGCTTCGGAACACATAATTTCCACCATGCTTGCCAGTGGATCTTCTTATTGTCATTATCATCGCCCCACCAATAATTTGCAATAGCATCCTTCATTCCTTTACAAAAGCTTTTTGGAATTTGAAATACCATCATTGCAAATACAGGGATAGCTTGTGTGATAGCCTTAAGAAGTGTCTCCTTCCCTCCCATTGATAGCGTCTTCTCTTTCCACCCTAAAATTATCTTCTGAATTTTATCAACCAAATGCAAAAAAAACACGTGGTCTTATCCGCTCCAATCATTGCCGGCAAGCCAAGGCATCTATCATTTAACGATTCAGTGATGATATCTAGTCTCTGGCACATCTCTACCACTTTTTGTACCTCTGTAATCTCACTGAAATATATACTGCATTTTGCCTCACTTACTAGGTGTCCCGAGCTCGAACAATGCACATCAAGTATTCGCTTCGGAGTATCACCATTCTTTTCACTAGCATTCTTTAAAATCAACAAGTCATCAATGAATAGAAGATGTGAAATTGTTGGTGCCTCACGACATACTCTAACCCCCAAAAGATCACCCCTACTTTCAGCCAGTGACAATAAACTCGAGAGACCTTCAACACAAATTAGAAATAAATAGGGTGACAACGGGTCACCTTGCCTTTTTGACTCGTTAATTGCCAACAAATAGGCAGTATCGACAACATTTTGTTCTCTCGGGTATTCTTTGCCGAACACATGGACCACTACTGTGCAGAACGACTACATTGAGTCAAGGCATGTGCGCATGTACTCATATCAATGAGATCATCGGAAACTCCATAAGCAAGCATCATGGTAAGAAGAGAAGACAAATTTACTGATGGCATCTGCCTAGAGTCTGTTACCATAAGCACCTGGAAGCATCACCGAAAAACATTTGCAAGACATAGTACGCTTGGTAAGATGGAAGTGGTTGTTGTAGAGTTGTGCATGGCTGCCTTCTCTGTTACGATTCAACAAAGCCACGCGTCCCTGAAAGATTGAGATGTCGCCTAGAGGGGGGTGAATAGGCAATTAAAAAATCTTACGGATTTATCTTGTAATAATGCGGAATTAAACTATCGTTTAGTTTACAAGCACAACCCCTAAATATGCTAAGCTCAATTAAATGTAACAATAGCAACTAGAGCTAAGCAAGATAGGCACAAGATATATGTAGCACAAGTGATAGCAAGATATATGTACTTCAAGCACGATGGCTATCACAAGGAAAGAGAGCTCGGGTATAGAAATAACCGAGGCACGCGGAGACGAGGATGTATTCCCGTGTTCCCTTCCTTTGCAAGAAGGTACGTCACGTTTGGAGGAGTGGAGGTCCCACGAAGGATTCCCCGCGCCACGAAGGCTCACCCTATTCTCCGAACCACACCCACGAAGGATAATGGCCCTTTCCTTATGGTTAGCTTTTCCTCCGCTCCGGAGATGGCAAGCTCCACAACCACTTCACAAGCTCCATGAAGGAGAAGCCCGGGCCTCTTCACAATCTTCTTGAAGAGATCACCGGAGCACCAACCACCAAGCCAACTAGGAGGTCTCCCTCCAAGAGTAACAAGCTCACGGTCTCTCACTCGAACTAATCGTGGTGGAGAGCTCAACACTATGCAATGATGCAAAGCAAGAACACTATAGGTGTTCAAGTCCTTCACTCTCAAATCCCACCCAAGCAACAAATGCTAAGATGAGATTGGAGAGGAAGAACAATGGGGAAAGTCAACAAAAAGACTCCAAGATCTAGATCCCAAGAGTTTCCCTCACTTAGAGGAGAAAAGGATTGGTGGAAGTGTAGATATAGATCTCCTCTCTTAGATCCCTCAAGAAATAGCAAGAATCATGGGAGGAATCAAAGGGGAGAGCAAGTTCTTCAAATGCAACAATGGAGGAGAGAGAATGGGAAGAACTAACTAGCTCAAGGTGGAAGAAAGGGCTATTTATAGCTAGGAAGCAAATATAGCTGTTGGGGGAAAAAACAGAGGAAACAGCAAGAAAATCGGGCTGAAAACGTGGCCCAGCTGGCCGACCGGAAATGGCGCTGAGGAGGCCGGTGGCCTGTCCGGTCGGGCCGGCCTGCCAGCCGGGCGGGGTGCATGGGCCGCGCGGAGGAGCCAGGCCCAGGCGGGCGATCCGGGGGCGCCGGCCTCGGTGTGGGCCGCGCGGGGGAAGGAGGCCCAGCGTGGCAACCGGCGGGGCCGGGAGGTGCGTCGGGTGGGCCGGTCGGCGGACCAGGCCCGAGGCCGGTTACAGGCGGAAATCCGGTCCGATTGGCGCCCGGTGCGGACCGGGTGGGCCGGCGTGCGGCCCGGCTGACCGGTCGCCCAGCCGGCTGCCCCTCTCTTCTTTTTCTTCTTTTCTCCTTTTTCCTTTTCCTTTAATAACTAGTGCTCCCGAACTCCGATTCGAATGAAACCAATTTTGTTTGGAAGATAACAACAAATGCTATCCTATAGAAAGTGCAAACTCAAGAATCTGTAGAAGGGAATTTTATCATGAATATAAAAGGTAGAACCTTATATCATGAATAACCGGTAAAATCACCCAACCTCGAAAACGCAATAGAAGATGCATGCGAACTCCGTTTTCGATGAACTTGGGCTTGTTGTAAAGCTAGCAACAAGCTCAAGAACCTTACACATAGAAACACCAAGAAGCAATAAGGATATGCAAAGTATGCAAAGGATTGAGCTCCCTAAGAAGATGTGATCAAGTTACCCAACCGAAAGCCCCTCTTAATAGTGCGGCTATCTATCCTATAATCCGGTCTCCCATCAACCACCTTGAGACCGGTAAAAGGAAAACCTATCAAGGTCATACCTTTGCCTTGCGCATCCCGCTTGATCTTGATGATAACTCTTCAAGCTCTACACAAGCCGGAATGCCTCACTTGATCAATGTTGCTTCGTGAAGACTCACAAATACTCCCCCATACACTATGATGGGAAAACTCCATTGATGCACATCTTCACATGTCCATTATCACCAAATGGACGAAAAGCTTCAAGCATGTGATCCATTCAAGATGCTCATCTTGAACTTGCCCAACTCAACCTTGTATCTTCTCATACTCACATAAGATAGAGCATGGCGATGATCTTGATGCCAATACACAAGGTATACCTTTATCTTCATGGCATCCATACTTGAATCCAACACATGGAATACAAGTAGTACCTATGGAATATTCCTTCATATAAACTCAATGAAAACATTAGTCCATAGGGGTTGTCATTGATTACCAAAACCACACATAGGGGCAATATACCCTTACAATCTCCCCCATTTTGGTAATTGATGACAACCACAATAAGAGGGTTTATATAATGAATATTAGAAACAAGTACGCAACTTATCCGAGAATAAGTTGTATACAAGTGGTTGTATTTGATATGGTCAAGTAACACAAAGCTACTAGCCCATATCAAAACCCAGCTCTACTCACACAACTACCACAAATGCACGGGATGTGAGTAGAACTAATATATATAGAGAAAAACTCCCCCACAATGTATGCACATGTGATGAACATGAATTCATTGCATACATTGTCAAGATTAACCTTTGGGACAATTTCCACTATATATATACAACCATGCAAGACATATAAATATGGAATGCATGAGAGGCAAAACACTTAAGCACAAACCAAACTTAAGTATAAAACCATTCCCTTAAACCCTCTAAACTTCTCCCCCATTGGCATCGAGTGCCAAAATGGGTGACAAATTTAGAAAGCAAATATAATGTGAGATCCTCCCCAAAGTGTGCACTTCTCATAATTTGAGTGAAATCAAATGCACATATCCAATGATGAATACTTGAAGGAAGTCAAACTATATTGAGGATCAAAGATTGCATAAGAATAACATGATGGAGAAAGTTTTCACAAATAAAGCAAGCAATCAAAGATCCATTTGGACAAACAAAGATATCATGATAAGAGAGATATAGTTGACAAGGTATCAACTTGTCAATGCCTATGGATTGTAGGCTAGGGTTTAGTTGGAAGTAGAGGGTAAGTAGATCTCGAAGGTTTCAGCCGGAAAGTACTCGACGAATATGAAAACTAGGGTTTGCAGACAATGATTCGATTGATTCTTCGTCCCTCGACTCCCCCTTTATATAGGAGGTGGATCCGAGGGATTCATGCTATACAAGTTTACAGAGTCCGGGACGGTTTCTAACTCATCCCACCAGATTACAAACAACACTTCCTATTACAACTCTATCTTTCCTTAGTAAATCTTGGGCTTCCGAATCTTCTTACTCTTCGGGTATTGGGCCTCCAGTAAACCCCGGGTACCATCTTCGGCAGACCCATTTGGGATGCCTATGTCAGTAGCCCCCGAGATTTTGCTTGAATCGTAGAATCAGGGAAAATCTCCACTGTTTATTTTTATTCGGAAGCTTTAACTTTTTTATACTTCTTCACATAAAATTCTATATTGTACAGGGATAATGGTAGTTGGGGCTAGTTCATCTGACGGATCAGGTACTAGTTAACTGCTCTAGTGGCAATCCGCAAAAACCTACTTCAAAATCACGTCCCTGGACATGATCTCGGGATACTGGTGTAAACTTCGACAGGTGCCGCTTAAGGTCTTACCATTCTGTCGAGTCCCAGTCGATTTTATCGGGTACCTAACGCGTCCGTTAGGATTTTTCTTCGTATCTGTTGATACGGATAAAGGTAGCAGAGCGCAGTCTTTGGCGATGCCACGCCGACGTAACGGATCTGGGGTCTTACCTTCGCAAATTTGCGGCATTCAGAAATTGATCGCAACTTCGGCGTTCTGAGAATATATTGTCGAGTGCTTTTCCGGCTGTTGGAATGGCACATTTTATCGAGTCAAATATGACTTATACTACTCTCCCGATGGGAGTATATGTAGAGTTAATTATAACTCGAAATATACTCTCTTGCTTTTCTATTTTTCCTTTGTTAATTTCATCGGGCACGCGAACAGCGTTCCCGATGGGAGTAGCCCCCGAGGCTACAACCAAGAACTTGTGCTTGGTTGTAGGCTCCCGCAATTTCTATATTGCCATAGTCGAAATTGTACTTTTTGTCGGAGTAGCCCCCGAGCATTTGGGGAAAAACTTGTTTTTGATCAAAGGCTCCCGAAGTATTGAATAATTCTTCCTGTCGGCACTCTTCTTTAACTTTTCTTGTCGACATGCTTCCCTTAACCAAATTTACTTCATCCTTCTCGAATAGTCGTGATTTTTCTGCCCTGTGGGTCCATTGCTTCC
This sequence comes from Lolium perenne, assembly GCF_019359855.2. NCBI lineage: Eukaryota > Viridiplantae > Streptophyta > Magnoliopsida > Poales > Poaceae > Lolium > Lolium perenne. The sequence goes on along the minus strand of NC_067246.2, from coordinate 182,006,949 downwards.
ACCACGTTGACACGTCGTGCAAGTGGGGGACACACGTCCTCCGCTTTTTCTGGCGCACGTACAGTAACGCCTATCTTAGTAAAAATACCTTTTTACCCTTGTATCTAGAAGATCTATTCTCACCACACGATTTATTCATCCAACGGCACACTGCTTCACCCGATTCTTATATAAACCTTTCTTCAACCTCCGTTCATCCCCTCGCTTGCGCCGCTCACCTGTTCCTCTTCGCAAAACTTCTCCTGCGCCCAATCTTTCTCTATTCTTCCGCACTCACATACATTGCTCTGTCATTGCCGTTGATGCCACCGCGCGCGCGTCTAACTCGCCACAGCACTCCAGAATCCAAGATGGCCGCCGAGGATCTTGAGTGGGAGAGATCCAAAATCTCCAACCAAGACACCAACATGCTGAAGAGGCTTGGCCTCATGAAGAAGGAGGACGCCATCCGCTTCCCTAGCGAAGAAAGCTACCCCAAGCCTCCAATGGAGTATCGGGTTAGTTTTGTTGATCATCTCATCCGCGGCCTCTCGACCCCAATCCACGATTTCCTCCGCGGTCTTCTTTTTGTTTACGGGATTCAATTGCACCAATTGACTCCCAATTCCATCCTTCACATTTCTATTTTCATCACACTTTGCGAATGCTTCCTCGGAATCCCTCCCAATTGGGCTCTGTGGAAACGCATCTTACGCCTCTCCGCCGCAATGGCTCCCACAACGTCACTTATAACATAGGTGGCGTTGTTATCTGTGTTCGCACTGATGTCGACTATTTCGACGTCAAATTTCCTGATTCTGTCCAAGGATGGCGCAAAAAGTGGCTCTACATTCACGAAGAAAGCGCCAACTCCGTTGAGCACAACATAGTTCCTTTCGACGGAAGTGCCAAAATTCAGCGCCGCCGCTCCTGGGATGCCGAAGCTTCCGAGGAAGAGAAAAAGGCGACAGAGGCGCTCATGTCTCGTATTCGCCAGCTTCAAAACACTCGAGGCAAAGAGCTGTCTGGTGTTCAAATCACTGCCTATTTCCTTAGGATTAGAGTGCAGCCTCTTCAGGCTCGCAAAAATCCCCTTTGGACGTATTCTGGTAAAAATGACGCCAACAGAATCTCCGGTGATCTTTCCACCAAGGATTTGGAGAAGTTGATTCGAAGACTTTCTCGCCTTTGAGTAAAGACCCAATTCCTTCCTCTTGTCGCGTGGAACCGTCTGCGCCGCCAATCCACTCCCCGAGGTATTTTGTCTTGCCGAGTTTTTACCTTGTTTTGCACTTTCTCTGCATCTCATTATATTGTCATCTCTTTTAATTTTCCTTCTGGTCACTATTTTTTACAGAACCATCCTACCATGACTTCCCTTCCTCCTCTTCGGAGGGTGGAGAAGTCGAAGAACAGGCCATCGTTGCCGAAGATACTCAAGGTTCTTCTATTCGTGAAAGTGAAGTCGCGGGTTCTCACAAATCTGCGGCTTCTCATGAAAAAGAAGTTGAGTCTGAAGCCAGTGAATCGACGCAATCCCTTCCTCCTGCTGTTTCTCCAAAGAACAAAAGGAAAAGGACTGATGTTGAAGATTCTGGCACCTCTAAGGCTGAAGAAGTTGTTCCTTCTCATCCGAAGGCAGCTTACGATCCTTATATTGAATCCCTCGTCAGCTCGTAAGTCGTCTTTATTTCTCTCTATTTTTGTACTCGAAATATTTATCTTGTCTTGCTTTTTATGCTGCCGATTTTTTGATTAATAGTGATGACGAGGAAGAAGTTCCAACTACTGACGTGGCTCCTCGGACAAGCACGTCACGTACTGTACTTGCCTCAGACACGCTAGTTGAAGGAGAAGAAACCTCGCCTCCTCAACAAAACGTCGTCACCACTACTCCGCCATCAAGCCCCCTTGCTCCTTCACCAAAAAGGGCAAGGGTTGAAAAGATTATTGAACCTGCCCCTCAGTTGGGCAGTTCGTCGACTCTGCTCCTAGATGATGTAAGCTTGTCGACATCTATATTTTCCTTATTTTGTTTTTTTCACACCTTTTCTCTTTTTCATGCCGATGTTTTTCTTTCCGTGTTCACGTTGAACAGCCTATGATCAAGGATCTTCTCCGCATCGGTTCCCAATTTATTGGGTACCGTGAATATGCTAATAGAGCCGAAGGTAACGACTTTTGTACTTGCTGTTTTTCCTTGATTTTTTACTCCTGTTGCTTGTCACGATTTTTGATCTTTCTTCTCTCTTTTTTTCATATCTCGACAGAAACTTGCAGAGGCTAACGAACGCGCCGACGCACTTTCTCGAAAACTTGAGCAAAGTGAGGCGGCTCGCAAGAAAGCGGACCTCGCTGCTAGCAAAGCCAAGACCGAAGCTAATGAAGCCAAGGCGAAAGGCTGCTGGTGTCGAGAGCAGAAAAAGCTTAAGGATGCTACAGCTGCTTTAGATGAGCACAAAGCTGCGCAAGCTTCTCGTGAAGAAGGAATCCTCAAGCGCCTGAAGACTCAGAGTCGCCGTACTTTCGGTAATTTTACTACTCCCTTCTATTTTTAAGAAAATCTTTGTTTCTTGTCTTTTCACTAATACTTTATTTCCTTGACAGTCCAAACAAACCAGGATTTTGACCTGACGAATCCTGTCAATGATCCGGTCCTTGACGCACTTTCCTATCTGGAGCTTCATGGGTCCGAGATTCGTGAAAGGTGTATCGAACGCTAACGCGATGTTGTCGGCATTGTTCCCCTACTTCTTCCCGAAGAAGGAAGAGCCTGCGACTTTCCTCAACCTTGCCAAGATGTTCAATACACCGGAAGACCTTGGACTGAAGATGCGCCGAGAGAATATGAAGGTTGCCGTTGAAAACACTGTCGCCTTGGTTGCTTGACGGTCGACGGACTATCGGCTTGGATGAAAGTTGGCGACACCGAGCAAATAGAACAATCAAGGTGGAAGTCGCTGATCAAGGCAGCCAAGCCCAACACGAAGAAGATCTTGGCCTATCTCGGGATTAAGCCAGCGTCGACTCCTAGCTCGTCAAGGCCGGAGGTCTAGTTGCATGCCTCTATTTTTCTTTGTTTCTTTTGCTTTTGTCGCCAAAGTAGTCGTTTAGCGACACGTATTTCCTTAGCTCCACTGTAATGCCCTTGTAATTATTCCAAGAGATTAATGAAAAATTCTATCTTTGCTTGTCGTTTGATTTTATCCTGTTTATATTTCAGTTGGTATTTGATAACTATACTCCAACTTCCGCTCCTTCCAATGTGTCGCCTTCTTCTTCTCACGCGAGGAGAGCTTTTGTCGATCTGCACCTGTCGACGATACCTTGTCGCGAGAACTGACGAACTTCGACAAGCGGCTTCAGATGCAAAGAAACAAACACTTGTGATGATGGAACAATCTCGCAAGTCATCTGAAGCCGAAAAAGTTGCTCTCCGGCAAGCTCGCGAGGCCGTGGCTGCCAAGGAATTTCTTGCTTCCGAGGCTGAAAAGGCGACTACTCGAGAAAATTTCATGCTCGAATTAATGAATGAAGCCAGTGCAGATATGTCGGGTATGCCTGTTTCATCCTCTGATATCTTTCATCTTCATGCTATTGTCTCTTAAAGGTTTCCACTTCTTTGTTTTGATAGGTGCCTTTACTGATGCTGCTGCCGAGGAAGAGAGAGTAAGTGCTAGGACAAACCTCCTTGTTAATCTTTCCCTGGACCATGGTTCTTTGTTTTGGGCTACCCCGGAGAGGACCCGCCAAATTGTCAGATTTCAAGATCGCACCTCACAAACTCGCGATTTCCTTGACTTCTGTACCAAGACCTTGTCCATGGTTTACAACTCCATGTTTCCTCGGAACGTCCAACCAAAAACTCTTCCTGAATTGATGGAAAGGTTTAAGGATGCTCGCAGTATCCATGATTTTGTCAAAGCTCAACTAGTAGCTGGCGCCAGATTTGCTCTTATCATGCTCCAGATCTGCCACTCGAAACTTGACCTTACCCAGGTTGTCGAGAAGGTTCACCAAAAGGTAAAACGTCGGAGAGTTGGTGTTGACAGGATTAACACGAAGGTTACGCCCATAGCCGAAGAAATGATTGAGGACCTGCTTCGGATGGATGCCGACTTTTTTGCCGATGGCCATTATGCCGATTTTCTTGGTGCTGCTCCTGAGGAAAACAGAGTTACTCTTGATGACATACTGAATCAAGACTAGTTATTTTCTTCTTGTAGATATTTCTTCTTTGTAATCCATGACTATATTGTAAAGCAATCATTATATTTCTCTGTTTGTCTAGCCCCCGAGTGTTTCGGTGACTCTTTACTATATTTGTATATTTGCGAGGTTTTAAACCAAGGCATATATATATTTAAGGTGAATATGAGCCCCCGAGCTTTTTACTGAGTACTATTTTGTATTTTTATTGACTCACGAGGTACTTGAATACCAAGGCAAGGTTTTTCTTTTGTCGATGAACTATATTGAAATTCGTCGGAGCAAAGATTTTGGTCATGTCGATAAAGAAGAAAAGTTATATTGTCACTATCTTTATTATATTGCAGCACCGCGAGCCCGCCTCATTAAAAACCTTCTCCGGCCCCACTCGGTGCCCCGAAAAAGGAAAAGAGTGCGTCTGAAAACTCGCGGGCGTTTCAGTACATTGAAGTTTTACAAGGACTATATTTCGACTCTAGGTGTAGAACCGCCTAAGTTGCGCCACGTTCCAGGGGTTTGGCTCCTCCACCCCTGTCTTCTTGTCCTTTATCCTATATGCTCCTCCTCCGATTACTTCCGTGACGATGTAAGGGCCAAGCCATGGTGACTCGAGTTTTTCATGACTTTTTTGCGTGAGCCGAAGAACTAGGTCGCCCACTTGAAAAGATCTTGGCCGCAAACGTCGACTGTGGTAGTTCTTCAAGTCCTGTTGATATTTGGTTACCCGAGATAATACTTCATCTCGAGCTTCATCCAGTGCGTCGACGTCGTCCTCTAGCGCTCTTCTCGATGTTTCTTCATCATATTCAGCGACACGTGGAGAGTTGTGCTCTATCTCGATTGGTAGTACTGCTTCTGCTCCATGAACCAGAAAAAACGGAGTTTCCTGCGTTCTTTGTGTTTGGTGTTGTTCGGATGCTCCACAACACGCTTGGTAGTTCTTCTGGCCAGGTATGTCGAGCTTTTTCCAGTGGTCCTAACAAGCGCTTCTTGATGCCATTGCAGATGATACCATTGGCTTTCTCGACTTGCCCATTGGTTTGAGGATGTGCAACTGACGCAAAGTTCAGCTTGATACCCACCTCTTCGCAATAATCTTTGAATTCATGGGATGTGAAGTTGCTGCCGTTGTCTGTGACGATGCTATGGGGCACTCCAAATCTAAAGACGAGGCCTTTTACGAATTTTACTGCGGATGCTCCATCTGGTGAATTTATCGGCTTCGCTTCTATCCACTTTGTAAACTTATCGACAGCCACTAGCATGTACTCCTTTCCTCCTGGCCAGGATTTGTGTAACTTACCCACCATATCAAGTCCCCATTGAGCAAAGGGCCATGACAATGGTATTGGTGCTAGCTCTGCTGCTGGAGAGTGAGGCTTTGCGGCAAATCTTTGACATGCGTCGCAAGTTCTTACTATGTCCTTAGCGTCCTCGATTGCTGTCAACCAGTAGAATCCTGCCCGAAAAACCTTGGCTGCGATAGCTCGACTACTTGCGTGGTGGCCACATATTCCTTCATGTACATCCTTCAGAATTATTCTTCCTTCTTCTGGTGTGACGCACCTTTGCAAGACGCCTGAAATACTTCGCTTATACAATTCTCCCTTGACCACCGTGAAAGCTTTGGAGCGTCGAATTACTCGCCTTGCCTCAACTGGATCGTCGGGTATTTCTTTCCTCAGGATGTATGATATGTACGGCTGCATCCACGGTATCTGTATCACCATGACCAGGTCCTGATCTTCTTCTTCGTCCTCTTGCTTTTCCTTGGTAGCCCCCGAGGGTTTCTTCTCCTTCTTTTTTGATTTTGTCGACTTAGTGGATCTCTCTGTTATTTCTTCCCAAAATACACCTGGCGGGACTGCAAGGCATTGCGACCCGATGTTTGCAAGAACATCGGCTTCGTCGTTGCTCAATCTGCTAATATGGTTTACTTCGCATCCATCGAACAACTTCTCGAGTTCGTTGTATACCTCCTTGTATGCCATCATGCTATCATTGACTGCGTCACATTGGTTCATAACTTGCTGTGCCACCAGCTGTGAGTCGCCAAAGATTTTTAGTCGAGTTGCTCCGCAGGCTTTCGCCATCTTCATTCCATGTATGAGAGCCTCATATTCTGCTTCATTATTAGATGCGTTAGGGAACGTCATCCGAAGGATGTACTTCAACTTATCGCCTTCAGGTGATATGAGTACTACTCCTGCGCCAGCTCCTTCCAGTCTTTTGGACCCGTCGAAGTTCATGGTCCAAGTTCTCGATAAATCTGGAGGTCCTGTATTTTGCAACTCCATCCACTCTGCGATGAAGTCCGGCAGTATTTGCGATTTTATTGCTTTTCTTTTTTCATACGTGATGTCCCGAGGGGAAAGTTCTATTCCCCAAAGGGAGACACGACCCGTAGCTTCTGGGTTGTTCAGTATATTTGACAAGGGAGCTTCATTGACCACTATGATCGGATGTGCCGAAAAATAGTGGCGCAATTTTCGTGCTGTCGTGAACACTCCATATGCTATCTTTTGGTACTGCGGATACCTTTGTTTTGATGGCGATAAAACTTCGCTGACGAAGTATACTGGCCTCTGTACGCCATGGAGTTTTCCTTCTTCTTCCCTTTCGACAACTAGCACCGTGCTCACCACTTGTGGCGTGGCTGCGATATATAGCAGGAGAGGTTCCCTTTCTTTTGGTGCCACCAGAATTGGTGGTGTCGAAATTGTGCGCTTCAAATCCTCGAAAGCTCTGTCGGCTTCTTCGTTCCACTGAAATTTATCTCCTTGTTTTATCAAAGCGTAGAACGGCAGTGCTTTTTCTCCCAGCCTAGCGACGAATCTGCTCAGAGCTGCGACTCGCCCCGTTAGCTGTTGTATCTCCTTCAACTTTGTTGGCTTCCTCATTGCTACGATAGCCTGTATTTTGTCGGGATTTGCTTCAATCCCTCTTGCTGAGACTAGAAACCCCAAAAGTTCTCCTGCTGGGACGCCAAAGGAACACTTCGTCGGGTTCAGTTTGAGGCAGAACTTATCAAGGTTGTCGAAGGTTTCCTTGAGATCCTCGATCAGAGTTGCCCCCTTTTTTGATGTTATGACGACATCATCAATGTATACTTGCACGTTCTTCCCAATCTGTGTCGCCAAACACTTCTGCATCATCCTTTGATATGTTGCTCCCGCATTTTTTAGACCAAAGGGCATTGTTCTGTAGCAAAACACGCCGTAAGGTGTAATAAACGCGGTCTTTACTTCATCTTCTTCTTTCAATCTGATCTGGTTATAACCAGAATATGCATCCAGGAAGGAAAGACGTTCACATCCAGCCGTGGAGTCGATAATTTGATCGATCCTCGGGAGGGGAAAGTGATCCTTTGGACAATGTTTATTGACACACGTAAAGTCGACGCACATGCGAAGGACCTTAGTGTTTTTCTTCGGCACCGGCACGGGATTTGCTACCCATGTGGCTTCGTGAATATCTCTTTGATAAAACCAGCTTCTTGTAGTCGATTAATTTCGACGATGGCTTTGCGGTTTGGTTCCGAAAAACGCCGCAAAGGTTGTTTGATTGGTCTCGCTAGTGGATCCAAGTTTAGGTGGTGCTCGGCAAGTTCCTGGTACTCCTGGCATGTCAGCTGGACACCATGCGAAGATTTTCCAGTGCTCACGGAGGAACTCGACGAGCGCGCTTTCCTATGCGATATCCATGTCGTTTGCGATAGATGTCGTCTTTTTTGGGTCTGTCGGGTGAATCTGCACCTCTTTTGAATTTTTCTCGGTACTGAAAGTTGATTCTTTGTTTGGCCTTCCAACGTCCGCGGTGCGTCGTAATCAGTCATGCTTTTTGACGCCAAGTACTCAGCTTGCATCCCGAAGGTTTCGACAACCGGTGGAAATCCTTGTCGCACTTATCGGCTAAGGCAAAGCTTCCTTTAACTGTGATTGGTCCCTTTGGTCCAGGCAACCTCCACAACAAGTATGTATAGTGTGGCACTGCCATAAATCTAGCATATGCTGGTCGTCCCAACAGAGCGTGATATTGCGACGGAAAATCCACGACTTCAAACTCGAGCCTCTCGATTCTATAATTTTCTCGGGTCCCAAACTGAACGTCGAGATTGATCTTTCCCAATGGATAACTTGGTTTCTCCGGTGTGATGCCGTGGAACCTTGTGTCTGTTGGTTTCAAGTTTGCTAAGGATATGTTCATCTTTCTCAATGTATCTGCATACATAAGGTTTAAGCTGCTGCCGCCGTCTATGAACACTCGAGAGACATCAAATCCCGCGATAACTGCTGGCAGAATAAGTGCGACTGCCCGGTCGAGGAACTTGCTGCGGATGATCTGCTATTGTGAAGCCGATATCTTGTCCTGACCAATTAAGGTACTCAACTGTTGGTGGAGGCATTTTCTCTGCCATAAACACTGTCGTGAGATTACTTTACGAGCTCTATTGGACGGCCTTCCCTTCTGAATCATCGACACCTTTGCTCCATTGGAATTAGGATCAACATAAGGTGGTGGTGCAGGTGCTGCCGCTATTCTGAGCTGATGCCGATTGTCGTCTCAGAATCGCGGGAGGCGGCGGCAAGTGAATCTCGCTCTGGGTTCTCGAGGATTTCTCTGTGCTGCCCGCGCATTAGCGTTCTCTCGCATACCGCAACATTGCTTGAAAATTTCGACAATCCTTCTGCAAGTGCCCCGACCGTTTGTCTTTTCCGTTCTTTGTCGAGGAAAAAATGCATCCGGCACGGTCCGTTCATCATCTCTTCAGGGGACACGAAAGGTCTTGGGAACCTAGGCCCGCTATTTTGCCTGTTGCGTGAATCATCCTCGTTATCACCTCGCTGCTCACCGCTTCTCCGGTAATCATCTCTGTTGCGTCCTCCTGTGTTTGTCCGAAAACCTGCCGAAATTTGTCCTGGAGCGTCGTAGTTCTGGTACGTCCGAGGAAATCTTCGCCTCGGTTGATAGTTTCGACCGCGGTCCTCCTCTGGCGACCTGTGTCGTTTGTTGTGGACGGCGTCTTCTCCATCTGCCCATTTATTTGCTATCTCCATTAACGCGGATACTGTCTTTGGATTGGTCCTTCCCAAGTCTTCGACGAAATCTCCACGCTCGACTCCTGCGACAAACGCATCTATTGCTCTCTCGTCGGATATATTTTCTGCTGAGTTTTTAATGATATTCCACCTCTGGATGTACTTCCTCATTGGCTCATCCGCTTTTGTCGACACGCTCTCAACTCCTCTAACGACGCGGGTTTTTTGCACGTGGATCTAAAGTTCTTGACGAACACATCCTCGAAACTTTCCCAGATGTCGATGGATCCTGGAGCGAGTTTCTTTATCCAAGATCGTGCGGCTCCACTCAAATGCACCTGGATACTTTGCATGGCTGTTGCCCTAGTTCCTCCTGTGAGCTTCACCGTCTCCAGATAGTCGACTAGCCAATCCTCACGGATCTTAAAGGCCGTCGAACTTCTTGAAATTATCGGGTAACTTGAATCCCGAGGGGACTCGAGTTTTCCGGACTCTCCTCGTAAAGCATGGCAAGCCACACATATCTTCGTCGGTCAATTCCGGAGATTGCCGATGATCCCTTCGCTTTGCCGCGCTCTGTCGACTCTTGCCTGTCTTTGTGTCTCTTGCTCCACTTGGCCCTTCAGGTGCTGCCGCTGTTGCTGCTGCAGGTCGTGGACTATTTTGCCTTGCCGCTCCTTCGGGAGGCGTTGATACAAACGCTGTCCCCATAGTTCCAACTCCTGCTACCGCCATATTGTACAATGTTTCCCTTGGATCACCTGGAGGTGGTTTAGACGCAAGGATAAAAGCATGTGTCGCCATATACCCAGCCTCTGGTGTCTTAGGGATGATGTTTCCTCTTGTATCTATCGACATGAAGGACATGTCGAGGTTAAGACCAAGTGCTCTCTTCGCTTCGGTATGTGTTGCAGCCTTGATCTTGCTCTGTTCCGCGCCTCCCGATGGCTATCACCCGTAGTTCTAGATTGTCGACTTAAATCTGCCCTTCTCTGCTGGATGCGAAGCTGCCTCCTTTCTCTGTTCAACTCAGTGTCCGTTTTCCCAATTCCCTGGCAGCTCGTGCGAGCCTATATTGATATGCTTGCAGTTCTTCTGGTGTGGCCGTGGTAGCCATTGGTTCTGTGCCGTTCATAGCTCTCGCGGCTCTGTCCCACGCTGCTTGTGAAAGTTGAACTCTATCTCGCGGCTCTGGCCCGACGTATTTGTTGCCCAGGCCTTGTCGCAGATTGGAGGGATCGACGTATGGATTTCCCAGACTGTCGAAAGCCTCGGATGTCTCCTCTTGATCTTCAATGGCGTAAATCTGATGATACTTTGTACTCAGGTCTACGTTGGGTTTGGTGACATCATCGTTGAGATTGATGAAGACATTGCCCACTGTGAGAGATTTGTCGATGAAGTCGTAACTGTCGACATCGCTTGAGCCATCGCTTATATATGAGTCCGCGGATGACTCAAACGACATGTCGTTGAAGATCTTGGCGAGTTTTTCTCTTGTTCTGGTGCTGACGTAACGTGTCGCCGAGGTTTCTTCTTCTCCTGACTCGGTTGACGATGCATAGCTTGAAAAATCTGAATCGATCACCGACGATCCCGACGAAATCGGAATCTCGACACGATACGACCCTTCCTTCTCGACGCGAAAGTGAAACCTTCCGAACGTCATCTCCATGGGCTCCGCCAGATACGCATATGCATCCAAACGGGAGGGTGGGTGAGGAACAAAATCGACAAGACCAGCAGCGATCTGTTTACCTCGATCCATTGTGTTGCTTGCGGTTGACGATGTCGAAGATCTTGAGCGTGCCATCGAGATCAGCTCCTTACGCCTCTAGTTCCCACAGACGGCGCCAATTGACAAGGTATTTACTTGTCAATGCCTATGGATTGTAGGCTAGGGTTTAGTTGGAAGTAGAGGGTAAGTAGATCTCGAAGGTTTCAGCCGGAAAGTACTCGACGAATATGAAAACTAGGGTTTGCAGACAATGATTCGATTGATTCTTCGTCCCTCGACTCCCCCTTTATATAGGAGGTGGAGCCGAGGGATTCATGCTATACAAGTTTACAGAGTCCGGGACGGTTTCTAACTCATCCCACCAGATTACAAACAACACTTCCTATTACAACTCTATCTTTCCTTAGTAAATCTTGGGCTTCCGAATCTTCTTACTCTTCGGGTATTGGGCCTCCAGTAAACCCCGGGTACCATCTTCGGCAGGCCCATTTGGGATGCCTATGTCAATAGTGCTCTTAAATAAAATAAGAAAGCTCCCCAAGGTTCGTGCAAAATTTATAATGTTTGCATTTGAATACAATATGCACAAACATGGAATCCTCACTCCCTATATATCATTTAGAACACAACTAAGATAAAGAGAATATGCTTATCAAGAACAACTTTAGTCCAACAATTACGAGATATGAGTGCATGAAGAAAATAAATAAACCAAGCACTCATAAATCTTCTTTACCAACCTACTAAAAAACAAAGGGGTAAAAGATGGTCGGCAAAGAACAAGGATATCAAGGTGATGGATTAACGCTCTTATGTATATGAGTTTCTAAAGTGGACAAAGTGATCCATAAAGAAACATGCACACACAAGAGATTAACAAAATAGATAAGACAAGATATCCAAGATGAAGTCATAAAATATACCAAAGGATGTTTGCTTAAGAAGCATATATAGCCTATGGCTCCAATTTTCACTTATGGTATATGAATGAACTTCAACCAAGTTAAATCTCAAAAACAACAACTAACAATAAGGGAAGTAAAGCTAGTTGGAGTGTTTTGAGAAAGGCAACAAGTATCACAAATACGAATTTATTTCACAAATTCATCAATATTGCACACAAGAGCTCTTTGAGGAATTGATATGCAATAAATTGCTAGAGGGCATATTTGTGATAGGTGAATCATAAAATATGATATATATATATAACCTATCATATGCATCTTGTCAAATTACTCAAATGTTCAATAAGAAGTTTTACTTTAAAAGGGTTTTTCCAGAACCGCAATATTTTCGAAATAAATAATTTCATGCCAAGATACAACCTACAAGAGGTTGGATGCTATATGAGAGTGCATGAATAAGATACTTGTTACCGAGATGGCAATGGCTTGATGTAGTAAGAGTTCATCGATCATCCTAGCTTGACTCCAATCCTCATATGGTGACAACACCTTCCTTATAAATGAGACAAGCCTCCATTGCATCTCCAATGTACCTAAAACATCATTCAAGTACATCTTGGTCCCCAAACTTATTGGGTCCAATATGGTTAGACTAACCACAATATATAGGGCACACTCCATATGAACATGTGCATATTTAGATGAAATTTGAATTTCATGCACATCTTAGCCATTTAGGATTTGATGGAGTATATCCTACATAATGGATCAAAAGAAAGCAAGCATGCTACAAGTATAAACAAATTACATATAAGCATGCACCAAAACTTTTAAAGATCCAAGAAAGATATACTTTGGACAAAACACCAAAAGAATTAAATAAGGCATAGAGGTGTTACAAAACAAATTTGTTGTCCAAATTATATCAAGGAAGCAAATCACAAAAGATTTGTTCAACAAAGTTCAACAAGTGAACTAAGAAGAAACCATTGAGCATAGAGGATGAAATAAAGAAAACATGCTCAAAGATTTATCTCATTCAAGCTAATAAAATATGTAAGAAGGAATGAGATAGCAAACTCCCCAAAAGAGCAAGGTTCGAACAAATAAACAAAACCCTCACTTTTCACAATGGCACAATGTACCGTAAAGAAAAGGTATGTATTCCAAAACAAACACTTGATATGAATCAAGAGGATTTATCAAAAGATTTTTCAAAGGGACAAGGAAGACATATGGGAGCAACAAAGGTTTCTTGGAAATAAAATAAGAAAGTAAGAAGCAATCCAAGGTGAAGGTGATCCATAAATTCAACCACGTACAACGTTATCAATTGTCAAAGACAATGAGAATATTGGAATTAGCTTCCGGTGGTATATTAACAAGGATAGTATGGATCAATTTCACAATAAAAGGCATAGGATATGTATATAGAATTAAGCACTATGCATGGATGAAGATTCTTGATGGCTTCAATTAGTCAAACGATCACGCACGGCAATGATTAGAATAACTTGAAGCAAATGGTGTCCCAAATAAGATATAGAGATATGTATTTGAGGAAAAACCGCACCAAGAATTTCTTATTCAAACAAGAACCCACAAGATGAGTAATAAAAGATTTTTTTATTAGGAATGGAGCTTGTTTGAGCAAACATGCCACCTAGGAATAAGATAATTAAGAGCATCAACTCTAAGTGGCATAACCTCATATGTTCACATTTTCTAGGCTTGTGATATGTACAAAACATATTACTCCCCCATAATGTGATAAAACATTTCTTCTAAACAAGAGGCAACTAAAATTCAACTAGAGATGATTAATGGATATTTAGACTTTGAATTTCTCATGAGTATGACACACCACATAGTGACTAGATAATCTTGCAATATCAATACTAAGTGGTGGTACCCATGTACACACATTTTAAAGAAAGAGAGATGCACAAAGCATATCACTCCCCCAAAATGGGATGTTCCATTAATCACTTCAAAGAGAGCCAAATAAGATATCATCACGATGCATTAGGCTCAAAACAATACACAAGTATATGATGAGTCAAATAAACATACTTGAATACACAAGATAGGCAAGTAAGACACAACACATACATACACATATTTGGTACAAAACCAAACATGCAAAGGGGCAAGTAACTTACAATAAACATGAAGAGTTGAAGTATAAGTTACCGCAAAGAGGAACATTGGATATAAGATATAGATGATAATCCATACGACTTGGCTTGGTAAAAATATAATATATGAAGATCCCTTAATTCTTCATGAAGTAGCCAAGTCTCCAATGCCCTCCTTGATCAAGTTTGAGCTTGTTGGTCCCCAACCAAGTTGGGTCCTAAGAGGTTAGTCACAATAGGCTTGGCAACCCAAATGGTTCTTTTCTTGAAACCACTTTGAGTTCCAACAAACTTAGCAAACACATTGCCATCCTTATCCTTCCCTAGAGAATAATCATCATCAACAATTATAGGGTTAGATAAGGTACCACCTAAGCAAGAAGAAGCAAAGTGCCCCTTCTCACGACATAAGTAGCAAGTGTTCCCCTTTCTCTTCTTTATTGATTTCTTCTCTTGGGGAACATTATCTTGATTCTTCTTGGGAAGTGGCCTATCTTCAACTTGAGGTCGAGCATGAGCTTGACCTTGACGTTGTGGCCGTTTCCCTTGTTGTTTATCACTCAAGTGCTTCTTCTTCTTCAATGGGCATGATATAACATGATGCCCTTCAACCTTGCACTTGAAGCAAACCAACTTGGCCGGATCCTTGACTTTGTCTTGGCCCTTCTTCTTGTTGCTCTTGCTCTTGGACTTGTTCTTGTTATTGGAGTTGAATCCAAGTCCACTCTTGTCATTGGGGGATTGTTGCACATTTAACATCTTGTCTAGTGCGGATTTCCCTTCATGACGCTTTTCCAAGTCTTTCCTCAAAGAAAGGACTTGGGCCTCAAGCTCTTTTATTTCCTCTACATGGTTAGTAGAAATACAAGTACTAGAGGAAGTAGAAGCTTCATTGTTAGAGCAACAAGGCAAAGTGAGTAATCCAACACAAGGTGTATCACTAGTTTGACTAGATGGATTACAAGAACTAGCACATGGCAATATAGCACTTGTAGTAGAGATTGTGCTAATGTCCACATGAGGCTCACAAGATGTTACCTTAGTGATACTAGCCTCATGAGCTAACTTTAGCCCATCATAGGAAATTAGAAGGTCATTATGAGAGCCCGAGAGCTTTTTATGACTTTCTTCCAATTCCCTATAATTGCTAGTTAGCAACTCAAGTTGAGACCTTAGCTCAACATTCTCCTTTAAGGTAGATGCTTCACAAGAATTAGAGTTAGTAGCACAAGCATCAACAATAGTTTTCTCATTTTCATGCATATAGGATTCAATTTTTTGTGTAAGCATAAAATTAGTATGCTTCTCATCTTTTAGCTCATGCTTGAGGAGAGTGAATCTCATTTCCTCATTTTCAACATGGGACTCCAACTCCACTATGGTTTCCCTATATTTATTCAAGGTATCCATAGAGTGTTCGAGATTAGCACGAGCTTCTTTATTACCATGAAGAGAAGCATATACCATTGCCATATTATGCACCAAGGTATTATATTCTTCATCATTATCATCATCATCATTCTCATCATTAGAGGATGTGTTAGGAGTCAAAGTAGGAGATACCTTTGATCCTTTTGCCATAAGGCACATGTGCAAACCGGAGAATGAAGATGAAGATATTCTTGAATCCTCATTTGAAATCGTGTCTTGATCCATAGAGTGTTCGGTTTCCTCTACATTGTTAGTCAACAACCAACTAGAGGAAATAGAAGCATTTTGATTATGGGAACAAGACAAGGTAAGCATATCATCATGAGATCTATGTAGGCAATTTACACATGATATGCAAGGACTATCAACACTAGCATGTAGATTATTTTCAATGCTAGATGTGTTTAAGTCCAAAAAGGAAGCATTGCAATGGGATAGAGATGAAGAATCATCACTATTGAGCACAATATCAACATTGCAATTTTCCTCACCACTCACCATATCATTACCTCGTGTCTTGCTACACGTTGGTGAAGTGGAAGAAGATGACAACTCATCACGACCGGAGGTGGAAGCAACTTGGAGCTCTTCATGATGTGAAGGGGAAGAGAGCTCCTCGGAGTCACCACCGACCAATTGAGAAGTGGATCCACCAAACATTTCCTTAAGCTTGATCCACATCTCATGAGACGATTTTCGCTTTATATATATCAAGAACCTACGAAAATCGGGTCTCAAGGAGAATAAAAGCTCATTAGATACTTGAGCTTCAAGATGTAAGTTTTTCTCATCCTCTAAAGATAGATTTTGAGAATCCATCGGAGGAGAAAAACCGACATCTAGAAATTGCTCTATATGTGGACACAAGGTTCGAAGATTACAAAGCAAGCAATTTCACCACAAAAGATAATTTGTGCCATTAAAGACAATTGTGTCATTGTGCACTATACTAGCCGACATCTTTACTCTCAAGGCGGTGAAACCTTAAACAAGGAGAGACCTTGCTCTGATACCAATTGAAAGATCGAGATGTCGCCTAGAGGGGGGTGAATAGGCAATTAAAAACTCTTACGGATTTGTCTTGTAATAATGCGGAATTAAACTATCGTTTAGTTTACAAGCACAACCCCTAAATATGCTAAGCTCAACTAAGTGTAACAATAGCAACTAGAGCTAAGCAAGATAGGCACAAGATATATGTAGCACAAGTGATAGCAAGATATATGTACTTCAAGCACGATGGCTATCACAAGGAAAGAGAGCTCGGGTATAGAAATAACCGAGGCACGCGGAGACGAGGATGTATTCCCGTGTTCCCTTCCTTTGCAAGAAGGTACGCCACGTTTGGAGAAGTGGAGGTCCCACGAAGGACTCCCCGCGCCACGAAGGCTCACCCTATTCTCCGAACCACACCCACGAAGGATAATGGCCCTTTTCTTATGGTTAGCTTTTCCTCCGCTCCGGAGATGGCAAGCTCCACAACCACTTCACAAGCTCTACGAAGGAGAAGCCCGGGCCTCTTCACAATCTTCTTGAAGAGATCACCGGAGCACCAACCACCAAGCCAACTAGGAGGTCTCCCTCCAAGAGTAACAAGATCACGGTCTCTCACTCGAACTAATCGTGGTGGAGAGCTCAACACTATGCAATGATGTAAAGCAAGAACACTAGAGGTGTTCAAGTCCTTCACTCTCAAATCCCACCCAAGCAACAAATGCTAAGATGAGATTGGAGAGGAAGAACAATGGGGAAAGTCAACAAAAGACTCCAAGATCTAGATCCCAAGAGTTTCCCTCACTTAGAGGAGAAAAGGATTGGTGGAAGTGTAGATCTAGATCTCCTCTCTTAGATCCCTCAAGAAATAGCAAGAATCATGGGAGGAATCAAAGGGGAGAGCAAGTTCTTCAAATGCAACAATGGAGGAGAGAGAATGGGAAGAACTAACTAGCTCAAGGTGGAAGAAAGGGCTATTTATAGCTAGGAAGCAAATATAGCTGTTGGGGGAAAAAACAGAGGAAACAACAAGAAAATCGGGCTGAAAACGTGGCCCAGCCGGCGGCCCAGCCGGCCGACCGGAAATGGCGCTGAGGAGGCCGGTGGCCTGTCCGGTCGGGCCGGCCTGCCAGCCGGGCGGGGTGCATGGGCCACGCGGAGGAGCCAGGCCCAGGCGGGGTGATGCAGGGGCGCCGGCGCGGTGTGGGCGCGCGGGGAAAGGAGGCCCAGCGTGGCAACCGGTGGGGCCGGGAGGTGCGCCGGGTGGGCCGGTCGGCGGACCAGGCTCGAGGCCGGTTACAGGCGGAAATCCGGTCCGGTTGGCGCCCGGTGCGGACCGGGTGGGCCGGCGTGCGGCCCGGCTGACCGGTCGCCCAGACGGCTGCCCCTCTCTTCTTTTTCTTCTTTTTCTTCTTTTCTCCTTTTCCTTTAATAACTAGTGCTCCCGAACTCCGATTCGAATGAAACCAATTTTGTTTGGAAGATAACAACAAATGCTATCCTATAGAAAGTGCAAACTCAAGAATCTGTAGAAGGGAATTTTATCATGAATATAAAAGGTAGAACCTTATATCATGAATAACCGGTAAAATCACCCAACCTCGAAAACGCAATAGAAGATGCATGCGAACTCCGTTTTCGATGAACTTGGGCTTGTTGTAAAGCTAGCAACAAGATCAAGAACCTTACACATAGAAACACCAAGAAGCAATAAGGATATGCAAAGTATGCAAAGGATTGAGCTCCCTAAGACGATGTGATCAAGTTACCCAACCGAAAGCCCCTCTTAATAGTGCGGCTATCTATCCTATAATCCGGTCTCCCATCAACCACCTTGAGACCGGTAAAAGGAAAACCTATCAAGGTCATACCTTTGCCTTGCGCATCCCGCTTGATCTTGATGATAACTCTTCAAGCTCTACACAAGCCGGAATGCCTCACTTGATCAATGTTGCTCCGTGAAGACTCACAAATACTCCCCCATACACTATGATGGGAAAGCTCCATTGATGCACATCTTCACATGTCCATTATCACCAAATGGACGACAAGCTTCAAGCATGTGATCCACTCAAGATGCTCATCTTGAACTTGCCCAACTCAACCTTGTATCTTCTCATACTCACATAAGATAGAGCATGGCGATGATCTTGATGCCAATACACAAGGTATACCTTTATCTTCATGGCATCCATACTTGAATCCAACACATGGAATACAAGTAGTACCTATGGAATATTCTTTCATATAAACTCAATGAAAACATTAGTCCATAGGGGTTGTCATTGATTACCAAAACCACATATAGGGGCAATATACCCTTACAGTCCCTTTACCGAGCCCATTGAACTTTGGAACTTACTTTTCATTATGGTCATGGGTGAGCCTAGCCACATCCATCAAAACATCAGCATCATGGTCATACAAGTAGTTGAATGATGTATTGATGAAATGGTTGTAGAAAAACTCATGTGAGTTATCCGCCACGATTTATAAAAAAAGTTAAAGAACAATGCTCGCGTATGAATCGCTAGCTTACTGTATATGCATCAAAATGGAGGAAGAATTTGTGCGAAGTTTTAGCCTTTGTAGCTTGTACTTCGTTTGTAATGTTGAAAAATAAAATTCAAACCTATCTCATAGCATCGTGTTTAGAATATATAGCCGCTAGGTAGTCGACTGTGCAAATGGAACGTGAGTTGAAGACACAGTATGAAAATTGTTGGATTCTGGAAAAAAATCACTCGTTCAACCCTCTGCCCCTAAAGAGAGCTGCTTGCTCAGGAATTTCCCTTGCTCACTGCCTTGTGAGAGAAAAAATCGTGCAGAAAAAAACCTTGTGACGTCTATTGACACCAAAGGGGGGGGGGGGGGGGGGAGAATGTCATGGTTCCACCGCCACCGGTGTTCGACAAAAACAACTCGTATGTGCACTACTTCCAACCTTTGTGAAATCCGACCTTCGGCTAGTGGTACCCTGAAGAAGGATTTCCTCAAGAGCAATATTTGTAGGAGTACACATAAATCAATTTGTGCACGTATTCTTTCAAGCAACCAAAGTATTCCAAGCCTAAAGAAATATGGTTCAAAAGACACGAAAATGCAAAAGAAAACCCAGGCTATATATGGAGTGTGAAAAAAGGATAAGGCTGTGTTTGGATGTTGGAAAGCTAGCATGCAATTGAATTGGAAAAGGAATTCCAAATCCAGGATGGAAAGGAAATGACTTCCAATTTCAGTTCTACTGTTTGGGTGTGTTTGAAATTTCCTGTTGGAATCAGAGCCTCGTGACCAATTCCAATTCCTGTTTGGATGTACAAACCATGGAATTGGATGTTTTGTTGAGTTTAGATAATATAAAGTTTTGTACATGAATAAAGTTTTGTTAAGTTTCCATTTAATTAGTATTTTCAGATGTAGGTACACAAAAAGACAGATATGTGGACCTATTACAAAGAGATATATATATATATATATTTACATATTTTGTGTAGCCTAGGCATTACGTATTTCATGCAAGATTTAAAGATTTTTTTAAAATTTAAACAGTTTAAATTGCCATATTCGTTAAAAAAATGTATATATTTTCTTTCACTTTCCATTTCTAGGGCACTCAAAAATAACTATGTGTAAGTCGATATTAAGAACCATTTGCTATGCGCTTTTAGATCCGTTCGAGTACTGAGGGATGAGAAGATCTTCTCGAGTGGTTGTGAATGTTGACTGAGCAATAACTAATTTGAAGCCTCTACTAAAAATATTTATCTTTATTTTGCGGATTGAGTTCGCTTTGAAGTTTGATGCCACTTAGACCATGCACTATGTGTCTAAAAAGCGATTCATTTTGGCTTTTGAGCCGGTTCTACACATAGTGGAGCATCGATGTTTGGTGTCAGAAAAAAGAAGCGAATCAAAACATTGGTTCGGTTCAAAGCCTTGGATACCTGACACAGGGAAAGAAACTGCCAATAACATGCATAATCTAGAAGAAACAAACAATAGAAAGGTGTACGGTCTGCATAAAATGGACCCTACATCAACTGTCACAAGCGGTTCAACACATAGCAGAGGATTCGGCCCGACTCAAATTTCTGACAGTTTTTCCTTTGAACCGAACAGACATAGTACATGGCCTTATAACTGAATGTACAGATCTGAATACTAATTTTCAGCAACCTCCATGTTATCACTTTGGAAGTTGCCAACAGCACCTGTTGTAGGCTGCCATAAAATTGTTTGACAATCCTAGTAATACAAGTCAAAGGAGTACAACGGTTGGTTTTATCAAATTTTAGCTCTATTTCACTTTCTCTCCACAAACTATATGTCCCGTGGAGCATCTGTAAAAGTCAGCTGAAAAATTCAAGCCCCCAAGAATCTGAGAACCAAATCGCAGAAAAAATAATCTAAGAATCAAACTAGAAGCGCTCCACAATATTTCTTGTTTCTTTCTTCTCGCATTTTTGTATTCCGATTTCTGAGTGACTGCTAAATATTTCAAGAATGTCCTGCCTTATGGCCGCTACAGTACTGTTCCAAGTCTAACTACGTAATACGGCACATGTGTATCCACACAAACAATCATTCGAAAAAATATATATGTCCACACAAACAATCATTCGAAAAACTTTTGTCCACAGAAACTAACGCAGACTTCTTACATAGTGTCTAATGATTTAGGTCCCCATGGTAGAATCTGCCACTGTCATGCACCTCCATGCATAATTTCTATAGCGATAGAGATTCCTCGTGATAAAGTCCACTTCATGATTCAGCTACCTAACTTTGTCGCCCATCATTGACAATGTCTTCAAAGAAACAGATAAGAAAACCACATGCGAAGAAACCTGTTCATTGACCATTGTAAAACACTGTAGCTCCAGATTATTTAGTGCTAAAGCATATGGACAAAGCTACCAGCCACTTCCAGTATATGTGTATAATTTATTCCAAAGCTTATAGTTCGACACTCTTAACGATGTTTAGACCTGAAAATATCTGTCAAATATATGTCATTTGATAGTTTAACTTCCGAAGCTACCAGCAAATGCTTTCTCACAGTTTTTATATCCCATAGAATTGAGGAGTTCAGAGATATTTTGCTTCAGCTGGCACAAGCACCATAATATATAGCTCACTAGAATCCACCTATACAATCAAAACAATTTCCCACCTTTTTTTATTATGTGAATATGCACCATGCAGCAGCTGACTCCTGGATCTCTAATTAGGTGGCTAACTACCCGTGCCTAACTCAAACTAACACGCCATCCAAACTCCAACAGTCCAACACCCTTGCTTGCATTGCATGCTAGTACATGGTTGATGCTGGAACTCTCTGAGCAAAGCTAGGCATCTCTTTTCTCCATTTCATACACAAAAGGACCAATAGCTAGCCCTGCAGCACTGCAGTATAGTAGTACAGTATACGAAAAGTCATTTTGGATCTTGGGCAGCTGTACCTCTTGTCGTATTAAAAAATTCGAAAATTAGATTTATGTGTTTAAAAAAAATCAGTAGCAAAGTTCTAAAAGGAGTTGATGATGTATCCCACTAACATACAAAATCTCAAATACAAATATTTTGTTTTCTGACAAATTTGTTATTTTTGTGTAGCCTTTATTATTTCCAGCTGAAAATTTACACGTTTGTGGAATACAATACTGGCTACATCATAATTTATTTTCAGATTTTTCTGAAACTTAGAAAAGTAATTTCTAATTACTTTTTAAAATAGGAATCACTGGTGCCCATGTGCACCAAATCTCTGTCCTATAGTATATGATTATATTTCTGGAGTGCAGCCTTTTGAAGCACATGCTCTAGAGAGAGCCCATTTCTTAAAACTTCAAAAACAAGAATTGAAAGCTTCAATTTATTTTTGAAACAAGTACATGCATAGAGTCAATGGTGTATTCTACAATGTAATATCTTATATTTTTACTCAGCAAAAAAGACAAAAGTGTAGATCTGCATGTGGTGAACAAAGGAAAATCCAAAACTTCTAAAATAATCATTTTTGTTGAGCCTAGAATACAAGGTATTTTGGGTATTTGCAAGCTCGCGGTGTACATTGTTGGTCCATGCATGTTTTTTTCAAAAACTTTGAAATCAAGTTTGTGGATTTTCAAAATAATGTGGCTACCTGTTGCCCGTGCTACAAAGCAGATTTTTTGAATCTCTACCGCCTTGCCGCTAGGTTCTAGACAGGAAGCAGGCAAGAGGGGTGAGAAGTCCACGGGGTACAGTGTGGTAGCTTATGTCATGGATAGCGTGCGCCGTGTCATGTGGGAAATTTTTTTGCCCCTTGTTTTTTATACATCTACGTTGGGAATCAAAAGTTGCGCGGCTAGTACAAGCGTCAACGGATGGCAACGCTTCATTTTCCTACGGCCATATAGAGGACTTTGTACATAGTGAGATGCGCCCATTAGGTCTGGAATAGATGGTGGGTGCAAAGCCTATGCCGTGGAACCTGACTGTATAATGTGAATTTCATAGTGGGCAACTCGAGACTCTTGATGTATGTACTAGGGGTATGTCTAGTTTGTGTCCGGTGCATATTTAACGTAAGTTTTATACCTTGTTTGGTCCTTGGCTAATAGTTTTGTATGTCATTATCCTTTTACCAACTCTATTCTAATTTCTTGCCAGCAACATTGACAATTTTTCGGTTAGCCCATATTTTGGTGGGGTGAGCTTACAAGCCACAACGAAAACACACACAACATAATTGGTTTGTGTCATCTTTGACACTCAAGACATGTCATGTTTAGGGTCGCTATTTTCGGCGCAGGCTTCTTCATGGGCCAAACTTAACTAATATTCTCTACCCACAAGGAGAAACTGTTGTGCTAGTTCTTTCTGTTTAATTGTGCAACACTCTATTTTTTCTTCGAGCATCACGAGAACCGAGGCACATATTGGACTAAATGACTTCGCAGAGTGGCATTTTGGTAGTATAAAGACATCAACACTCGTGGTATTCTGGGGGGGGGGGGGGTATAACACCTTTTTCGTGGCCTATATCTAATAGAAAAGATAGGGGATGGCTTAGAAGATAAGCTAAACACCAGAAAACAATTTCCTTTTTTTGTTTGCTCTTAATTTGACCCATGAGCCGCACCCCAAGTTGAAGGAATTGGTCCTTATTCTGGTGTCGGCCATGGGAGATGACGGTGATCGTGCTTAGAGCTCCAAATGGGTGCAACGTGTACCATGAATCCGGTACAATGATCATCGATGACCATAAACAATAGTCAAAATGTCTAGATTGTATTTCTGTTGAAATTTGCCTCAAAGTGGCAAATAAATAGCCCGTGAATTTGCCACATATTGTATGTATTTGGAGCCGAGTTAAAGAAATCTAGATTGTATCTTTTTTCTATTTTAGTGAACCCCACCCACTTTTAATGGCATTTCTAGTTTGCTTCATCTCCGAGGGATTGTAATCAATATCAATGAAAATATGGTAGGCCATGGTAGCTTTTAAGATAAATCGCTTAGTTCTGTCGAACTAGGTGGCCATCATGCAATGTATTGTGGCGCATATGTTTTATCATTCGTATATGAAATTCTCTCAATCCTTATATATCAACACTTCTAGGCGTTATCGAAAAGGAATAGTACAACTTGTTATTGCTCCATGATAAATATAGTATGATGTAAAGGATTGAAATACATGATTTTAATATAGATGGCATGAGTTTATACTGTAAACCAAACACTAATGATAAATCTAAAATTAGAGTGAAAGGTTGATGGTTATAAATTCACCAGAAGCATTATGATAGCATAGTATGAATATATGAGTTCAAAGTTCCCTTCGAGAGTAGTCAAAATTGTGTAACACGTGCACACTATACGCGAGTAGTAAATCATGCATCCAAGATTTTTTTACAGATAAAATAACATATCCCATGTACTATCACCGCTTAATTGACGAAACTAGTATACATATATATTCAACATTTTTCTTATCACGAAACTTATCATACCCTATGTGAATTGTTACAACATACAAAATCAATGCATCAAATAACACACGTTATAAGTAGCACTATTTAAACAAATAAGCCACCTAGGACTAAACAAAACATAATATTATGTTATTAATAAAATGCCGTATGCATCAATTGATGGAGAGCTGGGGCTTCCCCTTTTTGAAAAATAATCATATGATATTCTCAATTCATTATTTTTACGTTGGCAAAAATTGAGCGGATCATTACTATATGAATGCTATTTTGGCTCGGCCATTTCATGTCTGAAATTTTCTCCATATTAGGTTCATAAGCACATAGTCATTCCTAATAATATCACATATTTATGCTTACCAAACTACACTTTTTGATGCAAGATACACCAATATAGATAATAATCCAACAAGTAAGTGGAATGCATCCTTATTCTAAATACAGAGAGCCTAAAAACTGTGGAAGTACTATTTCCAAGAACGAAAAAAATGTAGTACTGCTTCCATACGCTTTTAGATTCATACGGTACAATTAATTGCCGTGTTCCCATGTGGTGTTATGAATTTTTGCTACTTGTCTGTAATTAAGTAGGGAAGGCACCTTTTGTAGAAAGATTTTACGGTTAGGGTTCCAAATTGTGCATGCCAGGAATGACCAAACAAATACGTTGAAAGGGTACTGTCAAATGAAATGCTCAATCAGGAAATGCTGGTTTACTTAATGGTTTTTGGACATAATCTGAGATACAAAGAGTACTTGTATTGGATGGTTACGTCATACTCTTAGTACCGAGTCACTTCAAATTTCTTTTTGTGTGATATTTATTCAAGTTTTCTAGCAGGTTATTTAATTCATCTGAATTGCACCCAAAACGTTACTTTTGTTTGAAATATATTAGGTATGACCACACAAGTAAGTTGTATAAACTCAGGACATATCTTCATGCTTGGGTGCGGAATTGGAATCTCATTCGATACACATGCAAATAGGGTGAACTCCTGCTAGATTCACTTGTTTGATTAAAGAAGAATATATACGCAATGTTGATTACAGTTCGTGTCGATATTTGTAATTTTATATGAGAATGCCAGTCCAACCTGGATTTTGTAAACTCGGGAGGTCGGGACTAGGTGGATCCGGTTTTCAAAAAAAAATTAAAAAAATCTATTTCAAAGTTTCAAAAAGATGCATGTTCATATTACCTTGATACTTATTCGTGTAAAATTTCAAGTCAAAATACAACAGTTTGTGGCCTACACAAAAAAGATAAAATGGAATTTGTATTTCTTTGAACAGTAGAAACCAATCATTATAGTGTTGTTGACTGCCAAAACCCACCGGCGGGCAGCGGCCTGTCAACACAGTGGAGAGCCGGGAAGAGCCTAGAGCTGCGGCTGGCTGAGACCCCTCCGAGCGACGGCCCGCAATGCTCTTCTGGTCACACGCGGCGATGCGAAGTGCAAGGGCGTGCCACCTGACCTATACCTGGTCAGGAAGGTGATGGGGATGCCTCGCTTAGTTCCTGCATGGCATACACGTAAACATTAAATACGAGCCTCGATCGGCTCTCAGGTTATCCTGTGAATCGGCTCAAAGAGCCGATTCACCCATGATCCGTACGGGGTGCACGAATACTTGGTGATCCTGCTTGATCAAAATATAGCTAATGAGATCTACGACGATTTAGGGTTTTCACCGCATAATCGGATCATCCTACTCCAGGTTGGGCCTCGCGGCCACGCACGGTGCTCATAAGCCGATCCTAAACAAGGCCTAAAAACCAACATGACGTTGATCCTCGGAACATCCTGTTTAGGACTTGCGAACGCCACCCTACGTGCCGCTGGATCCTCCACCCCTTTGTAAGGCCTAACTATTGCAGATATTAAACTAATCCTTGCAGAGCAAGGAGCAATCGTAACGGATCAGATCTACTAGATGATGAACAAGCAGGGTGCCGCCCCCACGCCTGAGATAGGCGTGAGGGCGGCTAGACATGCAAGGGCTGCACTACGTAAGCATGTTATACGAAGAGCTATGCTAACCCTAACACATCTATGATAACTACGTTGCTCGCCATCAAAGACGCTTCAGTACGAGCAACGCATGAACAACGTGGAGCTTGTGCTGCCTAGATCGCAAGATGCGATCTAGGCAGCATGTCGCTTACCTGATTGAAACCCTCGAGATGAAGGAGTTGGCGATGCGCCGAGATTGGTTTGTTTTGGGTTGAACGTGAGTTGTTGTTTATTCCATAAACCCTAGATACATATTTATAGTCCAGGGGACTTTCTAACGTGGGCATATCCCACCGTGCACGATACAAACTCTAATCTTGATCTAAAACATAACCTACTATAATTAAAGATACACGGGCAAACTAGCCCAAATTCTCCGTGCAAGGCCGCTTCAGAGATCTTCCACGTGTAGTCTTCCAAGCCCATCTCTCTTACGGCCCACCTCCTGATTTGTCCAAAATCTGGTGATAACACATGCCCCCCTGGTTTTGGCAATGATAATTCCAAAACCACTCTGTTTTTCCTTCGAAGGGTCATGTCGCGGCAGAGCAAAGCCGTTGCAGCATCCGTCATCATTATGCCCTGTCTTCTCAGCTTCTCTGCAAATTCTGATAGCTTTGGCATCGACTCCTTGGAAACTGTAATGGCATTAAATCTCCACCAGATTTCTCATTATTTAACTGTGCCGACTGATTAGTTCTCTTTATCCTCTGTTCTGTTTCGGCCATCGGCACCCCAAGAACCCGCTTCTCCCTCAGCCATGTCGTTTTCTTCCTTGTCTTCCGCCTCTCTCCAATCCTCTTCCTCAAGCGAGTTGGTCACAGAGCACGACAAGATGGAGGCGTACAACCGCCGGGCTCCCAAACATTGGGACAAGCAGGAGTGGGATTTCGACTTCGTGCCGGAGGGTGAGGACCTCGTCTGGTCAGATGGGGACATGCCCCTAACCGACGGGGAAGATGACCTCCGGTACCTAGTTGACGGAGCACTGGAGGCGGAGAGCGGCGACAACGACCCTCCCTTCCGAGGTAAATTCACATCCGTCACCAAAAGAGAGGATACCGAAGCCGAAGGCACCTCCTCCGACATGAAGAAGGAACAGGAAGACGACACCTCCTCCGACGAACCGCCGGCGAAACGCATCCGGGGCTGGGCTTGGTCAGCCGAGGACGATGATGATGATGAGGAAGAAGCCTCCGCTGAAGGTCACAGTAGCAGCACCGAGGGGTTCGTCGACAGCAGCAATGAGGGCAGCTACCCCAGCGACGGCGAAAACGGCAACAACCCTTAGAATAGGGACCTACTATTATAGGATTAGCAGTAGCAATCTGTCCCCTTTGCCGAACAATCGGCTCCTCTTTGTAAGAAACCTTATTATCAATGAAAATTTCTTTTGATTTTGCCGATGTTCTTTATACCGACTCAGCCGATTTTCCTCATCTGACCTTGACGGTTGCTAACCAATGCTTGACGACCAGCGAGACAAGCTAATTCCGTCATCCTTCCAAATTAACTTCCAAGTTAGCTAGCCCTGCCGATGACGATAGCACTGGGTGCAGCCGATCGCAGCAGACCGGCTTCCTTTGATTTTTTGAACGGACGTTCCCAAGAGAGTCCCAGAACCATTGCTGAATCAGCTTGGATGCTGAAACTGATGACTCCGAAGCCAGGCATCATTCTTCAGAACAGCTGCAACATAGAGCCAGCTGAATCCAACAGACACGGCTCCCAAAAACCAGAACCTCTAGGGCGAGTCGCTCTCCAAGCCCCACCTGAAGCGAGCCAACTGCGTCGCCATTGGTTCCCACGTTGTAACGTAGAAACAGCCGATTCCAACAAAATCGGCCCTCTAAAGATATTTTAGGGCGAGCTGCCCCCCGAGCCTTGATCAAGGCGAGAACAGTAGTGAGCCAGCCACATGTGCCACCATCGGCCTCCGAATCGTAATGGAGAATCAGCCGATTCCATCAAAATCGGCTCTCCAAAGAATTTTTAGGGCGAGCTGCCCCCCGAGCCTTCATCAAGGCAAGAATACCGGCGAGGATGCATAGGTCGCTGATCAGCTTTCTTCTACTGAACGTCGACGTTGATGTAAACCTTGAGCACATAGCCAGTAGGTCTTGGTCTTGCGTAACTGTACTAGAGTCGATGGCTGCACATCGGCTTTTTTTTTTTAATCGGCCGATTTTTCTTGATCGGCCCCCAATGTTTCACTGCACGCATGTTTACACATGTTTATCTGCACATGTTCTTCATCTGACTGTATGCCCCCCGAGCCGAATCTGCCAAATGACTGCAGATATCGGCTTTCACGGTTAGTCAGGACACTGCACTTGCACGTCGGCTTCGCAAAGATTCATGCTGACTTTCATCCGCCGACGTGGCCGTTGCCCAGCAGATCGTTGCTGACCACAAACCGAATATGTGCAGAAGATAGCTTTGGCCGATTGCTGGAATCGGCCTCCACATTGCTTGTTCGATGAAGGTTTTGTAATGTCCCTCCATAAATTTTTTGGGGCCGATCACAAGGATCAGCCTCGCACGGTTTGCTCATTGGTTTAATCTTGCTACTCGGTTAGGCTGGATAAAACCAATCCAACCTCTGACTTGATGCGCTTGCTGTCGTCCACCTTGAGTGCATCGTATAATCGTGGAGCACTAAGCTCTGTCGGCAAGACGAGCACCATGTTTGTGCCAGCCGATGTTTCATCATCGGCTTTCTTTTGCTTGGGACGCCACTCCATTCTCCGTGGACGACCTTCTTCATCCAGGGCTCGCTGAACCTTTGCAGCCAGATCAGGTCGTGCCTTCCTTAGCGTATGCAAGTATAACCTTTCGGCTTCCTCCAGGCCGCGCAACCGCTGAACCCTGCGTTTTTGTGAACGGCTGAGTCCGTCAGGGCACCACCTTGGACGGTGGTACCTGTCTTCTTCTTCTTCTAGTCCCTCGTCTTCGGAATCCTCAAGATCTGCCCAACGAGGTGACTCAGCACGTTTGCTCTGTGGCGGGAGAGGCCCTAAGCGCTTGAACACAGACACGTTGGCTGCCTCCTTCTTCTTCTGGTTGCATTCTGGGCAATTGCCGATTGTGGGCAATCGGCTCATTCCTGAATCCCAGCAGTGTCTGAAGAAAGGGCAGTCCCAGTGTCTGGCGTTGTCATCTTGCTCCCTTGACTTGTCCGTGGCACGGCGCTCGTGCTCCTCCTCATCGCGATCCTGCCGACGATGTCTTCTGGCTTCTCTAGCCAGACGATCTCCTTCACCATCATAGTTGGACCGTCGGCGTTGGTCATACTGACTTACATATTTGTTGAGGAGGTGATCAGAGAGAGGTCGTTGATATCTTATGTTCTTCACTTCTCCCTCTGTGACGTAGCGCTTGCCATCATGATGGAGCCGATCGCGTGGAGTGGCCTCCTCTGTGTCCTTGCTATGAGAGCAGCTGCCCTCATCTCCATCTTTTCCAGAGTGGTTCCCAGGTCCTACCATGTTAATGCTGAACGTGGGACCTGGCTGGCAACCCTCAGGGTAGATGACTTCTACCATGTTAACGGCGGGGAAGGGTTGGGTGTCGACCTTCATGGCGTACTGGTTGAAAATTAGACGCCCCTTCTCTATCGCCGCTTGGATGTCTGACGCCACACCTGCGGTCGTTGGTGGCATGGGAAAGCGAGTTGTGGAATTTGCGGTACGGCTTTCCGTTTAGCTCTTGCGCCGTGGGGAACTTGAGACCTTCAGAATCGTCAACTGTTTCTCCTTGAGCAGGAGGTCGAAGATTTGTTCGATCTTGGTCACGTCAAAATCAAATCCCACTGGCGGCCCTGGTGGCTTTACCCATTTGCGGGATACGGGGTTCCTCCCCGAGTCCACTCAGCCATCGCTACTTCTTGGTCTCCCGCAGCACCTCATCTTCCTCTGTATCGACCATGACTACGCACGCTTGAACTTGTCTTGGTACGCAGTGCAGGTGGCGCTGTTCATATGCTGATAGTTTCTGAACCATGTGCACCGGCGAGGGATAATCTGCTTGGGAGGCCATGTCCTTGAGCTGCGTTGCAAGGCCAGCTACGCCAACTCGATTGCTTCCTTTTCGATTATACGAACCGAATAACATCGGTTCCTCAGTTCTGAAGCGCTGGATGTACTCTGTCACCGTTTCTCCGCGCTTCGACGTAGTTGTGCTAGATCGGCAATGCTAGACTCGGAAGCTTCGAATGATATTGCGTATGGAATTGTTCTTCCAATTGCTTCCAAGACCGGATGGAGTTCTTTGGCGAGAGGTGTACCATCCAAAAACCGATCCTGTGAGGGACCGTGAAAAGAGCCTCACGCGTAGCTGATCCGACATCGAAGCCGGTCCTAGTTGCGCTAAATATCGGCCGACGTGCTCGATGGAGTCGGAGCCATCTCGATCCACTGAATTTGGAGAAGTCGGGAGCCGATATTTAGGTGGCAGCGGGATCATCTCGTACTCGTCGTGGTACGGCTTGGAATAGCCGATTGCCCTTCTTTTCGGCACCATGCCGAACTGGTCTCTCGGTATGGTGCGATCTGATCCATTGTCTTTGGCTGCAGAAGTTGCGCTCGAAGGTTCGCCGGGGTGGCGTACTTAGCCAGCCATGCTTGCTTTTCAGCTACGAGCCAAGCTGCGGGAGGCGGGCTCGGGAGTTTCGTCGGGGTGGCGTACTTAGTTAGCCACGTCTGCTTCTCAAGCTCTGTTGCCGACGTTTCTCCTGTTTTTCGCCGAGTCCCTGATGTTGTGGCCTGGTTTGAGAGTGCCCGATTGCCACAATCTGGCACATACGTGCACGCGTATCCTTGAGGGATCTCCTTAGGCGCCTCGGTCAAGAACTGGTAGTCACTAGGATCACCACCAATCTTGTAGACGACGAATGCCGGTGTAGCCGGCACGCCAGTGGTGCTGCCAACGCATATGGCAGCGGTGGACGGGACTGGAGCGGCAACTCTCCTTGATGCGTCCCGAGAGCTGGTCTGACGGCGAGTGCGGTGGCTCATGATCTCCTGGATCACGCGCAGAGCGAGACGCTCCAACACGTTGACCAGGTTTTCAGAGTGGCGGTGTAGCGAGTGAGCCACCAAGTAGTTGATCTCCTGCCGTAGGCCCCTGGTGCGTTCCTCCGACGGGGCAGAGAGATCTATCCCATCGAGTGCACCTTGCGGTGAGAATCCCTTCCATCTGATGCCATGGGAACGGGTTCTCTGGAAAGAGCCGATGAGGTCGGCTTCGAGGGTGACCTTGATCTCGTCGTATCTCTTCTTGAGCTCGTCGGGCAGCTCCTCGTAGGTGATCGGGCGTGCCGTCCGCCATCTCGGATGTAGATGGCGATGTGGTTGATGTAGACGATTGTCCCACCGTGGCGTGCGAGAATGTGTTGACTGCCAAAACCCACCGGCGGGCAGCGGCCTGTCAACACGGTGGAGAGCCGGAAGAGCCTAGAGCTGCGGCTGGCCGAGACCCCTCGAGCGACGGCCCGCAATGCTCTTCTGGTCACACGCGGCGATGCGAAGTGCAAGGGCGTGCCACCTGACCTATACCTGGTCAGGAAGGTGATGGGGATGCCTCGCTTAGTTCCTGCATGGCATACACGTAAACATTAAATACGAGCCTCGATCGGCTCTCAGGTTATTATCCTGTGAATCGGCTCAAAGAGCCGATTCACCCATGATCCGTACGGGGTGCACGAATACTTGGTGATCCTGCTTGATCAAAATATAGCTAATGAGATCTACGACGATTTAGGGTTTTCACCGCATAATCGGATCATCCTACTCCAGGTTGGGCCTCGCGGCCACGCACGGTGCTCATAAGCCGATCCTAAACAAGGCCTAAAAACCAACATGACGTTGATCCTCGGAACATCCTGTTTAGGACTTGCGAACGCCACCCTACGTGCCGCTCGATCCTCCACCCCTTTGTAAGGCCTAACTATTGCAGATATTAAACTAATCCTTGCAGAGTAAGGAGCAATCGTAACGGATCAGATCTACTAGATGATGAACAAGCAGGGTGCCGCCCCCACGCCTGAGATAGGCGTGAGGGCGGCTAGACATGCAAGGGCTGCACTACGTAAGCATGTTATACGAAGAGCTATGCTAACCCTAACACATCTATGATAACTACGTTGCTCGCCATCAAAGACGCTTCAGTACGAGCAACGCATGAACAACGTGGAGCTTGTGCTGCCTAGATCGCAAGATGCGATCTAGGCAGCATGTCGCTTACCTGATTGAAACCCTCGAGATGAAGGAGTTGGCGATGCGCCGAGATTGGTTTGTTTTGGGTTGAACGTGAGTTGTTGTTTATTCCATAAACCCTAGATACATATTTATAGTCCAGGGGACTTTCTAACGTGGGCATATCCCACCGTGCACGATACAAACTCTAATCTTGATCTAAAACATAACCTACTATAATTAAAGATACACGGGCAAACTAGCCCAAATTCTCCGTGCAAGGCCGCTTCAGA
This sequence comes from Lolium perenne, assembly GCF_019359855.2. Classification (NCBI taxonomy): domain Eukaryota; kingdom Viridiplantae; phylum Streptophyta; class Magnoliopsida; order Poales; family Poaceae; genus Lolium; species Lolium perenne. Next base: position 181,974,036 of record NC_067246.2, on the reverse strand, counting down.
GATCTTCCACGTGTAGTCTTCCAAGCCCATCTCTCTTACGGCCCACCTCCTGATTTGTCCAAAATCTGGTGATAACAAGTGTTTTTGGACATTTTACCATTTCCGTGTAGGCCACATACAATTGTATATTTTTGAATGCCAGTCCTGTTATTTAGTATCATAAATTTTGCTTCGCAGTAGCTATTGAATCCCCCAGCCTGGGATAGTTTGCTCAGACACAAGGATACACTTAGTTCTGTGAAGCTACTTGTGTCAATTGAATTATGTCAGGTATTTATCCTCTAATACATATTGTCTATTGTGCAGAGAGCAAAAAAGTAAATCATATTCATCGGGGTCAACCAGCTCCACCAGCCGCATCTGGTTCAACAACATCCAGTAATACCGGAAGTATTTTGCCTTCTTCAATAGTTGGAGAAGAATTTAAACTAGTTGCCCAACTGCGTAGATTACCACGGATTTCTATTTACCAAACAACACTTTGTTCATGAAAGATACACTAGTATAGATAATAGTCCAGTAACCATGTGGAATGCATCCTTAGTATAAATACATAGAGCCTAAAATTGTGGAAGTATTATTTCCTGGAACTGAAAATGTAGTACCGCCTTTGTTACAAATTAGCGGATGCAACTTTGGTCAGATTTGGTCTAGATATGGACGATATCATACCTAAAAATATCACATATTTATGTTTACTAGACTACACTTTGTTGATGCAAGATACACCAATATAGATAATAATCCAGCAACCATGTGAAATGCATCTCCTTAATCTAAATTCATAGAGCCTAAAAACTGTAGAAATACTATTTCCAAGAACCAAACAATATAGTACTACCTCCATTACAATTAACGGATGCACCTTTGGTTAGATTTTTCTAGATATGTATGCTATCATTCCTAATAATATCACATATTTATGTCTACCAAACTACTCCTTAATGATGCAAGATACACCAATATAGATAATAATCTAGCAACCATGTGGAATCCATCCCTAGTCTAAATAGAGAGAGCCTAAAGACCGTGGAAGTACTATTTCCAAGAGTACTGCCTTCATAACAAATTAATAGATGCAGATTTGGTGTAGATATGCATGTATCCAAACATGTTTTAGTGTGTAGGTTCACTTATTTTTGAAAAAAAACTGTGTCACTTAGTTTGGAATGGAGAGGGTAATAAATAAACAAAATCTTCCATTATATACATATATATCATAAATTTAATGACATCAAATGTAAGTACATAAGATAGTTTTGAAAGTACATATATGTATGAAGAAAATTATCAAGACACGCATACAAGAATTAAGCTCGACTCCACATATAAAATACCAGATCTCACCTAACATATGCATGCATATCAAATTACAGTTTTAATTTGGGTACTTAACTTACAAAAACAACTTCTTATTCTTGAAAACATTGTGTGCAATTTGACTTAACTTTTGTGGTGCCCATTTAGAGCATCAAAGTGTATGCCAAATAGTCGTTTCAAATGGTGAATTTGGCTTTTGGCATTGGTTATCTCTCTATTGTGGAGGGCATTGCCACAACCAAAAATTATGGCATGGGAGCAAGTAGATGCTCCTACAGCCAAATTATCTTTCTCTCTCCCTCTCTTTAGTGTCTCTCTTTGTTGTGGGCCATGTAAAGCTAAGGAGAGAGAATGTAGATTTTTTTTAGCAATTTACACACCGCAGTAAACTTAGCAATTTGCCACCAAAGCTATTTTTTTATTAGGTGGCATATTTGGCATTTGGCAACAGTGTGATGCTCTTATGGTACTCAAATTGATATACTACATTAATGGCTGTCCCACTAGTGATTCAGTGAGTTAATGCATATACTAAGTATTAGATGTATTTTGCACCCTACGAGGGTTCTTTATTTTATGTTTATGCTATATATCTTGTAAGCATTAATTTCTCGAGAATGTGAAGGTTGAGGTTCATCATAGTAGTCCAACCCTTAGAAAATTTCAAAATTGTACTTTAGCACTGCGATTGAAACGATGTTCACGGGAACACCCTCGCTTTTTTTTTTCCAAACGATCCCTGAAGGATCGAATTCTCATTACCATGAAGATAACGAAAATACAACAGAACCAGGATATGTCTCAGAAGAAAAAGCAAAAGGAGGGGGGAAGAGATCGCCGCCTAATGCTAACGTTCAGAAAGGTTATTATAAAGCCAGAAAGTATAACACACAAAACGGAAACCTAGCCAACAGCACAATGAGCAGCTCAAAAGGGGGAACACCCTCGCTTTGATAAGAAAAAGAAAGGGAAGAAATGTTATTGAGGATACATACACAAATACTTTGTCCTAGAGGGGCATTCGACTAAATTCCATCTCAGAAAGACAGAAACGGGTTCTCCCCGTGCGAACGGCGGCCATAAAGAAGACGCAGCGCTCCGGCCGCAGCCTCCTTCCTCGTCGGCCTGCCCTTGGTCTTTGCCAAATTCCCACTACCCTGCCCGCACTGCCCGAATCCTTCCCTTTCCTCTGCCCGTCCTGCCCCGACACCCCCGCCCCTCTTCACACTCTTCCTACTTCCTTCTCTGCTCCCCCGTTCCGCTCCTCCCATGCTCGCCGGAGGCCGCGCGCAGCGGCTTCCATTGCCGCGCTGAGGACCGATGGGGTGCTGAAGGTGCTTTCCGTCGGTCGGTGCGCGGGTGGGTTGGATAGGAGATGGGGAAGGAGGGGAAGCAGGACATGAGGCGGCGGAGGGGGAAGGAGTCGGCAATGGAGGAGGAGGAAGCGGCTCCGCCCACGGGGTGCTGGATCCGGCTACCCCGGCTGGGCAGCGGATGCATGTCCTCGGGCTCCAAGGTCGACTCCTCCGCCAGCGGCGCCTGCGGGAACGGCGCTGGTAAAAACGCTCCACACTCATCCTCCTAGACATGGCGTTTCTTTCCCTGTCTGCTCAATTCCTTGCGCTCCAGCGGCAGCCTACGCCTTCGCTTGATTTCATACTTGACGCTTGTCTGTACGTTTGATTCGTTGCTTCCGTGCCTGTGCGTCTGCATACATACACCTGGGTGCACGCACGGGCGTGCTAAAATTGTGTTTGAGCGCTCGAGATGGCAGATGCCTGACCTTTTTTTTTAAACTCTGTATCTTTGTAAGTTAGGTTGATGGCGACAGGAGCATTGCATGATGAGATTGGATGTGTGTTGGTGTGCTCTGAGCTCTCTGGTGGGTGGTAGGATTTAAGACTGGTTGGTATGGTCACTGTGGGGGCAGATGAGCTGCTCAATGCTGTGATGTGTTATACTGCTTCCATTCTTGTACAAGGGCAGGAAACCAAGACCCTTGAACTGAACCCATGCTCGGCCCTCTCACAAAGCTGATAATGATTCCGTAGGTCGTGCGCTCGAAATGTTTTCGGCTCCGCTCGCACTTGTGGGGGTAGGCTTGCGGGTTGCTGGTTCATAGGGGATCCTGCCATGCTTGAAGCAGGAGTACATCAGCTAAAATGTAAGGTTGTCTTTTAGTTGCTGCAGGAAGAGCGGCGGTTTCTTCTTATTAGCAGAGCAGGTGCAGAAGCGATGCCCGAATGCCGTTAAATTCAATACATGTCTATTTTTGTCCGTACGCTTTTAGATTCATACCGTACGATTAATTGCCCTGTGGCCATGCGGTGTTATGCATATTTGGTATTTGTCTGTAATTAAGTAGGGAAGGCACCTTTTGTAGAAAGATTTTACGGTTAGGGTTCCAAGTTGTGCATGCTAGGAATGACCAAACAAATACGTTCAAAGGGTACTGTCAAGTCAAATGCTCAATCAGGAAATGCTGGTTTACTTTATGGTTTTAGGACATAATCTGAGATACAAAGAGTACTTGCATTGGATGGTTTAGCACCGAGTCACTTCAAATTTCTTTTTGTGTGATATTTGTTCAACTTTTCTAGCAGCAGCTGAATTGCACCCAAAACGTTACTTTAGTCTGAAATATATCAGGTTTGACCACACAAAGTCCTAAGTTGTATAAACTCAGGACATATCGTCATGCTTGGTGCGGAATTGGAATCTAATTCCATACACATGCAAATGGGGTGAACTCCTGCTAGATTCACTTGTGTGATTAAACTAGAATATATACGCAATGTTGATTACAGTTTGTGTCGATATTTGTAATTCTATATGAGAATGCCAGTCCAACCTGGATTTTGTAAACCTGGGATCCGGTTTTCAAAAAATTGAAAAAATTCTCATGAAAGCGTATGGACATCAAAGTCGGCAATGGAGGTGGATCCGGTTTTCAAAAAATTGAAAAACAATTCTATTTCAAAGTTTCAGAAAAAAAATGCATGTTCATATTACCTTGATACTTATTCGTGCAAAATCAAGTCAAAATACGACAGTTTGTGGCCTACACAAAAAAGATAAAATGGAATTTTGTATTTCTTTGAACAGTAGAAACCAATCATTATAGTGTTTTTGGACATTTTACCATTTTCATGTAGGCCACATACAATTGTATATTTTTGAATGTCAGTCCTGTTATTTAGTATCATAAAAGTTTTTGCTTCGCAGTAGCTTTTGAATCCCCCAGCCTGGGATAGTTTGCTCAGACACAAGGATACACTTAGTTCTGTGAAGCTACTTCTGTCAATTGAATTATGTCAGGTATTTATCCTCTAATACATATTGTCTACTGTGCAGAGAGCAAAAAAGTAAATCATATTCATCGGGGTCAATCAGCTCCACCAGCCGCATCTGGTTCAACAACATCCAGTAACACCGGAAGTATTTCGCCTTCTTCAATAGTTGGAGAAGAATTTAAACTAGCTGCCCAACTGCGTAGATTTACTTTCAACGAACTTAAGTGCGCCACTAGAAACTTTCGACCTGAGAGTCTCCTTGGCGAGGGAGGTTTTGGTTGTGTCTTCAAAGGTTGGATTGAAGAGAATGGAACTGCTCCAATGAAACCCGGTACAGGACTAACTGTTGCTGTAAAGACACTCAACCATGATGGGCTTCAGGGGCATAAAGAGTGGGTGGTATGTTTTTTATCTTCGGTATGCAGCACATAAAACATTATGGACTTGCCTATAACTGCTTCATTAAGAAACTATCATTATTATTTCTCAGGCAGAAGTTGATTTTCTTGGAAACCTTCAACATCCACACCTAGTGAAATTGGTTGGTTACTGCATTGAAGATGACCAGCGGTTGCTAGTATATGAATTTATGCCTCGTGGAAGTTTGGAGAACCATCTGTTTAGGAGTAAGTATCATTTTATGTTACCCTTAGATGCTTAGTCGAATTTCCAGTATGTTGCTGACTGTGAAGAGTTCTACTTGTTGAAATAGTTAATATATAGCATATTTTGTCACACCACTGCAATAGTGAAATATGTAACTCGTCGAACCAGCACTTTAGCTTGCCAGTGGTTTACATGTTAATCTTCTCTGTATGTTGTGTAAGGGTCTAGTTAACCAGTGGTTCTATTTTTATGCAATAATAACCTTGTTCTAGTGCGTAGTACCTGGGCATCTAATGGGTTGGCATTTAAGGGCTTATTAGGTAGCTAGGTCTTACGTGGTTTCCATGTTATGTTGTCTATTCTATATTCGCATTGATATAATGTCCTTAGGAGGTGATAGCTTATATGTTTTTGAATTTATAATAACGTACTGCTAGCATTTAATTATTACCGACTATTTGTCTCAAATGCACCTTGTTGGGCATTATTTATTACTTACTGTTTGCTCCTGCTGATGTTTTATTCCATTTCTAAGATGATCGTCTTGTATGCTAAATTTGACGATCTGAAAACTCCTAATTTTATTATAACTATATATTCTGAATCATCCATCTTGCATTCATCCAACAACTGACTTGGATAATTGTATTAAATAGGGTCGTTTCCTCTCCCATGGGCCATCAGAATGAAAATTGCACTGGGTGCTGCAAAAGGCCTTGCGTTTCTTCATGAAGAAGCCGAAAGGCCAGTGATATATCGGGATTTCAAAACTTCCAATATTCTCTTGGATGCGGTATGCAACTATATTATGAAATCAGAAACGTAATCTGTGATCGGTCAGACTATTACATTTGCCCAATTCTTAAACATCTATTTGCAGGAGTACAACGCAAAACTCTCTGACTTTGGACTTGCTAAAGATGGCCCTGAGGGTGATAAGACACATGTATCTACTCGAGTCATGGGAACATACGGATACGCAGCTCCTGAGTATGTAATGACAGGTCAGTTGACCAGTTAAATGTCCTGCATCATACTACTCAACCTGTCTTTAAAATTTGAGTAAATATTGCATGGTGTTATCCTTATTTGTTATGCCTAGTTACTTCTAATCTGGCTTATACTTAAATACTAGTTAGACTGAAGTTCCTCTGTACTTGATGGACAAATGACACATTATGTTTCCTTATAGGTGATAGAAATACGTTGTAGGCTTGGAACCTAGCAATATATTCTCAAGTGTACAAGGATGTTGTGCCTGTGTGGAGCGTTTTAGCGTCTGCACCTTCTTTGGCCACCTTCACATTTATGTCCATGCTATAACTGCACACCATCTTAATTTTAGGTGATTACGGATACTTAAGACACTCCATGTGCTGCTGTGGGTTGTGCAGTACCTGTTGGTCTGAATTTGTTTCTCTCTGAGTTAGTCAGAAATATGATCATAAGTACACAGGCCCAAGATAAACCTGCCCATTTTGATTACCAATTGAGCCATCCAAGCTGAATGAATATCCGGATAGTTGAGAAGATAGACAAGTTACTGTTTATTGTTTTATTTGAGTAGCTTAGTGAATTCCTTCACATTACCCACTGCTTATAATTTCATTTCTTACTCAGGCCACCTGACATCGAAGAGCGATGTATACAGCTTTGGAGTGGTGCTACTAGAGATGATGTCGGGCAGAAGGTCAATGGACAAGAACAGACCAAACGGGGAGCACAATCTGGTCGAATGGGCACGCCCTTATCTTGGAGAAAGACGGCGTTTCTATAGGCTTGTAGACCCCCGTCTGGAGGGAAACTTCTCCATCAAAGGCGCTCAGAAAACAGCCCAGCTGGCCCATGCTTGCCTTAGCCGGGATCCCAAGGCTCGGCCTCTCATGAGCCAGGTGGTGGAAGTCCTCAAGCCTCTTCCAAACATGAAAGACATGGCGAGTTCCTCCTACTTCTTCCAGTCCATGCGGCAAGAGCGTGCAGCAAGCCTTGGCAACTCAAATGGTAGCCAGAGCATGAAGGCACAGAGCACCTTTGCGCGGAACGGTGTGCAGCCAATGAGGAGCCTCTCCTATGGTCCGCATGCTTCCCCATTTCGCCAGTCTCCAAGGCCCAACGGGAAGCAGTCATGAGACTCAAGGATGATTAGAATTCCGCAGATACTCTGCGATATGAAGATTTTCTTCTGTCGCTTAGCTCTTAGCTCCTTGTGTATCTACAACTCTGGCAACCTTGACTTGGGTGGGGGAACGAGACAAGGTTTTGTTTGTCATTTGAACAATGCTGAGATAGATGCTTAGAAATTCCCCTTCCTTACTGAGTTATTGGAGAATCAAAACCGTCGGCACAAGGAGAAGAGAGCCTGGTACATGTATGGCCCTGTCGTTTGTTATTCACAGCAAATATCTTTTCCATCGAAGGCCACCGTCGTCGTCGTTGCCGCCATCATCATTCTTCCATGATGGTCGATAGCAGCGGCCCAGTTAAGGTGCATGTGCTATTGATGGGGTGACAGACAGGGCTCGCTTTCAGGTAGGTGTACATTTGCCAGATCAAATCCATAATCATGCATGTTAATTGCTCCCTGCTGCCATTACTCCTGATGCGTGTGATGTTACCACTGCCTCGTTCCCTTTTCGGGTGGGTCACCTTCGGCCAGCAGCAGCAGGGGCTTGCGATGGCAGTAACGAGCTGATGATATTGGTTGGCGAGGTGCGCCCGCTGTCTCGTAGACTGGCACCGCAATGCATTCAGGTGGTACACTATTGCATGACACAGTGCCGTCGGCAAACAAGGTTTCCACGACCGTAATAGCCACTCGTCGCGAACAAGCAGATCTAGCAGTCGCTAATCAAACGTTGGTTGGGGCATCATCCCATGCAACATAGACTTGGAATTCTTCGCCATCGGCTCTGAAATCTCCAGGTCACTTCAAATCTCAATGCCTCTCCACCTCTGTCATACTCCTTGAGCATCACACTTCCTCCCGGGCCGCTCGCGCGAGCGGCTCCGGAGGCTCCCCCAACCCTAAAAAAACCCTCCTTTCTTCCTCTCTTCCTGGCGGCCGCGCCCGGCCGTCGAAGGCGGCGGGTGAGGTCGGCGGCGCGCCTCGACGGGTTCCTCGCGTGCGCGGGGGGACGTCTTCAGGGCGGCGCGGGTGGCGTGTGTGCGTGGAGTAGCTCTCCGGCTACGGCGGGTAGGCGCGGAGGAGCGGAGGATCCCGGCGGTGGACGCAGCGGCGCTGGACGGGGGCGGTGACGGCGGGTCAGGAGCTTGGTGGCGGCGGCGTGGAGTGCGTCCAGGGGCAGCAGAGGCCGGCCGGCGGCCAAGGAGGAGGACGCGCGTCCCCGTTCCCCGATGGCGCCGACGAGGAGGAGGGTTCGGAGGCGCAGGGCCCAGATCTGGGTCCTTCTTGGGCCCGATCTGGGTTCCGGGCCAGGTGGTTGTGGGCCTGAGCGCAGGCCACTTCTGCTGGAGCCCGGAGGGTCGGTGGTGCCTGCTGCTGTTCGTGTCTGGCTGGTGGTGGAGCTCGGAGCGTGCCCTCCTTGGCCATGCTGGGAGCTGGTGGAGCACCATGGTGAGGCTACAATGACAGAGTGTCATGGCGGCGGCGGTGTGGACAACAAGATCAGCGGCCCCAATCCGGCGGGCAGAGGGCGGTGTGCGGCATCGGACGAAAGTCTAGCCCGCTTTGCCGGTGCCGGCCGCGATGGCGCCCGTGGGTGTCGTTTCTCTCCTTGGAGGCGTCGCTGAGGTATGCCGACACTTCCCTGCTCCCGCATGGGTTTGGTGTTGTCTCCGGGGAAAGCCTAGGTTCGTTGGAACCGACGCATTGGCGGCATTTCGATGTCGTTCCTCTGTTGGGAGCCTTGCGGTTGGAGACACGGCTTGTTGATTCTTTGTGCGTTCCTCCGGTGTCTGTCACTGTCCAAGGTTGATCTTCCGGGGCGCTATGTACGACGTCGTCGGAGAGTCCAAGACGACGCCTTTTTTGGAGGCCGACCTAGTCCCGCCATCTTCTCCTTTGATGGTGCGTCGACAAAGGAGAGTTCTCTTGCAGGTGTTGATCTCCGGAGGTATCCGGTGTGGAGCGAGACGCGGCTTTGAGGATCATCCTTGGATAGGTTCTTTGTGTTGTAGTTGTAACTTTGGTGTTGGCTGGTCTTCGGATTAGCCGGTGTGGAGTTCGTTCTGCACTCGTTGTTCGCAGCGAGTTGTAGTCGTCTTGTACTAAAATTCTGCCTTCTATAAAGATATGATACGTCTTTGGCGTACTCTCGAAAAAAAGGAATTCTTCGCCATCAATACAGAGGGTAGAAGCAGAAAATTCTTCACCACCAATTCAGAGGGTAGCAAAAACTGAAAAGAAGAGGTCGAAGTCACTGCTCCAAAAACCATTCAACTGCTTCCCTTGATAGTCATACCAATTGTCAAGATCCTAACTGAACCAACAGATCTGACAACGCTAACCCCTTATGGATCCTTTGTTGACGCTGTAACAGATGCCCTCGAGGTTCTTTTTTTTTGAACAAAGGGAGGGGTCTGGAAGACCCCAGATGCTGCATTATATTATAAAAGACGGTGGGAACATTTTACAACAAGGACCCTATAAGAAAGAAAATACAAACTGGTCCTTGAAAATTAACAGAAAACGCCCTGCTAATAAAATTAGAAAGCAATCAAGTGCAAAGTCTTCTCCACCGTTGTCGATGTTGTCGGGATGCCCTCGAGGTAGGGAGAGGCCTTATTTCAATGCACCATTGCGGCCTCCACCTCGCTGATGTGTCACGACGGATATCTGCGATGATTGTGTAGGTGTGTAGGTGGGACAATGTTGGGATTATGTCGTGTGAGTGGTGACCGGCATCGTTATAAGCCGATACACTTGGGGATCGATGAATTGAAATCCTCGAGGCCCTGTTGGCATCAGAGTGTTTGTGGCGATTTGTGGATGAAACTTCTACCTTTACCCAATCCTCATCTCAATCTACTAGATAGGGGTAGAGTATTCAGGATTGAGAAAAATACACTAAGATTTGAAAAAAAATGGAGATAAGCATGGAAAAAATATCATATACATCATGGGTTTCTGTTTAGAGCTAACAAATTATGTGTTCTAGAATCGTCTGAGCGTTTATTCTTATTGCAGGAATCATATGCTGAAGGTTTGATGTGTCATTTTGGGCGTGAGATACTCATGCTCGCTGATCACTTTTATTGGCCTAAGATGAGGCGTGATGTGGACATATATGTGAAAAGATGCATTACTTGTACCAAGTAATAAGTCCAAGTCCAAATTGAAGCATCATGGTTTGTATACTCCATTGCCCGCGTCTACTACACCACGGGAAGATATAAGAATGGATTTTGTATTAGGATTTGCTAGAACTATAAGAGGCCATGATTTTATTTTTGTGGTAGTAGATAAATTTTCTAAGATATCACACTTTATTGCCCTGCCACAAAAGCGACGATGCGTCGCATATTGCTAATCTATTTTTTAGGGACAGCGTGCGCCTACATGGAGTACCAAAGACGATTATTTCTAATCATGATGTTAAGTTCATGAACTACTGCTGGAAGACACTTTGGGAAAATCTAGGGACGAAGTTAGTGTTCAACACCACATGTCATCCCCAAACTGTCGAAATTGTTGCGAGCTATGATCAAGAAGAACTTGCGTGAGTGGAAGGAGTGTTTGCCGCATGTGGAGTTTGCATATAACAGGGTGGTTCACTCTACCACACATCTTTGTCTGTTCGTTCGAGGTGGTGTATGGTTTCAAACCCATTTCTCCACTTGATTTGTTGCCTCTTCCTATACAAGAGAGTCAATATGGAGGCATCAAAGAGAGAAGATTTTGTATGAAAGATACATGGAAAGACTAAAGAGGCAACTGACAACAAGGGTAAGAAAAATGCAGCTCGAGTTAACACGAAATGTAAGGAGGTGTTGTTCAAGCCTGATGATATGGCCTGGGTTAATTTTCGCAATGACATGTTTCCCAAACTAAGGCGATCTAAGTTGCTTCCATGTGATGCTGGTCCTCACAAAGTGCTTGCCAAGATCAATGATAATGCCTAGAAGATAGATCTTCCAACTGATGAGTTTGGTGTCAGTAATAGCTTCAATGTTATTGATTTGACACCGTATGATGGAGAAGACCTTTGAGCATCGAGGTCGACGCCTTTTGAAGGGTGTGGGGTGGAGATGATGAGGACATCCCTACTGATTTACTGCCTCCTCCACTTCATGATGATTAAGATGTTGCTCCGAACAACAAGTCCAATGGAGTCAGAATTAGACCCATTACGAGACCTCGTGTAAATCTACTAGAACAACAGGTGAATTCACTCCTAAATGAAATTGATGTTTTATATGATGAGAACTTTATACTGCCTAAGTCGATGCACTTATGTATGATTAGGTTCGAGGGAGAAGCAAGCGATGCACAGGAAGGAGAGGAGTAGGTACACAAGGCGATGGACGTGAAGACAACTCATGGATGCGCAAGGGAAGAGAGTGATGCAAGCGCTTTGGAGGAGGAAGTCACCAACGACACTGCCACCGCATCACCAGCGACACCGTCGCCCCAGGCAGCGGTCCTGCTGCCCCCAGCGGCGCTGCCGCCCGGCTCTACGAGCCAAGTTGGACGAACCCAATCCGGGCCGGTTTGTATCAGGTCCTAGTCGAACTTTAGAGCGTCTAGGTCACCGCAACTCCTATATAAACTACATGGGCGCCATCTCTCTCTCAGAATCAGAATTGGCACCATCCCTTGCAGCAATAAGAGCCAATATATCTTCATCAAAGTCACTTGCAGAATCATATTCTCCATCTTCACGCACCAACATCACACGCTTGGTTCTGCATTCTCTTTCTATGTGTCCAAATCCCAAGCATTTGCGATGTTGAATGTCGCGCGTCTTCCCCGTGGAGGCCATGAAAGAGGAACTCCGAGGAGGACCAACAGATGGTGGTGGAGTAGCAGCAGGTGGCGCTCGTGATGCAGGCACGGTGTACTTGGAGGTAGTAGGCGCCGGTGCAGCTCCACGAGACGGTGGCGCTGATTGTCGCGGAGACCATGACGATGTACGACCTGCAGAAATATTAGCTCTTCTCCATTGTGGTTGACGATCCTGCACTTCACGTTCAGCTTTGCAAGTAAGATGAAACAAGCGAGTAATAGTGTTGTACTCCTTATAATCTAGAATATGTTGAATCTTTTTATTCAAACCACCAAAGAAACGTGAAAGCATAGCCTCATTATCCTCTACAATACCACAACGAATCATGCCAGTTTGCAATTCCTGATAATAGTATTCTACAAAAAAAATCCTTGTTCTAAGCGAGACAATTTTTTCAGCAAATCAGGTTGATAATATGGAGGAACAACACGAGTACGCATAGCAAGTTTTAAACCAACCCAAGTAGTAGGAATATTAGCATGATGTACTCTACAATGCTCAGACCACCAAATAGATGCAAAATCTGCGAACTCACAAGTAGCAGCACTAACACGCAAATGATCAGGATAACATAAACATGCAAAACGTTGCTCTACTTCTAATTCCGAAGTAAGGTATGCATCCGAATTATATCTACCCTCAAATGGCGGAATATTCAGTTTCAGTTTAACAACATGATCATCATCACGTACTAGCCGTGGAGGTGGGCGAGCGTTGCGGTTCAGTTGTCGTGGATGACCAGGGACAGGTTGTTCGACTTCCTCGCCGTCCAGCATGTTCTCATCTATCCGCTCGTCCGCGTCCCCTTCATAGTCTTCGTATCCTTCATCAGAAGGCGCGTCAGGTGCGGTTGCTGCAGCAGGAGCGGTACCCGCGGGCACCTCAACACGAGGAACGCGGTGTGCGCGTCGTCGCACGTTGTCGCGAGGTGGCGGCAACCGAGTCAAGAGCTCCTGGAACTTGGCGTCGAGCTTGGAGTTGAAAGCTGCCTCGAGGCCATCCAGCTTGTCCAGCGCGTCGGTGAGTTTGGCGTCCACGTCACCAATGCGCGCATCGACGTCGCGTGCATGCCCGCCCAAAAGGTGGGTGAAGTGAGCATGCAACTCCTCACTCGTCATCTTGGCCGGGTCAACAGCGGTCGGTGTAGGTCCTGACGTGGTTAGTACTCAAAAAGCACAAATGTATATGCCTACAAACTACGGAATATGGTGGTTCACGCGCAATTCGTTAAGCAAAATACAAAGCTCTTACAAGTTCTTACCAAACAGGAGGAAGGTGATATGTCAACCAACAAGGATCAGCGTCTCCCAAGATTGCCAAAGCGATTACCAGGTGTCGACACAGTTGACAAGGTATTAACTTGTCAATGCCTACGGATTGTAGACTAGGGTTTAGTTGGATGTAGAGGGCAAGTAGATCTCGAAGGTTTCAGCCGAAAAGTACTCGACGAATATGAAAACTAGGGTTTGTTAAATAATGATTCGATGCCTTCTGTGTCCCTCGACTCCCCCTTATATAGGAGGCGGAGCCGAGGGATTCGTATTGTACAAGTTACAGAGTCCGGGAAGGTTTCTAACTCCTCCCGCAAGATTACAAATAATGCTTCCTATTACAACTCTAGCTTTCCTTAACAATATCTTGGGCTCCCGAATCTTCTTATTCTTCGGGTAGTGGGCCTTCAGTAAACCCCGGGTACCATCATCGGCAGGCCCATTGGGGATGCCTATGTCAGTAGCCCCCGAGATTTTTCTTGAATCGCAGAGTCAGGGAAAATCTCCACTGTTTATTTTTACTCGACAATTCAAAACCTTTCTATATTTATCCACATAAATTTCTATATTGTGCAGGGATAATGGTAGTTGGGGCTAGTTCATCTGACGGATCAGGTACTAGTTAACTGCTCTAGTGGCAATCCGCAAAAACCTACTTCAAAATCACGTCCCTGGACATGATCTCGGGATACTGGTGTAAACTTCGACAGGTGCCGCTTAAGGTCTTACCATTCTGTCGAGTCCCAGTTATATTTATCGGGTACCTAACGCGTCCGTTAGGATTTTTCTTCGTATCTGTTGATACGGATAAAAATAGCAAACCGACGTCAGAGACGGCGCCACGCCTCACAGAACAGATCTGGGGTCTTACCTTCGCAAAGTTTTGCGGCATTCAGAAATTGATCGCAACTTTGGCGTTCTGAGAATATATTGTCGAGTGCTTATTCGGCTGTTGGAATGGCACATTTTATTGAGTCAAAGATGACTTATATTGTTTTCCCGATGGGAGTATATGCAGAGTTATTTGTAACTCGAAATATACTATTTTGCCCTTCTATCTTTCTTCTTTTCATTCTTTCTTTCTCTCTCTCTCTTTTTATTTATAATTTCATCGGGCACGCGAACAGCGTTCCCGATGGGAGTAGCCCCCGAGGCTACAGCCAAAGACTTGTCCTTGGTTGTAGGCTCCACGCCTTATGCCGCTATATTTTCTTTTTCTCCCGAAGTTTTATAATTTCTCGGGTGCGCGAACAGCGCTCCCGATGGGAGTAGTCCCCGAGGCTATGAACAAATATTTGTATTTGATCATAGGCTCATGCCATTTCTATTTTGTCTTTCTTGATCTTTTCATTTTTCCAAAGTAGCCCCCGAGCATTTGATCAAAAACTTGTATTTGATCAAAGGCTCTCCGATATTTTTTCATGTCGCCTTTTTATGCCGCTGTTGAGTCAAATTTTTCTCTCTGACAAGGTGACGTTATTGCTGATGATAGCCACGATTGCGAATCCGAAAATGGCGAGAAGTTTTCTCCCACTGCCTTGCGGGCCCAAATTATCCATTATCTTGACACGTCGTGTAGGTGGGGGACACACGTCCTCCACTTTTCCTGGCGCACGTACTGTAACTTCTCCAGTGTTAAAATACTTTTTTACCCTTGTGTCCACGTGGTTATCATCTGTCACACATTTTTTCCATCCAACGGTCCGCCGCTTCGTCGCACCTCTATATAAGATCTCCTTCTTCTTCCTCGAGTACTTCCGCTCGCGCCGCTCTCCTGCTCTTCTTCGCAAAACCGCCGCCTGCGCACCACAACTTCCTAAGCTCATCTTCTCCAAGCTGCATTCCTGCGCCATTGTTAATGCCACCGCGTCGATTGACCAAGCGCAGCACGCCTGAATCATCAATGGCTGCCGTAGATCTGGGAAGCGCGGAGTGGGAAAGGTCCAAGATTTCCACCCAGGACATCAATCTCTTGAAGAAGCTGGGAATTAGCAAGAAGCCTAAGGCGCTGTGCTTCCCTAGCGAAGAAAGCTACCCAACCCCTCCAATGGGGTATCGGGTAAGTTTCGTCGACCATCTCATCCGCGGTCTTTCCGCCCCCATTCATCCTTTCCTCCGTGGACTACTTTTTGTTTATGGTCTTCAACTTCACCACCTCACGCCCAATTCTATCCTTCATATCTCCATTTTCATCACCCTCTGTGAGGCTTTCCTTGGCGTTCAGCCTAACTGGGCGCTATGGAAGCGCATTTTCTTTTGTCACCGCAATGGCTCTCCCAATGTCGCCTATAATATAGGCGGCGTTGTTATCTCTGTACGCCCCACTGTCAATTACTTCGATGTCAAACTCCCTGACTCAGTTCAAGGGTGGCGCAAGAAGTGGTTGTACATTCAAGAGGAGAACCATGGATGCGCTGAAGACAACATCCCTCCTTTTGATGGCGCCAAAAAAATCCTTCGCCGCCGCTCCTGGGATGCAGAGGCTACCGAGGAAGAAAAAACATCGACAGAGGCCTTGATGACTCGCATCCATGAGTTGCAAAATACTCGCGGCGAAGAATTGTCAGGTATCCAAATCACAGCGTATTTTCTTAGAACCAGAGTGCAGCCTCTTCAGGCTCGCAAAAATCCTCTCTGGAAGTATGCTGGTGACGAGGACGCAGATCGGCTGTCGGTGGATTTGGAGGTCAAGGATTTAGAAAAGCTTGTCCGAAAAATCTCTTCTCTCAGCAAAAAAGATTCTGTCCCTTCTTCCTGTCGTGTAAAACCGTACAGCGCCACCAATGCGCTTCCCGAGGTAATTTTTATCGGTTGATTTGTTATTGCCTTGCTATTTTTCTGTAACTCCTTTTTTTGACATCTTCCCCTGTTTTTATATAGAACCATCCAAATCTTGTCTCGCTTCCTCCCCTTCCTGAAGGTGGAGAAGTCGAGGACAGGGCCGTTGTTACCGACGACAACCAAGATGCCCCCTCTTTTATGAATGAACCCGCAGATTCTCGAAAATCTGCGGGATCTGTTGAAAAGGAGGCTGCCTCTGAAGGCACCGCATCAGCACAATCTCCTCCTCCTGCTGTTTCTCCAAAGAACAAAAGGAAAAGGAGTGATGTCGAAGACTCCAGCACCTCCAAAGCCGAAGAAGCTGTTCCTCCACATCAGAAGGCAGCTTATGATCCATACCTTGAGGCCCTCATCAGTTCGTAAGTTACCTTTTTCTCTCTTTATTTTTTATTATTATTTTTTGTACTCGAAGGTTTTTTCCTATCTTGCTTTTTATGCTGCCAACCTTTATTCGCAGTGATGATGAGGAAGAAGTACCAGCTGTTGATGTGTGATACGTCTCCGACGTATCGATAATTTCTTATGTTCCATGCCACATTATTGATGTTATCTACATGTTTTATGCACACTTTATGTCATATTCGTGCATTTTCTGGAACTAACCTATTAACAAGATGCCGAAGTGCCGATTCTTTGTTTCTGCTGTTTTTGGTTTCAGAAATCCTAGTAAGGAAATATTCTCGGAATTGGACGAAATCAAAGCCCGGGGGCCTATTTTCTCACGAAGCTTCCGGAAGTCCGAAGGAGAGACGAAGAGGGGCCACGGAGGGGCCACACCCTAGGCGGCGCGGCCCCCCTTGGCCGCGCGGCCCTGGGGGGTGGGGCCCGCGGGCCGCCTCTTGACCTGCCCTTCCGCCGATAAAAAGTCGCCCTGACGAAACCCCCGATGCGAGAGCCACGATACGGAAAACCTTCCAGAGACGCCACCAACGCCGATCCCATCTCGGGGGATCCAGGAGATCGCCTCCGGCACCCTGCCGGAGAGGGGAATCATCTCCCGGAGGACTCTACGCCGCCATGGTCGCCTCCGGTGTGATGTGTGAGTAGTCTACCCCTGGACTATGGGTCCATAGCAGTAGCTAGATGGTTGTCTTCTCCCCATTGTGCTATCATTGTCGGATCTTGTGAGCTGCCTAACATGATCAAGATCATCTATCTGTAATTCTATATGTTGCGTTTGTTGGGATCCGATGAATAGAGAATACTTGTTATGTTGATTATCAAAGTTATATCTATGTGTTGTTTATGATCTTGCATGCTCTCCGTTACTAGTAGATACTCTGGCCAAGTTTTTGCTATTAACTCCAAGAGGGAGTATTTATGCTCGATAGTGGGTTCATGCCTGCATTGACACCTGGGACAGTGACAGAAAGTTCTAAGGTTGTGTTGTGCTGTTGCCACTAGGGATAAAACATTAGTGCTATGTTCAAGGATGTAGTCACTAGTTACATTACGCACCATACTTAATGCAATTGTCTGTTGTTTGCAACTTAATACTGGAAGGGGTTCGGATGATAACCTGAAGGTGGACTTTTTAGGCATAGATGCAGTTGGATGACGGTCTATGTACTTTGTCGTAATGCCCAATTAAATCTCACTATACTCATCATGATATGTATGTGCATGGTCATGCTCTCTTTATTTGTCAATTGCCCAACTGTAATTTGTTCACCCAACATGCTGTTCGTCTTATGGGAGAGACACCTCTAGTGAACTGTGGACCCCGGTCCAATTCTCTTTACTGAAATACAATCTTTGCAATACTTGTTCTACTGTTTTCTGCAAACAATCATCTTCCACACAATACGGTTAACTCTTTGTTACAGCAAGCCGGTGAGATTGACAACCTCACTGTTTCGTTGGGGCAAAGTACTTTGGTTGTGTTGTGCAGGTTCCACGTTGGCGCCGGAATCACTGGTGTTGCGCCGCACTACATCTCGCCGCCATCAACCTTCAACGTGCTTCTTGACTCCTACTGGTCCGATTAAACCTTGGTTTCTTACTGAGGGAAACTTGCCGCTGTGCGCATCACACCTTCCTCTTGGGGTTCCCAACGGACGTGCCAACCACACGCATCAAGCAAATTTCTGGCGCCGTTGCCGGGGAGATCAAGACACGCTGCAAGGGGAGTCTCCACTTCTCAATCTCTTTACTTTGTTTTTGTCTTGCTTAGTTTTATTTACTACTTTGTTTGCTGCACTAAATCAAAATACAAAAAAATTAGTTGCTAGTTTTACTTTATTTGCTATCTTGTTTGCTATATCTAAAACACAAAAAAATTAGTTTACTTGCATTTACTTTATCTAGTTTGTTTTATTTACTGTTGCTAAAATGGCCAACGCTGAAAACACTAAGTTGTGTGACTTCACAACCACAAATAATAATGATTTCTTATGCACACCTATTGCTCCACCTGCTACTACAGCAGAATTCTTTGAAATTAAACCTGCTTTACTGAATCTTGTTATGCGAGAGCAATTTTTACAGTGTTAGTTCTGATGATGCTGCTGCCCATCTTAATAATTTTGTTGAATTATGTGAAATGCAAAAATATAAAGATGTAGATGGTGATATTATTAAACTAAAATTGTTCCCTTTCTCATTAAGAGGAAGAGCTAAAGATTGGTTGCTATCTCTGCCTAAGAATAGTATTGATTCATGGACTAAATGCAAGGATGCTTTTATTGGTAGATATTATCCCCCTGCTAAAATTATATCTTTGAGGAGTAGCATAATGAATTTTAAACAATTAGATACTGAACATGTTGCTCAAGCTTGGGAAAGAATGAAATCTTTGGTTAAAAATTGCCCAACCCATGGACTGACTACTTGGATGATCATCCAAACCTTCTATGCAGGACTAAATTTTTCTTCGCGGAATTTATTGGATTCAGCTGCTGGAGGTACCTTTATGTCCATCACTCTTGGTGAAGCAACAAAGCTTCTTGATACTATGATGATCAACTACTCTGAATGGCACACGGAAAGAGCTCCACAAGGTAAGAAGGTAAATTCTGTCGAAGAAACCTCTTCCTTGAGTGATAAGATTGATGCTATTATGTCTATGCTTGTGAATGATAGGACTAATATTGATCCTAATAATGTTCCATTAGCTTCATTGGTTGCACAAGACTTCATTAAAAATAATAATTTCAACAACAACGCTTACCGGAACAATTCTAGTAACAACTATAGACCATATCCTTATAATAATGGCAACGGCTATGGTAATTCTTATGGGAATTCTTACAATAATAATAGGAGTTCACCCTCTGGACTTGAAGCCATGCTTAAAGAATTTATTAGTACACAAACTGCTTTTAACAAATCTGTTGAAGAAAAGCTTGGGAAAATTGATATACTTGCTTCTAAAGTCGATAGTCTTGCTGCTGATGTTGATCTTTTGAAATCAAAAGTTTTGCCTAATGAGAATCATCATAATAAAATTGCTACTATAGCAAATGCCATTCAAGTTAGAATTAATGAGAATATAAGATTAATGGCTGAACTGCGTGCTAGGTGGGATAGAGAAGAAAATGAAAAACTAGCTAAAGAAAAGAATATAGCTAAAGTTTGGACTATTACCACCACTAGTAATGCTAATGCTACACATGTTGCTGCACCTCCTACTCATACTAATAAAAGAATTGGTGTTAGCAATGTTTCCACTTCTAATGCAAAGCGCGAAAAACTGCCTGAAACTGCTAAAACTGCTGAAACTGCCTCTGATAAAGCTGCTGAAATTTTTTCCAACATTGGGGATGATGATCCCATTGCTTTAGATTATAATGATTTGAATTTTGATGATTTCCACATCTCTGAAGTTATAAAGTTCTTGCAAAAACTTGCTAAAAGTCCTAATGCTAGTGCTATAAATTTGGCTTTTACACATCATATTACAAATGCTCTTATAAAAGCTAGAGAAGAGAAACTAGAGCGCGAAGCCTCTATTCCTAAAAAGCTAGAGGATGGTTGGGAGCCCATCATTAAGATGAAGGTTAAAGATTTTGATTGTAATGCTTTATGTGATCTTGGTGCAAGTATTTCTGTTATGCCTAAGAAAATTTATAATATGCTTGACTTGCCACCGCTGAAAAATTGTTATTTGGATGTTAATCTTGCTGATCATTCTACAAAGAAACCTTTGGGTAAAGTTGATAATGTTCGCATTACCGTTAACAATAACCTTGTTCCCGTTGATTTTGTTGTCTTGGATATTGAATGCAATGCATCTTGTCCCATTATATTGGGAAGACCTTTTCTTCGAACTGTTGGTGCTGTTATTGATATGAAGGAAGGTAATATAAAATATCAATTTCCTCTCAAGAAAGGTATGGAACACTTCCCTAGAAAGAGAATGAAGGTACCTTTTGATTCCATTATGAGAACAAATTATGATGTTGACACTTCGTCTCTTGATAATACTTGATACACACTTTCTGCGCCTAGCTGAAAGGCGTTAAAGAAAAGCGCTTATGGGAGACAACCCATGTTTTTACCTACAGTACTTTGTTTTTATTTTGTGTCTTGAAAGTTGTTTACTACTGTAGCAACCTCTCCTTATCTTAGTTTTGTGTTTTGTTGTGCCAAGTTAAGCCGTTGATAGAAAAGTAAGTACTAGATTTGGATTACTGCACAGTTCCAGATTTCTTTGCTGTCACGAATCTGAGTCCACCTCCCTGTAGGTAGCTCAGAAAATTAAGCCAATTTACGTGCATGATCCTCAGATATGTACGCAACTTTCATTCAATATGAGAATTTTCATTTGAGCAAGTCTGGTGCCATTTTAAAATTCGTCAATACGAACTGTTCTGTTTTGACAGATTCTGCCTTTTATTTCGCATTGCCTCTTTCGCTATGTTGGATGAATTTCTTTGATCCATTAATGTCCAGTAGCATTATGCAATGTCCAGAAGTGTTAAGAATGATTGTGTCACCTCTGAATATGTCAATTTATATTATGCACTAACCCTCTAATGAGTTGTTTCGAGTTTGGTGTGGAGGAAGTTTTCAAGGATCAAGAGAGGAGTATGATGCAACATGATCAAGGAGAGTGAAAGCTCTAAGCTTGGGGATGCACCCGGCGGTTCACACCTGCATATATCAAGAAGACTCAAGCGTCTAAGCTTGGGGATGCCCAAGGCATCCCCTTCTTCATCGACAACATTATCAGGTTCCTCCCCTGAAACTATATTTTTATTCCATCACATCTTATGTGCTTTTTTCTTGGAGCGTCGGTTTGTTTTTGTTTTTTTTGTTTGAATAAAATGGATCCTAGCATTCACTTTATGGGAGAGAGACACGCTCCGCTGTAGCATATGGACAAGTATGTCCTTGGTTTCTACTCATAGTATTCATGGCGAAGTTTCTCCTTCGTTAAATTGTTATATGGTTGGAATTGGAAAATGATACATGTAGTAATTGCTATAAATGACTTGGGTAATGTGATACTTGGCAATTGTTGTGCTCATGATTAAGCTCTTGCATCATATGCTTTGCACCCATTAATGAAGAAATACATAGAGCATGCTAAAATTTGGTTTGCATATTTGGTTTCTCTAAGGTCTAGATAATTTCTAGTTTTGAGTTTGAACAACAAGGAAGACGGTGTAGAGTCTTATAATGTTTTCAATATGTCTTTTATGTGAGTTTTGCTGCACCGGTTCATCCTTGTGTTTGTTTCAAATAAGCCTTGCTAGCCTAAACCTTGTATCGAGAGGGAATACTTCTCATGCATCCAAATACTTGAGCCAACCACTATGCCATTTGTGTCCACCATACCTACCTACTACATGGTATTTTCCGCCATTCCAAAGTAAATTGCTTGAGTGCTACCTTTAAAATTCCATCATTCACCTTTGCAATATATAGCTCATGGGACAAATAGCTTAAAAACTATTGTGGTATTGAATATGTAATTATGCACTTTATCTCTTATTAAGTTGCTTGTTGTGCGATAACCATGTTCACTGGGGACGCCATCAACTATTCATTGTTGAATTTCATGTGAGTTGCTATGCATGTCCGTCTTGTCTGAAGTAAGAGAGATCTACCACCATATGGTTAAGCATGCATATGTTAGAGAAGAACATTGGGCCGCTAACTAAAGCCATGCTCCATGGTGGAAGTTTCAGTTTTGGACAACAATCCTCAAATCTCAAATGAGAAAATTATTAATTGTTGGTATATGCTTATGCATAAAAGAGGAGTCCATTATCTGTTGTCTATGTTGTCCCGGTATGGATGTCTAAGTTGAAGAATAATCAATAGCGAGAAATCCAATGCGAGCTTTCTCCTTAGACCTTTGTACAGGCGGCATAGAGGTACCCCTTTGTGACACTTGGTAAAAACAATGCATTGTGATGATCCGGTAGTCCAAGCTAATTAGGACAAGGTGCGGGCACTATTAGTACACTATGCATGAGGCTTGCAACTTATAAGATATAATTTACATGATGCATATGTTTTATTACTACCGTTTACAAAATTGTTTCATGTTTTCAAAATCAAAGCTCTAGCACAAATATAGCAATTGATGCTTTTCCTCTATGGAGGACCATTCTTTTACTTTCAATGTTGAGTCAGTTCACCTATTTCTCTCCACCTCAAGAAGCAAACACTTGTGTGAACTGTGCATTGATTCCTACATACTTGCTTATTGCACTTATTATATTACTCTATGTTGACAATATCCATGAGATATACATGTTACAAGTTGAAAGCAACCGCTGAAACTTAATCTTCTTTTGTGTTGCTTCAATGCCTTTACTTTGAATTATTGCTTTATGAGTTAACTCTTATGCAAGACTTATTGATGCTTGTCTTGAAGTGCTATTCATGAAAAGTCTTTGCTATATGATTCACTTGTTTACTCATGTCATATACATTGTTTTGATCGCTGCATTCACTACATATGCTTTACAAATAGTATGATCAAGATTATGATGGCATGTCACTCCAGAAATTATCGTGTTATCGTTTTACCGCTGGACGAGCAGAACTAAGCTTGGGGATGCTGATACGTCTCCGACGTATCGATAATTTCTTATGTTCCATGCCACATTATTGATGTTATCTACATGTTTTATGCACACTTTATGTCATATTCGTGCATTTTCTGGAACTAACCTATTAACAAGATGCCGAAGTGCCGATTCTTTGTTTTCTGCTGTTTTTGGTTTCAGAAATCCTAGTAAGGAAATATTCTCGGAATTGGACGAAATCAAAGCCCAGGGGCCTATTTTCTCACGAAGCTTCCAGAAGTCCGAAGGAGAGACGAAGAGGGGCCACGGAGGGGCCACACCCTAGGGCGGCGCGGCCCCCCCCTTGGCCGCGCGGCCCTGTGGTGTGGGGCCCCCGTGCCGCCTCTTGACCTGCCCTTCCGCCTATAAAAAGTCTCCGTGACGAAACCCCGCACCGAGAGCCACGATACGGAAAACCTTCCAGACGCCGCCAACGCCGATCCCATCTCGGGGGATCCAGGAGATCGCCTCCGGCACCCTGCCGGAGAGGGGAATCATCTCCCGGAGGACTCTACGCCGCCATGGTCGTCTCCGGTGTGATGTGTGAGTAGTCTACCCCTGGACTATGGGTCCATAGCAGTAGCTAGATGGTTGTCTTCTCCCCATTGTGCTATCATTGTCGGATCTTGTGAGCTGCCTAACATGATCAAGATCATCTATCTGTAATTCTATATGTTGCGTTTGTTGGGATCCGATGAATAGCGAATACTTGTTATGTTGATTATCAAAGTTATATCTATGTGTTGTTTATGATCTTGCATGCTCTCCGTTACTAGTAGATACTCTGGCCAAGTTTTTGCTATTAACTCCAAGAGGGAGTATTTATGCTCGATAGTGGGTTCATGCCTGCATTGACACACAGGACAGTGAGAAAGTTCTAAGGTTGTGTTGTGCTGTTGCCACTAGGGATAAAACATTAGTGCTATGTTCAAGGATGTAGTCACTAGTTACATTACGCACCATACTTAATGCAATTGTCTGTTGTTTGCAACTTAATACTGGAAGGGGTTCGGATGATAACCTGAAGGTGGACTTTTTAGGCATAGATGCAGTTGGATGACGGTCTATGTACTTTGTCGTAATGCCCAATTAAATCTCACTATACTCATCATGATATGTATGTGCATGGTCATGCTCTCTTTATTTGTCAATTGCCCAACTGTAATTTGTTCACCCAACATGCTGTTCGTCTTATGGGAGAGACACCTCTAGTGAACTGTGGACCCCGGTCCAATTCTCTTTACTGAAATACAATCTACTGCAATACTTGTTCTACTGTTTTCTGCAAACAATCATCTTCCACACAATACGGTTAACTCTTTGTTACAGCAAGCCGGTGAGATTGACAACCTCACTGTTTCGTTGGGGCAAAGTACTTTGGTTGTGTTGTGCAGGTTCCACGTTGGCGCCGGAATCACTGGTGTTGCGCCGCACTACATCTCGCCGCCATCAACCTTCAACGTGCTTCTTGACTCCTACTGGTCCGATTAAACCTTGGTTTCTTACTGAGGGAAACTTGCCGCTGTGCGCATCACACCTTCCTCTTGGGGTTCCCAACGGACGTGCCAACCACACGCATCAATGTGGCTGCTCGAACGAGCACGTCACGTACTCTAGTTGTTTCGGAAACGCCAGTTGAAGGAGAGGAATCCTCGCCTCCTCAACAAAACGTCAGCGCTTCTACTCCTCCTTCAAGCCCCCTTGTCCCTTCACCGAAAAGGGCAAGGGTTGAAACAATCCCGGAGCCTACTCTTCAATTGAGTAGCTCCTCTAACCCTCTCTTGGATGATGTAAGTTCTTAATTTTCGTATCACTGTCTATATTTCCTCTGTTTGCTTCTTTATGCCATCATATTTTTCCCATACCGACATTTTCTTTCTTTGTCCTTGTTTGACAGCCTATGATCAAAGAGCTTATTCGTATTGGTGCCCAATTCATTGGGTATCGTGAATATGCGAGTAAGACTGAAGGTAATGCCTTGCTGCTTCTTTTTGCCCTTGCTTTCTTACTCCTTTGTTGTCGATGCTTTTTACTGTATTTAACTTTCTTGGCAGAAAAACTGGCAGAGGTCAACGATCGAGCCAATACACTTGCTCGAAAATTAGAGCAAAGTGAAGAGGCTCGTAAGAAGGCCGAATCAGATGCTATCCAAGCTAGAGCAGAGGCTGACAAGGCCAAGACCGATGCTGCTGGTGTCGAAGATCTTAGGAAGAGACTTCATGATGCCGAGACTTCGCTGAGCGAGCATATAGCCGCACAATCTGCTCGCGAGGAAGCGATCATTAAGCGCGTAAGGTCGCAAAACCGTCGCTTTGTCAGTAAGTATCTGAACCACTTCTCATCCTTTGGACTTTCTTTCTTTCCTTCTCTTGTTTGTTGATCAATAAGTTTTTATCTTGACAGGTAAAACATCTCAAGAATTTGAACTTGAAGATCCCGACAATGATCCTCTTCTTGACGCCATTTCGTTCCTGGAGTTTCATGGAACAGAAGCACGCGAGGGCATTGATCAAGCGAAAGCAGGGCTGTCGCGACTCTTCCCCTATTTCTTCCCGAAGAAAGAGGAACCCGCAACTTTCCTTACTCTTGCCAAGTGCTTTAATCCTCCTGAAGATCTTGGGCTGAAGATGCGCCAGGAAAATATGAAGGTCACTGTTGAAAGCACTGTTGCTTTGGTCACTGATAGCCAACAAACTATCGACTGGGCGAAAGTAGGCGACACAGAACAGGTAGAGCAGAAAAAATGGCGATCATTGATCAAGGCGGCAAAGCCCAACACGAAGAAAATCCTGTCCTATCTCGGGATCAAGCCATCTTCGACTCCTAGCTCATCAAGGCCGGAGGTCTAGTTGAATGCCCCTTCTTTTTATTTTTCTTGTTTCTTTAGCTATTGTCTCCATAGTAGCTTTGGCGACAATTTCCTTAGTACTTTTGAAGAACTCCTTTTGTAATATCTATGTAAATTTCTTGAAGATCAATGGAATTCTGTCTTGTGCAATCCTTTGATATTTGAATTTTCTTTTCCAGTTGATATTTGATAACTACTCTGCCGATCCTCATTCTGCCGATACTTCTCCTGCTTCCTCCTTCTCGAAGAAAACACTAGTCAATGATAACTTTGTCGACGGTTCTTCCGGGCAACATCTGTCGCAAGATTTGCAAGAATTGCGCCAACAACTCCAATCCATGAAAAAACAAACTCTTGCGATGATGGAACAATCTCGACAAGCATCCGAGAGGGAAAAATTTGCTCTTCGACAGGCACAAGAAGCCATTGCTGCGAGGGATGCTGCTGTTGCTGAGGCTACCGAAGCTTCCTCTCGAGAAAATTATATGCTTCAGCTGATGACTGATGCCAGCTTGGACATGACAGGTATGTTTCTTGTTCATAACCATGCTGGATGTTATTTTTGCTATTTTTCCTTCCTTATCAATTTATTCGTTGTACTAGGCTCATTTTTGGATACTGCTGCCGAAGATCAACGTGTTGAAGCTCGAGCCAATTCTTTGCTCAAACTGGCGTCCCGACATGGTTCTAACTTTTGGGTTACTCCCGAGCGTACCCGTCACATTGTCAGATTCCAAGATCGCGCGGGTCAGGTCCGTGATTTCCTTGATTTCTGTACGAAGACCCTATTTTTAGTTTATGGAACCATGTTCCCTCGCAACAAAATGCCAGAGACTCTTCCTGCATTAATGGAAAAATTTCGAGATGCTCCTCGAATCCATGGCTTTGTGCGGGCTCAACTCTCTGCTGGCGCGAGATTTGCTATGATGATGATAAAAATTTGCCATCCAAAATTGCCCATGGATCAAATTGTTCCTACGTGCCTGGCTAAAATGTCGAAGAAAAAGAGAGACGTGAGCAAGATTGATGATCTGGTGACTCCTGTAGCCGAAGATATGATGGATGAACTTCTTCGGATGGACGCTGAGTTTTTTGTGAAGGGTAGCTATGCCGAGCATAGTACCCGTCCTTCCAATGAACGAGTAACCATAGACCATGTGCTAGGTATTCACTGAAATTTTTTCCTTTTTCTGTAGTTTCACCATTGATACGTCTTTGTACACATGAGCTATATTGTAAAGCTGTCAACTCTGTAAGTATATATTGTTTCTATTTTTGATCGTCGAGCCCCGAGCCTTTGGCTGGGGCTTATACTATTTTGTTATCCCGAAGATTTGTCTCTTATTGCGAGAAGGTACATATATTTCGCTATCAATGGGTACGAGCCCCCGAGTGTCTTGGTGGTGACGTTCTATCTTTTTGTTGCGAGGTTTTCAAACCAAAGCAATAACATTTTGACGAGTACACTATATTTATAGTTGTTGGCTTCCGATATTCTATTTGGCGAGGTATTCTTGTACCAAGGCGAAATATTTCGGTAAGCCTAGTTTTGTATATATTTTGTAACTTTGAAGGCATTGAGCCCCCAGCGCGTCGAAGAATAAGAAGTATATCCCCACTCGGTGCCCCGAAAAAGGAAAAGAGTGCGTCTGAAAACTCGCGGGCGTTTCAGTACATTGTATTTTTACAGGGGAGGACTATATTTCGACTCTAAGCGTAGAACCGCCTGAGCTGTGCCACGTTCCAGGGGTTTTTCTCGGGAACCCCTGTCTTCTTATCTTTTATCCTGTATGCTCCTCCTTCGATTACTTCCGTAATGACGTAGGGGCCAAGCCATGGTGACTCGAGTTTTTCAGTACGCTCTTGGTTGAGTCGCAAAACTAAGTCTCCAACTTGAAAAGATCTTGGTCGCAAATGTCGATTGTGGTAGTTTTTCAGGTCCTGCTGATATTTGGTTACCCTTGATAATACTTCGTCTCGAGCTTCGTCGAGTGCGTCGACGTCGTCTTCCAGTGCTTTCCTGGAAGCTTCTTCATTATACTCTGTGACTCTGGGGGAGTCGTGCTCTATTTCTATCGGCAGTACTGCCTCTGCTCCATGGACAAGGAAAAACGGGGTCTCCTGTGTCGCTGTATTTGGTGTTGTTCGGATGCTCCATAACACACTTGGTAATTCTTCTGGCCAGGTATGTCGAGCTTTTTCCAGTGGTCCTAACAAGCGTTTTTTGATGCCATTGCAGATGATGCCATTAGCCTTCTCGACTTGACCATTGGTTTGAGGATGTGCAACTGACGCGAAGTGCAATTTGATGCCTACCTCTGCACAGTACGCCTTGAACTCCTTTGACGTAAAGTTGCTGCCATTGTCTGTGACGATGCTGTGAGGTACTCCAAATCGAAAAACGATGCCCTTCACGAATTTTATTGCTGATGCTGCATCTGGTGAATTTATCGGCTTTGCTTCTATCCACTTAGTGAATTTATCAACAACAACCAACATGTACTCGTATCCTCCTGGCGAAGCTTTGTGTAATTTTCCCACCATATCGAGACCCCATTGAGCGAAAGGCCAAGATAAGGGTATTGGCATTAATTCTGCTGCCGGAGAGTGAGGTTTTGCGGCAAATCTCTGACATGCGTCACAAGTTCGCACTATCTCCTTCGCGTCCTCAATTGCTGTCAACCAGTAGAATCCTGCTCGAAAAACTTTGGCTGCAATAGCTCGACTGCTCGCGTGGTGGCCACATACTCCTTCGTGTACGTCCTTCAGAATTATCCTTCCTTCTTCGGGTGTGACGCACCGTTGTAACACACCCGAAATACTGCGTTTGTATAACTCTCCTTTGACCACTGTGAAAGCTTTGGACCGCCTAATAACTCGCCTTGCTTCAACTGGATCGTCGGGTATTGTTTTTCTTAGGATGTATGATATGTACGCCTGCATCCACGGGGTTTGTACCATCAATACTAGATCTTGTTCCTCTTCTTCTTCTTCCAATGCTTCTTTCGCAGCCCCCGAGGGTTTCTCGATCTTCTCCTTCTTTGTTAGTTTCTTCGGCTTCGTGGACCTCTCTGTTATTTCTTCCCAGAACACACCTGGGGGAATTGCGAGGCACTGCGACCCGATGTTGGGGAGAACATCGGCTTCATCATTGCTCAGCCTACTGATATGGTTTACTTCGCATCCGTCAAACAGCTTCTCTAGCTCATTATACATCTCTTGTACGCCACCATGCTATCATTGACCGCATCGCATTGGTTCATGACTTGCTGAGCTACCAATTGTGAGTCGCCGAATATCTTTAGTCGAGTTGCGCCGCAGGCTTTCGCCATCTTCATCCCATGTATAAGGGCTTCATATTCTGCTTCATTATTAGATGCGTTTGGGAACGTCATCCGCAGGACGTACTTCAATTTGTCGCCTTCAGGTGATATGAGTATTACCCCTGCTCCAGCTCCTTCTAACCTTTTGGACCCGTCGAAGTTCATAGTCCAGGTTCTCGATAAATCCGGGGGTCCTGTGTTTTGCAACTCCATCCACTCTGCGATGAAGTCTGGTAGAATTTGTGATTTTATTGCCTTTCTTTTTTCATACGTGATGTCCCGCGGAGAAAGTTCTATTCCCCAAAGGGAGACACAGCTTGTAGCTTCTGGATTATTGAGTATGTTGGATAAAGGCGCCTCATTCACCACTATTATCGGATGCGCCGAAAAATAGTGGCGCAATTTTCTTGCGGTTGTGAATACTCCATATGCTAGCTTTTGGTACTGCGGGTACCTCTGTTTTGAAGGCGATAATACTTCACTGATGAAATATACTGGCCTCTGCACTCCATGGAGTTTTCCTTCTTCTTCTCTTTCGACAACTAGTGCCGTGCTGACCACCTGAGGTGTAGCCGCAATATATAATAGGAGCGGTTCTTTCTCTTTTGGCGCCACTAGAATTGGTGGTGTCGAAATTTTTCGTTTGAGGTCCTCGAAGGCCCTATCTGCCTCTTCGTTCCACTGGAACTTCTCTCCTTGTTTGATTAAGGCGTAGAATGGTAACGCCTTTTCTCCCAGCCTGGCGATGAATCTGCTTAAAGCTGCGACTCGCCCAGTTAACTGCTGTATTTCCTTCAACTTTGTAGGCTTCCTCATTGTTACGATAGCTTGGATTTTTTTGGGATTTGCTTCAATCCCTCTTGCTGAGACTAGGAACCCGAGAAGTTCTCCTGCAGGGACGCCGAAAGAACATTTTGTCAGATTTAACTTGAGACAAAATTTGTCGAGGTTGTCGAAAGTTTCTTTCAAGTCTTCGATTAGTGTTGCTCCCTTTTTTGATGTGACGACGACGTCGTCGATGTACACTTGTACATTTTTCCCAATCTGTGTTGCTAGGCACTTCTGCATCATCCGTTGATATGTTGCTCCCGCGTTTTTCAACCCAAAGGGCATTGTTTTGTAACAAAATACGCCGTACGGTGTGATGAACGCGGTTTTAGCTTCGTCGTCTTCTTTTAATCTGATCTGATTGTAACCAGAATATGCGTCCAGGAAGGAAAGATGTTCACATCCTACCGTGGAGTCGATAATCTGATCGATCCTTGGGAGGGGAAAGTGATCCTTTGGACAATGTTTATTGAGGCACGTAAAGTTGACACACATGCGAAGGACTTTCGTGTTTTTCTTCGGCACCATTACTGGGTTAGCTACCCAAGTAGCCTCCGTAGATATATCTTTGATGAAACCAGCTTCTCTAAGCCGATCGATTTCTGACAGCATGGCTTTGCGGTTTGGTTCCGAAAAACGCCGCAAAGGTTGCTTGATTGGTCTCGCAATAGGATCCAAGTTTAGGTGGTGCTCGGCAAGTTCCCTGGGTACTCCTGGCATGTCAGCTGGACACCATGCGAAGATTTTCCAGTGCTCACGGAGGAACTCGACGAGCGAGCTTTCCTATGCGAGGTCCATGTTTGTTGCGATGGACGTCGTTTTCTTCGGGTCTGTCGGGTGAATCTGTACTTCCTTAGAATCTTTTGCTGTATTGAAAGTTGATTCCTTGTTGGGCCTCCCTACGTATGGTAGCACATCGTAATCAGTCATGAGCCTTGACGCTGCGTACTCTGCCTGCATCCCGAAAGTTTCTGATAGTCGATGAAAACCTTTGTCGCATTTATCGGCTAGCGCGAAGCTTCCTTTGACTGTGATTGGTCCCTTAGGTCCAGGTAACCTCCAAAGCAAGTACGTGTAATGTGGTACCGCCATAAACCTGGCATATGCTGGTCGTCCCAACAAAGCATGATACTGTGACGGGAAATCCACAACTTCGAATTCCAACCTCTCTATCCTGTAATTTTCTCGGGTCCCAAACTGAACGTCGAGATTGATTTTCCCCAATGGGTAACTTGGCTTCTCTGGTGTAATGCCGTGGAAACGTGTGTCGGTTGGTTTCAAATTTGCGAGGGAGATATTCATCTTCCTTAGCGTATCTGCGTACATAAGGATTAAACTGCTGCCGCCATCTATGAATACTCGAGATACATCGAATCCCGCAATTACTGCTGGTAAGATCAATGCTGACTGCCCTGGTCGAGGAACTTGCTGTGGATGATCAGCTATTGTGAAGCCAATATCTTGCCCTGACCAATTAAGGTACTCGACTGTTGGTGGTGGCATCTTCTCTGCCATAAACACCTGTCGCGAGATTACTTTCTGAGCTCTGTTGGATGGCCTGCCTTTCTGAATCATCGAGACCGCTCCGTTAGAGTTAGGATCGATGTAGGGCGGTGGAGCAGGTGCTGCCGCTATTCTGAGCTGATGTCGATTTTCATCTGTAACTGCGGGAGGAGGTGGCAAGTGAATCTCACTCCTAGGTCCCTGGTGATTTCTGTGCGCTGCCTGAGCATTTGCATGTCCTGCCCATCTTAACATTGCCTGGAAATTTCGGCAATCCTTTTGCAAGTGTCCTGACTGTCTTTTTCCATTGCTATCGAGAAAGAAATGCATCTGACATGGTCCGTTCATCATCTCTTCGGGAGACACAAAAGGTCTCTGGAACCTTGGCCCGCTATTTTGCCTGTTATCTCTATTGTCGCCTTGCTGTGCATTACTTCTCTGGTAGTCATCTCTATTGTTTCCTCCATTGTTTCCCCGAAAGCCAGCCGATATTTGGCCGGGTGCATCGTAACTTGAAAATTGACGAGGGAATCGACGTCTATTTTGAAAATTTCGACTGCGATCTTCCTCTGGGGACCTATGTCGTTTGTTATGTACCGCATCTTCACCATCAGCCCATCTGTTTGCTATCTCCATTAAAGCTGATACTGTTCTTGGGTTTGTCCTCCCCAAGTCTTCCACGAAATCTCCTCGTCGAACTCCTGCAACAAATGCATCTATCGCTCTTTCGTCAGATATATTTTCTGCCGAGTTTTTGATGATGTTCCACCTTTGGATGTACTTCCTCATTGATTCATCATGTTTTTGTTGACATGACCTCAACTCTTCTAGTGTCGCAGGTTTCTTGCAAGTTGACCGGAAATTCTTGATAAAAACGTCCTCAAAACTTTCCCAGCTGTCGATGGAACCTGGGGGAAGTTTTTTATCCATGATCTGGCGGCTCCGCTCAGATGTATCTGGATGCTCTGCATGGCTGTCGCTCTAGTCCCGCCTATCAATTTTACTGTCTCGAGGTAATCCACAAGCCAATCCTCGGGGTCTTGCAGGCCATCGAATTTCTTGAAACTATCGGGTAGCTTGAATCCTGATGGAACTCGAGTTTTTCGGACCCGTCGTGTGAAACATGGGAGTCCACACATGTCCTCTTCCGCAAGTTCTGGTGAATGCCGATGTTCCCTTCTTTCTTGCCGCGCTCTATCAACTCTGGCTTGAGTTGTTGTGTCCCTGGCTCCACTTGCTCTTGGTGGATCTTGCACTGCTGCGGTAGGTCTCGGACTATTTTGCCTTGCAGTTCCTTCGGGAGGTGTGGCTGTGAATGCTGCTCCTATGGCTCCACATCCTGCCATGGCCATGTTGTACAGCGCTTCCCTTGGATCTCCGGGAGGTGGCCTGGACGCTAAGATGAAGGCTTGTGTCGCCATGTACCCTGCTTCCGGTGTTTTTAGGATAATATTCCCCTCGTGTCGATTGACATAAAGGACATGTCGAGGTTTTGGACTAGAGTCTCTCTTTCAGCTTCCGGTATATTTTGCAGCCGAGATCTTGCTCTCCTCCGAGCTTCTCTGTGACTATCTCCCGAAGTTTCTGAGTGTCAACTTAATTCCGCTCGTCGCCTGCTTGATGCGGAAGCTGCCTCCCTTCTCCTGTTCAAAGCAGCTGTCTGTTTTTCCAACTCTCTTCCAGCTCTGGCGAGTCTATATTGATAAGCTTGCAGTTCTTCGACTGTAGCAGTTGTCTCCAGTGGTTCAGAGCCATCTAAAGCTTTCGCAACTCTATCCCAGGCTGCTTGTGGAAGTTGAACTCTGGCACGTGGTGTGGGCCCGACATATTTAGTGCCCAAACCTCTCCTTAGATCTGAGGGATCGACATAAGGATTTCCCAAATCGTCGAAAGCCTCTGATGTTTCCTCTTGATCGCGACTTGCTTCTCCAATGGCATAAACTTGATGATATTTTGGAGTTTTCGCTTTGCTTGGTTCGGTGACACCATCATAGAGATTGGTGAAGACCTTCCCAATAGAGATGGATTTGTCGATGAAGTCGAAGCTATCGGTGTCGCTTGAATCATCGCTTATATAGGAGTCCGCCGATGACTCGAAGGACATGTCGCTGAAGATTTTGGCGAGTTTTTCAGTTGCCCTGCTGCCGATGAAGCGTGGCGACGAAATCTCCTTGTCGCTTGACTCGATGGATGATACTGAGTTTGAGAAATCAGGACCAACCACCGATAATCCCGACGAGATCGGAACTTCGAGACGATACGATCCTTCTTTTTCGACGTGGAAGTGGAACTTTCCAAACGTCATCTTCATGGGCTCCTCCAGATACACATATGCATCCAAACGGGAGGGCGGGTGAGGAATAAAATCAACAAGACCAGTTTCGATCTGTTTACCTCTGTCCATGATGTTGCTTGCTACTGATGAAGTCGACGATCTTGAACGTGCCATCGAGATCAGCTCCTTGTCGCCTCTAGTCCCCACAGACGGCGCCAATTGACAAGGTATTAACTTGTCAATGCCTACGGATTGTAGACTAGGGTTTAGTTGGATGTAGAGGGCAAGTAGATCTCGAAGGTTTCAGCCGAAAAGTACTCGACGAATATGAAAACTAGGGTTTGTTAAACAATGATTCGATGCCTTCTGTGTCCCTCGACTCCCCCTTATATAGGAGGTGGAGCCGAGGGATTCGTATTGTACAAGTTACAGAGTCCGGGAAGGTTTCTAACTCCTCCCGCAAGATTACAAATAATGCTTCCTATTACAACTCTAGCTTTCCTTAACAATATCTTGGGCTCCCGAATCTTCTTATTCTTCGGGTAGTGGGCCTTCAGTAAACCCCGGGTACCATCATCGGCAGGCCCATTGGGGATGCCTATGTCAACAGTGCACGTGGAGATAATATGTAGAGCTGTAGGAAGGCTAATATGGTAGCAAACAGCAATCGTCAAAACAGCAATGCAATATTGAAAGTATGCTCAACAATGGAACTGTGCTGGTCCTAGGGTAGACCGTACTAGAGACGCGAGCCTAGAACACTAACGAGGTCACGGCGCGGCGATGAGGTGGCGATGATGTGGCGAGCCGAGATGCGAAAAATCACTATGATGACAAGTGTCTCAAACTGATCCCCGAGGTCTAAAAACAGTATAGCCTCAGAAAAAAATTGTCAAAATTTTGGAAGTGCTCCGGAAAGCAGGCAGGTGCCAAAAAAGTGTCGCTATAACGGCCAGTGGCGAAAAGTGATCGCCAAGGTGAAAAACCAATGTAGCCAGAATTTTTTTTGAGGAGGTGTGTCCAGACTTTTTTTCTCTCCTTCCCAATTCTTTACCGGCGGCCGAAACTTA
This sequence comes from Lolium perenne, assembly GCF_019359855.2. Classification (NCBI taxonomy): domain Eukaryota; kingdom Viridiplantae; phylum Streptophyta; class Magnoliopsida; order Poales; family Poaceae; genus Lolium; species Lolium perenne. The sequence continues at coordinate 181,938,871 of NC_067246.2, read as the reverse complement.
TCTCACAGAATTTTTTTGTACAGCACAGATGAAAATCGAAGGCAACAGCTAAGAAGGAAAAAACAATAAAACCTAATTCTACTCCTCTGGCACGGCAGAGAAACAACACGAATCTGTGTCGCGGTAGGAAACAGGGTATATGACAGCTGTATATGACTGTGGCGAAAACGATCTGGTGGGTGTATATGGTAATGGCGGAAGGATATATGGTGGGTATATATGGCAGTGGTGGAAGTATATATGGTGGGTGTATATGACAATGGCGGAAGTATATATGGTGGGTGTATATGACAATGGCGGAAGTATATATGGTGGGTGTATATGACAGTGGTGGCGGTGATCTGCGTATGGTGCGAGCAGCGATGGCGGCGTGACTAATATGACCAGAACTCGAAACTCTAAAGAACTAGACGCTAAGACCAGCAACTCGACACGAATATGCAGACACAAATTCAACTATGCAAAACTAAAAAGACAATGCAAGGCGTGGCAGGGGGTTTATGGGACGATGATCTAAAACCCTAACAGTATTTTTGGCTTTTTCGTGGTTTATGGGTATGATGGCAGATGCAATCTACACTAGGAAATCTGTAAATTCTCACCGAGCAATCTGAAATATAATACCACTTGATAGGGCAAAGGTGGCCGATCTTTCGATAAGAGTATGATAGCGTCGATTTGTTGGTGGAGTTCGTGCTTGACGATCTGACTACACGTGCAAAGCTCGTGCGCCAATGCAATCGCTAGGACAATCTCCAGGAGTTACTGATCTTACGGATGCGCGATCAGCCTGACCAACGAGGGTCTTAATTCCTACCTGAAATCATGAACAAGTAAGAACTAATATTCCAATCAGAATATTGCAGATATAGATGAAAACTTTATTGAATAAGGTGGGATTCCGAATAGTCGGTCTTGTTATGGGCGTTGGCCTCAAAAGAAGTACACGAGAGTTGCAGCAATGGCTAACTTTTAGTCTAATCAAAATCCGAGTCTAAACGTGACGGCTATGGGGGTATTTAAAGGAGGAAAAGGTGGGGTTTCGGCCAACCATACGTATGGTGGCCGAACCAAACCCTAGAAGGCCTTTCTCCATTCAATACGTACTCTAAAAAGTGGCTGACTTAATTCCTGGGAAAATGACGCAACACCATATTATGCTATGGACGAAATTATGAAGTGGAGAACTCTATATTTCGTCCATGTCTTCATCTCTTCTTATGATGGCTTCAAAGTTCTGAAATCTCCACTTGCGGCGTCCTCTTCAATCCTCAAATGCTTGCTGCCATCTTCTCCCTGCGTGATCATGCTCCAATGCTTGTCCTCCTTATCCATGCTAGGTCCATCATTCCTAAGAGTAACAAACATATCTGATTTAGGTAGCATCATATTCTCATGTATGTGAGGAATAGTTTTCCAAGAAACGAAAGTACCTTATAGTTAAATTGTTTGGCACGAGCTCGAGTGATTGGTCCTTGTATTTGTGTGGCTGTAGATACAGCGGTTGTATCAATAGATGGGATGTCCTCATCACCGTTGTTAAGGCTTATAAGTATTCTTTAGCTCCCCTTGTGTCGAATCAATAAATTTGGATTTTACTTCCCCCGAAAACTGTTGTGATCCCCTATATTTGTGGGTCATCAAATACCATTAGACTCTATAGGCTTTATAGTGTATCTCTGGTTGAACTTGTTGCTATTCACTTGCTTGGACAAGAAATAAACGATGCGATTATACTCTGTACATGTATTTACAATGCCCACGTCGTCCCCAAATTTTATAATAAACTAAAGTCCGAAATTATGTCGCCAAGTGTTGTCTGGTTCACTAGTAAGCTTCTACAGGCGGAACCAGATGCTTGTTTTGTAAATTGTGGTACTAAACTGTACATCTAAGAGCATCTTCAGCCGTTGGGTCTCCCCAGACCGAAATCCGACTCTATTTAGCGCTGGATGGATGTAAAATTTGGTCTGAGGAGGCCCATATTTCCAGCGGTGAGTCCAAGATGGAAGTAAAATTTGAACAAATATAGGCGAATTCAAACAAAACCAGACGAAATACGTTCAAATATAGGCGGAATTTAGAGATATTTAACATATATAGACGAGTTCGTACATATATAGCCGAATTCGTTATACATTTGAATTCGGCCAGAGGGAATATAAACTAATTAAAAGGACAACGATCTACATACCGAAATGGCGGTAGAACGCCGTGTAGTCGTCGTCGTCGTCATCGTTGCTGGAGTGTGCGACGTCCTCGGGCGGTGGCGCCTGCTGGCTGCTCTAGCCGGTGTCTCCGTACCAACGGCTGGAACCACTCATCGTCGCTGCTCTCCTCCAGCTTGATGAGCGGCACGGGTGCGGTGGGTGTGGCTTGGGAGGCGCGGCGCCGCGCGGCCGCCAGGTCCAGCAGACGCCTCTGCTGCTCCGCCTCCTGCCTGGACTAGGCGAGCGCCGCGTCCATCGGGAGGGCGTTGTCAGCGAGGACGAGGTCGGTCAGCGACCTCGCGATGGCCTCGCGGATCGCCGCGTCCTCGGCCCGCTTGGCCTCCTCTTCGGCGAGCTGGGATGCAGTTGCGGCCGCTGCGGCATCCTTCTTGGACGTCTTCCTCTTGCGGCCGCGTGATGGAGACGATGACTGGAGCCCCCCCTCGCGGATGAAGAGGGCGCCGCTGCTGCGCCCTCTGGTTGGTGGTGGCGACGCCGACTCCTTCTTGATGGCCCTCGGCGTCGCTGGTGGAAGAGTCAACCCGCCCGACCTCGATGCCGACCTCGAGACCGACCCAGACGACGACGACGGCGCCATCCGTCGCGGCGTCCACGAGCTCCCGTGCCGGCGCGACAAGGAAGGCGCCACCAGCGGCGGCATCCCCAGTACGGGGTAGTTGCCGCCCTCGACGTGAGCGAGCACGTTCTCGAGGGTGCGGCCCAGCCCGCTCCACCAGCGGCGGCCGACGGTGTTGTTGCGCGCAGGAGGAGGGGGAGGGCCGTTGTAGGCAGCGAGTTCGCGCTCGTACCTTTGCCGGAAGAAGTCCATCCACGCCTCATAGTTGTCGGGGTAGAAGTGCGGCTCGGCGCGCTGCTCGTCGCTGAGGGTGACGAGCACCGCGTCGATCTCCGCCTCGAGGGCGGCGCGTCCTATTGGCGGCGGCGGGATCGGGATGCCCCCCGCGCTCAGGCGCCATCCTTCGGGCGCGCGGAAGTCCGACAGCGCCGGGTAGCCCGCCGCATGAAGCAGCCTCCCCTCCCATTGGTGGAGAGAACACCAGCCGAAGCCGTTGTTCGCCGCGCCTTCGCCGAAGTCCGCCATTGCTCGGTCGAGGAGATTGGGGAGAGAAGTTTGGTGGTGAATAGGGAGACGGCGGTGGTGAATGCGGCCAGACGTGGTAGTTCCGCGATAAATAGAGGGAGCCGCGCGTGAATTCGAGGCGACAGCATTAACTCGCTGCATGGAAGCAACGCGTCCGGCGAAGACTGACCGGCGGCAAGCTTTTGCAGCGCGCGGAAGATGATTTTATGAGGACGACGATCGGCCTTTCTCGCCGACAAGTCAGGGCCACCAGCCGCGCAGGAGGTTTTCTCGACGTTTCCCATGCTTTCGTTTCCTCCGGACTCCCGGAGCGCTCCCAGAGGGGCCGGGGATGACCTGAGCTCGCCGCATGGATTAAAGCCTAAATCCAGACGAAAACGAGGATCCGGAGGCGTGACTATGCCGTTTTCGTCTATTCGGATGAAAAAAGAGATCCCGTGGCCTTCCAGGGACATGGCTGGAGATGCTCTAATATAAGTTGTGATACCAAAAATGTATATAACTTTAAATATAAATGTATCTAGACATTAAATAACATGGAGATTTAAATAAATCTCAGATGTGTATACGGATAGAGATAGTAAGAGCATCTTAAGTCGCATCCCCCAAACCGTCCCCCAAAGCTTTTTGGGGCGCGCCGGGCCAAAAAACCGTTCCAGCCACGTTCCCCAAAGCTCAATTTTGTCCGGCGCGCCCCGATACGGTGTCCGGCACCCCGAGCCCATCCCCGTCCCACAGGGGACGCACTGGGGACGCCAGACGCACCGAAAAGTGAGGCGAAGCAACGCGGGCACGAACCGTCAGTGGCACAATAAATTTTAACCTAACCATCGCCTACCTCGCGACGGAAGTTATTGGCTCGCAGCGACGATGCAGTTCCCGCAGAGGCGCAACAATGGTGTAGTTCCCGCAGAGCGCAGCGACGCGTCTCGTCGCGCCTAGCTCTGCGTGCCGGCGTTAATGAGTGCCACCGCTCCCCCGCCTCCCTCCGGCCTATAAAAAGGGCCGCCTCTCATCGTCCCTCTCACACACAAACCCTAGTTCCTCTCTCCCCAACCCTAGCCGCCACCATCTCAACAAGAGTCGACGCCATGGCTGGGAGAGGCGAAGGCTGAGCTCGCGGTCGTGGTCGTGGTCGTGGCCGCGGCAGAGTTGCACGCTCACCCGCCTGCCACGCCGTTGTCTTCATCGTCGGAGATGGACGTGGATGCGGGCGTGTTGTTCGAGTTCGTCCTCGTCCTCAAGGGCGACCCACGCGGCATCCAGAGGCTGCCGGACTCCTTCGCCGTCTACGTCGTCGGCGACGACCGCCCGGGCACGATTCATCTGCGGGAGGCTTCGTGCGGCTACTACCGGTGGATCGTCGACGTGATCTACGACGAGCGCGGCAAGATGTACCTCCACATTGGCAGGGAGAAGTTCGCGTGCCACCACAGCCTCGAAGCCAGCTTCGTCCTCATGTTCTCCTACTTTGGCGACAAGGACATGAGCGTCAAGGTCTTCAACGAGACGTGCTGCCGCCAGGACTACTGTTGGAGATATGCCCAAGAGGCAATAATAAAAGTGGTTATTATATATCTTTATGTTTATGATAAAAGTTTATATACCATGCTATAATTGTATTAACCGAAACATTGATACATGTGTGTTATGTAAACAAACAAATGAGTCCCTAGTAAGCCTCTTAACTAGCTTGTTGATTAATAGATGATTAGTTTCATAATCATGAACATTGGATGTTATTAATGACAAGGTTATATCATTATATGAATGATGTAATGGACACACCCAATTAAGCGTAGCATAAGATCACGTCATTAAGTTATTTGCTATAAGCTTTCGATACATTGTTACCTAGTCCTTATGACCATGAGATCATGTAAATCACTTATGCCGGAAAGGTACTTTGATTACATCAAACGCCACTGCGTAAATGGGTGGTTATAAAGGTGGGATTAAGTATCCGGAAAGTATGAGTTGAGGCATATGGATCAATAGTGGGATTTGTCCATCCCGATGACGGATAGATATACTCTGGGCCCTCTCGGTGGAATGTCGTCTAATGTCTTGCAAGCATATGAATAAGTTCATAAGAGACCACATACCACGGTACGAGTAAAGAGTACTTGTCAGGAGACGAGGTTGAACAAGGTATAGAGTGATACCGATGATCAAACCTCGGACAAGTAAAATATCGCGTGACAAAGGGAATTGGTATCGTATGTGAATGGTTCATTCGATCACTAAGTCATCGTTGAATATGTGGGAGCCATTATGGATCTCCAGATCCCGCTATTGGTTATTGGTCGGAGTGAGTACTCAAACCATGCCCGCATAGTTCGCGAACCGTAGGGTGACACACTTAAAGTTGGATGTTGAAATGGTAGAACTTGAATATGGAATGGAGTTCGAATATTTGTTCGAACTCCCGGATGAGATCCCGGACATCACGAGGAGTTCCGGAATGGTCCGGAGAATAAGATTCATATATAGGATGTCATTTTATGTGTTTGAAAATGATCCGGTGCATTTATGGAAGGTTCTAGAAAAATCCGGAAGAAAGTCACTTTGGAAGGCGGAGTCCCGAAGGGACTCCACCACCATGGCCGGCCAACCCTAGGGGGTGGAGTCCCAGGTGGACTCCACCTAAGGTGGCCGGCCACCCCCTCCCAAGGGAAGGTGGGAATCCCACCTCTAGTGGGAGTCCTAGCTTGGGTAGGTTTCATGTGATATGGAAGGTTTTGGTTTGGGGTCTTATTCGAAGACTTGTAGACCAACTCTTGGGTGTTCCACCTATATAATGAGGGCCAAGGGGAGGGGGCCGGCCACCACAAAGCCAAAAGCTGGCCGCACCCCATAGAGGCCGGCCACCCCCTCTCCCCAAACCCTAGCTGCCCCACTCCTCCTTCTTCCCCGCGCGCTTAGCGAAGCTCCGCCGGGATTCTCCACCGCCACCGACACCACGCCGTCGTGCTGTCGGATTCAAGAGGAGCTACTACTTCTGCTGCCCGCTGGAATGGGGAGGTGGACGTCGTCTTCATCAACAACCGAACGTGTGACCGAGTACGGAGGTGCTGCCCGTTCGTGGCGCCGTGATCAAGATCTTCTACGTGCTTTTGCAAGCGGCAAGTGAATGTCTACCGCAGCAACAAGAGCCTCATCTTGTCGGCTTTGGAATCTCTTCAAGGGTGAGACTCGACAATCCCCTCGTTGCTACCGTCTTCTAGATTGCATCTTGGCTTGGATTTCGTGTTCGCGGTAGGAAATTTTTTGTTTTCTATGCTACGTTATCCTACAGTGGTATCAGAGCCGTGTCTATGCATAGATGGTTGCACGAGTAGAACACAATTGTTTTGTGGGCGTTGATGCTTTGTTGTCTTTAGTTCGAGTACTTTGCATCTTTGTGGCATGGTGGGATGAAGCGGCTCGGGCTAACCTTACATGACTGCGTTCATGAGACTTGCTCCACGTTCGACATGCAACTTGTATTGCATAAGTGGCTTTGCGGGTGTCTGTCTCTCCCACCATAGTGAATATTCAATTTACTTTTTCTATTGACAACACTAGTATCACCGTTGTGGTTCATGTTCGTAGGTAGATTAGATCTTACTCGAAAACCCTAAACCACGTAAAATATGCAAACCAAATTAGAGGCGTCTAACTTGTTTTTGCAGGGTTTGGTGATGTGATATGGCCATGATGTGATGATGAATATGTATGCGATGATCATTATTGTATTGTGGCAACCGGCAGGAGCCTTATGGTTGTCTTTAAATTTCATGTTGAGTAGTATTTCAAAGTAGTTGTAATAGTTGCTACATGAGGTGAACAATCATGAAGACGGCGCCATGGACCTTGACGCTACGCCGACGATGATGGAGATCATGCCCGTTGATGATGGAGATCATGTCCGTGCTTTGGAGATGAAGATCGAAGGCGCAAAGACTAAAGGGCCATATCATATCACATATGAATTGCATGTGATGTTAATCCTTTATGCATCTTATTTTGCTTAGATCGCGACGGTAGCATTATAAGATGATCCCTCACATTAATATCAAGATAATAAAGTGTTCTCCCCTCGTATGCACCGTTGCACAGTTCGTCGTTTCGAAGCATCTCGTGATGATCGGATGTGATAGACTCAACGTTCACATACAACGGGTGTAAGCCATGTTGCACACGCGGAATACTTGGGTTTGCTTGATGAGCCTAGCATGTACAGACATGGCCTCGGGACAACGGAAACCGAAAGGTTGAACACGAGTCATATGGATGATATGATCAACATGTTGATGTTCACCATTGAAGCTACATCATCTCACGTGATGATCGGTTTTGATGTAGTGGATTTGGATCGTGTACCACTTAACAACTATGAGGGGTGTTGTATTAAGTGGGAGTTCATTAGTAATTAGATTAAAACATGAACTAATTATCATAAACATAGTCTGAGTAGTATTTTGAATTAATTTGTAGTATTGGCATCCGTTTTCTACCAAGCGCTAGTCTTGTAATTGAGATAGAAATACTGTTAAAATCTGACAAGAAACTTTACGGACTGGTACCGTATTGTTAAAGAATCAAGAAATGATTAAGTCCTATTGCAAACTTTTAGTAAACCTCACATTGTTGATTCAAAGAACTATGGTTTCAATTAGTACCTAAAGTCATCTTGTCTCCGTAAAACTTGAAGTTCAAATCTGTTTGAAAAGTAAGGAGCTGAAAATTTAATTTTTAGAAATAATCAAGGTATGAGATATATGTGATATCTAAGACCTTATTGCAAGATGATAGAATATAATTTGGTGAGACTACATAAACTCATAATTTTTATGGGAATGTATGAAGGTTGAAGACGCCAGGCGTCCCAATTCTCCAACTTTTGGGGCACTAACGATATTCGCATATCCATGAAGTGATCATCCTTAGTATGCACCGTTGCTAAGACTCGTCGTTTCGAAGCATCTCGTGATGATCGGGTGTTATAGATTCTACGTGTGCATACAACGGGTGCAAGCCAGATTTGCACATGCGAATACTGAGGTTAAACTTTACGAGCCTAGCATGTACAGACATGGTCTCGCAAAAGTCGTCATGATATGATGGATAAAATTATGAGTGAAATTGTTCATCATATTACAAAGTTACTAATAGTGAAATCTGAAACACTTGTCATATGATGATCAACTTCAAATTAAGAACCTCAAGGTTATTGGTATTTGACCAACAAACCTAGAAGTTATTGAAGGTGAAGTATTTTCTGAATAATGAGGAAAGCTAAAAGAGTAACTACAAAAGATATTTTGGCAGAAAGAAAAGAGAAGACTAGAAAGTCTAGCTCAGGTGTATATACATGATATACATGTTATGGTTATATTCCTAGTTTGGTCACACAATGAAATTCTTGGGTATTAGTACCATATTGGTTGGTATGAAATGTCATACAAAACAACGCAATACAAGAATACAATGGCCTAAGTGACTGACAAGGAATATGATAGGAATGCACTTCTGGAACAAAAATAAAGTGTTATTATGTTCGTCGTTGGCATCCTATCTAGCCCTTAGAATTTATAATAAAGAACTTAATAATTGTTATTTTGCTCTGGTCAAATGAAAACAATGAGTTGTTCAAATTATGACATTACTCAATGTACGATGGATACGTTATTATAAATCTTAATGGTGAAACACACATACATAATACTGACGCTAAAATGCCATAGGCAAATGATTTGAATTCCACTTATTTGTGGAACCGCAATTTAGGTCATATTAGAAAGGAACGCATGAAGGAACTCCATGCAAATGGATTTTTTGGAGTCATTCGATTTTTGAATCGTTTGGCGCTTGCAAATCTTTTCTAAAGAGAATGACTGAAATACCGTTCATAGGCCAAGAGTTGAACGGGCAATTAACTTAGTGGAAAAATACATGATAATGTATGTGGTTCACTGGGCATAGGTTGTGCGGGAGATTCTTCTACTTCATGAAAACTTCCAACAATGAATTGAGTATATATATGTGGATATATTCGATAAGGAAGAAGTTTGAAACATTTGAATGGATTCAAATAAATTTCAGCATGAGGTGGAAATCATCGTAATAGAAAAGTCAAATATCTATGATTGGATCATAGTGGAAATATTTGAATTACGAGTTTTAGCAAACATCTAAGAGAGTTATGAAATTGTTCTACAACTCACGTTTCTTGGAGTATCATAGTGATGATGGAGTATCCGAGAGATGTATCCAAACCTTGTTGGGTCAATGATGAGATAAAATATTAATGCTATTATATTTTTGTGGATTATGCTTTAGTGACTACCGCTTTTACACTAAATAGAGCATCATCATGATCCGTTGAAATGACACCATACGAGTTATGACATGGGTATGAACCCTAATAGTCCTTTCTTAAAATTTTGGAATGCATAGCATAAAGTAAATAAGTTTACAACCAAAATCGGATGAATGTCTTTGTTGGTTACCCCACAGAATTGATTGGGAATTCTTTCCACTATGGAGACAAAGTGACAAGGTATCAACTTGTCAATGCCTATGGATTGTAGGCTAGGGTTTAGTTGGAAGTAGAGGGTAAGTAGATCTCGAAGGTTTCAGCCGAAAAGTACTCGACGATTATGAAAACTAGGGTTTGTAGACAATGATTCGATTATTTCTTCGTCCCTCGGCTCCCCCTTTATATAGGAGGTGGAGCCGAGGGATTCGTGCTATACAAGTTACAGAGTCCGGGACGGTTTCTAACTCATCCCGCCAGATTACAAATAACACTTCCTATTACAACTCTTGACTTTCCTTGGTATATCTTGGGCTCCCGAATCTTCTTATTCTTCGGGTAGTGGGCCTTCAGTAAACCCCGGGTACTATCTTCGACAGGCCCATTTGGGATGCCTATGTCAGTAGCCCCCGAGATTTTGCTTGAATCGTAGAATCAGGGAAAATCTCCACTGTTTATTTTTACTCGAAAGCTTTAACTTTTTTTATATTTCTTCACATAAAATTCTATATTGTACAGGGATAATGGTAGTTGGGGCTAGTTCATCTGACGGATCAGGTACTAGTTAACTGCTCTAGTGGCAATCCGCAAAAACCTACTTCAAAATCACGTCCCTGGACATGATCTCGGGATACTGGTGTAAACTTCGACAGGTGCCGCTTAAGGTCTTACCATTCTGTCGAGTCCCAGTCAAATTTATCGGGTACCTAACGCGTCCGTTAGGATTTTTCTTCGTATCTGTTGATACGGATAAAAGTAGCAGAGCGCAGTCTTCGGCGATGCCACGCCCAGCAGAACGGATCTGGGGTCTTACCTTCGCAAATTTGCGGCATTCAGAAATTGATCGCAACTTCGGTGTTCTGAGAATATATTATCGAGTGCTTTTCCGGCTGTTGGAATGGCACATTTTATCGAGTCAAATATGACTTATATTGCTCTCCCGATGGGAGTATATGTAGAGTTAATTATAACTCGAAATATACTCTCTTGCTTTTCTATTTTTCCTTTGTTAATTCCATCGGGCACGCGAACAGCGTTCCCGATGGGAGTAGCCCCCGAGGCTACAACCAAGAACTTGTGCTTGGTTGTAGGCTCAACATTTTAGTCCACCTTGTCGCTATATTGTCATTATTTCCCAATATGATCTCTTTCTTCTTCTCTTTTTTTTTTATCTCTCGGGTGCGCGAACAGCGCTCCCGATGGGAGTAGCCCCCGAGGCTACAGCCAAGGACTTGTGCTTGGTTGTAGGCTCCCGCAATTTCTATATTGCCATACTCGAAATTTTACTTTTTGTCGAAGTAGCCCCCGAGCGTTTGGGCAAAAACTTGTATTTGATCAAAGGCTCCCGAAGTATTTAATAATTCCTCCTGTCGCCAATCTTTTTTTTTATTTTTCTTGTCGACATTCTTCCCTTAATGAAAAATGCTTCATCCCTGTTAGTAGTCTTGATTTTTCTGCCTTGTGGGTCCATTGTTTGTACCATGTTGACACGTCGGGCAAGTGGGGGACACACGTCCTCCGCTTTTTCTGGCGCACGTACGGTAACGCCTATCTCAGTAAAAATACCTTTTTACCCTTGTATCTAGGAGATCTTTTGCACCACACGATTTCTTCATCCAACGGCACACTGCTTCACCCGATTCTTATATAAACCTTTCTTCAACCTCCGTTCATCCCCTCGCTTGCGCCGCTCATCTGTTCCTCTTCGCAAAAGCTTCCCCTGTGCCCAACTCTCTCTGATCTTCCGCACTTACGAGCATTGCTCGGCCCATTGCCGTTGATGCCACCGCGCACGCGACTCACTCGCCACAGTACTCCGGAATCCAAGATGGCCGCCGAGGATCTTGAGTGGGAGAGATCTAAAATCTCCAACCAGGACATCAACATGCTGAAGAGGCTTGGCCTCATGAAGAAGGAAGACGCCATCCGCTTTCCCAGCGAAGAAAGCTACCCCAAGCCTCCAATGGAGTACCGGGTTAGTTTTGTTGATCACCTCATCCGCGGCCTTTCGGCCCCAATTCACGATTTCCTCCGCGGCCTTCTTTTCGTTTATGGGATTCAACTGCACCAGTTGACCCCCAATTCCATCCTTCACATTTCTATTTTCATCACACTTTGCGAATGCTTCCTCGGAATCCCTCCCAATTGGGCTCTGTGGAAACGCATTTTCTGCCTCCGCCGCAATGGCTCCCACAACGTCACTTATAACATAGGTGGCGTTGTTATCTGTGTTCGTACTGATGTCGATTACTTCGACGTCAAATTTCCTGATTCTGTCCAAGGATGGCGCAAAAAGTGGCTCTACATTCACGAAGAAAACGCCAACTCTATTGAACACAACATAATTCCTTTCGACGGAAGTGCCAGAATTCAGCGTCGCCGCTCCTGGGATGCCGAAGCTTCCGAAGAAGAGAAAAAGGCGACAGAGGCACTCATGTCTCGTATTCATCAGCTTCAAAACACTCGAGGCAAAGAGCTGTCAGGTGTTCAAATCACTGCCTACTTCCTTAGGATTAGAGTGCAGCCTCTTCAGGCTCGCAAAAATCCCCTTTGGACGTACTCTGGCGAAAACGACGCCAACAGAATCTCCAGTGATCTTTCCTCAAAGGACTTGGAGAAGTTGATTCGAAGACTTTCTCGCCTGGGCAAGGACCCTATTCCTTCCTCTTGTCGCGTGGAACCATACAGCTCCGCCAATCCACTCCCCGAGGTATTTTGTCTTCCCGAGTTTTTATCTTGTTCCGCACTTTCTCTGCACCTCATTGTATTGTCATTTCTTTAATTTTCCTTTTGTCACTATTTTTTACAGAACCATCCTACTATGACTTCCCTTCCTCCTCTTCCTGAGGGTGGAGAAGTCGAAGAACAGGCTATCATTGCCGAAGATACTCAAGGTTCTGCTATTCCCGAAAGTGAAGTCGCGGGTTCTCACAAATCTGCGGCTTCCCGTGAAAAAGAAATTGAGTCTGAAGCCAGTGAGTCGACACAATCCCTTCCTCCTGCTGTTTCCCCAAGGAACAAAAGGAAAAGGAATGATGCCGAGGATTCTGGCACCTCTAAGGCTGAACAAGTTGTTCCTTCCCATCCGAAGGCAGCTTATGATCCTTATATTGAATCCCTCGTCAGCTCGTAAGTCGTCTTTACTTCTCCCTCTTTTTGTACTCGAAATATTTATCTTGTCTTGTTTTTTATGCTGCCGATTTTTTGATCAACAGTGATGACGAGGAAGAAGTACCAACTGTTGACGTAGCTCCTCGAACGAGCACGTCACGCACTGTACTTGCCTCAGACACACTAGTTGAAGGAGAAGAATCTTCGCCTCCTCAACAAAATGTCGTCACCACTACTCCACCATCAAGCCCCCTTGCTCCTTCACCAAAAAGGTCAAGGGTTGAAAAGATTGTTGAACCTGCCCCTGAGTTGGGCAGTTCGTCGACTCTGCTCTTAGATGATGTAAGTTTGTCGATATCTATATTTTTTATTTTGCTTTTTTTTTCACGCCTTCTCGCTCTTTTTCATGCCGATGTTTCTCTTGCTGTGTTCGTCTTGAACAGCCCATGATCAAAGAGCTTCTCCGCATCGGATCCCAATTTATTGGGTACCGTGAATATGCGAACAGAGCCGAAGGTAACGACTTCTATGCTTGCCGTTTTTCCTTGGCTTTTTGCTCCAGTTGTTTGTCGCGATTTTTGATCTTTCTTCTCTCTCTTTTTCATATCTCGACAGAGAAACTTGCAGAGGCCAACGAACGTGCCGACGCATTTGCTCAAAAACTTGAGCAAAGTGAGGCGGCTCGCAAGAAAGCCGAACTCGCTGCTAGCGAAGCCAAGGCCGAAGCTGATGAAGCCAAGGCAAAAGCTACTGGTGTCGAGGAACTGCAGAAAAAACTTGAGGATGCTACATCTGCCTTAAACGAGCACAAAGCTGCGCAAGCTTCTCGTGAACAAGGAATCCTCAAGCGCCTGAAAACTCAAAGTCGCCGCACTTTCAGTAATTTTGCTGATCCCTTCTATTTTTATGAGAATCGTTGTTTCTTGTCTTTTGACTAATGCTTTGTTTTCTTGACAGCCCAAACAAACCTGGATTTTGATCTGACGAATCCTGTCGATGACCCGCTCCTTGACGCACTTTCCTATCTGGAGCTTCATGGGTCCGAGATTCGTGAAGGTGTGTCGAATGCTAACGCAGTATTGTCGGCATTGTTCCCCTACTTCTTCCCGAAGAAAGAGGAGCCTGCGACTTTCCTTAACCTTGCCAAGATGTTCAATTCACCGGAAGACCTTGGACTGAAGATGCGCCAAGAAAATATGAAGGTTGCCGTTGAGAACACTGTCACGTTGGTTGCTGACAGTCAACAGACTATTGACTGGATGAAAGTTGGCGACACCGAGCAGATAGAACAATCAAGGTGGAAGTCGCTGATTAAGGCAGCCAAGCCCAACACAAAGAAGATCTTGGCCTATCTCGGGATTAAACCAGCGTCGACTCCTAGCTCGTCAAGGCCGGAGGTCTAGTTGCATGTCTCTGTTTTTCTTTCTGTTTCTTTTGCTCTTGTCGCCAAAGTAGTCATTTGGCGACACGTACTTCCTTAGCTCCACTGTAATGCCCTTGTAATTATTCCAAGAGATTAATGAAACCTCTGTCTTTGCTTGTTGTTTGATGTTGTCTTGTTTAAATTTCAGTTGATATTTGATAACTATACTCCATCTTCCGCTCCTTCCAATGTTTCGCCTTCTTCTTCTCGCGCGAGGAGAGCTTTTGCTAATACTGCACCTGTCGATGATACCTTGTCGCAAGAACTGGATGAACTTCGACAGCAACTTCAGTATGCGAAGAAGCAAACACTTGTGATGATGGAGCAATCTCGTAAGTCATCTGAAGCCGAAAAAGTTGCTCTTCAGCAAGCTCGCGAGGCCGTGGCTGCTAAGGAAATTGCTGCTTCCGAGGCTGAAAAGGCGACTACTCGAGAAAATTTCATGCTCGAATTAATGAATGAAGCCAGTGCAGATATGTCGGGTATGCTTGTTTCATCCTCCGATATCTTTCATCTTCATGCTATGTCTCTTAAAGGTTTCTACTTCGTTGTTTTGATAGGTTCCTTTACTGATGCTGCTGCCGAGGAAGAGAGGGTAAACGCTAGGACGAACCTCCTTGTTAACCTTTCCCTGGACCATGGTTCTTTGTTTTTGGGCTACCCCAGAGAGGACCCGCCAAATTGTCAGATTTCAGGATCGCACCTCTCAAACTCGTGATTTCCTTGACTTCTGTACCAAGACCTTGTCCATGGTTTATAACTCCATGTTTCCTCGGAACATTCAACCAAAAACTCTTCCTGAATTGATGGAAAGATTCAAGGATGCTCGCAGTATCCATGATTTTGTCAAAGCTCAATTGGTAGCTGGCGCCAGATTTGCTCTTATCATGCTCCAGATCTGCCACTCAAATCTTGACCTTACCCAAGTTGTCGCGAAGGTTCATCAGAAGGTAAAACGTCGAAGAGTTGGTATTGACCGAATTAACACGAAGGTTTCGCCTATAGCCGAAGAAATGATTGAAGACCTTCTTCGGATGGACGCCGACTTTTTTGCCGATGGTCACTATGCCGATTTTCTTGGCGCTGCTCCTGAAGAAAACAGAGTTACCCTTGATGACATACTGAATCGAGACTAATTATTTTCCTCCTGTAGATAATTCTTCTTTGTGACCCATGATTGTGATTATATTGTGAAGCAATCATTATATTTGTATGTTTGTCTAGCCCCCGAGTATTTCGGTGACTCTTTACTGTATTTGCATATTGCGAGGTTTTGAACCAAGGCATTTATGTATTTATGTCGGATATGAGCCCCCGAGCTTCTTTATTGAGTACTATTTGGTATTTCTACTGACTCACGAGGTATTTTAATACCAAGGCAAGGTTTTTCTTTTTTGATGAACTATATTGAAATTTGTCGGAGCGAAGACTTTGAACATGTCGATAAAGAGAAAGGTATATTGACACTATCTTTATTATATTGCAGCACCGCGAGCCCGCCTCATTAAAAACCTTCTCCGGCCCCACTCGGTGCCCCGAAAAAGGAAAAGAGTGCGTCTGAAAACTCGCGGGCGTTTCAGTACATTGAAGTTTTACAAGGACTATATTTCGACTCTAGGCGTAGAACCGCCTGAGTTGCGCCACGTTCCAGGGGTTTGGCTCCTCCACCCCTGTCTTCTTGTCCTTTATCCTGTATGCTCCTCCTCCGATTACTTCCGTGACAATGTAAGGGCCAAGCCATGGTGACTCGAGTTTTTCATGACTTTTTTGCGTGAGCCGAAGAACTAGGTCTCCCACCTGAAAAGATCTTGGCCGCAAACGTCGACTGTGGTAATTCTTCAAGTCCTGTTGGTATTTGGTTACCCGAGATAATACTTCGTCTCGAGCTTCATCAAGTGCGTCGATGTCGTCTTCTAGCGCTTTTCTCGACACTTCTTCGTCATATTCGACGACGCGTGGAGAGTTGTGCTCTATCTCGATTGGTAGTACTGCTTCTGCTCCATGAACCAAGAAAAACGGAGTTTCCTGTGTTGCTGTGTTTGGTGTTGTTCGGATACTCCACAACACACTTGGTAATTCTTCTGGCCAGGTATGCCGAGCTTTTTCCAGTGGTCCTAACAAGCGTTTCTTGATGCCATACAACAGCTAACTGGGCGAGTCGCAGCTTTGAGCAGATTCGTCGCTAGGCTGGGTGAAAAAGCGTTACCATTCTACGCTCTGATAAAGCAAGGAGATAAATTCCAATGGAACGAAGAAGCCGACAGAGCTTTCGAGGATTTAAAGCGCACAATCTCGACACCACCAATTTTGGTGGCGCCAAAAGAAAGGGAACCTCTCCTGCTGTATATCGCAGCCACGCCCCAAGTGGTGAGCACGGTGCTAGTTGTCGAAAGAGAAGAAGAAGGAAAACTCCACGGCGTGCAAAGGCCAGTATACTTCGTTAGCGAAGTTTTATCACCCTCAAAACAAAGGTACCCTCAGTACCAAAAGATAGCATATGGAGTGTTCACAACAGCACGAAAATTACGCCACTATTTTTCGGCACACCCGATCATAGTGGTCAATGAAGCTCCCTTGTCAAATATATTGAATAACCCAGAAGCTACGGGTCGTGTCTCCCTTTGGGGAATAGAACTTTCCCCTAGGGACATCACGTATGAAAAAAGAAAAGCAATCAAGTCGCAAATACTGCCGGACTTCATCGCAGAGTGGATGGAGTTGCAAAACACAGGACCCCCAGACTTATCGAGAACCTGGACCATGAACTTTGATGGGTCCAAGAGACTAGAAGGGGTCGGCGCAGAGTAGTACTCATATCACCTGAAGGCGACAAGTTGAAGTACATCCTTCGGATGACGTTCCCTAACGCATCTAACAATGAAGCAGAATATGAGGCTCTCATACACGGGATGAAGATGGCGAAAGCCTGCGGTGCAACTCGACTAAAAATCTTTGGCGACTCACAGTTGGTGGCTCAACAAGTTATGAACCAATGTGACGCAGTCAATGATAGCATGATGGCATACAAGAAGGTGTACAACGAGCTCGAGAAGTTGTTCGATGGATGCGAAGTAAATCATATTAGTAGATTGAGCAACGACGAAGCCGACGTTCTTGCAAACATCGGGTCGCAATGCCTTGCAGTCCCGCCAGGTGTATTCTGGGAAGAGATAACAGAAAGATCCACTAAGTCGACAAAATCAAAAAAGAAGGAGAAGAAATCCTCGGGGGCTACCAAGGAAAAGCAAGAGGAAGAAGAAGAAGATCAGGACCTGGTCATGGTGATACAGATACCGTGGATGCAGCCGTACATATCATACATCCTCAGGAAAGAAATACCCGACGATCCAGTTGAGGCAAGGCGAGTAATTCGACGCTCCAAAGCTTTCACGGTGGTCAAAGGAGAATTATATAAACGAAGTATTTCAGGCGTCTTGCAAAGGTGTGTCACACCCGAAGAAGGAAGAATAATTCTGAAGGATGTACACGAAGGAATATGTGGCCACCACGCAAGTAGTCGAGCTATTGCAGCCAAGGTTTTTCGGGCAGGATTCTACTGGTTGACAGCAATCGAGGACGCCAAGGACATAGTAAGAACTTGCGACGCGTGTCAAAGGTTCGCCGCAAAACCTCATTCTCCAGCAGCAGAGCTAGCACCAATACCATTGTCATGGCCCTTTGCTCAATGGGGACTTGATATGGTGGGCAAGTTACACAAATCCTGGCCAGGAGGAAAGGAATATATGCTAGTAGCTGTCGAGAAATTTACAAAGTGGATAGAAGCGAAGCCGATAAATTCACCAGACGGAGCATCCGCAGTAAAATTCATAAAAGGCCTCGTTTTCAGATTTGGAGTGCCCCACAAAGATCGTCACGTACAACGGCAGAATCTTCACATCCCACGAATTCAAGGATTATTGCGAAGAGGTGGGTATCAAGTTGCACTTTGCGTCGCTTGCACATCCTCAAACCAATGGGCAAGTCGAGAAAGCCAATGGCATCATCTGCAATGGCATCAAGAAACGCTTGTTAGGACCATCGGAAAAAGCTCGGCATACCTGGCCAGAAGAATTACCAAGTGTGTTGTGGAGCATCCGAACAACACCAAACACAGCAACACAGGAAACTCCGTTTTTCTTGGTTCATGGAGCAGAAGCAGTACTACCAATCGAGATAGAACACAACTCTCCACGCGTCGTCGAATATGACGAAGAAGTGTCGAGAAAAGCGCTAGAAGACGACGTCGACGCACTTGATGAAGCTCGAGAAGAAGTATTATCTCGGGTAACCAAATACCAACAGGACTTGAAGAATTACCACAGTCGACGTTTGCGGCCAAGATCTTTTCAGGTGGGAGACCTAGTTCTTCGGCTCACGCAAAAAAATCATGAAAAACTCGAGTCACCATGGCTTGGCCCTTACATTGTCACGGAAGTAATCGGAGGAGGAGCATACAGGATAAAGGACAAGAAGACAGGGGTGGAGGAGCCAAACCCCTGGAACGTGGCGCAACTCAGGCGGTTCTACGCCTAGAGTCGAAATATAGTCCTTGTAAAACTTCAATGTACTGAAACGCCCGCGAGTTTTCAGACGCACTCTTTTCCTTTTTCGGGGCACCGAGTGGGGCCGGAGAAGGTTTTTAATGAGGCGGGCTCGCGGTGCTGCAATATAATAAAGATAGTGTCAATATACCTTTCTCTTTATCGACATGTTCAAAGTCTTCGCTCCGACAAATTTCAATATAGTTCATCAAAAAAGAAAAAACCTTGCCTTGGTATTAAAATACCTCGCGAGTCAGTAAAAATACAAAATAGTACTCAATAAAGAAGCTCGGGGGCTCATATCCGACATAAATACATAAATGCCTTGGTTCAAAACCTCGCAATATGCAAATACAGTAAAGAGTCACCGAAATACTCGGGGGCTAGACAAACATACAAATATAATGATTGCTTCACAATATAATCACAATCATGGGTCACAAAGAAGAATTATCTACAGGAGGAAAATAATTAGTCTCGATTCAGTATGTCATCAAGGGTAACTCTGTTTTCTTCAGGAGCAGCGCCAAGAAAATCGGCATAGTGACCATCGGCAAAAAAGTCGGCGTCCATCCGAAGAAGGTCTTCAATCATTTCTTCGGCTATAGGCGAAACCTTCGTGTTAATTCGGTCAATACCAACTCTTCGACGTTTTACCTTCTGATGAACCTTCGCGACAACTTGGGTAAGGTCAAGATTTGAGTGGCAGATCTGGAGCATGATAAGAGCAAATCGCGCGCCAGCCTACCAATTGAGCTTTGACAAAATCATGGATATCGCGAGCATCCTTGAATCTTTCCATCAATTCAGGAAGAGTTTTTGGTTGAATGTTCCGAGGAAACATGGAGTTATAAACCATGGACAAGGTCTTGGTACAGAAGTCAAGGAAATCACGAGTTTGAGAGGTGCGATCCTGAAATCTGACAATTTGGCGGGTCCTCTCTGGGGTAGCCCAAAAACAAAGAACCATGGTCCAGGGAAAGGTTAACAAGGAGGTTCGTCCTAGCGTTTACCCTCTCTTCCTCGGCAGCAGCATCAGTAAAGGAACCTATCAAAACAACGAAGTAGAAACCTTTAAGAGACATAGCATGAAGATGAAAGATATCGGAGGATGAAACAAGCATACCCGACATATCTGCGCTGGCTTCATTCATCAATTCGAGCATGAAATTTTCTCGAGTAGTCGCCTTTTCAGCCTCGGAAGCAGCAATTTCCTTAGCAGCCACGGCCTCGCGAGCTTGCCGAAGAGCAACTTTTTCGGCTTCGTATGACTTACGAGATTGCTCCATCATCACAAGTGTTTGCTTCTTCGCATATGAAGTTGCTTTGTCGAAGTTCATCCAGTTCTTGCGACAAGGTATCATCGACAGGTGCGATATCAGCAAAAGCTCTCCTCGCGCGAGAAGAAGAAGGCGAAACATTGGAAGGAGCGGAAGATGGAGTATAGTTATCAAATATCAATCAAAGTTAAACAAGACCACATCAGACATCAAGCTCCGACAGAGGTTTCATTAATCTCTGGGAATACTTACCAGGGCATTACCGTGGAGCTAAGGAAGTACGTGTCGCCAAATGACTACTTTGGCGACAAGAGCAAAAGAAACAGAAAGAAAAACAGAGACATGCAACTAGACCTCCGGCCTTGACGAGCTAGGAGTCGACGCTGGTTTAATCCCGAGATAGGCCAAGATCTTCTTTGTGTTGGGCTTGGCTGCCTTAATCAGCGACTTCCACCTTGATTGTTCTATCTGCTCGGTGTCGCCAACTTTCATCCAGTCAATAGTCTGTTGACTGTCAACAACCAACGCGACAGTTGTTCTCAACGGCAACCTTCATATTTTCTTGGCGCATCTTCACCCAAGGTCTTCCGGTGAATTGAACATCTTGGCAAGGTTAAGGAAAGTCGCAGGCTCCTCTTTCTTCGGGAAGAAGTAGGGGAACAATGCCGACAATACTGCGTTAGCATTCGACACACCTTCACGAATCTCGGACCCATGAAGCTCCAGATAGGAAAGTGCGTCAAGGAGCGGGTCATCGACAGGATTCGTCAGATCAAAATCCTGGTTTGTTTGGGCTGTCAAGAAAACAAAGCATTAGTCAAAAGACAAGAAACAACGATTCTCATAAAAATAGAAGGGATCAGCAAAATTACTGAAAGTGCGGCGACTTTGAGTTTTCAGGCGCTTGAGGATTCCTTGTTCACGAGAAGCTTGCGCAGCTTTGTGCTCGTTTAAGGCAGATGTAGCATCCTCAAGTTTTTTCTGCAGTTCCTCGACACCAGCAGCTTTTGCCTTGGCTTCATCAGCTTCGGCCTTGGCTTCGCTAGCAGCGAGTTCGGCTTTCTTGCGAGCCGCCTCACTTTGCTCAAGTTTTTGAGCAAATGCGTCGGCACGTTCGTTGGCCTCTGCAAGTTTCTCTGTCGAGATATGAAAAAGAGAGAGAAGAAAGATCAAAAATCGCGACAAACAACTGGAGCAAAAAGCCAAGGAAAAACGGCAAGCATAGAAGTCGTTACCTTCGGCTCTGTTCGCATATTCACGGTACCCAATAAATTGGGATCCGATGCGGAGAAGCTCTTTGATCATGGGCTGTTCAAGACGAACACAGCAAGAGAAACATCGGCATGAAAAAGAGCGAGAAGGCGTGAAAAAAAAAGCAAAATAAAAAATATAGATATCGACAAACTTACATCATCTAAGAGCAGAGTCGACTAACTGCCCAACTCAGGTGTTCAACAATCTTTTCAACCCTTGACCTTTTTGGTGAAGGAGCAAGGGGGCTTGATGGTGGAGTAGTGGTGACGACATTTTGTTGAGGAGGCGAAGATTCTTCTCCTTCAACTAGTGTGTCTGAGGCAAGTACAGTGCGTGACGTGCTCGTTCGAGGAGCTACGTCAACAGTTGGTACTTCTTCCTCGTCATCACTGTTGATCAAAAAATCGGCAGCATAAAAAACAAGACAAGATAAATATTTCGAGTACAAAAAGAGGGAGAAGTAAAGACGACTTACGAGCTGACGAGGGATTCAATATAAGGATCATAAGCTGCCTTCGGATGGGAAGGAACAACTTCTTCAGCCTTAGAGGTGCCAGAATCCTCGGCATCATTCCTTTTCCTTTTGTTCCTTGGGGAAACAGCAGGAGGAAGGGATTGTGTCGACTCACTGGCTTCAGACTCAATTTCTTTTTCACGGGAAGCCGCAGATTTGTGAGAACCCGCGACTTCACTTTCGGGAATAGCAGAACCTTGAGTATCTTCGGCAATGATAGCCTGTTCTTCGACTTCTCCACCCTCAGGAAGAGGGGGTAGGGAAGTCATTGTAGGATGGTTCTGTAAAAATTAGTGACAAAAGGAAAATTAAAGAAATGACAATACAATGAGGTGCAGAGAAAGTGCGGAACAAGATAAAAACTCGGGAAGACAAAATACCTCGGGGAGTGGATTGGCGGAGCTGTATGGTTCCACGCGACAAGAGGAAGTAATAGGGTCCTTGCCCAGGCGAGAAAGTCTTCGAATCAACTTCTCCAAGTCCTTTGAGGAAAGATCACTGGAGATTCTGTTGGCGTCGTTTTCGCCAGAGTACGTCCAAAGGGGATTTTTGCGAGCCTGAAGAGGCTGCACTCTAATCCTAAGGAAGTAGGCGGATTTGAACACCAGACAGCTCTTTGCCTCGAGTGTTTTGAAGCTGATGAATACGAGACATGAGTGCCTCGTCGCCTTTTTCTCTTCTTCGGAAGCTTCGGCATCCCAGGAGCGGCGACGCTGAATTCTGGCACTTCCGTCGAAAGGAATTATGTTGTGTTCAATAGAGTTGGCGTTTTCTTCGTGAATGTAGAGCCACTTTTTGCGCCATCCTTGGACAGAATCAGGAAATTTGACGTCGAAGTAATCGACATCAGTACGAACACAGATAACAACGCCACCTATGTTATAAGTGACGTTGTGGAAGCCATTGCGGCGGAGGCGTAAAATGCGTTTCCACGCAGCCCAATTGGGAGGGATTCCGAGGAAGCATTCGCAAAGTGTGATGAAAATAGAAATGTGAAGGATGGAATTGGGGTCAACCGGTGCGCTTGAATCCCATAAACGAAAAGAAGGCCGCGGAGGAAATCGTGAATTGGGGCCGAAAGGCCGCGGATGAGGTGATCAACAAAACTAACCCGGTACTCCATTGGAGGCTTGGGGTAGCTTTCTTCGCTGGGAAAGCGGATGGCGTCTTCCTTCTTCATGAGGCCAAGCCTCTTCAGCATGTTGATGTCCTGGTTGGAGATTTTAGATCTCTCCCACTCAAGATCCTCGGCGGCCATCTTGGATTCCGGAGTACTGTGGCGAGTGAGTCGCGTGCGCGGTGGCATCAACGGCAATGGGCAGAGCAATGCTCGTAAGTGCGGAAGATCAGAGAGAGTTGGGCGCAGGGGAAGCTTTTGCGAAGAGGAACACATGAGCGGCGCAAGCGAGGGGATGAACGGAGGTTGAAGAAAGGTTTATATAAGAATCGGGTGAAGCAGTGTGCCGTTGGATGAAGAAATCGTGTGGTGCAAAAGATCTCCTAGATACAAGGGTAAAAAGGTATTTTACCGAGATAGGCGTTACCGTACGTGCGCCGAGAAAAAGCGGAGGACGTGTGTCCCCCACTTGCCCGACGTGTCAACATGGTACAAACAATGGACCCACAAGGCAGAAAAATCAAGACTACTAACAGGGATGAAGCATTTTTCATTAAGGGAAGAATGTCGACAAGAAAAATAAAAAAAAAAAGATTGGCGACAGGAGGAATTATTAAATACTTCGGGAGCCTTTGATCAAATACAAGTTTTTGCCCAAACGCTCGGGGGCTACTTCGACAAAAAGTAAAATTTCGAGTATGTCAATATAGAAATTATGGAGCCTACAACCAAGCACAAGTCCTTGGCTGTAGCCTCGGGGGCTACTCCCATCGGGAGCGCTGTTCGCGCACCCGAGAGATAAAAAAAAGAGAAGAAGAAAGAGATCATATTGGGAAATAATGACAATATAGCGACAAGGTGGACTAAAATGTTGAGCCTACAACCAAGCACAAGTTCTTGGTTGTAGCCTCGGGGGCTACTCCCATCGGGAACGCTGTTCGCGTGCCCGATGGAATTAACAAAGGAAAAATAGAAAAGCAAGAGAGTATATTTCGAGTTATAATTAACTCTACATATACTCCCATCGGGAGAGCAATATAAGTCATATTTGACTCGATAAAATGTGCCATTCCAACAGCCGGAAAAGCACTCGACAATATATTCTCAGAACGCCGAAGTTGCGATCAATTTCTGAATGCCGCAAATTTGCGAAGGTAAGACCCCAGATCCGTTCTGCTGGGCGTGGCATCGCCGAAGATCGCGCTCACATACTTTTATCCGTATCAACAGATACGAAGAAAAATCCTAACGGACGCGTTAGGTACCCGATAAATTTGACTGGACTCGACAGAATGGTAAGACCTTAAGCGGCACATGTCGAAGTTTACACCAAGATCCCGAGATCATGTCCAGGGACGTGATTTTGAAGTAGGTTTTTGCGGATTGCCACTAGAGCGCTTAACTAGTACCTGATCCGTCGATGAACTAGCCCCAACTACCATTATCCCTGTACAATATAGAATTTTATGTGAAGAAATATAAAAAAAGTTAAAGCTTTCGAGTAAAAATAAACAAAGGAGATTTTCCCCGATTCTACGATTCAAGCAAAATCTCGGGCTCTGACATAGGCATCCCAAATGGGCCTGTCGAAGATAGTACCCGGGTTTATCAAGGCCCACTACCCGAAGAATAAGAAGATTCGGGAGCCCAAGATATACCAAGGAAAGTCAAGAGTTGTAATAGGAAGTGTTATTTGTAATCCGGCGGGATGAGTTAGAAACCGTCCGGACTCGTAACTTGTATAGCACGAATCCCTCGGCTCCACCTCCTATATAAAGGGGGAGCCGAGGGACGAAGAAATAATCGAATCATTGTCTACAAACCCTAGTTTTCATAATCGTCGAGTACTTTTCGGCTGAAACCTTCGAGATCTACTTACCCTCTACTTTCAACTAAACCCTAGCCTACAATCCATAGGCATTGACAAGTTGATACCTTGTCAATTACTCCCATCGGGAGAGCAATATAAGTCATATTTGACTCGATAAAATGTGCCATTCCAACAGCCGGAAAAGCACTCGACAATATATTCTCAGAACGCCGAAGTTGCGATCAATTTCTGAATGCCGCAAATTTGCGAAGGTAAGACCCCAGATCCGTTCGCTTGGGCGTGGCATCGCAGAAGATCGCGCTCTGCTACTTTTATCCGTATCAACGTATACGAAGAAAAATCCTAACGGACGCGTTAGGTACCCGATAAATTTGACTGGGACTCGACAGAATGGTAAGACCTTAAGCGGCACTCGTCGAAGTTTACACCGTATCCCGAGATCATGTCCAGGGACGTGATTTTGAAGTAGGTTTTTGCGGATTGCCACTAGAGCAGTTAACTAGTACCTGATCCGTCAGATGAACTAGCCCCAACTACCATTATCCCTGTACAATATAGAATTTTATGTGAAGAAATATAAAAAAAGTTAAAGCTTTCGAGTAAAAATAAACAGTGGAGATTTTCCCTGATTCTACGATTCAAGCAAAATCTCGGGGGCTACTGACATAGGCATCCCAAATGGGCCTGTCGAAGATAGTACCCGGGGTTTACTGAAGGCCCACTACCCGAAGAATAAGAAGATTCGGGAGCCCAAGATATACCAAGGAAAGTCAAGAGTTGTAATAGGAAGTGT
Source organism: Lolium perenne (assembly GCF_019359855.2). Taxonomy (NCBI): domain Eukaryota; kingdom Viridiplantae; phylum Streptophyta; class Magnoliopsida; order Poales; family Poaceae; genus Lolium; species Lolium perenne. The sequence goes on along the minus strand of NC_067246.2, from coordinate 181,913,175 downwards.
TATTTGTAATCTGGCGGGATGAGTTAGAAACCGTCCCGGACTCTGTAACTTGTATAGCACGAATCCCTCGGCTCCACCTCCTATATAAAGGGGGAGCCGAGGGACGAAGAAATAATCGAATCATTGTCTACAAACCCTAGTTTTCATAATCGTCGAGTACTTTTCGGCTGAAACCTTCGAGATCTACTTACCCTCTACTTCCAACTAAACCCTAGCCTACAATCCATAGGCATTGACAAGTTGATACCTTGTCACAAAGACAAAAGTGTTTGTCGATGTTTCTTACTTATTTCCAAGAAATTGTTTTTAGTGAAGTATTTGAGTGGGAGGACAATAAAAATTGATAAGGTTTATGAACCTGAGCATAATGATCAGAGTAGCGCAGCATCGGAATTGGTTCCGGAAGCGGCCACGACGATCATGGCTCCCATGTCTACAAAATGTTATAGTCATGGAGATCGAAGTACTTATTGAACCTTGTAGGTATGGTTTACTTTGTGATCAAATAAATGATTTGTGAAACAAAGAATTGTTTTTGAACAATAATAAACCAACTACATACAAAGAAGTTATGATGGGCCCTGACTCCGTTAAAATGGCTATACGTCATGAAATCCAAGATAGATGAATACTTTTTGAAAGTAAACGGATCTATAAAACTGATGGACTTGGATGGAATATCCTTGAATAAGCTCGACTTGTCGAAAAGTTGTTTACGACAAAGTTCAAAGAGTTGACTACGATAAGATTAGATCTTCCGTAGCAATGCTTATAGTCTATGTGGATTATTCTAGTAATCGCTACATATTTCTTTCATGAGATATGATAGTAGGATGGCAAAATACATTACTTAACAGAAGTGTGTATTAAAGGTGTATACAAGATACAACCAATTGTTTTGCTAGTCCGTGGAATACTAGATAGGTAAATGAACTTCAATTGGATGAAGTGAGTATTACGGAGTTGGAATCTTCACCGGATGAAATAGTCAAAAAGTTTTTGATTTCATCGGAAACGATGAAGAGGCTTGCATTTGCAAGAAATTAAGTGGGAGCGCTGAGACATATTTATAATACTTTATGTAGATACATATAGTTGGTTATAAATGATGTAATTATATACTTGATTATAAAAGGTTTCATTGAGAATTAACTTCAATGAAAGGATATGGACTGAAACATATTTAGTGTCAAGATCTATGAAGATAGATTGAAACACATAATAAGTTTAAGTCAAAGTACATAGAAAGGATATTGAAGTAGTTCAATATAGAAATATTAAGAAAATGTTCTTGTCATGTGAAGTTTTAACAAAACTTGAGTGTATCTGACACTCAATGAGTAAAAACACATGAGTGATTTAGATCACAATTAATATGTACACAATCAGATGTCCTGTGCTCTAAAATGTTAGGAGCATATACCAGAATGATTCATGTGATGATCATTGGACAAACAGTAAGAATATCCCTATGTACTTTAGAAGAACCAAGGATATATAAATAGTTTTGTATGGAGAAATGACAAACAAATCGCTGTAAGGTATTGCACCGATATTGGTTTTGTCACATATAAAAATAAAATTTCAATCTCAAAATTAGGCTAAGTGTTGTTTAAAAGGTAGCACAATGCTAGATTTAGAAGAGTTCTAAATGTTGTGACGGATTCTACAAACGAAGGCAGAATATGTCATTGTTTTGACAATGACTGAGGATGTTAAGTCAAGAGGTTCTTTGAGAACTTGGTGTAGTTCCGATAGTGTCAGAACTTTGAAGCTATATTGTGTATGACAATATTAGTGACATATTTCAGACCGCGGAATTAAGGTTCCACCAGAAGACCAAACATATTTAATGCCGACTCATTTGGAAAATGAGTGATGCGTGAAGACGCAAATGAATTGCAAAATACATACGTTTCTGAGTGTGTCAGAACCGTTGTCTAAAGCTCTCCCTAGGGCAAAGTATGACCAACACCAGAATGCCATGGGTGTTAAGTACCTTACAATGTAATCTAGATTATTGACTTTAGTGCAAGTGGGAGACTGTTGGAGATATGCCCAAGAGGCAATAATAAAAGTGGTTATTATATATCTTTATGTTTATGATAAAAGTTTATATACCATGCTATAATTGTATTAACCGAAACATTGATACATGTGTGTTATGTAAACAAACAAATGAGTCCCTAGTAAGCCTCTTAACTAGCTTGTTGATTAATAGATGATTAGTTTCATAATCATGAACATTGGATGTTATTAATGACAAGGTTATATCATTATACGAATGATGTAATGGACACACCCAATTAAGCGTAGCATAAGATCACGTCATTAAGTTATTTGCTATAAGCTTTCGATACATTGTTACCTAGTCCTTATGACCATGAGATCATGTAAATCACTTATGCCGGAAAGGTACTTTGATTACATCAAACGCCACTGCGTAAATGGGTGGTTATAAAGGTGGGATTAAGTATCCGAAAAGTATGAGTTGAGGCATATGGATCAATAGTGGGATTTGTCCATCCCGATGACGGATAGATATACTCTGGGTCCTCTCGGTGGAATGTCGTCTAATGTCTTGCAAGCATATGAATAAGTTCATAAGAGACCACATACCACGGTACGAGTAAAGAGTACTTGTCAGGAGACGAGGTTGAACAAGGTATAGAGTGATACCGATGATCAAACCTCGGACAAGTAAAATATCGCGTGACAAAGGGAATTGGTATCGTATGTGAATGGTTCATTCGATCACTAAGTCATCATTGAATATGTGGGAGCCATTATGGATCTCCAGATCCCGCTATTGGTTATTGGTCGGAGTGAGTACTCAAACCATGTTCGCATAGTTCGCGAACCGTAGGGTGACACACTTAAAGTTGGATGTTGAAATGGTAGAACTTGAATATGGAATGGAGTTCGAATATTTGTTCGAAGTCCCGGATGAGATCCCGGACATCACGAGGAGTTCCGGAATGGTCCGGAGAATAAGATTCATATATAGGATGTCATTTTATGTGTTTGAAAATGATCCAGTGCATTTATGGAAGGTTCTAGAAGGTTATAGAAAAATCCGGAAGAAAGTCACTTTGGAAGGCGGAGTCCCGAAGGGACTCCACCACCATGGCCGGCCAACCCTAGGGGGTGGAGTCCCAGGTGGACTCCACCTAAGGTGGTCGGCCACCCCCTCCCAAGGGAAGGTGGGAATCCCACCTCTAGTGGGAGTCCTAGCTTGGGTAGGTTTCATGTGATATGGAAGGTTTTGGTTTGGGGTCTTATTCGAAGACTTGTAGACCAACTCTTGGGTGTTCCACCAACTTTTGTTTTCTATGCTACGTTATCCTACAACTACCACGGCGACAACACCGACGAGGATGACGACTGATGAAGAGTGTTGTTTCTTCGCAGCGAATACGTGCACGGAGGTCTCTGTCTGTTCTTCCTAGGTAGAACCAACAAGGGCACCGTCACCAGCTGGATTTTCCAGTTTGGGTGACTGGGTGTGCCCTCGAGTGTTCTTTCTTGGCAGCGAACACACGAAACCTTCAATGCACGATCTAGTTAGGTTTAGTTTTTTTGCAATATTTTATATTTGTATCCACCATGGTTCAAACTATGTAGGACGCGACTAGGCAGCCCCCGGGGGCTGATTAGTTCGATCTAGCCCTCACCCCAAATAAGGAAAGTGTCCCCCGTCCACTTTAACCTTTATAAAAAAAAGTAAGTTTGGCATATAGAGACTATACGTGCATTTAATGTCAAGTGATTTTTTAAAAAAAGTCATAACTTTCGAACCATTTATCAAAATTGCGATCCGTTTTCACCGTTGGGCCTCTCGCGACGAGATCTTCGAAACTAGATCCCATTTGTATATATTTTGACGAACTTTTTTTTTTGAAAACCAATTCAGTTGTTGCGGAAAAGCAACTCTAGTATTATTGCGAAGCAATTTCGTACAAAGAGTTGGTTACACTATTTTTTTTTGTATATTTTGTTCCAACTTAATTTCTAAGATACTAATTTCTAAGATACTCAGTTAGCACCAACCGTCATCAACACTTGTACTGAGACATCAACTTTACTCTACTAGCCGCTAGTCATGCTGCGGCATATTCGAAGGGATGCAACTTAATTTCTAAGATACCCAGTTAATAGCGTGGAAAAACAACTTAATTATGTTCGTAGAAACAACTTATCTATGTTCTGCAAGTAACTTAAATCTACGTAAAATGAACTTAGTTAATTACTGCAAAATTAAAGTTAATAATATGAGAAAGCAACTTAACTATGTTTCTAGAAACAATTTATCTATGTTCTGCAAGCAACTTAAATCTACCAGGCTATCTCTTCCTCCTCCAGATTTTCAAGGATCCAAACCGTAGAACAGTATGCTTCCATTGAAAAATCACAAGGAATCCCACCTCTTCCACTATGCAGCTGTGCCTCACCCCTCCAACACCTCACCTCCATGGAAAATCCCCTCTATGTAAAAAACACTACCTATGCTGTAGATTACTTGAAGTTGATCTTCCAAAAATCAGAGGTAACTTCCAGGAAAACTTGGTACGATTATTTGTCCAGCAACTTAATCCTCAGACTATACGACAAAAGAGAAGTAGGATTCAGAGACCAGATGGGAGTACCAAACTGAACTTTGATGTACAACAACCTAGTTGGATCAGGGACACAACTAAGGAGACAGACCTGGGACAATAAAGGCCTGTAAATTTCATAGACAAGGGATAACCTGAACCTGGATGTAGAACAACTTAGTTGTGTTGTATAGCAACTTGGTTCAGTTGTGGATACAGATGAGATGCACGTTATGGAAAATAATAGAAGAGGATAAATATTATACATGGAACCAGTATGGTAAGAGCATGTCTAACAGGCCCCGTATTTCGCTGCCCCGTATAACTCTCGCATTTCGCCCCGTATCGAAAAACTGCTCCATTTCGAACCATTCCGTATTTCGCCCCGTATTTTCAAAATTAAAAACCCCGGGAAGTTCATCTTCATTGATCATACTACGGATCATACATACATTCCGATCATACTACGGATCATACTACATCTAACTACGGATCAACCTACGTCTACTCGTCAAGGATGACGTAGGGGATGAAGGCGATGGAGGCCGCCTCCTCCTGCGCCTCCTGCGCCTCCCGCGCCTCGAACTCCTGGACGGCGGCGATGGCCGCCGCCTGCTCCTCTGCTTCCGCCCGAGCTTTCTCGGCGGCATCCGCCTCGGATTCGGCCACCGCACGCCGGAAGGCCGCCTCCTCCTCTGCCGCCTCCTCTTCCTCCTCGCCGCCTCCGCTTCCTCCGCCGCTGGTGCTGCCGATGGTCGCCGCCCATGCCGCCTTGGACGCGCGGTCGCGCTGCCACTCGGCGAGCCACTTGTCGAAGGCTTCGCCGCTCATCGGCTTGAGCGGCGGGTCTTGCCGGTACCACCGCCTGCCCGCGGCGTACTCCCGGAGCGAATCCGGCATGTACAGCGCGCCGGCGTACCGGCACGCCGCACGGCGGCTCCCGGCGGCGGATCTTTTGCACTTGAGCCGCCACGCCTCCTCCACGGTGTCCGGCGAGCGGGATCGCTTCGATCCGCTCGCCGGCGAGGCGGTACTACGGCGGCGGGAGTCCATGTAGGTGGCGGCGGGTGAAATGCGGCGTGGGGGAGCGACTAATTGCTCGCCGGAGCAGGAGGAGGAGGTGGCGGCGCACGGCGGAGCTAGGGTTGCGAGTGAGGGGTTAACCTCTCACTCGCACCTGCGCCCAGTATAAATAGTGGGCGGAGGGGCCGATTTCCTGGGCCCCGTATTCCGCCGAAACGGGGCGGCCCGAATACGGGGCCTGCTAGACGGCCCAAACCGCGCCTGCCCCGTATGTCGCCGGAATTTTACGGGGTGGGCGGGTTATAAGGGGCCTGTTAGACATGCTCTAACAAAATATAGTATGAACCAGATGTGCTAGTACAAACTTAGGTGGTTGAGGTTTCCGACATAGCAAGTAGTTCAGGGTATACGGAAGCACAAACAAAATGTCAACAATGGTTTACCGAACAGAGACACCTAGAAGTTGAACAAACACCAAAACATTTTTCTATCAATAGATTGCAGTAGCAGATGCAAGATAGAACAAAGTTTATGTTCACTTTGAACATAGTGGCATAGCTTTGATATAGGAGACAACATTTGCTTTGTTGATCATGCCGATGCCACAGCCTGGTTCTTTTTGCAACAATCTGGAAAAAAACTACTTAATTACTTTAAGTATCCAACTTGAGCATGCAAGCAAAGGCAACTTAGTTACACAAGTACACAACTTATGCATGATGTTGAAGGAAAAGAAACCTAGGTAGGCTGGGTAGTACGAATTGAAAACATGATGAACAGATCCAATACAACTTAATAACTTTCATTGCCCAACTAAAGCATGCTTCTAAATACAACTTAATTGAACCATTATCTAACTTATGTAGGTTGTTCAAAGGGAAAAGAAAACCTAGGTAGGCTCTGTAGTACAAACTGAAGGCATATGTACAGAAAAGCAACTTAATAACTTTTAGTAGCCAACTTAGGCATGCTTATAAATGCAGCTTAATTCAAACAGTATACAATTTACATAGGTTACTCAAGGCGAGAAGAAAACCTAGGTAGGCTGTGTAGTACAAACTGATAGCATGAGGTTGCGAAAAAAATCAACTTCACTAAATTTAGTAGCCAACTTAGGCAAGCTTCTAAATGCAACTCAATTTGAGCAGTACCCAACCTATGTAGGTTGCTCAAAGGAACAAAAAAACCATTTAGAACAAAAGTTCTTAAAAAAATCAGCAGTTAGGAATTTCCAAACATTGACACTCATTCTTATGCATGTACCTGCTGAGCAGTTTGTGGAAGAGGCACTAGAAGCTCCCTACTGCTGCGTCAGCTTCTGGTAGCCGCAGGCAGGCTCGCTTGGTATTATCTTTACTCATTGATTCTTACCAGACTTAAAGCTTATCTGCTAGAAAGGCAATTTTTCAAGTAAGGAGGGCATTGCTTGGTTGACCAAAATTGATTGCATGGTAGGGAGCAACTTAGTTAGATGATGGAAAATAATACGGAGTATATTTTGATCCTAGAACCAACCGAGGAAGCCTCTGGGTAGGGGACAAGCCTGTGTGCCATCAACGCACTTGCAACCTACAAAAAGAGCATAAAAAACAGGATGAAAAAGAGCACAACTCTACATGATCTCTACTACAACTTAGGCTAGAGCGGAAAACAACTTAGGATAGTAAGCTTTTACATCAAACCTTAGACTACATAACAAAGGGCATAACAAATGCATGATTTCCATGCTACATCTTAGGATACATGGTAAATTCAACTTAGGCTAAACAGAAGAAAACTTAGGCTATTGTGAAAATAACTGAAGAGGATAACTTAGGCTATAGTGAAACCAACTTGGGCTAATCTTGGCTACAACTTAGCCTACAACAAAAAGACAACTTAGGACGGAAGTACAAAACTACGGAAAAACTTTTGGAGGTGAGAATATGCAGAACTAGAGACCATCAACACCTAGGTTTTGTTATCATAAAAAATAATGACCATAAAAAAAGAAAATGAAGGTACAAAGGAAAACACACCGCTTGAACCTTCCGGCGTACGCGAGGAGCCTTTACTGCTCCAGGTACATTTGGCGCAGCCATAGGATGTGCAAGTGCGCCTACATTAAATTTAGGTGCAACCACGCTACGCCCAGTGTCTGCAGCTGTTTGGTTGTCGATAACATCGATAAATGAATGCATCATCGTGGAGGTAAAACATCTCATTTACTCCAAAAGAAAAATATTGTGTCCTTCCTGTTGCATACCTGCTGACCCACTTGTATTTGGGGTGCAGGGAGGCTCCCTCCACCTTCAGGCTCTGGTAAATGCATGTTGTGCTTGCCGATATCGACTGCAAGTAGATGTTTGAGTGCAAAACCTAAAAATAGGTAACAAGAAAATATAAATTTAGAGTTCAACATGTAAACATTTGATCATAAGTAAACTTTGAGTATGAAGTGAATCTCAACTTACTTTAGAAACAAAGAAGACAGTGAAGCAGAACAAACCGTCATACAACTCTACATGATCTCTGGTACAACTTAGACTAGAATGGGAAAACAACTTACGCTAGAGTGAAAACAACTAGATCAAAAAAAAAATGGCGAATAAGCTTATACATCAAATCTCCGCCTGCATAACAAATGCATGATTTCCCTACTACATCTTAGGCTACATAACAAATGCAACTTAGGCTAAACTGAAGACAACTTAGGCTATAGTGAAAACAACTGAAGAACATAACTTAGGCTCTGGTGAAAACTATTTTGGGCTAATCTTGGCTGCCACTTAGGTTACAGGCAAAAGACAAATAAGGCTATAGTAAAAATAAGTGAAAGCATGGATGAACAATATCATCCTTTTCATCAAAAAAAAAACAATATCATCATTACATAGCGATGCTACCAGTAAGCACCCAGATAATAATAGCTCCATGACCAAGGAACGATAAATAGAAACAAACATCTCAAATGTTAGTGCCGGCAAAATCAGAATAACAACACATTTGGAGCATATCAAGACAACAAGGACATAACCATGCAGTAAAAAAGCAATCGGAGGAAATGGAGGAATTCTCTACAATTAATGCATGGACAGATTAATGCCATAGGCTATAGTGGAAAAAAAAACCGGATGAACAACCATGGTGAATTAACTTGGTTGCATCAATTTTAAATAAAGACAACTAAAATGTAGGTGACACCGTCAGATAACTCTACAAAATCTCTGCTACAACTTAGGATACAGTAATTCATGAACTTATCATTTAGATGATTACCGGTTCAGAAAAATCCTAAGAGCATGCATATACAACTTAACTAAGGTGAGTACACAACTTGCCCCTAGAAAAGCGGGGATCTACATATATCTGCTATGGGGGATCAGCTATTCCCCCTGTTTTCCCCATCTGAAAAGGTAGTCCGATTTTAACATATGAATAATCCCACTAGTGAAAAGTCACACTAATTCTATATTTGCATTGCTTACAGCTAGAGAAACAGATCAGTGGCGTGTAGTATCAGTATGTATCCTCCATGTAGAAATGCAAAATTAGAACTAAAGTACTGATATTGAGAAAAATTCTCTTACTTAGAACCGGTGCTAGAGTAATGATTGATAAGCTTTCCAAATATTATACGAGACCTCTGAATGCTTCTTATGTGCAATTTGCAGTCAATACCTCCTATAGCTCGAATCTGCATGTCGAACGGAAGATGGGTAACACTGTTACGTGGGAAACTGAAGGCCAGAGTACGAACAAAACACTGGAAATTAGGCCAAGATAAGGGAAGGAGGAGGGAAGGAATGGGGAATGGATGAACCGACGCACCGTGCGGTCTTCGTGGCTGGCTTCGGCGGTGAACAGCTCACACGAATACTCCTCGTCCACCTTCAGGGCCCTGGATTTGCCCACCTCTTGCGGCTGCTGGATCTCCACGGCCATGCCGCATACCTTTTGGATTCCGGTGGAGGGCCGCGGGTGGTCGAGAAATGACAGGTGTGGAGCGGGCCAGCGTCGGCGAGCAGGACGGGGGCGCCGGCGAGCGGGATGTGGGCGCGGTTGGGGCCCATCGGCGAGCAGGACGGAGGGTGGAGGTGGGTTGCTTCGGCGTCTCCTTCTCGAGGTGGGGCACCTGGCGGCGCCTATGGAGGTAGGGTGCTTCCGGAGGTGGTTTCCGCGCTCTGCCGACGACGATGAAGGAGGGCCGGTGACCTCGAGGTGTTGTGGGGAGGCGTTGTGCCAGCGCCGACGGATCTCGGGGGTTGGTGGAGCAGGAGGGTTGGGGGGCGCGGGAGGTGTGAGTTGCCGGCAGGGCCGGCCCTAGTGGGTGGGCAGGGTGTGCGGCGGCCCAGGGCCCTAAAAATCTGGGGGCCCAATCCTAAATACATGTACATATGTTGCCTGTCTAACTATGCTCAGCTGAAAAAAAGGCCCATGGGCAGATCATGACCGTGCCAGACTTTGCTTCCTATTCCATCGATCTGGGGAGACACAGACGATTAATTAGCTACTCTTCCATACTTTGCTTCGTATTCCACGCAGCCGTGATTGGCAATATTTCTCCGCCTCGTCGCTTTCGTTCTCGTTCAGTTCATTGGCAGCTAGGACTACCAGGAGGCAGGAGGGATCGATCTCCGTATGCAGGCTGCTGGTTGTTCTCTTCTTTCCCCTGCTTACGACTCCCAGCCCCGGACGACGGTCGACGGCACGATGCCATCTTCATGCGACGGTGCGATGATCAGCGATCTCCCGCGCATAGCACAGTTCGGCTGCCCGCACTGATCAGAGATTCAATCGCCGTCCGCCGTCCGCCGATAACAGTTCGCCACTACTCATGTAACACACTCTTTTATTTTAAAGTAATTTTCCTCTAATTCTGAATTTTTGATGGTCACTTCGTCGACTTGTCGTCTTGTCGATGTCGTCTTCCTTGAGAAAGGGTCCATCTGGTCACGCTAAAAGGAAAAGGGCAAAAGAGCTGGCTGCCTTGATACAATCACAGAGAGGAGATATTATTGAAGAATTATTTGAGGTCAACAATGACTCAACAGAGGTTAAATGGTTTGGCAACATTATGCATTGAGAAGAAATTATTGGATGACATCGACATCGATCCCATCATTAGTGACTTCGCATCAAGAAATGTTACAAGGAAATTTTAAGGTACTATGTATAAATTATTACATATGCTACTCGGGTGCATTTAAATGTTATTGAGAACATGTTTTTTACGTATATATTCATTATTACTGTCGTCGTGTCTATATTAAGGCCCAAAATTTTAGTCTCGCCTAGGGCCCTCAAAATCTTAGGACCGGCACTGGTTGCCGGGATGGGTCGCCGGGGGCGGTGCCGGAAAGGTGGAGGGTGGGGCGGTGGAGATAACGTTTAGGGAGTGATGTAGGTGTCGATACTCAGGTGTAATCTGGTCGGGACACTCTCCTTCGACGCGGCCGCGATCGTGCCACCGCTCAGGCATCAGACGGCTCACAAACGGAGGCTCGGATGGACTAACTAGCATCCAAGCACTTTTTAGCCAAATTATATCTTCGTGTAAACCACGTTCCCAATTATGTATTAGTTTGTAAAAATTGAAATAAAAATACCAGAAAAAAATATTTTTAATGTTTGGGGCGGCGTTTGGGGGACGCGGCTGGGAAGCGACGTCCCCAAACGCGACAACGAAACACGTCCCCCAAACGCTCAATCCGGCGCGATTTGGAAACGCTTTGGGGAAAACTAGTGGAGATGCTCTAATAAAAAAAAAAACTAGCCCTCCCTCCGCTAAGCTTTTGCTTCGTCCGCGCGACGCGAATGCACGACGCGACACGAGCGCAGGAATCATCCAGATCAGAGGAAGAAAGTAACAGGACACTTTTAAAACGAAAAATAGGGACAAGATCTGCCACGACTCCATTTTAACTCGTCGCCGCGGCCTCCGCCCTCCGCCGCTGCGATCTCCCTTCCCGCTCTCGCCTCCCCTCCGCCAGGCCGGCCTCTCTCGTCTCCTCCGCCCGCCGCCATGGCTCCTGGACTCTACACGGACATCGGCAAGAAGACCAGAGGTACGGAGAATCTCTCCCTCCTTTTTTTCGAGCGATTCTCTCCCTCCTTCTTTCCGCTGATTGTTTCTTGGATTGCCGAGAACTGGCCGATCTTGACGATGCCATGACTGTTGCGCGCAGATCTGCTGTACCGGGACTACTGCACACACCAGAAGTTCACCCTCACCACATGCACCCCCGAGGGCGTCGTGAGTATCCTCCTCCTCAGTAACTATACATTTCCGTTGCAATTTCACAATTTACTGGCCTCATAAGGACCATAGCAGTATCTTAATTGCGGTCTGCGTTGCATTTCTCCACATTAGTCGACTACTAGGTACATTACAAATCAACATGTTAGCATCAGGCCGATCGATCTCTCTCCTTTCCGCTGGTTTCTGTACTGCTGTTGCCGTCGCAGATTACCATCGTGGCACTGTGCCACTGTTTGTATCGATCTGTGCCCCTTTCGGCATATACCGAATGTGGACTTTTCAGTTTTAGCCATGGAAGAAAGCTATGGATCCTCATTTGTTACTAGGATACCAAATCTTTGTCTAGGGATCATTTTTCACTCACGGCAACTGGATTGCACATCTTTTGGTTTCATAAACATGAAGCACAACTATGTGTTTTATGCTGATTAGTTGCTCACTGCGTATGAAGGAGATGAGCAGATGATTGGTATATAGTTTCGGTATTTGTATCTCTGTGCAGCATTTGTGCTCTCTATTTGATGATTTTGGTTTACCTACAGGCAATCACAGCTGCAGGAACAAGGTTAAACGAGTCCATCTTTGGTGAGCTTCAGACCCAGCTTAAGACCAAGAACCTAACAGTTGATATCAAAACAAACTCAGAGTCAGATGTAAGCCGCCTTTGCTACACCTTTTTTTTCCTCTCTCTCATGCGAACCCTCTGTGCAAATTTCATAGCTGTCTTTGCTTGAAATTTCTTCTTTGAGTCGTATATCTTACTGTTCTTTTATGCCCCATAATCCGAATTTACAACAACTGATGAACGTTTCACATCCCCAGCTTTTGACGACAGTCACAGTTGATGGGTTAGGAACTCCTGGGCTGAAATCAATCCTCAGCTTGGTTGTTCCAGACCAGAGGTCAGGGAAGGTATATTTCTCGCATTCTTCCATTTTCTTAATCCTTGTAATATGCAACATGGTGATCGCTGCAGCAAAACAGTTAATTTGTCTTATTGCCATAACAGCTGGATTTCCTGTACTTGCATGAATTGGCCGGTCTCAATGCAAGTGTTGGGCTGAATCCCAACCCTATGGTTAATCTCTCTGGTGTCTTTGGAAGCAAAGAACTGTCAGTTGGTGTTGATGTTTCATTCGACACGGCAACTAGCAATTTCACCAAGTACAATGCTGCATTAAGCCTCACAAATCAGGATCTTATTGCTTCCCTCCACCTGTAAGCATCTTTTCTATACTCAGCTGGCATATATTAATATGGAATTCTACTAGTCTTGATAGTTAATGTCAGTCATCAGGCTATTATTCTCATTGTAAGGCGCCTAGTGTGCTGCTTCTTTGCTCTAATACTAGCATTTGCTGTGGCGGTGACCTTCCAAATCTTCTGCAGGAACAACCATGGTGACACCTTGACTGCATCTTACTACCACTTGGTAAAGCTACATTCGGCCACTGCTGTTGGAGCTGAGCTGTCCCACAGCTTCTCAAGGAACGAGAGCACACTGATATTTGGATCGCAGCACTCGTTGGATCCCCACACCACCGTGAAGGCACGCTTCAACAACTATGGCATGGCCAGTGCCCTTGTCCAGCATGAATGGCGCCCCAAGTCACTCATCACAATCTCTGGTGAGGTTGACACAAAGGCAATTGAGAAGAGCACGAAAGTTGGTTTGTCATTGGTGCTCAAGCCTTGAGATACATATTTTGGATAGTGCATATCTTTTAAATTCAGTTTTGGTTGATGGGAATAACATGGGGGGAGTACATAGCCCCAGGTCATCTTTGTGGCATCATTATGTTCTTGAATTCTTCTTTTGCCCACATAATCTGTTATCTAGGCAAATGTTAACGCTGACCTTATTATTTTGATCATCAGCGCCTGTTAATAATTTCTGGTGATTAAGACCTGCTGTGAATCTTTTCAAATGTGATAGATTGGTTGTTATAGTTGTGTTAACCTCGGTGTTCATTCTTTGATGTCCTCGTTTGCATTCGTCCACTTGTATGTCTCAGTATAAGAAATAGATGTGCTTCTGATTTAAGAAGCACATATAAAACCTGGAACCTTTTTTTCCTAAAAGTTGGATAAACTATTTATGAAGTATGAGTATGTCTGTTATTCAGGGATTTTTTTTTTTAAAATGTTGATTGGTTGTGTCCTGAACTGCTGTGCAGTCAGATGCTTTGTGGGCTCTTTCAGTTTAAGTTTAAGATTTGCTTGGACAGCATATCATCTCGGAGTTGACTGAATGTGGTGGATTTCGAAGGACTGCAATAGCAAAACCATGGAAATAAAGAATCCCGAGTATTATTTACCTCGGGCAGCTAGTTTGCTTTGGCGAGACGTAGATGAAGACATGGGTGGTAGGTAACTCGATACCGTGGCGCACGCCGAAGGTTAAATGAACCGGAGACACGTTACACACACAGGAGAGGATGATGGGTTACCCAGACCTCCACGATAAAATTTCTTTGTGCCTCTCAAGAAAAGCTTCGAATAGTTTAGCTTACCACACATGCAACGCAAGCATGCAGCCTGAGCCAAGCACCTACATAACTAGGGAGCTCCCCCGACCAGATTGATCAGTACCATCGCCGGCAAGCTAAGAAACCACACGCACTGAAGCTAGGCACCGTTTGATTCCGGCGGGAAGCAAAGCACGTAGTACGCGAGACATGGCGAGCAAGCAAAGATCGTCGCCGGCCAAAGCCGCAGCAGCAGATTGTGATCCGGTGTACGAGTGGGTCATCGGCGACGGCAGCTATCTTCTCCGCCTCACCCTCCCTGGTATGCAGATCAGACCCTTCGTGTAATTGATAGTGGACCTAATGAGATCGATAAATGGTGCTGAACCGCTCTCTTGGATGGTATCATGTTGCAGGGTTCAAGAAAGAGGATTTCCGGGTGCACGTCGACCCCAGCGGCCGGCTGACCATCATCGTCGGCCACCGCCCCGTTGATGGGGTAGCCGGAACCGTGCGGCTGCACAAGGTGTTCCAGCTGCCACACATGTCCGACCTCGACGGGATCACCGGCCGGTACGACGGCAGCGCTCTCATGCTCACCGTGCCCAAGCTACCATCCAGCGCGGTACCACCACCGGAGACGCCCATGGAGCAGGTCAAAGAGGCCGCGGCCGATGTCGGCGACAAGCCAACGGATAAAAAATGCAGGGTTGGACGGGAGGCGGAGCGGCTGATCGAGGCGGGGAGGGCGAGGTTGCAGGGGAGGCAGAAGGAGACGGCGGCGACGAAGGAGCAAACTGCTCCGAGTAGCAAGAAGTCGCCTGCCACGAAAGTGGACGGAAGGAAAGAGGAGCCCAAACCGGAGGCGACGGCGAAGCCAGCCGAGAAGGTTGTGAAACAAGAAGATGATCACGCCGAGAAGGCCAAGGCCGCTGAACACAAGGCGAAGCTCGAGCGTGAGGCGGAGCAGAGGATCGAGGCGGCCAGGGCGAGGCTGCAGTATGCCGCGGAGAGAGAGGCGGAGAGGGAGAGGGAGCAGAATGGCTGCTGGAATTGGAAGGAGCGGGCGACGGAGGAGGGCCTCAAGTGGGCGGAGACCATCGGGAATAACAAGGAGGTGATCGCCACCGCTGTGGCCGCCTTCACGTTAGGCTTCTTCGTCTCCCACAGGATCTTCTCCAGGAGCTGAATAATCATCTCACATGAATGCCAGTACAGCTTACGCTCGTGCCGCCGTGCGTGCGTTCATGCAATGATGCACACATGGACGTAGTACATAGATGGCGGGATACATTAAAGCTTCAACTGTGTATTCGTGTATATACATACAACGTGTGGTATTTGGTATTACCTGCTGACACAACAAAGTGTCACACTGTCACTCTCACGACCTGCTACCTGCCTGAAGTTCTGAAGGTGAACGGATGATCCCCAACGACAGAGGGAGGCCCAATTGGCAAGCGCAGCATATGAATGATAAGGGAGTGGAGTGCGTGTAAGTAAGGGATCCTTATGTGATTGTAATATGAACCCGGTGGTGCTAATTCTCCTCTTCCTTTTCCCCGCAAGGGTACGGGTAAAACCATCTCATACCCGTACCCATCACTTTTAATCTTATCCGTTACCTGTATCCAAACCTCTACTCAAATCTGTCAATGGGTACAAGTTTTTCCATACCCGTCACCCGACAGGATCAACAAATACTCGCGGGTAAAAAATACCCGCGCTTACAACACACCAAATTGATCAGAAAATATGACATGAGGTGAAGCTATCTCAAATAGAGGACTAATCCTCACTAACCTATCAGTAATTGTGAGACTGGAAAGCGTGAGGTTCAGCCTAGCAACATAAAGGTCTGATTAGGGGAAACTTAAGTACTTAAAAATATTACATCGGCCTTCTTATCAAATTTAGATGATGGGTACATGGGTATGTGGGTATGAGTTCTACGACTCATACCCGTACCCGCCCTACCTGATGAGTATGATATTTTCACATTTATAAACTAATAGATTTATTTTATCCCATACTCGTACTCCTATTGGGTTTTTACCCGAGAGATACGCGGGTCATGGGTATCTATTGCCATCCCTACCTGCAACCCAGCTTTCGTCGGATTTCATTAATCTCGACGTCACGCTAAGAGAAAATTTATACAAATCTATCAATCGAGTAAAGTTAGGTTTTGGAATTTACCATGGGACTACCGGAGCTATCAATGGTCCCCGGTCACTCTCGAGCAACTTGGTAAATCTCCTAGAAAGAAGAATTTTTCTTTCTGTCCGATCACGGGTTAGGGGCTTGGTTGCTCCCATCCGTTTTTCCTCCCTCACATGTAACTTGGTTCAGTAGTTACCTAGAAATATGGTTTAAGTTAGCTTTGGCATTACGATTGGATGCTAACAAATTTACTTGGTCTCAGCTAGAGAAAGGAGAGACCATATGATTGGTATCCACACTCGTTGAGGAAGGTTGTGGTTAACTAAACTAGTTTAATCATAATGACTTCTATTTACCAAAACATTCATCGATTCAAGATACGGTCTACATAAAAAAGATGCGCATTGATGTTGTGATTCCATTCTCATGATCGACTTCGTCATTTCGTCAAGTGTTTCAACTCGGTTTCGTGTTTATTTTTAAGTCTTTTTTAGATGAGTTTTGTCAACTTTTCGCACACTGTCGGCCATTTCAAAATTCATTCGGGAAGTAGTTTCACCTCACAATTTCGTACTACTTTCGTTCCAAAGTTTTCGGTATCAACCTCCATAAACAAGTAGATCTATAACTTCGTATAGTATACTGTGAAGACGTAGATGTACTCGTATACGAACGTCAAAATGGAAAACTATGAACGCAAAATTTGTGCGCGATAGTGAGATGACGCTATTCCTTGAAGGAGTTTTGAAACACGTGAAGGGATGCGAAAAATTTGATTAAATTTGGCCAAAAAAGTTTCAAAGGGAAAATGAAATTGCCATTCAAATAGACGAAACAAAAAACCATTCATGCGAATTGTTTCACAGCATCAATAGACATCTTTTTCGTGTACAACATATTTCAAACCAACCACCACTTTGTAGATCGAGGAGGATTAAACTGATGTAGATTGGAATGTTACTTACACATGCTGGTATGGCTTCAGATATGAGGGGGGCACTTTCGCGCTCGCCAGAGCCTTGGCGCGGAGAAACTGCCAAATCAACTGTTCTTCTTGAGCCATATTTTGCCTGTATGTGGGTTGCTTTAAGAATCGTGGTATGCAGAGAATCTTTTTCGTCATATACAATACAAGAAAGGGCTTCGTGAGCAATCAATCACGGCCTATATGTTTTCGAGGAGTGATCGATTGGGTGATCTATACAAACACCTTGGCCACCCAAAATCCATGAGGAGAAACTGGAGGCGGAGATGTCGCACATGCATAAGTACCAAGCATCAGCCTCTACATCTATTCAGTCGTTGCTTCACATGATGTAAGGATGTGATTGTTTGCTCGTAGCATATTTCAGCATCAGGCGAGATCTTCTCCTTAGACCATGTTTAACTGGGCCAAGTCCCTGTCTCTGAATGACAGTTAATTTGTTTGGTTCTTAACAAAAAATAATTAATCTATTTGTACATATTGTTTGGTTGCCAACTAAGCTGCAATCTGCGTGTGAACTAGGAATTTAGGCCTGATTGAAAATCTACCTAAAAAGGTATACTCCACTTTTTTCTTTAAACAAGGCACACTCACATTTTTATCACCAGCCAAGGTATGCGGGCACCAGACCTCGCCCTGCCAAGAGCTTTGCACAATAACATCATGCTCGGGATTATTGAGTTTGTCAATCTACAACGAATGGGACAAACCGAAAAATGCTACGACACTGGATCATTCCCGAAGATTAAGTTTCTGAAATGAAAATATTTGGACGCATCACGAAAGGTACCGGCTGAAGAGACGGACAAGAGATGTTATTTTCTAGAGAAGAGATCCCTAGCCTCGCCAACTAAAGTTGTGCGGCCAAGCTTGGAATAACCAGGGGGGCACAACACCTAAAGCACGGTTGTCAGGTACGTATTAAAGCTCGGCTTTCAAGCAGCAAGGAAGGCAATCCCTGCGCGCGTAGTATCACGAACGGCAGCTTCGGCAAGTCGATCGAAGATCTCGGTCGGTCGATCAGCGCAGCAGACCATGGCGAGCTGGCCGCAGTTATCAGCGAAAGCCGCGGCGGACGGGCACCGATGCGACATCGACTTGGACCTCAAACCCCGTTGGGACGACGGGGCCACGACCTATCTCATTCGCTTCGACCTCTCAGGTAATCTACAAGCTAGTTCACTAAATCCGGAGAGATTGAACCGTTGATTAACTGTATCAAGTACGTGCGCGCCTCAACCTGGTGTTGAAGGATTCAAGAAGGACGAGTTCAAGGTGCTCGTGGACGCCGGCGGCAGGCTGACCCTCCGCGGCCAGCGCCCCTCCGGACACGTGCGGGTCAACAAGGCGCTCCAGCTGCCTCCTACGGCGGACTTCGACAAGATCGCCGCCCGGTTCGACGGCAGAATGCTCTGCCTCACCGTGCCTAAACTGCCGGTTGCCGAAATGGCGCTGGCGAGGATGGACGAAGCGAAAGAGCTGGCCGCGTGGGAGACGGAGGCGGAGAAAGAGCGATCCGAATGGGACCGGGGGCAGGTGATCGCGGCTGCCGTCGCCGCCTTCGCGCTCGGCGTCGTCGTCACTCACAAGTTACTCTCGGCAAAGCATGTCTAAGCACATCGATCATGTCAGATCATGGAACAGTTGAAGCCTAGTCATCGTGGTGCGTCTATGCTAAGTGTAAGAGAAGCTAGAGTACCACAATCTATAGCTGCGACGGCGCATGAACATTTTACTGAATAATTGTGTCTGAGATTCAATTGGTTCACAACTTCACATGGATCAGCCGTGTCATTGTAGTACTCATGTGCTCAATGATGGCCTGTTTTATATCGCCATTGTTTTTTTTCTCTCTCTCTCTCTCTTTTATCGGATTATTTGTGCGGCTATGTGTGGCCGTGCGTACACTCTTATGAACTGTGTCACCATGATACAAGCTTTGAAATAATAAAACGTCCTTTATACAAAAAAAAATCAGTTGAGAAGCTATGGAATTTGAGAGCAGCGACCATAAAGAACTAACTCAAGTATACATCCATGCATGTTGGTTCTTCTCGCATAAAGCCGCATTTGGTGCCTCGATATAGTTTAGTTTTAATTTCTTCTATGTCAGAACTATGTGTTTGAGGAGTTGTATTACAAGATCAGCTAGCTAGGAACTCCACGGTTTGCCACTTCGGCGCCTACGGCTCCGACGGCGGTGAAGAAGTTGGAATCATCTGGCTAGCCATGCGCACACATTCCAAGCTTGCTTCCCTCTTCGACCATGACTACTCAAGCAACAAGAATAAACCTCTCTTGTGCTTAATAAAGAAAAAAAGAAGTCAAAGACACTAGCAGCTTACCACCGCCAAAAAAAAAAGACACTAGCAGCTTCCTTTATAAAGGATGGGGTGGGGGTGGATATACGACTGATACATTTTCTCGATTCATCGGTTTCATGAAAGTGTTATTTCTCACGGATCAACTAGAGTAGATCTAATCGAGTAGGACTATCTCTGTAAACAAATGTGCTGCGAGAGAGAGAACGAGAGGGGCAGAGGGCTGCCTTCTCCAATGGAGGATGAACCTCGGACCTCGACATGGTGGCGACATCGGTGGCGTGGGCGAGGTCGTGGCGGCGGTGGCAGCTCTTCCTGTCGGCACTGCGCGAAACCCTAATCGCTGGGTATGTCGGTGGGGTGTCTGCCAGCTCGAGGAACATCGTACCGATTGCCACCGCCCCCACCTATCTATATAGCGCAGACGACATGGACCCACCAACCAGATGCGGTTGGGCGCCCCCGATCAGGGCGCATTGACCAAGGGATCGGCTGAGCCGTTGGGCTCGTGCCGTTGAAGATCATCCTAACATTCTCTCCCCTGATCTCAACTTTTCTTTTAACTTTATACTTTCACCTTATTCGTTTCATTTTGGATCAGTCCATAGGGCATGTTTCATCGTCACAGCTCTATTGTCGATAGAATCAAACAACTACAATACACTTCTCTGTTTTGAATTTACTTTTGGACCTCTTATGATCCAGGATAGGTAAGATTTTCCCTTAAACCCATGCCGGCTACTTGTTCCTTGAACACATTGGGTGGTAAGCCTTTCGTTAGCGGATCCGCAAGCATATCTTCTGTCCTTATATGCTTGAGACTTATAGTTTGATCCTAGACCTTGTATTTCACAACATAATACTTAACCTCAATCGGCTTCGTAGCATTACTCGATTTGTTGTTGTGAGCATAAAATACTACGGGCTGATTGTAGTAGTACATCTTTAGTGGTTTATTAATACAATCTACCACTTTCAAGTCGGGTATAAATTTTCTTTAACCACAATGCCTGCCCCGTGGCTTCATAGCATGCTATAAATTCTGCATACATTGTGGATGATGCAACTATTGTCTGTTTGGAGTTTGTCCACGAAATAGCTCCCCTGCGAGAGTGAATACATATCCAGATGTGGATTTTCTTTCATCTTTATCTCCCGCAAAATCTACATCTATATACCCTCTTATTTCTAGGGAACTAGATCTTTTGTATGTTAGCATGTAGTTCTTTGTGCCTTTCACATAACACAATGCATTCTTTACCATTTTCCAGCGTTCGAAACCTGGATTTTCTTGATATCTACCGAGTACTCCGGTGATAAAACCTAAGTCAGGGCGAGTGCACACTTGTGCATACTGTAGGCTTCCAATGGCCGAAGCATATGGAACCGCTTTCATTTGATCGAGCTCATATTGATTTTGGGGACTTTGAAATTTCCCAAAACTGTCACCCTTGACTATAAGGGCAGGTGTGGCATTGCTCTTATGCATATTATACTTAGCTAGAATATTTTCTAAATAAGCTTTTTGCGATAATCCTAGTACTCCATTTTTCCTATCTCGATGAATTTCTATGCCCAAAACATATGATGCTTCACCAAGATCTTTCATATCAAAATTTAAGGACAAGAACTTCTTTGTCTCTTGCAATAGACTAACATCACTGCTTGCAAGTAGAATATCATCCACATACAAGATTAGGAAAATATATTTCCCACTTTTAAACTTTGCATAAACTTAGTTGTCCTTAATATTTTCTTTAAATCCAAATCGCTTAATTGTTTCATTTAAACTTTAGATACCACTATCTGGAGACTTGCTTTAATCCACAAATTGATTTATTTAGGCGACATCTCATTTCTTCCTTGCCCTCCATGATAAAACCCTTGGGTTGTTTGTTGTAGATATTTTTTTTCTAAATCCCTATTTAGAAATTCCGTCTTTACGTGCATTTGATGCAACTCTAAATCAAAATGTGCAACTAGTGCCATTATGATTCTGAAGGAATCATTACATGAGACTGGAGAAAATGTCTCATTGTAATCTATCTCTTCTCTTTACGTAAAACCTTTTTCCATAAGTCGTGCTTTGTACTTTTCTACATTCCCATTGGAGTCATATTTTATTTTGTAGACCCACTTGCAACCCACTGTTTTGGCTCCTTTAGAAATATTTTCTAAGTCCCAAACATTATTGGCATTCATCGATCTCATTTCGTCTTCCATGACCTCCACCCACTTTGATGAATCTAGGCTTCTCATGGCTTGTTCATATGAAGTGGATCACCTTCCATATGAATTGTTTTTGTGTTGTAAACTTGTAATCAGTCGAAATGGCTGATTTTCTAGCTCTTGTATACCTTCTAAGGGCCTCATTCTCTGGAGCATTTTGTTCCTCAACTTGTGGCTCAGCTTCTGGAGGTGGCTGTTGTTGCTCCCTTTCATGCTCAACAAATGTTTCATTTGGCTCCTAACGGGCAGGTTCCGAATTTACACTCATCGTTTTCATGGGTGGAGTCACAACAGGTGCTCGCACCATAATCGTGGGGATTATCAGTGCTGGTGCACATGGTGGCGCAAAAAATGGCTCCTAAGTCATCGGATTAGGTGCATGCACCCTCTTCTCCTCAAGATCAATTTTCCGAGCTACCATGCTCCCCCTCATCATTTCGTCCTCTAAGAAAACAACATGTCTCGTTTCCACAAACTTTGTGTATTTATCTGGACAGTAGAAACGATAACCTTTTGACTTTTCAGGATACCCAATAAAATGGCAGCTGACTGTTTTGGTTTCTAACTTTGCGATGTTTGAATTGAACACTTTGGCCTCAGCAGGGCTCCCCCACACTTTCAGGTGGTTTAGAGAAGGCACTCTCACTGTCCATAGCTCATACAGTGTTTTGGGCACCAATTTGTTTGGTACTTTGTTTAGAATGTGAATAGCGGTGGAATAGCTCATCATATTAAGCACCATATCCATAAGGGTATGCGCCTTTCAGGTACCCAATTCTGTTGAGGTTCGCCCGACATAGAATACTGGGAAACTATTCCAGTCTCCTGCAAGAACCTTGCAAAAGGTCTAGGGACTTGGCCATGCATATGGAGTATGTCGACCGTAGTCCCCTCCACGATCTGATCTCACTATCTTTATTCTTTTATCATGATGATTTTGAACTTTAGCTTTGAATATTTTAAATTTATCCAATGCTTCTGTTTTTTCTTTGATTGGATAAATATAACCATATCGTGAGTAATCATCCGTGGATGTTATGAATGAATCATAGCCATCCACACTTTTCACAGGAAATGGTCCACATATATCGGTGTGAATTATTTCTAGTGTTGCGGTGCTTCGATTTGCACCCTTTTTTAATTTGCTTTACAAATTTTCCTTTAATACAATCGATGCATTGTTCTATGTCTGAGAATTCTAATGGAGGAAAATATCATTTTTAATAAGTCTTTCTATTCCCCCCCTCGAAATATGGCCTAAGCGACAACGCCATAATTTCGTTGATTCATCAGTTCTTTTTCTTTTCTTTTGTTATTTTTTCGACATGGATACTCGCTCATTCACTTTACACACAAACAATACTTTTTCACGCAAGGACAATAAATAAAGCTCATCATGGAGTAAAGCAACCCCCACATAAGTATTATGACACCATATGGTACACTTGCAATGTCCAAAATAACACTGATAACTGTCTTTATCCAAATGTGATACACTAATCAAATTTATGTGTAAAGCAGGAACAAATAAAACATCTTTAAGCGGAATTGTTAAGCCATCAGCTAACTCCAAAGATACGTCGCCAACAGTCTCAACTTCTGCTTGAACTCCATTTGCGACTTCAACGCATCTTTCGCCTCTTTTCGTAATCCGCATTGAATGGAAACCCTGTAAAGAATTTGCAACATGAATAGTTTCACCTGGGTAAATCCACCAAGTAGATTTCAAAAACTGTGTATACAGGGATTCATTTACAAATGAAACTAAATTGTTACCTCTCTTTGCCATTAGTTCTTTCAGCCAATTAGGACAGTCTTTCTTGTAGTGAAGACACTGATCTTTATTCACTGGGATTGGCTTGTTCTAGTACTGTTGATGCTGCTGCATTGGACCTTTTGCATATGGCTTGGAAGGAGAGCCATTGTTGCTTTGTGTGAAGGTCCTTTTCTTGTCACCCTTCACATAATTTAGAGAACCTCCATTCTGTGCTCTGAGTCTATCCTCCTCTTGCACACACATGGCTATAGTCTTTTCTATGTCCCATTTTTTAGGGTTCATGTTGTAATTGACAACAAAGTTGTCAAACTGTGCTGGCAATGAAGCCATGACCAAGTGAACCAGAAGTGCAGGCTTCAGCTCCAGGTCAACATCCACGGGCTTCAGCTTTGTAGCCAGGTTGCTCATCCTGAGGATATGCTCCCTAATGCCATGTGCACCTCTAGTGTACTTCTCTGTCACCAGCTGCTTCATCAACTGGGTTGCATATGTCTTTGAGGAACCAGTGAGCTGGATCTTTATCTTTTTCAAGTACTCCCCAACGGAAGCACACTCTGCAATTGAGCCCACGATGGCGTTCTCAATTGTGTTCTTTATAAATGCCATGCATTTCTTATTGGTTGTCAGCCACTTTCTGTTCTCTAGGGTGTAGGCCATCTCCACAGGAGCATGGTCCTTTTTCTTTCTATCCCATGCATCATCATCATCCTTGTCATCTCTGACAGGGTCAGCAGGCTTTCTGGGATGCGGTGTTTCAAGCACTCAGTCCACCTCAGCACATACGATGGAAAAATCCACCTTCTTCCTCCACTCAGTGTAGTTATCCCTCTTAGGGTGGGAACATCCTTGATGCATCTCATCAAGTAGTACCCTCCTGAAAACCACAGATGAGTGAGAATAGTACAATTGTATATTATAATCCAACGTTGGTCCGAATTAATACATGCAACTATTAATGCAAATAAAATTATATCACCGTTGGGAAGAAATAGAGATGAATGCACTTATTTCAACAAAACATAATCATGTCATTAATAACGGTTGGTAAAAAATAACAGAACCATAATTGTCACAATAATCACTTTAATCATACTTTCAAATTTTAATAATCACTTTTGCATTTATTAAATTTTAAAATGCACTTTTATAACTATTTGCAGCGGAAACTTTAAATTTAAACTATTAACTTTGAACTTTTCAGAGGCATGAACTTTCACTTTTTTGGTCTCTGAACAAATATTTCGTTGGTCCTATTTATTCAGAAAAATCTGGACAAAATTAGGCCTAAAACTGCCCAAAACTGCCAAAAAATGCCTTTGGATATTCATTAAACAGAAAACTAGGCGTAGCCCAAAAAATGCACCCGCAGCCCAGAGCCTCCCAGGGCAAAAATCTTTGTGCGCTGCTCAGGCGCGTTAACTTTCGGCCTGCTGACTGCTGCCCAGCGGCCCGCCAACGCGGCCCGAGGCCACTCCGCGCACCGGCTCGCTCCTGGCCGTCAGATGAGATCCGACGGTCGGGCGTCGTTCTCGCTTTATACAAAAGGGTGGCTAACCGACCAGCCCCCCATAAACCTAACCCTAAACCATTCCCTTTCCATGTTTCTTCTCCGATTAGGGTTAGGGTTTGGTGCTCGGGGCGATCTATTGTTTTCTTTCTTTTCTACCGATTATGGTCTAGCACTAGAGGATCTGATACCAATGTTATTTCTCATGGATCAACTAGAGTAGATCTAATCGAGTAGGACTATCTCTGTAAACAAATGTACTGGTACTATGAGTTGCGGGAGAGAGAACGAGAGGAGCAGAGGGTTACCTTCTCCCTTGGAGGATGAACCTTCGGACGTCGACATGGTGGCGACGGCGGTGGCGTGGGTGAGGTCATGGCGAAGGTGGCAGCGCTTCCCGTCGGCACCACGCGAAACCCTAATCCGTGGGTATGTCGGTGGGGCATCTGGAAGCTCAAGGAACCTCGTACCGAGTGCCACTGGCCCCCACCTATCTATATGGCGCAGGCGACAGGGGCCGACCAACCAGATGCGGTTGGGCGCCCCTGATCAGGGCGCATTGACCAAGGGGTCGGCCGAGCTGTTGGGATCGTGCCGTTGGAGATCATCCTAACATAAAGTGCTACTATAAAATGCAATTATGTGATTTAACCTATATGACACAAGGGGTGCTAGCAATTATAATAAGGAACGAGAACCAACCTGAGGTTGGGTGGTTAGGAGGGTGGTTGTACCCCCAACCCACCAGACTTCAAACCCCAGGTTTGACATCTGTGTGTCTCATAAAGGCGGAATATTCATTCAGTATTCCGGAGGTGCTCATAGGGGTAGGGTGTTCATAGGGGTGAGTGTATGTGAGCGTCTGCGTTTGTACTTTCTTTCTCAACCAAAAAAATAATAAGGGACAATAATTAGTTTTTTGGGGTAAGGATGAATAATAAGTTAGAGTTGCCACTAAATAATGCAACAAAAATAAGATGGACATAGGCAAAGGGGAGGGTAAAATTATGTATGCCCAGATTTTGAATCCTTGGGTGGTGTTAAGTCTCCGTTAGAGAGGCTTATATACAAAGCACCGACAGCCACAAATGCGTAGCCATATTCTCCCCGAGCAACATCCACAAAGTTTGAGCTCATCTACCAAGGGTAGATCTTGAATTGATTTCCAACTTTCACAAGCTTCCTCGAGTGCTCCAGAAGCTTGTATGCCCCCGAGAGACTCCAACCGTCTAGGAGTCCATAAAACTCCAATAACAAAAACATTGGTGAATATGGAAGAGGCCAAAAGTGACCTCACATTTGGATCTAATAATATGCATGCTATAATGTGTGCACGTCTAGTCCGGAGCCTCTGGGACAGGTCTTGAGCTTATAGGTTTGGATATACCGAACGGTAATAAGTTAGTTGTAATATTTATCATGTCCATAGGATTTTTGGACACCAACACAATCCCAAGCCTACCAGGCATTTCAGGTGACACACATAAAAGAAAAAATTTCACTAGCCCAAGCGTGATGTTGCATCTTCGGTTGCAGTTCCACGCTCGGTGCGAAATCAAGGAGCGTCAACAAAAGCCTACCATCTTAAGCTTGTTCATCATCTACCACCAACAGTGATGAAAAAGTTTCAATCTTATTTGCTTCAGGGTTCCATATTTGTCATGCAATGTGGCTATTCCTCTTCGAATTGTGCTTCCATAGACCCCCAAGAATGAAACGTTTTCTTGGGTGAAACACAAGGACAACTGAGATTAAACGATACATGCTCTGAATTTTGGGCAGGATGGTTGAGAATAAACGATACCACGGTACCTCTTTATAGTCAGTTCTACCATTACAACAATAAAAACTGAAATAACTTGAGGATTTTGAAAATATCAGTACACAACATTAGGGATTTAGGGTTAAATCAAGAAAACAGTAACCATTTGGGTTGTAACATCCCAGGTTGTAGGACAAACGCGGGGTAGTTTTAGAACGGTTGTGGATTTCCATTTTAAAACCGGGAAATTTTTTGCGCTTAAATGTTAAAAACATAGAGGGATCAATGACTCTATCTATCTCGCTGTGAATTAGGTTTAGTCGTGTCGAGAGTGGGATAGATTTCAACATGACCTCTATGCAATTAAGGTTTTGAGAGGGAAATAAAATTTGAACTAGAATTCAAATCCATACTTGGATTTCAAATTTGAAATATTAAACAAGTACTTAAACTAAAGCACATACTTTGAACAAAAAAATAAGTTAATTACAACATTTTTTAATAAGGGAAATTACAGTTTTGTTGACAAATAAACACAATTACATTGTCTTTACAAAATACTTTATATTATAGCAATAACGAATAAAAGAAAATTACAAGTTCAAATTGTAAAACCTACACTACACCTGGCTACTGTCTTGGAAGCTTCTCAATCTTCCATCATCTGCTTCTCAATCTTGATCACCTTCATACACAACAAAAATAAGAGAAACATACAAGTGGAATGATGTAGCGCCCTACCTTTATAATAAAGGTAAGACACATGTGTAACGTGCTATTCTCGGGAGCATTGATAGCACACACATTATAAAATATAGTATTCATTGCAATAGTATTATATCACTACATCGTTGATCCAAAAGATAGTACCAAAATATTAGAACTTGCTTAGTCACCTGGACTAGATCAAATAAATAGTTCAAAGCAAACACAGTGGAAAGTAAATCATCGATGAGCCTTCATCTTCTTCATCTGCCACAGGCAGACATGTTGGAATGTAGACCCGAGATCCAACCAATTACTCCTCCTCGGAATAGCCTGCACGTTTGAATATGTAGCCCCGTGAAGGGGATCAGTACAATGATGTACTGCCAAATGACACTTATTTGGTGGCTATTGTGAAAAGACTAACTACATCATATTTGGCTTGTGGAGTCTTGGGCTAATTTGCATAATGCTAATTTTATCCTATGTTTTTCAAACAAAACATTTTGTAATTCTTGAAAATGCCTCATGGGTTGACAACCATGAGGTTTTGAAAGTCACATGGGTTGGCAGCCATGAGTTTTGAACAGATCACATGGGTTGACAGCCATGAGTTTTGAAAAGATCAAATGGGTTGACAGCCATGAGAATCTAGGTAAAAGTTTCTACACAAGTTTTATTTCGTTCAAAAGGTGAGGAGATTCTTCCGTACATTCCATGTCCAGGAGCTCAAATTATCCATAACCGGGGACATGGCTAAGATCTTAGTTTTAAACTCTAGAGAGGTTGTGCACTTTCACCTTAAAACCCATTCTACCCAGAGAGAAGAATGAGACAAGATCTTTCAGAAGGAGAAATTCAACCATAGCAGCCATACTCGCTCCCCTTTGGCCATATCTGAATGCCTGGCAACAGGTGGAACCCTCACAGCCTAATTAATCCTGGCAGAGCCCATAATGCCATAAGGCTGCACTGGAAGCTATCTAAACATGTAAGAGTTGGTAATCTCTTTGTTCCTGGGTGGCCAACCACAAGTGAACCCTCAGGTGAAAACCACCACACAATCCTGGGTTGACAGCCAAGTATGTGGTCCTGAGTAGCCACTCAACTTCTGTGAACCCTTAGGTAAAAAACACCACACAATCATGGGTTGACAGCCAGGTATGTGGTCCTGAGTAGCTACACCACCTTTCAATTTCATTCCACCCAGGTGTTTCATTAAGGTTGTTAATTTTTAAGTTTTCAAACATCAACAACCATGTAATGAAAATAGCATTGGCATTTGATGTTGCAAAGCAAGCTAAATATCCTAGCAGGGGTTTAAGGGTAGCTACACACTACTAGGATTGCTAAGCATAGCATATACTTTACTTTTGAAAAAAAACCCTATCATGCATACTACTCAAAACTCTAATGCATAGTATAAAATAAAGTTGTATTTAAATGTCACTTTCCTTGGTCACAG
This sequence comes from Lolium perenne, assembly GCF_019359855.2. Taxonomy (NCBI): domain Eukaryota; kingdom Viridiplantae; phylum Streptophyta; class Magnoliopsida; order Poales; family Poaceae; genus Lolium; species Lolium perenne. Next base: position 181,883,934 of record NC_067246.2, on the reverse strand, counting down.
CAACCAGCATACTCACAACAATCAAAAAGATAGCACTGGTCCTCTTCACAATCTAAACAAGATTATGAACACCAAATAAACACACCATTCAAGATGAAGCAATCATATGCATGCATGAAATGCACCATTTAATTTGACACAAGGTAATGATGTGAAAATGTTGAATTTGGTATTCTCTGATGTTTATAATGTCGGTGAAGGTTTCTGGATATTTTTATTTTATTAGGATTTCAATTATTGCAATTCTAGTGATTCAAATAAGGCATAAACTCTATTTAAATTGCTACGGCTAAGATTTATGTTATGTAAAATTTATGTTTTGGCATCTCTGGATAGAGTACGGAAATACAAAGCTAATGACATTGGAATCATTCAAAAATCATTTGTAGATTTTAAACCATAGCCAGAATATTGATTTGAACATAATTTGACCTAGCAAGAGTGTGCACGCATCAAATTTCAAAATCTCTGGTTCCATAGTGTTCTACATGCTAAGGATTGCAGAGACTACAAATTTTCATTTTTGGATCAGTAGATCAAAAGTTACAAATTTTATTGTGGAAAAAGGTTAATAAAACCATTTTATTTATAATTCAAAATTTAATACTATACACATGAAATAGTTTTACATATTTGGATCCTACAAATTCTAAGCTTTCCAGGGATACCAAATTTATAATTTTTGGATGTCTAAATATTTTTCTATGAATTTTCTAAGGTAGGTACAAAATCTGGCATTTGAATTTGATTTGAATTCAAGTTTGACTGGCGTTTGACTGGCTGCTACGTGTCTGCACGCTATTGACTGAGAGGTGGTTGACTCGGATGCCACGTTGGTAGTTGACTGGGCGCTGACCAGATTGATCTGGACCGCACGATGCAGATCATGCGGCTGAGGGAGAAGCAAGAGGGGGCTCACCGGGGTTGGGGGTCGAAGGCGGCGGCTCGGGCGTCGACGACGGCGCGCGCGTCTCCGGCGCCAGTGAAGGGGTGTACGGGGCGGCGCTTCGCAGCGAAGACGATGGTAGTGGCGGCGTGGGCCGGTGCTCCCTCGGGTGGTCGCGGCGGCGTGGTGCTCCGGCGAGCAAATTGGCGATCCTGGCGGCGTGGTTGAGTGCGGGAGAAGAGGGAAAGGACAGACGGGCAGGGGGATTTATGGGGAAGTCTCGGACAAGGTGGGGGATGGTGCAGGCGAGGTGGAGGAGGTGGCCGAGGTGGGCTGGGCACGCCGGAGAAGTGGGGCGGCGGTTGGAGGTAGGAGACGAGTCTGATAGGTGGGGCCCACCTGTCCACCTGTCGGCGAGAGAGAGGAGAGAGAGAGAGGGGGATGGGGGGGGGGGGGGGGGGAGTGGGCTTGCCGAATTTTGGGTAGGCTGGGTTGGCTCGATTGGGCCGACTGGTCTTTTCCTTTTTTTTTCCTTTTTCCTTTTATTTCATAACTTTGGTTTTAGGCCTCCAAATGAAATCAAACCTCTTTCTAAAAATTTGTAAAATTAAAAATAGTGTTTTAGGGTACGGCCTAGTTTGGCAATAAAGTTTTTCCAAACTAAAGTATTTATATGCATGGGGAAAAATACTGCAGTTTTTTTAATACCATAGTATTTCTCAATTTTGGCAAAAACTACAGACTGTTTGTCAAGTGTTGTTTTACGGTCCCTCGATCTCAGGCTTTGACCGATTGTTACCTTGCATGTATCATCTCTCTGATGCGCGCGTGCATGCCTATTGCATGCATGGGTGATGATACTCCGATAGTGACATAGTGTTACGCTACGTACATGGCTTTTGCATGGCGCGAGGATAAACGCAGAATGTCCACACCAAAGTCCCGCAGGCCACCTTGAGCAGCTCGGGGACGTGGCCGCCCATGCTGCGTCATCGAGGTCTCCCTGATTTTAGAAGCCTGCACCTGTGGTCGTTGCGTTCCTGTCCATGGGCAGAGCGGAGTCGAGGAGATCAAACTCGTCCACACCGACTCCCTCGCCGGCCAGCCGGCCGCCACCGGATCAAACAAACAGGTGAAAAATAAAGGTAACTAGATAACACCGCGCGCGTTGCTGCAGAATAGTTTGATAATTTTTTAAATAGATGATGCATGAGCAGTAAGTTGAAATATAGAGCGCATAGACAATGAAATACTTAGCTGCAGAAAAAAAAGGCACAGTTAATTACGAAGAGGCAGCAGGCTATTTATGTTTGTAGCGAATGTCAATGTCTTTATCTCTAATAGCCACCCTTCCTGTAGAAGTATTGCATGCTTCAGGATGAAGTGTACATTAACCTACATGGCAGAAAGGTGAAAAAAGATTTTGTAACTCAGAGATACATAGAAACAAAATAGGAGCAAAAATAAGTGGCGTCCTGCAGGATCCTGATGCGCTGCTCGTGGCCAGCTTACTGCTTCTAGGAGCCGACCTGCTGGGGTAATGAGGCCATGCCGAGCTACGGCAAGACAGTACTTATCCCTTATAACTAAGTAAGATGAGGTGGTTCAGAGTCACATGAGGTTTGGAAAATTGATTCCACTTAGTGGGATTATCAAATTTTGGATTAGCGTCTACATGAAGAAAACGTAAATTTCAGTGGTAATTATCGATGAAATAAAACTCAGCATCAGCATTGACAAAACGTGCGCGAGCCTTCCAGATGTTCCCGTTAAGTCGTCTCTGATGGCCCCATACTTGCACACCAATTCGTCCAGTGGCAGCAGAAAGACTGGGCAGCGACCGGCAAACGCATCGGCACTCGGCGTTGTGCACGGCGGCACCCGAGAGGCTGAGAGGCGTTCGATGCCTCGGCCTTCCGCGCCCAGGAGGCCAGGACACGCCCGACGCCATGGAGCCAAGGCCAGACGTGCCCACGGCGAGTCGTGTTGCCTTCTTCGATGCCAGGCACTGCTCGCCCCCGCCGTCTCACTCCATCACCGATGAAGCAGCCACGCACAACCTGCGCCTGTGCCCAACGACAACGACCAAGAAGATGTGACAGAGGAACGACCCGTCGTCACTCACTTCAACTTAATTCCTCAGCGCGCAACAGGAGTTCCAATCCCCGCTTAACCACAGTCATCGTGCCTCAAGAAAGCACCACCGAAAAGGCAAAGCTGCAAATAATAAATTGGAGGATTAGTTGCTGGCTTAGACCTGAAGGAATGTGTAGAGAATAATCTAGCGCAAGCATGACGGACAATGGAAGCCAGGATTGCTGTGAGCACTTCGTAGACGACATGCAAGTGCGAAAATTCGAACTCGCGAATCAAGTAAGACGAAATCGATTCCGTAAAGTGATGGTTGGAGATGAACCGGACGGAAACCATGTTGGATCTTTAAATAAGAACTGGAGCACCAAGTAGATAAAGAGGCATGGAAGAGGAAAAGTACCAGGTAGATAAAGGGGCCGTTTCACTGTCCCTCACCGAGCTAGAAATTGAAGACCAAGAGAAAATCATCGGGAGACGTACCGATGAGTCTACAACCAATAACATTTACTGAGGTTGATTGGGAAGATGAATCGGAAATCAGTGGTGATTGTCCTAGTCGATCGAAGTTTATTGCGGCCTGTGATGATTTCTTTTCAAGAAGATAAATATCAACGAAGAAGATGAAGAAGCTTCAGTGGGTTTATGGGCTGGAATGATAAGATTGGCTATGATTAAGAAGGTGTTCCTGCGGCGACCAGAAGACGAAGCACTAATTGTGGCTGAAGTGGTAAGAGAGGAAATAGAACAATGGAAGGCTAAAGGTTGCACGTAACTTGGATTTTAAGAGCCTGCATCACGGCTGAATAATCTACTGCACCTAGGCTTCTGGTCATTCTCACCTGGTAATCAGAGTGCATGCAGGAAATAGCACCGAATGACATGGCTGACAACTAAATAGAAACGGAAGAAGGATGTGGCATCTTGGTGATGTGGCATGCTTGCATGTTGAGAGAAATCAATTAGTGGGTTGCTTCTATTTAGATATTATAGATTATCCTTTGTGGCTAGCAATGATCCGATCTTCCGGACTATATATAGGTGGCGTCGACGATAGCTCAAGATACGAGAGAGGCTGGTATGTTTTTACGGCTTTCTCTGTTTCAGAAAAAAGAGGTCCAAGCTTATTTTTTCAATACTTCAAAAATACTACAGTCTGAGAGATACTAAAGTATTAATACTGCAGTTTATAGTCACAGCCAAACACATTAAAGTATTTGATATTGTAGTATTTTTAAAAACTGTAGTATTGATCAAATACTTAAAAAAAAACTTTGCTATCAAACGCAGCCGTAATGTTTTACAACTTTTTTTGTAGGAACACAAAAATATCCAAATAATATTTATATGTACTCTGGCACATAGGTTGTTTTGGCAAAATTTTGTAAATAGTGTTTTTAGGGTTTTAGGCTTTTTGGGGTTTGTTTATTTTATATTGATCTCAAAATGCATGAATGAAATGAATGCATGATGCTTTTGAATTTTTAAAATTTAGGATGTTACAAATGCCAAATGGTGTTCAAATTTAAATGAATTCAAGGATAAACATGGCACTGCCGAGATGATCCACACCAGCTTAGGAACCAAGCAATGAGACTAGCACACATGCTTCACACACAGAAGGTGTGCAAACAGTCACAAGGGCACATGTCCAACTTTGACAACCATAGGAGCAGCTATAAATAGTTGTTGTAACCACACAAGCAAGGCCATCGACATCAGCAGCAAAACTGACCACACACACCTTCCATCATTTCATCCCAGAACCACAATTCATTAGTAGTTTATCCACCAAAATCCACCAAAACAGCAAGATGGGGTAATAGAGCAAGAACAAGCTGGAGCTAGGAGGAGAAGGGTAGATCAAGAGGAATATCAACAACATAATAATCTAGGAGCTGGAGTCAAGTACAACAGATACCACAATTAGATCCAAAAGATCTATATTTACCGGCATCCCAGGATTGAACTCGTAGACTTGAGCCAATAAAAAACATATAGAAAGTTTAACATCTCTTGGCTACCGACCAAGTGTAGCTGGTGATCCATGTGAAATGCATATATGAACTTTGTAGTTTATTGTGTCAAAATCATTATTATTACGCAACTTTATTATAGTTATTGGTACTAGCCTACTAATGGTTGCAAAAGTGCACAAGTTCTTGTTTTATACTGTGTTGTTAGGAAATAGACAAATATATATGGAAGGAAACCGCTCACTATGACGAAATCAGCAGTTTCTCGGAATCTGTCTCTGCATAACATTTTTCAAAAATTACCATGTAAATCCCCAAAGACGACGTCCAATGAAAAAGTTGCAACCCACAAAGTTGTAGGAAATTTGCTTCTCATGCTTCTAGATAAAATTCGTCCCAAACGGACTACGGAAGCTCGCCCTAGATCCCAATTATTGCGGAGTCCGTATGCAGTTTCTGGATTCCGAAAGTTGGTGACGTGATTGGGACAAACTCTTGCCATTGTTGTTGGATTCGGACAAGCCACGACTTTATGGGCTCATAAAAGACAGAGGAGAGTCATAGGAAGGTTCTAGAGGTGTCCAAGAGCCCTTGGATCAAAGGGGCAGCAATCCCATGGCCTAGATTGCATCTCCAACTCTATATATTGAGGGGAAACCCTAGTTTTGGAGGAAGCCACGAAAATACTCCTCCTTGGCAGCCGCCAAGGAGGGGGAGAAACTCCTCAAGATCAGCACCATGGCCAAGGAATAAGAAGGGGCAAGGGGCCTCCACCCCCTAGGATAGTCGGTGACATAGGCACCCCCAATGGGCCTGCCGAAGATAGTACCCGGGATTTACTGAAGGCCCGCGACTCGAAGAATAAGAAGAATCGGAAGCCCAAGTTGTTATTAAGGAAAGCTAGAGTTGTATTAGGAGAGAACACTTGTAATATCGCGGGAAGAGTTAGAAACCTTCCCGGACTTTGTAACTTGTATATCACGAATCCCTCGGCTCCACCTCCTATATAAGGGGGAGTCGAGGGACAAAGAAAGCATCGAATCATTGTCTCGCAAACCCTAGTTTTCATATCGTCGAGTACTTTTCGGCTGAAACCTTCGAGATCTACTTGCCCTCTACTTCCACCTAAACCCTAGTCTACAACCCGTAGGCATTGACAAGTTAATCCCTTGTCAATTGGCACCATCTGTGGGGATTAGAGGCGTCAAGGATCTGATCTCGATGGCACGTTCAAGATCGTCGACTTCATCAACAGCAAGCAACGTGATGGATCGAGGTAAACAGATCGCAACTGGTCCTGTCGATTTTGTTCCTCACCCGCCCTCCCGTTTGGATGCATATGCGTATCTGGGGGAGCCTATGGAGATGACATTCGGAAGATTCCACTTTCGCGTCGAGAAAGAGGGAACGTATCGTCTCGAAATTCCGATCTCGTCGGGATTGTCGGCGGTCGATTCCAATTTTTCGAGCTCAACATCGTCAATCGAGTCAGGCGAAGAGGAGACTTCATCGCCACGCTTCATCAGCACCAGGGAAAGCGAAAAGCTCGCCAAGATCTTCAGCGACATGTCCTTCGAGTCATCCGCGGACTCCTATATAAGCGATGACTCGAGCAGTGTCGACAGCTTCAACTTCATCGACAAATCCACTACAGTGGGCAAGGTCTTCACCAATCTTTATGATGGTGTCACCAAACCCAGCACAGATCTGAATACAAAATACCATCAGATTTATGCCATCGGAGAGCCAAGCCGCGATCAGGAGGAAACATCTGAGGCTTTCGACGATTTGGGAAATCCATACGTCGATCCCTCTGATTTACGATGAGGTCTAGGCAACAAATATATCGGATCTGAGCTTCGTGATAGAGTTCAACTCCCGCAAGAAGCATGGGATAGAGCCGCAAGAGCTATGGATGGCTCAGAACCAATGGCCACAACAGCCACGCCAGAAGAGTTGCAAGCATATCAATATAGGCTCGCACGAGCTGCGAGGGAATTGGAAAAAACGGACAGCTGCCCTGAATAGAAGAAAGGAGGCAGCTTCCGCGTCAAGCAGGCGAAGGGCAGAGCTGAGTCGACAATCTGGAACCTCGGGAGATAGCCACAGGGAAGCTCAGAACAGAGCAAGATCAAGGTTGCAACATATACCTGAAGGAGAAAGAGAGCACTTGGTTCAAAACCTCGACATGTCTTTTATGTCGATAGACACGAGAGGGAATATTATCCCCAAGACACCAGAAGCTGGGTATATGGCGACACAGGCCTTTATCCTTGCATCCAGGCCACCTCCAGGAGATCCAAGGGAGGCACTGTACAACATGAAAATGGCAGGAGTTGGAGCCATGGGAACTGCGTTTGCATCAACACCTCCCGAAGGAACAACAAGGCAAAATAGTCCACGACCTGCGGCAGCAGCAGCAGCAGCTCCCGAAGGAACAAGTGGAGCAAGAGACACAGCAGCGCAAGCAAGGGTGGACAGAGCACGTCAAAGTAGAAGAGAACATCGACATTCCCCAGAACTAAACGACGAGGATATGTGCGGCTTGCCATGCTTCACGAGGAGAGTCCAAAAAACTTGAGTCCCTTCGGGATTTAAGTTGCCTGATAACTTCAAGAAATTCGATGGCCTGCAAGATCCAGAGGATTGGCTAGTTGATTACCTCGAGACGGTGAAGCTCACAGGAGGGACCAGAGCAACAGCTATGCAAAGCATCCAGGTGCATTTAAGTGGAGCCGCGCGATCTTGGATTAAGAAGCTTCCTCCAGGATCTATCGACAGCTGGGATAGCTTCGAGGACATATTCGTCAAGAATTTCCGGTCCACCTGCAGAAAACCCACATCGCTAGAGGAATTGAGGGCGTGTCGACAGAAGCCAGACGAATCAATGAGAAAATACATCCAAAGGTGGAACATCATCAAAAACTCGGCAGAGAATATATCTGACGAGAGAGCGATAGATGCGTTTGTCGCAGGAATCAGGGAGGAGATTTTGTCGAGGATTTGGTGAGAACCAATCCAAAGACAATATCTGCATTGATGGAGATAGCAAACAGATGGGCAGATGGAGAAGATGCTGTTCACAACAAATGGCATAGGTCACCAGAGGAGGACCGCGGCCGAAATTATCAAAATAGGCGACGATTTCCTCGGCAGTATTCGGGCTATGATGCACCTGGGCAAATTTCGGCTGGCTTCCGAGCAAGCGCCGGAGGAAACAATAGAGATGATTACCAGAGGAGCAACGAGCAGCGAGGCGACAATAGAGATGACTCTCGAAACAACAGGCAAAACACCGGGTCGAGGTTTCAGAGGCCTTTCGTGTCTCCCGAGGAGATGACGAACGGGCCGTGTCAGATGCATTTTTATCTCGACAATAACGGAAAAAGACAGTCAGGACACTTGCAAAAGGATTGCCGAAATTTTCAGGCAATGTTAAGGTGGGCAGGGCATGCCAATGCTCAGGCAGCGCCCAGAAATCCTCAAGGACCCAGGAGCGAGATTCACCTGCCACCTCCTCCCGCAATTACGGACGATAATCGACATCAGCTCAGAATTGCGGCAGCACCTGCACCACCGCCTTATGTTGATCCCAACTCCAATGGAGCGGTCTCGATGATTCAGAAAGGCAGGCCATCCAATAGAGCTCAGAAAGTAATCTCGCGACAGGTGTTCATGGCAGAGAAGATGCCTCCACCAACGGTTGAGTATCTAAACTGGTCAGGGCAAGATATTAGATTCACAATAGCGGATCATCCACAGCAAGTTCCTCGACTAGGGCAATCAGCACTTATATTACCAGCAGTGATCGCAGGATTCGATGTATCTCGAGTGTCCATAGATGGCGGCAGCAGCTTAAACCTTATGTATGCAGATACACTAAGGAAGATGAACATATCCCTAGCAAACCTGAAACCAACCGACACGCGATTCCACGGTATCACACCGGAGAAGCCAAGTTATCCGCTAGGGAAGATTAATCTCGACGTTCAGTTTGGGACCCGAGAAAACTACAGGATAGAGAAGCTGGAATTCGAAGTCGTGGATTTCCCATCACAATACCACGCTTTGTTGGGACGTCCAGCATACGCTAGGTTTATGGTGGTACCACATTATACGTACCTGTTGTGGAGGATGCCTGGGCCTAAGGGACCAATCACAGTCAAAGGAAGCTTTGCGCTAGCCGATAAGTGCGATAAGGATTTTCATCGACTGTCAGAAACTTTCAGGATGCAAGCAGAATACATGGCGTCAAGGCTCACAACTGATTATGATGTGCTGCCAGATGTAGGAAGGCCAAACAAATAATCAAATTTCAACACTGAGAATAATTCTAAGGAGGTGCAGATTCACCCGACGGACCCGAAAAAGACGACGTCCATTGCAAAAGACATGGACCTCGCATAGGAAAGCGCGCTCGTCAAGTTCCTCCGTGAGCACTGGAAAATCTTCGCATGGTGTCCAGCTGACATGCCAGGAGTACCCAGGGAACTTGCTGAGCACCACCTAAACTTGGATCCATTAGCGAGACCAATAAAACAACCTTTGCGGCGTTTTTCGGAGCCAAACCGGAAAGCTATGCTGTCAGAAATCGATCGACTAAGAGAAGCTGGTTTTATTAAGGAGCTGCATACAGAGGCCACGTGGGTAGCAAATCCAGTGTTGGTACCGAAGAAAAACACTAAAGTTCTTCGCATGTGCGTCGATTTTACGTGTCTCAGTAAACATTGTCCAAAGGATCACTTTCCCCTCCCGAGGATCGACCAAATTATCGACTCCACGGCAGGATGTGAACGTATTTCCTTCCTGGATGCATATTCTGGTTACAACCAGATCAGATTGAAAGAAGAAGATGAGGTCAAAACAGCGTTCATCACACCCTATGGTGTATTTTGCTACCGAACAATGCCTTTTGGTCTGAAAAATGCGGGAGCAACATACCAGAGGATGATGCAGAAGTGCTTAGCAACACAGATTGGGAAAAACGTACAAGTATACATCGACGATGTTGTCATAACATCAAAGAAGGGGACAACGTTAATCGAGGATCTGAAGGAAACCTTCGACAACCTCGACAAATTCTGCTTCAAGTTGAACCCGACGAAGTGTTCCTTTGGTGTCCCCTCAGGAGAACTTCTTGGGCTTCTAGTCTCAGCAAGAGGGATCGAAGCAAATCCCGAAAAAATCCAAGCTATCGTAACAATGAGGAAGCCAACAAAGTTGACGGAAATACAGCAGCTAACTGGGCGAGTCGCAGCTTTAAGCAGATTTGTCGCCAGGTTAGGAGAAAAAGCGTTACCGTTCTATGCTTTAATCAAGCAAGGAGAGAAATTCCAGTGGAACGAAGAGGCCGATAGAGCCTTCGAGGATTTGAAGCGTACAATTTCGACACCACCAATCTTGGTGGCGCCGAAAGAAAAGGAACCTCTCCTGTTATACATCGCAGCCACGCCTCAGGTGGTTAGCACGACGCTAGTCGTTGAAAGAGAAGAAGAAGGGAAACTCCATGGAGTGCAAAGGCCGGTATATTTTATCAGTGAAGTTTTATCGCCTTCCAAACAGCGGTACCCGCAGTACCAGAAGTTAGCATATGGAGTATTCACGACAGCAAAAAAATTGCGCCACTATTTTTCGGCACACCCGATCATAGTGGTCAATGAAGCACCTCTATCACATATACTGAACAATCCAGAAGCTACAGGGCGTGTCTCCCTTTGGGGAATAGAACTTTCCCCTCGGGACATCACGTATGAAAAAAGAAAAGCAATCAAGTCGCAAATTCTGCCAGATTTCATTGCAGAGTGGATGGTGTTACAAAATACAGGACCCCCAGATTTGTCGAGAACTTGGACCATGAACTTCGATGGATCCAAGAGAGTAGAAGGAGCTGGTGCAGGAGTGATACTCATATCACCTAAAGGCGACAAATTGAAGTATGTCCTACGGATGACGTTCCCAAACGCATCTAACAATGAAGCAGAATATGAAGCCCTTATACACGGGATGAAGATGGCGAAAGCTTGCGGCGCAACTCGATTAAAAATCTTTGGCGACTCACAATTGGTAGCTCAGCAGGTTATGAACCAATGTGATGCAGTCAATGACAGTATGGTGGCATACAAGGAGGTGTACAACGAGCTTGAGAAGCTGTTTGATGGATGTGAAGTAAATCACATCAGTAGGCTGAGCAATGATGAAGCCGATGTTCTCGCAAACATCGGGTCGCAGTGCCTTGCAATCCCGCCAGGTGTGTTTTGGGAAGAGATAGCTGAGAGATCCACAAAGCCAAAGAAGGCGCAGAAGAAGACGAAGGAAGAGAAAACTTCGGCACCTCTCAAAGAAGCTCCAGACGAAGAAGAGGACCAGGAGCTGGTGATGATGGTAGAAGTCCCATGGATGCAAGCGTACATATTGTATATCCTAAGGAAAGAAATACCCGACGATCCAGTGGAAGCAAGACGAGTTATCCGACGATCCAAAGCCTTCACAGTGGTCAAAGGGGAGTTATACAAGCGAAGTATTTTGGGCGTGCTGCAAAGGTGCGTTACACCCGAAGAAGGAAGGAAAATCTTAAAGGATGTACACGAGGGAATATGTGGTCACCACGCGAGCAGTCGAGCTATTGCAGCCAAGGTTTTTCAGGCTGGATTTTACTGGTTGACAACGATCGTGGATGCAAAAGAGATAGTACGAACCTGCGACGCGTGCCAAAGATTTGCCGCAAAACCCCACTCTCCGGCGGCAGAGCTGATGCCAATACCATTGTCTTGGCCTTTTGCCCAATGGGGACTCGATATGGTGGGAAAATTGCATAAGCCTTCGCCAGGAGGATACGAGTACATGTTGGTTGCTGTCGACAAATTCACCAAGTGGATAGAAGCGAAGCCGATAAATTCACCAGATGCAGCGTCAGCAATAAAATTCGTGAAGGGCATCGTTTTTCGATTTGGAGTACCTCACAGCATCGTCACAGACAATGGTAGTAACTTTACGTCCAAGGAGTTCAAGGCATACTGCGCAGAAGTAGGCATCAAATTGCACTTCGCGTCAGTTGGGCACCCGCAAACCAACGGCCAAGTAGAAAAAGCCAATGGTATCATCTGCAACAGTATTAAAAAGCGCCTGCTAGGACCGCTTGAAAAGGCTCGACATACCTGGCTAGAAGAATTGCCAAGTGTCCTGTGGAGTATTCGAACAACACCAAATACGGCGAAGCAAGAAACTCTGTTCTTTTTAGTCCATGGAGTTGAGGCAGTACTACCGATCGAAATAGAGCATGACTCCCCAAGAGTCACAGAGTATGACGAAGAAACTTCAAGAAGAGCTTTGGAGGACGACGTAGATGCACTCGACGAAGCTCGAGATGAAGTACTCTCACGAGTCACCAAGTACCAGCAAGACCTAAAAAACTACCACAGTCGACGACTGCGGCCAAGATCTTTCCAGGTCGGAGATTTGGTTCTACGGCTCAATCAGCAAAGCACTGAAAAGCTCGAGTCGCCATGGCTGGGCCCTTACGTCGTCACAGAAGTAATCGAAGGAGGAGCGTACAGGATCAAGGACAAGAAGACAGGGGTTCCCGAGAAAAACCCCTGGAACGTGGCGCAGCTCAGGCGGTTCTACGCTTAGAGCCGAAATATAGTCCTCCCTTGTAAAAATACAATGTACTGAAACGCCCGCGAGTTTTCAGACGCACTCTTTTCCTTTTCAGGGCACCGAGTGGGGCTGGAAAGGTTTTTAATGAGGCGGGCTCGCGGTGCTGCAATATAATAAAAGATAGTGATGAGATACATCTTTTTTCTTCGACACGCTCGGGGGCTAACGCCTTCAAGGGTACAAAATATACACAACATAGATGAACTCAACTTGCAAAAAATATTTCGCCTTGGTACAAAACACCTCGCCAAATAAAAAGAAGATCAGGGGCTAACACCCATAAAAATAGTATACTCAATTGCCTTGGTTTAAAACCTCGCAAAAACCAGTATAGAAAGTCGCCACCAAAACACTCGGGGGCTTGACGATCAAAAATAAAAAAAATACATATACATGTTTGGCAGCTTTATAATATAGATTATGCTCACAATATACAAGAAGCAACAATGGAGAAAGTACAGCAAGATAAAAGAAAAACCCTCAGTGGATGCCTAGCACATGATCTATGGTTATTCGCTCATTTGTAGCACGAGTACTATGCTTAGCATAGCTACCCTTCACGAAGAACTCAGCGTCCATCCGAAGAAGTTCATCCATCATATCTTCTGCTACAGGAGTCACAATATCGTCAATTTTGCCCATGTTTCTTTTCCTTTTTGACATCTTGGCCAGGCACTTGGAAACAACTTGATTCATGGGCAATTTTGGATAGCAAATTTTTATCATCATCATAGCAAATCTTGCGCCAGCAGATAGTTGGGCCCGCACAAAGCCATGGATTCGAGGAGCATCTCGAAATTTTTCCATCAAAGGAGGAAGAGTTTCTGGCATCTTGTTGCGCGGAAACATGGTCCCATAAACTAAAAACAAGGTCCTTGTACAGAAGTCGAGGAAATCACGGACCTGAGCCGCGCGATCTTGGAATCTGACAATTTGGCGAGTACGCTCAGGCGTTACCCAAAAGTTAGAACCATGTTGTGCAGCAAGTCTGAGTAGTACATTGGCTCGAGCCTCAACACGTTGATCTTCGGCAGCAGTATCCAAAAATGAGCCTATTTCAGCAGAGAAATTATTAAAGAATGAACAATAGCAGGAACGACATCAAGCATGGTTAAATACATGAAGCATACCTGTCATATCCAGGCTGGCGTCAGTCATCAGTTGAAGCATATAATTTTCTCGGGAAGAAGCTTCGGTAGCCTCAGCAACCGCGGCATCCTTCACAGCCATAGCATCCTGAGCCTGTTGAAGAGCAATTTTTTCCCTCTCTGAAGATCTTCGAGACTGTTCCATTAGTACAAGCATTTGTTTTTTTATGGATTGAAGTTGCTGAAGAAGTTCTTGCAAATCTTGCGAGGAATGTTTACTCAAAGAACCTTCTATAAGGTTATCATCGACAGGAGTTTTCTTCGAAAAGGAGGAAGCAGGAAAAGTATCGGCAGGATGAGGATTTGCGGAGTAGTTATCAAATATCAACTGGAAAAGAAAATTTCAGTATCAATGATCACGCAACATAGAATTCCATTGATCTTCGGGAAATTTACACAGGTATTACAGAGGGAGTTTTCCAAAAGAATTACTACGACAGTTGTCGCCAGAGCTACTACGACGACAACATCAAAAGAGGCAGTAAAAATAAAAACAGAAAAAAATAAGGGCATTCAACTAGACCTCCGGCTTCGACGAACTAGGAGCAGGAGTGGGCTTGAATCCAAGATAGGCAAGGATCTTCTTTGTGTTGGGCTTCGCAGCCTTGATCAGCGATCGCCACTTCGTGGTCTCCATCTCCTGTGTGTCGCCAACTTTGGTCCAGTCGATGTTTTGCTGGCTGTCATCAACCAGAGCGACAGTGCTTTCAACGGCAACCTTCATATTTTCTTGGCGTAGCTTCAGTCCAAGATCTTCTGGTGGATTAAAGTCCTTGGCAAGAGCAAAAAAAGTCGCGGGTTCCTTTTTCTTCGGGAAGAAGTAAGGGTAGAGCCGCGACAATCCTTCCTTGGCCTGATCAATGCCTTCGCGTGCTTCTGTTCCGTGAAACTCAAGGAACGCAAGCGCGTCAAGAAGTGTATCATTGTCAGGATCTTCAAGTTCAAATTCCTGAGATGTTTTACCTGTCGAGGCAGAAATTTATTGATCAACAAGCAAGTAAAGAAAAGCAAGTCCAAAGAATACAAAATGGTTCGAGTACTCACTGACAAAGCTACGGTTTTGCGACTTCAGGCGTTTAATAATCGCGTCCTCGCGAGCAGATTGTGCGGCTATATGCTCGCTCAGCGAAGTCTCGGCGTCGTGAAGCCTCTTCTTAAGTTCTTCGACACCAGCAGCGTCGGCCTTGGCCTTGTCAGCCTCTGCCGTAGCCTTGCTAGCATCTAATTCGGCCTTCTTACGAGCCTCCTCACTTTTCTCTAATTTTTGAGCAAGTGTGTTGGCACGCTCGTTGGCCTCTGCCAGTTTTTCTGCCAAGATAGTCAAATATAGTTAAAATCACGACAAGAAAGGAGTGAGAAGGCAAGGGTAAAAAGAAGCAGAAAGACATTACCTTCAGCTTTGCTAGCATACTCGCGGTACCCAACGAATTGGGCACCGAAACAGATGAATTCTATCGGGGGGAAGACCCCGGGTAGGGCAATGGACGCGGAGCAGCCAGCTGGCCACTAGCCGGCTCGCGGCAAAGGCCGGCTGAGGAGCAGCCGGCTGGAGCCGTGGCCGGCTGGTCCAGAAGCCGGCTGTCTCTAAGTCCTGGTCGGCCTGGCTACGGCCGTCTGCGCTGTAGCTGGGCCGGCTTCTACAAGCCATATCCGACTGGGGTTTATACCTCAGACCGACTCGAGGCTGGTGAGTCTTGCACTGGAAGGAACTGGGTAGGTGGTCCGAGTTCGCAGGTCCAAGCTGACCTCATCCCCCGTAAAGCGCGGGGCACTGTGGAGCAACAGTGCCACCCGCCGAACAGGCCATCATGGCCTACGTCGATCCGTACCGGCTACAGGGCATGATGGAGACAGGGACGCTTCCTCTCCATACCGCTGACTCAAGCAGCCGGATGGGACAGGCCATGAGGCCTCAACGGCTACTGACGTCAACACCTCGGGAAGGAGCGGAAGCCGGAGCCGGCCAAGCCGGCCAGTAGACTTTAGGGTCTTTTATGTAAAGTTCCGGCGCCTATATAAGCCGCACTACCCCCTCTCATGCAGGGGATCGATCATTCTCACTTCATTCCACCCTTAGCGCTGCCCTATGAGAGAGACCATCGTCTTCCTTAGCCTCCCAGGAGCAGCCGGACACAGCTCTAGGAGCATCATTGTATTGTGTGATCATCTTATACACTCATAGCAGGAGTAGAGGTGTTACCTCCATCGGAGGGCCTCGAACCTGGGTACGTCGCCGTGTCGCTCATCCCCATACCCGCATCCGGATACCGCCGTGAGATCATCTAGGAACCACTCTCTTTATCCACCCTATGGCATATGCCGTGACGATACCACGACATTTGGCGCCCACCGTGGGGCCTTCAGCGTCCTCGGCCGGTGTCTTCATCCGGACGGGCCTCACTGACAAGGTGTTAACTTGTCAATGACTACAGGTTGTAGACTAGGGTTTAGTTGGAAGTAGAGGGCAAGTAGATCTCGAAGGTTTCAGCCGAAAAGTACTCGACGATTATGAAAACTAGGGTTTGAGAATAATGATTTGATTATCTCTGCGTCCCTTGACTCCCCCTTATATAGGAGGCGGAGCCGAGGGATTCGTGTCGTACAAGTTACAGAGTTCGGAAAGGTTTCTAACTCATCCCGCAAGTCTACAAATAACACTTCCTATTACAACTCTAGCTTTCCTTAATAATATCTTGGGCTTCCGAATCTTCTTATTCTTCGAGTAGTGGGCCTTCAGTAAACCCCGGGTACTATCTTCGGCAGGCCCATTTGGGATGCCTATGTCAGTAGCCCCCGAGATTTTGCTTGAATCGTAGAGTCAGGGAAAATCTCCACTGTTTATTTTTATTCGACAACTTTAACCTTTCTATATTTCTTCACATAAACTTCTATATTGTGCAGGGATAATGGTAGTTGGGGCTAGTTCATCGGACGGATCAGGTACTAGTTAACTGCTCTAGTGGCAATCCGCAAAAACCTACTTCAAAATCACGTCCCTAGACATGATCTCGGGATACTGGTGTAAACTTCGACAGGTGCCGCTTAAGGTATTACCATTCTGTCGAGTCCCAGTAAAATTTATCGGGTACCTAACGCGTCCGTTAGGATTTTTCTTCGTATCTGTTGATACGGATAAAAGTAGCAGAGCGCAGTCTTTGGCGATGCCACGCCTCACAGAACGGATCTGGGGTCTTATCTTCGCAAATTTGCGGCATTCAGAAATTGGTCGCAACTTTGGCGTTCTGAGAATATATTGTCGAGTGCTTATTCGGCTGTTGGAATGGCACATTTTATCGAGTCAAAGATGACTTATATTGCTCTCCCGATGGGAGTATATGCAGAGTTATTTTTAACTCGAAATATACTCTTATGCTCTTCTTTCTTTCTTTTTCTCTTCTTTTTTTTTATATGATTTCATCGGGCACGCGAGCAGCGTTCCCGATGGGAGTAGCCCTCGAGGCTACAGCCAAGGACTTGTACTTGGTTGTAGGCTCCACGCCTTATGCCGCTATATTTTCTTGACCTCCCGAAGTTTT
Source organism: Lolium perenne (assembly GCF_019359855.2). Classification (NCBI taxonomy): domain Eukaryota; kingdom Viridiplantae; phylum Streptophyta; class Magnoliopsida; order Poales; family Poaceae; genus Lolium; species Lolium perenne. The sequence continues at coordinate 181,866,641 of NC_067246.2, read as the reverse complement.
ATAATATCTCGGGTGCGCGAACAGCGCTCCCGATGGGAGTAGCCCCCGAGGCTATGAACAAATATTTGTATTTGGTCATAGGCTCACACCATTTATATCTTGTCTTTCTTGATATTTTCATTTTTTCAAAGTAGCCCCCGAGCATTTGATCAAAAACTTGTATTTGATCAAAGGCTCAGCATTATTTTTCCATGTCGCCTTTTACGAAGAAGTTGAGGCGAATTTTCCTTCTGACAAGGTGACATTATTGCTGACGATAGCCACGATTACGAGTCAAAAAATCGCGAGAAGTCTTCTCTCACTGCCTTGCGGGCCCAATTGATCCACTATCTTGACACGTCGTGCAAGTGGGGGACACACGTACTCCGCTTTTTCTGGCGCACGCACCGTAACTCCCCCAATGTTAAAATACTTTTTTACCCTTGCTTCCACGTGGCTATCATCTGCCGCACGCTTTTCCCATCCAATGGTCCGCCGCTTCGCCTCACCTCTATATAAACACTCCTTCTTCCTCCTCGGGCACTTCCGCTCGCGCCGTTCCCCTGCTTTCATCTGCGAAATTTCCTCCTGCGAGCCACAGCCTCCTAAGCTCCTCATCTCCAAGCTGCGAAACCCTGCGCCATTGTTGATGCCACCACGTCGGCTGACCAGGCACAGTACACCGGAATCCTCCATGGCCGCCGTGGATCTAGGAACGGCGGAGTGGGAAAGGTCGAAGATTTCCACCCAGGACATCAACATGCTGAAGAAACTGGGGATCAGCAAGAAGCCCAAAGCGCTGTGCTTCCCCAGTGAAGAGAGCTACCCAACCCCTCCAATGGGGTACCGGGTAAGTTTTGTCGACCACCTCATCCGCGGTCTTTCCGCCCCCATTCATCCTTTTCTCCGCGGACTGCTCTTTATTTATGGTCTGCAACTCCACCACCTCACGCCAAATTCAATCCTCCATATCTCCATTTTCATCACCCTTTGCGAGGCCTTCCTTGGCGTCCAGCCTAACTGGGCGCTATGGAAGCGCATTTTCTTTTGTCGCCACAATGGCTCGCCCAATGTCGCCTATAATATAGGCGGCGTTGTAATTTCTGTTCGGCCCACCGTCGACTACTTCGACGTCAAACTCCCTGACTCAGTTCAAGGGTGGCGCAAGAAGTGGTTGTACATTCAGGAGGAGAACCACGGATGTGCTGAAGACAACATCCCTCCTTTTGATGGCGCCGAAAAAATCCTTCGCCGCCGCTCCTGGGACGCAGAGGCTACCGAAGAAGAAAAAACGTCGACAGAAACCTTGATGGCTCGCATCCACGAGTTGCAAAATACTCGCGGCAAAGAGTTATCGGGTATCCAAATCACTGCATACTTTCTTAGGACTAGAGTGCAGCCGCTTCAGGCTCGCAAATATCCTCTCTGGAAATATGTTGGCGAGAAGGACGCAGATCGGCTGTCGGTGGATTTAGAGGTCAAGGACTTAGAGAAACTTGTCCGAAAAATCTCCTCTCTCAGCAAAAAAGATCTTGTCCCTTCTTTTTGTCGTGTAAAACCATTCAGCGCCGCCAATCCACTTCCCAAGGTAATCCTTGTCGATTAATTTGTTATTGCCTTGCTTATCTTTTTTGTAACTCCTTGTCTGATATCTTTCCTTGTTTCAATTTTTTTTTTGTACAGAACCATCCAAACCTTGTCTCGCTTCCTCCTCTTCCTGAAGGTGGAGAAGTCGTGGAAAGGGCCGTTGTCACTGATGACAACCAAGAGGCCCCCTCTTTTGTGAATGAACCCGTGGATTCTTTAAAATCTGCGGGATCTTCTGAAAAAGATGCTGCCTCCGAAGGCACTGCGTCGGCATTGTCTCCTCCTCCTGCTGTTTCTCCAAGGAACAAAAGGAAAAGGAATGATGTCGAAGATTCTGGCACCTCCAAAGCCGAAGAAGTTGATCCTTCACGTCAGAAGGCAACTTATGATCCCTATCTTGAATCCCTCATCAGCTCGTAAGTCACTTTGATTTCCCCTTATTTCCGTACTCGAAGATTTTTGTCGTATCTTGCTTTTTATGCTGTCGATCTTCAATCACAGTGATGATGAGGAAGAAATACCAACTCTTGACGTGGCTCCTCGAACGAGCACGTCACATACTTTAATTGTTTCGGAGACGCCAGTTGAGGGAGAAGAATCTTCGCCTCCTCAACAAAACATTGGCGCCACCACTCCTCCTTCAAGCCCTATTGTCCCTTCACCAAAAAGGACGAGGGTTGAAACAATCCCGGAACCTACCCTCCAATTGGGTAGCTCCTCCAATTCTCTCTTGGACGATGTAAGTTCTTGGTTTTCTTGTCTATATTTCCTCTGTTTGCTTTTTTCACGCCTTCATATTTTTTCCATACCGACGTTTTCTTTCTTTGTTCTTCTTTGACAGCCTATGATCAAAGAGCTTGTTCGCATCGGTGCTCAATTCATTGGGTACCGTGAGTATGCCAGCAAGACTGAAGGTAATAACTTTTTTCTACCCCTTGTTTATAACTTCTTGCTCCTGTTTTGTCGCAATTTTGACGATTCTTTTCTATTTTGGCAGAGAAACTTGCAGAGGCCAACAAGCTTGTCGACACTTTTGCTCAGAAACTGGAGCAAAGTGAAACGGCTCGCAAGAAAGCCGAACTTGACGCTAGCCAAGCCAAAGCAGAGGCTGATGAAGCCAAGGCAAAAGCTGCTGGTATCGAAAATCTGCAAAAGAGACTTGAGGACGCCGAAACTGCTTTAAACGAGCACAAGGCCTCGCAGGCTACTCGTGAAAAGGGGATCCTCAAGCGTTTGAACACGCAAAATCGGCGCTTCCTCGGTAACTTTGTCGATCCCTTCTATTTTTCTTAGGACTTGCTTTTTTTATTTTACTTGCTGTCGACCAACATATATTTTCTGTGGCAGGTCAAACAAACCAAGAGTTTGATCTTGAGAATCCCACCAATGATCCTCTCCTTGACGCACTCTCTTATCTGGAGTTTCATGGCCAAGAAATTCGCGAAGGCGTGGTGAATGCTGACGCAGGATTATCGAAGCTGTTCCCCTACTTCTTCCCGAAGAAAGAGGAGCTGAAGACTTTTCTTGCCCTTGCCAAGGACTTCAATCCACCGGAGGATCTTGGACTGAAGATGCGCCAGGAGAACATGAAGATTGCTATCGAGAACACTGTTGCCTTGGTCGCTGACAGCCAACAAACTGTTGACTGGACGATGGTTGGTGACACCGAGCAAATAGAACAAACAAAATGGCGATCGTTGATCAAGGCAGCCAAGCCCAACACGAAGAAAATCTTGGCCTATCTCGGGATCAAACCATCTGCAACTCCTAGCTCATCAAGGCCGGAGGTCTAGTTGCATGCCTCTTTTTTTTCTTTTCTTTGCTTTCTGTTTCTTTTGCCCTTGTCGCCACTTTAGCTTTGGCGACAATTATCCTAGTAGTCCTTTTGGAACACTTCTGTAATATCCATGTAAATTTTCTGGAAATCAATGAAATTCTTCCTGGCACTATCATTGATCCTGGGATTTTCTTTGCCAGTTAATATTTGATAACTACTCGGCCAATCCTTGCTCTGCCGATACTTCACCTGCCTCTTCATTCTCGAAGAAAACCCTTGCCGGAGATTTTTCAAGTGAACACTTGTCGCAAGATTTGCAAGAACTTCGCCAACAACTTCAATCCATGAAGAAACAAACTCTTGCGATGATGGAACAATCTCGACAAGCGTCCGAGAGAAAGAAAATTGCTCTTCAACAGGCAAAAGAAGCCATTGCTGCGAAGGATGCTGCTGTTGCTGAGGCTGCTGAAACTTCTTCTCGCGAAAATTATATGCTTCAGCTAATGACTGACGCCAGTTTGGACATGACAGGTATGTTTCCTGCTCATAACCATGTTGGATGTTGTTCTTTGCTATTCGTTCCTTGATATTTTGTTTGTTGTGCCAGGCTCATTTCTGGATACTGCTGCCGAGGACCAACGTGTTGAAGCTCGAACCAATGTTTTGCTGAGACTGGCTGCACAACATGGATCTAACTTTTGGGTTACTCCTGAGCGCACCCGCCAAATCGTCAGATTTCAAGATCGCGCGGCTCAGGTCCGTGACTTCCTTGACTTCTGTACGAAGACTTTATTCTTAGTTTATGGAACCATGTTCCCTCGGAACAAGATGCCAGAGACCCTTCCAGCTTTAATGGAAAAATTTCGAGATGCTCCTCGAATCCATGGCTTTGTGCGGGCTCAACTTTCTGCTGGTGCAAGATTTGCCATGATGATGATAAAAATTTGCCATCCGAAATTGCCTATAGATCAAATTGTTCCTACTTGCCTGGCGAAGATGGCAAAGAAAAAGAGAAATATGGGCAAGATTGATGATTTGGTGACTCCTGTTGCCGAAGATATGATGGATGAACTTCTTCGGATGGATTCTGAGTTCTTCGTGAAAGGAAGCTATGCTGAGCATAGTACTCGTCCTTCTACTGAGCGAATAACCATAGACCATGTGCTAGGTTTCCCTTGAAGACTTTTTCCTCTTCTTGCTGTAGTTCCATCATTGATACATCTTTGTGTATTTGTAAACACAATCTATATTGTAAAGCTATCAACTCTGTATTTTTTCTATTTTTGATCACCGAGCCCCCGAGCCTCTGGCTGGAGTTTATACTGTTTTGCTATCTCGAAGATTTTTCTTCCTGTCGTAATAAGATGTCTTTGTTTTTTCATTGATGGGTTAGAAGCCCCCGAGTGTCATGGTGTCGAAGTTCTATAATTTTCTTGCGAGGTTTTCAGACCAAAGCAATAATATTTTGACGAGTATACTATATTTATAATTGTTAGCTTCCGATGTTTATATTTGGCGAGGTATTATTATACCAAGGCGAAATATTCCGGTAAGTCTAATCTATATTGTATGTATTTTGTAACTTGAAGGCGTTAAGCCCCTGAGTGTGTCGAAGAATAAGAAGTATATCTCCACTATCTTTATTGTATTGTAGCACCGCGAGCCCGCCTCATTAAAAACCTTTTCGGCCCCACTCGGTGCCCCGAAAAGGAAAAGAGTGCGTCTGAAAACTCGCGGGCGTTTCAGTACATTGTATTTTTACAAAGGAGGACTATATTTTGATTCTAGGCGTAGAACCGCCTAAGCTGCGCCACGTTCCACGGGTTTTTCTCGGGAGCCCCCGTCTTCTTGTCCTTGATCCTGTATGCTCCTCCGTCGATGACTTCCGTGACGACGTAAGGGCTTAACCATGGTGATTCGAGCTTTTCAGTACTTTTTTGATTTAACCGTAAGACCAAATCTCCGACCTGGAAAGATCTTGGCCGTAATCGTCGACTGTGGTAATTTTTGAGGTCCTACTGGTACTTGGTGACTCGTGAAAGTACTTCGTCTCGAGCTTCATCGAGTGCGTCCATATCATCCTCCAGAGCTTTTCGTGATGTTTCTTCGTCATACTCTGTTACTCTTGGAGAATCATGCTCTATTTCAATTGGTAATACTGCTTTGGCTCCGTGGACGAGAAAAAACGGAGTTTCTTGTGTCGCCGTATTTGGTGTTGTTCGGATGCTCCACAGAACACTTGGCAATTCCTCTGGCCAGGTATGTCGAGCTTTTTCAAGCGGTCCTAGCAGACGCTTCTTGAGGCTGTTGCAGATGATACCATTGGCTTTCTCGACTTGGCCGTTGGTTTGCGGGTGCCCAACTGACGCAAAGTGCAATTTAATGCCTACTTCTGCGCAGTACTCCTTGAATTCCTTGGATGTAAAGTTTGAACCGTTATCTGTGACAATGCTATGAGGCACTCCAAACCGAAAAACGAGGCCTTTCACAAATTTTATTGCCGACGCTGCATCTGGTGAGTTTATTGGCTTCGCTTCTACCCACTTGGTGAATTTGTCGACAGCGACCAGCAGGTACTCATATCCACCTGGGGAAGCTTTGTGCAATTTGTAGGATAACGTTGCATAGAAAACAAAAAATTTCCTACCGCGAACACGCAATCCAAGCCAAGATGCAATCTAGAAGACGGTAGCAACGAGGGGGTATCGAGTCTCACCCTTGAAGAGATTCCAAAGCCTACAAGATGAGGCTCTTGTTGCTGCGGTAGACGTTCACTTGCCGCTTGCAAAAGCGCGTAGAAGATCTTGATCACGATCGCTTCCGGCGCCACGAACGGGCAGCACCTCCGTACTCGGTCACACGTTCGGTTGTTGATGAAGACGACGTCCACCTCCCGTTCCAGCGGGCAGCAGAAGTAGTAGCTCCTCTTGAATCCGACAGCACGACGGCGTGGTGTCGGTGGTGGTGGAGAAGTCCGGCGGAGCTTCGCTAAAGCTACGCGGGAGTTATGGAGGAGAGGGGGGCGGCTAGGGTTTGGGAGGGGGTGGCCGGCCTCAAGGGGGTGCGGCCAACTTGTGGCTTTGTGGTGGCCGGCCCCCTCCCCTATGCCCCTCATTATATAGGTGGAACCCCAAGAGTTAGTCCCCAAGTCTTCGAATAAGACCCGAACCAAAAACCTACCATATGGAGGGGAAACCTAGCCAAGCTAGGACTCCCACTAGAGGTGGGAGTTCCACCTCCCATATGGGGGGGTGGCCGGCCCCCTAAGGGGGAGTCCACTTGGGACTCCACCCCCACTAGGGTTGGCCGGCCATGGAGGTGGAGTCCCATGTGGACTCCACCTTCCTTGCTGGTTTCTTCCGGACTTTTCTATAACCTTCTAGAACCTTCCATAGAACCTTCCGCGACATTTTAATTCACATAAAATGACATCCTATATATGAATCTTATTCTCCGGACCATTTCGGAACTCCTCGTGATGTCCGGGATCTCATCCGGGACTCCGAACAAATATTCGAACTCCATTCCATATTCAAGTACTACCATTTCAACATCCAACTTTAAGTGTGTCACCCTACGGTTCGTGAACTATGCGAACATGGTTGAGTACTCACTCCGACCAATAACCAATAGCGGGATCTGGAGATCCATAATGGCTCCCACATATTCAACGATGACTTTAGTGATCGAATGAACCATTCACATACAATACCAATTCCCTTTGTCACGCGATATTTTACTTGTCCGAGGTTTGATCTTCGGTATCACTCTATACCTTGTTCAACCTCGTCTCCTGACAAGTACTCTTTACTCGTACCGTGGTATGTGGTCTCTTATGAACTCATTCATATGCTTGCAAGACATTAGACGACATTCCACCGAGAGGACCCAGAGTATATCTATCCGTCATCGGGATGGACAAATCCCACTGTTGATCCATATGCCTCAACTTATACTTTCCGGATACTTAATCCCACCTTTATAGCCACCCATTTACGCAGTGGTGTTTGGTGTAATCAAAGTACCTTTCCGGTATAAGTGATTTATATGATCTCATGGTCATAAGGACTAGGTAAGTATGTATCGAAAGCTTATAGCAAATAACTTAATGACGAGATCTTATGCTACGCTTAATTGGGTGTGTCCATTACATCATTCATACAATGACATAACCTTGTTATTAATAACATCCAATGTTCATGATTATGAAACTAATCATCCATTAATCAACAAGCTAGTTTAAGAGGCATACTAGGGACTTCTTGTTGTCCACATATCACACATGTACTAATGTTTCGGTTAATACAATTATAGCATGATATATAAACATTTATCATAAACATAAAGATATAAATAATAACCACTTTATTATTGCCTCTAGGGCATATCTCCTTCAGTCTCCCGCTTGCACTAGAGTCAATAATCTAGATTACATTGTAATATACCTAACACCCATGGCATTCTGGTGTTGGTCATGTTTTGCCCTAGGGAGAGCTTTAGTCAACGGATCTGCTACATTCAGATCAGTGTGTACTTTGCAAATCTTTACTTCTCCATCTTCGATGTACTCGCGAATCGAGTGGTAACGCAGCTTGATATGCTTCAGCCTCTTGTGTGACCTTGGTTCTTGTGCATTGGCGATGGCACCCATGTTATCACAAGAATGATTAATGGGTCCAATGCACTAGGAACCACACCGAGCTCTACAATGAACCTCTTCATCCATACCGCTTCGATGAAGCCTCTCTGGCCGCTATGTACTCTGATTCTCGTTGAAGACTTCGCCACCGTGCACCGCTTCAAGCTTGCCCAGCTTATTGCAGCACCATTCAATATAAACACGTACCCTGCATTGTGACTTAGAGTCATCGGGATCGGTGTTCCAACTTGCATCGGTGTAACCACTTACAACGAGCTCTTGGTCACCTCCATAACAAAGAAACATATCCTTAGTTCTTTTCAAGTACTTCAGATATTCTTGACCGCTGTCCGGTGTTCCATTCCTGGATCACTTTGATATCTGCTAGTCAAACTAACGGCATGTGCTATATCCGGTCTAGTACATAGCATGGCATACATGATAGATCCTATCACGAGGCATAGGGATTTTACTCATCCTTTCTCTTTCTTCGTCGTAGCCGGTCCTTGAGTCTTACTCAAGACTTTGCACAGTAACATAGGTAAGAACCCTTTCTTACTTTCGTCCATTCTAAACTTCTTTAGAATCTTGTCCAGATATGTACTCTGTGATAGCCCTATTAGGCGTCTTGATCTATCTCTATAAATCTTGATGCCTAATATATACGATGCTTCACCAAGGTCTTTCATTGAAAAACTATTATTCAAATAACCTTTAACACTGCTTAATAGTTCTTATCATTCCCGATCAACAATATGTCATCTACATATAATATCAGGAATGCTACAGAGCTCCCACTCACTTTCTTGTAAATACGTGCCTCTCCATGACACTGTATAAACCCAAAGTCTTTGATCACCTTATCAAAGCGTTGGTTCCAACTTCTTGATGCTTGCTTCAGTCCATAGATTGAACGCTGAAGTTTGCATACTTTGTCAGCATTTTTAGGATCGACAAAACCTTTGGGTTGTACCATATACAACTCTTCCTCAATGTCTCCATTAAGGAACGCCGTTTTGACATCCATCTGCCAAATCTCATAATCGAAAAATGCAGCTATTGCTAACAAAATCCTCACAGATTTTAGCTTCGCTACAGGTGAGAAAGTCTCATCGTAGTCAACTCCTTGAATTTGTCGGAAACCCTTTGCGACAAGTCGAGCTTTATAGACAGTAATATTACCATATGCATCTGTTTTTCTCTTGAAGATCCATTTATTCTCGATGACCTTTCGGCTATCGTAAGTCTACCAAAGTCCATACTTTGTTATCATACATGGATCTCATTTCGGATTTCATGGCTTCTTGCCATTTGTTGGAATCTGGGCTCATCATCGCTTCTTCATACGTCGCAGGGTCCTCATCATTGTTATCCACAATCATGACATTTAGAAAAGGATCATACCAATCAGGAGTGGTACGTTCCCTTGTCGATCTGCGAGGTTCGATGGTTTCCTCGTTCGAAGTTTCATGATCATTATCATTAGCTTCCTCTTGTTGCCGGTGTAGGCGGTCTGGATACAACTTCCCGATCTTGCGCTACTCTGATCAATGAGTATAGATTCATCAATCTCATCGAGTTCTACTTTTCTTCCAGTCACTTCTTTAGTGAGAAATTCTTTCTCAAGAAAGGTTCCGTTCTTAGCAACAAAGATTTTGCCTTCGGATTTGTGATAGAAAGTATACCCTATAGTTTCCTTAGGATATCCTATGAAGACGCATTTCTCCGCTTTGGGTTCTAGCTTGTCCGGTTGTAACTTCTTTACATAGGCTTCGCAACCCCAAACTTTCAGGAACGACAGCTTAGGTTTCTTATTAAACCATAATTCATACGGTGTCGTTTCTACGGATTTTGATGGTGCTCTATTTAAAGTGAATGCGGTTGTTTCTAATGCATAACTCCAAAATGATAACGGCAAATCAGTAAGAGACATCATAGAACGAACCATATCTAAGAGAGTTCGATTACGACGTTCGGACACACCGTTACGTTGAGGTGTTCCCGGCGGTGTCAATTGTGAAAGTATTCCGCATTTCTTTAAATGCATGCCAAACTCATAACTCAGATATTCACCTCCACGATCAGATCGTAGAAATTTGATCTTCTTGTTACGTTGATTTTCTACTTCACTTTGGAATTCCTTAAACTTCTCGAAAGTTTCGGATTTATGTTTCATGAAATAGATATACCCATATCTACTGTAAGCCCCAGGAGTAGGAAAACCCAGAGCGCGCATGTAAGAGGGGTTTATGTGCATGAGGTCACTACAAAGGACCGTGAGGTCGCCTCGCATTCCCTAGCATATGGGTAGGCCAAGCAACAGCTCGACACGCCCATGCACACAACACCCACCTCAAAGGCTCACGGTAGGCTTTCCAGGCCTGAGTGCTTCACCTTCCTGTGCACTTCACACATACACACACTGTGCACAGGATACAAGGGTAGAATACAGCTTGAATATCACAACATGACTATGTACGACACAAAAGATGGAAAAAAGGTTCATATATATAGCAACGCTCTAATGAGCAAGATCCAAAAGACACTCAGAGGACACATGTCCCAACATTACATCATACATAAGATAGCCAAATAGTCTGGGTACAGACAAGATCCAAATTGGACTAAGAGTCCTGAAGATAATCAAGCGGTGTTCCCATAACCAACAAGCCACAGGCTGCTGCCTTAGGAACGATCATGCTACGCAACGAAGTCGTCGTCCGTGAACTCGACAAAGTAGCCACCTGCGTACTGCTCATCATCTGTCGTACCTGTTTGTCGAAAAGCGTGTTCCGGAAAAAGAGGAAGAAAAACGAGGGTAAGTACCGTTGGCACGTACTTGCGAGACAAGACCAGCTATGCTTGCTGGTGGGCGGTGTAAACTTCGCCCGGCTATATGTGGAGTTTAGCGGCAGCAAAGCACTAACCAATAGAGACACGCTACAACATCCGTCTAATAGAGGAGGTGAGAGAGCGCATAATCTAGCAGTTCTATACTCTGCAAACAACAACCCAGCCAGTGCGATCCCCCTTAGCAGAGAGGTACTAACAAGGCACTCACACAGTTGACAATTTTATATCATTCCATTATAATAGGGCTAACTTACTACACAAGTAATTAGCAAATTATTAGCGACAACATTAGGTGTAAGTTGTTCTATGATCGAGTTAAACAGCTCCAAGTCATCCATAACCGCGGACACGGCTTTCCGAAAAGATTTAACCCTGCAGGGGTGCACCAATGTTACCATACACGCATGCTCGAACCCGCATAGCAAGTGCGGAGTCTCACAACAAGACCGTTCCCAAATCAACAAGAATGCCTAGGGGGGCCACCCGACTAAGCTACCCGAAACGAAGTTCGGCCGTACTCCGATGCGGACTCAGGGTTTGCGTCGGCGGCTAGGCGTGCGAACCACACGCTTCGCTAAACGTCCCGCGGGGTACAGTACAGAATATAAACACCCGAAGGCAACAGGAAGTAAACACCCGAAGGCAACAGTAATAAACACCCGAAGGCAACAGTAAGTAAAGCATGGCATACATGGCATAGGCAAATAAAACCAAGGTTGTGGCCCCCTTTTCAACAGACTTGAGAAATGGTAATGGGTGATGGGGGGTCCCGATAAAACCTCCCACGAGTGGTTAGCGCGCTCAGTCTTAGAAACAGATAACAAGAACTCGGGTCCTAGGGGACATTAGCAAGTCAAAGTTCCGATGCTTTCGCAAAGGGGCTCACAGATGCCTCTGCATATTATAACCCTTAGCAATTTTAGTTGTACCAAAAGTTATCCACTTCATTTTCGAAAAGGTAGTACATGTGTCAACATCCCAACAAGATATCCCGAACATTTCGAGATATCAACAAAAACCCTAAACTCGCCTACGACTCGCAAAGCTGGCAAACAACAAACAAAAGGTAGGGCTAGGAGGTGTATCTCGGACATATAGGTAACCGGTGGATAGGACACGTGACACAACAGAATCGCAACATAAGGATAGCAATAGATCAAAAGAGCATGTAAAAGTAAAATAGGTGAAGGGGTGGGCTCGCCTGTCAGATCAGAGGTAGAAGCACCGACACGATCCTCCTGGGGGTGCTCGTACTCCTGCTCGTACTGCTCAGCGTCGGTGTCTACTCGAAAAGAACCAAATAGCACATACAAGGAAAGTAAAGGCACAAACCAATACAAGTATGCAATGCGCAATATGATGCATGAGGTGCAAGGGTTTCATACATAGCAAATTTAAGTGGGGTGTTCAGATATAGCAAGAAATGATAGACACCCACACATAACATTTAGTTATAGTTGCAGATTTTTTATTAGGCCGAACCAGGGCAGGGGGCTATGATGCATGACAAGTTAATATTTGAATTCCTCATGTTTTTCTGATGCAAAAAGATATAAAGCATGTTGAATTTGGAATTCTAGGTTAGAAGTTATGAGTTATGCAAGTTATAGCAAATTAGTCCCAATCTAAAAAGTGGTCAGATTTTACATTGTTCAAAAGTTGAAACAAACTTTATATTTGGAAAGTTCATTGAATTCTGAACATAAAGGATATAAAGTTTGTATGATTTGGTTCTGGGAAAGTGCAGTTTTAAAACACTTGAAAACTAGACAGGGGCTAAAATTTGATGAATAGTAGTTTTGCCAATAAGGGTATTTAATCCTGCGCAGGGCAGAATTTGAACTCAGGTCGCTTCAGTATGGTGCAAGGAGCAAAGCCAGTGTGCTGCTGCTAGTGATTGTTCAAAGTAAACAGATGGCCGAATTTAACTGAAGAAATTGACACTGCGAAAAGGAAACGTGACAGCTGCAGTTGTTATGTGCACGAGTTTTAAAGCTACGAGAACGAGGAACCTGTGAAGCCAAACTGAGAATACTCGACCAGTTGAGTAATACGAAAGTACCGAGATTCTAATGAAACAGATTTGACGCGATTTGGTTCACTGTGGCGACGACGATAAGCGAGCGAAATCGGGCCCGTGACAAAAACGAACAGCAGCTGAAAACTGAAACTGTTTTCGGGTTGATTTCGATTTGATGTGGACGTCGCGATCCTTCGTGGATTTGAATGATGCAAAGCTCTAAACTGTAGCCCGTGATGGTGGCTATCCAAAGGTGCCAATATCTCGCGCTGGGGTGGAGTGATTCGTCGGCGGGAATCGTCGGAAGGTAGGCACCGTGACAGATACGAGAAACGGCAGCAAAACAGCAGATTCACGGTCACGTTTTGCGTTGAAGATGGCGTCGCGTACAGGCCTCGAAAACTAGTGACTCCAAAATGAAAGTTGTAGATCTATGTCCCAGCTTTGCAACGGTGCCAAGATATCGCGCAGAGGTGGTGTGGTTCGCCGGAGGGACTCGTCGGAAGTCAGTACCGTGAAACAGCAAAACTGGAACCTTCTGTTTTTGATTTCGAAAACGATCTCGTTCTTCCTCTCGTTTCTGCCTCGAACCAAGGATGCTGTGGCATGCAGGGGAGGGGAGAGGAAGTGTTTCTCACCCAGGGGTGGTCGGAGACGAGGAGGAGGGCTGCCGGCGACGAGGACGAAGGAGAGGCCGGGAGTAGATGAAGCAGATGGTGGAGAAGGCGAGCTGTACTTGGCGTCTTCGAGTCCTTGACGGCGTCCAGGAAGTAGAGGAAGGAGAGAGGAACCGATTCCCCAGCTCAGGTGGGAGCATCGTCGGCCATGGCGACGGTGGTGGAGGCAGACGGCGAGCGGGGTGTTTGGTCTCGGTAGATTTTTCGTTGGAGAAGAAGAGAGGTGGCGGCGGCTTTTTGGGGAGGAACACAAGCTAGGGTTCGGAGGGGTGCGGTGCAGCTTATAAGCGAGGAGAGGAGGCCGGTGGATGGCGAGGTACAACGACGTGGAGCTCGGGAGGTCGACATTGCTCGATCTGGTGTGGTCCGTCTACGTGGAAAGAGAAAGACGAGGGGGTCCTCGTTACCGATTGAGGTAAGTGGCCTTGGGCCAGGAGGTGGGCTGCCTCGGCAGGTTAGTATAGGATTTTACGTTAGCTTAGCTTTAGGCTTTCTTTTTATTTCTTTTTCTGTTTTTAAAACAATTTGAATTTGCAAACTTTTCTGAAATTGAGATGAGAATATTTGAAGTGTCATTTGAGATATCAGAGGAGTCAAGCCTTTTTACCAACCATGGTGGCTTGAGATAAAAGAAAAGAAGAAGATAAAAAGAGTGGGACATAGAGAAATAAAGAGAAGATAAAATATTTGTTAAATCTTAATGGCTCAACCATTTGAGAAGGTAAACCATCTTAAGATCGTAAAACATGTGCATTGCAAAAATAGAGAGGATAGGTAGGTTTATAGTAACCATATAAGAATTTTGGCATGGCCTTGGTGTGTTAGGTTAAAGAGAGAGGAAGAAGGATGGAGTGTGCCTTTCTTGGAACATCACAAGAGGAAGGGGATGAACCAAGAGAGAGGAAGAAGAAGAACATCAAGCAAAAAGGAATAAGAACCAAAGCAAACCAAATGCAATTTGATAAAACCAAAGGTGTTGATATGCATGAATGCAACATGATGAGATGATGACAATGCAAGAAAGGTAACAAGGATCTAGGTATTACTCTTGGGATGTTACATCTACTCAGATCATCTGTGAAGGTTAGAACATAACGATAACCACCGCGCGATGCTACGCTCATTGGTCCACATACATCGGTATGTATGATTTCTAATAAGTCAGTAGCTCGCTCCATCATACCAGAAAATGGAGTCTTTGTCATTTTTCCCATTAGACATGCTTCGCATCTATCAAGTGACTCAAAGTCAAGTGATTCAAGTAATCCATCAGTATGGAGTTTCTTCATGCGTTTCACTCCAATATGACCAAGACGACAGTGCCACATATAAGTAGAATTATCATTCAATTTAATTCGCTTAGCATCTATGTTATGTATATGCGTATCACTACTATCGAGATCTAACAGAAATAAGCCATTCTTTTGTGGTGCTCGACCATAAAAGATATTATTCATAAAAATAGAACAACCATTATTCTCAGACTTGAATGAATAACCGTCTTGCATTAAACAAGATCCAGATATAATGTTCATGCTCAACACGGGTACAAAATAACAATTATTTAGGCTTAAAACTAATCCCGAAGGTAGATGTAGAGGAAGTGTGCCGACAGCGATCACATCGACTTTGGATCCATTTCCAACGTGCATCGTCACTTCATCTTTCAGTAGTCTTCGTTTATTCTTTAGTTCTGCTTCGAGTTACAAATATGAGCAACCGAACCGTATCAAATACCCGTGTACTAGAACGAGAACCAGTGAGATAAACATCTATAACATGTATATCGGATATACCTTCTTTCTTCTTCTTGACAAGGCCGCTCTTCAGATCAGCCGAGATACTTGGAGCAATTACGCTTCCGGTGTCCCTTCTCCTTGCGATAATAGCACTCAAGATCGGGCTTAGGGCCGTTCTTAGGTTTCACAGAGGCGTGGCAGCTTTCTTGCCACCCTTCTTGAATTTTCCCTTAGACTTGCCCTGTTTCTTGAAACTGGTGGTCTTGTTGACCATCAACACTTGGTGCTCTTTCTTGATCTCAATCTCGATGACTTTTAGCATGCCAAAGAGTTCAGGTAACTCCTTGTTCATGTTCTGCATATTGTAGTTCATCACAAAGTTCTTGTAACTTGGTGGCGGTGATTGAAGGACACGATTAATCCCGGTCATCATAGGAATCACTATTCCCAAATCACTGAGTTTCTTCGCATGTCCGGTCATGGCGAGCATGTGCTCACTAACGGAGCTGCCTTCTTCCATCATACAGCTGAAGAAATGTTTCGATGCTTCATAGCATTCCACGGCCGCATGAGTTTCAAAAATAGCTTTCAGCTCTTTCATCAACTCATGAGGATCGTGGTGCTCAAAACGTTTTTGAAGATCGGATTCAGATCGCATAGGATGGCACACTGAACTTGAGAGTACCGTATTTTCCGAGTCTCGTAAACAGCTTTTACTTCATCGGTTTCAGTTTCTGCAGGAGGGTCACCTAGCGGTGCATCAAGCACATATTGCAGATTTCCGCCAGAGAGGAAGATCCTCACATGACGGAACCAGTCGGTGAAGTTGCTACCGTTGCTCTTAAGTTTCTCTTTTTCTAGGAACTGATTAAAATTGATTGGGGACGCCATCTCTACAACATATATTTGCAAAAGTTTAGACTAAGTTTATGACAAATTGAGTTCAAATTTTAATTCAACATAATTAAAAATCTAGGTGAACTCCCACTCAAAACAATATCCCTCGCATTGTCTTAGTGATCACACGAACCAAATCTACCGCACCTATGTCCGATCATCACGAGACAAGGTGTGATTTCAATGGCGAACACTCAAAGTGTTCATCATATCAACCATATGATTCATGCTCTACCTTTCGGTATCACGTGTTTCGAGACCATGTCTGTACATGCTAGGCTCGTCAAGGCCACCTTAGTATCCGCATGTGCAAAACTGTCTTGCACCCGTTGTATGCACTTGTTGATTCTATCACACCCGATCATCACGAGATGCTTCGAAACGACAAGTCTTGGCAACGGTGCTACTAAGGATGAACACTTTATTATCTTGAGATTTTAGTGAGGGATCATCTTATAATGCTACCGTCGCGATCTAAGCAAAATAAGATGCATAAAAGGATTAACATCACATGCAGTTCATATGTGATATGATATGGCCCTTTTGTCTTTGCGCCTTTGATCTTCATCTCCAAAGCACGGACATGATCTCCATCATCTTCGGGCATGATCTCCATCATCGTCGGCGTAGCGTCAAGGTCAATGGCGCCGTCCTTCATGATTGTCCTCCATGTAGCAACTATTACAACTACTTTGAAAAACTACTCAACATGAAATTTAAAGACAACCATAAGGCTCCTTCCGGTTGCCACAATACAATAATGATCATCTCATACATATTCATCATCACATTATGGCCATATCACATCACCAAACCCTGCAAAAACAAGTTAGACGTCTCTAATTTGGTTTGCATATTTTACGTGGTTTAGGGTTTTCGAGAGAGACCTAATCTACCTACGAACATGAACCACAACGTTGATACTAATGTTTTCAATAGAAGAGTAAATTGAATCTTCACTATAGTAGGAGAGACAGACACCCGCAAAGCCTCTTATGCAATACAAGTTGCATGTCGAACGAGGAACAAGTCTCATGAACGCGGTCATGTAAAGTTAGTCCGAGCCGCTTCATCCCACTATGCCACAAAGATGCAAAGTACTCAAACTAAAGATAACAAGAGCATCAACGCCCACAAAACCATTGTGTTCTACTCGTGCAACCATCTATGCATAGACACGGCTCTGATACCACTGTAGGATAACGTTGCATAGAAAACAAAAATTTTCCTACCGCGAACACGCAATCCAAGCCAAGATGCAATCTAGAAGACGGTAGCAACGAGGGGGTATCGAGTCTCACCCTTGAAGAGATTCCAAAGCCTACAAGATGAGGCTCTTGTTGCTGCGGTAGACGTTCACTTGCCGCTTGCAAAAGCGCGTAGAAGATCTTGATCACGATCGCTTCCGGCGCCACGAACGGGCAGCACCTCCGTACTCGGTCACACGTTCGGTTGTTGATGAAGACGACGTCCACCTCCCGTTCCAGCGGGCAGCGGAAGTAGTAGCTCCTCTTGAATCCGACAGCACGACGGCGTGGTGTCGGTGGTGGTGGAGAAGTCCGGTGGAGCTTCGCTAAAGCTACGCGGGAGTTATGGAGGAGAGGGGGGCGGCTAGGGTTTGGGAGGGGGTGGCCGGCCTCAAGGGGGTGCGGCCAACTTGTGGCTTTGTGGTGGCCGGCCCCCTCCCCTATGCCCCTCATTATATAGGTGGAACCCCAAGAGTTAGTCCCCAAGTCTTCGAATAAGACCCGAACCAAAAACCTACCATATGGAGGGGAAACCTAGCCAAGCTAGGACTCCCACTAGAGGTGGGAGTTCCACCTCCCATATTGTCGTGGTATCGTCACGGCATATGCCATAGGGTGGCTAATCGAAGTGGTTCCTGAGGGATCTCACGGCGGTATCCGGATGCGGGTATGGGCACGAGCGACACGGCGACGTACCCAGGTTCGAGGCCCTCCGATGGAGGTAAAACCTCTACTCCTGCTATGAGTGTATATGATGATCACACAATACAATGGTGCTCCTGGAGCTGTGTCCGGCTGCTCCTGAGAGGCTAAGGGAGACAATGGTCTCTCTCACAGGGCAGCTCTGTAGGTGGGTGAAAGCAATAAATGATCGATCCCCTGCACGAGAGGGGGTAGTGCGGCTTATATAGGCACCGGCACTTTACATATAAGACCCTATAGTTCTTGCCGGCCGGGCCGGCTTCGGCTTCCGCTCCTTCCCGAGGCGGTGACGTCGGGAGTGGTTGAGGCATCGTGGCCTGTCCCATCCGGCTGCCACGGTCGGCCGGTATGGAGAGGAGCTGTCCTCGCCGCCGTCGGCCGTAGCCGGTACGGATCGTCGTAAGCCCTGACGGCCTGTCCGGCGCGCGGCACTATTGCTCCACAGTGCCCCGCGCTTTACGGAAGATGGAGTCAGCGTGGACTTTGGGAACCCGGATCACCAACCCGGTTCCTTCCAGTGCAAGACTCGCCAGCCTCGAGTCGGTCTGAGGTACAAACCCCAGTCGGATATGGCTTGTAGAAGCCGGCCCAGCCACAGCATTGGTGGCCGTAGCTAGGCCGACTAGGACCTAGAGCCAGCCGGCTTCCAGACCAGCCGGCCACGGCGCCAGCCGGCTGCTCCTCAGCCGGCCTTTGCCGCGAGCCGGCCAGTGGCCAGCCGGCTGCTCCGCGTCCATTGCCCTATCCGGGGTCTTCCCCCCGACATTAGCCCCCAAAGCTGGCAAGGTCCTGCGTCCAGAAGGACCTAGGCAGGTTTTCCTGGCTTCTCGAACATACTTGACGGCACTCGGAGGGGCCGACTGAGAATTTCCATTCAGCCGGCTGCGCCCTCATCCGGCTCGTTCCTGCCGGCTGCTTCTAGCCGGCCGCTTTTTACACTTGTACAGTTTTTGCTTTCTCGCAAGATCTGATGGCGCCTCCGCCTTGCTGATGAATTTTGGCTCGGGTGGAACTTATTGTCCGGCTCCGGCTTGCGGCGCGCCGGAGTCTCCGCCGCCTCGGGTCCTGCGCCCGACTTGACTGGTCTGACGCCTGGCCCGGCGGTCGGTTCGTCTGGTCACATCAATGTCCCCCCGGATCCGGTGCGGTAGTGGGCGACGTGGTGTGGCCGTTTCCGAAAACCGTCGTGGACGTGGGAGGAGTTACGGCGCAGTAAATCTGGGGACGTGGCCCACGACTGCCACTTGGAGGCCAACCGCCCGCGGCAGGAGGCTATAAATGCCGCGGGGGAGGCATCGAGGCGGCCACTTGCCATTCTCTTCCTCCTCGCGCTCCTGCTTCCATCGCTCCCTGCGCGCTCGAGCTCGCTGTTGCTCCGGCGAACGCCTCCCGCTGGCGAACTCCGGCGGGCGAATCTCCACCGATCCGCCGCCGCCACTCCGTCAATCCGGCGCCACGGGGCCGCGCGTCTCGACGGAGCGTCCTCAGCCGCCGTTGTCGCCGCCGCGGTCGCAAGGTTCTTCCTCGCCGTTTAGTCTCTCCTGGTCATCTTCTTCCTCGACCTCGTCAATGGCGTCCCCCAGCGGATCGTGGAGGGGCTCCTACATGCGGGAGGACGACATCGAACGACTGGTGCGCCTCCGGCGGATCCCGCAGTCGGTGATCACGCGGGTGCCCGGCGAGGAGGTGGAGCCCGAGCCGCGGCCCGGCGAGCGCGTCGTCTTCGGCGCGCATCTGGATCGCGGGCTGGGCCTGCCGGCTTCGACGTTCTTCCGGCAGTTCCTCGATCACTTCGGCCTTCAGCCGCATCACCTGCCGGCCAACGCGTGCGTCCTCCTGAGCTGCTTCGTAGCGTTCATGGAGGCTTACGCCGGCTTGTGGCCCGACATCGACTTCTGGAGTCGGCTCTTCTTCTTGAAGGCGCAAACCAACGACGGCCGCCTGCGAGCCTGCGGCGCCGCCTCGATCTACACCCGGCCTGGTACGCCTTTCCCTAAAATCCCCACCGTCGACTCGGTGAAGAACTGGCAGATGTCGTTCTTCTACGTGCGCAACGAGGGGGAGCTCGTCGACCGGATCAAATTGCCGGAGTTCAACCCGGCCCCTCCAGTCGGCCGGATCAACTGGAGCCACAACGCCCGCTCGTCGGATCAGAACGCCGAGGTGAATCTGCTTTGGGACTTCCTGGCGACAGCCACCGATGGCGGGCTGACTGCCGAAGATCTCCTCTGCACCATCGCCGAGCGCCGGGTGCTGCCGCTCCAGATGCGCACCCACAAGATCGGGCACATGTCCGGCCGGTTCGATCCGAACCGGACGTCCAAGGCGCCGCTCACCAAGGCCCAGGTGGCCAGCCGGGTGAACCACATCACAAAGGCGAACCTGTCGGAGGACTGGAGTTACGGGCTGGTGCCCTGCGACAGGGACCGTCCACCGGCGCGGGTAAGCCTCGTGTCTTTGCCATTTTCCGGCTTGCGGCTGCGAGGCCGACTTCCTTTTTCTTCTGCCGACTTCCGGCTTGTCATACGCTTATGTTTTCTCTGTCTTTCTAGCTTTTTGAGCGCCAGAACGCCGAGGACGGCGACCTGGCGACGAGGAGGTGGACGCCGGATCACGTCGATCCGGCTGACCAAGCCGGCGACCATGCCGGCGACGACGACCTGCCGCAGGCGCCTGATCTAGGCGGCCAGGGGGAGCACAATCCGCCCCCCTCACCAGAGCAGTAGGAGGAGGAGGAGCCGGCGACGTCCGGCACGGGGCCAATCCCCGCCGTGCCTCTGCGTACGAGGCCGCCAAGCACCACGGCGACTTCGGCGCCCAAGGGCACGAAGCGAGCCGGCTCCACCGCCGCCTGGGAGGCGAAGGCGAAGAAGCAGCGCCGGCAGCAGCCGAAGAAGGTCCCGGAGCAGGCCGGGTGAGTTCTCTTTCTTTTTCTTGTTTGATTCCTTTTCTTTCCTTACTTTTATGCTTATTATCTCTCTGTTTGTCCGGCTAGGGCCCCTATCAAGTTTGCCCAGGGCGGCGGCTCCCGGCAAGCTCCGCGCGTTGTGTCGCCGCTTCCCCGCCAGAGGAGGGAGCAGACGCCGCAGCCTTCCTCGCGCGCACCTACGCCACCGCCGCCGCCGCCGGGCGCCTTCCTTCGCCGTGCTGCTGGCCTCAGCGCCTGATCGCGGCACGCGGGTCGAGCCGACGCGCGGCAGCCGACGCTGGACGACATGTTCCCGCGCCGGACACCTCTTCTGGACCCGGCCGCTGGGCCGGGCGGGCATGCCGCTGCAGCCGGAGCCGGAGGCCGGCAGGGCTGCTCCTAGAACCGGCACCGGCAGGGCCGCACCGCCTGCGGCCGGAGCCGGCACCAGGCCCGGCGTGGTGGAGCTGGACGAGAGCCCGAGAGGGGCGCCCCGGGCGCCGGAGACGATCGGCCGGCTGGGCCAGCCGCCGCCCGGAGCGACGCCGCCGCCGCAGCCGACGACAGAGGAGCCGGCGAGAGATGAGCCGGCGCGCATGGAGGGCGCCGACTCGCGCGCGCTGGTGAGGACGGGGACCTCATCGGCGTCACCGCAAGGCCTGCACGTGGCCAAGGGCGCACTTCTTCTTCAGGTGCCGTCTGCCTCCGACTCCAGCCTCGGCTCGGCTGCCACCATGGAGCAGGCGTGGCTCCGCGCCGACTCCTACGAGGTGACCAGCCGGGAGGGGAACCCCGGCCAAGCATCGGTGGAGATGTTCTTCTCCAGCCTGCAGGCCAATCTCAAGGCCAGGGCAGCCGAGGCCGCGGCTAACGTTGCCAAGGTGGAGGAAGCCGGCAAGGTAAGCCTCGATTGTTTTTGATCTGATTATTATCCTGGTAGCCCTCCGAGGCATGGGCCGGCTGCTTGGAGCCGGCACGGGTTTCGCCTGATCGACTAACTTTTCTTTTCCTTAGGCTGTGATGGACCGGCGCACCACTTTGTATAATCGCGCCGTCACCCATTACCACAAGGCCAAGCTGGACCGGGCCGACTTGGCCCGCGAGCTGGAAGCCGTCAAGGGTAAGCTCTATACTTCTTTCGACTTGATGTCTTATTTCTTTTTAATCTTGGTTGGCTGACATTTCTTTCCGGCCGCCTCGCAGTTGAGGCCGCCAAGGTCCCGCAGCTGGAGTCGGATCTCCGAGCCGCTCGCGCGCAGTGCGCCGAGAGCGAGGAGGCGGGCCGATCTGCCGCCGGCAAGCTCAAGCTGGCTGAGCAGGAGCTGACGCGGCTGCGCCTGCTGGAGCAGAACCACCTCACCGAGCTCAACTCCCTCAGGACGGCGGAGAAGGAGAAGGTGGATGATCTGAGCCGGCGGTTGACGGAGGTGGAGAAGCAGCGGCTTGCGCTGCAGGAGGAGGTCACCGCCAAGTCCACAGAGCTGACGGCTACCGCCAAACGCTGGACCGACGATTTTAGCGCGCTTGATCGCGGCTTGGCGGGTGAGTACATCTCTATGTTCCTTTCCCTTTGCCGGCTTTCGGCTGTCGACTGCCGGCTTTCGTTGGCAGCCGGCAGCAGAAACTTCTGATTTCTTCGTTATCCTCATCTTCGGGCTGGCGACAGTCGGTTCTTGCCGGCTGCCGCCAGGCTTTTCCTTTTGGCTTAGGACTTCAAAAATTTGCATTTTTCAGCTTATTTCGGCTTTGATGGTTTCTGACTTGCTTCTTCTTCTTGCAGCGGCCTTCCCGGAGACGCAGGACGCGGCTTTGGCAGCCGTTGGCGTCGCGCGCGACTCCAGGAGGCAGGAGACCGGCGAGGGCAGCTCGGAGTACTTCTCCATGGAGGACCACCTGGCGTCCATGGCTGCCCGCATCGAGCCCGTCACCAAGCTCGGCTGGGAGCTGCGGAAGGCGGCTGAAGAGCTGGTGCCCATGCCGTGGCCTGAAGAGGCGGCGCCGCAAGATATCTCCGGCCTCATCTCCACGATGGAGCGGGCGCCGGACCGCTTCCTCGACTAGAAGGAGTCGGCCACGCGCGCCGGTGCCGACATGGCGCTGTCCTTCTTCCTCTCCTGGTACAACGAGGTGGACCTGGGGCAGCTTGAGTTCCGGCGAGCCGGCGTGGAGGACAAGCTTCCGGCCGAACTCAAGGCCGCCCGTCTTGCTCGAGCCAGCACCATCGCCGATTTCGTCGACAAGACTCTCTTCGTCGCGGACCCGAACCCTCCTCCATCCGATGGAGATTACATGGACGATGAGGAGGCGGAGGACGTGCCTGAGGACGACCCGGCAGCCGGCTCCACTGATGCCCCTCCGGCTTAGATTTCCTGCTTTCCAGCTGTTCTTTTGCCAAGACAATTTATTAAATCCCCGGGATGCCGGGTGCACATGTATGAATATTATCGCCCTTTAATTATGTCACACTTTAATGTGTTTGTTAATCATTTGTGTGCCGAGTTGCTTTCTTTCGACTCGTTCGCTTTTTCCCATCCGCCCCACTCTTTGGCTGTGCCCTCGCCGGTCGTACGTCCGACTTGCGATCCGTCGCCGGATCAAGAGCGGGCCGCTGGGTGAGGCCGACAGTATTTCAGTCGAACGAGCTGAATTCGGCAATCTGGCACTTTTATGAAAAGTTGCAAGTCAACTCGCTTTTACTCTTTCCCTTAGTCGTTTTTTCGCGTGCCGGCTCCCTAGGCCTTACTCCCGCCAGCCGGACAGCCGGGTTGCGGTCTGTAGCTGGATCGGAAGCTGGCTGTCGGAAACCGAATCACGTTACTGAGCCGGCCGCGTGAGAGGGTTCAAGCCAATTGGCGAAACAAGGTAAAGTACGCGAAAAACTTGTCGGAAACGGCGCTCTTGGCGCAAGCTTTTTCATAACTCACAAAAGGGATACAAGGGATACATACATTCCTGCTCTCATGTGTAAAATGGGCGGAGTAACCTGATATTCCAGGGACGTTTAGTCTCCTCGTCAGCCTTGTCCGGCTTGTTTTTCTTAGCCTCTTGGGCATCTATGAGATAGTAGGAATCATTGCCTACTGCCTTGCTCACGATGAAGGGACCCTCCCATGGGGATGACAGTTTATGCTGTCCGGCTGTCCTCTGGATCAGCCGGAGCACTAGGTCTCCTTCTCGGAATGCTAAGGGCTGGACCTTCCGGCTGTGATAGCGTCGGAGGCTTTGCTGGTAGATAGTAGATCTAGACTCAGCCAGCAGCCGGGCCTCTTCGACCAGGTCAACTCCATCTTCGCGAGCTTCTTTGGCTTCGGCTTCTGTGTAGAGCTTGATCCTTGGCGCGTCATGCTCGATATCAGTCGGCAAGACGGCTTCGGCCCCGTATACGAGGAAAAATGGTGTGAAGCCGACTGAGCGGTTTGTCGTTGTGCGCAGGCTCCACAGCACATTGGGCAGTTCTTCAATCCAGCAGCCGGCTGCTCGCTCGAGCGGCTCCACCAGCCGGGGCCGGATGCCGGCTAGGACTAAGCCGTTAGCCTTTTCCACTTGTCCGTTGGACTCTGGGTGTGCCACAGAAGATAGGGCCATCCGGATCCCCATTTCCCCGCAATAGCGAGAGAAGATGCCTTGGGAGAAGTTGGTGCCGTTGTCGGTGATGATGGTGTGGGGGTAGCCGAATCTCACAATGATTTCCTTGAGGAATGTGACGGCTGTGGACCCGTCCAGTTTCTTGATTGGCTTGGCTTCGATCCACTTGGTGAATTTGTCAATCATCACCAAGAGGTGTGTCATGCCGCCTCGCGCTGTTCTGAATGGGCCTACCATATCCAAGCCCCATACGGCAAATGGCCATGTGATGGGGATGGTTTTCAAGGCGGAAGCCGGCTGGTGTCTTTGCTTTGCGAAGCGCTGACAGCCGTTGCACTTCTTCACCAAATCTTCGCGTCTCCGAGCGCGATCGGCCAAAAAACCGTGCCGGAAGGCTTTGGCCACTATGGCTCTGGATGAGGCGTGATGTCCGCACTCTCCTTGATGGATTTCCCGTAGGAGTTCAATCCCTTCAGCCGGCTCGACGCACCGCTGGAACACCCCACTTACGCTGCGTTTGTACAGCTGGTGGTTGATGATGGTATAGGCCTTGGCCCTTCTCTCAATCTGCCTGGCCTGGACTCTATCATCAGGCAGCACACCGTCGGTGAGGTAGGAGAGGAATTCTTGTGCCCATGAAGGTACGCATCTTATCTCAAATACGCTGACCAACAGGGCCTCCTGCGTGGGAGCTTCCGGATTCGACTGCATGGTCGCCGGGTTCGGCTTGCTAGCCGGCGGGTTCGGCTTGCTAGCCCCCGAGTTTGGCGATGAAGCCCCCGGGTTGGACTGAGAAGTCCCCGGGTTCGGCATGCTAGCCGGCGGGTTTGGCTTGTTAGCCCCCGTCTTGGGCGATGAAGCCCCCGGGTCAGCCGGCACGAATATTGAATCCGAGTCTGGTGACGGTATGATGGACGGCTTCTTGAGAACCGCCAAGGCGACACCCGGCGGAATGGCTTGCCGGGTTGAGCCAATCTTGGATAAGGCATCAGCCGCCTCATTGTTTGCTCGTGGCACATGGTGGAATTCGCAGCCGTCGAAGAAGCCGGATAACTGCTGGACATGGAAGCGGTATGAGGCCATGTTGGCGTCCTTCGCATCCCAGTCGCCCGATGCTTGCTGTATAACCAAGTCGGAGTCGCCGAAGTAGAGTATGCGACGCACGCCAATCTCCTTGGCTAGCTTCAGCCCATGAATGAGCGCTTCATATTCCGCCACATTGTTGGATGCGGCGAAGTGGATCTGCAGGACGTAGTCCAGCCGGTCCCCCTTGGGAGAGGTGATGACGATGCCGGCTCCCAAGCCGTTGCGCATCTTCGAGCCGTCGAAGTGCATCTTCCAATGTGTGGAATCCGGCACAGGCGGCAGGTACTGCATCTCAGCCCAGTCGACGAAGAAGTCCGCGAGGATCTGCGACTTGATGGCTGTGCGTGGCTCGTAGAGGATGGTGTGGGCGGCTAGCTCCAGGGCCCACTTGGCAACCCGGCCGTTGGCATCCTTGCTGCCGATAATTTCTGCCAAGGGCGCTGTGGCAACCACCTTGATGGGGTGCTCTTGGAAGTAGTGCTTGAGCTTCTTGGCCGCCATGTAGACGCCGTAGGTGACCTTCTGGTAGTGGGGGTAGTTTTGCTTCGACTGGGAGAGCACTTCGCTAAGGTAGTAAACTGGGCGTTGGACCAGCTGCTCCCTGCCGGCTTCTTTGCGCTCCACCACCAGGACAACGCTAACCACCCGGTTGGTGGCTGCGATGTACAACAGCATCGGCTCCATTGAAGCCGGCGTTGCAAGGATTGGCGCGGTTGAGAGCACGCGCTTCAAGTCACGGAAGGCCTCGTCCACCTGCGGTGACCAGACGAACTTGTCCGCCTTCCTCATTAGTTGATACAGGGGCAGTGCCTTCTCCCCCAGCCGGCTGACGAAGCGGCTCAAGGAGGCCAGGCAGCCAGCAAACTTCTGGACGTCCTTGAGGCACTGCGGCAGTTCCATCTTCTCCAGGGCACTGATCTTGTCCGGGTTGGCTTCGATCCCTCGCTGAGAGACGAGGTAGCCAAGGAGCTGGCCAGACGGCATGCCGAATGTGCACTTGGCCGGGTTGAGCTTCATCCGGAATCTTCTCAAATTGGTGAAGGTTTCTCTCAGGTCATCAAGGAGGGTAGTCGTCTCCTTGGTCTTTACAACGACATCATCCACATATGCGTGAACGTTTCTGCCGATTTGATCCTGCAAGCATTTTTGCATGCACCTTTGGTAGGTGGCGCCTGCATTTTTCAAGCCGAACGGCATAGTCGTGTAGCAATAAGCCCCATACGTGGTAATGAACGAAGTCTTTATTTGATCATCCGGATTCAAAGGAATCTGGTGGTAGCCTGAATAGGCATCTAGGAAAGACAACAGTTCACAGCCGGCAGTCGAGTCTATGACTTGATCTATGCGCGGCAGGGGGAAAGGATCCTTTGGGCACGCCTTGTTCAGGCTGGTGTAGTCGATACACATGCGCCAGGAGCCGTTCTTCTTCAAAACCGGGACCGGGTTCGCCAACCAGTCCGGGTGCAGCACTTCCATGATGAAGCCGGCAGCTAGGAGCCGGGCGATTTCTTCACCGATGGCCTTCCTTCGTTCTTCGGCGAAGCGCCTGAGAGGCTGCTTCACCGGCTTGGCTTCAGGCCGGACGTGGAGGTGGTGCTCAGCCAACTCCCTCGGCACACCCGGCATGTCTCTTGGAGTCCATGCGAAGATGTCCCGATTCTCACGGAGGAAGCTGGTGAGCTCGCTTTCCTATTTCTTGCTCAAGCCGGCACCGATGGTGACGAACTTGTCCGGCTGCGCCGGGTCCAGCAGGATCTTCTTGGTGTTGTCGGCCGGCTGGAAGTGAGTCGTCCCAGCTGGGTTGCCCGCAGCCGGCATGTCTGTCTGCGCGGCTTTGGCGAGGGCGACGGCGTCGTGGATGAGCTGCTTCTCGGTGGCGATGACCAGCGTCTGGGCCATCTTGGAGCTCTGCGTGGCGCAGTCCATGGAGCGGCGATAATCGCCGGCTACGGTAATGACCCCCTTGGGGCCAGGTAGCTTCATCTTCAGGTACCCATAGTGGGGCACCGCCATGAACTTGGTCAGGGCCGGCCTGCCCAGGAGCGCGTGGTAGGGACTCACGAGGTCCACCACCTCGAACTCGATTCTCTCGGTGCGGAAGTGGTCCGGCTTCCCGAACATCACCTCCAGCGTGATCCGGCCGATCGGCTGGCAGCAATGGCCTGGCACGATGCCATGGAAGACGGTGGGGGTGGGGCGCAACTCGGCCTCCTGGATGCCCAGCTTGCGGGCGGTGTCGCGGTAGAGGATGTTGATGCTGCTGCCGCCGTCGATGAGGACGCGCGAGAAACGCACGCTGCGCCGGGTTGTGCCGATGGTGGGGTCGAGGACCATGGCGTAGCTGCCCGGCTTCGGCAGGACAGCCGGTGTGTCGCGGCGATCAAAAGTGATGGCCTGCTCTGACCAGTTTAGGTACTGGGGGACCGGCGGTATGACCGCGTTGACCTCGAGGGAACGGCGCTCTTGGCTCGTCCTGTCCTCGGGCTCGGAGGTGAAGATGATGTAGGTGGCGTCTTCGGACAGATATCGGCCGCCATGGTGCACTTGGTTAGCCTCGTGGTGCTCGAGGTTGGTGTTCTCTGCGCCGGCTTGTCCTCCCGGCCCGCCGGCTGGTGGAGGCGGGGGTGGAGGCGGTAGAGGTTCACCGCTTGTCAGCCGCTTCATGAAGTGGCGATCGCGGGTGGTGTGGTTGGAGGGGTTCTTGCCGCTGTGGTACTTGCACGGCGAGTCGAGCATCTGCTCGAAGGTGTACTTCGGCTTCCACTGCCGGTCTTGCTTCTGGCGGCGGCTGCCGCCTGCCGCGTTGTCTGCCACGGCGGCCACGTGGGCGGAGCCGTACCGGCGGTCCGGCTGGTCGCTGTGACGCTTGCCGCGGTAGTTGTCCCGCCGGCTGCCGTGCGAGGCGCCCTCGACCGGCTTGTTGTTGTCCCTTCTGGTGGGGGCCGGCGAAACGTCAGCCGGCGCCTTGCCGGCTTCCTCAGCCAGCGCGTACTTGTCGGCGATGGCCATCAAGGCGGCCATCGACTTGGGGTCACTGCGGCGCAACTTGTGCCACAGCATGGTGTTGGGCCGACAGCCTCCCATGAAGAAGCTGATGGCCTGGATCTCGTGCACGCCCTCACAGGAGTTGCGCATCTCGCACCAACGCGTCAGGTACGCGCGATCCGTCTCGTCGGGGCCCTGCTTGCACATCTCGAGCTGCTGGGGGCGACCCGGCCGGCGATAGGTACCGGTGAAGTTGCTGATGAAGGCCGCTTCGAAGTCGAGCCAGCCGTTTATGCTGCCGGCTGGCAGGTTGTTGAGCCATGTGCGGGCGGAGCCGACCAGCATCAGGGGGGAGTAGCGCACGGCCCAGCGCTTGTTGCCTTTGGCGATGCCGACTGCGGTGGAGTAGTCCTGCAGCCAGTCCTCTGGCTTGGCGGGGGAGCGTGAAGCCCTCGAGCGTGGGCTCGTTGGCGATGCAGGGCCCAAAGCACTTTGGGCCGGCTGGAGCTTCTTCTTCCGCAATGCGGGATTCGACCAGCCGGTCGAGGCGATCTCGGGCGTCGGCGGGCTCGATGCGCGGGCCCAGCCGGGAGTGTGCCGGCTGGCGCGCGCCGCTTGCTTCTGGAACCGCTCGGTGATGACGGCGGGGCCCGGAGTCTTGCTCCTGGTTCCGGCTTGGAGGGGGCCGGCTGCGGCTGCTGCCGCTCGGCTGGTGGCTTGGCCGGCCCGAGCTGTGCGTGGCCCGGGAATCATGGCGCCGGCTTGGTGCTGGGGAGGAGGACTCGGCCGTGTCCCTGGCGCCTTCCTGTCGTTGCTGCAGCTCCACGAGCGTGAGAAGCTCAGGGGGCATTGACATACACAGGGTCGGCGATCTGCCTGTTGGTTGCGTTGAGCAGCTCAGTCACCCGCCTGGCCTGGCGGCGTAACTCTTCGCCTTCGAGGCGGTTCAGCTCTTCTGCGGTGGCTTCTGCCGCGCGCACGTTCTTGTCGGGGGTGTTGTAGACGGGGAGCTCCGCGGACGGAGCCGGCGAAGGAGCGCCGTCGCGGGCGATCTCAGCGCCAAGGTCGCGGCCCCTGCGGCGGATGTGGCCAGCTCGGCTTGGCTCGTCGCTGCCTGGAGTGAGGCCGTGGGCGCGGTTGTACCGGCTGCTTCCAGTTCTTCGGTTTGCTTGAGGAGGAGCTGGCGGTGCGCCTCCAAGTCCGCCTCGATGGCGGTGGGGTCGGCACCAGGCGTGAGCGGGGTGCTCAGCTTTGCCCGGACTGCGTCCAGCCGGGACGGTGGTGGTGGCGCTTTCGGGCCCGAGCCGGAGGCGTTGGGGTCGATGTTGCGCTCCAGGTTGGGGCCGCGCATGCGCGGGTTCTTGGTGGGGAGCTCGTCGCCAGCCATCATGACTTGCACGACGGCGGGGCTGGCGGGAGCGCTGCTGCCGGCTCGCGGAGGAGGGCTAGCGCAGCGCAGCACCTGCCGCGGGTAGCGCGGCGGTGCGACGGTGGCGACGTAGACGTCGAAGCCGCCGAAGGAGATGACGCTGCCGCCGGCTGGGAAGGGCCGGTCAGCGAAGCAGCCAGCGTTGTCGGCCAGCGATCGAGGGAGCCGAATCTCCAGATCAAGCCTGAAGCGACTCGCTCGCCGGTGGTGATGGTGAGGCCCGTCCGGATGAAGACACCGGCCGAGGATGCTGAGGGCCCCACGGTGGGCGCCAAATGCCGTGGTATCGTCACGGCATATGCCATAGGGTGGCTAATCGAAGTGGTTCCTGAGGGATCTCACGGCGGTATCCGGATGCGGGTATGGGCACGAGCGACACGGCGACGTACCCAGGTTCGAGGCCCTCCGATGGAGGTAAAACCTCTACTCCTGCTATGAGTGTATATGATGATCACACAATACAATGGTGCTCCTGGAGCTGTGTCCGGCTGCTCCTGAGAGGCTAAGGGAGACGATGGTCTCTCTCACAGGGCAGCTCTGTAGGTGGGTGAAAGCAATAAATGATCGATCCCCTGCACGAGAGGGGGTAGTGCGGCTTATATAGGCACCGGCACTTTACATATAAGACCCTATAGTTCTTGCGGCCGGCTGGGCCGGCTTCGGCTTCCGCTCCTTCCCGAGGCGGTGACGTCAGGAGTGGTTGAGGCATCGTGGCCTGTCCCATCCGGCTGCCACGGTCAGCGGTATGGAGAGGAGCTGTCCCTGTCGCCGTCAGCCGCTGTAGCCGGTACGGATCGTCGTAAGCCCTGACGGCCTGTCCGGCGCGCGGCACTATTGCTCCACAGTGCCCCGCGCTTTACGGAAGATGGAGTCAGCGTGGACTTTGGGAACCCGGATCACCAACCCAGTTCCTTCCAGTGCAAGACTCGCCAGCCTCGAGTCGGTCTGAGGTACAAACCCCAGTCGGATATGGCTTGTAGAAGCCGGCCCAGCCACAGCATTGGCGGCCGTAGCTAGGCCGACTAGGACCTAGAGCCAGCCGGCTTCCAGACCAGCCGGCCACGGCGCCAGCCGGCTGCTCCTCAGCCGGCCTTTGCCGCGAGCCGGCCAGTGGCCAGCCGGCTGCTCCGCGTCCATTGCCCTATCCGGGGTCTTCCCCCCGACACATATGGGGGGGTGGCCGGCCCCCTAAGGGGGAGTCCACTTGGGACTCCACCCCCACTAGGGTTGGCCGGCCATGGAGGTGGAGTCCCATGTGGACTCCACCTTCCTTGGTGGTTTCTTCCGGACTTTTCTAGAACCTTCTAGAACCTTCCATAGAACCTTCCGCGACATTTTAATTCACATAAAATGACATCCTATATATGAATCTTATTCTCCGGACCATTTCGGAACTCCTCGTGGTGTCCGGGATCTCATCCGGGACTCCGAACAAATATTCGAACTCCATTCCATATTCAAGTACTACCATTTCAACATCCAACTTTAAGTGTGTCACCCTACGGTTCGTGAACTATGCGGACATGGTTGAGTACTCACTCCGACCAATAACCAATAGCGGGATCTGGAGATCCATAATGGCTCCCACATATTCAACGATGACTTTAGTGATCGAATGAACCATTCACATACAATACCAATTCCCTTTGTCACGCGATATTTTACTTGTCCGAGGTTTGATCTTCGGTATCACTCTATACCTTGTTCAACCTCGTCTCCTGACAAGTACTCTTTACTCGTACCGTGGTATGTGGTCTCTTATGAACTCATTCATATGCTTGCAAGACATTAGACGACATTCCACCGAGAGGGCCCAGAGTATATCTATCCGTCATCGGGATGGACAAATCCCACTGTTGATCCATATGCCTCAACTTATACTTTCCGGATACTTAATCCCACCTTTATAGCCACCCTTTTACGCAGTGGTGTTTGGTGTAATCAAGGTACCTTTCCGGTATAAGTGATTTATATGATCTCATGGTCATAAGGACTAGGTAACTATGTATCGAAAGCTTATAGCAAATAACTTAATGACGAGATCTTATGCTACGCTTAATTGGGTGTGTCCATTACATCATTCATACAATGACATAACCTTGTTATTAATAACATCCAATGTTCATGATTATGAAACTAATCATCCATTAATCAACAAGCTAGTTTAAGAGGCATACTAGGGACTTCTTGTTGTCCACATATCACACATGTACTAATGTTTCGGTTAATACAATTATAGCATGATATATAAACATTTATCATAAACATAAAGATATAAATAATAACCACTTTATTATTGCCTCTAGGGCATATCTCCTTCACAATTTACCCACCATATCAAGTCCCCATTGGGCAAAGGGCCATGACAATGGTATTGGCATCAGTTCTGCCGCTGGAGAGTGAGGTCTTGCGGCGAATCTTTGGCACGCATCGCAGGTTCGTACTATTTCCTTGGCATCCTCAATTGCTGTTAACCAATAGAATCCTGCCCGAAAAACCTTGGCTGCAATAGCTCGACTACTTGCGTGGTGGCCACATATTCCTTCGTGTACATCCTTCAGAATTTTTCTTCCTTCTTCGGGTGTGACGCACCTTTGCAAGACCCCTGAAATACTTTGCTTGTATAGCTCCCCTTTGACCACTGTGAAAGCTTTGGATCGTCGAATAACTCGCCTTGCCTCAACTGGATCGTCGGGTATTTCTTTCCTGAGGATATATGACATATACGCTTGCATCCAAGGGACTTCTACCATCATCACAAGCTCTTGGTCCTCTTCATCCTCCGCAGCTTCTTTGAAAGACGCCGAAGCTTTTTCTTCCTTTGCTTTTTTCTGCGACTTCTTCGGCTTTGTGGATCTCTCCGCTATCTCCTCCCAAAATACTCCTGGCGGTATTGGGAGGCACTGCGACCCAATGTTTGCGAGAACGTCGGCTTCATCATTGCTCAACCTACTGATGTGGTTTACCTCGCATCCATCGAATAGTTTCTCGAGCTCATTGTACACCTCCTTGTATGCTATCATGCTATCATTGACTGCATCACATTGGTTCATAACTTGCTGAGCTACCAATTGTGAGTCGCCAAAGATTTTTAATCGAGTTGCCCCGCAAGCTTTCGCCATCTTCATCCCATGTATGAGGGCTTCATATTCTGCTTCATTGTTGGATGCGTTGGGGAACGTCATCCGGAGGACGTATTTTAACTTGTCGCCTTCAGGTGATATAAGTACCACTCCTGCGCCAGCTCCTTCTACTCTCTTGGACCCATCAAAGTTCATGGTCCAAGTTCTCGACAAATCTGGTGGTCCCGTGTTTTGCAGCTCCATCCACTCTGCAATAAAATCTGGCAAAACTTGTGACTTGATTGCCTTTCTTTTTTCATACGTGATGTCCCGAGGGGAAAGTTCTATTCCCCAAAGGGAGACACGCCCTGTAGCTTCTGGATTGTTCAGTATATTTGAAAGAGGTGCTTCGTTGACTACTATTATCGGGTGTGCCGAAAAATAGTGGCGCAACTTTCTTGCCGTTGCAATTACTCCATATGCTAGCTTCTGGTACTGCGGGTACCTCTGTTTGGAAGGCGATAAAACTTCACTGATGAAATATACCGGCCTTTGCACTCCATGGAGTTTCCCTTCTTCTTCTCTTTCGACAACTAACACCGTGCTAACCACTTGGGGTGTAGCTGCAATGTACAACAGGAGAGGTTCCTTTTCCTTCGGCGCCACCATGATTGGTGGTGTCGAGATTGTGCGTTTTAGATCCTCGAAAGCTCTATCGGCTTCTTCGTTCCACTGGAATTTCTCCCCTTGCTTTATCAGAGCGTAAAACGATAACGCTTTTTCTCCCAACCTAGCAACGAATCTGCTCAAAGCTGCGACTCGCCCAGTTAGTTGCTGTATTTCTTTCAACTTTGTTGGCTTCCTCATTGTTACGATAGCCTGTATTTTGTCGGGATTTGCTTCAATCCCTCTTGCTGAAACTAGAAACCCCAGAAGTTCTCCTGCTGGGACGCCAAAAGAACACTTCGTCGGGTTCAGTTTGAGGCAGAATTTGTCGAGGTTGTCAAAGGTTTCCTTGAGATCCTCGATCAATGTTGCCCCCTTTTTTGACGTTATGACGACATCGTCGATGTATACTTGCACGTTTTTTCCAATCTGTGTCGCCAAACACTTCTGCATCATCCTCTGATATGTTGCTCCCGCGTTTTTCAGACCAAAGGGCATTGTTCTGTAGCAAAACACGCCGTAAGGTGTGATGAACGCTGTCTTTACTTCATCTTCTTCTTTTAATCTAATCTGGTTATAACCAGAATATGCGTCCAGGAAGGAAAGACGTTCACATCCAGCCGTGGAGTCGATGATTTGATCGATCCTCGGGAGGGGAAAGTGATCCTTTGGACAATGTTTATTGAGACACGTAAAGTCGACGCACATGCGAAGGACCTTAGTGTTTTTCTTCGGCACCAGTACTGGATTTGCCACCCATGTGGCCTCTGTGTGCAGCTCCTTGATAAAACCAGCTTCTCTTAGTCGATCAATTTCTGACAGCATGGCCTTGCGGTTTGGTTCCGAAAAACGCCGCAAAGGTTGTCTGATTGGTCTCGCTAAAGGATCCAAATTTAGGTGGTGCTCGGCAAGTTCCCTGGGTACTCCTGGCATGTCAGCTGGACACCATGCGAAGATTTTCCAGTTCTCACGGAGGAACTCGACGAGCGCGCTTTCCTATGCGAGGTCCATGTCGTTTGCAATGGACGTCGTCTTTTTCGAGTCTGTCGGGTGAATCTGCACCTCCTTAGAATTTTTCTCAGTATTGAAAGTTGATTCTTTATTTGGCCTTCCAACGTCTGGCAGTACGTCGTAGTCAGTCATACTCCTTGACGCCAAATACTCAGCTTGCATTCCGAAAGTTTCTGATATCCGATGAAAATCCTTGTCGCATTTATCGGCCAAAGCAAAGCTTCCTTTGATTGTGATTGGTCCCTTAGGTCCAGGCATCTTCCATAGTAGGTACGTGTAGTGTGGTACCGCCATAAATCTAGCATATGCTGGTCGTCCTAACAAAGCGTGGTACTGCGACGGAAAATCCACGACTTCGAACTCCAGCTTCTCGATTCTATAATTCTCTCGGGTTCCAAACTGAACGTCGAGGTTAATCTTCCCCAGTGGATAACTTGGTTTTTCCGGTGTGATACCATGGAACCTCGTGTCTGTTGGCTTCAGATTTGCTAGGGATATGTTCATCTTCCTCAATGTATCTGCATACATAAGGTTTAAACTGCTGCCTCCATCTATAAATACGCGAGACACATCAAATCCTGCGATGACCGCTGGTAATATGAGTGCTGACTGTCCTGGTCGAGGAACTTGCTGTGGATGATCCGCGATGGTGAAGCCGATGTCTTGTCCTGACCAATTAAGATACTCGACTGTTGGTGGAGGCATATTTTCTGCCATAAACACCTGTCGCGAGATTACTTTCTGAGTTCTGTTGGATGGCCTTCCCTTCTGAATCATCGAGACCGCACCATTAGAATTAGGATCAACATAGGGCGGTGGTGGAGGTGCTGCCGCTATTCTGAGCTGATGTCGATTGTCGTCTGTAATCGCGGGAGGAGGTGGCAAATGAATCTCACTCCTGGGTTCTCGAGAATTTCTCTGTGCTGCCTGAGCATTAGCATGCCCTGCCCACCTTAACATCGCCTGGAAATTGCGACAATCTTTCTGCAGATGTCCTGACTGTCTTTTCCCGTTGCTATCGAGGAGAAAGTGTATCTGACACGGCCCATTCGTCATCTCTTCGGGAGACACGAAAGGCCTTGGGAACCTAGGCCCGCTATTTTGCCTATTGTTTCGAGAGTCATCTCTATTGTCGCCTCGCTGCTCATTGCTTCTTTGATAATCATCTCTATTGTTTCCTCCGGTGTTTGCTCGGAAGCCTGCCGAGATTTGACCTGGAGCGTCATAGCTCGGGTACTGTCGAGGGAATCGTCGCCTTGGCTGATAATTTCGACCGCGGTCTTCCTCTAGCAACCTGTGCCATTTGTTGTGAACAACATCTTCTCCATCTGCCCATCTGTTTGCTATTTCCATTAAAGCAGATACTGTCTTTGGGTTGGTCCTCCCCAAGTCCTCGACAAAATCTCCACGCCTGATTCCTGCGACAAATGCATCTATCGCTATCTCGTCAGATATATTTTCAGCCGAGTTTTTGATGATGTTCCATCTTTGGATATATTTTCTCATTGGCTCGTCTGGCTTTTGTCGGCACGCTCTCAACTCCTCTAGTGACGCAGGTTTCTTGCACGTGGACCGGAAATTCTTGACGAACACGTCCTCAAAGCTTTCCCAGCTATCTATGGATCCTGGAGGAAGTTTCTTTATCCAAGATCGTGCGGCTCCACTCAAATGCACCTGGATGCTTTGCATAGCTGTTGCTCTGGTTCCTCCTGTGAGCTTCACCGTCTCGAGATAATCAACTAGCCAATCCTCTGGATCTTGAAGGCCGTCGAATTTTTTGAAATTATCAGGTAACTTGAATCCCGAAGGGACTCGAGTTTTTCGCACTCTCCTCGTGAAGCACGACAAGCCGCACATATCCTCGTCGTTTAATTCTGGGGACTGCCGATGTTCCCTCCTGCTTTGTCGCGCTCTGTCGACTCTTGCTTGTGCTGCCATGTCCCTTGCTCCACTTGGTCCTTCGGGAGCCGCCGCTGCTGCTGCCGCAGGTCGTGGACTATTTTGCCTTGCTGTTCCTTCGGGAGGTGTTGTCACAAACGCCGTTCCCATGGCTCCAACTCCTGCCATTGCCATGTTGTACAGTGCTTCCCTTGGATCTCCTGGGGGTGGTTTGGATGCAAGGATAAAAGCTTGCATCGCCATATACCCAGCTTCTGGTGTCTTGGGTATGATGTTTCCTCTCGTGTCTATCGACATAAAAGACATGTCGAGGTTTTGCACCAAGTGCTCTCTTTCTGCTTCAGGTACGTTTTGTAACCTTGATCTTGCTCTGTTCCGAGCTTCTTTGTGCCTATCTCCCGAAGTTCTAGATTGTCGACTCAGCTCTGCCCTTCGCCTACTTGATGCAGAGGCTGCCTCCTTTCTTCTGTTTAGCTCGGCTGCCTGTTTTTCCAATTCCCTTGCAGCTCGTGCAAGCCTATATTGATATGCTTGTAATTCTTCTGGTGTGGCTGTGGTAGCCATTGGTTCTGAGCCATCCATAGCTCTTGCGGCTCTATCCCATGCTGCTTGCGGGAGTTGAACTCTGTCTCGTGGCTGTGGCCCGATATATTTATTGCCTAGACCTCGTCGCAAATCAGAGGGATCAACGTATGGATTTCCCAAATCGTCGAAAGCTTCAGATGTTTCTTCTTGGTCATGGCTTGGCTCTCCGATAACATAAATCTGATGATATTTTGTATTCAGATCTATGTTGGGTTTGGTGACACCATCGTTAAGATTGGCGAAGACCTTGCCCACTGTAGTAGATTTGTCGATGAAGTTGTAGCTGTCGACACTGCTTGAACCATCGCTTATATATGAGTCCGCAGATGACTCAAATGACATGTCGCTGAAGATCTTGGCAAGTTTTTCTCTCGCCCTGGTGCTGATGAAGCGTGGCGACGAAGTTTCTTCCTCTCCTGATTCGGTTGACGATGTATGGCTTGAAAAATCGGAATCGACCGCCGACGATCCCGACGAAATCGGAATTTCGACACGATACGATCCCTCTTTCTCGACGCGAAAGTGAAACCTTCCAAACGTCATCTCCATAGGTTCCTCCAGATACGCATATGCATCCAAACGGGAGGGCGGGTGGGGAACAAAATCAACAGGACCAGTAGCGATCTGTTTACCTCGATCCGTTGCGTTGCTTGCGGTTGATGAAGTCGACGATTTTGAACGTGCCATCGAAATCGTATCCTTGACGCCTCTAATTCCAACAGACGGCGCCAATTGACAAGGTGTTAACTTGTCAATGCCTACAGGTTGTAGACTAGGGTTTAGTTGGAAGTAGAGGGCAAGTAGATCTCGAAGGTTTCAGCCGAAAAGTACTCGACGATTATGAAAACTAGGGTTTGAGAATAATGATTCGATTATCTCTGCGTCCCTCGACTCCCCCTTATATAGGAGGCGGAGCCGAGGGATTCGTGTCGTACAAGTTACAGAGTCCGGAAAGGTTTCTAACTCATCCCGCAAGTCTACAAATAACACTTCCTATTACAACTCTAGCTTTCCTTAATAATATCTTGGGCTTCCGAATCTTCTTATTCTTCGAGTAGTGGGCCTTCAGTAAACCCCGGGTACTATCTTCGGCAGGTCCATTTGGGATGCCTATGTCACTCACCATCACCACCGGCGAGCGAGTCGCTTTAGGCTTGATCTGGAGATTCGGCTCCCTCGACTGCGTCGGCGACAACGCTGGCTGCTTCGCCGACCGGCCCTTCCCTACCGGCGGCAGCATCATCTCCTTCGGCGACCACGACGTCTACGTCACCACCGTCGCACCGCCGCGCTACCCGCGGCGTTGCTGCGCTGCGCAAGCCCTCCTCCGCAAGCCGGCGCCAGCAGCGCTCCCGCCAGCCCCGCCGTCGTGCAAGTCATGATGGCTGGCGAGGAGCCCCCCATCAAGTCCACTCGCGTTCGCGGCCCCAACTTGGAGCGCAACGTCGACCCCAACGCATCCGGCTCGGGCCCAAAGGCGCCCTCGCCACCATCCCGGCTGGACGAAGTCCGGGCCAAGCTGAGCTCTCCGCTCACAACAGGCGGCGACGCCGCCACCGTCGAGGCGGACCTGGAGGCGCATCGCCAGCTCCTCCTCAAGCAGACCGAGGAGCTGGCCTCTGCCAAACGCCAGCTGGAAATCACCCAGCGCGAGTACGAGCACGCCCATGGCTTCACGCCAGGCGGCAACAACCCCGGCCGAGCCGGGATGATCCGCCGGCGAGGAGGCGGCCTAGGCGCTGAGATCGAGCGCGACGGCGCGGAAGCGCCGGCTCCATCCATGGAGCTACCCGTCTACAACACCCCCGACAAGAACATCCTCGCAGCCGAAGCCGCTGCCAAGGAGCTGAGCCTCCTCGAGGGAGAAGAGCTGCGCCGCCAGACGCAGCGCGTAGCTGACCTGTGCCGGGCTGCGGCTGAGCAGACCAAGGATCCCAGGCATGGTGCTCCCAAAGCTCCTCCAGTCCGCGCTGCTGCAGGCAACAGCAAGGACCCCCACAGGGACACGGCCGAGTCCGCCTCGCCAGCGCCAAGCCGGCGCAAAGACTCCCGCGCCACCCTCGCAGGTTCAAGCCGGACAAGCCGGCTGGACAGCGGCCACAGCGGCCACAACCGGCCACCACCAAGCTGGAACCAGGAGCATGACTCCGAGCAGGCGGCGCCAAGGCGCCAGCACCGGCCGGCTCTAGAGCCAACCGGCACCCGCCAGCCGACACGTTCCCGACTGGGCCCCCGCGTCCAGCCCACCGACGCCAGGGACCGCCTTGATCGGCTGGTCGAATCCCGCATCGCGGAAGAAGAGGGGCCGGCTTGCCCCAAGTGCTTCGGGCCCCGCATCGCCAACGAGCCCATGATCGACGGCTTCCAGATCCCCCGCGACACGCCCAAGTACGACGGCACCGCCAAGCTGGAAGACTGGCTGTTGGACTACTCCACCGCAGTCGGCATCTCCAGAGGCAACAAGCGCTGGGCGGTGCGATACTCCCCCTGATGCTAGTCGGCTCCGCCCGCACCTGGCTCAACAACCTGCCAGCCGGCAGCATCAACGGCTGGCTTGATTTCGAGGAGGCCTTCATCAGCAACTTCACCGGCACCTACCGTCGGCCGGGTCGCCCCCAACAGCTAGAGATGTGCAAGCAGGGCCCGGACGAGACAGATCGCGCGTACCTGACGCGCTGGTGCGAGACGCGCAACTCCTGCGAGGGCGTGCACGAGATCCAGGCCATCAGCTTCTTCATGGGCGGTTGCCGGCCCAAGACCATGCTGTGGCACAAGCTGCGCCGCAGCGAGCCCAAGTCCATGGCCTCCCTCATGGCCATCGCCGACAAGTACGCGCTGGCTGAAGAAGCCGGCAAGGCGCCGGCTGAACCGACGCCGGCTCCCTCCAGGCGGGACCACCACAAGTCGGCCGAGCACAAGCCGGCAGAGGGCGCCTCTCATGGCAGCCGGCGGGACAACTACCGCGGCAAGCGGCACAGCGACCAGCCGGACCGCCGGTACGGCTCCGCCCATGTAGCAGCCGTGTCGGACAACGCAGCAGGCAGCAGCCGCCGCCAGAAGCAAGACCGGCAATGGAAGCCGAAGTATACCTTCGAGCAAATGCTCGACTCGCCGTGCAAGTACCACAGCGGCAAGAACCCTTCCAACCACACCACCCGCGACTGCCACTTCATGAAGCGGCTGACCAGCGGCGAACCTCTCCCGCCTCCACCCCCGCCCCCTCCAGCCGGCGGGCCGGGTGGCCAAGCCGGCGCAGAGAACGCCAACCTCGAGCACCACGAGGCTAACCAAGTGCACCATGGCCGATACCTGGCCGAAGATGCTACCTACGTCATCTTCACCTCCGAGCCCGAGGACAGGACGAGCCAGCAGAGCCGTTCCCTCGAGGTCAACGCGGTCATACCGCCGGTCCCCCAGTACCTAAACTGGTCAGAGCAGGCCATCACTTTTGATCGCCGCGACACACCGGCTGTCCTTCCGAAGCCGGGCAGCTACGCCATGGTCCTCGACCCCACCATTGGCATGACTTGGCGCAGCGTGCGCTTCTCGCGTGTCTTCATCAATGGGGGCAGCAGCATCAACATCCTCTACCACGACACCGCCCGCAAGCTAGGCATCCAAGAAGCCGAGCTGCGTCCCACCCCCACCGTCTTCCATGGCATCGTGCCAGGCCACTGCTGCCAGCCGATTGGCTGGATCACGCTGGAGGTGATGTTCGGGAAGCCGGACCACTTCCGCACCGAGAGAATCGAGTTCGAGGTGGTGGACCTCGTCAGTCTCTACCACGCGCTCCTGGGCAGGCCGGCCCTGACCAAGTTCATGGTGGTGCCCCATTATGGGTACCTGAAGATGAAGTTGCCTGGCCCTAAAGGGGTCATCACCATCGCCAGCGACTATCGCCGCTCCATGGACTGCACCACGCAGAGCTCCAAGATGGCCCAGACGCTAGTCGTCGCCACCGAGAAGCAGCTCATCCACGACGTTGTTGCCTTGGCCAAAGCCGCGCAGACTGACATGCCGGCTGCAGGCAACCCGGCTGGGACGACTCACTTCCAGCCGGCCGACAACACCAAGAAGATCCTGCTGGACCCGGCGCAGCCAGACAAGTACGTCACCATCGGTGCCGGCTTGAGCAAGAAATAGGAAAGCGAGCTCACCAGCTTCCTCCGTGAGAATCGGGACATCTTCGCATGGATTCCAAGAGACATGCCGGGTGTGCCGAGGGAGTTGGCTGAGCACCACCTCCACGTCCGGCCTGAAGCCAAGCCGGTGAAGCAGCCCCTCACGCGCTTCGCCGAAGAAAGAAGGAAGGCCATCGGTGAAGAAATCGCCCGGCTGCTGGCAGCCGGCTTCATCATGGAAGTGCTGCACCCGGACTGGTTGGCGAACCCGGTCCTGGTCCTGAAGAAGAACGGCTCCTGGCGCATGTGTATCGACTACACCAGCCTGAACAAGGCATGCCCGAAGGACCCCTTCCCCCTGCCGCGCATAGATCAAGTCATAGACTCGACTGCCGGCTGTGAACTATTGTCATTTCTAGATGCCTATTCAGGCTACCACCAGATTCCTTTGAATCTGTATGATCAAATAAAGACTTCGTTCATTACCCCGTATGGGGCTTATTGCTACACGACTATGCCATTCGGCTTGAAAAATGCAGGCGCCACCTACCAAAGGTGCATGCAAAAATGCTTGCAGGATCAAATCGGCAGAAACGTTCACGCATATGTGGATGATGTCGTTGTAAAGACCAAGGAGACGACTACCCTCCTTGATGACCTGAGAGAAACCTTCACCAATCTGCGAAGATTCCGGATGAAGCTCAACCCGGCCAAGTGCACGTTCAGCGTGCCATCCGGCCAGCTCCTTGGCTACCTCGTCTCTCAGCGAGGAATCGAAGCCAACCCGGAGAAGATCAGTGCCCTAGAGAAGATGGAACTGCCGCAGTGCCTCAAGGACGTCCAGAAGTTCACTGGCTGCCTGGCTTCCTTGAGCCGCTACGTCAGCCGGCTAGGGGAGAAGGCACTGCCCCTGTACCAGTTGCTAAAGAAGTCGGACAAGTTCATCTGGTCACCGCAGGTGGATGAAGCCTTCCGTGACTTGAAGCGCGTGCTCTCAACCGCGCCAATCCTCGCAACGCCGGCTTCAATGGAGCCGATGCTGTTGTACATCGCTGCCACCAATCGAGTGGTTAGCGTCGTCCTGGTGGTGGAGCACAAAGAAGACGGCATGGAGCAGCTGGTTCAGCGCCCGGTCTATTACCTCAGCGAAGTGCTCTCCCAGTCGAAGCAGAACTACCCCCACTACCAGAAGGTCACCTACGACGTATACATGGCGGCCAAGAAGCTCAAGCACTACTTTCAGGAGCATCCCATCAAGGTGGTTGCCACGGCACCCTTGGCGGAAATCATTGGTAGCAAGGACGCCAACGGCTGGGTTGCCAAGTGGGCTCTGGAGCTAGCCGCCCACACCATCCTCTACGAGGCACGCACGGCCATCAAGTCGCAGATCCTAGCGGACTTCTTCGTCGACTGGGCTAAGATGCAGTACCTGCCGCCTGTGCCGGATTCCACACATTGGAAGCTGCACTTCGACGGCTCGAAGATGCGCAACGACTTGGGAGCCGGCATCGTCATCACCTCTCCTAAGGGAGACCGGCTGGACTACGTCCTGCAGATCCACTTCGCCGCATCCAATAATGTGGCGGAGTATGAAGCGCTCATCCATGGGCTGAAGCTGGCCAAGGTGATTGGCGTGCGTCGCATACTCTGCTTCGGCGACTCCGACTTGGTCATACAACAAGCATCTGGCGACTGGGACGCGAAGGACGCCAACATGGCCTCGTACCGCTTCCACGTCCAGCAGCTATCCGGCTTCTTCGACGGCTGCGAATTCCACCATGTGCCACGAGCAAACAATGAGGCGGCTGACGCCCTATCCAAGATTGGCTCAACCCGGCAAGCTATTCCACCGGGTGTTGCCTTAGCGGTTCTCAAGAAGCCGTCCATCACACCGTCACCGGACTCGGATTCAATATTCGTGCCGGCTGACCCGGGGGCTGCTCAGCCGAACCCGGGGGCTTCATCGCCCAAGTCGGGAGCTAACAAGCCAACCCGCCGGTTTCCATGCCGAACCCGGGGATTTCTCAGTCCAACCCGGGGGCTTCATCGCCAAACTCGGGGGCTAGCAAGCCGAACCCGCCGGCTAGCAAGCCGAACCCGGCGACCATGCAGTCGAATCCGGAAGCTCCCACGCAGGAGGCCTTGTTGGTTAGCGTATTCGAGATAAGATGCGTACCTTCATGGGCACAAGAATTCCTCTCCTACCTCACCGACGGTGCGATGCCTGATGACAGAGTCCAGGCCAGGCAGATTGAGAGAAGGGCCAAGGCCTATACAATCATCGACCACCAGCTGTACACACGCAGCGTAAGTGGGGTGTTCCAGCGGTGCGTCGAGCCGGCTGAAGGGATTGAACTCCTACGGGAAATCCATCAAGGAGAGTGCGGCCATCACGCCTCATCCAGAGCCATAGTGGCCAAAGCCTTCCGACACGGTTTTTACTGGCCGACTGCGCTCAGAGACGCAGAAGAATTGGTGAAGAAGTGCAACGGTTGCCAGCGCTTCGCAAAGAAGAGGCACTCGCCGGCTTCCGCCTTGAAAACCATCCCCATCACATGGCCATTTGCCGTATGGGGTTTGGATATGGTGGGCCCGTTCAGAACGGCGCGAGGCGACATGACACATCTCTTAGTGATGATTGACAAATTCACCAAGTGGATTGAAGCCAAGCCAATCAAGAAGCTGGACGGCTCCACAGCCATCACATTCCTCAAGGAAATCATCGTGAGATACGGCTACCCCCACAGCATCATCACCGACAACGGCAGCAACTTCTCCCAAGGCATCTTCTCTCGCTATTGCGAGGAAATGGGGATCCGGATGGACCTAGCCTCCGTGGCGCATCCGGAGTCTAACGGACAAGTGGAGAAGGCCAACGGCTTGATCCTAGCCGGCATCCGGCCACGGCTGGTGGAGCCGCTCGAGCGAGCAGCCGGCTGCTGGATTGAAGAGCTGCCCAGTGTATTATGGAGCCTGCGCACAACGCCAAACCACTCAGTCGGCTACACACCATTTTTCCTCGTATACGGGGCCGAAGCCGTCCTGCCGACTGATATCGAGCATGACGCGCCAAGGATCAAGCTCTACACAGAAGCTGAAGCTAAAGAAGCTCGCGAAGATGGAGTCGACCTGGTCGAAGAGGCCCGGCTGCTGGCTGCGTCCAGATCCACCATTTACCAGCAAAGCCTCCGACGCTATCACAGCCGGAAGGTCCAGCCCTTAGCATTCCGAGAAGGAGACCTAGTGCTCCGGCTGATCCAGCGGACAGCCGGACAGCATAAACTGTCATCCCCATGGGAGGGTCCCTTC
This sequence comes from Lolium perenne, assembly GCF_019359855.2. Taxonomy (NCBI): domain Eukaryota; kingdom Viridiplantae; phylum Streptophyta; class Magnoliopsida; order Poales; family Poaceae; genus Lolium; species Lolium perenne. Next base: position 181,821,878 of record NC_067246.2, on the reverse strand, counting down.
ATCGTGGGCAAGGCAGTAGGCAATGATTCCTACTATCTCATAGATGCCCAAGAGGCCAGAAAGAACAAGCCGGACAAGGCTGACGAGGAGACTAAACGTCCCTGGAATGTCAACTTGCTCCGCCCATTTTACACTTGAGAGCAGGAATGTATGTATCCCTTGTACTCCTTTTGTAAGCTATGAAAAAGCAAGCGCCAAGAGCGCCGTTTCCGACAAGTTTTTCGCGTACTCTACTTTGTTTCGCCGATTGGCTTACACCCTCTCACGCGGCCGGCTAAGTAACATGATCCGGTTTCCGACAGCCGGCTTCCGATCCAGCTACAGACCGCAACCCGGCTGTCCGGCTGGCGGGAGTAAGGCCTAGGGAGCCGGCACGCGAAAGACGACTAAGGGAAAGAGTGAAAGCGAATTGACTTGCAACCTTTCATAAAAGCGCCGAATTGCCGAACTCGGCTAGTTCGACTGAAATACGGTCGGCCTCACCCAGCGGCCCACTCTTGATCCGGCGACGGATCGCAAGTCGGATGTACGATCGGCAAGAGCAAAGCCAAAGAGTGGGGCGGATGGGAAAAAGCGAACAAGTCGGAAGAAAGCAAGTCGGCACACAAATGATTAATAAACACATTAAAGTGTGACATAATAAAAGGATAATAATATTCATACATATGCACCCGGCATTCCGGGGATTTAACGGATTGTTTTGCAAAAACGATGCCTAAGACAGGAACAACTAAGCACCGGCTGGATTAGGACCAGCCGGAGGAGCATCAGCGGAGCCAGCTGCCGGGTCGTCCTCAGGCACGTCCTCCGCCTCCTCGTCTTCCATCTCCTCGCCCTCGTCTTCAGACGGCGGGTTCGGGTCCGGGATGAAGATGCCCTTGTTGACGAAGTCAGCGATGGCGCAGGCTCGGGCAAGTCGGGCTGTCTTGGTCTCGGCCGGGAGCGAGTCTTCCACGCCGGCCCGCCGGCACTCAAGCTGCTCGAGGTCGACCTCGCTGTACCAGGAGAGCACGAAGGACAATGCCATGTCGGCTCCAGCGCGCGCTGCGGACTCCTTCCAGTCGAGGAAGCAGTCAGGCGCCCTCTCCAGCCAGGAGATGAGGTTGGAGAGATCCTGCGGCAACGTCTCCGTCGGCCACAGCAGCCGGATCAGCTCCTCCGCCGCTTTCCGGAGCTCCCAGCCGAGCTTAGTGATGGGCTCGACGCGGGCGGCCATGGATGCCATGTAGTCCTCCATGGTGAAGTACTCGGCGCTGCCCTCGCCGGTTGCCCGCCTCCTAGCATCGCGCGCAGCACCAACGGCTGCTAGCGCCACCTCCTGCGCCTCTGGGAAGGCCGCTGCAAAGAAGAAGTGCGTCAGAAATCTATCAAAGCCGAAAAAAGCTGAAAATGCAAATTTTCGAAGTCCTAAAGTAAGCCTGGCGGCAGCCGGCATGAGCCGACTGCCCCCAGCCCGAAGATGGAGATTCCGAAGCTCTAAAGTAGGCCTGGCGGCAGCCGGCAAGAACCGACTGCCCCCAGCCCGAAGATGGATATATCGAAAAATCAAACTTTCTGCCGCCGGCTGCCAACCTAAGCCGGCAGCCGACAGCCGAAAGCCGGCAAAGGGAAAGGAAGAAAGAAAACATAGACTCACCCGCCAAGCCGCGGTCGAGCGCGCCAATATCCTCCACCCACTGCTTGGCGGTGGCCGACAGCTCTTCGGACTTAGCGGTCACCTCTTGGCGAAGCGCAAGCCGCTGCTTGTCCACCTCCTCCAGCCGCTTGCTCAGGCCCTCCACCTTCTCCTCCTCAACCTTCTTGAGGGCGGCGAGCTCCTTGAGGTGGTTGGCCACAAGCCGGCGCAGCCGTGCCAATTCCCCCTCAGCCACCTTGAGCTTGGCGGCAGTAGACCGACCCGCCTCCTCGCTCTCGGCGCATTGGGCGCGGGCGGCCCAGAGATCCGCCTCCAGTTGCGGAACCCTGGCGGCTTCAACTGCAGGTCGGCCGAAAAAAGCGTTAGCCAAACAAGATCAAAGAAAAAGAAATCAAGTCAAAAGGAGAAAACCCTACCCTTGACGGCCTCCAGCTCGCGAGCCAAGGCGGCCCGCTCAATTTTGGCCTTGTGGTAGCGGGTGACGACCCGGTTGTACAAGACGGTACGCCGCTCCGTAACCGTCTGAGAAGAAGCATAATCAGATATCTAGGCGAAACCCGGACTGGCTCCAAGCAGCCGGCCCATGCCTCGGAGGGCTACCAGGATAGTAACAAAATTGCAAAAAAGATAAGGCACCTACCTTGTCAGCTTCCTCCAGCTTGGCGAGGTTGGCTGCGGTCTCAGCGGCCCTGGCCTTGAGGTTGGCGAGGAAGCCGGAGAAGAACATCTTCATCGGCGCCACGCCTGGATTCCCCTCCCGGCTGGTCACTTCGCAGGCGTCCGCGCTGTGCCACGCTTGCTCCATGGTTCCAGCCGAGCCAAGGCTGGAGTCGGAGGCGGACGCCACGTTCAGAAGTCGGGCGCCTTTGGCCACGTGAAGGCCCTCAAGCGGCGCCGACGGGCCCTCCATCCTCACCAGCACCCGCGAGCCGGTGTCCCCTATGCGTGCCAGCTCGTCCCCCGCCGGCTCCTGCCTAGCCGGCTCCTGCCTGGCCGGCTCCTCCCTTGACGGCTCCGAAGATGGAGGCGCCTCGGGCGAAGCAGTTGGCCCGGTCGGGGCAGCCGTCTCCGGTGCCTGAGGTGCCCCCTCTGGGCTCTCCTCTAACACCACCACGCTGGGCGTGGCACCACCGATCCCAGTCGTAGGCGGCGTAGCCCCGCCGGCTCCGGCTCCGGTTGCAGGCGGCATGCCCCTGCCAGCTCCAGCCGCTGGGTCCAGAAGGCGGGCGCGGCGCGGAAACATGTCGTCAAGAGTTGGCCGGCGCGCCGGCTCACCCTGAGCGCCGCGGCCAGGCGCTGAAGCAAGAGGCACAGCAGAAGAGGATGCCCCTGCGGAAGGCGGCGTACCCGCAGGCAGCACGATGACGGGGGGTGGCGTAGGCGCACGCACCGGAGGCTGCGGCGTCGGCTCCCTCCTTTGCCGCAGAAGCGGCGAAACGACGCGGGGAGCCTGCCGAGAGCCGCCGCCCTGGGCAAACTTGATGGGAACCCTAGTCGGACAAATAAGAAAAGATAAATACAAAGAGAAAGGAAAGAAAAGGAATCAAACAACGGAGAAAAAGAAAACTCACCCGGCCTGCTCCGGAACCTTCTTGGGCTGCAGCCGGCGCTGTTTCTTCACCTTCGCCTCCAAGGCGGCGGTGGAGCGGTCGCCAGCCCGCTTCTTCCCCTTGGGCGCCGAAGTCGCCGAGGCGCCAGGCGGCCTCATGCGCAGAGGCACCGCAGGGATCGGCCCCGTGGTGGACGTCGCCGGCTCGTCCTCCTCCTGTTGCTCTGGCGAAGGGGGCGGGTTGTGCTCCCCTTGGCCGCCTTGGTTAGGCACCTACGGCAGCTCGTCGTCGCCGGTTTGATCGCCGGCTTGGTCGGCCGGATCAGCATGATCCGGCGTCCAGACCTTCTGCGCCAGGTCGCCGTCCTCGATGCCCTGGCGGTCAAAAAGCTGAAGACAAAGCAAAGATGAGTAAGCTACAAGCCGGAAGTCAGCAAAAAGCGCAGTCAGCCATGCAGCCGCAAGCCGGAAGTCGGCCAAAACACAAAAACTTACCAGCTCAGGCGGCAACGCCCGGCTGTAGGGCACCAGCCCATAGTCCCAGGCCTCCGGCATGTTGGCCTTGGTGATGTTGTTCACCCGGCGGGCCACCTGGGCCTTGGAGAGCTCCGCCTTGGACGTCCGGGACGGATCGAACCGGCCAGACATGTGCCCAATCTTGTGGGTGCGCAGCTGGAGCGGCAGCACCCGGCACTCGGCGTAGGTGCAGAGGAGATCCTCGGCGCTCAGCCGGCCCCCAGAGACGCAGGCCCCCAGGAAATCCCAGAGCTGGTTCACCTCCGCGTCCGGGTCCGTGGTCCGGGCGTTGTAGCCCCAGTTGATCCGGCCGACTGGCGGCGCCGGGTTGTACTCCGGCAGGTTGATCCGGTCGAAGGCCGGGTTCTCGTTGCGCACATAGAAGAATGACAGTTCTTCACCGAGTCAACCGTCGGAATTTTCGGGAAAGGCGTACCCGGACGGGAGTAGATCGAGGCGGCGCCGCAGGTCCGCAGATGGCCGTCAGTCGTCTGCGCCTTGATGTAGAAGAGGCGGCTCCAGAAGTCGATGTCCGGCCACAAGCCGGCGTACGCCTCCATAAAAGCCACGTAGCAGCTGAGGAGGACGCAGGCGTTGGCCGGCAGGTGGTGAGGCTGCAAGCCGAAGTAGTCGAGGAACTCGCGGAAGAAGTTCGAAGCCGGCAGGCCCAACCCACGGTCGAAGTGCGCGCCAAACACCACGCGCTCGCCGGGCTCTGGGCTGGGCTCTATCTCCGCGCCGGGTGACCTCGTGATCACCGTCGTCGGGATCCGGCGGAGGTGCACCAAGCGCTCGATGTCATCCTCCCGCATGTGCGAGCCCCTCCAAGATCCGCTTGGTTGAGCCATTGACGAGGAGGAGGAGGAAGAAGACCAAGACAGGCGAAAGGGCGAGGAAGAACCATGCGACGGCGGCGACGGCGGCGGCGGAGGGCGTACCGTGGATACGCGTGGCCCCATGGCGCTGGATTGATGAAGTGGCGGCGGCGGATCGGCGGAGAAGTGCCGGGGCTGCTGCCGGCCGGAGTTCGCCAGGGAGATGGTGAGAAGATCTCCGCCGACGCAGCGAAGAGCTCGAGCGCGAGGAAGAAGACGCAGGGAACGGGAGCGCGAGGAAGACGAAGTGGGCACGGTGGCCGCCTCGGTGCCCCCCCCCGTGGCATTTATAGCCACCTGCCGCGGGCGGTTGGTCTCCAAGTGGCAAACGTGGCCACGTCCCCCGGATTAATTGCGCCATAACGTCCCCCACGACCGCTGCGGTTACCGGAAACCGCCACACCACGTCCCCCACGACCGCACCGGATCCGAAGGAGATAGTGATGCGACCAGACGAAACGACCGCAGCAGCCTGACGTCAGACCAGTCAAGTCGGGCGCAGGGCCCGAGGCGGTGGAGACTCCGGCGTACCCAAGCTGGAGCCGGACATTAAATTCAATCCGGTCCCAAACTTCCCTAGCAAGGCGGAAGCATCGGCAAGACTTGCGAAGAAACGAAAGCTGCAAAAGCGAAAATAGCGTCCGGCTAGGAGCAGCCGGACGAGACGAGCCGGATGAGGGCGCAGCCGGCTGAACGGGAGTTCTCAGTCGGCCCCTCCGAGTGCCGTCAAACATATTCAAGAGATCTAAAAGCCAGGAAAACCTGCCTAGGTCCCTCTTAACGCAGGACCTTGCCAGCATCGGGGGCTAATGTCGGGGGGAAGACCCCGGGTAGGGCAACGGACACGGAGCAGCCGGCTGGCCACTAGCCGGCTCGCGGCAAAGGCGGGCTGAGGAGCAGCCGGATGGAGCCGTGGCCGGCTGGTCCGGAAGCCGGCTGGCTCTAAGTCCTGGTCGGCCTGGCTACGACCGTCTGCGCTGTAGCTGGGCCGGCTTCTACAAGCCATATCCGACTGGGGTTTATACCTCAGACCGACTCGAGGCTGGTGAGTCTTGCACTGGAAGGAACTGGGTAGGTGGTCCGGGTTCGCAGGTCCACGCTGACCTCATCTCCTGTAAAGCGCGGAGCACTGTGGAGCAACAGTGCCACGCGCCGAACAGGCCATCATGGCCTACGTCGATCCGTACCGGCTACAGGGCATGATGGCGACAGGGACGCTTCCTCTCCATACCGCTGACTCAAGCAGCCGGATGGGACAGGCCATGAGGCCTCAACGGCTACTGACGTCAACGCCTCGGGAAGGAGCGGAAGCCGGAGCCGGCCAAGCCGGCCAGTAGACTTTAGGGTCTTTTATGTAAAGTGTCGGCGCCTATATAAGCCGCACTACCCCCTCTCGTGCAGGGGATCGATCATTCTCACTTCATTCCACCCTTAGCGCTGCCCTGTGAGAGAGACCATCGTCTTCCTTAGCCTCCCAGGAGCAGCCAGACACAACTCTAGGAGCATCATTGTATTTTGTGATCATCTTATACACTCATAGCAGGAGTAGAGGTGTTACCGCCATCGGAGGGCCTCGAACCTGGGTACGTCGCCGTGTCGCTCGTCCCCATACCCGCATCCGGATACCGCCGTGAGATCATCTAGGAACCACTCTCTTTAGCCACCCTATGGCATATGCCGTGACGATACCACGACAAATTCCTTAATCAAAGGCTGTTAAAAGAAAGATAGAGAAAGAAAGCGTCGGTAGGGGAAAAAGTGCGATAGCACAAAATCAAAAGAAGCAAACAGAGAAAACATCGACAGCATCAGAAAGCATTTGAGGACTTACATCATCCAAAAGAGGAGTCGACGAGCTACCCAATTGCAAGGTAGGCTCCGTGATTGTTTCAACCCTTGCCCTTTTTGGTGAAGGGACAAGGGGGCTTGCAGAAGGAGTAGGTGCGTCGGTGTTTTGTTGAGAAGGCGAAGATTCTTCTCCTTCAACTTGCACCTCAGAAACAACTAGAGTATGCGACGTACTCGTTCGAGCAATCGCATCAATAGCTGGCATTTCTTCCTCGTCACCACTACGATTAAATGGCGACAGTATAAGAAGCAAGATAGACAAAAATCTTCAAGTAGCAAAACAGTAAGAAACAAAAGGTGACTTACGAACTGACGAGGGCTTCAAGGTATGGATCGAAAGCTGCCTTCCGACATGAAGGAGCAGCTTCTTCGGCTTTGGAGGTGCCGGAATCTTCGACATCAGTCCTCTTCCTTTTGTTCTTTGGAGAAACAGCAGGAGGAGGAGAGTGTGCCGAGGCGGTACCCTCGGATTCAGCTTCCTTTTCAGAGGATCCCGCAGATTTTCGAGAACCTGCGGGTTCACTATCAGGGCCAGGAGCATCTTGGTTGTTGATACGTCTCCGACGTATCGATAATTTCTTATGTTCCATGCCACATTATTGATGATATCTACATGTTTTATGCACACTTTATGTCATATTCGTGCATTTTCTGGAACTAACCTATTAACAAGATGCCGAAGTGCCAGTTGCTGTTTTTTGCTGTTTTTGGTTTCAGAAATCCTAGTAAGGAAATATTCTCGGAATTGGACGAAATCAACGCCCAGGGTCCTATTTTGCCACGAAGCTTCCAGAAGACCGAAGAGGAGACGAAGTGGGGCCACGAGGTGGCCACACCCTAGGGCGGCGCGGCCCAAGCCCTGGCCGCGCCGACCTGTAGTGTGGGCCCCTCGTGTGGGCCCCTGACCTGCCCTTCCGCCTACAAATAGCCTTCTTCGCGAAACCCCCAGTACCGAGAGCCACGATACGGAAAACCTTCTAGAGATGCCGCCGCCGCCAATCCCATCTCGGGGGATTCAGGAGATCGCCTCCGGCACCCTGCCGGAGAGGGGAATCATCTCCCGGAGGACTCTACGCCGCCATGGTCGCCTCCGGAGTGATGTGTGAGTAGTCTACCCCTGGACTATGGGTCCATAGCAGTAGCTAGATGGTTGTCTTCTCCCCATTGTGCTTAATTGTCGGGTCTTGTGAGCTGTCTAACATGATCAAGATCATCTATCTGTAATTATATATGTTGCGTTTGTTGGGATCCGATGAATAGAGAATACTATGTTATGTTGATTATCAATTCATGTCTATGTGTTGTTTATGATCTTGCATGCTCTCCGTTACTAGTAGATGCTCTGGCCAAGTAGATGCTTGTAACTCCAAGAGGGAGTATTTATGCTCGATAGTGGGTTCATGTCTCCGTGAATCTGGGGAAGTGACAGAAATCTCTAAGATTATGGATGTGCTGTTGCCACTAGGGATAAAACATTGGTGCTATGTTCGAGGATGTAGTTACTGATTACATTACGCGCAATACTTAATGCAATTGTCTGTTGTTAGCAACTTAATACTGGAGGGGGTTCGGATGATAACCTGAAGGTGGACTTTTTAGGCATAGATGCATGCTGGATAGCGGTCTATGTACTTTGTCGTAATGCCCAATTAAATCTCACAATACTCATCATAATATGTATGTGCATGGTCATGCCCTCTTTATTTGTCAATTGCCCAACTGTAATTTGTTCACCCAACATGCTGTTTATCTTATGGGAGAGACACCTCTAGTGAACTGTGGACCCCGGTCCAATTCTCTATACTGAAATACAATCTACTGCAATACTGTTCTACTGTTTTTTTGCAAACAATCATCATCCACACTATACATCTAATCCTTTGTTACAGCAAGCCGGTGAGATTGACAACCTCGATGTTTCGTTGGGGCAAAGTACTTGGTTTGTGTTGTGCAGGTTCCACGTTGGCGCCGGAATCCCTGGTGTTGCGCCGCACTACATCTCGCCGCCATCAACCTTCAACGTGCTTCTTGGCTCCCTCGGTTCGATTAAACCTTGGTTTCATACTGAGGGAAAACTTGCCGCTGTACGCATCACACCTTCCTCTTGGGGTTCCCAACGGACGCGTGCTGTACGCGTATCAAGCACTTTTTCTGGCGCTGTTGCCGGGGATCTGAAGAAAAGTTACATCACAAAGATCTCTGACTCCCACGTCAACTTTGCGCCAGCAGCACTTTTTCTGGCGCCGTTGCCGGGGAGATCAAGACACGCTGCAAGGGGAGTCTCTACATCCCAATCTCTTTACTTTGTTTTTGTCTTGCTTAGTTTTATTTACTACTTTGTTTGCTGCACTAAATCAAAATACAAAAAAATTAGTTGCCAGTTTTACTTTATTTGCTATCTTGTTTGCTATATCAAAAACACAAAAAAATTAGTTACTTGCATTTACTTTATCTAGTTTGCTTTATTTACTGTTGCTAAAATGGGTACTCCTGAAAATACTAAGTTGTGTGACTTCACAACCACAAATAATAATGATTTCTTATGCACACCTATTGCTCCACCTGCTACTACAGCAGAATTCTTTGAAATTAAACCTGCTTTACTAAATCTTGTTATGCGAGAGCAATTTTATGGTGTTAGTTCTGATGATGCTGCTGCCCATCTCAATAATTTTGTTGAATTGTGTGAAATGCAAAAATATAAAGATGTAGATGGTGACATTATAAAATTAAAATTGTTCCCTTTCTCATTAAGAGGAAGAGCTAAAGATTGGTTGCTATCTCTGCCTAAGAATAGTATTGATTCATGGACTAAATGCAAGGATGCTTTTATTGGTAGATATTATCTCCCTGCTAAAATTATATCTTTGAGAAGTAGCATAATGAATTTTAAACAATTGGATACTGAACATGTTGCACAAGCATGGGAAAGAATGAAATCTTTGGTTAAAAATTGCCCAACCCATGGACTGACTACTTGGATGATCATCCAAACCTTTTATGCAGGACTGAATTTTTCTTCGCGGAACCTATTGGATTCAGCTGCTGGAGGTACCTTTATGTCCATCACTCTTGGTGAAGCAACAAAGCTTCTTGATAATATGATGATCAATTACTCTGAATGGCACACGGAAAGAGCTCCACAAGGTAAGAAGGTAAATTCTGTCGAAGAAACCTCTTCCTTGAGTGATAAGATTGATAATATTATGTCTATGCTTGTGAATGATAGGACAAATGTTGATCCTAATAATGTTCCGTTAGCTTCATTGGTTGCACAAGAAGAACATGTTGATGTAAACTTCATTAAAAATAATAATTTCAACAACAATGCTTACCGGAACAATTCTAGTAACAACTATAGGCCATATCCTTATAATAATGGCAACGGCTATGGTAATTCTTATGGGAATTCTTATAACAATAATAGGAATTCACCCCCTGGACTTGAAGCCATGCTTAAAGAATTTATTAGTACACAAACTGCTTTTAACAAATCTGTTGAAGAAAAGCTTGGGAAAATTGATATACTTGCTTCTAAAGTCGATAGTCTTGCTGCTGATGTTGATCTTTTGAAATCGAAAGTTATGCCTCATGAGAATCTTAATAATAAAATTGTTACTACAGCAAATGCCATCCAATTTAGAATTAATGAGAATATAAGATTGATGGCCGAATTGCGTGCTAGGTGGGAAAGAGAAGAAAATGAAAAAGAAGATAATATAGCTAAAGTTTGGACTATTACCACCACTAGTAATGCTAATGCTACACATGTTGCTGCACCTCCTACTATTAATGGTAAAATAATTGGTGTTGGCAATGTTTCCACTTCTAATGCAAAGCGCGAGAAACTGCCTGAAACTGCTAAAACTGCTGAAACTGCCTGTGATAAAACTGCTGAAATTTTTTCCAACATTGGGGATGATGATCCCATTGCTTTAGATTATAATGGTTTGAATTTTGATGATTGCCACATCTCTGAAGTTATAAAGTTCTTGCAAAAACTTGCTAAAAGTCCTAATGCTAGTGCTATAAATTTGGCTTTCACAAAACATATTACAAATGCTCTCATAAAAGCTAGAGAAGAGAAACTAGAGCGCGAAGCCTCTATTCCTAGAAAGCTAGAGGATGGTTGGGAGCCCATCATTAAGATGAAGGTTAAAGATTTTGATTGTAATGCTTTATGTGATCTTGGTGCAAGTATTTCCGTTATGCCTAAGAAAATCTATAATATGCTTGACTTGCCACCGCAGAAAAATTGTTATTTGGATGTTAATCTTGCTGATCATTCTACAAAGAAACCTTTGGGGAAAGTTGATAATGTTCGCATTACCGTTAACAATAACCTTGTCCCCATTGATTTTGTTGTCTTGGATATTGAATGCAATGCATCTTGTCCCATTATATTGGGAAGACCTTTTCTTCGAACTGTTGGTGCTATCATTGATATGAAGGAAGGTAATATTAAATATCAATTTCCTCTCAAGAAAGGTATGGAACACTTCCCTAGAAAGAGAATGAAGTTACCTTTTGATTCTATTATTAGAACAAATTATGATGTTGACACTTTGTCTCTTGATAATACTTGATACACACTTTCTGCGCCTAGCTGAAAGGCGTTAAAGAAAAGCGCTTATGGGAGACAACCCATGTGTTTTTACTATAGTGCTTTGTTTTTATTTTGTGTCTTGGAAGTTGTTTACTACTGTATCAACCTCTCCTTATCTTAGTTTAGTGTTTTGTTGTGCCAAGTAAAGTCGTTGATAGTAAAGTTCATACTAGATTTGGAGTACTGCGCAGAAACAGATTTCTTTGCTGTCAAGAATCTGGGCAAAATTATCTGTAGGTAACTCAGAAAATTATGCCAATTTACGTGAGTGATCCTCAGATATGTATGCAACTTTCATTCAATTTTAGCATTTTCATTTGAGCAAGTCTGGTGCCTCGATAAAATTCGTCAATACGAACTGTTCTGTTTTGACAGATTCTGCCTTTTATTTCGCATTGCCTGTTTTGTTATGTTCGATGGATATTTTGATTCCATTGACTTTCAGTAGCTTTGTGCAATGTCCAGAAGTGTTAAGAATGATTATGTCACCTCTGAACATGTATATTTTGATTGTGCACTAACCCTCTAATGAGTTGTTCTAAGTTTGGTGTGGAGGAAGTTTTCAAGGATCAAGAGAGGGAGATGATACAACACGATCAAGGAGAGTGAAAGCTCTAAGCTTGGGGATGCCCCGGTGGTTCACCCCTGCATATATCAAGAAGACTCAAGCGTCTAAGCTTGGGGATGCCCAAGGCATCCCCTTCTTCATCGACAACATTATCAGGTTCCTCCCCTGAAACTATATTTTTATTCCATCACATCTTATGTGCTTTTCTTGGAGCGTCGGTTTGTTTTTGTTTTTGTTTTGTTTGAATAAAATGGATCCTAGCAGTCACTTTGTGGGAGAGAGACACGCTCCGCTGTAGCATATGGACAAGTATGTCCTTAGGCTCTACTCATAATATTCATGGCGAAGTTTCTTCTTCGTTAAATTGTTATATGGTTGGAATTGGAAAATGATACATGTAGTAATTGCTATAATGTCTTGGATAATGTGATACTTGGCAATTGTTGTGCTCATGTTTAAGCTCTTGCATCATATGCTTTGCACCCACTAATGAAGAAATACATAGAGCATGCTAAAATTTGGTTTGCATATTTGGTCTCTCTAAAGTCTAGATAATTTCTAGTATTGAGTTTGAACAACAAGGAAGACGGTGTAGAGTCTTATAATATTTTCAATATGTCTTTTATGTGAGTTTTGCTGCACCGCTTCATCCTTGTGTTTGTTTCAAATAGCCTTGCTAGCCTAAACCTTGTATTGAGAGGGATTACTTCTCATGCATCCCAAATACTTGAGCCAACCACTATGCCATTTGTGTCCACCATACCTACCTACAACATGGTATTTCTCTGCCATTCCAAAGTAAATTGCTTGAGTGCTACCTTTAAATTTCCATTCTTCACCTTTACAATATATAGCTCATGGGACAAATAGCTTAAAAACTATTGTGGTATTGAATATGTACTTATGCACTTTATCTCTTATTAAGTTGCTCGTTGTGCGATAACCATGTTCACTGGGGATGCCATCAACTACTCTTTGTTGAATTTCATGTGAGTTGCTATGCATGTTCGTCTTGTCTGAAGTAAGAGCGATCTACCACCTTATGGTTAGAGCATGCATATTGTTAGAGAAGAACATTGGGCCGCTAACTAAAGCCATGACCCATGGTGGAAGTTTCAGTTTTGGACAATATCCTCAATCTCATATGAGAAAATTAATTGTTGTTACATGCTTATGCATAAAAGAGGAGTCCATTATCTGTTGTCTATGTTGTCCCGGTATGGATGTCTAAGTTGAGAATAATCAATAGTGAGAAATCCGATGCGAGCTTTCTCCTTAGACCTTTGTACAGGCGGCATAGAGGTACCCCTTTGTGACACTTGGTTAAAACTTGTGCATTGCGATGATCCCGGTAGTCCAAGCCAATTAGGACAAGGTGCGGGCACTATTAGTATACTATGCATGAGGCTTGCAACTTGTAAGATATAATTTACATGATACATATGCTTTATTACTACCGTTGACAAAATTGTTTCTTGTTTTCAAAATCAAAGCTCTAGCACAAATATAGCAATCGATGCTTTCCTCTTTGAAGGGCCATTCTTTTACTTTTATTGTTGAGTCAGTTCACCTATCTCTCTCCACCTCAAGAAGCAAACACTTGTGTGAACTTTGCATTGATTCCTACATACTTGCATATTGCACTTATTATATTACTCTATGTTGACAATATCCATGAGATATACATGTTACAAGTTGAAAGCAACCACTGAAACTTAATCTTCCTTTGTGTTGCTTCAATGCCTCTACTTTGAATTATTGCTTTATGAGTTAACTCTTATGCAAGACTTATTGATGCTTGTCTTGAAGTACTATTTAATGAAAAGTCTTTGCTATATGATTCACTTGTTTACTCATGTCATTTACATTGTTTTGATCGCTGCATTCACTACATATGCTTACAAATAGTATGATCAAGGTTATGATGGCATGTCACTCCAGAAATTATCTTTGTTTATCGTTTACCTGCTCGGGATGAGCAGGAACTAAGCTTGGGGATGCTGATACGTCTCCGACGTATCGATAATTTCTTATGTTCCATGCCACATTATTGATGATATCTACATGTTTTATGCACACTTTATGTCATATTCGTGCATTTTCTGGAACTAACCTATTAACAATATGCCGAAGTGCCGATTCTTTGTTTTCTGCTGTTTTTGGTTTTCAGAAATCCTAGTAAGGAAATATTCTCGGGGTGGACGAAATCAACGCCCGGGGTCCTATTTTGCCACGAAGCTTCCGGAAGACCGAAGAGGAGACGAAGTGGGGCCACGAGGTGGCCACACCCTAGGCGGCGCGGCCCAAGCCCTGGCCGCGCCGACCGGTAGTGAGGTCCCCGCCTGTGGCCCCCTGACCTGCCCTTCCGCCTACAAATAGCCTTCGTCGCGAAACCCCCAGTACCGAGAGCCACGATACAGAAAACCTTCCAGAGACGCCGCCGCTGCCAATCCCATCTCGGGGGATTCAGGAGATCGCCTCCGGCACCCTGCCGGAGAGGGGAATCATCTCCCGGAGGACTCTACGCCGCCATGGTCGCCTCCGGAGTGATGTGTGAGTAGTCTACCCCTGGACTATGGGTCCATAGCAGTAGCTAGATGGTTGTCTTCTCCCCATTGTGCTTAATTGTCGGGTCTTGTGAGCTGCCTAACATGATCAAGATCATCTATCTGTAATTCTATATGTTGCGTTTGTTGGGATCCGATGAATAGAGAATACTATGTTATGTTGATTATCAATTCATGTCTATGTGTTGTTTATGATCTTGCATGCTCTCCGTTACTAGTAGATGCTCTGGCCAAGTAGATGTTTGTAACTCCAGGAGGGAGTATTTATGCTCGATAGTGGGTTCATGTCTCCGTGAATCTGGGGAAGTGACAGAAATCTCTAAGATTATGGATGTGATGTTGCCACTAGGGATAAAACATTGGTGCTATGTTCGAGGATGTAGTTATTGATTACATTACGCGCAATACTTAATGCAATTGTCTGTTGTTAGCAACTTAATACTGGAGGGGGTTCGGATGATAACCTGAAGGTGGACTTTTTAGGCATAGATGCATGCTGGATAGCGGTCTATGTACTTTGTCGTAATGCCCAATTAAATCTCACAATACTCATCATAATATGTATGTGCATGGTCATGCCCTCTTTATTTGTCAATTGCCCAACTGTAATTTGTTCACCCAACATGCTGTTTATCTTATGGGAGAGACACCTCTAGTGAACTGTGGACCCCAGTCCAATTCTCTATACTGAAATACAATCTCTTGCCAATCTTTGTTCTACTGTTTTCTGCAAACAATCATCATCCACACTATACATCTAATCCTTTGTTACAGCAAGCCGGTGAGATTGACAACCTCGCTGTTTCGTTGGGGCAAAGTACTTGGTTTGTGTTGTGCAAGTTCCACGTTGGCGCCGGAATCCCTGGTGTTGCGCCGCACTACATCTCGCCGCCATCAACCTTCAACGTGCTTCTTGGCTCCTACTGGTTCGATTAAACCTTGGTTTCATACTGAGGGAAAACTTGCCGCTGTACGCATCACACCTTCCTCTTGGGGTTCCCAACGGACGCGTGCTGTACGCGTATCACCGACATCAGAGACGACGCCACGCCACACAGAACGGATCTGGGGTCTTACCTTCGCAAAGTTTTGCGGCATTCAGAAATTGTTCGCAACTTTGGCGTTCTGAGAATATATTGTCGAGTGCTTATTCGGCTGTTGGAATGGCACATTTTATTGAGTCAACGGATGACTTATATTGACCTCCCGATGGGAGTATATGTAGAGTTACTTATAACTCGAAATATACTCTCTTGTTCTTCTATCTTTCTTCTTTTCTCTTTCTTCTTTTTTTTTTTATAATTTCATCGGGCAAGCGAACAGCGTTCCCGATGGGAGTAGCCCCCGAGGCTATAATGTTTTCTTTATTTATTTACTGGTTTTTATTTAATTTGAAAAGTTTTCCTAATTATTGAATTTTAATTGAATTTAGAATTAATAAATAAGGCTTAAATAACAAGTATTAATTAATTGAATTTTTATTAAATTAAATAAAAACCAGTAAATAAAAACTTTTCAGATTAAATAAAAACCAGTAAATAAATAAAGAAAACATTATAGCCTCGGGGGCTACTCCCATCGGGAACGCTGTTCGCTTGCCCGATGAAATTATAAAAAAAAAAAAAGAAAGAGAAAAGAAGAAAGATAGAAGAACAAGAGAGTATATTTCGAGTTATAAGTAACTCTACATATACTCCCATCGGGAGGTCAATATAAGTCATCCGTTGACTCAATAAAATGTGCCATTCCAACAGCCGAATAAGCACTCGACAATATATTCTCAGAACGCCAAAGTTGCGAACAATTTCTGAATGCCGCAAAACTTTGCGAAGGTAAGACCCCAGATCCGTTCTGTGTGGCGTGGCGCCGTCTCTGACGTCGGTGATACGCGTACAGCACGCGTCCGTTGGGAACCCCAAGAGGAAGGTGTGATGCGTACAGCGGCAAGTTTTCCCTTAGTATGAAACCAAGGTTTAATCGAACCAGTAGGAGCCAAGAAGCACGTTGAAGGTTGATGGCGGCGAGATGTAGTGCGGCGCAACACCAGGGATTCCGGCGCCAACGTGGAACCTGCACAACACAAACCAAGTACTTTGCCCCAACGAAACAGCGAGGTTGTCAATCTCACCGGCTTGCTGTAACAAAGGATTAGATGTATAGTGTGGATGATGATTGTTTGCAGAAAACAGTAGAACGAGTATTGCAGTAGATTGTATTTCAGTATAGAGAATTGGACCGGGGTCCACAGTTCACTAGAGGTGTCTCTCCCATAAGATAACAGCATGTTGGGTGAACAAATTACAGTTGGGCAATTGACAAATAGAGAGGGCATGACCATGCACATACATATTATGCTGAGTATAGTGAGATTTAATTGGGCATTACGACAAAGTACATAGACCGCTATCCAGCATGCATCTATGCCTAAAAAGTCCACCTTCAGGTTATCATCCGAACCCCCTCCAGTATTAAGTTGCTAACAACAGACAATTGCATTAAGTATTGCGCGTAATGTAATCAATAACTACATCCTCGGACATAGCATCAATGTTTTATCCCTAGTGGCAACAGCACATCCATAATCTTAGAGGTTTCTCTCACTCCCCGCATTCACGGAGACATGAACCCACTATCGAGCATAAATACTCCCTCTTGGAGTTACTAGCATCAACTTGGCCAGAGCATCTACTAATAACGGAGAGCATGCAAGATCATAAACAACACATAGATATAAATTGATAATCAACATAACATGGTATTCTCTATTCATCGGATCCCAACAAACACAACATATAGAATTACAGATAGATGATCTTGATCATGTTCGGCAGCTCACAAGACCCGACAATTAAGCACAATGAGGAGAAGACAACCATCTAGCTACTGCTATGGACCCATAGTCCAGGGGTAGACTACTCACACATCACTCCGGAGGCGACCATGGCGGCGTAGAGTCCTCCGGGAGATGATTCCCCTCTCCGGCAGGGTGCCGGAGGCGATCTCCTGAATCCCCCGAGATAGGATTGGCGGCGGCGGCGTCTCTGGAAGGTTTTCCGTATTGTGGCTCTCGGTACTGGGGGTTTCGCGACGAAGGCTATTTGTAGGCGGAAGGGTAGGTCAGGGGGCGTCGCGAGGGGCCCAGGAGACAGGTCGGCGCGGCCAAGGGTGGGGCCGCGCCGGCCACCCTCCTGGCCACCTCGTGGCCCCACTTCGTTGACTCTTCGGTCTTCTGGAAGCTTCGTGGCAAAATAGGACCCTGGGCGTTGATTTCGTCCAATTCCGAGAATATTTCCTTACTAGGATTTCTGAAACCAAAAACAGCAGAAAACAAAGAATCGGCACTTCGGCATCTTGTTAATAGGTTAGTTCCAGAAAATGCACGAATATGACATAAAGTGTGCATAAAACATGTAGATATCATCAATAATGTGGCATGGAACATAAGAAATTATCGATACGTCGGAGACGTATCAGCATCCCCAAGCTTAGTTTCTGCTCGTCCCGAGGAGGTAAACGATAAACAAAGATAATTTCTGGAGTGACATGCCATCATAACCTTGATCATACTATTGTAAGCATATGTAATGAATGCAGCGATCAAAACAATGTATATGACATGAGTAAACAACTGAATCATAAAGCAAAGACTTTTCATGAATAGTACTTCAAGACAAGCATCAATAAGTCTTGCATAAGAGTTAACTCATAAAGCAATAATTCAAAGTAAAGGCATTGAAGCAACACAAAGGAAGATGAAGTTTCAGCAGTTGCTTTCAACTTATAACATGTATATCTCATGGATATTGTCAATGTAAAGTAATATAACAAGTGCAATATGCAAGTATGTAGGAACCAATGCACAGTTCACACAAGTGTTTGCTTCTTGAGGTGGAGAGAGATTGGTGAATTGACTCAACATAAAAGTAAAAGAAAGGTCCTTCAAAGAGGAAAGCATCGATTGCTATATTTGTGCTAGAGCTTTGATTTTGAGAACAAGAAACAATTTTGTCAACGGTAGTAATAAAGCATATGTGTTATGTAAATTATATCTTACAAGTTGCAAGCCTCATGCATAGTATACTAATAGTGCCCGCACCTTGTCCTAATTAGCTTGGATTACCGGGATTATCGCAATGCACATGTTTTAACCAAGTGTCACAAAGGGGTACCTCTATGCCGCCTGTACAAAGGTCTAAGGAGAAAGCTCGCATTGGATTTCTCGCTATTGATTATTCTCAACTTAGACATCTATACCGGGGCAACATAGACAACAGATAATGGACTCCTTTTTAATGCATAAGCATGTAGCAACAATTAATTTTCTCATGTGAGATTGAGGATATATGTCCAAAACTGAAACTTCCACCATGGATCATGGCTTTAGTTAGCGGCCCAATGTTCTTCTCTAACAACATGCATGCTCTAACCATAAAGGTGGTAAATCTCCCTTACTTCAGACAAGACGAACATGCATAGCAACTCACATGATATTCAACAAAGAGTAGTTGATGGCGTCCCCAGGAACATGGTTATCGCACAACAAGCAACTTAATAAGAGATAAAGTGCATAAGTACATATTCAATACCACAATAGTTTTTAGGCTATTTGTCCCATGAGCTATATATTGCAAAGGTAGAGGATAGAAATTTTAAAGGTAGCACTCAAGCAATTTACTTTGGAATGGCGGAGAAATACCATGTAGTAGGTAGGTATGGTGGACACAAATGGCATAGTGGTTGGCTCAAGTATTTTGGATGCATGAGAAGTATTCCCTCTCGATACAAGGTTTAGGCTAGCAAGGCTATTTGAAACAAACACAAGGATGAACCGGTGCAGCAAAACTCACATAAAAGACATATTGTAAACATTATAAGACTCTACACCATCTTCCTTGTTGTTCAAACTCAATACTAGAAATTATCTAGACTTTAGCGAGACCAAATATGCAAACCAAATTTTAGCATGCTCTATGTATTTCTTAATTAATAGGTGCAAAGCATATGGTGCAAGAGCTTAAACATGAGCACAACAATTGCCAAGTATCACATTATCCAAGACATTTTAGCAATTACAACATGTATCATTTTCCAATTCCAACCATATAACAATTTAACGAAGAAGAAACTTCGCCATGAATATTATGAGTAGAGCCTAAGGACATACTTGTCCATATGCTACAGCGGAGCATGTCTCTCTCCCACACAATGAATGCTAGGATCCATTTTATTCAAACAAAACAAAAAACAAAAACAAACCGACGCTCCAAGCAAAGCACATAAGATGTGACGGAATAGAAATATAGTTTCAGGGGAGGAACCTGATAATGTTGTCGATGAAGAAGGGGATGCCTTGGGCATCCCCAAGCTTAGACGCTTGAGTCTTCTTGATATATGTAGGGGTGAACCACCGGGGCATCCCCAAGCTTAGAGCTTTCCCTCTCCTTGATCATGTTGTATCATCTCCCTCTCTTGATCCTTCAAAACTTCCTCCACACCAAACTCAAAACAACTCATTAGAGGGTTAGTGCACAATCAAAATATACATGTTCAGAGGTGACATAATCATTCTTAACACTTCTGGACATTGCACAAAGCTACTGAAAGTCAATGGAATCGAAATATCCATCGAACATAACAAAACAGGCAATGTGAAATAAAAGGCAGAATCTGTTAAAAACAGAACAGTTCGTAATGACGAATTTTATTGAGGCACCAGACTTGCTCAAATGAAAATGCTCAAATTGAATGAAAGTTGCGTACATATCTGAGGATCACTCACGTAAATTGGCATAATTTTCTGAGTTACCTACAGAGAATTTTATCCAGATTCGTGACAGCAAAGAAATCTGTTTCTGCGCAGTAATCCAAATCTAGTATGAACCTTACTATCAACGACTTTACTTGGCACAACAAAACTCTAAACTAAGATAAGGAGAGGTTGCTACAGTAGTAAACAACTTCCAAGACACAAAATATAAAACAAAGTACTGTAGTAAAAACATGGGTTGTCTCCCGTAAGCGCTTTTCTTTAACGCCTTTCAGCTAGGCGCAGAAAGTGTATATCAAGTATTATCGAAGGATGGTGCATCTACAGCGGGGTGTGGAGTTTTCTCAACCATGCATAGTATATTGGATACATAAGTTTTAGCGGCTCCCTTTTCATTAGTCTTGGGCTTGCTACTCTCATCAAACAAATTTTCAGGAACAAGCCAAGCATAGTTATTTTCTAGTGCATCATTCATCGCTAGGAGCTTACATGGTATTGGTGCTTTGATCTCCCCACCATCATTAATATTATTAGTGTATCTTATTCTCTCCATGTTCATCTTTTCAAGGAGACTAACAAAATTGGTATAAGAGCCAAGCATCTTATATTTAGCAAAGACCTTTCTAGCCTCTCTTGCTATACCACCAAATTCTCTAAGAAGGGTTTCTAAAACAAAATCTTTCTTTTCCCCTTCTTCCATATCACCGAGTGTAAGAAACATGTGTTGGATTATAGGATTGAGATTAACAAATTTAGTTTCCAACATGCGAACTAAAGCAGCAGCAGCAATTTCATAAGTAGGAACAAGGTCTACCAAGTGTCTATCTTCAAAATCTTCAACGGTACTAACATGATTGAAAAATTCTTCTATATTATTTCTCCCAATTATAGACCCGCGTCCTACCGGCATGTCTTTTACGGTAAAATTAAAAGGAAACATAATGAAATAAGTAAAGTAAATGCAAGTAGCTAATTTTTTTGTGTTTTTGATATAACAAACAAGATAGTAAATAAAGTAAAACTAGCAACTAATTTTTTTGTATTTTGATTTAGTGCAGCAAACAAAATAGTAAATAAAGCTAAGCAAGACAAAAACAAAGTAAAGAGATTGGGATGTGGAGACTCCCCTTGCAGCGTGTCTTGATCTCCCCGGCAACGGCGCCAGAAAACAGTCTTGATACGCGTACAACACGCGACCGTTGGGAACCCCAAGAGGAAGGTGTGATGCGTACAGCGGCAAGTTTTCCCTCAGTATGAAACCAAGGTTTATCGAACCAGTAGGAGCCAAGAAGCACGTTGAAGGTTGATGGCGGCGAGATGTAGTGCGGCGCAACACCAGGGATTCCGGCGCCAACGTGGAACCTGCACAACACAAACCAAGTACTTTGCCCCAACGAAACAGTGAGGTTGTCAATCTCACCGGCTTGCTGTAACAAAGGATTAGATGTATAGTGTGGATGATGATTGTTTGCAGAGAACAGTAGAACGAGTATTGCAGTAGATTGTATTTCATTATAGAGAATTGGACCGGGGTCCACAGTTCACTAGAGGTGTCTCTCCCATAAGATAACAGCATGTTGGGTGAACAAATTACAGTTGGGCAATTGACAAATAGAGAGGGCATGACCATGCACATACATATTATGATGAGTATAGTGAGATTTAATTGGGCATTACGACAAAGTACATAGACCGCTATCCAGCATGCATCTATGCCTAAAAAGTCCACCTTCAGGTTATCATCCGAACCCCCTCCAGTATTAAGTTGCTAAGACAATTGCATTAAGTATTGCGCGTAATGTAATCAATAACTACATCCTCGGACATAGCATCAATGTTTTATCCCTAGTGGCAACAACACATCCATAATCTTAGAGGTTTCTCTCACTCCCCCAGATTCACGGAGACATGAACCCACTATCGAGCATAAATACTCCCTCTTGGAGTTACTAGCATCAACTTGGCCAGAGCATCTACTAATAACGGAGAGCATGCAAGATCATAAACAACACATAGATATAAATTGATAATCAACATAACATGGTATTCTCTATTCATCGGATCCCAACAAACACAACATATAGAATTACAGATAGATGATCTTGATCATGTTCGGCAGCTCACAAGACCCGACAATTAAGCACAATGAGGAGAAGACAACCATCTAGCTACTGCTATGGACCCATAGTCCAGGGGTAGACTACTCACACATCACTCCGGAGGTGACCATGGCGGCGTAGAGTCCTCCGGGAGATGATTCCCCTCTCCGGCAGGGTGCCGGAGGCGATCTCCTGAATCCCCCGAGATGGGATTGGCGGCGGCGGCGTCTCTGGAAGGTTTTCCGTATCGTGGCTCTCGGTACTGGGGGTTTCGCGACGAAGGCTATTTGTAGGCGGAAGGGTAGGTCAGGGGGCGTCGCGAGGGGCCCAGGAGACAGGTCGGCGCGGCCAAGGGTGGGGCCGCGCCGGCCACCCTCCTGGCCACCTCGTGGCCCCACTTCGTTGACTCTTCGGTCTTCTGGAAGCTTCGTGGCAAAATAGGACCCTGGGCATTGATTTCATCCAATTCCGAGAATATTTCCTTACTAGGATTTCTGAAACCAAAAACAGCAGAAACAAAGAATCGGCACTTCGGCATCTTGTTAATAGGTTAGTTCCAGAAAATGCACGAATATGACATAAAGTGTGCATAAAACATGTAGATATCATCAATAATGTGGCATGGAACATAAGAAATTATCGATACGTCGGAGACGTATCAGTCGGTTTGCTACTTTTATCCGTATCAACAGATATGAAGAAAAATCCTAACGGACGCGTTAGGTACCCGATAAATATGACTGGGACTCGACAGAATGGTAAGACCTTAAGCGGCACCTGTCGAAGTTTACACCAGTATCCCGAGATCATGTCCAGGGATGTGATCTTGAAGTAGGTTCTTGCGGATTGCCACTAGAGCAGTTAACTAGTACCTGATCCGTCAGATGAACTAGCCCCAACTACCATTATCCCTATACAATATATAAATTCATATGAAGAAATATAGAGAAGTCGAGTAAATATAAACAGTGGAGATTTTCCCTAACTCTACGATTCAAGCAAAATCTCGGGGGCTACTGACATAGGCACCCCCAATGGGCCTGCCGAAGATAGTACCCGGGGTTTACTGAAGGCCCACGACTCGAAGAATAAGAAGAATCGGAAGCCCAAGTTGTTATTAAGGAAAGCTAGAGTTGTATTAGGAGAGAACACTTGTAATATCGCGGGAAGAGTTAGAAACCTTCCCGGACTTTGTAACTTGTATATCACGAATCCCTCGGCTCCACCTCCTATATAAGGGGGAGTCGAGGGACAAAGAAAGCATCGAATCATTGTCTCGCAAACCCTAGTTTTCATATCGTCGAGTACTTTTCGGCTGAAACCTTCGAGATCTACTTGCCCTCTACTTCCAACTAAACCCTAGTCTACAACCCGTAGGCATTGACAAGTTAATCCCTTGTCAGTCGGCGCCCCTCCGCTGCCCTACACCGGGGCCTCCTCCAAGCCGGCGCTACCTCTCCCCCATGGGGAGGCTCAACTCCATCACCTTCTACAGCAACTCTCCATCATCCCCCACTGTAATCTATTGTCAAACATGACGTATGATGCAACATATTGTTTTCTCATGGATATATTATATCTCTATGTTGATGTTTGAGTAGTGACTTGTTTTTGGCAATTATGATATAGTTTGTTGTTTGTAGTATATGTTATCTTCTATGATGATCTTGTTGTACTAACATATGAGTGCACACATATGTTTGGGGATGCACAAGATTGTCTCTGTTGCATGTTGATAGGATGAGGGATAGCTGGAGTTTGACAAAAACCGAATTCCAAGTTTTAGAGATACATGGCGTATTAATTCATGGTTAATCAACGGGGTTATTATCATGGGGTCTTAGACTTTATGTCTTAATAATTCCCTTGTTTGATCTTAATTGGCATTGGGATCAATCATTAGGGGTGTATTTGCTCATGTATATGTGTGCACCTATTCATGGCTCCTCCTTAGAAGAAACAATAAAAAAGACTATATTTGTGCTTCACTAATTGTGAAAACCAACTAGATGAAATAACAATTTGTCTAAGAACTTGCTCCCTTGGGTTATCCGCCTCAACTTCACTAGCTACATTTTACTTGCACTAGTTTACCTATAGTATTTACTTTCAAAAACTTTGTTGTTTTCTAGTTAGTACAAAAAAAACACACACTATAGTTCCTAGCGTTTCATAGAAGGCCATATAAGTGGGTTATAGGGCTTTAGAGAATAGATAGTTTACCTTCCGCACCTCGTGGGTTCGACACTCAAATACCTATCAAATTGTACTATGGTGATCCCTTGCACTTGGGGGTTATCAGCTGGCAATCAAAATAGTTGTTAGAAAACTAATACCAACGCTATCTAGTATTGTTGTGCAACCTTGGCAAATAACTCGAGCACGACAAAGAGATAAGCCAGACCATCATCAATCAACCAAAAAACTATAGATGCTACTTAGCTACACACTAGCCCATAAGAAACCATCTCTATTGGTTCAATGGTGTAGAACACCTCATCACTGAACCTATTTTTAACTTCATATTCATATGGTGGCAATAAAAGCTTAGTCACATATTGTTAAGCAAGTCAACCATCATTTCCAATGAAGAGCAACCAATAGTAGTGTAAATCACTAATGAGGTCACTCTATTCATAAGTACATAACCAACCAACAAAGCCAATGTAAATAATTACTATTATAGTTCATCATGAGGCTCTAAAATGCAGCTTTAGCATCCATGGGAACAGTTAAGTTGAGCAACTTAACTCAAGTGAACCAACAAGCTAGAAGCATCCAATATATCATACAAAACCGTCTCAATTGAACCAACTGTCCAATCAAATGAATTTGGTGAGATTTCCTTAAGGAGTTTTTTCCTCAACAGTAAATAGGAACTAGTAATCAATATTAGTAGCATGATCAGTGAGGTAACCATAATCAATTTGTAAGAATGCATGTCCTAGACCATTACCACTAGCACCAGTGGATCCATGTGAACCTCACATGTAATTAAGTAATAGGCATAACCTTGAGATCAACACAGACAACAACCCAACAACTTTGCTACATCTGATTTCACCAAGGGATTAATCTTCTAGTGGAACCATGAGCAAATAGATCCTAGTTTTCATTGTAGTTAACCATAGCATGAACCAAAACCTAGCATAGGTTCATGAAACCTAGGCAAAAGTAGGAACTATCCCGGTCCAACTAGAACCATAAGAAGTAAACCACCAAGTGGTCGAGCTAGCAAACAATCGGACAACAGTAGAGCAAGTAGTAGTAGGAGAAGGGGAGAAAATTACCTGGTAGTTGTGGAGATCGCCAGCCGACACATCACACCACCACCTAGGGAGAGCGCCATCCTAGCTACAATGACGCACACCACCACCAACCCAAACCCTAGGCACGAACAGGGTTGCGCGAGTAACGGGGTACGCGCCCGTCAAACCGATTTGGATCAGTCGACGCGCCGGAGAAAGGAGAGTCACATGCGACCGACGACAAGGGTTGGGGCGGCCGAAGCCACCCAGAAGAGTGCGGCTACGGCGTGGGCGACCCGGCATCGCGAGAGCTAGAGAGGAATTAGGGTTAGGGTTGATCGGGTGCAGGGGTGAGCAATGAGGCCGTTAGGGCAGTTAGACCCGAGGTGGCTAGACCTAACCAAGTGGGTGGTCTGATCGGTGGGGTCCGAGGATATTTTGGACTTTTGCAAATCCAATAAAGCCAATAAACCCTAAAATCCCAAATAAAATAATTGAGAAATGAAATGAAAATGGAAAATAATAAAATAAACTATTATGTACTATTTTATTTATTTTTCGAACAAACTTCCAAAACCTCAAATTTCTTAAATAAAAATAATTCCAAGAATTTAATAAAAGTATTATTCTTTTGTAATAAAAATAATAAATAAGGAAAAATTTAAGAAATTCTTAAAAATAAATTATAAACTAAAATTGCATTTTCTATCAAGGAATTTAAAATGATAAGAGAAATTATTAAAAAGATTTTCTTTACTAATTAAAAGAACTATGAAAAATCTCAAAAAAACTTTAAATAATAATTATTAATTCGTTTGAAATTTATAACTAATCCTTACTCTTCAAATGAATTCAAATTATTATACAACTCAAATTTAAGAATATGCGTCATCACATAAGGGGGTAATACCACTGAATCCACTAAATCATGCATTATTTGGATCTTTAAACATTGCCCTTACCGGCCAATGATGCTACTTTTTAGAACCCTAGGTACCGGTAAGTCTGACGAATTGAACTGCATTACATCGCAGTATCCACGCAAGTTGACTTGCTCGTGCCTTTGATTATTTTACATCACTTTACTTGCAAAGCAATATACTTCTCACTCCTACATTGAAAAGCAAAATGTTACTTTTACAGTTATGAGTACGATTATGTGGTTGGCAATTGAACCATGGTTTGTGATGATGGTGGATGTTCCATTGCAAGGGATTATATATAATCTAGGACTAATAACAAAAATGAGGTTTATACTGCTTCCTTCATCAATGAATATTCGGGAGACATCATATCTTTCAATAACTGCCGGTAACACCATTGTTGAATGTCCCGACCGTGGCACCTAGGGTGGGTGATCCTCTATACTGAATCCTATTGGTGTTGACCTGATCAATTAAGATACTCGATAGTTGGTGGAGGTGCCAACACTGCCATGTTCACCTGTTGAGAAATCAACTTTTGCGATCTATTCGAGGATATGCCATTCTGGATCATTGATACTGCTCCTCTTGTACGTGTGAAGTCCTCGTAAGTGTTTGAGGGACCCGCAATTTGCAACTGATGCTGGTTTCCGCTGGTGATTGCGGGTGGTGGTGGCAATGGTACGTGCACCTCGCTCCTTAGTCCTTGCGTGTATCCCCCTCTGATCGCTTCTGCTTGCGTATTCTCTGTCACCATTCGTAGAGCTTGAAATATTCGAAAATTTTTCTGGAGGTGACCCAATTGTCTCCTCCCATCAGAATCGACGTAGAAATGCATCTGGCACGGTCCGTTCAAGAGTTCTTTGGGTGACACGTATGGCCATGGATACCTAGATCGATTATTTTATCTGCTAGAGCTTGGTGCATCTCTATTTTCACTTCGTTGCTTATTGCTCTTCCGATAATCTTCGGGATGGTTGCTACCGTTATTACGGCGGAAGCCAGCTGATAGTTGGCTGGGACCGTCGTATTCTGCAAAGTTACGGAAACGTCGCCTGTGTTGAATGTTGTTTCTATTGCGATCTTCTTTTGGAGAGCACTACCATTTATTCTGGACAGTATCTTCACCATCAGCCCATTTGTTCGATGTTTCCATGAGCTTTGCCACCATTCTTGGGTCAGATCTTCCTAGCTCCTCGACTAGATCCCTTCTGCGGATGCCTGCGATAAATGCATCGATTACCCTTTCATCAGACACATGCTCAACCGAGTTTTTGATAAGACTCCAACTCTGAATGTATGCTCTCATTGATTCGCCTGATTTTTGCGTGCAAGTCCTTAGCTGCTCAATTGATGCTGGTTTTTTGCAAGTGGACTTGAAGATCTGCACAAACAGATTCTCGAAATTTTCCCAGCTATCTATGGATCCTTCTGGCAACTTCCTCATCCAAGATCTTGCGGCTCCGCTAAGGTGGACATGAATACTTTGCATGGCTGCCGCCCTCCTGCCACCCATTATCTTCATTGTTTCCAGATAATTGACCAACCAATCTTCTGGGTCTTGAAGTCCGTCGAACTTTTTATAACTATCGGGTAGTTTAAAGCTAGTGGGTACTCGAGTCATGCGAACCCTACGGGTAAAGCAAAGGAGTCCACGTAATTCTTCCTCACTATGCTTTGTTGTTTGGCGATTTTCTCGGGTTCTATTCTCCCGACCGCTTTCTTCTCGTGCTCTATCGACCCGAGCCTGGGCTTTGGTGTTCCTCGCATCACCTTCTCTCTGGATATCTCGAATTGCCGCCATTGTGCGTCGAGGACCATTTTGTCTTGGACTATTACGGCGTGGAGAGCTTGCGGGTTGTTGTACTACTTCTCTCCCTGCTATTGCTGCGCCCATGACACCGATTCCTGTCATAGCCGTTTGGTACAGCGATGCTCGAGGATCGCCTTGGGGTGGTCTGGTTGCCATAAGGTATGCGTGTGTTGCCATGTATCCTGTCTCTAGTGTTTTCAGTATTATATGCCCTCTTGTATCTATCGACATGAAGGACATGTCGAGATTTTGGACCAAATTTTCTCGCTCAGCTTCGGGTATGCCTGCCATCCGAGATCTTTCTCGTCCGCAGTTATGTCTGTGGTTATCTACTGAATTCCTCGAGTGTGCACTCAAGTTAGCTATGCGCACGCTAGAAGCGACCACCGCAACTTTTCTCTCGTCAACTTTCCGTTGCAACTTTTCCAACTCGCATCTTGCACGACTGAGTTTATATTGATACGCTTGTAGTGCTGGTGCCGAGGCTTGAGTGGCCATCGGCTCTGTACCGTTTACAACTCTTGTAGCTCTGTCCCACTCCTCTTTGCAGTAGCTGCACATTTTCTCTTGGTTGAGCTCCCACATACTTATTTCATGTTCCCCTCGTGAGATATGCGGGATCGACATAGGGGTTGCCTAGATCGTCGAAAGCCTCAGATTGTTCATCTTCGTCGACCTCACGACCTGATGTCGTGAGCATGAAGACTTGATGGTATGTTGTATTTGCGCTCTTGTCGAGATCAGGATCTTGAATCATCGAGTTCTTGTTGCGTGATGCTAAGTTTAGCGTCCACGCATTATGCATAGGATAGGTGACACCATCGTATAGATCGATGAAGACCTCCCTGCTAGCAGTGGAATTGGTTGTGTTGGTGAAGTCGAAGTTGGTGAACCTCTCAGAGTCGCTATCTTGGGATAGATCGGTTTCCATGACCGACCCGAAAGTCATCCCGCCGAATGATGAGTTTTCCGCTATCAGCGGGCTTGGTGAAGCGTGGCGGAAAAATCTCCTCGTCGCCTGACTCAACGGATGATGATGATGATCCCGAGTAATCAGGCTCGGCCGCCAACGGTCCCAAAAAAATCGGTGCCGAAAAACAGTGTGATCCCTCTTTCCCGACGATGAAGCGGAAGCTCCCGAACGTCATCTCCATTGATTTCTCCAGATTGGCATATGCATGCAAATAGGTGGGAGGGTGAGGAACAAAATCAACAAGACCAAATTGGATCGGTTTACCTCCTTCCATTGCGTTGCTTGCTTCCGACGATGATGTTGACTATGCCATCGAGATCAGGACCTTGCTACCTCCAATTCCCACAGACGACGCCAATTGACGAGGTATCGACTCGTCAATGCCTACGGATTGTAGACTTAGGGTTTCGTAGAAAGTAGAGGATAATTAAATCTCGAAAGTTATCAGACGAACAAATGCGTCCAAGTCAATGAAACAATGTAGCTAGGGTTTACAATGACTCCATCCTTATTTTTTCCTTGGCTTCCCCTTTATATAGGAGGTGAAGCCGATGCTTTTCCGTATCGCACAAGTACAAGTTATCGGGCCGCACTCGGCCTTTTCCTATATTGATTACAAGTTTCCTATAATAACTCTACTTTCCTAATCCGAACATCTTCATCCTTCTAGGCTTCCGAAACTTCGAGTCCATGTGCCTTTTGCTCCAATAATAGACCAGGGATATGTATGCGACTGATACATCTCAAATGTATCTAAAAAAATTGATACTCCATGCTTGTTTTACACCAATTCATACATGTTTTGCTTACACTTCGTTGCACTTTTACATGTTTTGTGGCACTAACCTATTAACAAGATGCCACTGTGCCAGTTCCCTGTTTTCTGCTGTTTTTGTATTTCAGAAAAGATGTACAGGAAATATTCTCGGAATTGGACGAAACAAAAGCCGAAGTCAATATTTTACCGAAACGAAGACGAAGTCCAGAGGGGGGCGAAGAGGCGCAGCAAGGCGGCCAGACCACCCCTAGGCGCGGCCTTGACCTGGCCCGCGCCTAGGGTGGGTCTAGGCCCACCAGGCGCCCCACCGACCTAAATCCTCCGCCTATTTATACAACTTCTCGGGAAAACACTAGACACCTAAGCCTCCATCCACGAAAAGTTCCATCGCGGCTGCCATCGCAGAACCCATCTCGGGGAGGAGGGTTCTGAAGCTCTCCCTGACACCCTACCGGAGGGGGAAATCATCGTCGGAGGCATCTACATCACCATGCACGCCTCCGAAGTGATGCATTAGTAGTTCATCCCTGGACTATGGGTCCATAGCTAGAAGGTTGTCTTCTCCACTTTTCGCTTCTATAGATCTTGTGAGCTTCCCTACATGATCAAGATCATCTTTATGCAATCCTATATGTTTGATTTGCTGGGATCCGATGAATATTGTATACTATGTTGAGACTGATTATATATTCATGTTATATGTTATTTGTGATCTTGCATGCTCTCCGTTGCTAGTAGAAACTCTGGCCAAGTGGACACTTGTGACTCCAAGTGGGGGTAATTATGCTTGATACATGCCTCTATTTTTTTGGAGAGTGACTTTATAACTTCTAAGATTGTAGATGTGTTGTTGCTACTAGGGAGAAAATAACAATGTTTTATCCGAGGGTAATTATATTGTTTACTTTACACACATTGTTTGATGCGATAGTCTGTTGCTTGCAACTTAATACTGAAAGGGGTGCGGACGCTAACCTGAAGGTGGATTATTAGTCATAGACGCAGTTGGATTACGGCCTATGTATTATGTTGTAATGCCCATATCAAATATCATAGTAATCATCTTGTCATGTACTGGTCGATATTCTATCAATTGCCCAGCTGTAATTTGTTCACCCAACATTCTATTTCTTTATGGAGAGACACCTCTAGTGAACTGTGGACCCCGGTCCTATTTCCTTGACTGATAAATTCAACTACAATCCTGCTTTGTTTACTTTCTGCAAACATCTCCTTCCATTCACAACCTCACTGCAAGTTGTGGCAAAGTACTTTGGTTGTGTTGTGTGCAGGTTCCACGTTGTTGTTGACGCCGATAGTGCGTCCTGCCACTAGTCAGCCAGCAAAACCTTCAGAAGTCACGCCTTTCTCCTACTGGTCAATTAAACTTTGGTTTATTATTGAGAAAAAAACTTGCTACTGTGCTCATCATACCTTCCTCTTGGGGTTCCCCAACAGTGTGAAGTCGGCGTTACGATAAGCACCACCAGCGACATGCTCCTTAGGCATACCTATGTCATAGTGATTCTAGCGTTGTATATCACACATTAATCATAAGATCTTTAAGAAGTCATATGTACTTTCTTCCTCTCGCTGTCAACGGAATTGATAGAGCCTGCATGCGAGTTCGGTGATTTCACATGGGTTGGGAGGGCCTTAAGCTCTCCGTCCTATGGACGAAGGGTGCTCTTCCGTCTATGATGGATTGTATTGCTCGCGGCCGATGGCTGGTCCAAGCGAACACGAGGGTACAAAAGGGTGGGTATGCGGTGTCACGGAGAAGGACAGTGATTGGATTTGATTTTATTCTGGGCTTCACACCAAGGAAGTATGAATGGGAAAGTATGCCCATATGGTAACAAAGATATGAATCTCTTATGAGACAAGTAACACACCTTTGTAGTGTGTATTGAATGTGGCTTATTGATACGTCTCAAACGTATCTATAATTTCTTATGTTCCATGCTAGTTTTATGACAATACTCACATGTTTTATATACACTTTATATCATTTATACGCATTTTCCGGCACTAACCTATTAACAAGATGCCGAAGTGCCAGTTCCTGTTTTCTGCTGTTTTTGGTTTCAGAAATCCTACATAGAAAATATTCTCGGAATTGGACGAAACAAAATCCCAGGGTCTTATTTTCCACGGAGCTTTCAAAAGACCAAAGGAGATACGAAGTGGGGCCACGAGGTGGCGACACCACAAGGCGGCGTGGCCAAGGAGGGGCCCGCGCCGCCCTATGGTGTGGGCCCCTCGTGCGCCTCCCGACTCTGCCCTTCCGCCTACTTAAACTCTCCGTCGCGAAAACCCTATTACCGAGAGCCACGATACGAGAAAAGTTCCAGAGACGCCGCCGCCGCCAATCCCATCTCGGGGGATTCAGGAGATCGCCTCCGGCACCCTGCTGGAGAGGGGAATCATCACCCGGAGGACTCTACATCACCATGATCGCCTCCGGACTGATGTGTGAGTAGTTCATCCTTGGACTATGGGTCCATAGCAGTAGCTAGATGGTTGTATTCTCCTCATGTGCTATCATGTTTAGATCTTGTGAGCTGCCTATCATGATCAAGATCGTCTATTTGTAATGCTACATGTTGTGTTTGTTGGGATCCGATGAATATGGAATACTATGTCAAGTTGATTATCAATATATCATATATGTGTTGTTTATGATCTTGCATGCTCTCCGTTGCTAGTAGAGGCTCTGGCCAAGTTGATACTTGTGACTCCAAGAGGGAGTATTTATTCTCGATAGTGGGTTCATGCCTCCATTGAATCTGGGACAGTGACAGAAAGTTCTAAGTTTGTGGATGTGCTGTTGCCACTAGGGATAAAACAACAATGCTTTGTCTAAGGATATTTGTGTTGATTACATTACGCACCATACTTAATGCAATTGTCTGTTGTTTCCAACTTAATACTGGAAGGGGTGCGGATGCTAACCCGAAGGTGGACTTTTTAGGCATAGATGCATGCTGGATAGCGGTCTATGTTATTTGTCGTAATGCCCTAAGTAAATCTCATATTAGTCATCATGATATGTATGTGCATTGTTATGCCCTCTCTATTTGTCAATTGTCCAACTGTAATTTGTTCACCCAACATGCTATTTCTTATTGGAGAGACACCACTAGTGAACTGTGGACCCCGGTTCATTCTTTTACATCTGAATACAATCTACTGCAATCATTGTTCTCTACTGTTCTTTGCAAACAAACATCATTCTCCACACCATACGTTTAATCCTTTGTTTACAGCAAGCCGGTGAGATTGACAACCTCACTGTTAAGTTGGGGCAAAGTATTTTGATTGTTGTGCAGGTTCCACGTTGGCACCGGAATCCCTGGTGTTGCGCCACACTACACTCCTTCACCAACAACCTTCACGTGGCCTTCATCTCCTACTGGTTCGATAACCTTGATTTCTTACTGAGGGAAACTTGCTGCTGTACGCATCACACCTTCCACTTGGGGTTCCCAACGAATGTGTGCTTCACGCGTCATCAAGCTAAATTTCTGGCGTCGTTGCCGGGTGATAACCCACAAGTATAGGGGATCGCAGCAGTCTTCGAGGGAAGTAAAAACCAAATTTATTGATTCGACACAAGGGCAGGTAAAGAATACTTATAAGCCTTAACAACTGAGTTGTCAATTCAGCTGCACCTGGAAAAGCACTAGTAACAGGGGTGATGTGAAAGCAGCAGTAATATGAGAGCAGTAGTAACAGTAACACAGCAGCAGTAGCAGTAACACAGAGGCGATGGCACCAGAAAATAGTTGATACTACTTCCAATGTCATATAGAACGAGTATATGATGATGAAAGATGGACCGGGGTTCCCAGCTATCTTCACTAGTGGTAACTCTCCAATAACAAGTGACAAGTGTTGGGTGAACAAATTACAGTTGGGCAATTGATAGGATTGAAATAGCATTAAGACAGAACATCAAGATTATTAATTATGTAGGCATGTTTTCCATATATAGTCATACGTGCTCGCAATGAGAAACTTGTACAACATCTTTTGTCCTACCAGCCGGTGGCAGCCGGGCCTCAAGGGAATCTACTGGCTATTAAGGTACTCCTTTTAATAGAGCACCGGAGCAAAGCATTAACACTTGGTGAAAACATGTGATCCTCATACCTACGCCTTCCCCTCCAGTTGTCCCAATTTCTGTCACTTTGGGCCCTTTGGTTCCGGACATAGACATGTGCATACAACTTGTAGATACAATCGAAGCAATAAGTATAGAGCTTAAATCTAAGATCATGCCACTCGGGCCCTAGTGACAAGCATTAAACACAACAAGATTGCAACAACAATAACTTCACAAACTTTATAGATAGACTAATCATAATGTATCATCCATCGGATCCCAACAAACACAACACCGATTACATCAGATGGATCTCAATCATGTAAGGCAGCTCATGAGATCATTGTATTGAAGTACATGGGAGAGAGAGTACCAACTAGCTACTGCTAGAACCAGTAGTCCATGGGGGAACTACTCACGGAGCATGATGGAGGCGGTGGCGTCGATGGAGATGGCTTCCGGGGGCACTTCCCCGTCCCGGCAGGGTGCCGGAACAGAGACTTCTGTCCCCCGAATTGGAGTTTCACGATGGCGGCGGCTCTGGAAGGTTTCTCGTCCCGTGGCTTTTTCGTATCGAAGATTTAGGTCAGGGGGCTTCTTATAGGCGAAGAGGCGGAGTCGGAAGGCTGACGGGGGCGCCACACAATAGGGGGGCGCCCCCCCCTTGGGCCGCGCCGCCCTACTGTCTGGTGGCCCTGTGGCCCTCCTCTGGTCCCTCTCGGGTGTTCTGGAAGCTTCGTGGAATTTTAAGATTCTGGGCGTTGATTTCGTCCAATTCCGAGAATATTTCCTTACTAGGATTTCTAAAACCAAAAACAGCAGAAAACAGGAACTGGCACTTCGGCATCTTTTCAATAGGTTAGTTCCGGAAAATGCATAATAATGACATAAAGTATGTATAAAACATGTAGATATTGTCATAAAACAAGCATGGAACATAAGAAATTATCGATACGTTGGAGACGTATCAGCATCCCCAAGCTTAGTTCCTACTCGTCCTCGAGTAGCTAAACAATAACAAAGATAATTTCTGAAGTGACATGCTACCAACATAATCTTGATCCAATAATAATGTAAAGCATATGAACTTAGATCAAATCACTCAAAGCAAATGTCTATATTGATATAAGAGATGATAATGCAAGAGTTAAACAAGCTAGAAGTTTTCATGAACCATTGCTTTAAAGACATGAAACCGTACAAAGTTTATTAAAGATGTGTTAAGTATCCAGCATAGAAGTTCTATCCTTCATTCCAAGCATCAAGTAAATTTTCACAACATAAGAAGGATTCAGTCAAGTAAACATAAACATGAACGTCATGAATCAACTGTTTCGAAGTCTACTCAACCGGTGAGCGCAAGAATTTGGTATTAGCACCAGGATGTTATGGCATAAAGAACGTTAATGGGGGTTTGGAAGGCCAAATGGAAGAAAGGCTTGCAAAGCTATAAGTGACCATTAGACAAGAGGAAGCCTTATGATCGAAGCTATGCAAGGAGTAGTGATTGCCATGCAACGGATGCACATAGAGCTATATGTGTATGAAAGCTCTCCAATGGAACTAGTGGGGGTGCATCCAACTTGGTTGCTCACGAAGACCTAGAGCACTTTTGAGGAGGCTCATCCTTGGAATATACAACCCAAGTTATGTAGTGTAAATTCCCCACATAGTTATACTAGTAAAACATGAAAACTCTCTCATATGGAGTGTAGGTGCTAAACATGAGCACAAATGATGACTATGAATATGCAGGTGCTAAAACATGAGCACAAGTGTGGATAAAAGATAGTAATGCTGCCCCCTTTTTCTTTATTCTCTTTTTTTTCTTTTTCTTTTTCTTTTCTATTTTTTTCTTTCTTTTTTTTCTCTTTTTGATGGCCTCCATGGCTCTTTTTCAGTTTTAGGGGCAACATCCTAATATGACAACACACTTTTTGGTACAAATAACTCATAATGAATGAAACATGATGTATAAAACTGTATGCCTCTGCCAGTGTAGCAGGATGTGCAATGATCTAGCGTAACATGGGTAAACCACACATCAGCTGTATAGAATCATGCAAAGCAATATATAAATGATAAATGACAACATGTAATGTAAAATGGAAGTTGCATGGCAATATATCTCGGAACAGCTATGGAAATGTTGTGGTAGGTAGGTATGGTGGCTGTTTTGAGGAGATGTATGGGCTTATGTGTAGGAGAACAAGAGAAAGTCCTCCCACGTGTTTGGATGTACTGGCGAAGTATGCACAATTCTCAATGTTAGCAAAAGGCAATGCACAGCACCGATGAGGCTAGCAAATTTGGATGGTGGAAGTGCCAAAAACCGTAGCTTAACATTAGTCAAAAAGAACTCACAAGCTTATTGCAAACAACTAGCAGGTTCAACATTAAGAGCATGATTAAAATTTACTCCAAGGAGGGCCATTCACGGTGGCACAAGTACCCCGCTAGCTCCCTCGACCTTCAGCACAACTTAGTTATTACGATGAACTCTCAGACATGGAAAGCTATCAAGTCCAACTACACCTTCAACTATTTATATAGATTTTGTAGTACGGCACAAGCTTAAAGACAACAATCCACTACTAATTTTAACTTATTTATCCAGCAAGCCTTACCATCTAAATACCTCAAAATGTTTGCAAAGAATCAAGTTATCAAAGCTCAATGATCTACAAGATTATGCAAGTGTTTCATTATACCGCTACCACATGCAGCATTTTCTGTTTCCCACCTTCGCCATGAACATTAAAGTAAAGCTAAGAACACTAGTGTTCATATGAACAAGCGGAGCGTGTATCTCTCCCACACAAGGATTGCTAGGATCCGAATTTATTCAAACACAAACAAAAATAGAAATAAAAGCACATAGACGCTCCAAGTAAAGCACATAAGATGTGACCGAATAAAAATATAGTTTCAATAGAAGAAACCTGATAAATTATTGATGAGGACGGGGATGCCTTGGGCATCCCAAGCTTAGACGCTTGAGTCTTCTTGAAATATGCAGGGATGAACCACCGGGGCATCCCCAAGCTTAGACTTTTCACTCTTCTTGATCATATATCATCCTCCTCTCTTGACCCTTGAAAACTTCCTTCACACCAAACTTCTCATAAACTTCATTAGAGGGGTTAGTACTCGAAAAACTTGAATCCGCCTTGGTCCTGTAGTGACACATTGCAAGAAATCAATAAAACATTAGCTACAGCTCTCCACGTCTAGAAAGCCTTGCTTAAAGTCCACAAGAGACAATGCAAAAAACAGAGACAGAATCTGCCAAAACAGAACACCCAGTAAAGACGAAATTTTAAGAGGTACTTCCGTTGCTCAAATCAGAAAACTCAAAACTAATGAAAGTTGCGTACATATCTAAGGAACACGCACGTAAATTGGCAGATTTTTCTGAGTTACCTACAGAGAATCTTACCCAAATTCGTGAAAGATAGAAATCTGTTTCTGCGCAGAAATCCAAATCTAGTATCAACCATCTATTAGAGACTTCACTTGGCACAACAATGCAATAAAATAAAGATAAGGAGAGGTTGCTACAGTAGTAACAACTTCCAAGACACAACAAAACAGTAGCAAAATAAAGACATGGGTTATCTCCCAAGAAGTGCTTTCTTTATAGCCATTAAGATGGGCTCAGCAATTTTAATGATGCACTCGCAAGAAATAAGAGTTGAAGCAAAAGAGAGCATCAAAAAGCAAATTCAAAACACATTTAAGTCTAACCCACTTCCTATGCATAGGAATCTTGTACACAAATAAATTCATGAAGAACAAAGTAACAAGCATAAGAAGATAAAACAAGAGTAACTTCAAAATTTTCAGCATATAGAGAGGTGTTTTAGTACCATGAAAATTTCTACAACCATATTTTCCTCTCTCATAATAATTTTCAGTAGCTTCATGAACAAACTCAACAATATAACTATCACATGAAGCATACTTTTCATGATTCATAAACACATAATTTTTATCAAGCTCAAAAATAGTGGAATTAAAACTTTCAAACCCACTTTTATCAATAGCATAACAAGATGATTGATCAATCTCAAGAGATATGGGACTCCTAGAATAAGTCAAGAATTCTCCAATCCCATTTTCATTAGTAGTACAATTAATATTATCAAGTAACATAGGACCATCATCTAGAGCTTTATCATAAACATTTGCTAAACAAAACTCTTTAGTACCATGCATTTCGACATCAGGCACAAACAAAGCATTATCATAAGATTTATCAAAATAGCATGGATTATCATAAATAACAGTAGCATAATTATTCTCAAAAATTTTACTCATAGGTACTATTTCAAGAGAATCCACATGAACATAACATTCAACCTCTTTCAGTAAGCATGGAGGACAATCAAATAGTGTAAGAGATAAAGAGTTACTCTCATTAGAAGGTTGGCATGGGTAGCTAATCCATTCTTCCTCCTTTTGTTCATCACTCTCCTCTTCTTTTTCATCCAATGAGCTTTCAGGTTCATCAATTTCTTCTTCCACAGGTTCCTGCAAATTGTGAGTGCATTCTTGTGCGTTAATGAGTCTCTCTTTATAATCAATGATATAAGGATTATCACTGTAGCTTTCTATACAAAAATTAAGGATAGAAGAGACATAATCTTTAAGGTCCTTACAAACAACACAAGTTTCATAATTTTTAGCTATGAAGGATTCGATCTCAGAAGCTCCCATAAACAAAACAAATTGTTCTACCTCTTCAAACCCAAGATGAATATAGTTATTCCAATTATAGTTCTTAATTAAAACTTCTTCACTAAAGCCACATTGAAATTTAAGATGTTTAGTATCCTCTTTAGAGCAACAATTTATATCATGGCGTTTAAGCAAGATTTGAGCAATTGTATTTAATTTTTCTATCACAGCACTCATTACTTTACCCGTTCTTGATTCTCTATAATTATTATATAATTCAATAAGCTCCAACATGGTTATGCGTTCTTCCATAACAACAGTTTTTAATTTTTCGATTTTTCAAATTTTTATGGATTTTTGGGTATATGAGATAAATAAAACAAGACAAAAAGAAACTAAGCAAAAGTAAACTAAGCAAAATAATACTAGACAGAAATAAACTAAGTACAAATAAACTAGACAAAAGTAAACTAAGCAAAACAAAATAAAACAAAATAAAAACAGAGAGAGAGGTAGAGTGTACTCCCCAGGTGAACTTATGAGTAGAGCTATGCCTCCCCGGCAACGGCGCCAGAAAATAGTCTTGATAACCCACAACTATAGGGGATCGCAACAGTCTTCGAGGGAAGTAAAACCCAAATTTATTGATTCGACACAAGGGGAGGTAAAGAATACTTATAAGCCTTAACAACTGAGTTGTCAATTCAGCTGCACCTGAAAAAGCACTAGTAACAGGGGTGATGTGAAAGCAGCAGTAATATGAGAGCAATAGTAACAGTAACACAGCAGCAGAGCAGAATACGCAGGCGATGGCACCAGAAAATAGTTGATACTACTTCCAATGTCATATAGAACGAGTATATGATGATGAAAGATGGACCGGGGTTCCCAGCTATCTTCACTAGTGGTAACTCTCCAATAACAAGTGACAAGTGTTGGGTGAACAAATTACAGTTGGGCAATTGATAAGATTGAAATAGCATTAAGACAGAACATCAAGATTATTAATTATGTAGGCATGTTTTCCATATATAGTCATACGTGCTCGCAATGAGAAACTTGTACAACATCTTTTGTCCTACCAGCCGGTGGCAGCCGGGCCTCGAGGGAATCTACTGGCTATTAAGGTACTCCTTTTAATAGAGCACCGGAGCAAAGCATTAACACTTGGTGAAAACATGTGATCCTCATACCTACGCCTTCCCCTCCAGTTGTCCCAATTTCTGACACTTTGGGGCCTTTGGTTCCGGACATAGACATGTGCATACAACTTGTAGATACAATCGAAGCAATAAGTATAGAGCTTAAATCTAAGATCATGCCACTCGGGCCCTAGTGACAAGCATTAAACACAACAAGATTGCAGCAACAATAACTTCACAAACTTTATAGATAGACTAATCATAATGTATCATCCATCGGATCCCAACAAACACAACACCGATTACATCAAATGGATCTCAATCATGTAAGGCAACTCATGAGATCATTGTATTGAAGTACATGGGAGAGAGAGTACCAACTAGCTACTGCTAGAACCCGTAGTCCATGGGGGAGCTACTCATGGAGCATGATGGAGGCGGTGGCGTCGATGGAGATGGCTTCCGGGGGCACTTCCCCGTCCCGGCAGGGTGCCGGAACAGAGACTTCTGTCCCCCGAATTGGAGTTTCGCGATGGCGGCGGCTCTGGAAGGTTTCTCGTCCCGTGGCTTTTTCGTATTGAAGATTTAGGTCAGGGGGCTTCTTATAGGCGAAGAGGCAGAGTCGGAAGGCTAACGGGGGCGCCACATAATAGGGGTGCGCGCCCCCCCTTGGGCCGCGCCGCCCTACTGTCTGGTGGCCCTGTGGCCCTCCTCTGGTCCCTCTCGGGTGTTCTGGAAGCTTCGCGGAATTTTAAGATTCTGGGCGTTGATTTCGTCCAATTCCGAGAATATTTCCTTACTAGGAATTCTGAAACCAAAAACAGCAGAAAACAGGAACTGGCACTTCGGCATCTTTTCAATAGGTTAGTTCAGGAAAATGCATAATAATGACATAAAGTTTGTATAAAACATGTAGATATTGTCATAAAACAAGCATGGAACATAAGAAATTATCGATACGTTGGAGACGTATCACCGGGGAGATCAAGACACGCTGCAAGGGGAGTCTCTCACATCCAATCTCTTTTCTTTGTTATTGTCTTGCTTTACTTTTTTTATTTTCTGTTTTGTTTGCTTTCTTTATATCAAAAACACAAAAAAATTAGTTACTTGCTTTACTTTCTTTATTGTCTTGTTTGCGTTCTTTATATCAAAAACACAAAAAAATTAGTTACTTGCATTTACTTTATTTACCTTTTGTTTATTTCATCATGCTTCCTCCTAAGTTCACTCTAAAAGATATACCAGTAGGGCATGGGTCTATCATTGGAAGAGATAATATAGAAGAATTTTTCACTCATATTAGTACAGTTAAAGATTTTGAAGATAGACACTTGGTAGAACTTGCTCCTACTTATGAAATTGCTACTGCCTCTTTAGTACACATGTTGGAAGCTATATTTGTTAATCTTAATCCTATAATGCAACATATGTTTCTTACACTCTCTGATATGGAAGAAGGAGAAAAGAGAGATTTTGTTTTAGAAACCCTTCTTAAAGAATTCGGTGATGTAGCTAGAGAAGCTAGAAAAGTCTTTATTAAACATAAGATGCTTGGCTTTTATACCAATTCTGCAAATACCCTTGAAAAGATGGAAAAAGATAGACTAAAGTACACTAATAAAGTCAACTGTGAGGGGGAGATTAAAGCACCAATACCTTGCAAGCTCTTAGGAATGCATGAGGCACTAGAAAAGAATTTTGATTGGATTGTTCCTGAAAATTTATTTGAAGAGGATAGTAAGCCTAAAAGTAATGAAAGAGGAGCCTCTTAAACTTACATAGATAAGATACAATGCATTGTTGAGAAAACTCCCAACTCCTCTGTTAATGCTTCATCTCTTGATGTTACTTGATTTACACTTTCTGCGCCTAGCTGAAAGGCGTTAAAGAAAAGCGCTTATGGGAGACAACCCATTATTTTACTTCTGCAATTTTTGTTTTATATTTGTGTCTTGGATGTTGTCACTACTGTAGAAACCTCGCCTTATCTTTATTTTATTGCATTGTTGTGCCAAGTAAAGTCTTTGATAGTAAGGTTGATACTAGATTTGGATTTCTGCGCAGAAACAGATTTCTTGCTGTCACGAATTTGAGTAGATCTCTCTGTAGGTAACTCAGCAAAATCAGCGAAAAATCATGAGTAATCCTCAGATATGTACGCAACTTTCATTCAATTTGAGCTTCTTCATCTGAGCATGTTAAGTGCTTCTAAAAATTTTGTCTTTACGGACTGTTCTGTTTTGACAGATTCTGCCATTTATTTCACATTGCCTCTTTTGCTATGTTGAATGGATTTCTTTGTTCCATTAACTTTCAGTAGCTTTGGGCAATGTCCAGAAGTGCTAAGAATGATTGTGTTACCTCTGAACATGTGAATTTTTTATTATGCACTAACCCTCTAATGAGTTTGTTTTGAGTTTGGTGTGGAGGAAGTTTTCAAGGGTCAAGAGAGGAGGATGATACAATATGATCAAGAAGAGTGAAAAGTCTAAGCTTGGGGATGCCCCGTGGTTCATCCCTGCATATTTCAAGAAGACTCAAGCATCTAAGCTTGGGGATGCCCAAGGCATCCCCTTCTTCATCGACAACTTATCAGGTCACCTCTAGTGAAACTATATTTTTATTCCATCACATCTTATGTGCTTTACTTGGAGCGTCTGTATGTTTTTATTTTTGTTTATGTTTGAATAAAATCGGATCCTATCATTCCTTGTGTGGGAGAGAGACACGCTCCGCTTGTTCATATGAACACTGGTGTTCTTAGCTTTACTTTTAATGTTCCTGGCGAAGGTTGAAAACTGCTTCGTTCATTGTTATTTGGTTGGAAACATAAAATGCTTCATGTGGTAATTGGTATATTGTCTTGAATAATTTGATACTTGGCAATTGTTTTGCTCAAATAGATCATGTTTAAGCTCTTGCATCATGTAGATTGCACATATTAGTGGAGAACTACTGTAGAGCTTGTTGAAATTTGGTTTGCATGATTGGTCTCTCTAAAGTCTAGATATTTTCTGGCGAAGTGTTTGAACAACAAGGAAGACAGTGTAGAGTCTTATAATGCTTGCAATATGTTCTTATGTAAGTTTTGCTGTACCGGTTCATACTTGTGTTTGCTTCAAACAACCTTTCTATCCAAAGCCTTGTACTGAGAGGAAATGCTTCTCGTGCATCCAAAACCTTGAGCCAAAAACTATGCCATTTGTGTCCACCGTACCTACCTACTACGTGGTATTTCTCTGCCATTCCAAAGTAAATTGCTTGCGTGCTACCTTTAAAATTTCATTCCTTGTCTTTGCAATATATAGCTCATGGGAAAGTAGCTTAAAAACTATTGTGGTAAAGAATATGTAGCTTATGTATCTTATTTCTTATAAGTTGCTTGTTGAGCGGTAACCATGTTTCTGGGGACGCCATCAACTGTTACACCTTTGTTGAATATCATGTGAGTTGCTATGCATGTTCGTCTTGTCTGAAGTAAGGGTGATTTATCATGATTAAATGGTTTGAGTATACATATTGTTAGAGAAGAACATTGGGCCGGCAACCAAAGCCATGTATCATGGTGGAAGTTTCAGTTTGGACATTAATCCTCAATCTCTTATGAGAATATTATTTGTTGTTGAATGCTTATGCATTAAAGAGGAGTCCATTATCTGTTTTCTATGTTGTCCCGGTACGGATGTCCTCAAGTTGAGATCTATCAAAAACGAGAAATCAAATGCGATCTATCTCCTTGGACCTTTGTACAGGCGGCATAGAGGTACCCCTTTGTGACACTTGGTTGAAACATATGTAATGCAATGATAATCCATGGAAATTCAAGATAATTAGGACAAGGTGCGAGCACTATTGGTATTCGATGCATGAGGCTTGCAACTTGTAGGATGTCTTATGCATAACACATATGAATTATTACTACCGTTGACAAAATTGTTTCTATGTTTTCAAAATAAAAGCTCTAGCACAAAAATAGTAATCCATGCTTCCCTCTGCGAAGGGCCTTTCTTTTACTTTATGTTGAGTCAGTTTACCTACTTCTTTCTATCTTAGAAGCAAACACTTGTGTCAACTGTGTGCATTGATTCCTACATACTTGCTTATTTGCATTCATCATATTACTTTGTGTTGACAATTATCCATGAGATATACATGGTGAAGTTGAAAGCAACTGCTGAAACTTATATCTTCCTTTGTGTTGCTTCAAAACCTTCTACTAAGAATTTATTGCTTTATGAGTTAACTCCTATGCAAGTCTTATTGATGCTTGTCTTGAAAGTAGTATTCATGAAAAGTCTTTGCTATATGATTCAGTTGTTTAGTCATTGTCTTTACCATTGCTTCGAATCACTTCATTCATCTCATATGATTTACAAATAGTATTGATCAAGATTATGATAGTAGCATGTCACTTCAGAAATTATCCTTGTTATCGTTTACCTACTCGAGGGCGAGTAGGAACTAAACTTGGGGATGCTTGATACGTCTCAAACGTATCTATAATTTCTTATGTTCCATGCTAGTTTTATGACAATACTCACATGTTTTATATACACTTTATATCATTTATACGCATTTTCCGGCACTAACCTATTAACAAGATGCCGAATCGCCAGTTCATGTTTTCTGCTGTTTTGGTTTCAGAAATCCTACACAGGAAATATTCTCGGAATTGGACGAAACAAAATCCCAGGGTCTT
Organism: Lolium perenne; assembly: GCF_019359855.2. Classification (NCBI taxonomy): domain Eukaryota; kingdom Viridiplantae; phylum Streptophyta; class Magnoliopsida; order Poales; family Poaceae; genus Lolium; species Lolium perenne. Next base: position 181,777,480 of record NC_067246.2, on the reverse strand, counting down.
ATTTTCCACGGAGCTTTCCAGAAGATCGAAGGAGATACGAAGTGGGGCCACGAGGTAGTGTAAGGATTCGTAGCATAGAAAACAAAAAAATTCCTACCGCGAGAACGCAATCCAAGCCAAGATGCAATCTAGAAGACGGTAGCAACGAGGGGATGAACGAGACTAACCCTTGAAGATTTCCAAAGCCTACAAGATTAGATCTCGTTGTTGCAGAAGATGATGACTTGCCGCTTTCAAAAGCGCGTAGAAGATCTTGACGGTGCCACAATCGGGCAGCACCTCCGTACTCGGTCACACGTTCGGTGTTGATGAAGACGACGTCCTTCTCCCCGTTCCAGTGGGCAGTGGAAGTAGTAGATCCTCCTTGGAATCCCGGCAGCACGACGGCGTGGTGGCGGTGTCGATGGAGATCTCCGGCGGAGCTTCGCTAAGCGTAGGCGGGAGAAGAGGTGGAGGAGGGGCGGCTAGGGTTTGGGAGAGGGGTGGCCGGCCACTTGAGGGGTGCGGCCAAGCTAGGGCTTTGGTGTGGCCGGCTGTCGTCGTGGCGAACGAGCAGATGCCATGGGATGGCTTAAGTTGGGGCCGAATGGGCGCTAGAGGATTCGGGGGAGGGTTTGCGACTAGATGGGATGAACTTCCGGATGCTTTCCTCAAGAACACAACCAAAGGCCGGTATGCAAGAAGAGAGACAAGAGGAAGAACTCTGCTCTAGATCGCTAGCTTCATTGATCTTAACATGGTTACAGGTTCTTGGATACAAGGTTCTTCGTCTAATCTCCTCTATCGTAACGCGCCCGTAAGAGGCTGTGCCCCCTCTCCTTATATAGGGGAGAGGGTGGCTTACAGTGCAAGAAACCATAATGGCATCTTTGACTGGACAAACTACTTTACAAAGCTACTTTAATCATGGATGACGCCGGGGTCTTCTTTAATCAGGGACGCTGACGTCCTCCGGCTTCTTTCAGCGTCACCCTTCTCTTTGGCGCCAGGGCTCCGATTAAAGTCACTTTGCTTAGCTCATCCTTATCTTCTAGCTCTGAAGAGAATCTTTGACCAGTCTTGCCGACAGGCCCTTCTTTCCGGTATCTTCTTTATCTGGTTCCGGTATACCCCTCTTGGGGATACCGGCTTAGCTTCACTTAGCCAAATTCTTATATTTGTGCTCCGGTAAGAATATTAAACCGGTATCTTGATGGCTCAAACCATCCGGTTTGGCATGCCTTTGGCATACCGGGGGTCATCCCCCCAACATTAGTCCCCGAAGCTGGTATAGTCTGGTGGATTCTATCCAACAGACCATGCTAGGTTCTCTTGTTTTATAGGATACCGGTTTAATCCTTTCGATGCTTAGCTTGGATCCGGCATCTTTGCCCGGACTTTTCTTTTCTCTCTTTGCAAGGTATCCTCCGGCATCTTTGCCCGGACTTTTCTTTTCTCTCTTTGCAAGGTATCCTCCGACATCTTTTTGTCCGGTATCTTTAGCATTTACTCTTTCCTCGGCGAAGTCGAGAATATCTCGGGCCCCGCACCTGTCAGTGACATGCGCACTGTTAACTGGCGCGCCAGTGTCAGAGGTCACTTCGCTTCGACTCCCGCGCGTGTATTAAATGCTCCTCAGCGGATCCCACTCGCCGCTTCAGATCCGTGTGCGCCCCCCTGTGTCTTTTCGTTTCTTTGCGTGTACCTCCTTGCCACATGGCGGCCCGTGGTGCGAACCGTCGCGGCCCGCGAAGCGAACCGCTGCGGCCCGACGGTTTTCGGCCCATCTTCTCTCTTCTTTATAAGGTGGAACCGCCCCTTCTTCTTCCTCTTCTCGCATTCTCCACCCTTCGCGCACAGTGCTCCTCGCTCTCTGCGCCTTCACCGTTCTCCGTCCGCCGCCGTTCGCTCGAGCTCTGCCGCCCGGCGAACTTGAGCCGCTCCTCCGCCGGACTTCGCCGTGCGGAAATCCCTCGCAGCGCCTCCGCTGCGACCGCTACATTCACGCTTCTTTGCGCCGTTCTCTGCTCCGCCATCGTCGGAGCTCCTCGGTGACCGCAGGCCCGCTGCTTCGCCGGTGAACGTCTTTCCCAGCGACCGCGCCGCCTCAGGTTAGTTCCAATCTCAGTTTGCTTGCCCTTTGCTCGTTTTCTAGATCTTGGGTCGACAGTGTTTTTATTTCCCCTTTTTCTTTGATTTTCCTCTTACTCGTAGATCTTCGCGCGGGGGCCAACTGTGGGATTTCTGTTTTTCTGCCTCTAAACCAATGTCTAGCGAGGAATCTTCCTCTGGTTCCTCCTCTGCCTCTTCTTCCGGTAGCCGGCGTAGGCAATCTTCCGATAGATCCGCCGATTCCGCTTCGATGGATACCGATTCCGGTAGCCACAGAGAATCCGGTAGCTCTAGCCAAGCTTCCGGTATAAACCCTTCCCCTGTCACTTGTGGAGCCTGGATGGGCTCCAACGTCACTGAGTACGAGATCGACTGGTTATACCGGTCCCGCAGGATTCCGGAAGGAGTAACCTGCCGGCTTCCCGGTGACGAGATTGAACCGGTGCTTGAGCCCGGTGAACATGTTGTTTTCCTCGCTCACTTTGAGCGCGGCTTCGGCCTTCCTGCTTCGCCGTTTTTTCGGAAGTTCTTAGATTTCTATGAACTTCAACCTCACCACCTCCCTGGCAACGCCATTTTTTATCTTTCCTGCTTTGCCACCTTCATGGAGGCCTACATTGGCATTCGTCCCACTCGTGAGACGTTTGCCCGCTTCTTTGCTCTACGGATTAATTCCGTTCAGGGCAAGGAAATTCCTAAGCCCAAACCCCCCGTACAGTGCGGGTCTTGCATCATCGGCTCCCGCCAAGGGAGCACTTTCTTCAAATTCTCCGGCCTCGAGTCCTGCCGCTTATGGCAAGGGACGTTCTTCTACGTGAAGAACAACGGCCCCGCGAACCTCATCGATCTGCCGCCCTTCAACGCGGCGCCACCCAGCAGAGCCAATTGGAGCTATAACCCGAAGACGGATCACATCGAAACCAACCGGGTGGTACGCTTCATGGCGAACTTAGTGAAGGAGACCAACATCTGCTCGGATGATATTATCCGCACTTTTATCTCGCGCCGGGTGCTTCCTCTTAAGCGCCGGCAGCATAGGATGAGCGAGATGTATGGTCATGGCGATCCCACCAAGATCACCGGCCTTCCCCTCTCCAAGAAGGACATCGTCCGCAAGGCTAGGCAGATCTGCCAGACTGCCATGCCGGTTGACTGGGAATGGGGCCTCCTTCCTCTCAGCACTACTAACCCTCCGACCCAAGAAGTAAGAAATTACGCAATTCGGGTCGGTTTACCGGTAACTTTTACTGTTATTAACCTCCTTTCTTCTCGTTTCAGGTCAAGGATCGCTTCCCCACCATTCACGCAGAGCGGCGAGGCCCTTGCGTGAAGCGTGCGCTTGATTCTGTCGATCCGGATCCGTACATCCGTTGGAAGGATCTAAAGATGGGCAAGACCGCAGCTTCGCACCTCGGCAGGTCCGTGCCGGAACCAACCGGTTCCTCCGATGACCTGACATTGCTCGAGGTACCTTTCTTTTCCGGTTTCCTTTACTTCTTTCATTATTGCCCTTTCGCGGATCCTTTCTCAAGTATCTTGAGCTCGTAGGTCCACGAGCACGCGCCGCCCTTGCGAGCCGAGGCCGGCTCTGAGTTCGTGGAGAAGCTGATGGCCCAGGGCCAAAAGAACAAGGTTCCGGCCTCCGATGCCGGTTCCAGCCAGGCCCCTCCCCCTAAGCGCTTCCGGACGGAGCCTCTGGGGGAGAAGGAAGTGGGCATGCGGCGCTACAAGCGCAAGCAGATGCCGACCGCCTCTGGGTAAGTTTCTTGTTTTTTTGCTTGTTTATTTTTGCCAAGTTATTTTTCCGGCTTCTTTTTCCAACTGTCTCTTTTTCTTTTTCTCAGCCCTGCGCTCAAGCTTGGCTCAAGGCCAGCGGGCTCTGAGGGTTCCGCGAGGACCTCAACCCCTCCTCCTCACTCAAGCCCGGCACCTTCTGGTGCCGGCAACACCTCTGCCTCCCCTCTGGGGGGCACTACAAGTTCGGGGCGTGCGGCCCCTACACCGCCTGAACACCGCACGGAGGAGGACTTCGTCTTGTCGGGGGGAAGACCCCGGATAGGGCAATGGATGCGGAGCAGCCGGCTGGCCACTGGCCGGCTCGCGGCAAAGGCCGGCTGAGGAGCAGCCGGCTGGCGCCGTGGCCGGCTGGTCCGGAAGCCGGCTGGCTCTAGGTCCTAGTCGGCCTGGCTACGGCCACCAATGCTGTAGCTGGGCCGGCTTCTACAAGCCATATCCGACTGGGGTTTGTACCTCAGACCGACTCGAGGCTGGCGAGTCTTGCACTGGAAGGGACCGGGTTGGTGATCCGGGTTCCTAAAGTCCACGCTGACTCCATCTTCCGTAAAGCGCGGGGCACTGTGGAGCAATAGTGCCGCGCGCCGGACAGGCCGTCAGGGCTTACGACGATCCGTACCGGCTACAGTGGCTGACGGCGACAGGGACACCTCCTCTCCATACCGCTGACCGTGGCAGCCGGATGGGACAGGCCACGATGCCTCAACAGCTCCTGACGTCACCGCCTCGGGAAGGAGCGGAAGCCGAAGCCGGCCAAGCCGGCCAGTAAACTATAGGGTCTTATATGTAAAGTGCCGGCACCTATATAAGCCGCACTACCCCCTCTCGTGCAGGGGATCGATCATTCTTACTTCACTCCACCCATAGAGCTGCCCTGAGAGAGAGACCATCGTCTTCCTTAGCCTCCCAGGAGCAGCCGGACACAGCTCTAAGAGCACCATTGTATTGTGTGATCATCATATACACTCATAGCAGGAGTAGAGGTTTTACCTCCATCGGAGGGCCTCGAACCTGGGTACGTCGCCGTGTCGCTCGTGCCCATACCCGCATCCGGATACCGCCGTGAGATCCCTCAGGAACCACTCCGATTAGCCACCCTATGGCATATGCCGTGACGATACCACAACATTTGGCGCCCACCGTGGGGCCCTCAGCATCCTCGGCCGGTGTCTTCATCCGGACGGGCCTCACCATCACCACCGGCGAGCGAGTCGCTTCAGGCTTGATCTGGAGATTCGGCTCCCTCGATCGCGCCGGGCCGACAACGCTGGCTGCTTCGCTGACCGGCCCTTCCCAGCCGGCGGCAGCGTCATCTCCTTCGGCGGCCACGACGTCTACGTCGCTACCGTCGCACCGCCGCGCTACCCACGGCAGGTCCTGCGCTGCGCAAGCCCTCCTCCGCGAGCCGGCAGCAGCGCTCCCGCCAGCCCCGTCGTCGTGCAAGTCATGATGGCTGGCGAGGAGCTCCCCACCAAGAACCCGCGCACCCGCGGCCGCAACCTGGAGCGCAACGTCGACCCCAACGCCTCCGGCTCGGGCCCAAAGGCGCCACCACCACCGTCCCGGCTGGACGAAGTCCGGGCAAAGCTGAGCACCCCGCTCACGCCTGGCGGAGACCCCACCACCATCGAGGCGGATCTGGAGGCGCACCGCCAGCTCCTCCTCAAGCAAACCGAAGAACCGGCTGCTGCTAAGCGCCAGATGGAGATCACCCAGCCGCGAGTACAACCGCGCCCACGGCCTCACCTGTGCGGCGACGAGCCAAGCCGAGCCGGCCACATCCGCCGCAGGGGCCGTGACCTCGGCGCCGAGATCGCCCGCGACGGCGCTCCTTCGCCGGCTCCGTCCGCGGAGCTCCCCGTCTACAACACCCCCGACAAGAACATGCGCGCGGCACAAGCCGCCGCAGAAGAGCTGAACCGCCTTCGTGGCGAAGAGTTACGCCGCCGGACCAAGCGGGTAATCGAGCTGCTCAACGCAGCCACCAGGCAGACGGCCGACCCCGTGTATGTCAATGCCCCCGCAGCTTCTCACGCTCGTGGAGCTGCAGGCAACGACAGGAAGGCGCCAGGGACTCGGCCGAGTCCGCCTCCCCAGCGCCAAGCCGGCACCATGACTCCCGCGCCACGCACGCAAGCTCGAGCAGGCCGAGCCACGGTCAGCGGCAGCAGCCGCAGCCGGCCTCCTCCGAGCGTAACCAGGAGCAAGACTCCGAGCCCCGCCGTCGGCACCGGCCGGCTCCGAAGCAGCCGGCACACGCCAGCCGGCACACTCCGGCTGGGCCCGCGCATCGAGCCCGCCGACGCCCGAGATCGCCTCGACCGGCTGGTCGAATCCCGCATTGCGGAAGAAGAAGCTCCAGCCGGCCCAAAGTGCTTCGGGCCCCGCATCGCCAACGAGCCCACGCTTGAGGGCTTCACGCTCCCCCGCGACACCCCAAGTACGACGGCATCGCCAAGCCGGAGGACTGGCTGCAGGACTACTCCACCGCAGCCGGCATTGCCAAAGGCAACAAGCGCCGGGCTGTGCGCTACTCCCCTCGATGCTGGTCGGCTCCGCCCGCACATGGCTCAACAACCTGCCAGCCGGCAGCATAAACGGCTGGCTGGACTTCGAAGCGGCCTTCATCGCCGGCAACTTCACCGGCACCTACCGCCGGCCGGGTCGCCCCAGCAGCTTGAGATGTGCAAGCAGGGCCCCGACGAGACGGATCGCGCGTACCTAACGCGCTGGTGCGAGATGCGCAACTCCTGCGAGGGCGTGCACGAGATCCAGGCCATCAGCTTCTTCATGGGAGGCTGTCGGCCCAACACCATGTTGTGGCACAAGCTGCGCCGCAGCGACCCCAAGTCGATGGCCGCCTTGATGGCCATCGCCGACAAGTACGCGCTGGCTGAGGAAGCCGGCAAGGCGCCGGCTGCTGAAATTTCGCCGGCCCCCGCCGTAAGAGACAACAACAAGCCGGCCGAGGGCGCCTCGCACGGCAGCCGGCGGGACAACTACCGCGGCAAGCGTCACAGTGACCAGCCGGACCGCCGGTACGGCTCCGCCCACGTAGCCGCCGTGGCAGACAACGCGGCAGGCGGCAGCCGCCGCCAGAAGCAAGACCGGCAGTGGAAGCCGAAGTACACCTTCGAGCAGATGCTCGACTCGCCGTGCAAGTACCACAGCGGCAAGAACCCCTCCAACCACACCACCCGCGATTGCCACTTCATGAAGCGGCTGACAAGCGGTGAACCCCTCCCGCCTCCCCCCCCCCCGCCTCCACCAGCCGGCGGGCCGGGTGGCCAAGCCGGCGCAGAGAACGCCAACCTCGAGCACCACGAGGCAAACCAAGTGCACCATGCCGGCCGATATCTGGCCGAAGATGCTACCTACATCATCTTCACCTCCGAGCCCGAGGACAAGACGAGCCAGCAGAGCCGTTCCCTCGAGGTCAATGCGGTCATACCGCCGGTCCCCCAGTACCTAAACTGGTCAGAGCAGGCCATCACTTTTGATCGCCGCGATACACCGGCTGTCTTGCCGAAGCCGGGCAGCTACGCCATGGTCCTCGACCCCACCATCGGCACAACCCGGCGCAGCGTGCGTTTTTCGCGCGTCCTCATCGACGGCGGCAGCAGCATCAACATCCTCTACCGCGACACCGCCCGCAAGCTGGGCATCCAGGAGGCCGAGTTGCGCCCCACCCCCACCGTCTTCCATGGCATCGTGCCAGGCCACTGCTGCCAGCCGATCGGCCGGATCACGCTGGAGGTGATGTTCGGGAAGCTGGATCACTTCCGCACCGAGAGAATCGAGTTCGAGGTGGTGGACCTCGTGAGTCCCTACCACGCGCTCCTGGGCAGGCCGGCCCTGACCAAGTTCATGGCGGTGCCCCATTATGGGTACCTGAAGATGAAGCTGCCTGGCCCCAAGGGGGTCATCACCGTAGCCGGCGACTATCGCCGCTCCATGGACTGCGCCACGCAGAGCTCCAAGATGGCCCAGACGCTGGTCATCGCCACCGAGAAGCAGCTCATCCGCGACGCCGTCGCCCTCGCCAAAGCCGCGCAGACAGACATGCCGGCTGCAGGCAACCCGGCTGGGACGACTCACTTCCAGCCGGCCGACAACACCAAGAAGATCCTGCTGGACCCGGCGCAGCCGGACAAGTACGTCACCATCGGTGCCGGCTTGAGCAAGAAATAGGAAAGCGAGCTCACCAGCTTCCTCCGTGAGAATCGGGACATCTTCGCATGGACTCCAAGAGACATGCCGGGTGTGCCGAGGGAGTTGGCTGAGCACCACCTCCACGTCCGGCCTGAAGCCAAGCCGGTGAAGCAGCCCCTCAGGCGTTTCGCCGAAGAACGAAGGAAGGCCATCGGTGAAGAAATCGCCCGGCTCCTAGCTGCCGGCTTCATCATGGAAGTGCTGCACCCGGACTGGTTGGCGAACCCGGTCCTGGTTTTGAAGAAGAACGGCTCCCGCCGCAGGTGTATCGACTACACCAGCCTGAACAAGGCGTGCCCGAAGGATCCCTTCCCCTGCCGCGCATAGATCAAGTCATAGACTCGATCGCCGGCTGTGAACTGTTGTCTTTCCGAGACGCCTATTCAGGCTACCACCAGATTCCTTTGAATCCGGCTGATCAAATAAAGACTTCGTTCATTACCCCGCACGGGCTTATTGCTACACGACTATGCCGTTCGGCTTGAAAAATGCAGGCGCCACCTACCAAAGGTGCATGCAAAAATGCTTGCAGGATCAAATCGGCAGAAACGTTCACGCATATGTGGATGATGTCGTTGTAAAGACCAAGGAGACGACTACCCTCCTTGATGACCTGAGAGAAACCTTCACCAATCTGAGAAGATTTCGGATGAAGCTCAACCCGGCCAAGTGCACATTCGGCGTGCCGTCTGGCCAGCTCCTTGGCTACCTCGTCTCTCAGCGAGGGATCGAAGCCAACCCGGACAAGATCAGTGCCCTGGAGAAGATGGAACTGCCGCAGTGCCTCAAGGACGTCCAGAAGTTCGCTGGCTGCCTGGCTTCCTTGAGCCGCTTCGTCACCGGCCGGGGGAGAAGGCACGCCCTGTATCAATTGATGAAGAAGGCGGACAAATTCGTCTGGTCACCGCAGGCGGATGAGGCCTTCCGTGACTTGAAGCGCGTGCTCTCAACCGCGCCAATCCTTGCAACGCCGGCTTCAATGGAGTCGATGCTGTTGTACATCGCAGCCACCAATCGAGTGGTTAGCGTTGTCCTGGTGGTGGAGCGCAAAGAAGACGGCAGGGAGCAGCTGGTCCAACGTCCAGTCTATTACCTTAGCGAAGTGCTCTCCCAGTCGAAGCAAAACTACCCCCACTACCAAAAAGTCACCTACGGCGTCTACCTGGCGGCCAAGAAGCTCAAGCATTACTTCCAAGAGCACCTCATCAAAGTGGTCGCCACAGCACCCTTGGCGGAAATCATAGGCAGCAAGGATGCCAACGGCCGGGTTGCCAAGTGGGCCCTGGAGCTAGCCGCCCACACCATCCTCTACGAGCCACGCACAGCCATCAAGTCGCAGATCCTCGCGGACTTCTTCGTCGACTGGGCTGAGATGCAGTACCTGCCGCCTGTGCCGGATTCCACACACTGGAAGATGCACTTCGACGGCTCGAAGATGCGCAACGGCTTGGGAGCCGGCATCGTCATCACCTCTCCCAAGGGAGACCGGCTGGACTACGTCCTGCAGATCCACTTCGCCGCATCCAACAATGTGGCGGAGTACGAAGCGCTCATCCATGGGCTGAAGCTGGCCAAGGAGATTGGCGTGCGTCGCATACTCTGCTTCGGCGACTCCGACTTGGTTATACAGCAAGCATCTGGCGACTGGGACGCGAAGGACGCCAACATGGCCTCATACCGCTTCCATGTCCAGCAGCTATCCGGCTTCTTCGACGGCTGCGAATTCCACCATGTGCCACGAGCAAACAACGAGGCGGCTGACGCCTTGTCCAAGATTGGCTCAACCCGGCAAGCCATTCCGCCGGGCATCGCCTTGGCGGTTCTCAAGAAACCGTCCATCATACAGTCACCGGACTCGGATTCAATATTCGTACCGGCTGACCCGGGGGCTTCTCAGCCAAACCCGGGGGCTTCATCGCCCAAGTCGGGGGCTAACAAGCCGAACCCGCCGGCTACCATGCCGAACCCGGGGACTTCTCAGTCCAACCCGGGGGCTTCATCGCCAAACTCGGGGGCTAGCAAGCCAAACCCGCCGGCTAGCAAGCCGAACCCGGCGACCATGCAGTCGGATCCGGAAGCTCCCACGCAGGAGGCCCTGTTGGTTAGCGTATTCGAGATAAGATGCGTACCTTCATGGGCACAAGAATTCCTCTCCTACCTCACCGACGGTGTGCTGCCTGAGGATAGAGTCCAGGCCAGGCAGATTGAGAGAAGGGCCAAGGCCTATACCATCATCAACCACCAGCTGTACAAACGCAGCGTAAGTGGGGTGTTCCAGCGGTGCGTCGAGCCGGCTGAAGGGATTGAACTCCTACGGGAAATCCATCAAGGAGAGTGCGGACATCACGCCTCATCCAGAGCCATAGTGGCCAAAGCCTTCCGGCACGGTTTTTATCGGCCGATCACGCTCAAAGACGCAGAAGAGTTGGTGAAGAAGTGCAACGGCTGTCAGCGCTTCGCAAAGAAGAGACATCAGCCGGCTTCCGCCTTAAAAACCATCCCCATCACATGGCCATTTGCCGTATGGGGCTTGGATATGGTAGGCCCATTCAGAACGGCGCGAGGCGGCATGCCACATCTCTTGGTAATGATTGACAAATTCACCAAGTGGATTGAAGCCAAGCCGAGCATGAAACTGGACGGGTCCACAGCCGTCACATTCCTCAAGGAAATCATTGTGAGATTCGGCTACCCCCACAGCATTATCACTGACAACGGCAGCAACTTCTCCCAAGGCATCTTCTCTCGCTATTGCGGGGAAATGGGGATCCGGATGGCCCTATCTTCTGTGGCGCACCCAGAGTCCAACGGACAAGTGGAAAAGGCTAACGGCTTAGTCCTAGCCGGCATCCGACCCCGGCTGATGGAGCCGCTCGAGCGAGCAGCCGGCTGCTGGATTGAAGACCTGCCCAATGTGCTGTGGAGCCTGCGCACGACGACAAACCGCTCAGTCGGCTTCACACCTTTTTTTCTCGTATATGGGGCCGAAGCCGTCCTGCCGACTGATATCGAGCACGACGCGCCAAGGATCAAGCTCTACACTGAAGCCGAGGCCAAAGAAGCTCGTGAAGATGGAGTTGACCTGGTCGAAGAGGCCCGGCTGCTAGCTGCGTCTAGATCTACCATTTACCAGCAAAGCCTCCGACGCTATCACAGCCGGAAGGTCCAGCCCTTAGCATTCCGAGAAGGAGACCTAGTGCTCCGGCTGATCCAGCGGACAGCCGGACAGCATAAACTGTCATCCCCATGGGAGGGTCCCTTCATCGTGAGCAAGGCAGTAGGCAATGATTCCTACTATCTCATAGATGCCCAAGAGGCTAAGAAAAACAAGCCGGACAAGGCTGATGAGGAGACTAAACGTCCCTGGAATGTCAACTTACTCCGCCCATTTTACACATGAGAGCAGGAATGTATGTATCCCTTGTATCCCTTCTATAAGCTATGAAAAAGCACGCGCCAAGAGCGCCGTTTCCGACAAGTTTTTCGCGTACTTTACCTCTGTTTCGCCAATTGGCTTGAACCCTCTCACGCAGTCGGCTCAGTAACGTGATCCGGTTTCCGACAGCCGGCTTCCGATCCAGCTACAGACCGCAACCCGGCTGTCCGGCTGGCGGGAGTAAGGCCTAGGGAGCCGGCACGCGAAAAACGGCTAAGGGAAAGAGTAAAAGCAAGTTGACTTGCAACTTTTCATGAAAGTGCCGGATTGCCGAATTCAGCTCGTTCGACTGAAATACTGTCAGCCTCACCCAGCGGCCCGCTCTTGATCCGGCGACGGATCGCAAGTCGGACGTACGACCGGCAAGAGCACAGCCAAAGAGTGGGGCGGATGGGAAAAAGCGAACGAGTCGAAAGAAAGCAACTCGGCACACAAATGATTAACAAACACATTAAAGTGTGACATAATTAAAAGACGATAATATTCATACATGCGCACCCGGCATCCCGGGGATTTAATAAATCGTCTTGGCAAAAGAACAACTGAAAAGCAGGTAAACTAAGCCAGAGGGGCATCAGCGGAGCCGGCTGCCGGGTCGTCCTCGGGCGCGTCTTCCGCCTCCTCATCTTCCATGTAATCTTCATCGGATGCAGGAGGGTTCGGGTCCGCGACGAAGGCGCCCTTGTCGACGAAGTCGGCGATGGCGCTGGCTCGGGCAAGACGGGCGGCCTTGAGTTCGGCTGGGAGCTTGTCCTCCACGCCGGCTCGCCGGAACTCAAGCTGCCCCAGGTCCACCTCGTTGTACCAAGAGAGGACGAAGGACAGCGCCATGTCGGCGCCAGCGCGCGTGGCCGACTCCTTCCAGTCGAGGAAGCGATCCGGCGCCCGCTCCATCAGGGAGGTGAGGCTGGAGATATCTTGCGGCACCGCCTCCTCAGGCCACAGCATCGGCGCCAGCTCCTCAACCGCCTTCCGGAGCTCCCAGCCGAGCTTGGTGATGGGCTCGACGCGGGCAGCCATGGACGCCATGTGATCCTCCATGGAGAAATACTCCGAGCTGCCCTCGCCGGTCTCCTGCCTCCTGGACTCGCGCGCAGCGCCAACGGCTGCCAAAGCCGCGTCCTGCGTCTCCGGGAAGGCCGCTGCAAGAAGAAGCAAGTCAGAAATCATCGAAGCCGAAATAAGCTGAAAAATGCAAATTTTCGAAGTCCTAAGCCAAAAGGAAAGCTCGGCGGCAGCCGGCAAGAACCGATCGCCACCAGCCCGAAGATGGAGATAGCAAAGACATCGAAGTTTCGCTGCCGGCTGCCAACGAAAGCCGGCAGCCGACAGCCGAAAGCCGGCAAAGGGAAAGGAACACTAAGGTGCACTCACCCGCCAAGCCGCGATCAAGTGCGCCAATCTCATCCGTCCAGCGCTTGGCGGTAGCCGTCAGCTCCGTGGACTTGGCGGTGACCTCCTCTTGCAGCACAAGCCGCTGTTTCTCCACCTCCGTTAGCCGCCGGCTCAGATCGTCCACCTTCTCCTTCTCCGCCGTCCTAAGGGAGTTGAGCTCAGAGAGGTGGTTCTGCTCCAGCAGGCGCAGTCGTGCCAGCTCCAGCTCAGCTAGCTTGAGCTTGGCGGCTGAAGAACGGCCCGCCTCCTCGCTCTCGGCGCACTGGGCGCGAGCAGCCCGGAGATCCGACTCCAGCCGCGGGACCTTGGCGGCTTCAACTGCGAGGCAGCCGGAAAGAAACGTCAGCCGGCGAAGATTCAAAAGAAAATAAGACATCGAGTCGAAAGAAGCAAGAGCTCACCCTTGGCGGTTTCCAGCTCGCGGGCCAAGTCGGCCCGGTCCAGCTTGGCCTTGTGGTAATGGGTAACGGCGCGATTGTACAAAGTGGTGCGCCGATCCATCACAGCCTAAGAAAAAGAGAAAGTCAGTCGGCTAGGCGAAACCCGGGCCGGCTCCAAGCAGCCGGCCCATGCCTCGGAGGGCTACCAGGATGATAACCAAATCAAAAAACAGATAAAGCTTACCTTGCCGGCTTCCTCCACCTTGGCAACGCTGGCCGCGGTCTCGGCAGCCCCTGCCTTGAGGTGGGCCTGCAGGCTGGAGAAGAACATCTCCACCGATGCTAGGCCAGGGTTCCCCTCCCGGCTGGTCACCTCGTAGGAGTCGGCGCGGACCCACGCATGCTCCAGGGAGGCACCCGAGCCGAGGCTGGAGTCGGAGGCGGACGGCACCTGAAGAAGAAGTGCGCCCTTGGCCACATGCAGGCCCTGCTGCGACGCCGATGGGGTCTCCGTCCTCACCAGTGCGCGCGAGTCGGCGCCCTCCGTGCGCGCCGGCTCATCCCTTGCCGGCTCCCGCCGGGTTGGCTCACCCCTCGTCGGCTCCGGCGGCGGCGACGCTCCGGGCGCAGCAGATGGCCCAGCCGGCGCAGCTGTCTCCGGCGCCTGAGGTGCCCCCTCCGGGCTCTCATCCAGCACCACCATGCTCGGCGTGGCGCCGGCTCCGGTCGCAGGCGGCGCAGCTCTGCCGGCTCCGGCTCCGGTCGCGGACGGTGCAGCCTTTCCGGCTCTGGCTCCGGGTGAGGGCGGCATGCCCCGGCTGGCCCCAGCTGCGGGGTCCAGAAGGCGAGTCCGGCGCGGGAACATGTCGTCCAGCGTCGGCCACCGAGTCGGCTCGACCCGCGTGCCGCGATCAGGCGCTGAGGCCAGCGGCACGGCGAGGGAAGGTGCCCCTGCGGAAGGCGCAGTACCCGCAGGCGGCGGTGGCGTAGGAGTGCGCGATGAAGGCTGCGGCGTCGGCTCCCTCCTTTGGCGCAGCGGCGGCGACGCAACGCGCGGAGCCTGCCGGGAGCCGCCGCCCTGGGCAAACTTGATGGGAGCCCTAGCCGGACAAACAAAGAGAAGATAAGCATAAAAAGTAAGGAAAGAAAAGGAATCAAACAAGAAAGAGAAAGAGAACTCACCCGGCCTGCTCCGGAACCTTCTTCGGCTGCTGCCGGCGGAGCTTCTTCGCCTTCGCCTCCAAGGCGGCAGTGGAGCGAGGCTCGCTGGCCCGCTTCTTCCCCTGGCGCACCGAAGTCGCCGTGGTGCTTGGCGGCCTCGCGCGCAGAGGCACGGCCGGGATCGGCCCCGTGCCGGACGTCGCCGGCTCCTCGTTCTCCTGCTGCTCTGGTGAGGGGGGCGGATTGTGCTCCCCCTGGCCGCCTAGATCAGGCGCCTGCGGCAGGTCGTCGTCGCCGGCCTGGTCGCCGGCTTGGTCAGCCGGATCGACGTGATCCGGCGTCCACCTCCTCGTCGCCAGGTCGCCGTCCTCGGTGTTCTGGCGCTCAAAGAGCTAGAAAGACAGAAAAAGCATGAGCAAACAACAAGCCAAAAATTGGCGGGAGCAAAAGGAAGTCGGCCTCGCAGCCGCAAGCCGGAAGCCGGCGAAAAACACAAGCTTACCTGCTCGGGTAGGTGGTCCCTGTCGTGGGGCGCCAGCCCGTAGCTCCAGTCGTCCGCCACGTTCGCCTTGGTGATGTAGTTCACCCGGCTGGCCACCTGGGCCTTGGTGAGCACCGCCCTGGACGTCCGGTTCGGGTCGAACCGGCCGGACATGTGCCCGATTTTGTGGGTGCGCTCGGAGCGGCAGCACCCGGCGCTCAGCGATGGTGCAGAGGAGATCTTCCGCAGTCAGCCCGTTCTCGACGGCTGCCCCCAAGAAGTCCCAGAGCTGGTTCACCTCGGCGTCCGGATCCGACGTGCGGGTGTTGTAGCTCCAGTTGATCCGGCCGACTGGAGGGGCCGGATTGTACTCCGGCAGATTGATCCGGTCGACGAGCTGCCCCTCGTTGCGCACATAGAAGAACGACATCTGCCAGTTCTTCACCGAGTCAACGGTGGGGATCTTGGGGAAGGGCGTACCAGGCCGAGTGTAGATCGAGGCGGCGCCGCAGGCCCGCAGGCGGCCCTCGGTGGTTTGCGCCTTCAAGTAGAACAGCCGGCTCCGTGGTCGATGTCTGGCCACAAGCCGGCGTAGGCCTCCATGAACACCACGAAGCAGCTGAGGAGGACGCACGCGTTGGCCGGCAGGTAGTGCGGCTGCAGGCCGAAGTTGTCCAGGAACTGCCGGAAGAAGGTCGAGGCCGGCAGGCCTAGCCTGCGATCCAGATGCGCGCCGAAGACGACGCGCTCGCCGGGCCGCGGCTCGGGCTCCATCTCCTCGCCGGGCGCCCGCTGCACCACCGCCGACGGGATCCGGCGGAGGCGCACCAGCCGCTCGATGTCATCCTCCCGCATGTATGAGCCCCTCCACGATCCGCTGGGGGAGGCCATTGTCGACGAAGAGGAAGAAGTCCAGGAGAGGCGAAACGGCGACGAAGAGCCTTGCGACGGCGGCGGCGACGGCGGCGGCTGAGGACGCTCCGTCGAGACGCGCGGCCCCGTGACGCCGGATTGGTGGAGAGGCGGCGGCGGCCCGGCGGGAGAACATCGGGGCAGCTGCTCGCCGGAGTTCGCCAGGAGTGTTGGCGTGCGACGGAGCGCTCGAGCGAAGAAACAAGAGAGTTTGGGCGAGAGGACGAAGAGCGCGAGGAAGAAGAAGGGCGCCTCGGTACCGCTACCGGGGGCATTTATAGCCGCCTGGCGCGCCAGTTGCGCGGCCACGTGGCGATCGTGGGCCACGATCGGGATTTACTGCGCCGTAACTCCTCCCACGACCACGACGGTTACCGAAAACGGCCACACCACGTCGCCCACTACCGCACCGGATCCGGAGGGACATTGATGTGACCAGACGAACCGACCGCAGCGCCAGGCGTCAGACCGGTCAAGTCGGGCGCGGGACCCGAGGCGGCGGAGGCTCCGGTGCGCCGCAAGCCGGAGCCGGACAATAAGTTCAACCCGGACTAAAAGTCGTCAACAAGGCGGAGACTCCGCCAAAACTTGCGAGAAAGCGAAAGCTGTATAAGTGTAAAAAGCGGCCGGCTAGAAGCAGCCGGCAGGAACGAGCCGGATGAGGGCGCAGCCGGCTGAATGGAAATTCTCAGTCGGCCCCTCCAAGTGCCGTCAAGTATATTCGAGAAGCCAGGAAAACCTGCCTAGGTCTTTCTAGACGCAGGACCTTGCCAGCTTCGGGGGCTAATGTCGGGGGGAAGACCCCGGATAGGGCAATGGACGCGGAGCAGCCGGCTGGCCACTGGCCGGCTCGCGGCAAAGGCCGACTGAGGAGCAGCCGGCTGGCGCCGTGGCCGGCTGGTCCGGAAGCCGGCTGGCTCTAGGTCCTAGTCGGCCTGGCTACGGCCACCAATGCTGTAGCTGGGCCGGCTTCTACAAGCCATATCCGACTGGGGTTTGTACCTCAGATCGACTCGAGGCTGGCGAGTCTTGCACTGGAAGGGACCGGGTTGGTGATCCGGGTTCCTAAAGTCCACGCTGACTCCATCTTCCGTAAAGCGCGGGGCACTGTGGAGCAATAGTGCCGCGCGCCGGACAGGCCGTCAGGGCTTACGACGATCCGTACCGGCTACAGTGGCTGACGGCGACAGGGACACCTCCTCTCCATACCGCTGACCGTGGCAGCCGGATGGGACAGGCCACGATGCCTCAACAGCTCCTGACGTCACCGCCTCGGGAAGGAGCGGAAGCCGAAGCCGGCCAAGCCGGCCAGTAAACTATAGGGTCTTATATGTAAAGTGCCGGCACCTATATAAGCCGCACTACCCCCTCTCGTGCAGGGGATCGATCATTCTTACTTCACTCCACCCATAGAGCTGCCCTGAGAGAGAGACCATCGTCTTCCTTAGCCTCCCAGGAGCAGCCGGACACAGCTCTAAGAGCACCATTGTATTGTGTGATCATCATATACACTCATAGCAGGAGTAGAGGTTTTACCTCCATCGGAGGGCCTCGAACCTGGGTACGTCGCCGTGTCGCTCGTGCCCATACCCGCATCCGGATACCGCCGTGAGATCCCTCAGGAACCACTCCGATTAGCCACCCTATGGCATATGCCGTGACGATACCACGACACGTCTCCCCTCCCGAAAACCAAGATACCGGCGCCAGCAACATCGGCGCCGAGGAAGAAGCTGCCGGGCGGGCGGAACCTTTGGTTCCTCCCGTCCTTGAAAAGAAGAAAACTTCCGCGCCGGGAACTTCCGCGCCGGAAAGTTCCAACCTGGGTGACGCGCCTAGCGCTCCCCCATCTCCACGAACTGCTCCAACGCCACCGCCGGATGCCCCTCGCACCAAGCCATCCGGGGCTGCTCCAACTGCGCCGCCGCCCAAGACCTCCAGGCTCATCAAGGGGAAGGCGGCGGCCTCCAACGCCCCTTCCGGTGGTCAGCAGCCCCTGGTGCTGCACGTCTCCAAGGCAGCCAGCACTGCTAGCGAGAAGGCCACCGGCCTGCTCGGCCGGATCACTGAGTTCCAGCGCGGGGGCTGGGAGCTGGGGCATCTGCTGCCCTACGCCCAGAAGTGGAACGCCGCGGATATGACTCCGGCGACCCGCGGTATGGGCAAGGACAGGCTGCCGGCACCTGACCCTGTTGGGGACCGGTCTTCCGAGGAGCACTTCATGCGGCTTCGCCGCGCCGTGAAGGAGCTCGACAGCGCGTGGTACGATTCCACGAACAATCTGAGGGTAAGTTTCCAGCAACTCTTTGAGGACGATGAGGAGCCTCTGGACGATGCTGATGCTGGCGATGCTCCTCCGGAAGCCCCTGCTGCCTGATGATCTTCTATTAAGTGTTTGCCTGTGATATGTTCGTTTGTCCTGCTTGTCTCAAAACAATGCCCGTTAAATTCTACCCCGGTATGCCGGGGTTTATGATGTAAAACTTTAAGTTTGCTTTTGGTTGTGGCACAACAGTTTATGCCGGTATGTTATACCGGTGCTAATTATCTTATGTTTGCTTTAGCATATTTGCTCATGGTTTTGCTTTTATCCTGCACTGCAAAGATTTCCAAATTGTTTCCGCATCCAATTCGATGCACACTTGGTTCTTTTGCCTTGGCTCTGCCTGCCTTCTCTGGGCGTTCTTTGGCGTATGAGCACAAGGTTCTTTCACCAAACAAGCATTTTCTTGAACTTAGAAATAACTTCAAAATTTTGCAAAAAACCGGTTTAACCGGGGTTAGTTAAATTTTTCTGGATTGCTTGTTCCCACTCTCTCTTTTCACAGTTCACGTGCTTAGTTGCTACCGGTTTATCTTGCTTGCCATGAAGCCGGTTTGCGGACAGCAGCAGAGTCGAAGACTCCGGTAGGTTTTGCACGCTACTAAACCGGAAAGAAAAAATGTTCACTAAACAACCGGTGAACTGAAAAAATAAACATATTGCATGCAATTTTAGGGGTAGTCCCCGAGATTCATTCGAGGTTCCGACATCTTTTTATTCATAGCATATAAGGTACAAAAAGGAACTTCTTACTCCACAACTTCAAGAGTAGAAAGGACGCAACAGAGCTACGTTCCATGGACGCTTGCTCTCCTCTCCGGATTTGTCCGCCTTTCCTTTTTTCCACTCCTGTGCATCGATCAAGTAATAGGAGTCATTGTGAAGAGCTTTGCTCACAATGAAGGGACCTTCCCATGGTGGTGAAAGCTTATGCCGGCCTTCAGTGCGCTGCACTAGGCGTAGCACCAGATCTCCTTCCCGGAATACTCTCGGGTTAACCTTCTGGCTGTGATAGCGTCTGAGGTTTTGCTGGTAAATGGCTGTTCTTGCCAATGCCAACTCTCTTGCTTCTTCTAGCAAATCCACATCATTTTCTCTGGCCTCTTTGACCTCTTGCTCAGTATAGAGCTGTACCCTTGGTGAGTCATGGATGATATCGGTTGGTATGACCGCTTCTGCTCCGTACACCATGAAGAATGGAGTGTATCCGGTGGACCTGTTTGGAGTTGTTCTTATGCTCCACAACACTGATGGAAGCTCATCAAGCCAGCAGCCTGGTGACTTTTCTACCGCTTCGATGAGCCTTGGTTTGATACCGGAAAGTACCAAAGCATTCATTCTTTCCACTTGGCCATTGCCTTGTGGGTGTGCCACCGAGCACAAATCCAACCGGATGTTGTTGTCCTCACAAAACCTTTTGAACTCACCTTGAGCAAAGTTGGTTCCATTGTCAGTGATGATGCTATGCGGGTATCCATACCGCAAAATGACATCTTTTAAGAACTTCACCGCTGTGTGCCCATCACACTTTGCGATAGGTTTCACTTCTAGCCACTTGGTGAATTTATCCACCATAACCAAGATGTGAGTCATGCTACTCCTTGCAGTTTTGAATGGGCCAACCATATCAAGGCACCAAATAGCAAATGGCCATGTTAGTGGTATTGTCTTTAAACCGGACGCTGGGGTATGATTTTGCTTGGCGTACCTCTGGCACCCATTGCATTTTCTTACCAAATCCTCAGCGTTTTCCAAAGCAGTAGGCCAGTAGAACCCATGCCGGAATACTTTTGCTACCAGCGCCCTTGATGAAGCGTGGTGCCCACATTCTCCTTGGTGAATCTCCTCAAGCATTTCTTTTCCTTCTTCTGGCTCCACACATCTTTGAAGGACACCGGTAACGCTTCTCTTGTACACCTCGCCATTGATGAATGTGTATGCCTTGGACCTTCTTTGGATTCTTCTTGATTCATTTTCGTCATCCGGCAAGGTGCCGTTGATCAGGAACTCCTTAATAGGTTTAACCCACGACGGTGTCTCTCGAATTAGAAACACCGGTGCATCTATCTCCATGTTATCCACCAGCATTGTTTCTTCCGGTATAACTGCAACAGTCCCCGAGCTTGCCAGAGCAGTCCCCGAGTTTACCGGAGCAGTCCCCGGGTTCCCTTCGTCGATGTCCATGGGTACTATGTGTGATTCTGGTACGAAAATTGATTCCGATTCCGGGCTTGGTTTGATTGATGGTACTCTTAAGTGTTCCAAGGCTATTCCGGGAGGAATTTCCTGCCTAGATGAGCCCAGTTTGGACAAAGCATCCGCGGCTTGATTTTCCGCTCGTGGTACATGGTGAAACTCACAGCCCTCAAAGAAGCCGGCAATCTTTTGCACGTGAAACCGGTACAAAGCCATGTTGGCATCCTTTGCGTCCCAATCTCTGGAACATTGTTGCACGACAAGATCTGAATCTCCATAGCAAATGATCCAGTGCACACCGATTTCTTTTGCTACCTTGAGCCCATGGATCAGAGCCTCATACTCAGCGACATTATTCGATGCCCTGAAATGCACTTGCAGAACATACCGGAGATGATCTCCCTTAGGCGAGGTAAGCACCACACCAGCACCTAGACCCTCCTTCAGTTTGGATCCATCGAAGTGCATCTTCCAGTACTCTATTCTTTGATCTGGTGGCTTGTATTGCATTTCCGCCCAATCAACGAGGAAATCAGCCAAAGCTTGTGACTTTATGGCATCTCTCCTTTCATACACAGGCACATACGGTGATATCTGAATTGCCCACTTTGCAATCCTACCGCTAGCATCTTTGTTGCACATGATGTCGGAGATTGGTGCTTCACTTACCACTTTCATGGGGTGTTCTTCAAAATAATGCTTAAGCTTTGTGGCGGCCATGTACACACCATAGGTCATCTTTTGGAAGTGAGGGTAGTTTTGTTTTGAGAGGGAGAGCACCTCGCTCAGGTAGTATACCGGCCTCTGGACGGTTTTTCCTTCCTCTTCTCTTTCAACCACAACTACAACACTCACAACCTGGTTTGTTGCTGCTATGTATAATAGCATAGGCTCCCTTTCTAGAGGTGAAGCCAGTATAGGCGCTGTAGCCAACATGGTTTTTAGCTCTTTGAACGCTGCGTCTGCCTGAGGGGTCCAGACGAACGTGTCAGATTTTTTCATGAGAGCATAGAGTGGTAGAGCTTTTTCTCCCAACCTGCTTATGAACCGGCTTAGCGATGCCAAGCTTCCGGTAAACTTTTGCACGTCTTTTAGATCGCGCGGTATAGTTATTCTTTCAATTGCCCGGATTTTTACCGGGTTGACCTCAATGCCCCGGCTTGATACGAGAAAGCCAAGCAACTTGCCGGCAGGGACTCCAAAGGTACATTTTGCTGGATTGAGTTTCATCCGGAATCTTCTCAAGTTATCAAATGTTTGCCGGAGGTCATCGATTAAGGTTTCTTTTACCTTGGTTTTTACCACTACATCATCCACATAGACTTGCACATTTTTTCCGATTTGATCAAACAAGCATTTTTGCATACAGCGCTGGTACGTTGCACCAGCATTGCACAAACCAAAAGGCATAGTGACATAGCAATAAGCCCCGTGCGGGGTGATGAACGCAGTTTTTATTTGATCTTCCTTTTTCAAGAGGATTTGGTGGAAACCGGAATAAGCATCCAAGAAAGACAACAGCTCACACCCTGCAGTGGAATCAATCACTTGATCGATCCGAGGTAAAGGGAAAGGGTCCTTCGGGCAAGCTTTGTTCAAGTTGGTGTAGTCGATGCACATGCGCCACACCTTTGGAGCTTTTGCTTCCATGTTCTCTTCTTTTTTCTTCTCGACCAGCACCGGATTGGCTAGCCACTCAGTGTGCAGTACTTCCACAATGAAACCGGCAACCAGCAACTTTGTCACTTCCTCTCCAATGATTTTTCTCCTGTCTTCAGCAAACCGGCGCAGCGGCTGCCTTACCGGCTTTGCATCTTTCCGGACATTTAATGAGTGCTCAGCCAGCTCCCTCGGAACACCTACCAAGTCATCAGTAGACCAGGCAAAGATATTCCGATTCTCACGGAGGAAGCTGACGAGCGCGCTTTCCTATGCCTCATTCATACCGGCACCGATACGAACGGTGCGCTCAGGGTAAGCCGGATCCAGCACAATGTCCTTTGTTTCTTTTGTCGGCTTAAATGCCGGTGCACCCAGGTTTGCACTCATTGCCGCTAAACTCAGCTGTGAGGACTGAGCCAGCGCAACTGCAGTTTGCATCCTCCTTTTTTCTTCAGCGATCACCAGCGACTCTGCCAGGTTTGATCCGGCGGAAGCTGTTTCCAGCGAGACTTTGTAGTTTTCCTACCACAGTCAAGGGTCCACGAGGTGCCGGCATCTTCATCTTGAGATATGCCATGTGAGTTGAGGCCATAAAAGCAGCCAATGCTGGTCTCCCCAGCAAAGCATGGTAAGGACTATCTAAGTCCACCACCTCAAACTCAAGGTTTTCAACCCGGCAATTGTCACGTCCTCCAAACGACACATCCACCCGGACTTTTCCAACCGGTGCGCAGGATAGTCCCGGAACGATTCCATGGAACGTTGTGCGCGTTGGCTGAAGCATGTTTTCTGTTATGCCCAGCATGTTCATGGTGTGCCGGTACATGATGTTTATGCTGCTGCCATTGTCTATCAGCACCTTGCTGAACTTGACTCGAGCATTTGGCCCTTGCATGATTGGGTCCAAGACAAGAGCATAGCCACCCGGGTTAGGCATGATCTTAGGGTGATCCTTGAATGACCACGAGATCTCTTGATCAGACCACAGCATATATTTTGGTACTGCCGGCATCACCGCGTTCACTTCCATAGAACGGCGATATAGGCTCTATCTGTCGGTTGGCTCAGTTACGAACACCACGCAGCACATATCTGGATCTTTGTAAATATTCCGGCCCAAAGGTGCCGGTGGAGGTGGTTGGCCATTGCCTTCTTCCACCTGGTTAACTTGCTGGTATTGTTGCCGGTTTGGCTGTACCGGTAAGGCGTTTGCCCCGGTAAGCGGTGTTGGTGGTGGTAGCTGTTGTTTCCGCGGCATGTCTTGCGGCGGTTGTGCATCCTTTACCGTTCCCTTTTGCATCAAGTACTTGGTCCAGGTACAATCCTTCGTCAGATGGTTTGACGGGTGTGCCGGATTCGGTGTGTGCCACCGGCAAGGTTGGTCCATGGCCGCTTCCATGGTGTACTTCGCGGGTTCTTGCCAGTTCTTTTTCTGAACCCAAGGCTTCTTTTCTACCCACTGTTTTTTAGGACCCGCCCATGGCTGTGATCCGGTTCTCTGCCTCTGACTGCCGCTGGCCTCAGAGTTTTCTTGTACAGCAGCAACTTGCTGCGGACCGTACCTTCGATCCGGAAAATCTTCCCTTCTTTTGTTATTCCGGTTATCCCGGTGTTGCTCTTGGCGCTGCTGTTCCGGCTCGGGTTGCACTGCCAGCTGCGTTGGGTCTCCCAACGCATAGCTATCCGCCACACGTATCATCTCTGCCAACGTTGTCGGCATGTTCCGCTACAGCTTTTGCCACAACGGTGAACCTCTCCTGCACCCACTGCTAAACCAAGCAATGGCTTGTGCCTCTATTACCCATTCACAGGAGTTCCTTGTAGTGTTCCACCGGGCCAGATAGTCCCGGTCTATTTCGTTCTGGCGCTGTATGCACAGAGCGAGCTGCTGCGGCCTGTTTGGCCTCTGATAGGTGCTGCTGAAATTGCTCACGAAGGCTTCCTCAAAATCCAACCAGCCATTTATGCTTCCTGCCGGCAAGTTGTTTAGCCAGATTCTTGCCGGTCCAACCAAAAACGATGGTATGATTCTCACGGCCCATCGCCGGTTTCCTCCTCCAGCTACGGTTCCTCCGTCGCCTGCGACGTATACCGCGGTCACGTAGTCCGCGAGCCAGTCTTCCGGCTTCGTGGTGCCATCATATGTTTTTGTGTCACGAGGCAACATAAAGTTGCGAACTGGCGGTTTTTCTTTCATGATCCTTGGACCAAAAAACTTTGGGCCCGGGGGACCTTCTTCTTCGATCATTTCTGACAAGTATACCCTATCCAGACGGTGCCTCGCATCCCGTTCTGGTAGGTATCTTTCTCCCAAGCGTTCTCCCAACGGGTTCCGGTATGCTGCCGGTCTTGCGGAATCAGCCTCATCATAACATTCCGGTACCGCGGCCCTTGCCTGCCGGTACCTTGGGGGATCTATTTCCTCCTCATCATACGCCGCCCTTGCAGCTCGATAATTTTGCCTGGTTTCTTGTCTACCGGCATGATCGTTTCCGGCATAGCCCTCTTTGGCGTAGCCTCTGTTTGCCCCTTGGCCTTTTCTGCCGGCATCATATTGCCCGGCTTGTTGTTTTCCGGCAAGAACCGGATCATACACAGTCATCTGCTGCGCATTCACCTCTTTTTCTCTTCTTCTGTCCGGATGGGGGGACGAAGCCTGCCCATGGGACTTGCTACCGGCATTCCTTGTCGAACGCGCGGATTTTGAAGCCACAGCCTTGTTCAGCTTATCAAGCTGTTCAGCATTTTGCTGCTCTATAGTTTCAAGAAGTTCCCGGACACGCTCTTGTTGTTTTGCCAGAGCGTCCCCGGAAAGCGAGTCACACAGCGCTACAGCAGCTTTAGCAGCTTTTATTGTTTTATCCGGGCTACTGTACTTAGGTCTCTCTACAATGCTCACAGATGCAGATGTGCTTTTGCCGGCAGCAATTTCTTTGCGCAGATCCTGATCTAGATTGCGAGCCTTAAGCCGGTTTTCCGGTAGCCTAGCAGCATGAGCGCTAACAGAAGCAAAGCCATGGGCAGCGTTATACTCACGTACGGTTAGGTTCAGCTCGCGCTGCGCCCTGACGATGTCTTTGCCGCTCTCGAGCATCTTCTGGCGCTGCGCCTCCAGCTCCGCTTGAGCCGCTGCCGGGTCGATGTTCTGCGCGATGGGGGTGGCGAGGACGTTCATCGCCGCTTGGAGTGGTGTTTCCGGTGGCGCGGACGATGCTCCCGCAGCGCCTGCGCCGCGTTCCAGCGGTGGCTTGGCCGCACGGGTCGAAACCGCATGCCCAGCGCCTTCTTCTGCAGCTTCTTTGCCGGCGTCGACCGCGCCTGCCATCATCACCTCCACACTGCCAGGAGCGCGGCCTGCATGTAGCCACCTTGGCGGATCCGGCGCCACCAGCACCGGCGAGAGGCACTGGCGCACAGGGACGGTGCCGAAGTAGATGCGGTGGCTGCCGAACTCGATGATGCGGCCGTTCTTGGGGAAGATGCCGCCGTTGGCGAAGCAGCCCGCGTTGTCGTTGATGAAGTCCATGGCATAGATGCGCTGCACCAACGCGGAGACTGTACGCTGGCCGACGACGTCGAGGATGCCCGCCCGAATGTGAACTCCAGCAAGCGCCACTTCATGCCCCATGGTGGGCGCCAACTGTCGTCGTGGCGAACGAGCAGATGCCATGGGATGGCTTAAGTTGGGGCCGAATGGGCGCTAGAGGATTCGGGGGAGGGTTTGCGACTAGATGGGATGAACTTCCGGATGCTTTCCTCAAGAACACAACCAAAGGCCGGTATGCAAGAAGAGAGACAAGAGGAAGAACTCTGCTCTAGATCGCAAGCTTCATTGATCTTAACATGGTTACAGGTTCTTGGATACAAGGTTCTTCGTCTAATCTCCTCTATCGTAACGCGCCCGTAAGAGGCTGTGCCCCCTCTCCTTATATAGGGGAGAGGGTGGCTTACAGTGCAAGAAACCCTAATGGCATCTTTGACTGGACAAACTACTTTACAAAGCTACTTTAATCATGGATGACGCCGGGGTCTTCTTTAATCAGGGACGCTGACGTCCTCCGGCTTCTTTCAGCGTCACCCTTCTCTTTGGCGCCAGGGCTCCGATTAAAGTCACTTTGCTTAGCTCATCCTTGTCTTCTAGCTCTGAAGAGAATCTTTGACCAGTCTTGCCGACAGGCCCTTCTTTCCGGTATCTTCTTTATCCGGTTCCGGTATACCCCTCTTGGGGATACCGGCTTAGCTTCACTTAGCCAAATTCTTATCTTTGTGCTCCGGTAAGAATATTAAACCGGTATCTTGATGGCTCAAACCATCCGGTTTGGCATGCCCTTGGCATACCGGGGGTCATCCCCCCAACACCGGCCCCCTCCCCTTGCTCCTCATTATATAGGTTGAACCCCCAAGTGTTGGACTACAAGTCTTCGAATAAGACCCAAACCCAAAACCTTCCATGTGTAGGGAAACCTACCCAAGGTGGGATTCCCACTTGAGGTGGGATTCCCACCTTTCCATGAGGGGGGGTGGCCGGCCACCTTTGGTGGAGTCCACCTGGGACTCCACCCCCTAGGGTTGGCCGGCCATGCTAGGTGGAGTCCCTCCGGGACTCCGCCTTCCATAGTGATTTCTTCCGGACTTTTCTAGAACCTTCTAGAACCTTCCATAAATGCACCGGATCATTTTCAAACTTATAAAATGACTTCCTATATATGAATCTTATTCTCCGGACCATTCCGGAACTCCTCGTGATGTCCTGGATCCCATCCGAGACTCTGAACAAAACTTCGAACTCCATTCCATATTCAATATCTACTAATACGACATCAAAGCTTAAGTGTGTCACCCTACGGTTCGCGAACTATGTAGATATGGTTGAGACCTCTCTCCGACCAATAACCAATAGCGGGATCTGGAGATCCATAATGGCTCCCACATATTCAACGATGACTTAGTGATCGAATGAACCATTCACATACGATACCGATTCCCTTTGTCACGCGATATTTTACTTGTCCGAGGTTTGATCATCGGTATCTCTATACCTTGTTCAACCTCGTCTCCTGACAAGTACTCTTTACTCGTACCGTGGTATGTGGTCTCTTATGAACCATTCATATGCTTGCAAGCTATTTAGAAAATCCCACTGTTGATCCATATGCCTCAACTCATACTTTCCGGATACTTAATCCCACCTTTATAACCACCCATTTACGCAGTGGCGTTTGATGTAATCAAAGTACCTTTCCGGTATAAGTGATTTACATGATCTCATGGTCGAAAGGACTAGGTAACTATGTATCGAAAGCTTATAGCAAATAACTTAATGACGTGATCTTATGCTACGCTTAATTGGGTGTGTCCATTACATCATTCACATAATGACATAACATTGTTATTAATAACATCCAATGTTCATGATCATGAAACTATGATCATCTATTAATCAACAAGCTAGTTATACAAGAGGCTTACTAGGGACTCATTGTTGTTTACATAACACACATGTATCAATGTTTCGGTTAATACAATTATAGCATGGTATATAAACATTTATCATAAACACAAAGATATATAATAACCACTTTTATTATTGCCTCTTGGGCATATCTCCAATAGTCTCCCACTTGCACTAGAGTCAATAATCTAGATTACATTGTAAGGTACCTAACACCCATCGCATTCTGGTGTTGGTCATGCTTTGCCCTAAGGAGAGCTTTAGTCAACGGATCTGCTACATTCAGATCAGTGTGTACTTTGCAAATCTTTACTTCGCCATATTCAATGTACTCGCGAATCGAATGATAACGCAGCTTGATATGCTTCAGCCTCTTGTGTGACCTTGGTTCTTGTGCATTGGCGATGGCACCCATGTTGTCACAATAGATGACTAGTGGGTCCAATGCACTAGGAACCACACCAAGCTCAACTATGAACCTCTTCATCCATACCGCTTCTGATGAAGCCTCTGAAGCCGCTATGTAT
Source organism: Lolium perenne (assembly GCF_019359855.2). Taxonomy (NCBI): domain Eukaryota; kingdom Viridiplantae; phylum Streptophyta; class Magnoliopsida; order Poales; family Poaceae; genus Lolium; species Lolium perenne. The sequence goes on along the minus strand of NC_067246.2, from coordinate 181,749,458 downwards.
TCCAATTCTGTTGAAGACTTCGCCACCGTGCACTGCTTCGAGCTTGACCAGCTTACTGCAGCACCATTCAATATAAACATGTACCCAGACTGAGACTTAGAGTCATCAGGATCAGTGTTCCAACTTGCATCGATGTAACTGGTTACAACGAGCTCTTGGTCACCTCCATAACAAAGAAACATATCCTTAGTTCTTTTCAAGTACTTCAGGATATTCTTGACCGCTGTCCAGTGTTCCATTCCTGGATCACTTTGATATCTGCTAGTCAAACTAACAACATGTGCTAAATCCGGTCTAGTACATAGCATGGCATACATGATAGAGCCTATTGCCGAGGCATAGGGGATCTGATTCATCCTTTCTCTTTCTTCTGCCGTAGCCGGACCTTGAGTCTTACTCAAGACCTTACCTGGTAGCATAGGTAAGAACCCTTTCTTACTTTCGTCCATTCTAAACTTCTTTAGAATCTTATCCAGGTATGTACTTTGTGAAAGCCCTATTAGGCGTCTTGATCTATCTCTATAAATCTTGATGCCTAAAATGTACGATGCTTCACCAAGGTCTTTCATTGAAAAACTATTATTCAAATAAGCTTTTACACTGCTTAATAGTTCTATATCATTCCCAATCAATAATATGGCATCTACATATAATATCAGGAATGCTACAGAGCTCCCACTCACTTTCTTGTAAATACAGGCCTCTCCATGACACTGTATAAACCCGAACTCTTTGATCACCTTATCAAAGCGTCGGTTCCAACTTCTGGATGCTTGCTTCAGTACATAAATTGAACGCTGAAGTTTGCACACCTTGTCAGCATTTTTAGGATCGACAAAACCTTTGGGTTGTACCATATACAACTCTTCCTCAATGTCTCCATTAAGGAACGCCGTTTTGACATCCATCTGCCAAATCTCATAATCGAAAAATGCAGCTATTGCTAACAAAATCCTCACAGACTTTAGGTTCGCTACAGGTGAGAAAGTCTCATCGTAGTCAACACCTTGAATTTGTCGGAAACCCTTTGCGACAAGTCGAGCTTTATAGATAGTAATATTACCATCAGCATCTGTTTTTCTTTTGAAGATCCATTTATTCTCGACAGCCTTGCGGCTATCAGGTAAATCTACCAAAGTCCACACTTTGTTATCATACATGGATCTCATTTCGGATTTCATGGCTTCTTTCCATTTGTTGGAATCTGGGCTCATCGCTTCTTCATACGTCGCAGGGTCTTCATCATTGTTATCCACAATCATGACATTTAGACAAGGATCATACCAATCAGGAGTGGTACGTTCCCTTGTCGATCTGCGAGGTTCAGTAGCTATCTCGTTTGAAGTTTCATGATCATTATCATTAGCTTCCTCTGCACGGTGCAGCGGCACAGAATAACTTCCTGCATGCGCTACTCTGATCAACGAGAGAAGATTCAGTAATCTCGTCGAGTTCTACTTTTCTTCCAGTCACTTCTTTAGTGAGAAATTCTTTCTCAAGAAAGGTTCCGTTCTTAGCAACAAAGATTTTGCCTTCGGATCTGTGATAGAAAGTATACCCTATAGTTTCCTTAGGGTATCCTATGAAGACGCATTTCTCCGCTTTGGGTTCTAGCTTGTCCGGTTGTAACTTTTTTTACATAGGCTTCGCAACCCCAAACTTTAAGGAACGACAGCTTAGGTTTCTTATTAAACCATAATTCATACGGTGTCGTTTCAACGGATTTAGATGGTGCCCTATTTAAAGTGAATGCAGCTGTCTCTAATGCATAACTCCAAAATGATAACGGCAAATCAGTAAGAGACATCATAGAACGAACCATATCTAAGAGAGTTCGATTACGACGTTCGGACACACCATTTCGTTGTGGTGTTCCCGGCGGTGTCAATTGTGAAAGTATTCCGCATTTCTTTAAATGCATGCTAAACTCATAACTCAGATATTCACCTCCGCGATCCGATCGTAGAAATTTAATCTTCTTGTTACGTTGATTTTCTACTTCACTTTGGATTTCTTTAAACTTCTCGAAAGTTTCGGATTTATGTTTCATGAAATAGATATACCCATATCTACTCAGATCATCTGTGAAGGTTAGAACATAACGATAACCACCACGTGAGGCTACACTCATTGGTCCGCACACATCGGTATGTATGATTTCCAATAAGTCTGTAGCTCGCTCCATAATACCAGAGAATGGAGTCTTAGTCATTTTTCCCATTAGACATGCTTCGCATCTATCAAGTGACTCAAAGTCAAGTGATTCAAGTAATCCATCGGTATGGAGTTTCTTCATGCGTTTCACTCCAATATGACCAAGACGACAGTACCACATATAAGTAGAATTATCATTCAATTTAATTCGCTTAGCATCAATGTTATGAACATGTGTATCACTACTATCGAGATCTAATAGAAATAAACCATTCTTCTCAGGTGCTTGACCATAAAAGATATTATTCATAAAAATAGAACAACCATTATTCTTAGACTTGAATGAATAACCGTCTTGTATTAAACAAGATCCAGATATAATGTTCATGCTCAACGCGGGTACAAAATAACAATTATTGAGGTTTAAAACTAATCCCGAAGGTAGATGCAGAGGGAGTGTGCCGACAACGATCACATCGACCTTGGATCCATTTCCAATGCGCATCGTCACTTCATCCTTCAATAGTCTTCGTTTATTCCATAGTTCCTGTTTCGAGTTACAAATATGAGCAACCGAACCAGTATCAAATACCCAGGTACTAGTACAAGAACCAGTAAGATAAACATCTATAACATGTATATCAGATATACCTTTCTTCTTCTTGACAAGGCCGCTCTTCAGATCAGCCAAATACTTGGAGCAATTACGCTTCCAGTGTCTCTTCTCCTTGCAGTAATATCACTCAGCATCAGGCTTAGGGCCAGTCGTAGGTTTCACAGGAGGTGTGGCAGCTTTCTTGCCACCCTTCTTGAATTTGCCTTTAGACTTGCCCTGTTTCTTGAAACTGGTGGTCTTGTTGACCATCAACACTTGGTGCTCTTTCTTGATCTCAATCTCAGCAGATTTCAGCATGGCGAAGAGTTCAGGTAACTCTTTGTTCATGTTCCACATATTGTAGTTCATCACAAAGTTTTTGTAACTAGGTGGCAGTGATTGAAGGACACGATTAATCCCCAGTCTGTTAGGAATCACTATTCCCAAGTCACTGAGTTTTTTCGCATGCCCAGTCATGATGAGCATGTGCTCACTAACGGAGCTGCCCTCTTCCATCATGCAACTGAAGAAGTGTTTCGATGCTTCATAGCATTCCACGGCCGCATGAGTTTCAAAGATAGCTTTCAGCTCATTTACCAACTCATGAGGATCGTGGTGCTCAAAACGTTTTTGAAGATCGGCTTCCAGACTGCATAGGATGGCACACTGAACTTGAGAGTACCGAGTTTTCCGAGTCTCGTAAACATTCTTTACTTCATCGGTTTCAGTTTCTGCAGGAGGGTCACCTAGCGGTGCTTCGAGCACATATTGCAGGTTTCCACCAGCGAGGAAAATCCTCACATGACGGAACCAGTCGGTGAAGTTGCTACCATTGCTCTTAAGCTTTTCTTTCTCTAGGAACTAGTTAAAATTGATTGATGGGGACGCCATAATCTACAACATATATTTGCAATAGTTTAGACTAAGTTTATGAAAAATTGAGTTCAAATGTTAATTCAACAAAATTAAAAATCTAGGTGAACTCCCACTCAAAACAATATCCCTCGAATTGTCTTAGTGATCACACGAACCAAATCCACCACACCAAGTCCGATCATCACGAGACAAGATGTAACTTCAATGGCGAACACTCAAAGTGTTCATCATATCAATCATATGATTCATGCTCTACCTTTCGGTATCACGTGTTCCGAGACCATGTCTGTACATGGTAGGCTCGTCAAGGCAACCTTAGTATCCGCATGTGCAAAACTGGCTTGCACCCGTTGTATGCACTTGTTGAATCTATCACACCCGATCATCACGAGATGCTTCGAAACGACAAGTCTTGGCAACGGTGCTACTAAGGATGAACACTTTATTATCTTGATATTTTAGTGAGAGGGATCATCTTATAATGCTACCGTCGCGATCTAAGCAAAATAAGATGCATAAAAAGGATTAACATCACATGCAATTCATATGTGATATGATATTGCCCCTTTGTCTTTGCGCCTTTGATCTTCATCTCCAAAGCACAGACATGATCTCCATCATCAACGGGCATGATCTCCATCATCGTCAGCGTAGCGTCAAGGTCAATGGCGCCGTCTTCATGATTGTTCTCCCATGTAGCAACTATTACAACTTCTGTGAAATACTACTCAACATGAAATTTAAAGACAACCATAAGGCTCATGCCGGTTGCCACAATACAATAATGATCATCTCATACATATTCATCATCACATTATGGCCATATCACATCACCAAACCCTGCAAAAACAAGTTAGACGTCTCTAATTTGGTTTGCATATTTTACGTGGTTTAGGGTTTTCGAGTAAGATCTAATCTACCTACGAACATGAACCACAACGGTGATACTAGTGTTGTCAATAGAAGAGTAAATTGAATCTTCACTATAGTAGGAGAGACAGACACCCGCAAAGCCACTTATGCAATACAAGTTGCATGTCGAGCGTGGAGCAAATCTCATGAACGCGGTCATGTAAAGTTAGCCCGAGCCGCTTCATCCCACTATGCCACAAAGATGCAAAGTACTCAAACTAAAGACAACAAAGCATCAATGCCCACAAAACAATTGTGTTCTACTCGTGCAACCATCTATGCATAGACACGGCTCTGATACCACTGTAAGGATTCGTAGCATAAAAAACAAAAAAATTCCTACCGCGAGAATGCAATCCAAGCCAAGATGCAATCTAGAAGACGGTAGCAACGAGGGGATGAACGAGACTAACCCTTGAAGATTTCCAAAGCCTACGAGATTAGATCTCGTTGTTGCAGAAGATGATCACTTGCCGCTTTCAAAAGCGTGTAGAAGATCTTGACGGTGCCACAATCGGGCAGCACCTCCGTACTCGGTCACACGTTCGGTGTTGATGAAGACGACGTCCTTCTCCCCGTTCCAGTGGGCAGCAGAAGTAGTAGATCCTCCTTGGAATCCCGGCAGCACGACGGCATGGTGGCGGTGTCGATGGAGATCTCCGGCGGAGCTTCGCTAAGCGTATGCGGGAGAAGAGGTGGAGGAGGGGCGGCTAGGGTTTGGGAGAGGGGTGGCCGGCCACTTGAGGGGTGCGGCCAAGCTAGGGCTTTGGTGTGGCCGGCCCCCTCCCCTTGCTCCTCATTATATAGGTGGAACCCCCAAGTGTTGGACTACAAGTCTTTGAATAAGACCCAAACCCAAAACCTTCCATGTGTAGGGAAACCTACCCAAGGTGGGATTCCCACTTGAGGTGGGATTCCCACCTTTCCATGGGGTGGCCGGCCACCTTTGGTGGAGTCCACCTGGGACTCCACCCCTAGGGTTGGCCGGCCATGCTAGGTGGAGTCCCTCCGGTACTCCGCCTTCCATAGTGATTTCTTCCGGACTTTTCTAGAACCTTCTAGAACCTTCCATAAATGCACCGGATCATTTTCAAACTTATAAAATGACTTCCTATATATGAATCTAATTCTCCGGACCATTTCGGAACTCCTCGTGATATCCTGGATCCCATCCGAGAATCCGAACAAAACTTCGAACTCCATTCCATATTCAATATCTACTAATACGATATCAAACCTTAAGTGTGTCACCCTACGGTTCGCGAACTATGTAGACATGGTTGAGACATCTCTCCGACCAATAACCAATAGCGGGATCTGGAGATCCATAATGGCTCCCACATATTCAACGATGACTTAGTGATCGAATGAACCATTCACATACGATACCGATTCCCTTTGTCACGCGATATTTTACTTGTCCGAGGTTTGATCATCGGTATCTCCATGCCTTGTTCAACCTCGTCTCCTGACAAGTACTCTTTACTCGTACCGTGGTATGTGGTCTCTTATGAACCATTCATATGCTTGCATGCTATTTAGATTACATTCCACCGAGAGGGCCCAGAGTATATCTATCCGTCATCGGGATGGACAAATCCCACTGTTGATCCATATGCCTCAACTCATACTTTCCGGATACTTAATCCCACCTTTATAACCACCCATTTATGCAGTGGCGTTTGATGTAATCAAAATACCTTTCCGGTATAAGTGATTTACATGATCTCATGGTCGAAAGGACTAGGTAACTATGTATCGAAAGCTTATAGCAAATAACTTAATGATGTGATCTTATGCTACGCTTAATTGGGTGTGTCCATTACATCATTCACATAATTACATAACCTTGTTATTAATAACATCCAATGTTCATGATCATGAAACTATGATCATCTATTAATCAACAAGCTAGTTATACAAGAGGCTTACTAGGGACTCATTGTTGTTTACATAACACACATGTATCAATGTTTCGGTTAATACAATTATAGCATGGTATATAAACGTTTATCATAAACACAAATATATATAATAACCACTTTTATTATTGCCTCTTGGGCATATCTCCAACAGGTGGCGACACCACAAGGCTGCGCGGCCAAGGAGGGGCCCGCGCCACCCTATGGTGTGGGCCCCTCGTGCGCCTCCCGACTCTGCCATTCCGCCTACTTAAACTCTCCGTCGCGAAAACCCTATTACCGAGAGCCATGATACGAGAAAAGTTCCAGAGACGCCGCCGCCGCCAATCCCATCTCGGGGGATTCAGGAGATCGCCTCCGGCACCCTGCCGGAGAGGGGAATCATCACCCGGAGGACTCTACATCAACATGATCGCCTCCGGACTGATGTGTGAGTAGTTCATCCTTGGACTATGGGTCCATAGCAGTAGCTAGATGGTTGTCTTCTCCTCATGTGCTATCATGTTTAGATCTTGTGAGCTGTCTATCATGATCAAGATCGTCTATTTGTAATGCTACATGTTGTGTTTGTTGGGATCCGATGAATATGGAATACTATGTCAAGTTGATTATCAATCTATCATATATGTGTTGTTTATGATCTTGCATGCTCTCCGTTGCTAGTAGAGGCTCTGGCCAAGTTGATACTTGTGACTCCAAGAGGGAGTATTTATGCTCGATAGTGGGTTCATGCTTCCATTAAATCTGGGACAGTGAAAGAAAGTTCTAAGGTTGTGGATGTGTTGTTGCCACTAGGGATAAAACATCAATGATTTGTCTAAGGATATTTGTGTTGATTACATTACGCACCATACTTAATGCAATTGTCTGTTGTTTGCAACTTAATACTGGAAGGAGTGCGGATGCTAACCCGAAGGTGGACTTTTTAGGCATAGATGCATGCTGGATAGCAGTCTATATTATTTGTCGTAATGCCCTAAGTAAATCTCATATTAGTCATCATGATATGTATGTGCATTGTTATGCCCTCTCTATTTGTCAATTGCCCAACTGTAATTTGTTCACCCAACATGCTATTTCTTATTGGAGAGACACCACTAGTGAACTGTGGACCCCGGTCCATTCTTTTACATCTGAATACAATCTACTGCAATCATTGTTCTCTACTGTTCTTTGCAAACAAACATCATTCTCCACACCATACGTTTAATCCTTTGTTTACAGCAAGCCGGTGAGATTGACAACCTCATTGTTAAGTTGGGGCAAAGTATTTTGATTGTGTTGTGCAGGTTCCACGTTGGCACCGGAATCTCTGGTGTTGCACCGCACTACACTCCTTCACCAACAACCTTCACGTGGCTTTCATCTCCTACTGGTTCGATAACCTTGGTTTCTTACTGAGGGAAACTTGCTGCTGTACGCATCACACCTTCCACTTGGGGTTCCCAACGAACGTGTGCTTCACGCGTCATCACTTATCTCTTCCTGCTTCGGGAAGGAACTATATATAAAGGAACTCCATGAAATTCTACTCAACATGTGAAAACTAACGAATATAGTTTTCAGATTAAAATCAACATTTTGAAAAAATATTTGCGAAACATGCTTTGACATGTGATTTCCTAATCGTCTACGGAACTGAGGAGACTGAGACTGAGGAGTAGTTAATCTTGGGTAGTAGTTGTTAAGCCGAGCTGCCTAGAACCTTACCTAAATAAGATGCTGAGCTTCTAGAATGTTTAGCTTATTACTTCCGTTAGTATTTAAGTTGTTTCAAGTCGACTTAGAGTGTGAGTCGTGTCCTCACTGGTGCGATGAGGATATCGAAATGTTTGTACATTTTTGGCTTGTAATAATAAGTTTGTCATATTCAGATCCAAAATGTTTCTGTTGTACTACTCCGAGTGATGTAATATTTGTGAAGAAATACCTTTAAAATTAAGTATTATATCAACGATTTGTGTAATACAAAATGCATTGATATGATGGTTCCACACGGGAACAAAAATATAATATGAAAAGGCACTCAAGTAGGAGACACAGTAGCTAGTCGCAGGCTGGCCGGCTTCGGCTAGCTGCTTCGGAACTCCGTTGTTGGGCTGCTAGCTTGCTGCAATGCTGCCTTACGGGTTTTTTTGACACTAATACAGTAGGATAAGGCTCCCTACTATGATTTTTTTCATTCATAACATATCAATCCATAATTGCATGCCTTTCTTGAGGCTAGGCTTAGCTCTATGCATAGTCAAGGTAAAGAATGATTTAAATCTTTGTATGCATCTAATTGATCGATGTATCTCTTTAAAGATGGCATCATTTCTTTGTTCTCAGATGCTCAAGCAACCAATAATAAGAATTTCCATCATGAAACTGGTCGAATATCTTGTTTTAGCATCTTTAATCATGGTGATGCTCAGAGTTTAAGCTCCTCTGTTGTGGGGGCGAGCGGTGACAGGCAACTAGCAAATGAGGGGAGGCAGGGGTCTGGGGGAGGCCATGGGCGGGGTGAACTGTGGGTGGAGGTCGCGAGGGGCCAGACAGTGATGAGGATCGGAGGTCGTTGAATCCTAGAGGCACGGGTGGATAGATATCAGCAGCGACTGGTTTAGTCGTTGCTAGATTGTTCAAGTAGGACAAGCAGAAAACATTTATGGTCATTGGACCTAAAATCTAAATTGTAGAAGATAAAAACTTTTTTTCCCGGAAATTTGGGGTGGACTACGGCCACTGGCGGATCTAAAGCTAGCTACAGGGGTGCACAGGACACCCCTTACTCCCTCCGGTACAAATTAAATATCACAGCTTTGGTTAGATTTGGTCTAAATACAGATGTTTCTAGACACGTTTTAGCGTGTAGGTTCACTAGTTAAAAAAACTAAGACACTTAATTAGAAATGGAGGAAGTACATCTTAACACAAGTAGGTTACAAATACTGAAATCAAGGTCCATGGCTACACATTTGCCGCTTATCAAAAATGAATTTCGTAAGATATGGGGCAAAGTAGAGATTGTTGGCAATGTCCCTCTTTCACTCACTATTTCTCTGAAGATGAAGTTTCAAAATTTTACATTGCTAATTAAGAGAGAGTTTAAGTAGTTTATAAGGTGACATATAATCCCACTAAGTGAGCAGAAGAGAAGAAGTTCAGGGGCACTCCTCCTCCACCACCACTTGTCTCTCCACGCATCGCGCGTACATGCGTCGCGTTTCGTGAATCGAGCTAGACACCTATTTTATGGAAAATTAATTTTTTTGCATGGTGCACCAACGGAGTTGGGTACATGTTGGTGTGTCCATGCTCGACGCGCCAACACGTGGTGCTTCGGTCGGTGCCTCCCCTCACAGGCTATTTCAGGAGACGAAAGATATATCTAGATTGTTCTACTCGCTTTTATCTCTTTCCCTCGCGATCAGTTTCGTTAGCTGTGCTGCTCTCTAGACGTCTCCACCGTTGTGCTGCTCTCTAGACGTGTCCACCCGATGATTGTGTGCTCGACCGTTTAGAAGTGCATGCATCCAAAACCCCGTTCATTGAGTTCTTGCACCGGGAGACATATCATAAATTCATAATGTATTTGGGAAGGGTATCATCATGATTGTTGGCCTCTGTCCAAGTTCTTCATCGCGGACTTAATTCATCCTTGCTGGCTTACCGTTCTCCATCGCCGGCCTCAAAATATCCGGCTACTTCAACCACACCATGAGCGACAAGAACATCGATCATGGTGATGCTACGGTGGCGATCTTCCCAATAGCGATGTATGTGTTTCTGCTCTCTTTGCTTGCACTAGTTTTTGCTCTATAATCGTATATGCTAGATGTGCTTACTGTGTTGTACATGGATAACTCCGGCAGTGCATCCGTGATGTTGACTTTTCGTAATTAAACTCACGGCAAAATTCCTTAATAACCTAACCTAAGACATTGTGATTCAAAGTGTGAGACAAAAAACGGTCGTGGCCGACTAGATTTTCTGCTTCCATTTGCACACTCACGCACGTTTGTGTTTGCTTCAGCTCATCCACGCATGGATCACATCATGACGTACACTACACGAGCGGTCAGCTTATCTATATCCAGAAGTCAAGGCTCGTCGACGTGGCGCATCACGGCGTCCACGTCATGCATCGTTCGTTGGGAGGTATTCGGTGTGGCGCCTTTGTAGCCAGGAGTTTCCAGCACCATCATCCATGGCTTGCGTGTGCACTGCCGATTTCTTGCATTTCCCAGATATTTCTGAACCAAGATTTATTTAGTACGCAGCAAATCTTCCGCCCAGATCTTTCTGGAGCGAGATTTATATAGGGAAACGCTTAATATCCGGCGACCGATCGGCTGGAAAAGATCGGTCGTCCCAGGCAGCGCACGATGATTTTCCATCCGAACCTACACGCGCGCTTTTCTCGTTCTGACTAGTTCGCTAGTTGCTTCTTACGTGACTGGACCCCACACCAGCTCACAATTTACTGATTCGCTTCTAGTATGAACACAAGGCCATGGACCATGGTGCATGTGGCTTGCATGTAGTAGTACCTAAGAGAGGACATGACAGTATGACACCTGAGCTAACCCCTACGACGTGCCAGGCTCTTCAGCTAACTTTGGCTAGCTTCTTTTTTCCCTACAAGCCAAGCATGCATGTTTTGGAGGCCTAGCTTTTAGACTAGCACGCATCCACAGCTAAGCTTGTTTCAAGCCACTAATGCTCGGGCGCAGGTACGGTAATATTTTTTTTGTTATGTTTGATGTTAATTTTTATTGTAAATATATTGATAATATGTTGTAAATATACTTTTGGCATGGGAATTGTTGTTTTTTGGTTAAAACTGTTGCTGGCTATTTGTTGTGAACACCCAAATTATTTGTTGTTTTTTGTTGCTAAATATTGTTGTCAATATGTTGCTGATTTGTTGTTATTAATTTTTTGTAAATACCCAATTTTTTTCTTAAATTTGTTGAAAATACTTTACAGATTTGATGTAAATACATATTTTTTTGTAAATTTGCTGATAATTATTTGTTGTAAATACTTTACTAATTTATTGTAAATACGCATTTTTTTTAAAATTTGCTAATAATTATTGTTGTAAATACTTTACTAATTTATTGTAATATATTTTTGATAGGGACATCATTACTAATTATTATTAGTGTTGAAACTGTTTTTTTTGTCATAATCATTGTTAACTAATAAATTGACTTGAGCTGGGAAGAGCTAGTAGGGTGGGTACGTGTATATGCCGCGTTGATTAAATAAGACAAAACAGAGGGAGTATTGTTGTGAACACCTCGTCAGGATTATTTTTGTTGTAAACACCTTAGCTTCATTCACTTTTTGTTAGGGAGAGAAACAGTGAAAGCAAACACTGACCATTCACGAGACGTGTTGTATCCAACAGCTAGTTACTAGCTAGTCTAGCGCGATTTTTTTTTAAATAATACGAATTTTTTATTTAATTCGAGGAATAGCGCGCGATTTGAAAAAATTCGGAAACTGTGACCTGGTCGGTCAGCAGCCGACCGATCGGACAGCAGCGGGCCGATCGGCCAGCAGCTGACCGATTGCAGGCCGAGCGCAGGCGGGGGCAGGCCGACCAGCCTTGTCGGCCACTAGCAGGCCGATCGGCCGGTAGCCGGCCGACCGTGCATGCCGCACGCCTTTCCACGCCGCAGACGTTCGCAGCTGCCTCCCGTGTCCGTCTCCTTTTAATTTATGCGCCGCAGACGCTCGCAGCTGCACTGTTTTCTCTTCTTCCTTCCTCCTTTCTTCTTCCTTGCTCCTGCAGCACACGAAAATAGCTCGAAGAACTCTGCGTTTTTCGCAGATCCCCAGTGATTTAGCCAATAAAACTTCACCATTTTGCTGGTATTAGTTGAGGGAAGCCCGATCTACAGATGGGTTAGGGTTTGGAGGCGTTTGGTGGTGTTGTTTAGCAGCAATGGTGATGAAGTGGTGGAGGTTGGTGGTGGTGTAAGGGGCTGAGCTGCTGCTGTGGATTGGTGGTGGTGGTGAGCTGCTGCGTGCTGTTCGTGCTGCTGCTGTTGGAGAGGCTGCTCACGCTACAAGGGTAAACCCTAATCTTTGCATATTAGTGTTAACTGTGTAGGTTTATGTGGGCTGGTTGTAGTGTTAGTGTATGTATGTGCTTTGTAGTAGTTACGTTTGTTGATGTGGGCGGAATTTTTTTAGGTGAGCAAAGATGGCAGATGTAGTGAAGATAGTATTTTACTATGGTATGGGTAGTGTCCGATCAAATGAAATGGGAGTTGATCTGAGTGAGTTCAAATATGTAGAGATGAGTATGACTGCTCCTAGAACATGGACAATTGAGCAGGTGAAGGATTGGTTGACAGAATGTTTCGGCTTAATCTGAAGTGCATACAGTGGGTGTGCATGCATTGTGGACTAAGTCGGTATCAAACATTTTGTGGTATCTGAGGCCTGTAGATGATACCTCTAAGTGGGTGAGCTGGTTAAAAGGGTCTGAAAGGAGAGGAACTAACCCTGTGGCATTAGTTCTTCCGGTGGCGAAGGAGGTAGCGCCTCCTGAAGGCGGTTACAGTGGAGGAGGTGGTTACGAATCAGGTCAGAGCAGTCAAGCACCCGGCGGTGGCGGTGATTACGAGCCTGAACAGAGCAGCCATGGGGAAGATGTTTATAGTGGTCAGGGTGATGGTTACACAGGAGAAGACGGTGAGGTTGATGGTGACGAAGAAAATGGATACAGGCAGAATCAGATGGAAGAAGAAGATACAGAAGGTGAAACTGATGATGATGATTCCGATGATGCAGCTCTCTTCGCCTTGCTGCTAGGCTCAAAGATATCATCGTCGTCCTCACTCTCAACCGCCCACCGTGCTGGATATTTCAAATCCCTTTCCCTATCTTCTTCATTCTTCCATGTTAGTGACTTCCACTTCTCATTCAACCTGATAAGCTCACACCTTATCTCCCGTGGGCTGCGAGCAGGCATCTTCTTCACTGGCCACCCATAAGAATATTTCTCAAACTCCCTACCCACCTTACGCAGCAAGGCGTCGCCATCGATGAACTCCTCGAATGTGTCTACCTTACTCTCCGTCATCACTTTGCGGGCCTCGTCTAGAAGAGGCCCGGCCATGAATTCGTTGAAAAGATGGGGGGGATTCTTATATGGGGGATCCATCTTCTTCACAGAATACACTGAAACACAAGGAAACGGTTGGGGGTTTTTATAGGCTACAAGAGATGACTTTCGGCGGGAAGATTGAGCGGGAAAATTGGGCGGGAAAAAGTGGCGGCAGATTTCGGCGGGAATAAATGGCGGGAAAATTGGGCGCGAAAAATTGGGCGGGAATAAATGGCTCGAAAATTGGGCGCGAAAAATTGGGCGGCAAATTTCGGCGGGTAACACTTGAGCCAAAATTTCGGACACAACAATTTTGCGGCAAATTCATTTCACATTAATACTAAAACTGAAATAAAGATACATTGAAGCTGTAATTAAAATACGCCTTATCACTACAACGGAATTTAAGATACAATGACAAACTAAAACTGAAATTAAGATACATAGCTAGTACGACACATCACACTACTTTCCATGCGTCCACCGTGGCCATTTTCCAGACTTGTCGCCTCGTTCTTCTGCCGCTTGCGCCAAAGAGCCTCTTTCCCTTAGTCTCTTCCTTTCGCTTCACGAGCCTCCTGCGCACCTCTTCCTCTCGCAAACCTACGTGCAGCCTCATCATCCATCCTCTTCTGATTCACCTCGCGATTACGAGCTTGTTCCGCCCCTAAGTTTCTCAGATCTGCCTCTCTCGCTCTGCTTTTTCATTAGCACGAACCTTTTCCCAACGCTCCTCCTCAAAGAACGTTGCCCACGCACGCCGGTGTTTCTCCTCAACCTCCTGACGCGTCCAATCCGGCTGCTCCGTGTCTATCCAGTGAAACCATTTGCATAGGGGCGGGGGAGACTGCAACACAAACAATAACATTAAATCACATTCATAAATAAATTTATGCGAACATAAAATTATGTCGAAACATACCGGCGGCCTGGTGGACGACGAAGCTGAACTACGGGGTGGATCATGCTCATAGCTCGCACACATAAAAAATTTCATGCCGAACTGGTCGGAGAAATCCTCCACCTGCTTAACCTTAGCAAGACGGCCGCACCAACACCGCTCCGCAGTCACACCCGGGGGCAAACTTGCAACCTTCGCCTTCACCGGCCTTAACTCCTGGTCAGAGCACGGCACACTCATGATGGCTAAGGGTGAGCCAACAGAAAAAATAGAGAGATAGAAGCACTTGTGCAGCGATGAGTGTCGATGCCTGCTTTTATAGGGAAAAATCCGAGAGCGTGGCGGGAAAATATAGCGGGAGATGGTGGCGGGATAAATTTGGCGGGAGATGGTGGCGGGAAGAAGTGGCGGGATAAATTTGGCGGGAGATGTTGGCGGGAAGAAGTGGCGGGAAGGGTGGCGGCAAAGGGCGAGAGGGAAATACGGCGGTGTGAACGGGAGCGGAAGAAGATATGGCGGGAAAATAATGGGGAGAAGTGCCAGCAGATATCCCTAGTAATAAACCTAAACTAAATCCATGCAAGGGGTGGGGCTACAGCCAGCCGATCGGTCGGTAGCTGGCCAATTGGTCTGTAGCTGACCAATTGGTCAGCTATCGACCAATTACTTTCTAACTGTCACTCTCAATCGGCCGGCTACTGACCGATCGGTCAGTAGCTGACCGACCAGGTCACAGTTTCGGATTTTTTTCAAATCGCGCGCTATTCCTCGAATTAAATAAAAAATTCGTATTATTTAAAAAAAATTCGCCTAGTCTAGCAGGCTTGCTGCATGCGGTGCGGGAGGTGGGACGTGAAGACGCGACACGTCTGACTGGACAGCAGCATGCAGCAGCAGAGCGGGGCCCACGACCGATTTTTATCCCAAAATCAGCCGACCGACGCTTAGCACGACCCATTTATATAGCATCACGTACGTTTGCAGCTAATCTGCCGGTCACCGTCCTCTCTCTCTGTGAGTGAGTGACATCAGAATAGATTCTGCCTTTCTACACCGCGCACCACAAGCCTAGCCCATGAAATACTCATACGAGACTCTCGGAAATCTTATTTAGCGCGTCTCGTTTACGCGAACCGTGCATACCTGAATTGTTATATCTCATATGTTACTGTACTTAATTGCAAAATTGGACAACCATATATAAATTATCGGATTCAGCTAAGGGGAGAGGCTCCCGTCCTGCTTCCTACCTAGGGCGGCACCAGGGCCAACCCTACCCGCCACCAAAAGTTCCTTTGCACTGTGGATCCTCGCCGCGGCTAACGTTGGCCTCGTCTGCGGCGGTGGCAAGGCCCAGTGTCGAAGGAGCGGAGGGGGTGGGTGGGGGTGGGCGCTGATCGGGGCGACGGCGTTCAAGCATGAATGGGGCGGCGTGAGCACCTCCCGTCGAGCACGACAGCCGGGGCAGAGTCCTTTGGTTGAGGCGCCGACGTTGATCCAGTTCTTTGTCGATGCACTTCGGTGCAATCATGCGGAAAAGGCTTTCTATTGATTCTTGGGTCCCATCCAGATCCTCCGCCCTTGATCCGTCGACCTAGTCTTGGTGCATCTGGCGACCGGTGACAGCCGATGGTGTGGGGACTATCGGCCTGGCTTCGAATAAAGGGGGTTCGGTCGATCCTAGGATCCCTCTCACGCCATGAAGGGGGTCTCCTTGATGCATGTCTTCATTGATCTGACCGAAGTGTCGAGTTCTAAAAGGCTCCACCAACGAATCCAATGGACGACATGTTTTAAGATTGCCGGGTCGGATAGGATTCGGTCGCGCGTAACCATGTTTTTTCTGACTGTTTGGTTTCGGGGGGAGCGATGTGGAGCCTGCAGTATGTTACCATCATGGGACATGTTTTTAGTCCCATGTTGAAATCTGTTGTGAAGAATGGCAAGGAAGGTGAGATCTGAGAACTGGTATTGGTGGTTTGAGTCCTGGTAGCGATGATGTTTAGGCTTGGTGATTTGTGACTTGGAGCAGATTCATCGGCAAGTGAGAGCGATAACACGGGAGAAGTTTAGAGTCTAAACTTGCAGGGTGAAAATCCAAGATCTAGCTTTAGTTGGTTGTGTCGGGCAATGTCCTTGTTGAGGTATTGTTTTGTGAGCGCGAACTTTCTCGTGGCTGAAAACATATGATCTATGATCAGGACGGTGATGACGCTTGTGCTTAGTTTCCTTATTGGAGGCGGCGCTTTTGGAGAAGATAGATTTCTGGTGCTGTCTTGGTGATGTTTGGTTCGTTGTTACAAGAAATGGATCAATGTAGTGGGACTTTTCTTTTATGCATTTTTTTTCCAGTGTGCATCCGTATTGCCATTAGGGCACTACGTTGTTGCAGAGGCTAAATGTAATTGATATCTTCACGATATTAATATATATTTTTTATAAAAAATATTGTCAAATTTGCTAGGTTGTCTTAGGTCTTAGTTACCCCCAAAAAAATGTGTTAATTGAACTTAAAAAGGTGCAATTACAACAGAACCAAGTTGCATTTTTCTTCAAATTGCAATTACACTTTTTTCAGGTGATTATTAAGACGAAAATGTAAGTAAATTGAGACATTGATAAACCTATACATCGTGAACTTTTTGACGCGCCAAGCTGCGGCGCATGGAAGCAAATTAACCGCACGCGCGCGAGGGGAAGGCATCGCGGCTCTTGACGAAGGGCGACGAGGCGGTGTGACTGAACCAACATACGACAACGGCAGTAGCTGCGGCAACAAACAAAGCACATCACTCGTGCGAAAGTTCCCCCCAGAAAAGGAAGCAAGAGACAGATCAGATTCTACGGGAGCAAAGCGAGAGCTTCCATGTCAAGAGAGCCACCAACCTCAGAATAATCTCTCTCTCTTCCTCCACTCCCTCACTCTAGCTCCGATTCTCTCTCGGTAGCTCCATTCCATGGCCTTCTCCTCCGGAAGCGGAAAGCAAGCATACCACAGCACAGCACTAGGTAGCTACGTGCTCGATCCCTCCAAAAGCAAAAGCATTCGGAAACCACTCACCTCCACATCATAAGGAACCCTATTCCATTCGACCGCCACCTCCCGATCGCTTTCCCATCATCACCACCACGCGCGCGCCCATCTCCCCTCCCCTGCTTCCATGGCGGCCGGAGGGCCGCCGCCGACGGAGATGCCGCCTCCGGGGCCGCCGCCGATGGTGCGGAAGCTAGCCGTGGAGGTGGTGGACGCGCGCGACCTCGTGCCCAAGGACGGGCTCGGCACCTCCAGCGCCTACGCCGTCGCCGACTTCGACGGACAGCGGAAGCGCACGCGCACCGTGCCGCGCGACCTCAACCCGCAGTGGCACGAGCGCCTCGAGTTCGCCGTCCCCGACCCGCCCAGCATGCACGCTGAGTCGCTCGACGTCTCGCTCTACCACGACCGCCGCTTCAACCCCTCCGGCGGTGGCGGCGGCGGCGGCAAGAACAACTTCCTCGGCCGCGTCCGCATCTACGGCTCCCAGTTCTCGCGCCGCGGGGAGGAGGGCATCGTCTACTTCCCGCTCGAGAAGCGAAGCCTGCTCAGCTGGATCCGCGGCGAGGTCGGCCTCAAGATTTACTACTACGACGAACCAGCGGTGCCGCCGCCGCCGCCTGAGGAAAGGCCGCCCGAGGGAGCTGACAACGCGCCGCCACCTGAGGTCCCACCGGAAGAGCCCAAGGAGCTCCCGGAGGTCCCCGAGCCGACCGAGGCGGCCGTCGAGGTGCAGCAGCCACATATGCAGCCTCCGGTCATGATCGTGGAGGAAGCACCGATGCACGGTCCGCACGGCTCGATGATGCCACCGCCGATGCACGGCCACATGATGCCACCCATGCACGGGCCACACGGCCCGGTGATGCCGCCGATGCACGGGCCACACGGCCCTGGCCCGATGATGCACGGTCCACACGGCCCGATGATGATGCACGCTCGAATGATGCCGCCGCAACCGGAACCGGAGCCAGAGCCGGAGCAGCCGGGGCCGGATGGGGCGGAGCCGTACCCGCCTGAGGTGCGCAAGACGCGGATGGCTTCAAGCACGGAGCATGTCCGCATCCCAAGACACCCCAGCGGCGGCTTCGGGCCTGACTACTACACCGCCTCGCCTCGCGTCATATCCGGACGGTTCGTGTCCACCGGCGAGGCCGTCGAGCCGGTGCAGTCAACGTACGACCTGGTGGAGCCGATGCGGTACCTGTTCGTGCGCATCGTCAGGGTGCGCGGCATCCGCGCCTGCGAAGGCCCTTACGTCAAGATCCAGGCGGGGCCGCAATGCCTCCGGTCCCGCCCCGGCCGCGACCTCTCCGGCACCGGCAGTCCCGAGTGGAACCAGGTGTTTGCCGTCAGCCACGCCAAGCCAGAGCCGACGCTCGAGATATCCGTGTGGGACGGCCAGGCGCCCTCTCCTTCCGACGCCTTCCTCGGCGGCGTCTGCTTCGACCTCTCCGACGTTCCGGTCCGCGACCAGCCGGACGGCCCGCTGGCGGCGCAGTGGTATCGGCTCGAGGGCGGCGAGCCGGGCATGGTTACAGGGGACATCATGGTGTCGGTGTGGATCGGCACGCAGGCCGATGACGTGTTCCCAGAGGCGTGGAACACCGACGCGCCCTACGCCGCGTACACGCGCGCCAAGGTGTACCAGTCGCCCAAGCTCTGGTACCTGCGAGCGTCGGTCATCGAGGCGCAGGACCTGCGCGTGCCGACGCCGCCACCGGGACTGCCGTTCGACGTGCGTGTGAAGGTTCAGCTCGGGTTCCAGTCAGCGCGCACCCGTCGGTCCGTGGCCAGCAGCAGCGGCTCGGCGTTCGCGTGGGCCGAAGACCTCATGTTCGTCGCGTCCGAGCCGCTCGACGACACCCTTGTCCTGCTCGTCGAGGACCGATCGATGATCAAGGAGCCTGCTCTGCTCGGCCACGCCACCATCCCAGTGAGCTCCGTCGAGCAGCGCCTCGACGAGCGGCAGATCGTGGCGTCAAGATGGTTCAATCTCGAGGGCGGTATGGGTCATGGAGATGGCGGCGGCGATCAGCAGGGACAACCTCCAGGGTTCTACTCCGGCAGGCTGCACCTTCGGCTTTCCCTGGAAGGAGGGTACCACGTGCTCGACGAGGCAGCGCACGTTTGCAGCGATTACCGGCCGACGGCGAAGCAGCTGTGGAAGCCACCGGTGGGCGTGCTGGAGCTCGGCATTGTGGGAGCGTGCGGCTTGCTCCCCATGAAGACGAAGGGAGGATCCAAGGGCTCGACGGACGCCTACTGCGTGGCCAAGTACGGCAAGAAGTGGGTGCGCACGCGCACTGTGACGGACAGCTTCAACCCACGGTGGAACGAGCAGTACACGTGGCAGGTGTACGACCCGTGCACGGTGCTCACGGTGGCCGTGTTCGACAACTGGCGCATGTTTGCCGGCGCCGGCGACGACAGGCAGGACTACCGCATCGGCAAGGTGCGGGTGCGCGTGTCCACGCTCGAGAGCAACAGAGCTTACACGGCATCGTACCCGCTGCTCGTGCTGCTGCGCTCGGGGCTGAAGAAGATGGGCGAGGTGCAGCTCGCCGTGCGGTTCTCGTCGCCGGCGCATCTGCCGGACACCTGGGCCACGTACACGTCGCCGCTCCTGCCGCGGATGCACTACCTCCGCCCGATCGGCGTCGCGCAGCAGGAGGCGCTGCGGGGCGCGGCCGTGCGCACCGTGGCGGCGTGGCTGGCGCGCTCCGAGCCGCCGCTCGGCCCGGAGGTGGTGCGGTACATGCTGGACGCGGACGCGCACACGTGGAGCGTGCGGCGCGCCAAGGCCAACTGGTTCCGCATCATGGGGGTGCTCGCCTGGGCGGTCGGGCTGGAGCGGTGGCTGAACGGCGTTCGGCGGTGGCGCAACCCTTCCACCACCGTCCTCGTCCACGTGCTGTATCTCGTCCTCGTCTGGTACCCGGAGCTGGTGGTGCCCACGGCGTCCCTGTACGTGTTCCTGATCGGCGTGTGGTACTACCGGTTCCGGCCACGGGCACCAGCCGGCATGGACGCGCGGCTGTCGCAGGCCGACACGGTGGAGGGCGACGAGCTGGAGGAGGAGTTCGACGCCGTGCCGGCGCCCGACGTCCTCCGGCTACGGTACGAGAGGCTACGGACTCTGGCCGGGAGGGTGCAGCGTGTCATGGGAGACGTGGCGGCGCAGGGCGAGCGGCTGCAGGCGCTGGTGAGCTGGAGGGACCCGCGGGCAAGCCGGATCTTCGTGGGCGTCTGCCTCGCCGTCGCCGTGGCGCTGTACGCGATGCCGCCCAAGATGGTGGCCGTGGCGAGCGGGTTCTACTACCTCCGACACCCCATGTTCAGGGACCCAATGCCTGCGGCCTCCGTCAACTTCTTCCGCCGGCTGCCGAGCCTCTCGGACAGGATGCTCTGAGATTGGCTGGAAGCACGGGTGCATTCTTTTTTTTCCCTTCTGTTGCCGTAATAACGAGTGTGCAATAGGAATATCAGAGGAGAGCATAGGAATAACAGAATGATTGTATTCATAAACATATAGTATATAGAACACACAACAATGATACAGTAACAAAATTATGATTGTCGCAGCAATTGATACGCTTAAAACAGGCTTGTTGACCCTGTTCATCTTCATCGGGAGCAGTACTATACTATGTTTTGCTTCGACAATTTGGATGTGATAGGGAGGCTATTCTAACAGAGTTTCAGCTGCAATTCTTTATGACAGCTATCACTTGGCGTCGGAATTTCTAAAAGTTCAGTTTAAACACATTTTCCCTGAAGCAAATTCGGTTCCACATGAATTATAGTATAGACTAGCACGGGACTCACCAACATGGCTGGGAAGAGGAGGCTCCAGACTACATTGTACCTTTCCTGGTCAATGATGTGATGAATGAATAAAGGGTATGATTATGGTAAATAAAAAAACCTTAGGCAGTACTTCAATTGATCGGATATTCTAATCAAGCTGCATCAACATGCATGGAGCTAAGAAATTTAACAAAACGAAAAGCAATGGATATTTAGTCTCTAAATTGGAACCGGACGACATGCTTTTTTTCGACAAAGACCGGCCGACAGGCTTGCACTTGCACAGACCATGAACACAACAGTTCATTTTACCCAGGAAAAAGTCAATTCTAAACATTCAATTCGTAGTGGTTCGGCGAAATACACCCTGAACTCTAAATCCCTATCGTTTATACCTTAAACTTGAGAATTCCGGTCTAAATTAAACCCTAGAGTTGTTTGTTACACCGGACCACTACAAATTTAGGGTTTAAAATAGAATTTTTTTCCTTTTACCCAAGGGAACAAATACATGCACGGAGATCATTGGCATGGATATGGCAGCCGCGATCATGTCCAAATCCAGATTCCCCGTGGAGAGCAACTTTATGAAGCAAATCAGATACTAACCGAAGCACAACAGATTGTGACCCATGCATCGTCCATGGATCACACTGATTTACAGAAATATTCTATGGGAGGACGTGGGAGCAGCCGTTTGGTTCACTAGATGATTCCCCCCGTATTGCTGCGGAAATGTGTTGGTGCATCTTCAAAAAAGAGGGGAAAATTGTAATGTACAATATCAGTGTAGGTAGCACTATGGTATATCAGTTGTTTTTTCCACTATTTGCACACTTTCTTTTCCCCAATGACATGTAAAACCAAATCATTTTTTGCGGGTTAAACCAACTCACATTTGCATAAAAATGTCTTACTCCTTCTATCTAGGTAAGTGGATATGTCTTAAGTAAAAATGTATTAAGTTTGATAAAGATTATAACAAAAATGATAACAACACAATACTGCACCCGTTCATAATTACCTCGCTTTTTAGGTTTATTCAAAGTCAAAACTTCATAAAGTTTGACCAACTATCTAGGAAAAAATATCAACATACAAAATACAAAATGTAATACCTTTCCGCAGATGTCTCTTGTCAGCATATCTAGCACCAATTGAGATGGTGTTCATGTTGTACTCCCAGACAGAATCATGCCGGTCAGCCACTATCATTGCCTCCGACAAATCCTGGTTCCAAGAAGAGGGGATCGGATCCTCCCCCTCGTTGTCATCTGAATTACCAGATCCACCGGATTGATCTGAGTCAAGCTCAATCTCCACTCCATCCTCGTCTTTCTCGTCCATCATGTTTTGCATCTGCTCTTCTTCTTCCTCGCTATCAACCTCCGCACTACCATCATGACCATCAGCTGCATGGCTACTCTGCCGGGATTGAAAACTGCTGCCTCCAACATCATAACTTTGACTGCTCTGGCCTGGATGGAACTCACCCTCACATTCTTGGGAATTGACCTCCTTCGCCTCGGAAAGCATTAAGGCGATGTGGTGAGTTCCCCTGCGCTCGCACGCTTGTAACCAATGCACCCATTGAGAGGTCCGCTCAATCGGCTTCAACCGCTAGAAAATTTGGGTACTTGAGCTGCTCCACAAAGCATGCGCACCAACAGTGTATGCTTCGGGATTAAGCCCAAAATTCTCGGTCAACCACTCCTTCAACTGACTAACTCGCCATGTTTTTGGGTTTGACAGATGCAACTTCTCATACTGAAACTCGCTCAGATCAGCTCCCATCGAAGTTGTTCGGACCATGCCGTTACTGAAGTAAACAACAAATTTTACTTTATCTGACATATCTGCTCACCTATACAAATTACAGACTCATCAAAAAAATCTAGCACCTACACTCCTAAATAAATCAAAATCCTGCACCTACACTCCTAAATAAATATTTCTACCGGTACCTATATCAGTAACTAATCTGCGAAGCTAACGAACGCAGCATGCATGATTATACCATTTAATATCAGGAATTAGGGTTTACCCTTGAAGCGTGCCAAACACCTCCGTTAGCAGCACAGTTCCTCCACCACGCAACAGCTGCACCACCACGCAGCAGCACCACCACCAGCAGCAGCACCACCACCAGCTCATCCACCACTACCACCACCACCTACTCCAACAACACCTTCACCAAAACGCCTCAAAAACTAACCCATCTATAGATCAGGTGATTCTACAGCATTTGGTGGTCAAACTACAACAAATGGCTGGACAAATCGCTCACAAATGAGAGAAAATGCCGCTGGAGCTGAGAGCAAACGAGAGAGTGAGGAGATGAACTGAGAACAGAGGAAGAAGAGAGCGTCAGCTCGGTCGAATTAAAATAGGCGCCATGATTCGGAGTCAGGGAACCCGACTCGGGGTCAGGGAACCCGATTCCCTCTCCTCGGGATTCCTCAAACCGACAGCCGCTGCTCCTGCCCAGCCGAGAGGCCGACACGGCCCACGCGTGGCCGACATGCGCCACTCGGGTTCTACGACCCCGACTTTGGGCGGCAGGACGAGATTCCCTGCCACTCGGGTTTCTGAACCCCGATATTTAAAATTCGGGTTCGTGGATGGTGTATTATTCCTGTAAAAAGTAAAAAAACGAATATTATTTCTAGAATTAATAAAAAGTGTATTATTTTTAAAAAATCGCTTAGGCAACGCGGATCCGAAGTAATACATGCTCGCCATCCTTAGAGCTCTCGCATCGGTTTAATCAGATCGGAGGAAGTATTTTCTTAGATATTTCAAAAATTGTGTTTTCAAAATTATATATATTTAATATTATGAATGTTGATATTTTTTATTATATTTTCGGTCAAACTTTACAAACTTTAACCTTATCTAAATACAGAATGCGGGGTAATTATGAAGGGCCTACCAAGTTTCAAAAGTTTGAGTTATGAACAAATCCATATACCCGGACGAAAATCGAGTTCATAAAACAACGCATGTGCGAAGTTTTGTTTTCTAATCTGAATCGTTAATTGACGCATAATAAAAAAGTATAAACGGTTTAAAATTTCGTCTCCTGGCTGGCCTTGTCTCGTGCGCATCCGCACAGCCACCGGTGACGGTGGGGCGACGTGCCTAGCCCGGATCTCACAAGCAAAGCTGAGCCCCGCACGACCTTCCTCTCTGCCTCTGACGACTTCCCTTCCCTCTCATAAAATCTCCACCACATCCGCAGGCGCCAACTCTCTCCTGGATCTGCAACCACCAGCCTCCCGATCCCTCTCGCCGCGCCCCGGCGATCCGCTGCCACCACCGCCGAGAAACTTCGGCCGGCGACAGCTAAGATGTATTCCTGGGAGATGCTCTCCTTCAACATCCACGACGGCTTCCTGGAGGCCATCGTGCGGGGGAACCGCTCGGGACTCCTCACCGCCGCCGATTACAACAACCTCTGCCAGTGCGAGACCCTCGACGACATCAAGATGCACCTCTCCGCCACCGAGTACGGGCCATACCTCCAGAACGGTACGGATCGATTTCTCCCCAACTAGCGTGGATCTCCTCATGCTCCTCTTCATTGGGGTTGGTTGGATTGGGTGGTGCCGCCGTGCCGTGTGCTGCGATTCCTGATCCTGTCCATGCGGATTGCGATCTCGATCGCCCAATCGGGGATTTGGGGATTGTACGACTCACTCGTGCCCGGCTGTTCGTTCCTTCTCAATATAGAATACCCGTGCAATGCATTGTTATTGTTCTTTTTTTTTTCGCTTTGTCTGGGATCTCGGCATGAAAGCTCGTAATCCAGGCCTAGTGTTAAATACCCTGATTGATGCTCTCTTGTGCTATGGTATGATATAGTTGCTGTGTATGCTTGTTCTGATAAAACTCTACTCTGATCAATTGCAGAGCCTTCTCCATTGCACACAACAACAATTGTGGAGAAGTGCACTCTTAAGCTGGTTGATGAATACAAACACATGCTGTGCCAGGCCAATGAACCTCTGTCTACATTCCTACAGTACATAACGTAAGTGATGCTATCATACCTTCTCTTTCTTTTGCACACACCAACATATCAAACTCTAGTGCAGTGAAGAGCTTGTTCATGATGGGATAATGTTTTCCACAGGTATGGGCACATGATTGATAATGTTGTCCTTATTGTTACTGGGACATTGCATGAAAGAGATGTTAACGAACTGTTGGAGAAATGCCATCCATTGGGCATGTTTGACAGGTATTCTTGTGCTTCCTTTCTCGCTTCTCTCAAATGGGACATCTATCAAAATACTTACTCTTCATTTTCTTTTCTTTTCAATCAACAGCATTGCATCACTTGCAGTTGCTCAAAATATGCGTGAGCTTTACAGATTGGTTCTAGTTGATACTCCCTTAGCACCCTACTTCTCAGAGTGCATTACGTCTGAGGTAAAAACTTCGCTACCATTTGTGCTGTCTAATACTGTTGAAACAGTAAGTATACCCTGTATGAGAGCTTTACCTGTATTATGCAGGATTTGGATGACATGAATATTGAAATCATGAGGAACACACTCTACAAAGCTTATCTTGAGGATTTTTACAAATTTTGCGCGGTAGGTACTCAAATATGATGGCTTCTACAATGTTTTTTTTTACTAAACGCTTTTTTTCCCCCTCTAATTTTGTTTTGTTTCTACTAAATAACTTCTTCACAACAGAAACTAGGTGGTGCAACAGCTGAGATTATGTGTGATCTCCTTTCATTTGAAGCTGACAGAAGAGCTGTTAACATTACAATAAACAGGTAAAAAACTAAACATTCCATTTTTTGAGTTGACATATTTCACTTGTGTGTGATCATATCTCCATGTTTTCCCCTTAACGTCTGACCGTCTTAATTTCCCTGTCATGTTTTTTTCAGTATCGGGACTGAGTTAACTAGAGATGACCGCCGGAAGCTATACTCCAACTTCGGTTTATTGTAGGTTTCAATGAAAAATAACACTGGCAATACTTTTAGTTAAAACATGTCTATGCTGCATGTGGGTTATATTATTTTGATTTTTCCAGGTCTCCATATGGTCATGAAGAGCTGGCTGTCTGTGAAGATGTTGACCAGGTTTATCTCTAGTTATGCTTTTGAGTTCAGTGTCTGCTACGCACATATTTTCAGTTGATTATAGATGGAAGTACAATGCCATTTCGTTATATTGCTCAGTATTTCAGTCTTATATTCTGTTATTATGGTTATTCCATTATAAAATCTTTCTTCCAAGTGTTTGTGATAGGACCATTGATTATAAGTGGCGCCTTTAAATATACTACTTGCCCAGATGAGCGCTTCCTCCTTAAGAATAGAGAAGCTTCATATTTACCAGCCATCTTGGTCAACACAAATGGGGACACTGCTTGCGGGTGATTTTAAAAGTGCGGGTTTAAAAAATGGAGGGGGGAGGGTTTTTTTTGGAGATTCTGTGTTGACCCAGTTACAAAGTTGTATACTTGTATTATGTAAATTTAAACATGTACGTAAAGACAGAGCAAATGAAAAAAGATGGGTAGCCTGGCTAACGCAACCCTAGGCAGGGACTTCCTTACATAGACTGGTCAATCCCAAAAGCCCTCCTTTTGTACCCCTTGTACATGCTTGCAAGACTGCTGTGGAAACTGTGCTGCTCAAGTCACCGCTTCCATCTCTACACCTTCTCTGTTTTTTTGTTAGAATTTCTTGTTATCTGCCTAATCCTCAAGCTGCCTTGTCGTTTGAGTGGACTGCTACTTTGCCTCAGCTGCAGATTTTATGTGTTGATAGTTGTTGGGCAAAGTTGTCTGTGTACCTCTTGTTAACGAATGTGGACGGTCAGTTAAGCCTCTGTTAATTTGCCTGCAAGTTTTGGCTGCCAATGTTCATAAGGGTGAATCGATCCTGGGTGAGGGGACACTGTATCGACCAGTGTTCCTGGCTTATCTGTGAAGCGTAGTATTCCATGGAAGAGGCTTTTGTGGCATACATTTTATGTGTGATGGGCATACATGAAACATGGCTTAGTGACTGCTCTTCTATATCAGCTGTAGTATGAATCGTTTGGCCAAGACATTATGCAGTCATTTTCTCAGTATAATATCATATGGTTCTTTTCTCGTACAAAAAACATTGTCACATGGTTCTTATGAAATTGCCTATGGGGGATACTTATTCTGCAAGCATATATGCCAGACTATATGTTTATCTTTTTGTGTATATCAGAACTTGGAAAGCCAACATTTTAGCCAACAGTAACACACAGTTTATTGCTGGTCCTATTTCGTTGGCTCAATGGGCACATAATTATTCTTTGCTCTCACCCCTTTGTCTCTCTTGTTAGGATAACCATCTTTTTTTCCTGTTCTGATTCATGCTCTCTACTATGCATTGTAGTATTATATGTGATACTACACTTTCAAAATTCTCACTGGAAAGTTAAGTGTTTTTTTTTTGTTGCGAGGTACCCTAGAATTTAGACCAGTTGCCTCGTCGTAAAAGTGAAATATGTGCCAATGCATTAGTTAATCTGGCTGCTGCTAACACCTTTTCCATGGTCATCCTGTAGGTGCGTGGTGTAATGGAAAAGTATCCTCCATACCAGTCTATTTTTGCCAAGATATCATATGGCGAAAGCCAGATGTTGGATAAGGCCTTTTACGAGGAGGAAGTGCGGAGGCTGTGCCTGTCATTCGAACAACAGGTACAATTTCTTAGGTTTATCTTAGATGAAGGTTTACACAAGCTACTTCTGTATATGCACTATCTGATTGGAATAATAACAGATGGTCAAAATGTAAGAGATCCAATCTTGTACGTTGGATATACTAGTATGTAGAACGTGCTCTGCACGTTAACAAATAAAATTGAAGAGTGCAACTTATTTTAAACATCATATATTATGGAGTAAACGTCTAATTACACAAGACTTTGAAAACAAAGGGCTCTACCAAATTACTTGAGTTGTCATGCTATATAGTCAATTGAATTTATGACCTATTTCTTAGTTTTAAGATCAAACATATTATTAGTGTTTTTTAATAAAGTTTACATGCATGTGACATGTTATTGTATTTTAAGTTATAATGTGAAAATTGTTTTAGAATAATCAAAATATGCAAGTAAAAAAATAGATGGAATACCTTCAGATTATACCAAATGCTCCAAGTCCAGCAAAACATGTATGTACACATTCATGAAATATAGGATCGTAATAGTAAAAATACACGCTATGAATTTCTGCAAAAACGTGTTTTGGGTCATGATAAATCAGATTATACACACCATAAATTCTGTATGGATGGCTCAACATCATTATTAGTTCTTATGATCACATATAAGAGAATTGGACTATCTATGGAATTTTAACTGGGTGAATTATCTTTCGTTAGTTTCAAATCGGACATGCAAAGTTTTCAATCATTTGTGAAAATACGAATAAAGAATAAAGGGCAGCGCTGTGAATGTCCTGTTGATTGTGAAGTTCACATAACTTTTGAAGTGTTTTAGTTATTGCACATTTCGTACTTAATTAGTTTTATATCTAAGCGTTAGTTCCGAAATAATTTTGGTGGCCTACCAGACCTCTGAGATTGTCGGCAGGCAGCAGCAGTAGCATTTTTTTTTATTCTACAGCATTGGATAAGATGTTCTAGATCAATCACCACAGTACCACACGATTCCCACAGCATCCTAGGCGAGCACACATGCTTCTGGAAAAATAATTTAGCTCCCACTCTTGTTCACACTACACACCACTGGTACAGAGCAGACTTGCTGCGTGTGGCAGGGATGAATCCCATGCTTGTGAGCCGTCAGATTCTTATCCTTGATAATGAATAAAGGTAGATGTATGCCTGGTATATCACTCTAGGGTTGTTTTGGCGGGAAACATTAGAGGGAGGTGGTAAATCCAAATTGAAAACTGCTACACTATAGTGTAGAGATAGAGACAATACTAGTTTGTTATAAGGTCGATTATACTCTCTAAAGATTAGTAGTAAACAAGAACTACCGGTAGACTGGTTTAGTTAAGATCTCAAATATGCTCAGCCACCTGCAGTACTGATGCAAGCATACATGTAAACCTGTGCATGCTGGCTTCTGCCGATCCTCAACCCTGCCTGTGTGCAGCAGTTTGAATTGGACTGGCCTGGTTTAGATAGAGGGGATTTGTCGGTCTGGTGCAGGGTGATCAAACAGTGGTAGTTGGTTGGGAGCGAGGGAGCGAGGGAGGGAGGGAGGGAGGGAGGGAGGGAGGGAGGGAGGGAGAGAGGGAGAGAGGGAGAGAGAGAGAGAGAGAGAGAGAGTTTTTGCATGTGGTTTGAATCCGAAAACCATTGAACCCAGCGTGAACCGTTCATCCGGTCTGGTGCGGACTAGGCCGTTGTTTTAGCTGGTTTGAACTCGAACCATGAACTGGCTTTACATACATGCTTGTAAATATGCACTAACAAGACACTACTTTACACTTGATTCTATTGATACGTCTCAACTTCTTACAAATGTTTGAACAACGTTTGAACGCTATGCTCAGCCCACCCAGGATCTGAGTCTTGGTGCTCCGTAGTTCTTCTAAATAGAAACGCCACAGGTGCTAGTGCCTATTGATTGACTTGTTTTGTTCGAAAAAACTTGTGAGCGCTGTGCCACTATTGCAGACCTGACTCATAGAATTGGGGGTGTAATCTCTGATGTTTTCTCGTTTGTGCAGTTCCACTATGCTGTTTTCTTTTCATACATGAGGCTGCGAGAGCAGGAGATAAGAAACTTGATGTGGATCTCAGAATGCGTCGCCCAGAACCAGAAGAACAGGGTCCATGACAGCGTCGTGTTCATCTTTTAATATCCTTCTGCTACTATGCATATGGTTGTACAGAAGGCCTGCTTTGATAATGGCACAATCGATCGTACTTGTTACAAACTCAGGGTTTGTTATTCTTCTGTTCCTCTTTCTACGCGGCTGAAAAGCTAGACCTGGAGTAATGTATCATTATTTGTTTCCTTAGTAAAATAAAGGCGCGATTGTCCGGTAAACTAAATAAATCTCGTCTATTTTCGCAGCGGGTAGCACTATTTGTGCAGTTTGTTTGCAATGTACATCAAGATATCATCAAATGGTTTGTTGGCAAGGTCCTAGTTTCAACTTTTGGTGTATTATTTTCTGTAAACTTCTACATTTGTATGCTAGAACTGTGCAAAAAAAAGTGCGAAAAACATGTGTGCTTTGTGGAAGGAAATGTGAACCTATCTTTTAAAACAGCACTACATGTGCTCTTAGAGAAAAGCAAAATAGCCAATCTACACGCGTGGGTAGCTGCGCGCTAAAAACCTGCACACGTTAGTATAACTTTTGCGCACAGGTGGAGGATTTTTTTTCTCACGGAAAAGTTATAGCTGTGAGAAAAAAATCCAAAAAATCCAAAAAATCCTCCAGCTGCACGCAAAAGTTGTATATACTGAGCAAAATTACCTCTGGGTTCTGGCGGTTGTGTTTTGGTCGCTTCCCTTCCTCTCCGGTCGTGGTGGGCAGATGTTGATAGTGTTTTTAGGAGTAATGGTCTAGTTTATGCCCTTGCTTGCAGGGGGGGTTGCTGATGCTAACGAGAGGCTTGTGGAGTCCAAACTGGTTGTGTGGCTTCGATCGCCACTACTTCGTGGCGTGGCAGCATGAATAGGCTGTTCTTGGAGTGGGGCGGTGTTGACTGTTGCGTTCTTGCAAAAAAACGATGGGGGATCCGGCTGCTAGAAGGGTGGGGTGGTGCTGGCCCCGGATCCGGGGCTGAAGAGGTTTAGAGGACTCCTCCAGCCAATGCTCCTTATTGGGCTGATCGTATGGGGCTGGTAGCTATCGTGGCTCATCAACACCTTATGACTAGATGTTTCGTTAGCATTGAGAATGGACCAAGTGCTGATGCTTTTCTTTTCTGGCAACAACGAAAGACGTGCATGTTTGGTAGTTGTGGCAATTGCAGTTTGCAGTAGTACAACCATTGTACAAAGTTTTGTATTCCTCTTGTATTTCGTTGCTTATAGAACTTTCTATTACTATGAATACAAGTAATGCATGTCTACGGGTGTACATCGTTAGAAAAAAATACCTATGGGCAAATAAAAATTGTGGGCGCCTAATGCCTTTTTTACGGTTTTCTCATCATCACGAAGGGGCACAAACTTTTTTGTTGGCATGAAGTGAAAGACATGGCTCCACGTCGCACAAAGTTTAATGGACATTAACAAACATCAACAGCATGGGTATTATCTTTTAGGGTGAAAATCTATAATTTGGCCTTAATTGGTTGTGCCGGACGATGACCTTGTTGTAGATATTATAGGACGAACTTGCTCCGGAGTGAAAAATCTAAGTTATGTTCTTAATTGGTTATCCCTAACGATGACCTTGTTGAAAGCATTGTTTTGACAACGTGGAATCCAGGTGTTGTCGTGGCAGTGGTTTGTGGTGTAGTTACAAGTTTTGATCACCGTAGCGGGTTCTTTTATTTTTCTTCTTCTTTTGTAGTAGGAATACGTGTATCCGTAATGTCTTTAGAACATTTTGTTGCTGCAGGGATTGAGTGTAGTGGATGCTTCGCTATATTTATATATTTTCTTTGTCGAAAAAAATCAACATCGTTGAACAATATTGAACAACCCAAAATGCATGCCTCGTAAATCCATTTCGGTGAATCAAGGTTTAGCCTGATGGCTTGAACATGCTGATGCGTCCCACCCTTAGCTTGGTGGCTTGGACGGGCTGATGCGTCCCCGCCTATTTGGGAGCCTCCGCATTCACAATCCAGTATCGTGCACATCAATCTCTTAATGAAAAGATCCAGAGACTCTTCCCCCCTCTAGCTATTTTTTCCAGAAAAAGTCCACTTCAAAAAATAGAGAAATAACATACAAAAATGCTTGCTTGTATGAGCGTACACCACACAATGGAAGTAGAAGCGATCAACGCATACTGAACCGGTAGGGTAGCCAAGGAGAGGGCGATCACGAGACGACAACCAAAACCTATCTAGGGTTTCGTCCCTCTCTCCAGCGATGCCGCTAGTTTACTCGGTGTCCGGTGGGCTTGGGCTTTGGAGGTGTGGCGGACCACGGCCTCTCGCCGGCAGGATGTTTTTCGTTCTTTGTTTAGCTTATTTCGAGTGTCCTTTTGGGAATGTTGAGGCGACGGCTCGTTCGGAAGTCAGAACCACTCTATCCTCGCTTCCGTGGTGCATACAATGTCGTTGGAGGGCGTGTGAAGTCTTGTGTCCGGCTAATCTCTCGAGATCCGGTTGGTTTTCGTGTTCATTTGTGTGTTTTTAGGTTAGTCTCTTCCGATCTACGGTTATCATCAATTGTGATGGTTGTTGCTCTGGTGTGTTGGTCCTTTGTGGCATTAGCTTGACGAATTTCCGTCTGTCTGTTACAACAAGATCTACTACGACAAATTTTGCTCGGCTCCAGTGATGAAGAGGGAGGACTGCGGTGCGCCGGTTGTTGTTAGGTGGTCCAAAAACATATTTATATTTTTTTACTACTGGGATTTTTTATACTACTATTAATGATTTTTAATAGATTGGTGAAATTTAGTTTTGAAAAAGCAAGTAGAACATGTATGTGTTTCGAGCACTCCCCAGGATAGTTGCCACAATCCAAGTCAGATAGTTTTTATCGGATGTCAAATAGAAAGCAGGAAAACGTTATGGGTCAACTAATTTGGATGGTATTCTCAAAACAACTAAAACATGGTACAGACGTGGACCGTTTATAATACACAGATACACTCACCCACATTAGTACATGCGTTAATTTTCAATTTGTTAGAATAGTACACATTTTGAAAATATCACCTGCCCGTTTTGCTCGTCAGCAGCTCGATACGTGAACTCATTAGACTACTTATGGTGTAAGTAATTTCATTAGTAACTAAGTGTCCAACTCAATAAATTTGCTTACGTGGTAATGATTTAATAAAGAGAGAAGAGGATTGAGCTAATTACTGTAACATCAGACTTACCAAGATACAATTCGTCTCCAAGTAATTAATGAGTACATCTATGATACTACTTGGATGTTACTAACCACTATGAAAGTTACTACTCTATGTTACTTTTTACTATGAATAGGGTTAGAACATCACCAACTGATGCCATATATTAGAGCGGATGCCCAAAAACCGCTAATATCCAGCGTCATAGGGCTCCAGCAGATGGAGGCCAACGATGTGAACCCGGGTGCAGGTGCACCCCATTATGAAAAATTCCAAAAAATGCTTTAAACTTTTAGAAAAAGAAATTTTTTCACAAGACACCGTTATTTTGTGACGTTTGGTGAAATACATCGCCCGATTGTGTCTTCACCATGTACCATTATAATTCTGTGGCACATTTTCCACAACATACCACCTGATTAAAAATGGAAAGTCACCACATGCGCCTCGTTATCGACAGGAACGTCACCTCCCACTAAATGAATATTTCGCCTTTATGAGACACACAGATGTCAAACCTGAAGTTTGAACTCTGGTGGGCCGGGGGTACAACCACCCTCTAACCACCTAACCTCAAATTGGTTCTCAAATATGCATGTATATCTTATGTTGACACTTACTTGTGCATATTTTGGCATTAAAAACGAGCATGTGTGACCTATACACATAAATGAAAAAGGGGATTTCCTATTACCATGAACATTACATAACCAATCATTATAGTGTCATTTGAATATTTTGTTATTTTTGTGTAGGTCATGTACAATCATATTTTTACGTGAAAACTTATACAATTAAGTATCAATATAATATGTACATGAATTTTTTATTTCAATATTTTAAGATTTTCAAATATTATTTTTCATATTAAAGAAAAACGGGTGTGCACACACCTAGATTTATCCTTGTAGTTTCCTCTTGCAGATGCCGTACTTTGTATGGCACCGTAAATTGTTTTAGGCACGACTATACCTAGGCATTTCACTCTGCAGAGGTGTGTTACTTTTCCTATAAAAGATCTTATCTTTGTTGCAAACCGGACGTACCTTCCCGTCCAAATTTTCTTGGTGTGAGGCCTAATATAAGGTCCAGGCCAATCATTTCCCTTCTCCGTGACCGCGCATACCCACCCTTATTGTAGTTTCGACCTCGGATCCTCGCCGATCTCACCAACCTCGATATTATACCCCCGTCGGGCCACCATACCCCCTTCGCATGTTCCGACCTAGATAGCCTTCGTCGGTCTTCTACAACCCATCTTAGACCACAATACCGTGGGGACTTAAGGGTTCCCCACCACTCTGGTTGCTCCCAGCATGACACAACTGCTATGGTAAGGTGCGTCCGTTAATATGCGAGAGGAAAAAGGTATAACTGAGTTCTCCGTCCCATTCCAGACCTTATGGTTAACACGGTTGTTACGAGGCAAGTATCACTAGACGATATTGTTACGGGGCAATGGAATCTCCACCCAACTCATACCATGGTTCCATTGCCCACAACATATTCATATTAATAATTGGAAAAGTAATACTCTGCTTTGTAATGCAAGAATTATAAGTATAGTACTTTACAAGAAATTTGATAAAAATAGTCAAAGTGGCATGAGCAAGCAATGAACTTGCTTGGATGCTGCAATGTCGTGCAGTTGGAATGTTTGGACGTTCCTCGGTTTCTAAAAACATTGTTCGGTAAGGGATATGGTTAACAATCCAAATGATGCACGCTTTAGTGTTTTTGTTGGTTTTACCCCCTTATAGGTAATGGTTATAACTTGGAGTGTATTTATTAAATAAAGAGGTGTTCTAATTCATTTTTCTAAAAATGTTGTTTTAGAAAATGAATTGATTTAAGGTTTTTTTTTGTTTTATAAGAAAAATGAGAAATGAATTTTTATTATTGGAATATTATATATATTATTGAATTTTATTAATTCTTGTATTTGATTTAAAATATCCCAAGAAATAATAATTCGGAATAGAAATGTTAATTTTAGATGTTTCTTAGAATCCTCACAACTTTTGATATTAAAGAAAAACCCTTAAAGTATTTATTTGAGCCTTTAATCAATAAATTTTAGTTTATTTGAAATTTACTGAAGAATTCATTTTTAAAAATTATCTTTGAATAGGAAATAGTTTTTATTTAATTATTCCTATTTTATTGAACATTTAGGGTTTTCTTTTGGGTTTTCTAAATTAGGGATTTTCTGGAATTGTGAAATGTCACAATTGCCCCTAGGCCCACTACTTAGGTTAACCAAATGGTTAGGACGGACCATCTCCCCTTATCCGGCCCACCGGCCTTACTCGTGTCTGCACCCATTTCTGAACCTTAAATATGTCCCCTCCCCTCTCTCGCAATACCAAATCGCCTGCTCCGTCGCCCTCCTCCTCCGGCCAGCTTCGGTTGTCACAACCCTCGCTGTCCATCGCGTTCAACGCGCCGTTCAATGCTCCCGCTATTGGTTCGCCTTGATTTGAGGGGCGCGTCCTCAAGAGCTCGCGCGCAACCCTACCCGTGGGTAGGGTTTCGGCATGGCGCGCGTCGCCATCGAGTTGGTGCTCCTTGGCCCACATGTGCCGCCATGCCGCCGGTGTTCCTGCTGCTCTAGGTACGGCCTTCCTCCTATCTACCTACTCTCCCTTCTCTAGTGGTTCTAGTTCCATTGAATCGATGTGCTACTAATACATGGGGATGGTTGTTACCTATCCTAGATGATCATGGCGTGATGCTGTTGGTGCTAGTGCTTGTTTATTGTACTCATATGCTTTATGAACCACTATTTTTTAATGTGCTAGTGTAGTTTAGGTAATCCTTGTTGCTTTCTAGTGGTTTGATGCCAAACTATCTTGCTTCTTTTGTTGTGTTTCTTTCTACACTTGCACAATAGTTACTTGCTAGATTTGGTGTTGTTCTACTATTGCTATTTTGATTGCCAGTTGCACTTGGTCTATGACCAAGTGATTTTAAACATGCTCGACGACTTTCTATTGGTTGATTGCTTATTTTGATTGTGTGCTAGGAATGGAACAAATCTCCTGGATTGTTCCATGGTATATGGTATACCTGATTCCATCTCCTAGATTATATGCTTGCGCTGATCTTCTGGTTTTGGTCATTCTCCTCCAAGCTCCAGTGCCTTGATACATTTCCACATCATCTTCTTCATTATTATTATCTTCAGTTTCAGCATCAGAAATAGATATATCATTCTCTTGTTCTTTAGAATTCCCATTTTCTTCACTTTCATTGGGGTATTCTCCCGCAAAAGATTTCTTCTTAAGAACCTCTTGATCTTTTCTGTTTGGATGTCCCTCAAGTTTTAGAAATTTACTTCAAGCGAGAAGTTTTAATAACATTTTCTTTGATAGACCTTGAAGCTTCTTTCATGTCCTCATTAGATAATTCAAGAATTCCTCTCTTATTATGGGTCACTTCTTTCTTCTCCTCTTCCTCAATATGCCAATCATTATAATTCTGATGAATGGTGTTTGTAGTACTTGCAACACTATCTAGATAAGATCCAGATTCGTCAGTTAGCCCATATAAAATATGTCAAGTAACTCATTATTTTTAAAACCATGTGCATGGCACCTCCTCTTAAGGGCACAATAGCTCCCCCAAGCATGGGGAATACCTTCTTATTTACTTTGAGTAAAGTTACTAATTTCAGCAACCATAGCATATATTTTACTAGCAGGGAAATATTTATTACAAAATAAGTATATGCATGCCTCTTTACTAGTAATTGACTTTGGTGCTAAAGAGTTATACCAAGATATTGCCTTTCCTCCCAAGGAGAAAGGAAATGATTTCAAGAAGTAATAGGGTCGTTGGATTTCAATATTCCCAAATAGGTTAGCTAGATCATTGAGGTTCGTTAAGTGTTCATAGGTAAATTCTTCTTCTCTACCATAGAATTTAATTGCTTCAAC
Organism: Lolium perenne; assembly: GCF_019359855.2. NCBI lineage: Eukaryota > Viridiplantae > Streptophyta > Magnoliopsida > Poales > Poaceae > Lolium > Lolium perenne. The sequence continues at coordinate 181,712,212 of NC_067246.2, read as the reverse complement.
CTTTTTTATTTTCTCAGGGTCAACATTGAACTCATAATCTTTATCTTTAATTTATATTGGAGGTTCTTCACTTTCACTAGCCACAAGGAATAAATCTCCTAGACAAGAACTCATACTAGCATCAAATTTATCCAAATCATCTAAATCAATGTTCATAAAAGCTTTAGTAAAAGTAATGTCTTCTTTAGAGAATATTACTTTAGGACTGATTAAACTATCACTTTCATCATAAAGTTCATCTTCTTCATATTCAGATTCTATTTCATCATTAGAAAAAGACTTACATAAATTAGGCGTCTCCTCTTTATCCTTGCCATCATCCAACATATCTTTTTCAGTACTAGTAGACATCCTAGATAATGGTGAATTTTCTAGAGTATTAGTTTTGTTTTTAGTAAATGGACTAACAACAGTAGGTGAAAAATGTGGCCTAGAAGGCAGATTCGTACCTCTCCTTGTAGTGGAAGGCATAATATTGTTCTTAGAAGAATTCTTGTCCTTTCCCAGGATGATAAACAAATAAGTACAACAAGTAAATGATAACAAGTGCTCTTACCAATAAAGCTAGGTTCCCCAGAAATGGCGCCATAAAATGTCTTGATTCCCCCAAGTATAGGGGATCGCTGAAATCTTCGATGGAAATTATTACCAAAATTTATAGTTTGACTCAAGGGGAACACTAGAATGCCAATAAGAATTTAGCAATTGAGACGTCACTCTCAACCACACTTGTATATCAAAAAACTCACATTGAAAGCGGTGATATGTAGTTGGTGATTCAAAGCAGTAAATAAGTAGTAGACAATATCAAAAAATATCAAGTTTTCATCGGAAGTAGGGATGTGCAACCTCCAGTGACTAAAAGCGTAGGCATGAGGTGATATCGGGGTTTTGCATGAATCATATTGATCATATATTCTGTTCCTAATAACATAGCATCCATCTCTAATTCAGTTGTTTGTAGGTGTGTGATACAAATATAGCTATGCATACTAACAAAGAGAATTTGCATAACATCTTTTGTCCCTGCTGATGTCTACGCACGCTTCTATTCTTGTAGAAAGTGTTGGGCTTCCAAGTGCAGAGATTTGTAGAACAGCAACAAGTTTTCCTTAAGTGAATCACCCAAGGTTTATCAAACTCAGGGAGGTAGAGGTCAAAGATATCCCTCTCAAGCAACCTTGCAATTAAGATACAAGAAGTCTCTTGTGTCCCCAACACACCCAATACAATTGTCAGGTGTATATGTGCACTAGTTAGGCGAAGAGATAGTGAAATACAAGTAATATGGATGATTATAAGTGGTAATTGCAATCTGAAATAAAAATGGCAGCAAGCAAACATGTAGTAGAACTGGTTGTAAATGGCGTTTCAATGCTTAGAAACAAGGCCTATGGATCTTACTTTCACTAGTGGATACTCTCAACAATGATATCATAATTGAATACATAAATATCATCTCTTCACTATCATACTCTGAACCACTCTCCGGTTGGATAACGAACACCAATTCACCGTGTAGGGATGCAAAACCACTCCTTAAAGTTCGTGTTCCAAACCTAGGGACACCCCACTCTGTCACTTTGAGCATCCAAAGATAGTACTAACAGACAGCACAATTTCATAGATCGATACATCCAACTCAAATTATAACTCATGATAAGTATTTCTGTAATCTTTAGACTAAGAGACACACACGGTGCGCACACTGTCACCTTCACACCATGGGGCGAGGTGTCTCCGGAGATCACAATAATAAAACCACTTGAGTAGCATAATAGATGAAGCGTAACATCTACTTATTCAACTAGATTACAAAGCTCATGATCACATAAAGATCACACCATGGGAGAGAGAGATAAACCACATAGCTACCGGTAAAGCCCTCAGCCTCGGAGGAGAACTACTCCATCCTCATCATGGGAGTCAGCAACAACGATGAAGATGGCGGTGGAGTCGATGGAGATGGTTCCGGGAGAAATTCCCCATCCCAGTAGTGTGTCGGAACAGAGATTTCTGTCCCCCAAAACTTGTCTTTGATGGCGGCGGAGCTACGGAAATTTTCGTGGATGGAGACTGATTCCTTTAGGGTTTTCTCGCCGGGAGCAATAAATAGGCGAAAGGGCGATGTCGGTGGGCGCCCGAGGGGCCCACACCATGCCTAGGCGTGGCCAGGAGGCCCGCAGCTAGGTGTGGTGTGGCCCCCTCCTGGCTCTTCTCCGTCTCCCATTTGGACCCCGTCTGCGTGACAGAAAAAATAGGAACTTCGGCTTTTGTTTCGTCCAATTTCGAGTATATTTCCAGAACAACTTTTCTGAAATACAAAAACAACAGAAAACAGGAACTAGCACGGTGGCATGTTGTTAATAGGTTAGTTCCAAAAAATGCATAAAAATGCCACGAAGTGTAAACAAAACATATAGCAATTGGTGTAAAACAAGCATGGAGCATCAAAAATTATAGATACGTTTGCAACGTATCACCTGCCTGCCCATTTTATCGGGCCAACTTTGAACTACATGCAATTAAGGTCCCTCCTTCCAAATATCCCGGAACAAAAGCATTAAACTTCATCAACACACAATATCCTCGAACTATCACATATTCCCCTTGTTTTTTCCTAACTGTCACTTTAGGGATTCACAGGTTCAACATAATAATATGCATTACACCTTGCAGATAAATACCAACCTCATATATATGATAGAGTAATATAGGTTCAGTACTGAAATCATGTCACTCGGGCCCTTTTAACAAGCATTAAACATACCAATGTGTACCAACACTCATACATGAATATCCTCAAGACAAACACCTTAAATCTCGATACATATGGATGATTACATGATTAATCCCATCAAATCCCCATCCACCTCTTATGCCTACAGAACAATTCACTCATGATGAAGGAGAGTGAGAACATGGTTGTTGGTGATGACGTTGGTGGCGGTGATGGTGAAGAAGCCCTCGAAACCCCCCACTCCGGGGTGGAGAGCAGGATCAATCTGACCCCCGAAACAAAGATCGTGGATGTGGCGGCGCTCTGTGATGGGTTCGTTGCATGGAAAACAAAAAATTCTACCGTGAACATGAACAAAAACCAAGATCCAATCTAGGAAGAAGCAAGATCTAATCTACAAAGATCGAAGCAACGAGAAGATTGCGAGACTAACCCTCGAAGATTCCAAATCCTACAAGATTAGATCTCGTTGTTGATGTAGTCGATCGTCTGTGCTGCAATCCGGCAGCACTTTCGTACTCGGTACTGCGTACGGTGTCGATGAAGCCCGTTCCAGCGCGCAGCGGAGATGTGGTAGATGTCCTCGGAATCCCAGCAGCACGACGGCGTGGTGGTGGTGGTGGAGGATGACACGCGTACAGCACGCGACCGTTGGGAACCCCAAGTGGAAGGTGTGATGCGTACAACAGTAAGTTTCCCTCAGTTAGAAACCAAGGTTTATCGAACCAGTAGGAGTCAAGAAGCACGTTGAAGGTTGATGGCGGCGAGATGTAGTGCGGCGCAACACCAGGGATTCCGGCGCCAACGTGGAAACTTATTGGGTGTCTCTCCCATAAGATAAACAGCATGTTGGGTGAACAAATTACAGTTGGGCAATTGACAAATAAAGAGGGCATGACCATGCACATACATATTATGATGAGTATAGTGAGATTTAATTGGTCATTACGACAAAGTACATAGACCGCTATCCAGCATGCATCTATGCCTAAAAAGTCCACCTTCAGGTTATCATCCGAACCCCTTCCAGTATTAAGTTGCTAACAACAGACAATTGCATTAAGTATTGCGCGTAATGTAATCAATAACTACATCCTCGGACATAGCATCAATATTTTATCCCTAGTGGCAACAGCACATCCATAATCTTAGAGATTTCTGTCACTTCCCCAGATTCACGGAGACATGAACCCACTATCGAGCATAAATACTCCCTCTTGGAGTTAAGAGTAAAAACTTGGCCAGAGCCTCTACTAATAACGGAGAGCATGCAAGATCATAAACAACACATAGATATAAATTGATAATCAACATAACATGGTATTCTCTATTCATCGGATCCCAACAAATACAACATATAGAATTACAGATAGACGATCTTGATCATGTTCGGCAGCTCACAAGACCCGACAATTAAGCACAATGAGGAGAAGACAACCATCTAGCTACTACTATGGACCCATAGTCCAGGGGTAGACTACTCACACATCACTCCGGAGGCGACCATGGCGGCGTAGAGTCCTCCGGGAGATGATTCCCCTCCCCGGCAGGGTGCCGGAGGCGATCTCCTGAATCCCCCGAGATGGGATTGGCGGCGGCGGCGTCTCTGGAAGGTTTTCCGTATCGTGGCTCTCGCATCGGGGGTTTCGCGACGAAGGCTATTTGTAGGCGGAAGGGTAGGTCAGGGGGCGTCGCGAGGGGCCCAGGAGACAGGTCGGTGCGGCCAAGGGTGGGGCCGCGCCGCCTACCCTCCTGGCCACCTCGTGGCCCCACTTCGTTGACTCTTCGGTCTTCTGGAAGCTTCGTGGCAAAATAGGATCCTGGGCGTTGATTTCGTCCAATTCCGAGAATATTTCCTTACTAGGATTTCTGAAACCAAAAACAGCAGAAAATAGCAACTGGCACTTCGGCATCTTGTTAATAGGTTAGTTCCAGAAAATGCAAGAATATGACATAAAGTGTGCATAAAACATGTAGATATCATCAATAATGTGGCATGGAACATAAGAAATTATCGATACGTCGGAGACGTATCAGCATCCCCAAGCTTAGTTTCTGCTCGTCCCGAGCAGGTAAACGATAAACAAAGATAATTTCTGGAGTGACATGCCATCATAACCTTGATCATACTATTGTAAGCATATGTAATGAATGCAGCGATCAAAACAATGTAAATGACATGAGTAAACAAGTGAATCATATAGCAAAGATTTTTCATGAATAGTACTTCAAGACAAGCATCAATAAGTCTTGCATAAAAGTTAACTCATAAAGCAATAATTCAAAGTAAAGGTATTGAAGCAACACAAAGGAAGATTAAGTTTCAGCGGTTGCTTTCAACTTATAACATGTATATCTCATGGACATTGTCAATGTAAAGTAATATAACAAGTGCAATATGCAAGTATGTAGGAATCAATGCACAGTTCACACAAGTGTTTGCTTCTTGAGGTGGAGAGAAATAGGTGAACTGACTCAACAATAAAAGTAAAAAGAATGGTCCTTCAAAGAGGAAAGCATCGATTGCTATATTTGTGCTAAAGCTTTGATTTTGAAAACAAGAAACAATTTTGTCAACGGTAGTAATAAAGCATATGTGTCATGTAAATTATATCTTACAAGTTGCAAGCCTCATGCATAGTATACTAATAGTGCCCGCACCTTGTCCTAATTAGCTTGGATTACCGGGATTATCGCAATGCACATGTTTTAACCAAGTGTCACAAAGGGGTACCTCTATGCCGCCTGTACAAAGGTCTAAGGAGAAAGCTCGCATCGGATTTCTCGCTATTGATTATTCTCAACTTAGACATCCATACCGGGACAACATAGACAACAGATAATGGACTCCTCTTTTATGCATAAGCATGTAGCAACAATTAATTTTCTCATATGAGATTGAGGATATATGTCCAAAACTGAAACTTCCACCATGGATCATGGCTTTAGTTAGCGGCCCAATGTTCTTCTCTAACAACATGCATGATCTAACCATAAAGGTGGTAAATCTCCCTTACTTCAGACAAGACGAACATGCATAGCAACTCACATGATATTCAACAAAGAGTAGTTGATGGCGTCCCCAGGAACATGGTTATCGCACAACAAGCAACTTAATAAGAGATAAAGTGCATAAATACATATTCAATACCACAATAGTTTTTAGGATATTTGTCCCATGAGCTATATATTGTAAAGGTAGAGAAATAGAAATTTTAAAGGTAGCACTCAAGCAATTTACTTTGGAATGGCGGAGAAATACCATGTAGTAGGTAGGTATGGTGGACACAAATGGCATAGTGGTTGGCTCAAGTATTTTGGATGCATGAGAAGTATTCCCTCTCGATACAAGGTTTAGGCTAGCAAGGCTATTTGAAACAAACACAAGGATGAACCGGTGCAGCAAAACTCACATAAAATACATATTGTAAACATTATAGGACTCTACACCGTCTTCCTTGTTGTTCAAACTCAATACTAGAAATTATCTAGACCTTAGAGAGACCAATTATGCAAACCAAATTTTAGCATGCTCTATGTATTTCTTCATTAATAGGTGCAAAGTATATGATTGAAGAGCTTAAACATGAGCACAACAATTGCCAAGTATCACATTACCCAAGACATTTTAGCAATTACTACATGTATCATTTTCCAATTCCAACCATATAACTATTTAACGAAGAAGAAACTTCGCCATGAATATTATTAGTAGAGCCTAAGGACATACTTGTCCATATGCTAAAGCGGAGCGTGTCTCTCTCCCACACAAAGAATGCTAGGATCCATTTTATTCAAAAAAAAACAAAAAATAAAGACAAACCGACGCTCCAAGCAAAGCACATAAGATGTGATGGAATAAAAATATAGTTTCAGGGGAGGAACCTGATAATGTTGTTGATGAAGAAGGGGATGCCTTGGGCATCCCCAAGCTTAGACGCTTGAGTCTTCTTGATATATGTAGGGGTGAACCACCGGGGCATCCCCAAGCTTAGAGCTTTCACTCTCCTTGATCATGTTGTATCATCTCCCTCTCTTGATCCTTGAAAACTTCCTCCACACCAAACTCAAAACAACTCATTAGAGGGTTAGTGCACAATCAAAATATACATGTTCAGAGGTGACATACTCATTCTTAACACTTCTGGACATTGTACAAAGCTACTGAAAGTCAATAGAATCGAAATATCCATCGAACATATCAAAACTGGCAATGCGAAATAAAAGGCAGAATCTGTTAAAAACAGAACAGTTCGTATTGACGAATTTTATTGAGGCACCAGACTTGCTCAAATGAAAATGCTCAAATTTAATGAAAGTTGCGTACATATCTGAGGATCACTCACGTAAATTGGCATAATTTTCTGAGTTACCTACAGAGAATTTTGCCCAGATTCGTGACAGCAAAGAAATCTGTTTCTGCGCAGTAATCCAAATCTAGTATGAACCTTACTATCAACGACTTTACTTGGCACAACAAAACACTAAACTAAGATAAGGAGAGGTTGCTACAGTAGTAAACAACTTCCAAGACTCAAAATAAAAACAAAGTACTGTAGTAAAAACATGGGTTGTCTCCCATAAGCGCTTTTCTTTAACGCCTTTCAGCTAGGCGCAGAAAGTGTGTATCAAGTATTATCGAAGGATGGTGCATCGTTATCATAAGCTCCCCCATCCGTAGTGGTACTAAGAGCTTTGTCAATTTTAGGCCTATAATAATATTTCTTTGGTTTAGGCACTTTAGAGACATACATAAACTTTTGCTCTTTACCCACATAAGCTTTCCCCTCACATTTAAGAGAAGAAAAAGTTGAACTCAAGGTTCCCATAGCTTTTTCAAGTTCGCCAATCCTATTGGTTTGATTATCATGGACAACACAAGTTCCTAGGACACTAATTCTTTCATCGATTCCTCCTAAGGATTTATCAAGTTCATCAGTTTTATCAAGTAACATTTCCATTTTAGTTTCAGTACTTGGAAAATTTTTCTCTATGGTTTCCAATTTTTTCATAACATCTTCAAGAGAGATTTCAGTTTTAACTTCATCAACAGGGGGTATTCCAAATAGACTCTCAATAATGCAGCTAGCTTCTAATGCAGGAGTACTTAGGAAGTTACCTTTCGCGAGACAATCAAGAACATACCTATTCCAGCTAGAGACACCAACATAAAAATTCCTAAGTAGGATAGTGGTGGAGTGTTTCTTAGTGCACCTATTATGGGCATCACTAATTCTATACCAAGCATCTCTTAAACATTCTCCCCCTCGTTGCTTAAACGTACGAACTTCAACTTCAGGATTACTCATTTTAGTAGCAGTAAATAAAGCAAACTAGATAAAGTAAATGCAAGTAACTAATTTTTTTTTTCTGTTTTTTTTGACACCTCTACCGTAGGGGAAGCCCCTACGGTGTGATTTTATATATATAAGAAACAAAAAGGATATACAACTGTACAGAAGGCCCTAAGGCAGGGCTTATTACATCAAGGAGGAAAGAAAACTAAAGGGGGGGACCTGTAAGTTACAAAAAGATGGATGCAATCCATTCAACAAGAGGTTGAACACAGCCTGATCTAACTCTGTATCGATGCAGCAATAAATCACTTTGGAAGCAGACTCTCCACCTATCAAAGTCAGCCGGTATGTTGTTGAAGATTAGATCGTTTTTGACCTTCCATATGTTCCAGGTAGCACAAGCTACAATTTCAAAGAAGCATGGACCAGAGAAATTAGCTTTGGTGGCAGTAAAATTGAGGGCAAAGGCTCTACTGAAATCCCACTGTATATCCAATAACTCCCAGCAGTATTGCGCAAAATCGCATTGGAAGAAGAGGTGCTGAGCAGTTTCAAGAATATTCTGAGAGCACAATGCACAGTTATATCCTGAATCAATATACCAGTGCTTGCGTTGCATCAAGTCCCTTGTGTTGAGTCTGTCCTGGAAGAGTAGCCAAGTAAAGACTTTCAGCTTGGGCATAACCCGAGATTTCCAAATGGCAGTCAGGGCAGCATCTTGAGGAAGACCAGCAAATAGGAATTTATAATATTTGGAAGGAGTGTATTTATCTCCCCAAACAAAAGTCCTTATGTCAGTTTGCTGTTCTGACAGCTGAACATCACTGATACGTCTCCGACGTATCGATAATTTCTTGTGTTCCATGCCACATTATTGATGTTATCTACATGTTTTATGCACACTTTATGTCATATTCGTGCATTTTTTGGAACTAACCTATTAACAAGATGCCGAAGTGCCAGTTCCTGTTTTCTGCTGTTTTTGGTTTCAGAAATCCTAGTAACGAAATATTATCGGAATCGGATGAAATCAACGCCCAGGTTCCTATTTTGCCCGGAAGCATCCAGAACACACGAGAACCACCAGAGAGGGGGCACAGGCCCACCAAACCACAGGCCGGCGCGGCCAGGGGGGGCCCGCGCCACCCTATGGTGTGGGCACCCCTTCGACCCTCCTGCGCCGCCTCTTCGCCTATTTAAAGCCTCCGTCGCGAAAACCCTGATACGTTTTGACGAAAACCACAGAAACCTTCCAGAGCCGCCGCCATCGCGAGGCCAAGATCTGGGGGACAGGAGTCTCTGTTCCGGCACGCTGCCGGAGCGGGGAAGTGCCCCCGGAAGGCTTCTCCATCGACACCGCTGCCATCTCCACCGCCATCTTCATCACCGCTGCTACTCCCATGAGGAGGGAGTAGTTCTCCATCGAGGCTCGGGGCTGTACCGGTAGCTATGTGGTTAATCTCTCTCCATGTACTTCAATACAATGATCTCATGAGCTGCTTTACATGATTGAGATTCATATGAGTTTTGTATCACAATTCATCTATGTGCTACTCTAGTGATGTTATTAAAGTAGTTCTATTCCTCCTGCACGTGTGTAAAGGTGACTAGTGTGTGCACCGTGTGGTTCTTGTCGTAGGCTATGATCATGATCTCTTGTAGATTGTGGAGTTAATTATCATTATGATGGTATTGATGTGATCTATCTGGTTATGTTGATCTATCTTACACTATAAGGTTACTTAAATATGAACAAATTGTGGAGCTTGTTAACTCCGGCATTGAGGGTTCGTGTAATCCTACGCAATGCGTTCATCATCCAACAAGAGTGTAGAGTATGCATTTATCTATTCTGTTATGTGATCAATGTTGAGAGTGTCCACTAGTGAAAGTGTAATCCCTAGGCCTTGTTCCTAAATACTGCTGCGTTACTACTGCTTGTTTACTGTTTTACTGTGTTACTACTGCTGCAATACTACCACCATCAACTACACGCCAAAGAAGCTATTTTTACGGCACCGTTGCTACTGCTCATATATATTCATACCACCTGTATTTCACTATCTCTTCGCCGAACTAGTGCACCTATTTGGTGTGTTGGGGACACAAGAGACTTCTTGCTTTGTGGTTGCAGGGTTGCATGAGAGGGATATCTTTGACCTCTTCCTCCCTGAGTTCGATAAACCTTGGGTGATCCACTTAAGGAAAAACTTGCTGCTATTCTACAAACCTCTGCTCTTGGAGGCCCAACACTGTCTACAGGAAAAGGAGGGGGCGTAGACATCAAGCTATTTTCTGGCGCCGTTGCCGGGGAGGAAAGGTAAAAGGTACTCACACTCCGGACCTCGGCTACCAAGCTATTTTCCGTCGTCGTAAGTACTCGAAGCTATTTCCTTTAGATCCTGCAATTGCAACTTTTTGTTTCTTGTTTACACTAGTTTGGCATAATGGACAACAATGAGCTTTTTATTCTATTTCCTGAGTTAAGACATGGATGGTTTGATCCAAAAATTAAAAAACCCATGGAACATGTTAGCATGAACACCTTGAATACCATTGTTGCTAATGATATGGAAAATTCTAAGCTTGGGGAAGCTAGTTTTGATGAGCATGATCTTTTTAGTCCCCCAAGCATTGAGGAGAAAATTTTCTTTGATGATACTTTACCTCCTATTTATGATGATTATAATGATAGTAGTCTTTTGTTACCACCTGTTATGGAGGATGAATTTGATTATGAATACAATATGCCTCCTATATTTGATGATGAGAATAATAATGATAGCTACTTTGTTGAATTTGCTCCCACTATTACTAATAAAATTGATTATGCTTATGTGGAGAGTAATGATACTTTTATGCATGTGAATAAGAATGCTTTATGTGATACTTATATTGTTGAGTTTGTTCATGATGCCTCTGAAAATTATTATGAGAGAGGAAAATATGGTTGTAGAAATTTTCATGTTACTAAAATGCCTCTCTATGTGCTGAAAGTTTTGAAGCTACACTTGTTTTATCTTCCTATGCTTGTTACTTTGCTCTTCATGAACTTGTTTATTTACAAGATTCCCATGCATAGGAAGCATGTTAGACTTAAATGTGTTTTGAATTTGCCTCTTGATGCTCTCTTTTGCTTCAAATACTATTTCTTGTGAGTGCATCATTAAAACTGCTGAGCCCATCTTAATGGCTATAAAGAAAGAACTTCTTGGGAGATAACCCATGTGTTATTTTGCTACAGTACTTTGTTTTATATTTGTGTCTTGGAAGTTGTTTACTACTGTAGCAACCTCTCCTTATCTTAGTTTTGTGTTTTGTTGTGCCAAGTAAAGTCTTTGATAGAAAAGTAAGTACTAGATTTGGATTACTGCGCAGTTCCAGATTTCTTTGCTGTCACGAATCTGGGTCCACCTCCCTGTAGGTAGCTCAGAAAATTAAGCCAATTTACGTGCATGATCCTCAGATATGTACGCAACTTTCATTCAATTTGGGCATTTTCATTTGAGCAAGTCTGGTGCCATTTTAAAATTCGTCAATACGAACTGTTCTGTTTTGACAGATTCTGCCTTTTATTTCGCATTGCCTCTTTTGCTATGTTGGATGAATTTCTTTGATCCATTAATGTCCAGTAGCATTATGCAATGTCCAGAAGTGTTAAGAATGATTGTGTCACCTCTGAATATGTTAATTTTTATTGTGCACTAACCCTCTAATGAGTTGTTTCGAGTTTGGTGTGGAGGAAGTTTTCAAGGGTCAAGAGAGGAGGATGATATACTATGATCAAGAAGAGTGAAAGCTCTAAGTTTGGGGATGCCCCGGTGGTTCACCCCTGCATATATCAAGAAGACTCAAGCGTCTAAGCTTGGGGATGCCCAAGGCATCCCCTTCTTCATCGACAAATTATCAGGTTCCTTCTCTTGAAACTATATTTTTATTCGGTCACATCTTATGTGCTTTGCTTGGAGCGTCTGTATGTTTTTTATTTTTGTTTGTGTTTGAATAAATTGGATTACATCATGCTTGTGTGGGAGAGAGACACGCTCCGCTGGTTCGTATGAACACATGTGTTCTTAGCTCATAGTATTCATGGCGAAGTTTCTGCTTCGTTAAATTGTTATATGGTTGGAATTGGAAAATGATACATGTAGTAATTGCTATAAATGTCTTGGGTAATGTGATACTTGGCAATTGTTGTGCTCATGTTTAAGCTCTTGCATCATATGCTTTGCACCCATTAATGAAGAAATACATAGAGCATGCTAAAATTTGGTTTGCATATTTTGTTTCTCTAAGGTCTAGATAATTTCTAGTATTGAGTTTGAACAACAAGGAAGACGGTGTAGAGTCTTATAATGTTTTCAATATGTCTTTTATGTGAGTTTTGCTGCACCGGTTCATCCTTGTGTTTGTTTCAAATAAGCCTTGCTAGCCTAAACCTTGTATCGAGAGGGAATACTTCTCATGCATCCAAAATACTTGAGCCAACCACTATGCCATTTGTGTCCACCATACCTACCTACTACATGGTATTTTCCGCCATTCCAAAGTAAATTGCTTGAGTGCTACCTTTAAAATTCCATCATTCACCTTTGCAATACATAGCTCATGGGACAAATAGCTTAAAAACTATTGTGGTATTGAATATGTAATTATGCACTTTATCTCTTATTAAGTTGCTTGTTGTGCGATAACCATGTTCACTGGGGACGCCATCAACTATTCATTGTTGAATTTCATGTGAGTTGCTATGCATGTTCGTCTTGTCTGAAGTAAGAGCGATCTACCACCTTATGGTTAAGCATGCATATTGTTAGAGAAGAGCATTGGGCCGCTAACTAAAGCCATGATCCATGGTGGAAGTTTCAGTTTTGGACATATATCCTCAATCTCAAATGAGAAAATTATTAATTGTTGTTACATGCTTATGCATAAAAGAGGAGTCCATTATCTATTGTCTATGTTGTCCCGGTATGGATGTCTAAGTTGAGAATAATCAATAGCGAGAAATCCAATGCGAGCTTTCTCCTTAGACCTTTGTACAGGCGGCATAGAGGTACCCCTTTGTGACACTTGGTTAAAACATGTGCATTGTGATGATCCGGTAGTCCAAGCTAATTAGGACAAGGTGCGGGCACTATTAGTATACTATGCATGAGGCTTGCAACTTGTAAGATATAATTTACATGATACATATGCTTTATTACTACCGTTGACAAAATTGTTTCATGTTTTCAAAATCAAAGCTCTAGCACAAATATAGCAATCGATGCTTTTCCTCTATGGAGGACCATTCTTTTACTTTCATTGTTGAGTCAGTTCACCTATTTCTCTCCACCTCAAGAAGCAAACACTTGTGTGAACTGTGCATTGATTCCTACATATTTGCATATTGCACTTATTATATTACTCTATGTTGACAATATCCATGAGATATACACGTTATAAGTTGAAAGCAACCGCTGAAACTTAATCTTCCTTTATGTTGCTTCAATGCTTTTACTTTGAATTATTGCTTTATGAGTTAACTCTTATGCAAGACTTATTGATGCTTGTCTTTAAGTACTATTCATGAAAAGTCTTTGCTATATGATTCACTTGTTTACTCATGACATATACATTGTTTTGATCGCTGCATTCACTACATATGCTTTACAAATAGTATGATCAAGGTTATGATGGCATGTCACTCCAGAAATTATCTTTGTTATCGTTTTACCTGCTCGGGACGAGCAGAACTAAGCTTGGGGATGCTGATACGTCTCCGACGTATCGATAATTTCTTGTGTTCCATGCCACATTATTGATGTTATCTACATGTTTTATGCACACTTTATGTCATATTCGTGCATTTTCTGGAACTAACCTATTAACAAGATGCCGAAGTGCCAGTTCCTGTTTTCTGCTGTTTTTGGTTTCAGAAATCCTAGTAACGAAATATTCTCGGAATCGGATGAAATCAACGCCCAGGTTCCTATTTTGCCCGGAAGCATCCAGAACACACGAGAACCACCAGAGAGGGGGCACAGGCCCACCAAACCACAGGCCGGCGCGGCCAGGGGGGGCCCGCGCCACCCTATGGTGTGGGCACCCCTTCGACCCTCCTGCGCCGCCTCTTCGCCTATTTAAAGCCTCCGTCGCGAAAACCCTGATACGTTTTGACGAAAACCACAGAAACCTTCCGCAGCCGCCGCCATCGCGAGGCCAAGATCTGGGGGACAGGAGTCTCTGTTCCGGCACGCTGCCGGAGCGGGGAAGTGCCCCCGGAAGGCTTCTCCATCGACACCGCTGCCATCTCCACCGCCATCTTCATCACCGCTGCTACTCCCATGAGGAGGGAGTAGTTCTCCATCGAGGCTCGGGGCTGTACCGGTAGCTATGTGGTTAATCTCTCTCCATGTACTTCAATACAATGATCTCATGAGCTGCTTTACATGATTGAGATTCATATGAGTTTTGTATCACAATTCATCTATGTGCTACTCTAGTGATGTTATTAAAGTAGTTCTATTCCTCCTGCACGTGTGTAAAGGTGACTAGTGTGTGCACCGTGTGGTTCTTGTCGTAGGCTATGATCATGATCTCTTGTAGATTGTGGAGTTAATTATCATTATGATGGTATTGATGTGATCTATCTGGTTATGTTGATCTATCTTACACTATAAGGTTACTTAAATATGAACAAATTGTGGAGCTTGTTAACTCCGGCATTGAGGATTCGTGTAATCCTACGCAATGCGTTCATCATCCAACAAGAGTGTAGAGTATGCATTTATCTATTCTGTTATGTGATCAATGTTGAGAGTGTCCACTAGTGAAAGTGTAATCCCTAGGCCTTGTTCCTAAATACTGCTGCGTTACTACTGCTTGTTTACTGTTTTACTGTGTTACTACTGCTGCAATACTACCACCATCAACTACACGCCAGCAAGCTATTTTCTGGCACCGTTGCTACTGCTCATATATATTCATACCACCTGTATTTCACTATCTCTTCGCCGAACTAGTGCACCTATTTGGTGTGTTGGGGACACAAGAGACTTCTTGCTTTGTGGTTGCAGGGTTGCATGAGAGGGATATCTTTGACCTCTTCCTCCCTGAGTTCGATAAACCTTGGGTGATCCACTTAAGGGAAAACTTGCTGCTGTTCTACAAACCTCTGCTCTTGGAGGCCCAACACTGTCTACAGGAAAAGGAGGGGGCGTAGACATCAATCACCAATTATCTGTGTCATCTCTTGCCATTCATGAAATGCTTCCACAGATAGAGGTAAGTGGAAACCTTCATTCAAATTATCCAGCTGAACCATAGTTTTCACCGAGACATCTACATTGACAGAATATGAGAAAAGTCTGGGAAACTTATGGCACATGAGATCTCCCTGCAACCAAAAATCTTTCCAAAATAAGACAGATGAACCATTGTGAACTTTGTAGGTTGTGACACTTCTGTAGTCCTCTATGAGGCTGAAGATGTCCTTCCACCAGAAGGAACCTCTCTTGGACATAGCATGGGGTACTCCATTCCCATATAATGACCAGACTAATGAGACCCAAGGTGTGGGATCCTTGGAGTAAAACTTATGTAGCTGTTTCATAAGCAATGCTTTATTTTGTAATTCCAAATTCAGTACACCCAGACCACCATGCTGCTTTGGACGTCACACCAAGGACCAAGCAGCTAAGGCATTACCTGATCTTGCTTCCTCCTCCTTCGCCCATAAGCAATGCCTTTGAGCACGATTGCATATCTCTAGGATAGATTTCTGAAGTTTCAGAGAGCTCATAAAGAAAGTGGGAAGGGTAGAGAGGACTGATCTCACAAATTCCAGCCTTCCTCCATAATTAAGAAATCTTGCACTAGCATTGAGGCGACGTTCCACCAAGCCAACCAAAGGGGATAGATCCTGCACTGTGGGTTTGGTAGTGCCCATTGGAAGCCCGAGATAAGTGAATGGTAGAGAACCTACAGCACAGCCAAAAGACAAGGCAAGGGCTCCCAACAGCTCTTCAGATATATTGACTGACATAAGAGCAGATTTGGCATAATTCACTCTCAATCCAGTAGCTTGGGCAAATTGCTCTAGGATTAACTTAAGTGCAGCTAACTGGGCTGGGCAGGCTTGCATCACAAGCAAAGTGTCGTCGGCATATTGAATAATCGGGAAATCAATGTTCGGGATACAGAGAGGTGCTCGTATGATCCCTTCAGAATGTAATCTGTTTACCATGGCTTGAAGCAATTCGGAGGCAGCAACATATAGTAAGGGCGAAAGCGGATCTCCTTGACGAACACCACGTCTACAAGGGAACTTTTTTCCAGGAACACCATTAAGGAGAACTTCTGAGGTTCCAGAGGACATGATCATATTTAGCCATTTCATCCATCTTGGGTCAAAACCCCAGCTCTCAAACACCTTCAGGATAGCTGCATGCTCAACAGTGTCAAAGGCTTTGGCAAAATCAAGTTTTAGGATGACAGAAGGGATGCGTGCTTGTTTACACTGATGAATGTATTCATACGCCCATCCAACACAGTCTTGGATATTCCTTGTTTGCAAAAAACCATACTGGTTTACATGCACCAAATCAAGGATTTTGCTTTGGAGACGATTAGCTAGGAGCTTTGTGATCAATTTCAGACAAATATTCAGCAAGGAAATGGGACGATAGTCACCTGGGCGTTCAGGGGAGAGGATCTTGGGAATCAGAGTGATGAAAGAGTCATTGATGCTCTGCAAATTAACTGTGCCTTCCCAAAATTCTTGGCAAAGTTGATAGAACTCATATTTAACCACAGGCCAACATATTTTTAGAAACAAGCCCGAGAAACCATCTGGCCCGGGCGACTTATCCGATGGCATGTGAGTAACAACTTTGTCAATCTCTTCATGAGAAAAAGGCTGAGAGAGCACACCTAATCCCTCAAATCTGTCAAAGTACTGTGAGAAGTCAAAATCAGGATCTATGGGAACTGACACCCCCAATCTGTTACGAAAAGAATCCCAAAGCAGACCTGCCTTCTCCTCATGATCGGTCACTACAGATCCATCCTCTCTAGTCAAGGATGAGATAAGGTTTTTTCTGTATCGAATAGTGGCCATAGAATGGAAGAAAGAAGTGTTTTCATCTCCAAGACGGGTCCAACGTGCTGTACACCGTTTCTTCCAGTAATCTTGTTTGCAAAGCAGAAGGAATTGAAGCTTGTCTTTCACTATATTCCGAAAGTTCCATTCTGCAATATGCAGGACTCTTTGTTCCTCAATATTCTCCAATCTCAAAATGGTTTTATTACAATTAGCAATGATAATATCCAACACCGCAAAGCTATTGCTCCATATTTTAAGACCTTTACGCAGAAGCTTGAATTTGGCCGACAGCTTCTTTGCACTGTCTCCTGGACAATCAATGTCCCAGATGGTCTTAACTTTATCCAAAAACCCCGGCAGGCGAATCCAATAATTTTCAAATCGGAAGACTTTCGCCTTGGGTATGGATGTCCCTATGGAGACCACACATGGGATGTGATCTGAGGTTGGGCGAGCAAGAGGCTTAACCAATGTATTAGGATATTTAAGAGTCCAGGCTGTCGAGGTGAAAAACCAATCTAGCTGAACAAGCAAAGGGTCAGATTGCATGTTGCTCCAAGTAAAAGAACGACCCTTGATCGGCAACTCAATCAGTCCGAGATAGCTGATGATTTCATTGAAAGTGGCAATGTCAGTCAAATTTGCCCCTTGTTTGTTTCTATTCTCGACAACAAACAAGATAGTAAATAAAGTAAAACTAGCAACTAATTTTTTTGTATTTTGATTTAGTGCAGCAAACAAAGTAGTAAATAAAACTAAGCAAGACAAAAACAAAGTAAAGAGATTGGGATGTGGAGACTCCCCTTGCAGCGTGTCTTGATCTCCCCGGCAACGGCGCCAGAAATTTAGCTTGACACGCGTACAACACGCGACCGTTGGGAACCCCAAGTGGAAGGTGTGATGCGTACAGCAGTAAGTTTCCCTCAGTTAGAAACCAAGGTTTATCGAAACAGTAGGAGTCAAGAAGCACGTTAAAGGTTGATGGCGGCGAAATGTAGTGCGGCGCAACACCAGGGATTCCGGCGCCAACGTGGAACCTGCACAACACAAACCAAGTACTTTGCCCCAACGAAACAGCGAGGTTGTCAATCTCACCAGCTTGCTGTAACAAAGGATTAGATGTATAGTGTGGATGATGATTGTTTGCAGAAAACAATAGAACAAGTATTGCAGTAGATTGTATTTCAGTATAGAGAATTGGACCGGGGTCCACAGTTCACTAGAGATGTCTCTCCCATAAGATAAACAGCATGTTGGATGAACAAATTACAGTGGGCAATTGACAAATAAAGAGGGCATGACCATGCACATACATATTATGATGAGTATAGTGAGATTTAATTGGGCATTACGACAAAGTACATAGACCGCTATCTAGCATGCATCTATGCCTAAAAAGTCCACCTTCAGGTTATCATCCGAACCCCTTCCAGTATTAAGTTGCTAACAACAGACACTTGCATTAAGTATTGCGCGTAATGTAATCAATAACTACATCCTCGGACATAGCATCAATGTTTTATCCCTAGTGGCAACAGCACATCCATAATCTTAGAGATTTCTGTCACTTCCCCAGATTCACGGAGACATGAACCCACTATCGAGCATAAATACTCCCTCTTGGAGTTAAGAGTAAAAACTTGGCCAGAGCCTCTACTAATAACGGAGAGCATGCAAGATCATAAACAACACATAGATATAAATTGATAATCAACATAACATGGTATTCTCTATTCATCGGATCCCAACAAACACAACATATAGAATTACAGATAGACGATCTTGATCATGTTCGGCATCTCACAAGACCCGACAATTAAGCACAATGGGGAGAAGACAACCATCTAGCTACTGCTATGGACCCATAGTCCAGGGGTAGACTACTCACACATCACTCCGGAGGCGACCATGGCGGCGTAGAGTCCTCCGGGAGATGATTCCCCTCCCCGGCAGGGTGCCGGAGGCGATCTCCTGAATCCCCCGAGATGGGATTGGCGGCGGCGGCGTCTCTGGAAGGTTTTCCGTATCGTGGCTCTCGGTACTGGGGGTTTCGCGACGAAGGCTATTTGTAGGCGGAAGGGTAGGTCAGGGGGCGCCGCGAGGGGCCCAGGAGACAGGTCGGCGCGGCCAAGGGTGGGGCCACGCCACCTACCCTCCTGGCCACCTCGTGGCCCCACTTCATTGACTCTTCGGTCTTCTGGAAGGTTCGTGGCAAAATAGGACCCTGGGCGTTGATTTCGTCCAATTCCGAGAATATTTCCTTACTAGGATTTCTGAAACCAAAAACAGCAGAAAACAAAGAATCGGCACTTCGGCATCTTGTTAATAGGTTAGTTCCAGAAAATGCACGAATATGACATAAAGTGTGCATAAAACATGTAGATATCATCAATAATGTGGCATGGAACATAAGAAATTATCGATACGTCGGAGACGTATCAGAGGACAAAAGCTGCAGGGCTTCGCCTAAGCCGGAGCAGCAATATGGAGGAGGAGAGGGGGCGGCCAGGGTTTGGTTTGTTGGGTGGGCTGCGCCCCCTGCCCCCTCCCCTCTTTATACAGGGGGAGGTCTGTTGGGGTGGCCCCCTGCGCCCCCATATCATCTAGGGCCGGCGGTCACAAGGGGGAGGGGGGAAACTTCCCCCCCCCAAGTTGATCTCCCCTTAGGGTTTT
Organism: Lolium perenne; assembly: GCF_019359855.2. Classification (NCBI taxonomy): domain Eukaryota; kingdom Viridiplantae; phylum Streptophyta; class Magnoliopsida; order Poales; family Poaceae; genus Lolium; species Lolium perenne. The sequence continues at coordinate 181,692,414 of NC_067246.2, read as the reverse complement.
GGGGAAACCCTAAGGGGTGGCCGGCCTGGGCCTTGGGGCTTGGTGCGCCTAGCCCATTGGAGAAAGGCAGCACCCCCTCGGCCCATGGTTTCCCCCTAGGTTGTGGGCCCCATGGTGGACCCCTCTAGAACCTTCTAGAACCTTCCGGTCTTTCACTGGAAAATTTCCAAACTTTTCTGAAACCTAGAAATCAACTTCCCTTATATGAATCTTATTCTCAGGACCATTCCAGACCTCCTCGTGATGTCCTAGATCCCATCCGAGACTCCAAACAAACTTTGGTCTCCATCTCATATTCCGGATCTACTTATGCAACATCGAACCTTAAGCGCGTCACCCTACGGTTCGTGAACTATGCAGACATGGTCGAGACTCCTCTCCGACCAATAACCAATAGCGGGATCTGGAGATGCATAATGGCTCCCACACATTCAACGATAACTTAGTGATCGATTGAACCATTTACATACGATACTGATTCCCTTTGTCACGCGATACTTTACTTGTCCGAGGTTCGATCATCGGTATCTCCATACCTTGTTCAACCTCGTTACCGACAAGCACTCTTTACTCATACCGTGGTATGTCATCTCTTGTGACCTAGTCACATGCTTGCAAGCTAATCAGACGACATTCCACCGAGAGGGCCCAAAGTATATCTATCCGTCATCGGGATGGACAAATCCCACTCTTGATCCATATGCCTCAACTCACACTTTCCGAATACTTAATCTCATCTTTATAACCACCCATTTACGCAATGGCGTTTGATGTAATCAAAGCATCCTTCTGGTGTAAGCGATTTACATGATCTCATGGTCTAAGGACTAGGTAACTATGTATCGAAAGCTTATAGAAAATTGAACTTAATGACTTGATCTTATGCTATGCTTATTTGGGTGTGTGTCCATTATATCATTCATCCAATGACATAACCTTGTTATTAATAACATCCAATGTTCATGATCACGAAACCATGATCATCTATTAATCAACAAGCTAGTTATACAAGAGGCTTACTAGGGACTCCTTGTTGTTTACATAACACACATGTATCAATGTTTCGGTTAATACAATTATAGCATGGTATGCAAACATTTATCATAAACACAAAGATATTAGAATAACCACTTTATTATTGCCTCTTGGGCATATCTCCAACAGTCTCCCACTTGCACTAGAGTCAATAATCTAGATTACATTGTAAGGTACCTAACACCCATGGAATTCTGGTGTTGGTCATGCTTTGCCCTAGGGAGAGCTTTAGTCAACGGATATGCCACATTCAGATCTGTGTGTACTTTGCAAATCTTTACTTCACCATCTTCGATGTACTCGCGAATCGAATGAAAACGCAACTTGATATGCTTTAGCTTCTTGTGTGACCTTGGTTCTTGTGCATTGGCGATGACACCCATGTTGTCACAATAGACGACTAATGGGTCCAACGCACTAGGAACCACACCAAGCTCAACAATGAACCTCTTCATCCATACCGCTTCTGATGAAGCCTCCGAAGCCGCTATGTATTCAGATTCAGTTGAAGACTTCGCCACCGTGCACAGCTTGAAACTCATCCAGCTTACTGCAGCACCATTCAGTATAAACACGTACCCAGACTGAGACTTAGAGTCATCAGGATTAGTGTTTTAACTTGCATCGGTCTAACTGGTTACAACGAGCTCTTGGTCACCGCCATAACAAAGAAACATATCCTTAGTCCTTTTCAAGTACTTCAGGATATTCTTGACCGTTGTCCAGTGTTCCATTCCTGGATCACTCTGATATCTGCTTAATTATGTAGGCATGTTTTCCATATATAGTCGTACGTGCTCGCAATGAGAAACTTGCACAACATCTTTTGTCCTACCAGCCGGTGGCAGCCGGGCCTCTAGGGAATCTACTGGATATTAAGGTACTCCTTTTAATAGAGTACCGGAGCAAAGCATTAACACTCCGTGAAAACATGTGATCCTCACATCACCGCCATCCCCTCCGGTTGTCCCGATTTCTGTCACTTCGGGGCCTTTGGTTCCGGACAGTGGCATGTGCATACAACTTGTAGATACAATCTAAGCAATAATTATAGAGCTTAAATCTAAGATCATGCCACTCGGGCCCTAGTGACAAGCATTAAGCATAACAAGATTGCAGCAACAATAACTTCACAAACTTTATAGATAGACTAATCATAATGTATCATCCATCAGATCCCAACAAACACAACACCGATTACATCAGATGGATCTCAATCATGTAAGGCAGCTCATGAGATCATTGTATTAAGTACATGGGAGAGAGAGTACCGACTAGCTACTGCTAGAACCCGTAGTCCATGGGGGACCTACTCACGGAGCATGATGGAGGCGGTGGCGTCGATGGAGATGGCTTCCGGGGGCACTTCCCCGTCCCGGCAGGGTGCCGGAACAGAGACTTCTGTCCCCCGAATTGGAGTTTCGCGATGGCGGCGGCGCCCCTGGAGTCTTTCTGGAGTTTCGTCAAAAGGTATCGAGTTTTTAGGTCGAAAGGGCTTATATAGGCGAAGAGGCGGCGCAGGAGGGGCAACAGGGTGCCCTCCCCATAGGCCGGCGCGGCCAGGGGCTGGCCCGCGCGGCCCTATGGTGTGGGGGCCCCAGGCCTCCCCTTTGACTCCCCTTCGGTGTCCTAGTCCGTCTCGGTGAACTATGATGTTTGGTCTTCGTTTCGTCGAATTCCGAGAATATTGCCCGAACAGCCTTTCTGGAACCAAAAACAGCAGAAAACAGGAACTGGCACTTCGGCATCTTGTTAATAGGTTAGTTCCGGAAAATGCATAAAAACATTATAAAGTGCAAGCAAAACACGTAAGTATTGTCATAAAACAAGCATGGAACGTCAGAAATTATGGATACGTTGGAGACGTATCAGCATCCCCAAGCTTAGTTCCTACTCGTCCTCGAGTAGGTAAACGATAAAAGAATAATTTCTGTAGTGACATGCTACTTACATAACCTTGATCATACTATTACAAAGCATATGAAATGAATGCAGTGACTCAAGGCAATAATCTATAGTTGCTAACAAATAGATACATATAGCAAAACTTTTCATGAATAGTACTTTCAAGACAAGCATCAAAAGTCTTGCATAAGAGTTAACTCATAAAGCAATAGATTCAAAGTAAAGGCCTCGAAGCAACACAAAGGAAGATATAAGTTTCAGCAGTTGCTTTCAACTTTCAACATGCATATCTCATGGATAATTGTCAACATAAAGTAATATGATGAATGCAAATAAGCAAGTATATAAGAATCAATGCACAGTTAACACAAGTGTTTGCTTCTAAGATGGAAGGAAGTAGGTAAACTGACTCAACATAAAGTAAAAGAATGGCCCTTCGCATAGGGAAGCATCGATTGCTATATTTGTGCTAGAGCTTTTATTTTGAAAACATAGAGAGAGCATAAAAGTAAAGTTTTGAGAGGTGTTTGTTGTTGTCAACGAATGGTAATGGGCACTCTAACCCCCTTGCCAGACAAACCTTCAAAGAGCGGCTCCCATTTTATTTTATTTTTGGGTGGCACTCCTTCCAACCTTTATTTCACAAACCATGGCTAACCGAATCCTCGGGTGCCTTCCAACAATCTCATAACATGAAGGAGTGCCTTTTTATTTTAGTTTTACTAGGAAAATTGCCCGTGCGTTGCACCGGGAGATACATTATCAAAATGTTATCATGATAGTGGAAATAAGTAAGAAAGAAAATAGAAATGGATTATATATTTTTTTACCTCCTCACTATGGTATAGTTTTTTTTTAGAATCTCACCATGTTCTAGTTGACAGCGCTAAATTTTGTCATGATATACTTAGATGGCCTGGAGACGTATTTAATATTCCAAAATAAATTTCTATCTTCTCACTCTAGTATGTTAGGCTTGGTAACTTCATTAGATTGCAGTATGATTTAACTTGTAAGCCTTTTCAATCTGACCTTACCGAGCTAGAAAATCAATCACCAAACCTTAGTGCTTTATTCCAAGAACGATCACATGATTCAGAATTTTTGAAACTTCAAATCAACAACAAATCGATGGACGCTACTTACAAGTTTTTGTTTTCTGTGGCAGAGTAGTAACTTCAGTAAGGAGGAACACATCTATAATATGTAAAATTCAGCAGTGCGGTCTATCTCAAATAACAATGTGTCAGTCTATCTCTTATTAATTCTCCCTTGAAAGACCTACAGCTATCTACAACGATGCCGCCAATCATCATGTAGTAGTAGTCAAGCAGCGGGCTTAGGTCCTAATTTTCTAAATTCTCCTTTTTTAATTTACAAGCTGGTCGTGAATTGAAGAATTTATTAGTTTGGTAAATTATTTTTTGTCAAACGTATATTTTTCCTCTAATAAATCAGAAATAGTCTGTGTACACATCTTCTCTCTATTGGATGAATATAAACGTCCCTCTAGGGTGTTTTTCCGATACATGCTTGTTTTTCCGATGCATGTAAGTGTAAGTACTTCACATGTTAACCATAGTCGTTTTGCCCCTTCCGTTCTTACTTTCGTCCTCGCCTTTTTCATCGTCCCTATGATTAGAGTAGAGATCGCGATAGCGCAAAGTGTAATAATCATTTGCGACTATGGTCATCGTCGATGAAAGTTAAAACTTAAAAAGTTTGAATAAGCACAACGGCATTCATGAATGTTCTCAAGAAAAGGCTGAGAAAGTTTCTTTTTTCTATAACTGAACATTGATCCCAAAGGGGGACTTCTTGATAACTGAACAAGTGTGGATTGAGGCGTGTATGAATTTGATTTATAATTACCGCTCACAAAATTGTATGAGTCATCTTAGAAGAGCACTAAGCTCCCAGGGTTCTCGGCATCTCTGGTTGATCGGTGGGTCGCTATCGCGGGCCCTGCTCGGAAAATGTTGCTGTAAAGAATTGGAGCGCCAACCTCGCGCGGAGAAAATTCTCTTTGTTTACGTGTTGGTGCGAGCTGCATCTTCCCTGCCCGTTTGCGTCGGTGCCGACCGAATCGAGCCGAACCACCTCGATTCCCCTCATTCCCAGTCCTCACCCGATAGTTCCTGCCACACGCAGCCACGCCTAGGTTGCCGCCATTCCCTGCAGATGCCTTCACACCATCCGGCGACGGCGGTGTTGCCAACTGCCTCCACCAGAGCGCTGCTCCTTGTCCCGCCCACCCTTCTCCCGCACGCCCTCCTTATCGCCGGTCCTCCTGGCTCCTGCGTCCCCTCCCCGTCGTTGGGCCTCGCTCGGCAGGATGGGCACGAGCAGCCACAACACCGCGAATCTAGCAGCCAATGTTCATCTCTCCATCGGCGTCCCGTGCTAAAGTGGCTTCCGGCGGCCCGATTACATCTACACACGCACTAAGGTTCACCCTTTGGTCTGATTCCACCAATCAACTACGGGCCACCAGGATCTCAATCTCTCCGCTAGATCACACCAAGAAACGTCAAAGATTATGTTTTAAATTTGGAGGAGTGGCCTCAATTCATTTTGTATAAGCCACTATAATCCGGTATGTTTCTTGGCCAATAGAACTTATATCTATGTCGATTCGTGGCACATACGCACGGCTGCAGAAGCGAGCATGTGAGAGCTGATTGTTTCAGCGGTTGCAAGTTGTTTTCTTGACCTTTCTCTTGCAAGTGAAATACGCAAGGTATGGTATAACTGCAATTTCGTTGAATTTTGTGGATTCATTTTTTTAATCAATTTGTTACTCTTTGAGGCCATTAGCTACTGTTAGATGAAAAGAGCTGGACAAATTATACTTGGATGTAGGCTGTGAATCAGCAATTACATATGCCATCAACTGATTTAATAGTTCCATGAATATGTCATCAATTTATAGATGAAAAGGGGAAATGGCCAATAGATCAGAAAACCACAGATCCATTGCTCAGCGCTTATGTTACTTAGATATATATATTTCTTAAATTTAGTTTCTGCATATTTAGTGTTTTATTATAATACTTATCTCCCACTATATCTGTACAGATATCAACTATCCCTGATTTGCACATAACTGGCATGACATTAAAATGGAGTTGTTGTTCTCACATTTAATTCAGGTTGTGAGAGCTTTGCACAGAAGTCTCTCCAATTCAACTGATAATGACAATGTGTACTTTTCTGATGTCATCTCTTTTTTTGTATTGCATTAATCATGGCTCAGAAACTGATGTACCACTAATATGCTTATGCATTAGAAACGGTTTTGGAGTGGGTTAATTTGCTTATCAAGCAACATTGATGGATGCATGATGAACAGGAACCAAACTGATTTTCAAAGCTATTCTTCATCCTTTCTCTGAAAGTACAATACGCCTGATGGCTTGCATAATACTGTTGTATGTTTATTGCACAACAAGCTGAGTGGAAGCTCTCTTTCTGAAGAACCCAATATATTCAGGTAGTTATTCTTTCCGAGGTCCTTAAAGGCTTGCATACGGTTGTTATAATTGTTTTTCTTGCATATTGAGCTTTGTGCATGGTATGTTTCCTAATTAAGGTTAATGTGTTTAGGTACAAGCTCCTGGAAAAGGGGTATCATTAGAAGCTTGCCCCTTCTGTTTGTTTGGTAATGTCAAGTTGGTTATAATATAACAATTAGGTTGCAATAGAAGTCTGAAACCAAGTCTTTGCGGTAAATAACTAACAATAATCTCATCACAAGAAGAGAAATGTTGGCTTCATTTCCTTATGATGTTATCCTATCAATGACATAATGGGACTTGTGCACTGGACTGCATGTCGAAAGAGAGAGCATAATGATTCTTTTGTTGCTTCTAGAGGGCATGTGCATGTTCAAGGATTTTAAATATTTGTAAGTACAACAAATTCAATGTAGTGGATTGTAGAAAAATATTATGTGGTGCAGATATCAAACTATTATTAGAAATTGAGATTCATTGCCTTCAGGTATAGCTAAAGGTAGGCCACACCAACTTCCATTTTTTCTTAGAACTTTTCATTGTAGGATTTTGGATGTACAAATTACAATCTGCAACGATGCTCATTCCTCTTACATTTACCCAAAGATCCAAAATACAATCTGCACTTTTGGACTATATGTGTTAAAACAAAGTATGCATCCGATTATTCAGATATTTGATGTTGCTTATGCACTCATTTTGAATACTACACGTGTTGTTCCCAAGTTGGACCATATATCTTTCCGCAAAATAATGCATTCCTGCCAAATTTTGAGCTCGTAAAATCCAACTATGCACACCTTTCATCGTTTCGCTTCTACAGACTATAGTCGATAACAGCAAGGCAAGCACGCAGCTACTTCACTGGTGAGGAAATTCTGAGAATACTCACCCTGGGAAAATGCTGCACAGGCACCCTGGAAAATTCAGAGCCCCCTCGCCTTATACACCACAGGCGGCGCTGCACCCACCTCTGCCGCTGTAGCCGGTGTCTTCAATGGCCCGTCCGCTCGCTCACTCCTGCGTTAGCCGCTCTTGCTCCTCACGCCTCCCAACTCCTGAGGCCCGCTCCTGCTCAAGAAAGGGGAACGGCTGCCCAACGAGCACACGCAGGGGAAAAGGGACACGCCGAGCGTGCCGCGGACGGCGAAGCTGGAGACGACCTATTTGCCGGCGGGTCTCGGTTCTGCTCGGAGCCGCAGCTGCGCACCTTGGAGGAGCCAGACATCGACAATCCGATTGAAGAAAACAACGGCGCGGGGGCAGGGTTGGGACGTATCAGACCGCCTAAGGACTAATCGTGTTGGAAAATGCCAGAGACGAACGGATCGGGACGGATCTCTCCTGCGAGGACGTAGCGCGCCGAGCAGTGGTGGGCGGGGCGGATCGCACCGGTGAGCAGAGGTCGAGCGGATGGGACGGGTGGTCTGCGACAAACGGAAGGGGTGACCGAATCGAGCGGTCCGCGGACGAACAGTTTTTACTTGGCGGTGGCATTTGCCGTAATTTCACAGGAATACAGGGGGCAACAAAAAACGGACCAACAAGAAGCTCTTTTGCTTTTATTATTAGGTATAGGACAAAGCCCGTGCTACGCTACGGAGCAAACCGCAAACCTAACCCGCTGATTTTTATTATCGGTTGGATTGATTGAAAAGTCTCCAATCTATTCTTTTACATAGTTGTGCTCCTTTTCACTCTTGTTGGGAGCTCAACAGAAGCGTGTCTTACCTCTCCAATTGGAATCTCGGTTATCAATCGTATTAGTACTATTCAACTCAACTCAAGCCAGCAATTTGACAAGATAAAACTTCACACAGAAATTATTTCCAACAAATCCAATTAAATTCACATAATTTCTTGAGGAAAATAATATTTGCAAACCAAGAGCATTGGAGGAGACTCGAGTCTCATGAGCTACTAATAATTACTTCTACAGTAGTCAAATGTGGCAACACGTCACAACAAAAGAAAAGGTTGTACCAATATCCATGAGCATGATTATGCTCTATATATGGATGTTCTCAAGGTAGAATCAGCCTGCATGATATATACAAAATGTTTGACGGCCTACTTTTTTTATGAAGATGACGTACCAATTGCAATGTGCAGTCTAAATTAAGATCTTTTTGCCTCGCATGTGATAGTATAGGCATTGTCTGTGGCAGCTAATCCCCTAGCTAGGGGTATCCAAGAACAGAGCACGGGCACTGAACTCCCACTAAATCTTCAATATCTGCCAAAAAAAAGGCAAACCAAAATTCATCTCTCTTGTTGCATAGTATCAATCGAGCATAGGAAACAACAAGGTAGGATAGGAAATATGCCCATGCGTTGCTACGGACAAACCTAGCCTTACGGTGTCATGCGAGCAAAATATGAGGACTTGTTCGATCAAAATATCAAATCACCCTCTTCTGACTGAAAAAACCAGGAGCTCTTCTCACCACCCCACCATTCAAAGCTTCGGTGATAGGTCTCCATGGCTTGCACCTTCGTCGATGCTCGGTGAGACGCCTCGTCAGCTTGCGTAGCACTGCCATTAAGTTGTAGTCTCATTTTGTGGCATTACTTAGTTACCACAAAACAGTGCCTCCTTATGCTCTGCTCTCATTTTCCACTTTTAGCCACAGCGTCTGCTTTTCTTGACACATCTAATCCATTAGCGCAAAGACGAGTATATGTGCCCTTGAGCATAGCAGCAGCAACACTTTGAATTAATAACGCTATCAGCGAGAGAACAACCAGGACCAGGTGACAAGCACTTGGGATGACGATTACGAGCCCCCCCGTATCATCAATTAGATCACCAGCTTGCGTGCATCGTTAACAAAACTAGGTGCCTTTCCTCGTGACTTCCAAGCACCTTCGATGGGGCACTAAATTGGTGCGCAACAACAGCACGGGAACAACCTCGTCCCAAATTAGAAAGCCAAAAACACGAAGTCATGTCGTTGTGCCTCATCTGCTCCTTCGCCTCCTGACTTATAGCCAGCTATGCTGAGACATCTAAGAAGAGCATGCCGACGCTGACAGAGCCAGACGTATGACGATGATACGTTGGCGGCGGCCAGCAGCTTGGAGTCCTACACGAGGAGCGGGCAGAACATGAATCAATTGATGATCAAACAAATAGTGTCCATTGACCTTCCCCCTTGGATATCAGGGACGCCGAGAGCGCCGGCCAAGGGGCCGCCACCGGAAGGGTGCGCATGCCAGCATGCGTCGGATGCTGTCAGGCGAGGCCATGCATGTCGGTGGGCACTTCCGCTGTAGCTCAAGGTCGCACGTCGTGGAGGCGGCTCTAGCGGGGGCAGCCGTGCCGTTGGTTGCGACTTGCGAGTCGACCGCCGCGCGCTGGTATGGGTGGGTGTGACCTCCAGCTGGGACGGAGGTAGCCGAGATTAGTTCGACGCGAGCTGCGTCGATCGAGGCGTTGCGGAGTCACCCATAGAACCGGCCGCCATCATCCACCGCCGCTATATACCACCATACAGTTCGTGGGGAGCTCGCCTGGAAGATCGGCCGGCGTCGCAGCGACGATTTGATCCATGGTGTTTTGTAAGGTAGGGCTCCTCGTCTTTGACTCGAAAACGAACGTATCCAATACGATACGTGCGTGCAGTGCCAGGTCGACGAAGAAGCCCACGTTTATACTCCTAGGCGTTTGTATCGAATCGGTATGGATTTCGATTAGAGTACGTCCCTCTCCCTCCCGCACTGACCCGGCCCATTAAAGCCCACTTCCTCGTATACGCGTCGGCCGACGGGACGTGTACGGCGTACCTGCAAACGAAACGTTTTTTCTGACTAACCGGTGGCAAGGGCATGTAATTTGGACGAAAATTAGGGGCATAAATTGACGGACCAACAAGAAACCTTATTTTCTTTATTATTAGGTATAGATTTAGTGATGATACTCTTCCTCACCTTTGCTTTCTCAAGCCATGGCTAACCGAATCCTCGGGTGCCTTCCAATCATTCACATACCATGGAGGAGTGTCTATTTGTGATTAATTGGGGCTGGGAACCCCATTGCCAGCTCTTTTTGCAAAATTATTGGATAAGAGGATGAAGCCACTAGTCCATTGGTGAAAGTTGCCCAACAAGATTGAAAGATAAACACCACATACTTCCTCATGAGCTATAAAACATTGACACAAATCAGAGATAATAAATTTTGAATTGTTTAAAGGTAGCACTCAAGCAATTTACTTTGGAATGGCGGAGAAATACCATGTAGTAGGTAGGTATGGTGGACACAAATGGCATAGTGGTTGGCTCAAGGATTTTGGATGCATGAGAAGTATTCCCTCTCGATACAAGGCTTAGGCTAGCAAGGCTATTTGAAGCAAACACAAGTATAAACCGGTACAGCAAAACTTACATAAGAACATATTGCAAGCATTATAATACTCTACACTGTCTTCCTTGTTGCTCAAACACTTTTACCAGAAAATATCTAGACCTTAAGAGAGACCAATCATGCAAACCACTTTTCACTCTTCTTGATCATATATCATCCTCCTCTCTTGACCCTTGAAAACTTCCTTCACACCAAACTTCTCATAAACTTCATTAGAGGGGTTAGTACTCAAAAAACTTGAATCCACCTTGTTCCTGTAGTGACACATTGCAAGAACTCAATAAAACATTAGCTACAGCTCTCCAAGTCTAGAAAGTCTTGCTTAAAGTCCACAAGAGACAATGCAAAAAACAGAGACAGAATCTGCCAAAACAGAACAGCCAGTAAAGACGAATTTTAAAGAGGTACTTCCGTTGCTCAAATCAGAAAACTCAAAACTAATGAAAGTTGCGTACATATCTGAGGAACACGCACGTAAATTGGCAGATTTTTCTGAGTTACCTACAGAGAATTAGGCCCAGATTCGTGACAGATAGAAATCTGTTTCTGCGCAGAAATCCAAATCTAGTATCAACCTTCGATTAGAGGCTTCACTTGGCACAACAATGCAATAAAATAAAGATAAGGAGAGGTTGCTACAGTAGTAACAACTTCCAAAACACAACAAAACAGTAGCAAAATAAACACATGGGTTATCTCCCAAGAAGTTCTTTCTTTATAGCCATTAAGATGGGCTCAGCAGTTTTAATGATGCACTCGCAAGAAATGAGAGTTGAAGCAAAAAAGAGCATCAAAAAGGCAAATTCAAAACACATTTAAGTCTAACCCACTTCCTATGCATACGAATCTTGTACACAAATAAATTCATGAAGAACAAAGTGACAAGCATAAGAAGATAAAACAAGAGTAACTTCAAAATTTTAAGCACATAGAGAGGTGTTTTAGTACCATGCAAATTTCTACAACCATATTTTCCTCTCTCATAATAATTTTCAGTAGCTTCATGAACAAACTCAACAATATAATTATCACATAAAGCATTCTTTTCATGATCCATAGACTCATAATTTTTATCAAGCTCAAAAATAGTGGGATTAAAATTTTCAAACTCACTTTTATCAATAATATAACAAGATGATTGATCAATATCAAGAGATATGGGACTCATAGATAAATTCAAGAACTCTCCAATCCCATTTTCATTAGTAGTACAATTAATATTATCAAGAAACATAGGACCATCATCTAGAGCTTTATCATAAACATTTGCTACGCAAAACTCTTTAGTACCATGCATTTCGACATCAGGCACAAATAAAGCATTATCATAAGATTTATCAAAGTAGCATGGATTATCATAAATAACAGTAGCATAATCATTCTCACAAGTTTTATTCATAGGGAATATTTCAAGAGAATCCACAGGAACATAACATTCAACCTCTTTCGGTAAGCATGGAGGACAATCAAATAGTGTACGAGATAAAGAGTTACTCTCATTAGAAGGTTGGCATGGGTAGCTAATCCATTCTTCCTCCTTTTGTTCATCACTCTCCTCTTCTTTTTCATCCAATGAGCTTTCAGGTTCATCAATTTCTTCTTCCACAGGTTCCTGCAAATTGTGAGTGCATTCTTGTGCATTAATGAGTCTCTCTTTATAATCAATGATATAAGGATTATCAGTGTAACTTTCATTGCAAAAATTAAGGATAGAAGAGACATAATCTTTAAGGTCCTTGCAAACAACACAAGTTTCATAATTTTTAACCATGAAGGATTCTATCTCAGAGGCTCCCATAAATATGACAAATTGTTCTACTTCTTCGAACCCAAAATGAATATAGCTATTCCGATTATAGTTCTTAATTAAAAATTCCTCACTAAAGCCACATTGAAATTTAAGATGTTTAGTGTCCTGTTGAGAGCAACAGTTTATATCATGGCATTTAAGTAAGATTTTAGCAATTGTATTCAATTTTTCTATCACAGCACTCATGACTTTACCAGTTCTTGATTCTCTATAATTATTATAATATTCTATAAGCTCCAAGTAGGTTATGGGTTCTCCCATAACAGCAGTTTTTAATTTTTCGGTTTTTCAAATTTTTATGGATTTTTGGGTATATGAGAAAAGTAAAACAAGACAAAAAGAAACTAAGCAAAGTAATACTAGATAGAAATAAACTAAGCACAAATAAACTAGACAAAAGTAAACTAAGCAAAGCAAAATAAAACAAAATAAAAACAGAGAGAGAGGTAGAGTGTACTCCCCAGGTGAACTTATGAGTAGAGCTATGCCTCCCCGGCAACGGCGCCAGAAAACAGTCTTGATAACCCACAAGTATAGGTGATCGCAGCAGTCTTCGAGGGAAGTAAAACCCAAATTTATTGATTCGACACAAGGGGAGGTAAAGAATACTTATAAGCCTTAACAACTGAGTTGTCAATTCAGCTGCACCTGGAAAAGCACTAGTAACAGGGGTGATGTGAAAGTAGCAGTAATATGAGAGCAGTAGTAACAGTAACACAGCAGCAGTAATAGAAATATGAGAGCAATGGCACCAGAAAATAGTTGATACTACTTCCAATGACATATAGAACAAGTATATGATGATGAGAGATGGACCGGGGTTCCCAGCGATCTACACTAGTGGTAACTCTCCAATAACAAGTGACAAGTGTTGGGTGAACAAATTACAGTTGGGCAATTGATAGGATTCAAAGCATTAAGATAGAACATCAAGATTATTAATTATGTAGGCATGTTTTCCATATATAGTCGTACGTGCTCGCAATGAGAAACTTGCACAACATCTTTTGTCCTACCAGCCGGTGGCAGCCGGGCCTCTAGGGAATCTACTGGATATTAAGGTACTCCTTTTAATAGAGTACCGGAGCAAAGCATTAACACTCCGTGAAAACATGTGATCCTCACATCACCGCCATCCCCTCCGGTTGTCCCGATTTCTGTCACTTCGGGGCCTTTGGTTCCGGACAGTGGCATGTGCATACAACTTGTAGATACAATCTAAGCAATAATTATAGAGCTTAAATCTAAGATCATGCCACTCGGGCCCTAGTGACAAGCATTAAGCATAACAAGATTGCAGCAACAATAACTTCACAAACTTTATAGATAGACTAATCATAATGTATCATCCATCGGATCCCAACAAACACAACACCGATTACATCAGATGGATCTCAATCATGTAAGGCAGCTCATGAGATCATTGTATTGAAGTACATGGGAGAGAGAGTACCGACTAGCTACTGCTAGAACCCGTAGTCCATGGGGGAACTACTTACGGAGCATGATGGAGGCGGTGGCGTCGATGGAGATGGCTTCCGGGGGCACTTCCCCGTCCCGGCAGGGTGCCGGAACAGAGACTTCTGTCCCCCGAATTGGAGTTTCGCGATGGCGGCGGCGCCCCTGGAGTCTTTCTGGAATTTCGTCAAAAGGTATCGAGTTTTTAGGTCGAAAGGGCTTATATAGGCGAAGAGGCGGCGCAGGAGGGGCAACAGGGTGCCCTCCCCATAGGCCGGCGCGGCCAGGGGCTGGCCCACACGGCCCTATGGTGTGGGGGCCCCAGGCCTCCCCTCTGACTCCCCTTCGGTGTCCTAGTCCGTCTCGGTGAATTATGATGTTTGGTCTTCGTTTCGTCGAATTCCGAGAATATTGCCCGAACAGCCTTTCTGGAACCAAAAACAGCAGAAAACAGGAACTGGCACTTCGGCATCTTGTTAATAGGTTAGTTCCGGAAAATGCATAAAAACATTATAAAGTGCAAGCAAAACATGTAAGTATTGTCATAAAACAAGCATGGAACGTCAGAAATTATGGATACGTTGGAGACGTATCACGCGGCTTGGCTGGGGCCCGCGCCGGCCTATGGGGGCATGCCCTCGTGCGTCTCCTCCACTCCGTTTCGATCTCGTAATTTTTCATATTTTCCAAAAACAGCAAAAACATTGTTCGGAAAGTAAATTGCGAACTTTTTATTACCAGTACTGTTACCTATTCAAAGTCGAGTTCTGGCGGACTATCAATTTGTCCTTTGATGAAAGCCTCCGGTGTTTCCACTCGAATAACATCAACATCTACATTATAACAATCACCTGAGATATAATGCTTGAGTCTTTGTCCATTCACCACTTGTGTGGAATTGCCTTGGAGAGAGCTAATTTTAATTGCTCATGAACGATACACCTCCTCAACAACATATGGTCCTTCCCATTTCGAGAGTAATTTCCCTGCAAAGAATCTGAGACGAGACCGATACAATAGGACTTTATCCCCAATATTGAATTATCTTTTGATAATCCTTCTATCATGCCATTTCTTAACTTTCTCTTTAAAGAGTTTAGCATTTTCATAAGCTTCACTTCTCCATTCATCTAGAGAATTCAATTGCAGCAACCTCTTCTTACCGGCAAGTTTAGAATCTTTATTTAGTTCTCTAACAGCCCAATAAGCTTTGTGCTCTAGTTCTAAAGGTAAATGACAAGCTTTTCCATAAACCATTTTATAAGGTGACATTCCCATGAGATTTTTATAAGCAGTTCTATAAGCCCATAGTGCTTCCTTCAATTTACTAGCCCAATTCTTTCTAGTTTTATTAACAGTCTCGAATGAACCTTGGTGTGCAGGTGGGTAGCTACGCACGCATCCAGCGATCTGCACGTGTCTAACGTCGTTTCTTTTTCTGTGAGGTGGGTAACGCGACATGTGGTCCTTATCCCTTCTCCAAACTCCACCATATCAGTCCATGATCGCTCTCTGCGCCCCACTTCACTGAGCTCCCCTCCCCATCCAACGAAGCTGGTTTCCAAATCACCCACGCCAACCAGCCCACTCCTTCGCCAAGGCCACCGCACCCCACCTTCGTCGAGCATGGTGACCGGTTGGGGAGGACATGGTCAGCTTGCAGAGAGGAAGGGGACACCTGCGCGAGTTGGGATCAGGGGCTGCGCTGGAGGTCGCGCTGGTGGAGTGTGCCCCGCCAACACCTGCGTCGACAGCCTCACCGTGTGGGGGTGTCCCCTCAATGCCTCTCCCATGGGGATCAAGGCCGCCGCCACATACGCGGAGAATGCCATGTCGCCATGGATGTGCGCATGATAGCGGTATGGTAGGCTCCCTACAGGGCGAGGACGACCATGCCCTCCAGTCCATCGCTCCCCTCTGATCTTGGTCTCTTGGAAGACTTCTTATTTCTTCCTTCGAGTTCTTTCGGAAGTTTCTTGTTTATCGCTGCTTTATTTGATTAATTCGATCCGAATTTGTTGATGTTGCTGGCTGGAGTCGATTGGGTGAGCGGCCTGCTTGAGCTTCTCGATCGGATCTCCGACGCCGGCAAGAGGATAGGCCGGAAGCCCCATGTGGACGATCTACAGCAGCCCGCCTTGCTCCTTTCAACGTACCCGCTGGTTCCTGCCTTGGTTAGATGACGGACCACGATCTCCTCAGCGCCCTCATGACTCGTTCCAGGTTGCGCCGGCCTTGAATCCGGTCCTGTCCAGCTCAATTGCGTTATGTTTGGAGAGATGCCATCACTACTGGAGCAAAATTATTTGGTTTCTTTCTACCGTCATGTGTGATTCTTTTCATCTTTCTGAATTGGTGCTGGAGCGTTTCTATACTGATAGTACTTTTTTTTGATGGATCATTTGATACTTGATAGTACCTGATACTTGAAACACGGTAGTCCATGGAGTTTTAGTTCTACCAGTTATGGACTTGTAATTCGTAGATTAATCAAGTGTTTCTGGTTCGTGTGATTCGACGGCAAGAACAACTTTGCTAACTGTAATCTTTGTGGCATATTTTTAATCGGAGTCGGATTTCTGTGACTCGATTTGCAGGAACATTTTAATCTTATAAGTTCATATATAAACATTAATGGACAAAGGGGATTTAATTCTATGCAAAAAAGATCACTAAGAGAGTATGGTTGGGGATTTTTTTGGGTTCGTTGGGAAAGGAGAGAGAGCACAGAGAGGTGATAAGAGAGACTTTTTAGACTTTTTTTTACCTTGCGGTGGCCGACAGCAGCTGTCCTTGTGGACCACAACGAAAAAGTGGATTCCACGGTGTTTGGTCGCCGTGAGCATCTCCGCTCTGGAGCGGTAATATTAAAGCAAATCGGATGATAGTGGGTGCGTGCGTAGCTACCCATGTGATCACTAAATCCACTCTCTTAACAGTCTTTTGCAAGATAGATTTAATTTCTCTATTTGATAGTTCTACCTGCCCACTAGTTTGAGGATGATAAGCGGAAGCAATTCTATGATTAATACCATATTTAGCAAGAGTTTTCCTAAAACCACCATGAATAAAATGAGAACCTCCATCAGTCATAATATATCTAGGAACTCCAAATCTAGGAAAAATAATATCTAAAAGCATTCTTAAAGAGGTCTCACCATCAGCACTTTTTGTAGGTACGGCTTCCACCCATTTAGTGACATAATCAACAGCAACAAGTATATGAGTGTTACCTTCTGAAGAGGGAAAAGGTCCCATGAAGTCAAATCCCCAACAATCGAACGGTTCAATAACAATAGTATAATTCATAGGCATTTCATTGCGTCTGGAGATATTACCAACCCTTTGGCATTCATCACAAGATAAAATAAACTTCCTTGCATCTTTGAAGAGAGTTGGCCAATAAAAACCTGATTGTAGAACCTTTTGTGCGGTTCTATCTTCGGCATGATGTCCTCCATAAGCACTATGTGGTGACCTGGCATACCACTGCATGGTGTAGTATGCAAGTCTGATATAACACCAATGAACCACAGTTCCACGGGTATTATATCGCTCAGAGTGGTACAACAGAAACATATGCGGGTCCAAGGTATGTCTATAGAATTACAACATTGACTCTGTTACATAAGATCAGCACAGCCTCCTACTTTACAATGAGGTAAATCTGCAAATAAACTCCAGAAGAACGACTCGTAGTCTAGTCTTATCACGAACTCTATTTGTAGAGTATTTCACTAACTACAGAGGCTAAGAATAGACTCTAGCTAAATAGGAGCTAGGTTTAGGAAGCTAGTTCCCTTTTATGGCTAAACTAGGTTTTCTCCTAGTTGGATGTGGTATCTGACTCCTCTGACAGGGTCCTGTCTCGTGAAGTAGTTGTTGACTCCTCGGCCTTCGAGTTGCACTGTAGATCCTCCTTCGATGCCTCCATATCTAAGCAGGGGATTTAAGAGTGGGATGAGTACGAGCGTACTCAACAAGTTCATTATAGGAAAGAGGTGTTTAATGCACTAGCTACGGCATTGGACCAGAAAGTCTAATACCAATGCAAGTTTTCATAACCATTTCTTCAAAAGGTTGATTTTATTCAGAAGAACTATGTCCGTCAGCCTTCACCGGTTTACTAGAACTTCATGGAGCTCCTTTCCGGCTGCGTTTGCAGTTCCATATCCCGGAACAGGGAGTGATAGGTCACGATTCATTACACTCTGCAGAGGTGTGTTGCTTTACCCATAAGAGATCTTAACCTTGGTGCCAACCGGGCATATTCCCCGTCCACACTTCCTATGGTGTGAGGCCCGGTATAAGGTCTAGCCAATCATGTTCCTCCGCTACCTCGAACACCCACCCTTTGTTGCATGCCCCGACCCTGGGTCCACGCCGGTCCCATTATTCCCGTAGATTTCAGGGTGGACCCCGACCACGATGTCAATGCAGGGCTCTACCATACATTCCTACGCCGGTAGCTGCAACCCATCATAGACCGCAATACCGTGGGGACTTAGGACTCCCCAACCTCACCGCTTGCTCCTTCGGGCGACAAGTGTACTACGGACAATGCCGTGGGGACTTAGGACTCCCCAGCCTCACCGCTTACCCCTTGGATTACAAGTGTACTACGGTAAAGCGCATCCGTTGATGAACGAGAGGTGGAAACACTTTTGACTACTCCGTCCCACTCCGGATCTTATGGTTAACACGGGTATTACGGCACAAGAATCACTGGCGACATTTATTGTTTAATCCTAGATGGATGTAAACCCTTGCAATGGAACCTCCACCATATCCACACAATCCATGGTTCCATTGCCCACCACATAGTCATATTCATAGTTATGAAAATAGTGGTTCTGGTTTTTATGCAATAGTGATAATCATAGTACTTTGCAAGTAATTTGATAAAGATACTCAAATAACATGAGCAAGTGATGAACTTGCCTTTCTTGACTGCAAGATTATGCAGACAAGGTCTTCGATATGTAATAACTCCAAATTCTGAAATAGCATCATCGTCCGGTAAGGACGATGTTTAAAATATTGGGAAGGATGCAATAATGCATAAGAATGAGATGCAATCGCTCTAAGCGTGACCTAACCCCGATGATTTAGGATTAGTGAGTTGTAATGATTAGTTTAGGGTGTGTTGCACTTTTAGAGTGATTCACAAACAAGGTTCTTGTTAGGGTTGAATACTTGGTATCATAAACATGTGCTGGAATATATCATAATAATAGCATTAATAGTACACAACAATAAGATTTGGTGTAATCCTAACATGTAATGAGTAGTGGTTGGTTTTAGCACTATATGTCATGGTTAATGATTGATTATTATATACTTAAAAAGAATAACTTTTGAAGAACATGTTATTTAATAAAGAACAAGTATAATAATCAGGGTTGTGGAGTTCCATGGGTTATTATGGTTCTAATTGGTTTCTGGAGTGAGTAGTAGATGGATCACAACCTAGTTGGATTCATCAGCACCGAGGGCTTGTAAGGTGGAGTTAAGCCTAGGCATCTTGAGCAATTTATTATAAATAGTTGCTATCAAGGTTGGTATACCTTGCTGGTGATAGCTGGTTATTGGCTATAGGTCCTATTAGGCAGGATTAATGATGATTCCTTATTTTCTTCAAAAGAATAACTTTTGAAGAACATACTTCTTAAATAATAAGAAGTATTACAATTAAGGTTGAGGTTGTCTTGTATTAGCCATTGGATCTCTAAATAGAGAATGGTTGGTTCCTAAATAGGATGGTTCATAAGTATCTCACACTAGTAGAGTTTAGTGGAACAGGGTTATGTAAAGTAAAATAGTAGATATGGTTGCTGTTAGGGTTCATCACAATGGTGTGATGTTAAATAGGAATGAATAAGGATGATGGCTTTGGTAATAGGATCTAGGGTTTACACTTGGTTAACCCTACTTAATTATCTAGATCTGATGAAGATGAACACATGGGATGCTAATTAGTAGTGATAGGGTTCCCATATTTTATGTGGATTTGAACTAGTATTTAGTTGCTAGGTATGAATCTATGATTACTAATGAAGTAACATGATCACATGTTACTTAGGGTTTTTGTCATCGTGGCGAACGAGCAGATGCCATGGGATGGCTTAAATTGGGGCCGAATGGGCGCTAGAGGATTCGGGGGAGGGTTTGCGACTAGATGGGATGAACTTCCGGATGCTTTCCTCAAGAACTCAGCCAAAGGCCGGTATGCAAGAAGAGGCAAGAGGAAGAACTCTTTACTAGATCGCTAGCTTCATTGATCTCAACATGGTTACAGGTTCTTGGATACAAGGTCTATCGTCTAATCTCTTCTGTCAACCCGCGCCCGTAAGAGGCTGTGCCCCCTCTCCTTATATAGGGGAGAGGGTGGCTTACAGAGCAAGAAACCCTAATGGCATCTTTGACTGGACAAACTACTTTACAAAGCTACTTTAATCATGGATGACGCTGGGGTCTTCTTTAATCAGGGACGCTGACGTCCTCCGGCTTCTTTCAGTGTCACCCCTCTCTTTGGCGCCAGGGCTTCGATTAAAGCTGCTTTGCTTAGCTCATCCTTGTCTTCTAGCTCTGAAGAGAATCTTTGACCAGTCCTGCCGACAGGCCCGTCTTTCCAGTATCTTTGTTATCCGGTTCCGGTATACCCCTCTTGGGGATACCAGCTTAACTTCACTTAGCCAAATTCTTATCTTTGTGCTCCGGTAAGAATATTAAACCGGTATCTTGATGGCTCAAACCATCCGGTTTGGCATGCCTTTGGCATACCGGGGGTCATGCCCCCAACATTAGTCCCCGAAGCTGGTATAGTCTGTCGGATTCTATCCTACAGACCATGCCAGGTTCTCTTGTTTTATAGGATACCGGTTTAATCCTTTCAATGCTTTAGCTTGGATCCGACATCTTTGCCCGGACTTGCGCTTTCCCTCTCTCTGCGAGGCATTCCCCGGCATCTTTTTTCTCCGGTATCTTTCGCATTTACTCTCTCCTCGGCGAAGTCGAGAATATCTCGGGCCCCGCGCCTGTCAGTGACATGCGCACTATTAACTGGCGCGTCAGTGTCAGAGGTCACTTCGCTTCGACTCCCGCGCGTGTATTAAATGCTCCTCAGCGGATCCCACTTGCCGCTTCAGATCCGTGTGCGCCTCCGTGTGCCTTTCTATTTTTTCGCGTGTACTTCCTCGCCACGTGGCGGCCCGCGGAGCAAACCGCCGCGGCCCGACGGTTTTCGGCTCATCTTCTCTCTTCTTTATAAGGAGAACTGCCCCTTCTTCTTCCTCTTCTTGCATTCTCCATCCTTCGCGCATAGTGTTCTTCGCTCGCTGCGCCTCCGCCGTTCTCCGTTCGCCGCCATTCGCTCGAGCTCTACCACCCGGCGAACTCGCGCCGCTTCTCCGCTGGACCTCCCCGTGCGGAGATTCGTCGCAGTGCTCTCGCTGCGAGTGCTGCATTCAAGCTTCTTCGCGCCCTTCTCTGCTCCACCGTCGACGGGGCTTGTCGGCGACCGTAGGCCCGCTCCTTCGCCGGTGAACATCTTCCCCAGCGACCGCGCTGCCCCAGGTTAGTACCAATCTCAGTTTGCTCGCCCTTTGCTCGTTTTCCAGATCTTGGGTCGACAGTGTTCTTATTTCCCCTTTTTCTTTGATTTTCCTCTTACTCGTAGATCTTCGCGCGGGGGCCAACTGTGGGATTTCTGTTTTTCTACCTTTGAACCAATGTCTAGCGAGGAATCTTCCTCTGCTTCCTCTTCTGCTTCCTCTTCCGGTAGCCGGCGTAGGCAACACTCCGATAGATCAACCGATTCAGATCCGATGGATACCGATTCCGGCAGCCAGCAAGAATCCGGCAGCCACCAAGAATCCGGTAGCTCTAGCCAAGCTTCCGGCGTGAATCCTTCCCCCGTCACTCGTGGAGCCTGGATGGGCTCCAACGTTACTGAATACGAGATTGACTGGCTTTACCGGTCGTGAAGGATTCCGGAAGGGGTAACCTGCCGGCTTCCTGGCGACGAGATCGAACCGGTGCTTGAGCCCGGTGAACACGTTGTTTTCCTTGCTCACTTTGAGCGCGGCTTCGGCCTTCCGGCTTCGCCGTTTTTCCGGAAGTTCTTAGATTTCTATGAACTCCAACCTCATCACCTCCCTGGCAACGCCATTTTTTATCTTTCCTGCTTTGCCACCTTCATGGAGGCCTACATTGGCATTCGTCCCACTCGTGAGACGTTTGCCCGCTTCTTTGCTCTGCGGATCAATTCCGTTCAGGGCAAAGATATTCCTAAGCCCAAACCCCCCGTACAGTGCGGGTCTTGCATTATCGGCTCCCGCCAAGGGAGCTCTTTCTTCAAATTTTCCGGCCTCGAGTCCTGCCGCGAATGGCAAGGGACCTTCTTCTACGTGAAGAACAACGGCCCCGCGAACCTCATCGATCTGCCGCCCTTCAATGCGGCGCCTCCCAGCAGGGCCAACTGGAGCTACAACCCGAAGACGGATCACATCGAAACCAACCGGGTGGTACGCTTCATGGCGAACCTCATGAAGGAGACCAACATCTGCTCGGATGATATCATCCGCACTTTTATCTCGCGCCGGGTGCTTCCTCTTAAGCGCCGACAGCATAGGATGAGCGAGATGTATGGCCCTGGCGATCCCACCAAGATCACCGGCCTTCCCCTCTCCAAGAAGGACGTCGTCCGCAAGGCTAGGCAGATCTGCCAGACTGCCATGCCGGTTGACTGGGAATGGGGCCTCCTTCCTCTCAGCACTACTAACCCTCCGACCCAAGAAGTAAGAAATTACGCAACTCGGGTCGGTTTACCGGTAACTTTTACTGTGACTTACCTTCTTTTTACTCGTTTCAGGCCAAGGACCGCTTCCCCACCATCCTCGCAGAGCGACGCGGGATTTGCGTGAAGCGTGTGCTTGATTCTTTCGATCCGGATCCGTACATCGGTTGGAAGGATCTGAAGATGGGCAAGACCCAAGCCTCGCGCCTCGGCAGATCTGTGCCGAAACCAACCGGTTCCTCTGATGACCTGACCTTGATCGAGGTACCTTTCTTTTCCGGTTTATTTTACTTCTTTAATTATTGTTCTTTTGCGAATCTTTTCTCAGCTATTTTGAACTCGTAGATCCACGAGCACGTGCCGCCCTTGCAAGCCGAGGCCGGTCATGAGTTTGTGGACAAGCTCATGGCCCAAGGCCAGAAGAACAAGGCGCCGGCATCTGATGCCGGTTCCAGCCAGGCCCCTCCCTCTAAGCGCTTCCGGACGGAGCCTCTAGGGGAGAAGGAAGTGGGCATGCGGCGCTACAAGCGCAAGCAGATGCCGACCACCACTGGGTAAGCTTCTTCCTTTTCTCTTTACTTGTTTCTTCTTACCAAGTTCTTTTGCCAGTTACTCTTTCCAACTCTTTGCTTTTTCTCTTGTTTAGCCCTGCGCTGAAGCTTGGCTCAAGGCCAGCGGGCTCTGAGGGTTCCGCGAGGACCTCAACCCCTCCTCCTCACTCAAGCCCGACACCTTCTGGTGCCAGCAACATCTCTTCCTCCCCTCTGGGGGGGCACTACAAGTTTGGGGCATGCGGCCCCTACACCGCCAGAGCACCGCACGGAGGAGGACTTTGTCTCCCCTCCAGAGACCCAAGATACCGGCGCCAGCAACATCGGCGCCGAGGAAGAAACTGCCGGGCGGGCGGAACCTTTGGTTCCTCCCGTCCTTGAAAAGAAGACAAGTTCCGCGCCGGAAGGTTCCAACCGGGGTGACGCGCCTAGCGCTCCTCCTTCTCCACGATCTGCTCCAACACCACCGCCGGATGCTCCTCGCATCAAGCCCTCCGGGGCTGCTCCAACTGCGCCGCCGCCCAAGATCTCCAAGCTTATCAAGGGGAAAGCGACGGCCCCCAATGCCCCTTCTGACGGTCAGCAGTCTCTGGTGCTGCACGTCTCCAAGGCTGCTAGCGCTGCCAGCGAGAAGGCCACCGGCTTGCTCGGCCGCATCACTGAGTTCCAGCGCGGGGGCCGGGAGCTGGGGCATCTGCTGCCCTATGCCCAGAAGTGGAACGCCGCGGATGTGACCCCGGCGACCCACGGCGTGGGCAAGGACAGGCAGCCGGCGCCAGACCCTGCCGGGGACCGATCTTCCGAGGAGCATTTCATGCGGCTCCGCCGAGCCATGAAGGAGCTCGACAATGCGTGGTTTGACTCCACGAACAATCCGAGGGTAAGTTTCCAGCAACTCTTTTCAATTTTTGCCGGTCTCCTTACTTCCGGATTTTTTCTATCTTTTCTTTAGTTTCTCTCTTGTCTATCTTCCCAGTCCCCGAGTTTTGTGTTGAGAGCGTAGCTCTTAGCACGAAACTTAACTTAAAAAACTTACCGCGAAACCGGCATTGCCAGTCCCCGAGTCTTGGGTTGAGAACTTTGTTTTTAGGCAAAACTTATCTAAAAAATGCGCGAAACTAGCACTGCCAGTCCCCGAGTTTTGGGTTAAGAACCTTGTTCTTAGCGCAAAACTTAGCTAGAAAACGCGCGAAACTAGCACTGCCAGTCCCCGAGTTTCGGGTTAAGAACCTTGTTCTTAGCGCAAAGCTTTAACTAATCTCTTTTTCTTGAACAGCTCACGGCTGACGCTCGGAAGGTCCTCTTTGAGGAGCTTCTATGGGAGCACCGGGATCTTGCTGAGGCACATGACAAGTGCCAAGGTAAATTTTGTACCACCGGCCTCTTTTTACCGGAAATCTTTCTTTCTCTTAACACTTACAATTTTTGTTCAACAGTCATCCCGAAAGCTTCCATTGAGGCTCTCAAGGAGCAGCTCGCCGCCGCCCAACGTACGACTTTCCTGTTCTCCGGTTGGCCTGCTTTTCTGTTCATCTTAACAATACAACTTTGTTAACATCTTCTTTTCCGTGTTTCAGGGGAGAAGGAGCAGCTTGTCCGGCAGCACCAGGAGGAGCTGGGCGCCCAGAAGACCAGCTATCAGGAGCTCAAGTCCCAGTTCATCCAGCTGGGCCTTGACCATGCCAAGGCGCTAAAGGCTGCTGAAGCCGACGCAGCGGCCAAGATGCATGAAGCTCTTGAGGATGCCGGCAACTCCAATATGGTGTTGCAGGCCGGGCTGGAGGAGTCTGCCAAGGTGCTGAAAGGTGCCGAGGACAAGGCTGCACGGCTGGAGGTGGAGCGGAAGGAATATGACCGGCTAATCACGCAGACTGATGCGCATGCCTTCCGTAAGTTCCTTCTTTTTTCCCTTTTCCGATTTCTGCTTATAAGCTTTTTTCTTCCGATTGCATTTTCTTTCGGTTGTCTTTCCTCCCGGCTGCATTTTCCTCCGGCTGCATTTCCTTCCGGTTGCATTTTCTTCCGGCTGCCTTTTCTTAGCCTCTTTCTTTCTTTCTTTGCGCAGGCCTCTTCCCGGACTCCCAGTCGTTCGCCATAAAGAGGGTTGAGGAGCACCGCGTTAGCCAGGCCCAGGAGAATCTTGGCGTGCCATGGACCCCCTACGACCATCTGGTTGCGCTGAACGCGCGGGTGTCTCACATGCGCGCCATTGATCGTAACCTCTCTGATATTCCTGATGTAGCCACCCAGCTCTTCAGGACTCTCTGGCCTGGCGAAGTGGTGCCGGATACCTTCACCTTAATCAGCGACCGCCTCAAGGGTGCCGGCAGGAGGATCCGCGAATGGCAGTGCTCCGCTGCCCGCGCTGGGGCAGACTCTGCACTCCGCGTCACCTGCTCTTGGTACCCTGAGCTGAACCTGGATGCCCTCACTGGAGTGCGCGAAGGCGCGGAAACCGATCTGGACCCGATCCTCACCGCCAAGCGGCAAGATCGCGCGTACCACATCGCGGAGTACGCCGACATGCGCACCTTCATCCCTCCCCCTCCTGACGTCAAGGACTATCTCGACGAGGAGGAGGATGAAGCCGATGAGGAGCCTCTGGACGATGCTTTGGTCTTTGGCGATGCTCCTCCGGAAGCCCCTGCTGCCTGATGATCTTCTATTAAATGTTTGCCTGTGAAATATCTGTTGGTCCTGTTCGACTCAAAACAATGCCTCGTTAAATTCTACCCCGGTATGCCGGGGTTTATGATGTAAAACTCTAAGTTTGCCTTTGGTTGTGGCACAACAGTTTATGCCGGTAAGTTATACAGGTAGTTAATTATCTTATGTCTGCTCTAGCATATTTGCTCATGGTTTTGATTTTATCCTGCACCGCAAAGATTTCCAAATTGTTTCCGCATCCAATTCGATGCACACTTGGTTCTCTTGCCTTGGCTCTGCCTGCCTTCTCTGGGCGTTCTTTGGCGTATGAGCACAAGGTTCTTTCACCAAACAAGCATTTTCTTGAACTTAGAAATAACTTCGAAATTTTGCAAAAAACCGGTTTAACCGGGGTTAGTTAAATTTTTCCGGATTGCTTGCTCCCGCTTTCTCTTTTCGCAGTTCGCGTGCTTAGTTGCTACCGGTTTATCTTGCTTGCCATGAAGCCGGTTTGCGGACAGCAGCAGAGTCGAAGACTCCGGTAGGTTTAGCACGCTACTAAACCGGAAAGAAAAAAATGTTCACTAAGCAACCGGTGAACTGAAAAAAATAAACATATTGCATGCAACTTTAGGGGTAATTCCCGAGATTCATTCGAGGTTCCGACATCTTTTTATTTATAGCATATAAGGTACAAAAAAGGAACTTCTTACTCCACAACTTCAAGAGTAGAAAGGACGCAACAGAGCTACGTTCCATGGACGCTTGCTCTCCTCTCCGGATTTGTCCGCCTTTCCTTTTTTCCACTCCTGTGCATCGATCAAGTAATAGGAGTCATTGTGAAGAGCTTTGCTCACAATGAAGGGACCTTCCCATGGTGGTGAAAGCTTGTGCCGGCCTTCAGTGCGCTGCACTAGGCGTAGCACCAGATCTCCTTCCCGGAAAACTCTCGGGTTAACCTTCCGGCTATGATAGCGTCTGAGGTTTTGCTGGTAAATGGTTGTTCTTGCCAATGCCAACTCTCTTGCTTCTTCTAGCAAATCCACATCATTTTCTCTGGCCTCTTTGACCTCTTGCTCAGTGTAGAGATGTACCCTTGGTGAATCATGAATGATATCGGTTGGTATGACCGCTTCTGCTCCATACACCATGAAGAATGGAGTGTATCCGGTGGACCGGTTTGGAGTTGTTCTTATGCTCCACAACACTGATGGTAGCTCATCAAGCCAACATCCCGGTGACTTTTCTACCGCTTCGATGAGCCTTGGTTTGATACCGGAAAGTACCAAAGCATTCATTCTTTCCACTTGGCCATTGCCTTGCGGGTGTGCCACCGAGCACAAATCCAACCGGATGTTATTGTCCTCACAAAACCTTTTGAACTCACCTTGAGCAAAGTTGGTTCCATTGTCAGTGATGATGCTATGCGGGTATCCATACCGCAAAATGACATCTTTTAAGAACTTCACCACCGTATGCCCATCACACTTTGCGATAGGTTTCACTTCTAGCCACTTGGTGAATTTATCCACCATAACCAAGATGTGGGTCATGCTGCTTCTTGCAGTTTTGAACGGGCCAACCATATCAAGGCACCAAATAGAAAATGTCCAGGTTAGTGGTATTGTCTTTAAACCGGACGCTGGGGTATGATTTTGCTTGGCGTACCTCTGGCACCCATTGCATTTTCTTACCAAATCCTCAGCGTTTTCCAAAGCAGTGGTCCAATAGAACCCATGCCGGAACACTTTTGCTGCCAGCGCCCTTGATGAAGCGTGGTGCCCACATTCTCCTTGGTGAATCTCCTCAAGCATTTCCTTTCCTTCTTCCGGTTCCACACATCTTTGTAGGACACCGGTAACGCTTCTTTTGTACACCTCACCATTGATGAATGTGTATGCCTTGGATCTTCTTTGGATTCTTCTTGACTCATTTTCGTCATCCGGCAAAGTGCCGTTGATCAGGAATTCCTTAATAGGTTTAACCCATGACGGTGTCTCTCGAACCAAAAACACCGGTGCATCTATCTCCATGCTATCCACCAGCATTGTTTCTTCCGGTGCGGCTGCAGCAGTCCCCGAGCTTGCCGGAGCAGTCCCCGAGTTTACCGGAGCAGTTCCCGGGTTCCCTTCGTCAATGTCCATGGGTACTACGTGTGATTCCGGTACGAAAATTGATTCCGATTCCGGGCTTGGTTTGATTGATGGTACTCTTAAGTGTTCCAAGGCTATTCCGGGAGGAATTTCCTGCCTAGATGAGCCCAGCTTGGACAAAGCATCCGCGGCTTCGTTTTCCGCTCGCGGTACATGGTGAAACTCACAGCCCTCAAAGAAGCCGGCAATCTTTTGTACGTGAAACCGATACAAAGCCATGTTAGCATCTTTTGCGTCCCAATCTCCGGAACATTGCTGCACCACAAGATCTGAATCTCCATAGAAAATGATCCGGTGCACACGTATTTCTTTTGCTACCTTGAGCCCATGGATCAGAGCCTCATACTCAGCGACATTATTCGATGCCCTGAAATGCACTTGCAGAACATACCGGAGATGATCTCCCTTAGGCGAGGTAAGCACCACACCAGCACCTAGACCCTCTTTCAATTTGGATCCGTCGAAGTGCATCTTCCAGTACTCTATTCTCTGATCTGGCGGTTTGTATTGCATTTCCGCCCAATCAACAAGGAAATCAGCCAAAGCTTGTGATTTTATGGCATCTCTCCTTTCATACACAGGCACATATGGTGATATCTGGATTGCCCACTTTGCAATCCTACCGCTAGCGTCCTTGTTGCACATGATATCGGAAATGGGTGCCTCGCTCACCACCTTCATGGGGTGTTCTTTCAAATAATGCTTAAGCTTTGTGGCGGCCATGTACACGCCATAGGTCATCTTTTGGAAGTGAGGGTAGTTTTGCTTTGAGAGGGAGAGCACCTCGCTCAGGTAGTATACCGGCCTCTGGACGGTTTTTCCTTCCTCTTCTCTTTCAACTACAACCACTACACTCACAACCCGGTTTGTTGCTGCTATATACAATAGCATAGGCTCCCTTTCTAGAGGTGAAGCCAGTATAGGCGCTGTGGCCAACATAGTTTTCAGCTCTTTAAACGCTGCGTCTGCCTGAGGGGTCCAGACGAACGTGTCAGATTTTTTCATGAGAGCATAGAGTGGCAGAGCTTTTTCTCCCAACCTGCTTATGAACCGGCTTAGCGATGCCAAGCTTCCGGTAAACTTTTGCACGTCCTTGAGATCGCGTGGTATAGTCATTCTTTCAATTTCCCGGATTTTTACCGGATTGACCTCAATGCCTCGGCTTGATACGAGAAAGCCAAGCAACTTGCCGGCAGGGACACCAAAGGTACATTTCGCCGGATTGAGTTTCATCCGGAATCTTCTCAAGTTATCAAATGTTTGCCGGAGGTCATCGATTAAGGTTTCTTTTACCTTTGTTTTCACCACAACATCGTCCACATAGACTTGCACATTCTTTCCAATTTGATCAAACAAGCATTTTTGCATACAGCGCTGGTACGTTGCACCAGCGTTGCGCAAACCGAAAGGCATAGTGACATAGCAATAAGCCCCGTGCGGGGTAATGAACGCAATTTTTATTTGATCTTCCTTTTTCAAGGGGATTTGGTGGAAACCGGAATAAGCATCCAAGAAAGACAACAGCTCACATCCTGCAGTGGAATCAATCACTTGATCGATCCGAGGTAAAGGGAAAGGGTCCTTCGGGCAAGCTTTGTTCAAGTTAGTGTAGTCGATGCACATGCGCCACACCTTTGGAGCTTTTGCTTCCATGTTCTCTTCTTTTTTCTTCTCGACCAGCACCGGATTAGCTAGCCACTCGGTGTGCAGTACTTCCACAATGAAACCGGCAACCAGTAACTTTGTCACCTCCTCTCCAATGATCTTTCTCCTGTCTTCAGCAAACCGGCGCAGCGGCTGCCTTACCGGCTTTGCATCTTTCCGGACATTTAATGAGTGCTCAGCCAGCTCCCTCGGAACACCTACCAAGTCATCAGTAGACCAGGCAAAGATATTCCGATTCTCACGGAGGAAGCTGACAAGCGCGCTTTCCTATGCTTCATTCATGCCGGCACCGATACGAACGGTGCGCTCAGGGTAAGCCGGATCCAGCACAATGTCCTTTGTTTCTTTTGTCGGCTTAAATGCCGGTGTGCCCAGTTTTGCACTCATTGCCGCTAAACTCAGCTGTGAGGACTGAGCCAGCGCAACCGCAGTTTGCATCCTCCTCTTTTCTTCAGCGATCACCAGCGATTCTGCCAGGTTTGATCTGGCTGAAGCTGTTTCCAGCGAGACTTTGTAGTTTCCCACCACAGTCAAGGGTCCACGAGGTGCCGGCATCTTCATCTTGAGATATGCCGTGTGAGTCGAGGCCATAAAAGCAGCCAATGCCGGTCTCCCCAGCAAAGCATGGTAAGGACTATCTAAAGTCCACCACTTCAAACTCAAGGTTCTCAACCCGGCAATTGTCACGTCCTCCAAACGACACATCCACCCGGACTTTTCCAACCGGTGCGCAGGACAGTCCCGGAACGATTCCATGGAACGTTGTGCGCGTTGGCTGAAGCATGTTTTCTGTTATCCCCAGCATGTTCATGGTGTGCCGGTACATAATGTTTATGCTGCTCCCATTGTCTATCAGCACCTTGCTGAATTTGACTCGAGCATTTGGCCCCTGCATGATTGGGTCCAAGACAAGCGCATATCCACCCGGGTTAGGCATGATCTTAGGGTGATCCTTGAATGACCACGAGATCTCTTGATCAGACCACAGCATGTACTTTGGTACTGCCGGCATCACCGCGTTCACTTCCATAGAACGGCGATATAGGCTCTGTCTTTCGGTTGGCTCAGTTACGAACACAACGCAACACATATCTGGATCTTTGTAAATGTTCCGGCCCAAAGGTGCCGGTGGAGGTGGTTGGCCATTGCCTTCCACCACCTGGTTAACTTGCTGGTACTGCTGCCGGTTTGGCTGCACCGGTAAGGCGTTTGCCCCGGTGAGCGGTGGTGGTGGTGGTAGCTGTTGTTGCCGTGGCATGTCTTGTGGCGGTTGTGCGTCTTTTACTGTTCCCTTTTGCATCAGGTACTTGGTCCAGGTACAATCCTTCGTCAGATGGTTTGACGGGTGTGTCGGATTCGGTGTGTGCCACCGGCAAGGTTGGTCCATGGCAGCTTCCATGGTGTACTTTGCAGGTTCTTGCCAGTTCTTTTTCTGAACCCAAGGCTTCTTTTCTACCCACTGTTTTTAGGACCCGCCCATGGCTGCGATCCGGTTCTCTGCCTCTGACTGCCGCTGGCCTCAGAGTTTTCTTGCACTGCAGCAACTTGCTGCGGACCGTACCTTCGATCCAGAAAATCTTCCCTTCTCTTGTTATTCCGGTTATCCCGGTGTTGCTCTTGGCGCTGCTGTTCCGGCTCAGGTTGCACTGCCGGCTGCGTTGGGTCTCCCAACGCATAGCTATCCGCCACGCGTATCATCTCTGCCAACGTTGTCGGCATGTTCCGCTGCAGCTTTTGCCACAATGGTGAACCTCTCCTGCACCCACTGCTAAACCAAGCAATAGCTTGTGCCTCTATTACCCCTTCACAGGAGTTCCTTGTAGTGTTCCACCGGGCCAGATAATCCCGGTATGTTTCGTTCTGGCGCTGTATGCACAGAGCGAGCTGCTGCGGCCTGTTTGGCCTCTGATAGGTGCTGCTGAAATTGCTCACGAAAGCTTCCTCAAAGTCCAACCAGCCATTTATGCTTCCCGCTGGCAAGTTGTTTAGCCAGATTCTTGCCGGTCCAACCAAAAACGATGGTATGATTCTCACGGCCCATCGCCGGTTTCCTCCTCCAGCTACGGTTCCTCCGCCGCCTGCGACATATACCGCGGTCACATAGTCCGCGAGCCAGTCTTCCGGCTTCGTAGCGCCATCATATGTTTTTGTGTCACGAGGCAACATAAAGTTGTGAACTGGTGGCTTTTCTTTCATGATCCTTGGACCAAAACATTTTGGGCCCGGGGGACCTTCTTCCTCGATCATTTCTGACAAGTATACTTTATCCAGACGGTGCCTCGCATCCCGTTCCGGTAGGTATCTTTCTCCCAAGCGTTCTCCCAACGGGTTCCGGTATGCTGCCGGTCTTGCGGAATCAGCCTCATCATAACATTCCAGTACCGCGGCCCTTGCCTGC
The DNA here is from genome assembly GCF_019359855.2 of Lolium perenne. Taxonomy (NCBI): domain Eukaryota; kingdom Viridiplantae; phylum Streptophyta; class Magnoliopsida; order Poales; family Poaceae; genus Lolium; species Lolium perenne. The sequence continues at coordinate 181,660,115 of NC_067246.2, read as the reverse complement.
CAGTACCTTGGGGGATCTATTTCCTCCTCATCATAAGCCGCCCTTGCAGCTCGATAATTTTGCCCGGTTTCTTGTCTACCGGCATGATTGTTTCCGGCATAGTCCTCTTTGGCGTAGCCTCTGTTTGCCCCTTGGCCTTTTCTGCCGGCATCATATTGCCCGGCTTGTTGTTTTCCGGCAAGAATCGGATCATACACAGTCATCTGCTGCGCATTTACCTCTTTTTCTCTTCTTCTGTCCGGATGGGGGGACGAAGCCTGCCCATGGGACTTGCTACCGGCATTCCTTGTCGAACGCGCGGATTTTGAAGCCACAGCCTTGTTTAGCCTATCAAGCTGTTCAGCATTTTGCTGCTCGATAGTTTCAAGAAGCTCCCGGACACGCTCTTGTTGTTTTGCCAGAGCGTCCCCAGAAAGCGAGTCACACAGCGCTACAGCAGCTTTAGCAGCTTTTATCGTTTTATCCGGGCTACTGTACTTTGGTTTCTCTACGATGCTCACAGATGCAGATGTGCTTTTGCCGGCAGCAATTTCTTTGCGCAGATCCTGATCTAGATTGCGAGCCTTAAGCCGGTTTTCCGGTAGCCTAGCAGCATGAGCGCTAACAGAAGCAAAGCCATGGGCAGCGTTATACTCACGTAGGGTTAGGTTCAGCTCGCGCTGCGCCCTGGCGATGTCCTTGCCGCTCTCAAGCATCTTCTGGCGCTGCACCTCCAGCTCCGCCTGAGCCGCTGCCGGGTCGATGTTCTACGCGATGGGGGTGGCGAGGACGTTCATCGCCGCTTGGAGCGGAGTTTCCGGTGGCGCGGCTGATGCTCCCGCCGCGCCTGCGCCTCGTTCCAGCGGTGGCTTGGCCGCACGGGTCGAAACCGCACGCCCAGCGCCCTCTTCCGCAGCTTCTTTGCCGGCGTCGACCGCGCCTGCCATCATCACCTCCATGCTTCCTGGAGCGCGGCCAGCATGTAGCCACCTTGGCAGATTCGGCGCCACCAGCACCGGTGAGAGGCACTGGCGCACAGGAGCGGTGCCGAAGTAGATGCGGTGGCTGCCGAACTCGATGATGCGGCCGTTCTTGGGGAAGATGCCGCCGTTGGCGAAGCAGCCAGCGTTGTCGTTGATGAAGTCCATGGCGTAGATGCGCTGCACCAACGCGGAGACCGTACGCTGGCCGGCGACGTCGAGGATGCCCGCCCGAATGTGAACTCCAGCAAGCGCCACTTCATGCCCCACGGTGGGCGCCAACTGTCGTCGTGGCGAACGAGCAGATGCCATGGGATGGCTTAAATTGGGGCCGAATGGGCGCTAGAGGATTCGGGGGAGGGTTTGCGACTAGATGGGATGAACTTCCGGATGCTTTCCTCAAGAACTCAGCCAAAGGCCGGTATGCAAGAAGAGAGACAAGAGGAAGAACTCTTTACTAGATCGCTAGCTTCATTGATCTCAACATGGTTACAGGTTCTTGGATACAAGGTCTATCGTCTAATCTCTTCTGTCAACCCGCGCCCGTAAGAGGTTGTGCCCCCTCTCCTTATATAGGGGAGAGGGTGGCTTACAGAGCAAGAAACCCTAATGGCATCTTTGACTGGACAAACTACTTTACAAAGCTACTTTAATCATGGATGACGCCGGGGTCTTCTTTAATCAGGGACGCTGACGTCCTCCGTCTTCTTTCAGCGTCACCCCTCTCTTTGGCGCCAGGGCTTCGATTAAAGCTGCTTTGCTTAGCTCATCCTTGTCTTCTAGCTCTGAAGAGAATCTTTGACCAGTCCTGCCGACAGGCCCGTCTTTCCGGTATCTTTGTTATCCGGTTCCGGTATACCCCTCTTGGGGATACCGGCTTAGCTTCACTTAGCCAAATTCTTATCTTTGTGCTCCGGTAAGAATATTAAACCGGTATCTTGATGGCTCAAACCATCCGGTTTGGCATGCCTTTGGCATACCGGGGGTCATCCCCCCAACAGTTTTAGGTTTGGAAATAATTTTAGGATTCATATGAAGTAATGGATTTGGGGTTCCTAATTGAATTAGGGTTTTGGGTTTCACATGAAATGATGGGGTTGTAATATCTTTCCATATTGCATTAGGGTTTGCTATTTACCATATAGTTCTATGATTAATAACTTCATTTTTAAAGTTGAAGTTATTAGTAACTTGGAATAAAAAATAATATTGAATTTGTCATATTATTATTTTTATTGAATTAATAATTAAGGTAATTATTAATTAGGGTTTAAATTTCCCTAATAATGATTTAATAGGATAGCAAATAAAGAAAATTAGTTTTCATGTTTTCTTTATTTGCTTACTGGTTTTATTTAATTTATAAATGGTTTCTTAATTTCTGAATTTTTAATTGTATTTAGGATTTAAGATTAAAGGCTTAAATAACAAGTATTAAACAATTGAATTTTTATTAAAAATAAAATTTTCATTTTATATTTTTATTGGATAGAGTTTTCTTTTCTAAGAATTGTAATCTCTCATCTTTATTTTTCTGACTTAAATTGGATTTTCTAAATTTATTTGAAGTTGCAGTAATTTACTTGAATTAAATTTAAATGGAATTACTAAAGTTACCCGGTAACTCTACCCAACTAGTCACTGACCAGTGGGCCTTAGCCACGTTAGCTGCCACATGGTGCCGATGTGGCAACCATGGGCTCTGCCAGCGGCCAGTGATCCACGGCGCCGGTGATTCCTGGTTCCCGCGGGCGGGGGATTGGTTCTACTCGACCCAGCGCGCTAAGGGACGTCGAATGAGGGTCGCGCCGCCCGCTAATGACCACCGGAGCATGCTCAACGGCGAGGTACCGCGGCGGCGGACAGAGGCCGACGGTGACAGGGTTCTACGGCACGAACTGGGGCTTAATAAAATGCTCATGAGATGCGCAATCTCACCTTGATGCTTGCTAGCTGGTCGCTGGAGTCGACCGTGGTCGGTAGCGACGAGGCGGTCGCCATTTTCCCCGCAGTACAGCGAAAGGGAATGGCCGAATTCGCTCTCCTCCGAGCTCCCCTTGACGCGCCCATTTACCAGATGGACGAGGACATCGAGGCGCTCCTCCTGAGCTCATCGGCGAGCTTCGGGGTGGTCGGAATTGACGGGTTTCTAGAGCTGCTGGCGGGTTAGGGTTTCGGGATAGTTGCGAGAAGAAGAAAAATGGGGTGCTAGGGTTTGCTCCTCGTATTTATACGACTCCTCTCGGCCTTCGGCGTTCGTGGGCATCAGCGCTGGCGGTCGGGACGTGGAGCTCGCCGTCGCCGTGGCGTCCTCCTGTGCGTCGACGGTGGTGAAGAAGGAGACGGTGCTCTCCTCGCTCTTATCCGCACGAAGCGGTACAGGGGCTGGGGTTGGGCTGGTTCTGGCGATGGACTGGGCCGTGCTGGTGGGCTCGTGCTGGGCTGCGGTAGCCCGTCAGGTAAGTCCAGGTAGTTTTTCTTCTCTCTTTTCTTTTTCTGTTTTTATTTTCTGTTTTCTAATTTCTATTTTGAATTCAGGTTTGAATTCAATTTCTCTATCTTGCAGGTATTAAAATTTAATTCCTACAAGGATTAGTCCAGGGTACTACAAATTAAGGTTGAGGTTGTCTTGTATTAGCCATTGGATCTCTAAATAGAGAATGGTTGGTTCCTAAATAGGATGGTTCATAAGTATCTCACACTAGTAGAGTTTAGTGGAACAGGGTTATGTAAAGTAAAAATAGTAGATATGGTTGCTGTTAGGGTTCATCACAATGGTGTGATGTTAAATAGGAATGAATAAGGATGATGGCTTTGGTAATAGGATCTAGGGTTTACACTTGGTTAACCCTACTTAATTATCTAGATCCGATGAAGATGAACACATGGGATGCTAATTAGTAGTGATAGGGTTCCCATATTTTATGTGGATTTGAACTAGTATTTAGTTGCTAGGTATGAATCTATGATTACTAATGAAGTAACATGATCACATGTTACTTAGGGTTTTAGGTTTGGAAATAATTTTAGGATTCATATGAAGTAATGGATTTGGGGTTCCTAATTGAATTAGGGTTTTGGGTTTCACATGAAATGATGGGGTTGTAATATCTTTCCATATTGCATTAGGGTTTGCTATTTACGATATAGTTCTATGATTAATAACTTCATTTTTAAAGTTGAAGTTATTAGTAACTTGGAATAAAAAATAATATTGAATTTGTCATATTATTATTTTTATTGAATTAATAATTAAGGTAATTATTAATTAGGGTTTAAATTTCCCTAATAATGATTTAATAGGATAGCAAATAAAGAAAATTAGTTTTCATGTTTTCTTTATTTGCTTACTGGTTTTATTTAATTTATAAATGGTTTCTTAATTTCTGAATTTTTAATTGTATTTAGGATTTAAGATTAAAGGCTTAAATAACAAGTATTAAACAATTGAATTTTTATTAAAAATAAAATTTTCATTTTATATTTTTATTGGATAGAGTTTTCTTTTCTAAGAATTGTAATGTCTCATCTTTATTTTTCTGACTTAAATTGGATTTTCTAAATTTATTTGAAGTTGCAGTAATTTACTTGAATTAAATTTAAATGGAATTACTAAAGTTACCGGTAACTCTACCCAACTAGTCAGCGACCGGTGGGCCTTAGCCACGTTGGCTGCCACATGGTGCCGATGTGGCAACCATGGGCTCTGGCGGCCGATGATCCACGGCGCCGGTGATTCCTGGTTCCCGCGAGGCGGGGATTGGTTCTACTCGACCCGGCGCGCTAAGGGACGTCGAATGAGGGTCGCGCCGCCCGCTAATGACCACCGGAGCATGCTCAACGGCGAGGTACCGCGGCGGCGGACGAGAGGCCGACGGTGACGGGGTTCTACGGCACGAACCAGGGCTTAATAAAATGCTCATGAGATGTGCAATCTCACCACGATGCTTGCTAGCTGGTCGCCGGAGTCGACCGTGGTCGGTAGCGACGAGGCGGTCGCCATTTTCCCCGCGATACATCGAAAGGGAACGGCCGGGTCGCTCTCCTCCGAGCTCCCCTTGACGCGCCCATTTACCGGATGGACGAGGACATCGAGGCGCTCCTCCTAAGCTCATCGGCGAGCTTCGGGGTGGTCGGAATTGACGGGTTGCTAGAGCTGCCGGCGGGTTAGGGTTTCGGGATAGTTGCGAGAAGAAGAAAAATGGGGTGCTAGGGTTTGCTCCTCGTATTTATACGACTCCTCTCGGCCTTCGGCGTTCGTGGGCATCAGCGGCGGCGGTCGGGACGTGGAGCTCGCCGTCGCCGTGGCGTCCTCACTGTGCGTCGACGGTGGCGAAGAAGGAGACGATGCTCTCCTCGCTCTTATCCGCACGAAGCGGTACGGGGGCTGGGGTTGGGCTGGTTACGGCGATGGGTGGGCCGTCTTTGGTGGGCTCGTCTTTGGGCTGCGGTGGCCCGTCGGGTAAGTCCGGGTAGTTTTTCTTCTCTCTTTTCTTTTTCTGTTTTTATTTTCTGTTTTCTAATTTCTATTTTGAATTCAGGTTTGAATTCAATTTCTCTATCTTGCAGGTATTACAAATTTAATTCCTACAAGGATTAGTCCAGGGTACTACAAATTCTTGAGTGGTGTAGTTGAAATTTTAATATGATACTAAAACATTTGTTTATTAATTAGTATTGGTATTTGGTTTAAATTTCCATATGGACATGAATTTGAATAATAACTTTGAAAATATTCAAATTGTTTTCTAAATGATATTTTAATGTCACCTTGAAATACTTAGAGTTAATAATACTCTTATCATGGTTTAGTTTTAATATATGGAAATAAGGGGTTGATAGCCACCCATATAGTTTCATTTATAAGATTTAGCACTAGGTTCATCTTATGTTCCATAGTTAAACATAGGATTTAATTAGAGTGCACTTATAGGGTTATATTGCTATTTATCTAATGATACATGTATTGGAACTTAATTGTAGCTTAGGTTTTAGTTGTGATCACCCAAATGATACTCAAACTATGTTTGAGATTTAATTCTAGGGTGTAGAGATGAGATGACACCATATTGCATGTGATAGGGTTTAATCTCCCCTAACCATGATAAGGTGGTTACTTGCTTAATATTTCATGTGCTTCTCTAATTACTAAGGATTTGGGAATTGGTTTTATCTTCTACCAATTAACTTCTATTAGTATTCTCAATTCTACCATTAAAGTAACTACATTAGTTATAGTTCTTTTTATAGTTAACTTTGGTCATATGGGGGTATGGTTTCTCACCAAATAAAGTATAGTGTTTAACTCTAAGGTTTGCTTAGGTTCTTTAATTTATGAATTAGAGATGTGGTAGGATTCTACTTATGATCACCAAGTGGTTCACAAGTTAAGGTTGGGATATAAGCCTAGGGTTGATTACTAGTGATCTCCCTATGATTTAATGTGGTGAATAATATCTACTAATCATATAAGTGTTAGCAGTTGGATTATTCTCCTATTTCTCCAAAGCATGGTCATGGATTAGGCATGATCAACTTGTTCTTAGTATCTCTACCTCAAGTTCTTAGGGTTTATGATCATCACTCAATTTATAATGATCAAGGTTTGGCTTCCTAAGGTATCTCTTATTAAATAGGTTTCTCACTTCCATGGTCAAGCATTGTCTTGATCAATTAATGTATAGCACTTCTATTTTACTTTCTAGGATGGAACTTCTATGGTTGCCTCATTAGTTTATATCCCAGGAGAATACCTGAGATATTCTGCTAGGGTTCTACTCAAACAATGATGATATGGTCATCTGGTTATAAGAATAGTTCTCTCCCTCAAATCCAGGTGTTGCCTCAACTATCTTGAGTGTAACTCCATAGCTGGAGTTCTCTCATGTAGGAATGGTTTATTCTTGGGTTTATGGTGTACTCACAAGATCTCATTAGATAGTAAAGGTTTAAGTCTCCACCTAGATGCTTAGTTGAATTAGTTGCTACTTTACTTCATCAATTCATGGATGTGATCTTACTCCATTTGATATGGGCTAGCTCACCACTCCCAAATGAAATGGTTTAACTCCTAATACTTTAGTTCAATGGTGTCCTTGATTCTTAAGTTGGTAGAGCTAAGGTTAGTATGAATGGTCTCTCTCATTTGGGAAGGACTTTAATACTAACCTATGGTTAGACTCCATAGAGAATGATGTGGTCACCAATATCTATGGTTAAAATAAATGGATTCTCTCTCTAGGGAATATCTTGAATAAGATCCTTTAGCTAGGGTTTCTCTCAAAGATAATGATTTGAATTCATGGATTTATATCCAAGGTTTAACTCAAAGTTTGTTATTGCTTCTCTAGTAAATATCATAGAACTCTCACCTCCATATATTTGATGTATAATAATATGGAGTAGGGAAGAATATATATTTCTAGAGTTGATCTCCTTGTCATGTTTCCAAGAATGAAGTAAAATGAATACCATGAGGTTCATGGTAGGATCATGGATTTGTTTAAGACTTGGACAAGAGATAAGTCAGGAATGGTTTCTCCATTTTATTGTTACTTGGTTTGTAATTGAATAGATGTTCTTGTGTTGTGGCAATGATTACCATATTATGATCTGTTATAAGATCAAGTAGTTGATCCTTGAGTAAAGTGTTGTTGTGTTGATTATTAGTTCTATTTGATCTAACCCCCTTAGATCAAATCATCTCTTCCCAAAACAAAGTTTTAACAAAGTCACGTTGAAGTTTATAGCGCTTGACTTGATGAGCTACTTCAATTCCACCAAGGTCAAGTGAAACTTCAGTTATTGTGACTGTTTTACTTTAAAGCGCGAAAATTCCCAGATTTTCTATGCATGAATGCAATGCACACATCTGTTTCCTCTATTTTTGTAACCCCAATACCTGGGATATTACAGTCTCTACCCCTTAAACTAAACTTCGTCCTCGAAGTTTGAACTCTCTCACGTTTCCGAAGTGTGGTTCTGACTTATGCAGACTTAAACTTTTCTAGAACTCCGTAGTGATCTCACTGGATATAATTGAATATATCCCTTGTCCAGATTCTTCCTGGAATCCATGAGTGTCTGTCTCTGAACCATGGTTCTTACTTTGATTCATTGATCTCTTCCAACTCTATAAGCTTGTTTCCTTTCTCATTGAAGATTCAATGATTGAGACTTCTTCTTATGCTGCTAGTCTTAACTGGAGACTAATTGGATAAAATACTCCTAATTGGTAAATAGGTCTTTGTTTTCCCTTACTACCAAAACTACAATAATGGTACTTGGTAAGGTACTTACTATGGAATTGATCCTGGTGGTTTATTCCTCTAAGAATGGATTAGACTCATTTAGTCCATCCAATCATGGTTTATAGTTGATACCTATAACTATTTTGGGTTATTTAGGTTCCATGAAAGGAATCTTTCAAATAGACTTTAGTTTTGGTATTTTCAATCTTCTTCAGTCTTTGGCCATCTTGTGCTTTATTGAGCCTATTGTGTTTGCTTCGTCCAACTTCTTTATGCTTGACTTACTTGAGCTTTAGTACTTCTGAGTAAATATTACTCACTTTCTCAAGTTATAGTCCACTACTTACTCCCTCAAGGTATAAACCTCGGCTTCTGGTCTGACATCCTTCTGAAAGTTGTGTTCAACAATCTTATGAAAATAAGATCGAACTTCCTCTCAGTTCAGACCTTCATCATCCTTCTTGCTTAAACTATTAGGTTATCGTACATCCAACTCACTCTTTACTCTTCCCCTTAGAGTTTTCTTATGATCTTCAACTCCTTTTATTCCAACCATTGGATTGATGGTTAGAATATTGGTCTAGGGGTAGCTTATGGTTTATATTCTTCTAAGGTCTTGTGAAGAATCCTTGTGGTGTATCCACTCAATTGTGGATATCCAATGTGAATCCTTTGACTAAATGATTATAGGTCATAATTATTTGGCTAACAAAATTTTATTTGTTCACAACTTCTTGGTACAAATAATCCAATGGTGGACTACTTGATACCAATTGTGGTTATTTGTTATCTAAAAATGTACTCTATTATAGGTTTTGATCAATTGGACGAGACATCCACTACTTTATCTTGCAGTATTGATACTATATCACTTGTGGTCTTCTAATATCAACTATGGTCTTCTTATATCTGCTATGGTTTCATATATCATCTTCCTTCATTCAGGGTTTATTTTGCGAGAAATCCACTAGCTGACACTATGAATACAGTATCCTAAGTGATTTCCCATGCATTCCCTCTTCTGTGTTGACTATGGATCTGCTTCAGCTTCACCATAATCACAAGATTTCTCACCTTCATGCTTCTTTCGTACTAAAGTACTCCTATGTTGAGGCAAAGCATGAGTTTTGATTGGTACTATCTTCAGAGCCTTGTGGTTACTTCCCACAACTTTGCTTCCTTCTTCTGATGAACATTCATCTTGTCTTCGGAATCTTCCAGAATTCGTCACTTCCTCACACGAATACCATTACCCTCTAGATCTATAGCATCAAGTAAGGACTTGATATTGCAACATGCATGTGCATATCAAAGTCAAACTTCATGTATGGATCTAGTCAAACAATGAAAATCCAATAAAATCCAAGAAGATTCAGCTTTGTGCTTATAATACACACCATCATAAGCCTGAATATAATAGTTGAGTATGACATCTCTAAACATCAGGCTGAGATGTGTAGTATAAAACACCATGATGTCTACTCACGCTTCTTTTCCTGTAGACAGTGTTGGGCCTCCAAGAGCAGAGGTTTGTAGAACAGCAGCAAGTTTCCCTTAAGTGGATCGCCCAAGGTTCATCGAACTCAGGGAGGAAGAGGTCAAAGATATCCATCTCATGCAACCCTGCAACCACAAAGCAAGAAGTCTCTTGTGTCCCCAACACACCTAATAGGTGCACTAGTTCGGCGAAGAGATAGTGAAATACATGTGGTATGAATAAGTATGAGCAGTAGTAACGGCACCAGAAAAGTGCTTTGCTGTCCAGGACTGGCGTGTGGTTTATGGTGGTAATATTGCAGACAGTACAGATGCAGTAAAACAGTAAACAAGCAGCGATAGCAGTATTTAGGAACAAGGCCTAGGGATCATACTTTCACTAGTGGACACTCTCAACATTGATCACATAACAGAATAAATAGATAGATGCTAGACTCTACACTCTCTTGTTGGATGATGAACACCACTAACTGTGTAGGATTACACGAACCCTCAATGCCGGAGTTAACAAGCTCCACAATATTCGATGTTCATATTTAAATAACCCTAGAGTGCATGACAGATCAACATAACCAAACCAAGTACTAACATAGCATGCACACTGTCACCTTCACGCTACGAAAGGAGGCATAGATCACATCAATACTATCGTAGCAATAGTTAACTTCATAATCTACAAGAGATCACAATCGTAGCCTACGCCAAGTACTAACACGATGCACACACTGTCACCATTACACCGTGCAGGAGGAATAGAGTACTTTAATAACATCACTAGAGTAGCACATAGATGAATAGTGATACAAAACTCATATGAATCTCAATCATGTAAGGCAGCTCATGAGATTATTGTATTGAAGTACATAGGAGAGAGATTAACCACATAGCTACCGGTACAGCCCCGAGCCTCGATGGAGAACTACTCCCTCCTCATGGGAGACAGCAGCGGTGATGAAGATGGTGGTGGTGTCGATGGAGGAGCCTTCCGGGGGAACTTCCCCGTCCCGGCGGCGTGCCGGAACAGAGACTCATGTCCCCCAGATCTTGGCTTCGCGATGGCGGCAGCTCTGGTAGGTTTCTCGTACCGTGGCTTTTTCGTATCGAAGATTTAGGTCAGGGACCTTTATATAGGCGAAGAGGCGGCGTCAGAAGGTCAACGAGGCGACGACACAATAGGGGGGCACGGGCCCCCCCTTGGCCGCGCCAGGGTAGTGTCTGGTGGGCCTGTGGCCCCCCTCTGGCCTCTCTCGGGTGTTCTGGAAGCTTCGCGTGATCCTAAGATGTTGGGCGTTGATTTCGTCCGATTCCGAGAATATTTCCTTACTAGGATTTCTAAAACCAAAAACAGCAGAAAACAACAACTGGCCCCTCGGCATCTCGTCAATAGGTTAGTTCCGGAAAACGCATAAATATGACATAAAGTATGCATAAAACATGTAGATATCATCAATAATGTGGCATGGAACATAAGAAATTATCGATACGTCGGAGACGTATCACACCACATAAGATAGGTTTATATCGTGATACTTAGCACGAATATGTGTATTTTACTATTTGTCTCAACCTTTACCTTAATTGCACATTTGCAATGAGATAAACTTGAAACAAAATGGTCTAGGATAGTTATGGTTAACCTAATTTTCTATGGAAGTACTACTTAACTTCCATTTTGTTGAGGACTAAGATATGTCTAGGTTGTAACATGGCTACTCTAAACACATAACTATTGGAATATAGTTGCTATATTTCCAAGTATTTCTATCATAAGACTATGGTCATGAGGTGTTTGGCACACTTCCCACAGTTTTGGGAACACAATTCTTGTACTATTGTTTAGCACTTGGCTTCTTATTGTACTCCTCCTAAATATTTATGAGGCTCTAGTACATGACATAATGATTCTCAGGTGAATCATATATGATTAGCAACTCTACCTTGTAAGTAGACATATATTATTCCTATCACTCTTCCTTATTTCCCATGATTGACTCATCATGGTCTATACTACTTCATATAACTCATATTTATCACTTACTATCAGTTGTTTTACAAGTTTGAATAATTTACTTACCCATTACTTGTATCAGTTTACACCTTCTAGTAGGCTATCTTCCTACTATACTTATCTTTAGCACTTGATATTACTTCTAGTGCAGGTCTGAGTAATTCTTATTTAACTATAACATGTGTTGGTACACATCTTCCAATAGGATATCTTCCTTATGGTTGTATCCTCTCTTTGGACTACCATGTATTGTATACCAACTGTGATCTACTCATCTATTGTTTTAAGGACATAATGGTATGCTACAAACTTGCGATTAGCTAACTAACTTTGCTTAAGAAGGATAGGTAGGAAATGTTGACTCAAGTGTGTCAGGATTATTCTCAAGTGAATATCCATCTCAAGTCATAAGAATTATTTGGTTTACCTAGGACAACTTTCTATAGACACTACCAATCCTATAGGTCTCCTTTAAAGGGTTTTTTTTAATCCTAGGGTCAAAGCATTTGCTCTGATACCAACTGTGGTGACCCGGCATACCACTGCATGGTGTAGTATGCAAGTCTGATATAACACCAATGAAACACAGTTCCACGGGTATTATATCGCTCAGAGTGGTACAACAGAAACATATGCGGGTCCAAGGTATGTCTATAGAATTACAACATTGACTCTTTTACATAAGATCAGCACAGCCTCCTACTTTACAATGAGGTAAATCTGCAAATAAACTCCAGAAGAACGACTCGTAGTCTAGTCTTATCACGAACTCTATTTGTAGAGTATTTCACTAACTACAGAGGCTAAGAATAGACTCTAGCTAAATAGGAGCTAGGTTTAGGAAGCTAGTTCCCTTTTATGGCTAAACTAGGTTTTCTCCTTGTTGGATGTGGTATCTGACTCCTCTGACAGGGTCCTGTCTCGTGAAGTAGTTGTTGACTCCTCGGCCTTCGAGTTGCACTGTAGATCCTCCTTCGATGCCTCCATATCTAAGCAGGGGATTTAAGAGTGGGATGAGTACGAGCGTACTCAACAAGTTCATTATAGGAAAGAGGTGTTTAATGCACTAGCTACGGCATTGGACCAGAAAGTCTAATACCAATGCAAGTTTTCATAAACATTTCTTCAAAAGGTTGATTTTATTCAGAAGAACTATGTCCGTCAGCCTTCACCGGTTTACTAGAACTTCATGGAGCTCCTTTCCGGCCGCGTTCGCAGTTCCATATCCCGGAACAGGGAGTGACAGGTCACGATTCATTACACTCTGCAGAGGTGTGTTGCTTTACCCATAAGAGATCTTAACCTTGGTGCCAACCGGGCATATTCCCCGTCCACACTTCCTATGGTGTGAGGCCCGGTATAAGGTCTAGCCAATCATGTTCCTCCGCTACCTCGAACACCCACCCTTTGTTGCATGCCCCGACCCTGGGTCCACGCCGGTCCCATTATTCCCGTAGATTTCAGGGTGGACCCCGACCACGACGTCAATGCAGGGCTCTACCATACATTCCTACGCCGGTAGCTGCAACCCATCATAGACCGCAATACCGTGGGGACTTAGGACTCCCCAGCCTCACCGCTTGCTCCTCCGGGCGACAAGTGTACTACGGACAATGCCGTGGGGACTTAGGACTCCCCAGCCTCACCGCTTGCCCCTTTGGATTACAAGTGTACTACGGTAAAGCGCATCCGTTGATGAACGAGAGGTGGAAACACTTTTGACTACTCCGTCCCACTCCGGATCTTATGGTTAACACGGGTATTACGGCACAAGAATCACTGGCGACATTTGTTGTTTAATCCTAGATGGATGTAAACCCTTGCAATGGAACCTCCACCATATCCACACAATCCATGGTTCCATTGCCCACCACATAGTCATATTCATAGTTATGAAAATAGTGGTTTTGGTTTTTATGCAATAGTGATAATCATAGTACTTTGCAAGTAATTTGATAAAGATACTCAAATGACATGAGCAAGTGATGAACTTGCCTTTCTTGACTGCAAGATTATGCAGACAAGGTCTTCGATACGTAATAACTCCAAATTCTGAAATAGCATCATCGTCCGGTATGGACGATGTTTAAAAGATTGGCAAGGATGCAATAATGCATAAGAATGAGATGCAATCGCTCTAAGCGTGACCTAACCCTGATGATTTAGGATTAGTGAGTTGTAATGATTAGTTTAGGGTGTGTTGCACTTTTAGAGTGATTCACAAACAAGGTTCTTGTTAGGGTTGAATAGTTGGTATCATAAACATGTGCTGGAATATATCATAATAATAGCATTAATAGTACACAACAATAAGATTTGGTGTAATCCTAACATGTAATGAGTAGTGGTTGGTTTTAGCACTATATGTCATGGTTAATGATTGATTATTATATACTTAAAAAGAATAAATTTTGAAGAATATGTTATTTAATAAAGAACAAGTATAATAATCAGGGTTGTGGAGTTCCATGGGTTATTATGGTTCTAATTGGTTTCTGGAGTGAGTAGTAGATGGATCACAACCTAGTTGGATTCATCAGCACCGAGGGCTTGTAAGGTGGAGTTAAGCCTAGGCATCTTGAGCAATTTATTATAAATAGTTGCTATCAAGGTTGGTATACCTTGCTGGTGATAGCTGGTTATTGGCTATAGGTCCTATTAGGCAGGATTGATGATGATTCCTTATTTTCTTCAAAAGAATAACTTTTGAAGAACATACTTCTTAAATAATAAGAAGTATTACAATTAAGGTTGAGGTTGTCTTGTATTAGCCATTGGATCTCTAAATAGAGAATGGTTGGTTCCTAAATAGGATGGTTCATAAGTATCTCACACTAGTAGAGTTTAGTGGAACAGGGTTATGTAAAGTAAAAATAGTAGATATGGTTGCTGTTAGGGTTCATCACAATGGTGTGATGTTAAATAGGAATGAATAAGGATGATGGCTTTGGTAATAGGATCTAGGGTTTACACTTGGTTAACCCTACTTAATTATCTAGATCCGATGAAGATGAACACATGGGATGCTAATTAGTAGTGATAGGGTTCCCATATTTTATGTGGATTTGAACTAGTATTTAGTTGCTAGGTATGAATCTATGATTACTAATGAAGTAACATGATCACATGTTACTTAGGGTTTTAGGTTTGGAAATAATTTTAGGATTCATATGAAGTAATGGATTTGGGGTTCCTAATTGAATTAGGGTTTTGGGTTTCACATGAAATGATGGGGTTGTAATATCTTTCCATATTGCATTAGGGTTTGCTATTTACGATATAGTTCTATGATTAATAACTTCATTTTTAAAGTTGAAGTTATTAGTAACTTGGAATAAAAAATAATATTGAATTTGTCATATTATTATTTTTATTGAATTAATAATTAAGGTAATTATTAATTAGGGTTTAAATTTCCCTAATAATGATTTAATAGGATAGCAAATAAAGAAAATTAGTTTTCATGTTTTCTTTATTTGCTTACTGGTTTTATTTAATTTATAAATGGTTTCTTAATTTCTGAATTTTTAATTGTATTTAGGATTTAAGATTAAAGGCTTAAATAACAAGTATTAAACAATTGAATTTTTATTAAAAATAAAATTTTCATTTTATATTTTTATTGGATAGAGTTTTCTTTTCTAAGAATTGTAATGTCTCATCTTTATTTTTCTGACTTAAATTGGATTTTCTAAATTTATTTGAAGTTGCAGTAATTTACTTGAATTAAATTTAAATGGAATTACTAAAGTTACCCGGTAACTCTACCCAACTAGTCACTGACCAGTGGGCCTTAGCCACGTTGGCTGCCACATGGTGCCGATGTGGCAACCATGGGCTCTGCTGGCGGCCAGTGATCCACGGCGCCGGTGATTCCTGGTTCCCGCGGGCGGGGGATTGGTTCTACTCGACCCAGCGCGCTAAGGGACGTCGAATGAGGGTCGCGCCGCCCGCTAATGACCACCGGAGCATGCTCAACGGCGAGGTACCGCGGCGGCGGACAGAGGCCGACGGTGACAGGGTTCTACGGCACGAACTGGGGCTTAATAAAATGCTCATGAGATGTGCAATCTCACCCTGATGCTTGCTAGCTGGTCGCTGGAGTCGACCGTGGTCGGTAGCGACGAGGCGGTCGCCATTTTCCCCGCAGTACATCGAAAGGGAACGGCCGAATTCGCTCTCCTCCGAGCTCCCCTTGACGCGCCCATTTACCAGATGGACGAGGACATCGAGGCGCTCCTCCTAAGCTCATCGGCGAGCTTCGGGGTGGTCGGAATTGACGGGTTGCTAGAGCTGCTGGCGGGTTAGGGTTTCGGGATAGTTGCGAGAAGAAGAAAAATGGGGTGCTAGGGTTTGCTCCTCGTATTTATACGACTCCTCTCGGCCTTCGGCGTTCGTGGGCATCAGCGCTGGCGGTCGGGACGTGGAGCTCGCCGTCGCCGTGGCGTCCTCCTGTGCGTCGACGGTGGCGAAGAAGGAGACGATGCTCTCCTCGCTCTTATCCGCACGAAGCGGTACAGGGGCTGGGGTTGGGCTGGTTCTGGCGATGGACTGGGCCGTGCTGGTGGGCTCGTGCTGGGCTGCGGTGGCCCGTCAGGTAAGTCCAGGTAGTTTTTCTTCTCTCTTTTCTTTTTCTGTTTTTATTTTCTGTTTTCTAATTTCTATTTTGAATTCAGGTTTGAATTCAATTTCTCTATCTTGCAGGTATTACAAATTTAATTCCTACAAGGATTAGTCCAGGGTACTACAAATTCTTGAGTGGTGTAGTTGAAATTTTAATATGATACTAAAACATTTGTTTATTAATTAGTATTGGTATTTGGTTTAAATTTCCATATGGACATGAATTTGAATAATAACTTTGAAAATATTCAAATTGTTTTCTAAATGATATTTTAATGTCACCTTGAAATACTTAGAGTTAATAATACTCTTATCATGGTTTAGTTTTAATATATGGAAATAAGGGGTTGATAGCCACCCATATAGTTTCATTTATAAGATTTAGCACTAGGTTCATCTTATGTTCCATAGTTAAACATAGGATTTAATTAGAGTGCACTTATAGGGTTATATTGCTATTTATCTAATGATACATGTATTGGAACTTAATTGTAGCTTAGGTTTTAGTTGTGATCACCCAAATGATACTCAAACTATGTTTGAGATTTAATTCTAGGGTGTAGAGATGAGATGACACCATATTGCATGTGATAGGGTTTAATCTCCCCTAACCATGATAAGGTGGTTACTTGCTTAATATTTCATGTGCTTCTCTAATTACTAAGGATTTGGGAATTGGTTTTATCTTCTACCAATTAACTTCTATTAGTATTCTCAATTCTACCATTAAAGTAACTACATTAGTTATAGTTCTTTTTATAGTTAACTTTGGTCATATGGGGGTATGGTTTCTCACCAAATAAAGTATAGTGTTTAACTCTAAGGTTTGCTTAGGTTCTTTAATTTATGAATTAGAGATGTGGTAGGATTCTACTTATGATCACCAAGTGGTTCACAAGTTAAGGTTGGGATATAAGCCTAGGGTTGATTACTAGTGATCTCCCTATGATTTAATGTGGTGAATAATATCTACTAATCATATAAGTGTTAGCAGTTGGATTATTCTCCTATTTCTCCAAAGCATGGTCATGGATTAGGCATGATCAACTTGTTCTTAGTATCTCTACCTCAAGTTCTTAGGGTTTATGATCATCACTCAATTTATAATGATCAAGGTTTGGCTTCCTAAGGTATCTCTTATTAAATAGGTTTCTCACTTCCATGGTCAAGCATTGTCTTGATCAATTAATGTATAGCACTTCTATTTTACTTTCTAGGATGGAACTTCTATGGTTGCCTCATTAGTTTATATCCCAGGAGAATACCTGAGATATTCTGCTAGGGTTCTACTCAAACAATGATGATATGGTCATCTGGTTATAAGAATAGTTCTCTCCCTCAAATCCAGGTGTTGCCTCAACTATCTTGAGTGTAACTCCATAGCTGGAGTTCTCTCATGTAGGAATGGTTTATTCTTGGGTTTATGGTGTACTCACAAGATCTCATTAGATAGTAAAGGTTTAAGTCTCCACCTAGATGCTTAGTTGAATTAGTTGCTACTTTACTTCATCAATTCATGGATGTGATCTTACTCCATTTGATATGGGCTAGCTCACCACTCCCAAATGAAATGGTTTAACTCCTAATACTTTAGTTCAATGGTGTCCTTGATTCTTAAGTTGGTAGAGCTAAGGTTAGTATGAATGGTCTCTCTCATTTGGGAAGGACTTTAATACTAACATATGGTTAGACTCCATAGAGAATGATGTGGTCACCAATATCTATGGTTAAAATAAATGGATTCTCTCTCTAGGGAATATCTTGAATAAGATCCTTTAGCTAGGGTTTCTCTCAAAGATAATGATTTGAATTCATGGATTTATATCCAAGGTTTAACTCAAAGTTTGTTATTGCTTCTCTAGTAAATATCATAGAACTCTCACCTCCATATATTTGATGTATAATAATATGGAGTAGGGAAGAATATATATTTCTAGAGTTGATCTCCTTGTCATGTTTCCAAGAATGAAGTAAAATGAATACCATGAGGTTCATGGTAGGATCATGGATTTGTTTAAGACTTGGACAAGAGATAAGTCAGGAATGGTTTCTCCATTTTATTGTTACTTGGTTTGTAATTGAATAGATGTTCTTGTGTTGTGGCAATGATTACCATATTATGATTTGTTATAAGATCAAGTAGTTGATCCTTGAGTAAAGTGTTGTTGTGTTGATTATTAGTTCTATTTGATCTAACCCCCTTAGATCAAATCATCTCTTCCCAAAACAAAGTTTTAACAAAGTCACGTTGAAGTTTATAGCGCTTGACTTGATGAGCTACTTCAATTCCACCGAGGTCAAGTGAAACTTCAGTTACTGTGACTGTTTTACTTTAAAGCGCGAAAATTCCCCAGATTTTCTATGCATGAATGCAATGCACACATCTGTTTCCTCTATTTTTGTAACCCCAATACCTGAGATATTACACACTACCATGACATTTACTCAATATCTCTTGTTGTTCATATTCGGGAACGCATCTTCTCAGAATACCATCCACTCCTTCTTTATATAAGTGTGGGTCATCCCAGAAATAATGTCTCAAGTCATAAAAGAATTTCCTCCTTTGCTGAGCTGAAAAGGTTGGAGGCAAGTACTTGGAAACAATAAAGTTAGCATAATCAGCATACCAAGGACTGTCTCGCGAGCTCACCTTTATTACAGCCAATTGTTCATTTGGGAAATTATCATTAACAGGAACAGGATCATAAGCAATATTTTCCAATCTAGACAAATTATCAGCAACAGGATTATCAGCACCTTTCCTATCTACAATATGTAAATCAAATTCTTGCAACAGAAGTACCCATCTAATAAGCCTTGGCTTAGCATCTTTCTTTTGCATTAGGTATCTGATTGCAGCATGATCAGTATGTATAGTAACTTTTGAGTCAACAATATAGGATCTAAACTTATCACAAGCAAAGACTACAGCTAACAATTCCTTTTCAGTAGTAGCATAATTTCTTTGAGCAGCATCAAGAGTTTTACGAGCATAATGAATAACATTCAATTTTTTATTTACTCGCTTTCCAAGAACAGCACCTACAGCAAAATCACTAGCATCACACATAATTTCAAATGGTAAGTTCCAATCAGGAGGTTCAACTATAGGAGTAGTTGTTAAGGGTTTCTTTAGAGTTTCAAAAGCTTCCTTACAATCATCATCAAAAACAAAAGGTACATCTTTTTGAAGAAGATTAGTAAGAGGTTTTGAAATCTTGGAGAAATCTTTAATAAACCTCCTATAAAACCCAGCATGACCAAGAACACTACGAATACCTTTAACATCCCTAGGGTAGGGCATCTTCTCAATTGCTTCAACTTTAGCTCTATCAACTTCAATACCTCTCTCGGAAATTTTATGTCCCAATACAATTCCTTCATTAACCATAAAGTGGCATTTCTCCCAATTAAGAACAAGGTTAGTTTCTTCACATCTCTGCAAAACTTTATCAAGGTTCCGCAAGCAATTATCAAAAGAATTCCCATAGACAGAAAAATCATCCATGAATACCTCTACAATACTCTCGCAAAAGCCATGAAAAATAGCAGACATGCATCTTTGAAAAGTAGCAGGGGCATTACATAAACCAAAAGGCATACGTCTATAAGCATAAGTTCCATAGGGACAAGTGAAAGTGGTTTTCTCTTGATCCTTAGTTTTAACAGCAATTTGTGAAAACCCAGAATAACCATCAAGAAAGCAAAAGTGAGTATTCTTAGACAACCTTTCTAACATTTGATCAATAAAAGGCAAAGGGTAATGATCTTTCTTAGTAACTTTATTAACCTTTCGATAATCAATGCACATTCTATACCCTACAACTACTCTTTGAGGTATGAGCTCATCATTATCATTAGGCACAACAGTCATTCCTCCTTTCTTAGGAACACAATGCACAGGACTAACCCATCTACTATCAGCAATAGGATATATAATACCAGCTTCAAGAAGTCTTAATACCTCATTTCTTACCACATCCTTCATCTTAGGAATTAGACGGCGCTGAGGTTGAACAACAGGCTTCGCATCATCTTCCATATTAATGGCATGTTGGCAAATAGAGGGAGAAATCCCCTTCAAGTCATCAAGAGTGTAGCCAATAGCACCTCGGTGTTTCTTCAATATTTTCAATAACCTTTCTTCTTCAAACTCTGTAAGCTTAGAAATAATAATAACAGGATATATTTTCTTATCATCAATATGAGCATATTTAAGATTATCAGGCAATGGTTTTAAATCAAAGATAGAATCTTCCTTTGGTGGTGGTGTTGTACCCAGATCTTCTACCGGTAAATCATGCTTAAGAATAGGTTGACGAAGGAAAATTTCATCAAGCTCATCTCTTTCTTCCCTAAAAACTTCACTCTCACTATTCTCCAAATGTTGCTGCAAAGGATTATTAGGAGCAAGAGCAATAGATGCACACTGTTCAACTCTAAAATCATTATTAGGCAAATCAGCTTTATAAGGAGTTTTGGCAAATTTAGAGAAGTTAAACTCATAAGATTCACCAGCAAATTTATTCAAAATTTTATCTTTCTTGCAATCTATAATAGCTCCACAAGTATTTAGAAAAGGTCTACCAAAAATGATAGGACAATATTTACTAGCAGCAGAACCAAGTACCAAAAAGTCAGCAGGATATTTAATCTTACCGCATAGAACTTCCACATCTCGAACAATACCAATTGGAGAGATAGTTTCTCTATTAGCCAGCCGAATAACCACATCAATATCTTCAAGTTCACAAGAACCAAGTTCGTGCATAATCTCCGTGTAAAGCTCATAAGGAATAGCACTAATACTTGCACCAATATCACATAAACCATAATAACAATGATCTCCAATTCTAATAGATAACATAGGAACACTAGCTTCCTTAGACTTATTAGGATGTGGAACGATATTAGAAGCATCTTCACAGAAAATAATATGACCATCCTCCACATTTTCAGTCACAAGATCTTTAACTATTGCAACAGCAGGTTCAACTTTTATTTGTTCTTCAGGTTCTATAGGTTTCTTTTCACTTTTATGAACCGCACTATTTATAACAGAGTACTCCTTCATTTTAGCAGGGAAAGGAGTTTTTTCAATATAAGCTTCAGGAATAACATGATCAACAGTTTCAACTACAACACATTTATTTATAGATGAATCAATTTTATCTTTATACGGTTCATGATACTTATCAAAGTTCTTCTTGGGAAATTCATAATGAGAAGCAAAAGCTTTATAAAGATTTGTAGAAACTTGAGAATCAAGACCATAAGTAGCACTCATATTACGAAATTTATCAGTATCCATAAAAGCTTCAATGCATTTATAATCATAATTTATACCTGATTCTCTATCTTTGTCGTTCTCTCATCCTTCAGTATTTTCCTGGATCCGATTAAGGTCCCTTTTAAACTCTTCTTTGTTGCGCGTGAATGATCCAGAACAAGAAGTATCCAGCAAGGTCTTGTCTTGAAAAGAAAGTCTTGCATAGAAATTATCAATAATAATATTACCAGGAAGCTCATGAATGGGGCATTTGAGCATTAAAGACTTCAATCTCCCCCACGCTTGGGCAATACTCTCTCCATCATGAGGCCAAAAATTATATATGCGGTTCCGATCCTTATGAATTTCACTTGGAGGATAGAACTTAGAATAAAACCGGGGCACAATATCATTCCATTCAAGAGAATCCCCATTATCCAGTAATTTATACCAATGCGAGAATAGTTTCTTCCTCACTTCATCCTTAGCAATACCTGCACACTTGAATAAACCGCATAATTCATGTAAGAACAGTAAATGATCTCCAGGGTGGACAGTTCCATCCCCTGTATAACGGTTATCCACTACACGTTCAATAATTTTCATAGGTATTTTGTATGGTATTTCTTCCTCACCTGGCGCCTCATCCACTACCTTTGCAGTAGTAGTAGATTTTCCAAATAAAAACTCAAGAGAAGATCTCTCCATAATGAATTATGGCAGCAAAGCGAGAAATAAAATCAGCACAAACAGTAGAAATTTCCCTTACCAATTCCACTTACCAATAGCGCTTCACTCCCCGGCAACGGCGCCAGAAAATAGTCTTGATGACCCACAAGTATAGGGGGTGTATCGTAGTATCTTCGATAAGTAAGAATGTCGATCCCAAAGAGGAGCAGAAGGTGTTGACAAGCAGTTTCGATGAAGGATTCACTGTAAATGCTCACAGACAAGTATTCAGGGGGGTTTTGATGTAGCAGATGAATAAAGTACGAGTAAGTAAAGTGCGAGAGTAATAATTGCAGTGAGTGGCCCAATCCTTTTTATCACAAAGGACAAGCCAGTTTGTTTACTTATAATGACCAAACGTTCTCGAGGACACACGGGATTTTAGTCTAGTGCTTTCGCTACATACGGCTAATTAATCTTCATTGTTTTGATAAGTGTTGTGTGGGTGAACCTATGCTAATGTACCGCCCTTCCTAGGACTAATACATACTTGTGATTATACCCCTTGCAAGCATCCGCAACTACAAGAAAGTAATTAAGATAAATCTAACCACAGCCTTAAACTCTGAGATCCTGCTATCCCTCCTGCATCGATATACCAACGGGGGTTTAGGTTTCTATCACTCCGGCAACCCCGCAATTGGCAAACGAGTACAAGATGCATTCCCCTAGGCCCATAAAGGTGAAGTGTCATGTAGTCGACGTTCACACGACACCACTAGAAGAATAACACCACAACTTAAATATCATAACATTGAATATTACTCAACCATACTTCACTACTAACATTTAGACTTCACCCATGTCCTCAAGAACTAAACGAACTACTCACGAGACATCATATGGAACATGATCAGAGGTGATATGATGATGAATAACAATCTGAACATAAACCTTGGTCCAACGGTTTCACTCAATAGCATCAATAACAAGTAGAAATCAACACCGGGAGAGTTTCCCCTATCAAACAATCAAGATCAAACCCAAATTGTTACAGCGGTGACGATGTGCAGCGGTGGAGACGGCGGTGATGATGATGGAGATGATGATGATGGTGATGGAGATGATGTCCAGCTCGATGGCGGTGACGATGGCATCGATTCCCCCCTCCGGGAGGGAATTTCCCCGGTGGATCTCAGCCTGCCGGAGAGCTCTTTTCTCTCTGTGTTCTCCGCCTCGCAGAGGCGGCTGTAACCCTTCGCGACTTATCCCCCGGAGCTTAGGTTTTCGGGACGAAGAAATGCGCGAAGGAGAGGAGGCCAGAGGGGGCTGTGGGCCCCCTCCCCACAAGGCGGCGCGGCTAGGGCAGGGCCCGCGCCGGCCTGTGAGGGGGGCCCATGGTGGCCCTCCTCGGCTCCTCCTTCTGGCTCTCGTCATCTTCTGGAAAAATAGGATTTTTCGTATAACTTTCGTCAATTGTTGATCTTCCGAAATATTGCATTCTGACGGTGCTTTTTCCAGCAGAATCCTGACTCCGGTGCGCGATCCTCCAATAATCATGAATCATGCAAAATAGATGAAATAACATAAGTATCATCTCCAAATATGAAATATATCAATGAATAATCAGCAAATTATGATATAAAATAGTGATGCAAATTGGACGTATCAGGGAGTCAAAAAAAGATAGCAAGGTGGCCAGACCAGCCCTAGGCGTGGCCTGGCCCTGGCCCGCATCGAGGCTGGTGTGGCTACCCCTGGCCTCCACCGACATCGCCCCTCTGCCTATTTATTCACGATCTCGGAAAAAATCTAAATAACCGAGCCTCCATCCACGAAAAGTTCTGTCGCGGCCGCCATTGCAGACCTTATCTCGGGAGGCTTCTGAAGCTCTTCCCGGCACCCTGCGAGAGGGGGAAATCATCGTCGGAGGCATCTACATCACCATGCCCGCCTCCGAAGTGATGCGTGAGTAGTTCATGCCTAGACTGTGGGTCCATAGCAGTAGCTAGATTATTGTCTTCTCCAATTTGTGCCTCATGTTTAGATCTTGTGAGCTGCCTTACATGATCAAGATCATCCTTATGTAATGCTACATGTTGTGTTTGTTGGGATCCAATGAATATTGAATACTATGTTAAGATCGATTATATATTCTTGTCATATGTTATTTGTGATCTTGCATGCTCTCTATTGCTAGTAGATACTCTGGCCAAGTAAATGCTTGTGACTCCAAGATGGGGTATTTATACTTGATAGTAGGTTCATGCCTCTAGTTTTCTGGAAGAGTGACAATAACTTCTAAGATTGTAGATGTGTTGTTGCTACTAGGGATAAAACAACAATGTTTTATCCAAGGGCAATTCTATTGTTTACTTTACACACATTTCTTAATGCGATAATCTGTTGCTTGCAACTTAATACTGGAAGGGGTTCGGACGATAACCGTATAAGGTGGATTATTAGTCATAGACGAAGTTGGATTACGGTCTATGTATTATGTTGTAATGCCCAAATGAATCTCATAGTAATCATCTTGTCATGTATGGTCGATATTCTGTCAATTGCCCAACTGTAATTTATTCACCCAACATGTTATTTCTCTTTATGGAGAGACACCTCTAGTGAACGGTGGACCTCGGTCCTTTCCTTTACACTGATAAATTCAACCACTACAATACTGCTCTGTTTACTTACTGTAAGCATTGTTCTCTTTAATTACTGCAAACATATCTTTCCACTTGATACATTTAATCCTTTGTGTTCAGCGAAACCGGTGAGATTGACAACCTCACTGTAAGGGGAAAAATATTTTGGTTATGTTGTGTGCAGGTTCCACGTTGTTGCTGACGCCGGTAGTGCGCCCTGCCACTAGTCAGCTAGCAACACCTTCAAAATTCATACCTTTCTCCTATTGGTCGATTAAACCTTGGTTTCTTACTGAGGGAAAACTTGTTGATGTGCTCATCATACCTTCCTCTTGGGCTTCCCCAACGGTGTGCAATCTGCGCTCATCAAGCTAATTTTCTGGCGTCGTTGCCGAGAAAGAGGATTTCTGCAAGGGGAGTCTCTCATCTCCAATCTCTTTACTTTGTTATAGTTTTTCTTAGTTTAGTTTATTTTGTCTTGTTTTCTTTATTATATCAAAAACACAAAAAAATTAGTTTCTGTTATAGCTGTTATTTCTGTTGCTTAGTTTTAATTTTGCTAAAAATGGGTTCTGCTGAAAATACTAAGTTGTGTGACTTACTAGCACAAACAACAATGATTTTATTTTTACACCTATTGCTCCACCTGCTCATGAAGCAGTCTTCTACGAAATTAAACCTGCTTCGTTAAATCTTGTTACAAAAGAGCAATTTTCTGGTGTTAGTATTGAAGATGCCGCTTCTCACCTTAATAATTTTGTTGAACTTTGTGAGATGCAAAAATATAAGGATGTATATGGTGTCATTATAAAACCGAAATTGTTTCCTATCTCTTTGAGAGGTAGAGCTAAAGATTGGTTGCTATCTTTGCCTAGAAATAGTATTGATTCTTGGGTTAAATGCAAAGATGCTTTTATTGGAAAATATTATTCTCCTGCTAAGATTATATCCTTCAGAAGAGACATAATGAAACTTAGACAATTTGATAATGAACATGTTGCTCAAGCTTGGGAATGAATGAAATCTTTGGTAAAGAATTGTCCCACTCATGGAATGACTACTTGGATGATCATCCAAACTTTTTATGCAGAACTAAATTTTTCTTGAAGAAATCTCCTGGATTCAGCTGCTGGAGGTACCTTTATGTCCATTACTTTGGGGGCTGCAACTAAATTACTTGATTATATGATGATAAATTATTCTGAATGGCACACCGAGAGAGCTCCACAAGGTAAGAAAAGACCGTTTCTTAGAACTGTTGGTGCTGCTATTGATATGAGAGATGAGATTATTAAATATCAATTCCCACTCAAGAAATGTATGGAACACTTCCCTAGGAAAAGAAAGAAGTCACCTTATGATTCTATTATTAGAACAAATTATGATGTTGATGCTTCTTCACTTGATAATACTTGATGCTAGCTCTTTTCATGCGCCTAGCTGAAAGCGTTCAAGAAAAGCACTCTTGGGAGATAACCTATGTTTTATTTCTGTATTTTTTCTTTTGTTGATTCTTTGAAGTTATTACCTCTGTAATAACCTCTCCTTATTTTTTATTTTGTTTTTGTGCCAAGAATAGCCTCTAATAGAAAGAAAGTAAGATTTGGGGAAGTTGTTGTCCTGAAAACAGATTATGTGGTGTCACCATAAAAACTCGTATAAATATCCAAGGAGGAATTTTGAGCTGCCATTTTTTTAATATGCCCCATGTTATTAGCTAACTTTAGTTAGTCGAACATTTTTCGATCTGAGCAACAGAATATTTTCAAAAAAATTGATCTTTACTTGCTGTTCTGTTTTGACAGCTGCCATTATTTGCATTTGCCTCTTAATCTCTTTCTTTTTTGAGTTCTTTTGATCAAAAATATTTTTGAAGAAAGCTACAATATCTAATGCTTTAATATATGTTTGATATATGTTGGAACTGAATCCAAGTGGATTTGTTTATTTGATTGAACTAATGCTGCTAATAATTTTTTTTGTGAAGTTTTGTATGAAGGAAGTTTTCAAGTGTAGGGAGAGAAGAATGATGTGATAAGATGAAGTATGGACAAAAGCTCAAGCTTGGGGATTCCCCTGCACACCAAGAATTATCCAAGAGGTATAAGCGTCAAAGCTTGGGGATACCTTGGGCATCCCCTCTTCATCAACAAAGCAACATGTCATCTCTCTATGCGCTATATTTTTATTGCTTCATACGCTATGTGTTGTTCTTCGAACGTCTTTATTTTTGCTTTTAGTTTAGTTTTGTTTTGTTTCCTTTAGCATATGTTGGATCCCGGAACATTTGTTTTGTGGAGAGACACGCTTCCTTTTAATTGCATAGAACGCTCTAGTTTTCGCTATTATTGTTCTGCGAGTGTTCTAGTTTTCTAGTACTGCATTTAGCTCTTGGTTTTCAATTCAAATTTTGTTCAGACCTTGTTAGTATTATTCATTTATGTATGATTAGCTCTCTGTTCCATATTGTTTTTCATCTCTGAGAGCTATTTCAAATAAGTTGATTGGTCCTGGATACGAGTAAAATGTTTCATGACTATAGTGATGCAAAAGGAAGCTTGTCTAGACTGTGGCATAGACTTTGGCATGTTATCTTGGATGTTATTCTTGTAATATGCTTAGTATTTATTGTTTTAGCATGACTTGTCTCAAATAGCTTAGAGTGCATAATGTGTCATTGAAAGAATCATGTGTTGTTTCCATCATAGAAGCATAATATTGTGGTATTCTCCTTTGATGCTTTATTGGGTTGACTTGGCACATGCGTATACCATGTTATAACTATTACCAGTCAATTAAAGCCTCTATGATCATTTAGTTTTTGACTTGTAATATCACTTTATTCTTTGATTGATAATGTTTTGTCGCTATGCATGATTATGGCCATTATTGCTCTCTTAGTTGGTCGCTCCCCAGTCTTTTGCTAGCCTCCGCATGTACTGAGTATGAACTCTACTCGTGCATCCAACCACCAATAACCAAAATTTTCCAATTGTGTCCACCATATCTACCTACTAGCATTATTTCTATTCCAAATATATTCATCATGTTTTTATTTATCTTACAAATTAAATTTTGGCATGAGAAAATTAGTTAGTAAAGCTCTCATGATGCCACATTTACTTTCTTGCACTTAATAAACTTGATCATTGTGACTATCTTATGAAGTTTATATGTTTTCAAATTGCAAGTTGGGAGTTAGCATAACCATGCTTTCACGGGGAACACTTTCAACATTGCACTTATTCATATTTAGTTGATGTCATGTTCTTTTGTTTATGGATGCCTAGCGGTACGAAATAAAATGGAAACTTGTAAGTCCATGGAGTTTGTATATGAGCTAGGGAAACGCCTGGGCCGCTAATCTAAGCCATGCATCATTCATGGTGGAAATTTACAGCGAACCATAGTGAGCATTCTATGAAGCATTTTCAATAAAAAGCTATATCCATACCATAGTAAATAAAAAGATTGCTGAGATGCTCATTGTATGTTTGTCTTGTCATTTTGGCATGGGATTGCTCCTACACCAGTACTTCCATATCATCGGGCAAGAGGTACCCCGTTGGCGGTTCTCGATGATACATGTATACTTACAATAGCAAGAACTTATTTGGGAACTAAGTTGAGTAGCATGAGGTTTAGGTACTCGTATTCAAGGGGCATGAGATTTTCAACTTGTGATTTGTCAAACATATAGCTCATATTTGCCATCACATTAACTTTAACCATTCAAGATGCTTATGATAGGGTCAATGATAGCTCAAAGCTAATGAGTACCATACTTTTTGGAAGGTTTATAAAACTTGTTAATCTTACTTACTCTGCAAAGAGTCTTCATCTTTTGCTTTATGCACCAATTAAGAGAGCATAGTTGTCATTCTTAGTGCAATGTGCATAGTCCCAAAATTATTATTGATTGATTCATGATTATGACTATTGCTTGTTCTTAAATTATTTGTATCTAGTCACCCTTTTAACTTTAAAGGTGTCCTAGCATTTATGTTTTGCTACTTCATAAAGAATATGTTGAGTACCATTTTGCTATGTTTCCTCTATGCTCATAAACAAACAGTTGCTTTCAATGCATAATTATTCATGATCATTTGTTTGAGTTACTTCTCATGTTATAACATAGTTGCTAAGTTATATTGTTAGAGTTATATTTATCATGCCTATGTTTAGAGTACTTTGATCTCAGCTTACAATGCTTTAAAATGCTTGATCAAGATTGTGTTAGCTTCATGTCACCTCAAAAATTATTTGTTATCACTTGCCTACTCGAGGACGAGCAGGAGTTAAGCTTGGGGATGCTTGATACGTCTCAAACTATCTATATTTTTTGATGCTCCATGCCTGTTTTACACAAATTTATATATGTTTTGCTCATGCTTCGTTGCACTTTCATACATTTTCCGGCACTAACCTATTAACAAGATGCCATAGTGTCAGTTCATGTTTTCTGATGTTTTGTATTTTAGAAAATTTGTACAAGACGTATTCTCGGAATTGGAAGAAACAAAAGCCGCAGTCAATATTTTTTCGTAAGGAAGACAGAGCCCAGAGGGGAGTCAAAGAAAGGCAGCAAGGCGGCCATACCAGCCCTAGGCGCGGCCTGGCCCTGGCCCTCGCATAGGGGTGGTGTGGGCCCCGTAGCCTCCACCGACATCGCCCCTCCGCCTATTTATTCACGATCTCGGAAAAAACCTAAACACCTGAGCCTCCATCCACGAAAAGTTTCGTCGCGGCCGCCATTGCAGACCCTACCTCGGGAGGGTTCTGAAGCTCTTCCCGACACCCTGCCGGAGGAGAAATCATCGCCGGATGCATCTACATCGCCATGCCCGCCTCTGAAGTGATGCGTGAGTAGTTCATCCCTGAACAATGTGTACATAGCAGTAGCTAGATCGTTGTCTTCTCCAATTTGTGCCTTACGTTTAGATCTTGTGAGCTGTCTTACATGATCATGATCATCCTTATGTAATGCTAAATGTTCTATTTGCTAGGATCCGATGAATGTTTAATACTATTTTGAGATCGATTATATATTCTTTTCATATGTTATTTGTGATCTTGCATGCTCTTTGTTGCTACTAGATACTCTGGCCAAGTAGATGCTTGTGACTCCAAGAGGTGGTATTTATGCTCGATAGTAGATTCATGCTTCTAGTTTTCTGGAAGAGTGACAATAACTTCTAAGATTGTAGATGTGATGTTGCTACTAGGGAGAAAACAACAATGTTTTATCCAAGGTTAATTTTATTGTTTACTTTACACACATTGCTTAATACGATAATCTGTTGCTTGCAACTTAATACTGGAAGGGGTCTGGACAATAACCGGAAGGTGGATTATTAGTCATAGATGCAATTGGATTACGGTCTATGTATTTTGTTGTAATGCCCAAACAAATCTCATAGTAATCATCTTGTCATGTATGGTCGATATTTTGTCAATTTCCCAGCTGTAATTGAAGGAGATATGCCCTAGAGGCAATAATAAAGTGGTTATTATTTATATCTTTATGTTTATGATAAATGTTTATATATCATGCTATAATTGTATTAACCGAAACATTAGTACATGTGTGATATGTAGACAACAAGAAGTCCCTAGTATGCCTCTTAAACTAGCTTGTTGATTAATGGATGATTAGTTTCATAATCATGAACATTGGATGTTATTAATAACAAGGTTATATCATTATATGAATGATGTAATGGATACACCCAATTAAGCGTAGCATAAGATCTCGTCATTAAGTTATTTGCTATAAGCTTTTGATACATAGTTACCTAGTCCTTATGACCATGAGATCATGTAAATCACTTATACCGGAAAGGTACTTTGATTACACCAAACGCCACTGCGTAAATGGGTGGTTATAAAGGTGGGATTAAGTATCCGGAAAGTATGAGTTGAGGCATATGGATCAACAGTGGGATTTGTCCATCCCGATGACGGATAGATATACTCTGGGCCCTCTCGGTGGAATGTCGTCTAATGTCTTGCAAGCATATGAATGAGTTCATAAGAGACCACATACCACGGTACGAGTAAAGAGTACTTGTCAGGAGACGAGGTTGAACAAGGTATAGAGTGATACCGAAGATCAAACCTCGGACAAGTAAAATATCGCGAGACAAAGGGAATTGGTAATGTATGTGAATGGTTCATTCGATCACTAAAGTCATCGTTGAATATGTGGGAGCCATTATGGATCTCCAGATCCCACTATTGGTTATTGGTCGGAGTGAGTACTCAACCATGTCCGCATAGTTCTCGAACCGTAGGGTGACACACTTAAAGTTGGATGTTGAAATGGTAGCACTTGAATTATGGAATGGAGTTCGAATATTTGTTCGGAGTCCCGGATGAGATCCCGGACGTCACGAGGAGTTCCGGAATGGTCCGGAGAATAAGATTCATATATAGGATGTCATTTTATGTGAAATAAAATGTCGCGGAAGGTTCTATGGAAGGTTCTAGAAGGTTCTAGAAAAGTCCGGAAGAAACCACCAAGGAAGGTGGAGTCCACAAGGGACTCCACCTCCATGGCCGGCCAGCCCTAGATGGGGTGGAGTCCCAAGTGGACTCCACCATAGGGGGCCGGCCACCCCCACATGGGAGGTGGGAATCACTCCTTTGGGTGGGTGTACTTGTTGGGCTAGGTTTCCCCCTCCTATGGAAGGTTTTGGTTTCGGGTCTTATTCGAAGACTTGGACACCAACACTTGGGATCCACCTATATAATGAGGGGCCAAGGGAGGGGGCCGTACACCCCCAAGACCATAAGCTGGCCGCCCCCCTTGAGTGGCCGGCCACCCCCTCCCAAACCCTAGCTTTGCTCCTCCACTCCATATTGCCCGCGTAGCTTAGCGAAGCTCCGCCGGACTTCTACACCGCCACCGACACCACGCCGTCGTCTTTGTCGGATTCAAGAGGAGCTACTACTTCCGCTGCCCGCTGGAACGGGGAGGTGGACGTCGTCTTCATCAACAACCGAACGTGTGACCGAGTACGGAGGTGCTGCCCGTTCGTGGCGCCGGAACCGATCGTGATCAAGATCTTCTATGCGCTTTTGCAAGCGGCAAGTGATCGTCTACCGCAGCAACAAGAGCCTCCTCTTGTAGGCTTTGGAATCTCTTCAAGGGTGAGACTCGATACCCCCTCGTTGCTACCGTTTTCTAGATTGCATCTTGGCTTGGATTGCGTGTTCGCGGTAGGAAATTTTTTGTTTTCTATGCAACGTTATCCTACAGTGGTATCAGAGCCGTGTCTATGCATAGATGGTTGCACGAGTAGAACACAATGGTTTGTGGGCGTTGATGCTCTTGTTATCTTTAGTTTGAGTACTTTGCATCTTTATGGAATAGTGGGATGAAGCGGCTCGGACTAACTTTACATGACCGCGTTCATGAGACTTGTTCCTCGTTCGACATGCAACTTGTATTGCATAAGAGGCTTTGCGGGTGTCTGTCTCTCCTACTATAGTAAAGATTCAATTTACTCTTCTATTGAAAACATTAGTATCAACGTTGTGGTTCATGTTCGTAGGTAGATTAGATCTCTCTCGAAAACCCTAAACCACGTAAAATATGCAAACCAAATTAGAGACGTCTAACTTGTTTTTGCAGGGTTTGGTGATGTGATATGGCCATAATATGATGATGAATATGTATGAGATGATCATTATTGTATTGTGGCAACCGGCAGGAGCCTTATGGTTGTCTTTAATTTTCATGTTGAGTAGTATTTCAAAGTAGTTGTAATAGTTGCTACATGAGGTGAACAACCATGAAGACGGTGCCATGGACCTTGACGCTACGCCGACGATGATGGAGATCATGCCCGAAGATGATGGAGATCATGTCCGTGCTTTGGAGATGAAGATCAAAGGCGCAAAGACAAAAGGGCCATATCATATCACATATGAACTGCATGTGATGTTAATCCTTTTATGCATCTTTGCTTAGATCGCGACGGTAGCATTATAAGATGATCCCTCACATTAATATCAAGATAATAAAGTGTTCTCCCCTCGTATGCACCGTTGTAACAGTTCGTCGTTTCGAAGCATCTCGTGATGATCGGATGTGATAGATTCAACGATTCACATACAACGGGTGTAAGCCATGTTGCACACGCGGAATACTTGGGTTTGCTTGACGAGCCTAGCATGTACAGACATGGCCTCGGGACAATGGAAACCGAAAGGTTGAACACGAGTCATATGGATGATATGATCAACATGTTGATGTTCACCATTGAAACTACATCATCTCACGTGATGATCGGTTTTGGTGTAGTGGATTTGGATCGTGTACCACTTTACAACTAAATGAGGGATGTTGTATTAAGTGGGAGTTCATTAGTAATTAGATTAAAACATGAACTAATTATCATAAACATAGTCTGAGTAGTATTTTGTATTAATTTTGTAGTATTGGCATCCGTTTACTACTATGCGCTAGTCTTATAATTGAGATAGAAATACTGTTAAAATCTGACAAGAAACTTTACGGATTAGTACCGTATTGTTAAAGAATCAAGAATTGATTAAGTCCTATTGCAAACTTTTAGTAAACCTCACTTTGTTGATTCAAAGAGCTATGGTTTCAATTAGTACCTAAAGTTATCTTGTCTCCATGAAACTTGAAGTTCAAATCTGTTTGAAAAGTAAGGAGCTGAAAATTTAGTTTTCAGAAATAATCAAGGTATGAGATATATGTGATATCTAAGACCTTATTGCAAGATGATTGAATATAATTTGGTGAGACTACATGAACTCATAAGTTTTATGGGAATGTACGAAGGTTGCAGACGCAAGGCGTCACAATCCTCCAACTATTGGAGCACTAACGATATTCGCATATCCATGAAGTGACCATCCTTAATATGCACCGTTACTAAGACTCGTCGTTTCGAAGCATCACGTGATGATCGGGTGTGATAGATTCTACGTGTGCATACAACGGGTGCAAGCTAGATTTGCACATGCAAATACCAAGGTTTAAACTTTATGAGCCTAGCATGTACAGACATGGTCTCAGAAAGTTGTCATGAATTGGTGGATAAAATTATGAGTGAAATTGTTCATCGTATTACAAAGTTACTAATAGTGAAATCTAGAACACTTGTCATATGATGATCAACTTCAAAGTAAGAACCTCAAGGTTATTGGTATTAGACCAACAAACCTAGAAGTGATTGATGTTGAAGTGTTTTTCTGAATAATGAGGAAAGCTAAAAGAGAAACTGCAAAAGATATTTTGGCAAAAAGAAAAGACTAGAAAGTCTAGCTCAGGTGTATATAAATGATATACATGTTATGGTTGTATTCCTAGTTAAGTCACACTTTGAAATTCTTGGGTATTAGTACTATATTGGTTGGTATGAAGTGTCATACAAAACAACGCAATACAAGAATACAATGGCCTAAGTGACTGACAAGGAATATGATAGGAATGCACGTCTGGAACAAAAATAAAGTGTTATTGTGTTCATCGTTGGCATTCTATCTAGCCCTTAGAATTTATAATAAAGAACTTAATAATTGTTATTTTGCTCTGGTCAAATGAAAACAATGAGTTGTTCAAATTATGACATTACTCCATATACGATGGATAAGTTATTATAAATCTTAATGGTGAAACACACATACATAACACTGACGCTAAAATGCCATAAGGCAAATGATTTGAATTCCACTTATTTGTGGAACCGCAATTTAGGTCATGTTAGAAAGGATCGCATGAAGGAACTCCATGCAAATGGATTTTTGGAGTCATTCGATTTGTTGAATCGTTTGGCACTTGCAAAATCTTTTCTAAAAAGGTAATGACTGAAATACCGTTCATAGGCCGAAGAGTTGAACGGGCAACTAACTTAGTGAAAACATACATAATGATATATGTGGTTCACTGGGCATAGTTGTGTGCGGAAGATTCTTCTACTTCATGAAAACTTTCAAACAATGAATTGAGTATATATGTGGATATATTCAATAAGGAAAAGTTTGAAATATTTGAATAGGATTCAAATAAATTTCAGCATGAAGTGGAAATCATCGTAATAGAAATCAAATATCTATGATTGGATCATGGTGGAAATATTTGAATTACGAGTTTTAGCGAACATCTAAGAGAGTTATGAAATTGTTCTACAACTTACGTTTCTTGGAGTATCATAGTGATGATGAAGTATCCAAGAGATATATCCAAACTTTGTTGGATCAATGATGAGATAAAATATTGATGCCATTATATTTTTGTGGATTATGCTTTAGAGACTACCGCTTTTACACTAAATAGAGCATCATCATGATCCGTTGAAATGACACCATACAAGTTATGGCATGGGTATAAACCCTAATAGTCAACCAAAATCGGATGAATGTCTTTGTTGGTTATCCCAGAGAATTGATTGGGAATTCTTCCCACTATGTAGACAAAGACAAAAGTGTTTGTCAATGTTTCTTATTTCCAAGAAATTGTTTCTAGTGAAGTATTTGAGTGGGAGGACAATATAATTTGATAAGGTTTATGAACCTAAGCATAATGATCAGAGTAGTGCAGCATCGGAATTGGTTTCGGAAGCGGCCACGACGATCATGGCTCTCATGACTACAAAGTGTTTTAGCCATGGAGATCGAAGTACATATTGAACCTTGTAGGTATGGTTTACTTTGTGATCAAATAAATGATTTGTGGACAAAGGATTGATTTTGAACAATGATAAACCAACTACAAACAAAGAAGTTATGATGGGCCCTGACTCCGTTAAAATGGCTATACGCCATGAAATCCAAGATAGATAAATACTTTTTGAAAGTAAATGAATCTATAAAATTAATGGACTTGGATGAAATGTCCTTGAAGAAGCTTGACTTGTCGAAAAGTTGTTTACGACAAAGTTCAAAGAGTTGACTACGATAAGATTAGATCTTCCGTAGCAATGCTTATAGTCTATGTAGATTATTCTAGTAATGACTACATATTTCTTTTATGAGATATGCTAGTAGGATGGCAAAATACACTACTTAACAGAAGTGTGTATTAAAGGTGTATACAAGATACAACCAATTGTTTTGCTAGTCCGTAGAATACTAGATAGGTATACGAACTTCAATTGGATGAAGTGAGTATCACGGAGTTAGAATCTTCACCAGATGAAATAGTCAAAGAGTTTTTGATTTCATCAGAAACGATGAAGAGGCTTGCATTTGCAAGAAATTAAGTGGGAGCGCTAAGACACATTTATAATACTTTATGTAGGTGACATATAGTTGGTTATAAATGATGTAATTATATACTTGATTAAAAAGGTTTCATTGAGAATTAACTTCAATGAAAGGATATGGACTGAAACAAATTTAGTGTCAAGATCTATGAAGATAGATTGAAACACATAAATAAGTTTAAGTCAAAGTACATATGATGGATATTGAAGTAGTTCAATATAGAAATATTAAGAAAATGTTCTTGTCATGTGAAGATTTAACAAGACTTGAGTGTATCTGACACTCAATGAGTAAAAACACATGAGTGATTATAGATCACGAATAATATGTACACAATCAGATATCATGTGCTATAAAGTGTTATGAGCATATACCAGGATGATTCATATGATGATCATTGGACGACAGTAAGAATATCCTTGAGTACTTTAGAAGAACTAAGGATATATATATATATATATATTTGTATGAAGAAATGACAAACAAATCGCTGTAAGGTGTTACACCGATATTGGTTTTGTCACATATAAAATATAATTTCAATCTCAAATTAGACTAAGTGTTGTTTAAAAGGTAGCACAATGAGCTAGAAGTTGTCTATGCTAGATTTAGAAGAGTTCTAAATATTGTGATGGATTCTACAAAAGAAGGCAGAGTATGTCATTATTTTGACAATGACAAAGGATGTTAAGTCAAGAGGTTTTTTGAGAACTTGGTGTAGTTCCGACAAGAGTCAGAACTTTGAAGCTATATTGTGTGTGACAATATTAGTGACATATTTCAGACCGCGGAATTAAGGTTCCATCAGAAGATCAAACATATTTAAT
The DNA here is from genome assembly GCF_019359855.2 of Lolium perenne. Classification (NCBI taxonomy): domain Eukaryota; kingdom Viridiplantae; phylum Streptophyta; class Magnoliopsida; order Poales; family Poaceae; genus Lolium; species Lolium perenne. Next base: position 181,623,121 of record NC_067246.2, on the reverse strand, counting down.
GCCAACTCATTTGGAAATGAGTGATGCGTTGAGACGCAAATGAATTACAAAATACATACGTTTCTGAGCATGTCAGATCCGTTGACTAAAAACTCTCCCGTGAGCAAAACATGATAAAGCACCAGAAGGCCAAGGTGTTATATCTTTACAAATGTAAACTAGATTATTGACTCTAGTGCAAGTGGGAGACTGAAGGAGATATGCCCTAGAGGCAATAATAAAGTGGTTATTATTTATATCTTTATGTTTATGATAAATGTTTATATATCATGCTATAATTGTATTAACCGAAACATTAGTACATGTGTGATATGTAGACAACAAGAAGTCCCTAGTATGCCTCTTAAACTAGCTTGTTGATTAATGGATGATTAGTTTCATAATCATGAACATTGGATGTTATTAATAACAAGGTTATATCATTATATGAATGATGTAATGGATACACCCAATTAAGCGTAGCATAAGATCTCGTCATTAAGTTATTTGCTATAAGCTTTTGATACATAGTTACCTAGTCCTTATGACCATGAGATCATGTAAATCACTTATACCGGAAAGGTACTTTGATTACACCAAACGCCACTGCGTAAATGGGTGGTTATAAAGGTGGGATTAAGTATCCGGAAAGTATGAGTTGAGGCATATGGATCAACAGTGGGATTTGTCCATCCCGATGACGGATAGATATACTCTGGGCCCTCTCGGTGGAATGTCGTCTAATGTCTTGCAAGCATATGAATGAGTTCATAAGAGACCACATACCACGGTACGAGTAAAGAGTACTTGTCAGGAGACGAGGTTGAACAAGGTATAGAGTGATACCGAAGATCAAACCTCGGACAAGTAAAATATCGCGAGACAAAGGGAATTGGTAATGTATGTGAATGGTTCATTCGATCACTAAAGTCATCGTTGAATATGTGGGAGCCATTATGGATCTCCAGATCCCGCTATTGGTTATTGGTCGGAGTGAGTACTCAACCATGTCCGCATAGTTCTCGAACCGTAGGGTGACACACTTAAAGTTGGATGTTGAAATGGTAGCACTTGAATTATGGAATGGAGTTCGAATATTTGTTCGGAGTCCCGGATGAGATCCCGGACGTCACGAGGAGTTCCGGAATGGTCCGGAGAATAAGATTCATATATAGGATGTCATTTTATGTGAAATAAAATGTCGCGGAAGGTTCTATGGAAGGTTCTAGAAGGTTCTAGAAAAGTCCGGAAGAAACCACCAAGGAAGGTGGAGTCCACAAGGGACTCCACCTCCATGGCCGGCCAGCCCTAGATGGGGTGGAGTCCCAAGTGGACTCCACCATAGGGGGCCGGCCACCCCCCACATGGGAGGTGGGAATCCCACCTTTGGGTGGGAGTCCTAGTTGGGCTAGGTTTCCCCCTCCTATGGAAGGTTTTGGTTTCGGGTCTTATTCGAAGACTTGGACACCAACACTTGGGATCCACCTATATAATGAGGGGCCAAGGGAGGGGGCCGTACACCCCCAAGACCATAAGCTGGCCGCCCCCCTTGAGTGGCCGGCCACCCCCTCCCAAACCCTAGCTTTGCTCCTCCACTCCATATTGCCCGCGTAGCTTAGCGAAGCTCCGCCGGACTTCTACACCGCCACCGACACCACGCCGTCGTGCTGTCGGATTCAAGAGGAGCTACTACTTCCGCTGCCCGCTGGAACGGGGAGGTGGACGTCGTCTTCATCAACAACCGAACGTGTGACCGAGTACGGAGGTGCTGCCCGTTCGTGGCGCCGGAACCGATCGTGATCAAGATCTTCTACGCGCTTTTGCAAGCGGCAAGTGATCGTCTACCGCAGCAACAAGAGCCTCCTCTTGTAGGCTTTGGAATCTCTTCAAGGGTGAGACTCGATACCCCCTCGTTGCTACCGTTTTCTAGATTGCATCTTGGCTTGGATTGCGTGTTCGCGGTAGGAAAATTTTTGTTTTCTATGCAACGTTATCCTACAGTAATTTGTTCACCCAGTATGTTATTTATCTTTATGGAGAGACACCTCTAGTGAACTGTGGACACCGTTCCTTCCCTTTACACTGATAAATTAAACCACTGCAATCATGCTCTGTTGACTTACTGTAATCTATGTTCCCTTTAATTACTGCAAATATCTCTTTCCACTCGATACATTTAATCCTTTGTGTTCAGCGAAACCGGTGAGATTGACAACCTCACTGTAAGTTGGGGAAAAGTATTTTGGTAGTGTTGTGTGCAGGTTCCACATTGTTGCTGATGCCGGTAGTGTGCCCCGTCACTAGTCAGCTAGCAATACTTTCAGAAGTCACGCCTTTCTCCTACTGGTCGATTAAACATTGGTTTCTTACCGAGGGAAAACTTGCTGCTGTGCTCATCATACCTTCCTCTTGGGGTTCCCCAACGGTGTGCAATCTGCGCTCATCATGGTGCGCCCTATGCAGGTGGGCGCACCACTGGTCCTCGTTTGGGACATGTGGCTCCTCTCATGGCATTCCAAGTTCCAGGCCCCATCTTTTGGTGAAAAACTTCCGTGGTATTTTTCTCCGATTTTATTTCCTACGAAAACAGACAGAAGAAGACTTTTGCTAAAAACAACGTCAGATTCAACCGTTTTATGCAAGTACGGTGAGATTCCGGAGCAAATACTTGAGCAAAGTGCTTGGAAAAGTAGATACATTTTAAATGTATCAGGCTCCTCTGTGTGTCTTGTTTCAACCTGAATATATAGGCATTGGTCGTTTAGTCAGCCAATCTGGCCCAAAGACACCTCGATGAGTAACTAACAGATGGAATACCTAGTGAATCCAGTATGTCCCACGTCTCCATGTGCGCCCGATGGGAATGCCACAAGATGATGTAGGCCCACCAAGCTCTGACATGCGGGGCTAGACATCTAGAATTTACAGCAGGCAGATACTTGTGATCGCACGTGCGCAAAAAAATTGGCATGGAAAGTGACATGTGGATCCCACGTTGGTCCTACTGACAGGACTGGTCCAATTCGCTGGTTGGCAGGCTATCGAAACGGGCGGCCGCACGGAGGAAGATTGTGTCGGTACCTAATACGTGGGGCCGAGTGCTGTAGGTTGGGTACATGTGTGCAGATAGTGGTTGTGTCCCCCAAAATGTATGGGTCCCGGTGCTGTAGACGTTGGACTCTTGTGTGGGTAGGTGTGGGCCAGGTCAGAAAAGCAGGCGGCAAACAGAAAAGTACGTGAACAGAAGCGTGCAGAGGATGGATCAGGTGTGTCCAGCGGCCCGAAGCCCAGATCTTGTGACCTCCTCGAGGCTGCAGTTCAGGCCACCCACCCCCTGCGACGTTTCTATCTGGACAATCATTGATGTTTAGAGGCCGCCCGTCACGATTTTCCTGGGCCGAGCAGCCCAAAAATGGTCTATGACGCGGAAACGCTATATCGTCATGAAAAATGACACGCTGCTGGATTTCTCAAACGTCGACCCTTTCCGTCACTGCTACTCCAAGTTCTTGTAGTGCATGAAAAAAAAAGGAATGAAAGCAAAAGGCTAAAATTCAAAGTTATGCTTAGTGTCGCCAGTTTCAAATACTTTGATGAATGATATTTTGCTAGTGCCTTATATAGTGCTACCTTTTGCTCATATACATGAATTTTTAATACTAAGGAGCCTTATTGATAATAAATGATTGAAACTATGGATACTATGGCATTCTTTTAGATCTTGTTGCTAGCCCAAAAATTCTTAAAACAGGTTGAGACTTGTCTCCACATACCTCAAACCAAACACCCACAAATAACTACCTATGTTGCACTTGCTACTCCAACTATAATATGTGTGCTATACCTTCAAATACTTCAAAATATCTCATATGTGTAGTTTTAAGCTCATGAGAAAGTAAGGCGTGGAGTGATATATGTGGATACTACGTCTGCACCTTCATGCGTGACATGTCCTGTCCCAAGGGTGGGGATGCCCAAATACACCACACTCGTGTACGATAACAAATTTTCACAATTAATCTTAATTAGTACCATCTATTGTATTGAGTTCCATTCATATATTGATCTCCTTTTTTAAATATAGATGACACGCCTGCGGGACACTCTCATAACAGCGGATCAAATAAAAGCAATTCAAGAGGAAATCGCGGGATTCTTTATTACCGAGGTCCTTACCCCAGGTGGAGAGCACTATCGGAAGATCGTGACGTCGGACGATATTCGTTCAGGAAAAGTTGTATTGTAAATATGCATGCATTACGTGTACTGTGTTGACTATGTCGTGTACTGTTGACGATGTCTATATATATTCATGACGATTTTTTGTGGTTTCTTGAATGATATATATATGCATTGCTGAAACTCTGCCGCGGCAGAGAAACGCCCTGTTTCTCTGCCGCGGCAGAGAAACGCTGGTACAGCCTAAATCTGTGCCGCGGCAGAGAAATAGCAATTCTCTGCCGCGGCAGAGAAACATAGGCCCGGTTCGTACCACGAACCGGGACCAAAGCCCTTCCAGCGCGAGCTCCCTGGTCGCACCACGTGTTGAGGCCTTTAGGCCCGGTTTATCTTTGAACCGGGACTAAAGGGTACCCCCTTTAGTCCCGCCTTGTTGGTCCCGGTTCAAGAACCGGGTCTAAAGGCCCAAATGGACCGGGCCTATTGCCCCGTTTTCCACTAGTGGATACCACTATGGACAGTTATATGTTTAATAAATTATGAGTAGGTTGTTAAGTAGGAACCATGCTGCCATCGGAAACACTTTGCACTAAAGTTTTTGTCATGTTTAAGCATTTTTGGTTACTAGCACAAGACCAGTGCGTTGCTACGGCGTCATATTATCTTTCTGTATGTTTATATCCATGTGTCGATAAAATAAAAATACAATAGATTCTTTAATTAACTTATCTATTATAGTGTTTATTACTGAAAATCATAGAGCCCATGCGGTTGCGATTCCCCTCTCCGCGCAACCACTTACTACGTGTGTGACCCTTCCTTAGCTGATATTAGCCAAAATTATGAGAAAAAAGGGTAACTTTTTATTAGACGCCGCACGCTCCCGCCTTTGGCCCTGTCTGTCAAACGGCAATGTCAGTGCACGTCCTTCTTTTGTGGAGTGCATCATGGCTAGGCACTGTACTCAACCTCCCTCCCTGATTTTTCCCGCCACGTCCCTCTGATTATGCATTGCTCATCTTAATTTAATTTCGCATCATGACTAATTACGAAGCCAAGAATCACCACATATATAAACATGTTCATGCACCGTGCGGCAGCCGGCCACACAATCCCATCTGTTCAGTTAGGAAACCAAGCAATTGTGCGGCTGGATGTGTATTCCCAACTTTGCTCGCTGATACCCATGCAACTTGTGACAGTATATAACCCGGTGAGGCTCGTTCTGAGGAAGCGGGGTGGGACTAAACCTAACTTGTTTTTCCTTTTTTTCTCGCATGTGTGGTCGCTCCTGGGTGATTGTTTTTCTAGCTTTGCCGTGAGATCCCATTGGCATGAGGGAGTTCGACTGGGCTGGCCCAGTATTACATATGTATACATGGGCTAGCGGGGAGCGTGAAGGGTGGCAGACAATAAATTTTATTAGTACCATCTCGCTAGTATGACAACATGTTCTAAAAAAAGATAATATGGCAACACAGAGCACTCACGCGACGTACGTAATTTTTATGCTGACGACAAGAGCACTCTGGTTTTCCTTGTTTTTCGACCATCGAATCCTTTGAGTGCGTTGGTTTTCCTGGTCTTGGATAGCTAGGAAGAATGACATTTTTAGCGATTTAGCGAGGCAATCGGTCTAGCATGACGGAGGAAAGGATGATGGAAACAAATGAATTTTCTTAGCGATGATTAATGTGCGACTTTTCTTATGTACAAAAAATTAACCCTTGTGTTTTCACATACCACCACCACCTCTAGCAATTTAATAGTAAATATAGCTAAAATGTCAGGTGACTTAGTCGCCACAGCACCACACACCAATTGTCCTACCCTACTCGATGTGCCGGCTGCCGCCACCGTTCACTACGGAGCTGGCTACTCTCCCATGCTCTAGCGCGCCGCTGGCCGTTCTACCAAGGTTTAGCATCCCGCCGCCCTAACCTAGGTGGAAGCCGTTTCATAGTCCTGAACATGTCTCTACCCTTATTCCCCAAATGTGCGCTGGCAGAATTGTTAGGTGTGCAGCGATAACGCCGAGCTATGCGACGACTCCTAGGCTCTTAGCACACTGCCGCTAATGCCTCTGACGCCCAGTGCAAGCAGTCTATCTGCAACGTGACGTCGAAGACCCGTTCTTCAACGCGCAATGGCGAAGATAGGTTGTTGTATTTTCGTTTTGTGGGAACAATTAACACATCCAAACCTGATTTGTCAGATATAAAAAAATCTACAAAATTTCAGGTTTCAATTTTAGAAATCCTAACTTTTTATTGCCTGAATTAAACAGGAAGGTCCATACTGACTGCCTACTGCATATACACGAACAAGGTACGTGCCAACTACATATTGACCGGTCAAAATTAAAGCTACCAACACCAAGTTCCTAATCCCGGCAACCAAAATTACATCGATGGCAACGTGAAGACGCTGGATTTTTCCGCCGTCACTCAAGTGTAATTCAGTACACGAGCACAACAAGTCAATTATTGAGGAAACAACTCAGCGGCAGGATAGCATCCATGGAAAAGTGTCCCGGCTAGTCGGCTGCATCCATTGTAAGCCGTAGCGGCGGAGTCTAGTGCGTCCATGTCAAGCCATCCCTTCCCTGCTGCGTCTGATGCATGCATGATAGCAGTCCGCGTCTTCGTAAATGACCACAATAGCAACCTCCTTCTCCGTCGCGCGCTGGAAGAAAAGGAAGTATATACAGTATTACAGGCCCGAGCAGAGTGTGTGTGGCCGACGACCGGCTCTCTATGTGGAGCGCCCTCTAGCGCAGCTCCTGCAACTCCACTGCCATCGTCGCTCCTCCGCATCTCCTTATCCAACGTCGTTCTCTCATTGCCCAGCGCAGCTTCTCCGCCGTCCCTCCATTCCAGCCGAGATGGCATGCACGGGGTACTCACCAGGCGGCGCGAAGGTGTCCTGGAAGCACACTGGGGAGCGGAGTGGATCCAACTCCACGGAGAGGGACAACAAGGGCCGGCGAGAGGACGACCAGTACGTGCGGCGGCGCAGGGGATTTTGATGGAGGAGGCGATTGGAGATGGAGATCGATGGGAGGGACTCTTTGTTTTCTTTTTTTTCTCATGGGTTAACCGGTACATGGACTGTGGCATTTGATGTATTATGCGATTTGGTGGGAGGGAAGAACAGTTCAATAAAAAGTTGGATGAAAATTTTGGCAGAACCCTTAGCTCCTTTATTATTAGGTATAGATTGGTGATCATCTTGTGTCAAATAAAGAGGGATATCATGCAGAAGATTGGAGTATGCATATATGCTAGAGAAAAGCATTGGACTGCTAATGGAAGCCATGCAAAACAATCATGGTGAAAGTTTACATTAATGGCATCCTCAATCTCCTTTCGTAAAACAAAAAACAGAAAAATGTATATTATAAGAGGATGTCCATTTGTCTATTTTCCTCTCTTCCCGGTGTGAATGGCCCCGAAAAGTAGAGATTATCCAATTTCCTTGGGCACCTTGTACAAGAGGCATGGAGGTACCCCTTTGTGATACTTGGTTAAAATAGTTTGCATATGATAAAATTCTATGGTAACCCAAAGTAAAGTATCATGAGGTGTGGTTGCCTGTGCCAAGGGGCATGAGATTCCAACTTGTAAGATGTCAAGCACATAGACCCATAGAATCTCTGAAACAAGAGATGCTTCAAACTCCATCCTTATGATTACCGTTGACTTGAACTAAATATCTCAAAACTTTACTTTATGATCCGAACTATCTTTTATTTCATTGGAGAACTATCACATGTGTTTCCTACTTACTTGTTGTCCAAGAGTCAAAAGAGTCAAAATACTCAAAATATAAAAAAAGAAAAGAAAGAAAAGAGTCTTCCAAAAATTCTATAGGTTCATCCAAGCATGCTTTATGTCTATAATACTTTTCATTTGTTTGAACACAAGACCACTTATTGTTTAGCATGTTTTGTAGGTTGTAAAAGATATCACTTTATAGCTCACTTTCTTATTTTTTTCTTTAAGGATTGAACCTTCTGAAATTTGTGTGACAATGGAAAAAAAAGCAAAGCAACAAACTCCAAAGTCCAGGTTAGTTTTAACACATTAATGCTCGAGGAAGAGCATAGGTTAAGCTTGGGGATGTTGATGCATGTAAAATGCATGCATGAACTTTTTAGTTTGTTGACACATATTCTCACATATTTGCAACATATATTATGTTATATCCGTGCTTAATATTAATTTTTGGGGATTTACCAATGATCCCTTTATTTTCGTTATAACTCTGCAGGACAGCAAAACCATGTTTTGTGTATTTTTTAACTTTCATGGACCTAGCGAAGTCCAATTGAGCTAGGATTATGGTCAGGATATTAGTGCTTCTATTGATGCTGCCAAGCAAAGTTATGCAAAATCGTTTTTATGGAGGTTGTTATTCTTGCTTGCTGGAATGTTTGGAAGAAAAGGAATGGTTAAATTTTCCAATATGAGAAGCCTTCTTTCATGGCATGGAAGACAAGTTTTGTACATGACATATCCTTACTTAAGTATAGGATTAAGAAGAAGCATCTGAACTCTTTAGTTGCCTAGATAGGTAGTCCGCATTAATCTTTTTCTCATCCGTTAGTTCGTACAAGTAGGATTTTCCTCTTTTCTCTTTTGTTGTTTGTATATACTTTCTTGAGATGGTAATAAATTGTTGTGGTGCTTTTGCCTAACAGTTTCATGGTAAAAAAATTGAGCTAGGATTCCGGGGATGTCAATATTTCATCAAGAGAAGCATCTGGAGCACTTGGACCTCACGAGATGTGCCAGGAGGGACAAAAAAGACCTGATCAAACCTCCAATTGATCGCACACCTCCCAAGATAAAAATAGCTATATATGGTGGCCATATCTAAGGGTGAACGCTAATTCTCTAGTATATTTTCATCAAACAACTACCATGATAAGAAACATGAATTTTTTTTCATGCGTTGAAATGATTGTATTGGCGCTATCGATGGTACTCATGTGAGTGCTTGAGTGCCAAAATCATAGTCTTTAGCATACAGGGGAAGGAACCAATACACCAGCTAGAATGTGTTGGTTGATATTGATTTTGATCTCAAGTCACATATGTGCTAGCTGGTGATGCATGTGAAATGCATACATGAACTTTGCACTTTATTAACACATATTCCCACATATTTGCAACATTTGTTATTTCCATGTTTTATACTTTTACGAGGATTTACCAATAATCTTCTCTATTTGGGTTATAACACTGGAGAACAGGAAAACCTTGTTTTGCGTATTTTTCACTTTCACGGACCTATACAGGGTCAAATTGAGCTAGGATTTCGGGGACGTAAATATTTCATCATAAGAAGCAGCTGGACCACATCGACCTCAAGTGGAAAGGCTGGAGGCCCAAAATAGCACAGGTGGCGTGCCCATCAGGGGGCGCCAACCCTGTCTCTTTTCTCTCTCGACCGTCCGATTTGCCTCAATCTTTCGCCAACCGACTTCATTTGACCTAAAATCCCCTATATATATGACCTGTTGGGGTTCCCTCGAGGAGAGCGCCACAGAAACACAGAAACACGTATACAAATGCTGCAACAGAAAACGTTGGAGGGGGAACGCCACCGGAGCTGCCGCCGGAGGGATCTCCACCTTCTCCAACGTCTTTCTCATCAACGCCATGATCAAGGGGGAGTATTCCACCTTTGCAATATGGGTTTTTGGCAGTAGCTTGATCTATTTCTCTCTTGTTCTTCATAGATCTTAGTACCATATGATCTACCCAACATGATTATGATCATATATGTAATTCCTATGCAGTGGATTTTTATTCTATGATATAGTGATATGAGATTGAAATCTAGTGTGTAAGATGTATTGATAGATGCATATTATATACCCCGTTATTAAGTATTGGTTTTGATCCAACTTGTATGCAAGAACATGTGTGCGAGATGTGTGTATTAGATGGAGTAGCATGGTTTTAGTGATTGGATAGTGACAACAAATTAATTATCTATTATGGTTTTGCCTTTTCCTTTTCTACCTCACTAGGGATAAAGTGAATGCATATGTTCGTCACGTGGCAAAAGTGATGATCTTGTTTGTTCAAGGTAGCATATTTGATATTCAAATATCATGTCAAAGTACTTATGACTATGCTCTGTTAATTCTTAATACAAGATTGCATTGAGTTTTCCTTTTCTTGTGGAGTATAAGAGAGATGTGTTGCATTATATCTATGTTAGGACATGATACCCATATGAATGCTTATAAAACACATATTTGAAGTCCACTAATATTATCTCATTGATGAATTGCTATTATCGACTACAACTTTAAAAATAGAGTAGACAAGTGAACCCATGAACCCCGGTCCAATCTTAATTATAAGAAACACCTTTCCATTGCATTTATAATTTCTATTGCAGCAATATTTTAATCTGAAAATAAAAAAATATTTAATTCACTTAATCACACACACAAAACCCCAAAACAATATCTCTCTACTACATATAATTACTTAGTTTACTTTATTTGTTTAGCGTACTTTATTTTTACTATATCTTTTAGTTACTATTACTAATATGAAACCTTGTGCTTGACAACCACACAATGGAGTTGGGGACACAAGGCATTACTTTACTTTGCAGGATTGCTAGAAGAATAGGAAAATAGACAACTCTTTACTAATTCCCCGAGAGTTTGATATTAACACTCAAGTCACCCTCGTGGGGACAATTCTTCGCTGACCAGAACACTCTGCACTTGGAGTCTCAACGTCATCAGCTGGTTGGGAAGGATCTGCTCATGATGAAAACATTTTTGCTGACAACTTGTCTATAGTTGATGGGTTAAACATCACTGATGATAAGTTTGTCCTAGGAGATGTTGGATATGCTTGATGACCAGGGATTCTACCACCCTTCAGAAAAACCAGGTACCATCTGAATGAGTTCACTGTAAGGAAACGATCGCAGAATGCCATGGACATGTTCAATCTCGAACACTCTAGCCTTAGAGTCACCATTGAGAGGGCATTTGTTGCTCTAAAAATAGATTGAAGGTCCTTGACCAGAAATTGTTCCACCCTTACGACACCGAAGTTAAGCAGGTTATTGCTTCTTGCATTCTTCACAACTGGATCTTAGGTTGTGGTCTAGAGGAGCTTGTCCCAGAGGAGGTTGTGCATGATGAAGTTGAGAGTGGCCATGGTGTGGAGCTAAACAACAATGAAGCCTGGAAGAACAAGTCGATGGAGTGGGCAAACACAATGTGGGCTAAGAAGGTAGCACCAAGAAGAAGAAGGAGGTTGATCTCCCCCTTTGATGAACCACCCCATTTTTTTTCACTGGACCGTAATGATAGACCACTATTCGTAGTAAGGGACTAAACTTATAAATTATCATTAGCATTAGCTAGGGAATGGATTTAATTGAGTACCCTTAGTAGCTATGGATGAACTGATGAACTTCTACCTTAGTCGTTGTGTGTGATCATGGTGTAGTATGTATGGTATGGTCACCAGTTGAGAGAAGAGGTGACAACAATTGTTGCATGCATTCAACCAAACACCATACCTTGCATCTTTATAGCCATTCATTTTTGTGTGCAACCAACTGATCAACTGATCATTGAGACGTTTTTGGTCCTACTGATGCAACCTATGGTACCAAACAAACATACTGGCATGGCCAAAGTCGCATTTCGAACATGGCATGCGCCCTAGGTCCTACCCCGAAAGCTCCAAAATAGGTGCAGGCTGCCAAACACGTCTCTAGTGACCTGTGAAGGACAACGTGTGCTGAGTTGTTTCCATACTTTGCTCATATACGCTCCCAAAGTTTAAACATTGATTTATTACAATCGATTTGGGGGGAGAAAAACAACAGTATAGTGCTTGGAGATTTATCAGCCCACAGGAAATCTTACAGCGCGGCGTCGAACCCACCTCCATGGCCCCTGGTTTTCACCATAACGCGTAGGTGTTCAACCTATGCTACCAAACAAACACACTGGCATGGCCAAAGTCTCATTTCGAACGGGGCATGCGCCCTAGGTCCAACCCCGAAAGCTCCAAAATAGGTGCAGGCTGCCAAACACGTCCCCAGTGACCTGTGGAGGGCAGCGTGTGCTGAGTTGTTTCCATACTTTGCTCATATACGCTCCTAGAGTTTAAACATTAATTTATTACGATCGATTTGAGAAAGAAAACCAGCAGTATAGTGCTTGGGGATTTATCAGCCCACAGGAAATCTTACGGCGCGGCAGCGAACCCACCTCCATGGCCCCTGGTTTTCCCATAACACGTAGGTGTTCGGGCGTATATATAGCCCACCTCCATCCTAGGCCTCCACACCCACCTTAATCGCCTCACTGCCTCCTTCCTCGGAAGGGCAATTCATCGATCCTCCGAGGGACTCGAGACGTGAGTTCCTAACAGCGCCAGGTTGCCGCTGGTTGCAGCGATGCCGCCAGGAGGGACTAAGGTGGCCGACTCGTCCTCGTCGGCGTCCTCATCCAAGAAAAGCCGCCGCCGGCAGAAGCCGTCCGCCTCCTCACCTGCCTCCGTCATGACGCTCTCCGCCTCGGCCACGAGCAGGATCCAGGCTTTGTACAACCTGTCCAAAAACGCCTTCGTGACTGACAGGCCGGGCATCCTGCCGTCGCCGCCGTCCGAGGCAGCGCTCTCCCGGTTCCTCAGTACGTGATCATCACGCCCCCTGCTCGTCTTTCCTTTCCTCATGGTTGTGCATCTTTAGAGTATCATTTTGTTATGCAAAGCTGCCATACACACTCCACTGCCAGTCTGGCATGCATGCATTGCCTAGCTAGGATGTCCTAGACTCGTATCGATTTCTCTATCCCTAGCCTGCAGCCAGGTTGAACACTCTGCACAAACAATGACTGCTACGGTAAAACACACCAAATTTGTTGGTACGGGCAGGGTCTTGGCCCACTGTACAATATCACATGAGTAAAATATCATGAGATTGACACTGGTTGTTTGCATCTGTATTTTCATTGGAGGAGTGGAGGTTTGGATCCATATCTATCAGAAGTTGTTTTAGGAATGGGATTACTAATTGTGTGAGAATTCAAATTTCGTTAGACCTCAATCTATTTATTCACCATAAAATCATGTTGAGATTACCTTTCATTTGAAAAGAAAGAAAATATCAATGTGGAGATTTGTGTACGCCTCAACTTGACGCGATGCCTTGCTCGTTTCCTTATATGGGTGTGATGCGCTAAAGATACCACACCAACCACATTACTGATCACCACGAAGAAGAAAGAGGATGATGACAACAACTACGCTAAGAGCCAAGATCTGTAGTGTCACTGGTTTCGAACTTTAAGGCTAATACATGAATTTGATACGCTAAAGATATTTTCGAGCGGCAGCTGGCCTCACGGCGTGTCTATAGCATCGCTACTCAATAACGACAAGAGGGTCGCTGGAGAAGATGGAGAAGGCCAGATTGCGACAAAGGTTGGAATTAAGAGGGTGGTGGAAAAGGAGGGGCCAACGAATGGAGAACGGTGGGCCACGTCAGTGCCGCTAGTGAGCAAGGGTGGCAATTAGGAGTAGACATATCGGTGGGAAACGTATATAGTTGGCGATTAGGGTGGGGACAATAGTTTGTTATTACTATAGTAGGCATACATATAAGAGAACAATAATAGCTGGATCTATATTTCATAAAGATAGAGATGATAAGGGATGGCTATAAAAATTAACAGAGGTTTACCCCACATACACCCTCCTATGGCATTCCCAAATGCTACTATCATAGCTAATATCATGTAGTGTCATGTAAGCAAAAAAAAAAAGAGGTGTCATTGTAATTAAGGAATAGCGAGATCGTGTAGTATCAGATTATGACATAGTATTGTAGCGGCAGTTACGACAAAATTAGAGAATCATACTATGACAAGTGAGTCGTCATATCTAAATACTACGGGAAGATAGTCTTATATGATACTAGGTACTATGTGCCATGACATAGTATCATAGTGCATGATACTTACTCTATGACACATGATTTGCTACGAAAAGAATGTCCTATATAAGGAAGTGATTAGCATGACACCCACACAACATATTCTTTTAATGTCATATAATATAGTTACATGTAAATATCTGGACATTGGCTCGTTAGCGCTGGTACTTCCAGTGCTTTACACTAGTCGGGTCTGATTTTGCTATTGGAAGTGAGATGGAAGGATACGTTAAAGAAGAAAGATGAGTTAAATATTATAGTACAAAATAGTTTATTGTTCTCATAGTTCAGAAAATATAAAATTTTGTATGGAGTAACATCAAATCGAGCAGTTGTTTATAGAATAAGAATTAGCAAAACAGTTATCAAAGAACATGTACGGAAATATTTTTACATGAAACTGCCGCCGTGATTGCCCTAAACCACGTACATGCATGCATGCAGATGCCGTGACGCCCCAAGACTTTGGCCTCGATGCAAACATGCCGTTCTTCAGAGGTGGCCCTGATGGACGCCCTACAGTGACCTACCTGCACTTCGCTGAATGTCCCGAGTTTACGGTAACACTTTTGATCAATCTCAGCTAACTATGAATGAGTATTTTGGAAGACGGGTTGTCTATATACAAGTCGACAGTGATTTTTTTTCTTTTTTAAGTCGATAATCGTAAACTTTGATTCTAGCTGACGGAAATTGGTAGTTACATTTAAAAAAAAATGTGCACATTTATTTAGTAGATAAAACAGCTGATTTACCATTTTTGCGAGTAAAAAATGCAGATGGGGATCTTCTGCCTGCCAATGTCAGCCGTGATACCGCTCCACAACCACCCCGGGATGACTGTCTTCAGCAAGATCCTCCTCGGCTCCATGCACATCAAGTCCTATGACTGGGTTAAACCCCAGGCTGGCGCTGGCCGTCAGGCCACCAGAACCCCAGACGGTGAGTTCAGTTTCACGGCGCATTGCCACAACAAAAGGTTCAGTTTCACGCACGTTTCTGATATAGTATATCATCTCGTCCTGAACGCATGCAGGTGCTCGGCTGGCCAAGCTCAAGACAGACGCCGTGTACGACGCGTCCTCGGAGACGGTGGTGCTGTACCCAGAAGATGGAGGGAACCTGCATCGTTTCACCGCAACGGCACCCTGCGCCGTGCTGGACGTCATGGGTCCTCCTTACTGCCACGAGGAAGGGAGGGACTGCTCCTACTACCGTGTACGTGCCGTGGGATCTGATTCTGATGGGCAGCACTTTTGGCTCAAGGAAGTGCCCGACAGCTTCGTGATGGACTACGTGGAACTGCGTCCTAAGATCAGAAAGTGATCGAGCGAATTCTACCGCGAAGATCGAAGATCACTGAGTCTTTCTTGGCTTGGTGTAGATATGCGTCATCTGTTCATCGTCAAGGGATAAGGATTATAAGGAGTACATCTTTTCGGTTTTGGTTTAATTAGTTTGCTCGGGTGAAATAACATTGTCCTCTGTCATCCCGGTTGAATTCTTCTTTTTCATGCAAGTGTTATCTTCCAGACAGAACCTGTTAATAATGCAGGAGTTATGATTTTGATTAAAGGACATATATGTGGTATTACTAGTGTGTTTGTTCCCTCTACTGCTTCTGTTGTAGTCCATATAAATACACCTATTTGGTTTTAACTCTAGTCAATACCAAACGGGTAGTCCCCAAAGATGAAGACGCCCAGACGACTAGGGAGGAGCATAGCCGGCTTACGGCCGCCACTCCCTAGAGGGCTTGCACAAAGAGATTTGGGCTGGCTCGCGCTTAAGTCGGTCTAGCAGGAGTCTAGAAGCAAGACGGTATAGAAGGCTTGGAGTACAAGACAACACTGGCAAAAAAAGGAGCTTTAATCCCGGTTCGCAACTGCCATTAATCCTGGTTGCGCAACCGGGACTAATTAAGCGCGACTAAAGCCCCTCCTCCTTTAGTCGCGGTTGTTTACGAACCGCGACTAAAGGCCCGTCCACGTGGCCGCCAGCAGTCCTTCGGGGCGGAGGACGTTTAGTCGCGGTTCTCCTGGCCAACCGCGACTAAAGGCCCCCCCCCCCTAAATTTGGTTTCTTTTTAATTTGTATTGTTTTATTTCTTTTATATTTTATTTTGTGTTTTATTTTAATTTTGAAGAAGTTTCAGTACGCATATTCTATGGTACTATATACATGCATATGAATGTACAATTTCAAACAAATTTGAAATTAGAACCAAGAAAATTCAAGAGGAATATACAATATATATTCAATATCGGATGACCATATACAATTTTGAACAAGTTTCCATACATAATTTATGGCATCAGAAGTTCTACGTCCTTGTAATAGTGTTCTCCTTTAGGATGGAGGACTTCCCTCATGAACCATCCTGCTAGTTCCTCTTGAATTGGTCGGAAGCGAGCTTCTAGACTAAGTGTCTTCCGGAAGTTATTCCTCTTGACGTTGTTATCCGACGGCTTCCGCTCAGAGGTGTATCTCCGGATGAACTAACAAACATAGTATCCACACATATTGGTCCCCGGTGGCTGAATATCCCCAGTCAGTGACCTTCTAAATTCTAGCTCTTTTTTGAATTCACCGACCGTTTCATCTGTGAACCGTCTCCAAATCCTATGAGGCAAAGAAAATTAAATGAACAAGAGAGTTATTAGTTACTTGATATTAGGAAATGAACGAAAGAGGCCGTTCGATATAGAGCGCAAATGAATGAAAATAATTAGTTTTGCAGTATTCTTCTCATGTTGACCCAAAGCTTTGGATCCATATTCAGAGAGTCGATGACGAGAACTGTGGAGGTGTGAAATTGAATTACTACTAGAATCCAGTGGAACCTGCGGACACGATACATGCACAGTCATGCATAACTCATCGATTAGCCACATACCATGCATGGAGTAAACAAAAGAGAATGTGCTCAAGAAAGAAACACTCACCCAAAATGGTAAGGAAATAGAATTTCACTTTTGAGTTGCTGCTTTGTAAGAAAAAGCCATAGGCTCCACGTCGGCGGGGTGTTTTTCTAACACATATCCATTAACGATTTGTGAGTCAATGAACCCAACATCATGGATATTCCTTGCGTCAGCTGCAAAATCTTTGAACTCTCTGTCGATCTTTCTCCATTGCGTTCCATTCTGCGGGGTGTCTCAACTCCCCGTCCGACTTATGGTCCTCTTTGTGCCATCGCAACAACTTGGCATGCTCTTTGTTCCTGAACAGACGTTTCAACCGTGGTATTATAGGAGCATACCACATCACCTTGGCGGGAACCCTCTTCCTGGGTTTCTGGCCCTCAACATCGTCACCAGGGTCATCGTCTTTGATCTTATAACGCAATGCAGTGCATACCGGGCATTCATTCAAATTCTCGTATTCACCACGGTAGAGGATGCAGTCGTTAATGCATGCATGTATCTTCAGAACCTCTAAACCTAGAGGGCAGACAACCTTCTTTGCTTCGTACGTACTGGCGGGCAACTCGTTATTCTTTGGAAACATATTCTTCATCATTTTTAGTAAATTTTCAAATCCCGAGTCAGATAGACCTTCCTGTGCGTTCCATTTCAGCAAATCCAGTGTGCAGCCCAGCTTTTTCAGACCATTATCGCATCCGGGGTACAACGACTTTTTGTGATCCTCTAACATGCGATCCAAATTCTTCCTCTCCTTTTCACTTTTCAGTTTCGCAGCCTCTCCGTGCATCAGCAATGGTCCGACCAAGATTATCAGCGGGCTCATCACGTGCCTCTTCTTCACCTTCCCCTTCACCTTCCCCTTCACCTTCCCCTTAACCTTCCCCAACTTCAGCATCCTCCATAAAAGTATCACCGAAATGATCAAGATAGTTTTCATCGATGATATCATCCCCTTCTTCATCTTCTTCCATTATAACCCCTCTTTCTCCATGCTTGGTCCAACAATTATAGCTTGGCATGAAACCGTGCCGAAGCAAGTGCAGGTGAACTTCTCTTGAGGAAGAGTAACCCTTCTGATTCTTACAGCCAACACATGGACATATAACAAAATCCCCCTGCTTGTTCGCATTAGCCACTATGAGGAAACCTTTCAAACCCGTAGTGAACTCGCGGAGAGTCGGTTACCGTACATCCATTGCCGATTCATCTGCATTATTATTATATAAAGTATATAATTAACCATCATGCATTTGTTAAACTAACTAGCTAGAAATAATAGAAATTAAACAATGAACTACACACATGCATATTTTATCAATGACACATGAAAGGTTCAAGTTGCTAAGCGTGATCGAGGAAAAATAAATGAGAAAGCTCAAGTGTGGCTCGGACACTTCATATCATGTTTCCTTCAATCTCTCGGGCATTTCATCGAACACCTTGTGTGCATAAGAGGAACCAAAATCAAACCCACCACCCACTTGTGAAGATTGTGAAGAGAAGTGGCACCAAATGGCTAAGTGAGTGTGCTGAACGGTATATATAGGGGTGGGGCTTTAGTCCCGATTGGCCTAGCCAACCGCGACTAAAGGCCTTCGGGCACCTTTAGTCGCGGTTGGTCTGGCCAACCGCGACTAAAGCCCCTCCCGCGCCCCAGCTGTCAACCGAGCCCCCTGGGCCGAGGCCTTTGGTCGCGGTTCGCCTCCCGAACCGCGACTAAAGACCCCATTAGTCGCGGTTCATATATTTTGGGGACTAATGGGGGCGGATGGAAGGCTCTTTTTCTACCAGTGCAAGTAGATAGATGTCGGTTTCCTTAAGGACACACCACCCAAACCGACTAGGGTATACTTGTAAACCCTAAGCAGTCTGTGTATGTAAGGCGGATTAGATCGGACAAGCAATACAAACTCAATCAACTCGACTTAGAGCTAACCCTAGCCTAAGTCATCGAGTACCTTGTAATCAATATACAACCAATCTAGTAGAAGTAGGAGTACGTCTTTACCTCAAGAGCGAGGGGTTGAACCTGGATACATCATGTACTAATTCCATCCATGTTAGCCGCCGACGCCACCTCCTTCCCACAACTTGTAAGTCAACCCCGATGGAATATGCCATGACTTTCCCGTGACATTTGACGTCCACCTTGGGCCTGCGGCGTCTAGAGTTGAGTTGTAGGGGGGCTCATGGAGAATTCGGCTCAACAATCATTGTCGGCCGATACATCATCATGGAGGACTCCACCTGGCAGCCAGCCTCTAGAAATGTGACTAGCGACATCGTTCTGCCGTCGGAAGCATCAAAATCTTTGTCTGCCTATTAGAAGCATTGACATCTTTGTCTGCTTTGTCGGGGCAGTCAACAAGGGTAGTATCAGTTGTAATACTGACACTATCGCCCTCAACAATTACGACAACCACAGCAACGTATCTAGCGAATAAGCTGAGTCCATCTACCCCTCCTCAGCGATGCGTTGGGAGGTGGATCTGACGAGGACGACGACTCGCTTTCTAGCGGGTTCACGGATCTTGTCGGAGTCTTCACAGAGGGAGACGATCAAATCAACCTACTTGCGATTCCGATCGACGTGACCAACATGCCCGCGCGAATCGCCAAGCTTGAGCAATCCCGCACCACTCTCGCTGGCGAGCGAAAAGGGTTGCAGTGGGAGAAGGAGCATATCGTGGTGGAAAAGTTGCGCCTTGCTAACCTCGATGAAGTTGTCAACAACCGAAAGATAGATCTCTAGCATGTCTCCGAGTTTCGGAGCAAAACGTGCTCATGGAGGCGACTTAGCTACCATGTCGCTCTTCACCAGCCCGGATACCGTAGTGAGAGCGAGCGCGTCAAGTCGGCCGGCAACATATGTCGGAAGGACAGAGCAGCCGGCGGGAAATGTCGGCAAAGCGGACTGATCGGCATTAGTAGTCGGCGCATCAAACAGTGGTCCAAATTAAACAACGTGACGGTGAAGCCAAATTTACTAGTGGTCCAAATTAAACAACGTGACGGTGAAGTCAAATTTACCAACACAACCCCCTAACTGCCAACAATCCCAATAGATCACTACACAACTCCTATCGCCAATATGTGGCAATAGAAGCTCTCTTAGATCTTGTTTAGTGCTAAAGTTTTAGTAGGGATTAGTGGAGATAATCCCTAGCAAACTCCAAATCCCCACTTATTCTAATTGCATGCTTGTAGTTAGAGTACTGAGCGACTTTAATCCCTACTTTTGCCTAAATCTTAGGGTATTTTTCCCAATCTCCAATACTCTATTTTTGCGCGTATTTTTTTGGGAAATATAACGAAGGAAGAAAAACACCTGGAGCTGCACGAGATGCCATGAGTGGCCCACTATGCAGCTACCACCCTTTGCTGCGTGATGGGGCCACTAGGGCCTTGCAGCTTCAATTGCCACTACAAGAAAAGTTCTGATACGCAACGTCCAATTTTCGTCAGGTATGGCTCCTTTTTCGTTGCATGTGGGCCTAATCCGACGATATGGGTTCTGTGGTCGAAACTGCGTCAGGCAAAGTCCTACCACGTTTTTTTCAGTACGTCGCGTTCGGGCGCCCTTCCGCCACGGAAAATCGGACCGTTGCAGAAGTGTTTTCGCGAGCTTGTTTACTGCTAACATCATGCAAACTGACACGTGGCAGACGCCGTTAACTGCCGTTAACCGGCTGAAACCAAGTGGTAGATGGTAGGCCCACACGAGGCATGCCACGCCTTAAGCGGGCCGGCCCATTTAGTTTGCGGGCCGGGCCAGCTGACTTAGTTTGACCGGTCAACTATATAACTGGGCTGGTCTATTGGGTACGTGGGTCGGGCCTAACCTCTAAGGTTGACTGGTCAAAACTTAAATGGGCCGGCCCACTAAGCACATGGGCCGGCCCGAATGCCTTCGTTTGACCGGTCAATAGGCAAACGGGCCGGCCCACTAAGCTTGTGGGACCCATTTCCTATTACCAAGTCGGCCGTCCACCATAAAGCAAGTGGGCTGGCCCAATGAGTTAGTTGGCCGGCCCACTAAGCATGTGGGACCCACTTTCCTATTATCGGGCCGACCCAGTACGTAAGTGGGGTCCACAATAAAGCAAGTGGGCTGGCCCAACAAGTTAGTTGACCGTCCCAAAAAAACACGTGGGTCCCACTTTCCTGCTAACGGGCTGGCCCAGTTAGTAAGTGGGGTCCACCATAAAGCAAGTGGGCTTGCAACATGTTAGCGGGCCGGCCCAATAAGCAGGTGGGCCCCACTTTCATGTTAACGGGCCAGCCCAGTTAGGAAGTGGGGTCCACCATAAAAGCAAATGGGTTGGCCTAACCAAGTTAACGGGTCGGCCCAACCAGCTGGTGGGGCCCACTTTCCTGCTACCGGTCGGCCCAGTTAGCAAGTGGGGTCCGCCATGAAGCAGGTGGGCTGGCCGAATACGGTAGTGGGCCGGCCCAAAAACCAATGTGGGACCCACCATCATGTTAACGGGCTGGCCCAGTTAGCAAGTGGGCTAGCCCAATAAGCAAGTGGGCTAGCCCAATAAGCACGTGGGTTCACTTTCTTGTTAGTGGGCTAGCCCGTTTAGTTAGTGGTTCGGTCCACTACATGATATGTGCGCCTAGTATGGCCCAATAGTCTTGTTGGGCCGGCCCATCTATGGATTGCTATGTTACCATGCCGGCCTGTTAGGCGCTTTAGGATTTTGCGGGCCCGCACATATGTGATTTCGCTTAATTGGGTCATTGAAGGTAAGGGAATTTGTGATTTAGATTGCGCAGCACATAGAAAGATACTGAGAATATTTACGCAGCACATGATTTCTGTTGGATAGCCTCACTTACCACAAGCACCATAGGAAGAATGCGCGAAAGAACTATAGAAACTAACTAAATATTACATCAGCTGCAAGGTTTTAAAAAAATATTACAGAACCTAGAGAAATTGAATGGTAATTAAACCTAGCAATACAATGAAGGGATTCACCAATCTTTTATGTTGTCCGGGCACAACCTATATCTGAAACAAAGACATTACAAGTTAAGACAACAACAATAGAAAGGCAAAGACACTACAATGTTGTTTGCCAAAGAATTTGGAACTCACCATTTCCTCGTTATAACAAGATCATTGTAATGCGCACAGATAGTCTACTGGTATGGGGCTAATATAGACTACCAATAAGCAAATAAAGAGTGCATGCCGCATATCAACAGCCAGAACATTTTAACGTGGATAGATGGCAAATAATAAGCTATGAGCTTCCTTTTGATGTGTATAATCTATACCAAGATAAAAAAAATGTGATTTTGTAATCATTAAGCAGCTGAGATAGTGCAAGAAAAACAAGCAATCGAAATATATTGTGGCTTATATAACCAAGAACGTTAGAATAAAACAACAGACTTACTACTGTCAAGTCCCATGCAGCTCACCATGTTGATACACTCGTTGAAGATGTCCGATGTTGCCCTTATTTATAAAGGGAGTTTTCTGTTACTCTGCATCAAGACACGATCAGTCATGCACATACGAGTTCCAGCATGATAAATAGTATGTATGTACTCCCTTCATCCTAGTGGTATTCATGCATTAAACACCGAAAATAGTGAGCGATGGGCTACATAAATACACTATATATGTGGCTGGAACCTCTCAAAAATGTGTGTTCACGCATATATACACACACACAGGCCTATAGCAATACAAAAGGTACACATACTTGAACCAGAGCAGCAGTACTGGCCTGGCTTATGACAAACCAGAATGATACAATAGTTGTATCATTTGCAGTGCAGCAAAAGAACACCAACATGTTCAGTTACTTCCAAATTGACATGAACTACTACATAATAGAAGGCACTTACTTCTGTAACAAAGAATGAACCATATAGTAGTTATAATGTCAACAACTATAGAGCATGTAATGCAAACCAACATGCTCAATTACTTAAATTGGTCATGAACTAAATAATAGCAGCATTTTACTGTCACGGCTAGTAATAAACCATAAAGGAATTATAATCTGAACTTTGTTGTCCAGGAACGCTAAACAACGCATTCATGAACTTAAAATACGTAACGGGGAGCACATAGAGGGTAGTGAATGAACTGATAGCAGGAAGTTAATTTAGTAGCTCACGGCGAACCAGGTACAAATAATAATGGTATTACTTGTATAGGGAATGCAGAGTGAGATGTTCAGTGACTTCAATTTGGCACGAACTACGTAATAGGAGGTTGTTACTTTTGTAACAAACAATGAGCCAAATAGAAGTTAAGATGGCAAAAGCTATAGAGCAGGGAATGTGAACCAACATGTGCAATTACTTAAAATTGGTCATGAACTAAATAATTGCAGAATGTTACTGTAATAGATTGGAATGAACCAGATAGGAATTATAACAACACCATTCCTTAATTTGTAGTGAAGGGAATGAAAATCAATATGTTTCAGGACATAATTTTTTTATGAGCAAAACGCAGAGGATAGTTAATGTTGGAGCTAAGGATGGACCAGATACTGAAATGTAGTGGGATCACCCGTGAACTTGTAGAAGAGCTGAAGAGGGAATGCAAACCAATATGTTCAACATTCCAGGTGTGAGTGCCATGCAAAGTAAGAGAATCGAGTTAATGTTGCAGCTTTTGTATAACCCGATGGCACACAAAATTATTATCGAAGTAGCTAGTGTGATGAGTTTAAATAAATTTGTACTGGAGGATAGCAGAGCGATAGCAGGAACTAATAGTAGTCAGTTACTTTGTTAGCTTACGACGAAGTAGATAGAAATAACAATGGCATCATCTGTAGTACAGGGAATGCAAACCAACATGTTTAGGGAGTACATAATTGGCATGAACATATTAGCAGGCTATAATTTTTGTAACAACGACTGAGCAAGATATAGAAGTTATGATGGCTACATCTACAGAGCAGTCTACAGGGAATGCAAACCAAAATGTTCAATCGCTTAAGCTTAGCAATGAACTAGAAAATAGCAGGGTGTTACTGTCATAGCTAGGAATGAACTTAAAGAGCTTCAGACAAACAAGCACCTGAACCCAAAACATGGCGCTAAAACAAGGGACTTACATTAGGAGAAGCACTCTGTGGGAGTCCCAGCAGATCTTCCTGGGGTTGATACATCCGGTGATGAAGTACACTACATGTGCTACTTGGGGTTCGAGAGACGGTCATTACGCTTCATGGTTACTCATCTGATCTGCAAAAACGTAACGGCGTGTCGTTAGCACAAACAGGTTCCCCCAAGATTAAACAAGAACTTGCAGGCAAGCAATAGAAAAGAGACAATATAAGAGTTTAGATCATGCACGGCGCCGGTGAAGCAGATCCGGTTCATGCACAGCGGTGTCGGTGAGCTAGATCCGATGCGGTGGACGACGGATCCAGCGAAGCGGCTCCTGTGGGGTGAATGATACCGCAGCAGAAGCGACTGCGGTAGACTTCTGGATGAGTATATGGTTTCAAGGTTCGGCGGGGATGATCCGGTTTGGTTGATGATGGCGTCGATGAAGCGGCTCCGGCAGACAGCCGGATGAGGAGGATCGTGAGGCCTCGGGTAGGCCAGGGAAGTCCGGCGGGGATGTTCCAATGCGGTGGTCGTGGAGGTGGGAGAGAGAGCGACTTGGGAAGTTCCAGTGGGTGGTCTCTGAGGAGAGACTGAGAGAAATGAATTTTTTTCGGGGAGTTTCCGGGGCTTGGGAAGTTCATGTGGATTGTAATATATAAGGCCAGGGGTAGACCATACTACTTAGTAGCTCTATTCAGCAAAAATAGGGGTCACATCAATCCATCATCATAAAATCATTTACACCCAAGTTCTCCAAAGTTTAATTCAAAAATGCGTCTGAAATATTTCGGATTCATTTTGCGGGGGGTTTTGCCTCTCGACTGAGATTTTGAACTTTGAACTTTGATACAGTAGAAGCAATATTAATACTAGAAAAATGGTAGACCGGTGTAGTGCCTCTGTTCAAGAATCCAAGGGCTACGATCACATCAAGTCATAATCACAACCGAAATCAGTTCCCATGTACTATCTCCTAAAAAAAACTTAAATTCAAAAACGCATAGCGAATATTTTGGAATTTATTGGCGGGAGATTGTAGCGCTTGACAGAGATTTTCAATTTTGGATTTTCGAGGAGTTTCCGGGGCTAGCGGGGTGGTGATCGAAAAAAATGACGGGCAGACCCCCCACCAACCGACTTATACATGGACATTGATGTCATCTTTACGAGGGTAGAATGGGAATTTGGAAGCATGCGAAATATTTGTATTTAGTGGGCGGGAAGTTTTACCGCAGGAATGAGATATTGAATTTGGCTAAGGACCAAATATAATAACAATAATATGTAAGACCGTACTAGTACCTATGTTCAAGGCCGAGTTACACATCAAATCATCATCACGTTGAATATCGGTTACAATGATCACTATCTATCTTCAAAATCCCATTGAAAACGCGTCTGAAATATTTCAGAATTGGCGGGACATTTTGCCGACCGACTGAAATTTCATTTTGATTATGACTATGGTCCAAGTAATATAATACTAATATTATTTTTGGAGGTGGACGGAGGGAAAAAACCCACCGTTTTTTATTTATTCCCGAAAATAGCAGAGTAGACGGTCCAAGTACATCAAGAGAAATATAGTAGTAATACTAAGGCTAGCCATAGTTCTAGTATCATGTGCATTGGTCTCACAAAAATGCTGATGTGGCAGGTAATTAAGTAGGAGAGAGGAGATTAGAGTAACATAGATAGATACTGTATCATAGCGCAAACAATGAGAAATGTTAATGCTAAACAAATCTTGTACACAAATTGGCATTGAGATTCTAAAAAATAATAAATATAGCATGACTATGATACTACTCCATGATACTACCCACTATAGAAATAGTATCATGTAGTAGTATCATATGCATGATACTACTACATGATACTTACCACTATGACTAGTCTGATATAAAAATGGTAGACCATGCGAAGTAGCTCTGCTCAGGCATTTATTCCCAGCGGTCATATCAAGCCATTATCACAAACAAAATCAGTTACTCCCATGTCCTCCAAACTGCAATTCAAAAATGCCTCTGAAATATTTCGGACTTAATTGGCTAGTGGTTTTGCAGCTCGACTGATTTTGAGTTTGAATGTGGCTACAGTCGAAGCTATATATGTATATATCCATCTATATCTATATTTGTCCATCTATCCACTATATATAAAAAAATCTCAGTTTTTTAAATCACATAAGCCATCACCATAATGCACAAGCAATTATTGGCCGTTGGCACATCAGTTCTCCAATGCTTGATCCAACGGTCAAAGTTCCTTTGTTTTAGAGAACGGTCAAATTCATTGGATTTGCTCGGGAACTGCGCGTGCCAAAACGAGTCTGACGAAGATATTTCTAGAGTTCTCACGGACGCGCCTTGGCGATACATTGAATGCAAATCTTGCAAGGTCAAAAAAATTGCAAATCTTGCAGGATCGTATGTGGCTGCTATGAGCTGAAGTACTCCATGAAACCATAAACATACATGTAGATGGGAATCCCATGTAGATGATCTGAAGAACGACCCGCTGCATCTTTCACAAATCCATCTACATGACATGATAAACTTTAATTAAGAAGCAGCCACTTAACAATCATTGCCCAAAATCTAACGGGTTCGACAATAAGCTGGTAATTCTCTATTATATATAAACACCAAAAAAATAAATTAGCAAGTAAGAAAGGGGTGTCAATGCCACCAGGACTTACAAAAAAAGAGGGAATTAGCACTTCGTAATCTCTTTGTTTTAACACATACCTTCTGCTCAGGAATCCAGGGCCTAGGGTCACATCAAGTCATAATCAGAACCAAAGTCGGTTCCCATGTTCTCCAATTCAAAACGCGTATAAAATATTTCAGTGTGTGAAATAATTGTATTCGATAGGCAGGATGTAAATGCTACAGTGTTGAGATTTTGAATTAGACAATTGTTAAGCTATTGATTATATGGAGTCGAAATTTGGTAGCATACATAAGTATCATTATTCACAACTCGCCTCTAAACAAGCAGGAACAGCTGTTGAGTTGCAGCACAACACAAAGAGAAGCCATTGTTCTGTTCATTGCACTCAATACAATGATGAATGAACCAGACCAGTTGACAAGCTTCTAGACCTGGGCTATATGTAGAAGGCTGGAAATCAATGGATCACAGAAAATCATCAGTGTCAAGCTTCATGCACTAGCCAACGCGACCAAAAGTATGAATTGATGGAAAGGGCTAGGCAATCCACTTTATACATCTCAACGTAGCCAACGCAACAAAAAGTCCAAACTGACAGAAAGGGCTAGACCGGGAGAAGAGAAGGTTTGCGAAAGCAATGACTCGAACTTGAGACTATGGGCTCTGATACTATGTCAAGCTTCACCCACAAGCCAACGGAACCAGAAGTCAGAACTGATGGAAAGGGCTAGGTAATCCACTTATAATATTAACAATCAGCAGGGTTTCGGTTCAAAAAAAATCCACATCACAGCAAGGAAATGACCACCAAGATCATAGCAATTGCAGATAAATGCACCTACGAAATATGCTCAGACTAAGGAACCATTTTACAGGACCAAGGTACTGACCTGTCACTGTCCCCGTTTATCTCCAATTATCTAGCAGATACTCTTCTTACTAGCTTTCCTAACCTGCTCCAGTAGGGCCTCCTTCTCTTCTGCTATCGTTCTAAAATTGTCGACTTCTAGTCTTAGCGCAACTGATGCAGCTCGTTCTACTTGAAATTGCACCTCTAGAACTTGAGCATGCAAATACTTTGACTTGGACATGGAGTTGCCTTCAGCAGTCTAGCATTCTATAAGAAAGTGTTTTTGGCAATACCTTTCTTTTTTATTGCCATGGAAAATGCCTTCACACATTCTTCATCGGTTTTTTCCAGACCTTTTTTACCGGGTTTTGTCATCTCTAATTTCATATCTTCCTGCAAAAAAATTCAGTTCGTACACATGTGTAAACATGATAGTTACTACAGAGAAACTTGCTGATAGTAGATTTATCATGTGTATGACCTAGTTTTATTCCTACAGTTTGGCATGTTTGATTCACATCACATGAATTTTAATAAACATCTATAATATCATATTGACATGTACTTTACTACTCCTACAAGTTGGGATGTGAGTCGTCACAAAATTTCAATCATAGAGAAGACTTACAAGAACACTCTGTGCGACTTCTCCAATCACTTCAAGTTTGTTCTTCTGGCATGCTTCAAAAATCTCTGGCAGAGTCATCTCTTTGTTTGGTTCCCTTTTACTTGCATTATGTAACATCTGCATTTTAGTACTACCATTTATAAATCGAATAACGTGGTTGAAAGATGATCATAATATAAGCTGCACACCGGTGTATACTCTGCATGATCTTTTACTAAAATATTTCTAAATAGCAGTATAAAACAACATGTCCTTACTTTTTGCCGAATGTGCACAATAAGGTTACGAGATCCCGTACGGCTAGGTAAAAGTAGTTTACCGCGGTTTTTTTGATTCTGTTTAGCCAAATTCTGCAAAAAGGAGACTGGTGAGACACTGCTATAAATAAGAATCCAAGATGTGATCTGGTCTTAGTAGTAACAGGTAATGTAGTTTTTCTTTTTTCACTAAATAAGTATTAGATAGGAATTAAACAAGTTTAATGAATTATGGTCTACTATCAGCAAGTTTCTCTGTAGTAACTTGAACTTAAGATTTATTTATTACCTTCAACATTACTCAACAAATGTTTTCTCAAAAATGGTAAGACAAATAGGAAACCTTAGTTCCATTATGAATAAAACTATAACTTCATAAATTTTATGTGAAACTCTAAAACCTTAGGACTTATGAAATGTTGTACTAATATCTTAATCTTTACCCGTATACCTATACTTATCAACATCATGCATACTCATGTCATCTTAAAATAGCACAAGCCTATTGCTAATAAAATTGTCATTTCGTGTATTCATTTCTTTAAGAACCTTATATGACGAAATAGTAGTAAACCCTAATTTCTTAATTGCGTGTCATCAACCCTAACCATAATTCCTTTGGTATGAAACCATTGTGATCAACCAAAATAACAAAATGGGTAGTAATTTCCTCTAGGTGTTTATGTTCAGTTGAACCCTACAAATACTAGAGAATTATGGACCATCTTGTTTAAGTCCTATCTAATACTTATTTAGTGAATCAATGTAGTTTTTCTTTTTTTCTTTTTTTTCTTGTTTCTTATCTCTATTTTTGGAATATTTATTTTTATAGATTTTTTCTAAAACTAATATTTTTAGAAATGTGAACATTTTTAAATTTTGAACAAATTTCAAATATCGTTCAAAATTTAAAATTGTTCAAATTTCAAAATTCGTCTAATATTTGAAAATTTGTTCAAGATTATAAATTTGTTCAAATCAAAATTCGTTCAAATTAAAAAATCGTTCGAAATTTAAATTTTATTCAAATTTCAAAATTCATTCAAGATTTAAAATTTGTTCAGATTTCAAATTTTGTTCAAATTTAAAAAATCGTTCAAATTTTAAATTTGTTCAAATTTTGAAATTCGTTCAAATTTGATAATTTTCGAAAAATATTTTTGTACAGAAAAATAAAATAGAAAGAAAAATGAAAACAGAAAACAGAAAGAAAAAAAAACAGAAAAGAAAAAAAGAAAAGGAGAAAAAAGGAAAAATCGCCTAACCGGGCCGGCCCACACCGCGCGCGAGGGTGTGCGGCGCGGTGCAGGTGCCGACCTGGTCGGCATATAGGAATTCCCGGCTACCTTGCCCTCACTCGCACTCTCTCGATCGATCCCTACCTCTCGCGCACGACACCAAGCACGCCTCCGTGATGCGGCCGCCGCCTATCGTCGCTCCGGTTATCGCCGGCCGTCTCCGATGCCGCAGTCAGTCGGCGAAGCTCCGCCACCTTCTCCTCCACCGAAACCCTACCAACGCCCCACCGTTTCGACCTTGAGCACAACGCCATGGCTAACCCTAGCATGTGGGTCTGGAGCGGTTGCCGGCGCTGCTCCGCCACGCCAACGCCTTCCGGCCCTCTCCAGCTCTGGCGTGATGGGGTTCTAGATCGCCTCGAGTAGCTCTACAACTCTCTCTGGTTTGATCTGATTTTCGTGGCCTAGGTCGCTCGCCCACGACCCCGGGAACCTCGCGGTGGCCGATCTGTTTGACCACCTCCGGCCTCTTCTGGTGTCGCCATCTGCCTGAGTGGCTTCGCTATCGACTTCTCCTTCAACAACCACCGCCACGACGCTTCCTAGCACTTACACACACGCAGACACGGGACCCTAGTTATGGTTCAGCTGGTCGATGCGGACGCTAGCGCGCTCCTGTGGCTCGGTCTGTACCTCTTCGACGAACTCCCCGAGCTCCTAGTCGACCTCGTCGACAACCTCGACCAGTTAATGTTGTTTTACTACGCCGCATCCTCCCGGTATAATCTCAGTTCTCCCCTACTTGTGCATGGTGATTTGTTGATGTTTTGTCTGTGGAGTACTAGGCTTCTATGTGGTTATAGTTGCACTAATGGTCTCCTAATCACCTTGCTATTTTCGTGGCTGTGTGTTCTTGTACATGGGATGGAGTCATGGCGTTTATGCAAACTGGTGGTATGGTGGTTTGCTGGATATGTAAGTAACATGTGTGGCGATTACACACTCCTGATGTGTTTGTGCTAATGGTATGAACCATTGTCAGAAACGAACTGCTATTGTACGTGTGAATATATACTCTATCGGATAGATAGATACATCTACTAAAGAGGAAATATTGTGAGTTCTCTTTGGTTTGTTGCTGTATGTGATGCCTCAAGTTGGGTGGTTTTATCATCCATGGCCTGTGTGCTTTGTAGTTTTGCTATTACTGTCGAAACTGAAGTTAAATAAGGTTAAGTTCATTATTGAACTTTGGAACAGCTTACATATGAATTTAAATTTGTTGACTTAAGATTGGGTTACACATATATGTTGGCTGTAGGCTGGTGCTTATTAATTGAATTGCTATCATGCTTCATGCATTTTAGTGGATGATGATATAGTATCAATGCACTGTTGTATTTTCTGATTTATGTTGCATACTTGAGATGATGAGATTCTCATCTGATCATGTGTGTATTCTTGATATTTCATTGATGTGGTTATAGCCTCATTCTTGGGTTTTGTTGATGGACCCAGATGATATAATGATCCTTTTTATCACTTTGTAAGTGTGGAATAGAAACTATTTGCATGTGGCTGTGCAAAATAGGTGTGTTGCCAAATTCATGTACCTTATGTACTGGATGGTTTCTTTTTATTCATGGGATTGCTGCTCTGATAGCCTCTATTTACTTAGAACTGATAAGAACAGATCTTGCTTTGTTTCTTGGCCCTGCCCATGATGCATAGGCTGAGGCACAGATGTTTAATAAGAATAGATACTGCCATGTTGCCTTTTCATCTCTGTGATGATTTAGCATAGCACTACTATGCAAGATCTGGGAGAAATCTTACTCCTCACTTACTTTGTATTTTCTTGTGCTTACTTGTTATATATAGTTGGTAAGATCAGATAGATATTGCCTTGGATGTTGTTGTATAAAGATTTCTAGCTCCTGGCTATTGCCAGAGATCATCAGCCAAAGTACTGCTGATCTTGAGCTTGCAGATGTTGTTGCTTCCCTATTTCTCTCTTCCCCTTACATGCTACTAAGAACAGATGCTTTTATGAAAATGTTGGCTATCCAACCTATTGCACTTATGTAGCTTGGTCTTCTGGCATCTGAAATAACCTTCTTCTTGTGGTCAGCCTGCTCCTCCTAGCTTCTTGATTTGTTTCCTAACTCTTCTAAGAAATCATCTATGGTGTTTGTGTTCATAGATATGGGTGTGTTCTTGCTAGTAGATCATGCAACTGGATGATAATAGGATTCATTGATGTTTTTCTTGATATTCCAGTGGCTTTTGCTAGTGCAAATGATGGCTAGATGGACTGTTGCATTTGTGTGCTCATAGAGGGAGCTGGTTATAAGGTGTTGATCCATGTCTTGGGTGATCGACAACACATCACGTGCATGTGGTGAATGTGCTGCTAGGTAGATAGCTATAAGTGGGCAAGGTACGGTGCACTAGACTATGCCCCTTGTACAAGCAAGGACTGATATTTTATAGCTATCAATCTGCTTTTCTCTTCCTCCTCATGCAAGTTACGGCGTGTGGATAATTATCCACGTTTGGCGTTTGTCTTTTGGTAAAACAACCGAATGTCAATTGGATGTGGCCTTCTAATGACTTTGCTTTGTCTTTTGTAGGTGCTTACAAAGTGTGAGATGATCAAGATTAGATTTGTGTTTATTTTTATTACATTTGTACTCTTCTTCTATTTATGTTTTGGTGATTTGTAAATACTTCAATAATGGATGGGGAATATTTATCTGATGTATGATGAGTTGTAATTAATATGGAATTATTTCTTTGAACATTATTGTAATACTTATTCCTTATTTGATTTATAATTTGCGAATTTATCAATAGTTGTTTGTTTTACAGGAAAGGAAGAATCAGAAGTTTGAGATCAAGCTTTAGTTTAGGAATTCTTATTATTCTTTTTGTAACTTGTAACTTTATTGGATTATAATGTTATTTGTAAACATGAATTCACAAAGGTTATGTCGAAATTTGTCGCACTCACATCGATGACTAACTCAATTCCACCGATGCAAGAGAAACCTCGATCACTTTGATAGTTTTAAACAAAAGCGCGAAAATTCCCCGGATTTTCCATGCATGAATGCAATGCACACATTTGTTTCCTCTATTTTTGTAACCCCAAATCCTGGGATATTACAGAACTGTCTCATGATTCTCCGCGAGTCGCAGAATACGACGAAGAAGCTTCGCAAAGAGCACTCAAAGGTGGCGTTGATGTAGTCGACGAGGCAAGAGATGTCTTCTTATCTCGAGTAAGCTTATACCAACATAACTTGAATAATTACCACAGTCGTCGACTCCGTCCATGATCTTTCGAGGTCATTGATCTAGTCCTCCGACTCAAGCAAGATGGCCATGAAAAGCTGGAATTTCCATGGATAGGACCATACATCATCATAGAGGTCATCCTAGGCGGAGCTTATCGCCTCAAGGATAAGAAGACACGCAAAGCAGAAGGGAACCTGTGGAACGCCGCACAACTGCGGTGCTTCTAGGCGTAGAAAGAAGCCATCAGAGTTATGCGCGCAAGACCATGTAAACATACAATGTACCTGAACAACTCGCAAGTTTTCAGACCTACTCTTTTCCTTTTAGAGTACCGAGTGGGACTGAAAAGGTTTTTAATGAGGCGAGTTTGCTTTGCTGAAATATAAGCATGGTCTGAATAAAAATAGTGGTATCAAATATTACTTTTTTCTTTGCAATCAACGCTCGGGGGCTCGACCTACAAATTAAATTTAGCTTAAATCTACAAACATCATAATATACTCGCTTTGGCTTCCTACAAGTCTCGCGGGTAAATCAATCGTGACCAAGAACTATTGCCACCTGATACTCAGGGTCTTAGTTGGAAAACAAATATTGAAACAATGTGGTTACTTTAAAATATATTCGCCCTGACCGAACAAAAGTCTCGCGAACACATAAAATATAGGGATTTCTATTTTCGTGCCCTCAGGTCCTTAGTTGTGCTCAGTTTTCCCCAGCTCGTTAGTTTTTCCTCAGTTTTCCCCTCCCTCTAGTTTGAAACCCCTCGCAGACGCTCGGACGGGAGGGTTGCCGTCAGGTCAGAGGCCTTACCGTTACCGTTAATCGACGGGTGGGGCTGCACGAGAGGCGATTCCTCTGACCCGTCTCGTGCTGACAAATGGGGCCGCTCTATTGGGCTGCCGCAGCCAATGACCAGTGGGGTCATCTATTTTTGAGGAAAAGTCATATATTGCCGCTCTGAGGGGCTGCCGCAGCCAAATACCAGTGGGGTCGTCTATTTTTCAGGAAAAGACATATATTTGCCGCTCTGTGGGGCTGCCGCGGCCAATGACCAGTGGGGTCGTCTATTTATTTATAGAAAATCATATATTGCCGCTCTGTGGGGCCTCCGCAGCCAATGACCACTGGGGTTGTCTATTTATTTAGAGAATATAATATAGAGCCGCTCTGTGGGGCCGCATCAGCCCATGGCAGGTGACTATTTTCGTAGCTTAATTTAAAGTGACTCTTATGCTAAACATTGTGCATAATATATAGAAAATAGCTAGATCTCTAAATATATAGAAAATAGCTAGATCTCTAAAGGGGATGGATGCATGGCTTCACGTCGTCGTCACTTTCATCGTCAGTATCTTCGTCGTCTGAGTAGTAGTACTTCCTGCACATTGTTCCGTCGAACACCTTCACTGTGAGCACATCATCGCCTTCATATTTGAAGTGTACGTAGCAGCCGAAATCCACACCGTGCGCGATGGCGAAATTCTCCCAGCCCTTGTCGAGATACATCCG
This sequence comes from Lolium perenne, assembly GCF_019359855.2. NCBI lineage: Eukaryota > Viridiplantae > Streptophyta > Magnoliopsida > Poales > Poaceae > Lolium > Lolium perenne. Next base: position 181,588,490 of record NC_067246.2, on the reverse strand, counting down.
GCCTTGTCCGTCAAATAGGACCTCCACGGTCCAGAGACGAGGACCGCAGTCAGCTGCTCGCAGATACACCTTAGCTGGCTCCTGGCCGTCAAGATAGTCCGCAAACTTTTTTGGGAGTGCCTACAAAGAGATCGAGCGCCGATCGTTTGAAATTAAAGGTTTTTTAGAACATGCCCATAATTAATCACATGCATCATATATGTGGGAACGCATACGTACCTTCTTGACCAAAGGGTCTTCATAGATGACGATGAAGAACTCCTCTATGATCAATGGCAGTGTTGACGACGGTGGTGGTGGCAATGATGATGATCCACCACCCCGGCCGCCCCTTCCCCTTCCCCTTCCCCTTCCCCTTCCCCTTCTCCTTCCGTTCCGCGTCCGAGACGTGGAAGCCATGGCAATGGATGATCAAGTGTATGTGAACGAAGAAGAGAGAGGCAGAACCTATTGACACAAGGGATGGCCGTTGTGGGTGTTTATAAGGGAGAGATGACCGTTGTAGGGGTTTACACAATAAATTAAGGAGGAGGTGACCGTTGTGGGGGTTTACACAATAATTTAAGGAGGAGATGACCGTTGTGGGGGTATATATCTCAACAAAAAAGTAATGCGGACTATCTTGACGGAAATGGAACTTCGTGATATAGTTTATCATTTTACCGTGAAAAGTAATGCCTAAAAGAAATGGTAATTCGTGATAGTTTATCATTTACCGTAATGGCTACAACAAATCGTTGATGGTTTATCATTTTTTGCGTGAAAAGTAATGGCTACAAGAAATGGGTGATGGTGTATCATTTTTTGCGTGAAAAGTAATGGCTACAACAAAATCGGTGATGGTTTATCGTTTTTTGCGTGAAAAGTAATGGCTACAAGAAATGGGTGATGGTGTATCATTTTTTGCGTGAAAAGTAATGGCTACAACAAAATCGGTGATGGTTTATCGTTTTTTGCGTGAAAAGTAATGGGTACACGAAATGGGTGATGGTGTATCATTTTTTTTGCGTGAAAAGTAATGGCTACAACAAAATCGGTGATGGTTTATCGTTTTTTGCGTGAAAAGTAATGGCTACAAGAAATGGGTGATGGTGTATCATTTTTTGCGCGAAAAGTAATGGCTACAACAAAATCGGTGATGGTTTATCGTTTTTTGCGTGAAAAGTAATGGCTACAAGAAATGGGTGATGGTGTATCATTTTTTGCGTGAAAAGTAATGGCTACAACAAAATCGGTGATGGTTTATCTTTTTTTGCGTGAAAAGTAATGGGTACACGAAATGGGTGATGGTGTATCATTTTTTTGCGTGAAAAGTAATGGCTACAACAAATCGGTGATGGTTTATCATTTTTTGCGTGAAAAGTAATGCCTAAAAAGAGTTTATAATTTAGCTCGTGAAAAATAATGCAGAAAACCAAACTTTGCGTGAAGCTAACCGACGATAGAGAGAGAGAGGGTGGTGGCCCCGACCAGAGAGAGAGATAGGGGTTATCCTGCCCGTTAGATCATACGATCAACGGTCGGCGGGCACGATCCGCGTGACATGGGCTAGACCAATCTGGGCAATGTTGGGCGTCTGTGAGAGTTTGTGAAGGGAGAGGGAAAAACTGAGTAGTATCAAGAAACCAAGGGCAAGTGAGTAGTAAACAGACTAAGGGATTCAAATATGAGATTTTAAAAATGGAAAATGCGTGTTTTGTACAATGAAACCCATCTTGGCCTACCTCAAACTATTTGCAATACAAATCTACATGAGTGTGAAAATTATGGCCTCATTCAGACAAAGTATGTTTTGGGGAAAGCTGTTTTGGGTAGGGCTTATTATGGAAAACCATGCACCTTCATAGCTACTAGGTGATTTGAGAAGTGGCAATTTGTGGTGAAACTTGATTTATCTAGGATTTATCTATGATTTGAGAAGTGGCAATTTGTGGTAAAGACTCCATGAGTAAGTGCCACTCTTTTTCGGAATTTTTTGCACATTAAATAACTCATTTAACTAGTTAATCCCATTTGTTGACTCTCTGTTGACCAGCCACTTGAGGGTAAAACTGAGTATATTACACTAGCCAGTATTAGCACTCAAGACGAAAACTGAGCACACGAAAAATGCTAGTATATGACTCGGGGGTATACCTGAGTATATCTAAATTTCCAGGGTTAGACCCGAGGACGCGTGTTGCGGTGCAGAAGTGGTAGACGTGCCTTTGTTGACGCGTGTCGCGGTGCAGACGTGCAAATAGTGGACGCATAGGACGCCGGTCGCATTTAGGACGCGTAAGCCCCTCCCTCCCTCTGCACACAGTCGTCTCATTCTCGCTCACGCACGAAACCACCCCTCTCACGTCCCATCAACTTCTCCAAATCGAAAAAACCCCAACCGCCGTACGCACGCTACCCTGCCGGCGATGGAGAAGAAGAATGCGCCGGCGGCCGTCGCCTCCGAGCCCGTCGCCTCCGCGCCCGTCGCCTCCGAGCCCGTCGCCGCCGAGCCCGTCGCCACCGAGCCCGTCGCCGCCGAGCCCGTCGCCGCCGAGCGCGTCACCGCCGAGGGCGGCGCATCCAAGCGCGGCGCCTCCGTGAACTGGGCCTCTCTCTCGGCTGATGGACCACTTCACAAGATCGGCGAATGCTTACTGGCGAACGAGGAGTACGCCGACACCTACTCTGCTATGAGGCAAGTCTGTAGAAATTGGCGCTCAGGTTTGCCTGAGCCCGATGTGCACCTGGACGAATGGATCATGCTAGACCACGCCCTTCCACGCGTCGCTGAGTTCACCTTCCTCCAACTCGGCACATCACGCTACGTCACCATAGATCTATCGGAAGTTCATACAAGGTTCAAATTCCTCCATATCTACCTTTTTATTTTCAATCTTAAACATCTTAGTGCTGAATGTTATCTTCATCAATATATTTTAGATACTACTTCGTCGGCTTTTGCCGTGGCGTCATCGTGCTTGCCCAGAAGAATCCGCCGCACAAGATACGGCTGCTGAACCCACTCACAAAGAAATCGAACACTATGTTTGAGGCGCAGATGCCATCTGTTTTTCTGAAATCAGTCGCTGTTATCAAATCCCCGACTATGGTCTTCGTTGCCGCACATTACCCGCCGGAAATTGGTTGGGTCGATGAGAGCACTCCAACTAAGGATATAAATGAAGATTGGGGAGAAGGAAGATTTTCGATCAAGAACCATTGTCTGCGTTGCATTACCCCGTTCAATGGTGAACCGTATGCGATGGCTGCGGACAATTTTGAGATCGGAAGAATAGTGTGCACCAATGTACGGTTGCAGCGCGCGAGCACTGTCAAGATGGAGACACTAATTTCATTTCCAGAACTTGGACGTCAGAAGTTCTACCTTGTGAAGTCGGATGGTGATCTGCTGCTTGTGTTGTTGGTCAGCGAGGCTTTGGCGGGCAAACCATTGGTGTACCATGTGAACACTCAGAGCCGCTCTCTCCATCCGGTCAGTAACATTGGCAGTAATGCCTTCTTCGTGAATTATATCCGGTGTATCTCCGTCGACACCAGAGTGTACCCGACACTTCAACCTGGCAGCATCTACTACACGGATTTGGGTTATATCAGAGAGTACTCTCATGATACAAAGGCCTGGGATGAGTGGCCACTACGTGTGGATAGAATAGGATTCTACGGTTTGAGAAATGAACACAGGCCATACCGTTTGGAGGATGTATTGGCCTCACACTGCAGACGGAAGGAGTTCAATGCATATTTCCTTGTGGTAATGCACGAATGGAGGGAGGAAGAAATATATGGGGAGGAATGAAGAACAAATTCATTCATCCTGGGGTCCCTATCCTAATCTTCTTGTTGTCCATACATTGCGTGTGTCTTGTATATTTTTCAGCTTAGTTTGTCGTGAACATTAACAACGTTATTGGCTGCTTTTGGCTGATGTATGCAGTTTATGTATTATACTTAGTTTTCTGATTATGCTGTTGTGAATTTATCATATACTAGCTTCTAGATTTGCTGCCATATTGGGCAAAAAACGAGGGCCAAAAGGCATAAATAACCCCAGAGATTTGCTACTAGATTTGCTACTAGATTTGCTGCCATATTGAAGAAAGACAGAAATAGAAGCTTCTCTAGATTTGATACTAATTTGGTGAAAAAGACAGAGAGAGAAAGAGGGGAAAAGGTGCTCTTAAAAATGCCAATTTGGGCCGAGAGAGACAAAACCCAGCTCCTGCTCACGTGCAACCAAACGCTTCTCGTCCTGTCCCACGCGGTCCCTTTCTACCAGCCCCACACGACGCGGCCCCACAGACGACGCGGCGCAACACGTCAGCACAGAACGTCCAAAACCCAGCTCCTGCTCACGTGCAACCAAACGCTTCTCGTCCTGTCCCACGCGGTCCCTTTCTACCAGCCCCACACGACGCGGCCCCACAGACGACGCGGCGCAACACGTCAGCACAGAACGTCCAAATAAACGGATTCCTTCCGTCTGAGCTCCTTCTGCGGGTCTTCAGACAAAGGCTAGGGTAAAACTGAGGAAAAACTAAGGGGCTGGGGAAAACTGAGTACAACTAAGGACCCGAGGGCACGAAAATAGAAATCCCTAAAATATATTGAAAAAATAGTGTGCACGGTAATGGCTCTTGCTGCCCGATGATCGGGAGCTCACCCAATAAATATACAACAAATACAATGTACATATGCGTCTTGGTTTGAGATCAACCTCACGAAAAAATAAATATAGCTATACATGATTAGAAAGGTGTATTTACATCCATTTGTCTATATTTTTGTTCGAGGCATGCATTTGTTGTGTTGACTCATCATACCGGAAATTCTCGAACAAATTAGAGTCTACTTCGAGCAGCTTGTCAATCATCTTTTCAGCAGGACTAGACACTGCTTCAATATGACGATCAAAGTTTATTTTCTTCTCCGATCTCTTCAAAAGAAACCCCTTTGCAACCTCTTCGAGATCAATCTTCGGGTGATGGATCCTAAGCCAGATCAGAGAAAATTTCGCCCAGCAACCATTTACGTCTTCATGAAGATGTGAATGTCACGTACGTTCTTGATTTTTTTTCCATCAGATCAGTAAAATTTGCAGGCTGCGGATTGCGAGGAAACATGGCATTGTATACCATACCCAACGAACTGCGGCAAAAGTCGATAAATTCACGTGCTTGAGTGGCGCGGTCCTAAAATTGAACAATCGTGCGACAACGTGTTTTGTCCACCCATAAATCAGCATTGGCTTCAGCTGCAAGCCGCATGAGAACTCCGACCAGTAGGTTCACTCTTTTTTCTTCGGCAGCAACATCCAAAGAAGAACCTGTGCGAAAAGGAAAAAAATATAGTAAATAATTGTCAGATAAGATTTTTCTAGTCAGATGATTTGGAAAATGTGTGTACCAGCTATGTCTTGATTTGCAGCAGTCATAAGTTCAAGCATGTAACTCTCGCGTTCAACAACACGTGTTGCCTCCAAAGTGGCAGTTTGCTCCAAATTGGCAGATTATTGTGCTTGAAGAAGAGCAGCTTGTTCACGTTCAGAAGACTTCTTCGCTTGATCCATGGCAGTCACAACTTGTTTCTTCAGTAACCGCAGTTTTTGCCATAGATCTTCCATTTCCATTTCTATCGAGTCAGGCACCATCGGTGCGTTTGAGTTAGCAGTCTCAGAAGTTTCTGTTGGCCTCGGTGCATCGTGAGAAGTATCGAGACATCTAGTTTCAGCGTAGTCATAAAAAAGTAAATGGAAAACGTGTAAAACATTTGACATCAATTTCTCGGCAAGCTAATTGTTCATTCATCATCAGGATATATTACAAAGGGAAGGTCTAAAAGGCTGCAGCCGATAAAGTTGCTTACAAAATAGTTAAAAAGAACAAAAGGGCAAATTTCTACGAAAGCGAAAGCACAAAGTTATCTACTTGACCTCAGTCTGAGTAAAACTGGTAGAGGAGGAAGCCATCAGGTCGATGAGGGCGATCAGTTTCTTCGAGAAGGCCTTCGCGCTTCTCAGAAGACCAGCCCATTTTTCTTTGGTCAAGCCTCGAACAATCTCCACCTTTGCCCAATCAACCCTTTCTCCACTAGCTATTGCCAGCACAATCGTGGCTTCAACACCAATTTTCAAAGACGTTTGGCGATGCGCCAAAATAGGGTCGTCCTTGCCTGTGAAGCACTTGGCGAGAGGTTTGAATTTGTCCGGCACGGGATCCTTCGGGAAGAAGTGCGGGAACAAACGTTCGAAAGCTGCCCGACCTTCCTTCAAGCAGTCTCGCGCAAGGAGGCAGTTCATCTCTAGCGTCGTGAGAGAATCTAGGAGCCCATCTTCTTCTTGCTCCTGGTTCTGGGTGTACATCTCACCAATACGCTCTGCTGAAAAGAAGGTAATTTCTCAGTACATGCATGGCAGCAACAAAAAAAAAAAATCGCAGAAGAAAGGGCAGGATAACGGTACTCGAGAATCTGTCAGATTGTTTGTCGAGCCGCTTAATTATGTCGGCTTCTTGTTGGGCAATCTGATCAGTCTTGTCTTTCAAGGTCAATTCTGCGGCATCAAGTCTAGCCTCCAGATTATTAGCACTTGCAGCTTTTGCTTCGGCATCCTTGCGAGCTTCTTCGCTAGGCTCGAGCTTCTTTTCGAGCTCCTCAGCGTGCTCCTGCGCGGCGCGTAGAGAATCTGGAAAAAGATAGATAGTTACATCACATCAATCAATAAAAGGTTGTCAAAACAAAGTGTACGAAACTCACCTCTCAAGGTGTCAGCTTCATCACGGAACCATGTCGTACATCTCCTTTGTTATAGGCTACAAACAGTTGAGGTGCATAAGAGAGAAGAAGTATAAGAAGATGGTAATTGTTGAATAAGAAGGAAGTAAAGAGCAAGATAAGTAAACTTATCTTGATGATGGGGAGTGGATGGATAACAATCCCTTTGCCAGTTTACTGAAAAGGCCGTAGCGAACTAGTTCATGTGTGCGAACAGTGTGAAAAAACAACCAAACGTTAAATGGGCCAAGCCCGGAGTCGTTGGAAACTTCCGGTGAGCTGGTGGGGGTGGGAGACGTGGCCCTCTAGCGTGTACACGTGGAAGCGAGCACCGCACCATCCCTCCCGTACCCGTATTCCGCTCCTCCTCCACCCCACTTGGATTGGGAGCCAAGAAAAAATTGGCCAGGCCTCGCCTCACAAGCCAAGATCATACTAGATCCTCCCAAAGTAGCGCCTCCAACTCCAATCCATTCCCCCTTTACCGCTCCCTCCCCCACCCCAAAGCCTGGAGGCGGCGTTTCTTGTGGAGGTCTCCCGCAAGTAGCAACCCAGGTGATAAACTATGCTCTCTTTTTGGTGCTACTACTAAATTCGTTCGTCCCTTCATGCTCATGTGTGGGTTTGATGCGCTAGTTTGCAAATTCGGTAGTAGATTTCTTCGGGTGCCCCGATATTCTCTGATTATTCTCATCTAATTAGCTGAAGCTACGCGCGTATATATATGCCTATGGGTTGTTTGTTGTTATGCAAACAAGGGATTTCCCCCGGCAAAACACCCAATAAACACTACTCCTAGTTTCTTTTGAGGTATTGATTCAGAAGCACTTGAATCGTGCGTGCCGACATATCTGGCAGTTTGAGTCACCGATGATTTCTTGTGCCATTATCTGCAAGATAACCTTTTCTAGATGCTCTACATCCTCCATGTGTAATGTACTTTGTTATTTGGTGATGATTTGTGGATAGATGTTACCTGCTGGATAAATCCTTCATCTGTTTCTTGTAGAAATGGCTCGACCTGAGGAAAACGCGAAATTCCCTAGCTGTGATGCCTACTTTGACACTATCCAGTCCAAGAAGAAGCTCCCGCTAGCTTTGCAGGAGTCCCTGACCGCAGCCTTTGCTCAGATTCCGGTCGCCTCATTTCCTGATGTTCCTAGTGGACGAGGTATGCCCTTCTGCAAAACAAACATACTATGCATCTCTTTTCGGATTCACATATGCTACAGTGCTTGTAATCCCCCATTTTCTCTCTGCAGTAACCGAAATTCCTGGAGAAACTTCGGTTCTTGATGCGGTCAGAATTTTATCCGAACACAACATAAGGGCAGCGCCGGTGCTGAATCCACAACCTGGGGCTCCGGCTGACTGGCAAGGGAGGTATCTTGGCATCATTGAGTACTCGGCCATCATCCTCTGGGTACTAGATAATGCTGATCTTGCGGCCGTAGCGCTGTCAGCTGGATCGGCAACTGCTGCGGGAGTTGGATTGGGTGCTGTTGGTGCGGTGGGGGTGGCAGCATTAGGTGCAACTGGCCCCGCAGCTGTTGCTGGCCTCACTGCTGCAGCCGTAGGGGCTGCTGTTGCTGGCGGTTTGACTGCCGAAAAGGGTGTTGCAAAGGATGGAGTAACTGCTGCTGATCATTTAGGAGGAGATTTCTACAAAGTTCTCCTTCAGCAAGAACCTTTCAAATCAACTACGGTATGACAGTTTGCTCAATCTGGAACTCTTATGCCTTACATGAAAACTAGGGATTCTCTTTTTCGTTACTTGTTATGCCGATCAGACTTTGAATTCATTCTTGCAATGACATCTGTTATACACATCTTGCATGCCTTTGTGGTATGTCAGCTGCATTATAGTTTGCTAAGGTTTTACTTTGGTTATATCTGTTGAAGCCCTTTTATTTTAGTGTTCCACGATTATCTTCTGTTGTAGATCCTACTGATTTTTTTTTCTTTTGTTGTAGGTTCGATCAATTGTGGAGTCCTACCCCTGGTCTCCTTTTGTCCCTGTTACGCTGGATAGTTCAATGCTTACTGTACTGTTGTTGCTCTCCAAGTACAGGTTGAGGAATGTCCCAGTGATTGAATCTGATAAGCCAGTCATTAAGAACTTCATTACTCAGACTAGTGTTGTTAAAGGGCTTCAGCAGTGCAAAGGAAGGGATTGGTTTGACTATATTTCTGCGCTTCCTCTTTCAGACTTGGGCCTTCCATTCATGTCATTTGACGAGGTTATTTTACAATTTTCTGCATCTTCTTCTAATCCCAGAGTCTATGGACATTAATTTACATTGCATGCTGCAACATTGAAAGTAGGGCCTAGTTCTGCACTTTCGCCATGTTATACTCTGTTGAAATGTGGTGTCTTTTTCAGGTTATTACAGTTAACAGTGATGATCTAATCTTAGAGGCTTTCAAGTGCATGAAGGATAACAAAATTGGTGGCGTACCTGTGGTAGAAGGCCCCAAAAGGAAACTAGTTGGCAGTGTGAGCATAAGGGATATTCGCTTCCTGTTGCTTAGGCCAGACTTGTTTTCTAATTTCAGGTAGCAAACGACCCAGTAATGTATTCCCTTGTGCTGTTTCTTTGTTAACTATGTGTCTTCATGTATCTGAAGTTATGCTTCATCCATACAGGCAACTTACCGTCTTGGAGTTCATGAAGGCTCTAGGTTCCACTCTTCCTGATTCAGGGGACAACGGACTGGTGAAGCCACCACTCACCTGTGCACCTGATGCTTCTATGGGCAGCGTAATTGACAGCATCGGATCGAGGATAACCCACCGGATATATGTGGTGGATGGTGACTATGAGGTTGTTGGTGTGGTGACACTGCGAGACGTGATCTCTTGCTTCATCCACGAGCCCCCTGGTTTCTGTGACAGTTATCTAGCTTCAGCGATGGAGAAGCTCGACGACAAAGGCACTGCAGGATCCGTTGAGAACAGCTGAGCTCTCCGTAGCGTGAGTGCTGAAGTAACAGACAAAAGGTTAGTGTGGAGGTCTTGCAGTTGGACTGATTCGTTCAGGTCGTGGTGTCAATACAGTAGAGTCTGCCATGAGAAGGCGTCGGGTGTCTGTTTAATTTGCTTTAGTTGATCGTTTCTTTTCCTGAGTCAGCACAATTTCGTGGTGCAAACACTGCAGTGACGATTCTGTAATGAGTAAAAGCGTTAACGAACCAAAACGTGTTCTAACCTCAGATTTACTTTTGTATCCTCCTCTTGGCAGCTGTCTTACCCTGCCGGAGTTTTTATTCATGTAAATGTTTTTGTTTCTTAAACATTGTTGGAGCGTGCTAATAAGGGCACTTGTCACGTAGAATTTCTTTAGGTTTCAAATTTTAAAACGTTTTATCTCTCAACCCTTCAGTTCAAATTCATATATGTTGACTTTGTCATGACAATATCTTCGAGAGTAGATCCTATATTAATACTACCTCTGTCCATAAATAGATGCCAAAATTTATCTAAATTTAAATGTATCTAGCCACGATTTAGTGTATAGATACATCCAAATTTGGAGAAATTTTTGGCATCTATTTATGGACGGAGGGAGTATGTTTTGATAAACAATTCAACCGTAATTATCAGATTACAGCTAAAAAGGAATAGGTAAAGATATGGAAGATTGTACTCCCTCCTATTTATATTACTTGATGCTAAAATATAGTCCAACTATTCTCGAACCCCCTTAAGAGGGGTTCGAGAATAGCTATTCTCGAACCCCCTAAAACCAACCCGAACCAACAAAGGAAAAAAACCCACCCGACCCTACCGATCCATGCTGGCTTCCACCATGCTGCCCGCACCACCGGACCATGAACAGATCGAGCGCCCGGCCACCTACGACCGTCGCGGCCGCTACCCCACTTCCCACCGCCGGCGCGCCGCTACCCACCTCCAGCCCGCGCGCCGCCGCCCACCTCCCGCCCGCGCGCTGCCGCCTCCCGCCCCGCGCGCCACCGCCGCCCACCATCTCACGCCCGCGCGCTGCCGCCCACCATCTCACGCCCGCGCGCCGCCGCCGCCCACCATCTCACGCCCCGTGCGCTGCCGCCCACCATCTCACGCCCCGCGCGCTGCCGCCGCCCACCATCTCACGCCCCGCGCGCCACCGCCTGCCCACCCCGTGCGCTACCGCCGCCCACCTCCTGCCCGGCGCACCTCCGTCCGCCTCCTTCCCTTTCCACCGTGCTCCACCAACGGCCAGTGTTGCTGCTGCCGCCGTTGACCTGCATCGCCCCACCTGGGCCGCACGGCACCACCTCGAGATCCCACCACCGTCGTCGACCCCCATCTCATCTCGTGGCTTTCTCGCTCTGTAGCGACACCCTGGTAACTAGCAACACCGCCCCTTCCTTTACTCCTCTTACCAGATGAACTATGTAGTTTACTGTCTTCAAAGCATGAAGTTCAGATGATGAACTTGTGAAGTTTAGTTGATGTGAGAAATTAAGCAGCGCTCGGATACCATGGGTGAAATTCTTTTGTTGTTTAAAAGGATAAGTTCAGATGGTGCTCCTCAATACTGCTGCTATGTAGTGCCGATGTTGGCTACTGTACCTCAAGGAAATAAGAAGTATAGCTCATCTCCATATTTATATTTTGGCGTTTATTCTTTCTTTCTTGGAAGTGCATTATTAGCATTGGGGAAGTGCAGATGGATAAATTTGATATTTCTGTTCAATATTCGTTATAATTTATCTTCATTTCTAGAAGTTCACACTTCATTCTGTAGCATATCAGTGTAGGTCTTCTTGGGGCTGACCGAGCAGAGCGCCGCATTGGGGTGATTCATTTCTGAGCAAATTGAAAAACATGGATGGGTATACTATGTAGCTTATTCACTATTTTATCTTCTGAATTCACTATTTTATCGGGTAAAAGTTCACTTCGCCTATGAGGGGAAGTTCACCTGTTAATTATGCCATCATAGTCATCTGCATATTATCAAATGTGTATTGCAAAAAAGAATTAGCTTTCAGAGATGCAACTTATCTATGCCTTCATAGTTCACAAAATAAAGTTCTGGTTGTACACTTATGTATTTAGGACAGGTCATCTATCCGAGTTACACAAAGGTACCAACAATGTCACAGTAAACTTTTTTTATTTTAGAAAGTTCATCTATTGGACTTAGATAGTGCACCTGTTTATTTATTTCCTTAGGAAACTCAAATTTCGAAGTTCAGTTTAAATGGTGGGAGAGTTCACTTTATTTTTCAGAATAATTTCCATTTTTTCAGCAAAATGGGTTCAATTCACCCATGTGTAAAAAAGTTCGCAATTTTCGCACACAGTCCATTATTTTCAACTCTGGAAGTTTGAATATAGTGAAAATGAGTTCATTTTATTTTTAAAAAATTGGATTATCCAAAATGAATTACTTCTAATAATTGTCCCAGCAGTTCACATTCTCTATCTAGGAATTCAGTGTGTACACCCAAAGTACTGACCATGCATTTGTTCTTCCTCTTGAAAAAAATAATTAGAAATTAAGTATACACAAAAAACTGTGAAGTCCGCTTTTATTTAAAATGCAAGTTCGCTAGTACAACTAAAGGTGTTCATCTTTTTTTTTCTCAAAGTCTTGTTTTGTCAGGAAGTTCACCTCGTATGTGCCTGAAGTTCATAATTATCGGGGCACTACAATGCATCTATTAGCAGTAAGTTCGTTTCATCTATTAGCATAAGTTCAGTCTCAGCCGGAACCATTCAATCGGTTGGTGTTTATAATTTTAATGTGAATGTTCTTTTTGTCCAGTAAGAGAAGCTCGTACTTTAGTGTGTTAGTTTAAATGTGTGATACGTGTTTGTTTTATTGCCTGCCTAAGTGAGGTCTGCTATGTACGTGCCTCTCTAGTAGTGAGCTTGACTAGGTGTTTTTTTAATGTCCTCTCTAGTAGTTCTGATGCTTTTTGTGGAAGTGCACATTCGTGTATGTGAAAGTTCATTTTAACATAGTTAAGTTTCTCAGGTGGTTGTGATTTCCAGATAATTCCTTGGGATACGTTGATGCATCATCTGCTGGGTGTTGATGTTCAAGTTTGGATTTTTCCTTATTCTCTCTTGTTGTCGTTGCAAAATGGTACTCCCTCCGGTTCATATTAATTGACTCTAATATGGATGTATCTAGACACATTTTGTTTCTAGATACATCCATATTAGAGTCAATTAATATGAATCAGAGGGAGTAGATGAAATGCATATGTTTGTTGTTAATGTGCGTGTCTGAGAGAAACACAAATATAAGTTCACTTATTTATATTGAAAAGTTCCCTTTCATGTTGTTAGACAAGCTCGAGCATAGGTTGTATATATTCGTTCTGCTAAAGGTCAGTTGACAGTGACACTACATAGTTCTAGAAATCCATCTGACAAAGTCATGAGAGATTAACACATTTCTACATGGTTCATATTAACTGAGATAAACTCCAGATTTGTAGAAAGCGAAAGTTCACTTGTCATCATTGTTAAGTTCAATTCGTCTCCAATACAAAGTTCACCCAATGAGTTTTGACAAATTCACACCACTTGAAGATCAGTTTTTCTTGGTAGTACACTTCTCCAAAAATAATGCAAGTTCATTTTTTATAGCATGGAAGTCCAGTTCGACCATGACAGAAAATTATCTAAATATGCCGTATGATGTTTACTTATTTTCATATTTCACTTTGAAGTAATTGAAGTGAGCGCCTAGTGACTGCAAGTAGAAACCTGGGGTGGTCTTTATATTCAGTTTTCTATTCTTCTGTTCATATTCTCTGTCTTTATATTATGTATACATGGCACTATATTGATACAAGCATGCTCTGCATTTTATTCCAGGGAGTGATGACAACACTTGGAGCTCCATTTGGATTGATGAATTGAAAAAGAAACGAAACAGAAGGTATGGCTTACCACTGTATATGAAATATATGCATTTGCAGTATATGAAAATGTCCACCTGCAGTACATGTTCATTTTAGGCTGTTCACTCGTTCGAGAGAGGTTCACTTTTTTAATCTTGAATTCCGAATCATCTGAGGAGATGTTCACTTTTTTGGTAGCAAAATTTTGCGAGAAGTTAACCTTTTCTGTTGAGAGTTAAACTAGCAGTTCACTATTCCGTGTCATGAAGTTCACTTTTAAAATGTTGGAAACAGAAGTTCAATAAGTGAACTACAATAAGTTCACTTTAACCACGGTTTGTGAACTGAAGTATTTTTAAATCAAGGAGTTCACTTCATATACCTAAAGTTTGCCTCTTTTTATCAGGGATTTCGTCTTTTTAATTTTGTTCGCAAGTTCACATCTTCCTCGGATAGAAGTTCGCCTTTTGTGATTTTATTCATAAAGATTGTTGCTAGCTTAACTGCTGCCTTTTGTGATTTTATTCATAAAGATTGTTGCTAGCTTTGTATTTGAGAAAATGTTGGACGATTGCAGCACATAAAAAATAATTTCACCTAGTTCACACGTGAAGTTTACACATTTTTATTTAGGAAAAAATCACGTCATAGATTGATTTCAGTTAAAACACATAAGCACAAGACTGTGAAGTTCGCTTTTATTTAAAATGCAAGTCCGCTTGTCCAACTTAGGGAATTCTCCTTTTATTTTTGTCACGAATTTTTCTTTGGTCGGGAAGTTCACCCCATATGTGCCTAAAAGTTCATCATTGCCAGGGCAAAAAGTTCAGAATTGCAAATTTATAATTACCATTCATGGCAGCCCATGGTCATACAGTTCATGTTTTCCATTTCCATTTTCTTTCTTAGTTTGTCTCCGAAGCATTTGCATGCCGGTTCTTCATACACCCCTTTAATCCATGTATGTATAAACAAGTCTGCTAGTAAAACCAAGTGCATATACAGATGTATATAATGGTATGAAACGATGATGGATACTGAATGTGAGAACAATGCAGTGTACACCCACTTTGATTTGACCCGCAATATAAGTTTAATTTACTGTAAGAAAGTGAAAATAGAAAGTTAACTAGTTAAGCTACAGTAGTTCGTTAAAGTGTGAAGAGACATGCAGCAGTAGAAGTTCATGTCGTGCAGCACAAACAGTTCACTCGCCATTGCCAATCTTCTTAATCGAAGCCTTTGTGAGGCAGGTAAACTAGTATCCCTACAGTACTGGTCTTTTGCTCTGCTTTTTTCGCATCCTTGATGGTACCCTATAAGTGTGTATGCTGTTGGTGTATTTCTTTCATCCGCTGCTACTGAATTGGCTACCCTTTTCTTCTCTACACACGAGAGCCAAAAACATATTGATTCATGGAGCCAAATTAGGGGCGGAGTAATCACGGGCTTGTTCTTTCATTGGCTTGATTTCCTTGTTCACAAATGAAGTGATAGCTCTTCTTGTATGTTTGCTGCAGTTCATGATCTAAATAGTATTTTTTGTGAAATATTCAGATCCTTGTAGTTCAGGTTCTGGAGATGCTCAGTATTACAAATTTAGAAGCAACTAATAGGCTTGATCCACGTGATATGTATGGGTAGTAACAAAACATACATGTTAATCTAGAAAATGCATGGTTGCTTCTGGATGATGTATCTTTTGTGATTTTTGTGCCGATAAGATCTGTAGAATTTCTCTGAAGTTCACATTACTTCATTAGTGTAGTACACCTTTTTCATGTGTGAAGTTTACTTTTTTTACATAAGACTTAACTATCATAAAAGTGCCCACAAGAAGCATTGCCATGAGCTGGGAGTTGTTGCGGTTGCAGGTCCTCCCGCGGTTGTCGCTGCAAGCCATGCTCTTTTTTTTTTGGATGAAGCAGCCGATCACAAGTGCACGACAAAAAATAAAAGATGCAAAGATGAAGAGCTCACCTTTTTATACTCCGTGGAGTTCATTCTCAGAATTCGTGAAGTTCACATCTCTTCTACTTTAGTTAAAATATTCCTGCTAGATGGACTATTATTTTATTTCCTTTTGACATTGTATAGCTCCAGGTGCAGAAATGTAATTATGCTGGGAGTTCACTCGCACATCCTCAACCATCCAGCGGTCTTCTCGAGGGAGCCCAGCGTGCGGCCACGCCCTTTGGCACATTAGGTTGCTGCTGTAAGTAAAAACATATAGCATATAGAATATAATTTCGCCATGCTTTGACACACTGCATTTCGGTCGGTACATGCGCCAAATTGCCTAATTCAGATTTAACATAGTATAAACTTTTTGCTTTCCCCACCCCCGAGTACACTTGCAAGTTGGAAGAGTGGTATTTTATTGACTGCCCATAAGTCACCAATCCCAATCCCATTCCCATAATTCCCATTTGTTTAGCTCTCATGCTTTGGGGTCGTATTGCTTGCTATCTGTAAGCAACAAATCAATTAGGCAACACCATGCATGCAGGGTCTGAATAGTTTTACTTATTTTGTGCTTGCTGGGTATTATCATGTTTTTCTCTATACAAAACATAGAAGTCCATTTAATCATGTCTGATAAGTTCAATATATCAGGCAAGTTCAATTCGCCTGCATAAGAATTTAAAACTTCTTGGAAGTTAACTTTTCTTTTCGAGGGAATCAATTGCGTCAGTGGGAGGAGTCCGCTTCTGGCTAGTATGAAAAATAGTAGTTCAAATTATTATGAGATGCTTCCGGCTAGTATGAAAAATGGTAATTTACATTATTATCAGGGCCGGTTCACTTTCTATATTTGGGGAGTTCGTTTAGTCTGTCTGACTATTACAGTTTAAAGCACACAGGCGGCACTTTGCGATATACATCAGCGGCTGGAGGAGGACCTACCTCTCTATCGTATAGCCTTCTCTTGGCACCGAGACCAGGTAGTTGAACTATCTCAACCTGAATTTAGACGATAGCAATGTGTAGTTCAATTTGTGCCAGCCATGAAGTTCAGATAGCAATGAATGTGATGAATGTTTTTTACTTGCCTAAATACTACTAGATGGATGGATTATTCATGAACTACACATATTGGCGAAAAAAAGTAGAAGCTCAATTTGTTTACAGAGGAAGTTCACTTTTCATATTGTTGATGTTCACCACGTGTGGTGCCAGTGAACTCCGGCACCCTTTTCTGTGAAGTCCAGTTTCGTTGTCGTCACACAGGCTGGACTCGATGGCGGGCGGCCACCTATCCATCATGGTGGCGGAGTAAGCTAGCCATGAAACCAACACGGGAGTTCACCCTGCGCCGTCCTGGGAGTCCATGGCTACAGAGGGTCTTTCATGCCCAGGTCAGTCTACTCCTCGCACAGATGTCGCTATGCTGGTTGCGGCTATGCAAAATGCTCCTGATGCATGTGATTTTATTCTTGGCCGTACTTGCTTGTGTGTCTTACATCACTAAGCAGTTCACTTCTTAATTGTGAGCAGTTCGATTAGGCCAAAAATATGGAGTTCACATTCCTCTTAACTTAAGATAGAAGAAAAATGTCCTCGGTAAAATTGTTAGTTTCAGGAAGTTCATTCGTTTCAGTTTAGACAGTGCGCTTGTTATTTATTTCCATCTTAAAATTCAATTTTTATTCGAACTTCTGTTTTATTGTTTGCAAAGTTCATTCCAAGTTGATTTCATCCATAAGATTGTGACATATAACAGATAGATTCAATCATATGACCTTTGTTAATAACTATAATTCTATATGTGAATGAGTTCAGATTTGGCAAAAAATTGTTAAATTTGCGTTATCTCCTTTGAATTTATTCATTACATATTTGCATCAACATCTAAAGCAGGATTAGAAAGTGCAAGAAATATGAAGTTTAGTATTTTGGTGTAAATGAAAAAATGATGTGTCTTAAACGAATGATATGAAGTTCAGTATTTCCTTGCTGTGATGTCAACTTTTATTATAAAACGTACCCTCTGGAATTAACAGTAGTTCACTGTGTTAAAAGAAACCATTAGTGGGTAGTTTACGATGCCTGAACTGGGGATTAAGTCTTGCTATTATGTGCGTGCTGATGCGTTTCTGACTATAAAAAGGTAGAAGTTCAGTTTGCTTACAAAAAAAGCTTACATTTCATTTTGTACTGATGCTTGTTTCGACTTTCTAACACCATGGATATGCGCTCAAGTTTCTGGTCTCAAATCAGTTCAGTTTTTTACGGTTCACCTTTCTATTTGTTTGAAGTAGTCTAATTTTGGCCTAACAAATTTGATGTTTTATAATTCTGCCATTTATATGAATCAGGGGGCTAGACTTCCAAGACAAAGGTAGCAGCAGTTGGAAGTCAGCTCCATACAAAAGGCTGGACTGCTGGACTACGATGAGCCCTGGTGGTGGTCTGGCCATCAATGGCTTTGTCTCCTAGGGCATCGGGAAAAGCTTCATTGTCATGACTCGGTTGGCTGCCCTGAGTTGCTGTGAAGTTCAGTTAGCTAGTTTTTCAGTGCAAGTTTGGTTTAAGGCCATGCGTAGTTCAGTCATTGGGCTCTGGCCGAGTTTAACATCTCTATATGCATTGTGTGCCACCTCCAATTTTACAGATCATCTTTGAAATTCTGGTATATATGATGTCTCGTAAAAAGATGTTGAGATATAAAATGTGTGTTTGGAAGTTCACTTCATCTACCATGAGAAGTTTGCTTCTAATATAGGTGAAGTTTTTTTTGGCGGGAAGTTCGCTGAATGCCTCTACAAAGTTTGCCATTTTTTTAATCAGGATGTCATTTTTATTAATACATAAGTTCATTTTTTTGAGAAAAGTTCTGTGTAGAAAATTGCACTTTTCTTTATTGGGTAGTCGTTGAGAAAAAGATCCATACATAAAGTTCACATTTCTATTGTATAGAAGTTCACTTTTGTGCATGAATGTTGTCTTGTCCGTATGGAGAACCAAACTATAAATACCAGGAAATTCACTCATGGAACTCTAGAAGTTTATTATAAAATCCTCGGTCTAGTTTTAAAAATAGTGAAAAATCCAAACGTTGCTACTATGTAAAGCATGGAAGTCCACTATCAAGAAAAATATATCAAAGTTTTGTATATTTGAAATTGCTGCTAAATCGTAATAAATTTTGGAAAATAATCAACATGAAAAAACCAACATTAAAAACATTTATACCAAGGCACGAAGTTCACTAATAGAAACCTGGAAGTTCACTTCCATATACAGGGGACGTTTTGGTACTCTGTTTTTCTGAGCGGAAACCAAATCAAGTATATCGAAATCTGCTCTTAAACCGTAAATGATTTGGAAAAATGTTCAACACCAAAAGTTTGTGCCTTGTAAACAGCTTTCTAACGGGGTATCATTTGTATCAATCTGACATGCGGTTGAAAAAATGGATCCAAATAACCTTATGAGTACATAGAAATCCGCGAAAACTTTTTTGTATATTCGAAATTAATTTTAAACCTTACAAAATTTGGAAAAACATCCAAGACAAAAATGGTGCGCAATTTCTATATCTTTCCAATGGTATATCATATGTATTAATACGACAAGCGGTGTAAAAATTAAGGGCAAAGAACTGTCCGAAAAATGCAGAAATCCGCGAAAACGTAGTTTTTTTTATTTGAAATTACTTTCAAACAGTCTAGAATTTGGAAAACCATTCAGCACAAAAAAGTTGTGAAATTTCCATATCTTTTCAACGGTATATCATACGTATGATTCCGATAAATATTTCAAAAATCAACCTCAAAACACTGTCCGCCAAAACTCCGAATTCTGCTGCTCGGTCAGGAAGTTCACACCACAGTGCAGCGGAAGTTCAGAAAGGGTTTGAGAATAGCTATTCTCGAACCGGTTCGAGAATAGCAGACCTATATATATATATATATATATACACACACACACACATCTATTTTATGAATCGGAGGGAGTAGTTGTTTGTCACTAGGTATAATTAAATTGGTTTGTTACTAGATTAAAATTAAATGGTTACTAGGTTTTTTAATTTCACTCCGTACCAATGTAAGAGTTGCATGATGGTAATGCCAGGGGCGGAGCTTCTAGTAGGGCAGCCACCCTACCTTGTTAATTTAGAAAAGTATTTTAGATGGATGTATTTTTCTGAACAGTTTAAGTGGTCATATGTTAAAAGGGACTTTGTATGTACTGTTCAAAACCAATTTCGAACAAAAACATGGACTAGGTCTAGTCTTGCGGGAAACTAACTATTTCTCTTTGCAACATTTTATTCTCAGTGTAATAAAACCTGACTCTAAACGGACACGGTGTTTTGCTCATAGGTGCAAATGCGCCTATTATGAATAATGCATTTAAATTTCTTTTAAAATGTCAAAAAATATTCTAGGTGTACATCTTGATATGCTATGTTTACTCACAAATTTTTGTGAGAAAAGAACAATTTTTATGGGCTATGCAAAAAAGACAAAACAACATATCCTTTATTTTGTAGGACCGGAAATTGTCTTTTGTACACAAGTCACATAAAATGTCATTTTTTCGTGAAATGTTGTGTGCGGACATACAATGTCCGGATGTACACCTAAATTTTTTTCCAGATTTTTTCGATATTTTGAAATATGTTTTCTAAATAATGGGTGCATCTACACCTATGAGCCAAAAATGATATCCTTTTTTTGCGGGTAAAAGTGGTTATATTAAATCCCAGGGCTTACAAGATGGTCATGCTCTAGTACCTGAGACAAAACCTCAGCCATGTGCCAGACCACATATTAGTTATGGCCTCTGCTCTTGCATAATTCGCAAGGCAGTGGCTTGCCCTATTCTGAACTCGATCCACTTTTACAATAGATATAAGTCTACTACCATGAACTATGTCTTTAGTTTCTTCTATAAGGTGTGCTAGAGGAGATCTATCTTGTGTCCTTCCTTTTATTGCTTCGACAACAACTGAGCAATCTAGTTCTAGCGACACCGGACAGTTGCTCCATTGCAAGGCCAAGCGAAGTCCTTCCTCACACGCCTTAGTTTCAGCTTCTAGGGGATCACCACATCTGATTAGTTGCCGGCAAGACGAGCAAATAACCTTGCCTTCATCATCACGAAGGGTCATGCCCGCCCCTGCCGATCCGTCTTCCTTTTTATATGAACCATCACAATTCAATTTAACCCATCCTGGAGAGGGCATAAGCCAACGAAGATTTTCTGGAGAATGTTCACACGTTAAGGTCGGCTTTATCGTATCCATAAACTTGGCACACTTCCCCTTTATAACCTCCTCCGTATATAAGCTTTTGATACTCTTCAAAGTTCTGATGTAGCTCAAGAGAAAGATCTTCGAACCTTCAATGGAGGGAAGGTCTTTATCATGTGTCACCTCATTATGGGCAAACCAAATACGCCAAGCCACCAACAGAAAAGCATCGATCATACTAACTGGAATAGCCTCGAGAATTGACGCAAACCAATTACTTGAGGGTGCCTGCATAACGTCAGCGGTGGGTAGCTACCAGGTACTCCTCATTACCTTCCATAAATTATTTGCATGAAAACATTTGAACAAGGCGTGTGCCATATCCTCTTGTTCCTTATCACATATCAAACATCTCCCGGTAACTTCAAAACCTCTGTCCTTTTTATTCTTCTCCAAAGCAAGGCCATTAGAAGCAGCCTTAAAAGCGAAATTCTTGACCTTTGGTGGAACATCTGCATGCCAAATCCGTTTCCAACAAGAGTTCGCACCATCCGGGACAGAGCTAGTTGCAGCAAAGGCACATTGATCCGAGGACTCATTGAATGCTAGTTTATAAGCACTACGAACAGTAAAATGACCTGAACCCTCAGGTTGCCAGGCAATTAGATCATTAACTAGACACCGAGAGTGTTTAATTTTAAGAATCACCTCTACATCAATTGGCAGGAAATTACTTCGTATCATAGCCTCCTTCCAGTTTCCTTGGTCATCCAACAACTCAGAAACACGGCGAAAACGCTTCTTTCCCCTAGTGGTAAACACTTTCGTATATGATAGCCGTGGTAACCAGTTGTCACGCCAAACTCGTATATTCTGGCCATTACCAACGCGCCAAATAATTCCTTTCTTCAGCAACTCAAGACCGTGAGAAATGGCCATCCAGGTAGACGAGGGGTTACCTGTAAAAACGGTATCAAGAAGATCACCACGTGGGTAATACTTGGCCTTAAGAACACGTGCACATAAGTTATCCGGGAACTCCAGCAGCCTCCAAGCTTGCCGAGCAAGCAAAGCTTGGTTAAAGATACGCATATCTCGGAATCCGAGAGCCCCTTGTGCTTTAGCTCGTTAGTGTTTGGGCCAGCCAATCCAATGTGTTTTGTGTTTTCCATTCTCCACTCCCCACCAATAATCTCTGATCAGTCTTGACAAATCATCGCAAACCGAGAAGGGTAGCTTGAAAAGCCCCATCATATATACAGGGATAGCCTGTGCAATGGATTTGATCAAGACTTCTCTTGCACTCTGTGATTGAAGGCTATCACCCCATTCAATCAAACTTTTACTCAATCTCGATTGGAGACTTTGAAATCTCCCTTTATGCATCCTTCCATCTGGTGTAGGCAAACCTAAATATTTAGCATCAAACATTTGTTGCTCCACACAAAGAATGGATCGAATCTCCTGCTGAATCTCTTCTGAACACGCTGTGCTAAACATAATTGAACACTTTGATGGATTAATTAGTTGACCGGTACTCACTTCAAACTCATTAATGACTTGCTTCACCCGGTTAGCCTGGGCCTCAGTTGCCTTAAAGAAGAGCATTGTGTCATCTGCAAATAATAAGTGGGAAATTCCCGGTGCAGCCCGACAAACTTTGAGAGGGTAAATACCATTACTTTCCACCTCCTTTTGCAATAGAGCTGACAAACCATCCGCAACAAACAGGAATAGAAAAGGGGATAAAGGATCCCCCTATCGAAGGCCTCGAGAAGGAGAAAAAGCTTCCAAAAATGATATCCGACTCTAAACAATATTCTAGGTGGGTAATTTAAGAAGGACTTAAGGGTGTTTTTGCCAGCTTACGGGCTATTGCCGAAACCAACTATAGGTATGTATGTATATATTATGAAGAACACGGCGCAAGAAACAGAAAAGACTAGGAGACATCTGAGCTGCTCAAGGGAAATATGATGCTGGCCTTCTACGAGTATTGGTCAAATCAATATCTTTGGTTAACGACCAATGCAAGGACATGTTTACTTAATTGGAAAAATGATGCTGAGAGCCCTATTGAAAGTTGTAAATTTTCACAGAAAATGACATCACAATCCTAAGTACGAATAAATGGTAACAAAATGAGAAAATTAAGAAAATGGAAACACACCAATTCATTATTGATTATTTTTCAATTTAGACACATTCTATGTTGCTATCAATTCTATTACCCCTGATTTTGACATCGATGTAGAATAATATATAGTGGAGACTATTTTGAACTTTGTGTAATCTTACCTCGGATTCTTTCCGTCCTACACCACTAGTTAAAGAAATAAAGGCGGGTGAAGTTGGCTTGCTCTTGTTCTTCTTACATATTTCCCTTTTATCTTTAGAATTATATATGTGGCTATTGTTGTTTTGTCAATGTGTGTAAATATGCCTTATTTTACGTGTTTCGAGTGGATCAAATACTCTCTCTTGACATTTAAATTATTGTGACAAAAATACATGTAAAATTATCTAGTAAGTGTGAATTATTTGGATGGTAACCATAAATTAGTGTATGTAGTGTGGTAACTACAGAAAAAAAAAGTCAAAACACATTAAGATGATAATATTTGTCGGACGAATCTAAGAGTGAAAATTGGCTGTCAATTACATTAACATTTTTTAGATAATTTATTTTAAATTTTCAAATTGTGAAAAGATTTTGGAGGAAGTACATCTCCTTATAAAATAATCGAACATTGTTAGGGGCTATCGAGTTAGGGATGGAAATAAAACTCGAAGCTCACGAGCTTAAGAAAACTTGGCTTGACTCAACTCTGAACTTGGACACTAATAAGTCACAAGCCAAGTTGGAGTTTTTGGCTTGTTGAGGAGATAAGTTTTATTGAGTTGAGTTCTGAGTACTCGCTAAGCTTTAATATCCTTACGTTGATATTCTGGCTCATACATTAGTAAACACTAAAGAAAAGCAAACACTAATAGGCTAACGATACATGAGCACTCATCTTAAAATTTTGAAAATCTACATAATGAACTATAGATGATGAAACACCCTTCTTGTACTCTTACACCACCATGAATTGATTACATTGTTCAGTTTCTTAATGAACTTATCAAGATTATTGAGCCAACTCGAACATTTACCCGAGCAAAGCTGGGGTTTTAAGCTCACTATGTTAATGCGTTAAGTCGAACAAACTCGTTAAGTTGAGTCGAGCGAGCTCGATATGGAGTATCGACATAATTGACTTCACCCGCTGTTTCATCCAACAGCCGACATTAGCAAATTCTAGGGGAAGTTGAAATCACCAAATTCGTGTTTGTTATGACGCGTATTGAATTTGATGCCTCTGTCCGAGTCGAACACAGTCGTCCAACCTTACCAGAGATCTGATTCTGATGTTGGCACCCGGATGAAGAGGCCGCTAATCCCTATCCGAGTCTAACTTGACACGAACTGGACGTAGAGAATCTGGTCCTTTTTATACCCCGTCTGTGTATGCTCATCCTATTCCAACACACGCATTCACTCACGCCAAGGGATCGATCAATTATCCGGCCGCGGCGGAGAGGCGAGGCGATGGAGATGGAGATGGAAGGGGGGAACTCGCTGCCGTCGTCGTCGTGCCCCGACGGCAGGAAGCGGCGCGTGTGCTACTACTACGACCCTGGCATCGCCAACGTGGACTACGGCGCGCACCACGTGATGGTGCCCCGCCGCGTGGCCATGACGCACGGCCTCGTCACCTCCTACAAGCTCCTCCCCGACATGGAACTCCTCCGCACCAGACCCGCCACCGAGGACGAGCTCGCAGGCATCCTCACCGACGACTACCTCCGCCTCCTCCGCGACCTCACCCCGGGCACCTACCGAGCCGACACGGCGCGGCGGCACCACATCGGCGCCCTCTCCGGCGACGAGCGCAACGACAACCCGGTCATCGACGGCCTGTGGGACTACTGCGCGCGGTACGCCGGCGGGTCGCTGGCCGCGGCGCGCGCGCTCGGGAGCGGCACGTCCGACATCGCCATCAACTGGTCCGGCGGGATGCACCACGCCTGCAGCGGCGAGGCCAGCGGCTTCTGCTACGTCAACGACATCGCGCTCGCCATCAGGGAGCTCCTGGCCACCTTCCCCCGCGTGCTGTACGTGGACATCGACGTGCACCACGGCGACGGCGTCGAGAAGTACTTCGCGGCCGACGGCAGGGTCATGACGGTCTCCTTCCACCAGTACGGCCGCGGCGGCAAGGGGGGCGACACGTTCTTCTTCCCGGGGACCGGGAGCGCGGAGGACGTCGGCGAGGGCGCGGGGAAGTACCGCACGCTGAACGTGCCGATGAAGGCCGGCATGGACGACGCCGGGTACAGGGAGCTGTTCGTGCCCATCATGAGGGAGGTCATGGGGGTGTTCCGGCCGGACGCCATCGTGCTGCAGTGCGGCGCCGACTCGCTCTCCGGCGACAAGCTCGGGGAGTTCAACCTTTCCGTCAGGGGCCACGCGGAGTGCGTGAGGTACCTCCGGAGTTTCAACGTGCCACTGCTGCTCCTCGGCGGCGGCGGGTACACCATCAACCACGTCGCGTCGTGCTGGTGCTACGAGACCGCGGTGGCCGTTGGCAAGGAGAAGGAGATCCCCGACGACATACCCCACCATGGCTACGAGCACTACTACAAGGACCAGGGATACAAGCTCCACTACGGGGTTACCAAGGTGGGGAGAAACGCCGCCGGCACGAAAGAGCACATGGACAACATAAGGAATGAAGCTCTCAAGAACGTGCAGAACCTTCACGAGCTCTTGAAGCACGGCGTCGCTCCGAGCGTGCAGTTCAAGGACATCCACGACCAGGAACTCTACAAGAAGCCTCCAAAAACGTCCGGTCCAAAAAAGAGAAGAGGCAGAGATGGAGATGGAGAGGACCCCATGGACAGGCTGCACCGGCTGTGCGGCGAGGCGGACGTCCGCAACTTCTTCGCCAGGGTGGGAGAAGAAAATATTAGAGGAGCAGCTTCTTCGCCAGGTCGGGAGACGAAAATATACCAGGAACAGCGTCGTAGGGCGTCCTCCGCAGCTGTCCATAGGTTTTGCCATTGATTTGTAATCAGAATTGTTTTGTAATCAGAATTGTTGCTGCCTAATGAATGTCGTTCTGCTGCTTTTGTGAAACTACCAGAGTGCCAATGAATTACAATAATAATGCTGCTTCTGTCTTTCACCATTTTCCTACGCAACTTTCACGTGCTTTCATGGTTATTATCTTGCCACGGCGGTATAAAAATTATTTTAGCACAGCACAATTAAGGAAGCGCAAACCGGGTCTGAAACAATTGAAAGCAACGAACAGAGATGTTTTACAAAAAAAAATAGCATGCCCTATTTGAACTGACACACATCGAGTCAGAAAGAATTACAATAGCTAAACTAGAAATAATACCATTTCACATATTACAGTTCCAAAGTTAACCTAATGAAACAAAACACTAGGTAGACAAACCAGTTGCCATCCAAAAAGAATTGTGCTTTCGCATATCGTAAGACACGAGACTACCACCACCAAACGACATTTAGTGCCAACCACTTGTTCCCCATGAACCGGAGGGCAAATTTCGAAGCAAATTGACCAGTTTCTGATGAAGTGTCGAGCGTGCAGTTAGAGAATGGTGCTCATTTGTACAGCGATTGGCCACAACGGAACACAAAATACTACACTTGCTTATTGTACAGCAGTTTGCTTCGGAGTTGCCTGTGGCTGAGGAGCACTTGAAGCAAAGATGATTGCTTATCTTCTGCAGGGTCTGACTACAATTGCTCGTCAGCTATGCCATTTCAGTCCATGAGATATCCTGCCACTTCACTCATTTGCTTCTACCGTGCCAGTTTTCGCTTCAACGTCCACGGCAGAAACTTCCTTGCTTGGTAGATCCACTACTGCATCAGTTTTCGCTCCAACATCCACGACTGCATCAGTTTCCGGTTTCACATCAACAACCGCATCAGTTTTCATTTGGGCATCAACGGCTGCATCAGTCTTCATCGGTAACTCCACTTCTTTGTTAGGGATAGCTTGCTCGGGAGATATTGCCGAGTCGGCAATATCATTCCCATTAGCATCAGTATCCGGTGAAGCTTCAGATACAGGATTGTCCAAATCAGATGAGCCAGCGGGTTTATCTACTGTTCCCTCTGCCTGCATCTCGGTAGCTGGGGCTGAAGATTCAGCTACTGCAGAGGCAGCTTCGTCTGTGCTAACTTCAGTATCACCATTTGAAGCATCCGGATGCCGATCGATCCCTTCTGCACTTTCAAGTTGCTCATCCTCAGTGTTAAGATTTGTCTGTTTAATACATTCTGCGGCATCTTCTGCCTCCTCAGTAGGGCCATTTCCAAGGGACAAGGTTTCCATTTGATCCTCAGTGCCAATGACTTGACCATCATCAGTTTCCTCAGTGTCCGGGGAAGCTTCCTCAGAATTGGGTGATGACGAAGGAACAGAGGCAGCTAAACGGTCATTGATACCTCTCTCTCCATCAAATGTGAACCAATTTGAATTTGTAAAGAGGGAGCTGCTTATAAACAAACAAAGCATTATCAATCAGTTACTCATACAGGCGAAAAATCAAGGGTGCTGGAGCACAATTGAAGCTCGCAAATTACCCATCCGGTTCATCTCCCAGACGCAGAGAAGATATTACCACCTCAGCTGATTCGTCATCAAAATAGACATCCTGAAAGGAAAACAGAAGAGGAAAGATTTTTAGAATCATAAGAAAACAATATACGTGTGTATCCATTATTCATTCCATGGACAACTTAACCATACTGTTAAACAATTCGTTTCCACAGAATCAAAAACTACATAGCATGTTTATAGTCAGTTTTTCGTACAAACAGTCTAGTGCAGTCAACACATTTTTTTAGGAAACGTCCCAACGAACATTTGAACGTTAGAATCATGCGAACATACAAAAAAAGGTTAGTTTCAACATACCTCATCATCGCGTTCAAGTGACCCTTGTGCCTGCATTCAAAAGAGCAATATGCATCATTAATATGTACACAGTCCCCACAATGTCTACATATATAATACAGCAGTAGAAACAATAGCATGACAAAAGGGCATAAATATTTTGATATTCGCAAACCATCAAATCTAACAACACTAGCACATCAGCACACCTCTTCAATGTCATCGTTGCTGTATATCCCATAACGGAATGCCTGGCTCAAGTTATTAGCAAGAGCTGCAACATCGTAATCCCTGTCCCGGAAGTCATCATCATCACTGTCCCTACCACGGTCATGTAGCGAGGTTGGGCGCCTGCAGCAACATACGAGGCATATAAGTCCAGAAATACTTAGAAAATGAAAGCCAGGTATAGCATGGAAAATAAACAAAGAAAACCTACCCACAAGCCCAGTGATAAACATTCTCCACCTCATTGCGCCTGACCAGAACATCTGTCTGCCATTCGACCCACTCACTGTTATCCTACTCAAAAGTCAAAACAAAAAACCCCAAGTTAAAATGATGGGTACAAACTATAGATATATCAGACTTCCAAAGTATCGAGTCACTGCAAAATGTAAGATACCTGCAGGTGAGCCTGGATAGTGCTGTTGCTGTTTCCCAACTGAATGAGTTTATTGGCTATTCTTGTCATGTGGCCAACATTCCCAATTTTTGAAGGGGTTTTCCCTTCAGACGGTACGGTAGGCTGCACAGAGAAGAGACATACATGAAGGGCCATTCTTGGTAGTATAAAGTCAAAACTGTTAGGGCATACTAATATAGCTTACCCCATTAGACTCTGTTGACAAAGAAGAAAGCTTGTCGGCAGCAAGAATTTTACCAACAATGTCACATTCATTAAGAACATGTTCGACAAGTTCTGTTCTTTTACCCTCTAGGCAAGAAACAATTATATTCTCGACATGATGGTGCAAAAAATTGTTATATGGATACCTGTGGTATAACAAATATATGAGAGTGGCCCTTTAAACCATGATGAAGCAAAAGAACATAATATATCCATCTTCTTACTCAAAGAATAAATCAATGGAGCGCTTTATTGCTGATTGGCTGATTAGCTCCTTTTCAGCAGTTTCACTACCAACTGTCAGCAAAACAGAGATAAACTCCACAATCTGTCAAGGGGATGGTATATCCAGGTTAACAAAAATGAGCAGGTATATTAGCAAGACACAATAAGAGTGCCAAAATGTAATACGGAGTAACATAAAATGCTAAACATCGCTAATGAGTTCTGTCCGGCGTTGCAGGAAAACGTGCAAGACACGTGACATTTGACACCAGGGTATGAAAATTAAGTAATAGTTGTGTCCAGATAAGCCTATGCTACTAAAAATTTCTGTTGAATTCAATAAATAAATGCATCTAGAGAGGAAATGAAGGGCTCAAGACTCAACCGATAAACCTAGGCACTACAAGTTTGAAATGACCAAACGGTCAATTGTAAAAGGCATTTGCAACATCCAGTACCTTCAGTCGGTGTTTCCCGAGAGGTGGGCGTAAACATCCATAAGTTGTAGGCAGAACATTGTCAGCAGCAGAAGTGTCCAATAAGTTCAGCAAATTACCTACAAATTATATCAGCTATAGCAATAAATCTCCAGAAATCAAAAGCACTACAAAAGAACATCTAGCATGAGATGGCGCATGGTTTATACTTTATACAAGGTCTAGAACTGATAAAGGAGATAAACACTCACCTAGACTCTCAAGCATACCATCAACCGTCTCAGGACTGGCAGTGACCAATGCCCCATGACTTACATTGCTTCTGAATGCCTGGTAGGAAGCTGATGCTAATCTTTTTGGGTCCAGTAAAGATATGCACACTGACAATGAATGAACCAGCACAGATTTGGGTCTTGATCCTTCAAGAGCATGACAGAATAACCTCCCAACAAAACTGTAATTACATAAAACGTAACACAAAGATTTCTTGGTCAGAGAAGGAAATACTTGTACAGGGGTAGGGCTCCATCCCTATTTCATTTAAAGCAATCTTTCGAGTTCAGATAAAAATAGACTTAGCCTCTTTATGAACAAATCATTGATTTCGAAAAAATGCACAGATATTTTCTATGATTCTGTCTACTACATAAATATTCAATGCATTTCATTTCTAGAGGTTTTTCCCAAATTGCCAAACAAAGATAAAAACTTGTGGTGTCGCCAAACAACAAAGTTTTAAGATGGAAACCTTGGGCTGCATATCTTCGCCGCTAGAGATGGAGGTGCACATCGAGTCACAGCACACAGAATTTCAGCAGCATTGGCATGCACTTCAGGAGAGTCCTGCTTTGCAGCAATACATTACATATTAAATTTCCACAAGAAAAAATGGTGTTCTTCTCTAAGAAACTGAATAAAGTTATTTAGGGGCTTATGTTCATATAGGTAAAATATCTCAAGACAACAGACGTGCTAGGTTTCTCGGATAAAATGTATGTTTGTATGCAATCATGCCTAAGAAAATACAAGCAGATATATGCAAATAAATGCATTTCCCTGTATTTAAAGGAATTCAAGCTTGCCTAACTCACCGATGAGCTAAACTTATCAGCGATCATTCCAAGGACATCTGTATTTTCTAACCACTGCATAGTATCCGCATAGTTTGAATATATGGTCTCATCAGCACCAATCAGACGTATCAGGACCTGAAGAATTCCAAGAGCAGCAACATCAAACAAATGCACCCACTAAAGCATCAATCCACAAATGTAA
The DNA here is from genome assembly GCF_019359855.2 of Lolium perenne. NCBI lineage: Eukaryota > Viridiplantae > Streptophyta > Magnoliopsida > Poales > Poaceae > Lolium > Lolium perenne. The sequence goes on along the minus strand of NC_067246.2, from coordinate 181,557,881 downwards.
CCAATGATAGCTTACCTCCATTATTGATGTGATGCCAATCAGGTCAACAAGTTGGACAACTATCTCTGGATGCTCCTATACAAAAACCGCATGTTGTAAACCACTGAAATACTCGACAAATTTGTGGGAATGAAGAAGAATTGTGCGGTATAAAGCTAAACGCAGCACAAAGTGTTAGCTTGCCTTGGTAATTTAAAATAGCCTCAAACAATCAAAGAAAGCACAGAAAACTAACTTATATACATCATAACTTTAAATGCAAGTTAACTAACTATTTTTTGTTTATAAAATGGGACAACAAATACCTGAACATAATTCATAAGTGGGGCAGTCTTCCGCAGCATCAGACAAATTACCACCTACAACAAATAAATAATCAAACTGCCTTAGCAAAAATACGACATCAACTAAAAGATGAAATCTCAACATCTGAATAACAAAAAACATGTAAGAAAACAAACTTCTGCAGGAAACTTCAAACACAAATATATGGTATAGAAAATCAAAGTAAAATTTAGTACCTTACTGAAGTAACCAGATAATAATGTGCTGTGCGGATGATCAGGTTTCACAAATGAGAAGAGCAAATCCATTAACTGTAACGCAGAAAAATAAAAGGATAACATTAGCTAAAATGGTTGTAATTAAACATGCCTGACAGAAGACGCCAAAAGGACAAGAACACCAACCTCTTCATCCTCTACTAGGGTTCTCAGAATGACATCAATTTCACAAGTAAATATCTCGCAAGCAATGAAAGGGAACCTGGAAGGGATACAGTGAATTTCAAAAAGGATGAAATCCAGTCCTTTATATAAAATGACTATGAATACTAATAACCAATGACGTACTTGAAGGAGCGCTTTTTTTCAGCATCATCCGGAACTTCTTCAACAACATAACGAAGCAATTGCTCCACCTGGGCCTTATCACGCAAGCTACAAAAGGACATTCCAAGCATTATAGGTTAGGAAATATTGTATTGAGTTGAAGAAACACTGAATGTTAGTGAGCAAGAAATGAAAGCCAATACAGGTCTTCACTATATTAGTCATTCCTTCAGCCAGGCGATCCATCATGAAAACTCAACGTGACAATTAAGTTTGACAGTACGAAAAAGTTCGATAATTACTAATTTACTGAGGCATCAGGTTCAATTCTTTGAAGGTTCTTAATACAGATAAAACTAAGAATCTGTTGGAAAAGGAAAGATAAGAGGGAACAGAAATAGATTTCCCTCAGGAAAGGCACATTCAGCAATTACTGATCCTTGCCTGTAAACAGAAGAACTTTGTGAACCAACTATTAGGAGAAAGGACTACTGCCAGCACAAATGCCGAAAACAAACTACATTTTATGTACTCCCTCCGTCCGGAAATAAGTGACTTCGATTTGTCTGGATTCGCATGTATCTGGATGGAGGAAGTACATTTCCTTCCTATGGTGGGATTTGAACTGTGCAGATGCAGCAGCTATTAGGTGCAAAAGCAGATGTGATAATTTATCTCATAACTACACTTGTTTGTTATTTTCTTAACCTAATAAGAAACTCAGTTTCCTTCGCAACTGTTGCAGCAAATGTCTTGTAAGTGTCTAAGAAAAAGGTACATGGTTCATCTTTGTTACTCTGGTGCACAGTATAAAAATGAGTTGAGGTGCAACAATAGATTAAACATGCCAGCCATGCAAGAGAAGCTTGCGAGGAAATTACAAATTAATGAGTCGGGTATTCAGGGCTTTGCACTCTTGAATAATTTCATCTTCATCAAGAAGTTCTTCCAGTGTAAAATTTTCCTTATCTAGGATCGTATCCACCTGAAAAAGCAATCATATACTGAGTTAGCGATGATGCCATAACCTGTGTTTGTACTCTGTAAGAATGCTAGGAAAAATAAATCAAGACCCTCGTTGAGAACTGGAAGTTATTTATAATGACTATGGAACAATAATAATAATGATGACTCAAGTGAGACATGAGATCAAATACAGGGTACCGCTAAGTTAGAGGATTATTAGACACACAAAAGTTGAAGACAAGAGAACACATATCAACATTATGTTAGAACAAAATAAGTAGACCATGTAGTTCAAGAGAATGGCAAGGAAAAGGAGGCAACAGCTAATTACACTAGCGCAAAACTGTTCCACCCACAAGACAGAAATCGTTTCTGAAACAGCTCAAGTCCAACGCATATGAATCTTCAGTTCATAACGCATATGAAACACACCAGATCAGGGATTCAGTGCGGTATTAACAAACACAGCAGCTCTGCCATATTCTGCCCCTGTTGAGCAATGATCCCAGCCCTCCCCAAGGGTAGCTTGTATGCAAAACATAATCCAAATCCGAACCAACGCGCATCTACTTCCTCGCCTGCAACCCGCCCAAATCACGAGAAGAGCAGATGCACACGAGCTCCCCAATGCGAAATCGAACACCTCGCAGTCGCAGGGCACCGACAGAAACACCTCCAACACGAACTAGCCGGAAGCAAGCATTACAACCCACCCGCGGCGGCACCAAATCCACCGAACCAACCCAGACGAATGGGTCCGCGGGGCCAAGCCCGCAGTTGGTAACCACAGCGGCACGGGGACGCGCGGACCAATCTGAGAGAGAGATAGAGAGAGCGCGGGGCGAAGGGTGGAGAAGGAGCAGAAGGGGGACTCACGGGCGAGGCCGCCGAGAGGCCGGTCATACGCCAAAACATGGCGGCGGCGGCGGTGGATCTAGGGTTTCCGGGGCCGGTGAGCGCGAGTTGGCGGCCGATTGCTCGCGAATCCGGGCGGCGGCGGCCGGATTGGGCGGCCGGGGGAGGAGGGCGGATCGGGAGGGGGGGCGAGCGGATCGAATTGGGATCGCGGGGGCGGGGGCGGGGGCGGGGGTGGGGAGGCGCACGAGAGGAGGAAAAAACAGCACGCTTTTCTTTTCTATTTGGGCTTTCTTTCCCTTTGATTTGGTTTCGTGTGTGTGTGTGTGGAGATGGGGGATTGGAGTTACTTTTGACGACGAGTGCAGATGGCGATGGGTCAAATTATTTGCTCGGTTATTTAAAAGGGGAACAATAATTCTGAATAGAGTACTCACTCTTTTCTAAAACTGATGATGGTGAAAAACTAATTCCAAGCTTAGCTTTTCTTTGTTTGTGCAAGGTGACGCGCACACGTTCATACATAGCACATGTGTAAGAAATTTCAAGTGGCAATTTGTTCATACATTTTGAATTTATTACTACTCCCTCCGATTCATATTAATTGACTTCAATATGGATGTATTTAGAACTAAAATATGTCTAGATACATCCATATTAGAGTCAATTAATATGAACCGGAGGGAGTATTAGATTGCTCTGTCAAAATTGTGTGAAATGTCCGGCTTTTGGAGCTCGGTCATCACATTAACTGTTGCTTAGATGGATGGCTTGGCTATGCTCAAGGTAAGCTACATGGCATGGTTATCTTGATGGTTGTTGTTGCTCGTATCTAGTGAATACTCTCTCAATCTTTATACAATTCCTCTGCTCTGGAATAAGTGTTATAAGTATCTAGATATATACCAAGTTAGATAAATTACAGATCGGACATTTTAAGGTCTCCAATAGCACACGAAAGGCCCTTTCTGTGTGCGGTGCGGAGACGCCTACAAAAACTAGAACGCCTACGCGCGGCCTAGGCAGGTATATATTTACCTACGATTTAATTATTATTGTTGTCATCTCTCCTAAGAACTATCTCAAACGGGAATTGGTAAAAAAACAATTTTCAAACCTATTATGGGAGAAGGGTTCTATGATTTTCTAACACAACTCTTAAGTAATTTCAGTGACTAAATAAATTATTGGTGGGCGAAACGATGGAAGCACACACCCTTCTCACATTTAAGTCGCATGTGCTTGCACCACTTCACTACAAGGAGGAAAATGGATCTAAAACCCCTCATTGGTTCTCGATCTCCTCTTTTCAGTCTTCTCTTCTCCGTTTGACGGGCGGCTAACTGAAGAAGCCGCCTCCCTGACTATACACCTCAATTCTATTCATGCATATGTGCATCGCACAAGGTTAGTTACTATTGCTTCCTCTTCTGCTAGTATTTGATCATCTTTTGCACAAAATAATCTCCATTATTTATGAGTTTCGAGGAGATTATTTGTATCCAATTGTAGATGAAGCTAGATCTCCCTCAGATCCGCAATAGTTGTACCGATTTTAGATGGATATTGATCTCCCCGATCAAATATTAGTCGATTCATTAGGATTTTCTTGTTTTCACCCATGCTTTTATTTAGTACGGTTTCCAGTGTTTAGTTGTAAGATTTTTACTGTTCACTTTTGATATTGTAGGAATGGCACCCACGGTTGTCATCGACATTACGAGTGGTAGCGATGTCGATGACAAGCATCTTGTTCAACGCAGAGTGCGACAACCAAAACGATTTGAAGTTTATATTTGAGATTCGATTAATCATTTTCATGGACATGTGTACAATTAGTAATAAACACAATGTTTTCATGCTTCTGTATACTAAATATAAGCCATTATATTAAAGTGAAAACATTGTTTGAACTTCACTACGTATATGTCAATTACATAGAGATGACTATGTCACAATTCAATCGGCCCAGGGAGCATGTGCATGAGGTTGTAAGGGTATTTTACCCTTATCCATTATTTTGGTGACAATGACATCGTTGCTATAGTATTTGGTTTAATACATGTCTATGAGATTATTCCCAGGTATTAGCCAAATTGGCATAATGGTGTATCAATGGAACAAGAAGGTAAAGAGAAACCCCCCACTTCGACAGAAATGAAGAAGGACTGATCACCAAATGGTCGGTCTCTGGCCCGGTCAGACCGGCCGTGGCACCGGCTGGCCCGGCACCGACCGGCCCCTAGACCGGTGCACACCGGGCACAATCCAGGGGACTTTTCCCCTTCACCCGGCGGTGGCTCGGCCTGGCGCTTGGTTTGGACCGGATAGTCCAGTCTCTCGCCCGGTCGAACCGGGTTGTGGACCGGACGCCCCGGCGCCAACCGGCTCCTGCTCCGGTGACATCCGGAGGCCATGTATTGCACGATAATTCCAGCCCCGGTCACGGCCTGGCGCCTGGCCTGGTCAGGACCGGATGGTCCGGCCTGTGGCCCGGTTGGACCGGTCCCTGCGCCGGGTGGCCCGGCCCCAGGCCCGGTCGACCGGGTTCCTCAAAGAAATGTTGAGGTGGACAAGTTGCAACGGCCAGATTTCAAGTGACACTATAAATACCCCTTCTCCTACCTCTGAACAGTTAGACACTACATTACAAACTGTTCTTGAGCTCTCTCTCTCATACTCCGTTGATAGAAACACCAAAAGCCTCAGATCTCACTCCTCCTCCACCCAAACTCGAATCCCTCCGGGGAAAAGATAGAGGAGGTCGTGATCTACAGTTCCACCGAGCCAAATATTGTCCCCCCTTGTATTCATCAAGATACTTGCTCTCTAGGGTTCCTTGGAAACCCTATGTGGGCAAAAGAAGTCTGGAAGCATCCGGGATGTGGATTTGCTCCTGACAAGATTGTGAAGGTTTGAAGGCTACATCAAAGTCACAAGTGAGTGAGCTATTCCTTCGTGGGACATGCTCCGGAGAATAGGGTGAGCCTTCGTGGCGTTGGGGAATCCTTCGTGGGACCTCCACCCCTCCAAACGTGACGTACCTTCTTGCAAAGGAAAGGAACACGGGAATAAACCATCGTCTCCGCGTGTTATCGGTTATTTCTAACCGAACTCTTTATTTGTATTATATTTGCCTGTGAGAGCCTTCGTGCTCGAGTTACTTGTATATTCATATAGGGTGCCTCACCTAGTTTGCATTAGGCTCACCTTTATATTCCGCAAAGCCTAATATTGCAAACAAAGAATTAAAATTTGTAGAAACCTATTCACTCCCCCCCCTCTAGGTTTACCATCTCTGAACTTTCAATTGGTATCGGAGCCTGGACTCTTTTTAAGGGCTTCACAGCCTTAAGAGTGAGATGGATAAACTATTTGAGGGTCTGGATGAAGATTCTAACCTTTCGGTTAAGGAGATGAAATCCAGAATCTTAGCATATGAGCTGAGAAAAAAGAAAAAGGAGGATGAAGTTCAAAGCCAAATGGCACAAATGGGTGCCATGCTTAAGAACCTCTCGAGTGGGACTTCTAGTGGGGCTTCGGTCCCTCTGGAAGGTTTCCATGAAGTCAATCATGACTATCACAAAAATACTTCACCCATGCCTCATATAAACCATAGTGGGAATGTTCCCCATTTTGATGGAACTCACTTTCTTTTTAGAAATCCTCTATGGAGTCTCATATTTGCAGCTGCAGTGTGGAGATGTGGGAGATCATCACGAATGGTTTCCGGAAACCACAAGATCCCATTAGGCTAACCTCTAATGAGTTCTACAACCGCCAACTCAATGCCTCTGCACGAGACAAGATTAGAAGTGGCATCAACCACAAGCTCCTTGATCAAGTCAATGACATTGACTCCGCTAAAGAGCTTTGAGATCGGATTGTAGTACTCCAAGAGGGAACCAATCTGATCCAAGCAGCTCTCTATGAGTCAGCAAAGATAGAGGCGACTATGTTCATGATTAGAGAAGGAGAATCCTTAGCCGATGCCTATGGAAGGCTTGATGCTCTTAGAGTAAAAGTCAAAGGCCTTGGATGTGAGAAATACAATGATGGTTTTGAGATGAATGAAGAATTCATAAAGTCCAAGGTCATTGCATGATTGCTGTCAAACAAAGGGACACCAACCTTGCACTCAACTTGCAAATCCTTACCAAGCAAGCTGATCTGAACGCATCTGATCTAGTCTCCTACGTGGCAGCCAATGAGAACATGGCTAAGACAGGAGAAAGGCTCATGGCAATGAACCGTGTCGATGGATCCTCACACAACCTTGCTCTGAAGGTTGCGAGGAGAGGAACTAATTGTGCTCTGATACCATGTTAGGGTAATAGATTTGTTGTGTTACCAAGGGGCCAAAGGCCACAATATATAGTACTAGTACAAGTGCAAATATGCAGAAGCCCCTGATACGCGTACAGCACGCGTCCGTTGTGAACCCCAAGAGGAAGGTGTGATGCGTACATCGGCAAGTTTTCCCTCAGTAAGAAACCAAGGTTTATCGAACCAGTAGGAGCCAAGAAGCACGTTGAAGGTTGATGGCGGCGAGATGTAGTGCGGCGCAACACCAGGGATTCCGGCGCCAACGTGGAACCTGCACAACACAACCAAAGTACTTTGCCCCAACGAAACAGTGAGGTTGTCAATCTCACCGGCTTGCTGTAACAAAGGATTAGGTGTATAGTGTGGATGATGATTGTTTGCAGAAAACAGTAGAACAAGTATTGCAGTTGATTGTATTCGATTAAAAGAATGGACCGGGGTCCACAGTTCACTAGTGGTGTCTCTCCCATAAGATAAATAGCATGTTGGGTGAACAAATTACAGTTGGGCAATTGACAAATAGAGAGGGCATGACCATGCACATACATGATATGATGAGTATAGTGAGATTTAATTGGGCATTACGACAAAGTACATAGACCGCTATCCAGCATGCATCTATGCCTAAAAAGTCCACCTTCAGGTTATCATCCGAACCCCTTCCAGTATTAAGTTGCAAACAACAGACAATTGCATTAAGTATGGTGCGTAATGTAATCAATAACTACATCCTCGGACATAGCATCAATGTTTTATCCCTAGTGGCAACAGCACATCCATAACCTTAGAGGTTTCTCTCACTCCCCCAGATTCACGGAGACATGAACCCACTATCGAGCATAAATACTCCCTCTTGGAGTTACAAGCATCAACTTGGCCAAAGCATCTACTAGTAACGGAGAGCATGCAAGATCATAAACAACACATAGATTGATAATCAACATAACATAGTATTCACTATTCATCGGATCCCAACAAACACAACATATAGCATTACAGATAGATGATCTTGATCATGTTAGGCAGCTCACAAGATCCGACAATGAAGCACATAAGGAGAAGACAACCATCTAGCTACTGCTATGGACCCATAGTCCAGGGGTGAACTACTCACTCATCACTCTGGAGGCGACCATGGCGGTGTAGAGTCCTCCGGGAGATGAATCCCCTCTCCCGGCGAGTGCCGGAGGCGATCTCCTGAATCCCCGAGATGGGATTGGCGGCGGCGGCGTCTCTGGAAGGTTTTCCGTATCGTGGCTCTCGATGCATCGGGGGTTTCGCGATGAAGGCTATTTGTAGGCGGAAGGGCGAGTCGGGAGAGTCACGAGGGCCCACACGCCAGGTGGCGCGGCCAGGCATGGGCCGCGCCGCCCTACTGTGGCGCCGCCTCGTGGCCCCACTTCGTCTTCTCTTCGGTCTTCTGGAAGCTTCGTGTGAAAATAGGCCCCTGGGCGTTGATTTCGTCCAATTCCGAGAATATTTCCTTACTAGGATTTCTGAAATCAAAAACAGTAGAAAATAGCAACTGGCTCTTCGGCATCTCGTTAATAGGTTAGTGCCGGAAAATGCATAAATATGACATAAAGTATGCATAAAACATGTAGATATCATCAATAATGTGGCATGGAACATAAGAAATTATCGATACGTCGGAGACGTATCAGCATCCCCAAGCTTAGTTTGCTCGTCCGAGCAGGTAAACGATAACAAAGATAATTTCTGGAGTGACATGCCATCATAACCTTGATCATACTATTGTAAGCATATGTAGTGAATGCAGCGATCCAAACAATGTAAATGACATGAGTAAACAAATGAATCATATAGCAAATACTTTTCATGAATAGTACTTTCAAGACAACCATCAATAAGTCTTACATAAGAGTTAACTCATAAAGCAATAATTTAAAGTAGAGGCATTGAAGCAACACAAAGGAAGATGAAGTTTCAGCGGTTGCTTTCAACTTGTAACATGTGTATCTCATGGATATTTGTCAACATAGAGTAATATAACAAGTGCAATATGCAAGTATGTAGGAATCAATGCACAGTTCACACAAGTGTTTGCTTCTTGAGATGGAGAGAAATAGGTGAACTGACTCAACAATAAAAGTAAAAGAAAAGTCCTTCAAAGAGGAAAGCATCGATTGCTATATTTGTGCTAGAGCTTTGATTTTGAAAACAAGAAACAATTTTGTCAACGGTAGTAATAAAGCATATGTGTCATGTAAATTATATCCTACAAGTTGCAAGCCTCATGCATAGTATACTAATAGTGCCCGCACCTTGTCCTAATTAGCTCGGATTACCTGGATTATCATCGCAATGCACATGTTTTAACCAAGTGTCACAAAGGGGTACCTCTATGCCGCCTGTACAAAGTTCTAAGGAGAAAGCTCGCATCGGATTTCTCGCTATTGATTATTCTCAACTTAGACATCCATACCGGGACAACATAGACAACAGATAATGGACTCCTCTTATATGCATAAGCATGTAGCAACAATTAATTTTCTCATATGAGATTGAGGATATTTATCCAAAACTGAAACTTCCACCATGGATCATGGCTTTAGTTAGCGGCCCAATGTTCTTCTCTAACATTATGCAATGCTCTAACCATTTTAGCGGTAAATCTCCCTTACTTCGTCCACGACGAACTTGCATAGCAACTCACATGATATTCAACAAAGAGTAGTTGATGGCGTCCCCAGGAACATGGTTATCGCACAACAAGCAACTTAATAAGAGATAAAGTGCATAAGTACATATTCAATACCACAATAGTTTTTAGGCTATTTGTCCCATGAGCCATATATTGCAAAGGTAGAGGATAGAAATTTTAAAGGTAGCACTCAAGCAATTTACTTTGGAATGGCGGAGAAATACCATGTAGTAGGTAGGTATGGTGGACACAAATGGCATAGTGGTTGGCTCAAGGATTTTGGATGCATGAGAAGTATTCCCTCTCGATACAAGGTTTAGGCTAGCAAGGTTATTTGAAACAAACACAAGGATGAAGTGGTGCAGCAAAACTCACATAAAAGACATATTGTAAACATTATAAGACTCTACACCGTCTTCCTTGTTGTTCAAACTCAATACTAGAAATTATCTAGACTTTAGAGAGACCAAATATGCAAACCAAATTTTAGCAAGCTCTATGTATTTCTTCATTAATAGGTGCAAAGTATATGATGCAAGAGCTTAAACATGAGCACAACAATTGCCAAGTATCACATTATCCAAGACATTATAGCAATTACTACATGTATCATTTTCCAATTCCAACCATATAACAATTTAACGAAGAAGAAACTTTCGCCATGAATATTATGAGTAAAGCCTAAGGACATATTTGTCCATATGCAACAGCGGAGCGTGTCTCTCTACCACACAAAGAATGCTAGGATCCATTTTATTCAAACAAAACAAAAACAAAAACAAACAGACGCTCCAAGCAAAGTACATAAGATGTGATGGAATAAAAATATAGTTTCAGGGGAGGAACCTGATAATGTTGTCGATGAAGAAGGGGATGCCTTGGGCATCCCCAAGCTTAGACGCTTGAGTCTTCTTGATATATGCAGGGGTGAACCACCGGGGCATCCCCAAGCTTAGAGCTTTCACTCTCCTTGATTATATTGTATCATCTCCCTCTCTTGATCCTTGAAAACTTCCTCCACACCAAACTCAAAACAACTCATTAGAGGGTTAGTGCACAATTAAAACTTACATGTTCAGAGGTGACATGATCATTCTTAACACTTCTGGACATTGCACAAAGCTACTGAAATTCAATGGAATCAAAAAATCCATCAAGCATAGCAAAACAGGCAATGCGAAATAAAAGGCAGAATCTGTCAAAACAGAGCAGTTCGTAAAGACGAATTTTATTGAGGTACCAGACTTGCTCAAATGAAAATTCTCAAATTGAATGAAAGTTGCGTACATATCTGAGGATCACTCACGTAAATTGGCATAATTTTCTGAGTTACCTACAGAGAATTAGGCCCAGATTCGTGACAGCAAAGAAACCTGTTTCTGCGCAGTAATCCAAATCTAGTATGAACCTTAGTATCAACGACTTTACTTGGCACAACAATGCACAAAACTAAGATAAGGAGAGGTTGCTACAGTAGTAACAACTTCCAAGACTCAAATATAAAATAAAAGTACTGTAGTAAAAACATGGGTTGTCTCCCATAAGCGCTTTTCTTTAACGTCTTTCAGCTAGGCGCAGAAAGTGTGTGTCAAGTATTGTCAAGAGACGAAGTGTCAACATCATAATTTGTTCTAATAATAGAATCAAAAGGTAACTTCATTCTCTTTCTAGGGAAGTGTTCCATACCTTTCTTGAGAGGAAATTGATATTTAATATTACCTTCCTTCATGTCAATAATAAGGTCTTCCCAATATAATTGGACAAGATGCATTGCATTCAATATCCAAGACAACAAAATCAACGGGGACAAGGTTATTGTTAATGGTAATACGAACATTATCAACTCTCCCCAAAGGTTTCTTTGTAGAATGATCAGCAAGATTAACATCCAAATAACAATTTTTCAATGGTGGCAAGTCAAGCATATTATAGATTTTCTTAGGCATAACAGAAATACTTGCACCAAGATCACATAAAGCATTACAATCAAAGTCATTGACCTTCATCTTAATGATGGGCTCCCAACCATCCTCGAGCTTCCTAGGAATAGAAGCTTCGCGTTCTAGTTTCTCTTCTCTAGCTTTTATGAGAGCATTTGTAATATGTTTCGTGAAAGCCAAGTTTATAGCACTAGCATTAGGACTCTTAGCAAGTTTTTGTAAGAACTTTATAACTTCAGAGATATGACAATCATCAAAATCCAAACCATTATAATCTATAGCAATGGGATCATCATCCCCAATGTTGGAAATTTTTTTAGCAGTTTTATCACAGGCAGTTTCAGCAGTTTTAACAGTTTCAGGCAGTTTTTCGCGCTTTGCATTTGAAGTGGAAACATTGCCAACACCAATTCTTTTACCATTATTAGTAGGAGGTGCAGCAACATGTGTAGAATTAGCATTACTAGTGGTGGTAATAGTCCAAACTTTAGCTATATTATCTTCTTTTTCATTTTCTTCTTTCTCCCACCTAGCACGCAATTCGGCCATCAATCTTATATTCTCATTAATTCTAACTTGGATGGCATTTGCTGTAGTAATAATTTTATTATTATGATTCTCATGAGGCATAACTTTTGATTTCAAAAGATCAACATCAGCAGCAAGACTATCGACTTTAGAAGCAAGTATATCAATTTTCCCAAGCTTTTCTTCAACAGATTTGTTAAAAGCAGTTTGTGTACTAATAAATTCTTTAAGCATGGCTTCAAGTCCAGGGGGTGAATTCCTATTATTGTTGTAAGAATTCCCATAAGAATTACCATAGCCGTTGCCATTATTATAAGGATATGGCCTATAGTTGTTACTAGAATTGTTCTGGTAAGTATTGTTGTTGAAATTATTATTTTTAATGTAGTTTACATCAACATGTTCTTCTTGAGCAACCAATGAAGCTAACGGGACATTATTAGGATCAATATTTGTCCTATCATTCACAAGCATAGACATAATAGCATCAATCTTATCATTCAAGGAAGAAGTTTCTTCGATAGAATTTACCTTCTTACCTTGTGGAGCTCTTTCCGTGTGCCATTCAGAGTAATTAATCATCATATTATCAAGAAGCTTTGTTGCTTCACCAAGAGTGATGGACATAAAGGTACCTCCAGCAGCTGAATCCAATAGGTTCCGCGAAGAAAAATTCAGTCCTGCATAAAAGGTTTGGATGATCATCCAAGTAGTCACCCATGGGTTGGTCAGTTTTTAACCAAAGATTTCATTATTTCCCATGCTTGTGCAACATGCTCATTATCCAATTGTTTAAAATTCATTATGCTACTCCTCAAAGATATAATTTTAGCAGGGGGATAATATCTACCAATAAAAGCATCCTTGCATTTAGTCCATGAATCAATACTATTCTTAGGCAGAGATAGCAACCAATCTTTAGCTCTTCCTCTTAATGACAAAGGAAACAATTTTAATTTTATAATGTCACCATCTACATCTTTATAATTTTGCATTTCACATAGTTCAACAAAGTTATTGAGATGGGCAGCAGCATCATCAGAACTAACACCAGAAAATTGCTCTCGCATAACAAGATTTAGTAAAGCAAGTTTAATTTCAAAGAATTCTGCTGTAGTAGCAGGTGGAGCAATAGGTGTGCATAAGAAATCATTATTATTTGTGGTTGTGAAGTCACACAACTTAGTATTTTCAGGAGTACCCATTTTAGCAATAGTAAATAAAGCAAACTAGATAAAGTAAATGCAAGTAACTAATTTTTTTGTGTTTTTGATATAGCAAACAAGATAGCAAATAAAGTAAAACTAGCAACTAATTTTTTTGTGTTTTGATTTAGTGCAGCAAACAAAGTAGTAAATAAAATAAAGCAAGACAAAAACAAAGTAAAGAGATTGCGATGTGGAGACTCCCCTTGCAGCGTGTCTTGATCTCCCCGGCAACGGCGCCAGAAAATCTGCTTGATACGCGTACAGCACGCGTCCGTTGGGAACCCCAAGAGGAAGGTGTGATGCGTACAACGGCAAGTTTTCCCTCAGTAAGAAACCAAGTTTTATCGAACCAGTAGGAGCCAAGAAGCACGTTGAAGGTTGATGGCGGCGAGATGTAGTGCGGCGCAACACCAGGTGTTGTGGGTATACTTTATGGGTATATCAACGGCATGGCCTAGATCCGGCAAGCCCGGGTGGCCCATAGTTGGTGGTGAGGCATGTGGCCCATCGGGCGGCCCAGTTGCTGTAGATCATGAAGGATGAAGTCCAGCCCAGGAACGAGGAGCCGGATCCTAACCGACCTACGAAGGAGGCCGGATCCATGGAGGCCCATGAAGTATCCGGATCCAGCGTGACATAGAAGGAAGGCGGATCCTTGACGTACACGGCAAGGCTTTGTACCGTAGTTAGGCTACTTGTATTCCGGCTAGGACTCTCCATGTAAACCCTAAATCCGTGCGCCTTTATAAGCCGGATCCCGGGAGCCCTAGAGGCACAACCACAATTCATTGTAACAACGCGAAAGCGGCCAAATAATTCCAGACAAGCAGCTGTAGGCCCTGTCATCGTGCAGGTGTTCCGAAGCTGGGTAACTCGCGTACCACCGTCCCGTGTGCACTCCGCCCTATGGCCCCTACTTCTTCTCCACCTCGTGAGGATCCCTCCTCCGAGGTATCGTCGAATAGGCAACGACAGTTGGCGCCCACCGTGGGGCCTGTGGCGTCTGGAGGCCGGAACCGGGAGGGTTCCGCCATGGGAAGCTACGACGACACCATCGCTGTGGGGCGCGTCCTTTACGCCGGAAATCTGCCGATCGTCCCTCCGGATGAGTGCTGGATTCCGGCTAGGACAAACCCCGTCAAGCTCTCCATCGTCCCAATTGGTGGCATTCACATCTTCATCGGGGAAACCGTCGATTCCGACGGAAACCCATTGGTAAGTAACGCAGACGCGACCGCCGCAGAGCTGGACGCTGTCGCGAAGATCCGATCTGAGATGCAGGAGCTTCCCAAGGAAGATTCCGCCTCGGATCTGGAAATTTCAAAGCCCACCCAATCCGCCCCTGTGCAGGAAACAACGGTGGAAGACCAATGCAGATCCGCCTGGGTCTCCCAGGTGTTAGAAAAGCAGAGGTGCCACTTCGTACACTTCTTGGCCCATACCGCCGGAACCGCCCCTCAAGAAGCCGGAGCCGGTCCTGAGCAGGTAGAGGCACCGGAAAATGGCGCAGATCCGGATCAGGCTGAGCCTGTCGGAGAAAGCGAAACTCCGGTTGAAGAGTCGATTTTGGGCAATCTGAGCCCAATTTCCGGAGATACCCCCTCCATGGAATCTGATGACTTCGTCCGCAAACTAGGGGAGTACGGCTTCGGCGATCAGCCTGAAGTCGACTCCGCCCAGCCTAAGCAGGTTCTCGCAACGGTAGCAGCGCTGGGACAAACTGGATCTGAAGAGCCAGCTAGCCAATCCGACCCCCAACCATCCCAACAAGGATCTCCAATGTCTCGGGTGCGACCCCACAGGGATTCTTCCTCGGAGGAAATCCTGTCAGCAGAGGAGATGGTCGCGCGAGCAGTTCTTAACACACCTATAACCCCGGGCGACGCCGCAGACCTGGAGGCCCTAGAGGCCACTAGAAAGGAAATGCTGGCCACAGCCAAGAAGCTCGCCGATACCGAAGCCGCGTTAAGGGAAGAGAGGGCAGAAGCTGCAGGATTGGCGGAAAACTTCGACAGACAGGACCGCGAGATTACTGCCACACTCGAGCAGGTCAAGAGCATGAGGGCTGAGTGGGAAGTAAAGATGATCTATGCGCAGGCGGAGGCCGATCGAATTGTTAGAGAAGCAATTCCGCCTCGCAGGATACCCTTCAACACGCCCGCAGAGCACCAGCCGCTGGAAACCCCAAAGGACAACATGCAAAAAGCGGCGGAATTGCTGAAGAAGAAGGACGAAGAGGTTGATATCAACTATCTCCGCACACTTGTCGCTTCAGCAATGCAGCAGCAAAGCAAGGCGGATACTTCGCGCAGGCTGGAATCCAATCCGGATAACTGTGTATCTACCGCGCAGAAGGACGCCCGCGCTGATCGACATCCCGACGATGAATCACATACCGGATCCTCGGAGCGCAGAAGAAGGACCAGGGAACACCCAAATCCGATCCCTGTTCCGTCAAAGACACCTTCGTCAGATCCAAGAAAGGGAAAGGATGCGATGTACTCTGGACGAGACAAATACCGCAACCCCTCTCCTCCGCCCAACGGTTACCCGCGACCCCCTCGCCGCCGTAGTCCAGCCGGAAACACCAGGCCCCCAGGGCATGGTGGGATTGTTATCCGCGACAACGTGCTGCCAAGAAACAGAAACAGGGAGCGCTCGCCGGAACCTCGCCGGAACCAGAACAATGTTCATGAGCCCGAGCCCAGGAGGAGTCGGAATGAGGACCGCGGTCCAGAACCTCGCCGGAACCGTGATCCAGAACCTCGTCGGAGCCGTGACCCAGAACCTCGCCGGAGCCGGGACCCAGAGCCTCGCCAGAGCCGTGACCCGGAGCCTCGCCGGAACGGCCAGGGCAGCCAGCGCCAAGGCGAAGGCAGCCACAGGAGCCGGAGCCAGCACCAGGAAGGCCGAGGAGATTCAGATGGCGGAAGCAAGAAGTCGGACCGCCCACCTCGCAGGTCTCCCTCACCACCACCTAGCGGTGGCGGCGGAGGTGGAGGCGGAGGCAATGGTCGGAGATCTCGCTCTCGCTCAAAGTCTCCTCGCCACGGCTCGCGCGACGCGCGGGACCGCCTTAACGAGTACAGAACCGACTACATCGGTCCGAAGTGCTTTGGCAGGATGATTCGAGAGGAACCAAAGCCAAGGATGAACCTCAAGCTACCCGGAAATCTGAAGCATTATGATGGCACCGAAAGGCCGGATACCTGGATTGAGGATTACTATAATGCTGTAACCTTCGCCGGAGGATCCCCTAACATCGCCTGCCGCATGCTTCAGTTGTACCTTGTAGGTCCAGCCCGGATCTGGCTCAGCGACCTCGAGAAGAATTCCATCTTTTGCTGGTTCGACCTGAAGAACGCTTTTGAGAAACACTTCAGGGGCACCTACAAGAGACCTGCCACAACAAGCGACCTGTAGGCATGTATCCAGAAGAAGGGCGAAACATCGAGGAATTTCCTCACCCGATGGTTGGCATGCAGAAACGAGTGCGAGAACGTCGACAACCGCACAGCAATGCACGCCTTCATTGGGGGCTTGCAGCGAGGAGGATTGCTGCGACATAAGCTAACTTGCTTGGTCAATGCAAATAAACTGACGTTGGACGACATGATCACCATCGCCAGCGATCACACTGCCGCCGATGACGACGCAGGCGGTGATCTCGCAGCTACAAAGAATCCCCCGCATCAACAAAAGAAGAACCGTGACAACGGGAGCAGCACCAGCCATACGCGCAACACCCCTGATGACCACCCGAGTGGCGGCTCCCAGAGGGTCGCCCTCGCTTTACAACGCGGCGGTCCAGGAGGCCGAAGAGGACGCGGACGTGGAGGCGGAGCCGGCGGGGGTCGGCAGCATACCTCTGAGGTCACCGCGGCGGATCCCGCGCTCCGCAAACCTACGAGGAGTACAGAGACATGCCCTGCCTGGCCCATCTGGATCCGGTTACAGGGAAGTCCACTCACACCAACCGCAACTGCAAGTGGGTCAATGATCTAAAGAACGATCCGGAGGCAGGATACAAGCGCGCCCGGAAGCACCGCCCACGTGGCAAAGGTGGCAAGGGAAAGAACAAGGACAAAGAGGATGATAGTTCCGAGGCGATGGATGAGGATGATAACTCGCCGGATCCCAAGGCAGGACCCGCAGGAAAATCCAACCCATTCGACAAAAAGAGCGTGGGGGCTTACCACACTTTCCTTGGGATTCCAACAGTACGCGCCTCCAAGTCAGCTACCCGGATCCTGAACGCCATAGTTCCGGCTGTGCCGCAGTACGTCAGGTGGTCGGAAATCCCGTGCACATTTGATAGGAAGGATCACCCCGCAATTGTGCCAAAAGAATGCTACGCCTTGGTTGTAAGTCCCCGCATAGATGGGTATGACTTCTCCAAGTGCCTCATGGATGGCGGAGCCAGCTTGAACATCATGTACCTGGAGACTCTAGAGCGGATGAACCTCACCAAGGAGCAGCTGAAGCACAGCAACACTGAGTTTCATGGCGTGGTTCCGGGTAAGAAGGCGAACTCCCTCGGCAGCATCACACTTCCCGTGGCTTTTGGCGATGTTCATAATTTCCGCGAAGAGAAGATCACGTTTGAAGTTGTGCCCTTCAAGAGCTCCTACCACGTCATCTTCGGCAGGCCCACCTACCACAAGTTCCACGCAAGAGCGTGCTACATCTACAACAAGCTCAAGATTCCGGGTCCTAAAGGTATGATTACCGTATCCGGAGACTACAAAAAGGCTCATGAGTGCGAGTTAGGCGAAGCCGCCTTCGCAGTCCGTGATATCCGGAGAAGAGCTAAAAGGCTACGCAGCCGCGGTGGATCCGGCGAGATGCAGACCACCAAGAAGCAGATCTCCGAGCAAAAAACCTCCTTCAAGGCCGCGATAGAAACCAAGAAGCACGACCTCATCAAAGGCGACTCTTCCAAGCAGGTTTCAGTCGGAGCCAACATGGACCCCAAATAGGAAGACGCGCTCGTCGAGTTCCTCCGCGCTAACATGGATATCTTCGCATGGCAACCTTCTGACATGTCCGGAGTACCTAGGGAACTCGCCGAGCACTACCTCAACATAAATCCGGGGGCTAAACCAGTGAAGCAAGCTATGCGACGCTTTGGAGATAAGAAGCGCCGCGCCATAGGAATGGAACTAGCAAAGTTACTAGAAGCAGGTTTTGTAATAGAAGTTATCCACACCGATTGGGTCGCGAATCCCGTCCTTGTACCCAAAAAGAACACTGAAATACTAAGAATGTGCATCGATTACTCAGGCTTGAACAAGCATTGCCCGAAGGATCCGTTCCCCTTGCCGCGCATTGACCAAGTCATTGATTCGACGGCGGGGGCGGAACTTCTGTGTTTTCTTGATGCGTATTCCGGGTATCATCAGATTCGGATGAAGGAATCCGACCAAAAGGCGACTTCATTCATTACCCCGTTTGGTACTTACTGCTATGTTACTATGCCTTTTGGTTTGAAAAATGCAGGTGCTACTTACCAACGTATGATGCAGCGGTGCCTGAAGGACCAAATTGGCCGAAACGTGCACGCTTACGTCGACGACATCGCGGTCATGACCCGGAAAGGATCCGACTTGATCAGCGACCTCACAGAAACCTTCGACAACCTCCGCAGGTACAAGATGATGTTGAATCCGCTGAAGTGCGTTTTTGGCGTGCCAGCCGGAAAACTCCTTGGCTTCATAGTCTCTCACAGAGGCATTGAGGTTAACCCGGAAAAGATCAAGGCAATCCTGTGCATCAAAAGGCCAACTTGTCTCAAAGATGTGCAACGACTAACTGGTTGTGTTGCAGCAATCAGTAGGTTTGTTAGCCGTCTTGGCGAGAAGGCGCTACCTCTGTACAAGCTGCTGAAGAAAACAGACAAATTTGTCTAGGACGACGCAGCTGACGCAGCTCTTCAAGGGTTGAAGGAAATACTTACCTCCCCACCTATCTTGGCAGCTCCAGCAGAGTCAGAGCCAATGCTCCTTTACCTGGCAGCTACCAACAAAGTCATCAGCCTCGTCATCGTGGTGGAGCGAAAGGAAGAAGGTCATGAATATGATGTCCAAAGACCTGTCTACTACATTAGCGAGGTGCTGACGGAGTCAAAACAAAGGTACCCTCACTTTCAGAAGCTAGCCTATGGAGTGTTCCTGGGCAGCCGGAAGCTGAGGCACTACTTCCAAGAGCACCCAGTTACAGTTGTGAGCAAGGCTCCACTGTCAACAATTCTCAACAACGCTGACGCAACAGGACGTACGGCTAAATGGGGCATCGAATTATCCGCCTTCGACATCGCTTACAAGCCCCAGGACTGCGGTAAAATCCCAAGTCTTGGCAGATTTCGTTGCAGATTGGACAGAAGCTCCGGATGCAAGTCTGGAGCCGGAACCAGAGACATGGGTCATGCACTTCGATGGATCCAAGCAGCATCAAGGCTCAGGAGCCGGAGTCACCCTGAAGTCCCCTACCGGAGAAGAACTGCAGTACGTTCTGCAGATCCACTTCGAAGCTACAAATAACATGGCGGAATACGAGGCTCTACTACACGGTCTGCGCATCGCTAAGGAAATTGAGATCAAGCACATCATATGCTGTGGAGATTCCGACCTGGTGGCACAACAAGTAGCCGGAACCTGGAACGCCAGAAACTCCGTCATGGCGGCCTACAGAGACGAAGTTGATGAGATCGCCAAGTGCTTCCTCGGATACGAAGTCAAGTACGTCAGGAGAGACGATAACACAGAGGCAGACATGCTATCCAAGCTCGGATCCGGCAGGAAGCGAATTCCGCCTGGCATTTTCCTGGAGCATCTCCGGATACCCTCGATTAAGGGCGCTAATCCGGAAAACCCGAGAGGTGGCAGTGTCTCCGGCTAGGGAGGTGATGGCTATCATTCCGGCTTGGACACGGCCTTTCCTGGACTACCTCATCGATCGAAGTTGCCGGAGGACGAGGTCCTCGCACGACAGATCGTCGACGAGCGAGAACCTACACAATTGTTGATGGACAGCTCTACAAACGAAGTGCGACGGGGGTGTTTCTCAAATGCGTCTCCAATCAAGATGGCATTGAAATCCTCGAGAGAGATCCATGCGGGGGATTGTGGGCATCACGCCGCTCCCGGATCCCTCGTTGCCAAAGCTTTCCGGCTAGGATTCTGCGCTCACGGCTAAAGAAGATCTTGACAAGCTGGTAAAAACCTGCCGAGGTTGTCAGTACTACGCTACTCAACCAAACGCTCCAGCCCAAGAGCTGAAGACCATACCTATCACCTGGCCATTTGCGGTCTGGGGGCTTGATATGGTTGGCAAGTTAAAAAGATCATCTCCTGGCAGTTTTGAATACCTTCTGGTCGCTGTTGACAAATTCAGCAAGTGGATCGAGGCAAAGCCAGTGAGAAAAGTCGATGGTGCTACGGCACTAAAATTTGTCTGCAGCCTCGTGATGAGATTCGGCATCCCACACAGCATAATCACAGATAATGGCACAAACTTCGCTCAAGGAGAGTTGAGGGATTATTGTGACACAATGGGGATTCGACTGGACCTTGCATCTGTGGCTCATCCACAATCTAACGGTCAGGTTGAAAGGGCTAACGGTCTAATATTATCAGGAATTAAGCCGCGCCTTGAAGAACCACTGCGACGAGCAGCTGGAGCTTGGGCTGACGAGTTGGAAGCTGTTTTGTGGAGTTTACGAACTACCCCTAACAGATCAACAGGGTTTACCCCATTTTTTCTGGTATACGGATCCGAAGCCGTGCTTCCCTCCGACATCATCCACGATTCACCGCGAGTTTCCGCCTACAATGAAGAAACAGCTGACGAGGCCAGACAGCTATCTGTGGACCTGATCGAGGAAGCTCGGAACCTAGCTGATCAGCGCTCCGCCATCTACCAGCAGAAGCTCCGACGCTATCACAGACGTCGAGTTCGGAATCGCTCATTCATGGCAGGAGACCTGGTTCTCCGCCTTCGACAGGTGAAAGACCATAAGCTGCAATCTCCATGGGAAGGACCCTTCGTCGTTAGCAAAGTGCTCCATAACGGGTCGTACTACCTTGTTGATTTCCGCGAGCTGAGGGATAGACATGCTAACTGGCACCGGAAACGCAAGCGTGAGGACCCGGATGACATCTACGATGAAACAGATCGCCCTTGGAACATCGCACAGCTACGTCCTTTCTACACTTAGCATATATTTTCCGAGTTATCAACTCTGTAATAGTTATACATGATCAATGAAATAAAGCTTATGGGTCACTCTTTGAGTCTTTTACCTCCTTTACTTGTTCATTTTAGATCGTGTATGTTTTTTACGACTAAAACCGCAGAGCTGGATATTTCTGCCTAGGCGTGTATGAAAGTTGTGATTTCCAAAACCGTCCTTTAGGACGTAAGCTTAAGTTTTCTGATTAAGTTGTTATCTGTTGCGAACTCGTGGATTCCTAGTAGCGATTTCCGGCACCTATGCCTGGGGGCTTGTTTCCGCGGTTATGGACGGACTGCCATTGGGCTTCGTCGCCGCTGGCGAGCATTTCCGGCTAAGGTTTTCCGGCTCGCGGAAGGTCAAGCGGGTAAGCCGGAAAACAACGAAGTCAGCACTTGCTTTCCGACATAAAACGAAACATGCACATAATATTAACGGATAGCAGGATAAGTGCTTCCGCCCCATGCATAATCGTTTCGCTCCTAGCTACTTAAGAATTTAAAGTCTTATTACAAACCCTCGCTGGGGCCAAAATGATGCATTGTCTTTCCCGCAGGAATAAAAGTTTTCATTCCCCCTTAGCCGGAGAAGTCTTGCCCTCTGGATCCTTTTCCTTGGCGCCTTCGGCCGGAGAAGACACGTCTTCGTCACTTTCTTTTTCTTCAGAAGCTGCAGTGCTGGTCTTGGGTTCTTCTTGGGGAGCATCCTTGGAGCTGGTCCAGGTATATTGGGTCCCGGATTCCGCGGGTCGCGCCTTCGCCTCGAGCTCCTTTTGAAGTTCCGCTTCCAAGGGCTCGTCTGCGGGAAGAACGACCTTGTCGTAGAATTCCTCATGCCTGATCCTACGCGCGATACGGGTGTCGTAGCCGCTCACTGCATCCAGCAGCGCGTTGACATCCGCATCCGGAGGAACGCCCGTGGTCACTTGATCAAGATCAAGATCCGGATTATGTGCTAGGCACATGGTCAAGGCCATTGCAGCTGCGCCTCGGGCTGATGATGCTTGTAGATCCGTCACCAGCTCCGGAAGAATGTCCATCTTTCCAACAAGCTTCCGGACGTAGTGTGGCTCCTCTTGATGGATAAGTTATAGCATATCTTGCGGGAGGCGGAAATGAGATATTTGCAGTCATCGCCTGCAAGTTGAAGAAGGTCATCCCGTGGGAACAAATTCCGGCGCTGTTCCGGATACCCAAGCGGCTCTGCATAAAAGATAATCAGGATATAAGCATGCAATTTGAGCGCAAAGTCAAAAGTCAGAGCAAACATCTTGACGAGGTTCCGGTATCGTACCCAAGAGGTTCTCATTGAGCAAGTCCCAGTGATGCTCCGCAGTCTCCATATACTTCCGGAGTCCATTAAGCTCCTTTTGCTGCCTCTTGATGGTTTCGCTGTCAGCATTCTTCTTCAATATCATTTCCCCCTTTTCTCTGATGAGCTCGGAGTTTTTCTCCGCTAGCTGCTTCTCGGCCTGCTCCCTCTTTAGTTCCGCCTCCTTTAGCTTCGTTTCCAAATCTTGGTACGAGGAGCGCAGGTTCTCAAGTTCAGACGAGGCTGTAGCAAGGGAAGAGGATGCACCTATAATAACATAAGTTAACAGCAAGTTTCAAGTCGGAATCTGACCAATGACGAGGAAGACGGAAACCAACCTTGGGCGTCCGCCAGTTGCTTGGTCAGTTCCGCATTCTCATCCTTCAGAGTCCGGATATTTTCCGCCTGATTCAGAGTAACGCGGCGCTGAAGCGCAATGTTCTTGTGCAGCTCATAGTGCAGTGCCTGCTGTTCCTGTAAAACATAGACAGAGCAGGAGTAAAAATTCCGCCTGTAAAAAGTGGTTTCCTCCAAAGCATTATTGCCGGAACTTTTCCGCCATAATGCTTGGGGGCTACTGCTCCAATTTAAAAAACCTTCCCGGAAGTAATCTTTCTCTAATCATCTAAGCGCTAACTACTTTTTGAGTTTCCGCCTACATGCTTGGGGGCTACTGGGGAGTACCTTTTGCTTGCAGACGAGCTTGTCGAGGAACTGGCCGACGTTCTTCTTGAAGTCCTGGATTTCCGATGTTCCGGCATCAGGTTTCCCCCAGGCATTGTTCAGCATGGCGTTGAGCAAATCTTGTTCAAGCTCCCATTTCTCCGCCTCGGACAGCTTGTTGAAAAACTTGGTAGCATATGCCTTGGGGGTGGAAGTGGTGTCAGCCGGATCTCCAAAGTTCTTCGGAAAAACGACAATGTCGCCAGCACCTTCTCCAGCCTTCTCAGAAGAAGTGACTTCAGCCTCTCCTTGGCCTTGTTCTTCCGCATCCTCTTGGGCAGGGCCTTTGGCCTTAGGGTCTTCTCCGCCCACTTTCTCGCTGCTAACCGGAATTATTTCCGGTGGAGTGTTTGCGGCAGGAGGGGGAGATGGATCGGCCTGAGGAGGAGACGGCTGAGGAGTAGGGTGGGAGGCACTTGGCGGAACTGGGGTAGAAGGACCAACTGCCGGAGACTTTTTCATATACTTGGTGATAGGTTCTTGGCTGGTGGTCCGCGTGGCAGTGGTGTTCGGATTCCTGCAAACAAGAGAAAGGGGTTAAATAAGAGATAATTTCGCTAAGATAAAATCGCATCATGTTCGGAAACTTACGGGGCGCCGGGGATGATGGGGCGCGAGCGCTGACCAGCTATTGAAAGCATTCTCAGGCGCGCACGCTCCGCTTTCCTTGAGTCTAGCGGAGGTGGCTTTGTGGTCTTGGGCTTCTTGGCGGAGGCCTCGCCGCTAGCTCCGGCTTCAGAGCCGGAAGCCTTGGCGCGGGGACGCTTCGTAGGACGAGGGGCCGCCTTGCGAGGTGCCTGTTCCTCTTCCTCCTCATCGTCTTCCGGAGCCTCCTCCGCCGCGTCGCCGGTGACAGGGACGCGAAGAATGGTGCGGAAGCTTTCCTCCGCCAAAGTGTTGAGCTGGAAGGAAAATGAATAAAAGTTAGAGTTAACATCCAAAAACATGTGAAGTTTGAAGCAATGAAAAGAACAAAGCTTACCGGAGGACACTTGTCGTTCGTGTAAATGTCCTTGATCAGTTCCGGGACCTGTTGGCCCCTCGGAATCTTCACCAGCGTCTTGAACCTTCTCTTCAGAGAGTCGGCCGGAAGATCGTGGCGGGTAACCCGGAGAAGATCGTCCGCCCCGGTATAAGCGCACATCAGGCGCGCGTTGTAGCGTAGAGGCTGGATTCTCCGGGAGAACCAGCTAAGTGTGAGCTGGGCTCCGGTGAGTCCGTCGTGGACTAGCCAGGAGATTCTCCGCGCTGCCTTCTCCAAGATCGGGGTTTGGGCGAGCGAAGGGACGAAGCTCCAGCTTGCGAGCTCTTCCGGAGGCTCGTTGATGAATTGAGGCAGGCCTTCATGAACGTCCGGAACTGAAGCATTTTTCTCATAAAACCATCCGGCGTTCCAGTACCGGACGGATTCGTGCGAGTCGTGGGGAGGATACATGCGACTAGGGCGGAGCATAAACGTCATGCTTCCGCAGTTCACCATTGCTTTGTCCTTGGTTTCTTTCTTCACCCGGAAAAAGAATTGCCATAACTTGACATCTGGCCGGATCCCAAGATGCCCTTCGCAGAGAGTTACGAAGTTGGATAGGAGAAGGTATGAGTTTGGGCAGATGTTGTGGGGTTGGAGCCCGTATGTGTTGAGCACGGAGAGAAAGAACTCCGAGCAGGGGAGTGAAAGTCCGCGTTCGACCCAGGCCTTGGTCATGACAATTTCTCCGACTTCGGGCTTTGGGACGTCGGAGTCACGCATGAAACTCCAATGGGTGGAGATCATGCCCTCGTTCTGGAGCTCTCTAAGCTCCACATCAGTAGTTGCACAGGGCCACCACTGACCCCGCTCTCCTTCGCGGATCCGGGCCTTGGTCGCCCTCTTGTTTTCCACCTCCTGCACCTTTGCTGCCATCCTAGCTTGTCCCTCGAGTTCTTCTTGGAGCTCTTGAAGGGAGGGGATCCGGCTTGGAGCGGTGCTGGAAGATGCGGAAAATGGTTGAGCTAGTCTAGTGTCGGAAACATATGGTGGCAGGAATGATATGGGATCCGGGCATATTGGTTCTATTTGATTGGGATCCGGGCTACTCGGAGAGCTACCAGTACAATGCGAAGAATCGAGTGGCATGCTTCCGGCTGCACCCATACAAAGTGTTTGAGTACCCGGATCACCTAAGTCTATCTTCTACACTAAGTCTAAGTCTATCTTCTACGAGGCCGGCGCACTTACCGCTAATGGTGCGGTGGCTCGACGGAGCTCCGGTGAAGATGGGGTCGCCGGACTTGAAGAAAACCGACCCGCGAGACCACGAATCGGCGGCGGAGGGAAATTCCCGTTCAACCGCAGGAATCTTGGCGCGAGAGGGGTCTTGGTTTGGCGGCGCGTGAAGCTCACCGTGGCGAAGATCGCCGGACTCGAGATCCGTCGGGTGGCGCGGCGCGAGGAGGAAGACGAAGTGGTGAGGAGAGGTGAAAGAATGAATTTTTACCGGGCCGCGGGGTATTTATAGGCCGCGCGCGGAGATTCGGGATCCGGATCCGACGGTGGAAACGGAACGGTCGCACCGTTGGATGGATGACACGTGTTTTAGGTCAAGTGCGGTAAAACGACGTGGAGGTAACTTAACCATGCACTCCCGAAATTTCCGGCTAAAGATTCGCATCTGCGAAAATTTAGCGCGGGAAATGAGGAAGTTGTGCGCGGGAAAAGTGGACTTTCCGTTGTTGTGCATGATCTGAAGATGAAGGATTTCCGGAGGAGTGAACCCGGAATCAAGTAAGAAGTTTTGAAGCTCTTCAAGATTCTCTTCGTTTCCGAGCTGTATGAAGTCGGAGGAATGATGAATCTCGGAGAACTTCGGGGGCTACTGTTGTGGGTATACTTTATGGGTATATCAACGGCATGGCCTAGATCCGGCAAGCCCGGGTGGCCCATAGTTGGTGGTGAGGCATGTGGCCCATCGGGTGGCCCAGTTGCTGTAGATCATGAAGGATGAAGTCCAGCCCAGGAACGAGGAGCCGGATCCTAACCGACCTACGAAGGAGGCCGGATCCATGGAGGCCCATGAAGTATCCGGATCCAGCGTGGCATAGAAGGAAGGCGGATCCTTGACGTACACGGCAAGGCTTTGTACCGTAGTTAGGCTACTTGTATTCCGGCTAGGACTCTCCATGTAAACCCTAGATCCGTGCGCCTTTATAAGCCGGATCCCGGGAGCCCTAGAGGCACAACCACAATTCATTGTAACAACGCGAAAGCGCCCAGATAATTCCAGACAAGCAGCAGTAGGCCCTGTCATCGTGCAGGTGTTCCGAAGCTGGGTAACTCGCGTACCACCGTCCCGTGTGCACTCCGCCCTATGGCCCCTACTTCTTCTCCACCTCGTGAGGATCCCTCCTCCGAGGTATCGTCGAATAGGCAACGACACCAGGGATTCCGGCGCCAACGTGGAACCTGCACAACACAACCAAAGTACTTTGCCCCAACGAAACAGTGAGGTTGTCAATCTCACCGGCTTGCTGTAACAAAGGATTAGGTGTATAGTGTGGATGATGATTGTTTGCAGAAAACAGTAGAACAAGTATTGCAGTGGATTGTATTCGATTAAAAGAATGGACCGGGGTCCACAGTTCACTAGTGGTGTCTCTCCCATAAGATAAATAGCATGTTGGGTGAACAAATTACAGTTGGGCAATTGACAAATAGAGAGGGCATGACCATGCACATACATGATATGATGAGTATAGTGAGATTTAATTGGGCATTACGACAAAGTACATAGACCGCTATCCAGCATGCATCTATGCCTAAAAAGTGCACCTTCAGGTTATCATCCGAACCCCTTCCAGTATTAAGTTGCAAACAACAGACAATTGCATTAAGTATGGTGCGTAATGTAATCAATAACTACATCCTCGGACATAGCATCAATGTTTTATCCCTAGTGGCAACAGCACATCCATAACCTTAGAGGTTTCTCTCACTCCCCCAGATTCACGGAGACATGAACCCACTATCGAGCATAAATAATCCCTCTTGGAGTTACAAGCATCAACTTGGCCAAAGCATCTACTAGTAACGGAGAGCATGCAAGATCATAAACAACACATAGATTGATAATCAACATAACATAGTATTCACTATTCATCGGATCCCAACAAACACAACATATAGCATTACAGATAGATGATCTTGATCATGTTAGGCAGCTCACAAGATCCGACAATGAAGCACATAAGGAGAAGACAACCATCTAGCTACTGCTATGGACCCATAGTCCAGGGGTGAACTACTCACTCATCACTCCGAAGGCGACCATGGCGGTGTAGAGTCCTCCGGGAGATGAATCCCCTCTCCGGCAGGGTGCCGGAGGCGATCTCCTGAATCCCCCGAGATGGGATTGGCGGCGACGGCGTCTCTGGAAGGTTTTCCGTATCGTGGCTCTCGGTACTGGGAGTTTCGCGACGAAGGCTATTTGTAGGCGGAAGGGCAGAGTCGGGAGAGTCACGATGGGCCCACACGCTAGGGTGGTGCGGCCAAGGCTTGGGCCGCGCCGCCCTACTGTGGCGCCGCCTCGTGGCCCCACTTCGTCTTCTCTCCGGTCTTCTGGAAGCTTCGTGTGAAAATAGGCCCCTGGGCGTTGATTTCGTCCAATTCCGAGAATATTTCCTTACTAGGATTTTTGAAACCAAAAACAGCAGAAAACAGCAACTGGCTCTTCGGCATCTCGTTAATAGGTTAGTGCCAGAAAATGCATAAATTTGACATAAAGTATGCATAAAACATGTAGATATCATCAATAATGTGGCATGGAACATAAGAAATTATCGATACGTCGGAGACGTATCAGCCCCCTACATATGGGGAAACTACAATGTACAAATATATACATCTAACATCCTCCACCTCCACCTCCACCCCTCCTCGCCGTCGCAAGAAGACGGTGTCGGGCAAAAATCGCGTGGTTGGCGGCAGTGGGCTCTCATCCCCTCATGCAGTTGGTGTCGACATGAGCCCTCATCTTCTCGCATGGCAGGAGCTTCGACCGGTACAACAAGGTGGCCCTGGACGACGCAGCTTGGCTGGCCAAGACGGGTGCCAGGGCGGCGGCCCGGGATCCCTTGGCTATTTTGGTGGCTGCTATAGCCGCGAGGGCGACATGGCGCTCGATCGTGAGCGCTTGCGCCTATGGCCGTCGGCTCTTTGCATGGATCCCGCGTTAGCGTTGTTCGACATTGGTCTGGCGGCGTCTGCGGTGCTCGGCGATGGTGTCTGGTCGGTGGTAGGTTGAAGCGGCTTGGATCCTCACCTCTACGAGGTGCGGGCGAGGGTGGCGGGTCCTCGCTGAGCTCTACGAACTGCTTGTGGTGGTTGCAGCCGGCTGGTGGTGTGGGGTCTACTGGCTCGCCCTGAATAAAGGTGGTTGGCCATGCTATTCTTTGAGTACCAAATCATTTATCTGCTCCATCCCGACCTCCTCCATCTGGACACAACAATGAGTCCCGCTCTTCCTCTTGGAGATCTCCGTTATTGGCGCATGACACCACTGTGTATATCTAGGACAAAATTTATTCGGTTGTGAGCGCCCTTATCTTCGGCCAGCGAGGCTTTTATGAGGGCATGGTGTGAAGCTTCTCTTTCTTGCCGGTGCCATGGACATGTCTAATATAGATTTGTATGGTATTGACATAGATGAAGAATGTCATGGTGGCTGCGATCGGAGGCTTGTAGTGGCGGAGAGGTGTATTGGTTGCAATGAAGACTTGTGGCACATGTTATTCCTATGTGTAAGGGTACATTGCCCCTATGTGTGGTTTTGGTAATTACTGACAACCCCTATGGACTAATGTTTTCATTGAGTTTATATGAAGGAATATTCCATAGTTTCTACTTGTATTCCATGTGTTGGATTCAAGTGTGGATGCCATGAAGATAAAGATACACCTTGTGTATTGGCATCAAGATCATCGATTTGAAGATATATATGTGATATGATCAAGAAGAAGAAATGAAGATGAAGTTCTTATGTGGAACTCAATATTAGCCATACTCTGTCTTATGTGATAAGCAATGGATGATCAAGATCTTGAGAGCTTGATTCCAAGTGAAGAATTCTCTATATACATCTCAAGATAGTATGATAGAGTATGAGAAGATACAAGGTTGAGTCGGGCAAGTTCAAGATGAGCATCTCAAGTGAATCACATGCTTGAAGCTTGCCGTCCATTTGGTGATAATGGACATGTGAAGATGTGCATCAATAGAGCTTTCCCATCATGGTGTATGGGGGAGCATTTGTGAGTCTTGTAGGGATTCGTTGCATAGAAAACAAAAAATTTCCTACCGCGAGAACGCAATCCAAGCCAAGATGCAATCTAGAAGATGGGAGCAACGAGGGGATGAACGAGACTAACCCTTGAAGATTTCCAAAGCCTATAAGAGTAGGCTCTTATTGCTGCGGTAGACGATCACTTGCCACTTGCAAAAGCGCGTAGAAGATCTTGATCACGGTGCCACAATCGGGCAGCACCTCCGTACTCGGTCACACGTTCGGTGTTGATGACGACGTCCTTCTCCCCGTTCCAGCGGGTAGCGGAAGTAGTAGATCCTCCTCGGAATCCCGGCAGCACGACGGCGTGGTGGCGGTGTCGATGGAGATCTCCGGCGGAGCTTCGCTAAGCATATGCGGGAGAAGTAGTGGAGGAGGGGTGCTAGGGTTTGGGGAGAGGGGGTGCCATGGGCGCCGGCCTCAAGGGGGCAGGGGTGGTGCGGCTAAGCCATGGGCTGCCCCCTCCCTCTCCTCCTCATTATATAGGTGGAACCCCAAGGGTTTGCCCAAAGTCTTCGAATAAGACCCCAACAGAAAAACTGCCTTATGGACGAAACCTAGAGGGACAGGGACTCTCCCCTTTCCCCTTTTCTTGGCCGGCCAAGGAGGTGGAGTCCACCATGGACTCCACCCTCCCACTTGGTTGGCTGGTTAGGGTTTGTGGAGTCCCTCCGGGACTCCTCCTTCCATAGTGATTTATTCCGGATAATTCTAGAAACCACCTTCCATAAATTCACCGGATCATTTCCAAACTTAGAAAGTGACTTCCTATATATGAATCTTATTCTCCGGACCATTCCGGAACTCCTCGTGATGTCCTGGATCCCATCCGAGACTCCGAACAAAACTTCGAACTCCATTCCATATTCCATATCTACTTAAACGACATCAAACCTTAAGTGTGTCACCCTACGGTTCGCGAACTATGTAGACATGGTTGAGACTTCTCTCCGACCAATGACCAATAGCGGGATCTGGAGATCCATAATGGTTCCCACATATTCAACGATGACTTAGTGATCGAATGAACCATTCACATACGATACCAATTCTCTTTGTCACGCGATATTTTACTTGTCCAAGGTTTGATCATCGGTATCACTCTATACCTTGTTCAACCTCGTCTCCTGACAAGTACTCTTTACTCGTACCGTGGTATGTGGTCTCTTATGAATTTATTCATATGCTTGCAAGACATTAGACGATATTCCACCGAGAGGGCCCAGAGTATATCTATCCGTCATCGGGATGGACAAATCCCACTGTTGATCCATATGCCTCAACTCATACTTTCCGGATACTTAATCCCACCTTTATAACCACCCATTTACGCAGTGGCGTTTGATGTAATCAAAGTACCTTTCCGGTATAAGTGATTTACATGATCTCATGGTCATAAGGACTAGGTAACTACGTATCGAAAGCTTATAGCAAATAACTTAATGACGTGATCTTATGCTACGCTTAATTGGGTGTGTCCATTACATCATTCATATAATGACATAACCTTGTTATTAATAACATCCAATGTTCATGATCACGAAACCATGATCATCTATCAATCAACAAGCTAGTTATACAAGAGGCTTACTAGGGACTCCTTGTTGTTCACATAACACACATGTATCAATGTTTCGGTTAATACAATTATAGCATGGTATGTAAACATTATCATAAACACAAAGATATATAATAACTATTTATTATTGCCTCTGGGGCATATCTCCAACTGACATAGGCATCCCAAATGGGCCTGCCGAAGATGGTACCCGGGGTTTACTGAAGGCCCACTACCCGAAGAATAAGAAGATTCGGAAGTCCAAGATATTATTAAGGAAAGCTAGAGTTGTAATAGGAAGCATTATTTGTAATCTTGCGGGATGAATTAGACACCATCCCGGACTCTGTAACTTATACAACACGAATCCCTCAGCTCCGCCTCCTATATAAGGGGGAGTCGAGGGACGAAGAAAGTATCGAATCATTGTCTCTCAAAACCCTAGTTTTCATAATCGTCGAGTACTTTTCGGCTGAAACCTTCGAGATCTACTTGCCCTCTACTTCCAACTAAACCCTAGTCTACAACCCGTAGGCATTGGCAAGTTAATACCTTGTCAATTGGCGCCGACCGTGGGGATTAGAGGCATCAAGGATCTGATCTCGATGGCACATTCAAGATCGTCGACTTCATCAACCGCAAGATCGTCGACTTCATCAACCGCAAGCAACGCGATGGATCGAGGTAAACAGATCGCAACTGGTCTTGTCGATTTTGTTCCTCACCCGCCCTCCCGTTTAGATGCATATGCGTATCTGGAGGAGCCTATGGAGATGACGTTCGGAAGATTTCACTTTCGCGTCGAGAAAGAGGGATCGTATCATGTCGAAATTCCGATTTCGTCGGGATCGTCGGCGGTCGATTCCGTTTTTCAAGCTATACATCGTCAATCGAATCAGGAGAAGAAGAAACTTCGTCGTCACGCTTCATCAGCACCAGGGCAAGAGAAAAACTTGCCAAGATCTTCAGTGACATGTCGTTTGAGTCATCTGCGGACTCCTATATAAGCGATGGCTCAAGCAGTGTCGACAGCTACGACTTCATCGACAAATCTACTACAGTGGGCAAGGTCTTCGCCAATCTTCATGATGGTGTCACCAAACCCAACATAGATCTGAATACAAAGTATCATCAGATTTATGTCATCGGAGAACCAAGTCATGATCAGGAGGAAACATCTGAGGCTTTCGATGATTTGGGAAATCCATACGTCGATCCCTCTGATTTGCGACGAGGCCTAGGCAATAAATATATCGGGCCACAGCCGCGAGACAGAGTCCGACTCCCGCAAGCAGCATGGGATAGAGCCGCAAGAGCTATGGATGGCTCAGAACCAATGGCTACCACAGCCACGCCGGAAGAATTACAAGCATATCAATATAGACTCGCGCGAGCTGCAAGGGAATTGGAAAAACAGGCAGCTGAGCTAAACAGAAGAAAGGAGGCAGCCTCTGCATCAAGTAGGCGAAGGGCAGAGCTGAGTCGACAATCTAGAACTTCGGGTGATAGCCACAGAGAAGCTCGGAACAGAGCAAGATCAAGGTTACAAAACGTACCTGAAGGAGAAAGAGAGCACTTGGTGCAAAACCTCGACATGTCTTTTATGTCGATAGACACGAGAGGGAACATCATACCCAAGACACCAGAAGCTGGGTATATGGCGACACAAGCTTTCATCCTAGCATCCAAACCACCCCCAGGAGATCAAAGGGAGGCATTGTACAACATGGCAATGGCAGGAGTTGGAGCCATGGGGACGGCGTTTGTAACAACACCTCCCGAAGGAACAGCAAGGCAAAATAGTCCACGACCTGCGGCAGCAACAGCAGCAGCTCCCGAAGGACCAAGTGGAGCAAGGGACACGGCAGCACAAGCAAGGGTCGACAGAGCGCGACAAAGCAGGAGGGAACATCGGCAGTCCCCAGAATTAAACGACGAGGATATGTGTTGCTTACCGTGCTTCACGAGGAGAGTGCGAAAAACTCGAGTCCCTTCGGGATTCAAGTTACCTGATAATTTCAAAAAATTCGACGGCCTTCAAGATCCAGAGGATTGGCTAGTTGATTATCTCGAGACGGTGAAGCTCACAGGAGGAACCAGAGCAACAACTATGCAAAGCATCCAGGTGCATTTGAGTGGAGCCGCACGATCTTGGATAAAGAAACTCCCTCCAGGATCTATCGACAGCTGGGAAACTTTCGAGGACGTGTTCGTTAAGAACTTCCGGTCCACATGTAAAAAACCTGCGTCATTAGAGGAGCTAAGAGCATGCCGACAGAAGCCAGACGAGCCTATGAGAAAATATATCCAAAGGTGGAATATCATCAAAAACTCGGCAGAAAATATATCTGACGAGAGAACAATAGATGCGTTTGTCGCAGGAATCAGGCGTGGAGATTTTGTCGAGGATTTGGGGAGGACCAATCCAAAGACAGTATCTGCTTTAATGGAAATAGCAAACAGATGGGCAGATGGAGAGGATGCTGTTCACAACAAACGACATAGGTCGCCAGGGGAAGACCGCAGTCGAAATTATCAACCAAGGCGACGATTTCCTCGGCAGTACTCGAGCTATGATGCTCCAGGACAAATCTCGGCTGGTTTCCGAGCAAGCGCAGGAGGAAACAACAGAGATGAGTACCAGAGAAGCAACGAGCAACGAGGCGACAATAGAGATGACTCTCGAAACAATAGGCAAAATAGCGGGCCAAGGTTCCAGAGGCCTTTTGTGTCTCCCAAAGAGATGATGAACGGGCCATGTCAGATGCACTTTTTCCTCGACAGCAACGGAAAAAGACAGTCAGGACATCTGCAGAAGGATTGTCGCAATTTCCAGGCAATGCTAAGGTGGGCAGGGCATGCTAATGCTCAGGCAGCACAGAGGAATCCTCGAGAACCTAGGAGTGAGATTCACTTGCCGCCTCCTCCCGCGATTACAGACGACAATCGACATCAGCTCAGAATAGCGGCAGCACCTCCACCACCGCCCTACGTTGATCCTAACTCTAACGGAGCGGTCTCGATGATTCAGAAGGGAAGACCATCCAATAGAACTCAGAAAGTAATCTGGCGACAGGTGTTCATGGCAGAAAAAATGCCTCCACCAACAGTTGAGTACCTCAATTGGTCAGGACAAGACATTGGCTTCACCATAGCAGATCATCCACAACAAGTTCCTCGACCAGGGCAGTCAGCACTTATCTTACCAGCAGTTATCGCAGGGTTCGATGTCTCTCGCGTGTTCATAGATGGCGGCAGCAGCTTAAACCTTATGTATGCAGATACACTAAGGAAGATGAATATATCCTTAGCAAACCTGAAACCAACGGACACGAGGTTCCATGGTATCACACCGGAGAAGCCAAGTTACCCGTTGGGGAAGATCAATCTCGACGTTCAGTTCGGGACCCGAGAAAATTATAGAATCGAGAAGTTGGAGTTCGAAGTCGTTGAATTCCCGTCACAGTACCACGCTCTGTTGGGTCGACCAGCATATGCTAGATTTATGGCGGTACCACATTACACGTACCTGTTATGGAGGATGCCTGGAACTAAGGGACCAATCACAGTCAAAGGAAGCTTCGCCCTATCCGATAAATGTGATAAGGATTTTCATCGAATATCAGAAACTTTCGGGATGCAAGCTGAGTATTTGGCGTCAAGGCTCATGACTGACTACGACGTGCTGCCAGACGTTGGAAGGCCAAATAAAGAATCAATTTTCAACACAGAGAAAAATTCTAAGGAGGTGCAGATTCACCCGACAGACCCGAAAAAGACGACGTCCATCGCAAATGACATGGACCTCGCATAGGAAAGCGCGCTCGTCGAGTTCCTCCGTGAGAACTGGAAAATCTTCGCATGGTGTCCAGCTAACATGCCAGGAGTACCCAGGAAACTTGCCGAGCACCACCTAAACTTGGATCCATTAGCGAGGCCAATCAAACAACCTCTGCGGCGTTTTTCGGAACCAAACCGCAAGGCTATGCTGTCAGAAATTGATCGCCTAAGAGAAGCTGGTTTTATCAAAGAGTTGCACACAGAGGCCACATGGGTAGCAAATCCTGTGTTGGTGCCGAAGAAAAACACTAAGGTCCTTCGCATGTGCGTCGACTTTACGTGTCTCAATAAACATTGTCCAAAGGATCACTTTCCCCTCCCGAGGATCGATCAAATTATCGACTCCACGGCCGGATGTGAACATCTTTCCTTTTTGGACGCGTATTCTGGTTATAACCAGATCAGGTTAAAAGAAGAAGATGAAGTAAAAACAGCGTTCATCACACCTTATGGCGTGTTTTGCTATAGAACAATGCCCTTTGGTCTGAAAAACGCGGGAGAAACATATCAGAGGATGATGCAGAAGTGTCTGGCGACACAGATTGGAAAAAATGTGCAAGTATACATCGACGATGTCGTCATAACATCAAAAAAGGGGACGACACTAATCGAGGATCTCAAGGAAACCTTTGACAACCTCGACAAATTCTGCCTCAAGCTGAACCCGACGAAGTGCTCTTTCGGCGTCCCAGCAGGAGAACTTCTTGGGTTCCTAGTTTCAGCAAGAGGGATTGAAGCAAATCCCGATAAAATACAAGCTATCGTAACAATGAGGAAGCCAACAAAGTTAAAAGAAATACAGCAATTAACTGGGAGAGTCGCAGCTTTAAGCAGATTCGTCGCCAGGCTGGGAGAAAAAGCGTTACCGTTCTACGCTTTGATAAAGCAAGGGGAGAAATTCCAGTGGAACGAAGAAGCCGATAGAGCTTTTGAGGATCTGAAATGCACAATCTCGACACCACCAATCTTGGTGGTGCCAAAGGAAAAAGAGCCTCTCCTGCTGTACATTGCAGCCACACCCCAGGTGGTTAGCACGGTGCTAGTTGTCGAAAGAGAAGAAGAAGGGAAACTCCATGGAGTGCAAAGGCCGGTATATTTCATCAGTGAAGTTTTATCGCCTTCCAAACAGCGGTACCCGCAGTACCAGAAGTTAGCATATGGAGTAATTACAACGGCAAGAAAGTTGCGCCACTATTTTTCGGCACACCCGATAATAGTAGTCAATGAAGCACCTCTCTCAAATATACTGAACAATCCAGAAGCCACAGGGCGTGTCTCCCTTTGGGGAATAGAACTTTCCCCTCGGGACATCACGTATGAAAAAAGAAAGGCAATCAAGTCGCAAGTTTTGCTAGATTTCATTGCAGAGTGGATGGAGCTGCAAAACACGGGACCTCCAGATTTGTCGAGAACTTGGACTATGAACTTTGATGGATCCAAGAGAGTAGAAGGAGCTGGCGCAGGAGTGATACTTGTATCACCTGAAGGCGACAAATTAAAGTATGTCCTACGGATGACGTTCCCAAACGCATCCAACAATGAAGCAGAATACGAAGCCCTCATACACGGGATGAAGATGGCGAAAGCTTGCGGCGCAACTCGACTAAAAATCTTTGGCGACTCGCAGTTGGTGGCTCAGCAAGTTATGAACCAATGTGATGCAGTCAATGATAGCATGATAGCATACAAGGAGGTGTACAATGAGCTTGAGAAGTTGTTTGATGGATGCGAGGTAAATCACATCAGTAGGTTGAGCAATGATGAAGCCGACGTTCTCGCAAACATCGGGTCGCAGTGCCTCCCAATCCCACCAGGTGTATTTTGGGAAGAAATAGCGGAGAGATCCACAAAGCCGAAGAAGGCGCCGAAAAAGGCAAAAGAAGAAAAAACTTTGGCGCTCCTTAAAGAAGCCGCGGAAGACGAAGAAGACCAAGAGCTTGTGATGATGGTAGAATTTCCTTGGATGCAAGCGTACATATCGTATATCCTTCGAAAAGAAATACCCGACGATCCAGTTGAGGCAAGGCGAGTTATTCGACGGTCCAAAGCTTTCACAGTGATCAAAGGGGAGTTATATAAGCGAAGTATTTCAAGCGTCTTGCAAAGGTGCGTCACGCCCGAAGAAGGAAGGATAATCCTAAAGGATGTGCATGAAGGAATATGTGGTCACCATGCGAGTAGTCGAGCTATTGCAGCCAAGGTTTTTCGGGCAGGATTTTACTGGCTGACAGCAATCGAGGATGAGAAAGAGATAGTAAGAACCTGCGACGCGTGCCAGAGATTTGCCGCAAAACCTCACTCTCCGGAGCAAGAACTGATGCCAATACCATTGTCATGGCCCTTTGCCCAATGGGGACTCGATATGGTGGGCAAATTGCCAGGAGGTTATGAGTACTTGTTGGTTGTTGTCGACAAATTCACCAAGTGGGTAGAAGCGAAGCCAATAAATTCACCAGACGCAGCGTCGGCAATAAAGTTTGTGAAGGGCCTCGTTTTTCGGTTCAGAGTGCCTCATAGCATTGTCACAGACAACGGTACAAATTTTACATCCAAGGAATTCAAGGAGTACTGCGCAGAAGTAGGCATTAAATTGCACTTTGCGTCAGTTGGGCACCCGCAAACCAATGGCCAAGTCGAGAAAGCCAATGGCATCATCTGCAATGGTATCAAAAAGCGCTTGCTAGGACCGCTTGAAAAGGCTCGACATACCTGGCCAGAAGAGTTGCCAAGTGTTTTATGGAGTATCCGAACAACACCAAATACGGCGACACAAGAAACTCCGTTCTTCCTCGTCCACGGAGCTGAGGCAGTACTACCAATTGAGATAGAGCATGATTCTCCAAGAGTAACAGAGTATGACGAGGAAACATCACGAAAAGCTCGGGAGGATGATATGGACGCACTCGATAAAGCCCGAGATGAAGTACTTTCACGAGTCACTGATACGTCTCCGACGTATCGATAATTTCTTATGTTCCATGCCACATTATTGATGATATCTACATGTTTTATGCATACTTTATGTCATATTTATGCGTTTTCCGGAACTAACCTATTGACGAGATGCCGAAGGGCCAGTTCTTTGTTTCTGCTGTTTTTGGTTTCAGAAATCCTAGTAAGGAAATATTCTCGGAATCGGACGAAATCAACGCCCAGCATCTTAGAATCCCCGGAAGCATCCAGAACACCCGAGAGTCGCCAGAGGGGGGCCACAGGGGCCCCAGATGATAGGCCGGCGCGGCCCACCCCCTGGCCGCGTGGCCCTATGGTGTCATCGCCCCGTTGACCTTCTGACGCCGCCTCTTCGCCTATATAAAGGTCCTCGACCTAAAACCTCGATACGAAAAAGCCACGGTACGAGAAACCATCCAGAGCCGCCGCCATCGCGAAGCCAAGATCTGGGGGGACAGGACTCTCTGTTCCGGCACGCCGCCGGGACGGGGAAGTGCCCCCGGAAGGCTTCTCCATCGACACCACCGCCATCTTCATCAACGCTGCTGTCTCCCATGAGGAGGGAGTAGTTCTCCATCGAGGCTCGGGGCTGTACCGGTAGCTATGTGGTTAATCTCTCTCCTATGTACTTCAATACAATAATCTCATGAGCTGCCTTACATGATTGAGATTCATATGATGATTCTTGTAATCTAGATGTCGTTATGCTAGTCAAGTGAATTTTACTTATGTGATCTCCGGAGACTCCTTGTCCCACGTGTGTAAAGGTGACAGTGTGTGCACCGTGTGGGTCTCTTAGGCTATATTTCACAGAATACTTATTCACTGTTATGAATGGCATAGTGAAGTGCTTATTTATATCTCTTTATGATTGCAATGTGTTTTGTATCACAATATATCTACATGCTACTCTAGTGATGTTATTAAAGTAGTTTTATTCCTCCTGCACGGTGTAATGGTGACAGTGTGTGCATCCGTGTTAGTACTTGGCGTAGGCTATGATTATGATCTCTTGTAGATTATGAAGTTAACTATTGCTATGATGGTATTGATGTGATCTATGCCTCCTTTCGTAGCGTGAAGGTGACAGTGTGCATGCTATGTTAGTACTTGGTTTAGTTATGTTGATCTGTCATGCACTCTAAGGTTATTTAAATATGAACATTGAATTGTGGAGCTTGTTAACTCCGGCATTGAGGGTTCGTGTAATCCTACGCAATGGTGTTCATCATCCAACAAGAGTGTAGAGTATGCATTTATCTATTCTGTTATGTGATCAAAGTTGAGAGTGTCCACTAGTGAAAGTCTAATCCCTAGGCCTTGTTCCTAAATACTGCTATCGCTGCTTGTTTATCTTTTTCTTTGCGTTACTACTGCTGCGTTACTACTGCTGCGTTACTCGCTGCATTACTACGCTTGTTTACTGTCCTGGGCAAAGCACTTTTCTGGTGCCGTTGCTACTACTTATTTATACCACCTGTATTTCACTATCTCTTCGCCGAACTAGTGCACCTATTAGGTGTGTTGGGGACACAAGAGACTTCTTGCTTTGTGGTTGTGATGTCTACGCCCCCTCCTTTTCCTGTAGACAGTGTTGGGCCTCCAAGAGCAGAGGTTTGTAGAACAGCAGCAAGTTTTCCCTTAAGTGGATCACCCAAGGTTTATCGAACTCAGGGAGGAAGAGGTCAAAGATATCCCTCTCATGCAACCCTGCAACCACAAAGCAAGAAGTCTCTTGTGTCCCCAACACACCTAATAGGTGCACTAGTTCGGCGAAGAGATAGTGAAATACAGTGGTATGAATATATAGTAGCAGAGCAACGGCACCGTAAAAGTGCTTTGCCCAGACAAGAAACAAGCGATAGTAACGCAGCAGTAGTAACGCAGTAAAACAGTAAACAAGCAGCGATAGCAGTATTTAGGAACAAGGCCTAGGGATCATACTTTCACTAGTGGACACTCTCAACATTGATCACATAACAGAATTGATAAATGCATACTCTACACTCTTGTTGGATGATGAACACCATTGCGTAGGATTACACGAACCCTCAATGCCGGAGTTAACAAGCTCCACAATTCAATGTTCATATTCAAATAACCTTAGAGTGCAAGATAGATCAACACAACCAAACCAAGTACTAACATAGCATGCACACCGTAACCTTCACACTATGAAAGGAGGAATAGATCGCATCAATACCATCATAGTAATAGTTAACTTCATAATCTACAAGAGATCACAATCATAGCATACCCCAAGTACTTCATGATGCACACACTGCCAACATTACATCATGGAGGAGGAATAGACTACTTTAATAACATCACTAGAGTAGCACATAGATGAATTGTGATACAAATCTCATATGAATCTCAATCATGTAAGGCAGCTCATGAGATCATTGTATTGAGGTACATAGGAGAGAGATTAACCACATAGCTACCGGTACAGCCCCGAGCCTCGACGGAGAACTACTCCCTCCTCATGGGAGACAGCAGCGTTGATGAAGATGGCGGTGGTGTCGATGGAGGAGCCTTCCGGGGGCACTTCCCCGTCCCGGCGGCGTGCCGGAACAGAGACTCCTGTCCCCCAGATCTTGGCTTCGCGATGGCGGCGGCTCTGGATGGTTTCTCGTACCGTGGCTTTTCCGTATCGAGGTTTTAGGTCGAGGGGCTTTATATAGGCGAAGAGGCGGCGTCAGAAGGTCAACGAGGCGACGACACCATAAGGCGGCGCGGCCAGGGCCTGGGCCGCGCCGGCCTATCATCTGGGGCCCCTGTGGCCCCCCTCTGGCGGCTCTCGGGTGTTCTGGATGCTTCCGGGGATTCTAAGATACTGGGCGTTGATTTCGTCCGATTCCGAGAATATTTCCTTACTAGGATTTCTGAAACCAAAAACAGCAGAAAACAGCAACTGGCCCTTCGGCATCTCGTCAATAGGTTAGTTCCAGAAAATGCACGAATATGACATAAAGTGTGCATAAAACATGTAGATATCATCAATAATGTGGCATGGAACATAAGAAATTATCGATACGTCGAAGACGTATCAGCATCCCCAAGCTTAGTTTCTGCTCGTCCCGAGCAGGTAACGATAACAAAGATAATTTCTGGAGTGACATGCCATCATAACCTTGATCATACTATTGTGAGCATATGTAATGAATGCAGCGATCAAAACAATGGTAATGACATGAGTAAACAACTGAATCATAAAGCAAAGACTTTTCATGAATAGTACTTTCAAGACAAGCATCAATAAGTCTTGCATAAGAGTTAACTCATAAAGCAATAATTCAAAGTAAAGACATTGAAGCAACACAAAGGAAGATGAAGTTTCAGCGGTTGCTTTCAACTCATAACATGTATATCTCATGGATATTGTCAATATAGAGTAATATAATAAGTGCAATATGCAAGTATGTAGGAATCAATGCAAAGTTCACACAAGTGTTTGCTTCTTGAGGTGGAGAGAAATAGGTGAACTGACTCAACGATAAAAGTAAAAGAATGGTCCTTCAAGAGGAAAGCATCGATTGCTATATTTGTGCTAGAGCTTTGATTTTGAAAACAAGAAACAATTTTGTCAACGGTAGTAATAAAGCATATGTATCATGTAAATTATATCTTACAAGTTGCAAGCCTCATGCATATTATACTAATAGTGCCCGCACCTTGTCCTAATTAGCTTGGATTACCGGGATTATCGCAATGCACATGTTTTAACCAAGTGTCACAGAGGGGTACCTCTATGCCGCCTGTACAAAGGTCTAAGGAGAAAGCTCGTATTGGATTTCTCGCTATTGATTATTCTCAACTTAGACATCCATACCGGGACAACATAGACAACAGATAATGGACTCCTCTTTTATGCATAAGCATGTAGCAACAATTAATTTTTCTCATATGAGATTGAGGATTTGTCCAAAACTGAAACTTCCACCATGGATCATGGCTTTAGTTAGCGGCCCAATGTTCTTCTCTAACAATATGCACGCTCTAACCATTAGGTGGTAAATCTCCCTTACTTCAGACAAGACGAACATGCATAGCAACTCACATGATATTCAACAAAGAGTAGTTGATGGCGTCCCCAGGAACATGGTTATTGCACAACAAGCAACTTAATAAGAGATAAAGTGCATAAGTACATATTCAATACCACAATAGTTTTTAAGCTATTTGTCCCATGAGCTATATATTGCAAAGGTGAAGA
The DNA here is from genome assembly GCF_019359855.2 of Lolium perenne. Classification (NCBI taxonomy): domain Eukaryota; kingdom Viridiplantae; phylum Streptophyta; class Magnoliopsida; order Poales; family Poaceae; genus Lolium; species Lolium perenne. Next base: position 181,515,416 of record NC_067246.2, on the reverse strand, counting down.
ATGGAAATTTAAAGGTAGCACTCAAGCAATTTACTTTGGAATGGCGGAGAAATACCATGTAGTAGGTAGGTATGGTGGACACAAATGGCATAGTGGTTGGCTCAAGGATTTTGGATGCATGAGAAGTATTCCCTCTCGATACAAGGTTTAGGCTAGCAAGGTTGTTTGAAGCAAACACAAGGATGAACCGGTGCAGCAAAACTCACATAAAAGACATATTGTAAACATTATAAGACTCTACACCGTCTTCCTTGTTGTTCAAACTCAATACTAGAAATTATCTAGACCTTAGAGAGACCAAATATGCAAACCAAATTTTAGCATGCTCTATGTATTTCTTCATTAATGGGTGCAAAGTATATGATGCAAGAGCTTAAACATGAGCACAACAATTGCCAAGTATCACATTATCCAAGACATTTTAGCAAATTACTACATGTATCATTTTCCAATTCCAACCATATAACAATTTAACGAAGCAGTTTCAACCTTCGCCAAGAACATTAAAAGTAAAGCTAAGAACACATGTGTTCATATGAACCAGCGGAGCGTGTCTCTCTCCCACACAAGCATTTATTCAAACAAAAACAAAAATAGAAACAAACAAACAGACGCTCCAAGTAAAGTACATAAGATGTGACGGAATAAAAATATAGTTTCAGGGGAGGAACCTGATAATTTGTCGATGAAGAAGGGGATGCCTTGGGCATCCCCAAGCTTAGATGCTTGAGTCCTCTTGAAATATGCAGGGATGAACCACCGGGGCATCCCCAAGCTTAGAGCTTTCACTCTCCTTGATCATGTTGTATCATCTCCCTCTCTTGATCCTTGAAAACTTCCTCCACACCAAACTCAAAACAACTCATTAGAGAGTTAGTGCACAATCAAAAACTCACATGTTCAGAGGTGACACAATCATTCTTAACACTTCTGGACATTGCTCAAAGCTACTGGAAGTTAATGGAACAAAGAAATCCATCCCACATAGCAAAAGAGGCAATGCGAAATAAAAGGCAGAATCTGTCAAAACAGAACAGTCCGTAAAGACGAATTTTATTGAGGCACCAGACTTGCTCAAATGAAAATGCTCAAACTGAATGAAAGTTGCGTACATATCTGAGGATCACTCACGTAAATTGGCATAATTTTCTGAGTTACCTACAGAGAATTTTGCCCAGATTCGTGACAACAAAGAAATCTGTTTCTGCGCAGTAATCTAAATCTAGTATGAACCTTACTATCAACGACTTTACTTGGCACAACAAAACACAAAACTAAGATAAGGAGAGGTTGCTACAATAGTAAACAACTTCCAAGACACAAAATAAAACCAAGTACTGTAGCAAAATAACACATGGGTTATCTCCCAAGAAGTTCTTTCTTTATAGCCATTAAGATGGGCTCAGCAGTTTTAATGATGCACTCGCAAGAAATAGTATTTGAAGCAAAAGAGAGCATCAAGAGGCAAATTCAAAACACATTTAAGTCTAACATGCTTCCTATGCATAGGAATCTTGTAAATAAACAAGTTCATGAAGAGCAAAGTAACAAGCATAGGAAGATAGAACAAGTGTAGTTTCAAAAATTTCAGCACATAGAGAGGTGTTTTAGTAACATGAAAATTTCTACAACCATATTTTCCTCTCTCATAATAACTTTCAGTAGCATCATGAGCAAACTCAACAATATAACTATCACATAAAGCATTCTTATCATGAGTATCATGCATAAAATTATTACTCTCCACATAAGCATAATCAATTTTAGTAGTAATAGTGGGAGCAAATTTATTAAAGTAGCTATCATTTTTATTCTCATCTTCAAATATAGGAGGCATATTGTAATCATAATCAAATTTATCCTCCATAACAGGTGGTAACAAAAGACTACTATCATTATAATCATCATATATAGGAGGCAAAGTATCATCAAAGAAAATTTTCTCCTCAATGCTTGGGGGACTAAAAAGATCATGCTCATCAAAACCAGCTTCCCCAAGCTTAGAATTTTCCATAGCATTAGCAACAATAGTGTTCAAAGCATTCATATTAATAACATTCCCATTAGCACGCATATAAAATTCCATGGGTTTTTTAATTCTCTCTTCAAACACATCATGTCCTAATTCAAGATAAAGTTCATAAAGATCTCTCATATTTTTGTTGTTTTCCATTATGCCTAACTAGTGTAAACAAGAAACAAAAAGATGCAATTGCAGGATCTAAAGGAAATAGATTCGAGCACAAACACAATGGCGCCAGAAAAGTACTTAACCTGGAACCGAAGTATGAGTGCCTTTTACCTTTCCTCCCCGGCAACGGCGCCAGAAAATAGCTTGATGTCTACGCCCCCTCCTTTTCCTGTAGACAGTGTTGGGCCTCCAAGAGCAGAGGTTTGTAGAACAGCAGCAAGTTTTCCCTTAAGTGGATCACCCAAGGTTTATCGAACTCAGGGAGGAAGAGGTCAAAGATATCCCTCTCATGCAACCCTGCAACCACAAAGCAAGAAGTCTCTTGTGTCCCCAACACACCTAATAGGTGCACTAGTTCGGCGAAGAGATAGTGAAATACAGGTGGTATGAATATATAGTAGCAGTAGCAACGGCACCAGAAAAGTGCTTTGCCCAGACAAGAACAAGCGTAGTAACGCAGCAGTAGTAACGCAAAGAAACAAGAAACAAGCAGCGATAGCAGTATTTAGGAACAAGGCCTAGGGATCATACTTTCACTAGTGGACACTCTCAACATTGATCACATAACAGAATAGATAAATGCATACTCTACACTCTTGTTGGATGATGAACACCATTGCGTAGGATTACATGAACCCTCAATGCCGGAGTTAACAAGCTCCACAATTCAATGTTCATATTTAAATAACCTTAGAGTGCAAGATAGATCAACACAACCAAACCAAGTACTAACATAGCATGCACACCGTAACCTTCACACTATGAAAGGAGGAATAGATCGCATCAATACCATCATAGTAATAGTTAACTTCATAATCTACAAGAGATCACAATCATAGCATACCCCAAGTACTTCATGATGCACACACTGCCAACATTACATCATGGAGGAGGAATAGACTACTTTAATAACATCACTAGAGTAGCACATAGATGAATTGTGATACAAAACTCATATGAATCTCAATCATGTAAGGCAGCTCATGAGATCATTGTATTGAGGTACATAGGAGAGAGATTAACCACGTAGCTACCGGTACAGCCCCGAGCCTCGACGGAGAACTACTCCCTCCTCATGGGAGACAGCAGCGTTGATGAAGATGGCGGTGGTGTCGATGGAGGAGCCTTCCGGGGGCACTTCCCCGTCCCGGCGGCGTGCCGGAACAGAGACTCCTGTCCCCCAGATCTTGGCTTCGCGATGGCGGCGGCTCTGGATGGTTTCTCGTACCGTGGCTTTTCCGTATCGAGGTTTTAGGTCGAGGGGCTTTATATAGGCGAAGAGGTGGCGTCAGAAGGTCAACGAGGCGACGACACCATAAGGCGGCGCGACCAGGGCCTGGGCCGCGCCGGCCTATCATCTGGGGCCCCTGTGGCCCCCCTCTGGCGGCTCTCGGGTGTTCTGGATGCTTCCGGGGATTCTAAGATGCTGGGCGTTGATTTCGTCCGATTCCGAGAATATTTCCTTACTAGGATTTCTGAAACCAAAAACAGCAGAAAACAGCAACTGGCCCTTCGGCATCTCGTCAATAGGTTAGTTCCAGAAAATGCACGAATATGACATAAAGTGTGCATAAAACATGTAGATATCATCAATAATGTGGCATGGAACATAAGAAATTATCGATACATCGGAGACGTATCAGGTTGCAGGGTTGCTTGAGAGGGATATCTTTGACCTCTTCCTCCCTGAGATCGATAAACCTTGGGTGATCCACTTAAGGGAAATTTGCTGCTGTTCTACAAACCTCTGCTCTTGGAGGCCCAACACTGTCTACAAGAATAGAAGCTCCCATAGACATCAAGCACTTTTCTGGCGCCGTTGCCGGGGAGGAAAGGTAAAAGGCACTCATACTTCGGTTCCAGGTAACAGTACTTTTCTGGCACCATTGTGTTTGTGCTCGAAGCTATTTCCTTTAGATCCTGCAATTGCAACTTTTTGTTTCTTGTTTACACTAGTTAGGCATAATGGAAAACAACAAAATTATGAGAGAGCTTTATGAACTTTATCTTGAATTAGGACATGATGTGTTTGAAGAGAGAATTAAAGAACCCATGGAACTTTATATGCATGCTAATGGGAATGTTATTAATATGAATGCTTTGAACACTATTGTTGCTAATGCTATGGAAAATTCTAAGCTTGGGGAAGCTGGCTTTGATGAACATGATCTTTTTAGTCCCCCAAGAATTGAGGAGAAAATTTACTTTGATGATACTTTGCCTCCTATTTATGATGATTATAATGATAGTAGCCTTTTGGTGCCACCTGTTATGGAGGATAAATTTGATTATGATTACAATATGCCTCCTATATTTGATGATGAGAATAATAATGATAGCTACTTTGTTGAATTTGCTCCCACTACAACTAATAAAATTGACTATGCTTATGTGGAGAGTAATAATTTTATGCATGAGACTCATGATAAGAATGCTTTATGTGATAGCTATATTGTTGAGTTTGCTCATGATACTACTGAAAGTTATTATGAGAGAGGAAAATATGGTTGTAGAAATTTTCATGTTACTAAAACACCTCTCTATATGCTTAAAATTTTGAAATTGAGCTTGTCTAGTTTTCCTATGCTTATTGCATTATGCCTACATAACTTGTTTATTTACAAGATTCCTTTTCATAGGAAGCATGTTAGGCTTAAAGTTGTTTTGAATTTGCCTCTTGATGCTCTCTTTTGCTTCAAATACTATTTCTTGCGAGTGCATCATCAAAACTGCTGAGCCCATCTTAATGGCTATAAAGAAAGAACTTCTTGGGAGATAACCCATGTGTTATTTTGCTACAGTACTTTGTTTTATATTTGTGTCTTGGAAGTTGTTTACTACTGTAGCAACCTCTCCTTATCTTAGTTTTGTGTTTTGTTGTGCCAAGTAAAGTCGTTGATAGTAAGGTTCATACTAGATTTGGATTACTGCGCAGAAACAGATTTCTTTGTTGTCACGAATCTGGGCAAAATTCTCTGTAGGTAACTCAGAAAATTATGCCGATTTACGTGAGTGATCCTCAGATATGTACGCAACTTTCATTCAATTTGAGCATTTTCATTTGAGCAAGTCTGGTGCCTCAATAAAATTCGTCTTTACGGACTGTTCTGTTTTGACAGATTCTGCCTTTTATTTCGCATTGCCTCATTTGCTATGTGGGATGGATTTCTTTGTTCCATTGACTTCCAGTAGCTTTGAGCAATGTCCAGAAGTGTTAAGAATGATTGTGTCACCTCTGAACATGTGAGTTTTTGATTATGCACTAACCCTCTAACGAGTTTGTTTCGAGTTTGGTGTAAAGGAAGTTTTCAAGGGTCAAGAGAGGAGGATGATACAATACGATCAAGAAGAGTGAAAAGTCTAAGCTTGGGGATGCCCCGGTGGTTCATCCCTGCATATTTCAAGAAGACTCAAGCATCTAAGCTTGGGGATGCCCAAGGCATCCCCTTCTTCATCGACAAATTATCAGGTTCCTCCCCTGAAACTATATTTTTATTCCATCACATCTTATGTACTTTGCTTGGAGCGTCTGTTTGTTTTTGTTTTTGTTTTTGTTTGAATAAATGCTTGTGTGGGAGAGAGACACGCTCCGCTAGTTCATATGAACACATGTGTTCTTAGCTTTAAATTTTCATGGCAAAGGTTGAAACTGCTTCGTTAATTGTTATACGGTTGGAAACGGGAAATGATACATGTAGTAATTTGCTATAATGTCTTAGATAATGTGATACTTGGCAATTGTTGTGCTCATGTTTAAGCTCTTGCATCATATACTTTGCACCTATTAATGAAGAAATACATAGAGCTTGCTAAAATTTGGTTTGCATAATTGGTCTCTCTAAGGTCTAGATAATTTCTAGTATTGAGTTTGAACAACAAGGAAGACGGTGTAGAGTCTTATAATGTTTACAATATGTCTTTTATGTGAGTTTTGCTGCACCGGTTCATCCTTGTGTTTGTTTCAAATAACCTTGCTAGCCTAAACCTTGTATCGAGAGGGATTACTTCTCATGCATCCAAATCCTTGAGCCAACCACTATGCCATTTGTGTCCACCATACCTACCTACTACATGGTATTTCTCCGCCATTCCAAAGTAAATTGCTTGAAGTGCTACCTTTAAAATTTCCATCCTTTATCTTTGCAATATATAGCTCATGGGACAAATAGCCTAAAAACTATTGTGGTATTGAATATGTACTTATGCACTTTATCTCTTATTAAGTTGCTTGTTGTTCGATAACCATGTTCCTGGGGACGCCATCAACTACTCTTTGTTGAATATCATGTGAGTTGCTATGCATGTCCGTCTTGTCTGAAGTAAGGGCGATCTACCACCTTATGGTTAGAGCGTGCATATTGTTAGAGAAGAACATTGGGCCGCTAACTAAAGCCATGATCCATGGTGGAAGTTTCAGTTTTGGAAAAATATCCTCAATCTCAAATGAGAAAATTAATTGTTGCTACATGCTTATGCATAAAAGAGGAGTCCATTATCTGTTGTCTATGTTGTCCCGGTATGGATGTCTAAGTTGAGAATAATCAATAGCGAGAAATCCAATGCGAGCTTTCTCCTTAGACCTTTGTACAGGCGGCATAGAGGTACCCCTTTGTGACACTTGGTTAAAACATGTGCATTGCGATAATCCCGGTAATCCAAGCTAATCAGGACAAGGTGCGGGCACTATTAGTATACTATGCATGAGGCTTGCAACTTGTAGGATATAATTTACATAACACATATGCTTTATTACTACCGCTGAAAAAATTGTTTCTTGTTTTCAAAATCAAAGCTCTAGCACAAATATAGCAATCGATGCTTTCCTCTTTGAAGGGCCATTCTTCTACTTTTATGTTGAGTCAGTTCACCTATTTCTCTCCTTCTTAAGAAGCAAACACTTGTGTGAACTGTGCATTGATTCCTACATACTTGCATATTGCACTTGTTATATTACTTTACATTGACAACTATCCATGAGATATACATGTTACAAGTTGAAAGCAACCGCTGAAACTTAATCTTCCTTTGTGTTGCTTCAATGCCTTTACTTTGAATTATTGCTTTATGAGTTAACTCTTATGCAAGACTTGTTGATGCTTGTCTTGAAAGTACTATTCATGAAAAGTCTTTGCTATATGATTCATTTGTTTACTCATGTCATTTACATTGTTTTGATCGCTGTATTCATTACATGTGTTTACAATAGTACGATCAAGGTTATGATGGCATGTCACTCCAGAAATTATCTTTGTTATCGTTTACCTGCTCGGGACGAGCAGGAACTAATCTTGGGGATGCTGATATGTCTCCGACGTATCGATAATTTCTTATGTTCCATGCCACATTATTGATGATATCTACATGTTTTATGCATACTTTATGTCATATTTATGCGTTTTCCGGAACTAACCTATTGACGAGATGCCGAAGGGCCAGTTGCTGTTTTCTGCTGTTTTTGGTTTCAGAAATCCTAGTAAGGAAATATTCTCGGAATTGGACGAAATCAACGCCCAGCATCTTAGAATCCCCGGAAGCATCCAGAACACCCGAGAGTCACCAGAGGGGGGCCACAGGGGCCCCAGATGATAGGCCGGCGCGGCCCACCCCCTGGCCGCGCGGCCCTATGGTTTCGTCGCCCCGTTGACCTTCTGACGCCGCCTCTTCGCCTATATAAAGGTCCTCGACCTAAAACCTCGATACGAAAAAGCCACGGTACGAGAAACCATCCAGAGCCGCCGCCATCGCGAAGCCAAGATCTGGGGGACAGGACTCTCTGTTCCGGCACGCCGCCGGGACGGGGAAGTGCCCCCGGAAGGCTTCTCCATCGACACCACCGCCATCTTCATCAACGCTGCTGTCTCCCATGACGAGGGAGTAGTTCTCCATCGAGGCTCGGGGTTGTACCGGTAGCTATGTGGTTAATATCTCTCCTATGTACTTCAATACAATAATCTCATGAGCTGCCTTACATGATTGAGATTCATATGATGATTCTTGTAATCTAGATGTCGTTATGCTAGTCAAGTGAATTTTACTTATGTTATCTCCGGAGACTCCTTGTCCCACGTGTGTAAAGGTGACAGTGTGTGCACCGTGTGGGTCTCTTAGGCTATATTTCACAGAATACTTATTCACTGTTATGAATGGCATAGTGAAGTGCTTATTTATATCTCTTTATGATTGCAATGTGTTTTGTATCACAATATATCTACATGCTACTCTAGTGATGTTATTAAAGTAGTTTTATTCCTCCTGCACGGTGTAATGGTGACAGTGTGTGCATCCGTGTTAGTACTTGGCGTAGGCTATGATTATGATCTCTTGTAGATTATGAAGTTAACTATTGCTATGATGGTATTGATGTGATCTATGCCTCCTTTCGTAGCGTGAAGGTGACAGTGTGCATGCTATGTTAGTACTTGGTTTAGTTATGTTGATCTGTCATGCACTCTAAGGTTATTTAAATATGAACATTGAATTGTGGAGCTTGTTAACTCCGGCATTGAGGGTTCGTGTAATCCTACGCAATGGTGTTCATCATCCAACAAGAGTGTAGATTATGCATTTATCTATTCTGTTATGTGATCAAAGTTGAGAGTGTCCACTAGTGAAAGTCTAATCCCTAGGCCTTGTTCCTAAATACTGCTATCGCTGATTGTTTACTGTTTTACTGCGTTACTACTGCTGCGTTACTACTGCTGCGTTACTACTGCTTGTTTACTGTCCTGGGCAAAGCACTTTTCTGGTGCCGTTGCTACTACTTATTTATACCACCTGTATTTCACTATCTCTTCGCCGAACTAGTGCACCTATTAGGTGTGTTGGGGACACAAGAGACTTCTTGCTTTGTGGTTGCAGGGTTGCTTGAGAGGGATATCTTTGACCTCTTCCTCCCTGAGATCGATAAACCTTGGGTGATCCACTTAAGGGAAATTTGCTGCTGTTCTACAAACCTCTGCTCTTGGAGGCCCAACACTGTCTACAAGAATAGAAGCTCCCGTAGACATCAGTCACCAAATACCAGCAGGACCTCAAAAACTACCACAGTCGACGGTTAAGGCCAAGATCTTTCCAGGTCGGAGATTTGGTCTTACGGTTAAATCAAAAAAGTACTGAAAAGCTCGAATCACCATGGCTAGGCCCTTACGTCGTCACGGAAGTCATCGACGGAGGAGCATACTGGATCAAGGACAAGAAGACGGGGACTCCCAAGAAAAATCCCTGGAACGTGGCGCAGCTCAGGCGTTTTTACGCCTAGAGTCGAAATATAGTCCTCCTTTGTAAAAATACAATGTACTGAAACGCCCGCGAGTTTTCAGACGCACTCTTTTCCTTTTCGGGGCACCGAGTGGGGCCGAAAAGGTTTTTAATGAGGCGGGCTCGCGGTGCTGCAATATAATAAAGATAGTGGAGATATACTTCTTATTCTTCGACACGCTCGGGGGCTCAACGCCTTCAAGTTACAAAATATATACAATATAGATAAACTAGACTTACCGAAATATTTCGCTTTGGTACAATAATACCTCGCCAAATAAAACATCGGAAGCTAACAACCATAAATACAGTATACTCGTCAAAATCTTATTGCTTTGGTCTGAAAACCTCGCAACAAAAATATAGAACTTCGCCATCAAAACACTCGGGGGCTCGTAACCCATCGATGAAAAAATAAATATATCTTCTTGCAACAAGAAGAAGAATCTTTGAGATAGCAAAACAGTATAAACTCTAGCCAGAGGCTCGGGGGCTCCAACAATATAAGTTGCTTTACAATATAAACAAATTCTTCGGAATCAAAGAAGATCGACAAGATATAGACATAATTTCTCGCAATATAGTACAGTTCAGTTCAGTCCTAATATACTATCTATGGATAAACCTCTGGTTGTTTTGTGCTCAGCATAGGTTCCTTTGATGAAGAATTCTGAATCCATCCAAAGAAGTTCATCCATCATCGCCTCAGCCACAGGAGTAACCATCTCATTGATTGAGTCGATGTTATTTTTCCGCCGCGATTTCTTGGCCAAGCAATCAGCAACAATCTTCGTCAGGTCCAACTTGGGATGGCAAATGTGTATCATAATCATGGCAAACCTTGCGCCAGCAGTCAATTGAGCTCGCACAAAGTTATGAATACGAGGAGCATCTCTAAATTTCTCCATCAGTCCAAGAAGAGTTTCGGGAGCCTCATCTCGAGGAAATAAAGTATTGTAAACAAGGGTTAAGGTTCTCGTGCAGAAATTGAGAAATTCGCGCACCTGACAAGCGCGATCTTGGAACCTGACAATTTGCTGGGTTCGCTCAGGAGTGGCCCAGAAAAGACAGCCATGGTTAGGAGAAAGATTGACGAGGAGATTCGTCCTGACATTCACTCTTTCGTCTTCAGCAGCAGCGTCGAGAACCGAGCCTATTAAGCGACAAAGCAAGAAATCTAAGTGGAGGCACATTAACAAAAAGAAAGAAGCAGTGTGAGGTTGGAAAAACATACCTAGCATATCCGCGCTAGCTTCAATCATTAGCTCGAGCATGCTATTTTCTCGAGTAGTGGCTTTCTCAGCTTCCGACACAGCAGCATCCTTGGCAGCTATGGCCTCTTTGGCTTGTTGAAGAGCGATTTTCTCTTTCTCGGATGCTTTTCGAGATTGTTCCATCATTGCCAGAGTTTGTTTTTTCATGGATTGAAGTTGCTGTCGAAGTTCTTGCAAATCTTGCGACAAATGTCTGCTTGAAGAACCTTCGATGAGATTATCGTCGACTAGAGTTTTCTTCGAGAAGGAAGAAGCAGGAGAAGTATCGGCAGCACGAGGACTGGCAGAGTAGTTATCAAAAATCAACTGGAAAAGAAAATTTCAATATCAAATGATCGCGCAAGACAGAATTCCATTGATCTTCAGGAAATTTACATAGATATTACAGAAGAAGTTCTTCAAAAGGACTACTAAGGTAATTGTCGCCAAAGCTAATATGGCGACAATAGCTAAAGAAACAAAAAAATAAAAAAGAAGAGGCATTCAACTAGACCTCCGGCCTTGATGAGCTAGGAGTTGCAGATGGATTGATCCCGAGATAGGCCAAGATTTTCTTCGTGTTGGGCTTGGCTGCCTTGATCAAAGATCGCCATTTTGTTTGCTCTATCTGGTCTGTGTCGCCTACTTTCGCCCAGTCGATAGTTTGTTGGCTATCAGCGACCAAGGCAACAGTGCTTTGACAAAGAATCTTCATGTTCTCCTGGCGCATCTTCAGTCCAAGATCTTCTGGTGGATTGAAGTCCTTGGCAAGAGCAAGGAAAGTCTTGGGCTCCTCTTTCTTCGGGAAGAAGTAGGGGAACAGCCTTGATAATCCTGTATCAGCATGCTCCATGCCTTCGCGAACTTCGGTTCCATGAAACTCCAGGAAAGATAGTGCGTCAAGGAGAGGATCATTGTCGGGATCTTCAAGTTCAAATTCTTGGTTTGTTTTACCTGCCGCAGAAAATATATGTTGGTCGACAGCAGGCAAGGAAAAGCAAGTCTAAGAAAGATAGAAGGGATCGACAAAATTACCAAGGAAGCGCCGATTCTGCGTGTTCAAGCGCTTGATGATAGCCTGTTCACGAGTAGCCTGTGCGGCCTTGTGCTCGTTCAAAGCAGTTTCGGCGTCATCAAGTCTTTTTTGCAGATCTTCGACACCAGCGGCTTTTGCCTTGGCCTTATCAGCCTCTGCTCTAGCTTGGCTAGCGTCAAGTTCAGCTTTCTTGCGAGTCGTTTCACTTTGCTCCAGTTTTTGAGCAAGAGTGTCGACAAGCTTGTTGGCTTCTGCAAGTTTCTCTGCCAAAATAGTAAAGAATCGTCAAAATTGCGACAAAACAAGAGCAAGAAGTTGTGAACAAGGGTCATCAAAAAGTTATTACCTTCAGTTTTCTTTGGCATATTCACGGTACCCAATGAATTGGGCACCGACATTTAACAAGCTCTTTGATCATAGGCTGTCAAAGAAGAACAAAGAAAGAAAACGTCGGTATGGGAAAAATATGAAGGCATAAAGAAGCAAACAGAGGACATAAAGATAGTGACAAGCAAATTAAGAACTTACATCATCCAAGAGAGGATTGGAGGAGCTACCCACTTGGTGGGTAGGCTCCACGATCGTTTCCACCCTTGTCCTTTTTGGTGAAGGGACAAGAGGGCTTGAAGGAGGAGTGGGAGCGCCAACGTTTTGTTGAGGAGGCGAGGATTCTTCTCCTTCAACGGGCGTCTCCGAAATAATTAAAGTATGTGACGTACTCGTTCGAGCAGCCACATCAAGAGTTGGTACTTCTTCCTCATCATCACTGCGATTAAAAGTCGACAGCATAAAAAGCAAGATAGACAAAAATCTTCGAGTACAAAAATAAGGGGAAATAAAAGTGACTTACGAGCTGATGAGGGATTCAAGATATGGATCATAAGTTGCCTTCTGACGTGAAGGACCAACTTCTTCGGCTTTGGAGGTGCCGGAATGTTCGGCATCATTCGTTTTCCTCTTGTTCCTTGGAGAAACAGCAGGAGGAATTGTGCCGATGCAGTGCCTTCGGAGGCAGCCTCCTTTTCAGAAGATCCCACAGATTTTAGAGAATACACGGGTTCATTCACAAAAGAAGGAGCATCTTGGTTGTCGTCGGTGATAACGGCCCTTTCCTTGACTTCTCCACCTTCAGGAAGGGGAGGAAGCGAGATAAGATTTGGGTGGTTCTGTAAAAAAAACAGGGGAAGATGTCAATAAAGGAATTACAAAAAACAAGGAGATAGCAAAGCAATAACAAATCAAGCGGAAAAGTTTACCTTGGGAAGTGGATTGGTGGCGCTGAATGGTTTTACACGGCAAGAAGAAGGGACAGGATCTTTTTTGCTGAGAGACGAGATTTTTCGGACAAGCTTCTCTAAGTCCTTGACCCCTAAATCCGTCGACAACCGATCTACGTCCTTGTCGCCAGCATACTTCCAGAGAGGGTATTTGCGAGCTTGAAGAGGCTGCACCCTAGTTCTAAGAAAATACGCTGTGATCTGAATACCTGATAGCTCCTTGCCGTGAGTATTTTGTAACTCATGGATGCGAGTCATCAGGGCCTCTGTCGATATCTTTTCTTCTTCGGTAGCTTCTGCGTCCCAGGAGCGGCGGCGAAGGATTTTTTCGGCGCCATCGAAAGGAGGGATGTTGTCTTCAGCACATCCATGGTTCTCCTCTTGAATGTACAACCACTTCTTGCGCCACCCTTGAACTGAGTCAGGGAGTTTGACGTCGAAGTAATCGACGGTGGGGCGAACGGAAATTACAACGCCGCCTATATTATAGGAGACATTGGGAGAGCCATTACGGCGACAGAAGAAAATGCGCTTCCATAGCGCCCAGTTAGGCTGGACGCCAAGGAAGGCTTCGCAGAGGGTGATGAAAATGGATATGTGGAGGATAGAATTTGGCGTGAGGTGGTGAAGTTGCAGACCATAAACGAAAAGCAGTCCGCGGAGGAAAGGATGAATGGGGGCGGAGAGACCGCGGATGAGGTGGTCGACAAAACTTACCCGATACCCCATTGGAGGGGTTGGGTAGCTTTCTTCACTAGGGAAGCACAGCGCCTTGGGCTTCTTGCTGATCCCCAGCTTCTTCAGGAGGTTGATGTCCTGGGTGGAAATCTTGGACCTTTCCCACTCCGCGGCTCCCAGATCCACGACAGCCATTGATGATTCCGGCGTGCTGTGCCTGATCAACCGACGCGGTGGCATCAACAATGGCGCGGGAATGCAGCTTGGAGAAGATGAGCTTAGGGAATTGTGGAGCGCAGGAGGAGATTTTGCAGAGGAGAGCAGGAGAACGGCGCGAGCGGAAGTGCTCGAGGAAGAAGAAGGAGATCTTATATAGAGGTGCGGCGAAGCGACGGACCGTTGGATTGGAAAAGTGTGCGGCAGATGATAGCCACATGGAAACAAGGGTAAAAAAGTATTTTAACATTGGAGAAGTTACGGTACGTGCGCCAGAAAAAGTGGAGGACGTGTGTCCCCCACTTGCACGACGTGTCAAGATAGTGGATAAATTGGGCCCGCAAGGCAGCGGGAGAAGATTTGTCGTGGTTTTCGGATTTGCAGTCGTGGCTATCGTCAGCAATAGCGTCACCTTGGCGGAAGAAAAAATTCGCCTCAACAGCTTCATAAAAGGCGACATGGAAAATATTTGTGAGCCTTTGATCAAACACAAGTTTTTGATCAAATGCTCGGGGGCTAGTTTCAAAAAAATGAAAAGATCAAGAAAGATAAAATAGAAATAGTGTGAGCCTATGATCAAATACCAATATTTGTTCATAGCCTCGGGGGCTACTCCCATCGGGAGCGCTGTTCGCGCACCCGAGAAAATTGTAAAACTTCAGGAAAGAAAGAAAATATAGCGGCATAAGACGTGGAGCCTACACCCAAGCACAAATCCTTGGCTGTAGCCTCGGGGGCTACTCCCATCGGGAACGCTGTTCGCGTGCCCGATGAAATTATATAAAAGAAAGAAAGAAAAAGAAAAAGAAAGATAGTAGAGCAAAAGAGCATATTTCGAGTTATAAATAACTCTGCATATACTCCCATCGGGAGAGCAATATAAGTCATCTTTGACTCAATAAAATGTGCCATTCCAACAGCCGAATAAGCACTCGACAATATATTCTCAGAACGCCAAAGTTGCGATCAATTTCTGAATGCCGCAAAACTTTGCGAAGGTAAGACCCCAGATCCGTTCTGTGAGGCGTGGCGCCGTCTCTGACGACGGTTTGCTACTTTTATCCGTATCAACAGATACGAAGAAAAATCCTAACGGACGCGTTAGGTACCCGATAAATTTGACTGGGACTCGACAGAATGGTAAGACCTTAAGCGGCACCTGTCGAAGTTTACACCAGTATCCCGAGATCATGTCCAGGGACGTGATCTTGAAGTAGGTTTTTGCGGATTGCCACTAGAGCAGTTAACTAGTACCTGATCCGTCAGATGAACTAGCCCCAACTACCATTATCCCTGTAAAATATAGAAATTTATGGGAAGAAATATAGAAAAGTTAAAGTTGTCGAGTAAAAATAAACAGTGGAGATTTTCCCTGACTCTACGATTCAAGCAAAATCTCGGGGGCTACTGACATAGGCATCCCAAATGGGCCTGCCGAAGATGGTACCCGGGGTTTACTGAAGGCCCACTACCCGAAGAATAAGAAGATTCGGAAGCCCGAGATATTATTAAGGAAAGCTAGAGTTGTAATAGGAAGCATTATTTGTAATCTTGCGGGATGAATTAGAAACCGTCCCGGACTCTGTAACTTATACAACACGAATCCCTCGGCTCCGCCTCCTATATAAGGGGGAGTCGAGGGACGAAGAAAGTATCGAATCATTGTCTCTCAAAACCCTAGTTTTCATAATCGTCGAGTACTTTTCGGCTGAAACCTTCGAGATCTACTTGCCCTCTACTTCCAACTAAACCCTAGTCTACAACCCGTAGGCATTGGCAAGTTAATACCTTGTCACCAACAGTCTCCCACTTGCACTAGAGTCAATAATCTAGTTTACATTTGTAAAGATATAACACCTTGGTCTTCCGGTGCTTTATCATGTATTGCTCACGGGAGAGGTTTTAGTCAACGGATCTGACACGCTCAGAAACGTATGTATTTTGCAATTCATTTGCGTCTCAACGCATCACTCATTTTCCAAATGAGTTGGCATTAAATATGTTTGGTCTTCTGGTGGAACCTTAATTCCGCGGTCTGAAATATGTCACTAATATTGTCACACACAATATAGCTTCAAAGTTCTGACTCTGTCGGAACTACACCAAGTTCTCAAAGAACTTCTTGACTTTAACATCCTTTGTCATTTTCAAAACAATGACATATTCCGCCTTCTTCTATAGAATCCGTCACAATATTTAGAACTCTTCTAAATCTAGCATAGACAACTTCTAGCTCATTGTGCTACCTTTTAAACAACACTTAGTCTAATTTGAGATTGAAATTTTATTTTCATATGTGACAAAACAAATATCGGTGCAACACCTTACAGCGATTTGTTTGTCATTTCTCCATACAAAACTATATATATATCCTTGATTCTTCTTAAGTATTCAAGAATATTCTTACTGTTTTTGAATGATCATCACATGAATCATTCTGGTACATGCTCATAACATTTTTAAGAGCACATGACATCTGATTGTGTACATATCATACATATCATTTGTGATCTATAATCACTCATGTGTTTTTACTCATTGAGTGTCAGATACACTCAAGTCTTGTTAAAACTTCACATGACAAGAACATTTTCTTAATATTTCTATATTGAACTACTTCAATATCCATTCTATGTACTTTGACTTAAACTTATTATGTGTTTCAATCTATCTTCATAGATCTTGACACTAAATATGTTTCAGTCCATATCCTTTCATTGAAGTTTAATTTTCAATGAAACCTTTTAATCAAGTATATAATTACATCATTTATAACCAACTATATGTCATCTACAAAAGTATTATAAATATGTCTCAGCGCTCCCACTTAATTTCTTGCAAATGCAAGTCTCTTCATCGTCTCTGATGAAATCAAAAACTCTTTGACTATTTCATCTGGTGAAGATTCCAACTCCGTGATACCCACTTCATCCAATTGAAGTTTGTATACCTATCTAGTATTCCATGGACCAGCAAAACTCTTGGTTGTATCTTGTATACACCTTTAATACATACTTCTGATAAGTAATGTATTTTGCCATCCTACTAGCATATCTCATAAAAGAAATATGTAGTGATTACTAGAATAATCCACATAGATTATAAGCATTGCTACGGAAGATCTAATCTTATCGTAGTCAACTCTTTGAACTTTGTCGTAAACAATTTTTCGACAAGTCAAGCTTCTTCAAGGATATTTCATCCAAGTCAATCAATTTCATAGATCCATTTACTTTCGAAAAGTATTCATCTATCTTGGATTTCATGGCATATAGCCATTTTAACGGAGTCAGGGCCCATCATAACTTCTTTGTTTGTAGTTGGTTTATCATTGTTCAAAATCAATCCTTTGTCCACAAATCATTTATTTGATCACAAAGTAAACCATACCTACAAGGTTCAATATGTACTTCGATCTCCATGGCTAAAACACTTTGTAGTCATGGGAGCCATGATCGTCGTGGCCGCTCCTAACCAATTCCGATGCTGCGCTACTCTGATCATTATGCTCAGGTTCATAAACTTTATCAAGTTCTATTGTCCTCCCACTCAAAAACTTCGCTAGAAACAATTTCTTGGAAATAAGAAACATTGACAAACACTTTTGTCTTTGTCTCCATAGTGGGAAGAATTCCCAATCAATTCTCTGGGATAACCAACAAAGACATTCATCCGATTTTGGTTGTAAACTTATTTACTTATGCTATGCATACCAAAATTTAAGAAAGGACTATTAGGGTTCATACCCATGCCATAACTCGTATGGTGTCATTTCTACGGATCATGATGATGCTCTATTTAGTGTAAAAGCGGTAGTCTCTAAAGCATAATCCACAAAAATATAATGGCTTTATTTTATTTTATCTCATCATTAATCCAACAAAGTTTGGATACATCTCTTGGATACTTCATCATCACTATGATACTCCAAGAAACGTGAGTTGTAGAACAATTTCATAACTCTCTTAGATGTTCGCTAAAACTCGTAATTCAAATATTTCCACCATGATTCAATCATAGAGATTTGACTTTTCTATTACGATGGTTTCCACTTCGTGCTGAAATTTATTTGAATCCATTCAAATGTTTCAAACTTCTTCCTTATCGAATATATCCACATATATATACTCAATTTATTGTTGGAAGTTTTCATGAAGTAGAAGAATCTCCCGCACACAACTATGCTCAGTGAACCACATATATCATCATGTATGTTTTCACTAAGTTAGTTGCCCGTTCAACTCTTGGCCTATGAACGGTATTTTAATCATTCTCTTTAGAAAAGATTTGCAAGCGCCAAATGATTCAAAAATCAAATGACTCCAAAAATCCATTTGCATGGAGTTCCTTCATGCGTTCCTTTCTAACATGACCTAAATGGCGGTTCCACAAATAAGTGGAATTCAAATCATTTGCCTTATGGCATTTTAGCGTCAGTGTTATGTATATGTGTTTCACCATTAAGATTTATAATAACTTATCCATCGTATATGGAGTAATGTCATAATTTGAACAACTCAT
This sequence comes from Lolium perenne, assembly GCF_019359855.2. Classification (NCBI taxonomy): domain Eukaryota; kingdom Viridiplantae; phylum Streptophyta; class Magnoliopsida; order Poales; family Poaceae; genus Lolium; species Lolium perenne. The sequence goes on along the minus strand of NC_067246.2, from coordinate 181,496,987 downwards.
TGTTTTCATTTGACCAGAGCAAAATAACAATTATTAAGTTCTTTATTATAAATTCTAAGGGCTAGATAGAATGCTAACGACGAACATAATAACACTTTATTTTGTTCCAGTCGTGCATTCCTATCATATTCCTTGTCAGTCACTTAGGCCATTGTATTCTTGTATTGCGTTGTTTTGTATGACACTTCATACCAACCAATATGGTACAAATACCCAAGAATTTCATTGTGTGACGTAACTAGGAATATAACCATAACATGTATATCATTTATATACACCTGAGCTAGACATTCTAGTCTTTTCTTTCTTTCTGCCAATAATCTTTTGTAGTTTCTCTTTTAGCTTTCCTCATTATTCAGAAAAACACTTCAACATCAATAACTTCTAGGTTTGTTGGTCAAATACCAATAACCTTGAGGTTCTTACTTTGAAGTTGATCATCATATGACAAGTGTTCCGGATTTCACTATTAGTAACCTTGTAATATGATGAACAATTTCACTCATAATTTTATCCATTGTATCATGATGACTTTCTGAGACCATGTCTGTACATGCTAGGCTCATAAAGTTTTAACCTTGGTATTCGCATGTGCAATTCTGGCTTGCACCCGTTGTATGCACACGTAGAATCTATAACACCCGATCATCACGTGATGCTTCGATACGACGAGTCTTAGCAACGGTGCATACTAAGGATGATAACTTCATGGATATGCGAATATTGTTAGTGCCCCAATAGTTGGAGGTTTGGGATGCCTTGCGTCTTCAACCTTCGTACATTCCCATAAAACTTATGAGTTTATGTAGTCTCACCAAATTATATTCTATCATCTTGCAATAAGGTCTTAGATATCACATATATCTCATACCTTGATTATTTCTGAAAACTAAATTTTCAGCTCCTTATTTTTCAAACAGATTTGAACTTCAAGTTTCACGGAGACAAGATAACTTTATGTACTAATTGAAACCATAGCTCTTTGAATCAACAATGTGAGGTTTACTAAAAGTTTGCTATAGGACTTAATCACTTCTTGATTCTTTAACAATACGGTACCAGTCCGTAAAGTTTCTTGTCAGATTTTAACAGTATTTCTATCTCAATTACAAGACTAGCGCATGGTAGAAAACGGATGCCTATACTACAAATTAATTCAAAATACTACTCAGACTAAGTTTATGATAATTAGTTCATGTTTTAATCTAATTACTAATGAACTCCCACTTAATACAACATCCCTCATAGTTGTTAAGTGGTACACGATCCAAATCCACTACATCAAAACCGATCATCACGTGAGATGATGTAGCTTCAATAGTGAACATCAACATGTTGATCATATCATCCATATGACTCGTGTTCAACCTTTCGGTTTCCGTTGTCCCGAGGCCATGTCTGTACATGCTAGGCTCGTCAAGCAAACCCAAGTATTCCGCGTGTGCAACATGGCTTACACCCGTTGTATGTGAACGTTGAGTCTATCACATCCGATCATCACGAGATGCTTCGAAACGACGAACTGTACAATGGTGCATTCGAGGGGAGAACACTTTATTATCTTGATATTAATGTGAGGGATCATCTTATAATGCTACCGTCGCGTTCTAAGCAAAATAAGATGCATAAAGGATTAACATCACATGCAATTCATATGTGATATGATATGGCCCTTTTGTCTTTGCGCCTTTGATCTTCATCTCCAAAGCACGGACATGATCTCCATCATCAACGGGCATGATCTCCATCATCGTCGGCGTAGCGTCAAGTTCCATGGCGCCGTCTTCATGGTTGTTCACCTCATGTAGCAACTATTACAACTACTTTGAAATACTACTCAACATGAAATTTAAAGACAACCATAAGGCTCCTGCCGGTTGCCACAATACAATAATGATCATCTCATACATATTCATCATCACATTATGGCCATATCACATCACCAAACCCTGCAAAAACAAGTTAGATGTCTCTAATTTGGTTTGCATATTTTACGTGGTTTAAGGTTTTCGAGTAAGATCTAATCTACCTACGAACATGTACCACAACGGTGATACTAGTGTTGTCAATAGAAGAGTAAATTGAATCTTCACTATAGTAGGAGAGACAGACACCCGCAAAGCCTCTTATGCAATACAAGTTGCATGTCGAACGAGGAACAAGTCTCATGAACGCGGTCATGTAAAGTTAGTCCGAGCCGCTTCATCCCACTATGCCACAAAGATGCAAAGTACTCAAACTAAAGACAACAAGAGCATCAACGCCCACAAAACCATTGTGTTCTACTCGTGCAACCATCTATGCATAGACACGGCTCTGATACCACTGTAGGGATTCGTTGCATAGAAAACAAAAAATTTCCTACCGCGAGAACGCAATCCAAGCCAAGATGCAATCTAGAAGATGGGAGCAACGAGGGGATGACCGAGACTAACCCTTGAAGATTTCCAAAGCCTATAAGAGTAGGCTCTTATTGCTGCGGTAGACGATCACTTGCCGCTTGCAAAAGCGCGTAGAAGATCTTGATCACGGTGCCACAATCGGGCAGCACCTCCGTACTCGGTCACACGTTCGGTGTTGATGATGATGTCCTTCTCCCCGTTCCAGCGGGTAGCGGAAGTAGTAGATCCTCCTCGGAATCCCGGTAGCACGACGGCGTGGTGGCGGTGTCGATGGAGATCTCCGGCGGTGCTTCGCTAAGCATATGCGGGAGAAGTAGTGGAGGAGGGGTGCTAGGGTTTGGGGAGAGGGGGTGCCATGGGCGCCGGCCTCAAGGGGGCAGGGGTGGTGCGGCTAAGCCATGGGCTGCCCCTCCCTCTCCTCCTCATTATATAGGTGGAACCCTAAGGGTTTGCCCAAAGTCTTCGAATAAGACCCCAACAGAAAAACTGCCTTATGGACGAAACCTAGAGGGACACGGACTCTCCCCTTTTCCCTTTTCTTGGCCGGCCAAGGAGGTGGAGTCCACCATGGACTCCACCCTCCCACTTGGTTGGCTGGTTAGGGTTTGTGGAGTCCCTCCGGGACTCCTCCTTCCATAGTTATTTATTCCGGATAATTCTAGAAACCACCTTCCATAAATTCACCGGATCATTTCCAAACTTGGAAAGTGACTTCCTATATATGAATCTTATTCTCCGGACCATTCCGGAACTCCTCGTGATATCCTGGATCCCATCCGAGACTCCGAACAAAACTTCGAACTCCATTCCATATTCCATATCTACTTAAACGACATCAAACCTTAAGTGTGTCACCCTACGGTTCGCGAACTATGTAGACATGGTTGAGACTTCTCTCCGACCAATAACCAATAGCGGGATCTGGAGATCCATAATGGTTCCCACATATTCAACGATGACTTAGTGATCGAATGAACCATTCACATACGATACCAATTCTCTTTGTCACGCAAAATTTTACTTGTCCGAGGTTTGATCATCGGTATCACTCTATACCTTGTTCACCCTCGTCTCCTGACAAGTACTCTTTACTCGTACCGTGGTATGTGGTCTCTTATGAACTTATTCATATGCTTGCAAGACATTAGACGACATTCCACCGAGAGGGCCCAGAGTATATCTATCCGTCATCGGGATGGACAAATCCCACTGTTGATCCATATGCCTCAACTCATACTTTCCGGATACTTAATCCAACCTTTATAACCACCCATTTACGCAGTGGCGTTTGATGTAATCAAAGTACCTTTCCGGTATAAGTGATTTACATGATCTCATGGTCATAAGGACTAGGTAACTATGTATCGAAAGCTTATAGCAAATAACTTAATGACGTGATCTTATGCTACGCTTAATTGGGTGTGTCCATTACATCATTCATATAATGACATAACCTTGTTATTAATAACATCCAATGTTCATGATCACGAAACCATGATCATCTATTAATCAACAAGATAGTTATACAAGAGGCTTACTAGGGACTCCTTGTTGTTCACATAACACACATGTATCAATGTTTCGGTTAATACAATTATAGCATGGTATGTAAACATTATCATAAACACAAAGATATATAATAACTATTTATTATTGCCTCTTGGGCATATCTCCAACAAGTCTACACGATCAAGTGTGGCATTCCGGCTTGAGTGGAGCGTGAAGAGCTATCATCAAGATCAAGCGGGATGCGCAAGGCAAAGGTATGGCCTTGCTAGGTTTTACTTTTACCGGTATCAAGGTGGTTGTTGGGAGACCGGATTATAGGATAGATAGCCGCACTATCAAGAGGGGCTTTCGGTTGGGTAACTTGATCACATCATCTTAGGGAGCTCAATCCTTTGCATACTTTGCATATCCGTATTGCTTCTTGGTGTTTCTCTGTGTGAGATTCTTGAGCTTGTTGCTAGCTGATACGTCTCAAACGTGTCTATAATTTCTTATGTTCCATGCTAGTTTTATGACAATACTCACATGTTTTATATACACTTTATATCATTTATATGCATTTTCCGGCACTAACCTATTAACAAGATGCCGAAGCGCCAGTTCCTGTTTTATGCTGTTTTTGGTTTCAGAAATCTTACACAGGAAATATTCTCGGAATTGGACAAAACAAAAGCCCAGGATCTTATTTTCCACGGAGCCTTCCAGAAGTCCGAAGAGGAGACGAAGAAGAGTCGAGGTGGCCCCACACCACCTGGCGGCGCGGCCAGGAAGGGGGGCGCGCCGCCCTAGGGTGTGGGCCCCTCGAGCGCCTCCCGACTCTGCCCCTTCGCCTATTTATTCCCTCCGTCGCAAAAACCCTATTACCGAGAGCCACGATACGAGAAAAGTTCCAGAGACGCCGCCGCCGCCAATCCCATCTCGGGGGATTCAGGAGATCGCCTCCGGCACCCTGCCGGAGAGGGGAATCATCAGCCGGAGGACTCTACATCACCATGATCGCCTCCGGACTGATGTGTGAGTAGTTCAGCCTTGGACTATGGGTCCATAGCAGTAGCTAGATGGTTGTCTTCTCCTCTTGTGCTATCATGTTTAGATCTTGTGAGCTACCTATCATGATCAAGATCATCTATTTGTAATGCTACATGTTGTGTTTGTTGGGATCCGATGAATATGGAATACTATGTCAAGTTGATTATCAATCTATCATATATGTGTTGTTTATGATCTTGCGTGCTCTCCGTTGCTAGTAGAGGCTCTGGCCAAGTTGATACTTGTGACTCCAAGAGGGAGTATTTATGCTCGATAGTGGGTTCATGCCTCCATTGAATCTGGGACAGTGACAGAAAGTTCTAAGGTTATGGATGTGTTGTTGCCACTAGGGATAAAACAACAATGCTTTGTCTAAGGATATTTGTATTGTTTACATTACGCACCGTACTTAATGCAATTGTCTGTTGTTTGCAACTTAATACTGGAAGGGGTGCGGATGCTAACCCGAAGGTGGACTTTTTAGGCATAGATGCATGCTGGATAGCGGTCTATGTTCTTTGTCGTAATGCCCTAAGTAAATCTCATATTAGTCATCATGATATGTATGTGCATTGTTATGCCCTCTCTATTTGTCAATTGCCCAACTGTAATTTGTTCACCCAACATGTTATTTCTTATTGGAGAGACACCACTAGTGAACTGTGGATCCCGGTCCATTCTTTTACATCTGAATACAATCTACTGCAATCATTGTTCTCTACTGTTCTTTGCAAACAAACATCATTCTCCACACCATACGTTTAATCCTTTGTTTACAGCAAGCCGGTGAGATTGACAACCTCACTGTTAAGTTGGGGCAAAGTATTTTGATTGTGTTGTGCAGGTTCCACGTTGGCGCCGGAATCCCTGGTGTTGCGCCGCACTACACCCCTCCACCAACAACCTTCACGTGGCCTTCATCTCTTACTGGTTCGATAACCTTGGTTTCTTACTGAGGGAAAACTTGCTGCTGTACGCATCACACCTTCCTCTTGGGGTTCCCAACGGACGTGTGCTTCACGTGTTATCAAGCTCTTTTTCTGGCGCTGTTGCCGGGGAGATCAAGACACGCTGCAAGGGGAGTCTCTCACACCCAATCTCTTTACTTTGTTTATTGTCTTGCTTTACTTTACTTTATTTTCTATTTTGTTTGCTTTCTTTATATCAAAAACACAAAAAAATTAGTTACTTGCATTTACTTTATTTAATTCAGTTTGCTTTACTTATTTTTATTATTGTTTAAATGAGTACTCCTGAGAACACTAAGTTGTGTTACTTCACTAGAACAAATAATAATGATTTCATATGCACACCTATTGCTCCACCTGCTGCAACAGTAGAATTTTATAAAATTAAACCTGCTTTACTAAATCTTGTTATGAGAGAGCAATTTTCTGGTGTTAGTACTGATGATGCTGATGTCCATCATAATAATTTTGTTGAACTTTGTGAAATGCAAAAGTATAAGGATGTAGATGGGGACATTATAAAACTGAAATTGTTTCCTTTCTCCTTAAGAGGAAGAGCTAAAGATTGGTTGCTATCTTTGCCTAAGAATAGTATTGATTCATGGACTAAATGTAAGGATGCTTTCATTGGTAGATATTATCCTCCTGCTAAAATTATATCTTTGAGAAGTAGCATAATGAATTTTAAGCAATTGGATAATGAACATGTTGCCCAAGCATGGGAAAGAATGAAATCTTTGGTAAAGAATTGCCCTGCCCATGGACTGACTACTTGGATGATCATCCAAACCTTTTATGCAGGATTGAATTTTTCTTCGAGGAACCTATTGGATTCAGCTGCTAGAGGTACTTTTATGTCCATCACTTTGGGTGCCGCGACAAAGCTTCTTGATGATATGATGGTCAACTACTCTGAATGGCACACTGAAAGGGCTCCACAAGGTAAGAAGGTAAATTCTGTTGAAGAAACCTCCTCCTTGAGTGATAAAATTGATGTTATTATGTCTATGCTTGCTAATGGTAGATCTAATGTTGATCCTAATAATGTTCCTTTAGCTTCATTGGTTGCTCAAGAAGAGCATGTTGATGTGAACTTCATTAAAAATAATAATTTTAACAACAATGCTTATAGGAATAATTTTGGTAACAACTATATGCCATATCCTTCTAATAATAGTAATGGTTATGATAATTCTTAAGGTAATTCTTACAACAATAGTAAGAGTGTACCCTCTGGTCTTGAAGTCATGCTTAAAGAATTTATTAGTACACAAACTGCTTTTAACAAATCTGTTGAAGAAAAGCTTGGTAAAATAGATGTTCTTGCTCCTAAGGTTGATAGTCTTGCTGTTGATGTTGATCTTTTAAAATTGAAATTTATGCCTAATGAAACTAAAGATATTAAGTCATTTGCTATAGCAAACGCTATCCAAGTTCGAATTAATGAAAATATTAGATTGATGGCTGAATTGCATGCTAGGTGGGAAAGAGAAGAAAAACTTGCTAAAGAGAATAATGTAGCTAAAGTTTGGACTATTACCACCACTAGTAATGTTGATGCTTCACATGTTGCTAAACCTCCTACTATCAATGGTAAAATAATTGGTGTTGGCAATGTTTCTACTCCTAATACAAAGCGTGCAAAACTGCCTGAAACTGCTAAAGCTGCTGAAACTATTTGTGATAAAAGTTCTGAATTTTTTTAGAATATTGGGGACAATGATCCCATTGCTTTAGATCATAATGGTTTAGATTTTGATAATTTTCATATCTCTGAAGTTATCAAGTTCTTGCAAAAACTTGCTAGAAGTCCTAATGCTAGTACTACAAACTTGGCCTTTACAAAACATATTACAAATGCTCTCATAAAAGCTAGAGAAGAGAAATTAAAACTTGAAACTTCTATTTCTAGGAAGTTGGAAGATGGTTGGGAGCCTATCATTAAAATGAAGGTCAATGATTTTGATTGCAATGCTTTATGTGATCTTGGTGCAAGTATTTCTGTTATGCCTAAGAAACTCTATGATATGCTTGACTTGCTGATACGTCTCCGACGTATCGATAATTTCTTATGTTCCATGCCACATTATTGATGTTATCTACATGTTTTATGCACACTTTATGTCATATTCGTGCATTTTCTGGAACTAACCTATTAACAAGATGCCGAAGTGCCGATTCTTTGTCTGCTGTTTTTGGTTTCAGAAATCCTAGTAAGGAAATATTCTCGGAATTGGACGAAATCAACGCCCAGGGCCTATTTTTCCACGAAGCTTCCGTAAGTCCGAAGACGAAACGAAGTGGGGCCACGTGGTGCCCAAACCCTAGGGCGGCGCGGCCCCCCCTTGGCCGCGCCGCCCTGTCATCCGGGGGCCCCTGTGCCCCCTCCTGACTTGCCCTTCCGCCTACTTAAAGCCTCCGTGACGAAACCCCCAGTACCGAGAGCCACGATACGGAAAACCTTCCAGAGACGCCGCCAACGCCGATCCCATCTCGGGGGATCCAGGAGATTGCCTCCGGCACCCTGCCGGAGAGGGGAATCATCTCCCGGAGGACTCTACGCCGCCATGGTCGCCTCCGGTGTGATGTGTGAGTAGTCTACCCCTGGACTATGGGTCCATAGCAGTAGCTAGATGGTTGTCTTCTCCCCATTGTGCTATCATTGTCGGATCTTGTGAGCTGCCTAACATGATCAAGATCATCTATCTGTAATTCTATATGTTGCGTTTGTTGGGATCCGATGAATAGAGAATACTTGTTATGTTGATTATCAAAGTTATATCTACGTGTTGTTTATGATCTTGCATGCTTTCCGTTACTAGTAGATGCTCTGGCCAAGTAGATGCTTGTAACTCCAAGAGGGAGTACTTATGCTCGATAGTGGGTTCATGCCTGCATTGACACAGGACGATGACAGAAAGTTCTAAGGTTGTGTTGTGCTGTTGCCACTAGGGATAAAACATTGATGCTATGTCTAAGGATGTAGTTGTTGATTACATTACGCACCATACTTAATGCAATTGTCTGTTGCTTTGCAACTTAATACTGGAGGGGGTTCGGATGATAACCTGAAGGTGGACTTTTTAGGCATAGATGCAGTTGGATGACGGTCTATGTACTTTGTCGTAATGCCCAATTAAATCTCACTATAATCATCATGATATGTATGTGCATGGTCATGCTCTCTTTATTTGTCAATTGCCCAACTGTAATTTGTTCACCCAACATGATGTTTGTCTTATGGGAGAGACACCTCTAGTGAACTGTGGACCCCGGTCCAATTCTCTTTACTGAAATACAATCTACTGCAATACTTGTTCTACTGTTTTCTGCAAACAATCATCTTCCACACAATACGGTTAATCCTTTGTTACAGCAAGCCGGTGAGATTGACAACCTCACTGTTTCGTTGGGGCAAAGTACTTTGGTTGTGTTGTGCAGGTTCCACGTTGGCGCCGGAATCCCTGGTGTTGCGCCGCACTACATCCCGCCGCCATCAACCTTCAACGTGCTTCTTGACTCCTACTGGTTCGATAAACCTTGGTTTCTTACTGAGGGAAACTTGCTGCTGTACGCATCACACCTTCCACTTGGGGTTCCCAACGAGCGTGTGCTTTACGCGTCATCAAGCTAAATTTCTGGCGCCGTTGCCGGGGAGATCAAGACACGCTGCAAGGGGAGTCTCCACTTCTCAATCTCTTTACTTTGTTTTTGTCTTGCTTAGTTTTATTTACTACTTTGTTTGTTGCACTAAATCAAAATACAAAAAAATTAGTTGCTAGTTTTACTTTACTTGCTATCTTGTTTGCTATATCAAAAACACACAAAAAATTAGTTACTTGCATTTAATTTATCTAGCTTGTTTTATTTACTGTTGCTGAAATGGCCAACCCTGAAAATACTAAGTTGTGTGACTTCACAACCACAAATAATAATGATTTCTTATGCACACCTATTGCTCCACCTGCTACTACAGCAGAATTCTTTGAAATTAAACCTGCTTTACTGAATCTTGTTATGCGAGAGCAATTTTCTGGTGTTAGTTCTGATGATGCTGCTGCCCATCTTAATAATTTTGTTGAACTATGTGAAATGCAAAAATATAAAGATGTAGATGGTGATATTATTAAACTAAAATTGTTCCCTTTCTCATTAAGAGGAAGAGCTAAAGATTGGTTGCTATCTCTGCCTAAGAATAGTATTGATTCATGGACTAAATGCAAGGATGCTTTTATTGGTAGATATTACCCCCCTGCTAAAATTATATCTTTGAGGAGTAGCATAATGAATTTTAGACAATTAGATACTGAACATGTTGCTCAAGCTTGGGAAAGAATGAAATCTTTGGTTAAAAATTGCCCAACCCATGGACTGACTACTTGGATGATCATCCAAACCTTCTATGCAGGACTAAATTTTTCTTCACGGAATTTATTGGATTCAGCTGCTGGAGGTACCTTTATGTCCATCACTCTTGGTGAAGCAACAAAGCTTCTTGATAATATGATGATCAACTACTCTGAATGGCACACGGAAAGAGCTCCACAAGGTAAGAAGGTAAATTCTGTCGAAGAAACCTCTTCCTTGAGTGATAAGATTGATGCTATTATGTCTATGCTTGTGAATGATAGGACTAATATTGATCCTAATAATGTTCCATTAGCTTCATTGGTTGCACAAGAAGAACATGTTGATGTGAACTTCATTAAAAATAATAATTTCAACAACAATGCTTACCGGAACAGTTCTAGTAACAACTATAGGCCATATCCTTATAATAATAGCAACGGCTATGGTAATTCTTATGGGAATTCTTACAACAATAATAGGAGTTCACCCCCTGGACTTGAAGCCATGCTTAAAGAATTTATTAGTACGCAAACTGCTTTTAACAAATCTGTTGAAGAAAAGCTTGGGAAAATTGATATACTTGCTTCTAAAGTCGATAGTCTTGTCAAATAGATGTTGATCTTTTGAAATCGAAAGTTATGCCTAATGAAAATCATCATAATAAAATTGTTACTACAGCAAATGCCATTCAAGTTAGAATTAATGAGAATATAAGATTAATGGCTGAACTGCGTGCTAGGTGGGATAGAGAAGAAAATGAAAAACTAGCTAAAGAGAAAAATGTAGCTAAAGTTTGGACTATTACCACCACTAGTAATGCTAATGCTACACATGTTGCTGCACCTCCTACTAATACTAATAAAAGAATTGGTGTTAGCAATGTTTCCACTTCTAATGCAAAGCGCGAAAAACTGCTCAAATCGCTAAAAAGCTGAACTGCCTGTGATAAAGTGTGAAATTTTTTCCAACATTGGGGATGATGATCCCATTGCTTTAGATTATAATGGTTTGAATTTTGATGATTGCCACATCTCTGAAGTTATAAAGTTCTTGCAAAAACTTGCTAAAAGTCCTAATGCTAGTGCTATAAATTTGGCTTTCACACATCATATTACAAATGCTCTCATAAAAGCTAGAGAAGAGAAACTAGAGCGTGAAGCCTCTATTCCTAAAAAGCTAGAGGATGGTTGGGAGCCCATCATTAAGATGAAGGTTAAAGATTTTGATTGTAATGCTTTATGTGATCTTGGTGCAAGTATTTCTGTTATGCCTAAGAAAATTTATAATATGCTTGACTTGCCACCGCTGAAAAATTGTTATTTGGATGTTAATCTTGCTGATCATTCTACAAAGAAACCTTTGGGGAAAGTTGATAATGTTCGCATTACCGTTAACAATAACCTTGTTCCCGTTGATTTTGTTGTCTTGGATATTGAATGCAATGCATCTTGTCCCATTATATTGGGAAGACCTTTTCTTCGAACTGTTGGTGCTATTATTGATATGAAGGAAGGTAATATAAAATATCAATTTCCTCTTAAGAAAGGTATGGAACACTTCCCTAGAAGGAGAATGAAGGTACCTTTTGATTCTATTATGAGAACAAATTATGATGTTGACACTTCGTCTCTTGATAATACTTGATACACACTTTCTGCGCCTAGCTGAAAGGCGTTAAAGAAAAGCGCTTATGGGAGACAACCCATGTTTTTACCTACAGTACTTTGTTTTTATTTTGTGTCTTGGAAGTTGTTTACTACTGTAGCAACCTCTCCTTATCTTAGTTTAGTGTTTTGTTGTGCCAAGTTAAGCCGTTGATAGAAAAGTAAGTACTAGATTTGGATTACTGTGCAGTTCCAGATTTCTTTGCTGTCACGAATCTGGGTATACCTCCCTGTAGGTAGCTCAGAAAATTAAGCCAATTTACGTGCATGATCCTCAGATATGTATGCAACTTTCATTCAATTTGAGAATTTTCATTTGAGCAAGTCTGGTGCCATTTTAAAATTCGTCAATACGAACTGTTCTGTTTTGACAGATTCTGCCTTTTATTTCGCATTGCCTCTTTTGCTATGTTGGATGAATTTCTTTGATCCACTAATGTCCAGTAGCATTATGCAATGTCCAGAAGTGTTAAGAATGATTGTGTCATCTCTGAATATGTTGGATGAATTTCTTTGATCCACTAATGTCCAGTAGCATTATGCAATGTCCAGAAGTGTTAAGAATGATTGTGTCACCTCTGAATATGTTAATTTTTATTGTGCACTAACCCTCTAATGAGTTGTTTCGAGTTTGGTGTGGAGGAAGTTTTCAAGGATCAAGAGAGGAGTATGATGCAACATGATCAAGGAGAGTGAAAGCTCTAAGCTTGGGGATGCCCCGGTGGTTCACCCCTGCATATATCAAGAAGACTCAAGCGTCTAAGCTTGGGGATGCCCAAGGCATCCCCTTCTTCATCGACAACATTATCAGGTTCCTCCCCTGAAACTATATTTTTATTCCATCACATCTTATGTGCTTTTTCTTGGAGCGTCGGTTTGTTTTTGTTTTTGTTTTGTTTGAATAAAATGGATCCTAGCATTCACTTTATGGGAGAGAGACACGCTCCGCTGTAGCATATGGACAAGTATGTCCTTGGTTTCTACTCATAGTATTCATGGCGAAGTTTCTCCTTCGTTAAATTGTTATATGGTTGGAATTGGAAAATGATACATGTAGTAATTGCTATTAATGTCTTGGGTAATGTGATACTTGGCAATTGTTGTGCTCATGATTAAGCTCTTGCATCATATGCTTTGCACCTATTAATGAAGAAATACATAGAGCATGCTAAAATTTGGTTTGCATATTTGGTTTCTCTAAGGTCTAGATAATTTCTAGTATTGAGTTTGAACAACAAGGAAGACGGTGTAGAGTCTTATAATGTTTTCAATATGTCTTTTATGTGAGTTTTGCTGCACCGGTTCATCCTTGTGTTTGTTTCAAATAAGCCTTGCTAGCCTAAACCTTGTATCGAGAGGGATTACTTCTCATGCATCCAAAATACTTGAGCCAACCACTATGCCATTTGTGTCCACCATACCTACCTACTACATGGTATTTTCCGCCATTCCAAAGTAAATTGCTTGAGTGCTACCTTTAAAATTCCATCATTCACCTTTGCAATATATAGCTCATGGGACAAATAGCTTAAAAACTATTGTGGTATTGAATATGTAATTATGCACTTTATCTCTTATTAAGTTGCTTGTTGTGCGATAACCATGTTCACTGGGGACGCCATCAACTATTCATTGTTGAATTTCATGTGAGTTGCTATGCATGTCCGTCTTGTCTGAAGTAAGAGAGATCTACCACCTTATGGTTAAGCATGCATAATGTTAGAGAAGAACATTGGGCCGCTAACTAAAGCCATGATCCATGGTGGAAGTTTCAGTTTTGGACATATATCCTCAATCTCAAATGAGAAAATTATTAATTGTTGTTACATGCTTATGCATAAAAGAGGAGTCCATTATCTGTTGTCTATGTTGTCCCGGTATGGATGTCTAAGTTGAAGAATAATCAATAGCGAGAAATCCAATGCGAGCTTTCTCCTTAGACCTTTGTACATGCGGCATAGAGGTACCCCTTTGTGACACTTGGTAAAAACATGTGCATTGTGATGATCCGGTAGTCCAAGCTAATTAGGACAAGGTGCGGGCACTATTAGTACACTATGCATGAGGCTTGCAACTTATAAGATATAATTTACATGATACATATGCTTTATTACTACCGTTGACAAAATTGTTTCATGTTTTCAAAATCAAAGCTCTAGCACAAATATAGCAATCGATGCTTTTCCTCTATGGAGGACCATTCTTTTACTTTCAATGTTGAGTCAGTTCACCTATTTCTCTCCACCTCAAGAAGCAAACACTTGTGTGAACTGTGCATTGATTCCTACATACTTGCTTATTGCACTTATTATATTACTCTATGTTGACAATATCCATGAGATATACATGTTACAAGTTGAAAGCAACCGCTGAAACTTAATCTTCTTTTGTGTTGCTTCAATGCTTTTACTTTGAATTATTGCTTTATGAGTTAACTCTTATGCAAGACTTAATTGATGCTTGTCTTGAAGTGCTATTCATGAAAGGTCTTTGCTTTATGATTCACTTGTTTACTCATGTCATATACATTGTTTTGATCGCTGCATTCACTACATATGCTTTACAAATAGTATGATCAAGATTATGATGGCATGTCACTCGTAAATTATCTCGTGTTATCGTTTTACCTCGCTCGGGACGAGCAGAACGAAGCTTGGGGATGCTGATACGTCATCGACGTATCGATAATGTCTTATGTTCCATGCCACATTATTGATGTTATCTACATGCTTTATGCACACATCATGTCATATTCGTGCATTTTCTGGAACGACCCTATAAACCAGATGCCGAAGTGCCGATTCTTTGTTTCTGCTGTTTTTGGTTTCAGAACTCCTCGTAAGGAACTATTCTCGGAATTGGACGAAATCAACGCCCCGGGGCCTATTTTTCCACGAAGCTTCCAGAAGTCCGAAGACGAAACGAAGTGGGGCCACAGGGTGCCCAAACCCTAGGGCGGCGCGGCCCCCCCCTTGGCCGCGCCGCCCTGTCATCTGGGGCCCCTGTGCCCCCTCCTGACTTGCCCTTCCGCCTACTTAAAGCCTCCGTGACGAAACCCCCGATTCGAGAGCCACGATACGGAAAACCTTCCAGAGACGCCGCCAACGCCGATCCCATCTCGGGGGATCCAGGAGATTGCCTCCGGCACCCTGCCGGAGAGGGGAATCATCTCCCGGAGGACTCTACGCCGCCATGGTCGCCTCCGGTGTGATGTGTGAGTAGTCTACCCCTGGACTATGGGTCCATAGCAGTAGCTAGATGGTTGTCTTCTCCCCATTGTGCTATCATTGTCGGATCTTGTGAGCTGCCTAACATGATCAAGATCATCTATCTGTAATTCTATATGTTGCGTTTGTTGGGATCCGATGAATAGAGAATACTTGTTATGTTGATTATCAAAGTTATATCTATGTGTTGTTTATGATCTTGCATGCTTTCCGTTACTAGTAGATGCTCTGGCCAAGTAGATGCTTGTAACTCCAAGAGGGAGTACTTATGCTCGATAGTGGGTTCATGCCTGCATTGACACCGGGACAAAGGATGTAAAGTTCTAAGGTTGTGTTGTGCTGTTGCCACTAGGGATAAAACATTGATGCTATGTCTAAGGATGTAGTTGTTGATTACATTACGCACCATACTTAATGCAATTGTTCTGTTGCTTTGCAACTTAATACCGGAGGGTTCGGATGATAACCTTTCAAGGTGGACTTTTTAGGCATAGATGCAGTTGGATGACGGTCTATGTACTTTGTCGTAATGCCCAATTAAATCTCACTATAATCATCATGATATGTATGTGCATGGTCATGCTCTCTTTATTTGTCAATTGCCCAACTGTAATTTGTTCACCCAACATGCTGTTTGTCTTATGGGAGAGACACCTCTAGTGAACTGTGGACCCCGGTCCAATTCTCTTTACTGAAATACAATCTACTGCAATACTTGTTCTACTGTTTTCTGCAAACAATCATCTTCCACACAATACGGTTAATCCTTTGTTACAGCAAGCCGGTGAGATTGACAACCTCACTGTTTCGTTGGGGCAAAGTACTTTGGTTGTGTTGTGCAGGTTCCACGTTGGCGCCGGAATCCCTGGTGTTGCGCCGCACTACATCCCGCCGCCATCAACCTTCAACGTGCTTCTTGACTCCTACTGGTTCGATAAACCTTGGTTTCTTACTGAGGGAAACTTGCTGCTGTACGCATCACACCTTCCACTTGGGGTTCCCAACGAGCGTGTGCTTTACGCGTCATCACTTGCCACCATTGAAAAATTGTTATTTGGATGATAATCTTGCTGATAATTCTATAAAGAAACCTTTGGGGAGGATTGATAATGTTCACATTACGGTTAACAATAACCTTGTCCCCGTTGATTTTGTTGTCTTGGATATTGAATGCAATGCATCTTGTCCTATTATTTTGGGAAGATCCTTTCTTCGAACTGTTGGTGCTATTATTGATATGAAGGAAGGGAATATTAAGTATCAAATCTGTAATGTCCCAGGTTTAGAGACGATCGAGGGGTAGATTTTAGAAAGGGATGTGCATTGCATTGTAAATTACGGGGAAATTTCGCGCTTTTAAAACAAAACTGCATCGAAGGGGAACAGGTTTCTCTCTCGACATCCTACAGGGTTAGGGTTTCGAGAGTGCGATGAACTTGTTCTTACTTAACTAGATTAGGGTTTTGAGAAGAGAGAAGAGAAGATGCATCACAATCTTAAGTTGCATGTTTGAATTCAAAATTAAGTTGTTTGATTGAATTCAACCCAAATTTGAACTTGAATTTCAAATTCAAACATCAAATGAATATCTCATAATTCAAATGTGAGGTAATTCATTAAGCTAATTATAAATAATAAAGAATATGAACAATACAAATAATAAGTAAAGCTCATTAGAGAAAATTTGAGCTTTATTGATAATCACACAAGATACATTGTCTTTACAATATTCAGATATGAAATAAAGGAATATTACAACATATTACAAGAATTGGATAAAAATAGAAAGAGTAAAGAAAAGGAAAATTACAAGTCAATTAAATGTCCTAAACTACATTGTTGATCATCATGTAATTCTTGCTCAAGAAGATCTTGATCTTCATCTTGATCATCACATTGTCCCTGCACACACACACAAAGACCAAACAAGGATTAAGCCAAGTGGCAAAGCCACTTGGCAGGTTAGCAAGAAAAGTGAAAATGAGAGGATATGACCATGATTAGCCGAGCTGATCCACTCACTGGACCAAGTACCAAGCAGCAAACACACAGGCAGCTCACTAGCTAGTGTGCATGCCTCACAGCACACAAGCCTGGGAGAGTCACCAAAAAGGACCAGGTCTTGCTGTCGACCAGAGAAGCAGAGGAGAGGCATACATAAGCTGTTCACAGCCAAACCCTAATCATTCCATCGACAAGGAGCATCAGGGTAAGAACAGCAAGAACACACCAAGAACAGCTAGAACAGGTGAACAACAAGAGCTGCTCCACCTATTCCAGCAACCACCTGAAACCAACCAAGATTCACAAGCTTGCAAGGAGGAGCAGGGCAAGCAAACCAAATCAACCAGAAGCAATCCTCTACACCAACAACTCATACTAGGAGCTGGAGTGAGGTATACACAAGAATCATGAGCAAGCATCTGTCTTGCTCATAAATAAGCATGTGCATCAAGCACACACAAGCAAAAGGGTGAGAGTATCCAGTTTGTATCATCATCTGGCTACTAAGCCTTTTGGTGCAAGCAAACTAGAGAACAGCCAGAAAGAAATTACCAAGGGAACATTGGTATGTCAACATGGTGACATACCAGAGAAATCCAACCTGGGTTAATCCCTAACTAGCCACTCAAAACCATCTAGCACCTAAAGCCTAGCAAGCCATCAGACAGATAGACAGTGATGTCTATTCTTGTTATCAACAGCAAAGGAAACTGGAAAAACCACAAGGATTCTTCCAGTAAGATATTCCCCAAATCACAGCAAGCCAACACAGGTGGGAGCTACCCTAACAGCAAGGAATTGCTGTTAAGGCCACCTCAACCACTTTACCAAATTCCACAGAGAAGCCATGCACTAATATCATCACCCAGATGGGTTCAAAAAGGAGCCAGGGTTCCCAACAGATGTTGGCATCCCTCTAGCTCAATCAAATTAACTGTCAGATGATCACAACTGCAAGTAGTTCACATCATTTATCCACTTAGCCAAGCAAGACAACACAGATAAATGAATTTACCAGTAATCAATACACCAGAGCTTTGCAGTGGATCCAATTGATCACTGCAAGCTATAGCAATTGCTTGAGCCAACCACAGCACACACCAGGCCAAGCCTGTGTGATGCACACACAACACAGAGAGAGCAATAGTGAGGCACAATTATGAAACAACATCATTTACAAGCAACTGATGATCATGTGATCATCAGAAGCTTGTTAGAGCATGCCAGTGCATGCTAGACCATCACTGAGCAGCAGAGCAGGAACCAGTCAATGAAATAGCCACATATAGTTAATAATTGCTCCACAGATAATTAAATCAATGAATTAGGAATGTATCCAAAAGCACTCCATCAAGGGATGGAGCTGCTAATGCAACAGATAGGCTCAATTGAGCATGTCCATAAATTAGAGCACAAATAATGACACATCAGGAGCACTGACACTTGCCAAAGGCAAGGATCATCACAGCATGATCAAGTCAGGAGCAAGCCATTACATACACAGGAGAGGCATGGATACAGAGTAACAGCAGGAGTCAACATAATTAAGCAAAGCATCACAGTATGCTTATGAACAAAAGCTCACAAGCTAGAACATCAGGTGTTAGAGAAGAACAACACAGCAGCAGCACAAGCAGCACAGCTATAGACACAGCTAGCAAGGCGTAGCAACTACAGCACATCGGCACGGCCAGCACCTCTACGAGGACAAGCAGGCCAGTGGCCAAGCTAGAAGAAGAGGAGGAGGAGGAGAAGAAGTAGAACGGGTAGGAGAAGCACATACCAGGGAGGAGATGGCCGACACGGTCATGGCGGCCATGGCGGCGCACGCCGGAGCACGGTGGCACCAGGCCTGGCCAAGCCAAGCCCTGGCGACCACCACAGCACCCCAGTGCTGCACCACGCGCAGGGGAAGCGCCTGGAAGAAGGGCCACGGCCTCTCCAACGCACGGCGGAGGCAGACGCCGAAGGCCTGGCGCACTAGAGAGTCGATGGCGAGCGAACCGCGACGCCAGCATCAGATCGACGCGGACCATCAGGTCCGCCGTCGAGAGGCGGTCCAGATCCGCACCACCTCGTCGCCGGCGACGGCCTGAGGCGGCGGAAATAAAGCGGCGACGGTGGAGGCGATTTTGGTCGCGGGAGCCCGAAGAGGATTAGGGTTAGAGAGTGAGGGAGGAAGACGACGCGACTGGGTCGGTTGGACCGAGCCCACTGGGCTTGTCCAACCTAACTAGCTCGGGCGCCTGACAGGTGGGCCCAAGGGGTATTTTGGACATTTCCAAAATACCCATTTAAGTGAGTATTTCTAAGAATTTTATAAAATAGAATATAGCTCTAAAAAAATAATTAAAAATATGAAAACCACTCAGTATAAAAAACTCTATCATAATAAAATATGAAATAGAATTTTTGAAGTTAAACAAGAATAAGTCAAATTTGATGATTTAAATAATCATTTAAATCACACATTTTATTTTCAATATTGAAAAAAAGTCCATAAATTCTTTTGGACATTAAAAAACACCTTGACAACATTTCAAGGTTGTATTTTACCCTAAACAGAGTATACCTAAATTATTCTTAGTATTAACCTCTCACATGAAATGATAAGACATCGGAAGGGGGAACAAACCCTAAAACTGGAATCATGCATCAACGCTTCTTTAACCATTGCCCTTATCGGACAATGATGCTATTTTTCAGAGACAGAGGACAAGGGTCAGTCCACACCATCCAACTGCAAAACTTTGCAGTGTTCAGGCAAGTTCATCACTTGCTCATGTCATTTGAGTATCTTTATCAAATTTCTTGCAAAGTACTATGATTATCACTATTGCATAAAAACCAAAACCACTATTTTCATAACTATGAATATGACTATGTGGTGGGCAATGGAACCATGGATTGTGTTGATATGGTGGAGGTTCCATTGCAAGGGTTTATATCCATCTAGGATTAAACAACAAATGTCGTCCAGTGATTCTTGTGCCGTAATAATCGTGTTAACCATAAGATCCGGAGTGGGACGGAATAGTCAATCGTATTTCCACCTCTTGTACATCAACGGATGCGCTTGCCGTAGACACTTGTATCCTGAGGGACAAGCGGTAGGCTGGGGAAGCCTAAAGTCCCCACGGTAATGCGGTCTATGATGGATTGTAAGATGTCCGGAACGGTCTATCCATGATTGATAGGGGAGGGCATATAAAATTGTTCGGAACGGTCTACCTTAATCGGTATAGGGGAGAACAAATGCCTGGAACGGTCTCACCATGGATATAGGGGAAGACAGTCTTACAAAAGGGTGGGTGTGCGAGGTAGCGGAGGAATATGATTGGCTATGACCTTATACCGGGCCTCACACCATAGGAAGTGTGGACGGGAGAGCTGCCCGGTTGGCACCAAGGTTAAGATCTCTTATGGGTAAAGCAACACACCTCTGCAGAGTGTAAAGAACCGTGACCTGTCACTCCCTGTTCTGGGATATGGAACTGCGAACGCGGCCGGAAAGGAGCTCCATGAAGTTCTAGTAAACCGGTGAAGGCTCACGGACATAGCTCTTTGAAATAAAAGCAATCTCTTGAAGAAATGTTTATCAAAACCTGCATTGGTATTAGACTTTCTGGTCTAATATCGTAGCTAGTGCATTAAACACCTCTTATCTATAATGAACTTGTTGAGTACGCTCGTACTCATCCCACTCTTAAGTCCCTTGCTTAGATTGTCTGAATCGTTTGGAGGAGGACTACGACAACCCTGAAGGAGCCGAGATCATCGGCTATGAAGAACCAGACCTCTCTGGAGGTATTGAAGGCATAGACTACCTCATAGTCTACGGAACCGGGGAGGCTTCCGGAGGAGATCAAGCCTAGAAGCATCGAGTAGTAGTAGTAACCGAGCAGCCCGAACTCTTAATATTTAGCTGCTCGGGAGAATAAATGTATAACTTAATGAGACTTCTATATTGTAAGTTATGTTGGGTTCGCCTCGAACCCAGGAGTATTCCTCTTAGGACCCAAGAGGAGCTCCGAGACGATATGTGTATTATGTTTGTAATAATAAATGAATGAGTTGTGGACCTGCTATGTTCTGTTGTACTACTCTGAGGGATGTAATATTTGTGGAATGGTACTTTGTGAATGTTATATCAACGACTGGCACACTACAACATGCAGTGGTATGCAGGGTCACCACAGTTGGTATCAGAGCAAAAGCTTTGACCTTAGGTTGGAACCTAGTAAATGGGACCGAACGTTAGGAGTCAAATAGGACTTGTAAAGAATTCTCTAAAAATATGGTGTATATTCAATTGAGAATACACCAATCATATCTTTTAGTGCGATAATTCTTTATTATCTCTATTATGATGCATTATTACTAATCTTATAATCTTTCTATTTCTACAGCCAACAATGGCAAGTTCACGTCCGGGACGAAACGTGAAAGTGATGGATTCAACACTGAGTGAATACGAAGGAGGACTTGCAGATATTCTACGCGCGATGTTACTTGAATTTGGGTGTGATCCCCAGATCCAAGTAAAGAAATACATGTACTATGATGGTACTGTATTGGCAAAGTGTAGGGTAGGGCTACGACTTCCTGAATCTTTGGGAATGAGCGTAGTAATGCCAGCAGGCGAAGCCAGAACTATCAACACAGCCTACCATATAGCCGTTATGAGATCCATCAACGATATTCGGGAGCATAAGACGAAAGAGCTTATGGGTTCCGAATTCACCCACATTCCTCATATGGAGGAGGAAGATGATCCCATGCTTAACCACTTCAAATATGCAAAACGCAAACCAGTAGAAGCTGCAAAATACATGGACAATAGCCGCAACTTACTATCATTGTTCTTTCAGTTGAGCCGTCATTTGACAGGAGCAATTGATACAATGCTAGAGGAGTTTACTGAACCCAAGGAGGAGACTAGGGGGAAAGAACCTATGGAAAATGTGGTGCACACACCAGTTTACTCAGCTGGTGACTACATTAGTATTGATCCTCTTGAGCGTGAAACTACACCCGTTACACCTGGGAACTATCTCAGTAGTTCCTATAGAGGATATGAGGGTGGAGAGGAATCCGGAAACAATCAGCGTTCCGAGACTCCTATAGAAAACTCCACAGGTTGGCTGCGGTGACCCAGCGTACCACTGCATGGTGTAGTACACAAGTCGTTGACATAACACAAGTGAAACACCGTTCCACTCATATTACATCTCTCAGAGTGGTACAACAGAAACATATGCGAGTCAAAGGTATGTCTATAGAAGTACACACAAATTGTTTACATAAGATCCACACAGCCTCCTACTTTACAGTGAGGTAAAACTTCAAATAAAGCTCCAGAAGAACGACTCGTAGTCTAACTTGTTGCTAACTCAACTTAAGAGCTAATTGGCTTGCTATAGATATCTAGCTACTTAGGAGCTAGAATTAGGGAAAGGTTCCCTTCTATTACTAGTATAGGTTTCCATTATAGCTGATGCAGAAGTTGACTCCATTGACTTCTTTGATTGAATTCTTCATCTTGTTGCAGTTGACTCCTTTGTCTTCGAGTTCCATGGTAGTTTCTCCTTCGGTGCCTTGATCTAAGAAGGGGGTTCAAACGAGATAGAATGAGTACGAGCGTACTCAGCAAGTTCATATTAGGAAATAGGTGTATCATGCACTAGCTACAGCCATAGACCAGGAAGTCATAGGCCAATGCAAGTTTTTGTAATCATTTCTTCAAAAGGTTTATTTTATTCTGAAAACTATGCCCGTCAGTCTTCACAGGTTGACTAGAACTTCGTGGAGTTCCTTTCCTGCCGCGTTCGCAGTTCCCTTCCCGGAACAGGGAGTGACAGTCACAATTTTGGATACCCTCTGCAGAGGTGCGTTACTTTACCCCACAAGAGATCTTAACCATGTTGCCGGCCGAGAGTATGTCCCCGTCCACACTTCCTTTGGTGTGAGGCCCAGTATAAGATCCAAGCCAATCACTGCCTTCTCCGCGACCCTGCAAACCCACCCTTTTGTCCAACCGTACACCTCCAGTAGACTTCCCCCGATAATACGGCTTTACTCATGGTGTACTCCGGACAATCCATCATAGATCGTAGAGCTTATCATCACTAATGGATGGGGATTTAAAAGGATTTCCCAACCTATTGCGGTAGTGCCTCCAACACCCCACCGGCTCTCCGATCCGTTGGCGTGCAGAAGGGAAAAGATACAGCTGACTTCCCCAGAGCAATTATAGATCTTATGGATAACGCGATATGTACGGCGCTAGAATCACTGGACGACATTGGTAATTAATCCTAGGGTGATATAACCCATGCAATGGAACCTCCACCATATCAACACATACCATGGTTCCATTGCCCACCACATAGTCATATTCATAATTGTAAAATAATACTTTGCTTTTCAATGCATGAGTGATAAGTATAGTACTTTGCATATAGTTTGATACAAATAATCAAATGACATGAGCAAGCGATGAACTTGCCTTTCTTGACTGCAAGATTATGCAGGCAAAAGCTTCGATACGTGATAACTCCAAATGCTGAAATACCATCATCGTCCGGTAAGGACAATGTTTAAAGAACTGGCAAAGATGCTATAATGCATAATATGAGATGCAATCGTCCCGAGCGTAACCTAACCTCGATGATTTAGGATGTATGAGTTGTAAAGATTTCCTTAGGGTTGGTTGCATTTTTAGAATGGTTCTCAAACAAGGTTCGTATTAGGGTTTGGTTATATTAGAATCGTAATCAAGTGACATAAGACATTATAACAATTATACACATAAAGAATAGTGGTGGAATAATATGTAAAGAACAGTTGTCAATTTTTAAGTTCTATAGAACATGGTTGATGATTACTTATACTATACTTCAAAAGAATAACTTTTGAAGAACAGGTTAAATAAGAATATGAACTACTATATATAGGTGCTATGGCTTTCTAGGGTTTACTATTGGATTCCTTTAGTTTCACTAATAGGAACTAGTTGGTTCTTAATTTGGATTGGGGTTTCTATATATAGCAAGTATTGGTAGGTTTATTGCTATGGTTTATTCTAAACATCATATCAAAGGATGGTTATTAAGATGGTTCCATAGGTTTGCTATTAGTTTTACTATGGCTTCATATTTGCTTTACCAAATAATCTTTATTGGTTTCTAAGCTAAGTGGCTTATCATTTCCTAAGTAGGGTTGAGTGGATTAGGAGCATGTGATGTGCATTACTACACAAGATTGGTATTAGGGTTTATCATTATGGTGCTACTAGGGTTTGATGATTGAGGTTGACCTTTAATGGTATGGTATATAGGATAGTGGTTAGTGGTACTAATTCCATTCACAAGTTAGGGTTTATACTTAGGTGGCACTAGTGGATCATAAAGGTTTTAATTAAGAATAGGGACATGGAATGATAATCTCATGTGAATTGGTTTTATGTTGATGGATCATGATTAAGAATTAATTGGTTACTTATTAAGGTTCTACAAGTAAAGTTGAAATGGCTATGATCACATGGGCTAAACCCCTAGGGTTTTAGGTTTGCAACTACTATGGATGAACACATGAAATAATGAGATCAATGTCTTACTTAAATTAAAACTAGGGTTTCTAAGTTATGATACAACTCCTAAAATAATAATTGATAATAGAGGTGTGGTGACTAATTACTTTGAATCAAAATTAGGAATGGTTTGACATTTTATTAATTTTCACAAGATTTAATAATTAGAGCAACTTCTATTTAGGTTTCATTAAGAATCAGGGTTTAATAATTCTTATTAGGTTTAAAGTATTTAACTTGTTGACTTAAAATGTTTAAGTAAACAATTGTTGGGCTACCAAAATAATATTGGCTTTTAATATTTTCTTGAGTTATTACTATTTAAAGAAAATGGTAAATGGTAATTTGCAAATTAGAGTTTATGAATTACCACTAATAATTAAGTTAATGCAAATATGATAAATAAAATTAATCTTAACATTTTACTTAGTTACTGAATAGTTAAAATTTAATTTTTAAACTTCACTAATTATTGAATTCAATTTGTATTTTAAATAATTGAAAAGGCCTAATTAACAAAATTAAAAATAAGTGAATTTTTATTTTGACACACATTTTTGTTTTATATTTTATTTGAATAGAGTTTATTTTTGTGAGCATTTTGATATATTATTTGAATTTTTCTGAGTTGAAATGAAATTTCTATGATTTTGCAAAGTTTCATCTATTTACTGGTTTTTAAAATTAAAGAGAAATACTAAAGCTACTGCTTCGCACCGTAGCTACAGAGACTGACCCGTGGGGCCAATGAACACGTAGGCTGCCAGCTGGGCTTGGACCAAGTCAACAAGAGGACCAGACCCCACCGGCCACGTCACCTCGCCGGAGAACCTCCGGTGATCGACGGCGACAGCGTTTCTGGCGATCTAGGGCTTCCCGGGAAGAGCGGCTTGTTGCGTTCGAACGAGAAGACGGTGGCGAATCTACTGGTGGCAGCGCCCCCTCGAAATGGTCACCGGAGCTAGCTCCGGCAACGAGGTCTGCGGCGGCGAGCTCCGGCCAAAACGCAAAATGAAGCTAGGATGCGAGCTAGGAAGCGAGAGTTGGTCCAACAGACGCGCAAACTCACCATGAACATTCTGGTGTGGTCGATGGCGTCGATGACCGCCGGAGACGACGGCGATTGACCATTTTCCGGCGAACCCGAGTGAAAGGGAACGGTGAAATTCCCCTGGCTCCGAGCTCCTCTTGATGCGTGCTTGCTCCCAGATGTCCTACGCGCCGAGGCGCACCTCCTCGACCATGCGTTGGAGTCTGGGGTGGCTCCCATCGCCGGATTCTTCCTCGACACTGGCGGCAGTACATGGATGATTGGAAACAATTGAGCAAGCTAGAGAGGGAATGGATGGGCGGCGAAGAACAAGGACTACACGGTTATGCTTCGGATGTATTTATAGAGCCAGAGGAGGTCGACATGGTCATTTCTATGCCGGCGATGGCTCAGATGTGGCGGCAACGTCGGTGGGTTCTGAGCATCGATCTTGATGCCATTTTGGATAGGACGGACGCAGAAAAGGTTGGGCGAGGTTCTGAGAGACTCGTTGACGTCCGGCGGCGTCCTTATCCTCGTCGAGGACGTGGCCGAGCTCCTCCTCTGTGATGTCGACGACGGGGAAGAAGACGATCTCATTTTTCCTCTCGCACGATTCTTAAAGCCATCGAAACGGTATGGTGGGTCATTTTCGTTGGTGGGCTGGACTGCTGGTGGGCTTGGCTTTGGGCTGCTGCGGCCCACGGTGGTA
Source organism: Lolium perenne (assembly GCF_019359855.2). Taxonomy (NCBI): domain Eukaryota; kingdom Viridiplantae; phylum Streptophyta; class Magnoliopsida; order Poales; family Poaceae; genus Lolium; species Lolium perenne. Next base: position 181,470,501 of record NC_067246.2, on the reverse strand, counting down.
AGCCAGGTAAGTTTTCCCTCCACTTTCATTTTTCAAATTTTCTGTTTTCCTTTTTCTGTTTTTATTTACTGGTTTGAATTCAAATTGAATCCTATTTTGTTTTTGCAGGTTCTAAAATATTTGAGTATTAAGATAATTTGATAATCATGTTTACTGCATGGTTTTATTATTTTAAACAAATAATTTGGTTAGGATTCAATTGAGATTTTGTGAGACTTGAATTAAAATAGAAATGGTTTAAGTATTTATCTCAACTCTTTAAATTTGGGAATCAAACCTATTTTGAATGATTTGAAGTTTATAACTAGTGCATAGTAAACAGGTCCTTAAGTTTTGTTATTACTTAACAATAGTGAGGTTCACATATATTTTAATTAAGGTTAGAGTTTAAAATGAAGGGTAATGTGAATGGGTTGGTTCATAATTTTATGTGAGTGATTATTTCTAGGGTTTAGGAAAATAGTTGAACAAAATCTATAATTACCAATCTTGCTTAGCAACTTCTAGCTTAAATTATCTGAGATAGATCCTATGCTCATCATGGTTAACTCAACTACTTATCTGAATACTATTTTATTTGGTTCACTCAACAAGGTATTTGGATAGCAAAGTAAAATAGGGTATTGGTTTCATTCTACTCACCAAAGGCATTTAGTCCTAAGTATAGATGGCTTGGTTTATATTTGTGATCCATGATACACAAGTGGGGACACAATATTTTATGTGGAGTGAATTCTATGTGAAAGGGTTTAGGGTTTTGCATAAGCTTCACTAAATTGAAGTATAACTAGGCATGAGGTATGGCAGGGTTCTAATTATAATCCAAGTTAATCCATGGGTTGGAATTCAAATGTAGTTTAGGGTTTAAGTAGTGATCACCAATGTGATACACAACTAGGATTAGAATATGAGCATAAGCTTTGGTTATATTTCACTAATAGAACATGGCTCTCATCTACAAGATTAAAGGTTGGTTTAAACAAGTAAGATGTAATACTACCCTAGTATTCTCTAGGATAGACATGGCTATGGTTAGAATTCTCTCTCACTTCTAAATGTCTTGTAATATCCTAAGGTCCTACTTAGGATATGATGATATGATCCTATAAATATATGGTTTTCCTAGGAATTCTACCTTGGTATCTTCTGTAGCTTGTTCTTCATGAAATCTGATAAACCTGCATCTTGTGGTATGCCTCCACCTCCTAGCTTCTTCATCTTGATCCTAGCTAATTCACATGGAGTGGCTCTATGTGTTTGTTCCCATGTAACATGGTACTTGATGAGCAAATGGATGAAGGGTGTGGCTCTATTTATAGGCTTGGGCAAGCTCTAGTATCATGACACATAGGTGGTGACTCTTGTGTTGGTTAGATGAGTAAGGTGCTTGGGTGTCATGCCCTCATCCATAGCAATCCTTTGAGCATGAAGTGGCATAGCTTGGAAAGCAAGTCATGTAGATATTTTCATCCTATGTGGCAAGATCATTATCCTCTCATATGATTTATTTTTGGATAGCCAAGTGGCATTTGTTACTAAATATCTTGTGGATGGTTTTATTATTGTGGATGAGTCACTATATCATATTGGATTGAATTTCATTATAATATTGATCAAAAGATCAAGGTTGAAGGTTATTCCTCAAATTTGGATAGTTGGTGTTTGATTTCACCAAGGCATGATCATATGAGTTTCAAAATACTCATAGTCAGTTTGATTCAAATAGTTTGAACTATAAATCGTAATGTAAATGGATTTAGTTTTATGATATTCCATATACTTAATAAGTTATGATTTAAATAAGAATGTGTGGCTTTTATGCACTTTAGACCCTGTGGTTTACCTTATTTGTTAATAAGTTTAGAAGTGAATTAATTTACACCCAAAGGTAGTTGCTAACTTTTAAGTGTTAATAAGTTAGGCTTCGATTCTTAAAGAACGTGTTGTTGTAAATATAACTCCATTTGATCTAATCCATAGATCAAATCATCTCTACCCAAAACAAGGTTTTAGCAAAGATCACAATGAAGTTTATAGCGCTTGACTTGATGATCTACTTCAGTTCCAGCAAGTCAAGTGAAACTTCAGTTACTGTGGTAAGTTTTATTTGAAGCGCGAAAATTCCCCGGATTTTCTATGCATGAATGCAATGCACACTTTGGTGTTCTCTCATTTTGTAGCCTCTAAACCTGGGATATTACAGCCTCTCCCCCTTAAACTGAACTTCGTCCCGAAGTTCGAACGCTCTCATGTTTCGGAATGTTGAAATGTCTTGAACAGATCACCATCCTTCAACTCCATGGTGATCACACTAGATATAGTTGAATATATCTCTAGTCCAGATCCTTCCTGAAGTCTTCCGTTGTCTGGCACTGATATTTTCTTCAATTCTATGATTTCTTCCAGCACTCTAAGCTTATAGGCTTACTCTCCAAACATTATTGAATTAAGACATCTTATTGTGTTAATGGACTTTACTAATGGTGGTGGTGACATCTTCCTATTTGGGTACTCAAAGCTTGGTTCTACCAGCTGCGGTAATCCAGCTGCGATGTAATATGGCACTATGGTATACCAGCTGCGGTGTCCAAACCTTAATTCTAAAAGATTTATTTAAGGTAGGGTATTGTTTTCCCTTACTACCATAACGAAAGTAATGGTACTTGGTAAGGTATTTACAGTAGGCATGGTCCTGGTTGTTTAGTCCTACGAATGGATTAGACTCATTTAGTCCCTCCAATCATGGCTTCTAGTTTATGCTAGTTATCTTCCTTTTGGTTTCTTTAGGTTCCATGAAAGGAATCTTTCTAATAATCATTAGTTTTGGTATGGTCAAACCCTTCGATTTTAAACTTTCTTAAGCCTTGATTGTCCTCCGACATCTTCTTCATCCAACTTCATTATCTTAAGCTTCCTTAAGTTCTCTTGGTTTCGAGTAGTTACAATTACCCACTCAAGTTAAGGTCTAACCCTTACTTCCTCGAGATATGAACCTCGGCTTCTGGTCTGACATCCTCCTGAGAGTACTATTATATGGGTACTTCCCAACAACCTTATAAAAATAAGATCGGACTTCCTTTCAGTTCAGACCTTTTTCTCCATCTATCACACTACCAATAATATCTTAATACTCCTCCTTCAGCCTTCCTCTCCCCCTTGGAGTTTACTAATGATCTTTTCTTATAATCATTAAACTCCAAGGTTAGGTAGTTGGTCTAAGTTTGGTTTATATTTTGTACCTTTCTAAAGTCTCACGAAGAATTCTTTGCGGTGTATCCACACAATTGTGCATATCTGATGTGAATCTTCCGACTAAATATTTACCAACTACGGGATACCAGCTGTGGAATCCCAGCTATGGAATACCAGCTACGGAATCCCCCTTTCTTTTAGGGTAAAGAAATGTTCAGGCTGCGGGCTATCTGGTACCAGCTGCAGACTATCTAGCACCAGATGTGGCTTATTGGATACCAGTTGTGACTATGTTATGGTTTTAGGCAATATCTACCTACCAGCTATGGCTACTTACATAGTTTTGGTTAAGATATACCTTACTTTACATTCTTTCTCTTCATGGTTATCCTATATCAGCTGCGGTCTTATGATACCAGCTGCGACTTCACTTGTCTATTTTCCTTCTTCTAGGGTTTGTTTTGCAAGAAAACCACTTGTTGACACTATGAAAATAGTATTGTAAGTGACTTCACTTGCATTCCCTTCTTCCATAAGGAATATGGCTCCACTTCTACTGCTCCATATTCACTATTTTTCTCACTTCCATGATACTTCCATGTTGAAGTACTCCTTGTTTAAGGATAGAAGTGAGTTTGATTGGTCCTTCCTTTAGAGTATTGTGGTTGCTTTCCACAATTTTACTTCCTTCTTCTAGTGAACCTTCATCTTATCTTAAAAATCTTCAGAATTCGTCACATCCTCATGCGAATACCTTTCCCCCTAGACCTATAACATCAAGTAAGAGCTTGATATTGCAACATGCATTTGCATATCAAAGTCAAACTTCATGTATGGATCTAGTCAAACAATGAAAATCCAATAAAATCCAATAAAATCCAGCTTTGTGCTTATAATACACATCCTTATATGCCTGAATATAGTAATTGGGTAAGACATCCCTAAACACCAGGATCAGATGTGTAGTATATAACACCACATAAGATAGGTTTTGGTTGTGATACTTAGCACAATACGTGAATTCCTACTAGTGGTCTCAACATTTATCTTAATTGCACATTTGCAATGAGACAAACTTGAAACAAAATGGCCTGGGATAGTTGGAGTTAACCTAGTTTTCTTTGGAAGTACTAACAAAATAGTATACCATATATATGTGCTATTGAGGACTACTTCCTATAATACAATTAGTTCTAACATGTCTATTCTAAACATATACCACATATAACTCTAGGATTTCTCTATGTGATATGCTCTAAATAAGCCTTCTTTTAAATTAAGGACTATGGTTCTAATATTCTTGACACAGTTTCCAGGAATTTAAGGCCTAAGCTGTCAAACTATTCCCTAAATCCTAGTCCTTATCATCCTTTTGTTGTCGTACTTATGATGTTCTACTCCATCATACCATGATTCTCAAGTGAATCATATATGAGTACCTAATTTATTATTGAAAGTAGACTCATGTAACTCCTATCACTCCTCCTTACCTCCTATGATTGACTCATCATAGACATATACTACCTTATATAACTTATCTCCCTTACTTAACATGAGTCATTTGTCATTTTAAATGACTCTTACTTAACCATACTTGTATTGGTATACTACTTCCAATAGGATATCTTCCTTATGGTTGTATCCTCTCTTTGGACTACCATGTGTTGTATACCAATTGTGGTCTACTACCACCCATTATCTTAAGCTCCAATGGTGTTCTAACTATTTGGAATGAAGCCAGATAACTAATTAACCTTATTTAAGAAATATAGATAAGAAAGATTGACTCAAGTGTGTCAGGATTATTCTCAAGTGAATACCCATCTCAAGTCAAAAGAATAGTTGGTTTAACTAAGACAACTTCCTATAGACACTACCAAACCTATAGGTCTCCTTTAAAGGGTTTTAATCCTAGGGTCAAAGCATTTGCTCTGATACCAGCTGCGGTGACCCAGCGTACCACTGCATGGTGTAGTACACAAGTCGTTGACATAACACAAGTGAAACACCGTTCCACTCATATTACATCTCTCAGAGTGGTACAACAGAAACATATGCGAGTCCAAGGTATGTCTATAGAAGTACGCACAAACTGTTTACATAAGATCCACACAGCCTCCTACTTTACAGTGAGGTAAAACTTCAAATAAAGCTCCAGAAGAACGACTCGTAGTCTAACTTGTTGCTAACTCAACTTAAGAGCTAATTGGCTTGCTATAGATATCTAGCTACTTAGGAGCTAGAATTAGGGAAAGGTTCCCTTCTATTACTAGTCTAGGTTTCCATTATAGCTGATGCAGAAGTTGACTCCATTGACTTCTTTGATTGAATTCTTCATCTTGTTGCAGTTGACTCCTTTGTCTTCGAGTTCCATGGTAGTTTCTCCTTCGGTGCCTTGATCTAAGAAGGGGGTTCAAACGAGATAGAATGAGTACGAGCGTACTCAGCAAGTTCATATTAGGAAATAGGTGTATCATGCACTAGCTACAGCCATAGACCAGGAAGTCATAGGCCAATGCAAGTTTTTGTAATCATTTCTTCAAAAGGTTTATTTTATTCTGAAAACTATGCCCGTCAGTCTTCACAGGTTGACTAGAACTTCGTGGAGTTCCTTTCCTGCCGCGTTCGCAGTTCCCTTCCCAGAACAGGGAGTGACAGTCACAATTCTGGATACCCTCTGCAGAGGTGCGTTACTTTACCCCACAAGAGATCTTAACCATGTTGCCGGCCGAGAGTATGTCCCCGTCCACACTTCCTTTGGTGTGAGGCCCAGTATAAGATCCAAGCCAATCACTGCCTTCTCCGCGACCCTGCAAACCCACCCTTTTGTCCAACCGTACACCTCCAGTAGACTTCCCCCGATAATACGGCTTTACTCATGGTGTACTCCGGACAATCCATCATAGATCGTAGAGCTTATCATCACTAATGGATGGGGATTTAAAAGGATTTCCCAACCTATTGCGGTAGTGCCTCCAACACCCCACCGGCTCTCCGATCCGTTGGTGTGCAGAAGGGAAAAGATACAGCTGACTTCCCCATAGCAATTATAGATCTTATGGATAACGCGATATGTACGGCGCTAGAATCACTGGACGGCATTGGTAATTAATCCTAGGGTGATATAACCCATGCAATGGAACCTCCACCATATCAACACATACCATGGTTCCATTGCCCACCACATAGTCATATTCATAATTGTAAAATAATACTTTGCTTTTCAATGCATGAGTGATAAGTATAGTACTTTGCATATAGTTTGATACAAATAATCAAATGACATGAGCAAGCGATGAACTTGCCTTTCTTAACTGCAAGATTATGCAGGCAAAAGCTTCGATACGTGATAACTCCAAATGCTGAAATACCATCATCGTCCGGTAAGGACAATGTTTAAAGAACTGGCAAAGATGCTATAATGCATAATATGAGATGCAATCGTCCCGAGCGTAACCTAACCTCGATGATTTAGGATGTATGAGTTGTAAAGATTTCCTTAGGGTTGGTTGCATTTTTAGAATGGTTCTCAAACAAGGTTCGTATTAGGGTTTGGTTATATTAGAATCGTAATCAAGTGATATAAGACATTATAACAATTATACACATAAAGAATAGTGGTGGAATAATATGTAAAGAACAGTTGTCAATTTTTAAGTTCTATAGAACATGGTTGATGATTACTTATACTATACTTCAAAAGAATAACTTTTGAAGAACATGTTAAATAAGAATATGAACTACTATATATAGGTGCTATGGCTTTCTAGGGTTTACTATTGGATTCCTTTAGTTTCACTAATAGGAACTAGTTGGTTCTTAATTTGGATTGGGGTTTCTATATATAGCAAGTATTGGTAGGTTTATTGCTATGGTTTATTCTAAACATCATATCAAAGGATGGTTATTAAGATGGTTCCATAGGTTTGCTGTTAGTTTTACTATGGCTTCATATTTGCTTTACCAAATAATCTTTATTGGTTTCTAAGCTAAGTGGCTTATCATTTCCTAAGTAGGGTTGAGTGGATTAGGAGCATGTGATGTGCATTACTACACAAGATTGGTATTAGGGTTTATCATTATGGTGCTACTAGGGTTTGATGATTGAGGTTGACCTTTAATGGTATGGTATATAGGATAGTGGTTAGTGGTACTAATTCCATTCACAAGTTAGGGTTTATACTTAGGTGGCACTAGTGGATCATAAAGGTTTTAATTAAGAATAGGGACATGGAATGATAATCTCATGTGAATTGGTTTTATGTTGATGGATCATGATTAAGAATTAATTGGTTACTTATTAAGGTTCTACAAGTAAAGTTGAAATGGCTATGATCACATGGGCTAAACCCCTAGGGTTTTAGGTTTGCAACTACTATGGATGAACACATGAAATAATGAGATCAATGTCTTACTTAAATTAAAACTAGGGTTTCTAAGTTATGATACAACTCCTAAAATAATAATTGATAATATAGGTGTGGTGACTAATTACTTTGGATCAAAATTAGGAATGGTTTGACATTTTATTAATTTTCACAAGATTTAATAATTAGAGCAACTTCTATTTAGGTTTCATTAAGAATCAGGGTTTAATAATTCTTATTAGGTTTAAAGTATTTAACTTGTTGACTTAAAATGTTTAAGTAAACAATTGTTGGGCTACCAAAATAATATTGGCTTTTAATATTTTCTTGAGTTATTACTATTTAAAGAAAATGGTAAATGGTAATTTGCAAATTAGAGTTTATGAATTACCACTAATAATTAAGTTAATGCAAATATGATAAATAAAATTAATCTTAACATTTTACTTAGTTACTGAATAGTTAAAATTTAAGTTTTAAACTTCACTAATTATTGAATTCAATTTGTATTTTAAATAATTGAAAAGGCCTAATTAACAAAATTAAAAATAAGTGAATTTTTATTTTGACACACATTTTTGTTTTATATTTTATTTGAATAGAGTTTATTTTTGTGAGCATTTTGATATATTATTTGCATTTTTCTGAGTTGAAATGAAATTTCTATGATTTTGCAAAGTTTCATCTATTTACTGGTTTTTAAAATTAAAGAGAAATACTAAAGCTACTGCTTCGCACCGTAGCTACAGAGACTGACCCGTGGGGCCAATGAACACGTAGGCTGCCAGCTGGGCTTGGACCAAGTCAACAAGAGGACCAGACCCCACCGGCCACATCACCTCGCCGGAGAACCTCCGGTGATCGACGGCGACAGCGTTTCTGGCGATCTAGGGCTTCCCGGGAAGAGCGGCTTGTTGCGTTCGAACGAGAAGACGGTGGCGAATCTACTGGTGGCAGCGCCCCCTCGAAATGGTCACCGGAGCTAGCTCCGGCAACGAGGTCTGCGGCGGCGAGCTCCGGCCAAAACGCAAAATGAAGCTAGGATGCGAGCTAGGAAGCGAGAGTTGGTCCAACAGACGCGCAAACTCACCATGAACATTCTGGTGTGGTCGATGGCGTCGATGACCGCCGGAGACGACGACGATAGACCATTTTCCGGTGAACCCGAGTGAAAGGGAACGGTGAAATTCCCCTGGCTCCGAGCTCCTCTTGATGCGTGCTTGCTCCCAGATGTCCTACGCGCCGAGGCGCACCTCCTCGACCATGCGCTGGAGTCTGGGGTGGCTCCCATCGCCGGATTCTTCCTCGACGCCGGCGGCAGTACATGGATGATTGGAAACAATTGAGCAAGCTAGAGAGGGAATGGATGGGCGGCGAAGAACAAGGACTACACGGTTATGCTTCGGATGTATTTATAGAGCCAGAGGAGGTCGACATGGTCATTTCTATGCCGGCGATGGCTCAGATGTGGCGGCAACGTCGGCGGGTTCTGAGCGTCGATCTTGATGCCATTTTGGATAGGACGGACGCAGAAAAGGTTGGGCGAGGTTCTGAGAGACTCGTTGACGTCCGGCGGCGTCCTTATCCTCGTCGAGGACGTGGCCGAGCTCCTCCTCTGTGCTGTCGACGACGGGGAAGAAGACGATCTCGTTTTTCCTCTCGCACGATTCTTAAAGCCATCGAAACGGTATGGTGGGTCATTTTCGTTGGTGGGCTGGACTGCTGGTGGGCTTGGCTTTGGGCTGCTGCGGCCCACGGTGGTAAGCCAGGTAAGTTTTCCCTCCACTTTCATTTTTCAAATTTTCTGTTTTCCTTTTTCTGTTTTTATTTACTGGTTTGAATTCAAATTGAATCCTATTTTGTTTTTGCAGGTTCTAAAATATTTGAGTATTAAGATAATTTGATAATCATGTTTACTGCATGGTTTTATTATTTTAAACAAATAATTTGGTTAGGATTCAATTGAGATTTTGTGAGACTTGAATTAAAATAGAAATGGTTTAAGTATTTATCTCAACTCTTTAAATTTGGGAATCAAACCTATTTTGAATGATTTGAAGTTTATAACTAGTGCATAGTAAACAGGTCCTTAAGTTTTGTTATTACTTAACAATAGTGAGGTTCACATATATTTTAATTAAGGTTAGAGTTTAAAATGAAGGGTAATGTGAATGGGTTGGTTCATAATTTTATGTGAGTGATTATTTCTAGGGTTTAGGAAAATAGTTGAACAAAATCTATAATTACCAATCTTGCTTAGCAACTTCTAGCTTAAATTATCTGAGATAGATCCTATGCTCATCATGGTTAACTCAACTACTTATCTGAATACTATTTTATTTGGTTCACTCAACAAGGTATTTGGATAGCAAAGTAAAATAGGGTATTGGTTTCATTCTACTCACCAAAGGCATTTAGTCCTAAGTATAGATGGCTTGGTTTATATTTGTGATCCATGATACACAAGTGGGGACACAATATTTTATGTGGAGTGAATTCTATGTGAAAGGGTTTAGGGTTTTGCATAAGCTTCACTAAATTGAAGTATAACTAGGCATGAGGTATGGCAGGGTTCTAATTATAATCCAAGTTAATCCATGGGTTGGAATTCAAATGTAGTTTAGGGTTTAAGTAGTGATCACCAATGTGATACACAACTAGGATTAGAATATGAGCATAAGCTTTGGTTATATTTCACTAATAGAACATGGCTCTCATCTACAAGATTAAAGGTTGGTTTAAACAAGTAAGATGTAATACTACCCTAGTATTCTCTAGGATAGACATGGCTATGGTTAGAATTCTCTCTCACTTCTAAATGTCTTGTAATATCCTAAGGTCCTACTTAGGATATGATGATATGATCCTATAAATATATGGTTTTCCTAGGAATTCTACCTTGGTATCTTCTGTAGCTTGTTCTTCATGAAATCTGATAAACCTGCATCTTGTGGTATGCCTCCACCTCCTAGCTTCTTCATCTTGATCCTAGCTAATTCACATGGAGTGGCTCTATGTGTTTGTTCCCATGTAACATGGTACTTGATGAGAAAATGGATGAAGTGTGTGGCTCTATTTATAGGCTTGGGCAAGCTCTAGTATCATGACACATAGGTGGTGACTCTTGTGTTGGTTAGATGAGTAAGGTGCTTGGGTGTCATGCCCTCATCCATAGCAATCCTTTGAGCATGAAGTGGCATAGCTTGGAAAGCAAGTCATGTAGATATTTTCATCCTATGTGGCAAGATCATTATCCTCTCATATGATTTATTTTTGGATAGCCAAGTGGCATTTGTTACTAAATATCTCGTGGATGGTTTTATTATTGTGGATGAGTCACTATATCATATTGGATTGAATTTCATTATAATATTGATCAAAAGATCAAGGTTGAAGGTTATTCCTCAAATTTGGATAGTTGGTGTTTGATTTCACCAAGGCATGATCATATGAGTTTCAAAATACTCATAGTCAGTTTGATTCAAATAGTTTGAACTATAAATCGTAATGTGAATGGATTTAGTTTTATGATATTCCATATACTTAATAAGTTATGATTTAAATAAGAATGTGTGGCTTTTATGCACTTTAGACCCTGTGGTTTACCTTATTTGTTAATAAGTTTACAAGTGAATTAATTTACACCCAAAGGTAGTTGCTAACTTTTAAGTGTTAATAAGTTAGGCTTCGATTCTTAAAGAACGTGTTGTTGTAAATATAACTCCATTTGATCTAATCCATAGATCAAATCATCTCTACCCAAAACAAGGTTTTAGCAAAGATCACAGTGAAGTTTATAGCGCTTGACTTGATGATCTACTTCAGTTCCAGCAAGTCAAGTGAAACTTCAGTTACTGTGGTAAGTTTTATTTGAAGCGCGAAAATTCCCCGGATTTTCTATGCATGAATGCAATGCACACTTTGGTGTTCTCTCATTTTGTAGCCTCTAAACCTGGGATATTACATTGGCGTTGGGGGTATAATACTGGAACTCATAATACTTCAGTGTATTATGACGGGGAGATGAATGAGGACGCCACAACCCTGAACCAGAGTTATCCATGGAATGGAGAAGAAGTTGGAGGGTATCCGACACAGGTTGAGTCGGATACGAATGTTGGAAACACCTATGGTGGAGCTACAGGGGAGTACACCCGATGGGTGGACTATGATGCACTGAATGACCAGTTTGTGAACACTGATTTCTCCCTAGGATCATCATCTGATTCTGACCACCAGCCGACGGGGAGACCTTATGTTCCAGGTTCTATCAGGAGGACGACACGTTCGACCGGATGGAAGCCTGGGATGTACCGGGAGTGAAGCACGACTAGAGACCACCAAGGGAAGCAAGACTACAATACACAAGTACCACGTGTATTGTAGTGTGTAATATTTGTAGAAATTTGTACATATACTTTAATAAGTGAGTTTGCATACTCACATCGACTTGAGTATTGTAATAAGACCACTTAAGTATGTATATACATGGTATATGTTTTGTATGATTTGGATTTGCTTCTTGATTTCCATTGCGTGACTAGTTCTGTGCACAAAGTTGAGCTCAGAAAACTTGCGCATGGAGTAATTATGAGTATCATCTTGTGTTGCAGAACTAGGGGGTTATGTCGGGACCGGTAGGAGAGGAGACCGAAGCGCAGCGCATGGAGCGCGAAGCGAAGCAAAAGGAAGAGGCTGATGAAGCAGCCAGGAATCAGTTTCCACCACCACCACCACCCATGACGCAGCAGAACTTTGTTCAGTATGCAGATGATGGAAGAGAGGCAATGCATCACGTTGGAGCAGCAGAATAAATTCTTCCAGGAGCTGCTGCAACAGAACAGGGTGGAGAGACCCGAGAATCAGGGAGTCATTTTATCAGACTTCCAGAACACTAAGCCGATATCTTTCTCATACGCGCCCGAGCCAATGGACGCGGAGGATTGGCTTATGGACACCGAGCGAAAGCTCAATACTGTTGGTTGCAACGACCAGGAGAAGGTTCGTTATGCTACACACTTGTTGTGTGGACCTGCCGCATCATGGTGGGACAACATCGTAGCCGTTTATCCGGCTGGAAAAGTATTCACCTGGGAGGAGTTCGCGAGGAAGTTCAGGGAATCCAATGTCCCTGAAAGTATTGTGGAACTGAAGCGTCGAGAATTTGAAAGTCTCGAGCAGAAGGACAAGGCCATCCTGACTTATGTCAGGGAATTCTCAAAACTGTCCCGGTATGCTGTTGAAGAAGTCAACACTGAGGACAAGAAAAAGAAGAGGTTCTTGAGGGGGTTAAGTCCCAGAGTTCAAAGGTCTGACTCAGGTATGATGAGAGCGACTGAGTTCCAAGAGTTGGTGGATGCAGCCATCACTCTTGAAGATGACTTTAAACAGCTGCAAGAGGAGAAGAGGAAAAAGGCCAAGTTTGAGCCTAAGAGGTTTGTCAGTAACAAGCCCAATACCAGCTTGAGTTTCAAGCCAAGGTATAACAACAACAACACCAACAACAACAACTACTACTACGGTAGCAGGAAGAACCAAGCATTTCAGACTGCAAATCAAATAGTTTGCAGAAGCTGTGGACTCACAGGACATTTTGCCAAGGATTGCAAGAAACCAAGTATTATATGCTTTGGTTGTCGCCAGGAGGGGCACATGCTGAAGGACTGCCCCAAGAGAACTACTAGAGGAGGTCAGTCAGGAGGAGGAGGAAGCCGAGGAGGGAACTGGAAGAACAAGAAACCCTTCGGCAAGTTGAACTGCACCAGCCTGGAGGAGGTGGTTAACTCCGATCAGGCAGTGATAGGTACGCTCCAGATACTCACTCATCCTGGCAAAGTACTTTTTGATACTGGTGCAACTACATCATTCATTTCTCAGCAATTCATCATCAAACATGGGATTAGTTGCACTAAGTTAGAAACACCCATAACCATACTTTCTGCGGGGGGAACGATAGTAGTAACCCATACCAAACAAAAACAAGTCATCATGATCAATAAGTGCGCGTTTGACGCAGACCTGTTCATTTTACCGATGAAGGACATTGATGTCATTCTTGGTATGAACTGGTTAGAAGCTAACGGAGCATTGATCGACTGTGTGAACAAGACGGTGTCTTTGAAAAGCCCCGATGGAAGTAGAATGATCTACCAAGGAGACAAGCATACACAGATTGAAGTTGAGCTACAACTGAACAGTATGAAGGAGGTGAAATTGGAAGATATACCTGTAGTAAATGAATTCCAGGATGTGTTTCCTAAGGAATTACCTGGAATGCCACCAGATAGGGAGATAGAATTCACTATCGACCTAATTCCAGGAACAGCTCCGATTGCCAAAGCACCATATAAGATGGGGCCTAAGGAGTTGAAAGAACTCAAGGAGCAACTGGATGACTTAGAACAGAAAGGATTCATACAAGAAAGTGTTTCACCATGGGGATCACCTATGATCTTCGTGGATAAAAGAGATGGTGGTAGAAGGATGTGCGGAGACTACAAAAATTTGAACAATGTCACAATCAAGAACAAGTATCCACTTCCAAGAATACAAGATTTATTCGATCAAGTTAGAGGCGCGGGAGTCTTTTCCAAAATTGATCTAAGATCCGGTTACCACCAGATAAATATCAAGAAGGAAGACGTTCCGAAAACTGCCTTTGTTTCAAGGTATGGACATCATGAATACCTTGTAGTGCCTTTTGGATTAACCAATGCCCCAGCAATTTTCATGAATCTCATGAATAAGATTTTCATGCCATATCTAGACAAGTTTGTCATTGTATTCATTGATGATATCTTGATCTATTCCAAAGACAAAGCAGAACATGCTGAACATCTAAGGTTAGTGTTGCAAACACTAAGAGAACATCAACTCTATGCCAAATTTAGCAAGTGTGAATTTTGGCTGGATCAAGTGGAATTTCTTGGTCATGTCATTAGCAAAGATGGAATAGCTGTTAACCCGAGCAAGGTAGCAGCAGTTTTAGAATGGGAAGCACCCAAGACTGTCAAGGAAATCCGAGGATTCCTAGGAATGGCAGGATATTATCGGAGATTCATTGAAGGATTCTCCAAGATAGCAGGACCAATGACGAAGCTGTTAAGAAAGAACACACCATTCGTGTGGTCAGAGGAGTGTGAGAAGAGTTTTCAAACTCTGAAAGAGAAACTCACCACGGCACCGGTGTTAGCAGTTCCTGAAGTTGGCAAGGATTACAGCGTGTACTGTGACGCATCCAAGCATGGATTGGGTTGCGTACTCATGCAAGATCAGAAGGTAATATCTTATGGATCGAGGCAACTCAGACCTCATGAAGTGAACTATCCAACACATGACTTAGAATTAGCAGCAGTTGTATTTGCTCTCAAAACTTGGAGACATTTTCTCTATGGAGCCAAGTGTGAGCTCTATACGGATCATAAGAGTCTCAAATACTTCTTCACTCAAAAGGAACTCAATATGAGGCAGAAAAGATGGCTTGAACTGATCAAGGATTATGATTTGACCCTCAATTATACTCCAGGAAAGGCCAATGTTGTAGCAGATGCCTTGAGTAGGAAGAGCACCGGAGGAGTGGAACAAGAGTTATCACCGGAGTTGAGGAAGGAAATAAGTCAAGCCCAGATACAACTTTGGGAGAAAGAAGCTCATGAAGGACTATCGGCTTTACAAGTAGCCAATGAGCTAAATGTCAACCTGAAGAATGAGATAATGATGGGTCAGTTGGACGATCCATTCATCGTGGAGGAGATGAGAAGGATAGATGAAGGTAGACCATCAGAATTTCATCGAGGAGAATCAGGATCACTATGGTTCCAGAAGAGAATTTGTGTTCCGGATATTGCTGAAATCAAGGAAGTAATACTCCGGGAAGCCCATCAAACACCATACTCCATTCATCCGGGAAGTACAAAGATGTACATGGATCTAAAGGAGCTATTCTGGTGGAACAACATGAAGAGAGAAATAGCACAATATGTGGCGGAATGCCATACCTGCCAAAGAGTGAAGGCTGAACACCAGAGTCCAGCAGGAAAGTTACAACCTTTACCCATTCTAGAATGGAAATGGGAGGATATAGGAATGGATTTCATCACCGGACTACCCGTGACAAATAAAAAGAAGGACATGATATGGGTAATCGTGGACCGGTTGACGAAAAGCGCACACTTCTTAGCAGTAAACCAGCAAGATAAAGGAGAGAAACTCATCGATCTTTACATCAAAGAGATCGTGAGTAAACATGGAGTGCCCAAGAAGATCGTATCGGATCGAGGATCCGTGTTCACGTCAGTGTTTTGGAAGCAATTACACGAAGCTTTAGGATCCAAGTTGGACTATAGTACCGCCTATCATCCCCAGACAGGTGGACAAACCGAGAGAACTAATCAGATCTTAGAGGATATGCTTAGGGCTTGTGCCCTAGACTTCGGAGGATCATGGGAGGAGCACTTGCCATTAGCAGAGTTTTCATACAATAATAGCTATCAAAGCAGCATCAAGATGGCACCGTTCGAAGCTCTGTATGGAAGGAAGTGTAGATCACCCATATGTTGGTATGAAGCTGGAGCAAGCAAAGAGTTCAATCCTGATTATGTCAAGGAAAAGCAACAAATAATTGACATTATCAGCGATAGGTTGAAGATAGCCCAAAGTCGGCAAAAGAGTTATGCCGATCAGAAAAGAAGAACATGGGAGCCACAAGTTGGAGACATGGTATATCTCAAGGTGAGCCCGATGAAAGGACTTCAGAGATTTGGAGTAAAGGGAAAGTTAAGCCCTAGATACATCGGACCCTTTAAGATTCTGAGTCAAAACCGAGGGTTAGCCTTTGAATTGGAACTACCGGGAAGGTTATCTCAAGTTCACAACGTATTCCATGTGTCGCAACTTAGAAAGTGTTTAAAGACCCCAGATGAACCAGTATCACATGAAGAGCTCGAGTTACAACCAGACTTGACCTACATCGAGAAGCCAGCAAAGATTCTCGAGGAAAACTGGAAACAACTCAGGAATCGAGCTATAAAATATTGCAAGATACAATGGAAGCATCATCCCGAGAGGGAAGCCACCTGGGAAAAGGAAGAAGACCTGAGGAAAACATACCCCGAACTCTTCAGGTATTACAACCACAACTTCGGGATGAAGTTTTCTTTAAGGGGGAAAGGCTGTAATGTCCCAGGTTTAGAGACGATCGAGGGGTAGATTTTAGAAAGGGACGTGCATTGCATTGTAAATTACGGGGGAATTTCGCGCTTTTAAAACAAAACTGCATCGAAGGGGAACAGGTTTCTCTCTCGACATCCTACAGGGTTAGGGTTTCGAGAGTGCGATGAACTTGTTCTTACTTAACTAGATTAGGGTTTTGAGAAGAGAGAAGAGAAGATGCATCACAATCTTAAGTTGCATGTTTGAATTCAAAATTAAGTTGTTTGATTGAATTCAACCCAAATTTGAACTTGAATTTCAAATTCAAACATCAAATGAATATCTCATAATTCAAATGTGAGGTAATTCATTAAGCTAATTATAAATAATAAAGAATATGAACAATACAAATAATAAGTAAAGCTCATTAGAGAAAATTTGAGCTTTATTGATAATCACACAAGATACATTGTCTTTACAATATTAAGATATGAAATAAAGGAATATTACAACATATTACAAGAATTGGACAAAAATAGAAAGAGAAAAGAAAAGGAAAATTACAAGTCAATTAAATGTCCTAAACTACATTGTTGATCATCATGTAATTCTTGTTCAAGAAGATCTTGATCTTCATCTTGATCATCACATTGTCCCTGCACACACACACAAAGACCAAACAAGGATTAAGCCAAGTGGCAAATCCACTTGGCAGGTTAGCAAGAAAAGTGAAAATGAGAGGATATGACCATGATCAGCCGAGCTGATCCACTCACTGGACCAAGTACCAAGCAGCAAACACACATGCAGCTCACTAGCTAGTGTGCATGCCTCACAGCACACAAGCCTGGGAGAGTCACCAAAAAGGACCAGGTCTTGCTGTCGACCAGAGAAGCAGAGGAGAGGCATACATAAGCTGTTCACAGCCAAACCCTAATCATTCCATCGACAAGGAGCATCAGGGTAAGAACAGCAAGAACACATCAAGAATAGCTAGAACAGGTGAACAGCAAGAGCTGCTCCACCTATTCCAGCAACCACCTGAAACCAACCAAGATTCACAAGCTTGCAAGGAGGAGCAGGGCAAGCAAACCAAATCAACCAGAAGCAATCCTCTACACCAACAACTCATACTAGGAGCTGGAGTGAGGTATACACAAGAATCATGAGCAAGCATCTGTCTTGCTCATAAATAAGCATGTGCATCAAGCACACACAAGCAAAAGGGTGAGAGTATCCAGTTTGTATCATCATCTGGCTACTAAGCCTTTTGGTGCAAGCAAACTAGAGAACAGCCAGAAAGAAATTACCAAGGGAACATTGGTATGTCAACATGGTGACATACCAGAGAAATCCAACCTGGGTTAATCCCTAACTAGCCACTCAAAACCATCTAGCACCTAAAGCCTAGCAAGCCATCAGACAGATAGACAGTGATGTCTATTCTTGTTATCAACAGCAAAGGAAACTGGAAAAACCACAAGGATTCTTCCAGTAAGATATTCCCCAAATCACAGCAAGCCAACACAGGTGGGAGCTACCCTAACAGCAAGGAATTGCTGTTAAGGCCACCTCAACCACTTTACCAAATTCCACAGAGAAGCCATGCACTAATATCATCACCCAGATGGGTTCAAAAAGGAGCCAGGGTTCCCAACAGATGTTGGCATCCCTCTAGCTCAATCAAATTAACTGTCAGATGATCACAATCGGCAGCGCTCACATCATTTATCCACTTAGCCAAGCAAGACAACACAGATAAATGAATTTACCAGTAATCAATACACCAGAGCTTTGAAGTGGATCCAATTGATCACTGCAAGCAATAGCAATTGCTTGAGCCAACCACATCACACACCAGGCCAAGCCTGTGTGATGCACACACAATACAGAGAGAGCAATAGTGAGGCACAGTTATGAAACAACATCATTTACAAGCAACTGATGATCATGTGATCATCAGAAGCTTGTTAGAGCATGCCAGTGCATGCTAGACCATCACTGAGCAGCAGAGCAGGAACCAGTCAATGAAATAGCCACATATAGTTAATAATTGCTCCACAGATAATTAAATCAATGAATTAGGAATGTATCCAGAAGCACTCCATCAAGGGATGGAGCTGTTAATGCAACAGATAGGCTCAATTGAGCATGTCCATAAATTAGAGCACAGATAATGACACATCAGGAGCACTGACACTTGCCAAAGGCAAGGATCATCACAACATGATCAAGTCAGGAGCAAGCCATTACATACACAGGAGAGGCATGGATACAGAGCAACAGCAGGAGTCAACATAATTAAGCAAAGCATCACAGTATGCTTATGAACAAAAGCTCACAAGCTAGAACAGCAGGTGTTAGAGAAGAACAACACAGCAGCAGCACAGCTGCACAGCTATAGACACAGCTAGCAAGGCGTAGCAACTACAGCACATCGGCACGGCCAGCACCTCTACGAGGACAAGCAGGCCAGTGGCCAAGCTAGACGAAGAGGAGGAGGAGAAGAAGTAGAACGGGTAGGAGAAGCACATACCAGGGAGGAGATGGCCGACACGGTCATGGCGGCCATGGCGGCGCACGCCGGAGCACGGCGGCACCAGGCCTGGCCAAGCCAAGCCCTGGCGACCACCACAGCACCCCAGCGCTGCACCACGCGCAGGGGAAGCGCCTGGAAGAAGGGCCACGGCCTCTCCAACGCACGGCGGCGGCAGACGCCGAAGGCCTGGCGCACTGGAGGGTCGATGGCGAGCGAACCGCGACGCCAGCGTCAGACCGACGCGGACCATCAGGTCCACCGTCGAGAGGCGGTCCAGATCCGCACCACCTCGTCGCCGGCGACGGCCTGAGGCGGCGGAAATAAAGCGGCGACGGCGGAGGCGATTTTGGTCGCGGGAGCCCAAAGAGGATTAGGGTTAGAGAGTGAGGGAGGAAGACGACGTGACTGGGTCGGTTGGACCGAGCCCACTGGGCTGGTCCAACCTAACCAGCTCGGGCGCCTGACAGGTGGGCCCAAGGGGTATTTTGGACATTTCCAAAATACCCATTTAAGTGAGTATTTCTAAGAATTTTATAAAATAGAATATAGCTCTAAAAAAATAATTAAAAATATGAAAACCACTCAGTATAAAAAACACTATCATAATAAAATATGAAATAGAATTTTTGAAGTTAAACAAGAATAAGTCAAATTTGACGATTTAAATAATCATTTAAATCACACATTTTATTTTCAATATTGAAAATAAGTCCATAAATTCTTTTGGACATTAAAAAACACCTTGACAACATTTCAAGGTTGTATTTTACCCTAAACAGAGTATCCCTAAATTATTCTTAGTATTAACCTCTCACATGAAATGATAAGACATCGGAAGGGGGAACAAACCCTGAAACTGGAATCATGCATCAACGCTTCTTTAACCATTGCCCTTATCGGACAATGATGCTATTTTTCAGAGACAGAGGACAAGGGTCAGTCCACACCATCCAACTACAAAACTTTGCAGTGTTCAGGCAAGTTCATCACTTGCTCATGTCATTTGAGTATCTTTATCAAATTACTTGCAAAGTACTATGATTATCACTATTGCATAAAAACCAAAACCACTATTTTCATAACTATGAATATGACTATGTGGTGGGCAATGGAACCATGGATTGTGTTGATATGGTGGAGGTTCCATTGCAAGGGTTTATATCCATCTAGGATTAAACAACAAATGTCGTCCAGTGATTCCTGTGCCGTAATAATCGTGTTAACCATAAGATCTGGAGTGGGACGGAATAGTCAATCGTATTTCCACCTCTTGTACATCAACGGATGCGCTTGCCGTAGACACTTGTATCCTGAGGGACAAGCGGTAGGCTGGGGAAGCCTAAAGTCCCCACGGTAATGCGGTCTATGATGGATTGTAAGATGTCCGGAATGGTCTATCCATGATTGATAGGGGAGGGCATATAAAATTGTTCGGAACGGTCTACCTTAATCGGTATAGGGGAGAACAAATGCCTGGAACGGTCTCACCATGGGTATAGGGGAAGACAGTCTTACAAAAGGGTGGGTGTGCGAGGTAGCGGAGGAATATGATTGGCTATGACCTTATACCGGGCCTCACACCATAGGAAGTGTGGACGGGAGAGCTGCCCGGTTGGCACCAAGGTTAAGATCTCTTATGGGTAAAGCAACACACCTCTGCAGAGTGTAAAGAACCGTGACCTGTCACTCCATGTTCCGGGATATGGAACTGCGAACGCGGCCGGAAAGGAGCTCCATGAAGTTCTAGTAAACCGGTGAAGGCTGACGGACATAGCTCTTTGAAATAAAAGCAATCTCTTGAAGAAATGTTTATCAAAACCTGCATTGGCATTAGACTTTCTGGTCTAATATCGTAGCTGGTGCATTAAACACCTCTTATCTATAATGAACTTGTTGAGTACGCTCGTACTCATCCCACTCTTAAATCCCTTGCTTAGATTGTCTGAATCGTCTGGAGGAGGACTACGACAACCCTGAAGGAGCCGAGATCATCGGCTATGAAGAACCAGACCTCTCTGGAGGTATTGAAGACATAGACTACCTCATAGTCTACGGAACCGGGGAGGCTTCCGGAGGAGATCAAGCCTAGAAGCATCGAGTAGTAGTAGTAATCGAGCAGCCCGAACTCTTAATATTTAGCTGCTCGGGAGAATAAATGTATAACTTAATGAGACTTCTATATTGTAAGTTATGTTGGGTTCGCCTCGAACCCAGGAGTATTCCTCTTAGGACCCAAGAGGAGCTCCGAGACGATATGTGTATTATGTTTGTAATAATAAATGAATGAGTTGTGGACCTGCTATGTTCTGTTGTACTACTCTGAGGGATGTAATATTTGCGGAATGGTACTTCGTGAATGTTATATCAACGACTGGCATACTACAACATGCAGTGGTATGCAGGGTCACCACAAATTCCCTCTTAAGAAAGGTATGGAACACTTCCCTAGAAAGAGAATGAAGTTACCTTTTGATTCTATTATTAGAACAAATTATGATGTTGATGCTTCATCTCTTGATAATACTTGATTTACACTTTCTGCGTCTAGCTGAAAGGCGTTAAAGAAAAGCGCTTATGGGAGACAACCCATTATTTTATTTCTGCAATTTTTTTTTATATTTGTGTCTTGGAAGTTGTTACTACTGTAGCAACCTATCCTTATCTTTACTTTATTGCATTGTTGTGCCAATTAAAGTCTTTGATAGTAAGGTTGATACTAGATTTGGATTTCTGCGCAGAAACAGATTTCTTGCTGTCATGAATTTGAGTAGATCTCTCTGTAGGAAACTCAGAAAAATCTGCGAAAAATCATGAGTAATCCTCAGATATGTACGCAACTTTCATTCAATTTGAGCTTCTTCATCCGAGCATGTTAAGTGCCTCTAAAAAATCGTCTTTATGAACTGTTCTGTTTTGACAAATTCTGCCTTTTATTTCACATTGCCTCCTTTACTGTGTTTGAATGGATTTCTTTGCTCCATTAACTTTCAGTAGCTTTGGGCAATGTCCAGAAGTGTTAGAAATGATTGTGTCCTCTCTGAACATGCGAATTTTTGATTATGCACTAACCCTCTAATAAGATTGTTTCGAGTTTGGTGTGGAGGAAGTTTTCAAGGGTCAAGAGAGGAGGATGATACAATATGATCAAGAAGAGTGAAAAGTCTAAGCTTGGGGATTCCCCCGTGGTTCATCCCTGCATATTTCAAGAAGACTCAAGCATCTAAGCTTGGGGATGCCCAAGGCATCCCCTTCTTCATCGACAACTTATCAGGTCACCTCTAGTGAAACTATATTTTTATTCCGTCACATCTTATGTGCTTTACTTGGAGCGTCTATATGTTTTTATTTTTGTTTTTTTGAATAAATTTGGATCCTAGCATTCCTTGTGTGGGAGAAAGACACGCTCCGCTTGTTCATGGCGAAGGTTGAAAACTGTTTCATTCATGGCGAAGGTTGAAAACTGCTTCGTTCATTGCTATTTGGTTGGAAACAGAAAATGCTTCATGTGGTAATTAGTATATGGTCTTGAATAATTTGATACCCGGCAATTGTTTTGAGCTCTCAAATAGATCATGTTTAAGCTCTTGCATCATGTAGATTGCACCTATTAGTGGAGAATTACTGTAGAGCTTGTTGAAATTTGGTTTGCATGATTGGTCTCTCTAAAAGTTTAGATATTTTATGGTAAAAGTGTTTGAACAACAAGGAAGACAGTGTAGAGTCTTATAATGCTTGCAATATGTTCTTATGTAAGTTTTGCTGTACCGGTTCATACTTGTGTTTGCTTCAAACTACCTTGCTAGCCAAAGCCTTGTAGTGAGAGGGAATGCTTCTCGTGCATCCAAAACCTTGAGCCAAAACCTATGCCACTTGTGTCCACAATAACTACCTACTATGTGGTATTTCTCTGCCATTCCAAAGTAAATTGCTTGCGTGCTACCTTTAAAATTTCATTCCTTGTCTTTGCAATATATAGCTCATGGGAAAGTAGCTTAAAAACTATTGTGGTAAAGAATATGTAGCTTATGTACTTATTTCTTATAAGTTGCTTGTTGAGCGGTAACCATGTTTCTGGGGACTCCATCAACTATTACACCTTTGTTGAATATCATGTGAGTTGCTATGCATGTTCGTCTTGTCGGAAGTAAGGGTGATTTGTCATGATTAAATGGTTTGAGTATGCATATTGTTAGAGAAGAACATTGGGCCGCCAACCAAAGCCATGTATCATGGTGGAAGTTTCAGTTTGGACATTAATCCTCAATCTCTTATGAGAATACTATCTGTTGTTGAATGCTTTAAGCATTAAAGAGGAGTCCATTATCTGTTTTCTATGTTGTCCCGGTATGGATGTCCTCGAGTTGATCTATCAAAAACGAAAAATCAAATGCGATCTATCTCCTTGGACCTTTGTACAGGCAGCATAGAGGTACCCCTTTGTGACACTTGGTTGAAACATATGTAATGCAATGATAATCCATGGAAATCCAAGCTAATTAGGACAAGGTGCGAGCACTATTGGTATTCGATGCATGAGGCTTGCAACTTATAGGATGTTTTATGCATAACACATATGAATTATTACTACCGTTGACAAAATTGTTTCTATGTTTTTAAAATAAAAAGCTCTAGCACAAAGAGTAATCCCTGCTTCCCTCTGCGAAGAGCCTTTCTTTTACTTTATGTTGAGTCAGTTTACCTACTCCTTTCTATCTTAGAAACACTTGTGTCAACTGTGTGCATTGATTCTTACATACTTTCTTATTTGCACTCATCATATTACTTTGTGTTGACAATTATCCATGAGATATACATGTTGAAGTTGAAAGCAACTGCTGAAACTTATATCTTCCTTTGTATTGCTTCAAAACTTTCTATTAAGAATTTATTGCTTTATGAGTTAACTCCTATGCAAGACTTATTGATGCTTGTCTTGAAAGTATGATACGTCTCCAACGTATCGATAATTTCTTATGTTCCATGCTTGTTTTATGGAAATACCTACATGTTTTATACATACTTTATGTTATATTTATGCATTTTCCGACACTAACCTATTAACAAGATGCCGAAGAGCCAGTTGTTGTTTTCTGCTGTTTTTGGTTTCAGAAATCCTAGTAAGGAAATATTCTTGGAATTGGACGAAATCAACACCCAGGATCTTATTTTCCGACGAAGCTTCTAGAAGTCCGAAAGGGAAACGAAGTGGGGCGACGAGGCGCCCACACAACAGGGCGGCGCGGCCAGGGCTTGGGCCACGCGGCCCTGGCGTGTGGGGCCCTCGTGGCGCCCCCTGACCTACCGTTCCGCCTACATAAGCCTTCGTCGATAATAACTCCAGTACCGAGAGCCACGATACGAAAAACCTTCCAGAGACGCCGCCGCCACCAATCCCATCTCGAGGGATTCAGGAGATCGCCTCCGGCACCCTGCCGGAGAGGGGAATCATCTCCCGGAGGACTCTTCACCGCCATGGTCGCCTCCGGAGTGATGTGTGAGTAGTTCAACCCTGGACTATGGGTCCATAGCAGTAGCTAGATGGTCGTCTTCTCCTCATTGTGCTATCATTGTCGGATCTTGTGAGCTGCCTAACATGATAAAGATCATCTATTTGTAATGCTACATGTTGCGTTTGTTGGGATCCGATGAATATTGAATGCTATGTTATGTTGATTATCAATCTATCATCTATGTGTTGTTTATGATCTTGCATGCTCTCCGTTATTAGTAGAGGCTCTGGCCAAGTCGTTACTTGTAACTCCAAGAGGGAGTATTTATGCTCGATAGTGGGTTCATGCCTCCATTAAATGCAGGACGATGTGTAAAGTTCTAAGGTTGTGGATGTGTTGTTGCCACTAGGGATAAAACATCAATGCTATGTCTAAGGATGTATTTGTTGATTACATTACGCACCATACTTAATGCAATTGTCTGTTGTTTGCAACTTAATACTGGAAGGGGTTTGGATGATAACCTGAAGGTGGACTTTTTAGGCATAGATGCATGCTGGATAGCGGTCTATGTACTTTGTCGTAATGCCCAATTGAATTTCACACTAATCATCATGACATGTATGTGCATTGTCATGCCATCTTTATTTGTCAATTGCCCAACTGTAATTTGTTCACCCAACATGCTATTTCTTATCGGAGAGACACCACTAGTGAACTGTGGACCCCGGTCCATTCTTTTACATCGAATACAATCTACTGCAATACTCGTTCTACTGTTTTCTGCAAACATCATCATCCACACTATACATCTAATCCTTTGTTACAGCAAGCCGGTGAGATTGACAGCCTCACTGTTAAGTTGGGGCAAAGTACTTTGGCTGTGTTGTGTAGGTTCCACTTTGGCGCCGGAATCCCTGGTGTTGCGCCGCACTACACTCCGCCGCCATCAACCTTCAACGTGCTTCTTGGCTCCTACTGGTTCGATAACCTTGGTTTCTTACTGAGGGAAAAACTTTCCGATGTACGCATCACACCTTCCTCTTGGGGTTCCCAACGGGCGTGTGCTTTACGCGTCATCAAGACTGTTTTTCTGGCGCCGTTGCCGGGGAGATCAAGACACGCTGCAAGGGAAGTCTCCACTTCCAATCTCTTTACTTTGTTTTTATCTTGCTTTATTTTATTTACTATTTTGTTTGCTGCATTATATCAAAATACAAAAAAATTAGTTGCTAGCTTTACTTTATTTACTATCTTGTTTGCGTTCTCCATATTAAAAACACAAAAAAATTAGTTACTTGCATTTACTTTATCTAGTTTGCTTTATTTACTGTTGATAAAATGGGTACTCCCGAAAATACTAAGTTGTGTGACTTCACAAACACAAATAATAATGATTTCTTATGCACACCTATTGCTCCACCTGCTACTACAGCAGAATTCTTTGAAATTAAACCTGCTTTACTAAATCTTGTTATGAGAGAGCAATTTTCTGGTGTTAGTTCTGATGATGCTGCTGCCCATCTTAATAATTTTGTTGAACTATGTGAAATGCAAAAGTATAAGGATGTAGATGGTGATATTATAAAATTAAAATTGTTTCCTTTCTCATTAAGAGGAAGAGCTAAAGATTGGTTGCTATCTTTGCCTAAGAATAGTATTGATTCATGGACTAAATGTAAGGATGCTTTCATTGGTAGATATTATCCTCCTGCTAAAATTATATCTCTAAGAAGTAGCATAATGAATTTTAAACAATTGGATAATGAGCATGTTGCCCAAGCATGGGAAAGAATTAAATCTTTGGTTAAAAATTGCCCAACCCATGGACTGACTACTTGGATGATCATCCAAACCTTTTATGCAGGATTGAATTTTTCTTCGCAGAACCTATTGGATTCAGCTGCTGGAGGTACTTTTATGTCCATCACTCTAGGCGCCGCAACAAAACTTCTTGATAATATGATGATTAATTACTCTGAATGGCACACGGAAAGAGCTCCACAAGGTAAGAAGGTAAATTCTATCGAAGAAACCTCTTCCTTGAATGATAAGATTGATGCTATTACGTCTATGCTTGTGAATGGTAGGACAAATGTTGATCCTAATAATGTTCCGTTAGCTTCATTGGTTGCCCAAGAAGAACATGTTGATGTGAACTTCATTAAAAATAATAATTTCAACAACAATGCTAATAGGAATAATTTGGGTAACAACTATAGGCCATATCCTGCTAGTGGTAATGATTATGGTAATTCTCATGGTAGATATGAGGAAAAGATGCTAGAAATTGAAAGATCAACTAAGAGCTTTATGCAATCACAATATGAGCAAAATCAATTGTATGCTAAAACTATGAATGAACAATCTACCTTGTTGAAAAATATAGGAAATCAACTTGAAAATTTGAATATGGAGATTTCGGGTTTGCAAACTAAGATTTCAAATGCTGAAAACCGAATCTCATACATGTCTGCATCACAATCTTCCTTAATTAATAAAATGGCTGCTAAACCTGAGGATATTGATAATAAAATTGTTACTACAGCAAATGCCATCCAAGTTAGAATTAATGAGAATATAAGATTGATGGCCGAATTGCGTGCTAGGTGGGAAAAAGAAGAAAATGCTAAAGATAACAATGTAGCTAAAGTTTGGACTATTACCACCACTAGTAATGCTAATGCTTCACATGTTGCTGCACCTCCTACTATTAATGGTAAAATAATTTGTGTTGGCAATTGATACGTCTCCAACGTATCGATAATTTCTTATGTTCCATGCTACTTTATTGATGATACCTACATGTTTTATACATATTTTATGTCATATTTATGCATTTTCTGGCACTAACCTATTAACGAGATGCCGAAGAGCCAGTTGCTATTTTCTGCTGTTTTTGGTTTCAGAAATCCTAGTAAGGAAATATTCTCAGAATTGGACGAAATCAACGCCCAGGATCTTATTTTTCCACGAAGCTTCCAGAAGTCCGGAGGAGATACGAAGTGGGGCGACGAGGCGCCCACACAACAGGGCGGCGCGGCCAGGGCTTGGGTCGCGCGGCCCTGGCGTGTGGGGCCCTCGTGGCGCCCCTGACCTACCCTTCCGCCTACATAAGCCTTCGTTGATAATAGTTCCAGTACCGAGAGCCACGATACGGAAAACCTTCTAGAGACGCCGCCGCCGCCAATCCCATCTCGGGGGATTCAGGAGATCGCCTCCGGCACCCTGCCGGAGAGGGGAATCATCTCCCGGAGGACTCTTCACCGCCATGGTCGCCCCCAGAGTGATGTGTGAGTAGTTCACCCCTGGACTATGGGTCCATAGCAGTAGCTAGATGGTCGTCTTCTCCTAATTGTGCTATCATTGTTGGATCTTGTGAGCTGCCTAACATGATCAAGATCATCTATTTGTAATGCTACATGTTGCGTTTGTTGGGATCCGATGAATAATGAATGCTATGTTATGTTGATTATCAATCTATCATCTATGTGTTGTTTATGATCTTGCATGCTCTCCGTTGCTAGTAGAGGCTCTGGCCAAGTTGATACTTGTAACTCCAAGAGGGAGTATTTATGCTCGATAGTGGGTTCATGTCTCCATTAAATCTGGGGGAGTGACAGCAACCCCTAAGGTTGTGGATGTGTTGTTGCCACTAGGGATAAAACATCAATGCTATGTCTAAGGATGTATTTGTTGATTACATTACGCACCATACTTAATGCAATTGTCTGTTGTTTGCAACTTAATACTGGAGGGGGTTCGGATGATAACCTGAAGGTGGACTTTTTAGGCATAGATGCATGCTGGATAGCGGTCTATGTACTTTGTCGTAATGCCCAATTAAATCTCACACTACTCATCATAACATGTATGTGCATGGTCATGCTCTCTTTATTTGTCAATTGCCCAACTGTAATTTGTTCACCCAACATGCTATTTATCTTATGGGAGAGACACCACTAGTGAAATGTGGACCCCGGTCCATTCTTTTACATCAAATACAATCTATTGCAATACTCCTTCTACTGTTCTCTGCAAACATCATCATCCACACTATACATCTAATCCTTTGTTACAACAAGCCGGTGAGATTGACAACCTCACTGTTACGTTGGGGCAAAGTACTTTGGTTGTGTTGTGCAGGTTCCACGTTGGCGCCGGAATCCCTGGTGTTGCGCCGCACTACACTCCGCCGCCATCAACTTTCAACGTGCTTCTTGGCTCCTACTGGTTCGATAAACCTTGGTTTCTTACTGAGGGAAAACTTGCCGCTGTACGCATCACACCTTCCTCTTGGGGTTCCCAACGGACGCGTGCTGTACGCGTATCAAGCTCTTTTTCTGGCGCCGTTGCCGGGGAGATCAAGACACGCTACAAGGGGAGTCTCCACTTCCAATCTCTTTACTTTGTTTTTGTCTTGCTTTATTTTATTTACATCTTGTTTGCTGCACTAAAACAAAATACAAAAAAATTAGTTGCTAGCTTTACTTTATTTGCTATCTTGTTTGCAATCTCCATATTAAAAACACAAAAAAATTAGTTACTTGCATTTATTTTATTTAGTTTGCTTTATTTACTTCTGCTAAAATGAGTAATCCTGAAGTTGAAGTTCATTCGTTTAAGCAACAAGGGGGAGAATGTTTAAAAGATACTTGGTATAGAATTAGTGATGCTCATAATAGGTGCACTAAGAAACACTCCACCACTATCCTACTCAGGAATTTTTATGTTGGTATCTCTAGCTGGAATAGGTATGTTCTTGATTGTCTCGCGGGAGGGAATTTCCTAGGCACTCCTGCTTTAGAAGCTAGTTGCATTATTGAGAGTCTATTTGGAATACCACCTGTTAATGAAGTTAAAACTGAAATCTCTCTGGAAGATGTCATGAAAAAGTTGGAGACCATAGAGCAAAATCTTCCAAGTATTGAGACTAAATTGGGAGAATTACTTAATAGCAACGATAAACTTGACAAATCTCTAGGTGGAATTAATGAGAAAATTGCCATCCAAGAAGCTTGTGCTATTCATGATAATCAAACCCAAAGGATTAGTGAACTTGAAGAAGCTATGGGAACCTTGGGTTCAACTTTTTCATCTATTAAGTTTAGAGAGAAAGCTTATGTGGGTAAGGAGCAAAAGTTCATGTATGTCTCTAAGGTGCCTAAACCAAAAAACCATTATAGGCCTAAAATTGATAAAGCTCTTAATACCACTATAGATAAGGGAGCATATAAGATACTTAATGGGACAAATTGTGAAAATTATGATGTTGATGTTTCTTCTCTTGATAATACTTGATATACACTTTCTGCGCCTAGCTGAAAGGCGTTAAAGAAAAGCGCTTATGCGAGACAACCCATGATTTTACTACAGTACTTTTGTTTTATATTTGAGTCTTGGAAGTTGTTACTACTGTAGCAACCTCTCCTTATCTTAATTTTATTGCATTGTTGTGCCAAGTAAAGTCTTTGATAGTAAGGTTCATACTAGATTTGGATTACTGCGCAGAAACAGATTTCTTGCTATCACGAATTTGAGCAGTAGGCTTTGTAGGTAACTCAGAAAATTCTGCCAATTTACGTGAGTGATCCTCAGATATATACGCAACTTTCATTCAATTTGAGTATTTTCATTTGAGCAAGTCTGGTGCACCTAAAAAATTCGTCTTTACGGACTGTTCTGTTTTGACAAGATTCTACCTTTTATTTCGCATTGCCTGTTTTGCTATGTTTGATGGATCTTTTTATTCCATTAACTTTCAGTAGCTTTGTGCAATGTTCAGAAGTGTTAAGAATGAGTATGTCACCTCTGAACATGTGAATTTTGATTATGCACTAACCCTCTAATGAGTTGTTTTGAGTTTGGTGTGGAGGAAGTTTTCAAGATCAAGAGAGGATGATGATACAATATGATCAAGGAGAGTGAAAGCTCTAAGCTTGGGGATGCCCCGGTGGTTCATCCCTGCATATTTCAAGAAGACTCAAGCATCTAATCTTGGGGATGCCCAAGGCATCCCCTTCTTCATCGACAACATTATCAGGTTCCTCTAGTGAAACTATATTTTTATTCCATCACATCCTATGTGCTTTACTTGGAGCGTCTGTATGTTTTTGTTTTTGTTTTGTTTGAATAAAGTTGGATCCTAGCATTCATTGTGTGGGAGAGAGACATGCTCCGCTGTTGCATATGGACAAATATGTCCTTAGGCTTTACTCATAATGTTCATGGTGAAGGTTAAAACTGCTTCGTTATTTGTTATATGGTTGGAATCAGGAAATGCTACATGTGGTAATTGGTAGAATGTCTTGAATAATTTGATACTTGGCAATTGTTGTGCTCATAAGGATCATGTTTAAGCTCTTGCATCATATACTTTGCACCTATTAATGAAGAAATATATAGAGCTTGCTAAAATTTGGTTTGCATGATTGGTCTCTCTAAGGTCTAGATATTTTCTGGTGAGGGTTTGAACAACAAGGAAGACAGTGTAGAGTCTTATAATGCTTACAATATGTTTTTATGTGAGTTTTGCTGTCCCGGTTCATACTTGTGTTTGCTTCAAATAACCTTGCTAGCCTAAGCCTTGTATTGAGAGGGATTACTTCTCATGCATCCAAATCCTTGAGCCAATAACTATGCCATTTGTGTCCACCATACCTACCTACTACATGGTATTTCTCCGCCATTCCAAAGTAAATTGCTTGAGTGCTACCTTTAAATTTCTATCCTTTGTCTTTGCAATATATAGCTCATGGTACAAATAGCCTAAAAACTATTGTGGTATTGAATATGTACTTATGTATCTTATTTCTTATTAAGTTGCTTGTTGTGCGATAACCATGTTCCTGGGGACGCCATCAACTACCCCTTGTTGAATATCATGTGAGTTGCTATGCATGTTCGTCTTGTCTGAAGTAAGGGTGATTGATACGCGTACAGCACACGTCCGTTGGGAACCCCAAGAGGAAGGTGTGATGCGTATAGCGGCAAGTTTTCCCTCAGTATGAAACCAAGGTTTATCGAACCAGTAGGAGCCAAGAAGCACGTTGAAGGTTGATGGCGGCGAGATGTAGTGCGGCGCAACACCAGGGATTCCGGCGCCAACGTTGAACCTGCACAACACAAACCAAGTACTTTGCCCCAACGAAACAGTGAGGTTGTCAATCTCACCGGCTTGCTGTAACAAAGGATTAGATGTATAGTGTGGATGATGATTGTTTGCAGAAACAGTAGAACAGTTGCAGTAGATTGTATTTCAGTATAGAGAATTGGACTGGGGTTCACAGTTCACTAGAGGTGTCTCTCCCATAAGATAAACAACATGTTGGGTGAACAAATTACAGTTGGGCAATTGACAAATAGAGAGGGCATGACCATGCACATACATATTATGATGAGTATAGTGAGATTTAATTGGGCATTACGACAAAGTACATAGACCGCTATCCAGCATGCATCTATGCCTAAAAAGTCCACCTTCAGGTTATCATCCGAACCCCTTCCAGTATTAAGTTGCTAACAACAGACAATTGCATTAAGTATTGCGCGTAATGTAATCAATAACTACATCCTCGGATATAGCATCAATGTTTTATCCCTAGTGGCAACAACACATCCATAATCTTAGAGGTTTCTCTCACTCCCCCAGATTCACGGAGACATGAACCCACTATCGAGCATAAATACTCCCTCTTGGAGTTACTAGCATCAACTTGGCCAGAGCATCTACTAATAACGGAGAGCATGCAAGATCATAAACAACACATAGATATAAATTGATAATCAACATAACATGGTATTCTCTATTCATCGGATCCCAACAAACACAACATATAGAATTACAGATAGATGATCTTGATCATGTTCGGCAGCTCACAAGACCCGACAATTAAGCACAATGAGGAGAAGACAACCATCTAGCTACTGCTATGGACCCATAGTCCAGGGGTAGACTACTCACACATCACTCCGGAGGCGACCATGGCGGCGTAGAGTCCTCCGGGAGATGATTCCCCTCTCTGGCAGTGTGCCGGAGGCGATCTCCTGAATCCCCCGAGATGGGATTGGTGGCGGCGGCGTCTCTGGAAGGTTTTCCGTATCGTGGCTCTCGGTACTGGGGGTTTCGCGACGAAGGCTATTTGTAGGCGGAAGGGTAGGTCAGGGGGCGTCGCGAGGGGCCCATGAGACAGGTCGGCGCGGCCAAGGGTGGGGCCACGCCGCCTACCCTCCTGGCCACCTCGTGGCCCCACTTCGTTGACTCTTCGGTCTTCTGGAAGCTTCGTGGCAAAAGAGGACCCTGGGCATTGATTTCGTCCAATTCCGAGAATATTTCCTTACTAGGATTTCTGAAACCAAAAACAGCAGCACTTCAGCATCTTGTTAATAGGTTAGTTCCAGAAAATGCATAAATATGACATAAAGTGTGCATAAAACATGTAGATATCATCAATAATGTGGCATGGAACATAAGAAATTATCGATACGTCGGAGACGTATCAGCATCCCCAAGCTTAGTTTCTGCTCGTCCCGAGCAGGTAAACGATAAACAAAGATAATTTCTGGAGTGAAATGCCATCATAACCTTGATCATACTATTGTAAGCATATGTAATGAATGCAGCGATCAAAACAATGTAAATGACATGAGTAAACAACTGAATCATATAGCAAAGACTCTTCATGAATAGTACTTTCAAGACAAGCATCAATAAATCTTGCATAAGAGTTAACTCATAAAGCAATAATTCAAAGTAAAGGTATTGAAGCAACACTAAGGAAGATGAAGTTTCAGCGGTTGCTTTCAACTTATAACATGCATATCTCATGGATATTGTCAACATAGAGTAATATAACAAGTGCAATATGCAAGTATGTAGGAATCAATGCACAGTTCACACAAGTGTTTGCTTCTTGAGGTGGAGAGAAATAGGTGAACTGACTTAACAATCTATACCTAATAATAAAGGGAGAAGCGTTTCCGCGGTTTGGTCCGTCACAATGCGCTTTCATCCAACCTCTAAGGCGCTTTCGTATCCCACTTCGTGTTTGTTAAGGAAACCGAATAACCGATGGATGCCGCAAAGGAAACCGATCGATGTGATTCCCCACATATAGCGACCACCGTAGACGTCATCCTAAACAGCGCCAGGCACCGCCATTGTTGTTTGTTGCCACGGAGACCATATCCTTGTTCCTTTCTTGTGAAGATAGCCTGCGCCCCGAGTGCCGCCCCTCCACTCGGTCCCCTGAAGATCGGCTAGAAAAGATGGCGTAGATGGCGAAGGGACTGAGGCGATCAGCCAATCACGAGGCAGTATATGGGGTCTGGCAAGACCGTCGCCTTCCCTCCCCGTGCTATGCTACATCGCCTGCATATCAGTGATCCTCAATAAGGCCGATGTGGCCGCTGGTCCGTATGTCTGTCCGCGAGTTCTCTTGCTGATCGATCAGTGTGCCAACTACCAAGTCATGGTTGCTGAGATCTGTTTCCTCCAGTAAAGGGAAGTGCAGATTGCATCGGAGCATGTTCCAGTTCCTCCTCGGGCACGCGTGGAAGAAGGCCATGGCGGCAGGCAACTGTGGTGGCAGGGACCTTCCCTGGAGGATTTTACTTCACGCAGGTGAGGTTGAGTGCTGAAAATAATAATATTAAGTGTGCCAAAGAGCTAGAGCGAAGAACAATTCGTGTCCAGCTCGGAGGAGCCGATCCCGACGCTTCCGACCCTCCAGCGTCAAGGCCGGCGAGAGTACACGGCGTCAACACCAAAACTGATATGTTTGGGAGAGACAGCCGCCATCTACTGCTCGGCGGCCTGCCGCGTCACGGTGCTAGCCCTCTCCTCCCTCGATGTTGTTTGAGTGCTGCTTCCGAGCAACGATCCGCGGTGCTTCCCGAGTTCATCATTCTGCAAATGCACTCCGTCAGCGGACCATCATGGACGAACAGAATTTTTTTCCTCACTTATATGATTCACGGCTTTCAGGTTCCTGATCCTGGCCGAACAAATAATCTTCGGACGGAAGGTGAAGAACTATGTGCAATCAATAAGATAGGCACCTCCACTGAATAGAACTCTGTGAGATGGTTGGAATATTTTTCCTGGACACGAGCTATGGCTGCGAGCTATGACTGCTTCACTGGAGTAAATAGATGGATGGAGAATGAAGCTAAATTTCCTACGAAGAGTAACTACAGCCCATGTGCCTATTTAGCGATCTTCTATCGAGAAACTTATGTCCTTCATTGGGAGTTTACGCTCTTCTTTAAAAAAAAATCACATCTTCGTCGGTTTATCAGCAATTCAGCTATCTTATAGTTTACCTAACCATACATTTTTCTTACCGTGTGCTGCACTAAAAATAATAATGCCCTATTTTGATTGCTCTTTTTATAGACTGTTGTAATCTTGTGCACTTAACTGACTAGCACATGCTACCTCCGTTCAAAACTATGTGTTTTATTTTTGTCCAGATTGGGACGTATTAAAACATAATTTTAGTTATAGATAAATCGGTAATTAAAAAAGTTAAGAAACTTATATTTAGACAGCGGGAGTAGATCTTAAATTTTATCCTTCGAGAAGGGATATCGCCATTCATGTTCTATTGGAGGAGATAATAGAAAACAAATTGAGGGTAGGGTTACAATGTCACATTAATTTTTTATCCAAAATATTATTATTATTCCGGTGTAACGCACGGGCACTTTTGCTAGTAAAAGTAAAAGAATGGTCCTTCAAAGAGGAAAGCATCGATTGCTATATTTGTGCTAGAGCTTTGATTTTGAAAACAAGAAACAATTTTGTCAATGGTAGTAATAAAACATATGTGTTATGTAAATTATATCTTACAAGTTGCAAGCCTCATGCATAGTATACTAATAGTGCCCGCACCTTGTCCTAATTAGCTCGGATTACCTGGATTATCATCACAATGCACATGTTTTAACCAAGTGTCACAAAGGGGTACCTCTATGCCGCCTGTACAAAGGTCTAAGGAGAAAGCTCGCATCGGATTTCTCGCTATTGATTATTCTCAACTTAGACATCCATACAGGGACAACATAGACAACAGATAATGGACTCCTCTTTTATGCATAAGCATTCAACAACAATTTATTTTCTCATATGAGATTGAGGATATATGTCCAAAACTGAAACTTCCACCATGGATCATGGCTTTAGTTAGCGGCCCAATGTTCTTCTCTAACATTATGCAATGCTCTAACCATTTTAGCGGTAAATCTCCCTCACTTCAGACAAGACGAACATGCATAGCAACTCACATGATATTCAACAAAGAGTAGTTGATGGCGTCCCCAGGAACATGGTTATCGCACAACAAGCAACTTAATAAGAGATAAAGTGCATAAGTACATATTCAATACCACAATAGTTTTTAGGCTATTTGTCCCATGAGCTATATATTGCAAAGGTAGAGGATATAAATTTTAAAGGTAGCACTCAAGCAATTTACTTTGGAATGGCGGAGAAATACCATGTAGTAGGTAGGTATGGTGGACACAAATGGCATAGTGGTTGGCTCAAGTATTTTGGATGCATGAGAAGTATTCCCTCTCGATACAAGGCTTAGGCTAGCAAGGCTATTTGAAACAAACACAAGGATGAAGCGGTGCAGCAAAACTCACATAAAAGACATATTGTAAACATTATAAGACTCTACACCGTCTTCCTTGTTGTTCAAACTCAATACTAGAAATTATCTAGACTTTAGAGAGACCAAATATGCAAACCAGATTTTAGCATGCTCTATGTATTTCTTCATTAATGGGTGCAAAGCATATGATGCAAGAGCTTAAACATGAGCACAACAATTGCCAAGTATCACATTATCCAAGACATTATAGCAATTACTACATGTATCATTTTCCAATTCCAACCATATAACAATTTAACGAAGAAGAAACTTCGCCATGAATATTATGAGTAGAGCCTAAGGACATACTTGTCCATATGCTACAGCGGAGCGTGTCTCTCTCCCACACAATGAATTCTAGGATCCATTTTATTCAAACAAAACAAAAACAAAAACAAACAGACGCTCCAAGCAAAGCACATAAGATGTGATGGAATAAAAATATAGTTTCAGGGGAGGAACCTGATAATGTTGTCGATGAAGAAGGGGATGCCTTGGGCATCCCCAAGCTTAGACGCTTGAGTCTTCTTGATATATGCAGGGGTGAACCACCGGGGCATCCCCAAGCTTAGAGCTTTCACTCTCCTTGATCATGTTGTATCATCTCCCTCTCTTGATCCTTGAAAACTTCCTCCACACCAAACTCAAAACAACTCATTAGAGGGTTAGTGCACAATCAAAATATACATGTTCAGAGGTGACATAATCATTATTAACACTTCTGGACATTGCACAAAGCTACTTAAAGTCAATGGAATTGAAATATCCATCGAACATAGCAAAACAGGCAATGCGAAATAAAAGGCAGAATCTGTCAAAACAGAACAGTTCGTAATGACGAATTTTATTGAGGCACCAGACTTGATCAAATGAAAATTATCAAATTGAATGAAAGTTGCGTACATATCTGAGGATCACTCATGTAAATTGGCATAATTTTCTGAGTTACCTACAGAGAATTTTGCCCAGATTCGTGACAGCAAAGAAATCTGTTTCTGCGCGGTAATTCAAATCTAGTATGAACCTTACTATCAACGACTTTACTTGGCACAACAAAACACTAAACTAAGATAAGGAGAGGTTGCTACAGTAGTAAACAACTTCCAAGACTCAAAATAAAAACAAAGTACTGTAGTAAAAACATGGGTTGTCTCCCATAAGCGCTTTTCTTTAACGCCTTTCAGCTAGGCGCAGAAAGTGTGTATCAAGTATTATCACCAGATGGTTCATCTACAGCGGGGTGTGGAGTTTTCTCAACCATGCATAGTATATTGGATACATAAGTTTTAGCGTCTCCCTTTTCATTAGTCTTGGGCTTGCTACTCTCATCAAACAAAATTTCAGGAACAAGCCAAGCATAGTTATTTTCTAGTGCGTCATTCATTGCTAGGAGCTTACATGGTATTGGTGCTTTGATCTCCCCACCATCGTTAATATTATTAGTGTACCTTATTCTCTCCATGTCCATCTTTTCAAGGAGACTAACAAAATTGGTATAAGAACCAAGCATCTTATATTTAATAAAGACCTTTCTAGACTCTCTTGCTATACCACCAAATTCTCTAAGAAGGGTTTCTAAAACAAAATCTTTCTTTTCCCCTTCTTCCATATCACCAAGTGTAAGAAACATATGTTGGATTATAGGATTGAGATTAACAAATTTAGTTTCCAACATGCGAACTAAAGCAGCAGCAGAAATTTCATAAGTAGGAGCAAGGTCTACCAAGTGTTTATCTTCAAAATCTTCAACGGTACTAACATGATTGAAAAATTCTTCTATATTATTTCTCCCAATTATAGACCCGCGTCCTACCGGCATGTCTTTTACGGTAAAATTAAAAGGAAACATGTTGAAACAAAGTAAAGCAAATATAAGTAACTAATTTTTTTGTGTTTTTGATATAGAGTGCAAACAAGATAGCAAGTAAAGTAAATCTAGCAACTAATTTTTTTGTATTTTGATTTAGTGCAGCAAACAAAGTAGTAAATAAAACTAAGCAAGACAAAAAACAAAGTAAAGAGATTGCGATGTGGAGACTCCCCTTGCAGCGTGTCTTGATCTCCCCGGCAACGGCGCCAGAAAAAGAGCTGCTGGCGTGTAGTTGACGTGGGAGTTAGAAATCTTTGTGGTGTAACTTTTCTTCAGATCCCCGGCAACGGCGCCAGAAAAAGAGCTTGATACGCGTACAGCACGCGTCCGTTGGGAACCCCAAGAGGAAGGTGTGGTGCGTATAACGGCAAGTTTTCCCTCAGTATGAAACCGAGGTTTATCGAACCAGTAGGAGCCAAGAAGCACGTTGAAGGTTGATGGCGGCGAGATGTAGTGCGGCGCAACACCAGGGATTTCGGCGCCAACGTTGAACCTGCACAACACAAACCAAGTACTTTGCCCCAACGAAACAGTGAGGTTGTCAATCTCACCGGCTTGCTGTAACAAAGGATTAGATGTATAGTGTGGATGATGATTGTTTGCAGAAACAGTAGAACAGTTGCAGTAGATTGTATTTCAGTATAGAGAATTGGACCGGGGTCCACAGTTCACTAGAGGTGTCTCTCCCATAAGATAAACAGCATGTTGGGTGAACAAATTATAGTTGGGCAATTGACAAATAGAGAGGGCATGACCATGCACATACATATTATGATGAGTATAGTGAGATTTAATTGGGCATTACGACAAAGTACATAGACCGCTATCCAGCATGCATCTATGCCTAAAAAGTCCACCTTCAGGTTATCATCCGAACCCCTTCCAGTATTAAGTTGCTAACAACAGACAATTGCATTAAGTATTGCGCGTAATGTAATCAATAACTACATCCTCGGACATAGCATCAATGTTTTATCCCTAGTGGCAACAGCACATCCATAATCTTAGAGGTTTCTCTCACTCCCCCAGATTCACGGAGACATGAACCCACTATCGAGCATAAATACTCCCTCTTGGAGTTACTAGCATCAACTTGGCCAGAGCATCTACTAATAACGGAGAGCATGCAAGATCATAAACAACACATAGATATAAATTGATAATCAACATAACATGGTATTCTCTATTCATCGGATCCCAACAAACACAACATATAGAATTACAGATAGATGATCTTGATCATGTTCGGCAGCTCACAAGACCCGACAATTAAGCACAATGAGGAGAAGACAACCATCTAGCTACTGCTATGGACCCATAGTACAGGGGTAGACTACTCACACATCACTCCGGAGGCGACCATGGTGGCGTAGAGTCCTCCGGGAGATGATTCCCCTCTCCGGCAGGGTGCCGGAGGCGATCTCCTGAATCCCCCGAGATGGGATTGGCGGCGGCGGCGTCTCTGGAAGGTTTTCCATATCGTGGCTCTCGGTACTGGGGGTTTCGCGACGAAGGCTATTTGTAGGCGGAAGGGTAGGTCAGGGGGCGTCGCGAGGGGCCCAGGAGACAGGTCGGCGCGGCCAAGGGTGGGGCCGCGCCGCCTGCCCTCCTGGCCACCTCGTGGCCCCACTTCGTTGACTCTTCGGTCTTCTGGAAGCTTCGTGGCAAAATAGGACCCTGGGCGTTGATTTCGTCCAATTCCGAGAATATTTCCTTACTAGGATTTCTGAAACCAAAACAAAGAAAACAGCAACTGGCACTTCGGCATCTTGTTAATAGGTTAGTTCCAGAAAATGCATAAATATGACATAAAGTGTGCATAAAACATGTAGATATCATCAATAATGTGGCATGGAGCATAAGAAATTATCGATACGTCGGAGACGTATCAGTGATTTATCAAGAGTTGAATGGTTTGAGTATGCATATTGTTAGAGAAGAACATTGGGCCGCTAACTAAAGCCATGATCCATGGTGAAAGTTTCAGTTTTGGACAACAATCCTCAATCTCTTATGGGATTATTATTTGTTGTTGAATGCTTATGCATTAAAAGAGGAGTCCATTATCTGTTGTCTATGTTGTCCCGGCATGGATGTCTAAGTTGAGAATAATCAAAAGCGAGAAATCCAATGCGAGCTTTCTCCTTAGACCTTTGTACAGGCGGCATAGAGGTACCCCTTTGTGATACTTGGTTAAAACATATGTATTGCGATGATAATCCATGTTAATCCGAGCTAATTAGGACAAGGTGCGGGCACTATTGGTAATCTATGCATGAGGCTTGCAACTTGTAGGATATAATTTACATAACACATATGCTTTATTACTACCATTGACAAAATTGTTTCTTGTTTTCAAAATAAAAGCTCTAGCACAAATATGGCAATGGATGCTTCCCTCTGCGAAGGGCCTTTCTTCTACTTTTATGTTGAGTCAGTTTACCTACTTCCTTCCATCTCAAGAAGCAAACACTTGTGTTAACTGTGCATTGATTCCTACATACTTGCATATTTCACTTATTATATTACTTTATGTTGACAATATCCATGAGATATACATGTTACAAGTTGAAAGCAACCGCTGAAACTTAATCTGCCTTTGTGTTGCTTCAATGCCTTTACTATGAATTTATTGCTTTATGAGTTAACTCTTATGCAAGACTTATTGATGCTTGTCTTGAAAGTACTATTCATGAAAAGTCTTTGCTATATGATTCAATTGTTTAACCATTGTCTTTACCATTGCTTTCGATCGCTGCATTCATTACATGTGCTTACAATAGTATTGATCAAGATAATGATGGCATGTCACTTCAGAAATTATCTTTGTTATCGTTTACCTACTCGGGACGAGTAGGAACTAAGCTTGGGGATGCTGATACGTCTCCAACGTATCGATAATTTCTTATGTTCCATGCTCTTTATTGATGATACCTACATGTTTTATACATATTTTATGTCATATTTATGCATTTTCCGGCACTAACCTATTAACGAGATGCCGAAGAGCCAGTTGCTGTTTTCTGCTGTTTTTGGTTTCAGAAATCCTAGTAAGGAAATATTCTCGGAATTGGACGAAATCAACGCCCAGGATCTTATTTTTCCACGAAGCTTCCAGAAGTCCGGAGGAGATACGAAGTGGGGCGACGAGGCGCCCACACAACAGGGCGGCGCAGCCAGGGCTTGGGCCGCGCGGCCCTGGCGTGTGGGGCCCTCGTGGCGCCCCCTGACCTACCCTTCCGCCTACATAAGCCTTCGTCGATAATAGTTCCAGTACCGAGAGCCACGATACGGAAAACCTTCCAGAGACGCCGCCGCCGCCAATCCCATCTCGGGGGATTCAGGAGATCGCCTCCGGCACCCTGCCGGAGAGGGGAATCATCTCCCGAGGACTCTTCACCGCCATGGTCGCCTCCGGAGTGATGTGTGAGTAGTTCACCCCTGGACTATGGGTCCATAGCAGTAGCTAGATGGTTGTCTTCTCCTAATTGTGCTATCATTGTTGGATCTTGTGAGCTGCCTAACATGATCAAGATCATCTATTTGTAATGCTACATGTTGCGTTTGTTGGGATCCGATGAATAATGAATGCTATGTTATGTTGATTATCAATCTATCATCTATGTGTTGTTTATGATCTTGCATGCTCTCCGTTGCTAGTAGAGGCTCTGGCCAAGTTGATACTTGTAACTCCAAGAGGGAGTATTTATGCTCGATAGTGGGTTCATGTCTCCATTAAATCTGGGGGAGTGACAGCAACCCCTAAGGTTGTGGATGTGCTGTTGCCACTAGGGATAAAACATCAATGCTATGTCTAAGGATGTATTTGTTGATTACATTACGCACCATACTTAATGCAATTGTCTGTTGTTTGCAACTTAATACTGGAGGGGGTTCGGATGATAACCTGAAGGTGGACTTTTTAGGCATAGATGCATGCTGGATAGCGGTCTTGTACTTTGTCGTAATGCCCAATTAAATCTCACACTACTCATCATAACATGTATGTGCATGGTCATGCCCTCTTTATTTGTCAATTGCCCAACTGTAATTTGTTCACCCAACATTGTATTTATCATATGGGAGAGACACCACTAGTGAACTGTGGACCTCGGTCCATTCTTTTACATTGAATACAATCTACTGCAATACTCGTTCTACTGTTCTCTGCAAACATCATCATCCACACTATACATCTAATCCTTTGTTACAGCAAGCCGGTGAGATTGACAACCTCACTGTTACGTTGGGGCAAAGTACTTTGGTTGTGTTGTGCAGGTTCCACGTTGGCGCCGAAATCCCTGGTGTTGCGCCGCACTACACTCCGCCGCCATTAACCTTCACGTGCTTCTTGGCTCCTACTGGTTCGATAAACCTTGGTTTCTTACTGAGGGAAAACTTGCCACTATACGCATCACACCTTCCTCTTGGGGTTCCCAACGGACGCGTGTTGTACGCGTATCAGTAATGTTTCCACTTCTAATGCAAAGCGTGAAAAACTGCCTGAAACTGCTAAAACTGCTGAAATTCTTGTGATAAAACTGCTGAAATTTTTTCTAATGTTGGGGACAATGATCCCATTGCTTTAGATCATAATGGTTTAGATTTTGATGATTGTCACATCTCTGAAGTTATAAAGTTCTTACAAAAACTTGCTAAAAGTCCTAATGCTAGTGCTATAAATTTGGCCTTTACAAAACATATTACAAATGCTCTCATAAAAGCTAGAGAAGAGAAATTAAACCGTGAAGCTTCTATTCCTAGGAAGTTAGAAGATGGTTGGGAGCCCATTATTAAGATGAAGGTCAATGATTTTGATTGTAATGCCTTATGTGATCTTGGTGCAAGTATTTCCGTTATGCCTAGGAAAATCTATAATATGCTTGACTTGCCACCATTGAAAAATTGTTATTTGGATGTTAATCTTGCTGATAACTCTACAAAGAAACCTTTGGGGAGGGTTGATAATGTTCGCATTACGGTTAACAATAACCTTGTCCCCGTTGATTTTGTTGTCTTGGATATCGAATGCAATGCATCTTGTCCCATTATATTGGGAAGACCTTTTCTTCGAACTGTTGGTGCTATTATTGATATGAAGGAAGGTAATATTAAATATCAATTTCCTCTCAAGAAAGGTATGTAACACTTCCATAGAAAAAGAATAAGGTTACCTTTTGATTCTATCATTAGAACAAATTATGATGTTGATGCTTCATCTCTTGATAATACTTGATACACACTTTCTGCGCCTAGCTGAAAGGCGTTAAAGAAAAGCGCTTATGGGAGACAACCTATGAT
Source organism: Lolium perenne (assembly GCF_019359855.2). Lineage (NCBI taxonomy): Eukaryota > Viridiplantae > Streptophyta > Magnoliopsida > Poales > Poaceae > Lolium > Lolium perenne. The sequence goes on along the minus strand of NC_067246.2, from coordinate 181,426,975 downwards.
TTTACTTCTGCACTTTTGTTTTATATTTGAGTTTTGGAAGTTGTTACTACTGTAGCAACCTCTCCTTATCTTAATTTTGTTGCATTGTTGTGCCAAGTAAAGTCTTTGATAGTAAGGTTCATACTAGATTTGGATTACTGCGCAGAAACAGATTTCTTGCTGTCACGAATTTGAGCAGTAGTCTCTGTAGGTAACTCAGAAAAATCTGCCAATTTATGTGAGTAATCCTCAGATATGTACGCAACTTTCATTCAACTTGAGCATTTTCATTTGAGCAAGTCTGGTGCACCTAAAAAATTCGTCTTCACGGACTGTTCTGTTTTGACAGATTCTGCCATTTATTTCGCATTGCCTGTTTTGCTATGCTTGATGGATTTCTGTATTCCATTAACTTTCAGTAGCTTTGTGCAATGTCCAGAAGTGTTAAGAATGATTATGTCACCTCTGAACATGTGAATTTTGATTATGCACTGACCCTCTAATGAGTTGTTCTGAGTTTGGTGTGGAGGAAGTTTTCAAGGATCAAGAGAGGAGGATGATACAATATGATCAAGGAGAGTGAAAGCTCTAAGCTTGGGGATGCCCCCGGTGGTTCATCCCTGAAAATTTCAAGAAGACTCAAGCATCTAAGCTTGGGGATGCCCAAGGCATCCCCTTCTTCATCGACAACATTATCAGGTTCCTCTAGTGAAACTATATTTTTATTCCATCACATCTTATGTGCTTTACTTGGAGCGTCTGTATGTTTTTGTTTTGTTTTGTTTGAATAAAATTGGATCCTAGCATTCATTGTGTGGGAGAGAGACACGCTCCGCTGTTGCATATTGATACGTCTCCAACGTATCGATAATTTCTTATGTTCCATGCTTGTTTTATGACAATACCTACATGTTTTGTTCACACTTTATATCATATTTATGCATTTTCCGGCACTAACCTATTAACAAGATGCCGAAGAGCCAGTTGCTGTTTTCTGCTGTTTTTGGTTTCAGAAATCCTAGTAAGGAAATATTCTCGGAATTGGACGAAATCAACGCCCAGGATCTTTTTTTTCACGAAGCTTCTGGAACACCGGGAGAGAAACGAAGTGGGGCGACGAGGCGGCTAGACGCTAGGGCGGCGCGGCCCAGGCCCTGGCCATGCTGGCCTAGTGTGTGGGCCCCTCGCGTCGCCCCTTGACCTACCTCTCCGACTATAAGAAGCCTTCATCGATAATAACTCCAGTACCGAGAGCCACGATACGGAAAACCTTCCAGAGCCGCCGCCATCGCGAAGCCAAGATCTGGGGGACAGGAGTCTCTGTTCCGGCACGCCGCCGGGACGGGGAAGTGCCCCCGGAAGGCTTCTCCATCGACACCACCGCCATCTTCATCACCGCTGCTGTCTCCCATGAGGAGGGAGTAGTTCTCCATCGAGGCTAAGGGCTGTACCGGTAGCTATGTGGTTAATCTCTCTCCTATGTACTTCAATACAATGATCTCATGAGCTGCCTTAAATGATTGAGATTCATATGAGTTTTGTATCACTATTCATCTATGTGCTACTCTAGTGATGTTATTAAAGTACTCTATTCCTCCTGCACGGTGTAATAGTGACAGTGTGTGCATCGTGTAGTACTTGGCGTAGGTTATGATTATGATCTCTTGTAATTATGAAGTTAATTATTGCTATGATAGTATTGATGTGATCTATGCCTCCTTCATAGTGTGATGGTGATAGTGTGCATGCTATGCTAGTACTTGGTGTAATTGCAATGATCTATCATGCACTCTAAGGTTATTTAAACTTGAATATCGAATATTGTGGAGCTTGTTAACTCCGGCATTGAGGGTTCGTGTAATCCTACACAATTAGTGGTGTTCATCATCCAACAAGAGAGTGTAGAGTATAGCATATATCTATTTATTCTGTTATGTGATCAATGTTGAGAGTTTCCACTAGTGAAAGTATAATCCCTAGGCCTTGTTCCTAAATACTGCAATCATCACTTGTTTACTGTTCTACTGCATCTGTACTACCTACAATATTACCACCATCAACCACACGCCAGTTGTAGCATCAAGCTATTTTCTGGTGCCGTTACTACTGCTCATACATATTCATACCACAGGTATCTCACTATCTCTTCGCCGAACTAGTGCACCTATACATCTGACAAGTGTATTAGGTGTGTTGGGGACACAAGAGACTTCTTGCTTTGTGGTTGCAGGGTTGCATGAGAGGGATATCTTTGACCTCTTCTTCCCTGAGTTCGATAAACCTTGGGTGATCCACTTAAGGGAAACTTGCTGCTGTTCTACAAACCTCTGCTCTTGGAGGCCCAACACTGTCTACAAGAATAGAAGCACCCGTAGACATCAAGCACTTTTCTGGCGCCGTTGCCGGGGAGGAAAGGTAAAAGGTACTCACACTCCGGATCTCAGCTACTAAGCTATTTTCCGGCACCGTTGTAAGTACTCGAAGCTATTTCCTTTAGATCCTGCAATTGCATCTTTTTGTTTCTTGTTTTACACTAGTTTGGCATAATGGAAAGCAACATGGAGCTTTTTATTCTTTTTCCTGAGTTAAGACATGGATGGTTTGATGCGAAAATTAAAAAACCCATGGAACATGTTAGTATGAACACTTTGAACACCATTGTTGCTAATGATATGGAAAATTCTAAGCTTGGGGAAGCTGGTTTTGATGAGCATGATCTTTTTAGTCCCCCAAGCATTGAGGAGAAAATTTACTTTGATGATACTTTGCCTCCTATTTATGATGATTATAATGATAGTAGTCTTTTGGTGCACTTTGTTATGGAGGATAAATTTGATTATGATTACAATATGCCTCCTATATTTGATGATGAGAATAATAATGATAGCTACTTTGTTGAATTTGCTCCCACTACAATTAATAAGAATGACTATGCTTATGTTGGGAGTAGTAATAATTTTATGCATGAGACTCATGATAAGAATGCTTTATGTGATAGTTATATTGTTGAGTTTGCTCATGATGCTACTGAAAGTTATTATGATAGAGGAAAATATGGTTGTAGAAATTTTCATGTTACTAAAACACCTCTCTATGTGCTGAAATTTTTGAAGCTACACTTGTTTTACCTTCTTATGCTTGTCACTTTGCTCTTCATGAACTTGTTTATTTACAAGATTCCTATGCATCGGAAGCATGTTAGACTTAAATGTGTTTTGAATTTGCTTCTTGATGCTCTCTTTTGCTTCAACTACTATTTCTTGCGAGTGCATCATTAAAACTGCTGAGCCCATCTTAATGGCTATAAAGAAAGAACTTCTTGGGAGATAACCCATGTGTTTATTTTACTACAGTAATTTTGTTTTATATTTGAGTCTTGGAGTTTGGTGTGAATTTTGATTATTCACTAACCCTCTAATGAGTTTGTTTTGAGTTTGGTGTGGAGGAAGTTTTTCAAGGGTCAAGAGAGGAGGATGATACAATATGATCAAGAAGAGTGAAAGCTCTAAGCTTGGGGATGCCCCCGTGGTTCATCCCTGCATATTTCAAGAAGACTCAAGCGTCTAAGCTTGGGGATGCCCAAGGCATCCCCTTCTTCATCAACAATTTATCAAGTTTCTTCTCTTGAAACTATATTTTTATTCGGTCACATCTTATGTGCTTTACTTGGAGCGTCTGTTTGTTTTTGTTTTTGTTTTGTTTGAATAAAGTTGGATCCTAGCATCCTTGTGTGGGAGAGAGACACGCTCCGCTGGTTCATATGAACGCATGTGTTCTTAGCTTTACTTTTAATGTTCATGGCGAAGGTTGAAACTGCTTCGTTAATTGTTATATGGTTGGAAACGGGAAATGCTACATGTGGTAATTGGTAGAATGTCTTGAATAATGTGATACTTGGCAATTGTTGTGCTCATGTTTAAGCTCTTGCATCATATACTTTGCACCTATTAATGAAGAAATACATAGAGCTTGCTAAAATTTGGTTTGCATGATTGGTCTCTCTAAGGTCTAGATATTTTCTAGTAAGGGTTCGAACAACAAGGAGGACAGTGTAGAGTCTTATAATGCTTGCAATATGTTCTTATGTAAGTTTTGCTGTACCGGTTCATACTTGTGTTTGTTTCAAACAACCTTGCTAGACTAAGCCTTGTATTGAGAGGGATTACTTCTCATGCATCCAAATCCTTGAGCCAAAAACTATGTCATTTGTGTCCACCATACCTACCTACTACATGGTATTTCTCTGCCATTCCAAAGTAAATTGCTTGAGTGCTATCTTTAAACACTTCAAAAGTTATTACCTCTTATTTGTGTCAATGTTTTATAGCTCATGAGGAAGTATGTGGTGTTTATCTTTCAATCTTGTTGGGCAACTTTCACCAATGGACTAGTGGCTTCATCCGCTTATCCAATAATTCTGCAAAAAGAGCTGGCAATGGGGTTCCCAGTCCCAAATTAATTAACCTTAATAGACACTCCTCCATGGTATGAGATTGTTGGCAGGCACCCGAGGATTCGGTTAGCCATGGTTTGTGAAAGTAAAGGTTGGAAGGAGTGCCACCTAAAAATAAAAATGTTTCATGGGAGCCGCTCTTTGAAGGTTTGTCTGGCAAGGGGGTTAGAGTGCCCATTACCATTCGTTGACAACAAAAAACACCTCTCAAAATTTTACTTTTATGCTCTCTTTATGTTTTCAAAATAAAAGCTCTAGCACAAACATAGCAATCAATGCTTCCCTCTGCGAAGGGCCATTCTTCTACTTTTATGTTGAGTCAGTTTACCTATTTTCTCCCATCTCAAGAAGCAAACACTTGTGTTAACTGTGCATTGATTCCTACATACTTGCATATTGCACTTGTTATACTACTTTATGTTGACAATATCCATGAGATATACATGTGTAATATCCCAGGTTTAGAGGCAATAAAATGAGAGAACACCAAAGTGTGCATTGCATTCATGCATAGAAAATCCGGGGAATTTTCGCGCTTCAAATAAAACTTACTATAGTAACTGAAGTTTCACTTGACTTGCTGGAATTGAAGTAGATCATCAAGTCAAGCGCTATAAACTTCACTGTGATCTTTGTTAAAACCTTGTTTTGGGTAGAGATGATTTGATCTATGGATTAGATCAAATGGAATTATATTTTCAACAACACATTCTTTAAGAATCAAACCCTAACTTATTAACACTTAAAAGTTAGCAACTACCTTTGTGTGTAAATTAATTCACTTCTAAACTTATTACCAAATAAGGTAAACCACAGGGTCTAAAGTGCATAAAAGCCACACATTCTTATTTAAATCATAATTTATTAAATATATGGAATATCATAAAACTAAATCCATTTACATTACGAATTATAGTTCAAACTATTTGAATAAAACTAACTATGAGTATTTTGAAACTCATATGATCATGCCTTGGTGAAATCAAACACCAACTATCCAAATTGAGGAATAACCTTCAACCTTGATCTTTTGATCAATATTATAATATAAATCCAATCCAATATGATATAGTGACTCATCCACAATAATAAAACCATCCACAAGATATGTAGTAGCAAATGCCACTTGGCTATCTATAAATAAATCATATGAGAGGATAATCTCTATGCCACATGGGATGAAAATATCTACATGACTTGCTTTCCAATCTTTGCCACCTCATGCTCAAAGGATTGCTATGGATGAGGGCATGACAACCAAGCACCTTACTCATCTAACCAACACAAGAGTCACCACCTATGTGTCATGATATTAGAGCTTGCCCAAGCCTATAAATAGAGCCACACCCTTCATCCATATGATCACCTTGTAGCATGATACAAGGAAACCAAACACTTGAGACCTTCCATATGAATTAGCTAGGATCAAGATGAAGAAGCTAGGAGGTGGAGGCATACCACAAGATGCAGGTTTATCAGATTTCCTGAAGAACAAGCTACAAAAGATACCAAGGTAGTATTCCTAGGCAAACCATATATTTAGAGGATCATATCATCATCTCTTGAGTAGGACCTTAGGATATTCCAAGACATTGAGAAGTGAGAGAAGTTATAGTACTAACCATAGCCATGTTCATACAAGAATATTAGAGAAGTACTAATCCTAGTTGTTCAAGTCAATATTGGATCTTGGAAGTGAGAACCCTATTCCAATAGCAATACCTTAGGAAACCAATTCCATAATCATCACAATTTGGTATTAATTAGAAACTCTAAGAATATAAGTGAGTGTGATGAGAGAAATGATAAAGAGTGATTAGTGAGGAATAAGTGGATATTGTCTAATGCATGATTATACCTTGTAGATATAGATGATCAGTTAAACCCATGTTATTAATAGATCTCATCTATCACATAAAATAATAAGTATATCATTTGTAGTTAATCCCAAACCAATCCTCATGCCTTGTGTAGAGGAGTAATCCTAGTCAATTAAACATAACCTAACTATTGCTCACATCCTAACCCTAGTGGTGTATCACATTGGTGATCACTACTAAAACCCTAGACCAAGTCTGAAATCCAACCCATGGATCACTTTGGATTATAAGTAGAACCCTGCCATGCCTCATGCCTATTTATACTTCAATTAGTGAAGCATTACCAAAACCCTAAACCTTTTCACATATGATCCAATCCACATAAAATAATATGTTCTAACTTGTGCACCATGGATCACAAGTATAAACTAAGCCATATGTACTTAGGACTAAATATCATTTGGTGAAACCAATATCCAAATCATCTTCTGAAACCTTAAGAACTATCATTCACATAAAATCATGAACCATTTCCTTTACCATTTGTTAAACCCTAGTCATAATTAAATTATATGTGAATGATGACTATGGTTAAGCACTAAAAAAAATAATAGAATGTGTTCACTACGCACATGTTCTAAGTTTCAAACCATTTAAATAGATCTGATTCCTAAATTAAAAGGGGAATTGAAATAACTAACTAAACCATTTCTATTTTTACTTAAGCCTCACAAGATATCAATTAAATCCTAAACTAAATATTTGTTTAAACAACAAGATTATACAGTGAGCATTGTTATCAAGTTATATTGATATTCAAATGTTTTAGAACCTGCAAAACAAAACAGAATTCAAATTTGAATTCAAATATCAAAACAGAAAATAAAAATAGAAAATAGAAAGTTTGAAAAGAGAAAGAGAGGGAAAAGTTTACCTTACCTGGCAGGCCGCAGCAGCCCAAAGCCAAGGCCCAGGAGCAGCCCAGCCCGCGAACAAATGCAACCCAACACTTACCGTTTCGTTGCTTTAGAAATCGTGCGAAGAGAGTCATCGTCTTCGTCTTCCTCCCCGGCGTCGACAGCGCAGAGAGAAGCTCTGGCCACGTCCTCGTCGTGGATAAGCTCACCCCGAACGCCGCAGAAGGTTCTAGAGCTCCACACTATCATCCTCGCGTCCGAGTCTATCCGAAGACATCAAGATTCGCGCCCAAATGCACTTCACCATCGCCAGTTCATCTCCACCTCTGTCGCCGGCGAGCCAACGATTCTGACCTAATCATGGCCTATAAATAGGAGGGGAGAACCGCCGTGTAATCCTTGTTCTTCGCCGCTCATCCAATCTCTTCCTAGCCCTCTCTACATCTCACTGGAACCCCCGCCATGGCCGGCCAGTTCTCCGGCTAGCCGACGATTGAGGTCATCCCGGAGCCCATGGCGCATCTCATTAGACGCGCCTGACCGCGTAGAGCACCCTGGAGGATTAGAGCATCAAGGGGAGGCCTGAGTGAAGCTAATTTCTCCAATTCCTTCCGCAGCAGATCGCCGGGAATGGCGAATTCCTCGCCGTCTCCGTCGACAATCGTCGGAGCTGATCACACCTTGAGCTTCAAGGTGAGCTTGCGCATCTCTAGACCCCTCTATTTCTTCCTGGCATCGCCCGTAGCCCTAATTCGCGTGTTGGCCGGAGAGCACCGCCGCAGCACCTCTCACCGGAGCTAGTTCTGGTGAACCCCTCGCAAAACCGTCACCACCATCATCTTCAGCATGTCGAGGAGATTCGGAAACCATCAGTAGTCCATCCTAGGAGGCCCTGTAGAGTTGCGCCGCCGTGATTTGGTCGCCGGCGTTTAGCCGCCGGCAATGCCAACGTGGCTGGTGGGTTCCCCTGACGTCGTTGACTGGTCGTTGCCACGTGGCAACTGACCCAGTCAATGGACCCACTAGTCAGCTGCTTGGGTTAGATCTGTACCGGGTAGCTTTAGTGTTTTCTATTTAGTTTAAAAAACCAGAAAAGTGTTGAAACTTTGTAAAATCATAGAAAATTCATATCAACTCAGAAAATTATGAATAAGATATATAAATGCTCACAAAAATAAACTCTATTCAAATAAAATATAAAAACAAAATGTGTGTCAGAATAAAAATTCCTTATTTTTAACTTTGTTAATTATGCCTTTCCAATTATTTAAAATGCAAATTGAATTCAATAAGTAATTAAGTTCCAAAAATTAAACTTTAATTATCCAGTAACTAAGTAAAATGTTAAAATTTAATTTTCTTTATCATAGTTGCATTAACTTAATTATTAGTGGTAATTCATAAACCCTAATTTGCAAATTACTATTTTCTATTTTCTTTAAATAGTAATAACTCAAGAAAATATTAAAAGCCAATATTAGTTTGATAACTAAAATTTTGCAACTTAAACATATGTTGTTTAACGAGTTAAATACTTTAAACCTAATAACAATTATTAAACCTTGATTCTTAATTAAACCTAAATAAAAGTTACCCTAATTATTAATTCTTGTGGAGGTTAATAAAATGTCAAACCATTACTAATTATGCTTCAAAGTAATTAGTTACCACACCTATATTGCCAATCATCATTTTAGGAGTTGTACCATAACTTAGAAACCCTAGTTTCAATTTGAGTAAGACCTTGATCCCATTATTTCATGTGATCATTCCACCTTAGAACCAACTCTAAAACCCTAGATATGTGTCACATATGATCATGTGAGGTTTACTTGACATATAGCACCCTAATAAGCAACAATTGAATGCATTCTTATGATCCACTAACATAAAAACCAAATCACATGAGATTATCATTTCATGTCCCTATTCTTAATTAAAACCTATATGATCCACTAGTGCCATCTAGGTATAAACCCTAATTTGTTAATTGGATTAGTACCATTGATCACCACTCCATTATGACACACCATTAGGATCAACCTTAATCATCGTAATTTAGTAGAACTATAATTATGAACCCTAGTATCAACCCTGTGTAATAATTCACAACACATGTTCCTATCCCACTAAACCCTACTTAAGGATCATAAACCACTTAGCTTGGAAACCATTAGTAAGTTCTTAGTGAAACAAATAAGAAGTTATAGTAAACCTAACCCATAGTAACCCTAATAGCTAATTATAGAACCATCTTAATAACCATCCTTGGATATGATGCTTAGAATAAACCATAGCAATAAACCTACCAATACTTGCTATATAGAAACCCAATCCAAGTTAAGAATCAACTAGTTACTATTAGTGAACTAAATGAATCCAATAGTAAACCCTAGAAAGCCATAGCATCTATATATAGTAGTTCATATTCTTATTTTAACATGTTCTTCAAAAGTTATTCTTTTGAAGTATAGCATAAGTAATCATCAACCATGACCTATAGAACTTAAAATTGACAACTGTTCTTTACATATTATTACATCACTATTCTTTATGTGTATGATTGTTATGATATCCTATATCACTTGATTATGATGCTAATACAACCAAACCCTAATAAGAACCTTGTTTGAGAACCATTCTAAAAGTGCAACACACCCTAAAGAAATCTTTACAACTCATCAATCTTAAATCATCGGGATCAGGTTACGCTCGGGACGATTGCATCTCATACTATGCATAATAGCATCTTTGCCAGTTCTTTAAACATTGTCCTTACCGGACGATGATGGTATTTCAGCATTTGGAGTTCTCACGTATCGAAGCTTTTGCCTGCATAATCTTGCAGTCAAGAAAGGCAAGTTCATCGCTTGCTCATGTCATTTGATTATTTGTATCAAACTATATGCAAAGTACTATACTTATCACTCATGCATTGAAAAGCAAAGTATTATTTTACAATTATGAATATGACTATGTGGTGGGCAATGGAACCATGGTATGTGTTGATATGGTGGAGGTTCCATTGCATGGGTTATATCACCCTAGGATTAATTACCAATGCCGTCCAGTGATTCTAGCGCCGTACAAACCGCGTTGACCATGAGATCTATAATGGCTCTGGGGAAGCCAGCCGTATCTTTTCCCTTCTACACGCCAATGGATCTGTAGAGCCGGTGGGGTGTTGGAGGCACTGCCGCAATAGGTTGGGATATCCTTTTAAATCCCCATCCATTAGTGATGATAAGCTCTACGATCTATGATGGATTGTCCGGAGTACACCGTGAGTAAAGCCGTATTATCGGGAGAAGTCTACTGGGGGTGTACGGTTGGACAAAAGGGTGGGTTTGCAGTCGCGGAGAAGGCGGTGTGGGCTTGGATCTTACACCTGGCCTCACACCAAAGGAAGTGTGGGCGAGCATGCTACTCGGTTGGCAACAAGGATAAGTTCTCTTATGGGAAAAGTAACGCACCTCTGCAGAGGATACTGAATTGTGACTGTCACTCCCTGTTCCGGGAAGGGAACTGCGAACGCGGCAGGAAAGGAACTCCACAAAGTTCTAGTCAACCTGTGAAGACTGACGGGCATAGTTTTCAGAATAAAATAAACCTTTTGAAGAAATGTTTATGAAAACTTGCATTGGCCTATGACTTTCTGGTCTATGGCTGTAGCTAGTGCATGATACACCTATTTCCTAATATGAACTTGTTGAGTACGCTCGTACTCATTCTATCTCGTTTGAATCCTCTTCTTAGATCAAGGCACCGAAGGAGAAACTACCGTGGAACTCGAAGACAAAGGAGTCAACTGCAACAAGATGAAGAATCCAATCAAAGAAGTCAATGGAGTCAACTTATGCCTCAGCTATAATGGAAACCTAGACTAGTAATAGAAGGGTACCTTTCCCTAATCCTAGCACCTAGGTAGCTAGGCTTCTATAGCAAGCCAAGTAGCTCTTAAACTTGAGTTAGCAATAAGTTAGACTACGAGTCATTCTTCTGGAGCTTTATTTGAAGTTTTACCTCACTGTAAAGTAGGAGGCTGTGTGGATCTTATGTAAACAGCTCGTGTGTACTTCTATAGACATACCTTGGACTCGCATATGTTTCTGTTGTACCACTCTGAGAGATGTAATATGAGTGGAACGGTGTTTCACTTGTGTTATGTCATCGACTTGTGTACTACACCATGCAGTGGTACGCTGGGTCATCACAGCTGGTATCAGAGAAAATGCTTTGACCCTAGGATTAAAACCCTTTAAAGGAGACCTATAGGTTTGGTAGTGTCTATAGGAAATTATCTTAGCCAAACCAATTATTCTTTTGACTTGAGATGGGTATTCACTTGAGAATAATCCTGACACACTTGAGTCAATCTTTCTTATCTATCTTTCTTGAGTAAAGTTAGTTAGTTATATTGTTTCATTCCAAATAACTTGAACACCATTGGAGCTTAAGATAATGGGTGGTAGTAGACCACAGTTGGTATACAATACATGGTAGTCCAAAGAGAGGATACAACCATAAGGAAGATATCCTATTGGAAGATGTATACCAAGTCATGTTATGGCTAAGTAAGAGTCATTTAAAATGTCAAATGACTGATGTTAAGTAATGTAGATAAGTAATATGAGGTAGTATATGTCTATGATGAGTCAATCATAGGAGGTAAGGAAGAGTGATAGGAGTATTTAAGTCTACTTTTCAGGGTAAAGTTGGTAATCATGTATGATTCACTTGAGAATCATAATGTGATGGAGTAGAACATCATAAGTGAGTTAACAGAAGTATGATGAGGAGTAGGATTTAAGGAATAGTTCAAAAGCTTAGGCCTTAAAATCCTAATAATTGTACCAAGTACGTTAGAACCATAGTCCTTAATTTAAAGAAGGCATATTTAGAGCATATCACATAGAGAAATCCTAGAGTTATAGGTGGTGTATTCTAAACAATCATGTGTTTAGAGTAGACATGTTAGAACTAATTGTATTATAGGAAGTAGTCCTCAATAGCACATATATATGGTATACTATTTTGTTAGTACTTCCAAAGAAAACTAGGTTAACTCCAACTATCCCAGGCCATTTTGGTTCAAGTTTGTCTCATTGCAAATGTGCAATTAAGATAAATGTTGAGACAAATAGTAGAAATTCACGTATTCGTGCTAAGTATCACGACCTAAACCTATCTTATGTGGTTTTATATATTGCACATCTACACCTGATGTTTAGGGATGTCTTACCCAACTATTTTATTCAGGCATATAAGGATGTGTATTATAAGCACAAAGCTGGATCTTCTTGGATTTTATTGGATTTTCATTGATTGACTAGATCCATACATGAAGTTTGACTTTGATATGCAAATGCATGCTGCAATATCAAGCTCTTACTTGATGTTATAGGTCTAGAGGGTAAAGGTATTCGTGTAAGGAAGTGACGAATTCTGAAGATTGGAAGACAAGATGAAGGTTCACTTGAAGAAGGAAGTAAAAATTGTGGGAAGCAACCACAACAATCTGAAGGAAGGACCAATCAAAACTCATTTTTATCCTTAATTAAGGAGTACTTCAATATGGAAGTATCATGAAAGTGAGAAAACTAGTGAATATGGAGCAGAAGAAGTAGAGCTGTATTCATTATGGAAGAAGGGAATGCAAGTGAAGTCACTTACAATACTATTTTCATAGTATCAACAAGTGGTTATCTTGCAAAACAGATCTAGAAGAAGAAAAAAAATAGACAAGTGAAGTCGCAGTTGGTACAATAAGACCGCAACTAATATAGGATAATCATGAAGAGAAAGAATGTAAAGTGAGGTATATCTTAACTAAAACTATGTAAGTAGCCACAGCTGGTAGGTAGATATTGACAACCATAACATAGCCACAGCTGGTATCCAATAAGCCACATCTGGTACTAGGTAGTCTGCAGCTGGTACCAGATAGCCCACAGCCTGAACATTTCTTTACCCTAAAAGAAAGGGGGATTCCGCAGCTAGTATTTCACAGCTGGTATCTCGTAGTTGGTAAATATTTAGTCGGAGGATTCATAATGGATACCCACAACTGTGTGGATACACCGCAAAGAATTCTTCGTGAGACTTTAGAAAGGTACAAAATATAAACCAGACTTAAACCAACAACCTAACCTTGGAGTTTAATGATTAGAAGAAGGGAAGTTGGAAGATCATTAGTAAACTCCAAGGGGGAGAGGAAGGCTGAATGAGAAGTATTAAGATATAATATTTGGAGTATGATGGACCAAGAAGAAGGTCTGAACTGAGAGGAAGTCCGATCCTATTTTCATAAGATTGGTGGAAGTATCCATATAATAGTACTCTCAGGAGGTTGTCAGACCAGAAGCCGAGGTTCATATCTCGAGGAAGTAAGGGTTAGACCTTAACTTGAGTGGGTAATTGTAATTACTCCAAAACCAAGAGAACTTAAGTAAGCTTAAGATAATGAAGTTGGATGAAGAAGAATGTCGGAGGACAATCAAAGCTTAAGAAGATACTATACGAAGGAGTTTGACTATACCAAAAAAATTAATGATTATTAGAAAGATTCCTTTCATGGAACCTAAAGAAACCAAAGGGAAGATAATTAGTATAAACTAGAAGCCATGATTGGATGGACTAAATGAGTCTAATCCATTCGTAGGACTAAACAACCAGGACCATGCCTATTGTTAATACCTTACTAAGTACCATTACTTTCGTTATGGTAGTAAGGGAAAACAATACCCTACCTTAAATGAATCTTTCAGAATTAAGGTTTGGACATCGCAGCTGGTACACCATAGTGCCATATTACACCGCAGCTGGATTATCGCAGCTGGTAGAACCAAGCTTTGAGTCGTACCCAAATAGGAAGATATCACCACAACCATTAGTAAAGTCCATTAGCATAAGAAGATGTCCTAATCCAAGAATCTTTGGAGAGTAAGTCTATAAGCTTAGAGTGTTGGAAGAAATCATAGAATTGAAGAAAGTATAAGTGCCAGACATCAAAAGACTCCAGGAAGGATCTGGACAAGGGATATATTCCACTATATCTAGTGTGATCACCATGGAGTTGAAGGATGGTGATCTGTTCAAGACATTTCAACATTCCGAAACATGAGAGCGTTCGAACTTCGGGACGAAGTTCAGTTTAAGGGGGAGAGGCTGTAATATCCCAGGTTTAGAGGCAATAAAATGAGAGAACACCAAAGTGTGCATTGCATTCATGCATAGAAAATCCGGGGAATTTTCGCGCTTCAAATAAAACTTACCACGATGGCGAAGTTTCACTTGACTTGCTGGAATTGAAGTAGATCATCAAGTCAAGCGCTATAAACTTCACTGTGATCTTTGTTAAAACCTTGTTTTGGGTAGAGATGATTTGATCTATAGATTAGATCAAATGGAATTGTATTTTCAACAACACATTCTTTAAGAATCAAACCCTGACTTATTAACACTTAAAAGTTAGCAACTACCTTTGTGTGTAAATTAATTCACTTCTAAACTTATTACCAAATAAGGTAAACCACAGGGTCTAAAGTGCATAAAAGCCACACATTCTTATTTAAATCATAACTTATTAAATATATGGAATAAGTGAGAGAAGTTATAGTACTAACCATAGCCATGTTCATACAAGAATATTAGAGAAGTACTAATCCTAGTTGTTCAAGTCAATATTGGATCTTGGAAGTGAGAACCCTATTCCAATAGCAATACCTTAGGAAACCAATTCCATAATCATCACAATTTGGTATTAATTAGAAACTCTAAGAATCTAAGTGAGTGTGATGAGAGAAATGATAAAGAGTGATTAGTGAGGAATAAGTGGATATTGTCTAATGCATGATTATACCTTGTAGATATAGATGATCAGTTAAACCCATGTTATTAATAGATCTCATCTATCACATAAAATAATAAGTATATCATTTGTAGTTAATCCCAAACCAATCCTCATGCCTTGTGTAGAGGAGTAATCCTAGTCAATTAAACATAACCTAACTATTGCTCACATCCTAACCCTAGTGGTCTATCACATTGGTGATCACTACTAAAACCCTAGACCAAGTCTGAAATCCAACCCATGGATCACTTTGGATTATAAGTAGAACCCTGCCATGCCTCATGCCTATTTATACTTCAATTAGTGAAGCATTACCAAAACCCTAAACCTTTTCACATATGATCCAATCCACATAAAATAATATGTTCTAACTTGTGCACCATGGATCACAAGTATAAACTAAGCCATATGTACTTAGGACTAAATATCATTTGGTGAAACCAATATCCAAATCATCTTCTGAAACCTTAAGAACTATCATTCACATAAAATCATGAACCAATTCCATTTCCTTTACCATTTATTAAACCCTAGTCATAATTAAATTATATGTGTATGATGACTATGGTTAAGCACTAAAAAAAATAATAGAATGTGTTCACTATGCACATGTTCTAAGTTTCAAACCATTTAAATAGATCTGATTCCTAAATTAAAAGGGGAATTGAAATAACTAACTAAACCATTTCTATTTTTACTTAAGCCTCACAAGATATCAATTAAATCCTAAACTAAATATTTGTTTAAACAACAAGATTATACAGTGAGCATTGTTATCAAGTTATATTGATATTCAAATGTTTTAGAACCTGCAAAACAAAACAGAATTCAAATTTGAATTCAAATATCAAAACAGAAAATAAAAACAGAAAATAGAAAGTTTGAAAAGAGAAAGAGAGGGAAAAGTTTACCTTACCTGGCAGGCCGCAGCAGCCCAAAGCCAAGGCCCAGGAGCAGCCCAGCCCGCGAACAAATGCAACCCAACACTTACCGTTTCGTTGCTTTAGAAATCGTGCGAAGAGAGTCATCGTCTTCGTCTTCCTCCCCGGCGTCGACAGCGCAGAGAGAAGCTCCGGCCACGTCCTCGTCATGGATAAGCTCACCCCGGACGCCGCAGAAGGTTCTAGAGCTCCACAATATCATCCTCGCGTCCGAGTCTATCCGAAGACATCAAGATTCGCGCCCAAATGCACTTCACCGTCGCCAGTTCATCTCCACCTCTGTCGCTGGCGAGCCGACGATTCTGACCTAATCATGGCCTATAAATAGGAGGGGAGAACCGCCGTGTAATCCTTGTTCTTCGCCGCTCATCCAATCTCTTCCTAGCCCTCTCTACATCTCACTGGAACCCCCGCCATGGCCGGCCAGTTCTCCGGCTAGCCGACGATTGAGGTCATCCCGGAGCCCATGGCGCAGCTCATTAGACGCGCCTGACCGCGTAGAGCACCCTGGAGGATTAGAGCATCAAGGGGAGGCCTGAGTGAAGCTAATTTCTCCAATTCCTTCCGCAGCAGATCGCCGGGAATGGCGAATTCCTCACCGTCTCCGTCGACAATCGTCGGAGCTGATCACACCTTGAGCTTCAAGGTGAGCTTGCGCATCTCTAGACCCCTCTATTTCTTCCTGGCATCGCCCATAGCCCTAATTCGCGTGTTGGCCGGAGAGCACCGCCGCAGCACCTCTCACCGGAGCTAGTTCCGGTGAACCCCTCGCAAAACCGTCACCACCATCATCTTCAGCATGTCGAGGAGATTCGGAAACCATCAGTAGTCCATCCTAGGAGGCCCTGTAGAGTAGCGCCGCCGTGATTTGGTCGCCGGCAACGCCAACGTGGCTGGTGGGTTCCCCTGACGTCGTTGACTGGTCGTTGCCGCGTGGCAACTGACCCAGTCAATGGACCCACTAGTCAGCTGCTTGGGTTAGATCTGTACCGGGTAGCTTTAGTGTTTTCTATTTAGTTTAAAAAACCAGAAAAGTGTTGAAACTTTGTAAAATCATAGAAAATTCATATCAACTCAGAAAATTATGAATAAGATATATAAATGTTCACAAAAATAAACTCTATTCAAAGAAAATATAAAACAAAAATGTGTGTTAGAATAAAAATTCCTTATTTTTAACTTTGTTAATTATGCCTTTCCAATTATTTAAAATGCAAATTGAATTCAATAAGTAATTAAGTTCCAAAAATTAAACTTTAATTATCCAGTAACTAAGTAAAATGTTAAAAATTAATTTTCTTTATCATAGTTGCATTAACTTAATTATTAGTGGTAATTCATAAACCCTAATTTGCAAATTACTATTTTCTATTTTCTTTAAATAGTAATAACTCAAGAAAATATTAGAAGCCAAGATTAGTTTGATAACTAAAATTTTGCAACTTAAACATATGTTGTTTAACAAGTTAAATACTTTAAACCTAATAACAATTATTAAACCTTGATTCTTAATTAAACCTAAATAAGAGTTACCCTAATTATTAATTCTTGTGGAGGTTAATAAAATGTCAAACCATTACTAATTATGCTTCAAAGTAATTAGTTACCACACCTATATTGCCAATCATCATTTTAGGAGTTGTACCATAACTTAGAAACCCTAGTTTCAATTTGAGTAAGACCTTGATCCCATTATTTCATGTGATCATTCCACCTTAGAACCAACTCTAAAACCCTAGATATGTGTCACATATGATCATGTGAGGTTTACTTGACATATAGCACCCTAATAAGCAAAAATTGAATGCATTCTTATGATCCACTAACATAAAAACCAAATCACATGAGATTATCATTTCATGTCCCTATTCTTAATTAAAACCTATATGATCCACTAGTGCCATCTAGGTATAAACCCTAATTTGTTAATTGGATTAGTACCATTGATCACCACTCCATTATGACACACCATTAGGATCAACCTTAATCATCGTAATTTAGTAGAACTATAATTATGAACCCTAGTATCAACCCTGTGTAATAATTCACAACACATGTTCCTATCCCACTAAACCCTACTTAAGGATCATAAACCACTTAGCTTGGAAACCATTAGTAAGTTCTTAGTGAAACAAATAAGAAGTTATAGTAAACCTAACCCATAGTAACCCTAATAGCTAATTATAGAACCATCTTAATAACCATCCTTGGATATGATGCTTAGAATAAACCATAGCAATAAACCTACCAATACTTGCTATATAGAAACCCAATCCAAGTTAAGAATCAACTAGTTACTATTAGTGAACTAAATGAATCCAATAGTAAACCCTAGAAAGCCATAGCATCTATATATAGTAATTCATATTCTTATTTTAACCTGTTCTTCAAAAGTTATTCTTTTGAAGTATAGCATAAGTAATCATCAACCATGACCTATAGAACTTAAAATTCACAACTGTTCTTTACATATTATTCCATCACTATTCTTTATGTGTATGATTGTTATGATGTCCTATATCACTTGATTATGATGCTAATACAACCAAACCCTAATAAGAACCTTGTTTGAGAACCATTCTAAAAGTGCAACACACCCTAAAGAAATCTTTACAACTCATCAATCTTAAATCATCGGGATCAGGTTACGCTCGGGACGATTGCATCTCATACTATGCATTATAGCATCTTTGCCAGTTCTTTAAACATTATCCTTACCGGACGATGATGGTATTTCAGCATCTGGAGTTCTCACGTATCGAAGCTTTTGCCTGCATAATCTTGCAGTCAAGAAAGGCAAGTTCATCGCTTGCTCATGTCATTTGATTATTTGTATCAAACTATATGCAAAGTACTATACTTATCACTCATGCATTGAAAAGCAAAGTATTATTTTACAATTATGAATATGACTATGTGGTGGGCAATGGAACCATGGTATGTGTTGATATGGTGGAGGTTCCATTGCATGGGTTATATCACCCTAGGATTAATTACCAATGCCGTCCAGTGATTCTAGCGCCGTACAAACCGCGTTGACCATGAGATCTATAATGGCTCTGGGGAAGCCAGCCGTATCTTTTCCCTTCTGCACGCCAACGGATCTGTAGAGCCGGTGGGGTGTTGGAGGCACTGCCGCAATAGGTTGGGATATCCTTTTAAATCCCCATCCATTAGTGATGATAAGCTCTACGATCTATGATGGATTGTCCGGAGTACACCGTGAGTAAAGCCGTATAATCGGGAGAAGTCTACTGGGGGTGTACGGTTGGACAAAAGGGTGGGTTTGCAGTCGCGGAGAAGGCGGTGTGGGCTTGGATCTTACACCTGGCCTCACACCAAAGGAAGTGTGGACGAGCATGCCACTCGGTTGGCAACAAGGATAAGTTCTCTTATGGGAAAAGTAACGCACCTCTGCAGAGGATACTGAATTGTGACTGTCACTCCCTGTTCCGGGAAGGGAACTGCGAACGCGGCAGGAAAGGAACTCCACGAAGTTCTAGTCAACCTGTGAAGACTGACGGGCATAGTTTTCAGAATAAAATAAACCTTTTGAAGAAATGTTTATGAAAACTTGCATTGGCCTATGACTTTCTGGTCTATGGCTATAGCTAGTGCATGATACACCTATTTCCTAATATGAACTTGCTGAGTACGCTCGTACTCATTCTATCTCGTTTGAACCCCCTTCTTAGATCAAGGCACCGAAGGAGAAACTACCGTGGAACTCGAAGACAAAGGAGTCAACTGCAACAAGATGAAGAATCCAATCAAAGAAGTCAATGGAGTCAACTTATGCCTCAGCTATAATGGAAACCTAGACTAGTAATAGAAGGGTACCTTTCCCTAATCCTAGCACCTAGGTAGCTAGACTTCTATAGCAAGCCAAGTAGTTCTTAAACTTGAGTTAGCAATAAGTTAGACTACGAGTCGTTCTTCTGGAGCTTTATTTGAAGTTTTACCTCACTGTAAAGTAGGAGGCTGTGTGGATCTTATGTAAACAGCTCGTGTGTACTTCTATAGACATACCTTGGACTCGCATATGTTTCTGTTGTACCACTCTGAGAGATGTAATATGAGTGGAACGGTGTTTCAGTTGTGTTATGTCATCGACTTGTGTACTACACCATGCAGTGGTACGCTGGGTCATCACAACATGTTACAAGTTGAAAGCAACCGCTGAAATTTAATCTTTCTTTGTGTTGCTTCAATGCCTTTACTATGAATTTATTGCTTTGTGAGTTAACTCTTATGCAAGACTTATTGATGCTTGTCTTGAAAGTATTATTCATGAAAAGTCTTTGCTATATGATTCAATTGTTTACTCATTGTCTTTACCATTGCTTTGAATCGCTGCATTCATCTCATATGCTTTACAATAGTATGATTAAGATCATGTTGGTAGCATGTCACTTCAAAAATTATCTTTGTTATCGTTTACCTACTCGAGGACGAGTAGGAACTAAGCTTGGGGATGCTGATACGTCTCCAACGTATCGATAATTTCTTATGTTCCATGCTTGTTTTATGACAATACCTACATGTTTTGTTCACACTTTATATCATATTTATGCATTTTCCGGCACTAACCTATTAACAAGATGCCGAAGAGCCAGTTGCTGTTTTCTGCTGTTTTTGGTTTCAGAAATCCTAGTAAGGAAATATTCTCGGAATTGGACGAAATCAACGCCCAGGATCTTATTTTTCCACGAAGCTTCTGGAACACCGGGAGAGAAACGAAGTGGGGCGACGAGGCGGCCAGACACTAGGGCGGCGCGACCCAGGCCCTGGCCGCGCCGGCCTAGTGTGTGGGCCCCTTGCGTCGCCCCTTGACCTACCTCTCCGACTATAAGAAGCCTTCGTCGATAATAACTCCAGTACCGAGAGCCACGATACGGAAAACCTTCCAGAGCCACCGCCATCGCGAAGCCAAGATCTGGGGGACAGGAGTCTCTGTTCCAGCACACCGCCGGGACGGGGAAGTGCCCCCGGAAGGCTTCTCCATCGACACCACCGCCATCTTCATCACCGCTGCTGTCTCCCATGAGGTGGGAGTAGTTCTCCATCGAGGCTAAGGGTTGTACCGGTAGCTATGTGGTTAATCTCTCTCCTATGTACTTCAATACAATGATCTCATGAGCTGCCTTACATGATTGAGATTCATATGAGTTTTGTATCACTATTCATCTATGTGCTACTCTAGTGATGTTATTAAAGTACTCTATTCCTCCTGCACGGTGTAATGGTGACAGTGTGTGCATTGTGTAGTACTTGGCGTAGGTTATGATTATGATCTCTTGTAGATTATGAAGTTAATTATTGCTATGATAGTATTGATGTGATCTATGCCTCCTTCATAGTGTGATGGTGACAGTGTGCATGCTATGTTAGTACTTGGTGTAATTGCAAAGATCTATCATGCACTCTAAGGTTATTTAAACTTGAATATCGAATATTGTGGAGCTTGTTAACTCCGGCATTGAGGGTTCGTGTAATCCTACACAATTAGTGGTGTTCATCATCCAACAAGAGAGTGTAGAGTATAGCATATATCTATTCATTCTGTTATGTGATCAATGTTGAGAGTGTCCACTAGTGAAAGTATAATCCCTAGGTCTTATTCCTAAATACTGCAATCATCGCTTGTTTACTGTTCTACTGCATCTGTACTGCCTGCAATATTACCACCATCAACCACACGCCAGTTGTAGCATCAAGCTATTTTCTGGTGCCGTTACTACTGCTCAGATATATTCATACCACCTGTATCTCACTATCTCTTCACCGAACTAGTGCACATATACATCTGACAAGTGTATTAGGTGTGTTGGGGACACAAGAGACTTCTTGCTTTGTGGTTGCAGGGTTGCATGAGAGGGATATCTTTGACCTCTTCCTCCCTGAGTTCGATAAACCTTGGGTGATCCACTTAAGGGAAACTTGTTGCTGTTCTACAAACCTCTGCTCTTGGAGGCCCAACACTGTCTACAAGAATAGAAGCACCCGTAGACATCACATATGGACAAATATGTCCTTAGCTTTACTCATAATGTTCATGGCGAAGGTTGAAACTGCTTCGTTAATTGTTATATGGTTGGAAACGGGAAATGCTACATGTGGTAATTGGTAGAATATCTTGAATAATTTGATACTTGGCAATTTCTGTGCTCATAAGGATCATGTTTAAGCTCTTGCATCATATACTTCGCACCTATTAGTGAAGAAATACATAGAGCTTGCTAAAATTTGGTTTGCATGATTGGTCTCTCTAAGGTCTAGATATTTTCTAGTAAGGGTTTGAACAACAAGGAAGACAGTGTGGGGTCTTATAATGCTTGCAATATGTTTTTATGTGAGTTTTGCTGTACCGGTTCATACTTGTGTTTGTTTCAAATAACCTTGCTAGCCTAAGCCTTGTATTGAGAGGGAATACTTCTCGTACATCCAAATCCTTGAGCCAAATAACTATGCCACGTGTATCCACCATACCTACGTACTACATGGTATTTCTCCGCCATTCCAAAGTAAATTGCTTGAGTGATATCTTTAAATTTCTATCCTTTGTCTTTGCAATATATAGCTCATGGGACAAATAGCCTAAAAACTATTGTGGTATTGAATATGTACTTATGTATCTTATTTCTTACTAGCACAAAACCCGTGCGTTGCTACGACCCCACTTTACCTACCAAATATTGGATGTTTATATAAAATCAAGTCCAACTTATGCTTATCGGGAGTGATGCTTTGGCACATGAGAGCATATGCTTCCTTTATTTTGAAATGTACCTTAGACATATTATAAAATGTCAAAAAAGTTGAAACATAAATTCGCACATACATCTTAGCTACGCGCTCACAAAGTCGTTTCATGAAAAATCGACTTGTCGTGTGCTGTGTGTAAAAAAGACAAAATTCGAAGCTAAAAATAAGTCATTTCAGAAGATAAATTTTCTCTTTTTTGCCTGGACCACAAAAATTCTCGAGTTTCCACGAAACTTGACAAACACATATATATTATCAAGATGTACATGTAGAATTTTTTGTCAATATTTTTTAACATTTTGAAATATATCTTTTTGGTAGAGTCAGCATATGCACCCAGGAGTCGAATTGAGTTTCTCCAACTTATTCCCAATTATACAAAAGAAATAATGGAATATCACTTATCAGTGATCACTGTATGGCCGACCTGGTCCCAGTTAAAGGGTTATTGAGCTCGTGCATCTGAACTTCTCCTGGACTTAGCTGCGAATCTATAAGGGATTAGAAGATGGATTGGGCTGAGCATTTGGAATAATGGAATATCACTTATCAGTGATCACTGTATGGCCGACCTGGTCCCAGTTAAAGGGTTATTGAGCTCGTGCATCTTAACTTCTCCTGGACTTAGCTGCGAATCTATAAGGGATTAGAAGATGGATTGGGCTGAGCATTTGGAATAATGGAATATCACTTATCAGTGATCACTGTATGGCCGACCTGGTCCCAGTTAAAGGGTTATTGAGCTCGTGCATCTTAACTTTTTCTGGACTTAGCTGCGAATCTATAAGGGATTATAAGATGGATTGGGCTGAGCATTTGGCGTGCCTCGTGCAATGCCTGAGGCGAAGGGACACAGAGCAGAGCAGAGGGCCAGCGGGCCACCCTCGCTGAGTCCCACCAATATTCTTCACTTCGGCAAGTTCCGTTTCTCCCCCAAATCTGCCAAGTCTCTCACCCTCCCACCAAATTCTCAATTGGACACCAATTTTTGTATGTAATCAAGGGATACTGTAATTTGGGATCCCAAATTCACTGCCCATTCCAATCTCTCGGTTGGATTTTGAGCACGATCTCATCAGTTTAGGATCGGGGATGACCGCACGAGAACGTACATGCTCGGCAACCTGGAAGACGAGCTCGTACTGTTGATTGTTATGCTTCGAGTACCATCTCCTATTTCTGTCTCGCGACCTTCGTCCTCTGCGGGCGAGCCCCCTTGCCGGAGCCCTCCAGAGCGGCTGCAGGAGCGGCTCATCCCGCCGGCGTTTCCTTCCGGGGTCGTAGAGGAACACGTGCAGAAAATCAAGGAGGTCGCGCAACAGCTCGCGGGAGATGCGCCTTGCGCTCCCCTGCCGCATGGACCACCTCTCCCGACGGGTGCCGCCGATGCGGGCTTCTCCTCGCAGCGGGCGACGCGCAGCTCAGGCAGAGATTCAGTAGAAGATGAGGAGGGGGACTGGGAAGGGACAGAGCCAAAACCGGCGAGCATGAATGGGCGGCGGATTCCGGTGGAAGATATACTCGGATCGGATGGCCTTCTCGTGGCAGGGCGTCTCCGGTGTCCTGAGACCGGAGCTGGAGGCGCAAGAGGAGGAAGTTCCAAAAACTGAACTGAAGCGTTATAATGGCAATCAGTCGTATTATGTGATTTGGTGGGAGGGCAAAACCGTCCAATAAAAAGTTGGACGAAAATTTTGGCAGAAACCTTAGCTCCTTTATTATTAGGTATAGATTAAGTTGCTTGTTGTGCGATAACCATGTTCCTGGGGACGCCATCAACTATTCTTTGTTGAATATCATGTGAGTTGCTATGCATGTCCATCTTGTCTGAAGTAAGGGTGATTTATCATGAGTTGAATGGTTTGAGTATGCATATTGTTAGAGAAGAACATTGGGCCGCTAACTAAAGCCATGATCCATGGTGGAAGTTTCAGTTTTGGACAACAATCCTCAATCTCTTATGAGAATATTATTTGTTGTTGAATGCTTATGCATTAAAGAGGAGTCCAATATATGTTGTCTATGTTGTCCCGGTATGGATGTCTAAGTTGAGAATAATCAAAAGCGATAAATCCAATGCGAGCTTTCTCCTTAGACCTTTGTGCAGGCGGCATAGAGGTACCCCTTTGTGATACTTGGTTAAAACATATGTATTGCGATGATAATCCATATAAATCCAAGCTAATTAGGACAAGGTGCGGGCACTATTGGTAATCTATGCATGAGGCTTGCAACTTGTAGGATATAATATACATAACACATATGCTTTATTACTACCGTTGACAAAATTGTTTCTTGTTTTCAAAATAAAAGCTCTAGCACAAATATAGCAATCCATGCTTCCCTCGTCGAAGGCCTTTCTTCTACTTTTATGTTGAGTCAGTTCACCTACTTCTTTCTGTCTTAGAAGCAAACACTTGTGTTAACTATGCATTGATTCTTACATACTTGCATATTTGCATTCATCATATTACTTTATGTTGACAATATCCATGAGATATACATGTTACAAGTTGAAAGCAACCGCTGAAACTTAATCTTCCTTTGTGTTGCTTCAACGCATTTACTATGAATTTATTGCTTTATGGGTTAACTCTTATGCAAGACTTATTGATGCTTGTCTTGAAAGTACTATTCATGAAAAGTCTTTGCTATATGATTCAGTTGTTTACTCATTGTCTTTACCATTGCTTTGGATCGCTGCATTCATTACATGTGCTTACAATAGTATTGATCAAGATTATGATAGCATGTCACTTCAGAAATTATCTTTGTTATCGTTTACCTACTCGGGACGAGCAGGAACTAAGCTTGGGGATGCTGATACGTCTCCAACGTATCGATAATTTCTTATGTTCCATGCTTGTTTTATGGCAATACATACATGTTTTATACATACTTTATGTTATATTTATGCATTTTCCGGCACTAACCTATTAACAAGATGACGAAGAGCCAGTTGCTGTTTTCTGCTGTTTTTGGTTTCAGAAATCCTAGTAAGGAATATTCTCGGAATTGGACGAAATCAACACCCATGATCTTATTTTTCCACGAAGCTTCCAAAAGTCCAAAAGGGAAACGAAGTGGGGCGACGAGGCGCCCACACAACAGGGCGGCGCGGCCAGGGCTTGGGCCGCGCGGCCCTGGCGTGTGGGGCCCTTGTGGCGCCCCCTGACCTACCCTTCCGCCTACATAAGCCTTCATCGATAATAACTCCAGTACCGAGAGCCACGATACGAAAAACCTTCCAGAGACGCCGCCGCCGCCAATCCCATCTCGGGGGATTCAGGAGATCGCCTCCGGCACCCTGCCGGAGAGGGGAATCATCTCCCGGAGGACTCTTCACCGCCATGGTCGCCTCCGGAGTGATGTGTGAGTAGTTCACCCCAAGCAGTAGCTAGATGGTCGTCTTCTCCTCATTGTGCTATCATTGTCGGATCTTGTGAGCTGCCTAACATGATCAAGATCATCTATTTGTAATGCTACATGTTGCGTTTGTTGGGATCCGATGAATATTGAATGCTATGTTATGTTGATTATCAATCTATCATCTATGTGTTGTTTATGATCTTGCATGCTCTCCGTTATTAGTAGAGGCTCTGGCCAAGTCGTTACTTGTAACTCCAAGAGGGAGTATTTATGCTCGATAGTGGGTTCATGCCTCCATTAAATGCAGGACAAAGGATGAAAGTTCTAAGGTTGTGGATGTGCTGTTGCCACTAGGGATAAAACATCAATGCTATGTCTAAGGATGTATTTGTTGATTACATTACGCACCATACTTAATGCAATTGTCTGTTGTTTGCAACTTAATACTGGAAGGGGTTCGGATGATAACCTGAAGGTGGACTTTTTAGGCATAGATGCATGCTGGATAGCGGTCTATGTACTTTGTCGTAATGCCCAATTGAATTTCACACTACTCATCATAACATGTATGTGCATTGTCATGCCATCTTTATTTATCAATTGCCCAACTGTAATTTGTTCACCCAACATGCTATTTCTTATCGGAGAGACACCACTAGTGAACTGTGGATCCCGGTCCATTCTTTTACATCGAATACAATCTACTGCAATACTCGTTCTACTATTTTCTGCAAACATCATCATCCACACTATACATCTAATCCTTTGTTACAGCAAGCCGGTGAGATTGACAACCTCACTGTTAAGTTGGGGCAAAGTACTTTGGTTGTGTTGTGCAGGTTCCACGTTGGCGCCGGAATCCCTGGTGTTGCGCCGCACTACACTCCGCCGCCATCAACCTTCAACGTGCTTCTTGGCTCCTAGTGTCGATAACCTTGGTTTCTTACTGAGGGAAAAACTTTCCGCTGTACGCATCACACCTTCCTCTTGGGGTTCCCAACGGGCGTGTGCTTTACGCGTCATCAAAGTACTATTCATGAAAAGTCTTTGCTATATGATTCAGTTGTTTAGTCATTATCTTTACCATTGCTTTGAATCACTTCATTCATCTCATATGCTTTACAATAGTATTGATCAAGATTATGATAGTAGCATGTCACTTCAGAAATTATCCTTGTTATCGTTTACCTACTCGAGGGCGAGTAGGAACTAAGCTTGGGGATGCTTGATACGTCTCAAACGTATCTATAGTTTCTTATGTTCCTTGCTAGTTTTATGACAATACTCACATGTTTTATATACACTTTATATCATTTATATGCATTTTTCGGCACTAACCTACTAACAAGATGCCGAAGCGCCAGTTCCTGTTTTCTGCTGTTTTTGGTTTCAGAAATCTTACACAGGAAATATTCTCGGAATTGGACGAAACAAAAGCCCAGGGTCTTATTTTCCACGGAGCCTTCCAGAAGTCCGAAGAGGAGACGAAGAAGAGCCGAAGTGGCGCCACACCACCTGGCGGCGCGGCCAGGAAGGGGGGCGCGCCGCCCTAGGGTGTGGGCCCCTCGAGCGCCTCCCGACTCTGCCCCTTCGCCTATTTATTCCCTCCGTCGCGAAAACCCTATTACCGAGAGCCACGATACGACAAAAGTTCCAGAGTCGCCGCCGCCGCCAATCCCATCTCGGGGGATTCAGGAGATCGCCTCCGGCACCCTGCCGGAGAGGGGAATCATCACCCGGAGGACTCTACATCACCATGATCGCCTACAGACTGATGTGTGAGTAGTTCATCCTTGGACTATGGGACACATAGCAGTAGCTAGATGGTTGTCTTCTCCTCTTGTGCTATCATGTTTAGATCTTGTGAGCTGCCTATCATGATCAAGATCATCTATTTGTAATGCTACATGTTGTGTTTGTTGGGATCCGATGAATATGGAATACTATGTCAAGTTGATTATCAATCTATCATATATGTGTTGTTTATGATCTTGCATGCTCTCCGTTGCATGCTCTAAGCATGGAACATAAGAAATTATCGATACGTCGGAGACGTATCAGCATCCCCAAGCTTAGTTCCTGCTCGTCCCGAGCAGGTAAACGATAACAAAGATAATTTCTGGCGTGACATGCCATCATAACCTTGATCATACTATTGTAAGCACATGTAATGAATGCAACGATCAAAACAATGGTAAATGACATGAGTAAACAAATGAATCATATAGCAAAGACTTTTCATGAATAGTACTTTCAAGACAAGCATCAATAAGTCTTGCATAAGAGTTAACTCATAAAGCAATAATTCAAAGTAAAGGTATTGAAGCAACACAAAGGAAGATTAAGTTTCGGTGGTTGCTTTCAACTTATAACATGTATATCTCATGGATAGTTGTCAATGTAAAGTAATATAACAAGTGCAATATGCAAGTATGTAGGAATCAATGCACAGTTCACACAAGTGTTTATTTCTTGAGATGGAGAGAAATAGGTGAACTGACTCAACATAAAAGTAAAAGAATGACCCTTCGCAGAGGGAAGCATTGATTGCTATATTTGTGCTAGAGTTTTGGTTTTGAAAACATAAAGAGAGCATAAAAGTAAAGTTTTGAGAGGTGTTTGTTGTTGTCAACGAATGGTAGTGGGCACTCTAACCCCCTTGCCAGGCAAACCTTCAAAGAGCGGCTCCCATGAATTATTTTTATTTTTGGGTGGCACTCCTTCCAACCTTTCTTTCACAAACCATGGCTAACCGAATCCTCGGGTGCCTGCCAACAATCTCATACCATGAAGGAGTGCCTTTTTATTTTAGTTTTGTTTAGATGACACTCCTCCCCACCTTTGCTTTCTCAAGCCATGGCTAACCGAATCCTCGGGTGCCGTCCAACAATCACATACCATGGAGGAGTGTCTATTTAGGTTAATTAATTTGGGACTGGGAATCCCATTGCCAGCTCTTTTTGCAAAATTATTGGATAAGCGGATGAAGCCACTAGTCCATTGGTGAAAGTTTCCCAACAAGATTGAAAGATAAACACCACATACTTCCTCATGAGCTATAAAACATTGACACAAATCAGAGGTGATAAATTTTGAATTGTTTAAAGGTAGCACTCAACCAATTTACTTTGGAATGGCGGAGAAATACCATGTAGTAGGTAGGTATGGTGGACACAAATGGCATAGTGTTTGGCTCAAGGATTTGGATGCATGAGAAGTATTCCCTCTCGATACAAGGTTTTAGGCTAGCAAGGTTATTTGAAACAAACACAAGTATGAAGCGGTACAGCAAAACTCACATAAAAGACATATTGTAAACATTATAAGACTCTACACCGTCTTCCTTGTTGTTCAAACTCTTACTAGAAATTATCTAGACCTTAGAGAGACCAATTATGCAAACCAAATTTTAGCAAGCTCTATGTATTTCTTCATTAATAGGTGCAAATGCAAGAGCTTAAACATGAGCACAACAATTGCCAAGTATCAAATTATCCAAGACATTTTACCAATTACTACATGTAGCATTTCCCGATTCCAACCATATAACAATTTAACGAAGAAGATTCAACCTTCGCCATGAACATTATGAGTAAAGCCTAAGGACATATTTGTCCATATGCAACAGCGGAGCGTGTCTCTCTCCCACACAATGAATGCTAGGATCCATTTTATTCAAACAAAACAAAAACAAAAACAAACAGACGCTCCAAGCAAAGTGCATAAGATGTGATGGAATAAAAATATAGTTTCACTAGAGGAACCTGATAATGTTGTCGATGAAGAAGGGGATGCCTTGGGCATCCCCAAGCTTAGACGCTTGATTCTTCTTGAAATATGCAGGGGTGAACCACCGGGGCATCCCTAAGCTTAGAGCTTTCACTCTCCTTGATCATATTGTATCATCTCCCTCTCTTGATCCTTGAAAACTTCCTCCACACCAAACTCAAAACAACTCATTAGAGGGTTAGTGCACAATCAAAATTCACATGTTCAGAGGTGACATAATCATTCTTAACACTTCTGGACATTGCACAAAGCTACTTAAAATTAATGGAATCGAGAAATCCATCAAGCATAGCAAAACAGGCAATGCGAAATAAAAGGCAGAATCTGTCAAAACAGAACAGTTCGTAAATACGAATTTCTAAGGGGCACCAGACTTGCTCAAATGAAAATGCTCAAATTGAATTAAAGTTGCGTACATATCTGAGGATCACTCACGTAAATTCGCATAATTTTCTGAGTTACCTACAGAGAATTAGGCCCAGATTCGTGACAGCAAAGAAATCTGTTTCTGCGCAGTAATCCAAATCTAGTATGAACCTTACTATCAACGACTTTACTTGGCACAACAATGCAACAAAACTAAGATAAGGAGAGGTTGCTACAGTAGTAACAACTTCCAAGACTCAAATATAAAATAAAAGTGCAGAAGTAAAATCATGGGTTGTCTCCCATAAGCGCTTTTCTTTAACGCCTTTCAGCTAGGCGCAGAAAGTGTGTATCAAGTATTATCAAGAGACGAAGCATCAACATCATAATTTGTTCTAATGATAGAATCAAAAGGTAACTTCATTCTCTTTATAGGGAAGTGTTCCATACCTTTCTTGAGAGGAAATTGATATCTAATATTACCTTCCTTCATATCAATGATAGCACCAACAGTTCGAAGAAAAGGTCTTCCCAATATAATGGGACAAGATGCATTGCATTCAATATCCAAGACAACAAAATCAACGGGGACAAGGTTATTGTTAACGGTAATGCGAACATTATCAACTCTCCCCAACGGTTTCTTTGTAGAATTATCAGCAAGATTAACATCCAAATAACAATTTTTCAATGGTGGCAAGTCAAGCATATTATAGATTTTCTTAGGCATAACGGAAATACTTGCACCAAGATCACATAAAGCATTACAATCAAAGTCATTGACCTTCATCTTAATAATGGGCTCCCAACCATCCTCTAGCTTCCTAGGAATAGAAGCTTCGCGTTCTAATTTCTCTTCTCTAGCTTTTATGAGAGCATTTGTAATATGTTTCGTGAAAGCCAAATTTATAGCACTAGCATTTGTAAGAACTTTATAACTTCAGAGATGTGGCAATCATCAAAATCCAAACCATTATAATCTAAAGCAATGGGATCATTGTCCCCAATGTTGGAAAAAATTTCAGCAGTTTTATCACAGGCAGTTTCAGGCAGTTTTTCACGCTTTGCATTAGAAGTGGAAACATTGCTAACACCAATTGTTTTACTATTAATAGTAGGAGGTGCAGCAACATGTGGAGCATTAGCATTACTAGTGGTGGTAATAGTCCAAACTTTAGCTATATTATCTTCTTTAGCATTTTCTTCTCTTTCCCACCTAGCACGCAATTCGGCCATCAATCTTATATTCTCATTAATTCTAACTTGGATGGCATTTGCTGTAGTAACAATTTTATTATTATGATTTTCATTAGGCATAACTTTCGATTTCAAAAGATCAACATCAGCAGCAAGACTATCGACTTTAGAAGCAAGTATATCAATTTTCCCAAGCTTTTCTTCAACAGATTTGTTAAAAGCAGTTTGTGTACTAATAAATTCTTTAAGCATGGCTTCAAGTCCAGGGGGTGTATTCCTATTATTTTTGTAAGAATTCCCATAAGAATTACCATAGCCGTTGCCATTATTATAAGGATATGGCCTATAGTTGTTACTAGAATTGTTCCGGTAAGCATTGTTGTTGAAATTATTATTTTTAATGAAGTTCACATCAACATGTTCTTCTTGAGAAACCAATGAAGCTAACGGAACATTATTAAGATCAATATTTGTCCTACCATTCACAAGCATAGACATAATAGCATCAATCTTATCACTCAAGGAAGAGGTTTCTTCGACAGAATTTACCTTCTTACCTTGTGGAGCTCTTTCCGTGTGCCATTCAGAGTAATTAATCATCATATTATCAAGAAGCTTTGTTGCGTCGCCTAGAGTGATGGACATAAAGGTACCTCCAGCAGCTGAATCCAATAAGTTCCGCGAAGAAAAATTCAGTCCTGCATAAAAGGTTTGGATGATCATCCAAGTAGTCAGTCCATGGGTTGGGCAATTTTTAACCAAAGATTTCATTCTTTCCCAAGCTTGTGCAACATGCTCATTATCCAATTGTTTAAAATTCATTATGCTACTTCTCAAAGATATAATTTTAGCAGGGGGATAATATCTACCAATAAAAGCATCCTTGCATTTAGTCCATGAATCAATACTATTCTTAGGCAGAGATAGCAACCAATCTTTAGCTCTTCCTCTTAATGAGAAAGGAAACAATTTTAATTTTATAATGTCACCATCTACATCGTTATACTTTTGCATTTCACAAAGTTCAACAAAATTATTGAGATGGGCAGCAGCATCATCAGAACTAACACCACAAAATTGTTCTCTCATAACAAGATTCAGTAAAGCAGGTTTAATTTCAAAGAATTCTGCTGTAGTAGCAGGTGGAGCAATAGGTGTGCATAAGAAATCATTATTATTTGTGGTTGTGAAGTCACACAACTTAGTATTTTCAGGAGTACCCATTTTAGCAATAGTAAATAAAGCAAACTAGATAAAGTAAATGCAAGTAACTAATTTTTGTTTTGTTTTTGATATAGCAAACAAGACCGTAAATAAAGTAAAGCTAGCAACTAATTTTTTTGTATTTTGTTATAATGCAGCAAACAAAGTAGTAAATAAAATAAAAGCAAGACAAAAACAAAGTAAAGAGATTGGAGGTGGAGACTCCCCTTGCAGCGTGTCTTGATCTCCCCGGCAACAGCGCCAGAAAACAGTCTTGATACGCGTACATCACGCGACCGTTGGGAGCCCCAAGAGGAAGGTGTGATGCGTATAGCGGCAAGTTTTCCCTCAGTAAGAAACCAAGGTTTATCGAACCAGTAGGAGCCAAGAAGCACATTGAAGGTTGATGGCGGCGAGATGTAGTGCGGCGCAACACCAGGGATTCCGGCGCCAACGTGGAACCTGCACAACACAACCAAAGTACTTTGTCCCAACGTAACAGTGAGGTTGTCAATCTCACCGGCTTGTTGTAACAAAGGATTAGATGTATAGTGTGGATGATGATTGTTTGCAGAAAACAGTAGAACGAGTATTGCAGTAGATTGTATTCGATTAAAAGAATGGACCGGGGTCCACAATTCACTAGAGGTGTCTCTCCGATAAGAATAAGCATGTTGGGTGAACAAATTACAGTTGGGCAATTGACAAATAAAGAGGGCATGACCATGCACATACATGATATGATGAGTATAGTGAGATTTAATTGGGCATTACGACAAAGTACATAGACCGCTATCCAGCATGCATCTATGCCTAAAAAGCCCACCTTCAGGTTATCATCCGAACCCCTTCCAGTATTAAGTTGCAAACAACAGACAATTGTATTAAGTATGGTGCGTAATGTAATCAACAACTATATCCTTGGACATAGCATCGATGTTTTATCCCTAGTGGCAACAGCACATCCACAACCTTAGAACTTTCTGTCACTGTCCCAGATTTAATGGAGGCATGAACCCACTATCGAGCATAAATACTCCCTCTTGGAGTTACAAGTAACGACTTGGCCAGAGCCTCTACTAATAACGGAGAGCATGCAAGATCATAAACAACACATAGATGATAGATTGATAATCAACATAACATAGCATTCAATATTCATCGGATCCCAACAAACGCAACATGTAGCATTACAAATAGATGATCTTGATCATGTTAGGCAGCTCACAAGACCCAACAATGAAGCACAATTAGGAGAAGACGACCATCTAGCTACTGCTATGGACCCATAGTCCAGGGGTGAACTACTCACACATCACTCCGGAGGCGACCATGGCGGTGAAGAGTCCTCCGGGAGATGATTCCCCTCTCCGGCAGGGTGCCGGAGGCGATCTCCTGAATCCCCCGAGATGGGATTGGCGGCGGCGGTGTCTCTGGAAGGTTTTCCGTATCGTGGCTCTCGGTACTGGGGGTTTCGCGACGAAGGCTTTAACTAGGCGGAGGAGATAGGTCAGGGGCCTGACAGGGGGGCCACACAGTAGGGCGGCGCGGGCCCCCCCTTAGCGCGCGCCGCCTTAGTGTGTCGGCGCCCCGTGGCCCCACTTCGTCTCTCCCTCGGACTTCTGGAAGCTTCGTGGCAAAATAGGCCCCTGGGCGTTGATTTTTTTCAATTCCGAGAATATTTCCTTACTAGGATTTCCGAAACCAAAAACAGCAGAAAACAGCAACTGGCTCTTCGGCATCTCGTTAATAGGTTAGTGCCGGAAAATGCATAAATATGACATAAAGTATGCATAAAACATGTAGATATCATCAATAATGTGGCATGGAGCATAAGAAATTATCGATACGTCGGAGACGTATCAACATGCTATCATAATCTTGATCAATACTATTGTAAGCACATGTAATGAATGCAGCGATCCAAAGCAATGGCAAAGACAATGAGTAAACAACTGAACCATATAGCAAAGACTTTTCATGAATAGTACTTTCAAGACAAGCATCAATAAGTCTTGCATAAGAGTTAACTCATAAAGCAATAAATTCATAGTAGAGGCATTGAAGCAACACAAAGGAAGATTAAGTTTTAGCGGTTGCTTTCAACTTGTAACATGTATATCTCATGGATATTGTCAACATAAAGTAATATAACAAGTGCAATATGCAAGTATGTAGGAATCAATGCACAGTTCACACAAGTGTTTGCTTCTTGAGATGGAGAGAAATAGGTGAACTGACTCAACATAAAAGTAGAAGAAAGGCCCTTCGCAGAGGGAAGCATTGATTGCTATGTTTTTGCTAGAGCTTTGATTTTGAAAACAAGAAACAATTTTGTCAACGGTAGTAATAAAGCATATGTATCATGTAAATTATATCCTACAAGTTGCAAGCCTCATGCATAGTATACCAATAGTGCCCGAACCTTGTCCTAATTAGCTCGGATTACCTGGATTATCACCGCAATACATATGTTTTAACCAAGTATCACAAAGGGGTACCTCTATGCCGCCTGTACAAAGGTCTAAGGAGAAAGCTCGCATTGGATTTCTCGCTTTTGATTATTCTCAACTTAGACATCCATACCGGGACAACATAGACAACAGATAATGGACTTCTCTTTAATGCATAAGCATTTAGCAACAATTAATATTCTCATAAGAGATTGAGGTTTGTTGTCCAAAACTGAAACTTCCACCATGGATCATGGCTTTAGTTAGTGGCCCAATGTTCTTCTCTAACAATATGCATGCTCAAACCATTCAACTCATGGTAAATCGCCCTTACTTCAGACAAGACGAACATGCATAGCAACTCACATGATATTCAACAAAGGTAGTTGATGGCGTCCCCAGGAACATGGTTATCGCACAACAAGCAACTTAATAAGAGATAAAATGCATAAGTACATATTCAATACCACAATAGTTTTTAGGCTATTTGTCCCATGAGCTATATATTGCAAAGGCGAAGAATGGAAATTTAAAGGTAGCACTCAAGCAATTTACTTTGGAATGGCGGAGAAATACCATGTAGTAGGTAGGTATGGTGGACACAAGTGGCATAGTGTTTGGCTCAAGGATTTTGGATGCATAAGAAGTATTCCCTCTCAATACAAGGCTTAGGCTAGCAAGGCTATTTGAAACAAACACAAGTATGAACCGGTACAGCAAAACTCACATAAAAGATATATTGTAAGTATTATAAGACTCTACACCGTCTTCCTTGTTGTTCGACCCTTACTAGAAAATATCTAGACCTTAGAGAGATCAATCATGCAAACCAAATTTTAGCAAGATCTATGTATTTCTTCACTAATAGGTGCAAAGTATATGATGCAAGAGCTTAAACATGATCCTTATGAGCACAACAATTGCCAAGTATCAAATTATTCAAGTTATTATACCAATTACCACACGTAGCATTTCCCGTTTCCAACCATATAACAATTTAACGAAGCAGTTTCAACCTTCGCCATGAACATTATGAGTAAAGCCTAAGGACATATTTGTCCATATGCAACAGCGGAGCGTGTCTCTCTCCCACACAATGAATGCTAGGATCCAACTTTATTCAAACAAAACAAAAACAAAAACAAACAGACGCTCCAAGTAAAGCGCATAAGATGTGACGGAATAAAAATATAGTTTCACAGGAACCTGATAATGTTGTCGATGAAGAAGGGGGTGCCTTGGGCATCCCCAAGCTTAGACGCTTGAGTCTTCTTGAAATATGCAGGGGTGAACCACCGGGGCATCCCCAAGCTTAGATCTTTCACTCTCCTTGATCATATTGTATCATCCTCCTCTCTTGATCCTTGAAAACTTCCTCCACACCAAACTCAAAACAACTCATTAGAGGGTTAGTGCATAATCAAAATTCACATGTTCATAGGTGACATAATCATTCTTAACACTTCTGGACATTGCACAAAGCTACTGAAAGTTAAGGGAATAGAAAGATCCATCAAGCATAGCAAAACAGGCAATGCGAAATAAAAGGCAGAATCTGTCAAAACAGAACAGTCCGTAAAGACGAATTTCTAAGAGGCACCAAACTTGCTCAAATGAAAATGCTCAAATTTAATGAAAGTTGCGTACATATCTGAGGATCACTCACGTAAATTTTCTGAGTTTCCTACAGAGAATTCAGCCCAGATTCGTGACAGCAAGAAATCTGTTTCTGCGCAGTAATCCAAATCTAGTATGAACCTTACTATCAAAGACTTTACTTGGCACAACAATGCAAAAAAACTAAGATAAGGAGAGGTTGCTACAGTAGTAACAACTTCCAAGACTCAAATATAAAATAAAAGTGCAGTAGTAAAATCATGGGTTGTCTCCCATAAGCGCTTTTCTTTAACGCCTTTCAGCTAGGCGCAGAAAGTGTGTATCAAGTAACATCAAGAGATGAAGCATCAACATCATAGTTTGTTCTAATGATAGAATCAAAAGGTAACTTCATTCTCTTTCTAGGGAAGTATTCCATACCTTTCTTGAGAGGAAATTGATATTTAATTTTACCTTCGTTCATATCAATAATAGCACCAACAGTTCGAAGAAAAGGTCTTCCCAATATAATGGGACAAGATGCATTGCATTCAATATCCAAGACAACAAAATTAACGGGGACAAGGTTATTGTTAATAGTAATGCGAACATTATCAACTCTCCCCAAAGGTTTCTTTGTAGAGTTATCAGCAAGATTAACATCCAAATAACAATTTTTCAATGGTGGCAAGTCAAGCCTGTTATAGATTTTTCTAGGCATAACGGAAATACTTGCACCAAGATCACATAAAGCATTACAATCAAAATCATTGACCTTCATCTTAATGATGGGCTCCCAACCATCCTCTAACTTCCTAGGAATAGAAGCTTCGCGATTTAATTTTTCTTCTCTAGCTTTTATGAGAGCATTTGTAATATGTTTTGTAAAGGCCAAATTTATAGCACTAGCATTAGGACTCTTAGCAAGTTTTTTTAAGAACTTTATAACTTCAGAGATGTGGCAATCATCAAAATCTAAACCATTATGATCTAAAGCAATGGGATCATTATCCCCAATGTTGGAAAAAATTTCAGCAGTTTTATCACAGGCAGTTTCAGCAGTTTTAGCAGTTTCAGGCAGTTTTTCACGCTTTGCATTAGAAGTGGAAACATTGCCAACACCAATTATTTTACCATTAATAGTAGGAGGTGCAGCAACATGCGAAGCATTAGCATTACTAGTGGTGGTAATAGTCCAAACTTTAGCTATATTATCTTCTTTAGCATTTTCTTCTTTTTCCCACCTAGCACGCAATTCGGCCATCAATCTTATATTCTCATTAATTTTAACTTGGATGGAGTTTGCTGTAGCAAATGACTTAATATCATTATTTTCATTAGGCATAACTTTCGATTTCAAAAGATCAACATCAGCAGCAAGACTATCGACTTTAGAAGCAAGTATATCAATTTTCCCAAGCTTTTCTTCAACAGATTTGTTAAAAGCAGTTTGTGTACTAATAAATTCTTTAAGCATGGCTTCAAGTCCAGGGGGTGTATTCCTATTATTGTTGTAAGAATTCCCATAAGAATTACCATAACCGTTACCATTATTATAAGGATATGGCCTATAATTGTTACTAGAATTGTTCCGATAAGCATTGTTGTTGAAATTATTATTTTTAATGAAGTTCACATCAACATGTTCTTCTTGAGCAACCAATGAAGCTAAAGGAACATTATTAGGATCAATATTTGTCCTACCATTCACAAGCATAGACATAATAGCATCAATCTTATCATTCAAGGAAGAGGTTTCTTCGACAGAATTTACCTTCTTACCTTGTGGAGCTCTTTCCGTGTGCCATTCAGAGTAATTAACCATCATATTATCAAGAAGCTTTGTTGCATCGCCTAGAGTGATGGACATAAAGGTACCTCCAGCAGCTGAATCCAATAGGTTCCGTGAAGAAAAATTCAGTCCTGCATAAAAGGTTTGGATGATCATCCAAGTAGTCAGTCCATGGGTTGGGCAATTTTTAACCAAAGATTTCATTCTTTCCCATGCTTGGGCAACATGCTCAGTATCCAATTGCTTAAAATTCATTATGCTACTTCTCAAAGTTATAATTTTAGCAGGAGGATAATATCTACCAATAAAATCATCCTTACATTTAGTCCATGAATCAATACTATTCTTAGGCAGAGATAGCAACCAATCTTTAGCTCTTCCTCTTAATGAGAAAGGAAACAATTTTAATTTTATAATGTCACCATCTACATCCTTATACTTTTGCATTTCACATAATTCAATAAAATTATTGAGATGGGCAGCAGCATCATCAGAACTAACACCAGAAAATTGCTCTCTCATAACAAGATTCAGTAAAGCGGGTTTAATTTCAAAGAATTCTGCTGTAGTAGCAGGTGGAGCAATAGGTGTGCATAAGAAATCATTATTATTTGTGGTTGTGAAGTCACACAACTTAGTATTTTCAGGAGTACCCATTTTAGCAACAGTAAATAAAACAAACTATATAAAGTAAATGCAAGTAACTATTTTTTTTGTGTTTTTAATATGGAGAACAAGACAGTAAATAAGGTAAAACTAGCAACTAATTTTTTTGTGTTTTGATATAATGCAGCAAACAAAGTAGTAAATAAAATAAAGCAAGACAAAAACAAAGTAAAGAGATTGGAGGTGGAGACTCCCCTTGCAGCGTGTCTTGATCTCCCCGGCAACGGCGCCAGAAAAAGAGCTTGATACGCGCACATCACGCGTCCGTTGGGAAACCAAGGGGAAGGTGTGATGCGTACAGCGGCAAGTTTTCCCTCAGTAAGAATCCAAGGTTTATCAAACCAGTAGGAGCCAAGAAGCACGTTGAAGGTTGATGGCGGCGGAGTGTAGTGCGGTGCAACACCAGGGATTCCGGCGCCAACGTGGAACCTACACAACACAACCAAAGTACTTTGCCCCAACTTAACAGTGAGGCTGTCAATCTCACCGGCTTGCTGTAACAAAGGATTAGATGTATAGTGTGGATGATGATGTTTGCAGAGAACAATTGAACAAATATTGCAGTAGATTGTATTCGATGTAAAAGAATGGACCGGGGTCCACAGTTCACTAGTGGTGTCTCTCCGATAAGAATAAGCATGTTGGGTGAACAAATTACAGTTGGGCAATTGACAAATAAGGAGGGCATGACCATGCACATACATGTTATGATGAGTAGTGTGAGATTTAATTGGGCATTACGACAAAGTACATAGACCGCTATCCAGCATGCATCTATGCCT
This sequence comes from Lolium perenne, assembly GCF_019359855.2. Taxonomy (NCBI): domain Eukaryota; kingdom Viridiplantae; phylum Streptophyta; class Magnoliopsida; order Poales; family Poaceae; genus Lolium; species Lolium perenne. Next base: position 181,387,035 of record NC_067246.2, on the reverse strand, counting down.
AAAAAGTCCACCTCCAGGTTATCATCCGAACCCCCTCCAGTATTAAGTTGCAAACAACAGACAATTGTATTAAGTATGGTGCGTAATGTAATCAACAAATATATCCTTAGACATAGTATTGATGTTTTATCCCTAGTGGCAACAGCACATCCACAACCTCAGAGGTTGTTGTCACTCCCCCAGATTTAATGGAGGCATGAACCCACTATCGAGCATAAATACTCCCTCTTGGAGTTACAAGCAAAAACTTGGCCAGAGCCTCTACTAGCAACGGAGAGCATGCAAGATCATAAACAACACATAGATGATAGATTGATAATCAACATAACATAGCATTCACTATTCATCGGATCCCAACAAATGCAACATGTAGCATTACAGATAGATGATCTTGATCATGTTAGGCAGCTCACAAGATCCAACAATGATAGCACAATTAGGAGAAGACGACCATCTAGCTACTGCTATGGACCCATAGTCCAGGGGTGAACTACTCACACATCACTCCGGAGGCGACCATGGCGGTGAAGAGTCCTCCGGGAGATGATTCCCCTCTCCGGCAGGGTGCCGGAGGCGATCTCCTGAATCCCCCGAGATGGGATTGGAGGCGGCAGCTTCTCTGGAAGGTTTTCCGTATCGTGGCTCTCGGTACTGGAGTTATTCTCGACGAAGGCTTAAGTAGGCGGAAGGGTAGGTCAGGGGGCGCCACGAGGGGCCCACACCACAGGCCGGCGTGGCCAGGGCCTGGGCCGCGCCGCCCTGGTGTGGCGTCGCCTCATCGCCCCACTTCGTTTCCTCTCCGAACTTCTGGAAGCTTCGTGGAAAAATAAGATCCTGGGCGTTGATTTCGTCCAATTCCGAGAATATTTCCTTACTAGGATTTCTGAAACCAAAAACAATGAGAAACAAGAATCGGCTCTTCGGCATCTTGTTAATAGGTTAGTGCCGGAAAATGCATAAATATGACATAAAGTATGTATAAAACATGTGAGTATCATCATAAAAGTAGCATGGAACATAAGAAATTATCGATATGTTGGAGACGTATCAATGTCATGAAAAAGTTGGAGACCATAGAGCAAAATCTTCCAAGTATTGAGACTAAATTGGGAGAATTACTTAATAGCAACGATAAACTTGACAAATCTCTAGGTGGAATTAATGAGAAAATTGCCATCCTAGAAGCTTGTGCTATTCATGATAATCAAACCCAAAGGATTAGTGAACTTGAAGAAGCTATGGGAACCTTGGGTTCAACTTTTTCATCTATTAAGTTTAGAGAGAAAGCTTATGTGGGTAAGGAGCAAAAGTTCATGTATGTCTCTAAGGTGCCTAAACCAAAAAACCATTATAGGCCTAAAATTGATAAAGCTCTTAATACCACTATAGATAAGGGAGCATCTAATATACTTAATGGGACAAATTGTGAAAATTATGATGTTGATGTTTCGTCTCTTGATAATACTTGATTCACACTTTCTGCGCCTAGCTGAAAGGCGTTAAAGAAAAGCGCTTATGGGAGACAACCCATGATTTTACTACAGTACTTTTGTTTTATATTTGAGTCTTGGAAGTTGTTACTACTGTAGCAACCTCTCCTTATCTTAATTTTGTTGCATTGTTGTGCCAAGTAAAGTCTTTGATAGTAAGGTTCATACTAGATTTGGATTACTGCGCAGAAACAGATTTCTTGCTGTCACGAATTTGAGCAGTAGGCTCTGTAGGTAACTCAGAAAATTCTGCCAATTTACGTGAGTGATCCTCAGATATGTACGCAACTTTCATTGAATTTGCATTTTCATTGGAGCAAGTCTGGTGCACCTAAAAAATTCGTCTTTACGGACTGTTCTGTTTTGACAGATTCTGCCTTTTATTTCGCATTGCCTGTTTTGCTATGCTTGATGGATTTCTTTATTCCATTAACTTTCAGTAGCTTTGTGCAATGTACAGAAGTGTTAAGAATGATTATGTCACCTCTGAACATGTGAATTTTGATTATGCACTAACCCTCTAATGAGTTGTTTTGAGTTTGGTGTGGAGGAAGTTTTCAAGGATCAAGAGAGGAGGATGATACAATATGATCAAGGAGAGTGAAAGCTCTAAGATTGGGGATGCCCCGGTGGTTCATCCCTGCATATTTCAAGAAGACTCAAGCATCTAAGCTTGGGGATGCCCAAGGCATCCCCTTCTTCATCGACAACATTATCAGGTTCCTCTAGTGAAATTATATTTTTATTCCATCACATCTTATGTGCTTTACTTGGAGCGTCTGTTTGTTTTTGTTTTTGTTTTGTTTGAATAAAGTTGGATCCTAGCATTCATTGTGTGGGAGAGAGACACGCTTCGCTGTTGCATATGGACAAATATGTCCTTAGGCTTTACTCATAATGTTCATGGCGAAGGTTAAAACTGCTTCGTTAATTGTTATATGGTTGGAATCGGGAAATGCTACATGTGGTAATTGGTAGAATGTCTTGAATAATTTGATACTTGGCAATTGTTGTGCTCATAAGGATCATGTTTAAGCTCTTGCATCATATACTTTGCACCTATTAGTGAAGAAATACATAGAGCTTGCTAAAATTTGGTTTGCATGATTGGTCTCTCTAAGGTCTAGATATTTTCTAGTGAGGGTTTGAACAACAAGGAAAACAGTGTAGAGTCTTATAATGCTTACAATATGTTTTTATGTGAGTTTTGTTGTACCGGTTCATACTTGTGTTTGCTTCAAATAACCTTGCTAGCCTAAGCCTTGTATTGAGAGGGATTACTTCTCATGCATCCAAATCCTTGAGCCAATAACTATGCCACTTGTGTCCACCATACCTACCTACTACATGGTATTTCTCCGCCATTCCAAAGTAAATTGCTTGAGTGCTACCTTCAAATTTCTATCCTTTGTCTTTGCAATATATAGCTCATGGGACAAATAGCCTAAAAACTATTGTGGTATTGAATATGTACTTATGTATCTTATTTCTTATTAAGGTGCTTGTTGTGCGATAACCATGTTCCTGGGGACGCCCTTGTTGAATATCATGTGAGTTGCTATGCATGTTCGTCTTGTCTGAAGTAAGGGTGATTTATCATGAGTTGAATGGTTTGAGTATGCATATTGTTAGAGAAGAACATTGGGCCCCTAACTAAAGCCATGATCCATGGTGGAAGTTTCAGTTTTGGACAACAATCCTCAATCTTTTATGGGAATATTATTTGTTGTTGAATGCTTATGCATTAAAAGAGGAGTCCATTATCTGTTGTCTATGTTGTCCCGGTATGGATGTCTAAGTTGAGAATAATCAAAAGCGAGAAATCCGATGCGAGCTTTCTCCTTAGACCTTTGTACAGGTGGCATAGAGGTACCCCTTTGTGATACTTGGTTAAAACATATGTATTACGATGATAATCCATGTTAATCCGAGCTAATTAGGACAAGGTGCGGGCACTATTGGTAATCTATGCATGAGGCTTGCAACTTGTAGGATATAATTTACATAATACATATGCTTTATTACTACCGTTGACAAAATTGTTTCTGTCGTGGATGTAACCACGGCAGATGCTACAGGGGGTAGCACTTCATTGATGCGAGGGGAAGGGAACATTGCCATCTACGGGTCGAGGTGCAAGAGACGCAAGGGTTTTACCCAGGTTCAGCCCCTCCGGAGAGTAAAAGGCCTACGTCCTGCTAGATCTTTATTGCTCAGTGGAGAATTACAATGGGGGGGCTCAGTCGGCGGCTACGCCGAGAGCTTACAGGGGGAGATTGGATCTCGAGTAAGGTGTCCTCTAGGGTTTAAGCTCGGGGGTTTATATAAGCACCCCCGGCCTAGGGTTACATGGAGATAACTCCGAATCATATCAGTTGCTACTAATCCGGGATCCGCTATCCCTCTCGCAAGTAATCTTCTTGTCCAGCCGTGTGGACCTCCTCCTTGGGATCACGGCCCAGTCGCCTTAGGGCCCAGTCGCTTAGGCGACTGGCGATCCACCCAAGCCTCTATCTTCATGGCGGCCGGGACCGGCGACCCACCCCCTATGGGCATATCCCCATCGCAGTCCCCAAGCGCGGTGGTGAAGAAGCGCGGATCCGGAACAAGTCTTGGAGAGGCGCGGTGATGGATCAAGATGAGTCGCCGCCGGCTTCCAAAGATAAAGTCGCGGGTGCGGTGGCAGTCTCGCCGCCATAATTTGATCGATCGATCGGCGTGTGACAGTCGGCTCTAGCCAGTCGCCGTTTGCCAGTCGACGCGTAGTCACCATAGAGACACGTGGAGAGGCCAACGGCTAGATTTCACGTTGACCGAGGCGCACACCGTCTGCATGTTGTTGACCGTTGGGCTCGACGTGACCGCTAACGGCTAGTTTAACGGCTATTCAGCCGGTGACGGCGCAGATCTTGACCGTTGATTGCGGGGCGGCGATTCCGGGACAATTCTACGAACATATCTCTTCCTCAATCTGAGCGTGTGCGGGCTGTATAAAGGGTCGCCCCTAGGATTAGGGTTCAACACTCCTCCGCATTCATCCCCCATCTTCTCTTTATCTCATCTTCATTCCACACTCCACACGCATCCATGGCGGCGAAGGGTTGGGGCAAGTCGAAGGTCACGCGGGAGTCTCTCCTCCCGTACGTCGCCTCCGGAGTCATCCCGGAGTTCAACCAGGAGCGATGGCGGGTTCCGCCGGCGAACGAGACGGAGCCCTCCCACGGCCCGGGAGTTCGTGATCTTCATGAGCTTCCTCGATCGCGGGTTCGCTCTCCCCACCTCCGATTTCCTCCGGCAGCTTGCTGGCCTTCTACAGCATCAAGGTTTCCGACCTCGGGCCGCACGGCGTCCGGCAGATTTCTCTGTTCGTGGCGCTGTGCGAATGCTACTTGGGCTGTCCGCCCTACTTCCCGCTGTGGGTGTCCATCTTCCACGGGCGGGCGACTCGGGCCAGCAAGAACAGCGAAGCACTCATCCCGAACGGGGGGATCACCTTCCAGGTGAAGTCCGGGGAAAGCTTCATCGACATGGCGCTCCCCAAGAAGGCGCGATCGGCTGTGGCGTCGTTTCTGGTTCTACGCCAAGGAGTACACTCCCCGGGCGAGGTATGCATTCCCCAATACAGTCCCGAGCCGAGCGTCCCGCGGCGCCTCAATGTCCGGTCGGCTGCCGCGCGCGAGCGAAGAAGGTGGTGAAGGATATGCGCCAAGCGATCCAGCGCTAAAAGATGACGGCCTGACGGCGGTCGACATGTACAACTGTTGGCTTGGCCGGCGGCTGATCCCCCTGCGGTGCCGAGCTCACCCCATGTGGGAGTACCGGGGACAGAACGACCGCACCCGGTCGACGGCGACCGAGTGGGACGAGGGCGAGTACCGGAAGGCGCTCGCTAAGATCACCACTGCCACCTTTACTTCCTTCGAGGACGGCTTGCAGCCCTACACCGAAGACACCCCAGCGCCTCAGGTAATGCTTCGCATGGCGACTTCGCACGGCTTAGCCGCGCTTCTTCCTTTCTGACTTGTTCCTTTGATTCGATTGCAGCGTTGGCAGAAGATCGCAGACCACCTCCCTCCTCTCGCCGGAAAGGAACCACCGGAGATGACCGAAGGCGAGGAGGAAGAGGTCGACGAGGAGGAGGAGCGCACCGAGTCGGACTCGGAGGCGCGGGACTTCATCAGACTCCCGCGCGGGGCGCAGAGGGGTGCCGCGGCCTCGTCCCAGGGCGCGGCTGAAGAGGAGCCTACCTCCCGTCCGGAGGACAAGGCGGAGCCCTCCAAGGAAGGGGCCGAGCCGCTATCGAAGCGATCGCGCCCCACTCTCTGGAAGGGTCCATGAGGCTTCAGCGTCCCTTGAAGGACGCGATCGATGCGGGAGCTCGGGCCGGTCCGGGCGTAAAGCGATTCCCACGGTGAAGTAAGTATTTCTTGTCGAATTTATCCTTCCCTGCGATCGGACTGAGTGTCGACTCACCTCGCCTCTCGTAGGTCCAAGAAGAAGACCTTGGCGAAGCCGTCCGCGGCCGGGGTGGCGGCCACGAGGGCGGCCGAGGCAAAGAAGAAAGCCGCGGAGAGGAAGGCGGCGCCGTCCGACCTTGGGGTGCGGGGTCGGCTCCGAAGAGCCCGCCGCCGGGAGTCAAGCGGAGAAGGAGAGCATTAGCCACGTCGAGCCCACCGCCAACGTTTTCCTCTACCCGCATGGCTCGCGGGGGCATGGCGAGTGCGGCGACGGGTCCGGACGTTGCTCCGCCTGTGGTGGAGGAGGAGTCGACCGACATTGGATCGACCGAGGGCGTAAGGCACCCGAAGTTGAAGAGGACATCGTCGAGGAGGGCGGCCTGTCGGAGCCACCGAAAGAGCGCCGGTCCAAGGCCGCCAGGGACCGCGCCCGCCCAAAGGACACCGACACGCGGACGGGCGAGGTTCCGTCGATCGAGGCGGTGATGCGAGCGGACGGGGCGACCGCGGCGCGTCCTCCGCCGCCGTGTGCATGGACCTTCCCGGAGCTCCCCACGGCGCGTGGCGCGGCGCATGTGGTCCGTGTCGCTGCACACGGGGCCCAGTCACCCCCAGGCCCCGAGGGGCGACTTGGTCCGAAAGGGCGAGTCGAGTCTCTATTTGCTTTTTGTTTGTTGACCTTGGCATTTTTGTTTGGTTTCCGTAGGCGGAGATTAAGCGGCTGACCGCGCTTGTGGAGGAGGAGTCGCAGAATAACCGGAAGCTGATTGCCCTGGGCAGTAAGTCATGCCCACTCGCCGTCCTCATTCAGTGTCACTGGCCCGGGCGTTCGTTCTCACCGTTTCCTTTTCCTGTAGCAGAGGCGCAGGCAAAGGCTCTTGCCGAGGCTCGGGAAGGGTTCGTCAAGGAGTCCTTCTACCGTGAAGCCGAGTTCCGGGCGCAGCAGGCCGAAGAGGCCCGGAAAAGGGCGAAAGCGGAGGTGGCGGAATTGACGAAGGTCCCTGGAGCGAAGGGCCGGAGCTGGAGGACGTCATCACCGAATACAAGGTGAAGGCGGAGGCCGCGATCGATGCGCGGGACTCTGCACGTGGGGCTGCCGCGTCTCTGCGGGAGGAGGTGGCGGCCTTGAAGCAGCAGCACGCCAAAGAACTTGCTGCGGAGAAGGAGGCGTCCGAGGGCATCGTCCTGGCGGTGCAGGCCGAGAAGACCAACTTCGAGGCTTTCGTCGAGAGATGTCGCGGCATTCTTGGTAAGTTCTTGTTGTCGCACTTCTTGTTTTATTTGCCGGGGGTTTGAGTATCTGAACACGGCGAGTCGGCCTCGGGGGTCGGTCCCGAGCGTGGCGAGTTGGCCTCGGGGGCCAGTCCCTGAGCGTGGCGAGTCGGTCTCGGGGGCCAGTCCCGAGCGTGGCGAGTCGGCCTCGGGGGCCAGTCCCCGAGCGTGGCGAGTTGGCCTCGGGGGCCAGTCCCTGAGCGTGGCGAGTCGGTCTCGGGGGCCAGTCCCCGAGCGTGGCGAGTCGGCGTTGAAGGGGAAGTTCTCATTTTTCCCTTTTCCTTGTGTTGTTGACTGCAGGTACGTGCGACTTCGTGGAGACGGCGACTCCACGGGAATGCCTGTCGACCGCGACCGCGCGTATCATCGCCTGCGCGGGGAGATACTTGCCGCGCTCCGACCCGAGCCCGCGGGAGGTGATTCCGCGGGACACGCCATCCGTCTTCAAGGCCGTGTCCAACATTCCGCTGTTGTTGATCGGCTTCGTCGCTCTTCCTGCCGCGTTGGCATTACCATGGCTACGAGCATGGTGCTGGCGCATTACTACGAAGGGTTCGACGTGGAGGAGGTCACCGCTGGCTTCCCCTCGGAGACCGGGAGTTCGATGTTGCCGAAGTGCTGCGGCTGATGGATGCGGTGCGCCCCTTCGCCGACCGAGTACTGGCGACCGCGGACTTGGAGACTCATATCCCCAGCCAAGCGGCTCCTGGTGACGCGGAGAAGGAGCCGGGCCCAGTGGACTACCCCGCGGAGCGCCTCTTCCATGCTGCTGCCGCCGGCTCGCTGTCTACATATCCGGTCGTGGTGTACACGCCGAAATTTCGTCACGGCGATGACGGCGTCGAGCCTGTCGTAGAGGGGGCTCCGGGGTCGTCCTCGTAGTTTCTGAGTACCCGTGTAAGAAGTAGCTAGATTTCCCGCGAGCGGGTGTTAGTTGTAAATAGAATGATGACTTTTGCTTAAATGTGATTCGGTGGTTGCTTTTGCATTATTTGAGACGGCGATGCATTGGAGGTGGTTCCGACTATCCATGGCCTTCAGGTCGGTCGCCTTGCGACCCCAATGAAGGCTATCGACTTGATCGTTTTCCTTTTTCGAGCTGGGCGTCCCCGATCATGATCGTAGTCATTATAGTACGAATAGCAGCCTCATGGGTGGAGTAGTGGTGTGGTGTAGTTTGCGCTGTTCGGATGTAGCGCGCCACTCGTCGTGGCTCGGTGAGCCGCCGCTAGGCGACTCCAAAGGGGATCATTGCGGGCGTATTTTCCTTGGCGAGCCGCGGGTCCGTTTTGCGGGGTCCCTAGTCGAAGTACTTAGCCACGCAATTCGCCAACCTAAGGTAGAGGAGGGCATTGGTGTGCTTTATAACGTAGCACAAGGCGGTCGCCGAGGCCCGTGGGGCTGGCCGAGCGTGCGGCCCTGCGGTGGGTTCCGGTCGCCGTTTTCACCCGATGGCGTGAGAGATGGTGGGTGACCGGGCCTGGTGTTGCGCCTCGGTCACGCCGCCATCCCGTGTTAGCCCGGCTACTTGGCCGATCGTGGACTTCTCTCTTCCAAAAGCGGCGACCGGAGGTCTCTCGTTCCTAGTCGCTTGTCGCGGCGACTAAGCCGGTATGTCCCGGGATGAGAGATGACGATATTTGGCGGGTGAAGGAGAGGTAGTCGGAGCTTGAGATCAAAAAATGGTCGGCGATTTTTATTACCCTCTGAATTTTCGGATTACATTTTTCCCTTAGGTATAGAACCGCCGGAGGAGGTTGATGTTCCAGGGGCGCTCCACCTCTTTAGTGAGCGGCTCGCCTTTGTCGTCCTTGCGGACGTCGATGAGGTAGTAGGAGTCGTTGCCGAGTACGCGGCCGACGGCGAATGGTCCTTCCTGGCGGGGACAGCTTGTGCATCCCTATCATCTCCTGGATTAGCCGGAGTACCAGATCTCAGACAATGAAGGAGCGACTCCGACCGCGGCGACGGTGGTAGCGACGGAGGTCCGGCGGGTAAATGGCGGTTCTGGAGAGTGCGAGGTCTCGGGCCTCGTCGAGGAGATCGATGTCATCTTGGCGAGCTCGCTCGTTGTCTTCTTCGGCGTAATTGGCGACCCGAGGTGAGTCGTAGGCGATGTCCGTGGGCATGACGGCTTCGGCGCCATATACCAGGAAGAAAGGCGTGAAGCCGGTTGACCCGTTAGGCGTTGTGCGGATGCCCCATAGTACCGAAGAGAGCTCCTCTGCCCAGCAGCCGGCTGCGCGCTCTAGGGGCACGACCGTGCGTGGTTTGAGTCCGTGCAGGATGCTCTGGTTTGCCCTTTCGCTTGGCCGTTCGACTCGGGGTGGGCGATCGAGGCGAGATCGAGTCGGATGCCCTTTTCTTCGCAAAAGTCAGCCATCTCCCCTTTGGCGAAGTTGGTGCCGTTGTCGGTTATGATACTGTGAGGGTAGCCGTACCGATAGATGAGCTCGCGTAGGAACTTTGTGGCCGTCTTCCCGTCGCACTTCTTTATGGGCTTTGCTTCTACCCATTTGGTGAACTTGTCCACCGCTACCAGGAGGTGAGTATATCCGCCGGGGGCCGTTTTGAATTTTCCCACCATGTCCATGCCCCATACGGCGAAGGGCCAGGTGAGGGGGATGGTCTTCAATGCCGATCCTGGCATGTGCGACTGGCTTGCATGCTTTTGGCACCCGGCGCATGAACGGACAAGGGCGATTGCGTCTTCGTGGGCTGTTGGCCAGTAGAAGCCGTGACGAAAGGCCTTGGCGACGATTGACCGCGCGCCTGCGTGGTGGCCGCAGTCCCCTGCGTGGATGTCGCGCAGAATGTTGCGCCCTTCCGCCGTGGTGACGCATCGTTGGAACACTCCCGAGACACTGCGCTTGTATAGCTCATTGTTGATGATGGTGAAGGACTTGCATCTGCGCACGATGGCGCGTGCTTTGGTTTCATCCATCGGCGGTGCCTCGGCTCTCGAGGTAGCTTATGTATGGCTCGGTCCAATCGGTGCTGTCGACGGCGAGTGCGACTAAGGCGGAGTCGGGAGCAGGTGGCTCGGCAATGTCCAGCTCGCGCGGTGCGCGCACCGAGGGGTGGTCGAGGATGTCCAGGACGACGCCCGGAGGTGGTTGAAGTCGCTTGGACCCGATTCTCGGCTAGCGCGTCGGCTTCTTCGTTCTTGCGCCTGTCAACCCACTCGACGACGTGACCGGCGAAGCTAGCGCCCGGCTTGGTCGACGGCGCGTTTGTATGCGATCATGTTGGCGTCTCGTGGCGTCGCAGTGCCGGAAGTTTGGCTGGCGACTAGGTCGGAATCGCCGAGGCAGCGCAGCCGTGTTGCGCCCATCTCTTTTGCGACTCGCATGCCGTGCAGGAGCGCCTCGTACTCGGCCATGTTGTTGGTGCATGGCTCGAATCTGAGTTGCAGGACGTACTTCACTGTGTCGCCCTTTGGTGATGTGAGGACGACTCCCGCGCCTGCTCCTTCGAGGTTTTTAGAACCGTCGAAGTGCAACGTCCAATGTTTGAGGTCCGCGGGGAGCTTGGCTGTGGGCCTCTTCCCGATCGGCGAGGAAGTCGGCGAGTGCTTGAGATTTGATGGCGTGGCGTGACTCGTAGGTGATGTTGTGGACGCCGAGCTCGATCGCCCACTTGGCGATCCGGCCAGTTGCGTCGCGGTTGCGGATGATGTCGGCGAGTGGTGTTGAGGCGACTACCTTGATGGGGTGCTCGTGGAAGTAAGGGGCCGATCGCCGCCGGGCCCTGAGGACGGCGTACACCAGCTTCTGGTAGTGTGGATACCGTTGCTTGGATTCGATTAAGGCTTCGCTGATGTAGTAGACCGGGCGTTGTACCAGTTGCTCCCTTCCTTCCTCCTTCCGTTCGACGACCATGACTGCACTTATAGCGCGGTTCGACGCGGCGACGTATAGGAGCATGGTTTCTTTTGGCAGCGGGGCCGCGAGGATAGGGGCATTCGAGAGGGCGTGCTGGAGTTCCTCTAGGGCCCGCTGCGCCTCGTCTGTCCACCGGAATGATTCCGACTTCTTGAGCAAGCGGTATAGTGGCATGGCCTTGTCTCCGAGCCGGGGTATGAAGCGACGGAGGGCGGCGACTCGACAGGCGAGTTTTTGCGCGTCGACTAGGCATGCTGGCTGCTTGGTGCGCATGACCGCCGATGTCTTCTCCGGGTTAGGTTCGATGCCTCGCTTGGAGACGACGTAGCCTAGCAGCTGTCCTGATGGAACCCCGAAGGTGCACTTCAAAGGGTTGAGCTTGATCTTGTACCGCCGTAAGTTGGCGAATGTTTCGGCGAGGTCGCTGACGAGGTCGGTCTGTCGAGTCGATTTTACCACCACATCGTCGATGTAGACATGCACGTTGCGGCCGATCTGGCTTTCTAAGCAGCTGTTCATGCACCGCTGGTACGTTGCTCCGGCGTTCTTGAGGCCGAAGGTCATGGACGTGTAGCAGTAGGCGCCTAGGGGTGTGATGAATGCAGTCTTCTCTTGGTCTTCCTTGGCCATCTTTATTTGATTGTACCCGGAGTATGCATCAAGGAAGCATAGCGACTCGGACCCGGCGACCGCGTCGATAATCTGGTCGATTCGCGGTAGGACGAATGGGTCCTTGGGGCACGCGCTGTTGAGGCTTGTGTAATCGATACACATTCGCCACGTCTTGTTCTTCTTTAGCACTAGGACTGGGTTTGCCAGCCATTTCGGGTGCTTGATTTCTATGATGAAGCCGGCAGCGAGCAGCCGGTTTACTTCTTCGGCGATTGCGCGTCGCCGTTCTTCTCCCACAGGGCGCATTGCCTGCCTAACGGGTCGCGCGGTGGGATCGACATGTAATTTGTGCTCAGCAAGTTCTCTCGGGACACCCGGCATGTCGATGGTTTCCATGCAAAGATATCTCGATTCTCACGGAGGAACTTGATGAGCGCGCTTTCCTATTGGGCGGACAGGCCCGTCCCAATGGTAACTTGCCTACTTGGATCGTTTTCTACAAGATCTACTTGGCGGGTGCCTGCTGCGGCCTTGAAGGTTGCTGCGGACGCAGTCGAGCTCGGTTGGCTTCTCCAGGATGGCGGGGTCGTTGCGGTCGACCGGGTACTTGGCGAGCTCGGCGGAGTTGTCTTGTTCGTCGGCGATGACGGCGTCGGCGAGCTTGGCGCTGTCGTCCTCACATTCCAATGCCATCTCCGGGTCGCCATGGACGGTGATGACGCCTCGAGGCCCTGGCATCTTCATCATGTTGTACGCGTAGTGTGGGGTCGCCATGAAGCGGGCGAACGCTTGTCGGCCGAGTACGCAATGGTAAGAGCTTTTGAAGTTCACCACCTCGAACGTTATCCGCTCGGTACGGTAGTTCACGGGCGTGCCGAAGGTGACGGCAGCGTCACCTTGCCGATCGGGAAGGCCTTCCGCCCGGGGACGATGCCGTGGAACGTGACCTTGGTGTTCTCAAGGCGTGAGTCCGGCAGGCCAAGCCGCCGGAAGGTGTCGTAGTACATGATGTTGATGGAGCTTCCCCGTCCATCGGGGTTTTTGCAGCCGCAGTCGGCGACCTTGGGCACGACGACTAGCGCCACTCGCCCGGGGTACTCGATGCGGGGGCGTGATCTTCGCGGCTCCAGGTGATGCTTTGCTCGGACCCGGTTGAGCCACCGGAGTACGTCGGAAAGTATGACTGCGTGTACCGCCATCGCCCTTGCGAGGACCTTCTGTCCCGCCTGGCGCCGACCCCGGTGTTGGTGTGGTGGGGGCCGGCGCTGCGACCGATGCCCTCTCCCTTGTGGTGGTTTTGGTCCTTGGCGCGCTCCTTGTGCTGTTTGCCGCCGTGGTTTTCCTTGGGGGGGCGAGCTCTTTCTATCCGCTTCGGGGAGTAGCAATTTCCCGTCGTGTGGTTGGCGGGCTTGCCCTCCTTGCTGTGATAGATGCATGGTGCGTCTAGGAGGCTGCGGGCGTCGAAGCGCTTGGGCTGAGGCCGATCCTCCCGAGGTGGACGAGTGTCGCGCCGAAACGATTTTGGCTCGCGCTGCTCGTAATCGGTGGTAGCAACTAGCTCGTTGTGTCCTCCCTCTCCGCGGCGCTTGCCGTTGTTGGACCGGCCGGCGAAACGGTAGTCGCCACGCCGAGGCTCCGTGTGCGCAGGGCGGCGATTGCGTCGTTGACCGTACTCGTCGTCCGAGTCGACCGTAGGGTCTTCATCGGCGTAGCGGGTGGCGATGTCGAAGAGCTCGGAGATTGAGATATTGTCCCTGCCGACGCGACGGAGCTTGGCGCTTAGTGGTTCGTACCGGCAGCAGCGTCGGAAGCGATGGATTGCCGTGTCCGTGCTGATGCCGCTGGAGGTCGTCCACATGTCCTGCCAGCGCTGCACCCACCGGCGGGTCGACTCGCGCGGGCCTTGGACGCAGCGATCTAGGTCTTCTATGGTTGTGGCACGGGTGTATGCGCCGGCGAAGTGCTGGATGAACGCGGCGCGGGCTTCTTCCCGTGGAGTCGATGCTGTTGACGGTGAGGGTGTTGAACCAATGGCGATTGACGCCGTCCATCATGAGGGGCAGGTATCGCGCTGCGAGTAACTCGGAGTGGCCCTGGATCCCCATTGCCATGGCGTACGAGTCGATCCGCATGCTGGGGTCAATGCTTGTATCGTACTTCTCGATGTCGCGGGGTCCTTTGAACCCCACGAGTGCGGCTCGCCTCTAATCATCGGCCCGAAGCAAGCGGGGCCGATTCGGGTGAACGCGCTCGGCGCGGGGCTTCATCGGCGTGGCGGTCGTTCAATCGATTGCGCGCCCGCCATTCTTGGTCGTTGACGATGTGGGTTCGGGCGTCGACTGGCTGCCCGTTAGCGGCGACCATCACCCGCGCGGGCGCGGCTCGACTCGGTTGTTAGACGAGTGGCCGCGCGCGGTGCCGGCGGCGGGCCGTTGTTGGCGTTGACGATTGCGCGGTTTGCCGCGTCGACGACGCCGCGCGATCGGCGGATGTGCGCGAATAGAGTCGCCCTGCGAGTCGGCTGCGGCGTGCTGCTGCTCCAATGCCTTGGCTACCAAAGCCTTGGCGTGTTGGACGAGGATCGCGCCGGCTCCCGTTTCGGGGAGTCTTGCGAGGACGGCCTGCGCCGCTGCCTCGTTGTCGGCTGGAGACGAGTGCTGTGGTAGGGCGTTGGCGTCTACGTCGGCCCGTGGACCTTGGGGGGGTGGGGGGGGGGGTGGCGGTGGTGCTCCGCGCGCTGTTCTATCTGCAGCAGCCCGACTTCCTTCCGGATGTCGTGGTTTTGGACTCGGCGACCCGGATTTCTCCGTCCGGGTCGTCGAAGTTAAGGCGTGCGCTGGGAAAGTCGCTCGCGCGGGGCGCGCTCCATGCGCCGGCGGTTTCGCTGCTGACGATAGTGGGACACGGCCCTTACTTCATCTTCCTCGAGGAGGAATGTCTGCCTTTCGGCGCGCTCCATTTTCCACTGCTCCTCGAGGGCCGCCCGGTGCGCCTCGATCTCGGTCGCGGTGGCGGTTGCGGGGAGGGGAGTGGTGACGGCGTCGACTGGGATCTCTCCTTCACCCCCTGCCATGAAGACTGCGGTCGGGTAGCGGTAACGCGGGGCCTCGACTGCAGTCCGAGTCGTAATCGCTGCCGAAGAGGGAGAGGATGGAGTCGTCCTCGAAGCCACCTTCGAAGTCGCTCGGGTGGGAGACCAGGGAGATAGAGTCCTTGGTCGATGCCGTGGCGATGGAGCGGGCGATCGGGGACGCAGCGGTGGATCCCGCAACCGACGTTGTAGCGATGATGTCGGTGAAGTCGGCGTCGATCGCAGCGATGATGGATTTGATGGCCGGGATGGTGTCGGCGGAATCGGCGATCGGGAGCGGTGTCGGCGGAGTCGGTGGCTGCCGAGGCAACGGTGGAGTTAGCGGTCGGTGCCACGACCGCCGACTCGGCATCGTCTCCCAGGGCCGCCTCAGCCTCCGCGTATACCTCGCCGGTGACCGGGCGAGTAGCGGTGAGGAGCTGCCCGGGCGCGAAGGGGTCGTGTGAGCGACTGGGGCGAGGCTCAGAGGGGTCGCTGACGCCGGCGAGCCCAACGAAGAGGTTGATGGAGCCGATCGGCACCATCCAGGCGTGTGTGAGAGGTGACGAGGCGGGCCGGTAGGTGCTTGGCTGGATGTGGAAGAAATTGCCGGTGGCGATCATCCTGCCGGAAGCAACCGGCCGCCGAACTGGCGAGTAGGGCCTCGCCGTAGCTCGAAGGCTTGATGTCCCATGCCCCACGGTGGGCGCCACTGTCGTGGATGTAACCACGGCAGATGCTACAGGGGGTAGCACTTCATTGATGCGAGGGGAAGGGAACATTGCCATCTACGGGTCGAGGTGCAAGAGACGCAAGGGTTTTACCCTGTGTTCAGCCCCTCCGAGAGTAAAAGGCCTACGTCCCGCTAGATCTTTATTGCTCGGTGGAGAATTACAATGGGGGCTCGATCGGCGGCTACGCCGAGAGCTTACAGGGGGAGATTGGATCTCGAGTAAGGTGTCCTCTAGGGTTTAAGCTCGGGGGTTTATATAAGCACCCCCGGCCTAGGGTTACATGGAGATAACTCCGAATCATATCAGTTGCTACTAATCCGGGATCCGCTATCCCTCTCGCAAGTAATCTTCTTGTCCAGCCGTGTGGACCTCCTCCTTGGGATCACGGCCCAGTCGCCTTAGGGCCCAGTCGCTTAGGCGACTGGCGATCCACCCAAGCCTCTATCTTCATGGCGACTGGGACTGGCGACCCACCCCCTATGGGCATATCCCCATCAGTTTCTTGTTTTCAAAATAAAAGCTCTAGCACAAATATGGCAATCGATGCTTCCCTCTGCGAAGGGCCTTTCTTCTACTTTTATGTTGAGTCAGTTTACCTACTTCCTTCCATCTCAAGAAGCAAACACTTGTGTTAACTGAGCATTGATTCCTACATACTTGCATATTGCACTTATTATATTACTTTATGTTGATAATATCCATGAGGTATACATGTTACAAGTTGAAAGCAACCACTGAAACTTAATCTTCCTTTGTGTTGCTTCAATGCCTTTACTATGAATTTATTGCTTTATGAGTTAACTCTTATGCAAGACTTATTGATGCTTGTCTTGAAAGTACTATTCATGAAAAGTCTTTGCTATATGATTCAACTGTTTACTCATTGTCTTTACCATTGATTTGGATCGCTGCATTCATTACATGTGCTTACAATAGTATTGATCAAGATTATGATGGCATGTCACTTCAG
Source organism: Lolium perenne (assembly GCF_019359855.2). Classification (NCBI taxonomy): domain Eukaryota; kingdom Viridiplantae; phylum Streptophyta; class Magnoliopsida; order Poales; family Poaceae; genus Lolium; species Lolium perenne. The sequence continues at coordinate 181,370,546 of NC_067246.2, read as the reverse complement.
AAATTATCTTTGTTATCGTTTACCTACTCGGGACGAGTAGGAACTAAGCTTGGGGATGCTGATACGTCTCCAACGTATCGATAATTTCTTATGTTCCATGCTTGTTTTATGACAATACCTACATGTTTTATACATACTTTATGTCATATTTATGCATTTTCCGGCACTAACCTATTAACGACATGCCGAAGAGCCAGTTGCTATTTTCTGCTGTTTTTGGTTTCAGAAATCCTAGTAAGGAAATATTCTCGGAATTGGACGAAATCAACGCCCAGGATCTTATTTTTCCACGAAGCTTCCAGAAGTCCGGAGGAGATACGAAGTGGGGCGACGAGGCGCCCACACAACAGGGCGGCGCGGCCAGGGCTTGGGCCGCGCGGCCCTGGCGTGTGGGGCCCTCGTGGCGCCCCCTGACCTACCCTTCCGCCTACATAAGCCTTCGTCAATAATAGTTCCAGTACCGAGAGCCACGATACGGAAAACCTTCCAGAGAAGCCGCCGCCGCCAATCCCATCTCGGGGGATTTAGGAGATCGCCTCCAGCACCCTGCCGGAGAGGGGAATCATCTCCCGGAGGACTCTTCACCGCCATGGTCGCCTCCGGAGTGATGTGTGAGTAGTTCACCCCTAGACTATGGGTCCATAGCAGTAGCTAGATGGTCGTCTTCTCCTAATTGTGCTATCATTGTTGGATCTTGTGAGCTGCCTAACATGATCAAGATCATCTATTTGTAATGCTAGATGTTGCGTTTGTTGGGATCCGATGAATAATGAATGCTACGTTATGTTGATTATCAATCTATCATTTATGTGTTGTTTATGATCTTGCATGCTCTCCGTTGCTAGTAGAGGCTCTGGCCAAGTTGATACTTGTAACTCCAAGAGGGAGTATTTATGCTCGATAGTGGGGTCATGTCTCCATTAAATCTGGGAGTGACAAAGAACCCCTAAGGTTGTGGATGTGCTGTTGCCACTAGGGATAAAACATCAATGCTATGTCTAAGGATGTATTTGTTGATTCCATTACGCACCATACTTAATGCAATTGTCTGTTGTTTGCAACTTAATACTAGAGGGGGTTCGGATGATAACCTGAAGGTGGACTTTTTAGGCATAGATGCATGCTGGATAGCGGTCTATGTACTTTGTCGTAATGCCCAATTAAATTTCACGCTACTCATCATAACATGTATGTGCATGGTCATGCCCTCTTTATTTGTCAATTGCCCAACTGTAATTTTTTCACCCAACATGCTATTTCTTATGGGAGAGACACCACTAGTGAACTGTGGACCCCGGTCCATTCTTTTACATCGAATACAATCTACTGCAATACTCGTTCTACTGTTCTCTGCAAACATCATCATCCACACTATACATCTAATCCTTTGTTACAGCAAGCCGGTGAGATTGACAACCTCACTGTTACGTTGGGGCAAAGTACTTTGGTTGTGTTGTGCAGGTTCCACGTTGGCGCCGGAATCCCTGATGTTGCGCCGCACTACACTCCGCCGCCATCAACCTTCAACGTGCTTCTTGGCTCCTACTGGTTCGATAAACCTTGATTTCTTACTGAGGGAAAACTTGCCGCTGTACGCATCACACCTTCCTCTTGGGGTTCCCAACGGACGTGTGCTGTACGCGTATCAGTTGTGCAGGTTCCACGTTGGCTCCGGAATCCCTGGTGTTGCGCCGCACTACACTCCTCCACCAACAACCTTCACGTGGCCTTCATCTCCTACTGGTTCGATAACCTTGGTTTCTTACTGAGGGAAAACTTGCTGCTGTACGCATCACACCTTCCTCTTGGGGTTCCCAACGGACGTGTGCTTCACGCGTTATCACTAGCTTTACAACAAGCCCAAGTTCATCGAAAACGGAATCCGCATGCATCTTCTATTGCGTTTTCGAGTTTGAACGTCTTCACCATTTCTTGACGGTGGGAGACTCCCTCTCTAAAATCATCTAAAATGTTTTGTGAGGAGTCTCCATATTTGTTGGGGTTCTATTCGTCGTTATCTTTCCAACAAAATTGGTTTCATTTGAATCGGAGTTCGGGAGCATTAGTTATTAAAGAAAAAGGAAAAAGGAGAAAAGAATAAAAAAAAGAAAAAGAAAAAAGGGGGGCTGCTGGTCGGCCGACCGGCCTGACCGGCCCACATGCCGGCCCACCCGGCCGAAACCGGCCCGGGCGCTGACGCCGACCGGGCGACATACTGTGGCGCCCCCGACCTGGTCCGGCCCAGGTGCCGATCGCTGACCGGCCCACCCGGTGCCAACCTCGCCCGATCGGACGCCCCGCGGGCCCGTGCCCCTGAGCGCCCTCGCACTATCTGCCGCCTCCCCCGGCTCGCTCCCGCCCCGACCGGCCTGTGGCCCGGTCCGGCCGGACTGATGACCGGCCTGGCCGGCTCCAGGTCCGGTCGGCCGGCCTGTGCGCCAACTGGGTCGTTTTTCCTGCGCATCTTGACTTGTCTTTTTGCCCCAACGGTTTTATTTGCTCCCTAGCTATAAATAGCCCTTCTTCCACCTTGAGCAAGCTAGTTCTTCCCATTCTCTCTCCTCCATTGTTGCCTTTGAAGAACTTGCTCTCTCTCTTGTCTCCCCCCATGATTCTTGCTCATTCTTGAGGGATCTAAGAGAGGAGATCTAGATCTACACTTCCACCAATCCATTTCTTCTCTAAGTGAGGGTAACTCTTGGGATCTAGATCTTGGAGTCTTTTGTTGACTTTCCCCATTGTTCTTCCTCTCCAATCTCATCCTAGCATTTGTTGTTTGGGTGGGATTTGAGTGTGAAGGACTTGAACACCTCTAGTGTTCTTGCTTTGCATCATTGCATAGTGTTGAGCTCTCCACCACGATTAGTTTGAGTGAGAGACCGTGAGCTTGTTACTCTTGGAGGGAGACCTCCTAGTTGGCTTGGTTGGTGCCCCGGTGATCTCTTCGTGGAAGATTGTGAAGGGGCCCGGGCTTCTCCTTCGTGGAGCTTGTGAAGTGGTTGTGGAGCTTGCCATCTCCGAAGCGGAGGAAAAGCTAACCATAAGGAAAGGGCCATTATCCTTCGTGGGTGTGGTTCGGAGAATAGGGTGAGCCTTCGTGGCACGGGGAATCCTTCGTGGGACCTCCACTCCTCCAAACGTGACGTACCTTCTTGCAAAGGAAGGGAACACGGAAATACATCCTCGTCTCCGCGTGCCTCGGTTATTTCTATACCCGAGCTCTGTTTCCTTGTGATATCCATCGTGCTTGAAGTACATATACCTTGCTATCACTTGTGCTACATATATCTTGTGCCTATCTTGCTTAGCTCTAGTTGCTATTGTTACACTTAGTTGAGCTTAGCATATTTAGGGTTTGTGCTTGTAATCTAAACGATAGTTTAATTCCGCATTATTACAAGGTTGGCCCCCTGCACGCCGCCGACTCCCACCAAGACCTTCGACGCTTCGTCTGACCCCGCCGTGTTGATAGAGGGCCTCGGGTTCTTGTCGCTATCGCCTGCTGCCTCGGGAGGCCCAATCTCTGCGGGGGTGTGCTCTGTCGAGGACCACGATGGTGAGGAGTTTGCTTCACCGTTGGCCTCTTCCAAAGGCACTGTTTCAGACTCAGAGCAGGTGATTGCGGAGCCATGCCGTGGCCTCTCTGCTGCTGCCGCCGCTTTTGATGATGAGGAAGGATGGACCCAGGTGGGTCGGGGCTGCCGTTCCAGCCGGGCGCCATTGTCTTCGCTTTGTGAAGGTCTCGACCGTAGCCTCGCCTTCAAGCGTTGGGCTCGAGGGAGGTGTTTTCGGTGCCTTGAGCGTGGACACCAAGTCAGCTCATGTCGTGGGTCATTCAGATGCATCCGATGTCGTCGTCCTGGTCATCGGGAGCGTTTCTGCCGTGCGCGCTCTCCTGCTGCTCGTTCTCGCTCTCCGGAGGCTCGGGCTCGTTCTCCGGTTGCTCGTGCTCCTTGCCAGCGGAGCCGCTCTCCATCCGCTCAGCCTCGTCGCCCCTCGTCGCCTCTGAGTTGGGCTGGGGTTTTGGGCCACTCGTCGTTGCATCCTGTGGTGCAGCCGTGCTGCAAGGATTTAGTCTCTTCTGTGGAGTCCCAGTTTGCCCTGCTACGCATGGAGGTCCTTCAGAAGTTTGAGTTGCTTCGCTCTGAGGTTCAGGACGCTCTTGCCAAGCTTCAGGTTGCGTCGGTTGTGCCTCTACCACCTGAGATACAGACTGGTTCTGTTGATGAGGGGTTCGAGTGCTGCTTTGGAGAATTTTCTCCCCGTGCTCTACATACGTCGTCGTCTGCCCTTACGACGGTTGTCGCCACCGAGGTTGTGGCTCCAGTTGTGGAGATCTTGACTGAGTTGCAGGATCATTGTGGGAAATCATCTGTGGTGCTTCCAGTTGAGCTAGGCCATTTGGAGCCTTTGGCGGTGGACATCGCGCCATCCCCATCTCCGTCTGAGTCCTGCGAGTTGCCCTCCTCTGTGGATAGTGGAGGTCCGTCCATCCGGTTGCCCCTCTTCGACCGTGAAGCTATGTTGGCAAGTATTGATCAGGCGGTCTTCGTGAAAAAGCTTAGTGGCTTGCTCGCTTGCTTGGAGGCAGCTAGCCCTGGATCTGGCGAGGCGATTGCTTGCCTCATAGCTGAGGAGGCTTCTACCGGCAGAATCAAAAAGGTGAAAAAGGCTCTTAGGAGCATAGGCAAGAAGGGTGGCGCCATTGGTAAGGCGCCCGCGACTGCTTAACGCAGATGCGTGGTCCTAGGGTAATCGTCAGTCTGCGGTTGCTTAGCTAGAGTGGGGTTGTCGCTTCGTGAGTTGCTGGTCTTAGGTGTTGCCCTTTATGGTTGTGTTGCCTCATGTTGTTGGTGTTTGTTGTATGGTTTTCGCCCGGTTTCTTCCATTAATAAACCGGGCACTTTCTTCTTAATAAATGGTTGGGGCAAAGCTTTTGCCCCACGGTTCAAAAAAAAAATCCGTAAGAGTTTTTAATTGCCTATTCACCCCCATCTAGGCGACATCTCGATCTTTCACTATGTGTCAGATGTTGATGACTTACAACAACGGCCTTGGCATGGTGCCTACCGAGACGGTACCACCACCCCCCCACGTGACCGAGGGATGCGGCCTGCAGCATCCACGAAATGTCTCCCGCCAGCAGGGTCGACACCGCCTTCACCTCGTGAGGCCACCTCCCTAGGTGTTGATGCTCTTCGCAAGGAAGCCAAAGCAGCAAGTTCCTTGACGCCCCCGTCCTTGGCAGTTGTTCATCATTTTCTGATGCGAGCCTCTAGCGACGGAGAGAGGGAGAGGAGGGGTGGGGTAGGGGCTGGGTGGCCAGGGTTTTGTTCGCCACTCGAGTCGCCCTAGAGCGGAGCGACGCGGAGGCAGGATGGCATGTCCTTCTTTACGAGGATACTTTGTCTCCTCGCTTACGCTCCCAATGCAGTTGAATCTTAAGGCTGGCCATAGTGCTAGTATCATAGCTAGTATCATGCATCCTAGCCCCACCAAAAACGCTGATGTGGCAGGTAATTATGGATGAGAGAGAAGATTAGAGTATCATAGGTAGATACTATATCATAGCGCACATCACGAGAAAAGTTAGTATCAAATAAATCTTGTACACAAATTTGTATTGGGATTCTACAAATCAATTAATATAGCAAAACTATGATACTAGTCTATGATACTATGCATTATGGATCCAGTATCGTACAAAAGTATCATATGCATGATACTACTATATGATACTACCCACTATGACCAGCCTAAGAGTCCGCCAGCGTTGTCTTTGTAAGTTGTCACATTTAATGACGATATATAGTTCAAGAGTTAGTGCAAAACATACCCTATTGGATGAACTATTTTTATTGTTTGACTCTAGATGTTGTGGAGGGGCTGATTGTAACTTTGTGGTTGCCGTGAGAGAGCTTTTATGTTGAACAATTTGGGAAGCCCTTTTTAGTAAGAAATTACCCTGGTTACAACACATGTTAATACATTGAAAGAGCTTTTGATATTCTATTCCCCCATCCAACAGAGTCAACTTTGTCTAGATACGAATGCATTAGTATTAATACATCTATATCTAGGCAAAGTTGAGTCACTTGTTTTGGAACGTAGAAAATAATACTTCTTGGATTATCTTGTTGCAATACTTTTATTTACAATGAAATATTCTTCTTGCATTCCCTCTAGAGATGTTCAGTGGCAGAACCAAGAAGGTGTCTTTTAGGCCATGTACAATGGAGAGTGATTAGAGATGTGCTTATAAAATAAACTAGACTTTTTCTTGAGCGTCAATGCTTATTTCTATAGAAGAGACGTCTAGTTAGGCATCTACCTTGTATGAATAAGCATCTCTCTAAGCATATGTTATTGTACATGCCTTTATGCATTACCTCCTATGCGTTTTATGTCCCTTAGAGATGGAAAATCAAAAAATATTATAATCTATGTTTCTTGTTGTAAACGTATTTTGAATGCCTGATTATAATGTTTGACCGTGTTTATCCACAATATGTGGACTATCTTACACAAGATTGATTCTTCCTCCGTTCTATAAGAGAAATTATTTATATATAAATTTAAATGTATATAGACACATCCACAATATGTGGACTATGTTACACAAAACTGATTCTCCCTCCGTTCTGTAAAGGAAGATTTAACTTGTCAGACATTGCGGATAAAAATGTACGGAGTATATACATTCATCCCTATAAACACATACAACACACCCTATCTTTATGAGCAACTCCGAGAGGAGGTGGCATTGTCCTTCTAATCATCCAATCACATGTCGTTCTCGATTTATCTTCTCAGTCCTCGATTTCTCACCTTCACATGAGCAAAAACTGAAAGCGGCGCGACCAAGAGACAATGAAAAAACAATAACTAAAATGAGATCGCTTTTCTCCAACACAATTTAACTTGTTCTGCAATGGAAACTGGACCCCCACAGTAATTCTATCATGAGATACCATTGTATGTGCCGTCAGAGAGAGAAATGCGTCCGGTAAATTCACTAGTATTGTACTATACCGAAAATGGATGTAACACAGAATAAATGCAATCAACATGCCTTCATTTTCTTTCAATCATATGCCTAAATTTACGAAAGAAGTTTTCATCTCCAGGATTGATAATGCACTATTGTGTCTATATTCTTGAAAGAGTCATGACAGGTGCTAAAACGAACTGCCGTACACTGGATATGGCGCATCATACTATGGAGATTTCAACACTCATCCAGGATTCATAAGCTCTTAAGAACATATCACTCTGCGTTCAAAATGTCAGTTTTGAGCTTACACAGTACACAAGGAACGACTTCGGCGTAAGAGATTATATATGCTATGAAAGTACATGTCCAAGTGCCCATTTCATGTGCTAGCACGTGACGAATCCAGATACTGATGTATGGTCAGAGCTAAATGTCTGACAAAGCAGATCATTTCGAATCAGAGGGGTTGAATCTGAGTATGATATTCCCTTTATAAAAAGAACAAGAATTCGAACATAAAAAATCAAATTTCTCATCCAGCAAAGCACAAAATTAGTTCTTCTCATGCTAAAATGTAAACACCTTCTTTTATAGGAGAAAAGCAATTAACGTCGTTGGGCCCTTGTGGTAGTAATGGAAGTATACCGAGGTGAAGAGAATCACATGGAGAGACTAAAATTCAAGCATTCAATCGTACATGCATCCTTTCCATGCTACATGATAAAAAAAAGAGAACTAGTTCTGATCCTTCATACTATTTCATTTCTATCACTAACCTCTTCTCAAGCTGAGACGATCTATTGAAATGGCTGTATCGAATTTCAATAACGTTTTTTTTTTTTTGCAGGAGAAGCATATTCACGATGGAACCGGTCTATACTTTGCCTACTTACAGTGGGTGCTCATCACAGGAGGAGACGGCAGGCGAAGCCGCCCCCGAGTGGCTAGCAACAACTTCGCTGCATCGGCTGATACCTTCGAACGCCTGCACGCAGACTCCTGAGAACCCCGTCAGAGCCTGGAACACCTTTGGGAGGCTCGTCTGAAGATTGTTCAGTGTCATGGCTCGACTGGTCCGCAAGGAGTTCAGGTACCTGGCCTTCTCCTCCTCCACCCGCTTTCTGAATGCGTCCAGCTTGGGCTCGTCCTTCGGTACTGAGTAGGTCCTGGCCTGTGAAGCCTGGCCCGAGGTTTGCATTGCGTTCTCACTGTGTTTCTCTAACTGGCTATGGAACTTGCTCTCGATGTTGTCAGATTTTTTCTTTAGCTGACGCTCCTCAGCCTGTTGTAGAACTATAGAGTGTATGACTGACAGAAAAGTCTTGATTGCTTCTGCGGCTGGCTGTTATACAAAGAAAAAGAACATTAAAAAATATGGGAAGAAAGGCCAAATGGTTATCTTTGACAAAATTCAGCTTATGAAAAATGGGGATAATGATTCTACAATCCATAAACTAATAATGGATGGTTGATTATTCAAAAATATATGATTAATGTTGAACCAAAAGTACCTGCAAGCTTGGTTTCACACAGCAACAAACAAAACTCTGAAAGAACAGAAAGCGTTGGTTTTACTCTACCTTCTCACGTAACCTCTCGAGAGCGTGCTGAAGTTCCCCACAGAGGCTACGGATTCCAGACGAACTTCTCATGAAGCCATCATCATCAGGCAGGCAGTCAGTGAGACTAATCCATTGGTTAAGGATGGTTACGTACTCACGCTGCAAGGTGATTAGATTGCAGAAGGAACTGTGCCATGCAGAGACTTCAACTTCCAACTGAGTTGCCGCGTAACAATGGGAGTTAGTTGTCGGCTCACTCCCAGGTCGGTTGCCAAGGAGACTGGCCTGCTGGGCAACATGATTCTGAACCTGATGGCACTCGTACATGTTTCTCCACATATGCACTAGCCTAAGTCAACATAATCAAGGAAAAAAAGAGAGCGTCAGAAGATAAAACTGACAGCAGAAATAGCAGTATCAGAAGGGAGGAAGCAGAATTAACAGGACAGCATTGTAGCCATCACACTTCTTTTCCCAAAAAGGAGGCAAATTGTAGCCATGGCACTAAGTTGGAATAATAAATTGTGCAATGAAAATAGTGGGATAAACAGAACTTCCAGAAATGAATAAATTGTGCATTGAAAGCAATACTTGGGTACTCCACATGAAATTATTATCAGCTATATCTTTATATGAGTAATAACAAGGATGTGGTGTGGGATAAACAGAACTTCCAGAAATGAATTATTGTACATCAGGAACTGAAAACAGAGATCATGTGACTAATTATGGCAGCTTTGAACTACTAGACTAGATTTCTATATCACAAAAGTTTGGTGCTCACCCTGCAGATAATTCAATAACCTGAGGGTATAACTCCTCATCTCTGAGCCTTGATATGGTCAAACATGCCAAACTTACAGCTTCCTCTAAAGACATAATCCGAGTTTGCAGCTCCTCGATATTATCCCGAACTTTCTCTGCATGCAATCTATCATGCTCCCCTGATTCAAGCCTCTGTAGCAATGAAGTGTACTTTCTGTATTGGAGCCTTGCAAATTCTTCATCCTGCAAGACAGGGTAATAATAATCAACAATGTGTTGAGTTTTTGTAAAGAAACTTTTTTTTTTCTCTCGAAAAGAAGGACGCCCCTGGCCTTTGCATCAGGTGATGCCCACGGACTAACACGTATTGATCATGCATCAGTGTCTCCTTTGATAGAACTATCAAACTTTTACTACTCAAAGAAACATCTTCCTAAATATTTTACGATTCCTCAAAATCTACCATACAAGATATAAGCTCTGATCTTACACCTTGAGTGCATTGTGTTATTTCAGTGAGACATAGAACAAATCAAAATGATCCTAAGGCTCCCATAGTGCACCTTAACTAATTTGTAGAGTTTTTGCTCCTCGTCATAAAGCTTGTCTAGTGTTTTGCCATGATAACCGTATCCACCAGCATCACTTGAGGATTCTCTGTTAGCTTGCGCAGACTTGAATGACCAGCTCCAAGAAAGTGTGGAGAAAACCTTGGCAGACTTGGATTTTTTTCCTGCACCTAAAACAACAGTGTTATTCTTCAGGAAGTGCTTGTTTGTTGAGAAGTATATATTCCACTCATTTTCTTTTTTAACTTACTGTAATTCATAACTACTGGGATGTAGTTGATCTTAAAAGGTTTAAATACTGCCAATACCTGTTGATTTCCATTGTGTTGGTGTATACTTGATACATAAAATTTTGGAAAACAAAACAATACATTGACGAGAAGGTTCATAGTACATATACATAATAAGATGCTAGAGTCTAAGTTCACAAATGTCATATAAACAAAAATAAAGGATTTCCCCAAAAAATTCAAGGATAATATATGGATGAGAAAAAACTTGATTTATTACCTCTCTTTACCTCTAACTCTGAGGTATCTAGCCGCCCGCTAGCAGAGTCCAAAAGGATGACAACGTCGCTCCCACTTGCCGCTGCTTTCAAGAAGTACTCATCGATCTCCTTAGCAATTCCTACCAGTGACTTGTCACTCCTCAAGTCCACAACCGAAGAGTCCGAGTCCTTTGTCATCCAGCCCACCATTGATGAGTTCTCATCGCCCAGAACCCTACTCTTTGCTTGATGCAATTCCACACGCCTAACAACGCCATCATCATTGTCAGAGACGCTTTCATCATCGCCATCAAATTCTGTGCTTGATTCCACCCAATCGTCATCCATGGTAACTTGTGAGGCCACTTCTTTATCATTCCGATCAGCCAACAGAGATGGGAAATTCAAGGGACGCATAGTGATTGGGTCTATGTGCTCCCACTCCATACCGGGTGGTGGGGGTGGGGGTAGAGGCGTCGAGCAGCTGTCACTGTCGTCATCCGTAGAATCATCCTCATCAAGCTCACCATCTCTCTTCTCCCTCTTTCTTATCCTAATTGGACTAAACGGTATAAGTGGTGGCTGGAGTGGTGAGGACGGCATTGAGGATGTTACCGAGTGTGGTGGCATTGAGGATGTCACCGAGTATGCCGGAGGTAGAGGTGGTGGCGGCGGTGGCGGCGAAGAAGCTGCAACCGGGATGCCTACAGAGGTCTGTTGTGATAATGCAGACTCCACCTCCACAAACTGGCGGAGGGTGGCTCCAGTGTTGCGGAGTGCCTGCAGGTAGGTAATGTGTGCAGCCGCAAGGTCGACACGGCGACAGCCAAGTTGCTTCATGAGCTTCTTCCTATCCCTACATCTCCTGACGGCCTCCTCATCCTCCACTTTGGAATACTTGCAACCCATCTGCCAGCAGAACTGACGAACACGCCAATCAAAATTGCAGCCCCAGCTGAAAATCCCAGATTGGGTACCTTGTTGGCTCAATCAGAATAGCCTGAAACTCGCCACAGTTGGCATCAATATTCCAGAGAGCAGACAGAATCCTGCTTCAGCCCCTAATCATGAAAGATGCACATGACAGATTGTCCAACAGTTTCTTTCTTGGTACCTGCCAAATCCTCAGGAACTGCTCGCAGGTTGCATACAAGAATAGGTATCACCCCCCTCACAAATATCAAAATCTGGCAGACAAAAAGTTGATCCAAGCATGAGGATTCAGTTAAAACTAGCTGGTGCAGAATAACGAAAATAACAAAAGTATTTTTCAACAGGATAAAGTCTAGCCTGGCCGACGAGCAAGTCCAACGGAAGTGGCAATTTGACTTTGTATAAGTTCATTTTTGAGAGCTCTCTACAAATATTTGCCGCTTCACTGTTCTGTGGACACCGATGGAAGCGGCAAATCACACTCTCTATATCCCACTCACAGATAGTTATTTAATTTTCTATAACTACCAAATATCTCTGTTTCAAACAAAAAACATTTGATGCAACATAATCTCGATGCAACACAACAATTCACATGAACAAAATAGTCCCTCCATCCATAATGTAAGATTTTATTACAAGCAAATATAAGCGTTATTAGGTTGTAATAGCATCTTATATCATGGGACAGAGGGAGTTATAAATAGTCGACTACAAAACAAGATGACAATTCTTCTAATTCTCTCATCAACAAGCAGCAGTGATTATCTCTGTAGTTCTCTCAGCAAACTAGTCTCACACAAGAGCTTAACAGCAGCAGTATACAAACCCCACAAGTCCACAACCTATTGTCCAGCACCACTGTTGTGAAGTGTATATGTGGATTGCCTAGCCCTTTCCATCAGTTCGGACTTTTGGTTCAAGTGGCTAGTGCATGAAGCTTAACATGGTATCAGAGCCAAGAGGTCTTGAGTTCAAGACCCGGCTGGCGCAATATAAAATAAAAATATTGCAGCCCACTTTCGGTCCACGTTTAGGCCTGAGGGAGCCACACGTGAGGGGGAGTGTTGAAGTATAAATGCATTGCCTAATCTCTTCCATCAGATCGGTCTTTTGGTTGCATTGGTTAGAGCATGAAGCTTAACATGGTATCAGAGCCAGGGTCTCAAGTTCGAGTCCTGGTTTTCACAATTTATTCTATAAATTGCTGTTACTCCCCCTCCTGTCTACGTAATGGCTTCTAGGGCCATACGCCTTTGTTTACACGTGTTGACTTGTCTCCGCCGCGTCACACGTGAGGGGGGGTGTTAAAACTATAAGTGGATTGCCTAACTCTTTCCATCAGATCGGTCTTTTGGAATAGTTGGTTAGTACAAGAAGCTTAACATGGTATCAGAGCCCCAGGTCTCGAGTTCAAATCTTGGTTTTCGCAATTAAGCCTAAAAATTGCTGTTGCCCCCCTCTTTAGCCACCGCTGTTTCGGTTTGCTCTTCTTCCTTCACGTGTTGACTTTCTCTTCTCCCGTCACACGCGAGTGGGGGTGTTGTGAAGTGTATATGTGGATTGCCTAGCCCTTTCCATCAGTTCGGACTTTTGGTTCAAGTGGCTAGTGCATGAAGCTTAACAAGCAGAGTAGTTCTCCAGCACTTCATCGCCCCAACACACAGAGGAAGCAGCAGCAACAGCAACTAGCAGTTGTTAGAAAAAAATCAGAGCAGCCAACAATCAGCAAAGCAGCAGCAGATATGCACCAATTCTCTCTCACAGTAGCAAGCTAGCAATCCGCAGCAGCAGGAAAGCAAAACATCCCAGCCCCACCTCTCCCCGCCCTGCACCCCACCATCACCAGTTCAGCACTGATCCTCCCCCTACCTCACCTCCCCTCCGTCCACCCCTCTCTCTCCCTGCACGGACGCGCATCTGCTCGATGGGTGCCGAATTGGGGAGGAACTGCAACTTCTTTGACTCCTCTCTCCGGAGGCGGCGGCGGATGCATTTGGAGGAATTGCAAGCGGCAACGGGAGAAGAAAAAAAAAAAAGCGGCGGCGGAGCAAACCTCGTTCTGTGGCGCAGCGTCGAAGCCCGGCCGCGGAACTCTGCTGGGGCACGCGGCCGTTGCCGTTGCCGAGACAGAAGTGCCGAGCGAGATGGTGAGAGGAGGTGTCCTGATGAGCCTCGTAACCCTGATTCTCACTCCCGAGAGCCCATCTCCCCTCCCCTCCCTCCGGTCAAGCACGCAGGTTGCAATGGTGGTTAGCAGAGAGGAGGAGGAAGAGACAATTGGGAAGGGGAAAGGAGAAGAGAAAGGGGAAAGCGAAGGTGTGGGATTTGGTTTTCTTTCCGGGCCGCGGCGGTAAAGTAGGTAGGGAGGAAAATGTTGCGCAGGCAGGGAGGCAGGGCAGGGGCAGGAATGGTGGTGGTCAGAGCTGCTGAGCTGCCACTTCCCTCTGTCACTCACAGGCACTCGTCCTCCACTTGTCCTATCCTTTTCTTTTGCCTTCTCTTGCAGCTTCCGCTAGGTCCACACCGCCCATGGACGGACGTTGCGTAAACTCGTGTGACCCGTAGATTCCATCCACCGATCCAAGTTATACTAGATTTAGTTGTGCGCCTTGGCGCACGATCCCGTTGAATCCACACTGAATTACATTGTATATAACGGTGATAAAAATCAGGTGGGAGATGATAACATATGTAAATTTGAAGACTAAGCAATTCGTGGTATAATGGAACCAGATGTATACACGTGTAAGGTCTGGATACCATAAATCTGCGTCTCATGAGTACAAAATGCAATACCTTCACATTGAGGAAGTATATGCGATAGACATTTACAGAACTAAGCATAATTGTTCTCATCTTCTATAGTAGAAAGACATTCAGTGTCCAAAACATTTAAGCCACTCATATAATAGCGATTATCCAACTATGTGCTTGGAGTATCTTGAAGTAAATAACTGAAATTGAACTATAATTGGAGTCTTTGGTGACACCACACAAAATGTTATAGGCAAAAGAAATATTGCAGCAGTATTGCAATCCAAGCAGAGTGGTAAATCAGGAGCAATATTTCACTTATATATAGCATAACATGAAACTCAGTCTGATTGAGACCATCTAAATCTCACATTTCTATGCAGACTTTGTCACTGACAAAAGTAAGAGCCAGTGAACAAAGTAGTGAAGTAAAAGCTCAACGTCAACTAACAATCCTACACTGCATCCTTTTAGGCTGAAGAAAATAATAAGAACAGCTTAACGCAGTTTCAAGAAAATAATAAGAACATCTTCCCCAAGTCGTCCTAACTACTCTTGAATACAGCGGAGGAACTCCGGATTGACCATATCTATAGGTCACAAAACATAGCAGTACAAAGGTAAACAAAAAACACTTGGCAAACTGAATTTCTGCAATGTAATCTTAATCACGCTCCGATGCAAAATCCTACAGGTCTTCCATCTCCAGTAAAAACAGCCAAAAAATAAGAGAAAAAATGGAGGCATCTTCGATGTTGTTGCTCTTTTACTTTTTTGAGCTGTCGTTGTTCTACTACTGACTAAATGGATACACAAGAAATTCAACATCAATGACAAGTGACTTTGAGTCGCAGTTTCTGAAAGAGACTCTTGCAAATGGTGCGATTGATATTGGCGAATCACACAAGTTCACCACATCATAAAATCCCTCACCAAGGTTTGACCTCTGTTGTTGTATGAAAAATAAAATGGAGAGCATCAGATAGGACGAATAGAGCACTCCCTTTGCTTACATCTATGGATGGTTACTAAACTGGCATCAGTCACGATTTCCAAGCAGTGTAATACAAACCACATGAATTCTCCTATTGAATTTGAACTTCTTATTCGACAAATGGTAGGTGTATGGAATTTAGATGACACAATGTGGCATCTTACAAAATTATTCATGCTAGCATTTATTACATAGGGTCTACGAATGGCTACATCAGAGACAAATTTCAAGCAGTATAACACAGTACAAAGTGATAGCATGCTAATAAACTTAATGATCACATACAGGAAGAAACAAGGCATATAATTTGATCAACCATATTTGCTTAGGCCAATATAACAGATGTATCATCTGGTAGGATAAAAGCATAGACCAATGATAGACATGTGAAAGAAACTTACAAGCACTCCAAGTGAATATTCAGACATGGATTCTCCTCCCTCGGGGAGATCATCAGAGCCTTCAATAATTTGACCATGTGTCACTTCTGTAGGATCATAGGGTAGAAAATAATCTGCAAAAAACAAGTGCATATTACATAAAATAGGGCACAAGGAAATAAAGAAGTGAAGTGTTTCACTAAGTAAAAGGGCAGTCTTCAGAAATCAGAACCCGGTGCCAATGTGTTGGCTCATCTTCGGGAGCTGTGGACAACACAACTATGGTATCCGATCCTCGACTCATGCAACATGGAACCTATGAAATGATCGAAACCTGCAGAATATCAGAAGTTCGGAAATAAGTTAATTTAGAATATTGTATTTCTTTCCGGGAAAAAAGGCAGTCACAAAGGAGCAGAATCATAAGAAAAGAGTTGAGTTTTTTTTATCCAGGATAAATAAGTAGTAGACAACAGAAGATATGGTCACCCACTAACTCAACATACAAGAAACCTTATGACAAACCAAACAATTTTTTACCCAGGCAGGTGAATCTTTGTGCTACACATGACGGATTTTAAATTAAAGAGCTGCGATCAGCGGAGTTAATCTTGTTACCACTGCCTAGTGCCTACCCAACTTACATGTTAACAATTGCTATTTGAAGGAAGAGTTCAGTTCTAAAGTTGCTGCTCATTTTCCGGGCATTCTTATATTGGGAATCGATATAATTTTAGTATATTTGGCTAGGGATATCAAAGAGCTTATATTTGTCTAACAGTATAATTTAATAGTATTTGGCTAACAAAGAGCTTATATTGAGACTTCAAGCCCCTAAATTCTAACAAATATAAATGGTTTGCTATTTCTCAAAAGAAATTGAAAATTAAAGTAAGCAAGCCCTAATTTACATACCATTATTATAGCTGAATGCACAATAGAGTTTTTGTTAGGTTAGGCCTAAATATCAACATGTAAAAATGCAAGCGAGCAAGAACAAATAACATGTAATTCTTGCTCAACCTGTTCTGTTGTAACCTAAAATTAATAAGCAGGAGAATGTCAACAATAGAATAAAGAGACCCACCAGGATGCAACACACTGTGTTAAAGGACTAACATGTGTGCAATAAAGAGAATCATAAATTTTATTATACAGATCCTACCATGTGGGGTAAAAGCAATGCTTCGGAGGGATAGAGGCAACTGCAAGAACTGAATGTTATTACTGTTGCTTGAATTATGCAGCACCAAAATAGGTAGATCGTGGATACGTATACGTATAATACATTAGAACATAAAAATAGAGTTATATCACCGCTGAGACTAAGAATGGCACCAGGTGTAATCAACGAAACAGTTTTAATATAAAGAAGTTTCGTGGAGGTTAATTAATTAGGTTATATCACCGCTGAGACTAAGAATGGCAAAAATATATGATACTAACTATATATGAGTTGTGTCTACCCCATGATAATCCACATAATATCATATAGGAACTGAAGAATTATTTAACTCACCAGTGACATAGGCATTGATGTGGTGAGAAGATTGCTCATGATCAGTTGCAACCTAATGGAGACAAAATAAAGTATGAAAATTTTAATGTAGAGATGATCAATGATCCAGAGATGCAGAAATTAAAGAATGGTAGAAGCTCACCATAAGCATCGGAGGCCAACGCGCATGTAAGCTCGTAAAGATCGGACTGCCAAGGGTGGTGCCCTCAATTTTAGTCGATGGGTGCGCCCTTGCCGCTAGTGGGCAGCCACACGACACCGAGTCAGTGTTGTTTCAGGGACACCATTCTCTGTTTCACGACTATTGGGTGCCCTGCACAGAAAATCGTAGGTTCTATAAATTGAGGTATCCTTAATTATATAAGAATCCTGATGATCTCAAACAGGCAAACTAACTTCCCATCTATACTCAAATTTTTGTAATGCCAATAAGGAAACTGTAATCCTAATTGTCCCTTTGTTCCTCCTTTCTTTAAGGCAGTTAAACAAAAGATCACCAATAATCTCATCAGGAAACAAACTTTCAGTAACTCGGAACTTCTGCTAGTTGCAAGAGAACAGGACCAATTTACCATTTCAAAAAGGAATGGCATAAATAGACAACCTGACAGAGAGTTAAGCTAACCTTATCAGAGCTATGGATTTGCAAAAATAACATTATTAAGGGGATATAGATGTTCTCCCGCTCCTTTACGCACAAATAATAGCTGATTTGCAAAAAAATACTCTAGAACTAAATCAAACAGGAGTAGCTTGCCTCCGCTCTTACCTCAGCCTCCAGGAGATCTCCCTTCACAGGAGGTTCTTGAACGGGAGATAGAGAGAGATGCAGATAGAAAAGAGAGTGCACCTAAGCCTGTGAGGAAAAGATGGACCACAACTGCTGCTCCCGGTGGACCACCACCACGCGCTGCCACTTCCTATCAACAATAATATTAGCTAGAGTTTTCATCAAACACCTTGTGAGCTTAACAAAAACGGATCTGCACCAACATATAAAGTTGAGATTTTCTCTGTTCCTTTGAGAGAGAGAGAGAGGAGAGAAAGAGATGGAGAGGAGATAACCTGCTGCACGTGGATGATGGATAAAAATGTAATAAGTTGAAAAAAGTTTTTGCCGCAGATAAATACTAATTATCAAGCAAGTGTTCCAAATATATGAACAAGCGAAGGTGACAAATACCAAAGGACAGGAATGCTGAGAGGGCACACTTTTATCAGGTCCATTACATTCACAGTCATGAAGAAAGATAATATACATGTGAGCAAGCTACAAACATGTGCTAATACAAAATGGGCAGAGATCACTACCTGGCAAACAAGGAAGTACCAGCAGCAGCTCAGTCTCAGCAACACCTCGCAGCAGCAGTCAATCTGAAACAGACAAGAACGCCAAACCGCACATTAGAACTGAAACATACACACATCCAGGATAGTCCACTATTGTCAACACGACGGCAGTACAAGTTGATTATCCATAGCCAAATGGTAGCCCTGAAGAGGGGAACTTGGAATAACTAAAATAGAAGAGAAAGAGTGCAGGTTCATTATCATAGAGACAAGAGAGAGGCAGTAGAGTATTCTTTGACACATAATCAACAAACGGGTAATTCCTGGAACAATAAATCCAGCTAAAAAAGTACGCTACATGTTACAAACAGAAGAAATAAGCTAATTACATATCAGTTGACACCACACTGACTCACTAAGAGTATCTACACAACCACCAGCACTAATAGGAGACACAACACCACCTAACCGAAGTACCGAAACTGCAAAAACCATTCGCAGAATGGGTGAGGTCCCTATAAGCTCGCATTCCCTCGTAGTTGAAGTCACGATCACAAACCCATACAGACGTTGTAGGAAGCAAACGGCTTGCAAGGCCGATTCCTCGAATGGGCATTGCAAAGTACACGACATGGCTGACCAAAAAAACTCCAACAAATCGTCGCCCACCTCACGTAGGTAGGCATGGTACGAGCGGTCTCAAGGTCCACGCCTCCAAGGACGGAATCATTGCCGCCCACCTCACGCAGGTAGGCATGGTACAACAAGCGATAATGG
This sequence comes from Lolium perenne, assembly GCF_019359855.2. Lineage (NCBI taxonomy): Eukaryota > Viridiplantae > Streptophyta > Magnoliopsida > Poales > Poaceae > Lolium > Lolium perenne. The sequence goes on along the minus strand of NC_067246.2, from coordinate 181,351,516 downwards.
GAAGCAACCAACTCCAACAAATGCAGAGGAGAATATGAGAGGACGAGCATCCTGTGGCACAAAGAAAATAAATGCACAAAGAAGACACACACCAAAGCAAGGGTAGAACCCATAGGAGGCACTTTTATCAGGAACATAGACACATTATTCAGTAACAAGAATAAAATGCACGTAAGCACAAGAGATAAGCATGCACTGATACCAAATAGGCAAAGATGGGTACCTGACAAACAAGGAGTCCAAGCAGAACGTCACGGACACTCCAGCAACAACCCACAATAGCAAATAATCTGGAGCACACAACAATGACGAACAAAATATTAGGACCGAGAACCAACACATGGTAAGAAAAGCAGGCACATGAAAGAACTAATACGCATCGTCTGCAAGAGTACAGCGAAACGAGAAGAAACTAAACTGAGCTAAAGCAAGACAAGAGAAAACCAAGGTCGCCTATCTAGACAGCAGGGAAATTTCATCTATATAGGCAAGACCAAACGCAGAGGTAAGAAAAGCGCCATTAGATTAACAAACTCAAGAAACATGGCTACACCGCGAGGCCAATCCAGTGTCACCCAAAACCACACAGCTGCTTCCAGCAGACTATTTTAGATGACCAAGGCTCTGGATCTGTACCTCAACTACTCAGCCTGAATTGAAGGCAAGCCCAGCTTAATGAATTGTTCACGGCGGTGGTTCAAGTTCAGGCGCGCGCACACACACGCCTCTTGCCTGATATATATCTCTCCCAGATGTGGTTCCGTAACATTCCAACCATTATTTTTATAATCCACCCTATGTCGTAAACTGTATATATATACATGGTAATGATGTTTAACTCTGTACCGCTAAATACTTCATGTTGCGTACTTATCCTAATGCTCCTTTTTATACGGGCAACTGTAGGTCATGTCGATATTTAAGTTCTTAGCTGTGGACATAATTTAACTTATGTGAACTACTTGGATGCAGCGAAGTCTAGGTTCTTAATCTTTTTAGAGCATATGTGCAATCTATTAGGATCCATGTAGCTAGCTAAAATTAACTCACATGTCCTAGTAGACAACGACGAAGCTACCAGTCCTGAATCCTACACACCAATAAGGAAGGAAAACAGGTTCTACCACTCCTTCACACAGATAAGGAAGGGAAACAGGCTCTAGCTTCCCCACCTGACAGTGGCAGCATCAGAGATACAACCGAACAAGAGAAGCACAAATAGAAATTACATGCTGGAAACAAAAAAATTGCACCCTCTTCCTCTCTCCCTCTCTTCCTACACCTCTATCCATGCTCTGCACAGCCTGATGGAAACTAAGAGATGGGTAATCTGCTTTCTGATTAGGGGAAGAAATACATAGTATTCAGCGTACTAATTAGAATATTTAGTAGATTAATTTGAATATCCAGTGGACCAATTATTAGAATTACTACGGTGGATCTTGAAATCTGTGTTTTTTTTTCAGATCATACCAAAGGCACAAGCTGACTTTTTCCTGGCTCTACCACACATACACAGACACAGGCAGCTGCACCACTAAATAAGAGGATGGAAAAGAGCAGGCTTACCAAGGTTGGAACCGAACAGCAGGCCGACGAAAACAGCCGCCGACGAAAATAGCCGCGGTCACCCGACGCGGCAATCCCAGTAGCGCGACGACCTGCAAATGAATCCAAAAGAAAACAGGGCAGGGGTAGGCTTTGAGAACAAGATGAAGAAGAGGTAGGCAAATCTAGGCGGAAGAACAAGATGGGAAAAGGAAGGCAAATCACCCGTCCCCGTGCGCCCGCCCGCCCCTGTGCGCCTCCCTGCCGCCGGCGCTCTCCCGCCCGCCCCAGCCATCTCCGCCGTCCGCCGGTCGCCGCCGTCCGCCGCTGCCGGCTGCTCTCCCCGGCCGCCGGTCTTCGCTGCTCCGTCCCGCAGCTTCGTCGAGTTCCGCTGCTTCGAGGCCGGCGCCATTGAACCGCTGTGGAGATGGGGTGATGGGGAAAGGAGCAGATGAGCAGGAAGGGGTAGGGCGCGATGGGCGGGTGAGAGGGAAGGGGCAGGGGCGCCATGGTTGGCGGCCGCGGGAGCGACTGGCGGCTAGGGTTTCTCCATGGCGCGTGAGGGGATTAGAGGAGGAGGAGGTGCAGGAGGGGATTGGAGGAGGAGGAGGCGCGCCAGGGATTGGTGGAGGTCTAGCGAGACAACGGGCCGAGCGGGGCTTTTTGCGACCCATGGATAAAAAGTGGGTCTGCGGGAGGGCCTCAGCGCCCTGGACGAACGGTCGGCTGAGATCGCGCCATGTTAGCTCGATCGAACGGCCGAAAATCCAAACGCCTGTGAGAGCCCCATGGGGGTGCAGCAATCATACCGTGGGATATCGATCGACCAAGTGTAGTAATTTGTAGTAAACTTGTAGGGAGGGCGGACGAATGGCGCCCGGGCTTGGGTGATCCTGATATTGGAATACGTACTGCGCGACGCGGAGGCAGCGAATGATCATTAAATTTTGCATGGCATGGTGGGCCACGTGAGCAATCACGATGTATGTACACACGGATGGGAGGTATACGTTGGCCCTGCAAAATAAATGCCCGTCCAGGTCAGTGGAACAGTAGCAGGACCAGGCCTGGCACAGGAACAGGACACGATACATATCTAGTGCTCCCACCCCTTCCTATGCTACCATTGCTACCGTATAAAAAATGTATTTTATACATATCAAAAAATTATACGAAAAATTGTGAGTGCTCATGAAGTATGTCCCTACAACATCTCAAAATTTCATGTCCAAATTCTACATGGACACTGAGAAACAAAAAAAAAAGAAAATCAGCATGAATAGTGTCATTCTCTGATTTTGTCTTTTTGTGACACTAGGTAGCACTATTCATGCAGATTTTCTCTTTTTTGTTTCTCAGTGTTCATGTCGAATTTGGAGATGAAATTTTGGGATGTTGTAGGAACATATTTCATGAGAACTCACAATTTTTCGTATAATTTTTTGACAAGTATAAAATATATTTTTTATACGGTAGCAATGGTAGCATAGGAAGGGGTGGGAGCACTAGATATGTTCTCCACGATGTATGTACACACGGATGGGGGGTATACGTTGGCCCTGCTAAATATACTAGAATGCATGCTATCTATCAAATTGTTTCTGCTTTAGCAAGGTGCGCATCAATGCATTGCAATGGCGTTAACTATGCATACAGATCCTGATAATAATTCATAGCCAAAGAAATGTGTGTTTCTATTTGCCTGGCAATAATACCAAAAAAAATCGTTATATAAATAAATATATAATTCAGAAGGAGAATGCAGGCCAGAAAAAACTGTTATATCAAGTGGTGTGTTCCTTCACGAGAGAAGCACCTTAGCTAATCTAGGTAAGACTGAACTAATAACAAGGACTCTCACTATGTTGCTTCAGAAAGTGCATCTCTGAAAGGTTTTGGCTACTCACTAGCATTCGCATGCTTATATTAATTCTTAGCTGAACCTCATGATTATTTTCTGCTCTCTTTCAGATAATTTCAAGAATATCCACGTCTCACGGATCAGTGCATATTCTCGAGAGGTTGACGCTTTTTCCTTGTGTATGATACAATATTCAACAGGGATTAATCCAACCATTGTAAGGTAGCTGTGCATTGCCACTGAATAAAATCCAATCTATACAAGTATACAATCCAATTCAAATGGAGGAGTCCGACATTTTTACGAATAAAACCAATTTATACAAGTATACAATCCAATTCGTGTTTTTATAGTAATGATTAGAACTAATTGTTATTCTCATCATCCACTTCTTGAAGAATCGGGCAAGCCGGCAAGGTGTAGATGAGTTCACTACGGTGAAACTACGATAGTTGTCTCATAGGGTTTGTTTGTGCAACTTTAAGAGACCAAATTATTATCGATGTATTTATGTTCACATTTGTTAGACCGTAGCAACACACAGGTATTTGTGCTAGTAAAACCCCTAAATCTTCAAGATTCTCCGGTGAAAATCAGTGCAGAATCGTCATGCCGGCGGCGCACATACGGCAGGGCCATCATCACCACGCGTGAGGAGGTCCGGCGCGGCGGATCGCACGAGCTGACTACAGCCCCGGCCAGCGAATACGGCTACACCACATATGATGACTACGACATCGACCATATCTCGACCACGGCTACATCACGCTCGGCTACCTCGACATCGAAATCAACAAAACGTCTACATCAACTCAAGAACTCCAGTCAACAGCGTCCGCGTCGTCACTTGCGTCCACGACACCCCCATTGTGACTGCGGGAGGGAAGAGGAGGTACCAGAAGGGGACGCCGGTGATGAGGAGGAGGAGAAGAGGATGGAAGCACGAGACTTCAAATCCAGTCTGTTTCACTCCCGCTACGACTGAGGGGGGATGTTAGATGTATTATATGTAGGGGTGTATACGAAGACTAGGATTGATCATCTTGTACTACAAGTCTACCCCCTCCGCTTGTACCTCTATATATACCCCCAAAGGATCATGGAATACAACACACAATTCTAGGGTTCTACAAATTCAATACATGCATCGTATCTTTCGGCTAAATTTTTTTCCCGTCTGCTTTGTAATAATTTTGCTGGCAACCCAATCCACCAATTTGTTCTAATGATATCGGTTGTCTCTTTTTTTTTGACATAGATATTGGTTGTCCGTCCTAGTCTCCCAAGTCCCAACACATGTCGGTGGTCGGGGTCTGCAACAGAAATCGCGTCCGCTGGTCCCAAACAGCCTAGCATCGGGCTGTTTCTTACGGCACATGTGGTTGGATTCTGCTACAGCGTGTACTTAGCGTACGTAGTCCACCATCGTATAGCAGACATGCGAGTGACGTCAGTCAGAAAAGCCAACGGCTTGATGCCACATGGATATAGAGATCACTCTAGCTCGGGCGTACTTACGAGTTTTCGACTTGTAGAGCTCAACTTTCTTTCGTGCAATATCTTACAGCTCACAACGTCAGTTCTTCCCTCATGTTTTTTTCCTCAAAATGACGTGGGGTTGTTGCTCATCAATTATGTGTTGCTTCTACAATAAAATAAGAAGAAGGGAATATTCGTGGCCCTTCCATTGAATTTTTCCTAGAAATTTAGTGTGCATTCGTCTACACAACTGTTTACTTGCTCGCTCCATACCGGTTTATTAGAACATATTACACACTTTGAAAAAATAAGCATTCATTTAGTCAACAAATATGAGATACATGCCACAATTTTTTTTTCTCGAAGTGCGTAATACCCTAATAAACTGGTATGAAGGTATGCAACACATGCAGTCGTAAACCACGAGAAATATCAGGCCCACATGTCTAAGAACATTTAAATAAAAAAATATAAATCGAGAATTATAACAAATACCTGGAGATATTTGCAACTCACGTTGTCACCTCTCCAGCGCCGGATGCAGGGAAGCATTGCTCCGCCCTCACAAGATTTGTGAGCCAGCGAAGGGGCCCATCATGAACGAAGCTTAAGTCGTTGTGGCGTGTTGACCTAGGATCATCCTCATGCTACGAAATACCATATCCTCCGCTTACCCCTCATCAATGGAGACCGATGGATCGACACCCTCATGCCGTTCTCCTTGCTCCTAGACCGAAGATGAAGTGCGGGGGAGGGTAGTTTATCGTGATAGTTGTTGTGCATTGGTCGATTCTAGTACTCCCTTTGCCTCATGAAACTTATGAATTTTATATACATCTAAATTTAGATAAATCTCGGGCATGTTTCATGGGATGGAGGAAGTATTTTTTTTTGTTAGGCCCGATTTTTTTTATCATTAGATGTATTTTATTTACCATGATGCATGTTAGATGTATTTGAATTTCTATAACATATAGTATATTCTTTGTACAAAATGGGTTCATTCTTTTTATATCAAGTCATATTAATGAAAAGATAGCATTTAAAAAAAAAACTGCTGGTACGAGCTGTTAATATACACACACAGTGCGTCCCGGTAGCAGGTAGAGTTATCATTCCTCACGGGCAAAGCAACGTGTTTGTTATGACTCTAGAAGAAACGAAAACGTACTTCAAGAATTAAGAATGACACAAGTTTGGGTTAGCTTTTGGGTGGCAAATTGCCACTGGCGCTAAGAGCATCTCCAGTTGGTTGCGTCCCCCAAACCGTCCCCCAAACCGCGCCGGATCGAGCGTTTGGGGGACGTGTTTTATTCGTGCCGCCTTTGGGGGACGTTGCTCCCCAGCCGCGTCCCCCAAACGCCGCCCCCAATCAGAAATTCAAATAGATGCATTCAAAAGAGATCGTTCCCGCCGATTCGTCGCGATCAGAGTAGCGGCGATCGATCAAAGTACTGGGCGCGCGATCATATTACAGACCGGTGGTGCATGCAAATTAGAAGAAGGGGAAGGGGTTGGGCGACGGCGTCGTATCCTGAGTCGACGCAGGCCCGTCGAGCACGATGACCTCGTCGCGATCTGCCTGTTGCTGTGCATGGTGCGTCTGCTCCGTCGCCGACGCAGAGGCCGACGCAGTGTAGCGATGAAGACGCGTCGACCGCTCTTGCTCTTGTTGCTGCCGCTGCCACCGATGCCGCTGCCAGGGCCGCCGCCGCCGCCATTTTGGCTTCGATGTCGTCGAGGATCTGGCCTTTGAAGAAGTTGTGCGCCACTCGCGTCCGGGGAGACATTCCCTCTGTCGACGTTCTCAGCAGGGACATGTCGTCCCTGCGTTTCTTGAGCTCCAGCTTCTCCTCTTGCCTCTTGAGCAGCTCCGCCCACCTTTCGTCGTTCTTTTTGGCGCGGGAGAGAAAGGTCGAGGAGACGTCGGCGAGGCATTTCGTGATCGACGCCTGCGTCTTCTCAGACGACGCAGCGTCGACCAAGGCGGCCTTGGCAGCCTTGTTGCCAGTAGGACGCCCTGTCGAAGTTGCCAGCGGCGCGTCCAGATCAATGGCGTCCTTCCCCTTGGACAACGACAGGCGCGTCAACCGTCATTTCTCATTCCCTTTGAGCTTGCTATAGCAATGCATCAGCGCGAACGGCTTATGCCCATCTGAGTTCCTCGCGTAAACCTCCATGGCCCTATCAAACTAACCAAAGGAAGCAGAGTCATTTCATCGAACACAATGTAGGCGCTACGGATTATGGAAGAAAGAGTCGTACCAGTTGGGTGACGTCGGCGCCGCTGTCGCCTCTGGTCTCTAAGTCCTGATGGTACCCATGGAAGGAGTTCACCGACGCCTGGATGATGGCCCATAGCGTCGACATTGCCTTCTGGCTCCTCTTCATTGGTACTTTCTTGTACTCGCTGTTGATGAGCTTGCGCTCATCGAACTCGGCCTTGATCCTCGCCCAATGCTTCCCGCTTTTTTGGTTGGCGCCGATGATGGAGTCATGGCTCACCGTCGCCCACGACTCGCACAGACAAAGATCTTCCAGAGGCGTCCACTTCGGGCCTCGTGTGCCCGACGCCTTCTTCTTCTTCTTCGTCCTCACGTCGTCCGCTTCTACCTCCACGAGATCATCGTCACCGGCACCCTCGTCGTCCTCTTCCTCACCGCCCTCTTCGTCCTCATCCTCGTCCTCCTCGTCGTCCTCCACCCCGTCCTCTTCCTCGTCGTCCTCCTCCTCAACCCCGCCGTCCTCCTCAGCACCGGCGCCATCGTATTCGAGCGGACCCCTGCGGCCGGTGAAAGGGCCGCCGTCCGGACCGGGTCCTGGCTCGCGCTGCTCGTACGCCGGGGAGTAGAGGTTGTTGGGGTTGAAGCCGCCGTGCGGCAGCGCATCCTGGTAGTGCGACGACAAGTTAGGCGTCACGCACCCGGGAGTGCCGGAGGGGCCGTCGTTGTAGAAGGCGGATGACGACGGAGAGAAGACTCCCGGAACGTACACCGGCACGTTCGTACTATATGGGCTCGCGTTGGTGGCGGCGATACACCCGGCCAGTATGTGCGAGGTCTTTGGCGCGCCGCCGAGCCTTCATCCCCAGCCCCGCCGCCCTCCGTCAGGTCCGCGCCGCCGACGATAGCGTCCGGCGCAGGCAACCTTGCGGCCATGGCTCGTCGGGCCCTCCTACAGGCTTCTTCTTCACAGCCGGCGCCTTCCGCGGCCTCGCGAACGGCGCCGTCGCCCCTTCGTCCCATTGCCCGACGGCTTCTTGGCCGCTTTCTTCGCCATCTTTTTGGGGGCATCGGCGGCGCCATGTGGAGAGGGTAGCGCCGGCGGGTGGACAGCGGGAGGGGGAAAAAAAACGGCGGGATAGGAGAAATGAATCGGCGGCGGGATATGTTTTGGGAGGCCTGAAATGCGCGGCGGTATAGGCGCGATTTGGCGGGAGCGGCGGGATTTGGCGGGAGTGTGAGACGAATTTTCCCTGTGCCGCTGACGGGTCGGCCCCGCCACTCCCCGTCTCGCTTTTCGTTGTGTCCGGCGTCCCCGGTGCGTCCCCTGTGGGACGGGGACGGGCTCGGGGCGCCGGACACCGTATCGGGACGCGCCGGACAAAAATGGGCTTTGGGGGACACAGCTGGAACGTATTTTCTGTCCGGTGCGCCCCAAATCCTTTTGGGGATGCTTTGGGGGACGCGACTGGAGATGCTGTAACAGTTTCCACGAGTGAAGAACAGAAAAGGGATGGGTGGAGGGTGCCGCATACTAGCACCGAAGACGGTACGGCGCCACTGCGCCCATTGCACGACTGTTGTGTGGGTTCCCTCTTGCCTGCAGATGAGAGTAAACCTTCTCGCTCCGGAACGGTACGATGGCACGTTCGGCGGCCGGAAATGATGGCGGTGTATTCGGTGGATGAGTGCGCACGAGCCGTATACCTACACACAGAGGCCGCGTGCGTGTCGGCTGAGACAACGAGCAGCTCATTCATGGCCAGCTCGGCGGTGTTTCCTTTTCGTCTTAAAAATAGAGGGGACCCTAGATCTGGGAGCAAATTGACAAATTCTATCGATTGTATCTTGCAATTTATAAAAAAAGTACTCCAACTCCATCAATATGCTCCATGCATCGGTTGTCTCTAACTTTGTCACAAGTCGAACTTATGAAAATTTAATCAAAGTCGAAGAGAAAAGTAGTGACTTCGTCAACCTCAAGATATGCCGGCTTAGTTTCTCGGAGGTGCTCATAGAGGTAGGGTGTGTGTGTGCGTTCATATGGGTGTTTGTACGTGCGTGTTTGTGAGCGTGTGCGTTGTACTGTGTTCTCAAAAAAAAAGTAGCCGCATTTGAAACTAAACTAATAGTATTATCTCCCTCTTGAAATGTAGTTTTATAGTATACCAATTTACCAATAAATATGTTGCTACTACTTTTCATGAAATTAATCAAATTTGAAAAAGGTTGATTTAGCACAAAAGCTAAGAGAACACTTATTCATGAACAGAGAAAGTATGTATATGCGAAAATAATCAAGACAAAAAAGTTAAGGCTAGGCATACACGTAAATAAACAATTTTAGGGCATTCCCAACAATATTCCGAATAGGGGTAACGAGGCACCGGCCAACTGCTCCCAGCAACGATCCTAAAACAAAATAAAAGTTGCTTGCGCTTCCCAAGAGTTCAAGGATGAGAATTGGACTTTTTTCTCTAATAATTTGACCGAAACTCTCACCTTACCGCCGATGCATAGGGAGGCGATTGAAAGATCCAGCAACAAAGGGCGGGATTGGTAAGTCGCATCCCCTTCAAACAGGCCATCGGGATGCAAAATCCGGCGTTTGGATTCCTAGGCGCATCCTTCGTAGTGACCGGCACGCTGCTAAAAGCAGCTTTGGGCGAGGCCGGTGGTGTACGTCTGAATCGGCCGTTTCCGTGGATGCAGGCGCTAGCCGTGCGAAAAGTGGCAACAACATGCGCACAGGTGAAAGATAACATAATTAACAAGCTTATCATGAGAATAACATCTAGCAAGATATGCAAAAATAACTGTGCCACAGTCTAAAAATGCTTCCATTTGCATCACATACACATAAAACTTTTTTCATGCTTCCAACGCCAACCAAATGAAACCAAACAACTCTCATATATGAAAAACAAGTAAATGTTCAGAGAGCTATTGATACACAAATAAATATAAAAGTGGAGTGTGTCTCTCTCCAACGCAAAATGCATAACAGTGGAGCGTCTCTTACTCCAAAATAAACATGCAAAACAGCGGAGCGTGTCTCACTCCAAAGTAAATATGCAAGTCTCACTCCAAAGTAAACATGAATGAAGGGATCCAACTTTATTGAAAGTAAACACACAACAAAATGTAAAGACGCTCCAAGGATAACACATATCACATGAAGAAATAAAAATATAGCGTGTTGAAAAATGACCTGGTGCTTTTTGTTGATGAAGTGGGGATGCCTTGGGCATCCCCAAGATTTGACGTTTGTACTTATTTTGCTAGTAGTAGTAGGAGGTTTGCTAGCATTCAAAGGTTCAGTATTAGTATTGGTGGTGATTGTGTAAACCTTGGCTAAATTATTTTCTCTAGCCATCTCATCTTCTCTTTCCCACCTAGCATGCAATTCAGCTAACAACCTCATATTATCATCAATTATAACTTGAATAGCATTTGCTTGAGCAAAAGTTTTATTCTCGGTATTATCATGAGGAACAACCTTTAATTTAAGAAGATCAACATCAAGAGCAAGGCTATCCACTTTAGAAACAAGAGCATTTATTTTACTAAACTTTTCCTCCACGGATTTAGTAAAAGCAGTTTGTTTACTAATAAAATATTTGAGCATACCCTCAAGTTCAGAGGGAGCACTCCTATTGCTGTTATAAGAATTACCATAAGAGTTACTAAAATCACTTCCATTGTTGGGAGGATACGGCCTATAATTATTGCTACCAAAATTATTCCTATAGGCATTATTATTAAAATTGTTGCTCTTAATAAAATTCACATCTATATTTTCTTCTTGAGCAAACAAAGAGGCCAAAGGAACATTGTTTGGATCCATAGAAGCATTATCATTTGCAAGCATAGACATAATAGCATCAATCTTATCACTCAAAGTAGAAGTTTTCTCAGCAGAATTTACCTTTTTACCTTGTGGAGCTCTCTCGGTATGCCACTCCGAATAATTTACCATCATATTGTCCAGAAGTTTTGTAGCCACCCCAAGGGACATAGACATAAAAGTGCCTTCAGCAGCTGAATCCAATAAGTTCCTTCAAGAAAAAATTAGTCTTGCATAGAAGGTTTGAATAATCATCCAAGTAGTCAGTCCATGAGTGGGATAATTTTTAACCAAAGATTTCATTCTTTCCCAAGCTTGGGCAACATGCTCAGTATAAAATTTTCTAAACTTCATAATATCACTTCTCAAAGATATAATTTTAGCAGGAGGATAATATTTTCCAATAAAAGCATCTTTGCATTTAACCCAAGAATCAATACTATTTCTAGGCAAAGATAGCAACCACTCCTTAGCTCTACCTCTTAATGAGAAAGGAAACAATTTCAACTTAATAATATCACCATCTACATCCTTATATTTTTGCATCTCACATAGCGCAACGAAATTGTTGAGGTGAGAAGCAGCATCATCAGTACTAACACCAGAAAATTGCTCTTTCATAACAAGGTTCAACAAGGCAGGCTTAATCTCATAAAAATCTGCTTCAGGAGCAGGTGGAGCAATGGGTGTGCAAATAAAATCATTGTTGTTGGTGCTAGTAAAATCACACAACTTAATATTCTCAGGAATAGCCATTTAATAGAAATAATGCTAGCAACAGAAATAAAAGCTATACTAATTTTTTTATATTTTCGATATAAAATGCAAACAAGATAAAAAATAAAATATGCAAGCAAAACAATAACAAAGTAAAAGAGTTGAGAGTGAGAGACTCCCCTCGAAGAAGAGATGCTTTTCTCCCCGGCAACGGCGCCAGAAAAAGTCTTTGCTGAGCGCGGAGTTGATGAAGGAGAATTTATGCGCAACGTTGAGTGGAACCCCAAGAGGAAGGTATGATGAGCACAGCAGGAAGTTTTCCCTCAGTAAGAAACCAAGGTTTATCGACCAGTAGGAGAAAAACGTTCTCTCCCGAGGTGTTGCGAACCAACTCGTGGCAGGGCGCACTGCCGGCGTCAGCAGCAACGTGGAGACCTGCACACAAATAACAAAGTACTTTGTCCCCAACTTTCAGCGAGGTTGTCAAGCTCACTGGTTTTGCTGAAAACAAAGGATTAACTGAACTGTGTGGAAGAAGAATTGTTTGCAGAGAACATAACAGAAAAATGTTGTAGAAGTTTGCAATTAAAAGAAGAAGGACCGGGGTCTACAGTTCACTAGAGGCGCCTCCCCAATAAAATAAATATGCTGGGTAAACAAATTACATATGGGCAATTGACAAACAGAGATTCTACGCTAATGGTTGGTGCAGAATACATGCTATGAAAGTATGCGGGCATTACAACAATATACATAGACCGTAATCCAACTGCATCTATGACTAATTATCCACCTTCAGGATTGCATCCGCGACACCCTCCAGTATTAAGTTGCAAGCAACGGACTATCGCTTTAAGCAATGTGTGTAAAGTAAACGATGAAACTACCCTTGAATAGAACACCGATGTTTTATCCCTAGTAGTAACAGCACATCTACAACCGTAGAGAACAAGGTCACTTCCCATGGTTAAATAGAGGCATGAACCCACTATCGAGCATAAATACTCCCTCTTGGAGTCGCTAGCATCTACTTGGCTAGAGCATCTACTAGAAGCTAGCATCTACTTGGCTAGAGCATCTACTAGAAACAGAGAGCATGCAAGATCATAATAACATAATACATAATCTCAACCAAAGCAATCTCTCTATAAATCGGATCCACATCAAACCAACATGTAGCAATTACAAATAGATGATCTTGATCATGTTAGGCAGCTCACAAGATCTATACATGAAGCACAACAAGGAGAGGACAGCCATCTAGCTACTGCTATGGACCCATGGTCCCATGGAGGACTACTCACGCATCACCTCGGATGAAGACATGGCGATGTAGAGGCCTCCGACGGTGATTTCCCTCTCCGGCAGGGTGCCGGGATGGACTGCAGAACCCTCCCGAACTAGGGTTTCGGTTGACTGCGGTGTCGGAACTCTTCGTGGATGGAGGCTCTCGTCTTCAGTGTTTTCCCGATACGAGGAATAAATAGGCGGAAGGGCGGAGCAAACGAGGCGACGAGGCGACAGTACAAGGGCCAGGCGCGACCAAGGGTGGGGCCGCGCCTGCCCTGTGTACTGCCACGTGGCAGCTCTCCTGCGTGTGTCCTTCTGGCTCCGTCTTCATCCCGGAAAAATAAGACTCTGGGCTTTTGTTTCGTCCAATTCCGAGAAACTTTCATGTAAAACTTTTCTAAAACACAAAAACAGCAGAAAACAGGAACTGGCACTGCGTTAATAGATTAGTTCCAGAAAATGTTAAAAAGTGCACATAAAACATATAATAATTGTAACAAAATAAGCATGGAGCATCAAAAATTATAGATACGTTTGGGACGTATCAACGCACTTTTTTCCTTTCAGTGCACTGAGTGGGGCTGAAAGATTTTAATGAGACGGGCCTACGATGATGCAATATAGTATGGTTGAAATAAAAATAGTGATGACATATATTCTTATATTCACGAGCAAGGCTCGGGGGCTTGAACCCGAAAAAATTTACAATATATTCGACTTCGGTAAACTTATCAACTTACACGCCTTGGTTTCACGAAAAACCTCGCGAAAACTAAACATAATCGTGCCAGGCGAGATACTCGGGGGCTCAAAGAGAAGATCATAACACAAGAATTTGCCTCGACTTTATACATGTCTCGCAAAGAAAGTTACAATATATACGACTTACAGATATATGCAACTCTGCGTTTCGGTTCAAATCTAACGCATTTGAGAAAAAAGAAAAAGAACTCCTATATCAATCTTTTTATGCTTATGTTTTATCTTGCAACGCGGACGATCTGTGTTGAATCATCATCCCGAAATTCCTTGAAGATAGCGGCATCCACCCTAAGCTCATCAGTCATTTTTTTGGCGACAGGAGACACAACCGCATTATGCTTGTCGACATTTATCCTCCTCTTCGACATCTTGAGGTAAAAAGTGTCGACAGCATTACCAAAATCCAACTTTGAGTGGAAGATCTTCAACCAAATCAAGGCCACCTTGGCGCCGGCCACCATATGAGCCTTCACAAAGTCGTGGATATTGTCCACGTCCTTAAATTTACCCATAAGATCGGTAAGTTTTTCGGGTTGAGGGTTCCGAGGAAACATAGCATTGTATACCATGGCCAAAGTACTGCCGAAGAAGTCACGAAACTCCCGAACTTGGGCGGCTCGATCCTGAAATTGAACGATGCGGCGAGTGCGATCCTCATCTGCCCGGAAGTCACTATCATTTGCCTTGGCAAGACGAAGAAGGGCTTCAACTCGCGAGTTTACTCTTTGTTCTTCGGTGACAACATCCAGAACGAAGCCTATGAGCAACATGGGGAAAAACAATATAGCGCAAGAAGGGATACGAAGAATATCAAGGAAACATCAAGATAAAAATAACATACTAGCCATAACCTGACTTGCATCAGTCATCAATTCAAGCATATAGCTATCGCGTTGAGAAGATCGTGAGGCATTAGCAGTCGCGTATTCCTTCAATTCAAGAGCCTCTTGCGCTTGACGAAGAGCAGCTTGCTCGCGATCCGAGTGTCGTCGTGGCGAACGAGCAGATGCCATGGGATGGCTTAAGTTGGGGCCGAATGGGCGCTAGAGGATTCGGGGGAGGGTTTGCGACTAGATGGGATGAACTTTCGGATGCTTTCCTCAAGAACACAACCAAAGGCCGGTATGCAAGAAGAGAGACAAGAGGAAGAACTCTGCACTAGATCACTAGCTTCATTGATCTCAACATCGTTACAGGTTCTTGGATACAAGGTCTATCGTCTAATCTCCTCTCTTGACCCGTGCCCGTAAGAGGCTGTGCCCCCTCTCCTTATATAGGGGAGAGGGGGGCTTACAGAGCAAGAAACCCTAATGGCATCTTTGACTGGACAAACTACTTTACAAAGCTACTTTAATCATGGATGACGCCGGGGTCTTCTTTAATCAGGGACGCTGACGTCCTCCGGCTTCTTTCAGCGTCACCCCTCTCTTTGGCGCCAGGGCTCCGATTAAAGTCACTTTGCTTAGCTCATCCTCGTCTTCTAGCTCTGAAGAGAATCTTTGACCAGTCTTGCCGACAGGCCCTTCTTTCCGGTATCTTCTTTATCCGGTTCCGGTATACCCCTCTTGGGGATACCGGCTTAGCCTGACTTAGCCAAACTTTTATCTCTGTGCTCCGGTAAGAATATTAAACCGGTATCTTGATGGCTCAAACCATCCGGTTTGGCATGCCTTTGGCATACCGGGGGTCACCCCCCCAACATTAGTCCCCGAAGCTGGTATAATCTGTCGGATCCTATCCTACAGACCATGCCAGGTTCTTTTTTCATAGGATACCGGTTTAATCATTCCGGCGCTTAGCTCGGATCCGGCATCTTTTCCCTGACTCATCTTTTCTCTCTTTGCAAGGTATTCCCCGGCATCTTTTTTCTCCGGTATCTTTCGCATTTACTCTCTCCTCGGCGAAGTCGAGAATTTCTCGGGCCCCGCGCCTGTCAGTGAAATGCGCACTGTTAACTGGCGCGCCAGTGTCAGAGGTCACTTCGCTTCGACTCCCGCGCGCACATTAAATGCTCCACAGCGGATCCCACTCGCCACTTCGGATCTGTGCACGCCTCCGTGTGTCTTTTCATTTTTTCGCGTGTACCTCCTCGCCACGTGGCGGCCCGTGGTGCGAACCGTCGCGGCCCGCGGTGCGAACCGCCGCGGCCCGGCGGTTTTCGGCCCACCTTCTCCCTTCTTTATAAGGTGGAACCGTCGCCTCTTCTTCCTCTTCTCGCATTCCCCACTCTTCGCGCACAGTGTTCCTCGCTCTCTGCGCCTCCGCCGTTCTCCGTTCGCCGCCATTCGCTCGAGCTCTACCACCCGGCGAACTCACGCTGCTTCTCCGCCGGATCTCCCCGTGCGGAGATTCGTCGCAGTGCTTTCGCTGCGAGCGCTGCATTCAAGCTTCTTCGCGCCCTTCTCCGCTCCGCCGTCGTCGGAGCTCCTCGGTGACCGCAGGCCCGCTGCTTCGCCGGTGAACTTCTTCCCCAGCGACCGCGCTGCCTCAGGTTAGTTTCAATCTCAGTTTGCTTGCCCTTTGCTCGTTTTCTAGATCTTGGGTCGACAATGTTTTTATTTCCCCTTTTTCTTTGATTTTCCTCTTACTCATAGATCTTCGCGCGGGGGCCAACTGTGGGATTTCTGTTTTTCTGCCTCTAAACCAATGTCTAGCGAGGAATCTTCCTCTGCTTCCTCCTCTGCCTCTTCTTCCGGTAGCCGGCGTAGGCAATCTTCCGATAGATCCGCCGATTCCGCTTCGATGGATACCGATTCCGGTAGCCACGGAGAATCCGGTAGCTCTAGCCAAGCTTCCGGTGTAAACCCTTCCCCTGTCACTCGTGGAGCCTGGATGGGCTCCAACGTCACTGAATACGAGATTGACTGGCTTTACTGGTCGCGAAGGATTCCGGAAGGGGTAACCTGCCGGCTTCCTGGCGACGAGATCGAACCGGTGCTTCAGCCCGGTGAACACGTTGTTTTCCTTGCTCACTTTGAGCGCGGCTTCGGCCTTCCTGCTTCTCCGTTTTTCCGAAAGTTCTTAGATTTCTATGAACTCCAACCTCATCATCTCCCTGGCAATGCCATTTTTTATCTTTCCTGCTTCGCCACCTTCATGGAGGCTTACATTGGCATTCGTCCCACTCGTGAGACGTTTGCGCGCTTCTTTGCTCTACGGATCAATTCCGTTCAGGGCAAGGAAATTCCTAAGCCCAAACCCCCCGTGCAGTGCGGGTCTTGCATCATCGGCTCCCGTCAAGGGAGCTCTTTCTTCAAATTCTCCGGCCTCGAGTCCTGCCGCTTATGGCAAGGGACGTTCTTCTACGTGAAGAACAACGGCCCCGCGAACCTCATCGATCTGCCGCCCTTCAACGCGGCGCCACCCAGCAGAGCCAATTGGAGCTATAACCCGAAGACGGATCACATCGAAACCAACCGGGTGGTGCGCTTCATGGCGAACCTGGTGAAGGAAACCAACATATGCTCGGATGATATTATCCGCACTTTTATCTCGCGCCGGGTGCTTCCTCTTAAGCGCCGGCAGCATAGGATGAGCGAGATGTATGGTCCTGGCGATCCCACCAAAACCACCGGCCTTCCCCTCTCCAAGAAGGACGTCATCCGCAAGGCTAGGCAGATCTGCCAGACTGCCATGCCGGTTGACTGGGAATGGGGCCTCCTTCCTCTCAGCACTACTAACCCTCCGACCCAAGAAGTAAGAGATTACGCAACTCGGGTCGGCTTACCGGTAACTTTTGCTGCTATTAACCTTCTTTTTATCGTTTCAGGCCAAGGATCGCTTCCCCACCATTCACGCGGAGCGACGAGGCCCTTGCGTGAAGCGTGTGCTTGATTCTGTCGATCCGGATCCGTACATCCGTTGGAGGGATCTAAAGATGGGCAAGACTGCAGCCTCGCACCTCGGCAGGTCCGTGCCGGAACCAACCGGTTCCTCCGATGACCTGACCTTGCTCGAGGTACCTTTCTTTTCCGGTTTCTTTTACTTCTTTCATTATTGTTCTTTTGAGGATCTTTTCTCAGCTATCTTGAACTCGTAGATCCACGAGCATGCGCCGCCCTTGCGAGCCGAGGCCGGTCATGAGTTTGTGGACAAGCTCATGGCCCAGGGCCAGAAGAACAAGGCGCCGACATCTGATGCCGGTTCCAGCCAGGCCCCTCCCTCTAAGCGCTTCCGGACTGAGCCTCTAGGGGAGAAGGAAGTAGGCATGCGGCGCTACAAGCGCAAGCAGATGCCGACCGCCTCTGGGTAAGCTTCTCGTTTTCTTGCTAGTTTCTTTTTCCCAAGTTCTTTTGCCGGTTGCTTTTTCCAACTCTTTGCTTTTTCTCTTGTTTAGCCCTGCGCTGAAGCTTGGCTCAAAGCCAGCGGGCTCTGAGGGTTCCGCGAGGACCTCAACCCCTCCTCCTCACTCAAGCCCGGCACCTTCTGGTGCCGGCAACATCTCTGCCTCCCCTCTGGGGGGCACTACAAGTTCGGGGCGTGCGGCCCCTACACCGCCAGAACACCGCACGGAGGAGGACTTTGTCTCCCCTCCAGAGACCCAAGATACCGGCGCCGAGGAAAAAGCTGCCGGGCGGGCGGAACCTTTGGTTCCTCCCGTCCTTGAAAAGAAGAAAACTTCTGCGCCGGGAACTTCCGCGCCGGAAGGTTCCAACCTGGGTGACGCGCCTAGCGCTCCCCTTCTCCACGAACTGCTCCAACGCCACCGCCGGATGCTCCTCGCACCAAGCCATCCGAGGCTGCTCCAACTGCGCCGCCGCCCAAGACCTCCAAGCTCATCAAGGGGAAGGCGACGGCCTCCAGCGCCCCTTCTGGCAGACAGCAGCCCTTGGTGCTGCACGTCTCCAAGGCCGCCAGCGCTGCCAGCGAGAAGGCCACCAGCCTGCTCGGCCGGATCACCAAGTTTCAGCGCGAGGGCAGGGAGCTGGGGCATCTTCTGCCCTACGCAGAGAAGTGGAATGCCGCGGATATGACCCCGGCAACCTGCGGCATCGGCAAGGACAGGCTGCCGGCACCTGATCCTGTTGGGGATCGGTCTTCCGAGGAGCACTTCATGCGGCTTCGCCGCGCCGTGAAGGAGATCGACAGTGCGTGGTATGATGCCACGAACAACTTGATGGTACGTTCTACCAACTTTTTTCAACTTTTGCCGGTTTCTTTTCTATCCTTGCTTTAATTTAATGCCGGTTTCTCTCTTTTTTATTGAATCTTGTCTATCTTCCCAGTCCCCGAGTTTTGTGGTGAGAGCGTAGCTCTTAGCACGAAACTTAACTTAAAAACACGCAAAACCGGCATTGCCAGTCCCTGATGCGTGTAGTTGACACGTCCGTTGGGAACCCCAAGAGGAAGGTGTGATGCGCACAGCGGCAAGTTTCCCTCAGTAAGAAACCAAGGTTTAATCGAACCAGTAGGAGTCAAGAAGCACGTTGAAGGTTGATGGCGGCGGGATGTAGTGCGGCGCAACACCAGAGATTCCGGCGCCAACGTGGAACCTGCACAACACAACCAAAGTACTTTGCCCCAACGAAACAGTGAGGTTGTCAATCTCACCGGCTTGCTGTAACAAAGGATTAACCGTATTGTGTGGAAGATGATTGTTTGCGTAAAACAAGAAACAAAGATTGCAGTAGATTGTATGCGATGTAAAGAATAGGACCGGGGTCCACAGTTCACTAGAGGTGTCTCTCCCATAAGATAAACAGCATGTTGGGTGAACAAATTACAGTTGGGCAATTGACAAATAAAGAGGGCATGACCATGCACATACATATTATGATGAGTATAGTGAGATTTAATTGGGCATTACGACAAAGTACATAGACCGCTATCCAGCATGCATCTATGCCTAAAAAATCCACCTTCAGGTTATCATCCGAACCCCCTCCAGTATTAAGTTGCTAACAATAGACAATTGCATTAAGTATTGCGCGTAATGTAATCAGTAACTACATCCTCGAACATAGCACCAATGTTTTATCCCTAGTGGCAACAACACATCCATAATCTTAGAGATTTCTGTCACTTCCCCAGATTCACGGAGACATGAACCCACTATCGAGCATAAATACTCCCTCTTGGAGTTACAAGCATCTACTTGGCCAGAGCATCTACTAGTAACGGAGAGCATGCAAGATCATAAACAACACATAGATATAAATTGATAATCAACATAACAAGTATTCTCTATTCATCGGATCCCAACAAACGCAACATATAGAATTATAGATAGATGATCTTGATCATGTTAGGCAGCTCACAAGACCCGACAATTAAGCACAATGGGGAGAAGACAACCATCTAGCTACTGCTATGGACCCATAGTCCAGGAGTAGACTACTCACTCATCACTCCGGAGGCGACCATGGCGGCGTAGAGTCCTCCGGGAGATGATTCCCCTCTCCGGCAGGGTGCCGGAGGCGATCTCCTGAATCCCCCGAGATGGGATTGGCGGCGGCGGCGTCTCTGGAAGGTTTTCCATATCGTGGCTCTCGGTACTGGGGGTTTCGCGACGGAGGCTTTAAGTAGGCGGAAGGGCAGGTCAGGGGGCCACACGAGGGCCCCACACCACAAGTCGGCGCGGCCAAGGGCCAGGCCGCGCCGCCCTAGGGTGTGGCCACCTCGTGGCCCCACTTCGTCTCCTCTTCGGTCTTCTGGAAGCTTCGTGGCAAAATAGGACCCTGGGCGTTGATTTCGTCCAATTCCGAGAATATTTCGTTACTAGGATTTCTGAAACCAAAAACAGCAGAAAACAAAGAACTAGCACTTCGGCATCTTGTTAATAGGTTAGTTCCAGAAAATGCACGAATATGACATAAAGTGTGCATAAAACATGTAGATATCATCAATAATGTGGCATGGAACACAAGAAATTATCGATACGTCGGAGACGTATCAGCATCCCCAATCTTAGTTCTGCTCGTCCCGAGCAGGTAAAACGATAACAAAGATAATTTCTGGAGTGACATGCCATCATAACCTTGATCATACTATTTGTAAACATATGTAATGAATGCAGCGATCAAAACAATGGTAATGACATGAGTAAACAAGTGAATCATAAAGCAAAGACTTTTCATGAATAGTACTTCAAGACAAGCATCAATAAGTCTTGCATAAGAGTTAACTCATAAAGCAATAAATCAAAGTAAAGGTATTGAAGCAACACAAAGGAAGATTAAGTTTCAGCGGTTGCTTTCAACTTGTAACATGTATATCTCATGGATATTGTCAACATAGAGTAATATAATAAGTGCAATATGCAAGTATGTAGGAATCAATGCACAGTTCACACAAGTGTTTGCTTCTTGAGGTGGAGAGAAATAGGTGAACTGACTCAACAATAAAAGTAAAAGAATGGTCCTCCATAGAGGAAAAGCATCGATTGCTATATTTGTGCTAGAGCTTTGATTTTGAAAACATGAAACAATTTTGTCAACGGTAGTAATAAAGCATATGTATTATGTAAATTATATCTTACAAGTTGCAAGCCTCATGCATAGTATACTAATAGTGCCCGCACCTTGTCCTAATTAGCTTGGACTACCGGATCGTCGCAATACACATGTTTTAACCAAGTGTCACAATGGGGTACCTCCATGCCGCCTGTACAAAGGTCTAAGGAGAAAGCTCGCATTTTGGATTTCTCGCTTTTGATTATTCTCAACTTAGACATCCATACCGGGACAACATGGACAACAGATAATGGACTCCTCTTTAATGCATAAGCATGTGGCAACAATTATTATTCTCATATGAGATTGAGGATATATGTCCAAAACTGAAACTTCCACCATGAATCATGACTTTAGTTAGCGGCCCAATGTTCTTCTCTAACAATATGTATGCTCCAACCATTAAGGTGGTAGATCTCTCTTACTTCAGACAAGACGGACATGCATAGCAACTCACATGATATTCAACAAAGAATAGTTGATGGTGTCCCCAGAAACATGGTTATCGCACAACAAGCAACTTAATAAGAGATAAAGTGCATAAGTACATATTCAATACCACAATAGTTTTTAAGCTATTTGTCCCATGAGCTATATATTGTAAAGGTGAAGAGTGGAAATTTAAAGGTAGCACTCAAGCAATTTACTTTGGAATGGCGGAGAAATACCATGTAGTAGGTAGGTATGGTGGACACAAATGGCATAGTGGCTGGCTCAAGGATTTTGGATGCATGAGAAGTATTCCCTCTCGATACAAGGTTTAGGCTAGCAAGGCTATTTGAAACAAACACAAAGATGAACCAGTGCAGCAGAACTCACATAAAAGACATATTGTAAACATTATAAGAATCTACACTGTCTTCCTTGTTGTTCAAAACTCAATACTAGATATTATCTAGACTTTAGAGAGACCAAATATGCAAACCAAATTTTAGCATGCTCTATGTATTTCTTCATTAATGGGTGCAAAGTATATGATGCAAGAGCTTAAACATGAGCACAACAATTGCCAAGTATCACATTATCCAAGACATTATAGCAATTACTACATGTATCATTTTCCAATTCCAACCATATAACAATTTAACGAAGAAGAAACTTCGCCATGAATATTATGAGTAAAGCCTAAGGACATACTTGTCCATATGCTACAGCGGAGCGTGTCTCTCTCCCATACAGTGAATGCTAGGATCCATTTATTCAAGCAAAAACAAAAAACAAAAACAAACCGACGCTCCAAGAAAAGCACATAAGATGTGATGGAATAAAAATATAGTTTCAGGGGAGGAACCTGATAATGTTGTCGATGAAGAAGGGGATGCCTTGGGCATCCCCAAGCTTAGACGCTTGAGTCTTCTTAGAATATGCAGGGGTGAACCACCGGGGCGTCCCCAAGCTTAGAGCTTTCACTCTCCTTGATCATATTGCATCATACTCCTCTCTTGATCCTTGAAAACTTCCTCCACACCAAACTCGAAACAACTCATTAGAGGGTTAGTGCACAATCAAAATATACATGTTCAGAGGTGACATAATCATTCTTAACACTTCTGGACATTGCACAAAGCTACTGAAAGTCAATGGAATCGAAATATCCATCGAACATAACAAAACTGGCAATGCGAAATAAAAGGCAGAATCTGTCAAAACAGAACAGTTCGTATTGACGAATTTTATCGAGGCACCAGACTTGCTCAAATGAAAATGCTCAAATTGAATGAAAGTTGCATACATATCTGAGGATCACTCACGTAAATTGGCATAATTTTCTGAGTTACCTACAGAGAAAACAGCCCAGATTCGTGACAGCAAAGAAATCTGTTTCTGTGCAGTAATCCAAATCTAGTATGAACTTTACTATCAACGACTTTACTTGGCACAACAAAACACTAAACTAAGATAAGGAGAGGTTGCTACAGTAGTAAACAACTTTCAAGACACAAAATAAAAACAAAGTACTGTAGTAAAAACCATGGGTTGTCTCCCATAAGCGTTTTTCTTTAACGCCTTTCAGCTAGGCGCAGAAAGTGTGTATCAAGTATTATCAAGAGATGAAGTGTCAACATCATAATTTGTTCTAATAATAGAATCAAAAGGTAACTTCATTCTCTTTCTAGGGAAGTGTTCCATACCTTTCTTGAGAGGAAATTGATATTTTATATTACCTTCCTTCATATCAATGATAGCACCAACGGTTCGAAGAAAAGGTCTTCCCAATATAATGGGACAAGATGCATTGCATTCAATATCCAAGACAACAAAATAAACGGGGACAAGGTTATTGTTAATGGTAATGCGAACATTATCAACTTTCCCCAAAGGTTTCTTTGTAGAATGATCAGCAAGATTAACATCCAAATAACAATTTTTCAGCGGTGGCAAGTCAAGCATATTATAAATTTTCTTAGGCATAACGGAAATACTTGCACCAAGATCACATAAGGCATTACAATCAAAATCTTTTACCTTCATCTTAATAACGGGCTCCCAACCATCCGCTAGCTTTCTAGGAACAGAGGCTTCGCGCTCTAATTTCTCTTCTCTAGCTTTTATGAGAGCATTTGTAATATGTTGCGTGAAAGCCAAATTTATAGCACTAGCGTTAGGACTTTTAGCAAGTTTTTGCAAGAACTTTGTAACTTCAGAGATGTGGCAATCATCAAAATTCAAACCATTATAATCTAAAGCAATGGGATCATCATCCCCAATGTTGGAAAAAATTTCAGCAGTTTTATCACAAGCAATTTCAGCAGTTTTAGCAATTTCAGGCAGTTTTGTACGCTTTGCACTAGGAGTAGAAACATTGCCAACACCAATTATTTTACCATTAATAGTAGGAGGTGCAGCAACATGTGTAGCATTAGCATTACTAGTGGTGGTAATAGTCCAAACTTTAGCTATATTATCTTCTTTAGCTAGTTTTTCATTTTCTTCTCTATCCCACCTAGCACGCAATTCGGCCATCAATCTTATATTCTCATTAATTCTAACTTGGATGGCATTTGCTGTAGTAACAATTTTATTATGATGATTCTCATTAGGCATAACTTTCGATTTCAAAAGATCAACATCAGCAGCAAGACTATCGACTTTAGAAGCAAGTATATCAATTTTCTCAAGCTTTTCTTCAACAGATTTGTTAAAAGCAGTTTGTGTACTAATAAATTCCTTAAGCATAGCTTCAAGTCCAGGGGGTGTGTTCCTATTATTATTGTAAGAATTCCCATAAGAATTAGCATAATCGTTACCATTATTATAAGGATATGGCCTATAGTTATTACTAGAATTGTTCCGATAAGCATTGTTGTTGAAATTATTATTTTTAATGAAGTTTACATCAACATGTTCTTCTTGTGCAACCAATGAAGCTAACGGAACATTATTAGGATCAACATTAGTCCTATCATTCACAAGCATAGACATAATAGCATCAATCTTATCACTCAAGGAAGAGGTTTCTTCGACAGAATTTACCTTCTTACCTTGTGGAGCTCTTTCCGTGTGCCATTCAGAGTAATTGATCATCATATTATCAAGAAGCTTTGTTGCTTCACCAAGAGTGATGGACATAAAGGTACCTCCAGCAGCTGAATCCAATAAATTCCGCAAAGAAAAATTTAGTCCTGCATAGAAGGTTTGGATGATCATCCAGGTAGTCAGTCCATGTGTTGGGCAATTTTTAACCAAAGATTTCATTCTTTCCCAAGCTTGAGCAACATGTTCACTATCCAATTGTTTAAAATTCATTATGCTACTTCTCAAAGATATAATTTTAGCAGGGGGATAATATCTACCAATAAAAGCATCCTTGCATTTAGTCCAGGAA
Source organism: Lolium perenne (assembly GCF_019359855.2). Lineage (NCBI taxonomy): Eukaryota > Viridiplantae > Streptophyta > Magnoliopsida > Poales > Poaceae > Lolium > Lolium perenne. The sequence continues at coordinate 181,326,513 of NC_067246.2, read as the reverse complement.
TCAATACTATTCTTAGGCAGAGATAGCAACCAATCTTTAGCTCTTCCTCTTAATGAGAAAGGAAACAAATTTAATTTTATAATGTCACCATCTACATCTTTATATTTTTGCATTTCACATAGTTCAACAAAATTATTAAGATGGGCAGCAACATCATCAGAACTAACACCAGAAAATTGCTCTCGCATAACAAGATTCAGTAAAGCAGGTTTAATTTCAAAGAATTCTGCTGTAGTATGATACGTCTCCGACGTATCGATAATTTCTTATGTTCCATGCCACATTATTGATGTTATCTACATGTTTTATGCACACTTTATGTCATATTCGTGCATTTTCTGGAACTAACCTATTAACAAGATGCCGAAGTGCCGATTCTTTGTCTGCTGTTTTTGGTTTCAGAAATCCTAGTAAGGAAATATTCTCGGAATTGGACGAAATCAAAGCCCAGGGGCCTATTTTCTCACGAAGCTTCCAGAAGTCCGGAGGAGAGACGAAGAGGGGCCACGGAGGGGCCACACCCTAGGGCGGCGCGGCCCCCCCTTGGCCGCGCGGCCCTGTGGTGTGGGGCCCCCGTGCCGCCTCTTGACCTGCCCTTTCGCCTATAAAAAGTCTCCGTGACAAAAACCCCAGTACCGAGAACCACGATACGGAAAACCTTCCAGAGACGCCGCCGCCGCCGATCCCATCTCGGGGGATCCAGGAGATCGCCTCCGGCACCCTGCCGGAGAGGGGAATCATCTCCCGGAGGACTCTACGCCGCCATGGTCGCCTCCGGTGTGATGAGTGAGTAGTCTACCCCTGGACTATGGGTCCATAGCAGTAGCTAGATGGTTGTCTTCTCCCCATTGTGCTATCATTGTCGGATCTTGTGAGCTGCCTAACATGATCAAGATCATCTATCTGTAATTCTATATGTTGCGTTTGTTGGGATCCGATGAATAGAGAATACTTGTTATGTTGATTATCAAAGTTATGCTATGTGTTGTTTATGATCTTGCATGCTCTCCGTTACTAGTAGATGCTCTGGCCAAGTAGATGCTTGTAACTCCAAGAGGGAGTATTTATGCTCGATAGTGGGTTCATGCCTCGCATTGACACAGGACGATGTGACAGAAAGTTCTAAGGTTGTGTTGTGCTGTTGCCACTAGGGATAAAACATTGATGCTATGTCTAAGGATGTAGTTGTTGATTACATTACGCACCATACTTAATGCAATTGTCTGTTGTTAGCAACTTAATACTGGAGGGGGTTCGGATGATAACCTGAAGGTGGACTTTTTAGGCATAGATGCAGTTGGATGGCGGTCTATGTACTTTGTCGTAATGCCCAATTAAATCTCACTATACTCATCATGATATGTATGTGCATGGTCATGCTCTCTTTATTTGTCAATTGCCCAACTGTAATTTGTTCACCCAACATGCTGTTCGTCTTATGGGAGAGACACCTCTAGTGAACTGTGGACCCCGGTCCAATTCTCTTTACTGAAATACAATCTACTGCAATACTGTTCTACTGTTTTCTGCAAACAATCATCTTCCACACAATACGGTTAATCCTTTGTTACAGCAAGCCGGTGAGATTGACAACCTCACTGTTTCGTTGGGGCAAAGTACTTTGGTTGTGTTGTGCAGGTTCCACGTTGGCGCCGGAATCTCTGGTGTTGCGCCGCACTACATCCCGCCGCCATCAACCTTCAACGTGCTTCTTGGCTCCTCCTGGTTCGATAAACCTTGGTTTCTTTCTGAGGGAAAACTTGCTGCTGTGCGCATCATACCTTCCTCTTGGGGTTGCCCAACGAACGTGTGAAATACACGCCATCAAGCATATTTTTAAGGCGCCGTTGCCGGGAGATCAAGACACGCTGCAAGGGGAGTCTCCACTTCTCAATCTCTTTACTTTGTTTTTGTCTTGCTTAGTTTTATTTACTACTTTGTTTGCTGCACTAAATCAAAATACAAAAAAATTAGTTGCTAGTTTTACTTTATTTGCTATCTTGTTTGCTATATCAAAAACACAAAAAAATTAGTTTACTTGCATTTACTTTATCTAGTTTGCTTTATTTACTGTTGCTAAAATGGCCAACGCTGAAAACACTAAGTTGTGTGACTTCACAACCACAAATAATAATGATTTCTTATGCACACCTATTGCTCCACCTGCTACTACAGCAGAATTTTTTGAAATTAAACCTGTTTACTGAATCTTGTTATGCGAGAGCAATTTTCTGGTGTTAGTTCTGATGATGCTGCTGCCCATCTTAATAATTTTGTTGAACTATGTGAAATGCAAAAATATAAAGATGTAGATGGTGATATTATTAAACTAAAATTGTTCCCTTTCTCATTAAGAGGAAGAGCTAAAGATTGGTTGCTATCTCTGCCTAAGAATAGTATTGATTCATGGACTAAATGCAAGGATGCTTTTATTGGTAGATATTATCCCCCTGCTAAAATTATATCTTTGAGGAGTAGCATAATGAATTTTAAACAATTAGATACTGAACATGTTGCTCAAGCTTGGGAAAGAATGAAATCTCTGGTTAAAAATTGCCCAACCCATGGACTGACTACTTGGATGATCATCCAAACCTTCTATGCAGGACTAAATTTTTCTTCACGGAATTTATTGGATTCAGCTGCTGGAGGTACCTTTATGTCCATCACTCTTGGTGAAGCAACAAAGCTTCTTGATAATATGATGATCAACTACTCTGAATGGCACACGGAAAGAGCTCCACAAGGTAAGAAGGTAAATTCTGTCGAAGAAACCTCTTCCTTGAGTGATAAGATTGATGCTATTATGTCTATGCTTGTGAATGATAGGACTAAGATTGATCCTAATAATGTTCCATTAGCTTCATTGGTTGCACAAGAAGAACATGTTGATGTAAACTTCATTAAAAATAATAATTTCAACAACAATGCTTACCGGAACAATTCTAGTAACAGCTATAGGCCATATCCTTATAATAATGGCAACGGCTATGCTAATTCTTATGGGAATTCTTACAACAATAATAGGAGTTCACCCCCTGGACTTGAAGCCATGCTTAAGGAATTTATTAGTACACAAACTGCTTTTAACAAATCTGTTGAAGAAAAGCTTGGGAAAATTGATATACTTGCTTCTAAAGTTGATAGTCTTGCTGCTGATGTTGATCTTTTGAAATCGAAAGTTATGACTAATGAGAATCATCATAATAAAATTACTACTACAGCAAATGCCATTCAAGTTAGAATTAATGAGAATATAAGATTAATGGCTGAACTGCGTGCTAGGTGGGATAGAGAAGAAAATGAAAAACTAGCTAAAGAGAAGAATATAGCTAAAGTTTGGACTATTACCACCACTAGTAATGCTAATGCTACACATGTTGCTGCACCTCCTACTCATACTAATAAAAGAATTGGTGTTAGCAATGTTTCCACTTCGAATGCAAAGCGCGAAAAACTGCCTGAAACTGCTAAAACTGCTGAAACTGCCTGTGATAAAGCCGCTGAAATTTTTTCCAACATTGGGGATGATGATCCCATTGCTTTAGATTATAATGGTTTGAATTTTGATGATTGCCACATCTCTGAAGTTATAAAGTTCTTGCAAAAACTTGCTAAAAGTCCTAATGCTAGTGCTATAAATTTGGCTTTCACGCATCATATTACAAATGCTCTCATAAAAGCTAGAGAAGAGAAATTAGAGCGTGAAGCCTCTATTCCTAAAAAGCTAGAGGATGGTTGGGAGCCCATCATTAAGATGAAGATTAAAGATTTTGATTGTAATGCTTTATGTGATCTTGGTGCAAGTATCTCTGTTATGCCTAAGAAAATTTATAATATGCTTGACTTGCCACCGCTGAAAAATTGTTATTTGGATGTTAATCTTGCTGATCATTCTACAAAGAAACCTTTGGGTAAAGTTGATAATGTTCGCATTACCATTAACAATAACCTGGTTCCCGTTGATTTTGTTGTCTTGGATATTGAATACAATGCATCTTGCCCCATTATATTGGGAAGACCTTTTCTTCGAACTGTTGGTGCTATCATTGATATGAAGGAAGGTAATATAAAATATCAATTTCCTCTCAAGAAAGGTATGGAACACTTCCCTAGAAAGAGAATGAAGGTACCTTTTGATTCTATTATGAGAACAAATTATGATGTTGACACTTCATCTCTCGATAATACTTGATACACACTTTCTGCGCCTAGCTGAAAGGCGTTAAAGAAAAGCGCTTATGGGAGACAACCCATATGTTTTTACCTACAGTACTTTGTTTTTTATTTTGTGTCTTGGAAGTTGTTTACTACTGTAGCAACCTCTCCTTATCTTAGTTTTGTGTTTTGTTGTGCCAAGTTAAGCCGTTGATAGAAAAGTAAGTACTAGATTTGGATTACTGCACAGTTCCAGATTTCTTTGCTGTCACGAATCTGGGTCCACCTCCCTGTAGGTAACTCAGAAAATTAAGCCAATTTGCGTGCATGATCCTCAGATATGTACGCAACTTTCATTCAATTTGAGCATTTTCATTTGAGCAAGTCTGGTGCCATTTTAAAATTCGTCAATACGAACTGTTCTGTTTTGACAGATTCTGCCTTTTATTTCGCATTGCCTCTTTCGCTAAGTTGGATGAATTTCTTTGATCCACTAATGTCCAGTAGCATTATGCAATGTCCAGAAGTGTTAAGAATGATTGTGTCACCTCTGAATATGTCAATTTATAATGTGCACTAACCCTCTAATGAGTTGTTTCGAGTTTGGTGTGGAGGAAGTTTTCAAGGATCAAGAGAGGAGTATGATGCAACATGATCAAGGAGAGTGAAAGCTCTAAGCTTGGGGATGCACCCGGTGGTTCACCCCTGCATATATCAAGAAGACTCAAGCGTCTAAGCTTGGGGATGCCCAAGGCATCCCCTTCTTCATCGACAACATTATCAGGTTCCTCCCCTGAAACTATATTTTTATTCCATCACATCTTATGTGCTTTTTCTTGGAGCGTCGGTTTGTTTTTGTTTTTTGTTTTGTTTGAATAAAATGGATCCTAGCATTCACTTTATGGGAGAGAGACACGCTCCGCTGTAGCATATGGACAAGTATGTCCTTGGTTTCTACTCATAGTATTCATGGCGAAGTTTCTCCTTCGTTAAATTGTTATATGGTTGGAATTGGAAAATGATACATGTAGTAATTGCTATAAATGTCTTGGGTAATGTGATACTTGGCAATTGTTGTGCTCATGTTTAAGCTCTTGCATCATATGCTTTGCACCCATTAATGAAGAAATACATAGAGCATGCTAAAATTTGGTTTGCATATTTGGTTTCTCTAAGGTCTAGATAATTTCTAGTATTGAGTTTGAACAACAAGGAAGACGGTGTAGAGTCTTATAATGTTTTCAATATGTCTTTTATGTGAGTTTTGCTGCACCGGTTCATCCTTGTGTTTGTTTCAAATAAGCCTTGCTAGCCTAAACCTTGTATCGAGAGGGAATACTTCTCATGCATCCAAAATACTTGAGCCAACCACTATGCCATTTGTGTCCACCATACCTACCTATACTACATGGTATTTTCCGCCATTCCAAAGTAAATTGCTTGAGTGCTACCTTTAAACAATTCAAAATTTATCACCTCTGATTTGTGTCAATGTTTTATAGCTCATGAGGAAGTATGTGGTGTTTATCTTTCAATCTTGTTGGGCAACTTTCACCAATGGACTAGTGGCTTCATCCGCTTATCCAATAATTTTGCAAAAAGAGCTGGCAATGGGATTCCCAGTCCCAAATTAATTAACAAAAAATAGACACTCCTCCATGGTATGTGATTGTTGGACGGCACCCGAAGGATTCGGTTAGCCATGGCTTGTGTAAGCAAAGGTTGGGAGGAGTGTCATCATAATAAAACTAAAATAAAAAGGCACTCCTTCATGGTATGAGATTGTTGGCAGGCACCCGAGGATTCGGTTAGCCATGGTTTGTGAAAGAAAGGTTGGAAGGAGTGCCACCCAAAATAAAATAAAATGGGAGCCGCTCTTTGAAGGTTTGTCTGGCAAGGGGGTTAGAGTACCCGCTACCATTCGTTGACAACAACATACACCTCTCAAAACTTTATTTTTATGCTCTCTTTATGTTTTCAAAATCAAAGCTCTAGCACAAATATAGCAATCGATGCTTTTCCTCTATGGAGGACCATTCTTTTACTTTCAATGTTGAGTCAGTTCACCTATTTCTCTCCACCTCAAGAAGCAAACACTTGTGTGAACTATGCATTGATTCCTACATACTTGCTTATTGCACTTATTATATTACTCTATGTTGACAATATCCATGAGATATACATGTTACAAGTTGAAAGCAACCGCTGAAACTTAATCTTCTTTTGTGTTGCTTCAATACCTTTACTTTGAATTATTGCTTTATGAGTTAACTTTTATGCAAGACTTATTGATGCTTGTCTTGAAGTGCTATTCATGAAAAGTCTTTGCTATATGATTCACTTGTTTACTCATGTCATATACATTGTTTTGATCGCTGCATTCACTACATATGCTTTACAAATAGTATGATCAAGATTATGATGGCATGTCACTCCAGAAATTATCTGTGTTATCGTTTTACCTGCGCGGGACGAGCAGAACTAAGCTTGGGGATGCTGATACGTCTCCGACGTATCGATAATTTCTTATGTTCCAGGCCACAGGATTGATGTTATCTACATGTGATCTGCACACTTTTTGTCATATTCCTCCATTTTCTGGAACTACCCTATTAACAAGATGCCGAAGTGCCGATTCTTTGTTTTCTGCTGTTTTTGGTTTCAGAAATCCTAGTAAGGAAATATTCTCGGAATTGGACGAAATCAAAGCCCGGGGGCCTATTTTCTCACGAAGCTTCCGAAGTCCGGAGGAGAGACGAAGAGGGGCCACGGAGGGCCACACCCTAGGGCGGCGCGGCCCCCTTGGCCACGCGGCCCTGTGGTGTGGGGCCCCGTGCCGCCTCTTGACCTGCCCTTTCGCCTATAAAAAGTCTCCGTGGACGAAAACCCCGGTATCGAGAACCACGATACGGAAAACCTTCCAGTAGACGCCGCCGCCGCCGATCCCATCTCGGGGATCCAGGAGATCGCCTCCGGCACCCTGCCGGAGAGGGGAATCATCTCCCCGGAGGACTCTACGCCGCCATGGTCGCCTCCGGTGTGATGAGTGAGTAGTCTACCCCTGGACTATGGGTCCATAGCAGTAGCTAGATGGTTGTCTTCTCCCCATTGTGCTATCATTGTCGGATCTTGTGAGCTGCCTAACATGATCAAGATCATCTATCTGTAATTCTATATGTTGCGTTTGTTGGGATCCGATGAATAGAGAATACTTGTTATGTTGATTATCAAAGTTATGCTATGTGTTGTTTATGATCTTGCATGCTCTCCGTTACTAGTAGATGCTCTGGCCAAGTAGATGCTTGTAACTCCAAGAGGGAGTATTTATGCTCGATAGTGGGTTCATGCCTGCATTGACACAGGACGATGAGAAAGTTCTAAGGTTGTGTTGTGCTGTTGCCACTAGGGATAAAACATTGATGCTATGTCTAAGGATGTAGTTGTTGATTACATTACGCACCATACTTAATGCAATTGTCTCATTGTTAGCAACTTAATGTTTGGAGGGGGTTCGGATGATAACCTGAAGGTGGACTTTTTAGGCATAGATGCAGTTGGATGGCGGTCTATGTACTTTGTCGTAATGCCCAATTAAATCTCATTATACTCATCATGATATGTATGTGCATGGTCATGCTCTCTTTATTTGTCAATTGCCCAACTGTAATTTGTTCACCCAACATGCTGTTCGTCTTATGGGAGAGACACCTCTAGTGAACTGTGGACCCCGGTCCAATTCTCTTTACTGAAATACAATCTACTGCAATACTGTTCTACTGTTTTCTGCAAACAATCATCTTCCACACAATACGGTTAATCCTTTGTTACAGCAAGCCGGTGAGATTGACAACCTCACTGTTTCGTTGGGGCAAAGTACTTTGGTTGTGTTGTGCAGGTTCCACGTTGGCGCCGGAATCTCTGGTGTTGCGCCGCACTACATCCCGCCGCCATCAACCTTCAATGTGCTTCTTGGCTCCTCCTGGTTCGATAAACCTTGGTTTCTTTCTGAGGGAAAACTTGCTGCTGTGCGCATCATACCTTCCTCTTGGGGTTGCCCAACGAACGTGTGAAATACACGCCATCATAGTAGCAGGTGGAGCAATAGGTGTGCATAAGAAATCATTATTATTTGTGGTTGTGAAGTCACACAACTTAGTATTTTCAGGAGTACCCATTTTAGCAGTAGTAAATAAAGCAAACTAGATAAAGTAAATGCGAGTAACTAATTTTTTTGTGTTTTTGATATAGTAAACAAGATAGCAAATAAAGTAAAACTAGCAACTAATTTTTTTGTGTTTTGATATAATGCAGCAAACAAAGTAGTAAATAAAATAAAGCAAGACAAAAACAAAGTAAAGAGATTGGGAAGTGGAGACTCCCCTTGCAGCGTGTCTTGATCTCCCCGGCAACGGCGCCAGAAATTTGCTTGATGCGTGTAGTTGACACGTCCGTTGGGAACCCCAAGAGGAAGGTGTGATGCGCACAGCGGCAAGTTTCCCTCAGTAAGAAACCAAGGTTTAATCGAACCAGTAGGAGTCAAGAAGCACGTTGAAGGTTGATGGCGGCGGGATGTAGTGCGGCGCAACACCAGAGATTCCGGCGCCAACGTGGAACCTGCACAACACAACCAAAGTACTTTGCCCCAACGAAACAAAGGAGGTTGTCAATCTCACCGGCTTGCTGTAACAAAGGATTAACCGTATTGTGTGGAAGATGATTGTTTGCGAAAACAGTAAAAACAAGAAACATTGCAGTAGATTGTATGCGATGTAAAGAATAGGACCGGGGTCCACAGTTCACTAGAGGTGTCTCTCCCATAAGATAAATAGCATGTTGGGTGAACAAATTACAGTTGGGCAATTGACAAATAAAGAGGGCATGACCATGCACATACATATTATGATGAGTATAGTGAGATTTAATTGGGCATTACGACAAAGTACATAGACCGCTATCCAGCATGCATCTATGCCTAAAAAGTCCACCTTCAGGTTATCATCCGAACCCCCTCCAGTATTAAGTTGCTAACAACAGACAATTGCATTAAGTATTGCGCGTAATGTAATCAGTAACTACATCCTCGAACATAGCACCAATGTTTTATCCCTAGTGGCAACAGCACATCCATAATCTTAGAGATTTCTGTCACTTCCCCAGATTCACGGAGACATGAACCCACTATCGAGCATAAATACCCCCTCTTGGAGTTACAAGCATCTACTTGGCCAGAGCATCTACTAGTAACGGAGAGGATGCAAGATCATAAACAACACATAGATATAAATTGATAATCAACATAACAAGTATTCTCTATTCATCGGATCCCAACAAACGCAACATATAGAATTACAGATAGATGATCTTGATCATGTTAGGCAGCTCACAAGACCCGACAATTAAGCACAATGGGGAGAAGACAACCATCTAGCTACTGCTATGGACCCATAGTCCAGGGGTAGACTACTCACTCATCACTCCGGAGGCGACCATGGCGGCGTAGAGTCCTCCGGGAGATGATTCCCCTCTCCAGCAGGGTGCCGGAGGCGATCTCCTGAATCCCCCGAGATGGGATTGGCGGCGGCGGCGTCTCTGGAAGGTTTTCCGTATCGTGGCTCTCGGTACTGGGGGTTTCGCGACGGAGGCTTTAAGTAGGCGGAAGGGCAGGTCAGGGGGCCACACGAGGGCCCCACACCACAGGTCGGCGCGGCCAAGGGCCAGGCCGCGCCGCCCTAGGGTGTGGCCACCTCGTGGCCCCACTTCGTCTCCTCTTCGGTCTTCTGGAAGCTTCGTGGCAAAATAGGACCCTGGGCGTTGATTTCGTCCAATTCCGAGAATATTTCGTTACTAGGATTTCTGAAACCAAAAACAGCAGAAAAACAGAATCGGCACTTCGGCATCTTGTTAATAGGTTAGTTCCAGAAAATGCACGAATATGACATAAAGTGTGCATAAAACATGTAGATATCATCAATAATGTGGTATGGAACACAAGAAATTATCGATACGTCGGAGACGTATCAGTCCCCGAGTTTCGGGTTAAGAACTCTGTTCTTAGCGCAAAACTTAGTTAAAAACGCGCGAAACTAGCACTGCCAGTCCCCGAGTTTCGGGTTAAGAACTTTGTTCTTAGCGCAAAACTTTAACTAAAAACGCGCGAAACTAGCACTGCCAGTCCCCGAGTTTCGGGTTAAGAACTTTGTTCTTAGCGCAAAACTTTAACTAATCTCTTTTTCTTGAATAGCTCACGGCTGACGCTCGGAAGGTCCTCTTTGAGGAGCTTCTATGGGAGCACCGGGATCTTGCTGAGGCACATGATAAGTGCCAAGGTAAGTTTTTGTACCACCGGCATCTTTTTACCGGAAATCTTTCTTTCTCCTAACACTTACGATCTTTGTTTAATAGTTATCCCGGAAGCTTCCATTGAGGCCCTCAAGGAGCAGCTCGCCGCCGCCCAACGTACGACTTTCCTGTTCTCCGGTTGGCTTGCTTTTCTTTTCATCTTAATAGTACAACTTTGTTAATCATCTTCTTTTCCGGGTTTCAGGGGAGAAGGAGCAGCTTATCCGGCAGCACCAGGAGGAGCTGAGCGCCCAGAAGACCAGCTACCAGGAGCTCAAGGCTCAGCTCATCCAGCTGGGCCTTGACCATGCCAAGGCGCTAACGGCTGCTGAAGCCGACGCAGCGGCCAAGATGCATGAAGCTCTTGAGGATGCCGGCAACTCCAATATGGTGTTGCAGGCCGAGCTGGAGGAGGCCGCCAAGGCGCTGAAAGCTATCGAGGATAAGGCCGTGCGGCTGGAGGCGGAGCGGAAGGAATATGACCGGCTAATAACACAAACTGATGCGCATGCCTTTCGTAAGTTTCTTTCTTTTCCCTTTTCCGATTTCTGCTTATAAGCTTTTTTCTTCCGGTTGCATTTTCTTTCGGTTATCTTTCCTTCCGGTCGCATTTTCTTCCGGCTGCCTTTTCTTAGCCTCTTTCTTTCTTTGCGCAGGTATCTTCCCGGACTCCCAGGCGTTTGCCATAAAGAGGGTTGAGGAGCATAGCGTTGGCCAGGCCCAGGAGAACCTTGGCGTGCCATGGAACCCCTATGACCATCTGGTTGCGCTGAACGCGCGGGTGTCTCATATGCGCGCCATCGATCGGACTCTCTCTGAAATTCCTGATGTAGCTACCCAGCTCTTCAGGACTCTGTGGCCTGGCGAAGTGGTGCCAGATACCTTCTCCTTGATTAGCGACCGCCTCAAGGGTGCCGGCAAGAGGATCCGCGAATGGCAGTGCTTCGCTGCCCGCGCTGGGGCAGACTCTGCACTCCGCATCATCTGCTCTTGGTATCCGGAGCTGAACCTGGACGCCCTCACCGGAGTGCGCGAAGGTGCGGAAACCGATCTGGACCCGATCCTCACCGCTAAGCGGCAAGATCGCGCGTACCACATCGCGGAGTACGCCGACATGCGCACCTTCATCCCTCCCCCTCCTGACGTCAAGGACTATCTCGACGAGGAGGAGGATGAAGCCGATGAAGAGCCTCTGGACGATGCTGGTGCTGGCGATGCTCCTCCGGAAGCCCCTGCTGCCTGATGATCTTCTGCTAAATGTTTGCTTGTGATATGTCTGTTGGTCCTGTTTGTCCTTAAAACAATGCCCGTTAAATTCTACCCCGGTATGCCGGGGTTTATGATGTAAAACTTTAAATTTCCTTTTGATTGTGGCACAACAGTTTATGCCGGTATGTTATACCGGTGGTTAATTATCTTATGTTTGCCTTAGCATATTTGCTCATGGTTTTGCTTTTATCCTGCACTGCAAAGATTTCCAAATTGTTTCCGCATCCAATTCGATGCACACTTGGTTCTTTTGCCTTGGCTCTGCCTGCCTTCTCTGGGCGTTCTTTGGCGTATGAGCACAAGGTTCTTTCACCAAACAAGCATTTTCTTGAACTTAGAAATAACTTCGAAATTTTGCAAAAAACCGGTTTAACCGGGGTTAGTTAAGCTTTTCCGGATTGCTTGTTCCCACTCTCGCTTTTCGCAGTTCGCGTGCATAGTTGCTACCGGTTTATCTTGCTTGCCATGAAGCCGGTTTGCGGACAGCAGCAGAGTCGAAGACTCTGGTAGGTTTAGCACGCTACTAAACCGGAAAGAAAAAATGTTCACTAAGCAACCGGTGAACTGAAAAAATAAACATATTGCATGCAATTTTAGGGGTAGTCCCCGAGATTCATTCGAGGTTCTGACATCTTTTTATTCATAGCATATAAGGTACAAAAAGGGAACTTCTTACTCCACAACTTTAAGAGTAGAAAGGACGCAACAGAGCTACGTTCCATGGACGCTTGCTCTCCTCTCCGGACCTGTCCGCCTTTCCTTTTTTCCACTCCTGTGCATCGATCAAGTAGTAGGCATCATTGTGAAGAACTTTGCTCACAATGAAGGGACCTTCCCATGGTGGTGAAAGCTTATGCCGGCCTTCAGTGCGCTGCACTAGGCGTAGCACCAGATCTCCTTCCCGGAATACTCTCGGGTTAACCTTCCGGCTATGATAGCGTCTGAGGTTTTGCTGGTAAATAGTTGTTCTTGCCAATGCCAACTCTCTTGCTTCTTCTAGCAAGTCCACATCATTTTCTCTTGCCTCTTTGACCTCTTGCTCAGTATAGAGCTGTACCCTTGGTGAGTCATGGATGATATCGGTTGGTATGACCGCTTCTGCTCCGTACACCATGAAGAATGGAGTGTATCCGGTGGATCGGTTTGGAGTTGTTCTGATGCTCCACAACACTGATGGTTGCTCATCAAGCCAACAGCCTGGTGACTTTTCCACCGCTTCGACGAGCCTTGGTTTGATACCGGAAAGTACCAAAGCATTCATTCTTTCCACTTGGCCATTGCCTTGCGGGTGTGCCACCGAGCACAAATCCAACCGGATGTTGTTGTCCTCACAAAACCTTTTGAACTCACCTTGAGCAAAGTTGGTTCCATTGTCAGTGATGATGCTGTGCGGGTATCCATACCGCAAAATGACATCTTTTAAGAACTTCACCGCTGTGTGCCCATCACACTTTGCGATAGGTTTCACTTCTAGCCACTTGGTGAATTTATCCACCATAACCAAGATGTGAGTCATGCTGCTCCTTGCAGTTTTGAATGGGCCAACCATATCAAGGCACCAAACAGCAAATGGCCATGTTAGCGGTATTGTTTTTAAACCGGACGCTGGGGTATGATTTTGCTTGGCGTACCTCTGGCACCCATTGCATTTTCTTACCAAATCCTCAGCGTTTTCCAAAGCAGTAGGCCAGTAGAACCCATGCCGGAATACTTTTGCTACCAGCGCCCTTGACGAAGCGTGGTGCCCACATTCTCCTTGGTGAATTTCCTCAAGCATTTCTTTTCCTTCTTCCGGCTCCACACATCTTTGAAGGACACCGGTAACGCTTCTTTTGTACACCTCGCCATTGATGAATGTGTATGCCTTGGACCTTCTTTGGATTCTTCTTGATTCATTTTAGTCATCCGGCAAGGTGCCGTTGATCAGGAATTCCTTAATAGGTTTAACCCACGATGGTGTCTCTCGAACCAAAAACACCGGTGTGTCTATCTCCATGCTATCCACCAGCATTGTCTCCTCCGGTATGGCTGCAGAAGTCCCCGAGCTTGTTGGTGCAGTCCCCGAGTTTTCCGGTGCAGTCCCCGGGTTCCCTTCATCGATGTCCATGGGTACCACGTGCGATTCCGGTACGAAAATTGATTCCGATTCTGGGCTTGGTTTGATTGATGGTTCTCTTAGGTGTGCCAAGGCTATTCCGGGAGGAATTTCCTGCCTAGATGAGCCCAGCTTAGACAAAGCATCTGCGGCTTCATTTTCCGCTCGCGGCACATGGTGAAACTCACAGCCGTCAAAGAAGCCGGCAATCTTTTGCACGTGAAACCGGTACAGAGCCATGTTAGCATCCTTCCCGTCCCAATCTCCGGAACACTGCTGCACCACAAGATCTGAATCTCCATAGCAAATGATCCGGTGTGCACCGATTTCTTTTGCGACCTTTAACCCATGGATCAAGGCCTCATATTCAGCGACATTGTTTGATGCCCTGAAATGCACTTGCAAAACATACCGTAGATGATCTCCCTTTGGCGAGGTAAGCACCACACCAGCACCTAGACCCTCTTTGAGTTTGGATCCATCAAAGTGCATTTTCCAGTACTCTATCTTTTGATCCGGCGGCTTGTATTGCATCTCCGCCCAATCAACAAGGAAATCAACCAAAGCCTGTGATTTTACGGCATCTCTCCTTTCGTATACCGGTACATATGGTGATATCTGGATTGCCCATTTTGCAATCCTTCCGCTTGCATCTTTGTTGCACATGATATCGGAAATGGGTGCTTCACTCACCACTTTCATGGGATGCTCTTCAAAGTAATGCTTGAGCTTGGTGGCGGCCATGTACACGCCATAAGTCATCTTTTGGAAGTGAGGGTAGTTTTGTTTTGAGAGGGAGAGCACCTCGCTCAGGTAGTATACCGGCCTCTGGACGGTTTTTCCTTCCTCTTCTCTTTCAACCACAACTACTACGCTCACAACCCGGTTTGTTGCTGCTACGTATAATAGCATAGGCTCCCTTTCTAGAGGTGAAGCTAGTATAGGCGCTGTAGCCAACATTGTTTTTAGCTCTTTAAACGCTGCGTCTGCCTGAGGGGTCCAGACGAACGTGTCAGATTTTTTCATGAGAGCATAGAGTGGCAGAGCTTTTTCTCCCAACCTGCTTATGAACCGGCTTAGCGATGCCAAGCTTCCGGTAAACTTCTGCACGTCTTTTGGATCGCGCGGTATGGTCATTCTTTCAATTGCCCGGATTTTTACCGGATTGACCTCAATGCCTCGGCTTGATACGAGAAAGCCAAGCAACTTGCCGGCAGGGACACCGAAGGTACATTTTGCCGGATTGAGCTTCATCCGGAATCTTCTCAAGTTATCAAGTGTTTGCCGGAGGTCATCGATTAAGGTTTCTTTTACCTTAGTTTTTACCACAACATCGTCCACATAGACTTGTACATTTTTTCCAATTTGATTAAACAAGCATTTTTGCATACAGCGCTGGTACGTTGCACCAGCGTTGCGCAAACCAAAAGGCATAGTGACATAGCAATAAGCCCCGTGCGGGGTAATGAACGCAGTTTTTATTTGATCTTCCTTTTTCAAGGGGATTTGGTGGAAACCGGAATAGGCATCCAAGAAAGACAACAGCTCGCATCCTGCAGTGGAATCAATCACTTGATCGATCCTAGGTAAAGGGAAAGGGTATTTTGGGCAAGCTTTGTTCAAGTTGGTGTAGTCGATGCACATGCGCCACACCTTTGGAGCTTTTGCTTCCATGTTTTCTTCCTTCTTCTTCTCGACCAGCACCGGATTGGCCAGCCACTCAGTGTGCAGTACTTCCACAATGAAACCGGCAACCAGCAATTTTGTCACCTCTTCTCCAATTATCTTTCTCCTGTCTTCAGCAAACCGGCGTAGCGGCTGCCTTACCGGCTTTGCATCTTTCCGGACATTCAATGAGTGCTCAGCCAGCTCCCTCGGAACACCTACCAAGTCGTCAATAGACCAGGCAAAGATATTCCGATTCTCACGGAGGAAGCTGACGAGCGCGCTTTCCTATGCCTCATTCATGCCGGCACCGATACGAATGGTGCGCTCAGGGTAAGCCGGGTCCAGCACAATGTCCTTTGTTTCTTTTGTCGGCTTGAATGCCGGTGTGCCCAGGTTTGCACTCATTGCCGCTAAACTCAGCTGTGAGGACTGAGCCAGCGCAACTGCAGTTTGCATCCTTCTTTTTTCTTCAGCGATCACCAGCGACTCTGCCAGGTTTGATCCGGCAGAAGCTGTTTCCAGTGAGACTTTGTAATTTTTCTACCACATTCAAGGGTCCACGAGGTGCCGGCATCTTCATCTTGAGATATGCCGTGTGAGTTGAGGCCATGAAAGCAGCCAATGCCGGTCTTCCCAGCAAAGCATGGTAAGGACTATCTAAGTCCACCACCTCAAACTCAAGATTTTCAACCCGACAGTTGTCACGTCCTCCAAATGACACATCCACCCGGACTTTTCCAACCGGCGCGCAGGACAAACCCGGAACGATTCCATGTAAAGTCGTGCGCGTTGGCTGAAGCATGTTTTCTGTTATGCCCAGCATGTTCATGGTGTGCCGGTACATGATGTTTATACTGCTCCCATTGTCTATCAGCACCTTGCTGAACTTGACTCGAGCGTTTGGCCCTTGCATGATTGGGTCCAAGACAAGAGCATAGCCACCCGGGTTAGGCATGATCTTAGGGTGATCCTTGAATGACCACGAGATCTCTTGATCAGACCACAGCATATATTTTGGTACTGCTGGCATCACCGCGTTCACTTCCATAGAACGGCGATATAGGCTCTGTCTGTCGGTTGGTTCAGTTACGAACACAACGCAGCACATATCTGGATCTTGATAAACATTCCGGCCCAAAGGTGCCGGTGGAGGTGGTTGGCCATTGCCTTCTCCCACTTGGTTAACTTGCTGGTATTGTTGCCGGTTTGGCTGCACCGGTAAGGCGTTTGCCCCGGTAAGCGGTGGTGGTGGTGGTAGCTGTTGTTGCCGCGGCATGTCCTGCGGTGGTTGTGCATCTTTTACCGTTCCCTTTTGCATCAAGTACTTGGTCCAGGTACAATCCTTCGTCAGATGGTTTGACGGGTGTGCCGGATTCGGTGTGTGCCACCGGCAAGGTTGGTCCATGGCAGCTTCCATGGTGTATTTCGCGGGTTCTTGCCAATTCTTTTTCTGGCCCCAGGGCTTCTTTTCTACCCACTATTTTTTAGGACCCGCCCATGGCTGCGACCCGGTTCTCTGTCTCTGACTGCCGCTGGCCTCAGAATTTTCTTGTACAGCAGCAACTTGCTGCGGACCGTACCTTCGATCCGGAAAATCTTCCCTTCTTTTGTTGTTCCGGTTATGCCGGTGTTGCTCTTGGCGTTGCTGTTCCGGCTCGGGTTGTACCGCCGGCTGCGTTGGGTCTCCCAACGCATAGCTATCCGCCACACGTATCATCTCTACCAACGTTGTCGGCATGTTCCGCTGCAGCTTTTGCCACAACGGTGATCCTCTTCTGCATCCACTGCTAAACCAAGCAATGGCTTGTGCCTCTATCACCCCTTCATAGGAGTTCCTTGTTGTGTTCCACCGGGCCAGATAATCCCGGTCTGTTTCATTTGGGCGCTGTATGCACAGAGCGAGCTAGTGCGGCCTGTTTGGCCTTTGATAGGTGCTGCTGAAGTTGCTCACGAAAGCTTCCTCAAAGTCCAACCAGCCATTTATGCTTCCTGCCGGCAAGTTGTTTAGCCAGATTCTTGCCGGTCCAACCAAAAATGATGGTATGATTCTCACAGCCCATCGCCGGTTTCCTCCTCTAGCTACGGTTCCTCCGCCGCCTGCGACGTATAGCGCGGTCACATAGTCCGCGAGCCAGTCTTCCGGCTTCGTGGTGCCATCGTATGTTTTTGTGTCACGAGGCAACATAAAGTTGCGAACTGGTGGTTTTTCTTTCATGATCCTTGGGCCAAAGCACTTTGGGCCCGGGGGACCTTCTTCCTCGATCATTTCTGACAAGTATACTCTATCCAGACGGTGCCTCGCATCCCGTTCCGGTAGGTACCTTTCTCCCAAGCGTTCTCCCAACGGGTTCCGTTATGCTGCCGGTCTTGCGGAATCAGCCTCATCATAACATTCCGGTACCGCGGCCCTTGCCTGCCGGTACCTTGGGGGATCTATTTCCTCCTCATCATACGCCGCCCTTGCAGCTCGATAATTTTGCCCGGTTTCTTGTCTACCGGCATGATTGTTTCCGGCATAGCCTTCTCTGGCATAGCCTTTATTTGCCCCTTGGCCTTTTCCGCCGGCATCATATTGCCCGGCTTGTTGTTTTCCGGCAAGAATCGGATCGTACACAGTCATCTGCTGCGCATTCACCTCTTTTTCTCTTCTTCTGTCCGGATGGGGGGACGAAGCCTGCCCATGGGACTTGCTACCGGCATTCCTTGTCGAACGTGTGGATTTTGAAGCCACAGCCTTGTTCAGCTTATCAAGCTGTTCAGCATTTTGCTGCTCGATAGTTTCAAGAAGTTCCCGGACACGCTCTTGCTGTTTTGCCAGAGTGTCCCCGGAAAGCGAGTCACATAGCGCTACAGCAGCTTTAGCAGCTTTTATTGTTTTATCCGGGCTACTGTACTTAGGTTTCTCTACAATGCTCACAGATGCAGATGTGCTTTTGCCGGCAGTAATTTCTTTGCGCAGATCCTGATCTAGATTGCGAGCTTTAAGCCGATTTTCCGGTATCCTAGCAGCATGAGCGCTAACAGAAGCAAAACCATGGGCAGCATTATACTCACGTACGGTTAGGTTCAGCTCGCGCTGCACCCTAACGATGTCTTTGCCGCTCTCGAGCATCTTCTGGCGCTGCGCCTCCAGCTCCGCCTGAGCCACTGCCGGGTCGATGTTCTGCGCGATGGGGGTGGCGAGGACGTTCATCGCCGCTTGGAGCGGTGTTTCCGGCGGTGCAGATGACGCTCCCGTAGCGCCTGCGCCGCGTTCCAGCGGTGGCTTGGCTGCACGGGTCGAAACCGCACGGCCAGCACCTTCTTCCGCAGCTTCTTTGCCGGCGTCGACCGCGCCTGCCATCATCACCTCCACGCTGCCAGGAGCGCAGCCAGCATGTAGCCACCTTGGCGGATCCGGCGCCACCAGTACCGGCGAGAGGCACTGGCGCACAGGAACGGTGCCGAAGTAGATGCGGTGGCTGCCGAACTCGATGATGCGGCCGTTCTTGGGGAAGATGCCGCCGTTGGCGAAGCAGCCCGCGTTATCATTGATGAAGTCCATGGCGTAGATGCGCTGCACCAACGCGGAGACCGTGCGCTGGCCGGCGACGTCGAGGATGCCCGCCCGAATGTGAACTCCAACAAGCGCCACTTCATGCCCCACGGTGGGCGCCAACTGTCGTCGTGGCGAACGAGCAGATGCCATGGGATGGCTTAAGTTGGGGCCGAATGGGCGCTAGAGGATTCGGGGGAGGGTTTGCGACTAGATGGGATGAACTTCCGGATGCTTTCCTCAAGAACACAACCAAAGGCCGGTATGCAAGAAGAGAGACAAGAGGAAGAACTCTGCACTAGATCGCTAGCTTCATTGATCTCAACATCGTTACAGGTTCTTGGATACAAGGTCTATCGTCTAATCTCCTCTCTTGACCCGTGCCTGTAAGAGGCTGTGCCCCCTCTCCTTATATAGGGGAGAGGGGGGCTTACAGAGCAAGAAACCCTAATGGCATCTTTGACTGGACAAACTACTTTACAAAGCTACTTTAATCATGGATGACGCCGGGGTCTTCTTTAATCAGGGACGCTGACGTCCTCCGGCTTCTTTCAGCGTCACCCCTCTCTTTGGCGCCAGGGCTCCGATTAAAGTCACTTTGCTTAGCTCATCCTCGTTTTCTAGCTCTGAAGAGAATCTTTGACCAGTCTTGCCGACAGGCCCTTCTTTCCGGTATCTTCTTTATCCGGTTCCGGTATACCCCTCTTGGGGATACCGGCTTAGCCTGACTTAGCCAAACTTTTATCTCTGTGCTCCGGTAAGAATATTAAACCGGTATCTTGATGGCTCAAACCATCCGGTTTGGCATGCCTTTGGCATACCGGGGGTCATCCCCCCAACACCGAGGATTTGCGAGATTGATCTAGAACTGTTATAGCATGTTTCTTCATCGCTTGCAACTGTTGTCGCAGATCGGCCATCTCTTTGGTGAATCAAGTCAGTGCACGATTAAACATCCAAGGAAACCTCGCCAGGTACTCTCGCAGAATGGGAAGTAGCGGGAGAAGCGTTGGAAGGTCCAGCTCCAGTATAGTTATCAAAATTCAACTGGAAGAAAAGAAAATATTGACATCAATCATTCGGCAAGGCACACTTTTTCATTCATATTCAACACATTATATAAAGCGATTCCTTACAAAATACGACTCCTAGAAAGCCCATACAAATCATTGGGAGCAGCAAAAGGCAGCAATATCTACAAAAAGGGAAAAGAAAAGGAAACGCAAGTTGGTCTACTTGACCTCCGTCCGAGCAGTGCTAGCAGAAGCGGAGGACTTCGGGTCAAGAAAGGCGATGAGTTTCTTCGAGAAAGCTTTGGCGTCCTTCACCAGAACCATCCACTTCTCTGAGTTCAAACCCTTGGGAGTACCAGCCTTCACCTAGTCGACTTTTTGGCCGCTGGCCGCGATAAGGGCGATGGTCCCTTCGACTCCAATCTTCAAGCTAGCTTGATGATAGGCCAAAGCTGGATCATCCTTCTCCAGGAAATGCTGGGCAAGCTTGGAGAAAATCTTCGGTTGAGTATCTTTTGGGAAGAACTGGGGGAAGACCTGCTTCAATGCTTTCCGCGTGGAAGTTATGCACTTGCGCGCCAAGTCAAAGTTTAGTTCAAGAATGTCGAGAGTGTCCAGAAGATGATGATCTGACTCTTGGCTCAGAGTGTAATGCTCCCCCATTTTCCCTGCTGGAAAAAGCAGGACTTCGTTAGCACCAAAAGATAATGTCAGCACAAGGAAAAAATGGAACAACAAAAAAGAAAGATAGCATTAATTAAAAATCGCCGGGATTGAGTCTTGAGGCGCGTGCTTATCTCATTTTTACGCTCGACCTGCTTGGCCTCCTTGTCGCTCAAAGCGTCTTCAGCGGCTTGAAGCCTTTGGCGAAGATCTTCGACAGCGGCACCATCCTTTTCATCTTTTTTTCGAGCTGTTTCGTTGGCTTTCAGCTTGGCCTCCACATCTTCGGCGCGTTCCTCGGCACGACGAAGCGCATCTGAAAGAAAAAAGGTAAGAGGACGCAGAATCAAGATAGGGATATGTAACATGTCAAGAGCAGCAAAGTTTTGCCTCTCAAAGTCACGGCCTCGTCACGGAACCTGATAAATCGAGAGCCCAAGTTGACCAGTTCTTTCATTAAGGGCTGCAAAAATTCGACAAGACAGAAAAGCAACTTCATGGGATATAAAAAAAATCGGGCTAAACAAAAAAGGAAACAAGCAGGAAAAGGAAACTTACATCCTCAAGGAGAGGACCCAACGTAATCCCAGTGGCAAGCTCATGTGTGCTAGCAGCCCTGGTTTTAGCTTTCTTCGGCTTCGACGCTCGGGGGCTGGGCATTAGAGTCGGTGCTTCTGAATTATGCTGCAGGGGAGGCCAGGCGTCTGAAGCAACACGACATTCCTCAAAAAGAACCAGCGTGTTGGAGGTGCTCGTAGGAGCTGGCCCATGAGCTTCGGTTTCTTCTTCTTCACCCTCCTCGTCAGCTCTATCAATATAGCAGCAAAATAAAATATAAGGGAACCAAAAGAAAAGGAGATAGGAAAATATGAAAAAGAACAACTTACGAGCTAACAACGCCGGTCATGGTGAAGGGGTCGAAGGCCTCTTGATCATCTGGAGAAGATTC
This sequence comes from Lolium perenne, assembly GCF_019359855.2. Classification (NCBI taxonomy): domain Eukaryota; kingdom Viridiplantae; phylum Streptophyta; class Magnoliopsida; order Poales; family Poaceae; genus Lolium; species Lolium perenne. The sequence goes on along the minus strand of NC_067246.2, from coordinate 181,304,824 downwards.
CTCGGTAGCTGGTTCGGCGAGTTTGGACGCGCCAGAATCTTTGTCATCGTTTCTCTTCCTCTTGCGCCCATCCGGAGAAGCGGCAGGAGGAGGAGAGACGGAGTGGGCAGAGTCAGAATGTTGCTCTGACTCTGTGTCTTTGTCAGAGGAACCCGCAAATCTTCAAGATTTTGCGGGTTCACTCTCCGGAAGGGAGGATTCTTGCAAGATGTCGGCGACAACGACCCGCTCATCCACTTCCCCACCTTCAGGTAGTGGGGGAAGAGAGGAAAGAGTTCGATGGTTCTGCAGTTAAAAAATAAGAGAAGAAAATCAATACACAAAGGAAAAAACAACAGCAGTCATAATACATGAAATATAATTCGAAGGAAAACACTTACTTTGGGAAGGGCGTGGCTACCACTGAATGGCTCCACGCGACAGGATGAAGGAGCTTCATGGTTTTTGTTCAAGGAGGTGAAGCGGCGGACGAGTTTCTCCAAATCCTTCACGGAGAGGTCGTCGGAGATCCCATCGGCATCTTCAGCACCTAAATACATCCAGAGGGGATTTTTGCGAGCTTGCAGAGGCTGCACTCAAATCCGAAGAAAATATGCAATGATTTGCACACCCGATAGTTCTGCCCCGTCGGAGTTTGAAGTTCACGAATGCGGGAAATAAAAGCGTCACTGGCCGCCTTCTATTCGGCTGTAGCCTCTGCGTCCCAGGATTTGCGCCTCTGAATTTCTTTGGTAGCGTCAAAGGGCGCAAGGCCGTATTCTTGGGCGTCAGAAGACTCGTCCTTGATGTAAAGCCACTTCCTGCGCCAGCCTTGGATGGAGTCGGCGAACTTCACATCAAAATAGTCGACATCGGGATGGACCCAGATGCAAACGCCACCTACGTTGTAGATGACGTTCTTCGAGTTGTTGTGCGTGAGGTAGAAGATGCGTTTTCAGAGGCCCCAGTCAGGGTGGATGCCCAGGAAACATTCACAAAGTGTGATAAAAATAGAGGTGTGGAGGAGAGAGTTTGGGGTCAGCTGGTGCAGCTGGATCCCATAGATAAAAAGCAGGAAACGAAGGAATTCGTGGACAGGAACAGAAATGCCGCGAGTGAGGAAGTCAACGAAAGTTACCCGGAATCCAACGGGAGGATGAGGAGAACTCTCATCTCCGGGCATATTCATGGCCTCCTTGTTAAGCAGGCCCATCTTCTTCAGTAGTTTGTGGTCTTGTGCGAAAAGCTTCGACCTTTCCCAGCCGGAGACCTTGGCCTTCTCCACAAGTTCGTCGGTGACTGGGGCACGGTTCCTGCACTGCTTCGAGCGCGGAGCCATGGCGGAAAGAACGGTGGAGAAACGAGGGTGAAGAAGAGTGCGTGCGCAAGGAGCTCGAGGAGGATGAATGGCAGAGAGAGGAGTTGTGCAGTGCAGCGAAGGGGATAAATGAGGAATAAGGGGCCAATTTATCGGAAGAATATGATGCGTCCAACCGTTGGATGAAAAGAGGAGAGTTCCGAACCATACGCGTGTCCAAAGGGTAGAACGGTCTTACCGCTTCAATTTTACTGGAGGGAAGTTACTGCGCGTGTGCCGGGAATTCCGGAGGACGTGTGCGCCCCACTTGCGCGACGTGTCGATGGCGCAGAGTTTTGGACCCACGGAACAATGGATTGCCAGGAGTCATGGCTTCCCAAGGTGGGTTTACGTGGCTGTTGTCAGCAACGACATCATTTCTAAGAAAGCTTCTAGTGGTGAAACAAAATATAGCGACAAGAAAACTTTGGGATCTAAAGAAGTGTATGGTTAAAAAGAAAGTTCGACAACCTATGTTCAGATGCAAGCACCTGTCCATATGCTCTGGGGCTACTCTTATCAGAAGTATTGTCAATACTTCCGATAAGATGACGAAGTGAAAAAATACAGAGTTGGTTAAAGTAGCAAAAGTTGAGCCTACAACCAAGTGCAAACACTCGGCTGTAGCCTCGGGGGATACTCTCATCGGAAGCGCTGGTCGCGCACCCGATGAAATATGAGGAAGAAAGAAGAGAATGAGAAGACAATATAGTGTTGCAGACGAAGAAATTTCATCGTACATCTTCGAGTTACACATAACTCTTCATGTACTTCCATCGGGAGATCAAGATATTATTTCACGAGACAACTCGAATAAATTCATAATTCCAGTAGCCGACAAAGGTGCTTGACAATATATTCTCAGAGAGCGTCCGTCGCGGTAAAAACTCTGAATGCCGTAACTCGAAAGAGATTACAAAGGTCCCCAGTGTCCTGTGAGGCGTGGTATCGCACCCGAATGCGCTCTCCCACTTTATCTGTATCAACAGATGCGAAGAAAAATACTAACATACGCGTTAGGTACTCAGTAAAATACAACTGGAATTCGGCTCACGATAAGTCCTTAAGCGGCGCGTGTCGAATTACGCCAGTATCCCGAGCTCGAGTCCAGGGACTTGAGCTTGAAGTAGATTTTTGCGGGTTTGGCACAAGAGCAGTTAACTGGACATGATCCGTCAGATGAACCAACCCCATTTACCATTATCCCTGTACAAAGGACATTGAGCAAAATATTCTTCATGATTCGAACGTTTTATAAATATGCGACTGAGTTTTACAATGGAGATTTTACTCGACTCTACGATTCAAGCAAAATCTCGGAGGCTACTGACATAGGCATGCAGAAGAAGGTACCCGGATTATCTGGAAAGGATATGAGGCCCATGACCCGAAGCTTTCAAGGCCCAGAAGCCCAAAGAATCTCGATAAGGAATATAGAGTTGTATTATGAATCATGTAACAATACGGAAAAGGCTCGGATGGCCCTCTCGGAGTTTGTAACTTGTACGACACGAAATCCTTCAGCTCTACCTCCTATATAAAGGGGAGCCGAGGGGAGAGAAAAGGATCGATTCATTGTCAACAGAAACCACCACAACTTTAGTCAAAACACCTTTGTCGGTTGAAACCTTCGAGATCTACTTGCCCTCTACTTCTTACGAAACCCAAGTCTGCAATCTGTAGGCATTGACAAGTTAATACCTTGTTAGGGCCCTCTCGGTGGAATGTCATCCAATTAGCTTGCAAGCATGTGACTAGGTCACAAGGGATGTCATATCATAGTACAAGTAAAGAGTACTTAACAGTAACGAGGTTGAACTAGGTATGGAGATACCGATGATCGAATCTCGGATAAGTAAAGTATCGCGTGATAAAGGGAATCAGTATCATATGTTAATGGTTCTTTCGATCACAAAGTCATCGTCGAATATGTGGGAGCCATTATGGATCTGCAGGTCCCGATGTTGGTTACTGATCGAAGAGGTGTCTCGATCATGTCTGCATAGTTCACGAACCGTAGGGTGACACACTTAAGATTTGATATTGTTGAAGTAGATATGGAATATGGTATGGAGATCGAATGTTGTTCAGAGTCTCGAATGGGATCTAATACATCACGAGGATGTTCGGAATGGTCCGGAGAATAAGATTCATATATAGGAAGTCATTTTCCGGGGTTTGGAAAAAGTTCGGTGTTTTGACCGGAGATTATAGAAGGTTCTAGAAAGATCGGAAGGGTTCATAATATTATGGAAGGTTCTGGAAGTGTTCGGGATGACCCGGGCTGTCTAAGGAAGTCCAGAGGGTTCCATAATATGTGTATCCACGTTTTCCTTAAGGGTTAAGAAGTTCCCTAAGGCACATTCGGATTTGGCAAAGAGTCCTAGTTCTGGTAGGTTTCGGCTGACGGAAACCTACCGGAACTCTCCAACTTTGGGGGCAGGTCTTGGACGACCCAACGACCTTTTCCACCTATAAAAGGAGGGCAAGGGGAGCCCCAAGAGGTGCACAAGTCGCAAAACCTACCCCATCTCCCCAAACCCTAGTTGCCCTTCCTCCCCCTCCCTCTTGCACGGCTACGGCGAAGCCCGGCAGAATTTCTCCACCACCACCGCTACCACACAGTCATGCTACAGGGATTCCGAGGAGGATCTACTACTTCCGCTGCCCACTAGAACGGGGAGAAGGACGTCTTCATCAACACCATATATGTGATCGAGTGCGGAGGTGCTGCCCGATTGTGGCACCGTCAAGTTCTTCTATGCGCTCTTGAGAGCGGCAAGTGATCGACTACATCATCCACGATATTTATCTCGTTAACGCTTAGCGATCTTCGAGGGTATGTTGATCTCATCTCGTTGCTACCATCTACTAGATTAGATCTTGGCTTGTTATTCATTCTTGCAGTAGGAATTTTTTGTTTTCTATGCTACGAGTCCCAACAGGTTGACCTCCAAGACAAGATGTACTATGAGCATGAGCAAATGATGGGGATATGCCCTAGGGGGTGTGTCACCAGTCCCACTCGCCATGGGGTTAAGGGCCGAAGGAGGCTGCCAGTCGCCCAAGCGACTGGGTGACTAGGCCCCGGAGCGACTGGGCTAAAACCCTTGGATGGGCCGACTGGACGCTAGGCCCATGCGACTGGAGGAGGAGTTTAGTTGCAAGAGGAGCGACAGATCCCGGATTAGTAGCAACTGATATGATTCAGACTTATCTTCATGTAACCCTAGATCGAGGGGGTGCCTATATAAACCCCCGAGCTAAACCCTAGAAGGACACCTTATCGGAGATTCAATCTCCCCCTCATAGCTCTTGGCGTAGCCACCGACGGAGGCCCCCCATTGTAATTTCTCCACTGAGCAATAGATCTAGCAGGACGTAGGCCTTTTACTCTCCGGAGGGGCTGAACCTGGGTAAAACCTTGCGTCTTGTGCACCTCGTTCCGCAGATGGCTGTGTTCCCTTGCCCCCGCATCAACGAAGTGCTGCACCATGTAGCACCTACCGTGGTCATATCCACGACAGCAAAGCAAGAAGATCCACCAACGCCAAAAGGCTATTATAACTCATACAGGACTTCCCGTCTCCGATGGTTCCGAGAAAATCCTGGATTAGTAGCAACTGATATGATTTGGACTTATCTTCATGTAACCCTAGATCGGGGGTGCCTATATAAACCCCCGAGCTAAACCCTAGAAGGACACCTCATCGGAGATCCAATCTCCCCCTCATAGCTCTTGGCGTAGCCGCCGACTGACCCCCCCCCCATTGTAATTTCTCCACTGAGCAATAGATCTAGCAGGACGTAGGCCTTTTACTCTCCGGAGGGGCTGAACCTGGGTAAAACCTTGCGTCTTGTGCACCTCGTTCCGCAGATGGATGTATTCCCTTGCCCCCGCATCAACGAAGTGCTGCACCCTGTAGCACCTGCCGTGGTCATATCCACGACAGTGGCGCCCAACGTGGGGCATGGGACATCCGGCCTCCGAGCTGCGGCGAGGCCCTACTCGCAAATCCGCATACCGGTCGCCTCCGGTAGGATGATCTCCACGGGCAACTTCTTCCACATCCAGCCGAGCTCCTACCAGCCGGCCTCGTCGCCCCTCATCCACGATTGGATGGTGCCGGTCGGCACGATCAACCTCTTCGTCGAGCTCGCCAGCGTTAGCGACCCCACCGAAGTTTCCCAGCCTGCTACACGACCCCTTTGCGCCAGGGCATCTCCTCACAGCCACACTCCCCCTCTCCGACGACACGCACGCCGAGGGTGAGTCGTCCCTGGAGGATGACGCCGATTCAGCGGCCGCGGCGTCGATCGCTGGATCCATCGTCGTGGCGTCACTGAAGGATTCCGTCACCCCAGTCTCCCACCCAAGCGACTTCAAGGAAAACTCCATCCTCCCTCTCTTTGACTCCGATTCGGAGACCGACTCCATCGATGCCCCGCGCTACGAGTACCCAATCGTCGTCTTCATGTAGGGTGGCGATGAAGTACCTCCGAATGACCCCTTCTCCACGCCCCTTCCCGCAACCACCAATGCGACCGAGATCGAGGCGCATCGGGCGGCCCTCGAGGAGCAAAGGAAAAAGGAGCTCGCTGAGCGACAGAAATTCCGCCTCGAGCAGGACTCGGTGAGAGCAGTGTCCCACTATCGCCAAGAGCGCAACCACCTGCGCATGTAGCGCGCTCGTGAGCAAGGCTTCCCCAGCGCTCGCCTCAACTTCGATGATCCGAACGGAGAGGTCCGGGTCGCCCAAATCCAGAACCACGACGCCCCCGAATCGAGCCGGGCTGCCGCCGGCCGAGTGGCGCATGGCGCGCCACCACTACCGCCCCCACCACCACCCGAAGGACGGCCAGCTCCCCGCGCGGAAGTCGACGCCAACGGCTTGCCCCTCCATTCGTCACCAGCCGACAACATCGCACCCGCTTAGGCCGCTCTCGATAACCTGCCCGACATAGGAGACGGCGCGATCTTTGTCCAGCATGCCAAGGCCCTAGTCGCCAAGGCACTGGAGCAACAACATGCCGCGGCAGACTCCCAGGGGTGGCTCTATTCACGCACCTCGACCAGTCGTGTCGCGTCCTCGGCGGCAGCAAATCGCGCGGTCGTCAACGTCAACAACTGCCCACCTCCGGCACCGCGCACCGCTCACTCGACAAACAACCGAGTTGAGCCCCGTCCCCTGCGGGCAATGGTTGCCGCCAATGGGCAGCCAATCGACGCGCGCACCCACATCGTCAACGACCAAGTGTGGCGAGCGCGCAATCGCCTGAACGACCATTACGTGGACGAACCCCCGCGCCAGAGCGTGTTCAACCGGGTCGGCCCAACATGCTTCGACCCCATGATCAGGGGCGAGCCCTACCCTACGGGGTTCAAGGGCCCCCGAGACATTGAGAAGTACGATACGCACATCAACCCCACAGTCTGGATAGACTCCTACACCATGGCGATGGGAATCCCAGGCTACTCGGAGCTACTGGCCGCGCGCTACCTACCCCTCATGATGGATGGGCTGAATCGCCAATGGTTCAACACCCTCCCCCCAAACAGCATCGACTCGTGGGAGGAAGCCCGCGCCGCCTTCATTCAGCACTTCGCCAGCGCCTACACCCGCGCCACCACCATCGACGACCTCGACTGCTGCATCCAAGGACCCCGCGAGTCGACTCGCCACTGGGTACAACGGTGGCAGGACATGTGGACAACGTCGAGCGGCATCAGCACAGACACAGCGATCTACTACTTCAGGCGGTGCTGCCGGTACGATCCGCTTGGCGCCAAGCTCAGGTGCCACAGCCGCGATAACATGTCCGTGGCTGAGCTATTCAACATCGCCCAGCGCTACGCCGACGAGGACCCCACGGTTGACTCGGACGACGAGTACGGCCAGCGGCGCAATCGCCGCCTACATCGGTCTGACACTCGCCGCGACGACTACCGTTTTGGCACTCGCCCGAGCAGCGGCAAGCGCCGCGCCGACGACGGCAACTCCGAGTTTGTCGCCAACGCTGACTACGGACAGCGCGACCAGAAATACTCCGCCGCGACAACCGCGGCCTGAGAGAAGATCGCCTTCCAGGCAAGCGCTTTGACGCGCAGAGCCTGCTGAACACCCCGTGCATTTACCACAGCAGGGAGGGCAAGCCCTCCACGCACACGACCGCCAACTGCTTTTCTCTCAAGCAGATCGAGAAGGCCCGCCGCGCCAAGGAGAACGGTGGCGGCGACCACACCAAGGACCACAACAAGGATCAGGACTAGCCCAAGGAAGATGGGTTCAGTCGCAGTGCTGGCTCGCTGCACACCTTCACCGGAGTCGGTGACCGCCGCGACAAGAAGGTCCTCGCACGAGCGGTGGCTGTCAACGCAGTCATCACGGACGTACCCCATTGCTCAACTAGTCCGAGCAGAGCATCACGTGGAGCCGCGACGACCACGCTCCACGCATCGAGTACCCTGGGTGAGTGGCGTTAATCGTCAAGCCCAAGGTCGCCGACTACTGGCTCCCGAAGAAGCTGATGGACGGGGGAAGCTCCATCAATATCATGTACTATGACACCTTCCGGCGACTCGGCCTACCCGACTCGCGCCTCGAGAACACAAGCATCACCTTCCACGGCATCGTCCCGGGACGGAAGGCCTTCCCAATCGGCAAGATCACGCTGCTGGTGACCTTCGGCACGCCGGCGAACTACCGCACTGAGCGGATATCCTTCGAGCTGATCAACTTCCGCAGCCCCTACCACTGCGTCCTCGACCGCCAGACCTTTGCAAGGTTCATGGCCACGCCTCACTATGCCTACAACACGATGAAGATGCCCGGGCCACGCGGCTTCATTACTGTCCACGGCGACCCGAACCTCGCCCTGGAATGCGAGGACAATGGCGCCAAGCTCGCCGACGCCGTCATTGCTGCGGAGCGAGACAACACCGCCGAGCTCGCCAAGTACCCGGTCGACCGCACCGACCCCGCCATCCTCGGGAAGCCAACTGAGCTCGACTCGTCCGCGGTGAACTTCAAGCCAACGACAGATACTTGCCAAGTAGATCTTGTAGAGAACGATTCGAGTAGGCAGGTTACCATTGGGACGGGCCTGTCCGCCCAATAGGAATGGGCGCTCATCAAGTTCCTCCGTGAGAATCGAGATGTCTTTGCATGGAAACCTTCTGACATGTCAGGTGTCCCGAGAGAACTTGCTGAGCACAAACTCCACGTTGATCCCACTGCACGTCCTGTAAGGCAAACGATGCGACCCGTGGGTGAAGAGCGCCGACGCGCAATCGCCGAAGAGGTGAACGGCTACTCGCCGCCGGATTCGTCATGGAAATCAAGCACCCCAAGTGGCTGGCAAACCCATTCTTGGTGCTGAAGAAAAACAAGACGTGGTGAATGTGTATAGATTACACTAGCCTCAATCGTGTTTGCCCCAAGGACCCATTCGTCCTCCCGCGAATCGACCAAATTATAGATGCAGTCGCGGGCTCGGAGTTACTATGCTTCCTCGACGCATACTCCGAGTACAACCAAATAAAGATGGCAGTCAAAGACCAGGAGAAAACAGCGTTCATCACTCCACTCGTCGCCTATTGCTACACAGCCATGACCTTCGGCGTCAGAAACGCCGGAGCCACCTATCAGCGGTGCATGAACAGCTGCCTGGAGAACCAGATCGGCCGCAACGTCCACGTCTACATCGATGACGTGGTGGTCAAATCGACTCGGCAAGATGACCTAGTCGCTGACCTCGCCGAAACCTTCGCCAATCTACGATGCTAAGATCAAGCTCAACCCCCTGAAGTGCACCTTCGGGTTCCCCTCCGGACAGCTACTCGGCTATGTCGTTTCCAAACGCGGCATCGAGCCCAACCCGGACAAAACCTCGGCGGTCATGCGAACAATAAGACCAACCTGTTTGCTCGACGCACAGAAACTCGCTGGGCGAGTCGCAGTGCTCAGTCGCTTTATCCCCCGACTCGGCGACAAGGCTACGCCACTCTACCGCCTCCTGAAGAAATCAGACTCTTTCGAGTGGACAAACGAAGCACATAAGGCCCTAGAAGAACTCCAGAACGCCTTGAGGAACACCCATCCTCGTCGCCCCACTCCCACTGATAAGGGGTGGCCCGATCTTCTCAGTGAGCAACGGTGGTGATGATGATCACGAGATGAACACAGCGGAGAATCACGGAGGATGAAGTGGATGATAACCTGTATGACGCAACGAGATCTCTCGATTGGTCCCTGTCGCCAATGCAACAGCTCTCAACCCTGCAAGATATTCGCAACTCCACACACTTGCGCACGTAGCCGCCGACCACGAAGCGGTAAGTTGCAACCTTCTAATCCCCAATGGAACAACAGATTACACAAGACTTTCAGATCTACACCAATATCAAGCAATATGATGTAGGGGATTCAATAGTTTTGCAGAGCAAACAACTAAGAACTAGGGTTTATCTTAAACGTGGTCTCCAACAACTTTGGGGGCATCCTGGGCACTTATATAGGCGTTCGGAACGACCTCAGGTCGAAAAAGTATGAAAATAACCGACCCAGAATAGATCTGGTCGAGACAGACTCGGACACGGCCGGTCTGGGGGCCGGTCGACCGGGCCTGGGACCGGGCTGGTGATAACCCACAAGTATAGGGGATCGCGATAGTCTTCGAGGGAAGTAAAACCCAAATTTATTGATTCGACACAAGGGGAGGTAAAGAATACTGATAAGCCTTAACAACTGAGTTGTCAATTCAGCTGCACCTGGAAAAGCACTAGCAACAGGGGTGATGTGAAAGTAGCAGTAATATGAGAGCAGTGGCACCAGAAAATAGTTGATACTACTTCCAATGACATATAGAACAAGTATATGATGATGAGATATGGACCGGGGTTCCCAGCGATCTACACTAGTGGTAACTCTCCAATAAGTGACAAGTGTTGGGTGAACAAATTACAGTTGGGCAATTGATAGGAATCAAAGCATTAAGAAAGAATATCAAGATCATTAATCATGTAGGCATGTTTTCCAATTATAGTCGTACGTGCTCGCAATGAGAAACTTGCACAACATCTTTTGTCCTACCAGCCGGTGGCAGCCGGGCCTCAAGGGAAACTACTGGATATTAAGGTACTCCTTTTAATAGAGCACCGGAGCAAAGCATTAACACTTGGTGAAAACATGTGTCCCTCACATCACCGCCATCCCCTCCGGTTGTCCCGATTTCTGTCACTTCGGGGCCTTTGGTTCCGGACAGTGACATGTGCATACAACTTGTAGATACAATCTAAGCAACAATATAGAGCTCAAATCTAAGATCATGCCACTCGGGCCCTAGTGACAAGCATTAAGCATAACAAGATTGCAGCAACAATAACTTCACAAACTTTATAGATAGACTAATCATAATGTATCATCCATCGGATCCCAACAAACACAACACCGATTACATCAGATGAATCTCAATCATGTAAGGCAGCTCATGAGATCATTGTATTGAAGTACATGGAGGAGAGTATACCAACTAGCTACTGCTAGAACCCGTAGTCCATGGGGGAACTACTCACGGAGCATGAAGGAGGCGGTGGCGTTGATGGAGATGGCTTCCGGGGGCACTTCCCCGTCCCGGCAGGGTGCCGGAACAGAGAGTTCTGTCCCCCGAATTGGAGTTTCGCGATGGCGGTGGCGCCCCTGGAGTCTTTCTGGAGTTTCGTCAATTGGTACTGTGTTTTTAGGTCGAAAGGGGTTTTATAGGCGAAGAGGCGGCGCAGGAGGGTGCCTGGGGGCTCCTCACCATAGGCTGGCGCGGGCCCAGGCCAGGCCGCGCCGCCTTATGGTGTGGTGGCCCTCTGGACCCTCTCCGACTCTTCTTCGGTGTTCTGGAGCCTTCCGGGAAAAATAGGAGGTTTGGCGTTGATTTCGTCCAATTCCGAGAATATTGCCCGAACAGCCTTTCTGGAACCAAAAACAGCAGAAAACAGGAACTGGCACTGTGGCATCTTGTTAATAGGTTAGTTCCGGAAAACGCATAAAAACATTATAAAGTGCAAGCAAAACATGTAAGTATTGTCATAAAACAAGCATGGAACATCAGAAATTATGGATACGTTGGAGACGTATCAGCTGGCCGGTTCAAACCGGGCCAGGGACCGGGTGCTGACCGGGCGTGGGATGTGTCACGCAGTAACCCGCCCGGTTGGCATCAGCTGGTCATCCGGTTGGCACCGGGCCGGATCCGGCGTGCCGCCCGGTCGGACCGGGCCAGAGACCACGCACGCCAGCGTGGCGGCCGGTCTGACCGGGTGCTGGACCGGCCTGGACTTTGGTTTCTCCTCTCGCGCATGCCTCCCGCTCCTCCCTCGCGCGTCCTAGAGATATCTTCATGTCCAGCTCCATGTCCAGCTTCACGTCCATCTTCACGTCCAACTGCTCCTCTCCTCCTCGTGCGATGCTTGTCTCCTCTTCATACCTGATGATACATAAGTAACATGACTTAGGCAGTATAAAGTTCTCATCAATCAAAGTATCGTTTAGGAACAAGTTCACCTTTTGTTTAAGTAGCTTCGCACGAGCCCTTGTAATAGGTCCAATCCGAACTTCATTGGACTTGAGCTTCACAGCAGCTTCATCTTCATTTGGTAATGACGGAGGTAGTAGTGTGGTAGGGATGTCCTCATCATCTCCCCCTTCAAAAGGCGTCGTCCTCGACGCTCCAAGGTCTTCTCCGTCATATGGTGTCAAATCAGCAACATTGAAAGAATTACTGACACCAAACTCATCAAGTGGAAGATCTATCGAGTATGCATTATCATTGATCTTGGCAAGCACTTTGTAAGGACCAGCACCACGAGGAAGCAACTTGGACTTCCGCAGCTTCGGGAACCTATCCTTGCGAAAATGTACCCAGACCATATCACCAGGCTGGAACAACATCTCCTTGCGCTTCTTGTTCATCCTTACAACATTTCTCTTGCCATTCTTTTCGATCAACTCTTTAGTCTTCACATGTATCTTCCATACAAAATCTGCCCTCTTGGATGCCTCCATATTGACTCTCTCATGTATGGGTAGAGGCATCAAATCCAGCGGAGTAATGGGTTTAAAACCATACACCACCTCAAAAGGACATAGCTCCGTGGTAGAATGTACCGCCCTGCTGTAAGCAAACTCCACATGCGGCAAACACTCTTCCCACTCCTTCAGGTTCTTCTTGATCATGGATCTCAACAGTTGTGACAAGGTTCGATTCACCACCTCAGTTTGACCATCAGTTTGGGGATGACAAGTAGTACTGAAAAGTAGCTTTGTCCCCAGCTTTCCCCAAAGTGCCTTCCAGAAGTATCTCATGAACTTCACATCACGATCAGAAACAATAGTCTTCGGGACTCCATGTAGTCGAACAATCTCCCTGAAAAATAGGTTAGCAATATGCGACGCATCGTCGCTCTTGTGGCAGGCAATAAAATGTGACATCTTAGAAAATCTGTAAACTACCACAAATATAGAATCATGGCCTCGTTTAGCACGCGGCAAACCTAACACAAAATCCATACTAATATCCTCCCAAGGTGTAGTAGGTGCCGGTAAAGGAGTATACAAACCGTGAGGCTTCAACTTGGACTTGGACTTGTTGCAAGTAATGCACCTCTTCACATGCCTGTCCACATCCCGCCTCATCTTTGGCCAATAAAAATGGTCAGCTAGCATGAGTTGCGTCTTCTCACGCCCAAAGTGACCCATCAAACCTCCAGCATGAGATTCCTGCAATAAGAGCAAACGCACCGACGATTCTGGAACACATAGTTTGTTAGCTCTAAACAAGAACCCATCATGTATGTGATATTTTTCCCATGCTTTACCAATAGCACACAAGCTATATGGTTCAGCAAAATCATGATCAGTAGCATACAAGTCACATAGCACTTCTAATCCAGGAATTTTAACATCAAGTTGAGTTAATAGCATATTCTTCCTAGATAGAGCATCAGCAACAATATTATCTTTTCCCTTCTTATGCTTAATAATGTATGGAAAAGACTCAATGAACTCAACCCACTTAGCAAGACGCTTATGCAAAGTAGACTGAGCTTTCAGGTATTTTAAAGCTTCATGATCAGAATGTATGATAAATTCTTTTGGCCACAAGTAATGTTGCCAAACCTCAAGAACTCTAATTAAATGATACAATTCTTTATCATATATAGGATATTTCAACTTAGCACCAGAAAGTTTCTCAGAAAAATACGCAATTGGACGACCCTCTTGCATCAACACACCACCAATTCCAATACCACTAGCATTACATTCAATCTCAAATTGCTTATTGAAATCAGGAAGTGCAATCAACGGTGCAGAAGTTAACAATCTCTTAAGTTCATCAAAAGCATGATCTTGGGCTGCGCCCCACTCAAATATAACACCCTTTTTAGTCAAATCATTCAAAGGTGCAGCAATAGTACTAAAGTCGGGCACAAATCTTCTATAAAACCCAGCTAGACCATGAAAACTTCTTACTTGACTCACATTCATGGGAGTAGGCAAATTTTAAATAGCTTCAATTTTAGACACATCTACTTCTACTCCATGTTGAGAGACAACATAACCCAGAAATATGACCTTAACTTTGCAAAATGTGCACTTCTCAAGATTACCATAGAGTTTATTATCACGCAACACTTGTAAAACATGTCGAATATGTATAGTATGATCAGATTCATTGCGGCTGTAGATTAATATGTCATCAAAATACACAACCACAAACTTGCCAATAAAATTACGCAAAACATGGTTCATCAGTCTCATGAAAGTGCTAGGTGCATTAGTCAAACCAAAAGGCATTACTAACCACTCATATAAACCAATTTTGTTTTAAAGGCTGTTTTCCATCCATCCTCTTCTTTCATCCTAATTTGATGGTAACCACTATGCAAATCAGTTTTAGAGAAAACAGCAGCACCACTCAATTCATCTAGCATATCCTCTAAACGGGGAATAGGATGACGATATCGAATAGTAATGTTGTTTATCGCTCTACAATCTACGCACATACGCCATGTACCATCTTTCTTAGGAACTAGAATAACAGGAACAACACAAGGACTAAGGCTTATGCGGATATAACCTTTGTCGAGTAGCGCTTGTACTTGCTTCTGTATCTCCTTCGTTTCTTCGGGGTTCGTTCTATATGGTGCCCGATTGGGCAGCGAAGCTCCGGGAATCAAGTCGATTTGATGCTCAATACCGCGCAATGGTGGTAGTCCTGCGGGTACCTCCTCCGGAAACACGTTGCCAAATTCCTGCAAAACATTAGAAACACCAAGAGGTAGAGGGGTCATGTCGTTAGAAACCAAAACCGTACCTCTGTACATAAGCACAAGAGGCATGGCTGTAGGGTCCTCACTAAATTCTCTCATGTCTTCTTTGGTGGGGGTAATGAGACTAAGGAATTCACTCTCTCACTTTTCGTTATATCACTCACGACATTACAATTCTCTCGCCTATCTAAAGAAGCATCCTCCAAGTTTACTTCAATTTTCTGACGAGATTCATTGACAATTTGCTGTGGTGACATAGGCTGTAGATTGATTTTCTTGCCCTTGAACTTCAAGTGATATGTATTGGCACGGCCATTGTGTTGCACAGAACGGTCTTAGAGACAAGGCCTACCCAATAGTAGGTGACACACCGTCATAGGAACCACGTCAAAATCAATAGAATCCTTATACGGTCCAATCGCAAATTCAACACGCACCATGTGGTTTACCTTCATCTCACCATTGTCGCTCAACCACTGAATATAGTATGGATGCGGGTGCGGTAAATACTTCAACTTCAGCTTGGTACACAACTCCTTGCTTGCTAAATTGCGGCAACTCCCGCCATCAATAATGACCTTGCAAGCCTTGTCAGGACCAACTAAAGCCTTTGTTTGGAACAAATTGCAGCGCTGAGTACATGCACTAGGAAACACATTAAGAGCACGCTGAGACACAACTATAGTGCGAGCTTCAGACGGATAAGCATCTACACCATCACTGTCATAATCATCATCTTCTGGAGCATTTGGATCAACATCATCTCCAGTCTCATACTCATTGTCCTCATTAACAATCATGACCTTGCGGTTAGGACAATCCCTCCTAAAGTGACCCTTGCCACCACATGTATGTCAATTCATATCGCGGTTGCGCGCAGTAGACATGCTAGAACCACTTGTACTTGCAGCAGATTCAGACTTCTTTGTGTTAGACACATTGGAGACCGGTTTGCTAGGCGGAGTAGAATAAGGTGCGGAGCGCGTAGATGGCGCCGGCGCCGTTGAGAGGTGCCCGAGGCGTGAAGCGCCCAACTCCCGTAGTGCGGCCTTTAACCTTAGCTTCGTCAGCCAACTGTGATTCAGCTTCTCCTGCATGATGTAGCAACTCATTCATAGTGGTGTAACTGTAATGACGAACAATGCCTTTGATATCATACTTCAAACCATTTAGAAAACGAGTCATTGTCATCTCAAGGGATTCTTTGACACGGCCACGCTGCATTAGCATCTCCATCTCCATGTAATATTCATCAACAGTCTTCACACCTTATCTTAATAGGGTCAACTTATCAAATATATTGCGCAAATAATTAGTGGGCACAAAACGATCATTCATTGCCGCCTTCATTGCACGCCAAGTGATAATAGGCGGTTCACCATCTTCTTCGCGAGCACGAACAAATCAATCCCACCAACGCAATGCATAACCATCAAATTCGGAAGAAGCAAGCTTGATCTTCCTATCTTCAGTGTAATTATGTAAGCGCCATAACTTCTCAATCTTCAGCTCCCAAGAGAGGTATTCTTCAACATCAGAACCTCCTTCAAACTTGGGTATGGATAACTTAGGCTTACCCAATACATCTTCTTCCTCAAATCCACGACATGGACGTCGGAGTTCAGCAAACCCACGAGGACGATTACCACGTGGTGCACCACGAGCATTATGTGCGTCATCTTGAAGCTCAGGGTCTTCGTCATCTTCTTGTTGTTGTTGGGTCAAATTCTCAACAGCTAGTCGCAAATCTAGAAGACTGCGCGGTATATCCATCATTTGATCTTTCATTGTAGTGACGGTCTCACATGTAGTATCCAGCTTCTGGGAGATACCTTGGACCGTCCCCCTAAGCTCATCATCCTGAGTGCGAAATTCACATCGCATCTCATTACGAAGAGCCTCATACTCCCTCCATGTCATCAAATCCACAGAGTTCTTGTTCTCCTGGTTAACAATTTTCTCATCACTAGCAGACATGGTTAGTAGGTTAGTGCACTAAATCAAAAATATATGGTGGTACTCTCACAACTCACTCAAAACTGATAAGAAAAGGAAATCTTACCGCTCCAAAGCGAATTAGTATTGCTTACCACTTGTAGTGACAACTAGTGCACGGATGTAGCAAAGCGAATATTAAGGGTATAAGAACAAATCACACGGCAAAGCAGGATATATGTGGGGATGTAGGTGGGCTACCTATTTGCACCAATAACAAGCTCTAGCACTGACCGTAGACAACCAATGATACTCACACAAGGCGATAAATGTGGCAATG
This sequence comes from Lolium perenne, assembly GCF_019359855.2. Classification (NCBI taxonomy): domain Eukaryota; kingdom Viridiplantae; phylum Streptophyta; class Magnoliopsida; order Poales; family Poaceae; genus Lolium; species Lolium perenne. The sequence continues at coordinate 181,287,892 of NC_067246.2, read as the reverse complement.
CAACTATATGTAGGAAATGTTGCAATGCACAAGAGAGACGCTAGCAAAGCTCAACGAGACAGGCACAAGATTGCTCAACTACAGGTGCAGGAAAGTAAACTTAGGCCTTCACTTAATTCTTCTAGCACTTCACTTTTCTTGTTGGATTTTCTTTTTGTATACACGCAGCTATGTAGCTCTTTTTGCTTCTTTTCAATTTTCTGTTTATTTTATTTTATGACTCAGCTCCTTGATAACTAATGCAAAGCACCAAAACCCTAAGAGCAGTCTGTCGAGCGGTAAAACTAGTCTCTTCTGGGAAAGTTCCTAGTCACGTATATCGATAGGCTGTAGCTATGGTTTGGACAAACACACTGTATGCTATGTGGACTCGGAGCAACAAAAACTGACTCTAGATGAAAGCGGAAACACAAACCCTAACAATACTAGATAGAAGAAAAAGATACGCAAAAACAACTACGAAAAGCAACTAAAAACTCGAAATTAGTGCAATCTAAGGCTATGGCAAACCCTAACCCTAACTTTTTATGGCTTTTTCTGGATAGGAAACACTCACAACTCAACTATGGGGTGGATTGTGGATGGCTTACCGAGGAAACGCTGTAATCTGATACCAAGATGATAAGGGGTGGCCCGATCTTCTCAGTAAGCAACGGTGGTGATGATGATCACGGGATGAACACAGCGGAGAATCACGGAGGATGAAGTGGATGATAACTTGTATGACACAACGAGATCTCTCGATTGGTCCCTGTCGCCAATGCAACAGCTCTCAACCCTGCAAGATATTCGCAACTCCACACACTTGCGCACGTAGCCGCCGACCACGAAGCAGTAAGTTGCAACCTTCTAATTCCCAATGGAACAACAGATTACACAAGACTTTCAGATCTACACCAATATCAAGCAATATGATGTAGGGGATTCAATAGTTTTACAGAGCAAACAACTAAGAACTAGGGTTTATCTTAAACGTGGTCTCCAGCAACTTTGGGGGCATCCTGGGAACTTATATAGGTGTCCGAAACGACCTCAGGTCGAAAAAGTACGAAAATAACCGACCCAGAATAGATCTGGTCGAGACAGACTCGGACACGGCCGGTCTGGGGGCCGGTCGACCGGGCCTGGGACCGGGCTGGCCGGTTCAAACCGGGCCAGGGACCGGGTGCTGACCGGGCGTGGGACGTGTCGCGCAGTAACCCGCCCGGTTGGCATCAGCTGGTCATTCGGTTGGCGCCGGCCCGGATCCGGCGTGCCGCCCGGTCGGACCAGGCCAGAGACCGGGCGCGCCGGTTTGGCGGCCGGTCTGACCGGGTGCTGGACCGTCCTGGACTTTGGCTTCTCCTCTCGCGCATGCCTCCCGCTCCTCCCTCGCGCGTCCATGAGATATCTTCATGTCCAGCTCCATGTCCAGCTTCACGTCCATCTCACGTCCAGTTGCTCCTCTCCTCCTTGTGCGATGCTTGTCTCCTCTTCATACCTGATGATACATAAGTAACAGGACTTAGGCAGTATAAAGTTCTCATCAATCAAAGTATCGTTTAGGAACATGTTCACCTGTTGTTTAAGTAGATTCACACGAGCCCTTGTAATAGGTCCAATCCGAACTTCATTGGACTTGAGCTTCACAGTAGCTTCATCTTCATTTGGTAATGACGGAGGTAGTAGTGTGGTAGGGATGTCCTCATCACCCACAGGAAACCATGCTGATGTACATTGCCGCGTCCAATCGCGCCATCAGTGCAGTCATGGTCGTCGAGCGCAAGGAAGAAGGGAAGGAGAAGATTGCACATCGCCCAGTCTACTACATCAGCGAAGCCCTAACCGAGTCGAAGCAGCGGTATCCGCACTACTAGAAATTGGTGTACGCCGTACTCAGGGCCCAGCGGCGACTGGCTCCTTACTTCCACGAACACCCCATCAAGGTGGTCGCCTCAACGCAACTCGCCGGCATCATCCTCAACCGTGACGCAACCGGCCGATTCGCCAAATGGGCAGTCGAACTCGGCGTCCACAACATCATCTACGAGGCGCGCCGTGCGGTCAAGTCTTAGGTGCTAGCCGACTTCTTCGTCGATTGGGAAGAAGCCCAGCAGCCAAGCTCACCGGCGGACCTCAAGTACTAGACACTATACTTCGACGGCTCCAAGAACCTCGAAGGAGCGGGAGCAGGGGTCGTCCTCATCTCGCCAAAGGGCGACTTCGTGAGGTACGTCCTGCAACTCCAATTCGAGCCCTGCACCAACAACATGGCCGAATACAAGGCGGTCCTCCATGGCATGCGCATCGCAAAGGAGATGGGCGTGACACGATTACGTTGCTTCGGCGACTCCAACCACGTCGCCAGCCAAACCTCCGGCACCTGCGACGCCACCGACGCCAACATGATCGCCTACAAGCGAGCAGTAGACCAGGCCGGTTCCAGTTTCGCCTGCTACGTCGTCGAGTGGGTCGACATGCGCAAGAACGAAGAGGCAGATGCACTGGCCAGGCTCGGATCCAAACGACTGCAACCCCACCAGGTGTATTCCTCGACATCCTCACTGAATGTACTAGGACGTCGCCTAGAGGGGGGTGAATAGGCGGTGTATAAAAACTTCTACTTGAGAGCTAAACTAGGCGGAATAAAACTAAGTGTTTACTAGTTTAGCTCAAAGCCTATCAACTAAGGGTTTGCCTAAGAGCACCAACAACCTATGCTAGCATGATGAGCAACAAGGTGATAACAAGCTAGGTATAGCATCAAGCATGATAGATATCACAATGTGAAGCGCATAGGTAAAGGAGCTTGGGTTGAGAAGTAACCGGTGCACGAGGAGACGACGATGTATCCCGAAGTTCACACCCAAGGGTGCTACGTCTCCGTTGGAGCGGTGTGGAGGCACAAGGCATTCCAATGAGCCACTAGGGCCACCGTATTCTCCTCGAGCCTTTCCTCCAAGGGGGAAAGCCTCGATCCACTAAGGGACCCTTGAGGGTGGTCACCGAACCCGTACAAGCTTGGGCAAACTCCCAAGTATCAAGCTTGAGGCAACTCCACAACATGGAGGCTCTCAAGTACAAAGCCACAAGAGGCTACAACATGCCACACCGGCAACAAAGCCACCAAGACACCAACGCGCCACAACCGGCTCCAAAACCACAAAGGCTAACACAGTCCACAAAGGCAACAACGCCAAAAGGCTACCACGCCACAATGACGACAAGGCCACAAGAGGCTAAAAGAACACCACTAAGGTCAAACACGCCCTCTACGAGACCGAAACCCCGGAGAGAACCCAAACCAATGCACCTAATGCAATGGCTAAGAACACCACTAAGATGCTCAAGTTCTAGTCTCCCAAATTCCAACAAAGCTACAAAAGCTATTGGGGGAATAAGGGAGGAAGAACAAAATAGAGGAGAAACACCAAATTACTCCAAGATCTAGATCTAGCAAGATCCCCTCACTTGGAGAGGGATTCAATTGGTGAAGCTCTTGATCTAGATCCCCTCTCTCCTTCCCCCAAAAATATACAAGAAATAGTGGGGAGATCAAGAGGAGGAAGAAACAACTCAAGGTCAACAATGGAGGAGAGAGAATGGAGGGGAAGAAGTGTTTGGGTCGGAGGTGGAAGAGAGGTATAAATAGGGGCCCAGAAATATAGCTGTTGGGGGCTAGAAAAACGGTCAGATTTGCGCAAACCGGTACTACCGCTTGTCAAAGCGGTACTACCGCTTTTCCCAAAAAGTCAGATCTGAAAATTGGTCCAAAACCAGTAGTACTGCTATGCAAAGCGGTACTACCGCTTGGAGCAGATCTGAGGCAAAACTGAAAACCAGAGAGAGAAGAGAGGCTGGCAGTGCAGCAGTTGGGCAGAGGAGCATGCAGAGCATGCGATGGGAGATTTACACAAAAATAACCCAAAAGTGAAAGAAAAGCACAGAATGACCCTCCGGCGAAACTATTTCACCAATCTAACCCTTTTGTGTGGCGCCCCTCCCACGGGCGCCACACATGCCCATGTGGCTCCCCTCCTGCCGGCGCCACTGACCCAGCCGACGTGGCCCCCTCGCCGCTGAGCTGGTGCGCCCATCCGACGTGGCAGCATGTGTGGCGCCCCTCCCAACGGCGCCACACATGCACTTGTAATCCCCCAAAACATACTGTGAGACAATTCCTCTGGGACTTAGCCGTTTTGCGAGGCTCGATGTGTGGCGCCGATGCCACGGGCGCCACACTAGCATGTGTGGCGCCGATGCCACGGGCGCCACACATAGAGGCTCGCGAAAACGGCTAAGGACTTATCGTCCGGAGTCCCTGGATGTTTTCGACCCAGTAGTTCATATAAGTTGTCATGTGTGGCGCCGAAGCCACGGGCGCCACACTAGCATTTGTGGCGCCAGTGGGAAGGGCGCCACACATTGACTTGTGTTAAAAACATGAAAAATCCTACCAAACTCCAACAGTTACGAGTACAACATTGGACACAACAAGTAGCAAATTCATGACATACACATATAACACTTCATAGGTCACATTGTAGCACGTATGGCTCCCATTCCACCTGCAGCATACAAATATCTCAGAATTTAGAACATGCCAGTAGAATCAATGAAAACTAGGATTGCAAAAGAGTGATCGGTTACCTGCTCAGCGGTAAGAGTGTCCAATTCCGCAGTGTACTGCATGTACATGATCTTTGGATCACCCGACATCTCCGAGACATTGTCCCAAAGGTATGCCCAAGTGGGCTCCCGATCAGGAAAGTGAGGGTAATGAGGCCATGGCCTCTCGTTGAGTACCCTAGGCCGCCCAACTGATAGGCGGTCCCAGCTCCATACGGAAAGTAGGAGCATGCATCCACCAATACCGCCGCTCCCAGACCTGCGACAAGCTTCGTCCAACTACGCACATAAGACATTTGGTTAGTACTTTGTCTAGCACACTACTATAGGAAAATAGTACATAGAGCAAATCATCACCTGCCGGTAGAGGTAGGCAAGTGCCGCTGTTCCCCAACTCCAACGGTTATCCAACACCGTAAGCGCCTTCAGCCAACACCAATGGGCCAGCTTCCCCCCACTGTCAGCAAAGAGGGTCCTCGAAATCATGTACCATAAGTACACGCGGGCGTACGTCCTCCGAGTGTCCTCGTCGGCCTCTTCCGGGCATTCTCCAAAGTTAGTCCTGATCCATTCGAAAAACGCGTCGGCGGGAGCTCTCTTCTTTCGTTCTGTTGGCAGCGGAGGAGCCATGCCAATAAGCACCTGCATCTGCTCGCGCCACCCATCAGAAGCTGTGTTCATACACAGTGGCTCGCCCTGAATAGGTAGTCCAAGGATCATGGAAACATCCTGGAGAGTAGGGGCCATCTCGCCGGCCCTCAAGTGGAAGGTGTGAGTCTTCGGCCTCCACCGGTCGACAAGGGCGGTGAGTGCCGAGGGGTTCATGAGTGGCCCCCCACGGCTTACAAGGGATATGAACGGGAGAAGACCGGTAGGCCGGATGAACTCCGTGTACCTCTCGTCATACGGTATATCCGCTGTGCCATGGTAACGAATCTTCAAAGGTTGAAGATCCGTTCCCTTCTCCGTCATATGAACAGCCCGGTGCACCCTGTCGTACTCTTCATCCAGAAGCCACACCATCCTACATGTATGAGCAACACATACAACATATTATGAGCCATTCATACCAAATATGAGCAACACATACATGAGAATATATCCAAATAAGCCATCACACATACATTCCTAACAAATATGAGTTATTCCATCAAAATACTAGGCATATGTAACACATTTGAATGCATTTGCTAGGCAAATATTAGACATTTCAACACATACATACATAGAATTTGAACAAATCTAGGGTTCATATCCAAATCCACTAACATATCTAGGGTTCCTACACATACACATTCAACACATACATACCCATTTCAACACATACATAGCCATTTCAAACATCTTTGGTTCAAACACAACCAACATTTCAACACATACATACATAGGATTTCAACACATACATGTAAAATTTCATATCTAGGGTTCCAACAAATCTTTGGTTCAAACACATATACTACAATGTAGATTCCACCAACATAAATTTCTACATATCCAAATCCAAGAAATCTACCAAATCTAGGGTTCATACCCAAATCTACCAAATCCACCAACACTATTGGATGAATTGGAGGGAATCGAAGGGGAATACCTTGAGGAATGGAGGATGAAGGAGTTGGCCGGATAGATCTGATGATTCCTTGGTTGATTTGGTGGGGGGGCCGAAGGGGAGGCGTGCGGCGGCGGCGGTTGGGGAGGAGAAGGAGAGAGGAAGAGAAAGAAGAAAGAAGGGTCGGGCTGGGCGCGGGCGCGGGCGCCACACTTAAGTGGATGTGTGGCGCCCGTGGCATCGACGCCACACATGCTAGTGTGGCGCCCGTGGCATCGGCGCCACACATCGAGCCTCACAAAATGGCTAAGTCCCAGAGGAATTGTCTCACAGTATGTTTGGGGGATTACAAGTGCATGTGTGGCGCCGTTGGGAGGGGCGCCACACATGCTGCCACGTCGGATGGGCGCACCAGCTCAGCGGCGAGGGGGCCACGTCGGCTGGGTCAGTGGCGCCGGCAGGAGGGGAGCCACATTGGCATGTGTGGCGCCCGTGGGAGGGGTGCCACACAAAAGGGTTAGATTGGTGAAATAGTTTCGCCGGAGGGTCATTCTGTGCTTTTCTTTCACTTTTGGGTTATTTTTGTGTAAATCGCCCATGCGATGTGCGGCGCGGCAGCAACAGCAGGCAGCGAGCATCAGGGTGGGGCCAGGTTCCAGGCGAGCGGGAGGAGCGAGCGGGAGCGAGGCGCAGGCGCAGGGCTCGAGGGCGAGCGGGGTCAACGCGCCCGCTGTCTCCCGCGTCAGCGACGCTCGATCGTGAGCGAGGAGCGCAGGGCGGCGGCGTGGGCTGGCGTGGCGAGCGGGAGCGGCCCAGGTGTGGGGCAGCCTGGAGCGGCCGAAGGCGCAGGGCGGCCAGGAGCGGGAGCTGGGCCGGAGTAGTGGCGGTGGCCCACTGCAGGAGAAGAGGCTGAAGGAAAAAGAAAAAAGAAAAAGGAAAAGCAAAGCGGGCCAGTAGTACCGGGCTCGGTACCGGTTCGGTACCGGCCAGGGTCCAGGGGCTCTCAGAGCCTGTTACGGTACTAGGCCAGTACTGGCCCGGTAGTACCGCTCCACCTTTTTTTTCTTTTTCTTTAAATCGCGATACGGAAAAATCAATAACTCGAGATAGGAAACTCCGATTGCGGTGAAACCAATTTTGTTGGAAAGAGGGCGACAAGATCTACCACTACACAAGGTGAAAACATGGAAAAGAGTGAGTGATGATTTTCTCATGGTCATAGAGGTGTAACCTCTCAATATGGTATATCGGGAAAATCATCACCCTTGCGCGTGCAACATGTAATGCATCCCGAATCCGTTTCCGATGAGCTAGAGCTTGTCATGAGAATGAACACAAGCTATAACCCATCTCATCGATAAGAACCAAGAACAACCAAGAAACACGATGCAACTATCCTATCGAGCACAAACCTTGTCCTTGCGCTTTCCTCTTGAGTCGGCAAGCTCCGTCTTCATCCTCTTCATCATTGTACATGCCACCGTCTTTCTCCAACATACACGCCACCGTATTCTTCGATCTTGTACGCACGCCACCGTCTTCATCCATCTTCTACGCCGTCTTCATCTCTCTTCATCTTCAACACGGTCTTCGTCTCTCTTCGACACCGTCTTCGTCATTGTACTCCATCTTCTCCATCTTGCAACCTTGAGACCAACGCATGACTATGGATCTAAGATAGATTCTCAATGCAACCGTTAGTCCATAGGGATTGTCATCAATTACCAAGACCACACATGGGGTAATGGACATGTTCGTTCAATCTCCCCCATTTTGGTAATTGACGACAATCTCTTTGAGAGGGTTTAAATATGGAATTTAGCGAACAACCCAAGTTGAATATTTAGAACAAACTCCCCCATAATATATGCATGTGTGAATGAACTTGAATTTCATTGCATATACCGGCAATTAAAGTCTAGCGGAGTATCCTGTAAATATTCAACCATGCAAAACAACAAATGCTAGGCATGAAAGGCAAATGCTTAAGAACCAATCAAAAGCAAATTCCATTAAACCCTCCAAACTTCTCCCCCATTGGCATCGATTGCCAAAATGTACAAAAGGTTCGGAAGGCCAATATAGTTAGAATTCCTCCAGAAGGTGTGCATTTCTCATAATGTGAGTGAAGTCAAATGCATGTATTCAATGACGAATACCGGGAGGGAATCCAACTATATTGAGGATCAAAGATTGCAAGAGGATAAGAAGGTGAGAAAGCTTCGACAAATGAAGCAAGCAATCCAATGAACCAACGAACCAAAAGAAGGATATTATGATAAGTTCAAGAAGGATGCTCTAATTAATATGTGGACGCTCCCCATAGTTTGTGCACAAGATAAATAATTTGCATTGAAGAATAAGGTGCACAAACATGGCATCATCGCTTCCACAAGATCACTCAAAGCTTGTGCCAACATCAAGTATGAGTGCTTGAAGATGCAAATAGAACGAAATGAGCACTCATAACAAATTCTTTGTGGAGCCACCAAAGAGTCAAATAAGAATAAAGGAATGGACTCCAACAAAGATGGATATCTAAAGAAAATGTATCATCTCTCATGTATATAAGTTTCTCTAAGTGGACAACATCACAAATATATTTATCCATCAAGAAACATGCACACACAAGATAGTTACAAGAGAATAAGAGCAAGATATCCAAGGTGAAGTTATACAATATACCAATGAGATATTTGCTTTATAGCACGACCAAAGGCTCATATTTATCTCATTGTACATTGAACAACTTCAACTCACAAGGCAAATTCTTGTCAAGAAATAAATCAATTAAGCATATGAGCCAAGTGTGAGGATGATCCAAAGGCATACCACATAATATGTTTTCAATTATCCAAGGACAAGAGATATATAGGAAATATTTCCTTATGGTGGATTGAGGTTATATCCAAGATCATCTTCACAAGAAACAAAGCATATGGTAGAGGATAAGAGTTAACCATAATGCAAATGGAGATTCTTGAGAGCTTCAATTAGTTACACCAACATGCAAGGCAATGAATAGCATAACATGAAGCACATGATTTTCCAAAGAGTATATAGAGCTAGCAACACAATGTGGAAAACCATGCCAAGACAAACTCCCACAAACAAAATCCAAGAGAATAGCAAAAGAGAATTTTAGGCAAAAAGGGATTTGTTTGAGCAACATGTCACATAGGAGCAAGATAATCTAAAATATTAATTCTATGTGACACAACCTCAAGTGTTCACATTTTCTAGGCTTGTAAGATGCACAAAGCATAATACTCCCCCATAATGTGATTAAAACATTTTTCGTGCAAGAGGCAAATAAAAACCAAGTGAGATAATTAGTGGACATTATAGAATTTTAATTCATCATGTCGCACATTTTAGGATTGTGAAATGCATAAAGCATATAACTCCCCCAAAATGGGATAGTCCATTATTTTCTCACATGAGCAAACAACTAAGATATTAATAAGATGCAATAGGCTCAAACTTAACAACAATTGTACATGATGTGCCACCCAACATATATAAGCATGAAGGCAAGATAAGAAAGTAGGAGGCACAACATACACAACCACATGCAAGGTACAAAACCAACACATGTAAAAGGGGAGCGAGTAACTTTCAATGTAAAGGAGTTGAGGACTTGTTACCGCAAGGAGGTGCATGGGTAAAGGATGAATGGAATAATACTTGACTTGAGGAAATAAGAACGATGAAGATCCCCTAGGTCTTCATGAACTAGTCGTCTCCATGCCCTCCACAATACCTATTGATCACATTTTGGCTTGTTGGTCCCCAACCAAGTTGGGTCCTAAGAAGTTAGTCACAACAGGCTTAGCAACCCAAATGGTTCTTTTTACGAAGCCACTTTGAGTGCCAACATATTTTGCAAACACGTCGCCAACCTTATCCTTATGTAGAGAATAAGCACCATGGATCAAGATAGGGTTGGATGAGTTACCAATTGTGCAAAAGGAGGAGATCTGGCCCTTCTCACGACATATGTAGCATGTTCTTCTCTTCTCCTTCTTCTCACTTGATTTCTCCACAACGGGAGCCTTGGCTTGATCCTTCTTGGGTAGCGGCCTTTCTTCAAGTCGAGGTAAACCTTGAGCTTGGCCTTGAGGTAGTCCATGAGCTCCATCTTGAGGCCGCTTCCCTTGTTTCTTCTCGCTAAGTGGCTTCTTCTTCAAGGGGCACGATCTAACATGATGCCCTTCAATCTTGCACTTGAAGTACACAATATTGGCGGGGTCCTTCACATGCACTTGGCCCTTCTTCCGCTTGTGCTGGTGGACTTGTTCTTGTTGTTGGAGTTGAATCCAAGTCCACTCTTGTCATTGGGGGATTGCTTACCTTCATGACCCTTTACCAAGTCCTTCAAAGAAGTGACTTGGGCCTCGAGCTGTTCGATTTCCCCTACATGTTTAGTAACAACACAAGTACTAGTGGAAGTGGAAGCTTCATTGTTAGAGCAACAAGGCAAGGTATGTAATTCACCACAAGATATAGCAATAGCATGGGTGAGTGAATTACTAGCACTAGCACATGGAATTGTAGAGCAACAAGGCATAGAAGGTAGTTCACCACAAGATAAATCAATAGCATGAGTGGGTGAACTAAAAGCACTAGCACATGGCAAAATATCATTTTGAGAGGTAGTGCTAGTACTCACATGAGGCTCACAGGATTTTAGCTTTTACATAATAGCCTCATGAGCTAACTTTAGCAAATCATGAGAGACTAGAATATCATCATGGGAGCTAGAAAGCTTTCCATGACTTTATTCCAATTTCTCATAATTGCTTGTTAGCAAAGCAAGTTCAGCCCTTAGCTCAACATTCTCCTTCAAGATGGATGGTTCACAAGAGGTAGAGTTAGTAGCACAAGCATTATCAATTATAGAACGAGGAGAAGGCAACTTAGCAAGCTCTATTAGGTTGAGAGCTTTAAATTGCTCATGTGACCCGGTGAGTTTGATGAGCTCACTCTCAATAGCCCTAGAGCCACTTTTGAGAAGCTCAAAATCCTCAAGGAGTTTAGCATGAGCACTTACTAGCTCAACATTTTTAATTCGAAAATCATGTGCCACTTCTAAAGCTCTATCACGAGATTCCTTTACTTTAGATAGCTCTAGAGTAAAGGTCTCCTCAAGAGATTCATTGGTGGTTTGTTGTTATTTGAGAGCTTCACTAAGAGTTGCAATCTCATCCGCATACTCTCGCTCATGCTCTTCCATTTTCTCAATAAGTTTTGTGCTCTCAATGGCAAAAGCCAAGATTTTCATGAAGTTAGAGCAAGCAAATTTCTTATCATGGAGAACATGGAATACCAACTCCCCCAACATGTTTAAGGAAGTAACATTAAGTACTTCCATATCATCATCCTCATCATCACTAGATAGAGAGGGTTCCAAAGGAGGAGATACCTTTGAAGCCATAGCCATAAGGCATGTGTAAGTACCATGCAATGATGAAGAAGATGAACTACTTGAAGCTCCATCCAAGATCTTGTCTTGGCCCATAGTATCTTCGGTTTCCTCTACATAACAGTCACACAAATACTAGAGGAAAGCAAAGTATTTTCATTATGGCAACAAGACAAGGCAAGCATATCAACATGGGATGAAGACATGCAAGGACTATCAACACTAGCATGTAAGATATTTCTAGTGCTATAAGTGTTCAAGTCCGAAGATGAAACATTGCAATGGGATAGGGATGTAGAATCATCAAGAGAAGGCTCACTATCAACAATGCAATGTTCATCACCACTCACCATACCATTACCTTGTGTCTTACCACACATTGGTGAAGTGGAAGGAGTGCGATCATCCTCAATGGTCTTGGACCCACCATATGTATCTCGAAGCTTTGTCCAAAACTCATGAGCACTCTGGAAAGGCGCGATGGAGGAGATCACTACATGACTCACAACATGGCAAAGCAATTTAGTAGCTTGAGCATCTAGATAAGAGTTTTTCTTCCCCTCAAAAGTTGGATTTTGTGGATCCTTAGGAGGAGAAAAACCCATATCAAGAATTTGCTCCACATGTGGGTGCATGCCCCTAAAATAATCAAGCATGTAGAATTTCCAAGCATCATAATTAGTGCCATCAAATGTGAAGGTGGAAATGTGCACTAATCCTCTAGCTGATGTCATACTCTCTAGGCGGTGAAGCCCAACAAGATAAGAGAGCCCTAGCTCTGATACCAATTGAATGTACTAGGATGTCGCCTAGAGGGGTGTGAATAGGCGGTGTATAAAAACTTCTACTTGAGAGCTAAACTAGGCTGAATAAAACTAAGTGTTTACTAGTTTAGCTCAAAGCCTATCAACTAAGGGTTTGCCTAAGAGCACCAACAACCTATGCTAGCATGATGAGCAACAAGGTGATAACAAGCTAGGTATAGCATCAAGCACGATAGATATCACAATGTAAAGCGCATAGGTAAAGGAGCTTGGGTTGAGAAGTAACCGGTGCACAAGGAGACGACGATGTATTCCGAATTTCACACCCAAGGGTGCTACGTCTCCGTTGGAGCGGTGTGGAGGCACAAGGCACTCCAATGAGCCACTAGGGCCACCGTATTCTCCTCGAGCCTTTCCTCCAAGGGGAAAGCCTCGATCCACTAAGGGACCCTTGAGGGTGGTCACCGAACCCGTACAAGCTTGGGCAAACTCCCAAGTATCAAGCTTGAGGCAACTTCACAACACGGAGGCTCTCAAGTACAAGGCCACAAGAGGCTACAACAGGCCACACCGGCAACAAAGCCACCAAGACACCAACGTGCCACAACCGGCTCCAAAACCACAAAGGCTAACACACTCCACAAAGGCAACAACGCCACAAAGGCTACCACGCCACAAAGACGACAAGGCCACAAAGGCTACAAGGCCACAAGAGGCTACAAGAACACCACTAAGGTCAAACACGCCCTCTACGAGACCGAAACCCCAAAGAGAACCCAAACCTATGCACCTAATGCAATGGCTAATAACACCACTAAGATGCCCAAGTTCTTCTCTCCCAAATTCCAACAAAGCTACAAAAGCTATTGGGGAATAAGGGAGGAAGAACAAAATAGAGGAGGAACACCAAATTACTCCAAGATCTAGATCTAGCAAGATCCCCTCACTTGGAGAGGGATTCAATTGGTGAAGCTCTTGATCTATATCTCCTCTCTCCTTTCCCCCAAAAATATGCAAGAAATAGTGGGGAGATCAAGAGGAGGAAGAAACAACTGAAGGTTAGCAATGGAGGAGAGAGAATGGAGGGGAAGAAGTGTTTGGGTCGGAGGTGGAAGAGAGGTATAAATAGGGGCCAGAAATATAGCTGTTGGGGGCTGGAAAAACGGTCAGATTCGCGCAAACCGGTACTACCGCTTTTCCCAAAAAGTCAGATCTGAAAATCGGCCCAAAACACCGCTTGGAGCAGATCTGAGGCAAAACTGAAAACCAGAGAGAGAAGAGAGTCTGGCAGTGCAGCAACTGGGCAGAGGAGTGATACGTCTCCAACGTATCTATAATTTCTTATGTTCCATGCTACTTTTATGATGATACACACATGTTTTATACACACTTTATTTCATTATTATGCATTTTACGAAACTAACCTATTGACAAGATGCCGAAGTGCCAGTTCCTGTTTTCTGCTGTTTTTGGTTTCAGAAATACTAGTAAGGAATATTCTCAGAATTGGACGAAATCAACGCCCAGTATCTTATTTTTCCACGAAGCTTCCAAAACACCGGAGAGAGACCAGAGGGGAGCCAGGGGGCCCCACACGCCAGGGCGGCGTGGCCAAGGGGTGGGGCGCGCCCCCTATTGTGTGGCCCCACCAGGGCCCCTCCGAGGTTGCCCTTCCGCCTACTTAAGGACTCCGTCGCGAAAACCCTAGAGGAATAAGCCACGATACGAGAAAAGTTCCAAAGCCGCCGCCATCGTGAAGCCAAGATTCGGGGGACAGAAGTCTCTGTTCCGGCACGCCGCCGGGACGGGGAATTGCCCCCGAAAGCCATCTCCACTGCCATCTTCACCGCCATCGCTGTCTCCATGATTAGGAGGGAGTAGTTCTCCCCCGAGGCTGAGGGCTCTACCGTAGCTATGTGGTTCATCTCTCTCTTTGTGATCTAGTTGAATATCATCTATGTGCTACTCTAGTGATGTTATTGAAGTAGTCTATTCCTCCTCCATGATGTAATGTTGACAGTGTGTGCATCATGTAGTATTTGGTATAAGCTATGATTGTGATCTCTTGTAGATTATGAAGTTAACTATTACTATGATAAGTATTGATGCGATCTATTCCCCCTTTCATAGCCTGACGGTGACGGTGTGCATGCTATGTTAATACTCGGTATAATTGCGTTGGTCTATCATGCACTCTAAGGTTACTTAAATATGAACATTGAATGTTGTGGAGCTTGTTAACTCCGGCATGTAGGATAACGTTGCATAGAAAACAAAAATTTTCCTACGGCGAACACGCAATCCAAGCCAAGATGCAATCTAGAAGACGGTAGCAACGAGGGGGTATCGAGTCTCACCCTTGAAGAGATTCCAAAGCCTACAAGATGAGGCTCTTGTTGCTGCGGTAGACGATCACTTGCCGCTTGCAAAAGCGCGTAGAAGATCTTGATCACGATCGGTTCCGACGCCACGAACGGGCAGCACCTCCGTACTCGGTCACACGTTCGGTTGTTGATGAAGACGACGTCCACCTCCCCGTTCCAGCGGGCAGCGGAAGTAGTAGCTCCTCTTGAATCCGACAGCACGACGGCGTGGTGTCGGTGGCGGTGAAGAAGTCCGGCGGAGCTTCGCTAAGCTACGCGGGAGATATGGAGGAGAAGGGGGCGGCTAGGGTTTGGGAGGGGGTGGCCGGCCACTCAAGGGGGGCGGCCAGCTTGTGGTCTTGGGGTGGCCGGCCCCCTCATTATATAGGTGGATCCCCAAGTGTTGGTGTCCAAGTCTTCGAATAAGACCCGAACCAAAAACCTTCCATAAGAGGGGAAACCTAGCCCAACTAGGACTCCCACCAAAAGGTGGGATTTCCACCTCCCATGTGGGGGGTGGCCGGCCCCCTATGGAGGAGTCCACTTGGGACTCCTCCCTATCTAGGGCTGGCCGGCCATGGAGGTGGAGTCCCATGTGGACTCCACCTTCCTTGGTGGTTTCTTCCGGACTTTTTTAGAACCTTCTAGAACCTTCCATAGAACCTTCCGCGACATTTTATTTCACATAAAATGACATCCTATATATGAATCTTATTCTCCGAACCATTCCGGAACTCCTCGTGATGTCCGGGATCTCATCCGGGACTCCGAACAAATATTCGAACTCCATTCCATATTCAAGTACTACCATTTCAACATCCAACTTTAAGTGTGTCACCCTACGGTTCGAGAACTATGCGGACATGGTTGAGTACTCACTCCGACCAATAACCAATAGCGGGATCTGGAGATCCATAATGGCTCCCACATATTCAACGATGACTTTAGTGATCGAATGAACCATTCACATATATTACCAATTCCCTTTGTCTCGCGATATTTTACTTGTCCGAGGTTTGATCTTCGGTATCACTCTATACCTTGTTCAACCTCGTCTCCTGACAAGTACTCTTTACTCGTACCGTGGTATGTGGTCTCTTATGAACTCATTCATATGCTTGCAAGACATTAGACGACATTCCACCGAGAGGGCCCAGAGTATATCTATCCGTCATCGGGATGGACAAATCCCACTGTTGATCCATATGCCTCAACTCATACTTTCCGGATACTTAATCCCACCTTTATAGCCACCCATTTACGCAGTGGTGTTCGGTGTAATCAAAGTACCTTTCTGGTATAAGTGATTTACATGATCTCATGGTCATAAGGACTAGGTAACTATGTATCGAAAGCTTATAGCAAATAACTTAATGACGAGATCTTATGCTACGCTTAATTGGGTGTGTCCATTACATCATTCATATAATGATATAACCTTGTTATTAATAACATCCAATGTTCATGATTATGAAACTAATCATCCATTAATCAACAAGCTAGTTTAAGAGGCATACTAGGGACTTCTTTGTTGTCTACATATCACACATGTACTAATGTTTCGGTTAATACAATTATAGCATGGTATGTAAACATTATCATAAACTCAAAGATATATTATAATAACCATTTTATTATTGCCTCTTGGGCATATCTCCAACAGTCTCCCACTTGCACTAGAGTCAATAATCTAGTTTACATTGTAATATACCTAACACCCATGGTATTCTGGTGTTGGTCATGCTTTGCCCTAGGGAGAGCTTTAGTCAACGGATCTGCTACATTCAGATCAGTGTGTACTTTGCAAATCTTTACTTCTCCATCTTCGATGTACTCGCGAATCGAGTGGTAACGCAGCTTGATATGCTTCAGCCTCTTGTGTGACCTTGGCTCTTGTGCATTGGCGATGGCACCCATGTTATCACAGTAAATGATTAATGGGTCCAATGCACTAGGAACCACACCGAGCTCTACAATGAACCTCTTCATCCATACCGCTTCGATGAAGCCTCCGAAGCCGCTTATGTACTCTGATTCTGTTGAAGACTTCGCCACCGTGCACTGCTTCGAGCTTGCCCAGCTTACTGCAGCACCATTCAATATAAACACGTACCCAGATTGTGACTTAGAGTCATCAGGATCAGTGTTCCAACTTGCATCGGTGTAACCGTTTACAACGAGCTTTTGGTCACCTCCATAACAAAGAAACATATCCTTAGTTCTTTTCAAGTACTTCAGGATATTCTTGACCGCTGTCCAGTGTTCCATTCCTGGATCACTTTGATATCTGCTAGTCAAACTAACAGCATGTGCTATATCCGGTCTAGTACATAGCATGACATACATGATAGATCCTACTGCCGAGGCATAGGGGATATTACTCATCCTTTCTCTTTCTTCTGCCGTAGCCGGTCCTTGAGTCTTACTCAATACCTTGCACAGTAACATAGGTAAGAACCCTTTCTTACTTTCGTCCATTCTAAACTTCTTTAGAATCTTGTCCAGATATGTACTCTGTGATAGCCCTATTAGGCGTCTTGATCTATCTCTATAAATCTTGATGCCTAATATATATGATGCTTCACCAAGGTCTTTCATTGAAAAACTATTATTCAAATAACCTTTAACATCGCTTAATAGTTCTATATCATTCCCGATCAATAATATGTCATCTACATATAATATCGGGAATGCTACAAAGCTCCCACTCACTTTCTTGTAAATACAGGTCTCTCCATGACATCGTATAAACCCGAAGTCTTTGATCACCTTATCAAAGCGTCGGTTCCAACTTCTTGATGCTTGCTTCAGTCCATAGATTGAACGCTGAAGTTTGCATACTTTGTCAGCATTTTTAGGATCGACAAAACCTTTGGGTTGTACCATATACAACTCTTCCTCAATGTCTCCATTAAGGAACGCCGTTTTGACATCCATCTGCCAAATCTCATAATCGAAAAATGCAGCTATTGCTAACAAAATCCTCACAGATTTTAGCTTCGCTACAGGTGAGAAAGTCTCATCGTAGTCAACTCCTTGAATTTGTCGGAAACCCTTTGCGACAAGTCGAGCTTTATAGACAGTAATATTACCATCAGCATCTATTTTTCTCTTGAAGATCCATTTATTCTCGACAGCCTTTCGGCTATCAGGTAAGTCTACCAAAGTCCATACTTTGTTATCATACATGGATCCCATTTCGGATTTCATGGCTTCTTGCCATTTGTTGGAATCTGGGCTCATCATCGCTTCTTCATACGTCGCAGGGTCCTCATCATTGTTATCCACAATCATGACATTTAGACAAGGATCATACCAATCAGGAGTGGCACGTTCCCTTGTCGATCTGCGAGGTTCAGTAGTTTCCTCGTTCGAAGTTTCATGATCATTATCATTAGCTTCCTCTCTGTTGCCGGTGTAGGCGGTACAGTATAACTTCCGATCTTGCGCTACTCGATCAACGAGTATAGATTCATCAATCTCATCGAGTTCTACTTTTCTTCCAGTCACTTCTTTAGTGAGAAATTCTTTCTCAAGAAAGGTTCCGTTCTTAGCAACAAAGATTTTGCCTTCGGATCTGTGATGGAAAGTGTACCCTATAGTTTCCTTTGGGTATCCTATGAAGACGCATTTCTCCGCTTTGGGTTCTAGCTTGTCCGGTTGTAACTTCTTTACATAGGCTTCGCAATCCCAAACTTTCAGGAATGACAGCTTAGGTTTCTTGTTAAACCATAATTCATACGGTGTCGTTTCTACGGATTTTGATGGTGTTCTATTTAAAGTGAATGCGGCTGTCTCTACTGCATAACTCCAAAATGATAACGGCAAATCAGTAAGAGACATCATACTACGAACCATATCTAAGAGAGTTCGATTACGACGTTCGGACACACCGTTTCGTTGAGGTGTTCCCGGCGGTGTCAATTGTGAAAGTATTCCGCATTTCTTTAAATGCATGCCAAACTCATAACTTAGATATTCACCTCCACGATCAGATCGTAGAAATTTAATCTTCTTGTTACGTTGATTTTCTACTTCACTTTGAAATTCCTTAAACTTCTCGAAAGTTTCGGATTTATGTTTCATGAAATAGATATACCCATATCTACTCAGATCATCTGTGAAGGTTAGAACATAACGATAACCACCGCGCGATGCTACGCTCATTGGTCCACACACATCGGTATGTATGATTTCCAATAAGTCAGTAGCTCGCTCCATCATACCAGAAAATGGAGTCTTTGTCATTTTTCCCATTAGACATGCTTCGCATCTATCAAGTGACTCAAAGTCAAGTGATTCAAGTAATCCATCAGTATGGAGTTTCTTCATGCGTTTCACTCCAATATGACCAAGACGACAGTGCCACATATAAGTAGAATTATCATTAAGTTTAATTCGTTTAGCATCAATGTTATGTATATGCGTATCACTACTATCGAGATCTAACAGAAATAAGCCATTCTTTTGTGGTGCTCGACCATAAAAGATATTATTCATAAAAATAGAACAACCATTATTCTCAGACTTGAATGAATAACCGTCTTGCATTAAACAAGATCCAGATATAATGTTCATGCTCAACGCAGGTACATAATAGCAATAATTTAGGCTTAAAACTAATCCCGAAGGTAGATGTAGAGGAAGTGTGCCGACTGCGATCACATTGACCTTGGATCCGTTTCCAACGCGCATCGTCACTTCATCTTTCAGCAGTTGTCGTTTATTCTTTAGTTCCTGTTTCGAGTTACAAATATGAGCAACCGAACCAGTATCAAATACCCAGGTACTAGAACGAGAACCGGTGAAATGAACATCTATAACATGTATATCAGATATACCTTCTTTCTTCTTCTTGACAAGGCCGCTCTTCGGATCAGCCGGATACTTGGAGCAATTACGCTTCCGGTGTCCCTTCTCCTTGCGATAGCACTCAAGATCGGGCTTAGGGCCATTCTTAGGTTTCATAGGAGGCGTGGCAGCTTTCTTGCCACCCTTCTTGAATTTTCCCTTAGACTTGCCCTGTTTCTTGAAACTGGTGGTCTTGTTGACCATCAACACTTGGTGCTCTTTCTTGATCTCAATCTCAGCAGCTTTTAGCATGCCAAAGAGTTCAGGTAACTCCTTGTTCATGTTCTCGCATATTGTAGTTCATCACAAAGTTCTTGTAACTTGGTGGCAGTGATTGAAGGACACGATTAATCCCCAGTCTGTTAGGAATCACTATTCCCAAGTCACTGAGTTTCTTCGCATGCCCGGTCATGGCGAGCATGTGCTCACTAACGGAGCTGCCTTCTTCCATCATATAGCTGAAGAAATGTTTCGATGCTTCATAGCATTCCACGGCCGCATGAGTCTCGAATATAGCTTTCAGCTCATTCATCAACTCATGAGGATCATGGTGCTCAAAACGTTTTTGAAGATCGGATTCCAGACTGCACAGGATGGCACACTGAACTTGAGAGTACCGAGTTTTCCGAGTTGCGTAAACAGCTTTTACTTCATCGGTTTCATCTTCTGCAGGAGGGTCACCTAGCGGTGCATCAAGCACAAATTGCAGATTTCCGCCAGAGAGGAAGATCCTCACATGACGGAACCAGTCGGTGAAGTTGCTACCGTTGCTCTTAAGTTTCTCTTTCTCTAGGAACTGATTAAAATTGATTGGGGACGCCATCTCTACAACATATATTTGCAATAGTTTAGACTAAGTTTATGACAAATTGAGTTCAAATTTTAATTCAACATAATTAAAAACCTAAGTGAACTCCCACTCAAAACAATATCCCTCGCATTGTCTTAGTGATTACACGAACCAAATCCACCGCACCTAAACCCGATCATCACGAGAAAAAGGTGTGATTTCAATGGCGAACACTCAAAGTGTTCATCATATCAACTATATGATTCATGCTCTACCTTTCGGTATCACGTGTTCCGAGACCATGTCTGTACATGCTAGGCTCGTCAAGGCCACCTTAGTATCCGCATGTGCAAAACTGTCTTGCACCCGTTGTATGTACTTATTGAATCTATCACACCCGATCATCACGAGATGCTTCGAAACGACAAGACTTGGTAACGGTGCTACTAAGGATGAACACTTTATTATCTTGAGATTTTAGTGAGGGATCATCTTATAATGCTACCGTCGCGATCTAAGCAAAATAAGATGCATAAAAGGATTAACATCACATGCAGTTCATATGTGATATGATATGGCCCTTTTGTCTTTGTGCCTTTGATCTTCATCTCCAAAGCACGGACATGATCTCCATCATCTTTGGGCATGATCTCCATCATCGTCGGCGTAGCGTCAAGGTCAATGGCGCCGTCTTCATGATTGTCCTCCATGTAGCAACTATTACAACTACTTTGAAATACTACTCAACATGAAATTTAAAGACAACCATAAGGCTCCTGCCGGTTGCCACAATACAATAATGATCATCTCATACATATTCATCATCATATTATGGCCATATCACATCACCAAACCCTGCAAAAACAAGTTAGACGTCTCTAATTTGGTTTGCATATTTTACGTGGTTTAGGGTTTTCGAGAGAGATCTAATCTACCTACGAACATGAACCACAACGTTGATACTAATGTTTTCAATAGAAGAGTAAATTGAATCTTCACTATAGTAGGAGAGACAGACACCCGCAAAGCCTCTTATGCAATACAAGTTGCATGTCGAACGAGGAACAAGTCTCATGAACGCGGTCATGTAAAGTTAGTCCGAGCCGCTTCATCCCACTATGCCACAAAGATGCAAAGTACCCAAACTAAAGATAACAAGAGCATCAACGCCCACAAACCATTGTGTTCTACTCGTGCAACCATCTATGCATAGACACGGCTCTGATACCACTGTAGGATAACGTTGCATAGAAAACAAAAATTTTCCTACGGCGAACACGCAATCCAAGCCAAGATGCAATCTAGAAGACGGTAGCAACGAGGGGGTATCGAGTCTCACCCTTGAAGAGATTCCAAAGCCTACAAGATGAGGCTCTTGTTGCTGCGGTAGACGATCACTTGCCGCTTGCAAAAGCGCGTAGAAGATCTTGATCACGATCGGTTCCGGCGCCACGAACGGGCAGCACCTCCGTACTCGGTCACACGTTCGGTTGTTGATGAAGACGACGTCCACCTCCCCGTTCCAGCGGGCAGCGGAAGTAGTGGCTCCTCTTGAATCCGACAGCACGACAGCGTGGTGTCGGTGGCGGTGAAGAAGTCCGGCGGAGCTTCGCTAAGCTACGCGGGAGATATGGAGGAGAAGGGGGCGGCTAGGGTTTGGGAGGGGGTGGCCGGCCACTCAAGGGGGGCGGCCAGCTTGTGGTCTTGGGGTGGCCGGCCCCCTCATTATATAGGTGGATCCCCAAGTGTTGGTGTCCAAGTCTTCGAATAAGACCCGAACCAAAAACCTTCCATAAGAGGGGAAACCTAGCCCAACTAGGACTCCCACCAAAAGGTGGGATTTCCACCTCCCATGTGGGGGGTGGCCGGCCCCCTATGGAGGAGTCCACTTGGGACTCCTCCCTATCTAGGGCTGGCCGGCCATGGAGGTGGAGTCCCATGTGGACTCCACCTTCCTTGGTGGTTTCTTCCGGACTTTTCTAGAACCTTCTAGAACCTTCCATAGAACCTTCCGCGACATTTTATTTCACATAAAATGACATCCTATATATGAATCTTATTCTCCGGACCATTCCGGAACTCCTCGTGATGTCCGGGATCTCATCCGGGACTCCGAACAAATATTCGAACTCCATTCCATATTCAAGTACTACCATTTCAACATCCAACTTTAAGTGTGTCACCCTACGGTTCGAGAACTATGCGGACATGGTTGAGTACTCACTCCGACCAATAACCAATAGCGGGATCTGGAGATCCATAATGGCTCCCACATATTCAACGATGACTTTAGTGATCGAATGAACCATTCACATATATTACCAATTCCCTTTGTCTCGCGATATTTTACTTGTCCGAGGTTTGATCTTCGGTATCACTCTATACCTTGTTCAACCTCGTCTCCTGACAAGTACTCTTTACTCGTACCGTGGTATGTGGTCTCTTATGAACTCATTCATATGCTTGCAAGACATTAGACGACATTCCACCGAGAGGGCCCAGAGTATATCTATCCGTCATCGGGATGGACAAATCCCACTGTTGGTCCATATGCCTCAACTCATACTTTCCGGATACTTAATCCCACCTTTATAGCCACCCATTTACGCAGTGGTGTTTGGTGTAATCAAAGTACCTTTCCGGTATAAGTGATTTACATGATCTCATGGTCATAAGGACTAGGTAACTATGTATCGAAAGCTTATAGCAAATAACTTAATGACGAGATCTTATGCTACGCTTAATTGGGTGTGTCCATTACATCATTCATATAATGATATAACCTTGTTATTAATAACATCCAATGTTCATGATTATGAAACTAATCATCCATTAATCAACAAGCTAGTTTAAGAGGCATACTAGGGACTTCTTTGTTGTCTACATATCACACATGTACTAATGTTTCGGTTAATACAATTATAGCATGGTATGTAAACATTATCATAAACTCAAAGATATATTATAATAACCATTTTATTATTGCCTCTTGGGCATATCTCCAACACGGCATTGAGGTGCTCTTGTAGCCCTACACAATGAATGGTGTTTGTTATCCAACAAGAGAGTGTAGAGTAGTTTCAGTTATGTGATCAATGTTGAGAGTGTCCACTAGTGAAAGTATGATCCCTAGGACTTGTTTCCACACATCGAATCTCCGTTTATTTACTGTTCTGCTACATGTTTACCCGCTGCCATATTTATTTCAGATTGCTATTACTACTCATAATCATCTATATTACTTGTATTTCACTATCTCTTCGCCGAACTAGTGCACCTATACATCTGACAAGTGTATTAGGTGTGTTGGGGACACAAGAGACTTCTTGTATCGTGATTGCAGGGTTGCTTGAGAGGGATATCTTTGACCTCTTCCTCCCTGAGTTCAATAAACCTTGGGTGATTCACTTAAGGGAAAACTTGCTGCTGTTCTACAAACCTCTACTCTTGGAGGCCCAACACTGTCTACAGGAAAAGAAGCCAACAGTAGACAGCAAGCTATTTTCTGGCGCCGTTGCGGGGGAGGTAAGGTAAAAGGTATTCACATCCTCCGACTACTAAGCTATTTCCTAGCACTGTTGCCGGTGTGTGAGTGCTCGAAGCTATTTCCTTTAGATCCTGCAATTGCATCTTTTTGTTTCTTGTTTTTCACTAGTTAGGCATAATGGAAAATAACTGTGAGCTTTTTAATCTATTTCCTGAATTAAGACATGGATTGTTTGATGCGAAAATTAAAAAAACTATGGAACCTTATTTGCATGCTAGTAGCAATGATATTAGTATGTACGCTTTGAACACCATTGTTGCTAATGATATGGAAAATTCTAAGCTTGGGGAAGCTGGTTTTGATGAGCATGATATTTTTAGTCCCCCAAGCATGGAGGAGAAAATTTTCTTTGATGATACTTTGCCTCCCATTTATGATGATTATAATGATAGTGGTCTTTTGGTGCCACCTACTTTGGAGGATAAATTTTATTATGATTATACTATGCCGCCTACACTTGATGAGAATAATAATGATAGCTACTTTGTTTAATTTGCTCTCACTACAATTAATAAGAATGACTATGCTTATGTTGGGAGTAGTAATAATTTTATGCATGTAGCTCATGATAAGAATGTTTCATTTGATAGTTATATTGTTGAGTTTGTTCATGATCCTTCTGAAAATCTTTATGAGAGAGGAAAATATGGTTGTAGAAGTTTTCATGTTACTAAAACACCTCTCTTTTTGCTGAAAATCTTGAAGTTGCGCTTGTCTAGTCTTTCTATGCTTGTCGCATTATGCTTCATGAATTTGTTTATTTACAAGATTCCTTTTCGTAGGAAGTGGGTTAGACTTAAAAGTGTTTCATATTTGCTTTTTGATGCTCTCTTTTGCTTCAACTCTTATTTCTTGCAAGAGCATCATTGAAATTGCTGAGCCCATCTTAATGGCTATAAAGAAAGCACTTCTTGGGAGATAACCCATGTTTTTATTTTACTACAGCACTTTTGTTTTATATTTGAGTCTTGGAAGTTGTTACTACTGTAGCAACCTCTACTTATCTTTATTTTATTGCATTGTTGTGCCAAGTAAAGTCTTTGATAGTAAGGTTGATACTAGATTTGGATTACTGCGCAGAAACAGATTTCTATCTGTCACGAATTTGGGCAGGGTTCTCTGTAGGTAACTCAGAAAAATCTGCCAATTTACGTGTGTGATCCTCAGATATGTACGAAACTTTCATTCAATTTGAGCTTTTTCATCTGAGCAAGTTAAGTGCCCCAGAAAAATTCGTCTTTACGGACTATTCTGTTTTGACATATTCTGCCTTATATTTCGCATTGCCTGTTTTGCTGTGTTGGATGGATTTCTTTGTTCCATTAACTTTCAGTAGCTTTGGGCGATGTCCAGAACTGTTAAGAATGATTATGTCACCTCTGAACATGTGAATTTTTGATTATGCACTATCCCTCTAATGAGTTTGTTTTGAGTTTGGTGTGGAGGAAGTTTTCAAGGATCAAGAGAGGAGGATGATACAATATGATCAAGGAGAGTGAAAAGTCTAAGCTTGGGGATGCCCCCGTGGTTCATCTTTGCATATTTCAAGAAGACTCAAGCGTCTAAGCTTGGGGATGCCCAAGGCATCCCCTTCTTCATCAACAATTTATCAGGTTTCTTCTATTGAAACTATATTTTTATTCCGTCACATCTTATGTACTTTACTTGGAGCGTCTGTGTGCTTTTATTTTCATTTTTGTTATTCTCATTCTCTGAATAAATTCATGCTTGTGTGGGAGAGAGACGCGCTCCGCTTGTTCATATGAACACTGGTGTTCTTAGCTTTACTTTTAATGTTCA
Source organism: Lolium perenne (assembly GCF_019359855.2). NCBI lineage: Eukaryota > Viridiplantae > Streptophyta > Magnoliopsida > Poales > Poaceae > Lolium > Lolium perenne. Next base: position 181,262,195 of record NC_067246.2, on the reverse strand, counting down.
TGGCGAAGGTTGAAACTGTTCGTTAATTGTTATATGGTTGGAAACAGAAAATGCTACATGTGGTAATTGGTATAATGTCTTGAATAATTTGATACTTGGCAATTGTTGTGCTCATATAGATCATGTTTAAGCTCTTGCATCATGTACTTTGCACCTATTAATGAAGAACTACATAGAGCTTGTTAAAATTTGGTTTGCATGATTGGTCTCTCTAGAGTCTAGATATTTTCTGGTGAGGGTTTGAACAACAAGGAAGACAGTGTAGAGTCTTATAATGCTTGCAATATGTTCTTATGTAAGTTTTGCTGTATCGGTTCATACTTGTGTTTGCTTCAAATAACCTTGCTAGCCTAAGCCTTGTATTGAGAGGGAATACTTCTCGTGCATCCAAATCCTTGAGCCAAAAACTATGCCATTTGTGTCCACCATACCTACCTACTACATGGTATTTTACGCCATTCCAAGTAAATACTCCGTGTGGTACCTTTAAACAATTCAAAATTTATCATCTCTTATTTGTGTCAATGTTTTATAGCTCATGAGGAAGTATGTGGTGTTTTATCTTTCAATCTTGTTGGGCAACTTTCACCAATGGACTAGTGGCTTCATCCGCTTATCCAATAATTTTGCAAAAAGAGCTGGCAATGGGGTTCCCAGCCCCAAATTAATTAACCTTAATAGACACTCCTCCATGGTATGTGATTGATGGAAGGCACCCGAGGATTCGGTTAGCCATGGCTTGAGAAAGCAAAGGTGGGGAGGAGTGTCATCTCTAAATAAAACTAAAATAAATAGACACTCCTTCATGGTATGAGATTGATGGAAGTGATGTCTACGGGTGCTTCTATTCTTGTAGACAGTGTTGGGCCTCCAAGAGCAGAGGTTTGTAGAACAGCAGCATGTTTCCCTTAAGTGGATCACCCAAGGTTTATCGAACTCAGGGAGGAAGAGGTCAAAGATATCCCTCTCAAGCAACCCTGCAACCACAAAGCAAGAAGTCTCGTGTGTCCCCAACACACCTAATACACTTGTCAGATGTATAGGTGCACTAGTTCGGCGAAAAGATAGTGAAATACAGGTGGTATGAATGTATATGAGCAGTAGTAATGGCACCAGAAAATAGCTTGCTGCTACAACTGGCGTGTGGTTGATGGTGGTAATATTGCAGGCAGTACAGATGCAGTAAAACAGTAAACAAGCAGCGATAGCAGTACTTGGAAACAAGGCCTAGGGATTATACTTTCACTAGTGGACACTCTCAACATTGATCACATAACAGAATAGATAAATGCTATACTCTACACTCTCTTGTTGGATGATGAACACCACTAATTGTGTAGGATTACACGAACCCTCAATGCCGGAGTTAACAAGCTCCACAATATTCGATATTGATGTTTACATAACCTTAGAGTGCACGATAGATCGACACAACTAAACCAAGTACTAACATAGCTGATAACCCACAAGTATAGGGGATCACAGCAGTCTTCGCGGGAAGTAAATCCCAATTTATTGATTCGACACAAGGGGAGACAAAGAATACTTGAAAGCCTTAACAGCGGAGTTGTCAATTTAGCTGCACCTGGAAACAGACTTGCTCGCAAGAGTTTATCAGTAGTAACAGTTTTATAGCAGTAGCAGTAGTGAAATAACAGCAGCAGAGTAACAGAGACAGCAGTAGTGATTATAGTAAACAGCAGGATTAAAATACTGTAGGCACGGGGACGGATAACGGGCGTTGCATGGATGAGAGAAACTCATGTAACAATCATAGCAGGGCATTTGCAGATAATAATAAAACGGTGTCCAAGTACAAATCAATCAATAGGCATGTGTTCCATATATAGTCGTACGTGCTCGCAATGAGAAACTTGCACAACATCTTTTGTCCTACCAGCCGGTGGCAGCCGGGCCTCAAGGGAATCTACTGGATATTAAGGTACTCCTTTTAATAGAGTACCGGAGCAAAGCATTAACACTCCGTGAAAACATGTGATCCTCACATCACTACCATCCCCTCCGGTTGTCCCGATTCTTGTCACTTCGGGGCCATTGGTTCCGGACAGCGACATGTGTATACAACTTGCAGGTAAGATCATAAAACAATGAATATCATGATGAAACAATAACATGTTCAGATCTGAGATCATGGCACTCGGGCCCTAGTGACAAGCATTAAGCATAACAAGTTGCAACAATATCATCAAAGTACCAATTGCGGACACTAGGCACTATGCCCTAACAATCTTATGCTATTACATGACCAATCTCATCCAATCCCTACCATCCCCTTCGGCCTACAGCGGGGGAATTACTCACACATGGATGGGGGAAACATGGCTGGTTGATGAAGAGGCGTCGGTGGTGATGATGGCGATGATCTCCTCCAATTCCCCGTCCCGGCGGAGTGCCAAAACGGAGACTTCTGGCTCCCGAGACGGAGTTTCACGATGTGGCGGCGTTCTGGAGAGTTTCTGGCGACTTCGACTTCTCCCCATGCGTTTTTAGGTCGAAGGCAATAAGTAGTCCGAAGGAGGGCGTCGGGGGCCGACCGAGGCCGCCACACACTAGGGCCGCGTGGGCCCCTCCTGGGCCGCGCCGGCCTAGTGTGTGGGGCCCTCGGGCCCCCACCTGGCTTGCCCTTCTGGCTCCACCAATATTCTGGGAAAATAGGACCTTCTGCATAAATTCCGAGGATTTTCCTGAAAGTTGGATTTCTGCACAAAAACGAGACACTAGAACAGTTCTGCTGAAAACAGCGTTAGTTCGTGTTAGTTGCATCCAAAATACACAAATTAGAGGCAAAACAATAGAAAAAGTGTTCGGGAAAGTAGATACGTTTTGGATGTATCAACTCCCCCCAAGATTAGCTTATTGCTTGTCCTCATGAATCATGTCTATAAGCAGGATTGCAATGTTCATAAAAGAGTATGATAAAGTGGTATCTCACTTGCCCATATTTGATCGGCAAAACATAAATGCTCAGGCACCTCTGAAGTTCATAGAAAGATTAGAAGTAGTGATTGTCAAAGATAAAAGCATCAAAGTTATACCACAGTCAATCATATTTTGAGACAAGCATATTGTACTAAGAATGACAGTTGTGCTCTCAAGATAGTGCTCAAAGAAAGAATGGAGACACAACATAAAAGTAAAAGATTGACCCTTCGCAGAGGGAAGCAGGGATTAACATGCGCTAGAGCTTTTCATTTCTAAAACAGGAGTAAAATTATTTTGAGAGGTGTTTGTTGTTGTCAACGAATGGTAATGGGTACACCAACTACCTCGCCAACCGGACTTCCAAGAGCGGCTCCCATGAATTATTTTTATGTTTATGTGGCACTCCTTCCAACCTTTCTTTCACAAACCATGGCTAACCGAATCCTCGGGTGCCTGCCAACAATCTCATACCCTGAAGGAGTGCCTTTTTATTTTAGTTTTATTATGATGACACTCCCCCAACCTTTGCTTACACAAGCCATGGCTAACCGAATCCTTCGGGTGCCGTCCAACAATCACATACCATGGAGGAGTGTCTATTTAGGTTAATTAATTTGGGACTGGGAATCCCATTGCCAGCTCTTTTTGCAAAATTATCGGATAAGCGGATGTGCCACTAGTCCATAATGAAAGTCCGTCAAGAGTAAATGACAAGGTTGAAAGTTAAACACCACATACTTCCTCATGAGCTATGAAACATTAACACAAATTGAGAAGCATTTTGAAGGTTTTAAAGGTAGCGCATGAGAATTTACTTTGAATGGTTTGAAATGCCATGCATAGGTATTTATGGTGGACACTTTCGAACAACTTGGTTTTCAGGTGTTTGGAAGCACGAGAAGCGTTCCCGCTCAGCACAAGTGAAGGCTAGCAATAGACTGGGGAGCGACAAATCAAGAGAGCAGTCACTGTCATAATCATGCTTGCGGCAAAATAAATTAACGGAGGCATAAACGTGATACAAGAACTCTGAAGCAATGTAAATCATAGAGGCTTAATTGACTTTTGTTTAGTCATATGCATGCGTGAGTGATACGTCTCCGACGTATCGATAATTTCTTATGTTCCATGCCACATTATTGATGATATCTACATGTTTTATGCATACTTTATGTCATATTTATGCGTTTTCCGGAACTAACCTATTGACGAGATGCCGAAGTGCCAGTTCCTGTTTTCTGCTGTTTTTGGTTTCAGAAATCCTAGTAAGGAAATATTCTCGGAATTGGACGAAATGAACGCCCAGCATCTTAGAATCCCCGGAAGCATCCAGAACACCCGAGAGCCACCAGAGGGGGGCCACAGGGCCCCAGATGACAGGGTGGCGCGGCCAGGGCCTGGGCCGCGCCCCCTTATTGTGTCATCGCCTCGTCACCCTTCCGACTCCGCCTCTTCGCCTATATAAAGGTCCCTGACCTAAATCTTTGAGACGGAAAAGCCACGGTACGAGAAACCTTCCAGAGCTGCCACCATCGCGAAGCCAAGATCTGGGGGACAGGAGTCTCTGTTCCGGCACGCCGCCGGGATGGGGAAGTGCCCCCGGAAGGCTTCTCCATCGACACCACCACCATCTTCATCAACGCTGCTGTCTCCCATGAGGAGGGAGTAGTTCTCCATCGAGGCTCGGGGCTGTACCGGTAGCTATGTGGTTAATCTCTCTCCTATGTACCTCAATACAATGATCTCATGAGCTGCCTTACATGATTGAGATTCATATGAGTTTTGTATCACAATTCATCTATGTGCTACTCTAGTGATGTTATTAAAGTACTCTATTCCTCCTGCATGATGTAATGTGGACAGTGTGTGCATCATGTAGTACTTGGCGTAGTTTATGATTGTGATCTCTTGTAGATTATGAAGTTAACTATTACTATGATGGTATTGATGTGATCTATTTGGTTATGTTGATCTATCTTGCACTCTAAGGTTATTTAAATATGAACATTGAATATTGTGGAGCTTGTTAACTCCGGCATTGAGGGTTCGTGTAATCCTACACAATTAGTGGTGTTCATCATCCAACAAGAGGGTGTAGAGTCTAGCATCTATCTATTTATTTATGTGATCAATGTTGAGAGTGTCCACTAGTGAAAGTATAATCCCTAGGCCTTATTCGCAAATACTGCTATCGCTGCTTGTTTACTATTCTACTGCATCTCTACTTACTGCAATATTACCACCATCAATCACACGCCAGTCCTGGACAGCAAAGCACTTTTCTGGCAATGTTGCTGCTTCTCATACTTATTCATACCACCTGTATTTCACTATCTCTTCGCCGAACTAGTGCACCTATTAGGTGTGTTGGGGACACAAGAGACTTCTTGCTTTGTGGTTGCAGGGTTGCTTGAGAGGGATATCTTTGACCTCTTCCTCCCTGAGATCGATAAACCTTGGGTGATCCACTTAAGGGAAACTTGCTGCTGTTCTACAAACCTCTGCTCTTGGAGGCCCAACACTGTCTACAAGAATAGAAGCTCCCGTAGACATCAAGCACTTTTCTGGCGCCGTTGCCCGGGAGGAAAGGTAAAAGGCACTCATACTCCGGTTCCAGGTAACAGTACTTTTCTGGCGCCATTGTGTTTGTGCTCGAAGCTATTTCCTTTAGATCCTGCAATTGCATCTTTTTGTTTGTTGTTTACACTAGTAAGGCATAATGGACAACAATGAGCTTCTTACTCTATTTCCTGATTTAAGACATGGATGGTTTGATCCGAAAATTAAAAAACCCATGGAACATATTAGTATGAACACTTTGAACACCATTGTTGCTAATGATATGGAAAATTCTAAGCTTGGGGAAGCTGGTTTTGATGAGCATGATATTTTTAGTCCCCCAAGCATTGAGGAGAAAATTTACTTTGATGATACTTTGCCTCCTATTTATGATGATTATAATGATAGTAGTCTTTTGGTACCACCTGTTATGGAGGATAAATTTGATTATGATACAATATGCCTCCTATATTTGATGATAGCTACTTTGTTGAATTTGCTCCCACTACAACTAATAAAATTGATTATGCTTATGTGGAGAGTAATAATTTTATGCATGAGACTCATGATAAGAATGCTTTATGTGATAGTTATATTGTTGAGTTTGCTCATGATGCTACTGAAAGTTATTATGAGAGAGGAAAATACGGTTGTAGAAATTTTCATGTTACTAAAACACCTCTCTATGTGCTGAAATTTTTGAAGCTATACTTGTTTTATCTTCCTATGCTTGTCACTTTGTTCTTCATGAACTTGTTTATTTGCAAGATTCCTATGCATAGGAAGCATGTTAGGCTTAATTTTTTTTTTAATTTGCTTTTTGATGCTCTCTTTTGCTTCAAATACTATTTCTTCCGAGTGCATCATTAAAACTGCTGAGCCCATCTTAATGGTTATAAAGAAAGAACTTCTTGGGAGATAACCCATGTGTTTATTTTGCTACAGTACCTCTATTTTATATTTATGTCTTGGAAGTTGTTACTACTGTAGCAACCTCTCCTTATCTTAGTTTTGTTGCATTGTTGTGCCAAATAAAGTCTTTGATAGAAAGGTTCATACTAGATTTGGATTACTGCGCATAAACAGATTTCTTGCTGTCACGAATCTGGGCCTAATTCTCTGTAGGTAACTCAGAAAATTATGCCAATTTACGTGAGTGATCCTCAGATATTTACGAAACTTTCATTAAATTTGAGTATTTTCATTTGAGCAAGTCTGGTGCCTCAATAAAATTCGTCTTTACGGACTGTTCTGTTTTGACAGATTCTGCCTTTTATTTCGCATTGCTTCTTTTTCTATGTTGGATGGATTTCTTTGTTCCATTGACTTCCAGTAGCTTTGGGCAATGTCCAGAAGTGTTAAGAATGAATGTGTCACCTCTGAACATGTGAATTTTTGATTATGCACTAACCCTCTAATGAGTTTGTTTCGAGTTTGGTGTGGAGGAAGTTTTCAAGGGTCAAGAGAGGAGGATGATACAATGTGATCAAGAAGAGTGAAAGCTCTAAGCTTAGGGATGCCCCGGTGGTTCATACCTGCATATTTCAAGAAGACTCAAGCATCTAAGCTTGGGGATGCCCAAGGCATCCCCTTCTTCATCGACAAATTATCAGGTTCCTTCTCTTGAAACTATATTTTTATTCGGCCACATCTTATGTACTTTGCTTGGAGCGTCTGTTTGCTTTTGTTTTTGTTTTTGTTTGAATAAATGCTTGTGTGGGAGAGAGACACGCTCCGCTGGTTCATATGAACACATGTGTTCTTAGCTTTTAATTTTCATGGCGAAGGTTGAAACTGCTTCGTTAATTGTTATATGGTTGGAAACGGAAAATGATACATGTAGTAATTGGTAAAATGTTCTGGATAATGTGATACTTGGCAATCGTTGTGCTCATGTTTAAGCTTTTACATCATATACTTTGCACCTACTAATGAAGAAATACATAGAGCTTGCTAAAATTTGGTTTGCATAATTGGTCTCTCTAAGGTCTAGATAATTTCTAGTAAAGAGTTTGAACAACAGGAAGACGGTGTAGAGTCTTATAATGTTTACAATATGTCTTTTATGTGAGTTTTGCTATGCCGGTTCATCCTTGTGTTTGTTTCAAATAACCTTGGTAGCCTAAACCTTGTATCAAGAGGGAATACTTCTCATGCATCCAAAATCCTTGAGCCAACCACTATGCCATTTGTGTCCACCATACCTACCTACTACATGGTATTTCTCCGCCATTCCAAAGTAAATTGCTTGAGTGCTACCTTTAAATTTCTATCCTTCACCTTTGCAATATATAGCTCATGGGACAAATAGCCTAAAAACTATTGTGGTATTGAATATGTACTTATGTGTCTTATTTCTTATTAAGTTGCTTGTTGAGCGATAACCATGTTCCTGGGGACGCCATCAACTACTCTTTGTTGAATATCATGTGAGTTGCTATGCATGTCCGTCTTGTCTGAAGTAAGGGAGATTTACCGCTAGAATGGTTAGAGCATGCATAATGTTAGAGAAGAACATTGGGCTGCTAACTAAAGCCATGATCCATGGTGGAAGTTTCAGTTTTGGACAAATATCCTCAATCTCATATGAGAAAATTAATTGTTGTTGAATGCTTAAGCATTAAAGAGGAGTCCATTATCTGTTGTCTATGTTGTCCCGGTATGGATGTCTAAGTTGAGAATAATCAATAGTGAGAAATCCAATGCGAGCTTTCTCCTTAGACCTTTGTACAGGCGGCATAGAGGTACCCCTTTGTGACACTTGGTTAAAACATATGTATTGCGATGATAATCCAGGTAATCCGAGCTAATTAGGACAAGGTGCGGGCACTATTAGTATACTATGCATGAGGCTTGCAACTTGTAGGATATAATTTACATGATGCATATGCTTTATTACTACCGTTGACAAAATTGTTTCTTGTTTTCAAAATCAAAGCTCTAGCACAAATATAGCAATCGATGCTTCCCTCGTCGAAGGGCCATTCTTTTACCTTTATGTTGAGTCAGTTCACCTATTTCTCTCCATCTCAAGAAGCAAACACTTGTGTGAACTGTGCATTGATTCCTACATACTTGCATATTGCACTTGTTATATTACTTTGCATTGACAATTATCCATGAGATATACATGTTGCAAGTTAGAAGCAACCGCTGAAACTTAATCTTCCATTGTGTTGCTTCAATGCCTTTACTTTGAATTATTGCTTTATGAGTTAACTCTTATGCAAGACTTATTGATGCTTGTCTTGAAGGTACTATTCATGAAAAGTCTTTGCTTTTATGATTCAGTTGTTTACTCATGTCATTTACCATTGTTTTGATCGCTGCATTCATTACATGTGCTTACAATAGTATGATCAAGGTTATGATGGCATGTCACTCCAGAAATTATCTTTGTTATCGTTTACCTGCTCGGGACGAGCAGAAACTAAGCTTGGGGATGCTGATACGTCTCCGACATATCGATAATTTCTTATGTTCCATGCCACATTATTGATGATATCTACATGTTTTATGCATACTTTATGTCATATTTATGCGTTTTCCGGAACTAACCTATTGACGAGATGCCGAAGTGCCAGTTCCTGTTTTCTGCTGTTTTTGGTTTCAGAAATCCTAGTAAGGAAATATTCTCGGAATTGGACGAAATCAACGCCCAGCATCTTAGAATCCCCGGAAGCATCCAGAACACCCGAGAGCCGCCAGAGGGGGCCACAGGGGCCCCAGATGACAGGGTGGCGCGGCCAGGGCCTGGGCCGCGCCCCCTTATTGTGTCATCGCCTCGTCGCCCTTCTGACTCCGCCTCTTCGCCTATATAAAGGTCCCCGACCTAAATCTTCGAGACGGAAAAGCCACGGTACGAGAAACCTTCCAGAGCCGCCGCCATCGCAAAGCCAAGATCTGGGGGACAGGAGTCTCTGTTCCGGCACGCCGCCGGGACGGGGAAGTGCCCCCGGAAGGCTTCTCCATCGACACCACCACCATCTTCATCAACGCTGCTGTCTCCCATGAGGAGGGAGTAGTTCTCCATCGAGGCTCGGGGCTGTACCGGTAGCTATGTGGTTAATCTCTCTCCTATGTACCTCAATACAATGATCTCATGAGCTGCCTTACATGATTGAGATTCATATGAGTTTTGTATCACAATTCATCTATGTGCTACTCTAGTGATGTTATTAAAGTACTCTATTCCTCCTGCATGATGTAATGTGGACAGTGTGTGCATCATGTAGTACTTGGCGTAGTTTATGATTGTGATCTCTTGTAGATTATGAAGTTAACTATTACTATGATGGTATTGATGTGATCTATTTGGTTATGTTGATCTATCTTGCACTCTAAGGTTATTTAAATATGAACATTGAATATTGTGGAGCTTGTTAACTCCGGCATTGAGGGTTCGTGTAATCCTACACAATTAGTGGTGTTCATCATCCAACAAGAGGGTGTAGAGTCTAGCATCTATCTATTTATTTATGTGATCAATGTTGAGAGTGTCCACTAGTGAAAGTATAATCCCTAGGCCTTATTCGCAAATACTGCTATCGCTGCTTGTTTACTGTTCTACTGCATCTCTACTTACTGCAACATTACCACCATCAATCACACGCCAGTCCTGGACAACAAAGCACTTTTCTGGCGCTGTTGCTGCTGCTCATACTTATTCATACCACCTGTATTTCACTATCTCTTCGCCGAACTAGTGCACCTATTAGGTGTGTTGGGGACACAAGAGACTTCTTGCTTTGTGGTTGCAGGGTTGCTTGAGAGGGATATCTTTGACCTCTTCCTCCCTGAGATCGATAAACCTTGGGTGATCCACTTAAGGGAAACTTGCTGCTGTTCTACAAACCTCTGCTCTTGGAGGCCCAACACTGTCTACAAGAATAGAAGCTCCCATAGACATCAGTGAGCATGTGCCAAGTCGATATAAATGAATTATTCAGAGGAGGATACCACAATGCCATACCTACTTATGAATAAAACAATGCAAGCAAACATCCATGACATGCTACTCATATTAATAAATTGGAGCTAAACATGAGAGATCATGAACTACTAGACTTTCTCAAATGACATATACCTCACATGAACCAACTAAGCATGCTCACATGGATGAGTATATGTACAAAAATGAAAACAAATAGAGTTCATACCAGCCTCTCACCACAATCCAATTGTCGTAGATCGTCATTATTGCCTTTCACTTGTGTAGCTTGGATAATATGAAATGAAAACCACACTCCAGCCACCGAAGACCATTGAACTCATGATGAACTTTACAAACCAAAGAAGAACAGCAAATATTTTTGGTGTTTTCGAATTGGAAACAAGAACAAAAGGAAACAAGAAAACAAAGCAAAATCTTTTTGGATTTTCTTATAGCAAACCAACGATAGCAAATAAAGCGAAATAAATGCTAGAAACCAAAACAAACAAATGGTGAAGAGAAATAACAGAAATATTTTTGGTCTTTTTGGGTTTTAGGAAAGAAACAAAGCAAAAACAAGAAATGACAAACTAGAAAAAGTCACATAAACACAAGGCAGCAAAGATTCATCAAACTTGACAGCAGTACAGTACTCGATTTTTAAGAAATTCTTCCACTGCTCAAATCGAAAAGTGTTCAACTAATGAAAGTTAGATAACAACCTGGGGAACATGCACAAAAATAGGCTTCGCAAAATACCGTTCTGGCTATTTTCGAGAATTTTTTTCGGTAACAGCCCAGAATCTGTTTTCAGGCAGCACTTCCCCAAATATCATCTCCCTCTCATTAGAAAACCACTCAAACAAACTAAACAAGTATATACAAGTATCCAGCAACCATAATATGCAAGGAATGAGTGATGCCGGTATACCTCCCACCAAGCTTAGGATTTTGGCATAAGTGGAGTTCAATCCCATCGTGCCCATGAAGTAGCATCTCCGTAGTACGATGAAGATGGATCATATTCCGGGTATGTGCTAGAAGAAGCACCCGGATACGTGACGGTGTAGTCGTAGGAGGGCTCGGCGTCCTCGGAGTCATGCTGCTGGTGGAAGTCTTGTATCTTCATCTTTTCCTCCACCTCCTCCTTAGAGCGCGACCATGGTTCCCTGTCAATACTAAACAAATCTGGCTGGGGCAAAGGAATTTCCTTCTCATCCCCGTCAGCAAACAACATTCTATAGACCAAATTATCTGGAGTGGAATCAGCGGTAACAAAATGATGGCTCTTCATAGCAGCAATATCAAGCCTCCTAGGAGTTAATGGCACATCATTAGAATCAAGAGGAAGTCTTAAATGTGCTAAAATGCGCGATGCAATGGTTCCTCCAAAAATAGGCCCCCTGTTAGACAAGCGGCGAGCAATAAGAGAACCTAGATGATAAGGTGTCCCTCCAGTAAGTGCAGCAATTAAGAAAGCAAGAGGGTAGCTAGAAATATTGCTAGTGTTCTCCCTACCAAGAATGCTAGTAGCAATGTAATAGGCAAAATACTTAATGGCGGGGAGTTGGATGTTTCTTATCTTGCCACGCTGAATGGTGCGACAATCATCATTGGCGATCCCTCGATAGAGCTCCAACAAGACCCGGGGGTTGTCCTCAATCCTCCTTGATGTACCTACAGGGGCAATATCCAATGCAACACAAAATTCTTCCAATTCCATAGTAATAGGATTACCATAAATATTGAATGCAACTGTCGGGCCATAGTGCTTGTTGTGGAACTTGAAGCTCTCGACGAAGATTTTGGTGAGCATGTAGTATTGCTCCCTTTCATCTCCCACGTAGGCGGCTAAACCCGCCCTGTTGACGAGGGTGAAGAAATCATCCAACAACCCTGCATTACTCAGAAAATCATAACATGGGAAAGATGAAGCATTATGAGCCCCATTGTCTTCTTCTGGCGCGAAGCTTGGCGCGATGACATCCTCATTGTAGGATCGCCTGAATCGGGTGGCGGTCCTAGAGGGCCTTCCAGTGCTGGTTGTCTCTCTCTGAAACACTTCTCCAAAGTTGAAATTATCCATCTTCCATTTCTGAAATTTTGCAACAAACAATATAAAATTTGATTTGGTGACATATAATCAAGGGGAACTACTATAGGAACTTGCTAGAGTACTAATCATGCATCAAAACTAGTTTATACAACTTAGAACAAGCATGCAAGCTCACTAAACATGTTACCTACAGCAGCAAAATATTCAAGATATACTCAACCAAACAAAATTCTACTTGGATAATCGGAGGAGTCACATACCGGAGAGAAAATGTGCCAAATTTCAGACAGAAATCTGGGCTGAGCAAAGAGATCTAAAAATCCTGAGCTCTTGAGCAAAAACGCGAGTGAGAGAAAGCTGGTATTGATTTTTTTCGGGAGAGAGAAGAGTCTGGGAGGAAGAGATGCTAAAGTGGGGCAAAGGGGGACCCACACACCAGGGTGGCGCGCCCCCCTTGCTGGCCGCGCCGGCCTGTGGGGTGCCACCCTGGGGTGCCCCACTGATCATCCCCAGGTGCTCCCGGGTGCATTTTCGAAAAATAGGACCAACGGTATAATTTTTGTGAATTTTTGAAAACTTTGAAAAATGCACATTTCTGGGCATTAAGTTTATTATTACTGGCCAGAAAAAAATTTGAAATCTCTAATTAACTAAGGAACTTTGCAAATCAAAAGTGCTACAACAAGTAAGACAAGTGGAAGAAGAAAGAGATGTTGTTTACCTCCTCTATGCATATAAAAAGTATTTGTTAACAAGGTTGATCAAGTCTTGCCACCAAATAAATTTTACATAGCATATGAAGAAATAAACCTCAAATCAATCATGTTACCTTGAATTGTATTGATATGGATCCAATCATAAGACTTTGATAACCTTCTTTAGGCTCATATATAGGACAATCAATAGTTCCAATTTTGATAGTTCTCACATTAGAAATAGTATTGACTCCACATACTTTATCAATCATCTTGGGGAAATAGACGGTATGCTCCTTATCATCAACATTGAAAGTAACCTTTCCTTTATTGCAATCAATAACAGCCCCTGCGGTGTTAAGAAAAGGTCTCCCAAGAATAATAGACATATTATCATCTTCAGGCATTTCCAACACAAAAAAATCAGTTAATATCAAGCAGTTATTAGTAACTTGAACAGGAACATCCTCACATATACCAATAGGAATGGCAGCAGATTTATCAGCCATTTGCAAAGATATATCAGTAGGTATCAACTTGTCTAAGTAAAGTCCCTTATAAAGAGAAAAAGACATAACACTAACACCGGCTCCCAAGTCACATAGAGCAGTTTTAACATAATTATTCTTAATAGAACAAGGAATAGTAGGTATACCTGGGTCGCCCAACTTCTTTGGAACTTTGCCATTGAAAGAGTAATTAGCAAGCATAGTGGAAATCTCCTCATTGGGGATTTTCCTTTTGTTAGTAACAATATCTTTCATATACTTTGAATAAGGAGGCAATTTAATAGCATCAGTCAAAGGGATTTGCAAGAATAAAGGTTTCATCCAATCACAAAATTTATTATAGTGTTCTTCTTCCTTTGATTTTAGTTTCTTAGCAGGAAAAGGCATTTGCTTTTGCACCCAAGGTTCTCTTTCATTACCATGTTTCTTAGCAATAAAATCTTCTTTAGTATACTTTTTATTTTTAGCATGCTTTTCAGGTTCATCTTCAACCTCTTCTTTATCAGAAGCATCATTCTTATCATTATCATTATCATTGTTATGTTCATTACCACTTTTAGTTTCAGCATCGGAAATAGAAATACTATTAGGATCATTAACAGGTTCAGAGGATTCTACAACATTTTTATGTTTCTTCTTCTTTTTCTTCTTAGAAAGAGCACTAGGTTCAATTCGTTGAGAATCTTGTTCAATTCTTATGGGATGCCCTTCAGGATATAGAGGATCCTAGGTAGAGACACCACCTCTAGTTGTTACTTCATAAGCATGTTTCTCTTTAGGATTATTTTTTAACAAGTCATTTTGCACTTTAGTGAGTTGATCAATTTGAGTTTGAACCATTTGAAAATGTTTAACAAGCATCTTAACATCATTGGAGGTTCTCTCCACAATATCATGCAAATTGCTAATAGCTTGAGAATTTTCCATTAGATGATTCTCTACTCTCATATTAAAATTTTCTTGCTTAACAATATAATTATCAAACTCATCTAAGCATTGAGCAGGAGGTTTCGAATACGGAATATCTTCCCTAGTAAAGCGTTGAAGGGAGTTTACCCCAATCATGGATGAAGGGGGAATTATCTCACATATATCTTCTATGGGAGGTAGATTCTTCACATCTTCGGATTTAATACCTTTCTCCTTGAGAGACTTCTTAGCTTCCCTCATATCTTCATCATTCAATTCAATTAAACCCCTCTTCTTCAATATTGGCGTTGGAATTGGTTCAGGTGTATTCCAATCATCATGATTCCGGCTTATTTTAGCCAATAATTCTTCAGCTTCGTCTGGAGTTCTTTTCCTGAAAACACAACCAGCACAACTATCCAAATATGCTCTAGACTCAATGGTTAGTCCACTATAAAATATATCAAGTAGATCATTCTTTTCTAAATCATGTCCAGGTCGAGCTCTGATAAGAGAACAAAATCTTGCCCACGCCTCAGGCAATTTCTCTTCATCTCCCTGGTCAAATCTATAAATTTTCTGTAAAGCAATATGTTGAGCACTAGCAGGAAAGTACTTTCGAAAGAAAACATCACGCAGCTCAGTTGGACTTTTAATAGAACCAGGAGGCAAATTATTATACCAAGTTTTAGCATCATCCTTTAATGAGAAAGGAAAAATTTTAGCGACAAAGTAAGTACGCATCTTGACATCATCAGAAAACAAGCTACTCATAGAAGAAAGTTCAATCATGTGTTCTACAGCACTTTCTTTTTCAGTACCACAAAAGGGTGCTTTCTCTACAATAGCTATATGAGATAGATCAAGAGAAAAATCATAATCTTTATCCTTAATGCATATAGGAGATGTGGCAAATTTAGGATCAGGAGATAACTTATGTCTAACAGTATATTGTGTGAGAAACTTTTTAATTTTTCTTGCATCAGCAGTAGCATTGCATCTATTAATAAAATCATCATTAAGCTCCACATAATCTTCATCAGGATCATCACTAGAATAATCAAGTTCAGGTGAATTAACAGGTGTAGTAGCATTTTCATTAGGAGTTTCAGCATTTTCAATTTGTCTAGACCTAGCAATTGTAGCATCTAGAAAGGATCCCAATGAACCACTATCATCAAGCACAACAGAAACATTATCAATATTATGAGAGTTTTCAGATTCAGCAGAAGTACCGGCAAGTGAAGCTTGCGGCGGTGAAACAAGTTGACTTATCACAGATGGTGAATCAAGAGTAGCAGAGGTACTCAGAGTTGTACCTTTTCTTGTAGTGGATGGTAATATGGCGACTTTAGGATCGCGAGTTTTACCCATGATGGAGAATTTGCAGCGAACAATATCAATCCAAGTGAACTTCCAAATAAAGCTATGCTCCCCGGCAACGGCGCCAGAAAACAGTCTTGATAACCCACAAGTATAGGGGATCGCAGCAGTCTTCGCGGGAAGTAAATCCCAATTTATTGATTCGACACAAGGGGAGACAAAGAATACTTGAAAGCCTTAACAGCGGAGTTGTCAATTCAGCTGCACCTGGAAACAGACTTGCTCGCAAGAGTTTATCAGTAGTAACAGCTTTATAGCAGTAGCAGTAGTGAAATAACAGCAGCAGAGTAACAGAGACAGCAGTAGTGATTATAGTAAACAGCAGGATTAAAATACTGTAGGCACGGGGACGGATAACGGGCGTTGCATGGATGAGAGAAACTCATGTAACAATCATAGCAGGGCATTTGCAGATAATAATAAAACGGTGTCCAAGTACAAAGCAATCAATAGGCATGTGTTCCATATATAGTCGTACGTGCTCGCAATGAGAAACTTGCACAACATCTTTTGTCCTACCAGCCGGTGGCAGCCGGGCCTCAAGGGAATCTACTGGATATTAAGGTACTCCTTTTAATAGAGTACCGGAGCAAAGCATTAACACTCCGTGAACACATGTGATCCTCACATCACTACCATCCCCTCCGGTTGTCCCGATTCTTGTCACTTCGGGGCCATTGGTTCCGGACAGCGACATGTGTATACAACTTGCAGGTAAGATCATAAAACAATGAATATCATGATGAAACAATAACATGTTCAGATCTGAGATCATGGCACTCGGGCCCTAGTGACAAGCATTAAGCATAACAAGTTGCAACAATATCATCAAAGTACCAATTGCGGACACTAGGCACTATGCCCTAACAATCTTATGCTATTACATGACCAATCTCATCCAATCCCTACCATCCCCTTCGGCATACAGTGGGGGAATTACTCACACATGGATGGGGGAAACATGGCTGGTTGATGAAGAGGCGTCGGTGGTGATGATGGCGATGATCTCCTCCAATTCCCCGTCCCAGCGGAGTGCCAGAACAGAGACTTCTGGCTCCCGAGACGGAGTTTCGCGATGTGGCGGCGTTCTGGAGAGTTTCTGGCGACTTCGACTTCTCCCCGTGCGTTTTTAGGTCGAAGGCAATAAGTAGTCCGAAGGAGGGCGTCGGGGGCCGACCGAGGCCGCCACACACTAGGGCCGCGCGGGCCACTCCTGGGCCGCACCGGCCTGGTGTGTGGGGCCCTCGGGCCCCCACCTGGCTTGCCCTTCTGGCTCCGCCAATATTCTGGGAAAATAGGACCTTCTGCATAAATTCCGAGGATTTTCCTGAAAGTTGGATTTCTGCACAAAAACGAGACACCAGAACAGTTCTAATGAAAACAGCGTTAGTCCGTGTTAGTTGCATCCAAAATACACAAATTAGAGGCAAAACAATAGCAAAAGTGTTCGGGAAAGTAGATACATTTTGGACGTATCAATAGCATGCACGCTGTCACCATCACACTATAAAGGAGGCATAGATCACATCAATACTATCATAGCAATAGTTAACTTCATAATCTACAAGAGATCACAATCATAACCTACGCCAAGTACTACACGATGCACACACTGTCACCATTACACCGTGCAGGAGGAATAGAGTACTTTAATAACATCACTAGAGTAGCACATAGATGAATAGTGATACAAAACACATTGCAATCATAAAGGGATATAAATAAGCACTTCACTATGTTATTCATAACAGTGAATAAGTATTTTGTGAAATATAGCCTAAGAGACCCACACGGTGCACACACTGTCACCTTTACACACGTGGGACAAGGAGTCTCCGGAGATCACATAAGTAAAATTCACTTGACTAGCATAACGACATCTAGATTACAAGCATCATCATATGAATCTCAATCATGTAAGGTAGCTCATGAGATTATTGTATTGAAGTACATAGGGAGAGAGATTAACCACATAGCTACCGGTATAGCCCTTAGCCTCGATGGAGAACTACTCCCTCCTCATGGGAGACAGCAGCGGTGATGAAGATGGCGGTGGAGATGGCAGCGGTGTCGATGGAGAAGCCTTCCGGGGGCACTTCCCCGTCCCGGCGGCGTGCCGGAACAGAGACTCCTGTCCCCTAGATCTTGGCTTCGCGATGGCGGCGGCTCTGGAAGGTTTCTCGTACCGTGGCTTTTCCGTATCGAAGATTTAGGTCAGGGACCTTTAAATAGGCGAAGAGGCGGAGTCGGAGGGCTGACGAGGTGACGACACAGTAGGGGGGCGCGGCCCACCCCCTGGCCGCGCCAGCCTATCATCTGGGGCCCACATGGCCCTCCTCTGGTGGCTCTCGGGTGTTCTGGAAGCTTCGTGTGATTCTAAGATGCTGGGCGTTGATTTCGTCCAATTCCGAGAATATTTCCTTACTAGGATTTCTGAAACCAAAAACAGTAGAAAACAGGAACTGGCACTTCGGCATCTCGTCAATAGGTTAGTTCCAGAAAATGCATAAATATGACATAAAGTATGTATAAAACATGTAGGTATCATCAATAAAGTAGCATGGAACATAAGAAATTATCGATACGTTGGAGACGTATCAACATCCCCAAGCTTAGTTCCTACTCGTCCCGAGTAGGTAAACGATAACAAAGATAATTTCTGAAGTGACATGCCATCATAATCTTGATCAATACTATTGATGGCGTGTATTTCACACGTTCATTGGGCAACCCCAAGAGGAAGGTATGATGCGCACAGCAGCAAGTTTTCCCTCAGAAAGAAACCAAGGTTTATCGAACCAGGAGGAGCCCAGAAGCACGTTGAAGGTTGATGGCGGCGGGATGTAGTGCGGCGCAACACCAGAGATTCCGGCGCCAACGTGGAACCTGCACAACACAACCAAAGTACTTTGCCCCAACGAAACAGTGAGGTTGTTAATCTCACCGGCTTGCTGTAACAAAGGATTAACCGTATTGTGTGGAAGATGATTGTTTGCAGAAAACAGTAGAACAAGTATTGCAGTAGATTGTATTTCAGTAAAGAGAATTGGACCGGGGTCCACAGTTCACTAGAGGTGTCTCTCCCATAAGACGAACAGCATGTTGGGTGAACAAATTACAGTTGGGCAATTGACAAATAAAGAGAGCATGACCATGCACATACATATCATGATGAGTATAGTGAGATTTAATTGGGCATTACGACAAAGTACATAGACCGTCATCCAACTGCATCTATGCCTAAAAAGTCCACCTTCAGGTTATCATCCGAACCCCCTCCAGTATTAAGTTGCTAACAACAGACAATTGCATTAAGTATTGCGCGTAATGTAACTAGTGACTACATCCTTGAACATAGCACTAATGTTTTATCCCTAGTGGCAACAGCACATCCATAACCTTAGTGGTTCTTGTCACTCCTCCGCATTCACGTAGGCATGAACCCACTATCGAGCATAAATACTCCCTCTTGGAGTTACTAGCATCAACTTGGCCAGAGCATCTACTAATAACGGAGAGCATGCAAGATCATAAACAACACATAAGCATAGCTTTGATAATCAACATAACAAGTATTCTCTATTCATCGGATCCCAACAAACGCAACATATAGAATTACAGATAGATGATCTTGATCATGTTAGGCAGCTCACAAGATCCGACAATGATAGCACAATGGGGAGAAGACAACCATCTAGCTACTGCTATGGACCCATAGTCCAGGGGTAGACTACTCACACATCACACCGGAGGCGACCATGGTGGCGTAGAGTCCTCCGGGAGATGATTCCCCTCTCCGGCAGGGTGCCGGAGGCGATCTCCTGGATCCCCCGAGATGGGATCGGCGGCGGCGGCGTCTCCGGGAAGGTTTTCCGTATCGTGGTTCTCGATGCGGGGTTTTCGTCACGGAGACTTTTTATAGGCGAAAGGGCAGGTCAAGAGGCGGCACGGGGGCCCCACACCACGGGGCCGCGCGGCCAAGGGGGGCCGCGCCGCCCTAGGGTGTGGCCCCTCCGTGGCCCCTCTTCGTCTCTCCTTCGGACTTCTGGAAGCTTCGTGAGAAAATAGGCCCCTGGGCTTTGATTTCGTCCAATTCCGAGAATATTTCCTTACTAGGATTTCTGAAACCAAAAACAGCAGAAAACAAGAATCGGCACTTCGGCATCTTGTTAATAGGTTAGTTCCAGAAAATGCACGAATATGACATAAAGTGTGCATAAAACATGTAGATAACATCAATAATGTGGCATGGAACATAAGAAATTATCGATACGTCGGAGACGTATCAGCATCCCCAAGCTTAGTTCTGCTCGTCCAGTAGGTAAAACGATAACACATATAATTTCTGGAGTGACATGCCATCATAATCTTGATCATACTATTTGTAAAGCATATGTAGTGAATGCAGCGATCAAAACAATGTATATGACATGAGTAAACAAGTGAATCATATAGCAAAGACTTTTCATGAATAGCACTTCAAGACAAGCATCAATAAGTCTTGCATAAGAGTTAACTCATAAAGCAATAATTCAAAGTAAAGGTATTGAAGCAACACAAAAGAAGATTAAGTTTCAGCGGTTGCTTTCAACTTGTAACATGTATATCTCATGGATATTGTCAACATAGAGTAATATAATAAGTGCAATAAGCAAGTATGTAGGAATCAATGCACAGTTCACACAAGTGTTTGCTTCTTGAGGTGGAGAGAAATAGGTGAACTGACTCAACATTGAAAGTAAAAGAATGGTCCTCATAGAGGAAAAGCATCGATTGCTATATTTGTGCTAGAGCTTTGATTTTGAAAACATGAAACAATTTTGTCAACGGTAGTAATAAAGCATATGTATCATGTAAATTATATCTTACAAGTTGCAAGCCTCATGCATAGTATACTAATAGTGCCCGCACCTTGTCCTAATTAGCTTGGACTACCGGATCATCACAATGCATTGTTTTTACCAAGTGTCACAAAGGGGTACCTCTATGCCGCCTGTACAAAGGTCTAAGGAGAAAGCTCGCATTGGATTTCTCGCTATTGATTATTCTTCAACTTAGACATCCATACCGGGACAACATAGACAACAGATAATGGACTCCTCTTTTATGCATAAGCATATAACAACAATTAATAATTTTCTCATTTGAGATTTGAGGATTGTTGTCCAAAACTGAAACTTCCACCATGGAACATGGCTTTAGTTAGCGGCCCAATGTTCTTCTCTAACATATGCATGCTTAACCCTATGGTGGTAGATCTCTCTTACTTCAGACAAGACGAACATGCATAGCAACTCACATGAAATTCAACAAAGAGTAGTTGATGGCGTCCCCAGTAAACATGGTTATCGCACAACAAGCAACTTAATAAGAGATAAAGTGCATAATTACATATTCAATACCACAATAGTTTAAAGCTATTTGTCCCATGAGCTATATATTGCAAAGGTGAATGATGGAATTTTAAAGGTAGCACTCAAGCAATTTACTTTGGAATGGCGGAAAATACCATGTAGTAGGTAGGTATGGTGGACACAAATGGCATAGTGGTTGGCTCAAGTATTTTGGATGCATGAGAAGTATTCCCTCTCGATACAGGGTTTAGGCTAGCAAGGCTTATTTGAAACAAACACAAGGATGAACCGGTGCAGCAAAACTCACATAGAAGACATATTGAAAACATTATAAGACTCTACACCGTCTTCCTTGTTGTTCAAACTCAATACTAGAAATTATCTAGACCTTAGAGAAACCAAATATGCAAACCAAATTTTAGCATGCTCTATGTATTTCTTCATTAATGGGTGCAAAGCATATGATGCAAGAGCTTAATCATGAGCACAACAATTGCCAAGTATCACATTACCCAAGACATTTATAGCAATTACTACATGTATCATTTTCCAATTCCAACCATATAACAATTTAACGAAGGAGAAACTTCGCCATGAATACTATGAGTAGAAACCGAGGACATACTTGTCCATATGCTACAGCGGAGCGTGTCTCTCTCCCATAAAGTGAATGCTAGGATCCATTTTATTCAAACAAAACAAAAAACAAAAACAAACCGACGCTCCAAGAAAAAGCACATAAGATGTGATGGAATAAAAATATAGTTTCAGGGGAGGAACCTGATAATGTTGTCGATGAAGAAGGGGATGCCTTGGGCATCCCCAAGCTTAGACGCTTGAGTATTCTTGATATATGCAGGGGTGAACCACCGGGTGCATCCCCAAGCTTAGAGCTTTCACTCTCCTTGATCATGTTGCATCATACTCCTCTCTTGATCCTTGAAAACTTCCTCCACACCAAACTCGAAACAACTCATTAGAGGGTTAGTGCACAATATAAATTGACATATTCAGAGGTGACACAATCATTCTTAACACTTCTGGACATTGCATAATGCTACTGGACATTAGTGGATCAAAGAAATTCATCCAACATAGCGAAAGAGGCAATGCGAAATAAAAGGCAGAATCTGTCAAAACAGAACAGTTCGTATTGACGAATTTTAAAATGGCACCAGACTTGCTCAAATGAAAATGCTCAAATTGAATGAAAGTTGCGTACATATCTGAGGATCATGCACGTAAATTGGCTTAATTTTCTGAGTTACCTACAGGGAGGTGGACCCAGATTCGTGACAGCAAAGAAATCTGGAACTGTGCAGTAATCCAAATCTAGTACTTACTTTTCTATCAACGGCTTAACTTGGCACAACAAAACACAAAACTAAGATAAGGAGAGGTTGCTACAGTAGTAAACAACTTCCAAGACACAAAATAAAAATTAAGTACTGTAGGTAAAAACATGGGTTGTCTCCCATAAGCGCTTTTCTTTAACGCCTTTCAGCTAGGCGCAGAAAGTGTGTATCAAGTATTATCGAAGGATGATGCATTCTCAGCGGGGTGCGGAGTTTTCTCAACCAGGCATAATATATTAGATACATAAGTTTTAGCATCTCCCTTTTCATTAGTCTTAGGCGTGCTACTCTCATCAAACAAATTTTCAGGAACTAGCCAAGCATAGTTATTTTCTAATGCATCATTCATAGCTAAGAGCTTACATGGTATTGGTGCTTTGATCTCCCCTCCATCATTAATATTATTAGTGTATCTTATTCTATCCATATCCATTTTTTCAAGGAGACTAACAAAATTAGTTGGAGAACCAAGCATATTAAATTTAGCAAACACCTTTCTAGCTTCTCTTGCTAGACCACCAAATTCTCTAAGAAGGGTTTCTAATACAAAATCTTTCTTTTCCCCTTCTTCCATATCGCCAAGTGTGAAGAACATGTGTTGGATTATAGGATTAAGATTAACAAATTTAGTTTCCAACAAGCGAACTAAATGTGCAGCAGCAATTTCATAAGTAGGCGCAAGGTCTACCAAGTGTCTATCTTCAAAATTTTCAATAGTACTAACATGATTGAAAAATTCTTCTATATTATTTCTCCCAACTATAGACCCACGTCCTACCGGTATGTCTTTTGTGGTAAAATTAAAAGGAAACATGATGAAATAAGTAAAGTAAATGCAAGTAAACTAATTTTTTTGTGTTTTTGATATAGCAAACAAGATAGCAAATAAAGTAAAACTAGCAACTAATTTTTTTGTATTTTGATTTAGTGCAGCAAACAAAGTAGTAAATAAAACTAAGCAAGACAAAAACAAAGTAAAGAGATTGAGAAGTGGAGACTCCCCTTGCAGCGTGTCTTGATCTCCCCGGCAACGGCGCCAGAAAATATGCTTGATGGCGTGTATTTCACACGTTCGTTGGGCAACCCCAAGAGGAAGGTATGATGCGCACAGCAGCAAGTTTTCCCTCAGAAAGAAACCAAGGTTTATCGAACCAGGAGGAGCCAAGAAGCACGTTGAAGGTTGATGGCGGCGGGATGTAGTGCGGCGCAACACCAGAGATTCCGGTGCCAACGTGGAACCTGCACAACACAACCAAAGTACTTTGCCCCAACGAAACAGTGAGGTTGTCAATCTCACCGGCTTGCTGTAACAAAGGATTAACCGTATTGTGTGGAAGATGATTGTTTGCAGAAAACAGTAGAACAAGTATTGCAGTAGATTGTATTTCAGTAAAGAGAATTGGACCGGGGTCCACAGTTCACTAGAGGTGTCTCTCCCATAAGACGAACAGCATGTTGGGTGAACAAATTACAGTTGGGCAATTGACAAATAAAGAGAGCATGACCATGCACATACATATCATGATGAGTATAGTGAGATTTAATTGGGCATTACGACAAAGTACATAGACCGTCATCCAACTGCATCTATGCCTAAAAAGTCCACCTTCGGGTTATCATCCGAACCCCCTCCAGTATTAAGTTGCTAACAACAGACAATTGCATTAAGTATTGCGCGTAATGTAACTAGTGACTACATCCTTGAACATAGCACTAATGTTTTATCCCTAGTGGCAACAGCACATCCATAACCTTAGTGGTTCTTGTCACTTCCCCAGATTCACGGAGACATGAACCCACTATCGAGCATAAATACTCCCTCTTGGAGTTACTAGCATCAACTTGGCCAGAGCATCTACTAATAACGGAGAGCATGCAAGATCATAAACAACACATAAGCATAGCTTTGATAATCAACATAACAAGTATTCTCTATTCATCGGATCCCAACAAACGCAACATATAGAATTACAGATAGATGATCTTGATCATGTTAGGCAGCTCACAAGATCCGACAATGATAGCACAATGGGGAGAAGACAACCATCTAGCTACTGCTATGGACCCATAGTCCAGGGGTAGACTACTCACACATCACACCGGAGGCGACCATGGTGGCGTAGAGTCCTCCGGGAGATGATTCCCCTCTCCGGCAGGGTGCCGGAGGCGATCTCCTGGATCCCCCGAGATGGGATCGGCGGCGGCGGCGTCTCTGGAAGGTTTTCCGTATCGTGGTTCTCGGTACTGGGGTTTTTGTCACGGAGACTTTTTATAGGCAAAAGGGCAGGTCAAGAGGCGGCACGGGGGCCCCACACCACAGGGCCGCGCGGCCAAGGGGGGGGGCCGCGCCGCCCTAGGGTGTGGCCCCTCCGTGGCCCCTCTTCGTCTCTCCTTCGGACTTCTGGAAGCTTCGTGAGAAAATAGGCCCCTGGGCTTTGATTTCGTCCAATTCCGAGAATATTTCCTTACTAGGATTTCTGAAACCAAAAACAGCAGAAACAAAGAATCGCACTTCGGCATCTTGTTAATAGGTTAGTTCCAGAAAATGCACGAATATGACATAAAGTGTGCATAAAACATGTAGATAACATCAATAATGTGGCATGGAACATAAGAAATTATCGATACGTCGGAGACGTATCAACTATTGTAAGCATATGTAATGAATGCAGCGATCCAAAGCAATGGTAAAGACAATGAGTAAACAACTGAATCATATAGCAAAGACTTTTCATGAATAGTACTTTCAAGACAAGCATCAATACGTCTTGCATAAGAGTTAACTCATAAAGCAATAATTCATAGTAAAGGCATTGAAGCAACACAAAGGAAGATTAAGTTTCAGCGGTTGCTTTCAACTTTCAACATGTATATCTCATGGATAATTGTCAACATAAAGTAATATGATGAATGCAAATATGCAAGTATGTAAGAATCAATGCACAGTTCACACAAGTGTTTGCTTCTAAGGTGGAAGGAAATGGGTAAACTGACTCAACATAAAAGTAGAAGAAAGGCCCTTCGAAGAGGGAAGCATTGATTGCTATATTTGTGCTAGAGCTTTCATTTTGAAAACATAAAGAGAGCATAAAAGTAAAGTTTTGAGAGGTGTTTGTTGTTGTCAACGAATGGTAATGGGCACTCTAACCCCCTTGCCAGACAAACCTTCGAAGAGCGGCTCCCATGAAACATTTTTATTTTTAGGTGGCACTCCTTCCAACCTTGCTTTCACAAACCATGGCTAACCGAATCCTCGGGTGCCTGCCAACAATCTCATACCATGAAGGAGTGCCTTTTTATTTTAGTTTTATTTAGATGACACTCCTCCCCACCTTTGCTTTCTCAAGACATGGCTAACCGAATCCTCGGGTGCCGTCCAACAATCACATACCATGGAGGAGTGTCTATTTTTGTAAAATTATGAAGGTTAATTAATTTGGGACTGGGAATCCCATTGCCAGCTCTTTTTGCAAAATTATTGGATAAGCGGATGAAGCCACTAGTCCATTGGTGAAAGTTGCCCAACAAGATTGAAAGATAAACACCACATACTTTCTCATGAGCTATAAAACATTGACACAAATAAGAGGTAATAACTTTTGAAGTGTTTAAAGATAGCACTCAAGCAATTTACTTTGGAATGGCAGAGAAATACCATGTAGTAGGTAGGTATGGTGGACACGAATGGCATAGTTTTTGGCTCAAGGATTTTGGATGCATGAGAAGTATTCCCTCTCAATACAAGGCTTAGGCTAGCAAGGCTATTTGAAACAAACACAAGTATGAACCGGTACAGCAAAACTCACATAAAAGACATATTGCAAGCATTATAAGACTCTACACCGTCTTCCTTGTTGTTCGACCCTTACTAGAAAATATTTAGACCTTAGAGAGACCAATCATGCAAACCAAATTTTAGCAAGCTCTATATATTTCTTCACTAATAGGTGCAAAGTATATGATGCAAGAGCTTAATCATGAGCACAACAATTTCCAAGTATCACATTGTTCAAGACATCATACCAATTACTACATGTAGCATTTCCCGTTTCCAACCATATAACAATTAACGAAGCAGTTTCAACCTTCGCCATGAAAATTAAAAGCTAAGAACACATGTGTTCATACGAACCAGCGGAGCGTGTCTCTCTCCCACACAAGCATTTATTCAAACAAAAACAAAAACAAAAGCAAAAACAAACAGACGCTCCAAGTAAAGTACATAAGATGTGGCCGAATAAAAATATAGTTTCACTAGAGGAACCTGATAATGTTGTCGATGAAGAAGGGGATGCCTTGGGAATCCCCAAGCTTAGATGCTTGAGTCTTCTTGAAATATGCAGGGATGAACCACCGGGGCATCCCCAAGCTTAGAGCTTTCACTCTCCTTGATCATATTGTATCATCCTCCTCTCTTGATCCTTGAAAACTTCCTCCACACCAAACTTAAAACAAACTCATTAGAGGGTTAGTGCATAATCAAAATTCACATGTTCAGAGGTGACATAATCATTCTTAACACTTCTGGACATTGCACAAAGCTACTGGAAGTCAATGGAACAAAGAAATCCATCCAACATAGCAAAACAAGCAATGCGAAATAAAAGGCAGAATCTGTCAAAACAGAACAATCCGTAAAGACGAATTTCTAAGAGGCACCAGACTTGCTCAAATGAAAATGCTCAAATTGAATGAAAGTTGCGTACATATCTGAGGATCACTCACGTAAATTGGCAGAATTTTATGAGTTACCTACAGAGAATTAGGCCCAGATTCGTGACAGCAAGAAATCTGTTTCTGCGCAGTAATCCAAATCTAGTATCAACCTTTCTATCAAAGACTTTACTTGGCACAACAATGCAATAAAAATAAGATAAGGAGAGGTTGCTACAGTAGTAACAACTTCCAAGACACAAATACAAAATAAAAGTACTGTAGCTAAATAAACACATGGGTTATCTCCCAAGAAGTTCTTTCTTTATAGCCATTAAGATGGGCTCAGCAGTTTTAAATGATGCACTCGCAAAAAATAGTATTTGAAGCAAAAGAGAGCATCAAGAGGCAAATTCAAAACAACTTTAAGCCTAACATGCTTCCTATGAAAAGTAATCTTGTAAATAAACAAGTTCATGAAGAGCAAAGTAACAAGCATAGGAAGATAGAACAAGTGTAGCTTCAAAAATTTCAGCACATAGAGATGTGTTTTAGTAACATGAAAATTTCTACAACCATATTTTCCTCTCTCATAATAACTTTCAGTAGCATCATGAGCAAACTCAAAAATATAACTATCACATGAAACATTCTTATCATGAGTCTCATGCATAAAATTATCACTCTCCACATAAGCATAGTCAAGTTTATTAGTAATAGTGGGAGCAAATTCAACAAAGTAGCTATCATTATTATTTTCATCATCAAATATATGAGGCATATTGTAATCATAATCAAATTTATCCTCCATAACAGACGGTACTAAAAGACTACTATCATTATAATCATCATAAATAGGAGGTAAAGTATCATCAAAGTAAATTTTCTCCTCAATGCTTGGGGGACTAAAAAGATCATGCTCATCAAAACCAGCTTCCCCAAGCTTAGAATTTTCCATATCATTAGCAACAATGGTGTTCAAAGTATTCATACTAATATGTTCCATGGGTTTTTTAATTTTCGCATCAAACCATCCATGTCTTAACTCAGGAAAATGAATAAAAAGCTCCATGTTGCTTTCCATTATGCCAAACTAGTGTAAAACAAGAAACAAAAAGATGCAATTGCAGGATCTAAAGGAAATAGCTTCGAGTACTTACAACGGCGTCGGAAAATAGCTTAGTAGCCGAGATCCGGAGTGTGAGTACCTTTTACCTTTCCTCCCCGGCAACGGCGCTAGAAAAGTGCTTGATGTCTACGGGTGCTTCTATTCTTGTAGACAGTGTTGGGCCTCCAAGAGCAGAGGTTTGTAGAACAGCATCAAGTTTCCCTTAAGTGGATCACCCAAGGTTTATTGAACTCAGGGAGGAAGAGGTAAAAGATATCCCTCTCAAGCAACCCTGCAACCACAAAGCAAGAAGTCTCTTGTGTCCCCAACACACCTAATACACTTGTCAGATGTATAGGTGCACTAGTTCGGCGAAGAGATAGTGAAATACAGGTGGTATGAATGTATATGAGCAGTAGTAACGGCACCAGAAAATAGCTTGCTACTACAACTGGCGTGTGGTTGATGGTGGTAATATTGTAGGCAGTACAGATGCAGTAAAACAGTAAACAAGCAGCGATAGCAGTATTTGGAAACAAGGCCTAGGGATTATACTTTCACTAGTGGACACTCTCAACATTGATCACATAACAGAATAGATAAATGCTATACTCTACACTCTCTTGTTGGATGATGAACACCACTAATTGTCTAGGATTACACGAACCCTCAATGCCGGAGTTAACAAGCTCCACAATATTCGATATTCATGTTTAAATAACCTTAGAGTGCACGATAGATCAACACAACTAAACCAAGTACTAACATAGCATGCACACTGTCACCATCACACTATGAAGGAGGCATAGATCACATCAATACTATCATAGCAATAGTTAACTTCATAATCTACAAGAGATCACAATCATAACCTACGCCAAGTACTACACGATGCACACACTGTCACCATTACACCGTGCAGGAGGAATAGAGTACTTTAATAACATCACTAGAGTAGCACATAGATGAATAGTGATGCAAAACACATTGCAATCATAAAGGGATATAAATAAGCACTTCACTATGCTATTCATAACAGTGAATAAGTATTCTGTGAAATATAGCCTAAGAGACCCACACGGTGCACACATTGTCACCTTTACACACGTGGGACAAGGAGTCTCCGGAGATCACATAAGTAAAATTCAGTTGACTAGCATAACGACATCTAGATTACAAGCATCATCATATGAATCTCAATCATGTAAGGCAGCTCATGAGATTATTGTATTGAAGTACATAGGGAGAGAGATTAACCACATAGCTACCGGTACAACCCTTAGCCTCGATGGAGAACTACTCCCTCCTCATGGGATACAACAGCGGTGATGAAGATGGCGGTGGAGATGGCAGCGGTGTCAATAGAGAAGCCTTCCGGGGGCACTTCCCCATCCCGGCGGCGTGCCGGAACAGAGACTCCTGTCCCCCAGATCTTGGCTTCGCGATGGCGGCGGCTCTGGAAGGTTTCTCGTACCGTGGCTTTTCCGTATCGAAGATTTAGGTCAGGGACCTTTAAATACGCGAAGAGGCGGAGTCGGAGGGATGACGAGGCGACGACACAGTAGGGGGGCGCGGCCCACCCCCTGGCCGCGCCAGCCTATCATCTGGGGCCCACATGGCCCTCCTCTGGTGGCTCTCGGGTGTTCTGGAAGCTTCGTGTGATTCTAAGATGCTGGGCGTTGATTTCGTCCAATTCCGAGAATATTTCCTTACTAGGATTTCTGAAACCAAAAACAGCAGAAAATAGGAACTGACACTTCGGTATCTCGTCAATAGGTTAGTTCCAGAAAATGCATAAATATGACATAAAGTATGTATAAAACATGTAGGTATCATCAATAAAGTAGCATGGAACATAAGAAATTATTGATACGTTGGAGACGTATCAGGAAGGCACCCGAGGATTCGGTTAGCCATGGTTTGTGAAAGCAAATGTTGGAAGGAGTGTCACCCAAAAATAAAAATTTCATGGGAGCCGCTCTTTGAAAGTCTGTCTGGCAAGGGGGTTAGAGTGCCCACTACCATTCGTTGACAACAACAAACACCTCTCAAAACTTTACTTTTATGCTCTCTATATGATTTCAAAACTTGAAAAGCTCTAGCACATGATTTATCCCTGCTTCCCTCTGCGAAGGACCTTTCTTTTACTTTTATGTTGAGTCAGTCTACCTATTTCCTTCCATCTTAGAAGCAAACACTTGTGTTAACTGTGCATTGATTCTTACATACTTGCTTATTTGCATTCATCATATTACTTTGTGTTGACAATTATCCATGAGATAAACATGTTGAAGTTGAAAGCAACCGCTGAAACTTATATCTTCCTTTGTGTTGCTTCAATGCCTTTACTTTGAATTTATTGCTTTATGAGTTAACTCTTATGCAAGACTTATTGATGCTTGTCTTGAAAGTACTATTCATGAAAAGTCTTTGCAATATGATTCAGTTGTTTAGTCATTGTCTTTATCATTGCTTTGAATCATTTCATTCATCTCATATGCCTTACAATAGTATGATCAAGATTATGATAGCATGTGACTTAAGAAATTATCTTTGTTATCGTTTACCTACTCGAGGACGAGTAGGAACTAAGCTTGGGGATGCTGATACGTCTCCAACGTATCTATAATTTCTTATGTTCCATGCTACTTTTATGATGATACACACATGTTTTATACACACTTTATGTCATTATTATGCATTTTCCGGAACTAACCTATTGACAAGATGCCGAAGTGGCAGTTCCTGTTTTCTGATGTTTTTGGTTTCAGAAATCCTAGTAAGGAAATATTCTCGGGATTGGACGAAATCAACGACCAGTATCTTATTTTTCCACGAAGCTTCCAGAACACCGGAGGGAGACCAGAGGGGAGCCAGGGGGGCCCCACACGCCAGGGTGGCGCGGCCAAGGGGTGGGGCGCGCCCCCCTATTGTGTGGCCCCACCAGGGCCCCTCTGAGGCTGCCCTTCCGCTTACTTAAGGACTCCATCGCGAAAACCCTAGAGGAATAAGCCACGATACGAGAAAAGTTCCAGAGCCGCCGCCATCGCGAAGCCAAGATTCGGGGGACAGAAGTCTCTGTTCCGGCACGCCGCCGGGACGGGGAATTGCCCCCGGAAGCCATCTCCACCGCCATCTTCACCGCCATCGCTGTCTCCATGATGAGGAGGGAGTAGTTCTCCCCCGAGGCTGAGGGCTCTACCGTAGCTATGTGGTTCATCTCTCTCTTTGTGATCTAGTTGAATATCATCTATGTGCTACTCTAGTGATGTTATTAAAGTAGTCTATTCCTCCTCCATGATGTAATGTTGACAGTGTGTGCATCATGTAGTACTTGGTATAAGCTATGATTGTGATCTCTTGTAGATTATGAAGTTAACTATTACTATGATAAGTATTGATGCGATCTATTCCCCCTTTCATAGCCTGACGGTGACGGTGTGCATGCTATGTTAGTACTCGGTATAATTGCGTTGGTCTATCATGCACTCTAAGGTTACTTAAATATGAACATTGAATGTTGTGGAGCTTGTTAACTCCGGCATTGAGGTGCTCTTGTAGCCCTACACAATGAATGGTGTTTGTTATCCAACAAGAGAGTGTAGAGTAGTTTCAGTTGTGTGATCAATGTTGAGAGTGTCCACTAGTGAAAGTATGATCCCTAGGCCTTGTTTCCACACATCGAATCTCCGTTTATTTACTGTTCTGCTACATGTTTACCCGCTGCCATATTTATTTCAGATTGCTATTACTAATCATAATCATCTATATTACTTGTATTTCACTATCTCTTCACCGAACTAGTGCACCTATACATCTGACAAGTGTATTAGGTGTGTTGGGGACACAAGAGACTTCTTGTATTGTGATTGCAGGGTTGCTTGAGAGGGATATCTTTGACCTCTTCCTCCCTGAGTTCTATAAACCTTGGGTGATTCACTTAAGGGAGAACTTGCTGATGTTCTACAAACCGATTCTCTTGGAGGCCCAACACTGTCTACAGGAAAAGAAGCCAACAGTAGACAATAAGGAGCAGGCAGAGCATGCGATGTGCGGCGTGGCAGCAGTAGCAGGCAGCGAGAAGTGGGGTGGGGCCAGGTGCCAGGCGAGCGGGAGCAGCGAGCGGGAGCGAGGCGCAGGCACAGGGCTCGAGGGCGAGCGGGGTCAACGGAAAAATCAATAACTCGAGATAGGAAACTCCGATTGCGGTGAAACCAATTTTGTTGGAAAGAGGGCGACAAGATATACCACTACACAAGGTGAAAACATGGAAAAGAGTGAGTGATGATTTTCTCATGGTCATAGAGGTGTAACCTCTCAATATGGTATATCGGGAAAATCATCACCCTTGTGCGTGCAACATGCAATGCATCCCGAATCCGTTTCCGATGAGCTAGAGCTTGTCATGAGAATGAACACAAGCTCTAACCCATCTCATGGATAAGAACCAAGAACAGCCAAGAAACATGATGCAATGCATGCAAGGTTTGAGCTCTCTCCGATGATGCGACCTACTATCCTATCGAGCACAAACCTTGTCCTTGCGCGTTCCTCTTGAGTCGGCAAGCTCCGTCTTCATCCTCTTCATCATTGTACATGCCACCGCCTTCCTCCAACATACACGCCACCGTCTTCTTCAATCTTGTACGCACGCCCCCGTCTTCATCCATCTCCTACGCCGTCTTCATCTCTCTTCATCTTCAACACGGTCTTCGTATCTCTTCGACACCGTCTTCTCCATCTTGCAACCTTGAGACCAACACATGGCTATGGACCTAAGATAGATTCTCAATGCAACCGTTAGTCCATAGGGATTGTCATCAATTACCAAAACCACACATGGGGTAATGGACATGTTCTTTCACTCACCCACTTGTCGGTGCGAGTGCCCCGGGAGATCGACATCACCGAGCCATCCGCACCCGACTCCATGATAGTCGCAGTCGTCTCCGATGCATGGGACTGGACGGAACCATACATGAGCTACCTCGAGCGGAAAATCTTGCCAATGGACGAAGCAGAAGCACGCATGCTCGTGCGCCGTTGGAAGTCGTTCACCATCATCAACAACGAGCTCTACAAGCGCAACATCTCTGGAGTATTTCAGCGATGCATCACCGCTGAAGAAGGTCGTAAATTCCTGCGCGGCATCCACGCAGGGGACTGCGGCCATCATGCGGGTGCGCACTCGATTGTGGCCAAAGCTTTTTGATATGACTTCTACTGGCCAACAGCCCACACCGACGCAGTCGACCTCGTTCGCGCGTGCGTCGGGTGCCATAAGTACACAAGCCAGTCGCACATGCCGGGCTCGGCACTAAAGACCATCCCCTCACCTGGCCATTCGCTGTCTGGGGCATGGACATGGTGGGGAAGTTCAAAACAGCGCCTGGCGGGTACACTCACCTCCTCGTCGCCGTGGACAAGTTCACAAAATGGGTGGAAGCAAAACCCATCAAGAAGTGCGATGGAAAAACGGCCACCAAGTTCCTGTGGGAGTTGATCTATCGCTACGGATACCCGCACAACATCATCACCGATGATGGTACAAACTTCGCCAAAGGAGAAATGGCCGATTTCTGCGAAGAGAATGGCATCCGACTCGACCTCGCCTCAGTCGCGCACCCCGAGTCGAACGGAGCAGAGAGAGCGAACCAGAGTATCCTCCACGGAATCAAACCACGACTGGAGGTACCTCTGGAACGCGCGGCCGGATGCTGGGCGGAAGAACTTCCCTCAATACTCTGGGGCATCCGCACAACACCAAACAGGTCGACTAGCTATACGCCCTTCTTCTTAGTGTACGGTGCCGAAGCGGTCATGCCCACCGACATCGACCACGATTCACCGCGAGTCGTAAACTACGCCGAAGAAGAAAACGAGCACGCTCACCAGGATGACATCGATCTCCTCGACGAGGCACGAGACCTCGCACTCTCCAGGACGACCATTTACCAACAAGGCCTCCGACGCTACCAAAGTCGCTGCGTCCGCAGTCGCTCCTTCCAAGAGGGCAACCTTGTCCTTCGGCTAATCCAGGACAAAAAAGGCATGCACAAGCTATCTCCCCCATGGGAAGGGCCATTCGCCATCAGTCGTGTACTCGGCAATGACTCCTACTACCTCACCGACGTCCGCAAAGACGACAACGGCGAGCCACTCACCAGGGAGGTCGAGCGGCCCTGGAACGTCAACCTCCTCTGACGGTTTTACACCTAGTCACCATTTAAGCAACATCCGAATATCAATAAAGTTTTCGGCTACTCCACTCGCACTCGCCGACCGCCTCTGCGCAATGCACGGACATATCTCCCAAACGCCACAACGAGCAGGTCGCCAAGTCGCGCATCTCAAAAACTGGGAGACTTTCGCTTGCTGCTGCTTGTAGAGCAATACAGAACAGCCAAGTAGCTCGGCTAACAAGGGCGTGGTGTGCCAGCCAGTCGCAATACCAGGACTGGCCCATCCACCACCCCTTACGCCCTCAAGCGAAAAACAGCGACTGGACCCTACAGCAGGGTCGCCCGCTCGACCAGCCCCCTGTGCCCAGCAACCGTACAATGCTACGCCACAGAGCATGCAATCGCCCTCTTCTACCTTAGGCAGGTGACTAGGAAGGCTAAGTACATCGACCAGGGACTCCGCTAAATGGACCCGCGGCTCGCCAAGGAAAACACGCCAAAATCAAGAACCCCTTTGGAGTCGCCATGCGACTGGCCCAAAGGGCCACGACGAGAGGCATGCAACACGATACAGCGTAAACAAACGCCATACTCTCCCACCCATGAGGCTGCTATCCGCACTATACGACTACGTACTGCGACTGGGGACGCCCAACTCGACCAAAAAAACAGTCATGCGGTAGCCTTCATCGGGGTCGCTCAGCGATTGGCCCCTCTGGCCATGGCGATTTGGCTAACCAAAAAACAAAACGAAGGGACGCAACAGATAAACAAACTCGCGTTTCAAGATAAAACCAGATTTCATTACACGACATCTTAACACCAACCAAAATGTCTACGAGCCACAACGTCAGACACAGAGCTTCAAAATGTTTTCATACAGGTCTAAGGGGGGCATCCCCCCCACGCGGCGACAAATACTTCACTTGGAGGCACCAGCCCCCTCCTCAACCACCGGCTCGGCACCACCTTCTCCGTACATGAACTTCAGCGTGTACTTGACGACCGGATACGTCGACAAGGAGTTGCTGGCGGAGGCGTGGAACAGGCGCTCGGCGGGGAAGTCCTTCGGCCCTTCCTCCTTCTCAGCGTCCTATGGAGCCGTCTGGCTGACGATGTGGGTCTCCAAGTCCGCAGTCGCAAGCACGCGATCGGCGTAAGGGCGGACCACGTCCATAAGACGCAGCACCTCCGCGACGTCGAAATCGCCGATCTCGAACGGGAAGCCTGCCGTCACCTCCTCCACATCGAACCCTTCGGAGTAGTGGGCAAGCACCATGCTCAGAGCCATGGTGACGCCCACACGGCACGACGAGCGGCGCAACCAATCGACCACCGCTGGGACGTCGGAGACGGCCTTGAAGACCGGCTGAGCGTCATGAGGGATCACCTCCCACAGACTCAGGTACTGGAGCACCGCCAATATATCCTCCGCGCACTGGATGATGCGCATGGTCGCGGTCGCCAAGCACTCACGAGGGGCCGCCGTCTGCACAAAGTCGCATTGCCCTGAAGCAAAAAAGCTAAGTTAGCACTCGTCAACACATATACTCGCCACGCTCGGGGACTGGCCCCTCACGGCGGACTCGCCATGCCAGGGGACTGGCCCCTCACAACGGACTCGCCACGCTCGAGGAATGGCCCCTCACAGCGGACTCGCCGCGCTCAGGGACCGCCCCCCCATGGCGGACTCGCCACGCTCGGGGACTGGCCCCTCATGGCGGACTCGCCACGCTAGGGGACTGGTCCCTCATGGCGGGCTCGCCACGCTCGGGGACTGGCCCCCACAGCGGACTCGCCACGCTCGGGGACTGGCCCCTCACGACGGACTCGCCACACCAGGGGACTAGCCCCTCACAGCGGACTCGCCATGCTCAGGGACTGGTCCCCACAACGGACTCGCTACACAAATCCTACCCCAAAGAGGACAAAGACACTTACAAAGGAGCTGCCGCGACATCTCCCGGACAAACGCTTCAAAGGCAGTCTTCTCTTGCTGCACCCCAACGATGGTGGCAGCCGAAGCTTCCTTCTCCACGGCAAGTTCCTTGGAATGCTGCACTTTCAACGCTGCGAGCTCCTCCCGCAGCGCCGCAGCCGCCGCACGCGCATTATCCATGTCTTGCTGCGCGGCTGCGAGCTTCACCTGGTGCTCGGCGATCACGTCCTCCAACTCTTGGCCCTTGCACTCAAGGACCTTGTTGAGATTGGAAACCTCCGCCTTCGCTGTCGGGGGGAAGACCCCGGGTAGGGCAATGGACGCGGAGCAGCCGGCTGGCCACTGGCCGGCTCGCGGCAAAGGCCGGCTGAGGAGCAGCCGGCTGGAGCCGTGGCCGGCTGGTCCGGAAGCCGGCTGGCTCTAGGTCCTAGTCGGCCTGGCTATGGCCGTCAGCGCTGTAGCTAGGCCGGCTTC
The DNA here is from genome assembly GCF_019359855.2 of Lolium perenne. NCBI lineage: Eukaryota > Viridiplantae > Streptophyta > Magnoliopsida > Poales > Poaceae > Lolium > Lolium perenne. Next base: position 181,225,143 of record NC_067246.2, on the reverse strand, counting down.
TACAAGCCACATCCGACTGGGGGTTTGTACCTCAAACCGACTCGAGGCTGGCGAGTCTTGCACTAGAAGGAACTGGGTAGGTGGTCCGGGTTCGCAGGTCCACGCTGACCTCATCTCCCGCAAAGCGCGGGGCACTGTGGAGCAATAGTGCCACGCGCCGGACAGGCCATCATGGCGTATGTCAGTCCGTACCGGCTATAGGACATGATGGCGACAGAGACGCTTCGTCTCCATACCGCTGACTCAGGCAGCCGGATGGGACAGGCCATGAGGCCTCAACGGCTAGTGACGTCAATGCCTCGGGAAGGAGCGGAAGCCAGAGCCGGCCAAGCCGGCCAGTAGACTTTAGGGTCCTTTATGTAAAGTGCCGGCGCCTATATAAGCCGCACTACCCCCTCTCGTGCAGGGGATCGATCATTCTCACTTCATTCCACCGTTAGCGCTGCCCTGTGAGAGAGACCATCGTCTTCCTTAGCCTCCCAGGAGCAGCCGGACACAGCTCTAGGAGCACCATTGTATTGTGTGATCATAATATACACTCATAGCAGGAGTAGAGGTGTTACCTCCATCGGAGGGCCTCGAACCTGGGTACGTCGCCGTGTCGCTCGTCCCCATACCCGCATCCGGATACCACCGTGAGACCATCTAGGAACCACTCTCTTTAGCCACCCTATGGCATATGCCATGACGATACCACGACATTCGCCTTCTATGCCGCCGCTTCAGCCTCCATCGCCCGGAAATCGGCTTCTCGGTCGAAGGACTCCTTGACGTACCCTTAGCGCGCTTCGGCGAGCGCCTTCTCATGCGCCTCTGCTACAGGAGAACGATGAACATGAGAAACAAGAAAAACAACAGCACAATACATCAAAGACCTGAGAGGGAGACAACTTACTGCCCATGGCGATCAGCTGGCGGTTCTTCTTGGCGGCATCCTCCACGAGCGATGTCAGTCGCTTCACCTCAGCCTACACTGACTAACAAGTTAAAAGGAAGTCGTCCGGTTACCAAAAATCAGAAGACTCGACTCGCCCCTTCAAACCAAGTCGACCCTCGAGGACTGGGGGGAACCGTACTACAAAACAGGTTATGCTTACCACATGTACGTCACTGAGCGCCGTATGCAACTCGGTGAATGACAAAGTCGAGAGCGGTGGTCGGCGGGACTCATGCACTTCGTCTCCACGCACCACCGCCTTAGTCGACGACGTCTCCTCCGTCGGCGCACCGGGCTTGCTGGGACGAGCTGGGTCCCTCGCCACCTTTGTTCGCCGCTCCTTCATATTCGCCGGGGAACCACTTCCCTCGGCAGCGGCCTGCTTCTTCTCCACCACGGGAGGGTCGACACGGTTCTCGACGTCCGGACCCCGAGCCATTGCCGACTTGGTGTCCGCCCTCGTAGCCTTGGCGCTACTCGCACTCGCCAAGGCGTCGTCCCCAGTGATTGGCCCCGCCGAACTGGCGGTCGTGCCCATTGTCTTACTCGCGGTGGCGGGTTGCCCCCGCGATGAGGCCATGCCCTTGGGGTCAGCTGCCGCCTTCTTCATCTCGGCGGCCTTCTTCGCCTTGGCCGCCCTCGTTGCCACTGCTCCACTAGCTGGAATGGCCTTCTTCAAGACCTTCTTCTTGGCCCTACAAGGAATCACCATAAGCTCCCCAGAGACTTGGCAAACAATAAGCAAAACAAAGCAAGAAACGCTTACTTCACCGTCGGAAGCGCCTTCACGCCGGGACCGACCCGCGCCCTGATGTCTACGGGTGCTTCTATTCTTGTAGACAGTGTTGGGCCTCCAAGAGCAGAGGTTTGTAGAACAGCAACAAGTTTCCCTTAAGTGGATCACCCAAGGTTTATCGAACTCAGGGAGGAAGAGGTCAAAGATATCCCTCTCATGCAACCCTGCAACCACAAAGCAAGAAGTCTCTTGTGTCCCCAACACACCTAATAGGTGCACTAGTTCGGCAAAGAGATAGTGAAATACAGGTGGTATGAATAAGTATGAGCAGTAGCAATGGCACCAGAAAAGTGCTTTGCTGTCCAGGACTGGCGTGTGATTGATGGTAGTAATATTGCAGACAGTACAGATGCAGTAAAACAGTAAACAAGCAGCGATAGCAGTATTTGGGAACAAAGCCTAGGGATCATACTTTCACTAGTGGACACTCTCAACATTGATCACATAACAGAATAAATAAATGCTATACTCTACACCCTCTTGTTGGATGATGAACACCACTAACTGTGTAGGATTACACGAACCCTCAATGCCGGAGTTAACAAGCTCCACAATATTCGATGTTCATATTTAAATAACCTTAGAGTGCATGACAGATCAACATAACCAAACCAAGTACTAACATAGCATGCACACTGTCACCTTCACGCTACGAAAGGAGGCATAGATCACATCAATACCATCATAGCAATAGTTAACTTCATAATCTACAAGAGATCACAATCATAGCCTACGCCAAGTACTACACGATGCACACACTCCATTACACCGTGCAGGAGGAATAAACTACTTTAATAACATCACTAGAGTAGCACATAGATAAATTGTGATACAAAACACATTGCAATCATAGAGATATAAATAAGCACTTCACTATGCTATTCATAACAGTGAATAAGTATTCTGTGAAATATAGCCTAAGAGACCCACACGGTGCACACACTGTCACCTTTACACACGTGGGACAAGGAGTCTCCGGAGATCACATAAGTAAAATCCACTTGACTAGCATAATGACATCTAGATTACAAGCATCATCATATGAATCTCAATCATGTAAGGCAGCTCATGAGATTATTGTATTGAAGTACATAGGGAGAGAGATGATCCACATAGCTACCGGTACAGCCCTTAGCCTCGATGGAGAACTACTCCCTCCTCATGGGAGACAGCAGCGTTGATGAAGATGGCGGTGGTGTCGATGGAGGAGCCTTCCGGGGGCACTTCCCCGTCCCGGCGGCGTGCCGGAACAGAGACTCCTGTCCCCCAGATCTTGGCTTCACGATGGCGGCAGCTCTGGATGGTTTCTCGTACCGTGGCTTTTTCGTATCGAGGTTTTAGGTCGAGGACCCTTAAATAGGCGAAGAGGCGGCGTCAGAAGGTCAACGAGGCGACGACACCACAGGGGGGCGCGGGCCACCCCCAGGCCGCGCCGGCCTATGGTCTGGTGGGCCTGTGGCCCCCCTCTGGCGACTCTCGGGTGTTCTGGATGCTTCCGGGGATTCTAAGATGTTGGGCGTTGATTTCGTCCAATTCCGAGAATATTTCCTTACTAGGATTTCTGAAACCAAAAACAGCAGAAAACAGCAACTGGCCCTTCGGCATCTCGTCAATAGGTTAGTTCCGGAAAATGCATAAATATGACATAAAGTATGCATAAAACATGTAGATATCATCAATAATGTGGCATGAAACATAAGAAATTATCGATACGTCGGAGACGTATCAGCATCCCCAAGCTTAGTTTCTGCTCGTCCCGAGCAGGTAAACGATAACAAAGATAATTTCTGGAGTGGCATGCCATCATAACCTTGATCATATTATTGTAAGCATATGTAATGAATGCGGCGATCAAAACAATGTAAATGACATGAGTAAACAAATGAATCATATAGCAAAGACTTTTCATGAATAGTACTTCAAGACAAGCATCAATAAGTCTTGCATAAGAGTTAACTCATAAAGCAATAATTCAAAGTAAAGGTATTGAAGCAACACAAAGGAAGATGAAGTTTCAGCGGTTGCTTTCAACTTGTAACATGTATATCTCATGGATATTGTCAACATAGAGTAATATAACAAGTGCAATATGCAAGTATGTAGGAATCAATGCACAGTTCACACAAGTGTTTGCTTCTTGAGATGGAGAGAAATAGGTGAACTGACTCAACAATAAAAGTAAAAGAAAGGTCCTTCAAAGAGGAAAGCATCGATTGCTATATTTGTGCTAGAGCTTTGATTTTGAAAACAAGAAACAATTTTGTCAACGGTAGTAATAAAGCATATGTATTATGTAAATTATATCCTACAAGTTGCAAGCCTCATGCATAGTATACTAATAGTGCCCGCACCTTGTCCTAATTAGCTCGGATTACCTGGATTATCATTGCAATGCATATGTTTTAACGAAGTGTCACAAAGGGGAACCTCTATGCCGCCTGTACAAAGGTCTAAGGAGAAAGCTCGCATTGGATTTCTCGCTATTGATTATTCTCAACTTAGACATCCATACCGGGACAACATAGACAACAGATAATGGACTCCTCTTTTATGCATAAGCATGTAACAACAATTAATTTTCTCATATGAGATTGAGGATATTTGTCCAAAACTGAAACTTCCACCATGAATCATGGCTTTAGTTAGCGGCCCAATGTTCTTCTCTAACATTATGTATGCTCTAACCATTCTAGCGGTAAATCTCCCTTACTTCAGACAAGACGGACATGCATAGCAACTCACATGATATTCAACAAAGAGTAGTTGATGGCGTCCCCAGGAACATGGTTATCGCACAACAAGAAACTTAATAAGAGATAAAGTGCATAAGTACATATTCAATACCACAATAGTTTTTAGGCTATTTGTCCCATGAGCTATATATTGCAAAGGTAAAGAATGGAAATTTTAAAGGTAGCACTCAAGCAATTTACTTTGGAATGGCGGATAAATACCATGTAGTAGGTAGGTATGGTGGACACAAATGGCATAGTGGTTGGCTCAAGGATTTTGGATGCATGAGAAGTATTCCCTCTCGATACAAGGCTTAGGCTAGCAAGGTTATTTGAAACAAACACAAGGATGAACCGATGCAGCAAAACTCACATAAAAGACATATTGTAAACATTATAAGACTCTACACCGTCTTCCTCGTTGTTCAAACACTTTACTAGAAATTATCTAGACCTTAGAGAGACCAATTATGCAAACCAAATTTTAGCAAGCTCTATGTATTTCTTCATTAATAGGTGCAAAGTATATGATGCAAGAGCTTAAACATGAGCACAACAATTGCCAAGTATCACATTATTCAAGACATTATACCAATTACTACATATAGCATTTCCCGTTTCCAACCATATAACAATTAACGAAGCAGTTTCAACCTTCGCCATGAACATTAAAAGCTAAGAACACATGTGTTCATATGAACCAGCGGAGCGTGTCTCTCTCCCACACAAGCATTTATTCAAACAAAAACAAAAACAAAAGCACACAGACGCTCCAAGTAAAGTACATAAGATGTGACCGAATAAAAATATAGTTTCAAGAGAAGGAACCTGATAATTTGTCGATGAAGAAGGGGATGCCTTGGGCATCCCCAAGCTTAGATGCTTGAGTCTTCTTGAAATATGCAGGGATGAACCACCGGGGCATCCCCAAGCTTAGAGCTTTCACTCTTCTTGATCACATTGTATCATCCTCCTCTCTCGACCCTTGAAAACTTCCTCCACACCAAACTCGAAACAACTCATTAGAGGGTTAGTGCACAATCAAAATATACATGTTCAGAGGTGACATAAATCATTCTTAACACTTCTGGACATTGCACAAAGCTACTGAAAGTCAATGGAATCAAAATATCCATCGAGCATAACAAAACAGGCAATGCGAAATAAAAGGCAGAATCTGTCAAAACAGAACAGTTCGTAATGACGAATTTTATTGAGGCACCAAACTTGCTAAAATGAAAATCCTCAAATTGAATGAAAGTTGCGTACATATCTGAGGATCACTCACGTAAATTGGCATAATTTTCTGAGTTACCTACAGAGAATTTTGCCCAGATTCGTGACAGCAAAGAAATCTGTTTCTGCGCAGTAATCCAAATCTAGTATGAACCTTACTATCAACGACTTTACTTGGCACAACAAAACACAAAACTAAGATAAGGAGAGGTTGCTACAGTAGTAAACAACTTCCAAGACACAAATATAAAACAAAATTACTGTAGCAAAATAAACACATGGGTTATCTCCCAAGAAGTTCTTTCTTTATAGCCATTAAGATGGGCTCAGCAGTTTTAATGATGCACTCGCAAGAAATAGTATTTGAAGCAAAAGAGAGCATCAAGAGGCAAATAAGAAACACTTTTAAGCCTAACATGCTTCCTATGAAAAGGAATCTTGTAAATAAACAAGTTCATGAAGAGCAAAGTAACAAGCATAGGAAGATAGAACAAGTGTAGCTTCAAAAATTTCAGCACATAGAGAGGTGTTTTAGTAACATGAAAATTTCTACAACCATATTTTCCTCTCTCATAATAATATCCAGTAGCATTATGAGCAAACTCAACAATATAACTATCACATAAAGCATTCTTATCATGAGTCTCATGCATAAAATTATTACTACTCCCAACATAAGCATAGTCATTCTTATTAATTGTAGTGGGGGCAAATTCAACCAAGTAGCTATCATCAAATATAGGAGGCATATTGTAATCATAATCAAATTTATCCTCCATAACAGGTGGCAACAAAAGACTACTATCATTATAATCATCATAAATAGGAGGCGAAGTATCATCAAAGTAAATTTTCTCCTCAATGCTTGGGGGACTAAAAAGATCATGCTCATCAAAACCAGCTTCCCCAAGCTTAGAATTTTCCATAGCATTAGCAACAATAGTGTTCAAAGCATTCATATTAATAACATTCCCACTAGCATGCATATAAAGTTCCATGGGTTTTTTAATTCTCTCTTCAAACACATCATGTCCTAATTCAAGATAAAGTTCATAAAGATCTCTCATATTTTTGTTGTTTTCCATTATGCCTTACTAGTGTAAACAAGAAACAAAAAGATGCAATTGCAGGATCTAAAGGAAATAGGTTCGAGCACAAACACAATGGCGCCAGAAAAGTACTGTTACCTGGAACCGGATTATGAGTGCCTTTTACCTTTCTTCCCCGGCAACGGCGCCAAAAAAGTACTTGATGTCTACGGGTGCTTCTATTCTTGTAGACAGTGTTGGGCCTCCAAGAGCAGAGGTTTGTAGAACAGCAGCAAGTTTCCCTTAAGTGGATCACCCAAGGTTTATCGAACTCAGGGAGGAAGAGGTCAAAGATATCCCTCTCATGCAACCCTGCAACCACAAAGCAAGAAGTCTCTTGTGTCCCCAACACACCTAATAGGTGCACTAGTTCGGCGAAGAGATAGTGAAATACATGTGGTATGAATAAGTATGAGCAGTAGCAATGGCACCAGAAAAGTGCTTTGCTATCCAGGACTGGCGTGTGATTGATGGTAGTAATATTGCAGACAGTACAGATGCAGTAAAACAGTAAACAAGCAGCGATAGCAGTATTTGGGAACAAAGCCTAGGGATCATACTTTCACTAGTGGACACTCTCAACATTGATCACATAACAGAATAAATAAATGCTATACTCTACACCCTCTTGTTGGATGATGAACACCACTAACTGTGTAGGATTACACGAACCCTCAATGCTGGAGTTAACAAGCTCCACAATATTCGATGTTCATATTTAAATAACCTTAGAGTGCATGACAGATCAACATAACCAAACCAAGTACTAACATAGCATGCACACTGTCACCTTCACGCTACGAAAGGAGGCATAAATCACATCAATACCATCATAGCAATAGTTAACTTCATAATCTACAAGAGATCACAATCATAGCCTACGCCAAGTACTACACGATTAACACACTGTCACCATTACACCGTGCAGGAGGAATAAACTACTTTAATAACATCACTAGAGTAGCACATAGATAAATTGTGATACAAAACACATTGCAATCATAAAGAGATATAAATAAGCACTTCACTATGCCATTCATAACAGTGAATAAGTATTCTGTGAAATATAGCCTAAGAGACCCACACGGTGCACACACTGTCACCTTTACACACGTGGGACAAGGAGTCTCCGGAGATCACATAAGTAAAATCCACTTGACTAGCATAATGACATCTAGATTACAAGCATCATCATATGAATCTCAATCATGTAAGGCAGCTCATGAGATTATTGTATTGAAGTACATAGGGAGAGAGATGATCCACATAGCTACCGGTACAGCCCTTAGCCTCGATGGAGAACTACTCCCTCCTCATGGGAGACAGCAGCGTTGATGAAGATGGCGGTGGTGTCGATGGAGGAGCCTTCCGGGGGCACTTCCCCGTCCCGGCGGCGTGCCGGAACAGAGACTCCTGTCCCCCAGATCTTGGCTTCAAGATGGCGGCGGCTCTGGATGGTTTCTCGTACCGTGGCTTTTTCGTATCGAGGTTTTAGGTCGAGGACCCTTAAATAGGCGAAGAGGCGGCGTCAGAAGGTCAACGAGGCGACGACACCACAGGGGGGCGCGGGCCACCCCCAGGCCGCGCCGGCCTATGGTCTGGTGGGCCTGTGGCCCCCCTCTGGCGACTCTCGGGTGTTCTGGATGCTTCCGGGGATTCTAAGATGCTGGGCGTTGATTTCGTCCGATTCCGAGAATATTTCCTTACTAGGATTTCTGAAACCAAAAACAGCAGAAAACAGCAACTGGCCCTTCGGCATCTCGTCAATAGGTTAGTTCCGGAAAACGCATAAATATGACATAAAGTATGCATAAAACATGTAGATATCATCAATAATGTGGCATGGAACATAAGAAATTATCGATACGTCGGAGACGTATCACGCCCCGGCATCAAGCGCGACCTTGAGGGGTCGCTGGAGCTCCGTTGCGCCCTCAAGAACGGTTTGGCGCAACCGCTTGGTCCGCGGCTCGTTGGCCCCCTTTAGGGGTCCCTTCCCTTCTGGAGGCGAGGTCGTCTCTTCCTCCTCTTCATCCTCCAAGGCACCTTCCTCCGGAGGACTTTGCGATGAGGAAGTTGCTCCTCTCTTCGAACCGCGAGGGAGTCGGATGAAGTCTCTCGCCTCGGAGTCTGATTCGGTGCGGTCCCCCTCGTCCTCAACCTCGTCTTCCTCGGCCTCCTCGCCCTCGGTCATCTCCGGAGGCTCCTTCCCCGCGAGCAGGGGAAGATGGTTGGCGATCTTCTGCCACCTCTGCGCCCCAGCCAAGAGAGCACGTCAGAAACTTCACCGACCCCATTCACTTGATTCAAATACAAGAAAGGTCAGATTGATACCTGAGGCGCCGGCTTGTCCTCAGAGAAGGGCTGCAGCCCGTCGTCAAGGGAGGTGAAGGTGGCCATAGTAACCTTGGCGAGTACCTTCTGGTACTCGTCTTCGCCCCAGTCGACCGTCGTCGAATGGGTGCAGTCGTTCTGACCCCAGTACTTCCACATATAGTGGCTGGCGACCGCGTAGGGGAATCAGGCAACGGGCGAGCCAACAATACATGTTGGCGGCCGTCAGCCCGCCGTTCTTCAGTGCCTGGATCGCCAAACGCATCTCCTTCACCACCTCCTCCTGGTCGCGCGGCAGCGACCGCACGTTGAGGCATCGGGGGACACTCGGTTCAGGTGAGTATTGGGGAATGTGAACTTCCCTAGGCCGAGTGTGCTCCAGGGCGTAGAACCAAAACCGGCGCCATTGCGATTGCGCCTTCTTTGGGAGCGCCATGTCGATGAAGCTCTCCCTGGACTTCACCTGGAATGTGATCCCGCCGTTCGGGATAAGCGATTGGTCACTTTTGCTCGCCCGGGTCGCCCGCCCATGGAAGATTGACACCCACAATGGGAAGTAAGGCGGGCGGTCCAGGTAGCACTCGCACAGCGCCACAAACAGCGCGATCTGCTGGACGCTGTGCGGCCTGAGATCGGAGATCTTGATGCTATAAAAGGCTAGGAGTTGCCGCAAGAAATCGGAGGTATGGAGCGCGAAGCCACGGTCGAGGAAGCTCATGAAGATCACGAACTCCCCCGGCCTCAGGCGCGACTCCACCTCGTTCACTGCCGACACCCTCCATCGCTCATGCTTGAACTCGGGGATAATCCCCGCAGCGATGTACGGGAGGAGAGACTCCCGGGTGACCTTGGACTTTCCCCAACCTTTGGCCGCCATTGATGCGCTCTGAGCTCGAATGAGGAGAAGAGTAGGAGAGAATGGAAGAGGAATGCGGTGGTGAGAGGAGCCCTAATTCTTGGGGCGACCCTTTATACTGCCACACTCGCCCGAATTATGGAATGAGATCCACCCTTCAAAGCTATTCCGAAATCGTCGCCCGGAGATCAACGGCCGAGATTTGCGCTGGATTGGGCTACGTAGCCGTTATTAGTCACATCAAATCCAACGGTCAACTGCGCGGCAACGGCTCGCGCCTCGGTCAACGTGAATCTAGCCGTTGGAGGCTCCACGTGTCTCCACGGGGGACAGACGCCGACTGGGAAACGACGACTGTCCTACGACGACTGGCCAACGCCGACTGTCCTACGCCGATTGTCCAACGTCGACTAGCCCTTGGAGACTGAAGACTGGGACCCAGTCCTCTGCTTCGTTTTTCAGGAGCCCGATGACGAATCGCTTCGATCCATCGCCGCGCCTCATCAAGACCCGCCTCAAGCCCACGCTTCATCATCAACGCACTCGGGGACTACTGATGGGGATATGCCCTAGGGGGTGTCACCAGTCCCACTCGCCATGGGGTTAAGGGCCCAAGGAGGCTGCAAGTCGCCCAAGCGACTGGGTGACTAGGCCCCGGAGCGACTGGGCTAAAACCCTTGGATGGGCCGACTGGATGCTAGGCCCATGCGACTAGAGGAGGAGTTTACTTGCAAGAGGAGCGACATATCCTGGATTAGTAGCAACTGATATGATTCAGACTTATCTTCATGTAACCCTAGATCGGGGGTTGCCTATATAAACCCCCGAGCTAAACCCTAGAAGGACACCTCATCGAAGATTCAATCTCCCCCTCATAGCTCTTGGCGTAGCTGCCGACTGAGGCCCCCCATTGTAATTTCTCCACTGAGCAATAGATCTAGCAGGATGTAGGCCTTTTAATCTCCGGAGGGGCTGGACCTGGGTAAAACCTTGCGTCTTGTGCACCTCGTTCCGCAGATGGCTGTGTTCCCTTGCCCCCGCATCAACGAAGTGCTGCACCATGTAGCACCTGTCGTGGTCATATCCACGACAGCAAAGCAAGAAGATCCACCAACGCCAAAAGGCTATTATAACTCATATGTGACTTCCCGTCTCCGATGGTTCCGAGAAAATCATCACGCCACGTGAAGAATGGAAATCCAAGCACAAGGGGACAAGCTCCGAAGACTCCATTCCTGAAGGACATGACCCATGGGATTGTTCATCTCCAACTCGCGCTCAATCTCAGTATGAAGAAGTGATACGTCTCCAACGTATCTATAATTTCTGATGTTCCATGCTAGTTTTATGACAATACCTACATGTTTTGCTCACACTTTATAATGATTTTATGCATTTTCCGGGACTAACCTATTAACAAGATGCCGAAGCGCCAGTTCCTGTTTTCTGCTGTTTTTGGTTCCAGAAAAGCTGTTCAGGAAATATTCTCGGAATTGGACGAAACGAAAGCCAAACCTTCTATTTTACCGAGACGGACCCAGAACACCGAAGGAGAGACGGAGAGGAGGCCCAGGGCCTCCAGACCATACTGGGGCGCGACCTAGGAGGGGGGCGCGCCGCCAGGTGGTGTGGCCCCTCGGGACCCCTCCGACGCCGCCCTTTCGCCTATATATTCCACGCAACACGAAAACCCTACAACAATCGATCATATTCCAGAAAGACTCCAGGGGCGCCGCCGCCATCGCGAAACCAAGTTTCGGGGGACAACATCTCTGTTCCGACACGCCGCCAGGACGGGGAAGTGCCCCCGGAAGCCATCTCCATCGACGCCACCGCCTCCATCATGCTCCGTGAGTAGCCCCCCATGGACTACGGGTTCTAGCAGTAGCTAGTTGGTATTCTCTATCCCATGTACTTCAATACAATGATCTCATGAGCTGCCTTACATGATTGAGATCCATCTGATGTAATCGGTGTTGTGTTTATTGGGATCCGATGAATTGTTACATTATGATCAGTCTATCTATATAAGTTTGTGAAGTTATTGTTGCTGCAATCTTGTTGTGTTTAATGCTTGTCACTAGTGCACGAGTGGCATGATCTTAGATTTAAGCTCTATAATTATTGCTTAGATTGTATCTACAAGTTGTTTGCACATGTCTATGTCCGGAACCCGAGGCCCCAGAGTGACAAGAATCGGGATAACTGGAGGGGAAGGCTTAGGTATGAGGATCACATGTTTTCACCAAGTGTTAATGCTTTGCTCCGGTGCTCTATTAAAAGGAGTACCTTAATTACCAGTAGATTCCCTTGAGGCCCGGCTGCCACCGGCTGGTAGGACAAAAGATGTTATGCAAGTTTCTCATTGCGAGCACGTATGACTATATATGGAAAACATGCCTACATGATTAATAAACTTGATGTTCTGTCTTAATGCTATTTCAATCCTATCAATTGCCCAACTGTAATTTGTTCACCCAACACTTGTCACTTGTTATTGGAGAGTTACCACTAGTGTAGATAGCTGGGAACCCCGGTCCATCTTTCATCATCAAATACTCATTCGGTCCTATATGTCATTGGAAGTAGTATCAACTATTTTCTGGTGCCATCGCCTCTGTGTTACTGCTACTGCTGCTGTGTTAATGTTACTATTGCTCTCATATTACTGCTGCTTTCACATCACCCATGTTACTAGTGCTTTTCCAGGTGCAGCTGAATTGACAACTCAGTTGTTAAGGCTTATAAGTATTCTTTGTCTCCCCTTGTGTCGAATCAATAAATTTGGGTTTTACTTCCCTCGAAGACTGTTGCGATCCTCTATACTTGTGGGTTATCAAGAAGAAGGTGAGGATTACGACAAGGAGAATGAGGACGAGGAGGATGATGGTGACGAGGATGAGGATGAAGAGTGATCTCCTTAGGACGCTAGCATGCTCCTTCTCCCTTTTTGTTGTTTCGATGCCGAAGGGGGAGAAGTTGATCTATTAGGAACGTGAATTTGCATGGGTTGATGCCAGGGGCTTGGTGCTTCGTTTTGGTATTTTCGGCCTTGTCATCACTTTTACTACTAGTTATCATGAACTTTATTCGTGTTTGAACTCTAATCTATTTGTGGACCTCGGTTTGTAATAGACTTAATTATGGTGTGCCTAAATTTTGGGTTTCGGTATTCATATCTATTGGCTACACCATCTCAATGGAGGCATATATGTTGGAGTTTGCGTTTTCTCAAGGCAAAGGTATAATTCATGTACCCAAACTCCTTGTATCTATTTGTGTTGCCTCGAGTAGTGCATATGCTATATATCTTGTTATATATATCCTTGTGTTGTGTATGTGCTTGATTTTTCAAATCTAGGGGGAGTTTTGTTCCTAGGATGATGTTCATTTTTATTCAAATGCATATTTCTATTATGCACACATCTAGGGGAGCTCCGTCTATATTTTGCAAACTTCGATCTCATCATAATATCTTGTTCTATATTGCAAATTCTTGTGTTATCATCAAACACCAACAAGGAGGAGATTGAAAGAGCAAAGTCTTCCCATGTAATTTTGTGTGTTTGATAACAACACTAGAGTGTATTTTGCCGTGTGCATAGGTTCTTTGAAGATTTGTAGGTACACGGTGTTCTCGTTGAACACCTCAAGGTTGGAAGATCAAGATCGAAGCTATAGTCATCAATAGGCATAGTTGATAGGTTTTCTAGTTTTTTGTGTGTGTCGTGAGTCGACGTGGTTGGAGAGATTTTGAAAAGAAACAAGTTTCTGCTAAACCGGTAGTAACGGTGCTGGTTGCGGTAGTACCGCTACAGCTACCAGCACGAGGTACACGTCAACTTGGAACCTTGCTGACGGTACTACCGCTCCATTTTGGGACTGGTAATACCGATCGAGGTACCGCTGGCGATACATCCTTTCGGCTGGGCACACAAAACCCTTGCCGGTACCTTGCCGGTACCCCAACCGGCACTACCGCTTGAGTCACCCTTGATGGTGAAACGCGGTAGTACCAGTCAGGTACCAGTATGGTACCGGTTAAGGGGGACGTTCGGTGATACCGGGCTCGGTACCGCTCTGGTACCAGCCTTGCGTCCAGGGCACACATAACCCATGCCAGTACCTTGACGCTACTTGCACCGGTATTACCGGTTGTGCCCCACGTGTCCTTCTCCGGAGGCATCTATGAGCCCCAGGGCGGTAGTACCGCTTCACAAAGCGGTAGTACCGGTTGTGCGAAAACCGGACATAACGGTTGGATCTAAGGACCTCTATAAAAGGGGATCTTCTTCCCCAGATCAATAGAGATCTTTTCCACTCTCTCTCCTCCATTGTTGCTGAGCTCCTACCTAGAGGATCTACCTCCCCATCCAACCAATCAAGCCCATATTTTGAGGAGTTAAGGAGGAGGTCCCGATCTACACTTCCACCAAGAAAGAATTCGCCAATCCCACCTAGTCCTTTGTGGATCTTGTAACCTAGGGTCCTTTGTGGGATCTATTGAAGATGAGCCCCTATGGAGACTAGCTTGGTGTTGTAATAGTACCAGAGGGTGTTGGGAGCCTCCGGCTGTTGTGGAGCTCGCCCCAACCTCGTGTGAAGGAACTGCCGCCTCGACCAGCCTTGATAGTGGAGAGGCGAAGACTCCTTTGTGGGGTTTTCACGAGGAACGAGGTGAAGCCTTCGTGGCTATTGGAAAGTTTGTGGTCCACACCTCCTCAACACAGGAGTACTCCCTTTTGTGGGAGGAATTGCGGTAAATACATCGCGTCGCGTCTCCGCTACTGCCCGCCCGATTGTCTCGCTTCCCTAACACCAGCTTGTTACTTGATTTACATGTTTCCTTGTATTACATCATACTAGGATCACCATACTAGGAGAAAGTTATCACCTTTACTTCCGCTACGCCTAAAATCGAAAAGGGTAAAACTTGACATAGCTTCTATTCGCCCCCTCTAGTTGTGCCTATATCTGTTCACATGGGTTAGTCCCAAATGTGCCGAGTTAGCATGATCTTGCTAGGGTGCCACATTTTCCATTCCTTGTTTGTCCCAAATGTTTTGACTTATCTTGATCTTGCTAGCGCTTGTGATGTCCACAGTTGAAGCGCGATATTCTAAATCGAAGTAAAGCCAAACTTTCTCAAATTTTCTAGTCTATTTATTAAATTAAATTATGGCTTTATTATATTAATAGAAAGGAAATAAAATGAGAAATCTTTGCCATCCAATCTGATTAGAATATCATGAAAGCCATGTATTGCTTGTTTGATTTAGCATGATGTTGGTATGGTTAGTATTGTCCACTTTAGCCATAGTTTGCCATGTGCGACTAATAACCAATACTCGGCTAAGGACACTTATATGGCCCTCTATCAAGGTAGCATCAGATCAGCGGCGGTGAGATGTACTTGGAAGCCGCGGGCACCGCTCAAATGCAAATTTTTCATTTGGCTTGTGTTTTAGTACATAGTTTGGACTTCGGATCATCATGTTAGACATGGCCTGCAAGATGCTATGGTGCCTTGTTACGTCTGTCTATTGGAAGCTGACACTTTGGATCATATTCTCCTTGGTTGTGTGGTTGCCAGGGAAGTCTGATTTCATTGCTTCAGCTTGGTCGGAATTCGGATGGATGTCCTAGATGGCAATGAAAACCTGGAGGTCTGGCGGTTGAAGGAGAGGAAAAAGTTCAGAGGTAAAGAAAGGAGGCATTTTGATACACTGACCATGGCAGTGTTTTGGTCCTTGTGGAAACATCGGAATGCCTTCATTTTCAACAACGTTAGGCAGCGGCTGTCGGTGGTTGATCTTGCTTACATAATTGTCGATGAGTTCAAGTCCTGGGTGGCTGCGCGTGCAGGCACTAGTGTTGGTGTTGGTTTAGGGAGAGAGTAAGCGTGTAGAGGGGTGTGTTTAGTCAGCCCTTTATTAGCATTGGGTCCTGACTCTTGTAAAAAACTTTGCTTCCTTCTATAAAAGTTTGGTACGCATAAGCGTACCCTCGAAAAAAAACATGATATGTCATGGTATTCTCACCCAATTTGAAGTGTGGTAAGACCACAGAATTGTGATGTGTGCACCCAAACAACTAATTCGTGTCCAGTGCATCTAAGTTAGGCTGGAAGAAGGTCCAAACAACGGGAGCTAGCTTTCCTATCCGGTGCACAAATTTAATTCATGGGTTACCAAACAACATGCCGTTTCTGGCCCGTGATCCATCTAAAATGCACAGGGCCAGCCTATCAAACGGGGAGGTCCTGTTCTCCGCTTTAAGCGGGAGGGAATAGCTCCCGCATGCAGGTGTTCGGTCGTGGGCTCGGCCCATATATGTGATGCGTATCTAGTCAACTAAAGGTATCCCTCAAGTTAGGGTTTAGGGACCTCTCCCGGCGACGCCGCGGTTGAGACTTTTTCCCCGATCATCTTCCTCCCGTTACCGTTTCTGCATCCCCGGGCTGATCCAGGGGCGATCTAGCATCGCTACCCGGCCTTGGGCTTGCGTACGAGCGGGAGGAGACGGTTTTGTTTGGGGACCCGACGGGTTTTTACTAGATCGTTCTTTGGCAAGCATGTCGACAGATCCGTCCCCAAGCGGGGGCGACGAGACCATTGATCAGATGATGAAGCGTTTGGGTATTGTGGAGGATGACCTTGATGATGTGGTTTACGAGGAAGAAGGGCCGCTACCGGCGGAGGCAACCCGATGGCTGGCTATAGCTAGGGTTTTCACGGATAGTGAGTACTCATCCTTCTGGTTTTTCAAAAATATGCGGTCTGCCTGGGACTTGGCACAGCAGGTGGAAACTCGATCGCTGGACTCTAACCTCCATACGTTTCAATTCAAGTGCCTAGGAGATTGGGAACGAGTGATGGAGGGGGGGCCATGGAATTTCCGAGGTAACCCAGTGTTGATTGAGAAGTATGATAGGTTTACTAAACCCTCAACCATTGAGCTGTATCACTTTGATATTTGGATTCAGATCCATGATTTGCCTCTGGGATATGCTCCCATGCTCAAGTCTTTGGCCTCCAAAGTGGGTGAATTTGTAGCATCAGAGGGGGCAGTGAATTCTTTTGAGGGGAATTTTTATAGAGTGAGAGTTAGACTGGATGTTCGTAAACCTCTGAAGATAGTTGTTTCCATGGTACGTGAGAAGAAAAGGGAGCTGTTCTTTGTGAAGTATGAGAAACTCCCGAACTGGTGTCAAGTTTGTGGGCATCTAGGCCATGAATATAAAGATCATGGGGATGGTCTCCATCCTCCGCAAGCGCTGGTCTTCAAAGATCTGCGTGCCTCCTGGTCGATGAGTCAGGGCAACCGGCCTGGGCGCGGCAGAGGATCTCGGGATGCAGGGAGAACTGGAGCTGGCCGTGGGCGAGGCGGTAGAACGAGCTCGTCACAAGTTGTTCTGCATGAAGATTCTGTTGGGGAGGAGATCATGGATGAGGATGATAAACTCGGAAGCAGGAAGAGAGCGGGGATGGCCTCGGCAAACCCTCCGCTGGGTGCTCCTTCCTCTGGGGAAACAGGAGGCACGCTGGTACCTGTTGGCAAGGGTGGCCAGGTTGGATCACTTGTTAACCAATTTGAGCCTTTGGCGCCTCCAAGTCCTAATCCGATAAGGGACCCTAAACGATCGAAGACTGGGGAGGAGGAAGGTATGACACAAGATAACACCACTAATGGCGCGTTGGCGGGCTCCCTAGAGGGGCGCCGCCAAGCCCAATGAGTATCTTCTGCCTGAACTGTCGAGGAGGAGGCAATGCCTCGACAGTCAGGGAATTGCGTGACTTTGTCACGAAGTTTGCTCCCGCGATTTTTTGCATTCTCGAAACTCAGATTAGCAAGAGTCGTGCAGAGGCACTGGCTAATTCTTTAGGCTATGATAGGGCCTTCGCGGTCGGTAGTGAAGGTAGGAGTGGAGGTATTTGTATCCTATGGAACAATGATTTGAATATAAACATTTTGGGCCAGTCAAAATATCACGTTGATGTGTCTGTTGAAGGAATCAGTGAATCTACCTGGAGACTCACAGCTGTTTATGGGGAAGCACAGACAAGTTTGCGCTATCAGACTTGGGATACATTACAGAATATATGTGGGACAAGTAGCCTTCCTTGGTTATGCATAGGGGATTTTAACGAGGTGCTACATGCTGGTGAACATGAAGGAGTGGGTCATCGCACGCTGACACAAATGCAAGGCTTCCGTGATGCTGTGGATATCTGTAATTTGAATGACCTGGGCTATAGTGGCAGTTTCTGGACCTGGGAGAAAAAGGTGACGGGGGGCTCATATACTCGAGTTCGACTGGATCGCGCTCTTTGTTCGGCGGAGTGGTGTGCACAATTTCCATTGGCAAATGTTAGCCATATAGATGTGGCAACATCGGATCATCGAGGAGTCCTTCTGAGGTTGTCTGATGAAACTGAGTTGAGGAAGGGAAAGGGTTTGTTTCGATATGAGGCTATGTGGGATAGGCACCCGGATCTGAAGCAAACTGTCACTAATGGTTGGCTGGCAGAAGAAGCTTCCTCGGTAGGAGATGTGAGAGGGAAATTGGAGGTCCTCGCTAATAACCTTGGCTCATGGGGCTTACATACTTTTGGTAGCGTAAGAAAGGAAATTAGAAAGTTAAAGAGTGAGCTTGAGCACCTGAGGAGTGTTCCGGGACGGGTTGGCCCAAGTCTAGCTGAGATTAAAGTAAATGATAATCTTGTTGAGCTCTACCATAGGGAGGAAGTTATGTGGAGACAGCGTTCACGAGTTCAATGGCTCAGCGAGGGAGACAAAAACTCGAATTTTTTTCATCAGCGTGCGAGTATTAGGAGGAAGAAGAACTTGGTTAAAGCTCTAACCAAGGCTGATGGAGAAATTGTAGATAATGTAAAAGATATGGAAACCATGGCGGCTGATTTTTACAAACAGTTATACACGTCAGAGGGGGTACAGGGGATGGATCAAGTCCTCCAGCATGTCCCGAGGAAGGTTACACCGGCTATGAATGCAATCCTGTTGGCCCCTTATGAGGCTGACGAGGTCAAGAAAGCTCTGTTCCAGATGTTTCCCCTTAAGGCACCTGGCCCTGATGGTTATCCGGCTTTCTTTTTTCAGAAACATTGGGATATATGTGGACCTGATGTTACCCGGGCAGTTTTAAGTATTGTGCAGGGCAATGAGTCGGCGGAGATTATCAATGACACTATTCTGGTAATTATTCCTAAGGTAAAAAATCCGACATTGCTCTCACAATTTCGTCCGATTAGTCTTTGTAACGTTCTGTATAAGATTGCCTCCAAGGTCTTGGCAAACCGTCTAAGGCAAATCCTTCCTGACATTATTTCTGAAGAACAATCGGCTTTTGTGTCTGGTCGACTTATAACTGACAACATAATATCTGCTTATGAGTGTCTCCATTTTATGAAGAGAAACAATTCTAAGAACAATTCTTATTGTGCTCTCAAGCTTGATATGATGAAAGCATACGACCGGGTAGAGTGGGAGTATTTGGAGGCGATTATGCTGAAACTGGGGTTTTCACAGCAATGGACGTCAGTCATTATGGGTATGGTAAACTCGGTTTCATTCTCGGTATTATTCAATGTGAACAAGTTGGAGGAATTTAAACCAACAAGAGGTATAAGACAAGGTGATCCAATCTCACCCTATCTCTTCTTATTAGCAGCAGAGGGCCTTTCGTGCCTTTTAAAAAGTAATGTTCAGTCATCGCATCTCGAAGGAATTAAAGTGGCTGCTGCACCGCCAAAGGAACCACTTGTTGTTTGCGGATGACAGCCTGCTGTTCTTTAAGGGAAGTAGAGAGGGAGCAGAAGCTTTGTCTGGCTTATTGGAGGTTTACTGTCAAGCTTCAGGACAGAGGATAAACAGGGATAAATCATCAATCTTCTTTACCAAAGGCTGTCCCCAAGCTGTAAGAGAAGTGGT
Source organism: Lolium perenne (assembly GCF_019359855.2). Lineage (NCBI taxonomy): Eukaryota > Viridiplantae > Streptophyta > Magnoliopsida > Poales > Poaceae > Lolium > Lolium perenne. The sequence continues at coordinate 181,205,213 of NC_067246.2, read as the reverse complement.
CAAGAATGTCTTGCTGGTTGCAAATGAGTCACTAAATGAAAGATACCTTGGCATGCCCACAGATGTGGGGAGCTCAATTAATGGAACTTTTAAGTTCCTTAGGGAGCGTGTCTGGAACAAGATTAAGGGATGGATTGAAAAGATCTTGTCGGCAGGGGGAAAGGAGGTACTGGTGAAGTCCATTGCGCAGGCCATCCCAGTGTTCTCGATGGCATGTTTTCGTTTACCCCGTGGCTTATGTGATCACATCAACTCCTTGATCCGTCAGTTCTGGTGGGGGAGCAAGCAAGGGAAGCGCAAAGTGCACTGGGTATCGTGGGAGGTTATGACGAGGCCAAAACATCTGGGGGGTTTAGGTTTTCGTGACATTGAGCTATTCAATCTAAGCTTGCTTGCGCGGCAGTCCTGGAGAATTCTACAGGAGCCAAACTCCTTGAGTGCGCGGCTCCTGAAGGCCATCTATTTCCCTAACTCGTCAATTCTAGAGGCTGAACTTGGCCCACACCCGTCGAAGATATGGCGGTCAATCTTGGATGGAAGGGAGGTCCAAGCCCAGGGACTGATCAGACGTATAGGCGATGGGAGAACTACGAAGATCTGGGAGCATAATTGGCTGCCAAGAGATACGAACATGAGACCTATAGTGTCTTTAAAGCAAAACCCTCCTATACTGGTCAGCCACCTGATTGATGAAACTAGCTCGACTTGGAGGGAGGAAATTATCCGGGAATTTTTCTTACCAATGGATGCGGCAGTTATTATGAGCATTCCATTGTGCACTAGGAGACAGGAAGATTTTTGGGCCTGGAACTTTGATAGAAGAGGAATTTTCAGTGTAAGATCGGCGTACAGGATGATGATATCGACCAAAATCAACAGAGAAAATTACTATGAAGGCAATCCGGGGTCCTCTAATGCTGAAGCCGATTCGAAAGCATGGTGTTCCTTATGGAAAGTGCAAGTTCCCTCGAAAGTAAGGGTTTTTCTCTGGCGGCTAGCCCGACAATCACTACCTACAGCTGATCTATTGGAACACCGTAACATGACACAATCGAGCCGATGCTCCCTTTGTGGTGGTGCGGATTCATGGAGACATTCCTTAATTGAATGCAAAATGTCTGCCAGTGTGTGGGCTCTTTCTGATGATGAAATGGTAGAGCATATGCGGGCTGTCGGAGAGCCAAGTGCGAAGAACTGGTAGTTTAAGATGATTGAAACGTTATCACATGTTCAATTCACCAGGCTGACTGTCTCTTTGTGGGCAATCTGGACGGCGAGGCGTAAAGCAATACATGAGGAAATCTTTCAAAGCCCTCTGCCCACTCACGGTTTCATCAACTCATATCTAGAAGAATTAAAGACTTTGGCTCCACCGCGGACATCAGATTCTGGTCAAAGCCCAAACGTGAGACAGGCAAGATGGATGCCACCGCCTAGTCCTGTGCCAAAAATCAATGTTGATGCTGCAGTTGCCAAGACAGAAGGTCGAGGGGTTGCTGCCGCGTTCTGCCGCGATAGCAATGGTGATTACTTGGGGTCATCTGCTGTTGTCTTTGTGGGAATTACTGACCCGACAGTACTGGAAGCTCTGGCGGCGCGGGAGGCTCTAGCGTTGGCAGAGGATCTCTCCCTGACACATACATATATTGTCTCAGATTGCCAGACCGTTGTAACAGATATAAGGGATGGATCTATGGGAAAATATGGCTCTGTCATCTCAGAAATTCGGCACCGCTCCAACAATTTCAGCAGCTGCACATTCGCCCATGAAAATCGAGCTTCAAATTTTGAAGCACACAATCTTGCTAGGCATATGATTAATTCAGGGATAGGACGCCACCTGTGGCTAGATACTCCTTATTCTGATTCCATTCCTGTAAACATTATGATCACTTAATAAAGCCTGGCAGTATTGTCCTCAAAAAAAAAAAAAAACTAAAGGTATCATCGTTTTTTTTCTTTACATGCAGTAGTCAGTCAGAGGTGAATCTAAAAAAGTTCAAATCTAAAAACGTTCAAAATCTGAAAATAGTTCAAACACGAAAATAGTTCAGATAAAAAAATGTTCAAATTCGAAAAAGTTCAAATCTAAAAAAGTTCAAACTTGTAATATCAAAATAAAAAATCAGATTCTAATAAATATAAAAACCAGATTTAGAAAAGTTCATGTTTGAAAATTGTTTAAATCCAAAAATGTTCAGATTAAAAAATTTCAGATAAAAAATATTAAAATTTAAAAAGTGTTCATATTCAAAAAATGTTCAAATTCGAAAAAAGTTCAAATCTGAAAAAAGTTAAAAAATAAAATTAGTTCAACTTAAAAAAAGTTCAGAATAAAAACTTCGGAAAAAAACCGATCGACAAAATCAGAACTGGAGGGTAAAACCAGCACAACCTGAAAAAAAAAACCCGAAAAAAAGGTGAAACCTGAAGAAAAAACGAAGGAAGAGCCCCTGCCCTCGCTAACGGGCCGGCCCAGTCCTACCCCGCTCTGTGCGGAGCGCCAGATAGCGCCCGCTATGAGCGGGGAATAGGATTCGCCTATCAAACGGGCCTTGCCGATGCGCAAAGGCGGTGAATAGAATCTATATTTGGACTGGCCGATGGGCCAAACCGCCAGAGTTATATTCGCGAGGCCAGCTATTCCCCTCTCTGCTCATCCGCCGCCGGCCGCAGATGGCGTCTTCGGCGTCCACCCTCGAGATCGAGGCTGGCTAGTACGTACCCTCTTCCTCTACATGCCCTATACCTTACAGTAGTGAAATCAACTAAACAATCCCAAACCCTAGCGCTGTTCCTTGAATCCGCCCATCCCCGCACGGGTGCATCTACTCCTAGCCTCTTCAATCTACTAGGGCATGCACAGTCAATTAGGAAACTGCGATTTCAATACTCTTTGCTAGCCCTATAGCATTAGCTACCAGAAAAGAAGAAAATATGGGAAGCTGGATATTGAATCTGTTTCTTGCATCCATTGATGCAGCGTGGTGAAGATGATGCTTCAGTTCTGCAAGGAGAACTCGCTGCCCCAGACGTTCCGGACGCTGCAGAACGAGTACCAGGTACTGCACAACACGGGCGACAGCATGGACACCTTCATCGCCAACATCAATGCTGGCTGCTGGGGTGCCGTGCTGCTGCAGGTCGCCCAGCTCAACCTGCCACGCATGAAGCTTGAGAACCTCTACGAGCAGATTGTTCTGGAGATGGTAGAGTTAGGTGAGCTCGACTCCGCCCGTGCTATCCTTCACCAGACCCAGGTGATGGGCGTCATGAAACAGGAGGAACCTGAACGCTACCTGTCGTTGCCTAATCGACGGTACCTCGGAGGAGGGATCCTCACGAGGAGGAGAAGAAGTAGGGGCCATAGGGCGGAGTGCACACGGGACGGTGGTACGCGAGTTACCCAGCTTCGGAACACCTGCACGATGACAGGGCCTACTGCTGCTTGTCTGGAATTATCTGGGCGCTTTCGCGTTGTTACAATGAGTTGTCGTCGTGCCTCTAGGGCTCCCGGGATCCGGCTTATAAAGGCGCACGGATCTAGGGTTTACATGGAGAGTCCTAGCCGGATTACAGATAACCTAGCTACGGTACAATATCTTGCCGTGCACGTCACGGATCCGCCTTCCATACACGTCGTCCTGGATCCGGGTCCCTCATGGGCCTCCATGGATCCGGGTTACTCCTACGTCGGTACGGATCCGGCTTACTGATCCTGGGCCGGACTTCTTCCTTCATGATCAACAGCAACTGGGCCGCCCGATGGGCCACATGCCTCATCACCGTCTGTGGGCCACCCGGGCTTGCCGGATCTAGGCACTGTCGATGGTACACCCATGAAGTATACCCACAACAGTAGCCCCCAGAGTTCTCCGAGTTTCACCTGCAGTTTCCGCCTTGCTGGTCCATCATGATCTCCGGCAAACGTTGGTAACGCGGAGAAACTTGAAGAGCTCCAACTTTGCATTTTCTTCTTTTTCCCAACTTATAGCCGGAAAATGCTCCCATCCCGCGGGACTTCATCCATCGACGTTCCAAAGAACATTTCCGGGTTACTCCCTGCTCGAACGAGAGCCAACTTATCCTTACGGAATTACCCGGAATCTTAAAAGACTCAAACGGTTCCGAAAATCCTTCATCTTCAGATCATACTTAACAATGGAAGTTCCACATTTCCCGCGCACAACTTCCTCATTTCCCGCGCTAAATTTTCGCAGATGCAAATCTTCAGCCGGAATTTTCGGGAGCGCATGGTTAAGTTACCTCCACGTCGTTTTACCGCAGTTGACCTAAACACGTGTCATCCATCCAACGGCGTGACCGTTCAGTTTCCACCGTCGGATCCGGATCCCGAATCTCCGCGTGTGGCCTATAAATACCCCGCGGCCCGGTAAAAATCCATTCTTTCACCCCTTCTCACCACCTCGTCTTCCTCCTCGCGCCGCGCCGCCCGCCAGATCTCGATTCCGGCGAGCTTCGCCACGGTGAGCTTCGCGCGCCGCCAAACCAAGGCTCCCCTCGCGCCAAGATTCCCACGTTTGAACGAGAAATTCGCTCCGCCGCCGATTCGTGGTCACGCGGGACGATTTCCTTCAAGTTCGGCGACCTCATCTTCGCCGGAGCTTCGTCGAGCCACCGCGCCATTAGCGGTAAGTACGCCGGCCTTGTAGAAGACAACCTAGTGTAGAAGATAGACTTAGTGATCCGGGTACTCAAATACTTTGTATGGGTGCAGCCGGAAGCATGCCACTCGAATCGTCGCATTGTACTGGTAGCTCTCCGAGTAGCCCGGATCCCAACCAAATAGAACCCATATGCCCGGATCCCATATCATTCCTGCCACCATATGTTTCCGACATCAGACTAGCTCAACCTTTTTCCGCATCTTCCAGCACCGCTCCAGGCCGGATCCCTTCCCTTCAAGAGCTCCAGGAAGAACTCGAGGGACAAGCTCGGATGGCAGCAAAGGTGCAGGAGGCGGAAAACAAGAGGGCGTCCAAGGCCCGGATCCGCGAAGGAGAACAGGGTCAATGGTGGCCTTGCGCAACTACCGACGTGGAGCTTAGAGAGCTCCAAAACGAGGGCATGATCTCCACACATTGGAGCTTCACCCGTGATTCCGACATCCCCAAGCCAGAGGCCGGAGAAATTGTTATGACCAAGGCTTGGGTGGAACGCGGACTTTCACTTCCCTGTTCGGAATTTTTTCTCTCCATCCTCAACACCTACGGGCTCCAGCCCCACAACATCTGCCCAAATTCATACCTTCTCTTGTCCAACTTCGTGACTCTCTGCGAAGGACATCTTGGGATCCGGCCAGATGTCAAGTTATGGCAGTTCTTTTTCCGGGTGAAGAAGGAAACCAAGGACAAAGCAATGGTGAACTGCGGAAGCATGACGTTTATGCTCCGCCCTAACCGTATGTATCCTCCCCACGATTCGCACGAATCCGTCCGCATCTTGGAACGCCGGATGGTTCTATGAGAAGAACGCTTCAGTTCCGGAAGTCCACGAAGGCCTGCCCCGATTCGTCAACGAACCTCCGGAAGAACTTGCAAGCCGGAGCTTCGTCCCTTCACTCGCCACGACTCCGATCTTGGAGAAGGCTGCTCGGAGAATCTCCTGGCTAGTCCACGACGGACTGACCGGAGCCCAGCTCACACTTAGCTGGTTCTCCCGGAGAATCCAGCCTCTACGCTACAACGCGCGCCTGATGTGCGCTTATACCGGGGCGGATGATCTTCTCCGGGTTACCCACCACGATCTTCCGGCCGACTCTCTGAAGAGAAGGTTCAAGACGCTGGTGAAGATTCCGAGGGGCCAACAGGTCCCGGAACTGTTTAAGGACATTTACACGAACGACCAATGTCCTCCGGTAAGCTTTGTTCTTTCCGTTGCTTCAAACTTCACAAGTTTTTTGATGTTAAACTCTAACTCTTGTTCATTTTCCTTCCAGCTCAACACTTTGGCGGAGGAAAACTTCCGCACCATTATTCGCGTCCCCGTCACCGGCGACACGGCGGAGGAGGCTCCGGAAGACGACGATGAGGAAGAGGAACAGGCACCCCGCAAGGCGGCCCCTCGACCTACAAAGCGTCCCCGCGCCAAGGCTTCCGGCTCTGAAGCCGGAGCTAGCGGCGAGGCCTCCGCCAAGAAGCCGAAGACGACAAAACCACCTCCGCTAGACTCAAGGAAAGCGGAGCGTGCGCGTCTAAGGATGCTCTCAATGGCTGGCCAGGGCACGCGCCCCATCATCCCCGGCGCCCCGTAAGTTTCCGAACATGATGCAAATTTGTCTTGGCGAAATTATCTCTTGTCTGAATCCTTTCACTTGTTTGCAGGAATCCGAAAACCGCTGCCACACGGACCACCAGCCAGGAGCCCATCACGAAGTATATGAAAAAATCTCCAGCTGTTGGTCCTTCTACCCCAGTTCCACCAAGTGCCTCCCACCCAACTCCTCAACCGTCTCCCCCCCAGGTTGATCCATCTCCCCCCCCTGCCGCAAACACTCCGCCGGAAATAATTCCGGTTAGCAGCGGGCATGCGGGCGGAGAAGATCCTAAGGCCAAGGGCCCTGCCCAAGAGGACGCGGAAACACAAGGCCAAGGAGAGGCTGAAGTCACTTCTTCCGAGAAGGCTGGAGAGGGCGCTGGCGACATGGTCGTTTTTCCGAAGAACTTTGGAGATCCGGCCGACACCACTTCCACCCCCAAGGCGTATGCCACTAAGTTTTTCAACAAGCTGTCCGAGGCGGAGAAGTGGGAACTTGAACAAGACCTGCTCAACGCCATGCTGAACAACGCCTGGGGGAAGCCTGATTCCAGGACATCGGAAATCCAGGACTTCAAGAAAAACGTCGGCCAGTTCTTCGACCAGCTCATCTGCAAGCAAAAGGTATTCCCCAGTAGCCCCCAAGCATGTAGGCGGAAACTCAAATAATAGTTAGCGCTTAGATGCTTAGAGAAAGATTACTTCCGGGAAAATTGTTTAGAATGGACCAGTAGCCCCCAAGCATTATGGCGGAAAGGTTCCGGCAATGATGCTTTGAAAGAAACCACTGCTACAGGCGGAATTTTTACTCCTGCACTGTTTAAATTTTACAGGAACAACAGGCGCTGCACTACGAGCTGCACAAGAACATTGCCCTGCAGCGCCGCGTTACTCTGAGTCAGGCGGAAAATATCCGGACTCTGAAGGATGAGAATGCGGAACTGGCTAAACAACTGGCGGACGCCCAAGGTTGGTTTCCGCCTTCTTCGTCGTTAACCAAATTCCGACTTTGAACTTGCTGTTAACTTATGTCATTATAGGTGCATCCTCCTCCCTTGCAACAGCTTCGTCTGAACTTGAGAACCTGCGCTCCTCGTACCAAGAGTTGGAAACGAAACTAAAGGAGGCGGAACTTAAGAGAGAGCAGGCCGAAAAGCAGCTGGCGGAGAAAAACTCCGAGCATATCAGGGAAAAGGGTGAGCTGTTGCTGAAGAAAAATGCTGATAGCGAAACCATCAAGAGGCAGCAGAAAGAGCTCAATGGACTCCGGAAGTATATGGAGACTGCGGAGCAGCACTGGGACTTGCTCAATGAGAACATCTTGGGTATGATATCGGAACCTCGTCAAGATGTTTGCTCCGATTTTTTACTTTGCGTTCAAATTGCATGCTTATATCCTGATTATCTTATGCAGAGCCACTTGGGTATCCGGAACAGCGCCAAAATTTGTTCCCACGGGATGACCTTCTTCAACTCGCAGGCGATGACTGCAAAGATCTCATCTCCGCCTCCCGCAAGATATGCTATAACTTATCCATCAAGAGGAGCCGCACTTGCAACGTTCGCAAGCTTGTTGGTAAGATGGATGTTCTGCCGGAGCTGGTGACAGATCTGCAAGCATCTTCAGCCCGAGGCGCAGCTGCAATGGCCTTGACCATGTGCCTAGCACATACTCCGGGTCTTGATCTTGATGAAGTGATGATGTCTACGTTCCCCCTCCTTTCCTGTAGACAGTGTTGGGCCTCCAAGAGCAGAGGTTTGTAGAACAGCAGCAAGTTTTCCCTTAAGTGGATACCCAAGGTTTATCGAACTCAGGGAGGAAGAGGTCAAAGATATCCCTCTCATGCAACCCTGCAACCACAAAGCAAGAAATCTCTTGTGTCCCCAACACACCTAATAGGTGCACTAGTTCGGCGAAGAGATAGTGAAATACAGGTGGTATGAATATATATGAGCAGTAGCAACGGTGCGTAAAATAGCTTGCGGGTGTGTAGTTGATGGTGGTAGTATTGCAGCAGTAGTAACGCAAGAAACAAGAAACAAGCGGTAGTAACGCAGCAGTAGTAAACAAGTAGCGATAGCGATATTTAGGAGCAAGGCCTAGGGATTACACTTTCACTAGTGGACACTCTCAACATTGATCACATAACAGAAACGTATAAATGCATACTCTACACTTTTGTTGGATGATGAACACATTGCGTAGGATTACACGAACCCTCAATGCCGGAGTTAACAAGCTCCACAATAATGTTCATGTTTTAGTAACCTTATAGTGTAAGATAGATCAACAGACTAAACCAAGTACTAACATAGCATGCACACTGTCACCTTCATGCATATGTAGGAGGAATAGATCACATCAATACTATCATAGCAATAGTTAACTTCGCAATCTACAAGAGATCATGATCATAGCATAAACCAAGTACTAACACGGTGCACACACTGTCGTCTTTACACACGTGCAGGAGGAATAGAACTACTTTAATAACATCACTAGAGTAGCACATAGATGAATTGTGATACAAAACTCATATGAATCTCAATCATGTAAAGCAGCTCATGAGATTATTGTATTGAGGTACATGGGAGAGAGATGAACCACATAGCTACCGGTACAGCCCCGAGCCTCAGGGGTGAATTACTCCCTCCTCATCATGGGGGCAGCGATGGCGGTGAAGATGGCGGTGAAGACGGCGGTGGAGATGGCTCCGGGGGCAATTCCCCGTCCGGCAGGGTGCCGGAACAGAGAGTTCTGTCCCCCGAATTGGAGTTTCGCGATGGCGGCGGCGCCCCTGGAGTCTTTCTGGAGTTTCGTCAATTGGTACTGCGTTTTTAGGTCGAAAGGGGTTATATAGGCGAAGAGGCGGCGCAGGAGGGCTGACAGGCGGCCTCACCCTAGGCCGGCGCGGCCGCACCTGGCCCGCGCGGCCCTATGGTGTGGGGCCCCGGCTCCTCTCCGACTCTTCTTCGGTGTTCGGAGCCTTCCGGGAAAAATAGGAGGTTTGGCGTTGATTTCGTCCAATTCCGAGAATATTGCCCGAACAGCCTTTCGGAACCAAAAACAGCAGAAACAGAACTGGCACTGTGGCATCTTGTTAATAGGTTAGTTCCGGAAAATGCATGAAAATGATATAAAGTGTGAACAAAACATGTTGGTATTGTCATAAAACAAGCATGGAACATCGGAAATTATAGATACGTTGGAGACGTATCAGCATCCCCAAGCTTAGTTCCTACTCGTCCTCGAGTAGGTAAACGATAAAAGATAATTTCTGAGGTGACATGCTACCAACATAATCTTAATCATACCACTGTAAAGCATATGAGATGAATGCAGCGATTCGAAACAATGTAAATGCAATGAGTAAACAATTGAATCATATAGCAAAGACTTTTCATGAATAGTACTTTCGAGATAAGCATCAACAAGTCTTGCATAAGAGTTACTCATAAAGCAATAAATTCTTAGTAAAGGTATTGAAGCAACACAATGGAAGATTAAGTTTCAGCGGTTGCTTTCAACTTGTAACATGTATATCTCATAGATAGTTGTCAATGCAGAGCAATATAACAAATGCAATAAGCAAGTATGTAAGAATCAATGCACAGTTCACACAAATGTTTGCTTCTTGAGGTAGAGAGAGATAGGTAAACTGACTCAACAATAAAAGTAAAAGAATGGTCCTTCAAAGAGGAAAGCATCGATTGCTATATTTGTGCTAGAGCTTTGGTTTTGAAAACATATAGAGAGCATAAAAAGTAAAGTTTTGAGAGGTGTTTGTTGTTGTCAACGAATGGTAATGGGTACACTAACTACCTCGCCAACCGGACTTCCAAGAGCGGCTCCCATGAATTATTTTATTTTTGGGTGGCACTCCTTCCAACCTTTCTTTCACAAACCATGGCTAACCGAATCCTCGGGTGCCTGCCAACAATCTCATACCATGAAGGAGTGCCTTTTTATTTTAGTTTTATTATGATGATGACACTCCTCCCAACCTTTGCTTACACAAGCCATGGCTAACCGAATCCTTCGGGTGCCGTCCAACAATCACATACCATGGAGGAGTGTCTATTTTTGTTAATTAATTTGGGACTGGGAATCCCATTGCCAGCTCTTTTTGCAAAATTATTGGATAAGCGGATGTGCCACTAGTCCATATGAGAGTCCGTCAAAAGTAAATGACAAGGTTGAAAGCTAAACACCACATACTTCCTCATGAGCTATAAAACATTGACACAAATCAGAGGTGATAAATTTTGAATTGTTTAAAGGTAGCACTCAAGCAATTTACTTTGGAATGGCAGGAAATACCACATAATAGGTAGGTATGGTGGACACAAATGGCATAGTGGTTGGCTCAAGGATTTTGGATGCATGAGAAGTATTCCCTCTCGATACAAGGCTTAGGCTAGCAAGGTTGTTTGAAGCAAACACAAGTATAAACCGGTACATCAAAACTCACATAAAAGATATATTACAAGCATTATAAAACTATGCATCGTCTTCCTTGTTGTTCAAACATCTTACTAGAAAATATCTAGACTCTAGAGAAACCACTCATGCAAACCAAATTTTAACAAGCTCTATGTATTTCTTCACTAATAGGTGCAAGGTATATGATGCAAGAGCTTAAACAAGAGCACAACAATTGCCAAGTATCAAGTTATTCAAGACATCATACCAATTACTACATGTAGCATTTTCCAATTCCAACCATATAATAATTAACGAAGCAGTTTCAACCTTCGCCATGAATATTATGAGCTAAGAACACATGTGTTCATACGAACCAGCGGAGCGTGTCCCTCTCCCACACAAGCATTTATTCAAACAAAAACAAAAACAAGAAACATACAGACGCTCCAAGTAAAGCACATAAGATGTGACCGAATAAAAATATAGTTTCAAGAGAAGGGACCTGATAATTTGTCGATGAAGAAGGGGATGCCTTGGGCATCCCCAAGCTTAGACGCTTGAATCTTCTTAGAATATGCAGGGGTGAACCACCGGGGCATCCCCAAGCTTAGAGCTTTCACTCTTCTTGATCATAGCATATCATGCTCCTCTCTTGACCCTTGAAAACTTCCTTCACACCAAACTTCTCATAAACTTCATTAGAGGGGTTAGTACATAATCAAAAACTCACATGTTCAGAGGTGACACAATCATTCTTAACACTTCTGAACATTGCTCAAAGCTACTGGAGTTTAATGGAACAAAGAAATCCATCCCACATAGCAAAAGAGGCAATGCGAAATAAAAGGCAGAATCTGTCAAAACAGAACAGTCCGTAAAGACGAATTTCTAATAAATACTTCCGTTGCTCAGATCAGAAAACTCAAAACTAATGAAAGTTGCGTACATATCTGAGGAACACGCACGTAAATTGGCATATTTTTCTGATTTTTCTACAGAGATAAAATCCCAGATTCGTGACAGATAGAAATCTGTTTCTGTGCAGAAATCCAAATCTAGTATCAACCTTCGATTAGAGGCTTCACTTGGCACAACAAAACACAAAACTAAGATAAGGAGAGGTTGCTACAGTAGTAAACAACTTCCAAGACACAAATATAAAACAAAGTACTGTAGCAAAATAACACATGGGTTATCTCCCAAGAAGTTCTTTCTTTATAGCCATTAAGATGGGCTCAGCAGTTTTAATAATCCATTCGGGAAATAGTATTTGAAGCAAAAGAGAGCTTCAAGAGGCAAATTCAAAACAAATTTAAGTCTAACATGCTTCCTATGAAGAGGAATCTTGTACACAAATGAATTCATGAAGAACAAAGTGACAAGCATAAGAGGATAAAACACGAGTAACTTCAAGATTCTCAACATAAAGAGGGGAAACTTAATATCATTAAGATGCATATAACCATATTTCCCTCTCTCATAATAACTTTCAGTAGCATCATTGATGAAATCCACAATATACCCATCACTTAAAACATTCTTATCATGGTTCATATGCATAGAAGTATCATTAAATTTGGCATAAGAAGAGTTATTCTCATTAATAGTAATTGGAGCAAGATTATTATCAAGAATTTGAACATGGTAAACAAGTTGCCTATTAAGGGAATTGTTTTTGGTAATCCAATCATGACTATGACAAGTTTCATAAGGATAATTAGAACCTACATCATAGCATTCTTTATAATAATCATTAGAGATCGGAGGCATAGTGTCATCATAAGAAATAGAATCAATTTCCCAGAGATTTGTAATATCAAAAGTGGTGTGCTCATTCAAATCATGATTGCTAATGTATGTAAAGGGCATAAGAAGATCATCATATTCAGATTCATTATCACAATAATCATTAGGAGCAACATACTTACGGTTACCTATTGTTATCTCATATACGCGGGGATATGATGTTACCTCTTTCTTTTTATTCCCCTTCTTCTTCTTCTTCTTCTTCTTCTTCTTCTTCTTCGTTCCCTTCTTCTTCTTCTCTTCCTTCTCCTCGTTCCCTTCTTTAGGTGGAAGAGGCTTGAAGGGTGGCTTGTCCGCATAACCTGATTTACTTTCAGAAACAATAGAAGAAACTTGGGAGAATCCCTCCTTTTCATTAATTAGTTGAAAACACACATCAGTCCTATCATATTTTGGCAAGGTGTCATCTTCTAAGATATTTTGTATGTAAGTATTTGTATGGCTATTATCAATGCAATAAGAAAAACACCCATGCAGAACATCATCAATATCAAGATCACTCATATGTAACAAAGAGATTTTTCTCGACAATTCTTCACACCCCAAAAATAAAGTAAGTTCATCATGCTGATTAGGAGTAATTTCATCATCACAATACAGATTTGCAGCACTCATTGGGTTCAATATATCACTGGAGGAGCATTGAAAATTAAAATGACCCACTTCATGGCAAACTTCACAAATAAAAGGATAGAGGGCACAAACTTTTTTTACCAAGATCATCTAGAGCCCTAAACCACTTTCTAGTTTTTTCATTAGCATGATGGATACAATATTCATCTTTGATTTGATTAATTCCACATGGTCTATGTATTCCACAAAAATTAACATGCTTATAGGAAATAGCACTCTTAGGAGTTTGAGCATGCTTATGGCAATAATTAACAACAATTTCATTCTTCATGCAAGCCTCTTTAAAAGGTTCATGATACTTATCAAAATTATTTTTAGGCAATTCAAAATGAGAAGCAAAGGCTTTATAAACATTTGCAGCAACTTGAGAGTCAAGACCATAAGTAGCACTCATATTTCGAAATTTATCGGTATCCATAAAAGCTTCAATGCATTCATAATCATAATTTATACCTAACTCTTTACCTTTGTCGTTCTCCCATCCTTCAGCGTTGTCCTCAATCCGATCAAGGAGGTCCCACCTAGCTTCAACCTCCTTGCTTGTGAAAGATCCCTCCGAACACGCGTCCAGATAGTCCTTGTGTTGTCCTGAAAGCCTCGCATAAAAATTATTAACAATAACATTACGGGGGAGCTCATGAATGGGACATTTGAGCATTAGAGATTTCAATCTCCCCCACGCTTGAGAAATACTCTCTCCATCACGAGGATAAAAGTTATAAATATAATTCCTATCAATATGCACTTCATGCGGAGGATAAAATTTAGAATAAAAGAGAGATGCAATTTCTTCCCAACCAAGAGAATGCCTATTCTCCAACAATTTATACCAATGCGCTGCTTTACCAGACAGCGAAACAAGAGAATAGCTTCTTCCTCACTTCATCCATAGAGATACCTGCACACTTGAATAACCCACATAATTCGTGCAAAAACATTAGAATGATCTCTAGGATGGACAGTTCCATCCCCTTTATAGTGGTTGTCCATAACACGTTCAATAATTTTCATGGGTATTTTATACGGAATACTTTCAGCAGGTGGATTTAAAATATCAGAAGCATTATTAGAGTTATCGCATATGGGAGATAAAGCATTATCAGAACAAATTTTCTCCCCTAAAGATGGGAAGCTAAAAAGACCACAAAAACTAGCTTCCCCAAGCTTAGACTTCTTCATAGCATTAGCAGTAATTGCATTCATACTAATAACATCGCTACTAGCATGCAAATAAGGTTCCATAGGTTTTTTAATTTTCGCATCAAACAATTCTAAATCAGGAAAAAGACTAAAAAGCTCACTAATTTTTTTGTTGTTTTCCATTATGCCTAACTAGTGTAAACAAGAAACAAAAAGTTGCAATTGCAGGATCTAAAGGAAATAGCTTCGAGCACAAACACAATGGCGCCAGAAAAGTACTTTACCTGGAACCGGAGTATGAGTGCCTTTTACCTTTCCTCCCCGGCAACGGCGCCGAGAAAAAGTGCTTGATGTCTACGTTCCCCCTCCTTTCCTGTAGACAGTGTTGGGCCTCCAAGAGCAGAGGTTTGTAGAACAGCAGCAAGTTTTCCCTTAAGTGGATACCCAAGGTTTATCGAACTCAGGGAGGAAGAGGTCAAAGATATCCCTCTCATGCAACCCTGCAACCACAAAGCAAGAAATCTCTTGTGTCCCCAACACACCTAATAGGTGCACTAGTTCGGCGAAGAGATAGTGAAATACAGGTGGTATGAATATATATGAGCAGTAGCAACGGTGCCAGAAAATAGCTTGCGGGTGTGTAGTTGATGGTGGTAGTATTGCAGCAGTAGTAACGCAGTAAAACAGTAAACAAGCAGTAGTAACGCAGCAGTAGTAAACAAGTAGCGATAGCAGTATTTAGGAGCAAGGCCCAGGGATTACACTTTCACTAGTGGACACTCTCAACATTGATCACATAACAGAACAGATAAATGCATACTCTACACTTTTGTTGGATGATGAACACATTGCGTAGGATTACACGAACCCTCAATGCCGGAGTTAACAAGCTCCACAATAATGTTCATGTTTTAGTAACCTTATAGTGTAAGATAGATCAACAGACTAAACCAAGTACTAACATAGCATGCACACTGTCACCTTCATGCATATGTAGGAGGAATAGATCACATCAATACTATCATAGCAATAGTTAACTTCGCAATCTACAAGAGATCATGATCATAGCATAAACCAAGTACTAACACGGTGCACACACTGTCGTCTTTACACACGTGCAGGAGGAATAGAACTACTTTAATAACATCACTAGAGTAGCACATAGATGAATTGTGATACAAAACTCATATGAATCTCAATCATGTAAAGCAGCTCATGAGATTATTGTATTGAGGTACATGGGAGAGAGATGAACCACATAGCTACCGGTACAGCCCCGAGCCTCAGGGGTGAATTACTCCCTCCTCATCATGGGGGCAGCGATGGCGGTGAAGATGGCGGTGAAGACGGCGGTGGAGATGGCTCCGGGGGCAATTCCCCGTCCGGCAGGGTGCCGGAACAGAGAGTTCTGTCCCCCGAATTGGAGTTTCGCGATGGCGGCGGCGCCCCTGGAGTCTTTCTGGAGTTTCGTCAATTGGTACTGCGTTTTTAGGTCGAAAGGGGTTATATAGGCGAAGAGGCGGCGCAGGAGGGCTGACAGGGCGGCCTCACCCTAGGCCGGCGCGGCACCCCCGGCCCGCGCGGCCCTATGGTGTGGGGCCCCCCTGGCTCCTCTCCGACTCTTCTTCGGTGTTCTGGAGCCTTCCGGGAAAAATAGGAGGTTTGGCGTTGATTTCGTCCAATTCCGAGAATATTGCCCGAACAGCCTTTCTGGAACCAAAAACAGCAGAAAACAGGAACTGGCACTGTGGCATCTTGTTAATAGGTTAGTTCCGGAAAATGCATGAAAATGATATAAAGTGTGAACAAAACATGTTGGTATTGTCATAAAACAAGCATGGAACATCGGAAATTATAGATACGTTGGAGACGTATCAAGTGACCACGGGCGTTCCTCCGGATGCGGATATCGGCGCGCTGCTGGATGCAGTTAGCGGCTACGACACCCGAATTGCGCGCAGGATCCGTCATGGGGAATTCTACGACAAGGTCGTTCTGCCCGCCGACGAGCCCTTGGAAGCGGAACTTCAAAAGGAGCTCGAGGCGAAGGCGCGACCCACGGAATCCGGGACCCAATATACCTGGTCCAGCTCCAAGGACGCTCCCCAAGAAGAACCCAAGACTAGCACTGCAGCTTCTGAAGAAAAAGAAAGTGAAGAAGACGTGTCTTCTCCGGCCGAAGGCGCCAAGGAACAGGATCCAGAGGGCAAGACTTCTCCGGCTAAGGGGGAATGAAAACTTTTATTCCTGCGGGAAAGACAAATGCATCATTTTGGCCCCAGCGAGGGTTTGTAATAAGACTTTAAATTCTTAAGTATCTAGGGACGAAACAATTATGCATGGGCGGAAAACTTATCTTGCTATCCTTTTGAATTATTTGCATGTTTCGTTTTATGTCGGAAAGCAAGTGCTGACTTCATTGTTTTCCGGCTTACTCGCTTGACCTTCCGCGAGCCGGAAAACCTTAGTTGGAAATGCTCGCCGGCGGCGACGAAGCCCAATGGCAGTCCGTCCATAACCGCGGAAACAAGCCCCTAGGCATAGGTGCCGGAAATCGCTACTAGGAATCCACGAGTTCGCAACAGATAACAACTTAATCAGAAAACGTAAGCTTACGTCTTAAAAGACGGTTTTGGAAATCACAACTTTCATACACGCCTAGGCGGAAATATCCAGCTCTGCGGTTTTAGTCGGAAAAACATACACGATCTAAAATGAACAAGTAAAGGAGGTAAAAGACTCAAAGAGTGAACCATAAGCTTTATTTCATTGATCATGTATAACTATTACAGAGTTTATAACTCGGAAAATATATGCTAAGTGTAGAAAGGACGTAGCTGTGCGATGTTCCAAGGGCGATCTGTTTCATCGTAGATATCATCCGGATCCTCACGCTTGCGTTTCCGGTGCCAGTTAGCAGGTCTATCCCTCAGCTCGCGGAAATCAACAAGGTAATACGACCCGTTATGAAGCACTTTGCTAACGACGAAGGGTCCTTCCCATGGAGATTGCAGCTTATGGTCTTTCACCTGTCGAAGGCGGAGGACCAGGTCTCCTGCCATAAAGGATCGTTTCCGAACTCGACGACTGTGATAGCGTCGGAGCTTCTGCTGGTAGATGGTGGAGCGCTGGTCAGCTAAGTTCCGAGCTTCCTCGATCAGGTCCACAGATAGCTGTCTGGCCTCGTCAGCTGTTTCTTCATTGTAGGCGGAAACTCGCGGTGAGTCGTGGATGATGTCGGAAGGAAGCACGGCTTCGGATCCGTATAACATGAAAAATGGTGTAAACCCTTTTGATCTGTTAGTTGTAGTTCGTAAACTCCACATAACAGCTTCCAACTCGTCAGCCCAATCTCCTGCTGCTCGTCGCAGCGGTTCTTCAAGGCGCGGCTTAATTCCTGATAATATTAGACCGTTAGCCCTTTCAACCTGACCGTTAGATTGTGGATGAGCCACAGATGCAAGGTTCAGTCGGATCCCCATTGTGTCACAATAATCCCTTAACTCTCCTTGAGCGAAGTTTGTGCCATTATCTGTGATTATGCTGTGTGGGATGCCGAATCTCATCACGAGGCTGCAGACGAATTTTAGTGCCGTAGCACCATCGGCTTTTCTCACTGGCTTAGCCTCGATCCATTTGCTGAACTTGTCAACAGCGACCAGGAGGTATTCAAAACCGCCAGGAGATGATCTCTTTAACTTACCAACCATATCGAGCCCCCAGACCGCAAATGGCCAGGTGATAGGTATGGCCTTCAGCTCTTGGGCTGGAGCGTTTGGTTGAGTAGCGTAATACTGACAACCTCGGCAGGTCTTGACTATTTTATCAGCGTCTTCTTTAGCTGTAAGCCAATAGAAACCTAACCGAAAAGCTTTTGCAACGAGTGATCTGGGAGCGGCGTGATGCCCGCAATCCCCTGCATGGATCTCTCTGAGGATTTCAATGCCATCTTGATTGGAGACGCATTTGAGAAATACCCCTGCTGCACTTTGTTTGTAGAGCTGTCCATCAACTATTGTGTAGGTTCTTGCTCGTCTGACGATCTGTCGTGCGAGGACCTCGTCCTCTGGCAACTTCTGATCGATGAGGTAGTCCAGGAAAGGCTGTGTCCAAGCCGGAATGATAGCCATCACTTCCCTAGCCGGAGACACTGCCACCTCTGGGTTTTCCGGGTTAGCGCCCTTAACTGAGGGTATCCGGAGATGCTCCAGGAAAATGCCAGGCGGAATTTGTTTCCTGCCGGATCCGAGCTTGGATAGCATGTCTGCCGCCGTGTTATCGTCTCTCTGACGTACTTGACTTCGTATCCGAGGAAGCACTTGGCGATCTCGTCAACTTCGTCTCAGAGGCCGCCATGACGGAATTTCTGGCGTTCCAGGTTCCGGCTACTTGTTGTGCCACCAGGTCGGAATCTCCACAGCATATGATGTGCTTGATCCCAATTTCCTTAGCGATGCGCAGACCGTGTAGTAGAGCCTCATATTCCGCCATGTTGTTAGTAGCTTCGAAGTGGATCTGCAGAACATACTGCAGTTCTTCTCCGGTAGGGGACTTCGTGGTGACTCGGCTCCTCGAGCCTTGATGCTGCTTGGATCCATCGAAGTGCATGACCCATGTTTACGGTTCCGGCTCCAGGACTTGCATCCGGAGCTTCTGTCCAATCTGCGACGAAATCTGCCAAGACTTGGGATTTAACCGCGATCCTGGGCTTGTAAGCGATGTCGAAGGCGGATAGTTCAATGCCCCATTTAGCCGTACGTTACATTGCGTCGGCGTTGTTGAGAATTGTTGACAGCGGAGCCTTGCTCACGATCAGCATTCGGATGCTCTTGGAAGTAGTGTCTCAGCTTCCGGCTGCCTAGGAATACTCCATAGGCTAGCTTCTGAAAGTGAGGGTATCTTTGCTTTGACTCCGTCAACACCTCGTTAATGTAGTAGACAGGTCTTTGGACGTCATATTCATGACCTTCTTCCTTTCGCTCCACCACGATGACGAGGCTGATGACTTTGTTGGTAGCTGCCAGATAAAGGAGCATTGGCTCTGACTCTGCTGGAGCTGCCAAGATAGGTGGGGAGGTAAGTATTTCCTTCAACCCTCGAAGAGCTGCGTCAGCTGCGTCGTCCCAGACAAATTTGTCTGTTTTCTTCAGCAGCTTGTACAGAGGTAGTGCCTTCTCGCCAAGACGGCTAACAAACCTACTGATTGCTGCAACACAACCAGTTAGTCGTTGTACATCTTTGAGACAAGTTGGCCTTTTGATGCACAGGATTGCCTTGATCTTTTCCGGGTTAACTTCAATGCCTCTGTGAGAGACTATGAAGCCAAGGAGTTTTCCGGCTGGCACGCCAAAGACGCACTTCAGCGGATTCAACATCATCTTGTACCTGCGGAGGTTGTCGAAGGTTTCTGTGAGGTCGCTGATCAAGTCGGATCCTTTCCGGGTCATGACCGCGATGTCGTCGACATAAGCGTGCACGTTCCGGCCAATTTGGTCCTTCAGGCACCGCTGCATCGTACGTTGGTAAGTAGCACCTGCATTTTTCAAACCAAAGGGCATAGTAACATAGCAGTAAGTATCGAACGGGGTAATGAATGAAGTCGCCTTTTGGTCGGATTCCTTCATCCGGATCTGATGATACCCGGAATACGCATCAAGAAAACACAGAAGTTCCGCCCCCGCCGTCGAATCAATGACTTGGTCAATGCGCGGCAAGGGGAACGGATCCTTCGGGCAATGTTTGTTCAAGCCAGAGTAATCGATGCACATTCTTAGTATTTCAGTGTTCTTTTTGGGTACAAGGACGGGATTCGCGACCCAATCGGTGTGGATAACTTCTATTACAAAACCTGCTTCTAGTAACTTTGCTAGTTCCATTCCTATGGCGCGGCGCTTCTTATCTCCAAAGCGTCGCATAGCTTGCTTCACTGGTTTGGCCCCCGGATTTATGTTGAGGTAGTGCTCGGCGAGTTCCCTAGGTACTCCGGACATGTCAGAAGGTTGCCATGCGAAGATATCCATGTTAGCGCGGAGGAACTCGACGAGCGCGCTTTCCTATTTGGGGTCCATGTTGGCTCCGACTGAAACCTGCTTGGAAGAGTCACCTGGGATGAGGTCATGCTTCTTGGTTTCTATCGCGGGCTTGAAGGAGGTTTTCTGCTCGGAGATCTGCTTCTTGGTGGTCTGCATCTCAGTCGGATCCACCGCGGCTCAGAGCCTTTCAGCTCTTCTCCGGATATCACAGACTCTGCGAAGGCGGCTTCGCCTAACTCGCACTCATGAGCCTTTTTGTAGTCTCCGGATACGGTAATCATACCTTTAGGACCCGGAATCTTGAGCTTGTTGTAGATGTAGCACGCTCTTGCGTGGAACTTGTGGTAGGTGGGCCTGCCGAAGATGACGTGGTAGGAGCTCTTGAAGGGCACAACTTCAAATGTGATCTTCTCTTCGCGGAAATTATGAACATCGCCAAAGGCCACGGGAAGTGTGATGCTGCCGAGGGAGTTCGCCTTCTTACCCGGAACCACACCATGAAACTCAGTGGTGCTGTGTTTGAGCTGTTCCTTGGTGAGGTTCATCCGCTCTAGAGTCTCCAGGTACATGATGTTCAAGCTGGCTCCGCCATCCATGAGGCACTTGGAGAAGTCATACCCGTCTATGCGGGGACTTACAACCAAGGCGTAGCATTCCTTTGGCACGATTGCGGGGTGATCCTTCCGATCAAATGTGCACGGGATTTCCGACCACCTGACGTACTGCGGCACAGCCGGAACTATGGCGTTCGGGATCCGGTAGCTGACTTGGAGGCGCGTCTTGTTGGGGTTCCGAGGAAAGTGTGGTAAGCCCCCACGCTCTTTTTGTCGAATGGATTGGATTTACCTGCGGCTCCTGCCTTGGGATCCGGCGAGTTATCATCCTCATCCATCGCCTCGGAACTATCGTCCTCTTTGTCCTTGTTCTTGCCCTTGCCACCTTTGCCGCGTGGGCGGTGCTTCCGGGCGCGCTTGTACCCTGCCTCCGGGTCGTTCTTTAGATCATTGACCCATTTGCAGTTGCGGTTGGTGTGAGTGGACTTCCCTGTAACCGGATCCAGATGGGCCAGGCAGGGCATGTCTCTGTACTCCTCGTAGGTTTGCGGAGCGCGGGATCCGCCAGCAGTGACCTCGGAGGTATGCTGCTGACCCCGGCCGGCTCCGCCTCCACGTCCGCGTCCTCTTCCGCCTCCTGGACCTCCGCGTTGAAACGCCATGGCGACCATCTCGGATCCGCCACTCTTCTGGTCATCAGGGTTCTTACGCTTATGACTGCTGCTGCCACCGTTGTCACGGTTCTTCTTTTGCTGATGCAAGGGGATTGCTGTGGCTGCGAGATCACCGCCTGCGTCGTCATCGGCGGCAGTGTGATCGCTGGCGATGGTGATCATGTCGTCCAACGTCAGTTGATTTGCATTGACCATGCAAGTTAGCTTGTTCCGTAGCAATCCTCCTCGCTGCAAGCCCCCAATGAAGGCGTGCATTGCTGTGCGGTTGTCGACGTTCTCGCACTCGTTTCTGCATGCCAACCATCGGGTGAGGAAATTCCTCGATGTTTCGCCCTTCTTCTGGATACATGCCTGTAGGTCGCTTGTTGTGGCAGGTCTCTTGTAGGTGCCCCTGAAGTGTTTCTTGAAAGCGTTCTTCAGGTCGAACCAGCAAAAGATGGAATTCTTCTCGAGGTCGCTGAGCCAGATTCGGGCTGGACCTACAAGGTACAACTGAAGCATGCGGCAGGCGATGTTAGGGGTTCCTCCGGCGAAGGTTACAGCATTGTAGTAATCCTCAATCCATGTATCCGGCCTTTCGGTGCCGTCATAATGCTTCAGGTTTCCGGGTAGCTTGAGGTTCATCCTTGGCTTTGGTTCCTCTCGAATCATCCTGCCAAAGCACTTCGGACCAATGTAGTCGGTTCTGTACTCGTTCAGGCGATCCCGCGCGTCGCGCGAGCCGTGGCGAGGAGACTTTGAGCGAGAGCGAGATCTCCGACCATTGCCTCCGCCTCCACCTCCGCCTCCACCGCTAGGTGGTGGTGAGGGAGACCTGCGAGGTGGGCTGTGCGATTTCTTGCTTCCGCCTTCTGACTCTCCTCGTCCTTCCTGGTGCTGGCTCCGGCTCCTGTGGCTGCCTTCGCCCTGGCGTTGGCTGCCCTGGTCGTTCCGGTGCGGTTCCGGGTCACGGCTTCGGCGAGGCTCTGGGTCATGGCTCCGACGAGGTTCTGGATCGCGGTTCCGGCGAGGTTCTGGACCACGGTCCTCATTCCGACTCCTTCTGGGCTCGGGCTCATGAACATTGTTCTGGTTCCGGCGAGGTTCCGGCGAGCGCTCCCCGTTTCTGTTTCTTGGCAGCACGTTGTCGCGGATAACAATCCCACCATGCCCTGGGGGCCTGGTGTTTCTGGCTGGACTACGGCGGCGAGGGGGTCGCGGGTAACCGTTGGGCGGAGGAGAGGGGTTGCGGTATTTGTCTCGTCCAGAGTACATTGCATCCTTTCCCTTTCTTGGATCTGACGGTGGCGTCTTTGATGGTACGGGGATCGGATTTGGGTGTTCCCTGGCTTTCCTTCTTCTGCGCTCCGAGGATCCGGTGTGTGATTCATCGTCGGGATGCCGATCAGCGCGGGCGTCCTTCTGCGCGGTAGATACACAGTTATCCGGATTGGATTCCAGCCTGCGCGAAGTATCCACCTTGCTCTGCTGCTGCATTGCTGAAGCGACAAGTGTGCGGAGATAGTTGATATCAACTTCTTCGTCCTTCTTCTTCAACAGTTCCGCAGCTTTTTGCATGTTGTCCTTTGGGGTTTCCAGCGGCTGGTGATCTGCGGGCGTGTTGAAGGGTATCCTGCGAGGCGGAATTGCTTCTCTAACAATTCGATCGGCCTCCGCCTGCGCATAGATCATCTTTACCTCCCACTCAGCCCTCATGCTCTTGACCTGCTCGAGTGTGGCAGCAATCTCGCGGTCCTGTCTGTCGAAGTTTTCCGCCCAGGCTGCATGATCTGCCCTCCCTACCTTTAACGCAGCTTCGGTATCGGCGAGCTTCTTGGCTGTGGCCAGCATTTCCTTTCTGGTGGTCTCTAGAGCCTCCAGATCTGCGGCGTCGCCCGGGGTTATAGGTGTGTTAAGAACTGCTCGCGCGGCCACCTCCTCTGCTGACAGGATTTCCTCCGAGGAAGAATCCCTTTGGGGTCGCACCCGAGACATTGGAGATCCTTGTTGGGATGGTTGGGGGTCGATTGGCTGGCTTGGTCTCCGGATCCGGTTGTCCCAGTGCCGCTATCGTTGCGAGAACTCGCTTAGGCTGGGCGGAGTCGACTTCAGCTGATCGCCGAAACCGTACTCCCTAGCTTGCGGACGAAGTCATCGAGATTCCATGGAGGGTATCTCCGTAAATGGGGCTCAGTTTGCCCAAAATCGACTCTTCAACCGGAGCTTCGCTTTTTCCGACAGGCTGAGCCTGATCCGGATCTGCGCCGTTTCCGGTGCCTCTACCGCTCAGACCAGCTCCGTCTTCTTGAGGGGCGGTTCCGGCGGTATGGGCCAAGAAGTGTACGAAGTGGCACCTCTGCTTTTCTAACACACAGGAGACCTGTGCGGATCTGCATTGGTCTTCCACCTTTGTTTCCTGCTCAGGGGCGGATTGGGTGGGCTTTGAAATTTCCAGATCCAAGGCGGAATCTTCCTTGGGAAGCTCCTGCATCTCAGATTGGATCTTCGCGACAGCGTCCAGCTCTGCGGCGGTCGCGTCTGCGTTACTTACCAGTGGGTTTCCGTCGGAATCGACGGTTTCCCCGATGAAGATGTGAATGCCGCCAACTGGGACGATGGAGAGCTTGACGGGGTTTGTCCTAGCCGGAATCCAGCACTCATCCGGAGGGACGATCGGCAGATTCCCGGCGTAAAGGACGCGCCCCACAGCGATGGTGTCGTCGTAGCTTCCCATGGCGGAACCCTCCCGGTTCCGGCCTCCAGACGCCACAGGCCCCACGGTGGGCGCCAACTGTCGTTGCCTAATCGACGGTACCTCGGAGGAGGGATCCTCACGAGGAGGAGAAGAAGTAGGGGCCATAGGGCGGAGTGCACACGGGACGGTGGTACGCGAGTTACCCAGCTTCGGAACACCTGCACGATGACAGGGCCTACTGCTGCTTGTCTGGAATTATCTGGGCGCTTTCGCGTTGTTACAATGAGTTGTCGTCGTGCCTCTAGGGCTCCCGGGATCCGGCTTATAAAGGCGCACGGATCTAGGGTTTACATGGAGAGTCCTAGCCGGATTACAGATAACCTAGCTACGGTACAATATCTTGCCGTGCACGTCACGGATCCGCCTTCCATACACGTCGTCCTGGATCCGGGTCCCTCATGGGCCTCCATGGATCCGGGTTACTCCTACGTCGGTACGGATCCGGCCATCGATCCTGGGCCGGACTTCTTCCTTCATGATCAACAGCAACTGGGCCGCCCGATGGGCCACATGCCTCATCACCGTCTGTGGGCCACCCGGGCTTGCCGGATCTAGGCACTGTCGATGGTACACCCATGAAGTATACCCACAACACTACCGCCGACTAGAGCACCTCCTTGTCTGCACATACTTTGATCCCAATAAGGTTAGTAGCTTTACCTTGCTATCTAGTATTTGTTAATTTGCTATGCTATTTTTCTTAACTGGCAATTGCTGCGATGTCTTCCTTAACAGGCTTACCAGCAGTCCACCAAGGAAAACCGTCGTGCGCAGATTGCCCAAGGTGAGGATGCTTATTGTGATCATTGGGAGGCATATTATATATAAATGACTCATATACTTATGCATAGTACACGTATGCTTCTTGATTCTGAGATATGCCACACTTTTAGAATGTGATATATTGCATTGAACAACATTTAAATCAACTTAAGTTCGTAGTTGAATACATTGATGAATAGGAGCTACTGGTCCTTATTCATGGATGATTTAAAGTTTTGCAATGCTCATAGACATGTACTACTTGTTGCAATAATAGCTTCCCTCCAAGTTCTGTCTTCCTGATCCTCGCTACTACCTTTTCATCACCCTTGACAATGTCAGCTATTGCTTCCGAAGTGTCAGTAGTCCCACCAGTTCGGCTAGTGACACTGATTACCCAGGCTTTGAAATGGCAACAGCACCAAGGTACTTTATTGGTCGCACACTATTAACCTGTGGTACTGCAATGTTCTCAGTATGTCAAGCGTGAACTCATCCTAGCTCCCTTTTTCTTGTTCCTGTTGCATAGGCTTGTTACCACCTGGCACCCAGTTCAATTCATTCAGAGGAACCGCTGCAATGAAGCAAGATGAAGAAGAGGCATATCCTACTACTTTGTCACATCAAATAAAGGTGATATTTTGGTTGTATCACTATTCTTACATTTGCTCTTTTATATTTACAGCCAGGAAGGAACTACAGAAGTTAGATTAAAACACACCATAACTCGTTAAGAGAAGACTTTGAGAAGCCTAAAAAGATGATTTCTCACTTAACTCGTTAAGAGAAGAACATTGACACAACTAATTAATGATATGATCCTTGAATTAGCTTAATTAAATGGGCACTCTGATTATGCTTGGGACATTATGGTGGTCCCAAAATCTTTAGAAAACATTTATACAAAAACGCTATAACATGTGCTCGTGCATTAAGATGTAGTTGAAAGTTCTACCATCTTCACTTGCATGAAAGGATGATATAGAAACACACTATGAAATTTTGTTTTTATTTCAGTTGGGGAAGAGAACCCATGCTGAGTGTGCTCGATTCTCACCCAATGGTCAGTTCCTTGTTTCATGCTCGACGGATGGAATCATCGAAGTAAGTTGGTTGTTACTTGTTTTTTTTAGGTTAGTTCTTTTTGTGTAGGTTGGCTAAATTTCATTAAAAATTTCAGGTACGGGATTATACTAGCTGCAAGCTAACAAAGGATCTTCTGTATCAAACCGATGTAAGGCCATGGAGCTTTCCATGTTTCACATGGAATTAAAACGATTTGTTATTATACATAGTTAAGCTATTCAAGATGTGTAGCTTTAGAGTGACAAATAAGCAATGTTCTCTTACTTTAGATACCACAGGATTGTTAATGTTCTGCAAAACATTTGTTTAAAACACTTTTTAGGAAAGCTTTATGATGCATGAGGTGGCTGTGCTCCGTGTTGATTTTAGTAGACTGTCTGATAGACTTTCATCTGGATCAGCGGATGGAGAAATTAAGGTACTGGCGCCCCCCCCCCCCCCCCCCCCAAAAAAAAAACACCTGCAGCAACCGATATTCATTCCCGGTTCCATGTTTAGAGTAGTTACGGCATTTATGTCATTCGCTGGCATATGTTAACTGTTACATATTTTTTCTTGCACCTACGAGTTCCAGTCATATTTAGTACATCTATCCATGGTTGACACCAGCCTTCTTGGATGAAAGTTTCCATTGGTCATCTGATGTTTGACGACACAATCATTTGGCGGAATTACATTATTAGTCAATACATGTGATTAACTAATTTCTTAAACCTTTGGGTCATTGTTTCACCTGTCATAACTGTCTGGTGAGAGAAGAATTGCAGTGCCATATTCAATTGTTTCTTTTCACCGATTTGCAGGTTTGGTGTATTCAAACTGGTGAGTGCTTGCAGCGGCTCGAGAATGCACATGAGAGAGGTGTTACAAGCGTAACATTTTCACGTGATGAATCTCAGATATTGAGTACCTCTTTTGACACTACTGCAAGGTTTCTTACAATCGTATACCATCAATTTGAATTTACAAAATTTACCTGTTTTGAGTGGGACAGTTTCATATATCACCAATTTGAATTTGCAATCATATGCAAGGTTTCTTGTCATTTTGCAGAATCCACTGCCTTCAGTCAGGGAAGATGCTAAAAGAATTCAGTGGTCACACCTCATTTGTGAACAATGGCATCTTTTCTACCGATGGTACTCGTGTTATCACATCTTCAAGTGATCGTACTGTTAAGGTGCAGACAATAACTAACATTCTTTAATCTTCAATTTCTCTTATTTGATGATCTGTATGGTATACAACTGTCTGCACATTCATTTATGATTTCTCGATGTAGGTATGGGATTTGAAAACAGCAGACCTTTTGCAATCATTCAAGCCTCCTCCTCCTTTGAGGGTATTTATTTATCACACTTTCTAAGCTCTTTTATAAATTTGTTTAGGTTTTCAGTCATGCTTTCTTATCCACATGTATATCTTAATTTCCAGGGAGGAGATGCAGTTGTTAACTCTGTCCACTTATTTCCAAAGAACAGTGATCACATTGTTGTCTGCAACAAGTCTTCGTCAATATTCATCATGACTTTACAAGGACAGGTACTTCAGATCCCTTTATGTTATTCAACTTCTGTTTCTTGTTCTTGAAAAAGTTATGTAGCACACAGAAACATTGCTTCACTTATGTACCGACTTACCTGAAAGTCTGTTTTCTCACAATGATAACACCCTAAATGTATCTCATGACCAGACTTTCCCTCTATCATTTACGAACTTAAAATACAGTTTTTTCCGTTTTATACCAACTGAGACACCTTTTAGGATGATATATGAAAAACTGCCACATAAACAAGAAATGCTGGTTTAGGAGGAAATCTACCAGGATAGTTAGGACATCGCAAATCCAACGAAAATATGAAAAATTACATATGCTTGGTTTGCAGCTGAAGGTTGGCCAGCCAATATTCGGCCATGTAAAATCTTGTCAACTTTTTAGCGTTTGGCAAGAAATTTGGTAGCCAACCAATTGATAGCCTGTCTTTTGAGCTTGTGCACACATCGGCAAGCCAAAATTTGGCATCAAACCAAGGATACCTATAATTTCAATGATCTTTTTCTAAAAGGACTAGGGTAGATCTTTGCCATCTCCAAGGCTCGAAGTTATCTTTGTTGAATCCTAAAACTTATCTTTCTTGGGCCTTAAAAGGATCTCCGTCATTCTGGAGTGGTGTCTAAGGAAGTGCATTGCAGTTTAATCGTGCTGTGTTGAATTCACTCTATAATCTGCGATGGAAAAATCGCAATTAAATGACGAATAGGCTAGTTTGCGAAATGGTAGAGAAGGAGAATGGACTTCTAGTACCAAATGTATCAATAGTACTGGGCATTTTCATGAATTTTACCTCATTGCTATTTCTTGCCTTGAAATATTGTTGCAGGTTGTAAAGAGTTTCTCGTCTGAACGGGAAGGAGATTTTGTTGCAGCTTCAGTTTCACCGAAAGGAGAATGGATATATTGTGTTGGTGAAGACATGTGAGGATATTGTGATAAAGTTGTTTATTACATTTTCCATTCATGCTGCTTTTCCGTGGCTTCATGCTCAGTGAGTGTTCTTTTTTTTTTGTGTGTAGGAAATTGTATTGCTTTAGCCAACAGTCCGGGAAGCTGGAGAATCTAATGAAGGTTTATAGGATACATCAGATCAAAATATTCACCTGGTTGTTTTGTACTGCTGTTATCGAAATACTCAGCAACGCCTTGCTCTTGACATGGATTTTTTCAGGTCCATGAAGAGGATGTGATTGGCATTGCGCACCACCCTCACAGGAACTTGGTTGCCACCTATGCCGTAGACTGTATGATGAAGATATGGAAGGATTAAGTATGTTCATTCATCTTTTCTGGTCATGTAGCTTTTTTTATTTGTCGAGATCTGATCATGTAGCTTTTAGGGACCATATTATCCAGCCATGTTCCAAGTGCTATTTAAGAGGATGTATTTGATTTGTGTAACGTACAGAACTTGGTGGCGACTGAAGTTCAGTATATTTTCATTGTATCATATTTGGTTTGTGTAACGTACAGAACTTGGTGGCGACTGAACTTTGGTATATTCTCATAGTATCATATACTAGTTCAATGCCCATGCGTTGCTACTGGCATGAATTAATTTTAAAAAGATAACCCTGAAATTTTCCAGTAAGATAAAACTATTTCTTAACAAAAATGTAATCCAGTTTAAATCTACAACTCTACATCACGTTTATAAAAATGAATAATCCTATATATTAACAAAGTTCAACTTTGCTCGTAACATCCAGTTGTTGTCTGATTATGGAGACCGACGTAACCTTAGGCCCCGCTTGGGATTTCAGTTTTTTTTTTACCCGTCCGGATTTCTCATGGGTTTTTTCCTCAGTGCACAGTTCTTAATCCACAGGTATTATACGCTGTTTGGATGTTCTGGTATTTCAGCCGGTAATCACATGAACACAAAGCTAGCCATCATACTCTATAAAATTAGCGTTTGAACATCCGCGAGTATAGCACACATGAACAATCTAGGTAGACTGATATTTTCATTGTATCATATTTGGTTTGTGTAACGTACAGAACTTGGTGGCTACTGAACTTTAGTATATTCTCATAGTATCATATACTAGTTCAATGCCCGTGCGTTGCTACTGGCATGAATTAATTTTAAAAAGATAACCCTGAAATTTTCCAGTAAAAAACTATTTCTTAACAAAAATGTAATCCAGTTTAATATGATTAATTGCACTTGTGGCAAACTGGACCTCGCCATTGACGTAGTATTGGGATTGTGCTGAGCACTGTTTCAGCTTCTCTTATGTACTATCCTGATGTACTATTTTGTTCATGGCCTGCCTGATTTCCTTATGGGATCATTGATGCATATCTGTTTTTGTTAGAGTAAGTTCATTTATTTCTTCTCCTTGTGTTTCAGGCTTCATTTCCCATCTATCCTGTACTGAAAGAGCTGGCTCTGTCCTGCATCTGTGCAAATGATTGCCAGAATGGTTGTATTCCTGCAGCTGAGTTCCTAGCTCTGAGAGAAGTTGGGGCTTTGGCTCCTTGTAACTCCATTGAGACTGGCAATATACCTCTTCCATGGGAAACAGATGGGTGTCAGATGACCACAGAGTCAGGAAAAGGGTTTTTGCGTTCTATCTTCAACGGAGTATGGCAGGTTGCTAAAACTGGCCGGTATTTTGTGAGTCTCTCAATGAAGAATGTATTTGTCAGCCAGTCTGGGAAAGTACGATCCACGGAGCCAAAATCAGTGATCAAGGAGATGCTAAGCACCGCGCCAATCATGTGAGTCAGAATTATGTGTGGGCTCTTCAGATTGCACGTGCCCTCTTCCGAGACAAGACTGGTAGGCATCAGCCCAATGATCCTCTTCCTGGTAGCCAATTGCGATTTCACCTATTGCCAGAAGACATACAAGAGCTTTTCACTTTGATTCAGCGTGATGCTCAGAGGTTGTATGTTGATCTTTATCACATACACACATCGTTTCTCCCCATTAGTGTAGGCATGCAGGCAACAGTTAAGATGGTTGATCATGTACTGCATGGAATGCCTAAGCTGCTCAGAGATAAGATTCTGTTGTACCTACACCAGCACATTGATCCCAACCGGAGAAATCTTTTGGCAAACCCTTTGTTGGCCGCTGCTTATAATCATAAACAAGGGGCTTACCGTGTAAATGACTATAAGGTTGCCATGAAGAATGGTTTCACCAGTGTCCATGCTATGAAACGAGGTGGCCTGTCTAATGACTTAACGAGGAGTACATTCAAGCTTGGCAACGCCTTGATTGTGAGTACTTTCTTCTTTACCTTCGGAACAAGACTTCACACAGGATGGATCCTTGGGGCAAGCAACTTTTGGCTCTAGACATGATTACTCCTGTAGGTTCGTTACAGTACACACCTGCAGGAGCTGATAATGTGGCTCTCATAAGGTTTCGAAGGGTCATTGCCATTCTGCAGAAGCTGCTGTTTGATGAAAATCAGTTGTCAGAATTATGCTTTGAATATCTAATGTGAGCGCTGGCAGGAATACACTGATGATATTAGATGTGTATTGTTTTTTTACTGAAGTTTCTGTTTGAAGAGGGTTAGATGTATATTGGTTTTGGTATCGGGAGAACTTTTGGCTGGCTCCGGTTGTAGATGTGTTACACTACACATCTGCAACAACTGATGATGTGGTTTTGACAAGGTGTCAAGGGTCATTACTATTCTGGAGAAGGTGGTTTTTAGTGAAGGCGAGTTGTCAGAATTAGGCTTTGAAGACCTACTTTGAGTGCTGGCGAAATACACTGATGATATTAGATGTGTATTGTTTTTTTACCGAAGTTTCTGTTTGAAGAGGGTTAGATGTATATTGGTTTTGGTATCGGGAGAACTTTTGGCTGGCTCCGGTTGTAGATGTGTTACACTACACATCTGCAACAGCTGATGATGTGGTTTTGACAAGGTATCGAGGGTCATTACTATTCTGGAGAAGGTGGTTTTTAATGAAGGCGAGTTGTCAGAATTAGGCTTTGAAGACCTACTTTGAGTGCTGGCGGAATACACTCGATATTAGATGTGTATTGGGTTTTTACTGAAGTTTCTTTTTGACAAGGGTTAGAATTGTATTGGTTTTGAATGAGGGTGTAATCTTGTTCTGTATGTAATCTTAATATTAGCTGTGTTAGACTCTTAGTGGTAGACTTATCGGTGACTGTTAGTCGGAGACTTTACATGTACTTCTAGTGTTCTGCAGTCTCTATCTATTTTTCCTATTGTTTGCTATTGATTTTGTAGTCATATCATATCCTGTTAGAATATGCGTATGGTGTTAAGGGAAGATAGAATTGAGTGATTCCTCTGCCATTGATAACTAAAGGTTGCCGGTTGTGATTTCATTCCATGCTCCAGGAGCCGAGGGCATGGCATGATCCATTTGATCTATAGTTGTCATTCATTATTTGTAGTTACTGTTGCAACCTGCCATACGTAGATATATGTCATTATAAATACTCCATTGAGATATAAATAATGAACGAATGACAACTATTTGAGATATGATATATGTTATGTACACTTCCATTGAGAATCTCACAAAAAAATAAAAAATGTACACTTCCATTGAGAAAGAGCCCACGATTAGATTAGCGTATTTTGAAGTCTTTTCATAGTATACATAGTTTTCATTTCACTAATTCATTATGTCTGTGATGAGGTTACTGTATAACGATTAGTAGGTCATAATTGAAGTCTCCATGAGCTGGATTTTTGTGCCATAGCATGGCGCGCTGTTCGGCTTCGAGCATCTAAAGGTATAAACGATGCATCCTCACGGGCACTTCCAGACTATCCATAATAGGCATGTGTCACCTGAGGGCAGGGTGCTCTCCTCGTTTATCTTCCAGCGATTGGTCCATGTGGCGCCATGTGATTGGCTTCTGCGTGATCGTGTGTGAGACAAAGCCTAAGCCAAGCCCTAGCACAATATTCCCCAACCCCCGCAACCGCCATCCGCCGTGCTTCTTCCGCTTGACGAGCTCGTCCTCCTCCTCTGTCGCGCAGCGTCCCCTTCTTTTCCTGCCCGTTCTCCTCTTCTCTCTCGTCGCCGCTGGCCTAGCCGCCCCACGCCACTCATCGGAGGTGAAGCAGTTCACGAAGCCACCTTCGTCTAGCCCTTATCAGACGCAGCACCCGTGCGGGAAGGAGGCAGGGCCATGGCGGGGAGGGACGGACCGATGCGAGAATCAGCTGCTAGAGCTCCGCCATGTCCCTCACTCTCCTCGAGCTCACGCCGCCACGTCCGCCATGGAGGATTACGCGGGGAAGCGGAGGAATGATCAGGGGGAACGATGCGGGGGATCGGACATGATCTTGGTCTGCCGGTTGCGCTGCTGCTGCTGCTTTTCAACCCGTTGTTCCCTCACCAATAGCCAGGTTCCCTCACCCTCTCTCTGGATCCCCTTCTTTGTGCAGCAGATTTTCAAGGTATCGAGGCTTCCCTCACATTTTTGTTTTTGCTTACTTTGCAGCATGATGTGATGCTTCTCGTGAACCAATTTGTCTTGATGTAGTGATGAACAACAGGTATGGCTTCATCCCCACCTGGACCTTGGTTTGTTTCATTTTCCATGATGGATGTCAGATTGGTGTGATGGTATGTAAGCTTGTAGTGTTAGATCGAGTCACGTATATGAGATAATAGCAGGACACATGGGGCGACCGGTTGACGCGAGAGAGAAACCGAGAGAAGCTGCAGAGATGGTGGTGGGCGTGCACGGGGTGCTTCAACCCCGCCAACACGTCCTCGACTCCATGACGATCGGCGCCCGTGGCATCTGGTCGCCGGCGAGACTCAGACCACCTATTGAAGTAAGCCCAGTTTGATGCAGCTCTGCTTTTTATTCTCCTCGTTCTGCCTTCCGTGTGACTCCTCTATTTCTCTCCTTTTGTGCAGTCCCACCAGGAGGTGAACGGAAAATGACCCAGAGAAGTAGGTGATTCCCAAACTCATCTCATCTCCTAGAACGATCTGTTTGGTTCAATTTATTGTTTCTGTGTGTGCGCTCTCCAGCGAAACAGTCTTATGTAGCTACTGACTGACGTTACATTGAAAATGTGGTTGATGTTTTACCTCGCTTGCTGCTGACTTTTGCAGTTTGGACATGGATCTGAGGGAGAAAAGTCACAGCAAGGAGATTTGTAGGAGCCTAGGAGGAAGGCGACCACGGCGAAAAGGATGATCTTGATGCACGCTGCATATTTGTTGAAATGCAGGTACATGGCTTCACTTTTTTATCCATATATCTTTCTATGCATCTATTTCATCATGGTTATTGTATGTAGTTTGAAATATGGGTATGTGCGAAGGGGAGCCATCACGTTTTACTATTAGTCACAATTCTGATTTACTATTGTTTTCTTTCCAGCAATGAAGGTGACTGTTCCCTGTATCAAATGAGGTCTCAAACCGAGCACCATGGCACGTGTTCTACTCAGGCAGCAAGAACACATCCAGTAGCACTGAGGTTGACATCCAGGTCTGTGGCAAGTACCGCTGCGGCGTGCCACACCCCTGCATACAGGCCTGGCAGCAGTAGCAGTCGGCAGCGGCAAGGATGGGAAGCCCTTTGGGAGGAGGAACTAAGAAGTTACAAATTCAACCACATTTTTTTATTTCAGAAGGTTAGCTTTCTACTGTTCAATTTTGTACAAATGTAGGCATCGCACAAAATTACCAAAGGCCAAAGATAGATTAGATTCATTCGTACAAAAATCAATATGTGGTGAATTTAATTTTTTTCATGTTTCTTTCTGTACATATCGAGCAAATTTCACGAGTATTTGATTATCTGCAGCTGATGGTTTTCTCATTCTCCCGTCAGTGGAGATGTCCCCCAGAAAACTTTTAGTATGCGTTTTTCATCAGTTCAGAGTGGCATAGGCTGGACATTTATTTCAGTGAAGTCCATTTCAGGTGAGGGCATGCAATTTATGCATTATGGCCGGATGAGATTGTTTTTCAGCTTATATCACTGTACAATACTTGCAGCCACATTAGATATTTTTTTCAGCTTATGTGACTGTACAATACTTTACATTTTGATGTTGGCCTCCATGCCATTCCTTGCAGGGGAATATGTGGAACGGTGTGGTGAGGCGCCCCCCCCCCCCCCCCCCCGTTGTGGAGCATCTCCAGTCGCGTCCCCTAAAGCGTCCTCCAAAGCTATTTGGGGTGCGCCGGACAAAAAAAAAGCTCCCAGCCGCGTCCTCCAAACCGTTTTTTGTCCGGCGCGCCCCGATACGGTGTCCGGCGCCTCGAGCCCATCCCCGCCCCACAGGGGACGCACCGGGGACGCCAGACACAACGAAAAGCGAGGCGAAGCGACGCGGGCCCGACCCGTCAGCGGCACAATAAATTTTAACCTAACCGTCGCCTACCTCGCGACGGAAGTTATTGGCGCGCAGCGACGGTGCAGTTCCCGCCTGTTAAAGTAGGTCTAGATGTATTATACCTGTCATGTATTATTGTACGTTGTATGTACACAGCTGATCTATATAAAGAGATACGTGGAGAGGCATTGCCCCACGAAAACCCTAAAACACTTTACGTTATTTGACTTGGTATCAGAGCCATCTGGCTCCTTCGCCGCCGCCGCTAGCAAAAACCCTAGCTAGCCACCGCCGCGCCTAGTCCGCCGCCGCCGCCGCGATCTCGCTCGCCGCCGCCGCTGCGATGGCTCTGCAGCCTTCCTCCAGCCTTGCGCTGACGACCACCTCCAGCGCTAGTCTGCCCACCGCTGTCGCGGGCCCTATCGTCACGCCGCCGTCTGACACGGCGACCGTCCCAGTTCTCCCGGCCATCGCCATTCGCCTGAATGGCAGTAACTTCATGTTGTGGAAGGCACTCGCCCTTCCCAACCTCGCGGGTGCACGTCTCCACGGCTTCCTCGACGGGTCGGCCCCGGCAACGCCACGCACCATCAAGGAAGGCACCGGTGACGCCGCGCGCGACGTCGACAACCCGGCGTATGCACAGTGGTGGACCCTGGACCAGCGCGTCCTCGGCCACCTCCTCGGGTCGATGCATGAGGAAGTCTCGGCCCAGCTCATCGGCTGTGCAACGGCTGAGGTGGCCTGGAGCGCCGTCCACGCCATGTTTTCCGCCGAGAACCGCGCCGGCATCCGTGCCCTTCGGCGCGAGATCCAAGGACTGAAGAAGGGAGACAAGGCAGCGAGTACATGCAGAAGGTGAAGGCCCTCGCCGATGCCATGGCCGCCGATGGTTCCCCTCTCCGCGATGACGAGATCATTGACTACATGCTTACCAGGTTGGGCACTGCGTTCAATCCGATCGCGGCGTCCATGGACTTCGCGACCACGCCTGTCACGCTGCCCATGTTCTACAAGACCGTCCTCAACTACGAGGGCCTTCAGAAGCAGCAGCAGGAGGATCCCGAGGACTGGACATCCTCGGCTAACGCCGCGTCTCGCCCCTACTTCAACAACTCAGGGCGCGCGGGCGACTCGTCTCGCCCCAGCGGTGGTCGTCCCGCCGGTGGTGGCTCGCAGGGACAGCATGGCCCTGTCCAAGGAGGCAACGGACAGGGATCTGGCGGTCACGGTGGAGGTGGCCAACACCGTCGACGCAACGACGGCAATGGCAGCAACAGTGGCCGCAATGGAGGAGGACGTCGCAGGTGGCGCCCCCAGTGCCAGATTTGTGATATCTGGGGGCATGACGCGAGTGACTGCCGCCGGCGCTATGATCCGAAGCAGCGCACCGGCAACTCTGCATCGACATCCTCCACCGAGCAGTACTGGCACCTTGACTCCGGTGCCTCCGATCACCTGACAAGTGATCTCGAGCGTCTCCACGTTCATGACCGCTACCACGGGAAGGACCAAGTTCAAGTGGCCAATGGTGCAGGTTTGTCTATTTTGCATATTGGTCATTCGTCTTTACCTGGTTCATCGTTGAAACTGAATAATATCCTTCATGTTCCACACATTCATAATCATCTCCTTTCAGTTTATCGCCTTGTTTCCGACAATAATGTTTTTGTTGAGTTTCATAAATTCTTTTTCCTTGTAAAGGACAAGGTCACGAAGAAAATTCTGCTCCACGGTAGAAGCAAAGACGGACTGTACCCCGTTCCATTTGGTCGAGTTCTTCCTCCATCGTCACGCCGAGCACTCTCCGGCGTGAAGGCCTCTTCGCCTCATTGGCATCGTCGTCTTGGTCATCCCACCAATAATGTCGTTCAAGCTATTGTTAGGCAAAATGATTTAGTGTGTTCCTCCAATAATCAGACTTCAGTTTGTGATGCTTGTCAGTGTGCTAAAAGTCGACAATTGTCTTATAATAATTCTCATCGTATTTCTACTGCACCTCTTGAGTTAATTCATTCGGATGTATGGGGTCCAGCTATTGCATCCTCGGGAGGGTATAAATATTATGTTAGCTTTGTCGACGACTATTCCCATTTTTGCTGGATTTACCTTCTCAAGCATAAGTCTGATGTTGAGCATGTCTTCTACACCTTCCAGGCGCATGTGGAGCGTCTGTTGAACACCAAAATCAAAGCCGTCCAGTCGGATTGGGGTGGCGAGTATCATAAGCTGCACAGCTACTTCCAGCGTCTTGGCATCTCCCATCGCGTCTCGTGTCCTCACACATCGCAGCAGAATGGGATTGCTGAGCGCAAGCATCGCCATCTGGTGGAAACCGGCCTTGCATTGCTTGCGCACTCCTCCCTTCCACTTCGGTATTGGGATGAAGCTTTTCTTACCGCCTGCTACCTCATTAATCGCATGCCTACACCTGTGCTACAGCAAGATACCCCTCTCTTTCGGCTTCTCAAAGTCCAACCCAACTACACCTTTCTCCGTGTCTTTGGGTGCGCTTGTTGGCCTAGCTTGCGGAAGTACAATACTCGCAAGTTGTCCTTCCGATCCACGATGTGTGTCTTCTTGGGGTATAGCCCGATGCACAAGGGGTACAAGTGTCTCGACCGCTCCACGAGCCTTTATATTTCCCGTGATGTCGTTTTTGATGAGTCCGTCTTCCCGTACTCCACTCCCGGAGTTACCGTCGATGTCTCCTCTTTGAAACACACGATTTCTTTCCCTCCGATGAACCGGTTACGAGTGACTGTATGCGCAAATATGACTTATCTCATTTGCCACTTAATGTGCCTGGTAGTTCTTGTGTGCAGGAAACCGACGTGCATGGGGCGGTGCCCGCCGTGCCCGTCCCGATGATCGACGTGCATGCGGAGGCGCGAGCTCCGATGCCGCATGCAGAGCCGCATGCAGCGCTCCCGTCCGCCGGTCCCACGGTGCCTGCTGCGCCATGCGAAGGGCCGGCATGCCCCTCGCCTGCGGCCTCCTCTCCACCTGAGTCGCCTGCGTCGTCTTCCGTCGAGGGCTCCTCTGTTCCCTCGACCGCGCCGCCTGCGGCTGCTCCAGGACACGCCATGGTCACCCGCGCCCGTGACAACACTCGTCGAGAGAAGACATACACTGATGGTACTGTCCGTTATGACATTGGTCGGTGTGCTTTCTTTGCCGCGCCCGTGTCTCATCGCGATGCACTTCGCGAGACTGCCTGGCGGGCTGCCATGGCTGATGAGGTGGCTGCACTTCATCATACCAAGACATGGGTCTTGGTCCCTCGACTGCCAGGCGTTAACATTGTCGGATGCAAGTGGATTTTTAAGACCAAACATCGGCCTGATGGTTCTATTGATAAACATAAGGCCAGACTTGTCGCTCGGGGCTTCACTCAGCGGCATGGCATCGATTATGGTGATACGTTCAGTCCAGTCGTCAAGCCAGCCACAGTGCGACTGGTTCTCTCCCTTGCAGTGTCTCGTGGATGGAGTCTTCGTCAGATTGATGTCAGCAATGCGTTCCTTCATGGTTTTCTGTCCGAAGATGTGTATATGCACCAGCCGCCTGGTTTTGAGGATGAGAGATATCCCTCTTACGTGTGCAAGCTACAGCGGGCTCTCTATGGTCTGAAGCAGTCTTCGCGTGCTTGGTATGCTCGCCTGAGTGCTCTCTTGGCAGACCTGGGTTTTGTCTCTTCGAAGGCAGACACTTCGTTGTTCACTTTCTCTCGGGATGGTGTACAGGTCTACATGCTGGTGTACGTCGATGATATTGTCATTGCTGGTTCTACTCTAGGAGCGGTTGATAGTCTTGTGCGTGCCCTTTCTGCTAGTTTTCCTATCAAGGATCTTGGTGCCCTGGAATATTTCTTGGGTCTTGAAGCGTCCTACAATTCTGGGGGATGACTGTCACTCAACGGAAGTATGCATTGGATCTTTTGCACCGTGTGAGTATGGAGAATTGTCGACCCACTTCTACGCCGCTGAATGTGACGGAACATCTTTCTTGTGCATCTGGTACTCCCTTAGGTATTGAGGATTCTCACCGGTACCGCAGTGTTGTTGGAGGCCTCCAGTATTTGACTCTCACCCGACCAGATATATCATTTGCGGTAAACAAAGTCCGTCAGTTCCTGTCGCAGCCGACTGATGTTCATTGGGAATCAGTCAAGCGCATCCTCGTTATGTTAAGGGCACGCTGAATACAGGACTGCTGTTTCGCAAGTCGGCCTCGACTGGTATTAGTGTCTTCACTGATGCGGATTGGGCAGGATGTGTGGATGATCGTCGATCCACAGGGGGCTATGCCATCTTTGTTGGTCCGAATCTCATTTCTTGGAGTTCGAAGAAACAGCCTACTGTCTCAAGATCCAGTACTGAGGCAGAATACAAAGCATTGGCAAATGGCGCTGCTGAAGCTATTTGGATAGAGTCTATCCTTAAGGAGTTGGGAGTATCTCGGCAGCGCATTCCCATATTGTGGTGTGATAATTTAGGGGCAACTTATCTGACTGCTAATCCAGTGTTTCATGCAAGAACCAAGCACATTGATATCGATTTCCATTTTGTGCGTGAGCGCGTGGCGTCTGGAGCTCTTCAGGTCAGATTTATCTCTTCCGGTGATCAGCTAGCTGATGTGTTCACTAAACCAGCTACTCGATAGATGCTAGACCGATTTAGTACCAATCTGAATCTTGTACAGAGTAAAAGTTCAGATTGAGGGGGGATGTTAAAGTAGGTCTAGATGTATTATACCTGTCATGTATTATTGTACGTTGTATGTACACAGCTGATCTATATAAAGAGATACGTGGAGAGGCATTGCCCCACGAAAACCCTAAAACACTTTACGTTCTTGTAATATCCCAGGTTTAGAGGCTATAAAATAAGAGAACACCAAAGTGTGCATTGCATTCATGCATAGAAAATCCGGGGAATTTTCGCGCTTCAAATAAAACTTACCACAGTAACTGAAGTTTCACTTGACTTGCTGGAATTGAAGTAGATCATCAAGTCAAGCGCTATAAACTTCACTATGATCTTTGCTAAAACCTTATTTTGGGTAGAGATGATTTGATCTATGGATTAGATCAAATGGAATTAGAATTACAACAACACATTCTTTAAGAATCAAACTCTAACTTATTAACACTTAAAAGTTAGCAACTACCTTTGGGTGTAATTTAATTCACTTATAAATAAGGTAAACCACAGGGTCTAAAGTGCATAAAAGCCACACATTCTCATTTAAATCATAACTTATTAAGTATATGGAATATCATAAAACTAAATCCATTTACATTACGAATTATAGTTCAAACTATTTGAATAAAATTAACTATGAGTACTTTGAAACTCATATGATCATGCCTTGGTGAAATCAAACAAAAACTATCCAAATTTGAGGAATAACCTTCAATTTTAACCTTTTCACCAATATTATAATATAAATCCAATCCAATATGATATAGTGACTCATCAACAATAATAAAACCATCCACAAGATATTTAGTAGCAAATGCCACTTGGCTATCCAAAAATAAATCATATGAGGGGATAAGGATCATGCCACATGAGATGAAAATATCTACATGACTTGCATTCCAAGCTTTGCCACCTCATGCTCAAAGGATTGCTATGGATGAGGGCATGACACCCAAGCACCTTACTCATCAAACCAACACAAGAGTCACCACCTATGTGTCATGATACTAGAGCTTGCCCAAGCCTATAAATAGAGCCACACCCTTCATCCATTTGCTCATCAAGTACCATGATACATGGGAACAAACACATAGAGCCACTCCATATGAATTAGCTAGGATCAAGATGAAGAAGCTAGGAGGTGGAGGCATACCACAAGAAGAAGGTTTATCAGATTTCCTGAAGAACAAGCTACAGAATATTGCAAGGTAGAATCCCTAGGCAAACCATATATTTAGAGGATCATATCATCATCTCTTGAGTAGGACCTTAGGAAACCAATTCCATAATCATCACAATTTGGTATTAATTAGAAACCTAAGAATCTAAGTAAGTGTGATGAGAGGAATGATAAAGAGTGATTAGTGAGGAATAAGTGGGTATTGTCTAATGCATGATTATACCTTGTAGATATAAATGATCAGTTAAACCCATGTTATTAATAAGATCTCATCTATCACATAAAATAATAAGTAAATCACTAGTAGTTAATCCCAAACCAATCCTCATGCCTTGTGTAGAGGAGTAATCCTAGTTAATTAAACATAACCCAACTATTGCTCACATCCTGAACCTAGTGGTGTATCACATTGGTGATCACTACTAAAACCCTAGACCACCTTTAAATACTAATCCAAGTATTCCTTTGGATTATAAGTAGAACCCTGCCATGCCTCATGCCTGTTTATATTCAATTTAGTGAAGAATATGCAAAACCCTAAACCATTCCATATGGGATCCACTCCACATAAAATCATAAGTCCTAACTTGTGTATCATAGATCACAAGTATAAGCCAAGCCATACATACTTTAGAACTAAATGCCACTTGGTGAGTAAAGTGAAACCAATATCCAAATCATCTTCTTAAACCCTAGAAATAATCCTTCACATAAAATGATGAATTCATCTCATTCTCATTACCATTTAATTTAAACTCTAGCCATAAGGAGAATTATATGTGAACCATTCATATTGTTAAGAACCTTAGTAAAATTTAGTAATATGCTTACCATGCACCTATTAAAAAATTCAAACCATTTAAATATATCTGGTTCCTAAATTAAAAGGCAATTGAGATAAACACATAAACCATATCTATGTTAAATTTAAAATGCACTTCACAAGAACACCAATTAATCACCCATCAAATAGTTGTTTACACAATAGAACTAAGTAGTAAGTATTTTTATGAAGTGATATTGATATTTAATATTTTTGAACCTGCAAAAATAGACAGAAATCAAATTGGAATTTAAATAACAAGTTTAAAACAGAAAATAAAAAAGAGAAAAAGGAGAGGGGAGAGGACTTACCCTACCAGGCCGCAGCAGCCCACACAGCAGCCCGCAGCCGAAGCCCAGCACTGGCCCAGCCCACCTAGAAACGGTCCATACCGTTTCGCGTTTAATAGAAGGCCAACGCCTTCGTCTTCCTCCACGGCGTCGACAGCACACCGAGACGCCCTGGCCACCTCACCGTTGGAGATAGGGATGACCCCGGACGCCGCAGACGAGCTCAAAACCACGACCAACCTTCCTCGCGTCCGAGTCTATCTTGAATCATCACGATTCGTGCCCGAAACCCTAAAACGCATGACCGCCACATCCTGGCCGAAGGTCGTCGATGCTCGCCGTCGATATTGACCTCGTCGGGAGCTATAAATAGGAGGGGAGGATCGTCGTGGAAGCCCTAATCGTTGCCACCTCACCTCATTCTCTCTCACTCCCTCATTCTTCCCCAAAACCCCACTCTCTGTCGTCGGTGACCACCATGGTGCCGTCGATTGAGAGCACCCCGGCGCATGATTTCTGGTCGAGGAGGTGCGCCTCGGCGCATAGGCCATCTGGGAGCAAGCACGCATCAAGTGGAGCTCGGAGCCAGAAGAATTCCACCGTTCCCTTTCTCAGTACATCGCCGGCAAAGTCGAAATCAAGCTCAACTCCGGCGGCCATCAACGTCGCCGACCACGTCATCGCATTCAGGGTGAGCATACCCGTCTGTAGAACCTACTTTTGCATCCTAGGAGTATCTGTAGCGCCAGATTGAGAGTTGGCCGGAGTGCTCCGCCGCGGGACATGATTTCCGACGAAGCTCCGATGACCTATAGTTGATTCCACCACCACCATCGTGTTCCTCGTCGTCTCCTCATTCGATTGACACCAACCACGCATCCTGGGGAGCAGTAAAACGGCGGCGCCGCCCTCGCCTGGTCGCCGGCGTCAAGCCGACGGCGAGAGGGGCGTGCTCATCGCCACGTCAGAACCTTTGACTGGTCCACTGCCCGCGTGGCAGTTGACTGGTCAAAGGACCCCACTCGTCAGTGTCTTAGGCTAAGATTGAACCGGTACGTTTAGCTTTTTAGTTAATTTCAAATTCCAGTAAATAGTTAAAACTTTGCAAAACTATATAAAATTCATTTCAACTCAGAAAATTATGAATAATATATCAAAATGCTCACAAAAATAAACTCTATTCAAATAAAATATAAAACAAAAATGTGTGTCAAAATAAAATTTCACTTCTTTTTAACCTTATTAATTATATCATTTCAATTATTTAAAATACAATTTGAATTCAATAATTAGTGAAGTTTCAAACTTAAATTTTAACTATTCAGTAACTAAGTAAAATGTTAGGATTAATTTTATTTACCATATTTGCATTAACTTAAATATTAGTGGTAATTCATAAACCCTAATTGCAAATTTACTATTTTCTATTTTCTTTAAATAGTAATAACTCAAGAAAATATTATAAGCCAATATTATTTTGATAAGTCAAAACTTATGTACTTAAACATCTTTAGTTAACAAGTTAATTATTTTAAACCCTAATAACAATTATTAAACCCTGATTCTAAATTAAACCTAAATAAGAATTACCTAATTATTAATTCTTGTGGAAAATTAATAAAATGTTAAACCATTACTAATTTTGATTCAAAGTAATTAGTAACCACAACTCTATTACCAATTATCATTTTAGGAGTTGTGCCATAATTTAGAAACCCTAGTTTTAATTTAAGTAAGACATTGATCTCATTATTTCATGTATTCATCCATAGTAGTTGCAAACCTAAAAACCCTAGGGATTTAATCCATGTGAGCATTACACTTTAGTAGTAACTCTAAAACCCTAGTTGCTTATCACATGTGATCATGTGAATTTCAACTTTACTTGTAGAACCTTGATAAGTAACCAATGAATGTATAATCATGATCCATCAACCTAAAACCAATTCACATGAGCTTGTCATTCCATGCTCCTATTCTTAATTAAAACCTATATGATTCACTAGTATCACCTAGGTATAAACCCTAGCTTGTTAATTGGATTAGTACCATTAATTACCACTCCATTATACCACACCATTAAGATAAACCTTAACCATCAAAACCTAGTAGAACTATAATGATGAACCCTAGTATCAACCTTGTGTAGTAATTCACAACCCATGCTCCTATTCCACTCAACCCTACTTGGGAAATGATAAACCACTTAACTTAGAAACCATTAGAGATTACTTAGTAAGTAGTTGTGAAACCATAGTAAACCCTAATAGCTAATTTATAGAACCATCTTAAACAACCATCCTTTGATATGATGCTTAGAAGAAACCATAGCAATAAAACTACCAATACTTGCTATATAGAAACCCATTCCAAGTTAAGAACCAACTAGTTCCTATCAGTGGAACTAGATGAATTCAATAATAAACCCTAGAAAGCCATAGCTCCTATATATGTATAGTTCATATTCTTATTTAACCTGTTCTTCAAAAGTTATTCTTTTGAAGTACAAATGTTAATCAAACCTTAGAAGCCTTAATCCTTCTTTGAAATACTCATTATTTCTTAACT
The DNA here is from genome assembly GCF_019359855.2 of Lolium perenne. NCBI lineage: Eukaryota > Viridiplantae > Streptophyta > Magnoliopsida > Poales > Poaceae > Lolium > Lolium perenne. Next base: position 181,160,646 of record NC_067246.2, on the reverse strand, counting down.
AACATGTTCTTCAAAAGTTATTCTTTTGAAGTATAGTATAAGTAATCATCAACCATGTTCTGTAGAACTTAAAATTGACAACTGTTCTTTATATATTATTTCACCACTATTCTTTATGTGTATGATTGTTATGATGTCTTATATCACTTGGTTATGATGATAATATAATCAAACCCTAATAAGAACCTTGTTTGAGAACCATTCTAAAAGTGCAACCAACCCTAAAGAAATCTTTACAACTCACATATCTTAAATCATCAAAGTTAGCTTACGCTCGGGACGATTGCATCTCATACTATGCATTATAGCATCTTTGCCAGTTCTTTAAACATTGTCCTTACCGGACAATGATGGTATTTCAGCATTTGGAGTTCTCACGTATCGAAGCTTTTGCCTGCATAATCTTGCAGTCAAGAAAGGCAAGTTCATCGCTTGCTCATGTCATTTGATTATTTTTATCAAACTATATGCAAAGTACTATACTTATCACTCATGCATTGAAAAGCAAAGTATTATTTTACAATTATGAATATGACTATGTGGTGGGCAATGGAACCATGGTATGTGTTGATATGGTGGAGGTTCCATTGCATGGGTTTATATCACCCTAGGATTAATTACCAATGCCGTCCAGTGATTCTAGCGCCGTACAAATCGCGTTGACCATAAGATCTATAATGGCTCTGGGGAAGCCAGCCGTATCTTTTCCCTTCTGCACGCCAACGGATTGGTAGAGCCGGCGGGGTGTTGGAGGCACTGCCGTAGGTTGGGATAGCCTTTTAAATCCCCATCCATTAGTGATGATGGCTCTACGATCTATGAAGGATTGTCCAAAGTACACCATGAGTAAAGCCGTATTATCGGGGGAAAGTCTACTGGAGGTGTACGGGTGGACAAAAGGGTGGGTTTGCAGTCGCGGAGAAGGCGGTGTGGGCTTGGATCTTACACCTGGCCTCACACCAAAGGAAGTGTGGACGGGAAAGATATCGCCTGGTTGGCAACAAGGATAAGGTCTCTTATGGGAAAAGTAACGCACCTCTGCAGAGTGTATCAAATTGTGGCTGTCACTCCTGTTCGGGAAGGAATCGCGAACGCGGCAGGAAAGGAACTCCATGAAGTTCTGGTCAACCTGTGAAGACTGACGGGCATAGTTTTCAGAATAAAATAAACCTTTTGAAGAAATGATTACAAAAACTTGCATTGGCCTATGACTTTATGGTCTATGGCTGTAGCTAGTGCATGATACACATATTTCCTAATATGAACTTGCTGAGTACGCTCGTACTCATTCTATCTCGTTTGAACCCCCTTCTTAGATCAAAGCACCGAAGGAGAAACTACCGTGGAACTCTAAGACAAAGGAGTCAACTGCAACAAGATGAAGAATTCAATCAAAGAAGTCAATGGAGTCAACTTCTGCACCAACTATAATGGAAACCTAGACTAGTAATAGAAGGGAACCTTTCCCTAATCCTAGCACCTAAGTAGCTAGATTTCTCTAGCAAGCCAATTAGCTCTTAAACTTGAGTTAGCAATAAGTTAGACTACGAGTCGTTCTTCTGGAGCTTTATTTGAAGTTTTACCTCACTGTAAAGTAGGAGGTTGTGTGGATCTTATGTAAACAGCTCGTGTGTACTTATATAGACATACCTTGGACTCGCATATGTTTCTGTTGTACCACTCTGAGAGATGTAATATGAGTGGAACGGTGTTTCACTTGTGTTATGTCAACGACTTGTGTACTACACCATGCAGTGGTACGCTGGGTCATCACAGTTCTTTGACTGCGCCTAGCTCTGCGTGACGGCGTTAATGAGTGCCACCGCTCCCCCGCCTCCCTCCGGCCTATAAAAAGGGCCGCCTCTCATCGTCCCTCTCACACACAAACTCTAGCGCCTCTCTCCCCAACCCTAGCCGCCACCATCTCAACAAGAGTCGATGCCATGGCTGAGAGAGGCGGAGGCCGAGCTCGCGGTCGTGGTCATTGGTCGTGGCCACGGCCGCGGCAGAGGTGCACGCTCGCCGTCGCCTGCCACGCCGTCGTCTTCATCGTCGGAGATGGACGTGGAGGCGGGCGTGCTGTTCGAGTTTGTCCTCGTCCTCAAGTGCGACCCACGCGGCATCCAGAGTCTGCCAGACTCCTTTGCCGAGTACGTCGCCGGTGACGACCGCCCGGGCACGATGCATCTGCGGGAGGCTTCGTGCGGCTACTACCGGTGGATCGTCGAGGTGATCTACGACGCGCACGGCAAGATGTACCTCCACATCGGTTCAGAGAAGTTCGTGCGCCACCACAGCCTCGAAGCCGGCTTCGTCCTCCCGTTCTCCTACTTTGGCGACAGGGACATGAGCGTCAAGGTCTTCGACGAGACGCGCTGCCGCCGGGACTACCACGGTGACAACACCGACGAGGAGGACGACTGATGAAGAGTGTTGTTTCTTCGCAGCGAATACGTGCACGGAGGTCTCTGTCTGTTCTTCTTCGGTAGAACCAACAAGGGCACCGTCTCCCGCTGTATTTTCCAGTTTGGGTGACTGGGTGTGCCCTCGAGTGTTCTTTCTTGGCAGCGAACACACGAAACCTTCGATGCACGGCCTAGTTAGGTTTAGTTTTTTTGCAATATTTTATATTTGTGTCCACCATGGTTCAAACTATGTATTAGTTTGTGGAAAACCATGTTCCTAATTATGTCTTCGTGTAAACCACGTTCCCAATTATGTATTAGTTTATGGAAATTGAAATAAAATGCCAAAAAAATATTTTTAATGTTTGGGGGCAGCGTTTGGGGGACGCGGCTGGGGAGCGACGTCCCCCAAACGCGTCACGAACGAAACACGTCCCCCAAACACTCAATCCGGCGCGATTTGGGGGACGCTTTGGGGGACGCGACTGGAGATGCTCTGAGGCCACATAGTTCTACACATAATTAAAATATGGATGACAGGATAAACTGCCTACTCCTGTAGTTTACTAGTCTTATTGTTTAAGTGGTTCTGCTACGATTTGTTAAATAAGTAGCTCATTCTTCAGTTATGCTAAATGCAACTATATAATTCTTTTGCAGCTGATGAAGTAAGAACCTTATGGATCTGATCAAGTCCTGTAGTTAGAGGGCATGAGGTATATGCTCTAACATTTTGACCAACAGCATAGTTTTCATTTCTTTTCTTCATTCTGTATTCTAGTGTGTCCCAACTTTAAGACATGTTCAGTCATCTTCCATTTAGATTTGTTATTTTTTCAGCTTCTAATCATCGCACATAGATACTAATTTGTTTGCCTTTTGTATTACAACAGAATTAAGGGTGTGCACTGTTTATACTTCATACCGTTTCAATATGTCTAAATGCCGTTGACCTAGATATAAGCATCATGTGTTACAACATGGTTGACCTCTGTATTTGTTTTCTTTTAAGTGCACACATCTCGTTGCTCCTGTTATCCTGTAAGAAAGTGAGATGTATTCACAGTTTCCTGGCATGAAAAAACTATACATACATTCCCTGAATAAATATACGATGATAATTGTCAGGGATGAAACCTGCTTGGAATCCTACTTACTTAGAGACTAGCTAATTGGCATTTCAAATATCATTCTTTCTTTAAATTTTCGAATATTTTCCGGGTACATTTTCATTACAACTTTTAACACTATTTACCTCAGTACATAAATATAGTATTTCTTACAGGTGTTGATCCGATTTTGTTCTTGGTTGCCTGCCATATTACTCATCCATGTGTTGGTTGAATGCTTCAATTTATAATGGCCAATATGCACGGTCTGGTAAAGATGATTTTGCTAGAGTGGATACGACTAGAAGTAGTTAAGGGTAAATTCAAACCCAAAAGATACAGAATGGGTTGGTACCTTATTACCTTTGATCAGATCAAGTTCTTTTATATTTCTATTTTGATGAGAAAAATTTGGCACCAAATAAAAGACGATCCTCCTGTTCACTTCCTTACAATTTTTACTGTGTTGTTCTTTTTATTATTGCTTTCTTTAGATAGTTTTATCAGATGGGAAAAATTGAGAGTTCTTCTCCTTTCGAGCTCAATGTACCTGAGCTTCTGGAAAAAACATATGAAGAAATTAAGGAAGAACTACTTCTCTGGTTGGATATTCATGTGAAGGGAGACGAAAACTGTTCGCCTCGAGCGCTCCCGCGGGCGCTCGGGCGAACCCTAAAATCTCCCCGCGCCTAGGCCTCGCCCCCTCCTTCCCCGCCACCGGCTGAAGCCGCCGGGCAAAGCCTGGCCGGTGCTAGCGGCGGCGGACCTCTCTCTCCTCGCTCCTCTGGTCATAAGCACGGGCGGCCTGACCGGAGGCGCTATCTTCCGTGCGGATCTCGGTGCATCCGGGGTAGGCTGGCCGGCGGCCTGCGGTCGGCGAGGTTCGTGCTTCTCGAGGCGGCTTGGGGAGCGCTGCGGATGCCGTCTCCGTGGGAGGCGGAGGCCGGCGGCTCGGGTGCTTCCCCGACGTGATCTGATCCGGCGGTGGCCGACCCTCCCGACGACGGTGACTGGGGATGACGACGCAGACGTCTTGGCGCAGCAAGCAGTTTTGGTGTGCGTGAGGGGTGCGATTGGGCGGCCGCGCCGGCTGGGCCAGGGGGCCCGATCTGGGTCTGGCAGCCCTGTCCCGCCCCGCACCTTCCCGGAGGTTGCCATGCCACGCCAGGGGGGTCTGCTGGCACGCTGGGCCGACTGCACGGAGGTTCGTGTCTGTCGGAGGGCCGTCCGCCTGCTATCTTCTGGCCTCGGCCATCTTCGGGTGTGTCCCAAGTCTTGTCAAGGTGGTGTCTTTTGCTGTGCGGGTGCAAGATCGAGGATGCCGGGGTGGTGGCCCTGGATTGTGGGAACCTTGTGGGTTGGCAGGTGAGCCCGAGGTTCTGGTGCTGGCTAGGGCCATGGACATGGGGTTGTCATGGTTCTTAGCGAGTTGCGTTTTGTGGGGGCGTGGTGGCTGTCACCTCGGTGGTGGCCCTCGCCATGTCTAGGTGGCGGAGAGGTGATGCCGAGAGGAAACTCTCGCCCTGGTCCTTCCAGGACCACAACGGCGGCGTCCACGGACGTCGTCTCCTTCTTGAAGGCGTCGTTGTGGCTTATCCCTGCCCCCTTTCGTACTCCGGGTGAAAACCCAAGATCCCCGGATCGGGCGGTGGCGGCACTCCGGTGTCGTGCTCTTCTTGAAGACACCGTCTTGGAGCCCACATCACAAGTCTCTCTGACGGTCGTGACGGAGGTGATTCTTCGGCGATCTTCGGCAAGGCTTGCTCCGTGCTCTTCCCTTGTCGAGCTTCCTTGGTGCTGCTTCTCGGTCTGTGAGCAATGTGGGTTGGTCCCTGGTGGTGGTCGGCTTCCGGTGGCGTTTGTGCGACGGAGGGGTGCTGTCGACGGCACGCGTGAAAAATGGCTCGCTCCCGAGTGAGCTCCGGCCCGACACTGTGGCTTCCAGCTCTGCTCCGAGTCCTCGTAGGCGTTTTGGCTGGGCCCGTTGGTCGCACTTCCGGTTGTAGCTTCTTTGGCAGTTCGTGTGGGTATGTGGTCTCGATATGTAAGCTGGGTTCAGCACTTTGTATCGTGGGTTTTGTTAATTCAAAGTTAGGCACTTGTGCCTTTTATCTAAAAAAACTACTTCTCTTAGATTGAGAACCAAGGTACATTATCACGATTTTATTTTACCAAACATGAGTTTTTTTTTGTGAAAGTTACCAAACATGAGTTGATCTTCTACTCTCACCGTTTTATTTTATTTTCCTTACATTGACGCATGTTCATTTACCGAGGTCCTTTTGTCACTTGGAATTACGGCTGCTGATTTTCTCCTTCACCCCCTCTTGGCAGAGCATGTCATTTCGCCAGGTATATGCCATTTACTCGACCAGCTTCTTCTTGCTTTATGTCCATATGTTGTTCGGTGAAAAGCCTGGGTTTGCATATGTTCGGTTGGAGGGGAACACACAATGTTCGAGGAATTTTAATTGAATGATAGATGATAGCCCTATCAAACTTATGCATATCGTTTTTGCAGACCAATAGGTACGATGTGGTCTTATTTATTGTGCTCATATAGCCTACTTCAGATGTATGTGCTCACGGCTATATGTACCTCACAATGGGGAAATTGTATTCATGCAGTGGTGCCAGGCAAGTCTATGAGTGCATTCATAGCTGAATTACATGAGACCAATGTGCACTGTAATCAGATAGCTCCATTTGATAAAAAAAATTAGCAGTTCTAAGACTGGTCAAAGGGCCCTTTGCAATCTGCAACAACGCTTAGGGTGCTATTGTGTGAATGGTTAAGAAGACCTCCAATTTGGACAACTATTTAAATGAGCTCTGCTGACCGCTCCTTTTATTTCCGTACTGCGATGTCTGGAAGATAACTATTATGCCAACTTTATATGCGACATTATCACGCGAACAGGTACCCAGGACTGTGTTTATGTGATCTAAGAAACTCTGTATCAACGTGCATGCCATGTGATGAGGAGTTTAGATCAGGAAGAACGGGTGGTTCAATACGCAGTAGTGTTTTCAGTTAGGGTCCGTTTGGTTGATGGACAAACATGTATGGGATGAGATGGATCAGATTTGGTGGATGAGATGATTCCAATTGAAGTGATCCCTTGTTTTGTTTGGTTCCAAGAATTTAAGGGGCGGGATGGAATGTGATTAGCTTATAATATTCAACAGCAGTTGGTTAACAAGGCAAATTGAAATTAGCAAAAAAGGGTATGGTGGAGGTCGACACGGGCGACATCAAGCGCATGCCTGCCCACGCCGCCACGATGCGCGAGGTGGCCTCCCCACGCCGCCACGACGCACGAGGTGGCGGGCCTCGCCGGCGGCCTCCCCACGCCGCCACGACGCCCGAGGAGGCGGACCTCGGCGGCGGCCTCCCGAAGCCGCCACGACGCGCGAGGAGGCGGGCCTCGCCGGCGGCCTTCCCAAGTCACCACGACGCGCGAGGTGGCGGGCCTCACCGGCGGCCTCCCCATGCTGCCACGATGCACGAGGTGGCTGGCCCCGCCGGCGGCCTCCCCAAGCCCACGCCGACGGCATCGACGGGGCGGCTCTAGGAGATGAGGAGGCACAGTGAGTTCGATGGGGCGGCGGCGCAGTGAGGTTCGATGGGGCGGTGGCGCAGTGAGGTCCGATGGGGCAGGATTAGTGCCAGGAAGAGAGATTAGGAAGTGGTCCACAAATTAGAAAAACGTGGATTGGGAGGTCCGGCCAATTTGGTGGGATCACTTGATTCAGCATCTTTGAGGTATATTCTGTTGAGTAGATGGTACCATCCCTCCTAATTTACAACCAAACGCATGCAAAATTAGAACCATCCCATCCCATCCCTCTTTTGGTCTGCAACCAAACGGACCCTTAGTCATTAATGCGGTGTGCTACAAACTAAACCTGGGATTTCTACATCCATAATCTGGCCTTAGTCTCCAAATAGAAGTTGTAGATAATCTTTTATGTTTTTTGTAGTATTTGTTTGCACACTTTGGTGTTAAATGTAGATGGGTTGCAGCCCAATAAAGTAGCCCATGTAGTCTACAATTCCTGAAATCTCAAGGTCCATCATGTTGGCAGCTTGGGACAGCCTTGGGGGACAAAGTTTAGTCCCACATTGCTAGTTGGGAGAGAGTTAGAGTGGTATATAAGGGCTGCTGTTCTAGTCCTTCAAAGTGAGTGAGAGTAGAAGAAGCCTCGCGCACTCCTCCTCCGCCCGCCCCGCCTCGGCTCGGCTCGGCACGTCGCGTTTCGTTCCTTTTGCTGTGCTACTCTCTAGTCTTCCCCATCCCGGCGACTGCGTGCACAGTCGTCCGTGAGAGCAGGCCTCCGAAACCCCGTCCGTTGAGATCCTGCACCGGGAGACGGGCGATAAGGTTTTTGGGGAGCGTCTCGGCGCGACTGCTCGCTGCTGTTCGTGTTCATCTTCGTTGGTTCCTTTTGCTGTGCTACTCTTAGATCTGGAGAACAGTGCTCTTAGATCTCTCTCGTTCCTTTTGCTGTGCTAATCTCTAGTCTTCCCCATCCCGGCGACTACGTGCGCAGCCGTCCGGGAGAGCAGGCCTCCGAAACCCCGTCCGTTGAGATCCTGCACCGGGAGACGGGCGATAAGGTTTTTGGGGAGCGTCTCGGCGCGACTGCTCGCTGCTGGTCATGTTCATCTTCGCCGGTTCGACTGCTTCATCGACGACTTCGACTACACCATGGGCGACATCAACAACTCCCATGGTGGTGCGGGTGCTGCTGCTGGTGCGACCTTCCCGGTCGCGATGTACATGCTTTTCCTCTCCTACCTTGCACTGCTACTTGTTCCATGTTCAGATCGGATGCATGTGCTAAGTCTGATGTGTGTGGTTAAGTATACTTGTGCATCTGTAATGCTGCTTTCGGTAATTAAACTCACACGGAAATTGCCTAATAATCCAACAATCCAAAAACCTTATATGCTTAGGCAATTTTCACCGTCTGGTTTTGCTGTTGCACTCAAACCGAGCCCGTTTACGGGTTCTCATTTCAAGAGATGGCGGAATAAAACCCTCTTGTGGCTCACTTCTATGAGTGTGCACCGAGTTGCGGAAGGTACTCCCAAAGGTCCGCTTACTGCTGAAGAGGATAAAGCGTTCGGGGATGCCACCTTAATCATTGTGGGTGCCGTCCTAAGTGTGCTTGGAGACAAGTTGGTTGATGCTTATCTGCACATCCGAAATGGGAACGAACTGTGGGATGCACTGGATGCTAAGTTTGGTGCTGCCGATGCCGGAGGTGAACTGTATGCTATGGAGCAGTTCAATGACTACAGAATGGTTGAGAACCGATCTGTAGTAGAACATGCTCATGAGATACAGATCATGGCAAAGGAACTTGAGCTCCTCAAGTGTGTGCTACCGGACAAGTTTGTCGCGGGATGCATTGTCGCTAAGCTTCCCCCTTCATGGAGGAACTTTGCCACTTCTCTGAAACATCAGAGGCATGAGTTCTCTGTTGAGAATATCATGGGCTCTCTAGATGTTGAGGAGAAGGCGAGGGCAAAAGACAAACATACTGGAGGAACCGAAGGACGTTCTGCTGCCAATATGGTATAGAAAAATGCCCACAAGTCCAAGGGAAAGAACAAGGGAGTCTCCCAGACTACCAACTTCAAGAAGAAGGGGAAAACAGAGAAGAAAGATCCTTGCTGGGTGTGTGGCGAGATAGGCCATTGGGTTAATCGCTGTCCACAACGCAAAGGAAAGAAATGTCAGGCTGGACAGAACTCAAACTCTGTCAGCATGGTCATTGGCAACACAGAGGAAGGAACAACAGGGTATGGTAATATATTACCTACCGTTCTTTCGGTGTTTCGGCCCATAGAATGGTGGGTTGATACAGGTGCCAATGTTCATGTGTGTGCTGACATCTCCATGTTTACCTCTTATCAGGCCCGAGGTTCCTCAGTAATGATGGGGAATGGGTTACATGCTACTGTTCGTGGTGTTGGCACGGTAGATCTGAAGTTTACTTCGGGAAAGATCGTGCAACTGAAGAATGTGCTGCATGTCCCTTCTATCAAGAAGAATCTCGTTAGTGGCTCCCGTCTTATGAAAGATGGGTTTAAGTTGGTGTTTGAGTCCAATAAAGTTGTACTGTCTAAGTATGGAACTTTTGTTGGAAAGGGCTATGAATGTGAGGGAATGTTACGCTTCTCTCTAGAAGACTTCTGTGATAATGTTGTGAACCATGTAAGCACTAGTGTTAATGAAACTAATGTTTGGCATTCACGACTTTGTCATGTTAATTTCGGTTGTATGACGCGGCTTGATGATATGAGTTTAATTCCGAAATTCACCTTTGTCAAAGGCTCTAAGTGCCATGCTTGTGTGCAAGCAAAGCAGCCTCACAAGCCTGCGAAGGAAAGAAACTTGGCACCACTAGAGCTCGTACATTCAGATCTATGTGAGATGAATGGTGAGTTGACAAAAGGTGGAAAGAAATATTTCATGACCTTGATTGATGATTCCACTAGGTACTGTTATGTGTATCTCCTGAAAACTAAATATGAGGCTCTTGATTTCTTTAAAATCTATAAGGCTGAAGTTGAGAATCAACTTGAAAGAAAGATAAAAAGGGTTTGGTCCGATCGTGGTGGAGAGTACTTTTCTAATGAGTTCAATTTATTATGTGCGGAACATGGTATAATCCATGAGAGGACGCCTCCCAATTCCCCACAATCCAATGGGACTGCGGAAAGGAAAAACCGTACTCTAACAGATTTGGTTAACGCCATGTTAGATGTTTCGGGTTTATCCAAGGAATGGTGGGGGGAGGCCATATTGACTTCGTGTCATGTCCTAAACGTGTTCCAACTAAGAATAAAGAGATTACCCCTTATGAGGAATGGGAAAAGAAAAGACCAACACTCTCCTATCTACGAACTTGGGGTTGTTTGGCTAATGTGAATTTGCCAATCACCAAGAAGCGAAAGCTTGGACCAAAAACCGTGGACTGTGTCTTTCTTGGCTATGCTGCCCATAGCATTGCTTATAGATTTCTTGTGGTGAAATCTGGAGTGGACGACGTGAATTTTGGCACCATATTTGAATCAAGAGATGCTACATTCTTTGAGGATATATTTCCTATGAGAGATATGCATGGCATGTCTAGTTGGGAATCTGATCCAATACATGAAACTCCTATGGAGTCTGATGAGGAATCTGATGATGAGAGTTCAGATTCTGATTAATATGACAATGCAGCTCCCACAAGGAGTAAGAACCTAGTGCGGGACACCTCATAACTGCTATGAGGGTCATCTAGTATGGCCCTTGAAGCCAGGTTGTTCTCGCGGGAGGAGGCAATACACCGTAGTTGCCTACGGCCGGACTATACTGTGGGTCTTCCGATGTGGTTCTGGGGACACGCTCAAGGGTGGAGGTGTACTTCCAGTGCCGGGAAGAATAGCCCATAGGGAAGGACCCAAACCAGGGGATGTAGGCGAAATATTATGTTCGGAAGTTTATCGTGGCATAGGTGATATGCAGGGAGGATACCCACACGATAGATTCCCGGATAGTTGTGGGGAAAGTGTACAACCTCTGCAGAGTGTAAATCTATTCGAATAGCCATGTCCGCGGATATGGACGCGGGAAAGGCTGCTGCTTGGCATTGAAGGAGTTTTGGTTTATAAAAGTGTTTTCCAAAGGGTTTGGAAAAGAATACCAGTGGGACTGGTGGAAGTGTACCTGGGAGGTATGGAGGAATACTAGTGGGACTGGTAGAAATGTACCTCGGAGGTACGGTGGAAAGTTGGAAAAATTGTTTATGTCATACTGAGATGGCCAGAAAGGAAAATGGGTCACCCTTATGTGGTGACCCTGCATACCACTGCATGTTGTAGTATGCCAGTCGTTGATATAACATTCACGAAGTACCAATCCGCAAATATTACATCCCTCAGAGTAGTACAACAGAACATAGTAGGTCCATAACTCATTCATTTATTATTACAAGCAACATGTACATATCATCTCGGAGCTCCTCTTGGGTCCTAAGAGGAATACTCCTGGGTTCGAGGCGAACCCGACTCAACCTACAATATAAGAGTCTTACTAAGTTATACATTTTATTCTCCTCGAGCAGCTAAGTACTAAGAGTTCGTACTGCTCGGTTACTACTACTACTACTTGGTAGGTCTAAGCTTGCTCTCCTCCGGAACCCTCCCCGGTTCCGTAGACTATGAGGTAGTCTACTCCTTCGATACCTCCAGAGAGGTCTGGTTCTTCATAGCCGATGACTTTGGCTCCTTCAGGGTCGTCGTTGTTCTCCTCCAGTTGATTCAGACAATCTAAGCAGGGGATTTAAGAGTGGTATGAGTACGAGCGTACTCAACAAGTTCATTATAGAAAAGAGGTGTTTAATGCACTAGCTACGATATCAGACCAGAAAGTCTAATACCAATGCAGGTTTTGATAAACATTTCTTCAAGAGGTTGCTTTTATTCAGAAGAACTATGTCCGTCGGCCTTCACCGGTTTACTAGAACTTCATGGAGTTCCTTTCCGACAGCGTTCGCAGATCCAAATCCCGGAACAGGGAGTGACAGGTCACGATTCATTACACTCTGCAGAGGTGTGTTTCTTTACCCATAAGAGATCTTAACCTTGGTGCCAACCAGGCAGCTTTCCCGTCCACACTTCCTTCGGTGTGAGGCCCGGTATAAGGTCTAGCCAATCATGTTCCTCCGCTACCTCGAACACCCACCCTTTGTTGCAAACCCCGACCCTGGGTCCTCGCCGGTGCTCTTATACCATTTAAGGATGGCCCCCGACCACGACGATAGTCTGGGATCAAACCAAACTCCTTCGCCGGTAGCTGCAACCCATCATAGACCGCAATACCGTGGGGACTTAGGACTCCCCAGCCTCACCGCTTGCTCCTTCGGGCGACAAGTGTACTACGGACAGTGTTGTGGGGACTTAGGACTCCCCAGCCTCACCGCTTGCCCCCTTGGATTACAAGTGTACTACGGTAAAGCGCGTCCGTTGATGAATGAGAGGTGGAAACACTTTTAACTACTCCGTCCCACTCCGGATCTTATGGTTAACACGGGTGTTACGGCACAAGAATCACTGTACGACATTTGTTGTTTAATCCTAGATGGATATAAACCCTTGCAATGGAACCTCCACCATATCAACTCAATCCATGGTTCCATTGCCCACCACTTAGTCATATTCATAGTTATGAAAATAGTGGTTTTGCTTTTTATGCAATAGTGGTAAACATAGTACTTTGCAAGTAATTTGGTAAAAATACTCAAATGACATGATCAAGCGATGAACTTGCCTGAACACTGCAAAGTGTTGCAGTTGGATGGTGTGGACTGACCCTTGTCCTCTGTTGCTGAAAAATAGCATCATTGTCCGATAAGGGCAATGGTTAAAGAAGCAATTATGCATGATTCAGCTTTTAGGGTTGTTTCCCCCCTTCCGGTGTTTTTATCACTTCATGTGAGAGGTTAATACTAAGAATGATTTAGGGATACTCTTTTTGGGGTAAAATACAACCTTGAAATGTTGTCAAGGTGTTTTTAAAGTCCAAAAGCATTTATGGACTAATTTTCATTATTGAAAATATAAGGTGTGATTTAAATGATTATTTTAATCATCAAATTTGGACTTAATCTTGTTTGTCTTCAAAAATTCCTTTTCATATTTTATTATGATAGAGAATTTTATTCTGAGTAATTTTCATATTTTTAATTATTTTTTAGAGCTATTTATCATTTTCTATGCATTTTCAAAGTTTCAGGGTTAATTGGATTTGTGAAAAGTCTAAAATGCCCCTAGGCCCACTTGTCAGGGTGGCCCAGCGGGTTGAGTCTAACCCGAGCCGCCCCAACCGGCTCGGTCGGACTCAGTCGCTTTCTTCCTCTCCCCTCTCGCGAAACCCTAGCTCTCTCCTCTCCCGCGACGCCGTGGTCGCCTGCGCCGTCACCGCTTTATTCCGGCCACCTCCGGCCATCCCCGCCGGCGAGATCGGTCGCAATCGAACGGCCGCACGACGGCGCACCGATCGGTCCGCGCCGATCTGTGTTTCTTCGCCGCCACCGCTCGCCCCCAACGCCTCTGCGACACGGCCATGGTGATTCATGGCGATTCGTCGCCCGCCGTCGATCCAGGCACCGTGGCGTGGCCGTGTGCCTCGCCGTGGTTGCGCTGGAGCCTCTGCGCTCGGCGAACGCCTGGCTTGGCCATGGCTTGGCGCTGCCGTGGCCAGGCTGTGTCGCCATACCGCCACGGTGACGCCGTGGTGCTCTGCTCCAGGTGTGTCGCCTCCTTCTCTCATGTCTTCTCTACCTCCTCTCTTTCCTCTGGATGCCTTGGCATCCACCTTGCTGTGCTTCTGCTGCTGCGCCTCTGTGCTTTGCGCCATGCCTGGCCTGGTGCTTCCTTGATGTGCTAACTGCTGCTGCCTACTTGCGCCATTATTCTTGCTGCTGTGCTTGTGCTACTGCTATGCGTATGCTGTTGTGCTGTGCTGCTGCCATGGATCCTAGCTGATGTGATGTGATGTTCTTCTCTATAACTTGATGTTGTAACTCATGAGCTCTTGCTCATGAGCATACTGTGATGCTATGCTCTATTTAATTGATACTGTTGTTGCTATATTACACCTGCCTCTTCTGTGTGTGCAATTCGTTGCCCCTGGCTTGATCATGATGCATGATCCTTGCATTTTGCAAGTGCCAGTGCTCCTGATGTGCTGTTCTCTGTGCTATAATTCTTGGAACTGCCCATTGGGAATTGTTGTTGGCTAAACAACACCATCCAATGATGGTGTGCTTCTGGATACAATTGTATTTAGCTCATTAGCTTATCTGTGATGCAATTCATTAAGGAATGTGACTGTTTAATTAACACAGTAATTGTATTGAACTATTGATGCTAGAGTTGGTTCTGGCATGCTGTAGCATGCTCCAACAAGCTTCTGATGATCTTGTGATCGTCAGTTGCTTGTGAAAGCTGTTGTGTTGTTACTGTGCCTCACTGCTGCTCAACCTGTGATGTGTGTGTGTCACACAGGCTTGTGCTGGTGTGTGCTGGTGCTTGCTCAAGCATCTGCTGATGCTTGCAGTGATCCTCTGGATCATATGCAAGTGTTCCAGTTACTGGTGACTTATGTATTTCATTTATCTGTATAGCTTGTCATTGTTTATTGGATAAATGAGATGAACTGCTTGCAGTGATGACTCTTACAATTAATTTGATTGAGCTAGAGGGATGCCAACAGTTGTTGGGGACCCTAGCTCCTCTTTGAACCCATCTGGGTGATGATACAAGTGCTTGGCTTGATGGTTTGGGCTGTTTCAGTGGATGAGGTGACCCTAGCAGTAATCATATACTGCTTTTGGGTAGCTCCCCTCTTGTTGGCTTGTTGTGGCTCACTAGATGCTTTCTGGGTGATCCTTTTGTTGGATTGCCAGTAGCTTTTGATGTTGACAAACAAAAATAGACACAATTTGTCTACCTGTCTGATGGTGTAGTGGTCATAGGTGCTAAGTAATTTTGGCTAGCTATATAGGATCATTTCCTTGCTGGATATCTTTGATTATGCCATTGGTTTGGCATAACCAATGTTCCCAGGGTGACTTCCTATTGGTTTCTCTCTTTTTTACTTGCACCAATTGGCTGTTAGCCATATGATGACTCACACAGGGTTTCTACCCTTTTCTGTTGTTGTGATTATGCATATGCTTATTTTATGAGCAAAACCTTGGCTTGCTCATGTTCATCAGTGTATACCTCACTCCAGCTCCTAGTATGAGTTGTTGGTGTAGAGGATTGCTTCTGGTTGGTTTGGTTTGCTTGCCCTACTCCTCCTTGCAGGCTTGTGAATCTTGGTTGGTTTCTGGTGGTTGCTGGAATAGGTGGAGCAGCTCTTGCTGTTCACCTGTTCTAGCTGTTCTTGATGTGTTCTTGCTGTTCTTACCCTGATGCTCCTTGTCGATGGAATGATTAGGGTTTGGTGTGGAAAGCTTATATCTGCCTTGCCCTTGCTTCTCTGGTCGACAACAAGGCCTGGTCCTTTTTGGTGACTCTCCCAGGCTTGTGTGCTGTGAGGCATGCACCTCACCTTGTGAGCTGCTTGCACTGTGCATGGTTGGGACTTGTGTGCTGTGGATCAACTCGGCATGTTTGATGATATCCTCTCATTTTCACATTGTTTAGCTAACCTGCCAAGTGTGGCATAACCATTTGCTTGGTCTTTGTGTGTGTGCAGGGACAATGTGATGATCAAGATGAAGATCAAGATCATCTTGAGCAAGATTTCCATGATGATCATCTTATGTAGTTTAGGATAGATCATTTAATTGTAATTTTCTTTTCTTTTTCTTTTTCCATTTAGTCAATTCTTGTAATGTGTTGTAATATTTCTTAATTCATTTCTGGATATTGTAAATGACAATGTATCATGTGTGTTGATCAATAAAGCTCCAATTTTCCTTAATGAGCTTTGTATAATAGTTGTACTATTTATATTCATGATTATTTATATTTGTTTAATGAATTACCTCAATTTTGAATTATGAAATAATCATGTGATGTTTAAATTTGAAATTCAAACACAAGTTTGTTTGAATTCAATCATGCATGTTAAAGTTGTAATGCACTAACTCTCCTCTCCTCTCAAAACCCTAATTGAGCTAAGTGAGATGCAAGTTTATCGCACTCTCGAAACCCTAACCCTGTAAGGAGTCAAGAGAGAAACTTGTCCCCCTTCGATGCAGTTTTCTTTTAAAAGCGCGAAATTTCCCCAGAATTTACGATGCAATGCACATCCCTTTCTAAAATCTACCTCTCTATCGTCTCTAAACCTGGGACATTACAGCCTTTCCCCCTTAAAGAATACTTCGTCCCGAAGTTGTGGTTGTAATACCTGAACAGTTCTGGGTACGATTTCCTCAGGTCTTCTTCCTTTTCCCAGGTGGCTTCTCTCTCGGGGTGATGCTTCCATTGAATCTTGCAGTACTTAATGGCTCTATTCCTGAGTTGTTTCCAATTCTCCTCGAGAATCTTGGCTGGCTTCTCGATATAGGTCAAGTCTGGTTGTAACTCGATCTCATCATGTGATACTGGCTCGTCTGGGGTCTTTAAACATTTCCTGAGTTTAGACACATGGAATACATTGTGTACCTGAGCTAACCTTCCCGGTAGATCCAATTCAAAGGCTAATCCTCGGTTTTGACTTAGTATCTTGAAAGGTCCGATGTATCTAGGGCTAAGCTTTCCCTTTACTCCGAATCTCTGAAGACCTTTCATCGGACTTACCTTAAGGTACACCATGTCTCCAACTTGTGGCTCCCATGTTCTTCTCTTTTGATCGGCATAACTCTTTTGTCGACTTTGAGCTATTTTGAGTCTATCTCTTATAATGTCGATGATCTGCTGCTTTTCCTTGACATAATCTGGATTGAACTCCTTGCTTGATCCTGCCTCATACCAACATATCGGTGATCTACACTTCCTTCCATACAGAGCTTCAAATGGTGCCATCTTGATGCTGCTTTGATAGCTATTATTGTACGAAAACTCTGCTAGTGGTAAGTGCTCCTCCCATGATCCTCCAAAGTCTAGGGCACAAGCCCTAAGCATATCTTCCAATATCTGGTTTGTCCTCTCTGTTTGTCCTCCCGTCTGAGGATGATAAGCGGTGCTATAATCTAACTTGGATCCTAAATCTTCATGTAGTTGTTTCCAAAATGTAGAGGTGAATACGGATCCTCGATCTGACACTATCTTCTTGGGTACTCCGTGTTTACTCACAATCTCTTTGATGTAAAGATCGATGAGTTTTTCTCCTTTGTCTTGTTGGTTTACTGCTAAGAAGTGTGCACTCTTCGTCAACC
Organism: Lolium perenne; assembly: GCF_019359855.2. NCBI lineage: Eukaryota > Viridiplantae > Streptophyta > Magnoliopsida > Poales > Poaceae > Lolium > Lolium perenne. Next base: position 181,143,239 of record NC_067246.2, on the reverse strand, counting down.
GGTCCACGATTACCCATATCATGTCCTTCTTTTTATTAGTCATGGGTAGTCCGGTGATGAAATCCATTCCTATTTCCTCCCATTTCCATTCTGGGATTGGTAAAGGTTGCAACTTTCCCGCCGGACTTTGATGTTCAGCCTTCACCCTTTGACATGTATGGCATTCCGCCACATATTGTGCTATCTCTCTTTTCATGTTATTCCACCAGAACACTTCCTTGAGATCCATGTACATCTTTGTACTTCCCGGATGTATAGAGTATGGTGTTTGATGTGCTTCCCGGAGTATAACTTCCTTGATCTCATCAATATCCGGAACGCAAATCCTTTTCTGGAACCATAATGATCCCGACTCTCCTCGGTGAAATTCTGATGGTCTTCCCTCATCAATCCTTCTCATCTCCTCCACGATGAATGGATCATCCAATTGACCCATGATTATCTCATTCTTTAAGTTAACACTTAATTCATCGGCTACTTGTAAAGCCGATAGTCCTTCATGAGCTTCTTTCTCCCAAAGTTGTATCTGGGCTTGGCTTATTTCCTTCTTCAACTCCGGTGATATTTCTTGTTCAACTCCTCCAGTGCTCTTCCTACTCAAAGCATCTGCTACAACATTAGCCTTACATGGAGTATAATTGATGGTCAAGTCATAATCCTTGATCAGTTCAAGCCATATTTTCTGTCTCATATTGAGTTCCTTCTGAGTGAAGAAGTACTTGAGACTCTTATGATCAGTATAGAGCTCACACTTGGCTCCATCGAGAAAATGTCTCCAAGTTTTAAGTGCAAATACTACTGCTTCTAACTCTAAATCATGTTTTGAAATTTCACTTCGTAAGGTCTGAGTTGCCTCGATCCATAGGATATTACCTTCCGATCTTGCATGAGTACGCAACCCAATCCATGTTTGGATGCGTCACAGTACACGGTGTAATCCTTGCCAACTTCCGGGACTGCTAACACCGGTGTTGTGGTGAGTTTCTCCTTCAGAGTCTGGAAACTCTTCTCACACTCATCAGACCACACGAATGGTGTGTTCTTCCTTAACAGCTTAGTCATTGGTCCTGCTATCTTAGAGAATCCTTCAATGAATCTCCGATAGTATCCTGCCATTACTAAGAATCCTTGGATTTCTTTGACAGTCTTGGGTGCTTCCCAGTCTAAAACTGCTGCTACCTTGCTTGGGTTAACATCTATCCCATCCTTGCTAATAACATGACCAAGAAATTCTACTTGATCTAGCCAAAACTCACACTTGCTGAATTTGGCATAGAGCTGATGTTATCTTAGTGTTTGCAACACTATCCTCAGATGTTCAGTATGTTCAGCTTTATCTTTGGAATATATCAAGATATCATCGATGAATACGATGACAAACTTGTCTAGACATGGCATGAAGATCTTATTCATAAGATTCATGAAGATTGTTGGGGCATTGGTTAATCCAAAAGGTACTACTAGGTATTCATGATGTCCGTACCTTGAAACAAAGGCTGTTTTCAGAACGTCTTCCTTCTTGATCTTTATCTGATGATAACCGGATCTTAGATCAATCTTTGAAAAGACTCCCACGCCTCTAACTTGATCAAACAGATCTTGTATTCTAGGAAGTGGATACTTGTTCTTGATAGTAACATTATTCAGGTTTCTATAGTCTCCGCACATCCTTCGACCTCCATCTCTTTTATCCACAAATATCACAGGAGATACCCATGGTGAGATACTCTCCTGAATGAATCCTTTCTGTTCCAGGTCATCCAACTGTTCCTTGAGTTCTTTCAACTCCTTAGGCCCCATCTTGTACGGTGCCTTAGCAATCGGAGCTGTTCCTGGAATTAGGTCGATAGTAAACTCTGTCTCCCTATCTGGTGGCATTCCAGGTAATTCCTTAGGAAAAACATCCTGGAATTCATTCACTACAGGTATATCCTCCAGCTTTACTTCCTTCATGCTATTCAACTGTAGCTCTACTTCAATCTGGGTATGCTTATCTCCTTGGTAGATCATTCTACTTCCATCGGGACTTTTCAAAGACACGGTTTTGTTGGTGCAGTCTATCAATGCTCCATTTGCCTCTAACCAGTTCATACCAAGAATGACATCAATGTACTTCATAGGTAGAATGAACAGGTATGCGTCAAACGCACACTTATTGATCATAATGACCTGTCCTTGTTTGGTGTGGGTTACTACTATCGTTCCCCCCGCAGAAAGTATGGTTATAGGTGTATCTAGCTTAGTGCAACTAATCCCATGTTTGATGAGGAGTTGCTGAGAAATAAATGATGTAGTTGCACCAGTGTCGAAAAGTACTTTGCCAGGATGAGTGAGTATCTGAAGCGTACCTATCACTGCCTGATCGGAGTTCACCACCTCCTCCAAGCTGGTGCAGTTCAACTTGCCGAAGGGTTTCTTGTTCTTCCAGTTCCCTCCGGTGTTCCCGCCTTGGTTTGCTCCTCCTCCTGACTGTCCTCCTCCATTTTTCTTCTTAGGGCAATCTCGAAGCATGTGCCCCTCCTGACGACACCCAAAACAGATGATTCTGGGTTTACGACACTCTGTTGAGAGATGTCCTTTCATTCCACAGCTACGGCAAACAATCTGGTTTGCAGCATGGAATCCTTGGTTCCTCCTCTGGTTGTTGTTGTTGTTGTTGTTGTTGTTGTTGTCGTACCTTGGTTTGAAACTCAAGCCAGTGTTAGGCTTGTTGCTGACATATCTCTTAGGCTCAAATTTGGCCTTCTTTCTCTTTTTCTCCTGCAGTTGTTTGAAGTCATCTTCAAGAGTGATGGCTGCATCCACCAACTCCTGGAACTCGGTAGCTCTCATCATCCTGAGCTGTACCTTGAACTGGGGACTTAATCCCCGCAAGAACCTCTTCTTCTTTTTGTCCTCGGTGTTGACCTCCTCAACGGCATACCGAGACAACTTGGAAAACTCCCTCACATAAGTCAGGATGGCCTTATCTTTCTGCTCGAGACTTTCAAATTCTCGACGCTTCAAATCCATTATACTTTCAGGGACATTAGATTCCCTGAACTTCCTCTTGAACTCTTCCCAGGTAAACACTTTCTCAGCCAGATAAACGGCTACTATATTATCCCACCAAGATGTGGCGGTTCCACACAACAAATGTGTTGCGTACCTGACCTTCTCCAGGTCGTTGCATCCTATAGTATTGAGCTTTCGCTTAGTGTCCATCAACCAATCCTCCGCGTCCATAGGTTCGGGCGTGTATGCGAAGGATATTGGCTTAGTATTATGGAAGTCCGACAAAGTGACTCCCTGATTGTCTGGCCTTTCCACCTTGTTCTGCTGAAGCAGCTCCTGAAAGAACTTGTTCTGCTGCTCCATGGTTACCCGTTGCCTTTCCTCCAACATTTGCATGTATTGGAGGAAATTTTGCTGCGTCATAGGTGGTGGTGGTGGTGGAAACTGATTTCTGGCTGCTTCATCAGCCTCTTCCTTCTGCTTGGCCTCGCGCTCGAGGCGCTGTGCTTCACTCTCCTCACCCGTCGCTCCCGACATATCCCCTAGTTCTGCAACACAAAGTGGTACTCATAGTTACTCCATGCGCAAGTTTTCTGAGCTCAACTTTGTGCACAGAACTAGTCACGCAATGGAAATCAAGAAGCAAATTCAAATCATACAAAACATATACCATGTATTTACATACTTAAGTGGTTTATTACAATACCCAGTAGCGATGTGAGTATGCAAACTCACTTATTGAAGTATATGGACAAATTTCTACAAATATTACATACTACAATACATGTGGTACAACTGTATTGTAGTCTCGCCTCCCATGGTGGTCTCTAGTCGTGCTTTACTCCCGGTACATCCCAGGCTTCCATCCGGTCAAACGTGTAGTCCTCCTGACAGAATCTGGAACATAGGGTCTTCCCGTCGGCTTGTAGTCGGAATTAGAGGATGATCCCAGGGAGAAATCTGTGTTCATGAACTGGTTATTCAATGCATCATAATCCACCCCTGGGGTGTACTCCCCTGTGACTCCGCCATAGGTATTTCCACCATAAGTATCCGACTCAATCAGTATAGGATACTCCTCATAGTCTCCCCTATTATATTGATAGTTCTGGAACTGGGTTGTGGCGTCCTCCTCCATCTCAGAATTACCTCTGACTGGATCGCCATAGGTTCCCGTGTCTGACCCCCAACGCCAACCTGTGGAGTTCTCTATAGGAGTCTCGGAACGCTGATGGTTTTCAGATTCCTCTCCACCCTCATATCCTCCGTGGGAACTACTAGGAAAGTACCTAGGTGTAATGGGCGTGGTTTGTTGTTCTGGATGGTCAATACTAATGAAATCACCAGCTGAATAAACTGGTGTGTGAACCTCACCCTCCATTGGTTCCTTCCCCTTAGTCTCCTCCTTGGGCTCAGTGAACTCTTCTAACATTGTATCAATTGCCCCCGACAGATGTCGATTCAACTGAAAGAACAATGGCAGTAGGTTGCGGCTGTTATCCATGTACTTAGCGGCTTCTGCTGGTTTGCGCTTAGCAAACTTGAAGTGGTTAAGCATAGGATCATCTTCGTCCTCCATATGAGGAATGTGTGCAAATTCGGAACCAATAAGCTCCTTCGTCTTATGTTCCCGAATATCAGTGATGGCTCTCATTATGGCTATGTGGTAGGCTGTTCGGATGGTTCTAGCCTCACCTGCTGGCATACTACACTCATTCCTAGGGATTCTGGAAGTCTTAGTCCTACCCTACACTTTGCCAATACTGTACCGTCGTAGTACATGTATTTCATTACTTGGATCTGGGGATCGCACCCAAATTCAAGTAACATGGCACAAAGAATATCCGCGAGTCCTCCGTCATAGTCACTCAATGTTGACTCCTTCACTTTCACGTTACGTCCCGAACGTGAACTTGCCATAGTTGGTTGTAGAATAGAAAGAATAGAATATTAGTAATGATGCATCATAATAGAGATAATAAAGAATTATCGCACTAAAAGATATGATTGTTTTATTCTCAATTGAATATACACCATATTTTTAGAGAATTCTTTACTAATCCTATTTGACTCCTAACGTTCCGTCCCATTTACTAGGTTCCAACCTAAGGTCAAAGCTTTTGCTCTGATACCAACTGTGGTGACCCTGCATACCACTGCATGTTGTAGGATGCCAGTCGTTGATATAACATTCACGAAGTACCAATCCGCAAATATTACATCCCTCAGAGTAATACAACAGAACATAGCAGGTCCATAACTCATTCATTTATTATTACAAGCAACATGTACATATCATCTCGGAGCTCCTCTTGGGTCCTAAGAGGAATACTCCTGGGTTCGAGGCGAACCCGACTCAACTTACAATAAAAGAGTCTTAGTAAGTTATACATTTTATTCTTCTCGAGCAGCTAAGTACTAAGAGTTCGTACTGCTCGGTTACTACTACTACTACTACTTGGTAGGTCTAAGCTTGCTCTCCCCGGTTCCGTAGACTATGAGGTAGTCTACTCCTTCGATACCTCCAGAGAGGTCTGGTTCTTCAAAGCCGATGACTTCGGCTCCTTCAGGGTCGTCGTTGTTCTCCTCCAGTTGATTCAGATAATCTAAGCAGAGGATTTAAGAGTGGTATGAGTACGAGCATACTCAACAAGTTCGTTATAGAAAAGAGGTGTTTAATGCACTAGCTATGATATCAGATCAGAAAGTCTAATACAAATGCAGGTTTTGATAAACATTTCTTCAAGAGGTTGCTTTTATTCAGAAGAACTATGTCCGTCAGCCTTCACCGGTTTACTAGAACTTCATGGAGTTCCTTTCCAGCAGCGTTCGCAGTTCCAAATCCCGGAACAGGGAGTGACAGGTCAAGATTCATTACACTCCGCAGATGTGTGTTGCTTTACCCATAAGAGATCTTAACCTTGGTGCCAACCGGGCAGCTTTCCCGTCCACACTTCCTTCGGTGTGAGGCCCGGTATAAGGTCTAGCCAATCATGTTCCTCCGCTACCTCGAACACCCACCCTTTGTTGCAAACCCCGACCCTGGGTCCTCGCCGGTGCTCTTATACCATTTAAGGACGCCCCCCGACCACGACGACAGTCTGGGATCGAACCAAACTCCTTCGCCGGTAGCTGCAACCCATCATAGACCGCAATACCGTGGGGACTTAGGACTCCCCAGCCTCACCGCTTGCTCCTTCGGGCGACAAGTGTACTACGGACAGTGCCGTGGGGACTTAGGACTCCCCAGCCTCACCGCTTGCCCCCTTGGATTACAAGTGTACTACGGTAAAGTGCGTCCGTTGATGAACAAGAGGTGGAAACACTTTTGACTACTCTGTCCCACTCCGGATCTTATGGTTAACACGGGTGTTACGGCACAAGAATCACTGGACGACATTTGTTGTTTAATCCTAGATGGATATAAACCCTTGCAATGGAACCTTCACCATATCAACTCAATCCATGGTTCCATTGCCCACCACTTAGTCATATTCATAGTTATGAAAATAGTGGTTTTTCTTTTTATGCAATAGTGATAAACATATTACTTTGCAAGTAATTTGGTAAAAATACTCAAATGACATGAGCAAGTGATGAACTTTCCTGAACACTGTAAAGTGTTGCAGTTGGATGGTGTGGACTGACCCTTGTCCTCTGTTGCTGAAAAATAGCATCATTGTCCGATAAGGGCAATGGTTAAAGAAGCAATTATGCATGATTCAACTTTTAGGGTTGTTTCCCCCCTTCCGGTGTTTTTATCACTTCATGTGAGAGGTTAATACTAAGAATGATTTAGGGATACTCTGTTTAGGGTAAAATACAACCTTGAAATGTTGTCAAGGTGTTTTTAAAGTCCAAAAGCATTTATGGACTAATTTTCATTATTGAAAATATAAGGTGTGATTTAAATGATTATTTTAATCATCAAATTTGGACTTAATCTTGTTTGTCTTCAAAAATTCCTTTTCATATTTTATTATGATAGATAATTTAATTCTCAGTAATTTTCATATTTTTAATTATTTTTTTAGAGCTATTTATCATTTTCTATGCATTTTCAAAGTTTCAGGGTTAATTGGATTTGTGAAAAGTCTAAAATGCCCCTGGGCCCACTTGTCAGGGTGGCCCAGCGGGTTGAGTCTAACCCGAGCCGCCCCAACCGGCTCGGTCGGACTCATTCGCTCTCTTCCTCTCCCCTCTCGCGAAACCCTAGCTCTCTCCTCTCCCGCGACGCCGTGGTCGCCTGCGCCGTCGCCGCTTTATTCCGGCCACCTCCGGCCATCCCCGCCGGCGAGATCGGTCGCAATCGAACGGCCGCACGACGGCGCACCGATCGGTCCGCGCCGATCTATGTTTCTTCGCCACCACCGCTCGCCCCAACGCCTCTGCGACACGGCCATGGTGATTCGCGACGATTCGTCGCCCGCCGTCGATCCAGGCGCCGTGGCGTGGCCGTGTGCCTCGCCGTGGTTGCGCTGGAGCCTCTGCGCTCGGCGAACGCCTGGCTTGGCCATGGCTTGGCGCTGCCGTGGCCAGGCTGTGTCGCCGTACCTCCACGGTGACGTCGTGGTGCTCTGCTCCAGGTGTGTCGCCTCCTTCTCTCCTGTCTTCTCTACCTCCTCTCTTTCCTCTGGATGCCTTGGCATCCACCTTGCTGTGCTTCTGCTGCTGCGCCTCTGTTCTTTGCGCCATGCCTGCCCTGGTGCTGCCTTGATGTGCTAACTGCTGCTGCCTACCTGCGCCATTATTCTTGCTGCTGTGCTTGTGCTACTGCTATGCGTATGCTGCTATGTTGTGCTGCTGCCATGGATCCTAGCTGCTGTGCTGTGCTGTTCTTCTCTATAACTTGCTGTTGTAACTCATGAGCTCTTGCTCATGAGCATACTGTGATGCTATGCTCTATTTAATTGATACTGTTGTTGCTATATTACTCATGCCTCTCCTGTGTGTGCAATTCCTTGCCCCTGGCTTGATCATGATGCATGATCCTTGCATTTTGCAAGTGCCAGTGCTCTTGATGTGCTATTCTCTGTGCTATAATTCTTGGAACTACCCATTGGGCATTGTTGTTGGCTAAATAGCACCATCCAGTGATGGTGTGCTTCTGGATACAATTGTATTTAGCTAATTAGCTTATTTGTGATGCAATTCATTAAGGAATGTGTCTGTTTAATTAACATAGTCATTGTATTGATGCTAGAGTTGGTTCTGGCATGTTGTAGCATGCTCCAGCAAGCTTCTGATTATCTTGTGATCATCAGTTGCTTGTGAAAGCTGCTGTGGTGTTACTGTGCCTCACTGCTGCTCAACCTGTGATGTGTGTGTGTCACACAAGCTTGTGCTGGTGTGTGCTGGTGCTTGCTCAAGCATCTGCTGATGCTTGCAGTGATCCTCTGGATCATATGGAAGTGTTCCAGTTACTGGTGACTTATGTATTTCATTTATCTGTATAGCTTGTCATTGTTTACTGGATAAATGAGATGAACTGCTTGCAGTGATGACTCTTACAATTAATTTGATTGAGCTAGAGGGATGCCAACAGTTGTTGTGGACCCTAGCTCCTCTTTGAACCCATCTAGGTGATGATACAAGTGCTTGGCTTGATGGTTTGGGCTGTTTCAGTGGTTGAGGTGACCCTAGCAGTAATCATATACTGCTTTTGGGTAGCTCCCCTCTTGTTGGCTTGCTGTGGCTCACTAGATGCTTTCTGGGTGATCCTTTTGTTGGATTTCCAGTAGCTTTTGATGTTGACAAACAAAAATAGACACAATTTGTCTATCTGTCTGATGGTGTAGTGGTCATAGGTGCTAAGTAATTCTGGCTAGCTATATAGGATCATTTCCTTGCTGGATATCTTTGATTATGCCATTGGTTTGGCATAACCAATGTTCCCAGGGTGACTTCCTATTGGTTTCTCTCTTTTTTACTTGCACCAATTGGCTGTTAGCCACATGATGACTCACACAGGGTTTCTACCCTTTTCTGTTGCTGTGATTATGCATATGCTTATTTTATGAGCAAAACCTTGGCTTGCTCATGTTCATCAGTGTATACCTCACTCCAGCTCCTACTATGAGTTGTTGGTGTAGAGGATTGCTTCTGGTTGGTTTGGTTTGCTTGCCCCGCTCCTCCTTGCAGGCTTGTGAATCTTGGTTGGTTTCTGGTGGTTGCTGGAATAGGTGGAGCAACTCTTGCTGTTCACCTGTTCTAGTTGTTCTTGATGTGTTCTTGTTGTTCTTACGCTGATGCTCCTTGTCGATGGAATGATTAGGGTTTGGTGTGAAAAGCTTATATCTGCCTTGCCCTTGCTTCTCTGGTCGACAACAAGGCCTGTTCCTTTTTGGTGACTCTCCCAGGCTTGTGTGCTGTGAGGCATGCACCTCACCTTGTGAGCTGCTTGCACTGTGCATGGTTGGGACTTGTGTGCTGTGGATCAGCTCGGCATGTTTGATGATATCCTCTCATTTTCACATTGTTTAGCTAACCTGGCAAGTGGCTTTGCCACTTGGCATAACCATTTGCTTGGTCTTTGTGTGTGTGCAGGGACAATGTGATGATCAAGATGAAGATCAAGATCATCTTGAGCAAGATTTCCATGATGATCATCTTATGTAGTTTAGGATAGATCATTTAATTGTAATTTTCTTTTATTTTCCTTTTTCCATTTAGTCAATTCTTGTAATGTGTTGTAATATTTCTTAATTCATTTCTGGATATTGTAAATGACAATGTATCATGTGTGTTGATCAATAAAGCTCCAACTTTCCTTAATGAGCTTTGTATAATAGTTGTACTATTTATATTCATGATTATTTATATTTGTTTAATGAATTACCTCAATTTTGAATTATGAAATAATCATGTGATGTTTAAATTTGAAATTCAAACACAAGTTTGTTTGAATTCAATCATGCAACTTAAAGTTGTAATGCACTAACTCTCCTCTCCTCTCAAAACCCTAATTGAGCTAAGTGAGATGCAAGTTTATCGCACTCTCGAAACCCTAACCCTGTATGGAGTCGAGAGAGAAACTTGTCCCCCTTCGATGCAGTTTTCTTTTAAAAGCGCGAAATTTCCCTAGAATTTACGATGCAATGCACATTCCTTTCTAAAATCTACCCCTCGATCGTCTCTAAACCTGGGACATTACACCTTACCTATTAGTCTTAGAAGAAACTTTTTTCAAAAAGGTTTTTCAACAAAGATATAGAGATGTCATATTCTCGCGAGAATCTATCTCTCACTCCTTGTAACCCTAGCATGTTCCTTGCTACTGCCAAATATGCATATCCTTTACTTCTCCCTAAGGTGGTTTGCGAGTACAATTCATAATGTACTTATGGCTTTGTCCCTGGCTATTTACTTGGCCAGACTTGGTGGAGTTCGATGGATGAAGAAGGAGTTGGCGACGTCTATGTGAGCTAGGAACGTTCTCCCAGTCAGTTGCATGTAGGGTTATGGCATGACTTGGGCCTTGCGAACGTTTTTCATCTGAAGTATTTCTGCTTTGTGGTTGTTGATCTCCTGTCATTGAGGCTCTTCTGTAAGTATTTGGTCATGTGATCATTGTAATTCCCATTCCAGGCGGGGGTGACACCCGGATACATGAGGTTTACTCATAGGCCAGGTAGGCCAGATACATATGTTTACATCGCATTTGCCGCGATCAAAACTAGCTTGCGGGCTTTGGGGGGTGCCGGGAGTCACAACATGCTCCCGGGATTTGAGTGTGCCAGGAATCACAACACGCTCCTGGGCTTTGAGGGTGCCGGGAGTCACAACACGCTCCCGGGCTTTGAGGGCGGAAGGGCTTACTCCAAAGGGACATCAGTTCATTCGGAACATCAACTCAGTCAGGTATGTCGCAGGTCATCGGAACCAAGTTCCGGAAAAGGGCGCATCCATTTCCTACACGAGCCGGGAATCGGGGCGCAAGGGTGGTTCGAATCGGACGAGTGTGAGGGAGAGGCGGTGGCAGCTGCTTTGAACATATGTTCAGCACAGAGCACGGTGTGCAAGAACACAGATTTGTAGCTAGTTTCGAAATAAGAGCATCGAACCACGAGGAGCTACTAGTTAGGGTTTTAATGGCCATTGCTACTATCTACTAAATATTACTTATAAATTGTTTTCTAATCTCAAAATATTTAAAGGGGGCGTTATAAATGTAGAGATTCGTTGCGTAGAAAACAAAAAATTTCCTACCGCGAACACGCAATCCAAGCCAAGATGCAATCTAGAAGACGGTAGCAACGAGGGGATTATCGAGACTCACCCTTGAAGAGATTCCAAAGCCTACAAGATGAGGCTCTTGTTGCTGCGGTAGACGTTCACTTGCCGCTTGCAAAAGCGCGTAGAAGATCTTGATCACGGCGCCACGAACGGGCAGCACCTCCGTACTCGGTCACACGTTCGGTTGTTGATGAAGACGACGTCCACCTCCCCGTTCCAGCGGGCAGCGGAAGTAGTAGCTCCTCTTGAATCTGGCAGCACGACGGCGTGGTGTCGGTGGTGGTGGAGAATCCCGGCGGAGCTTCGCTAAGCGTGCGGGGAAGAAGGAGGAGTGGGGCGGCTAGGGTTTGGGGAGAGGCGGGTGCCGGCCACTTGAGGGGTGCGGCCACCTTGTGGTCTTGGGGTGGCCGGCCCCCTCCCCTTGGCCCTCATTATATAGGTGGAACACCCAAGAGTTGGTCTACAAGTCTTCGAATAAGACCCCAAACCAAAACCTTCCATATCACATGAAACCTACCCAAGCTAGGACTCCCACTAGAGGTGGGATTCCCACCCTTCCTTGGGAGGGGGTGGCCGGCCCCCTTAGGGGAGTCCACTTGGGACTCCTCTCCCTTAGGGTTGGCCGGCCATGGTGGTGGAGTCCCTTTGGGACTCCGCCTTCCAAAGTGGTTTCTTCCGGACTTTTCTAGAACCTTCTAGAACCTTCCGTAGAACCTTCCGGATCATTTTAAATCTTATAAAATGACTTCCTATATATGAATCTTATTCTCCGGACCATTCCGGAACTCCTCGTGATGTCCGGGATCTCATCCGGGACTCCGAACAAATCTTCAAACTCCATTCCATATTCAAGTTCTACCATTTCAACATCCAACCTTAAGTGTGTCACCCTACGGTTCGCGAACTATGCGGACATGGTTGAGTACTCTCTCCGACCAATAACCAATAGCGGGATCTGGAGATCCATAATGGCTCCCACATATTCATCGATGACTTTAGTGATCGAATGAACCATTCACATATGATACCAATTCCCTTTGTCACGCGATATTTTACTTGTCCGAGGTTTGATCATCGGTATCACTCTATACCTTGTTCAACCTCGTCTCCTGACAAGTACTCTTTACTCGTACCGTGGTATGTGGTCTCTTATGAACTTATTCATATGCTTGCAAGACATTAGACGACATTCCACCGAGAGGGCCCAGAGTATATCTATCCGTCATCGGGATGGACAAATCCCACTGTTGATCCATATGCTTCAACTCATACTTTAGGATACTTAATCCCACCTTTATAACCACCCATTTACGCAGTGGCGTTTGATGTAATCAAAGTACCTTTCCGGTATAAGTGATTTACATGATCTCATGGTCATAAGGACTAGGTAACTATGTATCGAAAGCTAATAGCAAATAACTTAATGACGTGATCTTATGCTACGCTTAATTGGGTGTGTCCATTACATCATTCATACAATGACATAACCTTGTTATTAATAACATCCAATGTTCATGATTATGAAACTAATCATCCATTAATCAACAAGCTAGTTAAGAGGCATACTAGGGACTCTTTGTTGTTTACATATCACACATGTATCAATGTTTCGGTTAATACAATTATAGCATGGTATATAAACATTTATCATAAACATAAAGATATATAATAACCACTTTTATTATTGCCTCTTGGGCATATCTCCTTCAGTCTCCCACTTGCACTAGAGTCAATAATCTAGATTACATTGTAAGGGACCGAACCCCCATGGCATTCTGGTGTTGGTCATGCTTTGCCCTAGGGAGAGCTTTAGTCAACGGATCTGCTACACTCAGATCAGTGTGTACTTTGCAAATCTTTACTTCTCCATCTTCGATGTACTCGCGAATCGAGTGGTAACGCAGCTTGATATGCTTCAGCCTCTTGTGTGACCTTGGTTCTTGTGCATTGGCGATGGCACCCATGTTGTCACAGTAGATGACTAGTGGGTCCAATGCACTAGGAACCACACCGAGCTCTACAATGAACCTCTTCATCCATACCGCTTCGATGAAGCCTCTGAAGCCGCTATGTACTCTGATTCTGTTGAAGACTTCGCCACCGTGCACTGCTTCGAGCTTGCCTAGCTTACTGCAGCACCATTCAATATAAACACGTACCCAGATTGTGACTTAGAGTCATCAGGATCAATGTTCCAACTTGCATCGGTGTAACCACTTACAACGAGCTCTTGGTCACCTCCATAACAAAGAAACATATCCTTAGTTCTTTTCAAGTACTTCAGGATATTCTTGACCGCTGTCCAGTGTTCCATTCCTGGATCACTTTGATATCTGCTAGTCAAACTAACAGCATGTGCTATATCCGGTCTAGTACATTGCATGGCATACATGATAGATCCTACTGCCGAGGCATAGGGGATATTACTCATCCGTTCTCTTTCTTCTGCCGTAGCCGGTCCTTGAGTCTTACTCAAGACTTTGCCTGGTAACATAGGTAAGAACCCTTTCTTACTTTCGTCCATTCTAAACTTCTTTAGAATCTTGTCCAGGTATGTACTCTGTGATAGCCCTATTAGGCGTCTTGATCTATCTCTATAAATCTTGATGCCTAATATATACGATGCTTCACCAAGGTCTTTCATTGAAAAACTATTATTCAAATAACCTTTTACTGCTTTGCTTAATAGTTCTATATCATTCCCAATCAATAATATGTCATCTACATATAATATCGGGAATGCTACAGAGCTCCCACTCACTTTCTTGTAAATACGAGGCCTCTCCATGACCTTTGTATAAACCCGAAGTCTTTGATCACCTTATCAAAGCGTCGGTTCCAACTTCTTGATGCTTGCTTCAGTCCATAGATTGAACGCTGAAGTTTGCATACTTTGTCAGCATTTTTAGGATCGACAAAACCTTTGGGTTGTACCATATACAACTCTTCCTCAATGTCTCCATTAAGGAACGCCGTTTTGACATCCATCTGCCAAATCTCATAATCGAAAAATGCAGCTATTGCTAACAAAATCCTCACGGATTTTAGCTTCGCTACAGGTGAGAAAGTCTCATCGTAGTCAACTCCTTGAATTTGTCGGAAACCCTTTGCGACAAGTCGAGCTTTATAGACAGTAATATTACCATCAGCATCTGTTTTTCTCTTGAAGATCCATTTATTCTCGACAGCCTTGCGGCTATCAGGTAAGTCTACCAAAGTCCATACTTTGTTATCATACATGGATCCCATTTCGGATTTCATGGCTTCTTGCCATTTGTTGGAATCTGGGCTCATCATCGCTTATTCATACGTCGCAGGGTCCTCATCATTGTTGTCCACAATCATGACATTTAGACAAGGATCATACCAATCAGGAGTGGCACGTTCCCTTGTCGATCTGCGAGGTTTAGTAGTTTCCTCGTTCGAAGTTTCATGATCATTATCATTAGCTTCCTCTGTTGCCGGTGTAGGCGGTACAGGTACAACTTCCGGTACTGCGCTACTCTGATCAACGAGTATAGATTCATCAATCTCATCGAGTTCTACTTTTCTTCCAGTCACTTCTTTAGTGAGAAATTCTTTCTCAAGAAAGGTTCCGTTCTTAGCAACAAAGATTTTGCCTTCGGATCTGTGATAGAAAGTGTACCTATAGTTTCCTTAGGGTATCCTATGAAGACGCATTTCTCCACTTTGGGTTCTAGCTTGTCCGGTTGTAACTTCTTTACATAGGCTTCGCAACCCCAAACTTTAAGGAACGACAGCTTAGGTTTCTTATTAAACCATAATTCATACGGTGTCGTTTCTACGGATTTTTTATGGTGCTATATTTAAAGTGAATGCGGCTGTCTCTAATGCATAACTCCAAAAAGATAACGGCAAATCAGTAAGAGAAATCATAGAACGAACCATATCTAAGAGAGTTCGATTACGACGTTCGGACACACCGTTTTGTTGTGGTGTTCCCGGCGGTGTCAATTGTGAAAGTATTCCGCATTTCTTTAAATGCATGCCAAACTCATAACTCAGATATTCACCTCCGCGATCAGATCGTAGAAATTTAATCTTCTTGTTACGTTGATTTTCTACTTCACTTTGGAATTCCTTAAACTTCTCGAAAGTTTCGGATTTATGTTTCATGAAATAGATATACCCATATCTACTCAGATCATCTGTGAAGGTTAGAACATAACGATAACCACCGCGCGATGCTACACTCATTGGTCCGCACACATCGGTATGTATGATTTCCAATAAGTCAGTAGCTCGCTCCATCATACCAGAAAATGGAGTCTTAGTCATTTTTCCCATTAGACATGCTTCGCATCTATCAAGTGACTCAAAGTCAAGTGATTCAAGTAATCCATCGGTATGGAGTTTCTTCATGCGTTTCACTCCAATATGACCAAGACGACAGTGCCACATATAAGTAGAATTATCATTCAATTTAATTCGCTTAGCATCAATGTTATGTATATGCGTATCACTACTATCGAGATCTAACAGAAATAAGCCATTCTTTTCAGGTGCTCGACCATAAAAGATATTATTCATAAAAATAGAACAACCATTATTCTCAGACTTGAATGAATAACCGTCTTGCATTAAACAAGATCCAGATATAATGTTCATGCTCAACGCGGGTACAAAATAACAATTATTTAGGCTTAAAACTAATCCCGAAGGTAGATGTAGAGGAAGTGTGCCGACAGCGATCACATCGACTTTGGATCTGTTTCCAACATGCATCGTCACTTCATCTTTCAGTAGTCTTCGTTTATTCTTTAGTTTCTGTTTCGAGTTACAAATATGAGCAACCGAACCAGTATCAAATACCCAGGTACTAGAACGAGAACCAGTGAGATAAACATCTATAACATGTATATCAGATATACCTTCTTTCTTCTTCTTGACAAGGCCGCTTTTCAGATCAGCCAGATACTTGGAGCAATTACGCTTCCAGTGTCCCTTTTCCTTGCAGTAATAGCACTCAGCATCAGGCTTAGGGCCGTTCTTAGGTTTCATAGGAGGCATGGCAGCTTTCTTGCCACCCTTCTTGAATTTTCCCTTAGACTTGCCCTGTTTCTTGAAACTGGTGGTCTTGTTGACCATCAACACTTGGTGCTCTTTCTTGATCTCAATCTCAGCAGCTTTTAGCATGCCAAAGAGTTCAGGTAACTCCTTGTTCATGTTCTGCATATTGTAGTTCATCACAAAGTTCTTGTAACTTGGTGGCAGTGATTGAAGGACACGATTAATCCCCAGTCTATTAGGAATCACTATTCCCAAGTCACTGAGTTTCTTCGCATGCCCGGTCATAACGAGCATGTGCTCACTAACGGAGCTACCTTCTTCCATCATGCAACTGAAGAAGTGTTTTGATGCTTCATAGCATTCCACGGCCGCATGAGTCTCAAATATAGCTTTCAGCTCATTGACCAACTCATGAGGATCGTGGTGCCCAAAACGTTTTTGAAGATCGGCTTCCAGACTGCACAGGAGGGCACACTGAACTTGAGAGTACCGAGTTTTCTGAGTTGCGTAAACATTCTTTACTTCCTCGGTTTCAGTTTCTGCAGGAGGGTCACCTAGCGGTGCATCAAGCACAAATTGCAGATTTCCGCCAGCGAGGAAGATCCTCACATGACGGAACCAGTCGGTGAAGTTGCTACCGTTGCTCTTAAGCTTTTCTTTCTCTAGGAACTGGTTAAAATTTGATTGGGGACGCCATCTCTACAACATATATTTGCAAAAATTTAGACTAAGTTTATGACAAATTGAGTTCAAATTTTAATTCAACATAATTAAAAATCTAGGTGAACTCCCACTCAAAACAATATCCCTCGCATTGTCTTAGTGATCACACGAACCAAATCCACCACACCTAAGTCTGATCATCACGAGACAAGGTGTGATTTCAATGGCGAACACTCAAAGTGTTCATCATATCAACCATATGATTCATGCTCTACCTTTCGGTATCACGTGTTCCAAGACCATGTCTGTACATGCTAGGCTCGTCAAGGCCACCTTAGTATCTGCATGTGCAAAACTGTCTTGCACCCGTTGTATGCACTTGTTGATTCTATCACACCCGATCATCACGAGATGCTTCGAAATGACAAGTCTTGGCAACGGTGCTACTAAGGATGAACACTTTATTATCTTGAGATTTTAGTGAGGGATCATCTTATAATGCTACCGTCGCGATCTAAGCAAAATAAGATGCATAAAACGATTAACATCACATGCAGTTCATATGTGATATGATATGGCCCTTTTATCTTTGCGCCTTTGATCTTCATCTCCAAAGCACGGACATGATCTCCATCATCTTCGGGCATGATCTCCATCATCGTCGGCGTAGCGTCAAGGTCAATGGCGCCGTCTTCATGATTGTCCTCCATGTAGCAACTATTACAACTACTTTGAAATACTACTCAACATGAAATTTAAAGACAACCATAAGGCTCCTGCCGGTTGCCACAATACAATAATGATCATCTCATACATATTCATCATCACATTATGGCTATATCACATCACCAAACCCTGCAAAAACAAGTTAGACGTCTCTAATTTGGTTTGCATATTTTACGTGGTTTAGGGTTTTCGAGAGAGATCTAATCTACCTACGAACATGAACCACAACGTTGATACTAATGTTGTCAATAGAAGAGTAAATTGAATCTTCACTATAGTAGGAGAGACAGACACCCGCAAAGCCTCTTATGCAATACAAGTTGCATGTCGAACGAGGAACAAGTCTCATGAACGCGGTCATGTAAAGTTAGTCCGAGCCGCTTCATCCCACTATGCCACAAAGATGCAAAGTACTTAAACTAAAGATAACAAGAGCATCAACGCCCACAAAACCATTGTGTTCTACTCGTGCAACCATCTATGCATAGACACGGCTCTGATACCACTGTAGGGATTCGTTGCATAGAAAACAAAAAAATTCCTACCGCGAACACGCAATCCAAGCCAAGATGCAATCTAGAAGACGGTAGCAACGAGGGGATTATCAAGACTCACCCTTGAAGAGATTCCAAAGCCTATAAGATGAGGCTCTTGTTGCTGCGGTAGACGTTCACTTGCCGCTTGCAAAAGCGCGTAGAAGATCTTGATCACGGCGCCACAAACGGGCAGCACCTCCGTACTCGGTCACACGTTCGGTTGTTGATGAAGACGACGTCCACCTCCCCGTTCCAGCGGGCAGCGGAAGTAGTAGCTCCTCTTGAATCCGGCAGCACAATGGCGTGGTGTCGGTGGTGGTGGAGAATCCCGGCGGAGCTTCGCTAAGCGTGCGGGGAAGAAGGAGGAGTGGGGAGGCTAGGGTTTGGGGAGAGGGGGGTGCCGGCCACTTGAGGGGTGCGGCCACCTTGTGGTCTTGGGGTGGCCGGCCCCCTCCCCTTGGCCCTCATTATATAGGTGGAACACCCAAGAGTTGGTCTACAAGTCTTCGAATAAGACCCCAAACCAAAACCTTCCATATCACATGAAACCTACCCAAGCTAGGACTCCCACTAGAGGTGGGATTCCCACCCTTCCTTGGGAGGGGATGGCCGGCCCCCTTAGGGGAGTCCACTTGGGACTCCTCTCCCTTAGGGTTGGCCGGCCATGGTGGTGGAGTCCCTTTGGGACTCCGCCTTCCAAAGTGGTTTCTTCCGGACTTTTCTAGAACCTTTTAGAACCTTCCGTAGAACCTTCCGGATCATTTTAAATCTTATAAAATGACTTCCTATATATGAATCTTATTCTCCGGACCATTCCGGAACTCCTCGTGATGTCCGGGATCTCATCCGGGACTCCGAACAAATCTTCGAACTCCATTCCATATTCAAGTTCTACCATTTCAACATCCAACCTTAAGTGTGTCACCCTACGGTTCGCGAACTATGCGGACATGGTTGAGTACTCTCTCCGACCAATAACCAATAGCGGGATCTGGAGATCCATAATGGCTCCCACATATTCAACGATGACTTTAGTGATCGAATGAACCATTCACATACGATACCAATTCCCTTTGTCACGCGATATTTTACTTGTCCGAGGTTTGATCATCGGTATCACTGTATACCTTGTTCAACCTCGTCTCCTGACAAGTACTCTTTACTCGTACCATGGTATGTGGTATCTTATGAACTTATTCATATGCTTGCAAGACATTAGACGACATTCCACCGAGAGGGCCCAGAGTATATCTATCCGTCATCGGGATGGACAAATCCCACTGTTGATCCATATGCTTCAACTCATACTTTCCGGATACTTAATCCCACCTTTATAACCACCCATTTACGCAGTGGTGTTTGATGTAATCAAAGTACCTTTCCGGTATGAGTGATTTACATGATCTCATGGTCATAAGGACTAGGTAACTATGTATCGAAAGCTAATAGCAAATAACTTAATGACGTGATCTTATGCTACGCTTAATTGGGTGTGTCCATTACATCATTCATACAATGATATAACCTTGTTATTAATAACATCCAATGTTCATGATTATGAAACTAATCATCCATTAATCAACAAGCTAGTTAAGAGGCATACTAGGGACTCTTTGTTGTTTACATATCACACATGTATCAATGTTTCGGTTAATACAATTATAGCATGGTATATAAACATTTATCATAAACATAAAGATATATAATAACCACTTTTATTATTGCCTCTTGGGCATATCTCCTTCAATAAATGGTTGAATACAAAGTAAATGAAGCAGTAAAAGCGTTATAGGAAATGAGTTGAAATTTAATAAGACAAAGCCATATTTTTGTAGCGGATGGATCAGAGCGGATAATGATCGGATGCAGATTATATCAGATTGCGGATATGAAACGGATTCCGAGCAGACTCGAGTTGGTAGCAGATATTTGAGCAAATATACAAATAAAATGAGAAGTACATTTCTTTTATGTAAAAAATGTGAGCACAAAATATGTAACAATGGACTATATCCAAACTTGCACACTTTTTCATACAACATAGAAAGTAGCGTGCTAGTATCATACATAGACTAGTCGATGTACTACCTATGTTGTGTGGATATTTAGGGTTGGTCTTATTTTATCGGATTATCCTATTTCAAAACCTCGGATAATCCACAAAAAATGTCGGATAATACATACTCATCTGATATTAACAATACCATATCCGCTACCGTATCCTCCGGATATCCACTTGACCAATATTCACATCTACATCCATATCTGGCGGATTCCTAAAAGTGCATACCATATCCTCAAAAATGGATGCAGATGCAGATTCAGGGAAAAAAGGATACCGATGTCGATTTGGGGCGGAAATTATCCGTACCATTTACACCCCTAATTTCATCCTTGAACACCACCGTGAATAGTGTCAAATGCAAGAATTGTGTGATATGATGATGCAACTCATGAAATCCAATAAAACCCCTAACCCCCATTGTGAAAGATCCCCTTAGCGGTGCTCCCTTAGGAGCTGAAACCGTTAATGTGGAGGAGGTTGTTGGTGATTCCAAATCTAGGGAAGAAAGTGAACCCACAAAGTTCTCGGAGGTTCCTTTAGTGTATTCTCCGAAACCGCCTATTCCTCACCCTCACATAGTTCTCCAAGGAAAACCTCCTAAGTTAACGCCTAAACCTTTAGCCAAGTGGCAACCTAAAATGAAGTCTTATCTTTGTTGTTCCTCCATTGAGTTATGGACAATTTTGGAGGAAGTTTACATGGCTAACAATCCTGAAGACTTGACTCGTAGGAAAGTGGTTGATTTCCAACTCAACGCTACCCCCTTGTACATGCTTCGACAAGCCGTGGGGGAAGGTGATAGGCCATACATTGAGAATGATACAACCGCTAAAGCGGCTTGGAACACCCTCATGAAAGTGTTTCTAGGAAATTCAAGCATGAGGCGTAACAAGTATGAACAAGTTATCAATAAAGCCGAGAGATTTCTCATGGAGGAAGGTGAAGATCATCAAGACATGTACCATCGTCTCAAGGATCTTCCTGTCACCTTTAGGAACCTCTGTGCTCCTCATGTTGATGATGAGTGGGTCAAGAGGAAGTATGTCAAGGCCCTCATGCCTTTTGATGAGTGCATTTTTAGAGTGTTTTTACACCGTTATTTGATATAGAAATCTCTGAGTAGCAATATGATATTTGTATTTTACCGCACTACTGCACCCTTTTATGATTGTCTTCGCAGGATCTCAAAATATTAAGGCAATGATGAAATATCAATAAAAACTATCATTTTATGGTATTTTGATGTGATGAAAATCATCTAAGCACTTAAGCATGCGCCTATGTGAAAGGGGAATTCGAGGAGAAGTTCTAGTAAGTTTAGAGGGCATCAGTACGAGGGGACCCCGTCCATACCACATGCCTGTATGCCGTACCAGGAGCATCTCCTCGTCAAATAATTTCATCTCGCGCAGATGGTAGTGAGATCTGAGACACACAACTTCGGAAAACACAGAATTACCTGACGAGGGAGCTCCTCGGCAATGCCCTACATGAGGGGCTTAGGGTTCACGGAATCCTGCATGCTAACACAAGACATCGGATACCAAACGAACAACGAGAGAAATTTACCTAGGTTCGGGGCCCTCGTTGAGGTAAAACCCTTACTTCCTGCTTGTCTGATCTTGATTTATCGAGTAAAATAGGTTACAATGGGGTAGCCGATATACTACTATGGTTAACTCGCCGGGAGGCAAGGATTCTAGGGATTGTGTATGCTAAGTGGCGAGGGTTTCGTGTGTTGTCGTTGTTCGGCAGGCCCTCTCTTGGCCTTTATATAGCAGGCCAGGTTCCGAGAGTCCTGTCCGAACTCGACTTTGTTACATTGAGACCTAATCTAATCTTTCCTTTATTGACATCTTCTTGCCTTGTTTGCTAAGAATCCATCTTCTGGTAGGTTTCCTCGTTGCAACCGACCTATGGGCCCACCTTGGTCTAGGACAATCTTCATGGCCCCCTAGTTGGGCCAAGGGAGGTAGACTAATGTCGGGTACCCGAAGGGTAATGCCCACATCAGTAGCCCCCAAGTGACTGGCCGAAGCAAAGTTTCGGGCAGGGACTACAGTTGTCTTCATCAGAATGTCTTGGTAAGTCGGAGAAAATTAAGTCTTCATGCTCGTCATAAGGTTGAAATTGCTTCATATCGGGTGCGCGTCCAGCGCTCCCGATGGGAGTAGCCCCTGAGTCTAGGGACGGATGTTTGCAACCGTGCGTAGACTCAAGTTGTTATACTCAAAGATCTTGATGTCAATGTTTTTGAACTTCATAATTCGACATTTTTAGTATATCGGGTCCTCTGAGACTTCGAGTGAGGCCGAACAATTGATCACACGTAAAGGATAAAAGTAACGAGCCCCGTCTTACTCGACAAATTGATGCTGGTTAACTACCGATGGCAAAACAACGTTACCCTACACAGAATCAAGTCCCCGAGCTTGATCCTGGATTTGTTGGAACCTTCGGGTCCGTTCTTCTTTGGATTCCTTTGATTGTTGAGGCCTTTATTGTTTTTATCGGGTGCGCGTCCAGCGCTCCCGATGGGAGTAGCCCCCGAGTCTAGGGATGGATGTTTACAATCGTGCGTAGACCCAAGGCGATTAGCCAAAAGTTATAAATACCTTAAAGTGTTATTTTCATTTGGGTGCTCCATCATAGGGGAACTGATGATTTTGATGACTTCAGCAATGATGTGGCATCTGCGGTAGCTCGATTGATAGGATGCAACCCAACAGGCCCACCCTATTCCTGCGCGGTCAGTTAAGAAATGGCGGGTCCTTGCACATTGACCAAGGCGTTTCCTCGATTTTTGGGCATAGTGGGTCGCCGGTTTCTCTCCTCTTGTGACACGCGTGGACTTAGACTCTCGTCCATTTCCCTTGATGCGGATTGGGCGGCCATGATCTGTAGTAAATTTTCCTTTATAAAAAGGAGGCGTACAATTTACTCTTTTTTACCCCTGCTTCATTGATCATCTTCCTCCTTGCCTTCACCTCGCCATTTCTACCGCTCTCTAATCCTTGGAGCTTACGGGAAGGATCTTCTTCAGCATCCAATGCGGAGTTGACTGTAGAGCAATGATGATGACAAAAGGACCGAGGTTCCCAACTATCTACACTAGTGGTAACTCTCCAAATAACATGTGTTGGTTGAACAAATTAGAGTTGGGAAATTGATAATTGTGAGGTCATGAAAATGATGCTATGATAAGATAAAGGTTACCGTAGTATTTAATTTGGCATTACAACATAATACATAGACCATAATCCAACTGCGTCTATGACTAATAATCCACCTTCAGGTTATCATCCGAACCCCTTCCAGTATTAAGTTGCAAGCAACAAATTATCGCATTAAGCAATGTGTGTAAAGTAAACTATAGAATTATCCTTAGACAAAACATTGTAGTTTTCTCCCTAGTAGCAACAACACATCTACAATCTTAGAATTTATTGTCACTCTTCGAGAAAACTAGAGGCATGAACCCACTATCGAGCATCAATACCCCCTCTTGGAGATACACGCAACTACTTGATCAAGGTAACTACAAGTATCGGAGAGCATGCAAGATCTTAAATAACAGTAGTATGATAATATGATGAACAATCTGATCACAATTCAATAGTTTATCGGATACCAACAAACACAACACCGATTACATCATATGGATCTCAATCATGTAAGGCAGCTCATGAGATCATTGTATTGAAGTACATAGGAGAGAGAGTACCAACCAGCTACAGCCAAGAACCCGTAGTCCATGGGGAAACTACTCACGAACCATCATGGAGTCGAAGTGGAGGCGGTGAAGTCGATGGAGATGGCTTCGGGGGTCAATCCCCGTCCCGGCAGGGTGCCGAAACAGGAACATCTGACCCCCGAAACTCATCTGGACGATGACGGCGGCGATGGAACTTTTCGTGGATGGAGGCTGGATGTTTCAGGGTTTTTGCATCAGGAGGAAATTTATAGGCGGAACTGCGAGGTCGGTGGGCCAAGGCCAAGGCCAGGCCGCGCCTAGAGTTGGTCTGGCTGGCTCCTGGCCCCCTTCGTCTCTGCTCTGGACTCCGTCTTCCTTTCGGTAAAATAACAACTTCGGCTTTTGTTTCGTCCAATTCCGAGAATATTTCCTGTAAAACTTTTCTGAAATACAAAATATCAAAAACAGGGAACTGGCACTGTGGCATCTTGTCAATAGGTTAGTTCCGGAAAATGCATAAAAGTGCCACGAAGTGTAAACAAAACATATTGGAATTGGTGTAAAACAAGCATGAAGCATCAAAAATTATAGATACGTTTGCAGCGTATCAACATCCCCAAGATTAACTCATGCTCGTCCTCGAGTAGGTAAGTGATAAAAAAGATAATTTTTGAGGTGACACGAGGCCAACACAATCTTGATCAAGTTATTGTTAAAGCATTGTGAGCTGGGATCAAAGTACTCTAAACATAGACATGATAGATATAATTCAATAGAACTTAGCAACTTTGTTATAACATGAGAAGTAACTCAGAAGATCATGAATAGTAATGCACTGAAAGCAACTGTTTGTTTATGGGCATAGCGAAAACATAGCAAAGTGGTATTCAGCTTGTCCTTTATGAAGTAGCGAAACATAAATGCCAGGCACCTTTAAAGTTTAGAGGGTGACTAGATACAAATAATTTGTGAACATGCAATAATCATAATTATGAATCAATCAATAATAAATTTTGGGACTATGCACATTATACTCAGAATGACAACTATGCTCTCTTAGTGGTGCAATAAGCAAGAATATTAAGAATCAACGTAGAAATAAAAGAAAAGCCCTGCGCAGAGCTAGGGAAGCAAGATTACTCATGTGCTAGAGCTTTTTATTTTGAAAACAATAGGAGTGTTGAAAATATGTATTTTGAGAGGTATGCATGTCTATGTCAACGAATGGCATCAAACAATCTATCATCCTTTCATGTAGTGACCTCAAGTGCGGCTCCTATGTAGTTCTCCATTTCACACCATTATTTAGGATCTCTCCAGTACATAATGTGCGGAGCATTATTTGTTTATTTTATATTTTATTTGGGATGGGCACCCATTTGCCTTGCTCTTTTTGCAATATTAAGGACTTAGCACATTATTTCATGCTAGTCAAGGTGTGAAGTCATAAAAGATAATAAACCATTCAATACTTCCTCATGAGCTAAAGCAAAACACAAAACAAGTAGTAATTTTGAAGGTTTAAAGGTAGCACACAAGCAATTCACTTTGGAGTGGCAGTGAAATACCACATATAGGTAGGTATGGTGGACACAATTGGCAACTTTGGTTTTTAGTGGTTGGATGCACGAGTAGAAAAGTTTTGATCCTCAACATCAAATTTTCGTGATCAGTACAAGTGAATGCTAGCAAAAGACTGGGAGCGACCAACTAAGAGAGCAATAATGGCCATAATCATGCACTACAAGAAAAGTTCTGATCCTCAACGTCAAATTTTCGTCATGTATGGCCCCTTTTTCGTCGCCTATGGGCCGAAGCCGACGATATGGGTTCTGTGGTCCAAGGTGCGTCAGGCAAAGGCCTACCACGGAGTTTTCGGTGCGTAGCGTTTGGGGGCCCTTCGGCCACGGAAAATTGGACCGTTGCAGAAGAGTTTTCGGGAGGCCGTTGACTGGTGACGTCATGCAAACTAACATGTGGTAGACGCCGTTAACTGTCAGTTAATGTTGTTAACCGGCTGAAAGCCAGTGGTAGATGGTAGGCCCACACAAGGTCTGCCCATGCCTTAAGCGGGCCGAACCATTTAGTTTGTAGGCCGGGCCAGCTGACACCGGTCAACTATAATACTGGGCTGGTCTATTAGGTACGTGGGCCGAGCCTAACCTCTAAGGTTGACTGGTCGAAACTTAAATGGGCTGGCTCACTAAGCACGTGGGCCGGACCAAATGCCTTCGTTTGATCGGTCAAAGGATAGCTGGGCAGGCCCACTGAAAAGGTGGGCCGGGTCGAATGTCTTCGTTTGACCCATCAACACGATAAATGGGCCAACCCACTAGTCATGTGGGCCGGGCCGAATATCTTTGTTTGACCGGTCAATAGGCAAACCGGGTCGGCCCAATAAGCATGTGGGTCGGGCCAAATGTTTTGTTTGACCGGTCAACAGGCAAATGGGCCGTCCCAATAGGCATGTGGGGTCCACTTTCCTCTTATCGGACCGGCCCAGTTAGGAAGTGGGGTCCACCTTAAAGCAAGTGGGTTGGCCCAATAAGCTAGTGGGCCAGGCCAAAATAAAAGTAGGGCCCACTTTCCTGTTATCGGGCCGACCCAGTTAGTAAGTGGGGTCCACCTTAAAGCAAATGGGCTGGCCCAATAAGCACATGGGGCCCACTTTCTTGTTATCGGCCGGCCCAGTTAGTAAGTGGGGTCCACCTTAAAGCAATTGGGCTGGCCCAATAATTAAGTGGGCCGGCCCGTTTAGTTGGTGGATCGGCCCATTAGCCCACTACATAATATATGTGGGCCTAGTAAGGCCATATAGTCTTGTTGGGCCGAGGTGTGTGAAACCCGTTGTTACTTGTTGGGCCAGCCCATCTGCGAATTGCTATGTTAACATGCCGCCATGTTAGGCGCTTTAGGATTTCGCGGGCCGGCCCATATGTGATTTCGCTTAATTGGGCCGTTGCCGGGATGAGAATTTGTGATTTAGATTGCGCCAACAACGGTCGGTTACATACTGAGAATATTTACGCATCACATGATTTCAGTCGGATAGCCTCCGTTACCACAAGCACCATAGAAAGAATGCGCGAAAGAACCATAGAAACTAACTAAATATTACATCAGCTGCAAGGCTTTGAAAAACTATTGCATCAGTTGCAAGGCTTTGAAAAAATATTAGGATTTGAAAAAATATTATAGAACCCAGAGAGATTGAATGGTAATTAAACCTAGCAATACAATGAAGGGATTCGGCAATCTTTTATGTTCTCCGTGCACCACCTATATCTGAAACAAAGACATTACAAGTTAATACAACAACAATGGAAAGGCAAAGACACTACAATGTTGTTTGCCAAAGAATTTGGAACTCACCATTTCCTCATTATAACAAGATCATTGTAATGCGCACATATAGTCTACCGGTATGGGGCTAATATAGACTACCAATAAGTAATGCATATCAAGATCATTGTAATGCATATCAACAGCCATCACATTTTAACGTGGACAAATGGAAAATAATAAGCTCTGAGCTTCCTTTTGATGTGTATAATCTATACCAACATAAAAATGTGATGTTCTAATAAGTAATCAGCTAATATAGTGCAAGATAAACAAGCAATCGAATTATTTTGTGGCTTATATAACCGAGCACGTCAGAATAAAACAACATACTTACTACTATCAAGTCCCATGCAGCTCACCATGTTGATACACACGTTGAAGATGTCCGATGTTGCCCTTATGTATAAACGGAATTTTTTGTTACTCTGCATCAAGAGATGATCAGTCATGCACATACGAGTTCCATCATGATAAACGATATGTATGTACTCCCTTCATCCCAGTGGTATTCATGCATTAAACACTGAAAATAGTGAGCGATGGGCTACATAATTACACTATATATGTGGTCAGAATCTCTCAAGAATGCGTGTTCATGCATATATATACACACGCAGGCTTATAGCAATACAAAAGGTACACGTACTTCAACCAGAGCAGCAGTTACTGGTCTGGCTTATGACAAACCAGATAGATATAATAGTTGTATCATTTGCAGTGCAGCAAAAGCAGACCAACATGTTCTGTTACTTCCAAATTGACATGAACTACTACATAATAGAAGTCACTTACTTTTGTAACAAAGAATGAACCAGATAGTAGTTATAATGTCAACAACTATGGAGCAGGTAATGCAAACCAACATGCTCAACTACTTAAATTGGCCACAAACTAAATAATAGTAGCTTTTTTACTGTCATAGCTAGTAATAAACCGTAAAGGTATTATAATCTGAACTTTGTTGTGCAGGGAATGCTAATCTATGCGTTCAGGGACTTAAAATACGTAACAAGCAGCACATAGAGGGTAGTGAATGAACTAATAGCAGGCGGTTAATTTAGTAGTTCACGATGAACCAGGTACAAATAATAATGGTATTACTTGTATAGGGAATGCAGAGTAACATGTTCAGTGACTTCAATTTGGCACGAACTACGTAATAGGAGGTTGTTACTTTTGTAACAAACAATGAGCCAAAATAGAAGTTAAGATGGCAAAAGCTATAGAGCAGGAAATGTGGACCAACATGTGCAATTACTTAAAATTGGCCATGAACTAAATGATTGCAGGATGTTACTGTAATAGATAGGAATGAACCAGATAGGAATTATAACATCACCATTCCTGAACTTGTAGTGAAGGGACTGAAAATCAATATGTTTTGGGACATAAATTTGTAATGAGCAACACACAGATGATAGTTAATGCTGGAGCTAAGGATGAACCAAATACAAAATATAGTGGGATCACCTGTGAACTTAATTGGAGAAGAGCTGAAGAGGGAATGCAAACCAATATGTTCAGCATTCCATGTGTGAGTGCCATGCAAAGTAAGAGAAGCGAGTTAATGTTGCAACTTTTGAAGAACCTGGTGGCACAAAAAATTATTATCGAAGTAGCTAGTGTGACGAGTTTAAATAAATTTGTACCGCAGGATAGCAGAGCGATATCATGCAGGAACTAATAGTAGTCAATTACTTGGTTAGTTTACAACGAAGTAGATAGAAATAACAATGGCATCACCTGTAGTACAGAGAATGCAAACCAACATGATCAGGGAGTACAAAATTGGCATGAACAAAATAGAAGTATGCTATAATTTTTGTAACAACTACTGATCAAGATAGAAGTTATGATGGCTACATCTATAGAGCAGGGAATGCAAACAAAAATGTTCAATCGCTTAAAGTTAGCAATGAACTAGAAAATAGCAGGGTGTTACTATCATAGCTAGAAATGAACTTAAAGAGCTTCAGACAAACAAGCATTTGAACCCAGAACATGGCGCAAAAACAAGGGACTTACATTAGGAGAAGCACTTTGTGGGAGTCACTGCAGATCTTCCTGGGGTTGATAGATCCGGTGATGAAGTACACTACATGTTCTACCTGGGGTTGGAGAGACGGCCATCACACTTCAGGGTTACTCATCTCATCTGCAAAAACGTAATGGCACGTCATTAGCACAAACAGGTTCCCCCAAGATTAAACAAGAACTTGCAGGCAACAATAGAAAGAGACAATAGAAGAGTTTAGATAGGTGTGGATCATGCACGGCGCCGGTGAAGCAGATCCGGTTCATGCACAACAATGTCGGTTAGAGATCCGATGCGGTGAACGAGGGATCCGACGAAGCGGCTCCGGTGGGGTGGACGATACCGCAGCTGAAGCTACTGCAGTGGACTGCTGGATGAATATATGGTTTAGAGGTTCGGCGGGGATGATCCGGTCCGGTTGATGATGGCGTCGATGAATCGGCTCCGGCAGACAGCCGGATGAAGAGGATCGCGCGGCCTCGGGTAGGCCAGGGAAGTCCACCGGGGATGTTCCGGTGCGGTGGTTGTGGAGGTGGGAGACAGAGGGACTTGGGAAGTTCTGGTTGGTGGTCTCAGAGCAGAGACTAAGGGAAATGAAAAAAAAAATCGGAGGGTTTCTGGGGCTAGGGAGGTGGTGATCAAAAAAATGACGGGCAGACCCCCAACCAACCGACTTTGTTGTCATCTTCACAAGGGTAGAATGGAAATTTGGAAGTGTGTGAAACATTTATATTTCATGGGCGGGAAGTTTTGCCGCTGTGATGAGATTTTGAATTTGGCTACGGTCCAAGTATAATGATAAAAAATTGGGAGACCGTACTAATACCTTTGTTCAAGGCCGAGTGCAAAATAAAATCATCATCACGTTAAATATCGGTTACTACCATCATGATCTATGTTCTTATCCCATTCAAAAACGTGTCTGAAATATTTCAGGATTAGCGGGAAATTTTTCCGCCCGACTAATATTTGATTTTGAATATGGCTATGGTCCAAGTAATATAATATAATACTAATATAAAGGCGATACATCTGGTTAAGTACTAATTGCTCTGCTCCGGCAGTTAAGGCCAGCGGTCACATCAAGCCATCATTATTACAAACAAAATCAGTTACTCCCATGTTGTCCAAACTACAATTCAAAAACGCTTCTAAAATATTTGGGATTTAATTGGCTGAAGGTTTTGCTGCTCAACTGAGATTTTGATTTTGAGTCTGGCTACAATGCCTCTGTTCAGGAATTCAGGGCCTAGAGTCACATCAAGTCATAATCACAACCAAATTCGGTCCGCATGTTCTATAGTTCAAAAACTTGTACCTAAAATTCCGGGTCTACCTTTACCATTTTTGAGAAAATTACTTGTATTATTATGCCTTTTACGATTGATACGTTTGGATCTGAGCAGATGTGTGCATCCTAGTTATGCAGTGGCTAGGCCTAAAGCTACTGTAAAACCTTTTCAGTATAAAATCATCATTTACCAGGAAAAAAACTCCCATTCGTTTGGGTTTGGCAGGAGGTTTTGCCACTCGGCTGAGATTTTGATTTTGGTTATATATAGTCAAAGTAATAGTAATAGAGAATCTTAGTAAGTTAGTATAGCAACACATTTTGAGGTAGAACTTTGATTAACAATTTGACCAACATAATATGAGTTATAGGTCACCAAAAGTATACCATTGGATTCACATTTAAATGATGTTCCAACAATGTGCTCTTGGTATCATATAAATTTTTTATCAGTAAAATTGTTAGTCAAAGTTTTGGCACGTAATACTTAGTGTCCTTATATTCAAAAACTAAGAGAGTAACATAGTTTCACCATAGATTAATAGTTGCCATATCACATCCATTTTTTTACTTCAGAATCTTAATTATCTTGGCTTTGATTGGAATAATATTTAGTAATGTTCTGTTTTGATATCACTATGTGTCTTACTAGCTAGTTAGAAGTTGCGTTCAAATATGGAAAACTTTCTTGTCCATTTTAGCTTAAAACTAGCTCGACATCAGTACAAGCGAGTATCAGCCAACATGAGGCTCAACCTTTCGGTCTACTCAATTAGAGCTTGCCCGAATTCTAAGACGAGCTGAGCTGAGTCACTTGAACTCAACTCGTTTGCATCCCTACACACATTGGTACAGAGTGAATATGATTTTCTGCAAATCAGTAAGTACACGCCATATTGCCAAAGAAAATTGGATAGCATGATTTTTGACTCAAATGAAAATAGTGCTTCACCATAGGCTAATTAATAATTACGATTTTCTGCAAGGACCGAACAGTGCAACATCAGGAACCGTACATAATTATAGCTTCATCTAGGTCATTCTGCCTTGGCTACATAGAAAAATAGGTACTATCAAATCCATAGAATCAGCTAGGGTGACTTTTCCTACTTGTCTACCGTCCATTTGAGATCCAACACATCAGATAAGCTCTGAGTTTGATCTAGAAGTTAAACCTGGCTATTTTATAATAACAACCACTTGGTTTAAATGGAATGGTACATTTTTTATTTTATTTTTGCCAAACATTGAGTCAACAAGACCGAGTCAAAAAAAACTACTGTGAATGAGCAACTAGTATTCACAGGGGGCCAAAGGCCAGTACATGTACATGTCAAGCTTCATGCACTAGCCAACGCAACCAAAAGTCCGAACTGATGGAAAGGGCTAGGCAACCACTTATACATCTCAATTCTCAAGACCCCTCCTCACGTGTGACCAGAAGAAGAGAAGACACTACAAGAAAAGTTCTGATACTCAACGTCCAATTTTCGTCAACTATGACCCCTTTTTCGTCGCCTATGGGCCTAACCCGACTATATGGGTTCTGTGGTCCAAAGTGCGTCAGGCAAAGTCCTACCACGTTTTTTTGGTTCGTCGCGTTTGGGCGCCCTTCCGCCATGGAAAATCAGACCGTTGCAGAAGTGTTTTCAGGAGGCCGTTGACTGCTGACATCATGCAAACTAACACGTGGCTGACGCCGTTAACTGACAGTTAACGCCGTTAACAGGCTGAAACCCCGTGGTAGATGGTAGGCCCACACAAGGCATACCACGCCTTAAGCGGGCCGGCCCATTTAGTTTGTGGGCCGGGCCAGCTGACTTAGTTTGACCGGTCAACTATATAACTGGGCTGGTCTATTAGGTACGTGGGCCAGGCCTAACCTCTAAGGTTGACTGGTCAAAACTTAAATGGGCCAGCCCACTAAGCACGTGGGCTGGGCTGAATGCCTTCGTTTGATCGGTCAACAGGCAAACGGGCCGGCCCACTAAGCATGGGGGGCCCACTTTCCTGTTATCGGGCCGACCCATTTAGAAAGTGGGGTCCACCATAAAGCAAGTGGGCTAGCCCAATAAGTTAGTGGGCCGACCCACTAAGCATGCGGGGCCCACTTTCCTATTATCGGGCCGGCCCATTTGGTAAGTGGGGACCACCATAAAGCAGAAGGGCTGGCCCAATAAGTTAGCAGGCTCGCCCAATAAGTTAGCGTGCCGGCCCAATAAGCATGTGGGTCCCACTTTCCTATTATTGGGCCGGCCCATTTAGTAAGTGAGGTCCACCATAGAGCAAGTGGGCTGGCCCAATAAGTTAGTGGCCCGACCTAATAAGCCTGTGGGTGCCACTTTCCTATTATCGGGCCGGCCCAGTTAGTAAGTGGGGTCCACCATAAAGCAATTGGGTTGGCCCAGTTAGTAAGTGGGCCAGCCCAAACCAAAAGTAGGGCCCACTATCCTGTTATCGGGTCGGCCCAGTTAGTAAGTGGGGTCCATCTTAAAGCAAGTGGGCTGGCCCAATAAGCACGTGGGGCCCACTTTCCTGTTACCGGGACGGCCCAGTTAGTAGATGGGATCCACCTCAATAGCAATTGGGCTGGCCCAATAAGTAAGTGGGCCGACCCGTTTAGTTGGTGGTTCGGTCCACTACATAATATATGTGGGCCTAGTATGGCCCAATTGTCTTGTTGGACCGACGTGTGTGAAGACCCATTTTACTTGTTGGGCCGGCCCATGCGATTTCTCTTAATTGGGCCATTGAAGAGATGGGAATTTGTGATTTAGATTGCGCAACACATAGAAAGATACTGAGAATATTTACACAGCACATGATTTCAGTCGGATAGCCTCTCTTACCACAAGAACCATAGAAAGAATACGCGAAAGAATCATAGAAACTAACTAAATATTACATCAGATGCAAGGCTTCGAAAATATATTACAGCAGCTGCAAGGCTTTGAAAAAATATTACAGAACCCAGATAAATTGAATGGTAATTAAACCTAGCAATACAATGAAGGGATTCGGCAATCTTTTATGTTGTCCGGGCACAACCTATGTCTGAAACAAAGACATTACAACTTAAGACAACAACAATGAAAAGGTAAAGACACTACAATGTTGTTTGCCAAAGAATTTGGAACTCACCATTTCCTCGTTATAACAAGATCATTGTAATGTGCACATATAGTCTACCGGTATGGGGCTAATATAGACTACCCATAAGCAAATAAAGAGTGTATGCCGCATAGCAACAAACATAACATTTTAATGTGGATAGATGGCAAATAATAAGCTGTGAGCTTCCTTTTCATGTGTATAATCTATACCAACATAAAAAAATATGATTTTCTAATCATTAAGCAGCTGAGATAGTGCAAGATAAACAAGCAATCGAATTTTTTTGTGGCTTATATGACCGAGCACGTTAGAATAAAACAACAGACTTACTACTATCAAGTCCCATGCAGCTCACCATGTTGATACACTCGTTGAAGATGTCTGATGTTGCCCTTATTTATAAACGGAGTTTTTTTGTTACTCTGCATCAAGACACGATCAGTCATGCACATACGAGTTCCAGCATGATAAACAATATGTACGTACTCCCTTCATCCCAGTGGTATTCATGCATTAAACACCGAAAATAGTGAGTGATGGGCTACATAATTACACTATATATATGGCTGGAACCTCTCAACAATGTGTGTTCATGCATATATACACACACGCAGGCCTATAGCAATACGAAAGGTACACGTACTTGAACCAGAGCAGCAGTTACTGGCCTGGCTTATGACAAATCAGATAGATACAATAGTTGTATTATTTGTAGTGCAGCAAAAGCATACCAACATGTTTAGTTACTTCCAAATTGACATGAACTACTACATAATAGAAGGCACTTACTTTTGTAACAAAGAATGAACCAGATAGTAATTATAATGACAACAACTATAGAGCAGGTAATGCAAACCAACATGCTTAATTACTTAAACTGGGCATGAACTAAATAATAGCAGCATTTTACTGTCATGGCTAGTAATAAACTGTAAAGGAATTATAATCTGAACTTTGTTGTGCATGGAACGCTAATCAACGCGTTCAGGGGCTTAAAATAAGTAACATGCAGCACACAGAGGGTAGTGAATGAACTGATAGCAGACAGTTAATTTAGTATCTCACGATGAACCAGGTACAAATGATAATGGTATTACTTGTACAAGAAATGCATAGTAAGATGTTCAGTGACTTCAATTAGGTATGAACTACGTAATAGGAGGCTGTTACTTCTGTAACAAAGAATGAGCCAAATAGAAGTTAAGATGGAAAAAGCTATAGAGCAGGGATTGTGAACCAACATGTGCAATTACTTAAAATTGGCCATGAACTAAATAATTGCAGGATGTTACTGTAATATATAGGAATGAACCATACAGGAATTATAACAGCACCATTCCTGAACTTGTAGTGAAGGGAATGAAAATCAATATGTTTCAGAACATAAATTTGTTATGAGCAACACACGGAGGATAGTTAATGCTGGAGCTAAGGATAGACTAGATACAGAATATAGTGGGATCACATGTGAACTTGTAGAAGAGCTGAAGAGGGAATGCAAACCAATATGTTCAGCATTCCATGTGTGAGTGCCATGCAAAGTAAGAGAAGCGAGTTAATGTTGCAGCTTTTGAACAACCCGATGGCACAAAAAATATTATCGAAGTAGCTAGTGTGATGAGTTTAAATAAATTTGTACCGCAGGATAGCAGAGCGATATCATGCAAGAACTAATAGTAGTCAATTACTTGGTTAGCTTACGACGAAGTAGATAGAAATAACAATGGAATCACCTGTAGTACATGAAATGCAAACCAACATATTCAGGGAGTACAAAATTGGCATGAACAGAATAGTAGCAGGCTATTTTTTTTGTAACAACGACTGAGCAAGATAGAAGTTATGATGGCTACATCTAAAGAGCAGGGAATGCAAACCAAAATGTTCAATCGCTTAATGTAAGCAATGAACTAGAAAATAGCAGGGTGTTACTGTCATAGCTAGGAATGAACTAAAAGACCTTCAGACTAACAAGCATCTGAACCCATAACATGGCGCTAAAACAAGAGACTTACATTAGGACAAGCACTCTGTGGGAGTCACTGCAGATCTTCCTGGGGTTGATAGATCCGGTGATGAAGTACACTACATGTGCTACTTGCGGTTGGAGAGACAGCCATTACACTTCATGGTTACTCATCTCATCTGCAAAAACGTAATGGCGCGTCTGTAGCAAAAATAGGTTCCCCCAAGATTAAACAAGAACTTGCAGGCAAGAAATAGAAAAGCGACAGTAGAAGAGTTTAGATCATGCACGGCGCCGGTGAAGCAGATCCGGTTCATGCACAGAAGTGTCGGTGAGCTACATCCGATGCGGTGGACGATGAATTCTGCTAAGCGGCTCCGGTGGGGTGGACGATACCGCAGCTGAAGCGACTGCGGTAGACTGTTGGATGAGCATATGGTTTCGAGGTTAGGCGGGGATGATCCGTCCGGTTGATGATGACGTCGATGAAGCGGCTCCGGCAGACAGACGGATGAGGAGGATTGCGCGGCCTCGGGTAGGCCAGGGAAGTCCGGCGGGGATGTTTCGGTGCGGTGGTCGTGGAGGTGGAAGAGAGAGGGACTTGGGAAGTTCCGGTGGGTGGTCTGAGGGAAATGAATTTTTTTGGGAGGGTCCGGGGCTAGAGAGGTGGTGATCGAAAAAATGACGGGCATACCCCCCACCAACCGACTTTGTTGTCATCTCCACAGGGGTAGAATGGGAAATTGGAAGCGTGTGAAATATTTGTATTTTGTGGGCGGGAAGTTTTGTCGCTATGTGATTTTGAATTTGGCTACGGTCCAAGTATAATGATAAAAAATTGTGACACCGTACTAGTACCTCTGTTCAAGGCCGAGTACAAAATCAAATAATCATCACACTGAATATTGGTTACTACCATGATCATCATCTATCTCTCAAATTGGCGCATTCGCTAGATCTTGCAAAGTATAATGATAAAAAATTGTGAGACCGTACTAGTATTTCTGTTCAAGGCCGAGTGCAACATCAAAACATCATCACGTAGAAAATTTCTTACCATGATCATGATCTATCTATGAAATTGGCGCATCCGCTAAATCTTGCAAAGTATAATGATAAAAAAAATGTGAGACCTTACTAGTACTTCTGTTCAAGTCGGAGTGCAACACCAAATCATCATCACGTTGAAAATTTGTTACCATGATCATGATCAATCTCTAAAATTGGCTCATCCGCTAAATCTTGAAAAGTATAATGAATAAATGATAAACAATTGTGAGACCGTACTAGTACTTCTGTTCCAGGCCAAGTGCAACATCAAATCATCATCATGTTCAAAATTTGTTACCATGATCATGAGCTATCTCTGAAATCCAATTCAGAAACGCACGTGAAATATTTTAGGATTGCTGGGACTTTTGGTCTCTCGACTAAAAGTTGATTTCAAATCTGGCTATAGCCAAGTAATATATAATACTACTAATATAAAAAGGGTAGATCATGGTAGTAGCTCTGCTCAGAAATTTAAGGTAAGGGGTCACATCAAGTCATCAGATATCAAATAAGTTACTCCCATGTTCTCCAAACTCTAGACCAAAAACCCGTCTGAAATATTTCGGGTTTAGTTGGCGGGAGGTTTTGCTGCTCCACTGAAATTTTTGATTTTGATCGTGGCTACAGTTGAAACGATGATAATAGTAATAGGAAAAAGGTGCACCAGCGCGGGTGCCTCTGTTCAGGAATCCAAGGCCTAGGGTCACATCAAGTCATAATCACAAAAAAATCGGTTCCCATTTTCTCCAAACTTCAATTCAGACACGTGTACCAAATATTTTGGGTTTAATTAGCGGGAGATTACACCGCCCGATGATGGCGTGTAACTCACACGTTCGTTGGGAACCCCAAGAGGAAGGTATGATGCGCACAGCAGCAAGTTTTCCCTCAGAAAGAAACCAAGGTTTATCGAACCAGGAGGAGCCAAGAAGCACGTTGAAGGTTGATGGCGGCGGGATGTAGTGCGGCGCAACACCAGGGATTCCGGCGCCAACGTGGAACCTGCACAACACAACCAAAGTACTTTGCCCCAACGAAACAGTGAGGTTGTCAATCTCACCGGCTTGCTGTAACAAAGGATTAACCGTATTGTGTGGAAGATGATTGTTTGCAGAAAACAGTAGAACAAGTATTGCAGTAGATTGTATTTCAGTAAAGAGAATTGGACCGGGGTCCACAGTTCACTAGAGGTGTCTCTCCCATAAGACAAACAGCATGTTGGGTGAACAAATTACAGTTGGGCAATTGACAAATAAAGAGGGCATGACCATGCACATACATATCATGATGAGTATAGTGAGATTTAATTGGGCATTACGACAAAGTACATAGACCGCCATCCAACTGCATCTATGCCTAAAAAGTCCACCTTCAGGTTATCATCCGAACCCCCTCCAGTATTAAGTTGCAAAGCAACAGACAATTGCATTAAGTATGGTGCGTAATGTAATCAACAACTACATCCTTAGACATAGCATCAATGTTTTATCCCTAGTGGCAACAGCACAACACAACCTTAGAACTTTCTCACATCTGTCCCTGTGTCAATGCGAGGCATGAACCCACTATCGAGCATAAGTACTCCCTCTTGGAGTTACAAGCATCTACTTGGCCAGAGCATCTACTAGTAACGGAAAGCATGCAAGATCATAAACAACACGTAGATATAACTTTGATAATCAACATAACAAGTATTCTCTATTCATCGGATCCCAACAAACGCAACATATAGAATTACAGATAGATGATCTTGATCATGTTAGGCAGCTCACAAGATCCGACAATGATAGCACAATGGGGAGAAGACAACCATCTAGCTACTGCTATGGACCCTTAGTCCAGGGGTAGACTACTCACACATCACACCGGAGGCGACCATGGCGGCGTAGAGTCCTCCGGGAGATGATTCCCCTCTCCGGCAGGGTGCCGGAGGCGATCTCCTGGATCCCCGAGATGGGATCGGCGTGGGCGGCGGCTCTGGAAGGTTTTCCGTATCGTGGCTCTCGTGCACCGGGGGTTTCGTCACGGAGGCTTTAAGTAGGCGGAAGGGCAAGTCGGGGAGGGGCACGGGGGCCCCAGATGACAGGGCGGCGCGGCCAAGGGGGGGGCCGCGCCGCCCTAGGGTTTGGGCTCCCTGTGGCCCCACTTCGTTTCGTCTTCGGACTTCTGGAAGCTTCGTGGAAAAATAGGCCCCTGGGCTTTGATTTCGTCCAATTCCGAGAATATTTCCTTACTAGGATTTCTGAAACCAAAAACAGCAGAAAACAGCAATTGGCACTTCGGCATCTTGTTAATAGGTTAGTTCCAGAAAATGCACGAATATGACATAAAGTGTGCATAAAACATGTAGATAACATCAATAATGTGGCATGGAACATAAGAAATTATCGATGCGTCGGAGACATATCAGCATCCCCAAGCTTAGTTCTGCTCGTCCCGAGCAGGTAAAATGATAACACAGATAATTCCTGGAGTGACATGCCATCATAATCTTGATCATACTATTTGTAAAGCATATGTAGTGAATGCAGCGATCAAAACAATGTATATGACATGAGTAAACAAGTGAATCATAAAGCAAAGACTTTTCATGAATAGCACTTCAAGACAAGCATTAATTAAGTCTTGCATAAGAGTTAACTCATAAAGCAATAATTCAAAGTAAAAGCATTGAAGCAACACAAAAGAAGATTAAGTTTCAGCGGTTGCTTTCAACTTGTAACATATATATCTCATGGATACTGTCAACATAGAGTAATATAATAAGTGCAATAAGCAAGTATGTAGGAATCAATGCACAGTTCACACAAGTGTTTGCTTCTTGAGGTGGAGAGAAATTGGTGAACTGACTCAACATTGAAAGTAAAAGAATGGTCCTCCATAGAGGAAAAGCATCGATTGCTATATTTGTGCTAGAGCTTTGATTTTGAAAACATGAAACAATTTTGTCAACGGTAGTAATAAAGCATATGCATCATGTAAATTATATCTTATAAGTTGCAAGCCTCATGCATAGTGTACTAATAGTGCCCGCACCTTGTCCTAATTAGCTTGGACTACCGGATCATCACAATGCACTGTTTTAACCAAGTGTCACAAAGGGGTACCTCTATGCCGCCTGTACAAAGGTCTAAGGAGAAAGCTCGCATTGGATTTCTCGCTATTGATTATTCTTCAACTTAGACATCCATACCGGGACAACATAGACAACAGATAATGGACTCCTCTTTTATGCATAAGCATGTAACAACAATTAATAATTTTCTCATTTGAGATTGAGGATATATGTCCAAAACTGAAACTTCCACCATGGATCATGGCTTTAGTTAGCGGCCCAATGTTCTTCTCTAACATATGCATGCTTAACCATAGGGTGGTAGATCTCTCTTACTTCAGACAAGACAGACATGCATAGCAACTCACATGAAATTCAACAAAGAGTAGTTGATGGCGTCCCCAGTGAACATGGTTATCGCACAACAAGCAACTTAATAAGAGATAAAGTGCATAATCACATATTCAATACCACAATAGTTTTTAAGCTATTTGTCCCATGAGCTATATATTGCAAAGGTGAATGATGGAATTTTAAAGGTAGCACTCAAGCAATTTACTTTGGAATGGCGGAAAATACCATGTAGTAGGTAGGTATGGTGGACACAAATGGCATAGTGATTGGCTCAAGTATTTTGGATGCATGAGAAGTATTCCCTCTCGATACAAGGTTTAGGCTAGCAAGGCTTATTTGAAACAAACACAAGGATGAACCGGTGCAGCAAAACTCACATAAAAGACATATTGAAAACATTATAAGACTCTACACCGTCTTCCTTGTTGTTCAAACTCAATACTAGAAATTATCTAGACCTTAGAGAAACCAAATATGCAAACCAAATTTTAGCATGCTCTATGTATTTCTTCATTAATGGGTGCAAAGCATATGATGCAAGAGCTTAAACATGAGCACAACAATTGCCAAGTATCACATTACCCAAGACATTAATAGCAATTACTACATGTATCATTTTCCAATTCCAACCATATAACAATTTAACGAAGGAGAAACTTCGCCATGAATACTATGAGTAGAAACCAAGGACATACTTGTCCATATGCTACAGCGGAGCGTGTCTCTCTCCCATAAAGTGAATGCTAGGATCCATTTTATTCAAACAAAACAAAAAAAACAAAAACAAACCGACGCTCCAAGCAAAGCACATAAGATGTGATGGAATAAAAATATAGTTTCAGGGGAGGAACCTGATAATGTTGTCGATGAAGAAGGGGATGCCTTGGGCATCCCCAAGCTTAGACGCTTGAGTCTTCTTAATATATGCAGGGGTGAACGACCGGGGCATCCCTAAGCTTAGAGCTTTCACTCTCCTTGATCATGTTGCATCATACTCCTCTCTTGATCCTTGAAAACTTCCTCCACACCAAACTCGAAACAACTCATTAGAGGGTTAGTGCACAATAAAAATTAACATATTCAGAGGTGACACAATCATTCTTAACACTTCTGGACATTGCATAATGCTATTGGACATTAGTGGATCAAAGAAATTCATCCAACATAGCAAAAGAGGCAATGCGAAATAAAAGGCAGAATCTGTCAAAACAGAACAGTTCGTATTGATGAATTTTAAAATGGCACCAGACTTTCTCAAATGAAAATGCCCAAATTGAATGAAAGTTGCATACATATCTGAGGATCATGCACGTAAATTGGCTTAATTTTCTGAGCTACCTACAGGGAGGTGGACCCAGATTCGTGACAGCAAAGAAATCTGGAACTGCGCAGTAATCCAAATCTAGTACTTACTTTACTATCAAAGACTTTACTTGGCACAACAAAACACAAAACTAAGATAAGGAGAGGTTGCTACAGTAGTAAACAACTTCCAAGACACAAAATAAAAACAAAGTACTGTAGGTAAAAACATGGGTTGTCTCCCATAAGCGCTTTTCTTTAACGCCTTTCAGCTAGGCGCAGAAAGTGTGGATCAAGTATTATCGAGAGATGGTGTGTCAACCTTACCTTGGGCTTTACCCTTACCTTTCTTATTGTTTTTCTTTCCCTTGGGTTTAGGAAATATATGATTTCACCCCGGTATAGAGGTGAATTTCAGAGTGCCTTCTCCAACATCAATGACTGCTCCCAATAGTTTCAGCAGGGATCTTCCGAGTGTGAGTTTTCCTGTTTCAATAACAAGATAATCAATGGATATTGTCCTTCCAAGAATGGTTGTATGCACACCTGCGGCTATTCCTTTAGGAATTATAGTAGAGTTATCTATGAGAGTTATTTCTTCTCCTCCTTCATCAACTCCCCAAAGTTTCAAAGATTTATAAATACTTTCAGGCATAAGGCAAAATTCATACATAATATCACAGTAGGCATGGAGAGTTCGATCACCGATAACAATTTTAACAGCAGGATCCCAAAATGAGAGTTTAGAGTTCACTAAAACTTGTTCAAGACGATTACG
This sequence comes from Lolium perenne, assembly GCF_019359855.2. Taxonomy (NCBI): domain Eukaryota; kingdom Viridiplantae; phylum Streptophyta; class Magnoliopsida; order Poales; family Poaceae; genus Lolium; species Lolium perenne. Next base: position 181,101,002 of record NC_067246.2, on the reverse strand, counting down.
AACGTGGCAATAGTTATCATTCAAGCGAGATGTACTTATCTCGAGATTATTTAATCTACTATATATGCTAGTGAGGGCTGAATCAAAGTTATTAGCTGAATCATGTGATGCAACCAACTTCTTTATGGCATTAAAAGCTTGATCCCCATTGCAATGAAGGAAATCTCCTCCCACTAAAGTATCTAAAGCATATCTATAGCGAACCATAAGACCAAAATAAAAATTACTAAGGAGCAAACTTAGAGTCATTTGAGGTTCAGTTTTACGATAAGAAGTAAAAATTCTAGACCAAGCATCCTTAAAACTCTCCTCATCCCCTTGTTTAAAAGTGAAGACTAATTCTTCAGGCGAAGAAGTAACAGGTTCAGAGCTAGACATCGTAACAAAAATAACTAATTTTTTTGTATTTTTAATATAGAGTGCAAGACAATAAAGCAAACTAGATAAAGTAAATGCAAGTAACTAATTTTTTTGTATTTTTGATAGCAAACAAGATAGCAAGTAAAGTAAAACTAGCAACTAATTTTTTTGTATTTTGATTTAGTGCAGCAAATAAAGTAGTAAATAAAACTAAGCAAGACAAAAACAAAGTAAAGAGATTGAGAAGTGGAGACTCCCCTTGCAGCGTGTCTTGATCTCCCCGGCAACGGCGCCAGAAAATATGCTTGATGGCGTGTAACTCACACGTTCGTTGGGAACCCCAAGAGGAAGGTATGATGCGCACAGCAGCAAGTTTTCCCTCAGAAAGAAACCAAGGTTTATCGAACCAGGAGGAGCCAAGAAGCACGTTGAAGGTTGATGGCGGCGGGATGTAGTGCGGCGCAACACCAGGGATTCCGGCGCCAACGTGGAACCTGCACAACACAACCAAAGTACTTTGCCCCAACGAAACAGTGAGGTTGTCAATCTCACCGGCTTGCTGTAACAAAGGATTAACCGTATTGTGTGGAAGATGATTGTTTGCAGAAAACAGTAGAACAAGTATTGCAGTAGATTGTATTTCAGTAAAGAGAATTGGACCGGGGTCCACAGTTCACTAGAGGTGTCTCTCCCATAAGACAAACGGCATGTTGGGTGAACAAATTACGCTTGGGCAATTGACAAATAAAGAGGGCATGACCATGCACATACATATCATGATGAGTATAGTGAGATTTAATTGGGCATTACGACAAAGTACATAGACCGCCATCCAACCGCATCTATGCCTAAAAAGTCCACCTTCGGGTTATCATCCGAACCCCTCCGGTATTAAGTTGCAAAGCAACAGACAATTGCATTAAGTATGGTGCGTAATGTAATCAACAACTACATCCTTAGACATAGCATCAATGTTTTATCCCTAGTGGCAACAGCACAACACAACCTTAGAACTTTCTCATCCTTTGTCCCAGTGTCAATGCGGGCATGAACCCACTATCGAGCATAAGTACTCCCTCTTGGAGTTACAAGCATCTACTTGGCCAGAGCATCTACTAGTAACGGAAAGCATGCAAGATCATAAACAACACGTAGATATAACTTTGATAATCAACATAACAAGTATTCTCTATTCATCGGATCCCAACAAACGCAACATATAGAATTACAGATAGATGATCTTGATCATGTTAGGCAGCTCACAAGATCCGACAATGATAGCACAATGGGGAGAAGACAACCATCTAGCTACTGCTATGGACCCTTAGTCCAGGGGTAGACTACTCACACATCACACCGGAGGCGACCATGGCGGCGTAGAGTCCTCCGGGAGATGATTCCCCTCTCCGGCAGGGTGCCGGAGGCGATCTCCTGGATCCCCCGAGATGGGATCGGCGTTGGCGGCGTCTCTGGAAGGTTTTCCGTATCGTGGCTCTCGGTACTGGGGGTTTCGTCACGGAGGCTTTAAGTAGGCAGAAGGGCAAGTCAGGAGGGGGCACAGGGGCCCCAGATGACAGGGCGGCGCAGCCAAGGGGGGGGGGCCGCGCCGCCCTAGGGTTTGGGCTCCCTGTGGCCCCACTTCGTTTCGTCTTCGGACTTCTGGAAGCTTCGTGGAAAAATAGGCCCCTGGGCTTTGATTTCGTCCAATTCCGAGAATATTTCCTTACTAGGATTTCTGAAACCAAAAACAGCAGAAACAAAGACAGCGGCACTTCGGCATCTTGTTAATAGGTTAGTTCCAGAAAATGCACGAATATGACATAAAGTGTGCATAAAACATGTAGATAACATCAATAATGTGGCATGGAACATAAGAAATTATCGATACGTCGGAGACGTATCACCCGACTGTCGTGGATATGACCACGACAGGTGCTACAGGGTGCAGCACTTCGTTGATGCGGGAGCAAGGAGACATAGCCATCTGCGGACCGAGGTGCACAGGATGCAAGGGTTTACCCAGGTTCAGCCCCTTCGGAGAGTAAAAGGCCTACGTCCTGCTAGATTTATTACCCAGTGGAGAATTACAATGGGGGAGCTCAGTCGGCGGCTACGCCAAGAGCAATGAGAGGGAGATTGGATCTCTTATGGTGTGTTATCTAGGGTCTAGCTCGGGGGCTTATATAGGCACCCCCGATCTAGGGTTACATGAGGATAAGTCCGAATTGTTGGAGATATGCCCGAGAGGCAATAATAAAATAGTTATTGTTATATCTTAGTGTTCATGATAAATGTTTACACTCCATGCTATAATTGTATTAACCGGAAACATTGATACATGTGTGTTGTGTAAACAACCAGAGTCCCTAGTAAGCCTCTCATTTAACTAGCTTGTTGATTAATAGATGATCATGGTTTCCTGATCATGAACATAGGATGTTATTATTAACAAGATCATAACATTAGGTGAATGATTTGATGGACACACCCATAGTAAGCATAGCATGATATCAAGTCATTAAGTTCAACTTGCTATAAGCTTTCGATACATAGTTACCTAGTCCTTCGACCATGAGATCGTGCAAATCACTTACACCGGAAGGATGCTTTGATTACATCAAATGCCATTGCGTAAATGGGTGGTTATAAAGATGGGATTAAGTATTCAAAAAGTGTGAGTTGAGGCATATGGATCAAGAGTGGGATTTGTCCATCCCGATGACGGATAAATATACTCTGGGCCCTCTCAGTGGAATGTCGTCTGATTAGCTTGCAAGCATGTGACTAGGTCACAAGAGATGACATACCACGGTACGAGTAAAGAGTACTTGTCGGTAACGAGGTTGAACTAGGTATGGAGATACCGATGATAGAACCTCGGACAAGTAAAAGTATCGCGTGACAAAGGGAATCGGTATCGTATGTGAATGGTTCTTTCGATCACGAAGTCATCGTTGAATATGTGGGAGCTATTATAGATCTCCAGGTCCCGCTATTAGTTATTGATAGGAGAGGAGTCTCGATCATGTCCGCATAGTTCTCAAACTGTAGGGTGACACACTTAAGGTTTGATGTCGTTTTAAGTAGATATGGAATATGGAATGGAGTTCAAATGTTGTTCGGAGTCTCGGATGGGATCCATGACATCACGAGGAGTTCTGGAATGGTCCGGAGAATAAGATTCATATATAGGAAGTCACTTTCCAAGTTTGGAAATGATCCGGTGCATTTATGGAAGGCGCTAGAATGTTCTAGAACCTTCCGGAAGAAATCACCATGGAAGGTGGAGTCCCGGATGGACTCCACCAACCCTAGCCGGCCAGCCAAAGGGTAAGGTGGAGTCCATGGTGGACTCCACCTCCATGGCCGGCCATAGGGGAAGGAAAGGGAGCAATCCCACCTCCCCTAGGTTTCACCCATATGGAATTTTTTGAGTTGGAATCTTATTCGTATTTTGGGCAAACCCTTAGGGGTTCCACCTATATAATGAGGGGGAGAGGGAGGGGATGGACACCACTTGGCCGCACCACCAAGGGTCTCCCTGGCCAGTGCCCCAAGCCCCCCTCTCTCCCAAACCCTAGCTACTCCCTCCTCCTTCTTCTCCCGCAGTGCTTACGGTGAAGCCCTGCCGGAGATCTCCACCACCACCGTCACCACGCCGTCGTGCTGGCGGGATTCCGAGGAGGATCTACTACATCTGCTGCCCGCTGGAACGGGGAGAAGGACGTCGTCATCAACACCGAACGTGTGACCGAGTACGGAGGTGCTGCCCGACTGTGGCACCGTCAAGATCTTCTACGCGCTTTTGAAAGCGGCAAGTATCGACTACATCAACCACCAGATCTAATCTCGTAGGCTTTGGAATCTTCGAGGGTTAGTCTCACATACATCTCGTTGCTACCATCTACTAGATTAGATCTTGGCTTGTTATTCATTCTTGCGGTAGGAAACTTTTTGTTTTCTATGCTACGAATCCCATCAGTGGTATCAGAGCCATGTTATGCATAGATTGGTTGCACGAGTAGAACACAATTGATTTGTGGGCATTGATGCTTTTATTGTCTCTTGTTATGTGTACTTTGCATCTTGCGGGATGGTGTGATGAAGCGGCCCGGGCTAACTTTACATGACCGCGTTCATGAGACCTGCTCCACGATTGACATGCAACTTGTTTTGCATAAGTGACTTTGCGAGTGTCTATCTCTCTCACCATAGTTAAGATTCAATTTACTATTTCAATTGACAACACTAGTATCAGTGTTGTGGTTCATGTTCGTAGGTAGATTGGATCTTACTCGAAAACCCTAAACCACGTAAAATATGCAAACCAAATTAGAGACATCTAACTTGTTTTTGCAGGGTTTGGTGATGTGATATGGCCATGATGTGATGATGAATATGTATGAGATGATCATTATTGTATTGTGACAACCGACAGGAGCCTTATGGTTGTCTTTATATTTCATGTAGTAGTATTATTTCAAAGTAGTTGTAATAGTTGCTACATGTCGTAAACAACCATGAAGACGGCGCCATGGACCTTGACGCTCCGCCGACGATGATGGAGATCATGCCCGTGCTTTGGAGATGAAGATCAAAGGCGCGAGATAAAAGGGCCATATCATATCACATTATAAATTGCATGTGATGTTAATCCTTTTTATGCATCTTATATTGCTTAGATTGCGACGGTAGCATTATAAGATGATCCCTGTTCTCCCCTCGTATGCACCGTTGCTACAGTTCGTCGTTTTGAAGCATCTTGTAATGATCGGATGTGATAGATTCTACGTTCACATACAACGGGTGTAAGCCATGTTGCACACGCGGAAATACTTGGGTTTGCTTGACGAGCCTAGCATGTACAGACATGGCCTCGGAACACAGGAAACCGAAAGGTTGAACACGAGTCATATGGATGATATGATCAACATGTTGATGTTAACCATTGAAGCTACATCATCTCACGTGATGATCGGTTTTGGTGTAGTGGATATAGATCGTATGCCACTAAACAACTATGAGGGATGTTGTATTAAGTGGTAGTTCATTAGTAATTAAATTAAAACATGAACTAATTATCATGAACATAGTCTAAATAGTATTTTGAATTAAATTTGTAGAATTGGCATCTGTTATCTACCATGCGCTAGTCTTGTAATTGAGATAGAAATATTGTTAAGTCTGACAAGAAACTTTACGGACTGGTACCGTATTGTTAAAGAATCAAGAAATGATTAAGTCCTATTGCAAACTTTTAGTAAACCTCACATTGCTGATTCAAAGAACAATGGTGTCAATTAGTACCTAAAATCATCTTGTCTCCGTGAAACTTGAAGTTCAAATCCGTTTAAAAAGTAAGGAGCTAAAAAATTTGTTTTCAGAAATAAGCAAGGTATGAGATATATGTGATATCTAAGACCTTAGTGCAAGATGATATAATATACTTTAGTGAGACTACATAAACTCATAAGTTTTATGGGAATGTACGAAGGTTGAAGACGCTAGGTGTCCCAATCCTCCAACTAGTTGGGCGCTAACGATATTCGCATATCCATGAAGTGGTCGTCCTTAGTATGCACCGTTGCTAAGACTCATCGTTTCGAAGCATCACGTGATGATCGGGTGTTATAGATTCTATGTGTGCATACAACGGGTGCAAGCCAGGTTTGCACATGCGTATACTGAGGTTAAACTTTATGAGCCTAGCATGTACAGACATGGTCTCCGAAAGTCGTCGTGATTTTATGGATAAAATTATGAGTGAAATTGTTCATCACATTACAAAGTTACTAATAGTGAAATCTGGAACACTTGTCATATGATAATCAACTTCAAAGTAAGAACCTCAAGGTTATTGGTATTTGACCAATGAACCTAGAAGTTATTGAAGGTGAAGTGTTTTCTGAAAATGAGGAAAGCTAAAAGAGAAACTACAAAAGATTTTGGCAGAAAGAAAGAAAAAACTAGAAAGTCTAGCTCAGGTGTATATAGATGATACACATGTTATGAATGTATTCCTTGTTTGGTCACACAATGAAATTCTTGGGTATTTGTACCATATTGGTTGGTATGAGGTGTCATACAAAAACAACGCAATACAAGAATGCAATGACCTAAGTGATTGACAAGGATTATGGTAGGAATGCACGTTTGGAACAAAATAAAGTGTTATTGTGTTCGTCGTTGGCATTCTACCTAGCCCTTCAGATTTATAATAAAGAACTTTATAATTGTTATTTTGTTCTAGTCAAATGAAAACAATGAGTTGTTCAAATTATGACAGTATTCCATGTACGATGGATAAGTTATTATAATCTTTATGGTGAAGCACACATGCATAACACTGACGCTAAAATGCCATAAGGCAAATGATGTGAATTCCACTCATTTGTGGAACCGCCATTTACGTCATGTTAGAAAAGAACGCATGAAGGAACTCCATGCAAATGGATTTTTGGAGTCATTTGATTTTTGAATCGTTTGGTGCTTGCAAATCTCTTCTAAAGAGAATGACTGAAATACCGTTCATAGGCCAAGTGTTGAACGTGCAACTAACCTAGTGGAAACATACATGATGATGTATGTGGTTCACTGAGCATAGTTGTGTGCGGGAGATTCTTCTACTTCATGAAAACTTCCAACAATGAATTGAGTGTATATATAAGGATATATTTATTCAATAAGGAAGAAGTTTGAAACATTTGAATAGATTCAAATAAATTTCAGCATGAAGTGGAAATCATCGTAATAGAAAAGTCAAATATCTATGATTGGATCATGGTGGAAATATTTGAATTACGAGTTTTAGCGAACATCTAAGAGAGTTATGAAATTGTTCTACAACTCACGTTTCTTGGAGTATCATAGTGATGATGTAGTATCCGAGAGACGTATCCAAACCTTGTTGGATTAATGATGAGATAAAATAATATGATGCCATTATATTTTTGTGGATTATGCCTTAGAGACTACCGCTTTTACACTGAATAGAGCATCATCATAGTCCGTTGAAATGACACCATACGAGTTATGGCATGGGTATAAACCATAATAGTCCTTTCTTAAATTTTGGTATGCATAGCATAAGTAAATAAGTTTACAACCAAAGTCAGATAAATTTCTTTGTTGGTTATCCCAGGGAACAAATTGGGAATTCTTTCCACTATAAAGTAAAAGACAAAAGTGTTTGTTAATGTTACTTGCTTATTTCCAGGAAATTGTTTTCTAGCGAAGTATTTGAGTGGGAGGACAATGGAACTTGATAAGGTTCATGAACCTGAGCATGATGATCAGCGTAGCGCAACATCAGAAATGGTTCCGGAAGCGGCCACGACGATCATGGCTCCCATGTCTACAAAGTGTTATAGTCATGGAGATCGAAGTACCTATTGAACCTTGTAGGTATTGTTTACTTTGTGATTAAATAAATGATTTGTGAACAAAGGATTGATTATGAACAATGATAAGCGAACTACATACAAAGAAGCTATGATGGGCCCTGACTCCGTTAAAATGGCTAAGAGCCATGAAATCCAAGATAGTATCTAAAATCAAGCTTGGAGCTTGATAAACCTTTTGAAGGAGTAAATACTTTTTGAAAGTAAATAGATCTATAAAATTTATAGACTTGGATATAATATCCTTGAAGAAGCTCAACTTGTCAAAAGATTGTTTATGACAAAGTTCAAAGAGTTGACTGCGATAAGATTAGATCTTCAGCAGCGATGCTTATAGTCTATGCGGATTGTTCTAGTAATCGCTACATATTTATTTTATGAGATATGCTAGTAGGATGGCAAAATACATTACTTAACAGAAGTGTGTATTAAAAGTGTATACAAGATACAACTGAGAGTTTTGCTAGTCCGTAGAATACTAAAAAGGTATACAAACTTCACTGGATGAACTGAGTATCACGTAGTTGGAATCTTCACCAGATGAAATGATCAAAGAGTTATTATTTCATCAGAATCGATGAAGAAGCTTGCAATTGCAAGAAATAAAGTGGGAGCGCTGAGACATGGTTATAATATTATATGTGGATGACATATCATTGATTATAAATGATGTAATTATATACTTGATGTGATTAAAAGGTTTCATTGAGAATTAACTTCAATGAAATGATATGGACTGAAACATATTTAGTGTCAAGATCTATGAAGATAGATTGAAACACATAATAAGTTTAAGTTAAAGTACATAGAATGAATATTGAAGTAGTTCAATATAAAAATATTAAGAAGGTGTTCTTTTCCATGTGAAGGTTTAACAAGACTTGAGTGTATTTGACACTCGATGAGTAAAAACACATGAGTAATTTTAGATCACGAATAATATGTACAAAATCAGATGCCCTGTGCTCTAAAGTGTTAAGAGCATATACCAGAATGATTCATGTAATGATCATTGGACAACAGTAAGAATATCCCTGAGTGCTTTAGAAGAACCAAGGATATATAAATAGTTTTGTATGTGGTAATGACAAACAAATCACTGTACAGTGTTGCACTGATATAAGTTTGGTCACATATAAAATAAATTTCAATCTCAATTAGGCTAAGTGTTGATTAAAAGGTAGCACAATGAGCTAGAAGAAGTCTATGCTAGATTTAGATGAGTTCTAAATATTGTGACGGATTCTACAAACGAAGGCAGAGTATGTCATTGTTTTGACAATGACTGAGGAGTTTTAAGTCGAGGAGTTCTTTGAGAACTTGGTGTAGTTACGATAGTGTCAGAACTTTGAAGCTATATTGTGTGTGACAATATTAGTGACATATTTCAGACCGCAGAATTAAGGTTCCACCAGAAGACTAAACATATATGATTAATGCCGACTCATTTGGAAAATGAGTGATGCGTTGAGACGCAAATGAATTGCAAAATACATACGTTTCTGAGCGTGTCAGATCAGTTGACTAAAACCTCTCCCGTGAGCAAAACATGATAAGCACCAGAAGGCCAAGGTGTTATATCTTTACAAATGTAAACTAGATAATTGACTCTAGTGCAAGTGGGAGACTGTTAGAGATATGCCCGAGAGGCAATAATAAAATAGTTATTGTTATATCTTAGTGTTCATGATAAATGTTTACACTCCATGCTATAATTGTATTAACCGGAAACATTGATACATGTGTGTTGTGTAAACAACCAGAGTCCCTAGTAAGCCTCTCATTTAACTAGCTTGTTGATTAATAGATGATCATGGTTTCCTGATCATGAACATAGGATGTTATTAATAAAAAGATCATATCATTAGGTGAATGATGTGATGGACACACCCATAGTAAGCATAGCATGAGATCAAGTCATTAAGTTCAACTTGCTATAAGCTTTCGATACATAGTTACCTAGTCCTTCGACCATGAGATCATGTAAATCACTTACACTGGAAGGATGCTTTGATTACATCAAACGACATTGCGTAAATGGGTGGTTATAAAGATGGGATTAAGTATTCAGAAAGTGTGAGTTGAGGCATATGGATCAAGAGTGGGATTTGTCCATCCCGATGACGGATAGATATACTCTGGGCCCTCTCGGTGGAATGTCGTCTGATTAGCTTGCAAGCATGTGACTAGGTCACAAGAGATGACATACCACGGTACGAGTAAAGAGTACTTGTCGGTAACGAGGTTGAACTAGGTATGGAGATACCGATGATCGAACCTCGGACAAGTAAAAGTATCGCGTGACAAAGGGAATCAGTATCGTCTGTGAATGGTTCTTTCGATCATGAAGTCATCGTTGAATATGTGGGAGCTATTATGGATTTCTAGGTACATCTATTAGTTATTGATCGGAGAGGAGTCTCGATCATGTCCGCATAGTTCTCGAACCGTAGGGTGACACGCTTAAGGTTTGATGTCGTTTTAAGTAGATATGGAATATGGAATGGAGTTCGAATGTTGTTCGGAGTCTCGGATGGGATCCAGGACATCACGAGGAGTTCCGGAATGGTCCGGAGAATAAGATTCATATATAGGAAGTCACTTTCCAAGTTTGGAAATGATCCGGTGCATTTATGGAAGGCGCTAGAATGTTCTAGAACCTTCCAGAAGAAATCACCATGGAAGGTGGAGTCCCGTATGGACTCCACAAACCCTAGCCGGCCAGCCAAAGGGGAAGGTGGAGTCCATGGTGGAGTCCATGGTGGACTCCACCTCCATGGCAGGCCATAGGGGAAGGAAAGGGAGCAATCCCACTTCCCCTAGGTTTCACCCATATGGAATTTTTTGAGTTGGACTCTTATTCGGATTTTGGGCAAACCCTTAGGGGTTCCACCTATATAATGAGGGGGAACGGAGGGGGCTGGACACCACTTGGCCGCACCACCAAGGGGCTCCCTAGCCGGCGCCCCAAGCCCCCCTCTCTCCCAAACCCTAGCTACTCCCTCCTCCTTCTCCCGCAGTGCTTACGGCGAAGCCCTGCCGGAGATCTCCACCACAACCGTCACCACGCCGTCGTGCTGGCGGGATTCCGAGGAGGATCTACTACATCCTCTGCCCGCTGGAATGGGGAGAAGGACTTCGTCATCAACACCGAACGTGTGACCGAGTACGGAGGTGCTGCCCGACTGTGGCACCGTCAAGATCTTCTACGCGCTTTTGAAAGCGGCAAGTATCGACTACATCAACCACGAGATCTAATCTCGTAGGCTTTGGAATCTTCGAGGGTTAGTCTCACATACATCTCGTTGCTACCATCTACTTGCGGAGTTGACTGTAGAGCACCAGAAAGTATCCAATGCGGAGTTGACTGTAGAGCAATGATGATGACAAAAGGACCGAGGTTCCCAACTATCTACACTAGTGGTAACTCTCCAAATAACATGTGTTGGTTGAACAAATTAGAGTTGGGAAATTGATAATTGTGAGGTCATGAAAATGATGCTATGATAAGATAAAGGTTACCGTAGTATTTAATTTGGCATTACAACATAATACATAGACCATAATCCAACTGCGTCTATGACTAATAATCCACCTTCAGGTTATCATCCGAACCCCTTCCAGTATTAAGTTGCAAGCAACAAATTATCGCATTAAGCAATGTGTGTAAAGTAAACTATAGAATTATCCTTAGACAAAACATTGTAGTTTTCTCCCTAGTAGCAACAACACATCTACAATCTTAGAATTTATTGTCACTCTTCGAGAAAACTAGAGGCATGAACCCACTATCGAGCATCAATACCCCCTCTTGGAGATACACGCAACTACTTGATCAAGGTAACTACAAGTATCGGAGAGCATGCAAGATCTTAAATAACAGTAGTATGATAATATGATGAACAATCTGATCACAATTCAATAGTTTATCGGATACCAACAAACACAACACCGATTACATCATATGGATCTCAATCATGTAAGGCAGCTCATGAGATCATTGTATTGAAGTACATAGGAGAGAGAGTACCAACCAGCTACAGCCAAGAACCCGTAGTCCATGGGGAAACTACTCACGAACCATCATGGAGTCGAAGTGGAGGCGGTGAAGTCGATGGAGATGGCTTCGGGGGTCAATCCCCGTCCCGGCAGGGTGCCGAAACAGGAACATCTGACCCCCGAAACTCATCTGGACGATGACGGCGGCGATGGAACTTTTCGTGGATGGAGGCTGGATGTTTCAGGGTTTTTGCATCAGGAGGAAATTTATAGGCGGAACTGCGAGGTCGGTGGGCCAAGGCCAAGGCCAGGCCGCGCCTAGAGTTGGTCTGGCTGGCTCCTGGCCCCCTTCGTCTCTGCTCTGGACTCCGTCTTCCTTTCGGTAAAATAACAACTTCGGCTTTTGTTTCGTCCAATTCCGAGAATATTTCCTGTAAAACTTTTCTGAAATACAAAATATCAAAAACAGGGAAGCGCCTTTGTGGCATCTTGTCAATAGGTTAGTTCCGGAAAATGCATAAAAGTGCCACGAAGTGTAAACAAAACATATTGGAATTGGTGTAAAACAAGCATGAAGCATCAAAAATTATAGATACGTTTGCAGCGTATCAACATCCCCAAGATTAACTCATGCTCGTCCTCGAGTAGGTAAGTGATAAAAAAGATAATTTTTGAGGTGACACGAGGCCAACACAATCTTGATCAAGTTATTGTTAAAGCATTGTGAGCTGGGATCAAAGTACTCTAAACATAGACATGATAGATATAATTCAATAGAACTTAGCAACTTTGTTATAACATGAGAAGTAACTCAGAAGATCATGAATAGTAATGCACTGAAAGCAACTGTTTGTTTATGGGCATAGCGAAAACATAGCAAAGTGGTATTCAGCTTGTCCTTTATGAAGTAGCAAAACATAAATGCCAGGCACCTTTAAAGTTTAGAGGGTGACTAGATACAAATAATTTGTGAACATGCAATAATCATAATTATGAATCAATCAATAATAAATTTTGGGACTATGCACATTATACTCAGAATGACAACTATGCTCTCTTAGTGGTGCAATAAGCAAGAATATTAAGAATCAACGTAGAAATAAAAGAAAAGCCCTGCGCAGAGCTAGGGAAGCAAGATTACTCATGTGCTAGAGCTTTTTATTTTGAAAACAATAGGAGTGTTGAAAATATGTATTTTGAGAGGTATGCATGTCTATGTCAACGAATGGCATCAAACAATCTATCATCCTTTCATGTAGTGACCTCAAGTGCGGCTCCTATGTAGTTCTCCATTTCACACCATTATTTAGGATCTCTCCAGTACATAATGTGCGGAGCATTATTTGTTTATTTTATATTTTATTTGGGATGGGCACCCATTTGCCTTGCTCTTTTTGCAATATTAAGGACTTAGCACATTATTTCATGCTAGTCAAGGTGTGAAGTCATAAAAAGATAATAAACCATTCAATACTTCCTCATGAGCTAAAGCAAAACACAAAACAAGTAGTAATTTTGAAGGTTTAAAGGTAGCACACAAGCAATTCACTTTGGAGTGGCAGTGAAATACCACATATAGGTAGGTATGGTGGACACAATTGGCAACTTTGGTTTTTAGTGGTTGGATGCACGAGTAGAAAAGTTTTGATCCTCAACGTCAAATTTTCGTGATCAGTACAAGTGAATGCTAGCAAAAGACTGGGAGCGACCAACTAAGAGAGCAATAATGGCCATAATCATGCACTACAAGAAAAGTTCTGATCCTCAACGTCAAATTTTCGTCATGTATGGCCCCTTTTTCGTCGCCTATGGGCCGAAGCCGACGATATGGGTTCTGTGGTCCAAGGTGCGTCAGGCAAAGGCCTACCACGGAGTTTTCGGTGCGTCGCGTTTGGGGGCCCTTCGGCCACGGAAAATTGGACCGTTGCAGAAGAGTTTTCGGGAGGCCGTTGACTGGTGACGTCATGCAAACTAACATGTGGCAGACGCCGTTAACTGTCAGTTAATGTTGTTAACCGGCTGAAAGCCAGTGGTAGATGGTAGGCCCACACAAGGTCTACCCATGCCTTAAGCGGGCCGAACCATTTAGTTTGTAGGCCGGGCCAGCTGACACCGGTCAACTATAATACTGGGCTGGTCTATTAGGTACGTGGGCCGAGCCTAACCTCTAAGGTTGACTGGTCGAAACTTAAATGGGCCGGCTCACTAAGCACGTGGGCCGGACCAAATGCCTTCGTTTGATCGGTCAAAGGATAGCTGGGCAGGCCCACTGAAAACGTGGGCCGGGTCGAATGTCTTCGTTTGACCCATCAACACGATAAATGGGCCAACCCACTAGTCATGTGGGCCGGGCCGAATATCTTTGTTTGACCGGTCAATAGGCAAACCGGGTCGGCCCAATAAGCATGTGGGTCGGGCCAAATGTTTTGTTTGACCGGTCAACAGGCAAATGGGCCGTCCCAATAGGCATGTGGGGTCCACTTTCCTCTTATCGGACCGGCCCAGTTAGGAAGTGGGGTCCACCTTAAAGCAAGTGGGTTGGCCCAATAAGCTAGTGGGCCAGGCCAAAATAAAAGTAGGGCCCACTTTCCTGTTATCGGGCCGACCCAGTTAGTAAGTGGGGTCCACCTTAAAGCAAATGGGCTGGCCCAATAAGCACATGGGGCCCACTTTCTTGTTATCGGCCGGCCCAGTTAGTAAGTGGGGTCCACCTTAAAGCAATTGGGCTGGCCCAATAATTAAGTGGGCCGGCCCGTTTAGTTGGTGGATCGGCCCATTAGCCCACTACATAATATATGTGGGCCTAGTAAGGCCATATAGTCTTGTTGGGCCGAGGTGTGTGAAACCCGTTGTTACTTGTTGGGCCAGCCCATCTGCGAATTGCTATGTTAACATGCCGCCATGTTAGGCGCTTTAGGATTTCGCGGGCCGGCCCATATGTGATTTCGCTTAATTGGGCCGTTGCCGGGATGAGAATTTGTGATTTAGATTGCGCCAACAACGGTCGGTTACATACTGAGAATATTTACGCATCACATGATTTCAGTCGGATAGCCTCCGTTACCACAAGCACCATAGAAAGAATGCGCGAAAGAACCATAGAAACTAACTAAATATTACATCAGCTGCAAGGCTTTGAAAAACTATTGCATCAGTTGCAAGGCTTTGAAAAAATATTAGGATTTGAAAAAATATTATAGAACCCAGAGAGATTGAATGGTAATTAAACCTAGCAATACAATGAAGGGATTCGGCAATCTTTTATGTTCTCCGTGCACCACCTATATCTGAAACAAAGACATTACAAGTTAATACAACAACAATGGAAAGGCAAAGACACTACAATGTTGTTTGCCAAAGAATTTGGAACTCACCATTTCCTCATTATAACAAGATCATTGTAATGCGCACATATAGTCTACCGGTATGGGGCTAATATAGACTACCAATAAGTAATGCATATCAAGATCATTGTAATGCATATCAACAGCCATCACATTTTAACGTGGACAAATGGAAAATAATAAGCTCTGAGCTTCCTTTTGATGTGTATAATCTATACCAACATAAAAATGTGATGTTCTAATAAGTAATCAGCTAATATAGTGCAAGATAAACAAGCAATCGAATTATTTTGTGGCTTATATCAGGATCCCAGTCTTTAGTCACCATGGGCCAGTCGGTGTTGGCCAGTCGGCGTAAGACAGTCAGCGCTGGCCAGTCGGCGTCTTTCACCCAAGGGAGACATGTGGAGGCTCCAACGGCTAGATTTGCGTTGACCGAGGCACGAGCCGTTACCGCGTAGTTGACCGTTGGACTTGACAAGACCGCTAACGGCTAGTTAACGGCCGCACAGTTCAGTCCGGCGCAAATCTCGGCCGTCGATCTCCGGGCGGCGATTTCGGAACGACATTGAATCGTGGATCTTGTTCCTTAAATCGGGCGAGTGCGGAGGTATAAAGGGTTGCTCCAGGGGTTAGGGCTCCTCACTCCGCTGCATTTCCCCCTTCTTCTCTCCTTCATCTCCTCCTGCTTTGCTTCGCATTCGAGCTCAGAGCGCACCAATGGCGGCCAAGAGGTGGTGCTCAATTATTACAATGGGGTGGGTTGAGGCGTATGAGTCAAGAGCGGAATTTATACATCTTGTGATGGATGTATACAACAAGGTCCCACCCGGTAATATCATATCAACACCGCTTGCAAGCAGGTGTCGAGGTCACAGAGGATATGATATTATGATGACGAGTTGAATCATGTTTGTAAGTAATGAGATAGAACAAGGTATAGTGGATACCGAAGATCAAGTCTCGGACAAACAAAGGTATCGTGCTACAAAAGGAATAGGACTCGGCGTTGAGGTTCAAACGATAAAATTAATCCGTGGTTCCATTGGGACCATTATGGTTTTCCAGAACCCCCTGATGGTCATTGATCGAAGAGTCATCTCGATCATGTCTACGCATTCCCGAACCCGAAGGGTGGAACACTTAAGGGTATACGACACTTCGAGATTGATTCGGTTTTATTCTAGAATAGGAAGGGAACACCGAAATTGTTCTGGAGAGGAATCATAATAAGTTCTGGAATCAATGAATTGTTCAGAGATTCAAATATGTATTGATTATTTAATTAAATGAATTAAATAATTAACTATAAAGAAAAAACAGGAAACCCCCTAATTGGGCCACCATTGAGTAGCCCAATAGCAGGGGGCAGCCGAACCCTAGGGGAAGGGTGGGCCGACTGCCCAAAACCCTAACCCTAGGAGGGCAACAACGCATGGAGGGAGGGGGCTGCCTCTTGGTGGCCTCCCTCTTCTCTCCCATCCCCTATCTAAAGAGCCCCAAGGGGCTCTCCTTGTTCATCCCCCTGAGTTCTCTCTCCCTCTTCTCTCCTCTCACTCACGTGTGTTCCTGAAGTTTGTAACGTGCGTAGAATTGGAGTATTCTCCACCATCTGCACGTCGTCGTACTGCCGGAACACCGATTCAAATCTTCTACTTCCGCTGCTTCGCTTGACCGGAGTCGGAGAGACGTCTATAGATCGTAAGTGTGTAGAACTACGGAGGCGCGACAGTTGGAGCGCTTCATCGTTGGACTTCTTCACGACCTTGAGGTCGGCGTCGACGTACAACTTCATTGACAAATGTTCATTGTGAACGTTAGGCTTTTCGGTCTTCAAAGGTATGAACACCGATCCTCTCTGTTACGTTGCATCTTCATATAATAGATTTTGATTATGTTATTGTGTCGTAGGAATTTTTTGTTTTCTGCAACGGAACCCTACACATCCGCACAACCGTCCTCCTCTCTCATTCCTCCTTGCAAGTGCTGCATAGATCTGGCTATCATCAATACATGAAAAAGGACTATCTATGGCCGAGAACATGGAGGTAAATTAAATCTTCATCATTCCATTGTAGAAAACATTTGCAATTCCTTTTATTTTGGTATACTGATTCATTTTTTCAGGTTCATAGACCTGTGAACATTGCTTGGACACCAATGGTTTGTGCAGGAAAGGGAATTGAAAAGAATCATTTTTCTATAACCTTTGCGCAAGGATTTTGAATATTTCACGTTATGTGGACTATGTTTATATGTGGGTGGCTCTGGTTCTTGGTTCATAACAAAATATGTGTACACACAAATGCCAGTTTGAGCCCATTATTATTTATTTAGAAAAGAATTTACTAATACCAAGGTCTATATATATTTGGAAAGAAGCTACAATATTAGCAATGATTAATTAAGTGTAGTGTCCTGCATAGTCTGAGTTGAGTTTGGACATATTTTATTGACAAGGACTTTGTATGTAGAGAAAATTGAAATAATCTTGATATGTCAAATATTTATGTCTCTTATCCAACTTTGTTTCCCTTATATTCTGCCCAGAGCATCCCATGCTTCAGAAGAGCGTGTTTCATTCGAGACAATAGGGTTGGTCGTTTTGAAAGAAAAAAGTTTAAGCCTTGTCTCATTACACATGAAGACTTTATATTCAAAGTTACGATGATTACTCACAATGGAATAACCGTGATTAAGTGTAAATAATTTGCTAGGGTCTACCAACTGGTAGTTGGGGACGTTCTGATCTTACTTACGTGCAAACATGATCCAGTGCCAACTATTTTCCCGTACAATCTGCCAATGATTCATCCATGTATGCCGTACTAATTAATCTTCATTTTCTCCCTAACTTGCACTAATATATAATCTGCCTATCACTTGTTACTTGTACCATTATAATCTTCAATTTCTTGCTAGTTCTAGCTAGCAAACTGCCAACTAACATTTGTTCCTCCCACTTGACAACATATTACGATTTGTCAAAGAGGCAACGTAAACTATTTGATTCTCTAGGTTATTCTGATGATAGATCCAGCGTGAACTGGAGAATGATGCAACATGTGATTAATCACGTGCACTATTTTGGTGATATTGTGCACTTTCATAAAGTTGGAAGGCAAGGTGAACCATGTTGGGTACTGTTGCACACTTTGAAGTTCACTTTTCACATTGAAGAATGTTGTTCGATAAGAACACTTCTGTTGCACAGATTGTTCTTCCTGGACTTGTTAAAAATTAGTGTTCATAGTTACATAATTGCAATTATGTTTGCAACAGAATATCCCCGTCATTGTAGTTCCTCAAGGTCCTCTGTTGTCTGCTAACATCACCTTGTGTGGCATACTAACACTGACATTAGTGGGTCGTACACGATTTCGGAAGATGATTGGACCTGATTGCGTTTTTAATTTTTCCTTTAGGGTTCTCTTGCAAAGTTTAGGGACTGGTCTGTAATTTCGTTTTCTTTTGAGTCCTGTGTTGGGCTGTCTTGTAGTTGTTGATCGTATCTAATAGAGCAGCCTGGGTGATGGTCCTTCTGGACCCGTCCTTTGTTCAATTTTTTTTTATTTATCACCACCAGATTGCTCAGAGTGTTTGACTTCTTCTACTTCGCGAAGAGAGTGGTTGACTTTATGTGCTGACTGACATTGTCACCAATCAACATTCCGGTCCTCTGAGTGATCGACGGTTCGACAATCGACAAACACATCCGGCAATGCTCTAGCAGTCGAGTTGCCTTCAGGCCATGACGGTAGGACGACTATCCTGAGGACATATCTAGTGCTACAATACATTTGTATGCTACGTGATTCCAAAACAATCTGAGCCATTCCCTTTGAGCCAATGGACAGGATCAAACAGTTATCTGCATCTCCACCCACCATGGCACATGTTCAAAGTAGCCCCTCATTTTCATTGTATTGTGACACACAATCCAGCATTTCTAATCTCTGTCTCTTAAAAATCTGCCCCGGATTTTTAGATTAGAGCAGCTCAAAAAGCTGCCACGAGATTCAAATCGCCCCCAAATCAGGTTGGTGGAGCAGCTCAACAAGCTGCCACAAGATTTAGTTTGCTCCAAGTTGAAGCTGGATTGGAGGTACCCGCAATAAACAAGAAGCTAGATTGGAGGAGCCATGAAGTTGGAATAATCCAGGGTCGTCTATCTCACTATCTGCTGCTACAAACTGCGGAGATGTACCTCCAACTGTTCTTGGCACCCATCTCCTGGGCACGCGCAAGCTAAAATCAGCACAGATCGAGACAACGACTGCCGGATATCAAAGATTTTTTGCGCGGTGTGCCAGGAGCTGAGCTTATCGCACTGCACAACAAGAAAAGATGGAGTTCATATCAGAATACAGAAAAATAGAGGGAGTAATTTGCATATCAGTTGTGGCTGGTGGCAGAACTTGAGCTCTGCCAAATCCTGCCCGTTGGCTTACATGGGATGGCTCAGATTGTTGGAATCATGTAGCACACGAAGGCATTGTAGCACTAGATATTCCCTCCGACTATCCTAACTGACTAGGACTGTTGCAAATATGGTCCAAGTAATAAATGCCCAAGTTTCCTTAGGATCCCAATTCCAATAGGATCCCCACGCGTCATTAGCCCATACTGCTCCACAAAGAATACCTATGGTTAAAAGGGTAAATCCTAGGCTAATGACACGATAACTCCAAGAATCTAAACGCTCCGTTAATTGATATTTGTAATAATTTGGAAAGGGCTGAACTGCTGAAGGAACGATGGACTATCGAAACCGGACCTGCACATTCGGAAACCCAAACTCCTCCGCCAGACCAAATCCCAGACCCTATTCCAAGACCCTATCTATTCTCGCAGCTGCAGTTTAGAGGATTTTGATCGGGAATTCGATTTGCACGGTATTTTCGCAAGCAGCGTCTAATTTCTATCGTCAATCATACTATCATGACATACTGCTATCATTTTGAACAAGATTAGCACTACTGTTCAAGATTGTGTGTGTTCGTATCACTTGCAGAGGAGAGACAAGGGACACAGCCATGGGCAACTCCTATCGCTACTCGATCAACATGTATGACTATGCAATTCAGAATACTATTGGTTGAAATGCTGGTTCAACCTTTTATATATTATTATTAGTATAGTAAGAGTAGACAGCAAAAGTCACTCCCTCCTGTTCTGGGAAAACAAGCAGTTTCATAACTAAGGCTCTAGCTGAAGTCGTATTATGGAACCGCGCATCTTGTTTAGCACAGCCGTACATTTCCTTGTTCGACAGGTGAACATGACTTCATAGGAAAGGGCATGCTCATTCACAGTAGAGCCGTACATTTCTTCGTATGACTTTAGTTTCAGAACTGTAACCAAATGTACAATCTCCTCAGCCACCATCAATTTCTATCAGACTATAAAGTGAAAAGGAACAAATTAGACTGAAGCTAAAAGAAGTTAGTTGCATCTAGTAGTACCACGCAGGGATTACTCAATAGTTCGGACCAAAACTGCAAATATCACCTACAGCATGCATCTCTTCTACCACGTCGGGAAATAGTTGAACAGTTGGGATATTCAGCGAGGAGCTATACATGGCAGTAGAAACTACTTAATCCTGATTAGTGAAGATCCGCCAACTCTTCCACTAGCAGACACAGCTTATCCACATCAACACCCATCGCCCTTGCAACTGCAAGCTTGTGGCTTGGACTCAGTTTGAGGAATAATTCAATCAGATCACCATCCACGAAGTTCCGGGCAACACTCGTCCTCCTGACGTTATAGAATGACCGCCATTCTGCATGGCTAAGATTACCAACACTCTTGATGGACTTCGCAAGGATGGATTGCAGCTTCTCGAGGATCATATGTAGGTTACTTGGAATGGATGCAATCACACCAATTGCGCCACTGATCGTGCCAAAGATGGCCGTAGGATACTTGCCTACCAGTGAGCGTGTGTGGTGTTTAACCAGAGAACCGTGCTGCAAACTATTCACCAAGTCCCCCAGATGGTACTCCCCAATGACATCAAGACGCCCTTCATGGGTCTCACTCTCACGCACGGTAAACAGGTTACAACAATTGTCTGCACCGATATAAATATCGTCATCGAGCATCTCAACTGCACTAATCCAGCTTGTGTTCAAATCCCTAGCTTTATATTCAATCAGGCCTTCGTCATGCTGACCAATAAGAAGAAGCAACAGCAATCAGTATGATCCAAAAAGTGCTATTTACAAGCTTACTTTAGCATTCATAGATGCATTGCATCCTGTAAAAAGTATAATGAAGTGAAAAGTGTTGCCATACCTTGTATACCAGCAACGATAATGATCTCATAATGTCCCCAACCACGATGAAATCACCGCGGGTTTGAGTATGCATAGGCAATACCTCACTGTGGTAGCTACACTCCGATTGCAGTTCATGTGACCTATCATCTCGCTGCACCCACTTGTACAATCTGATCTGCTGATTAATAGCAGCCAATAATTTTCCATTGAATGCATTAAGCGAATAGACAGCTCCTTTGGTTTCTTTTTCTGAGATTAGTTGCAACTCTCCTTTTTCAACTAAAAAAACCAGGATCCGACCCTGCGACAAGTTGCGTTGGCACCAAAAAGAAGTTAATGCAGCAGAAAATGTTGGATATATCAAATACAGACTATACAGTACCAATGCTCAATGTAATATGTTATGTATTCTGCCAAACGACTAAGCGTTTTTTTTTTGCAGGTTTTACTCAGCGTTTGTTGACTAAATACAACTCCATGTAACAAGAATTAAATAGAAAAGAGAAGGAAAAGCAGTTTATGTGGCTCTGCCAGTACTGTCTATTTTTTGAAAGAGGCAAAAGGCTTGCCTTTTCAATTAAAACAGGGTGCTGTTTATATTACATATCACAAATACATGAAAAGTGACTAGGTAAAAGTCATAAAACCAAAAAATTCTCCTAGCGAGGAAAAGGGAAATCCATGTTGCTGAAGTTTGACATGATACTACCCTGTCCTTGATAACTGAGCTTATTCAGAGGAGATAAAATGAAAAGAAAATCATGCAATCAATAATAGGCATATCACTTGTCACAATAATTTTTGAAATAGGGAAACTTGGATAGCTATAATAGCTCCACCATATATACTCCCTCCGTTCCAAAATAACTGCCGCATATTTGACTAGATTCGCATGTATCTAGACATGATTTAGTGGTAGATACATACAAATTTACGACACTTATTTTGGAACGGAGGGAGTATATATGAGACAGTAGTTCCATATAAGGCAGCAAAGCTTTAGAAAGAGCATGATGTTCATTAAGGGTGAACCTAATAAAACCTTACCTTTGTGGGTTCATTTTCCATGGGTAAAACATAAGCTGTTCCCACACAATAGTAAGAATTTTCATCATCAGAAAATGAGCAGCTGACAATGGAGCAACCCCATTCAAAAGTATCAAGAGTATGTGTTGACAAAAACCCAAAAGTTTGATGGTCTAACAGATGAACAAAGTGCGTCTCGCTCTCTGTGTGAATGTCCTTATCTTTGAAACTGCAGAATGCAAGTGTTCGAGACTGTTCCTGGTAACAGATGCGGCGTGCTTGTTCGTTTAAGGGGATTGTGTGGATATGAAGTTTTCTGAAGTCATTAATTGCTCCAACTGAAAGTTCAGCTTCTTTAGCTATCGCAATGCTGTTACAACAAAGAAATAGCTCAATGCAAATCCAAGGAACTTTTTTTTAGCAAAAGAGCTAAGACAATAGGTAGCTACACACGTGCATAACACGAGGGAGGAGGGACCTTTCTGGGGAAACAGCTGTATTAAAAGGGCATACGTGGCTCATTTCTTTCAGATTGACATAACTATAGAGTAACTTCTTGTCACTGCTGTATATGAGAGTTGGCCTATCTGATGCAGCAAACACATGAGTTCTATTGTGGGATGAGAATTTATAGAGGCTGATTGGTTGTGTTCCCAAGGAGAACCTGCGTCTAGCTGATAGTTCACATTTACTTATGTTCAACACAAAACTGAAGAGGTGACCATCTCCAAGACCACAGAACAAGTATGACACCTGAAAAGAAGACCAATGAAGATATTACTGTCGACGGCCCAAATTTCTGTTACACAGAAAAGTGACATGAAGAGCATACCTCTTCAATAGTACACAGCAGAACAGAACGAGGAACAACTTCAGCAAATTTCTCCTTCCAATTTAGTTGAAGGCCAGGGAGCGAAAATATCCTCACACTTATATCTTTCCACATCCCAACAGCTGCAAGGGAGCTAGATTGTGGATTCTCACCGACTGAGTTTATGTCAAGGCAAGAAATATCATGCTCAAGCTCTATATGCTTCACTTCCACCAACTTAGAGTTGGTAATTTCTAGATAGACGAGATGGAAACCACCAGTTGCCAACAAAACCTGCAAGATGGCAACAACGTGTAAACTGCTATAATATGAAGCCATGATGAACGATTAAAATGGTAAAGAAATACATAGGTTTATCATCTGAACCACAAGGAAACCATAAATCTTATTCAGTCAGGAACTTTTAATTTACTGACATTTTTCTTTTGACGAAAAGGCAGTTCAACGCTGCTTTTCATTAATTTATAGAAGGAGAGTTACATAATACAAGCTAAAACTGAAAAAACAACCTATCAGCATTCATTTACACCGATTTGTTACTTTAATCCTAGCCATGGAGCACCCACCCACCCTCATCCAAATCATGCCCACCCTCTCCGCCTGAACTCACACACATTTCAGAAGAAGAAGAAAATGTGAAGAAATTTTAATGACCATTTATAGCACTTTTTTGAGAAATGAGGTTAATATGTTCTCTAGAAAAGCACTCTATATTTGAAGTAGATGCTATTTACCATGCATTGCTAGATTTGAAGTAGATCCCCAAACTGATATGAACCAGACTGTCGTCACTTGTCACTGCTAATAAGCCAACTAAATTAGGAGGGCTTCAAGGTAAACCAAAAAAAACCATGTATGTTTAGCTGTACCAAGTTATGAATAAACTATGAATTTTAAAATTTCTGTTGCACTGATTTAAATAACATTCCATAAAGTAATTTACTGGTATAAATAAGTCTCATTTTTTAAACATGTTCTGATCAGCTTGCAGCCTTGCACCCAGCTTGTGGCTGATTATCGTGTTTGCTGATCCATATTCAAATTTAATATTGAAAACAGCTTGGTTCCCTACAGTCTCGGGAACTGGTTTGGCATCAGTATTCCAAGTTCTGCCTACTGTGTGAGTGAACGAAAATTGTTAAAACAAGTACATGAAACTATAGTAATGTTATGATACTGGATACACAGTTTGCAGTCTCACGTCATAATCCACAAGAGTTACCAATAATTGGAAGACTGTAATCTGACAAGTAGTCAGACTTGAAAATAGAGATAATAATTACTCGTATTAGAGTACGTACTCTCACAAAGATTTCTAAACTGGAAAATATCATCCAACATAAGGATGGCATGTGTAGCTTAGGGCCACATTCAGTGGCATATTGTATGCAATTTTCCAACTCAATGTTCGTTGAGATAGTACTGAGCAATATCACCCAAAGAGAGGCCAACCTGGCTTGCATTAGCTGCTGCAACATTGATTGAAAATCCTGTTGGTGCAAACCATTGATCCAGTAAATCCAGAGAAGTAGAGCTGACTAATCTAACAGAATTAGCAGTAACCTGCCATCAAGATTCAGGATTACAAGTTTTAAGGTAATGAAAAAAGAAAACCACAAAATGGCTAAAAGTTAACAACAAGTAGCCAACTGTAGACTAAAAATAGACAGATGAGTAGAAAAATGGAGAACCTGTATAAGCTGATTGTGGATGGCACTTCCACAGACCAGAGTCTGTGTTTCTGAATCAAATCCTTCTATATCGGTTTCTGCCAATTCGTTTTCCTTATTCATCGCCAAGAAGTGTGTCTCGTTTATAAAGGTTACAACCAAGAACGTGTCATATTGATCATTCAATGAAGTTTTTAAAGACCATAGTCCTTTGATGCCTTGGAGTTGTACTGAAGCCTGGATACACATGAAGATATTATTTAAGCTTTCAATAGTGTAACCCAGAATTCAATACAACATAGATAAAGTTTAAGGAAAATTTTAGACCTGGCTAGTAATCACTATTCCGTTACGAATTGCCCGAATTGAACCATCCTTGTGTGCACCTGAACAAGTAATCACCTGACCTTGCCCTTGTCTTTCAAGATCAACCACACACA
This sequence comes from Lolium perenne, assembly GCF_019359855.2. NCBI lineage: Eukaryota > Viridiplantae > Streptophyta > Magnoliopsida > Poales > Poaceae > Lolium > Lolium perenne. The sequence goes on along the minus strand of NC_067246.2, from coordinate 181,075,644 downwards.
AGTCTACAATTGGTCCAATGTTCATATATTGTTCAAGAATTTCAACAAATGAACCGCTTGCATCAGCTTGATTATTCAGTTTTATGAGCTGTTAAGAACAATTGTTAGGTGCAAACCTACAATGTCACTAGCAATGTAGGTTGGAATCGAAGTAATCCAGAATTTTCACATGGTCAGAACAGTGGAGTCAAATTGCGTGTGTGTGTCTACATGTATCGGCACACACATGCTCATGTTTTGGAGGGTTTAATTCGAGGTAACACCATAACAGTACAGCAAATCATGAATGACACCCATTATGATGGAGGATCAGATCTATAAGAGCAGTACACTAGAAAGAGCAAATGATACCTGCAACTCAAGTTGATGTTACCTACCTGTGAGTCCCCAAACTGCGAACCAATATAAACGAGGCCACTATCAAGATATGATATTGTTGATGCAATTGAAGTCCCTCCCATGTAGTGAGTTTTTAAATCGGTCACTCTGGATGCCACCATAACATGGAAAAGTGATATTTAAGGGGCGATTAATTTAGTACTGGAATCTAAACCTTCTTATTTTCAAAAATAAAAATAAATCTACATGGATACCTTCCCCGTTCTTGAGTAATTACAAGTAAATGCAGAGAGCCAGTATTGTCTCCATATAAATAGCGGGAACCATCTGGGTCAACCCGCCCAACAGCTCCAATGATAGCCTGGACAAGAAATGATGTGTCAGCTATACTAGAACCAAATGGTTGTGCACAAATAATGGTTCAGACCAAAACATAAAAGCACAACTACCAACAAAGAGCCTTACTTGATTTATTGATAGAGATTTAAATGTCGTGGAACTCCAGTGAACTATTGTGTCCTCACCAATTATTATGACACCACCTAGTGGTACAGGTACTAACAGACGAGCACCGTTATCTAAATTATTCTGAGACCAAGAACCTTCAACAAATTCCTTGTCCTCCAATGCAATTTCATATGTCTTAACATGTCTGGCATCCTTGTTGTCCTGAAGTGTAATATAGAAATAAGAATCATTGGATGAATAATATCATGGCTGAATTACATACAACAAAAATGGGATGATGCACGAAGAAGAATGTGCAAGCTGGAGAGATTGCTTTCGAAAACTGGAGGTATGTGTTTTTTATGTTCATAGAAGACCATTACTTTACTGAAGTAAAAAAAGGTCCACGCGGTAAAGATAAGGATCGATCCACGAAATATGATGCGTACAATAAATCTTTACACAAGAGAAAAAATGGAGCACTACTTCATTAGCATGAGCATGAAGTAACTTAGTTGTATGTTTGCATAGTAGGAGTTGTTAAAATGGCAACACCAACCTGTACATTAACAGGATGGAGTCTATTGTGAATAACTGAATATAGGACATTATGCATTCTTGTAAAAGTGGGAAAATGAGTATACCTGGTAAAGAACTGCTACTGTAGGTATTTCACAGCCATAGAGAAACTTGATGTCCAACACTAGAAGTTCTTGAAGCCTGACACGCCCAGACGGAAATGTGATAAAATGTATAATAGCATGATAAAAAAAGTAATGATATGACAAATAACATTTAAAAAAATGCTCAGTAAACTTGAATCCTCCATAGTAAGCACAAATAACAACCAAAGGCGAATTACGTACAACATGGACAACTCCTCTAAGTTCGTAATGCCATAATCTGCATGGTCACACAGTGGTACAGTAGTTCTTAATTAATCATTTCATTTACTATTATTCTGCCAATTTACCGAAGTAAAGGGGAAACAGAAAAGTAAAGTACTATGTGGGGCATGTCTGGAATAAAAATAATCCCCTCCCCCACCCCCAATTCCTGTACGAAGGAATCAGACGATTTCACATGTAATCCTATGTCATGAAAAACATTTATAAGAACAGTGGTTGGATGTTCAAATGGGATGATGCACGAAGAAGAATGCGCAAGCTTTGTTTGGTAGCATAACTTGTCTTGATGAGTGGTGGTTGTAGTATCAGATGACAGTTCACAACTTCATCCAGATTCCAGATAATAACTAGAAAACTACAGTACCTGATGTTCAATGGTTCCTTCAGCTGTCCTTGGTTGTCAAATGGTATAACCTGGAAACAGCCAAGAAAATCTTTTATTTATTTTTCACAAAGGAGTTTTTTTCTATCTTTGCTTGGCCTAGGATCTGAAGACAGGCCAAGCACTTTGGTCTCCCAGGTCTACACCACCAAAAGTGCATCCTGGTGGTACATTTTTCTCCATTTATAAAAGTTAGATACAGTAATTTCTTTCCTCAGAGATTTGGAGTATATAAAAACCTCAAGGAACATCATTGAAAACTCATCAAAACAGAAAGATGTACAGATAACTTACCTTAAATAAGCCATCATATAGGTGGAGACCAATCAGTCGATGGTGAAGGTCAATTATTCCAATCTACATTTTAAGTAATACAATATAATTATGAACTGTGGAATAATAGTGGTACCTCAGAGAATACAACACATAATAAGTTCACAATTCTAATAGGGTACTTATTATTAACAACAGTTCTAAATATCTCGGCTTAGCAAAGTTAGCATTCACGACAATTAAGTCCTTGGTGGCAAATTCCAATAATCAAATAAATAATAAGCAAACAAGGTACTTATAAATAAGAACAAGGACTATATTCTGTACAACTTCACAGTAGAAATTAGAAAATAATGTTCCCGACCAATAAAACAGTTCCTACTTTTGTACATGTACACGTCGAGATTTTCGCATTACCTGTCCATTGTCTGTAGGGCGTCCACCAAAATGAGAAGCATCTCCCCCAGATCTGCATATTCAAACCAATTATTTTCTGTGTTCACATTGACAGAAAGGTGTGATCGAAAAGTTGCTCCAGCTAAGCTAAGTATGGTTAGGGGCTTAGAGTATGGATGCATATTAGAAGCGATTTCAGTTAAATTCTATGAGAAGCTAAAGGAACTGGTTCAGATGGATTGACCTTCAGTTCATGCCTATTATAGAGTAAGTTTTTTAGATTCACCAAACTAACAGTTGCAGAACCTGGAATATAGCATGGCAGTCATATTAAGACAAATCTACTGATTGAATGGACTTAAGATAAGCATCATGATCATTGCTCTATATGTACAGAATGTGATGAATGAAGGTCTAAACCTTGTAAGAAGTTGTCTTCCATCCCAGTAAAGAATACAATATCTGTATCTTTCCAAACCAACGAAAAGAAAATCTTGAGCTTCACTCTGGGGATCAAAACAAGAAGAGCTAAAGATTTATACAACACAAATACATGAACTCTGTATGTATACTTCTCTGAAAGCTTAATATAATGCCGCACAGATCTCCTGCAGGTTGTCGAAAAAAATACATGAACGCAAGGAGCAACTTTCAACCAGAGAAACAGAAAATAAACTCACATGAGAACGGAAGAGCTCAAGTGTTGCAATGGTTCCATACAATGGTACATCAAACATAAGCTGGTAACCAAAAAGAAAGTATAACTGGTTAGCTCAAAACATGCCCACATGTTCTATATGAATACAAATAGCCACCATATAACAGTTAATAGCACATAGGACGGCAACAGAAGCATTGACATATTCCATGGAGGCAAATGGCTCTGACCTGAAGGCCTTGAGGTGTAAGCAAATAAATTTCGATACGAGTGCATTTCCTGAAAGTTTGTTGTGCAGGCATGCATCAGCAAATATATTTCTCAAAAAGTATGCATGTTAATTTATTTTGTCTTTAAGAAGGTCAATTACAATAATCAAATAAACAATAAGCAAGCAAGGTACTTATTTATTAACAACAGTTTTAAGTATCTCGCCTTAGCATTCACGATGCTGTATAATTCTTGAGAGGAGTTACTCCGGTTCACGGCATCACTATCACACCATATATCTTGTTGCTATGAAGACATCAGTCCCCCCATTCCCCACCCCTAATCTAGATTCCTGCTGCCAGTTAATGCATATACCGCTTTGCAATTGCAGACAAGGATACATGAGAGGATAATTTAGGATTTGTATTCCAGGATGACTAAAATACGCTGATAAACTTTACGAATCCAAACGTACGGTCCCTGGTAGATTTCAGGGAGAGAAAACAACAGTTACGCAAAAGAGAAAACTAAAGCTGCACATTGATTACGAAATTCTCAATAACAATCCACGACCAATTCTACACCTCGGGTCGCCTGGGGAGTTTAGAATACGGAAACTGACCCATGAAGCCACGAATGGGGGCTTAATTTGATTTCTGAACGCCCGAGTCGAAATTTCACACGGAAAATACCCCACCCAATCCAACACGCGGCTTCTACTGTTTTCACAAGCAAATGACGATTTCTCAAAAAAAAAAAAAGCAAAACTAAATCAAGAGCACATCCATCTCAGTGGAGTACGACCGTCTTAGTGCGTAAGCAAACAAGCATCGATAGATCGATCGTTCCAGCAAGCATCGATGTGGGGACTAGGGTTTTAGCCGAGCAAACAAAAATCCCTAGGCCCCGCCACGCGCCCCCCGCAGCCCTGGCCACCGCCGCAACCGGGCGAGCGGAGAACGCGCGGAGGCGGAGAAATGCGTTTGGTGGTGCTTACGCGACGATGAGGTTGAGATGGTGGGGCGCGGTGAAGTTGCCGACGCAGGAGCGGGAGACGGCGGTGGATTTGTGCGCCGTCACCACGTAGTTCCATTCCGTCGCCATCGTCCCTCGCCGGTCTCCGAGGCAGCCGCGGCCGGCGCAGCGCACCCGCACGGCCGCGCCGGAGAAGAGCGAGGAGCGAGGAGAGCGAGAGCAGAGAGAGCGGTGTGGAGGTGTGTGTGTAGCAAGAGGAGGAAGGCGGAGAGCGCGGCAGGTCGTCTTGTGGAGGCCAAGCTGGGCCGTAGTGCCCACTTCCCCTTCTGGGTTGGGCTTGGCGTGTATCTGTGCGTCCGAATACTCCCTCATTCAGTCTAAAAAAAATAAAGCCTCGGTTTGCCCTAATCTCATCCTTTCCCAGTTTTTTTATAAATATCATCCTTTCTTGAATCGCTAGAAAAAATAACGGTTTGCTAATTCTCATCCTACTGAAAATTAACTTAATTCTCAGACTTCTGAATCGCTAGATTGCGCCATGATTACTGCTAGCCATGAGTTGAATTAAGATTTTTCCAATTGCTCGTGGCTAAGATTGTTGTATTTGCACATGAGTTGCAACCGAAAAAAAAAAGTTGCAACCGAGAAAAAAGTTGTCAGACAACAACAACAACCTCACACCAACCCTCTTGTTGAGCAACTAGTCAAGAGGTGAGGATGCAAGGCACGAAGCTTCGATGGTCGTGTCCACGATGTTGTGGCATCCGAGACTCACCACTTCCACATGACTGCTTCGACGAGTTCACTTATACGCCTAGGAGAGATGGCAGGCCAAGAGGGGCCTAACCCAGGCAAGTGGAAGGCGCCAGACCAAAACTGAGCGGAGGGTTTTCCTCCGAAGTGCCACGAAGAAGGTACGTTGCACTCTTCGAAACGCATGTCCTAGAAGAAGTACAACATCATCCCACTACCACACCTTATGAGACCCAGGTCACCGAATACCGAGGCAGACCTTCAAGAAAGATGGCGACATTTACATGTCGTTGTTGCCCAGACCAACGAGCTAGTCCTGGGGTTTCCCCGGACATTCAGTGGTAGTGCCAAAAGGGGTAACCATGATGCCCACCCAGAGGCCCTATTTCATGAGATCAAATTCGGCTAGCTCAAAACTTTTTTTGCTTGTGACCCCGCATGCGCATGGTAACCCGAACACGGTTGGAGTCTTAATCGCAAACGATCAGTTGGTAGTGGCTCCTAGCAAAACTTGGGACTCCCAAGTACCATATATAGATCCATAAGATAAACCTTTTTGCCAATGTGAATTTTTTCCAAGTCCCTTCGCCTCATGATATACCTTGTCAAACTATAGGCGGTTTATTGCCATTCCTTTAATAGCTCAACTCTCACATGGATCTACGATATGTGATTTCATCTGACTAACTCTTAGCCGGTTGCCTCGGTTAAATCTTAACCAAGTCGCGCAGGACCATGCTTCCTACTCATATCAATCAAGAGCACTACAAAAAAGCTCCCCCTTACCAAACGGATTTTTTAGATGGCTATAAGGGTATTTTACCCTTAATGGTTATTTTTGGCTAATGATGACACAAAGCTATTGTGTGGACTAATGGTCTCTATAGGTGCATACGCAGGTTGTAGTCCGCAAGTATGGCTAGAAGGTGGTGAGAGACCCCCTTTTGGCGTTCAAGTGAAGCGGCGTTGTTTTGGCTCTTTTCTCCCTTGTTTTATATTTGAGTCATAGGAAACGCCACACTATTAAGAGGGGTGGTCTCGATGAGCTCGTTGGAGATGTTGCCTAAGACAGTACGCACACATCATACCACCAACTTGATCCATCACCGTTTTTCGGGTTAGTTTTTGGAGGAATCATCGGTTGAGAAGGGTCTGGAGTTTTTGGCGCAGAAACCGGCAGACAAGTACGATGTTCCAGTGAAACCAGTTAGGTTCCGGCGAGAGGACCGGTGGATCGGCCGGGTTTTGGCCCAGTCTGTGGAACCGGCAGGAGTTTAGGTGGTATGGTATGTGCGCCGGACCAAACCGGTGAGGAAAGTGGCTATGCCAATTTTATCACCGGTTTGTGTCGTGGGTCTTTCCCCAAATGGCTATATTTCTCCTTGGACTAACACTACCCCTTCTTCCAGCTTGAGAGGGTCAGGTCAACCATTCATATCACACCCTTGTGCTCTCTCTCTCTCTCACCATTGTTGAAATACCGAAAGGCTTGGATCTCTCATTCTACCCAACCAAAGACAAATCCATTTTGGTAGAAAGCAAGAGGAGGTCCCGATCTACGTTTCCACCAAGTCAAACTTCATTCCCCTTGAGTTCATTGAGCAAGCTTGTTACTCTTGGGTTTGTGGGAAACCCTAGGCGGTTAGGGTCACTCAGAAGCATCCGTGTTGTGGATTTTCTCCAAGAAAAAGTTTGTGAGGATTTGGAGACTACTTTAAAGTCTACCACAAATGAACAAGCTATTCCTTCGTGGAATAGGCTCCAGATAAGAAGGTGAGCCTTTGTAGCATCGGAGAATCCTTCGTGGGATCTCATACCTCTCCAACGTAACGTACCTTCCTCCCAAGTAAGGGAACACGAGAATACATCTTTATCTCCCCTTCTAGTCGTACCGCGGTGGATATATGATCCAGAGTGGAACGACATCGCTTTAGGTTAAGTACAAGAGAGAAAAAAAATTCTACGATCAATTCCCTCACAGACACGTCGCATTCCTGGGCAATGCCACATGCCACAGATTCTACGACTACAACTACTAATATTTGTGGTGCCTACAAAATCCGGAGGGATAAACCGCACCCGAAGCAACTACAACATGTTTTGCTTGTACTGTGGCAGCAAGCCATCGGCAAAGAAGGAAGTGATTTGTCCGCGAAGGAGAATATGGTGGAGGAACTAAGGACTAAATATAAATAATAAATTGCCACTTCGGTGATAGCGATTCATGATGTTTTCCTGAGTGTGTCCAATCTCTAGAGCCGGTTAGGGTTCAACTAGATGGACTATTTGTTGGTATTATTGATTAGTAACGAGTATGTTTAGTGAGTAGTATGTTGACGCGTAAAGCACAAGCCCGTTGGGAACCCCAAGTGGAAGGTGTGATGCGTACAGCAGCAAGTTTCCCTCGGTAAGAAACCAAGGTTTATCGAACCAGTAGGAGTCAAGGGCCACGTGAAGGTTGTTGGTGACGGAGTGTAGAGCGTGTAGGATAACGTTGCATAGAAAACAAAAAAATTCCTAACGCGAACACGCAATCCAAGCCAAGATGCAATCTAGAAGACGGTAGCAACGAGGAGATTATCGAGTCTCACCCTTGAAGAGATTCCAAAGCCTACAAGATGAGGCTCTTGTTGCTGCGGTAGATGTTCACTTGCCGCTTGCAAAAGCGCGTAGAAGATCTTGATCACGGCGCCACGAACGGGCAGCACCTCCGTACTCGGTCACACGTTCGGTTGTTGATGAAGACGACGTCTACCACCCGTTCCAGCGGGCAGCGGAAGTAGTAGCTCCTCTTGAATCCGACAGCACGATGGCATGGTGTCGGTGGTGGTGGAGAAATCCGGCGGAGCTTCGCTAAGCGTGCGGGATGTGGTGGAGGAGAGAGGCTGCTAGGGTTTGGGAGAGGGGGGTGCCGGCCTCAAGGGGTATGGCCACCTTGGTGGTTGTTGGGGTGGCCGGCCCCCTCCCCTTGGCCCTCATTATATAGGTGGAACACCCAAGAGTTGGTCTACAAGTCTTCGAATAAGACCCCAAACCAAAACCTTCCATAACACATGAAACCTACCCAAGCTAGGACTCCCACTAGAGGTGGGATTCCCACCTTCCTTGGGAGGGGGTGGCCGGCCCCCCTTGGGGAGTCCACTTGGGACTCCTCCCCCTTAGGGCTGGCCGGCCATGGGAGGTGGAGTCCCACCGGGACTCCGCCTTCCTTAGTGGTTTCTTCCGGACTTTTCTAGAACCTTCTAGAACCTTCCATAGAACCTTCCGGATCATTTTAAATCTCATAAAATGACTTCCTATATATGAATCTTATTCTCCGGACCATTCCGGGACTCCTCGTGATGTCCGGGATCTTATCCGGGACTCCGAACAAATATTCGAACTCAATTCCATATTCAAGTTCTACCATTTCAACATCCAACTTTAAGTGTGTCACCTTACGGTTCGCGAACTATGCGGACATGGTTGAGTACTCACTCCGACCAATAACCAATAGCGGGATCTGGAGATCCATAATGGCTCCCACATATTCAACGATGACTTTAGTGATCGAATGAACCATTCACATACGATACCAATTCCCTTTGTCACGCGATATTTTACTTGTCCGAGGTTTGATCATCGGTATCACTCTATACCTTGTTCAACCTCGTCTCCTGACAAGTACTCTTTACTCGTACCGTGGTATGTGGTCTCTTATGAACTTATTCATATGCTTGCAAGACATTAGACGACATTCCACCGAGAGGGCCCAGAGTATATCTATCCGTCATCGGGATGGACAAATCCCACTGTTGATCCATATGCCTCAACTCATACTTTCCGGATACTTAATCCCACCTTTATAACCACCCATTTACGCAGTGGCGTTTGGTGTAATCAAAGTACCTTTCCGGTATAAGTGATTTACATGATCTCATGATCATAAGGACTAGGTAACTATGTATCGAAAGCTTATAGCAAATAACTTAATGACGTGATCTTATGCTACGCTTAATTGGGTGTGTCCATTACACCATTCATATAATGACATAACCTTGTTATTAATAACATCCAATGTTCATGATTATGAAACTAATCATCCATTAATCAACAAGCTAGTTAAGAGGCATACTAGGGACTCTTTGTTGTTTACATATCACACATGTACTAATGTTTCGGTTAATACAATTATAGCATGGTATATAAACATTTATCGTAAACATAAAGATATATAATAATAACCATTTTATTATTGCCTCTAGGGCATATCTCCTTCAGTCTCCCACTTGCACTAGAGTCAATAATCTAGATTACATTGTAATATACCTAACACCCATGGCATTCTGGTGTTGGTCATGCTTTGCCCTAGGGAGAGCTTTAGTCAACGGATCTGCTACATTCAGATCAGTGTGTACTTTGCAAAATCTTTACTTCTCCATCTTCGATATACTTGCGAATCGAGTGGTAACGCAGCTTGATATGCTTCAGACTCTTGTGTGACCTTGGCTCTTGTGCATTGGCGATGGCACCCATGTTATCACAGTAAATGATTAATGGGTCCAATGCACTAGGAACCACACCGAGCTCTACAATGAACCTCTTCATCCATACCGCTTCTGATGAAGCCTCTGAAGCCGCTATGTACTCTGATTCTGTTGAAGACTTCGCCATCGTGCACTGCTTCGAGCTTGCCCAGCTTACCGCAGCACCATTCAATATAAACACGTACCCAGACTGTGACTTAGAGTCATCAGGATCAGTGTTCCAACTTGCATCGGTGTAACCGCTTACAACGAGCTCTTGGTCACCTCCATAACAAAGAAACATATCCTTAGTTCTTTTCAAGTACTTCAGGATATTCTTGACCGCTGTCCAGTGTTCCATTCCTGGATCACTTTGATATCTGCTAGTCAAACTAACAGCATGCGCTATATCCGGTCTAGTACATAGCATGGCATGCATGATAGATCCTACTGCCGAGGCATAGGGGATATTACTCATCCTTTCTCTTTTTTCTGCCGTAGCCGCTCCTTGAGTCTTACTCAAGACCTTGCCTGGTAACATAGGTAAGAACCCTTTCTTACTTTCGTCCATTCTAAACTTCTTTAGAATCTTGTCCAGATATGTACTCTGTGATAGCCCTATTAGGCGTCTTGATCTATCTCTATAAATCTTGATGCCTAATATATACGATGCTTCACCAAGGTCTTTCATTGAAAAACTATTATTCAAATAACCTTTTACACTGCTTAATAGTTCTATATCATTCCCAATCAATAATATGTCATCTACATATAATATCAAGAATGCTACAGAGCTCCCACTCACTTTCTTGTAAATACAGGCCTCTCCATGACACTGTATAAACCCGAAGTCTTTGATCACCTTATCAAAGCGTCGGTTCCAACTTCTTGATGCTTGCTTCAGTCCATAGATTGAACGCTGAAGTTTGCATACTTTGTCAGCATTTTTAGGATCGACAAAACCTTTGGGTTGTACCATATACAACTCTTCCTCAATGTCTCCATTAAGGAACGCCGTTTTGACATCCATCTGCCAAATCTCATAATCGAAAAATGCAGCTATTGCTAACAAAATCCTCACAGATTTTAGCTTCGCTACAGGTGAGAAAGTCTCATCATAGTCAACTCCTTGAATTTGTCGGAAACCCTTTGCGACAAGTCGAGCTTTATAGACAGTAATATTACCATCAGCATCTGTTTTTCTCTTGAAGATCCATTTATTCTCGACAGCCTTTCGGCTATCAGGTAAGTCTACCAAAGTCCATACTTTGTTATCATACATGGATCCCATTTCGGATTTCATGGCTTCTTGCCATTTGTTGGAATCTAGGCTCATCATCGCTTCTTCATACGTCGCAGGGTCCTCATCATTGTTACCCAAAATCATGACATTTAGACAAGGATCATACCAATCAGGAGTGGCACGTTCCCTTGTCGATCTGCGAGGTTCAGTAGTTTCCTCGTTCGAAGTTTCATGATCATTATCATTAGCTTCCTCTGTTGCCGGTGTAGGCGGTCCAGGTACAACTTCTGGTACTGCGTTACTCTGATCAACGAGTATAGATTCATCAATCTCATCGAGTTCTACTTTTCTTCCAGTCACTTCTTTAGTGAGAAATTCTTTCTCAAGAAAGGTTCCGTTCTTAGCAACAAAGATTTTGCCTTCGGATTTGTGATAAAAAGTATACCCTATAGTTTCCTTAGGGTATCCTATGAAGACGCATTTCTCCGCTTTGGGTTCTAGCTTGTCCAGTTGTAACTTCTTTACATAGGCTTCGCAACCCCAAACTTTAAGAAACGACAGCTTAGGTTTCTTATTAAACCATAATTCATACGGTGTCGTTTCTAGGGATTTTGATGGTGCTCTATTTAAAGTGAATGCGGCTGTCTCTAATGCATAACTCCAAAATGATAACGGCAAATCAGTAAGAGACATCATAGAACAAACCATATCTAAGAGAGTTCGATTACGACGTTCGGACACACCGTTTCGTTGTGGAGTTCCCGGCGGTGTCAATTGTGAAAGTATTCCACATTTCTTTAAATGCATGCCAAACTCATAACTCAGATATTCACCTCCACGATCAGATCATAGAAATTTAATCTTCTTGTTACGTTGATTTTCTACTTCACTTTGGAATTCCTTAAACTTCTCGAAAGTTTCGGATTTATGTTTCATGAAATAGATATACCCATATCTACTCAGATCATCTGTGAAGGTTAGAACATAACGATAACCACCGCGCGATGCTACACTCATTGGTCCGCACACATCAGTATGTATGATTTCCAATAAGTCAGTAGCTCGCTCCGTCATACCAGAAAATGGAGTCTTAGTCATTTTTCCCATTAGACATGCTTCACATCTATCAAGTGACTCAAAGTCAAGTGATTCAAGTAATCCATCTGTATGGAGTTTCTTCATGCGTTTCACTCCAATATGACCAAGACGACAGTGCCACATATAAGTAGAATTATCATTCAATTTAATTCACTTAGCATCAATGTTATGTATATGCGTATCACTACTATCGAGATCTAACAGAAATAAGCCATTCTTTTCAGGTGCTCGACCATAAAAGATATTATTTATAAAAATAGAACAACCATTATTCTCAGACTTGAATGAATAACCGTCTTGCATTAAACAAGATCCAGATATAATGTTCATGCTCAACGTGGGTACAAAATAACAATTATTTAGGCTTAAAACTAATCCCGAAGGTAGATGTAGAGGAAGTGTGCCGACAGCGATCACATCGACTTTGGATCCGTTTCCAACGCGCATCGTCACTTCATCTTTCAGTAGTCTTCGTTTATTCTTTAGTTCCTGTTTCGAGTTACAAATATGAGCAACCGAACCAGTATCAAATACCCAGGTACTAGAACGAGAACCAGTGAGATAAACATCTATAACATGTATATCATATATACCTTCTTTCTTCTTCTTGACAAGGCCGCTCTTCAGATCAGCCAGATACTTGGAGCAATTACGCTTCCAGTGTCCCTTTTCCTTGCAGTAATAGCACTCAGCATCAGGCTTAGGGCCGTTCTTAGGTTTCATAGGAGGCGTGGCAGCTTTCTTGCCACCCTTCTTGAATTTTCCCTTAGACTTGCCCTGTTTCTTGAAACTGGTGGTCTTGTTGACCATCAACACTTGGTGCTCTTTCTTGATCTCAATCTCAGCAGCTTTTAGCATGCCAAAGAGTTCAGGTAACTCCTTGTTCATGTTCTGCATATTGTAGTTCATCACAAAGTTCTTGTAACTTGGTGGCAGTGATTGAAGGACACGATTAATCCCCAGTCTGTTAGGAATCACTATTCCCAAGTCACTGAGTTTCTTCGCATGCCCGGTCATGGCGAGCATTGATACGCGTACAGCACGCGTCCGTTGGGAACCCCAAGAGGAAGGTGTGATGCGTACAGCGGCAAGTTTTCCCTCAGTATGAAACCAAGGTTTATCGAACCAGTAGGAGCCAAGAAGCACGTTGAAGGTTGATGGCGGCGAGATGTAGTGCGGCGCAACACCAGGGATTCCGGCGCCAACGTGGAACCTGCACAACACAAACCAAGTACTTTGCCCCAACGAAACAGCGAGGTTGTCAATCTCACCGGCTTGCTGTAACAAAGGATTAGATGTATAGTGTGGAAGATGATTGTTTGCAGAAAACAAGAGAACAACGATGTGCAAGATGGGTGTATTTCAGTATAGAGAATTGGACCGGGGTCCACAGTTCACTAGAGGTGTCTCTCCCATAAGATAAACAGCATGTTGGGTGAACAAATTACAGTTGGGCAATTGACAAATAAAGAGGGCATGACCATGCACATACATATTATGATGAGTATAGTGAGATTTAATTGGGCATTACGACAAAGTACATAGACTGCTATCCAGCATGCATCTATGCCTAAAAAGTCCACCTTCAGGTTATCATCCGAACGCCCTCCAGTATTAAGTTGCTAACAACAGACAATTGCATTAAGTATTGCGCGTAATGTAATCAGTGACTACATCCTCGAACATAGCACCAATGTTTTATCCCTAGTGGCAACAACATATCCATAATCTTAGAGGTTTCTGTCACTCCCCCAGATTCACGGAGACATGAACCCACTATCGAGCATAAATACTCCCTCTTGGAGTTACTAGTCAACTTGGCTAGAGCATCTACTAATAACGGAGAGCATGCAAGATCATAAACAACACATAGACATAAATTGATAATCAACATAACATAGTATTCTCTATTCATCGGATCCCAACAAACACAACATATAGAATTACAGATAGATGATCTTGATCATGTTCGGCAGCTCACAAGACCCGACAATTAAGCACAATGGGGAGAAGACAACCATCTAGCTACTGCTATGGACCCATAGTCCAGGGGTAGACTACTCACACATCACTCCGGAGGCGACCATGGCGGCGTAGAGTCCTCCGGGAGATGATTCCCCTCTCCGGCAGGGTGCCGGAGGCGATCTCCTGAATCCCCCGAGATGGGATTGGCGGCGGCGGCGTCTCTGGAAGGTTTTCCGTATCGTGGCTCTCGGTACTGGGGGTTTCGCGACGAAGGCTATTTGTAGGCGGAAGGGCAGGTCGAGGGGCGTCACGAGGGGCCCACACCACAGGTCGGCGCGGCCAAGACCTGGGCCACGCCGCCCTATGGTTTGGCCACCTCGTGGCCCCACTTCGTCTCCTCTTCGGTCTTCTGGAAGCTTCGTGGCAAAATAGGACCCTGGCCGTTGATTTCGTCCAATTCCGAGAATATTTCCTTACTAGGATTTCTGAAACCAAAAACAGCAGAAAACAACAACTGGCACTTCGGCATCTTGTTAATAGGTTAGTTCCAGAAAATGCACGAATATGACATAAAGTGTGCATAAAACATGTAGATATCATCAATAATGTGGCATGGAACATAAGAAATTATCGATACGTCGGAGACGTATCAGCATCCCCAAGCTTAGTTCCTGCTCGTCCCGAGCAGGTAAACGATAAACAAAGATAATTTCTGGAGTGACATGCCATCATAACCTTGATCATACTATTTGTAAAGCATATGTAGTGAATGCAGCGATCAAAACAATGTATATGACATGAGTAAACAAGTGAATCATATAGCAAAGACTTTTCATGAATAGTACTTCAAGACAAGCATCAATAAGTCTTGCATAAGAGTTAACTCATAAAGCAATAATTCATAGTAAAAGCATTGAAGCAACACAAAGGAAGATTTAAGTTTCAGCGGTTGCTTTCAACTTGTAACATGTATATCTCATGGATATTGTCAACATAGAGTGATATAATAAGTGCAATAAGCAAGTATGTAGGAATCAATGCACAGTTCACACAAGTGTTTGCTTCTTGAGGTGGAGAGAAATAGGTGAACTGACTCAACATTGAAAGTAAAAGAATGGTCCTTCAAAGAGGAAAGCATCGATTGCTATATTTGTGCTAGAGCTTTGATTTTGAAAACAAGAAACAATTTTGTCAACGGTAGTAATAAAGCATATGTATCATGTAAATTATATCTTACAAATTGCAAGCCTCATGCATAGTATACTAATAGTGCCCGCACCTTGTCCTAATTAGCTTGGACTACCGGGATCATCGCAATGCACATGTTTTGACCAAGTGTCACAAAGGGCTACCTCTATGCCGCCTGTACAAAGGTCTAAGGAGAAAGCTCGCATTGGATTTCTCGCTATTGATTATTCTCAACTTAGACATCCATACCGGGACAACATAGACAACAGATAATGGACTCCTCTTTTATGCATAAGCATGTAGCAACAATTAATTTTCTCATTTGAGATTGAGGATATATGTCCAAAACTGAAACTTCCACCATGGATCATGGCTTTAGTTAGCGGCACAATGTTCTTCTCTAACAATATGCACGCTCTAACCATAAGGTGGTAGATCTCCCTTACTTCAGACAAGACGAACATGCATAGCAACTCACATGATATTCAACAAAGAGTAGTTGATGGCGTCCCCAGGAACATGGTTATCGCACAACGAGCAACTTAATAAGAGATAAAGTGCATAAGTACATATTCAATACCACAATAGTTTTTAAGCTATTTGTCCCATGAGCTATATATTGTAAAGGTGAAGAATGGAAATTTAAAGGTAGCACTCAAGCAATTTACTTTGGAATGGCGGAGAAATACCATGTAGTAGGTAGGCATGGTGGACACAAATGGCATAGTGGTTGGCTCAAGTATTTTGGATGCATGAGAAGTATTCCCTCTCGATACAAGGTTTAGGCTAGCAAGGCTATTTGAAACAAACACAAGGATGAAGCGGTGCAGCAAAACTCACATAAAAGACATATTGAAAACATTATAAGACTCTACACCGTCTTCCTTGTTGTTCAAACTCAATACTAGAAATTATCTAGACTTTAGTGAGACCAAATATGCAAACCAAATTTTAGCATGCTCTATGTATTTCTTCATTAATAGGTGCAAAGTATATGATGCAAGAGCTTAATCATGAGCACAACAATTGCCAAGTATCACATTATCCAAGACATTTTAGCACTTACTACATGTATCATTTTCCAATTCCAACCATATAACAATTTAACGAAGAAGAAACTTCGCCATGAATATTATGAGTAAAGCCTAAGGACATATTTGTCCATATGCAACAACGGAGCGTGTCTCTCTCCCACACAAAGAATGCTAGGATCCATTTTATTCAAACAAAACAAAAACAAAAACAAACCGACGCTCCAAGCAAAGCACATAAGATGTGATGGAATAAAAATATAGTTTCAGGGGAGGAACCTGATAATGTTGTCGATGAAGAAGGGGATGCCTTGGGCATCCCCAAGCTTAGACGCTTGAGTCTTATTGATATATGTAGGGGTGAACCACCGGGGCATCCCCAATCTTAGAGCTTTCACTCTCCTTGATCATGTTGTATCATCTCCCTCTCTTGATCCTTGAAAACTTCCTCCACACCAAACTTAGAACAACTTATTAGAGGGTTAGTGCACAATCAAAATATACATGTTCAGAGGTGACATAATCATTCTTAACACTTCTGGACATTGCACAAAGCTACTGAAAGTCAATGGAATCAAAATGTCCATCGAACATAACAAAACTGGCAATGCGAAATAAAAAACAGAATCTGTCAAAACAGAACAGTTCGTATTGAAGAATTTTATTGAGGCACCATACTTGCTCAAATGAAAATGCTCAAATTGAATGAAAGTTGCGTACATATCTGAGGATCACTCACGTAAATTGGCATAATTTTCTGAGTTACCTACAGAGAATTTTGCCCAGATTCGTGACAGCAAAGAAATCTATTTCTGCGCAGTAATCCAAATCTAGTATGAACTTTTCTATCAACGACTTTACTTGGCACAACAAAACACTAAACTAAGATAAGGAGAGGTTGCTACAGTAGTAAACAACTTCCAAGACACAAATATAAAACAAAGTACTGTAGTAAAAACATGGGTTGTCTCCCATAAGCGCTTTTCTTTAACGCCTTTCAGCTAGGCGCAGAAAGTGTGTATCAAGTGTTATCAAGAGATGGTGCATCTACAGCGGGGTGTGGAGTTTTATCAACCATGCATAGTATGTTGGATACATAAGTTTTAGCGGCTCCCTTTTCATTAGTCTTGGGCTTGCTACTCTCATCAAACAAATTTTCAGGGACAAGCCAAGCATAGTTATTTTCTAGTGCGTCATTCATCGCTAGGAGCTTACATGGTATTGGTGCTTTGATCTCCCCACCATCATTAATATTATTTGTATACCTTACTCTCTCCATGTCCATCTTTTCAAGGAGACTAACAAAATTGGTATAAGAACCAAGCATCTTATATTTAATAAAGACCTTTCTAGCCTATCTTGCTATACCACCAAATTCTCTAAGAAGGGTTTCTAAAACAAAATCTTTCTTTTCCCCTTCTTCCATATCACCGAGTGTAAGAAACATGTGTTGGATTATAGGATTGAGATTAACAAATTTAGTTTCCAACATGCGAACTAGAGCAGCTGATGAGGTCTAAGACCCCGTGTGTGGCCCGATCTCGCGGATTGACTTCGAAACCAAGGGGAGAGATGGGAGAACGCGAGGAACACGAAGAACACGACGAACACGAGGAACTCCGAGACTCACGCACGCACACCAACCCGATACACCCGATGCTTACCTCCGTGGCTCGATGGACCACACCAATAGAATCTCCGAGGAAGAGGCACGTGGCAGAATTCCCGGAGAGAGATTGGGGTTGGAGAGGAAGAGCTTGGTGAGGGAGAGAGAGTAACTAGTACTAGAATCTCACTCAACAAGATCAAAGTCAACAACCAAGGTGCCTTGATTACAGAGGGATGATACCCAAGGGAGACTAAGCTCAAAGGTAGGTTTGAGTTCAAAACAAGTCTAAAGAGTAAAGGAGGGGTCCAGGCTACTTATATAGGTACACATGGCCAGCAAGGGCGAACAGGTACGCGAAGGGATAAGTTAAGGCAGTTTGGTGGGTCAATCCCGTCAGATCCGGTTTGGGTCCGGTCTGACCGGGCCTGTGACCGGGCTGTCCGGTCATGGGTCCGGTTGACCGGGCGCAAACCGGAAATCTGCGAAGAGTCTGGCCTTGGGTCCGGTCGTCGCCCGGTACGAGGGAGCTGGTCTGGTTTGCGCCCGGTTGACCGGGCCTGTGATCGGGGCGTCCAGTTGTGGGTCCAGTCTGACCGGGCCTGTGACCGGCCAGCTTCCGTCTCTTCCTTTGAGCGCTTCGAGCGACGTCGGCTTCGGCTTCACGATCATCTCCATGTCCAGATGCTTCTCTCCCTCCCTTGACCTTGGCGTCTCCTCCTCTCCGGGGTCTTGATGCGCCTTGTACCTAATGACACATAGCACGTCGGCATGAGGTAGCAATCCATCCAAAGGGGTACCAAGATCAAGGGTGGTGAGGAGCGAGTTCACCTCATCATGTAGAGCCTTGACTCGGGCTCGTGTCATCGGTCCACTCGGGGGACTTGTTGGTCTTGGTGTAGCGACGGGCTACATCATCTCCCCCCCTTGGTAAAGAGTCGTCCTCGACTCTTGCACCTCTTCATCTCCATGATAGGGTGACAAGTCCGAGACGTTGAACGTGTTGCTCACCAAGTACTTGGATGTTGGTATGTCGATGACGTAAGCGTTGTTGTTGATGCGTTTGAGGACCTTGAAGGGGCCATCTCCTCTTGGCTTGAGCTTGGAGTTGCGCTCATGAGGGAACCTTTCCTTCCGGAGGTGGATCCAAACGAGGTCTCCTTCTTGAAATATCCTTTCCTTCTTCTTGGTGTTGATGCGGTTTGCTTGACGAAGCACATGTTCTTGTATGGTCGCTCTTGTTTCTTCATGTAGTTTCTTGACGGCGGCGGTGCGCTTGTCGAAGTCCATGTTGATGCGCTCGTAAAGGGGTAGCGGAAGTATGTCGAGTGCCGTGTAAGGTTCGAAGCCATAGACGACCATGAAGGGGCTTCTTGATGTAGTCTTGTGCTTGGCGCGGTTGTAGGCGAACTCCGCGTGAGGAAGGCACTCCTCCCATGACTTCAAGTTCTTCTTCACGAGGATGCGTAAGAGGGTGGAGAGGCTTCGATTGACCACTTCCGTTTGGCCGTCCGTTTGCGGGTGCGAGGATGATGAGAACAGGAGCTTCACTCCAAACTTTGCCATGAGCGACTTCCAAAGATAACTCATGAACTTGACGTCTCGATCCGACACAATGCTTTGCGGTACTCCATGTAGGCGAACAATTTCCCTGAAAAACAATGAAGCAATGTGTGAAGCATCGTCGCTCTTATGGCAAGGTATGAAATGAGCCATCTTAGAGAATCTATCCACTACGACAAATATGGAATCATGACCATGCTTAGTGCGAGGCAAGCCTAGAACGAAATCCATGCTAATATCGGTCCATGGTGCATAAGGAATAGGCAATGGAGTGTAAAGACCATAAGGGTTGGAAGTAGACTTAGCTTGTAAGCAAGTGGTGCACCGGCGGCAAAGGCGTTCCACATCTCGCTTCATCTTTGGCCAATAGTAGTGGGTTGAGAGCATGGCATATGTCTTGTCACGTCCAAAGTGACCCATAAGACCTCCTCCATGTGACTCTTGCAAAAGCAATTTTCGAAGCGAAGACTCGGGAATGCAAATCTTGTTAGCTTTAAACAAATAGCCATCATGCAAATAGAAATCATCCACTCCTCGCTCAATGGAACACTTCTCAAAAATGGGAGCAAAGAAAGAATCGGAAGGATAGAGTTCTTTGATCTCTTCGAGTCCCAAAACATGGACATCCAAAAGTGTAAGCAAAAGGGTGTTTTTGCGGGAAAGAGCATCCGCCACAACATTGTCCTTGCCCTTCTTGTATTTGATCACATATGGGAAAGACTCAATGAACTCGACCCACTTTGCGTGTCGTTTGTTCAAGTTGTGTTGGCTTTTCAAATATTTCAAGGACTCATGATCGGAATGAATGATAAACTCTTTTGGCCAAAGATAGTGTTGCCAAACTTCAAGAACACGAACCAAAGCGTAGAGCTCCTTGTCATATATAGGATAGTTGAGGCGTGCGCCATCCAACTTCTCACTATAGTATGCCACGGGTTTGCCCTCTTGCATAAGAACACCACCAATACCAAGCCCACTTGCATCACACTCAATCTCAAAAGTTTTGGCAAAATTTGGAAGAACAAGAAGGGGAGCTTCGGTAAGGCGTTTCTTCAACTCATCAAAAGCATTTTGTTGGGCTTTGCCCCAAACAAACGGAACATTCTTCTTGGTAAGCTCATTCAAAGGGCAAGCAATGGTGCTAAAATCTTTCACAAAGCGGCGGTAAAACCCGGCAAGTCCATGAAAACTTCGGACTTGACCAACATTTGTAGGAGTAGGCCAATTGTGGATGGCCTCCACCTTGGAAGAATCAACTTCAATCCCATTAGCGGAAACCACAAAGCCAAGGAAAACCAATTTGTTTTGAGCAAAGGTGCACTTGGGGAGGTTAGCATAAAGCTTTTCATGACGCAAGATGCACAAGACCTCTCTCACATGTTGCACATGGTCCTCGAGGTTTTTGCTATAAATGAGAATATCATCGAAATAGACAACCACACTCTTGCCAATGAGAGGACGCAAGATGTGATTCATGAGGCGCATGAAAGTAGATGGAGCATTGGAAAGACCGAAAGGCATAACGAGCCATTCATAGAGACCGAGTTTGGTCTTGAATGCCGTTTTCCATTCATCACCAATAGCCATGCGGATTTGATGGTAACCACTACGCAAATCGACTTTAGAGAAAATCGTGGCACCACTAAGTTCATCAAGCATGTCATCTAAACGCGGAATGGGATGGCGGTAACGGACGGTAATGGCATTGATGGGGCGACAATCCATACACATCCGTTGCGTCTCATTCGGTTTAGGCACAAGAATCACGGGAACCGCACAAGGGCTAAGGCTTTCGCGGACATACCCTTTGGCGAGGAGATCTTGAATTTGGCGTTGGATCTCCTTGGTCTCTTCGGGGTTGGTGCGGTAGGCGGCACGGTTTGGAAGCGGAGCGCCGGGTATGAGGTCGATGCGGTGTTCTATGCCTCGGAGTGGTGGTAGTCCATGAGGGAGCTCGTCGGGGAAGACGTCTTGAAATTCCTGCAAAAGAGAACAAAGACGGAGGAATGTTGGTTAAGTCGTTAGGCGCCGACGAGGGTCCCTTGCATATGAGCACATAGTGCAATATGGTGGATGGGTTCTCTTGGAGCTCTCTCCACTCACTCTTGGTGGCTAGAAGGACACTCTTGGACTCACTCATATATGGCTTGTGGCGCTCACTATCTTTGTGGTGGGTCGCTCCCTCTCCTCTCATCTCACTATGGTGGGTGCGGAGTTGTGCCCTCGCTAAAGCCTTCGCATTATCCGCGATGATTTGGCTAGGAGTCATCGGACGCAACTCGAACTTCTTGTCGTTGACCTTGAAGGTGTATGTGTTGGAGAGTCCATCATGTATAGCCTTCTTGTCATATTGCCAAGGGCGGCCAAGCAACATGTGGCACACCTTCATGGGTACCACGTCACACTCGATAGTGTCCTCATAAGGGCCGATCTTGAAGTTGACGGTGACGGTATGTTGTATCTTGACATTGCCCTTGTCACTCAACCATTGGATATGGTAAGGGTGAGGATGCTTGCGGAGAGTGAGGTTGAGCTTCTCAGACAACTCGGTGCTTGCAAGGTTATGGCAACTTCCACCATCTATGATGACCTTGATCGACTTGCCACCAATTCCGGCACGGGTTTGGAAGATGTTGCACCGTTGTTCTTCCATAGCTTGAGGTTGTGTGGTTAGCACCCTTGTGACCACAAGTGAGGGACTTGGGTCATGCTCACATAAGAGAGGATCTTCTCCACTTTCTTGCTCATAAGCTTCTTCACTTTCCACGGCGGCTTGCACAAGGGCTTCGTATTCATCTTCATCTAGCGTCTCGATGTCACCATTCTCCATAGTGATCATAACCTTGGTGTTCTTGCACTCAAATGATTTGTGACCTTGGGTGCCACACTTGAAGCAAGTGACACTAGAGGGTCCCGTGGATGCCTTAGAGGAGGCGGTGGAGGAGACCGTTTGCTTCATGCGACTTTGGATAGTCGGTTTCTTGGATGGTGTAGAGGACACGTCCGCCTTTGTACTTGTAGCATGAGGAGTTGATGTAGTAGGAGGAGTTGATGTAGCGAGCTTGGAGGAGAAATAGGTCTTGGCCTTGGAGTACTTGATGTCCTCAATCACTTGGCACTCGGCCTTCGATGCTTGGTGGACCAACTCAACCATGTTGGAGTATGATTGGAACTCGACGATCCTCTTGATGGGGTAATTGAGGCCATTGAAGAAACGAGCAATGGTTTGTTCTTCGGACTCTTGGATGTTGGCTCGCATCATAGTGAGCTCCATCTCCTTGTAGAACTCCTCAACGGTCTTGGTGCCTTGCTTCAACTTTTGGAGCTTGTTGAAGAGGTCGGTCATGTAGTGCGTTGGGACAAAGCGAGCATGCATCTCTTTCTTCATTTCTTCCCAAGTGTCAATTGGAGGTTCACCCTTCTCTTCTCGAAGAGTGAGGACTTGCTCCCACCAAGTGTTGGCGTAGTCCTCGAACTCAAGAGACGCCATAGCCACCTTCTTGGCACCGGAGTAATTGTGGATGCGGAATATCTTGTCAACCTTGAGTGCCCATGAGAGGTATGCCTCGGCATCTTCTTCACCCTTGAACTTCGGCATGGTGAACTTGAGTCTTCCAAACATGTTTTCTTCATCCTCCAAGTTTCTTCGACGAGGAGGGGCGCCTTCATCTCTTGCGGCTAGAGGAGGAATAGGAGGTCTTCTACGGCCAACCATAGCATTGGGTTGGCGTTGGAGGTGCACACTTGCTTCACTTGGTTCACGGTGAGGATGTGGTTGAAGATCTTGTCATGGTTGTTGATGATGCTCAAGGTTGGGTCTCTCATCTTGATCATGGTGTGGTTCTCCTCGTCCACGTTGGTCATGGCGAGGGTGGCGGCGGAGATCTCGCCGAGGTTGATCTTGAGGACCTTGGACTTGGGGTTGGTCGTCACGCCCATGGTGGGCATGGCGATCCGCTTGGTGACGATCTTGTTGTAGGACTTGGTCTTGTGGAGGACGCTCATGAGGACGAGCATGGCGATGTATTTCTCCACGCCTAGAGTTGGAGCGAGAGTCTTCATGACGAGCATGTGGGCGATGAGGTCGGTGATGGTCTTCATGCCTTGAGGAAGAGCTTGAGTACGAAAGGCCACCATGAGAGTAGTAATCTTGTGGCGAGCTTGATGAAGAGGAAGTAGAGCGGTGTCGACGATGACGACCCAAGTTGGTGATGGCACGCTCGAGGCTATCCATGCGCCGCTCCATGTTGGCATCATTGGCCGCCATTTGGCCATTCAAGTTGTCCGTAGCTTCACGAAGAAGAGCCAAGTCTTGGTTCACGGCGGAGAAGTTGTGAGCCACCTCATCGTATTGCTCATCGATGCGCGTCTCGAAGAGGGTGAGTTGCTCCTTGAACTCTTGTCGTTGCGTCCATAGGTTGTGTTGAGTAGCCAACCTCTCGGTGTTGCGGAGGATCTCTTCATCCCTTGTGGTATCTCCGTTCCTATCCATGATGGAAAGACAAGAACTATGTTATGTATGTTAGTGGAAGGAGACTACCTCGCACTCTTACCAAGGTAAGATAGTATTGAGGCAATCCACCAAGTCAAAAGTAAGATCAAGTGTATCGGGAACACACGCAAAACCACACGCAAAAGCTAGCAAATATGGTGTTAGGCGAGTGTTGTGGAAAGCCAAAAGACAAATCCAAGATCGAGTATGTTGTTAAAAGTGGGTGAGGTCCAAAAATCCAAATGTCAATGTGAAGATCACTATAAACACGAAAAAAGTTGTGGAACACACACACGAGATAAGCGGGGTTGGTGCAACCAAAAGTGAGCGGAAAAGTGTATGTATAAGTGCTCGGTGTCACACTAACACAAGGAGAGCCAAAGCTTCGGTTGCAAAGGAAGAGACAACAAGATTCACACGCGGCCTCTCTTCTCCTATCTCTCTTTGCTTAAAAGCTTTTTCTCTTTTGTATATGGTGGCACTTGCACTCGTTTGTATCTTTGGTGGCACTTGGACACTTTGTATGTATGGATGTATGGATGTATGGTGCTACTCGCACTCTTTTTGTGTTTTTGGGGCTTTTTCACGCACTATGTTAGCGTTAGCCTCGCTTTTGCTATCTTGCCACACGAGTGTTTGCTTGGATGCCTTACTCAACGCGACACACACACCTCACAATGCGGGGCCACGTGCAATGTCTCGCAACACTAGACAAGCAATGCTCGATGGGATAGATCGCAAAAGGAAGAGGGGTTACAAGGTGAAAGCTGCAAGTTATACCTGCGATGGTGGTGGTGGTGGTGGTGGTGGAGATCGCCGGAAGTCGAGCTCGAAGGAGGGCGCGAAGATGCGCCCGGTCTGGGGTCCGGTTGGACCGGATCCTGGACCGGCCTGTCCGGTTGCCGCCCGGTCGACCGGGTTCTGGGCTGGCTCGTCCGGTCTGGGGCCCGGTTGACCGGGTTCGAAACCGGGTTTCGCGATTTGGAGCTTTCTCTCTCCTGATCTTCCCCAAACCAAATCCAAAAGAGCAAATCGACGGGAAAACGATGGAATTGGAGGCTCAAAGTTGGGGAAATAGTAGATCAAGCACAACAACACTAGATCCACGGACCAAAACCACTCAAAACGCAACCAAATCACAGATCGGTCAAGAGGCAAATTGGGGCTATTTTTGGGGATTTTTTTGGAAAATTTTCTAGGAACAAAATCGGGTGGGTGGAAGGTCAAATCCGCGGTAACCAAGAGCTACTGATACCATATGATGAGGTCTAAGACCCCGTGTGTGGCCCGATCTCGCGGATTGACTTCGAAACCAAGGGGAGAGATGGGAGAACGCGAGGAACACGAAGAACACGACGAACACGAGGAACTCCGAGACTCACGCACGCACACCAACCCGATACCCCCGATGCTTACCTCCGTGGCTCGATGGACCACGCCAATAGAATCTCCGAGGAAGAGGCACGTGGCAGAATTCCCGGAGAGAGATTGGGGTTGGAGAGGAAGAGCTTGGTGAGGGAGAGAGAGTAAGTAGTACTAGAATCTCACTCAACAAGATCAAAGTCAACAACCAAGGTGCCTTGATTACAGAGGGATGATACCCAAGGGAGACTAAGCTCAAAGGTAGGTTTGAGTTCAAAACAAGTCTAAAGAGTAAAGGAGGGGTCCAGGCTACTTATATAGGTACACATGGCCAACAAGGGCGAACAGGTACGCGAAGGGATAAGTTAAGGCAGTTTGGTGGGTCATTCCCGTCAGACCGGACTGGTCATGGGTCCGGTTGACCGGGCGCAAACCGGAAATCTGCGAAGAGTCCGGCCCTGGGTCCGGTCGTCGCCCGGTACGAGGGAGCTGGTCCGGTTTGCGCCCGGTTGACCGGGCCTGTGACCGGGGCGTCCGGTTGTGGGTCCGGTCTGACCGGGCCTGTGACCGGCCAGCTTCCGTCTCTTCCTTTGAGCGCTTCGAGCGAAGTCGGCTTCGGCTTCACGATCATCTCCATGTCCAGATGCTTCTCTCCCTCCCTTGACCTTGGCGTCTCCTCCTCTCCGGGGTCTTGATGCGCCTTGTACCTAATGACACATAGCACGTCGGCATGAGGTAGCAATCCATCCAAAGGGGTACCAAGATCAAGGGTGGTGAGGAGCGAGTTCACCTCATCATGTAGAGCCTTGACTCGGGCTCGTGTCATCGGTCCACTCAGGGGACTTGTTGGTCTTGGTGTAGCGACGTCGGTGAGCGGGGCTACATCAGCAGCAGCAGCAATTTCATAAGTAGGAGCAAGATCTACCAAGTGTCTATCTTCAAAATCTTCAACGGTACTAACATGATTGAAAAATTCTTCTATATTATTTCTCCCAATTATAGACCCACGTCCTACCGGCATGTTTTTTACGGTAAAATTAAAAGGAAACATGTTGAAATAAGTAAAGCAAATACAAGTAACTAATTTTTTTGTGTTTTTGATATAGCAAACAAGATAGCAAATAAAGTAAAACTAGCAACTAATTTTTTTGTATTTTGATTTAGTGCAGCAAACAAAGTAGTAAATAAAACTAAGCAAGACAAAAACAAAGTAAAGAGATTGGGATGTGGAGACTCCCCTTGCAGCGTGTCTTGATCTCCCCGGCAACGGCGCCAGAAAAAGTGCTTGATACGCGTACAGCACGCGTCCGTTGGGAACCCCAAGAGGAAGGTGTGATGCGTACAGCGGCAAGTTTTCCCTCAGTATGAAACCAAGGTTTATCGAACCAGTAGGAGCCAAGAAGCACGTTGAAGGTTGATGGCGGCGAGATGTAGTGCGGCGCAACACCAGGGATTCCGGCGCCAACGTGGAACCTGCACAACACAAACCAAGTACTTTGCCCCAACTAAACAGCGAGGTTGTCAATCTCACCGGCTTGCTGTAACAAAGGATTAGATGTATAGTGTGGAAGATGATTGTTTGCAGAAAACAGTAGAACAGTATTGCAGTAGATTGTATTTCAAGATAGAGAATTGGACCAGGGTCCACAGTTCACTAGAGGTGTCTCTCCCATAAGATATTCTGCATGTTGGGTGAACAACTTACTGTTGGGCAATTGACAAATAAAGAGGGCATGACCATGCACATACATATTATGATGAGTATAGTGAGATTTAATTGGGCATTACGTCAAAGTACATAGACCGCTATCCAGCATGCATCTATGCCTAAAAAGTCCACTTTCAGGTTATCATCCGAACCCCCTCCAGTATTAAGTTGCTAACAACAGACAATTGCATTAAGTATTGCGCGTAATGTAATCAGTGACTACATCCTCGAACATAGCACCAATGTTTTATCCCTAGTGGCAACAGTACATCCATAATCTTAGAGGTTTCTGTCACTCCCCCAGATTCACGGAGACATGAACCCACTATCGAGCATAAATACTCCCTCTTGGAGTTACTAGCATCAACTTGGCCAGAGCATCTACTAATAACGGAGAGCATGCAAGATCATAAACAACACATAGACATAAATTGATAATCAACATAACATAGTATTCTCTATTCATCGGATCCCAACAAACACAACATATAGAATTACAGATAGATGATCTTGATCATGTTCGGCAGCTCACAAGACCCGACAATTAAGCACAATGGGGAGAAGACAACCATCTAGCTACTGCTATGGACCCATAGTCCAGGGGTAGACTACTCACACATCACTCCGGAGGCGACCATGGCGGCGTAGAGTCCTCCGGGAGATGATTCCCCTCTCCGGCAGGGTGCCGGAGGCGATCTCCTGAATCCCCTGAGATGGGATTGGCGGCGGCGGCGTCTGCGGAAGGTTTTCCGTATCGTGGCTCTCGATCGGGGGTTTCGCGACGAAGGCTATTTGTAGGCGGAAGGGCAGGTCGAGGGGCGTCACGAGGGGCCCACACCACAGGTCGGCGCGGCCAAGACCTTGGCCGCGCCGCCCTATGGTTTGGCCACCTCGTGGCCCCACTTCGTCTCCTCTTCGGTCTTCTGGAAGCTTCGTGGCAAAATAGGACCCTGGGCGTTGATTTCATCCAATTCCGAGAATATTTCCTTACTAGGATTTCTGAAACCAAAAACAGTAGAAAACAGCAACTGGCACTTCGGCATCTTGTTAATAGGTTAGTTCCAGAAAATGCGCGAATATGACATAAAGTGTGCATAAAACATGTAGATATCATCAATAATGTGGCATGGAACATAAGAAATTATCGATATGTCGGAGACGTATCAAGCATGTGCTCACTAACGGAGCTGCCTTCTTCCATCTTGCAGCTGAAAAAATGTTTCGATGCTTCATAGCATTCCACGGCCGCATGAGTCTCAAAAATAGCTTTCAGCTCTTTCATCAACTCATGAGGATCGTGGTGCTCAAAACGTTTTTGAAGATCGGATTCCAGACTGCACATGATGGCACACTGAACTTGAGAGTACCGAGTTTTCCGAGTCTCGTAAACAGCTTTTACTTCATCGGTTTCAGTTTCTGCAGGAGGGTCACCTAGCGGTGCATCAAGCACATATTGCAGATTTCCGCCAGAGAGGAAGATCCTCACATGACGGAGCCAGTCGGTGAAGTTGCTACCGTTGCTCTTAAGTTTTTCTTTCTCTAGGAACTGGTTAAAATTGATTGGGGACGCCATCTCTACAACATATATTTGCAAAAGTTTAGACTAAGTTTATGACAAATTGATTTCAAATTTTAATTCAACATAATTAAAAATCTAGGTGAACTCCCACTCAAAACAATATCCCTCGCATTGTCTTAGTGATCACACGAACCAAATCCACCGCACCTAAGTCCGATCATCACGAGACAAGGTGTGATTTCAATGGCGAACACTCAAAGTGTTCATCATATCAACCATATGATTCATGCTCTACCTTTCGGTATCACGTGTTCCGAGACCATGTCTGTACATGCTAGGCTCATCAAGGCCACCTTAGTACCCGCATGTGCAAAACTGTCTTGCACCCGTTGTATGCACTTGTTGATTCTATCACACCCGATCATCACGAGATGCTTCGAAACGACAAGTCTTGGCAACGGTGCTACTAAGGATGAACATTTTATTATCTTGAGATTTTAGTGAGGGATCATCTTATAATGCTACCGTCGCGATCTAAGCAAAATAAGATGCATAAAAGGATTAACATCACATGCAGTTCATATGTGATATGATATGGCCTTTTTTGTCTTTGCGCCTTTGATCTTCATCTTCAAAGCACGGACATGATCTCCATCATCTTCGGGCATGATCTCCATCATCATCGGCGTAGCGTCAAGGTCAATGGCGTCGTCTTCATGATTGTCCTCCATGTAGCAACTATTACAACTACTTTGAAATACTACTCAACATGAAATTTAAAGAGAACCATAAGGCTCCTGCCGGTTGCCACAATACAATAATGATCATCTCATACATATTCATCATCACATTATGGCCATATCACATCACCAAACCCTGCAAAAACAAGTTAGACGTCTCTAATTTGGTTTGCATATTTTACGTGGTTTAGGGTTTTCGATAGAGATCTAATCTACCTACGAACATGAACCACAACGTTGATACTAATGTTGTCAATAGAAGAGTAAATTGAATCTTCACTATAGTAGGAGAGACAGACACCCGCAAAGCCTCTTATGCAATACAAGTTGCATGTCGAACGAGGAACAAGTCTCATGAACGCGGTCATGTAAAGTTAGTCCGAGCCGCTTCATCCCACTATGCCGCAAAGATGCAAAGTACTCAAACTAAAGATAACAAGAGCATCAACGCCCACAAAACCATTGTGTTCTACTCGTGCAACCATCTATGCATAGACACGGCTCTGATACCACTGTAGGATAACGTTGCATAGAAAACAAAAAATTTCCTAACGCGAACACGCAATCCAAGCCAAGATGCAATCTAGAAGACGGTAGCAACGAGGAGATTATCGAGTCTCACCCTTGAAGAGATTCCAAAGCCTACAAGATGAGGCTCTTGTTGCTGCGGTAGACGTTCACTTGCCGCTTGCAAAAGCGCGTAGAAGATCTTGATCACGGCGCCACGAACGGGCAGCACCTCCGTACTCGGTCACACGTTCGGTTGTTGATGAAGACGACGTCCACCTCCCGTTCCAGCGGGCAGCGGAAGTAGTAGCTCCTCTTGAATCCGACAACACGACGGCGTGGTGTCGGTGGCGGTGGAGAAATCCGGCGGAGCTTCGCTAAGCGTGCGGGATGTGGTGGAGGAGAGAGGCCGCTAGGGTTTGGGAGAGGGGGGCGCCGGCCTCAAGGGGTGCGGCCACCTTGGTGGTTGTTGGGGTGGCCGGCCCCCTCCCCTTGGCCCTCATTATATAGGTGGAACACCCAAGAGTTGGTCTACAAGTCTTCGAATAAGACCCCAAACCAAAACCTTCCATAACACATGAAACCTACCCAAGCTAGGACTCCCACTAGAGGTGGGATTCCCACCTTCCTTGGGAGGGGGTGGCCGGCCCCCCTTGGGGAGTCCACTTGGGACTCCTCCCCCTTAGGGTTGGCCGGCCATGGGAGGTGGAGTCCCACCGGGACTCCGCCTTCCTTAGTGGTTTCTTCCGGACTTTTCTAGAACCTTCTAGAACCTTCCATAGAACCTTCCGGATCATTTTAAATCTCATAAAATGACTTCCTATATATGAATCTTATTCTCCGGACCATTCCGGGACTCCTCGTGATGTCCGGGATCTTATCCGGGACTCCGAACAAATATTCGAACTCCATTCCATATTCAAGTTCTACCATTTCAACATCCAACTTTAAGTGTGTCACCCTACGGTTCGCGAACTATGCGGACATGGTTGAGTACTCACTCCGACCAATAACCAATAGCGGGATCTGGAGATCCATAATGGCTCCCACATATTCAACGATGACTTTAGTGATCGAATGAACCATTCACATACGATACCAATTCCCTTTGTCACGCGATATTTTACTTGTCCGAGGTTTGATCATCGGTATCACTCTATACCTTGTTCAACCTCGTCTCCTGACAAGTACTCTTTACTCGTACCGTGGTATGTGGTCTCTTATGAACTTATTCATATGTTTGCAAGACATTAGACGACATTCCACCGAGAGGGCCCAGAGTATATCTATCCGTCATCGGGATGGACAAATCCCACTGTTGATCCATATGCCTCAACTCATACTTTCCGGATACTTAATCCCACCTTTATAACCACCCATTTACGCAGTGGCATTTGGTGTAATCAAAGTACCTTTCCGGTATAAGTGATTTACATGATCTCATGGTCATAAGGACTAGGTAACTATGTATCGAAAGCTTATAGCAAATAACTTAATGACGTGATCTTATGCTACGCTTAATTGGGTGTGTCCATTACATCATTCATATAATGACATAACCTTGTTATTAATAACATCCAATGTTCATGATTATGAAACTAATCATCCATTAATCAACAAGCTAGTTAAGAGGCATACTAGGGACTCTTTGTTGTTTACATATCACACATGTACTAATGTTTCGGTTAATACAATTATAGCATGGTATATAAACATTTATCATAAACATAAAGATATATAATAATAACCATTTTATTATTGCCTCTAGGGCATATCTCCTTCAGTGCGGCGCAACACCAGGGATTCCGGCGCCAACGTGGAACATGCACAACACAATCAAAATACTTTGCCCCAACTTAACAGTGAGGTTTTCAATCTCAACGGCTTGCTGTAAACAAAGGATTAAATGTATGGTGTGGAAAGTGATGTTTGTTTGCAATGAGCAGCAGAGAACAATGATTGCAGTAGATTGTATTCAGATGTAAAAGAATGGACCGGGGTCCACAGTTCACTAGTGGTGTCTCTCCAATAAGAAATAGCATGTTGGGTGAACAAATTACAGTTGGGCAATTGACAAATAGAGAGGGCATAACAATGCACATACATATCATGATGAGTAATATGAGATTTACTTAGGGCATTACGACAAATTACATAGACCGCTATCCAGCATGCATCTATGCCTAAAAAGTTCACCTTCGGGTTAGCATCCGCACCCCTTCCAGTATTAAGTTGCAAACAACAGACAATTGCATTAAGTATGGTGCATAATGTAATCAACACAAATATCCTTAGACAAAGCATTGATGTTTTATCCCTAGTGGCAACAGCACATCCACAACCTTAGAACTTTCTGTCACTGTCCCAGATTCAATGGGGGCATGAACCCACTATCGAGCATAAATACTTCCTCTTGGAGTCACAAGTATCAACTTGGCCAGAGCCTCTACTAGAAACGGAGAGCATGCAAGATCATAAACAACACATATATGATAGATTGATAATCAACTTGACATAGTATTCCATATTCATCAGATCCCAACAAACACAACATGTAGAATTACAAATAGATGATCTTGATCATGATAGGCAGCTCACAAGATCTAACATGATAGCACAATTAGGAGAAGACAACCATCTAGCTACTGCTATGGACCCATAGTCCAAGGATGAACTACTCACACATCAGTCCGGAGGCGATCATGGTGATGTAGAGTCCTCCGGGAGATGATTCCCCTCTCCGGCAGGGTGCGGGAGGCGATCTCCTGAATCCCCCGAGATGGGATGGGCGGCGGCGGCGTCTCTGG
Organism: Lolium perenne; assembly: GCF_019359855.2. Classification (NCBI taxonomy): domain Eukaryota; kingdom Viridiplantae; phylum Streptophyta; class Magnoliopsida; order Poales; family Poaceae; genus Lolium; species Lolium perenne. The sequence goes on along the minus strand of NC_067246.2, from coordinate 181,042,969 downwards.
AACTTTTTCCGTATCGTGGCTCTCGGTGATAGGGTTTTCGCGACGGAGAGTATAAGTAGGCGGAAGGGCAGAGTTGGAGGCGACGCAGGGGCCCCACACCATAGGCCGGCGCGGGCCCCATGCTGGCCGCGCCGCCCTGTGGTTTGGCCGCCTCGTGGCCCCACTTCGTATGCCCTTCAGTCTTCTGGAAGCTCCGTGGAAAAATAAGACCCTGGGCGTTGATTTTGTCCAATTCCGAGAATATTTCCTTTGTAGGATTTCTGAAACCAAAAACAGCAGAAAACAGGAACTGGCGCTTCGGCATCTCATTAATAGGTTAGTGCCGGAAAATGCATATAAATGATGTAAAGTGTGTATAAAACATGTGAGTATTGTCATAAAACTAGCATGGAACATAAGAAATTATAGATACGTTTGAGACGTATCAAGCATCCCCAAGCTTAGTTCCTACTCGCTCTCGAGTAGGTAAACGATAACAAGGATAATTTCTGAAGTGACATGCTATCATAATCTTGATCAGTACTATTGTAAAGCATATGAGATGAATGAAGTGATTCGAAGCAATGGTAAAGACAATGATTAAACAACTAAATCATATAACAAAGACTTTTCATGAATAGTACTTTCAAGACAAGCATCAATAAAACTTGCATAGGAGTTAACTCATAAAGCAATAAATTCTTAGTAGAAAGTTTTGAAGCAACACAAAGGAAGATATAAGTTTCAGCAGTTGCTTTCAACTTCAACATGTATATCTCATGGATAATTGTCAACATAAAGTAATATGATGAATGCAAATAAGCAAGTATGTAGGAATCAATGCACACAGTTGACACAAGTATTTGCTTCTAAGATAGAAAGAGGTGGGTAAACTGACTCAACATAAAGTAAAAGAAAGGCCCTTCGCAGAGGGAAGCATGGATTGATATATTTGTGCTAGATCTTTTATTTTGAAAACATAGAAACAATTTTGTCAATGGTAGTAATAATTCATATGTGTTATGCATAAGACATCCTATAAGTTGCAAGCTTCATGCATTGAATACCAATAGTGCTCGCACCTTGTCCTAATTAGCTAAGATTTACATGGATTATCATTGCATAACATATGTTTCAACCAAGTGTCACAAAGGGGTACCTCTATGCCGCCTGTACAAAGGTCCAAGGAGATAGATCGCATTTGATTTCTCGTTTTTGATAGATCTCAACTTAGGACATCCATACCGGGACAACATAGAAAACAGATAATGGACTCCTCTTTAATGCATAAGCATTCAACAACAGATTATATTCTCATAAGAGATTGAGGATTAATGTCCAAACTGAAACTTCCACCATGATTCATGGCTTTAGTTAGCGGCCCAATGTTCTTCTCTAACAATATGCATACTCAAACCATTTGATCATGATAAATCACCCTTACTTCAGACAAGACGAACATGCATAGCAACTCACATGATATTCAACAAAGGTGTAATAGTTGATGGCGTCCCCAGAAACATGGTTACCGCTCAACAAGCAACTTATAAGAAATAAGATACATAAGTGACATATTCTTTACCACAATAGTTTTTAAGGCTATTTTCCCATGAGCTATATATTGCAAAGACAAGGAATGAAATTTTAAAGGTAGCACTCAAGCAATTTACTTTGGAATGGCAGAGAAATACCATGTAGTAGGTAGGTATGGTGGACACAAATGGCATAGGTTTTGGCTCAAGGTTTTGGATGCACGAGAAGTATTCCCTCTCAATACAAGGCTTTGGGCTAGGAAGGTTGTTTGAAGCAAACACAAGTATGAACCGGTACAGCAAAACTTACATAAGAATATATTGCAAGCATTATAAGACTCTACACTGTCTTCCTTGTTGTTCAAACACCTCACCAGAAAATATCTAGACTTTTAGAGAGACCAATCATGCAAACCAAATTTCAACAAGCTCTATGGTAGTTCTTCACTAATAGGTACAAAGTACATGATGCAAGAGCTTAAACATGATCTATTTGAGCACAACAATTGCCAAGTATCAAATTATTCAAGACAATATACCAATTACCACATGAAGCATTTTCTGTTTCCAACCAAATAACAATGAACGAAGCAGTTTTAACCTTTGCCATGAACATTAAAAGTAAAGCTAAGAACACCAGTGTTCATATGCAACAGCGGAGCGTGTCTCTCTCCCAAACAAAGAATGCTAGGATCCGATTTTATTCAAACACAAACAAAAATAAAAAACATATAGACGCTCCAAGTAAAGCACATAAGATGTGACGGAATATAAATATAGTTTCACTAGAGGTGACCTGATAAGTTGTCGATGAAGAAAGAGATGCCTTGGGCATCCCCAAGCTTAGATGCTTGAGTCTTCTTGAAATATGCACGTATGAACCACGGGGGCATCCCCAAGCTTAGAGTTTTCACTCTTCTTGATCATATTGTATCATCCTCCTCTCTTGACCCTTGAAAACTTTCTCCACACCAAACTCAAAATAACTCATTAGAGGGTTAGTGTATAATCAAAAATTCACATATTCAGAGGTGACATAATCATTCTTAACACTTCTGGACATTGCACAAAGCTACTGAAAGTTAATGGAACAAAGAAATCCATCCAACATAGCAAAACAGGCAATGCGAAATAAAAGGCAGAATCTGTCAATACAGAACAGTCCGTAAAGACGAATTTGTTAGGGGCACTTAACTTGCTCATATGAAAAAGCTCAAATTGAATGAAAGTTGCGTACATATCTGAGGATCATTCACGTAAATTGGCAGATTTTTCTGAGTTACCTACAGAGGGGGTACTCAAATTCGTGACAGCAAGAAATTTGTTTCTGCGCAGTAATCCAAATCTAGTATCAACCTTACCATCAAAGACTTTACTTGGCACAACAATGCAGTAAAATAAAGATAAGGAGAGGTTGCTACAGTAGTAACAACTTCCAAGACTCAAATATAAAACAAAAGTGCAGAAGTAAAATAATGGGTTGTCTCCCATAAGCGCTTTTCTTTAACGCCTTTCAGCTAGGCGCAGAAAGTGTGAATCAAGTGTTATCAAGAGATGAAGCATTAACATTCTTACCAGGGGAGTTGGGAGTTTTCTCAACAATGCATTGTATCTTGTCTATGTAAGTAACTCCTCTTTCGTTGCTCCTAGGCTTACTATCCTCATCAAACAAATTTTCAGGAACAAGCCAAGCATAGTTATTTTCTAGAGCTTCATGCATCCCTAGGAGCTTACTAGGTATCGGTACTTTAATCTCCCCCTCACAATTGACTTTATTAGTGTATTTTAGTCTATCTTTTTCCATCTTTTCAAGGGTATTTGCAAAATTGGTATAAAAGCCAAGCATCTTATGTTTAATAAAGACTTTGCTAGCTTCTCTAGCTACATCACCGAATTCTTTAAGAAGGGTTTCTAAAACAAAATCTTTCTTTTCTCCTTCTTCCATATCACAGAGTGTAAGAAACATATGTTGCATTATAGGGTTGAGATTAACAAATCTAGCTTCCAACATGTGTACTAAAGAGGCAGTAGCAATTTCATAAGTAGGAGCAAGTTCTACCAAGTGTCTATCTTCAAAATCTTCAACTGTACTAACATGAGTAAAGAATTCTTCTATATTATCTCTTCCAATGATAGACCCTTGCGCTACTGGTATATCTTTCAGAGTGAACTTAGGAGGAAACATGATGAAATAAACAAAAGGTAAATAAATTAAATGCAAGTAACTAAATTTTTTGTGTTTTTAATATAGAGAACGCAAACAAGACAGTAAATAAAGTAAAGCAAGTAACTAATTTTTTTGTATTTTGATATAAGGAAGCAAACAAAACAAAAAATAAAATAAAGTAAAGCAAGACAAAAACAAAGTAAAGAGATTGGATGTGAGAGACTCCCCTTGCAGCGTGTCTTGATCTCCCTGGCAACGGCGCCAGAAATTTAGCTTGTTGACGCGTAAAGCACACGCCCGTTGGGAACCCCAAGTGGAAGGTGTGATGCGTACAACATCAAGTTTCCCTCAGTAAGAAACCATTCCGGCGCCAACGTGGAACTTGCACAACACAATCAAAATACTTTGCCCCAACTTAACAGTGAGGTTGTCAATCTCACCGGCTTGATGTAAACAAAGGATTAAATGTATTGTGTGGAAAATGATGTTTGTTTGCAATGAGCAGCAGAGAACAATGATTGCAGTAGATTGTATTCAGATGTAAAAGAATGGACCGGGGTCCACAGTTCACTAGTGGTGTCTCTCCAATAAGAAATAGCATGTTGGGTGAACAAATTACAGTTGGGCAATTGACAAATAGAGAGGGCATAACAATGCACATACATATCATGATGAGTAATATGAGATTTACTTAGGGCATTACGACAAATTACATAGACCGCTATCCAGCATGCATCTATGCCTAAAAAGTCCACCTTCGGGTTAGCATCTGCACCCCTTCCAGTATTAAGTTGCAAACAACAGACAATTGCATTAAGTATGGTGCGTAATGTAATCAACACAAATATCCTTAGACAAAGCATTGATGTTTTATCCCTAGTGGCAACAGCACATCCACAACCTTAGAACTTTCTGTCACTGTCCCAGATTCAGTGGGGGCATGAACCCACTATCGAGCATAAATACTCCCTCTTGGAGTCACAAGTATCAACTTGGCCAGAGCCTCTACTAGCAACGGAGAGCATGCAAGATCATAAACAACATATATATGATAGATTGATAATCAACTTGACATAGTATTCCATATTCATCAGATCCCAACAAACACAACATGTAGCGTTACAAATAGATGATCTTGATCATGATAGGCAGCTCACAAGATCTAACATGATAGCACAATTAGGAGAAGACAACCATCTAGCTACTGCTATGGACCCATAGTCCAATGATGAACTACTCACACATCAGTTCGGAGGCGATCATGGTGATGTAGAGTCCTCCGGGAGATGATTCCCCTCTCCGGCAGGGTGCGGGAGGCGATCTCCTGAATCCCCCGAGATGGGATGGGCGGCGGCGGCGTCTCTGGAACTTTTTCCGTATCGTGGCTCTCGGTGATAGGGTTTTCGCGACGGAGAGTATAAGTAGGCGGAAGGGCAGAGTTGGAGGCGGCGCAGGGGCCCCACACCATAGGCCGGCGCGGGCCCCATGCTGGCCGCGCCGCCCTATGGTTTGGCCGCCTCGTGGCCCCACTTCGTATGCTCTTCGGTCTTCTGGAAGCTCCGTGGAAAAATAAGACCCTGGGCGTTGATTTCGTCCAATTCCGAGAATATTTCCTTTGTAGGATTTCTGAAACCAAAAACAGCAGAAAACAGGAACTGGCGCTTCGGCATCTCGTTAATAGGTTAGTGCCGGAAAATGCATATAAATGATGTAAAATGTGTATAAAACATATGGGTATTGTCATAAAACTAGCATGGAACATAAGAAATTATAGATACGTTTGAGACGTATCATAGTATAAGAAATATGTTAGTCAAAACCATGTGAGGAGACTATGTTTAGTGAGTAATACAAGTAGTGTCTAAGTGTTTGTTTGTTTTCTGACCCATATTACTTGTCGCCAACCATAGATCCCCACTCCCCTTCTAGCCGCACTACCCACTTCTCCTTACAATCCCACTCTCTGCATGCGAAGGATATGGTGCCGGAGTCAGGGTGTCCACCGGCGATCCCGAGCCCAAGGTTTGTTCTTCATTCCATCCACAATCCGCGTTTCGTCTTGTTTCATATGTTCGTATGGTTCAGATCTCTCTAATTAACCTCTGTATGGCTTTAAATCCACCCTGATGTCGTCAGGATCACGGAGTATGAGGTGAAGATTCATACCGACGTCATCAACCGCTCAGTAATTGTTATGCAGATCCACGCCGACATCACCAGCCGATCGTTGATTTCTATGAAGACCCACGACGACATCATCAACCCGTCGTTGATTGCTGTGAACCTAAGCCAGTCGATCCACGACTTCGATCGTGCGATCAACTTTGGTCTAAGGATTCCATTGATTGATACGGACAATGACAACTTATTCGTTGCGCATCAGTATGGGTCAGTACGACTCACACGAACCGAGTCGGTGCAAGTTCGATCAACATTACCAGGTCGGTGACCAAGTGAACTGGGTCATTAGGTGACTTGTACATTAGTCTAGTTTGTGTCTGAGAAAGTTAGATGACTAAGGACAATCTACTATCAATAATATAAATACAAAGTTCCACAACGAAATCATATATTCGATGAAACATATGAATGTTGATAAAAGGACAACTTAATTAAATTTAACATCATCCTTGATTGCCTCTAAGGCATGTTCCAAACATAGCCTACAAAATAACATTAGCTTTCTATATGTTTGAGCAGAAATTTAAATACATTTTTCGAGTTTTTAAGATTCTAGGCTCTCTGAAGCCACATACGCAATCATGAGGCGTGTAACGCCGAGTCGCTGAGATATAACGCTGACATTGTAACACATCGCCATGGCATTTTCTGTGGCTCAGTTTTGATCTCGTGGCCGCCGGGGGGCCATCCGAAAGATAAGCTGCTAACTAGCGGCCACATTCCAATTTCATGTACACCAAAATCTAGAAGCAAACGAGTCGAGAATTACTTGGGCTTCCTATCATCAGTAGGGGAAGAAGAGAACAGGGGAAGAGGAAGAGGAAGCAGAAATGGCTGCAATATCAGCAGCAATCTCTGGCTGCTGCTCTTCCTCCTGCCTGTCCCAGTCCCAGCGGGGACTCTTGCCCTCCACACGGAGAAGGCACTTCAAGGTCACGGCCATGGCTCCCAGGAACAAGGTAAAACTGCCTTCAGCTCCTTCAGTTCTCCTCTTGTAACAATCCAACTAATTTCGTGTCCATTATCAAATTCTAAACGGCAAAAGAAATTTTGCTCCAAGAATTTGCATGCACAGTCTGCCATGTTCACCTTCCACACGCTGGACGCTCTAGTGATACCTTCAAATAAAATTGCTTGCTTTTGAAGGTGAACAAGTACGACGAGGGGTGGTCGAAGCAGTGGTTCGGCGCGGGGATCTTCGCAGAGGGGAGCGAGGAGGTGTCGGTGGACGTGTTCAAGAAGCTGGAGAAGCGCAAGGTGCTGAGCACCGTGGAGAAGGCGGGACTGCTCTCCAAGGCGGAGGAGCTCGGCGTTACGCTCTCCTCGCTGGAGAAGCTCGGGCTGCTCTCCAAGGCCGAGGACCTGGGCCTCCTCAGCCTCGTTGAGAGCGCCGCCACGGTGTCCCCCGCCGTGCTCGCGTCCCTCTCGCTGCCGCTGATCGTCGCCTCCATCGCCACGGTCGTCTTCGTCCCGGACGACACCACACTGCTCGTCACGCTCCAGACGGTCGTCGCCACGCTGTTCGCGGCCGTCGCGGCCGGGCTGTTCGTCGGCTCCGTCGTGCTCGACGGCCTGCAGGAAGATTAGCACTTCCCCTCCATTCGAGTACGTCCCTTTTGCAGTAGTAGGATATACCACTACTACGACCTACTACGAATAGTGAGTTAACAATTTGGTCGTCGCGTATCTAGCACCAGGCAAGCCTAAGTTCGATTGCTAAGGAAATCGCAGTTACTACGTTCGTGCTGTGGAGTGAGTTCGTGTAATTAGGAAACAAGTGTTCTTTTGTACGTTTATGTTTATCCGATTCAAATGTACGCGATCGTATATATCTGTGCCGACTTCTCTTGTAAGCCATGTGAAGATTTTCTTAATCTTGGCTGCCCAGGATACAAAGGAACTTGCAGGTCTCTGCTATAGTGCTATCTGCACATGCTTTATGCAAAGAGAAACATCATTACATCCGTTGATCACCCAGCAACTGCCCGAAATAGTTCAATCAGGGCATTCCAAGGAACCAAACCAGATGGTCCAACATTTTCTGGTCATGGAAAATGCAAGTTGTAGCATTTCAGCAGACTGGCAAAAACTGACACAGATTCTTAATCTACACACAAAATTGGCATAAAACCCGCTGATAACATTCCAACCACCACCATTGGCTATTTCAAACACGCCCACACCACACCTACCATGGTGATAAGTCCCAACTCCCAACCTGGACACCCCAACATGAGGGCATGAGAAGCCCTCAAATATGCTAAACCAACAGAGCATTCATCACTGGCTAATTTTCACACAGATTGAACAAGGTAGTATCAGTAACCACCAAAATCTAATCTTACATCCTGAATCAGCTTCCTCACTGACTTTGCTTCTCGGACTTCTGCTGGTGGTTACCCGATGCATCATCCGTATGTTCCACTTGTTCAATCGGCTTCATCGCAAGTTTCTTCTTCTCCTTCTGCACGACTTGCCTAGGCATCACCTCTAGGATGAAGCTTCCGCCGTTCCATGTGGCTGCACACACCTTCAGTACTTGGAAGATCGCGTGCAACCGGTATGAAAGGAATATGGGGACAGTAAAAGCCAACGTTGCCACTGTGAACAGTGCCTGAAGCAGTATGTACATGATCGGACGGTTCTTGTCACCAAGAAGTCCGCTCAGTCTCCACCAGATGTTGTTTGCTTTCTGTGCTTTCTTTGACAGTTCCCTGCCAAACAATTGACAAAGATGAATTACTGGATTTTCTTACATGGGAGACTACATAATCATAAGTAGAGAAGTAGAGGAAGTAGAGAAGACAGGACGAACTCGAACTACAGCCAGCAACAAGAAAATTATCTGAACCAAGTTTAGTTGGTAGGAGTCCTCTATGGCTCAGATTTGGTCCATATTGTTCTTCTGAAATGGTATGTTACCTAGCTAGTGTATGCTGTGTTCCACTCATAGGTCCTTGGTACCCAGCCGACTTGCAAATTTTCATCATACATCAATCATTACTATCAATATTTTAGGTCTATTGAGTTCATTCAAAGTCAACAGCTGTTTGGTATGCAAGGATATGAATGTACAAGAAGTAATCTACTCCAGATACCATAGATATACGGTATACCACCCCAAGGAATACAAAAGATGTACCTGTATGATGTCATGACTTCTGGATCCCTCAACAGCCTTTGCCGACGCAGCACATTAACTATGAGGTAATACATAAGTTGCCACAAGGAGTAAGCAGCAAGAGGAACAACAAATAGCCATGTCCACAGATATGATTTGTCCTCCACATATGGCCATGTGACTCTGGCTGCTCTTCCTTCTGGATGCATGGCAGCAAATGTTTGTGGATTCCACCAGCGGATAGTGAACAAAACTATTCCTGTAAAGCAATCTTTCGGTCATATTTTCACAATAAATTTGGCATAACTGCTAGATGAATAATACAATGGCACCATAACCTTATGACCAGAGAATCCAGAACAAACTTCAAACCAAGAGCCCTAGCATAACATGCTAATAAAAAAAAGAAATAAAGACAATGTGCACATTAGGCACACAATTTCAATAAAGACCAAACACAATAGTTTTTTTTGCAGGGATAAACACAATAGTTAAATAGTTTCACTATGCTAAGATTGTTCTTCGTTTAGAAAAGTAAGTTTCCACTCATCCTCTGCGTTGAACTGGGATGTTCAAATGTGAGATAACATACCAGGCAAGAGGTGTATCAGAACACTGACAAGTTTATCAAATGAGCTAAACACCAAGCTGCAACGCCACACAATTAATGCCCAAGCAAGGGGACCCTGCCAAGATTTAATGAAAGAAAAAACATGATTTCACACATATTATAAGCACGAAAAAGAAGCCAGGTAATCCAGAAGAATACTTTTCATACCTCTGCAAATGAGAAGCAAACCATGAAAAGTTTTTCATCCTTTGGATAGAAGAGAATCATGATAAGGAGAAAAGTATTGGCATAGTAGCAGAAATCCTGCAGAACACATCAATGGTTATAATAACCCAGTTTACTTATTACTAATGCACTGATAGTTTTATACACAAGCAAATGCTTGAGAAGTGTAATGCAATCCATTAAAAGTATGAAACTGGTGTCGAGGAAACTTTCAACGAACAAAAGATAACAATTGAACAGCAGAATGAAAGTGAATTTAGAATGTTGGCTTGAAGCCTTGGCAAAGAGTGTCTTTTGCAGTAAGTCAGAATAGTAGCATATCACATCATGATCCACATCCACATATCCTTATAAATTACTTGTGTGACTAATGTGTTGAGTGTTTAATGAAATTGTGTGAGACTGCCATAGAATGGTAGACTGGTAGTTGCGCTTTTCACTCGAGCTAACAACGATACTAAGCTGTTATTACAGAGAATAGCATAGAACAGTGAAACCAGCACAGTTTATGACAAGAGAACTGGGCTCACCAGAAGATAGTAGTGCCACTTCTTGTATCTGTAGTAGATCCACCTGAGAGGAACGAAAATGACATAGAAGAGGCAATACACATAGGGCACGTCCTGTGGTCCTGCAAAAGAAAAGCAGAGCATCATAAGCTGAACCAGCCATAGCTTTCAGATGCGCTAGCACACAGGCGAACAGATCGGTTGGGGGGCGATAGCTTACTGGCACCCAAGAGGTAGCAAAATGTCCCAAATCCAAGAACACCCATCAAGTGCGTGACCTGCACATTAAAAGCCATGTAAGAGGATTCCCCACATCCAAACATTCGAATTTACAGTCATGGCAGTAGTACATAGTAGTAGTAGTACTTCCAGCAGAGGTGGGCAATAAATGAACAGATTCGTAGATACAGTAGTATCCATCCCTGCCCAAAATGCCCTCCAAACAGTACGCAACCTGTCTGAGACATTGCGTAGCACAATGCCCGCGGAAATTAACCAGCGGGATGAACAGATAACGCGTACTAGGAGCACCAAGGAGTATGCCCTACGGTTTCAGCGAAGAGAGCACGTGCAGACCGGGATTTGAGCGAGAAGAGCACGCAATTGACTGGGAAAAGAATCGAAGAGACTAAGCAGCAGGAGGGGGGAATCGGAGAAAGGACCTTGAAGATGAAGCGCTCGTGCTCCTCCGCCTTGGTGGCGATCTTGACAGCCTGCTTGGACAGAATCTCCTTGGCCTGGTCCCTCTGCGATTGGAACGAACCCCCAGGAAATCAGAACACGGGCAACGAATCCGGGGGGGAAGAGAGAGAGAAAGAGAGAGAGAGGGCTGCGGCGGGGATGGGACTAGTAGACGCACCCTCCGGCGGACGTCCGCGGCTCCGTTGGCGACCGCCGCCGCCACCGACACGTCGTCCTCCACCACCTCCGACGACGCCATCCCACCCGGCCGGAGAACCTTCGAGTCGCACGCAACCCGTGACCAGTCCTCCTCCCCTCGCGCAGACGGAAAAAAGCCTAGTGTCTCCCTACGCCACCTTTCGTTTTCCTTTCCTTCTTTTCCTTTCCTTTGTTTATTTTATATTGTAAACTCCTCGCTCTTGTTGCTCAGCTTTTTATATCCCAAAAAATTTCCGCTCGACATCCGACGTGGATTTCGGTTTGATGCCATTTGTTTTCCTTGATCTAATCTCTTCCTCTTTTGTTTCCTTCGCAGAGTTCCCGTAGCTTCTAGTTAGTATTCCAGAGAGCGGAACGCGTGTGGTTCATGTGCTGGGGATTCTGTGGCTGTGCGAGGCAGAGTTTGGGAGCACGGCGGCGGCGGCAGCGAGACCGAGGGCCAACACGTGGGCTGTCGCCCTCCTTTTCTGCCTCTCCTCACCGGCGGGCAGGTGCTTTGCGTGCTGGCTGCCACCGGCCTAGATTTGCCGGCGAGCAATCATGACTCGTTAAGATTTCTGTTTTATATACGCATACGTGAGCGACGGCAGATTGTTCATATTCCAACCGAAATTGTTTCCTCGATGGCGACGAGAGTTCGTTAGACTGGTGATACTCTTTTTCTGTTTTTGTCCATTTAGGCTGGGTCCATATGGTCTGGCAATCACTTCATCGCATTTTTTTAACAGAAATTGTTTCTTCGACAGAGACAAGAATTTGTTAGAGCATCTATCATTATGTCGATGATGCAAAATCGGCTTGATGTATATACTGTTTTTTTACATCATATTTGGCAAAAAAAAAATGCCACTCCAACATATGGCTTTGATCTATTTGGTTATGTAAAAATTTACCGTGACGTATATTTTGGGCCAAGTGACCTAAATCACAGTGTGCCACGTAGCCCAATGAGCACACTGAAAGTTCCCCATGCCTCTTCCTCGTTCCCGACCACGCGTGTCCGGCACCGCTCAACCATGAAACCATCGGATCCACCCCACCCACCCTTTCCCTGCGCCGTTTCATCGCCGAATCGGTCGGTTCCTCCTCCGAGTTAGACACGGACTTCTGGAACAAAGCTTCGACGATGGCTAAGAGTAGAGTCCCCCTCCACCATGCATCGATGTTTATCTATATATCTTCCAAGTTTTAGGGTCCAACTATCTAACAGTGTCAAAGTTTAGGGTTCAAGTGTCTATTAAATTTTAGGTTTTTATCGTGTCATTGTCGAGTTTGGATATATCCAATCTATCTTACGAACTAAAGGTATTTGAATTAAATTACTAGTATTTTCCTTTCAGTTTTACTTGTTTATACAACGTTTGATCTGTCGGGGAAGAAGGATTTGCTGCAGATGTGATGTAGTATTCTACATCACCTGCTTGCGGTGTAAAATACATCATCTGTTACACCCAGAAGTTTTTGTGATGTATATTTTTAGCGATGTGATATAAAACGTTTTACGGCACCATCTTTTGGTGGTGTGGAGTACTGAAATACACCATACCATATGTTAGAGATGATCTTGAACCGATGACACCGGGATGACGCTCTTTTTTACATGCGTTGCACTAGATTAGGCTAGATCCATCCATCAGGCGATCACTTCATCAATCTATCACACCTGACGGTGTACCGTAGCTGGACCGTGTACCGTGGTGGACTAGAGTTTCAGGATTGTAAGCGTTGGTGCGTGAGTGTGTCCCAGGCTGTCTGGCTCGGTGGGCATATATGCCACTGGTTGTATCTGAGACAAACAACTCTGAAGAAATAGAACAGAGTTCAAAACTCTTTTGCTCTCCTTCTCGTTTCTCTCTTTCTTCTTCCTCGCGAAAGAGGAGAATCCTAGCACCTCACGCCGGCGATCACTGCCGGCAAAGGGGATCACTACACTTGGTATCAGATTTGGGCGAATTCCTGGCTGCTCTCGCTGTGATTCGTGGGGTGTTTCACTCTTGATCTGAGTTGTCATTCCAGGGTCGGGTAGCGCGATTGGGGATCTCGATCTCGATCGAGTTCGTCAAGCGTGCAGTAAATCCTCGCGCTGGTTGCTCGATTTAGCAGTTGTTCACCACGGCTCCAGCGAAGCCCTCACCACAGACCCAGTTCGTCTTGGACGCGATGGGCGAGGCGGCGGAGGAGACGCGTACGACGCTCGACCGCCTCCAGTCCAGTCTAGATCTCTTGCACGGCGTGGTGGCATGGATCGACACCACCCAAAAGCAGATGCGTGTCCAGCAGGAGTATCAGGCGGCGGCGATTGATGCGAGCGCCGCCAAGCATGACGACACCGCGCGCATCCTTCAGTCGCTGCTCATCAAGCTGAACCTCCTCGACAAGGGTGAGACGACGAGGCCACCGTCGGACGACCACAACCCCGACTCAAGCATCCTCATCAACGCGGGTCACTCCATCACCCAGCCTACGTCTCCGCACTGGGTGGGGGACACGGCGGGCGCCACATCGAACGGTGCCCCAAAAGGGAAGGCGGTGGGTACAGGCCCTGAATTTGACCCTGGAGGCGCTGGATTTCTGGGAGGTGGAGCCATGGGAGGCGCTGGCGCCGGTGGCGGTGGTAGATCAAGTTCTGCTCAGGGAGATCAGGGAGGGCGAAATCACATGCCGAAGATGTCGTTTCCTCGCTTCGATGGAGAGCACCCGCGTATCTGGAGAGATAAGTGCTATGACTATTTCCGTGCATTCAACATTAGTGCAGCTCTGTGGTTAACAACAGCAACGCTGCATATGGATGGGAACGCTGCAATTTGGCTGCAATCTTACAAGAAGCGCCATGAGTTGGGAACTGGCCGCAGTTCATCGCAGCGGTGGAAGCTGAATTTGGTGCAGATGACAAGCGTCGCAGCATCAAAGCATTGCTAGCGCTGAAGCAGTCAGGCACAGTGGAAGAGTACCAAAAGGAGTTCCAATCTCTAGTGTACCAAGTCTCCATGTACAATCCTCATTATGATGAACAATTTTTCATCTCACAGTTCATTAAGGGACTCAAATCAGAACTGCGCGGTGGCGTGGAGTCTCAAGTTCCTGAAACTCTGGAGAGAGTATTTTTGCTTGCACGAGTTCAGCAAGAGGTCTTGGAGGAGACCAGGAAGAAGGGTTACAGGGCAGTACCGCATGCTCGAGGAGAAACAGTGACAAATCGAGCTGAGGTTCCGAAGTCTGCATTGAAATTTGCTACCGGTGATCTGTGGAAGGACAGACAGCTGAGGGATTACCGTCGCGCAAATAACTTGTTCTCTCTTTCTTCTTCCTCACGAAAGAGGAGAATCCTAGCACCTCACGCCGGCGATCACTGCCGGCAAAGGGGATCACTACACAATCTTTTTTCGTTCGAACAGAAATTGCTTCTTAGTCAGGACAAGAATCTGTTAGACCGATGACACCAGGATGACACTCTTTTTCACACATTTGTATGTTGCACGAGATTAGGCCAGATCCATAGTCACGCGATCACTTCATCGCATCTTTTTTTGTTCTAACAGAAAGTGTTTCTTAGAAAGGACAAGAATTTGTTAGACCGATGACACTAGGATGGCACTCTTTTTTACCCATTTGTATGTTGCACGAGATTAGGCCAAATCCATACGTCACGCGATCACTTCATCGCATCTTTTTTTTGTTCTAACAGAAATTGTTTCTTACACAGGACAAGAATTTTTTAGACCGATGACACCAGGATGACACTCTTTTTCACACATTTGTGTGTTGCAGGAGATTAGGCCAGATCCATAGTTCGAACAGAAATTATTTCTTAGACAGGACAAGAATTTGTTAGACAGATGACACCAGGATGGCACTCTTTTTTACCCATTTGTTGCACGAGATTAGGCTATCCATAGGTTAGGGGATGGCATCAATGGCGCTCTTCCGCCACTATAACTTCACATATTTGGTGGCAATGGTAATTGTTAAACGATACTAATTGATACAATTTTGAAGTCTTAATATGCATCCAACCATATAACTTCCCTTCAACCTAATGAACATATCATTGAACAATTATTCTGTCAAACATAAATGGAAAGCACGCCCACTGCTCATCTTTTATTCCTAGATAGGCAAGTTGTGTGGCAAGAGTGTCCCTCTTGTGGCGTTAAACATTTGGCAGGAAGTATGGTATATGAATGCGACAGTAAAAGATGTCCTAATATCATGAAATAAATGTATAGTCATTGTTCCACACTGTATAATGGATTAAGTCAGGGTGACAGTCAAAGACTCGAAGTGATGTACTTTGAAAAAGTGAACAGATTGCCTAGAAAACTTAGTTCCACTTTCTTACAGATTAGCGAGCTATCTGAGTTCGCACGCCTTCATGACACATGCCAAAACAAAACTAGTCCACCAAGCTAGGGCATCAAAATTCAAGAGGAAGAGTCTCCACGGATAAAATCTAAGAGGACGATAATCTTCAGGAATTGAGTTCTTTTCACCCCCAGAATCTTTTGAGGATACTCTTCTTTTCCTTCTTCATCCTGTTCTCAAGGTTCGGGAACTCGATTATATCATATACCATATCAACAACAATTGGGTTGCAGGGAACTGATTGGAACGGGGGTGGGAATTGCGTGATGCGAGTTGGCACTTTGGTCTGTTGCTCACCAAGTGCTGATTCATAGCTTCCTAGCATATCAATAAGGTATTTATTATCCTCCTGCAAACACCAACTTATCATCAGTATATATTCAAAAGATGACACAAACCAGCAAGCCACCTTAAAGCGCATCACTTCGTAATAATACCCAACAAGGCATGCCATTGACTACTCCATTTCACACACATCTAAGATCACCCAGAGGATACCAAACTGAATATAGATTAAGAGATGCACGAAAGATCAAATAGCAGAATCCTTTCAGAAAATAGTGAAATATCATACCAGGTTAATGGATAAAGCAGCTTCATTAACTCTAAAGATAAATATATAAAAAAAAGATTGGAAACCTAACAATGGATGAGAAATAAGAAAGGCTCCAGCTTATTCTCTTCATTTTTGTTTCTTCTTTTACATTAAAATATCCCTAATTGCAGAACTTTGGTTCAAGCTTTCCGTAGCCCCTTATCATCAATGGACTCATGGCTTGCACAAAAGAGCGGAATAGCTGACTGCCGAGGATAGCTACCCTACAATAGCATAAGACTCTAACAAGGTGGGACTAAAATACCAATAGTAACACACTGACAGACTGGAACCTCAGCAAATGTTTATTTGGACAAAAACCTTTGTAAGACATACCTTCTTTTTATTGTCACCAAGTGATATAGTTGAGACTCCTTTAGAAAGTCTTTCAGGAGCATTCTCATCCTCCATGATACCTGTTGCATGTTCTATGCAACTATTAGATCTACAATTGTCCGAGAGAGCTTTGAGATCTTGAATTAAGGCCTGTAAAGTACGATAGTATCAGTTAGACTTAAGTACCTGCCTGATATCCAGATAAATATAATAAAGACATGCAGATTAACTAAGATAAACTTAGGAGTTCCTTAGTAAAGCCCCATACTATGTTGTTTACAGATTCTGGTCTATTAATAAACAGTAATTTTCTCCTCTGTCAATGTCATGAATTCATGATTAGCAGTCCTCTGGATCAAAAGCTAATAGTACATCGGAGACTGACGCATAACATAATACACAGCCCTGAAGACCAAAAGCATAATGCTATAGCAAACTTACAAGGGGTGCCAATACAATACATGCACCAAAGGATAATGATAATGGTGGGGCCACACTGAAACAATGATGAAAAATAAGTCTATTAACTATCAAATCCCCAAGCCACATCAGATGCCACTGAAGTGGTGGAGGCAATGGCAGGCCAAGCAAACCATTAGGAATGATGTAACGGCGATTTACGAAGATTGCGTGGAGTTAACTGATTCAGTTTGGGAGGTAGAGTTCATGCATTGCCCGAGGGAAGGAAATGAAGCAGCAGATGAAATATCTAGGCTTTGTTCTTCTTATCAGAATTCTTGTAATTGGGTCGATGAACCCCTAGCATTTTGTTAAGATTAAGATTCCCGGTGTACAATGTAAGTATCATTTAATATCAAAGATGGCCTTCCAATAAAATATAGATGTTCCATTGATCCTTTCGTACCGAGTAACCAATTCCGATCAGCAAGAGGAAAGTATTGGCACAGTGGCAAACCTTGTCAGGACTGTTAGCCAGTTGATGCAGTGCAGAATCAACAAGAGAACGGGCATAACAGAATAATGCATATGCTTCTGTCCTTTTACCAGCAGAACTATATGACTTTGCCAAATAGAAACATCTGCATAGTACCCGAAAACAGAATTTCAGAGAATAGCCATTATGCATTAAATGTAAACATTACAGTATAGCAAATGAAAACTTGATAACACAATAGAACATTTATACAGATGAATCATTTGGAAGTAAATAAAAACACTGAATGGATGCCTTGTATCAAACTCACAATAAGTCGATATCATATCGTTTAAGCATTATCAATGTACTCATGAGTAGAGAGAGGCTGATTGTTAAGGAATTCAAGGTTTAGAAGGAAAAAATGTGGAACTGACCTCTCAGCTCGGAAAGCCAAACCTTTTAGCTCATACTCATTAACAAAACTGTTTTCTTCTTCGTTCTTATCCCTTCCTGAGCTAACTAAATCAGTTAAGTCTGTGGTATTCTGCAAAGTAAAAAAGTTTTCACATCAGCAAAGCACACACTGACACACTCCAGTAGGGCATGATATAAAGGAACTTACCTGAATTAGCAAATCATATAGTCGAACAAGTTCTTCTGGCTTTGTAATTTTCTCATTCTTCTCATCTCGATGCTTTGCAAATTTACTTTTAGCAATACTAATAAGTAACTGGTTACGTTCTATGGTCCTCAGTCCCAAAACTGCACTGACAGCCTTGTCAAGACCATTCAAGTCGTCTCTTATATTCTCAGCATTGCCAGCAGAAGCCTGCATTTGGCAACAGTTAGAAGGATGCATACAGTGCTTTTAGTACACATGTGTAAGAACTAAGAAGCTGCTTAAGAGCGGATTATTAAGGTATCAGCGGAGATCTCTACAATGAAAAATTGGTTAAGGGCCAAATTTTCATACCAGATCATTGCGGATGCAGCCCCGAGCGTCATGGTATGCAGAAAATAATTTATCAAATATAGCAAGTTTTTTGTCTGCAGAGATCGATTCTGTTGCTGCACCATTTAAATCTCTCTCCAGCTGCTGAGCTGTATAATATCACTAGATTAAAAGGAGACCCACAAGTAGAAATGAAAGCAAATGCAGAAAGAATACTGTCCAAATCATGTTTGGTCAATTAAATAAGGCCTATCTGAGATGAAAGGATTGCATCATGCAAACAAATGTCCATAATAATTAGAAAAAACATACATGAAATTTATACAAATACCTTTTAAAATGGCAACACGGGTCTTTGCACTGGTAATTGGAAATCTGCGTCCAAGCCAGTTGAACTCGGTCATAGAAGCCGCCTGCTGTGATCTTGTCTCAGATAATACAGCCTGCAAGTATAAAAAACACATATATGTAAAAACAGAAAATAAAATTTTCTGTAACCTAGCACTGATAATTGTAAGTAGACTATGCTGTCAATTTATGAAATTCTATCAAAATAACTCCAAAGTGTAATCAATAAATAAAGAATAAATCCCAGAACTTGTCCAGCACTATTGTGACTATTCCTCTTTTTTTTGTCATGAGTATAATTACCAACTTCAAATACTGATTTTTATATGCTATAAGGACATGAATTTTCAAGGAACCTCCTGATTTCACCTAGAAATGCAGAAAAAAGAGTTCCAACCAAAAAAAACAAGTGTGAACTCTAAAATGCATAGCCAAACTGTAATCTTTGGTCATGTACTCATTGGTGATCTGCTTCTATTATCATACTAGTTAGAGGACCAGCATTCAAGAACACCCTAATAACATAGTTTAGGTGGGCAGCAAGAAATTTTACACCGTTTTCAAACTGTGACAAAACTGATACGGATTGGAGTAAGCAGGAAAACTGAAAGTTCAAATAATCATTAATCAAGACCAACAGAGCATTCATGTTCCAAGAAGTGCATGGTGAGTTAGTGACCCGTGACCCATTTTCCACAAAAACCAATAGAAACTATGAATCTGTTAACAAGTGCATGGTAAAATAACTAATCAAATCTTTGCAGCGGCATGTGGCATATTTGATAGTTCAGTGCCATACACAAAAAATCACCTATCTGATGTCCCTGACATGAGAATCCATGACTATTTCCTCAAAGACATGAAGATGTATTCTTTATTAATTAGTAGTAAGAAAAAAGTACCTCAATCTTGGCTTTGAAGAGATCATAAGCAGGCCCCTCCTTTTCCATATCCAGAAGATCATGTGCTTGTAAAGCAGATCCACCAAGTTTGCGTGAACAGAATCCAATCATAGGCTCCACTTCCTCAATGCGCTGACGACATAGAAGTTGATTTTCTATACTGCCATACTTCCCAAGCTCCTCATACACAGTCCTATGAAAAATAATACAAGACTCAATCACCAAGTGCCTCTTCCAAATTACTCATGCAAAAATACTTATCAGTGGCACCAAGTATCAAGATATATATATCCGAAGAGCAAGGCACAACAATGACGGGAACATCTACCCAGGGAATAATGGCCATATGCTGCAAAGGGACAAAACTTTTATAAAACAGGAATCATTTCACAAACCTGGTATTCTTGAAATTCATCATTGCTGCCTCTATGTTCTTTTCTTGTTCGAAAAGCAAAGTTCCTTTCATGTATGAAGCATATGCCTGTAAAGATTATTTTCAGATGGTTGCAAAAACAATAGGAAAACTATACCAAGTCAATATAAACAGTTCCTGTTTTTGTACCGAACAAAAGAAAGTCAACTAAGCACTAAATCAAAAAACGGTGGTAAGTACACACCTCAGCCTCCAAAGATGTCCTGGAATCTCCTTTTATAGAACATAACTGTGAAAAAAGTGTCGCCCATTTGACTGCTTTTCTAAATCGACCCAGCATGTAGATGCGCTGCTTTGCATTTGGACCAGCAGTTTTCTTTTCCATTGCATGACTCCATGCTCTCTCGGCCATATAAAATACCACGTGCAGAAACCTAATTTCAATGTCAAAAATGCTTCAGGTGTAACCAAAGTCTAAAGCTATACTGAAATTGCACTAGTAAATTGCTCACTAAATTACCAAAATTGCATAATTTCACAGCGCTTATTGCTATACAGTACACATGTACTACAAAAGTAAGGATAAACAATAAACAAACATTTCGCTAGCCTTAGTGATTAAAATTACTAATATACTAATATGCGAATAACGAATATTGCAGGCATATAGTAACCAAATGGTGGCTGGATCATTTGAACCTAATGCTAATTATATATGCAATGGAAGTTTTCTCACTACTTTCAAAACACTGAATGATTGTATTAGCTTTAGTTGTCGACAATAACAACAGAAGCAACATGCCAACTCCAAAGATGTCGATCTAAATTGTCAAAATTACAGAAATGCATGCGGTGGTGCAAATATCTGCTATGTATTGTAAATGTATGGTATAGTAGTCAGCGCATGCTTCATCATAAAATGTTTCATCAGTCATTTGAAAGAGATATCAAAGTGAAGTATGAACATAGGCAGCAGCAGGTGTATAGCTAATTATCAGGACAAAGCACCACACCTCACATCCTTTACTGTTGACTCTGTTATATTCCTCTTGGTATATTTTCCACGGCCATGCAAAAACTTGAGCGACTTGTATAGCCTTCTGAGACGCGCTGTACAGTATCTCCTGCAAGTAATTCTAAATCCTTCAGACAAAGAAGTACATACAACAATGACAGGAGACAAGATAGGTTAGGTAAACAAGACATGCAACATCTGATAGGTCAGAAACTTCCCCCATGTACCAGGGAAACAGTCCAGCACCAGCAAACATGGAGCAAGCGATATAATTTGCAAGCCAAAATGTGAAAGGAAAGGATTAATTTTCTTTTAAACAAATAAACTAGATTAAATGTCTGAATTTATTGAGAGTACAGACCAAGTTCGCAGCAGGATTTTTCATTGGACAATTTGGATATCGGGGAACAATTTGATGAAAGAAGATCATCACAAGCCGTCACACATCTGAGAGCACAGGATGAAACACAAAAGTCTCCCAATCTGTCTACACGCGAGTACCGCGAGGCGAGAATCATGGCAGCATGACAGAATTGAGAAGATAAGCAGGCCCCAGATCTGGGTGGGTCTCAAGTGGAGTGGGATCGGTAATCGGGTGACGCACCTGTACCGCGTGTAGTCGCCGTGGCGGAGGCCGTGCTGCATCTGTGCCTCCCTCGTGAGTTCTAGCACTGCGAGCAGGAGAGAGCTGGATCAGGCGGATGCGGGGAGGAAGATCGGGTCCGGGGCCAGGTAACTGAAGGGGGGAGAAGAAGCTCACCGTTGATGGAGAACCTGACGAGGTTCTTCTCCTCGGCCGCGTCCGCGGAGTCCACATCCATATCCGACGACGGCGGCGGCGGCTGCTGGTTGGCGAGCTTCGACATGGCGCCTCCGTTCGGCGAGCCAACTTCCGGTGGTCTCTGGTTTAGATGTACGATATGACAACAAGTTAACAGTTTTACCCAATTTTCGTGAGGATTTCGGAAAGTAAACTTGTTTGTACCCGGACTCAGACTCTAGAGGGTCTCGGAAAAGGGTAATTTTATTTTTTATCCCACTTTACTTTGGTGACTCGACAATTTGCCCTTTTGAACTAGGCGACGTATCCTATGCATCCAGGTGCTTCGTGTATCCGTGCATCCGTTTCTTCTTGGCCCTCAGATTTAAATCGCACAGACGTTACAAAGGCGTGGCTAATATGCACTTAAACACCTGACCAAGTTATTATAACAACATCATTGACCGATTGACCGATCGTATACCAGGCCCTGGCCATGGCTGGTCGTCGGTCGATGATGATAACGCGGCCGCCGCCGGCCGCCGACCACAACACCTCACGGCTGCGACGGTAGCCTCTGCAGCCGAGATCCGGAAGCATGCAGATCGATACAATGGAGGGTGGCCGGCGACCCACAGATCGTGGCGGCCGGCGGCCGGCGCCGACCACATAACGCGCATCTTGCAGCGCGATGGCCGTCGATTACCGGAGATCAGAGTACGCGGTAACATGCAGAAAAACACGGATCGTACGCACATGTGCTGGGGCTGGAGTTCAGCTTTGGGTAACAAGTGATGTTGCATGCATGTGACGAGCCCTTTACTGTTCCATTCATGGTCACCACCGGCAGCATATGTGTCGCTGTCGCCGTCGGCATGACTGCCTGAATGATCGTCACCAGCCGCTGCATTATGTGCTCTCCGCCGCCGCTGTAAGCCGCGTTGCGTAGTCACCACCGGCACAAGCCTCCCTTTAATATATGAATTTGGATCACAATATAACAGCTACGTCGATCTAGAAAGAACAGAAAACTTAGCGTGCAGGCGGGTGTGCTAGTGCAAATTTCCCACAGGTATAACGGTGTGCGTATGATTGGGATCGAAGGGGTAAGGATGGATCGGATGCACGGGTACAGAAAACACTCGGACGCATATGATACGTCGCCTTTGAACTATTCCTTTTTCTTTTGAGGATTTGGGAAACACTGCAAGACAAAATTACCCTGACCGTCCCGACTCAACAAAATAAATCAAGTGCACCATTCTCCTCTGTTTACACAACGGAGCGGAAGAACCCTAAGAGCATCTCCCGTCTCCCTCACGAGGTCTCGGCAGTTCTTTTTTACATCCAGACGGCATTTTTCGGTCCAGTCATGCCCCTGGCTCCTCGTTTTCTTCCGTATTTGGCCTTTAATCCATCCGGAGAGCCTAGGCCATCCCCAGCCCCCGGGGTGTGCTCGGGGACTCCGGACGAGAGAAAGCCGGGGACGGGCCCGCTCTGTCGACGAGAGAACACATGAACTCCACCACTTTCTCGACGCAAATCTCCCTCCCCTCTCGTTGCTCTGTCGCCGTCGGCACCACCCCTCGCCAATCCGTCGGTTGGTTGCCTAAACTCCACCGTCCCTCCACCCAGCAGCATATATTCCGCCGTCTGTCATGCCTTGTGCCTATATTCCGCCGTCGGGCTCGTTTGGCGGTTGGAGAGGTGAATCCCAGCGGTAGGCCTAGCGTCGACGCAAAAGAAAGCAGGGGCGTGAAACTCTTTTCACCTGTCCTAGATAAAGCACCGGAACCAACAGGAAGTCAGTCTGCCATCAGCAATTAGCGCTGCAAGGAGAGTACTTGGAGGATTTTACAATCTTTTGACATTCATTTGTTCTCTATTAGCGACATATAGTATATAGCATTGTAATGCCCTTATACTCCTCTCAACATTAAAAAAGGTGTGCATATACTAATAACAGTTGCTGAAATGAAACTAAAAATAAACAGACATGCGCGGTTTACGAAGGATGGAAATACACAGTTCATCACCATCCGTTTTAAATTATAAGATTAGATTACTTCAATGTGGCTACATTAGTTAACAGTATAACAGGACTACCTAGGAGCCTCCACAGCATCTTGGAATCCATAGCCATCCGATCATGCCATCTAATGGTCTAGATGTACTTAGCACTCCCGAACTGGCGTTACCAATGTAGATCGCGATCAAAAGGCTTGTTTTCGCGTTCACCTGACTCAGCCGAACATGAATGGGCTGCTACTCTTGAAAAGGACCTGGGTGTCTTGTGGTTAACTGGGCCGACACCAACATGAAGGGAACGAATCCGCTTTAGATTGGGCCGCCGCGGGTTGGTGGGCATGAGCCTGCAACGGTGATCACCCCAATTCCTCCTCTTCAGTCTCTCCTGATTTCCCAGAAAAAGTCTCTCCTGGCGAACTTGGAAAGCCGGAGCGCCGGCAGGGGAAGGCCAAGGTGGCACCGCTGTCATTTATTACTTCAAATTGATGGTTGCGCCCCTTCAGTTTCCTTTCCTTTACTTTAATTGGAGGTGTGTGGACTAAGAATCATCATCCTTTCTCCCTCTAATATCTCCTTTGATCTACCGTAGTTCGATAGCCAACATCATCGCCATCAGTTGGTGCAACTCCATCTGCCTCAGCAACTTCGACATCGGCTGTGAGGACGCCCCCTTGTTGCAGCCTCCCCTGAGGTTTGTGAAGTACTTTCCTCTTGGTCAAGAATTTTGCACATATATCGACTTCTTGGATACGTATATTCGACAGTAATTCCTGATACTTTTACCATATTTTTTCTAGAAGCTAAGCCGTGTCAGTTGATCTGTACTTGTGGTGACTCCGTGCCTGGGAGCACGAGGACCAGCAAATGGTGAATACGAGAGATTTTTTCCTTCACTTGTGCTGCAAGGACGATTTGATCGATTCAACTTCAGGGTAAGAAGCATCCCAATTGTTGCTTACAAGACATAGCAAGTAAAAATCCTTTTTTAGTGCAGAGGTGCAGAATTATGTTTTGGGATGTCAGGCTATGCAGCTGAGATTAGTCCAATTAACTCTTTTTTTCTTTCTCAGTGGTAATGGAATTACACATCTTTTACATGAGTTTTTAGAGTGTGTACAGAGTTGTTTCCATATACTTTGGTGCCAATTCAACTTCTCCTATTGTAAGTAGGTATACTTTCTTTGATGGTCGATACATGTTATTTATATGATTTTGAGTTGCAGAGAATTAAATACCACATTCCTTTATTTACCAGTAATATTTATAGTTATGGTAAGGCTAATTGTTTGATTGCTTACATAGTAGTGCAGAGCATCGTCCTGGTCATCAGAATCTTCCAGAAACAAGAAGTTTGTTCTTATCAAACCAACAAATCTCTAGATAGTAAACTGTTCCAAATACAAGATATATAAGTGTTTTCGTCATCATTTAAATAATCGTTCTACTTTAACTCTATTGATCTGCTGGATTCTGACAGACAATATCTTTTTATTTTCAGATATTCAGGAAACCAGGAATGGCTAGAAATAAAATTATGGAAATGGTGGCAGAGCAGTCTAGGCCGACAAGATGGGAAGCAAATGCAAATCTCATTCTATTTGTGGTCTCCCGAGGTGAAACATTATTGTACCTTTTATGTTGAAAGGAAATATGACAAGCCGAGAGCTAATGAGCAAACATTAAAATATTTTGCATCATCCTTGTATCTTCTCCTCTTAATAAAACATTTCATTGTATCATCATTTGCCTCTTATATATTTGAACTTGATGGATTCATAATATGTTCCTACAACATGGTGAACTTCTAATAACTTATTATTCTTGCAGATTATTGATGGCTTCAGTTTTAGCTCATTTTGAATCATGAGATGATAAATGTCGGGTCACATAAAAGGTTGTAATATATAATTGTGTTCATTTGTTAATGTAACAAGATAATAAACCGAGTAATAGTGTCCTAAAAGTTGTAGAATAGAAAGTATCTTATTACCTCATCTCATCTCTCATTAGGCTAATGACATTTACTGAGCGAGCACTGAAGTTCATTGGGCCATAACAAATCAATTGTGAAGTGGTCTTATAGTTTGAATTACTCTATAAGTTGCAGAGTATTCGCTACCTTTTATACTCTTCTTGGGTTTACTGGAATTGTTTTAGTAGATGAAAGCACATTTAGTAAAGAACCTGCTAGGGCTTTGGTTATGGTAATAGACTAAAAAACATGCTTCAAGATGCCTACCATAAGCCTCAGCTATTTGTGTGCTTACAACATGTTTGCCAATGCCGGTGAAGAATGGAAGTGTTTTCCTGCCAAGGCAAGGTGCACCTTTAGAACCAACTATTAGAAAATGTTGGATTTCAGGGATTGAAGTTACATCATCTTTTTGACAATACTTTGAGCCAATTGTTTGTCAACCTCCACTTAAGTAGTCAACAGTCACAAGTTTATGTCTGCCGCGACAAAACAACATGGCATATCTACCAAGAAGAGTTTTGAACTAATAGACAAACTCTATACACACATTTAACGGTAATGAATATTTAACCACAAGATACTGCACACTTAGTTCAGATACACAAGGAAAATTGCATTACTTTTACTTGAAATTGTTGATTGTGGAAAAAACATCCTTCTGTTTGCGTAATACTGAGCTCTGTTTCGTCTCCAATAACTAATGTTCATGTTTACTTTGTTAGGTGATCAATATACCAAGAAAAAGAAGTCGATGTAGCATATCCCATGGTTATGTCCATGCAATTGTTTTTGCCAACTTTTGACCGGCTGATTAGATATGTTATGAAGTACCTACTACCTAGCTCAGTAGTTGTATTTGAGCAGTTTAGCACTAGAAGTTGCAAATTACTGGCTGCTATCTCTTATGTCATATGAGCTGCACACACTCCACCGAATATCATACCGAATTGGTACCCTTTTAACCCACAAGTTGGCCCTAGGTAGTAAATATACTTCTAAGGTGAAATCAACAACTTATGTTATATGCTGTACCAAAATAAGATATGAGATTCAAAGAGTTTTATATGTGCAAGCACTATACTGTTAGACGCATACTAAATTGCCTCCATAGATTGTTGCGAAAAAAATATATACTCTTAATTTGTGGAGCGGCCTTCTCTAACTTGGGAAAGATTATCTCGGAAAGGTTACTTGGTTGAAAAAAAAAACTATCTTTACTCTCTAGATTTTCCCTTATTTGGTCCACACCTTCATGATGCCGGGGGAAAGTATTTGTCTACGGTGCAATACAACTTTGCCATCCTTTTGGTTTGAAACACTGATATGTCATGAATTGGAATTGAGCATTGATGAATAGGCTGCAGGACTGAAGCATGATACTTATTTTTGTTTTAAGCCCATAGTGATATTACCATAGTTAAGTATTTCAATAACTCTCTTGACTGATGTGTATTCTTGTTTCTTTTATTCAAAGGTTCTCGAAAACAATCAGGTTAGATAAACAAAATCATGTAGAAAACTTGCTTGCCTAAGTTTGTTTTCTTTAATCCTATCTTACTTATTATCCTTTATTTTTAAATAATTACTTCCAAAATATGTAAGCTTAGTTGTTGA
Organism: Lolium perenne; assembly: GCF_019359855.2. Classification (NCBI taxonomy): domain Eukaryota; kingdom Viridiplantae; phylum Streptophyta; class Magnoliopsida; order Poales; family Poaceae; genus Lolium; species Lolium perenne. Next base: position 181,015,647 of record NC_067246.2, on the reverse strand, counting down.
TTGATGCTGACATGATCTTAGAATAGATTTGTCACAAATATTGGAATGGTGATTAAGGTGGCCATTTCCGAGCAATGATTTATGTAAGTCCATGACTAAAACTTATGGCCCATTGTTGAAATGTAGGTGTTGTTCCATGTTTTACTACCCCAACCATTCTCAAATATTTCTATCATCCAAGATGGATGGGCGCGGTAACGCGCGCCTTAATGTTCTAGTACGCACTAAAATGAGTAAACAGACACACTGAAATGGGTCCAGATATATAAAGGAAGAGCATCTTAAGATACAAAACAGGTTACTGAATTGTCCAAACATATCGTACAAAAAAGATTATTTGTTCCAGAAAGATTCTTGGCTCAGTTTAGGGTTGCATCAACATGCAAATATTTTTCAGACTAGGCTTAAACCACATTGTCGCCTGTCGGGGAAATCCCCAACCATCTTTTGGAAGGGTGATAACTCTCATGAGCTCATTTTCCCCTTGCTGCAGGTTACAACGACAAATACAACTAAATGCTGGTTCCCGAAATGCATAGTACGCGATGTACACACAATTTGACCTCATGAATGGAGTCAATGTTCCATCAGGAGCATTGCCATCATTTATCTTTAGGTTCATTGGATAATTCAGTCCAATGAATAGAGAGTGTGTGCCAAGGCTGTCAACTCGACTCCAATTGGGTCCAATCAGGGATAGATCTTTCTCAAAAATATGTATGACACGGGCAGGACACTCCCGCGGGATAAGGCCATTACCATCATGCAGAACTTCTGCAGGCTCAAGGTGATCATTGCTGCGTATATACCGATCTTCATGGATGATCATCAAGCGATTGCCATCGGCTGATCGAGCTAAAAACCATCTGCCAAATGGTTCCTCCATCGGTGATGGGATCACGAATGGCAGGGCAAGGTGTGCATCTGCATTGTAAACGGAGACAAAAAAATAGTGTTTGAATGGCTCAGGAAGACAATAATACCAGTAGCTGCAACTTCACATTTGTTGGATCAAATGGAGGATGCAGTCATTATACTTGTATAAAAACTCGAAGAAATAAAATTGTTCCCATTTGAGATGTATGTTAATTACACTCATATTCATTGATGGTAGATACATGTCTCAACCTTATCGAATATTCAAATAAATTGAATGTTTGCATGCATCAATTGATGAAGAGGCCAGTGCTAAGCTCCTTATTCATATTTTGACAAGAGCATGCAGTAACTAATTAAGGAATGCATTCATATAGTGCAATAATCTGGTTTGGGTTGGCAGATTAGTGCACTGCATATACTACTGTAATTTGTTTGTAGCAATGGTTCAGTCAGGTTAGGATAATTAAATGGTGCACAGTCATTTGAAAGGTGAAAAAATATCTTAATGAGCAATTAGTTAATTCAGTTACAATATATCATGAATGGGCTTGATATTAAAATATATTGCGAAGTATATCATATGGATTGAAGAATTACCGGCCTGTGATTGATCGTAGTAATATGTGGTGCCGGTCCACCCATCCACCGCAACAATGAAGCCGTTGTGCTTGATGGCGTCACTGTAATCTACACCCGTACTAACAATGTCGAAAAATCTCCACTCCTGGCTACCATTAGCCAGGTAAGCGAGTCCGGAATTGAATAGAGCGATGAGCTTGTAATCTGAGTAATGTCCACTTTTGTGGGCACTTCGCAAATTACAATCTTCAACAAAAACATGGCACGCCCATACATCGTGTACCTTTCAGGAGGCAAGTTGGTGAAGCCAATCCATTCCTCCCGAAAAATGTTGCAAGTAGCCGACGATGGTAGGGATATTTGTTGGTGCGTGTAGATGTTCGCGAGCAACCAGTTCCCACCACTGTCCACGTCGGTGATCCAGTCACCGTTCATGCCAACCCAGAATCTATTGTCGATGAACGGCAGGATGGTTGTGCGCCGAGGATGGTCGAGGGGCACAACGTGGTACACCGTGCGGTGCGCACTACTGTCATCATAGTGCCAATGGGAAGAATCGGGCATCAGCAGGAAGGGTCCATCCCAATGGTGTAGATTCATGTTGTCGGCGACATGGCGGCACAGCTTTCTGGAGCATGCGGCCAATCGGACGTCGACTGTAACGTCCATACTCTGGGCAATGAGATTGAACAACTCGGCGGGGAGCTTCCCCAGTCGCCATACAGCTGGTCGTCGTTCGATGCCGCCATGGAGACGAGATGGATTTAAGAGGGCGGATGCAAGTATGTGTGATTGGAGTTTTGTAGGAGAGGTCGAGCGTGAAGGAGGAGTGTTGCGGTTCTGCAGAGGGGTGAGGAGAGAAAGCTATGCAAATGGGAGATCTAGAGGATGAAAAAACTTGCTAGCAGCGGTTAGCGAGTGGAGAACGATGATGGAAGTGGAGAGCCAAGGATGGAAACGATGGAGGTGAGGAGTAGCAGTGGATATGACTTTTTTTATTCTTCAGCAGCTGCATCGAGGCGCTGATACGTCTCCGACGTATCGATAATTTCTTATGTTCCATGCCACATTATTGATGATATCTACATGTTTTATGCATACTTTATGTCATATTTATGCATTTTCCGGCACTAACCTATTAACGAGATGCCGAAGAGCCAGTTGCTTGATGACCCACAAGTATAGGGGATCGCGATAGTCTTCGAGAGTAGTATAACCCAATTTATTGATTCGACACAAGGGGAGGTAAAGAATACTTATAAGCCTTAACAACTGAGTTGTCAATTCAGCTGCACCTGGAAAAGCACTAGTAACAGGAGTGATGTGAAAGTAGCAGTAATATGAGAGCAATAGTAAAAGTAACACAGCAGCAGTAATAGTAACACAGAGGCGATGGCACCAGAAAATAGTTGATACTACTTCCAATGACATATAGAACGAGTATATGATGGTAAGAGATGGACCGAGGTTCCCAGCGATCTACACTAGTGGCAACTCTCCAATAAGTGACAAGTGTTGGGTGAACAAATTACAGTTGGGCAATTGATAGGAATCAAAGCATTAAGATAGAACATCCAGATTATTAATTATGTAGGCATGTTTTCCAATTATAGCCGTACGTGCTCGCAATGAGAAACTTGCACAACATCTTTTGTCCTACCAGCCGGTGGCAGCCGGGCCTCAAGGGAAACTACTGGATATTAAGGTACTCCTTTTAATAGAGTACCGGAGCAAAGCATTAACACTCCGTGAAAACATGTGTCCCTCACATCACCGCCATCCCCTCCGGTTGTCCCGATTTCTGTCACTTCGGGGCCTTTGGTTCCGGACAGTGACATGTGCATACAACTTGTAGATACAATCTAAGCAATAAGTATAGAGCTCAAATCTAAGATCATGCCACTCGGGCCCTAGTGACAAGCATTAAGCATAACAAGATTGCAGCAACAATAACTTCACAAACTTTATAGATAGACTAATCATAATCATCCATCGGATCCCAACAAACACAACACCGATTACATCAGATGAATCTCAATCATGTAAGGCAGCTCATGAGATCATTGTATTGAAGTACATGGAGGAGAGAATACCAACTAGCTACTGCTAGAACCCGTAGTCCATGGGGGAACTACTCACGGAGCATGATGGAGGCGGTGGCGTCGATGGAGATGGCTTCCGGGGGCACTTCCCCGTCCCGGCAGGGTGCCGGAACAGAGACTTCTGTCCCCCGAATTGGAGTTTCGCGATGGCGGCGGCGCCCCTGGAGTCTTTCTGGAGTTTCGTCAATTGGTACTGCGTTTTTAGGTCGAAAGGGATTTTATAGGCGAAGAGGCGGCGCAGGGGGGCACCTGGGGCGCCTCACCCTAGGCTGGTGCGGGCCCAGGCTTGGCCGCGCCGCCTTAGGGTGTGGTGGCCCCCTGGCCCCTCTCCGACTCTTCTTCGGTGTTCTGGAGCCTTCCGGGAAAAATAGGAGGTTTGGCGTTGATTTCGTCCAATTCCGAGAATATTGCCCGAACAGCCTTTCTGGAACCAAAAACAGCAGAAAACAGGAACTGGCACTATGGCATCTTGTTAATAGGTTAGTTCCGGAAAATGCATGAAATCATCATAAAGTGCAAGCAAAACATGTAAGTATTGTCATAAAACAAGCATGGAACGACAGAAATTATGGATACGTCGGGGACGTATCAGCATCCCCAAGCTTAGTTCCTGCTCGTCCTGAGTAGGTAAACGATAAAAAGAATAATTTCTGTAGTGACATGCTACTTACATAACCTTGATCATACTATTACAAAGCATATGAAATGAATGAAGTGACTCAAGGCAATGATCTATAGTTGCTAACAAATAGATAACATATAGCAAAACTTTTCATGAAGAATACTTTCAAGACAAGCATCAAAAGTCTTGCACAAGAGTTAACTCATAAAGCAATAAATTCAAAGTAAAGGCATCGAAGCAACACAAAGGAAGATTTAAGTTTCAGCGGTTGCTTTCAACTTTCAACATGTATATCTCATGGATATCGTCAACATAGAGTAATATGATGAATGCAAATATGCAAGTATGTAAGAATCAATGCACAGTTAACACAAGTGTTTGCTTCTAAGGTGGAAGGAAGTAGGTAAACTGACTCAACATAAAAGTAAAAGAATGGCCCTTCGCAGAGGGAAGCATTGATTGCTATATTTGTGCTAGAGCTTTGGTTTTGAAAACATAAAGAGAGCATAAAAGTAAAATTTTGAGAGGTGTTTGTTGTTGTCAACGAATGGTAGTGGGCACTCTAACCCCCTTGCCAGACAAACCTTCAAAGAGCGGCTCCCATTTTATTTTATTTTTGTGTGGCACTCCTTCCAACCTTTCTTTCACAAACCATGGCTAACCGAATCCTTCGGGTGCCTGCCAACAATCTCATACCATGAAGGAGTGCCTTTTTATTTTAGTTTTATTATGATGACACTCCTCCCCACCTTTGCTTTCTCAAGCCATGGCTAACCGAATCCTTCGGGTGCCGTCCAACAATCACATACCATGGAGGAGTGTCTATTTAGTTTAATTAATTTGGGACTGGGAATCCCATTGCCAGCTCTTTTTGCAAAATTATTGGATAAGCGGATGAAGCCACTAGTCCATTGGTGAAAGTTGCTCAACAAGATTGAAAGATACACACCACATACTTCCTCATGAGCTATAAAACATTGACACAAATTGAGAAGCATTTTGAATTGTTTAAAGGTAGCACTCAAGCAATTTACTTTGGAATGGCAGGAAATACCACATAGTAGGTAGGTATGGTGGACACAAATGGCATAGTGGTTGGCTCAAGTATTTTGGATGCATGAGAAGTATTCCCTCTCGATACAAGGTTTAGGCTAGCAAGGTTGTTTGAAGCAAACACAAGTATGAACCGGTACAGCAAAACTTACATAAGAACATATTGCAAGCATTATAATACTCTACATTGTCTTCCTTGTTGCTCAAACACTTTTACCAGAAAATATCTAGACCTTAAGAGAGATCAATTATGCAAACCAATTTCAACAAGCTCTACAGTAGTTCTCCACTAATAGGTTTAAACTACATGAAAAAAAAACTTAATCATGATCTACTTGAGAGCTCAAAACAATTGCCAAGTGTCAAATTATTCAAGACATATGAGGCATTTTCTGTTTCCAACCAAATCACAATAAGTGCTGTAACTTCCAACTTTTATCATTGAACATTAGAAGTAAAACGAAGAACAAGTGTTCATATGAAAAAGCGGAGCGTGTCTCTCTCCCAATCAAGGATTGCTAGGATCCGATCTTATTCAAACAAAAACAAAAATAAAAGCACACAGACGCTCCAAGTAAAACATATATGATGTGACCGAATAAAAATATAGTTTCAATAGAAGTGACCTGATAAGTTGATGAAGAAGGGGATGCCTTGGGCATCCCCAAGCTTAGACGCTTGAGTCTTCTTGAAATATGCAGGGATGAACCATGGGGGCATCCCCAAGCTTAGACTTTTCACTCTTCTTGATCATATATCATCCTCCTCTCTTGACCCTTGAAAACTTCCTTCACACCAAAGTTCTCATAAACTTCATTAGAGGGGTTAGTACTCAAAAAAATTTGAATCCACCTTGGTCCTGTAGTGACACATTGCAAGAACTCAATAAAACATTAGCTACAGCTCTCCACGTGTAGAAAGCCTTGCTTAAAGTCCACAAGAGACAATGCAAAAAACAGAGACAGAATCTGCCAAAACAGAACAGCCAGTAAAGACGAATTTTAATAAAATACTTCCGTTGCTCAAATCAGAAAACTCAAAACTAATGAAAGTTGCGTACATATCTGAGGAACACGCACGTAAATTGGCATATTTTTCTGATTTTCTACAGAGAAAACAGCCCAGATTCGTGACAGATAGAAATCTGTTTCTGCGCAGAAATCCAAATCTAGTATCAACCTTCGATTAGAGGCTTCACTTGGCACAACAAAACATAAAACTAAGATAAGGAGAGGTTGCTACAGTAGTAAACAACTTCCAAGACACAAATATAAAATAAAGTACTGTAGCAAAATAACACATGGGTTATCTCCCAAGAAGTTGCTTTCTTTATAGCCATTAAGATGGGCTCAGCAATTTTAATGATGCACTCGCAAGAAATAGTATTTGAAGCAAAAGAGAGCATCAAGAGGCAAATCCAAAACACATTTAAGTCTAACATGCTTCCTATGCAAAGGAATCTTGTACACAAATAAATTCATGAAGAACAAAGTGACAAGCATAAGAAGATAGAACAAGTGTAACTTCAACAATTTCAGCATATAGAGAGGTGTATTAGTACCATGAAAATTTCTACTACCATATTTTCCTCTCTCATAATAATTTTCAGTAGCTTCATGAACAAACTCAACAATATAACTATCACATGCAGCATGCTTCTCATGATTTCCAAACACATAATTTTTATCAAGTTAAAGAATAGTGGAATAAAAAATTTCAAATTTACTTTTATTAATAATATAACAAGGTAGTTGATCAATCTCAAGAGATATGGGACTCATAGAATAAGTCAAGGACTCTCCAATCCCATTTTCATTAGTAGTACAATTAATAGTATCAAGTAACATAGGACCATCATCTAGAGCTTTATCATAAACATTTGCTAAGCAAAATTCTTTAGTACCATGCATTTCGACATCAGGCACAAACAAAGCATTATCATAAGATTTATCAAAGTAGCATGGATTATCATAAATAACAGTAGCATAATTATTCTCACAAGTTTTACTCATAGGGAATATTTCAAGAGAATCCACAGGAGCATAACATTCAACCTCTTTCGGTAAGCATGGAGGACAATCAAATAGTGTAAGAGATAAAGAGTTACTCTCATTAGAAGGTTGGCATGGGTAGCTAATCCATTCTTCCCCCTTTTGTTCGTCGCTCTCCTCTTCTTTTTCATCCAATGAGCTTTCAGGTTCATCAATTTCCTCCTCTTTTTCATCCAATGAGCTTTCAGGTTCATCAATTTCTTCTTCCACCGGTTCCTGCAAATTGTGAGTGCATTCTTGTGCATTAATGAGTCTCTCTTTATAATCAATGATATAAGGATTACCACTGTAGCATTCTATGCAAGAATTAAGGATAGTAGAGACATAATCTTTAAGGTCCTTACAAATAGCACAGGTTTCATAATTCTCAACCATGAAGGATTCTATCTCGGAGGCTCCCATAAATAAGACAAATTGTTCTACCTCTTCGAACCCATAATGAATATAGCAATTCCGATTATAGTTCTTAATTAAAAATTCCTCACTAAAGCCACATTGAAATTTAAGATGTTTAGTATCCTGTTGAGAGCAACAGTTTATATCATGGCGTCTAAGCAAGATTCTAGCCATTGTATTCAATTTTTCTATCATAGCACTCATTATTTTACCAGTTCTTGATTCTCTATAATTATTATAACATTCTATGAGCTCCAAGTAGGTTGTAGGTTCTCCCATAATAGCAGTTTTTAATTTTTTGGTTTTTCAAATTTTTATGGATTTTTGGGTATATGAGACAAATAAAACAAGACAAAAATAAACTAAGCAAAAGTAAACTATGCAAAATAATACTAGACAGAAATAAACTAAGCACAAATAAACTAAGCAAAACAAAATAAAATAAAACAGAGAGAGGTAGAGTGTACTCCCCAGGTGAACTTATGAGTAGAGCTATGCCTCCCCGGCAACGGCGCCAGAAAACAGTCTTGATGACCCACAAGTATAGGGGATCGCGATAGTCTTCGAGGGTAGTATAACCCAATTTATTGATTCGACACAAGGGGAGGTAAGGAATACTTATAAGCCTTAACAACTGAGTTGTCAATTCAGCTGCACCTGGAAAAGCACTAGTAACAGGAGTGATGTGAAAGTAGCAGTAATATGAGAGCAATAGTAAAAGTAACACAGCAGCAGTAATAGTAACACAGAGGCGATGGCACCAGAAAATAGTTGATACTACTTCCAATGACATATAGAACGAGTATATGATGGTAAGAGATGGACCGGGGTTCCCAGCGATCTACACTAGTGGCAACTCTCCAATAAGTGACAAGTGTTGGGTGAACAAATTACAGTTGGGCAATTGATAGGAATCAAAGCATTAAGATAGAACATCCAGATTATTAATTATGTAGGCATGTTTTCCAATTATAGTCGTACGTGCTCGCAATGAGAAACTTGCACAACATCTTTTGTCCTACCAGCCGGTGGCAGCCGGGCCTCAAGGGAAACTACTGGATATTAAGGTAATCCTTTTAATAGAGTACCGGAGCAAAGCATTAACACTCCGTGAAAACATGTGTCCCTCACATCACCGCCATCCCCTCCAGTTGTCCCGATTTCTGTCACTTCGGGACCTTTGGTTCCGGACAGTGACATGTGCATACAACTTGTAGATACAATCTAAGCAATAAGTATAGAGCTCAAATCTAAGATCATGCCACTCGGGCCCTAGTGACAAGCATTAAGCATAACAAGATTGCAGCAACAATAACTTCACAAACTTTATAGATAGACTAATCATAATGTATCATCCATCGGATCCCAACAAACACAACACCGATTACATCAGATGAATCTCAATCATGTAAGGCAGCTCATGAGATCATTGTATTGAAGTACATGGAGGAGAGAATATGTAACGCCCCACTTTTGCAACCTTGTTTATTTGTCCTTAATGCAAAAATTAGGGGGAACAAAAACTTTTTCTTTAGATTAATTAAGATGAATTGCCTTGATCTGTTGGTTATGATGAATTGCCTTGATCTGTTGGTAGATGAATTTTCTTGATTTGCTTGTTGAGTTTTGTCTTGAGCTACCTCAAAGAACAACACTCCTAGTGGCAAAATGAACAACTCACCTAATAAAACACATGTGTGACTTAGGAAATGTTGTTTTCCTTCTTACTACATCAAACCTCTCTCCTGATGACAACATGAGTGTGCCATCTTGACGTTTCTCCTTGTGGTACAAGATAGCTCAATCATCCTTAGTTCAAAACTTGGGATCATCTACCCCTAGCTACACCCCTCTCTTATACCCACTCATCCTTGTTGGTTATGAGGCCATGTCGACCATCTGTGTTGACAGGCTTAAAATGTCCAGACCTTGGCAATTGATCTCTAAGCACCCACAACTGTTATTGTTGATCTCAATGCATGGATCCCATCTATGCAATACCCTCTTCGACCTCCACGTCCTGCATGTCTCAGTCAATCCTTGCAACTCATATATTCAACTTTATCTGGTATCCTATCCCATGTTCCAGCACCAGATCACTTCTTCCTCTTTTACCTCTTGTTTTTATTTTTATCCAAGTTTAATCTTCACAAAACCAAGAGTGGGAATGATGGGTACATTTTGTAGCCACCATCTACCCTTGAGAACACCCCTCCATAAATTAGTTTTCCTCCTCAAAAACCCTATTGTTTTCCTTCTCTAGTTTTGATCACCAAACTACTTCTAGTTTTATTAAATCTTTTCAAGATATTTCTTCAAACAAGACAAAGAACTGAAATGGGTTTTGTTTTTCATCCCATTTCTACCAAGTACTGATTTCTAAAACATTACTCTCTATTTTGCTTTCCTTTTTAACAGAAAGCTTGTTTATGGTATCTACACCATTTCTTGTTTTCCTCTTGCTTATTTTTACATTTGAGAAAAACTCTACTTTACTTGAGAAAGTAAGTAGAATATTTTGAACTCCTATGTTCCAACTAGTTTTCTCTCAACATCTTCAAAATTCCATTTCACTTGAGTTCATTCCCAATTGTCTCTAGACAATTGAGGTGTGTCCCATACCTTTCAATTAAACTCTTTTTCAAATGGCAACTCTTGCACATCTTATGCACACCTCTGATCTATCACATTGTATTTTCCCCATCCTCCAATTCTTGATCAAAGGGATGATCATTTGATACTTTCAAATCACTCCCAATTGACCTCTTATTTGAATAACAACTTATATTTCATCATACCCATCTCAATCATCTATTCTTTTCCATCATCACCTTGACCTCAGGAATTGATGATTTATGTCAATATATTCATCCTTGTGAGTATATGAATACTTCACTCACCATCTCTCTTAATCTTGCTCTATCATTGACTAAGCCACCATCACCATCCCATCTACCTTGGCATTCTCATGCATTGTTGCATGTGGTCAATCCCAATCTTTTCAATCTTGAATTCAAATAAAAACTTCTATTAATCAACTATACCTCGGGAATTATCTTCTTCATAGGTTGGTCTCAACCAAAGTGGTGGAAGTTATTCTCATGGCACATGTCACCTTCATACTCCTTTTTTATCTATATGTATTTACTCCTATTTTTACCATTATCAAAGTCACTCATTGACATTATCTTCTCAACATCATGCCTTGGACTATACACATTGATGTTGTACCTCTCTCTCACATTGTTCACTTGAGCTTGGCAAGAAAGGGGCCGGCCATGGCAAGATTTTCGGCCAGCCCTTCCTCTTCTTTTCCTTCCTCCACAAGCCTTGCCTCCCAACTACCCCAACAATTAAATGGGCAGCCACCTTCCTTGGCCAATCAAAAAAAGGAGGCAGCCACCACTCTCCCTCTATAAATTGGCCCTTGGCCGGCCACTTCTCCCCTTTGCTTCATTTTTTCTCACTCTCCACTCCCTCACACTCTTATCCTCCACTTCCCCACGAGCTGCTGCTCCTCCCAAGCTCCATGGCCGGCCATGGCCATGGAAAGCTCACCAAGATGCAGCTCCTTCCTCCCTCAAGCTCATCCTCACCATGAGAGCCTCCCCCTCCATCTTCTCCCCAACCCTAGATGGTTTAATCTCCTCTTCTTCTTCCTCCATTGCTAATATTGGATCTTGATGCAGGTGCATGTTGGTCCAAGCATGGAGAAGGTTGAGCAATCCTCAGATCTGAAGTTCTTGAGCAAAGTTCGTCCAAAAACTTGCTGTAATTTCTGCTTTCTTGCTGTTTCAGATTCTGGTACGATCTTGTAAAATCCGTCAAATCTCGTGTGCAGATCCAAATCGAGTAGTTCAAAGTTCTGCAGATAGGTATTGAAAAGATCTACAACTTGGCGTTGGTCTCATCCTCAAATTCGTTACGGATTTTGTATGGTAAATAAAGTTCTGCAAACATGCAAAATCACTGTTTGTTAGATTTCTCCCGTTTTACCAAACCTTTTTGAGCAAACTAAACTGTGGGTGAAAGCCCTCTCCAATAACTTCATTTTGGCGGTGGTTTCACTTCGATTGACCTCCTGAAACTGAAATGGCTCACAGATCAAGATCTGGTCAGATCTGACTTTGTCGAATTAAACCAGGAGCTTGGAGACGAATTTTTGAATGAAACCAACTGGGTAAGAACCACCTGTTCAATACCTTTCAGATGCAGTAGACCTCATATTTTTATGATTTATGTACGATTTGTGGTGAATTAAACCTGTTCTGTGTGTTCTGCAGACATGGCTGTTAGATTTTAATTCATCAAAAATCCATTTTTGAACTTAATTGAGTGATTCCACTTCTGTAGGATTACTGAATGTTTTCTTAATCATCTCCAACAAGTTTCAAACATTTATCTGTTGTGTAACTCCAGTGAGAAAGCAAATGGTACAGACATGCAGTAAACTTGTCAATCCATTTGTGAGAGTTTCAGAAACAATTTGAACCCAAATTCAATTGGGTATGCATCTCTGTTTAATTACCTTTCAAATGCAAGTGGCCTCATATTTTTAGGATTTTTCTACGATTTATGGCTTACAGATCTTGTTTTCTGTACAGTCATATTCAAAGAAATTCCTAAAATTGTAGGTTTAATATTTTTGGGTGATTCCAATTGGGTTAGTCTTGTATTAGTACTGGCCATCTAGGAAAAATATTATTAGTCTCTGTTCATACATATTTGTTGCTGTTAGTAATGTATATGTGTGACATGCTTTGTTGAAGCAAAACTTTTCGGTTCATTTAAAACCCTTGACCAACTCTTTTTAGTAGAGATGGGCAACCTTTGTTTCATGCTTGCAAAACAAAACCTCTGCAACCTAACTTTAACTCTTTTGTTTTGCTTAAGTTTTCAAATGATGTGGTATATGGTTTGCTTCCTATTTTTTTATAGTGTTAAGTGAGCAAATTAAATTAGGAAAGCTGATTTCTACTTTTCCAAAAATGTTTGAAATTATGTTGAGAATGTTTGTGATGCCAAACTAATGCTCTTGTCCTCTTTATGATGTTATCTACCAGTGGGTACTTAGCTTGTGCCATGGTGATACCGAGAGAGGCAATTGCTAAGTTGTGATACTCTCATACCTTTACTAGGTAAATAAATGGGGTTTTCTAAATTAAAACTCTCAAAGTTGTTTTGTGGTATCTATAAGTCCTTAGTACCTTGTACCTTGGCTGCATGGTTAGTTGTTGATTGTTGAATGTTGTCTTGTTGGTGCAATATGATTGATTGTGTTCCTTTTATATTTTTCCGACGATAGATGCGAACGATTCCGGAGAAGAAGAAGAAGTGGTTCGGACAAGGATTTTATTTATATTGGCGGGATTCTTATATTGATGAAGTTGAAGAAGTCCAGGGACAAATAAGCCAAGGCAAGCCATCTTTTGATCTTTGATTCGGTGTCTAGTTGGATGTCATTTGTTGATGTCCAAAGCACCTTAATTCTATGTGTGTTATTCTCTCTATTTATGTCATCTATGTGTGATTGCAAGTGGGGTACTCCCTAGTGGTGATACCCCACTATTGTCTTTGTGATTATGGGATGCATGGTATCATGGCCGTGCTATTCCTCTTGGTTATCTTGTATGCTCGACTTGAGCATGTTCCATCTCAAGATAATGACTTACACCACACCCCCCACTTTTGTAGTATAGAGGTATCAATGTCATGATCTTGGTGTATTCTCAACTTGAGAAGAGTATGCCGTGTACCCTTTGGAGAGTATGTTGGATAGTGATACTCCACTATCTAAGTTGTATATTTAGCACCACAAATCTGAAAGTATAATCATCCTTGTGTGGTTATGGTACATGCTTACCCTAAGCAAGTATGATCCACTCCATTACTCCTTTTCACACCATCTATGGCGTGATGACTCTCATCTCGGCCGTAGTGCAATAGTAGTTCAACTCATGAAACTTTAGGTTGGGAACCCCTCAAGGCTTACCTTGTTGTAAATGTTTTAGGAAAACCTTGGGTAAGTTAACTCTACCCGAGAGACGGTTTTTGGAAGAGCAAATGTTTGAACAAGGTTGTTCGGAGAAATATGGTGGTTTGTTGGTAAACAAAGGAAGTGTGGGTAAAATGTTTTTCAAAGGAGCACTGCGTATAAGTGTTCGCCGTCCCAACTTTTTATCGCGCAACCACACTACCCTGGTGTGGGACGGGGCTTAGCCCGTAGTTTGTTGAAGCTGGCAGGAGCACCCTTCACAACTTTCTAGGGAGGGTCACGACGACCTCCGACGCCGGGTTGCGCTCTGGAGGAGGCAATACACTGTCTTAACTGATAGCCGGACGATTACTGAGGGTCTTCTGTCATGGCGCCGGAGATACGCTCAAAAGGAGGTATGCTGTCGGGGTGCCGGGAAGGGGTAAGCCCGCAGGGAAGGACTCGTGCCAGTGGAGATGGGCGAAAGGTTATGTCCGGGTATCCGTCGTGGCATATGTTGTTATGCGGGGATGATGCCCACACGATAGGTATCCGGATAGTTGTGGGGAAAGTGTGCAAACTCTGCAGAGTCAAATCTATTCGAATAGCCGCGTCCGCGGTCATGGACAAGTTGAGATAGCCATACTTAACTGGGGCTTGCGTTTTGTTTTTGAACAAATGAGTTGCAAAGGAAGTGTTGTGTTTATGGGTACCGGAAGGGTACGGAAAAAGGGCGTGTGTTGACCATATGGAGATGGTCGTGGAAAAATGGAGGCTAAGTGGGGAACTCTTTCCTAAATGTTTCTTGAAGAGGAACTCTTCCTTAGCAAAGATATAGAGATGTTATAAGTATCTTTTGAAGTATCTTCTTCAATAAAGATACAGGTATGTCATAGGAATCCTCTAGCATTTCCATCAACTGAGATGGACTTATGCTACAACATCTCCAATAAAGATATGGATATGTCTTAGAACTTCCTAAGCGTCCCCATCAATTGAGATGGCGGCATGCTACCTTTCCTCCTAGAAGGTTAGCTAGTTGTCCCTAAAACACCATAGTGTCCGCATCACTTGAGATGCCGGCATGCTATATCCACAAGAGAAACTGACGCTCTTGTGCATGCTTTATCCACGAGAGAAACTATGTCTCTTCCACATACTATATCCACAAGAGAAACTGATTATCTTCCCCCTGCTATTTCCACTAGTGAAATTAGCTCTTCCCTCTTGTCATCGTAGATTAGCACTTGTTATCTTGCACTCTTGCAAAGTACCTTTCTTGATGGTTTGCGAGTACAATTCCAAATGTACTCACGGCTTTGTCCCTGGCTATTTACTTGGCCAGACTTGGAGGAACACGACGGATGAAGAAGGAGTTGGCGACGTCTATGCGAGCTAGGAACGTCTTCCCAGTCAGTTGCCTGTAGGGTTATGGCAGATGACTTGGGTACAAGGTCGCTGAAGTGATGATGCTACTCTGATGTTTAGTTAGGCCCTTCGAGGCTATTATGTAAGTATTGGTCATATGACCATGTTGTAATTTTCTTATTCCGCTTTGTAATGGATGGTGTAATTTGATATCAGTTCGGTTATGTGTTCACGGCGCACTGATCATGGGATCGTGAACTGTATACATAATAGGGAATTTCGGACAGCTAGTCCGGGGTCCCCACAGAGCTGGTATCAGAGCTATCCTGACTGTAGGAGACCCTAGTTAGCATGGACGTTAGTTAGGAAAACAATTACTTGGGAAAAACTATTTATGAAACAAATTGTTTCTTTAATCGGAAGTATAGCTTCTACTCCTCTTATTTCCTCAAAACTTCTAAATTCTTATCTCTCCGCTTTATAAGAAGGTTTGAAAATTCTTACTCTATTGTCTCATCCACTTCAAACCTACATATTGGACGATTTCCCCAACTCATACCCGGAGACTCGAAGTCGAAGATGGATTAACCTTTTATGAAGTCTCACGTATCTCCAACAGCAGCTATTGAAGATTGGATGCCGACATAGCCGTATGCGGAGGGATAAAAAGAAAAATTTCTTTGGTTGTCACCAAATTATGTTGAGGAGCTGACCTTGTTCCTCTTTGGACTCGCACTTTTGCAGTCATCAGGGATCAAGTCCTCAGTTTCTTGACTAGTAATTTTTAGGCCAGCCACGAGAAGGTATCGACTTCGGGAGCACCTCAACAACTACCCCTCTGAAGACCTCACGTCCCCGAGATGTCTACAACAGAAGACTGCACAGTTTTCTCCTCCGCCTCAACATCAACGACTCAACACCCGGCCCCTTCACTACCAACTGCTACAAGGATCCAAGTTGAAGCTAATGCTGACGATATGAAGACGTCGACATATGTGACCAGCCCCAAACCAATAGGATGGATAGGACAAACTCAATCGCTTTGATTGAGATAAACCCACGCATTAGGAATTTCTGGGTACTTGGAGTACCATGTCTGGTTTGATGATTGCTTGTAGTTCCCTAGTGTGCTGCCTTGAGTGTTTGTATCTGTTTGCTGTGTGCATGTGTGTCTTGCTACTTAGAAGTTCCCGCCCTTTTTAATTGTTTGAAGTTTGTAAAACAGAAATTAAAAATGGAAACCTGCCAGTGTACTGTTTTGCTAATAAAAATAGTTTGGTAGCTCCGATTGATGTGATTCCAATTGCACTAGAACCAGTATGAAATTATCTTTCAGATGCCACTGACCTTGTATTTTTAGGATTTTTGTGCGATTTTTAATAAATAAAGCTTGATCACTGTTTCTGGTTAGTATTTTGAGTCGCAAAAATTGAGAAATAAATAATTTTGGATGATTCCAACTGTGTTGATCTTGTTTTGTTAATGTGCATCTAGGAAAAATACCAGTAGCCTCTGTTAGTGGTATTTTGTCTCTGGTTATGATTGTATGAGTGTCACATGCTATGATAGGATTAAAGTTTGCCCCGCCGATGTATTGCTAACTGCTAGTTAGTTGGATAGGCTAACGGAAGACTCTAACTCTAAACCCGTTAACAGTTGATTTTCAACCATCAGGAAAACTAACCCAGACCCCTACCTATGCTAACTTTCTTTCACGATCAGCTGGAGCGACTCTACCATGCCAACGAAGCAGAAGCCCCTACCTTCAAGAGTGACTGCACCTCGGCGAGAAGACATACTAATTTGGTCTAACCTTAGAGCATAACCGCACTAACCTCAAGGATACCTTCTTGAAACCACCCCTAACACGCTATCTAACAAGCTGAGATGACAATAGCGTCGAAGCCAAGCTACATCACATGGTTCATCAGGTCCTCATCAAGTGAAGCTCCTGAAGATACTCCAAGACTCATGACTTTAGGCGTAGTTTACCCTCTAACTTCTTAGTTGTTACTGAAGTCAGCACCGACCCTCAAGCTGAAGATTGTCTTCGACGACCCCTGTTGCTGCTTCATATGGGTACCAACCAGGCGTTTCATCAACTTACTAACTCTCTGCGCGCCCCCTATGGTTTAGTTAACTCCGTGAGTGCCCCTTGAAGTTGTGGTCTGCACGTCGCCCCTGAAGGTTCTTCAACTGAGTACGGAAGATCGATGACTCCTTCAGAAGCCCCCGACAGGACTGCAAGGCAGAAGCTATAAGTTTTTCCGAAAGTCCGATGAAAAATCTTAAGGGTGGAAGACTTCGTCTTCCACTAAAAGTTGGAGCTAACCTTAACATTTTAAACCTTTCTAACACACCTTTGGAAACGTAGGATGCACTAACCCCTCTTGAAGCCGTGGACTACACAACGCCCTCTGAAGATGTTCGACTCAAGACGGGAGATCAATGACTTCTTCAAAAAGCGCCCGACAAGACCCGTGGCCGAAGCTTAGAGTTTTCAAAGACCCCGGTGGACAATTTTAAGGGTGGAAGACGTCGTCTTCCACTAAATTTAAGCTAACTCTAAAAAGTTTTCAACCCTGCTAAGGCACCATTGGAGTGCACCAAATTTCTGAAGTCGTGAGCTCCGCTAGGATTGATAAGAAGCTACAAGTCTAACATCTACATGGAGTAGTCAACCTCTTCATGAAGCTCGCCATCGGCAGGAATCCATCATGTCTGCTAGAAGATGAAGCAACGACCTTCTCTACAATGGTGCATCTACAGAAGGATGGAGTCTAACTTTCGTTAAGCATTACAACCCCTCTAGTTCCACGCTCAGTAATCTCGGGACGAGATTATTTTAAGGGTGGAAGAATCTGTAACGCCCCACTTTTGCAACCTTGTTTATTTGTCCTTAATGTAAAAATTAGGGGGAACAAAAACTTTTTCTTTAGACTAATTAAGATGAATTGCCTTGATCTGTTGGTTATGATGAATTGCCTTGATCTGTTGGTAGATGAATTTTCTTGATTTGCTTGTTGAGTTTTGTCTTGAGCTACCTCAAAGAACAACACTCCTAGTGGCAAAATGAACAACTCACCTAATAAAACACATGTGTGACTTAGGAAATGTTGTTTTCCTTCTTACTACATCAAACCTCTCTCCTGATGACAACATGAGTGTGCCATCTTGACGTTTCTCCTTGTGGTACAAGATAGCTCAATCATCCTTAGTTCAAAACTTGGGATCATCTACCCCTAGCTACACCCCTCTCTTATACCCACTCATCCTTGTTGGTTATGAGGCCATGTCGACCATCTGTGTTGACAGGCTTAAAATGTCCAGACCTTGGCAATTGATCTCTAAGCACCCACAACTGTTATTGTTGATCTCAATGCATGGATCCCATCTATGCAATACCCTCTTCGACCTCCACGTCCTGCATGTCTCAGTCAATCCTTGCAACTCATATATTCAACTTTATCTGGTATCCTATCCCATGTTCCAGCACCAGATCACTTCTTCCTCTTTTACCTCTTGTTTTTATTTTTATCCAAGTTTAATCTTCACAAAACCAAGAGTGGGAATGATGGGTACATTTTGTAGCCACCATCTACCCTTGAGAACACCCCTCCATAAATTAGTTTTCCTCCTCAAAAACCCTATTGTTTTCCTTCTCTAGTTTTGATCACCAAACTACTTCTAGTTTTATTAAATCTTTTCAAGATATTTCTTCAAACAAGACAAAGAACTGAAATGGGTTTTGTTTTTCATCCCATTTCTACCAAGTACTGATTTCTAAAACATTACTCTCTATTTTGCTTTCCTTTTTAACAGAAAGCTTGTTTATGGTATCTACACCATTTCTTGTTTTCCTCTTGCTTATTTTTACATTTGAGAAAAACTCTACTTTACTTGAGAAAGTAAGTAGAATATTTTGAACTCCTATGTTCCAACTAGTTTTCTCTCAACATCTTAAAAATTCCATTTCACTTGAGTTCATTCCCAATTGTCTCTAGACAATTGAGGTGTGTCCCATACCTTTCAATTAAACTCTTTTTCAAATGGCAACTCTTGCACATCTTATGCACACCTCTGATCTATCACATTGTATTTTCCCCATCCTCCAATTCTTGATCAAAGGGATGATCATTTGATACTTTCAAATCACTCCCAATTGACCTCTTATTTGAATAACAACTTATATTTCATCATACCCATCTCAATCATCTATTCTTTTCCATCATCACCTTGACCTCAGGAATTGATGATTTATGTCAATATATTCATCCTTGTGAGTATATGAATACTTCACTCACCATCTCTCTTAATCTTGCTCTATCATTGACTAAGCCACCATCACCATCCCATCTACCTTGGCATTCTCATGCATTGTTGCATGTGGTCAATCCCAATCTTTTCAATCTTGAATTCAAATAAAAACTTCTATTAATCAACTATACCTCGGGAATTATCTTCTTCATAGGTTGGTCTCAACCAAAGTGGTGGAAGTTATTCTCATGGCACATGTCACCTTCATACTCCTTTTTTATCTATATGTATTTACTCCTATTTTTACCATTATCAAAGTCACTCATTGACATTATCTTCTCAACATCATGCCTTGGACTATACACATTGATGTTGTACCTCTCTCTCACATTGTTCACTTGAGCTTGGCAAGAAAGGGGCCGGCCATGGCAAGATTTTCGGCCAGCCCTTCCTCTTCTTTTCCTTCCTCCACAAGCCTTGCCTCCCAACTACCCCAACAATTAAATGGGCAGCCACCTTCCTTGGCCAATCAAAAAAAGGAGGCAGCCACCACTCTCCCTCTATAAATTGGCCCTTGGCCGGCCACTTCTCCCCTTTGCTTCATTTTTTCTCACTCTCCACTCCCTCACACTCTTCTCCTCCACTTCCCCACGAGCTGCTGCTCCTCCCAAGCTCCATGGCCGGCCATGGCCATGGAAAGCTCACCAAGATGCAGCTCCTTCCTCCCTCAAGCTCATCCTCACCATGAGAGCCTCCCCCTCCATCTTCTCCCCAACCCTAGATGGTTTAATCTCCTCTTCTTCTTCCTCCATTGCTAATATTGGATCTTGATGCAGGTGCATGTTGGTCCAAGCATGGAGAAGGTTGAGCAATCCTCAGATCTAAAGTTCTTGAGCAAAGTTCGTCCAAAAACTTGCTGTAATTTCTGCTTTCTTGCTGTTTCAGATTCTGGTACGATCTTGTAAAATCCGTCAAATCTCGTGTGCAGATCCAAATCAAGTAGTTCAAAGTTCTGCAGATAGGTATTGAAAAGATCTACAACTTGGCGTTGGTCTCATCCTCAAATTCGTTACGGATTTTGTATGGTAAATAAAGTTCTGTAAACATGCAAAATCACTGTTTGTTAGATTTCTCCCGTTTTACCAAACCTTTTTGAGCAAACTAAACTGTGGGTGAAACCCCTCTCCAATAACTTCATTTTGGCGGTGGTTTCACTTCGATTGACCTCCTGAAACTGAAATGGCTCACAGATCAAGATCTGGTCAGATCTGACTTTGTCGAATTAAACCAGGAGCTTGGAGACGAATTTTTGAATGAAACCAACTGGGTAAGAACCACCTGTTCAATACCTTTCAGATGCAGCAGACCTCATATTTTTATGATTTATGTACGATTTGTGGTGAATTAAACCTGTTCTGTGTGTTCTGCAGACATGGCTGTTAGATTTTAATTCATCAAAAATCCATTTTTGAACCTAATTGAGTGATTCCACTTCTGTAGGATTACTGAATGTTTTCTTAATCATCTCCAACAAGTTTCAAACATTTATCTGTTGTGTAACTCCAGTGAGAAAGCAAATGGTACAGACATGCAGTAAACTTGTCAATCCATTTGTGAGAGTTTCAGAAACAATTTGAACCCAAATTCAATTGGGTATGCATCTCTGTTTAATTACCTTTCAAATGCAAGTGGCCTCATATTTTTAGGATTTTTCTACGATTTATGGCTTACAGATCTTGTTTTCTGTACAGTCATATTCAAAGAAATTCCTAAAATTGTAGGTTTAATATTTTTGGGTGATTCCAATTGGGTTAGTCTTGTATTAGTACTGGCCATCTAGGAAAAATATTATTAGTCTCTGTTCATACATATTTGTTGCTGTTAGTAATGTATATGTATGACATGCTTTGTTGAAGCAAAACTTTTCGGTTCATTTAAAACCCTTGACCAACTCTTTTTAGTAGAGATGGGCAACCTTTGTTTCATGCTTGCAAAACAAAACCTCTGCAACCTAACTTTAACTCTTTTGTTTTGCTTAAGTTTTCAAATGATGTGGTATATGGTTTGCTTCCTATTTTTTTATAGTGTTAAGTGAGCAAATTAAATTAGGAAAGCTGATTTCTACTTTTCCAAAAATGTTTGAAATTATGTTGAGAATGTTTGTGATGCCAAACTAATGCTCTTGTCCTCTTTATGATGTTATCTACCAGTGGGTACTTAGCTTGTGCCATGGTGATACCGAGAGAGGCAATTGCTAAGTTGTGATACTCTCATACCTTTACTAGGTAAATAAATGGGGTTTTCTAAATTAAAACTCTCAAAGTTGTTTTGCGGTATCTATAAGTCCTTAGTACCTTGTACCTTGGCTGCATGGTTAGTTGTTGATTGTTGAACGTTGTCTTGTTGGTGCAATATGATTGATTGTGTTCCTTTTATATTTTTCCGACGATAGATGCGAACGATTCCGGAGAAGAAGAAGAAGTGGTTCGGACAAGGATTTTATTTATATTGGCGGGATTCTTATATTGATGAAGTTGAAGAAGTCCAGGGACAAATAAGCCAAGGCAAGCCATCTTTTGATCTTTGATTCGGTGTCTAGTTGGATGTCATTTGTTGATGTCCAAAGCACCTTAATTCTATGTGTGTTATTCTCTCTATTTATGTCATCTATGTGTGATTGCAAGTGGGGTACTCCCTAGTGGTGATACCCCACTATTGTCTTTGTGATTATGGGATGCATGGTATCATGGCCGTGCTATTCCTCTTGGTTATCTTGTATGCTCGACTTGAGCATGTTCCATCTCAAGATAATGACTTACACCACACCCCCCACTTTTGTAGTATAGAGGTATCAATGTCATGATCTTGGTGTATTCTCAACTTGAGAAGAGTATGCCGTGTACCCTTTGGAGAGTATGTTGGATAGTGATACTCCACTATCTAAGTTGTATATTTAGCACCACAAATCTGAAAGTATAATCCTCCTTGTGTGGTTATGGTACATGCTTACCCTAAGCAAGTATGATCCACTCCATTACTCCTTTTCACACCATCTATGGCGTGATGACTCTCATCTCGGCCGTAGTGCAATAGTAGTTCAACTCATGAAACTTTAGGTTGGGAACCCCTCAAGGCTTACCTTGTTGTAAATGTTTTAGGAAAACCTTGGGTAAGTTAACTCTACCCGAGAGACGGTTTTTGGAAGAGCAAATGTTTGAACAAGGTTGTTCGGAGAAATATGGTGGTTTGTTGGTAAACAAAGGAAGTGTGGGTAAAATGTTTTTCAAAGGAGCACTGCGTATAAGTGTTCGCTGTCCCAACTTTTTATCGCGCAACCACACTACCCTGGTGTGGGACGGGGCTTAGCCCGTAGTTTGTTGAAGCTGGCAGGAGCACCCTTCACAACTTTCTATGGAGGGTCACGACGACCTCCGACGCCGGGTTGCGCTCTGGAGGAGGCAATACACTGTCTTAACTGATAGCCGGACGATTACTGAGGGTCTTCTGTCATGGCGCCGGAGATACGCTCAAAAGGAGGTATGCTGTCGGGGTGCCGGGAAGGGGTAAGCCCGCAGGGTATGACTCGTGCCAGTGGAGATGGGCGAAAGGTTATGTCCGGGTATCCGTCGTGGCATATGTTGTTATGCGGGGATGATGCCCACACGATAGGTATCCGGATAGTTGTGGGGAAAGTGTGCAAACTCTGCAGAGTCAAATCTATTCGAATAGCCGCGTCCGCGGTCATGGACAAGTTGAGATAGCCATACTTAACCGGGGCTTGCGTTTTGTTTTTGAACAAATGAGTTGCAAAGGAAGTGTTGTGTTTATGGGTACCGGAAGGGTACGGAAAAAGGGCGTGTGTTGACCATATGGAGATGGTCGTGGAAAAATGGAGGCTAAGTGGGGAACTCTTTCCTAAATGTTTCTTGAAGAGGAACTCTTCCTTAGCAAAGATATAGAGATGTTATAAGTATCTTTTGAAGTATCTTCTTCAATAAAGATACAGGTATGTCATAGGAATCCTCTAGCATTTCCATCAACTGAGATGGACTTATGCTACAACATCTCCAATAAAGATATGGATATGTCTTAGAACTTCCTAAGCGTCCCCATCAATTGAGATGGCGGCATGCTACCTTTCCTCCTAGAAGGTTAGCTAGTTGTCCCTAAAACACCATAGTGTCCGCATCACTTGAGATGCCGGCATGCTATATCCACAAGAGAAACTGACGCTCTTGTGCATGCTTTATCCACGAGAGAAACTATGTCTCTTCCACATACTATATCCACAAGAGAAACTGATTATCTTCCCCCTGCTATTTCCACTAGTGAAATTAGCTCTTCCCTCTTGTCATCGTAGATTAGCACTTGTTATCTTGCACTCTTGCAAAGTACCTTTCTTGATGGTTTGCGAGTACAATTCCAAATGTACTCACGGCTTTGTCCCTGGCTATTTACTTGGCCAGACTTGGAGGAACACGACGGATGAAGAAGGAGTTGGTGACGTCTATGCGAGCTAGGAACGTCTTCCCGCCCGCTGCTCGTAGGGTTATGGCAGATGACTTGGGTACCGCGCTGCTGAAGTGATGATGCTACTCTGATGTTTAGTTAGGCCCTTCGAGGCTATTATGTAAGTATTGGTCATATGACCATGTTGTAATTTTCTTATTCCGCTTTGTAATGGATGGTGTAATTTGATATCAGTTCGGTTATGTGTTCACAGCGCACTGATCATGGGATCGTGAACTGTATACATAATAGGGAATTTCGGACAGCTAGTCCGGGGTCCCCACAGAATACCAACTAGCTACTGCTAGAACCCGTAGTCCATGGGGGAACTACTCACGGAGCATGATGGAGGCGGTGGCGTCGATGGAGATGGCTTCCGGGGGCACTTCCCCGTCCCGGCAGGGTGCCGGAACAGAGACTTCTGTCCCCCGAATTGGAGTTTCGCGATGGCGGCGGCGCCCCTGGAGTCTTTCTGGAGTTTCGTCAATTGGTACTGCGTTTTTAGGTCGAAAGGGATTTTATAGGCGAAGAGGCGGCGCAGGGGGGCACCTGGGGGCGCCTCACCCTAGGCTGGCGCGGGCCCAGGCTTGGCCGCGCCGCCTTTGGGTGTGGTGGCCCCCTGGCCCCTCTCCGACTCTTCTTCGGTGTTCTGGAGCCTTCCGGGAAAAATAGGAGGTTTGGCGTTGATTTCGTCCAATTCCGAGAATATTGCCCGAACAGCCTTTCTGGAACCAAAAACAGCAGAAAACAGGAACTGGCACTGTGGCATCTTGTTAATAGGTTAGTTCCGGAAAATGCATGAAATCATCATAAAGTGCAAGCAAAACATGTAAGTATTGTCATAAAACAAGCATGGAACGACAGAAATTATGGATACGTCGGGGACGTATCATTGCTGTTTTCTGCTGTTTTTGGTTTCAGAAATCCTAGTAAGGAAATATTCTCGGAATTGGACGAAATCAACGCCCAGGGGCCTATTTTCACACGAAGCTTCCAGAAGACCGAAGAGAAGACGAAGTGGGGCCACGAGGTGGTGCCACAGTAGGGCGGCGCGGCCCAAGCCCTGGCCGCTCCACCCTAGCGTGTGGGCCCCTCGTGACTCTCCCGACTCTGCCCTTCCGCCTACAAATAGCCTTCGTCGCGAAAACCCCAGTACCGAGAGCCACGATACGGAAAACCTTCCAGAGACGCCGCCGCCGCCAATCCCATCTCGGGGGATTCAGGAGATTGCCCCCGGCACCCTGCCGAAGAGGGGATTCATCTCCCGGAGGACTCTACACCGCCATGGTCGCCTCCGGAGTGATGAGTGAGTAATTCACCCCTGGACTATGGGTCCATAGCAGTAGCTAGATGGTTGTCTTCTCCTTATGTGCTTCATTGTCAGATCTTGTGAGCTGCCTAACATGATCAAGATCATCTATCTGTAATGCTATATGTTGTGTTTGTTGGGATCCGATGGATAGAGAATACTATGTTATGTTGATTATCAATCTATGTGTTGTTTATGATCTTGCATGCTCTCCGTTACTAGTAGATGCTTTGGCCAAGTTGATGCTTGTAACTCCAAGAGGGAGTATTTATGCTCGATAGTGGGTTCATGTCTCCGTGAATCTGGGGGAGTGAGAGAAACCTCTAAGGTTATGGATGTGCTGTTGCCACTAGGGATAAAACATTGATGCTATGTCCGAGGATGTAGTTATTGATTACATTACGCACCATACTTAATGCAATTGTCTGTTGTTTGCAACTTAATACTGGAAGGGGTTCGGATGATAACCTGAAGGTGGACTTTTTAGGCATAGATGCATGCTGGATAGCGGTCTATGTACTTTGTCGTAATGCCCAATTAAATCTCACAATACTCATCATATCATGTATGTGCATGGTCATGCCCTCTCTATTTGTCAATTGCCCAACTGTAATTTGTTCACCCAACATGCTATTTATCTTATGGGATAGACACCTCTAGTGAACTGTGGACCCCGGTCCAATCTTTTACATCGAATACAATCTACTGCAATACTTGTTCTACTGTTCTCTGCAAACAATCATCATCCACACTATACATCTAATCCTTTGTTACAGCAAGCCGGTGAGATTGACAACCTCACTGTTTCGTTGGGGCAAAGTGCTTTGGTTGTGTTGTGCAGGTTCCACGTTGGCGCCGGAATCCCTGGTGTTGCGCCGCACTACATCTCGCCGCCATCAACCTTCAACGTGCTTCTTGGCTCCTACTGGTTCGATAAACCTTGGTTTCTTACTGAGGGAAAACTTGCCGCTGTACGCATCACACCTTCCTCTTGGGGTTCCCAACGGACGCGTGCTGTACGCGTATCAAGCTCTTTTTCTGGCGCCGTTGCCGGGGAGATCAAGACACGCTGCAAGGGAAGTCTCCACATCCCAATCTCTTTACTTTGTTTTTGTCTTGCTTTATTTTATTTACTACTTTGTTTGCTGCACTAAATCAAAACACAAAAAAATTAGTTGCTAGTTTTACTTTATTTACTGTCTTGTTTGCATACTCTATATTAAAAACACAAAAAAAATAGTTACTCGCATTTACTTTATTTTTTATCATGACTAGTCCCGTAGTTGTCACTCTATCACCAGAGGAATCAATCTTCACTTTTAAACAAGGTGGTGAAGAGAATTTTAAAGAAGCTTGGTCTAGAATTTTTGATTCTTATAGTAAAACTGAACCTAAAATGACCCTAAGTTTGCTTCTTAGTAACTTTTATTTTGGGCTTATTCTTCGCTATAGATATGCCTTAGATGCTGTAGTGGGAGGAGATTTCCTTCATTGTGATGGGGATCAAGCTTTTAATGCCATAAGGAAATTGATTACATCATTTAGCTACGATAATAATTTTGATCCATCTCATGCTAGCATGCATAATAGATTAAACACTATTGAAACAAATATATCCTGTTTAAAAGAAGTGTACACCCAAATTCGCGAATACTATGATTATGTTCCATTAAGCTTCGAACCTTCAATGTGGGTGCCTACCGTTAAAGTTGCTATTGGTGATGAAACTTTTCCTGCTCGTTGTGATATTATGTCTGAGTTTTGCCTTATGCCTAAAAGTATTTATGAATCTTTGACACTTTGGGAACTTACTGAAGGGGGAGAAGAAATAACTCTTACTGATAACTCTGTTATAATTCCTAAGGGTATAGCTGAAGGTGTTTTCACAACCTTTCTTGGAAGGACGGTATCCACTGATTACCTCGTTATTGAATGTGTAGGGACAGGACAAATCACGCTTGGAAGATCCCTGCTGAAACTCATGGGAGCAGTCATAGATGTGGGGAAAGGCACTCTAAATTTTACCTCTACACCCGGATGCGGTCATGTATTACCTAGACCAAAGAGTAGGAATAAGAGTAAGAAGGGTAAGAGCAACGCCCCTGGTAAGAATGTCAACGCATCATCTCTTGATAATACTTGATACACACTTTCTGCGCCTAGCTGAAAGGCGTTAAAGAAAAGCGCTTATGGGAGACAACCCATGTTTTTTACTACAATACTTTTATTTTATATTTGAGTCTTGGAAGTTGTTACTACTGTAGCAACCTCTCCTTATCTTAGTTTTGTGCATTGTTGTGCCAAGTAAAGTCGTTGATAGTAAGGTTCATACTAGATTTGGATTACTGCGCAGAAACAGATTTCTTTGCTGTCACGAATCTGGGCCTAATTCTCTGTAGGTAACTCAGAAAATTATGCCAATTTACGTGAGTGATCCTCAGATATGTACGCAACTTTAATTCAATTTGAGCATTTTCATTTGAGCAAGTCTGGTGCCTCAATAAAATTAGTCTTTACGAACTGTTCTGTTTTGACAGATTCTTCCTTTTATTTCGCATTGCCTGTTTTGCTATGCTTGATGGATTTTTCGATTCCATTGACTTTCAGTAGCTTTGTGCAATGTCCAGAAGTGTTAAGAATGATCATGTCACCTCTGAACATGTAAATTTTAATTGTGCACTAACCCTCTAATGAGTTGTTTTGAGTTTGGTGTGGGGGAAGTTTTCAAGGATCAAGAGAGGGAGATGATACAATATGATCAAGGAGAGTGAAAGCTCTAAGCTTGGGGATGCCCCGGTGGTTCACCCCTGCATATATCAAGAAGACTCAAGCGTCTAAGCTTGGGGATGCCCAAGGCATCCCCTTCTTCATCGACAACATTATCAGGTTCCTCCCCTGAAACTATATTTTTATTCCATCACATCTTATGTACTTTGCTTGGAGCGTCGGTTTGTTTTTGTTTTTGTTTGAATAAAATGGATCCTAGCATTCATTGTGTGGGAGAGAGACACGCTCCGCTGTTGCATATGGACAAATATATCCTTAGGCTTTACTCATAGTATATGGCGAAAGTTTCTTCTTCGTTAAATTGTTATA
This sequence comes from Lolium perenne, assembly GCF_019359855.2. Taxonomy (NCBI): domain Eukaryota; kingdom Viridiplantae; phylum Streptophyta; class Magnoliopsida; order Poales; family Poaceae; genus Lolium; species Lolium perenne. The sequence goes on along the minus strand of NC_067246.2, from coordinate 180,987,452 downwards.
TGGTTGGAATTGGAAAATGATACATGTAGTAATTGCTAAAATGTCTTGGATAATGTGATACTTGGCAATTGTGGTGCTCATGTTTAAGCTCTTGCATCATATACTTTGCACCTATTAATGAAGAAATACATAGAGCTTGCTAAAATTTGGTTTGCATAATTGGTCTCTCTAAGGTCTAGATAATTTCTAGTATTGAGTTTGAACAACAAGGAAGACGGTGTAGAGTCTTATAATATTTACAATATGTCTTTTATGTGAGTTTTTCTGCACCGCTTCATCCTTGTGTTTGTTTCAAATAAACCTTGATAGCCTTAACCTTGTATCGAGAGGGAATACTTCTCATGCATCCAAAATCCTTGAGCCAACCACTATGCCACTTGTGTCCACCATACCTACCTACTACATGGTATTTCTCCGCCATTCCAAAGTAAATTGCTTGAGTGCTACCTTTAAAATTTCTATCCTCTACCTTTGCAATATATAGCTCATGGGACAAATAGCCTAAAAACTATTGTGGTATTGAATATGTACTTATGCACTTTATCTCTTATTAAGTTGCTTGTTGAGCGATAACCATGTTCCTGGGGACGCCATCAACTACTCTTTGTTGAATATCATGTGAGTTGCTATGCATGTTCGTCTTGTCTGAAGTAAGGGAGATTTACCGCTAAAATGGTTAGAGCATTGCATAATGTTAGAGAAGAACATTGGGCCGCTAACTAAAGCCATGATCCATGGTGGAAGTTTCAGTTTTGGACAAATATCCTCAATCTCATATGAGAAAATTAATTGTTGCTACATGCTTATGCATATAAGAGGAGTCCATTATTTGTTGTCTATGTTGTCCCGGTATGGATGTCTAAGTTGAGAATAATCAATAGCGAGAAATCCGATGCGAGCTTTCTCCTTAGACCTTTGTACAGGCGGCATAGAGGTACCCCTTTGTGACACTTGGTTAAAACATGTGCATTGCGATGATAATCCAGGTAATACGAGCTAATTAGGACAAGGTGCGGGCACTATTAGTATACTATGCATGAGGCTTGCAACTTATAGGCTATAATTTACATGACACATATGCTTTATTACTACCGTTGACAAAATTGTTTCTTGTTTTCAAAATCAAAGCTCTAGCACAAATATAGCAATCGATGCTTTCCTCTTTGAAGGACCTTTCTTTTACTTTTATGTTGAGTTAGTTCACCTATCTCTCTCCACCTTAAGAAGCAAACACTTGTGTGAACTGTGCATTGATTCCTACATACTTGCATATTGCACTTGTTATATTACTCTATGTTGACAATATCCATGAGATATACATGTTATAAGTTGAAAGCAACCGCTGAAACTTCATCTTCCTTTGTGTTGCTTCAATGCCTCTACTATGAATTATTGCTTTATGAGTTAACTCTTATGCAAGACTTATTGATGCTTGTCTTGAAGTACTATTCATGAAAAGTCCTTGCTATATGATTCAGTTGTTTACTCATGTCATTTACATTGTTTTGATCGCTGCATTCATTACATATGCTTACAATAGTATGATCAAGGTTATGATGGCATGTCACTCCAGAAATTATCTTTGTTATCGTTTACCTGCTCGGGACGAGCAGAAACTAATCTTGGGGATGCTGATACGTCTCCGACGTATCGATAATTTCTTATGTTCCATGCCACATTATTGATGATATCTACATGTTTTATGCATACTTTATGTCATATTTATGCATTTTCCGGCACTAACCTATTAACGAGATGCCGAAGAGCCGATTCTTTGTTTTCATTGTTTTTGGTTTCAGAAATCCTAGTAAGGAAATATTCTCGGAATTGGACGAAATCAACGCCCAGGGGCCTATTTTCACACGAAGCTTCCAGAAGACCGAAGAGAAGACGAAGTGGGGCCACGAGGCGGCGCCACAGTAGGGCGGCGCGGCCCAAGCCCTGGCCGCGCCACCCTAGCGTGTGGGCCCCTCGTGACTCTCCCGACTCTGCCCTTCCGCCTACAAATAGCCTTCGTCGCGAAAACCCCAGTACCGAGAGCCACGATACGGAAAACCTTCCAGAGACGCCGCCGTCGCCAATCCCATCTCGGGGGATTCAGGAGATCGCCCCCGGCACCCTGCCGGAGAGGGGATTCATCTCCCGGAGGATTCTACACCGCCATGGTCGCCTCCGGAGTGATGAGTGAGTAGTTCACCCCTGGACTATGGGTCCATAGCAGTAGCTAGATGGTTGTCTTCTCCTTATGTGCTTCATTGTCGGATCTTGTGAGCTGCCTAACATGATCAAGATCATCTATCTATAATGCTATATGTTGTGTTTGTTGGGATCTGATGGATAGAGAATACTATGTTATGTTGATTATCAATCTATGTGTTGTTTATGATCTTGCATGCTCTCCGTTACTAGTAGATGCTTTGGCCAAGTTGATGCTTGTAACTCCAAGAGGGAGTATTTATGCTCGATAGTGGGTTCATGTCTCCGTGAATCTGGGGGAGTGAGAGAAACCTCTAAGGTTATGGATGTGCTGTTGCCACTAGGGATAAAACATTGATGCTATGTCCGAGGATGTAGTTATTGATTACATTACGCACCATACTTAATGCAATTGTCTGTTGTTTGCAACTTAATACTGGAAGGGGTTCGGATGATAACCTGAAGGTGGACTTTTTAGGCATAGATGCATGCTGGATAGCGGTCTATGTACTTTGTCGTAATGCCCAATTAAATCTCACAATACTCATCATATCATGTATGTGCATGGTCATGCCCTCTCTATTTGTCAATTGCCCAACTGTAATTTGTTCACCCAACATGCTATTTATCTTATGGGAGAGACACCTCTAGTGAACTGTGGACCCCGGTCCAATCTTTTACATCGAATACAATCTACTGCAATACTTGTTCTACTGTTCTCTGCAAACAATCATCATCCACACTATACATCTAATCCTTTGTTACAGCAAGCCGGTGAGATTGACAACCTCACTGTTTTGCTGGGGCAAAGTACTTTGGTTGTGTTGTGCAGGTTCCACGTTGGCGCCGGAATCCCTGGTGTTGCGCCACACTACATCTCGCCGCCATCAACCTTCAACGTGCTTCTTGGCTCCTACTGGTTCGATAAACCTTGGTTTCTTACTGAGGAAAAACTTGCCGCTGTACGCATCACACCTTCCTCTTGGGGTTCCCAACGGACGCGTGATGTACGCGTATCAGGCGCCGAGTAAAACTTCGGCTAGGATAGCACGCCACTACGTCCTGGTGCAGTTACTGTCCCGTCAAATCAGTTTGACCACAGAAATGGTTTATTTATTACAGTATAACTTAATTTTTTCGAACAATATATACTACTCCATTTAATATACTCACTCCGATTCATATTACTTGTCAAATGATATGGATGAATCTAGAACTAAAATGTGTCTAGATATATCTATATTATAGTCAACTAATATGAATCGGAGTTTGTTTGGTTCAAAGGATTTCTAAAGGTATCTTGTACGGAGTAGGATATTTACACATAGGGATTTTTCCTATAGAGCTTGCTTGATTCAAAGGATTGAGAACCCTCCAAAATACCTATGGATTGCTTTCTCTAGAATCCTATCTCTTGATAATATTGCTATGTGTCTATAACAACTATGAAATGAACTCAATATCAATAGAAATTTCCTTTGTCTTTCCTAATCAAACAACTAGTTACTTTATGTCTTCGTTTACAAATTAAGATAATTTTTAGGTTATAGGTAATCATCGAGCTTATGTGATCATCTTTTATGATCAAACTTACTTGATCAGCCACGGAGGCGCAAAGGAGCAGTGGTGCGCATTAATACGGCCGCATGGGGAAGGCATAGCTAGCGACGATGAGACGTATCGCCAGCATTGGCCTAGGGAACCATCGTCAGCATTGGCCTAGGGAACCGTCGCCACCATTAATAAAAGCTATCTCTTTGGGCACCATGTCTCCCACTACTCGTGTCACGTGCGCATGTGGGTTACGGATGGATGGGCTGGGGAAGCCGGACAGAAAACATGACAACCAGGGAAAAAATGAATAAAAATAATACAAAGTCGAAAAGATTTCGAAAAATAAACTTTGTAAGAAACTCCACGCGTTTAGAAAATGCGAAGGCAATATGTTGAAACACGTCTAGACCATGTCTAGAACCACCGTCCCAAAGCTTAAGGATTATATTGATTTTTAGAAAGTCAAACTATGTTAAGTTTGACTAAGTTTTTACCAAAAGCATTAATATGCAAGATACAAAATCAATATTATTAGATAGAAAATAAATTACATTTTCATATCGTGTCTACAAAATATTATATGTGCTGATAGATTCTTCTAAGAGTTTGTTCGAACTTTACTTGGTTTGACTTTTCAAGAAAAAATATACTACCTCCATCCCAAGGCCTAAGGCCTATATTGTTTTCAGAAAGTCAAACAAAGTAAAGTTTGACCAAATTTTTAGAAGAATTTATGAACAAATATGATATTTTATAGGTACCATATAAAAATATATTTCATTATCTATCTAATGGTATTGATTTTGTACTTTTCATGATAATGATTTTTTATAAAAACTTAGTCAAACTTAACATAGTTTAACTTTCTGGAAAAAATATAGGTCTTAAGCCTTGGGATGGAGGTAGTAAGCTTTAAGCATTGGAACAGAGGTATTTTTTGAAGGACCTACATGTCTTTAGAAGACAAAAGGAAAACATGGAGTAAGGTTGTTTTTTATGCAAAAGTTTACGTCAAAATATGGTTATTTGTGTAAAAAGAATCTCAAATTGTGTTATGTGTAAAAACTGCACCAGGAAAGTGGTGGTATGTGCAATTTCTTCGGTCACACAAAAGGCAAGCCATTGATACATACTTAATTGTGAATAATTACAAAAGTAGTAGGCAACTAATAAGCGCACATGATTAAACTGCTATGCGAGATCTTCAGCCACCAGAAGTCGTTCCTGCGCCTCTCTAGCATTGAAAATCACGCGTTCTGCGACTTCCATCAAAGAGACAAGCTGAGCTTTGATCCGTTCTCCCAGATGAATGGCCTCGTCACAACTCCTACGAGCACAGGTCGTGATCTCATCCACTTCTAGGAAAGACACCGCCTGCATGTACCGAAATATCTTGATCCCTAACTCTCTGTTCTCCTCCCGCATGCTGGCAAGATCCAACTTCATCCTCCGACAAGATAAGCAAGGGGAGTGATCCTGCCAAAGGTAACAACAAACATATCGAGCGTTACCGACAAACGAAGGGCACAAATTGGCTGATTAACGAATGTGGTCACTAACATGTAGGACATACATAAGTGGTGTCTACATGTCAGTGAATCGAAGTACCCAAAAACCAGCAACCCAAAGTCAGCTAATATTAACCTTCGTCGAAGTAACCTCCGTCTTCAGCTCCTTCATCCTCTTGAACGGCTGGGAAGCTAGCAACTTATCTTCTTCTACGACCTCTCGCTGGAACCTGACGACGAAGGATGAGAGATCCTGCGAATGGACGTGTTGCACCTGCGTGTGTGATTCCCCAGGGCGCTTCTGGCGTAACTCGGAGTTCTCCGCTTCGAGATGCGGAAGTTCCGCTCCCGGGGCCTTGTTGACCCTAAGCCAAGATAGCTCCTGTGTAAGCCAATGAAAAATGTTCAAAATGTTACAGATCAGGCATATCATTACCAGTGCAAATGAGGTAAGTGAATCTCCGGGATCTCGCCGAACGACCGCGGTTGGTCCAATGCCACCACATCTTCTCCGAGATTGACTAACTCCTTTACATCATCTTCTCCGACATTGACTATCTCCTTTACATCATCTTCTGCTCCGAGCTTGACCATCTCCTTTACATCATCTTCTCCTGCGAGCTTGATCATCTGCTTCACATCATCTTATCCGGTGATATCGACCCTCTCCCGCGGAACATAATAGGTATAAGTCCGAGTATTACCAGTAAAACGAAGGTAATTAAAATAGGCGTAGTAACCCTTGTGTCCTGGCTCATCAACGGCGGGGATGCTGAGCCCACATCATCTCCTTCGAGATCTCCCTTCGCAGGCAGGATTGTTAGAGACAGTGTACATCTGGTAGTAGTATTTATGCGTGGGGCGCCAGGGGTCGAGAAGCTAGGACTGCATCTTCTCCTCCGAGCTCTTCCTTGGTAGACATGACAAATGAAACGAGGTGTGGGGGCGTAAAGGTATAAAATGGCGGACGGCCGCCCCGCCTCGGCCATCCAAGGCTTTTTTTTGCTTTACTAAACTAAAAACCCTATTTGCGTCTCACACGTCTGCCCTCAGAGGGTTGCAGGGTCCCAACCGTGCAGGTCCCACACTTTAGTGAGCACAAGTCATGTGTGGTAGGTAGGCAAACTTCCAACAATCTTCTTTGTCAAGTGAAGACACGTCGTCAAGACTCTCTCCCCCCCCTTTTGTCACTGAAAAAAGAATATTAGACGGGCGCGTAGCCTGCACTGCAGGGGGTGATGTCTACGCACGCTTCTTTTCCTGTAGACAGTGTTGGGCCTCCAAGAGCAGAGGTTTGTAGAACAGCAGCAAGTTTCCCTTAAGTGGATCACCCAAGGTTTATCGAACTCAGGGAGGTAGAGGTCAAAGATATCCCTCTCAAGCAACCCTGCAATTAAGATACAAGAAGTCTCTTGTGTTCCCAACACACCTAATACACTTGTCAGATGTATAGGTGCACTAGTTCGGCGAAGAGATAGTGAAATACAAGTAATATGGATGATTGTAAGTAGTAATTGTAATCTGAAATAAAAATGGCAGCAAGCGAACATGTAGCAGAACTTGTTGGAAACGGTGTTTCAATACTTAGAAACAAGGCCTAGGGATCATACTTTCACTAGTGGACACTCTCAACAATGTTATCATAAAGGAATATAAATATAAGCACTTCACTATGCTATTCTGAATTACTCTCTGGCAGGATAACGAACACTAATTCACCGTGTAGGGCTGCAAAAGCAAACCTTAAAGATGTATTCCCAAGTACTAATAAACACCCCACGCTGTCACTGTGAGCATTTATAGGAGGTACTAACACACCATAATTTCATAGAGACATCCAACTCAAATCATAACCCAGTGAACAAGTATTCTGTGAAATATAGCCTAAGAGACCCACACGGTGCACACACTGTCACCTTTACACACGTGGGACAAGGAGTCTCCGGAGATCACATAAGTAAAATCCACTTGAATAGCATAACGACATCTAGATTACAAAGCTCATCATATGGATCTCAATCATGTAAGGCAGCTCATGAGATCATTGTATTGAAGTACATGGGAGAGAGAGAGATGAACCACATAGCTACCGGTAGAGCCCTCAGCCTCGGGGGAGAACTACTCCCTCCTCATCATAGGAGACAGCAACGGCGATGAAGATGGCGGTGGTGTCGATGGAGATGACTCCGGGGGAAATTCCCCGTCCCGGCGGCGTGCCGGAACAGAGACTTCTGTCCCTCGAAACGGAGTTTCGCGATGGCGGCGGCGTCCCTGGAGTCTTTCTGGAGTTTCGTCAATTGGTGTCGCATTTTTAGGTCACGAGGGACTTTATAGGCGAAGAGGCGGAGTCGGAAGAGTCCCGAGGGGCCCATCCCATAGGGTGGGGCGGCCACCCCTCTGGCCGCGCCGGCCTATGGTGTGGAGGCCCTGGGCCTCCCCCTGGCTTGCCCTTCTGGCTCCGTGAGTCTTCCGGCGAAATAGAATTTCTGTGATTTTTCTGGATTTTTCCGAGCACTTTGGTTTTTGGGCCTTTTCTGCAATAAACAGACATAATAAACAGAAACTGGCACTGTAGCATCTTGTTAATAGGTTAGTCCAATAAATGACATAATATGATATAAAGTGCATATAAAACATGTGAGTATTGTCATAAAACTAGCATGGAACTCGAGTAGGTAAACGATAACAAGGATAATTTCTGAAGTGACATGCTACTGTCATAATCTTGATCAATACTATTGTAAAGCATATGAGATGAATGAAGTGATTCGAAGCAATGGTAAAGACAATGACTAAACAACTGAATCATATAGCAAAGACTTTTCATGAATAGTACTTTCAAGACAAGCATCAATAAGACTTGCATAGGAGTTAACTCATAAAGCAATAAATTCTTAGTAGAAAGTTTTGAAGCAACACAAAGGAAGATATAAGTTTCAGCAGTTGCTTTCAACTTCAACATGTATATCTCATGGATAATTGTCAACACAAAGTAATATGATGAATGCAAATAAGCAAGTATGTAGGAATCAATGCACACAGTTGACACAAGTGTTTGCTTCTAAGATAGAAAGAAGTAGGTAAACTGACTCAACATAAAGTAAAAGAATGGCCCTTCGCGGAGGGAAGCATGGATTACTATTTTTGTGCTAGAGCTTTTATTTTGAAAACATAGAAACAATTTTGTCAACGGTAGTAATAATTCATATGTGTTATGCATAAGACATCCTATAAGTTGCAAGCCTCATGCATAGAATACCAATGGTGCTCGCACCTTGTCCTAATTAGCTTGGATTTCCATGGATTATCATTGCATTACATATGTTTCAACCAAGTGTCACAAAGGGGTACCTCTATGCCGCCTGTACAAAGGTCCAAGGAGATAGATCGCATTTGATTTCTCGTTTTTGATAGATCTCAACTTGAGGACATCCATACCGGGACAACATAGAAAACAGATAATGGACTCCTCTTTAATGCATAAGCATTCAACAACAGATAATATTCTCATAGGAGATTGAGGATTAATGTCCAAACTTAAACTTCCACCATGATACATGGCTTTGGTTAGCGGCCCAATGTTCTTCTCTAACAATATGCATAGTCAAACCATTTGATCATGATAAATCACCCTTACTTCAGACAAGAAGAACATGCATAGCAACTCACATGATATTCAACAAAAGTGTGATAGTTGATGGCGTCCCCAGAAACATGGTTACCGCTCAACAAGCAACTTATAAGAAATAAGATACATAAGCTACATATTCTTTACCACAATAGTTTTTAGGCTACTTTCTCATGAGCTATGTATTGCAAAGGCAAGGAATGAAATTTTTAAAGGTAGCACGCAAGCAATTTACTTTGGAATGGCAGAGAAATACCACATAGTAGGTAGGTATGGTGGACACAAATGGCATAGGTTTTGGCTCAAGGTTTTGGATGCACGAGAAGAATTCTCTCTCAGTACAAGGCTTTGGCTAGCAAGGTTGTTTGAAGCAAACACAAATATGAACTGGTACAGCAAAACTTACATAAGAACATATTGCAAGCATTATAAGACTCTACACTGTCTTCCTTGTTGTTCAAACACTTCACCAGAAAATATCTAGACTTTAGAGAGACCAATCATGCAAACCAAATTTTAACAAGCTCTATGGTAGTTCTTCATTAATGGGTGCAAAGTACATGATGCAAGAGCTTAAACATGATCTATTTGAGCAAATCAATTGCCAAGTATCAAATTATTCAAGACAATATACCAATTACCACATGAAGCATTTTCTGTTTCCAACCAAATAACAATGAACGAAGCAGTTTTCAACCTTCGCCATGAACATTAAAAGTAAAGCTAAGAACACTAGTGTTCATATGAACGAGCGGAGCATGTGTCTCTCCCAAACAAAGAATGTTAGGATCCAATTTTATTCGAATAAAAAAACATACAAACGCTCCAAGTAAAGCACATAAGATGTGACGGAATAAAAATATAGTTTCACTAGAGGTGACCTGATAAGTTGTCGATGAAGAAGGGGATGCCTTGGGCATCCCCAAGCTTAGATGCTTGAGTCTTCTTGAAATATGCAGGGATGAACCACGGGGGCATCCCCAAGCTTATACTTTCCACTCTTCTTGATCACATTGTATCATCCTCCTCTCTTGACCCTTGAAAACTTCCTCCACACCAAACTCAAAACAAACTCATTAGAGGGTTAGTGCATAATCAAAAATCCACATATTCAGAGGTGACACAATCATTCTTAACACTTCTGGACATTGCTCAAAGCTACTGAAAGTTAATGGAACAAAGAAATCCATTCAACATAGCAAAAGAAGCAATGCGAAATAAAAGGCAGAATCTGTCAAAACAGAACAGTCCGTAAAGATGAATTTTTTTAGGGGCACTTAACTTGCTCAGATGAAAAAGCTCAAATTGAATGAAAGTTGCGTACATATCTGAGGATCACACACGTAAATTGGCAGATTTTTCTGAGTTACCTACAGAGGGGGCTACTCAATTTCGTGACAGCAAGAAATCTGTTTCTGCGCAGTAATCCAAATCTAGTATCAACCTTACTATCAAAGACTTTACTTGGCACAACAATGCAATAAAATAAAGATAAGGAGAGGTTGCTACACTAGTAACAACTTCCAAGACACAACAAAACAGTAGCAAAATAAAAACATGGGTTATCTCCCAAGAAGTGCTTTCTTTATAGCCATTAAGATGGGCTCAGTAATTTTAATGATGCTCACATAAAAAATAAGAGTTGAAGCAAAATAGAGCATCAAAAAGCAAGTTCAAAACATATTTAAGTCTAACCCACTTCCTATGAAAAGGAATCTTGTAAATAAACAAGTCATGTAAGCATAACGCAACAAGCATAGAAAGGCAACACAAGCGCGACTTCAAGATTCTCAACATAAAGAGGGGAAACTTAATATTATTAAGATGCATATAACCATGTTTCCCTCTCTCATAATAACTTTCAGTAGCATCATTGATGAAATCCACAACATAACCATCACTTAAAACATTCTTATCATGGTTCATATGCATAAAAGTATCATTAATTTTGGCATAAGAAGAATTCTTCTCATTAATAGTAATTGGAGCAGGATCATTATCAAGAATTTGAACATGGTAAACAAGTTGCATACTAAGGGAATTGTTTTTGGCAATCCCATAATAACTATGACAAGTTTCATAAGGTAATTATAACCTATGTCATAGCATTCTTTATAATAATTATCAAAGATTGGAGGCACAGTGTCATCATAAGAAATAGAATAGTTATCTTCCACAGTATGTTCATCTGTAACCTTAACATCATTGTTACTAGAAGGAGATGTATCAAGCATATAATCATTAGTAGCAAAAGGATTTTCAAACACCTCATCCCCAAGCTTAGAGCTTTCTATATCATTATGGGAAGAAGCATGGATAGTACTAATACTATGGCAATTATTAACATCATCACTTTTAGAATTAGTTTCCCAGAGAGTTTCAATATCAAAAGTAGTGTGCTCTTTCAAATCATGATCACTAATATAGGTAAAGGGCATAGGAAGATCATTGTACTCAGATTCATTATCATAATAATCATTAGGAGCAACATACTTACGGTTACCTATCGTTATCTCATACACGCAGGGATATGCCATTACCTCTTTCTTTTTATTCCCCCTCTTCTTCTTCTTCTTTGTTTCCTTCTTCTTCTTCTTCTTCTTCTTCTTCTTCTTTTATTTCTTCTCATTCCCTTTTTTAGGAGGAAGAGGCTTGAAGGGAGGCTTCTCCACAAAACCTGATTTATTTCCAGAAACAATAGAAGAAACTTGGGAGGATTCCTCCTTTTCATTAATAAGTTTAAAACACACAGCGGTCCTATCATATTTTGGCAAAGTGTCATCTTCTAAAATATTCTGTATGTAAGTATTTGTATGGCAATTATTAATGCAATAAGAAAGACACCCATGCAGGACACTGATGGCGTGTAACTCACACGTTCGTTGGGAACCCCAAGAGGAAGGTATGATGCGCACAGCAGCAAGTTTTCCCTCAGAAAGAAACCAAGGTTTATCGAACCAGGAGGAGCCAAGAAGCACGTTGAAGGTTGATGGCGGCGGGATGTAGTGCGGTGCAACACCAGGGATTCCGGCGCCAACGTGGAACCTGCACAACACAACCAAAGTACTTTGCCCCAACGAAACAGTGAGGTTGTCAATCTCACCGGCTTGCTGTAACAAAGGATTAACCGTATTGTGTGGAAGATGATTGTTTGCAGAAACAAGAGAACAAGTATTGCAGTAGATTGTATTTCAGTAAAGAGAATTGGACCGGGGTCCACAGTTCACTAGAGGTGTCTCTCCCATAAGACAAACAGCATGTTGGGTGAACAAATTACAGTTGGGCAATTGACAAATAAAGAGAGCATGACCATGCACATACATATCATGATGAGTATAGTGAGATTTAATTGGGCATTACGACAAAGTACATAGACCGCCATCCAACTGCATCTATGCCTAAAAAGTCCACCTTCAGGTTATCATCCGAACCCCTTCCAGTATTAAGTTGCAAAGCAACAGACAATTGCATTAAGTATGGTGCGTAATGTAATCAACAAATACATCCTTAGACATAGCATCAATGTTTTATCCCTAGTGGCAACAGCACAACACAACCTTAGAACTTTCTGTCACTGTCCCAGGTGTCAATGCAGGCATGAACCCACTATCGAGCATAAATACTCCCTCTTGGAGTTACAAGCATCTACTTGGCCAGAGCATCTACTAGTAACGGAGAGCATGCAAGATCATAAACAACACATAGATATAACTTTGATAATCAACATAACAAGTATTCTCTATTCATCGGATCCCAACAAACGCAACATATAGAATTACGAGATAGATGATCTTGATCATGTTAGGCAGCTCACAAGATCCGACAATGATAGCACAATGGGGAGAAGACAACCATCTAGCTACTGCTATGGACCCATAGTCCAGGGGTAGACTACTCACACATCACACCGGAGGCAACCATGGCGGCGTAGAGTCCTCCAGAGATGATTCCCCTCTCCGGCAGGTGCCGGAGGCGATCTCCTGGATCCCCCGAGATGGGATCGGCGTTGGCGGCGTCTCCGGAAGGTTTTCCGTATCGTGGCTCTCGCACCGGGGGTTTCGTCACGGAGGCTTTAAGTAGGCGGAAGGGCAAGTCGGGAGGGGGCACAGGGGCCCCACACCATAGGCCGGCGCGGCCGTGGGGCCGCGCCGCCCTAGGGTTTGGGCGCCCGTGGCCCCACTTCGTTTCGTCTTCGGACTTCCGGAAGCTTCGTGGAAAAATAGGCCCCCGGGCGTTGATTTCGTCCAATTCCGAGAATATTTCCTTACTAGGATTTCTGAAACCAAAAACAGCAGAAACAAAGAATCGGCACTTCGGCATCTTGTTAATAGGTTAGTTCCGTAAAATGCACGAATATGACATAAAGTGTGCATAAAACATGTAGATAACATCAATAATGTGGCATGGAACATAAGAAATTATCGATACGTTGGAGACGTATCAGCATCCCCAAGCTTAGTTCTGCTCGTCCCGAGCAGTAAAACGATAAATACGTATAATTTCTGGAGTGACATGCCATCATAACCTTGATCATACTATTTGTAAAGCATATGTAGTGAATGCAGCGATCAAAACAATGTATATGACATGAGTAAACAAGTGAATCATAAAGCAAAGACTTTTCATGAATAGCACTTCAAGACAAGCATCAATAAGTCTTGCATAAGAGTTAACTCATAAAGCAATAATTCAAAGTAAAGGCATTGAAGCAACACAAAAGAAGATTAAGTTTCAGCGGTTGCTTTCAACTTGTAACATGTATATCTCATGGATATTGTCAACATAGAGTAATATAACAAGTGCAATAAGCAAGTATGTAGGAATCAATGCACAGTTCACACAAGTGTTTGCTTCTTGAGGTGGAGAGAAATAGGTGAACTGACTCAACATTGAAAGTAAAAGAATGGTCCTCCATAGAGGAAAAGCATCGATTGCTATATTTGTGCTAGAGCTTTGATTTTGAAAACATGAAACAATTTTGTCAACGGTAGTAATAAAGCATATGTATCATGTAAATTATATCTTACAAGTTGCAAGTCTCATGCATAGTGTACTAATAGTGCCCGCACCTTGTCCTAATTAGCTTGGACTACCGGATCATCACAATGCACATGTTTTTACCAAGTGTCACAAAGGGGTACCTCTATGCCGCCTGTACAAAGGTCTAAGGAGAAAGCTCGCATTTGGATTTCTCGCTATTGATTATTCTCAACTTAGACATCCATACCGGGACAACATAGACAACAGATAATGGACTCCTCTTTTATGCATAAGCATGTAACAACAATTAATAATTTTCTCATTTGAGATTGAGGATATATGTCCAAAACTGAAACTTCCACCATGGATCATGGCTTTAGTTAGCGGCCCAATGTTCTTCTCTAACAATATGCATGCTTAACCATAAGGTGGTAGATCTCTCTTACTTCAGACAAGACGGACATGCATAGCAACTCACATGAAATTCAACAAAGAGTAGTTGATGGCGTCCCCAGTGAACATGGTTATCGCACAACAAGCAACTTATTAAGAGATAAAGTGCATAATTACATATTCAATACCACAATAGTTTTTAAGCTATTTGTCCCATGAGCTATATATTGCAAAGGTGAATGATGGAATTTTAAAGGTAGCACTCAAGCAATTTACTTTGGAATGGCGGAAAATACCATGTAGTAGGTAGGTATGGTGGACACAAATGGCATAGTGGTTGGCTCAAGTATTTTGGATGCATGAGAAGTATTCCCTCTCGATACAAGGTTTAGGCTAGCAAGGCTTATTTGAAACAAACACAAGGATGAACTGGTGCAGCAAAACTCACATAAAAGACATATTGAAAACATTATAAGACTCTACACCGTCTTCCTTGTTGTTCAAACTCAATACTAGAATTTATCTAGACCTTAGAGAAACCAAATATGCAAACCAAATTTTAGCATGCTCTATGTATTTCTTCATTAATGGGTGCAAAGCATATGATGCAAGAGCTTAATCATGAGCACAACAATTGCCAAGTATCACATTACCCAAGACATTAATAGCAATTACTACATGTATCATTTTCCAATTCCAACCATATAACAATTTAACGAAGGAGAAACTTCGCCATGAATACTATGAGTAGAAACCAAGGACATACTTGTCCATATGCTACAGCGGAGCATGTCTCTCTCCCATAAAGTGAATGTTAGGATCCATTTTATTCAAACAAAACAAAAACAAAAACAAACCGACGCTCCAAGAAAAGCACATAAGATGTGATGGAATAAAAATATAGTTTCAGGGGAGGAACCTGATAATGTTGTCGATGAAGAAGGGGATGCCTTGGGCATCCCCAAGCTTAGACGCTTGAGTCTTCTTAGAATATGCAGGGGTGAACCACCGGGGCATCCCCAAGCTTAGAGCTTTCACTCTCCTTGATCATGTTGCATCATACTCCTCTCTTGATCCTTGAAAACTTCCTCCACACCAAACTCGAAACAACTCATTAGAGGGTTAGTGCACAATAAAAATTAACATATTCAGAGGTGACACAATCATTCTTAACACTTCTGGACATTGCATAATGCTACTGGACATTAGTGGATCAAAGAAATTCATCCAACAAAGCAAAAGAGGCAATGCGAAATAAAAGGCAGAATCTGTCAAAACAGAACAGTTCGTATTGACGAATTTTAAAATGGCACCAGACTTGCTCAAATGAAAATGCTCAAATTGAATGAAAGTTGCGTACATATCTGAGGATCATGCACGTAAATTGGCTTAATTTTCTGAGCTACCTACAGGGAGGTAGACCCAGATTCGTGACAGAAAAGAAATCTGGAACTGCGCAGTAATCCAAATCTAGTACTTACTTTACTATCAACGGCTTAACTTGGCACAACAAAACACTAAACTAAGATAAGGAGAGGTTGCTACAGTAGTAAACAACTTCCAAGACACAAAATAAAAAAAAAACAAAGTACTGTAGCAAAATAACACATGGGTTATCTCCCAAGAAGTTCTTTCTTTATAGCCATTAAGATGGGCTCAGCAGTTTTAATGATGCACTCGCAAGAAATAGTAGTTGAAGCAAAAGAGAGCATCAAGAGGCAAATTCAAAACACATTTAAGTCTAACATGCTTCCTATGAAAAGGAATCTTGTAAATAAACAAGTTCAAGAAGCATAATGCAACAAGCATAGAGAGATAAAACAAGTGTAACTTCAAAAATTTCAGCACATAGAGAGGTGTTTTAGTAACATGAAAATTTCTACAACCATATTTTCCTCTCTCATAATAACTTTCAGTAGCAACATGAGCAAACTCAACAATATAACTATCACATAAAGCATTCTTATCATGAGTCTCATGCATAAAATAATTACTCTCCTCATAAGCATAATCAATTTTATTAGTAATAGTGGGAGCAAATTCAACAAAGTAGCTATCATCAAATATAGGAGGCATATTGTAATCATAATCAAATTTATCCTCCATAACAGGTGGTACTAAAAGACCAATATCATTATCATAAATAGGAGGCAAAGTATCATCAAAGTAAATTTTCTCCTCAATGCTTGGGGGAATAAAAAGATCATGAAAACCAGCTTCCCCAAGCTTAGAACTTTCTATATTATTATCAACAATGGTGTTCAAAGCGTTCATACTAATATTACTACCAGCATGCAAATAAGATTCCATAGGTTTTTTAATTTTCGCATCAAACAATCCATGTTTTAAATCAGGAAATAGAATAAGAAGATCATTCTTGTCCATTATGCCAAACTAGTGTAATAAAAACATGCATGATATTATAAAGTAAAACAAGTAACTAATTTTTTTGTGTTTTTGATATAGCAAACAAGATAGCAAATAAAGTAAAACTAGCAACTAATTTTTTTGTATTTTGATTTAGTGAAGCAAACAAAGTAGTAAATAAAACTAAGCAAGACAAAAACAAAGTAAAGAGATTGAGAAGTGGAGACTCCCCTTGCAGCGTGTCTTGATCTCCCCGGCAACGGCGCCAGAAAAAGAGCTTGATGGCGTGTAACTCACACGTTCGTTGGGAACCCCAAGAGGAAGGTATGATGCGCACAGTAGCAAGTTTTCCCTCAGAAAGAAACCAAGGTTTATCGAACCAGGAGGAGCCAAGAAGCACGTTGAAGGTTGATGGCGGCGGGATGTAGTGCGGCGCAACACCAGGGATTCCGGCGCCAACGTGGAACCTGCACAACACAACCAAAGTACTTTGCCCCAACGAAACAGTGAGGTTGTCAATCTCACCGGCTTGCTGTAACAAAGGATTAACCGTATTGTGTGGAAGATGATTGTTTGCAGAAAACAGTAGAACAAGTATTGCAAAGAGATTGTATTTCAAGAAAGAGAATTGGACCGGGGTCCACAGTTCACTAGAGGTGTCTCTCCCATAAGACAAACAGCATGTTGGGTGAACAAATTACAGTTGGGCAATTGACAAATAAAGAGAGCATGACCATGCACATACATATCATGATGAGTATAGTGAGATTTAATTGGGCATTACGACAAAGTACATAGACCGCCATCCAACTACATCTATGCCTAAAAAGTCCACCTTCAGGTTATCATCCGAACCCCTTCCAGTATTAAGTTGCAAAGCAACAGACAATTGCATTAAGTATGGTGCGTAATGTAATCAACAACTACATCCTTAGACATAGCATCAATGTTTTATCCCTAGTGGCAACAGCACAACACAACCTTAGAACTTTCTCACATCGTCCTGTGTCAAAGGTGCATGAACCCACTATCGAGCATAAATACTCCCTCTTGGAGTTACAAGCATCTACTTGGCCAGAGCATCTACTAGTAACGGAGAGCATGCAAGATCATAAACAACACATAGATATAACTTTGATAATCAACATAACAAGTATTCTCTATTCATCGGATCCCAACAAACGCAACATATAGAATTACAGATAGATGATCTTGATCATGTTAGGCAGCTCACAAGATCCGACAATGATAGCACAATGGGGAGAAGACAACCATCTAGCTACTGCTATGGACCCATAGTCCAGGGGTAGACTACTCACACATCACACCGGAGGCGACCATGGCGGCGTAGAGTCCTCCGGGAGATGATTCCCCTCTCCGGCAGGGTGCCGGAGGCGATCTCCTGGATCCCCCGAGATGGGATCGGCGTTGGCGGCGTCTCTGGAAGGTTTTCCGTATCGTGGCTCTCGGTACTGGGGGTTTTGTCACGGAGGCTTTAAGTAGGCGGAAGGGCAAGTCAGGAGGGGGCACAGGGGCCCCACACCATAGGCCGGCACGGCCAGGGGGGGGCCGCGCCGCCCTAGGGTTTGGGCGCCCTGTGGCCCCACTTCGTTTCGTCTTCGGACTTCTGGAAGCTTCGTGGAAAAATAGGCCCCTGGGCGTTGATTTCGTCCAATTCCGAGAATATTTCCTTACTAGGATTTCTGAAACCAAAAACAGCAGAACAAAGAATCGGCACTTCGGCATCTTGTTAATAGGTTAGTTCCAGAAAATGCACGAATATGACATAAAGTGTGCATAAAACATGTAGATAACATCAATAATGTGGCATGGAACATAAGAAATTATCGATACGTTGGAGACGTATCAGACACTATCAATATCAAGATCACTCATATGTAACAAAGAAATTTTTCTTGATAACTCTTCACAGCCCAAAAATAAAGTAAGTTCATCATGTTGATTAGGAAGGATTTCGTCATCACAATACAAATTTGCAGCACTCATGGGGTTCAAATTATCATTGGAGGAGCATTTAAAATTAAAATGACCCACTCTATGGCAAAGTTCACAAATAAAAGGATAGAGGGCACAAACTTTTTTACCAAGATCATCTAGAGCCCTAGACCACTTTCTAGTTTTTTCATTCCTATGATGGATACAATATTCATCTTCGATTTGATTAATTCCACAAGGTCTATGCATTCCACAAAAATTAACATGCTTATAAGAAATAGTATTTTCAGAAGTTTGGGCATGTTTATTGCAATCATTAATAACAATTTCATTTTCCATGCAAGTGTCTTTGAAAGGTTCATGATACATGTACCAATTTTCTTTAGGAACGTTAATATGAGAAGCAAAGGCTTTATAGTAATCGACCATAATTTGAGGATCAAGACCATATTTAGCACTAAGCTCTTGAAAATCAACAGTTTCAATGAAAGACTTAATGCATTCATATTCATAGTTTATACCTGATTCTTTACCTTTGTTGTTCTCCCAATCTTCAGCGTTCTCCTGAATCCGATCAAGAAGGTCCCTTTTAAACTCTTCTTTATTGCGCGTGAATGATCCAGAACAAGTAGTATCCAGCAAGGTTTTATCTTGAAAAGAAAGTCTTGCATAGAAATTATCAATGATGATATTACCAGGAATCTCATGAATGGGGCATTTGAGCATTAAAGACTTCAATCTTCCCCATGCTTGGGCAATACTCTCTCCATCATGAGACCAAAAATTATATATGCGGTTTCAGTCTTTGTGAATTTCACTTGGAGGATAGAATTTAGAATAAAATATAGGCATAATATCCTTCCAATCAAGAGAATGCCTATTCTTCAGCAATTTATACCAATCCGCCGCTTTACCAGACAACGACATAGAGAATAGTTTCTTCCTCACTTCATCCATAGATATACCTGCACACTTGAATAACCCGCATAATTCACGCAAAAACAGTAAATGATCTCCAGGATGGACAGTTCCATCCCCTTCATAGCGGTTATCCATAACACGTTCAATAATTTTCATGGGTATCTTGAAAGGAATACTTTCAGTAGGTAGATTTAAAATATCACAAGCATCATTAGAGTTATCGCATATGGGAGATAAAGTATTATCAGAGCAAATTTTCTCCCCTAAAGATGGGAAGCTAAGAAGATCATAAAAACTAGCTTCCCCAAGCTTAGACTTCTCCATAGCATTAGCAGTAATTGCGTTCATACTAATAACATTGCTACTAGCATGCAAATAAGGTTCCATAGGTTTTTTAATTTTCGCATCAAACAATTCATGTCTTAACTCAGGAAATAGATTAAAAAGCTCACTGTTATTTTCCATTATGCCTAACTAGTGAAAAATAAAAACAAGAAACAAAAAGATGCAATTGCAGGATCTAAAGGAAATAGCTTCGAGCACTCACACACCGGCAACAGTGCTAGGAAATAGCTTAGTAGTCGGAGGATGTGAATACCTTTTACCTTACCTCCCCGGCAACGGTGCCAGAAAATAGCTTGATGTCTACGCACGCTTCTTTTCCTGTAGATAGTGTTGGGCCTCCAAGAGCAGAGGTTTGTAGAACAGCAGCAAGTTTTCCTTAAGTGGATCACCCAAGGTTTATCAAACTCAGGAGGTAGAGGTCAAAGATATCCCTCTCAAGCAACCCTGCAATTAAGATACAAGAAGTCTCTTGTGTCCCCAACACACCTAATACACTTGTCAGATGTATAGGTGCACTAGTTCGGCGAAGAGATAGTGAAATACAAGTAATATGGATGATTGTAAGTAGTAATTGTAATCTGAAATAAAAATGGCAGCAAGCGAACATGTAGCAGAACTTGTTGGAAACGGTGTTTCAATACTTAGAAACAAGGCCTAGGGATCATACTTTCACTAGTGGACACTCTCAACAATGTTATCATAAAGGAATATAAATATAAGCACTTCACTATGCTATTCTGAATTACTCTCTGGCAGGATAACGAACACTAATTCACCGTGTAGGGCTGCAAAAGCAAATCTTAAAGATGTATTCCCAAGTACTAATAAACACCCCACGCTGTCACTGTGAGCATTTATAGGAGGTACTAACATACCACAATTTCATAGAGACATCCAACTCAAATCATAACCCAGTGAACAAGTATTCTGTGAAATATAGCCTAAGAGACCCACACGGTGCACACACTGTCACCTTTACACACGTGGGACAAGGAGTCTCCGGAGATCACATAAGTAAAATCCACTTGAATAGCATAACGACATCTAGATTACAAAGCTCATCATATGGATCTCAATCATGTAAGGCAGCTCATGAGATCATTGTATTGAAGTACATGGGAGAGAGAGATGAACCACATAGCTACCGGTAGAGCCCTCAGCCTCGGGGGAGAACTACTCCCTCCTCATCATAGGAGACAGCAACGGCGATGAAGATGGCGGTGGTGTCGATGGAGATGACTCCGGG
Organism: Lolium perenne; assembly: GCF_019359855.2. Classification (NCBI taxonomy): domain Eukaryota; kingdom Viridiplantae; phylum Streptophyta; class Magnoliopsida; order Poales; family Poaceae; genus Lolium; species Lolium perenne. The sequence goes on along the minus strand of NC_067246.2, from coordinate 180,966,358 downwards.
GGCAATTCCCCGTCCCGGCGGCGTGCCAGAACAGAGACTTCTGTCCCCCGAAACGGAGTTTCGCGATGGCGGGGGCATCCCTGGAGTCTTTCTGGAATTTCGTCAATTGGTGTCGCGTTTTTAGGTCACGAGGGACTTTATAGGCGAAGAGGCGGAGTCGGAAGAGTCCCGAGGGGCCCACCCCATAGGGTGGGGTGGCCACCCCTCTGGCCGCGCCGGCCTATGGTGTGGAGGCCCTGGGCCTCCCCTGGCTTGCCCCTCTGGCTTCGTGAGTCTTCCGGCGAAATAGAATTTCTGTAATTTTTCTGGATTTTTCCGAGCACTTTGGTTTTTGGGCCTTTTATGCAATAAACAGACATAATAAACAGAAACTGGCACTGTGGCATCTTGTTAATAGGTTAGTCCAATAAATGCCATAATATGATATAAAGTGCATATAAAACATGTGAGTATTGTCATAAAACTAGCATGGAACATAAGAAATTATAGATACGTTTGAGATGTATCAGGGGGCGATTTTGAAAGTAACCCTTTTGGCGAAGAAAAGCACAGAATGAGCCACACAAAAAGGTTAGTCCAGTGAAATAGATTGCTCAAAGGGTCAGTTCGTGCTTTTCTTTGCCAAAAGGGTTATTTCCGTCAAAATCGCCGCACTGCTGGTTTCCAGCACTGAAAAACCCTGCGTGCCAGTCAACATCACTTCCCGGAAAGGTTGAAGCATTTCCAGTACGCTAAAGTTTGGTTTTCTGCATTATTTTTCACGAGCTAAATTATAAACTCTTTAGGCATTATTTTTTACGCAAAAAATGATAAACCATCACCGATTTTTTGTACCATTACTTTTCACGTAAAAAATGATAAACCATCACCCATTTGTTGTAGTCATTACTTTTCACGCAAAAAATGATAAACCATCACCGATTTGTTGTAGCCATTACCTTTCATGCAAAAAATGATGAACCATCACCCATTTCTTGTAGCCATTACTTTTCACGCAAAAAATGATAAACCATCACCGATTTGTTGTAGCCATTACTTTTCACGCAAAAAATGATAAACCATCACCGATTTCTTGTAGCCATCCCTCCGGTCTTATTTAATTGACTCAAATTTAGTATAAAGTTGTACTATATCCGAGTCAATTAAAAGATACCGGAGGGAGTACTTTTTCACGCTAAAAATGATAAATAAGCACCGATTTCTTGTAGCCATTACGGTAAAATGATAAAGTATCACGAATTACCATTTCTTTTAGGCATTACTTTTCACGGTAAAATGATAAACTATATCACGAAGGTCAATTTCCGTCAAGATAGTCCGCATTACTTTTTTGTTGAGATATAAACCCCCACAACGGCCATCTCCTCCTTAATTTATTGTGTAAACCCCCACAATGGTCACCTCCTCCTTGATTTATTATGTAAACCCCTACAACGGTCATCTCTCCCTTATAAACAACCACAACGGCCATCCCTTGTGTCAATAGGTTCTGCCTCTCTCTTCTTCATTCACATACACTTGATCCATTGCCATGGCTTCCACGTCTCGGACGCCGACCAGAAGAGGAAGGGGAAGGGGAAGGGGCGGTCGGGGTGATGGATCATCATCATTGCCACCACCACCGTCAACACTGCCTTTGATCATAGAGGAGTTCTTCATCATCGTCTATGAAGACCCTTTGGTCAAGAAGGTATGTACGCGTTCCCACATATATGATGCATGTGATTAATTATGGGCATGTTCTAAAAAACCTTTAATTTCAAACGATCGGCGCTCGATCTCTTTGGAGGCTCTCCCAAATAAGTTTGCGGACTATCTTGATGGCCAGGAGCCAGCTAAGGTGTATCTGCGAGCAGCAGACTGCGGTCCTCGTCTCTGGACCGTGGAGGTCCTATTTGACGGACAAGGCCGGATGTACCTCGACAAGGGCTGGGAGAATTTCGCCATCGCGCACGGTGTGGATTTCGGCTGCTTCGACGGAACAATGTGCAGGAAGTACTACTACTCGGACGATGAAGATACTGCCGATGAAAGCAACGACGACGTGAAGCCATGCATCCATCCCCTTTAGATAAGGGGATTATGAGTGACCAAGAATATATATATGTAGCTTCATATGCTTCGATTTAGAGATCTAGCTATTTTCTATATATTGTGCATGTAAAAAATAATATCGCAATTTCCACCATGATTCGAGCACCACAGCCTCCAAACGATGTCGATGCCGATGCCGATATCGGCATGGTCAGAACGGCTATGCTCGCCGCCACTGCTAGGTCACCGTCGGGATGGACCATGTTTAGCATAAGATTCACTTTAGATTAAGATGCGAAAATACACGGAAGGAGACGAAGGGAGAGAAGTGAGGGGGGGCCTCTTATTTATGGTGTCTGACCTTTTCCGGGTCATGTTGACTGTTGTTCAGGGTTTGTCAGTGCGCGGGAGGTGCAAGCGAGCGAGCGAGGCCGATAATGAGAGAGATGTTTTTTTTTGAGAGAGAGGGACAACCAAAGGATCCTGGAGGACTCATACTTTCAATACGCACCAGAGCACAATTTACAACAAGACATAGAATAAACAAGAAATTACATCCAAATCCCTAATTTTACATGGAAGACCCCATGCTGAAAGCAAGAAATGCGATCGGGTCCTTAACAGCCACCGCCCAGATTAATCCTCGTCGCAGCCGGGGACGAACCACTTAGCGCGACCAAATCGCCATGGCTACAGTGCGTGCACACCATGGCCTCCGAGCTGAGCAAGAAACGCCCTGCCAAAACCGGCAGCCAGCGGAGGTGGATAACTGGAGAGAGAGGGGGATAGAGAGGGAGTCTTGATGCGTCTTCTCTTGATAAAGAAGATGGGAGTTTGCCTACCTACCGCACATGACTTGTGCTCACTGAAGTGTGGGACCTCACGCATGTGAACCACACGTAAGTGACAGACCTATTGGTGTAATAACTCGGGTGATCATTATACTGTATTAGTACAAAGTTTCCTATGGATTCAAGGGTAGGAAAGCCAAGTTAACTCATTTACATGACATTATTTTTTCCATGGAGCCAAGTTAACTCATCTATCAATTGGTACATTTTGGTTATACTCGAAATTTTACTTGAAACTTGTTGGTCATGCCATTTTACTACTCGCCTAACACTTTTTCCGCGCGTGAAGGGAGGGGGTGGGCAGTATGCTACCCTGAATTTGTGTGACCCCCAAAAACTAGGAAATATGAGAGAGGCATCCAAAGAAACACACTCGTCCCCTACCCCCCTCCCCACTAAATTTGAAATCAAGCCAAACAAAGAAGGCAATCAAAAAGCATGGATTGTTCATATTTTTCTATATAGTTAGGGTTAGGGTTTAGGGTTTATAGAGGTGCACATATTTTCATTCCACATTTTGTGATGTATAATAATACATAGGTAAGATACCAAACATGAACTTTGTTAGAATAACCTTTAACGTGTTCTCTCACCTTTAGATTCAAATGGGCATAAACATTCAGAAAAAAAACCAAAGCACATAGTCTTCTTATGTCATATAGTAAGAATTGAAGTTAATAAACAAGGTCTAGACATATTCAAACCAGACAAATCATGTATCTACACCTAACCCTAAACTTTGTCTTATGAAGTCAAGCATGAAGAGAAATGGTTTTGGGTTTCAAACATGGAAATTTCAATAACCCCCAAAAGCTTTATTTTAGAGTGACTAAGAAGGATCCAAGCTTACCTTTTCATTTTCATGTTTTAAACTTATTTAAATTCAGGTCAAAACTAGGATTTGACCAAGATTCAAATGGGCATAAAAAATAAAAAAATCACATAGCCTTTTTATGTCATATAATGAGCATTCAAGTTGATAAACATGGTCTAGACATATTAAAACTAGAAAAATCATGTATCTATACCCTGGCCCTAACCCTAAACTATGTCTTATGAAGTCAAGCATGAAGAGAAGTGGTTTTGGGTTTCAAACATGGAAATTTCAAAAACCTCCCAAAAACTTCATCTTAGAGTGACTAAGAAGGATCCATGCTTACCTTTTCATTTTCATGTTTTAAATTAACTTGTTTAAATCTTGGTCAAACCTAGGATTTGATCAAGATTCAAATGGGCATAAACATTCAGAAAAAACAATAAATGAAAAACCAACGCACATATAGTCTTCTTATGTCATATAGTAAGCATTCAAGTTGATAAACAATCAGCATGTATAGACATATTCAAACCCGACAAATGATGTATCTACCCCTAGCCCTAAATTTTGTCTTATGAAGTCAACCATGAAGAGAAGTGGTTTTGGATTTCAAACATTGAGATTTCAAGAAACCCCCAAAAGCTTCATTTTAGAATGACTAAGAACGATCGAGGCTTACCTTTTCATTTTCATGTTTTAAACTTATTTAAATCTTGGTCAAACCTAGGATTTGACCAAGATTAAATGGGCATAATCATTCAGAAAAAATCAAAAAATGAAAAACCAAAGCACATAGCCTTCTTATGTCATATATAATATATAGTAAGCATTCAAGTTGATGAACAAGGTCTAGACATATTCAAAATAGAAAAAGCATGTATCTAACCCCTAACCATTAACTATATCTTATGAAGTCAAGCATGAAGAGAAGTGGTTTTGGGTTTTAAACATGGAAATTTCAAAAACTTCCCAAAAGCTTAATTTTAGAGTGACTAAGAAGAATCCAACCTTACCTTTTCATTTTCATGTTTTAAGCTTGTTTAAATATAGGTCAAACCTAGGATTTGACCAAGATTCAAATGAGCATAAAAATTCAAAAAAAATCAAAAAAAGAAAAACTAACGCACATATTGTCTTCTTATGTCATATAGTAAGCATTCAAGTTGATAAACAAGCATGTGTAGACATATTCAAACCCGACAAATCATGTATCTACCCCCTAACCCTAAACTTTGTCTTATGAAGTCAAGCATGAAGAGAAGTGGTTTTGGGTTTCAAACATGGAAATTTCAAGAACCCCCCAAAAGCTTCATTTTAGAGTGACTACGAAGGATCCATGCTTACCTTTTCATTTTCATGTTTTAAACTTGTTTAAATCTTGGTCAAACCTAGGATTTGACCAAGACTCAAATGGGCATAAAAATTAAAAAAAGCACATAGACTTTTTATGTCATATAATGAGCATTCACGTTGATAAACATGGTCTAGACATATTAAAACTAGAAAAATCATGTATCTACCCTGGCCCTACCCTAAACTCTCTCTTATGAAGTCAACCATGAAGAGAAATGGTTTTGGGTTTCAAACTTGGAAATTTCAAAAACCTCCCAAAAGCTTCATTTTAGAGTGACTAAGAAGGATCCAGGCTTACCTTTTCATTTTCATGTTTTAAGCTTGTTTAAATCTTGGTCAAACCTAGGATTTGACCAAGATTCAAATGGGCATAAAAATTCAAAAAAAAATAAAAAAAAATGAAAAACCAAAGCATATAGCCTTCTTATTTCATATATATATATATATAGTAAGCCTTCAAGTTGATGAACAAGGTCTAGACATATTCAAAACAGAAAAACATGTATCTACCCCCTAACCCTTAACTCTGTCTTATGAAGTCAAGCATGAAGAGAAGTGGTTTTGGGTTTCAAACATGGAAATTTCAAAAACATCCCAAAAGCTCAATTTTAGAGTGACTAAGAAGGATCCAAGCTTACCTTTCCATTTACATGTTTATGCTTGTTTAAATCTTGGTCAAACATAGGATTTGACCAAGATTCAAATGGGCATAAACATTCAGAAAAAATAAAAAAATAAAAAACCAACGCACATATAGTTTTCTTATGTCATATAGTAAGCATTCAAGTTGATAAACAAGCATGTGTAGACATATTCAAACCTGACAAATCATGTATCTACCCCCTAACCCTAAACTTTGTCTTATGAAGTCAAGCATGAAGAGAAATGGTTTTGGGTTTCAAACATGGAAATTTCAAGAACCCCCTCCCCCCAAAGCTTCATTTTAGAGTGACTAAGAAGGATCCAGGCTTACCTTTTAATTTTCATGTTTTAAACTTGTTTAAATCTTGGTCAAACATAGGATTTGACCAAGACTCAAATGGGCATAAAAATTCAAAAAAAATGAAAAAAATGAAAAACCAAAACACATAGCCTTCTTATGTCATATATAGTAAGCATTCAATTTGATGAACATGGCCGGTCTAGACATATTCATAACAAAAATGCATGTATCTACCCCCTAACGCTTAACTCTGTCTTAATTATGAAGTCAAGCATGAAGAGAAGTGGTTTTGGGTTTCAGATATGGAAATTTCAAAAACTTCCTAAAAGCTTAATTTTAGAGTGACTAAGAAGGATCCAAGCTTACCTTTTCATTTTCATGTTTTAAGCTTGTTTAAATATTGGTCAAACCTAGGATTTGACCAAGATTCAAATGGCCATAAAAATTTAGGAAAAAAAAATGAAAAACCAAAGCACATAGTCTTTTGACGTCATATATATATATATATAGTAAGCATATTCAAGTAGATAAACAAGGTCTAGACATATTCAAAACAGACAAATCATGTATCTACCCCTAACCCTAAATTGTGTCTTATGAAGTCAAGCATGAAGTGAAGTGGTTTTGGGTTTCAAACATGGCAAGATGCACCACCATGCCCAATTTGGGCGCATTATAACAAACTATGCCACAAATATGGCCATAACTATATGTCATTTGTTGGCTTGAAAACCATGAATCTTCATACACACGATAGTCCTACTTGTGAAGACATTTTGTTTTTTACTACCCTATCACAAGTTTCTGTATATAGTAAGTAATACGTATCTAAAAATGATTTTTGGGGATTTATAGGATGAAGTTATAACACACCTACATTTCAAATTGGAACTAGTTTGAATAAATCAGCATAAAGTCATTTAAATGTGTGAAACTAGCTAGAAAGCACTAAAAAAACGTAAAGAGTTGGGAATTTTCACTAATATGTGGCCTAATTTATCTTAAAAATGTAGAGGCGCCATTTTGAGCCATATCTTATATACCCCATTCACAAAATAAACATATTTTATCATCTAGAAAATGAAAAATGATTTTTTATACCGAAAAGTTGAAAAGTCTAAGCAGCAACATTGTTGGGAATGGCAAGATGCACCACCATGCCCAATTTGGGCACATTATAACAAACTATGCCACAAATATGGCCATAACTATGCCATTTGTTGGCTCAAAAACCATGAATCTTCATACACGATAGTCCGTTTTGTGAAGACATTTTGTTTTTTACCACCCTATCATAGGTTTCTTATTTTTCCTGTCAACTAGTACACCTATAAGCACTCAATGCGGAAGGGTTTCATTTTTGAGGTTTTCTTCATTTTCATTTATTTATTTCAAAACCAGGTAAAAATGGTCGACATGATTATCCATGCAAAGGGGTCGAATATTTCTAGGCAGCACATGTGTTTGCCCGTCCAGTGAAACTCGGAGGAAGAGGGATCACACAGAAGGAGGCGAAGGGAGAGAAGTGAGGGGGCCCTCTTATTTATGGTGTCTGACCTTTTTCGGGTCATGTTGACTGTTGTTCAGGGTTTGTCAGTGCACATGAGGTGCGAGCGAGGCTGATAATGAGAGAGATGTTTTTTTTGAGAGAGGGACAACCGAAGGATCCTGAAGGACTCAGACTTCCAATACGCACCAGAGCATAGTTTACAACAAGACATAGAATAAACAGGAAATTACATCCAAATCCCTAACTTTTACATGGAAGACCCCACACTGAAAGCAAGAAATGCAATCGGATCCATAACAGCCACCGCCCAGATTGATCCTCGTCGCAGCTGGGGACGAACCAGTTAGCGCGACCAAATCTCCATGGCTACAGTGCGTGCACACCATGGCCTCCGAGGTGAGCTAGAAATGCCCTGCCAAAACCGGCAGCCAGCGGAGGTGGATAACTGGAGAGAGAGGGGGATAGAGAGGGAGTCTTGATGCGTCTTCTCTTGACAAAGAAGATGGGAGTTTGCCTACCTACCGCACATGACTTGTGCTCACTGAAGTGTGGGACCTCACGCATGTGAACCACACGTAAGTGACAGACCTGTTGGTGTAATAACTCGGGTGATCATTATACTGTATTAGTACAAAGTTTCCTATGGATTCAAGGGTAGGAAAGCCAAGTTAACTCATTTACATGACATTATTTTTTCCATGGAGCCAAGTTAACTCATCTATCAATTGGTACATTTTGGTTATACTCGAAATTTTACTTGAAACTTGTTGGTCATGCCATTTTACTACTCGCCTAACACTTATTCCGCGGGTGAAGGGAGGGGGGTGGGCATGATGCTACCCTGAATTTGTGTGACCCCCAAAAACTTGCAAATACGAGAGAGGCATCCAAATAAACACACTCGTCCCCTACCCCCTCCCCCTAAATTTGAAATCCAGCCAAAGGTGGATCAAAAAAGGCAATCGAAAAACATGGATTGTTCATCTTTTTCTATACAGTTTGGGTTAGGGTTTAGGGTTTATAGAGATGCACATATTTTCATTTCACATTTGTGATGTATGAAACCAAGGTTTATCGAACCAGTAGGAGCCAAGAAGCACGTTGAAGGTTGATGGCGGCGAGATGTAGTGCGGCGCAACACCAGGGATTCCGGCGCCAACGTGGAACCTGCACAACACAAACCAAGTACTTTGCCCCAACGAAACATCGAGGTTGTCAATCTCACCGGCTTGTTGTAACAAAGGATTAGATGTATAGTGTGGATGATGATTGTTTGCAGAAAACAGTAGAACAGTATTGCAGTAGATTGTATTTCAGTATAGAGAATTGGACCGGGGTCCACAGTTCACTAGAGGTGTCTCTCCCATAAGATAAACAACATGTTGGGTGAACAAATTACAGTTGGGCAATTGACAAATAGAGAGGGCATGACCATGCACATACATATTATGATGAGTATAGTGAGATTTAATTGGGCATTACGACAAAGTACATAGACCGCTATCCAGCATGCATCTATGCCTAAAAAGTCCACCTTCAGGTTACCATCCGAACCCCTTCCAGTATTAAGTTGCTAACAACAGACAATTGCATTAAGTATTGCGCGTAATGTAATCAATAACTACATCCTCGGACATAGCATCAATGTTTTATCCCTAGTGGCAACAGCACATCCATAACCTTAGAGGTTTCTCTCACTCCCTGCATTCACGGAGACATGAACCCACTATCGAGCATAAATACTCCCTCTTGGAGTTACAAGCATCAACTTGGCCAGAGCATCTACTAGTAACGGAGAGCATGCAAGATCATAAACAACACATAGATATAAATTGATAATCAACATAACATGGTATTCTCTATTCATCGGATCCCAACAAACACAACATATAGAATTACAGATAGATGATCTTGATCATGTTCGGCAGCTCACAAGACCCGACAATTAAGCATAATGGGGAGAAGACAACCATCTAGCTACTGCTATGGACCCATAGTCCAGGGGTAGACTACTCACACATCACTCCGGAGGCGACCATGGCGGCGTAGAGTCCTCCGGGAGATGAATCCCCTCTCCGGCAGGGTGCCGGAGGCGATCTCCTGAATCCCCCGAGATGGGATTGGCGGCGGCGGCATCTCTGGAAGGTTTTCCGTATCGTGGCTCTCGGTACTGGGGGTTTCGCGACGAAGGCTATTTGTAGGCGGAAGGGTAGGTCAGGGGGCGTCACGAGGGGCCCTGGAGACAGGTTGGCGCGGCCAAGGGTGGGGCCGCGCCGCCCTACCTCCTGGCTGCCTCGTGGCCCCACTTCGTTGACTCTTCGGTCTTCTGGAAGCTTCGTGGCAAAATAGGCCCCTGGGCGTTGATTTCGTCCAATTCCGAGAATATTTCCTTACTAGGATTTCTGAAACCAAAAACAGCAGAAAACAACAACTAGCTCTTCGACATCTCGTTAATAGGTTAGTTCCAGAAAATGCATAAATATGACATAAAGTGTGCATAAAACATGTAGATATCATCAATAATGTGGCATGGAACATAAGAAATTATCGATACGTCGGAGATGTATCAGCATCCCCAAGCTTAGTTCCTGCTCGTCCCGAGCAGGTAAACGATAAACAGAGATAATTTCTGGAGTGACATGCCATCATAACCTTGATCATACTATTGTAAGTATATGTAATGAATGCAGCGATCAAAACAATGTATATGACATGAGTAAACAACTGAATCATATAGCAAAGACTTTTCATGAATAGTACTTTCAAGACAAGCATCAATAAGTCTTGCATAAGAGTTAACTCATAAAGCAATAATTCAAAGTAAAGGTATTGAAGCAACATAAAAGAAGATTAAGTTTCAGCGGTTGCTTTCAACTTGTAACATGTATATCTCATGGATAGTTGTCAATGTAAAGTAATATAACAAGTGCAATATGCAAGTATGTAGGAATCAATGCACAGTTCACACAAGTGTTTGCTTCTTGAGGTGGAGAGAGATAGGTGAACTGACTCAACAATAAAAGTAAAAGAATGGTCCTTCAAAGAGGAAAGCATCGATTGCTATATTTGTGCTAGAGCTTTGATTTTGAAAACAAGAAACAATTTTGTCAACGGTAGTAATAAAGCATATGTGTTATGTAAATTATATCTTACAAGTTGCAAGCCTCATGCATAGTATACTAATAGTGCCCGCACCTTGTCCTAATTAGCTCGGATTACCGGGATTATCGCAATGCACATGTTTTAACCAAGTGTCACAAAGGGGTACCTCTATGCCGCCTGTACAAAGGTCTAAGGAGAAAGCTCGCATTGGATTTCTCGCTATTGATTATTCTCAACTTAGACATCCATACCGGGACAACATAGACAACAGATAATGGACTCCTCTTTAATGCATAAGCATGTAGCAACAATTAATTTTCTCATATGAGATTGAGGATATATGTCCAAATCTGAAACTTCCACCATGGATCATGGCTTTAGTTACCGGCCCAATGTTCTTCTCTAACAACATGCATGCTCTAACCATTAGGTGGTAAATCTCCCTTACTTCAGACAAGACGAACATGCATAGCAACTCACATGATATTTAACAAAGAGTAGTTGATGGCGTCCCCAGGAACATGGTTATCACACAACAAGCAACTTAATAAGAGATAAAGTGCATAAGTACATATTCAATACCACAATAGTTTTTAGGCTATTGTCCCATGAGCTATATATTGTAAAGGTAGAGGATATAAATTTAAAGGTAGCACTCAAGCAATTTACTTTGGAATGGCGGAGAAATACCATGTAGTAGGTAGGTATGGTGGACACAAATGGCATAGTGGTTGGCTCAAGTATTTTGGATGCATGAGAAGTATTCCCTCTCGATACAAGGTTTAGGCTAGCAAGGCTATTTGAAACAAACACAAGGATGAACCGGTGCAGCAAAACTCACATAAAAGACATATTGAAAACATTATAAGACTCTACACCGTCTTCCTTGTTGTTCAAACTCAATACTAGAAATTATCTAGACCTTAGAGAGACCAATTATGCAAACCAAATTTTAGCATGCTCTATGTATTTCTTCATTAATGGGTACAAAGTATATGATGCAAGAGCTTAAACATGAGCACAACAATTGCCAAGTATCACATTATCCAAGACATTTTAGCAATTACTACATGTATCATTTTCCAATTCCAACCATATAACAATTTAACGAAGAAGAAACTTCGCCATGAATATTATGAGTAAAACCTAAGGACATATTTGTCCATATGCTACAGCGGAGCGTGTCTCTCTCCCACACAATGAACGCTAGGATCCATTTTATTCAAACAAAACAAAAACGAAAACAAACCGACGCTCCAAGCAAAGCACATAAGATGTGATGGAATAAAAATATAGTTTCAGGGGAGGAACCTGATAATGTTGTCGATGAAGAAGGGGATGCCTTGGGCATCCCCAAGCTTAGACGCTTGAGTCTTATTGATATATGCAGGGGTGAACCACCGGGGCATCCCCAAGCTTAGAGCTTTCACTCTCCTTGATCATGTTGTATCATCTCCCTCTCTTGATCCTTGAAAACTTCCTCCACACCAAACTCAAAACAACTCATTAGAGAGTTAGTGCACAATCAAAATATACATGTTCAGAGGTGACATAATCATTCTTAATACTTCTGGACATTGCACAAAGCTACTGAAAGTCAATGGAATCGAAATATCCATCGAACATATCAAAACAGGCAATGCGAAATAAAAGGCAGAATCTGTCAAAACAGAACAGTTCGTAAAGACGAATTTTATTGAGGCACCAGACTTGCTCAAATGAAAATGCTCAAATTGAATGTAAGTTGCGTACATATCTAAGGATCAATCACGTAAATTGGCATAATTTTCTGAGTTACCTACAGAGAATTTTTCCCAGATTCGTGACAGCAAAGAAATCTGTTTCTGCGCAGTAATCCAAATCTAGTATGAACCTTACTATCAACGACTTTACTTGGCACAACAAAACACAAAACTAAGATAAGGAGAGGTTGCTACAGTAGTAAACAACTTCCAAGACTCAAAATAAAGACAAAGTACTGTAGTAAAAACATGGGTTGTCTCCCATAAGCGCTTTTCTTTAACGCCTTTCAGCTAGGCGCAGAAAGTGTGCATCAAGTATTATCAAGAGACGAAGTGTCAACATCATAATTTGTTCTAATAATAGAATCATAAGGTAACTTCATTCTCTTTCTAGGGAAGTGTTCCATACCTTTCTTGAGAGGAAATTGATATTTAATATTACCTTCCTTCATATCAATGATAGCACCAACAGTTCGAAGAAAAGGTCTTCCCAATATAATGGGACAAGATGCATTGCATTCAATATCCAAGACAACAAAATCAACGGGGACAAGGTAATTGTTAACGGTAATGCGAACATTATCAACTTTCCCCAAAGGTTTCTTTGTAGAATGATCAGCAAGATTAACATCCAAATAACAATTTTTCAGTGGTGGCAAGTCAAGCATATTATAGATTTTCTTAGGCATAACGGAAATACTTGCACCAAGATCACATAAAGCATTACAATCAAAGTCATTGACCTTCATCTTAATGATGGGCTCCCAACCATCCTCGAGCTTCCTAGGAATAGAAGCTTCGCGTTCTAGTTTCTCTTCTCTAGCTTTTATGAGAGCATAAGTAATATGTTTCGTGAAAGCAAATTTATAGCACTAGCATTAGGACTTTTAGCAAGTTTTTGTAAGAAATTTATAACTTCAGAGATGTGGCAATCATCAAAATTCAAACCATTATAATCTAAAGCAATGGGATCATCATCCCCAATGTTGGAAAAAATTTCAGCAGTTTTATCACAGGCAGTTTCAGCAGTTTTAGCAGTTTCAGGCAGTTTTTCGCGCTTTGCATTTGAAGTGGAAACATTGCTAACACCAATTCTTTTACCATTATTAGTAGGAGGTGCATCAACATGTGTAGCATTAGCATTACTAGTGGTGGTAATAGTCCAAACTTTAGCTATATTATCTTCTTTTTCATTTTCTTCTCTTTCCCACCTAGCACGCAATTCGGCCATCAATCTTATATTCTCATTAATTCTAACTTGGATGGCATTTGCTGTAGTAACAATTTTATTATCTATATCCTCAGGTTTAGCAGCCATTTTATTAATTAAAGAAGATTGTGACGCAGACATGTATGAGATTCGGTTTTCAGCATTTGCAAGTTTAGTTTGCAACCCAGAGATCTTCATATTCAGATTTTCAAGTTGATTTCCTATATTCTTCAACAAGGTAGATTGTTCATTCATAGTTTTAGTAAACAATTTATTTTGCTCATATTGTGATTGCATAAAGCTCTTGGTGGATCTTTCAATTTCTAACATCTTTTCCTCATTAGGTGAAACATATCTACCATAAGAGTTACCATTAGCAGGATATGGCATAGAGTTATTGTAATTGTTATTCTTAATGAAATTCACATCAACATATTCTTTTTGAGCAGCCAACGAAGCTAACGGAACATTATTAGGATCAACATTAGTCCTACCATTCACAAGCATAAACATAATAGCATCAATCTTATCACTCAAGGAGGAGGTTTCTTCGACAGAATTTACCTTCTTACCTTGTGGAGCTCTTTCCGTGTGCCATTCAGAGTAATTAATCATCATATTATCAAGAAGCTTTGTTGCCTCACCAAGAGTGATGGACATAAAGGTACCTCCAGCAGCTGAATCCAATAGGTTCCGCGAAGAAAAATTCAGTCCTTTTTAAAAGGTTTGGATGATCATCCAAGTAGTCAGTCCATGGGTTGGGCAATTTTTAACCAAAGATTTCATTCTTTCCCATGCTTGTGCAACATGCTCAGTATCCAATTGTTTAAAATTCATTATGCTACTCCTCAAAGATATAATTTTAGCAGGGGGATAATATCTACCAATAAAAGCATCCTTGCATTTAGTCCATGAATCAATACTATTCTTAGGCAGAGATAGCAACCAATCTTTAGCTCTTCCTCTTAATGAGAAAGGGAACAATTTTAATTTTATAATGTCACCATCTACATCTTTATACTTTTGCATTTCACATAATTCAACAAAATTATTAAGATGGGCAGCAGCATCATCAGAACTAACACCAGAAAATTGCTCTCGCATAACAAGATTTAGTAAAGCAGGTTTAATTTCAAAGAATTCTGCTGTAGTAGCAGGTGGAGCAATAGGTGTGCATAAGAAATCATTATTATTTGTGGTTGTGAAGTCACACAACTTAGTATTTTCAGGAGTACCCATTTTAGCAGTAGTAAAATTAAGCAAACAAGATAAAGTAAATGCAAGTAACTAATTTTTTTGTGTTTTTGATATAGAGTGCAAACAAGACAGTAAATAAAGTAAAACTAGCAACTAATTTTTTTTGTATTTGTTTTGATTTAGTGAAGCAAACAAAGTAGTAAATAAAATAAAGCAAGACAAAAACAAAGTAAAGAGATTGGGATGTGGAGACTCCCCTTGCAGCGTGTCTTGATCTCCCCGGCAACGGCGCCAGAAAAAGAGCTTGATACGCGTACAGCACGCGTCCGTTGGGAACCCCAAGAGGAAGGTGTGATGCGTACAGCGGCAAGTTTTCCCTCAGTATGAAACCAAGGTTTATCGAACCAGTAGGAGCCAAGAAGCACGTTGAAGGTTGATGGCGGCGAGATGTAGTGCGGCGCAACACCAGGGATTCCGGCGCCAATGTGGAACCTGCACAACACAAACCAAGTACTTTGCCCCAACGAAACAGCGAGGTTGTCAATCTCACCGGCTTGCTGTAACAAAGGATTAGATGTATAGTGTGGATGATGATTGTTTGCAGAAAACAAGAGAACAAGATTGCAAGAGATTGTATTTCAGTATAGAGAATTGGACCGGGGTCCACAGTTCACTAGAGGTGTCTCTCCCATAAGATAAACAGCATGTTGGGTGAACAAATTACAGTTGGGCAATTGACAAATAGAGAGGGCATGACCATGCACATACATATTATGATGAGTATAGTGAGATTTAATTGGGCATTACGACAAAGTACATAGACCGCTATCCAGCATGCATCTATGCCTAAAAAGTCCACCTTCAGGTTATCATCCGAACCCCTTCCAGTATTAAGTTGCTAACAACAGACAATTGCATTAAGTATTGCGCGTAATGTAATCAATAACTACATCCTCGGACATAGCATCAATGTTTTATCCCTAGTGGCAATAGCACATCCATAACCTTAGAGGTTTCTCTCACTCCCCCAGATTCACGGAGACATGAACCCACTATCGAGCATAAATACTCCCTCTTGGAGTTACAAGCATCAACTTGGCCAGAGCATCTACTAGTAACGGAGAGCATGCAAGATCATAAACAACACATAGATATAAATTGATAATCAACATAACATGGTATTCTCTATTCATCGGATCCCAACAAACACAACATATAGAATTACAGATAGATGATCTTGATCATGTTCGGCAGCTCACAAGACCCGACAATTAAGCATAATGGGGAGAAGACAACCATCTAGCTACTGCTATGGACCCATAGTCCAGGGGTAGACTACTCACACATCACTCCGGAGGCGACCATGGTGGCGTAGAGTCCTCCGGGAGATGAATCCCCTCTCCGGCAGGGTGCCGGAGGCGATCTCCTGAATCCCCCGAGATGGGATTGGCGGCGGCGGCGTCTCTGGAAGGTTTTCCGTATCGTGGCTCTCGGTACTGGGGGTTTCGCGACGAAGGCTATTTGTAGGCGGAAGGGTAGGTCAGGGGGCGTCACGAGGGGCCCTGGAGACAGGTCGGCACGGCCAAGGGTTGGGCCACGCCGCCCTACCTCCTGGCTGCCTCGTGGCCCCACTTCGTTGACTCTTCGGTCTTCTGGAAGCTTCGTGGCAAAATAGGCCCCTGGGCGTTGATTTCGTCCAATTCCGAGAATATTTCCTTACTAGGATTTCTGAAACCAAAAACAGCAGAAAACAGCAACTGGCTCTTCGGCATTTCGTTAATAGGTTAGTTCCGGAAAATGCATAAATATGACATAAAGTGTGCATAAAACATGTAGATATCATCAATAATGTGGCATGGAACATAAGAAATTATCGATACGTCGGAGACGTATCAATGTACAATAATACATAGGTACGATTCCAAGCATGACCTTTGTTATAATAACCTTTAACGTGTTCTCTCGCCTTTAGATTCAAATGGGCATAAACATTCAGAAAAAATCAAAAAATGAAAAATCAAAGCACATAGTCTTCTTATGTCATATAATAAGAATTGAAGTTGATAAACAAGGTCTATACATATTCAAACCGGACAAAATCATGTATCTACACCTAAACCTAAACTTTATCTTATGAAGTCAAGCATGAAGAGAAATGGTTTTGGGTTTCAAACATGGAAATTTCAAAAACATCCCAAAAGCTTCATTTTAGAGTGACTAAGAAGGATACAGGCTTACCTTTTCATTTTCATGTTTCAAACTTGTTTAAATCCTGGTCAAAACTAGGATTTAACCAAGATTCAAATGGGTATAAAAAAATAAAAAAATGCACATAACCTTTTTATGTCATATAATGAGCATTCAAGTTGATAAACATGGTCCAGAGATATTCAAACTAGAAAAATCATGTATCTACCCTGGCCCTAACCCTAAACTCTGTCTTATGAAGTCAAGCATGAAGAGAAGTGGTTTTGGGTTTCAAACATGGTAATTTTGAAAACCTCCCAAAAACTTCATCTTAGAGTGACTAAGAAGGATCCATGCTTACCTTTTCATTTTCATGTTTTAAATTAACTTGTTTATATCTCGGTCAAACCTAGGATTTGACCAAGATTCAAATGGGCATAAACATTCAGAAAAAACAAAAAATTGAAAAACCAACGCACATATAGTCTTCTTATGTCATATAGTAAGCATTCAAGTTGATAAACAAGCAGCATGTCTAGACATATTCAAACCCGACAAATCATGTATCTACACCCTAACCATAAACTCAGTCTTATGAAGTCAACCATGAAGAGTAGTGGTTTTGGGTTTCAAACATTGAGATTTCAAGAACCCCCCCCCCCCCCCAAAGCTTCATTTTAGAATGACTAAGAAGGATCCCAGCTTACCTTTTCATTTTCATGTTTTAAACTTGTTTAAGTCTTGGTCAAACCTAGGATTTGACCAAGATTCAAATGGGCATAGACATTCAGAAAAAATCGAAAAATGAAAAACCAAAGCACATAGCCTTCTTATGTCATATATAATATATAGTAAGCATTCAAGTTGATGAACAAGGTCTAGACATATTCAAAACAAAAAGCATGAAGAGAAGTGGTTTTGGGTTTCAAACATTGAAATTTCAAAAACTTCCCAAAAACTTAATTTTAGAGTGACTAAGAAGGATCCAAGCTTACCTTTTAATTTTCATGTTTATGCTTGTTTAAATTATTGGTCAAACATAGGATTTGACCAAGATTCAAATGGGCATAAAAATTCAGAAAAAATTAAAATATAAAACAAACACACATATAGTCTTCTTATGTCATATAGTAAGCATTCAAGTTGATAAACAAGCAGCATGTCTAGACATATTCAAACCCGACAAATCATGTATCTACCCCCTAACCCTAAACTCTGTCTTATGAAGTCAACCATGAAGATAAGTGGTTTAGGGTTTCAAACATTGAGATTTCAAGAACCCCCCAAAAGCTTCATTTTAGAATGACTAAGAAGGATCCAGCAGGCTTACCTTTTTCATTTTCATGTTTTAAACTTGTTTAAATCTTGGTCAAACCTAGGATTTGACCAAGATTTAAATGGGCATAAACATTCAGAAAAAATCAAAAATGAAAAAACCAAAGCACATAGCCTTCTTATGTCATATATAATATATAGTAAGCATTCAAGTTGATGAACAAGGTCTAGGCATATTCAAAACAGAAAAAGCATGTACCTACCCCCTAACCATTAACTATATCTTATAAAGTTAAGCATGAAGATAGGTGGTTTTGGGTTTCAAACATGGAAATTTTTAAAAACTTCCCAAAAGCTTAATTTTAAAGTGACTAAGAAGGATCCAAACTTACCTTTTCATTTTCATGTTTTAAGCTTGTTTAAATATTGGTCAAACCAAGGATTTGATGAAGATTCAAATGGGCATAAACATTTAAAAAAATCGAAAAAATGAAAAACTAACGCACATATAGTCTTCTTATGTCATATAGTAAGCATTCAAGTTGATAAACAAGCATGTCTAGACATATTCAAACCACACGAATCATGTATCAAACCCCTAACCCTAAATTTTGTCTTATGAAGTCAAGCATGAAGAGAAGTGGTTTTGGGTTTCAAACATGGAAATTTCAAGAACCCCCAAAAGCTTCATTTTAGAGTGACTAAGAAGGATCCAGGCTTACCTTTTCATTTTCATGTTTTAAAATTGTTTAAATCCTGGTCAAAACTAGGATTTGACCAAGATTCAAATGGGCATAAAAAAAAACCACATAGCCTTTTTATGTCATATAATGAGCATTCAACTTGATGAACAAGGTCTAGACATATTCAAAACAGACAAATCATGTATCTACCCCCTAGCCCTAAACTCGGTCTTATGATGTCTAGCATGAAGAGAAGTCGTTTTGGGTTTCAAACGTTTAAGGCAAAAGCCCCATTTCATATATTTTAAACTTATTCAAATTTGGTTCAAATTTGAAAGACATACAAGTTATGGCACACATAGTGCAGACATGTTCACACATACTGCACTAGATGCTAATTAACCATATAGTTTGAGGCCATTTGGATGAGGTCAAAAAAATTCTTGGATTAGAAATGGGGTTATTCGAACCCCGTAGTTGGATTTTTTTGAACTTGATCTGTAGTAGTGGGCAAAACCCTAGTTTGACCTATTTAATTATAGATTCGTAGGTCGATTTTTCTACTTTTTATTATTACTATGCAACACATGTGTGTTTGCCCGTCAAGTGAAACTCGGAGGAAGAGGGATCACTCGGAAGGAGAGAAGAAGGGAGAGATGTCACGGGGCCCCTCTTATTTATGGTGTCTCCCCTTTTTCGGGTGATGATGTTGACTGTTGTGCAGGGTTTGTCAGTGCGCAGGAGGTGCGAGCGAGCGAGCGAGTCGAGCGAGGCCGAGAATGAGAGAGATTTGTTTTTTTGTGAGAGGGACAACCGAAGGATCCTGAAGGACCTAGAGACTTCCAATACACATCCTGATGCGTCTTCTCTTGACAAACAAGATGGTTGGGAGTTTGCGTACCTACTGCACGTGACTTGTGCTCACTGAAGTGTGGGACCTCACGCATGGGCACCACATGTAAGCGACAGACCTGTTGGTGTAAAAACTCGGTTGATTATTATAGTGCATTAGAACAAAGTTTCATATGGATTCAAGGGTAGGAAATCCAAGTTAACTCATTTACATGACATTAATTTTTCCATGAAGCAAAGTTAACACATCTATCAATTGGTACATTTTGGAGTGACTAAGAAGGATCCAGACTTACTTATTCGTTTTCACGTGTTAAACTTGTTTAAATCTTGCTCAAACCTAGGATTTTACCAAGATTCAAATGGGCATAAAAAATAAAAAAAGCACATAGCCTTTTTATGTCATATAATGAGCATTCAAGTTGATAAACATGGTCTAGACATATTAAAACTGGAAAAATCATGTATCTACCCTGGCCCTAACCCTAAACTCTCTCTTATGAAGTCAAGCATGAAGAGAAAGTGTTTTGGGTTTCAAACATGGAAATTTCAAAAACCTCCCAAAAGCTTCATTTTAGAGTGACTAAGATGGATCCAGGCTTACCTTTTCATTTTCATGTTTTAAGCTTGTTTAAATCTTGGTCAAACCTAGGATTTGACCAAGATTCAAATGGGCATAAACATTCGGAAAAAATAAAAAATAAAAAACCAACACACATATAGTCTTCTTATGTCATATATATATAGTAAGCCTTCAAGTTGATGAACAAGGTCTAGACATATTCAAAACAGAAAAGGCATGTATCTACCCCCTAACCCTTAACTCTGTGATGAGATCTGAGATCTAGGGATTGGCCCGATCTCGCGATTTGACCCCGAAAACCAAGGGAAGAGGTGGGAGAACACGAGGAACACGAAGAACACGAAGAACGCCGGTACTCACGCACGCACACCAACCCGATACACCCGATACTTACCCCCGTGGCTCGATGGACCACGCCAATAGAATCACCCGGAAGAGGCACGCGACAGAATTCCCGGTGAGAGATTGGTGTTGGAGAAAACGAGATTGGTGAGGGAGAGAGAGTGACTTGCACTAGAATCTCACTCAACAATGTCAAGATCAACAACAAGAGTGCCTTGATTACAAAGGGATGCTAACCCTAGGGAGACAAAGCTCAAAGTAGTGTTTAAGCTCAATTTAAGTCTAAGGGGTAAAGGAGGGGTCCAGGATACTTATATAGGCCTACAAGGCCAGCAAGGCGAAAAAGGTACACAAGCGGATAACTTAGGCAGTTTGGTGAGTCATTCCCGTCGGATCCGGTTTGGGGCCAGTCAGACCGGGCCTGTGACCGGGTGGTCCGGTCCTGGGGCCGGTCGACCGGGCGCCAACCGGAAACCTCGCAAGTTTCCGTCCGGTTGCGTTCCGGTACGATGCAGGGAAATCCGGTTGGGCGCCCGGTTGACCGGGCCTGGGACCGGATGGTCCGGTTGTGGGGCCGGTCCGACCGGGTCCTGGGCCGGCCAGCATTCTTCTCTTCCTTTGAGTGCTTCGCGTGACGTCGGGTCCAGCTTCGTGATCATCTCCATGTCCCGCTGCTCCTCTCCTTCCCTTGACCATGGCGTATCCTCCTCTCCGGTGTCTTGATGCGCCTTGTACCTAATGACACATAGCACATCGGCATGAGGTAGCATTCCATCCAAAGGGGTACCGAGATCAAGGGTGGTGAGGAGCGAGTTCACCTCATCGTGTAGCGCTTTAACCCGAGCTCGCGTCATCGGTCCACTTGGGGGACTTGTTGGTCTTGGTGTGGAGGTGTCCGAAGGCCACCCCGCATCATGTCCCCCCCTTGGGAAAGAGTCGTCCTCGACTCTTGTGCCTCCTCATCTTCATGATATGGCGATAAGTCCGCAACGTTGAACGTGTTGCTCACCAAGTACTTGGAGGTTAGGATGTCGATGATGTAGGCATTGTTGTTGATGCGTTTGAGGAGCTTGAAGGGGCCATCTCCTCTTGGCTTGAGCTTTGAGTTGCGTTCATGAGGGAATCTTTCCTTCCGGAGGTGGATCCAAACGAGGTCGCCTTCTTGAAATATGCGTTCCTTCTTCTTGGCGTTGAGGCGGGTAGCTTGACGAAGCACATGTTCTTGACTGGTTTCTCTTGTTTCTTCATGTAGTTTCTTCATGGCGGCGGTGCGCTTGTTGAAGTCCATGTTCGTCCGCTCATGAAGGGGAAGTGGTAGTATGTCGAGTGCCGTGGGAGGTTCGAAGCCGTAGACGACCATGAAGGGACTCCTTGATGTTGTCGAGTGCTTGGCGCGGTTGTAGGCGAACTCCGCGTGTGGGAGGCACTCCTCCCATGACTTCAAGTTTTTCTTCAGTAGGATGCGTAGGAGAGTGGAGAGGCTTCGATTGACCACTTCCGTTTGTCCGTCCGTTTGCGGGTGTGAGGATGATGAGAACAAGAGCTTCACTCCAAACTTTTCCATGAGCGACTTCCATAGATAGCTCATGAACTTGACGTCTCGATCCGACACAATGCTTGCCGGTATTCCGTGTAGGCGAACAATTTCCCTGAAAAACAATGAAGCAATGTGTGAAGCATCGTCGCTCTTATGGCAAGGTATGAAATGAGCCATCTTAGAGAATCTATCCACTACCACAAATATGGAATCATGACCATGCTTAGTGCGAGGCAATCCTAGGATGAAATCCATGCTAATATCCGACCAAGGAGCATGAGGAATAGGTAATGGTGTATAAAGGCCATAAGGGTTGGCGGTAGACTTAGCTTGTAAGCAAGTTGTGCACCGGCGGCAAAGGCGTTCCACGTCGCGGTACATTCTTGGCCAATAGTAGTGGGTTGAGAGCATGGCATATGTCTTCTCTCGTCCAAAGTGTCCCATAAGACCACCTCCATGTGACTCTTGCAAAAGCAACTTTCGAAGAGAAGACTCGGGTATGCAAATCTTGTTAGCTTTAAACAAGTAGCCATCATGCAAATAGAAATCATCCACTCCTCGTTCAACGGAGCACTTCTCAAATATCGGTGCAAAGAAAGAATCGGAAGGGTAGAGTTCTTTGATCTCTTCAAGTCCCAAAACATGAAAATCCAAGCGAGTAAGCAAAAGGGTGTTTTTGCGGGAAAGAGCATCCGCCACAACATTGTCCTTGCCCTTCTTGTATTTGATTACATATGGAAGGACTAAATGAACTCGACCCATTTTGCATGTCGTTTGTTCAAGTTGTGTTGGCTTTTCAAATATTTCAAGGACTCATGGTCGGAATGAATGATAAACTCTTTTGGCCAAAGATAGTGTTGCCAAACTTCAAGAACACGAACCAAAGCGTAGAGCTCCTTGTCATATATAGGATAGTTGTCAACACCCGGATTTTTAAGTCCAGATGCCTATTATGCCGTACATCGCAATCCCAGGAATAATGTTTTTGCGAGACATAATAGTAAGTAGCATAGAGTCATCATTTATTACAACACATATTGTCTTACAACCATAGATCACATGATCCAATATTACACGAATATATTGTTCAACATCACAAATAGTAGCGGAAGCGAAGTAGTAGTGGACTATCTATTCCACAGGCAACGCTTGACGTTAGAAGACGATCCTAGTTATCGTAGACGTCATGTTGTCCGTCATCCTGATACTGGTGCTCTCCTTCATAGTCTGGCATTTGAATAGCCAGGGCAAAGCCATGAGTACTTTTAAAGTACTCGCAAACTAACTCTACAATAATTACTCATTAAGTGTAATAAGGGGGTGCTAAGCTCTAGGTTTATTTGCATAAAGCCAAGTTTTAGTTTGATAAACATTTAGTAAAGCCTTGTCATGTGCTAGACTAACTCAAGTGGGAACATTAGTGTCATTCCCACAACTCATATTGATTCACCTCAATATCACCTTTCAATTCATCATTCCTTTTTAAGATCAAAATTTATGATAACGGAGATAGTATGGCCTTTCCAATCGTCCGTAACCGTGGACACGGCTATTCGAATAGGTTTAACACTCTGCAGAGGTTGTACTCTTGTGCCACAACTTTTGATTACATCCGTCGAGGATAACCCCGAATCATCGTAACACAGTACGCGGATCATCAACCCTAACCTTTCACTTATATATGCTAGTATGAGCACCTCTCCCCATGAGCTTGGCCTCCCGGTGGAAACCGCAGTTAACCCGGGAACTGCACAGGGCTTGGGCCGTACATTCACCTCATTTTAACATCATTCCACACTTAACGGAGGCAGCCTCGGCGTAACCCCTATGATGCTTGTTCAGAGGGAACCCATACTAAAATACACAAGTTTCTAGTTAAGCCCTACCCATAATCAGGTATTGTGGGGGTACTTGTATAATTGGAAGGGTATCGCATTCAAACCCAATCATCAATTTTATCAAAAATCACCATCTTCTCTTGTTCAAATCCACCTCCACTTTACTTTCTTTCAAAGTCATTTCACTTCACCATGTTCCCATCTAGAGTAGTCAATTTTAATTGATTAGCACTAGCAACTATATGAGGGGTGCTATCTAGCTTTGAGTTGTGCTAATCTAACTTCAAGTATTGTTCTACTCTAGACCATGTGAATCATAATTCAAAAGTACTTTGAAATAAATAAGCAAAAGTAAAAGTAAGTAAAAACATGGGATAGGTAATACATAAAAGTAAAGTGTGATGGTGCCTTTGCTCTAGTAAAGCTAAGCACTTGTGTTTAGCAAGGGTTAGCTTGCCTTGAGCTGAGTAGTTATCGAAGTTCTCTTCTTCTTCCTGAGAGTAGGCCTCCTCCTCTTGGTATTCCTCGGTACTAGCGTCTATATACGAATACGAGGTATAAATACTAAACCAAGCTCACATACTAAACTAGAAACACTCTAAAGAGTCCACACACTAATCCTATCATCAATCAAACATGGCATGGTGGATTAATTGATTAGTCTTTATTTAAGAGAAGAATAATTTCCTCTCATTATTCCTATTTCTTAAATTTGGTATGTAGATCCTTAGAGAAAATTAATTTCTTCTCATTACCTCATATTAAGATTTAATCTCTTCATATAATAATTAGGTATTAAATATAGGTTGACCCAAAGTCAACATTTCATATCTATTATATGTGAGTATAATTTAATTGAAGTGCTACACTTCACATAGTTTTAATACTTAACATTTAAATGAATTAAAATCTCTAAGTAATAATTATCAGAGGTTCATTAGCCTAAGTCATTCCCTCTGGTTGTATTACTTAGGATCAAGATTTAAATGAGAGAGTAGCTCTCATACTATTTGTTAAATTTGAATCTCAAGTGTAATTTCTCTAGAATTGACTACATAGCCATTTAATTTGATCTAATCCATGATCATACAAACAACTTGTCTATGTTATTGCATAATCAATTAGAGGACATCATTTGTGATTTATTAGAGTTGGAATCAATTCAAAATCTATTATGGTTGAATTTTGAATAAAGTTTGAATGTACAAAAGTCCCTGTCTTGTTATTTTTATCAGATTAATTTTACTTTGAATTTGGAGGTGGGACCAGTGGCATTAGTTAGATAATTTCATGGGAATTCCAACGGTATAAAGTTTGCTAAATTTGGTTTGGCAGATTTCAAATTATTGAAAATCTACTAAACCATATGCAGCACATTTGAAATAAGATTAAATCTAAATTTGAATCTTGGGCTTGGGCGGGAAACGTTACTGGGCCGAAACGAGATTTAAACCTACTGCGCAGCCCAACCAGCATCTGGTGCGCTTGGGCCGTACTGATGAAGTCGGGGCCACCCGTCAGTGTGTTATAACGCAGCGAAACGGTACGCAGCATCTGAGCCGTAGGATTAGAAGGGAGATCGACGGCGTGTGAGCGTCATCATCTCCGGCGAGAGGCGAGCTCACTGGCGGCGAGCCTAGGGGGTCGGAGAGCCTACCAGGCCGTTGCAGGTGTCTGGCAGGGTGCGCGGAGAAGTTGTTGTCGACGAGGAACAGCCTGGTGCAGCGGCGGCGCTCGGGGAGGCTCCAGGCGAAGCAGGGCTTCCGCGAGCTCCGGCGGACTCGAGCTCGCAATTCGAGCAGCTCCAGCGGCGACTGGTGAAATTGAGTGGTGGAGGAGGCTCAGTGAGGAGAGGGGAGTGGATGGTGTGCAGAAGGGAGGAGCCGATCGCCTCTATTTATAGGGTTGAGGGGTGGCCGCGGGGTGCTGAGAAGGAACGGCCATGGCGCGGCTCCTGTGGCGGGCGAAAGGGCAAGGCGAGGACTGCTACGGCTAGCTGGTGTCCTGGAGATGCTCAACCTGTATCGAGACAGAGAAAAGGGCGATGGGAGAGCTCGAGCGCTTGCAGGGTCTGTGGCGCGGCGTGCGGCATTAAAGTGGGGAGGACGACGGCGACGGAGTAGGGGCAGGCTAGGGATGATGTCTGGCGTGTAGAGGGCGGGGAGGCGATGCTCGACGCAGGCGTAGCTTGGCCAGAGGAGGACGGAGGTGCTCGAGCGCGTGGTGTCCTGGCGATGCCAGAGCGCGGTCACCGCGCGTACTGGCACGTCCTGGCCAACTTTGGGCGCGCGCGTTCTGGCCAATGCCAAGGCTTGGCGATGCTGGGCTGCGTACGGTGAGATGCCTGGTGATGCCAAGATGCTCTGGGACAAGGAGAAGAGTTGAGGGGAGGGCTGGAGAGAGTTTGGCCAAAGTTGGCCGGGTGGGCTTGACATGGATGCTTTCTCTCACTTTTCCACTCTACCAAGCCCTAGCATGTACCAAGCTTGATGCAGGGGAGCCAGAGGGATCAAATGATCACAGGTTAAAGTTGGTTTAGGCAAGAAACCGATGGACAATAGCATGTAACACTAAATGGAAACAATGCCTTCCAAGTGTTCGGTCAAATGGCCGCATGAAGCTTTTGTTTGAATTTTGAAATTCTTTTTGGTGAATCTCATTTATATAATTAAGGTGAAGTATTGGTGGTGGTGGTACTCATTTTGGAGTTGAAATGCAAAGTTTCAAATTTGGGTATGATCTTCATTTTGCTTCACATACACCACTTGTCACATTGCTACTGGTCAACCTAGTCAACTCTAGCCATGGTGGTCAACATCAAAGTTACTCACCTTGACATGGTCTTGGATGACATGGCTTTGGTTGACCAAGTTTAGTTTATGAATAAAGAAAACCAGAGGGGTAAAGTAGTGAAGAAAATATTTTGGTGACAAGTGACCATTATCATATGTATGATGAATTTGAGATTTCCTTGTGTTTGATTCTTGTTCCAAAGATGCAATTGTGTTAGTTTATCATATTAAAGTATTTTACAAGCAAGAGAGCAAGCAATTATGGCCTAGGGTGAAGATTTGCAATTTGGCATAAAGTGTATGTAAGTGAAATATGGGTTTTTCCCATTTTCTTCATTTCTTCTCAAACTAGGGTTTGATCATCTTTGTTAGGGTTAAAATAGCAATTGATAATCATACTAACACTCATCATGGCAATTGCACAAAAGAAAATCACTCAAATGCATGAATCTATATGTGGCACTATATGCATAGAAAAAGTTTTTGTTAATTGCAAATTTTGAGTTTGGGAAATTTTCTTTCTTGTTGATTGTTGTTGAAACTTGGGATGTTACAAACCCTTCCCCCTTACAAAAGATCTCGTCCCGAGATCTGAGAAAACTAGGTACTAAAGAGATCTGGGTACTCAGTCCTCATAAAGTCTTCTCTCTCCCAAGTGGCTTCTTCTTCGGTGTGGTTACTCCATTGGATCTTCAGAAACTTGATACTTCGGGTACGGGTGGTTCTGAAAGCTTCTTCCAAGATGCGAATAGGTACTTCGCGGTATGTCAGATCTGAGTTGATATCCACAGCTCGATGGTCGATGTTCTTGAAAACCTCGGTCTTCTCGGGCACTTCTAAGCACTTCCGGAGTAGCGAGATGTGGAACACATTGTGCACCGCTGACATTTCTTCTGGTAACTCCAGTTGATAGGATACTTCTCCTCGGCGACTCAGGACTTTGAAAGGTCCGACATATCGGGGTGCGAGCTTCCCCTTAAGTTGGAATCTCTGCATTCCTTTAAGAGGGGACACCTTGAGATATACGAAATCTCCGATCTCGAAGGTCATCTCTCGGCGTCTCTTGTTGGCGTAGCTCTTCTGTCTTGATTGGGCTGTCTTGAGGTACTCGAGAATCTTGTGAACCTTCTCTTCAGCTTCTCGGAGAATATCTGGTCCAAAGACTTGACTCTCTCCTACTTCCGACCAATTCAGAGGGGTACGGCACTTCCTTCCGTACAATGCTTCGAAGGGGGCCATCTGCAAGCTGGCTTGATAGCTGTTGTTGTACGAGAATTCTGCGTACGGCAAGCAGTCTTCCCACTTAGATCCATACTCTAACACACATGCTCTCAACATATCTTCTAGTATCTGGTTGACTCGTTCAGTCTGTCCATCCGTCTGCGGGTGATAGGCTGTGCTGAAATTCAGACGAGTTCCGAGTCCTTCATGTACTTTCGCGTAATGCTGAGGTGAATTGGGATCCCCTGTCGGATACTATCGACTTCGGGGTTCCGTGCAGGCTGACTATCCTTGAGATGTATAACTCTGCAAGTCTCGGTCCTTGATAGGTGGTCTTGATAGGGATGAAGTGGGCGACTTTGGTTAGTCTGTCGACCACTACCCAGATGGAATCATTCCCTTTACTAGATTTGGGCAGTCCGGTGATGAAGTCCATTCCTACGGAATCCCACTTCCATTCGGGAATCTGTAGGGGTTGCAACAGCCCTGCAGGGCGTTGATGTTCTGCTTTGACTCTTTGACAGATGTCACACTTGGCGATGTAGCTTCCAATTTCTCTCTTCATTCCATGCCACCAGAATTGTTCCTTCAAATCCTGGTACATCTTGGTTCCTCCGGGGTGAATGGAGTATAGGGTGTCGTGAGCTTCTTTCAGAATAACTTGCTTCAACTCTGAATCTGACGGCACGCAAAGGCGTTTGTTATACCATAGCACTCCTTCTTCATCCACGGTGAATCCCGGTGCCTTTCCGGCGGCTATTTGGCTCTTGATTCCGTCAATGCTAGCATTTCCTTTCTGAGCTTCCTTGATCTGGCTAATCAGGGTGGGTTGGAGTTCAATGCTGGCGAGATATCCTTCGCTAACCAGTTCAAGTCTAAACTGTTCAAACTCTTCAAACAGGCTGGGTTGCTCAATTGCTAACATGGAGTTCAACTGACACGGCAGTCTACTCAGAGCATCCGCTACCACATTGGCCTTGCCGGGGTGATAGTGGATTTCCATGTCGTAATCCTTGATAAACTCTACCCATCTACGTTGCCTCATATTCAGCTCCTTTTGCGTGAAGATATACTTCAGGCTCTTGTGATCCGAGTAAACCTCGCATCGATTACCCATGAGGTAATGACGCCATACCTTCAGTGCTAACACCACCGCTGCTAGCTCTAAGTCATGGGTTGGATAGTTCTATTCATGCTGCTTCAGCTGTCTTGACAGGTAAGATATCACTTTGCCTTCTTGCATCAGCACACATCCAAGACCAATCTTGGAGGCATCACAGTAAACATCAAATGGCTTGGTAATGTCCGGCATAACCAGTATTGGGGCTGTTGTCAATCTTAGCTTGAGTTGTTGAAAGCTCTCTTCACACTTGTCGGTCCATTCGAACTTCCGGTCCTTCTTCAACAATTGAGTCATCGGTCTTGCTATGCTCGAGAATCCTTCAACGAATCGGCGGTAATATCCCGCCAATCCGAGAAAGGCACGGACTTCGGTCTGAGTGGTTGGGGCTTTCCATTCTTCGACAGTCTTGATTTTTGCGGGGTCAACGGCAATTCCTCCGGCTGACAAGATATGACCCAAGAATCCTACTTCTTTCAACCAGAACTCACACTTGCTGAACTTGGCATACAACTGATGTTCCCGGAGGGTATCTAGGACCACTTCCAAATGTTGCTCATGTTCTTCCTCGGACTTGGAGTAGATGAGGATGTCGTCGATGAAGACAACGACAAACTTGTCCAGGAAGTTCATAAAGATCTTATTCATGAGATTCATGAAGTAAGCGGGGGCGTTGGTCAATCCAAATGACATGACATTGTACTCGTACAATCCATATCTGGTGGTAAAGGCAGTTTTTGGGATATCGGTGGCACGAATCTTCAGCTGATGGTATCCTGTCCGCAGATCAATCTTCGAGAATACTTGGGCTCCGGTCAGCTGGTCAAACAGATCTTCTATTTTTGGCAACGGGTACTTGTTCTTGATGGTGACATCGTTGAGCTTACGATAGTCCGTAACCAAATGAGTGGCACCATCCTTCTTATCCACAAACAAAACTGGGGATCTCCAGGGTGACGCACTTGGTTGAATCAGACCTTTGAATAGCATATCATCCAGTTGCTTCTTCAGTTCCACTAACTCTGCCGGGTTCATGCTGTAGGCTCTCTGGGCTATAGGTCCGGTTCCAGGGATTAACTCGATGATAAACTCGATATCCCGATCTGGGGGCATACCGGGTAGATCATCCGGAAACACATCAGGATATCGACAAACGACCCTGATCTGATCCAAGGTGGGTTTGGCTAGGCTTTGGTTGCAGGTAAACTTTCTGGGCATCCTTTCAGATATGTGTTCGACTATTATTCCGGTGCTACTAGTCATGGTGATGGCCTTCTTGGCACAATCAATCAGTCCATGATGTTTCGCCATCCAGTCCATTCCCAGGACTACTTCCAAACCTTTGGCTCCCAGAACAATCAAATTTGCATAAAATTCTATTTCATGAATTCTGATAGGCACATCTTTGCAAATTTTTCTAGCTTTAGTTGTTGATCCGGGTATTTGAACTATCATGACATGCTTCAAACTGATGGGTTGAATCTTACTAGTGCATGCAAAATCTTCGGTAATAAACGAATGCGATGCTCCAGAATCAAAGAGCACTCTTGCAGGTATTGAGTTAACAGAGAACATACCCAGCACAACGTCTGGGGCTTCCTGAGCTTCTTCTGCATTCATGTGGTAGAGGCGGCCGTTGCGGTTGTTCGGGTTGTTGGGGGCGAACTTCTTGTTGGTGGTGACACGACGCTGCTGCTGAGCAGGGCCTGAGGTGTTGGCGGCAGTCTTGGCGAGCTTCTTGGGGCACTCATAGGAGAAATGCCCCGCCACTCCGCACTCGTAGCAGTTGTAGGTGGATTTGTCCTTGGGGGTGATGGGAACAGCGTTGCTCCCAGTCCTTGGAGCGGTGTTGGAGTTATTGTTGGGGGCGCGGGGTGGAGCGCGGTTGAAGTTATTGTTGTTGTTGTTGTTGTAGTTGTTGTGGCCTCCTGACCTGGGGTTTCCTCCACTCCAGTTCTGATAACTCGGACGTGGATTCTGCATCGGGGGCTTGTTGTTTCTTGGGGCGAACCCTCCACTTGAGCTGGGGCGATACTTGTGGTTATTGCTGGGCCCACTCTGGTTCATCATGCGGCGCTTGCGGTTCTCATTGGCTTGGTGTATCTTCCCCTCCATTTGAATGGCGGAGTCAACGAGGGCTTCTAAGTCAGCAAAGGGGATATTGATCAGTACCGTCTGCATCTCATCGTGCAGTCCATTCAGAAACCTCTCCTTCCTCTTCTCGACGGTATCCGTCTCATCCGGGGCGTACCTTGACAAAGTGAGGAACTTGTCGCGGTATTCCACCACGGTCATCCGGCCTTGCTTCAGTTCCCTGAACTCATCCCTCATCTTCTTGATTAGGCCCGGGGGCACATGATACTTGCTAAACTTGAGTTTGAAGTCCTCCCAAGTCATCATTTGCCCCGCATTCAATGCGCGAGCACTTGTCCACCAGGCACGTGCAGGTCCAGCCAGATAGTGGGTGGCGAACAACACCTTCTCGTTGTCCTCCACTCCGGCAACCTCGAGATTGTTCTCCATGGTTTGGAGCCAATCATCAGCATCGAGGGGTTCCTCCGTCTTGCTGAACACCGGTGGGTTGGTGTTTTGGAAGTTTTTCAGCTTCGACCCTGGGTGGTCGTGGTTTCCGTGGCCTTGATTGCCCTGAGCAATCTGTTGAAGTGCAGCTAGGTTGGCTTGACGGTCAGCTCTCTCAGCTTCTCTCTCTGCCATCATCTGTTGCAGCATTTGCAGCATTACGGCTTCGCTACGAGTTGGGGGTGCCATCTGAACAGTGATAGGGATCATGAGATGAGAGGGAAATTTCTATGGCTCATTTTGGGATAAAATTTCACACAACTTAAAACTTGATTCAAAATAATAATAATATTACACACACACAAACATAGTCATGGAGGTAGCAAATATTACAAGCCAAATGTTCCGGAGGGTTTGAAGAACCCTTTCAACAAACTACGATACAAGGGGCGGGTACAAAGGACCGATACATAACACGGGACGCAAGTGCTCAGACGGGACTACTCGCCATCGATGTTGATAGGGTAGACAATGTCTACCCCGGCAACAAGGTGCTCGTGGCCATCCTCGTAAGGGTGGAACTCCAGGTCGTCGTCTTCCTCCTCCTCGTAGTCGTCGTCGTTGCTGACGTAGGAGTAGCCGTCCCCCTGGATGTTCTCCCCTTCACCTTCGCCCTCTAGCTCCAGGATCTGTTCAGCTTGGGTGGCGATGGTCGCCTTCAGAGTGGCGATCCTGGCCTTGAGGCGGTTGATGGCGTAGTCCTTCTTCTGGTTGGCGCGGCGGAGTGCCCTGCGCTCCCCGGCGATGACCTTGATGGTCTCCGCCTGCTGCGCCAACTGAATGTGAGTGTGGTTGGCGTATTCGCGGGAGTTGTCGAGGTCGATGCGGGTCTCATTCAACATGAAGTCGAGATGATCCACATGGTGGCGAAGTTGCGGGTGCGACGGGTTCATTGGCACCCCGAGGGAGTTGTGCCTTGCATAGTGCACAAAGCGGCTATCCTCGAAGTCCATGAAGTTTTGCCCGCACAGACGTGCGAGCCCTTCCTGAAGTCCCCGTGCGAGACCATCCGCCCAGTTGTTCTCCCGGAAGGAGAACTGGATCCTTGCGCTCATTGGGAGCGTGAACCTTCCACGAAGGTCCACCATGATCACCCACTGGAGTTGACCACCGGGCTGGTCATTGATCATTCCACCAAAGACTTCCGGTGGTGGGCGCCCGAGGAATTCCGGGAGGGAGAAGAGGTCCCTCTCGAAAATGATATCTCCACCGTTCCCCAACTGATAGAACTCAGTCTGGAGGAAAGGCTGCGCGTCGACGACGTGATCCATCTGTAGAGGGATTAGATGATTAAGTTAGAGAAGTGCAAGTGTTCCAAATTTTAATTCACTCATAGAAAGAGCATGAATTTAAAGTTTGCCAAAGACTCTTCAAGGTAAGAGGGGGAATAAAGTTTTCATAACTAGTCAATTCATGGAATTTGAAACTAAGTTTTTGAGCGTCCATTCTAACTAGGGTCTCCTAAGGTCAAACAATGGCTCTGATACCAACTTGTCAACACCCGGATTTTTAAGTCCAGATGCCTATTATGCCGTACATCGCAATCCCAGGAATAATGTTTTTGCGAGACATAATAGTAAGTAGCATAGAGTCATCATTTATTACAACACATATTGTCTTACAACCATAGATCACATGATCCAATATTACACGAATATATTGTTCAACATCACAAATAGTAGCGGAAGCGAAGTAGTAGTGGACTATCTATTCCACAGGCAACGCTTGACGTTAGAAGACGATCCTAGTTATCGTAGACGTCCTGTTGTCCGTCATCCTGATACTGGTGCTCTCCTTCATAGTCTGGCATTTGAATAGCCAGGGCAAAGCCATGAGTACTTTTAAAGTACTCGCAAACTAACTCTACAATAATTACTCATTAAGTGTAATAAGGGGGTGCTAAGCTCTAGGTTTATTTGCATAAAGCCAAGTTTTAGTTTGATAAACATTTAGTAAAGCCTTGTCATGTGCTAGACTAACTCAAGTGGGAACATTAGTGTCATTCCCACAACTCATATTGATTCACCTCAATATCACCTTTCAATTCATCATTCCTTTTTAAGATCAAAATTTATGATAACGAAGATAGTATGGCCTTTCCAATCATCCGTAACCGTGGACACGGCTATTCGAATAGGTTTAACACTCTGCAGAGGTTGTACTCTTGTGCCACAACTTTTGATTACATCCGTCGAGGATAACCCCGAATCATCGTAACACAGTACGCGGATCATCAACCCTAACCTTTCACTTATATATGCTAGTATGAGCACCTCTCCCCATGAGCTTGGCCTCCCGGTGGAAACCGCAGTTAACCCGGGAACTGCACAGGGCTTGGGCCATACATTCACCTCATTTTAACATCATTCCACACTTAACGGAGGCAGCCTCGGCGTAACCCCTATGATGCTTGTTCAGAGGGAACCCATACTAAAATACACAAGTTTCTAGTTAAGCCCTACCCATAATCAGGTATTGTGGGGGTACTTGTATAATTGGAAGGGTATCGCATTCAAACCCAATCATCAATTTTATCAAAAATCACCATCTTCTCTTGTTCAAATCCACCTCCACTTTACTTTCTTTCAAAGTCATTTCACTTCACCATGTTCCCATCTAGAGTAGTCAATTTTAATTGATTAGCACTAGCAACTATATGAGGGGTGCTATCTAGCTTTGAGTTGTGCTAATCTAACTTCAAGTATTGTTCTACTCTAGACCATGTGAATCATAATTCAAAAGTACTTTGAAATAAATAAGCAAAAGTAAAAGTAAGTAAAAACATGGGATAGGTAATACATAAAAGTAAAGTGTGATGGTGCCTTTGCTCGAGTAGAGCTAAGCACTTGTGTTTAGCAAGGGTTAGCTTGCCTTGAGCTGAGTAGTTATCGAAGTTCTCTTCTTCTTCCTGAGAGTAGGCCTCCTCCTCTTGGTATTCCTCGGTACTAGCGTCTATATATGAATACGAGGTATAAATACTAAACCAAGCTCACATACTAAACTAGAAACACTCTAAAGAGTCCACACACTAATCCTATCATCAATCAAACATGGCATGGTGGATTAATTGATTAGTCTTTATTTAAGAGAAGAATAATTTCCTCTCATTATTCCTATTTCTTAAATTTGGTATGTAGATCCTTAGAGAAAATTAATTTCTTCTCATTACCTCATATTAAGATTTAATCTCTTCATATAATAATCAGGTATGAAATATAGGTTGACCCAAAGTCAACATTTCATATCTATTATATGTGAGTATAATTTAATTGAAGTGCTACACTTCACATAGTTTTAATACTTAACATTTAAATGAATTAAAATCTCTAAGTAATAATTATCAGAGGTTCATTAACCTAAGTCATTCCCTCTGGTTGTATTACTTAGGATCAAGATTTAAATGAGAGAGTAGCTCTCATACTATTTGTTAAATTTGAATCTCAAGTGTAATTGCTCTAGAATTGACTACATAGCCATTTAATTTGATCTAGTCCATGATCATACAAACAACTTGTCTATGTTATTGCATAATCAATTAGAGGACATCATTTGTGATTTATTAGAGTTGGAATCAATTCAAAATCTATTATGGTTGAATTTTGAATAAAGTTTGAATGTACAAAAGTCCCTGTCTTGTTATTTTTATCAGATTAATTTTACTTTGAATTTGGAGGTGGGACCAGTGGCATTAGTTAGATAATTTCATGGGCTTTCCAACCGTATAAAGTTTGCTAAATTTGGTTTGGCAGATTTCAAATTATTCAAAATCTACTAAACCATCTGCAGCACATTTGAAATAAGATTAAATCTAAATTTGAATCTTGGGCTTGGGCGGGAAACGTTACTGGGCCGAAACAAGATTTAAACCTACTGCGCAGCCCAACCAGCATCTGGTGCGCTTGGGCCGTACTGACGAAGTGGGGGCCACCCGTCAGTGTGTTATAACGCAGCGAAATGGTACGCAGCATCTGAGCCGTAGGATTAGAAGGGAGATCGACGGCGTGTGAGCGTCGTCGTCTCCGGCGAGAGGCGAGCTCACTGGCGGCGAGCCTAGGGGGTCGGAGAGCCTACCAGGCCGTTGCAGGTGTCTGGTAGGGTGCGCGGAGAAGTTGTTGTCGACGAGGAACAGCCTGGTGCAGCGGCGGCGCTCGGGGAGGCTCCAGGCGAAGCAAGGCTTCCGCGAGCTCCGGCGGACTCGAGCTCGCAATTCGAGCAGCTCCGGCGGCGACTGGTGAAATTGAGTGGTGGAGGAGGCTCAGTGAGGAGAAGGGAGTGGATGGTGTGCAGAAGGGAGGAGCCGATCGCCTCTATTTATAGGGTTGAGGGGTGGCCGCGGGGTGCTGAGAAGGAACGGCCATGGCGCGGCTCCTGTGGCGGGCGAAAGGGCAAGGCGAGGACTGCTACAGCTAGCTGGTGTCCTGGAGATGCTCAACCTGTATCGAGACAGAGAAAAGGGCGATGGGAGAGCTCGAGCGCTTGCAGGGTCTGTGGCGCGGCGTGCGGCATTAAAGTGGGGAGGACGACGGCGACGGAGCAGGGGCAGGCTAGGGATGATGTCTGGCGTGTAGAGGGCGGGGAGGCGATGCTCGACGCAGGCGTAGCTTGGCCAGAGGAGGACGGAGGTGCTCGAGCGCGTGGTGTCCTGGCGATGCCAGAGCGCGGTCACCGCGCGTACTGGCACGTCCTGGCCAACTTTGGGCGCGCGCGTTCTGGCCAATGCCAAGGCTTGGCGATGCTGGGCTGCGTACGGTGAGATGCCTGGTGATGCCAAGATGCTCTGGGACAAGGAGAAGAGTTGAGAGGAGGGCTGGAGAGAGTTTGGCCAAAGTTGGCCGAGTGGGCTTGACATGGATGCTTTCTCTCACTTTTCCACTCTACCAAGCCCTAGCATGTACCAAGCTTGATGCAGGGGAGCCAGAGGGATCAAATGATCACAGGTTAAAGTTGGTTTAGGCAAGAAACCGATGGACAATAGCATGTAACACTAAATGGAAACAATGCCTGCCAAGTGTTCGGTCAAATGGCCGCATGAAGCTTTTGTTTGAATTTTGAAATTCTTTTTGGTGAATCTCATTTATATAATTAAGGTGAAGTATTGGTGGTGGTGGTACTCATTTTGGAGTTGAAATGCAAAGTTTCAAATTTGGGTATGATCTTCACTTTGCTTCACATACACCACTTGTCACATTGCTACTGGTCAACCTAGTCAACTCTAGCCATGGTGGTCAACATCAAAGTTACTCACCTTGACATGGTCTTGGATGACATGGCTTTGGTTGACCAAGTTTAGTTTAGGAATAAAGAAAACCAGAGGGGTAAAGTAGTGAAGAAAATATTTTGGTGACAAGTGACCATTATCATATGTATGATGAATTTGAGATTTCCTTGTGTTTGATTCTTGTTCCAAAGATGCAATTGTGTTAGTTTATCATATTAAAGTATTTTACAAGCAAGAGGGCAAGCAATTATGGCCTAGGGTGAAGATTTGCAATTTGGCATAAAGTGTATGTAAGTGAAATATGGGTTTTTCCCATTTTCTTCATTTCTTCTCAAACTAGGGTTTGATCATCTTTGTTAGGGTTCAAATAGCAATTGATAATCATACTAACACTCATCATGGCAATTGCACAAAAGAAAATCACTCAAATGCATGAATCTATATGTGGCACTATATGCATAGAAAAAGTTTTTGTTAATTGCAAATTTTGAGTTTGGGAAATTTTCTTTCTTGTTGATTGTTGTTGAAACTTGGGATGTTACAATAGTTGAGGCGTGCGCCATCCAACTTCTCACTATAATATGCCACGGGTTTGCCCTCTTGCATAAGAACGCCACCAATACCAAGTCCACTTGCATCACACTCAATCTCAAAAGTTTTTGCAAAATTTGGAAGGACAAGAAGGGGAGCTTCGGTAAGGCGTTTCTTCAACTCATCAAAAGCATTTTGTTGGGCCTTGCCCAAAAAAAACGGAACATTCTTCTTGGTAAGTTCATTCAAAGGGCAAGCAATGGTGCTAAAATCTTTCACAAAGCGACGGTAGAAACCGGCAAGTCCATGAAAACTACGGACTTGACCAACATTTGTAGGGGTAGGCCAATTGTGGATGGCCTCCACCTTGGAAGAATCAACTTCAATCCCATTAGCGGAAACCACAAAGCCAAGGAAAACCAATTTGTTTTGAGCAAAGGTGCATTTGGGGAGGTTGGCATAAAGCTTCTCAAGACGCAAAATGCATAAGACCTCTCTCACATGTTGCACATGGTCCTCGAGATTTTTGCTATAAATGAGAATATCATCAAAATAGACAACCACACTCTTGCCAATGAGAGGATGCAAGATGTTATTCATAAGACGCATAAAAGTGGATGGAGCATTGGAAAGACCAAAAGGCATAACGAGCCATTCATAGAGACCGAGCTTGGTCTTGAATGCCGTTTTCCATTCATCACCAATGGCCATGCGGATTTGGTGGTAGCCACTACGCAAATCGACTTTAGAGAAAATTGTGGCACCACTTAACTCATCAAGCATTTCATCTAAACACGGAATGGGATGGCGGTATCGGACGGTAATGGCATTGATGGGGCGACAATCCATACACATCCGTTGCGTCTCATCCGGTTTAGGCACAAGAATCACGGGAACCGCACAAGGACTAAGGCTTTCGCGAACGTACCATTTGGCGAGGAGATGTTGTATTTGGCGTTGTATCCCCTTTGTGTCTTTGGGGTTGGTGCGGTAGGCGGCACGGTTTGGAAGCGGAGCGCCGGGTATGAGGTCGATGCGGTGTTCTATGCCTCGAAGTGGTGGAAGTCCATGAGGGAGCTCGTCGGGGAAGACGTCTTGAAACTCCTTCAAAAGAGACAACAAAGACGAAGGAATGTTGGTTAAGTCGTTAGTCGCCGACGATGGTCCCTTGCAAATGAGCACATAGTGCAATATGGTGGATGGGTTGTCTTGGACCTCTCTCCGCTCACTCTTGGTGGCTAGTAGGACACTCTTTGTCTCACTCATATATGGCTTGTGGAGCTCACTATCTTTGTGGTGGGTCGCTCCCTCTCCTCTCATCTCACTATGGTGGGTGCGGAGTTGTGCCCTCGCTAAAGCCTTCGCATTATCCGCGATGATTTGGCTAGGAGTCATCGCGCGTAACTCGAACTTCTTGTCCTTGACCTTGAAGGTGTATGCATTAGAGTGTCCATCATGTATAGCCTTCTTGTCATATTGCCAAGGGCTGCCAAGTAACATGTGGCACACCGTCATGGGTACCACGTCACACTCAATAGTGTCCTCATAAGGTCCAATCTTGAAGGTGACGGTGACGGTATGTTGTATCTTGACGTTGCCCTTGTCACTCAACCATTGGATATGGTAAGAGTGAGGATGTTTGCGGAGGGTGAGGTTGAGCTTCTCACACAACTTGGTGCTTGCAAGGTTATGGCAACTTCCACCATCAATGATGACCTTGATCGACTTGCCACCAATACCGGCACGGGTTTGGAAGATGTTGCACCGTTGGTCTTCCATAGCTTGAGGTTGAGTTGTTAGCACCCTTGTGACCACAAGTGAGGGACTTGGGTCATGCTCACATAAGAGAGGGTCTTCTCCACTTTCTTCCTCATAAGCTTCTTCATTTGCCACGGCGGCTTGCACAAGGGCTTCATATTCATCCTCACTTAGCGTCTCTATGTCACCGTTCTCCATAGTGATCATAACCTTGGTGTTCTTGCACTCAAATGATTTGTGGCCTTGGGTGCCACACTTGAAACAAGTGACATTAGAGGGTCCCGTAGATGCCTTAGAGGAGGCGGCAGAGGACACCGTTTGTTTCATGCGACTTTGGATAGTCGGTTGCTTGGATGGTGTAGAGGATACGGCGGGCTTGACACTTGGTGGAGGAGTTGATGTAGCGAGCTTGGAGGCGAAGTATGACTTGGACTTGGAGTACTTGATGTCCTCAAT
This sequence comes from Lolium perenne, assembly GCF_019359855.2. Classification (NCBI taxonomy): domain Eukaryota; kingdom Viridiplantae; phylum Streptophyta; class Magnoliopsida; order Poales; family Poaceae; genus Lolium; species Lolium perenne. The sequence continues at coordinate 180,926,626 of NC_067246.2, read as the reverse complement.
CACTTGACGCTCGGCCTTCGATGCTTGGTGGACCAACTCAACCATGTTGGAGTATGGTTGGAACTCCACAATCCTCTTGATGGGGTAGTTGAGGCCATTGAAGAAATGAGCAATGGTTTGGCTCTCGGATTCTTGGATGTTGGCTCGCATCATAGTGAGCTCCATCTCCTTGAAGAACTCTTCAACGGTCTTGGTTCCTTGCTTCAACTTTTGGAGCTTGTTGAAGAGGTCGGACATGTAGTGTGTTGGGACAAAGCGAGCGTGCATTTCTTCCTTCATTTCTTCCCAAGTGTCAATTGGAGGTTTGATGACCCACAAGTATAGGGGATCGCGGCAGTCTTCGAGGGAAGTAAAACCCAAATTTATTGATTCGACACAAGGGGAGGTAAAGAATACTTATAAGCCTTAACAACTGAGTTGTCAATTCAGCTGCACCTGGAAAAGCACTAGTAACAGGGGTGATGTGAAAGTAACAGTAATATGAGAGCAATAGTAATAGTAACACAGCAGCAGTAACAGCAACACAGAGGCAATGGCACTAGGAAATAGTTGATACTACTTCCAATGACATATAGAACGAGTATATGATGATGAGAGATGGACCGGGGTTCCCAGCGATCTACACTAGTGGTAACTCTCCAATAACAAGTGACAAGTGTTGGGTGAACAAATTACAGTTGGGCAATTGATAGGATTGAAATAGCATTAAGATAGAACATCAATTCATTAATCATGTAGGCATGTTTTCCATATATAGTCATACGTGCTCGCAAGGAGAAACTTGTACAACATCTTTTGTCCTACCAGCCGGTGGCAGCCGGGCCTCAAGGGAATCTACTGGATATTAAGGTACTCCTTTTAATAGAGCACCGGAGCAAAGCATTAACACTTGGTGAAAACATGTGATCCTCACATCACCGCCATCCCCTCCGGTTGTCCCGATTTCTGTCACTTCGGGGCCTTTGGTTCCGGACAGCGACATGTGCATACAACTTGTAGATACAATCTAAGCAATAATTATAGAGCTTAAATCTAAGATCATGCCACTCGGGCCCTAGTGACAAGCATTAAACATAACAAGATTGCAACAACAATAACTTCACAAACTTTATAGATAGACTAATCATAATGTATCATCCATCGGATCCCAACAAACACAACACCGATTACATCAGATGAATCTCAATCATGTAAGGCAGCTCATGAGATTATTGTATTGAAGTACATAGGATAGAGAGTACCAACTAGCTACTGCTAGAACCCGTAGTCCATGGGGGAACTACTCACGGAGCATGATGGAGGCGGTGGCGTCGATGGAGATGGCTTCCGGGGGCACTTCCCCGTCCCGGCAGGGTGCCGGAACAGAGACTTCTGTCCCCCGAATTGGAGTTTCGCGATGGCGGCGGCGCCCCTGGAGTCTTTCTGGAGTTTCGTCAATTGGTATCGAGTTTTTAGGTCGAAAGGACTTATATAGGCGAAGAGGCGGCGCATGAGGGCGCCTGGGGCCGCCTCCCCATAGGCCTGCGCGGCCAGGGTGGAGCCCACGCGTCCCTGGCGTGTGGTGGCCCCCTGGCCCGCCTCCGACTCTCCTTCGGTGTTCTGGAGCCTTCCGGGAAAAATAAGATCTCTGGCGTTGATTTCGTCCAATTCCGAGAATATTGCCCGAACAGCCTTTCTGGAACCAAAAACAGCAGAAAATAGGAACTGGCACTGTGGCATCTTGTTAATAGGTTAGTTCCGGAAAATGAATGAAAACATCATAAAGTGCAAGCAAAACATGTAAGTATTGTCATAAAACAAGCATGGAACATCAGAAATTATGGATACGTTGGAGACGTATCAGCATCCCCAAGCTTAGTTCCTACTCGTCCTCGAGTAGGTAAACGATAAAAAGAATAATTTCTGTAGTGACATGCTACTTACATAACCTTGATCATACTATTACAAAGCATATGAAATGAATGAAGTGACTCAAGGCAATGATTTATAGTTGCTAACAAATAGATAACATATAGCAAAACTTTTCATGAAGAGTACTTTCAAGACAAGCATCAAAAGTCTTGCACAAGAGTTAACTCACAAAGCAATAGATTCAAAGTAAAGGCATCGAAGCAACACAAAGGAAGATATAAGTTTCAGCGATTGCTTTCAACTTTCAACATGCATATCTCATGGATAATTGTCAACATAAAGTAATATGATGAATGCAAATAAGCAAGTATGTAAGAATCAATGCACAGTTGACACAAGTGTTTGCTTCTAAGATGGAAGGAAGTAGGTAAACTGACTCAACATAAAGTAAAAGAATGGCCCTTCGCAGAGGGAAGCATCGATTGCTATATTTGTGCTAGAGCTTTGATTTTGAAAACATATAGAGAGCATAAAAGTAAAATTTTGAGAGGTGTTTGTTGTTGTCAACGAATGGTAGTGGGCACTCTAACCCCCTTGCCAGACAAACCTTCAAAGAGCGGCTCCCATGAATTATTTTATTTTTGGGTGGCACTCCTTCCAACCTTTCTTTCACAAACCATGGCTAACCGAATCCTCGGGTGCCTGCCAACAATCTCATACCATGAAGGAGTGCCTTTTTATTTTAGTTTTATTATGATGACACTCCTCCCCACCTTTGCTTTCTCAAGCCATGGCTAACCGAATCCTTCGGGTGCCGTCCAACAATCACATACCATGGAGGAGTGTCTATTTTTGTTAATTAATTTGGGACTGGGAATCCCATTGCCAGCTCTTTTTGCAAAATTATTGGATAAGCGGATGAAGCCACTAGTCCATTGGTGAAACTTGCCCAACAAGATTGAAAGATAAAACACCACATACTTCCTCATGAGCTATAAAACATTGACACAAATTGAGAGGTAATAAATTTTGATATGTTTAAAGGTAGCACTCAAGCAATTTACTTTGGAATGGCGGAGAAATACCATGTAGTAGGTAGGTATGGTGGACACAAATGGCATAGTGGTTGGCTCAAGGATTTTGGATGCATGAGAAGTATTCCCTCTCGATACAAGGCTTAGGCTAGCAAGGCTATTTGAAGCAAACACAAGTATGAACCAGTACAGCAAAACTTACATAAGAACATACTGCAAGCATTATAATACTCTACATTGTCTTCCTTGTTGCTCAAACACTTTTACCAGAAAATATCTAGACCTTAAGAGAGACCAATCATGCAAACCAATTTCAACAAGCTCTACGGTAGTTCTCCACTAATAGGTTTAAACTACATGATGCAAGAACTTAATCATGATCTACTTGAGAGCTCAAAACAATTTCCAAGTGTCAAATTATTCAAGACAATATGAGGCATTTTCTGTTTCCAACCAAATAACCATAAGTGTTGTAGCTTCCAACTTTTGTCATTGAACATTAAAAGTAAAACGAAGAACAAGTGTTCATATGAAAAAGCGGAGCGTGTCTCTCTCCCACACAAGGATTGCTAGGATCCGAATTTATTCAAACAAAAACAAAAATAAAAGCACACAGACGCTCCAAGTAAAGCACATATGATGTGACCGAATAAAAATATAGTTTCAATAGAAGAAACCTGATAAGTTGATGAAGAAGGGGATGCCTTGGGCATCCCCAAGCTTAGACGCTTGAGTCTTCTTGAAATATGCAGGGATGAACCACGGGGGCATCCCCAAGCTTAGACTTTTCACTCTTCTTGATCATATATCATCCTCCTCTCTTGACCCTTGAAAACTTCCTTCACACCAAACTTCTCATAAACTTCATTAGAGGGGTTAGTACTCAAAAAAATTGAATCCACCTTGGTCCTGTAGTGACACATTGCAATAACTCAATAAAACATTAGCTAGAGCTCTCCACGTCTAGAAATCCTTGCTTAAAGTCCACAAGAGACAATGCAAAAAATAGAGACAGAATCTGCCAAAACAGAACAGCCAGTAAAGACGAATTTTAAAGAGGTACTTCCGTTGCTCAAATCAGAAAACTCAAAACTAATGAAAGTTGCGTACATATCTGAGGATCATGCATGTAAATTGGCAGATTTTTCTGAGTTACCTACAGAGAAAACAGCCCAGATTCATGACAGATAGAAATCTGTTTCTGCGCAGAAATCCAAATCTAGTATCAACCTTCGATTAGAGGCTTCACTTGGCACAACAATGCAATAAAATAAAGATAAGGAGAGGTTGCTACAGTAGTAAAAACTTCCAAAACACAACAAAACAGTAGCAAAATAAAAACATGGGTTATATCCCAAGAAGTTCTTTCTTTATAGCCATTAAGATGAGCTCAGCAGTTTTAATGATGCACTCGCAAGAAATAAGAGTTGAAGCAAAAGAGAGCATCAAAAAGCAAATTCAAAACACATTTAAGCCTAACATGCTTCCTATGCAAAGGAATCTTGTAAATAAACAAATTCAAGAAGCATAATGCAACAAGCATAGAAAGATAAAACAAGTGCAGCTTCAAGATTTTAAGCATATAGAGAGGTGTTTTAGCACCATGAAAATTTCTACAACCATATTTTCCTCTCTCATAATAATTTTCAGTAGCTTCATGAACAAACTCAACAATATAACTATCACATAAAGCATACTTTTCATGATCCATAAACACATAATTTTTATCAAGTTCAAGAATAGTGGGATCAAAACTTCCAAACCCACTTTTATCAATAATATAACAAGATGATTGATCAATCTCAAGAGATATGGGACTCATAGATAAAGTCAAGAACTCTCCAATCCCATTTTCATTAGTAGTACAATTAATATTATCAAGTAACATAGGACCATCATCTAGAGCTTTATCATAAACATTTGCTAAACAAAATTCTTTAGTACCATGCACTTCGACATCAGGCACAAACAAAGCATTATCATAAGATTTATCAAAGTAGCATGGATTATCATAGATAACAGTAGCATAATTATTCTCACAAGTTTTACTCATAGGTAATATTTCAAGAGAATCCACAGGAACATAACATTCAACCTCTTTCGGTAAGCATGGAGGACAATCAAATAGTGTAAGAGATAAAGAGTTACTCTCATTAGAAGGTTGGCATGGGTAGCTAATCCATTCTTCCTCCTTTTGTTCATCACTCTCCTCTTCTTTTTCATCCAATGAGCTTTCAGGTTCATCAATTTCCTCCTCTTTTTCATCCAATGAGCTTTCAGGTTCATCAATTTCTTCTTCCACAGGTTCCTGCAAATTGTGAGTGCATTCTTGTGCATTAATGAGTCTCTCTTTATAATCAATGATATAAGGATTATCAGTGTAACTTTCATTGCAAAAATTAAGGATAGAAGAGACATAATCTTTAAGGTCCTTACAAACAACACAAGTTTCATAATTCTTAACCATGAAGGATTCTATCTCAGAGGCTCCCATAAATATGACAAATTGTTCTACCTCTTCAAACCCAAAATGAATATAGCTATTCCGATTATAGGTCTTAATTAAAAATTCCTCACTAAAACCACATTGAAATTTAAGATGTTTAGTGTCCTGTTGAGAGCAACAGTTTATATCATGGCGTTTAAGCAAGATTTTAGCAATTGCGTTCAATTTTTCTATCACAGCACTCATAACTTTACCAGTTCTTGATTCTCTATAATTATTATAATATTCTATAAGCTCCAAATAAGTTGTAGGTTCTCCCATAACGACAGTATTTAATTTTTAGGTTTTTCAAATTTTTATGGATTTTTGGGTATATAGGAAAAATAAAACAAGACAAAAAGAAACTAGAGAAAAGTAAACTAAGCAAAATAATACTAGACAGAAATAAACTAAGCAAACCAAAATAAAATAAAACAGAGAGAGAGGTAGAGTGTACTCCCCAGGTGAACTTATGAGTAGAGCTATGCCTCCCCGGCAACGGCGCCAGAAAATAGTCTTGATGACCCACAAGTATAGGGGATCGCGGCAGTCTTCGAGGGAAGTAAAACCCAAATTTATTGATTCGACACAAGGGGAGGTAAAGAATACTTATAAGCCTTAACAACTGAGTTGTCAATTCAGCTGCACCTGGAAAAGCACTAGTAACAGGGGTGATGTGAAAGTAACAGTAATATGAGAGCAATAGTAATAGTAACACAACAGCAGTAATAGCAACACAGAGGCAATGGCACCAGGAAATAGTTGATACTACTTCCAATGACATATAGAACGAGTATATGATGATGAGAGATGGACCAGGGTTCCCAGCGATCTACACTAGTGGTAGCTCTCCAATAACAAGTGACAAGTGTTGGGTGAACAAATTACAGTTGGGCAATTGATAGGATTGAAATAGCATTAAGATAGAACATCAATTCATTAATCATGTAGGCATGTTTTCCATATATAGTCATACATGCTCGCAAGGAGAAACTTGTACAACATCTTTTGTCCTACCAGCCGGTGGCAGCCGGGCCTCAAGGGAATCTACTGGATATTAAGGTACTCCTTTTAATAGAGCACCGGAGCAAAGCATTAACACTTGGTGAAAACATGTGATCCTCACATCACCGCCATCCCCTCCGGTTGTCCCGATTTCTGACTTTGGGGCCTTTGGTTCCGGACAGCGACATGTGCATACAACTTGTAGATACAATCTAAGCAATAATTATAGAGCTTAAATCTAAGATCATGCCACTCGGGCCCTAGTGACATGCATTAAACATAACAAGATTGCAGCAACAATAACTTCACAAACTTTATAGATAGACTAATCATAATGTATCATCCATCGGATCCCAACAAACACAACACCGATTACATCAGATGAATCTCAATCATGTAAGGCAGCTCATGAGATCATTGTATTGAAGTACATAGGATAGAGAGTACCAACTAGCTACTGCTAGAACCCGTAGTCCATGGGGGAACTACTCACAGAGCATGATGGAGGCGGTGGCGTCGATGGAGATGGCTTCCGGGGGCACTTCCCCGTCCCGGCAGGGTGCCGGAACAGAGACTTCTGTCCCCCGAATTGGAGTTTCGCGATGGCGGCGGCGCCCCTAGAGTCTTTCTGGAGTTTCGTCAATTGGTATCGAGTTTTTAGGTCGAAAGGACTTATATAGGCGAAGAGGCGGCGCAGGAGGGCGCCTGGGGCCTCCTCCCCATAGGCCGGCGCGGCCAGGGTGGAGCCCGCGCGGCCCTGGCGTGTGGTGGCCCTCTGGCCCGCCTCCGACTCTCCTTCGGTGTTCTGGAGCCTTCCGGGAAAAATAAGATCTTTGGCGTTGATTTCGTCCAATTCCGAGAATATTGCCCGAACAGCCTTTCTGGAACCAAAAACAGCAGAAAACAGGAACTGGCACTGTGGCATCTTGTTAATAGGTTAGTTCCGGAAAATGCATGAAAACATCATAAAGTGCAAGCAAAACATGTAAGTATTGTCATAAAACAAGCATGGAACATCAGAAATTATGGATACGTTGGAGACGTATCAAGGTTCACCCTTTTCTTCTCTTAGAGTGAGGACTTGTTCCCACCAAGCGTTGGCATAATCCTCAAACTCAAGAGAAGCCATAGCCACTTTCTTGGCACCAGAGTAGTTGTGGATGCGGAATATCTTGTCAACCTTGAGTGCCCATGAGAGGTAGGCCTCGGCAACTTCTTCACCCTTGAACTTCGGCATGGTGAACTTGAGCCTTCCAAACATGTTCTCTTCATCCTCCAAGTTTCTTCGGCGAGGACGGATGCCTTCATCTCTTGCGGCTTGAGGTGGGATAGGAGGTCTTCCACGGCCAACCATAGCATTGGGTTGGCGTTGAAGGTGGATACTAGCTTCACTTGGTTCACGGTGATGATGTTGTTGAAGATCTTGTCGAGGTTGTTGACGATGCTCATTGTTGGCCCTTTCATCTTGATCATGTTGTGGGTCTCCTCTTCCACGTTGGTCATGGCGAGGGTGACGTCGGAGATCTCGCCGAGGTTGATCTTGAGGATCTTGGTCTTGGGGTTGGTCGTCACGCCCATGGTGGGCATGGCGATCCTCTTGGTGACGATCTTGTTGGAGGACTTGATCTTGTGGAGGACGTTCATGTGGACGAGCATGACGATGGATTTCTCCTCGCCTAGAGTTGGAGCGAGAGTCTTCATGACGAACATGTGGGTGATGAGGTCGATGATGGTCTTCATGCCTTGAGGAAGAGCTTGAGGACGAGAGGCCACCATGAGAGTAGTAATCTTGTGGCGAGCTTGAGGATGATGAAGTAGAGCGTTGTCGGCGATGACGACCCAAGTTGGTGATGGCGTGCTCGAGGCTATCCATGCGCCGCTCCATGTTTGCATCATTGGCCGCCATTTGGCCATTCAAGTTGTCCGTAGCTTCACGAAGGAGAGGCAAGTCTTGGTTCACGGCGGAGAAGTTGTGTGCCACTTCATCGTATTGCTCATCGATGCGAGTCTCGAAGAGTGTGAGTTGCTCCTTGAACTCTTGGCGTTGCGTCCATAGGTTGTGTTGAGTAGCCAACCTCTCGGTGTTGCGGAGGACTTCTCCCTCCCTTGGGTCATCTCCGTTCCTATCCATGATGGAAAGACAAGAACTATGTTGTGTATGTTAGTGGAAGGAGACTACCTCGCACTCTTACCAAGGTAAGATAGTATTGAGGCAATCAACCAAGCCAAAAGCAAGATCAAGTGTATCGGGGACACATGCAAAACCACACGCAAAAGCTAGCAAATATGGTGTTAGGTGAGTATTGTGGAAAGCCCAAAAGACGAAATCCAAGATCGAGTATGTTGTTAAAAGTGGGTGAGGTCCAAAAATCCAAATGTCAATGTGAAGATCACTATAAACACGGAAAAGTTGTGGAACACACACACGGGATAAACGGGGTTAGTGCAACCAAAAGTGAGCGGAAAAGTGTATGTAAAGGTGCTCGGTGTCACACTAACACAAGGAGAGCCAAAGCTTTGGTTGCAAATGAAGAGACAACAAGATTCACACGCGGCCTCTCTTCTCTTCTCTCGTTTGCTTAAAAGCTTATGACTCTTTTGTACACGGTGGCACTTTCACTCTTTTGTATCTATGGTGGAACTTTCACACTTTTGTATGTATGGATGTATGATGCGACTTGCACTCTTTTTGTGTTTTTGGGGCTTTTTCACGCACTATGTTAGCGTTAGCCTCGCTTTTGATATCTTGCCACACGAGTGTTTGCTTGTATTCATTACTCCACACGACACACCTCACAATCGGGGCCACGTGCAATGTCTCGCAACACTAAACAAGCAATGCTCGATAGGATAGATCGCCAAAGGAAGAGGGTTACAAGGGAAAACTGCAAGTTATACCTGCGATGATGGTGGTGGTGGTGGTGGTAGCCGAAATCGAGCTCCGAGAAAGGCGTGGAGCTGCGCCCAGTCTGGGCCGGTTGGACCGGACTGTGGACCGGCTGGTCCGGTTGGCGCCCGGTCGGCCGGGTGCTGGGCCGGCTGGTCCGGTCTCGGGGCCGGTCAACCGGATTTCTCAACCGGATTTCGCGGTTTCTCTCTCCTGTTCTTCCCCAAACCAAAACCAAAAGAGCAAATCGACGGGAAACGATGGAATTGGAGGCTAAAAGTTGGGGAAATAGTAGATCAACCACAACAACACCGAATCCACGGACCAAAACCACTCAAAACGCAACCAAATCACAGATCGGTCAAGAGGCAATTTAGGGCTATTTTTGGGGATTTTGTGGAAAATTTTCTAGGAACGAAATCGGGTGGGTGGAGGGTCAAAATCGCGGTAACCAAGAGCTGCTGATACCATATGATGAGATCTGAGATCTAGGGATTGGCCCGATCTCGCGATTTGACCCCGAAAACCAAGGGAAGAGGTGGGAGAACGCGAGGAACACGAAGAACACGAAGAACGCCGGTACTCACGCACGCACACCAACCCGATACACCCGATACTTACCCCCGTGGCTCGATGGACCACGCCAATAGAATCACCCGGAAGAGGCACGCGGCAGAATTCCCGGTGAGAGATTGGTGTTGGAGAAAACGAGATTGGTGAGGGAGAGAGAGTGTCTTGCACTAGAATCTCACTCAACAATGTCAAGATCAACAACAAGAGTGCCTTGATTACAAAGGGATCCTAACCCTAGGGAGACAAAGCTCAAAGTAGTGTTTAAGCTCAATTTAAGTCTAAGGGGTAAAGGAGGGGTCCAGGCTACTTATATAGGCCTACAAGGCCAGCAAGGCGAAAAGGTACACAAGTGGATAACTTAGGCAGTTTGGTGAGTCATTCCCGTCGGATCCGGTTTGGGGCCAGTCAGACCGGGCCTGTGACCGGGTGGTCTGGTCCTGGGGCCGGTCGACCGGGCGCCAACCGGAAACCTCGCAAGTTTCCGTCCAGTTGTGTTCCGGTACGATGCAGGGAAATCCGGTTGGGTGCCCAGTTGACTGGGCCAGGGACCGGATGGTCCGGTTGTGGGGCCGGTCCGACCGGGTCCTGGGCCGGCCAGCATTCTTCTCTTCCTTTGAGTGCTTCGCGTGACGTCGGGTCCAGCTTCATGATCATCTCCATGTCCCGCTGCTCCTCTCCTTCCCTTGACCATGGCGTATCCTCCTCTCCGGGGTCTTGATGCGCCTTGTACCTAATGACACATAGCACATCGGCATGAGGTAGCATTCCATCCAAAGGGGTACCGAGATCAAGGGTGGTGAGGAGCGAGTTCACCTCATCGTGTAGCGCTTTAACCCGAGCTCGCGTCATCGGTCCACTTGGGGGACTTGTTGGTCTTGGTGTGGAGGTGTCCGAAGGCCACCCCGCATCACTCTGTCTTATGAAGTCAAGCATGAAGAGAAGTGGTTTTGGGTTTCAAACATGGAAATTTCAAAAACATCCCAAAAGCTTAATTTTAGAGTGACTAAGAAGGATTCAAGCTTACCTTTTCATTTTCATGTTTATGCTTGTTTAAATCATGGTCAAACATAGGATTTGACCAAGATTCAAATGGGCATAAACATTCAGAAAAAATTAAAAAATTAAAAACCAACGCACATATAGTCTTCTTATGTCATATAGTAAGCATTCAAGTTGATAAAATTTGTCTTATGAAATAGACAAATCATGTATCTACCCCCTAACACTAAACTTTGTCTTATGAAGTCAAGCATGAAGAGAAGTGGTTTTGGGTTTCAAACATGGAAATTTCAAAAACCTCCCAAAAGCTTCATTTTAGAGTGACTAAGAAGGATCCATGCTTACCTTTTCATTTTCAGATTTTAAACTTGTTTAAATCTTTGTCAAACCTAGTATTTGACCAAGATTCAAATGGGCATAAAAATTCAGGAAAAAAACAAAAGAATGATAAACCAAAGCACATAGAATTCTTATGTCATATAGTAAGCTTTAAAGTTGATAAACAAGGTCTAGACATATTCAAACCAGAAAATCATGTATATATCTGCCCCTAACCTTAAACTATGTCTTATGAAGTCAATCACGAAGAGAAGTGGTTTTGGGTTTCAAACATGAAAATTTCAAGAACATCCCAAAAGCTGCTTCATTTTAGAGTGACTAAGAAGGATCCAGGCTTACTTTTTCGTTTTCATATTTTATACTTGTTTAAATCCTAGTCAAACCTATGATTTGACCAAGATTCAAATGGGCATAAAATTCAAAAAAATTAGAAGAATGAAAAACAAAAGAACATAGTCTTCTTATGTCATATAGTAAGCATTCAAGTTGATAAACAAGGTTTAGACATGTTCAAACCAGACAAATCATGTATCTACCCCCTAACCATAAACTCGGCCGATCTTATGAAGTCTAGCATGAAGAGAAGTCGTATTGGTTTGAAACATGGAAATTTCAAGAACCTCCCAAAAGCTTCATTTTAGAGTGACTAAAAAAGATCCAGGCTTGCCTTTTCATTTTCATGTTTTAAAATTGTTTAAATCTTGGTCAAACCTAGCTAGTATTTGACCAAGATTCAAATGGGCATAAAATTCAAAAAAACCAGAAAAACGAAAAACCAAATTACATAGCCTTCTTATGTCATATATAGTAAGCATTCAAGTTGATAAACAAGGTCTAGACATATTCAAAACAGAAAAAGCATGTATCTACCCCCTAACCCTTAACTCTGTCTTATGAAGTCAAGCATGAAAAGAAGTGGTTTTGGGTTTCAAACATGAAAATTTCAAAAACTTCCCAAAAGCTTAATTTTAGAGTGACTAGGAAGGATCCAGGATTACCTTTTCATTTTCATGTTTTAAGTTTGTTTAAATCTTGGTCAAACCTAGGATTTGACCAAGATTCAAATGAGCATAAAAATTCAGAAAAAATCAAAAATAAAAATGAAAAATCAAAGCACATAGTCTTCTTACTTCATATATATAGTAAGCATTCAAGTTGATAAACAAGGTATAGACATATTCAAACAGACAAATCATGTATCTACCCCAACCCTAAACTATGTTTTTGGGGGATTTCTTCGACGAAGTTATAACACACCTACATTTCAAATTAGAATTACTTTCAATAAATCAGCATAAAGTCATTTAAATGTGCGAAACTAGCTAGAAAGCACTAAAACCATAAATTTGGGAATTGGCACTAAAACATGGCGTAATTTATCTTAAAAATATAGAGGTGCCATTTTGACCCGTATCTTGTGTACCCCATTCACAAAATAAACATATTTTGTCATCTAGAAAATGAAAAAAAATATTTTTTATACCGAAAAGTTGAAAAGTCTAATCATCAACATTGTTGGGAATGGCAAGATGCACCACCATGCCCAATTTGGGCACATTGTAATAGACTATGCCACAAATATGGCCATAACTATATCATTTGGCTTGTAAACCATGAATCTTCATACACGATAGTCCGCTTTGTGAAGACATTTTATTTTTTACTACCCTATCACATGTTTCTTATTTTCCCTGTCAACTAACACATACAAGCACACTCCATGCGGAAGGGTTTCATTTTTGAGGTTTTCTTCATTTTCATTTATTTATTTCAAAACCAGGTCAAAATGGTCGACATGATTATCCTTGCAAAGGGGTTGAATATTTCAGTACTATCACTGGTTTCTATATATAGTAAGTAATATGTATCTAAAAATTATTTGTGGGGACTTGTAGGACCAAGTTATAACACACCTACAGTTCAAATTTGAATTACTTTCGATAAATCAGCATAAAGTCATTTAAATATGCGAAACTAGCTAGAAAGCACTAAAAACCATAAATTTGGGAATTGGCATTAAAATATAACATAATTTATTTTAAAAATGTAGATGCGCCATTTTGACCCATATCTTATCTACCCCATGCACAAAATAAACATATTTTATCATCCAGAAAATGAAAAATGATTTTTTTATACCGAAAAATTGAAAAGTCTAGTCATCAACTTTGTTATAAATGGCAAGATGCACCACCATGCCCAATTAGGGAAAAGTATTACAAACAATGCTGTCCAGGGAGAATCAAACTTGGTAATATGAACTATGAGATTGAACAAAACGTTATATTTGGTTTACCCTTTGAACCTCTTAACTTACCACAACATTGACTTCTTATTTTTATTTACAAATAGATATTTTAATATCCCATTGTTGTGCAATAATATATGTTTTTATCTCAAATCAATTAGCATTTGATTTTTTTAAACTACCATAATAATTCATGAGAAAGCGTTGAACAAGTTTCAGAATGTAATTTTATACTTGATATGACCAATAATAGACTTAAATTAAATTGGATTTCAAAGTTCAGATTTTATAAGCGAATAAACTTTCATGTTGCAGACTATGTATTAGCTTGACGGGCACCCCTAGAATAAAGTAGGTCGGTCACTTACGTGTGGTTCCCATGCGTGTAGGTCCCACACATCAGTGAGCACAAGTCACGTGCGGTAGGTAGGCAAACTCCCAGCAATCTTCTTTGTCAAGTAAAGACGCATCGTCGAGACTCTCTCTCTTCCTTTTGTCGCTGAAAAAAAGAATATTAGACGGGCGCGTAGCCTGCACTGCAGGTCTACAAAACTGAAACCCTGTGAGCCAGTCAACATGACTCACCAAAAAAAGTGAAGCATTTCTTTTCACCATAAATAACAGCAGCCCCGTGAGGTACTGCTCTCCCTTTCTCTTTCTCCTTCCGTGTGATCCCTCTTCCACCTTTTATCCTTTGCACGAAACTCCACTTATTGTAGTCATTGTTGCACAGAACACTCACTTAACCTGTTCTTTTGCACATATCACCAACTCATGTATTTGTTGCACAAATGTCTAAATCTGTGGGTAAGCTACTTTACTCTAAATCTGATGACCGGGACCTAGAAGGTAGTGGTAATATCCATTGTCATTGTGTAGTGTGTTTTTTAGAACTCTAAAAGAATATGAAAATATTTTAGCAATTGAAATAATATAAATTAACTAATAGAAAGTGTCACGAAATATATTCATTGTAAACTTTGTGATAATCACTCGAGTTTGATATGAATGGCCTAGCTAGCTATGGGCATCTCCCACACTTTCATCTCTGTTGCAAAACACGCGCCGAAATTGTTGGCGCGTCCCATTTTCAAGCTACCCCAAAACCTGCGGTTTGCCCGTCGGCCTATAAATGTAACACCCCAAATTTTGCAACCTTCTTTATGTGTCCAGTGTGCAAAAATCAGGGGGAACAAAAACTTTTCAAGTTCGCTTGTGTTGGTATGTTTTTGATTGAACTGCTTATCTGACTTTGTTTGATGAGTGATGGTTGTTGAATAGTTCGAAGTGAAGTTTCTCAATGCACATCTTTAAGTCTCAAGAAAAACCCTTAAGCTATGGCCGCTCTTGTATTACCTTAACCCCTATCTTCAAAAGTACTTGGACCTCTTTCACAAAACACAAAACTTCTTTGCTTTGTCTTATGACTCAGAATTATATTCTTATGATCTTACCAAAACTCTTTCCTTTTAAGTGGCTATGATCACCTCAGATCATAGTATCACAAAGATGGTTTTCTGATATTATTGACACCAAGTATTTGCCAAATGGCTTGCTCTTACTTTGTGTGACTTCAAAATTTTATAAAATCTTCTATATGCACTTTTGGTTTCCTAAAACAAAATGGAATGATCTATGTTTTATTCTACTTTAACTATGGGTCATTCTACTCCCTCTAAAACCCTCTCTCTTTTTGAAGCTTTTCAAAATATGATTTTCTTATCTAGTCTAAATATAATAAAGGCCAGAGACAAGAAAGCTAAATTTTAGGACTAATTGATCCGTGATCAATTATCCATGGCATTGTCTTTTCCACTAATACATCCCATTGATCAATCATGTCATCTCATCACTTCATCTATGCTTAATCATGGTAGATGATCATTTGTCCAACCAATGAATAATTTCCAATTCATCCCTATCTTACCCTGATGCTTGCTTTGTATCTTTGAAACAAATCTAGACTCTGAAGTTAACCCATGATCTTATGGCATTACCAATTTCCAAATACTTTGGACTTTCCCTACGATTTGACCTAATCACTTAAAACCCTAAATCTCCATATTTCCGACTCCCAAAATATTTCTAATTTTCGCCAAACTGTTTTCAAAATATTTTCTTAAATAACAATAAGAAATGTTATTGATATGTTTTATCATAGTATTTTTTTTCCTTCAAAGGTATTTGCTTCTAGAAAAATTATTTTCTCTTTATTCTATTTTCCCATTTACTAAAATTTCATGTTAATGGTATATAAGCCATTTCTTGCTCTCTTTTTTTATATCAATTTTTTTTGTTTATATATAAAAAAAATCCACTAGCCTTTGATACGCAAGTAGACAAATTTTTATTTCAAAATAGCATCTTACCTCCTTTAAAATTTTCAAATAGTATTTTCCTTCAGATGAATTTTCTCTCAATTTTGACAAATTCACTTATGATGTTAAAAAAACAATACCCTTGTGCTTTATTCTTTCTCTTTTTTTTTATCACCACCAAGCCATCACTTTGACCTCTCCATCACCAACACTAGTGCATGGTAACGTGCATGTGAGTCAAAAGCTCTCCTCTTGGCCTTTTTATGCATGCCCTTGAAGAAGGGCCGGCCATGCAATTGCAATGCATGTGTGCCCGCCTACTCCCTCCATCTCTCTCTCATCTTGGTACACCTTTGGGGCATGCATTGATCTCTCTCTCACCTGCACCCCCCTTCTGGTCGACACCCTTAGCTCTTCTACAGTACCCATCTTGTTTGATAGTGTTTGGAGATGAAGAAAGAGATAAGTGTATGCGTGAAAGAAAATATTTCACTAGATTCTTGGACCAAGCCTCGCTGCAACGTCTCCATCCCCTCTCTCCAGTAAAGGAGATGAGCTGCTGCACCTCTCCCACCCCGTCCAGCTAGTCTAGAAACCCCTAGTAACTAGCCCTGCCTCCCTCCCTCTCTCATTTTGCCATAGAGGCCAATGACATGTCCCAATTTTTAAGACGAGATTTTCTGACCGAGCCACTGCGCCATCAACGCCTATTTTTCGAACATGATCGAACCCTGACCCTCTCCTTGCTTTTGTCTGGTTCCTTGCGGTGGGTTTCGGCGTGCTCTGAGATGCCGACGCTGCGTCGAGCACGTGGTGTGCGTTCGCTCGTCGTCCTCTTTCCCAGCAGACCGGTCCTCCTTCGACCTGTCCCTTCGCCACTGACCCCGTGCACCATGCATTGCCTCGCTGGCGCGCTCCTCATCTCTCTCGTGCCCATTTATTCTCGTCCCCTGCGCAGCCACTCATCCCGGTCAGTGCACGTCGAGCACGGCCGCACGCCGTCCCGCGACCACTCCCTGCGTTTCCTTTTCCAAACGCCCTCGGACAGCCACCCCAATCCAAAACGCTGTACAGCGTGAGCAGACGCTCCTCCACCGCCTCTCCTGGCCAGTGGCAGGCCGTGGACGACGCCAACCCCGCCCTGGCCGCGGCTCACCGTGCACCATCTCCTGCCCCCCATAAAACCGACCCGAGCAGCTTCTATGATCCCCAAAACCTGTCCACACTTACTCACTCCCCTCTCACCTCTCCGCACCTCCCAAAAGCAAGCCGAGGCGGATCCCTGCCATGTTTCTTCTTCCTCTCGAGCCAATGGAGGACACCAAGATGGAGCTCGCCTCGCGGTTCTGCAACTCGTCGTTGACGAGGGTGCTGCTCATTCCTTCCCTTTCACCCTATCTCTCTGACTCCCTCTCACTCCGTCGTACCTGATTTTTCCCTCTCCTTTTTATCCAGGAGGTGATGCGCCTGTTGTTTCCGGTAACCTCCGGCGGTTCACGGCAACGGCAGCCTCGCCCGCGCCGTCCCCGTCGAGCGCCGCGAGCAGCCACAGATCTCCCCGCCGTCCGTCGTGTTCCCTTCGTCGAGACCAGGCTCCCGATGGTCGCCGTTGTTGAGCTCCGTCCCGGCTGCTGCTGTTCCCGACGCGGAACGCGTCCTCGTTCGCGCCGACGCCCAGGAACCCTGCCAACTCGTCCAGGTCGCCGTCGCCATCAAGCTCCGCCCGTAGCCCGTGAACCTGGCCATGACCGGCGCCGCCCTCGGTTTCGTCCGGCGGTCGGGATCTCACCTGCGCGCAAGATGAGGCCGAGCGGACCCTCCTCGTCCTCCCGGCACCGCCCTACGCGTCGCCGTGTCACCTTCGAGCCGCCGCCCGTGAGCCTCATGTGCGTCCAAGCCGCGGCGTCCGCGCGACCTCCGCCCGCCGCCGCTTCTCTCTTGTTTTCCTCGTATCCGACAGCCCACGGTGAGCTCCCTTCCTCCGTCGTACACACATCGCGGCCGCGCCGCCCGGTTTCGATCGTCGCAGAAGAAAACGCCAGGGCCGCAGATCGACGATCCGATGGTTGCATGTGGCCTAGCCCATGCATGGCGTGGTGTTCCCGCAATCTCACGCCCGTGGGGACGTACTTCTGGGCCGGCCCGTGGCCGAATCCGGCAGATCTGGCCGTTTGGTCCAGCCCCTTTTAAATTCCTTTTGTTTCGAAATATAACTGCAGGACCTTCTCTAGCTTTTAATCCATTAAAAACTCATAATAGATCCAAATGAGATGATTCAAATTCCTACCTGTTCCTAAGAAAATTCTTAATCACCTATACTTACATGCATGTGATTTTATGCAATATATATTTACTGGTATTTTTGTTTCTGAAAAGTTACTTCTGTGTGGTTTATTTAATTATGAGAGTTACGTAGATCTTTTTGGTATGAAACAAATTTTGGTGGATTGTATTATTGAATAGCTTCATTTTGGTATATCTTACAGTAGCGTAAGCTTCCTGTATTTTGTGTAGCTTAGATGTTTAGATCTGTCCAGCAGGGACTTGTGTGATTTTTAATTCGGAAACCAAAACAGTTTTTGCAGCAAAACCAAGTGCATCTGGTAGATATCATGTTAGGGTATGTCCAGGACAAGGGAATTATTTTTGTGACCTCAGTTTTAATTCTGGGGATTTTTTTTTCCAAAACAGAGTACCTTTTCAGTATATAAATTGTGGTAATTATTTTATAGCTCAGAAAAATGCTAAACCACTTTTGGTGGATCACATTTTTCAATACCTATCTGTTGGTATACTTGTTACCTATTACTTGTTTTTTTTATGATTTAATGTTTGGGTGCTTTAAAAATGGATTGCTCTAGTTTCTAACTTATTAAAAAAAATTTAAAATATTTAAAAACTTATTTTTGAATGATTCCAGAGCATGTGTGTTCAGCATGGTAATACCTTCCTGTAGGTATGCTGCATGTATTTTTGTGAGCCACAGAAAGATTTAGGCCATTTATTTGGTCCCTAAGTCATATATGGCTTTATAAAAATCATATTTTTTGTTTTAAAAACCCAAATTGAGTGAATTCAATTTCCGTAGCTTTATAAAGTCAAGATTTACTCTCTGTGATTTTAAAAAAAATTATGTGCATTGATTTGGAGTATAATATTAATTTGGTATTGTTGCTTATTTTACCCATAGGGAAGTTGTGTTGTTTCTGTTTAAAATGCTTTTTAATGAAGCTGGCGCTAGACCCCTACTGGTGGTTTCCAAAGGTTATTAGCCACCTTTGATTATGTAGATTGGGATTTGTTGTGAGGCAGAGCCTTCTTAGCAAAATAACCATTTTGGCCCTAGGTGCTATTATTTGATGTGTTTAATGTCTTTGATTTAGTGGTTGGTTGTTATGTGTTGTTGTGTGGTTTGATGCTATAGCTATGTATTGATTGTTCTTATTTTCTTTTGCGACGTTAGAATGCGATCACCGTCGGAGAAGAACGAGAGGATCTTGGTGAGGACTTCGAAGAAGAAGGAAGAACAGATGTTTCATGAAGATGAAGTCCACGGACAAATAGCCAACCAAGGCAAGCCACCTCTTGATGCATCTCTGATCCTATATATCTTGCTCTTGCATTATTACAGGTTTTATAAAGTGCATATCTTTTATTTATTATGTCGGTGGTTAACTCCACCCGGAGTTTTATTAATCCACCCTTAGGGTGCAGCCCTCGTTGATACCTACTGATCACACCTCTATTAGTGATATGGTTCTTACCACCTTATCACCCTTGTCGCCTCTTTTCAATGAAGAAATTGGACTATAGGTTGGGAGCCCTTTTGAAAAAGGAATTTGGGAAAAGGTTTTAAAGAAAATGAGTTCTTTGAAAACCTTGGAATGGAGCAACCCTGCCCAAGTGGAAATTTTTATGAAAAGGTTTTGAGAAAGATGGTGCTGAAGGAAAAATGAGGAACTTTTGTTTTCAAAAATCTTTGTTGACTGCGTACACAACCGGACCTAGCCAGTACAACCACATTACCCTTTAGTGGGACGAGGCGTAGCGTAGTAGTTTGTCTCGCCTTAGTCTGGGTCATGCAAATGTAAGGGGTAGTCCGAGCATGGACACCTATCGACCGGGCCTTCCCGACGTACTGGGACGCCTTTCCTTCTTTTCAGATGGCAGGGGTACAACCTATGAGCTCCCATTGAATAATGCCCCGCAGTTGGTCGCGACATTCCGGAGGGTCGAGCTGGTCGGGGAATTTGCTACTCCTGGGTAAACGACCCCTCGGACTCTGGTGTTGGGAGGTACAACTCTAGGCGGCATGTCTTAGGCTAAGGCGAGCAAGCGAAAAGCTGCGATCGGTTATCCGAACCTCGCGTTTTGACGCTTGGTGAACCAGGGATGATCCCGGCGGATTTATCGGATCTTGTGGGAAAAGTGTACAACCTCTGCAGAGTGTAAATCTATTCGAATAGCCGTGTCCGCGGTTATGGACGTGGGAAAGGCGGTGCGGAGTATCAAAGAAGGATTTTGTTTTATAAAAGAGTTTTTCCAAAGGGTTTGGAAAAGGATACCAGTGGGACTGGTGGAAAAGTATCTGGGAGGTACGGTGGAAAGTTGGAAAAGTTGTTTTGGCCATATGAGATGGCCGGGAAGGAAAAATGGGTCACCCTTACCTATTAGTCTTCAAAAGAAACTTGTTTTCAAAAAGGTTTTCAACAAAGATATAGAGATGTCATACTTGAAAGATCGAGATGTCGCCTAGAGGGGGGGGGGGGGGTGAATAGGCAATTACAAACTCTTGCGGATTTGTCTTGTAAGAATGCGGAATTAAACTATCGTTTAGTTTACAAGCACAAACCCTAAATATGCTAAGCTCAACTAAGTGTAACAATAGCAACTAGAGCTAAGCAAGATAGGCACAAGATATATGTAGCACCAGTGATAGCAAGATATATGTACTTCAAGCACGATGGCTATCACAAGGAAAGAGAGCTCGGGTATAGAAATAACCGAGGCACGCGGAGACGAGGATGTATTCCCGTGTTCCCTTGCTTTGCAACAAGGTACGTCACGTTTGGAGGAGTGGAGGTCCCACGAAGGATTCCCCGCACCACGAAGGCTCACCCTATTCTCCGAACCACACCCACGAAGGATAATGGCCCTTTCCTTATGGTTAGCTTTTCCTCCGCTCTGGAGATGGCAAGCTCCACAACCACTTCACAAGCTCCACGAAGGAGAAGCCCGGGTCCCTTCACAATCTTCCACGAAGAGATCACCGGGACACCAACCAAGCCAACTAGGAGGTCACCCTCCAAGAGTAACAAGCTCACGGTCTCTCACTCGAACAAATCGTGGTGGAGAGCTCAACACTATGCAATGATGCAAAGCAAGAACACCGGAGGTGTTCAAGTCCTTCACACTCAAATCCCACCAAAGCAACGAATGCTAGGATGAGATTGGAGAGGAAGAACAAGGGGGAAAGTCAACCAAAGACTCCAACATCTAGATCCCAAGAGATTCCCTCACTTAGAGAAGAAATGGTTTGGTGGAAGTGTAGATCTAGATCTCCTCTCTCAAATCCTCAAGTATGAGCAAGAATGGTTGGAGGAATCAAGGGAGAGAGCAACTTCTTCAAATGCAACAATGGAGGTGAGAGAAAGGGGAAGAAGTTGTTGTTCAAGGTGGAAGAAGGGCTATTTATAGTCTAAGGAGAAAAATAACCGTTGGGGAAAAAGCAGGGTGAAAATCGCATTAAAATCGGGCTAAAAAGTGCCCAGGCCGGCTGCCAGGCCGGTTGACCGGAGCCTGGGCTGGGGAGGCCGGCGGCCTGCCCGGTCCGACCGGCCCAGCAACCGGGCGGGCAGATGACGCGCACAGGCGGCAAAATGCTTCAGGCCGCGCGGGGGAGAGGCCATGCCGCGTGGGCCTTGGCGCGTGGACGCGGCCCAGTGCGGATCCTGGCTGGACCGGAGGAGCAGCAGGGCGGCCCGGTCGTGGACCTGGCCCAAGGCCGGTCACGAGCCGCGCGGCGCGCGCGCCGAGCCGCGTGACGGGCTGAAGGCGGAGAGGCGGCCCGGTGCGGCTTCCGGTTGGACCGGAGGAAGGCTGGGCTGGCCGGCGCGTGGGCCGGTGGCCGCCCGGTCCGGTTGGCGCCCGGTGCGTACCGGGTGGGCCGGCGTGCGGCTCGGCAGGCCGGGCGGCAACCGGCAGCCGTCCCCTTTTTTCTTTTCTTTTTCTTTTTCTTCTTTTACCTTTTCTTTAATAACTATTGCTCCCGAACTCCGATTGACATGAAACAAATTTCGTTGGAAAGATAATAACAAATGCCATCCAATAGAAAGTGCAAACTCAAGAAACTGTAGGAGGGGATTTTATCATGAATATAAAAGGGTAGAACCTTATATCATGAATAACCGGTAAAATCACCCAACCTCGAAAACGCAATAGAAGATGCATGCGAACTCCGTTTTCGATGAACTTGGGCTTGTTGTAAAGCTAGCAACAAGCTCAAGAACCTCACATAGAGAAACAACAAGAGGCAATAAGGATATGCAAAGTATGCAAAGGATTGAGCTCCCTAAGACGATGTGATCAAGTTACTCAACCGAAAGCCCCTCTTAATAGTGCGGCTATCTATCCTATAATCCGGTCTCCCAACATCCACCTTGAGACCGGTAAAAGGAAAACCTAGCAAGGCCATACCTTTGCCTTGCGCATCCCGCTTGATCTTGATGATAACTCTTCAAGCCTCACTCAAGCCGGAATACCTTACTTGACCAATGTTGCTTCGTGAAGACTCACAAATGCTCCCCCATACACTATGATGGGAAAGCTCCATTGATGCACATCTTCACTAGTCCATTATCACAAAATGGATGGCAAGCTTCAAGAATGTGATTCACTTGAGATGCTCATCTTGAACTTGCCCAACTCAACCTTGTATCTTCTCATACTCACATAAGATAGAGCATGGCTAATATTGAGTTCCACATAAGAACTCCATCTTACGTTTCTTCTTCTTGATCATATCACATATATATATTCATGCCGATGATCTTGATGCCAATACACAAGGTATACCTTTATCTTCATGGCATCCATACTTGAATCCAACACATGGAGAGCAAGTAGTACCTATGGAGTATTCCTTCATATAAACTCAATGAAAACATTAGTCCATAGGGGTTGTCATTAATTACCAAAACCACACATAGGGGCAATGTACCCTTACAATCTCCCCCATTTTGGTAATTGATGACAACCACAATAAGAGGGTTTATATAATGAATATTAGTGACAAGTACGCAACTTATCCGAGAATAAGTTGTATACAAGAGGTTGTATTTGATATGGTCAAGTAACTGAAAGGATCGTATGCCGCACCTAGACGGGGGGGGGGGGGTGAATAGGTGCTAACCAATTTTTAGTTCTTTTTCAATTTAGGCTTGACACAAAAGGTAAATTCTCTAGATATGCAACTAAGTGAATTTACCTATATGACAAGGCTAACAACTAGGCAAGATATAGCTAGGCAATATAAGAGATAGAATAGGATAGAGGTAACCGAGAGTGGAGCACGCGATGACACGGAGATGATTCCCGTAGTTCCCTTCCTTTGCAAGAAGGTACGTCTACGTTTGGAGGAGTGTGGTTGCTACGAAAGCCAAACCAACAGCCACGAAGGCTTCACTCAAATCTCCGGTGAGCAACGCCACGAAGGCCTAGACCACTTCCACTAAGGGATTTCCTCGAGGCGGAAACCGGGCATTTACAAGGTTCTTGGGGCACACATCCACAACCAAATTGGAGGCTCCCAAATCTGTTACAACACAACAATCAACAACAATACATCAACACAAATCAACTAGGGAACCAAATAGGAACACTAGCATGAGATCCCTCAAACAAGAGAGGGGGAAATGAAGAACGCTTCGGTGAGGATGTAGATCGGTGTCTTCTCCTTCAAATCTCCAAAGATCAAGAGCTTTGGTTGGGGGAGGAAGGAGATCTTGCAAATCTTGTATTCTTGAGGTGGCTCTAATGGTGGTGAAGCTTGACAGATTTTTCTTGCAATGATTGAGCAACTTGTCCCTTTGGAGAAGAAAGCTATTTATATGGGTGGAGCTTTCAGATCTGACCGTTGGGGACGAATTTCACTTACACCGGAAGTTCCGGCCAGGATGGCCGGAAGTTCCGGCTTCCACCGGAAGTACCGGCCGTTCGGGCCGGAACTTCCGCCTTCGATAAGATTCCTGCAAAACAAAAGAAGGGGCGGAACTTGGGCGGAACTTCCGGTGACCGGAAGTTCCGGCCAAGTTCCGGCCAAGTTCCGGAAACTTGCGAAAACCTTACTGGACTATACTGAGCCACAAACTCGGAATTCCGGAACTGTCCGGAAGTTGGGCGGAAGTTCCGCTGGGCGGAACTTCCGGCCAACTTCACCGGAA
Organism: Lolium perenne; assembly: GCF_019359855.2. Taxonomy (NCBI): domain Eukaryota; kingdom Viridiplantae; phylum Streptophyta; class Magnoliopsida; order Poales; family Poaceae; genus Lolium; species Lolium perenne. The sequence goes on along the minus strand of NC_067246.2, from coordinate 180,902,446 downwards.
CTTCCGGTCAGGAAGAAAGGAGCTGTGGCCAAACTGCGCTGAGGAGCTTCTGCTGAATAAGCCAGGGCGGAACTTCCGCCTGCTGGGGCCGGAACTTCCGCCAGTCACAGAAAAACTGCAGAACTTCAGAACAGCTAAAGCAATTCACCGATCCAACATAATTTTTGATAGCTTGTACCTGTCTACATCAACACACATAAAAATATACATAGTGTTGACATCAAACACACAAAACCCAAAAGGGCGGGAAATGTTCTTTCAATCTCCCCCTTTTTGGTGTTTGATGACAACACAAGTATTTGCAAGGAATGGATAATGTAAACAACAATGTGAGAGATATAGAGGAGCTCCCCCTAGATATGAGCAATGGTACATAAGAAGCTCCCCCTATATCTTGCATCCGTCTTCCAAGGGTTAGCAATACAACATAGTGATAAGCATATGGATAATAAGATCATGCACACATAGATAACCATGGAAGACTCACATACGGAGTTTACCATACACAAATAAGGTTCCAAGCACATAGATAGAGTTTACAAACCAAATAGCTAAGACAAAGTTCGACACCATAAAGATAAATAGAATCACAAGCAATAAAAACCAAAGCCAACACGAGCTTGTGACTCCCCCATGCAAATACCCACCGAAGAGCAACCTAATAAGGTCTCACTCTCCCCCTTTGGCACCAAAGCACCAAAAAGGAAAAGGAGAATCTACGCGCCCCAAGGGTCGGCGTTAGCCCAGCCGGGAGGGAGGTTCGATGAAGCGCCGGGGTAGGGAGGAGTGTGAGGAGGAGACTCGATCTCAAGGCCATCCGGAGGAAGAGGGACACCATAACGAGAGACCCACTCAGCTTCCGGAGTGACATTCTCCTCGGATCCGGGGGGAGATACTTCCACCTCAAGTGCCCTCATGATGCTCTTCTGACGAACCCTTGACTTCTTGGCTTCAACATGCTGCTGATACTGACGTTGGTTGACTGCAGAGGTGAGGCAAAAGATCTGTCTCATGCGGCGTGCTAGCTTGGAAGCCCAGCTAGGTGGCTTCTCATCCATGGGGTTAACATCTTCAAGAGGAGAGTTGTGGCGCTTGGCCCTCAATGACTTCACTTCATGGGATGTGAGAGTGAGTGGAATGGATTGAACGAGTCTAGCATTGCAAGTATCAACCCAAGTGTCCTCAATGAGCTTCATAATGTACGGAGCAAAGGCGGGAAGCTTCTTCTCCATCACACATGACCACATCTCATGATAGATGTAGTCCATCACATCAAGCTTCTCACCGGTGCCCTTCTTAGCAAAAGAGTTTGCCATTAGATCCACTTCATAAAGATGTAGCTCATCAAGGTTGCCACCATTTGGTCCAATGGTTTCCCGGTAGACTCTAAGCATAATATCCCAAGTAGGGAGAAGATCCGCACTCTTGCCCGGTACACCCCAACCGGGGATGTAGAGGTTCTCCAAGACTTCCCTTGTTTGAGCCCATGAACTATCATGGCACCTCCAACCATTTGCATCAACACCCGGGTAGCGAGGGTATCCAAGGGCGGCTCCAAACTTTGCCAAGTTAGACTCAAGGAGCCTCTCATGAGTCATCCACCGAAATGTTCTTGCTTCATCTTGCTCAAAGTGGACGGTGGCATAGAATTGTTGAATCAACCCAACATCATAGTCCTTGTTGAGCTCCATAATGGGATAGAGCCCAAACTCTCCACACATGGCATAGGCTTCTTCAAAGTACTTATTAGCGGCCATCTTCCCGGTATCAATAGCATGTTGAGGGGCTACCCCCTTCTTGAATGGTATGTAGATCTCATAGAATATCTCCTCTTGGGTCTTGTTGTGGAACCGCTTATCCCCAACCCTATTGTTCCGAGGGGTGAGGTAAGGGTTCATGTCACGGAGCTCCTTGTACTCATTATATTGCATGCCCTTCACGGATATATGTATGTTCTTCCCACGAACAGCCGGTGACTTGAGCCTCTCGAGCACTGCAGCTTCTTTGGCGGCGGTGAGCTTGGATGGTCGGGTTTGCTCAAGTTCTTCCTCAACCTCATCCACATGATCCTTGCCTCTCTTCTTGGAACCACCTGGTAAAGGAATCAATATGATAGGAATGATGAATGAGTGCACATAAGCTAGGAGGCCAAAAACCAGAGCATGCACAGGATATTGGGTAACAGCAGCAAAAATCGCCAGACCGGAAGTTCCGGTGAGAACCGGCGGAAGTTCCGCCCCGGGGCGGAAGTTCCGGCGTGAGGGGCCGGAACTTCCGGCTGTTCGAAAACAGCGGCAGTTTCTCACCAGATCTGAGCCAATGGCTAAGTGAACCGCATTACCACGACATCCTAAGCACGATCTAGTAGAGGAAACGCATCTAGAGGTTTTCTACCATAGCTTTGCCTAGAGTATGCCCTATATTTCATCTAGTGAGGTCTACCCACACATAGAGAGGGAGAGGGCACAAACCGGGGGGAGCCATGGAGGAGAAGAGGGAGAGGATGCCGATCCACGGAGACGATCCGGCGGGGAACGCCGGAGGAGGGAGATCCGGCCGGAGGAGCAGCAGCCGTCACAGGGGAGGAGCACCACCAAATAGATCTTGGAAAGGGGAAAAGTGAGGAGGATAGAACTGCCAACCCGTTCGGCCCAGTTATATAGTGGCCACTTAAGGCCGGAAGTTCCGCTCGTTGGAGCCGGAACTTTCGGTCTCGCAGGCTTCACACTGCTGGACGAGCAATGGGCTGAACAGGCGCAAAGGATACCAGCCGGAAGTACCGATCGAAACGACCGAAACTTCCGGTGGAACAGGAAACTGTGCCCAAAAACAGGATTTTGACACGAACAAAGGTGCACTTGGAGAAGGTGAAGGATATGTCTTAGATGAGATAGGCTTAGGACAGATACGCCAAACTGTGAGATGGTACATGATCACTCATTTTTGCAAATAATGCAAATGAAGGCCAAAAATGAGTGATTTCCCATAAACAAGGAGATGTCAATAAAATCCAATGAAAATCCAAACAACTCCAACTCTTCACGAAGAAGAGTGCGGTGGCCTAGGCCACCATATATGAGTGTTATGATATGGCACCGCGAAGATATATCTTGGGTCCAAACCAATACTCATCATTTAAGCTCACATATCAACATATGATATAACGAGAATGAAATCTTTAATGTTGGCATTATGGGGGGAGGGATAGCTCAATAATTTAAACCGCACTCCCCCTATCTCCATGCCCACATCTAAACCAAATAAAGTTTTGAGACGAAGGTGTGTTTGCAAGATGGTCAAGCTATACTCCTTGAATCAATGATATTTAGCTCATTCCTCAAATAAGTGAACCTTGCTTCATCAAGAGGCTTCGTGAATATATCGGCAAGTTGATCTTTGGTAGGAACATAGATGAGCTCAATATCACCACGGGCAACATGATCCCTAATGAAATGATTCCGGATCTCAATATGCTTCGTTCTTGAATGTTGCACTGGATTATAGGCAATCTTGATAGCACTTTCATTGTCACATAATAGAGGCACTTTGTCACAAATGACACCGTATTCCTTTAAAGTTTGCCTCATCCATAACAATTGAGTGCATCCACTTGCGGCGGCAACATATTCGGCTTCGGCGGTGGAGAGAGATATACAATTTTGCTTCTTAGATGACCAACACTCCAAGGACCTACCAAGAAATTGGCAAGCCCGGAGGTTGATTTCCTATCATCCTTGTCTCCCGCCCAATCCGCATCGGTGTACCCATTGAGAATAAAACTTGAGCCTTTGGGGTACCAAATACCATATCTTGGGGTATCAACCAAATATCGAAAGATTCTCTTGAGAGCTATCATGTGGCTCTCCTTAGGAGAAGCTTGATACCTTGCACACACACCAACACTCAACACTATGTCCGGTCTAGATGCACAAAGGTAAAGCAAGGATCCAATCATGGAGCGATATACCTTTTGATCCACCTCTTTACCATTGGGATCAAGTGCAAGATGACATTTGGTAACCATAGGAGTGGCAACACCTTTCATCTCGGTCATCTTGAACCTCTTGAGCATGTCTTGGAGATATTTTGCTTGGTTGATGAAGGTTCCTCCTCTCAATTGCTTGATCTCAAAACCAAGGAAGAACTTCATCTCTCCCATCATAGACATCTCAAACCTATCGGTCATAAGCTTTGAGAATTCATCATTGAAAGCTTTGTTAGTAGAGCCAAAGATAATATCATCAACATATAATTGGCAAACGAAAAGCTCCCCATTGACCCTCTTAGTAAAAAGAGTGGGATCGATTAGCCCAACATCAAACCCACGGTCTACCAATAATTCCTTAAGGTGCTCATACCAAGCTCTAGGAGCTTGTTTGAGACCATAAAGAGCTTTATCGAGCTTGTAGACATGGTTAGGGAAGTTGAGATCCTCGAACCCCGGGGGTTGCTTAACATAAACCTCTTCATGCAAAGGACCATTAAGAAATGCACTTTTCACATCCATTTGTTGTAACTTAAAGTTATGATGCGATGCATAAGCAAGAAGGATACGGATGGACTCAAGGCGAGCCACGGGAGCATAGGTTTCTCCAAAGTCAATTCCCTCAACTTGAGAGAACCCTTGAGCCAACAATCTTGCCTTGTTCCTCGCAACATTGCCAAACTCATCTTGCTTATTCTTGAATATCCATTTAGTGCCAATAACATTGCGGCACTCCTTTGGCTTCTCTACTAAGGTCCACACTTTGTTGCGCTTGAAGTTGTTGAGTTCTTCGTGCATAGCTTCCATCCAATCCGAATCTTCAAGGGCCTCAAATACTTTCTTGGGTTCCACTAAGGAGATATAAGCATGATGGTTGCTAAAATTAGCCAATTGCCTTCTTGTGGAAACCTTTGCCCTTATATCACCAAGAACCTTATCATGAGTGTGATCACGAAGCTCAAGGTTCCTTTCTCTTCTTGCTAGACGACGGGCCTCGATCTCCTCCTTGGTTCTTCTTGGCCTTGGAGGTATCACTTGATCAACTTGATCTTTTGGGTCCCCGTCTTGACCTTCAACTTGAGCAACTACAATTTCTTGTGGGTGCTCAACATCATGTGCTTGATCTTGGACATCATTTGGTGCGGAGCAAATATCAAATGGATACTCGTCGGAACCATCATGAATTCTTGGTTGATCTTGACTTTGATCTTGTCCTTGATCTTGTCCTTGATCTTGCCCTTGATCTTGTCCTTGATCTTGCACACTAGAGGGAGGGTTTTGTTCTTGTTCTTGGGTTGGTGCATCATTTGCTTCACTTTATGGGGTTTGTTGATGTTGAGAAGATGAGGGCTCCACCGTGGTAGAGCATAGTCCTTCCCGAGACGCCACACCGTGTCCCTCAATGGGGCGGAAAAATCCCACACCCATTCTTACTATGGCATCTTGAGGTATTTCATCACCTGCACAAACATCAACTTGCCCCACTTGGGAGCCATCATTTTCTTCGAACCTCACACTACAAGATTCAATGATAATCCCGGAGGCTATATCAAAGATTCTATAAGTGTGAGACTCGGCACCGTAACCAACAAATATACCCTCCAAAGCTTTAGGAGCGAATTTAGATAAACGAACTCCTTTGATTTTGTAGAAACACTTACACCCGAACACCTTGAAGTATGAGATATTAGGCTTGTTCCCGGTGAGTATTTCATATGGAGTCTTGTTCAAGCCCTTGCGGAGATAGAGCCGGTTGGAGGAGTGACAAGCGGTGGAGATGGCTTCGGCCCAAAAGTTATAGCGGGATTTATACTCCGCCATCATAGACCTTGCCATATCCATAAGAGTCCGGTTCTTCCTCTCCGCAACACCATTTTGTTGAGGGGTGTAAGCAGTGGAATATTGATGACGAATCCCCTCATCACTAAGAAAATCATTGAGTGTGTAGTTCTTGAACTCGGAGCCGTTGTCACTTCTTATTGCCATAATGAGGAGGTTGTGTTGGCGTTGCACCTCGGTAGCAAAGTCAATGAATATTTGTTGAGTCTCATCTTTCGTCTTGAGAAAGTAGACCCAAGTGTATCTTGAGTAGTCATCGACAATCACCAAGCAATGTTTCTTCGCACCAAGACTTGCATGAGTAACGGGACCAAAGAGATCCACATGAAGGAGCTCCAAGATCCTCTTGGAAGAGATAATGGTCTTGCTTGGATGCGGAGAGTCATGCATTTTGCCTTCAACACAAGCCCTACAAACACGATCTTTGGCAAAAGACACATTTTCCATTAGTCCCACAATATGGTTCCCCTTGTGAAGACTTTGCAAAGTTATCATGTTGACATGGGCTAGGCGGCGATGCCACAACCAACCCACGTCCGCCTTTCCGAATAGGCACATCGCACTTGTCGTGGTGGTCCCCGAGAAGTCCACCACATACAAATTGTGTTCGCGATACCCAACGAATGCGACTTTTAGAGTCTTGCTCCACAAGAGGACCACAATATCTTTATCAATAAAGACGGCGAAACCCATCTTGCCAAGGGCGGAAACGGAAAGCAAATTGTAACCAAGGGTTTTGACAAGCATGACATCCACAAGAGTAATGTTGTGTGCAACCACAACCTTGCCAAAACCCAATACCTCGGATGTAGAATTATCGCCAAAGGAGACGGTAATATGATTTATGTTGGGCCTCAACTCCTTGACGAGGTTCTTGCCTCCGGTCATATGACTTGTACATCCACTATCAAGTACCCATTTTGAACCTCCGGCGGCATAGTCCTACATGATATCAATTCTTGGATTTAGGTACCCATTTTTCAATGGGTCCTCTTTTGTTAGCAACAAGGGTCTTTGGAACCCAAATAGACCAAGCAACATAACCATCATATGGACCAACATATTTAGCATAAACATCGCCATAATAATCTTTAAAGAGAACATAGTGAGGGTTATCTATTCCCGCACCATCATCATTAATGGTATTGCCCTTACGGGTTTCACCATTAGCTTTCTCATGTGCGGGCTTGGTCTTTTTCTTGTTTGCCTTTTTAGCCTTGGTATTATAACCAAGTCCCTCCTTCCCATTGTTTCACCTTTTCTTACTCAAAAGGTCATCCAAGGAAAGTTTACTTTGGGGAGAGGAGGCCTTAGCAAGTTCATCCTTCAACCTAGCATTTTCCTCAATAATATTTGCATGATCACATGAAGGAGTAGAGGTACTAGGTATGTCATATGAAGCTAACCTAATTTGAAGTTGCTCATAAGACTCAGAGAGGAGAGAGTATTCACTCTTCAAGGCTTTGTGAGCCTTGTCTAGTTCATCTAGATCCTTCACAAGTTTCTCATGATCAACACCAAATTTGGCCTTTTCCTTTATAAGCACTTTAGTCTTAGCTCTAGCAAGATCTATAGCTTTAGTGAGCTTGTTAAGTTTATCTTGAGGTTCTTCAAGACTTTCTAGCTTCTCTTCAAGAGATGCTATAGTTTCTTGACATTCCTCAAGAGCATTTTTAAGAGCATGTATTTCTAGAGAGTCTTCTCTCTCTATTTGGCACTTTTTCTCAAGAGTATCATTTAGTTGAGCCATACGAACCATGAGACTTGAAACATGCTTCTTAGTGTTACCTTGTAGGTTACTAATGAAATCATCAAACTCTAGCATTTCTTGTTTCACTTTTAGACTAGCGGGATCAACCCCTAGATCATTAGCAATGTTAGGCATAGAGGGGTTAGGAGATGATACCTCGGAAGATTTAGCCATGAGGCAACTTTCTTCCTCCACATGAATGACCTCATTGGGAGATTCACTTGTTGATGAAGAGTTAGTAGCGAGGGAGGCAAGGGCAACCAATCCATTTGAGGTTGCATCTTCTTCATCATCAACATCTTCATCTCCGGAGGTATACTCTTCTTGAGTTGATAGCACAATAGATGTGTCCAAGGTGGACCTTGCCATGAAGCAATGTGCATTCTTGCGTTGAGGGTTCTCATTGGGTGAATCAAAGAGAGATGAAGAGGGAATGTTGGTGGTGACAATGGCGGCCACTTCTCTTGAGCTTTCCTCTTCATCATCACTAGCACTTGCAATCTCATCGGAAGAGTATTCTTCATTAGCCACTAGCACAATCCTTGAGGGCCTCTTGCCCTTCTTGTTCTTGTTATAGAATTTCTTGTTGGGGGGCTTTGAATATTTGCCCTTTGAGTCTTTGCTCTTGTCCTTGGGGATGAGCCTTCCACCATTAGTCTCCCTATTCTCATAGGGACATTCAGCTATGAAATGGCGCTTGTCATTGCAATTGTAGCAAGATCTTGTTCTTGGGCCCGAGCTTGAGGGACCCCTTGAGTTGTTTCTCTTGATGTTGTCCTCCTTGGCCTTGGACGGATCAATCCAAAAGGTGTTTGCATGGAATGCCATGTGGTCATGGTAGTGGTGTTCCAAGTCTTCCGGGTAGGTCATGCTCCAAGATGCCCTATAAGATTCTTGAGGAATCACTTCTTGCACGGGGTTGACCATCAAGGCAAGGTTGGACCCTTTTGTCATCCCAATGGCACGATTGTGGGAATCATGAGAGTTTTGCTCAAGGACCTTGAGAGCTTGCATCTCGTGCACGGCTTGTTGAGAGGTGAGAGAGGCATAGCATTCTCTTCCGACAAGAGTCTTAACATCAATAGGCTCGAACGGCATCATGCACTCAATGTACTTCTCCTTGATCCAAGAGTCATTAATGTGAGAGGCACCAACAATCCGGAAGGCGTCGGCAACGGTGAGAAGTCTTCCATACATGTCTTCATGATCTTCATCCGGAAGCCTCATGAATCCTTCGGCTTTATTCCGAAGAGCATTATACTTGTTCCTTCTTGTGCTCTCGCTTCCAATGCAACCCGAGGCCAAAGCATCCCAAGCATCCTTGGCGGTGGTGAATTGCCGAACACGAGACAACTCCTTTGTCCCCACGGCGGTTTGAATCATGTGCAAGGCGGTGTTGTTGAGTTGACTATCAACCGCTTCTATTCTAGTCAACTTCTTGGGGTTGTAAGGATTGAAGCCTTCCTCGATGATTCTCCAAAGTTCATTGGAGGCACTGCGAACATGAGAGCTAAACTCAAATTGCCAAGTATCGTAATCATTAACGGAAAACTTAGGTGGGTCGCCCCGGATGTTTATATGAGGATGGGGAACCGGTATATCGGGTGATTGGAAAGGTGGAGGTACTCGATTGTAGCTCTCACTTCCACTAGTTCCCTTGGGAGATGCAATGGGGGGTTTGTCAGTGTTTGAGTTATCACCATCCATGGGTGTGGTAGCGGAGGGTAATACCGAAGTATCACCCTCTACAACCGCATCCGTGATATTAACCTCTATGGTGGGAGCCACGGGACGGGGAGGAGCCAAAAGCTCGGAAATCATTTTTCTCATGCTTTCCATTTGAGCATCCATGGATGATTTCAACGAGTTGATATCCTCCATGGTGACCGGCCTAGTCTCCCCTTCCGATGGTCCATCGTCCGGCATACTCTTAGGCGGTTAAGCCCGAAATAAGAGCCGAGGCTCTGATACCAATTGAAAGGATCGTATGCCGCGCACCTAGAGGGGGGGGTGAATAGGTGCTAACCAATTTTTAGTTCTTTTTCAATTTAGGCTTGACACAAAAGGTAAATTCTCTAGATATGCAACTAAGTGAATTTACCTATATGACAAGGCTAACAACTAGGCAAGATATAGCTAGGCAATATAAGAGATAGAATAGGATAGAGGTAACCGAGAGTGGAGCACGCGATGACACGGAGATGATTCCCGTAGTTCCCTTCCTTTGCAAGAAGGTACGTCTACGTTTGGAGGAGTGTGGTTGCTACGAAAGCCAAACCAACAGCCACAAAGGCTTCACTCAAATCTCCGGTGAGCAACGCCACGAAGGCCTAGCCCACTTCCACTAAGGGATTTCCTCGAGGCGGAAACCGGGCATTTACAAGGTTCTTGGGGCACACATCCACAACCAAATTGGAGGCTCCCAAATCTGTTACAACACAACAATCAACAACAATACATCAACACAAATCAACTAGGGAACCAAATAGGAACACTAGCATGAGATCCCTCAAACAAGAGAGGGGGAAATGAAGAACGCTTCGGTGAGGATGTAGATCGGTGTCTTCTCCTTCGAATCTCCAAAGATCAAGAGCTTTGGTTGGGGGAGGAAGGAGATCTTGCAAATCTTGTATTCTTGAGGTGGCTCTAATGGTGGTGAAGCTTGGCAGATTTTTCTTGCAATGATTGAGCAACTTGTCCCTTTGGAGAAGAAAGCTATTTATATGGGTGGAGCTTTCAGATCTGGCCGTTTGGGACGAATTTCACTTACACCGGAAGTTCCGGCCAGGATGGCCGGAAGTTCCGGCTTCCACCGGAAGTACCGGCCGTTCGGGCCGGAACTTCCGCCTTCGATAAGATTCCTGCAAAACAAAAGAAGGGGCGGAACTTGGGCGGAACTTCCGGTGACCGGAAGTTCCGGCCAAGTTCCGGCCAAGTTCCGAAAACTTGCGAAAACCTTACTGGACTATACTGAGCCACAAACTCGGAATTCCGGAACTTGTCCGGAAGTTGGGCGGAAGTTCCGCTGGGCGGAACTTCTGGCCAACTTCACCGGAACTTCCGGTCAGGAAGAAAGGAGCTGTGGCCAAACTGCGCTGAGGAGCTTCTGCTGAATAAGCCAGGGCGGAACTTCCGCCTGCTGGGGCCGGAACTTCCGCCAGTCACAGAAAAACTGCAGAACTTCAGAACAGCTAAAGCAATTCACCGATCCAACATAATTTTTGATAGCTTGTACCTGTCTACATCAACACACATAAAAATATACATAGTGTTGACGTCAAACATACAAAACCCAAAAGGGCGGGAAATGTTCTTTCAGTAACACAAAGCTACTAGCCCATATCAAAACCGGCTCTACTCATACAACTACAGCAAATTCAATGAATGTGAGTAGAACCAATATATATAGAGAAAACTCCCCCACAATGTATGCACGTGTGATGAACATGAATTCATTGCATACATTGTCAAGATTAACCTTTGGGATAGTTTCCACTATATATATACAACCATGCAAGACATATAAATATGGAATGCATGAGAGGCAAAACACTTAAGCACAAACCAAACTTAAGTATAAAACCGTTCCCTTAAACCCTCTAAACTTCTCCCCCATTGGCATCGATTGTCAAAATGGGTGAAAAATTTAGAAGGCCAATATAATGTGAGTTCCTCCCCAAAGTGTGCACTTCTCATAATTTGAGTGGAATCAAGTGCACATATCCAATGATGAATACTTGAAGGAAGTCAAACTATATTGAGGATCAAAGATTGCATAAAGATAACATGGTGAAGTGAGCTTCAACAAATAAAGCAAGCAATCAAAGATCCAATTGGACAAACAAAGATATCATGATAAGAGAGATATAGTGCTTCTAAAAATAAGAAAGCTCCCCAAGGTTCGTGCACAATTTATAATGTTTGCATTTGAATACAATATGCACAAACATGGAATCCTCACTCCCTATATATCATTTAGAACACAACTAAGATAAAGAGAGTATGCTTATCAAGAACAACTTTAGTCCAACAATTACGAGATATGAGTGCATGAAGAAAATAAATAAACCAAGCACTCATAAATTTTCTTTACCAACCCACTAAAAACAAAAGGGGTAAAAGATGGTCGGCAAAGAACAAGGATATCAAGATGATGGATTAACGCTCTTATGCATATGAGTTTCTAAAGTGGACAAAGTGATCCATAAAGAAACATGCACACACAAGAGGTTAACAAAATAGATAAGACAAGATATCCAAGATGAAGTCATAAAATATACCAAAGGATGTTTGCTTAAGAAGCATATATAGCCTATGGCTCCAATTTTCACTTATGGTATATGAATGAACTTCAACCAAGTTAAACCTCAAAAACATCACAACTAACAATAAGGAAAATAGAGCTAGTTGGAGTGTTTTGAGAAAGGCAAAAAGTATCATAAATATGGATTTATTTCGCAATTTCATCAATATTGCACATAAGAGCTCTTTGAGGAATTGATATGCAATAAATTGCTAGAGGGCATATTTGGGTGGGTGAATCATAAACATGATGTATATATATTCCCAACATATGCATCTTCTCAAATTACTCAAATGTACAATAAAAGTTTTACTTTAAAAATGAGTTTTCAAGAACCGCAATATTTTTTTGAAATAAATAATTTCATGCCAAGATACAACCTACAAGAGGTTGGATGCTATATGAGAATGCATGAATAAGATACTTGTTACCGAGATAGCAATGGCTTGATGTAGTAGATAAGAGTTCATCGATCATCCTATCTTGACTCCAATTATCATATGGTGACAACACCTTCCTTATAGATGAGACAAGCCTCCATTGCATCTCCAATGTACCTAAAACATCATTCAAGTACATCTTGGTCCCCAAACTTATTGGATCCACATGGTTAGACTAACCACAATATATAGGACACACTCCATATAAACATGTGCATATTTAGATGAAATTTGAATTTCATGCACATCTTAGCCATTTAGGATTTGATGGAGTATATCCTACATAATGGATCAAAAGAAAGCAAGCATGCTACAAGTATAAACAAATTACATATAAGCATGCACCAAAACTTTTAAAGATCCAAGAAAGATATACTTTGGACAAAACACCAAAAGAATTAAATAAGGCATAGAGGTGTTGCAAAACAAATTTGTTGTCCAAATTATATCTAAGAAGCAAATCTCAAAAGATTTGTTCAACAAAGTTCAACAAATGAACTAAGAAGAAACCATTGAGCATAAATGATGAAATAAAGCAAACATGCTCAAAGATTTATCTCATTCAAGCTAATAAAATATGTAAGAAGGAATGAGATAGCAAACTCCCCAAAAGAGCAAGGTTCGAACAAATAAACCAAACCCTCACTTTTCACAATGGTACAATGTACTGTAAAGAAAAGGTATGTATTCCAAAACAAACACTTGATATGAATCAAGGGGATTTATCAAAAGATTTTTCAAAGGGACAAGGAAGACATATGGGAGCAACAAAGGTTTCTTGGAAATAAAATAAGAAAGTAAGAAGCAATCCAAGGTGAAGGTGATCCATAAATTCAACCACATATAAGGTTATCAATTGTCAAAGACAATGAGTATATTGGAACTAATTTCCGGTGGTGAATTGACAAAGATAGTAAGGATCAACTTCACAACAAAAGGCATAGGATAAGTATATAGAATTAAGCACTATGCATGGATGAAGATTCTTGATAGCTTCAACTAGTCAAACAATCACGCACGGCAATGATTAGAATAACTTGAAGCAAGCGGTGTCCCAAATAAGATATAGAGATGTGTATTTGAGGAAAAACCGTACCAAGAATTTCTTATTCAAACAAGAATTCACAAGATGAGTAATAAAAGATTTTTATTAGGAATGGAGCTTGTTTGAGCAAACATGCCACCTAGGAACAAGATAGTTAAGAGCATCAACTCTAAGTGGCATAACCTCATATGTTCACATTTTCTAGGCTTGTGATATGTACAAAACATATTACTCCCCCATAATGTGATAAAACATTTCTTCTAAATAAGAGGCAAATAAAATTCAACTAGAGATGATTAATGGATATTTTGAATTTGAATTTCTCATGAGTATGACACACCACATAGTGACTAGATAATCTTACAATATCAATACTAAGTGGTGGTACTCATGTACACACATTTTAAAGAAAGAGAGATGCACAAAGCATATCACTCCCCCAAAATGGGATGTTCCATTAATCACTTCAAAGAGAGCCAAATAAGATATCATCAAGATGCATTAGGCTCCAAAACAATACACAAGTATATGATGAGTCAAACAAACATACTTGAATACACAAGATAGGTAAGTAAGACACAACACATACACACAAATATTTGGTACAAAACCAAACATGCAAAGGGGCAAGTAACTTACAATAAATATGAAGAGTTGAAGTATAAGTTACCGCAAAGAGGAACATTGGATATAAGATATAGATGATAATCCATACGACTTGGCTTGGTAAAAATATAATGTATGAAGATCCCTTAATTCTTCATGAAGTAGCCAAGTCTCCAATGCCCTCCACATACACCTATTGATCAAATTTGAGCTTCTTGGTCCCCAACCAAGTTGGGTCCTAAGAGGTTAGTCACAATAGGCTTGGCAACCCAAATGGTTCTTTTCTTGAAACCACTTTGAGTTCCAACAAACTTGGCAAACACATTGCCATCCTTATCCTTCCCTAGAGAATAATCATCATCAACAATTATAGGGTTAGATAAGGTACCACCTAAGCAAGAAGAAGCAAAGTGCCCCTTCTCACGGCATAAGTAGCAAGTGTTCCCCTTTCTCTTCTTTATTGATTTCTTCTCTTGGGGAACAATATCTTGATTCTTCTTGGGAAGTGGCCTATCTTCAACTTGAGGTCGAGCATGAGCTTGACCTTGACCTTGTGGCTGTTTCCCTTGTTGTTTCTCACTCAAGTGCTTCTTCTTCTTCAATGGGCATGATCTAACATGATGCCCTTCAACCTTGCACTTGAAACAAACCAACTTGGCCGGATCCTTGACTTTGTCTTGGCCCTTCTTCTTGTTGCTCTTGCTCTTGGACTTGTTCTTGTTATTGGAGTTGAATCCGAGTCCACTTTTGTCATTGGGGGATTGTTGCACACTTAGCATCTTGTCAAGTGCGGATTTCCCTTCATGACGCTTTTCCAAGTCTTTCTTCAAAGAAAGGACTTGGGCCTCGAGCTCTTTGATTTCCTCTATATGGTTAGTAGAAATACAAGTACTAGAGGAAGTAGAAGCTTCATTGTTAGAGCAACAAGGCAAAGTGAGTAATCCAACACAAGGAGTATCACTAGTTTGACTAGATGGATTACAAGGACTAGCACATGGCAATATAACATTTGTAGTAGAGATTGTGCTAACATCCATATGAGGCTCACAAGATGTTACCTTAGTGATACTTGCCTCATGAGCTAACTTTAGCCCATCATAGGAAATTAGAAGATCATCATGAGAGCGTGAGCGCTTTTTATGACTTTCTTCCAATTCCCTATAATTGCTAGTTAGCAACTCAAGTTGAGCCCTTAGCTCAACATTCTCCTCTAAGGTAGATGCTTCACAAGAATTAGAGTTAGTAGCACAAGCATCAACAATAGTTTTCTCATTTTCATGCATATAGGATTCAATTTTTTGTGTAAGCATAAAATTAGTATGCTTCTCATCTTTAAGCTCATGCTTGAGGAGAGTGAATCTCATTTCCCCATTTTCAACATGGGACTCCAACTCCACTATGGTTTCCCTATATTTATACAAGGTATCCATAGAGTGTTCGAGATTAGCACGAGCTTCTTTATTACCACGAAGAGAAGCATAAACCATTGCCATATCATGCACCAAGGTATTATATTCTTCATCATTATCATCATCATCATTCTCATCATTAGAGGTCGTGTTAGGAGTCAAAGTAGGAGATACCTTTGATCCATTTGCCATAAGGCACATGTGCATACCGGAGGATGAAGATGAAGATATTCTTGAATCCTTATTTGAAAACATGTCTTGATCCATAGAGTGTTCGGTTTCCTCTACATTGTTAGTCAACAAGCAACTAGAGGAAATAGAAGCATTTTGATTATGGGAGCAAGACAAGGCAAGCATATCATCATGAGATTTATGTAAGCAATTTACACATGATATGCAAGGACTATCAACACAAGCATGTAGGTTATTTTCAATGCTAGATGTGTTTAAGTCCAAAGAGGAAGCATTACAATGGGATAGAGATGAAGAATCATCACTATTGAGCACAATATCAACATTGCAATTTTCCTCACCACTCACCATATCATTACCTCGTGTCTTGCTACACGTTGGTGAAGTGGAAGAAGATGATAACTCATCACGACCGGAGGTGGAAGCAACTTGGAGCTCTTCATGATGTGAAGGGGAAGAGAGCTCCTCGGAGTCACCACCGACAAATTGAGAAGTGGATCCACCAAACATTTCCTTAAGCTTGATCCACATCTCATGAGATGATTTTCGCTTTATATATATCAAGAACCTACGAAAATCGGGTCTCAAGGAGAATAAAAGCTCATTAGATACTTGAGCTTCAAGATGTAAGTTTTTCTCATCCTCTAAAGATAGATTTTGAGAATCCACCGGAGGAGAAAAACCGACATCTAGAAATTGCTCTATATGTGGACACAAGGTCCGAAGATTACAAAGCAAGCAATTTCTCCACAAAAGATAATTTGTGCCATTAAAGACAATTGTGTCATTGTGCACTATACTAGCCGACATCTTTACTCTCAAGGCGGTGAAGCCTCAAACAAGGAGAGACCTTGCTCTGATACCAATTGAAAGATCGAGATGTCGCCTAGAGGGGGGGGGGTGAATAGGCAATTACAAACTCTTGCGGATTTGTCTTGTAAGAATGCGGAATTAAACTATCGTTTAGTTTACAAGCACAAACCCTAAATATGCTAAGCTCAACTAAGTGTAACAATAGCAACTAGAGCTAAGCAAGATAGGCACAAGATATATGTAGCACAAGTGATAGCAAGATATATGTACTTCAAGCACGATGGCTATCACAAGGAAAGAGAGCTCGGGTATAGAAATAACCGAGGCACGCGGAGACGAGGATGTATTCCCGTGTTCCCTTGCTTTGCAACAAGGTATGTCACGTTTGGAGGAGTGGAGGTCCCACGAAGGATTCCCCGCGCCACGAAGGCTCACCCTATTCTCCGAACCACACCCACGAAGGATAATGGCCCTTTCCTTATGGTTAGCTTTTCCTCCGCTCCGGAGATGGCAAGCTCCACAACCACTTCACAAGCTCCACGAAGGAGAAGCCCGAGTCCCTTCACAATCTTCCACGAAGAGATCACCGAGACACCAACCAAGCCAACTAGGAGGTCACCCTCCAAGAGTAACAAGCTCACGGTCTCTCACTCGAACAAATCGTGGTGGAGAGCTCAACACTATGCAATGATGCAAAGCAAGAACACCGGAGGTGTTCAAGTCCTTCACACTCAAATCCCACCAAAGCAACGAATGCTAGGATGAGATTGGAGAGGAAGAACAAGGGGGAAAGTCAACCAAAGACTCCAAGATCTAGATCCCAAGAGATTCCCTCACTTAGAGAAGAAATGGTTTGGTGGAAGTGTAGATCTAGATCTCCTCTCTCAAATCCTCAAGTATGAGCAAGAATGGTTGGAGGAATCAAGGGAGAGAGCAACTTCTTCAAATGCAACAATGGAGGTGAGAGAAAGGGGAAGAAGTTGTTGTTCAAGGTGGAAGAAGGGCTATTTATAGTCTAAGGAGAAAAATAACCGTTGGGGAAAAAGCAGGGTGAAAATCGCATTAAAATCGGGCTAAAAAAGTGCCCAGGCCGGCTGCCAGGCCGGTTGACCGGAGCCTGGGCTGGGGAGGCCGGCGGCCTGCCCGGTCCGACCGGCCCAGCAATCGGGCGGGCAGATGACGCGCACAGGCGGCGAAATGCTTCAGGCCGCGCGGGGGAGAGGCCAGGCCGCGTGGGCCTTGGCGCGTGGACGCGGCCCAGTGCGGATCCTGGCTGGACCGGAGGAGCAGCAGGCGGCCGGTCGTGGACCTGGCCCAAGGCCGGTCCACGAGCCGCGCGGCGCGCGCCAGCAGCGTGACGGGCCGAAGGCGGAGAGGCGGCCCGGTGCGGCTTCCGGTTGGACCGGAGGAAGCTGGGCTGGCCGGCGCGTGGGTCGGTGGCCGCCCGGTCCGGTTGGTGCCGGTGCGGACCAGGTGGGCCGGCGTGCGGCCCAAGAGGCCGACGGCAACCGGCAGCCGTCCCCTTTTTTCTTTTCTTTTTCTTTTTCTTCTTTTACCTTTTCTTTAATAACTATTGCTCCCGAACTCCGATTGACATGAAACAAATTTCGTTGGAAAGATAATAACAAATGCCATCCAATAGAAAGTGCAAACTCAAGAAACTGTAGGAGGGGATTTTATCATGAATATAAAAGTGTAGAACCTTATATCATGAATAACCGGTAAAATCACCCAACCTCGAAAACGCAATAGAAGATGCATGCGAACTCCGTTTTCGATGAACTTGGGCTTGTTGTAAAGCTAGCAACAAGCTCAAGAACCTCACATAGAGAAACACCAAGAGGCAATAAGGATATGCAAAGTATGCAAAGGATTGAGCTCCCTAAGACGATGTGATCAAGTTACTCAACCGAAAGCCCCTCTTAATAGTGCGGCTATCTATCCTATAATCCGGTCTCCCAACATCCACCTTGAGACCGGTAAAAGGAAAACCTAGCAAGGCCATACCTTTGCCTTGTGCATCCCGCTTGATCTTGATGATAACTCTTCAAGCCTCACTCAAGCCGGAATACCTCACTTGACCAATGTTGCTTCGTGAAGACTCACAAATGCTCCCCCATACACTATGATGGGAAAGCTCCATTGATGCACATCTTCACTAGTCCATTATCACAAAATGGATGGCAAGCTTCAAGAATATGATTCACTTGAGATGCTCATCTTGAACTTGCCCAACTCAACCTTGTATCTTCTCATACTCACATAAGATAGAGCATGGCTAATATTGAGTTCCACATAAGAACTCCATCTTACGTTTCTTCTTCTTGATCATATCACATATATATATTCATGCCGATGATCTTGATGCCAATACACAAGGTATACCTTTATCTTCATGGCATCCATACTTGAATCCAACACATGGAGAGCAAGTAGTACCTATGGAGTATTCCTTCATATAAACTCAATGAAAACATTAGTCCATAGGGGTTGTCATTAATTACCAAAACCACACATAGGGGCAATGTACCCTTACAATACTCTCGAGAGAAACTATCTCTCACTCCTTGTAACCTTTGAATAGTGCCCGTTCCTTGCTACTGCCAAATTGCATATCCTTTACTTCTCTCTAAGGTGGTTTGCGAGTACAATTCATAATGTACTCATGGCTTTGTCCCTGGCTATTTACTTGGCCAGACTTGGTGGAATCCGACAGATGAAGAAGGAGTCGACGACGTCTATGCGAGCTAGGAACGTCTTCCCAGTCAGTTGCCTGTAGGGTTATGGCATGACTTGGGCCATGCGAACGCTTTCGTCTGAAGTATTTCCGCTCTGTGATTGTTGATCTCCTGCCATTATGGCTCTTATGTAAGTATTGGTCATGTGACCTGTTGTAATCTTTTTATTCGGTACTGTAATGGATGATGTATTTGATACCAGTTCGGTTATGCTTTCACGACACACTGATCATGGGATCATGAATGTGTATGCATAACGGGTGTTTCGGACAGCTAGTCCGGGGCCCCACAATAAATATCGGTCCACAGAGGATACTTCCCTGTCGAGCACAATTCGAACACCACATCTTTCTCATGCTTCTACCAGGCACACTCCCACGACGACGGCTGTGCCCCATCGCCCCTCCTCACCATCACTGCCTCCTCACCGGCCACCGTAGTGACCGACCACGTTTTACCGGCTCCCTTGCTATCTAGCAAGCTGGATTAGCTTCCTCGATGCCGATGTTGACTGCGCCATATCTGCTCCGGATCCGCTTCCCCAACTCTATAGTCCACCTCATCGGAGATCGACATGGGCAAAAAACGCGGCCCCAAAGTCGACCACCCCCAACCAAAGAGTAAATCCACCCTGGCCTCAGACGAATGTTGATGAATAATTTACATGTCCACTTTTGTTATATGCATTTGATTTCTGACACTAGTTTTCATTGCTTTCTTGCAATGCATTCTTGCTGTTATTAGATCAGTGTAGATAGTTGTTTGCCGCGTAGCTATATGTGATCTTAACCTTACATCTGCTGATCGAGAGGAAGATCGAGGTTATGTCAGCTTTCGTTATGCATTTGTTTTCCGAGAATCACTTCTTTGTGATATGTTTTGGGGGTTTGAAGTATGCATTTTACAAAGGTTATGATAGCAGTCAAGCTAGCAGAGCAATTTGTTGATAGTATTAAACTGCCAGTATTTTTTTTATCTCGGAACTCTGCTGATCATAACCTTACATCTGCTGATGGAGAGGCAGAGCTTATGTCCGCTTTCGTTACGCATTTCTTTTCCAAATATCACTTATGTGCGGTACTTTTTTGGGGTTTGAAGTATACTACCTCCACCCCAAACCTGAAGGCTTATTTATAAAAGTCAAACCAAGTAAAGTTTGACCAAACTTTCAGAACAATCTATCAAGAAATATAATATTCTGTAGATACCGTACGAAAATATATTCGTTATCTATTTAATGATATTAAATTGTTATTTTGCATGTTAATGATTTTTGGTAAAAACTTCGGGATGGTGGTAATACGTTTTACAAAGGTTATGATAGCAGTCAAGCTAGCAGAGCAATTTATTGATAGTATTAAACTGCCTGTATTTTTTTCTATTTGCAACTCTGTGTGCGCCATGTGGAATTGCATGCTCTAGCCGGTTCATCCAATGAGGTTTTATCACTTAACACCAAAGTTCGAGATTTTTTTATCACAGAACCACAACCCTAGAAATTTGTATCACAAAACACCAACATTTGGGGTAATTGTTTCGCAGAATACATGATCTCTGTTTGATAGCCCATTAGTGACTTCCGGCAACCGTCAATTTAAGAGTGACAGTAGGAGAAACACAATTAGACTTTATTTTGTGGTATTTGCTGTTAAACGCTAAATACAAAGCTGTTTGTCAACACTAGTTGTTAAATCTTATGTCTAGACAGTTCAAAAAAAATCTTTTGTCCAGGGTAGTTGTATTGGTACACATTATCAAAACCTTATGCTGGTACATAATATATTACCCAGATCTCATGTTCTTGTGTGGTTATAATTTCAATGGATATTTTTCATATGGTAATTCATTTGTGTGTACCATATGTAACAAGTGTGACTCATATTCTCATTTCCACATAGTGTCTACAAAATTTCACACCAAAATTCATTTGTTTGTAGCAAACATGCTCACGTACTGTAAATTGGTGTCACGCTGTAGGGTCATGCTCTTGTCAAGCCAACTAATGACAAATAATGTGTTATGTGAAATAATTTCCCTAAATGTTGGTGTTTTGTGATAAAAAAAATCCCCAACTTGTAGTGCTAAGTGATAAAACCACTCATTCAATAGACCGAGCCTTAGGCATGTATCATTAGATATTTTTTAGGAAGGCTGCAAATATTTATTTTGAATACTGTGTTGCTACTTGCTAGGATTTGAACTCATGACCTTGTCTGATACCATTTCGAATTGCATGCTCTAGCAAGTTCATCCAATAGACCGATATGTTGGAACTTGTAAGACCCTAGGCAATTATATTAAGCATACGCCATTCCATATGGTTAACCATTGGCATGAAATAACACTTATATGTGTTTGAGTCTATATGTGGATTGCTTAGCCCTTTCTATCAGTTCAGACTTTTGGTTGCGTTGGCTACTGCATGAAGCATGACATTCATACTTATCCTAAAAATTGTTGCTGCTTCCCTCTGTTGCCCAACATAAATTATTTTTGAGCCATAATTTGTTTGCCCTTTTCATCAGTTTGGACTTTCGGTTGCGTTGGCTAGTGCATGAAGCTTGACAATATGAACATCAATTATTTTTGAGCCATAGTTTGTTTATCATTACACCTTTTGAGCAGTCTCACTGCTACTATTAATTTGTTCTTATATGCACAGTTCCATGATAAATCTCATCTGCATTTCTCGCCAATGCATGTTAGGTCTTCCACTCGAGATTGAGTACGAAGAGCAACGGAGGCAAACTATCCTGCATAATATCCGAGTTGCAGCCTCGTTGGGCCTAACACTACATCATTCTACAAGGTCTAGTGAAAAAAACGCCACCCACCTACCTAACAAAGGATACAGAACATTCCTCTGATTCAGAATTTTATCCTGCTGATTGTGATGGCGAGCTGACTCAGGAAGATGCCCTGGTCGACTATCCTCTGCAACACAACAAGGTGAGTTTTCTCTGTCCTGTCATCGAATTATTTGTCCCAACTTCCATTTGTTGTATCCCAGTCCTACCAAATATGTTACCCATGCCATATTCAATCACATTACTACAATTTTTCCTTCTTAGTTAACGCATCATATATGTTTTGGCATATGTTGCCTTACTGTTTTTCCATTCCATCTGCATATCATCATCATCATATAATATTGTACATTTAAATATCACTAATGTGTGATAGGCATCTGCAGATTCGGGCAAGAACTTTTCAAGAATAAACAGGAGGAAGAACACTCAACGGGAACCTCAGGCTGATACCGGAGGATGGGTGACAGTGCGTAATAAAAAAAGGGTTAAGCCTGATGCTCGTGCTGCTCCTCCTATTACAAGGTCTAACAAGACACTGACACGAGGTGGCGAACAGGCCAAGAATGATAACAGTAAAGGTATCGTAAAAACCACAAACCATCGAATCAGACAGAAGTAGCCCCAGCATGTACCAGCCCACATATTCCACAACCACCAGTTGCCAATACTGTTTCTCAGCAACAATTGCCAACAGAACCAGTTTCCACAGCAAATTCTAGCCAACAATTGGCACCATCGGGAGTGGTGGTAGGTAATAATGGCCAAGGAAACATGATGCTAGTCCCAGATGATACATCCTCAAATGTCCAAATAGTGCTGCCACAACACCAGCAAAGTGGTGATGATCTCCCTCCAACCCTTAGTCCTGCGAAAGACAACTCCTCTCCCGATGATGAGACCCACGCCAAAAATGGTAATACTTTTTTCAAGACTTGTAGTTTAATGCTCCCTTATGTATCTATATACCATGATAGCTTGATGTAATGCTTAACTTGGTAGGTTCGCCACGATCAATAAAAACGAGGGGGCCAACGGTAGAAGAAAACTTGCAGCTAAGATTTCCGGAATGGGTTCAATATTTTGCATCACATCTATTGTAGGTGGCAGAAGGCCACTTCATCCGCATGAATCTTCATATCTTGTATCACAGGTTGGCTATTTTATCAGGAATGAACTTCTTACCTTCCCATTGTGGAAGCGGCACGTTGAAACCCCTTCACAGTTCGAGAGTTTAGTGCATAATTTACATGTAACTCATGCTTCTCCTGGTAATGATAAATTATTCCACATTGATTTGTCCCATTTCTTGTAGCTTACTATTGTTTCTATGCTATATAACTCACCAATCATTCGACCATTGTGAGCAGTTAAGGTTTGAATTTGATGAGGATAATGAGGATGTTAAGTTTGTCATCGCTTCCATATTCAAAGAATTGTTGCGCCAGGACCGCTATAAGCTTAAGGCGACATACTTCACTGGCCAGATTACTGCCAATGTTCGAACAACGTCTCCTGCACCCTTTATGAATGACGAGCAGTGGGGAGATCTTGTCAAGCACTGGTCTGATCCAAAGAATGTGGTATGGCTTATGAGGACCGTGAAACCAGATTAAATTCCGAATACTTATTTTGCGCCAGTGTCTCACTAGTCTCCTTTTGCAGATGTTGTCTAAAAGGAACCATGCTAACCGCTTGAAACAACGTTTACCAAGCCGTACATGATCTCTTCACTTGGTTGGGCATCTCTGGCAAAAAGTAATGCCCCGCTGGTCTGTACTGCTACATATGTTACTCGTAAACTGTGTAGAACTCTGTGTGCATGTTATATTTCCATCCTCCATTTCAACCACGTTATTTGATTTCTATATGATTGTACAAAAATGCAGAAAGTAGATCATGCAAACAAGATGCGACCAGACAAAGAGATGACTCTGGCAGAGCAGTTCAAAGCATGCTAGAGAAACAAACATAATGTGATAGGAGAACTCGCAAAAAGTGTTATTGTAAGTCTTCTTTATGATTTAAATTTTTTAACGACACACTTGCCAATTTGTAGGAGCAATAATGGGCATGTCAATATGATCTCGTAGGCGTTTTTTGTGAAAATGTATTTGATGTGTAATCAGGCATACCAACTTGTAGGATTAGAAGTAGTTCATACACATTAAATCTACCGTCTGCATGTTTCTCTGTAATAACTTTTATTTTTACACGACTAAAAACTTTTCAGGCAAATATGAAATTGGAGATGGCAAAACCCGGGAAAGACGGTATGGAAAAAACTCTAGAAGAATGTATGGAGACATTTACCATGATACTTAAAAATAAAGATATCACCAAAAACACTTTCCTGCGAAATGTTGGGTTTTTGCAGTCCAAGTCCAAGTCCAAGTCTTTCTCTGCACAAGTTCTGTAGGAACAACTCCAAATAGAACGAGCTGCAGCAGATGTGTTAAGAAACCAAATTGACATGTTGAGATCGAGATCTGAAGCATGTGATGCCCTACTGCAGGAGGCCAATCAAGTTCGTTATAATCTCTCAAAGACTAATAAAATGCCATAGATAATTGGAGATGAACACTGACATTGACATGTGAGTACCTTGGTATTGTGAAATGTTTCCTGAGACCGAGGCACTCTTCCTATTTTGTTGGTGGATGCATTTATCTGCGGCTGGGATCAACTTGGTAGTTGTTCCTATGGATGTTTTATAAATTGGTTGCCTAGCCTTTTCAATCAGTTCGAACTTAAATGGTATTAGAGCCAAGGTCTCGAGTTTGAATTGTTGACGGTGTGGTTCAATTCATCCTTAAATTGTTGGTGCCCCATTGGCCCTTGTAAATCTTCATGTGCCTACCTCCGAATCCAGTGTTGAATTTCTCTTGTCACACACGAGGATGGCTGTTAATGTGTGTATAAGTGGGTTGCATAGCCCCTTTTATATAAGGTTGCAAGTTTCCTTATTGTGTTGTGCCTTTGGGACTCAGCCTGCACTTCTGACTTCTGGTTGCGTTGGCTACTGCATAAGTTTAATATAGTTCCATGTGGTTTTTGTTGAGATCTATAAGAGAAAGTCCAAGAGGCACCCTATAGCCTCCCCAATCCTAAATATAGGGGAGAAATAGGAGAAAACACCCTCCAATAGCCCCCCTACACATGCCCCCAATAAATCTGCATCCCCAACCCACCCCTCCTTCTTCCCTATACATTGGGGTGGTGGAAGCCTCCCCTATACAAGTAATAATAGAGTTAGTGCCTACTTAGATCATTTATGCTCTATTATTTGTGAAGTTAGGTACAAAATATTCTTAAAATATAGGTGAATGTAGTATAGGGAAGATAGTACATGGGAGCTGTTGGAGATGAACAAAATTTAGGGGAAGAATATTTATAGGGGAAGCCCCTACAGGAAGATATAGGGGGAGAAATATTGGGGAGCTGTTGGACTTGCCCTAAGTGGATTGCCTAGCCCTTTCCATCATTTTGGACTTGTGGTGTGCTATTATGTTTTCCACGTGTTAGACCTCCTCTTCTTAACAAGACTCCATGAGTAGGAGGCACTATGATTTTATTTTTTTGCGCATGAAATTACTCAATTAGATAGCTTAATCCCATTTGTTGATTCTCTGTTGACCAGCCACTTGAGGGTAAAACTGAGTATATTGCACTAGCCAGTATTAGTACTCAAGGGAAAAACTGAGTACAAATATTTTTCCAGTGTAAGGCTCGACGGTAGAACTGAGTACACGTAACGGTGCAGACGTGTAGTACCACAGACGCATGTCGCGGTGCGCAGTGGTTAGGCGGTGCACGTGTTGAGACCAAACGTCTAGATTTTTTGAGAAATTGCTGAGACCAACCGTCACGTTGCCTGTACAGAGCCCTTATGTCCCTCCCTCTGCACACAGTCTCATTCTCACTCACGCACGCAACCACGCCTCTCACGTCCCATCAACTTCTCCAAATCGAAGGAAAAAACACCAACCACCCTACGCGCGCTCCCTGCCGGCGATGTACAAGAAGAATGCGTCGGCGGCCGTCGCCCCCGAGCCCATCGCCTCCGAGGGCGGCGCATCCAAGCGCGGCTCCTCCGTGAACTGGGCCTCTCTCAGGGCTGATGGACCACTTCACAAGATCGGGGACTGCTTACTGGCGAACGGGGAGTACATGGACACATACTCTGCTTCGAGGCAAGTTTGTAAAAATTGGCGCTCAGGTTTACCTGAGCACGACGTGCACCTGCACGAATGGATCATGGTAGAACACACCCTTCCATGCGCTGCTGATTTCACCTTCCTCCACCTCCGCACATCCCGCTACGTCACCATCAATCTAACGGAAGTTCATGCAAGGTTCAAATTCCTCCATATCTATAGAGTTAATTTATTTTTATTTTCAATCGTAAACATCTTAGTGCTGAATGTTATCTTCATCAATATATCTTAGATACTACTTTGTCAGCTTTTGCCGTGGCGTCATCGTGCTTGCCCAGAAGAACCAGCCGCACAAGATACGGCTTCTGAACCCACTCACAAAGACATTGAATACTATGTTTGAGGCGCATATGCCATATGTTATTTTGAAGTCAGTCGCTGTAATGAAGTCCCTGACTATGGTCTTCGTTTCCAAAGATTACCCGGCGGAAATTGCTTGGGTCGATGAGAGCACTCCAACTAAGGGTATAGATGAAGATTGGGGAGAAGGAAGATTTTCGATCGAGCACCATTCTCTGCGTTGCATTACCCCGTTCAATGGTGAATTGTATGCAATAGCTGTGAACAATTTTGAGTTCGGAAAATTAGTGTGCACCAACAATGTCCAGTTGGAGCAGCGCGCGAGCACTGTCAACATGGATACACTATTTTCATTTCCAGAACTTGGAAATAACAAGTTCTACCTTGTGAAGTCGGATGGTGCTCTGCTGCTTGTGTTGTTGGACAACAAGTATTTGGAGGAAGGTCAACCATTGGTGTACCGTGTGGACACTGAGAGCCGCTCTCTCCATGCCGTCAATAACATTGGCAGTCATGCCTTGTTCGTCCATTATATCCGGTGTATGTCCGTCAACACCAGAGTGCACCCAACACTTCGACCTGGCTGCATCTACTACGCAGATTTGGGTTATATCAAAGAGTACTTTGATGATATAAAGGCCTGGGATGAGTGGCCAATACGTGTGGATAGATTAGGAAACTACGGTATGAGAAATGAACAAAGGTCATACCATTTGGAGGATGTATTGGCTGCACACTGCAGACGGAAGGAGTTCAATGAATATTTCCTTCAGATCAGAGAATGGAGTGACGAAGAAATATATGTTGAATGAAGAACATATTCATTCATCCTGGGGTATCCTAATCTTCATGTTGGCCATACATTGCGTCTTGTATTATTTTCAGATTAGTTTGTCGTGAACATTAACATTGTTATTGGCTGCTTTTGGCTGTTGTATACAGTTTATGTATTATACTTAGTTTTCTGGATTTATTTTGCTGCTGTGAATTTATCCTATACTAGCTTCTAGATTTGACTGGTTTTGTTTGTAATGATGATGGCTTGATGTGCCTGCTAGCCTTAACTGCCGGAGCAGAGCAATTAGTACTTAACCAGGTGTATCGTCTTTATATTAGTATTATATTATATTACTTGACCATAGCCATATTCAAAATCAAATCTCAGTCGGGCGGCAAAATCTCCCGCCAATCCTGAAATATTTCAGACGTGTTTTTTAATGGGATAAGAAGATAGATCACGATGATAGTAACTGATATTTAATGTGATGATGATTTGATTTTGCACTCGGCCTTGAACAGAGGTACTAGTACGATCTGACTATTTTTTATCATTATACTTGGACCTTAGCCAAATTCAAAATCTCATAGCGGCAAAATTTCCCGCCCATAAAATACAAAAATTTCACACGCTTCCAAATTCCCATTCTACCCCTATGGAGATGACATCAAAGTCGGTTGGTGGGGAGGGTCTGCCCGTCATTTTTTCGATCACCACCTCCCTAGCCCCGGAAAGCCTCCCAAAAATACATTTCCTTCAGTCTCTCCTCTGAGACCACCCACCTGAACTTCTCAAGTCCCTCTCTGTCCCACCTCCATGACCACCGCACCGGAACATCCCCGCCGGACTTCCCTGGCCTACCCGAGGCCTCGCGATCCTCGTCATCCGGCTGCCGGAGCCGCTTCATCAATGCTGTCATCAACCGGACCGGATCATCCCCGCCGAACCTCGAAACCATATACTCATCCAGCAGTCTATCGCAGTCGCTTCAGCTGCGGTATCGTCCACCCCACCAGAGCCTCTTTGCCAGATCCATCGTCCACCGCATCGGATCTTGCTCACCGACACCGCTGTGCATGAACCGGATCTGCTTCACCGGCGCCGTGCATGATCTAAGCTCTTCTACTGTCGCTTTTATATTGCTTGACTGCAAGTTCTTGTTTAATCTTGGGGGAACCTGTTTGTGCTAACGACGCGCCGTTACGTTTTTGCAGATGAGATGAGTAACCATGAAGTGTAATGGCCGTGTCTCCAACCCCAAGTAGCACATGTAGTGTACTTCATCACCAGATCTATCAACCCCAGGAAGATCTGCTGTGACTCCCACATATGGTTCTCCTAATGTAAGTCCCTTGTTTTAGCGCCATGTTCTGGGTTCAGATGCTTGTTTGTCTGAAGCTCTTTTAGTTCATTCCTAGCTATGACCGTTGCTATTTTATAGTTTATTGCTAACTTTAAGCGATTGAACATTTCAGTTTGCATTCCCTGCTCTGTAGATGTAGCCATCATAACTTCTATCTTGCTCAGTCGTTGTTACATAAATTATAGGCTGCTACTATTTTGTTCATGCCAATCTTGTTCTCCCTGAACATGTTGGTTTGCATTCCCTGTACTACAGGTGATGCCATTGTTATTTCTATCTACTTCGTCGTAAGCTAACAAAGTAACTGTCTGCTATTAGTTCCTGCATGCTATCGCTCTGCCATCCTGCAGTACAAATTTATTTGAACTCGTGACAACAACTACTTCCATCATAATTTTTTCTGCCATCTGATTCTTCAAAAGCTACAATATTAACTTGTTTCTCTTAATTGGCATGGCGCTCACATATAGAATGGTGAACATATTGGTGTGCATTCCCTCTTCTACAAGTTCACAGGTGATCCCACTATATTCCGTTTCTGGTCCATCCTAAGCCGTAGCATTAACTATCCTCTATGTGTTGCTCATTACAACTTTATATCCCGAAACAAATTGATTTGTTTCCCTTATCTACAAGTTTATGAGTGATGCCATTATAACTCCTATCTTTTTATTCCTAGCTATTATAGTAACATCCTGCTATTATTTAGTTCATGGCCAATTTTAAGTAATTGCACATGTTGGTTCGCATTCCTTGCTCTATAGCTTTTGGCATCGTAACTTCTATATTTGGTTTACATTCTCTGCTTTGTAGATCTAGCCATCATAACTTTATCTTGCTCAGTCGTTGTTACAAAAATTATGGCCTGCTACTATGTTGTTTGTGCCAATTTTTTACTCCATGAACATGTTGACTTGCATTCCCTGTACTACAGGTGATGCCATTGTTTTGTATCTAGTTCATTGTAAGCTAACAAAGTAAGGACTTAGTTTGGCATGCTATCACTCTGCTATCTAGCCTATAGTACAAATAAACTTGTCATACTACTAGATAATAATTTTGTGTGCCATCTTGTTCTTCAAAAGTTGCATTATTGACTTGTTTTATGACTTGGCATGACGCTCACATATGGAATGCTGAACATATTGGTTTGCATTCCCTCTTATACAAGTTCACAGGTGATCCCACTATATTCTATATCTGGTCCATCCTAAGCTCCAGCATTAACTATCCTCTATGTGTTGCTCATTATAAGTTTATATCCCGAAACATCTTGATTTGCATCCCCTTCACTATAAGTTCAGGAGTATTATTTAGTTCACGGCCAATTTGAAGTAATTGCACTTGGCACATGTTGGTTCCAATTCCCTCCTCTTTATCTTTTGCCATCGTAACTTCTATTTTTGGTTTACATTCCCTGCTCTGTAGATGTAGCCATCATAACTTCATCTTGCTCAGTCGTTGTTACAAAATTTATAACATACTACTATGTTGTTCATGCCGATATTGTACTCCCTGAACATGTTGGTTTGCATGGGACTCGACAGTAGTAAGTCTGTTGTTTCATTCTAACGTGCTCTGTTATATTGACTGTTGGTATGCGGCATGCACTCTTTGTTTGCTTATTGTGCGCATTACAATGATCTTGTTATAACGAGGAAATGATGAGTTCCAAATTCTTTGGCAAACAATATTGTAGTGTCTTTGCCTTTCCATTGTTGTTGTCTTAACTTGTAATATCTTTGTTTTAGTTATAGGTGGTGCATGGACAACTTAAAAGATTGCTGAATCGCTTCATTGTATTGCTAGGTTTAATTACCATTCAATTTCTCCAGGTTCTGTAATATTTTTTCAAAGCCTTGCAGCTGATGTAATATTTAGTTAGTTTTTATAGTTCTTTCGCGCATTTTTTCTATGGTGCTTGTGGTAAGTGAGGCTATCCGACAAAAATCATGTGCTGCGTAAATATTCTTAGTATCTTTCTATGTTGTGCGCAATCTAAATCACAAATTCTCATCCCTTAAACGGCCCAATTAAGCGAAATCACATATGTGCCGGCCCGCAAAATCCTAAAGCGCCTATCATGCCGGCATATAAACAGCAACTAAACGGGCTGGCGCGCTTACTTATTGGGCCAGCGCACTTGCTTTAAGGTGGACCCCACCCACTAACTAGGTTGGCCCTATAACAGAAAAGTGGGCCCACGTGCTTATTGGGCCAGCCCATTTGGTAACTGGGCCGGCCCGTTAGCAAGAAAGTGGACCCCACAAGCTTATTGGGCCGGCCCGCTAACTCGTTGGGCCAGCCCACCTGCTTTATAGTGGACCCCGCATACTAACTGGGCCGGCCCGTTAGCACGATAGTGGCCCCCACAAACTTATTGGGCCGACCCACTAACTTGTTGGGCCAGCCCAATTGCTTTTGTGGTGGACCCCACTTACTAACTGGGCCGGCCCCTCAGCTGGAAATAGGGCCCCACATGTTTATTGGGCCGGCCCGCCAACCTGTTGGGCCAGCCCACTTTCTTTATGGTGGACCCCACTTACTAACTGGGCTGGCCCGGTTACATGAAAGTGGGACCCACCTGCTTATTGGGTTGGCCCACTATCTTGTTGGGCCAGCCCACTTGCTATATGGCGGACCCCACATACTAACTAGGCCGGCCCTTCAACAGGAAAGTGGGACCCACCTGTGTTTTGTGGGCCGGCCCACTAGCTTGTTGGGCCATCCTATTTGATCTATGGTGGACCCCACTTAGTAAATGGGCCGGCCCGATAACATGAAAGTGGGACCCACATGCTAATTGGGTTGGCCCACTAACTTCTTGGGCCGGCCCATTTGCTTTATGGTGGACCCCACATGGTAAATGGGTTGGCCCGGTAACAGGAAAGTGGGGCCCACATGTCTAGTGGGCCGGCCCTTTTGCCTATTGACCGGTCAAAGGAGTGCATTCGGCCTGGCCCACATGCTTAGTGGGCTGGCCCATTTAAATTTTGACCAGTCAACTTTAGAGGTTAGGCCTGGCCCATATAACTAATGGACCAGCCCAGCTATATAGTTGACCGGTCAAACTAAGTGAGCTATCCCGACCCGCAAACTAAATGGGTTGGCCCGCTTAAGGCGTGGCAGGCCTCGTGTGGGCCTACCATCTACCACGGGGTTTCAACCAGTTAATGCCGTTAACTGCCAGTTAACGGCGTCTGCCACGTGTCAGGTTGCATGACATCAACATTCAACGGGCTCCTGAAAACACTTCTGCAACGGTCCGATTTTCCGTGGCGGAAGGGCGCCCGAACGCGATGGCCGAAAAAAACGTGGTAGGACTTTTCCTGACGCAATTTCGACCACAGATCCCATATCGTCGGGTTAGGCCCATAGGCGACGAAAAATGAGCCTTACTGGACCATTTTGGGACATTGTGTATTTGAACTTTTCTTGTAGTGAATCTCCCCCTTTTTGGTGTTTGATGACAATATATGGATTTGCAAGAAAAAACACTATAGAGAACAAGCATGTTGGCAAAACATAGAGGCACTCTCCCTACATGTGTGCATACAAGTAATTTGCATTTGAATACAAATGCACAACATATAGGTGTGAGGTGCCTCAACACAAGAGATATCTAACATGAGCTCAAACAAGAGACATAGGCAAATATATAGATGAGACAAGGTGAAAGAGATCATACCCATATGGAGATATATAATACCGGATATATGTAAATACCACACCATATCATAAACCTTGGTCTCAACATATAGAATTCTGAAAACCTTAACATAATGTCTCACAACCACACATAACACATAGTTTTGAACGAACAAACCAAGCCAAATAGTTCAAATAAATGACATAAAAGAGGACACAAGCGATAAAGGAATGGTAAACGCATATGCTTGTGCCCTACCCAAGCAAATCCCGTAGAGAAGGCCTAATAGAACACTTCTCCCCCTTTGGCATCGAGATGCCAAAAAGGGTAAAAGCGCGATGCTACGTGCCCCATGGAGATCACTTGGAGTCCGCCTCGGAGACATACTCATCATCGCTGTCAGCAGCTGGAGGAGAGTCGCGAGCGATGCTGGCCCTCTGAATACTCTGCTCAAGACCAGTCCATGGAACCTGGGAAGAGTGCCACCCACTGTAAGAGGGGTGAACTGGAGGCTGAGGCAGAGGTCCTTGCTCACCACTGAGCCTGTGAAGAATGACCGCCTGAGTATGCGGAATCCCTGAGCGCTGACGGCTGGCCTCATAGTTTTCCTTGTGAATCTCAATGTTCATGCACAGAACATTGCGCTGAAACCAAGTAAGCTTCTTCACATTCTTCTGAATCACAGGGGTAGCAACAGGGCGACCGGGTGCATAGCCACTAGAGCGGGCATCTCCCATAAAAAGATCAGAAGCAGGTGCAGCACAGGGAACTGACTTCTTCTTGTAGGCTTTCTTGACAGTGTGACTCTCTGCAGGGAATCGACCCAAGTCTTCAGTAAGGGCAACATTATTGTTGATGAGAAGCTGAATATATGGAGCATAGGGCATAGTGGTCCGGGAGACCATGGCATCATGAATCTCATTGAAGATGAAGTCCGTGATATCAAGAGTGAAATCCAATTCCTCATCACCATCACGAGCACAAAAGCGTGATGCATAAGGTCCACAAGAGCTCCACGGATAGCATCATTGTTTCCACCACTTGGAGCAATGGTGGCTCTAAAGAACCGGAGCAGCTGACCATAGATAGGAAGAAGCCCCATGGTATAACCAACAGCTCCAGACTCGTCATAGAGATCAAATAGCACCATCTTATCCGTCTTCTGAGGGCCATGAAGGCGGTGACCACCTTCCTCGGGAAGACCAAGAATCGAAGCAAAACGGCGTAAGGTTGCCTCACATTGGGTGAAGCCAGTCATCCACTGCATAGTGCGCCCTGCATCCTTCTTGAAGGCAAGTGTAGCAAGGAATTGCTTGATCAAATCAGGAATGTAGTCACACTGTATCTTCATAAGATCCTGCAAACCCATCCTTCCAGTGACCCAAATGGCATCCTCAAAGTGATTATTCACAGCCAGAAGGTCCACATTAATTGCTTGCATAGGTCTCACTTTCTTCATAGGTTCATATATATCCTTGAAGATGTACTCCTGCTCCATGCACCAGAAGCGCTTGTCCTCAATATCATCATCCCTCTCAATGTCTTCATACCAGTTCTTCTGTCGGATAGCAGCATAAGAGATACTATCCATGGACTTGTAGTTCTCCCTAGTTGCCTTGCCTTTCCGCCTCAGAGTGGTGGACTTACGAGGAGCATTCTGAGCAAACTCATCACTCGACCTTGAAGTCCTAGAGCACCTCCGAGAACCACCTGTTATAGACAAAGATGGATAGCAAAGAGAAGATAATGCTCATAAGTCATGTATTGATACAGTAGTGTGCTCTAGAAACATACTATGAGTCGGTAAAAGTTTAGACATGATAGATTGAATCAAAACTGCAGCAGCAACATAGCTCCAGGCCGGATAATCCGGGGTCCCCGAGGGGCGGATAATCCGGCCTGGCCGGATAATCCGGCTAGCGCGGGGGCCGGATTATCCGGCCCTGCGAATTTGCAGAAATCTCAAGCAAAAACTTGTCTAGAACCAGATCGGCCTCATAACATGCAAATTGAGTATACTACACATGATTTGGAACAACTAGACAACATCCCCATTAAGAAAATAGCACATATAAATCACAACACCTAGGGTTAGGGATTGTGAGCCATACCCTCATCCATTGGAGGAGCCGCTTGGAGGGGATGAAAGCTAGGGAGGAGGAGTACCCGATCCACCCAAGAACTCCGAGAGGGAGCGGACGGGACGGCTCCGGCAAGGAGGAGGAGCTCTGGCGAGTTGAGGGCAGAGAGAGAGGCGCATGGGGGAACTGGTTCTGGAACCGTTCACCCCGCGGCCTCTCCTCAAATCCCATCGAAACCTGCTCAGGCCGGATAATCCGGCCCAAAGTTGGGGCGGATAATCCGGCCGGGCCGGATTTTCCGGAGTGCCCAGAGGCCGGATTATCCGGTTTTCTGGAAAATTCCAGAACACCGGAAATCCTGCCTATCTTTTGTTGGTTATTTCCATGAACCCATATGTGATGCAATAATATATCACGTGACATATAAGAAGCAAATTAACCAATAAGATGGGACAACCGAGATCATCCGACCAAAACTCCTCAAACTCCAAGTTTCTACCAAAACATGACATAGGAGCAAGATGGAAATGGCTTATAGATGAGTGTAGGCTTGGGTTTAGAATGATCGAACTGTTAATGATACATGATCACTCATGTTTGCAAGATATGAGCAAATAAGGCCAAACTAGAGTGATTTCCCATAAGAACAAGGAGATGTCAAATAAAATCCAATTAAGATCCAAATAACTCAAACTCTTCACAAAGAAGAGTGTGGTGGCCTAGGACACCATGTAGGAGTGATATGGTTTGGCACCGCGAAGATATATCTTGGGCCCAAAACCAATAATCGTCATTGAATATCACATATCAGCATATGATATAAAGAGAATGATTTCTTACTATCGGCATTATGGGGGAGGGATAGCTCAATAGTTTAAACCGCACTCCCCCTATTTCCATGCCCACATCTAGACCAAATAAAGTTTTGAGACAAAGGTGTGTTTGCAAGATGGTCAAGCTATACTCCTTGAATCAATGATATTTAGCTCATTCCTTAAATAGCAAAACCTTGCTTCATTAAGAGGCTTCGTGAATATATCGGCAAGTTGATCTTTGGTAGGAACATAGAATAGCTCAATATCACCACGGGCAACATGATACCTAATAAAATGATTCCGGATCTCAATATGCTTCGTTCTTGAATGTTGCACCGGATTATAGGCAATCTTGATAGCACTTTCATTGTCACATAATAGAGGCACTTTGTCACAAGTGACACCGTATTCCTTTAAAGTTTGCCTCATCCATAACAATTGAGTGCATCCACTTGCGGCGGCAACATATTTGGCTTCGGCGGTGGAGAGAGATATACAATTTTGCTTCTTAGACGACCAACACACCAAGGACCTACCAAGGAATTGGCAAGCCCCGGAGGTTGATTTCCTATCATCCTTGTCCCCCACCCAATCCGCATCGGTGTATCCATTGAGAAAGACACTTGAGCCTTTAGGATACCAAAGACCATATCTTGGGGTATCAACTAAATATCGAAAGATTCTTTTGATAGCCATCATGTGACTTTCCTTAGGAGAAGCTTGATATCTTGCACACACACGAACACTCAACACTATGTCCGGTCTAGATGCACAAAGGTAAAGCAAGGATCCAATCATGGAGTGATATACCTTTTGATCCACCTATTTACCATTGGGATCTAGTGCAAGATGACATTTAGAAACCATAGGAGTGGCTACACCCTTCATCTCGGTCATCTTGAACTTCTTGAGCATGTCTTGGAGATATTTTTCTTGATTGATGAAAGTCCCTTATCTCAATTGCTTGATCTCAAAACCAAGAAAGAACCTCATCTCTCCCATCATAGACATCTCAAACCTATTGGTCATAAGCTTTGAAAATTCATCATTGAAAGCTTTGTTAGTAGAGCCAAAGATAACATCATCAACATATAATTGGCAAACGAAAAGCTCCCCATTGACCCTCTTAGTAAAAAGAGTGGGATCGATTAGCCCAACATGAAACCCACGGTCTATCAATAATTCTTTAAGGTGCTCGTACCAAGCTCTAGGAGCTTGTTTGAGACCATAATGTGCTTTATCAAGCTTATAGACATGGTTAGGAAAGTTGAGATCCTCAAACCCCAGGGGTTGCTTAACATAAACCTCTTCATGCAAAGGACCATTAAGAAATGCACTTTTCACATCCATTTGTTGTAACTTAAAGTTATGATGCGAAGCATAAGCAAGAAGGATACGGATGGACTCAAGGCGAGCCACGGGAGCATAAGTTTCTCCAAAGTCAAATCCTTCAATTTGAGAGAAACCTTGAGCTACCAATCTTGCCTTGTTCCTCACAACATTTCCAAACTCATCTTGCTTGTTCTTGAAAATCCATTTAGTGCATATAACATTGCGACACTCCTTTGTCTTCTCCACTAAGGTCCATACTTTATTGCGCTTGAAGTTGTTGAGTTCCTCGTGCATAGCTTCCAACCAATCCGAATCTTCAAGAGCCTCAAATACTTTCTTGGGTTCCACTAAGGAGATATAAGCATGATGATTGCTAAAGTTATCCAATTGCCTTCTTGTGGAAACACTTGCTCTTACATCACCAAGGACCTTGTCATGTGTGTGTTCAAGACGCTCGAGTTGCCTCTCTCTTCTTGCTAGACGACGGGTCTCGATCTCCTCCTTGGTTCTTCTTGGCCTTGGAGGTATCACTTGATCAACTTGATCATTTGGGTTCCCGTCTTGACCTTCAACTTGAGCTTCCTCAATTTATTGAGAGTGCTCAACATCATGTGCTTGATCTTGGACATCATTCGGTGAGGAGCAAATATCAAATGGATACTTGGTTGATCTTGTCCTTGATCTTGCACACTAGAGGGAGGGTCTTGTTCTTGTTCTTGGGTTGGTGCATCATTAGCTTCGAGAGATGGAGTTTGTTGATGTTGAGAAGATGAGGGCTCCACCGTGGTAGAGCATAGTTCTTCCCGAGACGCCATACCGTGTCCCTCAATGGGGCGGAAAAATCCCACACCCATTCTTACTATGGCATCTTGAGGTATTTCATCACCTGCACATACATCAACTTTCCCCACTTGGGAGCCATCATTTTCTTCGAACTTCACACTACAAGATTCGATGATAATCCCAGAGGATATATCAAAGACTCTATAAGTGTGAGATTCGGCAGTGTAACCAACAAATATACCCTCCAAAGCTTTAGTGGCGAATTTAGATAAACGAACTCCTTTGATTTTGTAGAAACACTTACACCCGAACACCTTGAAGTATGATATATTAGGCTTGTTCCCGGTGAGTATTTCATATGGAGTCTTGTTCAAGCCCTTGCGGAGATAGAGCCGGTTAGAAGAGTGGCAAACGGTGGAGATGGCTTCGGCCCAAAAGTTATAGCGGGATTTATACTCCGCCATCATAGATCTTGCCATATCCATAAGAGTCCGGTTCTTCCTCTCCGCAACACCATTTTGTTGAGGGGTATATGCAGCGGAATATTGATGTCTTATCCCCTCATCACTAAGAAAATCATTGAGTGTATAGTTCTTGAACTCGGAGTCGTTGTCACTTCTTATTGCCATTATGAGGAGGTTGTGTTGGCGTTGCACGTCGGTGGCAAAGTCAATGAAGATTTGTTGAGTCTCATGTTTCTTTTTGAGAAAGTAGACCCAAGTATATCTTGAGTAGTCATCAACAATCACCAAGCAATGTTTCTTCGCACCAAGACTTCATGAGTAGTGGGACCAAAGAGATCCACATGAAGGAGCTCCAAGATCCCCTTGGAAGAGATAATAGTTTTGCCTTCAACACAAGCCCTACAAACACGATCTTTGGCAAAAGACACATTTTCCATTAGTCCCACAATATGGTTCCCCTTGTGAAGACTTTGCAAAGTTCTCATGTTGACATGGGCCAAGCGGCGATGCCACAACCAACCCACATCCGCCTTTCTGAATAGGCACATCGCACTTGTCGTGGTGGTCCCTGAGAAGTCCACCACATACAAGTTATGTTCGCGATACCCAACGAAAGCGACTTTTAGGGTCTTACTCCACAAGAGGACCACAATATCATTATCAATAAAGACGGCGAAACCCATCTTGCCAAGGGCGGAAACGGAAATTAAATTGTAACCAAGGGTTTTGACAAGCATGACATCCACAAGAGTAATGTTGTGTGCAACCACAATCTTTCCAAAACCCAATACCTCAGATGTAGAATTATCGCCAAAGGAGACGGTGATATGATTTATGTTGAGCCTCAACTCCTTGACGAGGTTCTTATCGTCGGTCATATGACTTGTACATCCACTATCAAGTACCCATTTTGACCCTCCGGCGGCATAGTCCTACATGAGATCAATTCTTGGATTTAGGTACCCATTTTTCAATGGGTCCTCTTTTGTTAGCAACAAGGGTCTTTGGGACCCAAATAGAACAAGCAACATAACCATCATATGGACCAACATATTTTGCATAAACATCACCATAATAATCTTTAAATAAAACATTGTGAGGGTTAGCAATTCCCGCATCATCATCATTAATGATGTTGGCCTTAGGGGCTTCGTCATTAGTGATAAACTTCTTTTGTGAGGGCTTGGCTTTCTTCTTGTTTCCATTCTTTGCCTTGGCCTTATAGCCAATGCCCTCCTTCCTATTGTTTGACCTTTGCTTACTCAAAAGGTCATCCAAAGAAAGTTTACTTTGGGGAGAGGAGGCCTTAGTGAGTTCATCCTTTAACCTAGAATTTTCCTCAATAATGTTTGCATGATCACAAGTAGAGGTATAAGAGCTAGGCACATCATATTTAGCAAGCCTAATTTGAAGCTGCTCATTAGACTTGGAGAGGAGTGAGTATTCACTCTTCAAGGCTTTGTGAGCCTTGTCTAGATCATCTAGATCCTTCAAAAGTTTCTCATGATCAACAACAAATTTTGCTTTTTTCCTTTTTAAGCACTTTTGCTTTAGCCCTAGCAAGATCTCTTTCTTTAGTAAGCTTATTAATTTCATCTTGAGGTTCTTCAAGAATTTCTAGCCTCTCTTCAAGAGAAGTTATAGTTTCTTGTCCTTCCTCAAGGGCATTTTTAAGAGCATGAATTTCAAGAGAGTCCTCTCTCTCTATTTGACATTTTTTCTCAAGAATATCATCTAGTTGTGCTAGCCGAACCATGAGGTTTGAAACATACTTTTTAGTGTCACCTTTCAAGTTAATAATGAACTCATCAAAGTCAAGCATTTCCTGTTTCACTTTTAAACTAGCAAGATCAACTCCTAGATCATTTGATATGATAGGCATAGAGGGGTTAGGGGATGATACCTCGGAAGATTTAGCCATGAGGCAACTTTCTTCCTCCAAGTGAATTTCTTCATTGGGGGATTCATTTGGTGATGAAGAGTTGGTGGAGAGAGAAGCAAGAGCAACCAATCCATTCAAAGTTTCATCTTCTTCATCATCATCACCGGAGGTATATTATTCCTGAGTTGATAGCACAATAGATGTGTCCAAGGAGGACCTAGCCATGAAGCAATGTGCATTCTTGATGTGAGGGTTCTCATTGGGGGATTCAAAGAGAGATGAAGAGGGAATATTGGTGGTGGCAATGGCGGCCACTTCCTTTGAGGTTTCTTCTTCATCACTACTAATCTCAACTTCATCGGAAGAATACTCTTCCTTGGTCATTAGCACAATCCTTAAAGGCCTCTTGTCCTTCTTACCCTTGTTGTAGAATTTCTTGTTGGGAGCTTTTGAAACTTTGCTCTTGTCCTTGGGAATGAGCCTTCCACCACGAGTTTCCCTATGCTCATAAGGGCATTGGGCGATGAAATGGTTCTTTTCACCACAATTGTAGCAATTTCTTGTTTTTGGGCCCAAACCCTTGAACCCACTTGAGTTGTTTCTCTTGATATTGTCTTCCTTGGCCTTGGATGGATCAACCCAAAAGGTTTTTGCATGGAATGCCATGTGGTCATTGTAGTGGTATTCCAAATCATCCGGATAGGACATACTCCAAGATGTCCTATATGGTTCTTGAGGGTTCACTTCTTCCACGGAATTGACCGCCAAGGCAAGGTTGGTCCCTCTTGATATCCCAATAGCTCGATTGCGAGAATCATGAGAGTTTTGCTCGAGCACCTCGAGAGCTTGCAACTTGTGCACCGCTTGTTGAGAAGTGAGAGAGGAAAAGCATTCTCTCCCAACAAGAGTCTTGACATCAACGGGTTCAAACGACATCATGCAATCAATATACTTATCTTTGATCCAAGAGTCATCAATGTGTTTGGCACCCACATTCTGGAAAGCATCGGCAACGGTGATAAGTCTTCTATACATGACTTGATGATCTTCATCCGGTAGCCTCATGAATCCT
Organism: Lolium perenne; assembly: GCF_019359855.2. NCBI lineage: Eukaryota > Viridiplantae > Streptophyta > Magnoliopsida > Poales > Poaceae > Lolium > Lolium perenne. The sequence continues at coordinate 180,861,783 of NC_067246.2, read as the reverse complement.
TCGGCTTGATTCCAAAGGGCATTATACTTGTTCCTTCTCATGCTTTCACTTCCCATGCAACTAGCGGCCAAACCATCCCAAGCTTCCTTGGCGGTGGAGAAATTCCGAACAAGAGACAAGTCCTTTGTCCCCACACTAGTTTGAATCATGTGCAAGGCAATGTCGTTGAGTTGATTATCAACCTCTTCTCTTCTAGTCAACTTGTCGGGGTTGTAAGGCTTGAAGATTTCCAAGATGATTCTCCGAAGTTCATTGGAGGCACTGCGAACATGAGACTGAAACTCAAATTTCCAGGTATCGAAATATTTATCATTAAACTTAGGTGGGTCGCCCCAAATGTTTATATGAGGATGGGGAACCAGAATGTCAGGGGGGGCGGAAAGATGGAGGCACATTATGGTAGCTCCCACCCTCACTTGTTGCTCTAGGAGAAGTAGTGGGGTTTTTACTATTTTCTAAGTGATCACTCTCCAAGGGTGTGGTAGAGGAGGGTGAGCCCGAAGCATCTCCCTTTTCTAACCCACTCTTGTCCCTTCCCTCTATGACTGGGATGACGGAGGGAGCCCGCGGCAAAATCTCGGAAATCATTTTTCTCATGCTTTCCATTTGATCTTCCATGGAGGATCTCAAGGATGTTTCCATCGACTTGAGATCATCCATAGAAACCGGATTTGCGGCTCCTTCCGTAATAGTATCGTCCGGCATACTCTTAGGCGGTTAAGCCCGAAATAAGAGCCGAGGATCTGATACCAATTGAAAGGATCGTATGCCGCACCTAGAGGGGGGTGAATAGGTGCTAACCAATTTTTAGTTATTTTTCAATTTAGGCTTGACACAAAGGTAAATTCTCTATATATGCAACTATATGAATTTACCTATATGACAAGGTTAACAACTAAGCAAGATATAGCTACGCAATATATAGGAGATATAATAGGATAGAGGTAACCGAGAGTGGAGCACGCGGAGACACGGAGTTGATTCTCGTAGTTTCCATCCTTTGCAAGAAGGTACGTCTATGTTTGGAGGAGTGTGGTTGCTAAAATCCAAACCAACGCCACGAAGGCTTCACTCAGGTCTCCTGTGAGCAACGCCACGAAGGCCTAGCCCACTTCCACTAAGGGATTTCCTCGGGCACACATCCATAACCAAATTGGAGGCTCCCAAATCTGTAACAACACAACAATCAATAAGAATACATCAACAACAAACAACTAGAGATTCCAAATAGGAACACTAGCAAGAGGGCCCTCAAGCATATGAGGGGAAAAAGCAAATCGCTTCGGTGAGGATGTAGATCGGGGTCTTCTCCTTCGAATCTCCAAAGATCAAGAGCTTTGGTTGGGTGGAGGAGAAGATCTTGCAAATCTTGTGTTCTTGAGGTGGCTCTAATGGTGGTGAAGTTTGGCAGATTTTTGTGCAATGATTGAGCAGGTTGGAAGGAGGAAGAAGGGGGGTATAAATACCCCCTCTCAAAATCCAACCGTTGGAGATCTTCGAGGGCCGGATAATCCGGTCTAAGTTGGGGCCGGATAATCCCCCCCCCCCCCCCCCCCCAAAAAAGTCTGGCCCTGGGAAATTCCGGGCAAAAATCCGGCCCATGTCCAGGGGATTACTGAGCCACTTTTCCAAAAGTCCTTAGCCGATTTTGGGGGGCCGGATAATTGCAAAATATCCGGCCCGGATTATCCGGCTTGTGAAAAAACTTTCTGCTGTTTTTTGTCTCGTTTTTTCCACACAAGACACCCATATACATGTATATATATAATCTCTGCACCACTTCATCAAACATTAGTGTATCACATATATTGACATCAAACACTCCAAAACATAATGTGAGAGATGTTCTTTCAATAAGCCAGGCTTCAGGGTAGCCTAAAGGCACAATCAATATAATAATTGTAACTTGACACATTGTTGCCCAATAGTGAATTATTGCAGAAGTAGGGATCCCCCACCCATGTGGATCCTGAACCTCGGTAAAATGCATGCTCGTCATCCCTTGCACCAGCTAGGTTACACATGTTCTCCCTCTCTACTCCATGAGGCACCCTATATGACGTACTCATCAATGATACCATGATAGTGGGCTGGCTCGGGGCCCATTGGAGACCTAAGGATCAATGTTAAGCACAAGTCGATAACTTAACTGTGATTTCCATGAACCCGGAACCCTAACCAACTTGGTAGTCGTCTTGTAAACCCTAGCCAGAGCCGGTAGTCTATATAAGGCCTAGCTAGAGGATTTAGAACGTACATAACCTTTGTTTTACCAAAACCCTAGCTTAGCCAATTACTCTTTGCCTCCGACGATCTTGTAACCAATCTAAGCAATAATACAATCAAGCAGAGTAGATCTTTACCACGGCTGCGAGGGGCCGATCCTAGATACATCACAATCTAACAATCCATCGACACTTGCACCAACGGCGTGCTTCTTTGTAGTGTGAAGAAAGCAGCCAGCGGTTGGTTCTCAATTACTTTTAGGGCATCTCCAATGGGCGACATTTTTCGAACGCCTAAACTATCCGCGCGCGTCCGTTTGCTTCGCCCGGCGAACACGAAAATAACCGTTTTTGTTCACGCGTCCGTTTACGCCTGGGGGTGCCCCCAGCGTATCGACGCATTTGCGCGTCGGCATGAATTGGGATGTTTTAAAACAATAAAATAAACAAGATCAAAGAAGTCTTAGTTATTACATCCAAAAAAATTAAAGTCTACATGAAAATAAGATGGTATTCCTCTAGGTCTTCACGGCCAGCCAATATCCACTGATGCTCAATCGAATCCGTATGTAGGCATCTGCACACGATCTCATCAGTGACTTCTACATTCATATGTAGATACTCCTTCCAGGATAATGCCCCGCAACCAGCTCACCTTGGGCTAGGCGGCCCAATCGGCAAAGTTTGGCTCTCAAATAGGCAACATGTGCGCGCCTGGGCCTACCCCGACTGAAATCCTGTTCTCCGGCGCAGCGAGGACCGAGCAGACGACGTGTACTGCACGGTGCGGCGGGTGGGGTTGGGTGGCGGCGTGGCACTAGGGTAGCAAAGAAGGGAGAAAAAAGCAAATCAAAACGGTTGATTTCGCTGTCCCGCACGTGCGGGACCGGGTAAGAAAAGGAGGACGCTCGGCGCCGCGTTTACATCGCCGTGGACGGATCGGTCACGCGTCGCCCCTCGGAGCAGGGCCCAACGTATTTTCGGTATGCACGAACACGAACACAAACGGTCCGTTCGCGTCCTCCCGTTGGAGATGCCACCGCCAGTTCCGTCCGTACAATCGTATATACAATATTTAGCAGAATAAAATAAAAGCTGCCGTATTACAAGTAAGTATTAATCAGTCTGACTCTCGTACATATCAAAGCACCTGTTAACTGTCAGTCGTCACGCTGCACAGTGCGCGGCGCCGTCACGGGCGTGGAGCCCTGCAGCTGCAGGCCGCCATCCCCTGCGCCGACGGCGTGCATCTTCGCGGTGTCGAGACCCTCGACGCGCATCTGCGCCAGCGAGTATTCGGCGCACCCCCGCGGCGGCAGCGGCGCCGGGTGGTTGTGGACGCCGTCGTAGGTGGTGATGACGAAGCGCGCGTCGTCCCGCTCCCGCTCCACCCGCTTCTTCACGCGGCACTCCTCGCTGGAGCAGCGGTAGTAGTTCCTTCGATCGAACGGCGTTTCAGAGAAGAGAACCAAAATGCGTCCGCCAAACTGGCATATCCCGTAAGGAATACGTCATAGTCGTACCTTGGGTTTGGGCTGTTCTTGACCATCTTCTTGCCGTACTTCCTCCACCGGTAGCCGTCGTCCAGCACCTCCACCTCTGACCTTGTCTTGAACGCGATCCTGCTTCCCTTGCTCCTCGCGCCGTCGCTCGTGAAGCTCCTGGAGAATTCGACCACAGCACAGTCAAGTTGAGTCTGCCTGAATCACGAACTCGTGAACAGAGAGATTCTTCAGAGTTTCGATCGCTTACTTGCTGATACTGTCTTGGTAGGAGAGTCCATCGGAACTCGTACTTGCTGCTTTGCCGCTGTTGTAGCTGTCGGCGTCGTTTTGCGGTGAGTGGCCGAGGAGTGTCGCCGGCGCCTGCGCCTGCTGCTCTGCGTGGAAGGCGGCTGCGGTTGCTGCCCGCGGCAGGGAAACATACTCCTCGCCGAGGTCGAAGTCGAAGGACGACAGGTAGCTAGCGGCAAGCACCAAGTCGTCGTCGGCGTCGTTGTAGCCGTCGTCAACATACCCGCCAATCTGATCGACGGGACGCATGGAGAGGAGCGACGAGTACGAGGACATGGCGACGGCGAGTCCACCAGCCAACCAGAGCCTGAGATGCACTTTATGGAGTGACTCCTGTTGATCAGCTCAGAGCTATAAAAACGGCAATCGACCAGGATGACGCACGGGGAGCCGGTTCCCTGTTCATACGGATGACGCACGAAGCGCAGTGGGAGCACACGAGCCAAGACTTTGCCTGGAAAACCCGCTGCTATGTCGACCGCTGCCGCGCGTCTCCGGACTCGCGACAACGACAACGACCAAGACGTACGCGACGGACGGCGAGGCTGTGGTACCCTCGCTTTCTGTTCGGCCATCGATCCGCTCTAGCTGCAGCAAGTGGGATCCATCTGCGAAGGCACGTAGGGCGCCGGTCGTCGCCGTGGACCGACGACTTTGACGGCAAGAACCCCTGCTCTGCTCTTCTCTGCTCGCCTGGCTGCGCGGAGGCCAGAGGTAGAGCGACGCCGTGCTCCCGGTGCCAGCGGTCAAGGGAGGAGACAGCCGCTGGTCTTCCGTTTTCAGCCGAACCGCGCAAGCGTGCTAGTACATGGAATGGTTGGTCGAATGCTAGGAATGGATGGCTACGCACCCTGCCACACACTCGGCGTCCACTAGCTGGCTAACTAAAGCTCGAACGTCTAGAAATCACCCTTCGCAGGCTAGCAGCGACACCCAAAATGAACCAGTGCGAGCAATACGCCTCACCGGCCCTGCAGTTCAACGGCAGCACGGGAGTGCATGCCAGAATAGGGCTGTTTTTTTTAAGCAATCATATATTTCATTAATTAAGATAAAGCGGGGAAAATGATTATCCCAAATTTACAGAAAAAATCCAAAAAATTCGAGAAATACAAAACAATCCTTATGGTTTCCTACAACCACCGTAGTCAGCGGCCGCCATCCAACTCGAGCGCCGCCGAGGCGGACACGGGAAGAGACAGCCGACACTCCACAATTGCAAGAACCAAAAAAGCACAATCACCAATAAGGCTTCATGAGTTGATGAACAGGCATGCTGCAAACAGCGAGGCACATGTAGTTGTGGCACGTTGACTGGGGGACATCCCCGTGCTGTCTTTGACCAAGATACGCCGCCTTCCATCGATGAAGTCGGAGAAGAACGGCATATCCAACACCTTCGGACCACATCTTCGCTCCAGAAGAACCACCTCACCTCAGCCGCCAGCATATATCATCGCAGATAACAACAACAAACACCACCGAGAAACTGATCTCATCAGATCTAAAGAACGGCGAGAAGATCAAGCTACCGATCTGAAGAACCAACAAGCACACGTCGCCATCAACTGCAAGACGCCGTGCAGATGATCATCGCTAGTGTGGGAGTAGAATTGAGGTGGATTTATTAGCCTGAGCACCGCTCCCACCACCCAACAACGCACGACAAAAATCTAACCCTAACTATTAGGCCAGAACGGAGGAACAAGGTCCCCCTTCCTCCTGCTGCCACCGAAGCAGCAAGCGAAGGGAGAGGGTGGGCCATGGCCAACGCCATAGCAAGTGGAGGTGATTGGGAGGAGTTGTAGCCACCGTGAGGGAGAGAGCTATGGATTAGTTTTGCCAGAGTAGGGCTATTGGGAGCGCTTCTGGGGGCAGTGGGGCTGCCGATTGAGATGCCCCAACAGCAATCAAATACTGTCTCAGAAAGCCATGCTTCCAGTGGGCAACCCGTTCTGTCGAAGCTTATGTTAAGTTGATGAATTCCAACTCAATAAAACTTGAAATGAAGCCTCTTACCAAATTTCATTCACAAAACCCGGAAAGGAGCTCGTTCGGGATTATACATGTCGTCCTCAGATTTGGAATGACAAAGCGATAACTTGACAGTGTATCTATGTATGTATAACTAGCATACAAAATTTCCTGCCGGCCGTCTAGCACAAACAACATGCCATGCAAATGTGAACGCTATACAACTCACTTCTGGTGACCTTAGCACCAAAACTACCTCAGCCACCTTCCCATCTTCATCGCTGTTATCTTCCGCTTCTTGTGATCACGGTGCTTGGAAGCCATTCGCAGCTTCCTCTTAGCGTGGCGTGCTGGGTCATTGACCGCAACAAGCTTCTCAGCCTGCTTTCTGAACTCCCTCTTTGCTTTGACTTCCTTCCGGACACTGTTGTAAACTTCCACAAATTTCTCAACACCAATCAGATCACGCAATTTGTCCCTGGCCACCTCTGCTGATTGCTTAGCCTCATCTACAAACCAAAAAATCAACAAGTGATAAAGCTTGGTTTGTTTAATTTGACAACAGCACAAATTTATGCTTAGAAACTAAACCTCAACAGCATAAAGGGAGCAGAATAATACGAAATGCATACAAAAATACGCAGCAACCATTCCACAGTTTAGGACAATACGAAAACAAAGATCATACCACTAATGACTTTTCCAGCAAAATCTTCAGCAACTTTGTACAATGGGTCCAACAGGTGAACAGCATAGGTTAGTGATACTTCGGCTCCAAGTCTTGATGAAATCAAACTGAAACAACTGAATACAATCTTCATCTGCGAACACAGAAAAAATACGGTTTTGTAAGTATTTGAAATCACAGGCACAGTATGTACGATGAAAAATGACTGAACTAATGGTATGGTGCTTACATGTGTGTCCTCCATCCGCATTGCAATTTTTCCCATCTTCTTTAGCAGAGAAGAAACCAGCAAAGATGTAAGTTCTTCACTTCTGTTAAGGTCAAATCCAGCTGCATCAGCAGTGCAGAGGAGAAATGTGTTCTTTGATTTTTTTGAACCAAGCAATTCAAAACCCTCGAGGAAGGCAACATGATCAGAAGAGCGAAGGCTAGACCAAAACTGATGTGATGAGGTTGTTTGCTTAATCAACATATGCAAGTTACAGACTGAGTATGCAAGATTTTGTATGATCAGATTGTTCGCTGTACTATCACTTAGCTCCATCCTCAACTGTTTCAAGAAAGAAGCAGCTATTATGAATAGCCTGCTTGGTTGGACAAGAAATGATGATGTGGCATCCAACTTCTCCTCACGTTTCCTCTTCTCTACTGAAGCAAAATATGAGGCCACCAGAGAGCTGGACATATTGCGCAACTTGGAATGGGGATGTGTCAGCAGCTTGCAAATTGTCATCCACATTGCCTGCATGTGAAAAAGGGTGTCATGGTTGCACAACAAGAGTATAGCCATAATACCTCCAATATCAATATCTGTTTATTCATGGACAGGGTTTACTTTCAGTCAAGGAACGACATCACATTAGTTGTAGAATGTGACAATAGTTCCGCATAACCAATAATCAGAGAACTACAACAGCTAGTAAAAAAATCATGATCCAATCTAGATGGAAAAGATGCGTACTGCAGCTGCATTTAAGAGGTTCGCTTTCAGTCAAGGAACATAGGGTCACATCAGTTGCAAAATGTGACAATACTTCTGGACAAACAATTATAAGAGCAATGCAACAGCCAAAAAGGTAAGTATACCTCAGTATTTTGCTTGAAGTACAACTCTGGGAACTGTAGTAGTAACCTCTCCATCATGGCAATAGAGTGGTAAGCCTCTTTCCAAAATGGCAGACTGGTTTCACCGGTTAAGTATAGTTGTACTCCTCTAGAAGCAGTGACGGAATATTCCGTTATTTGTTTCGCAACGGCCAAAATACTTTCAAGATGTTTACCAATTCCTAACGAACGATTTCCAGCGAGTAAACCAATAACCTGCAAAATACAATGACCACTTTTCCAGTTTCAGGGGGGGAAATACAATAATAACAGATAGAAGTGCTTATATGCTCTCAAATGTTAAAGCAAATTGGGGGACCATTTGTAATACTACCTCTTAACATAAAAGAATGTCGCAAGTTTGTCTAAATTTAAGTGTATTTAGACACTCTTTAGTGTATAGATACATCTGGATTTAGACAAATCTTCGACATCCTTTAATGGACAGAGAGTAGATAAATTCAAGTTTGTTGCATTTAGTGTTTGGGAGGATAAACAGAAATAATCATTAACCTGGGCTGAAGCGCTCCACAAATTCTGTTTGTCACCAGTGTACCACGAAAGAGAGTACTCAAAAATTGAATTCTTTCCCTGGTCACCAATGCGTCCTAACAGCTTCTGGATTGTTCTAAGGATCATAGAAGACACATTCTGGTGCTGTTCATTTGCTAAAGCAACTACAAGATTAAGAAAAAATGTTTGACCCTGGTCATCAATAATTCTCTGGGGAAATCTGGTAAGAATGTCATGGAGCATTTCAAGCACAGCTTCTCTTCCCGATGCATGCTCGTAACTGCAAATTTTCAGAGTTAGCTTCTAGCACACATGCAATGGCAAAGCAGGTCCTATTTGAGATTCGTTCATACCTCAGGTTTGTCAGGAAAAAATCAATATGCTGTTGTAAGCGCTTCTCAGAGAGTGGATAATTTAGAAAAAACTGTAGCAGAATTTGGATGCATTGCTGCCTTGTAGAGTCTGTTTGAGTTGTTACCATCAGTTCTCCTATCCTAACTACAATATCATAAATCTCATGGCAAACCAATTTTCTTTTGACTACTGCCTTCAAAAGGGATAGGGCAACAGGCGAAGGGTTTGTCTGGAGATCAAGAAAAATGGGGAAACGGACAAGCATCTGAAGCTGATCATCTGATAGTGAAATTCTATAGCCTCCAAGTAGATGAGCAAGTAGTTTCAAACAAGATGTGACCAAATGACCATTAGAATTTCCAGTTCTCTGGGCAATCTCCATCAGTACATTCTTGATAGGATCTGCATTGTCCTTGAGAGATGGCAAAGGAAGTTTTACCAACATGGCAAGACACCTAAAGGTAATAGAAAGGACACTTTCATACTTGGAACTCAAGCATTTTCCCAAAAGGTTGACAAAAGGATCCAACATCGACAATAGTTGCTCATCTTCCTTATGCAGCTTGATGCTCTTCAAACGATTACGCAGCAACGTAAGTGCAAACCTTGTAAGTATATAGCAATTTTGTAAGCCACCCTCACCCTGTCCAAGCAAATCCATTCTGCGAATATTTTCTTGACCAGGACCAGATTCCGTATTATCTTTGCACTGAGAACCATTCTCTTTACTAGTATCCTCAACAAGACCATAAACAAATATAAATAAATTAGATGTTTCAGTTGATGGATTGCATTCAACCCCCAAGGCTATACTGTGCAACATCGCCTCAAGTTTCGTTCTTAATTTTGGAGTGAGGTGCTTCCGAAGATGCGCAGAAATGGGCAAGATTAATTTCAAAGAATGTGTCTTGAATGTAATACTCTGGGCAATCAACTTAAGAGTCTCAAATGACATCCTCTTCTTTGTCTCTTTCATTTTGGAGGCAATCTTTTCAACTTCCTTTTGTTCCGCAATATCTCCAAGTATATCACTCTCAACTACAGCCAACAAATCTTGCAAGCAATAGTTAAGGCTACCATTCATCTCGGCAGTTACAGTTTTTGATAATAAGAAATGAAGGGTGTAGCCCAGAACATGTAGCTCATAACCCCTTTTCAGTATCGCCCTCAATATCTTGACCACAAACTGCAAGTAACCAATCCCAAGTTCCTTCAACGATGCAGCTAAAGCTGACCTTGCTTCATCACGTACGCTTTCAAGACGATTCTTGAGAAAGTTGCAGACTCGATGTATGATGCTTGACAGTTGTGACTCGAAATAATCCACTGGTAGTAACTTGAGTATCTTGAGTGCTACCAGGTTGATGCTCACATTGACTTTCTCAGGATCAGATCCTAATAGCTTCTGGACCTGTGGAAAGACTACCTTTCGCAGGTAGTGTTGCTTCTCCAAAGAGACTGTAGTTGAGGAGAATGTAACGGAAGAAAGAGAATCTTCATTGATAACATCAGAATTACTCGAGACATCAGCTGTGGGTTTCATGAAGTGGAACGCATCCAATACAGAACATAATAGTCTCAATATGACCTTCTGCTTATCAGGCTTGAGACTCAACTCACGGAAGCATCGCATCAGTATTGTTCGGTAATGCTCCCACTGCACTTTGGCAGCAATAGAAGAAAGTGTATCCAAACATACATCTCTTACATGTTCACCCTTCCCAGCTTTGACGTCGAAGAACATATTAAAAAATAGTGGAACAAATACTTTCATAGTCACATCCTAAAATGAAAGAAAAAGAATTAAATGTAACAATAAAAAAAGGAGAGCAGGAATCAGATGCTCAATCCATTTTAAGTTTGGTCGCCAGCTAATACTGAATGATGCAATGGGTGAGACCTAACGAACGATATTTAGCTTGATAAAGCAAAGAAGATATAATCAACGAGATAGTACCAAGCGAGATAGTGCAACATTGCACCAAAGAATAATGTGCAAAGGAGATATAATCCACGAGATAGTACCAAGCGAGAGAGTGCAACATTGCACCACGGAGTAATGTGCTGATGCATACTAAATGGGATGAAATGCAACACCAAACACATATTGCGGCAATCAATAGCAAAAGATATAGCCAATGGCAGACTGAACTTTAAACTCTACAGCAGTTATTAATTTAATCTGGCACGTATTCCACAAACAAAAAGTTGGCAATAATTTAACAGTATTTACCTCTGAAAAGCTGGTATCTTTCATTGCCTGCCTGAAAAGAGATAACGCTTTGGATCTTTTGCCAGCCTGCATTAGTGGATACGACCATGCAAATAAGAACAATTGTTCTTTATTTGGGCTTGGGGAAGAATGGATTAAGTAGATTTACCTGTAAATGAATTATGTTGTGGAAAAAATCTTCATCCAGATCTTCCTTCCAGAGAGGCCTGAAGGAGTTTAAGGATGGTACACAATCAAAATTATAGACCATGTCGCGAAGTAAAATTATCCACTCCTGAAATTACAACAGCATTAATTTCTTCTTTTTGGTGAGTAGCATATAGTAAGGTACAACAACTTGACAGAATTTACACCTTTTGAACTGATATATCTTTACACATAGCTGAACCCATATTATGAAGGTAGGTCCTCTCTAATATTTGTTGAATACGGCCTTTTGTGCAAACATTGCTGGAATTATTCTCTCCACGTTCAAGAGTGGTTGTTCCAATTGAGCATTCAAGGTCGTTGTTCATAACTGATGCAGAGAAACCCAGGAACGACTGAAGAGCCCTGGACGCACTTTGCCGGAAAATTAACTCTTCGGATGACATATCATACACACAGTGAGATAATATGGCACCCATATGTTCTTCTTGCATGCCATGAAACAACTGCGGCTGAACCGTATCATATGCTTTGATTCTCATATCATAATCCAGTTCACCAAGTTCTGAGGTTGAAACCGCATTCAGATCTCGCAGTAACCGAGCCTGTAAGAAGGACCAAATATCACAACTGAGGACTGTAGATAGGTAGGAACAGGGTACTGGAAAAGTTGACACAGAAGACACGACGTCAGGAGTAAACAAAACAATTACCAGAGAGCGCATCGAGAACTCATTCGTTGACAGCCCATCATAGATATCACAGATACATAGCCGCTGCTCGAGTCCAACAGTCGCAAGCAATGGGTTGAGTGCATTTACAATCTTTACCGATACACCATGCCGTAGATTTGGTATTATTCCCCTTACAACATGTAGAGCTTCGAGACACTCATCTGTTATACAAAAGACACAAGACATAAGAGGGCAGAACGTGTCTAGGTTGCTAGAAGCCTACAGTGTTGCAAGCGAGATGAAAAATAATGAGTAATATCATGTTCCAGTTATGCATGTTGAAATACAAATTAGGCGTGTGCATAGGACAAACTTGACTAGAATATAGGCTTACCAGAGTTCAAATCCTTCTTACTGAAAAATGGAAGGACCAGGTCTACAACATGCTCTGCAGCTAAGGGGTCTGTGATGTAGTTTAGCAATAGTTTAAACAGCCTAAGTTCACGTTGCCCAAGCCATCTCCCAGATCTCCTGTAGACAACAAGCTCAAAAACATAAGCTCCAAAAATGTGTAACCTCAGTCTGAAGCATCCCCAAGCAAGAAACAGAATCTCCCAAACAATGCAAAGTTGATGTGGCTAATATCTATCTTCCACTAACATGTGAACTCACGAGATGCTTGCACCAAAATGGCTTTAGCAGTACAATGATTTTTTCTTAAGTACATAGTTTCTCTCCAAAAATAAGGATAAGATGTAGCAGAGAAGAGTTCACAAAAGAAAAAGAAAAATCAACCACATCAAGGGAAGGAAGGCCGCTGAGAAAGTGAGAAGATAACTTTAAAGGCCATAACCACTCACAAGAGATGCTTAACCATAAAATAGATAGATTGATACAATAATGTTTACATTTAATGCATATAAAACTACTTACAGATAACATTGTGAGCAATTCAGTACCATTTGTCAGACTCAACCTAAACAAAAGCATATACCTGTGAAGCTCTTTGCGATAATTAACAAAATCATGGAGACTACTGAGAAGAACATCCATATGTTGAACAAGAATTTTCAACACCGAGTTATCTTCTTGTGGCTCCAAATCATTATCCAGCCTCAATAGATTCTCAATGAACTCAAGTGCATAGGAGGTGATAGATTCGGATGCAGTCCTCACAGTTAAAATAGAAAATATGGCTGGTACAAGGTTATTTGTCCCCAATAGTGGTGCTAATTTTGGGCTCTGACTCATTACCATGAAACACGAAAATAATGAGCTCGGCTTCTCACTACTGGAAGCCTCTTGTCTGAAGCAGTCAATTAGAGGTTTCACAGAAGCGAAAAACGTATTCCAGAAGTATTCTCCAAAGTCATGACTTTCATACTGACCAAGCGCCAAGGAAACAATTCTAATACATAAGGACCTAAGATCCTTTAATTGCTTGACTGAGGCACTTGCCTGCATAAAAGAGATTGACAGGGATTAGTTCAGAGAAGATATGCACGACTTGCCAACATTACCTTGAAAAAATAATAATAACACCATAAGAACTTCCCATAAGACTTCATAGAACCATCAAGCAGACAGTAGCTACACTTAGTGGGATCTGCTAAATATGTTTAACTAGTTTTTTCCTAAAATTTCAGATACTTCTATAGCTTGAATTAGGCAAATCACTGTGAACACATAAATTTGGTAGTTTTGTTAAACAATATGATACATATATGCAATAACTAAAACAATCTTAAAGGTAAGAGAACTGCGTATCGTTTTCAGGAGATATTATCATGATGTGACACACCTCACTGTCATCTGCTACTGTCATCTCTTTTGAGCATTCTTTCAGGTCTATGGAATTGCCAGCGTCCTGGCTCAAGGAACACTCATTGTCAGGGTGATTTGATTGTTTATGAGGATATTCCTCATCGCTGTTCCTTCTGAGATTCCGCATGCAACTCTCCAGCAAGCGAACAACAATGATCAATATAGTATTAAGAAATGGACTTATATGTGCCATACCAAAACTACCAAAAATTTCTTCAACCAAATGAAGAAAACCATTTGCCCTTTTCCATGTAAGATTCTCTAGACAGATCTCTGTTGACATTCCCACGATATCAGAAGTACTTCCAAGCAGATTGCCAGACTGACAAGAGAACTTTTCAAGTTGAAGGCTCCCAGGGACCAAGGACTTCAGAAGCAACGAGAAAAAGAGCTGAAGCTCATTTGAATCAAACTGCAGAAGGAAACGGAGAATTGCCTTTCGATGGCTAACACCTGTGTGCTGGCAAAACAATGCAAATTACATAGAAGTTAACTTACACATAGGTTAAATTACAAAAGTATTTGTTTATTCTTAACAGTGTGGTCCAAGACAATCAGCTAAGATACCAACCTTTCGAGAACCAAGCAGCTTCAGTTTCCTTACTTTAGGTGTTAACACACGGATAACCAAAGGAACAACACGACTTCTGTGGCAATTCTGAATAGATACAGAATCGTGTGAAACTGCCCACGTGGTGAGTTCTTCACGGAGAGTTTTTAAATCGATCAGATTCTTAAGGTTCTGACTGTATGGGGTCAGGAATTCATCCTTCCAGTTCAAAATGCAATCCAGTGCTTTTGCCTGTATGTCAGGATCACTCTCATCAAGGACCCTGGAAATAAATGTCAATTAATCACAAATAATCATGCAACATCTCACCTAATATTATATTAGCAGCACTACAAATTTACAAACCTTTCAGTTAATATTTCCTGAATAATCTTGCTCTGGGACAACGATCTGGCATTGCGCATTAGTCTCAACAAGTTCAGCCATTCTTTTAGAATCATTTTCCATTGTTTGCCTTTACATTTGTCAGACATATATGAATCAACACTGTCGAAATCATGATTAAAAAAAGGCATCAACAAGGATTGAACATTAAATATTCAAGTCTGCGCTGCAGAAAAATTGCATTTTATCAATACCTAGTGATGCTGCCATCGCTATAGCCCATGAAATTTAGAAATAATGGTACAAGATGTCGAGAGCAAGACTCCGCAACATCAGGTATCTTCTGTAGGGCTTTAAGCAATAGTGTGGCAATTGTCTCAAGAGGTGTGTAATCATAATCCGTAGCAAGATATAAGCTGAAGCAGTCAAAAATAGCTGCAAAACCAAAGATGAAGTAAGAAATGGCAATACAAGAATCAGCTGAAGTACATGAAGTTGACTTCAAGACAATTACTGAGCCATAGGTCCATAATAACAAACAAAAAGTCTGTGACATGCTCATTCACATCCAAAGACCATAATGCTCAATCAATTCACCAAGCATCATTTCACAAGTTTGGTGTCCTAAGGCCAAATACTAGGAAAAGCAAAGTGAAAGCTTAAAAAGTAAGTTGTCTGTGGAGTATACCAAGACACAGGCACAATATTTGTTCCAACGAAAGGCAAGCAAAACAGCAAGTTGCAGGGTGAGCGCAAATAGATAATCTAAAGAAAGGTTGACATACTCATCAACAGTTAAATCAAGCAATACAAAGTTGCTCCCTGCTATTTGTCCTCTTCAACGTAATAGCATCAGAAATACAGCAGTACACGAGATGGGCAAGAGTAACTTAAATGTGGCATGTAGTGAATGAGAACAAATGTAATGGAATGGAGCATAGGAGTGCGTTTGCAGAAGAATAGCACAAACATAACATTTGAGAGACATACACTGTGGGTGGGTTGCAGCTTCCAGTTTCTCTTGGCTTCTCACTGTCAGCCCCTCTGATTGGTGAATGGCGATAAACTCGATAAACTGACTCCAGACTAGTTCCTTGTGCTTCTTAATAAGGACACCAAGACAATCCAGTGCTGGTGGCCACAGATCACTAAATCTATTGTATAAGATCCCAACAATCCCATGCAAGAGAAGAGGTATGTAGTCATCATGAACCATGTTAGAAGACAGACTCATTTGTATCCGAGAAACATAGATAGCAATTTTCCGGCTAGTAGATACTGAAACTGGAGTTGATTCAACAGCGAACAGAGTGTCCACAACCTGATATCAAGAGAGATGTAAGAGTAAGAACAAAAATTAGCAAGTAAAATATTAGCTGCCAGAACATACGTTAGTGTATTTGGTGTCAACAGCTTCCTCTGCAGAATCTTCTGTCCTTCGCTTCTTATGTGGCCGCTCATCATCTGAGCCTAGGCGTTGATCCATCTTCGCGTAATAGGATAAAATCCTCAATGTTAAAACCCTGATATTCTTATTTGGACTGCTCAAGTTGGCACCAAAGATACAGAATGAATTCAAAAGATTCTGTGGCTCGAATTCTTTTGTCATCTCCAGGGAAGTTGCTCTGCTCACATAAAGAAACAAATAGAACTGAATAACCATCACAGATGGTCAAATTAAGTAAAAAAATAGAAAGAAGAATTAGAGAGAAGAATTAACTTTACCCAAGTAGGGAATCCAAATATTCAGCTACAGCAGAGAGTACTTGTGGACATGTGCTGTGCCTCTTGGCAAGAGGCAAGAAAAGACTTAATTCTGAATTTTTACTGCCGTTAACCAACAGTAACTCATGGTAAGTTAATAATGCAGCACCAAGTAGACTGCTCCAGGTATCCTTCGGCAGACCGCTAATGCTATCTGCATGTTGACAAAAAAAATGTGCATTTTTAGAAGACTTCGGATGGTTATTGTAAGGAAGTACTAGGAATCATCAAGTGCAATCACCTTCTTCCACTTCAAGAATCTGATCAAGGCTGCAAATTAACTTATTCAGCATTGTTAAACTATCTTGAGAGGCATCTTTAACATTTGAGTAGCAGCGAATAGATCCCCATAGTATAGCAGCTTCCTTTACACTGACTTGATTGCCTGAATGGTCACCAGTCTTGACTATATTATCTAGTAACTCTATCCACATGCGGATTTTTGAATCACAGAACTTGTAAACTTTCTTTTCCCGGTCAAGATGACTACCATCAATGCCATGAGTTATTCCATCGGTAGCTCCCTTAAATAAATGCAGAAGGATATAGAGAACTTCCTCAGGTGAAGTCTCAAGAAAATTATCCATTGCACTACAATTCATCAAAATGAAGGGTCAAACCTTGATGTGTGAAATTGTACATAAGTACACTTAAAAGTAACAGCAACTACTGACACATACCTCAGTATCTTGCTTTCGAAAGCTTGTATAATCAGTGGGCTTTTTGCCAAAAGTTTCTTTATAAAGATAACCGCACTGAAAACATCAGAATTAAAACCATGAGAGGTGCTAGACTGCATTTGCAAATATTTAAAAAAATACCATGGGTTCTACAGGCAATAATTTACCTCAAATTGGTTAGTTCAAATACTGGAGCGTATACAATGGATAAGTTACAAGAAATAACTGGAACATCCAAAACACAAAGAAGGAAGTCCAAGATACTCCCAAGAACTTCAAATGAAGAAGCCTCTTCTGTGCTGCTACTAGGCCTGACATACTTACAGATTAGCAACTTAACAAGTTCTAGCATGTCAGCCTTATCTGGAAAAAGAATAAATTACAGGTAAGATATTGTAATCAGAAATAACGATAGAACTCAAAACAGTAAAAAAAAAAGCATACGGATGAGACAAATGCCTACCAAGGGCATCATTCTGCTTGCTGTTTTCTAGAGTAAATGTAAAAAAATTGATCAAGTGCTTCAAGTGCTCCAAGCAGTCATCCTTAATACAGCTGTTGATTTCTTCAAATAAACAAGTATATACCAGTGCCAACTCTTTCTGATCCACTTCGTTGCATAATCTTTGAATCACGCCAGTTATGACCTCACGGATAGTAGAAGAACCTGCATATTGTGTTAAGGCAATCATTACATTATTGAACTATAATGATAATGCACGAAAAAGCAATCCATAAAAGTATATTTTAGTTAGCACATCATGGTTAGAAAAATAGACAAATATGATGAACGAATCAATAATAGATGCATATTGCTCAGTTAAACTGAGAAGATAATGAGGTTGCCAAAAAAATTAACATCTAGGATGAATGAAGTACTGAATGAAAGTTTTTTTAAAAAAGGCAATGCAACTAACAGGCATGAACATTACAATAGTACATCTCAGTTAAAAAAGTTGTCTGACCATCTGGGAATTTATCGTCGACTGTGGTGAGGACTGACTTTGTCAACAAGAACTTCATGACTTTCCCAGCTCTTGAGTGAAGCTTTGTGTAAGTTCCTCTCATGACGTGCCACAGCAAAGCAGTCACCCCATCTATCCGTATAGGTGATGAATTTTTAGCAGCCTCAAGTAGAGCTTTCCTTAAACCTAACAACCACAGTGGAGGGGAAATGAAGGTAGTCAATATAACAGAATATAGTATACCTCAGACAAGGCTGCCCATTATAGCAGGCAGCATTCCCCACCTCCCCCCTTCCGAACCCAAAAATATATACTTGGAGTGTCTAGCTGAACTGGTGGGTTGAAACATATCATATGAATTGCACAGAGAAAATGTTCTATATATGACTCTTACATAATAGTCCTGCAGCTCACCAAATCGACAGTGTATTTGATGTCAAACAGTGGGTGGGCCTTCTTGTTTGAAAGAAGATGTGGAAATATATGTGGTCAATACCAACTGGTGTTTCTTTGTGGTCTTAAAATTTAGCAAAACAATCTCATTAAACAATCTATTTCTATTGTTTGGGACTTGCATTGACAAATGTAATCGCAAGTCGCTCCATGGGATCCACGATGAGGTTTGTCATGACACATGAGAGCAAAACTAACCACGAGAATGATTATTGTTAGCTCATAGAAGAAAAATCGTGTGTTGCACATGCACACTAATAGTCACAGTGACTAATAGTCGCAGTGTACTAGTGTAGGCAGGCAAATGCATTGCCAATATTCTTCAGTCAAGCAAAATAATCCATAGAAGAATAAATATTCAAATAAAAAAGAAACAGACTGAAAAGTGACACAAAAGAAGGGTGATTGAGAGAAGGGGCAAGATCATCTGAAACCTCAGGCAAGGCCTTCTTTAAGCCTCAACTGTTATGTAGTCTCTTTTACTCACTAGGCTTGAGCAATTGCTTTCAGTTTTGGTCTAAGTCAATCATTCAAACAAAAGCTGTAGTCCTATTTGAGCCGTTGACAGGTTATTGAGAAGGTCTGTTTTGGGCAACGCCTCAAAAGCAAATGGCTTTGGACCATGGCAAATGAAGTGTTCAAAAGCCGCAAAGAAGACTAGCGACCCAGATGGGAGTATTCCCTCTGTTAAACATCCAGTTCAGAAAAGGACAGAAGTGAGAATAGAACAATACCTTGTGATAACTGACTGCTGGGTGCATTCCTCAGCAAAAATGAAACAGATTCAGCCATAAATTCTCTCACATAATCCTTCGGGAAAAATCTCAGTGGAGCTGTGGTCCTTCAGAGATGATAAGGAATTTGCAGTTAAGGTAGATTGTGGAAACGAAAAGGAAAAATGATGAGTGCAATTTGTTTACTCTATCATGGTAAAGAGATAACGAAATGAGTCAGAATTTAAAAAGTATATGTAGACCTCATTTCTTTCAGAAAATAACTAACCTGAGAATCTGAACAACATCTTTTACTAGATACTTCTGCAAGTACATCATTATACATGACCAAGATGTGAAGACCTGAAATACGATATATCATTATGACTTTTGCTACTCAACCACAAGATGATAAAATCAGAATAATAAGATGTTCTACCTGCTCGAGGATTTCAGGGTCACGATCACCTCCATCACCAAGGAGAGCCGATATAGCATCAGCATGTCTTGCTAGAAACCTGCAATCAACAGAACGGAGAGAAGTTCAAACCCTGTTAAGTAAAAAAAAATACCCACGAAGGTGAACACTGTACACAAGTATAAAGCCATAAGTAAACAATCATGCTGGATGAATACTGCAGTTAGTTTAAATTAGAAACTCACGGCAAAAAATACTCTAGAATATCCCTGGCGAGAGCTGCAATTAACCTGCATGTGGAGAGCAAAACACTTCAGACCGCAAATAATAGCTAAAATGGTAATTAATACCGGAAAAAATGAGAACGTAGAAAAAACATAGAATTTGAATTTGAATAACTTAACTCTAATAGTAGTACAAAATAATGAAGTCCAGACTACGAATTAAAATATACCCACAGTAAATTTCAAAATTAAAACAGAATTATGAGCCCAGAACCAAACTAGGGGTGCTCTAGGTGAAAGTTTACTTGAGGTGTAGCGTATGAGGAAATTTTAAATATTATATTGCATCATAAAAGGAGAAGCACATTGCAATCTTGGTATGAGCCCAGCTGACACTCTGTTTGAGATCCTTGATTGCTAGACTTGGCATAATAAGGAAGAGGATAAAGTTCGGCTGATTGACTGTGGACAGCAATATTTCTACGAACCCACTGATGACGCGGGAATTCAGCAGACATGATCCAAATCTCGCAACATTCGTGCTTGTAACAGTTCAAATGATCCAGAAATGTCACATAGCCCTTAAGGAAACTCAATCTAACTTCTATAGCAGAGTATGCATACACATGATATTATACACAACCCATACTAGATAAAACTATAAACAGAAAGGTCCAAAACAACTCTACTGTAGTAACTCTTGGCAGGTGATCAATTAGGATATCGACTTGAGTTCATTTATAAATTCTTTAATTAGAGGAAAGCTTTCCAAAAAAATCTAAAATGAAACATCTGAACTTAGAGGCCAAATGAGATGTAGACAGTGTGATACCAGTCAATTCATTCTGTAACCCGAACATTCACATGGAAAGGCGACGACAGCACATATTTTAGTAGCACGAAATCACTCACTCATGAAACCATGGCCCACTTACATGAGTATTGGCTCGAGGGATAATCGTGCCGCCATGTTTACTCTTTGCAGCAGCGCAGAAAATATTTTTTCACGGTGCAAAACGATCTGTGGTAGTGTCTGTACCAACGGTATCATCTCGTCATAAAAAGAGATGAAGTCTTCTGCAGTATTCAGCTCCTGAGTCACATGAACAATAGGAAAATTAGAAAGGTAACAGAACATTTGAGAATCACTCCACATTTACATCAAGGAATAAACTTCCACAGAGGCTAGATACAATACAACTCAGAAACCTTTCCATGTATTAGAAACTCAATTATAGACCACTACAGATCATTCCATGAGCAGCCAACAACAAGTATGAAAGCAGCCAACAACCAAGTATGAGTGCGCAAACATCACCGTCACAGCAACTTCTCGCTCATAATAATACAAACCTGAATTTCACACATTTAAAAGACACAACCAGCAGCTGAAAAAAAGTTCAGGAATGGTCTCCACATCACACCAGTTCTAAATGATCTGAAAAGAATCCTATGAAGTTAACATATCACCAACCTTAAGAATTAATTTAAGTACAGTTCTTCAACACCCCATGGAAAATATGGATGTGGATTGAGCATTCCAGATTCATTATCGATAAAGAACCACAAGAGTATTCAAAACCGCGAACATCCGTACAGCTCAAGAATATGAAAACCTTCTATTCCAACATACAGCTTGCTAACTCTATAGTAGGCATCAAGCAATCCGACAAATCAAGTAGCTGAGCTCTCCACACTTCAATTGGCCACATGCATAATCTTAAACATATTGGCATCGACAGATTGGAAGATTAAGGACATACTGTGAAATTAGAACATCTTGCATAAATGGCTTAGGAAATTAAGGAGTAAGGACGTCTCTTTGAAATAAGGAAGTCCAGAATCACACCTGAAGTTTCAAGCATCATCATCTGGAATTGAACAGGGGCATAAGGACTAGGATATTTTCGCTCACTATATAAATAAATTTTCTGTGTGCAGTCCAGATAAGAAGATGGTTTGGATTTTAATGAACTACGAATAAAAGTGATTAAGCTTTCCTAATGCTCTAGGCACCAAATTAAGCTTCCCCGTTGCTCCAGGAGAGAATTTCACACATTCAGAAATAAATTCAATGAAGCGAGAGGAAGACGAAAGTGCATACCCTCCACTCGACGAGAGCATCGAGGAGAAACGAGGAGCCGCTCGAGGGCTCCGCCTTGACCGCGTGGAGGCTACGGTACACATCGATGTCGATCTCCTCCACCCGCTGCGAGAAGCTCTTGAACTGCACAAAGCCACGTATACCTCCTTAGCAGCCGTAAAGACACATCGAATTTCCTGGGGAGTGGAACCAAAGAGGGAAGGGGCGAATGCTCTTACCACGAAGCGCTTGCGGCTGGATGAAGAGGTGTTGAGGCACTTCACGGCCGCGTACGACGGGGTCGCCATGGCCGCGGCCGTCGAGGTAGGGCGAGGCGGTGGCTACAAGGAGGAGGGGGGAAGGGAGGCGCTTGGGGGCGGGGGGTTTAAGCGACGAGGAGGAGGAGCTGCCTAGGGTTTTGAGGCGGCGGTGAGGAAGAAGACGAGATGGCATCTACGCGGGCTTTATGTCTGGGCTTTAATGCATGGGCTATCTGCCCGACCACAACAGATTTTTTTCTTTAAATAAATGGACCTCAGGGGGTTTGATTTCGCATTTTATAGCAGACTCGTGAGTAAATTATAAGGAACTACGGAGTACCATATTTCTACCACCCTCCTCCGGCCGCCGGCATGAGAAGGAGTGGGGAATCCGATGTATACGTGGAATTTTCAATAAAAGTAGTGTTTTCAGTAGATTATGTTAAGATTCTGGTAGTCATCTTCTTGTTGGTTTCCCTCGGTGGAGATGGCATCGTTGAATGAATACTTTAATGGTTGCGTGCGTGCACTCAGCCTTGGCATTGCGGCTAAAAATTATGGGAGAACTTTCATCGGTATTTACAGGTCTATGGTTCGTTATCTATCTTTGGCTGCCTTCAGAAGAGTACAAGATTGTGTTCTGAAGGAAGAAAGAATTTGAAGACCTTGAAGATATGTTACTATCTTTTAAATTTTATTTTCTAATCGTTGGAGTCAGTTCATGTATCTCTACCATGTACTATTTATTACTACTATGAATATATGTGGTATTGATTTAAAAAAATACCATATTTCTACCACAATAGCGTTCATCATCGACACACAACGTTTGAACTTGTGCGGCCCCACTCTCGGTGATGATGTGGCCTAATTATTGTCGCTTCGCCGTTAGGTGGACATAGGGCCCCCCATCGGTATCTATCTCCTTTATATCTTCTATTATTTTCATCATGTTGGTCTTCTTCGGTGGGCATATGCAGGAAATGTAGGGGCGGAGACAATGTGTACAAAGAGTCTGAACTGGCGGTGTTCACCGTTGACCCGCAAACTGGTTGCCCGGGGACTTCCGAGATCTGTCCATGGGCGAACTCGCCGGGAAGGTTGACTGAGGCAGGAGCATGAGGCCTCCACCTGTGGAACCGAAGGGCGGTGAGATGCACGAATCCTACCATGGCTGCATCGAGATGTCACCGATTCGTGTCTCGGTGAGCAGATCATGGACGTATCCGTCTCCGCTTGGTCCCCACTCTGCTGCGGTGGGGCCACCACGGGCGGCGATATATAAAGAACCAACATACAAGGCCAAGCAGTGGAACGCACCCCGCCGGCGGCATGCCCACTCTACAGATTGGTAAGTGCTCTGCTCGGGAGATGTCGTAGGTGAGGCGGTCATTGTCGGCGGTGCCCATCCCGAGATAGGACCACGGCGCGCTTCCCCTGGCCATGAGTCGAACGGTGAGCGGCGGTAGCGAGGGTGCCCGCGGCGAGGGTTCGCGACCTCCATAGCAACGTCCCTAGCCCGAGGCGGCCGAGGCCACATGACCACCTCGCCACAAAGGCGGCGGATGGGCCTGGACGAGGCGTCACGGGCGGTGGGGGATGGCGGTTAGGACAACGACGGTGGACGATCGATGAGGAGGCGTGATGCAGAACTCGTGGATGGGCTCGGCCAACGAGTGGTTCCCTTCAGCCGGCACAAGCCTCATGTGTCGCGTGAAGCGGCCTATAGGAGCTCCCCATTTGGGATTCCAACTCCCCATTTCCCTACCACCTCGGTTAAGGCCTCCTCCATTGCAATATGCCGCATTTTGGCACCTCCGACGACACGCCTCTACTGAGTCTAGTAGTTCCCCGATCGGATCTACAAATGTGGTTGTTCAATAGCTCTATGTGATGACCCGACATACCACTGCATGGTGTAGTATGCAAGTCTGACATAACACCAATGAAACACTGTTCTACTAGTATTACATCACTCAGAGTGGTACAACAGAAACATATGTGGGTCCAAGGCATGTCTATAGAATTACAACATTGACTCTGTTACATAAGATCATCACAGCCTCCTACTTTACAATGAGGTAAAACTGCAATAAACTCCAGAAGAACGACTCGTAGTCTAGTCTTATCACGAACTCTATTTGTAGAGTATTTGACTAGCTATAGAGGCTATGAATAGATTCTAACTAAGTAGGAGCTAGGTCTAGGAAGCTAGTTCCTTTATATTGCTAATCTAGGTTTTCTCCTTGTTGGATATGGTATCTGACTCCTCTGACAGGGTCCTGTCTCTTGAAGTAGTTGTTGACTCCTCGGCCTTCGAGTTGCTTTGTAGATCCTCCTTCGATGCCTCCATATCTAAGCAGGGGATTTAATAGTGGGATGAGTACGAGCGTACTCAACAAGTTCATTATAGAAAAGAGGTGTTTAATGCACTAGCTACAGCATTAGACCAGAAAGTCTAATACCAATGCAGGTTTTTATAACCATTTCTTCAAAAGGTTGCTTTTATTCAGAAGAACTATGTCCGTCAGCGTTCACCGGTTTACTAGAACTTCATGGAGTTCCTTTCCGGCAGCGTTCGCAGTTCCATATCCCGGAACAGGGAGTGACAGGTCACGATTCATTACACTCTGCAGAGGTGTGTTGCTTTACCCATAAGAGATCTTAACCTTGGTGCCAACCGGGGGCGACCCGTCCACACTTCCTTTGGTGTGAGGCCCGGTATAAGGTCTTAGTCAATCATATTCCTCCGCTACCTCGTACACCCACCCTTTGTTGCAAACTCCGATCCTGGGTCCTAGCCGGTGTACTTATACCAATTAAGGATGGCCCCCGACCACGACAACAGTTCTGGGCTATCTACCATGAACTCCTTCGCCGGGAGATGCAACCCATCATAGACCGCAATAACCGTGGGGACTTAGGGTTCCCCAACCTCACCGCTTGCTCCTCGGGATACAAGTGTCTACGGACTATGCCGTGGGGACTTAGGGTTCCCCAACCTCACCGCTTGTCCCTCGGAATACAAGTGTCTACGGTAAAGCGCATCCGTTGATGTATAAGAGGTGGAAATACAATTGACTACTCCGTCCCACTCCAGATCTTATGGTTAACACGGGTATTACGGCACAAGAATCACTGAATGACATTTGTTGTTTAATCCTAGATGGATATAAACCCTTGCAATGGAACCTCCACCATATCAACACAATCCATGGTTCCATTGCCCACCACATAGTCATATTCATAGTTATGAAAATAGTGGTTTTGCTTTTTATGCAATAGTGATAAACATAGTACTTTGCAAGTAATTTGGTAAAAATACTCAAATGACATGAGCAAGGGATGAACTTGCCTTTCTTGACTGGAAGATTATGCAGGCAAGGTCTTCGATACGCAATAATTCCAAATTCTGAAATAGCATCATCGTCCGGTAAGGACGATGTTTAAAAGATTGGCAAGGATGCAATAATGCATAAGTATGAGATGCAATCGGTCTAAGCGTGATCTAACCCCGATGATTTAGGATTAGTGAGTGGTAATGATTAGTACAGGGTGTGAATAGGCGTTTTGAAAACAATTACGGATTTGGCTTGTAAGAATGCGGAATTAAACTAACGTTTATTTTACAAGCACAAAACCTAAATATGTTAGGCTCAACTAAGTGCAACATAACAACTTAGATAAGCAAGATAGGCACAAGAATATAGAGCACTGATACGTCTCCAACGTATCGATAATTTCTTATGTTCCATGCTTGTTTTATGATGATACACACATGTTTTATACATACTTTATGTCATATTTATGCATTTTCCGGCACTAACCTATTAACGAGATGCCGAAGAGCCAGTTGCTATTTTCTGCTATTTTTGGTTTCAGAAATCCTAGTAAGGAAATATTCTCGGAATTGGACGAAATCAACGCCCAGGGGCCTATTTTTCCACGAAGCTTCCAGAACACCGAAAGGGAACCGAAGTGGGGCGATGAGGCGCCGCCACACTAGGGCGGCGCGGCCCAGGAGGGGCCCGCGCGGCCCTAGCGTGTAGGGCCCTCGTCAGCCCTCCGACTCCGCCCTTCCGCCTACTTAAAGTCTTCGTCGCGAATACCCCAGTACCGAGAGCCACGATACAGAAAACCTTCCAGAGACACCGCCGCCGCCAATCCCATCTCGGGGGATTCAGGAGATCGCCTCCGGTACCCTGCCGGAGAGGGGAATCATCTCCCGGAGGACTCTTCACTGCCATGGTCGCCTCCGGAGTGATGTGTGAGTAGTTCACCCCTGGACTATGGGTCCATAGCAGTAGCTAAATGGTCGTCTTCTCCTAATTGTGCTATCATTGTTGGATCTTGTGAGCTGCCTAACATGATCAAGATCATCTATTTGTAATGTTATATGTTGCGTTTGTTGGGATCCGATGAATATAAAATACTATGCTATGTTGATTATCAATCTATCTATGTGTTGTTTATGATCTTGCATGCTCTCCGTTATTAGTAGAGGCTCTGGCCAAGTCATTACTTGTAACTCCAAGAGGGAGTATTTATGCTCGATAGTGGGTTCATGCCTCCATTAAATCTGGGACAGTGATAGAAAGTTCTAAGGTTGTGGATATGCTGTTGCCACTAGGGATAAAACATCAATGCAATGTCTAAGGATGTATTTGTTGATTACATTACGCACCATACTTAATGCAATTGTCTGTTGTTTGCAACTTAATACTGGAGGGGGTTCGGATGATAACCTGAAGGTGGACTTTTTAGGCATAGATGCATGCTGGATAGTGGTCTATGTACTTTGTCGTAATGCCCAATTAAATCTCACACTACTCATCATAACATGTATGTGCATGGTCATGCCCTCTTTATTTGTCAATTGCCCAACTGTAATTTGTTCACCCAACATGCTATTTATCTTATGGGATAGACACCACTAGTGAACTGTGGACCCCGGTCCATTCTTTACATCGAATACAATCTACTGCAATACTCGTTCTACTGTTCTCTGCAAACATCATCATCCACACTATACATCTAATCCTTTGTTACAGCAAGCCGGTGAGATTGACAACCTCACTGTCACGTTGGGGCAAAGTAATTTGGTTGTGTTGTGCAGGTTCCACGTTGGCGCCGGAATCCCTGGTGTTGCGCCGCACTACACTCCGCCGCCATCAACCTTCAACGTGCTTCTTGGCTCCTACTGGTTCGAAAACCTTGGTTTCTTACTGAGGAAAAACTTGCTGCTATACGCATCACACCTTCCTCTTGGGGTTCCCAACGGACGCGTGTTGTACGCGTATCAAGCTCTTTTTCTGGCGCCGTTGCCGGGGAGATCAAGACACGCTGCAAGGGGAGTCTCCACCTCCAATCTCTTTATTTTGTTTTTGTCTTGCTTTACTTTTATTTACTTCTTTGTTTGCTGCACTAAAACAAAATATAAAAAAATTAGTTGCTAGCTTTACTTTATTTACTATCTTGATCTCCATATTAAAAACACAAAAAATTAGTTACTCGTATTTACTTTATCTACTCCTGAAAATGGGTACTCCTGAAAATACTAAGTTGTGTAACTTCACAAACACAAATAATAATGATTTCTTATGCACACTGATACGTCTCCGACGTATCGATAATTTCTTATGTTCCATGCCACATTATTGATGATATCTACATGTTTTATGCACACTTTATGTCATATTCATGCATTTTCTGGAACTAACCTATTAACAAGATGCCGAAGTGCCGATTCTTTGTTCTGCTGTTTTTGGTTTCAGAAATCCTAGTAAAGAAATATTCTCGGAATTGGACGAAATCAACGCCCAGGGTCCTATTTTGCCACGAAGCTTCCAGAAGACCGAAGAGGAGACGAAGTGGGGCCACGAGGTGGCCAGACTATAGGGCGGCGCGGCCCAAGCCCTGGCCGCGCCGGCCTGTAGTGTGGGCCCCTCGTGACGCCCCTTGACCTGCCCTTCCGCCTACAAATAGCCTTCGTCGCGAAACCCCCAGTACCGAGAGCCACGATACGGAAAACCTTACTGAGACGCCGCCGCCGCCAATCCCATCTCGGGGGATTCAGGAGATCGCCTCCGGCACCCTGCCGGAGAGGGGAATCATCTCCCGGCGGACTCTACGCCGCCATGGTCGCCTCCGGAGTGATGTGTGAGTAGTCTACCCCTGGACTATGGGTCCATAGCAGTAGCTAGATAGTTGTCTTCTCCTCATTGTGCTTAATTGTCGGATCTTGTGAGCTGCCTAACATGATCAAGATCATCTATCTGTAATTCTATATGTTGCGTTTGTTGGGATCCGATGAATAGAGAATACTATGTTATGTTGATTATCAATTTATATCTATGTGTTGTTTATGATCTTGCATGCTCTCCGTTACTAGTAGATGCTCTGGCCAAGTAGATGCTTGTAACTCCAAGAGGGAGTATTTATGCTCGATAGTGGGTTCATGTCTCCGTGAATCTGGGGAAGTGACAAAAATCTCTAAGATTATGGATGTGCTGTTGCCACTAGGGATAAAACATTGGTGCTATGTTCGAGGATGTAGTTACTGATTACATTACGCGCAATACTTAATGCAATTGTCTGTTGTTAGCAACTTAATACTGGAGGGGGTTCGGATGATAACCTGAAGGTGGACTTTTTAGGCATAGATGCATGCTGGATAGCGGTCTATGTACTTTGTCGTAATGCCCAATTAAATCTCACTATACTCATCATAATATGTATGTGCATGCTCATGCCCTCTTTATTTATCAATTGCCCAACTGTAATTTGTTCACCCAACATGTTGTTTATCTTATGGGAGAGACACCTCTAGTGAACTGTGGACCCCGGTCCAATTCTCTTTACTGAAATACAATCTACTGCAACTGTTCTACTGTTTTCTGCAAACAATCATCATCCACACTATACATCTAATCCTTTGTTACAGCAAGCCGGTGAGATTGACAACCTCGCTGTTTCGTTGGGGCAAAGTACTTGGTTTGTGTTGTGCAGGTTCCACGTTGGCGCCGGAATCCCTGGTGTTGCGCCGCACTACATCTCGCCGCCATCAACCTTCAACGTGCTTCTTGGCTCCTACTGGTTCGATAAACCTTGGTTTCATACTGAGGGAAAACTTGCCGCTGTACGCATCACACCTTCCTCTTGGGGTTTCCAACGGACGTGTGCTGTACACGCCATCAAGCAATTTTTCTGGCGCCGTTGCCGGGGAGATCAAGACACGCTGCAAGGGGAGTCTCCACATCCCAATCTCTTTACTTTGTTTTTGTCTTGCTTAGTTTTATTTACTACTTTGTTTGCTGCACTAAATCAAAATACAAAAAAATTAGTTGCTAGTTTTACTTTATTTGCTATCTTGTTTGCTATATTAAAAACACAAAAAAATTAGTTACTTGTTTTACTTTACTTAATATCATGCATGTTTTTATTTCACTAGTTAAGCATAATGGAAAACAACAAAAATATGAGGGATCTTTATGAACTTTATCTTGAATTAGGACATGATGTGTTTGAAGAGAGAATTAAAAAACCCATGGAACTTTATATGCATGTTAATGGGAATGTTATTACTATGAATGCTTTGAACACCATTGTTGCTAATGCTATGGAAAATTCTAAGCTTGGGGAAGCTGGCTTTGATGAGCATGATCTTTTTAGTCCCCCAAGCATTAAGGAGAAAATTTTCTTTTATGATTACAATATGCCTCCTATATTTGATGATAGCCACTTTGTTGAATTTGCTCCCACTACAACTAATAAAATTGATTATGCTTATGTGGAGAGTAATAATTTTATGCATGAGACTCATGATAAGAATGCTTTATGTGATAGTTATATTGTTGAGTTTGATCATGATACTACTGAAAGTTATTATGAGAGAGGAAAATATGGTTGTAGAAATTTTCATGTTACTAAAATGCCTCTCTATATGCTGAAATTTTTGAAGCTACACTTGTTTTATCTTCCTATGCTTGTCACTTTGCTCTTCATGAACTTGTTTATTTACAAGATTCCTATGCGTAGGAAGCATGTTAGACTTAAATGTGTTTTGAATTTGCCTCTTGATGCTCTCTTTTGCTTCAAATACTATTTCTTGCGAGTGCATCATTAAAATTGCTGAGCCCATCTTAATGGCTATAAAGAAAGAACTTCTTGGGAGATAACCCATGTGTTTATTTTACTACAGTACTTTGTTTTATATTTGTGTCTTGGAAGTTGTTTACTACTGTAGCAACCTCTCCTTATCTTAGTTTAGTGTTTTGTTGTGCCAAGTAAAGTCGTTGATAGTAAAGTTCATACTAGATTTGGATTACTGCGCAGAAACAGATTTCTTTGCTGTCACGAATCTGGGCAAAATTCTCTGTAGGTAACTCAGAAAATTATGCCAATTTACGTGAGTAATCCTCAGATATGTACGCAACTTTCATTCAATTTGAGCATTTTCATTTGAGCAAGTCTGGTGCCTCGATAAAATTCGTCAATACGAACTGTTCTGTTTTGACAGATTCTGCCTTTTATTTCGCATTGCCAGTTTTGTTATGTTCGATGGATATTTCGATTCCATTGACTTTCAGTAGCTTTGTGCAATGTCCAGAAGTGTTAATAATGATTATGTCACCTCTGAACATGTATATTTTGATTGTGCACTAACCCTCTAATGAGTTGTTCTAAGTTTGGTGTGGAGGAAGTTTTCAAGGATCAAGAGAGGGAGATGATACAACATGATCAAGGAGAGTGAAAGCTCTAAGCTTGGGGATGCCCCGGTGGTTCACCCCTGCATATATCAAGAAGACTCAAGCGTCTAAGCTTGGGGATGCCCAAGGCATCCCCTTCTTCATCGACAACATTATCAGGTTCCTCCCCTGAAACTATATTTTTATTCCATCACATCTTATGTGCTTTTCTTGGAGCGTCGGTTTGTTTTTGTTTTTGTTTTGTTTGAATAAAATAGATCCTAGCATTCACTTTATGGGAGAGAGACACGCTCCGCTGTAGCATATGGACAAGTATGTCCTTAGGATCTACTCATAGTATTCATGGCGAAGTTTCTTCTTCGTTAAATTGTTATATGGTTGGAATTGGAAAATGATACATGTAGTAATTTGCTATAATATCTTGGGTAATGTGATACTTGGCAATTGTTGTGCTCATGTTTAAGCTCTTGCATCATATGCTTTGCACCCATTAATGAAGAAATACATAGAGCATGCTAAAATTTGGTTTGCATATTTGGTCTCTCTAAGGTCTAGATAATTTCTAGTATTGAGTTTGAACAACAAGGAAGACGGTGTAGAGTCTTATAATGTTTACAATATGTCGTTTATGTGAGTTTTGCTGCACCGCTTCATCCTTGTGTTTGTTTCAAATAACCTTGCTAGCCTAAACCTTGTATCGAGAGGGAATACTTCTCATGCATCCAAAATACTTGAGCCAACCACTATGCCATTTGTGTCCACCATACCTACCTACTACATGGTATTTCTCCATCATTCCAAAGTAAATTGCTTGAGTGCTACCTTTAAATTTCCATTCTTCACCTTTACAATATATAGCTCATGGGACAAATAGCTTAAAAACTATTGTGGTATTGAATATGTACTTATGCACTTTATCTCTTATTAAGTTGCTTGTTGTCCGATAACCATGTTCACTGCGGACGCCATCAACTATTCTTTGTTGAATATCATGTGAGTTGCTATGCATGTTCGTCTTGTCTGAAGTAAGGGAGATCAACCACCTTATGGTTAAGCATGCATATTGTTAGAGAAGAACATTGGGCCGCTAACTAAAGCCATGATCCATGGTGGAAGTTTCAGTTTTGGACATATATCCTCAATCTCATATGAGAAAATTATTAATTGTTGCTACATGCTTATGCATAAAAGAGGAGTCCATTATCTGTTGTCTATGTTGTCCCGGTATGGATGTCTAAGTTGAGAATAATCAATAGCGAGAAATCCGATGCGAGCTTTCTCCTTAGACCTTTGTACAGGCGGCATAGAGGTACCCCTTTGTGACACTTGGTTAAAACATGTGCATTGCGATGATCCCGGTAGTCCAAGCTAATTAGGACAAGGTGCTGGCACTATTAGTATACTATGCATGAGGCTTGCAACTTGTAAGATATAATTTACATGATACATATGCTTTATTACTACCGTTGACAAAATTGTTTCTTGTTTTCAAAATCAAAGCTCTAGCACAAATATAGCAATCGATGCTTTTCCTCTTTGAAGGACCATTCTTTTTACTTTTATGTTGAGTCAGTTCACCTATTTCTCTCCATCTCAAGAAGCAAACACTTGTGTGAACTGTGCATTGATTCCTACATACTTGCATATTGCACTTGTTATATTACTCTATGTTGACAATATCCATGAGATATACATGTTATAAGTTGAAAGCAACCGCTGAAACTTAATCTTCCTTTGTGTTGCTTCAATGCTTCTACTTTGAATTATTGCTTTATGAGTTAACTCTTATGCAAGACTTATTGATGCTTGTCTTGAAGTACTATTAATGAAAAGTCTTTGCTATATGATTCACTTGTTTACTCATGTCATATACATTGTTTTGATCGCTGCATTCACTACATATGCTTTACAAATAGTATGATCAAGGTTATGATGGCATGTCACTCCAGAAATTATCTTTGTTTATCGTTTACCTGCTCGGGACGAGCAGGAACTAAGCTTGGGGATGCTGATACGTCTCCGACTTATCGATAATTTCTTATGTTCCATGCCACATTATTGATGATATCTACATGTTTTATGCACACTTTATGTCATATTCGTGCATTTTCTGGAACTAACCTATTAACAAGATGCCGAAGTGCCAGTTGTTGTTTTCTGCTGTTTTTGGTTTCAGAAATCCTAGTAAAGAAATATTCTCGGAATTGGACGAAATCAACGCCCAGGGTCCTATTTTTTCACGAAGCTTCCAGAAGACCGAAGAGGAGACGAAGTGGGGCCACGAGGTGGCCAGACTACAGGGCGACGCGGCCCAAGCCCTGGCCGCGCCGGCCTGTAGTGTGGGCCCCTCGTGACGCCCCTTGACCTGCCCTTCCGCCTACAAATAGCCTTCGTCGCGAAACCCCCAGTACCGAGAGCCACGATACGGAAAACCTTACTGAGACGCCGCCGCCGCTAATCCCATCTCGGGGGATTCAGGAGATCGCCTCCGGCACCCTGCCGGAGAGGGGAATCATCTCCCGGAGGACTCTACGCCGCCATGGTCGCCTCCGGAGTGATGTGTGAGTAGTCTACCCCTGGACTATGGGTCCATAGCAGTAGCTAGATGGTTGTCTTCTCCTCATTATGCTTAATTGTCGGATCTTGTGAGCTGCCTAACATGATCAAGATCATCTATCTGTAATTCTATATGTTGCGTTTGTTGGGATCCGATGAATAGAGAATACTATGTTATGTTGATTATCAATTTATATCTATGTGTTGTTTATGATCTTGCATGCTCTCTGTTACTAGTAGATGCTCTGGCCAAGTAGATGCTTGTAACTCCAAGAGGGACTATTTATGCTCGATAGTGGGTTCATGTCTCCTTGAATCTGGGGAAGTGACAGAAATCTCTAAGATTATGGATGTGTTGTTGCCACTAGGGATAAAACATTGGTGCTATGTTCGAGGATGTAGTTACTGATTACATTACGCGCAATACTTAATGCAATTGTCTGTTGTTAGCAACTTAATACCGGAGGGGGTTCGGATGATAACCTGAAGGTGGACTTTTTAGGCATAGATGCATGCTGGATAGCGGTCTATGTACTTTGTCGTAATGCCCAATTAAATCTCACTATACTCATCATAATATGTACATGCATGCTCATGCCCTCTTTATTTGTCAATTGCCCAACTGTAATTTGTTCACCCAACATGCTGTTTATCTTATGGGAGAGACACCTCTAGTGAACTGTGGACCCCGCTCCAATTCTCTTTACTGAAATACAATCTCTTGCCAATCGTTCTACTGTTTTCTGCAAACAATCATCATCCACACTATACATCTAATCCTTTGTTACAGCAAGCCGGTGAGATTGACAACCTCGCTGTTTCGTTGGGGCAAAGTACTTGGTTTGTGTTGTGCAGGTTCCACGTTGGCGCCGGAATCCCTGGTGTTGCGCCGCACTACATCTCGCCGCCATCAACCTTCAACGTGCTTCTTGGCTCCTACTGGTTCGATAAACCTTGGTTTCATACTGAGGGAAAACTTGCCGCTGTACGCATCACACCTTCCTCTTGGGGTTCCCAACGGACGTGTGCTGTACACGCCATCACACACCTATTGCTCCACCTGCTACTACAGCAGAATTCTTTGAAATTAAACCTACTTTACTAAATCTTGTTATGAGAGAGCAATTTTCTGGTGTTAGTTCTGATGATGTTGCTGCTCATCTTAATAATTTTGTTGAACTATGTGAAATGCAAAAGTATAAGGATGTAGATGGTGACATTATAAAATTAAAATTGTTTCCTTTCTCATTAAGAGGAAGAGCTAAAGATTGGCTGCTATCTCTGCCTAAGAATAGTATTGATTCATGGACTAAATGTAAGGATGCTTTCATTGGTAGATATTATCCTCCTGCTAAAATTATATCTTTGAGAAGTAGCATAATGAATTTTAAGCAATTTTATACTGAGCATGTTGCCCAAGCATGGGAAAGAATGAAATCTTTGGTTAAAAATTGCCCAACCCATTGA
Source organism: Lolium perenne (assembly GCF_019359855.2). Lineage (NCBI taxonomy): Eukaryota > Viridiplantae > Streptophyta > Magnoliopsida > Poales > Poaceae > Lolium > Lolium perenne. The sequence continues at coordinate 180,827,068 of NC_067246.2, read as the reverse complement.
CTGACTACTTGGATGATCATCCAAACCTTCTATGCAGGACTGCATTTTTCTTCGCGGAACCTATTGGATTCAGCTGCTGGAGGTACCTTTATGTCCATCACTATAGGCGCCGCAACAAAGCTTCTTGATAATATGATGATTAATTACTCTGAATGGCACACGGAAAGAGCTCCACAAGGTAAGAAGGTAAATTCTGTTGAAGAAACCTCCTCCTTGAGTGATAAGATTGATGCTATTATGTCTATGCTTGTGAATGGTAGGACTAATATTGATCCTAATAATGTTCCGTTAGCTTCATTGGTTGCTCAAGAAGAACATGTTGATGTGAATTTCATTAAAAATAATAATTTCAACAACAATGCTTATCGGAACAATTCTAGGAACAACTATAGGCCATATCCTTATAATAATGGTAACGGTTATGGTAATTCTTATGGGAATTATTACAGAAATAATAGGAATACACTCCATGGACTTGAAGCCATGCTTAAAGAATTTATTAGTACACAAACTGCTTTTAACAAATCTGTTGAAGAAAAGCTTGGGAAAATTGATATACTTGCTTCTAAAGTCGATAGTCTTCCTGCTGATGTTGATCTTCTGAAATTGAAAGTTATGCCTAATGAAGATAAAGATATTAAGTCATTTGCTACAGCAAACGCCATCCAAGTTAGAATTAATGAGAATATAAGATTGATGGCCGAATTGCGTGCTAGGTGGGAAAAAGAAGAAAATGCTAAAGAAGATAATATAGCTAAAGTTTGGACTATTACCACCACTAGTAACGCTAATGCTCCACATGTTGCTACACCTCCTACTATTAATGGTAAAATAATTGGTGTTGGCAATGTTTTCACTTCTAATACAAAGCCTGCAAAACTGCCTAAAACTGCTAAAACTGCCTGTGATAAAACTGCTGAAATTTTTTCCAACATTGGGGACAATGATCCCATTGATTTAGATTATAATGGTTTAGATTTTGATGATTGTCACATCTCTGAAGTTATAAAGTTCTTACAAAAACTTGCTAAAAGTCCTAACGCTAGTGCTATAAATTTGGCCTTTACAAAACATATTACAAATGCTCTCATAAAAGCTAGAGAAGAGAAATTAGAACGTGAAGCTTCTATTCCTAGGAAGTTAGAGGATGGTTGGGAGCCCATCATTAAGATGAAGGTCAATGATTTTGATTGTAATGCTTTATGTGATCTTGGTGCAAGTATTTCCGTTATGCCTAGGAAAATCTATAACATGCTTGACTTGCCACCATTGAAAAATTGTTATTTGGATGTTAATCTCGCTCATAATTCTACAAAGAAACCTTTGGGGAGAGTTGATAATGTTCGCATTATGGTTAACAATAACCTTGTCCCCGTTGATTTTGTTGTCTTGGATATTGAATGCAATGCATCTTGTCCCATTATATTGGGAAGACCATTTCTTCGAACTGTTGGTGCTATTATTGACATGAAGAAAGGTAATATTAAATATCAATTTCCTCTCAAGAAAGGTATGGAACACTTCCCTAGAAAGAGAATGAAGTTACCTTTTGATTCTATCATTAGAACAAATTATGATGTTGATGCTTCGTCTCTTGATAATACTTGATACACACTTTCTGCGCCTAGCTGAAAGGCGTTAAAGAAAAGCGCTTATGGGAGACAACCCATGATTTTACTACAGTACTTTTGTTCTATATTTGAGTCTTGGAAGTTGTTACTACTGTAGCAACCTCTCTTTATCTTAATTTTATTGCATTGTTGTGCCAAATAAGTCTTTGATAGTAAGGTTCATACTAGATTTGGATTGCTGCGCAGAAACAGATTTCTTGCTGTCACGAATTTGAGCAGTAGTCTCTGTAGGAAATTCATAAAATTCTGCCAATTTACGTGAGTGATCCTCAGATATGTACGCAACTTTCATTCAATTTGAGCATTTTCATCTGAGCAAGTCTGGTGCACCCAAAAAATTCGTCTTTACGGACTGTTCTGTTTTGACAGATTCTGCCTTTTATTTCGCATTGCCTGTTTTGCTATGCTTGATGGATTTCTTTATTCCATTAACTTTCAGTAGCTTTGTGCAATGTCCAGAAGTGTTAAGAATGATTATGTCACCTCTGAACATGTGAATTTTGATTATGCACTAACCCTCTAATGAGTTGTTTTGAGTTTGGTGTGGAGGAAGTTTTCAAGGATCAAGAGAGGAGGATGATACAATATGATCAAGGAGAGTGAAAGCTCTAAGCTTGGGGATGCCCCGGTGGTTCATCCCTGTATATTTCAAGAAGACTCAAGCATCTAAGCTTGGGGATGCCCAAGGCATCCCCTTCTTCATCGACAACATTATCAGGTTCCTCTAATGAAACTATATTTTTATTCCATCACATCTTATGTGCTTTACTTGGAGCGTCTGTATGTTTTTGTTTTTATTTTGTTTGAATAAAGTTGGATCCTAGCATTCATTGTGTGGGAGAGAGACACGCTCCGCTGTTGCATATGGACAAATATGTCCTTAGCTTTACTCATAATGTTCATGGCGAAGGTTGAACTGCTTCGTTAAATTGTTATATGGTTGAAAACGGAAAATGCTACATGTGGTAATTGGTACTCCCTTCGTTTCTTTCTATAATGCCTATTCTTTTTTAGCACGGAAATTAGCGCAAGCAATAGTTTTGACACAAAACCCCCTACCGAGATTAGAGAGAAAATAGGAAACAGAATCAGATCGGAGGAAATCGTGCTGTTTCTATAAATAATCGGTGGAAATCGTGTTGTTTCTATAACGAATTGGAGGAAATCGTGATGTTTCTATAACAGAATTAGATCAGAGGAAATCGTGCTGTTTCTATAACAGAATCAGATCAGAGGAAATCAAAGTTGTTTCTATAACTGATCGGTGGAAATCGTGTTGTTTCTATAACTGATCAGAGGAAATCGTGGTGTTTCTATAACGAATCTGGTCGATCAGATTTCCTAGATCGGTGGAAGGGCTTCTTTGCAAAAAAACAAAGCTTTACTCTTATATTTTGAAATAAAAGTGAAAAAACAATAGGCACTATAGAAAGAAACGGAGGGAGTATAATATTTTGAATAATGTGATACTTGGCAATTGGTGTGGTCATGTTTAACCTCTTGCATCATATACTTTGCACCTATTAGTGAAGAAATACATAGAGCTTGCTAAAATTTTGTTTGCATGATTGGTCTCTCTAAGGTCTAGATATTTTCTAGTAAGGGTCGAACAACAAGGAAGACGGTGTAGAGTCTTATAATGCTTACAATATGTCTTTTATGTGAGTTTTCTTTGTAGGTTCATACTTGTGTTTGTTTCAAATAACCTTGCTAGCCTAAGCCTTGTATTGAGAGGGAATACTTCTCATGCATCCAAAATCCTTGAGCCAAACACTATGCCACTTGTGTCCACCATACCTACCTACTACATGGTATTTCTCCGCCATTCCAAAGTAAATTGCTTGAGTGCTACCTTTAAATTTCTATTCTTTGTCTTTGCAATATATAGCTCATGGGACAAATAGCCTAAAAACTATTGTGGTATTGAATATGTACTTATGCATCTTATCTCTTATAAGTTGCTTGTTGAGCGATAACCATGTTCCTGGAGATGCCATCAACATTTTGTTGAATATCATGTGAGTTGCTATGCATGTTCGTCTTGTCTGAAGTAAGGGTGATTTACCATGAGTTGAATGGTTTGAGTATGCATATTGTTAGAGAAGAACATTGGGCCGCTAACTAAAGCCATGATCCATGGTGGAAGTTTCAGTTTTGGACAACAATCCTCAATCTCTTATGAGAATATTATTTGTTGCTGAATGCTTATGCATTAAATAGGAGTCCATTATCCATTGTCTATGTTGTCCCGGTATGGATGTCTAAGTTGAGAATAATCAAAAGTGAGAAATCCAATGCGAGCTTTCTCCTTAGACCTTTGTACAGGCGACATAGAGGTACCCCTTTGTGATACTTGGTTAAAACATATGTATTGTGATGATAATCCAGGTAATCCGAGCTAATTAGGACAAGGTGCGGGCACTATTGGTATACTACGCATGAGGCTTGCAACTTGTAGGATATAATTTACATAATACATATGCTTTACTACTACCGTTGACAAAATTGTTTCTTGTTTTCAAAATAAAAGCTCTAGCACAAATATAGCAATCAATGCTTCCCTCTGCGAAGGGCCTTTCTTCTACTTTTATGTTGAGTCTGTTCACCTACTTCCTTCTATCTCAAAAGCAAACACTTGTGTTAACTGTGCATTGATTCCTACATACTTGCATATTGCATTTATTATATTACTTTATGTTGACAATATCCATAAGATATACATGTTACAAGTTGAAAGAAACCGCTGAAACTTAATCTTCCTTTGTGTTGCTTCAATGCCTTTACTTTGAATTTTTTGCTTTATGAGTTAACTCTTATGCAAGATTTATTGACGCTTGTCTTGAAAGTACTATTCATGAAAAGTATTTGCTATATGATTCAATTGTTTACTCATTGTATTTACCATTACTTCGAATCGCTGCATTCATTACATGTGCTTACAATAGTATTGATCAAGATTATGATAGCATATCACTTCAGAAATTATCTTTGATATCGTTTACCTACTCGGGACGAGTAGGAACTAAGCTTGGGGATGCTGATACGTCTCCAACGTATCGATAATTTCTTATGTTCCATGTTTGTTTTATGATGATACACACATGTTTTATACATACTTTATGTCATATTTATGCATTTTCCGGCACTAACCTATTAACGAGATGCCGAAGAGCCAGTTGCTGTTTTCTGCTGTTTTTGGTTTCAGAAATCCTAGTAAGGAAATATTCTCGGAATTGGACGAAATCAACGCCCAGGGGCCTATTTTTCCACGAAGCTTCCAGAACACCGAAAGGGAACCGAAGTGGGGCGACGAGGCGCCACCACACTAGGGCGGCGTAGCCCAGGAGGGGCCCACGCGGCCCTAGCGTGTGGGGCCCTCGTCAGCCCTCCGACTCCGCCCTTCCGCCTACTTAAAGTCTTCGTCGCGAATACCCCAATACCGAGAGCCACGATACGGAAAACCTTCCAGAGACGCCGCCGCCGCCAATCCCATCTCGGGGGATTCAGGAGATCGCCTCCGGCACCCTGATACGTCTCCAACGTATCGATAATTTCTTATGTTCCATGCCACTTTATTGATGATACCTACATGTTTTATACATACTTTATGTCATATTTATGCATTTTCCGGCATTAACCTATTAACGAGATCTGTCAAGAGCCGATTCTTTGTTTATGCTGTTTTTGGTTTCAGAAATCCTAGTAAGGAAATATTCTCGGAATTGGACGAAATCAACGCCCAGGATCTTATTTTTCCACGAAGCTTCGAGAAGTCCGGAGAGGAAACGAAGTGGGGCGACGAGGCCGCCACACACCAGGGCGGCGCGGCCCAGGCCCTGGACGCGCCGGCCTGTGGTGTGGGCCCCTCGTGGCGCCCCCTGACCTACCTCTTCCGCCTACTTAAGCCTTCGTCGATAATAACTCCAGTACCGAGAGCCACGATACGGAAAACCTTCCAGAGACGCCGCCGCCGCCAATCCCATCTCGGGGGATTCAGGAGATCGCCTCCGGCACCCTGCCGGAGAGGGGAATCATCTCCCGGAGGACTCTTCACCGCCATGGTCGCCTCCGGAGTGATGAGTGAGTAGTCTACCCCTAGACTATGGGTCCATAGCAGTAGCTAGATGGTCGTCTTCTCATAATTGTGCTATCATTGTTGGATCTTGTGAGCTGCCTAACATGATCAAGATCATCTATCTGTATTGCTACATGTTGTGTTTGTTGGGATCCGATGAATAATGAATAATGAATAATGTTATTATCTATGTGTTGTTTATGATCTTGCATGCTCTCTGTTACTAGTAGAGGCTCTGGCCAAGTTTTTGCTTGTAACTCCAAGAGGGAGTATTAATGCTCGATAGTGGGTTCATGTCTCCATTAAATCTGGGGGAGTGACAGAAACCTCTAAGGTTGTGGATGTGCTGTTGCCACTAGGGATAAAACATCAATGCTATGTCTAAGGATGTATTTGTTGATTACATTACGCACCATACTTAATGCAATTGTCTGTTGTTTGCAACTTAATACTGGAGGGGGTTCAGATGATAACTGATACGTCCAATTTGCATCACTATTTTATATCATAATTTGCTGTTATTCATTGATATATTTCATATTTGGACACAATACTTATGTTATTTCATCTATTTTGCATGTTTCATCATTATTGGAGGATCAAGCACCGGAGCCAGGATTCTGCTGGCACCGTCAGAACGCAATATTTCGGAAGATCAACTGTGGAAGGAAATTATACCAAAAATCCTATTTTTCCAGATGACGAAGGAAGCCAGAAGGGGGAGCCAGCTGGACCCAAGGTGGGCCCAGACCATAGGGCGGCGCGGCCCATGGCCTGGCCGCGCCACCTGGTGGTGAGGGGGCCCCACAGCCCCTTTCGCCTCCTTTTCTTCGCGAAATCCTTCGTCCCGAAGACCTAAGCCACAGAGGGTACCTCACGAAGAGTTACAGCCGCCTCTGCGGGGCGAAGAACACCAGAGAGAAAAGAGCTCTCCGGCGGGCTGAGATCCGCCGGGGAAATTCCCTCCGGGAGGGGGAAATCGACGCCATCGAGCTGGACATCATCTCCATCACCATCATCATCATCATCTCCACCATCATCACCGCCGTCTCCACCGCTGGACATCGTCACCGCCGTAGCAATTTGGGTTTGATCTTGATTGTTTGATAGGGGAAACTCTCCCGGTATCGATTTCTACTTGTTGTTGATGCTATTGAGTGAAACCATTGGACCAAGGTTTATGTTCAGATTGTTATTTGTCATCATATCACCTCTGATCATGTTCCATATGATGTCTCGTGAGTAGTTCGTTTAGTTCTTGAGGACATGGGTGAAGTCTAAATGTTAGTAGTGAACTATGGTTGAGTAATATTCAATGTTATGATATTTAAGTTGTGGTGTTATTCTTCTAGTGGTGTCATGTGAACGTCGACTACATGACACTTCACCTTTATGGGCCTAGGGGAATGCATCTTGTACTCGTTTGCCAATTGCGGGGTTGCCGGAGTGACAGAAACCTAAACCCCCGTTGGTATATCGATGCAGGAGGGATAGCAGGATCTCAGAGTTTAAGGCTGTGGTTAGATTTATTCTTAATTACTTTCTTGTAGTTGCGGATGCTTGCAAGGGGTATAATCACAAGTATGTATTAGTCCTAGGAAGGGCGGTACATTAGCATAGGTTCACCCACACAACACTTATCATAACAATGAAGATTATTTAGCCGTATGTAGCGAAAGCACTAGACTAAAATCCCGTGTGTCCTCGAGAATGTTTGGTCATTATAAGTAAACAAACCGGCTTGTCCTTTGTGCTAAAAAGGATTAGGCCACTCGCTGCAATTGTTACTCCCGCACTTTACTTACTCGTACTTTATTCACCTGTTACATCAAAACTCCCTGAATACTTGTCTGTGAGCATTTACATTGAATCCTTCATCGAAACTGCTTGTCAACACCTTCTGCTCCTCGTTGGGATCGACATTCTTACTTATCGAAGATACTACGATACACCCCCTATACTTGTGGGTCATCAAGACTATTTTCTGGCGCCGTTGCCGGGGAGTGAAGCGCTATTGGTAAGTGGAATTGGTAAGGGAAATATCTACTGTTTGTGCTGATTTTATTTCTGCCTGCTGCCATAATTCATTATGGAGAGATCTTCTCTCGAATGTTTATTTGGAAAATCGGCTACTACTGCAAAGGTAGTGGATGAGGCGCCAGGTAAATAAGAGATACCATACAAAATACCTATGAAAATTATTGAATGCGTAGTGAATAACCGTTATACAGGGGATGGAACTGTCCACCCTGGAGATCATTTACTGTTCTTGCATGAATTATGCGGTTTATTCAAGTGTGCAGGTATTGCTATGGATGAAGTGAGGAAGAAACTATTTTCTATATCGCTGTCTGGTAAAGCGGCGCATTGGTATAAATTACTGGATAACGGGGATTCTCTTGAATGGAATGATATTGTGCCCCGGTTTTATTCTAAGTTCTATCCTCCAAGTGAAATTCACAAGGATCGGAACCGCATATATAATTTTTGGCCTCATGATGGAGAGAGTATTGCCCAAGCGTGGGGGAGATTGAAGTCTTTAATGCTCAAATGCCCCATTCATGAGCTTCCTGGTAATGTTATTATTGATAATTTCTATGCAAGACTTTCTTTTGAAGACAAGACCTTGCTGGATACTTCTTGTTCTGGATCATTCACGCGCAATAAGGAAGAGTTTAAAAGGGACCTTCTTAATCGGATCCAGGAAAATACTGAAGGATGGGAGATCGACAAAGATAGAGAATCAGGTATAAATTATGATTACAAATGCATTGAAGCTTTTATGGATACTGATAAATTTCGTAATATGAGTGCTACATATGGTCTTGATTCTCAAGTTGCTGCAAATCTTTATAAAGCTTTTGCCTCTCATTATGAATTGCCTAAGAAGAATTTTGATAAGTATCATGAACCGTATAAAGATAAAATTGATCCATCTATTAATAAATGCGTTGTAGTTGAAACTGTTGATCATGTTATTCCTGAAGCTTATATTGAAAAAACTCCTTTCCCTGCTAAAATGAAGGAGTACTCTGTTATAAATAGTGCGGTTCATAAAAGTAAAAAGAAACCTATAGAACCTGAAGAACAAATAAAAGTTGAACCTGCTGTTGCAATAGTTAAAGATCTTGTGACTGAAAATTTGGAGGAAGGTCATATTATTTTCTGTGAAGATGCTTCTAATATTGTTTCACATCCTAATAAACCCAAGCAAGCTAGTGTTCCTATGCTATCTGTTAGAATTGGTGATCATTGCTATTATGGTTTATGTGATATTGGTGCAAGTATTAGTGCTATTCCTTATGAGCTTTATACGGAGATTATGCATGAAATTGGTTCTTGTGAACTTGAAGATATTGATGTGGTTATTCAGCTGGCTAATAGAGAAACTATTTCTCCAATTGGTATTGTTCGAGATGTGGAAGTTCTATGTGGTAAGATTAAATATCCTGCTGACTTTTTGGTACTTGGTTCTGCTGCTAGTGATTATTGTCCTATTATTTTTGGTAGACCTTTTCTAAACTAGATGACCCGTTGCGCTATCGCGCAAATGGCAGAATCAAGCCTGAATTTAAACCATAAGGGAGGGCAGACAGGTTGGCTGAGCTCCAACAGCATCCGGCGGCATGCACTGGAGAAAATGTCCTCAACGACCCCTTCGCTCTCCTTTGGCTACACCCTCTGCCCCCATTCGACGGTTCCTTCCGCCTCTCCTCTTCTGACCCCTTAGACCCACCCAACATCTTTGTTGTTATTAAGCAAACTAAAGAACATTTATTTGATACAAACGAAAGAAATATTAAATAGAATAGCAAACATTTATCAAGCAAAGTAATAGAACATATTTCGATTTTATACATATACATTCAACCATTTCTCCTACTCAGTGAATAGTAGTGGCAGCAAAGGTATTCTGGTAAAGACTAATTTATTTAAACATAAATAAAGTATGCCAATAGTAGCATAGGTACAAAACATAACTAAAGGCTAGTACTACAATAGGTACATTATAGAACTCAAGTGATGGTACCTATGTGTGCATTCTCTGAAAATGTTGTCAAACTTATAATAGAACATTTGAAACATTTGGAACGATTCTACAGGAATTTGAATCATCCGCTTCCAGATCAGCATCTGGGTTATAGCATTCCATCACTGTGAATGGGTCACACTGCTTCCAGATCAACATCTGGGTTATAACATTCCATCACTGTGAATGGCTCAAACTCTTCTGCCTCTAGATCCATCACCGGTTGACACAAGGCTGCAGCTACATACACTGATACACAATAATAGTTGAAGGAACAGATCTTTTTTGGTGAGTCCAAATAACACTTCTATACTCCTTGACGTCTGCTAATGATCCTGGATGGTAACCATCTGTATCAAACATGCCCAAAGGGCTAAGAAAATCTTCAAGCAACCTTAGGAGCATAGAATTCTGGTGCCAAACCTTTCTATAAGCTATTTCAATGGGTTCTGCAATACCACATAATATTGACATATATTCCACCTAAATTCACAAATAAACACACTCAAAATAGTCTACCAGAATAAGTATTCGGAACCACCAATATTGATAACTCAAAAGTACGCTCAATGCCGACATTAGTGTGATGTTTTGTCACAGCAAACAACCAGCACAACGATTAGAACCCCACGCAACTCATGAATGGTTTGAAATAAACATGCATGTACAAAAGGATCTAGAGTAGAATTACATGCGTCAGTATGATAAATGGTTGATGAACTTGCCCTTCCAATTCTTACCACACCACAAAACCACAACAAATATGCAAGCAGAAGAACTGGGTTAAGAGATAAAGGTTTTGTTATGAAATATAAATTGAACACCTCGCGACCACACACACACACACACACACACACACACACACATACACTCCTATCCTACTCTCTTATGATCACCACCCCAGGTTCCACCACCATGATGTCCTGCGGCCTCGGCAACGACTGTGGCGCTGCAGCGAAGCTCGGCCATGGCAAGTCGGCGGAGCCTAAGTGCTCTGCAACTGGAGCTCCACGAGCAGCGCCGGAAGTCATGTGGCGGTACCACCGCTCCAACTCCGTAGACCACGGCAGCCATGATGTCGCCGCGCCATCGACTATGCAAATGAACCTGCAGAGAACATCCAATGTGTAAAACTGAAGAGTACATGCACAAGAACCTGAAGAGGACATAACAAAATAGTACAGCTGGATGTGTAAAACTGAGCAGTTTGTGAAGAGATCATAAAAAGACATGATAAAATATATCTTGATAAGTAACTAATTAATAGGGATGTGAATGACCGGAAAACAAAAAAGGAAATGAAATATGACACAAAACAGGCAGAGAACATGAGAAGTTACATGCAGGCTACTTCGTGTTTGATGCTAAAGCTTCGCCCGCACAACGTCGACGTCATGCGATCGGGCGTAAAGGATGACCATCATGATCGTGAAACCCCAATCCAGCGCCGGCTTCGACCATCGAAGCAGATCACCCAAAATCCAGCGCCGGCCTCCACCATCGAAGCAGATCCAACATATCCGTCCTCCTCCCTTCAGGTCAAGCAATACGTGAAACCATACTTTCTAAGATAAATATATAGTTACAATCCTTGACAGTAATCACCTGAAATTTTTCCACTTCTTCCACTCAAAATTAGCACTGAATATCGTGCTAAAAATAAAAGGGGGGGCAATGCTTTCCTGCTTCAGTACACAATAAGGTTAGTCGTGTCAATGTTGTAGTCAATAGAGGTTACTTATATGAAAATCTTTCTTAGGCAGATAAGAGAAGTAACATTTTTTTGGGCAAATAAGCTCAATTTTAGCATCTCCTAAGCTCCCAGCCACTTTAATTTAAGACAGATTAACTCAAAACAAATGGCATCTTGTGTACCATGGCAAGCAAGAAATATAAGAACTTGCTGAATGAAATGGACAGAGTAATACATGGCATGGACTTTCTAGCGAAAAATACAATTGAAATGAGCAGAGATAGATCAAGAAAACAAACATGAATGCATCGTATAAAACTAAAACGTACCTTTCTACTGTAAAAAGTCAGGGAATTCCCACACAAAATAGCAGAGTAGATAGTAAGACAAGTGACCATCTGAAGCAACACGCACATCAGAAAGATGCACCATGGTATAAAAAAATCCCTAACTGCACCAGGAGTACTTCTGTGTAAGTATCTCAGTTATTTCTGGTAGATCTTTATTGATGTACCAACGACACAGAGCCACTGCCGCTCAATCCCCTGCAACCTATGATCATGAAGGGTAAAGATGTTTAATAATTGGGTTAGGTAAGCGATGTTGGGGCACAAGAGAAAGAAGTAGCACTTTAATAAATTAATCTTAAGCTAGAAGCTTGAAAAGTAGGAAAACATAACCGCAGTAAACTAACCCAGGAACATCAACATGAGCTATTCATAGTTTGTAGACATAGATGAAGAATCAATGTGTTCTGGTTCTGAAACATAAATATATCTCTAATGAAGTGTGCAAAGATAACCTAACTTTTGTCACAGTAAGCCAGTTCTACAAAACTAAACGGATGATCCAATGCACGTTTAGTACTGGCGAAATGGACAAACCGACATATGTATACTGAAATTAGAGATGTAGAAAGCAAATGTCCCAAAGAATCTGCACAACCAAGGGGCAGTACAATTAAAAGAAAGGTAAACCACAACAAACCATCACTCATTTATTGATTCTCTGAGTTATGCAAGACATCTACTGGCAGATAATACCTCAGACCAAAGACCATATGTATTTCCTTATGAGAAATGGAGCTGAATGAACAAACAGTCTATAAAGGAAACATAAAATGCATTGGTACAAGGCAAAGATAGGGAACCACCTGGCAGAAAAATAGGAGCAGCAACAATATGCAGCCTAAAACCTGAAAAAATAGAAAACTTATTCTATATCCCAGAAACATGCAAAGCAACAAATAATCCCAACAGACTAAATCAGAATATAGAAGAATAGAAGTACAATGGCAAATGCAGAGCAATAGCAAGGCATGCAGCATAAAAAAGGGATGGCGAAATCTGCATATTAGGTAACCAAGCTCTCACTTTTATTATGCACTAAAAGCTTAATGGCTGAAAACATGAATTGCATTTGTAAACTGATATTATTAACCGGTATAGTGTGACTGGTTAAGCAAACCTGAGTTAACCAGAAGTGCAATGCAAGCACAATGGTCATGTCAATATGCTCTTAGCTAGTTGCCTGTAAACTGATATTATTAACCGGTATCGTGGGACTTTTCAATCTAGCGGCTCACATGTATTTGAGCTCATTAGAGGCATGCAATCAAGTCGCTAGATTTATCTAACAAAATAAATCTGCATGCTGTTCTATGATCACATTATATTTGTATGCATCTACCCTGATTATGGCTTAATGCATATATCAGCTGAAATCTCTGTGTAGCTCTTAATGCTTATGACATAGATTTCAGATCTAGAATATGAAGAAGACATGCAAAGGAAGGACAACTACCTGAACAAGTGAGAGCAACGCACTGGAAGAAAAAATTAAAATGGAGCAAGCTAGCTAAAAAAATCATACAGAGAATCATAGTAAATATATTGGTGTAAATATTCACAAATCTACAATAGCATATGAATAGTGGGGCGGGGAAAAACTTTAGTTCACCATCTCTAAATAGAAAAAACAGAAAAAATATGCAAAACAAAACCCATTGAAATTAAGAGTCGCTAAATCACATTAATAACAGTAGTCAATGTTTCTCACATCAATTGGTGAATATTTGCCAGTACATTAATAACATAGAACAAGTGCTGAACCGAATACCGTGCTGGATCCAGTGGAACCACAACCACCATGTCCTGCATCCTCAACGACACTGGTAGCGCCAAGGCAAAGCCACCTTAAAGACAAAGCAAACATCACGTTATGAAATGGACGAAAACAAAACAATACATGCCTGATTGGCAAAGAGAAAAATGAGTTTGTAGAGATCCATCAACTTGCATGGAGTCTATAAATATATCGAATTCGAACCAGAGAACATGTCAAACATTAACAGGGAGGGATAATAGGTTTGGAAGAAGCTCACTGGGATAATGCTACGGATGCAAACCGAAATGCAATCATTCATCATCCGGGTTCATTAGGAATGGATCAGTATAGGAATTCAACAATTGTTCAGTGGCATATAAACACAATTGCCTTAGTACATTGATGAAAACAACAAACTAACCTATGCAACACGATTTTATTTTTTTGCTCTGATAAAGCTAATGTGGATAACCAACTGCCTCGTCACGTGTACAAGTTTTTTTTCCAAAACAAACTAAACTGCTTTTGTAAACGAACATTATCATGGTACTCATGATACATCGCTAACTTTGCATCCAAATGTAAGAATTATTGCATGGACTGATTAAGGAGGTAAAAGCATTCGAACATGCTCCCATTTATATGCCAACTTTCTGCAGTTTTCCCTAAAAGAAAAGTAGTATTCTGGAGTTGAGAAAGTTCTAAGTTCATGAGTGAGCTCCTTTTAGATGAACACTCTGCATAAGTACAGTGATGACAAAAACACACACTCGGTTAACATACCCCGTCCCACAGGGGAAGCAGCATCACCATCCCAAGGCAAAGCGCCATCTGCAGCAGTCCACGGCGGCGACTGTACCTCTCCGTCGCCACTGTTGCCATTACGGGGAAATGACCTGCACCTACGTTGCTGGTCAAGGTTGGCCTACACGCCATCTACGACATCCGTGCTGCAAACAGCAGACAGGATGACCATGGACGTGACACCCTGAGCTAGCGGCCGCCTCCACCGTCGACTCTGTCGTGGCCATCCACGCCATCAGCCACAACCATCCACGCCATCCACTACTCGCTCCAAGACTTACCTAACACTTGATAGAGGACAAAACATACTAAACATTGCAAAATCCTAAGACAATATGTTGTCAATTCAGAATCCTAACACAGTACAATTAGAGAAATAGTAGGAAATTTTAAAGAAATGTATTTCATATCACAAATTAACACAAGTTACTTTCAGGCAAATGAATCAATGCATATCTGAGGTTGTTAATTTCCTCTAAGTACATAGTATGATAAAAGGTGACAAAGAACATAAAAACAAGGCACATGCTGCAACGACAAGCAGAATGTGTAGAATCTATGTATGCGATCATACAGTCATAGTTATGGTCTCAAAAAACAAAACCATACATTTCTTGCAAAAATCTGATCACTTGCATAGTGGCCTGGTTGTAAGCTTCCAAAAAACCACAGAAGGCGATACTCCAAAAGAACTTCCTCCGCGGCACCACACCAACACAACCCCCAGGAAGTTCAGTGCGACATATGAAAGCTAGTCAAACATAAAGGTAATTAATGGGAAGCAGAAAACAAGCACAAAGCACGGTGCAAATGGAGGCTGGACTAAATCAAGCAAGGCCTTTACAGAAATCTAAAAGGCAGTGCATACATCATGAATGTTGGTTGATTAATTTGCAACACAATAAGGTGTAAACCTCCATATAATGTATTGAACAAAAATCTAAACGCAAGAATAGCATTAAGGTAAGAAAGCAGCAGACAATATGTCTCTATATCGCTAACATATCTATGTGCATATAAGATATCAGAGATACTGGGCCAAAATAGATAGTGGATCAGAAATCTCACCAGGTACACGAAAGGTGAAAAATCCCACAGCAAGTACCCAACATAATTGTATATCATTCCCGAGCCTGTATGCCATTATATTAGATCAAAAGCTCCATAGAAGTATGAATGATACAGTCCTATCATTCTCAAATATGCCAAGTGCACACTGATGGCAAAATAGAGAATGGATATGCTCGAGTTCAATTGTAACAGACTTGACCAGAAAAGGACAGTACTATAGCTTACGGATGAAATTTGATTCATCAAGGTCTATTGCCATATAAATATTTCACTTTAAAAAGTAACTTCGCCACAGGTGCTATTGTAGGTGCTGCTATTTAAGCGCATTTAAAATATACTGGTAAGGAGATCCAACAATTTTATCATAAACATCGAAATGTATGCCTAGACCATTAACAAAGATGGAAAACAGGATAAGTAGCATTTCAAATAGTAGCATCTCATTTTTCTTGGTGTAAACAATTGTCAGATTTTTTTGGAAACCATGGGCATTTGTTTCTATTAATGAACTGAGGCCATTTTTTGTGCCAAAAAGAATCAAACATATGTATATATGGGTCAGTATCTATAAAACCAAGTATTGCAATTGGTTGTTTTAAGTCTACAAACCATTATTTCACAAATGGAAAATAAACCAAGTAGTTTGAAAAAGGGTTTAAAGGTACAAAACAAATGCAGTAATTCAAGTAGATCAACAAAGGAAAATGCTGAAAATAATTTCATTCTGACTCTGCAAGTAGCGTTGCCATCATTCAAGATCGGGCCTACCTTTATCATTTCCCTAATATGCTCAGCTGGTGTTCCAAATATACATTCAATTGTTGTTTAAGGGGGAAAAATCAACGGGGCATAGAAAAAGGAGCGTGGGGTCTATAAATTATACTGGAAATCCAAAGTCATTGTGTTACTATATATGATGTGGCCCAAACCATGCTCATGATTAGAAAAAAAACGGAGGTCTTATTTGATTTATTATGATGGAACACACCAAAATGAACATAACATGCTAATACTTACACGAGGAACATTTCTCTCAATACATGTGACCGTCCCACCAATCTAATTTCTATCAACTCGTACTTCATCAATTGCAGCGATCATCTTCTCTGCATATTCTGGAACGGGGCATGTACAAATGTTGCTTCTGATCTGAAGAATTTAAAAAGGAAGATAAAATCAAGTGGGTTATTTTGTTTATAGAGAACTATATATGTTAGCCATTTAGCTAGGAGGCACTATCAGTAATAACAGAATTGCCAGACAAAAGAAGCATACTAACTTGAGACACAGGCCAGTTCGAAGAAGAGTTGGAGGATGTACCTACCATAACATATGTTGAAGGAGTACATGGAGAAGCCGGAGGCAAAGGCAAATATGCTCATAGCTCTTGCATAACTGGATGCAAGAACATACGAACAAAAGAGGGGCTTCAAGACCTCACCTCAAGAAAACAAACAGAGGGACTGAGTATGTGAGAGAAATACTTGGGTCTTGAAGGCCTTATCTAGGAGCGGCTAACAGAAGAACTGAGAGGGCAACCTGGAGAAAATCCAGAAAACAAAGGATGAGATACTATAGTAATCTGAAAAATTAGTACCAGTCAGTAAACTACTTTAGTACGATGCACCAAATATCCAAATTTAAAAGCATATCTAACCAACAAAACATAGAAAAGTCGTTAAGCTCAATATAGCAGGAAGATCATTATTTAGCATATATCAAAATCAAAATATGTGACCTGAATATATGAGGCAGCCCAAAAACAAAGCATGTACCTTGTTGCCTGGTGCTTGACGTGGAGGATCAGACCTGAATTATTTTCACAGTTTCCTACTTGCTCCCTTCCTATTCCACCAAACAGAGAGCCATTCCTAGGAGGAGAGGAAGAAGTCGATCTAAACTGACAGAAAACAAACCAAAGGCCATTAAAACATGATTATAAAATTAAACAACCACCTCCACCCGTGAAAAAAGACAAGCATGATGGAATAGAGGAGAAGAGAGGTGAGTGGGATAATCATACCTACATAGATGGCTGCTGTCGATGTCTGTGAATCTCCTGGATAACCAAACTGTAGTGGCTCAGAGAGTTTCTGAACATGACCTAACATCAGTTGTTAAGGTAGTAATGCAGGGGTACCTAAGGAAGACCTCACAGTCGATTCACAGTTGCCAGAACACTTCCAGGTACTCCCTGCATCATAGTAATATTATCATCAGCCAAAATTAATCGTGACCCAAAAGTACACACATCAGCGATGTGTCGACCAACTACACCATTGAATCAGCCATTTGGTTTTCCAACCATATAAATAAAGGGCACATTAAAATAAATAGCACATTAATTCATCCATATAGTCAAGCTTTACACATCACATATATAAATAACTCCAAATGAGATTTCTTTTACACAAATCAGCTTGGTAAATAGTAGCTTCAGTTGTTATTCTAGTTAGTAGTAGCAGCAAGTAGCTGAGTGTCCGAAATCTAGAGCTTCATACTCACCGGTTGGAATTTCTTGCGTGTGAACTGCATGCATATGCAAAACCTCTAGATAGTAGTAGCAGCAAGTAGCTGGGTGTCCGAAATCTAGAGCTTCATACTCACTGGTTGGAATTTCTTGCATGTGAACTGCAGGCACATGCATGACTTGCTGCTGCAAAAATCAAAGACGTTGAAAAACAAGATGCATCAGATACCAAAGGCTAAATCAATCAATATAATGAACCTGAAACTCATAGAGTAAATAGTCACAAGGATAAAATGTTGCAAGGACAAGGCTAAAACAAATTCAATTTCAATATGTTCCTGAGATGCACATTTCTTTAAGCAAGGACAAAATATTGCAGGGAATGTTCGCAGATTACAAAGTATTTACTCCACAAACTATTCTTTTGTATTGAAGGACTGAGGTCCATTCTGTGGTTACTGCGATGTGCTTAACATTATCTGTGCATGGTGAGGAAATAAAACTTTGTTACTCATCTAAGTATACTAGACTAAATGTAACACTTCGAAATTTAATGAATGTCCTACTTCTATAACCTTTCATCTCATATATTTTGCACCGCGAAAACATATATATCCCTAGCAGGTAGCCAAACAACCAATAATCTAAAACCAGCTCAGACCGACGAAGTAGACGGAATACGGAAATAGAACCGGAGCAATATAATCACAGAATACATGGCTTGATGAGTAAGATAAATCACAGGTTAGCAGCACGAGTGTGGGCTCTTATACCTTGGATAATGCGAACAAAATCAATACACTCATACAAGGAAAACAGAGAGCGAAGTATACCTGGGCAAGGAAGAAGCGCAGCTGAGTTGAGACCTTCCCAGCGCAGCTCGAACCACGATTTCTCTAAAATTAGATGTGGACCTCATCTCCTGCAGTAAAAGATCTTTCAATTAGATGTGGATCTCATCTTCAGCAGCAAATATCTTTCAATTAGATATGGATCTCATCTCCAGCAGCAAAGATTGTTCAATGGATAAAAGTGGAAAACAAATCCAACCAGATGGATTAAATGAAGGAGAGGGGATCCCGAGCGGCCGTAAGGAACGCCACTGATCCTCGAGTCCTCCCCGAGTTGGCTCCTTGCAACCCAAGGTCGTGGAGGACAAGAAGAAGGGACACCCAACCCTTGCTGCGAAATCCAAATTAAATTAGAGGCGAAAATCCAGGGAGGGTGGAAGAAAGGAGAAGAGGAGTTGTTGGTCACCTCCTTCCTCTCACATGCAGCTCCACACCACTCGCCGCTAGCCTCTCCGCCTCGGGTGGGGGCGTGGGGCGGCCGGTGCAGCTCGCTACGGGTCGGGTGGAGGCGCTTGCGCTGCTGCACCGCGGCACACCTGGCCTCCCGCAGCACGGTGACCCCCGTCCGCCGCCGCCGCCGCGCCGCCTCCTCCCGCCCGACCTCGGCCGGGCGCGACTCCTCCTTCGCGTCCGCCGCGGCCAACACCGCCGCAGCCGCCACCGCATCCAGACGATGCCGTCACCGGCCCCGTGTCCAGCCGCCGCGGAGCACGCTCCCTGCCACCGATGGCCCCCGCGTCCATCCGCCGCGGTCGCTAGGGCGCCGCTCTTCCTGCGGCGGAGCCGCAGAGATGAGAGGAGCGGGAGGCAGCTCGGGGCGGGAGTGGGGAGGCGGAGACGAGAGAGAGAGAGGAGACACCGGCCAGATATTTTCACGAATCGAGATCTAGGTTTCACCGCGGGACATGGGCGCGACGCGGACGACGTATGCAAAACGGACGTGCTCATTATGCTGGATCGCTCGCTGAAACACCGGCCCCGCACGCACATGGGCCCAACCGTCATGGAGTCATCCAGATAAGCAAGAAGTGAAAGAAAAATTACTGCATCCGACGGCTGAGGTGAGAAGTGGGATGCTGATTTTACTGTTCCAACCTGATTGGACGACCCAGATTCGTTTGCCCCTTTCAGATGGCCTGGTTGAGAGGGTAGTGTTTCAACATTTATAGGAGAAATACTTGTGGAGCTATTATAGATTGCAAGAAAGAGAAAATTTTGACTAAATTTGCTGGTGAATCTTATGAGTTTAACTTCTCTAAATTTACCAAAACTCCTTATAAAGCTGATTTGCCTAGTAATGATTTTAAAATGGAACAGTGTGCATCTATTGTTCTTGTTCCTAATAATCCTTTGCAGCAACATTTGGAGAATAGCAAGAGTGAAGTTTTTAGGAAAGAAAGAGATGAGCTTGAGGAAATTTTTCTTCGCCAACCTATTCTTAAGCATGATTTACCGGTGGAAGATCCTGTACAACACCGCCACCAAAGGAAGATCCTGTCTTTGATTTAAAACCTTTGCCTGATAATCTTAAATATGCTCATATTGATGATAAGAAAATATATCCTGTTATTATTAGTTCTAAGCTTACAGAGTTTGAAGAAGAAAGGTTATTGGAAATATTGAAGAAACACCGAGGTGCTATTGGCTACACTCTTGATGATTTGAAGGGGATTTCTCCCTCTATTTGCCAACACGCCATTAATATGGAAGAAGATGCGAAGCCTGTTGTTGAACCTCAGCGTCGTCTAATTCCTAAGATGAAGGATGTGGTAAGAAATGAGGTATTACGACTTCTTGAAGCTGGTATTATATATCCTATTGCTGATAGTAGATGGGTTAGTCCTGTGCATTTTGTTCCTAAGAAAGGAGGAATGACTGTTGTGCCTAATGATAATGATGAGCTCATACCTCAAAGAGTAGTTGTAGGGTATAGAATGTGCATTGATTATCGAAAAGTTAATAAAGTTACTAAAAAGATCATTACCCTTTGCCTTTTATTGATCAAATGTTAGAAAGGTTATCTAAAAATACTCATTTTTGTTTTCTTGATGGTTATTCTGGATTTTCACAAATTGCTGTTAAAACTAAGGATCAAGAGAAAACCACTTTCACTTGTCCCTATGGAACTTATGCTTATAGACGTATGCCTTTTGGTTTATGTAATGCTCCTGCTACTTTTCAAAGATGCATGTCTGCTATTTTTCATGGTTTTTGCGAGAGTATTGTAGAGGTATTCATGGATGATTTTTCTGTCTATGGGAATTCTTTTGATAATTGCTTGCGGAACCTTGATAAAGTTTTGCAGAGATGTGAAGAAACTAACCTTGTTCTTAATTGGGAGAAATGCCACTTTATGGTTAATGAAGGAATTGTATTGGGACATAAAATTTCCGAGAGAGGTATTGAAGTTGATAGAGCTAAAGTTGAAGCAATTGAGAAGATGCCCTATCCTAGGGATGTTAAAGGTATTCGTAGTGTTCTTGGTCATGCTGGGTTTTATAGGAGGTTTATTAAAGATTTCTCCAAGATTTCAAAGCCTCTTACTAATCTTCTTCAAAAAGATGTACCTTTTGTTTTTGATGATGATTGTAAGGAAGCTTTTGAAACTCTAAAGAAAGCCTTAACAACTGCTCCTATAGTTGAACCCCCTGATTGGAATTTACCATTTGAAATTATGTGTGATGCTAGTGATTTTGCTGTAGGCGCTGTTCTTGGACAGCGAGTAAACAAAAAATTGAATGTTATTCATTATGCTAGTAAAACTCTTGATGCTGCTCAAAGAAATTATGCTACTACTGAAAAGGAATTGTTAGCTGTAGTCTTTGCTTGTGATAAGTTTAGGTCTTATATTGTTGATTCAAAAGTTACTATACATACTGATCATGCTGCAATCAGATACCTTATGCAAAAGAAAGATGCTAAGCCAAGGCTTATTAGATGGGTACTTCTGTTGCAAGAATTTGATTTACATATTGTAGATAGGAAAGGTGCTGATAATCCTGTTGCTGATAATTTGTCTAGATTGGAAAATATTGCTTATGATCCTGTTCCTGTTAATGATAGTTTTCCAAATGAACAATTGGCTGCAATAAAGGTGAGTTCGCGGGACAGTCCTTGGTATGCTGATTATGCTAACTTTATTGTTTCCAAGTACTTGCCTCCAACCTTTTCAGCTCAGCAAAGGAGGAAATTATTTTATGATTTGAGGCATTATTTCTAGGATGACTGATACGTCTCCGACGTATCGATAATTTCTTATGTTCCATGCCACATTATTGATGATACCGACATGTTTTGTTCACATTTTATGTCATATTTATGCGTTTTCCGGAACTAACCTATTGACGAGATGTCGAAAGGCCAGTTGCTGTTTTCTGCTGTTTTTGGTTTCAGAAATCCTAGTAAGGAAATATTTTCGGAATCGGATGAAATCAACACCGAAAGTCTTAGAATTCCCGGAAGCTTCTGGAACACCGAAGGAGAGTCGGAGGCGGGCAGCAGGGGGCCCACACCATAAGGCGGCGCGGGTGGCCCCCTGGCCGCGCCAGCCTATGGTGTGGGGGCCCCAGCCGCCTCCTTGTGCCGCCTCTCCGCCTATATATTCGTCCCTGACCTAAAAACATCGACCAGTTCGACGAAAAAGCCACGGTATGAGAAACCTTCCAGAGCCGCCGCCATCGCGAAGCCAAGATCTGGGGGACAGGAGTCTCTGTTCCGGCACGCCGCCGGGACGGGGAAGTGCCCCCGGAAGGCTCCTCCATCGACACCACCGCCATCTTCATCAACGCTGCTGTCTCCCATGAGGAGGGAGTAGTTCTCCATCGAGGCTCGGGGCTGTACCGGTAGCTATGTGGTTCATCTCCCTATGTACTTCAATACAATGTTCTCATGAGCTGCCTTACATGATTGAGATCCATATGATGATGCTTGTAATCTAGATGTCGTTATGCTAGTCAAGTGAATTTTACTTATGTGATCTCCGGAGACTCCTTGTCCCACGTGTGTCAAGGTGACAGTGTGTGCACCGTGTGGGTCTCTTAGGCTATATTTCACAGAATACTTATTCACTGTTATGAATGGCATGGTGAAGTGCTTATTTATATCTCTTTATGATTGCAATGTGTTTTGTATCACAATTTATCTACGTGCTACTCTAGCAATGTTATTAAAGTAGTTTTATTCCTCCTGCACGGTGTAATGGTGACAGTGTGTGCATCCGTGTTAGTACTTGGCGTAGGCTATGATTATGATCTCTTGTAGATTATGAAGTTAACTATTGCTATGATAGTATTGATGTGATCTATGCCTCCTTTCTTAGCATGAAGGCGACAGTGTGCATGCTACGTTAGTACTTGGTTTAGTTGTGTTAATCTATCTTACACTCTAAGGTTATTTAAATATGAACATTGAATTGTGGAGCTTGTTAATTCTGGCATTGAGGGTTCGTGTAATCCTACGCAATGTGTTCATCATCCAACAAGAGAGTGTAGAGTATGCATTTATCTATTCTGTTATGTGATCAATGTTGAGAGTGTCCACTAGTGAAAGTCTAATCCCTAGGCCTTGTTCCTGAATACTGCTATCGCTGCTTATTTACTGTTTTACTGCGTTACTACTGCTGCGTTACTACTGCTTGTTTACTGTCCTGGGCAAAGCACTTTTCTGGTGCCGTTGCTACTACTTATTCATACCACCTGTATTTCACTATCTCTTCGCCGAACTAGTGCACCTATTAGGTGTGTTGGGGACACAAGAGACTTCTTGCTTTGTGGTTGCAGGGTTGCATGAGAGGGATATCTTTGACCTCTTCCTCCCTGAGTTCGATAAACCTTGGGTGATCCACTTAAGGGAAAACGTGCTGCTGTTCTACAAACCTCTGCTCTTGGAGGCCCAACACTGTCTACAGGAAAAGGAGGGGGGCGTAGACATCAAGCTATTTTCTGGAGCCGTTGCCGGGGAGGAAAGGTAAAAGGTACTCACACTCCGGATCCCGGCTACTAAGCTATTTTCCGGCGCCGTTGTAAGTACTCGAAGCTATTTCCTTTAGATTCTGCAATTGCATCTTTTTGTTTCTTGTTTTTATTTTCACTAGTTAGGCATAATGGAAAACAACAAAAAAATTGGTGAGCTTTTTAATCTTTTTCCTGATTTAGAATTGTTTGATGCGAAAATTAAAAAACCTATGGAACCTTATTTGCATGCTAGTAGCGATGTTATTAGTATGAATGCAATTACTACTAATACTATGGATAAGTCTAAGCTTGGGGAAGCTAGTTTATATAAAAATAATCTTTTTTGCTCCTCAGCTTTGGAAGAAATATTTTGCTCTGATAATGCTTTATCTCCCATATGCGATAACTCTAATGATGCTTCTGATATTTTAAATCCACCTGCTGAAAGTATTCCGTATAAAATACCTATGAAAATTATTGAACGTGTTATGGACAACCACTATAAAGGGGATGGAACTGTCCATCCTAGAGATCATTTACTGTTTTTGCACGAATTATGCGGGTTATTCAAGTGTGCAGGTATCTCTATGGATGAAGTGAGGAAGAAGCTATTCTCTGCTTTATTTGCGGTAAAGCGGCGCATTGGTATAAATTGTTGGAGAATAGACATTCTCTTTGTTGGGAGGAAATTGCATCTCTCTTTTATTCTAAATTTTATCCTCCTCATGAAGTGCATATTGATAGGAATTATATTTATAACTTTTATCCTCGTGATGGAGAGAGTATTTCTCAAGCGTGGGGGAGACTGAAGTCACTAATGCTCAAATGTCCCATTCATGAGCTCCCCCGTAATGTTATTGTTAACAATTTTTATGCGAGGCTTTCAGGACAACACAAGGACTATCTGGACGCGTGTTCGGAGGGATCTTTCACAAGCAAGGAGGTTGAAGCTAGGTGGGATCTTCTTGATCGGATTAAGGAGAACGCTGAAGGATGGGAGAACAATGAAGGTAAAGAGTCGTATAAATTATGATTATGAATGCATTGAAGCTTTTATGGATACCGATAAATTTCGAAATATGAGTGCTACTTATGGTCTTGACTCTCAAGTTGCTGCAAATCTTTATAAAGCCTTTGCTTCTCATTTTGAATTGCCTAAAAAGAATTTTGATAAGTATCATGAACCTTTTAAAGAGGCTTGCATGAAGAATGAAATTGTTGTTAATTATTGCAATAAGCATGCTCAAACTCCTAAGAATGCTATTTCCTATAAGCATGTTAATTTTTGTGGAATACATAGACCTTGTGGAATTAATCAAATCAAAGATGAATATTGTATCCATCATGCTAATGAAAAAACTAGAAAGTGGCTTAGGGCTCTAGATGATCTTGGTAAAAAAGTTTGTGCCCTCTATCCTTTTATTTGTGAAGTTTGCCATGAAGTGGGTCATTTTAATTTTCAATGCTCCTCCAATGATAATTTGAACCCAATGAGTGCTGCAAATTTGTATTGTGATGGTGAAATTACTCCTAATCAGCATGATGAACTTACTTTATTTTTGGGGTGTGAAGAACTGTCGAGAAAAATCTCTTTGTTACATATGAGTGATCTTGATATTGATGATGTCCTGCATGGGTGTTTTTCTTATTGCATTGATAATAGCCATACAAATACTTACATACAAAATATTTTAGAAGATGACACCTTGCCAAAATATGATAGGACCGCTGTGTGTTTTCAACTAATTAATGAAAAGGAGGGATCCTCCCAAGTTTCTTCTATTGTTTCTGAAAGTAAATCAGGTTATGCGGACAAGCTACCCCTCAAGCCTCTTCCTCCTAAAGAAGGGAACGAGGAGAAGGAAGAGAAGAAGAAGAAGAAGGGAACGAAGAAGAAGAAGAAGAAGGAGAATAAAAATAAAGAGGTAACGGCGTATCCCTGCGTGAATGAGATAACGCTAGGTAACCGTAAGTATGTTGCTCCTAATGATTATTGTGATAATGAATCTGAATACGATGATCTTCCTATGCCCTTTACATACATTAGCAATCATGATTTGAATGAGCACACTACTTTTGATATTGCAAATCTCTGGGAAACTAATTTTGAAAATGATGATGACAATAATTGCCATAGTGTCAGTGCTATCCATGCTTCCTCCCATAATGATATAGAAAGCTCTAAGCTTGGGGAAGAGGTGTTTGAAAATCCTTTTGCTACTGGTCATTATGTTCTTGATACATCTCCTTCTAATAACAATGATGGTATGGACACAGATAAACCGACTGTGAAAGATAACTATTATATTTCTTATGATGACACTGTGCCTCCGATCTTTGATGATTATTATAAAGAATGCTATGATATAGGTTATAACTATCCTTATGAAACTTGTCATAGTCATGATTGGATTACCAAAAACAATTCCCTTAATATGCAACTTGTTTACCATGTTCAAATTCTTGATAATAATCTTGCTCCAATTACTATTAATGAGAATAACTTTTCTTATGCCAAATTTAATGATACTTCTATGCATATGAACCATGATAAGAATGTTTTAAGTGATGGGTATATTGTGGATTTCATCAATGATGCTACTGAAAGTTATTATGAGAGAGGGAAATATGGTTATATGCATCTTAATAATATTAATTTTCCCCTCTTTATGTCGAGAATCTTGAAGTTACTCGTGTTTTATCCTCTTACGCTTGTCACTTTGTTCTTCATGAATTCATTTGTGTACAAGATTCCTCTTCATAGGAAGCATGTTAGACTTAAATTTGTTTTGAATTTGCCTCTTGAAGCTCTCTTTTGCTTCGAATACTATTTCTGCGAGTGGATCATTAAAGCTGCTCGAGCCCATCTTAATGGCTATAAAGAAAGAACTTCTTGGGAGATAACCCATGTGTTATTTTGCTACAGTACTTTATTTTATATTTGTGTCTTGGAAGTTGTTTACTACTGTAGCAACCTCTCCTTATCTTAGTTTTGTGTTTTGTTGTGCCAAGTAAAGTCGTTGATAGTAAGGTTCATACTAGATTTGGATTACTGCGCAGAAACAGATTTCTTTGCTGTCACGAATCTGGGCAAAATTCTCTGTAGGTAACTCAGAAAATTATGCCAATTTACGTGAGTGATCCTCAGATATGTACGCAACTTTCATTCAATTTGAGCATTTTCATTTGAGCAAGTCTGGTACCTCAATAAAATTCATCTTTACGGACTGTTCTGTTTTGACAGATTCTGCCTTTTATTTCGCATTGCTTCTTTTGCTATGTGGGATGGATTTCTTTGTTCCATTAACTTCCAGTAGCTTTGGGCAATGTCCAAAAGTGTTAAGAATGATTGTGTCACCTCTGAACATGTGAGTTTTTGATTATGCACTAACCCTCTAATGAGTTGGTTTCGAGTTTGGTGTGGAGGAAGTTTTCAAGGGTCAAGAGAGGAGGATGATACAATATGATCAAGGAGAGTGAAAGCTCTAAGCTTGGGGATGCCCCGGTGGTTCATCCCTGCATATTCCAAGAAGACTCAAGCATCTAAGCTTGGGGATGCCCAAGGCATCCCTTTCTTCATCGACAACATTATCAGGTTCCTCCCCTGAAACTATATTTTTATTCGGTCACATCTTATGTACTTTACTTGGAGCGTCTGTTGTTTGTTTCTATTTTTGCTTTTGTTTGAATAAATGCTTGTGTGGGAGAGAGACACGCTCCGCTGGTTCATATGAACACATGTGTTCTTAGCTTTTAATGTTCATGGCGAAGGTTGAAGCTGCTTCGTTAATTGTTGTATGGTTGGAATCGGAAAATGCTACATGTAGTAATTACTAAAATGTCTTGGGTAATGTGATACTTGGCAATTGTTGTGCTCATGTTTAAGCTCTTGCATCATATGCTTTGCACCCATTAATGAAGAAATACATAGAGTTTGCTAAAATTTGGTTTGCATATTTGGTTTCTCTAAAGTCTAGATAATTTTTAGTTTTGAGTTTGAACAACAAGGAAGACGGTGTAGAGTCTTATAATGTTTTCAATATGTCTTTTATGTGAGTTTTGCTGCACCGCTTCATCCTTGTGTTTGTTTCAAATAGCCTTGCTAGCCTAAACCTTGTATCGAGAGGGAATACTTCTCATGCATCCAAAATACTTGAGCCAACCACTATGCCATTTGTGTCCACCATACCTACCTACTACATGGTATTTCTCCGCCATTCCAAAGTAAATTGCTTGAGTGCTACCTTTAAATTTCCATTCTTCACCTTTACAATATATAGCTCATGGGACAGATAGCCTAAAAACTATTGTGGTATTGAATATGTACTTATGCACTTTATCTCTTATTAAGTTGCTCGTTGTGCGATAACCATGTTCCTGGGGACGCCATCAACTACTCTTTGTTGAATTTCATGTGAGTTGCTATGCATGTTCGTCTTGTCTGAAGTAAGAGCGATCTACCACCTTATGGTTGGAGCATGCATATTGTTAGAGAAGAACATTGGGCCGCTAACTAAAGCCATGATCCATGGTGGAAGTTTCAGTTTTGGACATATATCCTCAATCTCGTATGAGAAAAATAATTGTTGCTACATGCTTATGCATAAAAGAGGAGTCCATTATCTGTTGTCTATGTTGTCCCGGTATGGGTGTCTAAGTTGAGAATAATCAATAGCGAGAAATCCAATGCGAGCTTTCTCCTTAGACCTTTGTACAGGCGGCATAGAGGTACCCCATTGTGACACTTGGTTAAAACATGTGCATTGCGACGATCCGGTAGTCCAAGCTAATTAGGACAAGGTGCGGGCACTATTAGTATACTATGCATGAGGCTTGCAACTTGTAAGATATAATTTACATGATACATATGCTTTATTACTACCGTTGACAAAATTGTTTCTTGTTTTGAAAACCAAAGCTCTAGCACAAATATAGCAATCGATGCTTTCCTCTTTGAAGGACCATTCTTTTACTTTTAATGTTGAGTCAGTTCACCTATTTCTCTCCACCTCAAGAAGCAAACACTTGTGTGAACTGTGCATTGATTCCTACATACTTGCATATTGCACTTGTTATATTACTCTATGTTGACAATATCCATGAGATATACATGTTACAAGTTGAAAGCAACCGCTGAAACTTCATCTTCCTTTGTGTTGCTTCAATACCTTTACTTTGAATTATTGCTTTATGAGTTAACTCTTATGCAAGACTTATTGATGCTTGTCTTGAAAGTACTATTCATGAAAAGTCTTTGCTATATGGTTCATTTGTTTACTCATGTCATTACCATTGTTTTGATCGCTGCATTCATTACATATGCTTACAATATTATGATCAAGGTTATGATGGCATGTCACTCCATAAATTATCTTTGTTTATCGTTTACCTGCTCGGGACGAGCAGGAACTAAGCTTGGGGATGCTGATACGTCTCCGACGTATCGATAATTTCTTATGTTCCATGCCACATTATTGATGATACCGACATGTTTTGTTCACATTTTATGTCATATTTATGCGTTTTCCGGAACTAACCTATTGACGAGATGCCGAAAGGCCGATTCTTTGTTTTCTGCTGTTTTTGGTTTCAGAAATCCTAGTAAGGAAATATTTTCGGAATCGGACGAATCAACACCGAAAGTCTTAGAATTCCCGGAAGCTTCTGGAACACCGAAGGAGAGTCGGAGGCGGGCAGCAGGGGGCCCACACCATAAGGCGGCGCGGGTGGCCCCCTGGCCGCGCCAGCCTATGGTGTGGGGGCCCCAGCCGCCTCCTTGTGCCGCCTCTCCGCCTATATATTCGTCCCTGACCTAAAAACATCGACCAGTTCGACGAAAAAGCCACGGTACGAGAAACCTTCCAGAGCCGCCGCCATCGCGAAGCCAAGATCTGGGGGACAGGAGTCTCTGTTCCGGCACACCGCCGGGACGGGGAAGTGCCCCCGGAAGGCTCCTCCATCGACACCACCGCCATCTTCATCAACGCTGCTGTCTCCCATGAGGAGGGAGTAGTTCTCCATCGAGGCTCGGGGCTGTACCGGTAGCTATGTGGTTCATCTCCCTATGTACTTCAATACAATGTTCTCATGAGCTGCCTTACATGATTGAGATCCATATGATGATGCTTGTAATCTAGATGTCGTTATGCTAGTCAAGTGAATTTTACTTATGTGATCTCCGGAGACTCCTTGTCCCACGTGTGTCAAGGTGACAGTGTGTGCACCGTGTGGGTCTCTTAGGCTATATTTCACAGAATACTTATTCACTGTTATGAATGGCATGGTGAAGTGCTTATTTATATCTCTTTATGATTGCAATGTGTTTTGTATCACAATTTATCTATGTGCTACTCTAGCAATGTTATTAAAGTAGTTTTATTCCTCCTGCACGGTGTAATGGTGACAGTGTGTGCATCCGTGTTAGTACTTGGCGTAGGCTATGATTATGATCTCTTGTAGATTATGAAGTTAACTATTGCTATGATAGTATTGATGTGATCTATGCCTCCTTTCTTAGCATGAAGGTGACAGTGTGCATGCTACGTTAGTACTTGGTTTAGTTGTGTTGATCTATCTTACACTCTAAGGTTATTTAAATATGAACATTGAATTGTGGAGCTTGTTAACTCCGGCATTGAGGGTTCGTGTAATCCTACGCAATGTGTTCATCATCCAACAAGAGAGTGTAGAGTATGCATTTATCTATTCTGTTATGTGATCAATGTTGAGAGTGTCCACTAGTGAAAGTCTAATCCCTAGGCCTTGTTCCTGAATACTGCTATCGCTGCTTGTTTCTTTGTTTCTTTGCGTTACTACTCTTTGCGTTACTACTGCTTGTTTACTGTCCTGGGCAAAGCACTTTTCTGGTGCCGTTGCTACTACTTATTCATACCACCTGTATTTCACTATCTCTTCGCCGAACTAGTGCACCTATTAGGTGTGTTGGGGACACAAGAGACTTCTTGCTTTGTGGTTGCAGGGTTGCATGAGAGGGATATCTTTGACCTCTTCCTCCCTGAGTTCGATAAACCTTGGGTGATCCACTTAAGGGAAAACTTGCTGCTGTTCTACAAACCTCTGCTCTTGGAGGCCCAACACTGTCTACAGGAAAAGGAGGGGGCGTAGACATCAATGACCCACACTTATATAAAGAAGGAGTGGATGGTATTCTGCGAAGATGTGTTCCCGAATATGAACAACAGGAGATATTGAGTAAATGTCATGGTAGTGCTTATGGAGGACATCACGCCGGAGAAAGAACCGCTCAAAAGGTTCTACAATCAGGTTTTTATTGGCCAACTCTCTTCAAAGATGCAAGGAAGTTTATTTTATCTTGTGATGAATGCCAAAGGGTTGGTAATATCTCCAGACGCAATGAAATGCCTATGAATTATACTCTTGTTATTGAACCATTCGATTGTTGGGGATTTGACTTCATGGGACCTTTTCCCTCTTCAGAAGGTAACACTCATATACTTGTTGATGTTGATTATGTTACTAAATGGGTGGAAGCCATACCTACAAAAAGTGCTGATGGTGAGACCTCTTTAAGAATGCTCTTAGATATTATTTTTCCTAGATTTGGAGTTCCTAGATATATTATGACTGATGGAGGTTCTCATTTTGTTCATGCTGGTTTTAGAAAAACTCTTGCTAAATATGGTATTAATCATAGAATTGCTTCCGCTTATCATCCTCAAACTAGTGGGCAAGTAGAATTATAAAATAGAGAAATTAAATCTATCTTGCAAAAGACTGTTAATAAAACTAGAAAGAATTGGGCTAGTAAATTGAAGGATGCACTATGGGCTTATAGAACTGCTTATAAAAATCCCATGGGAATGTTACCTTATAAAATGGTTTATGGGAAAGCTTGTCATTTACCTTTAGAACTAGAGCACAAAGCTTATTGGGCTGTTAGAGAATTAAATAAAGATCCTAAACTTGCCGGTAATAAGAGGTTGTTGCAATTGAGTTCTCTAGATGAATGGAGAAGTGAAGCTTATGAAAATGCTAAACTCTTTAAAGAGAAAGTTAAAAAATGGCATGATAGAAGGATTATCAAGAGAGAATTTAATATTGGGGATAAAGTCCTATTGTACCGGTCTCGTCTCAGATTCTTTGCAGGGAAATTACTCTCGAAATGGGAAGGACCATATGTGTTTGAGGAGGTGTATCGTTCAGGAGCAATTAAAATTAGTTCTCTCCAAGGCAATGCTACGCAAGTGGTGAATGGACAAAGACTCAAGCATTATATCTCAGGTGATTCCTATAATGTTGATGTTGATATTATTCGAGTGGAAACACCGGAGGCTTTCATCAAAGGACAAATTGACAGTCCGCCAGAACTCGACTTTGAATAGGTAACAGTACTGGTAATGAAAAGTTCGCAATTTACTTTCCGAACAATATTTTTGCTGTTTTTGGAAAATATGAAAAATTACGAGATCGAAACGGAGTGGAAAAGACGCACGAGGGTGTGCCACCATAGGCCGGCACGGCCTGGCATGGGCCCGCACCGCCCTATGAGCTGGCCGCCTCGACGCCCCTTTCCGACTCTGGTTCGATCTGGTACTTTCCTTTTGTCGTGAAATTTTTTGCTATATAATCCCCCGGACCCCTGGAGGCCCGTATATCGTTTTTTCGACGTGTTTTGTTTCGAGCTGTTTCTGCCAGGATCTGTTTTCAGTTTAGAAGCACCATGGCCTCCAACAACAAGGGCAAGGGGCTTTCGGAGGAAGAAGTGAAGAGGGTGCCATCAAAACAAGAGCAGCAAGCCGTTGGGAGCAAGCAAATCTTGGTGGGATCTATTGACACTCGACGTTCTTTTTCTCATAACTTGCAGGGACCCTTACCACCCGCTCTTAGCCTCGACTCCTTCCCTGTGTTGGAAGAAGCTCTACGGACTACCGATGAGTTTTGTGATCAATATCGGGCTCTAAGAAGAGAAGTGGAGATACTCCAGGAGGAGAATTGCCGTCTCCGTAGAATGCTGGAATACCACTCGATTCACATCACAAGGTCATCATCGCCAACTTCAGATAACAATGAATCTCTTCGAGTCTTAGTGCAGAATTGCCAAGCTGAGAAACTGAAGCTGAAGGAGATCTGTAAGAAGCGCGGAAGGAGTTCTTCACCGCCATCGCCAAAGGAGTAATTCATCATCGGTATTGGCATCCCCTTGGTTTGTTCCAAGCTTGGGGGAGTGCCGCGGTATCACATCATCACTGCCTTTTACTTTTTATTGTCAAGTAGTGTCATATCATGAGTAGGGAAGTTATCATATAAGATGGGTTGCAGTTTGAAAGTATTTCTCCTTTAGTTGGTTGTCTATGTATCCCTTGGTGTGAGTTATCGTTATGGAATATTAATGAGAAGTCTTATCATTTACATATTGCACACCTTATTTTAGTTTGCAAGCTCTATTATATGATTTACCTTGTTGTTAGTATTGGTATCACTTTGGGAGCATTGAATAAATCTATTTGGTTTTGGCAAACTTAGCATTGGTCAATAGCAACAACACTTTGAGGTTTAAGTAGAAAAGAGAAATACATGTAGTTGTTTCATTGTCTTTCTTTCTTGTTAGCTCATAGCTTATTATTCTGAAGTTAAAATTGTTTGTGCTTATAAGGAAGATGCATGATTGTTTCTATCACATGTATATTTGTTTGTTTCCTTCGACTCTTATGCTTGCTAATTAACCTTGCTAGCCAAAGACCTGTACTGAGAGGGAATACTTCTCGTGCATCCAAACCTTAACCCAAACCTATGCCATTTGTGTCCACCATATCTACCTACTACATGGTATTTTGTGCCATTCCAAGTAAATACTTCGTGTGCTACCTTTAAACAATTCAAAATTTACTATCTCTTATTTGTGTCAATGTTTTATAGCTCATGAGGAAGTATGTGGTGTTTTATCTTTCAATCTTGTTGGGCAACTTTCACCAATGGACTAGTGGCTTCATCCGCTTATCCAATAATTTTGCAAAAAGAGCTGGCAATGGGATTCCCAGTCCCAAATTAATTAAACTAAATAGACACTCCTCCATGGTATGTGATTGATGGACGGCACCCGAAGGATTCGGTTAGCCATGGCTTGTGTAAGCAAAGGCTGGGGGGAGTGTCATCATCATAATAAAACCAAAATAAAAAGGCACTCCTTCATGGTATGAGATTGTTGGCAGGCACCCGAAGGATTCGGTTAGCCATGGTTTGTGAAAGAAAGGTTGGAAGGAGTGCCGCACAAAATAAAAATAAAATGGGAGCCGCTCTTTGAAGGTTGTCCGCAAGGGGTTAGAGTACCCGCTACCAGTCGTTGACAACAACAAACACCTCTCAAAATACTACTTTTATTCTCTTTATATGATTTCAAAACTGAAAAAGCTCTAGCACATGATTTAATCACTACTTCCCTCTGCGAAGGGCCTGTCTTTTACCTTATGTTGAGTCGGTAAACCTATTTCCCTCCATCTCAAGCAAGCATTTGAGTAGTTGTGATCAAACCATTATATTGTGATTTGCTTCATCATGTCTTTATTCTTCCTTGTTTAGTACAAGTTTTATCTGAATGAATATAGCTTTGCAAGTTATCAATGATCATGAGGAGACTATTATGATTGAGTATGCAAGTTGTGCCATATAAACTTTAACATGAGAGCGCTGCTCAATGAGATAAGTATAATCTGTTAATTGTTCTCTGACCAAGAACGAAGTTTGCCATCACCAACTGTGATTTCTTATGCACCTTTATTTGTGATTACTTTATACTTGTTTCAAGTTGAGTTATATGAGGAAGTTGTTTACTAGAATGTCTTGTGTGAATGAATATGATGCTTCTTGTCCGTATTTTATTTATCGACTCTTCACTCCATAAACATGTGGTCCTGTTTACTGAGTTCAGTTTCGCTTGGGGACAAGCGAAGTCTAAGCTTGGGGGGAGTTGATACGTCCAATTTGCATCACTATTTTATATCATAATTTGCTGTTATTCATTGATATATTTCATATTTGGACACAATACTTATGTTATTTCATCTATTTTGCATGTTTCATCATTATTGGAGGATCAAGCACCGGAGCCAGGATTCTGCTGGAAAAAGCACCGTCAGAACGCAATATTTCGGAAGATCAACTGTGGAAGGAAATTATACCAAAAATCCTATTTTTCCAGATGACGAAGGAAGCCAGAAGGGGGAGCCAGCTGGACCCAAGGAGGGCCCAGACCATAGGGCGGCGCGGCCCATGGCCTGGCCGCGCCACCTGGTGGTGAGGGGGCCCCACAGCCCCTTTCGCCTCCTTTTCTTCGCGAAATCCTTCGTCCCGAAGACCTAAGCCACAGAGGGTACCTCACGAAGAGTTACAGCCGCCTCTGCGGGGCGGAGAACACCAGAGAGAAAAGAGCTCTCCGGCGGGCTGAGATCCGCCGGGGAAATTCCCTCCGGGAGGGGGAAATCGACGCCATCGAGCTGGACATCATCTCCATCACCATCATCATCATCTCCACCATCATCACCGCCGTCTCCACCGCTGGACATCGTCACCGCCGTAGCAATTTGGGTTTGATCTTGATTGTTTGATAGGGGAAACTCTCCCGGTATCGATTTCTACTTGTTGTTGATGCTATTGAGTGAAACCATTGGACCAAGGTTTATGTTCAGATTGTTATTTGTCATCATATCACCTCTGATCATGTTCCATATGATGTCTCGTGAGTAGTTCGTTTAGTTCTTGAGGACATGGGTGAAGTCTAAATGTTAGTAGTGAACTATGGTTGAGTAATATTCAATGTTATGATATTTAAGTTGTGGTGTTATTCTTCTAGTGGTGTCATGTGAACGTCGACTACATGACACTTCACCTTTATGGGCCTAGGGGAATGCATCTTGTACTCGTTTGCCAATTGCGGGGTTGCGGGAGTGAATGAAACATAAACCCCGTTGGTATATCGATGCAGGAGGGATAGCAGGATCTCAGAGTTTAAGGCTGTGGTTAGATTTATTCTTAATTACTTTCTTGTAGTTGCGGATGCTTGCAAGGGGTATAATCACAAGTATGTATTAGTCCTAGGAAGGGCGGTACATTAGCATAGGTTCACCCACACAACACTTATCATAACAATGAAGATTATTTAGCCGTATGTAGCGAAAGCACTAGACTAAAATCCCGTGTGTCCTCGAGAACGTTTGGTCATTATAAGTAAACAAACCGGCTTGTCCTTTGTGCTAAAAAGGATTGGGCCACTCGCTGCAATTGTTACTCTCGCACTTTACTTACTCGTACTTTATTCACCTGTTACATCAAAACTCCCTGAATACTTGTCTGTGAGCATTTACAGTGAATCCTTCATCGAAACTGCTTGTCAACACCTTCTGCTCCTCGTTGGGATCGACATTCTTACTTATCGAAGATACTACGATACACCCCCCATACTTGTGGGTCATCAATAACATGAAGGTGGACTTTTTAGGCATAGATGCATGCTGGATAGCGGTCTATGTACTTTGTCGTAATGCCCAATTAAATCACACAATACTCGTCATAACATGTATGTGCATGGTCATGCCCTCTTTATTTGTCAATTGCCCAACTGTAATTTGTTCACCCAACATGTTTATTCTTATGGGAGAGACGCCTCTAGTGAACCGTGGACCCCGGTCCATTCTTTTACATCGAATACAATCTACTGCAATACTCGTTCTACTGTTCTCTGCAAACAATCATCATCCACACTATACATCTAATCCTTTGTTACAGCAAACCGGTGAGATTGACAACCTCACTGTTACGTTGGGACAAAGTACTTTGGTTGTGTTGTGCAGGTTCCACGTTGGCGCCGGAATCCCTGGTGTTGCGCCGCACTACACTCCGCCGCCATCAACCTTCAACGTGCTTCTTGGCTCCTACTGGTTCGATAAACCTTGGTTTCTTACTGAGAGAAAACTTGTCGCTGTACGCATCACACCTTCCTCTTGGGGTTCCCAACGGTCGCGTGCTGTACGCGTATCAAGACTGTTTTCTGGCACCGTTGCCGGGGAGATCAAGACACGCTGCAAGGGGAGTCTCCACCTCCAATCTCTTTACTTTGTTTTTGTCTTGCTTTATTTTATTTAGTACTTTGTTTGCTGCACTAAAACAAAACACAAAAAAAATTAGTTGCTAGTTTTACTTTATTTACTGTCTTGTTTGCCATATTAAAAACACACAAAAAATAGTTACTTGCATTTACTTTATCTAGTTTGTCTTATTTACTGTTGCTAAAATGGGTACTCCTGAAAATACTAAGTTGTGTGACTTCACAAACACAAATAATAATGATTTCTTATGCACATCTATTGCTCCACCTGCTACTACAGTAGAATTCTTGGAAATTAAACCTG
Source organism: Lolium perenne (assembly GCF_019359855.2). Taxonomy (NCBI): domain Eukaryota; kingdom Viridiplantae; phylum Streptophyta; class Magnoliopsida; order Poales; family Poaceae; genus Lolium; species Lolium perenne. The sequence continues at coordinate 180,790,003 of NC_067246.2, read as the reverse complement.
CTTTACTAAATCTTGTTATGAGAGAGCAATTTTCTAGTGTTAGTTATGATGATGTTGCTGGTCATCTTAATAATTTTGTTGAACTATGTGAAATGCAAAAGTATAAGGATGTAGATGGTGACATTATAAAATTAAAATTGTTTCCTTTCTCATTAAGAGGAAGAGCTAAAGATTGGCTGCTATCTCTGCCTAAGAATAGTATTGATTCATGGACTAAATGTAAGGATGCTTTCATTGGTAGATATTATCCTCCTGCTAAAATTATATCTTTGAGAAGTAGCATAATGAATTTTAAGCAATTGTATACTGAGCATGTTGCCCAAGCATGGGAAAGAATGAAATCTTTGGTTAAAAATTGCCCAACAAATGGACTGACTACTTGGATGATCATCCAAACCTTCTATGCAGGACTGAATTTTTCTTCGCGGAACCTATTGGATTCAGCTGCTGGAGGTACCTTTATGTCCATCACTCTAGGCGCCTCAACAAAGCTCTTGATAATATGATGATTAATTACTCTGAATGGCACACGGAAAGAGCTCCACAAGGTAAGAAGGTAAATTCTGTCAAAGAAACCTCTTCCTTGAGTGATAAGATTGATGCTATTATGTCTATGCTTGTGAATGGTAGGACAAATGTTGATCCTAATAATGTTCCGTTAGCTTCATTGGTTGCCCAAGAAGAACATGTTGATGTAAACTTCATTAAAAATAATAACTTCAACAACAATGCTTATTGGAACAATTCTAGTAACAACTATAGGCCATATCCTTATAATAATGGCAATGACTATGGTAATTCTTATGGGAATTCTTACAACAATAATAGGAATTCACCCCCTGGACTTGAAGCAATTCTTAAAGAATTTATTAGTACACAAACTGCTTTTAACAAATCTGTTGAAGAAAAGCTTGGGAAAATTGGTATACTTGCTTCTAAAGTCGATAGTCTTACTGCTGATGTTGATCTTTTGAAATCGAAAGTTATGCCTAATGAAAATAATGATATTAAGTCATTTGCTACAGTAAATGCCATCCAAGTTAGAATTAATGAGAATATAAGATTGATGGCCGAATTGCGTGCTAGGTGGGAAAAAGAAGAAAATGCTAAAGAAGATAATATAGCTAAAGTTTGGACTATTACCACCACTAGTAATGCTAATGCTCTACATGTTGCTGCACCTCCTACTATTAATGGTAAAATAATTGGTGTTGGCAATGTTTCCACTTCTAATGCAAAGCGTGAAAAACTGCCTGAAACTACTAAAACTGTTGAAACTGCCTGTGATAAAACTGCTGAAATTTTTTCCAACATTGGGGACAATGATCCCATTGCTTTAGATTATAATGGATTGGATTTTGATGATTGCCACATCTCTGAAGTTATAAAGTTCTTACAAAAACTTGCTAAAAGTCCTAATGCTAGTGCTATAAACTTGGCCTTTACAAAACATATTACAAATGCTCTCATAAAAGCTAGAGAAGAGAAATTAAATCGTGAAGCTTCTATTCCTAGGAAGTTAGAGGATGGTTGGGAGCCCATCATTAAGATTAAGGTCAATTACTTTGATTGTAATGCTTTATGTGATCTTAGTGCAAGTATTTCCGTTATGCCTAGAAAAATCTATAATATGCTTGACTTGCCACCATTGAAAAATTGTTATTTGGATGTTAATCTTGCTAATAATTCTACAAAGAAACCTTTGGGGAGAGTTGATAATGTTCGCATTACCGTTAACAATAACCTTGTCCCCGTCGATTTTGTTGTCTTGGATATTGAATGCAATGCATCTTGTCCCATTATATTGGGAAGACCTTTTCTTCGAACCGTTGGTGCTATTATTGATATGAAGGAAGGTAATATTAAATATCAATTTACTCTCAAGAAAGGTATGGAACACTTCCCTAGAAACAGAATGAAGTTACCTTTTGATTCTATCATTAGAACAAATTATGATGTTGATGCTTCGTCTCTTGATAATACTTGATACACACTTTATGCGCCTAGCTGAAAGGCGTTAAAGAAAAGCGCTTATGGGAGACAACCCATGATTTTACTACTGCACTTTTGTTTTATATTTGAGTGCTGGAAGTTGTTACTACTGTAGCAACCTCTCCTTATCTTATCTTTGTTGCATTGTTGTGCCAAGTAAAGTCTTTGATAGTAAGGTTCATACTAGATTTGGATTACTGCGCAGAAACAGATTTCTTGCTGTCACGAATCTGGGCCTAATTCTCTGTAGGTAACTCAGAAAATTATGCCAATTTACGTGAGTGATCCTCAGATATGTATGCAACTTTCATTCAGTTTGAGAATTTTCATTTGAGCAAGTCTGGTTCCACTTAGAAATTCGTCTTTACGGACTGTTCTGTTTTGACAGATTCTGCCTTTTATTTCGCATTGCCTGTTTTGCTATGCTTGATGGATTTTTCTATTCCATTAACTTTCAGTAGCTTTGTGCAATGTTCAGAAGTGTTAAGAATGATTATGTCACCTCTGAACATGTGAATTTTGATTATGTACTAACCCTCTAATGAGTTGTTTTGAGTTTGGTGTGGAGGAAGTTTTCAAGGATCAAGAGAGGAGGATGATACAATATGATCAAGGAGAGTGAAAGCTCTAAGCTTGGGGATGCCCCGGTGGTTCACCCCTGCATATTTCAAGAAGACTCAAGCGTCTAAGCTTGGGGATGCCCAAGGCATCCCCTTCTCCATCGACAACATTATCAGGTTCCTCTAGTGAAACTATATTTTTATTTCATCACATCTTATGTACTTTGCTTGGAGCGTCTGTATGTTTTTATTTTTGTTTTGTTTGAATAAAGTTGGATCCTAGTATTCATTGTGTGGGAGAGAGACACTCTCCGCTGTTGCATATGGGAAAATATGTCCTTAGGCCTTTACTCATAATATTCATGGCGAAGGTTGAATCTTCTTCGTTAAATTGTTATATGGTTGGACACGGGAAATGCTACATGTGGTAATTGGTAGAATGTCTTGAATAATGTGATACTTGGCAATTTTTGTGCTCATGTTTAAGCTCTTGCATCATATGCTTTGCACCTATTAATGAAGAAATACATAGAGTTTGCTAAAATTTGGTTTGCATAATTGGTCTCTCTAAGGTCTAGATATTTTCTAGTAAGGGTCGAACAACAAGGAAGACGGTATAGAGTCTTATAATGCTTACAATATGTCTTTTATGTGAGTTTTGCTGTACCGCTTCATACTTGTGTTTGTTTCAAATAGCCTTGCTATCCTAAGCCTTGTATTGAGAGGGAATACTTCTCATGCATCCCAAATCCTTGAGCCAAACACTATGCCATTTGTGTCCACCATACCTACCTACTACATGGTATTTCTCCGCCATTCCAAAGTAAATTGCTTGAGTGCTACCTTTAAATTTCCATTCTTCATCTTTGCAATATATAGCTCATGGGACAAATAGCCTAAAAACTACTGTGGTATTGAATATGTACTTATGCATTTTATCTCTTATAAGTTGCTTGTTGAGCGATAACCATGTTCCTGGGGACGCCATCAACTACTCTTTGTTGAATATCATGTGAGTTGCTATGCATGTCCGTCTTGTCTGAAGTAAGGGCGATTTACCATGAGTTGAATGGTTTGAGCATGCATACTGTTAGACAAGAACATTGGGCCGCTAACTAAAGCCATGATCCATGGTGGAAGTTTCAGTTTTGGACAAATATCCTCAATCTCATATGAGAAAATTAATTGTTGTTGAATGCTTAAGCATTAAAGAGGAGTCCATTATCTGTTGTCTATGTTGTCCCGGTATGGATGTCTAAGTTGAGAATAATCAAAAGCGAGAAATCCAATGCGAGCTTTCTCCTTAGACCTTTGTACAGGCGGCATAGAGGTACCCCTTTGTGACACTTGGTTAAAACATATGTATTGCGGTGATAATCCAGGTAATCCGAGCTAATTAGGACAAGGTGCGGGCACTATTAGTATACTATGCATGAGGCTTGCAACTTGTAGGATATAATTTACATGATGCATATGCTTTATTACTACCGTTGACAAAATTGTTTCTTATTTTCAAAATCAAAGCTCTAGCACAAATATAGCAATCGATGCTTCCCTCTGCGAAGGGCCTTTCTTCTACTTTTATGTTGAGTCAGTTCACCTATTTCTCTCCATCTCAAGAAGCAAACACTTGTGTGAACTGTGCATTGATTCCTACATACTTGCATATTGCACTTATTATATTACTTTATGTTGACAATATCCATAAGATATACATGTTACAAGTTGAAAGCAACCGCTGAAACTTAATCTTCCTTTGTGTTGCTTCAATGCCTTTACTTTGAAATTATTGCTTTATGAGTTAACTCTTATGCAAGACTTATTGATGCTTGTCTTGAAAGTACTATTCATGAAAAGTCTTTGCTATATGATTCAATTGTTTACTCATTACATTTACCATTGTCTTTGATCGCTGCATTCATTACATGTGCTTACAATAGTATGTTCAAGATTATGATGGCATGTCACTTCAGAAATTATCTTTGTTATCGTTTACCTACTCGGGACGAGCAGGAACTAAGCTTGGGGATGCTGATACGTCTCCAACGTATCGATAATTTCTTATGTTCCATGCCACTTTATTGATGATACCTACATGTTTTATACATACTTTATGTCATATTTATGCATTTTCCGGCACTAACCTATTAACGAGATGCCGAAGAGCCAGTTGTTGTTTTCTGCTGTTTTTGGTTTCAGAAATCCTAGTAAGGAAATATTCTCGGAATTGGACGAAATCAACGTCCATGATCTTATTTTTCCACGAAGCTTCCAGAAGTCCGGAGAGGAAACGAAGTGCGGCGACGAGGCCGCCACACACCAGGGCGGCGCGTCCCAGGCCCTGGCCGCGCCGGCCTGTGGTGTGGGCCCCTCGTGGCGCCCCCTGACCTACCTCTTCCGCCTACTTAAGCCTTCGTCGATAATAACTCCAGTACAGAGAGCCACGATACGGAAAACCTTCCAGAGACGCCGCCGCCGCCAATCCCATCTCGGGGGATTCAGGAGATCGCCTCCGGCACCCTGCCGGAGAGGGGAATCATCTCCCGGAGGACTCTTCACCGCCATGGTCGCCTCCGGAGTGATGAGTGAATAGTCTACCCCTGGACTATGGGTCCATAGCAGTAGCTAGATGGTCATCTTCTCCTAATTGTGCTATCATTGTTGGATCTTGTGAGCTGCCTAACATGATCAAGATCATCTATCTGTAATGCTACATGTTGTGTTTGTTGGGATCCGATGAATAATGAATAATGAATAATGTTATTATCTATGTGTTGTTTATGATCTTGCATGCTCTCCGTTACTAGTAGAGGCTCTGGCCAAGTTTTTGCTTGTAACTCCAAGAGGGAGTATTTATGCTCGATAGTGGGTTCATGTCTCCATTAAATCTGGGGGAGTGACAGAAACCTCTAAGGTTGTAGATGTGCTGTTGCCACTAGGGATAAAACATCAATGCTATGTCTAAGGATGTATTTGTTGATTACATTACACACCATACTTAATGCAATTGTCTGTTGTTTATAACTTAATACTGGAGGGGGTTCGGATGATAACCTGAAGGTGGACTTTTTAGGCATAGATGCATGCTGGATAGCGGTCTATGTACTTTGTCGTAATGCCCAATTAAATCTCACAATACTCATCATAACATGTATGTGCATGGTCATGCCCTCTTTATTTGTCAATTGCCCAACTTTAATTTGTTCACCCAACATGCTTATTCTTATGGGAGAGACGCCTCTAGTGAACTGTGGACTGATGTCTACGGGAGCTTCTATTCTTGTAGACAGTGTTGGGCCTCCAAGAGCAGAGGTTTGTAGAACAGCAACAAGTTTCCCTTAAGTGGATCACCCAAGGTTTATCGATCTCAGGGAGGAAGAGGTCAAAGATATCCCTCTCATGCAACCCTGCAACCACAAAGCAAGAAGTCTCTTGTGTCCCCAACACACCTAATAGGTGCACTAGTTCGACGAAGAGATAGTGAAATACAGGTGGTATGAATAAGTATGAGCAGTAGTAACGGCGCCAGAAAAGTGCTTGCTCCCCAGGACTGGCGTGTGGTTGATGGTGGTAATATTGCGGATAGTACAGATGCAGTAGAACAATAAACAAGCAGCGATAGCAGTGTTTAGGAACAAGGCCTAGGGATTATACTTTCACTAGTGGACACTCTCAACATTGATCACATAACAAAATAAATAGATAGATGCTAGACTCTACACTCTCTTGTTGGATGATGAACACCACTAACTGTGTAGGATTACACGAACCCTCAATGCCGGAGTTAACAAGCTCCACAATATTCGATATTCATGTTTAAATAACCTTAGAGTGCACAACAGATCAACATAACCAAACCAAGTACTAACATAGCATGCACACTGTCACCTTCACGCTACGAAAGGAGGCATAGATCACATCAATACTATCATAGCAATAGTTAACTTCATAATCTACAAGAGATCACAATCATAGCCTACGCCAAGTACTACACGATGCACACACTGTCACCATTACACCGTGCAGGAGGAATAAACTACTTTAATAACATCACTAGAGTAGCACACAGATAAATTGTGATACAAAACACATTGCAATCATAAAGAGATATAAATAAGCACCTCACTATGCCATTCATAACAGTGAATAAGTATTCTGTGAAATATAGCCTAAGAGACCCACACGGTGCACACACTGTCACCATTACACACGTGGGACAAGGAGTTTCCGGAGATCACATAAGTAAAATCCACTTGACTAGCATAATGACATCTAGATTACAAGCATCATCATATGAATCTCAATCATGTAAGGCAGCTCATGAGATTATTGTATTGAAGTACATAGGGAGAGAGATGAACCACATAGCTACCGGTACAGCCCCGAGCCTCGATGGAGAACTACTCCCTCCTCATGGGAGACAACAGCGGTGATGAAGATGGCGGTGGTGTCGATGGAGGAGCCTTCCGGGGGCACTTCCCCGTCCCGGTGGCGTGCCGGAACAGAGACTCCTGTCCCCCAGATCTTGGCTTCGCGATGGCGGCGGCTCTGGAAGGTTTCTCGTACCGTGGCTTTTTCGTCGAACTGGTTCGAGGTTTTAGGTCAAGGGGGATTAAATAGGCGAAGAGGCGGCGTCGGAGGGTCAACGAGGCGACGACACACTAGGGGGGCGCGGGCCCCCCCTTGGCCGCGCCAGGGCCTTGTGTGGTGGGCCTGTGGCCCCCCTCTGGCCTCTCTCGGGTGTTCTGGATGCTTCCGGGGATTCTAAGATGCTGGGCGTTGATTTCGTCCGATTCCGAGAATATTTCCTTACTAGGATTTCTGAAAGCAAAAACAGCAGAAAACAGCAACTGGCCCTTCGGCATCTCGTCAATAGGTTAGTTCCGGAAAACGCATAATAATGACATAAAGTATGTATAAAACATGTAGATATCATCAATAATGTGGCATGGAACATAAGAAATTATCGATACGTCGGAGACGTATCAGCATCCCCAAGCTTAGTTTCTGCTCGTCCCGAGCAGGTAAACGATAACAAAGATAATTTCTGGAGTGACATGCCATCATAACCTTGATCATACTATTGTAAGCATATGTAATGAATGCAGCGATCAAAACAATGGTAAATGACATGAGTAAACAAATGAATCAGATAGCAAAGACTTTTCATGAATAGTACTTTCAGGACAAGCATCAATAAGTCTTGCATAAGAGTTAACTCATAAAGCAATAATTTCATAGTATAGGTATCGAACCAACACAAAGGAAGATTAAGTTTCAGCGGTTGCTTTCAACTTGTAACATGTATATCTCATGGATATTGTCAACATAGAGTAATATAACAAATGCAATATGCAAGTATGTAGGAATCAATGCACAGTTCACACAAGTGTTTGCTTCTTGAGATGGAGAGAAATAGGTGAACTGACTCAACATAAAAGTAAAAGAATGGCCCTTCGCAGAGGGAAGCATCGATTGCTATATTTGTGCTAGAGCTTTGGTTTTGAAAACAAGAAACAATTTTGTCAACGGTAGTAATAAAGCATATGTGTTATGTAAATTATATCCTACAAGTTGCAAGCCACATGCATAGTATACTAATAGTGCCCGCACCTTGTCCTAATTAGCTCGGATTACCTGGATTATCATCGCAATGCATATGTTTTAACCAAGTGTCACAAAGGGGTACCTCTATGCCGCCTGTACAAAGGTCTAAGGAGAAAGCTCGCATTGGATTTCTCGCTATTGATTATTCTCAACTTAGACATCCATACCGGGACAACATAGACAACAGATAATGGACTCCTCTTTAATGCATAAGCATTCAGCAACAATTAATTTTCTCATATGAGATTGAGGATATTTGTCCAAAACTAAAACTTCCACCATGGATCATGGCTTTAGTTAGCGGCCCAATGTTCTTCTCTAACATTATGCATGCTCTAACCATTCTAGCGGTAAATCTCCCTTACTTCAGACAAGACGGACATGCATAGCAACTCACATGATATTCAACAAAGAGTAGTTGATGGCGTCCCCAAGAACATGGTTATCGCACAACAAGCAACTTAATAAGAGATAAAGTGCATAAGTACATATTCAATACCACAATAGTTTTTAGGCTATTTGTCCCATGAGCTATATATTGCAAAGGTAGAGGATAGAAATTTTAAAGGTAGCACTCAAGCAATTTACTTTGGAATGGCGGAGAAATACCATGTAGTAGGTAGGTATGGTGGACACAAATGGCATAGTGGTTGGCTCAAGGATTTTGGATGCATGAGAAGTATTCCCTCTCGATACAAGGTTTAGTCTAGCAAGGTTATTTGAAACAAACACAAGGATGAAGCGGTGCAGCAAAACTCACATAAAAGACATATTGTAAACATTATAAGACTCTACACCGTCTTCCTTGTTGTTCAAACTCAATACTAGAAATTATCTAGACTTTAGAGAGACCAATTATGCAAACCAAATTTTAGCATGCTCTATGTATTTCTTCATTAATAGGTGCAAAGTATATGATGCAAGAGCTTAAACATGAGCACAACAATTGCCAAGTATCACATTATCCAAGACATTTTACCAATTACTACATGTAGCATTTCCCGTTTCCAACCATATAACAATTAACGAAGCAGTTTCAACTTTCGCCATGAAAATTAAAAGCTAAGAACACATGTGTTCATATGAACCAGCGGAGCGTGTCTCTCTCCAACACAAGGATGAGTTTATTCAAACAAAACAAGAATAAAAACAAACAGACGCTCCATGTGAAGCACATAAGATGTGACCGAATAAAAATATAGTTTCAAGAGAAGGAACCTGATAATTTGTCGATGAAGAAGGGGATGCCTTGGGCATCCCCAAGCTTAGATGCTTGAGTCTTCTTGAAATATGCAGGGATGAACCACCGGGGCATCCCCAAGCTTAGACTTTTCACTCTTCTTGATCGTAGTATATCATCCTCCTCTCTTGACCCTTGAAAACTTCCTTCACACCAAACTCGAAACAAACTCATTAGAGGGTTAGTGCATAATCAAAAACTCACATTTTCAGAGGTGACACAATCATTCTTAACACTTCTGGACATTGCTCAAAGCTACTGGAAGTTAATGGAACAAAGAAATCCATCCCACATAGCAAAAGAGGCAATGCGAAATAAAAGGCAGAATCTGTCAAAACAGAACAGTCCGTAAAGACGAATTTTATTGAGGCACCAGACTTGCTCAGATGAAAATACTCAAATTGAATGAAAGTTGCGTACATATCCGAGGATCACTCACGTAAATTGGCATAATTTTCTGAGTTACCTACAGAGAATTAGGCCCAGATTCGTGACAGCAAGAAATCTGTTTCTGCGCAGTAATCCAAATCTAGTATGAACCTTACTATCAAAGACTTTACTTGGCACAACAATGCAATAAAATAAGATAAGGAGAGGTTGCTACAGTAGTAACAACTTCCAAGACTCAAATATCAAACAAAAGTACTGTAGCAAAATAAACACATGGGTTATCTCCCAAGAAGTTCTTTCTTTATAGCCATTAAGATGGGCTCAGCAGTTTTAATGATGCACTCGCAAGAAATAGTATTTGAAGCAAAAGAGAGCACCAAGAAGCAAATCCAAAACACATTTAAGTCTAACCCACTTCCTATGCAAAGGAATCTTGTACACAAATGAATTCATGAAGAACAAAGTGACAAACATAAGAGGATAAAACACGAGTAACTTCAAGATTCTCAACATAAAGAGGGGAAACTTAATATTATTAAGATGCATATAACCATGTTTCCCTCTCTCATAATAACTTTCAGTAGCATCATTGATGAAATCCACAATATACCCATCACTTAAAACATTCTTATCATGGTTCATATGCATAGAAGTATCATTAATTTTGGCATACGAAGAATTCTTCTCATTAATAGTAATTGGAGTAGGATTATTATCAAGAATTTGAACATGGTAAACAAGTTGCATATTAAGGGAATTGTTTTTAGCAATCCAATCATAACTATGACAAGTTTCATAAGGATAGTTATAACTTATATCATAGCATTCTTTATAATAATCATCAAAGGTCGGAGGCACAGTGTCATCATAAGAAATAGAATAGTTATCTTTCACAGTAGGTTTATCTGTGACCATACCATCATTGTTATTAGAAGGAGATGTATTAAACACATAATGATCAGTAGCAAAAGGATTTTCAAACACCTCTTCCCCAAGCTTAGAGCTTTCTATATCATTATGGGAGGAAGCATGGATAGCACTGATACTATGGCAATTATTATCATCATTATTTTTAGAATTAGTTTCCCAGAGATTTGCAATATCAAAAGTAGTGTGCTCATTCAAATCATGATCACTAATGTATGTAAAGGGCATAGGAAGATCATTGTATTCAGATTCATTATCATAATAATCATTAGGAGCAACATACTTACGGTTACCTAGCGTTATCTCATTCACGCGGGGATATGCCGTTACCTCTTTCTTTTTATTCTCCTTCTTCTTCTTCTTCTTCTTCTTCTTCTTCTTCTTCGTTCCCTTCTTCTTCTTCTTCTCTTCCTTCTCCTCGTTCCCTTCTTTAGGAGGAAGAGGCTTGAAGGGTGGCTTGTCCGCATAACCTGATTTACTTTCAGAAACAATAGAAGAAACTTGGGAGGATCCCTCCTTTTCATTAATTAGTTGAAAACACACAGCGGTCCTATCATATTTTGGCAAGGTGTCATCTTCTAAAATATTTTGTATGTAAGTATTTGTATGGCTATTATCAATGCAATAAGAAAAACACCCATGCAGGACATCATCAATATCAAGATCATTAATATCTAACAAAGAAATTTTCCTTGATAACTCTTCACACCACAAAAATAAAGTGAGTTCATCATGCTGATTAGGAGTAATTTTATCATCACAATACAAATTTTTAGCACTCATTGGGTTCAAATTATCATTGGAGGAGCATTGAAAATTAAAATGACCCTCTTCATGGCAAACTTCACAAATAAAAGGATAGAGGGCACAAACTTTTTTACCAAGATCATCTAGAGTCCTAACCCACTTTCTAGTTTTTTCATTAATATGGTGGATACAATATTCATCTTTGATTTGATTAATTCCACAAGGTCTATGCATTCCACAAAAATTAACATGCTTATAGGAAATAGCATTCTTAGGAGTTTGAGCATGCTTATTGCAATAATTAACAACTATTTCATTCTTAATGCAAGCCTCTTTAAAAGGTTCATGGTACTTATCAAAATTCTTCTTAGGCAATTCAAAATGAGAAGCAAAGGCTTTATAAAGATTTGCAGCAACTTGAGAGTCAAGACCATAAGTAGCACTCATATTTTGAAATTTATCAGTATCCATAAAAGCTTCAATGCATTCATAATCATAATTTATACCTGACTCTTTACCTTTGTTGTTCTCCCATCCTTCAGCGGTCTCCTCAATCCGATCAAAAAGATCCCACTTAGCTTCAACCTCCTTGCTTGTGAAAGATCCCTCCGAACAGGCATCCAGATAGTCCTTGTGTTGTCCTGAAAACCTCGCATAAAAATTGTTAACAATAACATTACAGGGGAGCTCATGAATGGGACATTTGAGCATTAGTGATTTCAATCTCCCCCACGCTTGAGAGATACTCTCTCCATCACGAGGATAAAAGTTATAAATGTGATTCCTATCAATATGCACTTCATGAGGAGGATAAAATTTAGAGTAAAAGAGAGATACAATTTCCTCCCAACCAAGAGAATGACTATTCTCCAACAATTTATACCAATGCGCCGCTTTACTGCACAAATAAACAGAGAATAGCTTCTTCCTCACTTCATCCATAGAGATACCTGCACACTTGAATAACCCGCATAATTCATGCAAAAACAGTAAATGATCTCTAGGATGGACAGTTCCATCCCCTTCATAGCGGTTATCCATAACACGTTCAATAATTTTCATAGGTATTTTATACGGAATACTTTCAGCAGGTGGATTTAAAATATCAGAAGCATCATTAGAGTTATCGCATATGGGAGATAAAGCATTATCAGAGCAAAATATTTCTTCCAAAGCTGAAGAGCAAAAAAGATTATTTTTATATAAACTAGCTTCCCCAAGCTTAGACTTATCCATAACATTAGCAGTGATTGCGTTCATACTAATAACATTGCTACTAGCATGCAATTGAGGCTCCAAAGGTTCTTTAATTTTCGCATCACACAATTCATGTCTTAACTCAGGAAATAAAATAAGAAGCTCATTGTTGTCCATTATGCCTAACTAGTGTAAAACAAGAAACAAAAAGATGCAATTGCAGGATCTAAAGGAAATAGCTTCGAGCACACACACAATGGCGCCAGAAAAGTACTGTTACCTGGAACCGGAGTATGAGTGCCTTTTACCTTTCCTCCCCGGCATAGGCGCCAGAAAAGTGCTTGATGTCTACGGGAGCTTCTATTCTTGTAGACAGTGTTGGGCCTCCAAGAGCAGAGGTTTGTAGAACAGCAGCAAGTTTCCCTTAAGTGGATCACCCAAGGTTTATCGATCTCAGGGAGGAAGAGGTCAAAGATATCCCTCTCATGCAACCCTGCAACCACAAAGCAAGAAGTCTCTTGTGTCCTCAACACACCTAATAGGTGCACTAGTTCGGCGAAGAGATAGTGAAATACAGGTGGTATGAATAAGTATGAGCAGTAGTAACGGCGCCAGAAAAGTGCTTGCTGCCCAGGACTGGCGTGTGGTTGATGGTGGTAATATTGAGGACAAGATGTGATGCAGAGAACAAGAAACAAGCAGCGATAGCAGTATTTAGGAACAAGGCCTAGGGATTATACTTTCACTAGTGGACACTCTCAACATTGATCACATAACAGAATAAATAGATAGATGCTAGACTCTACACTCTCTTGTTGGATGATGAACACCACTAACTGTGTAGGATTACACGAACCCTCAATGCCGGAGTTAACAAGCTCCACAATATTCGATATTCATGTTTAAATAACCTTAGAGTGCACAACAGATCAACATAACCAAACCAAGTACTAACATAGCATGCACACTGTCACCTTCACGCTACGAAAGGAGGCATAGATCACATCAATACTATCATAGCAATAGTTAACTTCATAATCTACAAGAGATCACAATCATAGCCTACGCCAAGTACTACACGATGCACACACTGTCACCATTACACCGTGCAGGAGGAATAAACTACTTTAATAACATTACTAGAGTAGCACACAGATAAATTGTGATACAAAACACATTGCAATCATAAAGAGATATAAATAAGCACCTCACTATGCCATTCATAATAGTGAATAAGTATTCTGTGAAATATAGCCTAAGAGACCCACACGGTGCACACACTGTCACCTTTACACACGTGGGACAAGGAGTCTCCGGAGATCACATAAGTAAAATCCACTTGACTAGCATAATGACATCTAGATTACAAGCATCATCATATGAATCTCAATCATGTAAGGCAGCTCATGAGATTATTGTATTGAAGTACATAGGGAGAGAGATGAACCACATAGCTACTGGTACAGCCCCGAGTCTCGATGGAGAACTACTCCCTCCTCATGGGAGACAGCAGCGGTGATGAAGATGGCGGTGGTGTCGATGGAGGAGCCTTCCGGGGGCACTTCCCCATCCCGGCGGCGTGCCGGAACAGAGACTCCTGTCCCCCAGATCTTGGCTTCGCGATGGCGGCGGCTCTGGAAGGTTTCTCGTACCGTGGCTTTTTCGTCGAACTGGTTCGAGGTTTTAGGTCAAGGGGGCTTAAATAGGCGAAGAGGCGGCGTCGGAGGGTCAATGAGGCGACGACACACTAGGGGGGCGCGGCCCCCCCTTGGCCGCGCCAGGGCCTTGTGTGGTGGGCCTGTGGCCCCCCTCTGGCCTCTCTCGGGTGTTCTGGATGCTTCCGGGGATTCTAAGATGCTGGGCGTTGATTTCGTCCGATTCCGAGAATATTTCCTTACTAGGATTTCTGAAACCAAAAACAGCAGAAAACAGCAACTGGCCCTTCGGCATCTCGTCAATAGGTTAGTTCCGGAAAACGCATAATAATGACATAAAGTATGCATAAAACATGTAGGTATAATCAATAATGTGGCATGGAACATAAGAAATTATCGATACGTCGGAGACGTATCATGGACCCCGGTCCATTCTTTTACATCAAATACAATCTACTGCAATACTCGTTCTACTGTTCTCTGCAAACAATCATCATCCACACTATACATCTAATCCTTTGTTACAGCAAGCCGGTGAGATTGACAACCTCAGCACATTACGTTGGGACAAAGTACTTTGGTTGTGTTGTGCAGGTTCCACGTTGGCGCCGGAATCCCTGGTGTTGCGCCGCACTACACTCCGCCGCCATCAACCTTCAACGTGCTTCTTGGCTCCTACTGGTTCGATAAACCTTGGTTTCTTACTGAGGGAAAACTTGCCGCTGTATGCATCACACCTTCTCTTGGGATTCCCAACGGTCGCGTGCTGTACGCGTATCACAACCTGCCGGAGAGGGGAATCATCTCCCGGAGGACTCTTCACCGCCATGGTCGCCTCCGGAGTGATGTGTGAGTAGTTCACCCCTGGACTATGGGTCCATAGCAGTAGCTAGATGGTCATCTTCTCCTAATTGTGCTATCATTGTTGGATCTTGTGAGCTGCCTAACATGATCAAGATCATCTATTTGTAATGCTACATGTTGCGTTTGTTGGGATCCGATGAATATGGAATACTATGCTATGTTGATTATCAATCTATCTATGTGTTGTTTATGATCTTGCATGCTCTCCGTTATTAGTAGAGGCTCTGGCCAAGTCATGACTTGTAACTCCAAGAGGGAGTATTTATGCTCGATAGTCGGTTCATGCCTCCATTAAATGCAGGACAAAGTGTGAGAAAGTTCTAAGGTTGTGGATGTGCTGTTGCCACTAGGGATAAAACATCAATGATATGTCTAAGGATGTATTTGTTGATTACATTACGCACCATACTTAATGCAATTGTCTGTTGTTTGCAACTTAATAATGGAGGGGGTTCGGATGATAACATGAAGGTGGACTTTTTAGGCATAGATGCATGCTGGATAGCGGTCTATGTACTTTGTCGTAATGCCCAATTAAATCTCACACTACTCATCATAACATGTATGTGCATGGTCATGCCCTCTTTATTTGTCAATTGCCCAACTGTAATTTGTTCACCCAACATGTTATTTATCTTATGGGAGAGACACCACTAGTGAACTGTGGACCCCGGTCCATTCTTTACATCGAATACAATCTACTGCAATACTCGTTCTACTGTTCTCTGCAAACATCATCATCCACACTATATATCTAATCCTTTGTTACAGCAAGCCGGTGAGATTGACAACCTCACTGTCACGTTGGGGCAAAGTAATTTGGTTGTGTTGTGCAGGTTTCACGTTGGCGCCGGAATCCCTGGTGTTGCGCCGCACTACACTCCGCCGCCATCAACCTTCAACGTGCTTCTTGGCTCCTACTGGTTCGATAAACCTTGGTTTCTTACTGAGGGAAAACTTGCTGCTATACGCATCACACCTTCCTCTTGGGGTTCCCAACGGACGCGTGCTGTACGCGTATCAAGCACAAGTGATAGCAAGATATAAATACTTCAAGCACGATGGCTATCACAAGGAAAGTAAACTCGGGTATAGAGATAACTGAGGCACACAGAGACGAAAATGTATTCCAGTGTTTCCCCACACAAGGTGACATACGTCACGTTGGAGAGATGCGGACTAACATGAAGGTCTCCCAAACGCCACGAAGGCTCACCTTCTTTTCCAAGCCAATACCACGAAGGACAAAGGTCTGTCCCTGATGGCTAGTTTTTTCTCCACTCCGGAGATGGCAAGCTCCACAACCACTTCACAAGCTCCACGAAGGAGAAGCCCGGGTCTCTTCACAATCTTCACGAAGAGGTCACCGGAGCACCAACCACCAAGCCAACTAGGAGGTCACCCCTCCAAAAGTAACAAGCTCGTGGTCTCTCACTCGAACTAATCGTAATGGAGAGCTCAACATTTATGCAAAGAACACCAAAGGTGTTCAAATGCCTCACACTCAAATCCCACCAAAGCAACAAGTGCTAGGGAGGAGTTAGAGAGGAATAACAATGAAGGAAATCAACAAATGACTCCAAGATCTAGATCCCAAGAGTTCCCCTCACAAATGGAGAGGTAGAAAGCTTTTGAGGTTCAACAAAGGAGTAGGAGAGAGAGTAAATAGAATGGTTGACCTTACCTCCTCAAGGAGGAAGAAGGGATATAAATAGTCTAAGGAAAAAACTACCCGTTTTAGGGCAGAATCGTGCAACCCGGCGTACAACACCTGGTGGGCCGTGCTAGAGCCTGGCCTACCCGACAACAGCACCCGGTGGGCCGGCCCAGAGGCCGGGCCAACCAGACGGCTGGGCCACTCGGCGCCACACCCGGTAGGCCGGGCCAGGTGCCGATCTACCCGACAACAACACTCGGTCCTGTCGGGCCCTATGCCGGATTGCTCGACTTTGCTCAAACGACCATTTTTCTCCGAGAACTAAAAAGTTCTTCTCACGTAGTTCCCAAACTAAGATTGAGATGAAACCAATTTTGTTGGAAAGATAACGACGAATAGTACCCCTACAAAAATAGTAAATACGTCCAAACTCGAAAACGCAATAAAAGATGCATACGGATTCCATTTTCGTTGAACTTGGGCTTGTTAAAAAGTTAGCAACAAACTCAAGAACCTCGCACACGGAAACACCAATAAGCAACAAGAATATAGGGATGCAAAGGATACAAAATATTGAGCTTCCTAAGACGATGCGATCAAGTTACTCAAAAGCCCCTCTTGATAATGCGACTATCTATCCTATAACCCGGTCTCCCAACAACCACCTTGAGACCGGTAAAAGGAAAACCTAGCAAATCCATACCTTTGCCTTGCGCATCCCGCTTGATCTTGATGACAACGCTTCAAGCTCCCTCAAGCCGGAATACCTCACTTGATCATTGTTGCTTTAAATACTACCCCTTTTTTTTGTAGCAAACCCGGAAATTAAAATACTCCACTCCACCTGCCGTTTTACATACTATCCTCCTTTTTCATCGCATCACGATTAGCGCTTACCTCTTTTCTGATCCATTCCCTTTGAGCAACAAACACTTTTAATATCAAAGGTTATTTTCAAGATCTTAATGTCTTTCTCCCATAGAGGAGTTTGGTCCTTCCACTTCTGCTTCTTCTTCCTCCAATTGAGATCCCTAAAGGAAGAATATCTCGCTCGTGCTTTCTTTACGAGGTCGCTTTACCTTTTCCAGTGATAAATGTGGGTGCTGGAAAAAAAATATCAGAACCATGGCACTACAATACCACTTTCACGTTTCTTTATCAGTACATCCACACAAACACGTTTGCATTACTTCATACCCATATGTTGTAGAACTTCTAAAATACTATAACAAACAGTCTAACAGCTATGCAAACTTCCTAGTTTACTATCATATCATTTATATTTGATTATGTATATATTAATATATTTTTTCATGGATAGTCGGTTAAATATTACATCCTATATGCGGAGTACTATGGAACGGAGGGTACATTCCTTTGTTTGCTGGGACTCTGCCACATGGCAATCGATTTAGCATCATCAGCTATTACCATTCATGAACTGAATGCTGATATTCAGTGTTGTCCAACCAACTAGTACATACATTGCAGCATGAATCTTCTTAGAAATCTCGAACCTGAATCTAAGCTAAACATTTTTTTGGCAAACATATAAGCTAAACATACGGCAAGTCCTTTCAGTTAATGACTCCTCCAGGTGAAACAGTGAGTTAACTTTGGTGTATTACCGAGGTGCTATACTTCCCATTGGTTTTCAGACTATGACCATACGAAATTCAAGTCCTACAGAACAGGGTTTGCACGAGCAAAAGCAATGAATAACTTCCGGCATGAGAAGTTTCAGTTCAGCTGAAATCATAAGAAAGATTCTATTAGATTGCATTGTCATTGACGCAGATGTTACGTTAATCAAGGTGTTGCAATTTACTGTTGCAAGAGAGAAAACAACCTGACTAGAGGTATGCACTGGCTCGTGATAAAGTATTAGACAGCCTAAGATATGAGCACATGAAATCCCAACTAGTAGTAGAAAGTAGAAACACATACGTTAATCCGTCTAATGTGGATAGTCATATCACCAAAAAAGAACTCATTTCACAGATAGTTAACACCTCACGCACTGTGTACTAGTTGTGTTATGCACTCATCAGAGGAAGCCAATTGCAGTGACCTATCCGTTAGGATTTGGGGTATGTTTCAATGACTAGATGAAAATGCATGCCTGACAAGGACACCAAAGAGCACAAAAGAATCTGGAATCTGTGGAAACATGCACACGATGTCAGGAATTACACGTTGATTTTTCTGCTGCATACCCTGCAATACTGTCACTTCTGATACCAACACCATCACACTGCACATTAAAGCACAAATAACCGCAAGAGAAGACAATATGAGAGGTAACACTACCCAAGAACACCCAAAGTAACTTGCAGCAACATGCAGAGTGATCAAAAACAGAATGAGAATTTGCAGTTGCAACCAAAACCTGCAATGTCTATTACTGAAGCATGATAGCAGCAGCACATTTTTTTTTTTTTTTTTTTGAAGCAGCAGCACATTTGTGTTGTACACAACAGCCAGAATATACAGCAAGAACATTAGAATTGGCGACAAGATAGTACTACGATCGAAATATCAAAGTAATTTTGTGGTAGTACCATCTGGCAGCACCAAATGCTGAAAACGCAAAAAAAAAGAGGACAGATACAATCTCAGCACCACGTAGTACGTACTCATCAAGCTCGAGGAGGAACAACACGTACAGTAGCATGCAAGTATGATTAAGCCCGAACTGAAGGGTAAGCACATTCACCTGCCAGCGCGCGCGCGGCATGGTGTTGTGTCAATGGAACCACCAAGTGCAAGGAGCATTGTCCGACCTCTCCGGGCGACGATCCTTGGGAGGCCAGAACTCATCGATGGAGTCCACATCAAAGAGTGAGTACCTGCCCATGTCGACGAAGGAGTACCACCTCCTGTTGTCCGCCGCCGGCTGGGTGTCGGCCGGGAAGAAGCAGTCGTCCGGGAAGTAGATGGTGGAGTCCTCGAAGCCATGGAAGTGCGCGACGTCGATGGATCTGGAGCAGGCTGGCCCCACGAACAGCATGTGGCCTTGGAACTCCTTCACGGGCACCCAGGTACCACGGAAGGAGCGGCCGTACGACGCCGGCGGTTTGAGCTCGAATCTGAAGACCCGGAGCACCCCCGTCCCGCCGTCGTTGTAGATATACCTGACGACCATGTGAAGCCAGCCCCCAATGGGCACGAGGTAGCGCACCATGGAGCCATGGCCTCCTCCAATGAAGAGCAGGTCGTCTGCGTAGTCCTGGCGCCGCACCATGTCGTAGTCGTAGCGCAGCATGGATAGCTCGTTGTTGTCCCCTTTGAGCACTGGCGTGTACGTGACGAGGCTCTCGGCCGTGGTGAGGAAATTGAAGGCGCCGGAGCAATAGATCACGTCCTGCAGCCGCCGCCTCGTCCACATGTCCTCGGGGTCGGGCGTGATCCAGTTCTCTAACCCCTCTTGCCAGAACGCGGGGCAGCGTCTGCGGCCGACGAGGGCGATGGCGCCGATCATGTATCCCCCGCGACCGCGAGGCGAGTAGGACGGCGAGTAGGAGAGCGTTGCGGCGCGCAAGACCAAGGGGAGATCAATCTTGACCTCGGTGATGCGGAGGCCCCGAGGGAGGGTGATGCGGTTCCCGGAGTAGATGTTGTAGAGAGCGTGCGCGTGGCGCGCGTCGAGCGCGAGGACGAGCCAGCCTCCCTCCGTGGAGCCGCAGATGCGCGCGTTGCGGACGGCGCGCGGGAGCGGGAGGGGGTAGCTCATGAGGTCGATGGGGCAGAAGAAGGTGGGCGCCTCGGTGCTGGGGAAGATGAGGCAGGGGAGCAGGGGCGGCGGAAGGGGGAGCTGCGGTGGCCGGCCCTGCCCCTCCCCGCGCAAGGCGCGGCTCCAGTGCTTGTTGGCGAAGGACATGCGGATGCGGTCGCCGCTGGAGGGGAGGTAGGCGGCGAGGCGGAGGAGGATGTTGTCGGGGGCGTCCACCCATACGGACGGCGTCGGCGTCAGCCGCGGCCGCTTCGTCGCCATCGGGAGCGAGGGAGGGAGGTTACGCCTACGCACGCCGATTCCCCAATGGCCAATGATTTCGTTGCGGCCGCTTCGTCGCCGTCGGGATTATATATAGGCAGCAGCGGGCTGCGGCATCAGGACGCTGCGTTGGCGGGGCTCTGCTTCCAGAATACGCCGGCCGGCGCTTGCTGCAGGTTGCATGCAGGCCAGCCGTTCGGCAAAATGGCGGCGCGGAACTGCCGCTTGCGATGATTTTTTTTTCTTTTTATAGTACCTCGGTGTTCCAGAAACAGTGAAACACACGTATTTTAAGACAAACTTTAATATAAAAAAATTGTTGGAGTGTTTTTTTTTTTTTGCGAATCAAAAGTTGTTGGAGTGTTGCTATCTATGCATATGATGTTCACAGCATAGTAGATATTTTACTACACATAATTTTTCATATGTATGCTTAC
Source organism: Lolium perenne (assembly GCF_019359855.2). NCBI lineage: Eukaryota > Viridiplantae > Streptophyta > Magnoliopsida > Poales > Poaceae > Lolium > Lolium perenne. Next base: position 180,768,736 of record NC_067246.2, on the reverse strand, counting down.
ACATGTGCGGCAAGAAAAAAAATTAAATCGTACCAACGCGCGAGCATTCAACTAGCTGTATATAACTAATATAGTTGGATTTGTATTGAAAAATACTTTTTAATAATGTTAATTTTATACTAACAATCTTTGTATACCTGTAACAACTTTCGGTAAAGAAAAAGAAGCGGAAAACAAGTTCGCCTTATTTATTGGAATGAAGGAAGTTACTTACTTGTTCTCACAGCAACATGCATCAAATAGGAGTACAAATGTATGCACCATGTCACACTACTAGATTGAGCTACTCCGTCCGATCCATAGAATATCGGAATTTTAGTTCAAATTTATACCGCTCTTCTATTAAAATCCCGATACTTTTTATGAATCGGAAAGAGTAGCAAAGTTTGTGAATTATCGGAAATTTATCTCAGGGCATCACATGCTGCCACAAATAATTTATTTGCCTCCAAAAATCATTCTGCTAACATGCTAGCAATAACTTAACATGGTAGAAGGTTAAATATGCCAACAAATACGACCAGCCACATTAGACGCGCGAGGGGCGCATGCACAGACCAGGTGTAACTCAGAAACAAGAATTGGTTCTTTTTCACCATAACACAAAATTTCTGGATACCACCATATGCCTTCGAGTTTGCATTTTGTTGAGTTTTGTTAATGAGATCACGAATCCACGGTATAAATATGACACAATGACCGTGATTGTTACGAGTTTCCAAAAAGGTCCTACAAGTGGTAATTCATGTTTAACGAACAAATGTTACAGTAGAATATCCGGACAAATTTTTTGTGCACAAAATATTTTTCAAATTTTTTCGCGTATGTCAAAGGATGGTACGTCAAGTTTTTTTTCACTATTTGAAAATGTCCATATAAAACCTTTTTCTAGAGACATATGCACGTTTCATTGTTTAAGAGAAATGAGCATCTATATCAAGTAAAGTGTTTGAGTATGTAGAATACAAATGTATATGTGTGTCAAAATCGTTCCACCTATATGAATAAGGAAAATAAAATACACTTCGTTGTTCATGAAACCTAGTATGTTTACTTCTTCATTCCAATGAATAAGGCAGCCTCACTTTATGTATTTTTCTTGACCAAGAATTACTGCAAATATATAAAAATTGCTGGCATAAAATTAGCATTATTATAAATTCTTTTTAATACAAATCCAACAATAATAATTCCGTAGAATATAATCAAGAGTTTGTTGATCAATTTGCGTGTCTTATTCATCTGAACAAAGGTAGTACGAAACAACAACATATCATTACATTAGTAAACAAAGTATGTTAGTGAACACGATACATTAAACAAAGGAGGCTACATCAAAGTGAGCAGGTGTCTTTGCCCCAACTAACTAAGTCGAGGAGAAAATAGGTCGTGTCCCGAGATAGGTGGAGTGGTGGCGCATCCATCATAGGTTAATAGACATGTCAACATCCATGAAAAATATATACACATGTATGATACATCTTCTAAGATTTATTCAAAAAATAATTCAATAATAAAGGACAACTGTGGGCTGAATTTTGATTCCAAAGTAGTATAGTTTCTATTCAGAAACAAGTATTCTCCTTTTAGTTTCTGAGTTGTCATTCAAGATTTGTTATGTTTACCAACACAATAGATATATGTTATATCTACTAGTATGAGCAAAGGAATGATGAGCTTCAGCTGTTTCTTTTCAAAAGCTCCAAAATCATATTTAATATTAACGGAAATATTTTTTAAAATGATCTTTTGTACAGGTGTATAAACATCATTTCTACGAACGTGTAAAATCTTGTTGAAATAATCATTGTATGATGGGTTGCGAAAAAATCACAATCTAGGTATTAGCTTTTTTTTTACTTTGTTGTTCGCATTTGTCTTATTTGTGTAGGTCACAAATGAAAATATAATTAAAGGAAAATATACACGCACATACTACACATCATTTGTGCTTGCATACTTTTCCACAACTTCTTGAAGTGAAAAAGAATGTGGTTTTGGATATTCTTAAAAACCTCCTCCTCGTGCTTGTCCTCCATTTGGTGTTTTGTTATATTTACATGTTATTGTTTCTAGATTTACTCACAGCTTCTAAAACAACATATCAAGATTGAGGTGCATTGGGTGTACTACCACAAGACTCACGAGATATATATTCGTTCTAAAACAAGATCACTTCTACAATGGCCCGACATATCCACACTAGGAGATTGCAACACCAGTGTTCTTAACATGATCCAGTGAAAAGAGGCTATCCCAATTCATATATTAGTTCTTTCCCTCTTGGATTGTGTATGATGCCTCCTTGTTCCGGTATCTATCTCACACACTTCCACCCCTAGATTACCCACAAAGAAACAAGACCGACACCAAGTTGGCATGAACCAGTAACTCCCTCATGCATAATAGAAAACCACACATAGAGATGTCAACGTACAATCTTGTCCTAGCTAATATGAATGGTGGATCATCAATACATGCCTAGATACTAAAAAATGGAAATTCAAAATTATAGTTCCTTGATAAAAAAATGGCATTTCATAGATGGCATTCAAGGGGAGTTCATTGACATATGAACGACATCATCACCGTCATCATCCTCTTCTTTTTAGATCCTTGTGGTACCACTTTCAACCCACAATTCATCAGTCCGGTCCATCCTCTTTGCTCTTCTCGACAATATTATCATGTTGACACCATAGCCTTCGGGAATACCATCAACATTTACATAGGCATTGATACCTTTGATCCATATTATCGGATTGTAGTATGCTTCCTTTTCCCCTAAGAGACCCTAGGTCTATCAAATCCACAAGAAGAAAGCTAATGTTTTAAGATCACTACAAGCGAGACTCTGAGATTTCGTTTAGTTGTTGTTTCACCGGACCAAATGTTTTCTTTTGTTTTTTAATCATTGGATAGAAATAGGCTAGGGATAAGGTTTCACCTGCATATGTGCAAAGACTGGGGTTATAAATATAATAATAAGCACATGTGAATTATGTGATGATAAGATACACAATGTAAAGGGGTGATGAGTCCAAAGGACACCACGATCTGCGTACACGCACCATGGATCTGTGATCCTACCATTTCATTGGGCATCGCTGGGCGATAACGGTAATTAAGTAAACGGAAAATAGCCTTAAGATTAGTGACATCATCATTACTCCATAGATAGCAACTACACATTCCATCTTGTGCAAATCTTGCCACACCGGCATCAAAGTATGTGAATCAACACCTACCATTGCCTTTATACCACTATAAACCTCGCGAGACTTGGGTACCAAGCAATCCTGAAGATTGGTATACAAAGGCAATCTCTAGTACATGGCTCCTTGTAACATAATACACAACATCCGAATGATAATATAAAGATGCACTTGTTGCTGCGAGGCTAGGTGATACGTCTCAAACGTATCTATAATTTTTGATGCTCCATGCTTATTTTCCACCAATTCATATATGTTTTGCTTACACTTCGTTGCACTTTTATATGATTTTCGGCACTAACCTATTAACAAGATGCCAAAGTGTCAATTCCATGTTTTCTGGCGTTTTTGTATTTCAGAAAAGTTGTATGAAATATTCTCGGAATTTGACGAAGCAAAAACCAAAGTCAATATTTTACCAAAACGAAGACGAAGTCCAGAGGGGGGTCGAAGCGGCGCACTAGAGCGCCCAAACCACCCCTAGGCGCAGCCTAGACCTGGCCCGCGCCTAGGGTAGGTCTGGGCCCACCAGGCACCCCACCGACCTGAATCCTCCGCCTATTTATACATCTTCTCGAGAAAACCCGGGATACCCGAGCCTCCTTCCACGAAAAGTTCCGTCGCGGCCGCCATCGCAGAACCCATCTCGGGGGGTTGTGAAGCTCTTCCCGGCATCCTGCCAGAGGGGGAAATCATCGCAGGAGGCATCTACATCGCCATGCCCGCCTCCGAAGTGATGTGTGAGTAGTTCATCCCGGGACTATGGGTCCATAGCAGTAGCTAGATGGTTGTCTTCTCCACTTTGTGCTTCATGTATCGATCTTGTGAGCTGCCCTACATGATCAAGATCATCTTTATGTAATCCTATATGTTTGGTTTGTTGGGATCCAATGAATATTGTATACTATGTTGAGATTGATTATATATTCATGTCATATGTTATTTTTGATCTTGCATGCTCTCCGTTGCTAGTAGAAACTCTAGCCAAGTGGACACTTGTGACTCCAAGAGGGGGTATTTATGCTCGATAGTAGGTTCATGCCTCTAGTTTTCTAGGAGAGTGACGTTTAACTTCTAAGATTGTAGATGTACTATTGCTACTAGGGAGAAAACAACAATGTTTTATCCGAGGGTAATTCTATTGTTTACTTTACACACATTGCTTAATGCAATAGTCTGTCTTGCAACTTAATAGTGAAAGGGGTTCGGACGATAACCTGAAGGTGGATTATTAGTCATAGACGCAGTTGGATTACGATCTATGTATTATGTTGTAATACCCATATCAAATCTCATAGTAATCATCTTGTCATGTATTGGTCGATATTCTATCAATTGCCCAGCTGTAATTTGTTCACGCAACATGCTATTTATCTTTATGGAGAGACACGTCTAGTGAACTATGGACCCCGGTCCTATTTCCTTTTCTGATAAATTCTACTGCAATCATGTTCTGTTTACTTTCTGCAAACATCTCTTTCCACTCGATACGTCTAATCCTTTGTGTTCAGCAAACCGGTGAGATTGACAACCTCACTGCAAGTTGGGGCAAAATACTTTGGTTGTGTTGTGTGCAGGTTCCACATTGTTGCTGACGTCGGTAGTGCGTCCTGCCACTAGTTAGCTAGCAACACCTTTAGAAGTCACGCCTTTCTCCTACTAGTCGATTAAACCTTGGTTTCGTACTGAGGGAAAACTTGTTGTTGTGCTCATCACACCTTCCTCTTGGGGTTTCCCAACCGCTTCCACAACAACGTTTAGCAAGATTGTCTGCGCCATCACCGGAGCACCATCACTAGGCCACAGTCTTCATCCCGTGAGGACTACTCACACATGATTACATCAACAATCATAAACAATGTATTAAGGATCTTGAATAGTAATATTCCTACAATGCCACTATCTGCGATGGAATCAAGATTATAAAAGTAGAGAGGAGTGGGGATGGTGATGAAGATGATCATGGCAGTGATGAAGCTTCCGCGTTGATGGAGATCTGACTTGTGGCAGAAGAATGGAGTTTTAGTGGTGCTCTCTATCTCCGATGACCTAGGTCCCTTCATGTTAAATACTTGGTTTGACGAGGAGAAGCCACCGACAGGTGGTACGATCATACGGCATTGGTAGGGGTGACCGTACTGCTGGTCGTTAAGTCTCCAAGGATGCACTTTTGTGGGCTTCTTGACTTGGCAAAGTTCTTAAAGTGTAATCTTCCTTTAATTACCTATGATCTCCTTCGTAAAATGCCCATTTCTGTATAGAAATAAATAAATACAAGGATTTTCACATCTAGATTAATAATGGGTCCAGAGAGGTATTATCATCATTTCAACGAATAATATAAGGTTTAGAAGGCGATAAATATGAGTGTTTAACACTCATCATGCCTCTTCACATCAAGCCCAAACAATAAGATCTAGCTGTGAAAAATGGAACATGCAAGAACAAGCTTAACTTGGGCAGGGAAGAAGAAAGAGATTATAATCATGTAACTTAAAATGTATTCTTCAATGCAACAAATGTCGTATCAACTGTAACTATAGCTAGAGTATGAGATTGAACATATCTTTGGATGTCAAAGAATATTTCCTCGAGAACCCATTAATATGGTACCTGGTTTTCTTGAAGGGTGGCAAAATGTCAGGCTGACGTGCATATCCATAACCTTCAGGGTAAAACTTACTTTTAGGGACATTTATCCCATAGGGTCGACCAATGCTATCAACAAGAATGCTTGCCTCATGGGTTGTTCTTTCCTAGATAGCTAAGGCCCTGTTTGTTTGGGCTGGAGCTTGAGCTTTTACTGCTTTTGGGTTTTTTAAAGCACAAGCCCAGCCAAACACCTAACTTCTAGGCATGGGCTTCTACAAGCGCTTCTCACATTTACACTTGAAGCCCATAAGCACGTCCCGGGGTACTTCCTGCAGATTTCCGTGGCTTCTCACTTACAAATCGAGAAAAAATTGCATCTTGAGAAAAAAATTTAGATTCTTAGTTAATTTATATTTTATAGTAAAATCTTTTTAAATAGAAAATAATAAGGAAAATAATATTTTTTATTATTAAATAATAAGGAAAATAATATATTTTTATTATTAAATAATAAGGAAAATAATATTTTTGTTATTATTTTCTATTTTACATTTGACCAGTCTACCAACAGTCCTAGATGCAGTTTGCCAAACAACAATTTTACATTAATTTGACCAGCCATCCAGCTCCAGCTGGATGCAGTTTGCTAAACAGCAATTTTACATTTGACCAGCCATCTAGCTCCAGCTGCTTCTCAGATCTTACCAGCTCCAGCTGCTTTTCGTTCAGCTGCAGCCCAAACAAACAGGCACTAAGACATATACGAGCTTGGGATCAAAATCAACACCAACAAGCGCATTCTAGCTAGTGAGTGCTTCCTACCCCTGAATGTTGTAACCTGTGATCCAGACACCCCATGTAACGACATGAACACACATTTATGTTTTAGATCAATATAATCATGTGATGCCATGAAGTAATAGTTACGACTGTTCATCTTGAAATATAGATACCATCTTGGGCTACCTCGTATCTTCAATAGAGTTTCACCAGCGGGTGCCTTGATCATCTCTCATCTAACATCTACAATTGCAAACAAGACTTGCTTGCAATATCACGACACAATCTCATTGGATCTTATGAATGGATAAAAGGGGCTTTCATCCAAAGTATGTTTACAGGCTCTACATGATTGCAGTTGTAGATGCATGTTAGATTTGATTGCCCCTCCATATCTGGTGGCAAGATTAGATCTGATCATAACATAGACATTACGTCGAACAACTCTCTTGTGGATTAAAAGAAGCCAAGCCTCAATCACAATCATGAGTGTTGCAACCTATAAGATAGGTTTCATCCATGCACCCTAATGAAACCAGTGCTATATAAGTATTGGTGAAATCGACTCTACGCCTTACCTAACAACGTAACGGTGGTGGTGTGAAGGGGTGGTTAGGGGCGCTTACTGATGCCATGGAAGACAAGGGCGATGAGCCGGTGCCAGAGATAAAGGGAGGATCGCATGGTGGAGACGGGTGGAATGTGTTCGCGCCATAGACAAATGCAACTAGTTGGTGGCGGAGATTGATGAGTGGATTCTACATTCATTTATACCTCGTTTACACCGGATAATTCTTAGATATGAGATTATTCCTTTTACCTACCTGATGAGGACATCCCATCTATTGATACAACCGATGTACCTACAACCACACAAATACAAGGACCAATTACTCGAGCTCATGCCAAACAACATAATTATCGGGTACTTTCATTTCTTGGAACTATTCCGCACATACATGAGAATATGATGTTGCCTAGATCAGATATGTTTGTTACTCTTAGTGAAAAGGTATTAACTTGTCAATTCCTACAAGTTGTAGGCTAGGGTTTCGCGGAAAGTAGAGGGCAAGTAGATCTTGAAGGTTTCAGCCGAAAAGGTGCTCAACTGCTAAAAACTAGGGTTGTGTTGACAATGAATCGATCCTTTTTTCCTCCCTCGACTCCCCTTATATAGGAGGCGGAACCGAGGGTTTCGTGATGTACAAGTTACAAACAGCGGGAGAGTATTTGAGTTTGTCCCGTACAGGTACGAGTTTCTATTCCTAATATATATCTATCTACCGTACCGACGCTTTATTGGGCTTCCGGGCTTTGTAATCTTCGGGTCGTAGGCCTTCAGTAATTCCCGGGTACCTTCTTCGGCAGGCCCAATCGGGATGCCTATGTCAATAGCCCCCAAGATTTTGCTTGAATCGTAGAATCGAATAAAATCTCCATCATTAAAATTAACTCATAATTTCTTTGAGTTACCAAACAATTTTTATAGAATATTTATATATTGTGCAGTGATAATGGTAAATGGGGCTGGTTCATCTGACGGATCAGGTACCAGTTAACTGCTCTCGTGGAAATCCCGCAAAAACCTACTTCAAGGTCAAGTCCCTGGACTCGACCTCGGTACACTGGCATAATTTGAGATGTGCCGCTTAAGGTCTTATCATGATCCGAATTCCAGTCATGTTTTATTGAGTACCTAATGCGTCCGTTAGGATTTTTCTTCGCATATGTTGACACGGGAAAAAGTAGCAGAGCGCATTCCGGTGCGATACCACGCCACACAGGACGGATCTCGGGGACTTACCTTCGTAAAATATTACGGCATTCAGAGATTTTTTCGCGGCGGACGCGCTATGAGAATATATTGCCGAGTGCCTTTTCCGGCTGCTGGAATGGCATATTTATTCGAGTCATATGATGAGTTACTATCTTGACCTCCCGATGGGAGTATATGAAGAGTTATGTTTTAACTCGAAGATGTACGATGATACTCCTCATATTTCATCGGGTGCGCGACCAGCACTCCCGATGGGAGTAGCCCTCGAGGCTACAACCGAGTGCTTGTACTTGGTTGTAGCCTCAACTCTTTGTTGTCTTGTCGCTATTTTGTCAGCTTCCCCTCTTTTTCATTTTTATCGGGTGTGCGACCAGCGCTCCCGATGGGAGTAGCCCCCGAGGCTCTACAACCAAGTACTTGTACTTGGTTGTAGGCTCAATTTTTCCTATTTTTATCAACTTAATATTTTCTTTTGTCGCATATCCCTCTTATCAGAAATATGAACCATATTTCTGCTTTTCCTGTCGCTATATTTGATAAGAACTTTTGACATTTTCTTCATAGTGATATCATTGTTGACGATAGCCACGACCACCTCCTTGGAAACCACGGCTCATGTCACTTCTCTGAAACGTGGGTCCAAAGTTCTGCACGATCGACACGTTGCGCAAGTGGGGGACACACGTCCTCCGCAATTTACGGCACGCGCGCAGTAACTCCTGTCCAGTAACTTCATACTGAAAAGACTATTATACCCTTGTTGACACGCGTAAGGTGTATGATTCATTTCCTCTTCATCCAACAGTGCGACGGATCGCCTGCTTGCTATAAAACTGCCTCTTCGTCCTCATTCTCCCCCTTCACCGCGTCGCACATCTCTCTTCTCTCTCTTGTTCCGCCATTGTTGTCCCCAAGCTCCTCGCGTTCGTGCTTCCAATCATCCTTCTTCTCCACCAAAGCTCCTTTCCATGCCACCGCGCACAAAACTGATGAAGCACACAGCTCCACGCTCCAAGCCTCCGATGGAGAAGGTGGAGATCTCTGGATGGGAGAGATCCAAAATCTCGAACCAGGACCAGAAGACCCTCAAGAAGCTTGGCTTGCTGAAGAAGGAGGGCTCGCTGCTCTTCCCTGGCGACGAAAGCTTCCTGCATCCTCCGAATGGAGACCGGGTAACTTTTATTGACCACCTCATTCGTGGCCTTTCCACCCCTATCCACGAATTTCTTCGTGGTCTTCTTTTTGTTTATAGGATTCAGCTACACCAGCTGACCCCGAACTCCATCCTCCACTTCTCGATCTTTATCACTTTGTGTGAGTGCTTCCTCGTGACCCATCCTCATTGGGGCATGTGGAAGCGTATTTTATATCTCCGGCGCAACAACTCCCGCAACGTCGTCTACAATGTGGGCGGCGTGTGCATATGCGTCCGACCCGAAGTTGACTACTTCGACGTCAAATTCCCCGACTCGGTCCAAGGGTGGCGCAAAAGGTGGTTGTACGTCCAGAAGGAATACAACAACTCCCAGGAGTATGACATCGCTCCTTTTGATGGTGCCACAGAAATTCTCAGACGCCGATCCTGGGACGCTAAGTTTACTGCCAAAGAAAAGATGGTCACGGAGGCTCTGATGAAGCGCATCCATCAACTCCAGAACACCCCCGGTGAAGAACCGTCGGGTGTTCAAATAACCACTTATTTCCTTAGGATCAGGGTGCAGCCTCCGCAGGTTCGCAAAAACCCCCTTTAGATGTATTATGGCGAAAAAGACGTTGATCGCTTGTCCAAAGATCTCTCTGTGAAGGACTTGGAGAAGCTCATTCGACGTTTTTCCTCGCTAAGCAAGAAACACGAGGTTCTAACCTCTTGTCACGTGGAGCCGTATAGTGGCAGCCACACCCTTCCCGAAGTAAGTAGCTTTTTTCTTCGATTTTTTTTACTGCCTCCTCATTTTGTTTGTATATTTACCTTGGTCTTGCCTTTTCATTTTACAGAACCACCAAGTTCTATCTTCTCTTCCTCCCCTTCCTGAAGGTGGAGAGGTGGATGAGCAAGCTGTTGTCACCGAAGACTCACAAGAACCCTCTCGTCCTGAGAGTGAAGTCGCAGGATCTCAAAAGTCTGCAGCTTCCTCCGAAAGAGAAACTAAATCAGATCCTTCTTAATCTGGCCGCTCCGTCTCTCCTCCTCTTGCCGTTTCTCCAAGGAACAAGAGGAAAATGGATGAAGTCGAAGATTCCGGCACCTCCAAGCCCACTGAGTCAGCTGCCGAAGAAACTTCACCCGAAGAAGAGGGTGCCTTTAACCCTTACGATGACGCTGGCTCCGCGAGCTCGTAAGCTTATTTGTTGTTATTTTTTGTCCAACTCCTTTTTCTTCGGCATGCTCATTTTTCTGTGTTGACAGTGGCGAGGAGGAAGAAGAAAAGGAGGAACCCGAGGTTCATGGTACGGCTCCAACGAGTATGTCTAACACCATGGTTCTCTCTGAAGAGCAGCACACCGCCCCAGAATCTTCACCTCCTCCTCAACAGAACGTGGAGATGCAAACTCCTATAGCCAGCCCCCGAGCCCCCTTGCCGAAGAGAGCAAATATTGGGGCTGGCGATAGTCATGAAACTGTTGCGGGGAGTACCTCCACCCCTTCTTTGGACGATGTAAGTCTTCCTTTCTTTTGACTCGTTATTTTGTATTTCTCGTCTATCTTTCTCTTGTTGTCGAACTTTGCTTCTTTTGAACTTGTTTCTTAACTCGTACTTTCCACAACCCCTGATGAAGCATCTCATCAAGCTTGGGGCCCAGTTTATTGGGTTCCGTGATGAAGCCGATGATTTGAGAGGTAACACTTGCTTTATCTTTGATTAACAAATTCTTCGCCTATCATCTGTTTCTGATTTTTGATTATTGGTTTTTTCTCCCTGAATCTTTCCAGATGCTCTCCACCATTCCGAAAAACGCGTCAACGATCTTGCGGCTAAGCTGGAGCTCAGCGAAAAGGTTCGCGAAAAAGCCAAAAAATATGCCGCTGCGGTTGGAGAGCTTCGCCAGAGGCTGCACGATGCCGAGAGTACTTTGAGCGACAAGATATCTCAGCAAATCGCATGTGAGAATGCCATCATAGATCGGTTGGATACCCAAAACCAAAGATTCGTTAGTAAGTGCTTTCCTTCACCTGCCTTTGTTTTTGTCCTTACTGACTTCCCTGAATATTGATGAACCTCTGCTTTGCTCCAGCAGGAAGGATGGGTGAGGATTTTACCTTGCACGAGGGAGCTGAGGATCGTCTTCTTGACACCCTTTCAATCCTCGAGCTGCACGGTGATCTGGCACGTACTAATATTTCCAACTCTCGTGCCACGTTTAAGCGACTATTTCCCCACTTCTTTCCTAAGCAGACGCAGCCCGAGATTTTCTCTGAACTTGTCCACCGCTTCCAAGGTGAAGAACATCCTGCCTTGGTCTATCGGCAGGAAAACTTGAAGATTGGAGTCGAGGGAACCATTGCCTTGGTTGTCGACAGCCACCAAGATGTCGACTGGGCGAAAGCTGGCAGCCCCAAGGGGATGAACAAGGAAAAATTGAAGACTTTGGTGAAGGCTGTAAACCCTCACTCTAAGAAAATCCTTGCTTTCTTGGGGGCAAAACCTGCTACATCTGCTAGCACTGCCAAGCCGGAGGTCAAGTAGACCAACCTATCCCTTTGTTTTGTATTTTTCCTTTTGTAGTTGTCGCTATCCTTATGATTTGCGACTGTCGACTCGCTAGGAGTCAGCTTTTATAAGGGACCCCGATTATGTAAATATCTCCAGTATTAATGAAAAAAGGCGATCCATGCTGAATGATTGATGTCGATATTTATTTTTTCCAGTTGTTTTTTGATAACTATACCGCGGCTACTGGGCCTGCTAATACTTCACCTGCCACATCTTATTCGAGAAGAACTTCTGTCGGTGATTTTGTAGAAGATTCTTCGTATGTTGATCCCTTGCAAGAACTAACTGAACTTCGACAACAGCTCGAAGCCACGAAAAAACAAGCCATAACTATTATGGACCAATCCCGCAAATCTTCCGAACGCGAGAAAACTGCTCTTCGACAGCTCAGGAAGCTTGGAGCTGAAGGAAGCTACGGTGGCTGAGGCTTTACAAGCCACCCCCCCGTGAAAATTATATGCTTGACCTGATGACGGACGCAATTCAAGATATGGCGGGTAGGTTGCGCTTCGTCTTTCTTTTTTCCTCGACAATTCGTATACCTTGTCATGTCTTGCCTTTTTTCTAGGTTCCTTTATTGATGATGTGGCTGAAGATCAACGCGTTGATTCACGAGTTGAAGTCCTTCTCCGACTTGCCAAACAGAATAATAGTGATTTCTGGGCTAACGAGGATCATACTCGACGAATTGTTCAATTCCAAGATCGTGTTGCTCAGGTCCGAGAGTTTCTTGAGTTCTGCACTAGTACTTTGGCCATGGTGTACAACGCTATGTTTCCTCGGAATCCTCAACCCGAAACTCTTCTTGAATTGATGAAAAAGTTCAAGAACGTCCATCAGATCCATGACTTTGTGAAAGCCTAGCTGATGGCTGGCGCCATGTTTGCATTGATCTGGTTGAAGATTTGCCACTTGAAGCTGGATCTGAATAAGGTTATCGATGTCTGCTACTCCAAGTTAAGGCAAAGGAGGAAAAACGTCGACAAGCTTAACGATGCAGTGACACCGGTTGCCGAGAAGATGATTGAGGAGCTTCTGAGGGTGGATGCTGTTTTCTTCCATGACTATCATTATGCGGATGCTCTGGATGCTCCTGCTGAGGGTGAAAAAGTGACGATAAATGAACTGTTGTAGCTATTCATATATTATTTTTCTTTCTATTGTTCTCATTACTGGGCTAGAGTGTAAAGTTTGTATATGGCGAGTCACATGTATTGTGAACATTATTTGCGAGACTCATGTATAGTCAAAGCAACTTTGTATGTTTATTGTTTTTCTTCTAGCCCCTGAGTGTTTCGGTGGTCGTATATATGTTAATTATTCGCGAGGTATTTGAACCAAGGCAAATAGTTTCGAGCTATATTTTGCGAGACCCGAGTATATATTAATATTATTAATTATTCGGGTTTGACTTTTGAGCCCCCGAGCCTGTCGAAGAAAGAAATATATATCACCAATATTTTACTATATTGCAGCATCGCGAGCTCGCCTCATTAAAAACCTTTCAGCACCACTCGGTGCCTGAAAGGAAAAGAGTGCGTCTGAAAACTCGCGAGCTTTTCAATACATTGTGTGCTTACATATTTGACACTATTTTGGCTTCTACGCATAGAAACGTTGGAGCTGCGCCACGTTCCATGGGTTTGATTCTTCCTTTCCTGTCTTCTTGTCCTTTAATCTATATGCTCCTCCTGGAATCACTTCGGTGACGATGTATGGTCCTATCCAAGGAGACTCAAATTTTTCATGGCTATCCTGGGTGAGTCGAAGGACCAAATCGCCAACTTGAAAGGACCTTGGTCGCAAGCATCAATTATGGTAATTTTTTAGGTTCTGTTGGTACATGGTGACTCTCGACAACAACTCATCCCTGGCTTCGTCGAGTGCATCAACATCATCCTATAGTGCCTTCGTTGAGGTATCTTCATCATATTCTGCAACTCTCAGAGAATTTATGCTCTATTTCTATCGGGAGCACCGCCTCAGCTACATGGACCAAGAAGAACTGAGTTTCTTGCATCGCTGTGTTGGGTGTTGTTCGTATGCTCCATAGTATGCTAGGCAGCTCATCGACCTAGGTGTGTCGAGCTTTCTCTAATGGTGTTAGCAACCGCTTCTTGATGCCATTGCAGATGATGCCGTTCGTTTTTTCGACTTGGCCATTGGTTTGCGGGTGCGCCACCAATGCGAAGTGCAGTTTGATGCCTACTTCTGCGCAGTATGCCTTGAAATCTTTGGAGGTAAAATTGTTGCTGTTGTCCGTAACTATGTTGTTGGGGACGCCAAATCGAAAAACAATGCCCTTGATAAGGCTCACCACTGATGTTGCATCTGCCGAAGTTACTGGTATTGATTCGATCCACTTAGTGAACTTGTCGATAGCCACGAGCAAATACACGTATCCTCCTGGCCAGGCCTTGTGTAGCTTTCCTACCATGTCGAGACCCCATTGGGCGAATGGCCAAGCCAATGGTATTGGCATTAGTTCTGTTGCCAGAGAATGAGGTTTTGCCGCAAATCTTGGCACGCATTGTAGGTGCGTACTATGTCTTTCGCATCTTCTATTGCTTTTAGCCAGTAAAAACCTACCCTAAAAACTTTGGCTGCTACTGCCCGACTGCTTGCGTCGTGGCCGCATATTCCTTTGTGCACATCTTTCAGTATAACTCTTCCTTCCTAGGGTGTGACGCACCTCTGCAGTACTCCAGAGATACTCCTTTTGTATAGTTCTCCCTTAACCACGGTGAATGCCTTAGATCGTCGGATGACTCATCTTGCCTCGACCGGATCTTCGAGTCCCTCTTTCCTCGTGATATATGCCACGTAAACCTGCATCCAAGGAACTTGTATCATCATAACTTCATGTGGTTCCTCCTCATCTTTCGATGTGTTTGCTTTTGAATCCGTTGGAGCCCCCGAGTCTTTCTTAGCCTTCTGTTTTTTCTTCGGCTGCCTCGGTGCTTTCTTTGCCTTGGTTGATCTCTCACTTATTTCCTCCCAGAACACGCCAGGTGGTATTGGCAGACATTGCGACCCGATGTTTGCCAAAACGTTGGCTTCATCATTGATGAGCCTGCTGATGTGATTAACTTCGCAGCCATCGAAGAGTTTTTCGAGTTCATTATACACCTTTTTGTATGCTATCATGCTATCGTTGACTGTGTCGCACTTGTTCATCACCTGTTGGGCCATGATACGTCTCCAACGTATCTATAATTTCTGATGTTCCATGCTAGTTTTATGACAATACCTACATGTTTTTCTCACACTTTATAATGATTTTATGCATTTTCCGGGACTAACCTATTAACAAGATGCCGAGGTGCCAGTTCCTGTTTTCTGCTGTTTTTGGTTCCAGAAAAGCTGTTCGGGCAATATTCTTGGAATTCGACGAAACAAAAGCCAAACCTTCTATTTTACCGAGACGGACCCAGAACACCGGAGGAGAGACGGAGAGGAGGCCCACAGCCTCCAGACCACCAGGCGGCGTGACCTAGGGGCGTGCCCAGGTGTGGTGTGGGCCCCTCGGGACCCCTCCTACGCCGCCCTTTCGCCTATATATTCCCCGCGACGCGAAAACCCTATATCAATCAATCATATTCCAGAAAGACTCCAGGGGCGCCGTCGCCATCGCGAAACTCAGTTTCGGGGGATAGAATCTCTGTTCCGGCACGCCGCCGGGACGGGAAAGTGCCCCTGGAAGCCATCTCCATCGATGCCACCGCCTCCATCATGCTCCGTGAGTAGTTCCCCCATGGACTACGGGTTCTAGCAGTAGCTAGTTGGTACTCTCTCCCCCATGTACTTCAATACAATGATCTCATGAGCTGCCTTACATGATTGAGATCCATCTGATGTAATCGATGTTGTGTTTGTTGGGATCCGATGGATTGTTACATTATGATTAGTCTATCTATAAAGTTTGTGAAGTTATTGTTGCTGCAATCTTGTTGTGTTTAATGCTTGTCACTAGTGCACGAGTGGCATGATCCTAGATTTAAGCTCTATAATTATTGCTTAGATTGTATCTACAAGTTGTTTGCACATGTCTATGTTCGGAACCCGAGGCCCCAGAGTGACAGCAACTGGGATAACTGGAGGGGATGTCTTAGATATGAGATCACATGTTTTCACCAAGTGTTAATGCTTTGCTCTGGTGCTCTATTAAAAGGAGTACATTAATTACCAGTAGATTCCCTTGAGGCCCGGCTGCCACCGGCTGGTAGGACAAAAGATGTTATGCAAGTTTCTCATTGCGAGCACGTATGACTATATATGGAAAACATGCCTACATGATTAATAATCTTGATGTTCTGTCTTAATGCTTTCAATCCTATCAATTGCTCAACTATAATTTGTTCACCCAACACTTGTCACTTGTTATTGGAGAGTTACCACTAGTGTAGATAGCTGGGAACCCCGGTCCATCTCTCATCATCATATACTCGTTCCTATATGACATTGGAAGTAGTATCAACTATTTTCTGGTGCCATTGCCTCTGTGTTACTGCTACTGCTGTTGTGTTACTGTTACTATTGCTCTCATATTACCGCTGCTTTCACATCACCCTGTTACTAGTGCTTTTCCAGGTGCAGCTGAATTGACAACTCAGTTGTTAAGGCTTATAAGTATTACCTCCCTTTGTGTCGAATCAATAAATTTGGGTTTTACTTCCCTCGAAGACTGTTGCGATCCCCTATACTTGTGGGTTATCAAGACTATTTTCTGGCGCTGTTGCCGGGGAGGCATAGCTCTACTCATAAGTTCACCTGGGGAGTACACTCTACCTCTCTCTCTGTTTTATTTTATTTTGTTTTGCTTAGTTTACTTTTGTCTGGTTTATTTGTGCTTAGTTTATTTCTGTCTAGTATTATTTTGCTTAGTTTACTTTTGTCTAGTTTCTTTTTGTCTTGTTTTATTTTTCTTATATACCCAAAAATCCGTAAAAATTTGAAAAACCAAAAAATTAAAAACTGTTGTTATGGAAGAACTCATACCCATTACGGAGCTTATAGAATTATATAAGAATTATAGAGAATCAAGAAAGGGTGAAGTCATGAGTGCTGTGTTGAAAAAATTGAATATAATTGCTAAAATCTTGCTTAAAAGCCATGATATAAACTGTTGCTCTCAACAGGATACTAAACATCTTAAATTCCAATGTTGCTTTAATGAAGAAGTTTTGATTATGAACTATAATTGGAATAACTATATTCATTTTGGGTTCGAAGAGGTAGAACAATTTGCCTTATTTATGATAGCCACTAAGATAGAATCCTTCATGTCTAAAAATTACGAAACTTGTGTTGCTTGTAAGGACCTTAAAGATTATGTCTCTTCTATCCTTAATTTTTGCATAGAAAGTTACAGCGATAATCCTTATACTCCCTCCGTCCTAGAGTGTAAGTCATATTGCCAAAAACTATTTGTCCCATAACCCCCACCTCTAAGGCATAATTTTATTTAATGAGGGAGAGAAAGGGGTTGCATGCACCAATGAGGGAGAGAAAGAGAATGCATGCACCAATGAGAGAGAGAAAGAGGTTGTATGCACCAATGAGAGAGAGAAAATGAGACCCAATTAGCTAGTACCTTGGGCCAAGATATTCAAAAATTGTGACTTACAAACTAGGACGGAGGGAGTATCATTGATTATAAAGAGAGACTCATTAATGCACAAGAATGCACTCACAATTTGCAGGAACCTGTGAAAGAAGAAATTGATGAACCTGAAAGCTCATTGGATGAAAAAGAGGAGGAAATTGATGAACCTGAAAGCTCATTGGATGAAAAATAGGAGGAGAGTGATGAACAAAAGGAGGAAGAATGGATTAGCTACCCATGCCAACCTTCTAATGAGAGTAACTCTTTATCTCTTACATTATTTGATTGTCCTCCATGCTTACCAAAGAAGGATGAATGTTATGTTCCTATGGATTCTCTTGAAATATTCCCTATGAGTAAAACTTGTGAGAATAATTATGCTACTGTTATCTATGATAATCCATGCCACTTTGATAAATCTTATGATAATGCTTTGTTTGTGCCTGATATCGAAATGCATGGTACTAAAGAGTTTTGCTTAGCAAATGTTTATGATAAAGCTCTAGATGATGGTCCTATGTTAGTTGATAATATTAATTGTACTACTAATGAAAATGGGATTGGAGAAGTCTTGACTTTATCTAGGAGTCCCATATCTTTTGAGATTGATCAATCATCTTGTTATATTATTGATAAAAGTGGGTTTGAAAGTTTTAATCCCATTATTTTTGAGCTTGATAAAAATTATGTGTTTGTGGATCATGAAAAACATGCTTTATGTGATAGTTATATTGTTGAGTTTATTCATGAAGCTACTGAAAATTATTATGAGAGAGGAAAATATGGTTGTAGAAATTTGCATGGTACTAAAACACCTCTCTCTATATATGCTGAAACTTTTGAAGTTACTCTTGTTTTATCTTCCTATGCTTGTCACTTTGTTCTTCATGAATTTGTTTGTGTACAAGATTCCTATGCATAGGAAGTGGGTTAGACTTAAATGTGTTTTGAACTTGCTTTTTGATGCTCTCTTTGCTTCAACTCTTATTTTCTTGCAAGAGCATCATTAAAATTGTTGAGCCCATCTTAATGGCTATAAAGAAAGCACTTCTTGGGAGATAACCCATGTTTTTATTTTGCTACTGTTTTGTTGTGTCTTGGAAGTTGTTACTACTGCAACAACCTCTCCTTATCTTTATTTTATTGCATTGTTGTGCCAAGTAAAGTCTGTAATAGAAGGTTGATACTAGATTTGGATTTCTGCGCATAAACAGATTTTTAGCTGTCACGAATTTGAGTAGATCTCTCTGCAGGAGAACCTAAAAATTCTGCCAATTTTCATGTGTGTTCCTCAGATATGTACGCAACTTTCATTAGTTTTGAGTTTTCTGATCTGAGCAACGGAAGTACCTCGAAAAAAATCATGTTTACTGGCTGTTCTGTTTTGACAGATTCTGTCTCTGTTTTTTGCATTGTCTCTTGTGGACTTTAAGTAAGGCTTTCTAGACGTGGAGAGCTGTAGATAATGTTTTATTGAGTTCTTGCAATGTGTCACTACAGGACTAAAGTGGATTAATGTTTTTTGAGTACTAACCCCTCTAATGAAGTTTATGAGAAGTGTGGCAGAAGTTTTCAAGGGTCAAGAGAGGAGGATGATATATGATCAAGAAGAGTGAAAAGTCTAAGCTTGGCGATGCCCCCGTGGTTCATCCCTGCATATTTCAAGAAGACTCAAGCGTCTAAGCTTGGGGATGCCCAAGGCATCCCCTTCTTCAAAAACAACTTATCAGGTCACCTCTAGTGAAACTATATTTTTATTCGGTCACATCTTATGTGCTTTACTTGGAGCGTCTGTGTGCTTTTATTTTTGTTTGTGTTTGAATAAGATCGGATCCTAGCAATCCTTGTGTGGGAGAGAGACACACTCTGCTTTTTCATATGAACACTGGTGTTCTTCATTTTACTTTTAATGTTCATGACAAAAGTTGGAAGCTACAGCACTTATTGTTATTTGGTTGGAACAGAAAATGCTTCATATTGTCTTGAATAATTTGATACTTGGCAATTGTTTTGAGCTCTCAAGTAGATCATGTTTAAGCTCTTGCACCATGTAGTTTAAACCTATTAGTGGAGAACTACCGTAGAGCTTGTTGAAATTTGGTTTGCATGATTGGTCTCTCTAAGGTCTAGATATTTTCTGGTAAAAGTGTTTGAGCAACAAGGAAGACAGTGTAGAGTCTTATAATGCTTGCAATATGTTCTTATGTAAGTTTTGCTGTACCAGTTCATACTTGTGTTTGCTTCAAACAACCTTGCTAGCCAAAGCCTTGTACTGAGAGGGAATGCTTCTCGTGCATCCAAAACCTTGAGCCAAAACTTATGCCATGTGTGTCCACCATAACTACCTACTATGTGGTATTTTTCTGCCATTCCAAGTAAATACTTCATGTGCTACCTTTAAACAATTCAAAAGTTATCATCTCTTATTTGTGTCAATGTTTTATAGCTCATGAGGAAGTATGTGGTGTTTTATCTTTCAATCTTGTTGGGCAGACTTTCACCAATGGATTAGTGGCTTCATCCGCTTATCCAATAATTTTGCAAAAAGAGCTGGCAACGGGGTTCCCAGCCCCAATTAATCAACTTTCATTAATAATTCTCTTCACATGTTTTGCCCTGATTCATCAGTAAGCAACTTAATTTTGCAAATAGGCACTCCTTCATGGTATGTGAAATGTTGGAAGGCACCCGAGGATTCGGTTAGCCATGGCTTGTGAAAGCAAAAGGTTGGGAGGAGTGCCATCCATAAATAAAACTAAAGTACATGTGTAAACAAAAGAGAAGAGGGATGATCTACTGATGTCTACGGGAGCTTCTATTCTTGTAGACAGTGTTGGGCCTCCAAGAGCAGAGGGTTGTAGAACATCAGCAAGTTTCCCTTAAGTGGATCACCCAAGGTTTATCGATCTCAGGGAGGAAGAGGTCAAAGATATCCCTCTCAAGCAACCCTGCAACCACAAAGCAAGAAGTCTCTTGTATCCCCAACACACCTAATAGGTGCACTAGTTCGGCGAAGAGATAGTGAAATACAGGTGGTATGAATAAATATGAGCAGTAGTAATGGCGCCAGAAAATACTTGATGCTACAACTGGCGTGTGGTTGATGGTGGTAATATTGCGGGAAGTAGAGATGCAGTAAAACAGTAAACAAGCAGCGATAGCAGTATTTGGAAACAAGGCCTAGGGATTATACTTTCACTAGTGGACACTCTCAACATTGATCACATAACAGAATAAATAGATATATGCTATACTCTACACTCTCTTGTTGGATGATGAACTCCACTAATTGTGTAGGATTACACGAACCCTCAATGCCGGAGTTAACAAGCTCCACAATATTCGATATTCATGTTTAAATAACCTTAGAGTGCACGATAGATCAACACAACTAAACCAAGTACTAACATAGCATGCACACTGTCACCTTCACACTATGAAAGGAGGAATAGATCACATCAATACTATCATAGCAATAATTAACTTCATAATCTACAAGAGATTACAATCATAACCTACGCCAAGTACTACACGATGCACACACTGTCACCATTACACCGTGCAGGAGGAATAGAGTACTTTAATAACATCACTAGAGCAGCACATAGATGAATAGTGATACAAAACTCATATGAATCTCAATCATGTAAGGCAGCTCATGAGATCATTGTATTGAAGTACATAGGAGAGAGATTAACCACATAGCTACCGGTACAGCCCTTAGCCTCGATGGAGAACTACTCCCTCCTCATGGGAGACAGCAGCGGTGATGAAGATGGCGGTGGTGTTGATGGAGGAGCCTTCCGGGGGCACTTCCCCGTCCCGGCGGCATGCCGGAACAGAGACTCCTGTCCCCCTGATACGTCTCCGACGTATCGATAATTTCTTATGTTCCATGCCACATTATTGATGATATCTACATGTTATATGCACATTTTATGTCATATTTATGCGTTTTCTGGAACTAACCTATTGACGAGATGCCGAAAGGCCGCTTGTTCATTGCTGTTTTTGGTTTCAGAAATCCTAGTAACGAAATATTCTCGGAATTGGACGAAATCAACGCCCAGGTTCCTATTTTCACCGGAAGCATCCAGAACACCCGAGAGCCGCCAGAGGGGGGCCACAGGGCCCCCAGATGATAGGGTGGCGCGGCCCACCCCCTGGCCGCGCGGCCCTATGGTGTCGTCGCCCCTTCGACCTTCTGACGCCGCCTCTTCGCCTATATAAAGGACCCAGACCTAAAACCTTGATACGGAAAAGCCACGGTACGAGAAACTATCTAGAGCCGCCGCCATCGCGAAGCCAAGATCTGGGGGACAGGAGTCTCTGTTCCGGCACGCCGCCGGGACGGGGAAGTGCCCCCGGAAGGCTTCTCCATCGACACCGCTGCCATCTCCACCGCCATCTTCATCACCGCTGCTGCTCCCATGAGGAGGGAGTAGTTCTCCATCGAGGCTCGGGGCTGTACCGGTAGCTATGTGGTTAATCTGCGGTGACCCAGCATACCACTGCATGTTGTAGTATACAAGTCGTTGATATGATCTTTGCGAAGGGACTTCTTCACAATTTGCCATATCCCTCAGAGTGGTACAACAGAAACATTGCAGGTCATAACACTCCTTACTTTATTACAAACATTGTCTTAACAAGTTGGTATTCTCACAGGTCCTATGAGAACACCCTAAGATACTACTTAAGTACGATTACAACTCATAACAAATATAAAGAGCTCAACAACTTATTTAGGTAAATTCTACGTTGCTCGGCTCTATGATGCTAGGGTATGTCACTACTCCTCCACCTCCGTGTCATCTGGTCCGTAGACTATCCCATAGTCCACGCCTTCCACTCCGCCGGTAAGATCAGGTTCTTCGTAGACCAGCTCGTAACTTCCTTCTGGTGCTCCATCGTTGATGGCCTCCACTTCCGGATCACGATAGCAAGGGTGTCGAAAGAAAGTGAGTACAGAGGTACTCAGCAAGTTCTAAAAGAATAAAAAGGTGTTTGATGCACTAGCTACGACCATTGATCAGGAAATCGCAGGTCAATGCATGTTTTGAAAACATTTCTTCAAAAGGTTGCTTTTATTATGAAAACTATGCCCGTCAGTCTTCACAGGTTGACTAGAACTTCGTGGAGTTCCTTTCCTGCCGCGTCATAGCTCCTTCCCGGAACAAGGAGTGACAGCCACAATTTGATACACTCTGCAGAGGTGCGTTACTTTTCCCACAAGAGATCTCACCCTTTTTGCCATCCGCAGGGACTTGCCCCATTCACACTTCCTTTGGTGTGAGGCCAGGTATAAAGATCCAAGCCCACACCGCCTTCTCCGCGACTGCAAACCCACCCTTTTGTCCACCCGTACACCTCCAGTAGACTTCCCCCGATAATACGGCTTTACTCATGGTGTACTTTGGACAATCCTTCATAGATCGTAGAGCCATCATCACTAATGGATGGGGATTTAAAGGCCATCCCAATCTACGGCAGTGCCTCCAACACCCCGCCGGCTCTACCAATCCGTTGGCGTGCAGAAGGGAAAAGATACGACTGGCTTCCCCAGAGCCATTATAGATCTCATGGTTAACGCGGTTTGTACGGCGCTGGAATCACTGGATGGCATTGGTAATTAATCCTAGGGTGATATAACCCGTTGCAATGGAACCTCCACCATATCAACACATACCATGGTTCCATTGCCAGCCACATAGTCATATTCATAGTTGTAAAGTAACATTTCATTTGCAATGCAGGAATGATAAGTATATAGATTTGCATTAAAGTAGTAGAAAATACTCAAGTTGACATGAACAAGGGTGAACTTGCCTGTGGACTGCGAGATAGTGCAGTTCAATGCACTTGATGGAACCTGGACCTCGGGTTCTGTAAGAAGCATCATTGTCCGGTAAGGACAATGTTATAAAATCCAAATAATGCAATCATGGATGGATTATTTTATGTAGAACCCCTTTACCCTGCTGAATTATATCAATTTAGGGTTGCGTTTGAGGTTTATGTCTTTGACAGTAATTTACAATTGATTTAAAAGTATAAACCATTTTTAATTCACACAAAGTACAGCAATTCAAAGTAAAACTATTTACTTGGTGATTCCTTTAATTATTCCAAAAATAATTGAAAATTATAGAGTTACCTCTATAGTTTTTGGAAATAAAAGGAGTATAGTATTTTTCTGGGAAAAATACCCTTTTTCAAAAGAAATGACTTGGAATATTAGAATTTCATTTTGAAATGTTTGAAAATAAGTATTTGAACTTATTTGAGATTTTTCCTTGGATTTTAAATACAAGGTAATATTTAATTTTAAATTCCAAGTTATTATTTAAATTCTTAAAATTCATAATTTTGAATTTGTTTCATAAATTACATTTCATATTTTATTCTTGTTAAGATTTATTTATCATTCATTAATCCAATTTTAATGGATTTTTAGAGTTGTTTTTGATTTATTAAAATTTGGTAAAGTTTTGGTCTTTTATTAAATGTCAAAAGACCAAAATACCCCCCTGGACCCATATTGGGCCCAGCCCAATAACCTAAACCCAGGGACGACCCAATAAAGCTGATCCCCTTTTGGGTTCGGTGGCGCCGAAGCGGCCCACCCTACTCTCTCTCACTCGGCCCTCTCACTCACTCGCCTAACCCTAATCTCTGGCGACTCCCGTGGCGATGGCGTCGCCGCCATGGCCGCCGCCTCGCTCCGGCCATCGCCGTGCTCCTCCGCCGTAGTTACCTACCGAACCTGAACCGCCGCGTGCAGATCTATCGATCTGTCCGCGCAGTTTTCCCCTTCTCGTCCTCTCCTGGCGAATCGCCTCCGATCTGGATCTCGTGGAAAATTGTCTCGACGAACTCCGGCGAGATCTCGTCCTCGCCGACGATGGGTACGCGCCTGGGGTTGACCTGGCGCGGGTGCTGCTTGCAGTACTCGTGCCGTCGCCTCAGGTGCTTGCTACGGTGGTGCTGGTTCGTGTCTGGGTTCGCCGGCGTAACGTCGGCGCCTTCCCTGGACTCGCAGCTGTTAGGGCCGCGCGAGCACTGCCTCGCCATGCCCTTGCCTCTGCTTCCAGGCGCAAGTAAGTGTTGCATCTCCACCTTCTCTTCTGTGCGCCTCCCCTCGTTACTGTTCTTCTTCCTCCTCATGCTCTGCTGCTCTCTGGTGATCCTGTGATCACACAGAGCCATGCTATTCCTATGCAATTTGCCTGTGCTTCTGTTAATTGCAAGCTCATGGCCCAATTACCATTTACTGGTACTGGCACATGCTGCTTTGCTTGCTATTCATGCTGTGCTTGCTTCTCTGCTACTCCTAGCATGCTCTACACTTGCCATGCTCTGTTGTACTTGCTCAAAAGCTAACTATGCCATGCTATGCTTGGTTATGACTTGCTTATGCTTACTGGTCTATCATGCTTGCTTGTCTAGGTGTACTTGTGATGCATCTGTGACACTTGTGTGTGTGCCAGTGGTGCCTGTGATATGCTTCAGTGCTACCTCTGCAAGCCAATGATCCATTGGATCATTCCTTGCTTGTTGGCTAACTTCCCTGTGTAGCTTGGCTTGCTATAATTGACCCATTTGATCAATTGATTGTCAGTGATAGCTTATCAAGCTAATCGTGGCTAAATGATTCAATTATCCTTGTGATGCCGATGCTCAAGCATTCTTTGTCTTGTTGCTTACTTGTGCTGTTTCTCATCTTAGCTACCTAGACTTGCTCTAGTGGCTATAGATTAACTGTGTTGCTCAACAGTGTGCTACTGTCAGTGCTTAGGATGGATCTGTGATAAATTCATGCTTCTATTAATTAGATTATGATGAACTGCTTATGCAGTGATGATTAAGTTACTTGCTTGCAAATGATTTGACTGTTCATGATTATCTGGCAAGCAAAATAGAATCTGAATCCATTTCTGGATAGTGATGTGATATATTTGGCTTTCTCTTAATTGGTGCTAAGTGTGATGTGACCTCAGTAGCCTTGCTACTGACTGGTTGCTCACATGGTTGGTTGGATCTTGTTGGCTACTCATCTTTGCTTGCATATTTGGGAATCATAATAAATATGAATGCCAATATGCTTGCCTGTGAAGAAATCTAGGGTTTCTGATGGTTGTATGCTTAGGATTTACTGTGTAGTCTTAGCTGCTAATCTTTGCCATCTACTGGTGCTATCTGTGCATCTAATCTGGCTAGTGTGTGCATCTGTGCATATGTGCTAGTTTCTGTGTACAAGATCTGTACCTAGATGCTTTTTATTTTAGTGGCTTTTGACTGGCAGTAATCCTTGGTGAAAACCAAGTGATGATCTACCCATATGAGCATCTGCTCATCCCATGCTTATTTCATGCATATGATGGATCAGATCCCTTGGATCTTTTCCAGGTATTTGGTATACCTTGTTCCAGCTCCTAGAAAGAAATGTTTTGTTGATGCAGACTTGGGTTTGTGTCACAGCCCTTCACCTCCAGGTCTTGGATGATCTTCTCAGGTCACCATGATTTCTGGTGGTTGATTGGTTGTGTATGTTGGTTCTGTTCTTGAGCAAGAACTGGATGAACTGTGCTTGTTCTTGCTTCACCCTTACCTGGTGAACCCTTATCTGGTCGACTGGTTACTATTTCTAGGGTTTATGTCCCTTTTATATGAACCCTGCTTCTATCCTTGCATTGACACACAAGCCTGGCTTGCTTTGGTGACTAATCTGATGCATGGCCTTGCTGTTGCTGCCCAGCACACTTGAGCTGTGTGCTCTCATATGCTGAAACTTGAGCCCCTGGTGGTGCTCAGGTTTGGTCTGCTGCTGCCCTTATCTTGTGCTGTCCATGGTTTTGGACAAGCACAAGTGTGCATGACACTTGGTTCTGTCCAAACTGAATTCTTTGGCTAACACTAACATTCTGGCTAGTGTTGGTTCTTTGTTTTGCAGGTTTTGAAGATGGACATGACCAGAAGATATTCTCCAAGTCATTAGTCTAGGTTTTAGTTTAGGAGCAATATTGTAATCTTCATTTTCATTTCTGTTTATTATTCATCAATTCTTGTATCAAAAATATTGTAAAGACAATGTAATCTGTGTTGTGATATCAATAAAGCCCAAGTTTTTGTTTATGAGCTTTTTGCTTTATGTAATATTTATATTCTGGAATAAATATTGTATTTATTATTCACTTTGAAATTCAAAGTTGTTTGATTTCATAAGTTGTGTTTAAATTGTGAATTCCATTTTTATATTGTTCAATGCTTATTGTTAAATGTATTAACACTTGTCAAATGAAATCAATTCCCCAAATCAACAAGATACAAAAGAGATCATGTCGAAATTTCCCTAACTCAAGTTGCCTAATCCTAAATGCAAAATGAGAGAGAACCTCGATCCCTCTTAGGTTTAGTTGCAATAAGGCGCGAAAATTTCCCCCGTTTTGCGATGAAATGCACATCCCATTTCTAAATCTACCCTTCGTTGTACCTATGTTCTGGGTTATTACAGCCTCTTCCCCTTAACAGAAACTTCGTCCCGAAGTTAAGATTGGTACCTGAACATCTCGGGGTAAGACTTCCTTAATTCTTCTTCCGTCTCCCAAGTTGCTTCTCGCTCAGGATGATGTTGCCATTGCACTTTACAGTATTTGATTGCCCTGTTTCGTAACTTCTTCCACTGTACTTCTAAGATCTTTTCAGGCCTTTCCACATACGTTAGATCAGATTGCAATTCTATTTCTTCATATGTGATGGGATCATCTGGTGCCTTTAAACACTTTCTGAGTTGTGAAACATGAAACACATTATGAACTTGACTTAATTGTGCCGGTAATTCCAACTCAAAAGCTGTTCCTCGATTCTGACTGAGTATCTTAAATGGTCCTATATATCGAGGGCTTAACTTTCCTTTCACTCCGAACCTCTTAAGTCCTTTCATTGGGCTAACCTTTAAATAAACCATGTCTACCACTTTTGGTTCCCAATCTCTTCTCTTTAAGTCGGCGTAACTTTTCTGACGACTCTGAGCTATTTTGAGTCTATCCCGGATCACCTCGATGACGTCTTGTCTCTCCTTGATGTAGTCCGGTGTAAATTCCTTGTTTTCTCCGGTTTCAAACCAACAAATTGGTGATCTACACTTCCTTCCGTACAATGCTTCGTACGGTGCCATCTGGATGCTACTCTGATAACTATTGTTATATGAAAACTCTGCTAAAGGTAAATGGTCTTCCCATGAGCCTCCAAAGTTCAGAGCACAAGCTCTAAGCATGTCCTCAAGTATCTGATTAGTTCTTTCGGTTTGTCCTCCGGTTTGTGGATGGTATGCTGTACTGAAATCCAATTTGGATCCCAAAGATTCTTGTAGTTGTTTCCAGAATGCTGATGTGAAAATTGAACCTCTATCTGAGACTATCTTCTTTGGTACTCCATGCTTGCTAACAATCTCCTTCACATATATATCCACAAGCTTTTCTGCAGTATCCTTTGTGTTTACGGCTATGAAATGAGCACTCTTGGTAAGTCTATCCACTATTACCCATATCATATCTTTCTTCTTACTAGTCATTGGTAAACCAGTAACAAAATTCATTCCGATTTCATCCCATTTCCATTCCGGTATCTCTAGTGGTTTGAGTAATCCCGCAGGACTCTGATGCTCTGCCTTCACTCGTTGACATGTATGACATTCCGAGACATATTGTGCTATTTCTCTTTTCATGTTGTTCCACCAGAACATCTCCTTCAAATCCATATACATCTTAGTACTTCCCGGATGTATTGAATAAGGGGTTTCATGTGCTTCCTTTAATATGATTGATTTTACTTCGGGATCATCTGGTACACAGATCCTTTTCTGGAAGTATAATGAATCAAAATCCCCTAGATGGAATTCCAATGGTCTTCCTTCACCAATCCTCTTGATTTCCTCTTGGATGAATAAATCATCCGCTTGCTTTCGGATAATCTCATATTTCAAGTCTGAGTACATCTCATCCATAATCCTCATGGTTGCTATACTTCCTTTGACATCACCTTGAATAAACAAAATCTGAGCCTCCTCTAGCTCCTTCCGAAGTTCCTTTGGAATCTCCCATTCCGTAGGTTGATTTTCCGTACTCTTCCTACTTAGGGCATCTGCTACTACATTGGCCTTGCCTGGTGTATAGTTGATCTTAAGGTCGTAATCCTTAATTAACTCTAACCATCTCTTCTGTCTCATGTTTAATTCTTTCTGGGTGAAGAAATACTTCAAACTTTTGTGATCGGTGTATAACTCACACTTGGATCCATATAGAAATTGTCTCCAACTCTTCAAAGCATACACAACTGCCGCTAACTCGAGATCATGTACTGGGTAGTTGTGTTCATGTGGTTTCAACTATCTTGATCCATAAGCTATTACCTTCCGATCTTGCATAAGAACACATCCAAGTCCATTCTTGGAAGCATCACAATACACCGTGTAATCCTTTCCAGGTTCAGGAACTGCTAACACCGGTGCTGTGGTTAACTTATCTTTGAGTGTTTGGAAGCTGGCTTCACAGTCATCTGTCCACACAAATGGAGTATTTTTCTTGAGTAACTTGGTCATTGGTCCTGCAATCTTCGAAAATCCCTCTATGAATCTCCGATAATAGCCTGCCATACCAAGAAATCCTCGTATCTCCTTAGCATTTTTAGGTGATTTCCATTCCAATACGGACTGAACCTTGCTTGGATTCACCGCTATGCCTTCCTTGGTTATAACATGTCCAAGAAATTCAACACTATCTAACCAAAATTTGCATTTGCTAAACTTCGCATATAGCTGATGTTCCCTCCAAATTTGCAGAACTATCTTCAAATGATTGGCATGTTCTTCTTTGTCTTTGGAATAGATTAGAATATCATCTATGAACACTATCACAAACTTGTCCAAGTACTTCATGAATATCTTGTTCATCAAATTCATGAAAATTGCTGGTGCATTTGTTAGTCCAAATGGTACAACCAAGTATTCATGGTGTCCATACCTTGATACGAACGCTGTTTTTGGTACATCCTCCTTCTTGATCTTGATTTGATGGTATCCTGACCTTAAATCTATCTTCGAGAAGACTCCTGCTCCTTGAACTTGATCAAAAAGGTCTTGAATTCTAGGTAAAGGATACTTGTTCTTGATAGTGACATTGTTCAAATTTCTGTAATCTCCACACATCCTCTTTCCTCCATCTCTTTTATCCACAAAAATAACTGGTGTACCCCATGGTGACACACTCTCTTGAATGAATCCCTTCTGTTCTAACTCATCAATCTGAGCTTTCAGTTCCACTAATTCCTTTGGCCCCATCTTATATGGTGGTTGTGCTATTGGTGTCATGTGCACCGGAATCAGATCGATTGTGAATTCTATCTCTCTATCGGGTGGCATTCCCGGTAGTTCCTTAGGAAATACATCCTTAAACTCATTCACTACAGGAATATCTTCAATTCTCACTTCTTTCAGGCTATTTAGTTCCAATCCGATCTCCAACTCACTGTACTTATCTCCTTGGAACACTATTCGACCTCCGATGGAGTTGCGAAGTGATACTGTTTTGTCTCCACAGTTAATCACCGCTCCATTTTCTGTCAACCAATCCATCCCTAGGATGACTGATATGTCCTTCATGGGTATGATGAATAGGTCCGCGAAATATACACAGTCACATATGGTTAGGACTTGTGCTTCTTTCACGTGGGTTACTAAGATCGTCCCCCCCGCGGATAGGACAGTTATAGGGGTTTCTAACTTAGAACATCTAAGCCCGAACTTTTCCACAAACTCCAATGCAAGAAATGATGTGGTTGCTCCAGTATCAAATAATACTTTGCCAGGATGAGTAAGAATGCTTAGCGTACCTAAGACTGTTTGGTCCGACTCTTCCGCTTGTTCCAAGGATGTGCAATTCAGCTTTCCATAAGGCTTTCCCTTCTTGTTGTTGTAGTTGTAGTTGCGGTTGTTGTTGTTGTTGTTGTTGTTGCGGTTGTTGTTGTTGTTGTTGTTTCCACCTCGTCCTCCAGAGCTCTGTCCGCTCCAAGATGACTTGTTTGGACACTCCGACTTGATGTGTCCTTCCTTCCCACAACCATAGCAGATGATTCTGGGTTTCTGACAATCCTTCTGCAAATGACCCTTTAGGCCACAATTGTTGCAGATGATTTGGCTGATTGGATTCTGATTCTGACCTCCCCGGTTGTATTGATTACCAGTAGTAGGTCGGTATCGGGGTTTGAAACTCCGATCAGGTGTTGGTTTACTGATTGGGTACCTCCTTGGCTCTATACGAGCCCTCTTCCTCCTGTCCTCTTGGACTTGCCGGTAATCATCCTCGAAAGTGATTGCCGAGTCAATCAGTTCCTGGAATTCGGCAGTCCGTGCCAACCTTAGTTGCATCTTCATGTATGGATTCATGCCTTTCATGAACCGCTTCTTGCGCTTCTCCTCTGTATCTACATCCTCAGGTGCATACCTGGATAACCTGTTGAAATCCCGAACATACTGCATGATTGGTGCAGTATTCTGTCTTAGTTCTTCAAACTCCCTCTTCTTCAACTCCACCACGCTGTCCGGAACATGAGCATCCCGGAACTTCTTCTTGAACTCCTCCCAGGTGAACACCTTATCAGGAGGGTGTACTGCTACAAGGTTCTCCCACCATGACGCTGCTGGTCCTGACAACAGATAAGTAGTGTATCGAATCTTC
Source organism: Lolium perenne (assembly GCF_019359855.2). Taxonomy (NCBI): domain Eukaryota; kingdom Viridiplantae; phylum Streptophyta; class Magnoliopsida; order Poales; family Poaceae; genus Lolium; species Lolium perenne. The sequence goes on along the minus strand of NC_067246.2, from coordinate 180,737,321 downwards.
TCCTCATCGTTGCAACCAACGGTCTTCAGCTTCCTTTCCGTATCCATAAGCCAATCTTCAGCGTCCATTGGTTCTGGAGCTGATGTAAATGGTAGTGGTCTTGCATTTTGGAAATCCGATAGAGTTACTCCCTTGCCTTCATTACCCCTATCATTGATGACATGAGTAAAGAAATCTTGCATGTTCTTGCTCTGGCTTTCCTGGTATCGCCTCCTATCTTCCTCCATTGACCTCATATACTGTTGGAAGTCTGGGTGCATCATTGGGTATGGTGGTGGTGGTGCGTTCTCTGCTCTAGCTGCTGCATCTGCCTCCTCTTTCTCTCTGGCTTCCCGCTCTCTGCGAGCCTCTTCGGTTTCTACTAACGCCATTTCCCCCTAGTCCTGTAACAAAGAGCGATTACTCATAATTACACCATGCCAATGCTTTCTGAGCTCAACTCAATGCCCAGAACTAGTCACACAATGAAATCAAGAAGCAAATACAAAACAAACATTTATTATGCATATACTTTGTATAATACATAACACACTCACAAACTTATATTACATGTGGTACATATAAACCACTTATTTGGCTCAAAGCCCAAGCCAACGGGAATTTAAAATACGTTCTATTACAATACCACCTAGATTACTTTATTCTTCCTCGGAGCTCTACTCCTCATCATCATAGCTTGCCTCCGCGTACATTCCTGGGGTCCATCCGGTACAGCGGTCTGTCCTCCGAACACCGTCCGGAATGAAGGTTCTTCCCGTAGGAATGTAGTCTGAATCGGACGAAGTGCCGAGACAGAGATCTGTCATGCCAAAGTAACTAGATAAAGACTCATACATATCCCCAGTGGAATACAGCTCCTCTTCTCCTGTCATCCATGGAGGATTCCTATTCACTTGACCCCTCATCTTCTTCTTCTTCTTTTTCTTTGTTCCAGAACTCTCACCTACAACGTACTGGGATGTTTTGGGTAACCCCATCTCCAAATCTAAAGAAATGAAGTTGGTGTCTTTCTCTTTCTGCCCATAGCTTTGGTTAACATTCTGGTTAACTGCGCCTCCTTCATCCTCTGACTCACAAGTGATGGGTTCTCCTTCATCTCCATATGGTTCCCCGAAACGCCAACCAGTCGAATTCTCGATTGGTGACTCCGAGCAGTTTAGGTTCCTGGAATCATCTCCCCCATATCCAGACTCATATGATGCTGACACGTGTGGATAGTGCGGGACAAAGTTAGGTGTAAGTGGATCTCTCTTGGGCAACTGGTCACTCAAATCTACATAGCTGTCTAGGCTAAAGAAAGGTGTAGTATGTTGTGGTTGTGCCCTCAAATCACGCATCCGAGTTTGGACTTTATCAGGGTCCGTGAACTCAGCTAGCATGTGGTCAATCTCACCTCTCATCTTCATGTGTAAAAGGTACATCGTGGTCAATAAAGACTTACAGCTATCCATGTGCTTTGTCATGCAGCTTCAGGACTTCTGTGTGCTAACACCAAATGATTCAGAGTGGGATCCTCATCTTCCTCGGCATGAGGTATATGAGAAAACTCTGAACATAGCAGTTCTACTGACTTGTGCTGCCTTATCTCAAGGATTGCCTTGAATAGGCCCATATGGTAGGCTGTGGTGATAGTTTTGGCTTCTCCGTATGGCATTATACGACTCATCAGCAGTTTTTCCGGTAGTTGGACCGATACTCTGCACTTGGCTAGGATTTCCCCATCATAGTAAGTATACTTGATAACAGGTATCCGTGGATCACAATGAAGTTCCTTCAGCATCCCACACAGGAGAGCTGTTATTGGTCCATCATAATCACCGAGCCAACCCTCAACCTTCCTCAAAGTCCTCTTAGGAAAAGTGTTCGCCATTATGGCTGTATACAAAAGCAGAATATTAGTAGTGATAATGCATCATAATAGCTATAATAAAGAATTATCGCACTAAAATATATGGTTTTGCTATTCTCAAGTGAATAATCACCATACTTCTAGAGAATCCTTTACTATTTCTACTAGACTCCTACAGGTTTCTTCCCTATACTAGGTTTTTCCAACCTAAGGTCGCAACATTTGCTCTGATACCAGCTGCGGTGACCCAGCATACCACTGCATGTTGTAGTATACAAGTCGTTGATATGATCTTTGCGAAGGGACTTCTTCACAATTTGCCATATCCCTCAGAGTGGTACAACAGAAACATTGCAGGTCATAACACTCCTTACTTTATTACAAACATTGTCTTAACAAGTTGGTATTCTCACAGGTCCTATGAGAACACCCTAAGATACTACTTAAGTACGATTACAACTCATAACAAATATAAAGAGCTCAACAACTTATTTAGGTAAATTCTACGTTGCTCGGCTCTATGATGTTAGGGTATGTCACTACTCCTCCACCTCCGTGTCATCTGGTCCGTAGACTATCCCATAGTCCACGCCTTCCACTCCGCCGGTAAGATCAGGTTCTTCGTAGACCAGCTCGTAACTTCCTTCTGGTGCTCCATCGTTGATGGCCTCCACTTCCGGATCACAGTCTAGCAAGGGTGTCGAAAGAAAGTGAGTACAGAGGTACTCAGCAAGTTCTAAAAGAATAAAAAGGTGTTTGATGCACTAGCTACGACCATTGATCAGGAAATCGCAGGTCAATGCATGCTTTGAAAACATTTCTTCAAAAGGTTGCTTTTATTATGAAAACTATGCCCGTCAGTCTTCACAGGTTGACTAGAACTTCGTGGAGTTCCTTACCTGCCGCGTTCGCAGTTCCCTTCCAGGAACAAGGAGTGACAGCCACAATTTGATACACTCTGCAGAGGTGCGTTACTTTTCCCACAAGAGATCTCACCCTTTTTGCCATCCGCAGGGACTTGCCCCCGTTCACACTTCCTTTGGTGTGAGGCCAGGTATAAAGATCCAAGCCCACACCGCCTTCTCCGCGACTGCAAACCCACCCTTTTGTCCACCCGTACACCTCCAGTAGACTTCCCCCGATAATACGGCTTTACTCATGGTGTACTTTGGACAATCCTTCATAGATCGTAGAGCCATCATCACTAATGGATGGGGATTTAAAGGCCATCCCAACCTACGGCAGTGCCTCCAACACCCCGCCGGCTCTACCAATCCGTTGGCGTGCAGAAGGGAAAAGATACGACTGGCTTCCCCAGAGCCATTATAGATCTCATGGTTAACGCGGTTTGTACGGCGCTGGAATCACTGGACGGCATTGGTAATTAATCCTAGGGTGATATAACCCGTTGCAATGGAACCTCCACCATATCAACACATACCATGGTTCCATTGCCAGCCACATAGTCATATTCATAGTTGTAAAGTAACATTTCATTTGCAATGCAGGAATGATAAGTATATAGATTTGCATTAAAGTAGTAGAAAATACTCAAGTTGACATGAGCAAGGGTGAACTTGCCTGTGGATTGCGAGATAGTGCAGTTCAATGCAGTTGATGGAACCTGGACCTCGGGTTCTGTAAGAAGCATCATTGTCCGGTAAGGACAATGTTATAAAATCCAAATAATGCAATCATGGACGGATTATTTTATGTTGAATCCCTTTACCCTGCTGAATTATATCAATTTAGGGTTGCGTTTATGGTTTATGTCTTTGACAGTAATTTACAATTGATTTAAAAGTATAAACCATTTTTAATTCACACAAAGTACAGCAATTCAAAGTAAAACTATTTACTTGGTGATTCCTTTAATTATTCCAAAAATAATTGAAAATTATAGAGTTACCTCTATAGTTTTTGGAAATAAAAGGAGTATAGTATTTTTCTGGGAAAAATACCCTTTTTCAAAAGAAATGACTTGGAATATTAGAATTTCATTTTGAAATGTTTGAAAATAAGTATTTGAACTTATTTGAGATTTTTCCTTGGATTTTAAATACAAGGTAATATTTAATTTTAAATTCCAAGTTATTATTTAAATTCTTAAAATTCATAATTTTGAATTTGTTTCATAAATTACATTTCATATTTTATTCTTGTTAAGATTTATTTATCATTCATTAATCCAATTTTTAATGGATTTTTAGAGTTGTTTTTGATTTATTAAAATTTGGTAAAGTTTTGGTCTTTTATTAAATGTCAAAAGACCAAAATACCCCCCTGGACCCATATTGGGCCCAGCCCAATAACCTAAACCCAGGGACGGCCCAATAAAGCTGATCCCCTTTTGGGTTCGGTGGCGCCGAAGCGGCCCACCCTACTCTCTCTCACTCGGCCCTCTCACTCACTCGCCTAACCCTAATCTCTGGCGACTCCCGTGGCGATGGCGTCGCCGCCATGGCCGCCGCCTCGCTCCGGCCATCGCCGTGCTCCTCCGCCGTAGTTACCTACCGAACCTGAACCGCCGCGTGCAGATCTATCGATCTGTCTGCGCAGTTTTCCCCTTCTCGTCCTCTCCTGGCGAATCGCCTCCGATCTGGATCTCGTGGAAAATCGTCTCGACGAACTCCGGCGAGATCTCGTCCTCGCCGACGATGGGTACGCGCCTGGGGTTGACCTGGCGCGGGTGCTGCTTGCAGTACTCGTGCCGTCGCCTCAGGTGCTTGCTACGGTGGTGCTGGTTCGTGTCTGGGTTCGCCGGCGTAACGTCGGCGCCTTCCCTGGACTCGCAGCTGTTAGGGCCGCGCGAGCACTGCCTCGCCATGCCCTTGCCTCTGCTTCCAGGCGCAAGTAAGTGTTGCATCTCCACCTTCTCTTCTGTGCGCCTCCCCTCGTTACTGTTCTTCTTCCTCCTCATGCTCTGCTGCTCTCTGGTGATCCTGTGATCACACAGAGCCATGCTATTCCTATGCAATTTGCCTGTGCTTCTGTTAATTGCAAGCTCATGGCCCAATTACCATTTCTTTACTCTTTGGCACATGCTGCTTTGCTTGCTATTCATGCTGTGCTTGCTTCTCTGCTACTCCTAGCATGCTCTACACTTGCCATGCTCTGTTGTACTTGCTCAAAAGCTAACTATGCCATGCTATGCTTGGTTATGACTTGCTTATGCTTACTGGTCTATCATGCTTGCTTGTCTAGGTGTACTTGTGATGCATCTGTGACACTTGTGTGTGTGCCAGTGGTGCCTGTGATATGCTTCAGTGCTACCTCTGCAAGCCAATTATCCATTGGATCATTCCTTGCTTGTTGGCTAACTTCCCTGTGTAGCTTGGCTTGCTATAATTGACCCATTTGATCAATTGATTGTCAGTGATAGCTTACTGGCTAATACTGTGGCTAAATGATTCAATTATCTTTGTGATGCTGATGCTCAAGCATTACTGTGCTGTTGCTTACTTGTGCTGTTTCTCATCTTAGCTACCTAGACTTGCTCTAGTGGCTATAGATTAACTGTGTTGCTCAACAGTGTGCTACTGTCAGTGCTTAGCATGGATCTGTGATAAATTCATACTTGTATTTATTAGATTATGATGAACTACTTATGCAGTGATGATTAAGTTACTTGCTTGCAAATGATTTGACTGTTCATGATTATCTGGCAAGCAAAATAGAATCTGAATCCATTTCTGGATAGTGATGTGATATATTTGGCTTTCTCTTAATTGGTGCTAAGTGTGATGTGACCTCAGTAGCCTTGCTACTGACTGGTTGCTCACATGGTTGGTTGGATCTTGTTGGCTACTCATCTTTGCTTGCATATTTGGGAATCATAATAAATATGAATGCCAATATGCTTGCCTGTGAAGAAATCTAGGGTTTCTGATGGTTGTATGCTTAGGATTTACTGTGTAGTCTTAGCTGCTAATCTTTGCCATCTACTGGTGCTATCTGTGCATCTAATCTGGCTAGTGTGTGCATCTGTGCATATGTGCTAGTTTCTGTGTACAAGATCTGTACCTAGATGCTTTTTATTTTAGTGGCTTTTGACTGGCAGTAATCCTTGGTGAAAACCAAGTGATGATCTACCCATATGAGCATCTGCTCATCCCATGCTTATTTCATGCATATGATGGATCAGATCCCTTGGATCTTTTCCAGGTATTTGGTATACCTTGTTCCAGCTCCTAGAAAGAAATGTTTTGTTGATGCAGACTTGGGTTTGTGTCACAGCCCTTCACCTCCAGGTCTTGGATGATCTTCTCAGGTCACCATGATTTCTGGTGGTTGATTGGTTGTGTATGTTGGTTCTGTTCTTGAGCAAGAACTGGATGAACTGTGCTTGTTCTTGCTTCACCCTTACCTGGTGAACCCTTATCTGGTCGACTGGTTACTATTTCTAGGGTTTGTGTCCCTTTTATATGAACCCTGCTTCTATCCTTGCATTGACACACAAGCCTGGCTTGCTTTGGTGACTAATCTGATGCATGGCCTTGCTGTTGCTGCCCAGCACACTTGAGCTGTGTGCTCTCATATGCTGAAACTTGAGCCCCTGGTGGTGCTCAGGTTTGGTCTGCTGCTGCCCTTATCTTGTGCTGTCCATGGTTTTGGACAAGCACAAGTGTGCATGACACTTGGTTCTATCCAAACTGAATTCTTTGGCTAACACTAACATTCTGGCTAGTGTTGGTTCTTTGTTTTGCAGGTTTTGAAGATGGACATGACCAGAAGATATTCTCCAAGTCATTAGTCTAGGTTTTAGTTTAGGAGCAATATTGTAATCTTCATTTTCATTTCTGTTTATTATTCATCAATTCTTGTATCAAAAATATTGTAAAGACAATGTAATCTGTGTTGTGATATCAATAAAGCCCAAGTTTTTGTTTATGAGCATTTTGCTTTATGTAATATTTATATTCTGGAATAAATATTGTATTTATTATTCACTTTGAAATTCAAAGTTGTTTGATTTCATAAGTTGTGTTTAAATTGTGAATTCCATTTTTATATTGTTCAATGCTTATTGTTAAATGTATTAACACTTGTCAAATGAAATCAATTCCCCAAATCAACAAGATACAAAAGAGATCATGTCGAAATTTCCCTAACTCAAGTTGCCTAATCCTAAATGCAAAATGAGAGAGAACCTCGATCCCTCTTAGGTTTAGTTGCAATAAGGCGCGAAAATTTCCCCCGTTTTGCGATGAAATGCACATCCCATTTCTAAATCTACCCTTCGTTGTACCTATGTTCTGGGTTATTACATAATCTCTCTCCTATGTACTTCAATACAATGATCTCATGAGCTGCTTTACATGATTGAGATTCATATGAGCTTTGTATCGCTACTAGTTGTGTGCTACTCATGTGATGTTATTAAAGTAGTCTATTCCTCCTGCATGGTGTAAAGGTGACTAGTGTGTGCACCATGTGGTTCTTGTCGTAGGCTATGATCATGATCTCTTGTAGATTGTGGAGTTAATTATCATTATGATAGTATTGATGTGATCTATTCCTCCTTCATAGTGTAATGTGGACAGTGTGTGCACTATGTTAGTTCTTGGTTTATTTTGCAATGATCTATTATGCTCTAAGGTTATTTAAATATGAACATTGAATTGTGGAGCTTGTTAACTCCGGCATTGAGGGTTCGTGTAATCCTACGCAATGTGTTCATCATCCAACAAAAGAGTGTATGTAGCACATATGAGAAAGAGTTATTTATTATGCGATCAATGTTGAGAGTGTCCACTAGTGAAAGTGTAATCCCTAGGCCTTGTTCCTAAATACTGCTATCGCTGCTTGTTTACTGTTTTACTGCGTTACTACTGCTGCAATACTACCACCATCAATTACACACCAGCAAGCTATTTTCTGGCACCGTTGCTACTGCTCATATATATTCATACCACCTGTATTTCACTATCTCTTCGCCGAACTAGTGCACCTATTAGGTGTGTTGGGGACACAAGGGACTTCTTGCTTTGTGGTTGCAGGGTTGCATGAGAGGGATATCTTTGACCTCTTCCTCCCTGAGTTCGATAAACCTTGGGTGATCCACTTAAGGGAAAACTTGCTGCTGTTCTACAAACCTCTGCTCTTGGAGGCCCAACACTGTCTACAGGAAAAGGAGGGGGCGTAGACATCAAGCTATTTTCTGGCGCCGTTGTCGGGGAGGAAAGGTAAAAGGTACTCACACTCCGGATCTCGGCTACTAAGCTATTTTCTCCGTTGTAAGTACTCAAAGCTATTTCCTTTAGATCCTGCAATTGCATCTTTTTGTTTCTTGTTTACACTAGTTTGGCATAATGGACAAAAATGAGCTTCTTATGCTATTTCCTGATTTAAAACATGGATTGTTTGATGCGAAAATTAAAAAACCTATGGAATCTTATTTGCATGCTGGTAGTAATATTAGTATGAACGCTTTGAACACCATTGTTGATAATGATATAGAAAGTTCTAAGCTTGGGGAAGCTGGTTTTCATGATCTTTTTAGTCCCCCAAGCATTGAGGAGAAAATTTTCTTTGATGATACTTTGCCTCCCATATATGATGATTATAATGATAGTGGTCTTTTGGTGCCACCTACTATGGAGAGTAAATTTTGTTGTGATTATACTATGCCTCCAACACTTGATGAGAATAATAATGATAGCTACTTTGTTGAATTTGCTCCCGCAATTACTAATAAAATTGATTATGCTTATGTGGAGAGTAATAATTTTATGCATGAGACTCATGATAAGAATGCTTTATGTGATAGTTATATTGTTGAGTTTGCTCATGTTGCTACTGAAAGTTATTATGAGAGAGGAAAATATGGTTGTAGAAATTTTCATGTTACTAAAACACCTCTCTATGTGCTGAAATTTTTCAAACTACACTTGTTTTATCTTTCTATGCTTGTTGCATTATGCTTCATGAATTTGTTTATTTACAAGATTCCTATGCATAGGAAGCATGTTAGGCTTAAATTTGTTTTGAACTTGCTTCTTGATGCTCTCTTTCGCTTCAATTACTATTTCTTATGAGTGCATCATTAAAACTGCTGAGCCCATCTTAATGGCTATAAAGAAAGAACTTCTTGGGAGATAACCCATGTGTTATTTTGCTACAGTACTTTGTTTTATATTTGAGTCTTGGAAGTTGTTTACTACTGTAGCAAACTCTCCTTATCTTAGTTTTGTGTTTTGTTGTGCCAAGTGAAGCCTCTAATCGAAGGTTGATACTAGATTTGGATTTCTGCGCAGAAACAGATTTCTATCTGTCACGAATCTGGGCTGTTTTCTCTGTAGAAAAATCAGAAAAATATGCCAATTTACGTGCGTGTTCCTCAGATATGTACGCAACTTTCATTAGTTTTGAGTTTTCTGATCTGAGCAACGGAAGTATTTATTAAAAATTCATCTTTACGGACTGTTCTGTTTTGACAGATTCTGCCTTTTATTTCGCATTGCTTCTTTCGCTGTGTTGGGTGGATTTCTTTGTTCCATTACCTTCCAGTAGCTTTGAGCAATGTCCAGAAGTGTTAAGAATGATTGTGTCACCTCTGAACATGGGAGTTTTTGATTATGTACTAACCCCTCTAATGAAGTTTATGAGAAGTTTGGTGTGAAGGAAGTTTTCAAGGGTCAAGAGAGGAGGATGATATACTATGATCAAGAAGAGTGAAAGCTCTAAGCTTGGGGATGCCCCGGTGGTTCACCCCTGCATATTTCAAGAAGACTCAAGCATCTAAGCTTGGGGATGCCCAAGGCATCCCCTTCTTCATCGACAAATTATCAGGTTCCTTCTCTTGAAACTATATTTTTATTCGGTCACATCTTATGTGCTTTACTTGGAGCGTCTGTGTGCTTTTGTTTTTGTTTTTGTTTTGTTTGAATAAAATGGATCCTAGCATTCACTTTGTGGGAGAGAGACACGCTCCGCTGTAGCATATGGACAAGTATGTCCTTAGTTTCTACTCATAGTATTCATGGCGAAGTTTCTTCTTCGTTAAATTGTTATATGGTTGGAATTGGAAAATGATACATGTAGTAATTGCTAAAAATGTCTTGGGTAATGTGATACTTGGCAATTGTTGTGCTCATGTTTAAGCTCTTGCATCATATGCTTTGCACCCATTAATGAAGAAATACATAGAGCATGCTAAAATTTGGTTTGCATAATTGGTCTCTCTAAAGTCTAGATAATTTCTAGTATTGAGTTTGAACAACAAGGAAGACGGTGTAGAGTCTTATAATGTTTTCAATATGTCTTTTTGTGAGTTTTGCTGCACCGGTTCATCCTTGTGTTTGTTTCAAATAACCTTGCTAGCCTAAACCTTGTATCGAGAGGGAATACTTCTCATGCATCCAAAATACTTGAGCCAACCACTATGCCATTTGTGTCCACCATACCTACCTACTACATGGTATTTTCCGCCATTCCAAAGTAAATTGCTTGAGTGCTACCTTTAAAATTCCATCATTCACCTTTGCAATATATAGCTCATGGGACAAATAGCTTAAAAACTATTGTGGTATTGAATATGTACTTATGCACTTTATCTCTTATTAAGTTGCTTGTTGTGCGATAACCATGTTTCTGGGGACGCCATCAACTATTCTTTGTTGAATATCATGTGAGTTGCTATGCATGTTCGTCTTGTCTGAAGTAAGAGAGATCTACCACCTTATGGTTAAGCATGCATATTGTTAGAGAAGAACATTGGGCCGCTAACTAAAGCCATGATTCATGGTGGAAGTTTCAGTTTTGGACATATATCCTCAATCTCATATGAGAAAATTATTAATTGTTGTTACATGCTTATAAAAGAGGAGTCCATTATCTGTTGTCTATGTTGTCCCGGTATGGATGTCTAAGTTGAGAATAATCAATAGCGAGAAATCCAATGCGAGCTTTCTCCTTAGACCTTTGTACATGCGGCATAGAGGTACCCCTTTGTGACACTTGGTTAAAACATGTGCATTGCGATGATCCGGTAGTCCAAGCTAATTAGGACAAGGTGCGGGCACTATTAGTATACTATGCATGAGGCTTGCAACTTGTAAGATATAATTTACATGATACATATGCTTTATTACTACCGTTGACAAAATTGTTTCATGTTTTCAAAATCAAAGCTCTAGCACAAATATAGCAATCGATGCTTTCCTCTTTGGAGGACCATTCTTTTTACTTTTATGTTGAGTCAGTTCACCTATTTCTCTCCACCTCAAGAAGCAAACACTTGTGTGAACTGTGCATTGATTCCTACATATCTGCATATTGCACTTATTATATTACTCTATGTTGACAATATCCATTAGATATACGTGTTACAAGTTGAAAGCAACCGCTGAAACTTAATCTTCCTTTGTGTTGCTTCAATGCTTTTACTATGAATTATTGCTTTATGAGTTAACTCTTATGCAAGACTTATTGATGCTTGTCTTGAAGTACTATTCATGAAAAGTCTTTGCTTTATGATTCAGTTGTTTACTCATGTCATTACCATTGTTTTGATCGCTGCATTCACTACATATGCTTTACAAATAGTATGATCAAGGTTATGATGGCATGTCACTCCAGAAATTATCTTTGTTATCGTTTTACCTGCTCGGGACGAGCAAAACTAAGCTTGGGGATGCTGATACGTCTCCGACGTATCGATAATTTCTTATGTTCCATGCCACATTATTGATGATATCTACATGTTATATGCACATTTTATGTCATATTTATGTGTTTTCTGGAACTAACCTATTGACGAGATGCCGAAAGGCCAGTTGCTGTTTTCTGCTGTTTTTGGTTTCAGAAATCCTAGTAACGAAATATTCTCGGAATTGGACGAAATCAACGCCCAGGTTCCTATTTTCACCGGAAGCATCCAGAACACCCGAGAGCCGCCAGAGGGGGGCCACAGGGCCCCCAGATGATAGGGTGGCGCGGCCCACCCCCTGGCCGCGCGGCCCTATGGTGTCGTCGCCCCTTCGACCTTCTGACGCCACCTCTTCGCCTATATAAAGGTCCCAGACCTAAAACCTCGATACGGAAAAGCCACGGTACGAGAAACCATCCAGAGCCGCCGCCATCGCGAAGCCAAGATCTGGGGGACAGGAGTCTCTGTTCCGGCACGCCGCCGGGACGGGGAAGTGCCCCCGGAAGGCTTCTCCATCCACACCGCTGCCATCTCCACCGCCATCTTCATCACCGCTGCTGCTCCCATGAGGAGGGAGTAGTTCTCCATCGAGGCTCGGGGCTGTACCGGTAGCTATGTGGTTAATCTCTCCCCTATGTACTTCAATACAATGATCTCATGAGCTGCTTTACATGATTGAGATTCATATGAGCTTTGTATCGCTACTAGTTGTGTGCTACTCATGTGATGTTATTAAAGTAGTCTATTCCTCCTGCATGGTGTAAAGGTGACTAGTGTGTGCACCATGTGGTTCTTGTCGTAGGCTATGATCATGATCTCTTGTAGATTGTGGAGTTAATTATCATTATGATAGTATTGATGTGATCTATTCCTCCTTCATAGTGTAATGTGGACAGTGTGTGCACTATGTTAGTTCTTGGTTTATTTTGCAATGTTCTATTATGCTCTAAGGTTATTTAAATATGAACATTGAATTGTGGAGCTTGCTAACTCCGGCATTGAGGGTTCGTGTAATCCTACGCAATGTGTTCATCATCCAACAAAAGAGTGTATGTAGCACATATGAGAAAGAGTTATTTATTATGCGATCAATGTTGAGAGTGTCCACTAGTGAAAGTGTAATCCCTAGGCCTTGTTCCTAAATACTGCTATCGCTGCTTGTTTACTGTTTTACTGCGTTACTACTGCTGCAATACTACCACCATCAATTACACGCCAGCAAGCTATTTTCTGGCACCGTTGCTACTGCTCATATATATTCATACCACCTGTATTTCACTATCTCTTCGCCGAACTAGTGCACCTATTAGGTGTGTTGGGGACACAAGGGACTTCTTGCTTTGTGGTTGCAGGGTTGCATGAGAGGGATATCTTTGACCTCTTCCTACCTGAGTTCGATAAACCTTGGGTGATCCACTTAAGGGAAAACTTGCTGCTGTTCTACAAACCTCTGCTCTTGGAGGCCCAACACTGTCTACAGGAAAAGGAGGGGGCGTAGACATCACCCCCAGATCTTGGCTTCGCGATGGCGGCGGCTCTGGAAGGTTTCTCGTACCGTGGCTTTTCCATCTCGAAGATTTAGGTCAGGGACCTTTAAATAGGCGAAGAGGCGGAGTCGGAAGATCGACGAGGCGGCGACACAATAGGGGCGCGGCCCACCTGGCCGCGCCGGGCTGGCGTCTGGGGCCCACAGGGCCCTCCTCTGGTGGCTCTCAGGTGTTCTGGAAGCTTCGTGGGATTCTAAGATCTTGGGCGTTGATTTCGTCCAATTCCGAGAATATTTCCTTACTAGGATTTCTGAAACCAAAAACAGCAGAAAACAGGAACTGGCACTTCGGCATCTCGTCAATAGGTTAGTTCCGGAAAACACATAAAATCATCATAAAGTGTGAACAAAACATGTAAGTATTGTCATAAAACAAGCATTGAACATAAGAAATTATAGATACATTGGAGACGTATCAGCATCGCCAAGCTTAGTTCCTACTCGTCCTCGAGTAGGTAAATGATAAAAAGATAATTTCTGAAGTGACATGCTACCAACATGATCTTAATCATACTATTGTAAAGCATATGAGATGAATGAAGTGATTCAAGACAATATAAATGCAATGAGTAAACAATTGAATCATATAGCAAAGACTTTTCATGAATAGTACTTTCGAGACAAGCATCAATAAGTCTTGCATAAGAGTTAACTCATAAAGCAATAAATTCAAAGTAAAGGCATTGAAGCAACATAAAGGAAGATTAAGTTTCAGCGGTTGCTTTCAACTTGTAACATGTATATCTCATGGATAGTTGTCAATGCAAAGCAATATAACAAGTGCAATATGCAAGTATGTAGGAATCAATGCACAGTTCACACAAGTGTTTGCTTTTTGAGATGGAGAGAAATAGGTGAACTGACTCAACATAAAAGTAAAAGAATGGCCCTTCGCAGAGGGAAGCATTGATTGCTATATTTGTGCTAGAGCTTTGATTTTGAAAACAAGAAACAATTTTGTCAACGTTAGTAATAAAGCATATGTGTTATGTAAATTATATCCTACAAGTTGCAAGCCTCATGCATAGTATACTAATAGTGCCCGCACCTTGTCCTAATTAGCTCGGATTACCTGGATTATCATCGCAATACATATGTTTTAACCAAGTGTCACAAAGGGGTACCTCTATGCACTTTGTACAAAGGTCTAAGGAGAAAGCTCGCATTGGATTTCTCGCTTTTGATTATTCTCAACTTAGACATCCATACCGGGACAACATAGACAACAGATAATGGACTCCTCTTTAATGCTTAAGCATTCAACAACAATTAATGTTCTCATATGAGATTGAGGATATTTGTCCAAAACTGAAACTTCCACCATGGTTCATGGCTTTAGTTAGCGGCCCAATGTTCTTCTCTAACATTATGCATGCTCTAACCATTCAACTAGTGGTAAATCGCCCTTACTTAAGACAAGACGGACATGCATAGCAACTCACATGATATTCAACAAAGAGTAGTTGATGGCGTCCCCAGGAACATGGTTATCGCACAACAAGCAACTTAATAAGAGATAAAGTGCATAAGTACATATTCAATACCACAATAGTTTTTAAGCTATTTGTCCCATGAGCTATATATTGCAAAGGTAGAGGATAGAAATTTTAAAGGTAGCACTCAAGCAATTTACTTTGGAATGGCGGATAAATACCATGTAGTAGGTAGGTATGGTGGACACAAATGGCATAGTGGTTGGCTCAAGGATTTTGGATGCATGAGAAGTATTCCCTCTCAGTACAAGGCTTAGGCTAGCAAGGCTATTTGAGACAAACACAAGGATGAACCGGTGCAGCAAAACTCACATAAAAGACATATTCTAAACATTATAAGACTCTACACTGTCTTCCTTGTTGTTCAACCCAATACTAGAAATTATCTAGACCTTAGAGAGACCAATTATGCAAACCAAATTTTAGCAAGCTCTATGTATTTCTTCATTAATAGGTGCAAAGTATATGATGCAAGAGCTTAAACATGAGCACAACAATTGCCAAGTATCAAATTATCCAAGACATTTTACCAATTACTACATGTAGCATTTCCCGATTCCAACCATATAACAATTAACGAAGCAGTTTCAACCTTCGCCATGAAAATTAAAGGCTAAGAACACATGTGTTCATATGAACCAGCGGAGCGTGTCTCTCTCCAACACAAGCATTTATTCAAACAAAAACAAAAACAAAAACAAACAGATGCTCCAAGTAAAGTACATAAGATGTGACCGAATAAAAATATAGTTTCAAGGGAGGAACCTGATAATTTGTCGATGAAGAAGGGGATGCCTTGGGCATCCCCAAGCTTAGATGCTTGAGTCTTCTTGAAATATGCAGGGATGAACCACCGGGGCATCCCCAAGCTTAGAGCTTTCACTCTTCTTGATCATATTGTATCATCCTCCTCTCTTGACCCTTGAAAACTTCCTCCACACCAAACTCAAAACAACTCATTAGAGGGTTAGTGCATAATCAAAATTCACATGTTCAGAGGTGACACAATCATTCTTAACACTTCTGTACATTGCCCAAAGCTACTGGAAGTCAATGGAACAAAGAAATCCATCCCACATAGCAAAAGAGGCAATGCGAAATAAAAGGCAGAATCTGTCAAAACAGAACAGTCCGTAAAGACGAATTTTATTGAGGCACCAGACTTGCTCAAATGAAAATGCTCAAATTGAATGAAAGTTGCGTACATATATGAGGATCACTCACGTAAATTGGCATAATTTTCTGAGTTACCTACAGAGAATTAGGCCCAGATTCGTGACAGCAAGAAATCTGTTTCTGCGCAGTAATCCAAATCTAGTATGAACCTTTCTATCAAAGACTTTACTTGGCACAACAATGCAATAAAACTGAGATAAGGAGAGGTTGCTACAGTAGTAACAACTTCCAAGGCACAAATATAAAACAAAATTACTGTAGCAAAATAAACACATGGGTTATCTCCCAAGAAGTTCTTTCTTTATAGCCATTAAGATGGGCTCAGCAGTTTTAATGATGCACTCACAAGAAATAGTATTTGAAGCAAAAGTGTAACACCCCAAATTTCAATAAAAAGAAAGTTAGAGAATTCCAGAAAGCAAAATTTGAAACCAACAAAAACTTTTTAATTTGCATATAGTACCATGCATAGGACTTGTGCATTTGATTGATATGCCATGATGATTGTTGTTACTTGTATTTGATATGCTCTAAAACCCTAATGTGATCATATTAAGATCACCAACCAAATAAATCAAAGAGGGAGAAAATCCATTAAATGGAAAACCCTAAAAACCCTCACATATGCCCTATGGCATTTTTATAAATTTTGACCCTAGACATATTTGGTCTTCACCATTAGTTGAATAATGTTATTAAACACTTATTACAACTTTTAGAATCAAAGAATCACAATTAAAATGAAATTCAAACACAAAGCTAGCTCACATATGATAATGGTCAAAAGTGACAATTATAGTCTGATCACTACTTTGAGCCATTGCCATTCAATTTTCCCAAACCAAATCTTGCTAACTCTTTGCACCATTTCAAAGTCAACATCAAGGTGAACAACTTTGGTAAAGATCACCATGCCAAAATCATCTTTGATCATGAGCAATGCTCATCCAAAGTCACAACTTTTTAACATATGCAACATTCTCCACTTAGCCATTTTTTGCCAATTCTTGAATTCTAAATTTCCACCACCACCTCTAACCACCTCTGGTCAAATACAACTTATATCAACACTCACATTTCAAAAAGATTCACCATTTGAATTATTTCAAATTTGGATATTTTTGCAATTTACAAAATCGGGCACTATTTGCAACTATTGCAAATAGTGATTCTACTCCACCTAAATTTCCCTAACCTACACCATTGTGTCCCCTGGTCCCCTCAAACCCTAAATGATGCATAGTAATGCTAAGGAGAGGAGGAGAGCAGCTAGGGCATGGCCATGCCGGCCATGTCGCCGAGCCCGACGACCTCCCCTCTCTCCCCTTGCACCCCTGCCCTGGCCGCTTCGCCACAGCATGCCACCGCGTCGCCTAGCCCTCCCTAGCACCGCCATGGTCGACGAGAACGACGACAACGGCCGGAGATCACGCGCCCAGCACACGCCCTGGACGCCGCTCGCGTCGCGCATGCACGCCGTGGACGTGCTCAGTACACGCGCCACGCCGCCACCTCGCTCTCGCCCTGGACCCGCTCTCGACTCCTTGAGCATCACCACGACACCTGGACGCTGCCAGACACCCGCCAGACCACGACCCGCGCCCACCGCCGCCGGAGAAGGAGACCCTGCTCCGCCGCGGGCGCGGCAGACATGGAAACGATGCGACACAACCAGGCCCTCCCCGACCGAGCTGTCGCCGCCATTCGCCTCGCCTGGACATGTAGAACACCGCTACACCCTCGCCTAGCTCGACCAGCCACCGGAAGCGCAGCGCCATGGTCGACCGCCACCCTGCCCCGCAGCACTCAAGCAACGCTATAAAAGGAGAGCTCCCCTTGCTGATCCAAGCACACCACCAGACTCCCCACCTCTCACAACCACTCAACCACCCCACCGTTCATCTGGTTCACGCCGGAGAAGGGCCAATTGCAAGATCGCCGCCGCGGAAGCCCTGCAGAAATCGACGGCGAACCCGACCACCTCGAGCTCCGCCACTGCTACCAGCCGCTTCGCCGTCGTCCACCACTTCGTCACGCATACTGCCATTCCTAGCTGGAGCCACCGTAAGCCCTCCGACCCCCTACCTGAGCCGCCGGTGAACTCCCCTCTCGCCGGCGGGACGATGAACCACGGCCGTTAGATCCCGATCTAATCCAACGCACCACACTCGCCCATACCGATTCGGGTTTAGTGAGTCACTGACGCGCGGACCCCACCCTATCAGCGCGCCGCGCGTCTGTGGACCGTGGTTGGGCTGGACTGGGTTGGTTTGGGCCGTTTTTAAATCTTTCAGCCCAATTAGTTTTCCCGCCGGCCTGTTAATTCAAATCCAGTTTAAATAATTACAAATGAATTTCAATACTGCTGCCACTTTGAATTTCAATAGTTTTAAATTGGCTAAACCAAATTTGATGAACTTTATATTGTTGGAAAGCTAGAGAAATTATCTACAACATGCCACTGGTCCCATGACCAGATTCTTTGTAGAATTAATGTGATAAAAATAACAAGGCAGGGACTTTTCCCTATTCAAATAATTATTAAAAATCAACCAAAATAGATATTAAGTTAATTCCAACTCTAATAGCTCACATTTGACTTACAATAATTGTTTATGCAATAAAATGGTGTGGTCACTTTGCATGATCATGCCCTAGTTTAATTAATGAATCATTTGACTAGTTTAACTAGTTGATATTGTCCAAAACTATTAAAGTAAATGATGTGGAGTCTTATACTCCATTTAAACTTGTCTCACATGAATTCATGGGATGTTTGGACCCCTGGTCCCAAACTCTCTTATATGAATTACTTGAGATTTAAATCATATGTAGTGATATTAAATGATATGAGGTGATCTACCTCATTTAAATCATTTTCCCAAATGATGATGATGAACATTTGACTTAGGTCAATATGAGTTCATATATGATTGTTTGAGAAATTAAATCTTAAGAAGATTTCAATGAGAGGAAATTATTTCTCAAGAACCCTATGGAAACTATCATTTACATATTAAATACAAAGAAGTGAATTCTATTTAAACAACACAACCCATGCACCCTAAGTAGATTATTTTGTGTGCATAGAATAGTTTGTGTGTTTATATGTGCTGTATGGAATAGCCATTGAATTAGTGAGTAATTATACTCGTATTCAAATTTAGACGGTAGCACCGGAGAGTACGCCGAAGAAGAAGGTTGCTACCAAGAGGAGGAGGAACAGTTTGAGAACTACCAAGGCACGCTATTATTCTTGCAAAGTGCAAAGCCCCCTTGGGGCAAGGCACCATGATTCTTACCTTTTCTTACATGAGCCTATCCCAAGTTTTTACTTTACAAGTTTTACTTGTTTTCTAAATGAGTTACTTCCATAGTTAACTTTGGTCAAAGTACAAGTTGGTTACTAGAGTAGTGAAGTTAGTCTCTTCCAAGCAAAGCAAGATAGCACCCCTCATGATTTAGAGCTAGTGCTAATGAAATAAAACTTGACTACTCTAGATGGGAACAATGTGAATTTGAAATGAATTTGAAACCTTGGAATGAAGATACATTCCATTGAATGATTTTTGAAGGTGAATATGACCAAGAGAAGATGGTGATTTTTGATAAACAAGGATGTTGGTTTGAATGCGATACCTTTCCAATTATTAAGTACCCCCACAATACCTGATTATGGGTAGGGCTTAACTGGAAGTTTATGCGTCTTAGTATGGGTTCCCTCTAAACACACGTCATAGGGGTTACGCTTGAGGCTGCCTCCGTTGTTGAGAAAATGATGTGAAATTGAGGTGAATTGTACGGCCAAGCCCTGTGCAGTTCCCAGGTTGACAGTTGGTCTTCACTGGGAGGCCAAGCTCATGGGGAGAGGTGCTCATACTAGGATTTGTAAGTGAAAGGTTATGGTTGATGATCCGCGTACGGTGTTACGATGATTCGGGGTAATCCCGACGGATGAAATCAAATGTTGTGGCACAAGTGTGCAACCTCTGCAGAGTGTAAACCTATTCGAATAGCCGCGTCCACGGTTACGGACGGTTGGAAAGGCCATACAGTTTCTGATGTCATATCTTTGAAAATGATGTTGAAAGATGATGGTGAAATGACTTGTGGTGAATTGAATTGAAATCACCACTTGAATGGTGGGAATGACACTAATGTTCCCACTTGAGTTAGTTAGCCTTTGAATAAACTTTTCTCAATTATTGTGAACTGAAACTAGCTTTATGCAAATAAACTAGAGCTTAGCAAACCATACTAGAATGTCTAGCACTTACATTAGTATTAGTTTGCGAGTACTTAAAGTACTCACGGCTTTGTCCCTGGCTATTCAAATGGCCAGAGTGTGAAGAGGAACAAGGAGATGATCAGCAGGACGCCTACGACAACTAAGCGCCTTCCGATGTCAAGCGTTGGCCTGTGGACTAGAGAGTCCTTGTATCTTACGCTTCCGCTATGTTGAACTATGAACTTGTGTTTGTTCGTTGCTCGATAGATCAACTATTCGTGTAATATGGATCATGTGATTCCAAACTTGTAAGACTTATGGTTTGTAATGAATGATGACTGTGATACTTAACTATTATGCCTCACAACAACAATATTCCTGGGATTGCGATGTATGACATAATAGGCATTCAGACTTAAAAATCCGGGTGTTGACAAAAAGAGAGCATCAAGAAGCAAATTCAAAACACATTTAAGTCTAACCCACTTCCTATGCAAAGGAATCTTGTACACAAATGAATTCATGACGAACAAAGTGACAAGCATAAGAGGATAAAACATGAGTAACTTTAAGATTCTCAACATAAAGAGGGGAAACTTAATATTATTAAGATGCCTATAACCATGTTTCCCTCTCTCATAATAACTTTCAGTAGCATCATTGATGAAATCCACAATATACCCATCACTTAAAACATTCTTATCATGGTTCATATGCATACAAGTATCATTAATTTTGGCATAAGAAGAGTTATTCTCATTAATAGTAATTGGAGCAAGATTATTATCAAGAATTTGAACATGGTAAACAAGTTGCATATTAAGGGAATTGTTTTTGGTAATCCAATCATGACTATGACAAGTTTCATAAGGATAGTTATAACCTATATCATAGCATTCTTTATAATAATCATCAAAGGTCGGAGGCACAGTGTCATCATAAAAAATAGAATAGTTATCTTTCACAGTCGGTTTATCCGTGACCATACCATCATTGTTATTAGAAGGAGATGTATCAAACACATAATGATCAGTAGCAAAAGGATTTTCAAACACCTCTTCCCCAAGCTTAGAGCTTTCTATATCATTATGGGAGGAAGCATAGATAGCACTGATACTATGGCAATTATTATCATCCTCATTTTCAGAATTAGTTTCCCAGAGATTTGCAATATCAAAAGTAGTGTGCTCATTCAAATCATGATCACTAATGTATGTAAAGAGCATAGGAAGATCATCGTATTCAGATTCATTATCATAATAATCATTAGGAGCAACATACTTACGGTTACCTAGCGTTATCTCATTCACGCGGGGATATGCCGTTACCTCTTTCTTTTTATTCTCCTTCTTCTTCTTCTTCTTCTTTGTTCCCTTCTTCTTCTTCTTCTTCTCTTCCTTCTCCTTATTCCCTTCTTTAGGAGGAAGAGGCTTGAAGGGTGGCTTGTCCGCATAACCTGATTTACTTTCAGAAACAATAGAAGAAACTTGGGAGGATTCCTCCTTTTCATTAATTAGTTCAAAACACACAGCGGTCCTATCATATTTTGGCAAGGTGTCATCTTCTAAAATATTTTGTATGTAAGTATTTGTATGGCTATTATCAATGCAATAAGAAAAACACCCATGCAGGACATCATCAATATCAAGATCATTAATATCTAACAAAGAAATTTTCCTTGATAACTCTTCACACCACAAAAATAAAGTGAGTTCATCATGCTGATTAGGAGTAATTTCATCATCACAATACAACTTTGTAGCACTCATGGGGTTCAGATTATCATTGGAGGAGCATTGAAAATTAAAACGACCCACTCTATGGCAAAGTTCACAAATAAAAGGATAGAGGGCACACACTTTTTTGCCAAGATCATCTAGAGCCCTAAACCACTTCCTAGTTTTTTCATTAATATGATGGATATAATATTCATCTTTGATTTGATTAATTCCACAAGGTCTATGCATTCCACAAAAATTAACATGCTTATAGGAAATAGCATTCTTAGGAGTTTGAGCATGCTTATTGCAATAATTAACAACAATTTCATTCTTCATGCAAGCCTCTTTAAAAGGTTCATGATACTTATCAAAATTCTTTTTAGGCAATTCAAAATGAGAAGCGAAGGCTTTATAAAGATTTGCAGCAACTTGAGAGTCAAGACCATAAGTAGCACTCATATCTTGAAATTTATCAGTATCCATAAAAGCTTCAATGCATTCATAATCATAATTTATACCTGACTCTTTACCTTTGTTGTTCTCCCATCCTTCAACGTTCTCCTCAATCCGATCAAGAAGATCCCACTTAGCTTCAACCTCCTTGCTTGTGAAAGATCCCTCCGAACAGGCATCCAGATAGTCCTTGTGTTGTCCTGAAAGCCTCGCATAAAAATTGTTAACAATAACATTACGGGGGAGCTCATGAATAGGACATTTGAGCATTAGTGACTTCAATCTCCCCCACGCTTGAGAAATACTCTCTTCATCACGAGGATAAAAGTTATAAATATAATTCCTATCAATATGCACTTCATAAGGAGGATAAAATTTAGAGTAAAAGAGAGATACAATTTCCTCCCAACCAAGAGAATGACTATTGTTCAACAATTTATACCAATGCGCCGCTTTACCAGACAGCGAAAAAGAGAATAGCTTCTTCCTCACTTCATCCATAGAGATACCTGCACACTTGAATAACCCGCATAATTCATGCAAAAACAGTAAATGGTCTCCAGGATGGACAGTTCCATCCCCTTCATAGCGGTTATCAATAACACGTTCAATAATTTTCATGGGTATCTTGAAAGCAGTACTTGCAGTAGGTGGATTTAAAATATCACAAGCATCATTAGAGTTATCGCATATGGGAGATAAAGCATTATCAGAACAAATTTTCTCCCCTAAAGATGGGAAACTAAAAAGATCACAAAAACTAGCTTCCCCAAGCTTAGACTTATCCATAGCATTAGCAGTGATTGCGTTCATACTAATAACATTGCTACTATAATGCAATTGAGGCTCCATAGGTTCTTTAATTTTTGCATCACACGATTCATGTCTTAACTTAGGAAATAAATTAAAAAGCTCATAGTTGTATTCCATTATGCCTAACTAGTGTAAAACAAGAAACAAAAAGATGAAATTGCAGGATCTAAAGGAAATAGCTTCGAGTACTTACAGCGGCGGAAAATAGCTTGGTAGCCGAGATCCGGAGTGTGAGTACCTTTTACCTTTCCTACCCGGCAACGGCGCCAGAAAAGTGCTTGATGTCTACGGGAGCTTCTATTCTTGTAGACAGTGTTGGGCCTCCAAGAGCAGAGGGTTGTAGAACAACAGCAAGTTTCCCTTAAGTGGATCACCCAAGGTTTATCGATCTCAGGGAGGAAGAGGTCAAAGATATCCCTCTCAAGCAACCCTGCAACCACAAAGCAAGAAGTCTCTTGTATCCCCAACACACCTAATAGGTGCACTAGTTCGGCGAAGAGATAGTGAAATACAGGTGGTATGAATAGATATGAGCAGTAGTAATGGCGCCAGAAAATACTTGATGCTACAACTGGCGTGTGGTTGATGGTGGTAATATTGCGGGAAGTAGAGATGCAGTAAAACAGTAAACAAGCAGCGATAGCAGTATTTGGAAACAAGGCCTAGGGATTATACTTTCACTAGTGGACACTCTCAACATTGATCACATAACAGAATAAATAGATATATGCTATACTCTACACTCTCTTGTTGGATGATGAACACCACTAATTGTGTAGGATTACACGAACCCTCAATGCCGGAGTTAACAAGCTCCACAATATTCGATATTCATGTTTAAATAACCTTAGAGTGCACGATAGATCAACACAACTAAACCAAGTACTAACATAGCATGCACACTGTCACCTTCACACTATGAAAGGAGGAATAGATCACATCAATACTATCATAGCAATAATTAACTTCATAATCTACAAGAGATTACAATCATAACCTACGCCAAGTACTACACGATGCACACACTATCACCGTTACACCACGCAGGCGGAATAGAGTACTTTAATAACATCACTAGAGCAGCACATAGATGAATAGTGATACAAAACTCATATGAATCTCAATCATGTAAGGCAGCTCATGAGATCATTGTATTGAAGTACATAGGAGAGAGATTAACCACATAGCTACCGGTACAGCCCTTAGCCTCGATGGAGAACTACTCCCTCCTCATGGGAGACAGCAGTGGTGATGAAGATGGCGGTGGTGTCGATGGAGGAGCCTTCCGGGGGCACTTCCCCGTCCCGGCGGCGTGCCGGAACAGAGACTCCTGTCCCCCAGATCTTGGCTTCGCGATGGCGGCGGCTCTGGAAGGTTTCTCGTACCGTGGCTTTTCTGTCTCGAAGATTTAGGTCAGGGACCTTTAAATAGGCGAAGAGGCGGAGTCGGAAGGTCGACGAGGCGGCGACACAATAGGGGGCGCGGCCCCCCTGACCGCGCCAGGCTGGCGTCTGGGGCCCACAGGGCCCTCCTCTGGTGGCTCTCGGGTGTTCTGGAAGCTTCATGGGATTCTAAGATCTTGGGCGTTGATTTCGTCCAATTCCGAGAATATTTCCTTACTAGGATTTCTGAAACCAAAAACAGCAGAAAATAGGAACTGGCACTTCGGCATCTCGTCAATAGGTTAGTTCCGGAAAACACATAAAATCATCATAAAGTGTGAACAAAACATGTAAGTATTGTCATAAAACAAGCATGGAACATAAGAAATTATAGATACGTTGGAGACGTATCATCTACCTTGCTGGTAGAGATAACGTCCTTCATGGGAGCCGCTCTTGAAAGTCTGTTTGATGAGGGGGTTAGAGTGCCCACTACCATTCGTTGACAACAACAAACACCTCTCAAAACTTTAATTTTATGCTCTCTATATGATTTCAAAACTTGAAAAGCTCTAGCACATGATTTAATCCCTGCTTCCCTCTGCGAAGGGTCTTTCTTTTACTTTATGTTGAGTTAGTTTACCTACTCCTTTCTATCTTAGAAGCAAACACTTGTGTCAACTGTGCATTGATTCTTACATACTTGCTTATTTCACTTATTATTTTACTTTGTGTTGACAATTATCCATGAGATATGCATGTTGAAAGTTGATAGCAATTGCTGAAACTTAATCATCCTTTGTGTTGCTTCAATGCCTTTTACTTTGAATCTATTGCTTTATGGGTTAACTCTTATGCAAGACTTTTTGATGCTTGTCTTGAAAGTACTATTCATGAAAAGTTTTGTTATATGTTATCTATTTGTTAGAAAACTATAGATCGTTGCCTTGAGTCACTTCATTCATCTCATATGCTTTACAATAGTATGATCAAGATTATGTTAGTAGCATGTCACTTCAGAAATTATCCTTTTTATCGTTTACCTACTCGAGGGCGAGTAGGAACTAAGCTTGGGGATGCTTGATAAGTCTCCAACGTATCTATAATTTTTGATGTTCCATGCTAGTTTTATGAGAATACCTACATGTTTTGCTCACACTTTATAATGATTTTATGCATTTTCCGGGACAACCCTATTAACAAGATGCCGAGGTGTCAGCTCCTGTTTTCTACTGTTTTTGGTTCCAGAAAAGCTGTTCGGGCAATATTCTCGGAATTCGACGAAACAAAAGCCAAACCTTCTATTTTACCGAGACGGACCCAGAACACCGGAGGAGAGATGGAGAGAAGGCCCACAGCCTCCAGACCACCAGGCGGAGCGGCCTAGGAGGGGGGCGCGCCCAGGTGTGGTGTGGGCCCCTTGGGACCACTCCAACGCCGCCCTTTCGCCTATATATTCCCCGCGACGCGAAAACCCTATATCAATCAATCATATTCCAGAAAGACTCCAGGGGCGCCGCCGCCATCGCGAAACTCAGTTTCGGGGGATAGAATCTCTGTTCCGGCATGCCGCCGGGATGGGGAAGTGCCCCCGGAAGCCATCTCCATCGACGCCATCACCTCCATCATGCTCCGTGAGTAGTTCCCCCATGGACTACGGGTTCTAGCAGTAGCTAGTTGGTACTCTCTCTCCCATGTACTTCAATACAATGATCTCATGACCTGCCTTACATGATTGAGATCCATCTGATGTAATCGGTGTTGTGTTTGTTGGAATCCGATGGATTGTTACATTATGATTAGTCTATCTATAAAGTTTGTGAAGTTATTATTGCTGCAATCTTGTTGTGTTTAATGCTTGTCACTAGTGCACGAGTGGCATGATCCTAGATTTAAGCTCTATAATTATTGCTTAGATTGTATCTACAAGTTGTTTGCACATGTCTATGTTCGGAACCCGAGGCCCCAGAGTGACAGCAACTGGGATAACTGGAGGGGATGGCTTAGATATGAGATCACATGTTTTCACCAAGTGTTAATGCTTTGCTCCGGTGCTCTATTAAAAGGAGTACCTTAATTACCAGTAGATTCCCTTGAGGCTCGGCTGCCACCGGCTGGTAGGACAAAAGATGTTATGCAAGTTTCTCATTGCGAGCACGTATGACTATATATAGAAAACATGCCTACATGATTAATAATCTTGATGTTCTGTCTTAATGCTTTCAATCCTATCAATTGCCCAACTGTAATTTGTTCACCCAACACTTGTCACTTGTTATTGGACAGTTACCACTAGTGTAGATAGCTGGGAACCCCGGTCCATCTCACATCATCATATACTCGTTCCTATATGACATTGGAAGTAGTATCAACTATTTTCTGGTGCCATTGCCTACGTATTACTTTCACTCATAAATCTTTATTACTGTTACTATTGCTCTCATATTACTGCTGCTTTCACATCACCCCTATTACTAGTGCTTTTCCAGGTGCAGCTGAATTGACAACTCAGTTGTTAAGGCTTATAAGTATTCTTTACCTCCCCTTGTGTCGAATCAATAAATTTGGGTTTTACTTCCCTCGAAGACTGTTGCGATCCCCTATACTTGTGGGTTATCAGGCCACTAATTGGGAATCACCGAAGATTTTTAATTGAGTGGCACCGCATACCTTTGCCATCTTCATCCCGTGTATGAGCGCCTCGTACTCTGCCTCATTATTGGACGCGTTAGGGAACATGATCCGCAATATATATTTCATCTTGTCACCTTGAGGTGACACAAGTATCACGCCTGCTCCAGCTCCTTCTTATCTTTTGGATCCATCACAGTTCATATGCCAAGTACTCGACAAATCCGGGGGTCCCGTGTTTTGCAACTCCATCCATTATGCGATGAAGTCCGGCAAAATCTGCTACTTTATTGCTTTTGTTTTTCGTAAGTGATGTCCCGAGGGGAAAGCTATATTCCCCAAAGGGAGATACGTCCTGTAGCTTCTGGATTATTCAGAATGTTTGAGAGAGGCGCCTCGTTAACCACTACTATCGGGTGTGCCGAAAAATAGTGCCGCGGTTTCCTTGCTGTCGTGAACACTCCATATGCTAACTTCTGATACTGCGGGTAGCGTTGTTTTGATGGCGATAAAACTTCGATGATGAAGTATACCGGTCGTTGGAATCCATGTATTTTTCCTTCTTCTTCTCTTTCCGCCACGAGGACTGTGTTGACCACCTCAGGTGTGGCCGCGATATATAACACTAGAGGTTCTTTGTCCTTTGGAGCTACCAGTATTGGGGGTGTCGAGATTGTACGCTTGAGGTGCTCAAAGCTCTGTCTGCTTCTTCGTTCCACTCAAACTTTTCCCCTTGCTTGATCAGTGCGTAAAATGGAAACACTTTTTCTCCCAGCCTGGCGACAAATCTTCTCAATGTTGCGACACGGCCTGTCAAATGTTGTATCTCCTTGAGCTTCGTTGGCTTCCTCATTGTCACGATGGCTTGTATTTTCTCGGGGTTTGCCTCAATTCCTCTGGCTGATACTAAGTATCCGAGGAGTTCTCTCGCAGGAACACCGAAGTAGCATTTCGTCGGGTTCAGCTTGAGGCGAAACTTATCTAGATTGTCGAAGGTTTCTCTGAGATCGTCGATCAAAGACAATCCTTGCTTTGTTGTTATGATGATGTCGTCAATGTACACTTGGACGTTCTTGCCAATTTGTGTGGCAAGACACTTTTGCATCATCCTCTGATACGTAGCTCCCGCGTTTTTCAATCCGAAGGGCATTGTTCTGTAGCAAAACATGTTATAAGGGGTTATAAAAGCTGTTTTGACGTCATCTTCTTATTTTAGGCGAATCTGGTTATAACCAGAATCCGCGTCCAGGAAGGAAAGGCGTTCGCATCCTGTTGTGGAGTCGATGATTTGATCGATCCTCGGGAGGGGAAAGTGATCCTTTGGATAGTGTTTATTGAGACACGTGAAGTCCACGCACATGCGAATGACATCAGTGTTTTTCTTCGGGACTAGAACTGGGTTAGCAACCCATGTGGCCTCTGTGTGTAGTTCCTTGATGAAATTTGCTTCTCGAAGTCGATTTATTTTTGACAGCATAGCTTTGCGGTTTGGCTCCGAGAAACGCCTCAAAGGTTGTCGGATTGGCCTAGCCCTTGGATCCAGATTAAGGGGGTGCTCGGCAAGTTCCCTGGGTACTCCTGGCATGTTAGTTGGACACCATGCAAAGATTTCCCAGCGCTCACGGAGGAACTCAACGAGCGCGCTTTCCTATGCGCTATCCATGTTTGTTGCGATATCTATCGTCTTCTTGGGATCCGTCGGGTGAATTTGTACTTCCTTGGAGTTCTTGGAGGTGTCTAAGGTTTTCTCCTTGAGTGGACTTCCTCCGTCGGGCAACACATCATAATCAGTTGTTAACCTTGATGCCGCATATTCTGCCTGCATCCCGAAAGTTTCTGACATCCTGTGGAAATCTTTGTTGCACTTATCTGCCAAAGCGAAACTACCCTTTACCGTGATTGGGCCATTGGGTTCAGGGATTCTCCACAACAAATATGTGTAGTGTGGCACTTCCATGAACCTCACATAATCGAGTCGTCCCAATATGGCGTGATATTGTGATGGAAAAACTATGACTTCAAACTTCAACTTCTCTCTTCTGTAATTCCCTCGAGTCCCAAACTGAACGTCAAGATTTATTTTTCCCAGTGGATAACTTGGCTTATCGGGCGTGATGCCGTGGAAGCGCATGTCAGTTGGTGTTAAATTTGCCAGAGATATGTTCATCTTCCTCAATGTATCTGCGTACATAAGGTTTAAGCTGCTCCCTCCATCTACGAACACACGCGATACGTCGAATCTTGCGATCACCGCTGGCAAAATCATAGCTGATTGCCCTGGTCGTGGAACTTGAGGCGGATGGTCCGCTTGGGTGAACCCGATGTCCTATGCCGACCAATTCAAGTTCTCAATCATTGGCGGAGGCATCTTCTCTAGCATGTAAACTTGTCGCGAAATCACCTTTTGGGCCCTATTCGAGGGTCTTCCCTTCTGAATCATTGATACTGCTCCCGTTGTGCCAATGTAGGACCGTTGTTGGCTGGTGTTGCCGCCAATCGCAACTGATGTCGATTTTCGTCGGTAATTGCGGGTGGAGGTGGAAGGTGAATCTCACTCCTTGGCCTCCGCGTATCTGTGCAATGCTTGGAAAGTTCTTCAGTCCTTCTGAAGAAGACCTGATTGTCTTTTTCCATCATTATCGAGATAAAAGTGCATCTGGCATGGTCCATTCAAAAGATCTTTGGGTGATTGATACGTCTCCAACGTATCTATAATTTCTGATGTTCCATGCTTGTTTTATGACAATACCTACATGTTTTGTTCACACTTTATATCGTTTTTATGTGTTTTCCGGAACTAACCTATTGACGAGATGCCGAAGTGCCAGTTCCTGTTTTCTGCTGTTTTTGGTTTCAGAAATCCTAGTAAGGAAATATTCTCGGAATTGGACGATATCAACGCCCAGCATCTTATAATTCCACGAAGCTTCCAGAACACCCGAGAGGGACCAGAGGAGAGCCACAGCCCACCAGACGATGGGCGGCGCGGCCCAAGGGGGGCGCCCCCCTATTGTGTGGCGCCCCCGTCAGCCTTCCGACTCCGCCTCTTCGCCTATAAGAAGCCCCCTGACCTAAATCTTCGATACGAATAAGCCACGGTACGAGAAACCTTCCAGAGCCGCCGCCATCGCGAAGCCAAGATCTGGGGCACAGGAGTCTCTGTTCCGGCACGCCGCCGGGACGGGGAAGTGCCCCCGGAAGGCATCTCCATCGACACCACCGCCATCTTCATCACCGCTGCTGTCTCCCATGAGGAGGGAGTAGTTCTCCCTCGAGGCTAAGGGCTATACCGGTAGCTATGTGGTTAATCTCTCTTCCATGTACTTCAATACAATGATCTCATGAGCTGCCTTACATGATTGAGATTCATATGAGCTTTGTATCACTATTCATCTATGTGCTACTCTAGTGATGTTATTAAAGTACTCTATCCCTCCTCCATGATGTAATGGTGACAGTGTGTGCATCATGTAGTACTTGGTGTAGTTTATGATTGTGATCTCTTGTAGATTATGAAGTTAACTATTACTATGATGGTATTGATGTGATCTATTCCTCCTTTCATAGTGTGATGGTGACAGTGTGCATGCTATGTTAGTACTTGGTTTAGTTGTGTTGATCTATCATGCACTCTAAGGTTATTTAAATATGAATATCGAATGTTGTGGAGCTTGTTAACTCCGGCATTGAGGTGTTCTTGTAGCCCTACACAATTAATGGTGTTCATCATCCAACAAGAGAGTGTAGAGTGGTTTTATTATGTGATCAATGTTGAGAGTGTCCACTAGTGAAAGTATGATCCCTAGGCCTTGTTTCCAAATACTGCAATCATCGCTTATTTACTGTTCTACTGCATTTGTACTTCCTGCAATATTACTACCATAAACTGCACGCCAGTTGTAGCAGCAAGCTATTTTCTAGTGCCGTTACTACTGCTCATATTCATTCATACCACCTGTATTTCACTATCTCTTCGCCGAACTAGTGCACCTATACATCTGACAAGTGTATTAGGTGTGTTGGGGACACAAGAGACTTCTTGCATTGTGATTGCAGGGTTGCTTGAGAGGGATATCTTTGACCTCTTCCTCCCTGAGTTCGATAAACCTTGGGTGATCCACTTAAGGGAAAACTTGCTGCTATTCTACAAACCTCTGCTCTTGGAGGCCCAACACTGTCTACAGTAAAAGGAGTGTGCGTAGACATCAAGCTATTTTCTGGCGCTGTTTCCGGGGAGGAAAGGTAAAAGGTACTCACACTCCGCATCTCGGCTACTAAGCTATTTTCCGGCACCATTGTAAGTGCTCGAAGATATTTCCTTTAGATCCTGCAATTGCATCTTTTGGTTTCTTGTTAAACACTAGTAAGGCATAATGGAAAACAACTGTGAGCTTTTTAATATATTTCCTGAGTTAAGACATAAATGGTGTGTTGCAAAAATTGAAAAACCTATGGAACCTTATTTGCATGCTAGTAGCAATATTAGTATGAACGCTTTGAACACCATTGTTGCTAATGATATAGAAAGTTCTAAGCTTGGGGAAGCTGGTTTTGATGAGCATGATATTTTTAGTCCCCCAAGCATTGAGGAGAAAATTTTCTTTGATGATACTTTGCCTCCTATTTATGATGATTATAATGATAGTAGTCTTTTGGTGCCACCTACTATGGAGGCTAAAGGTTATTATGATTACAATATGCCTCCTATATTTGATGATAGCTACTTTGTTGAATTTTCTCCCACTATTACTAATAAAATTGATTATGCTTATGTGGAGAGTGATAATTTTATGCATGAGACTCATGATAAGAATGTTTCATTTGATAGTTATATTGTTGAGTTTGTTCATGATGCTACTGAAAATCATTATGAGAGAGGAAAATATGGTTGTAGAAGTTTTCATGTTACTAAAACACCTCTCTATATGCTTAAAATCTTGAAGTTGAGCTTGTCTAGTTTTCCTATGCTTGTTGCATTATGCTTAAATGACTTGTTTATTTACAAGATTCCTTTTCATAGGAAGTGGGTTAGGCTTAAATTTGTTTTGAATTTGCCTCTTGATGCTCTCTTTTGCTTCAAATACTATTTCTTGCGAGTGCATCATTAAAACTGCTGAGCCCATCTTAATGGCTATAAAGAAAGAACTTCTTGGGAGATAACCCATGTGTTTATTTTACTACAGTAATTTTGTTTTATATTTGTGTCTTGGAAGTTGTTACTACTGTAGCAACCTCTCCTTATCTTTATTTGATTGCATTGTTGTGCCAAGTAAAGTCTTTGATAGCAAGGTTGATACTAGATTTTGATTACTGCGCAGAAACAGATTTCTATCTGTCATGAATTTGGTCAGTGTTATCTGTAGGTAACTCAGAAAAATCTGCCAATTTACTTGAGTGATCCTCAGATATGTACGCAACTTTCATTCAATTTGAGCATTTTCATCTGAGCAAGTCTGGTGCCTCTAAAAAATTCGTCTTTACGGACTGTTCTGTTTTGACAGATTCTGCCTTTTATTTCGCATTGCCTCTTTTGCTATGTTGGATGGATTTCTTTGTTCCATTAACTTTCAGTAGCCTCGGGCAATGTCCAGAAGTGTCAAGAATGGTTGTGTCACCTCTGAACATGTGAATTTTTGATTATGCACTAACCCTCTAATGAGTTTGTTTTGAGTTTGGTGTGGAGGAAGTTTTCAAGGGTCAAGAGAGGAGGATGATATATGATTAAGAAGAGTGAAAAGTCTAAGCTTGGGGAAGCCCCGGTGGTTCATCCCTGCATATTTCAAGAAGACTCAAGCATCTAAGCTTGGGGATGCCTTGGGCATCCCCTTCTTCATCAACAATTTATCAGGTCACTTCTCTTGAAACTATATTTTTATTCGGTCACATCTTATGTACTTTACTTGGAGCGTCTGTGTGTTTTATTTTAGTTTTGTTGTTTTCATTCTCTGAATAAATGCTTGTGTGGGAGAGAGACACGCTCCGCTGGTTCATATGAACACATGTGTTCTTAGCTTATAATGTTCATGGCGAAGGTTGAAACTGCTTCGTTAATTGTTATATGGTTGGAAACGGGAAATGCTACAAGTAGTAATTGGTATATGGTCTTGAATAAGTTGATACTTGGCAATTGTTGTGCTCATGTTTAAGCTCTTGCATCATATACTTTGCACCTATTAGTGAAGAAATACATAGAGCTTGCTAAAATTTGGTTTGCATGATTGGTCTCTCTAAGGTCTAGATATTTTCTGGTAAAGGTGTTTGAACAACAAGGAAGACAATGTATAGTCTTATAATGCTTGCAATATGTTTTTATGTAAGTTTTACTGTACTAGTTCATACTTGTGTTTGCTTCAAACAACCTTGCTAGCCTAAGCCTTGTATTGAGAGGGATTACTTCTCATGCATCCAAAATCCTTGAGCCAAAAACTATGCCATTTGTGTCCACCATACCTACCTACTACATGGTATTTCTCTGCCATTCCAAAGTAAATTGCTTGAGTGCTACCTTTAAACAATTCAAAAGTTATTACCTCTTATTTGTGTCAATGTTTTATAGCTCATGAGGAAGTATGTGGTGTTTATCTTTCAATCTTGTTGGGCAACTTTCACCAATGGACTAGTGGCTTCATCCGCTTATCCAATAATTTTGCAAAAAGAGCTGGCAATGGGGTTCCCAGCCCCAAATTGATTAACTTTCATAATTTTACAAATAGACACTCCTCCATGGTATGTGATTGTTGGACGGCACCCGAGGATTCGGTTAGCCATGGATTGAGAAAGCAAAGGTGGGGAGGAGTGTCATCTAAATAAAAACTAAAATAAAAGGCACTCCTTCATGGTATGAGATTGTTGGCAGGCACCCGAGGATTCGGTTAGCCATGGTTTGTGAAAGAAAGGTTGGAAGGAGTGCCACCTAAAAATAAAAATTTCATGGGAGCCGCTCTTTGAAAGTCTGTCTGGCAAGGGGGTTAGAGTGCCCATTACCATTCGTTGACAACAACAAACACCTCTCAAAACTTTACTTTTATGCTCTCTTTATGTTTTCAAAATAAAAGCTCTTGCACAAATATAGCAATCAATGCTTCCCTCTGCGAAGGGCCATTCTTTTACTTTTATGTCGAGTCAGTTCACCTACTTCTTTCTATCTTAGAAGCAAACACTTGTGTTAACTGTGCATTGATTCTTACATGCTTGCTTATTGCACTTATTATTTTACTTTATGTTGACAATTATCCATGAGATATGTATGTTGAAAGTTGAAAGCAACCGCTGAAACTTATATCTTCCTTTGTGTTGCTTCAATGCCTTTACTTTGAATTTATTGCTTTATGAGTTAACTCTTATGCAAGACTTATTGATGCTTGTCTTTAAAGTACTATTCATGAAAAGTCTTTGCTATATGATTCAGTTGTTTAATCATTGTCTTTATCATTGCTTTGAATCACTTCATTCATCTCATATGCTTTACAATAGTATGATCAAGATTATGTTGGTAGCATGTCACTTCAGAAATTATCTTTTATCGTTTACCTACTCGAGGACGAGTAGGAACTAAGCTTGGGGATGCTGATACGTCTCCAATGTATCTATAATTTCTGATGTTCCATGCTTGTTTTATGACAATACCTACATGTTTTGTTCACACTTTATATCGTGTTTATGTGTTTTCCGGAACTAACCTATTGACGAGATGCCAAAGTGCCAGTTCCTGTTTTCTGCTGTTTTTGGTTTCAGAAATCGTAGTAAGGAAATATTCTCGGAATTGGACGAAATCAACGCCCAGCATCTTATAATTCCACGAAGCTTCCAGAACACCCGAGAGGGACCAGAGGAGAGCCACAGGCCCACCAGACAGTAGGGCGGCGCGGCCCAAGGGGGGCGCGCCCCCCTATTGTGTGGCGCCCCCGTCAGCCTTTCGACTTCGCCTCTTCGCCTATAAGAAGCCCCTGACCTAAATCTTTGATACGAATAAGCCACGGTACGAGAAACCTTCCAGAGCCGCCGCCATCGCGAAGCCAAGATCTGGGGGACAGGAGTCTCTATTCCGGCACGCCGCCGGGACGGGGAGGTGTCCCCGGAAGGCATCTCCATCGACACCACCGCCATCTTCATCACCGCTGCTGTCTCCCATGAGGAGGGAGTAGTTCTCCCTCGAGGCTAAGGGCTGTACCGATAGCTATGTGGTTAATCTCTCTTCCATGTACTTCAATACAATGATCTCATGAGCTGCCTTACATGATTGAGATTCATATGATGAGCTTTGTATCACTATTCATCTATGTGCTACTCTAGTGATGTTATTAAAGTACTCTATCCCTCCTCCATGATGTAATGGTGACAGTGTGTGCATCATGTAGTACTTGGCGTAGTTTATGATTGTGATCTCTTGTAGATTATGAAGTTAACTATTACTATGATGGTATTGATGTGATCTATTCCTCCTTTCATAGTGTGATGGTGACAGTGTGCATGCTATGTTAGTACTTGATTTAGTTGTGTTGTTCTATCATGCACTCTAAGGTTATTTAAATATGAATATCGAATGTTGTGGAGCTTGTTAACTCCGGCATTGAGGTCCTCTTGTAGCCCTACACAATTAATGGTGTTCATCATCCAACAAGAGAGTGTAGAGTGGTTTTATTATGTGATCAATGTTGAGAGTGTCCACTAGTGAAAGTATGATCCCTAGGCCTTGTTTCCAAATACTGCAATCATCGCTTGTTTACTGTTCTACTGCATCTGTACTTCCTGCAATATTACTACCATAAACTGCACGCCAGTTGTAGCAGCAAGCTATTTTCTGGTGCCGTTACTACTGCTCATATTCATTCATACCACCTGTATTTCACTATCTCTTCGCCGAACTAGTGCACCTATACATCTGACAAGTGTATTAGGTGTGTTGGGGACACAAGAGACTTCTTGCATTGTGATTGCAGGGTTGCTTGAGAGGGATATCTTTGACCTCTTCCTCCCTGAGTTCGATAAACCTTGGGTGAACCACTTAAGGGAAAACTTGCTGCTGTTCTACCAACCTCTGCCTTGGAGGCCCAACACTGTCTACAGGAAAAGGAGTGTGCGTAGACATCAGTGATATATTGTATGGCCTTTGGAACCTCGGCCGATTATTTTTCCTGCTAGAACTTGGAGCATCCCTATGATCACTGCGCTGCTCATTGCTCCTCTGATAGTCATCCCGATGATTTCCTCCGCTATTTCCTCGAAAACTAGCCTCTACTTGACCGGGGCCATCATAATCTGAGAACTGTTGAGAAAAACGCCGCCTATTTTGGTTGTTGCTTCTATTGCGGTCTTCGTCGGGTGACCTGTGCCGTTTGTTTTGAACAACATCTTCGCCATCTGTCCAGCGATTCGCTATCTCCATGAGCCCTGCTATTGTTTTCGGGTTAGACTTTCCCAAATCCTCGATTAAGTCCTTTCTTCGGATCCCTGCAACAAATGCATCTACTGCTCTTTCCTCAGATATGTTCTTTGCCAATTTTTTTATAATATTCCGTCGTTGTATATACATCTCATTGGTTCATCATACTTCTGGCTGCATGCCCCTAGCTTCTCTATTGATGCGGGTTTCTTGCACGTGGATCGAATTTTTTTCACAAACATATCTTCGAAAGTTTCCCAGCTGTCGATGGATCCTTCTGGTAGCTTTTTATCCATGATCTTGCGGCTCCGCTTAGGTGGACCTGGATGCTCTGCATGATAGTTGCTTTAGTTCCACCCATCAACTTCACTGTCTCCAGGTAGTCGACTAACCAGTCCTCAGGATCTTGCAAACCATCGATTTTTTTTATATTTGCCAGGTAATTTAAACCCGGATGGAACCCGAGTTTTGCGAACTCGTCGGGTGAAGCAAGGAAGCCCACACATCTTCTTCATCTACTTCCGGTGAATGCCGACGTTCTCTCCTTTCTTGTCGTGCTCTATCGACTCGTGCTTTTGTCTTCGTGTCTCGCGCGTCACCTGCCCTTGCAGGATCTCGCGTTACCGCGGCAGGTCGAGGACTATTTCGCCTTGGGGCACCTTCAGGTGGTGCGCTTGAGCTTGCGAACGCTGTTCCCGTGGCTCCAACTCCTGCCATGGCCATTTGGTATAATGCTTCTCTTGGATCTCCAGAAGGTGGCCTAGATGCCAATATAAAGGCTTGAGTCGCCATATATTCGGCTTCCGGTGTTTTGGGGATGATGTTTCCTCTTGTATCCATCGACATAAAGGACATGTCGAGGTTCTGGATCAGATGCTCCCGCTCATCCTCGGGTACATGCGCCAATCGAGATCTTCCTCTATCACGTGCTGCTCTATGGTTATCTCCCGAAGTTCCTGATTGTCGACTTAACTCAGCTCTTCGCCCGCTTGATGTGGAGGCTGCAGCTTTTCTTTGCTCAAGTATCAAGTTTTGTTTTTCCAGCTCTCGGCCAGCACGCGCGAGTCTATATTGATATGCTTGCAGCTCTGCCACCGTAGCCGTGGTGGTCATTGGCTCTGTGCCATTGCTTGACACGCGTACAGCACGCGTCCGTTGGGAACCCCAAGAGGAAGGTGTGATGCGTACAGCAGTAAGTTTCCCTCAGTAAGAAACCAAGGTTTATCGAACCAGTAGGAGCCAAGAAGCACGTTGAAGGTTGATGGCGGTGGAGTGTAGTGTGGCGCAACACCAGGGATTCCGGCGCCAACGTGGAACCTGCACAACACAACCAAAGTACTTTGCCCCAACGTAACAGTGAGGTTGTCAATCTCACCGGCTTGCTGTAACAAAGTATTAGATGTATAGTGTGGATGATGATGTTTGCAAAGAACAGTAAGAACAAGTATTGCAGTAGATTGTATTTGATGTAAAGAATGGACCGGGGTCCACAGTTCCCTAGTGGTGTCTCTCCAATAAGATATAGCATGTTGGGTGAACAAATTACAGTTGGGCAATTGACAAATAAAGAGGGCATAACAATGCACATACATATTATGATGAGTAGTGTGAAATTCAATTGGGCATTACGACAAAGTACATAGACCGCTATCCAGCATGCATCTATGCCTAAAAAGTCCACCTTCAGGTTAGCGTCCGCACCCCTTCCAGTATTAAGTTGCAAACAACAGACAATTGCATTAAGTATGGTGCGTAATGTAATCAACACAAATATCCTTAGACATAGCATTGATGTTTTATCCCTAGTGGCAACAGCACATCCACAACCTTAGAATTTTCTCTCACTGTCCCAGATTTAATGGAGACATGAACCCACTATCGAGCATAAATACTCCCTCTTGGAGTCACAAGTATCAACTTGGCCAGAGCCTCTACTAGCAACGGAGAGCATGCAAGATCATAAACAACACATAGATAGATTGATAATCAACATAACATAGCATTCCATATTCATCGGATCCCAACAAACGCAACATATAGCATTACAAATAGATGATCTTGATCATGTTAGGCAGCTCACAAGATCCAACAATGATAGAACAATGAGGAGAAGACAACCATCTAGCTACTGCTATGGACCCGTAGTCCAGGGGTGAACTACTCACACATCACTCCGGAGGCGACCATGGCGGTGAAGAGTCCTCCGGGAGATGATTTCCCTCTCCGACAAGGTGCCGGAGGCGATCTCCTGAATCCCCCGAGATGGGATTGGCGGCGTCTCTGGAAGGTTTTCCGTATCGTGGCTCTCGGTACTGGGATATTCTCGATGAAAGCTTTAAGTAGGCGGAAGGGTAGCTCAGGGGGCGACGCGAGGGCCCCACAGGCCAGGGCCGCGCGACCAAGGCCTGGGCTGCGCCGCCCTGTTGTGTCGGCGCCTCGTCGCCCCACTTCGTTTCCCTTTCGGTCTTCTGGAAGCTTCGTGGAAAAATAAGACCCTGGGCGTTGATTCCGTCCAATTCCGAGAATATTTCCTTACTAGGATTTCTGAAACCAAAAACAGCAGAAAACAGCAACTGGCTCTTCGACATCTTGTCAATAGGTTAGTGCCGGAAAATGCATAAATATGACATAAAGTGTGTATAAAACATGTGAGTATCGTCAACAAAGTAGCATGGAACATAAGAAATTATAGATACGTTTGAGACGTATCAAGCATCCCCAAGCTTAGTTCCT
This sequence comes from Lolium perenne, assembly GCF_019359855.2. NCBI lineage: Eukaryota > Viridiplantae > Streptophyta > Magnoliopsida > Poales > Poaceae > Lolium > Lolium perenne. The sequence continues at coordinate 180,698,265 of NC_067246.2, read as the reverse complement.
ACTCGTCCCCGAGTAGGTAAACGATAACAAAGATAATTTCTGAAGTGACATGCTATCATAATCTTGATCAATACTATTGTAAAGCACATGAGATGAATGTAGCGATTCGAAGCAATGGTAAAGACAATGAGTAAACAATTGAATCATATAGCAAAGGCTTTTCATGAATAGTACTTTCGAGACAAGCATCAATAAGTCTTGCATAAGAGTTAACTCATAAAGCAATAAATTCATAGTAGAAAGCTTTGAAGCAACACAAAGGAAGATATAAGTTTCAGCGGTTGCTTTCAACTTCAACATGTATATCTCATGGATATTTGTCAACATAAAGCAATATAACAAGTGCAATAGGTAAACATGTAAGAATCAATGCACAGTTAACACAAGTGTTTGCTTCTAAGATGGAAGGAAATGGGTAAACTGACTCAACATAAAGTAAAAGAATGGCCCTTCGCAGAGGGAAGCATTGATTACTATATTTGTGCTAGAGCTTTTATTTTGAAAGCTTCGTGGAAAAATAAGACCCCGGGCGTTGATTTCGTCCAATTCCGAGAATATTTCCCCACTTCGTTTCCCTTTCGGTCTTCTGGAAGCTTCGTGGAAAAATAAGACCCCGGGCGTTGATTTCGTCCAATTCCGAGAATATTTCCTTACTAGGATTTCTGAAACCAAAAACAGCAGAAAACAACAACTGGCTCTTCGGCATCTTGTCAATAGGTTAGTGCCGGAAAATGCATAAATATGACATAAAGTGTGTATAAAACATGTGAGTATCATCAATAAAGTAGCATGGAACATAAGAAATTATAGATACGTTTGAGACGTATCAGCCATTCATGGCTCTTGATGCTCTGTCCCAAGCTGCTTGCGGAAGTTGTAATTTCTCGCGAGGTGTAGGCCCAACGTACTTGCTTCCCAATCCTTGCGTAAGATGGATTTCCCAAATCATCGAAAGCCTCTGATGTTTCATCCTCCCGGTGACTTGATTCACCAATTGCACAGACTTGATGATATTTTGTCATTATGTTTTCATCTTCGAAGTCGGTGACACCATCGTAGCGATCGGCGAAGACCTCCCAAATAGAAGTAGATCTGTCGATGAAGTTGAAGCTGTCGATGCTTTCCGAGTCGCTGTCCAGATCGGAATCCGTGAACGACCCGAAAGACATCCCACCGAGCAGATCGGTGAGATCTCCGCGGCGGGCTTGACGTAGCTTGCCGACGAAGTTTCCTCGTCGCTTGACTCGATTTATGCCGATGATCCCGAGAAATCGGCACCAATCCCTAACTGTCCCGAAAAAATCGGTGCCGCTAGGCGATGTGATCCTTCTCTCCTGACGCAGAAGTGGAAACTTCTGAACGTCATCTCGATTGGCTCCTCCAGATAGGCATATGCATCCACACGGGCGGGAGGGTGAGGTACAAAATCAATGGGACCAGTTTTGATTTGTTTACCTCCATCCATCACGTTGCTTACCACCGATGAAGTCGATGATGTTGAACGTGCCATCGAGATTAGCACCTTGTCGCCTCCAATTCCCACAGACGGTGCCAATTGACAAGGTATTAACTTGCCAATGCCTACAAGTTGTAGACTAGGGTTTCACAGAAATTAGAGGGTAAGTAGATCTCGAAGGTTTCAGCCGAAAAGGTGCTCGACTACTAAAAACTAGGGTTGTGTTGACAATGAATCGATCCTTTTTTCCTCCCTCGACTCCCCCTTATATAGGAGGCGGAGCCGAGGGTTTCGTGACATACAAGTTAAAAACAGCGGGAGAGTATTTGAGTTCGTCCCGTACAGGTACAAGTTTCTATTCCTAATATATCTCTATCTTCCATACCGACGCTTTATTGGGCTTCCGGGCTTTGTAATCTTCGGGTCGTGGGCCTTCAGTAATTCCCAGGTACCTTCTTCGGCAGGCCCAATCGGGATTCCTATGTCACTTAGGAATGATGGACCTAGCATGGATGAGGAGAACAAGCATTGGAGCATGATCACACCTGGAGGAGATGGCAGCAAACATTTGAGGAATTAAGAGGACGCCGCAAGTGAAGATTTCAGAACTTTGAAGCCACCATAAGAAGAGATGAAGACATGGACGAAATATAGAGTTCTCCACTTCATAATTTCGTCCATATCATAATATGGTGATGCATCACCTTTAATTTTGGGCCAGGCCTATGTCATTTTCGCAACAATTAAGTCAGCCACTTTTTAGAGTCTATATTGAAGGGGGAAAGGCCTTCTAGGGTTTGGTTCGGCCACCATACGTATGGCTGGCCGAAACCTTACATTTTCCTCCTTTAAATACCCCCATAGCCATCACGTTTAGACTCGGATTTTGATTAGACTAAAAGTTAGCCATTGCTCCAACTCTCGTGTACTTCCTTTGAGGCCAACACCCAGAACAAGACCGACTATTCGGAATCCCACCTTATTCAATAAAGTTTTCATCTTTCATCCGCAATATTCTGATTGCAATATTAGTTCTTACTTGTTCTCGATTTCAGGTAGGAATTAAGACCCTCGCTGGTCAGGCTGATCGTGCATCCGCAAGATCAGTAACTCCCGGAGATTGTCCTAGCGATTGCATTGGCGCCCGAGCTTAGCACATGTAGTCGGATCGTCAAGCACGAAATCCACCAACAAATCGACGCTATCATACTCTCATCGAAAGATCGACCTCCTTTGCCCTATCAAGTGGTATCAGATTTCAGGTTGCTCGGTGAGATTTTATAGTTTTCCTAGTGTAAATTGCATCCACCTTCATACCTATAAACCACGAAAAATCCAAAAAATACAGTTAGGGTTTAGATCATATCATCCCATAAACCCCTCTGCCACGCCTTTGCATTGTCTTTTCTGTTTTGCATAGTTGAATTTGTGTCTGCATCTTCGTGTCGAGTTGCTGGTCTTACCGTATAGTCCTTTTGAGTTTCGAGTTCTGGTCATATTAGTCACGCCGCTGCCGCCACTCGCACCATACGCAAATCACCGCCGTCATCGCCATATACACCTGCCATATCCTTCCGCCATTGCCATATACACCTGGCACATACTTCCACCATCGCCATATCCACCTGCCATATACAGCTGCCATATACTTCTGTCATTGCCAAATACACCTGCCATATACACCCGCATCTACCATATACCCCGTTTCCTACCGCAACACGGATTATTGCTGTTTCTTTGCCGCGACAGATTCCAAGTAGAATTAGGTTTTATTGTTTTTTCCTACTTAGCTGTTGCCTTCTAATTTCGTCTGTGCTGTAGATTTTTTTTTCGTGAGATAACTTTTAGCCGCCGGTAAAGAATTGTCAAGGAGAGAAAAAAAGTCTGAAAACGCCTCCGAAATTTTTTAATGGCTACATTGGGTTTTCACCTTGGCTATCACTTTTCGCCACTGGCCGTTATAGGGACAATTTTTTGGCGCCTGATGTCTACGGGTGCTTCTATTCTTGTAGACAGTGTTGGGCCTCCAAGAGCAGAGGTGTGTAGAACAGCAGCAAGTTTCCCTTAAGTGGATCACCCAAGGTTTATCGAACTCAGGGAGGAAGAGGTCAAAGATATCCCTCTCAAGCAACCCTGCAACCACAAAGCAAGAAGTCTCTTGTGTCCCCAACACACCTAATAGGTGCACTAGTTCGGTGAAGAGATAGTGAAATACAGGTGGTATGAATATATGAGCAGCAGTAACGGCGCCAGAAAATACTTGATGCTACAACTGGCGTGTGGTTGATGGTGGTAATATTGCAAAGCGATACAAGATCTGATAAAACAAGAACAAGCAGTGATAGCAGTATTTAGGAACAAGGCCTAGGGATTATACTTTCACTAGTGGACACTCTCAACATTGATCACATAACAGAATAAATAAATGCTATACTCTACACTCTCTTGTTGGATGATGAACACCACTAATTGTGTAGGATTACACGAACCCTCAATGCCGGAGTTAACAAGCTCCACAATATTCGATATTTATATTTAAATAACCTTAGAGTGCATGATAGATCATTGCAATTACACCAAGTACTAACATAGCATGCACACTATCACCATCACACTATGAAGGAGGCATAGATCACATCAATACTATCATAGCAATAATTAACTTCATAATCTACAAGAGATTACAATCATAACCTACGCCAAGTACTACACGATGCACACACTGTCACCATTACACCGTGCATGAGGAATAGAGTACTTTAATAACATCACTAGAGTAGCTCATAGATGAATAGTGATACAAAACTCATATGAATCTCAATCATGTAAGGCAGCTCATGAGATCATTGTATTGAAGTACATAGGGAGAGAGATTAACCACATAGCTACCGGTACAGCCCTTAGCCTCGATGGAGAACTACTCCCTCCTCATGGGAGACAGCAGCGGTGATGAAGATGGCGGTGGAGATGGCAGTGGTGTCGATGGAGGAGCCTTCCGGGGGCACTTCCCTGTCCCGGCGGCGTGCCGGAACAGAGACTCCTGTCCCCCAGATCTTGGCTTCGTGATGGCGGCGGCTCTGGAAGGTTTCTCCTACCGTGGCTTTTTCGTATCGAAGATTTAGGTCAGGGACCTTTAAATAGGCGAAGAGGCGGAGTCGGAGGGCTGACGAGGCGACGACACAATAGGGGGGCGCGGCCCACCCCCTGGCCGCGCCAGCCTGGTGTCTGGTAACCCTGTGGCCCCCCTCCGGCGGCTCTCGGGTGTTCTGGAAGCTTCGTGGAATTTTAAGACTCTGGGCGTTGATTTCGTCCAATTTCGAGAATATTTCCTTACTAGGATTTCTGAAACCAAAAATAGCAGAAAACAGGAACTGGCACTTCGGCATCTCGTCAATAGGTTAGTTCCGGAAAACATATAAAATCATCATAAAGTGTGAACAAAACATGTAGGTATTGTCATAAAACAAGCATGGAACATCAGAAATTATAGATACGTTGGAGACGTATCAGCATCCCCAAGCTTAGTTCCTACTCGTCCCGAGTAGGTAAACGATAACAAAGATAATTTCTGAAGTGGCATGCTACCAACATGATCTTAATCATACTATTGTAAATCATATGAGATGAATGCAGCGATTCAAAGCAATGGTAAATACAATGGTTAAACAACTGAATCATATAGCAAAGACTTTTCATGAATAGTACTTTAAAGACAAGCATCAATAAGTCTCGCATAAGAGTTAACTCATAAAGCAATAAATTCATAGTAAAGGCATTGAAGCAACACAAAGGAAGATTAAGTTTCAGCGGTTGCTTTCAACTTGTAACATGTATATCTCGTGGATAGTTGTCAATGCAAAGTAATATAACAAGTGCAATAAGTAAGCATGTAAGAATCAATGCACAGTTAACACAAGTGTTTGCTTCTAAGATGGAAAGAAGTAGGTGAACTGACTCAACATAAAAGTAAAAGAATGGCCCTTCGCAGAGGGAAGCATTGATTGTTATATTTGTGCTAGAGCTTTTATTTTGAAAACATAAAGAGAGCATAAAAGTAAAGTTTTGAGAGGTGTTTGTTGTTGTCAACGAATGGTAATGGGCACTCTAACTACCTCGCCAGACAAACCTTCAAAGAGCGGCTCCCATGAAACATTTTTATTTTTGGGTGGCACTCCTTCCAACCTTTACTTTCACAAACCATGGCTAACCGAATCCTCGGGTGCCTGCCAACAATCTCATACCATGAAGGAGTGCCTTTTTATTTTAGTTTTTATTTAGATGACACTCCTCCCCACCTTTGCTTTCTCAAGCCATGGCTAACCGAATCCTCGGGTGCCATCCAACAATCACATACCATGGAGGAGTGTCTATTTGTAAAATTATGAGAGTTAATTAATTTGGGACCGGGAATCCCATTGCCAGCTCTTTTTGCAAAATTATTGGATAAGCGGATGAAGCCACTAGTCCATTGGTGAAAGTTGCCCAACAAGATTGAAAGATAAACACCACATACTTCCTCATGAGCTATAAAACATTGACACAAATAAGAGGTAATAAATTTTGAAGTGTTTAAAGATAGCACTCAAGCAATTTACTTTGGAATGGCGGAGAAATACCATGTAGTAGGTAGGTATGGTGGACACAAATGGCATAGTGTTTGGCTCAAGGATTTGGATGCACGAGAAGTATTCCCTCTCAGTACAAGGCTTAGGCTAGCAAGGTTGTTTGAAGCAAATACAAGTATGAACCGGTACAACAAAACTCACATAAAAGACATATTGCAAGCATTATAAGACTATACATTGTCTTCCTTGTTGTTCAAACACCTTACTAGAAAATATCTAGACTTTAGAGTGACCAATCATGCAAACCAAATTTTAACAAGCTCTATGTATTTCTTCCCTAATAGGTGCAAAGTATATGATGCAAGAGCTTAAACATGAGCACAACAATTGCCAAGTATCACATTGCTCAAGACATCATACCAATTACTACATGTAGCATTTTCCGTTTCCAACCATATAACAATTAACGAAGCAGTTTCAACCTTCGCCATGAAAATTAAAAGCTAAGAACACATGTGTTCATATGAACCAGCGGAGCGTGTCTCTCTCCCACACAAGCATTTATTCAAACAAAAACAAAAACAAAAACAAACAGACGCTCCAAGTAAAGTACATAAGATGTGACCGAATAAAAATATAGTTTCAAGGGAGGAACCTGATAATTTGTCGATGAAGAAGGGGATGCCTTGGGCATCCCCAAGATTAGATGCTTGAGTCTTCTTGAAATATGCAGGGATGAACCACTGGGGCATCCCCAAGCTTAGAGCTTTCACTCTTCTTGATCATATTGTATCATCCTCCTCTCTTGACCCTTGAAAACTTCCTCCACACCAAACTCAAAACAACTCATTAGAGGGTTAGTGCATAATCAAAATTCACATGTTCAGAGGTGACACAATCATTCTTAACACTTCTGGACATTGCTCAAAGCTACTGGAAGTCAATGGAACAAAGAAATCCATCCCACATAGCAAAAGAGGCAATGCGAAATAAAAGGCAGAATCTGTCAAAACAGAACAGTCCGTAAAGACGAATTTTAAAGAGGCATCAGACTTCCTCAAACGAAAATGCTCAAATTGAATGAAAGTTGCGTACATATCTGAGGATCACTCACGTAAATTGGCATAATTGTCTGAGTTACCTACAGAGAATTAGACCCAAATTCGTGACAGCAAAGAAATCTGTTTCTGTGCAGTAATCCAAATCTAGTATGAACCTTACTATCAACGACTTTACTTGGCACAACAATGCAACAAAATAAGATAAGGAGAGGTTGCTACAGTAGTAACAACTTCCAAGACACAAATATAAAACAAAAGTACTGTAGTAAAATAAACACATGGGTTATCTCCCAAGAAGTTCTTTCTTTATAGCCATTAAGATGGGCTCAACAGTTTTAATGATGCACTCGCAAGAAATAGTATTTGAAGCAAAAGAGAGCATCAAGAGGCAAATTCAAAACAAATTTAAGCCTAACATGCTTCCTATGCATAGGAATCTTGTAAATAAACAAATTCAAGAAGCATAATGCAACAAGCATAGAAAGATAAAACAAGTGCAGCTTCAAGATTTTAAGCATATAGAGAGGTATTTTAGTAACATGAAAATTTCTACAACCATATTTTCCTCTCTCATAATAATATCCAGTAGCATCATGAGCAAACTCAACAATATAACTATCACATAAAGCATTCTTATCATGAGTCTCATGCATAAAATTATTACTCTCCACATAAGCATAATCAATTTTATTAGTTGTAGTGGGAGCAAATTCAACAAAGTAGCTATCATTATTATTCTCATCATCAAACATAGGAGGCATATTGTAATCATAATCAAATTTATCCTCCATAACAGGTGGCACCAAAAGACTACTATCATTATAATCATCATAAATAGGAGGCAAAGTATCATCAAAGAAAATTTTCTCCTCAATGCTTGGGGGACTAAAAAGATCATGCTCATCAAAACCAGCTTCCCCAAGCTTAGAATTTTCCATATCATTAGCAACAATGGTTTTCAAAGTATTCATACTAATATGTTCCATGGGTTTTTTAATTTTCGCATCAAACAATCCATGTCTTAACTCAGGAAAAAGAATAAAAAGCTCCATGTTGCTTTCCATTATGCCAAACTAGTGTAAAACAAGAAAAAAAAAAGATGCAATTGCAGGATCTAAAGGAAATAGCTTCGAGTACTTACAACAGCGCCGGAAAATAGCTTAGTAGCCGAGATCCGGAGTGTGAGTACCTTTTACCTTTCCTCCCAGGCAACGGCGCCAGAAAATAGCTTGATGTCTACGGGTGCTTCTATTCTTGTAGACAGTGTTGGGCCTCCAAGAGCAGAGGTTTGTAGAACAGCAGCAAGTTTCCCTTAAGTGGATCACCCAAGGTTTATCGAACTCAGGGAGGAAGAGGTCAAAGATATCCCTCTCAAGCAACCCTGCAACCACAAAGCAAGAAGTCTCTTGTGTCCCCAACACACCTAATAGGTGCACTAGTTCGGCGAGGAGACAGTGAAATACAGGTGGTATGAATATATGAGCAACAGTAACGGCGCCAGAAAATACTTGATGCTACAACTGGCGTGTGGTTGATGGTGGTAATATTGCAGGCAGTACAGATACAGTAAAACAGTAAACAAGCAGTGATAGCAGTATTTAGGAACAAGGCCTAGGGATTATACTTTCACTAGTGGACACTCTCAACATTGATCACATAACAGAATAAATAAATGCTATACTCTACACTTTCTTGTTGGATGATGAACACCACCAATTGTGTAGGATTACACGAACCCTCAATGCCGGAGTTAACAAGCTCCACAATATTCGATATTCATATTTAAATAACCTTAGAGTGCATGATAGATCATTGCAATTACACCAAGTACTAACATAGCATGCACACTGTCACCATCACACTATGAAGGAGGCATAGATCACATCAATACTATCATAGCAATAATTAACTTCATAATCTACAAGAGATTACAATCATAACCTACGCCAAGTACTACACGATGCACACACTGTCACCATTACACCGTGCAGGAGGAATAGAGTACTTTAATAACATTACTAGAGTAGCTCATAGATGAATAGTGATACAAAACTCATATGAATCTCAATCATGTAAGGCAGCTCATGAGATCATTGTATTGAAGTACATAGGGAGAGAGATTAACCACATAGCTACCGGTACAGCCCTTAGCCTCGATGGAGAACTACTCTCTCCTCATGGGAGACAGCAGCGGTGATGAAGATGGCGGTGGAGATGGCAGCGGTGTCGATGGAGGAGCCTTCCGGGGGCACTTCCCCGTCCCGGCGGCGTGCCGGAACAGAGACTCCTGTCCCCCAGATCTTGGCTTCGCGATGGCGGCGGCTCTGGAAGGTTTCTCGTACAGTGGCTTTTTCGTATCGAAGATTTAGGTCAGGGACCTTTAAATAGGCGAAGAGGCGGAGTCGGAGGGCTGACGAGGCGACGACACAATAGGGGGCGCGGCCCACCCCCTGGCCGCGCCAGCCTGGTGTCTGGTGTGTTGGAGATATGCCCAAGAGGCAATAATAAAATGGTTATTATAATATATCTTTAAGTTTATGATAATGTTTACATACCATGCTATAATTGTATTAACCGAAACATTGATACATGTGTGATATGTAAACAACAAAGAGTCCCTAGTATGCCTCTTAACTAGCTTGTTGATTAATGGATGATTAGTTTCATAATCATGAACATTGGATGTTATTAATAACAAGGTTATACCATTGTATGAATGATATAATGGACACACCCAATTAAGCATAGCATAAGATCACGTCATTAAGTTATTTGCTATAAGCTTTCGATACATAGTTACCTAGTCCTTATGACCATGAGATCATGTAAATCACTTATACCGGAAAGGTACTTTGATTACATCAAACGCCACTGCGTAAATGGGTGGTTATAAAGGTGGGATTAAGTATCCGGAAAGTATGAGTTGAGGCATATGGATCAACAGTGGGATTTGTCCATCCCGATGACGGATAGATATACTCTGGGCCCTCTCGGTGGAATGTCATCTAATGTCTTGCAAGCATATGAATAATTTCATAAGAGACCACATACCACGGTACGAGTAAAGAGTACTTGTCAGGAGACGAGGTTGGACAAGGTATAGAGTGATACCGAAGATCAAACCCCGGACAAGTAAAATATCACGTGACAAAGGGAATTGGTATCGTATGTGAATGGTTCATTCGATCACTGAAGTCATCGTTGAATATGTGGGAGCCATTATGGATCTCCAGATCCCTCTATTGGTTATTGGTCGAAGTGAGTACTCAACCATGTCCGCATAGTTCGCGAACCGTAGGGTGACACACTTAAGGTTTGATGTTGAAATGGTAGAACTTGAATATGGAATGGAGTTCGAATATTTGTTCGGAGTCCCGGATGAGATCCCGGACATCACGAGGAGTTCTGAAATGGTCCGGAGAATAAGATTCATATATAGGAAGTCATATTCCAAGTTTGGAAATGATCCGGTGCATTTATGGCAGGTTCTAGAAGGTTCTAGAAAAGTCTGGAAGAAACGCACTATGGAAGGTAGAGTCCCGGAAGGACTCCACAAGCTTGGCCAGCCAAACCCTAAGGGAGGAGTCCCAGGTGGGCTCCACCTAAAGGTGGCCGGCCACCCCACCTCAAGGAAAGGTGGGAATCCCACCTTGGGTGGGACTCCCTCCTTGAGTAGGTTTCCCACATATGGGAGGTTTTAGTGTTGGGGTCTTATTCGAAGACTTGGACTACAACTCTTGGGGCTTCCACCTATATAATGAGGGGCATAGGAGAGGGGCCTCACCACTACAAGCCCATAGCTTGGCCGCACCCATAGGTGGCCGGCCACCCCCTCTCCCAAACCCTAGCCGCCCCCTCTCTCCTCCTCTTCTCCCGCACGCTTAGCGAAGCTCCACCGGAGATCTCCACCGCCACCGCCACCACGCCGTCGTGCTGCCGGATTCAAGGAGGAGCTACTACTTCCGCTGCCCACTGGAACGGGGAGGTGGACGTCGTCTTCATCAACAACCGAATGTGTGACCGAGTACGGAGGTGCTGCCCGATAGTGGCACCGTGATCAAGATCTTCTACGCGCTTTTGCAAGCGGCAAGTGATCGTCTACCGCAGCAATAAGAGCCTATTCTTATAGGCTCTGGAAATCTTCAAGGGTTAGTCTTGATCATCCCCTCGTTGCTCCCGTCTTCTAGATTGCATCTTGGCTTGGATTGCGTTCTCGCGGTAGGAAATTTTTTGTTTTCTATGCAACGAATCCCTACAGTGGTATCAGAGCCGTGTCTATGCATAGATGGTTGCACGAGTAGAACACAATGGTTTTGTGGGCGTTGATGCTCTTGTTATCTTTAGTTTGAGTACTTTGCATCTTTGTGGCATAGTGGGATGAAGCGGCTCGGACTAACTTTACATGACCGCGTTCATGAGACTTGTTCCTCGTTCGACATGCAACTTGTATTGCATAAGAGGCTTTGCGGGTGTCTGTCTCTCCTACTATAGTAAAGATTCAATTTACTCTTCTATTGACAACATTAGTATCACCGTTGTGGTTCATGTTCGTAGGTAGATTAGATCTTACTCGAAAACCCTAAACCACGTAAAATATGCAAACCAAATTAGAGACGTCTAACTTGTTTTTGCAGGGTTTGGTGATGTGATATGGCCATAATGTGATGATGAATATGTATGAGATGATCATTATTGTATTGTGGCAACCGGCAGGAGCCTTATGGTTGTCTTTAAATTTCATGTTGAGTAGTATTTCAAAGTAGTTGTAATAGTTGCTACATGAGGTGGACAGCCATGAAGACGGCGCCATGGACCTTGATGCTACGCCGACGATGATGGAGATCATGCCCGTTGATGATGGAGATCATGTCCGTGCTTTGGTGATGAAGATCGAAGGCGCAAAGACTAAAGGGCCATATCATATCACATATGAATTGCATGTGATGTTAATCCTTTATGCATCTTATTTTCTTAGATCGCGACGGTAGCATTATAAGATGATCCCTCACATTAATATCAAGATAATAAAGTGTTCTCCCCTCGTATGCACCATTGTAAAGTTCGTCGTTTCGAAGCATCTCGTGATGATCGGATGTGATAGATTCAACGTTCACATACAACGGGTGTAAGCCATGTTGCACACGCGGAATACTTGGGTTTGCTTGACGAGCCTAGCATGTACAGACATGGCCTCGGGACAACGGAAACCGAAAGGTTGAACACGAGTCATATGGATGATATGATCAACATGTTGATGTTCACCATTGAAGCTACATCATCTCACGTGATGATCGGTTTTGGTGTAGTGGATTTGGATCGTGTACCACTTAACAACTATGAGGGATGTTGTATTAAGTGGGAGTTCATTAGTAATTAGATTAAAACATGAACTAATTATCATAAACTTAGTCTAAGAAGTATTTTGAATTAATTTGTAGAATTGGCATCCGTTTTCTACCATGCGCTAGTCTTGTTATTGAGATAGAAATACTGTTAAAATCTGACAAGAAACTTTACGGATTGGTACCGTATTGTTAAAGTATCAAGAATTGATTAAGTCCTATTGCAAACTTTTAGTAAACCTCACATTGTTGATTCAAAGAGCTATGTTTTCAATTAGTACCAAAAGTTATCTTGTCTCCGTGAAACTTGAAGTTCAAATTTGTTTGAAAAGTAAAGAGCTGAAAATTTAGTTTTCAGAAATAATCAAGGTATAAGATATATGTGATATCTAAGACCTTATTGCAAGACGATAGAATATAATTTGGTGAGACTACATAAACTCATAAGTTTTATGGGAATGTATGAAGGTTGAAGATGCCAGGCGTCACAATCCTCCAATTATTGGGGCACTAACGATATTCGCATATCCATGAAGTTATCATCCTTAGTATGCACCGTTGCTAAGACTCGTCATATCGAAGCATCACATGATGATCGGGTGTGATAGATTCTACGTGTGCATACAACGGGTGCAAGCCAGATTTGCACATGCGAATACGAAGGTTAAACTTTATGAGCCTAGCATGTACAGACATGGTCTCAGAAAGTTGTCATGAATTGATGGATAAAATTATGAGTGAAATTGTTCATCATATTACAAAGTTACTAATAGTGAAATCTAGAACACTTGTCATATGATGATCAACTTCAAAGTAAGAACCTCAAGGTTATTGGTATTAGACCAACAAACCTAGAAGTTATTGATGTTGAAGTGTTTTTCAGAATAATGAGGAAAGCTGAAAGAGAAACTGCAAAAGATATTTTGGCAGAAAGAAAGAAAAGACTAGAAAGTCTAGCTTAGGTGTATATAAATGATATACATGTTATGGTTGTATTCCTAGTTAAGTCACACTATGAAATTCTTGGGTATTAGTACTATATTGGTTGGTATGAAGTGTCATACAAAACAACGCAATACAAGAATACAATGGCCTAAGTGACTGACAAGGAATATGATAGGAATGCACGACTGGAACAAAATAAAGTGTTATTATGTTCATCGTTAGCATTCTATCTAGCCCTTAGAATTTATAATAAAGAACTTAATAATTGTTATTTTGCTCTGGTCAAATGAAAACAATGAGTTGTTCAAATTATGACATTACTCCATGTACAATGGATAAGTTATTATAAATCTTAATGGTGAAACACACATACATAACACTGACGCTAAAATGCCATAAGGCAAATGATTTGAATTCCACTTATTTGTGGAACCGCCAGTTAGGTCATGTTAGAAAGGAACGCATGAAGGAACTCCATGCAAATGGATTTTTGGAGTCATTTGATTTTTGAATCGTTTGGCGCTTGCAAAATCTTTTCTAAAAGTAATGACTGAAATACCGTTCATAGGCCAAGAGTTGAACGGGCAATTAACTTAGTGGAAAAATACATGATGATATATGTGGTTCACTGGGCATTGTTGTGTGCGGGAGATTCTTCTACTTCATGAAAACTTTCAACAATGAATTGAGTATATATATGTGGATATATTCGATAAGGAAGAAGTTTGAAACATTTGAATGGTTTCAAATAAATTTCAGCATGAAGTGGAAATCATCGTAATAGAAAAGTCAAATATCTATGATTGGATCATGGTGAAAATATTTGAATTACGAGTTTTAGCGAACATCTAAGAGAGTCATGAAATTGTTCTACAACTCACCTTTCTTGGAGTATCATAAAGATGATATAGTATCCGAGAGATGTATCCAAAACTTGTTGGATTAATGATGAGATAAAATATTATGACGCCATTATATTTTTGTGGATTATGCTTTAGATACTACCGCTTTTACACTGAATAGAGCATCATCATGATTCGTTGAAATGACACCATACAAGTTATGGTATGGGTATAAACCCTAATAGTCTTTTCTTTAAATTTTGGTCTAAGAGTTTACAACCAAAATCGGATGAATGTCTTTGTTGGTTATCCCAAAGAATTGATTGGGAATTCTTTCCACTATGAAGTAAACGACAAAAGTGTTTGTTAATGTTACTTGCTTATTTCCAAGAAATTGTTTTCTAGCGAAATATTTGAGTGGGAGGACAATAGAACTTGATAAGGTTTATGAACCTGAGCATAATGATCAGAGTAGCGCAGCATCGGAAATTGGTTCCGGAAGCGACCACGACGATCATGGCTCCCATGACTACAAAGTGTTTTAGCCATGGAGATCGAAGTACATATTGAACCTTGTAGGTATGGTTTACTTTGTGATCAAATAAATGATTTGTGGACAAAGGATTGATTGTGAACAATGATAAACCAACTACAAACAAAGAAGTTATGATGGGCCCTGACTCCGTTAAAATGGCTATACTCCATGAAATCCAAGATAGATGAATACTTTTTGAAAGTAAATAGATCTATAAAATTGATGGACTTGGATGAAATATCCTTGAAGAAGCTTGACTTGTCGAAAAGTTGTTTACGACAAAGTTCAAAGAGTTGACTACGACAAGATTAGATCTTCCGTAGCAATGCTTAAAGTCTATATGGATTATTCTAGTAAACACTACATATTTCCTTTATGAGATATGTTAGTAGGATGGCAAAATACATTACTTATCAGAAGTGTGTATTAAAGGTGTATACAAGATACAACCAAGAGTTTTGCTGGTCCGAGGAATACTAGATAGGTATACGAACTTCAATTGGATGAAGTAAGTATCACGGAGTTGGAATCTTCACCAGATGAAATAGTCAAAGAGTTTTTGATTTCATCAGAGACGATGAAGAGGCTTGCATTTGCAAGAAATTAAGTGGGAGCGCTAAGACACATTTATAATACTTTATGTAGGTGACATATAGTTAGTTATAAATGATGTAATTATATACTTGATTAAAAGGTTTCATTGAGAAATTAATTTCAATGAAAGAATATGGACTGAAACATATTTAGTGTCAAGATCTATGAAGATAGATTGAAACACATAATAAGTTTAAGTCAAAGTACATAGAATGGATATTGAAATAGTTCAATATAGAAATATTAAGAAAATGTTCTTGTCATGTGAAGTTTTAACAAGACTTGAGTGTATCTGATACTCAATGAGTAAAAACACATGAGTGATTATGGATCACGAATAATATGTACACATTCAGATGTCATGTGCTCTAAAATGTTATGAGCATATACCAGAATGATTCATGAGATGATCATTGGACGACAGTAAGAGTATCCTTGAGTACTTTAGAAGAACCAAGGATATATATATAGTTTTGTATGGAGAAATGACAAACAAATCGCTGTAAGGTGATTACACCGATATTTGTTTTGTCACATATAAAAATAGAATTTCAATCTCAAATTAGACTAAGTGTTGTTTTAAAGGTAGCACAATGAGCTAGAAGTTGTCTATGTTAGATTTAGAAGAGTTCTAAATATTGTGACGGATTCTACAAACGAAGGCAGAGTATGTCATTGTTTTGACAAATGACTGAGGATGTTGAGTCAAGAAGTTCTTTGAGAACTTGGTGTAGTTCCGATAGTGTCAGAACTTTGAAGCTATATTGTATGTGACAATATTAGTGACTTATTTCAGACCACGGAATTAAGGTTCCACCAGAAGATCAAACATATTTAATGCCAACTCATTTGGAAATGAGTGATGCGTTGAGACGCAAATGAATTACAAAATACATACGGTTCTGAGCATGTCAGATCCGTTGACTAAAAACTCTCCCATGAGCAAAACATGATAAAACACCGGAAGGCCAAGGTGTTATATCTTTACAAATGTAAACTAGATTATTGACTCTAGTGCAAGTGGGAGACTGTTGGAGATATGCCCAAGAGGCGATAATAAAATGGTTATTATAATATATCTTTAAGTTTATGATAATGTTTACATACCATGCTATAATTGTATTAACCGAAACATTGATACATGTGTGATATGTAAACAACAAAGAGTCCCTAGTATGCCTCTTAACTAGCTTGTTGATTAATGGATGATTAGTTTCATAATCATGAACATTGGATGTTATTAATAACAAGGTTATATCATTGTATGAATGATATAATGGACACACCCAATTAAGCATAGCATAAGATCACGTCATTAAGTTATTTGCTATAAGCTTTCGATACATAGTTACCTAGTCCTTATGACCATGAGATCATGTAAATCACTTATACCGGAAAGGTACTTTGATTACATCAAACGCCACTGCGTAAATGGGTGGTTATAAAGGTGGGATTAAGTATCCGGAAAGTATGAGTTGAGGCATATGGATCAACAGTGGGATTTGTCCATCCCGATGACGGATAGATATACTCTGGGCCCTCTCGGTGGAATGTCGTCTAATGTCTTGCAAGTCATCGTTGAATATGTGGGAGTCATTATGGATCTCCAGATCCCGCTATTGGTTATTGGTCGGAGTGAGTACTCAACCATGTCCGCATAGTTCGCGAACCGTAGGGTGACACACTTAAGGTTTGATGTTGAAATGGTAGAACTTGAATATGGAATGGAGTTCGAATATTTGTTCGGAGTCCCGGATGAGATCCCGGACATTACGAGGAGTTCCGGAATGGTCCGGAGAATAAGATTCATATATAGAAAGTCATATTCCAAGTTTGGAAATGATCCGGTGCATTTATGGCAGGTTCTAGAAGGTTCTAGAAAAGTCCGGAAGAAACGCACTATGGAAGGTAGAGTCCCGGAAGGACTCCACAAGCTTGGCCAGCCAAACCCTAAGGGAGGAGTCCCAGGTGGGCTCCACCTAAAGGTGGCCGGCCACCCCACCTCAAGGAAAGGTGGGAATCCCACCTTGGGTGGGACTCCCTCCTTGAGTAGGTTTCCCACATATGGGAGGTTTTAGTGTTGGGGTCTTATTCGAAGACTTGGACTACAACTCTTGGGGCTTCCACCTATATAATGAGGGGCATAGGAGAGGGGCCTCACCACTACAAGCCCATAGCTTGGCCGCACCCATAGGTGGCCGGCCACCCCCTCTCCCAAACCCTAGCCGCCCCCTCTCTCCTCCTCTTCTCCCGCACGCTTAGCGAAGCTCCACCGGAGATCTCCACCGCCACCGCCACCACGCCGTCGTGCTGCCGGATTCAAGGAGGAGCTACTACTTCCGCTGCCCACTGGAACGGGGAGGTGGACGTCGTCTTCATCAACAACCGAACGTGTGACCGAGTACGGAGGTGCTGCCCGATCGTGGCACCGTGATCAAGATCTTCTACGCGCTTTTGCAAGCGGCAAGTGATCGTCTACCGCAGCAATAAGAGCCACTCTTATAGGCTTTGGAAATCTTCAAGGGTTAGTCTTGATCATCCCCTCGTTGCTCCCGTCTTCTAGATTGCATCTTGGCTTGGATTGCGTTCTCGCGGTAGGAATTTTTTTGTTTTCTATGCAACGAATCCCTACATGGTGGCCTTGTGGCCCCCCTCTGGCGGCTCTCGGGTATTCTGGAAGCTTCGTGGAATTTTAAGACTCTGGGCGTTGATTTCGTCCAATTCCGAGAATATTTCCTTACTAGGATTTCTGAAACCAAAAACAGCAGAAAACAGGAACTGGCACTTCGGCATCTCGTCAATAGGTTAGTTCCGGAAAACATATAAAATCATCATAAAGTGTGAACAAAACATGTAGGTATTTTCATAAAACAAGCATGGAACATCAGAAATTATAGATACGTTGGAGACGTATCAGCGCCTGTGCGCTTTCTGGAGCACTTCTGAAATTTCGACAATTTTTTTCCTGAGGCTATACTGTTTTTAGACCTCGGGGATCAGTTTGAGACACGTGCCATCATAGTGTTTTTTCGCATCTCGGTTCGCCACCTCATTGCCACCTCATCGCTGCTAGTTGCTCGTGTGCCGCGTCGTGACCTCGTTAGTGTTCTAGGGTCGCGTCTCTAGTACGGTCTAGCCTAGGACCAGCACGGTCTCTAGTACGGTCTAGCCTAGGACCATTGCATTGCTGTTTTGCTACCATATTATCCTCCCTACAGCTCTACATATTGTCACCACGTGCACTGTGTCGACACCTGGTAATCTCTTTGGCAATCTTTGTAGACGCTGATCCTTGTTGGTTGCCGTATCATCTTCCTCCTGTTTGGTAAGAACTTGTAAGAGCTTTGTATTTTTCTTGACGAATTGTGCGTGAACCACCATATTCCGTAGTTTGTAGGCATATACATTTGTGCTTTTTCTGTATTAATCATGGCAGGACCTACACCAGCCGCTGTTGACCCGGCCAAAATGACGAGTGAGGAGTTGCATGCTCACTTCACCCACCATTTGGGCGGGCATGCATGTGACGTCGATGCGCGTATGTAAGATCCCAAATTTCAAATCAATGAAGAAGAAGATTTCCAAAGATCCAAAATTTAGAACCAACAAAAACTTTTATTTGCATATAGTGCTATGCATAGGATTTGTGCATTATTGTGTGAAATGCCATGATGATTGTTATTGTGCTTATGTACTACACCCTAAAACCCTAATTTGATCATGAGAAGATCACAAATCAAATCAGAGAAAAAGAAAAGAAAATAAAATGGAAAAACCCTAAAACCCTCACATATGGTTTATGCCATTTTTACAAATCTTTAACCTAGACCATTTTGGCTTTCACCATTAGTTGTATTATGTTACTAAACACTTATTAACACTTTTGGAATCAAAGAAACTCAAATCAAATCAAATTTGAACTCAAATTGTGATCACATGCAATATTGGTCAAATCTGCCAATTTCAGTCTGGTCATTACTTTGAGCCTCTGTATTTTGAAATTTTCAAACCAAACAATTCCAATTATTTACACCTCATACAAGTACACATAAATGTGAACAACTTTTGTAAAGACCACCATATCAAATTCATCTTGGATCAAAAACTATGCTCAAGCAAAGTTGGGACTTTTTAACAATTTCAACATTACCCCACTTTGCAAATTTTTCATTTCTTTTATTTTTAAAAGTCCACCACCACCATTGTGTGTCTCTGGTCATTTGCAACCAAACCAACCAACCCAATTTCAAATTTTGGAATTGCTTTGCATGGAGCAAATTTGACAAAAGTTTGGAATTCAAATTTAACACCAATCCCAAAATCACTATTTGCAATAGTGTTGGCCAACCCTACTCAAACCATTGTGCCCTATTGGTCCCCTGGTTCCCTCTCAACCTATTTTGGGCATAGCAACCCTAGAGGAAGGGCCACACATGGCATGGCCATGGCCATGCCGGCCATGTTCCCCATGGACACCACCTCCTCTCTCCTCTCACCTCCAAACCCTGCCACCATGTCCACTTGATCCTCCTTGGTCCCCTGAGCATCCTGGTGGCCGCCATTGCCAGAGAGGATGGCCACAGAGGTGGCACGCGTCGCGCCCAGGACGGCCAGGCCATGCCGACGACGTCGTGCGCATGCCCATGGGCACACCACGACCACGCGCTGCCTCGACGCTCTACGCTGCCCCTGGCCCCCCTCTCTCTTCCTTGAGCCTCGTCATGACACCGCAACACCGCCAGACACGCGCTCGACGCCGACCCACGCCCGCCATTGCCGGAGATGGCGACCAAACCCCGCCTCGGGCGCGCAGCATCTCGCAACATCCCGACCGCGTTAGGAACCGCCTAAGCTAGCTAGTGCCGCCCAGAGGATCGCCTGGATACGCGGAACAGGACGCCGCCCTCGCCTAGCTCGCTAGCTCACCGGAGAGCCCGCGCCATTGTCGAGCTTGCCGCAACCCCACGGCCACCTCCGCGCCTATAAAAGGAGGCCTCCCCTCGTCGAAATCTTCACACCACCGCACTCCCCTCTCTTCCCTCGAGCTCCTCGACCACCTCCCTGCCTCGATTAGCCACTGGAGCCACCCAATTTCATCATCACTGCCGTGCGCCACCGCAGAAGCTCGCCGACGATTGGAGCCGCCCCAGGACACGCCGCCGGTACCTGGAGCTTCGCCGTCGTCGACATCGTCACCGAGCACACTGCCCACCCTTGCTGGAGCCACGGTGAGCCCTCTGACCCCCTAGCTCCGCCGCGCCAGTGAGTTCTTCTCGCCGGCGACGACGACGACCCAGCGCCGTTGGATCTCGATCTAATCCGACGCACCACAGCCCCCGTACCGCTTCGCGTTATGAAGAGAGGCTGACGGGTGGAGCCCACCCGTCAGGCAGCCCACGCGTGCGTGGATGCGTGGTGGGCTGGCCTTGCACCGTTTAAATCATTTGGGCCCGTTTAGGTTTCCCGCCGGCCCTTTTAGTTCAAATTCGAAATTCCAGTTTGAGTTAAATTTCAATACTGGCACTGTTTTCAAAATTGAATAGATTCAAATTGGCTAAACCAAATTTGATGAATTATATACCGTTGGAAATCTAGTAAAAATATCTACACAACTACATTGGTCTCATCTTGAGATTCATTGTAGAAGTAATGTGACAAAAAGAATAAGGCAGGGACTTTTGCACATTCAAACAATTATTAAAAATCAACCAAAAATGATATTGAGTTGATTTCAACTCTCATAGATCACATTTCACATACTCTAATTGATTATGTAAAAATATGGCAGGGTTACTTTGAGTGATCATGGCCCAAAGTAAATAAAGGACTATATGGCTATTCTAGTCAATTGATATTGTCCAAAACTATTATGTAAAATTTGTGACAGTCTTGCTCTCATTTAAATCTTGTCCCAAGTACTTTCATATGAAGTTGTGACCCTGGTATAATTACTCTCACATGGAATTACTTGGTGATTTAAATCATAAGTGGTATTGTTAAATGGTATGAGGTATTCTACCTCATTTAAATTATTTTCCCAAATAATGATGATGAATGGTTGACTTGGGTCAACATGAATTCATGCATGATTGTTGGAGAAGATTAAATCTTAATAAGATTCAATGAGAGAAAATTATTTCCTCCAAGAACTAAATAGAAACTCTAATCTACATATGTAATGAGAGGAAATTATTTTTCTTAAAGAAAGAAAACCAAACTCAAATAATATGTTATGTGTGTCATGAGATTAGAATAGTTTGTGTGAAGCCATGGTGTGCTTAGTGTAGCTCTTGAACCTTGTTGGGTGATTGTATCTCGTATTCGTTTTTAGACGCTAGTACCGCAGAATACCAAGAGGAGGAAGGCTTCTACCAAGAAGAGGAAGAAGAGAACTGTGATCACTATCCCAACCAAGGCAAGCTAGACTAATGCAAGTTATATTGTTGCAAGCTGATATTCTTGCAAGTGCAAAGCTCTATTGAGCAAGGCAACATTACTTTTACCTTATGTGCAACAATCCCATCCCAAGTTTTTACCCTACAAGTTTTTACTTGGTTTATTAAGAAGTTACTTTTATAGTTAACTTTGGTCTAAGTTTAGAATGTACTAGAGTAGCAAAGTTAGCCTCAAAGATGGCCAAGCAAGATAGCACCCCTCATGATTAGTGCTAGTGCTAACAACTAAAATTGACTACTCTAGATGGGAACTTGTGATTTGAACTGGATTTGAAAACTTTGGAATGCGGAGTCATTCTATTGAAAAACCTTTGAAGGTGAATATGACTTGAATGATATGGTGGATTTTGAATAAAACGGATATTGGTTTGGATGCGATACCTTTCTAATTTTTGAGTACCCCCACAATACCTGATTATGGGTAGGGCTTAACTGGAAGTTTATGCATCTTAGTATGGGTTCCCTCTGAACAAGCATCATAGGGGTTATGCCGAGGCTGCCTCCGTAGAATGTGAAATGATGTGAAATGAGGTGAATGTACGGCCAAGCCCTGTGCAGTTCCCAGGTTGACAGTTGGTCTTCACTGGGAGGCCAAGCTCATGGGGAGAGGTACCTATACTAGGGTATGTAAGTGAAAGGTTATGGTTGATGATCCGCGTACTGAGTTACGATGATTCAGGGCTATCCCTGATGGATGTAATAAAATGTTGTGGCACAAGTGTGCAACCTCTGCAGAGTGTAAACCTATTCGAATAGCCGTGTCCATGGTTACGGACGGTTGGAAAGGCCATACTGTTACCGGTGTCAGATAATTCTTGAAAATGTTGATGAAATGAATGGTGACTTGACTTGAATCACCACTGAGTTGTGGGAATGACACTAATGTTCCCACCTGAGTTAGTTAGCACATGAAGACTCTTTTATCAAATACTTGTGAACTAAAATTGGCTTTATGCAAAATAAACTAGAACTTAGCACCCCCTTACTAGAATTGATAGCACTTACACTAGTATTAGTTTGCGAGTACTTAAAGTACTCACGGCTGTGTCCCTGACTATTCAAATGGACAGACTATGAAGAGGAGCAGAACTACCAAGGTGATGACCAGCAGGACGCCTACGACAACTAGGAATCTTCTGACGTCAAGCGTTGGCATGTGGACTAGATAGTCCCTTTTATTACGCTTCCGCTATGAACTGTGTTCGTTGATCATTAGATCAACTATTTGTGTAATATGGATCATGTGATCTGAATTTGTAAGACAAGTATGGTTTGTAATGAATGATGACTTATGATATTCGACTGTTATGTCTCGCAACAACAATATTCCTGGGATTGCGATGTATGGCATAATAGGCATCTGGACTTAAAAATCCGGGTGTTGACAGCGCATTGGTGACGTGGACGCCAAACTCACCGACGCGCTGGACAAGCTGGATGGCCTCGATGCAGCTTGCAACTCCAAGCTCGACGCCAAGTTCCAGGAGATCTTGAATCGGTTGCCGCCAC
Source organism: Lolium perenne (assembly GCF_019359855.2). Lineage (NCBI taxonomy): Eukaryota > Viridiplantae > Streptophyta > Magnoliopsida > Poales > Poaceae > Lolium > Lolium perenne. The sequence goes on along the minus strand of NC_067246.2, from coordinate 180,674,961 downwards.
CTCGCGATAACGTGCGACGACGCGCACGCCGCGTTCCTCGTGCGGAGGTGCCTGCGGGTACTGCTCCTACTGCATCAGCCGCATCTGACGCGCCTTCTGATGAAGGATATGAAGACTATGAAGGGGACGAGGAGCGGGTAGATGAGTGTTGGGGGTATGACCCCCGGTATGCCAAAGGCATGACAAACCGGATGGTCAAAGATTCTCTTCAGAGCTAGAGGACAAAGATGAGCTAAGCAAAGTAGCTTTAAATGAAGCCCTGGCGCCAAAGAGGAAGATGATACTGAAAGAAGCCGGAGGACGTCAGCCTCCCTGATTAAAGAAGACCCCGGCGTCATCTATGAATAAAGTAACTTTGTAAAGTAGATTGTCTAGTCAAAGATGCCATTAGGGTTTCTTCCCCTGTAAGCCACCCTCTCCCCTATATAAGGAGAGGGGGCACTCCCTATCGCGGGCATGTGAAGTTAGGTTACACTGTGAGACGACACATCATGTATGCACAAACCTGTATCCTGTTGAGATCAATGAAGAGAGAGATCTAGAGCAGAGTTCTTCCTTGTGTGTTTCTTCTTCTACCTTTGCCTTTGGCTGAGTTCTTGAGGAAACCATCCGGAAGTTCATCCCATCTAATCAAAAACCCTCCCCCGAATCCTCTAGCGCCCATTCGGCCCCAACTTAAGCCATCCCATGGCATCTGCTCGTTCACCACGACGACAGTTGGCGCCCACCGTGGGGCATGAAGTGGCGCTTGCTGGAGTTCACATTCGGGCGGGCATCCTTGAGGTCGCCGGCGAGCGGACGGTGTCTGCGCTCGTCCAGCGCCTCTACTCCATGGACTTCATCAATGACAACGCGGGCTGCTTCGCCAACGGCGGCATCTTCCCCAAGAACGGCCGCGTCATCGAGTTCGGCAGCCTCTCGCCGGTGCTGGTGGCGCCGGATCCGCCAAGGTGGCTCTGTGCTGGCCGCGCTGCCGGCAGCGTGGAGGTGATGATGGCTGGCGCGGTCGACGCAGGCAAGGAAGCAGTGGACGAAGCTGCAGGGCGTGCGGCATCAACCCGCGCGGCCAAGCCACCGCTGGAGCGCGACGCAGGCGCTGTGGGAGCATCGTCCGCACCACCGGAGACGCCACTCCAAGCGGCAATGAACGTGCTGGCAACGCCTATCGCACAGAACATCGACCCGACAGCGGCTCAGGCGGAGCTAGAGGTGCAACGCCAGAAGCTGCTCGCGAATGGCGCCGACATCGTCCGGGCGCAGCGCGAGTTCAACCTAACCATACGTGAGTATAACACTGCCCATGGCTTTGCTTCAGTTAGCACTCATGCTCCTAGGATACCGGAAAACCGGCTTAAGGCTCGCAATCTAGATCAGGATTTGCGTAAGGAAATTCTTGCCGGCAAAAGTACCTCTGCATCTGTAAGCATCGTAGAGAAACCTAAGTATAGTAGCCCGGATAAAACCATAAAAGCTGCTAAGGCTGCAGTAGAGCTGTGTGAATCGCTTTCCGGAGAGGCTTTGGCAAAACAGCAAGAGCGTGTCAGAGAGCTGCTTGATAGCATCGAGCAGCAAAATGCTGAGCAGCTTGCTAAGCTGAACAAAGCTGCGGCTTCGAAGTCCGTGCGTTCAAGGAAGAATGCCGGAAGCAAGTCCCATGGGCAGGCATCGTCCCCCCATCCGGACAGAAGAAGAGAAAAGGAGATGAATGTGCAGCAGATGACTGTGTATGATCCGGTTCTTGCCGGAAAACAACAAGCCGGGCAACACGATGCCGGTAGAAAAAGCCAAGGGGCAGACAGAGGCTACGCCAAAGGAGGCTACGCCGGAAACAATCATGCCGGTAGAAATGAAACCGGGCAAAATTATCGAGCTGCAAGGGCAGCGTATGAGGAGGAGGAAATGCTTCCCCCGAGGTACCGACAGGCAAGGGCCGCGGTACCAGAACATTGCGATGAGGTTGATTCAACAAGACCCACAACATACCGGAACCCATTGGGAGAACGCCTAGGAGAAAGATACCTGCCAGAACGGGATGCGAGGCACCGTCTGATAGAGTATATCTGTCAGAACTGATCGAGGCAGAAGGTCCTCCGGGCCCAAAGTGTTTTGGTCCAAGGATCATGAAAGAGGAACCACTAAGCCGGAAGATTGTCTCGCGGATTACGTGACCGCGGTATACGTCGCTGGTGGCGGAGGAACCGTAGCTGGAGGAGGAAACCGGCGTTGGGCTGTGAGAATTGTACCATCATTCCTGGTGGGACCGACACGACTCTGGCTGAACAACTTGCCAGCAGGAAGCATAAACGGTTGGTTGGACTTTGAGGAAGCCTTTGTGAGTAACTTCAGCAGCACATACCGGAGGCCCAACAGGCCTCAGCAGCTCGCTTTGTGCGTGCAGCGCCCGCAGGAAACAGACCGGGACTACCTGGCCCGGTGGAACTCCACGAGAAACTCATGTGAAGGGGTGATAGAGGCACAGGCCATTGCTTGGTTTTGCAATGGATGCCGCAGAGGTTCGCCGTTGTGGCAAAAGCTGCAGCGGAACATGCCGGCAACTCTGGCGGAAATGATACGTGTGGCAGACAACTACGCATTGGGAGACCCATTGCAACCGGCAGTACAAGCTGAGCCGGAACAGTCAAACCCGCCTCAGCAGCGCCAAGAGCAACACCGGGATAACCGGAACAACAAAAGAAGGGAAGATTTCCCGGATCGAAGATACGGTCCGCAGCAAGTTGCTGCTGTACAAGAGAACTCTGAGGCCAGCGGCAGTCAGAGGCAAAGAACCGGATCGCAGTCATGGGCGGGTCCTAAGAAACAGTGGGTCGAAAAGAAATCCTGGGCCATAAAAAGCATTGGCAGGAACCTGTGAAATATACCATGAAAGTTTAGTGTTTTGTTGTGCCAAGTAAAGTCGTTGATAGTAAGGTTCATACTAGATTTGGATTACTGCGCAGAAACAGATTTCTTTGCTGTCACGAATCTGGGCAAAATTCTCTGTAGGTAACTCAGAAAATTATGCCAATTTACGTGAGTGATCCTCAGATATGTACGCAACTTTCATTCAATTTGAGCATTTTCATTTGAGCAAGTCTGGTGCCTCAATAAAATTCGTCATTACAAACTGTTCTGTTTTGACAGATTCTGCCTTTTATTTCGCATTGCCTGTTTTGATATGTTCGATGGATATTTCGATTCCATTGACTTTCAGTAGCTTTTTGCAATGTCCAGAAGTGTTAAGAATGATTATGTCACCTCTGAACATGTATATTTTGATTGTGCACTAACTCTCTAATGAGTTGTTTTGAGTTTGGTGTGGAGGAAGTTTTCAAGGATCAAGAGAGGGAGATGATACAACATGATCAAGGAGAGTGAAAGCTCTAAGATTGGGGATGCCCCGGTGGTTCACCCCTGCATATATCAAGAAGACTCAAGCGTCTAAGCTTGGGGATGCCCAAGGCATCCCCTTCTTCATCGACAACATTATCAGGTTCCTCCCCTGAAACTATATTTTTATTCCGTCACATCTTATGTGCTTTGCTTGGAGCGTCGGTTTGTTTTTGTTTTTGTTTTGTTTGAATAAAATGGATCCTAGCATTCATTGTGGGAGAGAGACACGCTCCGCTGTTGCATATGGACAAGTATGTCCTTAAGCTCTACTCATAATATTCATGGCGAAGTTTCTTCTTCGTTAAAATTGTTATATGGTTGGAATTGGAAAATGATACATGTAGTAATTGCTAAAATGTCTTGGATAATGTGATACTTGGCAATTGTTGTGCTCATGTTTAAGCTCTCGCATCATATGCTTTGCACTTATTAATGAAGAAATACATAGAGCATGCTAAAATTTGATTTGCATATTTGGTCTCTCTAAAAGTCTAGATAATTTCTAGTATTGAGTTTGAACAACAAGGAAGACGGTGTAGAGTCTTATAATGTTTACAATATGTCTTTTATGTGAGTTTTGCTGCACCGCTTCATCCTTGTGTTTGTTTCAAATAGCCTTGCTATCCTAAACCTTGTATCGAGAGGGAATACTTCTCATGCATCCAAATACTTGAGCCAACCACTATGCCATTTGTGTCCACCATACCTACCTACTACATGGTATTTCTCCGCCATTCCAAAGTAAATTGCTTGAGTGCTACCTTTAAATTTCTATCCTCCACCTTTACAATATATATCTCATGGGACAAATAGCCTAAAAACTATTGTGGTATTGAATATGTACTTATGCACTTTATCTCTTATTAAGTTGCTTGTTGTGCGATAACCATGTTCCTGGGGACGCCATCAACTACTCTTTGTTGAATATCATGTGAGTTTCTATGCATGTTCGTCTTGTCTGAAGTAAGGGAGATTTACTACCTTTATGGTTAGAGCATGCATGTTGTTAGAGAAGAACATTGGGCCGCTAACTAAAGCCATGATCCATGGTGGAAGTTTCAGTTTTGGACATATATCCTCAACCTCATATGAGAAAATTAATTGTTGCTACATGCTTATGCATAAAAGAGGAGTCCATTATCTGTTGTCTATGTTGTCCCGGTATGGATGTCTAAGTTGAGAATAATCAATAGCGAGAAATCCGATGCGAGCTTTCTCCTTAGACCTTTGTACAGTGACATAGAGGTACCCCTTTGTGACACTTGGTTAAAACATGTGCATTGCGATAATCCCGGTAATCCAAGCTAATTAGGACAAGGTGCGGGCACTATTAGTATACTATGCATGAGGCTTGCAACTTGTAAGATATAATTTACATAACACATATGCTTTATTACTACCGTTGACAAAATTGTTTCTTGTTTTCAAAATCAAAGCTCTAGCACAAATATAGCAATCGATGCTTTCCTCTTTGAAGGACCATTCTTTTACTTTTATTGTTGAGTCAGTTCACCTATCTCTCTCCACCTCAAGAAGCAAACACTTGTGTGAACTGTGCATTGATTCCTACATATTTGCATATTGCACTTGTTATATTACTTTACATTGACAATATCCATGAGATATACATGTTATAAGTTTAAAGCAACCGCTGAAACTTCATCTTCCTTTGTGTTGCTTCAATGCCTTTACTTTAATTATTGCTTTATGAGTTAACTCTTATGCAAGACTTATTGATGCTTGTCTTTAAGTACTATTCATGAAAAGTCTTTGCTATATGATTCAGTTGTTTACTCATGTCATTTACATTGTTTTGATCGCTGCATTCACTACATATGCTTACAATAGTATGATCAAGGTTATGATGGCATGTCACTCCAGAAATTATCTTTGTTTATCGTTTACTGCAGGGACGAGCAGAAACTAAGCTTGGGGATGCTGATACGTCTCCGACGTATCGATAATTTCTTATGTTCCATGCCACATTATTGATGATATCTACATGTTTCATGCACACTTTATGTCATATTCGTGCATTTTCTGGAACTAACCTATTAACAAGATGCCAAAGTGCCAGTTGCTGCTTTCTGCTGTTTTTGGTTTCAGAAATCCTAGTAAGGAAATATTCTCGTAATTGGACGAAATCAACGCCCAGGGTCCTATTTTGCCACGAAGCTTCCAGAAGACCGAAGAGTCAACGAAGTGGGGCCACGAGGTGGCCAGGAGGGTAGGCGGCGCGGCCCCACCCTTGGTCGCGCCGACCTGTCTCCTGGGCCCCTCGCGACGCCCCCTGACCTACCCTTCCGCCTACAAATAGCCTTCGTCGCGAAACCCCCAGTACCGAGAGCCACGATACGGAAAACCTTCCGTGAGACGCCGCCGCCGCCAATCCCATCTCGGGGGATTCAGGAGATCGCCTCCGGCACCCTGCCGGAGAGGGGATTCATCTCCCGGAGGACTCTACGCCACCATGGTCGCCTCCGGAGTGATGTGTGAGTAGTCTACCCCTGGACTATGGGTCCATAGCAGTAGCTAGATGGTTGTCTTCTCCTCATTGTGCTTAATTGTCGGGTCTTGTGAGCTACCGAACATGATCAAGATCATCTATCTGTAATTCTATATGCTGTGTTTGTTGGGATCCGATGAATAGAGAATACCATGTTATGTTGATTATCAATTTATATCTATGTGTTGTTTATGATCTTGCATGCTCTCCGTTATTAGTAGATGCTCTGGCCAAGTTGATGCTAGTAACTCCAAGAGGGAGTATTTATGCTCGATAGTGGGTTCATGTCTCCGTGAATGCAGGGAGTGAGAGAAACCTCTAAGATTATGGATGTCTTGTTGCCACTAGGGATAAAACATTGATGCTATGTCCGAGGATGTAGTTATTGATTACATTACGCGCAATACTTAATGCAATTGTCTCTGTTGTTAGCAACTTAATACTTTGGAAGGGGTTCGGATGATAACTTTGAAGGTGGACTTTTTAGGCATAGATGCATGCTGGATAGCGGTCTATGTACTTTGTCGTAATGCCCAATTAAATCTCACTATACTCATCATAATATGTATGTGCATGGTCATGCCCTCTTTATTTGTCAATTGCCCAACTGTAATTTGTTCACCCAACATGCTGTTTATCTTATGGGAGAGACACCTCTAGTGAACTGTGGACCCCGGTCCAATTCTCTAAACTGAAATACAATCTACTGCAATACTCGTTCTACTGTTTTCTGCAAACAATCATCTTCCACACTATACATCTAATCCTTTGTTACAGCAAGCCGGTGAGATTGACAACCTCGCTGTTTCGTTGGGGCAAAGTACTTGGTTTGTGTTGTGCAGGTTCCACGTTGGCGCCGGAATCCCTGGTGTTGCGCCGCACTACATCTCGCCGCCATCAACCTTCAACGTGCTTCTTGGCTCCTACTGGTTCGATAAACCTTGGTTTCATACTGAGGGAAAACTTGCCGCTGTACGCATCACACCTTCCTCTTGGGGTTCCCAACGGACGCGTGCTGTACGCGTATCACACCTTCATCTTCCTCATCTTATCCTTCTTCCTCGTCGCTGAGATAGTCTTTGACGTCGGGAGGAGGGGGGATGAAGGTGCGGACCGAGGCGTACTCTGCGATCCGGTAGGCTCGATCCTGCCGCTTCGCGGTGAGGACCGCATCCATATCAGTCGGAGCATTCTCGCGCATGCCAATGAGAGCGTCCAGGTCCAAGTCCGGGTACCAGGAGCAGGCAACGCATAGCGCCGCATCCGCTCCGGCACGAGCCGCTGAGCATTGCCACTCGCGGATTCACCGGCTGGCACCCTTCAAGCACTCAGAGGTAAGCGTTAGGTTGGCCGGCACCTCCTGATCAGGCCACAGTACCTTGAAGAGGTGGATCGCCACCTCGGGCAGATCGGCAAGGTTCCGATCCACCGCGCGCATGTGGGAGACCCGGGCAGACAGCGCGACCAAGTGGTCATAAGGGTCCCAGGGCGCATCCAGATTCTTGTACGCTTGTGCGATCCAGCGCTCTCCTACCTTCTTCTGCGCGTATGCCTGGGAATCCGGAAAGAGCCCTACAAGACAAAGGAAAAAGATAAGCGCATGCTACCGGAAGAGATAAGCTTATAAGTAGAATCCGGAAAAGAAAAAAGAGAAACTTACGGAGGGCGAGCCCGTCGGTCTGCATGACCAAAAGGTCATACTCCTTCTGCTCTCCTTCCAAGCGCGCGGCATGATCCTCGGCTGCCTTCCGCGCCTTGGCTCCCTCTTCTAGCTCTGCCTGCAGCACCACGGTGGAGTTGTTGGCATCCTCCAGAGCTTCGTTCAACTTGGCCTCAGCGGCGGCTTGGGCGGCCTTCATCGCCTTATTGTGCTCGAGCCCGAGCTGGATTAGCTGATCCTTCAGCTCCTTGGAGTAGGTCTCCTGGGCGTCCAGAGCCTCACGGTGCTCCCGGATGAGCTGATCTTTTTCACCTAGAGCCCGGAAAGAAAGTGTTAACGAAATTGCAACTGGTAAAATGAAGAGGAAGCAAGTTAACCGGAAAAGAAGAAGCGGTACCTTGGAGTGCGGTGAGCTGAGTCTTGAGGGCTTCGATGGAAGCTTCCGGGATAGCTGTTAAGCAGAAAGTTATAAGTACTAAGAAAGAAAACCTTCCGGTAAAAAATGCCGGAGGCACAGAAGCTTACCTTGGCACTTGTTGTGCGCTTCAGCAAGGTCCCGGTGCTCCCAGAGAAGCTCCTCAAAGAGGTGCTTCCGGGCGTCGGCCGTGCTCTGTTCAAGAAAGAGTGTTAACTAAGCTTCCCGCTAAGACCTGCGCTCTTAACCCGAAGCTCGGGGACTGGCTATGCCGGTTTTTTGAGTTTCTACCTAAGTTTCGCGCTAAGAGCTATGTTCTTAACCCGAAACTCGGGGACTGGCTATGCCGGTTTTTCGAGTTTTTACCTAAGTTTCGCGCTAAGAGCTACGCTCTCAACACGAAACTCGGGGACTGGGAAGATAGACAAGATCCGGAAAAAGAGAAACCGGCATGAATTGAAAAATCGAAAAGAGTTTGGTGAAACTTACCACCATGTTATTGGTGGCGTCATACCACGCGTTGTCCAGCTCTTTCACCATGCGGCGCAGCCGGATGTAATGCTCTTCAGTGCACCGGGGGCCAGCGGGGTCGGGCGCCGGAAGCCGGTCCTTCCCCAGGCCGCGTGTAGCTGCGGATACATCCGCAGCGTTCCACTTCTCAGCGTAGGGAAGCAGATGCCCAAGCTCGCGGCCTTCGCGCTTCAGTTCGGTGATCCGGCCCAGGATGCCGGAAGGCTTTTCTCCAGCCGCGACGGCGGCGGGGCCGGCGTGCAGCACCAAGGACCGTGGGCCGGCGGATGAAGTGCCGGAAGCCATGGCCTTCCCCTTGAAAGCCTCCGGCTTGAGGAAATTGGTGATCTTGAGGGTTTCTGGCGGCGGCGTTGGTGTGGCTCCAGTTGGCTCAACAGTAGGAGCTTCCGGCGGAGGCGCGGACGAAGTCCTGCGCGGCGAGCGGGCGTCAGGAGCGTCCTGGCCCGGTGTGGAGCTTGCCGGCGCGGAAGCGTCTGGCATCGGCTTGGAGGGGGAAGACTCCTTGGTCTTCTTCTTCTTTCTCTTAGGGACGGGAGGAACCAGAGGTTCCGCCCTCCCGGCAGCTTCTGCATCGGCGCTGATGTTGCTGGCGCCGGTATCTTGTTTTTCTGGAGGGGAGATGAGGTCCTCCTCCGCGCGGTGTTCAGGAGGTGTAGGGGCCGCGCGCCCCGCACTTGAGGTGCCTCCCAGAGGGGAGGCAGAAGGGTTGCCGGTACCAGTTGGTACCAGGCTTGACTGAGGAGGAGGACTTGAGGTCCTTGCGGTTCCCTCAGTGCCTTCCGGCTTCATGTCGCTGGCGCTCTTGGAGAGCGTAAGCGCAGGGCTGAACAAGAGAAAAAGATCGGAAAAAGCAACCAAAAGGAAGAGTTTGAAAAACAAAGCAAACAGAGGAACAAAAGCTTACCCAGAAGAGACTGGCATCGTCTTTCCCTTGTAGCGCCTCTTGCCTGCTACCTTCCCCGCAAAGACTTCCGTCCGGAAGCGTTTGGCGGGAGGAGCTTGGCTTGAGCCGGCATCAGGTGCCGGAGCCTTGTTCTTCTGGCCCTGGGGAACGAGCTTATCCAGGAACTCGGGGCCGGCCTTAGCCTGCAAAGGAGCTGCGTGCTCATGGACCTGCGGTTGGGTGCTAGCTGAGGGAGCATCTACAGAGGAGGAATAACAGTAAAGAATGAGAGACCGGAAAAGAAAGTTACCTCAAGCACAGTGAGATCGTCGCTGGAACCGGGAGCTTCAGACGAGAAGTTACCGGGGCGCGAGGTGTGGGTCCGGCCCATCTTGAGGTCAGTCCAGTGGATGTAAGGATCTGGGTCCACCTGGTCAAGAGGGTGCTTCCGGCAAGGGCCTCGCCGATCCGCTTCGATGCGAGGGAAGCGGTCTTTGGCCTGAAAACAAATTGAGAATCAATTAGCCACAACGTAAAAGTTACCGGAACAACAACCCGGGTTGCACATTCTCTTACTTCTTTGGTTGGAGGGTTAGTGGAGCTAAGAGGCAGGAAGCCCCACTCCCAGTCATCCGGCATGGCAGTCTGGCAGATCTGCTTAGCCTTGAGGACTATGTCCTCCTTGCTTAGAGGGAGACCGGTGATCTTGGTAGGATCGCCGGGACCATACATCTCGCTCATTTTATGAGCCCGGCGCTTAAGAGGAAGCACCCGGCGTGAGATGAAGGCGCGGATGATGTCGTCAGAGCAGATGTTGGTCTCTTTCCTTAGCTTCTCCATGAAGCGTACTACCCGGTTCGTTTCAATGTGATTCGTCCCAGGAAAGTAGCTCCAGTTGACCTTGGTGGGCGGCACCGGATTAAAGGCCGGCAGGTTGATGAGATCTGCGGCGCTATTGTTCTTCACATAGAAGAAGGTCTCTTGCCATAACCGGCATGACTCGAGACCAGAGAATTTAAAGAAGGGGCTCCCTTGGCGGGAGCCGATGATACAAGACCCGCATTGTACGGGGGGTTTGGGCTTAGGAATATCCTTGCCCTGAACGGAGTTAATCCGAAGAGAGAAGAAGCGAGCAAAAGTCTCGCGAGTGGGACGGATGCCGATGTAGGCCTCCATGAAGGTGGCTAAACAAGAAAGGTAAAAAACGGCATTGCCGGGAAGGTGGTGAGGCTGGAGTTGGTAAAAATCCAGAATTTGGCGAAAGAAGTCAGAAGCGGGAAGGCCGAAGCCACGCTCGAATTGAGCAAGAAACACGACGAACTCACCGGGTTCGAGTACCGGTTCGATCTCGTCACGGGGAAGCCGGCAAGATACTCCTTCCGGTATCCTTCTAGACCGGTAGAGCTAGTCGATCTCATGTTGTGTGACGTCGGAGCCTTTCCAGGCTCCGCGTGTGATACCGGAAAGATCTACTCCGGGGGCTTGGCTAGTGCTGCCGGCCTCTTGATCATTGCCGGTGTCGGTTTCCATCCGGGCAAGATCAGCGGTTAGCCCGTCGGAAGCTTCGCTCTGATGACTACTAGAGGATGACACGGAAAGAGACTCTTCGCTAGACATGCGAATCTACCCGGAAAAACAGACTCCCCAAGATCTACCCTTGCGCGAAGATCTACGAGTAAGAGAAAAAGCAAAAGAAAATAGGAGGTAAATATCCTACCGGCCCAAGATCTGAAAAGCAAAGAAGAGAGGGGTAAGCGCAAGTCGAGCCTAACCTGAGGCGGCGGAGATGCTGAGGAAGAAGGTCGCCGGTGGGGCGGCGAGCTCGTAGTTGCTGAGGAAGGTCGGCGACGAGGAAGCGGTGAAGAGGTCGTCGGAGCACGAATGGTGCAGCCCCAACAGGTGCGCAGCGAGGAATCTCCGCGCAGCAAAGCTTGGCGAGGTTCGGCGGAGCAGCGGCGGAAGTTCACCGGGCGGCAGAGCTCTGGCGACGAACGGAAGCGGCGAAGGCGCAAGAGGGCTAGGAGCACTGTGCGCGCGAGGGAGTTGAGAATGCGAAGAAAGGAGGAAGAAGGAGCGGTTTCCCCTTATATAGGAAGAAGAGATAGTGGGCTGGAAACCGCTGGGCCGCGACGGTTCGCTTCGTGGGCCGCCACGTGGCGCGAGGATACACGCGCGGAAAATAGAGTGCCACAGGGAAGCCGCACGGATCCGGAACAGTGGCAGAGATCCAGTGTGGCGCCATAACTGCTGGCGCAGAAGCCGAAGGGAAGTGACCCCTGACACTGGCGAGACAGATACAGTGCGCATGTCACTGACAGGCACAGTACCCGAGAAATTCTCGACTTCGCCGAGGAGAGGTTTAATGTCTAAGATACCGGAGAATAAGATACCGGAAAATACCTTGCAAACAGAGAAGACGTGAGTCTGGCGAAGATGCCGGGATCAAAACTGACCACCGGAAAGATTAAACCGGTACCTTAAGATATGGCAACCTGGCATGGTCTGTTGGATAGAATCCACCAGACTATACCAGCTTCGGGGACTAATGTTGGGGGGATGACCCCCGGTATGCCAAAGGCATGCCAAACCGGATGGTTTGAGCCATCAAGATACCGGTTTAATGTTTATACCGGAGCACAAAGTTAAGTGTTTGGCTAAGTAAAGCTAAGCCGGTATCCCTAAGAGGGGTATACCGGAACCGGGTAAAGAAGACACCGGGCTACCGGTAAGAAGTGCCCTGTAGCACGTCGGCAAGACTGGTCAAAGATTCTCTTCAGAGCTAGAGGACAAAGATGAGCTAAGCAAAGTAGCTTTAAACGAAGCCCTGGCGCCAAAGAGGAAGATGACGCTGAAAGAAGCCGGAGGACGTCAGCCTCCCTGATTAAAGAAGACCCCAGCGTCATCTATGAATAAAGTAACTTTGTAAAGTAGTTTGTCTAGTCAAAGATGCCATTAGGGTTTCTTCCCCTGTAAGCCACCCTCTCCCCTATATAAGGAGAGGGGGCACTCCCTATCGCGGGCATGTGAAGTTAGGTTACATTGTGAGACGACACATCATGTATGCACAAACCTGTATCCTGTTGAGATCAATGAAGAGAGAGATCTAGAGCAGAGTTCTTCCTTGTGTGTTTCTTCTTCTACCTTTGCCTTTGGCTGAGTTCTTGAGGAAACCATCCGGAAGTTCATCCCATCTAATCAAAAACCCTCCCCCGAATCCTCTAGCGCCCATTCGGCCCCAACTTAAGCCATCCCATGGCATCTGCTCGTTCACCATGACGACAATGAGAACGTGCTGGACGGCGAGGAGGTCGAACAACCTGCACCTGGTCGTCCACGACAATTGAACTGCAACGCTCGCCCACCTCCACGACCGGTACGTGATGATGATCATGTTGCTAAATTGAAACTGAATATTCCGCCATTTAAGGCTAGATATAATCCTGATGCATACCTTACTTGGGAATTGGAAGTAGAGCAAAGCTTTGCATGTTTATGCTATCCTGATCAACTGCGTATTAGTGCTGCTACTTGTGAGTTCACATATTTTGCATCTATTTTGTGGTCTGAACATTGTAGAGTACATCATGCTAATATTCCTACTACTTGGGTTGGTTTAAAACTTGCTATGCGTACTCGTTTTGTTCCTCCACATTATTAGCGTGATTTGCTTAAGAAATTGTCTCGATAAGAACAGGATTTTTTTTGTAGAAAACTATTACCAAGAATTGCAAACTGGCATGATTCGCTATGGTATTGTAGAGGATAATGAGGCTATGCTTGCACGTTTCTTTGGTGGTTTGAATAAAGAGATTCATCATATTTTAGATTATAAGGAGTACAACACTATTACTCGCTTGTTTCATCTTGCTTGCAAAGCTGAACGTGAAGTGCAGGATCGTCAACCACCATGGAGAAGAGCTAATCTTTCTGCAGGTCGTACATCGTCGTGGTCTCTGCGACAACCAGCGCCACCATCTCGTGGTGCTGCATCAGCACCTACTAGCTCCAAGTACACCACGCCTGCATCACGAGCGCCACCTCCTGCTACTCCACCACCATCTGTTGGTCGTCCTTGGAGTTCATCTTCCATGGCCTCCACGGGGAAGACGCGCGACATTCAATGTCACAAATGCTTGGGATTTGGTCACATAGAGAGAGAATGCAGAACCAAACGTGTGATGTTGGTGCGTGAAGATGGAGATATGATTCTGCAAGTGACTTTAATGAAGATACATTGGCCCTTATTGCTGCACGTGATGACGCCAATTCTGATTCTGAGAGAGAGATGGAGGTAATGGAAGCTGACACTGCTGATCAGTACAGGAGCTTAGTTGCATAGTGTGTGTTAGTGTGCAATTGAGCTAATCTAAGCATGATCAACGCCACAATCTATTTCAAACAAGAGGCGTTGTAAAAGAGCGAGCTATAAGGATCATCATTGGTGGAGGGAGCTGTAATAATCTGGCTAGCGTTGACATGGTGGAGAAGCTTTCTCTACCTACGAGACAACGCATACATCCATATTACATTCAATGGTTTGAGAGCTCCCGGAAGCTCAAGGTAACAAGAACTACACGTGTGCATTTTACTATTGGTATATATTCTGATTTTGTTGATTGTGATGTTGTACCTATGCAAGCTTGTTCTTTGTTACTTGGTAGACCTTAGCAATTTGATAGAGAATCTGTTCATAATGGTAAAACTAATCAGTATTCTCTTATGCATGATGGAAAAAAATTGGTCACAAACCTATGACTCCTGAACAAATATTAGAAGATGATCTTGCTAGAGCTAGTAGAGTAAAAAACGAGGAGAAACATCAGAGTGAAAATCAGATTGTTGCTGCATATTTTGTGCCACATAAGAGTAATAATAAATCTGATTCGAACCATGCTACTGAAATTCGTTTGAAAAATCCTTGTTTGCTTCCTAGCAAATCTAATATTGCTGAACTTGATGTGAACACTACTCAATTTCTATGCTATTATTTGCAAAGAAGTTCTGTTTTCATTGGAGGATATGCCTCCTTCTTTGCCACCTGCGGTTGCTAACCTTTTGCAGGAATTCATTGATGTGTTTCCTCAAGATGTTCCACCTGGATTGCCACCTATTTGTGGGATAGAACACCAAATTGACTTGATTTCAGAAGCTTACCTGCCCAGCCGTGCACCATATCGTACCAATCCTGAAGAGACCAAAGAGATTCAGCGACAAATTCAGGTTCTCCAAGATAAAGATTACATTCGTGAGTCTCTTAGCCCATGTGCTGTTCTTATTATCTTCGTACCTAAGAAAGATGGTTCTTCACACATGTGTACTGATTGTAGAGCTATTAATAATATTGCCATTCGATACCGTCATCCAATACCTCGTTTAGATGATATGCTTGATGAATTGAGTGGTTCTATTATGTTCTCTAAAATTAATTTGCGTAGTGGTTACCACCAGATTCGTATGCAATTAGGAGATGAATGGAAAACATCGTTTAACACTAAGTTCGGTTTATATGAGTGGTTAGTAATGCCTTTTGGTTTAACTAATGCACCTAGTACTTTCATGAGACTGATGAACGGAGTTTTACGTGCTTTTATTGGACGTTTTGTGGTGGAATACTTTGATGATATTCTAATTTATAGAAAATCTTTGGAGGATCATTTGGATAATTTACGTGTTGTTTTCAATGCTTTCCGTGATGCACGTTTGTATGGTAATCTTGAGAAGTGCACCTTTTGCACCAATCAAGTTGCGTTTCTTGGCTATGTTGTTACTGCGCATGGTATTGAAGTTAATCCAGCCAAGATTGAGGCAATTGAGAGTTGGCCACAGCCAAAGACGGTCACACAAGTGAGGAGTTTTCTTGGTCTCGCTCGTTTCTATAGGTACTTTGTGAAAGATTTTGGATCCATTGCTGCGCCGCTGAATGAGCTTACAAAGAAGGATGTGCCCATTGTGTGGGGCGATGCACAACAAGAAGCCTTCATGATTCTGAAAGATAAGTTAACATATGCTCCATTACTCCAACTTCCTGATTTCAATAAGACTTTTGAGCTAGAATGTGATGCTAGTGGAATTGGTTTGGGAGGTGTGTTACTACAAGAGGGCAAACCTATTGCATATTTTAGTGAGAAATTGAGTGAGCCTAGTCTGAACTATTCTACTTATGATAAAGAATTATATGCGCTGGTTCGGTCATTAGAAACTTAGCAACATTATTTATGGCCTAAAGAATTTGTTATACATTCTGATCATGAATCTTTGAAGCATATTCGTAGTCAAGCTAAGTTGAATCTCTGCCATGCAAAGTGGGTTGAATTTATTGAGTCTTTTCCTTATATTATCAAACACAAAAATGGTAAAGATAATGTTATTGCTGATGCTTTGTCGCGCCGTTATACTATGCTATCTCAACTTGACTTCAAGATTTTTGGATTAGAAACCATCAAGGAACAATGCTTGCATGATGCTGATTTTAAAGATGTGTTGCTGAATTGTAGAGATGGTAGAACATGAAACAAATTCGTCCTCAATGATGGATTTGTGTTCCGTGCTAACAAGCTATGCATCCGAGATAGTTTCGTTCGTCTTTTGTTGTTGCAGGAGGCGTATGGAGGAGGATTGATGGGTCACTTTGGTGTGAAGAAGACAGATGATGTACTTGCTGCACACTTCTTTTGGCCACGTATGCGTCGAGATATTGAGAGATTTGTGGCACACTGCACTACATGTCAAAAAGCTAAGTCTCGACTTAATCCACATGGTTTATATATGCTTCTTCCTGTTCCTAGTGTACCTTGGGAGGATATTTCTATGGATTTCGTTTTGGGTTTGCCTCGTACACAGAAGGGGAGGGATATTATCTTTGTTGTTGTGGATTGGTTTTCTAAGATGGAACACTTTATTCCATGTCACAAGACTGATGATGCTACACATATTGCTGATTTGTTCTTTCGCGAAATTGTTCATTTACATGGTGTGCCAAATACTATTGTTTCTGATCATGATACTAAGTTTTTTAGCCACTTTTGGAGATGTTTATGGGCTAAGTTGGGGACTAAATTTATTTTTAGTACTACATGTCATCCCTAAACTGATGGACAAACTGAAGTAGTAAATAGAACATTGTCTACTATGTTGCGGGCTGTTTTGAAGAAGAACTTAAAAGTGTGGGAATAATGTTTACCTCATATTGAATTTGCTTACAATCGTTTGCTGCATTCTACCACTAAGATGTGCCCTTTTGAGACTGCGTATGGTTTTGTACCACGTGCACCTATTGATTTATTGCCTTTACCATCTTCGGTGCAAAATAATTTAGATGCTACGGGCCGTGCTGAATTAATACTAAAATTGCATGAGACTACTAAAGACAACATAGAATGCATGAATGCTAAATATAAAATTGCTGGGGATAGAGGAAGAAAACATGTTGTGTTTGATGTTGGTGATCTTGTTTGGTTGCATTTGCGCAAAGATCATTTTCCTGAATTGCGCAAGTCTAAACTAATGCCATGCGCTGCTGGTCCTTTTAAGGTGTTAGAGAAAATAAATGATAATGCATATAAACTTGAGCTTCCCGCAGAATTGGGTCCGGTTAGTCCTACATTTAACATTGCAGATTTGAAGTCTTACTTTGGGGAAGAAGAGGAGCTTTCGTCGAGGACGAATTCAATTCAAGAAGGGGGCATGATGAGGACATCCCATTTATTGATACAACTGCTGTACCTATACAGCCACACAAATACAAGGACCAATTACTCGAGCTCGTGCCAAACAACATAATTATCAGGTACTTTCGTTTTGTTGGAACTATTCCTCACATACATGAGAATATGATGCTGCCTAAATCAGATATGTTTGTTACTCTTAGGAATGATGGACCTAGCATGGATGAGGAGGACAAACATTGGAGCATGATCACAATGAAGGAGATGGCAACAAACATTTAAGGATTGAAGAGGACGCCACAAGTGGAGATTTCAGAACTTTGAAGCCACCATAAGAAGAGATGACGACATGGACGAAATATAGAGTTCTCCACTTCATAATTTCGTCCATAGCATAATATGGTGCTGCTTCAACTTTAATTTTGGGCCAGGCCTATGTCATTTTCGCAGGAATTAAGTCAACCACTTCTTAGAGTCCGTATTGAAGGGGGAAAGGTCTTCTAGGGTTTGGTTCGGCCACCATACGTATGGCTGGCCGAAACCCCACCTTTTTCTCCTTTAAATACCCCCATAGCCGTCACGTTTAGACTTGGATTTTGATTAGACTAAAAGTTAGCCATTGCTGCAACTCTCGTGTACTTCTTTTGAGGCCAACACCTAGAACAAGACCGAATATTCGGAATTCCACTTTATTCAATAAAGATTTCATCTTTCATCCGCAATATTCTGATTGCAATATTAGTTCTTACTTGTTCTCAATTTCAGGTAGGAATTAAGACCCTCGATGGTCAGGCTGATCGTGCATCCGCAAGATCAGTAACTCCCGGAGATTGTCCTAGCGATTGCATTGGCGCCCGAGCTTAGCACATGTAGTCGGATCGTCAAGCACGAAATCCACCAACAAATCGACACTATCATACTCTCATCGACGTAGCTTGCCGACGAAGTTTCCTCGTCGCTTGACTCGATTTATGCCGATGATCCCGAGAAATCGGCACCAATCCCTAACTGTCCCGAAAAAATTGGTGCCGCTAGGCGATGTGATCCTTCTCTCCTGACGCATAAGTGGAAACTTCCGAACGTCATCTCGATTGGCTCCTCCAGATAGGCATATGCATCCACACGGGCGGGAGGGTGAGGTACAAAATCAATGGGACCAGTTTTGATTTGTTTACCTCCATCCATCGCGTTGCTTACCACCGATGAAGTCGATGATGTTGAACGTGCCATCGAGATTAGCACCTTGTCGCCTCCAATTCCCACAGACGGTGCCAATTGACAAGGTATTAACTTGCCAATGCCTACAAGTTGTAGACTAGGGTTTCACAAAAATTAGAGGGCAAGTAGATCTCGAAGGTTTCAGCCGAAAAGGTGCTCGACTACTAAAAACTAGGGTTGTGTTGACAATGAATCGATCCTTTTTTCCTCCCTCGACTCCCCCTTATATAGGAGGCGGAGCCGAGGGTTTCGTGACATACAAGTTAAAAACAGCGGGAGAGTATTTGAGTTCGTCCTGTACAGGTACAAGTTTCTATTCCTAATATATCTCTATCTTCCATACCGACGCTTTATTGGGCTTCCGGGCTTTGTAATCTTCGGGTCGTGGGCCTTCAGTAATTCCCAGGTACCTTCTTCGGCAGGCCCAATCGGGATTCCTATGTCACTTAGGAATGATGGACCTAGCATGGATGAGGAGAACAAGCATTGGAGCATGATCACACCTGGAGGAGATGGCAGCAAACATTTGAGGAATTAAGAGGACGCCGCAAGTGAAGATTTCAGAACTTTGAAGCCACCATAAGAAGAGATGAAGACATGGACGAAATATAGAGTTCTCCACTTCATAATTTCGTCCATATCATAATATGGTGATGCATCACCTTTAGTTTTGGGCCATGCCTATGTCATTTTCGCAACAATTAAGTCAGCCACTTTTTAGAGTCTATATTGAAGGGGGAAAGGCCTTCTAGGGTTTGGTTCGGCCACCATACGTATGGCTGGCCGAAACCTTACATTTTCCTCCTTTAAATACCCCCATAGCCATCACGTTTAGACTCGGATTTTGATTAGACTAAAAGTTAGCCATTGCTCCAACTCTCGTGTACTTCCTTTGAGGCCAACGCCCAGAACAAGACCGACTATTCGGAATCCCACCTTATTCTTTCATCCGCAATATTCTGATTGCAATATTAGTTCTTACTTGTTCTCGATTTCAGGTAGGAATTAAGACCCTCGCTGGTCAGGCTGATCGTGCATCCGCAAGATCAATAACTCTCGGAGATTGTCCTAGCGATTGCATTGGCGCCCGAGCTTAGCACGTGTAGTCGGATCGTCAAGCACGAACTCCACCAACAAATCGACGCTATCATACTCTCATCGAAAGATCGGCCTCCTTTGCCCTATCACTGCCACTAATCATCAATAGTTGCAAAGATATGCAAAAAATACTTGCAAAAATGGACATATTAATGACGAAACCCGAGCAAATATGGGAAGTATCACAACATGGGGAGAAGCCGTAAGTCAACATGACACAAAATTAAATTGGTAGATACTTTAACGAGTCATGGTATGGGTACACCTGCTCATACCGACACATGTACCATGTGCCATTGCGTCCATGATGTCATCCCTGATGACTTCCGTGAAGGGGCCCATGCCAAATCGACATCAGACGCTCCAAAAATCTTGTCTCATCCTTTGCACTTTATAAAGGAGAGGGGGCAGCCTCCAACGAGGAGTTGCATCACCTCCAACATGCTAAAGCTCTGCCGCCGCCACAACCAGGGGCGAAGCTAGAAGAAAATTTCATTGGGGTCAACTTTATATTCTCTCTATTGCAATGGTGTCATACTCTATAGATAAATCTTAGTACCTTTCATTGGGGTTAGCTGACCCCAATGCACATAAGGCAGCTCCGTCCCTGGCCTCGACCAACTCGCCAATCATCTCCATAGCCACCTCGTAGTCATCTTTATTGCCATAAACTCTTGTATATATTCTCAATTCCTTCTCCATTGGCGACATTGTACGCTATCAAGCATTCATGTTAAAGTATTGTCTTCTATAAATTTTAATATTATTAATCTTATTGTGATGTGTGAGTATTCCTCTTGGGTTAAAGGACAAAACATCACACGTAAACTTTGAAATGGAATTATTGGTGTAATTGACCCTCTATATTTTCAGGTATCCAAGACCCCAAAAATAATCAAGGTGGAGGCACGAGCAGAGGAGAGTGGAAGGCTACACGAGAAACCCGTGACAATAAGGGGAGTACATTAGCTAGAAGTAACTCTTTGCGGATAACTTTGATGTCACAAAATGCTAATGTGTTAGTCTAATTTACCTTAATAATCAAGACATTCTCGCAAGACGGAGTAGGGCCAATGTTTGGACAATAGAATCCATATTTTTACGGTAGTAAATTGTAGTGTTACAAGGATGCATCACTGGCTTACACCAATGTTACCATAAGTAGATTTTGTCACTAATTGAACTCATTTATATCTTATGATATCTAAACCTTTGCCCTTGCCTATTTCTCTGCAACGATAAAATGACAACAGATAATAATTGTGTTGGTTCGAGAAATAAAAACGTTACAAGCTAACAAGAACTTGCAAGAATCACATTTCTGAGATTAATCACTTACTTGTTTGATAAACCTAGGTCTATAAGAAAGAAGAGCTTTTACTAGAATTCAAAATCGGATCGAAGGTAATCCCAAATCTATGGCCCTGTTGCTCCTAACGCCAAAGATCTACGTTCCAAGCCCATCCATCTAGGTTTGTGACGCCAAAAACCTAGGTTAGCTCTGGTACCAAACCGTGCCGAGATATTTCAGCTCCATCCCTCTTCATCGGTGGTGACACACAAATTATTCTCGCCCGCTGAGGCCTAGCTCTAAGAAAAAACATCTGACTTGCTTTTCCATGGGGCCTGGCTTCACACTTCTTTGAGTACTTTGCACACCTAGTTTAACACCTTGCGTATCTAACCAAAGTATCTTTGCACCCAACGAGCCTGCTTGGCATTGGTGCCAAACACGCCCTAGTTAAGATTTTTTTAAGAACACAGTACAATGCAGACGCTCATAAACACGCACGTATAAACATTCCTATGAACGCACGTACGTACACCATACCCCTCTGAGCACCTCCGAGGGACTGAGCCGACATATCTTGAGGTTGACGAAGTCACCACTGGCGTCTCGCTGTTGACGGGCACGTCACCTACCACTGAAAGCATAGCGCTGGTTAAATCCTGGAATAAATCCAGGTAAATAAAAACACCCATGCCAAGTCTAGATCTTGAACATGGATGGGCTGATTCCACCACAAGGGACCTAACCACCGGAACCAAGCTCTGTTTGCGCCCTAGTTAAGATTTTCTTCAAGTAGCACACATAAAAAACCTCACATATATGCAACCAACCAATGACTATCCCCATGAGTAATGCGATTAATAAATTTGTTGCCCAACCAGAGAAGAATCAGTTTATCATTCATTGGTGAGATTGATTTCCCACACGGACCAGTCCCAAATCTCACGGTGGAGATCAAGATTATAGGAGTAGATGGAGGCAACTCGAGCAACGACGGCGGATGTTGGACGTGGAGCTCCTGGTGCTCGTAGTGGTCGTGGAGGTGGTCGCGGAAGAGGTGTTGCCGGTGGGCGCGATGTTCGCGCAATGGGCACACATGCTTGTGCTGGATGTGGAGCTGTCGGTGGCGGTCATGGAGCTGCCAGTGCTGAGGATCATGAGGTTTTACTATTGACGAGTTTTGAGGAGCCGAGAACGAGAGAAATGAGCAGTTTGGGGAGAATAGCGGTACTCCCGCACCTAGCTTTGCATGCACCTTATTTTCTCACAAAAAAAAAAACATTATACATCCTAAGAATTAGAACGTAGGGAGTACTTTTTTTTTCCCTATAAACAAACTTTTGCAAGTGATACTGACTACGTTTACTTATAAACAAAGTTCATTGACTCATTGTTGGAAGAGTGAGGAAGAAATCTGGAGTCCATAGTTGATCCAGAGACTGAAACGGTTATAGTGAAAGTTGAGTGGTGGTTTGGATTCGTTGCCGTTTCCCTTTCCACCCGTCCCAAGAACAGGTCAAACAATTGGTCTTTAAGTCTTTCTAAGATCGATTTTTACTAATCACCCCGTGATTTAGCACATGTGCAAGCTGCCACCTCGATTATCTTACGTTACGTGTACACGAAACTTTTCATAATTATAGGTGCACGACAGGGTAATCGTCCAAGACCTCCATAGACGTTCACGTAGACAGTTGCATCTGGCACTGGCATGTCGTCACGATTTTCGTAGGGATTCACGATGCCGGCAGCGAGAGGATGTCGCTTGTGCCCCTAGCCGGCTATCCCGTAGGCCGGTAGTAGTTTGGTATGGCCCGCTGCCAGCCTAGAAGTGGCAGGACGACCTGGAAAGCAGCTTCCGACTCCACCGGCCAGACCGGCGCCGACTTGGCCGCATCCTGCCGCAGGCGCAACCTGTGCCACACGAATACGCGGAGGGGCAATCTCGTCATGGGGAGAAACCAACGCAGCAGGCAGCCGCGACGGCTGCTGAGCTGGACAGGTGACCGAAAGCGTGCCGTCTCCACGGGCAAATAGGGAGCAAAATATTAAGCACTCGTTGCTTTTTGGTACTAGCTGATCACAAAATTGCAACTTTAGTCACCCGAGCCGCTTCTTTGTTTTTGGGCTTTGCAACCTTTGGAGGTCAGTGTCGTAAAGACAGGACCACAGCTAAACGTCCCTTTCAGTGAGAGCTATACTATTTGTTCACTGTGCTCTTTTTGTCATCCTCTGTAAAATCTAGCCAATTTCTTGTAAGAAGACTACCAAGATATACTTTATAATGATTCTAATGCAGTAGATTTTATATTGTAGATGTCAATATTTTTTCGTAAATATTTGATCAAAGTTTATAAAGTTTGACTTTAACTAAACCTAAACGCGAAATAATTGTGAACGGAGAAAGTATAAACTGAAAAGAAAAAGAGTGGGGAAGGTTTGAACCGAGAGAAAAATTGTCACATTTTTTTATTGTGCTACCTAGTACTCATGTGCAACTTAGTTTTTCGTCACTCTAGTTTTGTTAAACCTATTTATATCAAGTGTGTGTGCATCATTTGGCAATTTAATTGTACCATCGACAACTGCATAGTTTATGCTAATGACAAATTTATCTCTTATATCTACGGTACAATAATTATTTTCTACTCATGGCGAGTCCTAGTGACTAGAGAAACATCAACCGTGTGCAACCAAATTATACTTGAGTGTTTTATCGTTGGAGTATGTGCACAAATCCTAAAACATACGGGACATCGAACTAGGAAAATGAATTTTGTGCCTAATGGTACTAACTTTCCATGTTCAAGTTCGATCTAGCGTTTTATCATTGAGCCGGATGTATCTGGAAGAATTTAGTAGGTTGCCTTCCCCTACTCCGGTCTCATTTATCGGTTCCATTGCTAGAAGGTCTCATTTATTATTAGAGAATAATATGTAAAAAGGTCACCCTTGCAACAAATTGCTATTTTGCTATCTATGCGGCATGCAAGACAAAAGGAAACGTAACCGACCTTGGCTATTTAAGATGCCGTGACATTAGACACTTACATGCAGTTTGAGTCCTGATTTGATCATGAAAGTGATCGCACAATATGAATCATATGCCACAAAATATATAATTGGAAACCTCATTTAAATACAGATACAATGATATACTCTTTCCGGCATATAACTCACATATATTTTACTGGTTAACTCATGGTTCAATGAAAGTGAGTGGGGGAGTTTGTAACTTTGCAGCATAAGACAATGCTTTAATGTACACGTTTTTCGTGATGTTAAGCATGGAGGATGAAAATGCAATTGCTACGAGTCCCTTCAAGGAAATTGGCTAAACTACAGGCCCTTCAAGAAAAAAAAATGCAAACATTTAACAGCCTAGCCGTCCGGACTCCGGAAACAGCGCATTTCAGGACCAAGAGCAGAATTCCTCGATTGTTCAAACGGAAGAAAACTAAAACAGCGCGTATTTACCATTTCGGCCCTCACCCCCTCTCCCTCCCCAACTCGCCGTCGCGACGCACGAAGCCGCCGCGCCGTCATCGCCGAGGGCGAAGCCACAGGTGGTCCAAGCAATCGCGAAGCAAACTGCGCGAATCGCGTACAAGAGAAGGGAAAGGGGGTGGAGGAAGGCGAAAACTCGCAGCAACCAGCTAAGCAAAGGGGTAGGTAACGAAGCGGGGAGGAGGCCGAGCGGAGCCAGTCCAGTTGGCTGGCGGGACGGCCGCCGACCTCTCCGGCGGCGGGATCCATCACCTGGAGCTGAGGGTTCCTGGTCCACTCCGGTCCTAGCCTGATCTGCCCATGGTACTGTCCGGATCGTATACTTGTTTAAGCTTTTCCCTTCCTAATTACTAGCTTAGTTGCCGTGCGCTTCGCTCCAAGTGGCTGCGGATCGGATAATCGTTGCTAGGGTTCGAGGTTTTCGATTGGTCCTCAAGGCTTGTGGGTGATATGGAGGAGTTCTCGACGATTCGGACATCGGAATTAATAAATTTATTTACTAGCCCATTTTTACTTAGGTTACGTGACGTGCCATAGTTCACAGTACACTAGGTAGAAGTATTGAGCTTGCCTTGGACCTATTTTAGTCTTTCTTAACTTGTTCAGTGAGCCACTTTCAAAGGAGCTTCTTCTCGTACTAGTCTGCGATAGGTAGTATGCTTTGGTGGTGAATTATTTGTACTGTAATCAATCTGGGGCGTTATTCTTAGTTAACTTTGTAGCAAAATGGTCATTTCCCGCGAACGACACAGGATGACAGAAATTATTAGCCTAAGCTCTCATTTGCAGCTAAGTTTCTTCAGCGGTAATGCGACACAGAAATGGAAACAGGTTTTAATATATTACCTTATAATGACATTTTTCTATGTGTTGTCATCTGCTATTTCTTTGCCTAGCTTCTCGTGAGTCGTGATCCCAGTCTCCCATAAGCTCTATTCCCCATTGTTCACCTCTCCGTTTTAGTATGAATGCATTTCCCACCTTTCTGTAGAAGCTAAGCTTTTTGGTAAAAATGTTTCGTGCATCACACTGAATATTGTATTAGACTATTAGATCCAAGAGGTCCTGAGTTCGAGTCCGTGTCAAAATCTAGAGTTGTAGAGAAAAAACAACTATGCCTGACGCCATGTTTTTCAAGAAAATACAAAAAAAAAAATTGTGTTTCGATGCATTGATAGAAGAGAGTTATTTACAAACCCTAAGAAGGGCCACGCCCGAATTTACAACACCACACCCTTAAGAGCTAAGCGCTGCCGGAAGTAGCACCGAAAGACCCATTGACCTTGCTTTCACCGATATAATCAGGCCTTGGCCATGATGCTCGCCGTCAAAGATCACCTAATTGCATTTCTTCCGAATATAGCAAGCCGTGAGCATGATCACTGACGAGATCTTCCTTGGAGAGGTGGAGGCAGAGAGGATGGACCAATACACAATTTTTTAGCCCGCAGCGCATCCGGGGGGGGGGGGGGGATGCAGAAACATAGTCAGGAGTACAACATATTCATCAGGCCTCAGTGTTTCATGCTTGGCACAGTCAGCACCAACTCAAAATATGATTTTCTTATCCATACTCTCACTAAAGGTGTATGACAGTTCACCAAGATGTCACGGTTCACTAGCATGATTGTGGTAGTCAGAGTAGATCAGCCATTAAATATCAGGTTACTCATAGTTCTGTTATGCCTTGACAACTCTTTGATTATTGCTACTTGCAGGGAACTCCGGCTAACATCATTGTTGGTTCTCATGTTTGGGTAGAGGACCCAACTCTAGCATGGATAGATGGCGAGGTTATCAGCATAAGAAACAACGAAGTTCATGTGCAGACATCAAATGGGAAAAAGGTACTGTTTCTGATTTCTTATGCATTCCACATATCTTTATCTTGTTATGAATTAATTAGACATTTTTTTCTTAGTAGTTAGCATATCCTTCTTAACCTCCTCTGACTGTGTTACATTGCTCAGTTTATATCTAAGAAAAAGGCACCTTACGGCCCTTGTCACTACTTACATATGATTTGGCTAGAGCATTAGGTTTATTTATTATGTGGCAGAATATGGACCGTGTATTTCATCAGTGCTTTTGTATAGGTTACTACGGACAGATCAAAAGTTTTCCCCAAGGATATGGAAGCTCCACCAGGAGGAGTGGATGATATGACAAGATTATCATACTTACACGAGCCTGGTGTTCTACAGAATCTTGCTACGCGTTATGAACTGAACGAAATATACGTGAGTTGTTATCTTTTGTGTCAAAAATCTTACTCTGAGTACAATTGTATAAATCGTATAACTTGCACCACACCTGATAACCATTCTGCTTCATTCTCAGACTTACACTGGTAGCATTTTGATTGCGATAAACCCATTCCAAAGATTGCCACATCTTTATGATACCCACATGATGGAACAATACAAGGGTGCAGATTTTGGGGAACTGAGTCCTCACGTCTTTGCCATTGCAGACGTTGCTTATAGGTGAATTATTTTTCTATAATATTCATATACATTTTCATACATGGCCCAATATCAATACCTACCTGATGCAATCTATTAATATGGGAAACCAGGGAAATGATAAATGAAGGGAAAAACAATTCTATATTGGTCAGTGGTGAAAGTGGTGCTGGCAAGACTGAAACAACGAAGATGCTTATGAGATACCTAGCGCATTTAGGTGGACGATCTGGAGTAGAAGGGCGAACTGTAGAGCAACAAGTTCTAGAGGCAAGAGCGTTCAACCTTTCTTTTTATTTGCTTATTACTAATTTTGGCTTTCAAATGGAGAACATATGCATTGGCGATTGTCTTATACCCAACAATATTTCAGTCAAACCCAGTTCTTGAAGCTTTTGGTAATGCAAAAACTGTGAGGAACAATAACTCAAGGTAACTATTTGCTCGATTGGTATTTTTTCTTCTGTGGAATTGTTTCTTCCTTTTTTTTTGGGATATCACGAGCTGGTTGTTTGGCATTCTCATTGGTTTCTAATTTTTGGTGAAGTCGCTTTGGCAAGTTTGTGGAGATTCAGTTCGACAAGACTGGACGAATCTCGGGAGCTGCTATCAGAACTTACTTGCTGGAAAGATCCCGTGTATGCCAAATAAATGCTCCGGAAAGAAATTATCATTGTTTTTATTTTCTCTGTGCTGCACCACCTGAGGTAGGTTTTCACACTGACTAACTATTACTACCTGTCTATTTGCCTTTTGGATATATAATTCAATGTAGTCTAAAAGGTCCACTTCTTACAATGTATTCCTGTAACTTGCAGGACACTCAGAGATATAAGTTGGCTGATGCTAGATCTTTTCATTACCTCAACCAGTCAAGCTGTATTGAGGTTGAAGGAATTAATGATGCAGAAGAGTATTTGGCAACAAGGAGGGCCATGGACATAGTTGGAATCAATGAGGAAGAACAGGTCCGTGTCGTATTATACTGAAGCTATTGAGAACACCTGTTTCAGTAATAATGACATAAACCATTATTGACTTATTTTATAGGAAGCTATATTCAGGGTTGTAGCAGCTGTACTTCATATTGGAAATATAAATTTTGCCAAGGGAACAGAAGTCGATTCATCTGTGATTAAGGATGATAACTCCAGGTTTCACCTTAACACTGCGGCAGAGTTATTGGAGTGAGTACATTTTCTCCCTTCAAAGGACATTCTGTACCTGTTATTTTCTACATTTTCTATGTGACCACAGATCAATGACTGCAAAAGTTTATTGCAGGTGTGATTGCAATAATTTGGAGAAGGCACTGATTACACGAGTAATAGTTACCCCTGAAGAAATTATTACTAGAACACTTGATCCCGAGTCTGCACTTGCAAGCAGAGATGCATTAGCGAAAACAGTATACTCCCGATTGTTTGATTGGTAATGATACTTTGGCAGAAAACTCCAATTAGATTTTTATCTACTTTCAAATCTTGACATTTTGCATTGTTACTGTGACCTATGGACAGGATCGTGGAAAAAATTAATGTCTCCATCGGACAGGACCCAAACTCTAAACAGTTGATTGGAGTTCTTGATATCTATGGGTTTGAGAGTTTCAAAATTAACAGGTTAGTGTTTTCCAACTTCATTGAATTGTAGGATTATTCATTTCACAGAATTTGCTAAAACAAGTGGCTGCATTCCTCTGAACAGTTTTGAACAGTTATGCATCAATTATACAAACGAAAAGCTGCAGCAACATTTTAACCAGGTATTTCATGGATTTGGTTTCGACTGTGGCTTTTATTCTTAGATATTTCTTTATTTTCTCGAACACACACCAAATTGCATGTCATTCTGTAGTAGAAGAAGAGCGCCGACAAGGCGCAAAAGTTACAAACTAGAACATAAAAGTACATATTTCTGACCTTGGTTTTAACTTGTGATGTTGTATTGCAGCATGTATTCAAAATGGAGCAAGAGGAATATACCAGGGAGGAGATAAACTGGAGTTACATAGAGTTTGTTGACAATCAAGATGTCTTAGACTTGATTGAGAAGGTACATAATTCTTCATTTTTTTAATACTATGTCATGACACACAAAATGCGAGGTATTTATTATGTAACTTATGAAAGCAAATAGAGACTAAAAGTTGAGCTATCTAGGTTATTAAGTTTTCCTTGTGAAGTTGGTGGGCGAAAGATAAATATTGATGAAATTCCCCCGAAGCCCCTTTTATTCTGTGGTAGTCTGGGATATGACGGTTTGTTCCTCTGGGGTTATATTGGCTCTTTTCTTGCCGTCATCAGTTCATCACTGTAAATAATGAAAAGTCCACAAGAGAATCACCTAATTAATTGTTCTTATGGTGACATGATCAGCAGATAGTCTGCTTGACGCTTTGCTTCTGCTTTGTTATCTTATAACAAACATATTTCTTGCGAACTTACGATAGCATAATTTTGGCTAGAAGAGGAACTTTTGTTCTGTAAGTTGGAAACCCTTTAGGCTCCAACATCTGTAAGTTGGCCAGTTCGATAAAGTTTCATATCATCATATGTAAACGAAAATTCTGCTTTATGCTCCTCAACTCTCGGAAGTATATCTTTCACCCCTTAATTCTAAAACGAGACAAAGCACAGCTTAAACTCTTAATACTGTTCACCTTTCACCCCTCGGTTGGTTCCTAGATGGTTTTAGGCTTGCTTTGACTGACATGGACTGTGCCAGCTCAGGGCACCTTTTCCCCAACAGCATGCCTGCTGCAAAGCTGTTAGTACAAAAGCTTTCGCATGTGGCATAACTACTTGAAGGGTGATGTACTGAAAACAGACACGTCTTTCCTGTGTCAGATAAAACCACTCTGTTGGGGTTGAGGGGAGTAAAGTGAATGGTGTTAAGAGTTGAGTTTGTTTTATCTCGTTTTAGAGTTAAGGGGTGAAACTTAGACCTTGAAAAGATTTAAGGGGTGTCAAATGGATTGATTAGGGTTCATGCTTAAGATTTAAAGATATATGATGAATTGACCCCTTTTTGTGATGCTCAACTAGTATACATATCCAAGAAGTAATAAGGTAGCTAATTGACCTGTACAAACTAGCAACTTGTGACGCTTGTATCCCCTTGTCGAAAAAAAGTTCTATTACGAGCCAAGGGATGTCTAAACAAGTTTTCAGAATTCGAGTAACGGAAACTAGAGCAAACATATTGCTTTTTGGCTCATTGCAAATATTCTGTTTATATTTTTGTTTATACAGTAGCACTAACGTGTGTTCTGCTATTTTCAGAAAGGCGGATTGATTGCACTTCTGGATGAAGCATGGTATGTTTTGGAACTTGTTACCATTCCAGCCCACTTGCAAGCAACATATATAACTTCAATTGCTATGATATCTAGTATGATTGTATATTATTTGAACTGATATCTGACATCTTGTGTCTTACAAAGTTTACCATATTTCTGTGTACAGTATGTTTCCAAGATCAACACATGAGACATTTGCGCAGAAACTATATACAACATTTAAGAATAATAAGCGATTTGTCAAACCAAAGCTTTCACGTACGGACTTTACAGTCGTCCATTATGCCGGTGATGTAAGCTTTCTTCATCAAATTGTGGTCATAAAGAGAAGTACAGTACCATACTAATTGGACAATTTTTTTTTTGTATCATCCACAGGTGACATACCAGGCTGACCATTTCTTAGACAAGAACAAAGATTATGTAGTGGCTGAACATCAGGATTTGTTGAATGCTTCTTCATGCCCTTTCGTAGCTGGTTTATTCCCTTCACTCCCTGAAGAGTCATCGAAGTCTTCAAAATTTTCATCTATTGGTTCACGTTTTAAGGTGAAGCTGTACTTGATTTTATTTTGCTCACCACATCCGTATAAAACTTTACAGCATTAAAAGGAAACTCACTCCTTTAGAAGCTATTTAGTGTATAGTTTATCAAGCACCAGTTGCCAATACATTCTCTTAGCGTTAGAAGAGTCTATGGATGCCACTATCACTTTGTCATCAAATCATTATTAAAAGATGCTAACCATGTTATGGTCTCTCTTGTTTTAGGCTTGGCCATGTCCCCTTACATAGTTCGTCCTGTCCCAAGTTAGTTGCATAAATGTTTGTTTACATGTATTTAGGTGCGCCAAATTATGATATTCTTAGATGTATTTAGTAGGGCCAATGAGAAAGTTGGTATTGTCTTTGCGACTATAATGAGTGCTTAAGTCTTTACTAACTGTTTCCTGTAAGCATGTTACAATTACAAATAATTATGATTTATCTTGGTTCAGTACTTCAAATAGAGAAAGTAAATCTTGTGATTCTCCTTAGTCCTTGTAGTGCCCTTGACTTACTTTCTGTTGGTATTCTTTCTGTACGATCCTCAGCTGCAACTTCAATCTCTCATGGAGACCTTGAGCTCTACTGAACCCCATTATATTAGATGCGTGAAGCCCAATAATCTCCTCAAGCCAGCCATTTTTGAGAACACAAATGTGATACAGCAACTACGATGTGGAGTAAGTGTAATATACTCGTTCATCATTCTTATCATACCATCAGTTGGACTAATACTGACTTTGCAGGGTGTTCTTGAAGCTATCAGGATAAGCTGTGCTGGATACCCTACAAGAAAAACATTCTATGAATTTGTTAATCGCTTTGGTGTTCTTGGCCCTGAACTTCTAGAAGGAAGGTAAGCAACCTACACAGAAACCAAAATAGTCCTCTGATAATTTATTTTATCTTTCAAATTAGTCACTTATTTATATATTCCTATGATCAGCAATGATGATAAGATTGCATGCCAAAAGATTCTGGAAAAAATGGGGCTGGAGAACTACCAGGTAGGACATGTTACCAGTATTAATTCGTTCCCTTTAATATGTAAATTTGCACCATAGGGATTCCCCTACGGTAAAGGTGTCAAAAATATGTTACCAGTATTATGACCAATCACTCGTTTCATTTGACTAAGCGGTGCTTAATACCATTTAGATTAGGATAGGAACCTAAGAACATTTATCACGACACAATGATTTCAGAGAACTGAAATAGTATCTCTTTATATTACTGGGCGTTCTTACGTCTTTACATACAACCCTGAAACCGAACTCCCAAAACAATATGTGAGATGTTTATTCTGTGATTCTTATCTACTGTCCTATCTGTGACGTCTTGACATCTATAAAAAAAAAGAGGGTGCCTCAGGAGCTGCTTCCATCTTCCAGATGTGGATTGCAGCACATGGGTGTTGGAATGTTGGATGAACCACCCATCTCTCAACATTACTAGCCATTTCTTCTTTTCAGTTTAATACTGTTGCTTGCATACTTGCAAATTCAGCAAACTTAATCATTTAGTGTAAAAAAAATGGAAGTAGAATTGTGTCGCTCTTAATTCTTATGTAGTCTATTTGGTTGATTTCCAGATAGGGAAAACAAAGGTGTTTCTGAGAGCTGGACAGATGGCTGATCTGGATGCACGAAGGACAGAAGTGTTAGGAAAAGCAGCAAGAATTATACAGAGATTAATGCGTACATATATTGCACGGAAACAGTTTGTTTTGGTTAAAAGATCAGCAACACGTCTACAATCTTTCGTTAGAGGTATTGGCTTCTCTGTGTGTGCGCGCACAGCTTAAAGTGTCGATCTGCTGGCCGATGGTCCATGCAGGCAGACTGATCGTGATGTCATATCTTCTAATGCAGTTGTTGTAGTATTCTACAGATTTCATGTGCTCATCCTTTCCTGTGTTGTAACCCAGGGACGTTGGTTCGTAATTTGTACGAGTGCATGAGGCGAGAAGCAGCAGCAGTGAAAATACAAAAGAATGTGCGTCGTCACAAAGCACGCGAATCTTATTTACTACTGCAATCAGCTGCAGTCACGCTGCAGACAGGCTTAAGGGCCATGTCTGCTCGCAAAGAATTCAGATTCAGAAAGGAAACTAAAGCAGCTATCCATATCCAAGTATGTCCTGCTTTAATCAAATTCTCAATATATTCATCTTTTTACTAAGCATTCTATACCCTGAGCTCCATCAAATCTCTGAAACTTCACTATTCTCTACCATGACTCATTATATAAACTCATCTTGTGATATCACATTTTGAATGCAGGCTCGATGGCGTTGCCACAGAGACTATTCACATTATAGGAATCTGCAGGGAGCAGCTCTTACATACCAGTGTGCCTGGAGACAAAGGATTGCAAGAAGAGAGCTCAGAAATCTCAAGATGGTAATACCCTACCCTTTCCATGACCCATGTGCCATTTCTGTGTTATTCATGAACCTTCTGCAGGCTGCGAGAGAAACAGGGGCCCTTAAAGAGGCCAAGGATAAGCTTGAGAAGCGTGTTGAAGAGTTAACATGGCGCTTGGGACTAGAGAAGCGATTAAGGGTACCTGTGATTTGTTCATTTGAGTCCTAGTACTTGTACTGGTGACCTCTTTGGATTTTAGTAATATGGACGTTTATGCTTGATGTTCATTTTTGCAGACTGACCTTGACGAAGCAAAAGCTCAGGAAATTGCTAAGCTGCAAGAAACAGTGCGTGATATACAGCTGCAAGTTGACGAAGCAAAGGCCATGGTAGTTAAGGAAAGGGAGGCAGCCAGAAAGGCAATTGAAGAAGCACCTCCAGTAATCAAAGAGACTCCTGTATTGATCGAAGACACTGAAAAAATTAACTCTCTAACAGCTGAAGTTGATGAACTGAAGGTATGGTGACAGCTGAATCATTTTGTACACTTCTCATGTAGTTATTTTTATTTATCTGGCACTCCCTCCATATCACAAATAGATGACGTTTTGGACATCGACATGGTCTTGAAGATGTGACTGACCACTAATTTCTGTTGAATATATTTATAAAACCAAAAGAATACTGATATTCTAGAAGTACTTTCTGTGACAAATGTATACATATGATTTTCAGATTTCTGATCCTAATAATTAAAATGGTACTCATAGTCAAAGCTTTAAAAGTTTGACCGAAGACATGTCCAAAACCTCACACATTTTTTATAGAGGGAGTACCTGGTTAATAACAATTATGCAGAGTCAGTGCGCAACATAACATAACCCTGTGTGTAATGTTTTGGAAGAAGGTCATACGTAAGTTTTTTTTAATGGTTATGTACGACATTTCGTTGACAGAAATATTAAACTCTACCTTCATTTGAACCTGACACTCTGCTTTACTCTATAAGATTGTCCCACCTTGTGCTTACCATATGTTCATCCGAACAAATGTTGTCACCTGTCTCTATTTACCCTGGAGAAAAAAAGCGAGAGTTCTGCTGCCTGTCAAGTGCTAAGATTCTATAGTGATTAAACTGAAGGACGACACAGGGTTGAAATTCAGAAACTTTTGTTTGTTTTATCATAAAGTCAAACTTATGCTGGATTTTGATTTCACAGGCTTTGCTCCAAACTGAAAGGCAAGCGACGGAGACTGCAAAGAAAGAACATGCTGAAGCTGAACGGAGAAATGAAGAACTAATGAAGAAATTCGAAGCCGCTGAGAAAAAGATCGAGCAACTTCAAGATACTGCCCAGAGGTGCAATCCAAATAAAACTACCAGTTATTGTTGTAATTTTGATTTAATGTTTTGCTTGTTAAGGAGGATGCCTCCATTTATACTTTATTAGCATTTTAACACAGTATGTTTTATTCTGCATAAATGAATATTTAATATTATTATCATGCATATGTAAACAGGTTGGAAGAGAAAGCAACTAACATGGAGTCTGAGAACAAGGTGCTTCGTCAGCAGGCTGTTGCAATTTCTCCTACTGCAAAAGCATTAGCTGCATATCCTAAGTCTCCTTTCCAAGTATGTCATGTCCGTCGTACTTGTATTCTGTACAAATATATTATATATTCATCATAATGACCTAATATTTCAAATTGACTGACTATATTAGCTGAGAACTCCGGAGAATGGGAATGCTCCAAATGTGGAGGTGAAATCATCACCAGTAAGTGGAAAGAACATGGCCATACACATGACTTACAAATAAATGCGTAATTGACATGATAAATAACTCCTCTGTATGACATCTTTGTGCAGGATGTAACCCCCATCCCACTGAGTCTCAAAGAGCTGGAAGCTGAAGAGAAGCCTCAAAAATCACTTAACGAGAAGCAACAGGTGTGCTATTTGTTGACTATACTTTGTTTGTTCCATCTTTCCCCTCGAAAGAAAGTTATGCACCTTTTTTTTGTTTGATCCGGAAATTGTATCATTTGTGTCATTCTAACGAGATCTCCTTTTCACCATATATGATTTTTGTAATTAACTTTCTATATCGAAATTTTGTGCTCCAGGAAAACCAGGACCTACTAATCAAGTGTGTATCACAAGATCTGGGATTCTCCAGTGGTAGGGCTATTGCAGCTTGCGTTATATACAGGTGCCTTCTGCACTGGAGATCATTTGAAGTTGAAAGAACTGGTGTTTTTGACCGTATTATTCAAACAATTGGCACTGCTATAGAGGTAGGTCATACTCATCACTTTTTGTCAGAAATACATTCAAACTTTGTTTAGTTTGATTTAATCATGATTTGATATCTTAGGCCTTCACGATGGTCCTTGAGTAACACATATTAAGTAAAAGCAGTAGTAACATATATTGAAATTTTAAAATGCCGCAAGAACACAGATTTATATTCTCATTTTCCATGTTATTTTGTATTGTATTGCTATAGCACTATATAGTCAAGTTTGAATTCTTCCTTTCCAAAGGTCCAGGACAATAACGACAAGTTAGCATATTGGCTCTCCAATTCATCCACATTACTGCTGCTACTACAACGGACACTGAAAACAACTGGAGCAGCTGGACTCACTCCTCAGAGGCGAAGGTCAACTGCTGCATCTTTTGGGAGGGTTTTTTCGGTAAAAAACATCTTTCTCCTATCCAATTCTTTGCTTCTCGCATTCTATTTTATAATCTGACAAATTCTTAATTTCATCACTGCTGGAAACACAAGGGAATTCGAGCTTCACCACAAAGTGCTGCGCGGCCTTTTCTTGGTAGTCGTTTGATTGGAGGACTAGGTGATCTCCGTCAAGTTGAAGCCAAGTATCCTGCTCTGCTTTTCAAGCAGCAGCTTACGGCCTTCCTTGAGAAGATATATGGAATGATTAGAGATAATCTGAAGAAAGAAATATCTCCATTGCTTGGTCTTTGCATCCAGGTATGATTGTTGACTCTAGAATTCATTTTATTTCACAGAATAAGAGAAGACTTCAGGCTTTATTTTTACCTTCACTTGCTTGCAGGCACCAAGAACATCTCGTGCAAGTCTGATAAAAGGATCTCGTTCCCAAGCCAATGCCTTGGCCCAACAAACTCTGATCGCACATTGGCAGAGTATTGTGAAAATATTAACAAACTACCTGAATATTCTGAAAGCCAATTATGTATGTAACCTAAAACTGTAAATGGAAATACTAATTTTGAGGGAGAATATGCATTAACATGTACTTATTGATATGCACAGGTCCCTTCGTTCTTAATCAGCAAGGTGTTCACACAGATATTTTCGTTTATTAATGTTCAGTTGTTCAATAGGTAAGATACGCCTCTTGCTCTATCGGCGGTACATTTTACTTCCTCCTACTAGTATTATAAGATATTCCATATCTTGTAGTCTGCTTCTCCGGCGTGAGTGCTGTTCATTTAGCAACGGAGAATATGTCAAAGCTGGATTGGCTGAGTTAGAGCAGTGGTGCATTTATGCCACCGAAGAGGTAGGGGTTAGTGATTTTTTTTTTTCCATTGTGATATTTAATTTGTGTGCTAATTTTATGTGGTCTATAGTATGCAGGTTCTTCCTGGGAAGAATTGAAGCATATTAGGCAGGCTGTTGGATTCCTTGTATGTGTTCTATACTGATTAGAAGTTCTATTTGCGACGCTCTGAGTGGAAGTTGTATAAGCTAATGGGTTATACTTGTCCTATTAGGTAATTCATCAAAAGCCAAAGAAAACATTGAAAGAAATCACCAACGATTTGTGCCCTGTAAGTGAATTTTGACTCAGTTTAGCTTTGCCAGTCATTAAAACATATGTTGGTTATGAATTGTCACATGTTTTGGGAACTTTCAGGTCCTCAGCATACAGCAGCTATATCGAATTAGTACAATGTATTGGGATGACAAGTATGGCACCCACACAGTTTCGTCAGAGGTAAGCTTGTTATAGTTAGTTTAATTGCTGGTCTGTGTTCCTTCACCACTATAGTTCTGTTTTTAATGGTGAAACAAAATGATTGTAGGTCATCTCAAGTATGAGAATAATGATGACAGAAGACTCGAACAATGCAGTGAGCAGTTCTTTCTTGTTGGATGATGATTCAAGGTTATTTTCTGGTCCAGGTTCAGCAATTAGTTTATCACAGTTATTTCATGTCTTTGATCTAACATTGTCCATGATACTTCAAACCACAGCATTCCATTTTCGGTGGATGACATCTCAAAGTCAATGACAGAAATCGAGGTAACGGATGTTGATATGCCACCATTGATACGGGAGAACTCTGGCTTTACCTTCCTACACCAAAGAAAGGATTAAACGGGTGGTCCTTCCCGCTTATGAATCTCTTCCACATTCCTTTCCCCACTCGACGTGTGAAAAGATCATGTACATATATGCATGCCATTTTTTTTTCCTACAAATCAAATCTAGTCTGGTCAGGGTAATTGTAGATCAATTTGATATTTCTGGTTAGGTCATCCGTTTGATTGAT
Organism: Lolium perenne; assembly: GCF_019359855.2. Taxonomy (NCBI): domain Eukaryota; kingdom Viridiplantae; phylum Streptophyta; class Magnoliopsida; order Poales; family Poaceae; genus Lolium; species Lolium perenne. Next base: position 180,637,562 of record NC_067246.2, on the reverse strand, counting down.
TGGTTCTTTCTTCAATTTGGTCTCCCTTTTTTTGGGAGCTCAATTTTATATTGAAATTGCCAGGGGTCGGATGCCCCTGGTCAGGATCGTGAGCTGCTTTTGGAAAAGCTCGTGGTCCTTTTAGCCTCTGGAAAGGTTTTCCACAGCTACGAGTCGGTTATTTGTATTGTCCATTTCAATCCTCTCTGTATTGTGAATTGGCATGGAAAAGAAGATCATAGCTGAAAAAATTGTCACTGTATTTTTTGTGTACTCTGCTTAGAATCTTGTATCATCTGCTCTTCGATTCACAATCATACATTGGAGTTTCATCGTTATCTGGGCATGTACAGATCATAATATTCTTCAAGTTCACATAGCAGATCATATGTTAATCCTGTAGATATCGGCACACTTTATTTTTCTTGAGATACTTTGACTTAATTAGATTCAGATATAAGAATTACCTCTGATGCCGCTCCACACACCTTGATGAAGTTGCTATGGTGACAATGTCCGCCAGATTTGTAGGATCAAACCTAGGATGGTCGTTCTACACTAACATATTTGTACAGAAATGCCACGATGGCGCACTCAAACCACTATGGAATCCTACGGTAGCCAGCTTATCACCAATATTGTGAGGCAAAATGATTTGGACACATGGAAAGGCATGTCTTATGACCTAAGTGTATGTGGGAGCCAACATGCTTTGATAGAAGCCACTGCCCCTTACCAATTTTGAGTGTGGCTCAAAACTGCCGCCTTATCAATTTTGAGTGTGACTCAAAACTATGTCTAGCGGAAGCCTACACGGTTAGTAAGTGGTTGGAGCTAGGGGGATTGGATCCGACTGGCAAAGGTTGGACCTTAGCCGGTTAGGGACAAGAGGTGGGTGGGACCCATACCGGCTTAGGGATAGGGTTTCGGAACTTGGGTCAGAAGTGAGTGGCGCCTCACCCACTCCCATCCTATATAAAGGTTGGGGTGAACACGTAAGAGACATCGCTAACCGGTCTACTTTCCCTATTGTCCTTCTGTGTCGGAGGAGAGGCTAGCACCTCATTGGCGCCTCTCGCCGGAGGTATGATCTAGGACAATGAAATAAAAGATACATAAGCTAATAAGAGATGAATAAACTTTGAGGCCCGTGAACATGAGAAACTACCCATATAGGAACCCGTTCAACCTAGCTAATGGATCTATACTCCATTATCCCCCTTTAGCACGAAAACACAAAAAAAGGAAGTGGGAACTAGGCGATGCTAGCGCAACCTAACTACTCCTCATCACTCTTTTCGCTTGCTTCATCCTCATCGGCTTCACATATCATTTTTGACTCTTAGAAAGAATATAAAAATGTTAGAGACTTCACATCTCTTTTATACCTATTGGTCTTAGAAAGAATATGAAAATGTTAGAGACTTCACATATCTTTTTTTGACTCTATTAAGAAAGGCCCTTCGCTCAGGGAAGAAATGATTACCGTGCACTTAATTGTATTGTTTTAAAACAAAATATTAAAAACATATTAGCATTCATTGCTCACATCAATGGTTACATAGTTTGGGGCTCCATTGCCCTTATCATTGGCACATTTAACTTTATTCACCATATCAATTTTTTTTTCTTCATTACAACCCTTAAATTCACATGTTTATCCTGCATCTTTTTCGCATATTTATTCAACTCTTTTTCTTTCATTTTTCCTAAAAGGTGTCTGCACATGTCAAATTTGAGGAGTGACCTAGCACTATCTAGTCCCCCTTGAGCTATGAACAACACAAAGCATGAATGAAATTTTGAAGTTTGGCGCAACGATGAAAGATTAGTTGAAATAACAACGAAATACGATGAATATATAGATATGTTGAATATAGGTGGAAAAACTTTGGCTTTATATTGGATGTACAAGAAAACATATCATGCTTAGTACGAGAAAGTATAGCAACGGGGAGGTTGATTGATCAATAAAAGAAGAAAACTTGCAATATGTGTCTCAATGCATCTAGAATATGCAACAAAAATACAAAATATTTATCAATTGCAGAAAAGTAAATGTTTCCTCTACCATTACTAATTAAAGAAACTAACAAATCAATTAAGCAAATATGCAAAAATATCTCTCAACATAAACAAATCATACCCCAAATAATAATTTCATTAATCTTAACTTTCACACTCGAGCACGGAATGTTCTCATTGCTTGAAACCAACTCCATTTCATTATAAGAACATAAATACTTACACGCATGGGTGTGGGTGTTTTCGTCACCGTCCATTTATTTCTTGAGATTCGTGCTCACCATGGTAGATGAAAAGATTCCCTTCTCTCTCCTCTTTTTATCCGAATCTCAAAGCACAACGGACGGTGACGGAAACATCCACATCCATGCGCGTAAGTATAAAAGTATTTCCCATTATTTAATGATGGTGTGTCCAAGATAACAAAAGGAAACATAAAGAAGCTCCAAGTTTAATGAAGTAATAATGGTACTCAAAAAACATATTAGAAAGTTATCAAACTGTTAATGATTTCATAGAGACTTCGGGTGGGGGGGGGGGGGGGGGGGCACCGAAACACACCTCTTTAAACAGTTAATTGAACAATGCTTTTTCTTAACTAATAAAAATAACTAGTCTCTTGGATCATTAAAAGCACTTAATTAGCAGACTATGGTATCATTTGGATGCGCATCCTCTCACTGGAAGTTATTTTTGTAGTAAATGTTATAAATGCGACAAGCAAATAATGAAAAATGGTAAAGAAAACACAGCAGAGACATAGGATTTAACGTGGAAACCCCCTCCAACACGGAGAGAAAAAACCACGGACGGCAGCCAACAAATAGTTCACTATATCGGGAAGTGTTTACAAACGCCGGTGGTTGTCTTATAATCTGATAAACCCTAACTTGCGACTTACAAGAGGTATATATATAGGCGGTAGCATCGATCCGTACCGCGGGCTCAAGCCTCCGGCGATGGGTCTCACTTCGCTAGTCAGAAGTTAGCCTCCCTTTGGTATGAATTTGGATCACATTATAACCGTAAAAGACCGGTGAGCTAATCACCTTCCCTTCCACGCCGTACTGCACCTCCATTACCTCTCTGGCTGTGACCCCACTCCCCGATTCCATTCTAACTTTACAGAATGTACCACCTAGCGTTCGTTTTGGCTGCCTACAGACACCTCAAACTGCGGATTAGTCAGACTAAACTTTTTTTGTGAAAAGAAAAATGAAATGGGATAGTCTGAAGCATTCCAGCTGTTGGATGAGATGTGAGCGCAGCTTCTACTTGACGTGCCTATAATAAAACGGTTTAGTAGTTGAGATGCATTATTTGATCCTCTGTATTTATATTTATTAGTAGCACTATCAGGGCACTGGCCTACACAGACCTTTGCCAAGTTCTCCTTCTGGTTCTTTCGTTTTATTAGACAAGAAATGCACAAGTTCCTGCTTGCATATTCTACTCGAAAATATTCAGTCCCCTCCTATTGATTTCGCTGTCGGCGCGCACCGCTGAAGTTTCCCAGCTGGGAACGACCCCCGGATTTCCTATCTCCCTTTTTCCCTTGTAATGGTTTGAGGTGGCATGTCCTTGTTCCATGGTAAAGAGCAAGTCAGGGCAGGGGAAGGGAAAGTAGCTCGCCAGGAGAGGCTTTGACAGGAATGATGCAGCTGCCAGCTGCTGCAAGACGATGTGATGTCTGCTCGTGAGATCGATCGAGCATCTGGTCTCACACGCTGGTAAGCTAGCTAGCTTAATCGATCATGTGATCTTACGCTCACCTACCCACTCTATCGTGTAAGTTCTCCATCAGTATGTTGATCCCCGAGATCTCACGCGCATGATCTATCTGCAAATTGAAGAAGAAGAAGCTTCATGGAGATCATGGATGGAGATCGGAGGAGGAAGCTAGGCGCGATCACCCGGCCGGCGCTCGGTCAGGACAGCCCGGCGCGGCGTCTGATCGCCTGGCTGCAACTTTTTTTCAGTGCGTCATCGATCTTAGCTCGTTCTCAATTGCCGCATCGATCGAGCTAGCTCATGATCCGTCGACATGCTCTTTTCTTTGGTCGTCTTTTGCAGAGGATTTTGTTCAGAGGTACGGCTGGCTGGCGAGGTGGGACGCCGCCGGGCGCCCCGCGTTCCTCCTCCTCTTCGCCTTCTTGGTCCAGAGGCACATGCACCGGTCCTATCTGTCACAGCAGAAGTCGCGGCTGCAGAGGCAGGTCACCGCCGCCGTCACCGTGCAGGCGGCATGCCGGGCGATGGCGGCTCGCCGCGAGTTCTCCCTCCGGAGGCAGACCAGGGCAGCCGTATGCATCCAGGTAATTAACATCAATACAATGATGCAGTCAACTGTAGTACTATGTGTCGTGTGTGGCTCTTACAATGAACGTTTTGTCGTGTAAAGGCGCAATGGCGCGCACACAAGGAGCTGTGGAGCTACCTGACGATGAAGAGAGCCTCGGTGATCTGCCAGTGTGCTTGGAGGCAAAGCATTGCGAGGAGGCATCTTGGCAAGCTCAGACTGGTCCTCTCCTGGCTACCACTACCCATCTTCTACTGCTCACATCGCCACAATTCTTGGTGTGTTGGTTTGTCATGCATTTGAGTGGCTGGTCATCTGAATTTGTTGAAATGTGCAGGACAATGTTGAGAGGCAGAGGCTTGATGAGATCTCCAGACTCCACGAGATGGTGGATGTGCTGCAGCAGGCGGTCGAGGACGCGGAGGTGAGGGTGATCGCCGAGCGGGAGGCGGCAATCAAGGCGATAGCGGAAGCGCCGCCGGTGATCAAGGAGACAGTCGTGTGGATAGAAGACACTGAGAAAGTTAACTCGTGGAATGCTGAAGTTGGGCGCCTGAAGGTCTGTCGCGCCAATGCTCCATCCAGAGATTTTACAATGTGCTATGGCTTACTCCAAATAAATACAGATACCAACTGCTTCTTGCTTTCCGTGCTGCAGGCTTTGCTGGGAGCAGAAATGCAGGCGACCTTTGACGCCAAGAAGGCGCTGTCAAAGGCTGAACTGAGGAATGAAAAACTGGCTAGGTTGCTTGGAGTTCAGGAGATTAAGAACAAAACGCTGCAAGATTCCCTCAAAAGGTCTTTTTGTGTGTGTGCATGTTTACCCTGTCGCACAATCCACTCTAGCTTGCTGTGTGGAAATGGTAGATAATTCGGATTTTTTCATTCGTGTTTACCAGGATGGAGGAGAGAGCTTCCGATCTCGATGCAGAAAACAGAATGCTCCGACAGGCTGTTGCGTCGGCCCCTGCTATCAATTCACCAGCTAGTGAAAACCATAAAGCACATGAACCTCAGGTACCTATAGTCACAAATTATTATTATTAATATTATTTATGATCAGTGTACCAAAACATTTCTGTGTGCATGTTGACAGGCAACTCCAGAGAATGGGAAAACAACAAACGGTGCCATGAAGCCCATGATAGTGGACAGGGACTGTGACATTCCTGTATGTATAATACTAGAATTTGTTTTATCGGCATTTGAAAATTTGCTACAGGACACCGTTATTTTCTGGCGTTTGCCAAAACACACCGCTCGATTCTGTCTTTGTCAGGTACCATTACAATTTTATGGCACATTTGCCTGAACACACCATTCGGCCAGGTGTGTTCTGGCAAATGTGCCACAGAATTGTAATGGTACCTAGCAAAGACATAATCGAGCAGTGTGTTTTGGCAAACGCCAGAAAATAACTTTGTCCTTTAGCAAATTTTCCCTTTTGTGAAATGCATTGCTAATTTGATTCGGTGGGATCTCTAATTAGGATAACAATGCTGAACTGCCTACCTCAAATGATTCTGAAGCTGAGAAGCAGCAGCAGGTAGGATTCATGGTCTGAACTTTTGGATAAGCTTGGAGCATTATCACAATTGACATGACGCGCCTTTGCAACATTTCTAACGTTTCTGAAAATCCAGGAGCTTCTAATCAAGTGTATATCTGAAGATCTGGGATTCTCGACCGGAAGGCCTATCGCTGCGTACCTCATCTACCGTTGTCTGGTCCACTGGAAATCGTTTGAAGAAGACAGAACCACAGTTTTTGACCGCATCATTCAGAAGTTCAGTGCTGCAATTGAGGTATGTCACAACAGTATGCACAGCTCACACTTCCTATGGTTTGTAATAAATGTACGCATAATTTGATGTCGTTTCTTTCGTGCAAGGCACGGGACAGCAATGAAACATTAGCATATTGGCTATCCAATTCATGCACATTGCTGATGCTTCTCCAAAGGACACTGAAAAACAATGGTTCGGCTGCTTTGGCGCGTCAGAGGCGAAGAACATCGTCCCTCAACTCACCCAAGGTAATGCTGTAGAAATTCTCATTTTATCCTTAAGTGACGCAAATCATTGAAGTTGGAATTATGTACTCAATACCAAGCTGGAAAATTCCAGGAAAACCAAGCTCCTGGTCATCCTGAGCGTTCAGTTTCGGATGGACGGCTGGTCGGTGCACTAACTGACATTTCCCAGGTTGAAGCCAAGTATCCGGCTCTTGCTTTCAAACAGCAGCTCACGGCATTGTTGGAGAAGGTCTATGGAGTGATCAGGCAGAACCTGAAGAAGGAACTGTCCCCTCTGCTTGGCCTGTGTATTCAGGTAAGTATTGTGCATCTCGTAAGTTGTCGCAAACGTTCAATGGAATAACCGAAATTTACAATGGAAATATAATCCTTCTCTAGGCACCAAGAACATTCGTCGTAAGCCCTAGGGGATCAGGCTCTCAAGGATCAGACATGGCACAGCAAGCCTCCATGGCACACTGGCAGAGCATCATCAAGATACTGACGAATTCTCTCAACTTTTTGAAATCAAATTACGTATGTTCCAAAATGCACAAACTATACTACAGTACTGTTTACTGTCGTTATTCGAAACACGCCTCATTTCACGCTTTTTCCATTGCATTTGCAGGTGCCTCCGTTCCTGATCTGCAAGTTGTACACCCAAGTGTTTTCATTCATCAATGTGCAACTATTTAACAGGTAATACATGCATAACTGCTACTGTTCTTCACTCATATATATCAAAACTAGTAGCATGAACAGATGAGCCGCGATACAAACTTTCGAGTAATAAAGTGCCCTTTGTCGAAAAAAAGAAAAGGCTCACATGATAGTTTTTTTTTTTTTTTGGCTCAATTGCAGTCTCCTGCTACGGCGTGAATGCTGCTCGTTCAGTAATGGGGAGTATGTTAAAGCCGGACTCGATGAGCTAGAGCATTGGTGCCATTGGCTAACGGAAGAGGTGACAACATTTTCTCCACTATTGTTGCAACACAGAGATATCTTTGGAAGCAGGTATTAACCAACCTAACCAATCTTGATCTGAAAACAGTATGCAGGTTCTTCCTGGGACGAGCTGAAGCATATTCGGCAGGCGGTCACGCTTTTGATACTCGAAGAGAAGCACAGCAAGTCTCTCAAGGAGATCACTGAAGACTTCTGCGCAGTAAGTCTGAACCTGCATCTATATATAGCCTTTTTAAATTAAACATCGTTCTTATGTGTTTCTGTCTTGCCAATAGGCACTTAGCATGCAGCAACTATACCGGATCAGCACGATGTACTGCGACGACAAGTACGGAACCATGGGCATCCCGTCAGAGGTAGGCCACTCCAATATACTTACGATTAGCAGGTTGCATCTTTCATCACTTACTGGACTGAATGGTCGAAACTGCAGGTCGTTTCGAGCATGCGAGCCAAGATGATCGGTGGATCAAGCAGCCCATCGGTGCAAGATGACATCAACTCTTTCCTGCTAGACGATGACTTCAGGTTCCCGCATGATCCTCCTCCCCCCATTTTCCATTAACTGACTCCGTTTTGAATCAAGACACTTAAACGGTTGTGTGCATCCTGGTTATGCAGAGGCTAGATAATTGCTTCCCAAAAGTAATAAAGCATCCTTTATCGAAAAAAAATTGGTACTGAAAGTGGCTGTATTTTTTGCCGCAGCATACCTTTCTCCGTGGACGACATCTCGAGGCTGATGGTGCACGTTGACACGGCGGATATGGATCTGCCGCCACTGATCCAGGAGAAAAATGGCTCCCCGTTTGAGCTCTGAAGTGAAAGAAGAAAACACGGCCGATGATCAACACGCCCTTTTGGTGTTGTAGTGATGTTGTATATAGCGCCACAGTTTTGAGTTTTGGGTACATAAAATACATCCATACATGGTTGTTTTTTTTTAGTTTCCTTTTGGCTGATTTTTGAGCGTGGAGTGATTCAATGGTTTTGCGTGTGCAAAGTTGTAAACAAGAAGTGAGCTGTGTGTAACTATGTATAGTCATGAAAGAAAGAGAAAGGAAGGAGATTTTGGGTTTTGGTCGCTGAGGAATGAGGAGGTTGATGCTTGCAAGCCAAGCATACGTGCCCTGACGCATATGTGTATATCGCCACATTTGCTATGATGAAGGTGTTGAAATTGTATACTTTTCTGTCATATTCGATCGTTTTCCAAGTCGCCGTTTGAGAATCTGTCACTTGAAGCTGACGCCTGTGTCTGAGCCAATCGTTTGCTTCTTTGTTATTCTGAGTTTCTGACTGACCCTGTCCATGCGATCTGGAACCCGCCAGCGCATAGATGGCTGATCGCGAGAGGAGCTTGATCGACGGGCCGCTGGTAATACCTGAGCTGAGCAACATCGGTGGCACTGTGGCTGACAACGATGCAACAGTGATGCAGATCAAGAGCAGGACACCTGCTCACAAGTGGAATCTTGAGAAAGAACTGTTTGATTGTCTAGCTAGCACCTACTGTAGCAGAGTGACGCAGAGAGCGTGCTCGGGCTGAGTTCTAGTCGTAGTGCAGCTCTTGCTAATTAATCCAGCAGCTCTTGCTAATTAATCCAGCGCGCAACCACCCGGAGGTAGATAGGAAGGAGTAGCAGTTTAGCGCTGCGTGATGCACGTGCGCGCGGGATGAGTCTCGTAACAGTGCAGGTAGGCCTGGCTGAAACATGGATCGGTTTTGATCATGCGACAAGTATGTATGATGATACAGGAATCAGGAGTGGAGCTGGGGGCGTGTGCAGAACCGATCAGCCGGGACGAGCCTCCGGTCATGCAAAAACCATTCCAACCTTGGCAACGGGTGCCATGATAAGAGGCAGGGTTTTTTGCATTGCAATATCGCGCAATCGGTGCAGTGTATTGTGTAGCCATCACAGCTAGCTAACCGTAGGACCAGCTGGCCAGTCCGTTCAGCCCGCCTCCCTGGCATGAAAACCGTCAACGCAATTGGGATGGCGAATGCCATCACCGGTTTTGCTTTTGACTAATCCAGGTGCACACAACATTAATCCAGCTAGATCGTGGTCGTGGCGGTTGATAATAACAAAAATTATTACTAAAATCATGATTACGCTAGAGACAAAAGTTTCTGCGTGTTATCTTTGCAAAGGTATAATCCTCACAAAAATCTTTCTTAGGAAGTGAGAGAGAAGCAGTATAGTGGGCTTTCAAATGAGAGGTTTTTCCCGTGGAAGGAGAGTGTCATGAATCAATGAGCTGAGAGCTCAATACTTAGAGGTATTCAAGCACCGCTTTCGCCTTGCCTTGAGAAGGATTTGTTTAGGTCGTTTCTCTAGTAAAAATTGGTTTTGCTTTGGCTGACTCTCTTGAACATACCGTCGGTTTGCAAAATGAAAGATGGCCATGATGAATGAAGCTGGATTCAAACAGCCCACCGCTTTTATCAAATGATGCTATCCTCACTAATGAAAGAAATAAATCAATTAAATAGTTTGAGGCTCCTCCATCGGCTGCGAGTGAGGGAGACGCCTACCAATTCAAGAGACCCTTGTCCTTCATCAAGCTCATAAGGATGTATTGATGGATCACCCTTTTGTTTAGAAAGTGGTGTCATGACCGTGGGGCAGCAACCTCCGCCGCCTTTCTAGACCCTGGAGTATGATTGACCATATCATTAATCAAGTGGTCTTAAGCGCTCAGTGCATCCATACTGAACTCGAATGTGCGCGCTTTGGAAGAGAAAGTAATGCCGCAAGGCGTAGAGTGGGGGGTCATACACATATACCTTAAAATCCATTCTAGATGGAATCAAAAAGACATATCTGGTAGCCGGGTTGAGCCCCCATTTTTGATCCATCTACGAAGCCTGCTTCTCCATAATAGAAACACATCAAAAGTCAGGTAGGGCAGTTCGCTTGAGTTGCTCAATCGTCCCCTTTGCCCGGTGCCCATGCCCTATTTTTTTCTATTCAACTGATCCTCTTAGTTTTTTCCATGTGATCGGTGATCCAATTTTACTAGCAGTGGCGTGGAAAAACCAACCTTAGTGACGTGGATTTGGCATGACACTAATCTCGCGTCAACGGTATTTGGTACATGTGGTGTGTCCCTGGCACTCCACATGTATTTGACACGCCATAGGTACTAAATGGTCTAGTGGCGTGTGCGTCAGTAAGCCACACCACTACTGTTTTTTCGAATTAAAACAAAATTCTTGCTTTATTCAAGTTTACAGCAAAGAGAAATACAAGAAGCACAACAGAAATAGATTATTACCATAGTCAACAAGATTTCATATTGGTTAATCAAATCCATGCATTACTAAAGAACATGCGAATTTGGTTCGAACAAAAGAATAATAAGCAAATATACTCTAGGTTCATAAACAAACAAGGAAGCACCACAATTTCCGCACTAGATACTGCTAATGACAAAGAGAATGCTCAAAATCGGGTGTGTGATGGTCCTAGCAGCGATGAGCATGACTTGTCCAACTTGTAGATTGTCTACTTCTATATGGAACGCTCTCCACGTCGCATTGCTAAAGATTAGACGGCCATACTCATCGTTGGTGTACGTAACGGTTCTCATCAAACCCATCAAAGAAGAGAGTTCTCCAACACACTGTCATGCCAAACCATCACCGGGAATGGGAAGCTTTCGCACCACCATCTTAGGTAATTTTTACGATGCCATAAGAGTAATAATGAACTCAAACGAGGCCAATACAATTGCAATGTATGAAGAGAAGAAAATAGGAAAGGATAGAAGAAGTAACTTAAAATAACATACCATGTTGTGTTTAGCAATAATTGCTTTTATCAAACAGGTCACAAATGGTACCCAACGAAGGAATTGGGGGCCGGTAAGATCTCTAAGAGGCGAATATGCTCATAGTCGCTCAGGTTACATCTTGGGAAGATGATGGCAGCATCATATGGATCTTCATCCCCACCACTGAGATAGACAATAGTAATCTTCGCGACTTGTCCGATCCAAGAAAAAACATACAATTTCTCCTCTGATGATACAGTTTCACGTGATGAATTGCTTCCAACATCCGCCTCCCATACCGGTCAATGTCTCTTCTTTCTCCACGACAATGTCATGTGTACCCCTAGGGGCCTGAAAACGCACTGTCCGGCTACTTCATCGAACAGTAACTTAACATTGAATGGAACAATCGATACATCATAAACAAAAGAATCACTAACAGAAAATCGCTTACCGCCAGCGCACCAGAAATCCCTACCGCCGCTGCCTTCGTATTCGCCGGCGACCACCTCGCCGGTGGAAAGGCCTTATCCCCAGCGCCTTCTAATTCACCGGCGGTAACTGGCACTTATCGCCGACGCCTTCTCCAATTCGCCAGCGGTATTTGTTACCGCCGGCGCTTTTTTTTGTTACCGCCGACGCCAAGCCTATCCGCCGGGGGTAACGCGAGGTATTTTGAAAATAAAACTTTGAATTTTTTTTGATTTTTTTGAATTTCTCTATTCTCATATATTTGAATTGTTTGACAGATTCCACTCTAATATCTAATCACATCCCTATTCTCATGTCAAAGTACATACTCATGATCAAACTTTCCGGTCAGTTACCCATCCTCACACTGCTCCACCCTTACACGCTTAACTTCTTCATTCTTTCCCTACACACTTCCAAGACTGCGCTCACAACTCCTTGATAATAATATACTATGATAACACATGATTTTATTTTTAAAATTTCACTTAATTTTAAAAATAAGCAACAATGATTAAGTAATATTAAGCAACAATGAATTTCAAATAATCTTTATGCATAATTCAATTATTAATTCAAAAAAATTAAAAAATTCAATAAACTTAGAAATTCAATAAACTTAAAAAATTCCAAAATTATGTGAAACATTCAAAATAATTAAAAATTGACAACAAAAAAATTCTAAAATAAAAAACAATTTTCTTATTTTTTTACGAAATCTAAAATCTTCTTGCTTTCATATTTCTATTTGGAATTTTAAAAATATAAAAATTGGCTAACCGTGTAAACCCCGGTGAATTCAGGTGTAACTTTTTCCCACAATCATTTTTGATACATTATACGTTTTTTCCGAGTTCGTACGGAAAAGTTAAAGCCTTTTTAATTTGCAACAACTTTTTTTACAAAAAAAATATGAAAATTCAAATGTTAAACTTTTCCCTATAAGTTGGTTGCGTCAGGTACATGCATATCAAAGGATTTTGAAATTTGAAGTTTTTATCATTTTTGTTTATTTTTCTAGACGTATTTCCTGCGTGGGGGGTGGGGGTAGCCCGGGTGGACACTTTACCCCGGCGAAAGCTATCGGTGGGCACCGGCGGTAAATCTGCCTGGGTGGCCCACCCTGCCTCCCATTACCCTCGGCGCCTACGTGCTGAATTCGCCAACGGTAAGGACGTTACCACCGGCACCCACGGGCCGCATTCGCCAGCGGTAAAGCGAGGCCCAACGGTGGCCTCGCGGCCCAACACATCGCCGGCGTCTACGTGCTCGATTCACAAGCGATAATGTAGGTATCCCCGGCGCCTTCGGTGCAAGCTCGCCGACGGTAAGGTGAGGCGACCCTAGAAGGTCTTACCGCCGGCATCTTTAAATCATACTCGCCGGCGGTAAGAATTGCAGCTATAAGCTAATTCCTAGTAGTGAATAGTGAGCAAAGGGGAATACACTTCAAATAATGGATATAAAGTAGTATGGAAAATAATAGTACCAGGTAATCTTCAAACTCGTCAAACATGTAGACACTAAGCAATGATATCGATGACAAGCAAGAGGCGCACTCACCTTTGCATGTTCGTCACATTGCCATGTATCCTAAAAATAACATCAATAATCACCGAAATAAATTAACAACAATACACATGCATGTGACCAGAGAATCATAGTAAGCTTAATGTACATTACACATATTAACTAAACATAGAGCATAGATAAACTACATAATGAAAATTTGCACAATAAAGATAGAGCATTCTAAAAACACATCAACATAGAACATAAAGTCTTGTACGGTAACTTAAAGATAATCCTCAATGTCCTAGTCAATCCAAGTCCTCCACCTGGAGAGCCTTCCAGTCAACGCCTCCAAAGAATCCGTTGTCCCTAGAGTCAAAGTTGATATCCTCAAAGTTGAACTCGTTGTCACTATATAAGTCCTTCTCTTAGCGCATGCCGGAGGGACCTGCCTCCTAGTCGTGTTAGCCTTCCCTGGAGCCCTCGAAGAACTGGCGGTTGTACGCCATCACTGCAAGGTCCTCGCAGTAATGCTGCAGTGACAAGGGGTAACCTTAACAATGCCCATAATGATGAACTTCGGTTTCAAGGAAGGAGAGCGCTGGTGAGTTCAAAGACCGGTCAACCAAACTAGGCAGCTGACGAAAGTAGGATCAAAGGCGAAACGCCGAGATTGTATTATCGAAACTAGGGTTACAAGGGTGTTACAGGTTATGAGTCTAGATCTCCCTCGATGGCTCCCCCTATCCCTTATATAGTGGTCTAGATCTCAGAGTCCACCTTCGGGTTGGTTACAGTGCTTCTGACACTTCACCCGATATGGACCTAACCGTGTGTTATTCTTCATGGGCTTCACCTATTCCTTCTATGATTCGCACCAGGGATGGTACCGTTAAGTACCCGATATGGTATACCCATGTCAGTAGCCCTCGAGACTCTACTCGAGTTGTAGACTCGGGTCGAGTCTTAGTGTTTCAACTTCTTTCTCCACGACTTGAATCTGTAATTAAGTTATTTCTTCAGTCAATAATGAATGTCAGATGATCGTAGGGATATTGGGTAACAAGCCTGGTACATCCGACGGATCAGGAATCACTTAATTTCCTGAGAAAATGCGAGTAAACCTACTTCAAACTCGCGTCTCCAGACACCAGCTCGAGCCACGGAGGTCTTATAGAGTTATGAATTCCAACATAAGATTAAGGGTACCTGACGCGTCCATCATGATTTTTCATCATATCGACGAAGACATGGATAATTCTAACAGAGCGTGGTCTTGGGAGATGCTAGGCCTCACAGGACGGATCATGATGGTGTTACTTCCATGCTGAAAAGCACGGCTTCCAGACATGTTATCGTGGCAGACACGGTCTAGGAATTAATTTATCGAGTGCCTAGTTTGGCTCTTGGAATACCCAAAGTAGACGAATTAATCTTATTCAAACTGGTGCACTCCCGATGGGAGTAATGGATGAGGCAATGTTTGAAGTGTTTGCCACTTGAACATGTACTCGAGACTTTTAATACTTTGTATTGCACATCAGTTTGAATTACTGAATCTTCGTTTTAATCGGGATGCGCGATTAGCGCTCCCGGTGGAAGTAGCACCCAAGGCTATACTCAAGTTAACCTGCAATAAAACATATCATCCTAATTTCATCATGAAAAATGTTTACCTGTCAGGTGGAACTCCATTTCTATCGGGTGTGCGGTCAACGTTCCAGATGGGAGTAGCTCTCCCGAGGCTATCCTCAAGTACTTGTATTAAAGAATAGATGATGGATGTGAAATATGCCATATTTTGTCGCGTTTAAACCCCTAGCTAAGTCAAGAAATTGACTAAGTTTGCCTCTCAACTTTCTACTAATGTCTAATCAATGCAAAGATGTGCAATCTCTTCTATTTTTTGATGTCGTGGAGGATATCACGTCATAATGGTAAATGGACTTGCAATTACTGAAGAAAATCGCGTCAGAAGCATGACAAAGTTGAGCCCGTACCGTCCTCCCGTACTATGTGCCGCTACGTTCCCGAGGTCAAACTCTATAAAAATTGTGAAGGGGCCGATGCCAAATAGAGAGCTATTCGTCGCCAAACTGAGCCGACATCCACCAGATCCATCTGTAACACACCGAAGAAGATCCATCCCATAGTTCATCCATTCCTTCTCCATCTCCTTGATACGTCTCCGACGTATCGATAATTTCTTATGTTCCATGCCACATTATTGATGATATCTACATGTTATATGCATACTTTATGTCGTTTTTATGCGTTTTCCGGAACTAACCTATTGACGAGATGCCGAAGGGCCAGTTCCTGTTTTCTGCTGTTTTTGGTTTCAGAAATCCTAGTAAGGAAATATTCTCGGAATCGGACGAAATCAACGCCTAGCATCTTAGAATCCCCGGAAGCATCCAGAACACCCGAGAGTCGCCAGAGTGGACCCACAGGGGGCCCAGGAGGTAGGCCGGCGCGGCCCAGGCCCTGGCCGCGCCGCCTTATGGTGACACCGCCTCTTCGACCCTCCGACTCCGCCTCTTCGCCTATAAAAAGGTCCCTGACCTAAAACCACGATACGGAAAAGCCATGGTACGAGAAACCATCCAGAGCCGCCGCCATCGCGAAGCCAAGATCTGGGGGACAAGAGTCTCTGTTCCGGCACGCCACCGGGACGGGGAAGTGCCCCCGGAAGGCTCCTCCATCGACACCACCGCCATCTTCATCACCGCTGCTGTCTCCCATGAGGAGGGAGTAGTTCTCCATCGAGGCTCGGGGCTGTACCGGTAGCTATGTGGTTCATCTCTCTCCCTATGTACTTCAATACAATAATCTCATGAGCTGCCTTACATGATTGAGATTCATATGATGATGCTTGTAATCTAGATGTCATTATGCTAGTCAAGTGGATTTTACTTATGTGATCTCCGGAGACTCCTTGTCCCACGTGTGTAAAGGTGACAGTGTGTGCACCGTGTGGGTCTCTTAGGCTATATTTCACAGAATACTTATTCACTGTTATGAATGGCATAGTGAAGTGCTTATTTATATCTCTTTATGATTGCAATGTGTTTTGTATCACAATTTATCTGTGTGCTACTCTAGTGATGTTATTAAAGTAGTTTATTCCTCCTGCACGGTGTAATGGTGACAGTGTGTGCATCGTGTTAGTACTTGGCGTAGGCTATGATTGTGATCTCTTGTAGATTATGAAGTTAACTATTGCTATGATAGTATTGATGTGATCTATGCCTCCTTTCGTAGCGTGAAGGTGACAGTGTGCATGCTATGTTAGTACTTGGTTTGGTTATGTTGATCTGTCATGCACTCTAAGGTTATTTAAACATGAACATTGAATATTGTGGAGCTTGTTAACTCCGGCATTGAGGGTTCGTGTAATCCTACACAGTTAGTGGTGTTCATCATCCAACAAGAGGGTGTAGAGTCTAGCATCTATTTATTTATTCTGTTATGTGATCAATGTTGAGAGTGTCCACTAGTGAAAGTATGATCCCTAGGCCTTGTTCCTAAATACTGCTATCGCTGCTTGTTTACTGTTCTATTGCATCTGTACTGCCGCAATATTACCACCATCAACCACACGCCAGTCCTAGACAGCAAAGCACTTTTCTGGCGCTGTTACTACTGCTCATACTTATTCATACCACCTGTATTTCACTATCTCTTCGCCGAACTAGTGCACCTATTAGGTGTGTTGGGGACACAAGAGACTTCTTGCTTTGTGGTTGCAGGGTTGCATGAGAGGGATATCTTTGACCTCTTCCTCCCTGAGTTCGATAAACCTTGGGTGATCCACTTAAGGGAAACTTGCTGCTGTTCTACAAACCTCTGCTCTTGGAGGCCCAACATTGTCTACAAGAATAGAAGCTCCCGTAGACATCAAGCAATTTTTCTGGCGCCGTTGCCGGGGAACGAAGGAAAGCTACACCATTTCCTCCCTCGTCAACCACGCGCCGGCAAGTACTTTTCTGGCGCCGTTGCCGGGGAGGAAAGGTAAAAGGCACTCATACTCCGGTTCCAGGTAACAGTACTTTTCTGGCGCCATTGTGTTTGTGCTCGAAGCTATTTCCTTTAGATCCTGCAATTGCATCTTTTTGTTTCTTGTTTACACTAGTTTGGCATAATGGAAAACAACAAAAATATGAGAGATCTTTATGAACTTTATCTTGCATTAGGACATGATGTGTTTGAAGAGAAAATTAAAAAACCCATGGAACTTTATATGCATGCTAATGGGAATGTTATTAATATGAATGCTTTGAACACTATTGTTGCTAATGCTATGGAAAATTCTAAGCTTGGGGAGGTCGGTTTTGATGAAAATGATCTCTTTAGCCCTCCGGGTATTGAGGAGAAAGTTTATGTTGATTATGATATGCCTCCCATATATGATGATTATAATGATAGTAGTCTTTTGTTACCACCTGTTATGGAGGATAAATTTGATTATGATTACAATATGTCTCCTATATTTGATGATGAGAATAATAATGATAGCTACTTTGTTGAATTTGCTCCCACTACAACTAATAAAATTGATTATGCTTATGTGGAGAGTAATAATTTTATGCATGAGACTCATGATAAGAATGCTTTATGTGATAGTTATATTGTTGAGTTTTCTCATGTTGCTACTGAAAGTTATTATGAGAGAGGAAAATATGGTTGTAGAAATTTTCATGTTACTAAAACACCTCTCTATGTGCTGAAATTTTTGAAGCTACACTTGTTTTATCTTCCTATGCTTGTCACTTTGCTCTTCATGAACTTGTTTATTTACAAGATTCCTTTTCATAGGAAGCATGTTAGGCTTAAATGTGTTTTGAATTTGCCTCTTGATGCTCTCTTTTGCTTCAAATACTATTTCTTGCGAGTGCATCATTAAAACTGCTGAGCCCATCTTAATGGCTATAAAGAAAGAACTTCTTGGGAGATAACCCATGTGTTTATTTTGCTACAGTAACTTTGTTTTATTTTGAGTCTTGGAAGTTGTTTACTACTGTAGCAACCTCTCTTATCTTAGTTTTGTGTTTTGTTGTGCCAAGTAAAGTCGTTGATAGTAAGGTTCATACTAGATTTGGATTACTGCACAGAAACAGATTTCTTTGCTGTCACGAATCTGGGCAAAATTCTCTGTAGGTAACTCAGAAAATTATGCCAATTTACATGAGTGATCCTCAGATATGTACGCAACTTTCATTCAATTTGAGCATTTTCATTTGAGCAAGTCTGGTGCCTCAATAAAATTCGTCTTTACGAACTGTTATGTTTTGACAGATTCTGCCTTTTATTTCGCATTGCCTGTTTTGATATGTTCGATGGATATTTCGATTCCATTGACTTTCAGTAGCTTTGTGCAATGTCCAGAAGTGTTAAGAATGATTATGTCACCTCTGAACATGTATATTTTGATGGTGCACTAACCCTCTAATGAGTTGTTTTGAGTTCGGTGTGGAGGAAGTTTTCAAGGATCAAGAGAGGGAGATGATACAACATGATCAAGGAGAGTGAAAGCTCTAAGCTTGGGGATGCCCCGGTGGTTCATCCCTGTATATTTCAAGAAGAATCAAGCATCTAATCTTGGGGATGCCCAAGGCATCCCCTTCTTCATCGACAAATTATCAGGTTCCTTCTCTTGAAACTATATTTTTATTCGGTCACATCTTATGTACTTTACTTGGAGCGTCTGTATGTTTCTTGTTTTTATTTTTGTTTGAATAAATGCTTGTGTGGGAGAGAGACACGCTCCGCTGGTTCATATGAACACATGTGTTCTTAGCTTTTAATTTTCATGGCGAAGGTTGAAACTGCTTCGTTAATTGTTATATTGTTGGAATCGGGAAATGCTACATGTAGTAATTGCTAAAATGTCTTGGATAATGTGATACTTGGCAATTGCTGTGCTCATGTTTAAGCTCTTGCATCATATACTTTGCACCTATTAATGAAGAAATACATAGAGCTTGCTAAAATTTGGTTTACATAATTGGTCTCTCTAAGGTCTAGATAATTTCTAGTATTGAGTTTGAACAACAGGGAAGACGGTGTAGAGTCTTATAATGTTTACAATATGTCTTTTATGTGAGTTTTGCTGCACCGCTTCATCCTTGTGTTTGTTTCAAATAGCCTTGCTAGCCTAAACCTTGTATCGAGAGGGAATACTTCTCATGCATCCAAATCCTTGAGCCAACCACTATGCCATTTGTGTCCACCATACCTACCTACTACATGGTATTTCTCCGCCATTCCAAAGTAAATTGCTTGAGTGCTACCTTTAAACAATTCAAAATTTATCACCTCTGATTTGTGTCAATGTTTTATAGCTCATGAGGAAGTATGTGTTGTTTATCTTTCAATCTTGTTGGGCAACTTTCACCAATGGACTAGTGGCTTCATCCGCTTATCCAATAATTTTGCAAAAAGAGCTGGCAATGGGATTCCCATTCCCAAATTAATTAATAAAAATAGACACTCCTCCACGGTATGTGATTGTTGGACGGCACCCGAAGGATTCGGTTAGCCATGGCTTGAGAAAGCAAAGGTGGGGAGGAGTGTCATCATAATAAAACTAAAAATAAAAAGGCACTCCTTCATGGTATGAGATTGTTGGCAGGCACCCGAGGATTCGGTTAGCCATGGTTTGTGAATGAAAGGTTGGAAGGAGTGCCACCCAAAAATAAAAATAAAATGGGAGCCGCTCTTTGAAGGTTTGTCTGGCAAGGGGGTTAGAGTGCCCACTACCATTCGTTGATAACAACAAACACCTCTCAAAATTTTACTTTTATGCTCTCTATGTTTTCAAAACCAAAGCTCTAGCACAAATATAGCAATCGATGCTTTCCTCTTTGAAGGACCTTTCTTTTACTTTTATTGTTGAGTCAGTTCACCTATTTCTCTCCATCTCAAGAAGCAAACACTTGTGTGAACTGTGCATTGATTCCTACATACTTGCATATTGCACTTGTTATATTACTTTACATTGACAATATCCATGAGATATACATGTTATAAGTTGAAAGCAACCGCTGAAACTTAATCTTCCTTTGTATTGCTTCAATACCTTTACTTTGAATTATTGCTTTATGAGTTTAAGTCTTATGCAAGACTTATTAATGCTTGTCTTGAAGTACTATTCATGAAAAGTCTTTGCTATATGATTCATTTGTTTACTCATGTCATTTACCATTGTTTGGATCGCTGCATTCATTACATATGCTTACAATAGTATGATCAAGTTTATGATGGCATGTCACTCCAGAAATTATCTTTGTTATCGTTTACCTGCTCGGGACGAGCAGAAACTAAGCTTGGGGATGCTGATACGTCTCCGACGTATCGATAATTTCTTATGTTCCATGCCACATTATTGATGATATCTACATGTTATATGCATACTTTATGTCGTTTTTATGCGTTTTCCGGAACTAACCTATTGACGAGATGCCGAAGGGCCGCCTCTGTTTCTCATTGTTTTTGGTTTCAGAAATCCTAGTAAGGAAATATTCTCGGAATCGGACGAAATCAACGCCCAGCCTCTTAGAATCCCCGGAAGCATCCAGAACACCCAAGAGTCGCCAGAGTGGACCCACAGGGGGCCCAGGAGGTAGGCCGGCGCGGCCCAGGCCCTGGCCGCGCCGCCTTATGGTGACACCGCCTCTTCGACCCTCCGACTCCGCCTCTTCGCCTATAAAAAGGTCCCTGACCTAAAACCACGATACGGAAAAGCCACGGTACGAGAAACCATCCAGAGCCGCCGCCATCGCGAAGCCAAGATCTGGGGGACATGAGTCTCTGTTCCGGCACGCCGCCGGGACGGGGAAGTGCCCCCGGAAGGCTCCTCCATCGACACCACCGCCATCTTCATCACCGCTGCTGTCTCCCATGAGGAGGGAGTAGTTCTCCATCGAGGCTCGGGGCTGTACCGGTAGCTATGTGGTTCATCTCTCTCCCTATGTACTTCAATACAATAATCTCATGAGCTGCCTTACATGATTGAGATTCATATGATGATGCTTGTAATCTAGATGTCATTATGCTAGTCAAGTGGATTTTACTTATGTGATCTCCGGAGACTCCTTGTCCCACGTGTGTAAAGGTGACAGTGTGTGCACCGTGTGGGTCTCTTAGGCTATATTTCACAGAATACTTATTCACTGTTATGAATGGCATAGTGAAGTGCTTATTTATATCTCTTTATGATTGCAATGTGTTTTGTATCACAATTTATCTGTGTGCTACTCTAGTGATGTTATTAAAGTAGTTTATTCCTCCTGCACGGTGTAATGGTGACAGTGTGTGCATCGTGTTAGTACTTGGCGTAGGCTATGATTGTGATCTCTTGTAGATTATGAAGTTAACTATTGCTATGATAGTATTGATGTGATCTATGCCTCCTTTCGTAGCGTGAAGGTGACAGTGTGCATGCTATGTTAGTACTTGGTTTGGTTATGTTGATCTGTCATGCACTCTAAGGTTATTTAAACATGAACATTGAATATTGTGGAGCTTGTTAACTCCGGCATTGAGGGTTCGTGTAATCCTACACAGTTAGTGGTGTTCATCATCCAACAAGAGGGTGTAGAGTCTAGCATCTATTTATTTATTCTGTTATGTGATCAATGTTGAGAGTGTCCACTAGTGAAAGTATGATCCCTAGGCCTTGTTCCTAAATACTGCTATCGCTGCTTGTTTACTGTTCTATTGCATATGTACTGCCGCAATATTACCACCATCAACCACACGCCGATCCCTGGACAAAGAAAGCACTTTTCTCAAGCTCGTTACTACTGCTCATACTTATTCATACCACCTGTATTTCACTATCTCTTCGCCGAACTAGTGCACCTATTAGGTGTGTTGGGGACACAAGAGACTTCTTGCTTTGTGGTTGCAGGGTTGCATGAGAGGGATATCTTTGACCTCTTCCTCCCTGAGTTCGATAAACCTTGGGTGATCCACTTAAGGGAAACTTGCTGCTGTTCTACAAACCTCTGCTCTTGGAGGCCCAACACTGTCTACAAGAATAGAAGCTCCCGTAGACATCACTCCTCCATAGCCATAGCCATCACCATTGTAATACAGATCTCCTTGAGATTGGCGACCATTGTAAGAATACTGTGATTTCAATCTAAGTATTTTGCATAATGATTTCTATGTTTGATCTTGATCTTGATATTATGTGTGAGTAGTCCTCACGAGCTGCGGGTTGGGGTGAATCCTCGCAGCAACTATGTGCATCTAATCTTACGTTTATGTGTAAGGATTTAATATGAGTTTTGCGATCTTGTATCCTTATCTCTTTGCCTCGTCTTTGATGATCTGCACGTACCCATGTCATTAGAGAGGATCAATGGAAGAGGTGGGATGAGTGGAGAACGGTGTGTACGTGCGAAACCTTAGTGACAGAAAGGGGAAAGTATCGGTACATGTTTAGTGATTCATTCAGGATCATAGCACAATCATCTAGCTTAAGACTTTGGTCTGTATTTGCTTAATAACTATTGTTGCTTGCGGCTGTGAGGATAATGGTTGGACCATTAGGCTATTGTCACCTCTGGCTTTAGTGGCAAGGGTGTTTACGGATGTGATACCCACAAATCTTTTATCTATATTTTATATGTTACACATATCAGTTTTATTTATATATGTATGCATAGCTGCAGGTGGAACCTTAACCCTGGCGTATTTCCATCATTGAACACAACCCTTTCAAAAATAAACTAGATAGTTCTGATAAACCGAAGATAAGATATACTAGCAAAGTCTTGTAGACGTTTCCTTCATTTACATCATTTAGGAGTGCTTCCCAATGTTCGATTAAACCTAGATCTTCTAGGGAAAAATCTTACCATACTACAATCCGTAATCCGGATAGGAGGTATCAATAGACTCGAAGTCTTCCTTTAGAATTTTAATTCTAACTTATCAAATTACTTATCGGGTGTGCGATCAACGCTCTCGATGGGAGTAGTCCCCAATTCTATACGCGAGTGCTTGCATTCGAGGATAGGCTCAAACATCATCTTTGTACCCAAGGATTTTCATCAATTCAAGTATTTAACTTCTTTTCCTCACTCCTCAAGTTTTTGAGCACGATCATGACATCATTGCTGACGATGATGGCATGTTTGGGTGCATCTGTAGAGATGCTTGAGAAGACGTTGGTGGACCCTACATCACGATGACGAATGCGTGGTGTGCGCCACGTCACTGATTTGTTCGCACGATCGTGAGGGGATTGAGGCGACCGACAAATGGGCGCAATAACTTCCTTGTTTTATGCGCACACATGGAGTTACTGCAAAGGTCATTCCATCTCTCCCTAGACACGTGTTGCCCTAAATTGCATCCACGCGAGCCCTCTCCTTTTGATCGGGCAGTGCGCCTCATTGATCCCCAATGTATATAGGACGACTATGGGCGGTTTTCTGTGAAATGACTGGGATGAGGTTCCCACCAGATATGAATCGTTGGTACAAGATCTAATAGTCGAGAATGAACATTTGTATATTTTCAGGATCTATCCATTTTCACCTGACATGCCCCCTCCCCCTGTTGGGTGCACTACCACCCGCAAACGAACATGGGCCTTAGAGCATCTCTAGCAGACCCCCCATCGGACCCCCATCGGCATAATAACCATTGTTTTCTGGCTCGGAGGGAAAACAAAGACGGTTCTGACACCGCATTGGACCCCCATACCAAAAAAAATCTGTGCTATCCCGTTTCACGTCGCGGAAACCCCAAGTACCTGGGTTGGGGACGTTGTGCGAGCACGAACCCCATCTTGTCCCCCGCGTTAGCGCGAAGGAAGTTTCAGCTCGTCCTTTTCCCGCTTCCGCCCCACCTACCGCTCCCGATTCCGCCACCTCCACTCCTCTGCGGCCACCGCACTCGCGCGCTCGCACCGAGATGGACGCCATCAACCCGCCGCTGCTCCCGGGCCAGACCACGCCGCGCGGACCGGCTCCACCGATCGCATGTGGATCTAGCGTTGTCGCGGCAGCCGCCACCGAGGGCCTCGCGGTCAACATGCCTCCCGCTGCTGCTGCTCTCGGAAAGTGGAAGCAGCTAGGGCATCACGTCGTCCCCGCCTCCCGTTGCACCTACCCTTCCCGCCCCGGCTGCCCCTCCCGCTCCGGCCAAGCGGGTGAAGCGGCCGGGAAACAAGGCGCCGACATAGATGAAGGTGGCGCCAAAGAAGGCTGCGAAGAAGCCAGCCGCAACCAATATTGCATTGCTGACTGATTTGACGACAGCGATGATGATGGAACCATCGGCGTCGGCTGCTAGGCGCAAGGTGGTCGACGAAAGTCCCGCCGTTGATGTCGCGTCTGAGTCGTATGTTGACATGCTCAACGAGGCTTCCGTCGACATCGACTCACTACCGCTTGCGGCTTACGGTGACTACAATGACGGTTTGTAGGAGGGACTCGAGGGCGAGGAGATTGAAGAAGAAGATGCCGGTGGCGAGGATTGATTCGTCTCAAACGTATCTATAATTTCTTATGTTCCATGCTAGTTTTATGATAATACTCACATGTTTTATATACACTTTATATCATTTTGATGCATTTTCTGGCACTAACCTATTAACAAGATGCCGAAGCGCCAGTTCCTGTTTTCTGTTGTTTTTGGTTTTAGAAATCCTACACAGGAAATATTCTCGGAATTGGACGAAACAAAAGCCCACGGTCTTATTTTCCACGGAGCCTTCCAGAAGTCCGAAGAGGAGACGAAGAGGGGCGACGAGGCGGCCACACCATAGGGGGGCGCGGCCCCACCCCTGCCCGCGCCGCCTTATGGGGTGGGCCCCTCGAGCGTCCCCCGACTCTGCCCCTTCGCCTATATAATCTCTCCGTCGCAAAAACCCTAGTACCGAGAGCCACGATACGAGAAAAGTTACTGAGACGCCGCCGCCGTCAATCCCATCTCGGGGGATTCTGAAGATCACCTCCGGCACCCTGCCGGAGAGGGGAATCATCACCGGAGGGCTCTACATCACCATGCCCGCCTCCGGACTGATGCGTGAGTAGTTCATCCTTGGACTATGGGTCCATAGCAGTAGCTAGATGGTTGTCTTCTCCTCTTGTGCTATCATGTTTAGATCTTGTGAGCTGCCTATCATGATCAAGATCATCTTATTGTAATGCTACATGTTGTGTTTGTTGGGATCCGATGAATATGGAATACTATGTCAAGTTGATTATTGATCTATCATATATGTGTTGTTTATGATCTTGCATGCTCTCCATTGCTAGTAGAGGCTCTGGACAAGTTGATACTTGTGACTCCAAGAGGGAGTATTTATGCTCGATAGTGGGTTCATGCCTCCATTGAATCTGGGACAGTGATAGAAAGTTCTAAGGTTGTGGATGTGCTGTTGCCACTAGGGATAAAACATCAATGCTTTGTCTAAGGATATTTGTATTGTTTACATTACGCACAGTACTTAATGCAATTGTCTGTTGTTTGCAACTTAATACTGGATGGGGTGCGGATGCTAACCCGAAGGTGGACTTTTTAGGCATAGATGCATGCTGGATAGCGGTCTATGTTCTTTGTCGTAATGCCCTAAGTAAATCTCATATTAGTCATCATGATATGTATGTGCATTGCTATGCCCTCTCTATTTGTCAATTTCCCAACTGTAATTTGTTCACCCAACATGTTATTTATCTTATTGGAGAGACACCACTAGTGAACTGTAGACCCCGGTCCATTCTTTTACATTTGAAATACAATCTACTGCAATCATTGTTCTCTGCTGTTCTTTCCAAACAAACATCATTCTCCACACCATACGTTTAACCCTTTGTTTACAGCAAGCCGGTGAGATTGACAACCTCACTGTTAAGTTGGAGCAAAGTATTTTGATTGTGTTGTGCAGGTTCCACGTTGGCGCCGGAATCCCTGGTGTTGCGCCGCACTACACTCCTCCACCAACAACCTTCACGTGGCCTTCATCTCCTACTGGATCGATAAACCTTGGTTTCTTACTGAGGGAAAACTTGTTGTTGTACGCATCACACCTTCCTCTTGGGGTTCCCAACGGACGTGTGCTTTACCGTCACAAGGAGCTACTTTCTGGCACCGTTGCACATCAACTGCATGCCAGCAGCAGCACTTTTTCTGGCGCCGTTGCCGGGGAGATCAAGACACGCTGCAAGGGGAGTCTCTCACATCCAATCTCTTTACTTTGTTTATTGTCTTGCTTTACTTTATTTTATTTTCTGTCTTGTTTGCTTTCTTTATATCAAAAACACAAAAAAATTAGTTACTTGCATTTACTTTATTTAATTCAGTTTGCTTTACTTATTTTTAGTACTGTTAAAATGAATACTCCTGAGAACACTAAGTTGTGTGATTTCACTAGCACAAATAATAATGATTTCATATGCACTCCAATTGCTCCACCTGCCACTACAGCAGAATTTTATGAAATTAAACCTGCTTTACTAAATCTTGTTATGAGAGAGCAATTTTCTGGTGTTAGTACTGATGATGCTGTTGCCCATCTTAATAATTTTGTTGAACTTTGTGAAATGCAAAAGTATAAGGATGTAGATGGGGACATTATAAAACTGAAATGGTTTCCTTTCTCCTTAAGAGGAAGAGCTGAAGATTGGTTGCTATCTTTGCCTAAGAATAGTATTGATTCATGGACTAAATGTAAAGATGCTTTCATTGGAAGGTATTATCCTCCTGCTAAAATTATATCTTTGAGAAGTAGCATTATGAATTTTAAGCAATTGGATAATGGACATGTTTCCCAAGCATGGGAAAGAATGAAATCTTTGGTAAAGAATTGCCCTACCCATGGACTAACTACTTGGATGATCATCCAAACCTTTTATGCAGGATTAAATTTTTATTTGAGGAACCTATTGGATTCAGCTGCTGGAGGTACTTTTATGTCCATCACTTTGGGTGATGCAACAAAGCTTCTTGATGATATGATGATCAATTACTCTGAATGGCACACTGAAAGGACTCCTCAAGGTAAGAAGGTAAATTATGTTGAAGAAACCTCCTCCTTGAGTGATAAGATTGATGTTATTATGTCTATGCTTGTCAATGGTAGATCTAATGTTGATCCTAATAATGTTCCTTTAGCTTCATTGGTTGCTCAAGAAGACCATGTTGATGTGAACGTCATTTAAAGTAATAATTTCAACAACAATGCTTATAGGAATAATTTTGGTAACAACAACTATATGCCATATCCTTCTAATAGTGGTAATTCTTATGGTAGATCTGTTTTGCCTAGTGAGGAAAAGATGCTAGAAATTCAAAGAGCTACTAAGAGCTTTATGCAATCACAGTATGAGCAAAATTAATTGTTTACTAAAACTATGAATGAACAATCTGCCTTGTTGAAAAATATAGGGAATCAACTTGAAAATTTGAATATGGAAATTTCTGGTTTGCAAACTAAACTTTCAAATGTTGAAAACCGAATCTCATACATGTCTGAGTC
This sequence comes from Lolium perenne, assembly GCF_019359855.2. NCBI lineage: Eukaryota > Viridiplantae > Streptophyta > Magnoliopsida > Poales > Poaceae > Lolium > Lolium perenne. Next base: position 180,610,010 of record NC_067246.2, on the reverse strand, counting down.
ACAAGCTTCTTTAATTAATAAAATGGCTGCTAAACCTGAGGATAATGATAACAAAATTCTTACTACAGCAAACGCTATCCAAGTTCGAATTAACGACAATATTAGAATGATGGCTGAATTGCATGCTAGGTGGGAAAGAGAAGAAAAACTTGCTAAAGAGAATAATGTAGCTAAAGTTTGGACTATTACCACCACTAGTAATGTTGATGCTTCACATGTTGCTAAACCTCCTACTATCAATGGTAAAATAATTGGTGTTGGCAATGTTTCTACTTCTAATACAAAGCATGCAAAATTGCCTGAAACTGCTGAAACTGTTTGTGATAAAAGTGCTGAATTTTTTGGGAGTATTGGGGACAATGATCCCATTGCTTTAGATCATAATGATTTTGATTTTGATAATTTTCATATCTCTGAAGTTATTAAGTTCTTGCAAAAACTTGCTAGAAGTCCTAATGCTAGTGCTATAAACTTGGCCTTTACAAAACATATTACAAATGCTCTCATTAAAGCTAGAGAAGAGAAATTAAAACTTACAACTTCTATTCCTAGGAAGTTGGAAGATGGTTGGGAGCCCATCATTAAAATGATGGTCAATGATTTTGATTGTAATGCTTTATGTGATCTTGGTGCAAGTATTTCTGTTATGCCTAAGAAACTCTATGATATGCTTAACTTGCCACCATTGAAATATTGTTATTTGAATGTTAATTCTATAAAGAAAATATGATAATTCTATAAAGAAACCTTTGGGGAGGATTGACAATGTTCACATTATGGTTAACAATAACCTTATCCCCGTTGATTTTGTTGTTTTGGATATTGAATGCAATGCATCTTGTCCTATTATTTTTGGAAGACCCTTTCTTCGAACTGTTGGTGCTATTATTGATATGAAAGAAGGAAATATTAAATATCAATTCCCTCTTAAGAAAGGTATGGAACACTTCCCTAGAAAGAGAATGAAGTTACCTTTTGATTCTATTATTAGAACAAATTATGATGTTGATGCTTCTTCTCTAGATGTTGTTGGAGATATGCCCAAGAGGCAATAATAAAAGTGGTTATTATATATCTTTATGTTTATGATAAATGTTTATATACCATGCTATAATAGTATTAACCAAAACATTGATACATGTGTGATATGTAAACAACAAAGAGTCCCTAGTATGCCTCTTAACTAGCTTGTTGATTAATGGATGATTAGTTTCATAATCATGAACATTGGATGTTATTAATAACAAGGTTATATCATTATATGAATAATGTAATGGACACACCCAATTAAGCGTAGCATAAGATCACGTCATTAAGTTATTTGGTATAAGCTTTCGATACATAGTTACCTAGTCCTTATGACCATGAGATCATGTAAATCACTTATACCGGAAAGGTACTTTGATTACATCAAACGCCACTGCGTAAATGGGTGGTTATAAAGGTGGGATTAAGTATCCGGAAAGTATGAGTTGAGGCATATGGATCAACAGTGGGATTTGTCCATCCCGATGACGGATAGATATACTCTGGGCCCTCTTGGTGGAATGTCGTCTAATGTCTTGCAAGCATATGAATAAGTTCATAAGAGACCACATACCACGGTACGAGTAAAGAGTACTTGTCAGGAGATGAGGTTGAACAAGGTATAGAGTGATACCGATGATCAAACCTCGGACAAGTAAAATATCGCGTGACAAAAGGAATTGGTATCGTATGTGAATGGTTCATTCGATCACTAAAGTCATCGTTGAATATGTGGGAGCCATTATGGATCTCCAGATCCCGCTATTGGTTATTGGTCGGAGAGAGTACTCAACCATGTCCGCATAGTTCGCGAACCGTAGGGTGACACACTTAAGGTTTGATGTTGAAATGGTAGAACTTGAATATGGAATGGAGTTCGAAGTTTTGTTCGAAGTCTCGGATGGGATCCCAGACATCACGAGGAGTTCCGGAATGGTCCGGAGAATAAGATTCATATATAGGAAGTCATTTTATAAGATTTAAAATGATCCGGAAGATTTTATGGAAGGTTCTAGAAGGTTCTAGAAAAGTCCGGAAGGAATCACTAAGGAAGGAGGAGTCCCGGAGGGACTCCACCTCCCCATGGCCGGCCAACCCTAGAGGGGGGAGTCCACCTTGGACTCCACCAAGGGGGCCGGCCACCCCCCCACATGGAAGGGGGGAATCCCACCCCAAGTGGGATTCCCACCTTGGGTAGGTTTCCCTACTACATGGAAGGTTTTGGGTTCGGGTCTTATTCGAAGACTTGTAGTCAAACACTTGGGGGTTCCACCTACATAATGAGGGGCCAAGGGGAGGGGGCCGACCACCCCAAGACCACAAGGTGGCCGCACCCCATAGTGGCCGGCGCCCCCCTCTCCCAAACCCTAGCTATCCCCTCTCTCCTCCACCACTCCCGCACGCTTAGCGAAGCTCCGCCGGAGTTCTCCACCACCACCGCCACCACGCCGTCGTGCTGCCGGATTCAAGGAGAAGCTACTACTTCCGCTGCCAGCTGGAACGGGGAGGTGGACGTTGACTTCATCAACACCGAACGTGTGACCGAGTACGGAGGTGCTGCCCGATCGTGGCACCGTGATCAAGATCTTCTACGCGCTTTTGCAAGCGGCAAGTGATCGTCTACCGCAGCAACAGAGCCTCATCTTGTAGGTTTTGGAAATCTTCAAGGGTGAGTCTCGATCATCCCCTCATTGCTACCGTCTTCTAGATTGCATCTTGGCTTGGATTGCGTGTTCGCGGTAGGAATTTTTTTGTTTTCTATGCAACGAATCCCTATAGTGGTATCAGAGCTGTGTCTATGCATAGATGGTTGCACGAGTAGAACGCAATGGTTTTGTGGGCGTTGATGCTCTTGTTGTCTTTAGTTTGAGTACTTTGCATCTTTGTGGCATAGTGGGATGAAGCGGCTCGGACTAACTTTACATGACCGCGTTCATGAGACTTGTTCCTCGTTCGACATGCAACTTGTATTGCATAAGAGGCTTTGCGGGTGTCTGTCTCTCCTACTATAGTGAAGATTCAATTTACTCTTCTATTGACAACATTAGTATCACCGTTGTGGTTCATGTTCGTAGGTAGATTAGATCTCTCTCGAAAAACCCTAAACCACGTAAAATATGCAAACCAAATTAGAGACGTCTAACTTGTTTTTGCAGGGTTTGGTGATGTGATATGGCCATAATGTGATGATGAATATGTATGAGATGATCATTATTGTATTGTGGCAACCGCAGGAGCCTTATGGTTGTCTTGAAATTTCATGTTGAGTAGTATTTCAAAGTAGTTGTAATAGTTGCTACATGAGGTGAACAACCATGAAGAAGGCACCATTGACCTTGACGCTATGCCGACGATGATGGAGATCATGCCCGAAGATGATGGAGATCATGTCCGTGCTTTGGAGATGAAGATCAAAGGCGCAAAGACAAAAGGGCCATATCATATCACATATGAACTGCATGTGATGTTAATCCTTTTATGCATCTTATTTTGCTTAGATCGCGACGGTAGCATTATAAGATGATCCCTCACTAAAATATCAAGATAATAAAGTGTTCATCCTTAGTAGCACCGTTGCCAAGACTTGTCGTTTCGAAGCATCTCGTGATGATCGGGTGTGATAGAATCAACAAGTGCATACAATGGGTGCAAGCCAATTTTGCACATGCGGATACTAAGGTGGCCTTGACGAGCCTAGCATGTACATACATGGTCTCGGAACACATGATACCGAAAGGTAGAGCATGAATCATATGATTGATATGATGAACACTTTGAGTGTTCGCCATTAAAATTACACCTTGTCTCGTGATGATCGGACTTAGGTGTGGTGGATTTGGTTCGTGTGATCACTAAGACAATGCGAGGGATATTTTTTTGAGTGGGAGTTCACCTAGATTTTTTATTATGTTGAAATTTGAACTCAATTTGTCATAAACTTAGTCTAAACTATTGCAAATATATGATTTAGAGATGGCGTCCCCAATCAATTTTAACCAGTTCCTAGAGAAAGAAAAGCTTAAGAGCAACGGTAGCAACTTCACCGACTGGTTCCGTCATGTGAGGATCTTCCTCGCTGGTGGAAATCTGCAATATGTGCTTGATGCACCGCTAGGTGACCCTCCTGCAGAAACTGAAACCGATGAAGTAAAGAATGTTTACGAGACTCGGAAAGCTCGGTACTCTCAAGTACAGTGTGCCATCCTGTGCAGTCTGGAAGCCGATCTTCAAAAACGTTTTGAGCACCACGATCCTCATGAGTTGGTCAATGAGCTGAAAGCTATATTTGAGACTCATGCGGCCGTTGAATGCTATGAAGCATCGAAACACTTCTTCAGCTGCATGATGGAAGAAGGCAGCTCCGTTAGTGAGCACATGCTCGTTATGACCGGGCATGCGAAGAAACTCAGTGACTTGGGAATAGTGATTCCTAACAGACTGGGTATTAATCGTGTCCTTCAATCACTGCCACCAAGTTACAAGAACTTTGTGATGAACTACAATATGCAGAACATGAACAAAGAGTTACCTGAACTCTTTGGCATGCTAAAAGCTGCTGAGATTGAGATCAAGAAAGAGCACCAAGTGTTGATGGTCAACAAGACCACCAGTTTCAAGAAACAGGGCAAGTCTAAGGGAAAATTCAAGAAGGGTGGCAAGAAAGCCGGCACGCCTCCTATGAAACCTAAGAACGGCCCTAAGCCTGATGCTGAGTGCTATTACTGCAAGGAGAAGGGACACTGGAAGCGTAATTTCTCCAAGTATCTGGCTGATCTGAAGAGCGGCCTTGTCAAGAAGAAGAAAGAAGGTATATCTGATATACATGTTATAGATGTTTATCTCACTGGTTTTTGTTCTAGTACCTGGGTATTTGATACTGGTTCGGTTGCTCATATTTGTAACTCGAAACAGGAACTAAAGAATAAACGAAGACTACTGAAAGATGAAGTGACGATGCGTGTTGGAAACGGATCCAAAGTCGATGTGATCGCTGTCGGCACACTTCCTCTACATCTACCTTCGGGATTAGTTTTAAGCCTAAATAATTGTTATTTTGTACCCGCGTTGAGCATGAACATTATATCTGGATCTTGTTTAATGCAAGACGGTTATTCATTCAAGTCTGAGAATAATGGTTGTTCTATTTTTATGAATAATATCTTTTATGGTCGAGCACCTGAAAAGAATGGCTTATTTCTGTTAGATCTCGATAGTAGTGATACGCATATACATAACATTGATGCTAAGCGAATTAAATTGAATGATAATTCTACTTATATGTGGCACTGTCGTCTTGGTCATATTGGAGTGAAACGCATGAAGAAACTCCATACCGATGGATTACTTGAATCACTTGACTTTGAGTCACTTGATAGATGCGAAGCATGTCTAATGGGAAAAATGACTAAGACTCCATTTTCTGGTATGATGGAGCGAGCTGCTGACTTATTGGAAATTATACATACCGATGTGTGCGGACCAATGAGTGTAGCATCGCGCGGTGGTTATCGTTATGTTCTAACCTTCACAGATGATCTGAGTAGATATGGGTATATCTATTTCATGAAACATAAATCCGAAACTTTCGAGAAGTTTAAGGAATTCCAAAGTGAAGTAGAAAATCAACGTAACAAGAAGATTAAATTTCTACGATCTGATCGCGGAGGTGAATATCTGAGTTATGAGTTTGGCATGCATTTAAAGAAATGTGGAATACTTTCACAATTGACACCGCCGGGAACACCACAACGAAACGGTGTGTCCGAACGTCGTAATCGAACTCTCTTAGATATGGTTCGTTCTATGATGTCTCTTACTAATTTGCCGTTATCATTTTGGAGTTATGCATTAGAGACAGCCGCATTCACTTTAAATAGAGCACCATAAAAATCCGTAGAAACGACACCGTATGAATTATGGTTTAATAAGAAACCTAAGCTGTCGTTCCTTAAAGTTTGGGGTTGCGAAGCCTATGTAAAGAAATTACAACCGGACAAGCTAGAACCCAAAGCGGAGAAATGCGTCTTCATAGGATACCCTAAGGAAACTATAGGGTACACTTTCTATCACAGACCCGAAGGCAAAATCTTTGTTGCTAAGAACGGAACCTTTCTTGAGAAAGAATTTCTCACTAAAGAAGTGACTGGAAGAAAAGTAGAACTCGATGAGATTGATGAATCTTTACTCGTTGATCAGAGTAGCGCAGTACCGGAAGCTGTTCCTGTACAGCCTACACCGGTAATAGAGGAAGCTAATGATAATGATCATGAAACTTCGAATGAGGAAACTACTGAACCTCGCAGATCGACAAGGGAACGTGCCACTCCTGATTGGTATGATCCTTGTCTAAATGTCATGATTGTGGACAACAATGATGAGGACCCTGCGACGTATGAAGAAGCGATGATGAGCCCAGATTCCAACAAATGGCAAGAAGCCATGAAATCTGAAATGGGATCCATGTATGATAAGAAAGTGTGGACTTTGGTAGACTTACCTGATAGCCGCAAGGCTGTCGAGAATAAATGGATCTTCAAGAGAAAAACAGATGCTGATGGTAATATTACTGTCTATAAAGCTCGACTTGTCGCAAAGGGTTTCCGACAAATTCAAGGAGTTGACTACGATGAGACTTTCTCACCTGTAGCGAAGCTAAAATCTGTGAGGATTTTGTTAGCAATAGCTGCATTTTTCGATTATGAGATTTGGCAGATGGATGTCAAAACAACATTCCTTAATGGAGACATTGAGGAAGAGTTGTATATGGTACAACCCAAAGGTTTTGTCGATCCTAAAAATGCTGACAAAGTATGCAAACTTCAGCGTTCAATCTATGGAATGAAGCAAGCATCAAGAAGTTGGAACCGACGCTTTGATAAGGTGATCAAAGACTTCGGGTTTATACAGTGTCATGGAGAGGCCTGTATTTACAAGAAAGTGAGTGGGAGCTCTGTAGCATTCCTGATATTATATGTAGATGACATATTATTGATTGGGAATGATATAGAACTATTAAGCAGTGTAAAAGGTTATTTGAATAATAGATTTTCAATGAAAGACCTTGGTGAAGCATCGTATATATTAGGCATCAAGATTTATAGAGATAGATCAAGACGCCTAATAGGGCTATCACAGAGTACATACCTGGACAAGATTCTAAAGAAGTTTAGAATGGACGAAAGTAAGAAAGGGTTTTTACCTATGTTACCAGGCAAGGTCTTGAGTAAGACTCAAGGACCGGCTACGGCAGAAGAAAGAAAAAGGATGAGTAATATCCCCTATGCCTCGGCAGTAGGATCTATCATGTATGCCATGCTATGTACTAGACCGGATATAGCACATGTTGTTAGTTTGACTAGCAGATATCAAAGTGATCCAGGGATGGAACACTGGACAGCGGTCAAGAATATCCTGAAGTACTTGAAAAGAACTAAGGATATGTTTCTTTGGTATGGAGGTGACCAAGAGCTCGTTGTAAGCGGTTACACCGATGCAAGTTGGAACACTAATCCTGATGACTCTAAGTCACAGTCTGGGTACGTGTTTATATTGAATGGTGCTGCAGTAAGCTGGGCAAGCTCAAAGCAGTGCACGGTGGCGAAGTCTTCAACAGAATCAGAGTACATAGCGGCTTCAGAGGCTTCATCAGAAGCGGTATGGATGAAGAGGTTCATTGTAGAGCTCGGTGTGGTTCCTAGTGCATTGGACCCACTAGTCATCTACTGTGACAACATGGGTGCCATCGCCAATGCACAAGAACCAAGGTCACACAAGAGGCTGAAGCATATCAAGCTGCGTTACCACTCGATTCGCGAGTACATCGAAGATGGAGAAGTAAAGATTTACAAAGTACACACTGATCTGAATGTAGCAGATCCGTTGACTAAAGCTCTCCCTAGGGCAAAGCATGACCAACACCAGAACGCCATGGGTGTTAGGTACATTACAATGTAATCTAGATTATTGACTCTAGTGCAAGTGGGAGACTGTTGGAGATATGCCCAAGAGGCAATAGTAAAAGTGGTTATTATATATCTTTATGTTTATGATAAATGTTTATATACCATGCTATAATTGTATTAACCGAAACATTGATACATGTGTGATATGTAAACAACAAAGAGTCCCTAGTATGCCTCTTAACTAGCTTGTTGATTAATGGATGATTAGTTTCATAATCATGAACATTGGATGTTATTAATAACAAGGTTATATCATTATATGAATGATGTAATGGACACACCCAATTAAGCGTAGCATAAGATCACGTCATTAAGTTATTTGCTATAAGCTTTCGATACATAGTTACCTAGTCCTTATGACCATGAGATCATGTAAATCACTTATACCGGAAAGGTACTTTGATTACATCAAACGCCACTGCGTAAATGGGTGGTTATAAAGGTGGGATTAAGTATCCGGAAAGTATGAGTTGAGGCATATGGATCAACAGTGGGATTTGTCCATCCCGATGACGGATAGATATACTCTGGGCCCTCTCGGTGGAATGTCGTCTAATGTCTTGCAAGCATATGAATAAGTTCATAAGAGACCACATACCACGGTACGAGTAAAGAGTACTTGTCAGGAGACGAGTTTGAACAAGGTATAGAGTGATACCGATGATCAAACCTCGGACAAGTAAAATATCGCGTGACAAAAGGAATTGGTATCGTATGTGAATGGTTCATTCGATCACTAAAGTCATCGTTGAATATGTGGGAGCCATTATGGATCTCCAGATCCCGCTATTGGTTATTGGTCGGAGAGAGTACTCAACCATGTCTGCATAGTTCGCGAACCGTAGGGTGACACACTTAAGGTTTGATGTTGAAATGGTAGAACTTGAATAAGGAATGGAGTTCGAAGTTTTGTTAAAAGTCTCGGATGGGATCCCGGACATCACGAGGAATTCCGGAATGGTCCGGAGAATAAGATTCATATATAGGAAGTCATTTTATAAGATTTAAAATGATCCGGAAGATTTTACGGAAGGTTCTAGAAGGTTCTAGAAAAGTCCGGAAGGAATCACTAAGGAAGGAGGAGTCCCGGAGGGACTCCACCTCCCCATGGCCGGCCAACCCTAGAGGGGGGAGTCCACCTTGGACTCCACCAAGGGGGCCGGCCACCCCCCCACATGGAAGGGGGGAATCCCACCCCAAGTGCGATTCCCACCTTGGGTAGGTTTCCCTACTACATGGAAGGTTTTGGGTTCGGGTCTTATTCGAAGACTTGTAGTCCAACACTTGGGGGTTCCACCTATATAATGAGGGGCCAAGGGGAGGGGGCCAACCACCCCAAGACCACAAGGTGGCCGCACCCCATAGTGGCCGGCGCCCCCCTCTCCCAAACCCTAGCCGTCCCCTCTCCCCTCCACCACTCCCGCACGCTTAGCGAAGCTCCGCCGGAGTTCTCCACCACCACCGCCACCACGCCGTCGTGCTGCCGGATTCAAGGAGAAGCTACTACTTCCGCTGCCCGCTGGAACGGGGAGGTGGACGTCGACTTCATCAACACCGAACATGTGACCGAGTACGGAGGTGCTGCCCGATCGTGGCACCGTGATCAAGATCTTCTATGCGCTTTTGCAAGCGGCAAGTGATCGTCTACCGCAGCAACAAGAGCCTCATCTTGTAGGCTTTGGAAATCTTCAAGGGTGAGTCTCGATCATCCCGTCGTTGCTACCATCTTCTAGATTGCATCTTGGCTTGGATTGCGTGTTCGCGGTAGGAATTTTTTTGTTTTTTATGCAACGAATCCCTACAGATGTTACTTGATTTACACTTTCTGCGCCTAGCTGAAAGGCGTTAAAGAAAAGCGCTTATGGGAGACAACCCATTATTTTATTTCTGCAATTTTTGTTTTATATTTGAGTCAAGGTGCTTGTTACTACTGTAGCAATACCTTTGTATCTTTACTTTATTGCATTGTTGTGCCAAGTAAAGTCTTTGATAGTAAGGTTGATACTAGATTTGGATTTCTGCACAGAAACAGATTTTTAGCTGTCACGAATTTGATTAGATCTCTCTCTAGGAAACTCGAAAAAATCTGCGAAAATTCATGAGTAATCCTCAGATACGTACGCAAATTTCATTCAATTTGAGCTTCTTCATCTGAGCATGTTAAGTGCCTCGTAAAAATTCATCTTTATGGACTGTTCTGTTTGACAGATTCTGCCTTTTATTTCACATTGCCTCTTTTACTGTGTTTGAGTTGATTACTTTGCTCCATTAAATTTCAGTAGCCTTGGGGGGGTAATGTCCAGAAGTGTTAGGAATGATTGTGTCCTCTCTGAACATGTGAATTTTTGATTATGCACTAACCCTCTAATGAGACTGTTTTGAGTTTGGTGTGAGGAAGTTTTCAAGGATAAAGAGAGGAGGATGATATAATATGATCAAGAAGAGTGAAAAGTCTAAGCTTGGGGATGCCCCCATGGTTCATCCCTGCATATTTCAAGAAGACTCAAGCATCTAAGCTTGAGGATGCCCAAGGCATCCCCTTCTTCATCGACAACTTATCAGGTCACCTCTAGTGAAAATATATTTTTATTCCGTCACATCTTATGTGCTTTACTTGGAGCGTATGTATGTTTCTATTTTTGTTTGTGTTTGAATAAAATCAGATCCTAGCATTCCTTGTGTGGGAGAAAGACACGCTTCGCTTGTTCATATGAAGACTGGTGTTCTTAGCTTTACTTTTAATGTTCATGGCGAAGGTTGAAAGCCGCTTCATTTATTGCTATTTGGTTGGAAACAGAAAATGCTTCATGTGGTAATTGGTATATGGTCTTGCATAGTTTGATACTTGGCAATTGTTTTGAGCTCTCAAGAAGATCATGTTTAAGCTCTTGCATCATGTAGTTCAAACCTATTAGTGGAGAACTACCGTAGAGCTTGTTGAAATTTGGTTTGCATGATTGGTCTCTCTAAAGTCTAGATATTTTCTGGTAAAAGTGTTTGAACAACAAGGAAGACAGTGTAGAGTCTTATAATGCTTGCAATATTTTCTTATGTAAGTTTTGCTGTACCGGTTCATACTTGTGTTTGCTTCAAACAACCTTGCTAGCCAAAGCCTTGTACTGAGAGGGAATGCTTCTCGTGCATCCAAAACCTGAGCCAAAACCTATGCCATTTGTGTCCACCATAACTACCTACTATGTGGTATTTCTCTGCCATTCCAAGTAAATTTCTTGCGTGCTACCTTTAAAAATTTCATTCCTTGTCTTTGCAATACATAGCTCATGGGAAAGTAGCCTAAAAACTATTGTGGTAAAGAATATGTCGTTTATGTATCTTATTTCTTATAAGTTGCTTGTTGAGCGGTAACCATGTTTCTGGGGACGCCATCAACTGTTACACCTTTGTTGAATATCATGTGAGTTGCTATGCATGTTCGTCTTGTCTGAAGTAAGGGAGATTTGCCATGAGTTGAATGGTTTGAGTATGCATATTGTTAGAGAAGAACATTGGGCCGCTAACCAAAGCCATGTATCATGGTGGAAGTTTCAGCTTGGACATTAATCCTCAAATCTCTTATGAGAATATTATCTGTTGTTGAATGCTTAAGCATTAAAGAGGAGTCCATTATCTGTTTTCTATGTTGTCCCGGTATGGATGTCCTCAAGTTGAGATCTATCAAAATCGAGAAATCAAATGCGATTTATATCCTTGGACCTTTGTACAGGTGACATAGAGGTACCCCTTTGTGACACTTGGTTGAAACATATGTAATGCAATGATAATCCATGGAAATCCGAGCTAATTAGGACAAGGTGCGAGCACTATTGGTATTCGACGCATGAGGCTTGCAACTTATAGGATGTTTTATGCATAACACATATGAATTATTACTACCGTTGACAAAATTGTTTCCATGTTTTCAAAATAAAAGCTCTAGCACATGAATAATCCCTGCTTCCCTCTGCGAAGGGCCTTTCTTTTACTTTATGTTGAGTCAGTTTACCTACTTCTTTCTATCTTAGAAGCAAACACTTGTGTCAACTGTGTGCATTGATTCTTACATACTTGCTTATTTGCACTCATCATATTACTTTGTGTTGACAATTATCCATGAGATATACATGTTGAAAGTTGAAAGCGACTGCTGAAACTTATATCTTACTTTGTGTTGCTTCAAAACCTTCTATTAAGAATTTATTGCTTTATGAGTTAACTCTTATGCAAGTCTTATTGATGCTTGTCTTGAAAGTACTATTCATGAAAAGTCTTTGCTATATGATTCAGTTGTTGAGTCATTATCTTTACCATTGCTTTCAATCACTTCATTCATCTCATATGCTTTACAATAGTATTGATCAAGATTATGATAGTAGCATGTCACTTCAGAAATTATCCTTGTTATCGTTTACCTACTCGAGGGCGAGTAGGAACTAAGCTTGGGGATGCTTGATACGTCTCAAACGTATCTATAATTTCTTATGTTCCATGCTAATTTTATGATAATACTCACATGTTTTATATACACTTTATATCATTTTGATGCATTTTCCGGCACTAACCTATTAACAAGATGCCGAAGCGCCAGTTCCTGTTTTCTGCGGTTTTTGGTTTCAGAAATCCTACACAGGAAATATTCTCGGAATTGGACGAAATAAAATCCCACGGTCTTATTTTCCACGGAGCCTTCCAGAAGTCCGAAGAGGAGACGAAGAGGGGCGACGAGGCGGCCACACCATAGGGGGGCGCGGCCCCACCCCTGGCCGTGCCGCCTTATGGGGTGGGCCCCTCGAGCGTCCCCCGACTCTGCCCCTTCGCCTATATAATCTCTCAGTCACGAAAACCCTAGTACCGAGAGCCACGATACGAGAAAAGTTACTGAGACGCCGCCGCCATCAATCCCATCTCGGGGGATTCTGAAGATCACCTCCGGCACCCTGCCGGAGAGGGGAATCATCACCGGAGGGCTCTACATCACCATGCCTGCCTCCGGACTGATGCGTGAGTAGTTCATCCTTGGACTATGGGTCCATAGCAGTAGCTAGATGGTTGTCTTCTCCTCTTGTGCTATCATGTTTAGATCTTGTGAGCTGCCTATCATGATCAAGATCATCTTATTGTAATGCTACATGTTGTGTTTGTTGGGATCCGATGAATATGGAATATTATGTCAAGTTGATTATTGATCTATCATATATGTGTTGTTTATGATCTTGCATGCTCTCCGTTGGTAGTAGAGGCTCTGGCCAAGTAGATACTTGTGACTCCAAGAGGGAGTATTTATGCTCGATAGTGGGTTCATGCCTCCATTGAATCTGGGATAGTGATAGAAAGTTCTAAGGTTGTGGATGTGTTGTTGCCACTAGGGATAGAACATCAATGCTTTGTCTAAGGATATTTGTATTGTTTACATTTCACACAGTACTTAATGCAATTGTCTGTTGTTTGCAACTTAATGTTGGAAGGGGTGCGGATGCTAACCCGAAGGTGGACTTTTTAGGCATAGATGCATGATGGATAGCGGTCTATGTTCTTTGTCGTAATGCCCTAAGTAAATCTCATATTAGTCATCATGATATGTATGTGCATTGCTATGCCCTCTCTATTTGTCAATTGCACAACTGTAATTTGTTCACCCAACATGTTATTTATCTTATTGGAGAGACACCACTAGTGAATTGTGGACCCCGGTCCATTCTTTTACATCTGAAATACAATCTACTGCAATCATTGTTCTCTGCTGTTCTTTGCAAACAAACATCATTCTCCACACCATACGTTTAATCCTTTGTTTACAGCAAGCCGGTGAGATTGACAACCTCACTGTTAAGTTGGGGCAAAGTATTTTGATTGTGTTGTGCAGGTTCCACGTTGGCGCCGGAATCCCTGGTGTTGCGTCGCACTACACTCCTCCACCAACAACCTTCACGTGGCCTTCATCTCCTACTGGTTCGATAAACCTTGGTTTCTTACTGAGGGAAAACTTGCTGCTGTACGCATCACACCTTCCTCTTGGGGTTCCCAACGGACGTGTGCTTTACCGTCACAAGGAGCTACTTTCTAGCACCGTTGCACATCAACTGCACGCCAGCAGCAAGGATGAAGATGAGTTGGAAGAGATAGAAGAGGGGCGTTCAATGGAGCGGTGGCCAAGGCGAAGGGAGAGCGATACGGTCTGGCAACAACACCAAATTTGAAGATGTGATCTTGATCCGAGCTTGGGAGGCAGTTTCGATGGATGTCGTGACCAGTTCCGATCAAACCGGCAAGAGGTATTGGCAACTCATCGAGGACAAGTTCTTTCAATTGATGCTGCCTCTCTCTTCTACTCCGACCCTGATAAGGGGAACCCCTCGTGATCCTCCTAGGGTGTTGCCCGATCTTTCACAGCGAGAACCCGGGTAGATAGATACCTCCAATTACGCGCGGAACGCAACCTGAAGTAGGGGATAAATCCAGCAAGCAACGTGATGGAGATCACCACGCCTCAAGACCAAAGCACAACAATTCTTGATGAATACAAGAACCTCCGCAGCAACTATAATAGATAAACAGTGGGGCCGTCCCCGAGGGATGCTTCACCAAGTACACATACGCGATAGCTTCTATTCTTAACTAAAAAACTAGTTCTTTCCTGAACCCTAGTCATCCCAGCCCTTATATGAGGGGGTTGGTCGGCCAGCCCTAGGGGCCTCTCTACCTTGGTTTGGACAGGCCCAAACCAAACTGACTTAACTCAATAAAAACCCTCCTCTATAAAAGTTTGGTTTGGGCCTGTCCAAACCAAGGTAGTTTGGTTTGCGCCGTCTTCAAGTCTTGCCTGTCCAAACCAAGGTAGTTGTACCAATATAATAAATATTTTATTCGTTTGGAAAAAGGTGACGTGATATGAACATCACACGTCTGCGCCGTCTTCAAGTCTTGCCTGCCTACCACACCACATCCTCCCTAACGGCATGCTTGACTTGATACAGCACTTGGCGCCTCCTTTCTTCTCCACATGAGCTTGGACTTTGGCACCAACATCTTGTTCTTGTCAGGTCTTGATGGAACCCTGTGTTGCTGAATATGAACTTGCTTTGTGCAACCCTGCAAACAAGTGATGCCTGGGCCACAAACTTGTCGAACACGACCATCATTGCCTCTATGCATCCGAGGTGTCACGGAAAACTGGACTGCAGTACTCCTAGCACGGTAGTGCCGCTGCCCACTGTCTCCACTGACGCGCTCGCCTCCCACACCTCCCACGCGCATCTGCGCCATATGTACTGAAACACCATCAGCACAAATATCATCAGTTTGCA
Organism: Lolium perenne; assembly: GCF_019359855.2. NCBI lineage: Eukaryota > Viridiplantae > Streptophyta > Magnoliopsida > Poales > Poaceae > Lolium > Lolium perenne. The sequence goes on along the minus strand of NC_067246.2, from coordinate 180,594,721 downwards.
TACTAGCATCAACACAAACTGGAACTATAGCACATGCTGCAACATCCACATCAACAACAAGTGTAGATTCATCCGACTTGTCACCAACAAGAACTGGCTTGTCATCTACAGGCATGGCTGAAACATCACCAACATCGATGCTTGAAACATCATGCACCTCATGATGCACTTTAGGCTTGTGCAACTTCTCCTTGCGGACCACTAACTCCACATCGGACTTGATATGATCATCACTCATAAGCTTCCAAGCCCGCTGTTTGTCACCATGCATAAAAGAATATGTATTTGCTTTCCCAGCATGTGTCACATTACGATCATAACGTCATGGACGCCCAAGTAGCAATCCACACACCTCCAATGGCAACACATCACACTCTATATCATCAACATAATCATCAACTGTAAATGGAACACACACCTTATGAGTAATCTTTAGCATACCACAGCTATTCAACCACTCAAGATGTTTAGGTTCAGGAAGACGCCATGTAGACAACCCCAATGTTGCCACCATCGCCTTGCTTATGCCATTGGTACAACTACCACCATCAATCATAAACTTGCAAGCGTTTCCCTTTATAATGCACTGAGTCTGAAACAAACTCCACCGCTGACCCTTATCGACTATCTTGCAAGCATCATCTTGTACCTTCTTGAGTTGCATATTCAGCCCACTCAATGGTAGATCCTCCTCCATTGTCACAGTAGTGCCCATGGTATCAGAGCCAGGTTCCTTCTCTTCTGAAGATATCACCTTGCCCTCGGTGACTGTCTCTACTGGACCAACCTCCCGAATAGGAACTATGCTCTTGCCAACTTACTCTATTGCATGCACAACTCCGGACGACTGCTCACTTATCTCCATATACGGTAACACGAAACCACCACGAAGAAAAGTTTTGAAGTCCTCCCAAGTACAAGGAAATTCTCCTCTCTCAACCGCATCAAACCACCAATTGTCTAACTCCTCGTCCACACGCTGGTGAGCAAGGACATACACATCTTACCCACTGAAGTTCCCATTGTATATGCCACATCGATTGAAACCCAGCTCCATGTTCTTTTCCCAATCTTCATACTCCTCAACTGTCGCCAAATGGTGTAGATACCAACGAAGCTTGGATGCATGACGTTGTATTCCTAGCCTAATGTAAATATAGTCATTGAAAACAACACTGGACTTCTTGCCACGTGAACACCGTATGCCAAAAACATCACCTGGAAACGAATCCGTCACGGAAGACTGCTGAATGGCCAGCCTGGATAGCTGAGATGCCGGTCTGGGAGCTGGTTGCACTGACCTGGGAACCGGATGGTCCGGGCTGGCAGCCAGTCTGGCCGGCCTAGGCGCCGGTTGGTCCGGCCGAGGGACTGGTTTGGTCGGGCTGTGCAGTGGGCTGATGGGCGGAGCCCCGTGGACATCACCCCGGTGTACACCAGCGTACATGCCGGTTTTTGCCGGGTAGGCTGGTGGTGGGGCCAGTCTTGCCGGGCCTGGGGCTGGGTGGGCCGGTGGTAGGGCCGGTGTGCTGGGCCTGGCATCGGATGATGTCCAAAACTTCATCTTCTTCCCGATTCCAAACCTTGAAATTCACAATTCTGCCAGCAAAAATTGTCCGAGACGGTGGGAAAACTGCGCCCCAACAACACAAAACTTCCTCCACCTCAACCTCCTTCAACCTTGAGCCAACTCCTCCGATGCAAACCGATCCGATGAGATCGATCAACACAACCTCGCCGTGAGCAACCCAGAAATTTGATACCACATGATAAGGAGAATCCCACGTGATCCTCCTAGGTTGTTTCCCGATCTTTCACAACGAGAACCTAGGTAGATAGATACCTCCAATTACACGCAGAACGCAACCTGAAGTAGGGGATAAATCTAGTAAGAAACGTGATGGAGATCACCACGCCTCAAGACCAAAGCACGACAATCCTTGATGAACACAAGAACCTCCGCAACAACTATAATAGATAAACAACGGCGCCGTCCGGAGGGACGCTTGACCAAGCACACACGCTATAGCGTCTAAACTTAACTCCAACTAGTTCTTGCATAAACCCTAGCCGTCCTAGCCCTTATATGAGGGGGGTTGGCTGGCCATCCCTAGTGGGCCTATCTACCTTGGTTTGGACAGGCCCAAACCAAACTGACTCAACTCAATGAAAACCCTAATTGGCCCACATATGACCATAGATATAAAATACAATAAATAAGATAACTAGCTAGGTGGAGTCCTGAAATTGGGCTTCACCTAGGCCTTCATGCCCGTATCAGACCCGCTCCTACCGCTCACTCCAAGGCCGATGGGATACCATCAAGATGGCGTGTAGCCGGTGGGCCGGTTGCATTGAGGGCATGAGGAACTCGCCACCGAGCGACACTAACACCGGTGATTGGGATGCTATCGCGCAAATAAGGTATCAGAAAATGTCGGGGTTGAAAGGCAAGCCATTTACATGATGTCATTGCTATACCCTTCTTGAGCACAATCCGAAATGGAAGTTGAGGGAGCAAGAGGCACCACATCCGAGGCATAAGCTTGCCGAGTTGGAGGATGTGGAGGATGATGATACGCTTGAGACCAAGAAGAACAAGAAGAGGCCGGATGGAGCAAAGACGACCAAGGACGAGCTCAAGAAACAAGGAGAGGCGCATCATTGTCTCTTAAGATCGATGTTATGGTCAAATCCAAAGAGTTGTTAGCGATAAAAGCTTTGGAGGCAAAGAAGGAGATGATGGAGGTGAAGAACAAGGAGAAGGAGGCAAGATGGATCACGCTCCGGGAGGATGAAAACGCAAGGCTGGCATCGACGAGAGGAGAGCACGTGTCGAGGAGCACCGGGCCATGGCGGACCTCATTGCGGCGGAGAATGCCACTATGATGATGAAATCGGCTGGTATGGATGAGGCTAGCCTTGAGTGGTGGAAGATTACGAAGACGCAGATCTTGGAACGAAGGAGGGAAGCTGCATGCGCTGCCATAGCTGCCATGATGAATGCCAGAGGTGAAGATGCTACGACGAGTGGTCGCGGCCATGTCGATGAGCCGACAACTGACGATGACGCGTGATCACTTCCCTCCTTGATGATGTGATGTTCAATCTTCTTTTAGTGCTTTTTTCATGTATGATTGAGTACTTCGAACAATCTATTTTGCATGATTATGTTGATGCATTAAGAACTAGCGGATGATTTGCATAACCCTTTGTTTTCGGTTTTGGTCGCGGGCTGAAAAATGCACGCGTAGTCCAGATGCACCAAACGCGACCAGCATAATAGCATATTCAGGAATATGTTGTTATGTGGGCCACATTTGGCATGTCTAGACTACATGGTCCTTTTTCATCCCGCAAAACGCGTTTGGGATGGCCTGAAATCCTGGGTACGCCAACTTGGAGTTTGCAGTTTGGGGGGGTCTGCTAGAGATGTGTTGGCGTGTGCTCGTCGTACGCGGACATGTTGTTGGGGAACCCCAAGAGGAAGGTGTGATGAGCACATCAGCAAGTTTTCCCTCAGTACGAAACCAAGGTTTAATCAACCAGTAGGAGAAAGGCGTGACTTCTGAAGGTGTTGTTGGCTGACTAGTGGCAGGACGCACTATCGGCGTCAGCAACAACGTGGAACCTGCACACAACACAACCAAAGTACTTTTCCCCAACTTACATTGAGGTTGCCAATCTCACCGGTTTGCTGAACACAAAGGATTAGACGTATCGAATGGAAGGAGATGTTTGCAGAAATTAAACAAAACAAGATTGCAGTTGAATTTATCAGTAAAGAAAATAGGACCAGGGTCCACAGTTCACTAGAGGTTTCTCTCCATAAAGAAATAACATGTTGGATAAACAAACTATAGCTAGACAATTGACAGAATATCGATCGATACATGACAAGATGATTGCTATGATAATTTCGTATTGGGCATTACAACATAATTTATAGACCGTAATCCAACTGCGTCTATGACTAATAATCCACCTTCAGGTTAGCGTCCGCACCCCTTCCATTATAAAGTTGCAAGCAATAGACTATCACATTAAGCAATGTGTGTAAAGTAAACAATAGAGTTACCCTTGGATAAAAAATTGTTGGGTTATCCCTAGTAGCAAAAATACATCTACAACCTTAGAAGTTATAAAGTCACTCTCCCAGGAAACTAGAGGCATGAACCTACTATCGAGCATAAATACCCCCTCTTGGAGTCAGAAGTGTCCACTTGGCCAGAGTTTCTACTAGCAACGGAGAGCATGCAAGATCACAAATAACATATGGCATGAATATATAATCGATTTCAACATAGTATTCAACATTCATCAGATCCTAGCAAACCAAACACAAATGATTACATAAAGATGATCTTGATCATGTAGGGCAGCTCACAAGATCGATACATGAAGCAGAAAATCGAGAAGACAACCATCTAGCTACTGCTATGGACCCATCGTCTAGGGATGAACTACTCGTGCATCACTTCGGAGGCGGGCCTGGCGATGTAGATGCCTCCGGCTTCCCAGTCCAGCAGGGTGCCGGGAAGAGCTTCAGGACCCCCCCCCCCCCAGATGGGTTTGGCGATGGCGGCCACGACGGAACTTTTCGTGGATGGAGGCTCGGGTATCCAGGGTTTTCCCGAGAAGATGTATAAATAGGCCGAGGATTCAGGTCGGTGGAGCGCATGTGGGCCCCACTCCTACCCTAGGCGCGGGCCAGCCCTAGGCCACGCCTAGGTGGTGCGCCTCTTCGTCCCCCCTCTGGACTTCGTCTTCGTTTCGGTAAATATTGACTTTGGCTTTTGTTTCGTCCAATTCCAAGAAAATTTCTTGTACAACTTTTCTGAAATACAAAAACAGCAGAAAACAGGGAACTGACACGGTGGCATTTATTAATAGGTTAATGCCGGAAATCATGTAAAAGTGCAACAAAGTATAAACAAAATACATATGAATTGGTGTAAAACAAGCATGAAGCATCGAAAATTATACATACGTTTAAGACGTATCAGCATCCCCAAGCTTAACTCCTGCTCGTCCTCTAGTAGGTAAGTGATAACAAAATAATTTTTCAGGTGACATGAAGCCAACACAATCTTGATCAAGCATGTAAAGCATTGTGAGCTAGGATCTAAGTACTCTAACAAAGGTGATAGATATAATTCAATTGAACTTAGCAACTATGTTATAACATGAAGAATAACTCAAACAAAGGATCATGAATAATAGTGCATTGAAAGCAACTGTGTGTTTATGATCATAGAGTAAACATAATAAAGTGGTATTCAACATGTCCTTATGGAATAGCAAAATATAAATGCAAGGATGATACGTCCAAAACGTATCTACTTTCCCGAACACTTTTGTTATTGTTTTGCCTCTAATTTGTGTATTTTGGATACAACTAACAAGGACTAACGCTGTTTTCAGCAGAATTGCCCTGGTGTCTCGTTTTTGTGCAGAAACTCAACTTTCAGGAAAATCCCCGGGGTTTATTCCAATGGGCCTATTTTCATAGAAGAGGGACGGAGCCAGAAGACCAGAAGGAGGGGGGCAATGAGGCACCAACCCCATAAGGTGGCGCGGTGGGCCCCTGGGCCGCGCCGCCCTATGGTGGCGACGCCTCGGGCAGCCCCAAGTGCCCCCCTCTGGACTACTTAAGGGCTTCGACCTAAAAACGCACGGGGGTTAGATGAAATTGCTAGAAGCCATCCAGAACACCGCCGCCATCGCGAAAATCCATCTCGGGACCAGAAACTCCGTTCTGGCACTCCGCCGGGACGGGGAATTGGAGGAGATCATCGCCATCATCACCACCGACGCCTCTCCATCGACCAGCCATGTTTCCCCCATCCATGTGTGAGTAATTCCCCCGCTGTAGGCTGAAGGGGATGGTAGGGATTGGATGAGATTGGTCATGTAATAGCATAAGATTGTTAGGGCATAGTGCCTAGTGTCCATAATTGGTACTTTTATGATATTGTTGCAACTTGTTATGCTTAATGCTTGTCACTAGGGCCCGAGTGCCATGATCTCAGATCTGAACATGTTATTGTTTCATGATGATATTCATTGTTTTATGATCTTACCTGCAAGGTGTATACACATATTGCTGTCCGGAACCCGAGGCCCCAAAGTGACAGAAATTGGAATAACCGGAGGGGACGGCGGTGATGTGAGGATCACATGTGTTCACGGAGTGTTAATGCTTTGCTCCGGTGCTCTATTAAAAGGAGTACCTTAATTTCCAGTAGATTCCCTAGAGGCCCAGCTACCACCGGCTGGTAGGACAAAAGATGTTGTGCAAGTTTCTCATTGCGAGCACGTACGACTAAATATGGAACACATGCCTATGGATTGTCTAGTACTTGGATACTGTTTTATTACTATCTGCAAATGCCCTACTTTGATTGTTACATGAGTTTCTCTCATCCATGCAACGCCCGTTCATCCATCCCTGTGCCTACAGTATTTTAATCCTGCTGTTTACTATAATCACTACTGCTGTCTTTGTTACACTGCTGCTGATATTTCACTACTGCTATAAAACCGTTACTACTGATAAACTCTTGCGAGCAAGTCTGTTTCCAGGTGCAGCTGAATTGACAACTCCGATGTTAAGGCTTACAAATATTCTTTGGCTCCCCGTGTGTCAAATCAATAAATTGGGTTTTACTTCCCGCGAAGACTGTTGCGATCTCCTATACTTGTGGGTCATCAAGACTATTTTCTGGCGCCGTTGCCAGGGAGCATAGCTTTATTTGCAAGTTCACTTGGATTGATATTGTTCGCTACAAATTATCCATCATGGGTAAACCTCGCGATACTAAAGTCGCCATATTACCATCCACTACAAGAAAAGGTACAACTCTGAGTACGTCTGCTGCTCTTGATTCACCATCTGTGATAAGTCAACTTGTTTCACCACCACAAGCTTCACATGCTGGTACTTCTGCTGAATATGAAAATTCTTATAATTTTTATGATGCTTCTGCTGTGCTTGATGATAGTGGTTCGTTAGGATCTTTTCTAGATGCTACAATTGCTAGGTCTAGACAAATTGAAAATACTGAAACTCCTAATGAAAATACTGCTACACCTGTTAATTCACCTGAGTCCATTGAATATTCTAGTGATGATCCTGATGAAGATTATGTGGAACTTGATGATGATTTTATTGTTAAATGCAATGCTGCTACTGATGCAAGTAAAATTAAAAAGTTTCTTGCACAACATACTGTTAGATATAAACTGTCTCCTGATCCTAAATTTGCCACATCTCCTATAAACATTAAGGATAAGGATTATGATTTTTCTCTTGATTTATCTCATATATCTATTGTTGAGAAAATACCCTTTTGTAGTACTGAAAAAGAAAGTGCTGTAGAACACATGAATGAACTTTCTACTTTGAGTAGCTTGTTTTTTGATGATATCAAGAAGCGTACTTATTTTGTTGCTAAAATTTTTCCTTTCTCATTAACGGATGATGCTAAAACTTGGTATAATAGTTTGCCTCCTGATTATATTGAGAGTCCAAGTGGTTTGCTTGATGTTTTCTTTCGGGAATATTTTCCTGCTAGTGCTCAACATATTGCTTTGCAGAAAATTTATAGTTTTGACCAGGAAGATGGAGAGAAATTGCCTGAAGCTTGGGCAAGATTTTGCTCTCTTATCAGAGCTCGACCTGGACATGATCTGGAAAAGCATGATTTACTTGATATATTTTATAGTGGACTAACCATTGAGTCTAGGGAATATTTGGATCGTTGTGCTGGTTGTGTTTTCAGGAAAAGAACTCCAGACGAAGCTGAAGAATTATTGGCTAAAATACACTACAAGAAAAGTTGCCATGGCCGACGAAGTTGAAGTCGTGCCGTGGTTGCTGGTGTACCATGGCCGACGATTTTTGGTCCCTCCGTGGTGCATGTCAAAACTTTTTTTTTCTCATTTTTGAGGCCACCTAGCCCGACGAAAGCGGCCAAAACGTCGCGTATGGTGGCCCGGGACGTGGTGCATCTCGAAATCTCGGGTTCGCCGGCCGAGTCAACGCAAATCCGCACCGCCGAGGGATGTAGGGCCCAGATGGCAGCCTCTCTGGCATTGTTTTTTTTCTCGATCGCGCCATCTCGTTCAACGTTCTCCGATCGAGCCGTTTACGATGCAGGATCATGGGTCCCGCATGTCATCCTCTATGAACCAAAATTCTTTCTATTCTTGGATTTTTTTGTCCCCCTTTTTTCTGTCTACTTCCTTTTTCTTTTGATCCCTTGCCGCCTTGGAAACGTTGAGACCGCTGCTGCTAAATGGGACCCGCATGTCATCCTCTATGTGCAATCAACTTTCTTTTCTTGGAGTTTTTTTGGCACCTCAAATTTGGTCACTTGCCTTTTTCTTTCGATCCCCTGCCGCCTCTCAAACGGTGATACCGCTGCTGCTAACTGGGACCCGCATGTCATCCTCTATGTACTATAAAACTTTCTTTTCTTGAATTATTTTTGGCACCTCATATTTGGTCACTTACCTTTTTCTTTCGATCCCCTGCCGCCTCTCAAACGGTGATACCGCTGCTGCTAACTGGGACCCGCATGTCATCCTCTATGTACTATAAAACTTTCTTTTCTTGAATTATTTTTGGCACCTCATATTTGGTCACTTACCTTTTTCTTTCGATCCCCTGCCGCCTCTCAAACGGTGATACCGCTGCTGCTAAATGGGACCCGCATGTCATCCTCTATGTACTATAAAACTTTCTTTTCTTGAATTATTTTTGGCTCCTCATATTTTTTCACTTGCCTTTTTCTTTCGATCCCCTGCCGCCTCTCAAACGGTGATACCGCTGCTGCTAAATGGGACCCGCATGTCATCCTCTATGTACTATAAAACTTTATTTTCTTGAATTATTTTTGGCTCCTGATATTTTTTCACTTGCCTTTTTCTTTCGATCCCCTGCCGCCTCTCAAACGGTGATACCGCTGCTGCTAAATGGGACCCGCATGTCATCCTCTATGTACTATAAAACTTTATTTTCTTGAATTATTTTTGGCTCCTGATATTTTTTCACTTGCCTTTTTCTTTCGATCTCATGCCACGTTTGAAACGTTGAGTAAGCTGCAGGCAAATGGGACCCGCATGTCATCCTCTATGTACTATAAAAGTTCATTTTCTTGGTTTTTTTTTCACCCTCTGATTTTTGGCAATTTCTTTTTCTTTTGATCCCCGCCGGCTCTCAAACGGTGATACCGCTGCTGCTAAATGGGACCCGCATGTCATCCTCTATGTACTATAAAACTTTCTTTTCTTGGATTATTTTTGGCACCTCATATTCGTTCACTTGCCTTTTTCTTTCGGTCCCCTGCCGCCTCTCAAACAGTGAGACCGCTGCAGCTAAATGGGACCCGCATGTCATCCTCTATGAGCAATCAACTTTCTTTTCTTGGAGTTTTTTTTGGCACCTCATATTTGGGCACTTGCCTTTTTCTTTCGATCTCATGCCACGTTTGAAACGTTGAGGAACCTGCAGGCTCATGGGACCCGCATGTCATCCTCTATGTACTATAAAAGTTCATTTTCTTGGTTTTTTTTCACCCTCTGATTTTTGGCAATTTCTTTTTTCTTTTGATCCCCTGCCGCCTCTCAAACGGTGATACCGCTGCTGCTAAATGGGACCCACATGTCATCCTCTATGTACAATAAAGTTTCTTTTCTTGGATTATCTTTTGCTCCTCATATTTTGTCACTTGCCTTTTTCTTTCGATCTCATGCCGCCTTTGAAATGTTGAGTAAGCTGCTGGCTCATGGGTCCCGCATGTCATCCTCTACGAACAATAAAAGTTTCCTTTCTTGGAGTTATTTTTGACCCCTAATTTCTGGCTATTTGCCTTTTTCTTTTGATCTCCTGCCCCTTTGAAACGATGAGGACGCTGTTGGCAGGTCGGTCCCACAAGTCATCCTCTATGAACAATAAAAGTTTCCTTTGATGGATTTTTTTTGAACCCCTAATTAATTTCTGGATATTTCCTTTTTTTTCTTTGATCCCCTGCCGCCTTGGAATCGTTGAGGATGCTGCTGCCTCATGGGTCCCGCATGTCATCCTCTCAGAACGGTAAATGTTTATTTTGTTGGATATTGTTTACCAAATGATTTTTGGCTTATTTTTTCTTTCGATATCCCGCCGCCTTTAAAACGTTGAGGACGCCGCCGGCTCACGGGTCCCACATGTCAGCCTCTATGAACAATAAACGCTGAGGATGTTGCTGCCTCATGGGTCCCGCATGTCATCCTCTCAGAACGAAAATGTTTCTTTTCTTGGATTTTTTACCAACAGATTTTTGGTTTATTTTTTCTTTCCATCCCCTGCCGCCTTTAAAACGACGCTGTCGGCTCATGGGTCCCCGATGTCAGCCTCCCCGTACAAGAAACATGTGATATCTTGATTATTTTGCAGACAATAAATAGTGTATTGCGCTCTGAGCTATTTCAACGGATAAATTAAATATTTATTTTTACATAAACAAATTTATATGCTGAATCTCCTTGTTTTTGTTTTTGCGAAGCATAGGACTTTCCTATTTTTTTTAGAAAAATCCGAACTATCCTGTTTTGGAGTGGGCTGAAATTGTACGAGTCAAAAGGCCAGCAGGATAGTTCGAATGCCCAGATGTCCACATGCAGCCCAATTGAAATCGTTCTTTTTTTGGAATTTTTTCACCCCCTGATTTCTGGCTACTTCATTTTTCTTTTGGTCCTGTGCCGCCTTGGAAACGTTGAGACCGCTGCTGCAAAATGGGACCCGCATGTCATCCTCTATGTACAGTAAAATTTCTTTTCTTAGATTATTTTTGGCTCCTGATATTTGGTCACTTGCCTTTTTCTTTCGATCCCGTGCAGCCTCTCAAACGGTGATACCGCTGCTGCTAAATGGGACCCGCATGTCATACTCTATGTACAATCAAGTTTCTTTTCTTGAATTATTTTTGGCTCCTGATATTTGGTCACTTGCCTTTTTCTTTCGATCTCATGCCACGTTTGAAACGTTGAAAAACCTGCTGGCTCATGGGACCCGCATGTCATCCTCTATGTACTATAAAAGTTCATTTTCTTGGTTTTTTTTCACCCTCTCGATTTTCGGCTATTTCCTTTTTCTTTTGATCCCCGCCGCCTTTGAAACATTGAGGACTCGCCGGCTCATCGATAAAACTTTCCTTTCTTGGAGTTTTTTTTCCCCCTATTTTCTTTCTAGTTTCATTTTCATTTGATCATTAGGCTCATTTGAAACGTTGAGATCGCTGCTGCTAAATGGGACCCGCATGTCATCCTCTATGTACAATAAAGTTTTCTTTTCTTGGATTATCTTTGTCTCCTGATATTTTGTCACTTGCCTTTTTCTTTCGATCTCATGCCGCCTTTGAAACGTTGAGTAAGCTGCTGGCTCATGGGTCCCGCATGTCATCCTCTACGAACAATAAAAGTTTCCTTTCTTGGAGTTATTTTTGAACCCTAATTTCGGGCTACTTCCTTTTGCTTTTCATCCCGTGCCGCCTTGGAAACGTTGAGACCGCTGGCTAAATGGGTCCCGCATGTCATCCTCTATGAACAATAAACATTACCTTTCTTGGAGTTATTTTGTACCCCTTATTTCTTGCTATTTGCCTTTTTCTTTTGATCCCCTGCCGCCTTTGAAACGTTGAAGACTTTGCTGGCTCATGGGTCCCACATGTCAGCCTCTATGAACAATAAAAACTTCCTTTCTTGGAGTTATTTTGTACCCCTAATTTCTGGCTATTTGCATTTTTGATTTCGATCCCAGCCGCCTTATAAACGGAGAGGAAGCTGCTGGCTCGTGGGTCCCAGATGTCACCTCCATGGACAATAAACCTCTCCTTTGTTGGATTTATTTTTCACCCTCTCGATTTTGGCTATTTCCTTTTTCTTTTGATCCACCGCCGCCTTGGAAACATTGAGTAAGCTGCCGACACATGGGGCCCGCATGTCATCCTCTATGTACAATGAACTTGCAAGATCTTCGAGCGAAAGAGCTTGTATTAGTGGGACCCATATGTCAACCTCTATGTACAATAAAAGTTTCCTTTCTTGGATTATTTTTAGCTCCCGATATTCGGTCACTTTCCTTTTCTTTCGATCTCAAGCCGCCTCTGAAACGTTGAGTAAGGTGCTGGCTCATGGGACCCACATGTCATCTTCTATGTACAATAAAGTTCCTTTTCTTGGATTTTTTTACCCCTGATTTTTGGTCACTTGCCTTGACGCTGCTGGCTCATGGGTCCCACATGTCATCATCTACGAACAATAAAACTTTCATTTGTTGGAGTTATTTTTTACCCCTAATTTCTGGCTAATTGCATTTTTCTTTTGATCCCCACCGGCCTTTGAAAACGTTGAGGAACCTGGCTCATGGGACCCGCATGTCATCCTCTATGTACTATAAAATTTCTTTTCTTGGTTTTTTTTTCACCTCTGATTTTTGGCTATTTCCTTTTTCTTTTGATCCCCTGCCGCCTTGGAAACGTTGAGTAAGCTGCTGACTCATGGGACCCGCATGTCATCCTCTATGTACAATCAACTTTCTTTTTTTGGAGTTTTTTTACCCCCTAATTTCTGGCTACTTTCTTTTTCTTTTGATCTCAAACCGCATTTGAAACGCTGAAACCGCTGCTGCAAAATGGGACCCGCATGTCATCCTCTATGTACAATAAGTTTCATTTCTAGGAGAATATTTGGCTCCAGATATTTGGTCAATTGCCTTTTTCTTCCGATCTCATGCCGCCTTTGAAACGTTGAGTAAGCTGCTGGCTCATGGGTCCCGCATGTCATCCTCTACGAACAATAAAAGTTTCATTTCTTGGAGTTATTTTTGACCCCTAATTTCTGGCTACTTCCTTTTTTCTTTTGATCCACTGCCGCCTTTGAAACGGTGAGGATTCTGCAGACTAATACAAGATTTTTCTCTCCAAGATCTTGCAAGTTGATAGATTAAATCATGGAATTATTAGGATATGTTTTAAATTTCAATTCCACTTTATGAATTATTAAAAATACCGTTATCCATGTGGGTATGGAGCGAACAAGGATTTTCATATTGGGCATGAGCAGTTTCAAAAATTGGAACCCAATAATTCAAAATAAATAAAAACAACTTTTATGTAGAATCTCCGCGTTTTTTTTTCTTTTGCCATTCATAGGATCTGTGTTTCATTAGAAAAGGGCCGAAATTGCATGAGCAGAAAGGCCCATTTGTAGTTATTGGGCTTCGACAGCCGGAGCAAGTAGGCCAAGAGCAATTACCATGTAGATGGCCGTTGGCAACCCAAAGTGAAATATTGGGCCCAACAGGGGAAGGCTGAACAGTACTATTTTCTAATTGGAAGGTGGTACATGGCGTAATCCTGCCAAAAAAAAAGATGGACACGGGTTGCTGAAATTTGCCCATCTGCGCCTAATATCGCCGCCGCGGCTCCGCTTCCGCCGCCGCCGCCATGCCTCGTCTCGCGTCGAGCTCGCGATGCTGCCGCGTCTCGGGCACGGGGTACCGCGGCGTCCGCGCGCGCCCCAAAGGTACGTATTACGCGGAGATACGTGACGGCAGCGAGCGCATCGGCCTCGGCACCTACGAGACCGCGCACGAGGCCGCGTGCGCGTACGACGCCGTGGCGTGGCGGCTCGGGCGCCCGCGATCGTCGATGAATTTCCATGACGTGTGGACGCGCCAGCAGGCCGAGGATCTCGCGCCGCCGCCGTACATCGTTAGACAGGAGGAACAGCACCGCCGCCGCGAGACGGAGCGCCGTTTGCGCATCGCCGAGCGGGACGAGCGCGTGGCGCGCGAGTGGGCGGCCCGTTTCCCCGAGGACGTTGCCGCCGAGAACGAGCACTTCCGCAGACGGAGGGCGGAGAAGGCGACGAGGCGGGCAGCGAAGAAGGAGGACCGCGCACGACGGAGGGCGGAGAAGGCGACGAAGCGGGCCTTCATCGAAGCGCAGCTCGCCGGGCCGACCACCATTGGCGAGGACGACCCCCGTTGGATTGACCTCTTCTCGTCGGATCCGGTGTCGGGCACGACACCGGACTCGTCAGATGTCGAGTTTTAGTTTAGTTTTATCGCACTACTTTGTAAAAATATGAACTACGGAGTATCTATCAAGCTAATTTTATCCTATTTTATGTCTATTTCTAGTCTTTGTTTGATCTTCTGTTTTACCGCACTCTATTTTTCATTATATTCTGTTTTTGGCGCTGCATTTATAGCGCCTCTGAAAATACGCTGTTTCAGCCCTGCATTTGGCCGCCACAGTTTGCAGCTTCCGGTGAAGCTATTGCCGGCTCCATGCGCAGCATCAGCCATTCAGCCCACATCGCCAAAATATAGAGCCACTGTTGGAGTTGCTGTAATATGTTTGTCAGCAGGAGCTTACCTAATTAGTTTAAAAAAAGATGTTCAGCGTGGGATTCGAAAAAAAGATCTTCATGTTTTTTTCCTAGCTATCCTAGTTCGGACTTTTTATTGTGTTGGCTAGTGCATGAAGCTTGACACCTGTATTATGTGATCCTGATATGAGGATAAGAACACCTTCAGCTTGCATTGCTAATGGTGTCTACCGCAGCAGTTGGCGTACATTCAATGGAGACCGATGCAAGAGAGTTGGTACTGGTGAGCCTGCACTTGACATCATCGTGCCACCTGAAGTAGGTGGTGTATTGGGATTAGACTGATAAGCATAGCACCTTGCAAAGAACAAGATGATGCTAGTGTTGGTTAACGTGATTTTACGCCAAAAGTCATGTATGCTCAACAGGTGCCGTACCTAGTTTGGATATTGTGTTGTTACCCTTTTGTGGTTTGGTGTTTGTCCAACAGAGAAAGCTACTCTTTTCCCGTGTAAGTGTTATTATGTGAACAAAAGTTGTGTGTACATATATATCGGTCAGAGAACCAAGATTGCATATTCTTGCCTGGTTATAACACATAAGTCATAATAACAATTAAAGAGAAAAGGAACATTTGCCTTTGCAATGTGATTGTGCCAAGTAGATTAGACAACCAACCACAAACATTACAGGTCAACAGCCAAACGCATGCGAAAGTCCTAAGGTAAGCTCCATAATACATGTTGAAACCAAAAGCCTAGAAACCATAAGAAAGGTAGCTCCACATCACAGTTCCACGACAAGAAAGATACTGATCATAAAACATATATCAAGTCGGGACAGGCACCACCGGGTAAGCATCCATGGGGTCCGGCTCAAGAGCGAAGACCGTGTGAATGCCGCAAAATGTGGCTCTTGCCTCACCCCACCCATACATCTTATCATGGAACCTTACCAAATCAGCATGAATCATCTTGACATAAACATAGCTCCTCTCTCCATGCTGATGGGATTGAACAATGCGCCAGTTGCAGTGCTTCAGCTTGTCAAACAGTATGCAGGAGATGACGAAGCATGCTGGCTGGTCTTTTGTAGTGACAATGACTTGGAGTAGCTGGTCCTGTGAACCACCCAACTGGATCTTTAGAGCTTGAAGGACAGTCCATGCTATATAAGCTACCGTTGCTGACTTCAGCTCAGGTTCGTGTGAATGACAGCTGACATCTTGTCCTAGAGATGCAGATCCTTCTTGATCAGATTCAGCGGAATCATCACCACTACTTACAGTGCGTCAGGTTCTACAGAAGGCACATCGTGTACATGCTCCAGTTCATAGGAGTCGGGTGGGACAAAGCACCGTTTGCTGAAATCTCTACAATACCAGCTCCGGGTAGACCACTAGTCTCTACAGAGGGTAAACCACCAATATCCACTTCGTAGGATTCTCGTGGCACGACACCTTTCGCTAGAGGCTCTACCCTACCAGCTCCGTGTCCACCACCAGTCAAGATCAGGCATAGTCATGACGGGTTCTACCAATACAAAACCTCCTTCGGGTGCAGGATCATCGCAGCAACTCCAGCATCAGCACCGCTTAAATCGGTCTTGACAATAGGTAAACCGTTTTGCTCCGATTCAGAGAATTCCCGTGGCACGACACCGTTCACTAGAGGCTCTACACTAGCAGCTCCAGCTGCACCACCGCTTTCTACAGCAGGGGTAAACCCAATCCACAACCTTCTTCATGTGGCACGGTGATGCCAGGTATAGGCTCATCAAGTACTGTGTCCACTCGCATCGGTCTCTATAGACAAGAAACAAGGTGGCGTCGGAGGTTTAAAAGACTCGGCATGCCATTTCACCTTTGTCATCGACAATATAGAGTTTTCTTCAACTCTATGTTTCTGCAATAATAAGCACATGAACAGAAATTAGACCAGAGCATCTAGCCATCTAACAGGCAGCGGCAAAACAAGCGTCGGTCCATATGTTTACCTTGTCATCTCGGGATATCGAACACACAGATTTAGAAGTCATTTCACATAGCATACGCTTTTTCGTTCCTTCCCCTACGTACATCTGGAATAAGTAATACTATTGATCACATAAAACTAATTAATCAAATATATGCATATGTTGAGAAGTTTGCACGGCAAATTGTGGATTCTGCTTTTATCACCTACGAATTGTCGTTCTATATATTTACCTTGTTATCTGGGATATCAGAAGTCACAGAATGAGAAGTCATCTCACTAAGTATCGGTTTTTTCGCTCTTTCCCCTCCATCCATCTGCAATAAGAAGTACTATTGATCACATAAAGCCAATTCATTGAATATATGCATATGTTGAGAAGTTTGCACAACAAATTGTGGATTCTACTTCCAATCACCAAGTAATCTCGTGAGAAATGCATGATCAAGATATGTTTCTCCCTCTTGATCGACATCTCGCATCTCCATTAAGACTAATCATCGTGCGATGGTGCTAGCGCATACACTTCCAATCACCAGACAAGCAAAAAATTGTTGATTCTAGTAATGCTTAATCAGCAAGTGGCCATGGAACGACCACAGATCGACCAAGCAAAAAAATAAATCATCAGCCTACGACCACCGTGCAAAACAAACTAGGCCCATACATGGCCTCACAAATCATCATCAAACGTCGATCAAACTAGCAAGTTTGAACATGGATTACTAATTTATTTTCTGATAAAGTGAGTATATTAATATCGAAAGATATTGATTACACTGAGCCTCTGCAACAACGCAATACCTTACTGGTAGTACGGATGCACATGGATTCCTAATACTCCCTCTGTTCGGTTTTAATTAGTCGACGCGAGGGAGAGAAGAAAATGAACTGTCGATGCTTTCAACTAGAGTCAATTAAATACGAACGGAAGAAGTACGTAGTAGTATTGACAAATATCCGGATCTAGTCTAAAAACAAATTGGCATGTAAATCCTAGTAGTCTACTAAACTAGGATCAATACCCTAGATTAGGGTTGCAAGCGGCGTCCGCGAATCGTCCCGCAAAGCAGAAAATTAGAGCAAATAGTGGTTGAGATTAGAGCAGATTTAAAGCACTCGCACTGAAACTAGCTAGCCCGCTACCCACCCCGCTTGACACCCTGCCCTAGATGTGAATCTACACCAAATATTCAAACAAGGATGAGCAACCGCCAATAAAATTTTATCCGCACATCATCATCTCTACCATACACAAGGGTATGGTGATTTCACATACAGCCATTGTTGCCGCGGGACGAGGATGAGTGATGCGCCGCGGAGAAGGTGCCTCACGCCTCTGTCGCCGCCGCCGTCGAAGAGGAAGTCGAAGCCGCGCGATTGTGGTCCGTCGCCGATATGGAGGTGGAGCTACTAGGGAAGAGATGGAGGTGGAGGTGGAGAGGGAGTGATGGTTTGTACTAGTGGCGGCCGGTGAGGTAGTTATAAATACAGCCTCTCTCTCTTTTTGGCAAGGAATGCAGCTTCTCTTGGAAGGCAACGAGGCAACGCACTCCAGATTTCGTATATTACTATAATAATATGGGCGGAGAAATTTGGACGCATCTCGTGTTGTCTTGTCAAATGAATCTCCAGGATTTGCTTTTAGTACTGCTGATTTGGGCGACCCAAGGAAGTAGAGATAGTAATGTACGCCATCTAGCTGCACGCTTATCAAATCAAATAAATGGTCATGCCATTTACTTTTAAGATGGTGCAGCAGTTATTCGACCAAAGAAACATGCACGTCTGCTGGATTATTTCGATGGGTATACATTTACCGTCCGCTAGCAAAGATTGTTTGGCACATTGTTCTTATGGCTTTCAACATCACACCCCTTAATAATATTATTAATCAATGTTTGGGCAATCAATTGAGTGTGTTAATAAAAAATTAAAACCCACCCCTCCAACCGTACTATTTGTAGGGCCCTATGAAGGACAAGGAATGATTTTAAATGCCACATGGAGTACCTCCAACCATGTGAAATATGGTTCTGTCATGCAGGTGATACCCATGGCTTCGCATTGGATCTCAGTATATTGTCCTACATACAGTCAACTATGAAGTACCACGATTTGGTTTTTGGGTGCAACCGGCTAGAGAATGATGCACGGGTTTGTACAACAAGACAATTCACATTAAGATTTTCTCGATAGGATGTTGATGTGTATATGTAAGAATCATACACTAGAATGTCTTCTATGTTTAGATGGTTGATCTACGTTTATACTTTCGTGAACCATGAGGTTAAGACCTTTGTATTGTAATAAAGATTGCTAAATAACAAGATATATGTATGCCTCTAGGGACACCGAAACAGCCAAACAACCATGCATGTGCATAGACCGTATTTGATCAAATTAAAAGAAGCACCTCGGTTCATGCAAATAGCATCGCTAATCACCTAAGTCCATTAGCTATAAATAGTTAAATAGGAGTCAAGACCAACTGAGCTAGCTAGTAGTATGATCCTACTATTACATAAATATCCCTAACTCGATTGTCTTTGTTCCACTCAGCGTGTTGGTGTAGCTTGGGATGAACCAAAACCCCGTATGCCGCTTGGCCCCTGGACCGCTGCTTGAGAAAGAGATGCTTTGGTGGTCTTCGCCATTTAGACCGAAGCGGAAAATTTCTTGATGTGATGTGTCAAACCGAGAGCCAATGGTCCGAGGCGTGGTGTAGATGCAGTTTCTTCTTGTCAAATATCCCTGGGGAAATGTTGCACCACCCACTGGCATGAAAATCGGATAGTTCAACCCAAGGAACATAGAATAGTCTCCAAGATTAGTAACCCTTTCCCACGGGTTGGCTGGAAGTAACCGACTAGTGTCATTCGAGAATACAATGCAGGTATACCCCGAATAGTCGTGAATGTAGCGACCGCAATGGACAGAAGGGGTACTATCATAATAATACATTGGAGCACCGTTAGCGTCAAAATCCATTACGCCACGTGCATAGACCAGGAGAAGTCTAGAACGATCTTGAGATCTTGCCAGCCACCACGTACGACTATTAGAGTCAAAATCATCATAGCCATCAAATCCAGCCGTCCGCGGAATGAATGGAGCAGGGAGCACTATAGGACCTTGAAAAAGGAAAGAGCACGTCACATGAAAATATATTTCATGATTTATCTACTAGTGATATTGATTTGATATTGGGATGCCAATACTAGTACTTTAAAAAATAATGGTCGAACATAAGATGGTTTGAAATATATTTCGAACATCTTGGTAAAACTTCATATGGATTAAAAACATGTTCCCCAAAATATTGGTCCAAATTTTTAGATGGTTTGAATATAGTACTCCTTATTCTCTAGAACCGGGGGAATATAAACAAATGAAAGTCTTTATCAATATTGCATGGCAGATTTATTGATTCTATTTCTACTCTACCTTAAATTTTCTAGGGAGTAATAATAAAGAAACTTAATTACTAGGGGGCCTTTTTCCTAAGGAACAACATGCACATTAGACCATACTAAAATTCCTATAGATGTTAAATTCTAAATATGTCCATACCACAAGAGGGTTATGGTGTGCGCCTATGGAATTCCTTTAAGCCAAAAGATGCCAAGACAGTTCAACAAATAAGAGGTGATATAAGTTACGTATATAAAAAAGATAGGGAGGAAATGTTACCAAATTGATTAGGATCCCATGCATAAACATTTCCAAGCTCAGTAACGGCGAACACAAGTCCGTTATGTATAATTGCATCGCAGTATATGGCGCCGTACTGAAACTGGTTTTCAAGAAATATCCATGTACGAGGATATTCGCCATGGAGGTAGGCAATTGCAAAGTCGAAGATTGCGACAAGGGAGAAATCTTTATACCCCCTAGCAGCTGTAGGAACTTGGCAAATAGCTATCTTCTCAGCTGAATAGCGTAACGCTGATACTCGAATATAAGTGGATTGCGTGTGGTTTCCAACTTCTTCCTCAAAGATGGAAGCTTAATCTTGCGATGAGTGTAGACATTGAGGAGGTTCCACTTGCCTTCGGGGCCAACCATGGCGATCCAATCTCCATTGGCGCCTGCCCGCTCCTCATCCTTACCGTGTGGCATTAGGCCATCATAGGAGAACCTGTCCAGCGGCAGTAGTTTGCACTTGCTGTGCACCGGCAAATCCTCCTTGAACACCCATGGTTTATCCGCCGGGTCACAACAGAGAACACACGGAAGGCCAAACGGCTGAGAAGTAGGCAGAGTGGCACTGTATTTGGCTGACTGAAGAATACTTTTGGAGGAACCGACTAGGGACGCGGCGGTGATGGCGTCGCACTGGCTGATGAGCACTTCAAGGGGGCCTTCCGTAAACACCTTGTGAAACAGCCCAGATCCACAGACCCTGCTCGATTTCGCCATCGCAATGAGGCAGGTGGTACAATGGGGTTGGTATTTTCTTGGGAGATCTATTGATTCGAACTTTGGGAGAGAGATGGCGATCAATGGCGGCAGGTGGGGGTTTGAGTTGGAGAACAGAGGCTCTCAAACCGGGCACCGCTGGATAGGATACGAAAAGCGCCATGGCGGAGACGCAGGCGCGTGCTATGGAAGCCGGGCGGAGTGGGGATAGACGACGGAGGTGAACCGAGACGCTACTCCCGCCATCGCAGCTTCGAGGAGAGTGTGAATGTGTTCAAAAAAAGAGGAGAGTGTGACCGTGACCCGACACCCGAGTAGGAGCAGACGGACTATAGGAGTAGCCCCATCATTACGTAACATTAATCGTGCTTCCTACAATAAATAAGTGAAACATCCCAGGCTTGTGTTGTCTAATCAAATCGATGGCCATGTCGATATTATGGTGAACAAATAAAACAAATACACACCACCCTTGTTCTTTGTGCCACGTACACCAACCTAGCACGGCATCAACCTACTCGCCATCAACTACGACTCCGTGGCTACTCCATGCTAGTATCGGCCACTAATTCAAATTTCAACTGAAGGCGTGCTATTTTATGGTCCTGAAAATTGCCAAAAAAAAATACAACGCAAAAATGCAACAGATCCATGTTAAGGGGGTACACCCTACGCAATATACATTAAGAAACTTCGAAACTTCAGCGACCTTGTAAGAATGCCCATGACAAGGCAGTTTTGCCAAATTAGGAAGAGACGAAATATGAATTCAACCAAAGAAATCTAAACGAATCCTTAGACAATAGCATAGTTAACACGTTCGTAAAAAATGATGACTCCAAAAGAACAACATTAGCAAGAAATACTCCATTTTAGTTTGAATTAGCAGTCACATACATATACTAGTAGTACCGCCAAAATACTATAATACTCCGAGCTGCATTCTAGCACTCCAACTAGCTAGCTAATAGTTCTGGAGTAGTAGTACTACTATACAAGTCCAAAATACATACGAACGAACCCAACTTCGAACAAAAATACTCACTCCGATCTTCGAGTAACTACATTGCAAGATGACTAAACGAAGATTATTGTATAACCTTCTTGTTGATGCAAACGCAGATAGGCAACACACGCTGCCCTCCATTCTTTCACAGAACGGGCGGCACCGCCAGAAAGAAGTGAGCTGCTGCAACATGATCGAGCGAGGCGGCGGGGCGCTCATCGGCTCGATTACCGCCATCAAGGTGTCCGTCGAGAGGTCACGGGTCCCAGCCATCGCCGGCGCCGGCGGACCAATCACCAGCAGCTGCGCCTTGTACAGCGGTCCCAAGCACGCGGCCGACCTGATGCACCCCCAGGACACAATGGTGGTCGGGCAAGCGCGCCAACGTTGATGGCGAACACGCTACCGTCTTCTTCCCCACCGCCGATGAACAGATGTCCCCGCGGTTGTACCGGAACACGAACTATGCACCAGGCGGGTATGCCATACTGGAACGTAAACACTGGGATGGAGTGGGATGCTTGGAGGTGTACCAGGAGCTCCCGCGGCGGGCCGGTGAAGCTGCAGCCGGTATTGATGGCCTCTGTGCAGCCGCACGGACCATGCGGGCACGCGATATAGTGCTTGTAGGACTCCGTGGAGGCGACCAAGCTCTGGCAGCCGACGCACTTGACCATTGCCCCAGATCGATTCGACGGCGGCAATCTTGCCCCAGATCAATTCGACGGCGGCAACCTCGCCGGCTGCTCGCACTTCTTGCACGGGTTCGGCGCAAGCTCGACGACGCAGCGCCGACAGCCCATATGACCGCCCTTGCACTGCACGGAACAACGTACGTGGCATCAGTTGTCATTGACATTTCTCACAGGTGAACCTAAGAATGAAATCGGAAGGGAGCGACCTTGGATATGAGGGGTTTGAAGGGCAGCAGGCAGAGGGGGCACAACAAGAGGGCCTCCTCCATCTTCAGAGAAGAGTGATCGGGAAAACGAGAACGGGATGGGTTCTTTTTTTTATACATGCCTTGGAGTGGAGTATGGATACTACTACTTATAGGAAGAACTTCCTTGCTAAGAAACGGCGTCGGCCGTACGCAACCATCGATGCACCAGCGGCTCTGCAGTTTGTCAAAATAAAAGGACAGAGCTGCAGTGACTTGAAGTCTCCAAATCTCATTGTGACTTGGTGCCACCATCTACCAACCATTTGAGATCCAACGTTCCAAACTATCTCTTATTTCGAACCTAAAAACAAAAATTATGAAAAAAATCCAGTAAAATGTAGATGCCTTGTTCTAAAATCTGTGAATATTTCATCCCACTCGGACGATTAGTTTGTGATTAAAGAGCTTTTTACATATACGAGCACTAGTTTAAACTAAATACTCCCTCTGATTCATATTAATTGACTTCAATATGGATGTATCTAGAACTAAAATGTGTCTAGTACATCCATATTAGAGTCAATTAATATGAACCGGAGGGAGTATATATTTGCTCACAAACCTTTGATTCAAATCGAATGAAACTTCACCAAAATATAAATCGAAATATGCACGATTAACTGGAAGTTCTTGAAATATTTCTGAACAATTATAATAATTATTTAGTTTAAATTCTAAGTCGATCGCATACATTGGATCTGAGATGGATGGTGGATGGTGGCACCAAGTCACTGTGAGACTTGGAAGTATCAAGTCGTTGAAGCTCTATCCCAAAATAAAAGCTTCGTGAAGGGGGCGCTTTGGTTCGAAAAAGAAGACAAAGGCTGCAAGCTTGTCAAACAATACCCATATAGTCAAATGTACTCCCTCCGATTCAAATGAATTGACTCAACTTTGTCTAGATATATGGATGTATCAAGTCACCGAAGCTAAAATAAAAGCTTCATGAAGGGGGAAGTTTGGTTCGAAAAAAATACAAGGCCAAGCAAATTGTCAAATAGTACCATAACGTCAAATGTACTCCCTCTGATTCAAACGAAATGACTCAACTTTGTATTTTGCATGTTAAAGGTTTTTTGTAAAACTTGGCCAATCTTAACATAGTTTGCCTTTCTAAAAAAAGATATAAGCCCTAAGGCTCCTTTGATTCATAGGATGGGAAAACCATAGAAATATGAAAAACATAGGATTGAGATTTAATGGCTAGTTGAATCATATAGGAAGATGAGTTGTGTTTGATTGTGCCAAAGGAAATTTTCCATGAGGTATGACCTAATGTTTTATTCTTATAGGATTTGCACTGCAAGATTCCTATAGGATATGTTCCTATGAATCAAACAACTAGTGTGGGGAAAATTCACATGTGATCTAAATCCTACATAATTCCTATACAAATCCTATATATGAATTTTAGTTGTTAGGTCACTTAAAATGACTTCACTTGAAGGGTTACATTTTTGTTTTTTCTGAATTAGTAGTGATGCCTAACCATATATATACCTAAACCAAGAGAATCAGCATAAACTTATGTATATTAATAGTAAGCGCATATATGAATGTTTTTTATCTACAAACCCAGGGTCATATATATGTACATAGAAACATGCATATATGCTAGTTTTTGTACCTTGGTGTGTTCCTCTTTTGGGCTATCTCTTTTTTGTTCACCGGTTCACAACCAACGCCCTAGATTAATTTGGCACTTAGAAAATAACATTTTGTTTTTGGCGCACTAACACAAATAGTAGTAGCACGGTTAACACTGTAGAGAAGTACAAAATAAATGTGTGTGGGTAATAATAAAATCCTTAATATGCCTTGAAAACCCACACGTACGCTCTTTCTAGGACAGAGGCAGTATGAGGTAATGCACCCACGCGCTGTCATCTGCCCGTTCGTGCTATGTCTCCCAAATCTTGAAATATCGTCAGTTATCCATTTCACGTCCACACTTCTCCCTCTCTCCACGGACTAGGAAAAAAACCCTCTCTTCACTTCCCCTTCCCATTCCACCGATGGAGAGCCCAACCGACGCCATCAACGCAGCGAAAGCGAAAGCCGTGCGGCTGGCCTTAGCCGCAGAGGAGGCGTCCAGAGCCGCGACCGCAGCACGCATGGCCGCAACGGCGGCGATCATCGCCGCAGCGGATGCCAAAGACGAAGCGGAGGCCATTGCCGAAGGTCGGGCCATCGGTCGCTCATCGGCATCTAATACTGTTGGTAGATGGGTCCACTCTCTTGGGAAGCATCCCCTAGATGACGAGGACGAGGTTGAACTCATCTTTGAACCGCCGCCGCCGACCTTCGACGAGAATATCGTCGACGAGGGGGAGGAAGTATGTTTCGATTCACCTCTCTCCCTTATTCAACATAGCCCTGTATCGATTTGCGCTATGGTCTCTCCCTCTTTTTTTTGCGCTATAGCGTTTTGAATTAGCGTCAGAATCTTTTTACATTCATATTCAGTATTAGTTGCAACTGCTACATATTTGCTTCACATCCGATTCACCTCTCTCCCTTATTCAACATAGCCCTGTATCGATTTGCTCTATGGTCTCTCCCTCTTTTTTTTGCGCTATAGGGTTTTGAATTAGCGTCAGAATCTTTTTAGATTCATATTCATTATTAGTTGCAACTGCTACATATTTGCTTCACCTGTTTATTTGGCATGTATCAAAGTTGCTATCGATGAGGTTGACAGCGATGTCGAGTCGCGTCATAGGAAGGCCAGGGCCACTCTCAACAAGCTTAAGGCGGGGAAGTTCGACAAGTATTGGAGTGAACCCTGGACTGGTGCCAGGAACAGCTGCCCCTTCTGCACAAAGAGCATAAAGGTTGACTTTTGAAGCGTCCTGCAGCATGCCGAAACCGGTGGGTCCGGCTGTCTCAAAGTTGGGGAAACTGTTAACCGATCCGGCTTCATAGCCAACCACATGGCCTATGGGCTATTCCTAAGGAAGAAATTGAACCAAGCTATCGAGACCGGTCGTGTGCCTCCTCCCAACCCCAAGCCACCAAAGATTAAAGGTATGGGCAGCAAGAAGCAGAAGAAGCGGGACCGGGAGGAGGCGACAGGAAGAAGATGGTAAATATACTCAGAATCGTTGTGCATGTTTGTCTCTCCTACCGCTTCAAAAGCAGCATCTTTTGTTGAACTCTGTTTATGTTTGCTGCTCAGCAGCGTTTGTGGTGAACCTATTAGCTTAATTAGGGGTTGTTGAACTATGTCTGTGTTGAACCTTGCTTAATTAGGTTGTGTTGAACTCTATTTGTGTTGGCGTGGGAAGGGGGGCATGATGCTACCCTGAATTTGCGGGACCCCCAAAAAACTTGTAAATACGAGTGATGCATCCAAAAGGAACAAACTTTTACATGGTAGACCCCAGTCTGAAAGCAAGAAATGCGATCGGGTCCTTAACAGCCACCACCCGGATTGATCGGGTATTTTGCCTGCCTACCGCATGTGACTTGTGCTCACTGAAGTTTGGGACCTCACGCATGGGCACCACACGTAAGTGACAGACCTGTTGGTGTAAAAACTCGGGTGATTATTATACTGCATTAGTACAAAGTTTCCTATGGATTCAAGGGTTGGAAAGCCAAGTTAACTCATTTTCATGACTAAGAAGGAGCCAGGCTTACTTTTTCATTTTCATGTTTTAACTTGTTTAAATCTTGGTCAAACAAAGGATTTGACCAGGATTCAAATGGGCATAAAAATTCAAAAAAGAAATAAAGAAAAACCAAAGCACATAAGCTTCTTATGTCATATAGTAAGCATTACAGTTGATCAACGAGTCTAGACATATTCAAACCAGAAAAATCATGTATATACCCCCTAACCCTAAACTCTATCTTATGAAGTCAAGCATGAAGAAAAGTGGTATTGGGTTTCAAACATTGGAAATTGAAAAAACTCCCAAAAGCTTCATTTTGGAGTGACTAAGAAGAATCCAGGCTTACATTTTCATTTTCATGTTTTAAACTGGTTTAAATCTTGGTCAAACCTAGGATTTGACCAAGATTCAAATGGACATAACAAATTCAAAAAATTCAAAACGTTTCACATAGTCTTTTGATGTCATATAGTAAGCATTCAAGTTGATAAACAAAGTCTAGACATATTTAAACAAGAAAAATCATGTATATACTTGGCCCCTAACCCTAAACTCTCTCTTATGAAGTCAAGCATGAAGATAAGTGGTTTTGGGTTTCAAACATGGCAAATTTAAAAACCTCCCAAAAGCTTCATTTTGGAGTGACTAAGAAGAATCCAGGCTTACTTTTCATTTTCATGTTTTAAACTGGTTTAAATCTTGGTCAAACCTAGGATTTGACCAAGATTCAAATGGGCATAACAAATTCAAAAACCAAACACATAGTCTTTTGATGTCACATAATAAGCATTCAAGTTGATAAACAAGGTCTAGACATATTCAAACCAGAAAAATCATGTATCTACCCCCTACCCCTAAACTTTGTCTTATGAAGTAAAGCACGGAGAGATATCATTTTGGGTTTCGAACATGGAAAATAAAAAAAAAACCTCCCAAAAGCTTCATTTTGGAGTGAATAATAAGAAGGATCCAAACTTACTTTTCATTTTCATGTTTTAAACTTGTTTAAATATTGGTCAAACCTGCTAGGGTTTGACCAAGATTCAAATGGGCATAACAATTCAAAAAAAAATTAAACCGAAAACCATTTCTCTTCGTGCTTGACTTCATTAGACAGAGTTTAGGGTTTGGGGTATATACATGATTTTTAATGTTTAAATATGTCTAGACTCCGTTGATCAACATGAATGCTTACTATAACTTAAGAAGCTTATGTGCTTTGGTTTTTCATTTTTTGAATTCTTTATTGAATTTTTATGCCCATTTGAATCTTGGTCAAATCCTAGGTTTGACCAAGAATTAAACAAGTCAGTAACATGAAAATGAAAAAGTAAGCATGGATCCTTCTTATTCACTCAAAAAATGAAGCTTTTGGGAGGGTTTTGAATTTTCCATGTTTGAAACCCAAAACCATTCCTCTTGTATGCTTGACTTCATATATATGACAGAGTTTAGCCTTAGGGGCTATATACATGATTTTTCTAGTTTGAATATGTCTATACCTTGTTTATCAACTTGAATGCTTACTATAAACCAAAAATTCATGTATCTACCCCTAACCCTAAACTATGCATGAAGAGAAGTGGTTTTGGGTTTCAATACTGGATATTTCAAAAACCTCCCAAAAGCTTCATTTTGGAGTGAATAAGAAGGATCAAGGCTTAATTTTTCATATTTATGTTTTAAACTAGTTTAAATCATGGTCAAACCTAGGATTTGACCAAGATTCAAATGGGCATAATTTAAAAAATGAAAAATCTAGGCAAATAGTCTTCTTATGTCATATAGTAAGCATTCAATTAAGTTGATAAACAAGCTCTAGACATATTCAAACCAGAAAAATCATGATGTATCTACCCCCTATATATCCCTAAACCCTGACTTATGAAGTCAAGCATGAAGAGAAGTGGTTTTTGGTTTCAATCATGGAAATTTCAAAAACCCTCCCAAGAGCTTCATTTTGGAGTGACTAATTAAGAAGCATACATGATTACCTTTTCATATTCATGTTTTAAACTTGTTCAAATCTAGGTCAACAAACCTAGGATTTGACGAAGAATCAAATGGGTATAAAAAATTAAAAACAAGCTCTAGACAAGCTCAAGTTGGAAAACAAGTTCTAGACATATTCAAACCAGAAAAATCATGTATCTACCCCTATATATCCCTAAACCCCGACTTATGAAGTCAAGCATGAAGAGAAGTGGTTTTTGGTTTCAATCATGGAAATTTCAAAAACCCTCCCAAGAGCTTCATTTTGGAGTGGCTAAGAAGGATAGATGCTTAATTTTTCATATTTATGTTTTAAACTAGTTTAAATCATGGTCAAACCTAGGATTTGACCAAGATTCAAATGGACATAAAAATTCAAAATAAATGAAAATAAATGAAAAACCAAGGCACGTAGTCTTCTTATGTCATATAGTAAGCATTCAATTAAGTTGATAAACAAGGTCTAGACATATTCAAACCAGAAACATCATGTATCTAGCTACCCCTAGCCCTAAACTCTGTCTTATGAAGTCAAGCATGCATGAAGAGAAGTCATGGTTTTTGGTTTCAAACATGGAAATTTCAAAAACCCTACCAAGATCTACATTTTGGAGTGACTAAGAAGGATATATGCTTAATTTTTCATATTCATGTTTTATTAAACTTGTTTAAATCATGGTCAAACCTAGGATTTGACCAAGATTCAAATGGGCATAAAAATTCAGAAAAAACAAAAAATGGAAAATCAAGGCACATAGTCTTCTTATGTCACATAGTAAGCATTCAATTAAGTTGATAAACAAGGTCTAGAGATATATTCAAACCAGAGAAATCATGTATCTACCCCCTAACCCTAAACTCTATCTCATGAAGTCAAGCATGAAGATATGTGGTTTTTGGTTTCAAACATGAAAATTTCAAAAACCCTCCCAAGAGCTTCATTTTGGAGTGACTAAGAAGGATATATGCTTAATTTTTTATATTCATGTTTTCAACTTGTTTAAATCATGGTCAAACCTAGGATTTGGCCAAGATTCAAATGGGCATAATTTAAAAAAATGGAAAATCAAGGCACATAGTCTTCTTATGTCACATAGTAAGCATTCAATTAAGTTGATAAACAAGGTCTAGACATATTCAAACCAGAGAAATCATGTATCTACCCCCTAACCCTAAACTCTATCTCATGAAGTCAAGCATGAAGATATGTGGTTTTTGGTTTCAAACATGGAAATTTCAAAAACCCTCCCAAGAGCTTCATTTTGGAGTGACTAAGAAGGACATATGCTTAATTTTTCATATTCATGTTTTCAACTTGTTTAAATCATGGTCAAACTTAGGATTTGACCAAGATTCAAATGGGCATAAATTAAAAAAAAAACAATAAAATGAAAAACCAATGCACATAGTCGATCTTCTTGTGTCATATATATAGTAAGCATTCAATTAAGTTGATAACAAGGTCTAGACATATTCAAACCAGAAAAATCATGTATCTACCCCCTAACCCTAAACTTTGTCTTATGAAGTCAAGCATGAAGAGAAGTGGTTTTCGGTTTCAAGCATGGAAATTTCAAAAACCTCCCCAAACTTCATTTTAGAGTGACTAAGAAGGATACAAGCTTCCCTTTTCATTTTCATGTTTTAAACTTGTTTAAATTATCTTGGTCCGCCCATGCTATAGTCTGGATCCGCCCATGCTATAGTTTGAGGCCATTTGGATGACGTCGAAAAAATTCTTTGATTAGAAATGGGGTTGTTCGAACCACGTAGTTGGATTTTTTTGAACCTTGATCTGTAGTACTGGGCAAAACCCTAGTTTAACCTATTTAATTATAAATTCGTAGGTCGATTTTTCTACGTTCCTTTTTATTAGTATTACTCTACTATGCAGCACATATGTGTTTGCCCGTCGAGTGAAACTCGGAGGAAGAGGGATCACTCGGAAGGAGAGAAGAAGGAGGGAGAGCATTATGGTGTCTCCCCTTTTTCGGGTGATGATGTTGACTGTTGTGCAGGGTTTGTCAGTGAGCAGGAGGTGCGAGCGAGCGAGCGAGCGAGCGAGTCGAGCGAGGCCGAGAATGAGAGAGATTTGTTTTTTTTGTGAGAGGGACAACCGAAGGATCCTGAAGGACCCAGAGACTTCCAATACGCATCCTGATGCGTCTTCTCTTGACAAAGAAAATGGCTGGGAGTTTGCGTACCTATTGCACGTGACTTGTGCTCACTGAAGTGTGGGACCTCACGCATGGGCACCACACGTAAGTGACAGACCTGTTGGTGTAAAAACTCGGTTGATTATTATAGTGCATTAGAACAAAGTTTCCTATGGATTCAAGGGTAGGAAATCCAAGTTAACTCATTTACATGACATTATTTTTTCCATGAAGCAAAGTTAACACATCTATCAATTGGTACATTTTGGAGTGACTAAGAAGGATCCATGCTTACCTTTTCGTTTTCACGTGTTAAACTTGTTTAAATCTTGGTCAAACCTAGGATTTGACAGAGATTCAAATGGGCGGAAAATTCAAAAAAAACAGAAAAATGAAAAACCAAAGCACATACGTAGTTTTCTTATGTCATATAGTAAGCATTCAAGTTGATAAACAAGGTCTAGACATATTCAAAACATACAAATCATGTATGTACCCCTAACCCTAAACTATGTCTTATGAAGTCAAGCATGAAGAGAAGTGGTTTTGGGTTTCAAACATGGAAATTTCAAAAACCTCCCAAAAACTTCATTTAGAGTGACTAAGAAGGATAAATGCTTCCCTTTTCATTTTCATGTTTTAAACTTGTTTAAATCTTGGTAAAACCTAGGATCTGACCAAGATTCAAATGGGCATCAAAAATAAAAAAATCAGAAAAATGAAAAACCAAAGCACATAGTCTTCTTATGTCATATAGTAAGCATTAAAGTTGATAAACAAGGTCTAGACGTATTCAAACCAGACAAATCATGTATCTACCCCTAACCCTAAACTCTGTCTTATGAAGTCAAGCATGAAGAGAAGTTGTTTTGGGTTTCAAACATGGAAATTTCAAAAACCCTCTCAAAGTGCTTCATTTTGGAGTGACTAAGAAGGATCCATAGGAAACTATGTACTAATACAGTATAATGATCACCCGAGTTATTAGAGCAACAAGTCTGTCACTTACGTGTGGTTCCCATGTGTGAGGTCCCACACTTCAGTGAGCACAAGTCATGTAGTCTTCTTATGTCATGTAGTAAGCATTCAATTAAGTTGATAAACAAGGTCTAGACATATCAAACCAGAAAAATCATGTATCTACCCCCTATATATCCCTAAACCCTGACTTATGAAGTCAAGCATGAAGAGAAGAAGTGGTTTTTGGTTTCAAACATGGAAATTTCAAAAACCCTCCCAAGAGCTTCATTTTGGAGTGACTAGTTAAGACGCATACATGCTTACTTTTTCATATTCATGTTTTAAACTTGTTCAAATCTTGGTCAACAAACCTTGCTACGATTTGACGAAGATTCAAATGGGTATAAAAAA
The DNA here is from genome assembly GCF_019359855.2 of Lolium perenne. NCBI lineage: Eukaryota > Viridiplantae > Streptophyta > Magnoliopsida > Poales > Poaceae > Lolium > Lolium perenne. The sequence goes on along the minus strand of NC_067246.2, from coordinate 180,562,862 downwards.
TTAAAACCAAGGTCTGCTCATGTCATATAGTAATCATTCAATTAAATTGATAAACAAGGTCTAGACATATTCAAACTAGTAGGAAAATCATGTATCTACCCCCTAACCCTAAACTATGTCTTATGAAGTCAAGCATGCATGAAGAAAAATGGTTTTTGGTTTTCAAGCATGGAAATTTCAAAAACCCTCCCAAGAGCTACATATTGGAGTGACTAAGAAGGATAGATGCTTAATTTTTCATATTCATGTTTTAAACTTGATTAAATCATGGTCAAACCTAGAATTTGACCAAGATTCAAATGGGCATAAAAATTCAAACAAAAATGAAAAACCAATGCACATAGTCATCTTATGTCATCTAGTAAGCATTCAATTAAGTTGATAAACAATGTCTAGACATATTCAAACCTGAAAATTCATGTATCAAGCTACCCCTAACCCCAAACTCTGTCTTATGAAGTCAAGCATGAAGAGAAGTACGTGGTTTTTTGGTTTCAAACATGGAAATTTCAAAAACCCTCTCAAGAGCTTCATTTTGGAGTGACTACGAATGATACATGCTTAATTTTTCATATTCATGTTTTAAACTTGTTTAAATCATGGTCAAACCTAGGATTTGGCCAAGATTCAAATGGGCAAAATTAAAAAAAAAATCAAGGCACATAGTCTTCTCATGTCATATAGTAAGCATCATTCAATTAAGTTGATAAACAAGGTCTAGACATATTCAAACGAGAGAAATCATGTATCTACCCCCTAACACTAAACTCTGTCTCATGAAGTCAAGCGCATGCATGAAGATATGTGGTTTTTGGTTTCAAACATGGAAATTTCAAAAACCCTCCCAAGAGCTTCATTTCGAAGTGATTAATTAAGAAGCATACATGCATGCTTACTTTTTCATATTCATGTTTTAAACTTATATTCAAATCTTGGTGAAACCTAGGATTTGACCAAGATTCAAATGGGTATAAAAATAAAAAAAAACAAAAAAGGTCTTCTTATGTTATATAGTAGGCATTCAATTAAGTTGATAAATAAGGTCTAGACATATTCAAACAAGAAAAATCAAGCATGTATCTACCCTGTTTCATGAAGCCAAGCATGAAGATATGTGGTTTTTGGTTTCGAACATGGAAATTCAAAAACCCTCCCAAGAGCTTCATTTTGAAGTGACTAAGAAGCATACATGCTTACTTTTTCATATTCATGTTTTTAACTTATTCAAATCTTGGTGGAACCAAGGATTTGACCAAGATTCAAATGGGTATAAAAGTTCAAAAAAACAAGGTCTTCTTATATGTTATATAGTAAGCATTCAATTAATTTGATAAACAAGGTCTACACATATTCAAACCAGGAAAATCATGTATCTACCCCCTAACCCTAAACTCTGTCTTATGAAGAAGTCAAGCATGCATGAAGAGAAGTGGTTTTTGGTTTCAAGCATGGAAATTTCAAAAACCCTCCCAAGAGCTACATATTGGAGTGACTAAGAAGGATAGATGCTTAATTTTTCATATTCATGTTTTAAACTTGTTTAAATCATGGTCAAACCTAGGATTTAACCAAGATTCAAATGGGCAAAATTTTAAAAAATGAAAAATCAAGGCACATAGTCTTCTTATTTTTGGTTTCAAACATGGAAATTTCAAAAACCCTCCCAAAGAGCTTCATTTTGGAGTGACTAAGAAGGATCCATAGGAAACTATGTACTAATACAGTATAATGATCACCCGAGTTATTAGAGCAACAAGTCTGTCACTTACGTGTGGTTCCCATGCGTGAGGTCCCACACTTCAGTGAGCACAAGTCACGTACGCTAGGTAGGCAAACTCCCGGCCATCTTCTTTGTCAAGAGAGAGGCATCAACACTCTCTCTCTCTCTCTCCAATTATCCACCTCCGTTGGCTGCCGGTTTTGGCAGGTCGTTTCTAGCTCAGCTCGTAGGCCATGGTGTGCAGGCTCTGTAGCCATGGCGATTTGGTCGCGCCAAGTGGTTCGTCCCCGGCTCCGACGAGGATCAATCCGGACGGTGCCTATTAAGGACCCGATCGCATTTCTTGCTTTCAGCATGGGGTCTACCATGTAAATCTTAGGGATTTAGACGTAATTTCCTGTTTATTTTGTGTCCTGCTGTAAACTCCGCTCTGATGCGTGTTGGAAATCTGGGTCCTTCGGGATCGTTCGGTTGTCCCTCTAAAAAACATCTCTCTCATTCTCGGCCTTTCTCGCCGCTCGCACCCCCTGCGCACCGACAACCCTGCACAACAGTCAACATCACCAGAAAAAGGATAGACACCATAAATAAGTGGGGCCCCGTGACTGCTCTCCCTTCGTCTCCTCCCGTGTGATCCCTCTTCCTCCGACTCCCGACCTTGCGGAAAAGAAAAATGAAATGAAAGAGTTTCACTGGACGGGCAAACACATGTGCTGCCTAGTAATAATAATAATAACGTAAAAAACTCGACCTACGAATCTATTATTAAATAAGCTAAACTAGGGTTTTGCCCAGTACTACGGATCAATTTCTGAAAATCCAACTACGGGGTTCGATTTTGGCCTGCTAATATAAAATTATATAATCCGAACTAGTATTCCTCTAAAAAATCATTTTGGTATGCATCGTTTGGTACTTTTCATAGCTAGAGTGCTTACTCCCTCCGTTAGCAAATAGTCTTCGTATGTCATATAGTAAGCATTCAAGTTGAAAAACAAGCTCTAGACATATTCAAACCAGAAAAATCATGTATCTACCCCCTATATATCCCTAAACCCTGACTTATGAATTCAAGCATGAAGAGAAGTGGTTTTTGGTTTCAATCATGGAAATTTCAAAAACCCTCCCAAGAGCTTCATTTTGGAGTGACTAATTAAGAAGCATACATGCTTACCTTTTCATATTAATGTTTTAAACTTGTTCAAATCTTGGTCAACAAACCTAGGATTTGACGAAGAATCAAATGTGTATAAAAATATTAAAACCAAGGTCTGCTCATGTCATATAGTGAGCATTCAATTAAATTGATAAACAAGGTCTAGACATATTCAAACTAGCAGGAAAATCATGTATCTACCCCCTAACCCAAACTCTATCTTATGAAGTCAAGCATGCATGAAGAGAAGTGGTTTTTGGTTTTCAAGCATGGAAATTTCAAAAACTCTTATGTCATCTAGTAAGCATTCATCAATTAAGTTGATAAATAATGTCTAGACATATTCAAACCAGAAAGTTTATGTATCAAGCTACCCCTAACCCCAAACTTTGTCTTATGAAGTCTAGCATGAAGAGAAGTACGTGGTTTTTTGGTTTCAAACATGGAAATTTCAAAAACCCTCTCAAGATCGAGCTTCATTTTAGAGTGACTACGAAGGATACATGCTTAATTTTTCATATTCATGTTTTAAACTTGTTTAAATCATGGTCAAACCTAGGATTTGACCAAGATTCAAATGGGCATAAAAATTCAAAAAAAAAAAATGAAAAACCAATGCACATAGTCATCTTATGTCATCTAGTAAGCATTCAATTAAGTTGATAAACAAGGTCTAGACATATTCAAACCAGAAAATTCATGTATCAAGCTACCCCTATCCCCAAACTCTGTCTTATGAAGTCAAGCATGAAGAGAAGTACGTGGTTTTTTTGGTTTCAAATTAACATGGAAATTTCAAAAACCCTCTCAAGAGCTTCATTTCGAAGCGATTAATTAAGAAGCATACATGCATGCTTACTTTTTCATATTCATGTTTTAAACTTATTCAAATCTTGGTGAAACCTAGGATTTGACCAAGATTCAAATGGGTATAAAAATTAAAAAAAAACAAAAAAGGTCTTTTTATGTTATATAGTAGGCATTCAATTAAGTTGATAAACAAGGTCTAGACATATTCAAACCAGAAATATCATGCATGTATCTACCCCTAACCCTAAACTCTGTTTCATGAAGTCAAGCATGAAGATATGTGGTTTTTGGTTTCGAACATGGAAATTCAAAAACCCTCCCAAGAGCTTCATTTTGAAGTGACTAAGAAGCATACATGCTTACTTTTTCATATTCATGTTTTTAACTTATTCAAATCTTGGTGGAACCAAGGATTTGACCAAGATTCAAAAGGGTATAAAAATTCAAAAAAAAACAAGGTCTTCTTATGTTATATAGTAAGCATTCAATTATTTTGATAAACAAGGTCTACACATATTCAAACCAGGAAATTATGTATCTACCCCCTAACCCTAAACTCTGTCTTATGAAGTCAAGCATGCATGAAGAGAAGTGGTTTTTGGTTTCAAGCATGGAAATTTCAAAAACCCTCCCAAGAGCTTCATTTTGGAGTGACTAAGAAGCATACGTACGTGCTTACTTTTTCATATTCATGTTTTAAACTTGTTCAAATCTTGGTTAAACCTATGATTTGACCAAGATTCAAATGGGTATAAAAAATGAAAACCAAGGTCTTCTTATGTCATATAGTAAGCATTCAATTAACTTGATAAATAAGGTCTAGACATATTCAAACCAGAAAAATCATGTATCAAGCTACCCCTAACCCCTAATTAACTCTGTCTTATGAAGTCAAGCATGAAGATAAGTATGTGGTTTTTTGGTTTCAAACATGGAAATTTCAAAAACCCTCTCAAGATCGAGCTTCATTTTGGAGTGACTATGAAGGATACATGCTTACTTTTTCATATTCATGTTTTAAACTTGTTTAAATCATGGTCAAACCTAGGATTTGACAAAGATTCAAATGGGCATAATTTAAAAAAAAAAAAATGAAAAACCAAGGCACATAGTGTTCTTATGTTATATTGTAAGCATTCAATTAAGTTGATAAACAAGGTCTAGACATATTCAAACCAGATAAATCATGTATCTACCCCCTAACCTAAACTCTGTCTCATGAAGTCAAGCATGATGATATGTGGTTTTTTGGTTTCAAACATGGAAATTTCAAAAACCCTCCCAAGAGCTTCATTTTGAAGTGATTAATTATGAAGCATACATGCATGCTTACTTTTTCATATTCATGTTTTAAACTTATTCAAATCTTGGTGAAACCTAGGATTTGACCAAGATTCAAATCCGTATAAAAATTAAAAAACAAAATAAAAAAACAAGGTCTTCTTATGTTATATAGTAAGCATTCAATTAAGTTGATAAATAAGGTCTAGACATATTCAAACCAGAAAAATCATGTATCTACCCCTAACCCTAAACTTTGTCTTATGAAGTCAAGCATGAAGAGAAGTGGTTTTTGGTTTCAAGCATGGAAATTTCAAAAACCTCCCCAAACTTCATTTTAGAGTGACTAAGAAGGATACAAGCTTCCCTTTTCATTTTCATGTTTTGAACTTGTTTAAATTATCTTGGTCCACCCATGCTATAGTCTGGATCCGCCCATGCTATAGTTTGAGGCCATTTGGATGACGTCGAAAAAATTCTTTGATTAGAAATGGGGTTGTTCGAACCCCGTAGTTGGATTTTTTTGAACCTTGATCTGTAGTACTGGGCAAAACCCTAGTTTAACCTATTTAATTATAGATTCGTAGGTCGATTTTTCTACGTTCCTTTTTATTAGTATTACTCTACTATGCAGCACATATGTGTTTGCCCGTCGAGTGAAACTCGGAGGAAGAGGGATCACTCGGAAGGAGAGAAGAAGGAGGGAGAGCATTATGGTGTCTCCCCTTTTTCGGGTGATGATGTTGGACTGTTGTGCGGGGTTTGTCGATGAGCGGGGAGGTGCGGCGAGCGAGCGAGTCGAGCGAGGCCGAGAATGAGAGAGATTTGTTTTTTTTTGTGAGAGGGACAACCGAAGGATCCTGAAGGACCCAGAGACTTCCAATACGCATCCTGATGCGTCTTCTCTTGACAAAGAAAATGGCTGGGAGTTTGCGTACCTATTGCACGTGACTTGTGCTCACTGAAGTGTGGGACCTCACGCATGGGCACCACACGTAAGTGACAGACCTGTTGGTGTAAAAACTCGGTTGATTATTATAGTGCATTAGAACAAAGTTTCCTATGGATTCAAGGGTAGGAAATCCAAGTTAACTCATTTACATGACATTATTTTTTCCATGAAGCAAAGTTAACACATCTATCAATTGGTACATTTTTGAGTGACTAAGAAGGATCCATGCTTACCTTTTCGTTTTCACGTGTTAAACTTGTTTTAATGTTTGTCAAACCGATGATTTGCAATAGATTAAAATGGGCGGCAAATTCAAAAAAAAAAACAGAAAAATGAAAAACCAAAGCACATACGTAGTTTTCTTATGTCATATAGTAAGCATTCAAGTTGATAAACAAGGTCTAGACATATTCAAAACATACAAATCATGTATGTATCCCTAACCCTAAACTATGTCTTATGAAGTCAAGCATGAAGAGAAGTGGTTTTGGGTTTCAAACATGGAAAATTCAGAAACCTCCCAAAAACTTCATTTAGAGTGACTAAGAAGGATAAATGCTTCCCTTTTCATTTTCATGTTTAAACTTGTTTAAATCTTGGTAAAACCTAGGATCTGACCAAGATTCAAATGGGCATCAAAAATAAAAAAATCAGAAAAATGAAAAACCAAAGCACATAGTCTTCTTATGTCATATAGTAAGCATTAAAGTTGATAAACAAGGTCTAGACGTATTCAAACCAGACAAATCATGTATCTACCCCTAACCCTAAACTCTGTCTTATGAAGTCAAGCATGAAGAGAAGTTGTTTTGGGTTTCAAACATGGAAATTTCAAAAACCCTCTCAAAGAGCTTCATTTTGGAGTGACTAAGAAGGATCCATAGGAAACTATGTACTAATACAGTATAATGATCACCCGAGTTATTAGAGCAACAAGTCTGTCACTTACGTGTGGTTCCCATGCGTGAGGTCCCACACTTCAGTGAGCACAAGTCACGTAGTCTTCTTATGTCATATAGTAAGCATTCAATTAAGTTGATAAACAAGGTCTAGACATATCAAACCAGAAAAATCATGTATCTACCCCTATATATCCCTAAACCCTGACTTATGAAGTCAAGCATGAAGAGAAGAAGTGGTTTTTGGTTTCAAACATGGAAATTTCAAAAACCCTCCCAAGAGCTTCATTTTGGAGTGACTAGTTAAGACGCATACATGCTTACTTTTTCATATTCATGTTTTAAACTTGTTCAAATCTTGGTCAACAAACCTAGCTACGATTTGACGAAGATTCAAATGGGTATAAAAAAATTAAAACCAAGGTCTCAAGCCATGTCATATAGTAAGCATTCAATTAAATTGATAAACAAGGTCTAGACATATTCAAACTAGTAGGAAAATCATGTATCTACCCCCTAACCCTAAACTATGTCTTATGAAGTCAAGCATGCATGAAGAAAAGTGGTTTTTGGTTTTCAAGCATGGAAATTTCAAAAACCCTCCCAAGAGCTACATATTGGAGTGACTAAGAAGGATAGATGCTTAATTTTTCATATTCATGTTTTAAACTTGATTAAATCATGGTCAAACCTAGGATTTGACCAAGATTCAAATGGGCATAAAAATTCAAAAAAATGAAAAACCAATGCACATAGTCATCTTATGTCATCTAGTAAGCATTCAATTAAGTTGATAAACAAGGTCTAGACATATTCAAACAAGAAAATTCATGTATCAAGCTACCCCTATCCCCAAACTCTGTCTTATATATGAAGTCAAGCATGAAGAGAAGTACGCGGTTTTTGGTTTTCAAGCATGGAAATTTCAAAACCCCTCTCAAGAGCTTCATTTTGGAGTGACTACGAAGGATACATACTTAATTTTTCATATTCATGTTTTAAACTTGTTTAAATCATGGTCAAACCTAGGATTTGGCCAAGATTCAAATGGGCAAAATTTTAAAAAAATGAAAAATCAAGGCACATAGTCTTCTTATGTCATATAGTAAGCATTCAATTAATTTGATAAACAAGGTCTAGACATATTCAAACGAGAGAAATCATGTATCTACCCCCTAACACTAAACTCTGTCTCATGAAGTCAAGCGCATGCATGAAGATATGTGGTTTTTGGTTTCAAATATGGAAATTTCAAAAACCCTCCCAAGAGCTTCATTTCGAAGAGATTAATTAAGAAGCATACATGCATGCTTACTTTTTCATATTCATGTTTTAAACTTATTCAAATCTTGGTGAAACCTAGGATTTGACCAAGATTCAAATCCGTATAAAAATTTAAAAATAAAATAAAAAAACAAGGTCTTCTTATGTTATATAGTAGGCATTCAATTAAGTTGATAAACAAGGTCTAGACATATTCAAAGAAGAAAAATCATGCATGTATCTACCCCTAACCCTAAACTATGTTTCATGAAGTCAAGCATGAAGATATGTGGTTTTTGGTTTCGAACATGGAAATTCAAAAACCCTCCCAAGAGCTTCATTTTGAAGTGACTAAGAAGCATACATGCTTACTTTTTCATATTCATGTTTTTAACTTATTCAAATCTTGGTGGAACCAAGGATTTGACCAAGATTCAAATGGGTATAAAAGTTCAAAAAAAACAAGGTCTTCTTATATGTTATATAGTAAGCATTCAATTAATTTGATAAACAAGGTCTACACATATTCAAACCAGGAAAATCATGTATCTACCCCCTAACCCTAAACTCTGTCTTATGAAGAAGTCAAGCATGCATGAAGAGAAGTGGTTTTTGGTTTCAAGCATGGAAATTTCAAAAACCCTCCCAAGAGCTACATATTGGAGTGACTAAGAAGGATAGATGCTTAATTTTTCATATTCATGTTTTAAACTTGTTTAAATCATGGTCAAACCTAGGATTTAACCAAGATTCAAATGGGCAAAATTTTAAAAAATGAAAAATCAAGGCACATAGTCTTCTTATTTTTGGTTTCAAACATGGAAATTTCAAAAACCCTCCCAAAGAGCTTCATTTTGGAGTGACTAAGAAGGATCCATAGGAAACTATGTACTAATACAAGTATAATGATCACCCGAGTTATTAGAGCAACAAGTCTGTCACTTACGTGTGGTTCCCATGCGTGAGGTCCCACACTTCAGTGAGCACAAGTCACGTACGCTAGGTAGGCAAACTCCCGGCCATCTTCTTTGTCAAGAGAGAGGCATCAACACTCTCTCTCTCTCTCTCTCCAATTATCCACCCCCGTTGGCTGCCGGTTTTGGCAGGTCGTTTCTAGCTCAGCTCGTAGGCCATGGTGTGCAGGCTCTGTAGCCATGGCGATTTGGTCGCGCCAAGTGGTTCGTCCCCGGCTCCGACGAGGATCAATCCGGACGGTGCCTATTAAGGACCCGATCGCATTTCTTGCTTTCAGCATGGGGTCTACCATGTAAATCTTAGGGATTTAGACGTAATTTCCTGTTTATTTTGTGTCCTGCTGTAAACTCCGCTCTGATGCATATTGGAAATCTGGGTCCTTCAGGATCGTTCGGTTGTCCCTCTAAAAAAAAACATCTCTCTCATTCTCGGCCTTTCTCGCTCGCTCGCACCCCCCTGCGCACTGACAACCCTGCACAACAGTCAACATCACCAGAAAAAGGATAGACACCATAAATAAGTGGGGCCCCGTGACTGCTCTCCCTTCGTCTCCTCCCGTGTGATCCCTCTTCCTCCGACTCCCGACCTTGCGGAAAAGAAAAATGAAATGAAAGAGTTTCACTGGACGGGCAAACACATGTGCTGCCTAGTAATAATAATAATAACGTAAAAAAATCGACCTACGAATCTATTATTAAATAAGCTAGACTAGGGTTTTGCCCAGTACTACGGATCAATTTCTGAAAATCCAACTACGGGGTTCGATTTTGGCCTGCTAATATAAAATTATATAATCCGAACTAGTATTCCTCTAAAAAATCATTTTGGTATGCATCGTTTGGTACTTTTCATAGCTAGAGTGCTTACTCCCTCCGTTAGCAAATAGTCTTCGTATGTCATATAGTAAGCATTCAAGTTGAAAAACAAGCTCTAGACATATTCAAACCAGAAAAATCATGTATCTACCCCCTATATATCCCTAAACCCTGACTTATGAATTCAAGCATGAAGAGAAGTGGTTTTTGGTTTCAATCATGGAAATTTCAAAAACCCTCCCAAGAGCTTCATTTTGGAGTGACTAATTAAGAAGCATACATGCTTACCTTTTCATATTAATGTTTTATACTTGTTCAAATCTTGGTCAACAAACCTAGGATTTAACGAAGAATCAAATGTGTATAAAAAAATTAAAACCAAGGTCTGCTCATGTCATATAGTGAGCATTCAATTAAATTGATAAACAAGGTCTAGACATATTCAAACTAGCAGGAAAATCATGTATCTACCCCCTAACCCAAACTCTATCTTATGAAGTCAAGCATGCATGAAGAGAAGTGGTTTTTGGTTTTCAAGCATGGAAATTTCAAAAACTCTTATGTCATCTAGTAAGCATTCATCAATTAAGTTGATAAATAATGTCTAGACATATTCAAACCAGAAAGTTTATGTATCAAGCTACCCCTAACCCCAAACTTTGTCTTATGAAGTCTAGCATGAAGAGAAGTACGTGGTTTTTTGGTTTCAAACATGGAAATTTCAAAAACCCTCTCAAGATCGAGCTTCATTTTGGAGTGACTACGAAGGATACATGCTTAATTTTTCATATTCATGTTTTAAACTTGTTTAAATCATGGTCAAACCTAGGATTTGACCAAGATTCAAATGGGCGTAAAAATTCAAAAAAAAACAATAAAATGAAAAACCAATGCACATAGTCATCTTATGTCATCTAGTAAGCATTCAATTAAGTTGATAAACAAGGTCTAGACATATTCAAACCAGAAAATTCATGTATCAAGCTACCCCTATCCCCAAACTCTGTCTTATGAAGTCAAGCATGAAGAGAAGTACGTGATTTTTTTTGGTTTCAAATTAACATGGAAATTTCAATTAAGTTGATAAACAAGGTCTAGACATATTCAAACCAGAAAAATCATGCATGTATCTACCCCTAACCCTAAACTATGTTTCATGAAGTCAAGCATGAAGATATGTGGTTTTTGGTTTCGAACATGGAAATTCAAAAACCCTCCCAAGAGCTTCATTTTGAAGTGACTAAGAAGCATACATGCTTACTTTTTCATATTCATGTTTTTAACTTATTCAAATCTTGGTGGAACCAAGGATTTGACCAAGATTCAAATGGGTATAAAAATTCAAAAAAAACAAGGTCTTCTTATGTTATATAGTAAGCATTCAATTAATTTGATAAACAAGGTCTACACATATTCAAACCAGGAAAATCATGTATCTACCCCCTAACCCTAAACTCTGTCTTATGAAGTCAAGCATGCATGAAGAAAAGTGGTTTTTGGTTTCAATCATGGAAATTTAAAAAACACTCTCAAGAGCTTCCATTTTGGAGTGACTACGAAGGATACATGCTTAATTTTTCATATTCATGTTTTAAACTTGTTTAAATCATGGTCAAACCTAGGATTTGGCCAAGATTCAAATGGGCAAAATTTAAAAAAAAATCAAGGCACATAGTCTTCTTATGTCATATAGTAAGCATCATTCAATTAAGTTGATAAACAAGGTCTAGACATATTCAAACGAGAGAAATCATGTATCTACCCCCTAACCCTAAACTCTGTCTCATGAAGTCAAGCGCATGCATGAAGATATGTGGTTTTTGGTTTCAAACATGGAAATTTCAAAAACCCTCCCAAGAGCTTCATTTTGGAGTGACTAAGAAGCATACGTACGTGCTTACTTTTTCATATTCATGTTTTAAACTTGTTCAAATCTTGGTCAAACCTATGATTTGACCAAGATTCAAATGGGTATAAAAAATGAAAACCAAGGTCTTCTTATGTCATATAGTAAGCATTCAATTAAGTTGATAAATAAGGTCTAGACATATTCAAACCAGAAAAATCATGTATCAAGCTACCCCTAACCCCTAATTAACTCTGTCTTATGAAGTCAAGCATGAAGATAAGTATGTGGTTTTTTGGTTTCAAACATGGAAATTTCAAAAACCCTCTCAAGATCGAGCTTCATTTTGGAGTGACTACGAAGGATACATGCTTACCTTTTGATATTCATGTTTTAAACTTGTTTAAATCATGGTCAAACCAAGGATTTGACAAAGATTCAAATGGGCATAATATAAAAAAACAAAAAATGAAAAACCAAGGCACATAGTCTTCTTATGTTATATTGTAAGCATTCAATTAAGTTGATAAACAAGGTCTAGACATATTCAAACCAGAGAAATCATGTATCTACCCCCTAACCTAAACTCTGTCTCATGAAGTCAAGCATGATGATATGTGGTTTTTTGGTTTCAAACATGGAAATTTCAAAAACCCTCCCCAGAGCTTCATTTTGAAGTGATTAATTATGAAGCATACATGCATGCTTACTTTTTCATATTCATGTTTTAAACTTATTCAAATCTTGGTGAAACCTAGGATTTGACCAAGATTCAAATCCATATAAAAATTAAAAAACAAAATAAAAAAAACAAGGTCTTCTTATGTTATATAGTAAGCATTCAATTAAGTTGATAAATAAGGTCTAGACATATTCAAACCAGAAAAATCATGTATCTACCCCTAACCCTAAACTTTGTCTTATGAAGTCAAGCATGAAGAGAAGTACGCGGTTTTTTGGTTTCAAACATGGAAATTTCAAAAACCCTCTCAAGAGCTTCCATTTTGGTGTGACTACGAAGGATACATGCTTAATTTTTCATATTCATGTTTTAAACTTGTTTAAATCATGGTCAGACCTAGGATTTGGCCAAGATTCAAATGGGCAAAATTTAAAAAAAAATCAAGGCACATAGTCTTCTTATGTCATATAGTAAGCATTCAATTAAGTTGATAAACAAGGTCTAGACATATTCAAACGAGAGAAATCATGTATCTACCCCTAACCCTAAACTCTGTCTTATGAAGTCAAGCATGCATGAAGAGAAGTGGTTTTTGGTTTCAAGCATGGAAATTTCAAAAACCCTCCCAAGAGCTTCATTTTGGAGTGACTAAGAAGCATACGTACGTGCTTACTTTTTCATATTCATGTTTTAAACTTGTTCAAATCTTGGTCAAACCTATGATTTGACCAAGATTCAAATGGGTATAAAAAATGAAAACCAAGGTCTTCTTATGTCATATAGTAAGCATTCAATTAAGTTGATAAATAAGGTCTAGACATATTCAAACCAGAAAAATCATGTATCAAGCTACCCCTAATTAACTCTGTCTTATGAAGTCAAGCATGAAGATAAGTATGTGGTTTTTTGGTTTCAAACATGGAAATTTCAAAAACCCTCTCAAGATCGAGCTTCATTTTGGAGTGACTATGAAGGATACATGCTTACTTTTTCGTATTCATGTTTTAAACTTGTTTAAATCATGGTCAAACCTAGGATTTGACCAAGATTCAAATGGGCATAATTTAAAAAAAACAAAAAATGAAAAACCAAGGCACATAGTCTTCTTATGTTATATTGTAAGCATTCAATTAAGTTGATAAACAAGGTCTAGACATATTCAAACCAGAGAAATCATGTATCTACCCCCTAACCTAAACTCTGTCTCATGAAGTCAAGCATGATGATATGTGGTTTTTGGTTTCAAACATGGAAATTTCAAAAACCCTCCCAAGAGCTTCATTTTGAAGTGATTAATTATGAAGCATACATGCATGCTTACTTTTTCATATTCATGTTTTAAACTTATTCAAATCTTGGTGAAACCTAGGATTTGACCAAGATTCAAATCCGTATAAAAATTAAAAAACAAAATAAAAAAACAAGGTCTTCTTATGTTATATAGTAAGCATTCAATTAAGTTGATAAATAAGGTCTAGACATATTCAAACCAGAAAAATCATGTATCTACCCCTAACCCTAAGCATGTATCTCGTTGTTTGCGCTATGATACAATATCTACCTATGTTACACTAATCTCCTCTCTCCTACTTAATTAGCTGCCACATCAGCAGTTTTGTGGGACCAATGTGTATGATACTAGCTATGATACTAGCACTATCATGTGGGTACCTAAATCTCGAGTCAAAGTTTGACACGAGACCGATGTGGACTTTATTAATGGTGGAAGGGAGTAACAATCATAAGCACATTATTATTATTGATTGAACAACATTTTATTTGATGTGCCATAAGAAGTTTAGAAACTCCTAGCCCCTGGAGGTGGCGTTTTGGCACACACGTGCATATGCACCGATTATTGGAAATAATAAAAAAACAATTATATAAATGTTAAAAAAATCTGATATAAATTTTTTGGTATACATTGTGACATCCTATGTTTGTTCATAAGTTTTCGTGGAAAAACAACATTTTGTGTGGTGTGTACAAAAAAGGCAAAAAATGTACGTAGTCGTGTTACAGCATCAAAATTTGTCTTTTTCTGAAGCCACATATTTTTTTAAAAAAACTTATGTACCAACATAAAATGTCTAGATATACATGTAAAATTTCAGTTTAGAATTTTTGGACACTTTGAAATGTGGATTCACATAATGGATTCCTCTACCTCGACCCCCTTGGATTACCGAACGTACTTACGGTACTACTAGTAGGGCCTACTATTTATTATTATTATTACCTACTGCAGGCAAAATTTAATCTCATCGAGCGGTAAAATTCCCCGCCAACGCCCAAATATCTCGCGCCGCAAAGTTTTAGATCTGCGAATATTTTTTTCCCTCAAAAGAAGGACTGCGAAATTCCCTTTTTCTCCTCTATCGCCCAGCTTCGCCCTAGTTTCGCCCGCAAGCCCTCAGAGAAACCGCTCCTCTTACCTACCTCCCACCTTCACGGCCGCCGCACCGGAAAATCACCGCCGCACTTCGCCGTTCAAGCTGCCACGGCTTCAAACCTCGAGGCTGCCCTATCCGCTTGATCTGCACCTACTCCGGCGTCCACCGCACCGTATCTCGTTCGCCGACTCTATCGACCACCGCACCCGACCAGCTTCGCCGACACCGACGTCCCCGTGCACCGCACATCATCTCGCTTCACCGACCTTCTACTTCGACCGGCGCGCTGAACACTTCATCGACCGCCCAAGCATGTCCTTCTCCGACCCCCCAAGATCTGCTTCCCCGGCACCCACCGCAACAGCAGTCCCCTCGCCGACCTCCACGTCACCCGTAAGAACGCGGAACACGTCTAAACGCCGCCCAGAAATAGGTAACCAGACATCCCTGCGTGTTTTGTTCTGTTAGGAGTATTGCAGCTGACTGTATTTCTGAATTCGTGCTAGTATATTTTTAACTTACAAGTGCTTTCGTTTGTAACCACCTCATCCTTTAGATTTAAACACGACGCATAAGTATTTTTTTCCGTGACCTAACCCACCCATTTGCTGAAACTCTACATGGTATCGAGCCTAGGTTTCCTTCCGCTAGTGCTAGCCGCCCCAAACAAGTACCATACAAGTTTTCCTTTGACCACAAAAACCACCGTTGAGATGTACAAATCCAGTGCGGCGGGAGGCCGCATCGGGTGCTCTGCGTGGGTTGCGGCTATCACACACAGCCGATGCAAGTTGTGTGAGATCGGCGGCTGCTCGCGCGGGGACAAAGAAGAGGGTCAAGATCGTTTTGGTTTAGAAAGGAGAGAAGAGGAAGTGAATCCGTGGCAGAGATCCGGATCCGTGCGAGGGGGAGATGTTGGAGGCGTGCGGAGTGGGCCGAGCCTTTGAGCGCAGGGCGGAGCCGGAGGTTGGTGCTGGACATTGACAATAGCGAGCTCGTCGATGTGGCCAGTGCGGTCTGCCTGTTGGCTGTGGCGCGCACGAGGCGCCATCCGAGTGGAAGTGAGGAGAAAATGGAGATGTGAGGCTGTGAGGATATGTTGTGATGGAGTTGATGAGGCTGCGATTGAGTCGTGATGGAGTTGATGAGGCTGCGGTTTAGTGGTGATGGTGATGGTTGTGGATATGTCCAGTGGGAAAGGCATGCGTGCTCGAGGTGAGACTGGTTGAGGCCTGACCGGGGGATAGGCATGGGTGCTTGAGGAGTGGATGGTTGAGGCAGGAGTTGGCTGGGGGTTTGTGGGAGAGACGGAAGAGGTCAGCGGTCGGGCAGAGTGGAGAAGAGAGGCTGAGGACATTGAGGCGAGTGTGGATGGTTCGGCGGAACTTGTGTGGTGAGGCAGCCTTTGGGTTGTTGAGGATGTGTATGGTTAGGAGTTGTGCGTATCCCAGAGATGGTTGAAGCTGGATGTCTTCGCAGCTGATGAAGAGATGAATCGAGATGACAAGATGATGGAAAGTGCAATGCTGTCATGTATCCTAGGAGTTATGCTGAAAGTTCATTACTCGTAGTTGTCATATGTGTCATGTTGTTGCAAGATGGCCATGGTTGTTTACCCATGATCATCTTGAGGGGGTGTGTTGGACCATGAGTGAGTTTAGTAGTAGCGCTGTAGTAATATTGTATCCAGTGTGAGGCCCATAGAGGCCCATGTCCAGTGGTATTGTAACCCTAACTCAGATGATATAAATACAGAGTGTCGTGGTCTGAGTGACCTAACCCACCCATTCGCTGAAACTCTACAAAATATGAGCCACCAATCATGAGCCGTTGAATGCTCTACATGTCCACGATTGACAACAACAACAACACCACCAACAACAACGCTTTATTCCCAAACAAGTTGGGGTAGGCTATACAAGTCCACCATTGACACGATTACAATTTCTCACTATTTGGCCGTAGGCTACTGCTCTAGTTACATCATGTTTGATATCTTTCTGCGATCCTGTATTACATGTTTATGCACGTCATAATGTTTCTACTACTGTTTGGTGTCAATTTAATTATAGCAAATCCTTGACTCAGAATCGTTTGTTGTTATTACACGTTCATCATGCAGATCTTACACTCATAAACATAGAGTAAAGCTCGCCTATAATCATGTAAGTACCTGCTGTTTTTTGTATATTGCTTAATGCAAACTTCTATATCTTGGATCCTGTTTCTGTTTACAATTGGCCTCTCCTTCATGCAGAGGAGAAACAGTGTGGCACCAGGTTCTTCTGCCCAAGTACCTGATGAGGTCCGTGTGACTCAAAAAAAAAGCTCACGTAAATTCCCTGTTTTTTTTTGGAATGTTAATTTACCTCCTGTGCGTAGTTCAATTGCATCATTTTCTGTATGTTGCACTACCTAAGTTGCCTAATGGAATCTAATAAAATATAAACAATGACCATATGGAACATTGCACACTGCCTTTGACCCATCTGGCATCCGGCATGCCTGGGTATAAGTTACATGATTTGGCTATGTTAAACAAGTCCTAAAATTCTATTATGTTAATTTTTTGCCTCGTTGCTTCATTGAGTTTGCCTGTTGTTCCATGGCTAGTGCATGAAGTTTGATAGAAATGATCCTAGCTGAAATGATGCACTTCGTGTTTTTTTATTGCTTTATTCCTAACCTAGCTTCCTATTCTACTTGAAACATGATTGCTTTATTCCTAACCTAGCTTCCTATTCTACTTGAAACATGATTGCTTTATTCCTAACCTAGCTTCCTATTCTACTTGAAACATTGTGAAAAAATAGTTATATTACTTGTTTAAATGTCTAGCTTTGTTTTTCTGAGTCCCATTGACATGATGTGGTATATCCATATTCAAATGATCCGTCGTTTATATAATACGCTCCATGTTCAATTGCTTCATTCATTTTCTAGTAATCTACTAGTAAGTAGCACGTGCTTTGCACGTCATGACATATATAATTTTAAAATATATTTCCATATTTTATTTGATGTTGATAATTATTATTTTTTGCTAAAATTAGTCACAAAGCCTAAAGTTTGGCTTTTGAAAAACTAATACACCCTAAAAGAAGTAATGGAAGGAGTAATATGTGAGTTCATTACAATTAAGTTTTTTAGTCAGTATGAAATAGAAGTATACCCTAATACGAAAGTGACAAAACTTTTTCATGGACACCCCATTAGGATTATGTATATTTTTGTGATTAGAGTCGAGAATTTTTAAGGATCTATCTTACCTTTTGCGGCATGCATATTGCACGACAAGACTATCTAATTTATATATTTCTACCATATTTTTTGAAATTTAAAATACATTATCCAATATCTATGTATAAATTTACTACCTCAATACTTTTTATGTGACCCACACATGGCCACCGTTAGATTTTATATCAAAACTGGGTTGTCATGGGGAAAAAGTTAGACCTTAATATGAGTAAATACGAAATATTAGTACTAAATTAATATATAATATTTTATCAGCCTTGGTTGGTGGACCAATGAACTTCGTATCTTCGAGCTTGAAGATGGTTCTTGTAACATAGTAATTGCTATTTGTTTTCCTAGCACAGAATTATATATCAATATCTTCACATAACCATGTACGATGAAGATGATATTTTTCATAACACAGTGCCAATGTAGACGATGGCTTGTGCTTCTATAAACTCCCAAAATAAAAATGTTTTCTTGAGTAAAACAAAAGAACGGCTGAGATTAAATGATACATGTTTGGTATTAGGGGTGAGATAGCTGAGATTAAATAATACCATGATACCCTTTCGGGGGATTACACTATTTTAAATTTTGAGGGTATATGAAAGCTAAGGCCCTGTTTGTTTGGGCTTCTGCTTCTGCTTTTAGAGCTTTTGAGGTCCAAAAGTAGCAGCCCAAACAAACACCAACAATTAGAAAAGCGCTTTGAAGAAGCGCTGTGCCTAAATGAACTAGCAATCCGGAAGTTGGGCGAGACCTGCTTCCCGAGCTTCTTCTGCTCCCGAGCGGCGGTGGACCAAAATGCCCCTAACACTTGCTGCTAACAACGAAAAACTGCCCTCACGTACAACTCGGCCCGCCCCTTCCAATCGTTCCCCGCCCGAGAGCCCGGTGCCCATTTTCCCCTTCTTCCTGTCCCGTTCAATGAAAGGATAGGGTTAGGGTTTCCTGCCCGGCCGCCGTCGTCGTTCCGGCCGGCATCGTCGCCAGTATCCGCCGCCGCCGTCCCAGTAGTCCGTCCCCACTTGCAAGCTCGTCGGGAACGCCAGAGAGCATGGTGTAGGAGCTCCTGCAGCAGGGGCGCACCTCCGCCGCGATAGCATGCGTGGCCCCATGGTCAGCCTCGAGGCCGAGGGCCAGGTCGACCGCCTCCTCTGCGCGTAGGCGGACAAGCAGGGAAGCACGGCCTAGGAGGAGGACGCTGAGCAGTGGAGGCGCGACCTAGGAGGAGGAATCGAGCACGGCCGCCGGCGACGAGGAGGTGCTCGAGGCGTCGCGGGGTCGCAATTTCTCATTCGGCGGACCGCTGGAGCTTCTCTTCCATCGGTTGGTCCATCTTCACTCCGGCGCGAGGCTCTTCACTACCCGCTCGGCTGCTGCAGGAAATTCTTCCTCCACGGTTCCGTCCAATCCACGTATTGAAGTATTGATGTACGAGTAATTGGTAGTTTGGTACAGAGCACGGTGTTCATGCGATGCAATTTTATTTTCCTCTCTGTCTTGTATATGGTAGCTACCAGTTTCACATGACGGTGAAGATGAGAAGGATTTGACAATCCTATTCATATATATTTTATTTTGGATGTCATCTTTTACTTCAAGCAATCAAGGCAATACTTCTGCAAAAATCCTTTTGTGCGCTATTTTGCAAATCTTACTTTTCAATATACAGTAGCATAATTTAGAGCTTAGAGCCTACCCATTTAAAGCAACCTCGCTGATTAACAATCGACTGATTAATTCCTAAAATTAAGGTGATCGATCAATTAACGGTTAGTGAGATGTCTTGTGATATTGTTTACACTTTTTTTAAAGCCGTAAAAACTTTAACTTAGAAGCCAAAAGCTATATTTAATTCTAAACAACACTCCAAAATATTCCGATACAAAAAGTGTTCAAAATTATTTTAGCAAAAAAAAAGATAAATTGATGTATTTTGGGGTTATAAAACATGATAATTATGTAATGAAACTATTATAATTAGAAAATTAGTTTCAAATCTGCATATATTCAACATCTTCAAGCACTCGTGGCATTTCGGACATTTCACTCCTAAACCAACAAAGCAGCAGCCATAAAAAGCACTTCAACCGGACATCAAATCTCTGCTTCCAACATTGCTTCTCACAGCTGCTTTTTCACAGCCTGACTACATTTGCTTCTCAAAAGCTGCAGCCCAAACAAACAGACCCTAAATCCTTAGATTTTGTTGGCAAGTGAATGTTGTCATTGGCCCTGTTATGGATTTTGCATTTCTATTGCCACTACTTGTACTGACATCTCGCTTCATTCTTGTTTAATTCGGTCCCGTTGGTACTCGAACCCGGGTGGGCTGGCTGTGCACTCGCAAGCCTTGCCACTGAGCTAGCACTCGGTTCTCAGATTAAGCAATGCCTCGTTATGCTTAATTTAAATGTTATGGCACTTCATACAAGCCATACAATTAATTGTTGCATTGACCTTCTACGTTGTCGAAGGCACTATCTGAGCATGCTTAAATCAATCATACATTATTTTCCTAATTGTATCCAATCCAACATGCACATGTTTTGACTGTATTTGGCTATTTGCTAGATTTCTTCTATGCAGTGACCTGGCTTCGTTATTGGGCACATGATGTCTAGTTGCTTGGTTCATTGTATACATCATCGCCATGATCTAGTTTGGTGTGTTCTAAGAGGCATGTGGCTTAACCGGTTTCTTTGTTATATCTCGCCCATGGTTCTTTCAAAATTATGTCAACTTGATCTTGTTTGTTTGCCGTGTATTGTATTGCATTTTAACTTGTTTTGTCTTAGTTTCAGCCTGCAAACAAAGCTGTAATGTCAGTAGGGACAACCCATTTATCAAGTGTTGCGGTCATTTCACAGAGCAACGATGTGATGGCACGTGCTCTCATTGGTCCACCGAGTCCAAGACACCAACCGTTCAGGAAGAAATAGATGTACGAGGCTCTATTTTGGATTGCTTGCTATGTTATATCAGCTCAATGATGCTCTTGAAATTGGAGGTCTTTTATTGCATCATATGATGTTGTAACTTGTTTTATCTAAATTTCAGGCTTCAAATAAAGCTACAAAGCCAGAAGCAAGGGCCAATGCCTCAAGTATTGATGTTTCACAAAGCAGCAGTGAGAGTGCATATTGCTCGCATAGGCCCATGGTATCTATTGCTCAACTTAATCTGGCACAAAGAGATTTGGGGGATGCACTCCAAGAGGCAGTTGATATATTTGGGCGGGAAAACAAAGATGCTGATGAAATAATTGCCAACACACGCCAAGAGATACATGAATTGAAAAATAGGCAAACTTTGACAGAAAATGTTCTAAAGAATCTCCTATGCACTTGTCATGGTAAGCCAGTTGTGATGTGTCTGGGAATTGAAGGTGTCTAAATAAACTTTGATTCTGTTGTTCACTCCCGTGGCCTGCTGAGGCCAATGCTGTAATTAATTACTGCTCAAAATTTCGTTCAAAATTTCCTGGTCTGTAATAATTGCAAATTTTGTTGTTGTACTAAAATTAGATATGTTCCATGTGGCTGCTGTATTTTGTGTGAAATAATATAATGATGTGTACTTCAATTAAACCATAAATCGGCTGCATGCTGAAAATTTGAATACGAGCGCACGTGTGAACTGTTTTCTGCTCGTAATGCAATAAAGGCTGTTTCTTCGAAGACTATGAACATGGTAGCCCATTAATAATACCTTAATAATTATGCCTGCTAGCAAGATAGACGGTCCTTATTATAGTCAGGCATGCCAACTTGTATGATTAAAAGTAGTTCTTACACATTAAATCTACCATCTGCATTTTTCTTTGTAATAACTTTTCTTTTTACACAACTCAAAACTTGTCATGCTAATATGAAATTCGAGATGGCAAAACTTGTGATAGATACAGAGATCTCTTTCCTGTGATTTGCTGGGTTTTGAAGCCCAAGTCCAAGTCTTTCTCTGCTCAAGTTTTGGAGGAACAACTCCAAGTAGAACGAGTTGCAACAGCTATGCTAAGAACAAAAGTTAACATGTTGAGATCGAGATTAGAAGCATGTGATGCCCTATTGTACGAGGCCAATCAAGTTCGTTATAATCTTCCAAAGACTTAGAAAATGCCATAGATAATTGGAGATGAACACTACATAGTGAGTACATTGGTCTTGTGAAATGTTTCCTTAGAATAAGGCACCGTTCCTACTATTGTTGGTGGATGCATTTATCTGCGGTTGGGATCAACTTGGTAGTTGTTCCTGTGGATGTTATATAAATTAATTGCATAGCCTTTTTCAATCAGTTCGAACTTAAATGGTATCATAGCCTTGGTCTCAAGTTTGAATTGTCGAACGCGTGGTTTAATTTAATCTCAGTCGGGCGGCAAAATCTCCCACCAATCCTGAAATATTTCAAACGCATTTTTGATTGGGATTAAGAAGATAGGGACATAGATCCAGTGCCCCCACGTTCACAGGGCACATCAAACTTGAGATTAAATTATGCGTTCTAGTTCTATACAAAACCCAGTAGGAGGTTGAGCGGCAGCGGCTAGGGTTTAGTGTGGGAGGAGATGATATGCGTACGCTCCTATTTATATAGGTCGGAGGCACGCGACGGCCGCTGCACGCGTGGCATCGCCATTCGCAGAGGTAGGTGACAACGCGTGCCACCCGAGGCATCGCCATTTTACGCGACCGCAGACTGCCGAAGCGGCGCCGCTGAGAAGACGCATCGACGCTGGGTCACTGCCAAGCGGGCCCGACGAAATGTTCTCCAGACACGAGCGGACACTTTACGCGTCCACGCAGCGTCCGCGCGACGGATCCGAGACACATATTTGGGCATGTTTGCGTCGCTGCGAACGGCCCAGTCACTATGCGTCGTCCCGCTGGAGTTTGTACTAGATACATTTTTGGCCCGGACAGATGCGCTCGGAACCGAAATCATCTTCTGTTCCCTTCTCTATTTCTTCAGGTTCGAGAGAACACAGTAGCTCTTCAGCTCAGCAGAAATTAATCGGGTCACGCTGTTGCTTTCCTTGCCGTTGGATTGAAACGAATGGTGGATGGGAAGCCTCAGGTCACGTTGTGCCCTGTGAACGTGGGGGCACTGGATCTCTGTCCAGAAGATAGATCATGATCATGGTAGTGACCTATATTCAACGTGATGATGATTTGATTTTGCACTCGGCCTTGAACAGAGGTACTAGTACGGTGTCACAATTTTTTATCATTATACTTGGACGGTGGCCAAATTCAAAATCTCATAGCGGGAAAACTTGCCGCCCACAAAATACAAAAATTTCACACGCTTCCAAATTCCTATTCTACCCCTGTGGAGATGGCAGCAAAGTCGGTTGGTGGGGGGGTCTGCCCGTCATTTTTTGGATCACCACCTCCCTAGCCCAGGAAACCCTCCCAAAAAAAATACATTTGCTTCAGACCACCCACCGGAACTTCCCAAGTCCCTCTCTCCCACCTCCACGACCACCGCACCGGAACATCCCCGCCGGACTTCCCTGGCCTACCCGAGCCCTCGCGATCCTCGTCATCCGGCTGCCTGCCGGAGCCGCTTCATCGACGCCGTCATCAACCGGACCGGATCATCCCCGCCGAACCTTGAAACCATATGCTCATCCAGCAGTCTACCGCAGTCGCTTCAGCTGCGGTATCGTCCACCCCACCGGAGCCGCTTCGCCGGATCCGTCGTCCACCGCATCGTATCTTGCTCACCGACACCGCTGTGCATGAACCAGATCTGCTTCACCGGCGCCGTGCATGATCTAAACTCTTAATCTTGGGGGAACCTGTTTGTGCTAACGACGCGCCGTTATGTTTTTGCAGATGAGATGAGTAACCATGAAGTGTAATGGCCGTCTCTCCAACCCCAAGTAGCATATGTAGCGTACTTCATCACCGGATCTATCAACCCCAGGAAGATCTGCTGTGACTCCCACAGAGTGCTTCTCCTAATGTAAGTCCCTTGTTTTAGCGCCATGTTCGGGTTCGATGCTTGTTTGTCTGAAGCTCTTTTAGTTCATTCCTAGCTATGACCGTAACACGTTGCTATTTTCTACTTCATTGCTAACTTTAAGCGATTGAACATTTTGGTTTGCATTCCCTGCTCGTAGATGTAGCCATCATAACTTCTATCTTGCTCGATCGTTGTTACAAAAATTATAGGTATTATAGTAACATCCTGCTATTATTTAGTTCATGGCCAATTTTAAGTAATTGCACATGTTGGTTCGCATTCCCTGCTCTATAGCTTTTGGCATCGTAACTTCTATATTTGGTTTACATTCACTGCTCTGTAGATCTAGCCATCATAACTTTATCTTGCTCGATCGTTGTTACAAAAATTATGGCCTGCTACTATGTTGTTTGTGCCAATTTTTTACTCCATGAACATGTTGGCTTGCATTCCCCTGTACTACAGTGATGCCATTTTTTGTATCTAGTTCATTGTAAGCTAACAAAGTAAGGACTTAGTTTGGCATGCTATCACTCGCTATCTAGCCTTTGTAGTACAAATAAACTTGTCATACTACTAGATAATAATTTTGCGTGCCATCTTGTTCTTCAAAAGCTGCATTATTGACTTGTTTCTCTCGACTTGGCATGACGCTCACATATGGAAAGCTGAACATATTGGTTTGCATTCCCTCTTATACAAGTTCACGGGTGATCCCACTATATTACGTATCTGGTCCATCCTAAGCTCCAGCATTAACTATCCTCTATGTGTTGCTCATTACAAGTTTATATCCCGAAACATCTTGATTTGCATCCCCTTCACTATAAGTTCAGGAGTATTATTTAGTTCACGGCCAACATGAAGTAATTGCACTTGGCACATGTTGGTTCACATTCCCTCCTCTTGAGCTTTTGCCATCGTAATTTCTCTTTTGGGTTTACAGTCCCTGCTCGTAGATGTAGCCATCATAACTTCATCTTGCTCGATCGTTGTTACAAAATTTATAGCCTTTGCTACTATGTTGTTCATGCCAATTTTGTACTCCCCGAACATGTTCATTTGCATGGGACTCGACGGTAGTAAGTCTATTTGTTTCATTCTAACATGCTCTGTTATATTGGTCGTTGGTATGCGGCATGCACTCTTTGTTTGCTTATTGTGCGCATTACAATGATCTTGTTATAACGACGAAATGATGAGTTCCAAATTCTTTGGCAAACAATATTGTAGTGTCTTTGCCTTTCCATTGTTCTTTGTCTTAACTTGTAATGTCTTTGTTTCGGATATAGGTGCTGCATGGACAACTTAAAAGATTGCCGGATCCCTTCATTGTATTGCTAGGTTTAATTACCATTCAATTTCTCTGGGTTACTGTAATATTTTTTCAATGCCTTGCACTGATGTAATATTTAGTTAGTTTTTATAGTTCTTTCGCGCATTTTTTCTTTGGTGCTTGTGGTAAGTGAGGCTATCCGACAAATCAATGTGCGTAAATATTCTCAATATCTAAATCACGAATTCCCATCCCTTAAACGGCCCAATTAAGCGAAATCACATATGTGCCGGCCCGCAAAATCCTAAAGCGCCTATTACGCCGGCATATAAACAGCAACTAAACGGGCTGGCCCACTTACTTATTGGGCCAGCCCACTTGATTTACTGTGGACCCCGCACTTTTATTGGGCCGGCCCACTTGCTTTAAGGTGGACCCCACCCACTACTGGGCCGGCCCACTAACTAGTTGGGCCAGCCCAATTGCTTTTGTGGTGGCCCCCACATACTAAATGGGCCGGCCCTTTAAAACGAAAGTGGGACCCACCTGTGTTTTTGGCCCGGCCCACTATCTTGTTGGGCCGGCCCACTTGCTATATGGTGGACCCCACATACTAAATGGGCCGGCCCTTTAACTGGAAAGTGGGACCCACCTGTGTTTTTGGCCCGACCCACTAGCGTGTTGGGCCGGCCCACTTGCTATATGGTGGACCCCACATACTAAATGGGCCGCCCTTTAACAGGAAAGTGGGACCCACCGGTGTTTTGGCAGACCCACGATCTGGGTGGGCCGGCCCACTTGCTATATGGTGGACCCCACATACTAAATGGGCCAGCCCTTTAACTGGAAAGTGGGACCCACCTGTGTTTTTGGCCCGGCCCACTATCTTGTTGGGCCGGCCCACTATCTTGTTGGGCCGGCCCACTTGCTATATGGTGGACCCCACATACTAAATGGGCTGGCCCTTTAACAGGAAAGTGGGACCCACCGGTGCTTTTGGCCCGGCCCACTGGCATGTTTGTCAAGCCCAGTGGATCAAATGAGGACCCCACGTACAAAATGGGCGGCAGATAGCGGAAAGTGGGACCCACATGCTAAGGGGGCCGGCCCCATAACGTCTTGGGCCGGCCGATTGCTTTAATGTGGACCCCACTTTGTAAATGGGCCGGCCCGATACCAGAAAGTGGGTCCCACATGTCTTGTGGGCGGCCCTTTGCTCGTTGGACCGGTCAAACGAGTGCATTCGGCCCGGCCCACATACTTAGTGGGCCGGCCCATTAAAGTTTTGACCAGTCAACCTTAGAGGTTAGGCCCGGCCCACGTAACTAATTGACCAGCCTAGCTATATAGTGGACCGGTCAAACTAAGTCAGCTGGCCCGGCCCGCAAACTTAATGGGCCGGCCCGCTTAAGACGTGGCAGGCCTCGTGTGGGCCTACCATCTAGCACGGGGTTTCAGCCGGTTAACGCCGTTAACTGCCAGTTAACGGCGTCTGCCACGTGTCAGTTTGCATGACGTCAGCAGTCAACGGGCTCCCGGAAACACTTGGGCAACGGTCCGATTTTCCGTGGCGGAAGGGCGCCCAAGCGCGACGGACCGAAAAAATCGTCGTAGGACTTTGCCTGACGCAGTTTCCACAACAGAACCCATATCGTCGGGTTAGGCCCATAGGCGACGAAAAATACCCCTTAGCGGACGATTTTGAGACGTTGTCTATCAGAACTTTTCTTGTAGTGATAGGCCGGAATCATGATGATTTGACTACACCTGAACCAGCCCCGACGCCAATATTGAAGAAGAGGGGTTTGATTAAATTAAATGATGAAGATATGAGGGAAGCCAAGAAATCTCTTAAGGAGAAAGGTATTAAATCTGAAGATGTGAAGAATTTACCTCCCATAGAAGATTTATGCAAGATAATTCCCCCTTCATCCTTGATTGAGGTAAATTCTCTTCAACGCTTTACTAGGGAAGATATTCCATATTCAAAACCTCCTGCTCAATGCTTAGATGAGTTTGATAATTATATTGTTAAGAAAGATAATTTTAATATGAGAGTAGAGAATCATTTAATGGAAAATTCTCAAGCTATTAGTAATTTGCATGATATTGTGGAGAGAACCTCCAATGATGTTAAGATGCTTGTTAAACATTTTCATATGATTCAAAATCAAATTGATCAACTCACTAAAGTGCAAAATGACTTGTTAAAAAATAGTTCTAAAGAAAAACATGCTTATGAAGTAACAACTAGAGGCAGTGTTTCTACTCAGGATCCTCTATATCCTGAGGGGCATCCCAAAAGAGTTGAACAAGATTCTCAACGAACTGAAACTAGTGCTCCTTCAAAGAAAAAGAAACATAAAACTGTTGTAGAATCCTCTGAGCCTGTTAATGATCCTAATAGTATTTCTATTTCTGATGTTGAAACTGAAAGTGGTAATGAACATGATAAAGATAATGATAAGAATGATGTTTCTGATAAAAAAGAGGTTGAAGATGAACCTGAAAAGCATGCTAAAAATAAAAAGTATACTAAAGAAGATTTTATTGCTAAGAAACATGGTAATGAAAGAGAACCTTGGGTTCAAAAGCAAATGCCTTTTCCTGCTAAGAAACTAAAATCAAAGGAAGAAGAACACTATAATAAATTTTGTGATTGGATGAAACCTTTATTCTTGCAAATCCCTTTGACTGATGCTATTAAATTGCCTCCTTATTCAAAGTATATGAAAGCTATTGTCTCTAACAAACGGAAAATTCCTAATGAGGAGATTTCCACTATGCTTGCTAATTACTCTTTCAATGGCAAAGTTCCAAAGAAGCTGGGCGACCCAGGTATACCGACTATTCCTTGTTCCATCAAGAATAATTATGTTAGAACTGCTCTATGTGATTTGAGAGCAGGTGTTAGTGTTATGCCTTTTTCTCTTTACAAGAGACTTTATTTAGATAAGTTGATACCAACTGATATATCTTTGCAAATGGCTGATAAATCTACTGCTATTCCTGTTGGTATATGTGAGGATGTTCCTGTTCAAGTTACTAATAACTGCTTGATATTAACTGATTTTGTTGTTTTGGAAATGCCTGAAGATGATAATATGTCTATTATTCTTGGAAGACCTTTTCTTAACACCGCAGGGGCTGTTATTGATTGCAATAAAAGAAAAGTTACTTTCAATGTTGATGACAAGGAGCATACTGTTTATTTTCCCAAGAGGATTGATAAAGTATGTGGAGTTAATACAATTTCTAATGTGAGAACTATCAAAGTGGGAGCTATTGATTGTCCTATATATGAGCCTAAACAAGGATATCAAAATATTATGATTGGATCCATATCAATACAATACAAGGTAACATGATTTATTTGAGGTTTATTTCATCCTATGCCATGTAAAATTTATTTGGTGGCAAGACTTGATCAACCTTGTTAACAAATACATTTTATATGCATAGAGGAACTAAACAACATTTCTTTCTTCCCCCACTTGTTTTACTTGCTGTAGCACTACTTGTTTTGCATGATGCTTTAGTTGTTTAGAGGTTTGAAAATCTTTTTCTGCCCAGTAATAATAAATTTAATACCCAGAAAGATGCATTTTTCAAATTTTTCAAAAATTCACAAAAATTATACCGTTGGTCTTATTTTTCGAAGAGCTATCTGGGAGCACCTGGGGCTGACCAGTGGGGCACCCCAGGGCTGCCCCCCATGTGCCGGCGCGGCCAAGGAGGGGGGCGCGCCACCCTGTGGTGTGGGCCCCTCCTTGCCCCACTAACTCATCTCTTCCTCCCATTCTACTCTCTCTCCCGAAAAAACTAGTACCAACTTTCTCTCACTCGCGTTTTTGCTCAAGAGCTCAGGATTTCTCGATCTCTTTGCTCAGCCCAGATTTCTGTCTGAAATTTGGCACATTTGCTCTCCGGTATGTGACTCCTTCGATTATCCAATTAGAATTTTGTTTGGTTGAGTATATCTTGAATATGTTGCTGCTGTAGGTAACATGTTAAGTGAGCTTGCATGCTTGTTCTAAGTTGTAAAAATTAGTTTTGATGCATGTTTAGTACTCTACCAAATTCCTATAGTAGTTTCCCTCAATTATATGTCTCCAAATCAACTTTCATAATGTTTGTTGAAAAATTTCAGAAAATGGAGTGGAATAGGCACCAACTAAACCAACAAGAATTGGAGGTGCAAGAAGTTATGAGAGTTCACCGCGAAGAGGGAGTATACCCCTCTTACTACCCATGCACAAATTTTATGAGGAGTGCAGGAATCTTGCGAGATGTTCAAAATCTGATTTCCAATGCAGGGTTGGAAGGTTTTGTTGTTGGTGAACCTTACCAATATGCAAAACTGACCATGTCAGTGGTGCAGGATTTCGAATTCCATTGGTCTCAATCTAACCCCATGGTTCGATACAAAATTTATAATAAAACTGTCAACTTGCCTTTTGATGATTTTTGTGCAGCAATTAGAGTGCCACAATGGGGATCATGTGAGAAGGTTAGGGGACTGCCGCAGGAGCTCTTGAATCTATACAAGATGATCTGTCAAGGGAGAAGCTTCTCAGATGAGAGCGGTAAAATTAGTAGTATTCAACTCCCAGCTATTCGTTACTTTGCTTATTTCATCACCAAGTGTGTTCTTTTTAGAAAGAATGCGAATAAGTTATCTATCCAGGATTTGGCTTTCCTAGCTGCTGCATTGCAATGTGATAGGACTTATAATTTGGGTGCTTTGATAGCCTATAGACTTGCTACTAACCGTGAGAAGGGAGGAATTTGTGGAGGTCTCATTGCCTCTCGTTTATTAGCTATGCATGGTGTAGAACCTCACCATCTTGATATTCAGCTCTCCATAGAGAAACTTGACATTGTTTCCATGATTAAACATGACTTTGTTTCTGATTTGTCTAATTTGAGTAACCTGTCTTACAAGATAACATTTTACAAGAAAAATTGGAGAACAACTAAGAAAACTAAAAAGCTAGTAGGATTTCCTGCACCTGCTTTGTTTAACCTTGATTCCAGGCAAAATTGGTCGGGCACGGAAGATGAACTGAATGCATACATAGAGGGGGATGGCCATCATGCAGAGGACGGCACGAAGGAGGCCGAGGAACACCTCGACTCGTCATCCGATGCAGCGAGCTCTTCGCATCAACATTTTGGGCATGTGGAGCCTTCACCCCTTTCTTCTGCACAGGGACCCTATTATGACCACGCCATGTATGATCCACCGACGTGGAACCCTGACCCTCGCTGGGGTTGATCTCCACTTAGGCCAAAAGCCTAAGCTTGGGGGGAGGTATGCCAGCATCACTCATTCATTGCATATTATAGTTGCTGGATACTTGTACATACTTGTTTAGCTTCTTAAAGTGGTTTTCTAATAAGAGGGAGATGATATTTGGGGAAGTGCTGCCTGAAAACAGATTCTGGACTGATACCAAAAACAATCCCAAAAACAGCCAGGAGGTTATTTTGTGAAGCCAATTTTTGTGCATGTTCCCCAGGTTGTTATCTAACTTTCATTAGTTGAGCACTTTTCGAGCTGGGCATCAGAAGAATTTCTTAAAAATCGATTACTGTACTGCTGTCAAGTTTGACGAATTTCTGCTGCTTTGTGTTTATGTGACTCTTCTAGTTTTCATTTTCTTGTTTTTGCTTTGTTTCTTTCCTAAAACACAAAAAGACCAAAAATATTTCTGTTGTTTTACCATTTTTTTATTTTGGTTTCTTGCTCTTATTTTGCTTTAGTTGCTATCGTTGGTTTGCTATAAGAAAATCCAAAAAGATTTTGCTTTGTTTGCTTATTTCCTTTTGTTCTTGTTTCCAATTCGAAAACACCAAAAATATTTGTTGTTCTTCTTTGGTTTTGTAAAGTTTATTATGGAGTTCAGCGGTCTCCGGTGGCTGGAGCTTGGTTTTCATTCCATATTATTCAAGCTACACAAGTGAAAGGCAATAATGACGATCTACGACAATTCGACTGTGGTGAGAGGCTGGTATGAACTCTATTTGTTTTCATTTTTGTACATATACTCATCCATGTGAGCATGCTTAGTTGGTTCATGTGAGGTATATGTCATTTAAGAAAGTCTAATAGTTCATGATCTCTCATGTTTAGCTCCAGTTTATTAATATGAGTAGCATGTCATAGATATTTGTTTGCATTGTTTTATTCATAAATAGGTATGACATTGTGGTATCCTCCTCTGAATAATTCACTTGAATCGACTTGGCACATGCTCACACATGCATATGACTGAACAAAAGTCAATTAAGCCTCGATGATTTACTTTGCCTCGGAGTTCTTGTATCACTTTTATGCCTCCGTTAATTTATTTTGTCGCAAGCATGATTATGACAGTTACTGCTCTCTTGATTGTCGCTTCCCAGTCTATTGCTAGCATTCACTTGTACTGAGCGGGAACGCTGCTCGTGCTTCCAAACCCCTAAAAACCAAGTTATTCCAAAGTGTCCACCATAAATACCTATACATGGCATTTCAAACCATTCCAAGTAAATTCTCATGTGCTACCTTTAAACCTTCAAAATGCTTCTCAATTTGTGTCGATGTTTTATAGCTCATGAGGAAGTATGTGGTGTTTATCTTTCAACCTTGTCATTTACTTTTGACAGACTTTCATCAATGGACTAGTGGCACATCCGCTTATCCAATAATTTTGCAAAAAGAGCTGGCAACGGGGTTCCCAGCCCCAATTAATTAACTGTCACCGATAATTCTCTTCACATGTTTTGCTCTGATTTATCAGTAAGCAACTTAATTTGCAAATAGACACTCCTCCATGGTATGTGAATGTTGGAAGGCACCCGAGGATTCGGTTAGCCATGGCTTGTGTAAGCAAAGGTTGGGGGGAGTGTCATCCATAATGAAACTAAAATACGTGTGTAAACAAAAGAGAAGAGGGATGATTTACCTTGCTGGTAGAGATAACGTCCTTCATGGGAGCCGCTCTTGAGAGTCTGGTTGACGAGGTAGTTAGAGTGCCCACTACCATTCGTTGACAACAACAAACACCTCTCAAAATAATTTTACTCCTGTTTTAAAAATGAAAAGCTCTAGCGCATGTTAATCCCCGCTTCCCTCTGCGAAGGGTCAATCTTTTACTTTTATGTTGAGTCACCATCCTTTCTTTGAGCACTTTCTTGAGAGCACAACTGTCATTCTTAGTATAATATGCTTGTCCCAAAATGTGATTAACTGTGCTATAACTTTGATGCTTTTATCTTTGATAATCTCTACTTCCAGTATGTCCATGAACTTCAAAGGTGCCCGGGCATTTATGTTTTGCTATACAAATATGGGCAAGCGAGATACCACTTTATCATATCTTTTTATGAACATTGCAATCCTGCTGATAGACATGATTCATGATGCTTATTATTAATTCGTTGGTACCTTTTCCATGATTGACATAGCTATTAGATGATTTTATTTGCATGTATGTTATTATGAATTGCCTAAGTACTTGTCCATATCATGAGAATATTTACATCATATGAACAAATGTGTTCGTGAAAGTTCTTTTATCGCACTCAGTTGTTAACTGAATTGCTTGAGGACAAGCAATAAGCTAAGCTTGGGGGGAGTTGATACGTCCAAAACGTATCTACTTTCCCGAACACTTTTGCTATTATGTTGCCTCTAATTTGTGTATTTTGGATACAACTAACACGGACTAACGCTGTTTACAGCAGAATTGCCCTGGTGTCTCGTTTTTGTGCAGAAACTCAACTTTCAGGAAGATCCCCGGGGTTTATTCCAATGGGCCTATTTTCATAGAAGAGGGACTGAGCCAGAAGACCAGAAGGAGGGGGGCCACGAGGCGCCAACCCCATAAGGCGGCGCGGTGGGCCCCTGGGCCGCGCCGCCCTATGGTGGCGACGCCTCGGGCAGCCCCAGGTGCCCCCTGACATAGGCATCCCAAATGGGCCTGCCGAAGATAGTACCCGGGGTTTACTGAAGGCCCACTACCCGAAGAATAAGAAGATTCGGAAGCCCAAGATATTATTAAGGAAAGCTAGAGTTGTAATAGAAAGTCTTATTTGTAATCTTGTGGGATGAGTTAGAAACCTTCCCGGACTTTGTAACTTGTACAGCACGAATCCCTCGGCTCCACCTCCTATATAAGGGGGAGTCGAGGGACGCAGAGAGGATCGAATCATTGTTTTACTAAACCCTAGTTTCATAATCGTCGAGTACTTTTCGGCTGAAACCTTCGAGATCTACTTGCCCTCTACTTCCAACTAAACCCTAGCCTACAATCCATAGGCATTGACAAGTTAATACCTTGTCAATTGGCGCCGTCTGTGGGGACTAGAGGCGTAAGGATCTGATCTCGATGGCACGTTCAAGATCTTCGACATCATCAACCGCATGCAACGCAATGGATCGAGGTAAACAGATCGCTGCTGGTCCTGTCGATTTTGTTCCTCACCCACCCTCCCGTTTGGATGCATATGCGTATCTGGCGGAGCCTATGGAGATGACGTTCGGAAGGTTTCGCTTTCGCGTCGAGAAGGAAGGATCGTATCGTGTCGAAATTCCGATTTCGTCGGGATCGTCGGTGGTCGATTCCGATTTTTCAAGCTATACATCGTCAACCGAATCAGGAGAAGAAGAAACTTCGTCGTCACGCTACATCAGCACCAGGGCAAGAGAGAAACTCGCCAAGATCTTCAGCGACATGTCGTTTGAGTCATCTGCGAACTCATATATAAGCGATGGCTCAAGCAGTGTCGATAGTTACGATTTCATCGACAAATCTACTACAGTGGGCAAGGTCTTTACCAATCTCAACGATGGTGTCACCAAACCCAACATAGATCTGAATACAAAATATCATCAGATTTATGTCATTGGAGAGCCAAGCAATGACCAAGAGGAAACATCTGAGGCTTTCGACGATCTGGGAAATCCATACGTCGATCCCTCCGATCTGCGACGAGGCCTGGGCAATAAATACGTCGGGCCACAGCCGCGACACAGAGTGCGACTCCCGCAAGCAGCATGGGATAGAGCCGCGAGAGCTATGGACAGCTCAGAACCAATGGCCACCACAGCCACGCCAGAGGAATTACAAGCATATCAATATAGGCTCGCACGAGCTGCAAGAGAATTGGAAAAACAGACAGCTGAGTTAAACAGAAGAAAGGAGGCAGCTTCTGCATCCAGCAGGAGAAGGGCAGAGCTGAGTCGACAATCTAGAACTTCGGGTGATAGCCACAGGGAGGCTCGGAACAGAGCAAGATCAAGGTTACAACACATACCCGAAGCAGAAAGAGAGCACCTGGTCCAAAACCTCGACATGTCCTTTATGTCGATAGACACAAGAGGAAACATCATCCCTAAGACACCAGAGGCTAGGTATATGGCGACACATGCTTTTATCCTCACATCTAAACCACCTCCAGGAGATCCAAGGGAAACATTGTACAACATGGCGATAGCAGGAGTTGGAGCCATGGGGACGGCGTTTGTATCAACACCTCCCGAAGGAACAGCAAGGCAAAATAGTCCACGACCTGCGGCAGCAGCAGCAGCTCCTGAAGGACCAAGTGGATCAAGAGATACGGAAGCACAAGCAAGGGTCGACAGAGCGCGACAAAGCAGAAGAGAACATCGGCAGTCCCCAGAGTTAAACGACGAGGATATGTGCGGTTTGCCGTGCTTCACGAGGAGAGTGCGGAAAACTCGAGTACCTTCGGGATTCAAGTTGCCTGATAATTTCAAAAAATTCGACGGCCTTCAAGATCCAGAAGATTGGCTAGTTGATTATCTCGAGACAGTGAAACTCACAGGAGGAACCAGAGCAACAGCTATGCAAAGCATCCAGGTGCATTTGAGTGGAGCCGCATGGTCTTGGATAAAGAAACTCCCTCCAGGATCTATCGACAGTTGGGAAAGCTTCGAGGACGTGTTCGTCAAGAACTTCAGGTCCACATGCAAAAAACCTGCATCGTTAGAGGAGTTGAGAGCATGTCGACAAAAGCCAGACGAGCCAATGAGAAAATATATCCAAAGGTGGAACATCATCAAAAACTCGGCAGAAAATATATCTGACGAGAGAGCGATAGATGCGTTTGTCGCAGGAATCAGGCGTGGAGATTTTGTTGAGGACTTGGGAAGGACCAACCCAAAGACAGTATCCGCGTTAATGGAAATAGCAAACAGATGGGCAGATGGAGAAGATGCTATCCACAACAAACGGCACAGGTCGCCAGAGGAGGACCATGGTCGAAATTATCAACCGAGGCGACGATTTCCTCGGCAGTACCCGAACTATGATGCTCCAGGACAAATTTCGGCAGGTTTTTGGGCAAACACAGGAGGAAACATCAGAGATGATTATCAGAGAAGCAATGAGCAGCGAGGCGATAATAGAGACGATTCTCGAAACAACAGGCAAAATAGCGGGCCTAGGTTCCTGAGGCCTTTCGTGTCTCCTGAAGAGATGATGAATGGGCCGTGTCAGATGCACTTTTTCCTCGACAGCAACGGAAAAAGACAGTCAGGACATCTGCAGAAAGATTGTCGCAATTCCCAGGCAATGTTAAGGTGGGCAGAGCACGCTAACGCTCGGGCAGCACAGAGAAATCCTCGAGAACCCAGGAGCGAGATTCACTTGCCACCTCCTCCCGCAATTACAGAAGATAATCGACATCAGCTCAGAATAGCGGCAGCACCTCCACCACCACCTTACATTGATCCTAACTCCAACGGAGCGGTGTCGATGATTCAGAAGGGAAGACCATCCAATAGAGCTCAGAAAGTAATCTCACGACAGGTGTTCATGGCAGAAAAAATGCCTCCACCAACAGTCGAGTATCTTAATTGGTCAGGGCAAGATATTGGCTTCACCATAGCAGATCATCCGCAGCAAGTTCCTCGACCGGGCGATCGGCACTTATCTTACCAGCAGTTATTGCGGGATTTGATGTCTCTCGAGTGTTCATAGATGGCGGCAGCAGCTTAAACCTTATGTATGCAGATACATTGAGGAAGATGAACATATCCCTAGCAAACTTGAAGCCAACAGACAAGAGGTTCCATGGTATCACACCGGAGAAACCAAGTTATCCATTGGGGAAGATTAATCTCGACGTTCAGTTTGGAACCCGAGAGAATTATAGAATAGAGAAGCTGGAGTTTGAAGTTGTGGATTTTCCGTCACAGTACCACACTCTGTTGGGACGACCAGCATATGCTAGATTTATGGCAGTACCACATTATACATACCTGTTGTGGATGATGCCTGGACCTAAGGGACCAATCACAGTCAAAGGAAGCTTTGCCTTAGCCGATAACTGCGATAAGGATTTTCATCGGATATCAGAAACTTTCGGGATGCAAGCTGAGTATTTGGCGTCAAGGAGTATAACTGACTACGACGTGCTACCAGACGTTGGAAGGCCAAATAAAGAATCAACTTTAAATACCGAGAAAAATTCTAAGGAGGTGCAGATTCACCCGACAGACCCGAAAAAGACGACGTCCATCGCAAACGACATGGACCTCGCATAGGAAAGCGCGCTCGTCGAGTTCCTCCGTGAGAACTGGAAAATCTTCGCATGGTGTCCAGCTGACATCCCAGGAGTACCCAGGGAACTTGCCGAACACCACCTAAACTTGGATCCACTAGCGAGACCAATCAAACAACCTTTGCGGCGTTTTTCGGAACCAAACCGCAAGGCTATGCTGTCAGAAATCGATCGACTACGAGAAGCTGGTTTTATCAAGGAGTTGCACACAGAAGTCACATGGGTAGCAAATCCTGTGTTGGTGCCGAAGAAAAACACTAAGGTCCTTCGCATGTGCGTCGACTTTACGTGTCTCAATAAACATTGTCCAAAGGATCACTTTCCCCTCCCGAGGATCGATCAAATTATCGACTCCACGGCTGGATGTGAACGTCTTTCCTTCCTGGACGCATATTCTGGTTACAACCAGATCAGATTGAAAGAAAAAGATGAAGTAAAGACAGCGTTCATCACACCTTATG
Organism: Lolium perenne; assembly: GCF_019359855.2. Lineage (NCBI taxonomy): Eukaryota > Viridiplantae > Streptophyta > Magnoliopsida > Poales > Poaceae > Lolium > Lolium perenne. The sequence goes on along the minus strand of NC_067246.2, from coordinate 180,525,540 downwards.
GCGTGTTTTGCTACAGAACAATGCCCTTTGGTCTGAAAAACGCGGGAGCAACATATCAGAGGATGATGCAGAAGTGTTTGGCGACACAGATTGGGAAAAACGTGCAAGTATACATCGACGATGTCGTCATAACGTCAAAAAAGGGGGCAACGCTGATCGAGGATCTCAAGGAAACCTTTGACAACCTCGACAAATTCTGCCTCAAGCTGAACCCGACGAAGTGTTCTTTTGGCGTTCCAGCAGGAGAACTTCTGGGGTTTCTAGTTTCAGCAAGAGGGATTGAAGCAAATCCCGACAAAATACAAGCTATCGTAACAATGAGGAAGCCAACAAAGTTGAAAGAAATACAGCAGCTAACTGGGCGAGTCGCAGCTTTGAGCAGGTTCGTCGCCAGGCTGGGAGAAAAAGCGTTACCATTTTACGCTCTGATAAAGCAAGGAGAGAAATTCCAGTGGAACGAAGAGGCCGATAGAGCTTTCGAGGATTTGAAGCGCACAATCTCGACACCACCAATCTTGGTGGCGCCGAAGGAAAAGGAACCTCTCCTGCTGTATATTGCAGCCACGCCCCAAGTGGTAAGCACGGTGCTAGTTGTTGAAAGAGAAGAAGAAGGAAAACTCCATGGAGTGCAAAGGCCAGTATATTTCATCAGTGAAGTTTTATCGCCTTCCAAACAGCGGTACCCGCAGTACCAGAAACTAGCATATGGAGTAATTACAACGGCAAGGAAGTTGCGCCACTATTTTTCGACACACCCGATAATAGTAGTCAACGAAGCACCTCTTTCAAATATACTGAACAATCCAGAAGCTACAGGGCGTGTCTCCCTTTGGGGAATAGAACTTTCCCCTCGGGACATCACGTATGAAAAAAGAAAGGCAATCAAGTCGCAAGTTCTGCCAGATTTCATTGCAGAGTGGATGGAGCTACAAAACACGGGACCCCCAAATTTGTCGAGAACTTGGACCATGAACTTCGATGGGTCCAAGAGAGTAGAAGGAGCTGGCGCAGGAGTAGTACTTATATCACCTGAAGGCGACAAGTTGAAATACGTCCTTCGGATGACATTCCCTAACGCATCCAATAATGAAGCAGAATATGAAGCCCTCATACACGGGATGAAGATGGCGAAAGCTTGCGGTGCAACTCGACTAAAAATCTTTGGCGACTCACAATTGGTGGCTCAGCAAGTTATGAACCAATGCGACGCAGTCAATGATAGCATGATGGCATACAAGGAGGTGTACAATGAGCTTGAGAAGCTGTTTGATGGGTGTGAGGTAAATCACATCAGCAGATTGAGCAATGATGAAGCCGACGTTCTCGCAAACATCGGATCGCAGTGCTTCCCAATCCCGCCAGGAGTATTTTGGGAAGAAATAGCGGAGAGATCCACAAAGCCGAAAAAGGTGCAGAAAAAAGCAAAGGAAGGAAAAACTTCGGCACCCCTCAAAGAAACCACGGAGGATGAAGAGGACCAAGAACTTGTGATGATGGTAGAAGTTCCTTGGATGCAAGCGTATATATCATATATCCTCAGGAAAGAAATACCCGACGATCCAGTTGAGGACAGGCGAATTATTCGACGATCCAAAGCTTTCACAGTGATCAAGGGGGAGTTATACAAGCGAAGTATTTCAGGCGTTCTGCAAAGGTGTGTCACACCCGAGGAAGGAAGAATAATTCTGAAGGATGTACACGAAGGAATATGTGGCCACCACGCAAGTAGTCGAGCTATTGCAGCCAAAGTTTTTCGGGCAGGATTCTATTGGTTGACAGCAATCGAGGATGCCAAGGAAATAGTAAGAACTTGCGACGCGTGTCAAAGATTTGCCGCAAAACCTCACTCTCCAGCGGCGGAATAAACACCAATACCATTGTCGTGGCCCTTTGCCCAATGGGGACTTGATATGGTGGGCAAGTTGCACAAAGCTTCGCCAGGAGGGTATGAGTACTTGCTGGTCGCTGTCGACAAATTCACCAAGTGGGTAGAAGCGAAGCCAATAAATTCACCAGATGCAGCGTCGGCAATAAAGTTTGTGAAAGGCCTCGTTTTTCGGTTTGGAGTGCCTCATAGCATTGTTACAGATAACGGTTCAAACTTCACATCCAAGGAATTCAAGGAATACTGCGCAGAAGTAGGCATTAAATTGCACTTTGCGTCAGTTGGGCACCCGCAAACTAACAGACAAGTCGAGAAAGCCAATGGTATCATCTGCAACGGCCTCAAGAAGCGCTTGCTAGGACCGCTTGAAAAAGCTCGACATACTTGGCCAGAGGAATTGCCAAGTGTTTTGTGGAGCATTCGAACAACACCAAATACGGCGACACAAGAAACTCCGTTTTTTCTCGTCCACGGAGCCGAAGCAGTACTACCAATTGAAATAGAGCATGATTCTCCAAGAGTAACAGAGTATGACGAAGAAGCTCGGGAGGATGATATGGATGCACTCGACGAAGCTCGAGATGAAGTACTTTCACGAGTCACCAAATACCAGCAAGAACTCAAAAACTACCACAGTCGACGGTTAAGGCCAAGGTCTTTTCAGGTCGGGGATTTGGTCTTGCGGTTAAATCAAAAAAGTACTGAGAAGCTCGAATCACCATGGTTGGGGCCTTACGTTGTCACGGAAGTCATCGACGGAGGCGCATACAGGATCAAGGACAAGAAGACAGGGGCTCCCGAGAAAAACCCCTGGAACGTGGCGCAGCTCAGGCGGTTCTACGCCTAGAGTTGAAATATAGTCCTCCTCTGTAAAGATACAATGTACTGAAACGCCCGCGAGTTTTCAGACGCACTCTTTTCCTTTTCGGGGCACCGAGTGGGGCCAGAAAGGTTTTTAATGAGGCGGGCTCACGGTGCTGCAATATAATAAAGATAGTGGAGATATACTTCTTATTCTTCGACACGCTCGGGGGCTCAACGCCTTCAAGTCTCAAAATACGTACAATATAGACAAACTAGACTTACCGAAATATTTCGCCTTGGTACACTAACACCTCGCCAAATATAAACATCGGAAGCTAAGAATTATAAATATAGTGTACACGTCAAAAATCTTATTGCTTTGGTCCAAGAACCTCGCAACAAAAAATATAGAACTTCGACACTAAGATACTCGAGGGCTTGCAACCCATCAATGAAAAAACAAAGATGTCTTATTACAACAGGAGGGAAAATCTTCGAAACAGTATAAACTCCAGCCAAAGGCTCGGGGGCTCGGTGGTCAAAAATAGAAAAAATACAGAGTTAACAGCTTTACAATATAGACTGTGTTTACAAATACACAAGGATGTATCAATGATGGAAATACAGCAAGAAGAGGAAAAAGTTTTCAAGGGAAACCTAGCACATGGTCTATGGTTATTCGCTCAGTAGAAGGACGAGTACTATGTTCAGCATAGCTTCCCTTCACGAAGAACTCAGAATCCATCCGAAGAAGTTCATCCATCATATCTTCGGCAACAGGAGTGACCAAATCATCAATCTTGCCCATATTTCTCTTTTTCTTTGCCATTTTTGCGAGGCAAGTAGGAACAATTTGATCTATGGGCAATTTTGGATGGCAAATCTTTATCATCATCATGGCAAATCTAGCGCCAGCAGAGAGTTGAGCCCGCACAAAGCCATGGATTCGAGGAGCATCTCGAAAATTTTCCATTAAAGCTGGAAGGGTCTCTAGCATCTTGTTCCGAGGGAACATGGTCCCATAAACTAAGAATAAAGTCTTCGTACAGAAGTCAAGGAAGTCACGGACCTGAGCCGCGCGATCTTGAAATCTAACGATTTGGCGAGTACGCTCAGGAGTAATCCAAAAGTTAGATCCATGTTGAGCAGCTAGTCTCAGCAAAACAGCGGTTCGAGCTTCAACATGTTGGTCTTCGGCAGCAGTATCCAGAAACGAGCCTAGCACAGCAAACAAAATATCAAGGAACGAGTAAAAAAGAACAACATCCAACACGGTCATGAGCAGGAAACATACCTGTCATGTCCAAACTGGCGTCAGTCATTAGCTGAAGCATATAATTCTCGCGAGAAGAAGTTTCAGCAGCCTCAGCAATAGCAGCATCCTTTGCAGCGATGGCCTCTTTTGCCTGTTGAAGAGCAATTTTCTCTCCTTCAGATGCTTTCCGAGATTGTTCCATCATTGACAGAGTCTGTTTCTTCATGGATTGAAGCTGTTGTCGAAGTTCTTGCAAATCTTCCGACAAATGTTTGCTTGAAGAACCTTCGAGGGGATTATCATCGACTAGTATTTTCTTCGAGAAGGAAGAAGCAGGTGAAGCATCGGCAGAGCAAGGGTTGGTCGAATAGTTATCAAATATTAACTGGAAAAGAAAGTCCCAGGATCAATGATAGTGCCAAGAGAAATTTCATTGATTTCTGGAAAGTTTACACGGACATTACAAAGGAAGTTCTCCAAAGGGACTAACAGGATAATCGTCGCCAAAGCTAAAATGGCGACAACAGCAAAAGAAATAGAGAAAGCAAAGGAAAGAAAAAGAAAAGGCATTCAACTAGACCTCCGGCCTTGATGAGCTAGGAGTCGCAGATGGCTTGATCCCGAGATAGGCCAAGATTTTCTTCGTGTTGGGCTTGGCTGCCTTGATCAACGACCGCCATTTTGTTTGATCTATCTGCTCGGTGTCGCCAACCTTCATCCAGTCAACAGTTTGTTGGCTGTCAGTGACCAAGGCAATAGTGTTCTCGACAGCAACCTTCATGTTCTCTTGGCGCATCTTCAGTCCAAGATCCTCCGGTGGATTGAAGTCCTTGGCAAGGGCAAGGAAGGTCTTAGGCTCCTCTTTCTTCGGGAAGAAGTAGGGGAACAACTTCGACAATCCTGCGTCAGCATTCACCACGCCTTCGCGAATTTCTTGGCCATGAAACTCCAGATAAGAAAGTGCGTCAAGCAGAGGATCATTGGTGGGATTCTCAAGATCAAACTCTTGGCTTGTTTGACCTGTCATAGAAAATATATGTTAGTCGACAGCAAGTAAAAACAAAAGGAAGCAAGTCCTAAGAAAAATAGAAAGGATCAACAAAGTTACCGAGGAAGCGTCGATTTTGCGTGCTCAAGCGCTTGAGGATTCCCTTTTCACGAGCAGCCTGTGCAGCCTTGTGCTCGTTTAAAGCAGTTTTGACATCCTCAAGTCTCTTCTGCAGTTCTTCGACACTAGCAGCTTTTGCCTTGGCCTCATCAGCCTCGGCTTTGGCTTGGCTAGCATCAAGTTCGGCTTTCTTGCGAGCCGTTTCACTTTGCTCCAGTTTCTGAGCAAGAGTGTCGGCAAGCTTGTTGGCCTCTGCAAGTTTCTCTGACAAAATAGAAAAGAACAGTCAAGATTGCGACAAGAATAGGAGCAAGAAGTTAGAAATAGTGGCAGCAAAAAAGTTGTTACCTTCGATCCTGGGCATATTCACGGTACCCAATAAATTGGGATCCGATGCGAACAAGCTCTTTGATCATGGGCTGTCAAAGAAAAACGAAGGTAGAAAAACATCGGTATAAGAAAAATGTGAAGGCATAAAGAAGCAAATAGAGGAAACACACATATTGGCAAGAAAATTAAAAACTTACATCATCCAAGAGCGGAGTAGAAGAGCTACCCAATTGAGGGGCAGGCTCAACGATCGTTTCAACCTTTGTCCTTTTTGGTGAAGGAGCAAGGGGGCTTGAAGGAGAAGTGGTGGTGACGATGTTTTGTTGAGGAGGCGAGGATTCTTCTCCCTCAACTGGCGTCTCCGAGACAAGTAAAGTATGTGACGTGCTCGTCCGAGGAGCCACGTCACGAGTTGGTACTTCTTCCTCATCATCACTGTGATTAAAGATCGACAGCATAAAAAGCAAGATGAGACAAAAATCTTCGAGTACAGAAATAAGGGGAAATCAAGGTGACTTACGAGCTGACGAGGGAGGCGAGATATGGATCATAAGTTGCCTTCTGACGTGAAGGATCAACTTCTTCGGCTTTGGAGGTGCCGGAATCTTCGACATCATTCCTCTTCCTTTTGTTCTTTGGAGAAACAGCAGGAGGAGGAGATTGTGCTGATGCAGTACCTTCGGAAGCACCATCTTTTTCGGAAGACCCCGCAGATTTTAGAGAATCCACGGGTTCATTCACAAAAGAGGGGGCCTCTTGGTTGTCATCAGTGACAATGGCTCTTTCTTCGACTTCCCCACCTTCAGGAAGAGGAGGAAGCGAGACAAGGTCTGGATGATTCTGCACAAAATAAAAATAAAACAGGGGAAGATATCAGAAATGGAGTTACAACAAAGATAGTAAAGCAATAACAAGACAATTGACAAAGATTACCTTGGGAAGTGGATTGGCGGCGCTAAATGGTTTTACACGACAAGAAGAAGGGACAGGATCTTTTTTGCTGAGAGACGAGATTTTTCGGACAAGTTTTTCTAAGTCCTTGACCTCCAAATCCACCGACAGCCGATCTGCGTCCTTGTCGCCAGCATATTTCCAGAGAGGATATTTGCGAGCCTGAAGCGGCTGCACTCTAGTCCTAAGAAAGTATGCAGTGATTTGGATACCCGATAACTCTTTGCCGCGAGTATTTTGCAACTCGTGGATGCGAGCCATCAAGGTTTCTGTCGACGCCTTTTCCTCTTCGGTGGCCTCCGCGTCCCAGGAGCGGCGGCGAAAGATTTTCTCGGCGCCATCAAAAGGAGGGATGTTGTCCTCCGCACATCCATGGTTCTCCTCCTGAATGTACAACCACTTCTTGCGCCACCCTTGAACTGAGTCAGGAAGCTTGACGTCGAAGTAGTCGACAGTGGGCCGAACGGAAATTACAACGCCGCCTATATTATAGGTGACATTGGGCGAGCCATTACGGCGGCAGAAGAAAATGCGCTTCCATAGCGCCCAGTTAGGCTGGACGCCAAGGAAGGCCTCGCAAAGAGTGATGAAAATGGAGATATGGAGGATTGAATTTGGCGTGAGGTGGTGGAGTTGCAGACCGTAGATAAAAAGCAGTCCGCGGAGAAAAGGATGAATGGGGGCGGAAAGACCGCGGATGAGGTGGTCGACAAAACTTACCCGGTACCCCATTGGAGGGGTTGGGTAGCTCTCTTCGCTGGGGAAGCACAATGCCTTGGGTTTGTTGCTGATCCCCAGCTTCTTCAGCATGTTGATGTCTTGAGTGGAAATCTTCGATCTTTCCCACTCCGCCGCCCCAAGATCCACGGCGGCCATGGAGGACTCCGGCATGCTGTGCCTTGTCAACCGACGAGGTGGCATCAACAATGGCGCATGGTTTGCAGCTTGGAGGCGAGGAGCTTAGGTGGCTGTGGATCGCAGGAGGATATTTGCAGATGAGAGCAGGAGGACGGCGCGATCGGAAGTGCTCAAGGAGGAAGAAGACGATCTTATATAGGGGTGCGGTGAAACGACGAACCGTTGGATAAGGAAAATGTGTGGCAGATGATAGCCACATGGCAACAAGGGTAAAAAAGTAATTCAGCGTTGGGGAAGTTACGGTGCGTGCGCCAGAAAAAGCGGAGGTCGTGTGTCCCCCACTTGCACGACGTGTCAAGATAGTGGATCAATTGGGCCCGCATGGCAGCGGGAGAAGACTTGTTGCAAATTTTTGACTAGCAATCGTGGCTATCGTCAGCAATAACGTCATCTTGGCAGAAGAAAAACTTCGACTCAACAGCTTCATAAAAAGTGACATGGAAAAATAATGCTAAGCCTTTGATCAATTACAAGTTTTTGATCAAATGCTCGGGGGCTACTTTGGAAAAAAGGAAAAGATCCAGAAGGACAAGATAGAAATGGCGTGAGCCTATGACCAAATACAAATATTTGTTCATAGCCTCGGGGGCTACTCCCATCGGGAGCGCTGTTCGCGCACCCGAGAAATTATAAAACTTCGAGAGATAAAAGAGAATATAGCGGCATAAGGCATGGAGCCTACACCCAAGTACAAGTCCTTGGCTGTAGCCTCGGGGGCTACTCCCATCGGGAACGCTGCTCGCGTGCCCGATGAAATCATAAAAAAAGAAGAGAGAGAAGAGAGAAAGAAAAGAAAGAAAGAAAGAGAAAAAGAAAGATAGAAGAGCAAAAAAGTATATTTCGAGTTATAACTAACTCTACATATACTCCCATCGGGAGCGCAATATAAGTCATCTTTGACTCGATAAAATGTGCCATTCCAACAGCCGAAAAAGCACTCGACAATATATTCTCAGAACGCCAAAGTTGCGATCAATTTCTGAATGCCGCAAATTTGCGAAGGTAAGACCCCAGATCCGTTCTGCTGGGCGTGGCATCGCCAAAGACTGCGCTCTGCTACTTTTATCCGTATCAACAGATACGAAGAAAAATCCTAATGGACGCGTTAGGTACCTGTAATGTCCCAGGTTTAGAGACGATCGAGGGGTAGATTTTAGAAAGGGATGTGCATTGCATGGTAAATTCTGGGGAAATTTCGCGCTCTTAAACAAAAACTGCATCGGAGGGGGACAAGTTTCTCTCTCGACACCTTACAGGGTTAGGGTTTCGAGAGTGCGACAAACTTGTTTCTCATCTAACTAAACTAGGGTTTTGAGAAGAGAGGGGAGAGTTTGCATCACAACTTAAGTTGCATGACTGAATTCAAACCTAAGTTGAATTTGAATTTCAAATTCAAACATCAAATAGATATCTCATAAATTCAATTGTGAGGAAATTCATTAAGTAAATTATAAATAATAAACAATATGAACAATTATAATAAAGTAAAGCTCATTAGAGAAAACTTTGAGCTTTATTGATATTCACACAAAATACAATGTCAATTACAATATCCAGAATTGAAATATAAATTTACAACACATTACAAGAATTGGAGAAATAGAAAAAATAAAAGAAAAAGAAAAGAAAATTACAAGTAAATGAATCTGTCCTAAATACTACAATGTGAATATCATCTAATCTTGAGCTTGAAGATCATCTTGTCCATTTGATCATCATTTTGAACCTGCACATAAACACAACAAACACAAGTTATGCCAAGTGGCATAGCCACTTGGCAGGTTAGAAATAAAATGAAATTGGAGAGGATATGACCAAAGCTGCCGAGCTGATCCTCTCACAGCCAAGTGCAAAGTATCAGGAACACACACACACACAGGCAGCTCATACTGCATGTGTGCATGCTCACCAGCACACTCACACAGGGAGAGTCACCAAATTGGTGCCAGGCTAAGCTGTCGACCAGAGAAGCAAGAGCCAGCCATATATAAGCTTTTCACAGCCAAAACCCTAGCCATTTGTTTCATCCATCGACAAGCAACAGGGTAAGTCACCAAGAACACCAAGAACAGCTAGAACAAGAAGAACAGCCAGTGCTGTTCAACCTGTCCAAACTCACCACTGAACCAAACCAAGAATCACAAGGCCACAAGAAGGAGCAGGGCAAGTCAAGCAAACCACCAGAAGCAAAACCTCTACACCAACACACTATTTCTAGGAGCTGGAGTGAGGTATACATATAATCATGAACAGACCAAATGGTTTTGTTCATTAATTGCACAGGCATGATATCAAGCACACCACAAGGGTAGGAAGCCCTGTTTGTGTCATCATATGGCTATCTAGCCATTTGGTACAAGCAAACATAGAAAGAGCCAGTAGGAAATTATCCAGGGAACACTGATTGTGTCCACACAGGGACACAATCAGAGAAATCCATCATGGATTTAGTCCCTAGCCAGCTACACAAGTTCACTTGACAACCTATAGCCAGCTAAACCATCAGACAGATAGACAATCAAGTGTCTATACATGTTTGTCAACATTAAAAGCATCTGGCAACCAAATATGGTTTAACCAGAAGCATTTGTCCATACACATCAAGCCAACTAGGGTGGGAGCTTCCAGAACAGCAAGAAATGCTGTTGAGGACACCTCAACCACAAAAACAATGAAGCCACCAAACCCAGCAAATCACATCATCACCCAATAGGGCTCAGTATGAGCTAGGGTACCCAACCAGTGGTTGGCATCCCTCTAGCTCAAGGCAATCAAGATAAAGAATCATAACTGCAGAAACAGTTCATCTCATTTATCTAATAAATTTTGCTAAGCTACACAGATAAATGATTTATGCAAGTAATCAAGACACCAGAGCCTTGCAGTGGATCCAATGGATCACTGCAAGCAACAGCAGTTGCTTAAGCCAACAACAGTACACACCAGGCCAAGCCTGTATGAAGCACAAACAGCACTGGTTGAGTACCAGTGAATCACAGAGAGAAGCACACACTTGCTCACAAGCAAGTAATGATAAATTGATCATCAGAGCATCACTTGCTCTTGCTACAGGTCACCACAGCCAAGCATAGCATCAACACATGAACCAGACAATAAGATCAGCCACAGGACATGAACCAATACATCACAGATAATTAAATAAGCTAGATATCAAAGTATCCAGTAGCAGTTCATCATGGGATAGGGCTGTACAGGCACAGCTATGCTCAGTGGAGCATCTCCATGAATTAGAGCACACAGAAAGGCATATCAAAGGCACTGACACTTGCAAATTTGCCAGGAATACACACAGTAATCACAGCCAGGGCAAATAGTTGAATACACTCGATGATCTAGCAGCAATAGCATCAAGGACAAGATCACAGAGATAGAATTAAGCAAGAATTGCAAACATAAGCAAGCACAGAGCCTAGGAATCTTGCGCAGAATCATGTATAGCATGGCAGGATAGCACAACAGTAGTAACCATGGCAGTAGCAAGCCAGCAGATTTACAGCAGCAGCACAGTAGCATAGCAACACAAGCACAGCAGCACATGAACAGGCTAGCAAGGCACAAAGAATAAATAAGATAGTCACGGCAAGCATCTCAACATGGAGATGCAGGCGGTGGCTGAGCAAGACGAAGAGGATGAGGAGAGAAGTGAGCGGAAGCGCACGGGGAGAGTAGGAGGCGATGTATACTCACCGGTGAAGTGAAGCGCAGGGCACGGCCATGGCGGCCACGGCGGCACACGCCGAGGGCGCAGCAGCGCCAGGCCAGGCCAAGCCATGGCGGCGCCACGGCGCCACGGCACCACGGCACCACCCGCACCACGGCGGCGAAGCCAGGGCGGAATCCAAGCACCAGGAGCGCCAGGAACGGCGGGATCGAGCGGATCCCGTAACCCTAGCACCAGAAGGGGTCGAGGCCGAGAGCAGCAGGTCGCCCGCGTCAAATCGACGCGGATGAAGATGACCGCCGTCGTGAGGCGCGTTGATTGCGCATCATGGCCGGGGCCAGTTCCGGCGGAGCTCGCCGGAATCGAGCGGCGACGGCGGAGGCGTCGCGAGTCGCCAGAGCGGGCTAGGGTTAGGGTTCGGTCGCGCGTGAGAGAGAGAGAAGTGGGGCTGGTCGAGCCGGACCAGGCCGGTCGGTTCGACCTAACCCACTGGGTTGCACCGACAGGTGGGCCCAGGGGCATTTTTGCCATTTCACAATCCAATAAAAATGCATAAACTTTGGAAAGGCACAATAAATACTTAATAGCTCTAAAAAAATAATTAAAAATATGAAAATAGATCAGAATAAAATTCTCTATCATAATAAAATACAAAGGGGAATTTTTGAAAACAATTTAGAATAAGTCTTCATTTGATGATTTAAATAATCATTTAAATCACTCATATTATTTTCATTAATGAAAATTAGTTCAATAATGCCTTTAGACTATAAAAACACCTTAACAACATTTCAAGGTTGTATTTTACCCTAAACAGAGTATCCCTAAATTGTTCTTAGTATTAACCTTCCACATAAAATAATAAAACACCAGAAAAGGGGGGGACAACCCTAAAAGCTGAATCATGCATAATTGCTTCTTTAACCATTGCCCTTATCGGACAATGATGCTATTTTTCAGAACCAGAGGACAAGGGTCAGTCCACACCATCCAACTGCAAAACTTTGCAGTGTTCAGGCAAGTTCATCACTTGCTCATGTCATTTGAGTATTTCTATCAAATTACTTGCAAAGTATTATGGTTATCACTATTGCATAAAAATCAAAACCACTACTTTCATAACTATGAATATGACTATGTGGTGGGCAATGGAACCATGGATTGTGTTGATATGGTGGAGGTTCCATTGCAAGGGTTATATCCATCTAGGATTAAACAACAAATGTCGCCAGTGATTCTTGTGCCGTAATACCCGTGTTAACCATAAGATCCGGAGTGGGACGGAGTAGTCAAAAGTGTTTCCACCTCTCGTTCATCAACGGATGCTCATTACCGGGTGCTCATGATCTTGCGAGACTTGATGCAGGGGTGGGAACCCGTAGAAGTCCCAACGGTAATGAGGTCTATGATGGGTTGCATCTGCCGGCGTAGGAATGTATGGTAGAGCCCTGCATTGACGTCGTGGTCGGAGTCCACCCTGAAATCTATGGGAATAATGGGGCCGGCGTGGACCCAGGGTCGGAGTATGCAACAAAGGGTGGGTGTTCGAGGTAGCGGAGGAACATGATTGGCTAGACCTTATACCGGGCCTCACACCGAAGGAAGTGTGGACGGGAAAGCTGCCCGGTTGGCACCAAGGTTAAGATCTCTTATGGGTAAAGCAACACACCTCTGCAGAGTGTAAAGAACTGTGACCTGTCACTCCCTATTCCGGGATAAGGAACTGTGAACGCGGCCGGAAAGGAGCTCCATGAAGTTCTAGTAAACCGGTGAAGGCTGACGGACATAGCTCTTTTGAATAAAAGCAATCTCTTGAAGAAATGTTTATCAAAACTTGCATTGGTATTAGACTTTCTGGTCTAATATTGTAGCTAGAGCATTAAACACCTCTTATCTATAATGAACTTGTTGAGTACGCTCGTACTCATACCACTCTTAAATCCCATGCTTAGATTATGCAGATAAATCGTCTGGAGGAGGACTGCGACAACAATGAAGGAGCCGAGATCATCGGCTATGAAGAACCAGACCTCTCTGGAGGTATAGAAGGCGTAGACTACCTCATCGTCTACGGATCCGGGGAGGCTTCCGGAGGAGATCAAGCCTAGAGATATCCAGTAGTAGTAGTAACCGAGCATCCCAAACTCTTAGTATTTAGCTGCTCGAGGAAATAAATGTATAACTTAATGCGACTCTTATATTGTAAGCTAAGTTGGGTTCGCCTCGAACCTAGGAGTATTCCTCTTAGGACCCAAGAGGAGCTCCGAGATGACATGTGTATGATAGTTATAATAATAAATGAATGAGTTATGGACCTGCTATGTTCTGTTGTACTACTCTGAAGGATGTAATATTTGCGGAATGGTACTTCGTGAATGTTATATCAACGACTGGCATACTACAACATGCAGTGGTATGCAGGGTCACCAGAGTACCCGATAAATTTTGCTGGGACTCGACAGAATGGTAAGACCTTAAGCGGCACCTGTCGAAGTTTACACCAGTATCCCGAGATCATGTCCAGGGACGTGATCTTGAAGTAAGGTTTTTGCGGATTGCCACTAGAGCAGTTAACTAGTACCTGATCCGTCAGATGAACTAGCCCCAATTACCGTTATCCCTGTACAATATAGAAGTTTATGAGAAGAAATATAAAAAAGTTAAAGTTGTCGAATAAAAATAAACAGTGGAGATTTTCCTTGACCCTACGATTCAAGCAAAATCTCGGGGGCGACTGACATAGGCATCCCAAATGGGCCTGCCGAAGATAGTACTCGGGGTTTACTGAAGGCCCACTACCCGAAGAATAAGAAGATTCGGAAGCCCAAGATATTATTAAGGAAAGCTAGAGTTGTAATAGAAAGTCTTATTTGTAATCTTGTGGGATGAGTTAGAAACCTTCCCGGACTTTGTAACTTGTACAGCACGAATCCCTCGGCTCCACCTCCTATATAAGGGGGAGTCGAGGGACGCAGAGAGGATCGAATCATTGTTTTACTAAACCCTAGTTTCATAATCGTCGAGTACTTTTCGGCTGAAACCTTCGAGATCTACTTGCCCTCTACTTCCAACTAAACCCTAGCCTACAATCCATAGGCATTGACAAGTTAATACCTTGTCCCCCCCCCCCTCTGGACTACTTAAGGGCTTCGACCTAAAAACGCACGGGGGTTAGACGAAATCGCCAGAAGCCATCCAGAACACCGCTGCCATCGCGAAACTCCGTCTCGGGACCAGAAACTCCGTTCTGGCACTCCGCCGGGACGGGGAATTGGAGGAGATCATCGCCATCATCACCACCGACGCCTCTCCATCGACCAGCCATGTTTCCCCCATCCATGTGTGAGTAATTCCCCCGCTGTAGGCTGAAGGGGATGGTAGGGATTGGATGAGATTGGTCATGTAATAGCATAAGATTGTTAGGGCATAGTGCCTAGTGTCCGTAATTGGTACTTTTATGATATTGTTGCAACTTGTTATGCTTAATGCTTGTCACTAGGGCCCGAGTGCCATGATCTCAGATCTGAACATGTTATTGTTTCATGATGATATTCATTGTTTTATGATCTTACCTGCAAGTTGTATACACATATTGCTGTCCGGAACCCGAGGCCCCAAAGTGACAGAAATTGGGATAACCGGAGGGGAAGGCGGTGATGTGAGGATCACATGTGTTCACGGAGTGTTAATGCTTTGCTCCGGTGCTCTATTAAAAGGAGTACCTTAATTTCCAGTAGATTCCCTAGAGGCCCGGCTGCCACCGGCTGGTAGGACAAAAGATGGTGTGCAAGTTTCTCATTGCGAGCACGTACGACTAAATATGGAACACATGCCTATGGATTGTCTAGTACTTGGATACTGTTTTATTACTATCTGCAAATGCCTTACTTTGATTGTTACATGAGTTTCTATCATCCATGCAACGCCCGTTCATCCATCCCTGTGCCTACAGTATTTTAATCCTGCTGTTTACTATAATCACTACTGCTGTCTTTGTTACACTGCTGCTGATATTTCACTACTGCTACTGCTATAAAACTGTTACTACTGATAAACTCTTGCGAGAAAGTCTGTTTCCAGGTGCAGCTGAATTGACAACTCCGCTGTTAAGGCTTAGAAATATTTTTTGGCTCCCCTTGTGTCAAATCAATAAATTGGGTTTTACTTCCCGCGAAGACTGTTGCGATCCCCTATACTTGTGGGTCATCAAAGGACACCTTCAAAGTTCAAAGGGGGACTAGATACAAATAATTTGAGAGCAAGCAATAGCACAATCATGAATCAATCAATAATAATTTTGGGACTATGCACATTGCACTAAGAATTACAACTAAGCTCTCTTAATTGGTGCATAAAGTAGAAGATGAAGACTCAACATGAAAGTAAAAGAAAGACCCTTCGCAGAGGGAAGCATGGATTACCCATGTACTAGAGCTTTTTATTTTTGAAAGCAATAGGAGTGTTGAAATATTTATTTTGAGAGGTGCTACTTATGTCAACGGTAGTGATAAATAGTATGAATTATGCATAATTACTTCCTATAAGTTTGCTTGCCTCATGCATAATATACCAATAGTGTTCACACCTTGTCCTAATTAGCTTGGACTTCCATGGATTTTTATCGCATACATATGTTTTAACCAAGTGTCGCAAAGGGGTACCTCCTTGCCTCCTGTACAAAGGTCCTTAGGATATGGATCTCATTTGATTTCTCAATTTTGTTGAATCTCAACTTTTTTGGACATCCATACAGGGAAAGCAAGGACAACAGATATTTGGACTTTTGCCCAGCTGAAACTTCCACCATGTGAACATCATTTTAGTTGGTGGCCCAATGTTCCTCTCTAACAATATGCATACTCAAATCTTTGCAACTCATGGTAAATCTCCCTTACTTCAAACAAGATGACCATGCAGAGTAATTCACATGATATTCAATAAAAGCATATTGATTGTGTTCCCATGATAGCATGGTTATCACACAACATGCAACTTATAGGAACAAAAAATGCATAGAACATAATACTTGCCACAATAATTTTTAGACTACATTTCCATAAGCTATAATTTACACAAAACAGGTGATAATTTTTGAAGTTTTAAAGGTAGTACACAAGCAATTTACTTTGGATTGATGATGAAATACCAAATATAGGTAGATATGGTGGACACAATTGGCAACTTTGGTTTTTGGTGGTTGGATGCACGAGTAGAGCTCATACTCAGTTCAGGTGAAGGCTAGCAAAAAGACTGGAAGCGACCAACTAAGAGAGCAATAATGGCCATAACCATGCATAGCGACAAAATATTATCAATCAAAGCATAAAATGATATTAAAAATCAAAAACTAAATGATCGTAGAGGCTTTAGTTGACTGGTTATATTCATAACATGTTATAATCATGCGCCAGGTCAACCCAATAAATCATCAAAGGAGAATACCACAATACTATGCTTTTATGATAGAAACAACACATGATTCTTTAAATAACACATTATGCACTCTCAACCATTTGAAACAAGTAATGCTAAAACAATAAATACTAAGCATATGGCAAGAATAACATCCAACATAACATGACATGCCAAAGTCTATGCCACAGTCTAGACAAGCTTCCATTTGCATCATTATAGTCATGAAATATTTTACTCGTATCCAACACCAATCAACTTATTTGAAATAACTCTCAGAGATGCAATACAATATGGACCAGATAGCTAATAATACATAATAAATAATACTAATGTGCTCTGAACAAAATTCAAGTGAAAGAACAAGAGCTAAACGCAGTACCAGAAAACCAGAACACTCGCAGAACATTAACAGCGAAAACTAGAGCGTTCTATGCAATTAAAAAGGAGCGGGTCTTTCTTCAAAACAAATGTGTCGCGGTCCAACATATGCTACAGCAAGCAAAATAAAACAAAACTAAAAAAAAGACGCTCCAAGAACAACACATAGCGTATGAAGCAATAAAAATATAGTGTATAGAGAGATGACATGTTGCTTTGTTGATGAAGAGGGGATGCCTTGGGAATCCCCAAGATTTGAAGCTTGTACCTCTTGAATACATCTTGGGGTGCAGGGGCATCCCCAAGCATGAGCTTTTGTCCATTCTTCATCCCATCACATCATTCTTCTCTCCCTACACTTGAAAACTTCCTTCATATATATAAAAACTTTGCACAATTCTTCATTAGCAGAATTAGTACAATAAAAATAAACAAATCCACTTGTTTTCAGTACTAACATATATCAAATATCCATTGAAGCATAAGCTATTGTAGCAATCTTTTAAATAGTTCTCTGATCAGAAGAACTCAAAGAGAAAGAAATTTAAGAGGCGAATGTAAATAGTGCAGAAATTTGTCAAATCAGAACAGCAGGTAAAGATCGAAATGTCAAAAAATTCTATGTTGCTTATCTCTAAAAGTGGTCAACTAATGAAAGTTAGATAATAACCCGGGGCATATTCATAGCAAAGACAGCTCAAAATTCCGCACTAGCTATTTTTACGAATTTTTATGGTAACATCATAGAATCTGTTTTCAGGACAACAACTTCCCCAAACATTACTTTCTTCCTATTAGAGGCTATTCTTAGCACAAACATGAAATAAGAATTATAAGGAGAGGTCATTATAGTAGTAATAACATACAAGACTTAAAAAATAAAAATAACTGTAAATAAAACATGGGTTGTCTCCCATACGCGCTTTTCTTTAACGCCTTTCAGCTAGGCGCAATAAAAATGCGAGCATCAAGTATTATCAAGTGAAGAAGCATCAAGATCAATCACTTCCTATAAAACACAACTTGTCAAAATACACACTTTAGATACCTCTGGAGATGATTCAACATGTAAGCCACTCTTAGTTGTACTAAAAGTTTTACCAATTTTAAGCATATTATGGGGTTTTGGTTTAGGTGCCTTGGAAACATACATAAAATTTTGCTCTTTTTCCACAAAAGCTTTCTCCTTCTTAAACCCAAGAGAAGAAAAAGTTGAACTTAAAGTTTCCATAGCCTCCTCTAGCTTACCAGTCCTAAGATTTATATTATCATGGGTATTGCTAGCTTCTAAAACAGTAACTCTTTTATTGATACTTTATATGGATTCATTAATTTGGCTAGCATTACCAAGGCAATTTAGCAAACTTTTTTCTAGGGAGCTTAGTCTTTCTATAACATGCTCCAAAGTGTTCTCAGTTTTAACAACATTAGTAGGTGGAATTCCTACCAAGCTTTCAATTAAATTGCAAGCTTCGGGAGCACCCAGAAAATTACCCCATGTGAGAGTATCCAGAACATATCTATTCCAGCTAGATTATCCAACATAAAAAATATGATGAGCATTACTTATTCTATACCAAGCATGTTTCAAACTTTCTCCCCCTTGTTGCTTAAAAGAACAAACCTTAACTTCAGGAATACTCATTTTAGCAAAGTTAAAACTAAGCATCAGAAATAACAACTATAATAGAAGCTAATTTTGTGTGTGTTTTTGATATAAATACAACTATAAAAGTAAACTATTTTTGTGTTTTCGATATAATAAAGCAAACTAAACAAAATAAAGTAAATTAAGCAAACTATAACAAAGTAAAAAAGATTGGAGATGAGAGACTCCCCATGCAAAAATCATCATTCTCCCCGGTAATGGCGCCAGAAAAAGTGCTTGATGGCGTGTGCTCGTCGTACGCAGACACACTATTGGGGAACCCCAAGAGGAAGGTGTGATGAGCACATCAACAAGTTTTCCCTCAGTACGAAACCAAGGTTTACTCGACCAGTAGGAGAAAGACGTGACTTCTGAAGGTGTTGCTGGCTAACTAGTGGTAGGGCGCACTACCGGCGTCAGCAACAACGTGGAACCTGCACACAACACAACCAAAGTACTTTGCCCCAACTTACAGTGAGGTTCTCAATCTCACCAGTTTGCTGAACACAAAGGATAAGACATATCGAATGGAAGGAGATGTTTGCATAAAGTAAACAGAACAGGATTGCAGTGTAATTTATCAGTAAAGGAAATAGGATCGGGGTCCACAATTCACTAGAGGTCGTCTCTCCATAAAGAAATAGCATGTTGGGTAAAGAAATTACAGCTGGGCAATTGATAGAATATCGATCGATACATGACAAGATAATTACTATGATAATTTCGTATTGGGAATTACAACATAATACATAGACTGTAATCCAACTGCGTCTATGGCTAATAATCCACCTTCAGGTTAGCATCCGCACCCCTTCCAGTATAAAATTGCAAGCAACAGACTATCGCATTAAGCAATGTGTGTAAAGTAAACAATAGAGTTACCCTTGGATAAAACATTGTTGAGTTATCCCTAGTAGCAACAGCACATCCACAACCTTAGAAGTTATAAAGTCACTCTCCCAGAAAACTAGAGGCATGAACCTACCATCGAGCATAAATACCCCCTCTTGGAGTCACACGTGTTCACTTGGCCAGAGTTTCTACTAGCAACGGAGAGCATGCAAGATCACAAATAACATATAACATGAATATATAATCAATCTCAACATAGTATTCAACATTCATCGGATCCCAGCAAACCAAACATAGAGGATTACATAAAGATGATCTTGATCATGTAGGGCAACTCACAAGATCGATACATGAAGCACAAAGTGGAGAAGACAACCATCTTGATCATGAACTACTCACGCATCACTTTGGAGGCGGGCATGGCGATTTAGATGCCTCCGGTGATGATTTCCCCCTCCGGCAGGGTGCCGGGAAGAGCTTCAGAACCCCCCGAGATGGGTTCAGCGATGGCGGCCGCGACGGAACTTCTCCTGGATGGAGGCTCGGGTATCCAAGGTTTTCCCGAAAAGATGTATAAATAGGCGGAGGATTCAGGTCGATGGGGCGCCTATGGACCCCACACCTACCCTAGGCGCGGGCCAACCCTAGGCCGCGCCTAGGGGTAGTGTGGGCGTCCTGGTGCTCCTCTTCGTCCCCCCTCCGGACTTCGTCATTGTTTCGGTAAAATATTGACTTCGGCTTTTGTTTCGTCCAATCCCAAGAATATTTCCTGTACAACTTTTCCGAAATACAAAAACGGCAGAAAACAAGGAACTAGCATTGTGGCATCTTGTTAATAGGTTAGTGCCGGAAATCATGTAAAATTTGAAAGATCGAGATGTCGCCTAGAGGGGGGGGGGTGAATAGGCAATTAAAAATTCTTGCGGATTTGTCTTGTAAGAATGCGGAATTAAACTATCGTTTAGTTTACAAGCACAAACCCTAAATATGCTAAGATCAACTAAGTGTAACAATAGCAACTAGAGCTAAGCAAGATAGGCACAAGATATATGTAGCACAAGTGATAGCAAGATATATGTACTTCAAGCACGATGGCTATCACAAGGAAAGAGAGCTCGGGTATAGAAATAACCGAGGCACGCGGAGACGGGGATGTATTCCCGTGTTCCCTTCCTTTGCAAGAAGGTACGTCACGTTTGGAGGAGTGGAGGTCCCACGAAGGATTCCCCGCGCCACGAAGGCTCACCCTATTCTCCGAACCACACCCACAAAGGATAATGGCCCTTTCCTTATGGTTAGCTTTTCCTCCGCTTCGGAGATGGCAAGCTCCACAACCACTTCACAAGCTCCACGAAGGAGAAGCCCGTGCCCCTTCACAATCTTCCACGAAGAGATCACCGGGGCACCAACCAAGCCAACTAGCAGGTCTCCCTCCAAGAGTAACAAGCTCACGGTCTCTCACTCGAACTAATCGTGGTGGAGAGCTCAACACTATGCAATGATGCAAAACAAGAACACTAGAGGTGTTCAAGTCCTTCACACTCAAATCCCACCAAAGCAACGAATGCTAGGATGAGATTGGAGAGGAAGAAAAATGGGGAAAGTCAACAAAAGACTCCAAGATCTAGATCCCAAGAGTTCCCCTCACTTAGAGGAGAAATTGATTGGTGGGGATTGTAGATCTAGATCTCCTCTCTCAAATCCTCAAGAATGGGCAAGAATCATGGGGGGAATCAAGAGGGGAAGCAAGTTCTTCCAAGAGCAACAATGGAGGTGAAGAAAGGGGAAGAACTAGTTGTCTCAAGGTGGAAGAAAGGGCTATTTATAGCTAGGGAGCAAATATAACTGTTGGGGGAAAAAGACAGAAAAACGGGCAGAAAAAAAGTCAGAAAAGCGGCCCAGCCGGCTGCCAGGCCGGCTGACCGGTTTTGGCGCTGAGGAGGCCGGCGGCCCGTCCGGTCCGGCCGGCCCAGCAACCGGGCAGGGCGGCGGATAGCGCGGGGCGCTCGAGGCGCGCGGGCAGCGGGGCGTCCGGCTGGGCCAGGGTTGGCGCCGGGTGGGCCAGTCACGGACCGGGCCAGCCGCTGGTCATGGGCCAAAATGTAACTGGAGGCGGCCCGGATGGCACCAGCGCCGGACCCGGTCGCGGACCGGGTGGGCCGGTGGCTGGGCCGGTCGGCCGGCTGGCCCCTCCCTCTTTTTTCTTTTTCTTTTTACTCTTTTCTCCTCTTTCCTTTTCTTTAATAACTAATGCTCCCGAACTCCGATTCGCATGAAACCAATTTTGTTGGAAAGATAACGACGAAATATGGAGACTCCTCACAGAATATTTTAGATGATTTTAGAGAGGGAGTCTCCCACCATCAAGAGACGGTGAAGACGTCCAAACTCGAAAACGCAATAGAAGATGCATGCGGATTCCGTTTTCGATGAACTTGGGCTTGTTGTAAAGCTAGCAACAAGCTCAAGAACCTCACACAGAGAAACACCAAGAAGCAATAAGGATATGCAAAGTATGCAAATGATTGAGCTCCCTAAGACGATGTGATCAAGTTACTCAACCGAAAACCCCTCTTAATAGTGCGGCTATCTATCCCATAATCCGATCTCCCAACATCCACCTTGAGACCGGTAAAAGGAAAACCTAGCAAGGCCATACATTTGCCTTGCGCATCCCGCTTGATCTTGATGATAACTCTTCAAGCTTCACTCAAGCCGGAATGCCTCACTTGATCAATGTTGCTTCGTGAAGACTCACAAATGCTCCCCCATACACTATGATGGGAAAGCCCCATTGATGCACATCTTCACATGTCCATTATCACCAAATGGACGACAAGCTTCAAGCATGTGATCCACTCAAGATGCTCATCTTGAACTTGCCCAACTCAACCTTGTATCTTCTCATACTCACTTAAGATAGAGCATGGCTAATATTGAGTTCCACATAAGAACTCCATCTTCATTTCATCTTCTTGATTATATCACATATGTATCTTTAAATCGATGATCTTGATGCCAATACACAAGATGTATCTTTATTTACATGGCATCCATACTTGAATCCAACACATGGAATACAAGTAGAACCTATGGAATATTCCTTCATATAAACTCAATGAAAACATTAGTCCATAGGGGTTGTGAAAGTGCTTGGAGCCCCCATGTGTGGTTTTGGTAATTAATGACAATCCCTATGGACTAATGTTTGCATTGAGTTATATTTGTAGGAGTTGTCCATAGGCAATGCTTGAACCATATGTTGGCTTCAAGGTTGCAATAAGAAGAAATTGATGAAGGATATCAAGTGTCAAGTATGTCTTGAAGATGAAGATGAAGTGAGCCCTCAAGTTACTTCAAGACATCAACATGATGAAGAATGAAGAAATGAAGTGCAAGTTCAAGATGAGCCATCTCGAAGAGATCCTTTGCTTGAGTCTTGCCATCCATATGGTGATCATGGATATGTGAAGATGCGCCGAAGAAGAAGCTCTCCCATGGTGGATTATGGGGGAGCAATCCACAAGACTTCGTCAAGCAAGCACAAGCAAGAAAGGCGTTCCATCTTGTTGAGGTCAAGATCGTCGTCATCGAGCTCAAGTGGAATGCGCAAGTATAAGGTTTGCTCTTGATAGGGTTTGTTTCTCACCGGTCTCATAGTGTAGTTGGAGACCGGTTTATAGTTTAGTTGCCGTACTATCAAGAGGGCTCTCGAGTGAGTAACTCGATCGTATCGTTCGGAGAGAGCTCAAACCTTTGCATCCTTGCATCATCTTTCTTGGTTGTTATTTGGACCTTATCCATGTGATGTTTTAGAGCTTGTGCTTATTCTCATGACAAGCTCTAGTTCATCGAAAACGGATTTCGCATAGATCACTTGTTGCGTTTTCGAGTTTGGTTCATCATCTTTCTTGGTTGTTATTTGGACCTTATCCATGTGATGTTTTAGAGCTTGTGCTTATTCTCATGACAAGCTCTAGTTCATCGAAAACGGATTTCGCATAGATCACTTGTTGCGTTTTCGAGTTTGGTTCATCATCTTTCTTGGTTTTATTTGGATCTTATCCATGTGATGTTTTAGAGCTTGTGCTTATTCTCATGACAAGCTCTAGTTCATTGAGAATGGTTTTTCCATGGGCAACTTGTTGCATTTTCAAGATTGGAGGTTTTACGGTATGTCTTTTTGAGATAGGTCAAACCTTTCTTCATTTGTTTCTATCCTCCTTTGCTGGACTATGATGTTTCTATGCATATTGTTGTAGAGCTCATTGTTGTGATTTCAACGAGCCCAAGATCATCGAAATCGGAGTCCGGATGCAAAAGTTATGCCCGTTTTAGTTTTGGTGTTTCTGCAGTTTTCTTAGGCCGGATATTTTGGAAATATCCGGGCCGGATTATCCGGGCCGGATATTTCGGAAATATCCGGCCCCCCCGAAATCGTCTAAGGACCGGAAGAAAAGCAGCTCTGGATAGGGGCCGGATTTTTGGCCGGATTTTGTCCAGGTTTTGTCCACGAGGCCGGATTATCCGGCCCCGGATAATCCGGCCCCAACTTGGGCCGGAATATCCGGCCCCGTTTTTGCCCAAACGGCTCGATTTTCTTGGGGTATAAATACCCCCCTTCTTCCTCCTTGGGCTGTGCTTCTCTCACTCTCTCTCCCCTCCATTGTTGAACTAGAGAAGCTTGCTCCATCTCTCAATCCCTCCATGATTCTTGCCCCCATTTGAGGGAAAAGAGAGAGGAGATCTAGATCTACATTTCTACCAATCAAATCCATCTCTTTGTGAGTGGAACTCTCTAGATCTTGATCTTGGTGTTCTTTGTGAATTCCTTTGTTCTTCCTCTCTTATTCCCCAATAGCTTTTGTAGCTTTGTTGGAATTTGAGAGAGAAGGACTTGAGCATCTTTGTGGTGTTCTTGCCATTGCATTTGGTGCATCGGTTTGAGTTCTCCACGGTGATTCGTGGTGGTGAAAGCAAGAAGGTTGTTACTCTTGGGTTCTTGGAACCCTAGACGGACTCTAGGCCTTTGTGGCGGTTTGTTGGGAGCCTCCAATTAAGTTGTGGATGTGTGCCCCAATCTTTGTGTAAGGCCCGGTTTCCGCCTCGAAGGAAATCCCTTAGTGGAACCGTGACCTAGGCCTTTGTGGCGAGGGTCACCGGAGATTTAGGTGAGGCGCCTTCGTGGCGTTCGGTGTGTGGTGTGAGTACCGCATCTTGGGGTGAGGCCTTTGTGGCGTTGGTGTGCATCGAGCAACCACACCTCAAGGTGAGCCTCTTGTGGCGTTCGGGAGCACTAAGCAACCGCACCTCTCCACCGGAGATTAGCACTCGCAAGAGTGTGAACTCCGGGATAAATCATCGTCTCCCGCGTGCCTCGGTTATCTCTATACCCGAGCTCTTTACTTATGCACCTTACCTTGTGATAGCCATCGTGCTTGAAGTTATATATATCTTGCTATCACATACTTGCTTGTATTGCTTAGCATAAGTTGTTGGTGCACATAGGTGAACTCTTGCTTAGAATAAGTTGTTGGTGCACATAGGTGAACCATAGTATATATGCTTTGGGCTTGACAAAGTAAACGCTAGTTTTATTCCGCATTAGTTAAGCCCATCTCGTAAAAGTTTTAAATCGCCTATTCACCCCCCTCTAGGCGACATCCGTGTCCTTTCAATTGGTATCAGAGCAAGGTCTCTCATTCTTAGGCTTCACCGCCTTGAGAGTAAAGATGTCGGTTAGGGGATTAGATCACAATAACTTGTTTATATTTGATGGCACAAATTATGATCTATGGAAAATTTATGTGCTTAATATTTTGCGGGGTATTTCCCCGAACATGGAGCGATTTCTTGACATGGGTTTTTCTTCTCCTAAGGATCCCCAAAATTTATCTTATGAGGAGAAGAAAAACTCTTGTCTCGATGCTCTTGCTTCTCATGTGTTTTCCATTGTTGTGAGCAATGTAGTTACTTCTTCAATCATGCCTTTTGGGAGCGCTCATGAATTATGGACAAAACTTCGAGATAAATATGATGTGTCCAATATCATTGAGGATGATTGTATTGCTTCCACTTCCGGCCGTGATGAGTTCTCATCTTCATCCACTTCACCAAAGTGTTTCAAGACACAAGGTAATGATATGGTGAGTGGTGATGGAAATTGCAATGTTGGTATTGAGCTTACTATTGATGATCCTTCATCTATATCTCATTGCAATGGTTCATCTTTGGACTTAAACACATCTAGCACTAGAAATGATTTACATTCTTGTGTTGATAGTCCTTGCATATCATGTGTAAGTTGCTTGAAAAATCTAATGATGATATGCTTGCATTGTCTTGTGGCCATGATAAAAATGATTCTATTTCCTCTAGTTGTTGTGTGTCTAACAATGTAGAGGAAACCAAAGATTCTATTGGTCAAGACAAGATCTTGAAAGGAGCCTCAAGTAACTCCTCATCTTTATTTCACGGTCCTCATATATGCCTTATGGCCAAGGGTTCCACGGTACCTCCTACCATGGAACCTAATATGTCTCGTAGTGATAAGAATGAGGATGAATATGAAGAAGAGGATTGGGTTGTCTCTCTACGCGATAAGGGTAAGAGTGTATTCAAGATTATTTGCAAAGATAAAATTGCTAGCACTCACTTCTTTGAAATCTTGACTACCGCTATTGAGAGCCAAAAACTTATTTGGATGCATGAGAACACCATTGATAAAAAGGGTGCTCTTGAACGAGAGTATGCCGATGATGTAGCATCTTTAAAGAATGAACTTGAAGAAGAACAAACCATCAAGGAAGCTCTTGAGGAGACCTTTGCTCTAGAATTGTCTAGAGAAAAGGAAAACCATGATAGAGCTCTTGAGATGGCAAATGAACTAAAGCTAAAAAATGATAAGCTTGTGTTTGTTAATTCTAAACTCCTTGAGGATTTTGAGCAACTCAAAAAGGGCTCAAGGGTCATTGAGAGTACGCTCACCAAACTCACCGAGTCGCATGAGCAACTTAAAGCTTCTTATCTAAAAGTGCATGCCAACTTGCCTTCTCCTATTGCTATTGATAATGATGCTTGTGCTACTAACTCTACTTCTTGTGAAGCATCTACCTTGAAGGAGAATGTTGAGCTAAGGGCTCAACTTGATTTGCTAACTAGCAATTATGGGAAATTGGAAGAAAATCATGGAAAGCTTGCTAGCTCCCATGAGGATCTTCTAGCCTCTCATGATAGGCTAAAGTTAGCTCATGAGGCTATCATATCTAAGGCAACACCTTGTGAGCCTCATGTGGGTACTAGCACTACTACTCAAAATGTTATATTGCCATGTGCTAGTCCTAGTAATTCATCCACTCATAATATTGCTAAATCTTGTGATGAATTATCTTCCTTGCCTTCTTGCTCTAACAATGAAGGTTCTACTTCCTCTAGTACTTGTGTTGTTACTAACCATGTAGAGGAAATCAAAGAGCTCAAGGCTCAAGTCACTTCTTTGAAGAATGACTTGGTAAAGAGTCATGAAGGGAAATGCAAACTTGACACGATGTTAAGTGTGCAACAATCCCCAATGACAAGAGTGGACTTGGATTCAAATCCAACAACAAGAACAAGTCCAACAACAACAACAACAACAAGAAGAAGGGCCAAGTACAAGTCAAAGACCCGGCCAAGATTGTTTGCTTCAAGTGCAAAATTGAAGGGCACCATGTTAGATCTTGCCCTTTGAAGAAGAAGCAAAAAGGGAAGCGGCCTCAAGCTCAAACTCATATTCAACCTCAAGTTGAAGAAATTCCACTTCCCAAGAAGAATCAAGCCAATGCTCCCATTGTGGAGAAATCTAGTGAGAAGAAGGAGAGGAAAAGAACTTGCTACATATGCCGTGAGAAGGGCCACATCTCCTCTTTTTGCACTATTGGTACCTCATCCAACTCTATCTCCATTGATGATGTTTATTCTCTTCGTAAGGATGAGGGTGGCAATGTGTTTGCCAAATATGTTGGTGCTCAAAGTGGTGTCAAGAAAAGAACCATTTGGGTTGCCAAGCCTATTGTGACTAACCTCTTAGGACCCAACTTAGTTGGGGACCAACAATCCAAAACTTGATCAATAGGTGCTTGTTGGTGGGCATTGGAGACTTGGTTACATCATGAAGAATTAAGGGATCTTCATCACTTATCTTATCTCAAGCCAAGTCTTTTGGTTATCTTACTTCTATCATACACCCAATGTTCCTCCTTGCGGTAACATGTGCTCAACTCTTTTATATTGAAAGTTACTCGCCCCTTTGCATGTGTTAGTTTTGTTCCTAACATATGTTTGTATATGTTGTGCATCCTACTAGTTTTTCTTGAGAAATCAAGTCTATGTATGTTAGGTTGCACACCATGTATTTGTGTGTGTGTTGGAGCCTCTTTGCATCTTGTTGTATCCTATATGGCTCTTATGAGCGATTAATGGACAATCCCATTTTGGGGGAGTGACATTCCTTTGGGAATTTCATGATCCTAACAATGTGTGTACATGAGGAATACCACTTAGAATTGATATTGCAAGATTATCTAGTCTCTATGTGGTATGTCATCTTCATGAGAAATTCAAATTCTAATGTCCATTAATATCTCTACTTGGATCTTATTTGCCTCTTGTGAAAATAAATTCCTTATCACATTATGGGGAGTAATAAGCTTTGTGCATATTACAAGCCTAGAAAATGTGAACATTTGAGGTTGTGTCACATAGAATTGATACCGTAATTTATCTCTCTCCTATGTGGCATGTTTGCTCAAACAAGCTCCAATTTGCTTAAATGGCTTCATTGCTAATATCTTTGTGGATCTTATTTGTGAAAGTTTTTTTTTGGCATGGTTTTTCACAACGTGTCCATCAATACATTTTTGGAAAACCATGTGCTTCAAGTCATACTATTAATTGCTTTGCATGTTGGTATGAATACTATTAATTGCTTCGCATGTTGGTATGAATACTATTAATTGCCTTGCATGTTGGTATGACTAAATGAAGCTATCAAGAAACTATCTTTGCATGATGGTTAACTCTTATCTTTTACCATATGCTTTGTTCGTTGTAAATATGATCTTATGTATACTTACAAACTACCACCGGGAAATATTTCCTAATACCTCTTGTCCTAGGACAATTGGTAATCAATTATGAGGTAGATATTTATTGATCATATCTACATTGGCTCTTGTGTTTAAATTGCCTTATTTATTGCCATGAATTTGTTGTGCTTTGACTCCCATGTGTTCTTTTTTCTATTCAAACTTTCTTAGCTTTTTTTAGTAGATATAGGTAGTGTGATGATCCTAGATGTGTGCATTTTGTATCCATATTCTAAATCCTAGATAATGCACTAATCTTGGGGGAGCTCTCCTATATTTGTTATATAAACTTCTCTTGATCTTTATCAAAAATTTGGTTTTGGGAGTCATAAATTTTCTTTTTGGTACTGTGTGCCATCATAAAAAGTGTCGAGGGTTTGGTTTATTTGTTGGAACCTTGCTCTCTTGGGAGTTGGTTATCTCATTCCTTTGTGCTTAGGTTTAATTAGCTTCTTATAATGAGATAAGTCTTTGGAGTCAATCTTGTGTTGATTTGATTCTTTGATATAATTTGGACAACCATTGTCTCTTGGTTTATTTGGTGTTTTGTCCAAATTGTATCTTCCTTTGGTTCTTGAAAGTATTGTGCATGCATATTTAATATATGTATATCTTATGGCATGTGTCACTTTCTTTGATCCAATATATAGGGTAAACTCCATCAAATCCTAATTTGGCTAAGATGTGCATGAAATTCAATTTCATATCTATATGCACATAGAATTGTGGAGTTTGTCCTATATGTTGTAGTGTGTCTAACTACTTCGGACCCAATTAGTTTGGGGACCATTTTGTACTTACCTTTGTGTTAGGTACAATGGATATGCATTGAATGCTTGTCTCACTCTTGGAAAGAAGTGGTGACTCAATGGTAACGTGAGGCAAGCTAGGATGATCAACGAACACATATCTACTACATCCACACCAATGCTATCTTGGTAACAAGTATCTTCTCATGCATACTTTTCTTGTATCCAACCTTATGGTTGCATCTTGGCATGAATCTCTTGATTTGCAAATGTTGTGCTTCTTGCAAAAGTCTTAATGAAACCTCTTTATTGTGAATGTGAGTAATTTGAGATGAGTGCATTTGTTGGGAAGTATTTTAAATCATGCTCATGATTCATCCATCCCAACTATGCCTATCTAGCAATTTTGTTGCATATCAATTCCTCAAGGCTCTCACATGTGCAATATAGATGAAAGTGCAAATTTAGTTACTTCTTTTGGTATCCCCGTTTGTGATACTTGTTGCCTTTCTCAAATGCATCCCAACTATCTTCTATCCCTTGTTGATATTTGTGATGTATTTTAGTTGTTTGTGGTTGAAGTTCATGAATGTACAATAAGATAATATTGAGCCTTTGGCCATGCTATTAAGCAAAAATCTTATTGGTATATTGCATGACTTCGTCTTGGATATCATGCTATTTTTCTTGTGTATCTATTTGGTGTGTGCATGTTTCTTTGTGGATAAATATCTTTGTGATATTGTCCACTTAGAGAAACTTATACACATAAGAGATGATACATCTCCATTTGATATCTTATTTATTTGTTGCATGTTGATTGGTCATGCTAAGAAATATAATTCATTGAAGACTATGATGATGCTTTTTGCTCATCCATATAATAGTCTTATAATATGCTTTATCATGCCTTTCACATATCCTCTTGGTTGAGCCTTTTATTATGGTGCCTCTTACTTATTGCTCAACTATTTGTTTGTTGCAAGTGTTAAGCTTATTTCTCTATCTATGATCTATTCCAAATGTTTGTGTTTTAAATGGTAATGAGGGAGTGAGGATTCCATGTTATGCATATTGTATTCAAAGACAACATTTTAATTTATGCATGTACCTTGGGAGCTTCCTCATTTGATTTAGAGCACTATCTTGTGGTGATCATTAGAGTTTGATTCACTTGGTATATTTTGTTTTTGAATGATATTATGGGAGTGATGATTCCATGTTTGTGCACTTTATACTCCAATACAAATTGTATAGTTTTGTGCACAAACCTTGGGAGCTTCCTCATATTATTTAGAGCAATCTTCTTGATCTTATCATAATATCTATCTTTCTTTTTGATATCTTCTTTGTGGTTCATTTGGTTGCTTGCTTCATTTGTTGAAGCGTCTTGACTTTGTTATCTTTTTGCAATTGTTGATCCTATCTATGGTGTGATTCCTTCCGAATATTCGTAATTGGATATGTGCATTTGATTCCACTCAAATTATGAGAAATGCACACGCTATGGAGGAACTCTCACTATATTAGCCTTCTAAATTTTTCACCCATTTCGGCAATTGGTGCCAATGGGGGAGAAGTTTGGAGGGTTTAAGGGAATTTGGTTATGTCTTTGCTTTGTGCTTAAGCATGTGCCTTCATTGCATTGCATCTTGTTGCTTTGCATAGTTGAATCTTTAGAGGAAACTCCACTAGGCTTTGAATGCCAATATATGCAATGAAAGTCAAGATCATTCACACATGCATATATTATGGGGGAGTTTGCTCTATAGATCCAACTTATTTGTTACTTAAATTCCTTATATAAACCCTCTCAAAGAGATTGTCATCAATTACCAAAATGGGGGAGATTGAAAGTGCTTGGAGCCCCCATGTGTGGTTTTGGTAATTAATGACAATCCCTATGGACTAATGTTTGCATTGAGTTATATTTGTAGGAGTTGTCCATAGGCAATGCTTGAACCATATGTTGGCTTCAAGGTTGCAATAAGAAGAAATTGATGAAGGATATCAAGTGTCAAGTATGTCTTGAAGATGAAGATGAAGTGAGCCCTCAAGTTACTTCAAGACATCAACATGATGAAGAATGAATAAATGAAGTGCAAGTTCAAGATGAGCCATCTCGAAGAGATCCTTTGCTTGAGTCTTGCCATCCATATGGTGATCATGGATATGTGAAGATGCGCCGAAGAAGAAGCTCTCCCATGGTGGATTATGGGGGAGCAATCCACAAGACTTCGTCAAGCAAGCACAAGCAAGAAAGGCGTTCCATCTTGTTGAGGTCAAGATCGTCGTCATCGAGCTCAAGTGGAATGCGCAAGTATAAGGTTTGCTCTTGATAGGGTTTGTTTCTCACCGGTCTCATAGTGTAGTTGGAGACCGGTTTATAGTTTAGTTGCCGTACTATCAAGAGGGCTCTCGAGTGAGTAACTCGATCGTATCGTTCGGAGAGAGCTCAAACCTTTGCATCCTTGCATCATCTTTCTTGGTTGTTATTTGGACCTTATCCATGTGATGTTTTAGAGCTTGTGCTTATTCTCATGACAAGCTCTAGTTCATCAGCAGTTTCGCATAGATCACTTGTTGCGTTTTCGAGTTTGGTTCATCATCTTTCTTGGTTGTTATTTGGACCTTATCCATGTGATGTTTTAGAGCTTGTGCTTATTCTCATGACAAGCTCTAGTTCATCGAAACGGATTTCGCATAGATCACTTGTTGCGTTTCGAGTTTGGTTCATCATCTTTCTTGGTTTTATTTGGATCTTATCCATGTGATGTTTTAGAGCTTGTGCTTATTCTCATGACAAGCTCTAGTTCATTGAGAATGGTTTTTCCATGGGCAACTTGTTGCATTTTCAAGATTGGAGGTTTTACCGGTATGTCTTTTTGAGATAGGTCAAACCTTTCTTCATTTGTTTCTATCCTCCTTTGCTGGACTATGATGTTTCTATGCATATTGTTGTAGAGCTCATTGTTGTGATTTCAACGAGCCCAAGATCATCGAAATCGGAGTCCGGATGCAAAAGTTATGCCCGTTTAGTTTTGGTGTTTCTGCAGTTTTCTTAGGCCGGATATTTTGGAAATATCCGGGCCGGATTATCCGGGCCGGATATTTCGGAAATATCCGGCTCCCCCGAAATCGTCTAAGGACCGGAAGAAAAGCAGCTCTGGATAGGGGCCGGATTTTTGGCCGGATTTTGTCCAGGTTTTGTCCCACGAGGCCGGATTATCCGGCCCCGGATAATCCGGCCCCAACTTGGGCCGGAATATCCGGCCCTGTTTGCCCAAACGGCTCGATTTTCTTGGGGGTATAAATACCCCCCTTCTTCCTCCTTGGGCTGTGCTTCTCTCACTCTCTCTCCCCTCCATTGTTGAACTAGAGAAGCTTGCTCCATCTCTCAATCCCTCCATGATTCTTGCCCCCATTTGAGGGAAAAGAGAGAGGAGATCTAGATCTACATTTCTACCAATCAAATCCATCTCTTTGTGAGTGGAACTCTCTAGATCTTGATCTTGGTGTTCTTTGTGAATTCCTTTGTTCTTCCTCTCTTATTCCCCCAATAGCTTTTGTAGCTTTGTTGGAATTTGAGAGAGAAGGACTTGAGCATCTTTGTGGTGTTCTTGCCATTGCATTTGGTGCATCGGTTTGAGTTCTCCACGGTGATTCGTGGTGGTGAAAGCAAGAAGGTTGTTACTCTTGGGTTCTTGGAACCCTAGACGGACTCTAGGCCTTTGTGGCGGTTTGTTGGGAGCCTCCAATTAAGTTGTGGATGTGTGCCCCAATCTTTGTGTAAGGCCCGGTTTCCGCCTCGAAGGAAATCCCTTAGTGGAACCGTGACCTAGGCCTTTGTGGCGAGGGTCACCGGAGATTTAGGTGAGGCGCCTTCGTGGCGTTCGGTGTGTGGTGTGAGTACCGCATCTTGGGGTGAGGCCTTTGTGGCGTTGGTGTGCATCGAGCAACCACACCTCAAGGTGAGCCTCTTGTGGCGTTCGGGAGCACTAAGCAACCGCACCTCTCCACCGGAGATTAGCACTCGCAAGAGTGTGAACTCCGGGATAAATCATCGTCTCCCGCGTGCCTCGGTTATCTCTATACCCGAGCTCTTTACTTATGCACCTTACCTTGTGATAGCCATCGTGCTTGAAGTTATATATATCTTGCTATCACATACTTGCTTGTATTGCTTAGCATAAGTTGTTGGTGCACATAGGTGAACTCTTGCTTAGAATAAGTTGTTGGTGCACATAGGTGAACCATAGTATATATGCTTTGGGCTTGACAAAGTAAACGCTAGTTTTATTCCGCATTAGTTAAGCCCATCTCGTAAAAGTTTTAAATCGCCTATTCACCCCCCCCTCTAGGCGACATCCGTGTCCTTTCAGGTTGCCATTAATTACCAAAACCACACATAGGGGCAATGTACCCTTACAAAATGCAATGAAGTGTAAACAAAACACATATGAATTGGTGTAAAACAAGTATGGATCATCAAAAATTATAGATACGCTTGATACATATCAATATGCTCTTAGCCCATCTTCTCGTGTTCCCCACCCTATCGACACAGTGTAACTCTGACCGCTCGGCCAGCTAATCACTATTGTTTCTACCAAAAATTTGGTCAAAATTGTGCCGCTCAGATTATGGGTACTCAATTTTCTCCCTGGATTTCTAGGTGCCCCCCCCCCCCCCCGGCCCACCCGCTGCGTCTGCCCATGGCTGAATTCCGAGATCAGAAGTTCAAGGTTCAATCTCTCCATCCTGTATGAATTTTTTCGAGACTTTACTGTAAGAGGAAGGAATCCGGTGGATAACACAAAATGTGGCAAGGCGATGTTGTCAAAACAGCGGTTGGAAAATTGTTTTCTAGTTTATTACTACGTCCATCCTAAAGTTTAAGGCTTACATTATTTTTAGAAAGCCAAACTATGTCAAGTTTGACTAATATTTTACCAAAAATCACCAAGATGAAAAATACAAAATCAATATCATTAGATAGATAATGATATATATTTTCGTATGATATCTACAAAATATTATATTTGTTGATACATTCTTCTAAAAATTTGGTAAAATTTTACTTGATTTGACTTTTCAAAAAAAAGTTTAAAGCTTTAGGATGGAGGTAGTATCGGATAAACACACACTAGATAGCAAAACGCATTATATTACACATTCGAGAAGGAACATCTTTGCCGAAAGGTTGGCAATGCGGTAGGAAAAAGGGTACCCCTAAATTTGAACTAAATCCCCGACACTTATTATGAATCGGAGGGAGTAGTTTAACGACACAATTCAGAAGTAAAATACAATTTAGAAGGAAACCACACATGATAAGAAAACCACTGCTGAAAGAATACATTTGAGAAGAAAAAAAAGGTAAAAAAAGGACATAGTTGAGATAAATTTTAGTTGAAATAAAAATACAGTTGAAAGGACATATTACTAGTACTATCTTATAGTTTAAACATGCAATGGTTAGTAATATGCATAATAATTTCCGGTTTTACTAATTCTTAGTTGACCAAGAATTAAGCTAATTCCTAGTTGACTTCTAAACCATAGATGATCGTGATATGTGTTAGCATGAGTTGCAACATGAATTGCAACAAAGATTTTTCTAATTACAAATGAGGTTGCAAGTGAGAAAAAAATATTGGAAGTGTTGGATTGTCTCGTACTTTGTGCTACTCAAAAGTTGCAACTCATTGCAACTGCTCCGGACCGGACTCCATGACATCACCGGATTGAGAATTAGTAATTCTTAGTCGAGTGAGAATTAGTCACATCCGGTAATTTTGTGGTTTGTAAGAGCATCTCCAGCCGCGTCTCCCAAAGCGTCCCCCAAAAGGATTTGGGGCGCGCCGGACCAAAAAACCGTTCCAGCCGCGTCCTCCAAAGGCCATTTTTGTCCGGCGCGCCCGATACGGTGTCCGGCGCCCCGAGCCCGTCCCCGTCCCCGTCCCACAGGGGACGCACCAGGGACGCCGGACACACCGAAAAAGCGAGGCGGGGAGTGGCGGGGCCGACTCGTCAGCGGCATAATAAATTTTAACCTAACCGGACGCCGGACACACCGAAAAAGCGAGGCGGGGAGTGGCGGGGCCGACTCGTCAGCGGCATAATAAATTTTAACCTAACCGTCGCCTACCTCGCGACGGAAGTTATTAGCGCGCAGCGACGGTGCAGTTCCCGCAGCGACGCAGCGATGGTGCAGTTCCCGCAGCGACGCAGCGACGCGTCCCGTCGCGCCTAGCTCTGCGTGCCGTCGTTAATGAGCGCCACCGCTCCTCCGCCTCCCTCCGGCCTATAAAAGGGCCGTCTCTCATCGTCCCTCTCACACACAAACCCTAGCGCCTCTCTCCCAAACCCTAGCCGCCACCATCTCAACAAGACTCGACGCTATGTCTGGTAGAGGCGGAGGCCGACCTCGCGGCCGTGGTCCTGGTCGTGGTCGTGGCCGCGGCAGAGGTGAACGCTCGCCGTTGCCTCCCACGCCGTCGGCTTCATCGTCGGAGATGGACGTGGAGCCGGACGTGCTGTTCGAGTTCGTCCTCGTCCTCAAGGGCGACCCGCGCGGCATCCAGAGGCTGCCGGACTCCTTCGCCGACTACGTCGCCGGCGATGACCACCCGCGCACGATGCATCTGCGGGAGACTGTGTGCGGCAACTACCGGTGGATCGTCGACGTGATCTACGACGCTTGCGGCAAGATGTACCTCAACATCGGCTGGGAGAAGTTCGCGCGGCACCACAGCCTCGAAGCCGGCTTCATCCTCCTGTTCTCCTACTTCGGCGACAAGGACATGAGCGTCAAGGTCTTCGACGAGACGCGCTGCCGCCGGGACTACCACGGCGACAGCACCGACAAGGAGGACGAATGAGTGTTGTTTCTTCGCAGCGAACACGTGCACGGAGGTTTCTGCCTGTTCGCCTCATCGGTAGAACCAACAAGGGCACCATCCTCCCGCTGGATTTTCCAGTTTAGGTGACTGGGTGTGCCCTCGAGTGTTCTTTCTTAGCAGCGAACATAGGAAACCTTCGTTGCACGACCTAGTCAGGTTTAGTTTCTTTGCAAAATTTTATATTTGTGTCCACGACGGTCCAAACTATGTATTAGTTTGTGAAAAACCATGTTCCTAACTGTGTTTTCGTGTAAACCACGTTCCCAATTATGTATTAGTTTGTGGAAATTGAAATAAAAATACCAAAAAAAAGTATTTTAAATGTTTGGGGGAGGCGTTTGGGGGACGCGGCTGGGGAGCGACGTCCCCCAAAGGCGGCACGAACAAAACACGTTCCCCAAACGCTCAATCCGGCGCGGTTTGGGGGACGCTTTGGGGGACGCGGCTGGAGATGCTCTAAGGAAACATTTTCTTACTCCATGTACATATCTTTATCTACTATTTTTTTAGCTGCATCTCTTTTATTTTGGTTTTGTGCAGGAATTGGGATTGTTTTCGAGTGCCAATCGAAGACATTCACACGGGCACATGACAGTCTACGATTAATATAAAGACTATTTTCTCATGTTTAAAATCTCTGAAGCTAATGATGTAGATGAACAAAGGAGAACTTTAAACCAGGCGCGTGAATAGGCACGACGTCAAGTGTGGCGCCTCATCTGCAAGATTAGGACATGAAAGAGGCGTGCACTCACTTATAGCATGATTGAATTGGAAAAAGGAAAAGGGAGGGACAAAGGTGGACAGAAGGAGGATGTCATCTAGGAATCCATTACTGCTATTTTAATCTCGATCAAGATACGAACGAATACGATATACCGAACCATGCCCACCAGCAGAACGCAAGCAGATCAGTGCGCACGAAAGCTACACCATTGTTCAACTGAAAGGCACTCGCTGCTGCGCTTTGAATGAATTGTGGATGGGAAGGTGTTTTCGTAGTGGGATCTGCGAGAACGAGAGGACAATTCCCTGTTAACAAACGGAAAGACACTTGTTGTGAAGTAAATATTGCCGTGGGTGCTGTTCTTCTTTACAGCATTTTCTTTTTGTATTATCGGTGACAGGAGTCAGAACGTTTAGCCACCTTGCTGATACTTTTTAAAATTCTGATAGTGCAGGGAGGAGTGAGGAGGAGTCTTGGAAACAACATTTCCATGTTTTTCAATTTCTGAAGTTGGTGATGCCTGCAGCATTTCGTTGTCTCTGATGGATAGTGTCCAACCACACGAGGCCCAAAATATGATAAGCACAACTGGCCACAATCATGGCGGATTATACCCCCAAACCACACCAATCCAAACACTTAACTAAGTTCGACAGCTCATGCAACACTATACTCCGTAGAACTTCTCCTCAAGTAGTACGGAGTATCAGCGAGAAAGGGGATTATCCGTGGCAATACTGTACACCGTACACAAGTCGTGGTATTGTGGCACGTACAATGATGTAAAGACAAAACGAACAAAAATGTAAAGCTCTATTACTTTCTGGTATATAGACACACATGGAATTCACATCACATCACCTAATGCAACATCTTGGTAGAGCTTTCTGGCCATTTTAAAACATGCACATCAAGCTCTATATCACTCTGTACAATTAGAGTAATGTCTCTCTCTCTATATATATCTCACTCACTCACTCATGTAGTACTAATAATACACTGCATTGATCCTCTCCATCAGCAACCAATTACCCAATCTCACTCGTGTCAATTCTCCTAAGCTACCCACAAAAACCCAGAAAAAATCCCATGGAAAATACGGCAAATAATCCAAGAAACAACGGTGTTTTTGTTGCTTTTTGACTATTTTGAATTTTTTAAGTTTTTTTTCTCTCCTTTATTTCCAATCGTCAATGCAACACTTATCAAGTCAGGAGTAAAATTAGTAGCCCACGGCGACAGCAGCCGCGGCGGCGGTTGCCGGCGTCCCCGGCAACGACATATCGTCATCATCTTCGAAGAGCGAGCCGATCACCATGAATTCCCCGTCCTCCTCCGCCATGGTCACGGTCGCGCCTTCCTGGATCTGCAACTTCTCCCGGTACGAATTGATCTTCTCCAGCTTCAGCCCGGCGCGGAAGCGTTCGATGAAGTTGTCCGCCTTGGTGTTAACGTCGGGGCTCGCGCAGTACGAAGGCGCCGGCGACGCCGTGACCGACGGAACCTCCTCCTCGCCCTCTGACATCGGCGGTGGAGGGGGTGGTGGCGGCATTGGGGGCGATGGCGGCGGGAGCCGGTAGCTGTGGTAGACGACGCCGCGAGGCCTGGTGTACAGTGGCGGCTGCTGCGGGTACCCCTGCGCGTGTGGTGGCTGTTGCGGGTGCGCATACGCGTGCGCGTGCGCGCGCGGCGGCCGTGTCCTCACCGGAGCTGGCGGTGGCGGCGTAGGAACGAGGCGAGACGGAGGCTGTGGTGGTTTCCTGGATCGGTGCGTTGGTGGAGGCGGGGGAGGCGGTCTCGGTGGCGCGAGGGAGTGGATGCGGCGGCTCTTGCTGCCTCCTTTTTTGAAGAGGTTGGAGAAGATGGATGATGGCGGCGGAGGGGGAGGGGGTGGTGGTGGTGGCCGCGGCGGTGGATTGGTGCGGGTGGTGGCTTCGGGGCTCGCCGATGATTCGGACGAAGGCGAGGAGTAGTGGTCGTCGGATAGATGGTGGTGGTGCCTCTCCCTCTTCATGATAATGCTCTTGCGCTTCTTCTGGTAGAACAGAGCAATGGCGGATGCCAGTTCCTTTGCCCCGCCCACGCTCCCGCTCCTCTTCTTCTTGCTCCTCGACATTGTCGCCGGCGGCGGCGGAGGAGGTGGTGGTGGCGGTGGCGTCCCCGGTGGAAACATGGCAGTCGACGATGGGAGCGGGTTATTGATCTCTTCCACTATAATCTCCTTCTCCACTTCCTCCATCGTCGGCAGGCTCTCCACGCTGTGCCGCCGATGCCTATGCCGCGGAATCACCGCTGGCGGTGCCGCGGATGCAAGCTCCGAGAGCGTAGCGTTCAGCTCCTCCGGACTCCACGTCCTGCTCCTCGACGGCCTCGCCGTAAGAGTCTCCGCCGAAGGATGCTCGTCCTCCACCACCGCAGGCATCTTCGGCAGCTTCTCGGCGCTCCGCCTTGGCCTCCTGGCACCCAGAGGCGTGGGCACCTCGTACTTATCCGCCTCCGACAGCGTAGCGTTGAGCTCCTCCGGGCTCCACGTCCTGCTCCTCGCCGGCCTCGCCGCAAGAGTCTCGGCCGCGGGATGCGTCCTCCCATCGTCCTCCACCACCGCATCCATCTTCTGGGGCTTCTCGACGCTCCGCCTCCGCCTCCTCGCGTCCTGAGGCGGCGCGCGCACCTCATACTTGTCCACCGGGATCGCGTTCACGTCCGACGACGTCCTCCTCAGCCTCGGGCGATCCGCGTCCCCCCGGGTCCGATCGGGCCAGTCGTCTCGCCGCGGCCGGTACAGCTCGGCGTCGTCGTAGGGGCGCCAGGCCAGCTCCGGCGACTCGAGGCCCCACACGCCGTTGCTGCCGAGCCGCAGCTCCGGGTACGAGCTGCTGCTCTTCATCCGCCGGATCCCCGCCGTGGTGTGCGCGCTCTGGTTGGAGTCGTAGGAGCTGTTGAGCCTCTCCCACACGTCCTCGGTGGACGCCTCCGCGATCGGCTCCGGCTCCGCCATCGGCGGGGGCAGCTCGCGACGGCTCTTCGCCGCCGCCGCAGCGCTGGCGGACTCCCCGTCGCCGTCGCCATCGCCGCCGCCGCGGCCGAGGAGGCCGCAGAGGATGGCGAAGAGGACGAGGCAGAGGTTGACGACGTCCCAGCCGCTCTTGAGCGTGATCCCTCCGCGCTGGAACCCGCCGCCTCCCGACGTCCCGCCCCGCCGCACCGCGGACGGGAGGAAGAGCAGCACGAGCAGGGAGAAGAGGAGCACGAGGACCCAGACCTTGGCGCCGCCCGCGCCGCCATTGTCGTCGTTGTCGGCGGTGGAGTAGGAGGTGCTGGGGCCCGCGCCGCCGTCGACGCTCGAGCCGTTCCTCGCCTGCGCGCCGTCCATCCCGGCGCCGCCGCTGCTGATTCCTTGCACGGTGGAGTAGAGATGCGAAAGCCAAAAGAGCAAAAAAGGCCGCGGCAGAATGGTTCGTGTCGAAGCTTTTTGGATCCCTCTCTCTTTTCTCTTCGCTAATCTGCTGGTGTGTTGGCTGCTTTCTTCCTCGCTGCTTATATACGTGAGGTGCGGAGATGGCTATTAGTAGAGCTGTGCGTTCGTAAGTTGTTTGTCCGGTTATATAATGCGGCACGAAATCGAAATGATTTGGTTGAAATGAAAGATGGGGCGCCGGGGGAATGAATGATTGTTGAGCCAGTCTAGTGTAATGTGGTGGACTAGGTGAGCGTCAATCTGTTGTTAATCTAGTCTAGTACTGGTAGGAGTACTAATTACGCGCTTCCGCGTTGCCACGAAGCTTCGGTGCCAAGTAGATGGTTTAGTTTTTTTTCAAAAAAAATCCACCGATTCTATTGGTATCCATAGCAGTACAAAAAATAATAAAAATAATAAAAATTAACTAATATGTTCTCAGATCACCTAACGACGACTACACATTAGCGCGAACCGAAGACACGCTGCCTTCCTCGCCCCTCCATCGAGGGAGCCAGGCAAAGTAATAAAAATTAACAAATAGGTTCTCAAAACACCTAGCAACGACTAGACACTGGCTCGAGCCGAAGGCGTGCTACCTTCCCCGCCCCTCCATTACCGAAGCTATGAAAGCTTGTCGTAGTAGAGTTTGTTGTAGTAGATAGTGATAAGACTCATGATAAGCACACCAGAGCAGGAACCAACGCTAGAGATGAGACCTGTAGATCGAAAGAGCTAAATCTGAAGCCACACCAACGAACATGAAAACCGACTGGATCCTAAGAAATCAGCGGGGCGAACAACTCCACGCGTCTTCTGCCGGTGCGAGCAAATAACGGGGAGTAACTTATTCTGACTTGAAGATGTATCCACCGCCTTACCATCTTGAAGAAGACACTAAAAAACCTAAATGAAGACCGGAAAACTTCCCGTTGGCAAGGGGCCGTGCTCCACCACGCCTCCAAGACTCCAAGGCACCGGAGGCGGAGTAGACCAGCGGCGTTGCGGGAGAGGGGATGGAACCCTGGATGGGTTTTGACTATCGCCTATCTATCTCCTTGGAGCTCAAGTACCGGTTCGATCCCTTTGGTTGATATCACACGATTTAGTTAGTACGTGATATGTGCTAATTTGTGTCAATCTGACAGGTGAGCCCGTGAAATATAGATCGAGGAAATCGATGGATCTCATCCATACAATGTGAATCATGTCATCCGATGCCATTTTTCGGGGCCAGGTCGGGTATATATAAGAATGACATTTTTACCCACGTGTACGGGTATCCGCGGGTACCGTGACCGTATGGGCATAGTATGGACATACTTTTATACCCATAGTAGGACATGGGTATAGCCTTGTATCCATTGGTAATACCCATACCGTATTCGTTCATAGTGTAATGTGGACTTTAGCCGTGGAGCTCCAACTCATGCAGTGGAGCATCCATCATATGTCATCAGTTGACGATTTTTCATGTGACTCATCTGCTCTTGTTGACTTGTGAGCTATGAGTATGGGACTGCGATTTCTAAATTTTGGTAATTGTTATGTATTCAAGTACATGTTATTGAGTTGAGATAGTTTTTTTGTTTTGCGGTGAATGTAGAATTGTGAATAACTTGTGTACTGTTTGATCTAACTATCGGGTACCCAATGAGTATGTGTATCTGTCGGGTATGGTGTGGGTGAAGTTTTATGCTCGTGGTTATAGATATAGGTAGAATTTTGTATCCGTTGACGATATATGTATGGGTTTGATATTTCTCTACCATATGCATTGATATCCTTTTATATATAGCAACTTTCAATTTTCGTACCCCTTAGGTAAAAAGAAGTTTCCATTTTTCTTAATTATCTAAAGGTGCATAAGTTGGAGTACGCGGCAAGGAATAGAATAGCAGTGTGATCTAAGGATTAATCCTACATCTCCATATATGTTTTATAATTTCTGATGATTACTTATATTTTGTTTTTTTTATTGTCGGTTGGATTTGTGTGGCTGTGTACTCTTAAGTCAAGGCAAAACTCTGGTGTAATACTTAAATCTTTTAAGCAATAATAAACGGTTGTCTACCGGGGAAATAAAGATTAACCTGGTCATCATTCAAGAGTGTAA
The DNA here is from genome assembly GCF_019359855.2 of Lolium perenne. NCBI lineage: Eukaryota > Viridiplantae > Streptophyta > Magnoliopsida > Poales > Poaceae > Lolium > Lolium perenne. The sequence goes on along the minus strand of NC_067246.2, from coordinate 180,483,235 downwards.
ATATGCACCATTGTCTGCATTGTGGTTCTAGCTGTTGCAAACCGTGTAGACATGGATGGTCGTGTGATTTATGGATAAAGCCTCCATCTCCATAGACGTGTTGCAGTTTTTCCATGACTACTTGCATTCTTGCCTTTTATTTAACCATCGGTTGGATTATGCGGTTACGTGCATCTTAATTATACAGAGAGCAGATGGAACGTTTAAACCTTTTAAGCACATCAAGGGAAAAAAGTTTAACCTAGTCATCATTCAAGAGTGTAAATATGTGCCGGTGTGTACATTGTGGTTCTAGCTATTGCAAACTGTCTATGCATGCATCATAGTATGCTCCAGCTGTTGGAACAAGCTTGTTTGCGCAAAAACAGAGTTTGTTTGCGAGGGATGCATGGCGTGCTGGTTGTTGCTAGGTGAAGCAAGGCAAGCAACGTGTGTGCGCGCTAGCTGTTGCGGCAAGCCTGTAAGTTGCAACGTCCCGACGCGCCGTTTCCTCCCGGAAAACCTCCTGGAAACCAACGTCTCGCTGAGAGGAGCTGAAGCCAGATCGATCGATCCCGGCGAACAGAACACAAGCTTGCTGTCTATTCCCAGAAAGGGATACATGGTTTTTTTCAGACAAGCAACACGCGACTCACAACAACGGCGCGACCCGTTCAGGCAGCTAGCCTTCTCCTTGCGGCGAGGTAGCTGGCGGAATTTCCGTACGGTATCGCGGAGGAAACAGTCAAACAGAACATCCGCTCCAAATCAATCATGCCGTACCGTGGTAGCCAGATACGTAATTCTGCTTGGATTTTTCTGCTCGATTACCTGAAATTCAATGTTGCATCACCATTTCCGATTGGGTCAGCTTCAGCTCAGCGCTGCTAAACTTTCTTCTTTCTGCATGTGTTCATGGTCCGCAAGCGATTATCAGTGAGTGGCTTCCAGCGGAGCAAATACTGGAATGCAGGGGCCCTCCTGGCTCATCATTCACGCCACGACCAAACTGAATGCTTGCTCATACCTTTCCTGCCCTGATATCTGGCCTGGTGCCTCCACAATTCTCTCCTGAAAACTCTACACTTCATTCATAGTGCTACTAGGAGTATGTGTGAAGTGATCCGATCAATGACAAGTGTTCCGGCCAAGCCAAATTTATCTTACTCTCCCTGTTCAGTTGTATAAATACATTTGAATCTAAGACTAGCCACAATGGGAGTATCATAGGTAGTATCATGGGTGCCATGTAGGCAAAAATCTTGTGTGACACAGTAATTAATGAGGAGAGAGGTGAGAGTAGTATCATAGGTAGATACCGTATCATGACACGTAAAACTAAAAAAATTAGTGGCAAACACATCATGTACACATATTTGCATTGAGATTCTACAAAACATTAAATATAATGGAACTATGATACTAATTCATGATACTATGCATTGTAGGTGTTGTATCATAAACTAGTATCATATACTCCGTCCGTTCTGAAATAGTCTACATTTTAGCCCCAAAATTTGTTCTGAAATACTCTACATTCTAGCTTTTAGTCAACAACAACACTGAAAACGAGGTGGTTTTACTCTCTTTATTGGATGTTGTTACTTTCGATGTAGCTTGGATTGGTTGTTCAAATATCTAAGTAGTACCAATAAATACACTACTAATTTGTCTCATTTTTTCTAGAATATAGACTAAATCAGAACGGAGGGAGTATATGATACTAGTATATGATACTTCCCATTGTGACTAGTCTAATATGGAACAGAGGGAGTACTTATTCCTTAAAAAATTGGGTTACTCTTGCATTTAAGTGCATCTAAGGGCATGTGTTTATTTATTGTGATATTGATAGTGCAAGTAGAAGTAATAGATAGTAGCATCAACAAATAAATCCCTAGGAAAAGTGAAGGGTTGTATTGTTCCATCCTGAATTGCTTGCTCTACTGCTGGTAAGAGCAAGTTCAGTAATAGAGTCAAGTCTAAGCTATAAGACCTACCTTATCAATAAATTAATACATTTATATGCAGACATATGGACGAGGCGTTTTGGCTCATATGAGCATTTGCACTAATTATGCAAAATAACTAAAAACAATTTAAAAAATGTTAAAAAATCCCGATATAAAATTTATGTTGTACATCGTAACATTTTATGTTCGTACATAATTTTTCGTGAAAAAACAACATTTTAAGTGGCATGTACAAAAAAAACTCAAGAAGCGGCTAGGGAGTGTTTGGTTGCACACAAAGTTGTTTTCAGGTTTTTAAATAAAATTGATACGGGGCTTTTTGCCTCACAATTCGTGATAAAAAATTGTTTTCAGGCTCCATGGATGAAAAAAATCGAATGTTTAGATGTCCACACGAAATGGCTTGCCTGCAACTCTATATGAGGAGGCACGGGTGGATTCGAATGATCGAGCCAAGCTCTTCTCAAGCCCGTTGGGGTGTTTTTATGGTGAGCTCGAGCTCGAGCTCGATCGAGAGAGAGGGAGAGGGAGAGGGGGAGGGGAGAGAGAGAGATAGTTAGATAGAGAGAGAGAGGGAGAGAGAGAGAGAGAGAGATGGGGAGAGAGGGAGGGAGAGGGAGAGGGAGGCGGAGGGCGAGGGAGAGGGAGGGAGAGAGAGAGAGGGAGATATGGAGGGAGGGAGCTCGAGCGCGTCCGTGAAATTTTAGGGAGCTCGAGCGCGTCCGACCTCTTTCACAAGGTAAGCTTCTTTAGCGATGAGCAGGTGAGCAGCACCATCTTCTATGACCGATGAGACTACACCGCGACAAGCATCTTCCTCCACCTTACATACATGTTTTCTTACTCGTTTGTCTGTCAGATCGTTGTGAGCAACATTGAACCCTAGCAGTGGTAGCTTAGATCTGTTAGCTTTGGTAGATTATATCTATTTGTCTAGACTTGTTAGCTTAGATCTAATGGTGGCGTAGTTGATTTTGCAACTCTAGTTTCATGATCTAGCGTGGGGAGGAGGTAGGTCGATGTTTTGAGCTTGTGTTCGTTGCGTTGTCTGATCTTCACTGATGTGTAGTCCAGATATAAGCGAAATAGTTGGTACGATGATTGGTTCTACAATGTGTAGTTCTTCTCCGTGTACCAGCATCCATTTATGAAGGGCAGTTAGCAAACTTCACGGTGCAGCATTGTTGTTGTTCACAAAGCTTGTTACTTTGTTAGAAGTTGCTTGCTTATGACTTTTCTTATACTATGGTACTTTGGTTTGTGTTGTAGGACAGGAAAAAAATAGTCAAGTCTATCGACGAAGTTGATGCTACCGTCGGTGCGGCTTTGATATATGTTGGACCTGATAGGTACCGCGCAATTTGGAAGAAGAACATCATGATATGGACATCCGCTCCATCCACGTTCGTCCTAAACATGATGTGTGAGTTCAGCAAGAATGGGGTCTCAATGGAGAACGGATTCAGGCTCATGGAACTTCAAGTTGTTGCAGAGGTTGTTTGCAAGTTTTATGGACGTCAAGTTCACCCAAAGCAAATCTACAACTATCAGAGGCATTGGAGAGTTGGGTGGGTTTAAGTCCTTAGGCTCAAAAGGCTCGAGAAAGTAAACTGGACGAAGGAGACAACAACAAACTTAACAGAGGATGATGCCTACTTTGCCTACATCAATGTTGGATCAATGTAGCTCTTCTTTCGGTTTATTCACTAAGTCGTAAGATAGCATATGACCAGTTCATTCATGAAGTTGTAAGATAGCATATGACCAAGAACTAACTAACTTATTGCTCGTAGGATAATCTGAATGACACTGATTTCATCATATGAAGATCATCTTCGCTAGTCGTGTTCCAGCAACACCCATCTCTCCGAGTGCGATCCACCGTGCTCCCAGCCACCTATATGGAGTAGAAGGCACATGCCACCTAGTATCTTGTGATGATCCCTGAGCGCAGGATGAGCTAGTTTACTGCCTTCTTGAGGACTCAATATTACCTTTGAGAAGCTCGCGTATGGGGTGCTTGTTGTAGGTGCTTCTTGTGGTGATGATGATGAACATCATGATGATGATGTATATTTTGGAGTAGATAGGTGACAAGGTATTAACTTGTCAATGCCTACAAGTTGTAGACTTGGATTTCGTGGAAGTAGAGGGCAAGTAGATCCCGAAGGTTTCATCCGAAAAGGTGCTCGACTGCTAAAAACTAGGGTTGAGTTGACAATGAGATTGATGTTTTCTTTGTCCCTCGACTTCCCCTTATATAGGAGGCGGAGCCAAGGGTTTCGTATTACACAAGTTACAATTGCCGGGAGGCTCTTTGAATCCGTCCCCTAAAATTACAAGTCTCTATTTCTAATCTATCTCTACTTCGCCATAGACAATGATTTAATGGGCTCCCGGGCTTCATAAACTTCGGATGATGGGCTTTCAGTAAATCCCGGGTAATATCTTCGACAGGGGATGCCTATGTCAATAGGCTTGTTAAAAATTGGTGTAAAGTATACAAACGTGTAAACTTTCAACTGAAAATAATGTGTATTTTAGGCTACACAAAAATAGCAAATTTGTGTATCTAAGTATAGTGATTCAAATCTTAAAAAAGAAATCAGACTTTCTCATTTTTGTGTAGCTCATGAAACAAAACAATTGTAATTGAGATTTTGTATGTTAGTGGGATATATCATCAGCTCCTTTTAGAATTTTGTTACATAAATTTTTAAAACATATAAGTATAATTTTTAATTTTTTTAATACGATGAGAGCACTGGTGCCCATGATCCGAAATGACTTTTCGGTAGTTTGGACGTTAGCTTACGCATGTACTGAGAGAGAAGAGGAGAAGCAAGAGGAAAGCAAGGTATCTAATCCAAAGTACGCTTCCCTCGTATCTGTATATGAGACATGTTGTGTGGTGTGTGCCCTTGTGTACGGCGTACCCTTGTCCCGACAACAGATCGGAGAAAACAACAGCGATCGCATCGCGGCAGGAATGACACGGGGATCCTTAAAGAGAGGAGCATAGTACGAGTGTGATTCCCAGCTCACATTCACGTTTAGCCTCATCCACGAGACTAGAAGGCCAATCAAAGAGCCAAAAAGGGTAGAGTCGGAGAGACCACCAAGCTGGGAAAAGGGCAGGGAACAGGAGGCCAGGTGTTGCTTCTTCAGTCATGCATCTCACTGTCATCTCAATTGTCTATTCTTCGCCTTCCCAAAATCGGAAAATCAAAATACGTCAGCTTGATATTTTTCTTGGATATGAGTTTCTGTCGATCGGCCATGCCCATCCCGCCGTCTGCTTATCTTAATTTCTTCATAGTGCGATGCCTTTTTTTCCCTGGGTGTGGTGGACGGGTGATTGGGTAGGGGTATTTGGACGGTGGGAGGTAGGGACCCTGGTCATAATCCAGGTAGTTGTCGCTCATCAGCGACGGGTCCAGGCCCAGAAAGCGTCGCTGCACCAACAGCTTGATGCGCATGGTCGCCCGTACCTCCTCTCTGTGCGTGTCGGGTTAGGTCCTAGGTCCTCCTGCTTGCAATTTGTTTTTTTGCTGCTCTTGTCAATTGTCATCAAGGTTTAAAATCAAGTATTAAAATAATACCCTATTTCTCCGCTAATAGCTCGCTATAGCATATCTATAGGATCCACACTAAATTTTAGTAAATTTGCTCGTTGTGACGCTATTTGCGAAATAGCATGCTATATCGTGCTAAAACTGCATAGCATTGGCGCGCAATTTTTTTCAGGCAAGTTGCTTTTACTATTTTGTGGTGATAAATTGCAATATGTTGGTTCCACTTCTAAATAAGAAGATAATATCGCTAATGCTAATAACTTTTCATAAATAATTTATACTATGTTGTTGCTTTGTAAAATGTTGATGTTAGCCTTCGAAAATATTTGATATCTATTTTTATATGTGGTTATATAAGTGTGATTCAGTCACTTTTGGACTATATATGCATTCATTCTAGTAAAAATATTTATTTTTAGGCTATATTTAGTATTATTTTGAAAACGCTATTTGAAATATTCCACGATATTAGCACGATATAGCGTTCATAGAGTTTGAAAGAGGGTGCCGTTATTTCATTTAGCACGCTATTTTAAACCTTGATTGTCATATTGTCCTTGCATATTGATCCAACATTGGAGGTGGATTTGCGTTACAACTTAAACTAAATCCCGACACTTACGGTGGATCGAAGGGAGTAACATTTGGTATCATGGTTGGAAAAAGCTCTGTTGCCCCTGGACGATTAACGTATCGCTATCGTCCACCTTTGTGCCACCTCCCCACCACCAGACCCAGCAGCATGACCCATTGCTGCGAGGGGGACATTATGGGGGGAGATGGATGCGGCAGGGTGACATGTACCAAGTCACCCGAATCATGTAGGGAGGCCACCCCTCCCACCGGACATGCGAAAGCGGCGGGCGATGGCGCTGCAAACATGGCACCATGTTTCAAGGGGGTATGCGGTCTATTACTGACGCCGGTCGAAGCTGTTACTGACGTCGGCCAGGTCTGCTACACAATGCTGTTGGGTCTGCTACCGACGCCAACATGGTCTACTCCCTAAGGCGGCCAACGTTGCTCCCTATGGCGGAGGGGCGATGCTACCGAAGGCGGGTGGCGTTGCTACAAAGATACACTGACGATGCTCCAACGGCGACGGGCGATGTTGCGACCCGATGATACGTCTCCGACGTATCGATAATTTCTTATGTTCCATGCCACATTATTGATGATATCTACATGTTTTATACACATTATATGTCATTATTATGCGTTTTCCGGAACTAACCTATTGACGAGATGCCGAAGGGTCAGTTCCTGTTTTCTGCTGTTTTTGGTTCCAGAAATCCTAGTAAGGAAATATTCTCGGAATCGGACGAAATCAATGCCCAGCATCCTATTTTTGGACGAAGCTTCCAGAACACCCGAGAGCCGCCAGAGGAGGGCCCTGTGGGCCCCAGACGACAGGGTGGCGCGGCCCTGGCCTTGGCCGTGCCCCCCTAGTGTGTCGTCGCCTCGTCGACCCTCCGACTCCGCCTCTTCGCCTATATAAAGGTCCCTGACCTAAAAACCACGATACGTTCGACGAAACCAGAGAAAACCTTCCAGAGCCGCCGCCATCGCGAAGCCAAGATGCGGGGACGGAGTCTCTGTTCCGGCACGCCGCCGGGACAGGGAAGTGCCCCCGGAAGGCTTCTCCATCGACACCACCGCCATCTTCATCAACGCTGCTGTCTCCCATGAGGAGGGAGTAGTTCTCCATCGAGGCTCGGGGCTGTACCGGTAGCTATGTGGTTCATCTCTCTCCTATGTACTTCAATACAATAATCTCATGAGCTGCCTTACATGATTGAGATTCATATGATGATGCTTGTAATCTAGATGTCATTATGCTAGTCAAGTGGATTTTACTTATGTGATCTCCGGAGACTCCTTGTCCCACGTGTGTAAAGGTGACAGTGTGTGCACCGTGTGGGTCTCTTAGGCTATATTTCACAGAATACTTATTCGCTGTTATGAATGGCATAGTGAAGTGCTTATTTATATCTCTTTATGATTGCAATGTGTTTTGTATCACAATTCATCTATGTGCTACTCTAGTGATGTTATTAAAGTAGTTTATTCCTCCTGCACGGTGTAATGGTGACAGTGTGTGCATCGTGTAGTACTTGGCGTAGGCTATGATTGTGATCTCTTGTAGATTATGAAGTTAACTATTGCTATGATAGTATTGATGTGATCTATTCCTCCTTTCGTAGTGTGAAGGTGACAGTGTGCATGCTATGTTAGTACTTGGTTTGGTTATGTTGATCTGTTATGCACTCTAAGGTTATTTAAATATGAACATTGAATATTGTGGAGCTTGTTAACTCCGGCATTGAGGGTTCGTGTAATCCTACTGAAAGTATAGAGATGGTAAACCTAGAGGGGGGGGGTGAATAGGTTTCTACAAATTTTAATTCTTTCTTTGCAATATTAGGCTTTGCGGAATATAAAGATGAGCCTAATGCAAACTAGGTGAAGCAACCTATATGAGGATACAACTAACTCGAGCACGAAGGCTCTCACAGGCAGTTAAATCACAAGTAAGGAGTTCGGTTAGAGATAACCGATAGCACGTGGAGACGAGGATGTATTCCCGTGTTCCCTTGCTTTGCAACAAGGTACGTCACGTTTGGAGGAGTGGAGGTTCCACGAAGGATTCCCCGCGCCACGAAGGCTCACCCTATTCTCCGGAGCCTATCCCACGAAGGAATAGCTCACTCACTTGTGGTAGACTTTGAGGTAGCCTCCAAACCTTCACAATCTTGCCCGGAGCAAATCCACAGCCCGGATGCTTCCGGACTCCTCTTGCCTACCTAGGGTTTCCAAGGAACCCTAGGAAGCAAGCTTCTCAATGAATACAAGGGGGAATGAGATTTGGCTTGGTAGAACGGTAGATCGGGTCCTCCTCTAATGATTCCCCGGAGGGATTTGAGTTTGGGTGGAGGAGGAGGGAGATCTGAGGCTTTTGGTGTTTCTAGCAATGGAGTAAGAGAGAGAGAGCTCAAGAACAGCTTGTAGTGTAGTGCCTAACTGTCTAGAGGTAGGAGAAGGGCTATTTATAGTGTTCTTCGAAATATGGCCGTTTGCCACTTGCCACCTCAGCTTTTCCTCGACAAACCCGGTTGGCCAAGACCTGAGCCGGACAGCCCGGCGGAGAGGCCGGTCTGACCGGGCCGGTGACCGGACGCCTTTGCTGGTCTGGAGCTCCTCCGGTTGGCGGCCGGTTGGCGCCGGTTGCCGCCCGGTGGACCGGACGGAGCACCGGACACGCCGGTCGAGAGCCCGGTTGACCGGGCGCAAACCGGATCTGCGGCTCCTCCTTTGGAGCCCGGTTGCCGCCGGTTGACCGGCCACCACGCCGGACTGGCCGGTTGCTGGCCCGGTTGGACCGGGCAGGTGACCGGATTTCTCCTGTAACCCCTTTTTGATTGTTGTTGAAATGGGGGGTCACCTTTAGCCTTCTTGTTCCTTTGATACACCATTTACGCCTCATTGCCTAATACCTGAGATTGTACTTATAAACATATTAGGCCAAATACTTTAGCACGGTGTCATCGTTACCAAAATAATGGATAAGGGTGAAATACCCTTACAATCTCCCCCTTTTTGGTATACGATGACAAACCGAGCTAGAGTCACAAATAGATATTATGATAAGCTCTAAACCTTGATTCCATATAAGATATTACGAAAGCTCCCCCATAATGTGTGCACTTGGAGAATTTGCGTTTGAATGCAAAGTGCACCATTTGAGAAACATGAGAAGCTCCCCCAATATCTTTAGGAAACAAGCATGGTATGGAGATGTGCATATCAAGATATATAAGCATAGCATAATCATCCTAACATGGAGTAGCACACATAATAGTCATCCATACATATCCATACACGAATAGCAAATGGTTCTTGGAAAACTCAAAGTAAACTAGCACAAGCTATATAAAATCCAAATAAAGCAACTCCCATGGCTTGTGGCGATCAAAGAACCCCGTGGTCTAGACTCTACTCTCTTCTCCCCCTTTGGCATCGGAACACCAAAAAGGCGAAGAAAAGAGGAGAGATGCTATCGCACCCATCAGTAGTGACCAAACCCAAGCGAGGAGGAGCTCTCGCGTGCATCATCATCACCGGCATCATCATCACCGGCATCATCATTACCCGCATCATCATCACCCTCATCATCATCAGCATAGTCAGCAGGAGGAGCACGAGCAGGCCTAGGGAGAGCACCATGAGCGTACACAGAGAAGTCGAAGTTCTGGAGCATCTCATCGGTAAGAAGAGGCATCTCCCACTGAGGTGCTATCACAGGCTCCATCTCAGGGCCAGGAGGAGGAACAGTGGTGGTTCCTTGAGGCCATGAATTCATTCTGCGCCTCCGTGTCTCTTGGGTCATAGTAAGGGTCGATGGGCAACATCATGGCTTCTCTTGCACATTTGGAACAGGCATGTGAAGAAACGAGCGGCCCCATCTTTGGGAGCGCCGAGAGTGGCTGGAGCTAGCATCATGATCATGGTGTGCCTTGGAGCGGCGCTCGGTGGTGGGCATCATGGAGGGAACGTGCGAGCAGTGGCCTCTGAATGGGGAACCTGAATGGATCCATGATGACTTTCTCACCAACAACGTTCGAGGAGCGGGACCAATGGAGTTGATGAGCCGCTGACCCGCTTGGGCGTAGTTGGGAGTCATGCGGTCCATAATTGCCCTCTTCGATTCCACGATAGATAAGATCACAGCCATCAATCTTCCTCACCCTGTCAGATGACAATAGTACATCAAGTTGAGGTGATAGTTAGGACTTCACTTTGTGGTCTCCGGACTTCTTGATGAGGTTCTCCGGAACAGCTTGGCAAGTACCAAATAGGAGTAGTACATCCCGAGAGATGGTGGGAGGTCCAGGCGTAGGGTTTGCGGGATAGCGAGAAAGAGATGTCACTAGTAAGCCTGGACCGTGAATGAATCTTGTACCCTGGATCACTGTCATCACCACAACCCATGGCTGCACGGAACTAAGAGTAGGAGCATGAGTACTTTGTCTTGCCGGTCATCCAAGTGAGGGTGCGGTCTTCATCATCATGGAAGAAGACAGTGCAGTGAAACTGACGGACAAGGAGGGGACAAAAGGTAGGATCATCTTGAGTATCATCAGGCTTGAGGCACACAAGGTCATACAATCCCAGACTCCTCAAGGTTTGAACCACAAACCGATACTTGGTGGCTTCATGCAAGGCAAGTTCTTCAGGATTGATAGCCTTGGGTGATACAATATTACCATGCTTCATAAACTCATGAGAATCATAGAAACCCTCCCAGAGGGCTGCTTGTGTGTTGGTCCAGAATGCCTTGTCCGAACGAGTGTAAGTTGGCTTCTCAAAGCGATACGGATTCAGTGTCCTCCATTCCTGCCACTCAAGACGGTTTGCAGCCCCAACATTGATGGTTGGTACTACCTCATCATCCTCTTGGACAACATTCTTATCCTTGTGCTTGGTAGCAACAGACTTGGTTCTGCCCCGAGCTGAGCTGCCAGTGTCAGTACCTTGCTGAGCTTGGGGGGGTGCACGGCTACTAGAACGGCGGGGAGGATCAGCCATCCTACCTCGCTTGGCAACATTGCCACGTGGTGGCTCACCACTCCAACTTCCTGTGAATGAGAAAAATATAGCAAGGATAGCAGTGGGGTAAGTGTACATGTCATCAATAAGAGAGAATCCAAAAAGCATAGCATATATTCAAGTGTAGTGATGAGTTTGTGCGAAAACTGGGCAACCCGGCGCACAGACCGGTCAAACCGGGCAGCAGACCGGACGACCCGGTTTGCGACCGGTTGACCGGGCCACACGCCGGGCCGGCCGGTTGAGCGGCCGGTCGACCGGGCTGGTGACCGGGTTTGTCGATTTGTGATGTTGTGCCCAGATTTCTACCACAAATTCATGCAAAAACTCGAAAAACTTGAGTACATGCTATAGCAATAGAGTGGAGAATGTGCTTTGTGTTGAGAGACACTCTAAAGGCATGAGGACTTGCAAACCCTAAACCTAACCCTAAGATTTCCTCAAATTTTGGCAAGAACTTGCAATGTGTGAGGAGGACTAGAACTTAGGGAGGAAAGGAGAGTACATTACCCGAAGACATTGTCCTCCTTGATCAAGGGAACAAGAAGAACACAAGGTAGGGCTTGAAAACCAAGAACTCCAAAAATTCCCAAGCTAGTTGGAGAGGGACCAAATCCTTCGGTGGAGATGTTCCAATGGCCCCGATCTATGGTGTGGTGAAGTTTGGGGAAGTTCTTGTGGTGGGAAGTGCCTAGATCTTGGTGGAGGTGTTGAGGGCGCCGACCATGGAGGTTGGGGATTGGGGAACAATGGGGAAGATGACCCCCAAGGGGTATCTCTTCCCAATATATAGTGGGCTGCGCGACCGGTCAGATATCCGGTCAGACCGGGATGGTGACCGGCTGACCCGGCCCAGACCCCGGTTGCCGCCCGGTCCACCGGACCATCCGGTCAGGGACCCGGTCCGACCGGGCCAGCGACCGGCCAGCCCAGAATTGTCTAATTTTGCCTCGTTTTTGCCCCTATGCTGTGTGTAAGTGCTCAAATGATGACATGTACATATAGATAGATAGATGATGATGAGATGAGCATAGACATGGGGTTGGAAAACACAAAGTTCTCTAGGCATACCCATTGGAGTGAAAATGCAAACAAGATACAAATAGCTACAATGGGCATGATTCGAAGTATATCAAGAATCATAAGAGCATTTTGAAATGGTTTTTTTTTTGCAATAAGATCATTTGGCCTTATATAGTCAAATCAAGTTGTAATGAAGGCTCAATGAGGGGCGGGGGATTACTCCCCCTATGTGAAAGCGCAAATGTCATGAGACCTCGAAGAGACATGCTTGGGTCCATATAATGACATTGGGTCTATTTATGTTGCACACATAGGTATGCATCATACCAAGACATGATAAGATGACTATCCCCATATGTGCTATACCTCTAAGCTAGATAGCAAGATAAATGCAAGAATATAGTGCAAGAAGTTAATCAATCCAAGTTTTTAGGATCAAGAATACCAAGTTCTCCTCTCAAGTTAACAAAGCGGGCTTCATCCAAAGGCTTAGTGAAAATATCCGCCAATTGGTAGGTTGTTCCCACATGAGTGAGATCAATATCCTTATTGGCAACATGATCACGTAGGAAGTGATGGCGAATGTCAATATGTTTGGTGCGACAATGTTGAACCGGGTTGTTGGCGATCTTTATTGCACTTTCATTGTCACAAAGAAGAGGCACCGTACCAAGAGACACACCATAGTCTTTCAAGGTTTGCTTCATCCATAACAATTGAGTGCAACAAGATGCCGCGGATATGTATTCGGCCGGCGGTGGATAGGGCGGTGGAGTTTTGTTTCTTGGATGACCAACTCACCAATGACCGGCCAATAAATTGGCAAGCCCCGGAGGTAGACTTCCGATCAACCTTATCACCGGCCCAATCGGAATCCGAATAGCCAATGAGTTCAAAGGTTGACCCCTTTGGATACCATAGCCCGAGAGTAGGAGTGAGAACAAGGTATCTTAGTATCCGTTTGACCGCCACTAAATGGCTCTCCTTGGGAGCGGATTGAAAACGAGCACACATCCCTACACTTAGCATGATATCCGGCCTAGAGGCACAAAGGTAGAGCAAGGATCCTATCATGGAGCGGTATACCTTTATGTCCACATCCTTCTCACCGTCACATGAACCAAGTTGCCCCTTTACGGGCATGGGTGTCTTCATTGGACTTGCATTGGTCATGTTGAATTTCTTGAGCATGTCCTTCACATACTTTTCTTGAGAGATGAAGGTGCCTTTTGCAAGTTGCCTCACTTGGAAGCCTAGAAAGAACTTCAACTCTCCCATCATGGACATCTCAAATTTCCTAGTCATCAATAGCTCAAAAGCTTTGTTATGATTGGGGTTAGTTCCACCAAAAATAATATCATCAACATATATTTGACATATAAAGAGGCCACCCCTTTAACCCGCTTGGTGAAAAGGGTGGAATCGACCGTACCCATGCAAAACCCATCATGTAGTAAGAAATCCCTAAGGAACTCATACCAAGCACGTGGAGCTTGCTTGAGACCGTAGAGTGCCTTATGGAGTAAATACACGTGGTTGGGTCGGCATGGGTCTTCGAAACCCGGGGGTTGAGCCACATATGCGGTTTCTTTTAGGGGACCATTCAAAAATGCACTTTTCACATCCATTTGATATAATTTGAAATTGTGGAAAGATGCAAATGCAAGCAAAAGACGAATAGCTTCAAGATGGGCTACCGGCGCAAAGGTATCCTCAAAATCCATACCTTCTATTTGGGCAAACCCTTGCGCCACTAACCTTGCTTTGTTTCGTATAACAATGCCATTCTCATCTTGCTTGTTCTTGAATACCCATTTGGTCCCAATGACATTGATGCGATGATCCTTGGGTCTCTCAACTAGAGACCATACTTCATTACGAGTGAAACACTCCAATTCTTCTTGCATGGCAATTACCCAATCCGGATCGACCAAGGCTTCATGTACCTTAAGTGGTTCAAAACTAGACACAAAAGCATGATGTTGACAATAAGTGATAAGTAATGCATGGTGTCTACGAGTTACCACTCCTCTTGAGATGCTACCAAGGACTTGATCCACTTTCATGTCACTTGCCCTTGTAGCGGCCTTGATCTTCCGAACGGTTCCTTCATGATCAATGAATTCATCTCTTGCTAGTACTTGATCATGAGGGACCACTTGAGCTTGATCATGAGTTGAGGATGTTTCTTGATCGTCATCATGATCTTGCTCCATGGAATGAGGATCTTCTTCTTGTTCTTCGGATTGAGACTCATCTTGAGTGGAGGGTGGTTCTTGAGTTGCACTTGATGGTTCGGCTTGAGTTGAGCTAGGCTCTACTTGTGGCGTGCTTGAGACATCTACTCCATCATTTTGATCATCATTATGAACCTCCATGGGCCGGATGTGTCCAATGCCCATATGCTTGATGGCACTAGATGGATCAACATCATTACCTGCAACACATGGAACAACTTGCTCCACTTGGGAGCCATTATCCTCCAAGAACACCACGTCACAAGATACTTCAATAGTCCCGGAGGACCGGTTGTAGTATCTATAGGCGTGAGAGTTCTCCGCATATCCAACAAATATACCCTCTATGGTTCTAGTTTCAAATTTACCGAGCTTTCCTTTGTTGTTCTTAACAAGGCATTTTGCATCCAAAGACACGAATATACATGACATTAGGCTTGTTACCGGTAAGGAGCTCGTATGGGGTTTTGTTGTGGAGGGGACGGAGGAAGAGCCGGTTGGAGTAGTGGACGGCCGTAGAGATGGCTTCTCCCCAAAAGTTGTGGGGTGAGTTGAATTCACTCAACATGGTTCTTGCCATCTCGATGATAGTCCGGTTCTTCCTTTCAACAACACCGTTTTGTTGAGGGGTGTATGGCGCCGAAAACTCATGCTTGATGCCCTCATCATCCACAAACTCTTGCATAGTGTAGTTCTTGAACTCGGTGCCATTGTCGGTCCTAATTGCCTTGATCTCGGATTCATACATACGTTGAGCTTTCTTGGCGAAGGTGATGAACTCTCTATGGGTCTCGTCCTTAGACTTAAGGAGAAAGACCCAAGAGTATCTTGAGTAATCATCAACAATGACAAGTCCATACTTGCTTCCACCAAGAGTATCATAGTGTGATGGCCCAAAGAGGTCCAAATGAAGGAGCTCCAAAGGCCTAGATGTGGTAACAATACTCTTGATGGGATGCTTCTTCTTGAGTTGCTTTCCGGCTACACATGCACTACAAACACGATCTTTCTCAAAAGAAACACCGGTTAGTCCCACAATATGCTCACCCTTTAGGAGTTGTTTAAGATTCCTCATGTTAACATGACCAAGGCGGCGATGCCACAACCATCCTTCGTCATGCTTGGCCGCCATTAGACATGTGGAGAAGGAGGGGCTCTCTTTCGAGAGGTCAACCACATAAAGGTTGTTCTCCACAAATCCAACAAGGACCAATTTGAGATTGTCACTCCTAAAGACTTGCACATAATATTTAGTGAAATATGAATTGTAACCAGCATCGGCAAGATGATATATAGAAAGTAAGTTATAGCCAAGGTGTTCAACAAGCATAACCGTCTCAAGGCACAAGTCCTTAGAGATTGCTACCTTGCCATACCCAAGTACCTTTCCCTTTGAGTTGTCACCAAAGGTAATGCTTGACTTCTTGTGGATATCTTCAATGAATTGATCAAGCACACCTTTTCCTCCGGTCATATGATTGGTGCATCCACTATCAAACACCCATTTTGGACCACCTAGAGGAATACCCCTACAAGATCAAGTAGAGGATTTAGGAACCCATCGATTAATGGGTTCCTTTGCAATGGCAACAATATCTTTTGGTACCCAAATTGAGTACTCTCTATAAGCATAGCCATTAGGAGGGCCAACATAGTTAGCATAGACATCACCATAATAATCAACAAATAATGCATAGTGATCGTTTGGCCCCGTGCGGGCACCACTAGTGGCTTTGCCCTTTGAGGCTTTGCCATTGTTAGTGACCTTCTTGTTCTTATCTTGAGCGGGTTTCTCCTTCTTGTAGTTGTTCTTCTTGTGGGACTTGGGAGTATATCCAAGTCCATAATTTTGATTGTTTGACCTTTGCTTACTCAAGAGGTCATCCAATCCCATCTTGTTCTTGGCGGTGGTGAACTTTGCAAGTTCCTTTGTTAGCCTAACATTTTCCTCAAGAATAGATGCTTGCTCACAAGAAGATTCATTAGGATGATAGTCAAGACCATATTTGGTCACCAAGGACTCAAGATATGCATTGGTCTCAACATGCAAAGAAAGTTCCTCTTGTAAACGAACATGTTCCTCAACAAGTTTAGCATGCTCACTAGTAAAGGAAATGGAGGAACAAGCAAGCTTTTCAACATCAATGGGATCCTTCATTGATCCAAGAGCCTTTTTGTAGGTTTCTTGAAGTAGATCATGATTCTCTCCAAGTTTCTTGAGCTCATCCTTGACAAGCTTGTTAGCTCTTTCAAGGTGATCAAGATCCCTAGTGAGAGAAGCATGAGCAACTTCAAGTTCCTCCTTTGAAGCATTGAGCTCTTGGGTCAATAATTGAGCCCTATCAATAGTTTCTAGGTCCTTAACTTTATCAAGTTCATAAGTTTCAATTTGTTGCTTAAGGCCTTGAGATATGCACCTTTCGGTTTTTAGCTCTTGTCTTAGGAGATTGAATCTCCGTTCCTTCTCATTCAATTGATATTCTAATTCCTCAATGGACTCATCCTTTTCTTTGAGTGAGTCCATCAAGAAATCAAACTTGACAAGAGCTTCACCACGAAGGGTGCATCTAACATCATAGAGTTCCTTAAGCATAGTTAATTCTTCTTGATCTTCGTTTTCATCATCAAGAACACTAGATAGGGAAGGTGGAGGTTCCATTACCTTGGTTTCCCTTGCCATAAGACAAGAGCCAATGATTGGAGAGGAGGGAGAGTCATCGGAGTCATCATCTTGAGTTGTTCTTGCCATGAAGGAAGAGCCAACATCATTCTCCGTGGAGTAATCTTTGGAGTAGTCATATGTGAAGAGTGACCCGGGCTTAGAGTATGCTAAACCGGCCACTCCGGCCTCCTTCTCCTCATCTTCCTCTTCTTCATCGGACAAGTACTCGGCCCCAACAAAAGCTCTTCCCTTGTTCTTCTTGTACCGGTCGTTGATTGGGTTCGGCTTCAATCTTGGCTTGACCCCTTTGATGAACTTTGGCTTGTCTACCCTTTTCTCATAAGGGCACTCATTTGCAAAGTGGTTATCTTCATCACAATTGTAGCAAGTTCTCTTCTTCTTCTTGTCATTGAGGAGCATTGGGAACTTTGCCTTGTACTTCTTGGCAAAGAAAGCAAAGTCGGTAGCAATGTCACTAGTTGAAGTCATCTCTTCATCTTCTTCAATCTCATAGTCTTCTTTGCTTTCATGGTCGGCTCTAGCTTTGAGAGCAAGGTTGTGTGACGCTTCATGGTTGTGTGAGGCTTCATCAACACGGTTCATTGCCTTGAGCCTCTTTCCGGCTTTGGCCATGCTTTCATTGGCGGCCACATAGGAGACTAGATCATCGGAGTTGAGATCGGCACTCTTGGTCATGATTTGCAAGTTGAGTCCAAGGTTGGTGTCTTCTTGTTTGACGGCAATCATAGCAATGACCTTGGATTTTATGAAGGCTTCGTTCATCTCAAATCCGTCATTGTACTTCTCAACACCAAGTCCCTTGACCCTTACTTTCAGAGCACCAAGCCTAGCATAGGCATCAAATATGGATTCTCCATCTCGAATCATGAATTGGTAGGCCTCTTGCTTTGCGGTCTCATAGAGAGCTGATTGGATCAAATCGGTTCCCTCTTGGAGTACTACGATCCGATCCCACAACTCTTTAGCGGAGACAATGTCATCGACTTGATCAAGAAGCTTGCGGTTGATCCCACTTCTAATCTTGTCACGTGCGGATGCATTGAGTTGACGGTTGTAGAACTCGGTGGAGGTCAACCGAGTAGGATCTTGTGGCTCCCGATGTCCATGAACAATGAGCTCCCATAGCTCCACACTGCAGCTGCGAATATGAGATTCCATAGCAGATTTCCAATGTGGAAAGTGAGTTCCATCGTAATGGGGAACGGTCCCACTATGGTTTATATGAGGCATGGGTGAAGTGTTTCTAGGATAGTCATGGTTAACATCATGGTAGGACTCCTTAGAGGCCGAAGCCCCACTAGAAGTTCCACCCGCAGTTAGGTTCTTAAGCATGGCAGTCATTTCTGCCATTTGGTTTTGTAGCTCATCCTCCTTTTTCTTCTTCTCGGCCTCATATGCCAAGAATCTAGATTTCATCTCTTTAACCGAAAGGTTAGAATCTTCATCTAGACCCTCGAAGAGTTTATCCATCTCACTCTTAAGGCGGTGAAGCCCTTAATAAGAGTCCAGTGCTCGATACCAATTGAAAGTATAGAGATGGTAAACCTAGAGGGGGTGAATAGGTTTCTACAAATTTTAATTCTTTCTTTGCAATATTAGGCTTTGCGGAATATAAAGATGAGCCTAATGCAAACTAGGTGAAGCAACCTATATGAGGATACAACTAACTCGAGCACGAAGGCTCTCACAGGCAGTTAAATCACAAGTAAGGAGTTCGGTTAGAGATAACCGATAGCACGCGGAGACGAGGATGTATTCCCGTGTTCCCTTGCTTTGCAACAAGGTACGCCACGTTTGGAGGAGTGGAGGTTCCACGAAGGATTCCCCGCGCCACGAAGGCTCACCCTATTCTCCGGAGCCTATCCCACGAAGGAATAGCTCACTCACTTGTGGTAGACTTTGAGGTAGCCTCCAAACCTTCACAATCTTGCCCGGAGCAAATCCACAGCCCGGATGCTTCCGGACTCCTCTTGCCTACCTAGGGTTTCCAAGGAACCCTAGGAAGCAAGCTTCTCAATGAATACAAGGGGGAATGAGATTTGGCTTGGTAGAACGGTAGATCGGGTCCTCCTCTAATGATTCCCCGGAGGGATTTGAGTTTGGGTGGAGGAGGAGGGAGATCTGAGGCTTTTGGTGTTTCTAGCAATGGAGTAAGAGAGAGAGAGCTCAAGAACAGCTTGTAGTGTAGTGCCTAACTGTCTAGAGGTAGGAGAAGGGCTATTTATAGTGTTCTTCGAAATATGGCCGTTTGCCACTTGCCACCTCAGCTTTTCCTCGACAAACCCGGTTGACCGGGCCACAGACCAGACAGCCCGGCGGAGAGGCCGGTCTGACCGGGCCAGTGACCGGACGCCTTTTGCTGGTCCTGGAGCTCCTCCGGTTGGCGGCCGGTTGGCGCCCGGTGGACCGGACGGAGCACCGGACACGCCGGTCGAGAGCCCGGTTGACCGGGCGCAAACCGGATCTGCTGGCTCCTCCTTTGGAGCCCGGTTGCCGCCCGGTTGACCGGCCACCACGCCGGACTGGCCGGTTGCTGGCCCGGTTGGACCGGGCAGGTGACCGGATTTCTCCTGTAACCCCTTTTTGATTGTTGTTGAAATGGGGGGTCACCTTTAGCCTTCTTGTTCCTTTGATACACCATTTACGCCTCATTGCCTAATACCTGAGATTGTACTTATAAACATATTAGGCCAAATACTTTAGCACGGTGTCATCGTTACCAAAATAATGGATAAGGGTGAAATACCCTTACACCTACACAGTTAGTGGTGTTCATCATCCAACAAGAGGGTGTAGAGTCTAGCATCTATTTATTTATTCTGTTATGTGATCAATGTTGAGAGTGTCCACTAGTGAATGTATGATCCCTAGGCCTTGTTCCTAAATACTGCTATCGCTGCTTGTTTACTGTTTTACTGCATCTTTACTTCCTGCAATATTACTACCATCAACTGCACGCCAGCAAGCACTTTTCTGGCGCCGTTACTACTGCTCATATTCATTCATACCACCTGTATTTCACTATCTTTTCGCCGAACTAGTGCACCTATTAGGTGTGTTGGGGACACAAGAGACTTCTTGCTTTGTGGTTGCAGGGTTGCATGAGAGGGATATCTTTGACCTCTTCCTCCCTGAGTTCGATAAACCTTGGGTGATCCACTTAAGGGAAACTTGCTGCTGTTCTACAAACCTCTGCTCTTGGAGGCCCAACACTGTCTACAAGAATAGAAGCACCCGTAGACATCACCCGACACTGCTGCTTTTGGCCACCGCCGTTGCTATGACCAGCCACCGCCTATGCTACGAGTGTGGATTGAAGCTCATATGTCTTCTCCGGCGATGGGAGGGACTCACGGAGGAGCGACAGAGGTGGTGATGCATTACTATGCTGCAAGGAGGTGATGGAGAGTGATACGTCTCCAACGTATCCATAATTTCTTATGTTCCATGCTAGTTTTATGACATTACCTACATGTTTTGTTCACACTTTATATCGTTTTGATGCATTTTCTGGAACTAACCTATTAACGAGATGCTGAAGTGCCAGTTCCTGTTTTCTGCTGTTTTTGATTCCAGAAATCCTACAAAGGAAATATTCTCGGAATTGGACGAAATCAACGCCCAGTATCTTATTTTTCCCGGAAGCTTCCAGAGCACCGAAGAGGGGCCAGAGGGGAGCCAGGGGGCCCCACCCCACAAGGCAGCGCGGCCAAGGGGGGGGCCCCCTATGGTGTGGCTGCACCAGGACTCCTCCGACTCCGCCTCTTCGCCTATATAAAGCCTCCATCGCGAAAACCCTAGAAGAATAAGCCACGGGACGAGAAAAGTTACGCAGCCGCCGCCATCGCGAAGCCAAGATTCGGGGGACAGAAGTCTCTGTTCCGGCACACCGCCGGGACGGGGAATTGCCCCCGGAAGGCATCTCCATCGACACCACCGCCATCTTCATCGCCGCTGCTATCTCCTATGATGAGGAGGGAGTAGTTCTCCCTCAAGGCTAAGGGTTGTACCGTAGCTATGTGGTTCATCTCTCTCTCCCATGTGATCTTTATGTGATCATGAGCTTTGTGATCTAGTTGAATATCATATATGTGCTACTCTAGTGATGTTATTAAAGTAGACTATTTCTCCTTCATGATGTAATGGTGACAGTGTGTGCATCATGTAGTACTTGGCATAGGTTATGATTGTAATCTCTTGTAGATTATGGAGTTAACTATTACTATGATAGTATTGATGCGATCTATTCCCCCTTTCATAGCCTGACGGTGACAGTGTGCATGCTATGTTAGTACTCGGTATAATTGTAATGGTCTATTATGCACTCTAAGGTTACTTAAATATGAACACCGAATGTTGTGGAGCTTGTTAACTCCGGCTTGAGGGAGCTCTTGTAGCCCTACACAATGAATGGTGTTTGTCATCCAACAAGAGAGTGTAGAGAAAGTAGTATTTGTTTATTCAGTTATGTGATCAATGTTGAGAGTGTCCACTAGTGAAAGTATGATCCCTAGGCCTTGTTTCCAAGCACTGAAACTCCATTTATTTTACTGTTCTGTTGCATGATTACTCGCTGCCAACTTTATTTCAGATTGCTATTACCACTCATATTCATCCATATCACTTGCATCTCACTATCTCTTCGCCGAACTAGTGCACCTATACATCTGACAAGTGTATTGGGTGTGTTGGGGACATAAGTCTTGTATCTTAATTGCAGGGTTGCTTGAGAGGGATATCTCTGACCTCTACCTCCCTGAGTTCGATAAACCTTGGGTGATTCACTTAAGGGAAACTTGCTGCTGTTCTACAAACCTCTGCTCTTGGAGGCCCAACACTGTCTACAGGAATAGAAGCGTGCGTGGACATCAAGCTATTTTCTAGCGCCGTTGCCAGGGAGGTAAGGTAAAAGGTATTCACATCCTCCGATTGCTAAGCTATTTCCTAGCACTGTTGCCGATGTGTGAGTGCTCGAAGCTATCTCCTTTAGATTCTGCAATTATATCTTTTTATTTCTTGTTTTTATTTTCACTAGTTAGGCTTAATGGAAAACAACAAAAAAATTAGAGATCTTTATAGTATTTATCTTGAGTTAGGACATGAGGTGTTTGAAGAGAAAATTAAAAACCTATGGAACTTTATATGCATGCTAATGGCAATGTTATTAGTATGAATGCTTTGAACACCATTGTTGCTAATGCTATGGAAAATTCTAAGCTTGGGGAAGCTGGTTTTGAGGAGCATGATATTTTTAGTCCCCCAAGCATGGAGGAGAAAATTTACTTTGATGATACTTTACCTCCTATATATGATGATTACAATGATGACTATCATATTTTCAGTCCACCTACTATTGAGGAGAAAATTAATTATGATTACAATATGCCTCCTATATATGATGATTATGGTGATGAGAATAATAATGATAGCTATTTTATTGAATTTGCTCCCACTACAATTAATAGTAATGACTATACTTATGCGGAGAGTAATAATTTTATGCATGTAGCTCATGATAAGAATGTTTCATGTGATAGTTATATTGTTGAGTTTGTTCATGATGCTACTGAAAGTTATTATGAGAGAGGGAAACATGGTTATATGCATCTTAAAAATATTAAGTTTCCCCTCTTTATGTTGAGAATCTTGAAGTTGCGCTTGTGTTACCTTTCTATGCTTGTTGCATTGTGCTTACATGACTTGTTTATTTACAAGATTCCTTTTCATAGGAAGTGGGTTAGGCTTAAATGTGTTTTGAATTTGCTTCTTGATGCTCTCTTTTACTTCAACTCTTATTTCTTGCGCGAGCATCATTAAAATTACTGAGCCCATCTTAATGGCTATAAAGAAAGCACTTCTTGGGAAATAACCCATGTGTTTATTTTGTTACTGTTTTGTTGTGTCTTGGAAGTTGTTACTACTGTAGCAACCTCTCCTTATTTTTATTTTATTACATTATTGTGCCAAGTAAAGTCTTTGATAGTAGGGTTGATACTAGATTTGGATTGCTGCGCAGAAACAGATTTCTTGCTGTCACGAATTTGAGTAGAATTATCTGTAGGTAACTCAGAAAAATCTGCCAATTTACGTGCGTGATCCTCAGATATGTACGCAACTTTCATTCAATTTGAGCTTTTTCATCTGAGCAAGTTAAGTGCCCCAGAAAAATTCGTATTTACGGACTGTTCTGTTTTGACAGATTCTGCCTTTTATTTCGCATTGCCTCTTTTGCTATGTTGAATGGATTTCTTTGTTCCATTAACTTCCAGTAGCTTTGGGCAATGTACAGAAGTGTTAAGAATGATTGTGTTACCTCTGAACATGTGAATTTTTGATTATGCACTAACCCTCTAATGAGTTTGTTTTGAGTTTGGTGTGGAGGAAGTTTTCAAGGGTCAAGAGAGGAGGATGATACAATATGATCAAGAAGAGTGAAAAGTCTAAGCTTGGGGATGCCCCCGTGGTTCATCCCTGCATATTTCAAGAAGACTCAAGCATCCCCTTCTTCATCGATAACTTATCAGGTCACCTCTAGTGAAACTATATTTTTATTTCGTCACATCTTATGTACTTTACTTTGAGCGTCTGTGTGCTTTTATTTTTGTTTTGTTATTTTCATTCTCTGAATAAATTCGGATCCTAGCAATCCATGTGTGGGAGAGAGACACGCTCCGCTCGTTCATATGAACACTGGTGTTCTTAGCTTTACTTTTAATGTTCATGGCGAAGGTTGAAACTGCTTCGTTCATTGTTATATGGTTGGAAACAGAAAATGCTTCATGTGGTAATTGGTATATTGTCTTGAATAATTTGATACTTGGCAATTGTTGTGCTCAAATAGATCATGTTTAAGCTCTTGCATCATGTACTTTGCACCCATTAATGAAGAACTACCCTAGAGCTTGTTGAAATTTGGTTTGCATGATTGGTCTCTCTAAGGTCTAGATATTTTCTGGTGAAGTGTTTGAACAACAAGGAAGACAGTGTAGAGTCTTATAATGCTTGCAATATGTTATTATGTAAGTTTTGTTGTACCGGTTCATACTTGTGTTTGCTTCAAACAACCTTGCTGGCCAAAGCCTTGTACTGAGAGGAAATACTTCTCGTGCATCCAAATCCTTGAGCCAAAAACTATATCATTTGTGTCCACCATACCTACCTACTACATGGTATTTCTCTGCCATTCCAAAGTACATTACTTGAGTGCTACCTTTAAAATTCTATTCTTTGTCTTCGCAATACATAGCTCATGGGAAAATAGCCTTAAAAACTATTGTGGTATTGAATATGTTGCTATGTATCTTATTTCTTATAAGTTGCTTGTTGAGCGGTAACCATGTTTCTGGGGACGCCATCAACTTTCTACACCTTTGTTGAATATCGTGTGAGTTACTATGCATGTTCGTCTTGTCTGAAGTAAGGGCGATTTTCATGATCAAATGATTTGAGTATGCATATTGTTAGAGAAGAACATTGGGCCGCTAACTAAAGCCATGAATCATGGTGGAAGTTTCAGTTTGGACACTAATCCTCAATCTCTTATGAGAATATTATCTGTTGTTGAATGCTTATGCATTAAAGAGGAGTCCATTATCTGTTGTCTATGTTGTCCCGGTATGGATGTCTAAGTTGAGAATAATCAAAAGCGAGAAATCCAATGCGAACTTTCTCCTTAGACCTTTGTACATGCGGCATAGAGGTACCCCTTTGTGACACTTGGTTGAAACATATGTTATGCAATGATAATCCGTGTTAATCCAAGCTAATTAGGACAAGGTGCGAGCACTATTGGTATTCTATGCATGAGGCTTGCAACTTATAAGATGTATTATGCGTAACACATATGAATTATTACTACCGTTGACAAAATTGTTTCTATGTTTTCAAAATAAAAGCTCTAGCACAAAAATAGTAATCCATGCTTCCCTCTGCGAAGGGCCGTTCTCTTACTTTATGTTGAGTCAGTTTACCTACTTCCTTCTATCTTAGAAGCAAACACTTGTGTCAACTGTGTGCATTGATTCTTACATGTTTACCTATTGCACTTGTTATATTGCTTTATGTTGACAACTATCCATGAGATATACATTTTACAAGTTGAAAGCAATTCCTGAAACTTAATCTTCATTTGTGTTGCTTCAATGCCTTCTACTTTGAATCTATTGCTTTATGAGTTAACTCCTATGCAAGTCTTATTGATGCTTGTCTTGAAAGTACTATTCATGAAAAGTCTTTGCTATATGATTCAGTTGTTTAGTCATTGTCTTTACCATCGCTTTGAATCACTTCATTCATCTCATATGCTTTACAATAGTATTGATCAAGATCATGTTGGTAGCATGTCACTTAAGAAATTATCCTTGTTATCGTTTACCTACTCGAGGGCGAGTAGGAACTAAGCTTGGGGATGCTTGATACGTCTCCAACGTATCCATAATTTCTTATGTTCCATGCTAGTTTTATGACATTACCTACATGTTTTGTTCACACTTTATATCGTTTTGATGCATTTTCTGGAACTAACCTATTAACGAGATGCTGAAGTGCCAGTTCCTGTTTTCTGCTGTTTTTGATTCCAGAAATCCTACAAAGGAAATATTCTCGGAATTGGACGAAATCAACGCCCAGTATCTTATTTTTCCCGGAAGCTTCCAGAGCACCGAAGAGGGGCCAGAGGGGAGCCAGGGGGCCCCACCCCACAAGGTGGCGCGGCCAAGGGGGGGGGCCCCTATGGTGTGGCTGCACCAGGACTCCTCCGACTCCGCCTCTTCGCCTATATAAAGCCTCTGTCGCGAAAACCCTAGAAGAATAAGCCACGGGACGACAAAAGGTACGCAGCCGCCGCCATCGCGAAGCCAAGATTCGGGGGATAGAAGTCTTTGTTCCGTCACGCCGCCGGGACGGGGAATTGCCCCCGGAAGGCATCTCCATCGACACCACCGCCATCTTCATCGCCGCTGCTGTCTCCTATGATGAGGAGGGAGTAGTTCTCCCTCAAGGCTAAGGGTTGTATCGTAGCTATGTGGTTCATCTCTCTCTCCCATGTGATCTTTATGTGATCATGAGCTTTGTGATCTAGTTGAATATCATCTATGTGCTACTCTAGTGATGTTATTAAAGTAGTCTATTCCTCCTTCATGATGTAATGGTGACAGTGTGTGCATCATGTAGTACTTGGCATAGGTTATGATTGTAATCTCTTGTAGATTATGGAGTTAACTATTACTATGATAGTATTGATGCGATCTATTCCCCCTTTCATAGCCTGACGGTGACAGTGTGCATGCTATGTTAGTACTCGGTATAATTGCAATGGTCTATTATGCACTCTAAGGTTACTTAAATATGAACACCGAATGTTGTGGAGCTTGTTAACTCCGGCTTGAGGGAGCTCTTGTAGCCCTACACAATGAATGGTGTTTGTCATCCAACAAGAGAGTGTAGAGAAAGTAGTATTTGTTTATTCAGTTATGTGATCAATGTTAAGAGTGTCCACTAGTGAAAGTATGATCCCTAGGCCTTGTTTCCAAGCATTGAAACTCCGTTTATTTACTGTTCTGTTGCATGTTTACTCGCTGCCAACTTTATTTCAGATTGCTATTACCACTCATATTCATCCATATCACTTGCATCTCACTATCTCTTCGCCGAACTAGTGCACCTATACATCTGACAAGTGTATTGGGTGTGTTGGGGACACAAGAGACTTCTTGTATCTTAATTGCAGGGTTGCTTGAGAGGGATATCTCTGACCTCTACCTCCCTGAGTTCGATAAACTTTGGGTGATTCACTTAAGGGAAACTTGCTGCTGTTCTACAAACCTCTGCTCTTGGAGGCCCAACACTGTCTACAGGAATAGAAGTGTGCGTGGACATCAGCGAGCGCCACCACGGCTGATGCGAGTGGGCATCAAAGTTCCTGCGACGTATTCTCCGACAACTGGCGGAGCTCATGGAAGAGCGATGGGGGCGTGGTGCGGCAGTGCGAGCGGTGTCGTTGTGGTGAACAAACAGATGCCATGGGTAGGCTTAAGTTGGGGCCGATGTGCCCACGAGGTTTACCCAGGTTCGGGGCTCTCATGAGGAGGTAACACCCCTAATCCTGCTTGTCCGCGATGTATAAGCACACTATGTGAGATACAATGGTGATCCTCGAGCTGTATGCGAGAGGTTGAAGATGGAGTGCTATCGGTAGAGGGAGAGTGAGAGAGATGAATCCGTTGAAGTGTTGAAGCATCCCGTGCAAGAGAGCTCTACCTCTCCTTATATAGTTGAGATGCAGATTACAAAGGAAGGAACCCAAGCATGGGCTGATCTTGGGAATCTTTGCCTACGTTGGGTTGTCCTTGAACTGTAGTTTTGACCTTGCTCGTGAGGTACTTCTCTGTTCTAGCCTGTGGCGCTGACCACTGTTGCTATGTGCGCTGCAGCCCTCTTCGTCATCGGCGTGCTCTGGCTTATGTTGGAACTTAGCGATGGCTTTCGTCATGAGGAGATCCTCCGTATCTTCTCCATGTCTGTAGTGACATGACCGGATTTTTTACTTCAGGACCGACATATGACCGTTGGTCCTATGCCGGACCCCATATCCCGGTTTTATCTGAACATGTTGGACATTCCTCCTTCGGCCTTCTTGTTATTCTCCGGCATAAATTGATCTCCTCCAGCTTAAGGTACGCCGGTATCTTTGTTCCGGCATACGCACGCCGGTATGCTGGATTATACAATCCGGTTGACCTTTAATCCAGTCACCATCATCTTAAGCGATAATGAACACTGTCCGGCTTATTCGTATAAGCCAGCATTTAGGCTCATGGCTTAGCCATTTAGTCTCGCTGGACTTCCATCCATTTTTACTAGTTGCGGCGTCAAGGGGCTCGATACGCTCGCGGAGACGATGGCGGGATTTTTTTCCTTCTTTTCCTTGCGGGCATGTGGATGGCATCCACGTGGTGGAGGTGAAGAATTTTTCTTCCCTGCATGGAGACGGACACACACGCCTGGTTGACCCCATCGAACGGCTCACCATGTTGTTGTTTCGTCGCATTTGATCCTGTAAAAATGTTGTCACGTTGATGGGGCAAGCAAAGGGAGCGCGAGGAGGGTGATGGGGTTTGTGTACCCTTTTCTCCTCCTTTATGTTCCGAAAAAACAGGGGACATGATGAAAGAGAAGCTGTGTGGACTTGGATTGGTTGGCGAGCGCTTTCGAGGAGCCTTGCCTTTCAGTGCAAATGATTGGTTCACGCCTATACTACTCCAAAGATTACGTAGCGCTAATTGTTTGCAGGTGATCTACAGACATGTGAACGATGCTTGCTTGCGTACAGAGAGTACGATGGAGAGGGCGATCGGTCCGCGTTGGTTGGGAGGTTGCCGCGTACGGAACCGCGCCCACGACTTGCGCCGCGCCCGCATCTATTGTTTTTCTTCTTCTCCTGCGTGCTCCTTAATTCCGTGACTAGCCTCTCGCGTCTCCCTCGTTTTCGTGCCTGCGTACCGCGGGTGCTTACGTGTTAGGTTGTAAACCAAGAATGCATTTACAATTCTCGCGAGGAGTTTCTGTATTTTGTTTGTACTATATATGATGTTCTAGTAAGGAAGTATATATACAGCATTATGATTTGCTGGAAAATGATATATGGCTTTATGAGTAATCAAACAAAGGACATCAACTAAGAGATACTTGAACAGTGCCAAGTAACATAGATTCATCATCAACCCAAAACTTTCATCAAGGTTCTACCAAGTCGTTGCTATTTAGCTTTGCCCTTGCATCTTGTCATCATGATGCCCACCCATACATCTACAAGAGTTAATACATCTATAGATTATCTACACTGTTTCCGTACTAGCTTTGAGGTCCTGACATAATCTTCGTTGTCTATAGTAATGAGATAGCTACACTTTGCTTTCTAACGGTCACTACAAGAAATATATTGACGTACGATCTTCCATTTTTTTCACTGAATCGTCACGATTTTTGTGACGAAAAACGCATGAGCGTTAGTAATGAACGGTGGTGATTTATGATCACTTGGTGCAAGATCGTCACCTATTTATGACCACTTCACCCACACTCACTAAGAAACGTTCGCTAATCAACACATTTCTTGTAGTGAGTTTTACATATGGACCCTTATATTTTTTGAAAAATCAACCCACCATCAATCTTGAGGAGTTTCATAAATGTTCTATTGAGGTTTCACACATATTTCAATTCAAGGTTCACAAAATATTCACACAAGCGTTCATGTGTAGTTTCATACATGTTTTATGAACATGTAAAGATTCAATGTAGTTTCTACAGATGTTGTACATGCTCGAATGAAGGAAATCTACATGTGTGTGAAGTTTACTATATATTTTTTTTGTGTGAAACCCTTTGGGGTCCTTTTGTAAAATTTTGATTGAAATATGTGTAAAACCTCCCTGGGGTGGGGAGTGGCTGATTTCTATAGAATAGAAGGGTCTACATGTAAATATATTGGCAATCAACAGATGTGAGATAGAATGCAGGTTGATTTCCGCAAGCTATAAGTGCCTATATGCCAAAATATCAGAAAACACGTGTAGAACAAATTTCAAAACTAGTGGGGAGAGGGTAGTGTGGGTCGTCAATGGGGGTGGGGTAGTATTTCCCTCCTTGCAAGTGCATTTCATGCGTTGTAGCATATCGGTAGCATATCGGTAAGAGTCATGGTATTTTTATTATGTGCTATGCAACCGCCTCTGCCATTGAGTCCGCCAAGGACATAAAATCTATGATAGGAAACTTCAAGTATTTTTTTAAGATTGTGTCTAACGAGCACGCGCGTGCTCGTTGGTTAATCCTAGCACACCTCTAAATAAGGAAAGTTAGTGTCCTCATCATCCAAAAGATAAAAAAGGAAAGATTCCGTACACATAGTACGTGGACCTGATCCCAGAAGAAAACGAAAACACGTGAAATAATTCAGATTATTTTTTTCCAAATATTCAAAATCATATAACTTTTGCACCAAATGTCAAAATTAGGATTCGCTTTCACTTTCGAATTTCTTGCG
The DNA here is from genome assembly GCF_019359855.2 of Lolium perenne. Classification (NCBI taxonomy): domain Eukaryota; kingdom Viridiplantae; phylum Streptophyta; class Magnoliopsida; order Poales; family Poaceae; genus Lolium; species Lolium perenne. The sequence goes on along the minus strand of NC_067246.2, from coordinate 180,453,113 downwards.
GTGAGCTCTTCAAAACTAGATCTCATTTCTATGTATTTTAATGAAGTTTTTTCTAAAACAACTTCTACGTACGACAAAGCAATTATAATGTGAGACGATGCAACTTTAGTGCGGGGCGTAGCAACTTTGTTGCACAACATAAATCTACATTCATAACGAAAGTTGCATCGCTGGACGCCAAAGTCGCTCAGCCATCCATCAAAATTTATTCGGTGGGCAGTTGCTTCCCTCGATGTCAAAATTGGGCCGTCACAAACCAAATTTGCTCTGTCGAGTACCAAAGTTGCTCTGCAGGTTACTAAAATTGCTCGGTCGGGCGTCAAAGTTGCTCTGCATGGTTTCAATAACTGCGTCGCCGGGCACTAAAGTTGCTCTGCAGGGCACTTAAGTTGCTTTGTCACACATTGAAATTGCTCCAATAGACATTAAAATTGTTGTCGGGCACCAAAGTTTTACCTTCGTGTACCAAAAAGTGTACATGTTCGTTGCACACTAAAATTGCTCTTTCGCGTATCAAAGTTGCTTGTTAAAAAACGTTTGTCTGACACGCGCACGCCCGTGAGATTTCAGGTTTTTTTTAAATGCTATCGATACCACATTGGCGAGGGGAACCAGCGGAACACTGGTAAAAACACTTTGCAGGATAGGTGTTTTGCTTGTAAAACAGGAAGAAAAGAAGCCACCACTTTTGTATACGTAGTCTTAATTATCTTCATTATTGGTGTTAGCTCTCATGCTTCTGATCTTTGAGCCTCTGCAAATGCACTTCACGCGTCAATCCTATTTCGGAAAGGAGTCTCGAACCCGCAGAGAAGTGCACAGTCGGTCTCGCTGCCCTCCAAACATGTAAGTCAGTACAAGCAATGAAAAAGATAAAGACAACAATTATTCTTCCCTAGCCAAGTAATTTGAGGTATTATGGCGCAATGCAATTGCACAAGTCACACAAGCTAGAAAAATGGTACCGCAAGTAGAAATTGAACTACTTGCACGCACGCCTAGAAGGTAAACCAAGTAAACCCGGCCTAGAACATCTTAGAGACAGTAACTACAACCCAAAAACTAGATCATGTTATAAAACAGTATTACAAACTGGCACCACCCATGCTGAATATACTCTCAGTTTAGTTCATCCCTTAATCCAGTGGCCAAACAAAATGTCTATAATGGTGGTTCCACTGATGCTGCCAGGAACAGAATGCTAAAGGAAGGCACACGCCGATGGAGGATGGGATATCGACGGCAGCCACGACCAGGTTCTGTTGTCACCTAAGACACCAGGTTGGTAGCATAGTCGGTGCGAACCAAGCATTAGATCTGGTCATTGCTTAGGCCTCGTTAGGAATGCAAGATTCCAAAATACAAGAATAGGATTAGAACGCAGGCGAAAAACATAGGATTGAAAATTGAAAAGCGCATAAAAGTCTTCTTAGTGATGTTTTGTAACACAAGAAAGGAAACAACTAGGAATACGAGGAAGTTTCTAGAGGGTGTTGATAAAAGGAACAAAAAGCTTGCTTAACTATTTCTTAATCTTAAATTCTCAAAACAATGCACATTATTTCGAAATAATTATCCATGTAGACTTGTCTGTCTCTCTCCCTCCTTCATGTTCCTGCATCCAGTTGAGCAGCGCTGCCTTGCTGGAATACATTGGCCTCCTGCTGTTTTCTGTCGTTGGCCTCTCCAGAGCACCACCATGAGTCCTCGTGTTCTTCTACGCTCCACTATCTCTGTGTAACTCTGTTGCCTATCTTTGGCGACGACATGAAAAAAGAAGGGCACCAGTGGATGGTTGAAATCCTATATGAGATTCCTCTGAAACTAATACCCTCCAAAACTGATCATAGGATTCCTGTAAAAGCCTACGAGATTCCTACAAAACTAATCATATGATTCCTGTAAGCGGCCTTAAGAGTGTGAGGCGAAGTTTCAAACAACCGCGCCTACATTTCCAAAAATCAGCCGCACCAAAGTGCAGAGTTTGGAAACTGTTACCAGGAACTGGAGGAACAGTGCACACTAGCTGCACATGGATAAGGTCACACATACCTTCAGGTGCAGTTCCTTTTCATCCGTTGCTACCTTGCGAATAGTTTCAGAAGGATTGGTGGACTTCATCCAGTCCCAAGCACCTTTGATTTAGCACATGTGGCGTGCGCTCTACCTGACTGACCACCCTGCATCATTCTGCAAGACTGCGAGCACGATGGGTCTCCACAAAATGATTTTTCGCAGTTGCATCAACCAACACTGAAAGAAACTCCACACTCCACGTTACAGGATGGCAGGCAGTATCCGTAATAAATTTGAAGCTGAAATGCTATATTGGTACACTACACTAAGAGCTGTGTGGCTGATATGATGATGCTGAACATATAGTTATCACAACATGATTGCACATATAGTTGTCAATTTGCACAGAGAAGTGGCCTCACCAAGTATTACAGGACAATTTTCTGGAGCTACAAGATGGCAGTTTGGTGCCACGGTACCAAAAAATCAGTAACAAAATTTCTGTATCTTCAATGGTTTTCTCTGGATCATTTAGATGATATCGGCACCATTCAACAAAACAAAAATTGACATCTCTCAATATAATAAATACTACCCTCATAAATAGAACATAGAAAGGCACAGAAACATCAAGGACTACGACTCCTCGTTCTTGGACACCAATCTGATGTTCTTGCCATCCACAGAAAACCTGGAACTTGAAGCTATCTGCATCAAATACAAAACAACAATCATTTGGCATCACTGAGGAAGAATCCCAGATACCATAGGAAACAAGGAGGGAAAACAGGTATTTAGCTACAATTTCTCTTGCATGCTGATTACCTTCTCCATCAACAGAGCATGCAGCTGCTCCTTATCTTCAGAATGACCACATTCAAAAAGTTCCTTGAGAACTAGCTTTTGTAGCTTCTTTAACTTCATAACTCCATCTGAATTCTGAAAGAAAATACCACATTAACTGGTAGCTAATTCGAGGAACAAACACAAAATGGACAAAACCAGTATATCCTATACAGAAGGGTCAGAAGGCTTACTGTCTCAAGTATCTTAGTAATAATTTTCTTCCATTTTATTTTCTGCTTTTTAGTGTCTTGATGGTTGGCCCCATTGACTACTTCATCTGCAGCACTCTTGCTCTTTGTTTTAAGTTCTCCTTTTTCAGATTGTATAACCTCTCCAGTTTTCAAGTTCAACAAGTTCTGTCTTTTGGCATTATCTGGCTCCTCCAAGGCTATACTATCTGCTCTCTTTCTTTTCACAGCATCTTTGTCAACATCTTTTTCACTGTCTGCACCCTTCACTTCATTTAGTTGTGGAGGCTCCATCGTTGGTGTTCCACCAGTTTCCTTGACATCTGGAGTTTGTTCAGATCCATTTTCTTGCTTCTGAGAAGCATGGTAGGCTTTTGCTTTTGCTCTATGTTTCCTGCCATCAGCATGCCCCAAAAGAGTTTGCTTGCTAGTGGTAGTTGTATTGCATAGGCTGACATGCAAACCAAGATAATGTATGTTAGCACACGTATTAGTGAAACTGAGACTGCTTAAGGTCAAACGACCTGACACAATGGCCAAACAAGGGATAATTTATCTAAATAACAATGACATGATTGCTCTATACATCCGAAGCTTTACATAGATCCCCAGAACTACACCGATTGTGAAGGGAATTTGCTACGAAAATCAATCGACAAAATTAATAAAGGTGGTCTGCAGCTAGTGGAGCTTGTAAACTGTTCGCAGTTGCCTTCTTAGGTATGTTCCGATAATGGTACTAAGCTATTAATGGCTCATATGTGTCTAATATAATCCGAATCGCCTTAAAATCATCAGTCAAGCTGTTTGTGAATGGTGACAAGAGTACTCAAAGAACAGGTGTTATGAACAATAAGTATAAACTTCAATGATTAGGAGCATATCTATACATAATTCAGAGCTACTCTTAGGGATCACGATTTTACTATAGAAAAATTTGCAAACTTCATTGTAGATATGCTGAGGGATCGCATTAGCATACCTGCAGAACCAAGGAGGGCGTGTTGACAGCCCAACATTGATATCAACATCGGCATTTGGCTTTGGCTTGTCCGGCTTTCCCTGAGCACTACTGGATAGCTTGTTCTGTCCCTTGGGACCGTACTTCTCCTGAGGAGGATAATACATCAGAGAAATGAGTGCATGGCCAATAAACATGTAGCATTGTAACCATTGTTCTAATGTCTCGACAAAGCCATACATGATGCAGAACTCACTAAGCTCTGGAAAATGCACCTCTGAAAAAAACATTCAAAAAAACTGATATGCACTAAACTAACCTTTGAACTACAGATTTGAGTATCCACACAAGCTGACCTACCAATTCACAATAAGAAACCTAAACCAAATCATATAAAAGGCCCACCTAAACTATTCCACGGGCTGTGACCTCTACATATATAAGCTTACACACCAAGTATCCCAATCCAACCACCGAAAAATTAACATAATATCCACAAATTTGGTAGGGCCAAACCAAACGTGTCACGCTTCATTCGAATCGCATAACGAAAGAACAAATTTCACACTAGGGATAGAAGCAATGGAACTCACGGCCTCGGAGATGCACTGGGTGTGCCCCTGGACGGTGTCCTGGCTGAAGACCGCGCCGCAGTCGATGCAGGAAAGCTGCACAAAAACAAACCAACCATTCGCATGTCACGAACCCAATAATTAAAACTAAATTGACGCCGAGCGAAGGAGGGGCGGGAGGCGGGGAAACCTTGTAGGCGGAGCACGAGCGGAAGTGGCCGGCGAGCTTGGGCTTCTTGAGGTCCGCGCCGCAGTCGTCGCACTGGAACCAAACCATGGCGGCGCGCCGGAAGCTTCCCAAATGCGTCTCGGGGCCGGACCGGCGGGCGTGTGCTGCTAGGGTTTTTGGCTGCGGGGAGCCGAGGCGAGGACAATCGCCGGGGTAGTCGGGGTTTTCTCTGAGGCCGTGACGGGGGATTAATCAAGAGAAATGGCCCAAGGGCCCTTCTACGGTCTTTGGCCCAGGGTGTTCCTATACACTGACCAGGTCCGTGCCTACCTGCCACCGCACACCCTGGTCGAGTATGGGCCTGGCCCATTTTCGTTTTTTCCTTTCCTTTTTCGTTTTTGTTTCTGTTTTTTTTCTTTCATTTCGTTTGTTTTTTCTGTTTTTTGTTTCATTTTGTGTTTTTTTTCTTTTTGTTCAAACTCGAAAAACATTAAAATTTGAAAATAGTTTAAATTCAAAAAAATGTTTACATTTCAAAATATGCAAATCTGAAATTGTTCAAATTCCAAAAATGTTCAAATTTAAAATTGTTCGTATTTGAAAATGTTTATATTCCAAAAATGTTTAAATATAAAATTCCATACTAGAAAAAGTTCAAATGTTGCAAAAAAGTAAAATTTTAAAATGTTTAATTCCAAAAAAATGTTCAAGTTAGAAATGTTTCTAAATTTTGAAAATATTTAGATTTAAAAAATTAAATTTTTGAAAAAATGTTCACGTTTAAAAAATGTTCAATCCGGAAATGTTCAAATTCAAAAAAGGTTAACAAAAATGTTCAATCCCAAAACGTGTTCAATCTCGAAAATGTTCAAAATTTAAAAATACTTAGATTAAATTATTTGAATTCTTGAAAAAATATTCTATTCAAAAAATGCTCAATTATAAAAAAATGTTCAGCCTTTTTCTAAAAATTGTTCAAATTCAAAAATATTTAAAATTATAAAATAGAATTTAAATATTTTCTGATTTGAAATATTTTCTGAAATTTAAATATTTTCTAAAAAATTGCTCAAATTCAAAAATATTTACGTTATGTTGTTGGGTCGGCGCCCTAAAAATGCCATCCAGGTCGGTGAATAACACCTGCCTCGTACGCTGGGGTGCACCTACTCATCGCTCATTAGCGGGAGCTACCATGCATGGCTCGCGCGTGCATCCCTCTTAGGCCAGCCCATGTAAGAGATTCTCTGTATTTTTTTCCTACTATTTTTTGAAAATATCCAAATTTGAAAAGTTTCATATTTCAAAAAATATACAGATTTCAAAATGATCAAAATAAAAAAGTTTAAATTTGAAAATTTGAAACTTGCTAAGATTTGAAATTTGTTTAGATTCAAATTTTATCGAATTTAAAATTTTCTTAACTTTGAAATTTGCTCGAATTTAAAATTTGCTTAACTTTGAAATTTGCTTGAATTTTAAATTTGTTCAAAGAAGAAAGAAACAGAAAAAAGAAAAACAAAGAAAACCCGGATGGAAACCAAAGAAAACCCGAAAAACCTGACAAAATCTTGACCGAAACCTTCTAGAAGGTTCCTAAACCGGAAAATCCCGAAGCTCCTAGTTCCCTTCTCGTTGATGGGCCGCGGCCCAAAGTCCCCTCGTTAGCGGACGGAGTGTATTCCCTCCCGCTAACGGGCCATGAATAGGTTTTGCCGATACTCTGGGCGAAACCTATATAATGCTCAACGTAAACTGGAGCAAGTTGACACATACATTGTCTACACCTAGCATTTCTTAACGGGGCGTTGCTTTCGTCTTTTTCGGTTTATGGGAACATTCTAGAAGTATTAGGTCCTTTTGGGTTTTTTCCGTCAGGTTTCCTAGTTTCTCGGATTTCCGTTATTTTTTATGTTTTTGTTTTTATGTTTTGTTTTTTTCCCTGTTTTTGTTTCCTTTTTATTTTTCAAATATGAATTTTTAAAAAAATATGAACATTTTTCAAATCTAAATATTTTAAAAGTTTAAACATTTTTCAGATGTGAGTAAATTTTTTATCTGATTTTTTTGAAATTTTTAACATTTTCAAAATGTACACAGAAAAATGCAAAACGAGTTGTGGCCCATATCGTCCTGTCAGCGGGTCGGGCATATTCCCTCTCGCTAATGAACGATAAATAGGATTTACCGGGTACGCAACGAAAGAAAAGTTTTATCTCCACGTAGGGATTCTAGTTTGGCCCCACTAAGTGGGAAATGACTGGTGCATGGAAGGAGATAGCGCGGAATTTGGAGATTAAAAGGATTAAAGATTATTCACTACAATTGTTGTCATAATAACCGAGTACTAGCAATCACTAGCAAGATGACAAGACATAAATTTGTTGACGAGGTTCGGCAAACTCACATATCCCTTCGACATTAATACATGTGTGTTCTTTCCCACGATAAGTAATGTGTGTCGATTCCACGAATAGCTAAATGTACAGTGCGGCAATATTGATAAAGAATCAGGAGTTTGTATTTTATAACTGTTTCGTGCTTGAAAGTAAAGTGTGGGTAAATAGTAAATAAAAGTAGTTCTTTAGTCCTCTTATAACTTACAAAAGGACAAGCCAAATGTTTGTTCTAGCAAGGGTTTCTGAGGGTGGCATAGGTTTTAGCAAACTTTAACACGGAGCATGATATATCTATTGCCAAAAAAAAATCTTGGTGAGCAGAGCCTAAGCAAACTAGACCCCCATACACTGGAAACTACACCCCTCATGATTGATCCTAATGCTACATACATAAGGAAACAATGAAATTATTAAGACACAAAGTATGGCCATCGCCTAAAATGTTAGAGTCGCTGATCAAGAACCCCCGATTGCAAAACAAAGAATTGAGGCACGTTTTCTTTCAACTCTGGCCACATGCCTCTCCGCCATATAATTCATTCACCTTTAGTAACATGTGGAGCTACTCAAAACCCGTGAGACATGGAGATGATTAGTGGTGTATGAAATACAACACAATGTGAACCTTCAACAACAAGGAATAATGCAACATCAAATACTAGCATGCAAAAAACACCGAAAAGTTATCTAGGGTTCCGATCTACACAAAATTTGAGGCAAGGGGGTGAAGTCGCTCACGGTGATGCCAGTGACGGCATGATTTTCCCTTAATGGCGGCAGTGGAGCCGACATGATTTGTCCTCTCCTTGAGAAGGAGAAGACTTTTTGATTCACCGTCGCCTCTGAACAGTAGAAGTTGTAGCGTACGGGTTTTTTTTTAGATGAGACCTGGTAAAAAAGAGGTTAGGAGGGGAGCTAGGACACACCGTGGCTGGCCTTGGTGGCCGGCTTCTTGGCCCTCATTTGCCTCCTATGGCTCCTCTTGTGAGCCTCCAATGGTAGTGGTCTTGAGCCTCCAATGCTAGTGGTCTTCATCTTCATGAAGCACTAATGAGATACTTTTTTCTCTCGGTTTATTTGAAATTCAAAAGGTACCTCAAACAATGAAGTATAAAAAGGGGGGTTGTGCCTCCCGAAATTGAATAATAATGTGCATCCACTTTTGAAGAAAATCACATAAATCATATAAAAGTAGGCAAATAATGCATGCTTGATCTGAATAACAATATGAACCAAAGTAATATGACCTAATATAAATCATATGAATACATGTTCATGAGCTTGCCACACAGACGCCACCACCAGAACGTCGCAGCAAACAAGACGATGTGGGATGAGATCAACGCCACAATGCCCAACACGAGAAGACCATGGACACTAGGTCAACGGCACTATCGCCTCAGCGAGGAACACAAGAACCCCACCGATGTCATCACAGTGCGGTTTCTCCGCCGAGTGGTGGCAAGAGGAGGGCTGACGCTGCTAGAATCTCTCCGAAGCCGGCCAGAGGAGCAACCTGTTGGCAGGTTGCTAATTAGTAGCTCTAGAAATTTGATGATGTGAAAGTCCCCGCATAATCAGAGTTCAAAAACTTAGTGGTTCAAGCATATCAGGTTGCTAATTAGTAGCTCTAGAAATTTGATGATGTGAAAGTCCCCGCATAATCAGAGTTCAAAAACTTAGTGGTTCAAGCATATGTGTGGGGCACAGCGTAACATAGAGCTGTCAATCCTGTCATACTCCGTGTATGAGCAATCCCACATAAAAATTCGCCTACAAACACGCAGTACAACTGGAAGACTTGGCACCTGGATTTCATAAAGTCAGCAAGGGCAGTACAGAATACTTTATACCACTTGTTCCTTTCGTACCCTACAGGCTCAAATATACATTTCCAGATACATGATGGCCCAGCTTAACAAAAAGAATAAGGGGCAACAAAGGAAGAAGAGCAGAAAACAGGATCACCCCCGCCATCAGGAAACATAAACCCTGACGAGGATTTTCGTAATCTGTACTGTATACATGAATACAGCCCTTGACAGCCCAAATGATGGAAAAGGAAGAAAAGAACGAACTGGGCTACGTAATGTACTAAGGCGACGGACTAAACTGATTGAATTTGGATTCTCCAAATCTATATAGATTCCTAGGAATTTGTCATTAAGGTTGTCCATCAAGCAGTTGATTTAAGTTTTGCTCTTGAACTTCCTCTGTGCCTTGAGGTCAACCACAATAACAGAGATGTTGTCCTTGCTCCCCTTCTGGAGAGCAAGCTTCGACAAGCAGTCAGCAGCTGCTTGGGCGGCTGGGTCTGGGGAGTCACCGCTACGTTGAGCAGACGATGAGCTTCCACCGTTTTTCTTATGCCATAAGAGTATCCGTTTTCGAGCAACATCGCATACCTCTTCATTGGACAATACATCCCAGAGGCCATCGCTGGCAAGGACAAGGCACTCGTCATCCTTAGCTCGAGGAACAATTGTGACCTCAGGGACAGGAATTATCCATGGCTTCAGATATCTGTCACCTGTAATAGGTATAGAAACATCAGGCCACAACTTGTTTGTGCAGGTTGGATAATTAGGAAGATAATAACAATCTATGCAACAAAAGTAGGAAATCTACCATACACACGGATTAAGCAGTGACAGCCAATACATGAACGTGCAGCAGTAACTCACAAAAAATGCCATCTCACAATTACTGCATACACAATGACAAGAAAGCACACCAACTGCAAAAGCAAACTGATAGAGCAAGGCTACTAGACATACACACTTTCGTGTAGCTCAATAAGTTGAGTCTGCAGATTCATCCAGGAGATTTATGAAATATACATCTAGCCCAAGGTAACAAAAGAACACGAGTAATTAACGCAAGCAGCTGTACATATTTAAGTCACAGGTGTACTCAACTAAACCTATTGTAACTGAATAAGTAGAACAGCAGTCAACAGATATACATCAAAACAAGAGTTGTTTTACTAATAGTACTATACAACTCACAGACTATACAATGCAGTCACGCGCATAATATTTACAAGAATAGCAAAAGTTAATCAACCAGCGTGCAGCAGAACTACTAATGATAGATGACAGAAGTACAAATTGTCACATACGTATTACTTAAAACTCAGCTATGGGTTTGTCCTATGGTACGAACACACACAATATTTTCCTAGATAAAGGTCATACGACATCCGTTATCTTATGTATTGAATCTTTTACTGCATCTAGGTTTAAGTAGATCTTATTGACAGATGTTTAACTTCCTACCATAACGTAGTCTAGTTAGGCATTCACAACCATTATTATGCGCTGTGATCAAACCTTCATGCTAACATAAGATAACTATAGCAAGACTTGATGTGACCAGAGACTGATGCAGATTCGTCGGTTTATTCCAAATATGGAATTAGGATCGCCAGAATGCAAATACGTAGTACATCAATACAAGGAATTGAGTCAAAGTAGTTCCTGATTTTGCAAATGTCAAGAATTAAGAGGACTTGCATACAGAATTGGGAGTCTTGAAGTAGCAAAAAAAAGTTGTAAGATCAGTACACGATGTAGATGCACAACCAATTTCAGTTTTCAGGTACTACAGATAAGCAGTACGTGCTGACTGCTGAGTATTCACACAATTACCCCACGGACATACTACATGACCAACTACCAACCACATTTATACAAAACCAGCTAAAACTAAAAGGGATCTAGTACAACAGTACCATGTGTTCATTGTGTGACGCAATAGAAGAAGAAACACAACACTACTATATCATCACCCTAAAAATATATACTGTGATAAATAACCACAGTTCAAGCTATGTGTAGGAACTAGGAAGTCCTAGACAAAAGGCTTATGGCCTGGGTCCAAACACAAGTAGTTGTTGGGTTTAACAGCTTACTGTCTCAGCTGTTAACAGCTGAACGTCAAATACTGCACGCCAAAGTGAACATCTCACAGGATAAATTACCATTTAGTATGTTGTGCAATGGCAGCAGTGTGCTTCAAAACAGACAAAAGCAGAAATAAAATATAATGAAGAATTTGCACTACCCTGATGTAAGAACTTAACTATGTAAACAAATGATATACATCAGCTCAAAGGGGGGCAGGATCAAACTCAGATTTCAAACATAAGGTGAAAAAGGAATCTATCAAAACCACCTTGAAGCAGACTGCCAACAGTTTTAGCATCAGTATGAGATTTAGACCATGCAGAGAACGCACTTCACACTTTCTACATTCCCGCGACCAAACTAAAACAGTAAATGTGCTCAACTAGGGGCAAGAAGTCTAGGCCTGTCAGTCCATAATTATCAGGAGAACTTCAATAGACAAGATGGTTTGAAACATTTTCCCAAAATAATAGTCCTATGATTTATCAGGATATGCGTATTTTTTAATTAGCTAGCCCTATAATATTACAAAATATGGAAAAGGCAATCTGGGTCCTTCTTGACCAATGGAAGCATGAATCAGGAAGGAACAAAATAAGTGGAGCAAGAATCAGAACCTTTTTAGAATAAGCAACTTTGTGTGTTGGGATTTTGCAGGAGATAATTTCATCGGCAAGGCTTTATGGCTTTCTTTATGGAATGTTTATCCAATAGCACATACTAGATTGCAACAACCTATGCAGTTAGTAAATTCTAAACAGACTCTGTCATCTCCCAAGCAAGGTTGTTCAAGTATGGTTCGAACTCAACCTATGGAACCCATTACTCATTTTTGTGAACTAGTTCTGCCAGTATGGTTGGAGCAAAAGAAGGAAAGTGAACTAGGCAGTATTCACAGGTTTCCATGGAAGTATTCGCATGTATTATTTCACTATCGCAGAGCAGGAACATTCTAAGCATATAAAATTGCACAGCATCATCATATAACAAAGATCAACATTAATGAAAACTGGATATTGCTTTACCACCAATACTAGAAACAAAAGGCATTTTACCATTCGGTAAGCAACTAAATCAGAATAGCTCTGCCTTAACAGGAACTGAAGGATAGACATTCAAAATGCCATGCCAAACAGTACTGAGACTTAGACACACCCTATGCAGGTTGTGATTACTTATCCAGCCTATCGCTGAATCCATGGGCGGAGCCAAGGCCCGGCATGCCCGGGCAGCTGCCCGGGCTAAGCTGATGATTTCCCCTTAAATACAACTGGTTAGTGAGGCACTAAGCAAGATTTCGTACGGAGCATGCCGGAAGGAAGCTAATTTTACTTAGACTTTGCCCGGGCTGTAACAATGAGTTAGCTCCGCCACTGGCTGAATCATGCCAACAGTAAACAATGGTGGTTTTCATATGTCGAGCAGAAGAGATGTTCCGAACAGGAATAGCAAGCATACCAATTGACCGCGACATGGCAAGAACACCGAAAACACGGTAGCCATTCCACTGTATGACCTTGCCACCCGCTGCCTCAATCCGTGCATACTCATCCTCCCTGTTAGGCTGAAACCGAAAGAAGCAAGCAATGCAGTCAACATTTAATTAACAGGTGAACCAAATAGCTCCAAGGCAACACCGAAATAACAGAAAGCCTCAGGAAGCATGGGAGCTTACTTTGTGATCCACTGACAAGGGCACGGGCTGCTTGCCACGGCAGAGCACTGCCCTCGAGTCTCCACAGTTGGAGACGATGATGTGGGAGGAGCAGATGACAGAGACCACCGCCGTTGTGCCCACGGTCTCAGGTGCCACAGGATCTGTCGCTGCAGCGGCATTGCTCGTGCCCACGTCTCCCCCTCCTCCGCTGCTTGCTTTACCAGCCACCTCGTCATCCACCCTAGTGAAGCAATCCACAAACGCCTTCTCCCACTGCTTCTTGAACTCCACGGCCCCCAAGTTAGCACCAGAGATGGACTCCTCTATCCTGCTCAGCTCCTCCACCAGCGCTGCGTGGAGGCGATCCCGGCAGTAATCAGCTACCTGCGCGAGCAGGAGGCAGAGGCCAACTAAGTTACCTACTACCCGAAATTGTTTGATTCGTGCGCAGAGTTTTGAGTTAATGGTTGGGGGTTACCTGCGCACCGCCGTGGCCATCATACACACCGAAAAAGTGCGCGGGGAGGCGGAAGGAGATGGGATCGAGGCCATCGACCATATTGCTGCCGGTGAGCATCCAGAGCGGCAATCCGAAGAACCTGGGCACGGCGACGACGGCGTCCTCCATCTCCGGGCGTCTGCCGCAGATAGACGTGTACCCCCAGAGCGGAACGCACTCGACCGCGAAGACGCTCCTGCCCCCCGCCGCGACCCTGGCCTCCGCCTCGACGGTGGCCGCGGAGGCCGCCGAGTCCTCGAACACCACCGCGCCCCCCTCGACTCCAGACCCGAAAAACCCGAGCCCCACCCCCTCGAAGTCGGCGCTGGCGACGCTGCTGCAGTCGCTGTTCACCGAGCACGGGCTCCCCGCTGCGTCCTCTTCCGCTGGCAGCTCCATCGCCGCCGCCGTGGTGGTGGTCGTGGTCCTGACCGGCGGCACTGGCGGGACCCCCTCCATCTCCATCTCCATCTCCATGGCCCCCGCCACCACGGCCACAATCGGCTCGGCGGCGGCGGCGGCGATTAGCGTGAGCCCCGCCGTGGCGGGGCTAAACACCGGCGCGGGTAGCGCGACATCCTCCATGGCGGGCTCCAGAATCAGCGCCCCTGGCCGGCTCACCAGCCCAGCACCCCATCGGTGGCGCCGCTCCCCCTACCGCATGCTCCGCATCCCCTTCTGGTGACCCGGCGGCGGCGGCGCCTCATGTGCGTCCAGATCTGCGCCGATCCAGGCCGAATCCCGAGGGCGCTACCAGCAGGGGCTCCACCAGCACCGCCCGCCCTATAAACAAAGGCGGTCCGCGCGCACCCGCGGATGGATCCGGGCCTCCGAACCAGCGCGCGCTCACGGGCGGTGCCCTGTCTCGCAAGGAACAGCAGCGGCGGCGGGAGCGAGCGACGCACACCACACGCGGGCGAGGAGGGAAAGAGATGGAGGGAGAGAGGGGAGGAGAGAGACAGAGCAGCGTGGTAGCAGTAGCAGCAGCAGCAGCAGTTTGGAGCTTGGCAGTAAAAGCAAAGGGGTGGTGACGCCGTGAAGGTGAAGGCGTCGGAGATGGGAGGGGAAAGCTACGTGCACCTCCGTGCGTGTGCGGGGACAGGTGTCGAGGGGGCAGTGGGACGAGACACGCGGATCGCCGGATCGGCTGCTCGGCCTCCACCAGCGCCCAGCCGCGGGACGCGTGTCGAGTCGCTCTACGGGTGGGCCCCGCCCCGCGAGGGATGAGTCATCATCGCCATCGGGGTGTGCACAGTGGAACTAGTACTCCTCCTAGTCCCAGCCCTACATGTGGTGCCGTGCTGGCGCTGTACGGTTGGGGGCTCGGGTCGCAGGGAGCTTCTGGGCATCGCCCAGCAATAATGCCGCGCGCGCAGACATGTGTCCCCCGCTGGAGCTGGACGCTGTCGTCGGAGACGGAGCGCCAATCCTACAAGCGTTTCCATGGCTGGTACTACTCTAGAATTCGTTTTTCTTTTTCATTTTTTGAGGCCAGATATTCCTTTTTTGATCGCCAGGGCGACACGTACGCCACAGACGCGGCGAGAAAAGGAAGGCCGTTTCTGTTGGACCGGGGAGACGTGTATTGCGTGAGGCGCGAGAACATCTTTTTACAAAGGTCCCTGTCCTGCCGAAAAAGAGCGGAAAAGAAATCGCGGAAAATGGCACCAGCTGTTCCTGCCTGCCTGCCGCCACGTGGTGCACGCAGCTGGCGACGACGTGACGGCCGGCCTGCAACGCCACACGCGCGCTGCTGCCCCCACCCCACGCACAGCCACAGGCGCGGTAAAATGGTAACACCGCGATTCCCGCGCGCGGCAGAAAAAATACTACTCGCAACGCGGGCCAGCCGAACAGCCTGAGAAGAAACGAGAGAAGAGAGAGATTGAAGCGAATGGATACTTTCATTGATAGGGACGTGGGGTATTTATAGTACCCCAACAGTCGTGAGTACATAGTCGGTTTACATGCATCCCTTCGGGATGGTTGCGTTTAGACAACGCTAGGATTTGCAATGGACAAATATTAACTGCAAGCAGTTATCCTAAGGGAAATATTAACTGCTACATTAGCCTACAACTGACGCTAACTTCTAGCCACAATATTTCCTAACACTCCCCCTTGGACATTGCTGTCTTCAAGATATTGAACTCTTCATAATGTTGTGTCGGAAATCTTGATAGTCCTTAATCTTGAAACTTTGAGAATCTTCAATCTTGTACTATTTGTTCTCCAAGATCCTGTTGGAAAATATAAAGAGAAATATAGAAATTTGATATACCGTTGGTATAATAATTGTATCATTAAAACCTATATGAGAAATCCGTTGGAGAACTCATAAGGAAAAGAGTACAATATATTACTATCGGATGATAAATAGTAAGTTAGTCCTGGGAGATTTCTCCCCCTGAACCTTGCAAATTTCTAAGTCGTCTCATACCAATACCATGAATGCATTTTTGAAATGCAGCTGATGGTAAAGACTTAGTGAACAAATCTGCAAGATTGTCACATGATTTTGTTTGCAAAATATCAATTTCTCCATTTTTCTGTAATTCATGAGGAAAGAACAGCTTTGGAGCAATATGTTTTGTGATATTACTTTTAATATATCCCATATGCATTTGAGCAACACATGCAGCATTATCTTCATAGATAATAGTTGGTGATTCTAATGAACCTATGCCGCATGAGGTCTGGATATGATTAATCACTCTGAAGAAGCCATACACACTCACGTGAAGCTTCATATAATGCAAT
The DNA here is from genome assembly GCF_019359855.2 of Lolium perenne. Lineage (NCBI taxonomy): Eukaryota > Viridiplantae > Streptophyta > Magnoliopsida > Poales > Poaceae > Lolium > Lolium perenne. The sequence continues at coordinate 180,437,138 of NC_067246.2, read as the reverse complement.
TATTTCGTAGTGGTTAGTGGAAGTTGCTACTAGAGTTTGTTTAGTTGACTTCCATGAGATAGCAGTTCCATAGAATAAAAATACAAATCCAGCTTTGTGATCTAGCATTATGGGGATCGAGAAAGATAGCCGAAGCATCGCATAGCAGTCAAAGTCATATCTTGATTCTTCTTATAGAATAAACCAAGATCTTTGGTACCTTGTAAATACTCAAGATATTCTTCACTCCAGCCCAATGGCGTTTTGTTGGAGCTGCACTATGTCTAGCCAATAAATTTACTGCGAAGGCAATATCCGGCCTAGTACAATTAGCAAGGTACATTAGTGCTCCTATCGCACTAAGATATGGAAACTCAGTCCCAATACATCTTCGTTATCATCCCTAGGTCTAAAGGGATCCTTTTCCATATCAAGGGATCTAACGACCATGGGTGTTTTGGATGGATATGATTTATCCATATTGAATTTTTCCAAAACTTTACGAATATATGCGGGTGATAAACGAGTATTCCCGAGGGAAGATGCTCAAGTTGTAAACCTAAGCAGAATTTGGTTTTTCCCAAATCCTTCATCTCAAACTCCGTCATTAAATGATTGCGTGCTACAGATATATCTGTCGCGTTACCAATGATGTTGAGGTCATCAACATAAACTGAGATGATGCAAAATCCTTTTGAGGATTTCTTAATGAAAACGCATGGGCAATCATCATTATTTGAGCATCCTTTTGAAGAAGGAACTCACTAAGCCGGTTATACCACATTTTACCCGATTGCTTTAAGCCATAGAGTGACTTTTGTAATTTTACACAATACATGTTGCGATTTATATTTGGATTAGGGATTTTAAGTCCATCGGGGACTTTCATATAAATATCCGCATCGAGTGACCCATATAGATATGCGGTCACTACATCCATTAACTGCATTGATAAATTCATTTGTACTGCCAATGATATTAAGTATCGAAACGTAATTCCACTCATTACAGGAGAATATGTATCGTCGTAGTCGATACCGGGTCTCTGCGTAAACCCTTGTGCTACTAGTCTCGCTTTATATCTCACCACCTCATTATTTTCGTTCCTTTTTCGAACGAAAACCCATTTAGCTCCCACAGGAAGACTTTTTGAGGAGTAGGTATTACTTTAGAGAATACCTCTCTTTTATTAAGCGAGCGCAATTCTGCCTCAATTGCCTCCTTCCATTTAGGCCAATCCGAGCGCTTCAGGCACTCTTTCATAGATTTTGGCTCTGGATCCAGTTGAAGGGCTTTAGCAATTTTAGAGGAGAAATATGTGTCGACAATTGTAGTCTTTCTATTATATGATTCTCCCGAATCGATATAGTTTATGGAAATTTCATTAGTTTCTTCAGCACCGTGTGATTTCCCATAACAACGGAGTCTCAGTTGTTTCGATGTCCCAGCAATAGAATTTGTGTGCACATTTATGCTAGGTTCTTGATGTTGAACATCATCTTGGTGTCTATCAACTTCAAAGTTGATTTGCATTTACCGTCATACATTTTCTTTGTTTCCGCGGTGGCTTTGGAGAAGCCTTTTCCCCGAGACCAGATTTCTCCCCTTTTATTTGCAATTGGGAGTTGAGTAGTTTTATTTGGTACCTCTACTCGTTCCGGTGCATTGACTGCAGTGGATATATGATTTAGTGACACCTTTGTGATCAGTAAATGCGTCGGCAAGTTATTTGCAAAGTGTTGCAAATCTATTATTCTCTCGAACTTCAGATTCAGATTCTTTAGTACGTGGATCTAAGGATTGGATGCTGTTACATTCCAATCTATTTCCTGGCATTCTTTGTGGTTTTGTTTCTCCCCTAATGCCGGGAAATGATCCTCATCAAAAATTGAATCAGCGTACCGGGCTGTAAACAGGTCCCCTGTTAGGGGTTCTAAATATTTTATAATTGACGGAGATTTATATCCCACATAGATTCCAATTTTTCTATGGGGTCCCATGGAGGTACGCTGCGGTGGTGATATCGAAGTACGATGCATACAAATATGGAACCGAATTTTTCGCAGGTGGAAATACTTGGCTGATTGCCTGCGTACTATTTGAAATGGGGAAGTTTCATGATATGCGGTTGGTCGACTTGTATCGGATCTGCGGCGTGTAAAACCGCATGTCCCCAACAAGAGGTTGGTAAATTGCAATTACGCAACAATGGTCTAGCAATTAATTTTACTCTTTTGATTAAAGATTCAGCCAATCCATTTTGAGTATGAACATAAGGTACAGAATGTTCTAGATGAATGCCTAAGGCCATACAATAATCATTGAATGCGCGTGAACTGAATTCAGCCGCATTATCCATTCTTATTGTTTTAATCCTGTGTTCTGGATGATTTGCTCGTAATTTGATAATTTGTGATATTAATTTGGCAAAGGCATGGTTACGTGTTGATAATAAACACACATGTGACCATCTAGTAGATGCATCAATTAGCACCATAAAGTACCTAAATGGTCCAGATAAAGGTTGTATTGGACCACATATATCTCCTTGAATTCTTTCAAGAAAATTAAGTGACTCATTTTCAAGTTTGAGGTAGGATGGCCTAATAATTAATTTCCGGTAGCACATGGTGCATACAAAATACTGATGACTTGGGAAATCTTTTAATTGGTAAATTATGACCAATAGAATTGCTTATAATTTTTCTCATCATACCTATTCCAGGATGACCAAGGCGATCATGCCAAGTCTTGAATTTATCAAGATTTTGAAAAATTATTTTGTACGCAACATAAGGTACGGGTTTAATGTATGTAAAGTATAATCCGGAAGAAAATGAAGGGAATTTTTCAAGAGTTTGTTCCTCATATCCGTCGCTTTTTGTTAAAAGCAAATATTCTTTCTTATCCATCTTAACGGTTTAAGATGGAAATTATTTGATCGGATGTCTTTGAAACTTATAAGGGTACGTGTTGATTCAGGATACAAGAGCGCATTCTCAATTACAATAGTAGTACCCATAGGAAGTGTGAATGTGGCTCTTCCTGAACCAATTATTGCTTTGTTACTCCCGTTATAGTCATAACATCTTCCTTTCTCTTAGTAAGAGTTTGGAAGTATTTTGTTTCCTTAAAATTGTGTTAGTAGTAGCACTATCCACTAAACATAATTCTTCTTCCATCGGATTTTCCCGTAAATTTCTAAAAATAGAAAGAGAATATTTTAGAATAAATTTATTTTATTCATATATTCATCAAATTACATACATAGTATATATATTACATATTCGAAATATAAATACATTACAATATTATGTCTGATTCACATAATACAATACATGTAGTCTGAAAGACTTTATTCTACTTATTGTTATACATTATATAACATATCGTAGTATTTAAATAGCTAAGTGACATCAATTGTTTAGGAGATCAATTGAGGTCTCCAAAAACATCTTGGGTGTAGTCCACAAGCATGTCTTCATCGAGGATGATGTTGTCCTTTGCCTTGAATTCTTCAATAGCACTTTGAGAAGGACTAGCTTGAGGGTTGTCGTCAATGGCATTGAAGTGAGCTTCAGCCTTATTTCCATGAACTTGCTTCCCTTTTCCTCCATACTTCATGTATAGATCCACTAGGTGCTTGGGAATACGACATTTGTTTGTACGATGATTCGCACATCCACACCTTTGACAAGTTTGAGAGTTGTCATTTTGATCATTTCTCTTGAAATGACCTTTCCCCTTAAATTGACCATTGGTCTTTTGACCATTGTTTTTCCACTTTCCCTTGAATTTTCGGAAGTTCCTCTTACGGTTTCCGAATTTATTAGTAAAATGAGCATTAGAATGTGCTTCAGGGATCGGCATGGCACCCGTTGGGCGAGCATTGTGATTTTTCATGAGAAGTTCATCATGCTTCTCGGCCTAAAGTAATGTGTATATAAGCTCAGAATACTTCGTGTATTTGTGTTGACGATATTGTCGTTGCAATATCCTCATCGAGGGATGGAAAGTGCATAAGGTTTTCTCGATTAAATCTTCATCCGAAACTTGCTTGTTGCAAAATCTCAGTTTGGAGTTAACTTTATGCACGGCAGAATTATATGCCGCAACGGACTTAAAGTCCTGGAACCTTATGAGAGACCATTCTCTCTCGGCTTCCGGCAACATAACCGCTCTTTGTTGGTCATATCTCTCCTTGAGGGAGTTCCATAAAGCTAGTGGATCCTCCTCCATCAAATATTCATTTTTTAAATCGGGATGGAGGTGGTGCCTTATGAAATGTAATGCCGCATACTTTGCCACATAGGGTATTTACGGAGCATTTTCGGGGGTGTGATAATCACGACCAAGGCCACGACCATTTAAATTTATTTTCATATCCATGGCCCATGATAGATAGTTACTTCCATCAAGTTGTAGTTCTTGGAATTCTTTTTTGATGTCACCCATTTTTTCCTGCATGTATGATCATGCATTTAATTAATTTTACTTGATAGTAAAATTTATTTTGGTAAACAACAAATTTGTTCTTGAGGAACAATTTGAACGCGAATAAATTTAGAGCATGGGACAAAATTGTTGTACCAAATAACATGTTATAATATGCTAGAGGCAAATATATTAATAACATGTCATGTACATATTGAAATTCAAATAGACATAAGGTCTAGAATCTGTATTTACAATACGATACTTGCACACTGAACTAAGTACGAACTGATGTTCCTAAGTACTGCACAACTATACACATACTGTAGTGGCAGGTATGAAGCTTTCTAGAAATATAATGATGAAAGCAAACATGTTATTTATTTAATGTTAGAGTGGCACGTAAGGCCTTTTGGCCCACAAGCCTTTGTCAGGCACCGCTTGGAGCATTGGACCAGCAGGTCAAAGAGGATCGATCGTCTCGTGAGGAGTGGATAACGACCAGTTCGTCTCCTCCTACCACCGCCTTCCTCTGCTCCATACGAGTGCCCACGAGGTAGTTCCATCGGCGGCGGCGGCAGTGGGCCATCCGCGGAGGAGAGACGGCTGCGGTGGCCTCGTCGATGCGGAGTACTCCATTTTCGTCCGTGAAGCCGAGCGCCGCAGCGACCATGTTCCTCTCGCGGATGCCGACGGGCGGGCCGCCATGGGCTGCGGCGAATCGGCGGAGGATGACGCGTGCTTCCGGCGAGGGCGTCGGGAGTGCGAGGATCGCTCGTCTTCCTCTTTCTCCGCGTTGGGAGATTGAGGTCGGGGAGCACCGGGGCGGCCGGCGCGGGAGCCACGGCCTCGACCTCCTCCATCGCGCCTCCGGCTGGATCGCGTTGGGTGGCGCGAAGAACTCCGGCACGGGGTCGCAACCCGGCGGAGCAAAGTGCGCGCGGTCCTCGTCGGAGGGCGTCGGGGATGGGAGGCATGGCTGAAATCCATGCCGCATGCAGTAGTACATCGTCGGAGGCGATGCCGGCGGTGGCGGTGGCACCAGGAGTTCCTCGTCTCCGAAGTCGCGCTCGGGGTCGTCGACAAGCCAGCCGGCGCTTGGTCCGCCCAGCAGCCACTCCATGGGTGGAAGGGCGAACTCCGGCGGCACGCCGATGTCCGCGCCGACGTTTGAGGCTGAGGCCTCGTCTTCGTACACTTGCATCAACCACTTCTTCGGCCGACGGCCGGCGCGGCGACGACGACGGCCGGTTCGGCGCCGACCACCGGGGTTTGTTCCCGGCGCATAACAGCCGTGGTGCTTGGCCCCGGGTCTCCAGGGGTGCGGTGGCGCCGCATCCAGTGGCGGTTGTGGTGCTGGGGCGTCCGCCGGTTGCTGCGGAGGCGGTTGCCGCGGAGGCGACGGCGGAGGCCACCACCACGGAGGCTGAGGCCTCGTCTTTTTCCACCGCGTCGGGGTACCCAGCGGTTGCCGCGGTGGCGGAGGCCACCATTCCAGTCTGGGCGGCCATGACGGCGAGGGCCGAAGTACCAGTGGCTGTGGTTCCGGCGAGTGGCAGTGCGAACGGAAGGTGTTCCCTCTGCCACAAACCGAGCGCCGGAAAAAGCGGGGTCTGAGATGGAAGACATCTTTTTACTCACCTTCTCGTCTCTTCTACTGTGGCCTATTGCTTTTGGCAGGGCGCGTGCATGATAACGTGAGAAGAAACGAGAGAAGAGAGATTGAAGCGAATGGATACTTTCATTGATAGGGACGTGGGGTATTTATAGACTCAACAAATGTGGAGTACATAGTCGGTTTACATGCATCCCTTCGGGATGGTTGCGTTTAGACAACGCTAGGATTTGCAATGGACAAATATTAACTGCAAGCAGTTATCCTAAGGGAAATATTAACTGCTACATTAGCCTACAACTGACGCTAACTTCTAGCCACAATATTTCCTAACACAGCCAACACCGTATCGATCGTCCAATCGTCCATCCACGCCGCGCCTCTCGGAAAGGAATCGCGGGGCCCCGAGCTGACGCGAACACACCTCGCTCATGCTGCCGTGGGACTTGCAGGAAACAAATGCTTTTGAAACCGGGATCAATCAGCTCACTGCCACTGACATAGCTGGTCAACACGCCGGGCCCGCTGTCAAGTGAGACAGTCACCAGAGGGCGGGTGCTATACTGAGTGAAGATATGCCTGCGGGAAAACGCGACCCGATGCTGCCATTATTGGCAGCCGGCTGGATTTTTTTTTTTTGAGCCTGGCAGCCGGCTGGATGAGATCACCGTGTTGATGCGGCCCGATTGCTCCTCGCACGGTGATCTTTCGCGGCCCGTCGAATCTTCCAATGGGCCTCGCTAGGTCCTTCTACAACGAGATTCATATTTGCCGCCCGATGCAGGACGCATTGCACTGCGCTGGCGGGAGCCCATTTAACGGCAGCTGTAGGTTTTTCCGGACAGCTTTTTATGAACTTTTGCTACCGGGCTAAAGTGGGGGTTGCTTTACGCCGACCTGGTCGGTGGCGAGCGAGGAGCCGCACACCCCGCCCCCCGGTCATTGTTGGGCCCGGCCCACGAGCCTCACCGGCTGTTTTCAGTTCCACTGGTTTGACGTGGCTTGCTGGGCCCGGCCCAACAGCATCCAGTAAATATTTTTCTTTTTTCGTTCCTTTTCTTTCTGTTAAATTTTTATAATTTGAATATTTTCAAAAATTGAAAATTATCAAAATCTGAACTTTTAAATTCTAAAATCGAGAATTTCCGATTTAACAATTTTATTAAGTTTTTCGCTTTTTAAAAATTTGAACAAATTTCAAAAAAGAACAAATTTTAAATTTGATCAATTTTAAGTTTGAAAATTTTTCTAATCTGAACAATTTTTAAGTTTAAATAATTGTCAAATTTGAACGATTTTTTAATTTGAATAATTTTAAAATTTGAACATTTTTTAAATTTGAAAAAAATATAAATTTGAACATTTTTAAAATTTAAACAATTTTTTAATTTAAAATTTTCAGAATTTGAAAAAAGAAAGAAAACGAAAAAGAAACAGAAACAAAAAAGAAAAGAAAGAAAACAGAAAACAAACAAAAAGAAAGAAAACAAATAAACAAAAATAAAATGAAAAAACGAAAATGGGTCGGGCCCTATACCCGACCAGGATGTGCGGTGCTTGGTAAGCACCGACCTGGTCGGTGTATAGGATTCACCCTAAAGTGGACCTCCCTTCCAGTGATAGACTCATAGACTTGGTCACAACAAAGTGATGTAGCAATCGTCGGTAGGGAAAAGTCCGGTTTGAACCTGGGTGCATGTGAATCCTAGTTGGAAATGCATTTTCCAAATATTAAAAAATTCTGATATAAAAATATTCGGGTACGTACGCATGTTTCATGTGTGCGTAGAAAGTTTTCACGAAGAAATCACTTTTTTATTTCAGAATCTAAAAAAGACAAAATACGTCACATATATACTACTATATTGCCCTGTAAAATTTCACTTTTTTGCCGAGACAAAATAAATGGTTTTTTCGTCACGAAACTCATGTCCAGGGCACATATGTGAGATCATCTGGGAAATCATTTTGTGTTTCGATTTTTAAAATATATTTTGACATCACAAACGGAACTTTTCAAAAAGTGGGTTCACATGCACACTCTCGTCGGTAGGGTGTTTCGCTGCGTGAAGATATGCCTGCACGAAAACGCCCACAGGAGATCCACGGGAACCAAACCTGATGCCGTATTATTGGCAACTAGCCACGTGAGAGAATTGCTTGGTCCGGGATGATTGCTGCTCGCACAAGTGATCTTTCGTAGCCCATCGAAATCTTGCAATGGGCTTCGATAGGTCCTTCTACATCATGATTCTTATATGTCGCACGATTGGGGAGGCGAAACCCGCAGATCCTATTCATCGCTCATTGCGGCGCCTATCGAGCCGCCGCACACGAGAGGGATTTATTGGGCAGGCCCATCACCAGCGATATGGGCGTTTTCCGGGTTTTCGTGCAATCTGAATTTCTGATTACACATGTTTGTTTCCTGGTTCTTCTCTGGTTTTTATTTTTCTGTTTGGTTTTCTTCTCGGTTTTTTCCTTTTTTTTCTTATGTTTTCCCACTTTTCTATGAACCATTTCAAAATCTTAGCAACTTTTGAAATTTTAAAAAAATCGAACTCAACCATGTTCAAAATTTGAAAGATTTTTAAAACTAAACAATTTTGACATTTGAACTTTTTCAAAACCTAAATATTTTTAAAAACTGAATAGTTTTGTAACTATTTTCTACTCCGTAATTTGAATTCAGAAATTTGAATTTTTCAAAATAAGAACATTTTTTATATTTGAATAGTTTTAAAAACTAAACATTTTTTATGTATTCTGGTTTCTTTCTTCTCTTTATTTTATTTCTCTTATGTTTTTATTCATTAATAAAAATAGTTCACAATAATTAAAAATATATGTTAGCATGTTTGAAAAAATATTCACATATTCAAAAAATAGGTTCAAAGTAATTTGTCGTTCCAAAAATTGCTCAACGGGTTAAAACATGTTCACGTGGTTTAACATAATTTGCCGATCGAATTTTTTTTGTTGAATTCAAACAATTTTCAAATAGTTCAAAATAATTTTACGATCCAAAAATTGTTCATCGGCATAAAAACTGTCCGCGTGCTTCAAAATAATTCACCGACCAAAAAATTGTTCGTGGGATTAAAAATATGTTCAAATGGTTCAAAATAATTTGTCGATCCAAAAATTGTTAACCGCCATAAAAATTATTCACGTGGTTCAAAATAATTCACGGACCAAAAATTGCTCGATGGGCTAAAAATGTTCATGTGGTTTGAAATAATTTCTTGATCGAAAAATTGTTCGTCGGATTAAAAAAATGTTCAAATGGTTCAAAATAATTTGCTGATCCAAAAATTGTTCATCAACGTAAAAACTGTAGTTCAACATAATTAGCGGACCAAAAATTTCTCGCCGGGTTAAAAACACATTCACGTGGTTTAAAATAATTCGACGATCGAAAAATTGTTCATCAGATTAAGAAATGTTCAAATGATTCAATGTAGTTTTCCAATCCGAAAATTGTTCCTCGGGATAAAAAAAATGTTCACGTTATTTTAAATCTTCAAGTTTAAAAAGACCATATTAAAAAATGTTCATCTATAAAAATATTCTTGTTGAAAAAATGTACACAATGGTGAACAATTAAAAAGTAGGTTCAAATAATACGTTCGTGGATTGAAAAAATTCTCACATGTTTAATAAAATCAATGGTTCTGAAAAAAACGGTTCATGTATTTGGAAAATATTCGTGGGTTTGAATAAGACATGCTCCCGAATTCCAAAAACTATTTGCTGGTTTGAAAATGGCATACATATATCCAATTAATATACATATTAATTTCTAGGTTTATTTAAAATTAAATAATGATGAGAAACTGCACATGTTTACACATTTTTCTACACCGTACATGGAAAGCAGAGATACAAAGAACATATACTACGAAAACAAAAGAAAGAAGGGAAACTGGCTGACTGGTCGCTCGGCTCCGCTGCTGATCCAAACTTCTGAAGGTAGCGTGCGCGCGGGGTGGGCCGCAGCCTAGCCCGGCTCCGCTGCTAATCCGAACTTCTGAAGGTAGCGTGCGCGCGGGGTGGGCCGTAGCCTAGCCGAAGGCAGCATGCTCACCGTGTATGCGGTGCCTCTGTTCGGGGCTGCTTAAGGCGGTGTAAAGGAGCCCGGGGAAACCTACATTCCAACCAGGTCTGGTGTATACACAGCGCTGCATACCCCAGCGGTGCCATGGGCCTGACCCATATATGATAAATCCCTTCTGCCATTCACATTTGTTCTTGTTTATGTCAATTCTTTTTTTCCCGGTTGTTACGATATTTGTTGGGGTATTTGGCATGCGAGGAATAAAATTACCTTTCAACATGTTGTTCTTCGCTCCCCTATGGTGACAATTGATATGATTTGTTTTTTTTTATTTCTGGGTTGGACTATATGGGATTGAAGATGGCGACACGAGAAGGGAGCTTATCAGATCTTACATCAAGTGTCTGCTCTCCAATTTGAGGTGCCTTTCAATTGTATTGTAAGATATCTGAACTAACATCCATACAAATATGGACTTCATATAGTAAAAATTCTAGCAACTACCACTTATCATTTGAACAAGACTAACCATTGCATGTTCATGTTTCGTATGCATCTACTTAGAGCATTTCAATTTGCATGGCCTTTTTACCAGCTTTTCTTTTTCTTCTACCTTGCCTTTGTAATGAAGATAAACTCTCATAGAGAAACTAGATACAAGAAGAGAAGCATGAAGTTCGAATTTTCCAAACAATTTTCCATGTTTTTTAATGGGATCAGTTAACAGTCTTGCCCCCTACTAACCAGTATAAACCTTATACATGGATCTTTCAATCATGTCATTTGCTTTACATCCACCTTTGTTTTTCACTTTTCATGGCTAACCGAATCCTCGAGTGCCAACCTTTTCATTCACAAATTTGTTTTAAGCATATGTATTGAAATATCCATGACAATCAGTTTACCCATTGATTACCAAGTAGCACAAGAGTATATCATACCCCCTTATTATCATCTCTTTCTAACTATTTACTCTTCAAGACCACATTTCCACCGCAACTTCGAGATAGTTTCTTTTTCTTTTTATTTCTTAGTAAAGCTTTGCATGGATCTTTCCTTTGTTGAAAGTTTTACTTCATAAGTTTTATGCTTGTCCAACATGCTCAAGTGAATTAAGTTCAATACAATTTGTAATTGAAACTTCTACATATAAGGTGCACATCTGCATGAGTGTTACCCATAAATCTCCAAACAAAAGAATCATGTATGACACCATAGTTCTAATTTCATTAAAACCCACTTGACCAAAGATAACGGATAGTGCTCTAAGAACTTTCCAAACTATGAGAGACTTGACAACTACTATAAGAAAGCAAAAAAATTGAACTAAAGATAACGACTAAAATGATATGATAAACTAAAAAGCATAAAAGACTTGATATAACTCACCCAAGCTTAGTTTGTTGAAGTAGTGTCATCCTTCTTGGTGCTCTCCTCCTCATAATGGGTAACCCACTCCTTGAGTTTCCATGAATATGGCCTCCCATTGTAGAAGGATGTAGGCGGATCGTTGAACTTGGTGGAGGCAGCTTCAGCGATCTTATTGAAGCGATCTTCATACTTATAATTCTGGTTTGCCACGTCCCACATAAGGGATTGGAACCTATCTAGCTGTGTGAGGATGTGAAAGATCTTCTCCTCCATGTCCTTGATTCTTACTTCACAGGCTTCAACCTTCTTATCCATCTCAATATTCATATAGTGATGAGCATCAAGACTACACTCAACCATAGTGCCATACATGAAGAGGTGTCTCCAGAATCTCCAGCCTTTCCTCCATGGTACCTTCGGTCTTCGGAACCTTCAACTCTTCTATGAGCAGCACCCCCTCCTTGAAGGTCAAGGTCTTCAGCGGAGCCATCACGGAGTTGAGGTAGCGGTTCACCACGCCCATCTCCTTCGAGTCTTCGCCTCCGAGATTGGATCCAGAGCTCGACATAGTCAAAACTATGAAAGTTCTGAACAAGAAAAACAAGTTTCGCTCGAAAAGACTCGATGCGAGATTAGATCGGTAGAGGAGGGTATATATTGATGGTTTTTAGGTCAAAACGAAGAGTTGGAGTCGAAACGAAGGTGAAAAGGAAGTCTGAGGCGCAACAGAACTCGGGTGGCGCGCCCAACAAGGTAGGGCGCGCCACCTGGGCTCTTTTGCCCATTGTGACTGCGTTTCGCAAAATCTTTCGCAAAACCTTCTTATTTTGCAAAAAAGGAAATTATTTTCCTAATATATGAAAAGATTCCAAGATTGCTACATGCCAAATATCAACTTTTATTGGTTTCTGGTGTCTGGAAGAGGAAAATTCTTGGCAATGATTGCTTCCGGACTCCCAAGATTTAACTCCTCCATCTTTCCTATGAACTTTTCACCTACAATATAATGTTTAAGACGTTGCCCATTAACCACATGAGGTTACCTTCGTAGTCCCTGTGAAGATGGATGGCTTCAGAGCGATACACCTCCTGCACAACTAATGGACCCTGCCATCTCGATGCTAGTTTATCTGCAGAAAACTTGAAACGAGAGTTGAACAATAATATTTGGTCTCCTACTTTGAATTCATTCCTCTTTATCTTTTTGTCATGCCAAATTTTAACTTTTTCTTTGAATAACCTAGCACTCTCATATGCTTCATTTCTCCATTCATTTAATATTTTCAAGTCTAGGATTCTTTTCTCTCCCGCAGTATTAAAATCAAAGTTGAGTTGTTTATCAACCCATCTAGCTTTGTGTTCTAATTCTATAGGTAGATGATATGCTTTTCCATAGACCATTCTATTGTAGGGATTCGTAGCATAGAAAACAAAAAAATTCCTACCGCAAGAACGAATAACAAGCCAAGATCTAATCTAGTAGATGGTAGCAACGAGATGTATGTGAGACTAACCCTCGAAGATTCCAAAGCCTACGAGATTAGATCTCGTGGTTGATTTAGTCGATCACTTGCCGCTTTCAAAAGCGCGTAGAAGATCTTAATGGTGCTACAGTCGGGCAGCACCTCCGTACTCGGTCACACGTTCGGTGTTGATGACGACGTCCTTCTCCCCGTTCTAGCGGGCAGCGGATGTAGTAGATCCTCCTCGGAATCCCGCTGATACGTCTCCGACGTATCGATAATTTCTTATGTTCCATGCCACATTATTGATGATATCTACATGTTTTATGCATACTTTATGTCATATTTATGCATTTTCCGGCACTAACCTATTAACGAGATGCCGAAGAGCCGATTCTTGTCGTTTTCTGCTGTTTTTGGTTTCAGAAATCCTAGTAAGGAAATATTCTCGGAATTGGACGAAATCAACGCCCAGGGGCCTATTTTTCCACGAAGCTTCCAGAAGACCGGAGGACTTACGAAGTGGGGCCACGAGGAGATGCCACACTAGGGCGGCGCGGCCTGGCCCTTGGCCGCGCGGCCCTAGCGTGTGGGGGCCCCGTGTGGCCCCTGACCTGCCCTTCCGCCTACATATAGTCTTCGTCGCGAAACCCCCAGTACCGAGAGCCACGATACGGAAAACCTTCCAGAGACGCCGCCGCCAATCCCATCTCGGGGGATTCGGGAGATCGCCTCCGGCACCCTGCCGGAGAGGGGAATCATCTCCCGGAGGACTCTTCACCGCCATGGTCGCCTCCGGAGTGATGAGTGAGTAGTTCACCCCTGGACTATGGGTCCATAGCAGTAGCTAGATGGTTGTCTTCTCCTCATTATGCTTCATTGTCGGATCTTGTGAGCTGCCTAACATGATCAAGATCATCTATCTGTAATGCTATATGTTGTGTTTGTTGGGATCCGATGGATAGAGAATACTATGTTATGTTGATTATCAATCTATTACCTATGTGTTGTTTATGATCTTGCATGCTCTCCGTTATTAGTAGAGGCTCTGGCCAAGTTTTTACTCTTAACTCCAAGAGGGAGTATTTATGCTCGATAGTGGGTTCATGCCTCCATTAAATCTGGGACAGTGACAGAAAGTTCTAAGGTTGTGGATGTGCTGTTGCCACTAGGGATAAAACATTGATGCTATGTCCGAGGATGTAGTTATTGATTATATTACGCACCATACTTAATGCAATTGTCTGTTGTTTGCAACTTAATACTGGAAGGGGTTCGGATGATAACCTGAAGGTGGACTTTTTAGGCATAGATGCATGCTGGATAGCGGTCTATGTACTTTGTCGTAATGCCCAATTAAATCTCACAATACTCATCATATCATGTATGTGCATTGTCATGCCCTCTCTATTTGTCAATTGCCCAACTGTAATTTGTTCACCCAACATGCTATTTATCTTATGGGAGAGACACCTCTAGTGAACTGTGGACCCCGGTCCATTCTTTTACATCGATACAATCTACTGCAATACTTGTTCTCTTTTCTCTCGCAAACAATCATCATCCACACTATACATCTAATCCTTTGTTACAGCAAGCCGGTGAGATTGACAACCTCACTGTTTCGTTGGGGCAAAGTACTTTGATTGTGTTGTGCAGGTTCCACGTTGGCGCCGGAATCCCTGGTGTTGCGCCGCACTACATCTCGCCGCCATCAACCTTCAACGTGCTTCTTGGCTCCTACTGGTTCGATAAACCTTGGTTTCTTACTGAGGGAAAACTTGCCGCTGTACGCATCACACCTTCCTCTTGGGGTTCCCAACGGTCGCGTGCTGTACGCGTATCAAGACTGTTTTCTGGTGCCGTTGCCGGGGAGATCAAGACACGCTGCAAGGGGAGTCTCCACATCGCAATATCTTTACTTTGTTTTTGTCTTGCTTTGTTTTATTTACTATTTTGTTTGCTGCATTATATCAAAATACAAAAAAATTAGTCGCTAGTTTTACTTTATTTGCTATCTTGTTTGCCATATTAAAAACACAAAAAAATTAGTTACTTGCATTTGCTTTACTTATTTCATTATGTTTCCTTTTAATTTTACTGTAAAAGATATACCGGTGGGGCAAGGGTCTATAATTGGAAGAGATAATATAGAATAATTTTTCACCCATGTTAGTATGCATGAAGATCTTAAAGATATACCCCTTGCAAAAGTTGTCCCTACTTATGAAGATGCCTCTGTTTGTTTGGTACGCATGATGGAAGCTAGATTTATTAGTCTCAACCCCATGATACAACACATGTTTCTTACACTTTCTGATATGGAGAGGGGAGAGAAGAGAGATTTTGTTCTAAAGGTCTTAGTGCGAGAATTTACGGATATAGCTAAAGAAGCTAGAAAAGTTTTTAGTAAGCATGATAGGTTTGGCATGATCACCGATTTTAAAAGAACACTTGAAAAGATGGATATGGAAAGAATTAAGTATACTAATAATGTTAATAATGGTGGGGAGATTAAAGCACCAATACCATGTAAGCTCCTAGCAATGCATGAAGCACTAGAAAATAATTATGCTTGGCTTGTTCCTGAAAATTTGTTTGATGAGGGTAGCAAGCCCAAGACTAATGAAAAGGGAGCCGCTGAAACTTATGTATCCAAAATACAATGCATGGTTGAGAAAACTCCACACCCCGCTCTTGATAATACTTGATATACACTTTCTGCGCCTAGCTGAAAGGCGTTAAAGAAAAGCGCTTATGGGAGACAACCCATGTTTTTACTACAGTACCTTTATTTTATATTTGAGTCTTGGAATTTGTTACTACTGTAGCAACCTCTCCTTATCTTAGTTTTGTGCATTGTTGTGCCAAGTAAAGTCGTTGATAGTAAGGTTCATACTAGATTTGGATTACTGCGCAGAAACAGATTTCACGAATCTGGGCCAAATTCTCTGTAGGTAACTCAGAAAATTATGCCAATTTACGTGAGTGATCCTCAGATATGTACGCAACTTTCATTCAATTTGAGCATTTTCATTTGAGCAAGTCTGGTGCCTCAATAAAATTCGTCTTTACGAACTGTTCTGTTTTGACAGATTCTGCCTTTTATTTCGCATTGCCTGTTTTGCTATGCTTGATGGATTTTTCGATTCCATTGACTTTCAGTAGCTTTGTGCAATGTCCAGAAGTATTAAAAATGATTATGTCACCTCTGAACATGTAAGTTTTAATTGTGCACTAACCCTCTAATGAGTTGTTTTGAGTTTGGTGTGGAGGAAGTTTTCAAGGATCAAGAGAGGGAGATGATACAATATGATCAAGGAGAGTGAAAGCTCTAAGCTTGGGGATGCCCCGGTGGTTCACCCCTGCATATATCAAGAAGACTCAAGCGTCTAAGCTTGGGGATGCCCAAGGCATCCCCTTCTTCATCGACAACATTATCAGGTTCCTCTAGTGAAACTATATTTTTATTCCATCATATCTTATGTACTTTGTTACAGCAAGCCGGTGAGATTGACAACCTCACTGTTTCGTTGGGGCAAAGTACTTTGGTTGTGTTGTGTAGGTTCCATGTTGGCGCCGGAATCCTTGGTGTTGCGCCGCACTACATCTCGCCGCCATCAACCTTCAACGTGCTTCTTGGCTCCTACTGGTTCGATAAACCTTGGTTTCTTACTGAGGGAAAACTTGCCGCTGTACGCATCACACCTTCCTCTTGGGGTTCCCAACGGTCGCGTGATGTACGTGTATCACCCGCCAGCACGACGGCATGGTGATGGTGGTGGTGGAGATCTCCGGCAGGGCTTCGCCGTAAGCGCTGCGGGAGGAGGAGGGAGTAGCTAGGGTTTGGGAGAGAGGGGGGCTTGGGGCGCCGGCCAGGGAGCCCCTTGGTGGTGCGGCCAAGTGGTGTAACCAGCCATGTCCCTCTCCCTCTCTTTATATAGGTGGAACCCCCAAGGGTTTGCCAAAAATCCGAATAAGAGTCCAACTCAAAAACTTCCATATGGGCTGAAACCTAGGGGAAGTGGGATTGCTCCCTTTCCTTCCCCTATGGCCGGCCATGGAGGTGGAGTCCACCATGGACTCCACCTTCCCCTTTGGCTGGCCGGCTAGGGTTGGTGGAGTCCATCCGGGACTCCACCTTCCATGGTGACTTCTTCCGGAAGGTTCTAGAACATTCTAGCGCCTTTCATAAATGCACCGGATCATTTCCAAACTTGGAAAGTGACTTCCTATATATGAATGTTATTCTCCGGACCATTCCGGAACTCCTCGTGATGTCCTGGATCCCATCCGAGACTCCGAACAACATTCGAACTCCATTCCATGTCTACTTAAAACGACATCAAACCTTAAGTGTGTCACCCTACGGTTCGAGAACTATGCGTACATGATCGAGACTCCTCTCCGATCAATAACTAATAGCGGGACCTGGAGATCCATAATAGCTCCCACATATTCAACGATGACTTCGTGATCGAAAGAACCATTCACATACGATACCGATTCCCTTTGTCACGCGATACTTTACTTGTCCGAGGTTCGATCATCGGTATCTCCATACCTAGTTCAACCTCGTTACCGACAAGTACTCTTTACTCGTACCGTAGTATGTCATCTCTTGTGACCTTGTCACATGATTGCAAGCTAATTAGATGACATTCCACCGAGAGGGCCCATAGTATATCTATCCGTCATCGGGTTGGAAAAATCCCACTCTTGATCCATATGCCTCAACTCACACTTTCCGAATACTTAATCCCATCTTTATAACCACCCATTTACGCAATGGTGTTTGATGTAATCAAAGCATCCTTCCTGTGTAAGTGATTTACATGATCTCATGGTCGAAGGACTAGGTAACTACGTATCGAAAGCTTATAGCAAGTTGAACTTATTGACTTGATCTCATGATCTCATGGTCGAAGGACTAGGTAACTACGTATTGAAAGCTTATAGCTCCCACATATTCAACGATGACTTCGTGATCGAAAGAACCATTCACATACGATACCGATTCCCTTTGTCACGCGATACTTTACTTGTCCGAGGTTCGATCATCGGTATCTCCATACCTAGTTCAACCTCGTTACCAACAAGTACTCTTTACTCGTACCGTAGTATGTCATCTCTTGTGACCTAGTCACATGCTTGCAAGCTAATTAGACGACATTCCACCGAGAGGACCCAGAGTATATATATCCGTCATCGGGATGGACAAATCCCACTCTTGATCCATATGCCTCAACTCACACTTCCTGAATACTTAATCCCATCTTTATAACCACCCATTTGCGCAATGGCGTTTGATGTAATCAAAGCATCTTTCCTGTGTAAGTGATTTACATGATCTCATGGTCGAAGGACTAGGTAACTATGTATCGAAAGTTTATAGCAAGTTGAACTTAATGACTTGATCTCATGCTATGCTTACTATGGGTGTGTCCATCACATCATTCACCTAATGATATGATCTTGTTATTAATAACATCCGATGTTCATGATCAGGAAACCATGATCATCTATTAATCAACAAGCTAGTTAAATGAGTGGCTTACTAGGGACTCTGGTTGTTTACACAACACACATGTATTAATGTCTCCGGTTAATACAATTATAGCATGGAGTGTAAACATTTATCATGAACACTAAGATATAACAATAACTATTTTATTATTGCCTCTCGGGCATATCTCCAACAGTCTCCCACTTGCACTGGAGTCAATAATCTAGTTTACATTTGTAAAGATATAACACCTTGGACTTCTGGTGCTTATCATATTTTGCTCACGGGAGAGGTTTCAGTCAACGGATCTGACACACTCAGAAACGTATGTATTTTGCAATTCATTTGTGTCTCAACGCGTCACTCATTTTCCAAATGAGTCGGCATTAATCATATATGTTCAGTCTTCTGGTGGAACCTTAATTCCGCGGTCTGAAATATGTCACTAATATTGCCACACACAATATAGCTTCAAAGTTCTGACACTATCGGAACTACACCAAGTTATCAAAGAACTCCTCAACTTAAAACTCCTCAGTCATTGTCAAAACAATGACATACTCTACCTTCGTTTGTAGAATTCGTCACAGTATTTAGAACTCATCTAAATCTAGCATATACTTCTTCTAGCTCATTGTACTACCTTTTAAACAACACTTAGCCTAATTGAGATTGAAATTTTATTTTTTATATGTGACCAAACTAATATCGGTGCAACACCTTACATCGATTTGTTTGTCATTACCCATACAAATATATATATATATATATATATATATCCTTGGTTCTTCTAAAGCACAAAGGGATATTCTTACTGTTGTCCAATGATCATTACATGAATCATTCTGGTATATGCTCTTAACACTTTAGAGCACAAGACATCTGATTTTGTACATATTATTCGTGATCTAAAATCACTCATGTGTTTTTACTCATCGAGTATCAAATACACTCAAGTCTTGTTAAACCTTCACATGGAAAAGAACACCTTCTTAATCTTTTTATATTGAACTACTTCAATATTAATTCTATGTACTTTAACTTAAACTTATTATGTGTTTCAATCTATCTTCATAGATCTTGTCACTAAATATGTTTCAGTCTATATCCTTTCATTGAAGTTACTTCTCAATGAAACATTTTAATCACATCAAGTATATAATTACATCATTTATAATCAATGATATGTCATCCACATATAATATTATAACTATGTCTTAACGCTCCCACTTAATTTCTTGCAAATGCAAGCATCTTCATCGTTTCTGATGAAATCATAACTCTTTGATCATTTCATCCGGTGAAGATTCCAACTCCGTGATACTCACTTCATCCAGTGAAGTTTGTATACCTTTTTAGTATTCTACGGACTAGCAAAACTCTCAGTTGTATCTTGTATACACCTTTAATACACACTTCTGTTAAGTAATGTATTTTGCCATCCTACTAGCATATCTCATAAAAGAAATATGTATCGATTACTATAACAATCTGTATAGACTATAAGCATCGCTGCTGAAGATCTAATCTTATCGCAGTCAACTCTTTGAACTTTGTCATAAACAATCTTTTGACAAATTGAGCTTCTTCAAGGATATTATATCCAAGTCTATAAATTTTATAGATCTATTTACTTTCAAAAAGTATTTACTCCTTCAAAAGGTTTATCAAGCTCCAAGCTTGATTTTAGATACTATCTTGGATTTCATGGCTCTTAGCCATTTTAACGGAGTCAGGACCCATCATAACTTGTTTGTATGTAGTTGGTTTATCATTGTTCAAAATCAATCTTTTGTCCACAAATCATTTATTTGATCACAAAGTAAACCACATCTACAAGGTTCAATAGGTACTTTGATCTCCATGACTATAACACTTTGTAGACATGGGAGCCAAGATCGTCGTGGCTGCTTCCGGAACCACTTCCGATGTTTCGCTACTCTGATCATCATGCTCAGGTTCATCAACCTTATCAAGTTCGATTGTTCTCCCACTCAAATACTTCGCTAGAAACAATTTCTTGGAAATAATCAAGACACATCGACAAACACTTTTGTCTTTGACTTCATAGTGGAAAGAATTCCCAATTTGTTCTATGGGATAACCAACAAAGACATTCATCCGATTTTCGTTGTAAACTCATTTACTTATGTTATGCATACCAAACTTTAAGAAAGGACTATTATAGTTTAGGGATTTCGGCCCCCGCTTCGTTAGTTATACTCAGTTTTCCCCAGCCCCTTAGTTTTTCCTCAATTTTCCCCAAGCCTATGTCTGAAACCCGCAGAAGGAGCTCAGACGGAAGGAATCCGTCTATTTGGACGTTCTGTGCTGACGTGTTGCGCCGCGTCGTCTGTGGGGCCGCGTGGGGCCGCGTCGCGTGGGGCTGGTAGAAAGGGACCACGTGGGACAGGACGAGAAGCGTTTGGTTGCACGTGAGCAGGAGCTGGGTTTTGTCTCTCTCGGCCCAAATTGGCATTTTTAAGAGCACCTTTTCCCCTCTTTCCCTCTCTGTCTTTTTCACCAAATTAGTATCAAATCTAGAGAAGCTTCTATTTCTGTCTTTCTTCAATATGGCAGCAAATCTAGTAGCAAATCTCTGGGGTTATTTATGCCTTTTGGCCCTCATTTTTTGCCCAATATGGCAGCAAATCTAGAAGCTAGTATATGATAAATTCACAACAGCATAATCAGAAAACTAAGTATAATACATAAACTGCATACAGCAGCCAAAAGCAGCCAATAACGTTGTTAATGTTCACAACAAACTAAGCTGAAAAATATACAAGACGCACGCAATGTATGGACAACAAGAAGATTAGGATACCCCAGGATGAATGAATTTGTTCTTCATTCCTCCTCATATATTTCTTCGTCGCTCCATTCCTGCATTACCCCAAGGAAATATTGGTTGAACTCGTTCCGTCTGCAGTGTGCGGCCAATACATCCTCCAGACGGTATGGCCTGTGTTCATTTTTCATACCGTAGTTTCCTATTCTATCCACACGTAGTGGCCACTCATCCCATGCCTTTGTATCATGAGAGTACTCTCTGATATAACCCAAATCCGTGTAGTAGATGCAGCTAGGTCGAAGTGTCGGGTGCACTCTAGTGTCGACGGAGATAGACCGGATATGATTCACGAAGAAGGCATTACTGCCAATGTTACTGACCGGATGGAGAGAGCGGCTCTGAGTGTCCACACGGTACACCAATGGTTTGCCCGCCAAAGCCCGGTTGACCAACAACACAAGCAGCAGATCACCATCCGACTTCACAAGGTAGAACTTCTGACGTCCATGTTCTGAAAATGAAATTAGTGTCTCCATCTTGACAGTGCTCGCGCGCTGCTGCAACTGTACATTGGTGCACACTATTCTTCCGATCTCAAAATTGTCCGCAGCTACTGCATACAGTTCACCATTGAATGGGGTAATGCAACGCAGACAATGGTTCTCGATCGAAAATCTTTCTTCTCCCCAATCTTCATATATATCCTTAGTTGGAGTGCTCTCATCGACCCAACCAATTTCCGGCGGGAATTGTGCGGCAAGGAAGACCATAGTCGGGGATTTGATTACAGCGACTGAATCCAGAAAAACAGATGGCATCTGCGCCTCAAACATAGTGTTCGATGCCTTTGTGAGTGGGTTCAGAAGCCGTATCTTGTGCGGCGGGTTCTTCTGGGCAAGCACGATGACGCCACGGCAAAAGCCGACGAAGTAGTATCTAAAATATATAGATGAAGATAACATTCATCACTAAGATGTTTAAGATTGAAAATAAAAAGGTAGATATGGAGGAATTTGAACCTTGTATGAACTTCCGATAGATCTATGGTGACGGAGCGTGATGTGCCGAGTTGGAGGAAGGTGAACTCAGCGACGCGTGGAAGGGCGTGGTCTAGCATGATCCATTCGTCCAGGTGCACGTCGGGCTCAGGCAAACCTGAGCGCCAATTTCTACAGACTTGCCTCATAGCAGAGTAGGTGTCGGCGTACTCCTTTTTCGCTAGTAAGCATTCGCCGATCTTGTGAAGTGGTCCATCAGCCGAGAGAGAGGCCCAGTTCACAGAGGCGCCGCGCTTGGATGCGCCGCCCTCGGCGGCGACGCGCTCGGCGGCGATGGGCTCGGCGGCGACGGGCGCGGAGGCGACGGGCTCGGAGGCGACGGCCGCCGGCGCATTCTTCTTCTCCATCGCCGGCAGGGTAGCGTGCGTAGGGCGGTTGGGGTTTTTCCGATTTGGAGAAGTTGATGGGACGTGAGAGGGGTGGTTTCGTGCGTGAGCGAGAATGAGACGACTGTGTGCAGAGGGAGGGAAGGAGGGGCTTACGCGTCCTAAATGTGACCCGCGTCCTACGCGTCCACTATTTGCACGTCTGCACCGCGACACGCGTCAACAATGGCAGGTCTTCCACTTCTGCACCGCAACACGCGTCCTCGGGTCTAACCCTGGAAATTTAGATATACTCAGGTATACCCTCGAGTCATATACTAGCATTTTTTGTGTGCTCAGTTTTCCCCTTGGGTGCTAATACTGGCTAGTGCAATATACTCAGTTTTACCCTCAAGTGGCTGGTCAACAGAGAGTCAACAAATGGGATTAACCAGTTAAATGAGTTATTTAATGTGCAAAAAATTCCGAAAAAGAGTGGCACTTACTCATGGAGTCTTTACCACAAGTTGCCACTTCTCAAATCATAGATAAATCATAGATAAATCAAGTTTTACCAAAAATTGCCACTTCTCAAATCACCTAGTAGCTATGAAGGTGCATGGTTTTCCACAATAAGCCCTACCCAAAACAGCTTTTCCCAAAACATACTTTGTCTGAATGAGGCCATAATTTTCACACTCATGTATATTTGTATTGCAAATAGTTTGAGGTAGGCCAAGATGGGTTTCATTGTACAAAACATGTATTTTCCATTTTTTAAATCTCATATTTGAATCCCTTAGTCTGTTTACTACTCACTTGCCCTTGGTTTCTTGATACTACTCAGTTTTGCCCTCTCCCTTAACAAACTCTCACAGACGCCCAACATTGCCCTGATTGGTCTAGCCCATGTCACGCGGATCGTGCCCGCCGACCGTTGATCGTATGATCTAACGGGCAGGATAACCCCTATCTCTCTCTAGTCGGGGCCACCACCCTCTCTCTCTCTCTCTGTCGTCGGTTAGCTTCACGCAAAGTTTGGTTTTCTGCATTATTTTTCACGAGCTAAATTATAAACTCTTTTTAGGCATTACGTTTCACGCAAAAAATGATAAACCATCACCGATTTGTTGTAGCCATTACTTTTCACGCAAAAAAATGATACACCATCACCGATTTGTTGTAGCCATTACTTTTCACGCAAAAAACGACAAACCATCACCGATTTTGTTGTAGCCATTACTTTTCACGCAAAATGATACACCATCACCCATTTCTTGTAGCCATTAATTTTCACGCAAAAAAACGATAAACCATCACCGATTTTGTTGTAGACATTACTTTTCACGCAAAAAATGATACACCATCACCCATTTCTTGTAGCCATTACTTTTCACGCAAAAAACGATAAACCATCACCGATTTTGTTGTAGCCATTACTTTTCACGCAAAAAATGATACACCATCACCCATTTCTTGTAGCCATTACTTTTCACACAAAAAATGATAAACCATCAAAGATTTGTTGTAGCCATTACGGTAAATGATAAACTATCACGAATTACCATTTCCTTTAGGCATTACTTTTCACGGTAAAATGATAAACTATATCACGAAGTTCCATTTCCGTCAAGATAGTCCGCATTACTTTTTTGTTGAGATATATACCCCCACAACGGTCGTCTCCTCCTTAATTTATTGTGTAAACCCCCACAACGGTCATCTCCTCCTTAATTTATTGTGTAAACCCCCACCAACGTTCACCTCCTCCTTATTTTATTGTGTAAACCCCTACAACGGTCATCTCTCCCTTATAAACACCCACACAGCCATCCCTTGTGTCAATAGGTTCTGCCTCTCTCTTCTTCGTTCACATACACTTGATCCATTGCCATGGCTTCCATGTCTCGGACGCGGACCGGAAGGGGAAGGGGAAGGGGAAGGGGAAGGGGAAGGGGAAGTGGATCATCATCATTGCCACCACCACTGTCAACACTGCCATTGATCATAGAGGAGTTCTTCATCATCGTCTATGAAGACCCTTTGGTCAAGAAGGTACGTAAGCGTTCCCACATATATGATGCATGTGATTAATTATGGGCATGTTCTAAAAAACCTTTAATTTCAAACGATCGGCGCTCGATCTCTTTGCAGGCTCTCCCAAAAAAGTTTGCGGACTATCTTGACGGCCAGGAGCCAGCTAAGGTGTATCTGCGAGCAGTGGCGTGGTCCTCGTCTCTCGGACCGTGGAGGTCCTATTTGACGGTCAAGGCCGGATGTACCTCGACAAGGGCTGGGAGAAATTCGCCATCGCGCACGGTGTGGATTTCGGCTGCTTCGTACACTTCAAATATGAAGGCGATGATGTGCTCACAGTGAAGGTGTTCGACGGAACAATGTGCAGGAAGTACTACTACTCGGGCGATGAAGATACTGACGATGAAAGCGACGACGACGTGAAGCCATGCATCCATCCCCTTTAGATAAGGGGATTATGACCAAGAATATATATGTAGCTTCATATGCATCGATTTAGAGATCTAACTATTTTCTATATATTATGCATGTAAAAGATAATATCACATTTCCACTATTATTCGAGCACCACATCCTCCAAACGATGCCGATGCCGATGCCGATATCGGCATGGTCAGAACGGCTATGCTCGCCGCCACTGCTAGGTCAACGTCGGGATGCACAATGTTTAGCATAAGAGTCACTTTAGATTAAGCTGCGAAAATAGTCACCTGCCACAGCGGTCATTGGCTGCGGAGGCCCCACAGAGCGGCAATATAATTTTCTATAAATAAATAGACGACCCACTGGTCATTGGCTGCGGCAGCCCCATAGAGCGGCCCCATTTGTCATTGGCAGCACCGCGTATACAATCAGGAAATAAACGGCCCACGCGTCAGCGGTAGATGGATGGCTACCCGTCAGCACGAGACGGTCAGAGAGGAACTGCCCTCTATGCAGCCCCACCTCTGTGCAGCCCCACCCGTCAGATTAACGGTAATGGTAAGGCCTCTGACCTGACGGCAACCCGCATCTTCGAGGGGTTTCAAACTAGAGGGAGGGGAAAGCTGAGGAAAAACTAACGAGCTGGGGAAAACTGAGTACAACTAACGAAGCATGGGCACGAAAATAGAAATCCCTATAGTTTATACCCATGCCATAACTCATATGGTGTCATTTCAACGGATTATGATGATGCTCTATTTAGTGTAAAAGCGGTAGTCTCTAAAGCATAATCTACAAAAATATAATGGCATCATTTTATATCATCATTAATCCAACAAGGTTTGGATACGTCTCTCAAATACTCCCTCAAAACTATGGTGTTCCGAGAAACGTGAGTTGTTGAACAATTTCGTAACTCTCTTAGATGTTCGCTAAAAATCGTAATTCAAATATTTCCACCATGATCCAATCGTAGATATTTGACTTTTCTATTACGATGATTTCCACTTCATGCTGAAATTTATTTGAATCTATTCAAATGTTTCAAACTTCTTCCTTATCGAATAAATATATCCATATATATACATTCAATTTATTGTTGGAAGTTTTCATGGAGTAGAAGAATCTTCCACACACAACTATGCCCAATGAACCACATATATCATCATGTATGTTTCCATTAAGTTAGTTGCCCATTCAACTCTTGGCCTATGATCGGTATTTAAGTCATTTTCTTTAGAAAAGGTTTGCAAGTCTCAAGTGATTCAAAAAATCAAATGACTCTAAAAATCTATTTGCATGGAGTTTCTTCATGCGTTCCTTTCTAACATGACCTAAATGGCGGTTCCACAAATAAGTGGAATTCAAATCATTTGCCTTATGGCATTTTAGCGTCAGTGTTATGCAAGTGTGCTTCACCATTAAGATTTATAATAACTTATCCATCGTACATGGAGTACGGTCATAACTTTGAACACCTCATTGTTTTTATTTGACCAGAGCTAAATAACAATTATTAAGTTCTTTATTATATATCTGAAGGGCTATGTAGAATGCCAATGACGAACATAATAACACTTTATTATGTCCAGACGTGCATTATTACCACATTCCTTATTAGTCACTTAGGCCATTGTATTATTGTATTGCGTTGTGTTGTATGACATCTCATACCAACCAATATGGTACTTATACCCAAGAATTCTATTGTGTGACCAATCAAAGAATACATTCATAACATGTATATCATCTATATACACCTGAGCTAGACTTTCTAGTCTTTTCTTTCTTTCTGCCAGAATCCTTTTGTAGTTTCTCTTTCGACTTTCCTCATATTTATGAAAACACTTCAACATCAATAACTTGTAGGCTTGTTGGTCAAATACCAATAACCTTGAGGTTCACATTCTGAAGTTGATCATCACATGACAAGTGTTCCGGATTTCACTATTAGTAATTTTTTAATGTGATGAATAATTTCACTCATAATTTTATCCATCAAATCATGAAAACTTCATGATGAAGCTACTATGGCTTACATGGATATGCGAATAACGTTAGTGCCAAACTAGTTGGAGGATGTTGCCAAGGGGTATGGCAACCAACTAGCATGTATCCTCCGAGAGGTTGTCAATCTCAACGAGATGGACCTCCGAGCTGAGAACAAAGCGCATTTGCGAGCCCATCTCATTGCGAGGTTGCACTCACGATACAAGTTCCTAGGCGACTACGCCTCCACTCATGAAACCAAGAACATTGTGAACTCACAAGCCCTCCTGAAGTTCACCAAACATCTCAGCAGCTATAAGTACATGGTGCGGAAGCTGATTGCTGACGGCAAAGGTTTCGAAGAGGTCCACTCTGCCTTTCCGCATGTCTCCTAGGCGGACTTTGATGCTTTTGTGGCCAATGAAGAGCTATAAGCGACCAGGAAAAGCGGGAGCTTAACATTGGCAACCACAACCTTGGGAGCCGTGGGTACGAGGGAAAGGAGCCCTATTGGGCGAAGGAGGACGAGGCGTATGTAAATGTTGGCATTGAGAACCCCTGGCTCAAGTATAAGTACCCGCTTGAAAGAAGATTCATCAGGTCCCGGTACCATAAGAAGAAACTAACCGGGGAAATTGTCACGGACCCCAAGGTCGTAACCGACATAATTTGGTTCACGAACGACCAGAAGGTCCTGTCGTTGGAGAAAAAACTGGTAAGCAATTTACCGGTTTAATTAGATCAAGTATCGTTCATATAATAGTAGCAACATTTCTAAATGGTTCATGTTTGTTCCGCAGGAAGAAGAAAGACAAAGACTTTCTCAAGGTGACGAAGGCTCCTCGTCCCAGGCGTCAACGGGCAGGGTAGCATGCGACAAGCCTCTCGTACGGGCGCTAAGCATAGTTAATGAACATTCACCTACGAGAAGGCCGCATAGAGGTCGTGTGGCTGGCGCCGGTACAGGCTACAAGCATGGTCACTACGGCTTGTCGTCTGCGGCCGATAAAAATGCGCGCAATTAGAGGAAGCAGCGGGAGGCGGAGGAAATGAGGGACTCGATCCTAGCCCAAGTCCAAGCTGGTTTGGTACCGCAACTGGTAGCGCAACTCAAAGCTTCACTCGTACCTGATATCACAGCTGAAGTCGCCGCTTCAGTCCAAGCTGATTTCAACGCTGTCGTCTCGTGGTATGAGGGTGGCAAATGATACGTCTCCAACATATCTATAATTTCTTATGTTCCATGCTACTTTTATGATGATACACACATGTTTTATACACACTTTATGTCATTATTATGCATTTTCCGGAACTAACCTATTGACAAGATGCCGAAGTGCCAGTTCCTGTTTTCTGCTGTTTTTGGTTTCAGAAATCCTAGTAAGGAAATATTCTCGGAATTGGACAAAATCAACGCCCAGTATCTTATTTTTCCACGAAGCTTCCAGAACACCGGAGAGAGACCAGAGGGGAGCTAGGGGGCCCCACACGCCAGGGCGGCGCGGCCAAGGGGTGGGGCGCGCCCCCTATTGTGTGGCCCCACCAGGGCCCCTCCGAGGCTGCCCTTCCGCCTACTTAAGGACTCTGTCACGAAAACCCTAGAGGAATAAGCCACAATACGAGAAAAGTTCCAGAGCCGCCGCCATCGCGAAGCCAAGATTCGGGGGACAGAAGTCTCTGTTTCGGCACGCCGCCGGGACGGGGAAGTGCCCCCGGAAGGCATCTCCATCGACACCACCGCCATCTTCATCGCCGCTGCTGTCTCCCATGATGAGAAGGGAGTAATTCTCCCCCGAGGCTGAGGGCTCTACCGTAGCTATGTGGTTCATCTCTCTCTTTGTGATCTAGTTGAATATCATCTATGTGCTACTCTAGTGATGTTATTAAAGTAGTCTATTCCTCCTCCATGATGTAATGTTGACAGTGTGTGCATCATGTAGTACTTGGTATAAGCTATGATTGTGATCTCTTGTAGATTATGAAGTTAACTATTACTATGATAGTATTGATGTGATCTATTCCCCCTTTCATAGCCTGACGGTGACGGTGTGCATGCTATGTTAGTACTCGGTATAATTGCAATGGTCTATCATGCACTCTAAGGTTACTTAAATATGAACATCGAATGTTGTGGAGCTTGTTAACTCCGGCATTGAGGTGCTCTTGTAGCCCTACACAATGAATGGTGTTTGTTATCCAACAAGAGAGTGTAGAGTAGTTTCAGTTATGTGATCATTGTTGAGAGTGTCCACTAGTGAAAGTAGGATCCCTAGGCCTTATTTCCGAACATCGAATCTCCGTTTATTTACTGTTCTGTTGCATGTTTACTTGCTGCCATCTTTTATTCAGATTGCTATTACCACTCATATAGATCCATATTACTTGTATTTCTGTAACATTCCAAAAATTTCAAAATAAAACAAATGAACTTCCCTAGTTCCAAATTTTGGAACCAACAAAAACTTTTATTCAATTAAGTTTGATCCATAGTAATCTTGCTTAATTCTTGTGCTATTGCCATGATTGCTTGTTATTAGTATTGGAAATGATCTTAAACCCTAAACCTCACCCCTCTTTTTCATCACCCTAGTGAAAATAAAATAAAAGGAAATTAAACAAGAAAAAGGTATATGTGCCTATGGCTATTTTTTACAAATCTTTACCCTATGCTTTCTACTTTGTTTAGAGGTTTGGAAAACCTTCATACACCTTACCTAGTACCTATCAAACCAATTCCAAGTGGTTTCCAAAGAAATTAAAAAGAAACTAAAAATGCCATAGAGGCATATGAGGGTAAAATAGCAAATTTGTGAATTTAAGAATCTTGACCCTAAGTCTTGTGGTGAATGGTGGGATCACTCCTATATACCATTTCAACACTCAACAACACCAATTGGGTCAAGCCAAGTCAAACTAAAACTCCAATGCAACATATGCATAGAAGCATATGTGGCACATAGCCATTTCACCAAACTTTGACCTATGGCTTTAAACCTTGACCACATGATGTGAAACCATCTCTCAACCTAATATAACACTAAATTGACCTTAACCCAAGTCCAAGTAAAGCAAGATCAACAATCTACAAGTTTAATGAAATATGACACATCACCTCTTATGTGTTATGGCCATTTTTGCAAATCTTTGAGCAAGACCATTTGAATTGGTTTCAATGGTTGGGAAATGTTTCTAAACTAATAAGAATCACATTTGAGTCAAGAAATATCAAATAAATTGGAGAGAAATCAAATGGTGAGGAATTCCCAATTTCACTCACATACACATAAGGCCAATTTTGCAAATCTTCACCAAAGGCCACCATTGCTTGATCTCTTGCCTGTAGAATGTTTATATATGATAAACAAACACAATTGCATCAAAGAAACCCAAATCAAAGCAAAGAAGAATTCAAATGCAACTTATATATGATAATGGTCATTTGGCCATTTTATATTATCTTACCCACTTTGAGCTCTTCTATTAAGAAATTTTCAAACCAAACCCTGCCAACCCTTTGCACCTCATCCAAGACCTCATCAAGATGAACACTTTTGATGTTGACCACTTTGACCAGAGAGTTGACCATTGCTTAATACAAGAGTGCAAAGTGGCAACATTGAAACAAATTCTAGATTCCCTCCACTTTTCGAAATTTCACAAATCTTGCCCAAAACCCAAACCAATGCCACCATTTGCTGCCATATATCATTTGTAGCTCATCCATAAAGAGACCTAGCAAAATTTACCCACACATGAGGTTTTTACATAAGGATTCACTTTTTACATAAAGGTACACCCACTCCCACCAACTTTGTACTTTCCCTCTCTCCCTCACTTGTACCTCTCTATAGTGAACCTTGTACCCCCAATCACTGCCAATGACCTCACACATCCTTGCCATGATCAACCTCACACACACTATGCAAAGTACTTGTCCATGTCACATACAACTTTGGCAATAATTACTTGTACAAGCTCTAGACCCTTGGCACCATGCTAACCTTGCCAAACCCACCCCTGGTACCTCACTCATGCTAGCCATGCTCTCAGAGATCAGTAAATAGGACCCAAACCATCCAGAACACACCATGCCGGCCACCCTAGTCACCACCATGCCACCACTTGCTCCCTCTCTTTCTCTCTCTCTCACCGTGTCATCACGCTTGACATGGACCTCCTACACCTACCAGACATGACCATTGGTCGAGGAGAGCACGAGGTCGACCACAACTACCCGTGCCACGTCCCCTGATCACCACCAGTGGACACGACCCCGTTCCCGCGTGCACGCTGCAATCCAACGCGTCCCCGTGCGCCACCAGCACCCTCTGCCTCCCGCACGCTTGCCGGACACGACCATTGAACCCCTCACATGCCAGGACGACGACAAGACGCGACGCCCACGAGGGACGCCAATGTCGGCATCGACCTCGTGCGCCCTGCACCTGACACCAACAGGCTCGCCACTCCGCGTGCGTCATCACCTACCCCTTACCTCACCTCACACGCCGTAGCCCTGACAGAAGTCACCTGTGCTCGATGCGCCCGTGACGTCGCCACCATGCCGGTCCCGTCGCGCCCCTCCTCTATGGCGCTATATAAACCCCCCCCGCGCCTAGGAACATCACCACCCCACCCAGCAGCTCACCTCTCTCTCCCCTAGCACCTCCCTCTCTCCCTCCTCGCCGCTCACCGGAGCAAAGAACCCGCCACGGTCACCGGCGGCATCCCTCAACGTCGCCCCATTTCTCGCCACCTCAGCCTCCAACATCGACACCCTCTTGTAGCCCTTGGAAAACCCCGTCGATCAAGCCCAAGCTCGCCATCAGCCGTGCCCGGAGGTGAGCGCTAGCGCCGCCGCAAGCCGGCGGTGTCGGGAGGAACACGACGGCCCAGCGCCGTCGGATCTCGATCCGATGCGCCGCGTGCTCCGCCCGCGCGTGACGTGCATGCGCCATGCAGCGCGGACCAGGCCGCCTGCTGGGCCGGCCCACTTCTTTCCCGCGCGCCCGTTTAAATTCAAATTCGGTCTATTTTATTTCCTTTAAATTGCTTTCTGGTACTTTGCTAGATTTTGAATATATTAAATTGTACAAATCCAAATTTAGTGATTCAAAATGTTTTGGAAAGCTCATGATAGTACCTAGCTAATCACACTGGATTCAATTCAAAATTCTTCCTAGATCCTCTACAATAAAAATAACAAATCAGTAACTTTTCAAACTTCAAATAAATCTTAAAAATCAACCATAAACTATTTTGAGGTGGTTCCACCTCTCATAAATCACATTTGATGTTGTCTAATTTATTATATAATAAAATACTATATCTGTTTCATATGATCATGGGCTAGATTCAAATAGTGGCTATATGGCCATTTCTAGCTCATTTAAACTATTTCAAAAATAGTATTTAAATTATATGAGGTGTAGCATCTCATTTAAATCATTACTCCAAGTGATTCAATGAGAGTTGATTACACATGTCATCATGACCCATATGTTCTTAATTGAAAATATTAAATCATTCTCATAGTAGTATTTAAATGGTTCAAAACTACTTATTAAATCATATGAGATGCTTTGGTCTCATTTAAATCTTTGTCTCAAGTAATTCTACATGAGGTAGAGACCATGGTCTATTAACTCTCATAGTGAATTATTTGATGATATTAAATCATTACTATGTTGGTATTAAATTGCATGAGGTGCATCACCTCATTTAAATCATTTTCTCAAATGATGAGTATGAAGGGGTTGACCTTGGTCAACCTAGGCCATACATTATTATTGGAGGAAATTAAATCTTAACAAGATTCAATGAGAGGAAATAATTTCTCCAAAGAATTAAATAGAAACCCTAATCAATATTTGTAATGAGAGGAAATTATTTTTCTTTAAGAAAACAAAGTCAACCAACATGATAATAATATGGTGATGCTAGAATAGCTTGTGTGAGCCATTTTGTGTGATTAGTCTAGCACTTCAAGTATTGTTTGGTGATTGTATCCTCGTATTCGTTTATAGATGCTAGTACCGGGGACTATCAGGAGGAGGAGGTTTTCTACCAAGAGGAAGAGCAAGAGAACTTTGATCACATCACCAACCAAGGCAAGCTAATATTCTTGCAAGCTATTACCAATGCAAGCTAGACTAATGCAAACCATTTTGGTTGCAAGTTTATATTCTTGCAAAGTGCAAAGCTCTACAAGAGCAAGGCACCATTACATTTTTACCTTATGAACCTATCCCAAGTTTTTACCTTACAAGCTTTATTTGATTTTATTTATCAAAGTTACTTTTTGATTTATGATTCACTTGGTTGAATTATAGAGTAGTACAAGAGAATCACACTTAGCCTAGCAAGCTCCAAGATACTTAGCACCCCTCATAACTAGTGGCTAGTGCTCAATATTAAAAGTGACTACTCTAGTTGGGAACTTGTGAATTGAAATGACTTTGAAAACCTTGGAATGATGAGTCATTCTATTGAGAGATTTTTGAAGGTGAATATGACTGGTGAATGACTCGGTGAATTTTACAAAAACTGATGGTTGGGTTCGGATGCGATACCATTCCAATCTTACAAGTACCCCCACAATACCTGAATCTGGGTAAGGCTTAGCTGGAAACTTATGTATCTTAGTATGGGTTCTCTCTAAAACAAGCGTCATCGGGGTTATGCCGGAGGCTGCCTCTACAACAAAAGGAATGATGTGAAATGACGTGAAATGAGGTGAATGTCCGGCCCAAGCCCTGTGCAGTTCCCAGGCTGACTGTCTGTCTTCACTGGGAGGCCAAGCTCATGGGGAGAGGTGCCTATACTAGGATATGTAAATGAAAGGTTAGGATTGGTAGTTCGCGTACTGTGTACGATAAATCAGGGCCAGTTACCCCTGACGAACTATTGCAATTGTTGTGGCACAAGTGTACACCCTCTGCAGAGTTAAACCTATTCGAATAGCCGCGTCCTCGGTTATGGACAGTTGGAAAGGCCATACTGTTCCGTCATCAGAACTTTTCTGAAAAATATGAATGGTGACTTGTGACTTGAGTTGAAAGGTGACCTTGACTTTGAATCACAACTGAGTTGTGGGAATGACACTAATGTTCCCACTTGAGTTAGTTGAGCAAATGAAGGTTTTTGATTATTAAAGTACTTATGAAATAAAACTGGCTTTATGCAAATAAAACTAGAGCTTAGAACCCCCTTACTATAGTTGATAGTGTTTACCTTAGTATTAGTTTGCGAGTACTTTAAAGTACTCATGGCTGTGTCCCTGGCTATTCAAATGGCCAGACTATGAAGACGAGTACCAGAACCCGGAAGAAGGACAGCAGGACGTCTACGACAACTAGGATCACTCCTGACGTCAACAGTTGCCTGTGGAATAGATGGACTACTACTACGCTACTTCGCTTCCGCTATGTGTTTTGTAATTGATCAATAGATCATCTACTATTGTAATGAGACTGGATCATGTGATCCTTTGTTGTAAGACAATTACGATGTTGTAATGAATGATGTTCTGTGATATCAATCTATTATGTCTCGCAAAAACAATATTCCTGGGATTGCGATGAAGGGCATAATAGGCATCTGGACTTAAAAATCCGGGAGTTGACAAGTTGGTATCAGAGCCATTGATTGACCTTAGGAGACCCTAGTTAGAATGGACGTCTGCAAAACTTAGTTTCAAAAACCAAAGAAGTGAATATTTGTGAAAAACTTATCCTCACTCTTACCCTTGAATTTTTTTTTCAAAATGAGAAATTCATGCTCTACTTTTTCTTTGTAGCACTATCTAAAATTTTGCACACTTGAATACTTCTCTAATTTACTCCTCCTCTTTGTTCATAGATGGAATACAAATGGGAGTGCTATCAGCTTGGTCACGGAGGAGAACTGAGGTTCGAAAAGGATTTGAAGCAACTAGTGGAATATCTAGGACACCCATATCCCGAGTTCTTCGGAATACCCCTCAACAACCACTCCGGAGAACCCCCTCAGTGGGAAGTTTCAACTGATCTACGAAGAAAGCCTGGAGCCCCGGTATGGGAAACCATCTGGTTTTCTGTAACGGGAAACACTTGGAAGGAAGGACTAGTCAGAGCTATGCAAGAAGCAATTGCCCGTCTGTGTGGACAAAATGAGAACAAGATCAAGAACACTCGCTTCATCTACTACCCAAGACATGACTCCATGGGAAGATCGATGACCATGCCACCACACCCGGAGATGAACCACTATGTAGCACATCAGGACTTCAGGCTGTACAAAACCCGCAGGGATTTGGACAACGCCCTCGCCTCTCGCCAAGCACATCACCCGTGAAGACGAAGAATCCCCCCCCCCTGAAGAGTAGTTCATTTAAAGCACTTTCGTATGTGTGAGTTGTATCAGGATCCCCTTGTATCGTAGAGCGATGAATGGTTCTTCAAACCAACGGTGTGTTAGCTTTGTAATGTGTGATGCTTGGTATGAATGAAAAAGTGTTGTTGGTTTTTACCCCCGCAACACTACTCAAGTTTTCAATATTATGAACTTTTTAAACTTAACAAAACAAACCATAGAAATTTCCCTCTTATCTTCTCATCTACATCAATGTTCAGATGGCCCCTCCCAATCGCACCAACGACGCGATGATGCAACTGCTGCAAACCCTGCTTGCCGACCGAGAAGTCGAGAGAGCTGAACGCCAAGCCAACATTGCTGCACTGCAACAGATAGCTCAGAACAATCAAGGCCATGGAAACCACGATCACCCTGGATCGAAGCTGAAGAACTTTCAGCACACCAACCCTCCGATATTCAACAAGACTGAAGAGCCCCTCGATGCTGATGACTGGCTCCAGACCATGGAGAACAACCTCGAAGTTGCGGGAGTAGAAGCCGCAGAAAAAGTATTGTTCGCCACCCACTACCTGTCAGGACCTGCTAGAGCCTGGTGGACAAGTGCCCGTGCAATGAATGCGGGACAGATGATGACATGGGAAGACTTCAAGCTGAAGTTCAGCAAATACCATGTACCCCAAGGACTAATCAAGAAAATGAGAGACGAGTTCCGCGAACTCAAGCAAGGAAGGATGTCCGTGGTGGAATACCATGACAGGTTTCTCACTCTGTCAAGGTACGCCCCGGATGAGACCGACACCAATGAGAAGCGGAAGGAAAGATTTCTGAATGGACTGCATGACGAGATGCAAACTGTGTTGGTGAACATTCCGTTCGCTGACTTGGAAGCCCTCGTGGACTCA
This sequence comes from Lolium perenne, assembly GCF_019359855.2. Lineage (NCBI taxonomy): Eukaryota > Viridiplantae > Streptophyta > Magnoliopsida > Poales > Poaceae > Lolium > Lolium perenne. The sequence goes on along the minus strand of NC_067246.2, from coordinate 180,400,850 downwards.
GCCATACAGATGGAAGGAAAGCTACATCAAGCCAACGAGAACCGCAAACGCAGAATGATGAACCAGAATGGACCCCACCATACCCAGAAGTACCGCAACAACTCCTCTGGAGGATTCCCCCCAAGATACAACAAGCCCCCTGCCCAAAATTATCGCCCCAACTACACCAACAACAACGGAGGACCCCCGAAGCCCGGAGGAAACCACAACAACAACAGCAGCAACAACAACAACAACAACAACAACAACCACCCCAATGGCAACAACAACAACCCCAATACTGCCCCAATGACTAGAAGCCACGCTGTTCCCGTCAACCCCAAGGACAAGTCCACCATCAACTGCTATGAATGTGGAGTTGTGGGTCACTACTCCAATGAGTGCCCCAAGAAGCTTGCCAAGATTGCCGCCAATACCACTGCCCCTGCTCAGCAACAGCGTCGCTTCGCAGGTAGAAGGAACCAGAACAACAACAACGGCCGCCTCTACCACATGAATGCCACTGAAGCTCAGGAAGCACCCCAGACCATGCCAAGTATGTTTTCCTGTTAATCAAAATACTCAATCTCTCTTAGGAACCTAACTTTTCTTAAAATCTCGGGACGAGATTTGTTTAAGGGGGAAGGGTTTGTAACATCCCAAAAATTTCAAAATAAAACAAATGAACTTCCCTAGTTCCAAATTTTGGAACCAACAAAAACTTTTATTCAATTAAGTTTGATCCATAGTAATCTTGCTTAATTCTTGTGCTATTGCCATGATTGCTTGTTATTAGTATTGGAAATGATCTTAAACCCTAAACCTCACCCCTCTTTTTCATCACCCTAGTGAAAATAAAATAAAAGGAAATTAAACAAGAAAAAGGTATATGTGCCTATGGCTATTTTTTACAAATCTTTACCCTATGCTTTCTACTTTGTTTAGAGGTTTGGAAAACCTTCATACACCTTACCTAGTACCTATCAAACCAATTCCAAGTGGTTTCCAAAGAAATTAAAAAGAAACTAAAAATGCCATAGAGGCATATGAGGGTAAAATAGCAAATTTGTGAATTTAAGAATCTTGACCCTAAGTCTTGTGGTGAATGGTGGGATCACTCCTATATACCATTTCAACACTCAACAACACCAATTGGGTCAAGCCAAGTCAAACTAAAACTCCAATGCAACATATGCATAGAAGCATATGTGGCACATAGCCATTTCACCAAACTTTGACCTATGGCTTTAAACCTTGACCACATGATGTGAAACCATCTCTCAACCTAATATAACACTAAATTGACCTTAACCCAAGTCCAAGTAAAGCAAGATCAACAATCTACAAGTTTAATGAAATATGACACATCACCTCTTATGTGTTATGGCCATTTTTGCAAATCTTTGAGCAAGACCATTTGAATTGGTTTCAATGGTTGGGAAATGTTTCTAAACTAATAAGAATCACATTTGAGTCAAGAAATATCAAATAAATTGGAGAGAAATCAAATGGTGAGGAATTCCCAATTTCACTCACATACACATAAGGCCAATTTTGCAAATCTTCACCAAAGGCCACCATTGCTTGATCTCTTGCTTGTAGAATGTTTATATATGATAAACAAACACAATTGCATCAAAGAAACCCAAATCAAAGCAAAGAAGAATTCAAATGCAACTTATATATGATAATGGTCATTTGGCCATTTTATATTATCTTACCCACTTTGAGCTCTTCTATTAAGAAATTTTCAAACCAAACCCTGCCAACCCTTTGCACCTCATCCAAGACCTCATCAAGATGAACACTTTTGATGTTGACCACTTTGACCAGAGAGTTGACCATTGCTTAATACAAGAGTGCAAAGTGGCAACATTGAAACAAATTCTAGATTCCCTCCACTTTTCGAAATTTCACAAATCTTGCCCAAAACCCAAACCAATGCCACCATTTGCTGCCATATATCATTTGTAGCTCATCCATAAAGAGACCTAGCAAAATTTACCCACACATGAGGTTTTTACATAAGGATTCACTTTTTACATAAAGGTACACCCACTCCCACCAACTTTGTACTTCCCCTCTCTCCCTCACTTGTACCTCTCTATAGTGAACCTTGTACCCCCAATCACTGCCAATGACCTCACACATCCTTGCCATGATCAACCTCACACACACTATGCAAAGTACTTGTCCATGTCACATACAACTTTGGCAATAATTACTTGTACAAGCTCTAGACCCTTGGCACCATGCTAACCTTGCCAAACCCACCCCTGGTACCTCACTCATGCTAGCCATGCTCTCAGAGATCAGTAAAGAGGACCCAAACCATCCAGAACACACCATGCCGGCCACCCTAGTCACCACCATGCCACCACTTGCTCCCTCTCTTTCTCTCTCTCTCTCACCGTGTCATCACGCTTGACATGGACCTCCTACACCTACCAGACATGACCATTGGTCGAGGAGAGCACGAGGTCGACCACAACTACCCGTGCCACGTCCCCTGATCACCACCAGTGGACACGACCCCGTTCCCGCATGCACGCTGCAATCCAACGCGTCCCCGTGCGCCACCAGCACCCTCTGCCTCCCGCACGCTTGCCGGACACGACCATTGAACCCCTCACATGCCAGGACGACGACAAGACGCGACGCCCACGAGGGACTGAAAGGACACGGATGTCGCCTAGAGGGGGGGGGGTGAATAGGCGATTTAAAACTTTTACGAGATGGGCTTAACAAATGCGGAATAAAACTAGCGTTTACTTTGTCAAGCCCAAAGCATATATACTATGGTTCACCTATGTGCACCAACAACTTATTCTAAGCAAGAGTTCACCTATGTGCACCAACAACTTATGCTAAGCAATACAAGCAAGTATGTGATAGCAAGATATATATAACTTCAAGCACGATGGCTATCACAAGGTAAGGTGCATAAGTAAAGAGCTCGGGTATAGAGATAACCGAGGCACGCGGGAGACGATGATTTATCCCGGAGTTCACACTCTTGCGAGTGCTAATCTCCGGTGGAGAGGTGCGGTTGCTTAGTGCTCCCGAACGCCACAAGAGGCTCACCTTGAGGTGTGGTTGCTCGATGCACACCAACGCCACAAAGGCCTCACCCCAAGATGCGGTACTCACACCACACACCGAACGCCACGAAGGCGCCTCACCTAAATCTCCGGTGACCCTCGCCACAAAGGCCTAGGTCACGGTTCCACTAAGGGATTTCCTTCGAGGCGGAAACCGGGCCTTACACAAAGATTGGGGCACACATCCACAACTTAATTGGAGGCTCCCAACAAATCGCCACAAAGGCCTAGAATCCGTCTAGGGTTCCAAGAACCCAAGAGTAACAACTTCCTTGCTTTCACCTCCACGAATCACCGTGGAGAACTCAAACCGATGCACCAAATGCAATGGCAAGAACACCACAAAGATGCTCAAGTCCTTCTCTCTCAAATTCCAACAAAGCTACAAAAGCTATTGGGGGAATAAGAGAGGAAGAACAAAGGAATTCACAAAGAACACCAAGATCAAGATCTAGAGGATTCCACTCACAAAGAGATGGATTTGATTGGTAGAAAAGTAGATCTAGATCTCCTCTCTCTTTTCCCTCAAATGGGGGCAAGAATCATGGAGGGATTGAGAGATAGAGCAAGCTTCTCTAGTTCAACAATGGAGGAGAGAGAGAGTGAGAGAAGCACAGCCCAAGGAGGAAGAAGGGGGTATTTATACCCCCCAAGAAAAATCGAGCCGTTTGGGCAAAAACGGGGCCGGATATTCCGGCCCAAGTTGGGGCCGGATTATCCGGGGCCGGATAATCCGGCCTCGGGGACAAAACCTGGACAAAATCCGGCCAAAAATCCGGCCCCTATCCAGAGCTGCTTTTCTTCCGGTCCTTAGACGATTTCGGGCCGGATATTTCCGAAATATCCGGCCCGGATAATCCGGCCCGGATATTTCCAAAATATCCGGCCTAAGAAAACTGCAGAAACACCAAAACTAAAACGGGCATAACTTTTGCATCCGGACTCCGATTTCGATGATCTTGGGCTCGTTGAAATCACAACAATGAGCTCTACAACAATATGCATAGAAACATCATAGTCCAGCAAAGGAGGATAGAAACAAATGAAGAAAGGTTTGACCTATCTCAAAAAGACATACCGGTAAAACCTCCAATCTTGAAAATGCAACAAGTTGCCCATGGAAAAACCATTCTCAATGAACTAGAGCTTGTCATGAGAATAAGCACAAGCTCTAAAACATCACATGGATAAGATCCAAATAAAACCAAGAAAGATGATGAACCAAACTCGAAAACGCAACAAGTGATCTATGCGAAATCCGTTTTCGATGAACTAGAGCTTGTCATGAGAATAAGCACAAGCTCTAAAACATCACATGGATAAGGTCCAAATAACAACCAAGAAAGATGATGAACCAAACTCGAAAACGCAACAAGTGATCTATGCGAAATCCGTTTTCGATGAACTAGAGCTTGTCATGAGAATAAGCACAAGCTCTAAAACATCACATGGATAAGGTCCAAATAACAACCAAGAAAGATGATGCAAGGATGCAAAGGTTTGAGCTCTCTCCGAACGATACGATCGAGTTACTCACTCGAGAGCCCTCTTGATAGTACGGCAACTAAACTATAAACCGGTCTCCAACTACACTATGAGACCGGTGAGAAACAAACCCTATCAAGAGCAAACCTTATACTTGCGCATTCCACTTGAGCTCGATGACGACGATCTTGACCTCAACAAGATGGAACGCCTTTCTTGCTTGTGCTTGCTTGACGAAGTCTTGTGGATTGCTCCCCCATAATCCACCATGGGAGAGCTTCTTCTTCGGCGCATCTTCACATATCCATGATCACCATATGGATGGCAAGACTCAAGCAAAGGATCTCTTCGAGATGGCTCATCTTGAATTTGCACTTCATTTCTTCATTCTTCATCATGTTGATGTCTTGAAGTAGCTTGAGGGCTCACTTCATCTTCATCTTCAAGACATACTTGACACTTGATATCCTTCATCAATTTCTTCTTATTGCAACCTTGAAGCCAACATATGGTTCAAGAATTGCCTATGGACAACTCCTACAAATATAACTCAATGCAAACATTAGTCCATAGGGATTGTCATTAATTACCAAAACCACACATGGGGGCTCCATGCACTTTCAATCTCCCCCATTTTGGTAATTGATGACAATCTCTTTGAGAGGGTTTATATAAGGAATTTAAGTAACAAATAAGTTGAATATATAGAGCAAACTCCCCCATAATATATGCATGTGTGAATGATCTTGACTTTCATTGCATATATTGGCATTCAAAGCCTAGTGGAGTTTCCTCTAAATATTCAACTATGCAAAGCAACAAGACGCAATGCAATAAAGGCACATGCTTAAGCACAAAGCAAAGACATAACCAAATTCCCTTAAACCCTCCAAACTTCTCCCCCATTGGCACCAATTGCCGAAATGGGTGAAAAATTTAAAAGGCTAATATAGTGAGAGTTCCTCCATAGCGTGTGCATTTCTCATAATTTGAGTGGAATCAAATGCACATATCCAATGGCGAATATTCGGAAGGAATCACACTATAGATAGGATCAAAGATTGCAAAAAGATAACAAAGTCAAGAAGCTTCAACAAATGAAGCAAGCAACCAAATGAGTCACAAAGAGGATACCAAAAGAAAGATAGATATTATGATAAGATCAAGAAGATTGCTCTAAATAATATGAGGAAGCTCCCCAAGGTTTGTGCACAAAACTAGACAATTTGCATTGGAGTATAAAGTGCACAAACATGGAATCATCACTCCCATAATATCATTCAAAAATAAAAGATACCAAGTGAATCAAACTCTAATGATCGCCACAAGATAGTGCTCTAAATCAAATGAGGAAGCTCCCCAAGGTACATGCATAAATTAAAATGTTGTATTTGAATACAATATGCATAACATGGAATCCTCACTCCCTTATTACCATTTAAAACACAAACATTTGCAATAGATCATAGATAGAACAATAAGCTTAACACTTGCAACAAACAAATAGTTGAGCAACAAGTAAGAGGCACCATAAAAAAAAAAGGCTCAACCAAGAGGATATGTGAAAGGCATGATAAAGCATATTATAAGACTATTACAAGGATGAGCAAAAAGCATCATCATAGTCTTCAATGAATTATATTGCTTGGCATGACCAATCAACATGCAATAAATAAAAAAGATATCAAAAGGAGATGTATCATCTCTTATGTGTATAAGTTTCTCTAAGTGGGCAATATCACAAAGATATTTATCCACAAAGAAACATGCACACACAAAATAGATACGCAAGAAAAATAGTATGATATTCAAGACGAAGTCATGCAATATACCAATAAGAATTTTTGCTTAATAGCATGGCCAAAGGCTCAATTTTATCTTATTGTACATTCATGAACTTCAACCACAAACAACTAAAATACATCACAAATATCAACAAGGGATAGAAGATAGTTGGGATGCATTTGAGAAAGGCAACAAGTATCACAAACGGGGATACCAAAAGAAGTAACTAAATTTGCACTTTCATCTATATTGCACATGTGAGAGCCTTGAGGAATTGATATGCAACAAAATTGCTAGATAGGCATAGTTGGGATGGATGAATCATGAGCATGATTTAAAATACTTCCCAACAAATGCACTCATCTCAAATTACTCACATTCACAATAAAGAGGTTTCATTAAGACTTTTGCAAGAAGCACAACATTTGCAAATCAAGAGATTCATGCCAAGATGCAACCATAAGGTTGGATACAAGAAAAGTATGCATGAGAAGATACTTGTTACCAAGATAGCATTGGTGTGGATGTAGTAGATATGTGTTCGTTGATCATCCTAGCTTGCCTCACGTTACCATTGAGTCACCACTTCTTTCCAAGAGTGAGACAAGCATTCAATGCATATCCATTGTACCTAACACAAAGGTAAGTACAAAATGGTCCCCAAACTAATTGGGTCCGAAGTAGTTAGACACACTACAACATATAGGACAAACTCCACAATTCTATGTGCATATAGATATGAAATTGAATTTCATGCACATCTTAGTCAAATTAGGATTTGATGGAGTTTACCCTATATATTGGATCAAAGAAAGTGACACATGCCATAAGATATACATATATTAAATATGCATGCACAATACTTTCAAGAACCAGAGGAAGATACAATTTGGACAAAACACCAAATAAACCAAGAGACAATGGTTGTCCAAATTATATCAAAGAATCAAATCAACACAAGATTGACTCCAAAGACTTATCTCATTATAAGAAGCTAATTAAACCTAAGCACAAAGGAATGAGATAACCAACTCCCAAGAGAGCAAGGTTCCAACAAATAAACCAAACCCTCGATACTTTTTATGATGGCACAAAGTACCAAAAAGAAAATTTTATATCTCCCAAAACCAAATTTTTGATAAAGATCAAGAGATGTTAAGCATTCTAACAAATATAGAAGAGCTCCCCCAAGATTAGTGCATTATCTAGGATTTTTCATATGAAGACAAAATGCACAAAACTAGGATCATCACGCTACCTATATATACTAAAATGCTAAGAAAGTTGAATAGACAAATTAGATCCATAAGATGCAAGGAAGACATATGGGAGTCAAAGCAAAACAAATTCATGGCAATAAATAAGGCAATTTGAACACAAGAGCCAATGTAAATATGATCAATAAAAATCTACCTCATAATAGATTACCAATTGTCCTAGGACAAGAGGTATTTAGGAAATATTTCCCGGTGGTAGTTTGTAAGTAAACGAAAGATCATATTTACAACGAATAAAGCATATGGTAAAAGATAAGAGTTAACCATCATGCAAAGATAGTTTCTTGATAGCTTCATTTAGTCATACCAACATGCAAAGCAATTAATAGTATTCATACCAACATGCAAAGCAATTAATAGTATTCATACCAACATGCAAAGCAATTAATAGTATGACTTGAAGCATATGGTTTTCCAAAAAAAGTATTGAGGGACACATTGTGAAAACCATGCTAAGGACCACTTTCACAAATAAGATCCACAAAGATATTAGCAATGAAGCCATTTAAGCAAATTGGAACTTGTTTGAGAAAACATGTCACATATGAGAGATAATTTACAATATCAATTCTATGTGACACAACCTCAAATGTTCACATTTCCTAGGATTGTAATATGCACAAAGCTTATTACTCCCCCATAATGTGATAAGGAATTTATTTTCACAAGAGGCAAATAAGATCCAACTAGAGATATTAATGGACATTAGAATTTGAATTTCTCATGAAGATGACATACCACATAGCGACTAGATAATCTCGCAATATCAATTCTAAGTGATATTCCTCATGTACACACATTGTTTAGGATTATGAAATTCCCAAAGGAATATCACTCCCCCAAAATGGGATTGTCCATTAATCGCTCATAAGAGCCATATAAGATACAACAAGATGCAAAGAGGCTCCAACACAAACACAAATACATGGTGTGCAACCCAACATTCATAGACTTGATTTCTCAAGCAAAACTATTAGGAAGCACAACATATACAAACACATGTTAGGAACAAAACTAACACATGCAAAGGGGCGAGTAACTTTCAATATAAATGAGTTGAGAACATGTTACCGCAAGGAGGAACATTGGATATATGATTGTAGCAAGATAATCAAAAGACTTGGCTTGATATAATATAAATGATGAAGATCCCTTAATTCTTCATGATGTAGCCAAGTCTCCAATGCCCTCCAAAAAGCACCTATTGATCAAGTTTTGGATTGTTGGTCCCCAACTAAGTTGGGTCCTAAGAGGTTAGTCACAATAGGCTTGGCAACCCAAATGGTTCTTTTCTTGACACCACTTTGAGCACCAACATATTTGGCAAACACATTGCCACCCTCATCCTTACAAAGAGAATAAACATCATCAATGGAGATAGAGTTGGATGAGGTACCAATAGTGCAAAAAGAGGAGATGTGGCCCTTCTCACGGCATATGTAGCAAGTTCTTTTCTTCTCCTTCTTCTCACTAGATTTCTCCACAATGGGAGCATTGGCTTGATTCTTCTTGGGAAGTGGAATTTCTTCAACTTGAGGTTGAATATGAGTTTGAGCTTGAGGCCGCTTCCCTTTTTGCTTCTTCTTCAAAGGGCAAGATCTAACATGGTGCCCTTCAATTTTGCACTTGAAGCAAACAATCTTGGCCGGGTCTTTGACTTGTACTTGGCCCTTCTTGTTGTTGTTGTTCTTGGACTTGTTCTTGTTGTTGGATTTGAATCCAAGTCCACTCTTGTCATTGGGGGATTGTTGCACACTTAACATCGTGTCAAGTTTGCATTTCCCTTCATGACCCTTTACCAAGTCGTTCTTCAAAGAAGAGACTTGGGCCTTGAGCTCTTTGATTTCCTCTACATGGTTAGTAACAACACAAGTACTAGAGGAAGTAGAACCTTCATTGTTAGAGCAACAAGGCAAGGAAGATAATTCATCACAAGATTTAGCAATACTATGAGTGGATGAATTACTAGGACTAGCACATGGCAATATAGCATTTTGGGTAGTAGTGCTAGTATCCACATGAGGCTCACAAGGTGTTGCCTTCGATATGATAGTCTCATGAGCTAACTTTAGCCTATCATGGGAGGCTAGAAGATCCTCATGGGAGCTAGAAAGCTTTCCATGATTTTCTTCCAATTTCCCATAATTGCTAGTTAGCAATTCAAGTTGAGCCCTTAGCTCAACATTCTCCTTCAAGATAGATGCTTCACAAGAAGTAGAGTTAGTAGCACAAGCATCATCACAAGACATATTAAGAAGAGAAGGTAACATAGCATGCTCTTTTAAATATGAAGCTTGTAGTTGCTCATATGACTTGGTGAGGATAGAGTGTTCGCTCTCCAAGGCCTTGTGGGCCTTGTCTAGATCATCTAGATCCTTAACAAGTTTATCATGGCCAACACCAACTTTGAACTTTTCATTTTTAAGCAATTTTAATTTAGCTTTAGCATGGTCTCTTTCTTTAGTGAGTTTAGCAAATATTTCATTTTGAGACACCTCAAGGGTTTGAAGTTGCTCCTCAAGAGAGGCTACGGTCTCTTGTTCTTCTTCAAGATCATTCTTTAAAGATGCTACATCATCGGCATACTCTCGTTCAAGAGCACCCTTTTTATCAATGGTGTTCTCATGCATCCAAATAAGTTTTTGGCTCTCAATAGCGGTAGTCAAGATTTCAAAGAAGTGAGAGCTAGCAATTTTATCTTTGTAAAGAACCTTGAATACACTCTCACCTTTATCGCGTAGAGAGACAACCCAATCCTCTTCTTCATATTCATCCTCATTCTTATCACCACGAGACATATTAGGTTCCATGGTAGGAGGTACCGTGGAACCCTTGGCCATAAGGCATATATGAGGACCGTGAAATAAAGATGAGGAGTTACTTGAGGCTCCTTTCCAGATCTTGTCTTGACCAATAGAATCTTTGGTTTCCTCTACATTGTTAGACACACAACAACTAGAGGAAATAGAATCATTTTTATCATGGCCACAAGACAATGCAAGCATATCATCATTAGATTTTTTCAAGCAACTTACACATGATATGCAAGGACTATCAACACAAGCATGTAAATCATTTCTAGTGCTAGATGTGTTTAAGTCCAAAGATGAACCATTGCAATGAGATATAGATGAAGGATCATCAATAGTAAGCTCAATACCAACATTGCAATTTCCATCACCACTCACCATATCATTACCTTGTGTCTTGAAACACTTTGGTGAAGTGGATGAAGATGAGAACTCATCACGGCCGGAAGTGGAAGCAATACAATCATCCTCAATGATATTGGACACATCATATTTATCTCGAAGCTTTGTCCATAATTCATGAGCGCTCCCAAAAGGCATGATTGAAGAAGTAACTACATTGCTCACAACAATGGAAAACACATGAGAAGCAAGAGCATCGAGACAAGAGTTTTTCTTCTCCTCATAAGATAAATTTTGGGGATCCTTAGGAGAAGAAAAACCCATGTCAAGAAATCGCTCCATGTTCGGGGAAATACCCCGCAAAATATTAAGCACATAAATTTTCCATAGATCATAATTTGTGCCATCAAATATAAACAAGTTATTGTGATCTAATCCCCTAACCGACATCTTTACTCTCAAGGCGGTGAAGCCTAAGAATGAGAGACCTTGCTCTGATACCAATTGAAAGGACACGGATGTCGCCTAGAGGGGGGGGTGAATAGGCGATTTAAAACTTTTACGAGATGGGCTTAACAAATGCGGAATAAAACTAGCGTTTACTTTGTCAAGCCCAAAGCATATATACTATGGTTCACCTATGTGCACCAACAACTTATTCTAAGCAAGAGTTCACCTATGTGCACCAACAACTTATGCTAAGCAATACAAGCAAGTATGTGATAGCAAGATATATATAACTTCAAGCACGATGGCTATCACAAGGTAAGGTGCATAAGTAAAGAGCTCGGGTATAGAGATAACCGAGGCACGCGGGAGACGATGATTTATCCCGGAGTTCACACTCTTGCGAGTGCTAATCTCCGGTGGAGAGGTGCGGTTGCTTAGTGCTCCCGAACGCCACAAGAGGCTCACCTTGAGGTGTGGTTGCTCGATGCACACCAACGCCACAAAGGCCTCACCCCAAGATGCGGTACTCACACCACACACCGAACGCCACGAAGGCGCCTCACCTAAATCTCCGGTGACCCTCGCCACAAAGGCCTAGGTCACGGTTCCACTAAGGGATTTCCTTCGAGGCGGAAACCGGGCCTTACACAAAGATTGGGGCACACATCCACAACTTAATTGGAGGCTCCCAACAAATCGCCACAAAGGCCTAGAATCCGTCTAGGGTTCCAAGAACCCAAGAGTAACAACTTCCTTGCTTTCACCTCCACGAATCACCGTGGAGAACTCAAACCGATGCACCAAATGCAATGGCAAGAACACCACAAAGATGCTCAAGTCCTTCTCTCTCAAATTCCAACAAAGCTACAAAAGCTATTGGGGGAATAAGAGAGGAAGAACAAAGGAATTCACAAAGAACACCAAGATCAAGATCTAGAGGATTCCACTCACAAAGAGATGGATTTGATTGGTAGAAAAGTAGATCTAGATCTCCTCTCTCTTTTCCCTCAAATGGGGGCAAGAATCATGGAGGGATTGAGAGATAGAGCAAGCTTCTCTAGTTCAACAATGGAGGAGAGAGAGAGTGAGAGAAGCACAGCCCAAGGAGGAAGAAGGGGGGTATTTATACCCCCCAAGAAAATCCAGCCGTTTGGGCAAAAACGGGGCGGATATTCCGGCACAAGTTGGGGCCGGATTATCCGGGGGCCGGATTATGCGGCCTCTTGGACAAAAGCTGGTCACTATCCGGCCAAATATCCGGCCCCTATCCAGAGCTGCTTTTCTTCCGGTCCTTAGACGATTTCGGGGCCGGATATTTCCGAAATATCCGGCCCGGATAATCCGGCCCGGATATTTCCAAAATATCCGGCCTAAGAAAACTGCAGAAACACCAAAACTAAAACGGGCATAACTTTTGCATCCGGACTCCGATTTCGATGATCTTGGGCTCGTTGAAATCACAACAATGAGCTCTACAACAATATGCATAGAAACATCATAGTCCAGCAAAGGAGGATAGAAACAAATGAAGAAAGGTTTGACCTATCTCAAAAAGACATACCGGTAAAACCTCCAATCTTGAAAATGCAACAAGTTGCCCATGGAAAAACCATTCTCAATGAACTAGAGCTTGTCATGAGAATAAGCACAAGCTCTAAAACATCACATGGATAAGATCCAAATAAAACCAAGAAAGATGATGAACCAAACTCGAAAACGCAACAAGTGATCTATGCGAAATCCGTTTTCGATGAACTAGAGCTTGTCATGAGAATAAGCACAAGCTCTAAAACATCACATGGATAAGGTCCAAATAACAACCAAGAAAGATGATGAACCAAACTCGAAAACGCAACAAGTGATCTATGCGAAATCCGTTTTCGATGAACTAGAGCTTGTCATGAGAATAAGCACAAGCTCTAAAACATCACATGGATAAGGTCCAAATAACAACCAAGAAAGATGATGCAAGGATGCAAAGGTTTGAGCTCTCTCCGAACGATACGATCGAGTTACTCACTCGAGAGCCCTCTTGATAGTACGGCAACTAAACTATAAACCGGTCTCCAACTACACTATGAGACCGGTGAGAAACAAACCCTATCAAGAGCAAACCTTATACTTGCGCATTCCACTTGAGCTCGATGACGACGATCTTGACCTCAACAAGATGGAACGCCTTTCTTGCTTGTGCTTGCTTGACGAAGTCTTGTGGATTGCTCCCCCATAATCCACCATGGGAGAGCTTCTTCTTCGGCGCATCTTCACATATCCATGATCACCATATGGATGGCAAGACTCAAGCAAAGGATCTCTTCGAGATGGCTCATCTTGAATTTGCACTTCATTTCTTCATTCTTCATCATGTTGATGTCTTGAAGTAGCTTGAGGGCTCACTTCATCTTCATCTTCAAGACATACTTGACACTTGATATCCTTCATCAATTTCTTCTTATTGCAACCTTGAAGCCAACATATGGTTCAAGAATTGCCTATGGACAACTCCTACAAATATAACTCAATGCAAACATTAGTCCATAGGGATTGTCATTAATTACCAAAACCACACATGGGGGCTCCATGCACTTTCAGGGACGCCGACATCGGCATCGACCTCGCGCGCCCTGCACCTGACGCCAACAGGCTCGCCACTCCGCGCGCGTCATCACCTACCCCTTACCTCACCTCACACGCCGTAGCCCTGACAGAAGTCACCTGTGCTCGATGCGCCCGTGACGTCGCCACCATGCCGGTCCCGTCGCGCCCCTCCTCTCTGGCGCTATATAAACCCCCTCCGCGCCTAGGAACATCACCACCCCACCCAGCAGCTCACCTCTCTCTCCCCTAGCACCTCCCTCTCTCCCTCCTCGCCGCTCACCGGAGCAAAGAACCCGCCACGGTCACCGGCGGCATCCCTCAACGTCGCCCCATTTCTCGCCACCTCAGCCTCCAACACCGACACCCTCTTGTAGCCCTTGGAAAACCCCGTCGATCAAGCCCAAGCTCGTCGTCAGCCGTGCCCGGAGGTGAGCGCTAGCGCCGCCGCAAGTCGGCGGTGTCGGGAGGAACACGACGGCCCAGCGCCGTCGGATCTCGATCCGACGCACCGCGTGCTCCGCCCGCGCGTGACGTGCATGCGCCATGCAGCGCGGACCAGGCCGCCTGCTGGGCCGGCCCACTTCTTTCCCGTGCGCCCGTTTAAATTCAAATTCGGTCTATTTTATTTCCTTTAAATTGCTTTCTGGTACTTTGCTAGATTTTGAATATCTTAAATTGTACAAATCCAAATTTAGTGATTCAAAATGTTTTGGAAAGCTCATGATAGTACCTAGCTAGTCACACTGGATTCAATTCAAAATTCTTCCTAGATCCTCTACAATAAAAATAACAAATCAGTAACTTTTCAAACTTCAAATAAATCTTAAAAATCAACCATAAACTATTTTGAGGTGGTTCCACCTCTCATAAATCACATTTGATGTTGTCTAATTTATTATATAATAAAATACTATAGCTGTTTCATATGATCATGGGCTAGATTCAAATAGTGGCTATATGGCCATTTCTAGCTCATTTAAACTATTTCAAAAATAGTATTTAAATTATATGAGGTGTAGCATCTCATTTAAATCATTACTCCAAGTGATTCAATGAGAGTTGATTACACATGTCATCATGACCCATATGTTCTTAATTGAAAATATTAAATCATTCTCATAGTAGTATTTAAATGGTTCAAAACTACTTATTAAATCATATGAGATGCTTTGGTCTCATTTAAATCTTTGTCTCAAGTAATTCTACATGAGGTAGAGACCATGGTCTATTAACTCTCATAGTGAATTATTTGATGATATTAAATCATTACTATGTTGGTATTAAATTGCATGAGGTGCATCACCTCATTTAAATCATTTTCTCAAATGATGAGTATGAAGGGGTTGACCTTGGTCAACCTAGGCCATACATTATTATTGGAGGAAATTAAATCTTAACAAGATTCAATGAGAGGAAATAATTTCTCCAAAGAATTAAATAGAAACCCTAATCAATATTTGTAATGAGAGGAAATTATTTTTCTTTAAGAAAACAAAGTCAACCAACATGATAATAATATGGTGATGCTAGAATAGCTTGTGTGAGCCATTTTGTGTGATTAGTCTAGCACTTCAAGTATTGTTTGGTGATTGTATCCTCGTATTCGTTTATAGACGCTAGTACCGGGGACTATCAGGAGGAGGAGGTTTTCTACCAAGAGGAAGAGCAAGAGAACTTTGATCACATCACCAACCAAGGCAAGCTAATATTCTTGCAAGCTATTACCAATGCAAGCTAGACTAATGCAAACCATTTTGGTTGCAAGTTTATATTCTTGCAAAGTGCAAAGCTCTACAAGAGCAAGGCACCATTACATTTTTACCTTATGAACCTATCCCAAGTTTTTACCTTACAAGCTTTATTTGATTTTATTTATCAAAGTTACTTTTTGATTTATGATTCACTTGGTTGAATTATAGAGTAGTACAAGAGAATCACACTTAGCCTAGCAAGCTCCAAGATACTTAGCACCCCTCATAACTAGTGGCTAGTGCTCAATATTAAAAGTGACTACTCTAGTTGGGAACTTGTGAATTGAAATGACTTTGAAAACCTTGGAATGATGAGTCATTCTATTGAGAGATTTTTGAAGGTGAATATGACTGGTGAATGACTTGGTGAATTTTACAAAAACTGATGGTTGGGTTCGGATGCGATACCATTCCAATCTTACAAGTACCCCCACAATACCTGAATCTGGGTAAGGCTTAGCTGGAAACTTATGTATCTTAGTATGGGTTCTCTCTAAAACAAGTGTCATCGGGGTTATGCCGGAGGCTGCCTCTACAACAAAAGGAATGATGTGAAATGACGTGAAATGAGGTGAATGTCCGGCCCAAGCCCTGTGCAGTTCCCAGGCTGACTGTCTGTCTTCACTGGGAGGCCAAGCTCATGGGGAGAGGTGCCTATACTAGGATATGTAAATGAAAGGTTAGGATTGGTAGTTCGCGTACTGTGTACGATAAATCAGGGCCAGTTACCCCTGACGAACTATTGCAATTGTTGTGGCACAAGTGTACACCCTCTGCAGAGTTAAACCTATTCGAATAGCCGCGTCCTCGGTTATGGACAGTTGGAAAGGCCATACTGTTCCGTCATCAGAACTTTTCTGAAAAATATGAATGGTGACTTGTGACTTGAGTTGAAAGGTGACCTTGACTTTGAATCACAACTGAGTTGTGGGAATGACACTAATGTTCCCACTTGAGTTAGTTGAGCAAATGAAGGTTTTTGATTATTAAAGTACTTATGAAATAAAACTGGCTTTATGCAAATAAAACTAGAGCTTAGAACCCCCTTACTATAGTTGATAGTGTTTACCTTAGTATTAGTTTGCGAGTACTTTAAAGTACTCATGGCTGTGTCCCTGGCTATTCAAATGGCCAGACTATGAAGACGAGTACCAGAACCCGGAAGAAGGACAGCAGGACGTCTACGACAACTATGATCACTCCTGATGTCAACAGTTGCCTGTGGAATAGATGGACTACTACTACGCTACTTCGCTTCCGCTATGTGTTTTGTAATTGATCAATAGATCATCTACTATTGTAATGAGACTGGATCATGTGATCCTTTGTTGTAAGACAATTACGATGTTCTAATGAATGATGTTCTGTGATATCAATCTATTATGTCTCGCAAAAACAATATTCCTGGGATTGCGATGAAGGGCATAATAGGCATCTGGACTTAAAAATCCGGGTGTTGACAATTTCACTATCTCTTTGCCGAACTAGTGCACCTATACATCTGACAAGTGTATTAGGTGTGTTGGGGACACAAGAGACTTCTTGTATCGTGATTGCAGGGTTGCTTGAGAGGGATATCTTTGACCTCTTCCTCCCTGAGTTTGATAAACCTTGGGTGATTCACTTAAGGGAAAACTTGCTGCTGTTCTACAAACCTCTGCTCTTGGAGGCCCAACACTGTCTACAGGAAAAGAAGCCAACAGTAGACAGCAAGCTATTTTCTGGCGCCGTTGCCGGGGAGGTAAGGTAAAAGGCACTCACACTCCGGTCCCCGGCAACTAAGCTATTTTCTGGCGCCGTTGCCGGGGAGGTAAGACAAAACGTATTCACATCCTCCGACTACTAAGCTATTTCCTAGCAGTGTTGCCGGTGTGTGAGTGCTCGAAGCTATTTCCTTTAGATCCTACAATTGCATCTTTTTGTTTCTTGTTTTTCACTAGTTAGGCATAATGGAGAACAATTGTGAGCTTTTTAATCTATTTCCTGAGTTAAGACATGGATTGTTTGATGCGAAAATTTAAAAACCTATTTTGCATGCTAGTAGCAATAATATTAGTATGAACGCTTTGAACACCATTGTTGCTAATGCTATGGAAAATTCTAAGCTTGGGGAAGCTGGTTTTGATGATCATGATATTTTTAGTCCCCCAAGCATGGAGGAGAAAATTTTATTTGATGATACTTTGCCTCCCATTTATGATGATTATAATGATAGTGGTATTTTGGTGCCACCTACTATGGAGGATAAAGTCAATTATGATTACAATATGCCTCCTACATTTGATGAGAATAATAATGATAGCTACTTTGTTGAATTTGCTCCCACTACAATTAATAAGAATGACTATGCTTATGTGGAGAATAGTGATACTTTTATGCATGTGAATAAGAATGCTTTATGTGATAGTTATATTGTTGAATTTGTTCATGATGCTACTGGAAATTATTATGAGAGAGGAAAATATGGTTGTAGAAGTTTTCATGTTACTAAAACACCTCTCTTTTTACTGAAAATCTTGAAGTTGCGCTTGTCTAGTCTTTCTATGCTTGTTGCATTATGCTTCATGAACTTGTTTATTTACAAGATTCCTTTTCATAGGAAGTGGGTTAGACTTAAATGTGTTTTGAATTTGCTTTTTGATGCTCTCTTTTGCTTCAACTCTTATTTCTTGGGACTGCATCATTAAAATTGCTGAGCCCATCTTAATGGCTATAAAGAAAGCACTTCTTGGGAGATAACCCATGTTTTTATTTTACTACAGCAATTTTGTTTTATATTTGAGTCTTGGAAGTTTTTACTACTGTATCAACCTCTCCTTATCTTTATTTTATTGCATTGTTGTGCCAAGTGAAGTCTCTAATAGAAGGTTGATACTAGATTTGGATTTCTGCGCAGAAACAGATTTCTTGCTGTCACGAATTTGGGCAGGGTTCTCTGTAGGTAACTCAGAAAAATCTGCCAATTTACGTGAGTGATTCTCAGATATGTACGCAACTTTCAATCAATTTGAGCATTTTCATCTGAGCAAGTTTAGTGCCCCAGAAAAATTCATCTTTACAGACTGTTCTGTTTTGACAGATTCTGCCTTTTATTTTGCATTGCCTGTTTTGCTATGTTGGATGGATTTCCTTGTTCCATTAACTTCCAGTAGCTTTGTGCAATGTCCAGAAGTGTTAAAAATGATTGTGTCATCTCTGAACATGTGAATTTTTGATTATGCACTAACCCTCTAATGAGTTTGTTTCGAGTTTGGTGTGGAGGAAGTTTTCAAGGGTCAAGAGAGGAGGATGATATATGATTAAGAAGAGTGAAAAGTCTAAGCTTGGGGATGCCCCGTGGTTCATCCCTGCATATTTCAAGAAGACTCAAGCATCTAAGCTTGGGCATCCCCTTCTTCATCGACAACTTATCAGGTCACCTCTAGCGAAACTATATTTTTATTCCATCACATCTTATGTGCTTTACTTGGAGCGTCTGTTTGTTCTTGTTTTTGTTTTGTTTGAATAAAATTGGATCCTAGCATTCATTGTGTGGGAGAGAGACACGCTCCGCTGTTGCATATGAACACATGTGTTCTTAGCTTTATTTTTAATGTTCATGGTGAAGGTTGAAACTGCTTCGTTAATTGTTATATGGTTGGAAACAGAAAATGCTGCATGTGGTAATTGGTATAATGTCTTGAATAATTTGATACTTGGCAATTGTTGTGCTCATATAGATCATGTTTAAGCTCTTGCATCATGTACTTTGCACCTATTAATGAACAAATACCATAGAGCTTGTTGAAATTTGGTTTGCATGATTGGTCTCTCTAGAGTCTAGATATTTTCTGGTGAGGTGTTTGAACAACAAGGAAGACAATGTAGAGTTTTATAATGCTTGCAATATGTTCTTATGTAAGTTTTGCTGTACCGGTTCATACTTGTGTTTGCTTCAAACAACCTTGCTAGCCAAAACCTTGTATTGAGAGGAATTACTTCTCGTGCATCCAAAATCCTTGAGCCAAAAACTATGCCATTTGTGTCCACCATACCTACCTACTACATGGTATTTTCTGCCATTCCAAGTAAATACTTCGTGTGCTACCTTTAAACCATTCAGAATTTATTATCTCTTATTTGTGTCAATGTTTTATAGCTCATGAGGAAGTATGTGGTGTTTTATCTTTCAATCTTGTTGGGCAACTTTCACCAATGGACTAGTGGCTTCATCCGCTTATCCAATAATTTTGCAAAAAGAGCTGGCAATGGGGTTCCCAGCCCCAATTAATTAACCTTCATAATTTTGCAAATAGACACTCCTCCATGGTATGTGAAATGTTGGAAGGCACCCGAGGATTCGGTTAGCCATGGCTTGAGAAAGCAAAGTTGGGGAGGAGTGTCATCTAAATAAAACTAAAATAAATAGACACTCCTTCATGGTATGTGATTGTTGGAAGGCACCCGAGGATTCGGTTAGCCATGGCTTGTGAAAGCAAAGGTTGGAAGGAGTGTCACCCAAAAATAAAAATTTCATGGGAGCCGCTCTTTGAAAGTCTGTCTGGCAAGGGGGTTAGAGTGCCCACTACCATTCGTTGACAACAACAAACACCTCTCAAAACTTTACTTTTATGCTCTCTTTATGATTTCAAAACTTGAAAAGCTCTAGCACATGATTTATCCCTGCTTCCCTCTTCGAAGGGCCTTTCTTTTACTTTATGTTGAGTCAGTTTACCTACTTCCTTCCATCTTAGAAGCAAACACTTGTGTCAACTGTTCATTGATTCTTACATACTTGCATATTTGCACTTATTATATTACTTTCTGTTGACAATTATCCATGAGATATGCATGTTGAAAGTTGAAAGCAACTGCTGAAACTTGTATCTTCCTTTGTGTTGCTTCAATGCCCTTTACTTTGAATTTATTGCTTTATGAGTTAACTCTTCTGCAAGTCTTATTGATGCTTGTCTTGAAAGTACTATTCATGAAAAGTCTTTGCTATATGATTTAGTTGTTTAATCATTGTCTTTACCATTGCTTTGAATCACTTCATACATCTCATATGCTTTACAATAGTATGATCAAGATTATGATAGCATGTCACTTAAGAAATTATCTTTGTTATCGTTTACCTACTCGAGGACGAGTAGGAACTAAGCTTGGGGATGCTGATACGTCTCCAACGTATCTATAATTTCTTATGTTCCATGCTACTTTTATGATGATACACACATGTTTTATACACACTTTATGTCATTATTATGCATTTTCTGGAACTAACCTATTGACAAGATGCCGAAGTGTCAGTTCCTATTTTCTGCTGTTTTTGGTTTCAGAAATCCTAGTAAGGAAATATTCTCGGAATTGGACGAAATCAACGCCCAGTATCTTATTTTTCCACGAAGCTTCCAGAACACCGGAGAGAGACCAGAGGGAAGCCAGGGGGCCCCACACGCCAGGGCGGCGCGGCCAAGGGGTGGGGCGCGCCCCCCCATTGTGTGGCCCCACCAGGGCCCCTCCGAGGCTGCCCTTCCGCCTACTTAAGGACTCCGTCGCGAAAACCCTAGAGGAATAAGCCACGATACGAGAAAAGTTCCAGAGCCGCCGCCATCGCGAAGCCAAGATTCGGGGGACAGAAGTCTCTGTTCCGGCACGCCGCCGGGACGGGGAAGTGCCCTCGGAAGGCATCTCCATCGACACCACCGCCATCTTCATCGCCGCTGCTGTCTACCATGATGAGGAGGGAGTAATTCTCCCCCGAGGCTGAGGGTTCTACCGTAGCTATGTGGTTCATCTCTCTCTTTGTGATCTAGTTGAATATCATCTATGTGCTACTCTGGTGATGTTATTAAAGTAGTCTATTCCTCCTCCATGATGTAATGTTGACAGTGTGTGTGCATCATGTAGTACTTGGTATAAGCTATGATTGTGATCTCTTGTAGATTATGAAGTTAACTATTACTATGATAGTATTGATGCGATCTATTCCCCCTTTCATAGCCTGACGGTGACGGTGTGCATGCTATGTTAGTACTCGGTATAATTGCAATGGTCTATCATGCACTCTAAGGTTACTTAAATATGAACATCGAATGTTGTGGAGCTTGTTAACTCCGGCATTGAGGTGCTCTTGTAGCCCTACACAATGAATGGTGTTTGTTATCCAACAAGAGAGTGTAGAGTAGTTTCAGTTATGTGATCAATGTTGAGAGTGTCCACTAGTGAAAGTAGGATCCCTAGGCCTTATTTCCGAACATCGAATCTCCGTTTATTTACTGTTCTGTTGCATGTTTACTTGCTGCCATCTTTTATTCAGATTGCTATTACCACTCATATACATCCATATTACTTGTATTTCACTATCTCTTCGCCGAACTAGTGCACCTATACATCTGACAAGTGTATTAGGTGTGTTGGGGACACAAGAGACTTCTTGTATCGTGATTGCAGGGTTGCTTGAGAGGGATATCTTTGACCTCTTCCTCCCTGAGTTCGATAAACCTTGGGTGATTCACTTAAGGGAAAACTTGCTGCTGTTCTACAAACCTCTGCTCTTGGAGGCCCAACATTGTCTACAGGAAAAGAAGCCAACAGTAGACAGCAGCAAACACGCCCCCCCCCCCCCCCCCCCCCCGCAAATGCAAGTGGTTAGCTTTGGCGGCAGCAACTCGATGGCGCCGCCGGCCGCCGGCAATGCTGATGTTATAATGGAGACTCCTCCGGCCACCGGCAATGTCGCATGTGCTAGGGATTCACCGTCCATGCCGGGTAGCAGCCCCTCCGTCACTTGCACGCCCGCCACCGCATGTGCCGGCCCATCGACATTAGCCAAGCTCAATGCCCTCACGGTAATTAACTAATGTGTACATCAAGTTAATATATTAGTTTCATGATCCTTGCCCTCTCTCTAACGCCATACACATGTTCTCGCAGACGCTCTCAACACCATGCACCTTCCTGATGAGAGTAAACGACGAACTCAAAGACGTCGCGAGGGGGCTCATCCTTCGGCCCCTGGATAAGAAGTGGCACACACGAGATATGGAGGATGACATTTACCTGGTTGAAGTGGATCGGGCATTACCGGGCTATGAGGATTTGTTTCCTCCTAATCAACCGCATGGTGCCGATGACGATAGCCCATTGAATCTGGCCTCACTGAAGGGTTGGTTACGTCTATGGCCGAAGACCCTAATTAGGATGAACACCTACTCGGGGTCGACGACAAGCAAAGACAAGCACCTTGCGGCGCCACAGGTCAACGTCCCTCCACGACAGCCAGCGGCGTCGGTGGTCATCGCCCCACAACAACGGCCAGTGGCACCAGAGGTCAGCGCCCCACCACAAGAGCCAGCGGCGCCAGATGCCGAGGAATACGAACATGAGGACTTCCAATGGCATATTCCCACGTCTTCACAAGTTGTCCATGAGGATGCGCCGGCCTTGAAATATGTGTGCTCCAAGAAGCTGTTTGATTCTCAAGAAATGGCTGAGGAGGAAAGTCCTAAGGAGGTCGCCACCGCCGCCGTCAAAAAGATGCTGAGCCCAAACACACTCCGTGCTACGGCCAATACGGCGATGGATGGTCCAGTAGTACAACCCAAGAAGAGGAAGAGGCCAAATAAGAAGGACGCCAAAGACAAGGTGGCGGCCAAACCCAAGGACAAGGTCCCACTCCTTGACAAGTTGCCAAACAATTGGCGACCTATGCATCACTTGGGTGAACCGATGCTGCCGGAGCATGTCGTCAACAAACTCACCGCGGATATGAGGAGCTTGCATGAGACTGTCAGGCATGTGGAGAAGCAACTTCTCAAATCAAAAGATCCTAGTTACCCTCTCTTCGTGGCGAAGGTGCCAACTGGCATGAACTTCGTCGAGAAGTACCCCGCGGACTTGTGCTTCATCTGTAGGGATACATTGCATAGAAAATAAAAAATTTCCTACCGCGAGAACGCAATCCAAGCCAAGATGCAATCTAGAAGATGGGAGCAACGAGGGGATGAACGAGACTAACCCTTGAAGATTTCCAAAGCCTATAAGAGTAGGCTCTTATTGCTGCGGTAGACGATCACTTGCCGCTTACAAAAGCGCGTAGAATATCTTGATCACGGTGCCACGATCGGGCAGCACCTCCGTACTCGGTCACACGTTCAGCTCGATGAAGACACCTCCTCCTTGTTCCAGCAAGCGGGGAGATGTGGTAGATGGGATCTAGTCCAGCAGCACGACGGCGTGGTGGTGGTGGAGAGTTTGCGCGAACAGGGCTTCGCCTGTACGCGTTGGGTGGAAAAAACTGAAGGAGATATGCCCTAGAGGCAATAATAAAGTGGTTATTATTTATATCTTTATGTTTATGATAAATGTTTATATATCATGCTAGAATTGTATTAACCGAAACATTAGTACATGTGTGATATATAGACAAACAAGAAGTCCCTAGTATGCCTCTTAAACTAGCTTGTTGATTAATGGATGATTAGTTTCATAATCATGAACATTGGATGTTATTAATAACAAGGTTATGTCATTGTGTGAATGATATAATGGACACACCCAATTAAGCGTAGCATAAGATCTCGTCATTAAGTTATTTTGCTATAAGCTTTCGATACATAGTTACCTAGTCCTTATGACCATGAGATCATGTAAATCACTTATACCGGAAAGGTACTTTGATTACACCAAACACCACTGCGTAAATGGGTGGCTATAAAGGTGGGATTAAGTATCCGGAAAGTATGAGTTGAGGCATATGGATCAACAGTGGGATTTGTCCATCCCGATGATGGATAGATATACTCTGGGCCCTCTCGGTGGAATGTCGTCTAATGTCTTGCAAGCATATGAATGAGTTCATAAGAGACCACATACCACGGTACGAGTAAAGAGTACTTGTCAGGAGACGAGGTTGAACAAGGTATAGAGTGATACCGAAGATCAAACCTCGGACAAGTAAAATATCGCGAGACAAAGGGAATTGGTAATATATGTGAATGGTTCATTCGATCACTAAAGTCATCGTTGAATATGTGGGAGCCATTATGGATCTCCAGATCCCGCTATTGGTTATTGGTCGGAGTGAGTACTCAACCATGTCCGCATAGTTCTCGAACCGTAGGGTGACACACTTAAAGTTGGATGTTGAAATGGTAGTACTTGAATTATGGAATGGAGTTCGAATATTTGTTCGGAGTCCCGGATGAGATCCCGGACGTCACGAGGAGTTCCGGAATGGTCCGGAGAATAAGATTCATATATAGGATGTCATTTTATGTGAAATAAAATGTCGCGGAAGGTTCTATGGAAGGTTCTAGAAGGTTCTAGAAAAGTCCGGAAGAAACCACCAAGGAAGGTGGAGTCCACAAGGGACTCCACCACCATGGCCGGCCAGCCCTAGATGGGGTGGAGTCCCAAGTGGACTCCACCATAGGGGGCCGGCCACCCCCCCACATGGGAGGTGGAAATCCCACCCTTTGGGTGGGAGTCCTAGTTGGGCTAGGTTTCACCTCTTATGGAAGGTTTTGGTTTCGGGTCTTATTCGAAGACTTGGACACCAACACTTGGGATCCACCTATATAATGAGGGGCCAAGGGAGGGGGCCGGCCACCCCAAGACCACAAGCTGGCCGCCCCCCATAGAGTGGCCGGCCACCCCTCCCAAACCCTAGCTTTGCTCCTCCACTCCATATTGCCCGCGTAGCTTAGCGAAGCTCCGCCGGACTTCTACACCGCCACCGACACCACGCCGTCGTGCTGTCGGATTCAAGAGGAGCTACTACTTCCGCTGCCCGCTGGAACGGGGAGGTGGACGTCGTCTTCATCAACAACCGAACGTGTGACCGAGTACGGAGGTGCTGCCCGTTCGTGGCGCCGGAACCGATCGTGATCAAGATCTTCTACGCGCTTTTGCAAGCGGCAAGTGAACGTCTACCGCAGCAACAAGAGCCTCCTCTTGTAGGCTTTGGAATCTCTTCAAGGGTGAGACTCGATACCCCCTCGTTGCTACCGTCTTCTAGATTGCATCTTGGCTTGGATTGCGTGTTCGCGGTAGGAAATTTTTTGTTTTCTATGCAACGTTATCCTACAGTGGTATCAGAGCCGTGTCTATGCATAGATGGTTGCACGAGTAGAACACAATGGTTTGTGGGCGTTGATGCTCTTGTTATCTTTAGTTTGAGTACTTTGCATCTTTGTGGCATAGTGGGATGAAGCGGCTCGGACTAACTTTACATGACCGCGTTCATGAGACTTGTTCCTCGTTCGACATGCAACTTGTATTGCATAAGAGGCTTTGCGGGTGTCTGTCTCTCCTACTATAGTGAAGATTCAATTTACTCTTCTATTGAAAACATTAGTATCAACGTTGTGGTTCATGTTCGTAGGTAGATTAGATCTCTATCGAAAACCCTAAACCACGTAAAATATGCAAACCAAATTAGAGACGTCTAACTTGTTTTTGCAGGGTTTGGTGATGTGATATGGCCATGATATGATGATGAATATGTATGAGATGATCATTATTGTATTGTGGCAACCGGCAGGAGCCTTATGGTTGTCTTTAAATTTCATGTTGAGTAGTATTTCAAAGTAGTTGTAATAGTTGCTACATGGAGGACAATCATGAAGACGGCGCCATTGACCTTGGCGCTACGCCGACGATGATGGAGATCATGCCCGAAGATGATGGAGATCATATCCGTGCTTTGGAGATGAAGATCAAAGGCGCAAGAACAAAAGGGCCATATCATATCACATATGAACTGCATGTGATGTTAATCCTTTTTATGCATCTTATTTTGCTTAGATCGCGACGGTAGCATTATAAGATGATCCCTCACTAAAATCTCAAGATAATAAAGTGTTCATCCTTAGTAGCACCGTTGCCAAGTCTTGTCGTTTCGAAGCACCTCGTGATGATCGGGTGTGATAGATTCAATAAGTACATATGACGGGTGCAAGACAGTTTTGCACATGCGGATACTAAGGTGGCCTTGACGAGCCTAGCATGTACAGACATGGTCTCGGAACACGTGATACCGAAAGGTAGAGCATGAATCATACGGTTGATATGATGAACACTATGAGTGTTCGCCATTGAAATCACACCTTTTCTCGTGATGATCGGGTTTAGGTGCGGTGGATTTGGTTCGTGTGATCACTAAGACAATGCGAGGGATATTGTTTTGAGTGGGAGTTCACTTAGGTTTTTAATTATGTTGAATTAAAATTTGAACTCAATTTGTCATAAACTTAGTCTAAACTATTGCAAATATATGTTGTAGAGATGGCGTCCCCAATCAATTTTAATCAGTTCCTAGAGAAAGAGAAACTTAAGAGCAACGGTAGCAACTTCACCGACTGGTTCCGTCATGTGAGGATTTTCCTCTCTGGCGGAAATCTGCAATTTGTGCTTGATGCACCGCTAGGTGACCCTCCTGCAGAAGATGAATCCGATGAAGTAAAAGCTGTTTACGCGACTCGGAAAACTCGGTACTCTCAAGTTCAGTGTGCCATCCTGTGCGATGCAGGAATCCGATCTTCAAAAACGTTTTGAGCACCATGATCCTCATGAGTTGATGAATGAGCTGAAAGCTATATTCGAGACTCATGCGGCAGTGGAATGCTATGAAGCATCGAAACATTTCTTCAGCTGTATGATGGAAGAAAGCAGCTCCGTTAGTGAGCACATGCTCGCCATGACCGGGCATGCGAAGAAACTCAGTGACTTAGGAATAGTGATTCCTAACAGACTGGGGATTAATCGTGTCCTTCAATCACTGCCACCAAGTTACAAGAACTTTGTGATGAACTACAATATGCAGAACATGAACAAGGAGTTACCTGAACTCTTTGGCATGCTAAAAGCTGCTGAGATTGAGATCAAGAAAGAGCACCAAGTGTTGATGGTCAACAAGACCACCGGTTTCAAGAAACAGGGCAAGTCTAAGGGAAAATTCAAGAAGGGTGGCAAGAAAGCTGCCACGCCTCCTATGAAACCTAAGAACGGCCCTAAGCCTGATGCTTGAGTGCTATTATCGCAAGGAGAAGGGACACCGGAAGCGTAATTGCTCCAAGGATCTCGCTGATCTGAAGAGCGGCCTTGTCAAGAAGAAGAAAGAAGGTATATTTGATATACATGTTATAGATGTTCATTTCACTGGTTCTCGTTCTAGTACCTGGGTATTTGATACTGGTTCGGTTGCTCATATTTGTAACTCGAAACAGGAACTAAAGAATAAACGACAACTGCTGAAAGATGAAGTGACGATGCGCGTTGGAAACGGATCCAAGGTCAATGTGATCGCAGTCGGCACACTTCCTCTACATCTACCTTCGGGATTAGTTTTAAGCCTAAATAATTGCTATTATGTACCTGCGTTGAGCATGAACATTATATCTGGATCTTGTTTAATGCAAGACGGTTATTCATTCAAGTCTGAGAATAATGGTTGTTCTATTTTTATGAATAATATCTTTTATGGTCGAGCACCACAAAAGAATGGCTTATTTCTGTTAGATCTCGATAGTAGTGATACGCACATACATAACATTGATGCTAAGCGAATTAAACTTAATGATAATTCTACTTATATGTGGCACTGTCGTCTTGGTCATATTGGAGTGAAACGCATGAAGAAACTCCATCCTGATGGATTACTTGAATCACTTGACTTTGAGTCACTTGATAGATGCGAAGCATGTCTAATGGGAAAAATGACAAAGACTCCATTTTTCTGGTATGATGGAGCAAGCTACTGTCTTATTGGAAATCTTACATACCGGTGTATGTGGCCCCTTGAGCGTTGCATCGCGCGGTGGTTTGCTTGATGTTCTAACCTTCACGATGATCTGAGTAGATATGGGTATATCTATTTCATGAAACATAAATCTGAAACTTTCGAGAAGTTTAAGGAATTTCAAAGTGAAGTAGAAAATCAACGTAACAAGAAGATCAAATTTCTACGATCTGATCGTGGAGGTGAATATCTGAGTTATGAGTTTGGCATGCATTTAAAGAAATGCGGAATACTTTCACAATTGACACCGCGGGCACACCTCAACGAAACTGTGTGTCCGAACGTCGTAATCGAACTCTCTTAGATATGGTTCGTAGTATGATGTCTCTTACTGATTTGCCGTTATCATTTTGGAGATATGCATTAGAGACAGCCGCATTCACTTTAAATAGAACACCATCAAAATCCGTAGAAACGACACCGTATGAATTATGGTTTAACAAGAAACCTAAGTCATCGTTCTGAAAGTTTGGGGTTGCGAAGCCTATGTAAAGAAGTTACAACCGGACAAGCTAGAACCCAAAGTGGAGAAATGCGTCTTCATAGGATACCCTAAGGAAACTATAGGGTACACTTTCTATCACAAATCCGAAGGCAAAATCTTTGTTGCTAAGAACGGAACCTTTCTTGAGAAAGAATTTCTCACTAAAGAAGTGACTGGAAGAAAAGTAGAACTCGATGAGATTGATGAATCTATACTCGTTGATCGAGTAGCGCGATCGGAAGTTGTACTGTACCGCCTACACCGGCAACGAGAGGAAGCTAATGATAATGATCATGAAACTTCGAACGAGGAAACTACTGAACCTCGCAGATCGACAAGGGAACGTGCCACTCCTGATTGGTATGATCCTTGTCTAAATGTCATGATTGTAGATAACAATGATGAGGACCCTGCGACGTATGAAGAAGCGATGATGAGCCCAGATTCCAACAAATGGCAAGAAGCCATGAAATCCGAAATGGGATCCATGTATGATAACAAAGTATGGACTTTGGTAGACTTACCTGATAGCCGAAAGGCTGTTGAGAATAAATGGATCTTCAAGAGAAAAACAGATGCTGATGGTAATATTACTGTCTATAAAGCTCGACTTGTCGCAAAGGGTTTCCGACAAATTCAAGGAGTTGACTATGATGAGACTTTCTCACCTGTAGCGAAGCTAAAATCTGTGAGGATTTTGTTAGCAATAGCTGCATTTTTCGATTATGAGATTTGGCGAGATGGATGTCAAAACGGCGTTCCTTAATGGAGACATTGAGGAAGAGTTGTATATGGTACAACCCAAAGGTTTTGTCGATCCTAAAAATGCTGACAAAGTATGCAAACTTCAGCGTTCAATCTATGGACTGAAGCAAGCATCAAGAAGTTGGAACCGACGCTTTGATAAGGTGATCAAAGACTTCGGGTTTATACGAGGTCATGGAGAGGCCTGTATTTACAAGAAAGTGAGTGGGAGCTCTGTAGCATTCCTGATATTATATGTAGATGACATATTATTGATCGGGAATGATATAGAACTATTAAGCGATGTTAAGGGTTATTTGAATAATAGTTTTTCAATGAAAGACCTTGGTGAAGCATCGTATATATTAGGCATCAAGATTTATAGAGATAGATCAAGACGCCTAATAGGGCTATCACAGAGTACATATCTGGACAAGATTCTAAAGAAGTTTAGAATGGACGAAAGTAAGAAAGGGTTCTTACCTATGTTACCGGGCAAGGTATTGAGTAAAACTCAAGGACCGGCTACGGCGTAAGAAAGAGAAAGGATGAGTAACATCCCCTATGCCTCGGCGATAGGATCTATCATGTATGCCATGCTATGTACTAGACCGGATATAGCACATCGTTAGTTTGACTAGCAGATATCAAAGTGATCCAGGGATGGAACACTGGACAGCGGTCAAGAATATCCTAAAGTACTTGAAAAGAACTAAGGATATGTTTCTTTGTTATGGAGGTGACCAAGAGCTCGTTGTAAACGGTTACACCGATGCAAGTTGGAACACTGATCCTGATGACTCTAAGTCACAACTGGGTACGTGTTTATATTGAATGGTGCTGCGATGGCTGGGCAAGCTCGAAGCGATGCACGGTGGCGAAGTCTTCAACTGAATCGAGTACATAGCGGCTTCAGAGGCTTCATCGAAGCGGTATGGATGAAGAGGTTCATTGTAGAGCTCGGTGTGGTTCCTAGTGCATTGGACCCATTAATCATTTACTGTGATAACATGGGTGCCATCGCCAATGCACAAGAGCCAAGGTCACACAAGAGGCTGAAGCATATCAAGCTGCGTTACCACTCGATTCGCGAGTACATCGAAGATGGAGAAGTAAAGATTTGCAAAGTACACACTGATCTGAATGTAGCAGATCCGTTGACTAAAGCTCTCCCTAGGGCAAAGCATGACCAACACCAGAATGCCATGGGTGTTAGGTATATTACAATGTAATCTAGATTATTGACTCTAGTGCAAGTGGGAGATCAAGGAGATATGCCCTAGAGGCAATAATAAAGTGGTTATTATTTATATCTTTATGTTTATGATAAATGTTTATATATCATGCTAGAATTGTATTAACCGAAACATTAGTACATGTGTGATATATAGACAAACAAGAAGTCCCTAGTATGCCTCTTAAACTAGCTTGTTGATTAATGGATGATTAGTTTCATAATCATGAACATTGGATGTTATTAATAACAAGGTTATGTCATTGTGTGAATGATATAATGGACACACCCAATTAAGCGTAGCATAAGATCTCGTCATTAAGTTATTTTGCTATAAGCTTTCGATACATAGTTACCTAGTCCTTATGACCATGAGATCATGTAAATCACTTATACCGGAAAGGTACTTTGATTACACCAAACACCACTGCGTAAATGGGTGGCTATAAAGGTGGGATTAAGTATCCGGAAAGTATGAGTTGAGGCATATGGATCAACAGTGGGATTTGTCCATCCCGATGACGGATAGATATACTCTGGGCCCTCTCGGTGGAATGTCGTCTAATGTCTTGCAAGCATATGAATGAGTTCATAAGAGACCACATACCACGGTACGAGTAAAGAGTACTTGTCAGGAGACGAGGTTGAACAAGGTATAGAGTGATACCGAAGATCAAACCTCGGACAAGTAAAATATCGCGAGACAAAGGGAATTGGTAATATATGTGAATGGTTCATTCGATCACTAAAGTCATCGTTGAATATGTGGGAGCCATTATGGATCTCCAGATCCCGCTATTGGTTATTGGTCGGAGTGAGTACTCAACCATGTCCGCATAGTTCTCGAACCGTAGGGTGACACACTTAAAGTTGGATGTTGAAATGGTAGTACTTGAATTATGGAATGGAGTTCGAATATTTGTTCGGAGTCCCGGATGAGATCTCGGACGTCACGAGGAGTTCCGGAATGGTCCGGAGAATAAGATTCATATATAGGATGTCATTTTATGTGAAATAAAATGTCGCGGAAGGTTCTATGGAAGGTTCTAGAAAAGTCCGGAAGAAACCACCAAGGAAGGTGGAGTCCACAAGGGACTCCACCACCATGGCCGGCCAGCCCTAGATGGGGTGGAGTCCCAAGTGGACTCCACCATAGGGGGCCGGCCACCCCCCCACATGGGAGGTGGAAATCCCACCCTTTGGGTGGGAGTCCTAGTTGGGCTAGGTTTCACCTCTTATGGAAGGTTTTGGTTTCGGGTCTTATTCGAAGACTTGGACACCAACACTTGGGATCCACCTATATAATGAGGGGCCAAGGGAGGGGGCCGGCCACCCCAAGACCACAAGCTGGCCGCCCCCCATAGAGTGGCCGGCCACCCCTCCCAAACCCTAGCTTTGCTCCTCCACTCCATATTGCCCGCGTAGCTTAGCGAAGCTCCACCGGACTTCTACACCGCCACCAACACCACGCCGTCGTGCTGTCGGATTCAAGAGGAGCTACTACTTCCGCTGCCCGCTGGAACGGGGAGGTGGACGTCGTCTTCATCAATAACCGAACGTGTGACCGAGTACGGAGGTGCTGCCCGTTCGTGGCGCCGGAACCGATCGTGATCAAGATCTTCTACGCGCTTTTGCAAGCGGCAAGTGAACGTCTACCGCAGCAACAAGAGCCTCCTCTTGTAGGCTTTGGAATCTCTTCAAGGGTGAGACTCGATACCCCCTCGTTGCTACCGTCTTCTAGATTGCATCTTGGCTTGGATTGCGTGTTCGCGGTAGGAAAATTTTTGTTTTCTATGCAACGTTATCCTACAAAAACTAGGCAAAAGGTGGAGCAAACGGAGCAAACGACCACGGAACAAAAATCTGATTTCTTTTGCGTGTGCGGGCGTCCTCCTTTTATAGGCGCGTGTGGCGGTGCTGATCAACTTGGATCTCACGAAAAACAATCGATCCAAATGATGTCTCCCGATCGGAAAAGGAAAACCAACTTTTGCTTTCCTTTCCTTGCCGTACGCGCGGGCGCACATGGCCGGCCCATGGCTAGAAGCCAGCGACCCAGCGTGGATTGCTGGCCGGCCAAAGCCTAGCTAGCTCGTATGAGCACTGGCCAGCTCAGCCCGGCCATTGCTTCCCTTTTTTTCTCTTTGCCATTTGTTTTGATAGTTTGTCTACATGAGCTACTAAATTGGCTCATTAGCAAAACTTCTCTAGACTACTTTTAGTCCCACATTTATTTCTACCAAATAAATTAATATTAATATTTACTAATTCAAGTAATTAATAAATCATTAATCATCTTCCCGGAATAACTCTCCAAAACTATTTCTTTAATCCCGAAACTACCCCTAGCAACATCGAAACCTTAAGTGTGTCACCCTACGGTTCGAGAATGTGCAGACATGACCGAGACGCCTCTCCGATCAATAATCATCAGCGGGACCTGGAGATCCGTAATGAATCCTACATATTCAACGATGAACAATGTGATCGAATGAACCATTAACATACGATACTGATTCTCTTTGTCACGCGATACTTAACTTGTCCGAGGTTTGATCATCGGTATCTCTATACCTTGTTCAACCTCGTCTCCGACAAGTACTCTTTACTCGTACCGTGGTATGTAGTCTCTTATGAACCATTCATATGCTTGCAAGCTAATTAGACGACATTCCACCGAGATGGCCCAGAGTATATCTATCCGTCATCGGGATGGACAAATCCCACTGTTGATCCATATGCCTCAACTCATACTTTCCGAATACCTAATCCCACCTTTATAACCACCCATTTACGCAGTGGCGTTTGATGTAATCAAAGTACCCTTCCAGCATAAGTGATTTACATGATCTCATGGTCGATGGACTAGGTAACTATGTATCGAAAGCTTATAGCAAATGAACTTAATGACGTGATCTTATGCTACGCTTAATTGGGTGTGTCCATTACATCATTCATCAATGACATAACCTTGTTATTAATAATATCCAATGTTCATGATCACGAAACCATGATCATCTATTAATCAACAAGCTAGTTATTCAAGAGGCTTACTAGGGACTCCTTGTTGTTTACATAACACACATGTATCAATGTTTCGGTTAATACAATTATAGCATGGTATGTAAACATTATCATAAACTTAAAGATATTATAATAACCATTTTATTATTGCCTCTTGGGCATATCTCCAACAGTCTCTCACTTGCACTAGAGTCAATAATCTAGTTTACATTTGTAAAGATATAACACCTTGGCCTTCCGGTGCTTTATCATGTTTTGCTCACGGGAGAGGTTTTAGTCAACGGATCTGACATGCTCAGAACCGTATGTATTTTGTAATTTGTTTGCGTCTCAACGCATCACTCATTTCCAAATGAGTCGGCATTAAATATGTTTGGTCTTCTGGTGGAACCTTAATTCCGTGATCTGAAATATGTCACTAATATTGTCACACACAATATAGCTTCAAAGTTCTGACTCTGTCGGAACTACACCAAGTTCTAAAAGAACCTCTTGACTTAACATCCTTTGTCATTTTCAAAACAATGACATACTCTGCCTTCTTTTGTAGAATCCGTCACAATATTTAGAACTCTTCTAAATCTAGCATAGACAACTTCTAGCTCATTGTGCTACCTTTTAAACAACACTTAGTCTAATTTGAAATTGAAATTTTATTTTCATATGTGACAAAAAAAATATCGGTGCAACACTTTGCAGCGATTTGTTTGTCAAAAACTATATATATATATATATTCTTGGCTCTTCTTAAGTACTCAAGAATATTCTTACTGTTTTTCAATGATCATCACATGAATCATTCTGGTATATGCTCCTAACCTTTTAGAGCACAAGATATCTGATTATGTACATATTATTCATGATCTAAAATCACTCATGTGTTTTTACTCATCGAGTGTCAGATACACTCAAGTCTTGTTAAACCTTCACATGACAAGAACATTTTCTTAATATTTCTATATTGAACTACTTCAATATCCATTCTATGTACTTTGACTTAAACTTATTATGTGTTTCAATCTATCTTCATAGATCTTGACACTAAATTTGTTTCAGTCCATATCCTTTCATTGAAGTTAATTTCTCAATGAAACCTTTTTAATCAAGTATATAATTACATCATTTATAACCAACTATATGTCATCTACATAAAGTATTATAACTATGTCTCAGCGCTCCCACTTAATTTCTTGCAAATGCAAGCCTCTTCATCATTTCTGATGAAATCAAAAACTCTTTGACTATTTCATCTGGTGAAGATTCCAACTCCGCGATACTCACTTCATCCAATTGAAGTTTTGTATACCTATCTAGTATTCCACGGACCAGCAAAACTCTTGGTTGTATCTTGTATACACCTTTAATACATACTTCTGATAAGTAATGTATTTTGCTATCCTACTAGCATATCTCATAAAAGAAATATGTAGTGATTACTAGAATAATCCACATAGACTATAAGCATTGCTACGGAAGATCTAATCTTATCGTAGTCAACTCTTTGAACTTTGTCGTAAACAACTTTTCGACAAGTCGAGCTTCTTCAAGGATATTTCATCCAAGTCCATCAATTTTATAGATCTATTTACTTTCAAAAAGTATTTATCTATCTTGGATTTCATGGCGTATAGCCATTTTAACGGAGTCAGGGCCCATCATAACTTCTTTGTTTGTAGTTGGTTTATCATTGTTCAAAATCAATCCTTTGTCCACAAATCATTTATTTGATCACAAAGTAAACCATACCTACAAGGTTCAATATGTACTTCGATCTCCATGGCTAAAACACTTTGTAGTCATGGGAGCCATGATCGTCGTGGCCGCTTCCGAAACCAATTCCGATGCTGCGCTACTCTGATCATTATGCTCAGGTTCATAAACCTTATCAAAACCTATTGTCCTCCCACTCAAATACTTCGCTAGAAACAATTTCTTGGAAATAAATAAGAAACATCGACAAACACTTTTGTCTTTGTATCCATAGTGGAAAGAATTCCCAATCAATACTTTGGGATAACAAAGACACTCATCCGATTTTGGTTGTAAACTTATTTACTTATGCTATGCATACCAAAATTTAAGAAAAAACTATTAGGGTTCATACCCATGTCATAACTCGTATGATGTCATTTCAACGGATCATGATGATGCTCTATTCAGTGTAAAGCGGTAGTCTCTAAAGCATAATTCACAAAAATATAATGGCATCAATATTTTATCTCATCATTGATCCAACAAGGTTTGGATACATCTCTCGGATACTACATTATCACTATGATACTCCAAGAAACGTGAGTTGTAGAACAATTTCATAACTCTCTTAGATGTTCGCTAAAACTCGTAATTCAAATATTTCCACCATGATCCAATCATAGATATTTGATTTTTCTATTACGATGATTTCCACTTCATGCTGAAATTTATTTGAATCCATTCAAATGTTACAAACTTCTTCCTTATTGAATATATCCACACATATATACTCAATTCATTGTTGGAAGTTTTTCATGAAGTAGAAGAATCTCCCGCAAATAACTATGCCCTAGTGAACCACATACATCATCATGTATTTTTCACTAAGTTAGTTGCCCGTTCAACTCTTGGCCTATGAACGGTATTTTAGTCATTCTCTTTAGAAAAGATTTGCAAGCGCCAAGCGATTCAAAAATCAAATGACTCCAAAAATCCATTTGCATGGAGTTCCTTCATGCGTTCCTTTCTAACATGACCTAAATGGCGGTTCCACAAATAAGTGGAATTCAAATCATTTGCCTTATGGCATTTTAGCGTCAGTGTTATGTATGTGTGTTTCACCATTAAGATTTATAATAACTTATCCATCGTACATGGAGTAATGTCATAATTTGAACAACTTATTGTTTTCATTTGACTAGAGCAAAATAACAATTATTAAGTTCTTTATTATAAATTCTAAGGGCTAGATAGAATGCCAATGACGAACATAATAACACTTTATTTTGTTCCAGACATGCATTCCTATCATATTCCTTGTCAGTCACTTAGGCCATTGTATTCTTGTATTGTGCTGTTTGGTATGACACTTCATACCAACCAATATGATACTAATACCCAAGAATTTCATTGTGTGACCTAACTAGGAATACAACCATAACATGTATATCATTTATATACACCTGAGCTAGACTTTCTAGTCTTTTCTTTTCTCTCTGCCAAAATATCTTTTGTAATTTCTCTTTTAGCTTTCCTCATTATTCAGAAAACACTTCATCTTCAATAACTTCTAGGTTTGTTGGTCAAATACCAATAACCTTGAGGTTCTTACTTTGAATTTGATCATCATATGACAAGTGTTCTAGATTTCACTATTAGTAACTTTGTAATACGATGAACAATTTCACTCATAATTTTTATCCATCAATTCATGACGACTTTCTGAGACCATGTCTGTACATGCTAGGCTCATAAAGTTTAACCTTAGTATTCGCATGTGCAAATTTGGCTTGCACCCGTTGTATGCACACGTAGAATCTATAACACCCGATCATCACGTGATGCTTCGAAACGACGAGTCTTAGCAACGGTGCATACTAAGGACGATTACTTCATGGATATGCGAATATCGTTAGTGCCCCAATAGTTGGAGGATTGGGACGCCTTGCGTCTTCAACCTTCGTACATTCCCATAAAACTTATGAGTTTATGTAGGCTCACCAAATTATATTCTATCATCTTGCAATAAGGTTTTAGATATCACATATATCTCATACCTTGATTATTTCTGAAAACTAAATTTTCAGCTCCTTACTTTTCAAACAGATTTGAACTTCAAGTTTCACGGAGACAAGATAACTTTAGGTACTAATTGAAACCATAGCTCTTTGAATCAACAATGTGAAGTTTACTAAAAGTTTGCAATGGGACTTAATCATTTCTTGATTCTTTAACAATACGGTACCAGTCCGTAAAGTTTCTTGTCAGACTTAACAGTATTTCTATCTCAAATACAAGACTAGCGCATGATAGAAAACGGATGCCAATACTACAAAAATAATTCAAAATACTACTCAGACTATGTTCATGATAATTAGTTCATGTTTTAATATAATTACTAATGAACTCCCACTTAATACAACATCCCTCATAGTTGTTAAGTGATACACGATCCACATCCACTACACCAAAACCGATCATCACGTGAGATGATGTAGCTTCAATGGTGAACATCAACATGTTGATCATATCATCCATATGACTCGTGTTCAACCTTTCGGTTTCCGTTGTCCCGAGGCCATGTCTGTACATGCTAGGCTCGTCAAGCAAACCCAAGTATTCCGCGTGTGCAACATGGCTTACACCCGTTGTATGTGAACGTTGAGTCTATCACATCCGATCATCACGAGATGCTTCGAAACGACGAACTATATTAACGGTGCATACGAGGGGAGAACACTTTATTATCTTGATATTAATGTGAGGGATCATCTTATAATGCTACCGTCCCGTTCTAAGCAAAATAAGATGCATAAAGGATTAACATCACATGCAATTCATATGTGATATGATATGGCTCTTTAGTCTTTGCGCCTTCGATCTTCATCTCCAAAGCACGGACATGATCTCCATCATCAACGGTGTAAGGGTACATTGCCCCTATGTGTGGTTTCGGTAATTAATGACAACCCCTATGGACTAATGTTTTCATTGAGTTTATATGAAGGAATATTCCATAGGTACTACTGGCTCTCCATGTGTTGGATTCAAGTATGGATGCCATGAAGATAAAGATATACCTTGTGTATTGGCATCAAGATCATCGGTATGAAGATATATATATGTGATATGATCAAGAAGAAGAAATGAAGATGCAGTTCTTATGTGGAACTCAATATTATCCATGCTCTATCTTAAGTGAGTATGAGAAGATACAAGGTTGAGTTGGGCAAGTTCAAGATAAGCATCTTGTGTGGATCACATGCTTGAAGCTTGGTGATAGTGAAGATGTGCATCAATGAAGCTTTCCCATCATAGTGTATGGGGGAGCATTTGTGAGTATACACGAAGCGACAATGATCAAGTGATGGGATGCGCAAGGCAAAGGTATGACCTTGATAGGTTTTCCTTTTACCGGTCTCGAGGTGGTTGATGGGAGACCGGATTATAGGATAGATAGCCGCACTATTAAGAGGGGCTTTCGGTTGGGTAACTTGATCACATCGTCTTAGGGAGCTCAATCCTTGCATGCGTTGCATATTCTTATTGCTTCTTGGTATTTCTCGGTGTGAGGTTCTTGAGCTTGTTGCTAGCTTTACAACAAGCCCAAGTTCATCGAAAACGGAGTTCACATGCATCTTCTATTGCGTTTTCGAGGTTGGGTGATTTTACCGGTTATTCATGATATAAGGTTCTACCTTTTATATTCATGATAAAATCCCCTCCTACAGATTCTTGGGTTTTCACTTTCTATAAGATAGCATTCGTTGTTATCTTCCAAACAAAATTGGTTTCATGCGATTCGGAGTTCGGGAGCATTTGTTATTAAAGAAAAGGGAAAAAGAGAAAAGGATAAAAAAAAAAGAAAAGAAAAGAAAAAAACAGAGGGGTGGCAGCCGGCCGGCCGCCCGGTCAGCCGGGCCGCGCGCCGGCCCACCCGGTCCCGAACCGGCCTGGTGACCGGTGCCATCCGGGCCGCGCCGAGGCCTTTGGCCCATGACCGGTCAGAGGCCCGGTCCCCGACCGGCCAGCTGGCGCGTGCCCCGGTCCGACCGGATTCGGCACTGGCCGCCTCCGCCCGCCGGCCCACACGGCCTCCCAGCCTCCGCGCCGCCCGCGCGGTTATGGGCCGCCTGCCCGCCGCGCGCCGCGGCCGGCTGCCCGCCCGCGCGCCAAAGCCCGTGCTGGGCCGCCTCCCCGCCGTGAGGCCCACGCGGCCGGGCCGCTTCCGAGCGGCTTGTTGGCTTTCGCCGCTGTGCGCACCACCGCCCAGCCCGGTCGGTGGGCGGTCCGACCGGGCAGGCCTCCGGCCGCTCCGGCCCAGGCTCCGGTCCAACTGCCTCGCCGGCCGGCTGGGCTGCCTTTAGAGCGTTTTTTTTTCAGCCCGTTTTCCCTTGTTTATTCCCTGTCTTTTTCCCCAACAGCTCTTTTTCTCCCTAGACTATAAATAGCTCTTCTTCCACCTTGAGTAAGCAGTTCTTCCTACTCTCTCTCCTCCATTGCTACTATTTGAAGAACTTGCTCTTCCCCTTGAATCCTCCAACCATTCTTGCTCATATTTGAGGATTTGAGAGAGGGGATCTAGATCTACACTTCCACCAAACCGTTTCTTCTCTAAGTGAGGGAATCTCTTGGGATCTAGATCTTGGAGTCTTTGGTTGACTTTCCCCTTGTTCTTCCTCTCCAATCTCATCCTAGCATTCGTTGCTTTGGTGGGATTTGAGTGTGAAGGACTTGAACACCTCCGGTGTTCTTGCTTTGCATCATTGCATAGTGTTGAGCTCTCCACCACGATTTGTTCGAGTGAGAGACCGTGAGCTTGTTACTCTTGGAGGGTGACCTCCTAGTTGGCTTGGTGATTGGTGCTCCGGTGATCTCTTCAAGAAGATTGTGAAGAGGCCCGAGCTTCTCCTTCGTGGAGCTTGTGAAGTGGTTGTGGAGCTTGCCATCTCCGGAGCGGAGGAAAAGCTAACCATAAGGAAAGGGCCATTATCCTTCGTGGGTGTGGTTCGGAGAATAGGGTGAGCCTTCGTGGCGCGGGGAATCCTTCGTGGGACCTCCACTCCTCCAAACGTGACGTACCTTGTTGCAAAGCAAGGGAACACGGGAATACATCCTCGTCTCCGCGTGCCTCGGTTATTTCTATACCCGAGCTCTCTTTCCTTGTGATAGCCATCGTGCTTGAAGTACATATATCTTGCTATCACTTGTGCTACATATATCTTGTGCCTATCTTGCTTAGCTCTAGTTGCTATTGTTACATTTAGTTGAGCTTAGCATATTTAGGGTTTGTGCTTGTAAACTAAACGATAGTTTAATTCCGCATTCATACAAGACAAATCCGCAAGAGTTTGTAATTGCCTCTTCTCCCCCCCCCCCGCTTGGCGACATCTCGTTCTTTCAATTGGTATCTGCGCAAGGTCTCTCCTTGTTTTAGGCTTCACCGCCTTGAGAGTAAAGATGTCGGCTAGTAATTTAGTGCACAATGACACAATTATCTTTGTTGGCACAAATTATCATTTGTGGCGAAATTGCTTGCTTTGTAGGCTTCGGACCTTGTGTCCACATATAGAGCAATTTCTAGATGTCGGTTTTTCTCCTCCGATGGATTCTCAAAATCTATCTTTAGAGGATGAGAAAAACTTACATCTTGAAGCTTAAGTATCTAATGAGCTTTTATTCTCTTTGAGACCCGATTTTCGTAGGTTCTTGATATATATAAAGCGAAAATCGTCTCATGAGATGTGGATCAAGCTTAAGGAAATGTTTGGTGGATCCACTTCTCAATTGGTCGGTGGTGACTCCGAGGAACTCTCTTCCCCTTCACATCATGAAGAGCTCCAAGTTGCTTCCACCTCCGGTCGTGATGAATTATCATCTTCTTTCACTTCACCAACGTGTAGCAAGACACGAGGTAATGATATGGTGAGTGGTGAGGAAAATTGCAATGTTGATATTGTGCTCAATAGTGATGATTCTTCATCTCTATCCCATTGTAATGCTTCCTCTTTGGACTTAAACACATCTAGCATTGAAAATGACCTACATGCTTGTGTTGATAGTCCTTGCATATCATGTGTAAATTGCTTACATAGATCTCATGAAGATATGCTTACCTTGTCTTGTCCCCATAATCAAAATGCTTATATTTCCTCTAGTTGTTTGTTGACTAACAATGTAGAGGAAACCGAACACTATATGGATCAAGACATGTTTTCAAATGAGGATTCAAGAATATCTTCATCTTCATTCTCCGGTATGCACATGTGCCTTATGGCAAATGGATCAAAGGTATCTCCTACTTTGACTCCTAACACTTCCTCTAATGATGAGAGTGATGATGATGATAATGATGAAGAATATAATACCTTGGTGCATAATATGGCAATGATATATGCTTCTCTTCATGGTAATAAAGAAGCTCGTGCTAATCTCGAACACTCTATGGATACCTTGAGTAAATATAGGGAAACCATAGTGGAGTTGGAGTCCCATGTTGAAAATGGGGAAATGAGATTCAATCTCCTCAAGCAAGAGCTAAAAGATGAGAAGCATACTAATTTTATGCTCACACAAAAAATTGAATCCTATGAGCTTGAAAATGAAAAATCTATTGATGATGCTTGTGCTACTAACTCTAATTCTTGTGAAGCATCTACCTTAAAGGAGAATGTTGAGCTAAGGGCTCAACTTGAGTTGCTAACTAGCAATTGTAGGGAATTGGAAGAAAGCAATAAAACGCTCTCACACTCTTTTGAGGATCTTCTAACTTCCTACGATGAGCTAAAGTTAGCTCATGAGGCTAGTATCACTAAGGTAACATCTTGTGAGCCTCATGTGGACATTAGCACAACCTCTACCCAAAATGTTATATTGCCATGTGCTAGTCCTTGTAATCTATCTA
The DNA here is from genome assembly GCF_019359855.2 of Lolium perenne. Taxonomy (NCBI): domain Eukaryota; kingdom Viridiplantae; phylum Streptophyta; class Magnoliopsida; order Poales; family Poaceae; genus Lolium; species Lolium perenne. The sequence continues at coordinate 180,358,409 of NC_067246.2, read as the reverse complement.
GTCGAATTAGTGATACACCTTGTGTTGGATTACTCACTTTGCCTTGTTGCTCTAACAATGAAGCTTCTACTTCCTCTAGTACTTGTATTTCTACTAACCATGTAGAGGAAATAAAAGAGCTCGAGGCCCAAGTTCTTTCTTTGAAGAAAGACTTGGAAAAGCGTCATGAAGGGAAATCCGCACTTGACAAGATGCTAAGTGTGCAACAATCCCCCAATGACAAGAGTGGACTTGGATTCAACTCCAATAACAAGAACAAGTCCAAGAGCAAGAGCAACAAGAAGAAGGGCCAAGACAAAGTCAAGGATTCGGCCAAGTTGGTTTGTTTCAAGTGCAAGGTTGAAGGGCATCATGTTAGATCATGCCCATTGAAGAAGAAGAAGCACTTGAGTGAGAAACAACAAGGGAAACGGCCACAAGGTAAAGGTCAAACTCATGCTCGACCTCAAGTTGAAGATAGGCCACTTTCCAAGAAGAATCAAGATATTGTTCCCCAAGAGAAGAAATCAATAAAGAAGAGAAAGGGGAACACTTGCTACTTATGCCGTGAGAAGGGGCACTTTGCTTCTTCTTGCTCAGGTGGTACCTTATCTAACCCTATAATTGTTGATAATGATTATTCTCTAGGGAAGGATAAGGATGGCAATATGTTTGCCAAGTTTGTTGGAACTCAAAGTGGTTTCAAGAAAAGAACCATTTGGGTTGCCAAGCCTATTGTGACTAACCTCTTAGGACCCAACTTGGTTGGGGTCCAACAATCTCAAACTTGATCAATAGGTACGAGTGGAGGGCATTGGAGATTTGGCTACTTCATGAAGAATTAAGGGATCTTCATATATTGTATTCTTACCAAGCCAAGTCGTATGGATTATCATCTATATCTTATATCCAATGTTCCTCTTTGCGGTAACTTATACTTCAACTCTTCATGTTTATTGTAAGTTACTTGCCCCTTTGCATGTTTGGTTTTGTACCAAATGTGTGTATGTATGTGTTGTGTCTTACTTGCTTATCTTGTGTATTCAAGTATGTTTGTTTGACCCATCATATACTTATGTATTGTTTTGAGCCTAATGCATCTTGATGATATCTTATTTGGCTCTCTTTGAAGTGATTAATGGAACATCCCATTTTGGGGGAGTGATATGCTTTGTGCATCTCTCTTTCTTTAAAATGTGTGTACATGGGTACCACCACTTAGTATTGATATTGCAAGATTATCTAGACACTATGTGGTGTGCCATACTCATGAGAAATTCAAATTCTAAATATCCATTAATCATCTCTAGTTGAATTTTAGTTGCCTCTTATTTAGAAGAAATGTTTTATCACATTATGGGGGAGTAATATGTTTTGTACATATCACAAGCCTAGAAAATGTGAACATATGAGGTTATGCCACTTAGTGTTGATGCTCTTAATTATCTTGTTCCTAGGTGGCATGTTTGCTCAAACAAGCTCCATTCCTAATAAAAATATTTTATTACTCACCTTGTGGGCTTTTGTTTGTATATGAAATTCTTGGTGCGGTTTTTCCTCAAATACATATCTCTATATCTTATTTGGGACACCGTTTGCTTCAAGTTATTCTAATCATTGCCGTGCGTGATTGTGTGACTAGTTGAAGTTATCAAGAATCTTCATCCGTGCATAGTGCTTAATTCTATATACTTATCCTATGCCTTTTATTGTGAAGTTGATCCTTACTATCATTGTCAATACTCCACCGGAAATTATTTCCAATATACTCATTGTCTTTGACAATTGATAACCTTGTATGTGGTTGAATTTTTGGATCATCTTCACCTTGGATTGTTTCTTACTTCCTTATTTTATTTCCAAGAAATCTTTGTTGCTCCCATGTGTCTTCTTTGTCTCTTTGAAAAATGCTTTGATAAATTCTCTTGATTCATATCAAGTGTTTGTTTTGGAAGACAAACCTTTTCCTTACGGTACATTGTGCCATTGTGAAAAGTGTATAGGGTTTGGTTTATTTTGTTTGAACCTTGCTCTTTTGGGGAGTTTGCTATCTCATTCTTTCTTACATGATTTATTTGCTTGAATGAGATAAATCCTTGAGCATGTTTGCTTTATTTCATCCGTTATGCTCAATGGTTTCCTCTTAGTTCATTTGTTGAACTTTGTTGAACAAATCTTTTGTGATTTGCTTCTTAGATATAACTTGGACAACAAATTTGCTTTGTGGCACCTCTATGCCTTATCTAATTCTTTTGGTGTTTTGTCCAAAGTATACCTTTCTTGGATCTTTAAAGGTTTTGGTGCATGCTTATATGTAATTTGTTTATACTTGTAGCATGCTTGCTTTCTTTTGATCCATTATGTAGGATATACTCCATCAAATCCTAAAATGGCTAAGATGTGCATGAAATTCAAATTTCATCTAAATATGCACATGTTTATATGGAGTGTGTCCTATATATTGTGGTTAGTCTAACCATGTTGGACCCAATAAGTTTGGGGACCAAGATGTACTTGAATGATGTTTTAGGTACATTGGAGATGCAATGGAGGCTTGTCTCATCTATAAGGAAGGTGTTATCACCATATGAGAATTGGAGTCAAGCTAGGATGATCAATGAACTCTTATCTACTACATCAAGTCATTGCTATCTCGGTAACAAGTATCTTATTCATGCACTCTCATATAGCATCCAACCTCTTGTAGGTTGTATCTTGGCATGAAATTATTTATTTCGAAAATATTGCGGTTCTTGAAAAACCCTTTTAAAGTAAAACTTCTTATTGAACATTTGAGTAATTTGAGAAGATGCATATGATAGGTTATATATCTATATATATCATATTTTATGATTCACCTATCACAAATATGCCCTCTAGCAATTTATTGCATATCAATTCCTCAAAGAGCTCTTGTGTGCAATATTGATGAATTTGTGAAATAAATCCGTATTTGTGATACTTGTTGCCTTTCTCAAAACACTCCAACTAGCTCTACTTCCCTTATTGTTAGTTGTGTTGTTTTTGAGATTTAACTTGGTTGAAGTTCATTCATATACCATAAGTGAAAATTGGAGCCATAGGCTATATATGCTTCTTAAGCAAACATCCTTTGGTATATTTTATGACTTCTTCTTGGATATCTTGTTTTATCTATTTTGTTAACCTCTTGTGTGTGCATGTTTCTTTATGGATCACTTTGTCCACTTTAGAAACTTATATACATAAGAGTGTTAATCCATCACCTTGATATTCTTGATCTTTGCCGACCATCTTTTACCCCTTTTGTTTTTAGTGGGTTGGTAAAGAAAATTTATGAGTGCTTGGTTTATTTATTTTCTTCATGCACTCATATCTCGTAATTGTTGGACTCAAGTTGTTCTTGATAAGCATACTCTCTTTATCTTAGTTGTGTTCTAAATGATATATAGGGAGTGAGGATTCCATGTTTGTGCATATTGTATCCAAATGCAAACATTATAAATTGTGCACGAACCTTGGGGAGCTTTCTTATTTTTAGAGCACTATATCTTTCTTATCATGATATCCTTGTTTGTCCAATTGGATCTTTGATTGCTTGCTTTATTTGTTGAAGCTCACTTCACCATGTTATCTTTATGCAATCTTTGATCCTCAATATAGTTTGATTTCCTTCAATTATTCATCATTGGATATGTGCACTTGATTCCACTCAAATTATGAGAAGTACACACTTTGGGGAGGAACTCACATTATATTGGCCTTCTAAATTTTTCACCCATTTTGACAATCGATGCCAATGGGGGAGAAGTTTAGAGGGTTTAAGGGAATGGTTTTATACTTAAGTTTGGTTGGTGCTTAAGTGTTTTGCCTCTCATGCATTCCATATCTATATGCCTTGCATGGTTGTATATATATAGTGGAAACTATCCCAAAGGTTAATCTTGACAATATATGCAATGAATTCATGTTCATCACACGTGCATACATTGTGGGGGAGTTTTCTCTATATATATTGGTTCTACTCACATCTCTTGCATTTGTTGTAGTTGTGTGAGTAGAGCCGGTTTTGAGATGGGCTAGTAGCTTTGTGTTACTTGACCATATCAAATACAACCTCTTGTATACAACTTATTCTCGGATAAGTTGCGTACTTGTCACTAATATTCATTATATAAACCCTCTTATTGTGGTTGTCATCAATTACCAAAATGGGGGAGATTGTAAGGGTACATTGCCCCTATGTATGGTTTCGGTAATTAATGACAACCCCTATGGACTAATGTTTTCATTGAGTTTATATGAAGGAATATTCCATAGGTACTACTGGCTCTCCATGTGTTGGATTCAAGTATGGATGCCATGAAGATAAAGATATACCTTGTGTATTGGCATCAAGATCATCGGTATGAAGATATATATATGTGATATGATCAAGAAGAAGAAATGAAGATGCAGTTCTTATGTGGAACTCAATATTATCCATGCTCTATCTTAAGTGAGTATGAGAAGATACAAGGTTGAGTTGGGCAAGTTCAAGATAAGCATCTTGTGTGGATCACATGCTTGAAGCTTGGTGATAGTGAAGATGTGCATCAATGAAGCTTTCCCATCATAGTGTATGGGGGAGCATTTGTGAGTATACACGAAGCGACAATGATCAAGTGATGGGATGCGCAAGGCAAAGGTATGACCTTGATAGGTTTTCCTTTTACCGGTCTCGAGGTGGTTGATGGGAGACCGGATTATAGGATAGATAGCCGCACTATTAAGAGGGGCTTTCGGTTGGGTAACTTGATCACATCGTCTTAGGGAGCTCAATCCTTGCATGCGTTGCATATTCTTATTGCTTCTTGGTATTTCTCGGTGTGAGGTTCTTGAGCTTGTTGCTAGCTTTACAACAAGCCCAAGTTCATCGAAAACGGAGTTCACATGCATCTTCTATTGCGTTTTCGAGGTTGGGTGATTTTACCGGTTATTCATGATATAAGGTTCTACCTTTTATATTCATGATAAAATCCCCTCCTACAGATTCTTGGGTTTTCACTTTCTATAAGATAGCATTCGTTGTTATCTTCCAAACAAAATTGGTTTCATGCGATTCGGAGTTCGGGAGCATTTGTTATTAAAGAAAAGGGAAAAAGAGAAAAGGATAAAAAAAAAGAAAAGAAAAGAAAAAAACAGAGGGGTGGCAGCCGGCCGGCCGCCCGGTCAGCCGGGCCGCGCGCCGGCCCACCCGGTCCCGAACCGGCTCGGTGGCCGGTGCCATCCGGGCCGCGGCGTAGGCCTTTGGCCCATGACCGGCTGTAGGCCCGGTCCTCGACCGGCCAGCCTGGCGCGTGCCCGGTCCGGCCGGATTCGGCACACAGGCCGCCTCCACCCCGCCGGCCCACACGGCCTCCTCCCGGCCTCCGCGCCGCCCGCGCGGTTATGGGCCGCCTGCCCGCCGCGCGCCGCGGCCGGCTGCCCGCCGCGCGCCAAAGCCCGTGCTGGGCCGCCTCCCGCCGTGAGGCCCACGCGGCCGGGCCGCTTCCCCGAGCGGCTTGTTGGCTTTCGCCGCCTGTGCGCACCACTGCCCAGCCCCGGTCGGTGGGCCGGTCCGACCGGGCAGGCCTCCGGCCGCTCCGGCCCAGGCTCCGGTCAACCGGCCTGCTGGCCGGCTGGGCTGCCTTTAGAGCGTTTTTTTTTCAGCCCGTTTTCCCTTGTTTATTCCCTGTCTTTTTCCCCAACAGCTCTTTTTCTCCCTAGACTATAAATAGCTCTTCTTCCACCTTGAGTAAGCAGTTCTTCCTACTCTCTCTCCTCCATTGCTACTATTTGAAGAACTTGCTCTTCCCCTTGAATCCTCCAACCATTCTTGCTCATATTTGAGGATTTGAGAGAGGGGATCTAGATCTACACTTCCACCAAACCGTTTCTTCTCTAAGTGAGGGAATCTCTTGGGATCTAGATCTTGGAGTCTTTGGTTGACTTTCCCCTTGTTCTTCCTCTCCAATCTCATCCTAGCATTCGTTGCTTTGGTGGGATTTGAGTGTGAAGGACTTGAACACCTCCGGTGTTCTTGCTTTGCATCATTGCATAGTGTTGAGCTCTCCACCACGATTTGTTCGAGTGAGAGACCGTGAGCTTGTTACTCTTGGAGGGTGACCTCCTAGTTGGCTTGGTGATTGGTGCTCCGGTGATCTCTTCAAGAAGATTGTGAAGAGGCCCGAGCTTCTCCTTCGTGGAGCTTGTGAAGTGGTTGTGGAGCTTGCCATCTCCGGAGCGGAGGAAAAGCTAACCATAAGGAAAGGGCCATTATCCTTCGTGGGTGTGGTTCGGAGAATAGGGTGAGCCTTCGTGGCGCGGGGAATCCTTCGTGGGGCCTCCACTCCTCCAAACGTGACGTACCTTGTTGCAAAGCAAGGGAACACGGGAATACATCCTCGTCTCCGCGTGCCTCGGTTATTTCTATACCCGAGCTCTCTTTCCTTGTGATAGCCATCGTGCTTGAAGTACATATATCTTGCTATCACTTGTGCTACATATATCTTGTGCCTATCTTGCTTAGCTCTAGTTGCTATTGTTACACTTAGTTGAGCTTAGCATATTTAGGGTTTGTGCTTGTAAACTAAACGATAGTTTAATTCCGCATTCATACAAGACAAATCCGCAAGAGTTTGTAATTGCCTATTCACCCCCCCCCCCTCTAGGCGACATCTCGATCTTTCAAACGGGCATGATCTCCATCATCGTCGGTGTAGCGTCAAGGTCCATGGCGCCATCTTCATGGTTGTTCACTTCATGTAGCAACTATTACAACTACTTTGAAAAAATACTACAACATAAAATATAAAGACAACCATAAGGCTCCTGCCGGTTGCCACAATACAATAATGATCATCTCATACATATTCATCATCACATCATGGCCATATCACATCACCAAACCCTGCAAAAACAAGTTAGACGCATCTAATTTGGTTTGCATATTTTACGTGGTTTAGAGTTTTCGAGCAAGATCCAATCTACCTACGAACATGAACCACAATGGTGATACTAGTGTTGTCAATAGAAAGAGTAAATTGAATCTTCATTATGGTGGGAGAGACAGACACCCGCAAAGCCACTTATGCAATACAAGTTGCATGTCGAGCGTGGATCAAATCTCATGAACGCGGTCATGTAAAGTTAGCCCGAGCCGCTTCATCCCACCATGCCGCAAGATGCAAAGTACACGAACTAAAGATAACAAAGCATCAACGCCCACAAAACAATTGTGTTCTACTCGTGCAACCATCTATGCATAGACACGGCTCTGATACCACTGTAGGGATACGTTGCATAGAAAACAAAAAATTTCCTACCGCGAGAACGCAATCCAAGCCAAGATGCAATCTATAAGATGGGAGCAACGAGGGGATGAATGAGACTAACCCTTGAAGATTTCCAAAGCCTATAAGAGTAGGCTCTTATTGCTGCGGTAGACGATCACTTGCCGCTTGCAAAAGCGCGTAGAAGATCTTGATCACGGTGCCACGATCGGGCAGCACCTCCGTACTCGGTCACACGTTCAGCTCGATGAAGACACCTCCTCCTTGTTCCAGCAAGCGGGGAGATGTGGTAGATGGGATCTAGTCCAGCAGCACGACGGCGTGGTGGTGGTGGAGAGTTTGCGCGAACAGGGTTTCGCCTGTACGCGTTGGGTGGAAAAAACTAGGCAAAAGGTGGAGCAAACGGAGCAAACGACCGCGGAACAAAAATCTGATTTCTTTTGCGTGTGCGGGCGTCCTCCTTTTATAGGCGCGTGTGGCGGTGCTGATCAACTTGGATCTCACGAAAAACAATCGATCCAAACGATGTCTCCCGATCGGAAAAGGAAAACCAACTTTTGCTTTCCTTTCCTTGCCGTACGCGCGGGCGCACATGGCCGGCCCATGGCTAGGAGCCAGCGACCCAGCGTGGATTGCTGGCCGGCCAAAGCCTAGCTAGCTCGTATGAGCACTGGCCAGCTCAGCCCGGCCATTGCTTCCCTTTTTTTCTCTTTGCCATTTGTTTTGATAGTTTGTCTACATGAGCTACTAAATTGGCTCATTAGCAAAACTTCTCTAGACTACTTTTAGTCCCACATTTATTTCTACCAAATAAATTAATATTAATATTTACTAATTCAAGTAATTAATAAATCATTAATCATCTTCCCGGAATAACTCTCCAAAACTATTTCTTTAATCCCGAAACTACCCCTAGCAACATCGAAACCTTAAGTGTGTCACCCTACGGTTCGAGAATGTGCAGACATGACCGAGACGCCTCTCCGATCAATAATCATCAGCGGGACCTGGAGATCCGTAATGAATCCTACATATTCAACGATGAACAATGTGATCGAATGAACCATTAACATACGATACTGATTCTCTTTGTCATGCGATACTTTACTTGTCCGAGGTTTGATCATCGGTATCTCTATACCTCGTTCAACCTCGTCTCCGACAAGTACTCTTTACTCGTACCGTGGTATGTAGTCTCTTATGAACCATTCATATGCTTGCAAGCTAATTAGATGACATTCCACCGAGATGGCCCAGAGTATATCTATCCGTCATCGGGATGGACACATCCCACTGTTGATCCATATGCCTCAACTCATACTTTCCGAATACCTAATCCCACCTTTATAACCACCCATTTACGCAGTGGCGTTTGATGTAATCAAAGTACCCTTCCAGCATAAGTGATTTACATGATCTCATGGTCGAAGGACTAGGTAACTATGTATCGAAAGCTTATAGCAAATGAACTTAATGACGTGATCTTATGCTACGCTTAATTGGGTGTGTCCATTACATCATTCATCAATGACATAACCTTGTTATTAATAATATCCAATGTTCATGATCACGAAACCATGATCATCTATTAATCAACAAGCTAGTTATTCAAGAGGCTTACTAGGGACTCCTTGTTGTTTACATAACACACATGTATCAATGTTTCGGTTAATACAATTATAGCATGGTATGTAAACATTATCATAAACTTAAAGATATTATAATAACCATTTTATTATTGCCTCTTGGGCATATCTCCAACATCATCCGGTTTAATGACATCTTCAGCATCTATCGCATGCAAATGCTCCACTTTATTGTGGTTCGCCTAGTTGCTCTTAGCTTGTCTTCCCAGATTATTAAGGAGGGGACGCCGACCATCGCGATAATGGACCCCTTCTATATGCGGGAGAGCATCATCTGCAACGCTGGGGATCGGGCGATTGCCACCCAGCAGGTCGAGGATTTCATGCTAGCGAACATTAAAAAGGGAGCCATTCTCATCCCTTACTTCCCCGAGTAAGTAATCACTCGCTAGTCCCCATCACCATTCTATCCTATATCTCCATTTCATTTCCAAAGCTTAATCCGTGTGTTTTCCGCAGAGACAAGTTCTGCACCCTCATCGCCGTGCACCCGCAACACTCGCATGCAGTCTATCTCGACTCGGGTAGGGACCAGAAGAAAGACTACACCCACATCAAGGCCCTTCTCAATGATGCTCTCACCGGCTTTGCCAACAAGGCAGGACCCCTCAAAGTAGAGAGAAAATCCCGAGGAGGCTTGGTCTTAACCCACACAACCAAATTCCCCTCCCTCAGGCAGTCGAATGAAGCCAATGGGATGGACGCGTGGTACGCCATCCTTCAGATGCAGGAGTACATAAAGTACGCAGATGAAATGTTGCTGCCAGAGACTCTCAGAAACAGGTTTGCAAACATGGCGGATGCCCCTGATAGAGAGCTGAGAAAGAACTGGGGTCGCATCCAGCAGTTTATTTGCACGATAATCCTGCATGATGTCAACAATAGGTCTGGCGAGTTCTTCTACGGCTACGGTCTACCACCTAATGACGAGATAGACCTCCCTTGCAGATGTCGCGTGATGAGAGGCCGTTCAACTCGCTTGAGGGCTGCCGTCCATTCCCCCCTAGGCATACAACCTGATCCTACGACGGGAACACTATTGCTAAAGCTTGAACGATATGTCCCTGAACTTCCGTATTGTAATAATTGCTATATATTCCGATAGAATTGACTTGTCACTTTTATTTAGTTGTATGGATGTGCATGTGAACATGTGTCTATAGTTTCATTTACTTTGCTATATATTTCAAGATTATGGCGTAGATACCTTAATAATTATTTGCATTTACTCGACCCCTACTTGCCTCGTATTTGGAGTTCGTCGATGATTAGAATGTTCGGTCACTCGTACACTCGGGGGTGGAGCCAGTGAGCCTTGGTGTGATGGCCACAAATATCAATCTATTGTGCATCCTACCTAGCCTCACTGACTCCATCCCTAGATGTTAATATTTGTTTCCACCGACAAAGTATGAGGCACGCTATTTAATTCGTACTACTTGTCTTTTATTTGAGTTCACACTTCTTAATTGCATTGGCCGATGATTAAAATGTTTGGTCACTTGTACACTCCGGGGTGGGGCCAGTGAGGCTTGGTGTGATGGCCACAAATATCAATCTATTGTGCATCCTACCTAGCCTCTCTGACCCCATCCCTGTATTTTAATATTTATTTCGAACAACAAAGTATGAGGCACATGCTATTTAGTTCATACTACTTGCCTCTTATTTGAGTTGGCACTTGTTAATTACATTGGTACTAACGTTTTACTTGTCTTGTGCATGGAGATGCCGACGACATATGTCGTGTACAAGGGGAGGGTTCCTGGAGTTTACGACTACTGGGTGGACTGTCGGAGACAGGTGCACCGCTTCAGCGGCAACATCTACAAGGGATACCCCACTAGGGTGGAGGCGGAAGGAAGATACGCACGTTATCTAGCGGGGGAGATGAAGGACATGAGGAGGAACCCGATGAAGACCATGGCCTTCGTGATGATGGTCATCGTGACCATGTTGGTCATGTTCTATGTGATTGTAGTTTAGGTTAGTAGCTACATTGTGAGGTGTATGATGACACTTGTGACGACTATGTACCGAGACTTCTAACTTTGTGAAACTTGGTCGTTCGGTGTTGCATATGCACATGTGTTGTATGAATCAACATTCCGAAATGAGACTTGCGTATTTGTGTATTGATACCGAAATGAGACTTGGCTCTCTATGTGCTTCTCATATTGCATGTACTGCTGTATAAATATGAACTGTTGTATAAATTTGCAAATATGCGTTGTAATACGCTGGAAAAAGGCTATAAAATTATATTTTCGATTACTACTGTCGGCGCACCTACATGACCTACTGCCGGCGCACAGAGCACGCGCCAGTGCTGGCATACCTACTGCCGACGCAGCTACATGTGCGCCAGTGGAATATGGTAGTTGCCGGCGAATCAGGGCTGGTGCGCCCGCAGTAGCTACCTTACCGTCGGCGAACAGCCAGGCGCGCCGGCAATGAGCAGTTATCACCGGCGCGTTCGCACCGGCGGGCTTCGGTGCGCCGGCAATAAGCCAATTAGGTGTGCAGGCAGTAGGCTTTTTCCTTGTAGTGTCAGCATGAAGTGGAAATCATCGTAATAGGAAAGTCAAATATCTATGATTGGATCATGGTGGAAATATTTGAATTGCGAGTTTTAGCGAACATCTAAGAGAGTTATGAAATTGTTCTACAACTCACGTTTCTTGGAGTATCATAGTGATGATGGAGTATCCGAGAGACGTATCCAAACCTTCTTGGATTAATGATGAGATAAAATAATATGATGCAATTATATTTTTGTGGATTATGCTTTAGACACTACCGCTTTTACAATAATAGAGCGTCAATATAAATCCGTTGAAATGACACCATATGAGTTATGGCATGGGTATAAACCCTAATAGTCCTTTCTTAAATTTTGGTATGCACAGTGACAAGGTATTAACTTGTCAACGCCTGACTAGGGTTTAGTTGGAAGTAGAGGGCAACTAGATCTCGAAGGTTTCAGCCGGAAAAGTACTCGACTACTAAAAACTAGGGTTATGTTGACAATGAAATCGATCCTTTGTTTGTCCTTCGACTCCCCCTTATATAGGAGGTGGAGCCGAAGGTTTCGTGATGTACAAGTTTACAAAGTCCGGGAGACTCTCTGAGTCCATCCGTAATAATTACAAGTCAAATATTTCTAATACAACTATCTTTCCAAACTAACTCTTAATTGGGCTTCCGGACTTCATAAACTTCGGGTCGTGGGCCTTCAGTAAACCCCGGGTACCATCTTTGGCAGGCCCATTAGGGATGCCTATGTCAGTAGCCCCCGAGATTTTGCTTGAAAAGAAACAGGGAAAATCTCCAACTTTACAATTACCATACAACTTCTTCGAGCTAGCACATATCTTGACATGACCTTGGGATACTGGTGTAACTCGACATGCGCCGCTTAAGGTCTTACCGAATGTCGAATTCCAGTCATGTTTTATCGGGTACATAACGCGTGCGTTAGGATTTTTCTTCGCATCTGCTGATACAGAAAAAGTAGCGAAACGCCATCAGAGGCGGTGCCACGCTGCACAGGACGGATCCCGGGGACTTACCTTCGCAAAGTATTGTGGCATTCAGAGATTAATTTGCGACTGAGGCACTCTGAGAATATATTGTCGAGTGCTTTTTCGGCTATTGGAATAGCACATTTATTCGAGTCACCGGATGACTTATATATTTTTATCTTGTCCTCCCGATGGGAGTATATGAAGAGTTATTTGTATAACTCGAAATATGCTCACCATGCCTTTTGTAATTTCATCGGGCACGCGAACAGCGTTCCCGATGGGAGTAGCCCCCGAGGCTACAGCCAAGTGCTTGTACTTGGTTGTAGGCTCACCATTGTAGCATCTTTTGCCGTTATATTGTTATCTTTTCGAATTCTTCCATCTTTATCGGGTGCGCGACCAGCGGTCCCGATGGGAGTAGCCCCCGAGCATATGAACAAATGCTTGTATTTGATCATAGGCTCTCGCCTTTTCTTTCTTGCCATACTCGAGATTTCCTTCTGTAAAAAGTAACCGCCGAACATTTTTTTTAAAAAATCTTGTATTTGATCAAAGGCTCCCGAAATTATCATCAATCCATCCCTGTTGCCAATCCTCAGAACACCGTAGTCAAAATTTCTCTCTTTAAAGTGACATCAGTGCTGACGACAGCCACGACCGCTGTATCGGGAAAACGCGAGTCCTGTCCTGTCACCGACTTGTGGGTCCGAAGGCCTGCGGTTTGTGACACATTACGCAAGTGGGGGACACACGTCCTCCGTTTTTTCTGGTACACACACTGTAGCGCATGTCCAGTTTCGTCGTAGTAAAAATACCTTATTACCCATGGAGACGTAACGATGCTGTAACTCCTGTGGCTGAGGAGATGATGGATGAATTACTTCGACTAGATGCTGAATTCTTCGTGAGGGGTAGTTATGCTGATCATAGAGTAAACATAGACAACCTGATAGGAGATAACTGAGTTTCCTTTTTTCCTGCCAATTTTTTCTTGACAGTAAAAATCTGTGTATTGTAAGCACTATGTATATTGTAAAACAACTTATATTTGTTTGCGAGCGAATTTTTCTTTCATCTAGCCCCCGAGCTTTGTCGGTTAGCCAGTGGTTTTATCTTTATTGTTTTGAGAGGTATTTTGAACCAAGGCAAATATCTTGTAGTCTGTATATTGCAAAGATTTATGCATATATATTGAATTTGCGAGTTGCAGACTTCCGAATCTTGTGAAAAAGATGTATATCAATATCTTTACTATATTGCAGCATCGCGAGCCCGCCTCATTAAAAACCTTTCAGTTCCACTCGGTGCCCTAAAAGGAAAAGAGTGCGTCTGAAAACTCGCGAGCGTTTCAGTACAATGTATGTTTACATGTATGTTTCTATATTGACTTCTACGCGTAGAAACGCCGAAGCTGCGCCATGTTCCATGGATTCTTCTCTGGGACCCCGGACTTCTTATCCTTTATCCTGTACGCTCCTCCCGCGATTACTTTTGTGACGATGTACGGTCCAACCCATGGTGACTCGAACTTTTCATGGCTGTCCTGGGAAAGCCGAAGGACTAGATCTCCCACTTGAAAAGACCTTGGTCGTAAACGTCGACTGTGGTAATTTTTCAAGTCTTGCTGGTACTTGGTGACTCTCGACATCACCTCATCTCTAGCTTTATCAAGTGCATCAACATCATCTTCTAGCGCCTTTCTTGAGGTATCTTCATTATACTCCGTCACTCTCGGGGAGTTGTGTTTTATTTCTATCGGGAGCATTGCCTCGGCTCCATTCAGCAGAAAAATGGGGTTTCTTGTGTTGCTGTATTGGGTGTTGTTCGTATGCTCCATAAAAAACTTGGCAACTCTTCTTGCCAGGTATGTCGAGCTTTCTCCAGAGGTGTTATCAACCGTTTCTTGATTCCATTACAGATGATACCGTTTGCTTTCTCAACTTGACCATTAGTTTGCGGATGCGCTACCGACGCAAAGTGTAGTTTAATGCCTACCTCTGCGCAGTATGCTTTGAACTCCTTGGAAGTAAAGTTGCTGCCGTTGCCTGTGACAATAATATTGGGAACACCGAATCGAAAGACAATGCCTTTGACGAAACTGACCACCGATGCTGCGTGTGGCGAGTTTATTGGTTTTGCCTCAACCCACTTGGTGAACTTGTCGACAGCCACCAGCATATACTCGTAACCTCCTGGCCACGCCTTGTGTAATTTTCCTACCATATCAAGGCCCCACTGAGCAAAACGCCATGATAAGGGTATTGGCATCAGTTCTTCTGCCGGAGAATGAGGTTTTGCCGCAAATCTTTGACACACATCACAGGTTCATACCGCGTCCTTTGCATCTTCTATCGCCGACAACCAATAAAATCCTGCTCGAAAAACCTTAGCTGCTATTGCTCGGCTGCTTGCATGATGTCCGCACACCCCTTCATGCACATCTTTTAGAATAAGCCTACCTTCTTCGGGTGTAACACATCTCTGTAGTACTCCCGAAATACTTCGTTTGTAGAGAGCTCTCCTTTGATCACAGTAAAGGTTTTGGATCGTCTGATAACTCGCCTTGCTTCAACTGGATCTTCGGGTAGTTCTTTCCTTGAGAAGTATTTTACGTAGGCCTGCATCCAAGGAATTTGTACCATCATTATCACGTGCGGTTCCTCCCCATCTTCCGATGTGTTTACTTCTGCTGCTGGAGCCCCCGAGGCTTTGTTAACCTTCTCCTTCTTCTTCTGCCATTTCTTCGCCTTATTTGATCTTTCAGTTATCTCTTCCCAGAATACGCCAGGTGGTATTGCTAAACACTGCGACCCGATGTTTGCAAGAACATCGGCTTCATCATTGCTAAGCCTGCTGATGTGATTTACTTCGCATCCATCGAACAGCTTCTCGAGTTCATTATATACTTCCTTGTATGCTGTCATACTGTCATTGACTGCGTCACATTGGTTCATCACATGTTGAGCCACCAACTGTGAATCACCAAAGATTTTTAATCGTGTTGCTCCACAGGCTTTCGCCATCTTCATCCCGTGTATAAGTGCTTCGTACTCTGCCTTGTTATTAGATGCGTTTGGGAATGTCATCCGTAGCACGTATTTCAACTTGTCGCCTTGGGGTGATACTAGTATTACGCCTGTGCTGTCCACAACTGGCGCGTGGTTGACGTGGGAGGTCGAAATCTCTGTGGTGTAGCTTTTCTTTGTTCCCCGGCAACGGCGCTAGAAAATAGCTTGATGTCTACGCACGCTTCTATTCCTGTAGACAGTGTTGGGCCTCCAAGAGCAGAGGTTTGTAGAACAGCAGCAAGTTCCCCTTAAGTGGATCACCCAAGGTTTATCGAACTCAGGGAGGAAGAGGTCAAAGATATCCCTCTCAAGCAACCCTGCAATCACGATACAAGAAGTCTCTTGTGTCCCCAACACACCCAATACACTTGTCAGATGTATAGGTGCACTAGTTCGACGAAGAGATAGTGAAATACAAGTAATATGGATGAATATGAGTGGTAATAGCAATCTGAAATAAATATGGCAGCGAGTAAACATGCAACAGAACAGTAAATAAACGGAGATTCGATGTTTGGAAACAAGGCCTAGGGATCCTACTTTCACTAGTGGACACTCTCAACATTGATCACATAACTGAAACTACTCTACACTCTCTTGTTGGATGACAAACACCATTAATTGTGTAGGGCTACAAGAGCACCTCAATGCCGGAGTTAACAAGCTCCACAACATTCGATGTTCATATTCAAGTAACCTTAGAGTGCATGATAGACCAACGCAATTATACCAAGTACTAACATAGCATGCACACCAACACCGACAGGCTATGAAAGGGGGAATAGATCACATCAATACTATCATAGTAATAGTTAACTTCATAATCTACAAGAGATCACAATCATAGCTTATACCAAGTACTACATGATGCACACACTGTCAACATTACATCATGGAGGAGGGATAGACTACTTTAATAACATCACTAGAGTAGCACATAGATGATATTCAACTAGATCACAAAGAGAGAGATGAACCACATAGCTACGGTAGAGCCCTCAGCCCCGATGGAAGAACTACTCCCTCATCATCATGGGAAGCAGCGATGGCGATGAAGATGGTGGTGGTGTCAATGGAGATGGCTCCGGGGGCAATTCCCCGTCCCGGCAGGGTGCCGAAACAGAGACTTCTGTCCCCCGAATTGGAGTTTCGCGATGGCGGCGGCTCTGGAAGGTTTTCTGGAGTTTCGTCAATCCGTGTCGAAGATTTAGGTCAGGACGGTTTAAATAGGCGAAGAGTCGGAGTCGGAGGGGCCACGGGGCCCCCTCACACTAGGGGGGCGCCCCCCTGGGCGGCGCCGCCACCACGTGTGGGGCCCCCAGGGCTCCCTTCTAGTCCCTCTCTGGCTCTCTGGAAGCTTCCGGGAAAAATAAGGTTCTGGAAGTTGATTTCGTCCAATTCCGAGAATATTTCCTTACTAGGATTTCTGAAACCAAAAACAGCAGAAAACAGGAACTGGCACTTCGGCATCTCGTCAATAGGTTAGTTCCGGAAAACGTATCAAAACGATATAAAGTGTGAACAAAACATGTAGGTATTGTCATAAAACAAGCATGGAACATCAGAAATTAGAGATACGTTGGAGACGTATCAGCCTGCTCCAGCTCCTTCTAGCCTTTTGGACCCGTCAAAGTTCATAGTCCAAGTTCTCGACAAATCTGGAGGTCCCGTATTTTGTAGTTCCATCCACTCGGCGATGAAGTCTGGTAAAATCTGCGACTTTATTGCTTTTCTTTTCTCATATGTGATGTCCCAAGGGGAAAGCTCTATTCCCCAAAGGGAGACACGGCCTGTAGCTTCTGGGTTGTTTAACATATTGGATAAAGGCGCCTCGTTGACCACTATTATCGGATGCGCCGAAAAATAGTGTCGTAGTTTTCTTGCGGTTGTGAATACTCCATATGCTAACTTCTGGTAGTGCGGATACCGCTGTTTTGAAGGTGATAAAACTTCACTAATGAAATACACCGGCCGCTGAACTCCATAGAGTTTTTCTTCTTCTTCTTCTCTTTCGACCACAAGTACTGTACTAACCACTTGAGGCGTGGCTGCGATGTATAGCAGGAGAGGTTCCTTTTCCTTAGGTGCCACCAAGATTGGTGGTGTCGAGATTGTGCGCTTGACGTCCTCAAAAGCTCTATCTGCTTCTTTGTTCCACTCGAACTTTTCACCTTGTTTGATCAAGGCGTAGAACGGTAACGCCTTTTCTCCCAGCCAGGTCACGAATCTGCTTAAAGCTGCGACTCGCCCCGTTAATTGTTGTATCTCCTTTAACTTTGTTGGCTTCCGCATCATCACGATGGCTTGGATTTTTTTGAGTTAGCCTCGATTCCTCTTGCTGACAGCAGAAACCCGAGAAGCTCTCCCGCGGGGACGCCAAAAGAACATTTCGTCGGGTTCAGCTTGAGGCAAAACTTATCGATGTTAGCAAAAGTCTCCTTGAGATCCTCGATCAAGATTGAGCCCTTCTTTGTTGTTATAACGGCATCATCAATGTATACTTGAACGTTCTTGCTAATCTGTGTGGCGAGACACTTCTGCATCATCCGCTGATATGTTGCTCCCACGTTTTTTAATCCGAAAGGCATTGTTCTATAGCAGAACACGCCATAAGGTGTTATGAAAGCTGTTTTGACTTTGTCTTCTTCTTTCAATCTGATCTGGTTATAACCAGAATATGCGTCTAGGAAGGAAAGACGTTCACAGCCTGCTGTGGAGTCGATGATTTGATCGATCTTTGGGAGGGGGAAGTGATCCTTTGGACAATGTTTACTGAGACACGTGAAGTCGACGCACATGCGAAGGACCTCTATGTTTTTCTTCGGGACCAGTACTGGGTTAGCTACCCACGTGGCCTTTGTATGTAACTCCTTGATAAAGCCAGCTTCTCTGAGTCGACTGATTTCTGACAGCATAGCTTTGTGGTTTGGTTCCGAAAAATGCCGCAAAGGTTGTTTTATTGGTCTGGCTACTAGATCCAACTTAAGGTGGTGCTCGGCAAGTTCCCTGGGTACTCCTGGCATGTCAGCTGGACACCATGCGAAGATTTTTCATTGCTCACGGAGGAACTTGCCGAGCGCGCTTTCCTATGCGAGGTCCATGTCTGTTGCGATGGACGTCGTTTTCTTGGGATCTGTCGGGTGGATCTGTACTTCCTTTGAATTTTTGGCAGTATCAAAAGTCGGTTCCCTCTGTGGTCTTCCATCATCAGGAAATACATCATAATCAGTTGTTAGCTTCGATGCCATGTACTCTGCTTGCATCCCGAAGGTTTCTGATAGCCGATGAAAATCCTTATCGCACTTGTCGGCTAGTGCAAAACTTCCTTTTACTGTGATTGGGCCCTTGGTTCCAGGGAGCCTCTATAAGAGATATGTGTAATGAGGTACGACCATGAACCTAGCGTAGGCATGTCGCCCTAACAAAGCATGATATTGCAATGGGAAATCCACGACCTCAAATTCCAAGTTCTCTCTTCTGTAATTTTCTCGGGTTCCAAACTGAACGTCGAGATTGATCCTCCCCAATGGGTAACTTGGCTTGTCTGGTGTAATACCATGAAAACGCGTGTCGGTTGGTAATAAATTTGCCAACGAGATGTTCATCTTCCTTAGCGTGTCCGCATACATAAGGTTTAAACTGCTGCCTCCATCAATGAACACTCATAAAACGCCAATATGAAAGCTTGTGTCGCCATATATCCAGCTTCTGGTGTCTTTGGAATAATATTCCCCTTGTGTCTATTGACATAAAGGACATGTCGAGATTTTGGACTAGGTTCTCCCTCTCGGCCTCAGGTATATGTTGCAGCCGAGACCTTGCCCTATTCCGAGCTGCTCTGTGACTTTCTCCTTCCGAAGTACCTGATTGTCGACTCAAGTCTGCTCTTCGCATGCTTGACGCCGAAGCCGCGGCTTGCCTCCTACCCAGTTCCACTTTCTGTTTTTCAAGCTCTCGTCTAGCACGGGCGAGTCTATATTGATATGATTGCAACTCTTCAGCTGTCGCAGTTACATTCATTGGTTCTGTGCCATCAATAGCTCTTGCAACTCTAACCCAAACTGCCTGCGGGAGTTGCACCATATGACGTGCTGTAGGTCCCGCATATTTGGTGCCTAAACCTCGCGTAAGATCAGCGGGATCGATGTATGGATTACCCACATCATCGAAAGCCTCTGATGTTTCTTGCTGCGCTCGGCTTGTTTCTCCAACTACATAAACTTTGTGATTTTTCAGCTTCAAATTTTTGTCGAGGTTGGTGACGCCGTCGTATAGATCGGCGAAGACCTCCCGAACAGAAGTAGATTTGTCGATGAAGTTATAGCTATCGATGTTGTCCGAGTCGCTGCTTATACTGGAGTCCGCAGACGACACGAAGGATATGTTGCCGAAGAGTTTGACGAGTTGATCGGTTGTCGCAGGCTTTCCGAAGCATGGCGACGAGATCTCCTCGGTGCTGGACTCGGACGATGAGGATGAATCCGATAGATCGGAATCCATCACCGACATTCTCGACGAAATCGGAACCTCGATACGATGCAATCCGGTTTTCCCGACACGGAAGTGGAACTTTCCGAACGCCATCTCCATGGGCTCCTCCAGATGTGCATATGCATCCAAATGGGAGGGTGGGTGAGGTAAAAAATCAACTAGACCAGTTTCGATCTGTTTACCTCTATCCATCGCGTTGCTTGCCACCGAAGATGTCGCCGATCATGTTGACGATGTTGAGCGTGCCATCGAGATCAGCTCCTTGACGCCTCTAATTCCCACAGACGGCGCCAGTTGACAAGGTATTAACTTGTCAATGCCTACAGATTGTAGACTAGGGTTTAGTTGGAAGTAGAGGGCAAGTAGATCTCGAAGGTTTCAGCCGGAAAAGTACTCGACTGCTAAAAACTAGGGTTATGTTGACAATGAAATCGATCCTTTGTTTGTCCTTCGACTCCCCCTTATATAGGAGGTGGAGCCGAAGGTTTTGTGATGTACAAGTTTACAAAGTCCGGGAGACTCTCTGAGTCCATCCGTAATAATTACAAGTCGAATATTCCTAATACAACTATCTTTCCAAACTAACTCTTAATTGGGCTTCCGGGCTTCATAAACTTCGGGTCGTGGACCTTCAGTAAACCCCGGGTACCATCTTCGGCAGGCCCATTAGGGATGGCAATGTCACATAGCATAAGTAAATGAGTTTACAACCAAAATCGGTTGAATGTCTTTGCTGGTTATCCCAGAGAACAAATTGGGAATTCTTTCCACTATGGAGTCAAAGACAAAAGTGTTTGTCGATGTTTCTTATTTCCAAGAAATTGTTTCTAGCGAAGTATTTGAGTGGGAGGACAATAGAAGTTGATAAGGTTGATGAACCTAAGCATGATGATCAGAATAGCACAGCATCGGAAATGGTTCTGGAAGCGGCTACGATGATCATGGCTTCCATGTCTACAAATTGTTATAGTCATGGAGATCGAAGTACCTATTGAACCTTGTAGGTATGGTTTACTTTGTGATCAAATAAATGATTTGTGAACAAAGGATTGATTTTGAACAATGATAAACCAACTACATACAAAGAAGCTATGATGGGCCCTGACTCCGTTAAAATGGCTATGCGCCATGAAATCCAAGATAGGTGAATACTTTTTGAAAGTAAATGGATCTATAAAATTGATGGACTTGGATGGAATATCCTTGAAGAAGCTCGACTCGTCGAAAAGTTGTTTACGACAAAGTTCAAAGAGTTGACTACGATAAGATTAGATCTTCTGTAGTGATGCTTATAGTCTATGTGGATTATTCTAGTAATCGCTACATATTTCTTTTATGAGATATGATAGTAGGATGGCAGAAATACATACATTCCAGAAGTGTGTATTAAGGATGTATACTAGATACAACCAAGAGTTTTGCTGGTCTGTGGAATACTAGATAGGTATACAAACTTCAATTGGATGAAGTGAGTATCGTGGAGTTGGAATCTTCACCGGATGAAATAGTCAAGGAGTTTTTGATTTCATCAGAAACGATGAAGATGCTTGCATTTGCAAGAAATTAAGTGAGAGCGCTGAGACATAGTTATAATATTATATGTGGATGACATATCATTGATTATAAATGATGTAATTATATACTTGATTAAAAGGTTTCATTGAGAATTAACTTCAATGAAAGGATATGGACTGAAACATATTTAGCGTCAAGATCTATGAAGATATATTGAAACGCATAATAAGTTTAAGTCAAAGTACATAGAATGAATATTAAAGTAGTTCAATATAAAAATATTAAGAAGGTGTTCTTTTCATGTGAAGGTTTAACAAGGCTTGAGTGTATCTGACACTCAATGAGTAAAAACAAATGAGTGATTTTAGATCACGAATAATATGTACACAATCAAATGTCCTGTGCTCTAAAGAGTTAAGAGCATATACCAGAATGATTCATGTAATGATCATTGGACAACAGTAAGAATATCCCTGAGTGCTTTAGAAGAACCAAGGATATATATATAGTTTTGTATGTGGTAATAACAAACAAATCGCTGTAAGGTGTTGCATCGATATTAGTTTGGTCACATATAAAATAAATTTTAATCTCAATTAGGCTAAGTGTGGTTTAAAAGGTAGCACAATGAGCTAGAAGAAGTCTATGCTAGATTTAGATGAGTTCTAAATAGGGATTTCTATTTTCGTGCCCTCGGTTCCTTAGTTGTGCTCAGCTTTCCCCAGCTCCTTAGTTTTTCCTCAGTTTTCCCCAAGACCTTGTCTGAAACGATCACAGGTGCTGTAACGGCCGGTTGCCCGACGGTTGACCATTATCTTCTGACTAGTGGGGCCACGTAGAGCCCGCAAAGACACGTCAGACCATCCATCTTTGTTTGACCGTAAGCATCGCTGTATCCCTGACCAAAACGCGCACGAGTGGGGCTTCGGTATATCGAATGACAAGTGGGCCATGACGCTGATACAAGGGGCAATACACGGGTAGGAATAGATTTTTAAACGGAGCTCTACAGTGATGGCACGGAGGAGGTGGCATGCGGGGTGCCGAGATGAGATCGACATCCACAAAGAACTGCATGAGGCGAGACCAGACGCATTAGATAGATATGAACTAGACGCGTTTAACCATGCAAAGAAGAGAAGAAATGGTCGACGACATCGACGACTACCTCAAAACTTGAACTGACCGTGTCCGACACGAACGCGAGCAATGTAGAGAAAACTAGTGTCTCTCCTTTCTGGCGTGTATAGATGGGTGCTAGAAGAGTGTGGTGGCGAAGGGAAAGACCTCGCGGTGGTCTGTGGCGTCCAGCATAGCGGGGCGGCGTGGTCGTGCCCACAGCGGCGTGCATGCATGTTCGGCATTGGCATCAGCATGTACGTTCGGCATTGGCCTCGGCGGTATCTCTGGTGTGTCAGTGATCGAATGAGGGGACAGGATTGAGGGTGCATCCCGACGGTGACCTAGCAGTGGCGGCGAGCATAGCCATTCTGACCATGCCGATATCGGCATCGGCATCGTTTGGAGGCTGTGGTGATCGAATCAAGGTGGGATTTGTTTCTTGTACGCCAAAAGTGATTTGAAACAAGTTTCGTGTTGAAGGTTAGGTAACGAAAGTTTGTAACTAAGCCCAAAATTATACTAGCGCCATGGTGAGGTTCTTTTTGATAGAGCTATATGGTTGGGCAAACTTTTTTGACACTTTTTAGATAGGGTTCCTTGTTGTTACACGTATGGCATCATGTATGGCAAATTTGGGGTCATTTGGAGATGTTCGAAAAAATCACTTTGCTTAAACGCATGCCGTTTCGTCTCACTGAAACCAGCTTTTCTAACAAGGTGATTTATTCTACCTTCTCTAAATGACCTCAAATTTCATACAGCTGATCTTCTATACATAGATAGATAGATTGTTTCGTTTTTACATTTTTCGAACTTTTTATTTCCCTTTATAATACCCAATTGATTTTTAGGTCAAAATCTCGAAAAACAGCATCATGTATGGCATCATTTTCCCCTTAAATTTCAAATTTTGTGAAACTTGCCCTTTTAGATATTCCTTGTTGTTATAGATATGGCATAATGTATGCCAAATTTGGTTAGGTCTCACTCAAACCAGCTTTTGTAACAAGTTAGGTTTTTTCGATCTTGTCAAAAGGGATTTTTTTCTACCTTCTCTAAATGACCTCAAAAATCATACAGACGATCTTCTATACAAAGATAGGTAGATTATTTCGTTTTTACATTTTTTTGAACTTTTATTTCCCTTTATAATACCCATTTGTTTTCAGGTCAAAACCTCGAAAGTTAACATAAGTAGATGGTGAACCCTTCCAAACTTCAAATACAGAGATAGATAGATTGGTTCGTTTATCATTTTTACCGTGAATAGTAATGGCTACAAGAAATCGGTGATGGTTTATCATTTTTTGCGTGAAAAGTAATGGATACAACAAATCGGTGATGGTTTATCATTTTTTTCATGAAAATTAATGGCTACAATAAATCAGTGATGGTTTATCATTTTTTGCGTGAAAATTAATGGCTACAACAAATCGGTGATGGTTTATCATTTTTTGTGTGAAAAGTAATGCCTAAAAGAGTTTATAATTTTTAGCGCATGAAAATGAATACAGAAAACCGCCCTTTAGCATACTTAGAGAGTGGAAGGTAACCGCCGACAGAGAGAGGGGTTATCCTGCCCGTTAGATCATACGATCAACGGTCGGCGGGCACGATCCGCGTGACATGGGCTAGACCAATCAGGGTAATGTTGCACGTGTGCGAGAATTTGTGGAGGGAGAGGGCAAAACTGAGTAGTATCAAGAAACCAAGGGCACCTGTGTAATAAATAGACTAAGGGATTCAAATATGAGATTTAAAAAATGTAAAATGCGTGTTTTGTACAATGAAACCCATCTTGGCCTATCTCGAACTATTTGCAATACAAATATACATGAGTGTGAGAATTGTGGCCTCATTTAGACAAAGAATGTTTTGGGGAAAGCCGTTTTGGGAAGGGCTTATTGTGAAAAACCATGCACCTTCATAGCTACTAGGTGATTTGAGAAGGCCTTTGAGAAGTGGCAATTTGTGGTAAAACTTGATTTATCTATGACTTATCTATGTTTTGAGAACTGGCAATTTGTGGTAAAGACTCCATGAGTATGTGCCACTATTTTTTGGAATTTTTTGCATATTAAATAACTCATTTAACTAGTTAATCCCATTTGTTGACAGTCTGTTGACCAGCCACTTGAGGGTAAAACTGAGCATATTGCACTAGCCAGTATTAGCACTCAAGGGGAAAACTGAGCACACAAAAAATGCTAGTATAATACTCGAGGTTATACCTGAGTATATCTAAATTTCCAGGGTTAGAATCGAGGACGCGTGTTGCGGTGCAGAAATGGAAGACGTGCAATTGTTGACGCATAGACGCAGGTCGCGGTGCGGAAGTCGAAGACGTGCAATCGTGGACGCGTGTCGCATTGCAGAAGTCCAAGACGTGCAGCGGTGGACGCGTAGGACGCGGGTCGCATTAACCACCCCTCGCCTTTATAGACGCCTCCTCCCACTATCTCTGTCACTCTCACTCGCCCACGCAACGCCGCCTCTCTCACGTCCCATCATCTTCTCCAAAGCAAAAAACCCTCTCCCTATCCCTCTCCTCTGCCGGCGAGATGGACAAGGAGAATGCCAATCACATCGTCCACGGCATCGTCGGCTCCAAGCACGACGCCTCCCTCTTCGACACCATCCCCTCAACGGACGTCGTCGTCGTCCCCTCAATGGACGTCGCCGCCTCCTCCGCCGGTGCATCGGAGGCTGCTGCCTCCGGTCGCGGTCAAATCCCGCCGGGATATGACCCCTACGAGTATGTGCCGTACGTCCCGCCCCCGAACCCCTACGACACCTCCATGGAGGACGCATGGAGCTAGGTAAATATGGTTTGCTTCCTTTTTTTGTTCCCCATTCCTTTTTGAACCCTATTTTTGCTGGTGTAGATGGATCTGTAGATGGATGAGTATTGGGAAAATATTTGCGCCGATTTTATTCCATTTTGCTTTGATCCCTTCTTGATTTCGTTTAAGATTTGGGGTTCGGTCGTTCGGTTAATTTATGCAAGTAATAATGGGATCTCAATCAGTTAATTTATGCAACTAATCATAGGATCTCAATCAGTTATTTTATGCACGAATTAAAAGATATCAACCATTTAATTTTGCAAATAATCTGTTTCTTTGCCTATGATGAATCGGTGGGCACAAATTTTTACAGGGAGGGTTCAGCGAACCATTGCTGCGTACAAATATGTTGTGCATGAGCTTTGGTTCGTTGACTACATCCCTGTAGACATATAATCGTGTCCACTCTAACTGAGACTGCCTTTGTTTTTCCTAACTTTGTTATCATGCACGTTAGTCATCGTTGCAACTCATTCACTAATAGTTCCCGTTTGATATGGATCAGCTGTCTGGCAGCGACGTCGGTAGCGATGACGAGCACCATGACATCAAGACTCGCCAGGTGCTGCGGAGGCTGCAGGTCGGCCAGTACGTCTCCTACTTCGCCAAGGGTGTCTACAGGTTCCTCTTCTGCACTAGGAGGCTCGGCGGCACTGACTTCAACTGCCTCCTCACGCATGGCGAGAACATCGGCAACACGTTCCCCAAGGTCGGCGCGTCGGTGAACCCCCACTCCTTCCGCGCCAAGCACATGGCGCTCGGCATGCACCTCCGCAGCATCCAGCGGGTGGAGATCTCCGCCGGGCGCATGCCTCCGCTCAAGCCCAAGGCTCCCAAGGGGAGCAACAAGTGGAGGCAGAGGAAGATGGGGTAGGCAGAGTCCTGGACGTGTGCCGCTGCTGCCTCCTATTTTGTTGTTAGCTAGGGATCCCTTGTTATGTTGTTAGTATGATGGTGCTGTGAAGAACCTCGAACCTGTTACTATTCCGAATGGCAATGGGTACCCGCCACCCGTTAACCCGGTGGGTACCCGCATCAAATGGAGGAGGGTATGGTGAGAAAAAACTCCATGGATCCCTTAATGGCAAATTATCTGACCCAATGGGTCTGGCGGAGGCGGGTATGGAGGTATGAAACCCATACCCGTCAACCCGTAGACCCGCCTCAGACATGTGGATCCCACCTATCATTGTGTAAAGGGAAACTTAAGTCACCCACCCCACCGGCCAGCCCAAACCCTAATTCTATTTATCCACTTCCCATCCCAATTCCCACCCGGCACAAACCTAACCCTCTCCTCTCCTCTCACGCCGCCGCCGCCCGCATCAGGCACCTCAGAGTCCTTGCTCTTCCCCTCCACCCTGCGCCCTCCCGTTCGCCGACGCCATGAAGGACATGCCGTTGCCCGAACTAGGCACATGCCGCACATCTGAGTCCTTACTCTCCCCTCCACCCTGGTTCCTCTCGGCAACCGACGCCATGGGGGTCGTGCGGCCCGTGCCGGTGTAGGACCTCAAGATTGAGGAAGGGAGCAACCAGGCAGAGCCACCACCGCCGCTTGGAGCGGATGCCCCGCATCGTCAGATCCAGCCGCCGGGGAGCGGGGCGCAGCTAGGCTTCCTCCAGCGCAAGGAGCGAGGGTAGCAGTGCAGCGCGCCGGTTTGCCTGTGGTGGTTGCGGGGTTGACAACCTTCCTCCGACAGCGATGCACATCATGTCTTTTTATTTTTATTTTGATCATTAGAGTATCTACTTCTAATAATTGATCCATTTGAGAACGAAATTGATGTGTATTGTGAATCTGTATGTCTAAATATACTGGAATAAAGTTAGTTGATTTATGTTCACGGGTACCCATCGGGTCACGGGTACCCGTCACGGGGCGGGTCTGGTGGAGTTTAGGACCCGCCGGCGGGTATGGAGGCGGGTGGAGGTGGCGGGGAGAGGTGGCGGAGGCGGGTATGGAGGTCGCAAACCCGCCTCCATACCCGGCGGGTGCCACCCAGAGTTACTATGTTTGGCTGATGTATGCAGCTTATTATCTAGGGAGGGATCCCTATTATCTATCCCTATTCTACTATATGACCATGTGAATTTATCGTACATTCCCTGTAGATTTGCTTCTAGATTTAACTACATACATATGGACCAGATGGAGTACTAGATTGGGCTCCCTACTGGATTTGCTGCCATATTGGGCAAACAACGAGGGCTAAAAGGCACAAATAATAATTGAAAAAAGACAGAAATGCAAGCTTCTCTAGATTTGATACTAATTAGGTGAAAAAAGGCAGAGAGAAGGAGGCGGAAAAGGTACTCTTAAAAGGGAAAATGCCAATTTGGGCCGAGAGAGACAAAACCCAGCTCCTGCTCACGTGCAACCAAACGCTATCTCGTCCTATCCCACGCGGTCCCTTTCTACCAGTCCCACGCGACGCGGGCCCACATGACACGGCCCCACACGTCAGCACGGAACGGTCAACTAAATGGGAATCCTGCCGTCTGAGCTGCTTCTGCGCGTTTCAAACAAGGACTTGGGGAAAACTGAGCACAACTAAGGACCCGAGGGCACGAAAATAGAAACCCCTTCTAAATATTGTGACGGATTCTACAAACGAAAGCAGAGTATGTCATTGTTTTGACAATGACTGAGGATGTTTAAGTCAAGAAGTTCTTTGAGAACTTGGTGTAGTTCCGATAGTGTCAGAACTTTGAAGCTATATTGTGTGTGACAATATTAGTGACATATTTCAGACCGCGGAATTAAGGTTCCACCAGAAGACTAAACATATATGATTAATGCCGACTCATTTGGAAAATGAGTGATGCGTTGAGACGCAAATGAATTGCAAAATACATACATTTCTGAGTGTGTCATATCCGTTGACCAAAACCTCTCCCATGAGCAAAACATGATAAGCACCAGAAGGCCAAGGTGTTATATCTTTACAAATGTAAACTAGATTATTGACTCTAGTGCAAGTGGGAGACTGTTGGAGATATGCCCGAGAGGCAATAATAAAGTAGTTATTATTATATCTTAGTGTTCATGATAAATGTTTACACCCCATGCTATAATTGTATTAACCGGAAACATTAATACATGTGTGTTGTGTGAACAACTAGAGTCCCTAGTAAGCCTCTCGTTTAACTAGCTTGTTGATTAATAGATGATCATGGTTTCCGGATCATGAACATTGGATGTTATTAATAACAAGGTCATATCATTAGGTGAATGATGTGATGGACACACACCCATAGTAAGCATAGCATATGATCAAGTCATTTAGTTCTTTATGCTTCAAGCTTTAATTTGCATAGTAACTTAATCCTTTGACCATGAGATCATGTAAATCACTTATACCGGAAGGGTAATTTGATTACATCAAACGCCATGATACGTCTCAAACGTATCTATAATTTCTTATGTTCCATGCTAGTTTTATGACAATACCTACATGTTTTGTTCACACTTTATATCGTTTTGATGCATTTTCCGAAACCAACCTATTAACAAGATGCTGAAGTGCCAGTTCCTGTTTTCTGCTATTTTTGGTTTCAGAAATCCTACAAAGGAAATATTCTCGGAATTGGACAAAATCAACGCCCAGTATCTTATTTTCCCCGGAAGCTTCCAGAGCACCGAAGAGGGGCCAGAGGGGATCCAGGGGGCCCCACCCCACAAGGCGGCGCGGCCAAGGGGGGGGCGCGCGCCCTACTGTGTGGGCCCCCCAGGGCCCCTCCGACTCCGACTCTTCGCCTATATAAGTCCTCGTGACCTAAAACTTCGATACGAATAAGCCATGATATGAGAAAAGTTCCAGATCCGCCGCCATCGCGAAGCCAAGATTCGGGGGACAGAAGTCTCTGTTCCGGCACGCCGCCGGGACGGGGAAGTGCCCCCGAAAGGCATCTCCATCGACACCACCGCCATCTTCATCGCCGTTGCTGTCTCCCATGATGAGGAGGAAGTAGTTCTCCCCCGAGGCTGAGGGCTCTTGTAACACCCCAAATTTCAAAACAAAGAGAAAATAAAGTTCCTTTTTCCAAAAATGAGAACCAACAAAAAAATTTCTTATATAGGGTGCTATGCTTAGTGCTCCGACCTATTGCT
The DNA here is from genome assembly GCF_019359855.2 of Lolium perenne. NCBI lineage: Eukaryota > Viridiplantae > Streptophyta > Magnoliopsida > Poales > Poaceae > Lolium > Lolium perenne. Next base: position 180,328,809 of record NC_067246.2, on the reverse strand, counting down.
TGTGTTTTTGCCATGGTGAGTGTTATTATGCTTATGTGATAAACCCTAAAACCCTAAAGTGATCAAGTGAAGATCACAAACCAAATGAAATTAAAAGAGAAAGAAATCAAATAATAAAAACCCTAAACCCTAACCTTCTCAAAAATCATTTGGATCTATTTTGGGAAACCTAAATTAAAGAAAAAGCCATATGTGGGCCTATAGCCTTAATATGTAAATCTTGAACCCTAACTTTTCTTACTTTGCTAAAATGGTGGTGAACCCTTGCAAAACTTACTAAACCCTAAACCTCATCCCTCTTGTCATCAATCTTTGAAAAATAAAATAAAAAGAAAAGATCTTATTTAAGAAAAAGGCATATGCAAGCCTATGGATACTTGTTGAAAATGATGAGCTTTGCCTTGTCTACCTTGAGTAAATGAATTGAAATACCTCAACACACTCAACAAAGCACTTACCAACCAATTCAAGTGTGAAACAAAATAAAATCAAACATATGCATAGAGGCATATGTGCCTATGGCTATTTTTGTAAAACTTTACCCTAGGCCTTTCTACTTTATTTAGAGGATTGGAAAAACTTCATAAACCTTATCTAGTACTTCTCAAACCCAATCCAAAGTGAAACAAAAGATTTTAAAAAGAAAGTAATAATGCCATAGAGGCATATGAGAGCAAAATATCAAATTTGTGAAATTAAGGATCTTGACCCTAAGACTTGTAGTGAATGGTTGGATCACTCCTATATACCATTTCAGCACTCAACAACATCAATTGGGTCAAGCCTAGTCAAATTAAAAATCAAATGCCACATATGCATAGAGGCATATGTGACACATAGCCATTTTCACCAATTCTTGTCCTATGCACTTCTACTTTGACCAAATGGTGTGAAACCATCTCTAAACCTAATCTAACCCTAAATTGACCCTCAACCTTCCCAAGTGAAGCAAGGGGAGCACATTACAAGAATAAGAAAATTTGACATGCCACCTCTCATGTGTTATGGCCAAATTTGCAAATCTTTGAGCTAGACCTTTTGGAATGGTTTCAATGGTTGGGAAATGTTCCTAAACTAGTAAGAATCACTTTGGAGTCAAGAAAAATCAAATCAAAAGGAGAGAAAACAAATAGGGAGAAAATCCCATTTTCACTCACATACACATTTAGCCAAATTATCAAATCTTGACCTAGCCACCTCCATTGCCTCAAAATGGTTTGAACCTTTCACCTAACTCAATCTAACACCAAATAAACCTCACTCTTGTCAAAATGAAGCAAAGAAAAATAAAAGAATAAAAGTTAGAAATTCACAAAACCCTCACATATGGCTTATGCCATCTTTATAAATTTTGACCCTAGACCATTTTAGTCTTCACCATGAGTTGTATTATGCTACTAAACACTTATTACAACCTTTGGAATCCAAGAAACACAATTCAAATCAAATTCAAACTCAAATTTGGCTCACATACAATAATAGTCAAATCTGCCATTTATATTCTGGTCACTACTTTGAGCCTCTCTATTTCAAGTTTTTCAAATTAAACTTTTCCAATTCTTTGCATGTCATCCAAGAGCACATCAAGGTGAACACTTTTTGTAAAGACCACCATGCCAAATTCTTTTTAGATCAAATGCTATGCTCATCCAAACTTGGAACATTTTATCATAGTCAACAATCTCACACTTAACAAAATTTGCAATTCTTTGAATTTCTAAATTCCACCACCACACCTCATCTTCTCTGGTCATTTACAACACAACTAAACACACACTTTTCAAATTGGGCAACTATTAGAACTCACTCAAAAATTGGACAAGATTGCAAATTCCAATTATGGTACTATTTGACACTATGTCAAATAGTGATCTACACTACCCTAGCTTGCCCTAAATCTCTCCACCTTGTTCCCTTGTCCCCTCCAACCTCTGGTCCCCTCCAACACCTTGTCCCCTCCAACACCTTGTCCCCTCCAACATCTATCCCCTCTCCTCTCCATCCTTGAACCTATAAATAGAGCACTTCCCCCTGCTCTTGGACAACACCATACCACCTAGCAGCATCCTCCTCTCCCTCCTTGAGCCTCTCCTCCTCCCTCCTTGCCTCTCCACGGCCCCAAACATCGCCGGAGTGCACCCGGCGGCCACCCTCAAAGCTGCCCAGATTTTTGTCACCATAGCCTCCAACTCCTACCCCATCTTGTAGCCCTTGAAGATAGCTTTCCAACGCAACCAACCCCGCCTTAATCCGAGCTCCGAGGTGAAAGTTATGGCCCCCGCAAGTTGGCAGCATCGGGAGGAAGACGACATACCAGCACCGTCGGATCCTGATCCGACGCACCGCGTGCGTCGCTTGCGCCCGACGTGCATGCGCCATGCATGCATGGCCCAGGCCGCAGCCGGGCCAGCCCACTTCTTTCCCGCCCCCTGTTTGAATTCAAAATTCGTTTAATTCTTTTTAGATAAATTGCTATCAGATGCTTTGCTAAAATCAAATAACTCCAAATCTACCTGGCCAAATTTTACAAATTTTATATATTTGGAAAGCTTAGAGTTTTCTCTACACAATGCCATTGGATTCAAACCCATATCTGTTTTAGAATTAATGTAGCAAAATAAACAAGTCAGGGACTTTTCTGCCTTAGAATAATTATTAAAAATCAACCACAAATGATTTTAAGTTAATTCCAACTCCTATAAATCACATTACACTTGTACTAATTGTTTATGCAAAAATATACCATGCCTACTATGAATGATCATGGCCTTGATTAATTAAAGGACTATATGGCTAGTTCTAGTAAAAAATATTGTCCAAAACTATTTAAAAATAATAAGGGAGTTTTTCTCTCACTTAGATCTTGTCATGAACAATTCAAAATGAGGTAGAGACTCTGGTCATATATATCTCATATGAATTTTTGATGATATTGAATCACCTTAATGGTAGTTTTTAACTTAGTTACAACTATGTGTTAAATCATATGAGAGGTTTTCCTCTCATTTAAATCTTGTTCTCAAGTAATTCAACATGAGGTAGTGACCATGGTCTATAAAATCTCATATTGAGTTATTTGGTGACATTAAATCACTACTATGTTAGTATTAAATTGCATGAGGTATAGAACCTCATTTAAATCATTTTCTCAGATGATAAGTATGAAGAGGTTGACTTTGGTCAACCTAGGTCATATATTATTCATAAGAGAAATTAAATCTTAATAAGATAATGAGAGGAAATTATTTCTCTAAATAATTAAAAGTAACACCTAAGTTAGTATGAGAGGAAATTATTTTTCTTGAATAAGAAAAACACATTCACCAACTTAATAGTAAGGTGTGATGCTAGTTTAAGTTGTGTGAATCATGTGTGTGCTTAGTTTAGTAAATAAGTTTGGTATGATGATTGTGTATCCCGTATTGTATTTTAGACGCTAGTACCGGAGACTATCAAGAGGAAGAGGTCTTCTACCAAGAGGAAGAGCAAGAAAACTTTGATCACATCACCAACCAAGGCAAGCTATTACCAATGCAAGCTAGACTATTGCAAGTTATAATGTTGCAAGCTAATATTCTTGCAAAGTGCAAAGCCCCTTGGGGCAAGGCACCATGAATCTTATCTTTTCTTACATAAGCCTATCCCAAGTTTATATCTTACAAGTTTTTACTTGTTTTCTCAAGAAGTTACTTTTATAGTTAACTTGGGTCAAAGTAGAGAAATTTACTAGAGTAGTAAAGTTAGTCTCCCTAAAGCAAGGCAAGATAATACTCTTGCAAAGTGCAAAGCTCACCATGAGCAAGACATTACCCCATTTACTTTATGCTTATGATCCTATTTCCCGGTTTTACTTTACAAGCTTTATTTACTTTTGATTTATCAAAGTACTTTTGATTTATGATTCACTTGATTAGTATTGGATTAGTACAAGAGTATCAAGGTTAGCCTAGAAGCAAAATAGAGTACTTAGCACCCCTCATACTTAGATGCTAGTGCTAAATTAAAAGTGACTACCTTAGTTGGGAACTTGTGAAATGAAATGACTTTGAAAACCTTGGAATGATGAGTCATTCTATTTGAAATATTTTGAAGGTGAATATGATCTGTGAATGACTTGGTGAACTTTACAAAAACTGATGGTTGGGTTCGGATGTGATACCATTCCAATTTTACAAGTACCCCCACAATACCTGAATCTGGGTAAGGCTTAGCTGGAAGTTTAGGTGCCTTAGTATGGGTTCCCTCGGAACAAGCGTCATAGGGGTTATGCCGAGGCTGCCTCCGTTGAAAGTGAAATGACGTGAATTGAGGTGAATTGTACGGCCAAGCCCTGTGCAGTTCCCGGGTTGGCGGTTTGCTTTCACCGGGAGGCCAAACTCATGGGGAGAGGTGCCTATACTAGGGTATGTAAATGAAAGGTTAGGATTGGTAGTTCGCGTACTGCGTACGATAAATCAGGGCCATTACCTGACGAGCTATTGCAATTGTTGTGGCACAAGTGTACAACCTCTGCAGAGTTAAACCTATTCGAATAGCCGCGTCCGCGGTTATGGACGATTGGGAAGGCCATCTTTGTTCCGTCATCAGAACTTTTCTAAAACTACGAATGGTGAATGGTGACTTGTGAATTTGAACTTGAAAGGTGACATTGACTTTGAATCACAACGGAGTTGTGGGAATGACACTAATGTTCCCACTTGAGTTAGTTAGCACATGAAGAGTTGTTTACTAAAATGTTTGTGAACTAAAATTGGCTTTACGCAAAATAAACTAGAGCTTAGCACCCCTTACTAGAATTGTTAGCACTTACATTAGTATTAGTTTGCGAGTACTTTAAAGTACTCACGGCTGTGTCCCTGGCTATTCAAATGGCCAGACTATGAAGAGGAGCAGAACTATCAAGATGACGACCAGCAGGACGCCTACGACAACTAGGGAATCTTCTGACGTCGGACGTTGGCCTGTGGACTAGAGAGTCCCTTCTATTTACGCTTCCGCTATGAAACTATGAACTTTGTGTATGTTGATCCATAGATCAACTATTTGTGTAATATGGATCATGTGATCTCTATTTGTAAGACGACTACGGTATGTAATGAATGATGACTTATGATATTCAACTGTTATGTCTCGCAACGACAATATTCCTGGGATTGCGATGTATGGCATAACAGGCACCTGGACTTAAAAATCCGGGTGTTGACAAGTTGGTATCAGAGCCATTGTTTGACCTTAGGAGACCCTAGTTAGAATGGACGTCTGCAAAACTTAGTTTCAAAACCAAAGAAGTGAATATTTGCGAAAAACTTATTCTCACTCTTATCCTTGAGATCTTTTTTCGAAAGGAGAAATTCATGCCCTACTTTTCCTTGCCATTCCTACATAAAATTTGGCACACTGGAATACTTCTCTAATTTACTCCTCCTCTTTGTTCATAGATGGAGTACCAATGTGAGTTCTATCAGCTTGGTCCCGGAGGCGACCTAAGGTTCGAGAAGGATTTGAAGCAACTAGTGGAATATCTAGGACACCCGTATCCCGAGTTCTTCGGAATACCCCTCAACAACCACTCCGGAGAAACACCTCGGTGGGAAGTTTCTACTGATCTACGAAGAAAGCTTGGAGCCCCGGTATGGGAAACCATCTGGATTTCGGTAACGGGAAACACTTGGAAGGAAGGACTAGCCAGAGCTATGCAAGAAGCAATTTCCCGTCTATGTGGACAAAATGAGAACAAGATCAAGAACACTCGCTTCATCTACTACCCAAGACATGACTCCATGGGACGATCGATGACCATTCCCCCACACACGGAGATGAACCCCTATGTAGCACACCAGGACTTCAGGCTGTACAAAACCCGCAGGGATTTGGACAACGCCCTCGCCTCTCGCCAAGCACATCACCCGTGAGGACGAAGAATCCACCCGGAAGAGTAGTATCACCCCAGCACTTAAGTAGGTGTGAGTTGTATCAGGATCCCCTTGTATCGTAGAGCGAATGAATGGTTCTTCAAACCAACGGTGTGTTAGATTTGTAATGTGTGATGTTTGGTATGAATGAAAAAGTGTTGTTGGTTATACCCCCCTCAACACTACTCAAATGTTTAAGTTTTGAACTTCGTGAACTCTAATTCAAAAGTAGAAATTTCCCTCTTATCTTATCATCCACTCCGATGTTCAGATGGCCCCACCAACCCGCAACGCCACCCAGGACGCCATGCTGCAGATGCTAGAGATGATGATGGCCGACCGAGAAGCCGAGAGAGCTGAACGCCAAGCCAACATTGCTGCACTGCAACAGCTCGCTCAGAACAACAACGGCCATGGGAACCACGACCACCCTGGGTCAAAACTGAAGAACTTTCAGAACACCAACCCACCTATCTTCAACAAGACCGAAGAGCCCCTCGATGCCGATGACTGGCTCCAGACGATGGAAAATAATTTGGAAGTAGCTGGAGTGGAAGCCAATGAGAAGGTCTTGTTTGCAACCCACTATCTTGCCGGACCAGCCCGCGCTTGGTGGACAAGCACCCGTGCCATGAACGGAGGTCAGTTCATGACTTGGGAGGATTTCAAGCTCAAGTTTAGCAAGTACCATGTGCCCCAAGGACTGATCAAGATGATGAGAGACGAGTTCCGCGAACTCAAGCAAGGCAGGATGTCCGTGGTAGAATACCGCGACAGATTTCTTACTCTGTCAAGGTACGCCCCGGACGAGACCGATACCAATGAGAAGAGGAAAGAAAGATTTCTGAACGGACTCCATGACGAGATGCAGACCGTACTGGTCAACATTCCCTTTGCTGACCTAGAAGCTCTGGTGGACTCCGCCATCCAAATGGAAGGGAAGCTTCACCAAGCCAATGAGAACCGCAAGCGCCGGATGATGAATCAGCATGGGTCCAGCAATACCCAGAAGTACCGCAACAACTCATCTGGAGGATATACTCCAAAGTACAACAAGCCCCCTGCTCAGAATTACCGCCCAAACTACACCAACAACCACGGAGGACCCCCGAAGCCCGGAGGAAACAACAACAACCCCAACAACAACAACAACAACGGGAACAACAACAACAACACTGGCCCTAGGACTAGAAGCAACGCCATCCCCGTCGCCAACAAGGACAAGGCCACCATCACTTGTTATGAGTGTGGAGTAGTTGGGCATTACTCCAATGAGTGCCCCAAGAGACTCGCCAAGATTGCCGGCAACACCGCTGCACCTGCTCAGCAACAGCGCCGCTTTGCAGGAAGAAGGAACCAGAACAACAACAACGGCCGCTACTACAACATGACGGCCACCGAAGCCCAAGAAGCACCTCAGAACATGCCAAGTATGTTCCCTGCTAAATCATATCGCCCAATCTCTCTTAGGAACCTAACTTTTCTTAAAATCTCGGGACGAGATTTGTTTAAGGGGGAAGGGTTTGTAACACCCCAAATTTCAAAACAAAGAGAAAATAAAGTTCCTTTTTCCAAAAATGAGAACCAACAAAAACTTTTCTTATATAGGGTGCTATGCTTAGTGCTCCGGCCTATTACTTGTGTTTTTGCCATGATGAGTGTTATTATGCTTATGTGATAAACCCTAAAACCCAAAAGTGATCAAGTGAAGATCACAAACCAAATGAAATTAAAAGAGAAAGAAATCAAATAATAAAAACCCTAAACCCTAACCTTCTCAAAAATCATTTGGATCTATTTTGGGAAACCTAAATTAAAGAAAAAGCCATATGTGGGCCTATAGCCTTAATATTTAAATCTTGAACCCTAACTTTTCTTACTTTGCTAAAATGGTGGTGAACCCTTGCAAAACTTACTAAACCCTAAACCTCATCCCTCTTGTCATCAATCTTTGAAAAATAAAATAAAAAGAAAAGATCTTATTTAAGAAAAAGGCATATGCAAGCCTATGGATACTTGTTGAAAATGATGAGCTTTGCCTTGTCTACCTTGAGTAAATGAATTGAAATACCTCAACACACTCAACAAAGCACTTACCAACCAATTCAAGTGTGAAACAAAATAAAATCAAACATATGCATAGAGGCATATGTGCCTATGGCTATTTTTGTAAAACTTTACCCTAGGCCTTTCTACTTTATTTAGAGGATTGGAAAACCTTCATAAACCTTATCTAGTACTTCTCAAACCCAATCCAAAGTGAAACAAAAGATTTTAAAAAGAAAGTAATAATGCCATAGAGGCATATGAGAGCAAAATATCAAATTTGTGAAATTAAGGATCTTGACCCTAAGACTTGTAGTGAATGGTTGGATCACTCCTATATACCATTTCAGCACTCAACAACATCAATTGGGTCAAGCCTAGTCAAATTAAAAATCAAATGCCACATATGCATAGAGGCATATGTGACACATAGCCATTTTCACCAATTCTTGTCCTATGCACTTCTACTTTGACCAAATGGTGTGAAACCATCTCTAAACCTAATCTAACCCTAAATTGACCCTCAACCTTGCCCAAGTGAAGCAAGGGGAGCACATTACAAGAATAAGAAAAATTGACATGCCACCTCTCACGTGTTATGACCAAATTTGCAAATCTTTGAGCTAGACCTTTTGGAATGGTTTCAATGGTTGGGAAATGTTCCTAAACTAGTAAGAATCACTTTGGAGTCAAGAAAAATCAAATCAAAAGGAGAGAAAACAAATAGGGAGAAAATCCCATTTTCACTCACATACACATTTAGCCAAATTATCAAATCTTGACCTAGCCACCTCCATTGCCTCAAAATGGTTTGAACCTTTCACCTAACTCAATCTAACACCAAATAAACCTCACTCTTGTCAAAATGAAGCAAAGAAAAATAAAAGAATAAAAGTTAGAAATTCACAAAACCCTCACATATGGCTTATGCCATCTTTATAAATTTTGACCCTAGACCATTTTAGTCTTCACCATGAGTTGTATTATGCTACTAAACACTTATTACAACCTTTGGAATCCAAGAAACACAATTCAAATCAAATTCAAACTCAAATTTGGCTCACATACAATAATAGTCAAATCTGCCATTTATATTCTGGTCACTACTTTGAGCCTCTCTATTTCAAGTTTTTCAAATTAAACTTTTCCAATTATTTGCATGTCATCCAAGAGCACATCAAGGTGAACACTTTTTGTAAAGACCACCATGCCAAATTCTCTTTAGATCAAATGCTATGCTCATCCAAACTTGGAACATTTTATCATAGTCAACAATCTCACACTTAACAAAATTTGCAATTCTTTGAATTTCTAAATTCCACCACCACACCTCATCTTCTCTGGTCATTTACAACACAACTAAACACACACTTTTCAAATTGGGCAACTTGGACAATACCACACCACCTAGCAGCATCCTCCTCTCCCTCCTTGAGCCTCTCCTCCTCCCTCCTTGCCTCTCCACGGCCCCAAACATTGCCGGAGTGCACCCGGCGGCCACCCTCAAAGCTGCCCAGATTTTTGTCACCATAGCCTCCAACTCCTACCCCATATTGTAGCCCTTGAAGAGAGCTTTCCAACGCAACCAACCCCGCCTTAATCCGAGCTCCGAGGTGAAAGTTATGGCCCCCGCAAGTTGGCAGCATCGGGAGGAAGACGACGGCCCAGCACCGTCGGATCCTGATCCGACGCACCGCGTGCGTCGCTTGCGCCCGACGTGCATGCGCCATGCATGCATGGCCCAGGCCGCAGCTGGGCCGGCCCACTTCTTTCCCGCCCCCTGTTTGAATTCAAAATTCGTTTAATTCTTTTTAGATAAATTGCTATCAGATGCTTTGCTAGAAATCAAATAACTCCAAATCTACTTGGCCAAAGTTTACAAATTTTATATATTTGGAAAGCTTAGAGTTTTCTCTACACAATGCCATTGGATTCAAACCCATATCTGTTGTATAATTAATGTAGCAAAATAAACAAGACAGGGACTTTTCTGCCTTAGAATAATTATTAAAAATCAACCACAAATGATTTTAAGTTAATTCCAACTCCTATAAATCACATTACACTTGTACTAATTGTTTATGCAAAAATATACCATGCCTACTATCAATGATCATGGCCTAGATTAATTAAAGGACTATATGGCTAGTTCTAGTAAAAAATATTGTCCAAAACTATTTAAAAATAATAAGGGAGTTTTTCTCTCACTTAGATCTTGTCATGAACAATTCAAAATGAGGTAGAGACTCTGGTAATATATATCTCATATGAATTGTTGATGATATTGAATCACCTTAATGGTAGTTTTTAACTTAGTTACAACTATGTGTTAAATCATATGAGAGGTTTTCCTCTCATTTAAATCTTGTTCTCAAGTAATTCAACATGAGGTAGTGACCATGGTCTATAAAATCTCATATTGAGTTATTTGGTGACATTAAATCACTACTATGTTAGTATTAAATTGCATGAGGTATAGAACCTCATTTAAATCATTTTCTTAGATGATAAGTATGAAGAGGTTGACTTTCGTCAACCTAGGTCATATATTATTCATAAGAGAAATTAAATCTTAATAAGATAATGAGAGGAAATTATTTCTCTAAATAATTAAAAGTAACACCTAAGTTAGTATGAGAGGAAATTATTTTTCTTGAATAAGAAAAACACATTCACCAACTTAATAGTAAGGTGTGATGCTAGTTTAAGTTGTGTGAATCATGTGTGTGCTTAGTTTAGTAAATAAGTTTGGTATGATGATTGTGTATCCTGTATTGTATTTTAGACGCTAGTACTGGAGACTATCAAGAGGAAGAGGTCTTCTACCAAGAGGAAGAGCAAGAAAACTTTGATCACATCACCAACCAAGGCAAGCTATTACCAATGCAAGCTAGACTATTGCAAGTTATAATGTTGCAAGCTAATATTCTTGCAAAGTGCAAAGCCCCTTGGGGCAAGGCACCATGAATCTTATCTTTTCTTACATAAGCCTGTCCCAAGTTTATATCTTACAAGTTTTTACTTGTTTTCTCAAGAAGTTACTTTTATAGTTAACTTGGGTCAAAGTAGAGAAATTTACTAGAGTAGTAAAGTTAGTCTCCCTCAAGCAAGGCAAGATAATACTCTTGCAAAGTGCAAAGCTCACCATGAGCAAGACATTACCCCATTTACTTTATGCTTATGATCCTATTTCCCGGTTTTACTTTACAAGCTTTATTTACTTTTGATTTATCAAAGTACTTTTGATTTATGATTCACTTGATTAGTATTGGATTAGTACAAGAGTATCAAGGTTAGCCTAGAAGCAAAATAGAGTACTTAGCACCCCTCATACTTAGATGCTAGTGCTAAATTAAAAGTGACTACCTTAGATGGGAACTTGTGAAATGAAATGACTTTGAAAACCTTGGAATGATGAGTCATTCTATTTGAAATATTTTGAAGGTGAATATGATCTGTGAATGACTTGGTGAACTTTACAAAAACTGATGGTTGGGTTCGGATGCGATGCCATTCCAATTTTACAAGTACCCCCACAATACCTGAATCTGGGTAAGGCTTAGCTGGAAGTTTAGGTGCCTTAGTATGGGTTCCCTCTGAACAAGCGTCATAGGGGTTATGCCGAGGCTGCCTCCGTTGAAAGTGAAATGACGTGAATTGAGGTGAATTGTACGGCCAAGCCCTGTGCAGTTCCCGGGTTGGCGGTTTGCTTTCACCGGGAGGCCAAACTCATGGGGAGAGGTGCCTATACTAGGGTATGTAAATGAAAGGTTAGGATTGGTAGTTCGCGTACTGCGTACGATAAATCAGGGCCAGTTACCCCTGACGAGCTATTGCAATTGTTGTGGCACAAGTGTACAACTTCTGCAGAGTTAAACCTATTCGAATAGCCGCGTCCGCGGTTATGGACAGTTGGGAAGGCCATACTGTTCCGTCATCAGAACTTTTCTAAAACTACGAATGGTGAATGGTGACTTGTGAATTTGAACTTGAAAGGTGACATTGACTTTGAATCACAACGGAGTTGTGGGAATGACACTAATGTTCCCACTTGAGTTAGTTAGCACATGAAGAGTTGTTTACTAAAATGTTTGTGAACTAAAATTGGCTTTACGCAAAATAAACTAGAGCTTAGCACCCCTTACTAGAATTGTTAGCACTTACATTAGTATTAGTTTGCGAGTACTTTAAAGTACTCACGGCTGTGTCCCTGGCTATTCACATGGCCAGACTATGAAGAGGAGCAGAACTATCAAGATGACGACCAGCAGGACGCCTACGACAACTAGGGAATCTTCTGACGTCAGACGTTGGCCTGTGGACTAGAGAGTCCCTTCTATTTACGCTTCCGCTATGAAACTATGAACTTTGTGTATGTTGATCCATAGATCAACTATTTGTGTAATATGGATCATGTGATCTCTATTTGTAAGACGACTACGGTATGTAATGAATGATGACTTATGATATTCAACTGTTATGTCTCGCAACAACAATATTCCTGGGATTGCGATGTATGGCATAACAGGCACCTGGACTTAAAAATCCGGGTGTTGACAGCTCTACCGGTAGCTATGTGGTTCATCTCTCTCCCATGTACTTCAATACAATGATCTCATGAGCTGCCTTACATGATTGAGATCCATATGATGAGCTTTGTATCACTATTAATCTATGTGCTACTCTAGTGATGTTATTAAAGTAGTCTATTCCTCCTCCATGATGTAATGTTGACAGTGTGTGCATCATGTAGTACTTGGCATAGGTTATGATTGTAATCTCTTGTAGATTATGAAGTTAACTATTACTATGATAGTATCGATGTGATCTATTCCCCCTTTCATAGCTTGACGGTGACGGTGTGCATGCTATGTTAGTACTCGGTCTAGATTGCAATGGTCTATCATGCACTCTAAAGGTTACTTAAATATGAACTCCGGATGTTGTGGAGCTTGTTAACTCCGGCTTGAGGGAGCTCTTGTAGCCCTACACAATGAATGGTGTTTGTTATCCAACAAGAGAGTGTAGAGTAGTTTCAGTTATGTGATCAATGTTGAGAGTGTCCACTAGTGAAAGTATGATCCCTAGGCCTTGTTTCCAAACATCGAATCTCCGTTTATTTACTGTTTTACTGCATGTTTACTCGCTGCCATATTTATTTCAGATTGCTATTACCACTCATATTCATCCATATTACTTGTATTTCACTATCTCTTCGCCAAACTAGTGCACCTATACATCTGACAAGTGTATTAGGTGTGTTGGGGATACAAGAGACTTCTTGTATCGTGATTGCAGGGTTGCTTGAGAGGGATATCTTTGACCTCTTCCTCCCTGAGTTCGATAAACCTTGGGTGATTCACTTAAGGGAAACTTGCTGCTGTTCTACAAACCTCTGCTCTTGGAGGCCCAACACTGTCTACAGGAATAGAAGCGTGCGTAGACATCACGCCACTGCATAAATGGGTGGTTATAAAGATGGCATTAAGTATTCGGAAAGTATGAGTTGAGGCATATGGATCAATAGTGGGATTTGTCCATCCTAATGACGGATAGATATACTCTGGGCCCTCTCGGTGGAATGACATCCAATTAGCTTGCAAGCATGTGACTGGTTCACAAGGGATATCATATCACCGTACGAGTAAAGAGTACTTATCGTTAACGAGGTTGAACTAGGTATGGAGATACCGATGATCAAACTTCGGATAATTAAAATATTGCGAGACAAAGGGAATAGTTATTTTATGTGAATCGTTCTTTCGATCACGAAGTCATCGTTGAATATGTGGGAGCTATTATGGATCTCCAGGTCCCGCTATTAGTTATTGATCGGAGAGGAGTCTCTATCATGTCCGCATAGTTCTCGAACCGTAGGGTGACACACTTAAGGTTTGATGTCATTTTAAGTAGATATGGAATATGGAATGGAGTTCGAATATTTGTTCGGAGTCTCGGATGGGATCCAGGATATCACGAGGAGGTCCGGAATGGTCCGGAGAATAAGATTCATATATAGGAAGTCACTTTCCAAGTTTGGAAATGATCCGGCGCATTTATGGAAGGCGCTAGAATGTTCTAGAACCTTCCGGAAGAAATCACCATGGAAGGTGGAGTCCCGGTTGGACTCCACCAACCCTAACCAGCCAACCAAGTGGGAGGGTGGAGTCCATGGTGGACTCTACCTCCTTGGCCGGCCATCAAGGGGGGAAAGGGAGGAGTCCGTGTCCCCCTAGGTTTCGTCCATATGGAAGGTTTTGAATTGGGGTCTTATTCGAACCTTTGGGCAAGCCTTAGGGATTCCACCTATATAATGAGGAGGAGAGGGAGGGGTCCAAACACACCTGGCCGCACCACCAAAGGGGGCCCCCTGGCCGGCGCCCCTAGCCAACCCCTCTCTCCCAAACCCTAGCTTCTCCCTCCTCCTTCTTCTCCCGCAGCGCTTACGGCGAAGCCCTGCCGGAGATCTCTGATACGTCTCCAACGTATCGATAATTTCTTATGTTCCATGCCACTTTATTGATGATACCTACATGTTTTATGCATACTTTATGTCATATTTATGCATTTTCCGGCACTAACCTATTAACGAGATGCCGAAGAGCCAGTTGATGTTTTCTGCTGTTTTTGGTTTCAGAAATCCTAGTAAGGAAATATTCTCGGAATTGGACAAAATCAACGCCCAGGATCTTATTTTTCCACGAAGCTTCCAGAACACCGGGGGAGAAACAAAGTGGGGCGACGAGGCGTCCACACGCTAGGGCGGCGCGGCGCGGCCCAAGCCCTGGCCGCGCCGGCCTATTGTGTGGGCCCCTCGCGTCGCCCCTAAACCTACCTCCTCCGCCTACTTAAGCCTTCGTCGATAATAACTCAAGTACCGAGAGCCACGATACGGAAAACCTTCCAGAGACGCCACCGCCGCCAATCCCATCTCGGGGGATTCAGGAGATCGCCTCCGGCACCCTGCCGGAGAGGGGAATCATCTCCCGGAGGACTCTTCACCGCCATGGTCACCTCCGGAGTGATGAGTGAGTAGTTCACCCCTGGACTATGGGTCCATAGAAGTAGCTAGATGGTCGTCTTCTCCTCATTATGCTTCATTGTCGGATCTTGTGAGCTGCCTAACAGGATCAAGATCATCTATCTGTAATGCTATATGTTGTGTTTGTTGGGATCCGATGGATAGAGAATACTATGTTATGTTGATTATCAATCTATTACCTATGTGTTGTTTATGATCTTGCATGCTCTATGTTACTAGTAGAGGCTCTGGCCAAGTTTTTGCTTGTAACTCCAAGAGGGAGTATTTATGCTCGATAGTGGGTTCATGTCTCCATTAAATCTGGGGGAGTGACAGAAACCTCTAAGGTTGTGGATGTGTTGTTGCCACTAGGGATAAAACATCAATGCTATGTCTAAGGATGTATTCGTTGATTACATTATGCACCATACTTAATGCAATTGTCTGTTGTTTGCAACTTAATACTAGAAGGGGTTCGGATGATAACCTGAAGGTGGACTTTTTAGGCATAGATGCATGCTGGATAGCGGTCTATGTACTTTGTCGTAATGCCCAATTAAATCTCACTATACTCATCATATCATGTATGTGCATTGTCATGCCCTCTCTATTTGTCAATTGCCCAACTGTAATTTGTTCACCCAACATGCTATTTATCTTATGGGAGAGACACCTCTAGTGAACTGTGGACCCCGGTCCATTCTTTTACATCGAATACAATCTACTGCAATACTTGTTCTACTGTTCTCTGCAAACAATCATCATCCACACTATACATCTAATCCTTTGTTACAGCAAGCCGGTGAGATTGACAACCTCACTGTTTCGTTGGGGCAAAGTACTTTGGTTGTGTTGTGCAGGTTCCACGTTGGCGCCGGAATCCCTGGTGTTGCGCCGCACTACATCTCGCCGCCATCAACCTTCAACGTGCTTCTTGGCTCCTACTGGTTCGATAAACCTTGGTTTCTTACTGAGGGAAAACTTGCCGTTGTACGCATCACACCTTCCTCTTGGGGTTCCCAACGGTCGCGTGATGTACGCGTATCAAGACTGTTTTCTGGCGCCGTTGCCGGGGAGATCAAGACACGCTGCAAGGGGAGTCTCCACCTCCAATCTCTTTACTTTGTTTTTGTCTTGCTTTACTTTTATTTACTACTTTTTTTGCTGCACTAAAACAAAATACAAAAAAATTAGTTGCTAGTTTTACTTTACTTGCTATCTTGTTTGCCATATTAAAAACACAAAAAAATTAGTTACTTGCATTTACTTTATCTAGTTTGCTTTATTTACTGTTGATAAAATGGGTACTTTTGAAAATACTAAGTTGTGTGACTTCACAACCACAAATAATAATGATTTCTTATGCACACCTATTGCTCCACCTGCTACTACAGCAGAATTCTTTGAAATTAAACCTGCTTTACTGAATCTTGTTATGAGAGAGCAATTTTCTGGTGTTAGTTCTGATGATGCTGCTGCCCATCTTAATAATTTTGTTGAATTATGTGAAATGCAAAAGTATAAGGATGTCGATGGTGACATTATAAAATTAAAATTGTTTCCTTTCTCATTAAGAGGAAGAGCTAAAGATTGGTTGCTATCTCTGCCTAAGAATAGTATTGATTCATGGACTAAATGCAAGGATGCTTTTATTGGTAGATATTATCCCCCTGCTAAAATTATATCTTTAAGGAGTAGCATAATGAATTTTAAACAATTGGATAATGAGCATGTTGCACAAGCATGGGAAAGAATGAAATCTTTGGTTAAAAATTGCCCAACCCATGGACTGACTACTTGGATGATCATCCAAACCTTTTATGCAGGACTGAATTTTTCTTCGCGGAACCTATTGGATTCAGCTGCTGGAGGTACCTTTATGTCCATCACTCTTGGTGAAGCAACAAAGATTCTTGATAATATGATGATTAATTACTCTGAATGGCACACGGAAAGAGCTCCACAAGGTAAGAAGGTAAATTCTGTCGAAGAAACCTCTTCCTTGAATGATAAGATTGATGCTATTATGTCTATGCTTGTGAATGATAGGACAAATATTGATCCTAATAATTTTCCGTTAGCTTCATTGGTTGCTCAAAAAGAATATGTTGATGTGAATTTCATTAAAAATAACAATTATAATAATTCTAGGCCATATCCTGCTAATGGTAACTCTTATGATAGATATGCTTCATTTAATGAGGAAAAGATGTTAGAAATTGAAAGATCCACCAAGAATTTTATGCAATCACAATATGAGCAAAATAAATTGTTTACTAAAACTATGAATGAGCAATCTACCTTGTTGAAGAATATAGGAAATCAACTTGAAAATCTGAATATGGAGATCTCTGGGTTGCAAAACTAAACTTGCAAATGCTGAAAACCGAATCTCATACATGTCTGCGTCACAATCTTCTTTAATTAATAAAATGGCTGCTAAACCTGAGGATATAGATAATAAAATTGTTACTACAGCAAATGCCATCCAAGTTAGAATTAATGAGAATATAAGATTGATGGCCGAATTGCGTGCTAGGTGGGAAAGAGAAGAAAATGAAAAAGAAGATAATATAGCTAAAGTTTGGACTATTACCACCACTAGTAATGCTAATGCTCCACATGTTGCTGCACCTCCTACTATTAATGGTAAAAGAATTGGTGTTGGCAATGTTTCCACTTCTAATGCAAAGCGCGAAAAACTGCCGGAAACTGCTGAAATTGCCTGTGATAAAGCTGCTGAAATTTTTTCCAACATTGGGGACAATGATCCCATTGCTTTAGATTATAATGGTTTGGATTTTGATGATTGCCACATCTCTGAAGTTATAAAGTTCTTACAAAAACTTGCTAAGAGTCCTAATTCTAGTGCTATAAACTTGGCTTTCACGAAACATATTACAAATGCTCTCATAAAAGCTAGAGAAGAGAAACTAGAACGCGAAACTTCTATTCCTAGGAAGCTAGAGGATGGTTGGGAGCCCATCATTAAGATGAAGGTCAATGACTTTGATTGTAATGCTTTATGTGATCTTGGTGCAAGTATTTCCGTTATGCCTAAGAAAATCTATAATATGCTTGACTTGCCACCATTGAAAAATTGTTATTTGGATGTTAATCTTGCTGATAACTCTACAAAGAAACCTTTGGGGAGAGTTGATAATGTTCGCATTACCGTTAACAATAACCTTGTCCCCGTTGATTTTGTTGTCTTGGATATTGAATGCAATGCATCTTGTCCCATTATATTGGGAAGACCTTTTCTTCGAACTGTTGGTGCTATCATTGATATGAAGGAAGGTAATATTAAATATCAATTTCCTCTCAAGAAATGTATGGAACACTTCCCTAGAAAGAGAATGAAGTTACCTTTTGATTCTATTATTAGAACAAATTATGATGTTGATGCTTCGTCTCTTGATAATACTTGATACACACTTTCTACGCCTAGCTGAAAGGCGTTAAAGAAAAACGCTTATGGGAGACAACCCATGTTTTTACTACAGTACTTTTATTTTATATTTGAGTCTTGGAAGTTGTTACTACTGTAGCAACCTCTCCTTATCTTAGTTTTGTGCATTGTTGTGCCAAGTAAAGTCGTTGATAGTAAGGTTCATACTAGATTTGGATTACTGCGCACAAACAGATTTCTTTGCTGTCACGAATCTGGGCCAAATTCTCTGTAGGTAACTCAGAAAATTATGCCAATTTACGTGAGTGATCCTCAGATATGTACGCAACTTTCATTCGATTTGAGAATTTTCATTTGAGCAAGTCTGGTTCCTCTTAGAAATTCGTCTTTACAGACTGTTCTGTTTTGACAGATTCTGCCTTTTATTTTGCGTTGCCTGTTTTGCTATGCTTGATGGATTTTTCTATTCCATTAACTTTCAGTAGCTTTGTGCAATGTCCAGAAGTGTTAAGAATGATTATGTCACCTCTGAACATGTGAATTTTGATTGTGCACTAACCCTCTAATGAGTTGTTTTGAGTTTGGTGTGGAGGAAGTTTTCAAGGATCAAGAGAGGAGGATGATACAATATGATCAAGGAGAGTGAAAGCTCTAAGCTTGGGGATGCCCCGGTGGTTCACCCCTGCATATTTCAAGAAGACTCAAGCGTCTAAGCTTGGGGATGCCCAAGGCATCCCCTTCTTCATCGACAACATTATCAGGTTCCTCTAGTGAAACTATATTTTTATTCCATCACATCTTATGTACTTTGCTTGGAGCGTCGGTTTGTTTTTGTTTTTGTTTTGTTTGAATAAAATGGATCCTAGCATTCTTTGTGTGGGAGAGAGACACGCTCCGCTGTTGCATATGGACAAATATGTCCTTAGGCTTTACTCATAGTGTTCATGGCGAAGGTTGAATCTTCTACGTTAAATTGTTATATGGTTGGAAACGGGAAATGCTACATGTAGTAATTGGTAGAATGTCTTGAATAATGTGATACTTGGCAATTGTTGTGCTCATGTTTAAGCTCTTGCATCATATACTTTTCACCTATTAATGAAGAAATACATAGAGCTTGCTAAAATTTGGTTTGCATAATTGGTCTCTCTAAGGTCTAGATAATTTCTAGTAAGGATCGAACAACAAGGAAGACGGTATAGAGTCTTATAATGCTTACAATATGTCTTTTATGTGAGTTTTGCTGTACCGGTTCATACTTGTGTTTGTTTCAAATAACCTTGCTAGCCTAAACCTTGTATCGAGAGGGAATACTTCTCATGCATCCAAAATCCTTGAGCCAAACACTATGCCATTTGTGTCCACCATACCGACCTACTACATGGTATTTCTCCGCCATTCCAAAGTAAATTTCTTGAGTGATATCTTTAAATTTCTATTCTTCATCTTTGCAATATATAGCTCATGGGACAAATAGCCTAAAAACTATTGTGGTATTGAATATGTACTTATGCATTTTATTTCTTATAAGTTGCTTGTTGTGCGATAACCATGTTCCTGGGGACGCCATCAACTACTCTTTGTTGAATATCATGTGAGTTGCTATGCATGTCCGTCTTGTCTGAAGTAAGGGCGATTGACCATGAGTTGAATGGTTTGAGCATGCATACTATTAGAGAAGAACATTGGGCCGCTAACTAAAGCCATGATCCATGGTGGAAGTTTCAGTTTTGGACAAATATCCTCAATCTCATATGAGAAAATTAATTGTTGTTGAATGATTATGCATTAAAGAGGAGTCCATTATCTGTTGTCTATGTTGTCCCGGTATGGATGTCTAAGTTGAGAATAATCAAAAGCGAGAAACCCAATGCGAGCTTTCTCCTTAGACCTTTGTACAGGCGGCATAGAGGTACCCCTTTGTGACACTTGGTTAAAACATATGTATTGGGGTGATAATCCAGGTAATCCGAGCTAATTAGGACAAAGTGCGGGCACTATTAGTATACTATGCATGAGGCTTGCAACTTGTAGGATATAATTTACATGATGGATATGCTTTATTACTACCGTTGACAAAATTGTTTCTTGTTTTCAAAACCAAAGCTCTAGCACAAATATAGCAATCGATGCTTCCCTCTGCGAAGGGCCTTTCTTTTACTTTTATGTTGAGTCAGTTCACCTATTTCTCTCCATCTCAAGAAGCAAACACTTGTGTGAACTGTGCATTGATTCCTACATACTTGCATATTGCACTTATTATATTACTTTATGTTGACAATATCCATGAGATATACATGTTACAAGTTGAAAGCAACCGCTGAAACTTAATCTTCCTTTGTGTTGCTTCAATGCCTTTACTTTGAATTTATTGCTTTATGAGTTAACTCTTATGCAAGACTCATTGATGCTTGTCTTGAAAGTACTATTGATGAAAAGTCTTTGCTATATGATTCAATTGTTTACTCATTACATTTACCATTGCTTTGATCGCTGCATTCATTACATGTGCTTACAATAGTATGATCAAGATTATGATGGCATGTCACTTCAGAAATTATCTTTGTTATCGTTTACCTACTCGGGACGAGCAGGAACTAAGCTTGGGGATGCTGATACGTCTCCAATGTATCGATAATTTCTTATGTTCCATGCCACTTTATTGATGGTACCTACATGTTTTATGCATACTTTATGTCATATTTATGCATTTTCCGGCACTAACCTATTAACGAGATGCCGAAGAGCCGATTCTTTGTTTCTTGTTGTTTTTGGTTTCAGAAATCCTATTAAGGAAATATTCTCGGAATTGGACAAAATCAACGCCCAGGATCTTATTTTTCCACGAAGCTTCCAGAACACCGGGGGAGAAACGAAGTGGGGCGACGAGGCGGTGATGGCGTGTAACTCACACGTTCGTTGGGAACCCCAAGAGGAAGGTATGATGCGCACAGCAGCAAGTTTTCCCTCAGAAAGAAACCAAGGTTTATCGAACCAGGAGGAGCCAAGAAGCACGTTGAAGGTTGATGGCGGCGGGATGTAGTGCGGCGCAACACCAGGGATTCCGGCGCCAACGTGGAACCTGCACAACACAACCAAAGTACTTTGCCCCAACGAAACAGTGAGGTTGTCAATCTCACCGGCTTGCTGTAACAAAGGATTAACCGTATTGTGTGGAAGATGATTGTTTGCGAGAAAACGATAGAACAAGTATTGCAGTAGATTGTATTTCAGTAAAGAGAATTGGACCGGGGTCCACAGTTCACTAGAGGTGTCTCTCCCATAAGATAAACAGCATGTTGGGTGAACAAATTACAGTTGGGCAATTGACAAATAAAGAGAGCATGACCATGCACATACATATCATGATGAGTATAGTGAGATTTAATTGGGCATTACGACAAAGTACATAGACCGCCATCCAACTGCATCTATGCCTAAAAAGTCCACCTTTAGGTTATCATCCGAACCCCTTCCAGTATTAAGTTGCAAAGCAACAGACAATTGCATTAAGTATGGTGCGTAATGTAATCAACAACTACATCCTTAGACATAGCATCAATGTTTTATCCCTAGTGGCAACAGCACAACACAACCTTAGAACTTTTCATCCTTTGTCCCGGTGTCAATGCAGGCATGAACCCACTATCGAGCATAAGTACTCCCTCTTGGAGTTACAAGCATCTACTTGGCCAGAGCATCTACTAGTAACGGAAAGCATGCAAGATCATAAACAACACGTAGATATAACTGAAGGAGATATGCCCTAGAGGCAATAATAAAGTGGTTATTATTTATATCTTTATGTTTATGATAAATGTTTATATATCATGCTAGAATTGTATTAACCGAAACATTAGTACAAGTGTGATATATAGACAAACAAGAAGTCCCTAGTATGCCTCTTAAACTAGCTTGTTGATTAATGGATGATTAGTTTCATAATCATGAACATTGGATGTTATTAATAACAAGGTTATGTCATTGTGTGAATGATATAATGGACACACCCAATTAAGCGTAGCATAAGATCTCGTCATTAAGTTATTTGCTATAAGCTTTCGATACATAGTTACCTAGTCCTTATGACCATGAGATCATGTAAATCACTTATACCGGAAAGGTACTTTGATTACACCAAACACCACTGCGTAAATGGGTGGCTATAAAGGTGGGATTAAGTATCCGGAAAGTATGAGTTGAGGCATATGGATCAACAGTGGGATTTGTCCATCCCGATGACGGATAGATATACTCTGGGCCCTCTCGGTGGAATGTCGTCTAATGTCTTGCAAGCATATGAATGAGTTCATAAGAGACCACATACCACGGTACGAGTAAAGAGTACTTGTCAGGAGACGAGGTTGAACAAGGTATAGAGTGATACCGAAGATCAAACCTCGGACAAGTAAAATATCGCGAGACAAAGGGAATTGGTAATATATGTGAATGGTTCATTCGATCACTAAAGTCATCGTTGAATATGTGGGAGCCATTATGGATCTCCAGATCCCGCTATTGGTTATTGGTCGGAGTGAGTACTCAACCATGTCCGCATAGTTCTCGAACCGTAGGGTGACACACTTAAAGTTGGATGTTGAAATGGTAGTACTTGAATTATGGAATGGAGTTCGAATATTTGTTCGGAGTCCGGATGAGATCCCGGACGTCACGAGGAGTTCCGAAATGGTGGGAGAATAAGATTCATATATAGGATGTCATTTTATGTGAAATAAAATGTCGCGGAAGGTTCTATGGAAGGTTCTAGAAGGTTCTAGAAAAGTCCGGAAGAAACCACCAAGGAAGGTGGAGTCCACAAGGGACTCCACCACCATGGCCGGCCAGCCCTAGATGGGGTGGAGTCCCAAGTGGACTCCACCATAGGGGGCCGGCCACCCCCCACATGGGAGGTGGAAATCCCACCCTTTGGGTGGGAGTCCTAGTTGGGCTAGGTTTCACCTCTTATGGAAGGTTTTGGTTTCGGGTCTTATTCGAAGACTTGGACACCAACACTTGGGATCCACCTATATAATGAGGGGCCAAGGGAGGGGGCCGGCCACCCCCAAGACCACAAGCTGGCCGCCCCCCATAGAGTGGCCGGCCACCCCTCCCAAACCCTAGCTTTGCTCCTCCACTCCATATTGCCCGCATAGCTTAGCGAAGCTCCGCCGGACTTCTACACCGCCACCGACACCACGCCGTCGTGCTGTCGGATTCAAGAGGAGCTACTACTTCCGCTGCCCGCTGGAACGGGAGGTGGACGTCGTCTTCATCAACAACCGAACGTGTGACCGAGTACGGAGGTGCTGCCCGTTCGTGGCGCCGGAACCGATCGTGATCAAGATCTTCTACGCGCTTTTGCAAGCGGCAAGTGAACGTCTACCGCAGCAACAAGAGCCTCCTCTTGTAGGCTTTGGAATCTCTTCAAGGGTGAGACTCGATACCCCCTCGTTGCTACCGTCTTCTAGATTGCATCTTGGCTTGGATTGCGTGTTCGCGGTAGGAAAAATTTTGTTTTCTATGCAACGTTATCCTACAAAGGGTATCGAGCCGTGTCTATGCATAGATGGTTGCACGAGTAGAACACAATGGTTTGTGGGCGTTGATGCTCTTGTTATCTTTAGTTTGAGTACTTTGCATCTTTATGGCATAGTGGGATGAAGCGGCTCGGACTAACTTTACATGACCGCGTTCATGAGACTTGTTCCTCGTTCGACATGCAACTTGTATTGCATAAGAGGCTTTGCGGGTGTCTGTCTCTCCTACTATAGTAGAGATTCAATTTACTCTTCTATTGAAAACATTAGTATCAACGTTGTGGTTCATGTTCGTAGGTAGATTAGATCTCTATCGAAAACCCTAAACCACATAAAATATGCAAACCAAATTAGAGACGTCTAACTTGTTTTTGCAGGGTTTGGTGATGTGATATGGCCATGATATGATGATGAATATGTATGAGATGATCATTATTGTATTGTGGCAACCGGCAGGAGCCTTATGGTTGTCTTTAAATTTCATGTTGAGTAGTATTTCAAAGTAGTTGTAATAGTTGCTACATGGAGGACAATCATGAAGACGGCGCCATTGACCTTGGCACTACGCCGACGATGATGGAGATCATGCCCGAAGATGATGGAGATCATATCCGTGCTTTGGAGATGAAGATCAAAGGCGCAAGAACAAAAGGGCCATATCATATCACATATGAACTGCATGTGATGTTAATCCTTTTTATACATCTTATTTTGCTTAGATCGCGACGGTAGCATTATAAGATGATCCCTCACTAAAATCTCAAGATAATAAAGTGTTCATCCTTAGTAGCACCGTTGCCAAGTCTTGTCGTTTCGAAGCACCTCGTGATGATCGGGTGTGATAGATTCAATAAGTACATATGACGGGTGCAAGACAGTTTTGCACATGCGGATACTAAGGTGGCCTTGATGAGCCTAGCATGTACAGACATGGTCTCGGAACACGTGATACCGAAAGGTAGAGCATGAATCATATGGTTGATATGATGAACACTATGAGTGTTCGCCATTGAAATCACACCTTTTCTCGTGATGATCGGGTTTAGGTGCGGTGGATTTGGTTCGTGTGATCACTAAGACAATGCGAGGGATATTGTTTTGAGTGGGAGTTCACTTAGGTTTTTAATTATGATGAATTAAAATTTGAACTCAATTTGTCATAAACTTAGTCTAAACTATTGCAAATATATGTTGTAGAGATGGCGTCCTCAATCAATTTTAATCAGTTCCTAGAGAAAGAGAAACTTAAGAGCAACGGTAGCAACTTCACCGACTGGTTCCGTCATGTGAGGATTTTCCTCTCTGGCGGAAATCTGCAATTTGTGCTTGATGCACCGCTAGGTGACCCTCCTGCAGAAGATGAATCCGATGAAGTAAAAGCTGTTTACGCGACTCGGAAAACTCGGTACTCTCAAGTTCGGTGTGCCATCCCGTGCGATGCGGAATCCGATCTTCAAAAACGTTTTGAGCACCATGATCCTCATGAGTTGATGAATGAGCTGAAAGCTATATTCGAGACTCATGCGGCGATGGAATGCTATGAAGCATCGAAACATTTCTTCACTGTATGATGGAAGAAGGCAGCTCCGTTAGTGAGCACATGCTCGCCATGACCGGGCATGCGAAGAAACTCGGTGACTTAGGAATAGTGATTCCTAACAGACTGAGGATTAATCGTGTCCTTCAATCACCGCCACCAAGTTACAAGAACTTTGTGATGAACTACAATATGCGTAACATGAACAAGGAGTTACTGAACTCTTTGGCAAGCTAAAAGCTGCTGAGATTGAGATCAAGAAAGAGCACCAAGTGTTGATGGTCAACAAGACCACCAGTTTCAAGAAAGCAGGGCAAGTCTAAGGGAAAATTCAAGAAGGGTGGCAAGAAAGCTGCCACGCCTCCTATGAAACCTAAGAACGGCCCTAAGCACGATGCTTGAGTGCTATTCGCAAGGAGAAGGGACACTGGAAGCGTAATTGCTCCAAGTATCCGGCTGATCTGAAGAGCGGCCTTGTCAAGAAGAAGAAAGAAGGTATATTTGATATACATGTTATAGATGTTCATTTCACTCGGTTCTCGTTCTAGTACCTGGGTATTTGATCTTGGTTCGGTTGCTCATATTTGTAACTCGAAACAGGAACTAAAGAATAAACGACAAGCTGTTTGAAAGATGAAGTGACGATGCGCGTTGGAAACGGATCCAAGGTCAATGTGATCGCAATCGGCACACTTCCTCTACATCTACCTTCGGGATTAGTTTTAAGCCTAAATAATTGCTATTATGTACTGCGTTGAGCATGAACATTATATCTGGATCTTGTTTAATGCAAGACGGTTATTCATTCAAGTCTGAGAATAATGGTTGTTCTATTTTTATGAATAATATCTTTTATGGTCGAGCACCACAAAAGAATGGCTTATTTCGTTAGATCTCGATAGTAGTGATACGCACATACATAACATTGATGCTAAGCGAATTAAACTTAATGATAATTCTACTTATATGTGGCACTGTCGTCGTGGTCATCTGGGCGTGAAACGCAGGTAGAAACTCCATCTTGATGGATTACTTGAATCACTTGACTTTGAGTCACTTGATAGATGCGAAGCATGTCTAATGGGAAAAATGACAAAGACTCCATTTTCTGGTATGATGGAGCGAGCTACTGACTTATTGGAAATCATACATACCGATGTATGTGGACCAATGAGCGTAGCATCGCGCGGTGGTTATCGTTATGTTCTAACCTTCACAGATGATCTGAGTAGATATGGGTATATCTATTTCATGAAACATAAATCTGAAACTTTCGAGAAGTTTAAGGAATTTCAAAGTGAAGTAGAAAATCAACGTAACAAGAAGATCAAATTTCTACGATCTGATCGTGGAGGTGAATATCTGAGTTATGAGTTTGGCATGCATTTAAAGAAATGCGGAATACTTTCACAATTGACACCGCCGGGAACACCTCAACGAAACGGTGTGTCCGAACGTCGTAATCGAACTCTCTTAGATATGGTTCGTAGTATGATGTCTCTTACTGATTTGCCGTTATCATTTTGGAGTTATGCATTAGAGACAGCCGCATTCACTTTAAATAGAACACCATCAAAATCCGTAGAAACGACACCGTATGAATTATGGTTTAATAAGAAACCTAAGCTGTCGTTCCTGAAAGTTTGGGGTTGCGAAGCCTATGTAAAGAAGTTACAACCGGACAAGCTAGAACCCAAAGCGGAGAAATGCGTCTTCATAGGTTATCCTAAGGAAACTATAGGATACACTTTCTATCACAGATCCGAAGGCAAAATCTTTGTTGCTAAGAACGGAACCTTTCTTGAGAAAGAATTTCTCACTAAAGAAGTGACTGGAAGAAAAGTAGAACTCGATGAGATTGATGAATCTATACTCGTTGATCGAGTAGCGCGATCAAGTTGTACCTGTACCGCCTATACCGGCAACAGAGGAAGCTAATGATAATGATCATGAAACTTCGAACGAGGAAACTACTGAACCTCGCAGATCGACAAGGGAACGTGCCACTCCTGATTGGTATGATCCTTGTCTAAATGTCATGATTGTAGATAACAATGATGAGGACCCTGCGACGTATGAAGAAGCGATGATGAGCCCAGATTCCAACAAATGGCAAGAAGCCATGAAATCCGAAATGGGATCCATGTATGATAACAAAGTATGGACTTTGGTAGACTTACCTGATAGCCGAAAGGCTGTTGAGAATAAATGGATCTTCAAGAGAAAAGCAGATGCTGATGGTAATATTACTGTCTATAAAGCTCGACTTGTCGCAAAGGGTTTCCGACAAATTCAAGGAGTTGACTACGATGAGACTTTCTCACCTGTAGCGAAGCTAAAATCTGTGAGGATTTTGATAGCAATAGCTGCATTTTTCGATTATGATATTTGGCAGATGGATGTCAAAACGGCGTTCCTTAATGGAGACATTGAGGAAGAGTTGTATATGGTACAACCCAAAGGTTTTGTCGATCCTAAAAATCTTGACAAAGTATGCAAACTTCAGCGTTCAATCTATGGGTGAAGCAAGCATCAAGAAGTTGGAACCGACGCTTTGATAAGGTGATCAAAGACTTCGGGTTTATACAAGTGTCATGGAGAGGCCTGTATTTACAAGAAAGTGAGTGGGAGCTACGTAGCATTCCTGATATTATATGTAGATGACATATTATTGATCGGGAATGATATAGAACTATTAAGCGATGTTAAGGGTTATTTGAATAATAGTTTTTCAATGAAAGACCTTGGTGAAGCATCGTATATATTAGGCATCAAGATTTATAGAGATAGATCAAGACGCCTAATAGGGCTATCACAGAGTACATATCTGGACAAGATTCTAAAGAAGTTTAGAATGGACGAAAGTAAGAAAGGGTTCTTACCTATGTTACCAGGCAAGGTATTGAGTAAAACTCAAGGACCGGCTACTACAGAAGAAAGAGAAAGGATGAGTAACATCCCCTATGCCTCGGCGATAGGATCTATCATGTATGCCATGCTATGTACTAGACCGGATATAGCACATGCTGTTAGTTTGACTAGCAGATATCAAAGTGATCCAGGGATGGAACACTGGACAGCGGTCAAGAATATCCTAAAGTACTTGAAAAGAACTAAGGATATGTTTCTTTGTTATGGAGGTGACCAAGAGCTCGTTGTAAACGGTTACACCGATGCAAGTTGGAACACTGATCCTGATGACTCTAAGTCACAATCTCGCTACGTGATTATATTGAATGGTGCTGCGATGGTCGGGCAAGCTCGAAAGCGGTGCACGGTGGCGAAGTCTTCAACGGAATCGAGTACATAGCGGTTTCAGAGGCTTCATCGAAGCGGTATGGATGAAGAGGTTCATTGTAGAGCTCGGTGTGGTTCCTAGTGCATTGGACCCATTAATCATTTACTGTGATAACATGGGTGCCATCGCCAATGCACAAGAGCCAAGGTCACACAAGAGGCTGAAGCATATCAAGCTGCGTTACCACTCGATTCGCGAGTACATCGAAGATGGAGAAGTAAAGATTTGCAAAGTACACACTGATCTGAATGTAGCAGATCCGTTGACTAAAGCTCTCCCTAGGGCAAAGCATGACCAACACCAGAATGCCATGGGTGTTAGGTATATTACAATGTAATCTAGATTATTGACTCTAGTGCAAGTGGGAGACTGAAGGAGATATGCCCTAGAGGCAATAATAAAGTGGTTATTATTTATATCTTTATGTTTATGATAAATGTTTATATATCATGCTAGAATTGTATTAACCGAAACATTAGTACAAGTGTGATATATAGACAAACAAGAAGTCCCTAGTATGCCTCTTAAACTAGCTTGTTGATTAATGGATGATTAGTTTCATAATCATGAACATTGGATGTTATTAATAACAAGGTTATGTCATTGTGTGAATGATATAATGGACACACCCAATTAAGCGTAGCATAAGATCTCGTCATTAAGTTATTTGCTATAAGCTTTCGATACATAGTTACCTAGTCCTTATGACCATGAGATCATGTAAATCACTTATACCGGAAAGGTACTTTGATTACACCAAACACCACTGCGTAAATGGGTGGCTATAAAGGTGGGATTAAGTATCCGGAAAGTATGAGTTGAGGCATATGGATCAACAGTGGGATTTGTCCATCCCGATGACGGATAGATATACTCTGGGCCCTCTCGGTGGAATGTCGTCTAATGTCTTGCAAGCATATGAATGAGTTCATAAGAGACCACATACCACGGTACGAGTAAAGAGTACTTGTCAGGAGACGAGGTTGAACAAGGTATAGAGTGATACCGAAGATCAAACCTCGGACAAGTAAAATATCGCGAGACAAAGGGAATTGGTAATATATGTGAATGGTTCATTCAATCACTAAAGTCATTGTTGAATATGTGGGAGCCATTATGGATCTCCAGATCCCGCTATTGGTTATTGGTCGGAGTGAGTACTCAACCATGTCCGCATAGTTCTCGAACCGTAGGGTGACACACTTAAAGTTGGATGTTGAAATGGTAGTACTTGAATTATGGAATGGAGTTCGAATATTTGTTCGGAGTCCCGGATGAGATCCCGGACGTCACGAGGAGTTCCGGAATGGTCCGGAGAATAAGATTCATATATAGGATGTCATTTTATGTGAAATAAAATGTCGCGGAAGGTTCTATGGAAGGTTCTAGAAGGTTCTAGAAAAGTCCGGAAGAAACCACCAAGGAAGGTGGAGTCCACAAGGGACTCCACCACCATGGCCGGCCAGCCCTAGATGGGGTGGAGTCCCAAGTGGACTCCACCATAGGGGGCCGGCCACCCCCCCACATGGGAGGTGGAAATCCCACCCTTTGGGTGGGAGTCCTAGTTGGGCTAGGTTTCACCTCTTATGGAAGGTTTTGGTTTCGGGTCTTATTCGAAGACTTGGACACCA
The DNA here is from genome assembly GCF_019359855.2 of Lolium perenne. Lineage (NCBI taxonomy): Eukaryota > Viridiplantae > Streptophyta > Magnoliopsida > Poales > Poaceae > Lolium > Lolium perenne. The sequence goes on along the minus strand of NC_067246.2, from coordinate 180,298,415 downwards.
ACACTTGGGATCCACCTATATAATGAGGGGCCAAGGGAGGGGGCCGGCCACCCCCAAGACCACAAGCTGGCCGCCCCCCATAGAGTGGCCGGCCACCCCTCCCAAACCCTAGCTTTGCTCCTCCACTCCATATTGCCCGCATAGCTTAGCGAAGCTCCGCCGGACTTCTACACCGCCACCGACACCACGCCGTCGTGCTGTCGGATTCAAGAGGAGCTACTACTTCCGCTGCCCGCTGGAACGGGGAGGTGGACGTCGTCTTCATCAACAACCGAACGTGTGACCGAGTACGGAGGTGCTGCCCGTTCGTGGCGCCGGAACCGATCGTGATCAAGATCTTCTACGCGCTTTTGCAAGCGGCAAGTGAACGTCTACCGCAGCAACAAGAGCCTCCTCTTGTAGGCTTTGGAATCTCTTCAAGGGTGAGACTCGATACCCCCTCGTTGCTACCGTCTTCTAGATTGCATCTTGGCTTGGATTGCGTGTTCGCGGTAGGAAAATTTTTGTTTTCTATGCAACGTTATCCTACAATAACTTTGATAATCAACATAACAAGTATTCTCTATTCATCGGATCCAAACAAACGCAACATATAGAATTACAGATAGATGATCTTGATCATGTTAGGCAGCTCACAAGATCCGACAATGATAGCACAATGGGGAGAAGACAACCATCTAGCTACTGCTATGGACCCATAGTCCAGGGGTAGACTACTCACTCATCACACCGGAGGCGACCATGGCGGCGTAGAGTCCTCCGGGAGATGATTCCCCTCTCCGGCAGGGTGCCGGAGGCGATCTCCTGGATCCCCCGAGATGGGATCGGCGTTGGCGGCGTCTCTGGAAGGTTTTCCGTATCGTGGCTCTCGGTACTGGGGGTTTCGTCACGGAGGCTTTAAGTAGGCGGAAGGGTAGGTCAAGAGGCGGCGCGAGGGGCCCAGACCATAGGGCCGCGTGGCCAGGGCAGGGGCCGCGCCGCCCAATGCTCTGGCTGCCTCGCGGCCCCTCTTCATTGCGTCTTCGGACTTCTGGAAGCTTCGTGGAAAAATAGGCCCCTGGGCTTTGATTTCGTCCAATTCCGAGAATATTTCCTTACTAGGATTTCTGAAACCAAAAACAGCAGAACAAGAATCGGCACTTCGGCATCTTGTTAATAGGTTAGTTCCAGAAAATGCACGAATATGACATAAAGTGTGCATAAAACATGTAGATAACATCAATAATGTGGCATAGAACATAAGAAATTATCGATACGTCGGAGACGTATCAGCATCCCCAAGCTTAGTTACGCTCGTCCGAGCAGGTAAAACGATAACACAGATAATTTCTGGAGTGACATGCCATCATAATCTTGATCATACTATTTGTAAAGCATATGTAGTGAATGCAGCGATCAAAACAATGTATATGACATGAGTAAACAAGTGAATCATAAAGCAAATACTTTTCATGAATAGCACTTCAAGACAAGCATCAATAAGTCTTGCATAAGAGTTAACTCATAAAGCAATAATTCAAAGTAAAGGCATTGAAGCAACACAAAAGAAGATTAAGTTTCAGCGGTTGCTTTCAACTTGTAACATGTATATCTCATGGATATTGTCAACATAGAGTAATATAATAAGTGCAGTAAGCAAGTATGTAGGAATCAATGCACAGTTCACACAAGTGTTTGCTTCTTGAGGTGGAGAGAAATAGGTGAACTGACTCAACATTGAAAGTAAAAGAATTGTCCTCCATAGAGGAAAAAGCATCGATTGCTATATTTGTGCTAGAGCTTTGATTTTGAAAACATGAAACAATTTTGTCAACGGTAGTAATAAAGCATATGCATGATGTAAATTATATCTTATAAGTCGCAAGCCTCATGCATAGTGTACTAATAGTGCCCGCACCTTGTCCTAATTAGCTTGGACTATCGGATCATCACAATGCACATGTTTTTACCAAGTGTCACAAAGGGGTACCTCTATGCCGCCTGTACAAAGGTCTAAGGAGAAAGCTCGCATTGGATTTCTCGCTATTGATTATTCTTCAACTTAGACATCCATACCGGGACAACATAGACAACAGATAATGGACTCCTCTTTTATGCATAAGCATGTAACAACAATTAATAATTTTCTCATTTGAGATTGAGGATATATGTCCAAAACTGAAACTTCCACCATGGATCATGGCTTTAGTTAGCGGCCCAATGTTCTTCTCTAACAATATGCATGCTTAACCATAAGGTGGTAGATCGCTCTTACTTCAGACAAGACGGACATGCATAGCAACTCACATAAAATTCAACAATGAATAGTTGATGGCGTCCCCAGTGAACATGGTTATCGCACAACAAGCAACTTAATAAGAGATAAAGTGCATAATTACATATTCAATACAACAATAGTTTTTAAGCTATTTGTCCCATGAGCTATATATTGCAAAGGTGAATGATGGAATTTTAAAGGTAGCACTCAAGCAATTTACTTTGGAATGGCGGAAAATACCATGTAGTAGGTAGGTATGGTGGACACAAATGGCATAGTGGTTGGCTCAAGTATTTTGGATGCATGAGAAGTATTCCCTCTCGATACAAGGTTTAGGCTAGCAAGGCTTATTTGAAACAAACACAAGGATGAACCGGTGCAGCAAAGCTCACATAAAAGACATATTGAAAACATTATAAGACTCTACACCGTCTTCCTTGTTGTTCAAACTCAATACTAGAAATTATCTAGACCTTAGAGAAACCAAATATGCAAACCAAATTTTAGCATGCTCTATGTATTTCTTCATTAATGGGTGCAAAGCATATGATGCAAGAGCTTAATCATGAGCACAACAATTGCCAAGTATCACATTACCCAAGACATTTATAGCAATTACTACATGTATCATTTTCCAATTCCAACCATATAACAATTTAACGAAGGAGAAACTTCGCCATGAATACTATGAGTAGAAACCAAGGACATACTTGTCCATATGCTACAGCGGAGCATGTCTCTCTCCCATAAAGTGAATGCTAGGATCCATTTTATTCAAACAAAACAAAAAACAAAAACAAACCGACGCTCCAAGAAAAAGCACATAAGATGTGATGGAATAAAAATATAGTTTCAGGGGAGGAACCTGATAATGTTGTCGATGAAGAAGGGGATGCCTTGGGCATCCCCAAGCTTAGACGCTTGAGTCTTCTTAATATATGCAGGGGTGAACCACCAGGGCATCCCCAAGCTTAGAGCTTTCACTCTCCTTGATCATGTTGCATCATACTCCTCTCTTGATCCTTGAAAACTTCCTCCACACCAAACCCGAAACAACTCATTAGAGGGTTAGTGCACAATAAAAATTAACATATTCAGAGGTGACACAATCATTCTTAACACTTCTGGACATTTCATAATGCTACTGGACATTAGTGGATCAAAGAAATTCATCCAACATAGCAAAAGAGGCAATGCGAAATAAAAGGCAGAATCTGTCAAAACAGAACAGTTCGTATTGACGAATTTTAAAATGGCAACAGACTTGCTCAAATGGAAATGCTCAAATTGAATGAAAGTTGCGTACATATCTGAGGATCATGCACGTAAATTGGCTTAATTTTCTGAGCTACCTACAGGGAGGTGGACCCAGATTCGTGACAGCAAAGAAATCTGGAACTGCGCAGTAATCCAAATCTAGTACTTACTTTTCTATCAACGGCTTAACTTGGCACAACAAAACACAAAACTAAGATAAGGAGAGGTTGCTACAGTAGTAAACAACTTCCAAGACACAAAATAAAAACAAAGTACTGTAGGTAAAAACATGGGTTGTCTCCCATAAGCGCTTTTCTTTAACGCCTTTCAGCTAGGCGCAGAAAGTGTGTATCAAGTATTATCGAAGGATGGTGTGTCAACCTTACCTTGGGCTTTACCCTTACCTTTCTTATTGTTTTTCTTTCCCTTTGGTTTAGGAAATATATGATTTCCCCCCGGTATAGAGGTGAATTTCAGAGTGCCTTCTCCAACATCAATGACTGCTCCCAATAGTTTCAGCAGGGATCTTCCGAGTGTGAGTTTTCCTGTTTCAACAACAAGATAATCAATGGATATTGTTCTTCCAAGAATGGTTGTATGCACACCTGCGGCTATTCCTTTAGGAATTATAGTAGAGTTATCAATGAGAGTTATTTCTTCTCCTCCTTCATCAACTCCCCAAAGTTTCAAAGATTTATAAATACTTTCAGGCATAAGGCAAAATTCATACATAATATCACAGTAGGCATGGAGAGTTCGATCACCGATAACAATTTTAACAGCAGGATCCCACAATGAGAGTTTAGAGTTCACTAAAACTTGTTCAAGACGATTACGAACGTGGCAATAGTTATCATCCAAGCGAGATGTACTTATCTCGAGATTGTTTAATCTACTATATATGCTAGTGAGGGCTGAATCAAAGTTATTAGCTGAATCATGTGATGCAACCAACTTCTTTATGGCATTAAAAGCTTGATCCCCATTGCAATGAAGTAAATCTCCTCCCACTAAAGTATCCAAAGCATATCTATAGCGAACCATAAGACCAAAATAAAAATTACTAAGGAGCAAACTTAGAGTCATTTGAGGTTCAGTTTTACGATAAGAAGTAAAAATTCTAGACCAAGCATCCTTAAAACTCTCCTCATCCCCTTGTTTAAAAGTGAAGACTAATTCTTCAGGCGAAGAAGTAACAGGTTCAGAGCTAGACATGGTAACAAAAGTAACTAATTATTTTTGTGTTTTTAATATAGAGTGCAAGACAATAAATAAAGCAAACTAGATAAAGTAAATGCAAGTAAACTAAATTTTTTTTTTGTGTTTTTGATATGGCAAACAAGATAGCAAATAAAGTAAAACTAGCAACTAATTTTTTTGTATTTTGATTTAGTGCAGCAAACAAAGTAGTAAATAAAACTAAGCAAGACAAAAACAAAGTAAAGAGATTGAGAAGTGGAGACTCCCTTGCAGGCGTGTCTTGATCTCCCCGGCAACGAGCGCCGAGAAATCTAGCTTGATGGCGTGTAACTCACACGTTCGTTGGGAACCCCAAGAGGAAGGTATGATGCGCACAGCAGCAAGTTTTCCCTCAGAAAGAAACCAAGGTTTATCGAACCAGGAGGAGCCAAGAAGCACGTTGAAGGTTGATGGCGGCGGGATGTAGTGCGGCGCAACACCAGGGATTCCGGCGCCAACGTGGAACCTGCACAGCACAACCAAAGTACTTTGCCCCAACGAAACAGTGAGGTTGTCAATCTCACCGGCTTGCTGTAACAAAGGATTAACCGTATTGTGTGGAAGATGATTGTTTGCAGAAAACAGTAGAACAAGTATTGCAGTAGATTGTATTTCAGTAAAGAGAATTGGACCGGGGTCCACAGTTCACTAGAGGTGTCTCTCCCATAAGATAAACAGCATGTTGGGTGAACAAATTACAGTTGGGCAATTGACAAATAAAGAGAGCATGACCATGCACATACATATCATGATGAGTATAGTGAGATTTAATTGGGCATTATGACAAAGTACATAGACCGCCATCCAACTGCATCTATGCCTAAAAAGTCCACCTTCAGGTTATCATCCGAACCCCTTCCAGTATTAAGTTGCAAAGCAACAGACAATTGCATTAAGTATGGTGCGTAATGTAATCAACAACTACATCCTTAGACATAGCATCAATGTTTTATCCCTAGTGGCAACAGCACAACACAACCTTAGAACTTTCTCACATAGTCCCTGTGTCAATGCAGGCATGAACCCACTATCGAGCATAAGTACTCCCTCTTGGAGTTACAAGCATCTACTTGGCCAGAGCATCTACTAGTAACGGAAAGCATGCAAGATCATAAACAACACGTAGATATAACTTTGATAATCAACATAACAAGTATTCTCTATTCATCGGATCCCAACAAACGCAACATATAGAATTACAGATAGATGATCTTGATCATGTTAGGCAGCTCACAAGATCCGACAATGATAGCACAATGGGGAGAAGACAACCATCTAGCTACTGCTATGGACCCATAGTCCAGGGGTAGACTACTCACTCATCACACCGGAGGCGACCATGGCGGCGTAGAGTCCTCCGGGAGATGATTCCCCTCTCCGGCAGGGTGCCGGAGGCGATCTCCTGGATCCCTCGAGATGGGATCGGCGTTGGCGGCGTCTCTGGAAGGTTTTCCGTATCGTGGCTCTCGGTACTGGGGGTTTCATCACGGAGGCTTTAAGTAGGCGGAAGGGTAGGTCAAGAGGCGGCGCGAGGGGCCCAGACCATAGGGCCGCGCGGCCAGGGCAGGGGCCGCGCCGCCCTATGCTCTGGCTGCCTCGTGGCCCCTCTTCGTTTCGTCTTCGGACTTCTGGAAGCTTCGTGGAAAAATAGGCCCCTGGGCTTTGATTTCGTCCAATTCCGAGAATATTTCCTTACTAGGATTTCTGAAACCAAAAACAGCAGAAAACAGCAACTGGCACTTCGGCATCTTGTTAATAGGTTAGTTCCAGAAAATGCACGAATATGACATAAAGTGTGCATAAAACATGTAGATAACATCAATAACGTGGCATAGAACATAAGAAATTATCGATACGTCGGAGACGTATCAGGCGGCCACACGCTAGGGCGGCGCGGCCCAAGCCCTGGCCGCGCCGGCCTGTTGTGTGGGCCCCTCGCGTCGCCCCTAAACCTACCTCCTCCGCCTACTTAAACCTTCGTCGATAATAACTCCAGTACCGAGAGCCACGATACGGAAAACCTTCCAGAGACGCCACCGCCGCCAATCCCATCTCGGGGGATTCAGGAGATCGCCTCCGGCACCCTGCCGGAGAGGGGAATCATCTCCCGGAGGACTCTTCACCGCCATGGTCGCCTCCGGAGTGATGAGTGAGTAGTTCACCCCTGGACTATGGTTCCATAGCAGTAGCTAGATGGTCGTCTTCTCCTCATTATGCTTCATTGTCGGATCTTGTGAGCTGCCTAACATGATCAAGATCATCTATCTGTAATGCTATATGTTGTGTTTGTTGGGATCCAATGGATAGAGAATACTATGTTATGTTGATTATCAATCTATTACCTATGTGTTGTTTATGATCTTGCATGCTCTCTGTTACTAGTAGAGGCTCTGGCCAAGTTTTTTGCTTGTAACTCCAAGAGGGAGTATTTATGCTCGATAGTGGGTTCATGTCTCCATTAAATCTGGGGGAGTGACAGAAATCTCTAAGGTTGTGGATGTGCTGTTGCCACTAGGGATAAAACATCAATGCTATGTCTAAGGATGTATTCGTTGATTACATTACGCACCATACTTAATGCAATTGTCTGTTGTTTGCAACTTAATACTGGAAGGGGTTCGGATGATAACCTGAAGGTGGACTTTTTAGGCATAGATGCATGCTGGATAGCGGTCTATGTACTTTGTCGTAATGCCCAATTAAATCTCACTATACTCATCATATCATGTATGTGCATTGTCATGCCCTCTCTATTTGTCAATTGTCCAACTGTAATTTGTTCACCCAACATGCTATTTATCTTATGGGAGAGACACCTCTAGTGAACTGTGGACCCCGGTCCATTCTTTTACATCGATTACAATCTACTGCAATACTTGTTCTACTGTTCTCTGCAAACAATCATCATCCACACTATACATCTAATCCTTTGTTACAGCAAGCCGGTGAGATTGACAACCTCACTGTTTCGTTGGGGCAAAGTACTTTGGTTGTGTTGTGCAGGTTCCACGTTGGCGCCGGAATCCCTGGTGTTGCGCCGCACTACATCTCGCTGCCATCAACCTTCAATGTGCTTCTTGGCTCCTACTGGTTCGATAAACCTTGGTTTCTTACTGAGGGAAAACTTGCCGTTGTACGCATCACACCTTCCTCTTGGGGTTCCCAACGGTCGCGTGTTGTACGCGTATCAATCTCCACCACCACCGACACGACGCCGTCGTGCTGTCGGGATTCCGAGGAGGATCTACTACATCCGCTGCCCGCTGGAACAGGGAGAAGGACGTTGTCATCAACACCGTACGTGTGACCGAGTACGGAGTTGCTGCCCGACCGTGGCACCGTCAAGATCTTCTACGCGCTTTTGAAAGTGGCAAGTGATCGACTACATCAACAACGAGATCTAATCTCGTAGGCTTTAGAAATCTTCGAGGGTTAGTCTCATGATCTTCTCGTTGCTACCATCTAATAGATTGGATCTTGGCTTGTTATTCGTTCTTGCGGTAGGAATTTTTTTGTTTTCTATGCTACGAATCCCAATAGGGTTTGCCCAAAATCCGAATAAGAGTCCAACTCAAAAACTTCCATATGGGTGAAACCTAGGGGAAATGGGATTGCTCTCTTTCCTTCCCCTATGGCTGGCCATGGAGGTGGAGTCTGCTGTCTACTGTTGGCTTCTTTTCCTGTAGACAGTGTTGGGCCTCCAAGAGCAGAGGTTTGTAGAACAGCAGCAAGTTTTCCCTTAAGTGAATCACCCAAGGTTTATCGAACTCAGGGAGGAAGAGGTCAAAGATATCCCTCTCAAGCAACCCTGCAATCACGATACAATAAGTCTCTTGTGTCCCCAACACACCTAATACACTTGTCAGATGTATAGGTGCACTAGTTCGGCGAAGAGATAGTGAAATACAAGTAATATGGATGGATATGAGTGGTAATGCAATCTGAATAAAATATGGCAGCAAGTAAACAAGCAACAGAACTTGTTGGAAACGGTGTTTCAATGCTTAGAAACAAGGCCTAGGGATCATACTTTCACTAGTGGACACTCTCAACATTGCAATCATAAAGGAATATAAATAAGCACTTCACTATGCTATTCCGAATTACTCTCTGGCAAGATAACGAACTCTAATTCATCATGTAGGCAAACCTTAAAGATGTATTCCCAAGTACTAATAAACACCCCACGCTGTCACTGTGAGCATTCATAGGAGGTACTAACACACCACAATTTCATAGAGACATCCAACTCAAATCATAACCCAGTGAATAAGTATTCTGTGAAATATAGCCTAAGAGACCCACACGGTGCACACACGGTCACCTTTACACACGTGGGACAAGGAGTCTCCAGAGATCACATAAGTAAAATCCACTTGAATAGCATAATGACATCTAGATTACAAAGCTCATCATATGGATCTCAATCATGTAAGGCAGCTCATGAGATCATTGTATTGAAGTACATGGGAGAGAGATTAACCACATAGCTACCGGTACAGCCCTTAGCCTCGATGGAGAACTACTCCCTCCTCATGGGAGACAACAGCGGTGATGAAGATGGCGGTGATGTCGATGGAGATGCCTTCCGGGGGCACTTCCCCATCCCGGCAGCGTGCCGGAACAGAGACTTCTGTCCCCCAGATCTTGGCTTCGCGATGGCGGCGGCTCTGGAAGGTTTCTCGTACCGTGGCTTATTCCTTTAGGGTTTTCGCGACGGAGTCCTTAAGTAGGCGGAAGGGCAGCCTCAGAGGGGCCCTGGTGGGGCCACACAATAGGGGGGCGCGCCCCACCCCTTGGCCGCGCCGCCCTGGCGTGTGGGGCCCCTGGCTCCCCTCTGGTCTCTCTCCGGTGTTCTGGAAGCTTCGTGGAAAAATAAGATACTGGGCGTTGATTTCGTCCAATTCCGAGAATATTTCCTTACTAGGATTTCTGAAACCAAAAACAGCAGAAAACATGAACTGGCACTTCGGCATCTTGTCAATAGGTTAGTTCCGGAAAATGCATAATAATGACATAAAGTGTGTATAAAACATGTGTGTATCATCATAAAAGTAGCATGGAACATAAGAAATTATAGATACGTTGGAGACGTATCAGCATCCCCAAGCTTAGTTCCTACTCGTCCTCGAGTAGGTAAACGATAACAAAGATAATTTCTTAAGTGACATGCTATCATAATCTTGATCATACTATTGTAAGCATATGAGATGAATGCAGCGATTCGAAGCAATGGTAAAGACAATGAATAAACAACTGAACCATATAGCAAAGACTTTTCATGAATAGTACTTTCAAGACAAGCATCAATAAGTCTTGCATAAGAGTTAACTCATAAAGCAATAGATTCATAGTAAAGGCATTGAAGCAACACAAAGGAAGATTTAAGTTTCAGCGGTTGCTTTCAACTTGTAACATGTATATCTCATGGATAATTGTCAATGCAAAGTAATATGATGAATGCAAATATGCAAGTATGTAAGAATCAATGCACAGTTAACACAAGTGTTTGCTTCTAAGATGGAAGGAAATGGGTAAACTGACTCAACATAAAAGTAGAAGAATGGCCCTTCGCAGAGGGAAGCAGGGATAAATCATGTGCTAGAGCTTTTCAAGTTTGAAATCATAAAGAGAGCATAAAAGTAAAGTTTTGAGAGGTGTTTGTTGTTGTCAACGAATGGTAGTGGGCACTCTAACCCCCTTGCCAGATAGACCTTCAAAGAGCGGCTCCCATGAATTTTTTTATTTTTGGGTGACACTCCTTCCAACCTTTGCTTTCACAAACCATGGCTAACCAAATCCTCGGGTGCCTTCCATCAATCTCATACCATGGAGGAGTGTCTTTTTTGTAAAATTATGAAGGTTAATTAATTGGGGCTGGGAACCCCATTGCCAGCTCTTTTTGCAAAATTATTGGATAAGCGGATGAAGCCACTAGTGCATTGGTGAAAGTTGCCCAACAAGATTGAAAGATAAAACACCACATACTTTCTCATGAGCTATAAAACATTGACACAAATAAGAGATAGTAAATTTTGAATTGTTTAAAGGTAGCACACGAAGTATTTACTTGGAATGGCAGAAAATACCATGTAGTAGGTAGGTATGGTGGACACAAATGGCATAGTTTTTGGCTCAAGGATTTGGATGCACGAGAAGTATTCCCTCTCAATACAAGGCTTAGGCTAGCAAGGTTGTTTGAAGCAAACACAAGTATGAACCGGTACAGCAAAACTTACATAAGAACATATTGCAAGCATTATAAGACTCTACACTATATTCCTTGTTGTTCAAACACTTCACCAGAAAATATCTAGACTTTAGAGAGACCAATCATGCAAACCAGATGTCAACAAGCTCTACAATATTTCTTCACTAATAGGTGCAAAGTACATGATGCAAGAGATTAAAAATGAGCACAACAATTGCCAAGTATCAAATTATTCAAGACATTATACCAATTACCACATGTAGCATTTTCTGTTTCAAACCATATAACAATGAACAAAGCAGTTTCAACCTTCGCCATGAACATTAAAAGTAAAGCTAAGAACATATGTGTTCATATGCAACAGCGGAGCGTGTCTGTCTCCCACACAAGCATGAATTTATTCAGAGAATGAAAATAACAAAATGAAAATAAAAGCACACAGACGCTCCAAGTAAAGTACATAAGATGTGACGGAATAAAAATATAGTTTCACTAGAGGTGACCTGATAAGTTGTCGATGAAGAAGGGGATGCCTTGGGCATCCCCAAGCTTAGATGCTTGAGTCTTCTTGAAATATGCAGGGATGAACCACGGGGGCATCCCCAAGCTTAGACTTTTCACTCTTCTTGATCATATTGTATCATCCTCCTCTCTTGACCCTTGAAAACTTCCTCCACACCAAACTCAAAACAATCTCATTAGAGGGTTAGTGCATAATAAAAAAATTCACATGTTCAGAGGTGACACAATCATTCTTAACACTTCTGGACATTGCCCAAAGCTGCTGGAAGTTAATGGAACAAAGATATCCATTCAACACAGCAAAAGAGGCAATGCGAAATAAAAGGCAGAATCTGTCAAAACAGAACAGTCCATAAAGACGAATTTTTCTGGGGCACTAAACTTGCTCAGATGAGAAAACTCAAAACTAATGAAAGTTGCGTACATATCTGAGTATCACTCACGTAAATTGGCAGATTTTTCTGAGTTACCTACAGAGAATACTACTCAAATTCGTGACAGCAAGAAATTTGTTTCTGCGCAGTAATCCAAATATAGTATCAACCTTCTATTAGAGACTTCACTTGGCACAACAATGCAATAAAATAAAGATAAGGAGAGGTTGCTACAGTAGTAACAACTTCCAAGACTCAAATATAAAACAAAGTTACTGTAGTAAAATAAACACATGGGTTATCTCCCAAGAAGTGCTTTCTTTATAGCCATTAAGATGGGCTCAGCAATTTTAATGATGCACTCGCAAGAAATAAGAGTTGAAGCAAAAGAGAGCATCAAAAGGAAAATTCAAAACAAATTTAAGCCTAACCCACTTCCTATGAAAAGGAATCTTGTAAATAAACAAATTCATGAAGAGCAAAGTGGCAAGCATAGGAAGATAAAACAAGTGTAACTTCAAGATTCTCAACATAAAGAGAGGTGTTTTAGTAACATGAAAATTTCTACAACCATATTTTCCTCTCTCATAATAACTTTCAGTAGTATCATGAGCAAACTCAACAATATAACTATCACATAAAGCATTCTTATCATGAGTCTCATGCATAAAATTATTACTACTCCCAACATAAGCATAGTCATTCTTATTAATTGTAGTGGGAGCAAATTCAACAAAGTAGCTATCATTATTATCAAATATAGGAGGCATAGTATAGTCACAATAAACTTTAACCTTCATAGTAGGTGGCACCAAAAGACTACTATCATTATAATCATCATAAATAGGAGGCAAAGTATCATCAAAGAAAATTTTCTCCTCAATGCTTGGGGGACTAAAAATATCATGCTCATCAAAACCAGCTTCCCCAAGCTTAGAATTTTCCATATCATTAGCAACAATGGTGTTCAAAGCGTTCATACTAATATCATTGCTACTAGCATGCAAATAAGGTTCCATATGTTTTTTAATTTTCGCATCAAACAATCCATGTCTTAACTCAGGAAATAGATTAAAAAGCTCACTGTTATTTTCCATTATGCCTAACTAGTGAAATAAAAACAAGAAACAAAAAGATGCAATTGCAGGATCTAAAGGAAATAGCTTCGAGCACTCGCAACGGCGCCAGAAAATAACTTAGTTACCTGGGACCGGAGTGTGAGTGCCTTTTACCTTTCCTCCCCGGCAACGGCGCCAGAAAATAGCTTGCTGTCTACTGTTGGCTTCTTTTCCTGTAGACAGTGTTGGGCCTCCAAGAGCAGAGGTTTGTAGAATAGCAGCAAGTTTTCCCTTAAGTGAATCACCCAAGGTTTATCGAACTCAGGGAGGAAGAGGTCAAAGATATCCCTCTCAAGCAACCCTGCAATCACGATACAAGAAGTCTCTTGTGTCCCCAACACACCTAATACACTTGTCGGATGTAGAGGTGCACTAGTTCGGCGAAGAGATAGTGAAATACAAGTAATATGGATGGATATGAGTGGTAATGCAATCTGAATAAAATATGGCAGCAAGTAAACATGCAACAGAACTTGTTGGAAACGGTGTTTCAATGCTTAGAAACAAGGCCTAGGGATCATACTTTCACTAGTGGACACTCTCAACATTGCAATCATAAAGGAATATAAATAAGCACTTCACTATGCTATTCCGAATTACTCTCTGGCAAGATAACGAACTCTAATTCATCATGTAGGCAAACCTTAAAGATGTATTCCCAAGTACTAATAAACACCCCACGTCATCCTTTGTGAGCATTCATAGGAGGTACTAACACACCACAATTTCATAGAGACATCCAACTCAAATCATAACCCAGTGAATAAGTATTCTGTGAAATATAGCCTAAGAGACCCACACGGTGCACACACGGTCACCTTTACACACGTGGGACAAGGAGTCTCCAGAGATCACATAAGTAAAATCCACTTGAATAGCATAACGATATCTAGATTACAAAGCTCATCATATGGATCTCAATCATGTAAGGCAGCTCATGAGATCATTGTATTGAAGTACATGGGAGAGAGAGAGATTAACCACATAGCTACCGGTACAGCCCTTAGCCTCGATGGAGAACTACTCCCTCCTCATGGGAGACAACAGCGGTGATGAAGATGGCGGTGATGTCGATGGAGATGCCTTCCGGGGGCACTTCCCCGTCCCGGCAGCGTGCCGGAACAGAGACTTCTATCCCCCAGATCTTGGCTTCGCGATGGCGGCGGCTCTGGAAGGTTTCTCGTACCGTGGCTTATTCCTTTAGGGTTTTCACGACGGAGTCCTTAAGTAGGCGGAAGGGCAGCCTCGGAGGGGCCCTGGTGGGGCCACACAATAGGGGGGCGTGCCCCACCCCTTGGCCGCGCCGCCCTGGCGTGTGGGGCCCCCTGGCTCCCCTCTGGTCTCTCTCCGGTGTTCTGGAAGCTTCATGGAAAAATAAGATACTGGGCGTTGATTTCGTCCAATTCCGAGAATATTTCCTTACTAGGATTTCTGAAACCAAAAACAGCAATGAAAAGAGAACTGGCACTTCGGCATCTTGTCAATAGGTTAGTTCCGGAAAATGCATAATAATGACATAAAGTGTGTATAAAACATGTGTGTATCATCATAAAAGTAGCATGGAACATAAGAAATTATAGATACGTTGGAGACGTATCAGAGTCCACCATGGACTCCACCTTCCCCTTTGGCTGGCCGGCTAGGGTTGGTGGAGTCCATCCGGGACTCCACCTTCCATGGTGATTTCTTTTGGAAGGTTCTAGAACATTCTAGCGCCTTCCATAAATGCACCGGATCATTTCCAAACTTGGAAAGTGACTTCCTATATATGAATCTTATTCTCCGGACCATTCCGGAACTCCTCGTGATGTCCTGGATCCCATCCGAGACTCCGAACAACATTCGAACTCCATTCCATATCTACTTAAAACGACATTAAACCTTAAGTGTGTCACCCTACGGTTCGAGAACTATGCGGACATGATTGAGACTCCTCTCCGATCAGTAACTAATAGCGGGACCTGGAGATCGTAATAGCTCCCACATATTCAATGATGACTTCGTGATCGAAAGAACCATTCACATACGATACCGGTTGTCTTTGTCACGCGATACTTTACTTGTCCGAGGATCGATCATCGGTATCTCCATACCTAGTTCAACCTCGTTACCGACAAGTACTCATTTCTCGTACCGTGGTATGTCATATCTTGTGACCTAGTCACATGCTTGCAAGCTAATTAGACGACATTCCTCGAGAGGGCCCAGAGTATATCTATCCGTCATCGGGATGGACAAATCCCACTCTTGATCCATCTGCCTCAACTCACACTTTCCGAATACTTAATCCCATCTTTATAACCACCCATTTACGCAATGGCATTTGATGTAATCAAAGCATCCTTCCGGTGTAAGTGATTTACATGATCTCATGGTCGAAGGACTAGGTAACTATGTATCGAAAGCTTATAGCAAGTTGAACTTAATGACTTGATCTCATGCTATGCTTACTATGGGTGTGTCCATCACATCATTCACCTAATGATATGATCTTGTTATTAATAAAATCCGATGTTCATGATCAGAAAACCATGATCATCTATTAATCAACAAGCTAGTTAAATGAGAGGCTTACTAGGGACTCTGATTGTTTACACAACACACATGTATTAATGTTTCCAGTTAATACAATTATAGCATGGAGTGTAAACATTTATCATGAACACTAAGATATAACAATAACTATTTTATTATTGCCTCTCGGGCATATCTCCAACATCTATAAGGAGACAATCCCATAGGATTTTTAAAAGGACTTCTATAAGCCCACATAGCATCATTATTTTTAGTTGGTCAATCAGATCTAGCTTTATTAACTATCTTTTCCAATATAAGTTTTATTTCCCTATTGCTCAATTCAACTTGACCACCAGTTTTTGGGTGATATGGAGATGCTACTCTATGACTGACACCATATTTAGCCTAAGTATTTCTAAAAACTTGATGAATAAAGTGAGAATCATCATCAGTAATTAAAAATTTAGGTACTACAAACCTAGGAAATATGATGTTCTTCAACATCTTCATTGCAGTAGCATGCTCAACACTTTTTGTAGGAATTGCTTCTACCCACTTAGTAACATAGTTCACTGTAAGCAAAATGTGAGTATGATTCGATGTGGAGGGAGGAAATGGTCCCATAAAGTCAAATCCCCACACATCAAATGGTTCAAGAGGCAGTGTATAATTCATAGGCATTTCATTTCTCTTACCAATGTTTTCCACATGTTGACATTTATCATAAGTTTTAACATAAGTAGCACAATCTTAAAAAAAGTAGGCCAATTAAAACAAGATTATAATACCTTTGCAGCTATGCGGTGTCCCGCATGGTAGCCTCCATAAGGAATCTTTTATAATGATTTGATGTTCAAACTCAGGTACACACAACGTATAACAATACTATCTACATTCTTCTTATAAAGAAATGGATCATCCCAAAAATAATGTCTAAGATCATAGAAGAATTTCTTTCTTTGTTGATAAGTAAAGTGAGGTAGTATAACTCTTCCAACAATAAAATAAGCATAATCAGTAACCCATGGAGAAGCTACTCTAGCACTTGATACATTATTGTTTGCAAGTTGTTCATTAGCAAATATATCATTAATAGGTGACGCTCGAGGGAGAAACGAGCCTGGTTGGCACGCCCTAGCATGGGCGCGCACCACCTAGTTTCTTTTGGCCCTCGTGGCCCCCTCGCATGCTTCTTTGGCCCACGGTGCTTCTCTAGGTGAAAAACTGATCAATTATTTTTTCCTTCGATTTTTAGGTGTCCAAAATGTCCCTAAGACAATAAAAAACGAAAAAGGAGGTTTTGTGCCTCCCAGAAATTAATTATCAATCAGAGGGACTTTGTAAGAAAGTCCAGGAAATCAACTTAAAATAAATAAATAATGATGTATGATGGCAAATATCAATGAAAACTAAACATATATGTAATAATATTGATGATGTAAAATGCATTTATCAATGAGCTACCACTCCATCTTATTCTTCAAGACACACTTGCCATATGATCGACTCTCTCATGACCATCATTCGGATTACACCTTTAGGAACACCTTGGTCATCCCTAGATCTTCTTCTAAATCTTCTTGTTTCAACCTTAAAGCCAACATATGGTACAAGCATTGCCTATGAATAAATCCTACAAACATAAATTAATGCAACCATTAGTCCATAGAAATTGTCATTAAATACCGAAACCACACATGGGGGCCTACATGCACTTTCAACCCCTCGCGTCGAGATCTTCAAAATTATATCTCATGTGGATAGGTTCTGAGATTTTTTTCGTACTTCCAATACTACTATGGTTGCACTCGTGCTTGAACTGATAAGTACTTCTGGTTTACTGTACTAGGTGCAATTTTTCCTTTACTCGGTAACTGTACTTGCTCGTGTATGCGACTATACTTGTAGTTGCTTGTGTGCGCGGTTGTACCCCTGTACCAGTACTTGCTCATGTGCATGATTGTACATGTACTTGCTCGTGTGCGTGACTATATTTTTGTACATCTACTTGCTCGTGTGTGTGACTATACATGTACTTACTCGTGTGCACGACTGCACTTCTGTATCTAAACTTGCTTGTGTGCACGATTGTACTTATGTACATGTACTTGCTCGTGTTTCTTTCGTAACTGTACTAGGTGTTGTACGTAATGTACTCGTGTCTTGTATATAATTGTACCCATGTACAATATGTAATTATACTTGGGTTTTGAGTGAGGTGTAGTTTGATTATACCAATCGATAGATGCATATTTTTTACTAGGCTTGGAGCTACCAAATGGCTGCATGTGTACTCGGACATGTACGCGGGGTGTAGTCGCGCACTCGCTCCCGGGGCGTAGCCGTGTAGGGTCGCTGAGTCCCTCCCGAGCTGTACTCGCGTCGGATGTACTCGCTCTTGTGGGGATGTACTCATCGCGATAGGCTGACTCGCTCGCGGGGTGGACGGGCTCGCTTCACCCGGACGGACACGGGTTGATCCATAGTATGACGCATGGGACGGCCCTTCCCTTTACGAAGATCGGTCTTTAGCTAGTGGTATCCAACAAAAATGTATTGTTTTGATGAATTTGTTTCCATTGGATCTGCAAACATGGCCTACATGATGGATATATGGAATCCAGTAATGCATACAGGCCTTTTTAAAGCGATAGGCCGGGCTTATGTGCAAAAAAAATAAAGGACCGGCAATATGCTCGCACGGGCTGCCAACCAGTGACCAGGCCCACCAAACTTTGTTTGCCGGGAAGAAGAATGGCGGTGTTGCCTGAACTTTTCCCTTTCCTCGTCGGTGGCAGTACAAGGAAATCTGAAGGCACGAACCTGCTAGGATTACACCATCTTGATAAGGTTAAATCATGCAGAATCGACGCATCGAGCTAAATGTTTAAGCAAAGACTGAGAGGATATAGTCGACCGGCATCGCTCCAACAGATTGTCCCAAAGAGCGTCGAATGATGTTTTAGAGATAACGGGATCCTTCATTTGATTTGAGAGACAAGGCGTACACTCAAACAGTTGCAGATTGCAGGCAATCAAGTACAGTAACAATAGTAGATGGGTGCTAGCTCACGTCGGTAACAGAGAACGACACGCAGCACAGTGCAGAAGGACTGAACGAGCCGGCAATGTTCTTCAATTAAAACAATTCAATATAATTATCGTGTGTAAATTAAAATGTATATATCTTCAAAGATTAAACAAACAGTTCCTGCCCAATTTTATCGCAGGATGTTTACATGACATTCGACTGTCTCTGAACGTCCGTGCACCAATCCTACCAAAATGTTTCTATCCTATAGCTAAAAGAATGAGAATTCGCTAAGTAGTTGTTTAATTTAATTCAATTTGATTTGTACGGGAGAAAACCGAAGATGTCTGTGGTGTGATCCGTCAGAAGAATGTGGTGCCTGCGAATCCGCGGTGCAGGAGGTTGTGGGCGATGCTGTCCCTGGCCTGCTTAGCGGTCTCAGAGCGCACGGGGTTCTCCGGCGTGGTGTCGTCGTCGACGAGGGGGAATGGCGTCTCCGGCTCGAGCTCCTCCCGGCGCATCTCGCAGATGTTGTGCAGGACGCAGCAGGCGCCGAGGACGACGGGGAGGTCCTGCAGCTTGACCTCGGTGCGCTTCTGGAGGCAGGCCCATCGCGTCTTGAGTCGCGCGAAGGCGTCGACTGCGACGTTGCGGATGTCGCCGACCTTCTCGTTGAATGCGTGCTGCGTCCAGGTGAGGTTCTGGTGCGTGTAGGGCACGAGCACCCAGTCGTTGAGCGGGTAGCTGGCGCCGCCGACGAGGCATGCGTCGTGCATCATCCCGGCGGCGGCGCGCTGGTGCAGCATGGACTTCTCGAGCACCTGGTCGTCGGGCATGGAGCCCGGCCAGCCGATGCAGACGTCGGTGAAGGCGCGGTCGGGGCCGACCACGCCCTGCAGCGTGATGGAGTAGGAGGTCTTCTGGTTGCGCTCCGTGTGGCGGCGGTTGAAGTAGGCGGCGACGGAGATCTTGGGCGCGATGATGGGGATGTGGGTGGTGTACATGGCCCCGATGACGCCCGGGACGCCGAAGGAGCGCTCGAATCCGTCCTTGAAGGTGGCCGCGGCGGCCTCGTCGGGCCACTGCAGGAAGCGCGGCATGAGGACGGACTTGATGGCGCCGCAGACCTCGAGCACGAGCTTGTGGCAGGTGGAGATGCCGAGGCCGAAGCGCTTGGAGACGAGCCGGAGCGGCTCGCCCGTGGCGAGGCGCCAGATGCAGACGGCGACGCGCTGGCGGACGGGGATGGCGGCGCGCAGCATGGTGTCCTCCTTGGCGACGGCGGCCCCCAGCGCGTCGCAGATCATGTCGAAGGTCTCCCGCCCCATCCGGAAGGCGCGGCGGAATTCCGGCTCGGGGAAGTCGGGGCTGTTGCAGCGGTCCCACCAGGCCTGGGACCGGTCCTTGACCCAGAGGCGCCGCTGGTGGTGCCCCGCCCGCGGCGGCGAGGCGGACGCGGTTGTGTTGGTGGCGGCCGCGGCGGCCTCCTCGACGGCGGCGACGGCCGCGGTGGCCGCGGCGGAGGCGGAGAGGCGGGAGCGGGCGGCGGCCTCGGAGTCGGCGTCGGCGTGGAAGCTGCCCTCCATCTTGGCGTAGTAGTCCATCATGGCCTGCGACTTGCTGTCGGCGTTGGACTCGAGCAGCGCGAGCTCGCGGCGGGAGGCGTCGGCGGCGCCCGCGCTGTCGGCGTGGCCCTCGGCGTCGAGCGCGGCGAGCGAGGTGATTATCTTGGCGATGGAGCGCTTCCTTTCCGGCCCGTCGTCCTGGTTGTTGGTCGCGCCGGCGGCGGCGTCGTCCGCCGCTCCGCGCTTCCTCCGGCGGGTGTTAGGCATGGCGGCGGCGAGGGTCTCGTCGAGCGCGAGGGGGGAGGCGGCGGCGGCGTCCTGGAAGAAGGAGTAGTAGAAGGCGAAGTCGTCGTCGGTAGCAAGCCCAGCTGGTCCACCTAGTCCGGTGGTGGGGCGGGCGGTGGATGGGGATCTCATATACCGCACGCACGGTAGCTGGTAACGCTCTCTGGGTGGCGCGCGGGTCGCGGTGGGTGCGCGTCAGCGAGGGAAGAAGAAGAGGAAACGAAACGGGAGAAGCTAGCGAGGTGGGGGTGTCGGATGAGTTGTGGTTGGAGGCGCTGAATTCTGACTTGGTGTGAAATGGGGCAAGGAGTATAAATACGATCCATTTCATTTGAGGCGACCAGGCTGATGGCGAGGTGTGAACGCGGAGGAGTTGCTTTTTGGACAAGGAAGAAAGCGAGACCGGCCATCGCCTGCTGCTGCTGGGGCGAAGGATGAAGCAGGAACCAGGAAGGTGGCGCGGGGCGAGGACGCGGTATGGGGGGGGGTGGGCGCCCACAGCAGACTGACAGTGACAGCGAGCCGGTGAGATGCGTGCCGCGGGGTACGCGGTTTCGCAGGTCGCGGCGTGGTGGATGGGCTGGATCCGCACGACACCGCGTGGACTGGACTGACCTCTCCTCGGCACGGCACGGCGCGGCGCTGCGATGCTCGCGGTGGGGAATGGGGACGGACGAGCGTGGTCAATGAGGTGACATGTCGGCGCGCCACCCGAGAGTACTGACACGCCCATGTTACGTTTTCCCCATAATTTTTTCACGCAAATCCAAAGATAAACCACCTCTATCCATATAAAGTATGTCGAAATTTTATTTAAATTTGGATATATCTAGATATTTTTTTATAGATACATCTAAATTTGGATAAAACATCGACTTTTTTGATGAAAGGAGGAGGTAGTATTTATGATAATTCTAATAGGATTATGATATGTATATGGGCTGGCGTGGAAAATTACTTTCATATAGGGCTCGATTAGTACTTTTGCCAGCATTCCGATACATCTTTTACTGCTGTTAAGTTTCCTAATAATAAATTCTCAGATGGCTCATTTCTTCTAGGATAGCACTATGGTTTCCATGATATCCTTCGGTCAATTGGGACCTTATTCGCAAAAAAATAAAGAGTTCGGTGGTATGAGTATTCAAAACAACAGGGATTTTAATCTTTGTATTCTTGCGTTTTGTGTAAGGAGATACCCCTTGGATGGAAACAAAATTTGAAAGCATATCGTAGATCCTAAATAAGATCCATCTCCAAATAAATTTTTTTGGGAAAATCCTTCGTCATGTTCTCCTTTGCCCATGCTGCTAAGGTTGGTATAGGTGGAAAGTTGGTACAGGTGACAAGGTTGTTCTGAGAGGATGTATAGTTTGGATACCGTAGTTTAGCCATCATCTCTTCGGATCTCTATGTTATTGCTAATGAACATCACCGCACTATTGCTAGTGTGTGGGATGGGTCTGATTTGAAAATATCATTTCGCATGACTAATTTCTAAGCTTTGTACAATATATTGTATGATCGGGCGTAGTGAATTTCGTGTCTTCTATTTCGATGACTAGTGAGGGTGATTCCACCATTTGAATGTTTCATCCTTCTGGGGAGTATTCAGTCAAATCCTTTTATATTGTGGTCAACAATGTGGAGGATTGTTCCTGTTCATACTCATGCCGTTTGGGGCATATGAGTGTGCCTCCTAGAATACATGTCTTTTTATGGTTGTTGGCAAACAATAAAACGCTAAGAGCATCTTTAGCAGAGCCCGTAAAAGTGCAAACTCAAAAACTCGAGTTCAGTCTTCCGAAAACATGTTTACGGGTCGCAAAACGGCTGGCGCAGAACATTCACTGTAAACTAAAACTGAAAAAGGAAATATTCGAAAATCATCATCTTCTTCACAAGATCTGTCATCATCTTCTTCACAAGAACCGTTCGCGCCGCGCCGCACGATCGATGGCTGGAGACTGGAGATGAGGCTGAGCGATTCCTTGACAGATGTTGTTGATTATTTCCCAGCTTGCTATCCGCCCTTTATATGCAAGCCATCCGCCCTTCAAATACTAGCAATCTTCCCTGCATAAGCTAGACAAGGCTAAGCGATTCCTTCATAAGTTCATATACGGACGCACGCGTACACAGCGTGCAGCGCAGATTTAATTCCCGCCTCACTTCAGCACAAGAGAAGAAATAAGAGCGGCCGACCGCACACGCCTCCGCGATGCTGCTGCGTGTTCGTCGGAATTAGTATATATCGAGACGATTTACCGGAAATTTACATAGACATGATTGGAATTGGAGCAGGCTATCAAGATGTTCAACCGGCGGTTCACGATTTTAGGAAACCAGCGAGAAATCGGCGGCTGGAGGCGGTCGTACGGACGGCGGCGCTAGAGGAGTAGTGAGAAATCCGTTCAGTTTTGGACCTGTAACCCGTCTTTGAGTCTGTATTAATAGGGGCCGAGTCTGAAACTTTTCAGGCCCCTGAAAAAGTTTTTCGGGTCGGACAGTGAGTTCGGTCTCTGTTCTGCGCCATTTTCAACCCGAACCCGTAAAAAGCCGAAAAAATACGGTTCCGACGTGTTTTACGGGCTCTGTTAGAGATGCTCTAACCAGGGACAATCTCCACAAACGGCGCCATGTTGACAATCATTCTTGTTTCTTCTATTTTGAACCTCAAACCATATTGATCACCTATTTAAAGTGCTTTGTGCCATCCTGGATATGGGGCGAAAATTTTGGTATCTTTGATGTTCAGATTGGTTCTGATTTTGAATCAGTCGAGGTGGTGGGTTAGTAACAAAAAAATGTCATGCTAAACCTATTTTTTTCTGATGTGCTCGATCTCCGTGGTCTCTAAGGAATGAACTGTGTTTTCAGCAAAAAAGCTGGCTCGACACAGAGGTGGTTTGGAGTAGTGTGTGTACTTGCATCAGGAGGTCATGGGTGCTCCGTGCGAATGTTCATTCAAACTTGCTGGATAGCAACTTGTTGCTCGTGGAGAATAATTGTGAACTAATGATGATTAACTAGAGATGATGTTTAGCTTTGTTGATGCTTAGGTAGTAGAGTTTTCTCTTTTTTCAGTTGGCCCTTAAATCTTTTCTGATGTTGGTGCTAAGTTTCTCTTGTGATCTTGATGTGTCCTTTCTGATATAAGTTGGAACATTGATGTTGTACTTCTAATGAATTGGAGAAACCCCTACTGTTTAAAAAAGTAATTCTAATAAGATAATTTGACATAGTATATATTCACAACTTTATCAATTTACATGGTTAAACTTTCACAAAATTTATACTCCTTCTGTTCACAAAAGGATGTATCAACTTTGTTAATATATGCATGTATCTAGACGCACATTTTGACAAAGTCGAGACATTCTTCTGTGGATAGAGGGAGTAAATGCAACCTATTTTAGGCAGGACGGGGTGCTACCTCCTTTGCGGAATACAATTAAAAATGGGTTTGGTTTTATAGAAGTTAGTTCATACTTTCAAAGTTAAGTCTAAGTAAATGGGGGCATACCCACAAGCAGTAACAAAATGCAAAAAAGAATCAACCATAAACATACCTCTTATCCACGATTGCTCATTTCTTAGGATAGTAATATAGGACCGCTTCCGGTTGCTATAATCGAAAACATTCAATGCCCAAAAATCAAATTGTAAAGTTCACTTCTAAATAATAATGATCTTAGGTGGTAATAGTTAATCGAAGATTAAACTACAACATTTTGTTCACTCCTATAAACGACATTGTTTTACAACTGATCTCATAATCACATGGAAAGGGAGGAGCTACAACTAGATAAACCGATTGGGTGGGTAAACTAAACATAAATTAGAAAGAGAAGTTATGATGATTTATTATGAAAAGTGAGATGCTTATATGAAACTTTGGGTTTCTTCTTAATAAATTTACTACTATAGCTCTTTTGTAATATGGTGTGAAATTCAATATTGTAGTTTAATTTAAAACTTTGAATCTGTCCGCGACATTATGGTTTCATTATATGGAAATGGAATCGGGAAAGTGTTCTCCCATGTGAACCTATTTTAGTTACGATGGAGTACTCCATCTTTTCTAGAATAAAATAAAAAGTTGGTTTGGTTTTATAAAAAATTACTTCATACATTCAAAGTTAAGTCGAAATAAATGGAGGCATACCCACAAGCATCGAAAGAATGCAAACAAATCGACCATAGACATACTTATTATCCATAATTGTTCATTCACTGGGAGTTGTAATATATGAACACATTTAATTGCTATAATCGAAAAGATTCAATGCCCAAAATTCAAAATGTAATATTCTACATAATAGAGATCTTGGATGGTTGATGCTTCACCAAAGATTACAACTGCAACATTGTGTTCGCTTTATATAAATAGCACAAATTTATAGCTGATCTCATAATCCCATAAAAAGCATATGGATCTACAAGTTCACAAACTGTTGGAGTGTACTACAACATAATTTTGAGAGTGAGGTTACTATGATTTATTCATTATGAAAAACAAGAGCCTAATATGAAACTTTGGCATTCCTCTTAGTAATTCTTTGTTTACTATAGCTTCTTCCTCCTCTGGTATTTCTCGGACATGCAACTCCTCATAGCCAGGCCAACCAACCAGAAAATTAAAAATAAAGGACTAGATGAGAATAACACGTTGGAAGAAGAAATCACCTAGATCTTTATCACGATTTAAATTAATATTTTCACAACTTCTTCCTACAACAGGAATCTTTTTTTTTGCATCAAACATATATTAGAAAAATAGAAATCAAATAGCGTCCCGAAAAAACTTGTTTTTGTTGCTATCAAGAAAAATGATGCATGTATATATGCACGTATGCAAACTTATGTTGTTTGTATTGTTGCTTATGTTGGTTTTCCATGGTCAAATAAACTAAGATAAGAAAATAACTCATGGAATATTACCTATTTGTACAATCATAATGGGACCAGTTGCATTGCAAGTAGTTTAATTTGTGACCCATAGGAAAAAAAGTTACAAGAGTTTGAAGTTTATGCTTTAGAGGGTATCTCGCGCTACCCACTTTGACTTAGAAATTTTCGTCAATGCAAGCCTAATATATTTTTAAAAAAACTTGAATGGGCAAATGGCTATGAACAAGGGTGCTACCTTTTCTGTCATTGGGCCCGATGTGCCACGTTGGCAGTTCCACACATAGTTTTAAAAACCGACCGGATCAACGGTTCGATGAAAAACAACTGGAACCAACACCCTGCCCGGTTTGAACTTACGACCTATAATAACGTTGCGAACTGCCCACCTAAAGACCAACACCGCCTCGCCTAAACTTCTTTTGTGATATTATACCGAATTAAATACTTAATAGAGGTTTTAAGGCTAATATTTTTGAAAAATCAACACACTTATTTACTATAATTGGTGGGATTTTGTCAATCTTGAACCGGTTAAGCCAGCGATTGAACCGGAGAACCA
Source organism: Lolium perenne (assembly GCF_019359855.2). Taxonomy (NCBI): domain Eukaryota; kingdom Viridiplantae; phylum Streptophyta; class Magnoliopsida; order Poales; family Poaceae; genus Lolium; species Lolium perenne. The sequence goes on along the minus strand of NC_067246.2, from coordinate 180,272,566 downwards.
CTGAGCCAGTCACCTCACCGGCTCACTCGACAGTTCGGTTTTAAAACTATGGTTCCACGACGCCCCACAGCTCCGCACGCTACCATGTAGACCTAAAAGGATGAGTTTTGTGAAATAGTACTCCTCCGTCCATAAATAGATGCCAAAGATTTATTTAAATTTAGATGTATCTATACACTAAATCGTGACTAGATACATTTAAATTTAGATAAACTTTTAGCATCTATTTATGGACAGAGGTAGTATCAACAATAGTTTGGCCAAAGACCAGTTTTACCAAAATGGACCAACGGGGACGAACGTGGTCAATGACATGACATGCCCGCGCGCCACCCTCGCTTGCTCGAGTCGAGTATACTGTACGTACAGTACAAACTAAACTGGCAAGTTCCTCGTGCTCTGCTACAGACGAACACTGCCAGCCGGGCATTGGCTAGTGCGGTGAGATCGAGCGGCACGGAAGGGCAGCCACGGCGTTCCAGGAACCGCGGCGGCGTCCCGTCCTATCCTCCACATGCTGCGTGCCGTGCCGTGCCGCCTGACTGACTGACCGTTTGCGTTGCGCTGACGTCTGGGGAAGGCCGGAGCGTACCGTACTACTACTACTACTCTACTACGTACCCTGCAGCTCTGTGACGGAGGCGGCATTGCTGATTTCTTGGTCCCGCCTCGACTGACGTGCCGTAGCTGCACACCGCACGGCAGAGCAAGGCCCCATCAACCAACCACGTCGATGCTTTCAAAACATTTCCGCACGGAAAGAGCCTCCTTGGATTGCTGCCTTTTCGGATGGACGATTTCATAAAATTCCAGCCTATTCCTTCCAACCGTGAATGCTTTTCTTTTCTGAAATTCAAACATTTTAAATTTTGATCAAATATGTACGCAAAAGTAGCAACGCATGTGAGATCAAACTACTACTCCCTCGGAGAACATATCTAGTGCTACCACCCCTTTGCATGCTACCGTGCTACCGTACAAAAAAATGTATTTTATACGTGTCAAAAAATTATACGAGAAAATGTGAGTGCTCATGAAGCATGTCCCTAAAACATCCTAAAATTTCATATCCAAAATCGACATGGACACTGAGAAACAAAAAAGAGAAAATCAGCAAGCTGAGTAGATGTCTCACTTTTGTCTAGATACGAATGTATTTCTAACTAGATATATCCGTATCTAAAAATTTGACCTATTTTTAGACGAAGAGAGTATATATAAAGATGAGTCTAGCCATATTAACAGTGGCGGAGTACTCACCAGTTTATCCACTCCTAATTTGTCTACTCCTTCGATCTTAGACTAGCCACAATAAGAGTATCGTAAGTATTATCATGTATGCCATGTTGGTAAAAATCTGATGTGGCTCACCAATTAATGATGTGAGTGATGGGAGTGGTATCATAATATGATACAATATCATAACACGTAAAACTAGAAAACTTAATTACAAACATATCAGGTACATAAATTTGCATTGAGATTCTACAAAATATTGAATATGATGATACTATGATACTATCTTATGATACTATGCATTATGGGGTGGTATCATAAACTAGTATCATGTGCATGATACTAGTGTATGATACTTCCCATTGTGACTAGTCTTAAGTAATGGACGTCAAACATGAATGTACTAAATGTCATGCATGTAGATCAGGGGTGGTACCCCCGATGCGTTTTAATGCATTTGTTTCCCTCCCTTGGAGGGGGACACTTTTTTATGTATTTGTCTTGTGTTCACCTTAATTTTCAGATTTTTTTTTATTTTTGGGATCTTTTTTTTCAAACTTGCAATCTGGCCATACTTGTGTTGGTATCGTGTTTCCCAATTTCGCAGCCGCATAAATCCCAAAGCATCTACCGCTATCGTGTGTTGAGGTTACACATACATCATAAACATATGTTTTGCCATAACTTGAGGCGGTCTAGACTCGAGAAAATCCAAGAGAGCAAACCACAAATTACTTCTCAAGACTAGCTTCCAGAAAAATCACACTTGAACATGAACTACAAAATGATCCAAGTAAATGGTCCTTGGTAACTCTTCAGAGGAGACAAAATTAAGCGTGATAATACTACGTATTTTGAGCCACTGGGCATTTTAGCTAGAACCAATACCTCCTTTTAGAGAGACAAAAAAATTTCTCGAGCCACTAAGCATTTGACTTTTGAGTAATCCTCTTACCAAAGTGAAAAATATATATCAGTACTTATTAATAAAATGTAACCATATAAGAAGACTAAAGACCTAACGAAATGAGACTGGGAAGTGAAGCAAAGCCAAAACAAAGGGGTGCTAAACCAATATAAATTTGCATTCAACGTCTTACAAAATTACATGTGTTAATGCACACTATTCCACGTAAGAAAGTTCGACCTTTGTGGTAACTATTTTCCATTTCCCCCCTGGAGTATAAAATGGCAAAAGTGGTTTCTCTAGAAAAGGTAGACGTGACTTTGAATAGGTAATATTCTCTCTGTCCCGTAATATAGGATAATATTTGCAATAATACTACCTCTGTCTATAATCATATATATAAGGTTTATCTAAATTTGGATGTATATATAGACGCTAGTTAGTGTCTAGATACATCTAAATTTAAACAATTTTATACGCCTATTTATAGATGAAGTACTATATTATGAAACCGAGGAGCACTTGTTTTTGTTTATTTATTGTACCCCCTCCGTCTCACGCACGCAATTTAAGAAATTGATTTGACCATTATTTTGGTCAATAAAATATAAAATATATGTCATAAAAATTATATCATTGGAAAGCTTTCTTGCATACGAATCTAATGATATAGTAGTAGATTTTGTAGACATAAAATTTATATTTTGTTAACCAAATTAATGGTTAAAGTTTGTCTTAAATTACGTGCGTGCCTGTTAAACCGAGAGGAAGGAAGTATGAAAGATGCTATAGTGTGGTAGCCTAGAGGGAGACAGAAAGTTAAAAATTAAAAGCTTGAATCGAGTATGAACATGCGCGGTCGGAAGATCTTCTATTAGTGTCAAAAAGAAAATGTATAGACATACGTTCACATTCACATTCACATAAGATTTCATTGGTCGAACCGAGCGCACTGCGCACATGTTCAATTTTCTGAGACTGAGATTCGTGAGTGACGAACCCTTGGAAAAGTCAGTAGGAACGCGCCACAAAAGGAAATCCACTGAGACAGCTGTTCTCTTTTTTCCCATACAGCAGGTTGATTGATCAACGAAGAATACACGTCGAATATAGCACGATGTTGAAGAGCCCGTTCCCAGTCTACCAAACAAAGAAAGCCACGTTGACTCCGTCCTTTCTACATCTACCAACCATCAGGTTGAGAAAACATATGTATCCGTGCGTGAATGCTTTTCTGGTTCAGCGAGGTTGGTGGTCCCTTTGGCTCAAAGAAAAAAAATAAAGGGAACATGTAAGAACGGAAACTTTTTCCTGCGAAGCAAATATAAATTAAGGAGATTATATTTTATATTTGTACAAAAACTAAAAAAATAGTATGTACAGGGAGAAAAAACCCAATAAATTTCATAATTCAGTTGGATCTTTTTTAATTCCTATGTCCAAAGAACGGGGCCAAGACCTTTAAACTATGATTATGTTTTTTGTGATCCCTTTGTTTTTCATATGCCCTAGAGGGCTCTCGCATGATCCTTAAAACACAGGAATTTGAAGCCTTCACAATATGAAACTAAAAAACTTGGATCCTAACTTAACTCTAATTCGACCATTGTGCGAGCCAATCTAGGGGCTAATTCAGCTTCAAAATGGAATTTACGAAAACTGTCTCGGAGTCACCAATCGGTTTGCAGGATCATTTTCCCGTTTCCATTTTTATTTTAATATTTTGGTTATACGTATCTTTAATGTCTTGACTTTCTTTTTAAATCGGGTTCTTACAGAGGCCTAGTGCAATTGGTATTATCAGATATTAATATATTACTCTTCATCAAACCAAAATTCTTCTTTCATGTTTGTAAAATTTTGTGTGTAATAATATAGCAAATCTTGCCTCATACTTATTTTGAACTAAACTAGTATAACACAAATATGCATCTTTTTTCCCAAGTCAAACAGTAATACCCATTTCTTTGTTGAATATGAACTGGGAACACAAGTTTCATAGACCTAGAATTGGTGGACACGTGTGTAGGCCTATTTTTTCTGAATAAAAAAAATGCTAGTTCAAAGTTATAGAAAAATAAAATAATTCAATCATGTACATAGTATATTAATACTTACTCGCGCAAACTTTTAAGGCAAAATACGACCTTACGTGGCCTACACAAAAAGAGAAAACGGGAATTCGTGTGTTTTTAACACTAGAAATCTAATCATTACTTGGACATTTTTTCACTTTCGTGTAGGCCATATATAATCGTATTTTTTCTGAAAATTTGTATGAGTTAGTAACAATGTAATATGTAGATGCAAAAAAAGCTATTTCAATTTTTTCTGAAACTTTGAAGTAGCACTTTGCGAATTTTGTAAAAATAGGTCCAGGTAGACCCAGGTTCCACTAGCTATTTCCGTAAGTTTCACTTGCTAAGGCCCCGCTTGCGTCGCTGGATAAAAAAATCCGACCGACTAAAAAAAGGTGAACTAAGTGTTAAGTATGGAAAAAATTACGCCCAGAATATTGGCACCCGTTTTGCCTAAATATCCTCTGAACCAAGCGGGCCCTAAAACTGCAGATGCCAAATACACCCGAACACGATTAAGATTAAATCCCTGTGTTGCAAACGGTTCAATTTAGGAATAGAAACTTTGAAAACAACAATAAAAATGGGAAAGCCTTTTCTGGATTACGCAGAATCAAGAACCATCGAATACTTTTCCCGGTTTGCCAACGTGAAACATGCCTTTTAGATTGCTGAAAACCACGTATTGTCTGGCGTCCATCATTTGCTGCCCATATCCCGTCGCCGTCGTCTTCCCGCCTGTACCTCTGACCTCACAGCAAACCCCAAATTTGCAGATTTGCGGCAACGCGGTTTGGTGCCTTCGTCACCGTGGCGCCACGGTGACGCAAAGGCCTACGCCGGAAATGACGAGTTATCGGCCCAGCTTGACCAGGGTAGTTAGCATCCTAATCAACATAGTAGAAGCTGAAGGCGCAATTGCTGTTGTGATGTAGACAGCGAATCCTGATTATATGTTGCGTAGATAGTGACCAGGAAGATAAGAAAACCCAGGCTAACTAAGCTCACGTGGCACGGCTTGGATCTTTAGCTAAGAAAAGAATATCATGGCCATAGGACGAGGCCCAAGTTTGACTGAGATCAAACAATCCTACGCAGAACACAAAATTTTCATATAAAATAAAGAGAAATAACTATCAGATGCTTAGAGCTCCTTTGGTTCAGAAGTAATTTGAAAGGGCTTTTGTTGGATTCCAATGCTTGGACTTTTTTTTTCTTCTTCTATTGAGTCTATCTAGTTCAAAGGAATATCAAGTCCTATGAATTGCATTGCTACACTATGATATTGCTACACTTCAGTCTACATGGCCATAGGGCTATTAGTCGTCGTGTCTTCTCCCGCTTTCATGGTAAGCTTGCGAATGTACCATGCTCCACCATTTTTGTCAAACGATTCACCACATTTATTTTGTTCTAAAATTCGATTTCTTTGCTTTCCTTGCTAAAATTGTATTTGTCAGAACAAATTTCTTCTAAGTAGCTTTTTATTGGGGCAGTTTTGACCGATTGTTCTTCTCATGTCCATATTGCGCTTTTTCGCACACAACATTCTATTATCGTTTGAATTACACTTCGATGTGCCAACAACCGACATGATACAAGGGAGTCGTGTATACTGGACATCAACAACTCCTTCATGTTAAGATTGTGGTGCTCGATTGTTCGTTTGGAGTGTTAATTTGTATGCTAATTTTTATTGTATCGTGCACATCATTTATTGTTTTTTTTACTTTATTCTTATTGTCGAAGATAAAAAAACAAATTGCAGATTTGTAGGATGTCACGTACTCCCTCCATACATGAATAGATGCCGAATGTGCAGATACATATAGATTTAGACAAATCTAAGACATCCATTTATGTCAATGAGAAAAAACAAGGTACTATTCAGGAACAAACTAGCCCCCTCCTAGCCGCCCCCCCCCTCCCCCCCCCCCCCGAGCGGTTTTGGAGGCTCCTCCCTCCGACCCTACTAGCCCCCTCCGCCTCTGCCCGCCGTTGTTGCTGTCGCCGGTGGTGGCGCCCATCCCGTCAAAGACGGTAGACGAGAGGTGTTTCATGGTGGCGTATCACGGGAAGAGGTGATGCGTTAGTTAGGGGGCGTAAGGCGCTGCTACCGGATCGGCAGACAGCTGAGTTTCTCCATTAGGGCGACGACGGGGAGAGGGTGGTGCATCGCCGGTGCAGCCTTCGGGAGGCATGGTGGCCGATCTAGGCTACCGGGCTCTGATATGGGCTCGAGGGATCCGATCTAGGCTTGAGGGTTAGGCTGTCTTATCCTTGGCTGGTCTTGCGAATCAAGGAGGTGTCCTAGTGTTTCTTCTCGTGCCAAGATAGTTTTCTGCCTGATGCATGCCTTCATTGATCTGGCCGGAGTGTCGAGTTCCTGAATGCTCCGGCGATGAACTGCCTTGTGCGCCTTATGCGTGGAGATTGCCGGATCGAATGGGATTTGGTCGCGCGCAACTGTGTCTTTTCTTACCATTTGATTGCAGAGGAGCAATGCGAAGTTCTGCGGTCTCTTGCCATCGTGAAACATGTCTTTAGTTCAATAATGAAGGCAGTCGTAAAGAATGACAGGGAAGACGGATTTGAGGACTAGTAATGTTGGTTCGAGTTCTGGTGGCAATGTGGATTTGTCTTTGTGATTTATAACTTAAGTAGCGACATCGACAAGCGGGGGAGACAACACATGAGAAGTTCATAGTCTAAAATTTAAGGGTGAAAACCTAAAGCCTGGTCGTAATTGATTGTGCATGCCAATGACCTTGTTGAAGGTACTGTTTTGTAAGTACGGATTTTCTCGACTGTGAAACCTATGATCTATGATAAGGTTAACGATGATGCTTGTGCACTAGTTTTCTTCTTTGAGTCGTTGTTTTTTTGGAGAAGATGGATTTCTGATGCTGTCTTAGTGGTGTTTGGTCCGTTCTTACAAGAAATAGATCAATGTAGCCGGACTTTTTATTTCCTGTAATTTTTTTTAGGTTATACATCTGTATTATCATTAGTGCACTGTGTTTCTACAAAAGCTGTGTGTAATTGGTATCTTCACCCTATAAATATATATGTTGTTTATTGAAAAAATATAACAAAATTTTGCATGCAAATGATATCCAGCGACCCAAAGAAAAATCCAACTCAAATGTAGTTGCAGTTTTCAAGTTTCATCAACAATTTTTTCTTTCATGTCTCTTGCTGTGCTGATCAAATTTAGGTTTGAAATATTATACTCCCTCTGTTTCATTCTATAGTGCCTATAGTTTTTTGGCACGGAAATTAGCGCAAGTGTATTTTTTACACAAGATCCCTAGCTGAACGATTTGAGATCAACGTAAAATTTTGGAAATCCATATCTTACTAACTTACCATAACAAATTTGGAACCTGAACGATTTGGGAGCTGAACGGGAAGGGGATAATTGAAAAAAAACTAAGCTACAACCTTATATCTCTACTACTTACTAGTACAAATGCCCGTGCTTTGCCACGGGTACGGTGCATAAATATAATGCAACCTAGTAACGATGTGTCATATTTGTTGGAAGCTTCATAAAGAATGGAGTCACTATTGCCTGTTGTTTATTTGATATTTGTGTAAACATATTGTTGTCTGAAATCATAAATTTAGTCACCTGCAATTTTAATTTTCTTCCACATCGATCTTGGGTTCTAAAATAAGTGCACTGCAAATTAGTTTTTCAAGATGTAAAAAGAGTGCATATACATGGCTTGTGTGCGCCTGGATACATGGCTTGTCACCTGCAAGATGTAGATGAAAAATGAAATTAGTTTTTCAAGATGTAGAACATGCACTAAAATATATGGCTTGTCTGTTGAATTTAACTTTCCTTTTAGTAAAACACATGTCTTTTAACTCCAATCTATTTTTTACTGAGTTGTGTTTTGTTGCCGGAGTAACTTAAATAGGTCTCATAGCCCAACAAACTTGCATTTGAACAGTAGACCAAATTTATCTATTAGGTTAGCATTTGGTGGATCGACATATGGTGAAATGACCAATGATTACAATAGAAGGTCGACATTAGAATCCACAATCACACAACCAATTTATCATCTTTCAAGTCTCAGTTTCTCATGTTGTCATCATTTAGTTTTAAGTCGAGAAAACTCAATTTTCACCAATGTGTCAGATGACCCTAGCAAGTTGTAATAAGAATTCCTTATTTTTCAAATAAAAAATGTCATGATACTGAGTGAAATGTATCTATCCAGAGGTGTTAGACAAAATACTTCTTGTCTAGAATTTCATGATATTCTTTTATGATATATACAGTTTTTTAATTTTTTATACCAAGAAGTCACCTTAATATTTTAGCTACCGAGCCACTTTAAATGTGCCTAATGCCTTAACATGTAAGAAGCACAATTCTTAAATCTTCACATAAAATTTGTTACCATATAATATTATCTAATGATGATTACAATGTTTTGATGATTCAAATTTACTCTTCCAATAAAAACAGTAATAATTTTTATACTTTCTCTTTTTAAAATTAATTGACACAACTTTAAATTAATAAAACACAAAAGTGAATTACGCACACACTGCCCACGCACAAACCGCTCACTCCCCTTTCTCTTTCTCAATCCATCCCTCCCATCGGCCCGCCGCTCCCTCTTCTCTATCGCCGTCGGCTCGGGTGAGCTCCCTATCCCGTATCGCCACTGGTCCCCGCTGCCCGATCAGGTCCTGCTCCCTTAGCCCCTGTATCGCCGCCGGTCCCTATTGCTAGTACTCCCTCTGTTCCGGAATGTAAGACGTTTGGGGTGTTTTACGTACAAAATAATTTGCACTACAAAATATAGCGACTTGCCCGTTTTGCCCCTCCACCACCGACTCGTGGAGCACACCTGCTCCACTCGCTGACCACTCCACCCACACCGCTGCCCTCTCCCTGGCGCGCGCCGCTGCCCCCGCCCTCTCCCTGGCCCGCGCCGCCGCTTGCCCCTCTTCGTGGCGCGCGTAGCCGCCGCCCTATCCTCTAGCATGCGTCGCCGCTGGCCGCTGCCGCTTCTCAACCGCGCGCAGAGCCACCTGCTCGCATCGCTCCACCACCTCGCCTTGGTCCACCCGCTCCTCCCATGTCGCCGCCGCTCCCTGTCTCCCTAGCGCACATCGCCGCTGCAACCTCTCAATTGCCGTCCTCTCCAACAAAACTACCGCATCGAGGTCGACTTCAAAATGCATTTTTTCCTCCACTGGCGACCAGATTTACAGCGGCGGTGCTCGATCTGAGAGAGCCAAGGTGAGGGCGGAGCTCCAATCGTGGTGTTGGCAGTGGTGCGGAGCTCCAATCGTAGCCAGAGAAGGCCACCTTCCAGATCTTGGCGAATGCACGGAGGATGAGGTGGTTGTGGTGGTGCGGTGCCTTGAGGGATTCGAACCGGTGGAGGAGCTTCCGCAGCCCGTCGCCGTCCACGATCTTCGGTGGCGTCCTGGAGAGAGCGGACGGTGCGCTCTATTTCGCCGAGCTGGAGCACGAGTGCGGCCACGCTGGGCGTGCTCCTCACGACGGAGGGCGACCCGCGACGCGACCTGGAACCAGGTCATCTTTTGGCTCACCGGCGGCAGCGCAGGGCGTGTTCTTACCAAGGTACGTATAGAGGAAAACAGCAATTGCTACTGTATCTTACCACGGCAAGATTGGCCCTGCTGCTACAGTTTTAGTACTCCACATGAACGTTAGGAACTTAGCCATGAGATTGTAATCCCGCATGAACCTTATTTTACCTGAATATTTTCTGGAATCAGCGACGATTTTGGCCGAGCACAGCAACATTCGTTGTTTGTTTTGAACATTGTGAATGAGAAAATACATTCAGTTTTGCATCGCATAGATTAGTCAGTACTCGATGGTTTAGCTTCCAATTCCAGTGGCAAAGGTCAGTTTTATTTAGTTCAACATTAGTTTAAGCTTGTCCTTGGTTTGGATGACCTGTTCTTGTTCTTTTACTAAGTTGGGGCAACTTCTGTAGCAATGTTGTTGTTTTTTATTTAGCTGGAGTGATATGTTATGTCATTATAGCCTAGAAGTTGCAGAAGAGTTATATTCATACAGGCGAAATGGAGTAGGTGTGTGTATAGCTTTACTGGATGTTTCGTAGATAAATGCCTCGATTGTCCCTCAACTGCAACTGAACTCTCCCTCAAATGTCTGTTTGATTACTACATCTGCCTTCTTTTTTTTTATTACCTGTGGGTGATAAATTTTCAATTTGCCGTGGGTTATACTCCAGGGAAGCCATTATACTCTGTAATTCGGCCTACTTCTTTCATAATTACTCTGGCTAACTTCTTTGTTTATAATAGGGAGGAGCATGCCTGAAGAAGACGAACAAATCAAAGACATCCAGTGCCTAATCGAGGGAATTTTATCAGTTCGATCCTTGCATTTAGTACGACACAAGCTGATGATTCTGAAGATCTCTGTTGTTGTATCTTCTCAGTAAGGTACTCTTTTCTATCTTGGCCAAATGGTAGAAATTGCTTAACTCCTGTTTCTTTGACACATAGTGTTGCTTGTGCACTAAACCATGAATTTGTAACTGAAAATTGCTTAACTCCTGTTTCTTTTTGACAAAAGCTGATAATTCTGAAGATGTAGTGTGCTTGTTATATAAAGTTGCAAACTAATGCTTATTCATACGACTCTGCACGTCTTACATGAATTTGCAAATGAAAATTGTAGAGTATATAAAATTTGCAAATGAAATTGTTGATACAATCGAGAGTTTGTTCACAGTTCATTGATATATGTAAATAGTAGGACAAAGTTCGGTTTCAAACACCCTGCAATAATATGAAAATGAAACCTTGACTGCTGAAACTATTAAGCATGCACCTATATGTTAGTAAATGGGTTTTCAATCAGTATGTAACTAAGAGCAGTTAAAAGTTTAGACGTAGAGGAACAAGCGGGGTAAGTTCTCTAAGAGTTATATCTGCATTTACATTTATAGGGGCTTCTTACTCTATGTAAGGGATGAGACAATAAAGAGGTGAACTCGAAACATACTGTTAATATGTTAGCCAGCTCCTTTTTGATGTGGTATGGGGAAAGAGAACTTATAGAATATCAGTGGAAATATTCTGACCCAGAAAGATTGCAACACAAAGGAAAGCAAGAAAAAAAAGGAAAAGAAGGCAAGCTGCATCTTGTATTCAAAACAATTGGGATTAGTTTAATTCTTCTCAAAATAATTGTCTTACATAACCTTTTGTTTTCATTACAGGAGTATATATGTGAAATACCGAAACTCTAGGCTTCCTTATCTTGGGAATACTTCCTTCCATTGTTTAACATGTTTAATATTAAAAACTCTAGGCTTCTTAATAACCATGCTTAATATTCATGTCGGAATGACATGCGCTATTTCTTTAAATATTTTTTTTCCATATCTAGACATATATTTTTCATGTATATAGCTGCCTGACATCTTGGTACCGTATTTTTGTGTTTATTATTGCAGCCAAAATTTGCACAAATCACATATAAAGGTAAAAAGTGGGAACAGAAAAGTAAATCAAAAGGTTTACATAGGAATTCGCCTCCGATGCATGAATTCTTCCTTAAAGCAGTGAAAGAAGCAATGCGGTCCTGCATTTGAAATATTGTTGAGGAATTTGGTTCTGCTACTCGAAATGAATAAAAGTTCCAAGTTTTGTTCGATGGTGATTCTTAGGAAAGCTTATCAGCGAAGTGTTTAACACAATGATTCTGCAATGGCATTTGAGTCTTGAACTCTTGTTCTATCTATCAATTTTCGACTGGCTTAAGTTAACTGCTGCCATTCTATTGTTGAAATCATATGTTGCCAACCTGGTACATTGAGTTAATGATATTGCTCCTCAGTAGTCACTTTGTTTGTTGTCTGACAGCTGACTTATCTTTTGCTAGCTTTTTGACACATCCATGCTTATGTACTGTATGTTTCATATGATTCTACAAGGCATCATGGAAACACGAATTAGCATTTGGAATTCACGAAAATGCTTTCATAGATCAGCTGACCTATCTTTTGCTAGCTTAGTGTGCAAACACGATGAATCTTGATTTGTATATATCTGTATTTCTTATTTTCTCAGGAACCGTGGGAACATGTGTTGATTAAATTTTTTTGTTTGATAATGATTGAGATTTAGTTTCATGCTCGTCCAACTTAAGTGTGCTGTGCTATCCTGATGTACAACTGTTAAGATGCCATACTACCATGACAAAGAGACAGATACTTGCAAGTGATTGGATTATTTTCTCAGATCGTTAAGGTGTATTGCATTAGGTGTTCTTAGTTTTGTCTGAATCAGCAGACCAGTTGGATTTTAATGAAGTATGAAGAAAGATATACGGGTTGTACTTCATACTGCTATTCTTAGTAATTCTTCCTCTTGTAACCGCAGGGGAAAAAATGAACTGGAGTCAGACTTCAGAAGGTTCTGGGAAGAATTCTGCTCTTCCAGCTCTGAAAAGGTATCTTGCTTCTTCCATTTTGTCACCGTAAGGCTAGAACATCTTGCTAGAACATCTTGCTAGAACATCTTGCTAGAACATTCTTATTAAATCTTACAAACAGAGGTCGTGATTTATTTCCTGGCGTGATTTATTTCCTGCTTTTAACCTGCGTCCTTTAATTGACAGTAATGAGATTTCGTGATTACAGGCGCACGATTACTGGGAAGGATTCATGCGTGATTACTGGGAAGGATTACATACCATGCGTCATGGGTGTTTCCTGATTCATGCGTCATGGTTATTTCCATGCGAGATTTCCTGATTCATGGGTCGTTCCTGATTTATTTCCATGCGAGATTTCCTGATTCATGGGTCGTTCTTGATTTATTTCCTGTTTAGATTTCCTGATTCATGCGTGATTTATTTCCTGGCGAGATTACATACCTGGTGTGATTTATTTCCTGGCGAGATTACATTCGGCCCATGTATACGCCTGGCCCATGCGGGTGGGCAACGAAGGACGACGACGACCAAGTACGACCAAACGTATTGGCAGAATAAGGAACCAATTGAGTCTTTTTAAGTAGTAGAGAAAAAAGGGGAACACGTTCCGTCATCAGACGGTACGATGCCCATTTCGTCAAGCGGTTCCTTTCGTCGTGCTCCACGCCTCCACCACTCTCTCCACCGCATACAGCGCGTCGGCGCCCCTCACACCTCCTACATTTTTCACACACAGGCCGCCGGATCCTGCCTCCACTCCACAGCCGGCCACCATCGCCTCCTCTCGATGCCCTCCCAAGATCGGGAGCAAGAGTAGCAGCACCGATGCGCGGCGGATCGATGCACGGAGAGGCCAGGATATGGGCATATGTAATGTCGCTGTCCTCTTTTTTCTCTCGATCTAACGCCTCCACGCCTCCACGCGCGCCTCCCCTTCTCCTGCCACGCAGCTGCCGCCGCCATGCACGCGAGCCCGCCTGCGCTGCATCCACCGCCCGCCCGCCCCTGTACTCGCCGTCGCCCGTCCCCAGCTTGAAGTCTTCCTGCTCCTCTCTCCAGAAGCTCCATCGCGAGGCCACACCATTGGGGTCGTCATCAACGGGAGAGAGGCCAATTGAGTCAAGGAGCGAAATTGGCTTTCCCTGTGTTCGAACACCGAACACCAGTGTGACTGGCATGGCGCCGACAAAAAAACAACTATCTACTAGACCTGTTCAGCCATATGCAGTACCCAATATTCCAAGGTTATTAAATTTCTCAGTCAGTAGATCCGGTTTTGTTGCCAAAACTTTTAGCATATAAAAGCAGTGCATATATTCATTTGTGGAAGTAACTGAATGCTCAATGAAGTTTAAATTTCAGTTATGATTGGCTGCAGATCATCATGCATTGCCACGATGATCAAGATGTATATGTATTGTGAATGCAAAGATGTTGATCCTCCTGCTATGTATTGCAGTTGGGCTGTACTGTGACCGGGTTGAAGTCTGAAGGGCGGTGTTGACCTGGTTGATGAGGAATGTGTGCCCTCATCGCTGCTGGTACTTGCATCTTCAGTTGATGAGGAATGTGTGACATGTCTGTTTTCTCAACCAATATCACGGTCTGTTTTCTAATCTTCATAACTCTTTTCATGAAGGCTCACTGGATACATGATAATTAAATGAACCGCATGCGCTGCATTATGCATTGTTCCCATTTGCCAGAGAAGTATTTTTTCATCACAAGAATTAATGGTGTGTTTCTATTGTGTTTTTTTCCTGATTTAGCAGGCAGCTACAAAGGTCATAATTATGGATGCTAACATACCCGATCATAGTCTGTTGCTAGGTTAATGAGAAACCTTGGTGTGCAGGCAAGGTTTCGATGCTTCTTTCCAGTTGTACTTTCCTGCCTGAATTGTTTTTCCAACTAATATTGAATGTTCCAATGGCAGTAACCTTACCTGGTTAAAGGTGGTTTCAAATATTGGGCTTACAAGCTTTGTGTGAAAGAACTAAAGAGTGAGACTGCAGTAACAACATCAAATGTTTAGTAATAATTGGAACAATAGATTCCACTGCATAATTGTGTTTGCCAGTTTTTGGCTATCCCATCTCAGGTCAATTTTCTCCTTTCCGGTATATAACAGTGCTTGTTATTGGCATTGGTCTCACATACATGAAACATTTTTCCTTTGAGCTCGTTTTCGAAACCAATAGGCATGCTTTTTTTCTTACTAATTTTCTTTTCTTTTGTGATAGGGCCTCTCAGCTGCAACTCAAGCTTTTGCTTTTTTACAGGTTGAGATGCATAACATGATTTCCAGTACATTGGGTCTCTTGACGCAAGGGGTGTTGTACAGTTTTAGAGTCGTTTCTTTTGCCAAAATGGACATGACCTGTTCCATTTGACTCAAAGGAGAAAGGGTTAGTTCATGTAGATGTAGGACAAAAGAGGTGTGACGAGGCCTAACCCTAACCCGCCGCCTCCCTCTCCTGCCCCCCTCCCGGGCGGCGGCGGAGGCTCCTCCTCCCCCCGCGCCCCACAGCCACCCGCTGCCCGTCGCCCTCAGCCGCTGCCGGCCGCGGCCCCGACCCCGGCGCTGGCCTCGGCCCTGGCCCCCGTGCCTCGGCTCTGGCCATGGCCCCGGTCTTGGCCTGGCTCTGGCGGTGGTGGCGGCACCCCCTTCGTCGAATCGACAAGGGGGAGAAGAGGGTTTCCGCGGCGGCGTTCCATGGGAGGTGATGTAGCGCCGGTGGAGGAAGCCGGGCGGCATGGCTACTTGGCCGGGGCCTGAGGCTCTCTGTCGGTAGCAATGGAGGATTTGGTGGAGCGGTGGCGGCCTCCTCCCCCGGTAACGGTTCAGCGGCGGTACGCATGATCCGCGTCGCTGTCCTCTTCCTTGGTGATCCGGCAGGAGGGATTGGCGGCGTGGGGGCTGCTGATCTTGCTTTGTTTTTGTTTGCGGTCCTCGGGTTTCTCGCATGTGAGGATGAAGATCTTCCGGAGGTCAGTTTGCTTTGATCTGGCTGGAGTGATGAGTTTCGGAAAGCTCCGATGGCGAATGGGACAATGCATCTTTTGCCTGCAGTTTGCTGGATCGGGTGGTATTTGGTCGTGCGCACCCATGTTTTTATTCCGACCATTTGGTTCCGGAGGGAGCGGCGCGAAACTCTATTCTGTGTTGTCATCAGGTGACTTTTTGGTCCATGGTGAAGTTAGAAGAAGGAATACCATGAAGGCCGGATTGGTGGACTGACTAAAGGATGTTCGAGTCTCCGTGATGCTGAAGGATCTGCTTGGCGTTCCGGCTCTGCAGCAGTGGTATGCATGTGGGGGCGGCAGCACATGGGAAGTTCAGAGTCTTACCTCTCAGGGTGAAAACCCAAGGTCTGGCCTTAACTGGTTTTGACTGGCAATGTTCTTGTTGGAGACATTGTTTTAAGAGTGAGGACTATCTTCAGGATGAAAACCTAAGACCTTTGAAACAAATATACTATGATGTGATGAAAATGCCGAGCGCGATTTATGGATGAACAAATATACCAGTGGGGTATATAAAACCACTGATTTTGAGTTTACATGTATCATTGCTGCTAATCAGTCTGTAATTTTACATCAAATCGGATTGTTCTTTCTTGATGAGAACGAGCAGTTTGTAATATTCTCTCTGGCCCTAAACACTTGCCACAGGTTCGGGCAAAGTGTATGCTAAAATGTGTCTAGATTCATTGAACCCGCGACAATTATTTAGAGCCAATTATTTAGAGCCGGAGGGAGTACTCCAATTATCATTTTAATGTAATTTTAGAATCTCTACATATTAGGAATTGCCTATATATTTAGATAGCCAGTTCTTGGCTTTTATGTTAACAACTAAATTACACTTAAAATATATCTTGAAATTTTTACTTTTAGAACTTGAGTATTTTCAATTGATTATGGATAATATTTTTTTAATTGTTGGCACTCAAGTGGATACGTGCATGGCAAGTGGGCTGTAGAGGAGCAATGATAATGTATCAATAGCGTGGCCGAGGGGTGGCTTGGAAGAAGAGACAGAAAATTAAGATGCTTGAAAGTTATTTATATATTTATTTATGTTATCTTCTAAAAACTTCGAAGACATAAGCTACGAGAATGACTAGAAAGTTAGACAAAGTTGGACAAAACATCGGCACACAAGGACAAGTGATAAGTTGGAATAGGAGGACTATGGTGTTTGTGTCAAATAATTATCATTTTTAAATCCGTAGCAACGCACGGGCATTTGACTAGTTCTGAAACAAATGCCAAAAATCTATAGGCACTATAGAAAGAAACGGAGGGAGTAGAAGGCAGATGCTTTGAAGCACCAAAAGTACGTATCCATGTGAAGAAAACGTATACCTGAACTAGGTTTTCGTGGAATTGTAGATCTGGTGGAGGCGTTTCTGGAATCTCGCTCAAACAGCGGCCGTACGAACCGGACCAGCCGAACCGACAATCAACGGGACAGGCCGACCTGCCGGAGTTCGAGAGTTGAGCGGCGGCCGGCGGGGAAGAGGAGGCCGGCAAGATGTCTTCCGTGTACGTGCTGGAGCCGCCGACGAAGGGGAAGGTGGTGGTGCAGACAACGGCCGGTCCAATCGACATTGAGCTGTGGGCGAAGGAGGCTCCCAAGGCCACGCGCAACTTCGTGCAGCTATGCCTGGAGGGCTACTACGACGACACCCTCTTCCACCGCGTCATCAAGTCCTTCCTCATCCAGGGCGGTGACCCCACCGGCTCCGGCACAGGTGAGATCCCAAACCCTAATCAGACTTATCTAGGGTTTCTTATTCCAGATTTTACTGCCGGTCTTTACCGAAATGAACTGTGGATCTTGGTTCAAGTTACTGATTACTGACTCAAATTTAGAAAAATTGTGCCTGCTTAACTATTGTTTGAGCCATAAGTGTAATCGGTGGCTTTGTGGTGCTCTGAATTGAACCTGACGATTTGTCTGATATCAATTTTCAGGTGGTGAGAGCATCTATGGAGCCCCGTTTTCTGATGAGTTCCACTCGCGCCTGAGGTTTAACCACAGGGGTTTATTGGCGTGCGCAAATGCTGGCACACCTCATTCGAACGGAAGCCAGTTCTTCATTACTCTCGACCGTTGCGATTGGCTTGATAAGAAGAATACTATTTTCGGGAAGGTACCCTGTCTAGCTTGAGTGCCATTATGTATGTCTTGGTGTAGCATATTTTGTTTCGCTGGTGGTGATTACGGCTGACTTTGTGGGTTTGTCTGCGTTCAGGTCACTGGGGATTCTGTCTTCAACCTTCTGGCCTTGGCTGATATCGAGACCGATAAAGATGATCGGCCCGTGTACCCACAGAAAATTCTCTCGGTGGAGGTAGCTTTTCCCCTCGTGTTTATGATCTTTCGGTTTCTTTTGGTAAAGCCTAACTAGCTATTGACTAGCTACATGTATTTCTGCTTCTATTAGGTACTCTGGAACCCATTTGATGATATAGTCCCAAGGCAAATTAAGAAGATTCAGCCTGCTGCCAAAGCTGATGCTGACGGTAAACCAAAAAAGAAAGCTGTGAAGTATGTCCTCTGCATCTTGCAACCTATTGTCCTTGACAAGATAGGATAATGATGTTGGATTTGTTTTGACATGTCCATTCATTCTATAGGCAACTTAATGTGCTTTCGTTTGGAGATGAAGTAGAAGAGGAGGAGAATGAGGCAGCTTCCTTTGTGAAGGACAAAATAAAAAGTATCCATGACGTGTTGGACGATCCCCGTTTTCTTAAAGTGGAACCACAGATTGAACAACTAGTAAGTATTATCCCTTTTGTCACTTCTTGTCGATGAAATCTGTAAGACGTTAACCTATCATTTGCTAGCAAACATATCCCAATAACAGAATCAGGGAGAGAACTTATTTAACTGGCATATATGCATTCTATACTCTGTAGCATTTGACCATGTTAGCGTGCATACCATCTGACACCAGGAATTGGTGTTGCCATCTTTTCTACTTTGTCAAAATTACCCTTTTGAGATTTACCTGTGTTGATTATGCTTACTCCTTGGTTTAAAACCACCATTTTAAACAAGGACAGTCACAAAATTGGATCATTTTCTTTATCTTTTCTAGGTTTCTCCATATAACACATTAACTACCTAAGGAGCACATTCTTACAGAGTGCTTTGTTGGACTGATTTTCAATGTTGTTTGTCTTCTATTTATTATTAATCCTTGCCAGTTAAATACTCCCTCTGATCCATAATAAGTTTGAACTAAAACCACGCCGCTTATTATGGATTGGAGGGATTACACATGAGTTGTATCTTGGAGTCTGGTCAGGTTTTGTATATTATGTGCTACTTGTTTAATATCGAATAGTTAAAGACCATATGAAATTTGACACCTTTGTGTTTGTTGAAACCATTCAGTCCAAGGAGGAGGAGGAGAAGAAAAATGAAACTGTTCTATCTATCAGGGAGGCTTTGATCTCGAAGAAAACTGACTTCAGAGAGCCAGAGCATGATTCAGAAAATGATGATTCTCCAGAAGACGAGAACGAGGAGGATTTTGACAACAGGATGCGTTCACGAATTCTAAAAAAACGTAGGGAGCTTGGGGATACACGACCTAGTGAGAATTCCAAGAAAGGTAGCTTACTGCTCCAGTTTCTGAACATTCTATTAAGACAGTCATTCTCCATATCTGGAACACTTCTGTCCAGCAATTTACTGTACCATGACTGACTTAATGAGAGTCAGGATTACGTAATTTCACGCCGCTACTTGTTTTTTAAACTGATTTTAATAATTGCTACACATAAGTTTGAAAACTGAGTAATTTATTTCCCTCTCTTTGGTACAGATAAATCTCATCGGAAGGATAAAGAATTACCAGCTCGCAGGTTCTGTGATTCTCTCTAACCTTATTTATATGTTCCTGGTCACCTATGTGCTGTGACTGTCTTTTGCATATATCTTTAGTTTAATCATTTGGGTTGTCGTTATGATGTCTTGAATGACTGGAGCGTCCTTTCTTTTGAACAACAACCTGTAGTATTCCTATGTATCCTTGTTGTCCTGATCTCTTTACTTGTCCAATACCAAGTGATTATTTTCTGAAAACATAATTGATAAGTGTCTCACCACTGACAAGTATTCATATTTGATACTCCCACCGTCCCATAATATAAGATGTTATTACACCGCTACATGAGTTAGCAGGTTGTAATAACATCTTATATTAGGGGATGGAGGGAGTAATTAGCACCATGTTACTCAGGGACACATAACCATTCTGAATGGCAATGAATTATGCGAGTCTTTCTAATCTTATTGAAAACAATATCTTTAATTATCATTACCTTGACATTTTAATAAATAGTTTGGTTCTGCAGATCGCGCAATCATATTTTTTGTTGGTAGCAGGGGTACCATGCATTAGTATAACTTACGGTAGTCTAGACTTATATCATATGATACTGGAAGAAGTCTTTTGTGTCTGTGTCCTTTAACCACTTTGAACGTTTAACGGTACTGTTTAGATAATCTAATCCAACAGCTTATTCTGAAGTTATTAACAATATGTAGATAATGTCCACAGGAGTGATGATGAAGAAGAAGAAGAAGATGATGATGATCACCAGTCATCGAAATCACGGAAACTATCCTTGAAGAAAAAAGGTATTGGCTCTGAAGCCAATACTGAAAGGATGTCCAGGGGAGATGTTAATTTGCAACTGCTAAATCCTGCTGAACAAGAGAAACATTTGAAGAAACAGAGAAAACGCAGTCTCCAGGGCCGTGAAGAGGAGGTACTATTTTTCTGCTTTCTCATGACCACATTCCTCCGTGCCATTAAAACATGGATCACATATTCATATTCCATTTGGCGTCTTTTATACCTGCCAATTTTTGTATTTCAAGATGAGTGCCTAAATGTTTCTTAAACATTGTTTTTTTTTCTGTTAGACTTTAGCAAGGTTACAGAAGTTCAAGGCCTCCTTTCTTAGTAATAAGCCTGCTAATATGGAAACAAAGGCAGATGATGGTGAGGACTACAAAGAGTGGCACGCCAATCGTCTCACTTTTGAAACTTCAAAGGTAGGCTGGCATCCTCCCCGCTTTATTTTCTTGTGCACACATACAAGGGAAATAGATGCATGAAGTAATTTTGTGTTTACAGGATGGTATGACTAGGAAGGATGATCCAAATGACTATGTTGTGGTCGATCCTCTTCTGGAGAAAGGAAAGCAGAAGTTCAATAAGATGCAAGCGAAGCTAAAAAAGAGAGATCGTGAATGGGCTGGCAGATCTCTCACCTAATTCTTTCTGAGGTGCGTCACTGCTAATCTTTGTAGAGACCACCCCTAAACTGGCTGGTAGTGAACAAGTATGTTGAGACTTTTGTGTAGCTTATCCTACCACATTGTACCATTTGATATATAATTCATCGTGTCTCATATCTCAATGCACCTCTCTTGGTCATATCTCAATCCTTGGGAATTTCTAGTCCCTTCTTGTTAAATAATACATGTCCTCCCCGAAAAAAAACTAATAAATACTCTTCTATCCCTCAGACGTGCAGTCTACAAAAAATGTAAACCCGTCTACCACACAATTCCGCTGCTGCAGTTTTGGTGTTGGGTTGCAGTTGGAAGCTGAGCATAACAGATGCAGGTTTGGGATGTTAGTGATCACTTGGTCAACGAAAGTGTAAATAGCATAGCACACATTTGTTTACTCTCTGCGAAAGAAAGGTTACTGTAACATCTGAGATCCATCAACCATCATGTACGTTTGTACTCTTTAACAACATATCCTTATTTGTTCAGCTGGGTGCGTCAGTGCGTGCTGGTCGTTGCTGGATGAAGAACGTGGACTTTTGGTGTTGTGTGACTAGAGGAATCTCACTATCAGAAACCCTAATGGATTGGATTGGCTGCACTCAACTTGTGTTGGAATCCATCGGTATGTCTGCATCCGCATGCAGCAGCAGTTGCCACTGCTGCTACGACCCCCAGCCCAAGGTAGACCGTTGATAACGGCGACATGCTCAAAGTCGAACTGACTGGTACGTGTAGTTGATGATGCTCCACATATGCGGGTGTGTCTACTTTCTGACGTGCCTGTACTGGAGTCTGTAGGTGCGTCCCCGTCCCAAGTCTTGGCTCGTGGCGGTGCTTCGTTGGCAACGTGATATCCTCGCTATGGCGGATGAAGGCCACCACGGCATTGCTTGCGGTGCCCGACTACGGCAACCTTTACCTCCTTAGCGAAGAGGAGGGGAGACTCATCAAACACAGGAAGAAAAACAACAGTCGTGTTTCTGGATTGTTACTTCTAGGTTCACATCAATGGTGGGCTAATTAGTACGCTTAACAACAAACGGTTAAGAGAAACGAGATGATCCTTGTCCTGGGCTTGTAGGAGTACGCGCTTCGTCGCTGCAGATCGCTTAGCTAGATCCTCCATCCTTGCCCAGATCACCATCCTAGCTAGCTTGAGCCCTGTGGACGTGCGCCAACTCCACCCCGCGCCGGAGGTGCTTCCACCGTTGCTGCATAGAGTCGAGATGTAGCAGATTAAAATTATCTGTAAGCAACGGTTGCCAAACGATCATACAGTACTAAACAATGGACTATCAAAGAATGTTATGTCTCTTTTACAACGTTTGTCTGACAACAATTAACTGCAAAATCGTTTACACACAATAATTTAAGCAAATTTTGATTAAAACATGAATTTTCAAGTCAACCATCTTCATCTTCCACTTTTTGCAAGTTGAAAACATCACTTCAACTCTAGGAGTCGTAGTTTTATCCTTGAGATAGTTTGCAACATTATTTGTTTCTGTGCATCGATTCATGAAAGATGGCCGTAGGTGGTATCTCCTCTTTCTCTAAAAAAAACATATGCAATATAGGAATGGGAACATATAAACGGTTATTACTTTTTTACTCACTAATTCGTTTTTTCTAACAAATATATATCATTCGGATAAGATTTTTTTATGAAATTATATTGCACCCCCGGTCCTAAATAGTTGTCGCAGGTTCAATGAATCTAGACAAGTTTTACTTAACAATTATCATGTGGAAACAAGTCGTACAAAGAGCTAAGATCGAACAATAGGCACAGTCATACAGATGCATTTTCTTGAAACAAAATCGTAGTCTGATCCTAAAAGAAGTTTGCGTCATAATTTTGCTGTGTAAATTGATTCATGCAGAGGCCGTAGTACAATCATTCCCCATTTCACTTTCTCTCTTAAAAAAACACATGCATCATAGTAAAGCTTCGTAAGAAAAGCACATTTTTTTTTCTATCCAACAAATATGCAGCAAATCAAAAAAAAAAAAAAAAACAAATATGCAGCATAGTTCACTGAGAAAACGTATTGTGGAAATATTTTTCTTATGCTATGTGGAAATAAGACGACCAAAATATAGATAGTTATACATATGTAAGCATTTTGTTGAAACAAAAGCCGTCGCTTGGCCTAGATCAGAGAAGGTTTAAACATGTCACATTACCTGATGCTGCTGCTGCATTCCTGGCGTTGTTGCCGGCCCTGATCTTTCTCTTCATCCAGCAAGTCTTAATCATCCGAATCAGTATGGCCAAACCCCCCCATAACCAGAAGCACGACGAGTGCGAACAACACCGTGGTTGTGAAAGGATAATGGTTCACCACCATTCCTACGCGCATTATGTAATCCACTGTCAGCTCAAACTAATGGAACCAGAAAATTTGCAGGTCAACTGGTTACGTGATGAAGAAGACGACTAGACGAGAGGGAGTGGGACTTGCTCACCGATCCTCTGTCGCAGGGGCACCCGTTCGGTGGAGACCTCGAAGCGGAGGTAGCAGTTGAATCCAAGGACGGCGGCCGCCACGCCGTCACGCCAAGGGTCGAGTCCCCAGCAGCAGCTTGCGGCCACCAGCGCCGAGTACTCGAGGCACCGGTCGCACTCCGCCGCCGTGCGGTCCCTCGCGCACTGCGCCAGAACTCGCGTCGTGCTCCTAGCTGCGTAGTCCCACGACACGGCGGTCGCGTTCACGGTGGCCAGCATGCTGTCGTTGACGGCCGCGGGCGCCGCCAGGAACTGAGCGACGGAGGCGAGCCGCTGCAGCTCGGAGTAGGAGGCGCTGCCGCCTTGCGGGTCGGCGCCGGAGATGACGCGCGGGCGCAGGGCGTCCTCGCTTGCCGTGGTGGCATTGTTGTCGGCGTAGGAGAGGAAGCAGCCGTCGCTCCAGATGCCGGCTCTGTGGCTGTTGGCGCCGCAGCCTGAGGTGAGGTTGAGGTTCTTGGCCGCCAGGGACAGGCACCGGTGGCACACGGACGGCGCGGCGTAGTCGAAGCAGAGGCCCCGCGCGAACGCGTGGCCGGAGCGCAGGGTGGCGAAGCCCGTGGGCTCGGCGGCGGCGGGGAGTGCGGCGAGGAGCGAGAGCACGTCGGCGCTGAACGCGGTGCTGTTGGTGGCGTTGGTCGCTGGGTAGCACTTGGTCACGGTGGTCGTGATGGGCAGGCGTCGCTCGGAGGCGCCCGGGACCGGCGTGACGGCGACGAGGAGGAGGATCAAGACGAGGGAGGAGGAGCAAGAAAGCGACGAGGTCGCCATTGCGGGTTTGTGCCCTGCCGCGGGCGTTGCGTTGCGTTGGTACTTGGTGCGTGGTGGGAGCAGAGAACATGAGAGGGGAGAAGCCGATTTAATGAAAGCTCAGCCTCAGAGCTTGGTGCGTGGTTGCTACTTCCGACGATCGACAGGAGACACCGACTTCGCAGCAAAATTGAAGTCCTTGCACTGATCGGGTAAGCAATTTTCAAACTTGCAACTGCAATTAGAAGCTCTCGTCGTCATGGTTTTGTTGCCGGAGCCTTCCGCGCAACTTCCCCTTGTACTGCAGCTAACCAAGTAACCATGCATCTCAGGGAGATGGACACGAGAGAGAAGAGGTAGCTCGGAGTAGTGATGGTGAGCCTGCAAGTGCTGCTAGTTTTGGTTTTGCTATTCTGGGCGTTGGCGTCTCATCGGTCTTCATAAAATTAGCCTCACAATGCATTGCTATCACTTCACGCGTAAACCATTTTGTCCGTTTGAACGTGTACCGGCAGCATGAAAAGCCGGAGTATAAGTGTATAACTGCAGTAGTATGTACCAAAGGATTGGGCCTGTTTTTTCAGCTTATTCCAGTTTTCTTCACTGAAATAACGGTGGCATACAACTACTACAACTATTACAACTATTTTGGAGCTATCAGAAGAAAACGAACGATTTCAGATGAGATTAAGCTTGAGAACAAGATAGAAACTGAAGAAGATGACTAACAACATGCCTTTAGATATCATGATCAAAGAAACAGAAACAAACATGACGTCAGAGCCATATCTTTCTTAAATTTGTCTCTGCACAGACACTTGGAGGAACACCCTTGAAAATGAATTCATTTCTACTTGTCTATATTGACTAAGCAATGGCCTGGGCTTTCAAATTGGTCAAAACTTGCAGAATATCCATATCTGAATCAGTGGGAGCTATCCAGTTGGGAGTTTGGGACACAACTAGTTCCAGCACATAACTGCAAATGGCCACTGAAAAAAGAGATGGTTCCTGGTCTCCATTGTTGTGCTAGAACATAGTGTGCAGATTTAATCATCCATATGGAAATTATTTTTTTGGAGCATAGCTCTGGTATTAACTATTAAGTCTGCTAAGCAACATCAACCGAAATAACATCTTGCTTCTCTTGGCAACATCTTTTCCAAATCCATTTAAGAGCAGGGCAGACATCTTCATGCTTCATCAGAAATTTATATGCGGAGGAAACTTTGAAAGTCAGGGAGCTAAGGCTGCGAAGATTGAAGCAGTATATGCAAATAATGAAATTTAGCTAAGGCCTTTACTGAGAGAGGTAAATAAAAAAGTTCAGATAATTCTACACTGCCATTTTCTCTCTCAACCTTGACATTTTCATCTTTCTCAAATGAAAAGAGATGTGGCCACCTGTGTCTCAGAAAATCACCATCCGACCATTTACCCTTCCAAAGAAGCATAGAATTACCAATGTTAAAGCTGCAGGTGGCTAATGATTTAAATGTAGGCAAAGACTTAAGGCAGTCTCTCCACAAAAATATCTTTCTTAAGGCAGTCTCTCCACCAAGGATTTAATCGTCCATATGGAAATTATTTCTTTGGAGCAAAGTTATGGTATTAAGTCTGCTAAGCAACATAAACTAAAAGAACACCTTATGTTTCTCTTGGCAACATCTTTTCCAAATCCACTTAAGAGCAGGGTAGACATCTTCCTGCTCCATGAGAAATTTATATGCAAAGGAAACTTTGAAAGTCAGGGAGCTTTATTCAAGATAGATTTGTGGAGTTCTTGAGGCCTCCAATTGAGTTGTGGAGATTTCTCAAGCGTAAGGTCTTCGTGGTGATTTCTTGGGAGACTCCAATTAAGTTGTGGAATTTCCCCAAACTTGTACGGGTTCAGTGACCACCCTCAAGGAGAATACAGTGGGGATTTCGTGGTGTTTGGGGTGTTGTGGCCTCCACGCCGCTCCACCGGGAGTAACACTCGCAGGAGTGTGAACTTCGGGGTACATCACCATCTCCGCGTGTCTCATTTGTTTATATACCAGAGCTCTTCACCTATGCACTTTACTTTTGATAGCCTTCGTGCTTGAAGTTATATATCTTGTTATCACATAGTTGCTTGTCGTGCTTAGCATAAGCTGATGGTGCATATAGGTGAACCATAGTATATATAGGTCTCGTGCTTGAGAAATTAAATGCTAGTTTTATTCCTCATTTTTTCAAGCCATTATTTAAAAAAAATTAAACCTCCTATTCACCCCCTCTAGGCGGAATTTGTGTCCTTTCAATTGGTATGGGGGCAAGATCTCTCATTATTAGGCTTCAATGCCTGCTTGTGAGTAAATATGTTAGTTATGTAATTAGTGCACGATAACACTTAATTAGATATTCGATGGAACAAATCTTGATACATGGAAATTTCACATGCTTCATAAGTTTCGCGTCATGGACCCAAATATAGAGCGAATTGTATATGTGGGTTTTTTTTGTCGTCCCATAGATTCCCAAAATCTATCTCTGAAGGATGAGAAAAACTTATATCTAGAATCTCAAGCATTTAATGTGATTATTAATGCTTTAAGCAAGATAGTAATTTCTTCAATCACGTATTTTTGGAGCATTCATGAGTTATGGATAAAGCTTCAATATAAATACGATGTGGCCAATACTATCGAGGATGATTATATCCCCTCCACCTCCAGCCGTGATGAACTTTCATCCACTCCACTGATACGCGTGAAGCACACGTCCGTTGGGAACCCCAAGAGGAAGGTGTGATGCGTACAGCAGCAAGTTTTCCCTCAGTAAGAAACCAAGGTTATCGAACCAGTATGAGTCAAGGACCACGTGAAGGTTGTTGGCGGAGGAGTGTAGTGCGGCGCAACACCAGGGATTCCGGCGCCAACGTGGAACCTGCACAACACAATCAAACTACTTTGCCCCAACTTAACAGTGAGGTTGTCAATCTCACCGGCTTGCTGTAAACAAAGGATTAAATGTATAGTGTGGAAGATGATGTTTGTTTGCGAAGAACAGTAAAGAACAATGTTTGTAGTAGATTGTATTCAGATGTAAAAGGATGGACCGGGGTCCACAGTTCACTAGTGGTGTCTCTCCAATAAGAAATAGCATGTTGGGTGAACAAATTACAGTTGGGCAATTGACAAATAAAGAGGTCATAAAAATGCACATACATATCATGATGATTACTATGAGATTTAATCAGGGCATTACGACAAAGTACATAGACCGCTATCCAGCATGCATCTATGCCTAAAAAGTCCACCTTCGGGTTAGCATCCGCACCCCTTCCAGTATTAAGTTGCAAACAACAGACAATTGCATTAAGTATGGTGCGTAATGTAATCAACACAAATATCCTTAGACAAAGCATCGATGTTTTATCCCTAGTGGCAACAGCACATCCACAACCTTAGAACTTTCTGTCACTGTCCCAGATTCAATGGAGGCTTGAACCCACTATCGAGCATAAATACTCCCTCTTGGAGTTACAAGTATCAACTTGGCCAGAGCCTCTAGTAGCAACGGAGAGCATGCAAGAACATAAACAACACATATATGATAGATTGATAATCAACTTGACATAGTATTCCATATTCATCGGATCCCAACAAACACAACATGTAGCATTACAAATAGATGATCTTGATCATGATAGGCAGCTCACAAGATCTAACATGATAGCACAATGAGGAGAAGACAACCATCTAGCTACTGCTATGGACCCATAGTCCAAGGATGAACTACTCACACATCAGTCCGGAGGCGATCATGGTGATGAAGAGTCCTCCGGGAGATGATTCCCCTCTCCGGCAGGGTGCCGGAGGCGATCTCCTGAATCCCCCGAGATGGGATTGGCGGCGGCGGCGTCTCTGGAACTTTTCTCGTATCGTGGCTCTCGATAATAGGGTTTTCGCGACGGAGAGTTTAAGTAGGCGGAAGGGCAGAGTCGGAGGGCTGACGAGGGGCCACACCATAGGCCGGTGCGGGCCCCTCCCTGGCCGCGCCGCCCTACGGTCTGGACGCCTCGTGGCCCCACTTCGTATGCTCTTCGGTCTTCTGGAAGCTCCGTGGAAAAATAAGACCCTGGGCGTTGATTTCGTCCAATTCCGAGAATATTTCCTTTGTAGGATTTCTGAAACCAAAAACAGCAGAAAATAGCAACTGGCTCTTCGGCATCTCGTCAATAGGTTAGTGCCGGAAAATGCATATAAATGATGTAAAGTATGTATAAAACATGTGAGCATTGTCATAAAAGTAGCATGGAACATAAGAAATTATAGATACGTTTGAGACGTATCAAGCATCCCCAAGCTTAGTTCCTACTCGCCCTCGAGTAGGTAAACGATAACAAAGATAATTTCTGAAGTCACATGCTATCATAATCTTGATCAATACTATTGTAAAGCATATGAGATGAATGAAGTGATTCGAAGCAATAGTAAAGACAATGACTAAACAACTGAATCATATAGCAAAGACTTTTCATGAATAGTACTTTCAAGACAAGCATCAATAAGACTTGCATAGGAGTTAACTCATAAAGCAATAGATTCTTAGTAGAAAGTTTTGAAGCAACACAAAGGAAGATATAAGTTTCAGCAGTTGCTTTCAACTTCAACATGTATATCTCATGGATAATTGTCAACACAAAGTAATATGATGAATGCAAATAAGCAAGTATGTAGGAATCAATGCACACAGTTGACACAAGTGTTTGCTTCTAAGATAGAAAGAAGTAGGTAAACTGACTCAACATAAAGTAAAAGAAAGACCCTTCGCAGAGGGAAGCATGGATTACTATTTTGTGCTAGAGCTTTTATTTTGAAAAACATAGAAACAATTTTGTCAACGGTAGTAATAATTCATATGTGTTATGCATAAGACATCCTATAAGTTGCAAGCCTCATGCATAGAATACCAATAGTGCTCGCACCTTGTCCTAATTAGCTTGGATTTACATGGATTTTCATTGCATAACATATGTTTCAACCAAGTGTCACAAAGGGGTACCTCTATGCCGCCTGTACAAAGGTCTAAGGAGAAAGTTCGCATTGGATTTCTCGCTTTTGATTATTCTCAACTCAGACATCCATACCGGGACAACATAGAAAACAGATAATGGACTCCTCTTTAATGCATAAGCATTCAACAACAAATAATATTCTCATAAGAGATTGAGGATTGATGTCCAAACTGAAACTTCCACCATGATTCATGGCTTTAGTTAGCGGCCCAATGTTCTTCTCTAACAATATGCATACTCAAACCATTTGATCATGATAAATCACCCTTACTTCAGACAAGACGAACATGCATAGCAACTCACATGATATTCAACAAAGGTGTAATAGTTGATGGCGTCCCCAGAAACATGGTTACCGCTCAACAAGCAACTTAGAAGAAATAAGATACATAAGCTACATATTCTTTACCACAATAGTTTTTAATGCTATTTTCCCATGAGCTATGTATTGCAAAGACAAAGAATGGAATTTTAAAGGTAGCACTCAAGTAATTTACTTTGGAATGGCAGAGAAATACCATGTAGTTGGTAGGTATGGTGGACACAAATGGCATAGTTTTTATCTCAAGGATTTGGATGCACGAGAAGTAATCCCTCTCAATACAAGGCTTTGGCTAGCAAGGTTGTTTGAAGCAAACACAAGTATGAACCGGTACAGCAAAACTTACATAAGAACATATTGCAAGCATTATAAGACTCTACACTGTCTTCCTTGTTGTTCAAACACCTCACCAGAAAATATCTAGACTCTAGAGAGACCAGTCATGCAAACCAAATTTCAACAAGCTCTATGGTAGTTCTTCATTAATAGGTGCAAAGTACATGATGCAAGAGCTTAAACATGATCTATTTGAGAAGAACAATTGCCAAGTATCAAATTATTCAAGACATTATACCAATTACCACATGAAGCATTTTCTGTTTCCAACCATAATAATGATGAACGAAGCAGTTTCAACCTTCACCGTGAACATTAAAAGTAAAGCTAAGAACACATGTGTTCATATGCAACAGCGGAGCGTGTCTCTCTCCCACACAAAGAATGCTAGGATCCGATTTTATTCAAACAAAAACATACAGACGCTCCAAGTAAAGCACATAAGATGTGACGGAATAAAAATATAGTTTCACTAGAGGTGACCTGATAAGTTGTCGATGAAGAAGGGATGCCTTGGGCATCCCCAAGCTTAGATGCTTGAGTCTTCTTGAAATATGCAGGGATGAACCACAGGGGCATCCCCAAGCTTAGACTTTTCACTCTTCTTGATCATATTGTATCATCCTCCTCTCTCGACCCTTGAAAACTTCCTCCACATCAAACTCAAAACAAACTCATTAGAGGGTTAGTGCATAATAAAAAACTCACATATTCAGAGGTGACATAATCATTCTTAACACTTCTGGACATTGCACAAAGCTACTGAAAGTTAATGGAACAAATAAATCCATCAAACATAGCAAAACATGCAATGCGAAATAAAAGGCAGAATCTGTCAAAACAGAACAGTCCGTAAAGATGAATTTTTCTTGGGCACTTAACTTGCTCATATTAAAAATCTCAAATTGAATGAAAGTTGCGTACATATCTGAGGATCACGCACGTAAATTGGCAGATTTTTCTGAATTACCTACCGACGGGGCTGCTCAATTTCGTGACAGTAAGAAATCTGTTTCTGCGCAGTAATCCAAATCTAGTATCAACCCTACTATAAAAGACTTTACTTGGCACAACAATGCAATAAAATAAAGATAAGGAGAGGTTGCTACAGTAGTAACAACTTCCAAGACTCAAATATAAAATAAGAGTGCAGAAGTAAAATAATGGGTTGTCTCCCATAAGCGCTTTTCTTTAACGCCTTTCAGCTAGGCGCAGAAAGTGTGGATCAAGTATTATCAAGAGATGGAGCATTAATATCATAATTTGTTCTAATAATAGAATCATAAGGTAACTTCATTCTCTTTCTAGGGAAGTGTTCCATACCTTTCTTGAGAGGAAATTGATACTTAATATTACCTTCCTTCATATCAATAATAGCACCAACAGTTCGAAGAAAAGGTTTTCCCAAAATAATGGGACAAGATGCATTGCATTCAATATCCAAGACAACAAAATCAACGGGGACAAGGTTATTGTTAACCGTAATGTGAACATTATCAATCCTCCCCAAAGGTTTCTTTGTAGAATTATCAGCGAGATTAACATCCAAATAACAGTTTTTCAATGGTGGCAAGTAAAGCAAATTATAGATTTTCTTAGGCATAACAGAAATACTTGCACCAAGATCACATAAAGCATTACAATCAAAATCATTAACCTTCATCTTAATGATGGGCTCCCAACCATCTTCCAACTTCCTAGAAATAGAAGTTTCAAGTTTTAATTTATCTTCTCTAGCTTTTATGAGAGCATTTGTAATATGTTTTGTAAAGACCAAATTTATAGCACTAGCATTGGGACTTCTAGCAAGTTTTTGCAAGAACTTTATAACTTCAGAGATGTGACAATCATAAAAATCTAAACCATTATGATCTACAACAATGGGATCATTATCCCCAATATTTTGAAAAATTTCAGCAGTTTTATCACAAGCTTTGCATTAGGAGTAGAAACATTGCTAACACCAATTATTTTACCACTGATAGTAGGAGGTTTAGAAACATGCGAAGCATCAACATTTCTAGTGGTGGTAATAGTCCAAACTTTAGCTACATTATTCTCTTTAGCAAATTTTTCTTCTTTTTCCCACCTAGCATGCAATTCAACCATCAATCTAATATTTTCATTAATTCGAAATTGGATAGCGTTTGCTATAGCAAATGACTTAATATCTTTAGTTTCATTAGGCATAACTTTCAATTTTAAAAGATCAACATCAGCAGCAAGACTATCAACCTTAGAAGCAAGAACATCAATTTTACCAAGCTTTTCTTCAATAGATTTGTTAAAAGCAGTTTGTGTACTAATAAATTCTTTAAGCATGGCTTCAAGACTAGGGGGTACACTCCTATTATTGTTGTAAGAATTCCCATAAGAATTACCATAACCATTACTATTATTAGAAGGATATGGCCTATAGTTGTTACCAGAATTATTCCTATAAGCATTGTTGTTGAAATTATTATTTTTAATGAAGTTCACATCAACATGCTCTTCTTGAGCAACCAATGAAGCTAAAGGAACATTATTAGGATCAACATTAGATCTACCATTCACAAGCATAGACATAATAGCATCAATCTTATCACTCAAGGAGGAGGTTTCTTCAACAGAATTTACCTTCTTACCTTGTGGAGCCCTTTCAGTGTGCCATTCAGAGTAGTTGATCATCATATCATCAAGAAGATTTGTTGCGGCGTCTAAGGTGATGGACATAAAAGTACCTCCAGCAGCTGAATCCAATAGGTTCCGCGAAGAAAAATTCAGTCCTGCATAAAAGGTTTGGATGATCATCCAAGTAGTCAGTCCATGGGTAGGGCAATTCTTTACCAAAGATTTCATTCTTTCCCATGCTTGGGCAACATGCTCATTATCCAATTGCTTAAAATTCATTATGTTACTTCTCAAAGATATAATTTTAGCAGGAGGATAATATCTACCAATGAAAGCATCTTTACATTTAGTCCATGAATCAATACTATTTTTAGGCAAAGATAGCAACCAATCTCTAGCTCTTACTCTTAAGGAGAAAGGAAACAATTTCAACTTTATAATGTCACCATCTACATCCTTATACTTTTGCATTTCACAAAGTTCAACAAAATTATTAAGATGGGCAGCAGCATCATCAGAACTAACACCAGAAAATTGCTCTCTCATAACAAGATTTAATAAAGCAGGTTTAATTTCATAAAATTCTGCTGTAGTAGCAGGTGGAGCAATAGGTGTGCATAGGAAATCATTATTATTTGTGCTAGTGAAGTCACAAAACTTAGTATTCTCAGGAGTACCCATTTTAGCAATAGTAAATAAAGCAAACTAAATAAAGTAAATGCAAGTAACTAATTTTTTTTTTGTGTTTTTAATATTGAGAACGCAAACAAGATAGTAAATAAAGTAAAGCAAGTAACTAATTTTTTTGTATTTTTGATATAAAGAAAACAAACAAAGCAGTAAATAAAATAAAGTAAAGCAAGACAAAAACAAAGTAAAGAGATTGGATGTGGGAGACTCCCCTTGCAGTGTGTCTTGATCTCCCCGGCAACGACGCCAGAAAAAGATCTTGATACGCGTGAAGCACACGTCCGTTGGGAACCCCAAGAGGAAGGTGTGATGCGTAAAACAGCAAGTTTTCCCTCAGTAAGAAACCAAGGTTATCGAACCAGTAGGAGTGAAGGACCACGTGAAGGTTGTTGGCGGAGGAGTGTAGTGCGGCGCAACACTAGGGATTCCGGCGCCAACGTGGAACCTGCACAACACAATCAAGATACTTTGCCCCAACGTAACAGTGAGGTTGTCAATCTCACCGGCTTGCTGTAAACAAAGGATTAAATGTATAGTGTGGAAGATGATGTTTGTTTGCGAAGAACAATAAAGAACAATGTTTGCAGTAGATTGTATTCAGATGTAAAAGAATGGACCGGGGTCCACAGTTCACTAGTGGTGTCTCTCCAATAAGAAAAAGCATGTTGGGTGAACAAATTGCAGTTGGGCAATTGACAAATAAAGAGGGCATAACAATGCACATACATATCATGATGACTACTATGAGATTTAATCAGGGCATTACGACAAAGTACATAGACCGCTATCCAGCATGCATCTATGCCTAAAAAGTCCACCTTCGGGTTAGCATCCGCACCCCTTCCATTATTAAGTTGCAAACAACAGACAATTGCATTAAGTATGGTGCGTAATGTAATCAACACAAATATCCTTAGACAAAGCATCGATGTTTTATCCCTAGTGGCAACAGCACATCCACAACCTTAGAACTTTCTGTCACTGTCCCAGATTCAATGGATGCATGAACCCACTATCGAGCATAAATACTCTCTCTTGGAGTTACAAGTATCAACTTGGCCAGAGTCTCTACTAGCAACGGAGAGCATGCAAGAACATAAACAACACATATATGATAGATTGATAATCAACTTGACATAGTATTTCATATTCATCGGATCCCAACAAACACAACATGTAGCATTACAAATAGATGATCTTGATCATGATAGGTAGCTCACAAGATCTAACATGATAGCACAATGAGGAGAAGACAACCATCTAGCTACTGCTATGGACCCATAGTCTAAGGATGAACTACTCACACATCAGTCCGGAGGCAATCCGGGAGATGATTCCCCTCTCCGGCAGGGTGCCGGAGGCGATCTCATGAATCCCCCGAGATGGGATCGGCGGTGGCGGCGGCGTCTCTGGAACTTTTCTCATATCGTGGCTCTCGGTAATAGGGTTTTCGCGACGGAGAGTTTAAGTAGGCGGAAGGGCAGAGTCGGAGGGCTGACGAGGGGCCCACACCATAGGCCGGCGCGGGCCCGTCCCTGGCCGCGCCGCCCTATGGCCTGGCCGCCTCGTAGCCCCACTTCGTATGCTCTTCGGTCTTCTGGAAGCTCCGTGGAAAAATAAGACCCTGGGCGTTGATTTCGTCCAATTCCGAGAATATTTCCTTTGTAGGATTTCTGAAACCAAAAACAGTAGAAAACAACAACTGGCTCTTCGGCATCTCGTCAATAGGTTAGTGCCGGAAAATGCATATAAATGATGTAAAGTATGTATAAAACATGTGAGTATTGTCATAAAAGTAGCATGGAACATAAGAAATTATAGATACGTTTGAGACGTATCATCCACCAACATGTTGCAACACAAAAGGTAATGCTAAGGTGAGTGGTGATGAACATTGCAATGTTAATAATGAGATTACTTTTGTTGATCCCTCATATCTATCTCACTTTAATGCTTTATATTTGGATTTAAACACATCTAGCATCATATATAAATATCATGTGTCCATTGCTTGGGTATCAAAAGTTCATCATGGATGAAATCTTGATTTTTTGCTAAATAGTTTTACATTGTGTTAGAGCAACGTGATGAACTTCCATAGCTTTGGTATCCACTTACGGCCGTGATGAACTTTCATCCACTCCACCAACGTGTTGCAACACAAAAGGTAATGCTAAGGTGAGTGGTGATGAACATGGCAATGTTAATAATGAGCTTACTTTTGTTGATCCCTCATATCCATTGCTGGCGTGTAGTTGACGTGGGAGTTAGAAATCTTGTTCCTTCACGTCCCCAGCAACGGCGCCAGAAAATAGCTTGTTGTCTACTGTTGGCTTCTTTTCCTGTAGACAGTGTTGGCCTCCAAGAGCAGAGGTTTGTAGAACAGCATCAAGTTTTCCCTTAAGTGAATCACCCAAGGTTTATCGAACTCAGGGAGAAAGAGGTCAAAGATATCCCTCTCAAGCAACCCTGCAATCACGATACAAGAAGTCTCTTGTGTCCCCAACACACCCAATACACTTGTCAGATGTATAGGTGCACTAGTTCGGCGAAGAGATAGTGAAATACAAGTAATATGGATGTATATGAGTGGTAATAGCAATCTGAATAAAATATGGCAGCGAGTAAACATGCAGCAGAACAGTAAATAAACGATGTTTCGATGTTTGGAAACAAGGCCTAGGGATCATACTTTCACTAGTGGACACTCTCAACATTGCAATCATAATAGAATATAAATATAAGCACTTCACTATGCTATTCTGAATTACTCTCTGGCAAGATAACGAACACTAATTCATCATGTAGGCAAACCTTAAAGATGTATTCCCAAGTACTAATAAACACCCCACGCTGTCACTGTGAGCATTCATAGGAGGTACTAACACACCACAATTTCATAGAGACATCCAACTCAAATCATAACTCAGTGAACACGTATTCTGTGAAATATAGCCTAAGAGACCCACACGGTGCACACACTGTCACCTTTACACACGTGGGACAAGGAGTCTCCGGAGATCACGTAAGTAAAATCTACTTGAATAGCATAACGACATCTAGATTACAAACTCATCATATGGATCTCAATCATGTAAGGCAGCTCATGAGATCATTGTATTGAAGTACATGGGAGAGAGAGATTAACCACATAGCTACCGGTACAGCCCTTAGCCTCGAAGGAGAACTACTCCCTCCTCATGGGAGACAGCAGCGGTGATGAAGATGGCGGTGGTGTCGATGGAGATGCCTTCCGGGGGCATTTCCCCGTCCCGGCAGGGTGCCGGAACAGAGACTTCTGTCCCCCGAATCTTGGCTTCGTGATGGCGGCGGCTCTGGAAGGTTTCTCGTACCGTGGCTTATTCCTCTCGAAGTTTTAGGTCACGACGACTTATATAGGCGAAGAAACGGAGTCGGAAGGGGTCTGGGGGGTCCACACACCAGGGGGCGCCCCCCCTTGGCCGCGCCGCCACCATGTGTGGGGCCCACCTGGCTCTCCTCTGGCCCCTCTTCGGTGCTCTGGAAGCTTCCTTGAAATATAAGATCGTGGGCGTTGATTTCGTCCAATTCCGAGAATATTTCCTTACTAGGATTTCTGAAACCAAAAACAGCAGAAAACAGGAACTGGCACTTCGGCATCTCGTTAATAGGTTAGTTCCGGAAAACGCATAAAATCATAATAAAGTGTGAACAAAACATGTAGGTATTGTCATAAAACAAGCATGGAACATAAGAAATTATAGATACGTTGGAGACGTATCAGCATCCCCAAGCTTAGTTCCTACTCGTCCTCGAGTAGGTAAACGATAACAAAGATAATTTCTGAAGTGACATGCTACCAACATAATCTTGATCATACTATTGTAAAGCATATGAGATGAATGAAGTGATTCAAAGCAATGATAAAGATAATGACTAAACAACTGAATCATATAGCAAAGACTTTTCATGAATAGTACTTTCAAGACAAGCATCAATAAGTCTTGCATAAGAGTTAACTCATAAAGCAATAAATTCAAAGTAAAGGCAGTGGAGCAACACAAAGGAAGATTAAGTTTCAGCGGTTGCTTTCAACTTTCAACATGCATATCTCATGGATAATTGTCAACATAAAGTAAAATAATAAGTGAAATAGGTAATCATGTAAGAATCAATGCACACAATTGACACAAGTGTTTGCTTCTAAGATAGAAAGAAGTAGGTAATACTGACTCAACATAAAAGTAAAAGAATGGCCCTTCGCAGAGGGAAGCAGGGATAAATCATGTGCTAGAGCTTTTCAAGTTTTGAAATCATATAGAGAGCATAAAAGTAAAGTTTTGAGAGGTGTTTGTTGTTGTCAACGAATGGTAGTGGGCACTCTAACCCCCTTACCAGACAGACTTTCAAAGAGCGGCTCCCATAAGATTTTTATTTTTGGGTGACACTCCTTCCAACCTTTGCTTTCACAAACCATGGCTAACCGAATCCTCGGGTGCCTTCCAACAATCACATACCATGAAGGAGTGTCTATTTATTTTAGTTTTATTTAGAGATGACACTCCTCCCCACCTTTGCTTTCTCAAGCCATGGCTAACCGAATCCTCGGGTGCCTTCCAACAATCACATACCATGGAGGAGTGTCTATTTGCAAAATTATGAAGGTTAATTAATTGGGGCTGGGAACCCCATTGCCAGCTCTTTTTGCAAAATTATTGGATAAGCGGATGAAGCCACTAGTCCATTGGTGAAAGTTGCCCAACAAGATTGAAAGATAAAACACCACATACTTCCTCATGAGTTATAAAACATTGACACAAATAAGAGGTAATAACTTTTGAATTGTTTACAGGTAGCACACAAAGTATTTACTTGGAATGGCAGAAAATACCATGTAGTAGGTAGGTATGGTGGACACAAATGACATAGTTTTTGGCTCAAGGATTTGGATGCATGAGAAGTAATCCCTCTCAATACAAGGCTTGGGCTAGCAAGGTTGTTTGAAACAAACACAAGTATGAACTGGTACAGCAAAACTTAGGAACATATTGCAAGCATTATAAGACTCTACACTGTCCTCCTTGTTGCTCAAACCCTTACTAGAAAATATCTAGACTTTAGAGAGACCAATCATGCAAACCAAATGTCAACAAGCTCTATGTATTTCTTCACTAATAGGTGCAAAGTATATGATGCAAGAGCTTAAACATGATCTATATGAGCACAACAATTGCCAAGTATCAAGTTATTCAAGACATTATACCAATTACCACATGTAGCATTTTCTGTTTCCAACCATATAACAATTAACGAAGCAGTTTCAACCTTCGCCATGAACATTAAGAGTAAAGCTAAGAACACCAGTGTTCATATGAACGAACGGAGCGTGTCTCTCTCCCACATAAGCATGAATTTATTCAGAGAATGAAAATAACAAAAACGAAAAATAAAAGCACACAGACGCTCCAAGTAAAGCACATAAGATGTGACCGAATAAAAATATAGTTTCAATAGAAGAAACCTGATAAATTGTTGATGAAGAAGGGGATGCCTTGGGCATCCCCAAGCTTAGATGCTTGAGTCTTCTTGAAATATGCAGGGATGAACCATGGGGCATCCCCAAGCTTAAGACTTTTCACTCTTCTTAATCATATATCATCCTCCTCTCTTGACCCTTGAAAACTTCCTCCACACCAAACTCAAAACAGACTCATTAGAGGGTTAGTGCATAATCAAAAATTCACATGTTCAGAGGTGACACAATCATTCTTAACACTTCTGGACATTACCCAAAGCTACTGAAAGTTAATGGAACAAAGAAATCCATCCAACACATCAAAAGAGGCAATGCGAAATAAAAGGGAGAATCTGTCAAAATAGAACAGTCCGTAAAGACAAATTTTTTAGAGGCACTGGACTTGCTCAGATGAAAATGCTCAAAGTTAATGAAAGTTGCGTACATATCTGAGGATCACGCACGTAAATTGGCAGATTTTTCCGAGTTACCTACAGAGAACCCTGCCCAAATTCGCGACAGCAAGAAATCTGTTTCTGCGCAGTAATCCAAATCTAGTATCAACCTTACTATCAAAGACTTTACTTGGCACAACAATGCAATAAAATAAAGATAAGGAGAGGTTGCTACAGTAGTAACAACTTCCAAGACACAAATATAAAACAAAAATTGCTGTAGTAAAATAAAAATATGGGTTATCTCCCAAGAAGTGCTTTCTTTATAGCCATTAAGATGGGCTCAGCAATTTTAATGATGCACTCGCAAGAAATAAGAGTTGAAGCAAAAGAGAGCATCAAGAAGCAAATTTGAAACACATTTAAGTCTAACCCACTTCCTATGAAAAGGAATCTTGTAAATAAACAAATCATGTAAGCATAATGCAACAAGCATAGAGAGATAAAACAAGTGTAACTTCAAAAATTTCAGCATATAGAGAGGTGTTTTAGTAACATGAAAATTTCTACAACCATATTTTCCTCTCTCATAAAGATTTTCAGTAGCATCATGAACAAACTCAACAATATAACTATCAAATGAAACATTCTTATCATGAGTCTCATGCATAAATTTATTACTACTCCCAACATAAGCATAGTCATTCTTATTAATTGTAGTGGGAGCAAATTCAACAAAGTAGCTATCATCAAATATAGGAGGCATATTGTAATCATAATTAAATTTATCCTCCATAGTAGGCGGCACCAAAAGACCACTATCATTATAATCATCATAAATAGGAGGCAAAGTATCATCAAAGAAAATTTTCTCCTCAATGCTTGGGGGACTAAAAATATCATGCTCATCAAAACCAGCTTCCCCAAGCTTAGAATTTTCCATAGCATTAGCAACAGTGGTGTTCAAAGCATTCATACTAATAACATTGCCATTAGCATGCAAATAAGGTTCCATAGGTTTTTTAATTTTTGCAACACACCATTTATGTCTTAACTCAGGAAATAGATTAAAAAGCTCACAGTTGTTTTCCATTATGCCTTACTAGTGTTTAACAAGAAACAAAAAGATGCAATTGCAGGATCTAAAGGAAATAGCTTCGAGCACTCACCCAGAAAATAGCTTAGTTGCCGGGATCCGGAGTGTGAGTGCCTTTTACCTTTCCTCCCCGGCAACGGCGCCAGAAAATACTTTGCTGGCGTGTAGTTGACGTGGGAGTTAGAAATCTTGTTCCTTCACGTCCCCGGCAACGACGCCAGAAAATAGCTTGCTGTCTACTGTTGGCTTCTTTTCCTGTAGACAGTGTTGGGCCTCCAAGAGCAGAGGTTTGTAGAACAGCAGCAAGTTTTCCCTTAAGTGAATCACCCAAGGTTTATCGAACTCAGGGAGGAAGAGGTCAAAGATATCCCTCTCAAGCAACCCTGCAATCACGATACAAGAAGTCTCTTGTGTCCCCAACACACCCAATACACTTGTCAGATGTATAGGTGCACTAGTTCGGCGAAGAGATAGTGAAATACAAGTAATATGGATGTATATGAGTGGTAATAGCAATCTGAATAAAATATGGCAGCGAGTAAACATGCAGCAGAACAGTAAATAAACGATGTTTCGATGTTTGGAAACAAGGCCTAGGGATCATACTTTCACTAGTGGACACTCTCAACATTGCAATCATAATAGAATATAAATATAAGCACTTCACTATGCTATTCTGAATTACTCTTTGGCAAGATAACGAACACTAATTCATCATGTAGGCAAACCTTAAAGATGTATTCCCAAGTACTAATAAACACCCCACGCTGTCACTGTGAGCATTCATAGGAGGTACTAACACACCACAATTTTATAGAGACATCCAACTCAAATCATAACTCAGTGAACACGTATTCTGTGAAATATAGCCTAAGAGACCCACACGGTGCACACACTGTCACCTTTACACACGTGGGACAAGGAGTCTCCGGAGATCATGTAAGTAAAATCTACTTGAATAGCATAACGACATCTAGATTACAAACTCATCATATGGATCTCAATCATGTAAGGCAGCTCATGAGATCATTGTATTGAAGTACATGGGAGAGAGAGATTAACCACATAGCTACCGGTACAGCCCTTAGCCTCGAAGGAGGACTACTCCCTCCTCATGGGAGACAGCAGCGGTGATGAAGATGGCGGTTGTGTCGATGGAGATGCCTTCCGGGGGCACTTCCCCGTCCCGGCAGGGTGCCGGAACAGAGACTTCTGTCCCCCGAATCTTGGCTTCGTGATGGCGGCGGCTCTGGAAGGTTTCTCGTACCGTGGCTTATTCCTCTCAAAGTTTTAGGTCACGACGACTTATATAGGCGAAGAAACGGAGTCGGAAGGGGTCTGGGGGGTCCACACACCAGGGGGGCGCCCCCCTTGGCCGCGCCGCCACCATGTGTGGGGCCCACCTAGCTCTCCTCTGGCCCCTCTTCGGTGCTCTGGAAGCTTCCTTGAAATATAAGATCGTGGGCGTTGATTTCGTCCAATTCCGAGAATATTTCCTTACTAGGATTTTTGAAACCAAAAACAACAGAAAACAGGAACTGTCACTTCGGCATCTCGTCAATAGGTTAGTTCCGGAAAACGCATAAAATCATCATAAAGTGTGAACAAAACATGTAGGTATTGTCATAAAACAAGCATGGAACATAAGAAATTATAGATACGTTGGAGACGTATCATCCATCTCACTCCAAAGCTTTATATCTTGCCTATTTTTATACTAGAACATGATATGCTTGCTTTGTCTTGTTGGCATGATAAAAAATGCTTCTATTTCCTCTAGTCGTTGTTGTGTGTCTAACAATGTAGAAGAAACCTAAGATTCCATCGGCGAAAAAAAGATCTTGAATGGAGCCTCAACTAAATCTTCATCATCATATCTTGGTTCCCATATATAACTTATGGCTAAGGCTTCCACGATATATATTACCGTGGAACCTAATACTTCTCAGGGTGATGATGGTGAGGATTATGAAGAAGATGATATCGCCTCTTTACACGAGAAGGGTGGGATTGCCTTTCGTTTTATTTGTAAGAATAAAATTGCTTGCTCTAACTTTGTCGAAATCTTGACTTTTGCTATTGAGAACAAGAAAATTACTGATCAATTTCAAGCTCAAGACGAGGAGCAAGAGAACACCATTGAGAAGCTTCAAAGTCTTTCCTTCTCTAAGAAAATATCTTAATGAATAGATAGACACCAAGGAGTCTCTTGAGGAGACTTATGCTCTAGAATTGTCTAAAGTAAAGGAACCCTATGATAGAGCTCGTGTAGTGGCTAATGGTTGCAAAATTAGAAAATTATGAGCTTGTAGTTGTGCATGCTAAACTCACCAAGTTGCACGAAAAAAAATGTATGCCTCATATCTAAAAGATCATGCTAAGTCACCTTCCAATGTTAATGATGATGCTTTTTCTACTAACTCTACTTTTGAAGCATCCATTTTGAAGGAGAATGTTGAGCTAAGGGCTCAACGTGAATTTCTATCTAGCAATTATGGGAAATTGGAAGAAATCCATGGAAAGATTTCTAGATCCCATGAAGATATTCTAGTCTCCCATGATAGGCTAAAGTTAGCTCGCGAGGTTGGTATGTCAAAAGTAACATCTTGTGAGCCTCATGTGAACACTAACACTACTTCTCAAAATGATATAATTCCGTGTGGTAGTCGTAGTAATTCATCCACTCATACTATTGCTATATCTTGTGTGGGTTATCCTCTTTGTCTTGTTTCTTTAACAATGAAGTTTCTATTTCCTCTAG
The DNA here is from genome assembly GCF_019359855.2 of Lolium perenne. Taxonomy (NCBI): domain Eukaryota; kingdom Viridiplantae; phylum Streptophyta; class Magnoliopsida; order Poales; family Poaceae; genus Lolium; species Lolium perenne. Next base: position 180,229,530 of record NC_067246.2, on the reverse strand, counting down.
TACTTGTAAGCTTACTGACAATGCAGAGGAAATCAAATAGCTCAAGGCCCAAGTTACTTCCTTGAAGACAGACTTGGTAAATAGTCATAAAGGGAAGTCCAAACTTGACAATATGTTGAGTGTACAACAATAACCTAATGATAAGAGTGGACTTGGATTTATCTCCAACAACGAGAATAATCCAATATTAACAAGAAGAAGGGACAAGGACAAGTCAATGGTCCGGCCAAGATCACTTGCTTCAAGTGCAAAATTTAAGGGCATCTTGTTAGATCTTGCCTATTGAAGAACAAGCCTCTAAGTGAGAAATAAGAAGGGAAGCGGCCTCTAGTGTAATCTCAAGTTCCATCTCAGGTTGAAAAAGACCTCTTCCCAAGAAGGGGATTCAAGCTAATGCTCCCATTGTGGACAAATCAAGTGGGGAGAAGAAGAAGAGAAGAACTTGCTATGTATGCTGTGAGAAGGGCAACATCTCCTCTACATGCACTATCGGCACCTCATCCAATCCTATCATAATTGATGATGTTTATTCTCTTTGTATGGATGATGTTGGCAATGTGTTTGCAAAATATGTTGGTGCTCAAATTGGTTTCGAAAAAGAATCATTTGGGTCCCCAAGCCTGTCATAACTAACTTCTTACGACCCAACTTGGTTGGGGACCAACAAGCTAAAACTTGATCAATAGGTGTTGTCAGAGGGCATTGGAGACCTGGCTATCTCATGGAGAATTAAGGGATCATCCTCATTCACATTGTCTCAAGTCAAGCCATTTGGATTATTTTGTTTCTATCATATATCCAATGTTCTTCCTTGTGGTAACATGTACTCAACCTACTTACATTGAAAGTTACTTGCTCTTTGTTGGTTTTGTACCTTGCATATGTTTGTATATGGTGTGCCACCTACTTGCTTTATGTTGCGAAATTAAGTCTATGTAAATTGGGTTGCACTCCGTGTATTTGTATTTGACCCAATATTGCATCTTATTGGTATCTTAATTGTCTCTTGTGAGAGATTAATGGACTATCCCATTTTTTTTTGGGGGGGGGGGGGGGGAGTGATATGACTTTGGGAATTTCGCAATCATAAAAATGTGTGTACATGAGGAATACCACTTAGAATTGATATTGCGAGATTATCTAGTCTCTATGTGGTATGTCATCGTGATGATAAATTTGAATTCTAATATCCATTAATTATCTCTAGTTTGATTTTATTTTCCTCTTGAGAGAATAAATGATTTATTATACTATGGGGGAGTAATATACTTTGTGCATACTACAAGCAATTAAAATACATATACTTGAGATTGTGTCACATAGAATTGATATTGTAAACATCTTGTTCTTACGTGGCATGTTTTCTCAAACAAGTTCCAATTTGCTAAAATTGTTTCTTTGCTAATATCTTTGTGGATCTTGTTTGTGGGATACTCTCTTGGTAAGGTTTTCCTAAAATGTAGACTTATACACCTAAGTTTGAAAACCATTTTCTCAATGTTATTGTAATCATTGTTGTCCATGATTCTTTAACTATTTGAGATTACCAAGACAATCTTTTGAAGCCTGGTTATTATTTTCTATCTTTTATCATATGTTTTTTTGTGAAGATGATCTTGGACATAGTAAAACTACGACCGAGAAATATTCCCTAATACTTTTCGTCAATGGACAATTGGTAATCTTTTATTAGGTAGATATTTCTTGATCATATCTATATTGGCCTTTACTTTTAATTGCATTATTTCTTGCCATGAAATTGTTTTGCTTCTGACTCCCATGTGTCTTCCTTGCCTTTTATGGATCCTTTTATTTTCTTAACTTTCTCATCTTTAATTATATATAGGTAGAGTGATTATCCTAGTTGTGTGCATTTTGTATTTAAAATGAAATCCTAAATAATGCACTAATCTTGGGGGAGCTCTCCTTTATTTGCTAGATAACTCTCTTGATGATCTTATCATAACATATATTTTTTCAAGCATTTGTGTTTGGAAGACAAACCTTTTATATTTGGCACTTTGTGCCATCATGAAAAGTGTGGAAGGTTTGGTTTATGTGTTCGAACACTCTCTTTGGGAGTTGTTTATATCATTCCTTGATATTTCTTTTATCTTCTTAGAATGAGATAAGTCTTTGAGCATGTGTGTTTTGTGTATCCTTTTTGCTCATTGGTTTTGAGTTTTTTATTTATTGAAGTTGGGAATCAATATCGTGTTAGTTTGACTTTTTGATATAATTTGGAAAACCTTTGTTGTGTCACACTTGTCCGAATTGTATATTTCTTTGGTTCTTGAAAGTCCCGTGCATGCATATTTCTATATGTATATCTTATGACATTATTTACTTTCTTTGTTCCAATATATACGGTAAACTCTAACAAATCGTAAATCGGCTAAGATGTGCATGAAAATCCATTTTATATCTGTATGCACATATTTATGTGAAGTTTGTCATGTGTGTTTTATTTTATCTAACTACATCGGACCAGTTAGTTTGGGCACCATCTTTTACTTGAAATTTTTTCTAGGTCTACGGAGATAGATTGGATGCTTGTATCACCCATAAGAAAGAAGTGGTGACTAAATGATATTTGTGTTGGGGTTCACAGCAGAAAACAAAAATTCTAACTTGCATACACCGATTGCCCATGATCTATCTAGGAGCAATGTTGTAACGGAGAGAGACGACAACTTACCCTCGTAGACCGAAAGATGTTAACATTCCGCTAGAGCGTGGATGCTGTAGTCATACTCGTTGCCGACCTCAAGGTCGTGATGATCCTCGTACGACGACAGGCGCCACAAATGGCAGCACCTCCGTGGTCTCGCACACTTACAATGTTCGGTGATGACTCCCGGACCTCTGATCAAGCCGAGATTATAAAAGTAGATCTTCTGGATCGGAAGACAAGCACAACAACGTACTGGGGTGGAGTTGACTCCCACGTGCGCAGCTCTTCGTGGAACCGCATGCAAGAGAAAATGAGAGAGATGGAGGCACCTGGAGGGAGGGGAGGGGAGGGAAGGGGAGGTCGGCGGCCAAGTGGGAGGTGAGAGAGGTGGCAGCTGGGGTGGGCCCCACACATACACCCCAACCCTAACCCTAGCTGATGCCTCCTCTTGGCTCACGGGTGGCTGTCGACACCCTTAATGGGCTCCCCATTCGGGAGGGGCCTAATTAAGGTGGGCTGCCTTATTTTATTAAACAAATCATATATTTCAATGTTAATTCACATAAATACATATTATTTAACTCTCAACGAACTGAGTGATGGCGCTTGTCGAGGGATTTCGTTGACGGAGTTGTTGGATTATCTCACCGGCAATGGCGCCAGAAAATAGTCTTGATGACGTTGGGACTCCAAGTGCAGTGTTGTGTGAGCAGAGAATTTTCCCCACAATGGTGACTTGAGGGTTATATCGAACGCTCAGGGAATGGAGTAAAGAGTTATCTCTTCCTTTCTTCTTCTAGCAATCCTGCAAAATAAAATATAGCCTTCTGTCCCAACTCCACCATGTGGTTGTCAAGCACAAGGTTTCGTGTAAGTAAAAGTAAACTAAAGCAATAAATAGAGTAAAGTAAAATAAACAAGTAAAATAAACTAAGTAAAAGCGGTAAAGGTCTGTTTGTTTTGGGATTTTGACTGCAAATAAGATAAATAAGTATTTTTTTTATTTTCGGACTAAAATAGTGTTGCAAATTAAAATTAAGATAATTGCAGTGGGTAGGTGTTTCTTATGATTAAAATTGGACTGGGGTTCATGGGTTCACTTGACTATTCTCTCTTTTAAGTTGTAGTGGACAATAACAATTCATCAATGAGATATAAAGAATATAACTTCAACATGTGTAAGATACGCATTCATATAGGCATCACGTCCTAACATAAAGATGATGCAACACATATCTCTTATACTCCACAAGACAGGAAAACTCCATGCAATCTTGTATTAAGAATTAACAGAGTATAGCCATAAGTACTTTGACATGATGTTTGAATATCAAATATGCTAACTTGAACAAACAAGATCATCACTTTTGTCATGTGACGAACATAGCACATGCATTCACTTTATCCCTAGTGAGACAGCAAAAGAGAAGGCAAAGCCACAATAGATCATGAATTTGTTGTCACTATCCAATCAGTAAAACCATTCTATTCCATCTAGCACACATCACCCCACACATGTTCTTGCATAAAGGTTGGATCAGTACCAATACTTAAAGACGGGGTACATAATACGCATCTATCAATACATCTTACACAAAGTAGAGTCAAATCTCATAGCACAATATCATAGAATAATGATCCACCACATAGGTATTATATATATGACCATAATCATGTTGGGCATCTCATATGGGACTAAGAACTATGAAGAACATGACAGAAATAGATCAAGCTACTGCCACAAACCCGTAGTCCAGAGGTGGAATACTCCCCCTTGATCATGGTGATGATGATGAAGACGTTGGAGAAGGTGGAGATCCCTTCGGCAGCGGCACCAGCGGAGTTTCCCCTCAAATCTTCTCTGATGCAGCCTCCGTTTTCGTGTTTCTATGTTTCTACGACTCTCCTCTAGAGAACTCTTTAGGGTCATATATATAGTGGTTTTTAGGTCAAAATACGTCGGTTCGCAAAAGAATCAAGCGAATTTGGCGATCGATGGCTGAAAGAGGGGGGTGGAGCGCCCTAGCAAGGTGGGCGAGCCACCTGGCCTCTTTTGACCCTCGAGCCTCTCCAGGTCTGCTCCAAAAGCCCATCTTACTTCTTCTGGTGAAAAAATGACGTACCCGAAATCCTAGCTCAGTTTGACTCCGTATAGGTCTCTGAAATTAAAAAAAATACACAAAACATAGTTTTCCTATTCTGGAGAGTTATAAACCAAATAAAGGGGATCATTGGTAAATCCCCATAAATCAATGTAAAACATGTTATTATCATCATATATGTTGCAAATATGTGGTAATTCATGCTAATAAAGTACAAAGTTCATGTATGCATTTTGCATGCGTCACCGAGACACCTCTCGAATCACTCCGAACATCCCTCGGATTCTCCCGGAACCCTTTCGGTTCTCTCTTCCTTATTCTCCAGTGTTATTTAATGATACCAGAAGCAACCCTAAGAATTACCGAAACCTTAAATGTTACCATATGATTCGGGAATACTACATATATGATCGAGACGCCGCTTCGATCAATGGTCATAAGCGGGACCAGATGCCCATAATGACCCCTGTACATTCCATGAATATACAAGTCGTTGAACCATAAACGTTGAGTCCTATTCCCTTTGTTACTTCGATGCCGACACTTGTCCGGGATCTGATCATCGGTATCACCATACCTAGTTGTATCTCGTTACCGATGAGGCTATTCAACTCATTTCCGTGTGATTCTATCCCCATGACCTAGTCATACGTTGTGCAGCTTTATGGGCGTTATATCACCAAGTGGGCCTAGAGTATCTTTATGCCACATGGATGAACAAATCCCGATCTCAATACATACGCCTCAACCTATCCCTTCAGAAATACCCAACACACACCTTTATGATCACCAAGTTACGGTGTGAAAGTTGATGCAATCAAGTAAGCCTCCGGTGATAGTGATTAGATATGATCTCACGGTCTAAGGATTAGGTTAATACACTTTCATAATTATCTCAACTATGAGCTTAGTGACTTCATCGTGTTGCAATACTTATATTGGGTATGTCTATCATATCATTGAACGAATGATATAATCCCATTGCCGATTGACATAAATGCCCATGATCAGGAAACCTCGATCATCTGTTGTCCAATGAACTAGCTCGCACGTAGACTTACTAGGGACCTTAGTTTGGTTACATACCACACTTGTATCAATGTTATTAATATAGTTATAGTATGTCATAAAACTCAGTATGAACTTTTGAGATATAATACACTTTATTATTTGCCTCTAGGTCACTATCTCCAACAATTTGAAGATAAGATATGATGATTGACAAAGTATTATCTAGTACATCATACCAATGTCATCTCGGTAACAAGTATCTACTTCATGCATTATTTTCTTGCATCCAACCCCTTGTGGTTGCATACTAGCATGGATTTTTTTTTGCAAATGTTGTGCTTCTTGCAAAGGTCTTAATAAAACCTCTTTATTGCAAATGTGAGTAAGTTGAGATGATTATATATTATGGGGAGTATATAAAATCACATTCATGATTCACCAATCCCAAATATGACTATCTAGCAATTTTTATTGTATATGAATTATTAAATTTTCTCACATGTGCAATATTGATAAAAGTTCAAATCGAGTTCTTTCTTTTGGTATTCTTTCTTCGTGGTACCTGTTTCCTTTGTCAAAGCATCCCAACTATCTTCTTTCTATTTTTGATATTTTTGATGTCTTTGATGTGTTTTGTGATTGAAGTTGATCATTATACAGTAAGCCAAGATTGAGCTTTTGACCATGCTTTAAAGCAAAAAAATCTTATTGGTATATTGCATGACTTTGTTTTGGATATCATGTTATATTATTTAGTACCTATTTAGTGTGTAGATATTTCTTTGTGGATAAATATCTTTGTGATGTTATCCACTTAGAAACTTATACACACGAGATATGGTATCTCTTATTTGATATCTTCTTTGATTCTTGTGTGTTGGGTGGTCATGCTGAGAAATATCATTAATTGAAGACTATGTTGATGCTCGACGCTCATCCTTGTATTAGTCTTATAATATCCTTTGCCATGCCTCTCACACATCTCTTTGGTTGAGCCTTTTAATATGTCGTCTCTTACCAATTGCTCAACCATTTGTTTGATGAAGTGTTAAGCTTAATTTATTTTATATGATCTCTTGCAAATGTTTGTGTTTAAATGGTAAAGAGGGAGTGATGATTCCATGTTATGCACATTGTATTCACATGCAAAATTCTAATTTGTGCACATACCTTGGGGAGCTTCCCATTTTATTTAAAGCACTATTTTTTGTGATCATAATCGTTTATTTCACTTGGTATCTTATGGCTCCCTAGTGCAGGAGATCAATTGTAGTACTTTCCAATAAGAAGGGTTGTTGAACCCACGAGGAGCTGAAGGTATTGGTTAGCGATTTTGATAAGTAAAAATAACAATAATGCAGTATTTTTGGTGTTTTGGGTATATAGTTTGCAATAAAATAAAGTGCGGAAACTAAATAGCAATATGTGAATGCTCTCAATGAGAGAAAGCCTAGTCCTCTAAGCAGCAAGAGGACAAGCTCAAGTGTGTGTGTGTGCGCGCTTATATGAGACAAATGTTCCCAAGAGCGGCATGGGTTTACTAGCATTAGAGTTCTACACAACATGGTAAATATTTTGTCAAGTTTCATTCCATTAGGGGCGGAGTCTAAATTGGGTGCAACCATAGACATGAGAAAATGCACCCCTTATGATGGGTCCTAGAGCCATTCTCAAGTGCAAGTATAGGAATCATTAAGACATAAATGTTCCACATAGCAATTAGTTCATTGGTCCCGACATAAACCCCTCTAATGCAACTCAAAGTATTGGAAAACGGTATCTATCATTCCATCCCTTCCAACACTCATTCATTACATTGAAGTGCAACCCTATGAGCCCATATAGGTGAAGTAATGTGTAGTCGAAGTTTGCATAAAACCATCAGAGAACAACATAAAAGATAAAAACTTGACCAAATACTCATTGCACATCATATAGAATCATAGCCAGATCATCCTATACCCTCAGGAACGTGTGGAACTACTCACACGTGTCAAACATGATATGGACCAAAGGCATACTGGTTACAACACAATCTAAATATAAAATCTCTCCAACAAACAAAGACAAAATACCAACCACAAACATGCAACTACCCCTTAAAACAGTATCCGGGGTTCAGTCAAACACAAACTATGAAGGGGATGAAGTCGATCTCGTTGATGCAGATGGTGGCGATGACGGTGCTGATGGAGATGCCTCCCACTACATCAAGGAGGAGTGGTCATGATGATAGCGTTGATTTCCCCTTCACCAGAGGCACCGGTGCGGTAGGATCTGCCCTCTCCCGGAGTACTCTGTCGCCGCCTCAATAAATCTCGAGACAAATATGGCTTATGTTTTTGGGTGAAATGGAGGCGTCGGTATAAAGAGGGGAACAAGGCGACGCTCGAGGGCGAAACCTGGTCTCTTTCAGCCCTTGTGCCCCCTCGCTTGCTTCTTTGGCTCACGGTCCTTCTCCAGGTGAAAAACTGATCATGTATTTTTTCTTCGATTTTTAGGTGTCCAGAAGGTCTCTGAAACAACAAAATACAAAAAAGGAGATTTTCTACCTCCCAGAAATTAAATACCAATGACGGGTGGCTTTGTAGGAAAGTCCCGGAAATCAACTATAAATGCATAAATAATGATGTATGATGGCCAGTATCAATGAAAACTAATCATATATGTAACAATATTGATAATGTAAAATGCACATATCAAGTATGTTTTGTTTTGAAATATATTTTGGGAGTGATAATTTCATGTTTGTGCACCTTATAATACAATGCAAATTGTCTATTTTTGCACAAACCTTGGGGAGGTTCCTCATATTATTTAGAGAACTCTTCTTGATCATATCATAATACCTATCTTCCATTTTGTTTAGGGCTTTCTATTTTCGTGCCCTCGGGTCCTTAGTTGTACTCAATTTTCCCCAGCTCCTTAGTTTTTCCTCAGTATTCCCCAAGCCCTTGTCTGAAACCCTCACAAGGAGCTTGGATGGGAGGAATCACGTTAAGTTGACCGTTCCGTGCTGATGAGTGGGGCCGCGTCGTGTGGGACTGGTAGAAAGGGACCGCGTGGGACAGGACGAGACCGTGTTTGATCATACGAGCGGAGTGGGGGCCATAGCGTGTGGACCCGTGTGGGTCCAGGACGTGGACACAAGTGGTTTCTGTCTCTTTCACCCAGATTAGCAGTTTTCAATGCACCTTTTTCCTCTCTCTCGCTCGATCTCATTCATTCTTGATTGCCCAAATTGGTAGAAAATCTAGAGCAGCTTCTTCTTCGGTTTTTTAACGCCATTCATTTCTTTATGCTTTCGTTTTTACCCAATCAGGTAGGAAATCTAGGGCACAGATCCAGAGAAAATATAGGATAAGCTGCATACAGCCAACATAGCATAGATATATTCACGATAGGTCCAACAATACTACAGATAGATCCAACATAAGCTACATTTTACATGAATTTAAGCTGCCCTACAGAAAGAGCAGTCACATACTACATAATTTAAGCTTGGAGGCTGCGCGGGTGAATCCCAAGTGCTTTGTGTTGGGCCATGAACGCATGCACGTTCACGGTCGTTCCAACTCTATGGCCGCTTATGCCAATGGATCCAGCATGGTTCACCGGGCAGTTGAAGTCATTGGCGCAGAGCTTCCTTTTGCAGAAGGGGCAACTGTAAACGCCTCGAACAAAGTGGCGATCGTAATGGCCGAACTGCAGCCTCCTGAGGACGTGACGAGTCTTGGTGTGGAAGGACTCGTCGTCGCTATCGACGTCGCTGCTCTGCACCTGTCACGTAGCACCAAAGATCGTGCAAAAAACACGGAGTCAATTGCAACGATGATGGAATAGAGAGTGAACATGCATGATAATATGGGCACGGAAAAAAGAGGTAGCCTCAGTTACATTGGACACACTTATATCCAGGATTTGAGTCAGTGAACCAAAGATCATGCACAACAAATTTGTTAACACCAATTGTTCACTGACCAAACCCTGAATCAATTTGTGCCCAAATATGCATCATCATCGGCACAAATTAACCGGATGGGATTGATTACTCACATAAGTTAACGAAATCTTAAACCAAAGCAAATCACAAACACTAATAACGCAAGATCTAGAAACTAGGAACAGACGAACCCTAATAACTCAAAATCTACACAAAAGGCTTGAAATGGGAACAAGCGAACCCTAATAACGCTAGATCTAACACAAAAGGATTGAAATGGGATAAGAACAAGGGAACAAAGGGTTACCTCTGGCTCGTCGTCGATGATGCTGGTGTCGTAGGGGTTCTCTGGCGCGACGTGCGACACTGGTGTGTACGGGTCCCAAGCGATGGGGGCCTGGACAGGGGTGGCGGCCGATGCGCCAGCGACTACATTGGAAGCAGCGACGGGAGCCTAGACGGGGGTGGAGGCTATGTTGGAATCAGTGACGGGGCCTGGACGGGAGCGGCGGCTACGTTGGAAGCAGCGACGGGGGCCTGGACGGGGGCGCCGGCCGATGCGCCGACGACAACGTTGGAAGCAGCGACGGTGGCCTGGACGGGGGCGGCGGAGGCTGATGCGCCGACAATGGGCATCTCATTCTTCTCCATCGCCGGCGGTTTTCTTCGGGGTTTTTTCTTCGGTTGTGGAGAAGATGATGGGACAGGAGAGACAGTTGCAGTGAAAATGAGAGACTGGGCAAGCGTCGAGGAAGAGAAAGAGGGGCTCTATAAATACGAAGGTGCGTGTACCGCAACACACGCCCGCTATGCACGACTGCAGCGTGCACCGCGACACGAGTCTAACCCTGGGACGTTTGGTGTACTCAGTTATAACCTTGAGCCTTATACAGAAATTTTATCTATACTCAGTTTTCCCCTCGAGTACTTAGACTGACAAGTGCAATATACTCAGTTTTATCCTCAAGTAGCTAGTCAACACAGAGTCAACAAATGAGATTAACATAGCTAATTGAGTCATTTCATGCGCAAAAAAATAAAAAAAACATAGTGACACCTACTCACAGAGTCTTCATACGCAACTTGCCCCTAGGAAACCTTAACAAACATAGATAAATCAAATTTTACCACAAATTTCCACTTCTCAGAATCACTAGTAGCTATGCAGATGCATGGTTTTCCACTCAAACCCCTTTGCAAAACATCTTCCCCAAAACATAGTTTGTCTAAATGAGGCCATAATTGTCACACTCCTGTATATTTGAATTGCAAATAATTTGATGTATCCCAATATGAATTATATTGTACAAAACACACATTTTTCATTTTGTAATTCTTTTGTTTGAATACCTTAGTCTATTTACTATTTACGTGCCCTTGGTTTCTTAGTACTACTCAGTTTTTCCCTCAAGTACTATCACAAATACCTATAGAAGCCCAAACTTATCCTGATTGGTTGAGCCGTTGTCACACGGATCGACTCCACCAACCGTTGATCCACTGATCTAACGAGCAGTATACCCCTCTCCGTCTCTTCGGGGACACCTCTCTCTCTCTCTCTCTCTCTCTCTCTCTCTCTCTCTCTCTCTCTCTCTCTTCGTGGACACCCCTTTCTCTCTCTGTCGGTGGACAGTGCCACCCCTCTATTTATGTGCAATAATGAGTTTTCCATGTACTATATTCCCTCTATTTATGCATTATTTTCCATGATCTATTTAGGCATTACTTTTTAGGGTAAAATGATAAACTATCACGGATTTCCATTTTTAGGCATTACTTTTTTGTTGAGATATAAACCCCCACAACGGTCATCTCCTCCTTAATTTATTGTGTAAACCCCACAACGGTCATCTCTACCTTAATTTATGGTGTAAACCCCACAACGGTCATCTCTCCCTCATAAACCCCCACAACGGCCATCCCTCATGTCAATAGGTTCTGCCTCTCTCTTTTTCGTTCACATACACTTGATCCATTACCATGGCTTCCATGTCTCGTACGCCGATCGAAAGGGGAAGGGGAAGGGGCGGCCGGGGTGGTGGATCATCATCATTGCCACCACCACCGTCAACACTGCCATTGATCATAGAGGAGTTCTTCATCATCATCAATGAAGACCCTTTGGCCAAGAAGGTACGTACCTGTTCCCACATATATGATGCATGTGATTAATTATGTGCATGTTCTAAAAAAACCTTTAATTTCAAAGGTCTAATTTCAAATGATCGACGCTCGATCTCTTTGCAGGCACTCCCAAAAAAATTTGTGGACTATCTTGACGGCCAGGAGCCCGCTAATGTGTATCTGCGAACAGCTGACTGCGGTCCTTGTCTTTGGACCGTGGAGGTCCTATTTGATGGACAATGCCGGATGTACCTCGACAAGGGCTGGGAAAATTTTGCCATCGCGCACGGTGTGGATTTCGGATGCTTACTACACTTCAAATATGAAGGCGATGATGTGCTCACAATGAAGGTGCTCGGCGGAACAATGTGCAGGAAGTACTACTACACGGACGACGAAGATACTGACGATGAAAGCGACGACAACGTGAAGCCATGCATCCATCCCCTTTAGATAAGGGGATTATGACCAAGAATATATATGTAGCTTCATATGCATCTATTTAGAGATCTAACTATTTTCTATATATTATGCATGTACTACCATGATTCGAGCACCATAGCCTCCAAACGATGCCGATGCCGATATCGGCATGGTCAGAACGGCTATGCTCGCCGCCACTTCTAGGTCACCGTCGGGATGCACCCTTAATCCCGTCCCCTCATTTGATCACTGACACACCAGAGATACCGTCAAGGCCAATAACGAACATACATGCTGATGCCAATGCTGAACATGCACACCGTCGTGGGCACGGCCACGCCGCCCCGCTATGCTGGACGCCACAGACCACCGCAAGGTCTTTTCCCTTCGCCACCACACTCCCCTAGCACCCATCTATACACGCTAGAAAGGAGAGACACTAGTTTTCTCTACATTGCTCCCGTTCGTGTCCGACACCGTCAGTCAAAGTGTTGTCGATGTCCTCGACCATTTCTTCTCTTCTTTGCATGGTTAAACGCGTCTAGTTCGTATCTATCTAATGCGCTTGGTCTCGCCTCATGCAGTTATTTGTGGACGTCGATCTCATCTCGGCATGCCGCAGGCCACCTCCTCCATGCCATCGTTGTAGAGCTCCGTTTGAAAATCTAATCCTACACGTGTATTGCCCCTTGTATCAGCGTCATGGCCCAATTATCATTCGATATACCGAAACCCCACTCGTCCATGTTTTGGTCAGGGATAAGGCGATGCTGACGGTCAAACAAAGATGGATGGTTGATACGTCTCCAACGTATCTATAATTTCTTATGTTCCATGCTAGTTTTATGACAATACCTACATGTTTTATTCACACTTTATAATGTTTTTATGCATTTTCTGGGACTAACCTATTAACAAGATGCCACAGTGCCGGTTCCTGTTTTCTGCTGTTTTTGATTTCAGAAAAGTTGGTTTACAAATATTCTCGAAATTGGACGAAACAAAAGCCCACGACCCTATTTTCCACGGAGTGTTCCAGAAGACCGAAGAAGAGTCGAGGAAGGCCAGCAGGGGGCCCACCCCATAGGGCGGCGCGGGGGGCCCCACTGCTGCGCCAAGGTGTGGGGAGGGAGCCCCCTGGCTCCCCCGACACTTCTCCTTCGCCTATTTATTCCTTCGTCTCCGAAAACCCTAGCACTGAGAGCCAAAATACCAGAACAATTCCAGAGACGCCGCCGCCATCAACCCTAACTCGGGGGGTTCAGAAGATCTCCTCCGGCACCCTGCCGGAGAGGGGAGTCATCACCGGAGGGCTCTACATCACCATGCCCGCCTCCGAACTGATGCGTGAGTAGTTCATCCTTGGACTACGGGTCCATAGCAGTAGCTAGATGGTTGTCTTCTCCTATTGTGCCATCATGTTTAGATCTTGTGAGCTGCCTATCATGATCAAGATCATCTATTTGTAATGCTACATGTTGTGTTTGTTGGGATCCGATGAATATGGAATACTATGTCAAGTTGATTATAGATCTATCTTATATGTGTTGTTTATGATCTTGCATGCTCTCCGTTGCTAGTAGAGGCTCTGGCCAAGTTGATACTTGTAACTCCAAGAGGGGGTATTTATGCTCGATAGTGGGTTCATGCCTCCATTGAATCTGGGACAGTGACAGAAAGTTCTAAGGTTGTGGATGTGATGTTGCCACTAGGGATAAAACATCGATGCTTTGTCTAAGGATATTTGTGTTGATTACATTACGCACCATACTTAATGCAATTGTCTGTTGTTTGCAACTTAATACTGGAAGGGGTGCGGATGCTAACCCGAAGGTGGACTTTTTAGGCATAGATGCATGCTGGATGGCGGTCTATGTTCTTTGTCGTAATGCCCTAAGTAAATCTCATAGTAGTCATCATGATATGTATGTGCATTGTTATGCCCCCTCTATTTGTCAATTGCCCAACTGTAATTTGTTTACCCAACATGTTATTTATCTTATTGGAGAGATACCACTAGTGAACTGTGGACCCCGGTCCATTCTTTTACATCTGAAATACAACCTACTGCAATCATTGTTCTCTTTTGTTTTCTGCAAGCAAACATCATTTTCCACACCATACGTTTAATCCTTTGTTTTCAGCAAGCCAGTGAGATTGACAACCTTACTGTTAAGTTGGGGCAAAGTAGTTTGATTGTGTTGTGCAGGTTCCACGTTGGCACCGGAATCCCTGGTTTTGCGCCGCACTACACTCCTTCACCAACAACCTTCACATGATCTTCATCTCCTACTGGTTCGATAACCTTGGTTTCTTACTGAGGGAAAACTCGCTGATGTACTCATCATACCTTCGTCTTGGGGTTCCCAACGGATGTGTGCTTTACCGTCACAAGCAGCTACTTTTCTGGCGCCGTTGCCGGGGAGATCAAGACACGCTGCAAGAGGAGGCTCTCACACCCAATCTCTTTACTTTGTTTATTGTCTTGCTTTATTTTATTTTCTGTCTTGTTTGCTTTCTTTATATCAAAAACAAAAAAATAGTTACTTGCATTTAATTTATTTTGTATTCATGTCTAGTCCTGTATTTGTTACTCTATCACCTGAGGAATTGATCTTTACTTTTAAACAAGGGGATGAGGAGAGTTTTAAAGAAGCTTGGTCTAGAATTTTCGATTCTTATGGTAAAACTGAACCTAAAATGACTCTAAGCCTGCTTCTTAGTAACTTTTATTTTGGGCTTATTCTTCGCTATAGATATGCTTTGGATGCTGTAGTGGGAGGAGATTTCCTTCACTGCGATGGGGATCAAGCTTTTAATGCCATAAAAAAATTGGTTGCATCATCTAGCTCAGCTAATAAATTTGATTCATCTCTTGCTAGCATTCATGGTAGATTAAACACTCTCGAGACAAATATATCTTGTTTAAAAGAAGGGTATAATCAGATTCGTGAATATTATGATTATGTTCCAGTAAACTTTGAACTTTCAATGTGGGTCCCTACTATTAAGGTTTCTATTTGTGTTGAAACTTTTTATGCCCATTGTGATATTATGTCTGAGTTTTGCCTTATGCATAAACGTATTTATGAATCTTTGAAACTTTGAGGACTTACTGAAGGTGGAGAAGGAATAACTCTTGCTGATAATTCTGTTATAATTCCTAAGGGGATATCTGAAGGTGTGTTCACAACCTTTCTTGGAAGAACGGTATCCACTAATTATCTCGTTATTGAATGTGTAGGGACAGGACAAATCACACTTGGAAGATCCCTGCTGAAACTCTTGGGAGCAACCGTAGATGTGGGAAAAGGCACTCTAAATTTTACCTCTACACCCGGATGCGGTCATGTATTCCCTAGACCAAAGAAAAAGAATAAGAGTAAGAGGGGTAGGCGTAAAGCCCTTGGTAATAATGATGATGCTTCTTCTCTTGATGTTACTTGATTTTCACTTTCCGCGCCTCGCTGAAAGACGTTAAAGAAAAGCGCTTATGGGAGATAACCCATTATTTTATTTCTGTAATTTTTTTTTATATTTGAGTCAAGGTGCTTATTACTACTGTAGCAATACCTTTGTATCTTTATTTTATTGCATTTTTGTGCCAAGTAATGTCTTTGATAGAAAGTTGATACTAGATTTGGATTTCTGCGCAGAAACAGATTTTTAGCTGTCACGGTTTTGAGTTTTTCTCTCTGTAGAAAAATCTAAAAATCCTGAAACAATTCATGAGTAATCCTCACATATGTACGCAATTTTCATTCAACTGGAGCTTTTCCATATGAGTATGTTAAGTGCCTCGAAAAAATTCGTCTTTACGGACTGTTCTGTTTTTGACAGATTCTGCCTTTTATTTCGCATTGCCTCTTTTACTGTGTTTGAGTGGGTTTCTTTGCTCCATTAGATTTCAGTAACCTTGGGTAATGTCCAGAAGTATTGGGAATGATTGTGTCCTTGCTGAACACGTGAATTTTTGATTATGCACTAACCCTCTAATGAGATTGCTTTGAGTTTGGTGTGAAGGAAGTTTTCAAGGATCAAGAGAGGAGGATGATATAATATGATCAAGAAGAGTGAAAAGTCTAAGCTTGGGGATGCCCCCGTGGTTCATCCCTGCATATTTCAAGAAGACTCAAGCGTCTAAGCTTGGGGATGCCCAAGGCATCCCCTTCTTCATCAACAACTTATCAGGTCACCTCTAGTGAAACTATATTTTAATTTCGTCACATCTTATGTGCTTTACTTGGAGCGTCTGTGTGCTTTTATTTTCGTTTTGTTATTTTCATTCTCTGAATAAATCGGATCCTAGCATGCTTGTGTGGGAGAGAGACACGCTCCGCTTTTTCATTTGAACACTTGTGTTCTTCGTTTTATTTTTCATGTTCATTTCAAAAGCTGAAAGCCGCAGCACTTATTGCTATTTGGTTGGAAACAGAAAATGCTTCATGTGGTAGTTGGTATACTGTCTTGAATAATTTGATACTTGGCAATTGTTTTGAGCTCTCATGTAGATCATGTTTAAGCTCTTGCATCATGTAGTTTAAACCTATTAGTGGAGAACTACCGTAGACCTTGTTAAAATTTGGTTTGCATGATTGGTCTCTCTAAGGTCTAGATATTTTCTGGTAAAAGTGTTTGAGCAACAAGAAAGACAGTGTAGAGTCTTATAATGCTTGCAATATGTTCTTATATAAGTTTTGTTGTACCGGTTTATACTTGTGTTTGCTTCAAACAACCTTGCTAGCCAAAGCCTTGTACTGAGAGGGAATGCTTCTCGTGCATCCAAAACCTTGAGCCAAAACCTATGCCATTTGTGTCCACCATAACTACCTACTATGTGGTATTTTTCTGCCATTCCAAGTAAATACTTCATGTGCTACCTTTAAACAATTCAAAACTTTATTACTCCTTATTTGTGTCAATGTTTTATAGCTCATGAGGAAGTATGTGGTGTTTTATCTTTCAATCTTGTTGGGCGGACTTTCACCAATGGACTAGTGGCATATACATCCGCTTATCCAATAATTTTGCAAAAAGAGCTAGCAACGGGGTGCCCAGCCCAATTAATTAACTTTCATTAATAATTCTCTTCACATGTTTTGCCCTGATTTATCAGTAAGCAACCTAATTTTGCAATAGACACTCCTCCATGGTATGTGAAATGTTGGAAGGCACCCGAGGATTCGGTTAGCCATGGCTTGTGAAAGCAAAAGGTTGGGAGGAGTGTCATCTATAAATAAAACTAAAATACATGTGTAAACAAAAGAGAAGAGGGATGATCTACCTTGCTGGTAGAGATAACGTCCTTCATGGGAGCCGCTCTTTGAAAGTCTGTTTGACAAGGGGGTTAGAGTGCCCACTACCATTCATTGACAACAACAACCACCTCTCAAAACTTTATTTTTATGCTCTCTTTATGATTTCAAAACCTAAAAGGCTCTAGCACATGATTTAATCCCTGCTTCCCTCTGCGAAGGGCCTTTCTTTTACTTTATGTTGAGTCAGTTTACCTACTTCTTTCTATCTTAGAAGCAAACACTTGTGTCAACTGTGTGCATTAATTCTTACATGCTTGCTTATTGCACTTATTATATTACTTTGTGTTGACAATTATCCATAAGATATGCATGTTGAAAGTTGAAGGCAATTGCTGAAACTTAAATCTTCCTTTGTGTTGCTTCAAAACCTTTTATTAAGAATCTATTGCTTTATGAGTTAACTCTTATGCAAGACTTTTTGATGCTTGTCTTGAAAGTACTATTCATGATTTTTTTTTGCTATATGATTCAGTTGTTTAGTCATTATCTTTTTGTTAGCAAACTATAGACCATTGCTTTGAGTCACTTCATTCATCGCATATGCTTTAAAATAGTATTGATCAAGATTATGTTGGTAGCATGTCACTTCAAAAATTATTCTTTTTATCGTTTACCTACTCGAGGGCGAGTATGAACTAAGCTTGGGGATGCTTGATACGTCTCCAACGTATCTATAATTTCTTATGTTCCATGCTAGTTTTATGGCAATACCTACATGTTTTATTCACACTTTATAATGTTTTTATGCATTTTCTGGGACTAACCTATCAACAAGATGCCATAGTGCCAGTTCCTGTTTTCTGCTGTTTTTGATTTCAGAAAAGTTGGTTTACAAATATTATCGGAATTGGACGAAACAAAAGCCCACGGCTCTATTTTCCACGGAGTGTTCCAGAAGACCGAAGAAGAGTCGAGGAAGGCCAGCAGGGGGCCCACCCCATAGGGTGGCGCGGGGGGCCCCACTGCCGTGCCAAGGTGTGTGGAGGGAGCCCCCTCGCTCCCCCGAAGCTGCCCCTTCGCCTATTTATTCCTTCGTCTCCGAAAACCCTAGCATCGAGAGCCAAAATACCAGAACAGTTCCAGAGCCGCCGCCGCCGTCAACCCTAACTTGGGGGTTCACAAGATCTCCTCCGGCACCCTGCCGGAGAGGGGAATCATCACCGGAGGGCTCTACATCACCATGCCCGCCTCCGGACTGATGCGTGAGTAGTTCATCCTTGGACTACGGGTCCATAGCAGTAGCTAGATGGTTGTCTTCTCCTATTGTGCCATCATGTTTAGATCTTGTGAGCTGCCTATCATGATCAAGATCATCTATTTGTAATGCTACATGTTGTGTTTGTTGGGATCCGATGAATATGGAATACTATGTCAAGTTGATTATAGATCTATCTTATATGTGTTGTTTATGATCTTGCATGCTCTCCGTTGCTACTAGAGGCTCTGGCCAAGTTGATACTTGTAACTCCAAGAGGGGGTATTTATGCTAGATAGTGGGTTCATGTCTCCATTGAATCTGGGGGAGTGACAACAACCCCTAAGGCTGTGGATGTGCTGTTGCCACTAGGGATAAAACATCAATGCTTTGTCTAAGGATATTTGTATTGTTTACATTACGCACAGTACTGAATGCAATTGTCTGTTGCTTGCAACTTAATACTGGAAGGGGTGCGGATGCTAACCCGAAGGTGGACTTTTTAGGCATAGATGCATGCTGGATGGCGGTCTATGTTCTTTGTCGTAATGCCCTAAGTAAATCTCATAGTAGTCATCATGATATGTATGTGCATTGTTATGGCCTCTCTATTTGTCAATTGCCCAACTGTAATTTGTTTACCCAACATGTTATTTATCCTATTGGACAGACACCACTAGTGAACTATGGACCCCGGTCCATTCTTTTACATCTGAAATACAACCTACTGCAAACAAACATCATTTTCCACACCATACGTTTAATATTTTGTTTTCAGCAAGCCGGTGACATTGACAACCTGAAAGGACACGGATGTCGCCTAGAGGGGGGGGGGGGGTTAATAGGCGATTTAAACTTTTACGAGATGGGCTTAACAAATGCGGAATAAAACTAGCGTTTACTTTGTCAAGCCCAAAGCCTATATACTATGGTTCACCTATGTGCACCAACAACTTATTCTAAGCAATGGTTCACTTATGTGCACCAACAACTTATGCTAAGCAATGCAAGCAACTTATGTGATAGCAAGATATATATATAACTTCAAGCACGATGGCTATCACAAGGTAAAGTGCATAAGAAAAGAGCTCGGGTATAGAGATAACCGAGGCACGCAGGAGACGAAGATTTATCCCGAAGTTCACACTCTTGCGAGTGCTAATCTCCTTTGGAGAGGTGCGGTGGCTTAGTGCTCCCGAACGCCACAAGAGGCTCACCTTGAGGTGTGGTTGCTCGATGCACACCAACGCCACAAAGGCCTCACCCCAAGATGCGGTACTCACACCACACACCAAACGCCACGAAGGCGCCTCACCTAAATCTCCGGTGACCCTCGCCACAAAGGCCTAGGTCACGGTTCCACTAAGGGATTTCCTTCGAGGCGGAAACCGGGCCTTACACAAAGCTTGGGGCACACATCCACAACTTAATTGGAGGCTCCCAAGAAATCGCCACAAAGGCCTCCAATCCGTCTAGGGTTCCAAGAACCCAAGAGTAACAACTTTCTTGCTTTCACCTCCACGAATCACCGTGGAGAACTCAAACCGATGCACCAAATGCAATGGCAAGAACACCACAAAGATGTCCAAATCCTCCACTCTCAAATTCCAACAAAGCTACTAAAGCTATTGGGGGAATAAGAGAGGAAGAACAATATAAGAAGAGGAACACAAAATTTCTCTCCAAGATCTAGATCTAGAGATTCCCTCACAAAGAGGGGAATTTGATTGGTGCAAATATAGATCTAGACCACCTCTCTCTTTTCCTCAAATTTGAGCAAGAATCATGGAGGGATTGGGGGAGAGGAGGAGCTCTCAAGATGCAACAATGGTGGAGAGCCAAAGGTTGAAGAAGAAGTGCCAAGAGAGAGAGAGAGAGAGAGAGAGAGAGAGAGAGAGAGAGAGAGAGAGAGGAAAGAAGGCTTAAATAAGGAGACCCCAAAAACTGCCCGTTGGGGCTGCCTCCATTTGGGGCCGGTAGTACCGGCCAGCTAGGGGCGGTACTACCGCCCGAGAGGTGCCGCGCGCGAGAGGGAGGTCGGAGCCTCCGGCCGAGGTACCGGCCGGGGTACCGCCGAGTGCTCCATCCACACTGGAAACCATCTGTGAGGCTCAGCCTCTTTTCCGGTACCGCGGGCGGTACTACCGTCCAGCCCAAACTCCTCTCTTTGGGCAAACTTAGAAAAAGCATAACTTGTGTATCCGGACTCCGATTTTGATGATCTTGGACTTGTTTCGAAGCTAGTAACAAGCTTTACAAGATCATGCAGGGAACCATCATAGTCCAGCAAAGGAGTATAGAAACAAATGAATAAAGGTTTTACCTATCTATAAAAGGCAAACCGGTAAAAACCTCCAATATGGAAAATGCAACAACTTGAGTTAGGAAACCCGGATTTAGGTGAAACCAATTTTGTTGTAAAGAAGATGACAAGAGCTACCCCACAAAGAGTGAAAATCTTAAGAACACGTGGGGTAGGTTTTTCTATGAATTTTAGAGTGAAACCTCTCAATACGAGAAACCGAGAAGAACTCCAATATCGAAAACGCAACAAGTGATTCATGCGGAATCCGTTTTCGATGAACTAGATCTTGTCATGAGAATAAGCACAAGCTCTAAAATACCATATGGATAAGATACAAATAACAACCTAGAAAGATGATGCAAGGATGCAAAGGTTTGAGCTCTCTCCGAACGATACGATCGAGTTACTCACTCGAGAGCCCTCTTGATAGTACGGCAACTAAACTATAAACCGGTCTCCAACTACACCATGAGACCGGTGAGAAAGAAACCCTATCAAGATCAAACCTTAACCTTGCGCATTCCACTTGAGCTTGATGATGACGGTCTTGACCGCAACAAGATGGAATGCCTTTCTTGATTGTGCTTGCTTGATGAAGTCATGCAAAATGATCTCCCATACTCCACTATGGGAGAGCTACTTCTTCGGTGCATCTTCACATATCCATGATCACCATATGGATGGCAAGCTTCAAGCATATGATCTCTTCGAGTTGGCTCATCTTGAACTTGCACTTCATTTCTTCATTCTTCATCATGTTGATGTCTTGAAGTAACTTGAGGGCTCACTACATCTTCATCTTCAAGACGTACTTGACACTTGATATTCTTCATCAATTTCTTCTTCTTGCAACCTTGAAGCCAACATATGGTTCAAGCATTGCCTATGGACAACACCTACAAATATAACTCAATGCAAACATTAGTCCATAGGGATTGTCATTAATTACCAAAACCACACATGGGGGCTCCATGCACTTTCACAACCCCACTGCTAAGTTGGGGCAAAGTAGTTTGATTGTGTTGTGCAGGTTCCACGTTGGCACCGGAATCCCTGGTGTTACGCCGCACTACACTCCTTCACCAACAACCTTCATGTGATCTTCATCTCCTATTGGTTCGATAACCTTGGTTTCTTACTCAGGGAAAACTCGCTGTTCTACTCATCATACCTTCCTCTTGGGGTTCCCAACGGACGTGTGCTTTACCGTCACAAGCAATGGTCTGACGTGTCTTTGCGGGCTCTACGTGGCCCCACTAGTCAGCAGATAACGGTCAAAGTTGTTGACCCGTCGGGTTAACGACCGTTCCAACACTTGTAAGGCTTTTAGACAAGGGCTTGGGCAAAACTGAGGAAAAATTAAGCGGCTGGGGAAAACTGAGCACAACTAAGGAACCGAGGGCACGAAAATAGAAAGCCCTTAGGTACTTTTACCGCTTTATATTTTTGCAATATTTGATACTCAATATAGTTTGATTTCCGAGTATTCATCATTGGATACGTGCATATGATTTTACTCATACTGTGAGAAATGCACACCTTATGGAGTAAATAAAATTGTATTGGCCTTCTAAATTTCTCTGCCTAGTTTGGCACTGGATGCCAACGGGGGAGAAGTTTGGAGGTTTTATGGGATTTTTTTTATGTTTTGGATTGTGCTTAAGCAATTTTATTTCATGCTTTGCATATTGTTACTTTGCTTGGATCCATATTTATAGGAAACTCCACTAGCATTTGATTGACAATATATGCAATGAAATTCAAGTTCATTCAAATGACATATTTATCTGGTTTTGTTCTATAATTCCTTATACAAACCCTCTCAAAGAGATTATCATCAATGACCAAAATGGCGGGGACTTAAAGTGCAAGGTGCCTCATATGTGGTTTTAATAATTGATGACAATCCATATGGACTAAAGTATGCATTGAGTTCCAATTATAGGATTTGTCCATAGACAATGATTGAACCATATTTTGGATTAAAGGTTGCAACAAGAATCAAATGAAGAAGATCAAGTGAAAAGTTTGTATTGAAGAATAAGATGGAGTGAGCTCTCAACTGTATATTCAAGACATCAACACTATCAAGGTAGAAGAAATGAAGTGCAAGTTCAAGATGAGCCATATCGAAGAGATCATATGATTGAAGCTTGTTATCCAAAAGGGGATCATGGATATGTGACATGCACTTAAGAAGAGCCTCTCCCATAGTATATGGTGGAGAAATTCCCAAGACTTCACAAAACAATCACAACGAACAAAGATGTTCCAAATTGAAGTGGTCAAGATCTTAATTGTCTAGCTCAAGCGGAATCTACAAGGTTAATGTTTCTTCTTGATTGGGTTTCTTTCTTACTGGTCTCCTGGTGTATTTGGGAGACCGGTTTATAGGATAGTTGGATGTACTATCAAGAGGGCTCTCGAGTGAGTAAATTGATCGTATTGTTTGGAGAGAGCTCAAAATTTTGCATTCTTGGCATCATTTGTCTTGGTTCTTGTCGCGTCTCGCCTATGCGGACACCGGGGATGAGCACACCTCCATTTCTTGTTGGTTAGTGGGCACGATGGCGTTTCGGCCTCAACGCCACCTTAGGATCATTCCCAAGCGGAGCAAGAACATACACAAAGCACACATGATCCAAAGGTGGTCTCAACGGCTCGACCGAGGACCACCCAAGAGCGTTCATGGGCTCAATCGGATGGAGCCACGCGGTCAACGAGTAGGTGGGTGGTGCGCGCGACCAATGGATGGCCACGGGCGGTGCACTGGCGCTCGTGATGATGGCGTGATAGCTCGGGGAACGAGTTGTCACTCCTGTCCGCGGCGCATGCCTCTGTCGGTCTGCGCCATGATGGCGCGCAGGGGTGCAGGCGCCTCGCCTGTTCCCCACACAAGTCTTGACGCATCCCATCGATCCTAGCTGTCCCCTACTCCTTGGCCTCGCCTGGCCAAGGAGAGGAGGATCCTGAGTCCTTCCCGAGGCTACCCAAGCCACACATTGGCTCGGTTGCTCACCTTTTGTGCCCTTAGTCTCTCCCCATGGGGTGCTCCCGGGAGGAGTCCAAGGGCAGCTCCCTGCTCAGCTTGTCTTGTTCTTCGTGTCCTGTCTGCTTGTCCAGACTCGCCTTTGTCTGAGCGTTTGTTCTCCACTGGGTGTCCTACGTTACAAGGTAAATCTCAACACGGTTAAATAACTTTCACCACGAGTCATACTTGGGTGGCTTGCCATGGAAGCATTTGAGAGACCGTGAGATGGAGACCATGCGTGCCGTGGTGTAGTCGTGCGGACCATGAGTCCCATGACATCGGTAGTTCTTATTTGGTTCTTATCCATCCGAGGATTTATAGATTCTCTTTTTTTATCTTAATGACAGGCTCAAGTTTATCGAAAATGGATTTCATATGCATTATCTATTGTATTTTCAATATTGGAGGTTTTTACCGGTTTTTATTTTATAGATAGGTCAAACCTTTCACAATTTTGGTTTTGTTATCCCTTGATGGATTATGATTGTTCTCTACATGATCTTTTAGATCTCTTTGTTCTAATTCCAACAAGTCCAAGGTCATTGAAATCAGAGTTTGGATGCAAAAGTTGTTGCCATTTTCGTGCAGTCTCTTAGGTAGTAGCAGTAGTAGGGGTTTGGGCCCGGTAGTACCGGGGGTCTGATGGTCCGTAAGTACCAGACCCGATACTGGTTTTTTTACCGAAAATACCTGAAAAGGGTGCGTTTGGGTGCCCGGGATCACCCCAGGACTGTAGTAGTACCGGGAAAAAAGTCCATTACTACCGGGATGCTCGTTTTGTTTTGGCTCCAACGGTATGTTTTCAGGGGACCTACTTAAGGGGTCATCTTCCCCAATGGTCCCCAACCTATATAGCAAGTTTTTGCCTCCATTGTTGACCTTCCTAATCTTTATTTCTACCTATTCCCTCCATGATTCTTATTCCAATTTGAGGGAAAAGAGAGAGAGGAGATCCAGATTGAGTCCTGGATATTCCTCAAGCGTAAGGTCTGCGTGACGATTTCTCGGGAACCTCCAATTAAGTTGTGGAGATTGACCCAATCTTATAAAGGTTCAGTTACCACCCTCAAGGTTCCATAGTGGATGGAGGACATCCTTTTTGGTGGAAAGGCTCGAGGAGAATATGTTGAGGTCTTCTTGGCGTTTGGGGTGCTTTGGCCTCCACACCACTCCAAGGGGGAGTAGCACTTGCAAGAGTGTGAACTTCAGGATACATCGTCGTCTCCACATGCCTCAGTTATTTATATTCCCGAGATCTTTAGTTTATGCACTTTAGTTTGTGATAGACTTCGTGCTTGAAGTTATATATCTTGCTATCACATAGTCTCTTGTCTTCCTTAGCTTAAGGTCTACAAACTAGGTCGCATGCAGATGGTGGGATTTTCTTAGTCAAATCGTTATCCCTCTAGAGACAATGTCTTATCACATTCATGTAGAACTCATTGGTAAATCTTCAGAGTGAAACAAAAGATAGGCAACAAGGATATTACAAATTTGACAAGCCTCAACTTTCTACTGTAATTTAGGTACATAGAACAAGATCACAATCTCATATGAACATTCATGATAAGAGGCATGAGGAACTCTTACCTTGGCTTGGTTGTGCTTGGTGGCAAACCAACATATGTAAAATGCATATTTCCGAGTTGACATTGCAATGTTCGAGTGAAAAGAGGAAAACTATCATTTGGAATGTTAAAGGAATGAGATTAGACTGAGCAGAATTCAATTCTCGGGCCGTGACGCAACTCCCAATGTAAGTAGTAATTCTTTCAAGTTTGTGATATGTTGCTCATTAGCTTGTATTTTTCGCATAATGGGTGCTTTACTACTTAAAAGGTTTAAGCATTACACCCGCCCTCTGCATAGCTAGGATGCACACAACCTCTCAAATTCAAATGTATCAATCGTAAAAATATAAAAGGCGCAATAGAAGTATCATCCGAAACTCCGAGACGCCTATGGAGATGGAGGGCCAATCCGTAGATTATGCTGCCATCCATGTTGGATACAAATATCCCTCGCCGTGTCTTTTAACCGTGTAGACACCTCCATAAACAGGCCGTGATGCTCCACACTGTGTAGAGATGACAATGAACGGAGTGTACTTTGCACCAGTAGATAACCTGCATGAGAGAAGAGCTGTTATCACTAAAGCTGTTATCACTAAAGACCTTATCATTTCTACATAGGCATAGCGACCAAATGATGGCAAGTGCTCCCACCATAATAAGTAGGTTAAACCTATGATCCAGACAATTTAGCCAATTGTCAAATATTTACAACGTTGCATGGTGGGTATAAGGTAGAACCTATATAGATGACTGACTGTATAGATCTAGAAAATTTGCATTCGAAGAACAAGTGTTTGATAGTCTTGTCCTGATGGCAGAAGACGCACTTTTTTACATCCACGCAAATTGCGTTTTGCAAGGTTATCCGTAGTTAAGATTACACCGCGACTAAGATACCACGCAAACACTTTATTTTTTATCGGTATATTCATCTTACATATTTTTTAATTACTATCCACCAACGCATCTGGTAGGATTAATGTTTTATGCATGGAGTGCAGTGAGAATTTACCATTTTCAAGCAAATTCCACTCGCATGTCCCTTGTGTCAAATGTACCAAGGCTAAACGCTATAGCAAATCATTCCAAGCTGATAATCTAGGACCGATGAGGTCTCTTTTGAGCGCCACTTTTGTCGCAGAAGTTTACAACAACTTATTGAGTGTATCGCTTTTTTGACGTACAATATTGTAAAAATTTAGATACTATTCTCGGAGTGTGGCGTTACCTAACCATTTATACTCCCAGATCCTAATCTTCGAGTCATCCTTGATAAGAATGAACCATATGGGAAAATAATTTATTTGTCACCGTTAAGCCAACCCAAAAGTGTGAGTCACCTTGTTTCCAATAGACATTAGACAATGCACATGAGCCTATGTACTTTCTCCTAGGGAGGGTTTTCCACACCCCATCTTCGGTAAGAAGCTTAAATAAGGTATTTACCTAGGAAGGCTCTATTCTTGACCTTTAGGTCATGAATACCAAGCCCTCCTTGATCTTTATGGTGGTACACCAAATTCCATCCAGCTCATTTGCTTGCATGAAGACAAGAGTGTCATCACCATGCTGCTCAATAGGAAATGCGGTGGAGCACAACAGAGGGATATACCTATTAATATTTCCTTGGCTCATGACATCATTGGCAAGTGTTTGTAGAACATCTGCTGCCAATACAAAAGGTAGAGGGGTAAGGATCACTCTGTCTGACTCCACTTCTGCACTTAAATATAGATTGAGACACTCCATTCAACAGAATTGAAGAAGTGGCGCAGATTAAAATCTGCTATATCCAAAGACACTACCTAGGACCAAATCCTTTATGTTGTAGAACTGAGAGGATGAATTAATGATCCACTTTGTCAAATTCCTTTCAAAATCCAATTTAAGAATAATAGCCTCTACTTTTAGATCTATGACAATGATGAATATATTCATACCACCAAGCCAAACAGTCCTATTGATTATCATGAATTCACGTGACAACTCCTCAACGCGCATATCCTTGTTCTGTCCATGGCTCTGCCTTTCCTCCTGAACGTGCCGATGATCAACCTCTTCTTCATCTGCTGCTACATTGTCCTCTCCTCAATGCATCCCTTCACGATGAGTTGTACCTTCTTCACGGTTGTTCTAGCTGCAATTCATCATGTTCTTGGTATTCCAAATGTTCTTGATGTGATCAACAACAGTATTGTTGTGGTCCGAAGTTGGTTGCTGTGGTGGTGTTGCTGGTTTTGTAACGCTGATGATGTTGTTTGTGGCTTGACCCACAAATAAATGCATATGTTGTGTGTGGTGCTTCCATGTGGGTCCTTTTGGTGCAAGTAACTACTCCCTCTGTTCCATAATTTTGTCATGTCGAACTAAAACCACGATAAGAATTAAGGAATGGCCGGAGTATGTATCTATAGGTGCCCTCCTTGTGGATGAGATGGGCTGGTTCATTTTTATCCCGGTTGGCTTTAAATTTAACACTACCAAGTATAAACAGGGTTGGATTATTACTTGGATTATACATGCGAGATTAAGGTATTTAATTGAGCGTTGATTAATTTAAGCAGCGGTTTAGAATCCTATTGGTCTTTTAATGCCAATAGAGATCCATTCAATTAATTTGTGGGCTTTCTTTTAAAAGGTTTGTAGCTACATTAGAGGGAAAACATTGTTGCCTTTGTTGCCTGATTGAATTGTATCTCCAAATGTTGCATTTGTCCCTTTGAAATATGGTTCATGTTAGTGTTGCTGTTGTCCCTTGTTATCCCTGGTTGCCTTCAGATTGTGCCTCATGATCCAAATGACCCAGATGTTGCCTTCAAGATCTAATTGGCGCCTAATGGATGTAAAATTCTGTCTAATCATCATTTGGGGATCAAAGCAGGTTTTTGATTCCTAATGGCTCCCCCAAGGTAATCACGAGCCCGCACTACAAACATGTCAATGTTAAGCATGCGAGAAACTACATACATCAAGGCAATTAAGAATCTTCATAACCCAAAAAAGAACGAGGACAACCACATTGTCCCTCTCCCCTCATAAGCTCACTCTCTATCTGACACGGAGTTACATAAAATTAACCCTGCGTGCGCCAAACGCTAACTCTCTGCCGTTCTCCACGCACACGCTCCGTCAACCGTCGGTGAGCTGACATTGGTCCTCTCCTGCCCGTGCGAGCTGCTGTCGCCGCTAGCAACGCGCGCCTGGTCGTAGGCGATGCCGAGGTTCCTGAGCCGGTTGAGCTCCGGCAGGATGACGGTGCCGAGGTCCGGTCGGTCCCTCCTCCGCATTTCCGTGCACTTGAGCGCGAGCTTGGCGAACCCGAGCGCATCCTCGACGGGCCAGTCCTTGACGGTGATGTCGAGCATCTGGGCGAAGGTGTCGGCCTCGATGGCCTTCTCGACGTGGTGCGTGAGACCCATGGGCGGCCGCGCGGTGACCACCTGCAGCAGCAGCACGCCGAGGGAGTAGATGTCTGACTTGACGCCTAGTTTGCCCGTCTGCTGGTACTCCGGGTCGATGTAGCAGAAGGTGCCCGCGGTCGCCGTCAGCCGGTACTGCGTCACGCTGTCTGCCACTGCCGGCGGCACGAGGCGGGCCAGCCCGACGTCGCTGATCTTGCTCACGTAGTTACGGTCCAGCAGGATGTTGGCCGGCTTGAGGTCCCGGTGCACCAGCGGCTCCGGCCTGGTCTGGTGAAGGAACAGCAGCGCCGTGGCGATCTCGGCCGAGATCCTGAACCTCTGGCTCCACGGGAGCGTCGGCGTGCCGCCGCGCCGGAACAGACGGTCCTCGAGGCTTCCGTTCTCCATGTACTCGTAGACGAGGCACCCGTACTCCGGGCAGGCGCCGAGGAGCAGCACCATGTTGGGGTGGCGGATGCAGCTGAGCACCTCTACCTCCTGGTGGAACTGCTTCCGCCCTTGCTGGGCGTCCGGGCGGAGAACCTTGATGGCCACGGGCGTGTGGTCGAGGCTGGCGCTGTACACGGGGCCGTAGCCGCCCTCGCCGATCTTGAGGCTCTCGGAGAAGCTCTCGGTGGCGAGCTCGATTTCGTCTATGCTGTACTTGCGGTAGCGTAAGTCGTGGCTTGCGATGGCGTCCAGAGCGCGCACCTTCTCGTCGGCCTCTCTGCGCGCGCGCACCTCGGCGTTGCGGCGACGCTGCGCCTCCAGGTCAGCCAGACGCTGCGCCGCCTCGGCAGCCTCCATAGCGGCTCGGCACTTGACCTTCTCCATCTCGGCCAGCGCCAATGCGGCCTCCTCGGCCTGCCGGGACTCCTCCAGCCGCCGCGCCTCTTCCATCTTGAGGAGGTGCATCTCCTTGGCCCTCTGCTTCGCGTTGATAGCCTCCTTGCACGCGGCGTTGTACATGTCCATCGTCTGCTTCAGCTCCAGCTTCAGGCGCCTCATCTCCGCCTCCACCTCGCGCTGGGCCTGCACGAATGGTACGTGCGTAAGCAATTGAGAATGTCAATCATGTTTATTCATCATGAAGGAACTCACGGTGGATAGAGGTGAGCCGGAATCCCGGGGACTGAGGGAGAGCGCGTCGATATTCTCCCCAAAGTCCATGGAGGAGAAATGCACCGCCTGTCCAAAGTCGGGGTCGACACTAGAGTTGGAGGGGTCGTGGGAATTGATCCGCAGACTGTTGCGGTAGGACCCGTCGGTGCTGTCGATCCTTCCCGACAGATGGTAGGGTTTGGTCACCGACGCCGGCAGCGAGCGCTCACGGAACGGCGGCCGCGTGGTGAGCTCGGGCCCGAACCTGTCGACGGAGCGCCTGCTGCAGGAGACTGACTCTGGCATCACCGGCGGCAGCTGCCCCCTGGAGCTCCTCCTGGAGTAGGTCCCGACGGCAAAGTCGCTGTCGTCGGCCGGCACGCCGCACTTGGCGAGCCTGACGTTGACGGGCTTGCCCTTGGCGACGACGTAGATGTTGCAGTAGTCCGGCGCGCCCTTCATCAAGCTGGACGGCACGTCGGGATTCTTCCATTTCTTGGTGAACGCGTTCCGGTTGGATGCGCCGAGCGCGATGCTCTGGATCTTGTTCGCAGTGATGTAGTCTATGATGGCCTTGGAAACGTCTGCCTCTTCCAGTATCACCTCCGATTCTTGCACCTGCAGGTTCATCCACTGTTAATATTTCCGCCCCCTCTTGATCAATCAGTAGAGAATCGAATGGAATTACCCCATTCCTGGAGCAGAATCCTCTGAATGGGACAAAGATCTCCTTCATTTCAGCCTCCAGCGCGTCCTGTGTAGTCTCAGCCATGGCAAATCCATCTACGCAGCAACGACTCTACATCATCAGTTCTTGCACTTTATGGGAGAACAATCGATGTAGCCAAAAGTTACGTACGGTTGGCTGCAGGATGGTGGGCGGCGACGTGGAGGATAATGATGTGGGAGGCGCCGGAGAGGAGGTGGTCGACGACCCATTTCATGGCCAGTTGGCTGTTCCGGTCCCGGTCGATGGCGACGATGATGGTCGACGCCGGCTGGTGCAGACTCGGCGGCGAGGTGAGCCGGTGCTCATCGGGGCTGACCGGGCTGCCATGCAGCATCGTGTCCTGCAATAGTCCGGCCGGTGATCAAGCACTCGTTCTCCTTGACCCGGGATGGACGCCGGCGATTCTCCGACCAGTTGATTCGTGCAATGGATGTTCAAATTAGTCAGAAAAGGGCCACGAAGAGGAGGAGATGCAGAGAGGTTGAGGGAGCGACGGAAGCGTCCCTTCTCCTCTTCCTCCTGCTCCCTTCCTTCCTTGCCTACAAAGATCTCCTCCTGGCCTGCCTGCTCTCATTCCCCTTGCTACCCGCATGCAGCAAAATGGCGTAACGACGGAACAAAGAATAGTCTAGCCTCATCCTATTCTTGCATCCATTACGCTCCCACTTTTCCCTCCTGGAGAACCTTGACCGCAGAGCAAATCTAAATTTAAGCATGGAGAAAACCAGGGAGGAGCGAACCTGGAAACGGGAGACAAGACCTAAAAATGGCCAGTTCAACTATACATGATCCACACTTTACTCCACTACAGAGATCTACTCGACTGCCATAGCCAACAAACGATATTGCTGTTGTAGCATGCCAAGTGACGTCCAGCTCCTCTTCTAACTATGGTATGTACAACTACAAAACTGTACACTTCCTAGAATTCTTGCAGATGCGGAATGCTTTTACAAGGTCAGGTAGGTCCTGATCATCGCGGATCCAGTCGGGTCAGAGAGGAGGTGGCTGACGAGGTTCATTCGCAACTTATTAGGCGCAATTGCAAACATGTAGAGCGCAAAGAGCATGAGATCCACTGATGAAAGTGTCGAGCCAAGGAATCCTCGCCACATCCTGATTGCAGAAATTAAATGGGATGTGAAATTGCTGGAAGGATAAATTTTACTTGAGAACGGGCAATAAAAGCAACGAACAAGAATAATTACCATTTGGGCAACCGGAAAAATGTTTCGAAGAATGTTTGGATGCCTTCGTTATCCAGTTGTATTATCAAGGCCAATCCGAAGAGGAAGAATGAGCGTTGACGCTTCCGTTCTGGAGGCCACAGCGTTCTCCATGCTGAAATATCAGACAACGTTTAGCATCAGACAGTTGTGCTCATTTCTCCTATTTCGCAGAACATAAATGTGCTCATCTTGAAGTGATTTAATTCTATCTGTTGAATTCATTAAACAACGGAAGAAATCTGTACCGAGCATTGATGGACTGGGGCCTTGAGAACTTCCAGGCAAATATTGTTCAGAATGGACACGATTTCGTAAGATATCAGATATGACAGAAGCATATCTTGGAGCTTCAGACAAAGATCTGACCACCGAGTATCCTAAGAATTTTCTACAATATCGTTAGTATCCATGTCAATTACAAGCAATGGCGAGTTCAAACTGAGGATTTGTATGTACCAGTTGCAGGATGGACCATACTAGCTGCAGCACCAAATGCAAGATTTTTCTGGTCTGTGTTAGGTAAGGATCCACCAACAGGAATATAGGACCACTCCTGGAATTAAGATTCATCATTTCAACCATAATTCAAGCACACATATGCAAGAAAAATCAATATGAATATCAACCCATAACTAGTTACCTCCTCATATACTTTTAGGATACGAACTCCCATCGCATCCAGCCGATACATCAACCTCTTCTTGAGGAGATCAAACGGCATTGCATCTTTTGAAGCTAAGCATGTTTCCTGCGATAAATTACTTTGGTCAGTAACCTATAAGTATGGAAGCATGTCCATTACAGAAACACAGTGCTAAGTTTTTCATATAAACCTCGAAGAAAATTCGTGTGGAAGACATGGCCATGGCATAGAGAAACGTTGGATTTTCTTCCTCGGGATTGGAGAATTTCTCTTTGAAACAATCTCTGTAGTCCATGAAAACCATTAAGCTGGGATCGTACGGATAATGTTCAACCTGAAATTTTGAAATCATTCTAAGAAACTGAGCTAGTACACAAACAACATCTGAAAATTTCAACTTAAAAAGACATCAATGAAGTTTAATCTCTAAATCATGATACAAACCAAGAATCAGAACGAGCACTTTGCGAAGGCCTAGTAATGTACCTCAACTTCTACACCGTATGCAGTCTGAACACAAACACGCGGTCCTCCAACCTCATACTCTAGTAGCTTACCAGATGCTGCTCCAGATGCAACAATGGCAAGTCTGCAAAGTATCTTCTGGTCCGGCTCACAATATACTATTCGATGACCATCTGGAGATTCTATTATCTGTTCCACCTTTGAGTTGAGGTATGTAACACCAGCTTCATGGCATCTGGCAATTACTGAATTATTGTTACCAATCAAGAAACATGTTATACCATGCTGCCTGATGCTTCTGAATTCCAATGTTGTTACGGGAGAATGTACCTTCTCAGCAACTCCTCATGCAGCAAGTCTCGCTGCACCCGTCCATATGCTCGGCCAATCATTATTGGCTTGTTACGGTCTAGGTACACAACAGTATCCTTCCAGACATGCTCAATACAGCTCTCCAGACCGAGATCTAAAAGAAATAAGAGAAACATATATCATCCTGGTGAAGATGTTATCCAAACAGGTGGCAAATAATGTGCTACCTTTGAATTCGTCCTCCCATACACCGTAGTTGTTTGTGAATGGAAGATCAGGGCCAATGAGGCCGACAGTGAGTCCTTTCTTTGCCGATTCTGCAGCCAGAGATAGACCAGCAGGACCACAACCAATGATAACCAAATCAAGTACTGAAGTTTCAGAAGCTATAGGCGACAGCTGCAAACAAAGATTCAAAACACCAAATCAACTAGTTGAAGAATGCCACAACACACAAATTAGTCTCGCTTGAACCCCAATAAATCAATCCTTCAAGAAAAATAAACTGAACAGGTTTCAGTAGAAAAAGGAACGAAACATTCTTACTATTAAGTGCATATATTTACGATACAAGAACGTCAGTTAAAGTTGGCACAGTGAGCTTAAGGCTTCTTCAACTCACAGGATTTTTAAAACGTTGTATTAGAAAAAGTAATATAGGAATGCATGTGCAAAATAGAGTACTGAAAAGTAAAAGTCTTTAGCAGACTTTGGTGTTTGATTTGCAGTAGTTCTAATAAGCACAGTCAAACCAGAGTCAAACTACCGTCAAAGTAAAATTAGAACATAAAGACCCTTGTCTCTGTGCATATGAATTTTAGACTGAGGTGCAAGTAGATCGTATAATTCCTGCTTTTCCCTTGAAACTGAGATCAAAGGAAATATTCCGCTGTTTTTCTTGCACTCTTTGAATAGAACGAATCGAGTGAAATGTGCAAACCATGTACCCATACTATATGTGAAGCCCAACTCTGGCCCTCTCTAATCGTAAGGTCTTCCATTCTTATAGTTGTCCCTTTGCTTGTTGCTCTAGAAAAGTTGTGCCTCTTGATTTCCTATTTTTTTTCCGATAAAGGGCGCTTTATTACTTAAAATGTTTAAGCATTACACCCTGACTTGATTTCCTAGTTAGCTCGACGAATTTCCTATTCCTACACTTTTTTCTCCACTTTTCCCGTAAATCAAAGAGAATCCAGTAGCTCGAACAAATTCATGCTTCGTTCTTGCAAAACAGCCCGAGGATGATATCACGGAAAAACAGTAGTATGAAATTGGGGGAAATGCATATGTCCCAAATAGTCAATTGGACCTACCGAACGAAAGCAAGTCAAAGGCATGACAGTGGGATGAAATGGACATTATGATCCCCCGAGAGAGCATCCGGTCCAACAAATTCAACATCACTGTGCCACGGAATGCAGACATGTTCTAATTTTCCTAGAGTGCAGTCAGCCACGTCAAATGACATTTTGTAGTCTTGGCTTGCCAGGAAGGCAGGAACTTCTATGACACAGCATGGGCAACCCAAGACTATTCTTGCTTTGATTTTTCAATATGAGGAACACCGTGATGGTGCCGTCGTAGCAGCCCCAGTATGCCGTGCATTTGAACTCCACTTGTGTTCTAGAACAGTATACAGATTAGACGCTGCAGTAGTGAGATTGATTGCCCAGGCAAGTTCAGTTGATTTCAGAACGAATTTCAGTATCTTTGAAAACTATGCGAGTGTCTGGTGTTTATGGAAGGCTATGGAAACGAGCAAATTTTATAGGCGATTAATCCGGAAGTTGGTGCAACGCTAATTGGGGAAAGAATCTGTTATTATATTGAAGATCATCGAAACATGCGCGCACATGAGCAATTATCTAAGGGAAGAAAACAAAGAACAAGATACTAGCTAGTACCGAAAAAGGATAGACGGTACCTTGGAGGCGATCTTGGACTGGCTGTCCATGGCCTTGGTGGCCTGCATTCGCACGTAGAGCAGCTCGCCGCCGCCGCCCTTGACGTAGTCCTCCTCGTCGGCGAAGTCCACCTGCAGCCCCGCCGCCGCCGCCGCAGCCTTCTCGTCGGGCTTCTCCGTCGCCACGCAGGTCACCTTCCAGCTCCTCGACTGCTCCGCCCCGGGCCCCGAACTGACCCGCCTCCTCCTGCCATCGGCGCCCCAGCCGGGCGTCCGCAGCGGCCCGCCGCCCCGCAGCGCCCGGCAGCCGAACGGCGCCGAGATAGTCGCGCCGGTGAACTCCATTGCCCCCCGCCGCGGCGGCGCAGGTTGTGGGATTCCGGGGTGGCTGGAAGGGGAGCGGGCCGAGAGGGTAGCTCGCTGGCGCTGGCTGGGGAAGAGCGGAGGAGGGGGGTGTGGAGGGAGAGGTTTTGGA
Source organism: Lolium perenne (assembly GCF_019359855.2). Lineage (NCBI taxonomy): Eukaryota > Viridiplantae > Streptophyta > Magnoliopsida > Poales > Poaceae > Lolium > Lolium perenne. The sequence goes on along the minus strand of NC_067246.2, from coordinate 180,193,571 downwards.
GAGGGTATCCGGGATATGGTACGTGGCGGATGGCGATTGGACACGGCCACATGGAACTCGGATATGGTTTCGCTTTTGGGGAGGTGCCGAGTGCCGACGGCGTGACTCCTCCCTGCCGGTTCCTCCTCCTCGTGTCAGTCAGTGACGCCAAGGCGGTTTGCCAAATGGGCTGGGCTGGGCTCAGTCGTAAAATGATCTCGCTGCAAAAATAAACCAAGTTTGCACTTATGAGGGCTTGCTTCAGTTCAAAATCTGTTTGAACTGCTCACACACATGGCTGATGTTCTGGCGATTCAAGCTCCTTGATGCTGGTTTTCTTTAGCTTCCTGGTTGATGTGTGGTTTTTGTGTTTACACTTGTAATAATTAGCTCTGTGGGTGTGTTGTCCTGAACTTCTCATTATAGTTTGTTGTAGTGCTGGCAGGTTTTTGCCCCGCAGTGGATGCTTGATTTCGAGTATATGTTAGCGGGTTTCCTGATGGTGCGAGGGTGGCCTCCTTCCCTTCTCCTTTTTTGCTGCGTGGGTGATGTCTTGTTGAATATTTGTATTTTTGTTATGTCGCAGTAATGGAAAGGGTAGCCTGTTTGGAAAAAAAACATTTGTTGTACATGAGCGGTACAATCCCAATCCATCTCACGTATACGTCGTCGCTGTTTGCTGCCGCCGCTGGCTAACTACACGATCACGATTGTTGGCGGCACACCTCGCGACTGCACCGCAAGACGGTATGGTGCGGGCTCTGCAAAACAGGCTGGCGTGTGTCCAATGAGACTATCAAGAAAGGATGTTAAGCGATTTCAATCGTTCTTGTGTTAAGTTTGCTGTGAGTTTGACGCTGAGATTGTACTGAACAATGCGTGCACTTATTCGATCTCGATCGATCATGCGCTTTGGGAAATTCAAATGCCATTCCACCTCTCGAAGCATCTCCGTCCCAGGAAATGCCACGGGAGAGTATGCGCCTTTCTTTTCTTCTGGAAATGTTAGAAGATGCTCCTGCTCCTGTGTCCGGATGGTAACCAAGTGAGCCAGAGAAACCTAGAACAGAACAGTGCCACGTAACGGAGCGGTAGTCCGCACGGAGCTAGCGGCAGGCGCAACATACACGTACTTAAACATTGTCTTGTCCAAGGTTTCTGGCTGCATTGACGCGAGTGAGTTGCTCCTGCAACTGATCACTGGACAGTCTGCCGACACGAACCAACGTCCTGTATGCTCTGTGTACTATTTTCTGTACCGACTGAAACTGGTGTAAGAACGATTGAAGCCGTTTTTGTTTTGTTTTGTGGAAAACAGTCGGACTCTGCTTCCATTGAGTACATCTTCTCTTTCTTAAAACTTTTTTTTCCGATAAAGGGAATATATTAATATCAAAACGATACCAATTACACCCAGCCTCTGCAACAACGCACCACCCTAATGGCACTACGGATGCACACAGCCAAAAAGAAGAAAAGAAAACTAAGAAACAAAAGTCCCGCTACAGCATCTCGGGCCTAACAACAGCAATACATCCACCGCCAAGACAACACCTGAAATACAGAATCTCCAAAAACGACGCCTCCAAGAAGGGACCAGTGCGCGAACACCATCGTCGCCCGATCAACGATCTTAGGTTTTCACCCTGAAGATAGTCCCCGCTCTCAAAACAATGCCTCCAACAAGGTCATTGCCAGACACAACCAGTTAAGGCCAGACCTTGAGTTTTCACCCTGAAAGGTAGGACTCTGAACTTCACCTGTGTTGTCGCCCCCACTTTCATACCGCTGTTGTGAAGCCCGGAACACCAAGCAAGTTCCTCAACAACGCGGAGACTTGAACCTCCCTTAGCTAGTCCTCCCCTCTGGCCTTCATGAACTTCTCTTCTTCCGACTTTCATCATGGATCCATAGTCACTTGATGTCAACACAGAAAAAGAGCTTCGCGCCGCTCCCTCCAGAACCAATCGGTCGGAATAAAAGCATGGGTGCGCACGACCGAATACCACCGATCCAGCAAACTCCAGGCAAAAAGCACTGTTACATTCGCCGGTGGAGCCTTCCGGAACTCAACACTCCGGCTAGATCACGAGTCCAGGCCTCCGGTAGGTCTTCCTCTTCACGCAAGAGAGACCCTAGAACCACCGCCTTTATTCAGGTCGGACCCCCACGTCGGCGACCATCCCGGGCTGGCCACTCCAACCCTCCGTCGCCGGCTTCCAAGCATCTCCATCTTGCCGCCGGAACGCGGTGATAGATCGATAGATCCACCACCACCAACCGCAGGCCAACCCTCTCCGGCGAAGAAGAGAGCCACCTCCACCGTCTTACCCAAGGCTGCTGCCCCGGGCGACCTCGTGTCGCGGGTGAAGCCCGAGATAACCTCCACTCACCGGCGAGAGGCGGGGGGAAATTGGCGCAGGCCATGAGCCTGGCTGCCGCCCACCACCAGCCCCTGTCGGAGTGCTGCGGAGAGCCGACGGGAGGAGGGAGGCCGCAGCGCTGGCCGCCGCCGCCCATCCCAACCGCGCCGGCTGAGGGAGAGCCGACGGGAGAAGGGGGCGCAGCGCAGGCCGCCGCCGCCGCCCAACCCATCCGCGCGCCCGCCATGCGTCGAGGAAGGGGATCCGGCTGCCGTCCACCAGCCGTCGACGAGGAAGGGCCCCCGCCGCCGCCACGCCCCGAGGGTCTTTGCCCCGGCGGCGCTAAAGGCGGCAGCGGCGGAGGCGTTTAGGGCTGGGGAGTTACGGGAGGCTGCAGCAAACGGGAGACGACGTATACATGGGATGGATCAATCTCAGCATTCAACAACGAGTAGAAACTGCTAGATTGAACTGATCCATCGCCGATGCCTACGCCTTGAGGTTAAAAACTTTCAAGAATGCTAGCCTGCTAGCGCGCGCCGCCACCTCTCACAGCGGCCTCCACTCTGGTACTTGGACACTCCCCATTTTAATTCCCCCTTTGTTTCTTCTTCTCATCTTGCAGGTTGCGCTCCAGTTCTGAATCTGCTCGACGTTTTGTGTGTCCACCCAATTTGATTGGATTATGCTTGCTGCTGGCTCAAGCCTCCCTATTTCATTGGATTCTCTGTCTGCTCGCTGAAGCTAGGACAAACCGGCCATCATCGCGTGTCATGGAACCTCCGTCTCAAGGTGATTTTCTTGACTCGATTGCAACGCTGTGTTAATTTGGGTATGTGCAGGAAGCCAGGAAGAAGATCGATCTGGGCGGTCCTATATTCATTGACTTCATTGAGAATGAATATGCTACCAAGGTACTCCGTATTTGGTTACACTTCCGTTGTTTTTTAGATGACTTCCGTTGTTTTGTCTTGGAGTTTCTGATGCTAACGGTACAAGATTTTCATGGTTGGTTTAAGTGGTGAGTTGCACAGATCAGCCGATCAGTTGTTTGTTGGACAAAATAGAAAGTTGTCCACTGAATCATATTAAGGATTGAAATTCATGCAGTGGTTTTTTCGATGAAGTCCTGCAGTGTTTTCGTTGGTACATTTTCCACCTATATGTCCGTAAAGATCGAGGCTGAGTGCCAACCTCCGCGGGACGACAGAGAATCCCTTTGCTGGAAGAAACAGTTTGTTCCATTGGACTTTGTGTATTGTCTATCTATGATTTGAGCCTGTCAGATTTTAGATGTCTTCCCTTTTGTTTTGCTGCACAATGTTTTGAAGCAATTGATACAAGCGTGAAAATAGTTGCTTGGTTTGTTCAAAAGCTTTCCTACGTCATGACACTGAGAAGAACAATTTCGATTTACACTTAGTCCGAACATCCAAATGTGTTCTTCACAAACTCTTTTTAAATAATGGCACACTTTTATTTGAACATCTTGATTGAGTAATCTGGCAGATATTTATGATGGATGTACCTTGGAAGCTATAACTATGTATGTGTATTTTTGTACTATGAGAAATATTTGATCTGAGTCATACACTACTACACAGGCGAGCTATCACAAATGTTTTATACAATTCTTTATAAGGAATGACTCATTGATCCCTTGCAAGTAACAGCTTATTTCATTACGTTTTTGTTTGCCTCTTACTCAACTTTGTGTTATTTCAGTTTATGGATCTCAGATAGATAATAGAAGATACAAGATACTCTTTGTCTCAAATTTAATACAGGTGTAGTTGGATAAAAATGAGATTTTAATTGATCAGTATGATCCATAGAAATATATCGTACATGTAACTTGCATTCTATAAAATTATTTGTTTAATATTAGTTTTCCTTACAGGGCTGTTTTATTTACGCAAATATCCCGCAGCAACGCGCGGGGTATCATCTAGTTTGTATAGAAAGTAAACCCAGGGCCGGTCCTGAGATTTCGGAGGCCCAGACGAAACTAAAATTTTGAGCATTTCTTACTACTTTTTTTCTGCATGTATGAGATGATGCAAAATAAATACTTTTAAGTATACACAACTATAATATTCATATAAAACTATGTTTACATGATACCTTCAAATTTTCTCTGCCAATTTCTAGAAGCAAAGTCGATGGAGTCAATATCAAACTCCTCCATTAACTTCTTGTCGATGTATAGAGTTGCCAAACCAATTAACCCCACTCCTACAAATAAGAACAACAACTGCTAATCAAAATTCACAACCCGAATTATAGGTGAGCATATAGTAGAATTCCAAGAGAACTGCAGCGGGCGTTCTTACCTTATATCTTAATCTAATATGCAGATTGGATGATTGCCTGATTGACGACGGTCGTACTGGGACTGCCAACTGCGACTGCCACTGGCCGGCAGACTAGCAGGCAACACCGTAGTCCGCAGGAGGGCAGCAGTCAGCAGATCATCTCGCGGTCGATCGGTCGCGATCGGCGGGAGAGAGGGCAGGAACCAGGCGGCCTGGGCAATAGCCACGAACCGAGAGAGGGCAGACAGGGAATCGAAGCATCGGGCTCGGGCAAATTGGCGATGTTTCACATATCGATAGATGGAACGGATTTCAGGCGCTAACTCAAGTCATCGTCTGTCGGCTGGATTGGAAACCAATAGGAAAAGAAAAGGTCCAACTGTAGACCAAGTGCATCTAAAATCGTAAAACTGCTCTTTTTTCTGCAATGTATAGTAAGCCTATACAAAAAATATGCGCCCCCAATTTTTCTGGGCCCGGGATGGCCGCCCCGCCAGACCCTCCCCAGGGCCGGCCCTGAGTAAACTTAAGCTAATATAAGCTACAAAGGAATTCAAATGAAACCACCCACCCAACCTGAAGATAAGCTATACCTTTTCCTTTTAGCCGTGCATTTCAGCCACTTAAGTTCCTCTTTTAAAAAATGCCCCGCATCTGAATATAGGAAAAACCTATTTTCCGCCCAGCTGCGGGGCAGATTAACACCCGCCCGCGTGCGGGTGGCGAGCGGGCCGCGGCCCAGCTAGGTTGGTTTTCTGTTTGTTTTTTTTTTTGCGTTTTTTCGGTTCTTTTTCTCTTTCTCTTGGTTTTATGTCGGTTCGTTTTTTCTTTTCTTTTCTTTGGTTTTTTTTCTTTTTCGTATTTTCTGCTTTTTCTTTCCCGTTTTGAATATATTTTTCAAATTTTAAGTTGGAGCAACTTTCGAATTCGAGCAAATTTGGAATTTGCTTAGATTTATATTTTTTCCCAGTTTCGAAATTTGGTAAGATTTAATTTTTGCTCGTTTTTGGAATTTTCTTAGATTTTAAATTTTGCCTGGTTTCGAAATTCTCTCAGATTTAAATTTTGTTCGGTTTCGGTATTTGTTTAAGTTCAAAAAAGTATATACATACATGCTGATACAGGGATTTGATCCCTGGTCTCCACTAGAAGCAGAGAGGCTGACACACTACGGCATATCCCATCTGTTGTACAGAAATGAAAGAAAATTGGTATATAGTAACTACTTTGTTTACCGAACGAACTACTGGGCCGGCCCATCCGGCCTCCGCTTCAGATGATGCGTGTTCCGGCGCGCTAACGAGCGGGAAATAGGGAAACCCTGAATATATGTGCCCGAACTGCTCTGAGGATCTTAACGTTCCTTGTCATCCATATGGGCTAAGCTCTCAAACTTATCAACTCCACGAAGTATGGCTTCTGAATATGGTGTTTCAAATTAGAGATACAGCCCAAGTGTGTTCGATCTGCGGAGGTTATGATATATGGGCATAGATATTGCAAGCAGGTTTGAGCAAAAGGGCAATGGAAAAAAGAGATGATCTCTTGTTTCTAACTGTCTTGTGTTGCAGAGATCACAAGCATGCTTTCGTTTAAGCAAGACCTATTTTTTATAAAATTTATATATTTTTAACTTAATTTACATAGGGAAAATTAAAATAAAGAAGACTTGGTTATTGCTCGTTCTTTGTCTTCCAGAAGGGCCATGGCTTGCCCATGGTGGTCCTTCTTGCTATTGCTACCCGACGCTCTGGGAGGCAGGTTTTGGCTCTAATGGCGATGGCGAGAGAGGTTGTGGACACTCTGGTGCGGCCGCTTGCCTTAAAAGGGAGGGGACGCAGCCACAATCAATGTCGGTGTAGGTCTCGAAGCGCGCGTGCTGTTGATGCCGCCGCAAAAAACGAAGCGGCACATTGATGCAAAATACCAGCACCGCCCCGCTAGCACTCTCAAGCCAGGAAACGCGAAGTTGGTGAAAACCTGTGGGCGGAAACATGATGACAAGCGGGCGGTCCACACACGTCCGTCCATGCATACGCATTTCAAGCCCAAACTTGGGCCTGGCATGGGTCGGTCTACCCTCGTTGGTATGTTTACGTCGGGACAATGAGATAGGTATTACCTATTCTTCCGAGCCACGCTTACCAAAATGAATGGCCTCTATTCATTTGCGTTGGACAATTGAAGATGCCATAAAGCTCTAAGATCCCTGACACATTCGTGGTCTTTTAATTAGGGCATCATATAGAGATGCTCTCAGCCAATTTTAGAATGCTGCAAAAGGCAACACTCGTAGATGCTCTTATTTTTGGCCGTTCCCGGCCACACATTTATATGCGCGGTTTTGCAGCAAAAACGTACAAAGAAAACATTTTAGGATCCTGTCAATGGGAAGTGTCTTTGTGGCTCCCGAGATCTACTGCAATTATATTTAAAGATTTTTTAAAAGAATCTAGAAAACATTCTAGACATAGTCAATGATGTATCCAACATATATGTAAAATCACAATCATAAATTCCATGTGTTGTGGCTACATTGAAAAAATCTGATAAAAAAATGCAGAGTCAAAATATGCATAGTCAGATTCACATTTTTGTCATTTCTGTGTAGTTCAAATATAATGTATTTATTTCCCAAAAAAACGAGTATAAAGTATTTGAAACTGAGGATTTTACAAGTTTGTGGGAACACCATTGGCTATATCTAGATTTTATAAAAATTCGAAACTCATAATTCATATATAGTGTTTTTTTAAATAGCAGGAGACAAAAGTCTCTTTCTAGGTCACAAAGTTCTTTTTTGTTTTTGTTTTTGCGGGAGCAATTTACAAAGCTAATCGTGCCGGACAGTACGGGCTTGGCCGCATTTAGTTGCTCGGTTACTGCCGGTGTAGTGTTCTGCAAGGGCCTTGGGTTACCAGGCTAGGCAGCACTGGAACAATTCGCTTGAGTCCAGCCTCTTTGCACTCTCTCCTTTTTTTTTTTTGAGACAGCGCGGGCTTGGCCGAGTTTCATGTTCAGAACAAATTGCTTGAGGCCGAGTCAAGGTCTAACAATAAAGGTCCAGATAAAACGGCGATTTGAAAAAAAAAAACAGCCCACCTCATAATTCACCAACTCAGTAGGAAATGAGAAACCTTCTCAAAAGTCTCTTTCGTCGCGGTTTCTCGTGTCCACTGCTCGGGTGCGCTTTAGTTTGTCGACCGGTTGGGTGTCGGCATGGCCATTTGAATAAAAATCAGCCTACCTCATAATGCTCGAAATCACTAGAAAATTCTCGAAATCACTAGGAAATAGGAAACCTTCTCAAAGGAAATAGGAAACCTTCTCAAAGGCTAGCGTGGTGCAGGCTAGCGTGGTGCAGACGAGCAGCTGTGCGGGAAAAAATTGAGGTGGACGCGGGCGTGGAATGGCGGCTTGGCGGCGCGCGTGAGAGGTCAATGCAGGGGACGCACGCGTTCGTGGAGATCGAGAGGGAGAGAGGCTCGAGGCGAAGCGGAGGGGCTTGGTCGGGAGACACGGGTGCGTGCCTGCGTGGCCCAACGGAGTGCTTGCGGGCAAGGCCAAGGAAGCAGTGCCTGCGCGGGCTTAGGTCGGCCAGGTCATACCGGCCAATGGCCCGGTTAGACCGTCCGGTCCCTCTGGACTGTGCGCGTGTGGGAGAGAGGCTACGGCTGAAGGGTTCGTTGCATGCAAAACTAAAAATTTCCAACCGCAAAGATGAATAAATCCAAGATCTAATCTATGGAAAAACCAAGATCTAATCTATGAGATCGGAGCAACGAGATGAAGATGAGACTAACCCTCGAAGATTCCAAAGCCTACGAGATTAATCTCGTTGTTGGTGTAGAAGATCGTCCCGGTGCTGCAATCCGGCAGCACTTCCGTACTCGGTAACTCTTTGTTCATGTTCTGCATGTTGTAGTTCATCACGAATTTCTTTTAACTAGGTGGCAGTGATTGGAGGACACGATAAATGCCCAGCTGGTTAGGAATCACAATTCCCAAGTCACTAAGCTTCTTCGCATGCCCAGACATTTTGAGCATGCGCTCGCTAACGGAGTTACCCTCTTCCATCAAGCAGCCAAAGAAGTGTTTCGAGGCCTCATAGCTTTCCACGAACGCATGAGTTTCAAAGATGGCTTTTAGCTCATGGACCAACTCATAAGGGTCGCGGTGCTCAAACCCTTTTTGGAGCTCCGCCTCTAGGCTGCACAGGATGACACACTGAACTTGAGAGTACCGAATGACCCGAGTCTCATAAACATTCTTTACGTCCTCAGATACTACAGGAGGTGGTGGGGGACCCAGCGGTGCTTCGAGCACATATTGCAGATTTCCACCACTGAGGAAAATTCTCACATGGCGGAACCGGTCGGTGAAGTTGCTACCGTTGCTCTTAAGTTTTTTTTCTCTAGGAACTGGTTAAAACTGATGGAGGGGGACACCATGATCTACAACATATCTGCAAAGAGTTTAGACTAAGTTTATGATAAATTGAGTTCAATTTTAATTCTTAAATTAACTAGGTGAACTCCCACTCAAAACAACATCCCTCGCATTGTCTTGATCACACGAACCAAATCCACTACACCAAGTCCGATCTTCACGAGAAAAGATGTAGCTTCAAAGGCGAACACTCAAAGTGTTCATCATATCATTCATATGACTCATGCTCTACCTTTCGGTATCTAGTGTTCCGAGACCATGTCTGTACATGCTAGGCTCGTCAAGGCAACCTTAGTATCCGCGTGTGCAAAACTGGCTTGCACCCGTTGTATGCACATGTAGAATCTATCACACCCGATCATCATGTGATGCTTCGAAACAACAAGTCTTAGCAACGGTGCATACTAAGGATGAACACTTTATTATCTTGATAGTTTAGTGAGAGGGATCATCTTATAATGCTACCGTCGCGATCTAAGCAAAATAAGATGCATAAAAGATTAACATCACATGCAATTCATAATGTGTGATATGATATGGCCTTTCTTCTTGTGCTTTTGATCTCCATCTCCAAAGCACGAACATGATCTCCATCATCACCAGCATGGCGTCAAGGTCAGTGGCGCCGCTTCATGGTTGTCCATCACTTATTGCTACTATAACAACTACTTGAAATAAAGCTATTACATGATGAATAGACACACAGGTCTTTAACAAAAATTAAAGACAACCATTAGGCTCCTGCCGGTTGCCATAATACAATAATGAACATCTCATACATCAAATATAATCATCATCACATGGCCATATCACATCACCAAACCCTGCAAAAACAAGTTAGACGCCTCTAATTTGGTTTGCATATTTTACGTGGTTTAGGGTTTTCGAGTGAGATCCAATCTACCTACGAACATGAACCACAACGGTGATACTAGTGTTGTCAATAGAAAGAGCAAATTAGGTCTTCACTATGGTGGGAGAGACAGACACCCGCAAAGCCACTTATGCAATACAAGTTGCATGTCAAGTGTGGAGCAAGTCTCATGAGACGCGGTCATGTAAAGTTAGCCCGGGCCGCTTCATCCCACCATCCCGCAAGATGCAAAGTGCACTAACTAAAAACAACAAAAGCATCAACTCCCATAAAACCATTGTGTTCTACTCGTGCAACAGATCTATGCATAGACATGGCTCTGATAACACTGAAGGGTTCGTTGCATGGAAAACAAAAAATTTCCTACTGCAAAGGCGAATAAATCCAAGATCTAATCTATGGAAAAGCCAAGATCTAATCTATGATATCAGAGCAACGAGATGGAGATGAGACTAACCCTCGAAGATTCCAAAGCCTACGAGATTAATCTCGTTGTTAGTGTAGACGATCATCCCGGTGCTGCAATCCGGCAGTACTTCCGTACTCGGTCGCGCGTACGGTGTCGATGAAGCCCTTCCTCTCCCCGTTCCAGCGGGCAGCGGAGGTGTGGTAGATCTCCTCCAAGTTCCAGCAGCACGTCGGCGTGGTGGTGGTGATGGAGGAAGAAAAGTTGCAGGGCTTCGCCTAAGCCGGAGCAGCGTATGGTGGAGGAGAGAGGTGGCCAGAGGAGGGGACAATAATGGGGGTGGTGGCCGGCCACTGACACGCGTACAACACGCGACCGTTGGGAACCCCAAGTGGAAGGTGTGATGCGTACAGCAGTAAGTTTCCCTCAGTAAGAAACCAAGGTTTATCGAACCAGTAGGAGTCAAGAAGCACGTTGAAGGTTGATGGCGGCGGAGTGTAGTGTGGCGCAACACCAGGGATTCCGGTGCCAACGTGGAACCTGCACAACACAACCAAATTACTTTGCCCCAACGTGACAGTGAGGTTGTCAATCTCACCGGCTTGCTGTAACAAAGGATTAGATGTATAGTGTGGATGATGATGTTTGCAGAGAACAGTAAGAACGAGTATTGCAGTAGATTGTATTCGATGTAAATAATGGACCGGGGTCCACAGTTCACTAGTGGTGTCTCTCCCATAAGAAATAGCATGTTGGGTGAACAAATTACAGTTGGGCAATTGACAAATAAAGATGGCATGACAATGCACATACATGTTATGATGAGTAGTGTGAGATTTAATTGGGCATTACGACAAAGTACATAGACCGCTATCCAGCATGCATCTATGCCTAAAAAGTCCACCTTCAGGTTATCATCCGAACCCCTTCCAGTATTAAGTTGCAAACAACAGACAATTGCATTAAGTATGGTGCGTAATGTAATCAACACATACATCCTTAGACATAGCATTGATGTTTTATCCCTAGTGGCAACAGCACATCCACAACCTTAGAACTTTCTATCACTGTCCCAGATTTAATGGAGGCATGAACCCACTATCGAGCATAAATACTCCCTCTTGGAGTTACAAGTAACGACTTGGTCAGAGCCTCTACTAGCAACGGAGAGCATGCAAGATCATAAACAACACATAGAAGATAGATTGATAATCAACATAACATAGCATTCAATATTCATCGGATCCCAACAAACGCAACATGTAGCATTACAAATAGATGATCTTGATCATGTTAGGCAGCTCACAAGATCCGACAATGATAGCACAATGAGGAGAAGATAACCATCTAGCTACTGCTATGGACCCATAGTCCAGGGGTGAACTACTCACACATCACTCCGGAGGCGACCATGGCGGTGAAGAGTCCTCCGGGAGATGATTCCCCTCTCCGGCAGGGTGCCGGAGGCGATCTCCTGAATCCCCCTAGATGGGATTGGCGGCGGCGGCGTCTCTGGAAGGTTTTCTGTATCATGGCTCTCGGTACTGGAGTTATTATCGACGAAGGCTTAAGTAGGCGGAAGGGTAGGTCAGGGGGCGCCACGAGGGGCCCACACAACAGGGTCGCGCGGCCCCAGGCCTGGCCACGCCGCCCTAGTGTGGCATCGCCTCGTCGCCCCACTTCGTTTCCCTTTCGGACTTCTGGAAGCTTCGTGGAAAAATAAGATCCTGGGCGTTGATTTCGTCCAATTCCGAGAATATTTCCTTACTAGGATTTCTGAAACCAAAAACAGGAGAAAACAGCAACTGGCTCTTCGGCATCTTGTTAATAGGTTAGTGCCGGAAAATGCATAAATATGACATAAAGTATGTATAAAACATGTAGGTATTGTCATAAAACAAGCATGGAACATAAGAAATTATCGATACGTTGGAGACGTATCAGCATCCCCAAGCTTAGTTCCTACTCGTCCCGAGTAGGTAAACGATAACAAAGATAATTTCTGAAGTGACATGCTATCATAATCTTGATCAATACTATTGTAAGCACATGTAATGAATGCAGCGATCCAAAGCAATGGTAAAGATAATGGTAAAACAACCGAATCATATAGCAAAGACTTTTCATGAATAGTACTTTCAAGACAAGCATCAATAAGTCTTGCATAAGAATTAACTCATAAAGCAGTAAATTAAAAGTAAAGGCATTGAAGCAACACAAAGGAAGATTAAGTTTCAGCGGTTGCTTTCAACTTGTAACATGTTTATCTCATGGATAGTTGTCAATATAAAGTAATATGATGAATGCAAATATGCAAGCATGTAAGAATCAATGCACAGTTAACACAAGTGTTTGCTTCTGAGATGGAAGGAAGTAGGCAAACTGACTCAACATAAAAGTAGAAGAATGGCCCTTCGAAGAGGGAAGCATGGATTGCTATATTTGTGCTAGAGCTTTTATTTTGAAAACAAGAAACAATTTTTTCAACGGTAGTAATAAAGCATATGTGTTATGTATAAGATATCTTATAAGTTGCAAGCCTCATGCATAGTATACCAATAGTTCCCGCACCTTGTCCTAATTAGCTTGGATTTACATGGATTATCATCGCATAACATATGTTTTAACCAAGTATCACAAAGGGGTACCTCTATGCTGCCTGTACAAAGGTCTAAGGAGAAAGCTCGCATTGGATTTCTCGCTTTTGATTATTCTCAACTTAGACATCCATACCGGGACAACATAGACAACAGATAATAGACTCCTCTTTAATGCATAAGCATTCAACAACAGATTATATTCTCATAAGAGATTGAGGATTGTTGTCCAAACTGAAACTTCCACCATGGATCATGGCTTTAGTTAGCGGCCCAATGTTCTTCTCTAACAATATGCATACTCAAACCATTGAACTCATGATAAATCACCCTTACTTCAGACAAGACGAACATGCATAGCAACTCACATGATATTCAACAAAGTGTAATAGTTGATGGCGTCCCCAGGAACATGGTTATCGCACAACAAGCAACTTAATAAGAAATAAAATACATAAGTACATATTCAATACCACAATAGTTTTTAGGCTATTTTTTCCATGAGCTATATATTGCAAAGACAAAGGATAGAAATTTAAAGATAGCACTCAAGAAATTTACTTTGGAATGACAGAGAAATACCATGTAGTAGGTAGATATGGTGGACACAAATTGCATAGTTTTTGGCTCAAGGATTTTGGATGCATGAGAAGTAATCCCTCTCAATACAAGGCTTAGGCTAGCAAGGTTGTTTGAAGCAAACACAAGTATGAACCGGTACATCAAAACTCACATAAGAACATATTGCAAGCATTATAAAACTCTACACCGTCCTCCTTGTTGCTCAAACCCTTACTAGAAAATATCTACACTTTAGAGAGACCAATCATGCAAATCAAATTTTAGCAAGCTCTATGTATTTCTTCACTAATAGGTGCAAAGTATATGATGCAAGAGCTTAAACATGATCTATATGAGCACAACAATTGCCAAGTATCAAGTTATTCAAGACATTATACCAATTACCACATGTAGCATTTTCTGTACCAACATAATAACAACGAACGAAGCAGTTTCAACCTTCGCCATGAACATTAAAAGCTAAGAACACATGTGTTCATATGAACCAGAGGAGCATGTCTCTCTCCCACACAAGCATGATCTTTATTCAGAGAATGAAAATAACACAAATGAAAATAAAAGCACACGGACGCTCCAAGTAAAGTACATAAGATGTGACGGAATAAAAATATAGTTTCACTAGAGGTGACCTGATAAGTTGTCGATGAAGAAGGGGATGCCCAAGGCATCCCCAAGCTTATATGCTTGAGTCTTCTTGAAATATGCAGGGATGAACCACGGGGGCATCCCCAAGCTTAGACTTTTCACTCTTCTTGATCATGTTATATCATCCTCCTCTCTTGACCCTTGAAAACTTCCTCCACACCAAACTCGAAACAAACTCATTAGAGGGTTAGTGCAAAATCAAAATTCACATGTTCAGAGGTGACATAATCATTCTTAACACTTCTGGACATTGCACAAAGCTACTGAAAGTTAATGGAATAAAGAAATCCATCAAACATAGCAAAACAGACAATGCGAAATAAAAGGCAGAATCTGTCAAAATAGAACAGTCCGTAAAGACGAATTTTTTAGGTGCACCAGACTTGCTCAAATGAAAATGCTCAAATTGAATGAAAGTTGCGTACATATCTGAGGATTACTCACGTAGATTGGCAGATTTTTCTGAGTTACCTACAGAGAACACTGCTCAAATTCGTGACAGCAAGAAATCTGTTTCTGCGCAGTAATCCAAATCTAGTATGAACCTTACTATCAAAGACTTTACTTGGCACAACTATGCAATAAAATAAAGATAAGGAGAGGTTTCTACAGTAGTAACAACTTCCAAGACTCAAATATAAAACAAAAGTGCAGAAGTAAAATCATGGGTTGTCTCCCATAAGCGCTTTTCTTTAACGCCTTTCAGCTAGGCGCAGAAAGTGTGTATCAAGTATTACCAAGAGATGAAGCATCAACATCATAATTTGTTCTAATGATAGAATCAAAAGGTAACTTCATTCTCTTTCTAGGGAAGTGTTCCATACCTTTCTTGAGAGAAAATTGATATTTAATATTACCTTCCTTCATATCAATAATAGCACCAACAGTTCGAAGAAAAGGTCTTCCCAAAATAATGGGACAAGATGCATTGCATTCAATATCCAACACAACAAAATCAACGGGGACAAGGTTATTGTTAACCGTAATGCGAACATTATCAATCCTCCCCAAAGGTTTCTTTGTAGAATTATCAGCAAGATTAACATCCAAATAACAATTTTTCAATGGTGGCAAGTCAAGCATATTATAAATTTTCCTAGGCATAACGGAAATACTTGCACCAAGATCACATAAGGCATTACAATCAAAATCATTGACCTTCATCTTAATGATGGGCTCCCAACCATCCTCTAACTTCCTAGGAATAGAAGTTTCACGATTTAGTTTCTCTTCTCTAGCTTTAATGAAAGCATTTGTAATATATTTTGTAAAGGCCAAATTTATAGCACTAGCATTAGGACTTTTAGCAAGTTTTTGTAAGAACTTTATAACTTCAGAGATGTGACAATCATCAAAATCTAAACCATTATGATCTAAAGCAATGGGATCATTGTCCCCAACATGCGAAAAAAATTCAGCAGTTTTATCACAGGCAGTTTCAGCAGTTTTAGCAGTTTCAGGCAGTTTTGCAAGCTTTGCATTTGGAGTAGAAACATTGCCAACACCAATTATTTTACCATTGATAGTAGGAGGTGTAGCAACATGTGAAGCATTAGCATAACTAGTGGTGGAAATAGTCCAAACTTTAGCTACATTATCTTTAGCATCTTCTTCTTTTTCCCACCTAGCACGCAATTCGGCCATCAATCTTATATTCTCATTAATTCGAACTTGGATGGCATTTGCTGTAGCAAATGACTTAATATATTTATTTTCATTAGGCATAACTTTTTATTTCAAAAGATCAACATCAGCAGCAAGATTATCAACTTTAGAAGCAAGAATATCAATTTTGCCAAGCTTTTCTTCATCAGATTTGTTAAAAGCGGTTTGTGTACTAATAAATTCTTTAAGCATGGCTTCAAGTCCCGGGGGGCACATTCCTATTATTGTTGTAAGAATTCCCATAAGAATTACCATAACCGTTACCATTATTATAAGGATATGGCCTATAGTTGTTACTAGAATTGTTCCGATAAGCATTGTTGTTGAAATTATTATTTTTAATGAAGTTCACATCAACATGTTCTTCTTGGGCAACCAATGAAGCTAAAGGAACATTATTAGGATCAACATTAGTCCTACCATTCACAAGCATAGACATAATAGCATCAATCTTATCACTCAAGGAGGAGGTTTCTTCAACAGAATTTACCTTCTTACCTTGTGGAGCTCTTTCCGTGTGCCATTCAGAGTAATTAATCATCATATTATCAAGAAGCTTTGTTGCGGCGCCTAGAGTGATGGACATAAAAGTACCTCCAGCAGCTGAATCCAATAGGTTCCGTGAAGAAAAATTCAGTCATGCATAAAAGGTTTAGATGATCATCCAAGTAGTCAGTCCGTGGGTTGGGCAATTTTTAACCAAAGATTTTATTCTTTCCCATGCTTGGGCAACATGCTCATTATCCGATTGCTTAAAATTCATTATGCTACTTCTCAAAGATATAATTTTAGCAGGAGGATAAATCTACCAATGAAAGCATCCTTACATTTAGTCCATGAATCAATACTATTCTTAGGCAAAGATAGCAACCAATCTTTAGCTCTTCCTCTTAATGAGAAAGGAAACAATTTTAATTTTATAATGTCACCATCTACATCCTTATACTTTTGCATTTCACATAATTCAACAAAATTATTAAGATGGGCAGCAGCATCATCAGAACTAACACCAGAAAATTGCTCTCTCATAACAAGATTCAAGAAAGGTGTTTAATTTCAAAGAATTCTGCTGTAGTAGCAGGTGGAGCAATAGGTGTGCATAAGAAATCATTATTATTTGTGTTTGTGAAGTCACACAACTTAGTATTTTCAGGAGTACCCATTTTAGCAATAGTAAATAAAGCAAACTAGATAAAGTAAATGCAAGTAACTAATTTTTTTGTGTTTTTAATATAGAGAACGCAAACAAGATAATAAATAAAGTAAAGCTAGCAACTATTTTTTTTGTGTTTTGATATAATGCAGCAAACAAAGAAGTAAATAAAATAAAGCAAGACAAAAACAAAGTAAAGAGATTGGAAGTGGAGACTCCCCTTGCAGCGTGTCTTGATCTCCCCGGCAACGGCGCCAGAAATTTAGCTTGACACGCGTACAGCACGCGACCGCTGGGAACCCCAAGTGGAAGGTGTGATGCGTACAGCAGTAAGTTTCCCTCAGTAAGAAACCAAGGTTTATCGAACCAGTAGGAGTCAAGAAGCACGTTGAAGGTTGATGGCGGCGGAGTGTAGTGTGGCGCAACACCAGGGATTCCGGTGCCAACGTGGAACCTGCACAACACAACCAAATTACTTTTCCCCAACGTGATAGTGAGGTTGTCAATCTCACCGGCTTGCTGTAACAAAGGATTAGATGTATAGTGTGGATGATGATGTTTGCAGAGAACAGTAAGAACGAGTATTGCAGTAGATTGTATTCGATGTAAAGAATGGACCGGGGTCCACAGTTCACTAGTGGTGTCTCTCCCATAAGAAATAGCATGTTGGGTGAACAAATTACAGTTGGGCAATTGACAAATAAAGATGGCATGACAATGCACATACATGTTATGATGAGTAGTGGGAGATTTAATTGGGCATTACGACAAAGTACATAGACCTCTATCTAGCATGCATCTATGCCTAAAAAGTCCACCTTCAGGTTATCATCCGAACCCCTTCCAGTATTAAGTTGCAAACAACAAACAATTGTATTAAGTATGTGTTGGAGATATGCCCAAGAGGCAATAATAAAATGGTTATTATAATATCTTTGAGTTTATGATAATGTTTACATACCATGCTATAATTGTATTAACCGAAACATTGATACATGTGTGTTATGTGAACAACAAGGAGTCCCTAGTAAGCCTCTTGTATAACTAGCTTGTTGATTAATAGATGATCATCGTTTCATGATCATGAACATTGGATGTTATTAATAACAAGGTTATGTCATTATGTGAATGATATAATGGACACACCCAATTAAGCGTAGCATAAGATCACGTCATTAAGTTATTTTGCTATAAGCTTTCGATACATAGTTACCTAGTCCTTATGACCATGAGATCATATAAATCACTTATACCGGAAAGGCACTTTGATTACATCAAACGCCACTGCGTAAATGGGTGGTTATAAAGGTGGGATTAAGTATCCGGAAAGTATGAGTTGAGGCATATGGATCAACAGTGGGATTTGTACATCCCGATGACTGATAGATATACTCTGGGCCCTCTCGGTGGAATGTCGTCTAATGTCTTGCAAGCATATGAATAAGTTCATAAGAGACCACATACCACGGTACGAGTAAAGAGTACTTGTCAGGATACGAGGTTAAACAAGTGATACCGATGATCAAACCTCGGACAAGTAAAATATCGCGTGACAAAGGGAATTGGTATCGTATGTGAATGGTTCATTCGATCACTAAAGTCATCGTTGAATATGTGGGAGCCATTACGGATCTCCAGATCCCGCTATTGGTTATTGGTCGGAGAGAGTACTCAACCATGTCCGCATAGTTCGCGAACCGTAGGGTGACACACTTAAGGTTTGATGTTGAAATAGTAGAACTTGAATATGGAATGGAGTTCGGAGATTTGTTCGAAGTCCCGGATAAGATCCCGGACATCACGAGGAGTTCCGGAATGGTCCGGAGAATAAGATTCATATATAGGAAGTCATTTTATGAGTTTGAAAATGATCCGGTGCATTTATGGAAGGTGCTAGAAGGTTCTAGAATATTCCGGAAGAAAGTCACTTTGGAAGGCAGAGTCCCGAAGGGACTCCACCACCATGGCCGGCCAACCCTAGGGGGTGGAGTCCCAGGTGGACTCCACCTATGGTGGCCGGCCACCCCCTCCCAAGGGAAGGTGGGAATCCCACCTCTAGTGGGAGTCCTAGCTTGGGTAGGTTTCATGTGATATGGAAGGTTTTGGTTTGGGGTCTTATTCGAAGACTTGTAGACCAACTCTTGGGTGTTCCACCTATATAATGAGGGCCAAGGGGAGGGGGCCGGCCACCCCAAGACCACAAGGTGGCCACACCCCTATAGTGGCCGGCGCCCCCTCTCCCCAAACCCTAGCCGCCCCACTCCTCCTTCTTCCCCGCACGCTTAGCGAAGCTCCGCCGGGATTCTCCACCACCACCGACACCACGCTGTCGTGCTGCCAGATTCAAGAGGAGCTACTACTTCCGCTGCCCGCTAGAACGGGGAGGTGGACGTCGACTTCATCAACACCGAACGTGTGACCGAGTACGGAGGTGCTGCCCGTTCGTGGTGCCGTGATCAAGATCTTCTACGCGCTTTTGCAAGCGGCAAGTGAACGTCTACCGCAGCAACAAGAGCCTCATCTTGTAGGATTTGGAATCTCTTCAAGGCTGAGACTCGATAATCCCCTCGTTGCTACCGTCTTCTAGATTGCATCTTGGCTTGGATTGCGTGTTCGCGGTAGGAACATTTTTGTTTTCTATGCAACGAATCCCTACAGTGGTATCAGAGCCGTGTCTATGCATAGATGGTTGCACGAGTAGAACACAATGGTTTTGTGGGCGTTGATGCTTTTGTTGTCTTTAGTTTGAGTACTTTGCATCTTTGTGGCATAGTGGGATGAAGCGGCCCGGACTAACTTTACATGACCGTGTTCATGAGACTTGTTCCTCGTCCGACATGCAACTTGTATTGCATAAGAGGCTTTGCGGGTGTTTGTCTCTCCTACTATAGTGAAGATTCAATTTACTCTTCTATTGACAACACTATTATCACCGTTGTGGTTCATGTTTGTAGGTAGATTAGATCTCTCTCGAAAACCCTAAACCACGTAAAATATGCAAACCAAATTAGAGACGTCTAACTTGTTTTTGCAGGGTTTGGTGATGTGATATGGCCATAATGTGATAATGAATATGTATGAGATGATCATTATTGTATTGTGGCAACCGGCAGGAGCCTTATGGTTGTCTTTAATTTTCATGTTGAGTAGTATTTCAAAGTAGTTGTAATAGTTGCTACATGAGGTGAACAACCATGAAGACGGCGCCATGGACCTTGACGCTACGCCGACGATGATGGAGATCATGCCCGTTGATGATGGAGATCATGTCCGTGCTTTGGAGATG
Organism: Lolium perenne; assembly: GCF_019359855.2. Classification (NCBI taxonomy): domain Eukaryota; kingdom Viridiplantae; phylum Streptophyta; class Magnoliopsida; order Poales; family Poaceae; genus Lolium; species Lolium perenne. Next base: position 180,173,257 of record NC_067246.2, on the reverse strand, counting down.
AAGATCAAAGGCGCAAAGACAAAAGGGCCATATCATATCACATATGAATTGCATGTGATGTTAATCCTTTATGCATCTTATTTTGCTTAGAACGCGACGGTAGCATTATAAGATGATCCCTCACATTAATATCAAGATAATAAAGTGTTCTCCCCTCGTATGCACCGTTGCCAAAGTTCGTCGTTTCAAAGCATCTCGTGATGATCGGATGTGATAGATTCAACGTTCATATACAACGGGTGTAAGCCATGTTGCACACGCGGAATACTTGGGTTTGCTTGACGAGCCTAGCATGTACAGACATGGCCTCGGGACAACGGAAACCGAAAGGTTGAACACGAGTCATATGGATGATATGATCAACATGTTGATGTTCACTATTGAAGCTACATCATCTCACGTGATGATCGGTTTTGGTGTAGTGGATTTGGATCGTGTACCACTTAACAACTATGAGGGATGTTGTATTAAGTGGGAGTTCATTAGTAATTAGATTAAAACATGAACTAGTTATCATAAACATAGTCTGAGTAATATTTTGAATTAATTTTGTAGTATTGGCATCCGTTTTTCTACCATGCGCTAGTCTTGTTATTGAGATAGAAATACTGTTAAAATCTGACAAGAAACTTTACGGACTGGTACCGTATTGTTAAAGAATCAAGAAGTGATTAAGTCCTATAGCAAACTTTTAGTAAACCTCACATTGTTGATTCAAAGAGCTATGGTTTCAATTAGTACATAAAGTTATCTTGTCTCCGTGAAACTCGAAGTTCAAATCTGTTTGAAAAGTAAGGAGCTGAAAATTTAGTTTTCAGAAATAATCAAGGTATGAGATATATGTGATATCTAAGACCTTATTGCAAGATGATAGAATATAATTTGGTGAGACTACATAAACTCATAAGTTTTATGGGAATGTACGAAGGTTGAAGACGCAAGGCGTCCCAATCCTCCAACTATTGGGGCACTAACAATATTCACATATCCATGAAGTTATCATCCTTAGTATGCACCATTGCTAAGACTCGTCGTATCGAAGCATCACGTGATGATCGGGTGTTATAGATTCTACGTGTGCATACAACGGGTGCAAGCCAGATTTGCACATGCGAATACCAAGGTTAAAACTTTATGAGCCTAGCATGTACAGACAAGGTCTCAGAAAGTCATCATGATACAATGGATAAAATTATGAGTGAAATTATTCATCATATTACAAGGTTACTAATAGTGAAATCCGGAACACTTGTCATATGATGATCAACTTCAAAGTAAGAACCTCAAGGTTATTGGTATTTGACCAACAAACCGAGAAGTTATTGAAGTTGATGTGTTTTTCTGAATAATGAGGAAAGCTAAAAGAGAAACTACAAAAGATTATTGGCAGAAAGAAACAAAAGACTAGAATGTCTAGCTCAGGTGTATATAAATGATATACATGTTATGGTTATATTCCTAGTTAGGTCACACAATGAAATTCTTGGGTATTTATACCATATTGGTTGGTATGAAGTGTCATACAAAACAACGCAATACAAGAATACAATGGCCTAAGTGACTGACAAGGAATTTGATAGGAATGCACGAATGGAACAAAATAAAGTGTTATTATGTTCGTCGTTAGCATTCTATCTAGCCCTTAGAATTTATAATAAAGAACTTAATAATTGTTATTTTGCTCTGGTCAAATGAAAACAATGAGTTGTTCAAATTATGACATTACTCCATATACGATGGATAAGTTATTATAAATCTTAATGGTGAAACACACATACATAACACTGACGCTAAAATGCCATAAGGCAAATGATTTGAATTCCACTTATTTGTGGAACCGCCATTTAGGTCATGTTAGAAAGGAACGCATGAAGGAACTCCATGCAAATGGATTTTTTGAGTCATTTGATTTTTGAATCACTTGGCGCTTGCAAATCTTTTATAAAGAGAGTGACTAAAATACCGTTCATAGGCCAAGAGTTGAACAGGCAACTAACTTAGTGAAAAATACATGATGATGTATGTGGTTCACTAGGGCATAGTTGTTTGCGGGAGATTCTTCTACTTCATGAAAACTTCCAACAATAAATTGAGTATATATATGTGGATATATTCGATAAGGAAGAAGTTTGAAACATTTGAATGGATTCAAATAAATTTCAGCATAAAGTGGAAATCATCGTAATAGAAAATTCAAATATCTATGATTGGATCATTGGGAAAATATTTGAATTACGAGTTTTAGCGAACATCTAAGAGAGTCATGAAATTGTTCTACAACTCACATTTCTTGGAGTATCATAATGATATAGTATCCGAGAGATGTATCCAAACCTTGTTGGATCAATGATGAGATAAAATATTGATGCCATTATATTTTTAGTGGATTATGCTTTAGTGACTACCGCTTTTACACTTAATAGAGCATCATCATGATCCGTTGAAATGACACCATACGAGTTATGGCATGGGTATGAATCCTAATAGTCTTTTCTTAAATTTTGGTATGCATAGCATAAGTAAATAAGTTTACAACCAAAATCGGATGAATGTCTTTGTTGGTTATCCCAGAGAATTGATTGGGAATTCTTCCCACTGTGGAGACAAAGACAAAAGTGTTTGTCAATATTTCTTATTTCCAAGAAATTGTTTCTAGCGAAGTATTTGAGTGGGAGGACAATAGAACTTGATAAGGTTTATGAACTTGAGCATAATGATCAGAGTAGCGCAGCATTGGAATTGGTTCCGGAAGCGGCCACAACGATCATGACTCCCATGACTACAAAGTGTTTTAGCCATGGAGATCGAAGTACATATTGAACCTTGTAGGTATGGTTTACTTTGTGATCAAATAAATGATTTGTGGACAAAGGATTGATTTTTAACAATGATAAAACAAGTACAAACAAAGAAGTTATGATGGGCCTTGACTCCGTTAAAATGGCTATAAGCCATGAAATCCAAGATAGATAAATACTTTTTGAAAGTAAATAGATCTATAAAATTGATAGACTTGGATGAAATATCCTTGAAGAAGCTCGACTTGTCGAAAAGTTGTTTACAACAAAGTTCAAAGAGTTGACTACGATAAGATTAGATCTTCCGTAGCAATGCTTATAGTCTATGTGGATTATTCTAGTAATCACTACATATTTCTTTTATGAGATATGCTAGTAGGATGGCAAAATACATTACTTATCAGACGTGTGTATTAAAGGTGTATACAAGATACAACCAATTGTTTTGCTAGTCCGTGGAATACTAGATAGGTATACAAACTTCAATTGGATGAAGTGAGTATCACGGAGTTGGAATCTTCACCAGATGAAATAGTCAAAGAGTTTTTGATTTCATCAGAAACGATGAAGAGGCTTGCATTTGCAAGAAATTAAGTGGGAGCGCTGAGACATATTTATAATACTTTATGTAGATGACATATAGTTGGTTATAAATGATGTAATTATATACTTGATTAAAAAGGTTTCATTGAGAAATTAACTTCAATGAAAGGATATGGACTAAAACAAATTTAGTGTCAAGATCTATGAAGATAGATTGAAACACATAATAAGTTTAAGTCAAAGTACATAGAATGGATATTGAAGTAGTTCAATATAGAAATATTAAGAAAATGTTCTTGTCATGTGAAGGTTTAACAAGACTTGAGTGTATCTTACACTCGATGAGTAAAAACACATGAGTGATTTTAGATCATGAATAATATGTACATAATCATATATCTTGTGCTCTAAAAGGTTAGGATCATATACCAGAATGATTCATGTGATGATCATTGAAAAACAGTAAGAATATTCTTGAGTACTTAAGAAGAACCAAGAATATATATATAGTTTTTGTATGAAGAAATGACAAACAAATCGCTGTAAAGTGTTGCACCGATATTTGTTTTGTCACATATGAAAATAAAATTTCAATTTCAAATTAGACTAAGTGTTGTTTAAAAGGTAGCGCAATGAGCTAGAAGTTGTCTATGCTAGATTTAGAAGAGTTCTAAATATTGTGACGGATTCTACAAAAGAAGGCAGAGTATGTCATTGTTTTGACAATGACAAAGGATGTTAAGTCAAGAGGTTATTTAGAACTTGGTGTAGTTCCGGCAGAGTCAGAACTTTGAAGCTATATTGTGTGTGACAATAGTAGTGACATATTTCAGACCGCGGAATTAAGGTTCCACCAGAAGACCAAACATATTTAATGCCGACTCATTTGGAAATGAGTGATGCGTTGAGACGCAAATGAATTACAAAATACATACGGTTCTGAGCATGTCAGATCCGTTGACTAAAACCTCTCCCGTAAGCAAAACATGATAAAGCACCGGAAGGCCAAGGTGTTATATCTTTACAAATGTAAACTAGATTATTGACTCTAGTGCAAGTGGGAGACTGTTGGAGATATGCCCAAGAGGCAATAATAAAATGGTTATTATAATATCTTTGAGTTTATGATAATGTTTACATACCATGCTATAATTGTATTAACCGAAACATTGATACATGTGTGTTATGTGAACAACAAGGAGTCCCTAGTAAGCCTCTTGTATAACTAGCTTGTTGATTAATAGATGATCATTGTTTCATGATCATGAACATTGGATGTTATTAATAACAAGGTTATGTCATTATGTGAATGATATAATGGACACACCCAATTAAGCGTAGCATAAGATCACGTCATTAAGTTATTTTGCTATAAGCTTTCGATACATAGTTACCTAGTCCTTATGACCATGAGATCATATAAATCACTTATACCGGAAAGGTACTTTGATTACATCAAACGCCACTGCGTAAATGGGTGGTTATAAAGGTGGGATTAAGTATCCGGAAAGTATGAGTTGAGGCATATGGATCAACAGTGGGATTTATACATCCCGATGACGGATAGATATACTCTGGGCCCTCTCGGTGGAATGTCGTCTAATGTCTTGCAAGCATATGAATAAGTTCATAAGAGACCACATACCACGGTACGAGTAAAGAGTACTTGTCAGGAGACGAGGTTAAACAAGGTATAGAGTGATACCGATGATCAAACCTCGGACAAGTAAAATATCGCGTGACAAAGGGAATTGGTATCATAAGTGAATGGTTCATTCGATCACTAAAGTCATCGTTGAATATGTGGGAGCCATTATGGATCTCCAGATCCCGCTATTGGTTATTGGTCGGAGAGAGTACTCAACCATGTCCGCATAGTTCGCGAACCGTAGGGTGACACACTTAAGGTTTGATGTTGAAATAGTAGAACTTGAATATGGAATGGAGTTCGGAGATTTGTTCGAAGTCCCGGATAAGATCCCGGACATCACGAGGAGTTCCGGAATGGTCCGGAGAATAAGATTCATATATAGGAAGTCATTTTATGAGTTTGAAAATGATCCGGTGCATTTATGGAAGGTGCTAGAAGGTTCTAGAATATTCCGGAAGAAAGTCACTTTGGAAGGCGGAGTCCCGAAGGGACTCCACCACCATGGCCGGCCAACCCTAGGGGATGGAGTCCCAGGTGGACTCCACCTATGGTGGCCGGCCACCCCCTCCCAAGGGAAGGTGGGAATCCCACCTCTAGTGGGAGTCCTAGCTTGGGTAGGTTTCATGTGATATGGAAGGTTTTGGTTTGGGGTCTTATTCGAAGACTTGTAGAACAACTCTTGGGTGTTCCACCTATATAATGAGGGCCAAGGGGAGGGGGCCGGACACCCCAAGACCACAAGGTGGCCGCACCCCTATAGTGGCCGGCGCCCCCCTCTCCCCAAACCCTAGCCGCCCCACTCCTCCTTCTTCCCCGCACGCTTAGCGAAGCTCCGCCGGGATTCTCCACCACCACTGACACCACGCCGTCGTGCTGCCGGACTCAAGAGGAGCTACTACTTCCGCTGCCCGCTGGAACGGGGAGGTGGACATCGACTTCATCAACACCGAACGTGTGACCGAGTACGGAGGTGCTGCCCGTTCGTGGCGCCGTGATCAAGATCTTCTACGCGCTTTTGCAAGCGGCAAGTGAACGTCTACCGCAGCAACAAGAGCCTCATCTTGTAGGCTTTGGAATCTCTTCAAGGGTGAGACTTGATAATCCCCTCGTTGCTACCGTCTTCTAGATTGCATCTTGGCTTGGATTGCGTGTTCGCGGTAGGAAATTTTTTGTTTTCTATGCAACGAATCCCTACAGTATGGTGCGTAATGTAATCAACACATACATCCTTAGACATAGCACCACAACCTTAGAACTTTCTGTCACTGTCCCAGATTTAATGGAGGCATGAACCCACTATCGAGCATAAATACTCCCTCTTGGAGTTACAAGTAACGACTTGGCCAGAGCCTCTACTAGCAACGGAGAGCATGCAAGATCATAAACAACACATAGATGATAGATTGATAATAAACATAACATAGCATTCAATATTCATCGGATCCCAACAAACGCAACATGTAGCATTACAAATAGATGATCTTGATCATGTTAGGCAGCTCACAAGATCCGACAATGATAGCACAATGAGGAGAAGACAACCATCTAGCTACTGCTATGGACCCATAGTCCAGGGGTGAACTACTCACACATCACTCCGGAGGCGACCATGGCAGTGAAGAGTCCTCCGGGAGATGATTCCCCTCTCCGGCAGGGTGCCGGAGGCGATCTCCTGAATCCCCCGAGATGGGATTGGCGGCGGCGTCTCTGGAAGGTTTTCCGTATCGTGGCTCTCGGTACTGGAGTTATTATCGACGAAGGCTTAAGTAGGCGGAAGGGTAGGTCAGGGGGCGCCACGAGGGGCCCAAACAACAGGGCCACGCGGCCCCAGGCCTGGCAGCGCCGCCCTAGTGTGGCGTCGTCTCGTCGCCCCACTTCGTTTCCCTTTCGGACTTCTGGAAGCTTCATGGAAAAATAAGATCCTGGGCGTTGATTTCGTCCAATTCCGAGAATATTTCCTTACTAGGATTTCTGAAACCAAAAACAGCATAAAACAACAACTGGCTCTTCGGCATCTTGTTAATAGGTTAGTGCCGGAAAATGCATAAATATGACATAAAGTATGTATAAAACATGTAGGTATTGTCATAAAACAAGCATGGAACATAAGAAATTATCGATACGTTGGAGATGTATCAGCCACCCCCTCCCCTCTTTATATAGGGGGGCAGGTCGGTGGGGTGGCCCCCTTTCCCTTCTAGGGTTAAGGGGGTGGCGGCCAAGCGGGGGAAGAGGGATTTCTTCCCCCCCCCAAGTTGATCCCCCTAGGGAAACCCTAGGGGTTGGCCAGCTGGGCCTTGAAGGGCATGTGCCCCTGGCCCATTAGGCTAGGGAGCACCCCCTCGGCCCATGCTAGGCCTCCTAGGGTCATGGGCCAACTTGTGGGACCCCCGGAACCTTCTAGAACCTTCCCGGTCATCCACCGGAAAAATCCCGAACTTTTCCGAAACCTAGAAATCAACTTCCCTTATATGAATCTTATTCTCCGGACTATTCCGGACCTCCTCGTGACGTCCTGGATCCCATCCGAGACTCCGAACAAACTTCGTCTCCATACCATATTGCTTGTGATGGTAAAGCACTCGTCCATTGGGAACCCCAAGAGGAAGGTGTGATGCGTACAGTGATACGCGTACAGCACACGTCCGTTGGGAACCCCAAGAGGAAGGTGTGATGCGTACAGCGGCAAGTTTTCCCTCAGTAAGAAACCAAGGTTTATCGAACCAGTAGGAGCCAAGAAGCACGTTGAAGGTTGATGGCGGCGAGATGTAGTGCGGCGCAACACCAGGGATTCCGGCGCCAACGTGGAACCTGCACAACACAACCAAAGTACTTTGCCCCAACGAAACAGTGAGGTTGTCAATCTCATCGGCTTGCTGTAACAAAGGATTAGATGTATAGTGTGGATGATGATTGTTTGCAGAAAACAATAGAACAAGTATTGCAGTAGATTGTATTCGATTAAAAGAATGGACCGGGGTCCACAGTTCACTAGAGGTGTCTCTCCCATAAGATAAATAGCATGTTGGGTGAACAAATTACACTTGGGAAATTGACAAATAGAGAGGGCATGACAATGCACATACATGATATGATGAGTATTGTGAGATTTAATTAGGCATTATGACAAAGTACATAGACCGCTAAGCAGCACGCATCTATGCCTAAAAAGTCCACCTTCAGGTTATCATCCGAACCCCTTCCAGTATTAAGTTGCAAACAACAGACAATTGCATTAAGTATGGTGCGTAATGTAATCAATAACTACATCCTCGGACATAGCATCGATGTTTTATCCCTAGTGGCAACAGCACATCCACAACCTTAGAACTTTCTCACACGTCCTGCATTTAATGGAGGCATGAACCCACTATCGAGCATAAATACTCCCTCTTGGAGTTAAGAGTAAAAACTTGGCCAGAGCCTCTACTAATAACGGAGAGCATGCAAGATCATAAACAACACATAGGTAATAGATTGATAATCAACATAACATAGTATTCTCTATCCATCGGATCCCAACAAACACAACATATAGCATTACATATAGATGATCTTGATCATGTTAGGCAGCTCACAAGATCCGACAATGAAGCATAATTAAGAGAAGACGACCATCTAGCTACTGCTATGGACCCATAGTCCAGGGGTGAACTACTCACTCATCACTCCGGAGGCGACCATGGCGGTGAAGAGTCCTCCGGGAGATGATTCCACTCTCCGGCAGGGTGCCGAAGGCGATCTCCTGAATCCCCCGAGATGGGATTGGCGGCGGCGTCTCTGGAAGGTTTTTCGTATCGTGGCTCTCGGTACTGGGGGTTTCGCGACGAAGGCTTTTAGTAGGCGGAAGGGCGGAGTCGGAGGGCTGACGGGGGCCCCACACGCTAGGGCCACGCGGGCCCACCTGGGCCGCGCCGCCCTAGTGTGGCGGCGCCCCGTGGCCCCACTTCGTCTCTCCCTCGGACTTCTGGAAGCTTCGTGTGAAAATAGGCCCATGGGCGTTGATTTCGTCCAATTCCGAGAATATTTCCTTACTAGGATTTCTGAAACCAAAAACAGCAGAAAACATCAACTGGCTCTTCGACATCTCGTTAACAGGTTAGTGCCGGAAAATGCATAAATATGACATAAAGTATGCATAAAACATGTAGATATCATCAATAATGTGGCATGGAACATAAGAAATTATCGATACGTCGGAGACGTATCATACAGCAGCGAGTTTTCCCTCAGTAAGAAACCAAGGTTATCGAACCAGTAGGAGTCAAGAAGCACGTTGAAGGTTGATGGTGGCGGAGTGTAGTGCGGCGCAACACCAGGGATTCCGGTGCCAACGTGGAACCTGCACAACACAACCAAAATACTTTGCCCCAACTTAACAGTGAGGTTGTCAATCTCACCGGCTTGCTGTAACAAAGGATTAGATGTATAGTGTGGATGATGATGTTTGCAAAGAACAGTAAGAACAAGTATTGCAGTAGATTGTATTCGATGTAAAAGAATGGACCGGGGTCCACAGTTCACTAGTGGTGTCTCTCCGATAAGAAATAGCATGTTGGGTGAACAAATTACAGTTGGGCAATTGACAAATAAAGATGGCATGACAATGCACATACATATTATGATGAGTAGTGTGAAATTCAATTGGGCATTACGACAAATTACATAGACCGCTATCCAGCATGCATCTATGCCTAAAAAGTCCACCTTCGGGTTAGCATCCGCACCCCTTCCAGTATTAAATTGCAAACAACAGACAATTGCATTAAGTATGGTGCGTAATGTAATCAACACAAATATCCTTAGACATAGCATTGATGTTTTATCCCTAGTGGCAACAGCACATCCACAACCTTAGAACTTTCTGTCACTGTCCCAGATTTAATGGAGGCATGAACCCACTATCGAGCATAAATACTCCCTCTTGGAGTTACAAGTATCAACTTGGCCAGAGCCTCTACTAGCAACGGAGAGCATGCAAGATCATAAACAACACATAGATGATAGATTGATAATCAACATAACATAGTATTCCATATTCATCGGATCCCAACAAACACAACATGTAGCATTACAAATAGATGATCTTGATCATGTTAGGCAGCTCACAAGATCCGACAATGATAGCACAATTAGGAGAAGACAACCATCTAGCTACTGCTATGGACCCATAGTCCAGGGGTGAACTACTCACACATCACTCCGGAGGCAATCATGGCGATGAAGAGTCCTCCGGGAGATGATTCCCCTCTCCGGCAGGGTGCCGGAGGCGATCTCCTGAATCCCCCGAGATGGGATTGGTGGCGACGTCGTCTCTCGAAGGTTTTCCGTATCATGGCTCTCGGTACTGGGGTTTTCGCGACGAAGGCTTCTTATAGGCGGAAGGGTAGGTCAGGGGGCGACGCGAGGGACTCACACAACAGGGCGGCGCGGCCCCAGCCCTGGCCGCGCGGCCCTAGCGTGGCGTCGCCTCATCGCCCCACTTCGTATCACTTTCGGTCTTCTGGAAGCTTCGTGGAAAAATAAGACCCTGGGCGTTGATTTCGTCCAATTCCGAGAATATTTCCTTTGTAGGATTTCTGAAACCAAAAACAACAGAAAACATCAACTGGCTCTTCGGCATCTTGTCAATAGGTTAGTGCTGGAAAATGCATAAATATGACATAAAGTGTGTATAAAACATGTGAGTATCATCAATAAAGTAGCATGGAACATAAGAAATTATAGATACGTTTGAAACGTATCAAGCATCCCCAAGCTTAGTTCCTACTCGTCCTCGAGTAGGTAAACGATAACAAAGATAATTTCTGAAGTGACATGCTATCATAATCTTGATCAATACTATTGTAAGCATATGTAATGAATGCAGCGATTCGAAGCAATGGTAAAGACAATGATTAAACAACTGAATCATATAGCAAAGACTTTTCATGAATAGTACTTTCAAGATAAGCATCAAGAAGTCTTGCATAAGAGTTAACTCATAAAGCAATAGATTCAAAGTAAAGGCATTGAAGCAACACAAAGGAAGATTTAAGTTTCAGCGGTTGCTTTCAACTTGTAACATGTATATCTCATGGATAATTGTCAACACAAAGTAATATGATGAATGCAAATATGCAAGTATGTAAGAATCAATGCACAGTTAACACAAGTGTTTGCTTCTTAAGATAGAAGGAAGTAGGTAAACTGACTCAACATAAAAGTAAAAGAATGGCCCTTCGAAGAGGGAAGCATGGATTGCTATATTTGTGCTAGAGCTTTTATTTTGAAAACAAGAAACAATTTTGTCAACGGTAGTAATAAAGCATATGTGTTATGTATAAGATATCCTATAAGTTGCAAGCCTCATGCATAGATTACCAATAGTGCCCGCACCTTGTCCTAATTAGCTTGGATTTACATGGAATATCATCGCATAACATATGTTTTAACCAAGTGTCACAAAGGGGTACCTCTATGCCGCCTGTACAAAGGTCTAAGGAGAAAGCTCGCATTGGATTTCTCGCTTTTGATTATTCTCAACTTAGACATCCATACCGGGACAACATAGACAACAGATAATGGACTCCTCTTTAATGCATAAGCATTCAACAGCAGATAATATTTTCATAAGAGATTGAGGATTGTTGTCCAAAACTGAAACTTCCACCATGGATGATGGCTTTAGTTAGCGGCCCAATGTTCTTCTCTAACAATATGCATGCTCAAACCATTCAACTCATGATAAATCACCCTTACTTCAGACAAGACGAACATGCATAGCAACTCACATGATATTCAACAAAGATAGTTGATGGCGTCCCCAGGAACATGGTTATCGCTCAACAAGCAACTTAATAAGAAATAAGATACATAAGTACATATTCAATACCACAATAGTTTTTAAGCTATTTTTCCCATGGGCTATATATTGCAAAGACAAAGAATGGAATTTTAAAGGTAGCACTCAAGCAATTTACTTTGGAATGGCAGAGAAATACCATGTAGTAGGTAGGTATGGTGGACACAAATGGCATAGTTTTTGGCTCAAGGATTTTGGATGCATGAGAAGTAATCCCTCTCAATACAAGGCTTAGGCTAGCAAGGTTGTTTGAAGCAAACACAAGTATGAACCGGTACAGCAAAGCTTACATAAGAACATATTGCAAGCATTATAAGACTCTACACTGTCTTCCTTGTTGTTCAAACCCTTACTAGAAAATATCTAGACTTTAGAGAGACCAATCATGCAAACCAAATTTTAGCAAGCTCTATGTATTTCTTCACTAATAGGTGCAAAGTATATGATGCAAGAGCTTAAACATGATCCATATGAGCACAACAATTGCCAAGTATCAAATTATTCAAGACATTATACCAATTACCACATGTAGCATTTTCTGTTTCCAACCATACAACAATTAACGAAGCAGTTTCAACCTTCGCCATGAACATTAAGAATAAAGCTAAGAACATATTTGTTCATATGCAACAGCGGAGCGTGTCTCTCTCCCACACAATGAATGATAGGATCCAATTTTATTCAAACAAAACAAAAACAAAAACAAACAAACGCTCCAAGTAAAGCACATAAGATGTGATGGAATAAAAATATAGTTTCACTAGAGGAACCTGATAATGTTGTCGATGAAGAAGGGGATGCCTTGGGCATCCCAAGCTTAGATGCTTGAGTCTTCTTGAAATATGCAGGGATGAACCACGGGGGCATCCCCAAGCTTAGAGCTTTCACTCTCCTTAATCATATTGTATCATCCTCCTCTCTTGATCCTTGATAACTTCCTCCACACTACATCTGGGCATGGGCAGCCCGGCCCGGACGGCCCGGCCCGACCCGGCCCGAAAATCCCGGGCCGGGCCAGGTCGGGCTTGCACTTCGGGCCGGGCTCGGGCCTGAAATCGGAGCCCGAACGTCGGGCCGGGCCGGGCTCGGGCCTGCGGTTTCGCGCATTTTAGCCTGGTCGGGCCGGGCTTCTCGGGCCGGGCCGGGCTTTTTGGTCGTTCGGGCCGGGTTCGGGCTTAAATTACAGGCCCGACGGTCGGGCCGGGCCGGGCTCGGGCTTGACTTTTTACCCGCGGGCTTTTTTAAGCCCGGCCCGAAGCCCGGCCCGGCCCGAGCTTTGCCCAGGTGTACTCCACACCAAACTCAAAACAAACTCATTAGAGGGTTAGTGCATAATCAAAAATTCACATATTCAGAGGTGACATAATCATTCTTAACACTTCTGGACATTGCACAAAGCTACTGGAAGTTAATGGAATAAAGAAATCCATCAAACATAGCAAAACAGGCAATGCGAAATAAAAGGCAGAATCTGTTAAAACAGAACAGTCCGTAAAGACGAATTTTTCTGGGGCACTAAACTTGCTCAGATGAAAATGCTCAAATTGAATGAAAGTTGCGTACATATCTGAGGATTACTCACGTAAATTGGCAGATTTTTCTGAGTTACCTACAGAGAATACTACTCAAATTCGTGACAGCAAGAAATCTGTTTCTGCGCAGTAATCCAAATCTAGTATGAACCTTACTATCAAAGACTTTACTTGGCACAACAATGCAATAAAATAAAGATAAGGAGAGGTTGCTACAGTAGTAACAACTTCCAAGACTCAAATATAAAACAAAAGTGCAGAAGTAAAATCATGGATTGTCTCCCATAAGCGCTTTTCTTTAACGCCTTTCAGCTAGGCGCATAAAGTGTGTATCAAGTAACATCAAGAGATGAAGCATTAGCATTCTTACCAGGGGCTTTGCGCCTACCCTTCTTACTCTTATTCTTACTCTTTGGTTTAGGGAATATATGACCACATCCAGGTATGGAGGAATTTAGAGTGCCTTTCCCCACATCTATGGTTGCTCCCAAGAGTTTCAGCAGGGATCTTCCAAGTGTGATTTGTCCTGTCCCTACACATTCAGTAACGAGATAATCAGTGGATACCATTCTTCCAATAAGGGTTGTGAATACTCCTTCAGCTATTTCCTTAGGAATTATAACAGAGTTATCAGTAAGAGTTATTCCTTCTCCACCTTCAGTAAGTCCCCAGAGTGTCAAAGATTCATAAATACTTTCACGCATAAGGCAAAATTCAGTCATAATATCACAACGAGCATTAAATTTTTTACCATCAATAGTAACTTTAATAGTAGGGTCCCACATTGAAGGTTCAGAGTTTATTGGAACATAATCAAAATGCTCACGAATCCGACCATACCCTTCTTTTAAGCAAGATACACTTGTCTCAAGAGTGTTCAATCTATTATAAATACTAACAAGAGATGGATCAAAATTATTAGCGGAGCTAGATGATGTAACCAATTTTTTTATGGCATTAAAAGCCTGATCCCCATCACAGTGAAACAAATCTCCTCCCACTACAGCATCTAAGGCATATCTATAACGAAGAATAAGCCCAAAATAAAAATTACTAAGAAGCAAACTTAGCGTCATTTTAGGTTCAGTTTTACTATAAGAATCAAAAACTCTAGACCAGGCTTCTTTAAAACTCTCCTCATCCCCCTTGTTTAAAAGTAAAGATTGATTCCTCAGGTGATAGAGTAACAACTACGGACTAGTCATGATAACAAAAAATAAGGTAAATGCAAATAACTAAACTTTTTGTGTTTTTAATATGGGGAACGCAAACAAGATAGTAAATAAAGTAAAGCAAGTAACTATTTTTTGTATTTTTGATATAGAGAACTAACAAAGCAGTAAATAAAGTAAAGTAAAGCAAGACAAAAACAAAGTAAAGAGATTGGAAGTGAGAGACTCCCCCTTGTAGCGTGTCTTGATCTCCCCGGCAACGGTGCCAGAAAAAGCGTTGCTTGTGACGGTAAAGCACTCGTCCGTTGGGAACCCCAAGAGGAAGGTGTGATGCGTACATCAGCGAGTTTTCCCTCAGTAAGAAACCAAAGTTATCGAACCAGTAGGAGTCAAGAAGCACGTTGAAGGTTGATGGTGGCGGAGTGTAGTGCGGCGCAACACCAGGGATTCCGGCGCCAATGTGGAACCTGCACAAAACAACCAAAATACTTTGCCCCAACTTAACAGTGAGGTTGTCAATCTCACCGTCTTGCTGTAACAAAGGATTAGATGTATAGTGTGGATGATGATGTTTGCAAAGAACAGTAAGAACAAGTATTGCAGTAGATTGTATTCGATGTAAAAGAATGGACCGGGGTCCACAGTTCACTAGTGGTGTCTCTCCGATAAGAAATAGCATGTTGGGTGAACAAATTACAGTTGGGCAATTGACAAATAAAGATGGCATGACAATGCACATACATATTATGATGAGTAGTGTGAAATTCAATTGGGCATTACGACAAATTACATAGACCGCTATCCAGCATGCATCTATGCCTAAAAAGTCCACCTTCGGGTTAGCATCCGCACCCCTTCCAGTATTAAGTTGCAAACAACAGACAATTGCATTAAGTATGGTGCGTAATGTAATCAACACAAATATCCTTAGACATAGCATTGTTGTTTTATCCCTAGTAGCAACAGCACATCCACAACCTTAGAACTTTCTGTCACTGTTTTATTTTCGTTTTGTTATTTCCATTCTCTGAATAAATTCGGATCCTAGCAATCCATGTGTGGGAGAGAGACACGCTCCGCTCGTTCATATGAACACTGGTGTTCTTAGCTTTACTTTTAATGTTCATGGCGAAGGTTAAAACTGCTTCGTTCATTGTTATATGGTTGGAAACAGAAAATGCTCCATGTGGTAATTGGTATAATGTCTTGAATAATTTGATACTTGGCAATTGTTGTGCTCATATAGATCATGTTTAAGCTCTTGCATCATATACTTTGCACCTATTAATGAAGAACTACATAGAGCTTGTTAAAATTTGGTTTGCATGATTGGTCTCTCTAAAGTCTAGATATTTTCTGGTGAAGTGTTTGAACAACAAGGAAGACAGTGTAGAGTCTTATAATGCTTGCAATATGTTCTTATGTAAGTTTTCCTGCACCGGTTCATACTTGTGTTTGCTTCAAACAACCTTGCTAGCCTAAGCTTTGTACTGAGAGGGATTGCTTCTCGTGCATCCAAAATCCTTGAGCCAAAAACTATGCCATTTGTGTCCACCACACCTACCTACTACGTGGTATTTCTCTGCCATTCCAAAGTAAATTACTTGAGTGCTACCTTTAAAATTTAATTCCTTGTCTTTGCAATATATAGCTCATGGGAAAATAGCTTAAAAACTATTGTGATATTGAATATGTAGCTTATGTATCTTATTTCTTATAAGTTGCTTGTTGAGCGGTAACCATGTTTCTGGGGACGCCATCAACTATTACACCTTTGTTGAATATCATGTGAGTTGCTATGCATGTTCGTCTTGTCTGAAGTAAGGGTGATTTATCATGATCAAATGGTTTGAGTATGCATATTGTTAGAGAAGAACATTGGGCCGCTAACTAAAGCCATGAATCATGGTGGAAGTTTCAGTTTGGATAATCAATCCTCAATCTCTTATGAGAATATTATCTGTTGTTGAATGCTTATGCATTAGAGAGGAGTCCATTATCTGTTTTCTATGTTGTCCCGGTATGGATGTCTAAGTTGAGAATAATCAAAAGCGAGAAATCCAATGCGAACCTTCTCCTTAGACCTTTGTACAGGCGGCATAGAGGTACCCCTTTGTGACACTTGGTTGAAACATATGTTATGCAATGATAATCCATGGAAATCCAAGCTAATTAGGACAAGGTGCGAGCACTATTGGTATTCGATGCATGAGGCTTGCAACTTATAGGATGTCTTATGCATAACACATATAAATTATTACTACCGTTGACAAAATTGTTTCTATGTTTTCAAAATAAAAGCTCTAGCACAAAAATAGTAATCCATGCTTCCCTCTGCGAAGGGCCTTTCTTTTACTTTATGTTGAGTCAGTTTACCTACTTCTTTCTATCTTAGAAGCAAACACTTGTGTCAACTGTGCATTGATTCTTACATACTTGCTTATTTGCATTCATCATATTACTTTGTGTTGACAATTATCCATGAGATATACATGTTGAAGTTGAAAGCAACCGCTGAAACTTATATCTTCCTTTGTGTTGCTTCAAAGCTTTCTACTATGAATTTATTGCTTTATGAGTTAACTCTTATGCAAGACTTATTGATGCTTGTCTTGAAAGTACTATTCATGAAAAGTCTTTGTTATATGATTCAGTTGTTTACTCATTGTCTTTACCATTGCTTCGAATCGCTGCATTCATCTCATGTGCTTTACAATAGTATGATCAAGATTATGTTAGTAGCATGTCACTTCAGAAATTATCCTTGTTATGGTTTACCTACTCGAGGGCGAGTAGGAACTAAGCTTGGGGATGCTTGATACGTCTCAAACGTATCTATAATTTCTTATGTTCCATGCTACTTTTATGATGATACTCACATGTTTTATACACGCTTTATGTCATTACTATGCATTTTCCGGCACTAACCTATTGACGAGATGCTGAAGAGCCAGTTGCTGTTTTCTGCTGTTTTTGGTTTCAGAAATCCTACAAAGGAAATATTCTCGGAATCAGACGAAATAAAAGCCATACTTCCTATTTTCCACGGAAGGTTCCAGAGCACCGAAGAGGGACCAGAGGGGAGCCAGGAGGGCCCCACCCCACATGGCGGCGCGGCCAAGGGGGGGGCGCCCCCCTATGGTGTGGGTCCCCCAGGACCCCTCCGAGGCTGCCCTTCCGCCTATAAAGTCCCTCTGTCGCGAAAACCCTAAAAAGATAAGCCACGATACGAGAAAATTTCCAGAGCCGCCGCCATCGCGAAGCCAAGATTCGGGGGACAGAAGTCTCTGTTCCGGCACGCCGCCGGGACGGGGAATTGCCCTTGAAAGGCATCTCCATCGACACCACCGCCATCTTCATCGCCGATGTTGTCTCCTATGATGAGGAGGGAGTAGTTCTCCCTCGAGGCTAAGGGCTGTACCGGTAGCTATGTGGTTCATCTCTCTCTCCCATGTGATCTCTATGTGATCATGAGCTTTGTATCACTATTAATCTATGTGCTACTCTAGTGATGTTATTAAAGTAGTCTATTCCTCCTCCATGATGTAATGTTGACAATGTGTGCATCATGTAGTACTTGGCTAGGTTATGATTGTAATCTCTTATAGATTATGAAGTTAACTATTACTATGATAGTATTGATGTGATCTATTCCCCCCTTTCATAGCTATTGTTGACAGTGTGTATGCTATGTTAGTACTCGGTCTAAATTGCAACGGTCTATTATGCACTCTAGAGGTTACTTTAATATGAACTCCGGATGTTGTGGAGCTTGTTTACTCCGGCTTGAGGTGTGCTTTTGTAGCCCTACTGATGAGGTCTAAGACCCCGTGTGTGGCCCGATCTCGCGGATTGACTTCGAAACCAAGGGGGAAGATGGGAAAACGCGAGGAACACGAAGAACACGACGAACACGAGGAACTCCGAGACTCACGCACGCACACCAACCCGATACACCCGATGCTTACCTCCGTGGCTCGATGGACCATGCCAATAGAATCTCCGAGGAAGAGACACGTGGTAGAATTCCCGGAGAGAGATTGGGATTGGAGAAGAAGAGCTTGGTGAGGGAGAGAGAGTAGCTTGTACTAGAATCTCACTCAACAAGATCCAAATCAACAACCAAGGTGCCTTGATTACAGAGGGATGATAACCCTAGGGAGACTAAGCTCAAAGGTAGGTTTGAGTTCAAAACAAGTCTAAAGAGGTAAAGGGGCGTCTGGGGTGCTTATATAGTCTTACAAGGCGTCACGGGCCGAAAAGGTATAAGTGAAACAAGTTTAGGCCGATTTGGCGACTTAAGTTGTGCAGGCCGGTCAGGAGGCCGGTCAGACCGGGCCTGGGACCGGGCAGGCCGGTTCAGACCGGGCCTGGGACCGGGCGGCAACCGGACGAGGTTCCGGGGCCCCTGGATAGCGCCCGGATGGCACAAGTGCAAAACCCGGTTTGGGACCAGGTGGCCCGGTCAGGAGGCCGGTCAGACCGGGTTCTGGACCGGGCGACCCGGTCAGGAGGCCGGTCAGACCGGGTTCTGGACCGGCCGGCCATCTTCTCTTCCTTGCGCTCTTCGGGTGACTTCCGGTCCAGCTCCATGTCCATCTTCGCGTCCAGCTGCTCCTCTCCTCCTCTTGACCATGGTGTGTCCTCCTCTTCGTGCTCTTGATGCTCCTTGTACCTAATGACACATAACACGTCATCATGAGGTAGCAATCCATCCAAAGGGGTACCAAGATCAAGGGTGGTGAGGAGCGAGTTCACCTCATCATGAAGAGCTTTAACTCGGGCTCGCGTCATTGGTCCACTTGGGGGACTTGTTGGTCTTGGTGTGGAGGTGACCGAAGGCCACCCCGCATCATCTCCCCCCCTTGGGAAAGAGTCGTCCTCGACTCTTGTTCCTCCTCATCTTCATGATATGGCGATAAGTCCGCAACATTGAATGTGTTGCTCACCAAGTACTTGGAGGTGGGGATGTCGATGATGTAAGCGTTGTTGTTGATGCGTTTGAGGACCTTGAAGGGGCCATCTCCTCTTGGCTTGAGCTTCGAGATGCGTTCACGAGGGAATCTTTCCTTCCGGAGGTGGATCCAAACGAGGTCGCCTTCTTGAAATATGCGTTCCTTCTTCTTGGCGTTGAGGCGGGTAGCTTGGCGACGCACATGTTCTTGAATGGTAGCTCTTGTTTCTTCATGAAGTTTCTTCACGGCGGCGGTGCGCTTGTCGAAATCCATGTTGATCCGCTCATGAAGGGGGAGCGGGAGTATGTCGAGTGCCGTGAGCGGCTCAAACCCGTAGACGACCATGAAGGGACTCCTTGATGTAGTCGAGTGCTTGGCGCGGTTGTAGGCGAACTCCGCGTGTGGAAGACATTCTTCCCATGACTTCAAGTTCTTCTTCACGAGAATGCGTAGGAGGGTGGAGAGGCTTCGATTGACCACTTCCGTTTGGCCGTCCGTTTGCGGGTGCGAGGATGATGAGAATAAGAGCTTCACTCCAAACTTCGCCATGAGCGACTTCCAAAGATAACTCATGAACTTGACGTCTCGATCCGACACAATGCTTTGCGATACTCCATGTAGGCGGACAATTTCCCTGAAAAACAATGAAGCAATGTGTGAAGCATCGTCGCTCTTATGGCAAGGTATGAAATGAGCCATCTTAGAGAATCTATCCACTACCACGAATATAGAATCATGACCATGCTTAGTGCGAGGCAATCCTAGAACAAAATCCATGCTAATATCGGTCCATGGTGCATGTGGAATAGGCAAAGGAGTGTAAAGGCCATAAGGGTTGGAGGTAGACTTAGCTTGTAAGCATGTGGTGCACCGGCGGCAAAGGCGTTCAACGTCGCGGTACATTCTTGGCCAATAGTAGTGGGTTGAGAGCATGGCATATGTCTTCTCTCGACCAAAGTGTCCCATAAGACCACCTCCATGTGACTCTTGCAAAAGCAATTTTCGAAGCGAAGACTCGGGAATGCAAATCTTGTTAGCTTTGAACAAGTAGCCATCATGCAAATAGAAATCATCCACTCCTCGCTCAACGGAGCACTTCTCAAAAATTGGAGCAAAGAAAGAATCGGAAGGATAGAGTTCTTTGATCTCTTCAAGCCCCAAGACATGAAAATCCAAACGAGTTAGCAAAAGGGTGTTTTTGCGGGAAAGAGCATCCGCCACAACATTGTCCTTGCCCTTCTTGTATTTGATCACATATGGGAAGGACTCAATGAACTCGACCCATTTTGCATGTCATTTGTTCAAGTTGTGTTGGCTTTTCAAATATTTCAAGGACTCATGGTCGGAATGAATGATAAACTCTTTTGGCCAAAGATAGTGTTGCCAAACTTCAAGAACACGAACTAAAGCGTAGAGCTCCTTGTCATATATAGGATAGTTGAGGCGTGCGCCATCTAACTTCTCACTATAGTATGCCACGGGTTTGCCCTCTTGCATAAGAACACCACCAATACCAAGCCCACTTGCATCACACTCAATCTCAAAAGTTTTTGCAAAATTTGGAAGAACAAGAAGGGGAGCTTCGGTAAGGCGTTTCTTCAACTCATCAAAAGAATTTTGTTGAGCCTTGCCCCAAACAAACGGAACATTCTTCTTGGTAAGTTCATTCAAAGGGCAAGCAATGGTGCTAAAGTCTTTCACAAAGCGGCGGTAAAACCCGGCAAGTCCATGGAAGCTTCGGACTTGACCAACATTTGTAGGAGTAGGCCAATTGTGGATGGCCTCCACCTTGGAAGAATCAACTTCAATCCCATTAGCGGAAACCACAAAGCCAAGGAAAACCAATTTGTTTTGAGTAAATGTGCATTTAGGGAGGTTAGCATAAAGCTTTTCATGTCGCAAGATGCACAAGACCTCTCTCACATGTTGCACATGGTCCTCGAGGTTTTTGCTATAAATAAGAATATCATCGAAGTAGACAACCACGCTCTTGCCAATGAGAGGATACAAGATGTGATTCATGAGGCGCATGAAAGTTGATGGAGCATTGGAAAGACCAAAAGGCATAACGAGCCATTCATAGAGACCGAGTTTGGTCTTGAATGCCGTTTTCCATTCATCACCAATAGCCATGCGGATTTGATGGTAACCACTACGCAAATCGACTTTAGAGAAAATCGTGGCACCACTAAGTTCATCAAGCATGTCATCTAAACGCGGAATGGGGTGGCGGTAACGGACGGTAATGGCATTGATGGGGCGACAATCCATACACATCCGTTGCGTCTCATCCGGTTTAGGCACAAGGATCACGGGAACCGCACAAGGGCTAAGGCTTTCGCGGACGTACCCTTTGGCGAGGAGATCTTGAATTTGGCGTTGGATCTCCTTGGTCTCTTCGGGGTTGGTGCGGTAGGCGGCACGGTTTGGGAGCGGAGCGCCGGGTATGAGGTCGATGCGGTGTTCTATGCCTCGGAGTGGTGGTAGTCCATGAGGGAGCTCATCGGGGAAGACGTCTTGAAATTCCTGCAAAAGAGACAACAAAGACGGAGGAATGTTGGTTAAGTCGTTAGCCGCCGACGAGGGTCCCTTGCATATGAGTACATAGTGCAATATGGTGGATGAGTTCTCTTTGAGCTCTCTCCACTCACTCTTGGTGGCTAGAAGGACACTCTTGGACTCACTCATATATGGCTTGTGGCGCTCACTATCTTTGTGGTGGGTCGCTCCCTCTCCTCTCATCTCACTATGGTGGGTGCGGAGTTGTGCCCTCGCTAAAGCCTTCGCATTATCCGCGATGATTTGGCTAGGAGTCATCGGGCGCAACTCGAACTTCTTGTCGTTGACCTTGAAGGTGTATGTGTTGGAGAGTCCATCATGTATAGCCTTCTTGTCATATTGCCAAGGGCGGCCAAGCAACATGTGGCACACCGTCATGGGTACCACGTCACACTCGATAGTGTCCTCATAAGGTCCAATCTTGAAAGTGACAGTGACGGTATGTTGTATCTTGACGTTGCCCTTGTCACTCAACCATTGGATATGGTAAGGGTGAGGATGCTTGCGGAGAGTGAGGTTGAGCTTCTCACACAACTCGGTGCTCGCAAGGTTATGGCAACTTCCACCATCGATGATGACCTTGATCGATTTTCCACCAATTCCGGCACGAGTTTGGAAGATGTTGCAACGTTGTTCTTCCATATCATGAGGTTGTGTGGTTAGCACCCTTGTGACCACAAGTGAGGGACTTGGGTCATGCTCACATAAGAGAGGATCTTCTCCACTTTCTTGCTCATAAGCTTCTTCACTTTCCACGGCAGCTTGCACAAGGGCTTCATATTCATCTTCATCAAGAGTCTCGATGTCACCATTCTCCATAGTGATCATAACCTTGGTGTTCTTGCACTCAAATGATTTGTGACCTTGGGTGCCACACTTGAAGCAAGTGACACTAGAGGGTCCCGTGGATGCCTTAGAGGAGGCGGTGGAGGAGACCGTTTGCTTCATGCGACTTTGGATAGTCGGTTTCTTGGATGGTGTAGAGGATGCGTCGGCCTTGGCACTTGTAGCATGAGGAGTTGATGTAGTAGGAGGAGTCGATGTAGCGAGCTTGGAGGAGAAATAGGTCTTGGCCTTGGAGTACTTGATGTCCTCAATCACTTGGCGCTCGGCCTTCGATGCTTGGTGGACCAACTCAACCATGTTGGAGTAGGGTTGGAACTCGACAATCCTCTTGATGGGGTAAGTAAGGCCATTGAAGAAACGAGCAATGGTTTGTTCCTCGGACTCTTGGATGTTGGCTCGCATCATAGTGAGCTCCATCTCCTTGTAGAACTCCTCAACGGTCTTGGTGCCTTGCTTCAACTTTTGGAGCTTGTTGAAGAGGTCGGTCATGTAGTGCGTGGGGACAAAGCGAGCATGCATCTCTTTCTTCATGTCTTCCCAAGTGTCAATTGGAGGTTCACCCTTTCTTCTCGAAGAGTGAGGACTTGCTCCCACCAAGTGTTGGCGTAGTCTTCAAACTCGAGTGATGCCATAGCCACTTTCTTGGCACCGGAGTAGTTGTGGATGCGGAAGATCTTGTCCACCTTGAGTGCCCATGAGAGGTAGGCTTCAAGCGTCTGCTCTTCACCTTTGAACTTGGGCATGTTGAACTTGAGTTTGCCATACATGTTCTCTTCATCCTCCAAGGTTCTTCTACGAGGAGGGGCGCCTTCATCTCTTGCGGCTAGAGGAGGAATAGGAGGTCTTCTTCGGCCAACTATAGCATTGGGTTGGCGTTGAAGATGAACGCTTGCTTCACTTGGTTCACGGTGAGGATGTGGTAGAAGATCTTGTCGCGGTTGAGGACGATGCTCAATGTTGGGTCTCTCATCTTGATCATGGTGTGGCTCTCCTCGTCCACGTTGGTCATGGCGAGGGTGGCGACAGAGATCTCGCCGAGGTTGATCTTGAGGACCTTGGTCTTGGGGATGGTCATCACGTCCATGGTGGGCATGGCGATCCGCTTGGTGACGATCTTGTTGTAGGACTTGGTCTTGTGGAGGACGCTCATGTGGATGAGCATGGCGATGTATTTCTCCACGCCTAGAGTTGGAGCGAGAGTCTTCATGACGAGCTTGTGGGCGATGAGGTCGATGATGGTCTTCATGCCTTGAGGAAGAGCTTGAGCACGAAAGGCCACCATGAGAATAGTAATCTTGTGGCGAGCTTGATGAAGAGGAAGTAGAGCGGTGTCGACGATGACGACCCAAGTTGGTGATGGCGCGCTCGAGGCTATCCATGCGCTGCTCCATGTTGGCATCATTGGCCGCCATTTGGCCATTCAAGTTGTCCGTAGCTTCACGAAGAAGAGCCAAGTCTTGGTTCACGGCGGAGAAGCTGTGAGCCACCTCATCGTATTGCTCATCGATGCGGGTCTCGAAGAGGGTGAGTTGCTCCTTGAACTCTTGTCGTTGCGTCCATAGGTTGTGTTGAGTAGCCAACCTCTCGGTGTTGCGGAGGATCTCTTCATCCCTATTGGTATCTCCGTTCCTATCCATGATGGAAAGACAAGAACTATGTTGTGTATGTTAGTGGAAGGAGACTACCTCGCACTCTTACCAAGGTAAGATAGTATTGAGGCAATCCACCAAGCCGAAAGCAAGATCAAGTGTATCGGGAACACACGCAAAACCACACGCAAAAGCTAGCAAATATGGTGTTAGGCGAGTGTTGTGGAAAGCCAAAAGACAAATCCAAGATCGAGTATGTTGTTAAAAGTGGGTGAGGTCCAAAAATCCAAATGTCAATGTGAAGATCACTATAAACACGGAAAAAGTTGTGGAACACACACACGAGATAAGCGGGGTTAGTGCAACCAAAAGTGAGCGGAAAAGTGTATGTATAAGTGCTCGGTGTCACACTAACACAAGGAGAGCCAAAGCTTCGGTTGCAAAGGAAGAGACAACAAGATTCACACGCGGCCTCTCTTCTCGTATCTCTCTTTTGCTTAAAAGCTTTTTCTCTTTTGTATATGGTGGCACTTTCACTCGTTTGTATCTTTGGTGGCACGTGGACACTTTTGTATGTATGGGCGTATGGATGTATGGATGTATGGATGTATGGTGCTACTCGCACTCTTTTTGTGTTTTTGGGGCTTTTTCACGCACTATGTTAGCGTTAGCCTCGCTTTTGCTATCTTGCCACACGAGTGTTTGCTTGGATGCCTTACTCAACGCGACACACACACCTCACAATGCGGGGCCACGTGCAATGTCTCGCAACACTAGACAAGCAATGCTCGATGGGATAGATCGCAAAAGGAAGAGGGGTTACCAGGTGAAAGCTGCAAGTTATACCTGCGATGGTGGTGGTGGTGGTGGTGGTGGTGGAGATCGCCGGAAGACGAGGTCGAAGGAGGGCGCGAGGAGGCGCCCGGTCTGGGGCCCGGTCGGACCGGATCCTGGACCGGCTTGCCCGGTTGCCGCCCGGTCGACCGGGTGCTGGGCTGGCTCGGCCGGTCGTGGGCCCGGTTGACCGGGTTCTCAACCGGATTTCGCGGGCTGGAGCTTTCTCTCTCCTGTTCTTCCCCAAACCAAATCCAAATCGACCAAAACGAAGGGAAACGATGGAATCGGAGGCTCAAAGTTGGGGAAAAAGTAGATCAAGCACAACAACACCAGATCCACGAACCAAAACCACTCAAAACGCAACCAAATCACAGATCGGTCAAGAGGCAATTTGGGGCTATTTTTGGGGATTTTTTGGAAAATTTTCTAGGAACGAAATTGGGTGGGTGGGAGGTCAAATCCGCGGTAACCAAGAGCTGCTGATACCATATGATGAGGTCTAAGACCCCGTGTGTGGCCCGATCTCGCGGATTGACTTTGAAACCAAGGGGGAAGATGGGAAAACGCGAGGAACACGAAGAACACGACGAACACGAGGAACTCCGAGACTCACGCACGCACACCAACCCGATACACCCGATGCTTACCTCCGTGGCTCGATGGACCACGCCAATAGAATCTCCGAGGAAGAGACACGTGGTAGAATTCCCGGAGAGAGATTGGGATTGGAGAAGAAGAGCTTGGTGAGGGAGAGAGAGTAGCTTGTACTAGAATCTCACTCAACAAGATCCAAATCAACAACCAAGGTGCCTTGATTACAGAGGGATGATAACCCTAGGGAGACTAAGCTCAAAGGTAGGTTTGAGTTCAAAACAAGTCTAAAGAGGTAAAGGGGCGTCTGGGGTGCTTATATAGTCTTACAAGGCGTCACGGGCCGAAAAGGTATAAGTGAAACAAGTTCGGGCCGATTTGGCGACTTAAGTTGTGCAGGCCCGGTCAGAGGCCGATCGGACCGGGCTCGGGACCTGCAGCCGATTCAGACCGGGCCCTGGGACCGGCGGCAACCGGACGAGGTTCCGGGGCCCCTGGATAAGCGCCCGGATGGCACAAGCGCAAAACCCGGTTTGGGACCGGGTGGCCCCGGTCGAGGCCGGTCGACCGGGTTACAGGACCGGGCGACCCGGTCGGGAGGCAGTCGAGACCGGGTTCTGGACCGGCCGGCCATCTTCTCTTCCTTGCGCTCTTCGGGCGACTTCCGGTCCAGCTCCATGTCCATCTTCGCATCCAGCTGCTCCTCTCCTCCTCTTGACCATGGTGTGTCCTCCTCTTCGTGCTCTTGATGCTCCTTGTACCTAATGACACATAACACGTCGGCATGAGGTAGCAATCCATCCAAAGGGGTACCAAGATCAAGGGTGGTGAGGAGCGAGTTCACCTCATCATGAAGAGCTTTAACTCGGGCTCGCGTCATTGGTCCACTTGGGGGACTTGTTGGTCTTGGTGTGGAGGTGACCGAAGGCCACCCCGCATCACCTACACAATGAATGGTGTTTGTTATCCAACAAGAGAGTGTAGAAAGTAGCATTTATTTATTCAGTTATGTGATCAATGTTGAGAGTGTCCACTAGTGAAAGTACGATCCCTAGGCCTTATTTCTAAGTATTGAAATACCGTTTCCAACAAGTTCTGTTACATGTTTGCTTGCTGCCATCTTTATTTCAGATTGCAATTACTACTTACAATCATCCATATTACTTGTATTTTACTATCTCTTTGCCGAACTAGTGCGCCTATACATCTGACAAGTGTATTAGGTGTGTTGGGGACACAAGAGACTTCTTGTATCGTAATTGCAGGGTTGCTTGAGAGGGATATCTTTGACCTCTACCTCCCTGAGTTCGATAAACCTTGGGTGATTCACTTAAGGGAAACTTGCTGCTGTTCTACAAACCTCTGCTCTTGGAGGCCCAACACTGTCTACAGGAATAGAAGCGTGCGTAGACATCAGGTGTGTGTCCATTATATCATTCAACTAATGACATAACCTTGTTATTAATAACATCCAATGTTCATGATCACGAAACCATGATCATCCATTAATCAACAAGCTAGTTATACAAGAGGCTTACTAGGGACTTCTTGTTGTTTACATAACACACATGTATCAATGTTTCGGTTAATATAATTATAGCATGATATGCAAACATTTATCATAAACACAAAGATATTATAATAACCACTTTATTATTGCCTCTTGGGCATATCTCCAACAACGGCCGGTATGACAGGCCTAGGCCCGGTCATACCGGCCGAGAAGTCTACTTTCCTTTTTTGTTTCTTTTCTTCTTCTATTTCTTCCTCCTTTCTTGTGGTAAATACCAAGAACATTTAGAGCCACTTTCGGAAGTGAAATACTGGAGAGCAAGAGCAGAATATTGTGGATAGCAAGATGGAGCAAAGAGGTGAAATCTTTTGTGGCGAACAATAGTGATAGAAAAATATATGGCAACCGCCAAGTAAAATCCGAGCCACCTTTGGAGAGACGGAAAAGAGGAAACCAAAGGCGGCATGTGGTGGCGAATATAATATGGATGAAAAGTGCCAAACAAATAGGTTTGATTTGAGCAAAAGAACCAAATAACAATTCCGACCCCATCTTAATAGTGCAGGGTCCTATACTCAATAAAAACCAAAAATACGAGACTACCTTGTCGCACTTTTCCAAGCTCCGTTTTCAAGCGCTCTTTCAAACTCCGTGATCTCTTCCTCTCTCTTTTCACATCATGACCCAACACCATAAGAGGGTGAGAGAATTAGTCGCATTTCGCTTGTCCTGGATAACAATTCTCATACTTCATTCAAATCGGAACACCTCGGTTGATTGCATGTTGTAGGTCTTGGTCACCAATAGCTCAACTCATGAGGCTTGGAGGATTGTGACAATGACTTCGAGCCAAAGCTTCTCTCTTTAACACTTGAATCCAACAGATGGTATTCAAGCAGAACCTATGAAATATTCCTTCAAATAAAAACTCAAAGGAAATATTAGTGCGTAGGAATTGCCATAATTTACCAAAAACAAACATACGGGAAAGTACCCTTACAGTACTCCACTATGACATGCTCCAAACCTCATGAACGTAAAATGCAAAATTCTAGTTGATCTTGTGAATAATAATTGAGCATCGAAGCCTAGCTATATGGTTCTAAAGAAAACGCTTCCCGGGAGGCAACCTGGAAGTTTTTAGGTGTCTTGATTTTGTGACTTGTGTCTAGTTGCATTCATGTTGCATTGACACTTGTATATATGCATGATTTCCTGATAGAGTTGTATTGGGACTGTTTTCAAAATATATAATTGTTCGTTGTTCTATTCATGTGGTACGTATCTTGGTTAATTAAAACTTCTCTATAAAAACACATGTATGCTTTGTTTGGATGTTGGACTAATATTTGAGATTTTCGGTGAGAATAAGCTGTTTCGGAGACTTTGGAAGTTTTAGCGACCATCGGTACGGGGGACCAGCCCTTACCAGCTTCACTCCACGATTGTTCAAGGCAGAAAATTTTACAATAAAGTTATTGCGGGTATAGCGACGGTGAGACGCAGTCGTACCGCGCGCCCGTACCGACCTTGCTACCAGATGCAAAAATATGAAGAATTCCATGGGAAAGAGCGACCATCAGTATGGGCACATCCGCCCATACCACCCGCCCGTACGAGGAGTCGAGAGAGCGCAATAAGAACAAGAACAAATACAAAATGGGTACAACCCCTCAATCTTTTTCTTTTTATGATATAAGGTTAGTGGGTTACCTTTTACATGTTCCATTGTACTTCATTTTAGTTCATCTACCTTCGAAACTCCCTAGCCTATAATTCTTTGTAGTGTTTCATGTCTCTTTCCTTTTGTTTTCACGGTTGGGTGAACGAACTCCAATCGTACACCGAATCGTTTGCTTTTACTTTATGTGTTATTTTCGCAAGGGCTTGAACCTTGTGTGGATCCATTGACGGTATGTGTCAACCGTTCAAACACCCACACTAGCCACTTGGTTGTTTCACTTCGACAAGCTTCAACAATAGTGCATGCTAAAACCTTCCAACCCGGACCTTACTCAATAAAGTTGTAGTAGCGAGATTCTTACCTTAAGTGGGGTCCCTCCTTTTCTATTAAGCACATAGGGCTGCACACTAGTATCTCATATTTTTCTCACTTGAACTTCATCAAATGCACGAGTTTGTACAACTCTTAGACTTAGTTTGTTGACTTAAGTGTGGTGCTTAGGTTGATGAACCGACCTCGTGAGACTTATGCTTTCATCACTTGTGAGCTAACCCGCGCTTCCAAAAGCGCAAAAGTACTTTGTTTTATTATTAGTTTCCAAGCCGGTTCTCTAGGAAGGGAACCACCATGCCATATCAAGAATATTCAATGAAGAAAAGGCTCTTATCCATCGAAAAAGAGGTTATTCGCACCTCAATGGTAAAGTGCGTCACCCTTGCTTTAATATAGCTTGGGGAAGTAACGACTTCCTACACTATCTTTTGATAGCTGCACTTTCTCTTTTCTTTTTGGTGATCTATTCAAGCTTGGTTCTTGCAAGATCCTAGCTCGGGGAAGTTACTTCTGCATGTGTAGAGTCTTGTGCAATGTTCTGATTACATAAAGTTTTTGTGGAATCGTGTATCCCGATGTTTTGATTGCTTGTTTGGGTAAGTTATGTTTTGTATTTATATAAGGGATGCAATTGTTTTCTGTTAGTCCCCATAAGAGTTGACTTAGAGCTTTGATGCACTATGTTCAAATCTTAATCTAGCCCGAGAAGAATATTATGATCCTCTAGAATACATTGCCATGATTTCTACAGTTGAGAATATCAAATACAACTAGAAATGTTTCCAATTATGACTTGTGTAATGTTTAATTGTCTTAAGAGTTTAACCATGAAGATACTCAACCCCGTAGATATAATGATAAACTTGATAGCACTTTTGAAAGGATTTGTTTGAAGGAAATGAAGTTTTGTGGTAATTGAGATGCATGCCAAAACTGAAAGTTGTGAGTCAAAAGTAGGGTATTGCTTAAATCTTTTCTACTAATTATTGATGCACCCCCTTGGGATGCCAACAACTTCGCTGTTCTTCGAACGATCTACGGAGTAAAATCCCGAT
This sequence comes from Lolium perenne, assembly GCF_019359855.2. Lineage (NCBI taxonomy): Eukaryota > Viridiplantae > Streptophyta > Magnoliopsida > Poales > Poaceae > Lolium > Lolium perenne. Next base: position 180,142,755 of record NC_067246.2, on the reverse strand, counting down.
TTCAGCTATTGAGTTGAAGACATGGGTAGCTAGCTACCTGTGGATAAAAGTATTAGTGCTCTTGAGGGATGTGCAAAATGTTGCTAAGGTAATCAATAAATAATATTTTTTTTTTTTGAACACAAAATATTTTATTAAATTAAGTGCATTTTACAGATAGAAGCGTGAAAGGAGCCACGCTAGATACAGAGATGATATCCCTACTTGGACATTGTCCTGTGTCAGAGCTTAAACAACGGACTGCTAAGGGTACAGTCTGAATTCTTAACGCCAAACGAGCCTGATGATGGGCTTTGACGTTTCTGCTCCTGTTGATATGAGAGACATTGTTGCATCGAATAGAGTGAGAAGCTTGTATCGCTGCCAGTTGTGGCCTGATTTTCCAATGCCCCTGAGCTGCAAACATGGTTGTCGCAGTAGCTGCCGAAGCCAACACCAAGCAATCAGTATAGAAGCGAGGATCTTGAACCTGCAGTAGATCTGCTAGCTTTGTTGCTAGAAGTAGACCATAAGCCTCAGCCTGTAGTGGAGAACTTGCTGGAGGTGAGAGCGCAGAGACATGCAAATGTGAGAGATGTTGGTTTTCCTTAAAGTGGATGATTACTCCTAACCCTGCCTGGCTTGTTGCTGAATCTTGTTGTTTCTCCCACGCAGCATCACTGAAAATAGCATTCCCTGCTAGTAAATCAGAGTCCTGGGAAATCAATGGGGGTAGTTGCCTGCTATTTGGAGGCTGCAGCTTGTTGTGATGATCATTAGAGCTGTCTATTTTGGTTGCCTTGATAATAGCATCGGTCGCTGCAAACACATGTGAAGGCCTGCTTGTTTTCCTACAAAACAGAGTGTCGTTTCGAGCTTTCCACATACACCACAAAAAAGTATATAGAGTAGTAGTATTTATTTCAGGATGCCCAGATGAAAGTAAAGCATGTATCATATTGGGAGTCGTGTGATGTTGTTCAGCTAGAATTTCAGTTTTTATGAACCAAGGAAAGCAAAACCAGGCTGCTCTGGAAAAAGGGCATAGGAAAAACATATGCATTTCATCTTCCTCATTACCACATCTAGAGCAATTGTTTTTTATGTGTTTGGAATACCTACTTGCCCTCTTACCTGTGGGGAGAGCCTTCCTGAGAAGCCTCCAAGCAAACGTTTGAATTCTCGGCGCCATGTCTTTGTCTTCCCAAACCTGATTAAGAAGTGAGATGATCTGCGGGTTAACAACTTTCGGACGTTGCCTTGGTGGAAGTTGGAGATTGTCATAGCAATGCTTATATGCACTTTTGGAGGAGAATCAATAAATAATATTGGAAACTACTATGGAATCCAAAAGAATCATCTAGAAACTTTTGTCATGGTCTAGTTACTATTAGATGAAATTTCTTGAAAGACAATGAATATAAAAAAGAAGTGTTTTGATAGCCTTGATTTATTGGTGTGGGTGTTAATGAGACACTCCATTGTTATGATTCTTCTGACATGATCTCTCACACTTAATACACAAATGTAAAAGACACAATAAGAGGATCACAAGTTTGCTTTCAAGTTAGATTTACCTTTTATATGGGGCATATAAGCTGTAATTAATCTCTTATGGACTGCCAAAACTGAACTTGTGTTTTCTGTATAATTATCTTACATCTTACTTTTGGTCTCAAGGAAAAAAGGATACAAGACATCAATTTCTATGCTAAGCTAGATGATAGAATTAAATTGTTGAGTACGGAAGATCTAATAAATCGGTATGGAGGGAGTAATAAATTGGGTGATCGGATTTGTTTAAGTCATTATCGTAACAATTTTAAACCGCCTATTCATCCCCTCTAGGCGGCATCTATGTACTTTCAGTAGGTGTTGCGTTTGGGCGCTTAAGCTAGATTGTGGAGCTCGGCTCCTTTTCTCGATATGTTTGTGTCTGAAACTATGTATGTGCCGATGTTGGCTTCATTAATTTATAGCCGAGCTCTTCTCAATTGTTCCATTTAAAAAACATCATGATGTGATTTAAGAGCCGGGACTTGCAACTTGAAACGTCTCATTGCAAATGAAACTTCCTCATCCATCCACCGAGCCCGCCTTTCGGATGGTGTGCAATCAAGATCAGGGGCGGAGCTAAGGAGGGGCGAGCAGGGCCAAACACCCCCAATGGTCCGCACCCCTCAACGAATCCAGCGGGTACTAGCACATGTATTTTACTAGTAGACGTATTAATTTTTTCCGATAAAGGGAATATATTAATATCGTGGAGGTATCATTTACACCCAGCCTCCACAAGATATTGAAAGACATCAAGGATGCACACATCGAAGAACAAAATAAAAAGGGATTTCTATTTACGTGCCCTCGGTTTCTTAGTTGTGCTCAGTTTTTCCCAGCTCCTTAGTTTTTCCTCAGTTTTCCCCAAGTCCTTGTTTGAAACCCGCAGAAGCAGCTCAGAGGGCAGGAATCCGTTAAGTTGACCGTTCCGTGCTGACGAGTGGGGTCGTGTCGTTTGTGGGGTCGCGTCGTGTGGGGCTGGTAGGAAGGAACCGCGTGGGACAGGACGAGACCATGTTTGTGTGGCCGTAGCATGTGGGGTCATAGCGTGTGGAGCCGTGTGGGTCCGGGACGTGGGCACAAGTGGTTTCTGTCTCTTTCGCCCAGATTAGCAGTTTTCAATGTACCTTTTCCTCTCTCTCGCTCGATCTCATTCATATTTGATAGCCCAAATTGGTAGCAAATCTAGAGCAGCTTCTCCTTTTGTTTTTTAACGCCATTCATTTCTTTATGCCTTTGTTTTTACCCAATCAGGTAGGAAATCTAGGGCACAAATCCAGAGAAAATATAGGATAAGCTGCATATAGCAGCCAACATAGCATAGATATATTCACGACAGATCCAACAGTAGTACCGATAGAACCCTACAACATAAGCTACATTTTACATGAATTTAAGCTGCTCTACAGATAGAGCAGTCACATACAGAGAGTGCAATAGGCATGTTCAACGCCTCCAGGTTGCGCCTGTGACTCGCCTGGAGGATGCGCAGGTGAATCCCAAGTGCTTTGTGTTTGGCCATGAACGCATGCACGTTCATCATCGTTCCAACTCTAGCGCCGCATCTGCCAATGGATTCAGCATGGTTCACCAGGCAGTTGAAGTCGGTGGCGCGGAGCTTCCTGTTGCAGAAGGGGCACTTGTAAATGCCTCGAGCAAAGGGGCCATCGTAGTGGCCGGACTGCAGCCTCTTGAGGACGTGACGAGTCTTGGTGTGGAAGGACTCGTCGTCGCTGTCGACGTCGCTGCTCTGCACCTGTCACGTAGCACCAAAGATCGTGCAAAAAACACGGAGTCAATTACAACGATGATGGAACAGAGAGTGAACAAAGATCATGCATGATAATATGGGCTCGAAAAAAGAGGTAGCCTCGGTTACATTGGACACACTTATATCCAGGATTTGAGTGAGTAAACAAAAGATCATGCACAACAAATTTGTACAGACCAATTATTTACTGACCAAACCCTGAATCAATTTGTGCCCAAATATTCATCATCATCGGCACAAATCTCAAACAAAAGCAAATCACAAGCACTAATAACGCAAGATCTAACACAAAAGGATTGAACTAGGAACAGACGCACCCTAATAACGCAAGATCTAACACAAATGGATTGAACTAGGAACAGACGAACCCTAATAACGCTAGATCTAACACAAAAGGATTGAAATGGGATAAGAACAAGGGAGCAAAGGGTTACCTCCGGCTCGTTGTCGACGATGCTGGTGTCGTAGGGGTTCTTCGGCGCGACGTACAGCTCTGGTTCGTACGGGTCCCAAGCGACGGGGGCCTGGACGGTGGCGGCGGCCGATGCGCCGGCGGCTGATGCGCCAGCTGCTACGTTGGAAGCTGCGACAGGGGCCTGGACGGGGGCAGCGGCCGATGCGCCGGTGGCAGATGCGCCGGCTGCTAAGTTGGAAGCAGCGATAGGGGCCTGGACGGGGGCAACGGTCGATGCGCCGGCGGCTGATACGCCGGCTGCTACGTTGGAAGCAGCGACAGGGGCCTGGACGGGGGCAGCGGCCGATGCGCCGGCGGCTGATACGCCGATAATGGGCATCTCATTCTTGTCCATCGTCGGCGGTTTTCTTCGGGGTTTTTTCTTCGGTTGTGGAGAAGATGATGGGATAGAAGAGGCGGTTGCAGTGAGAACGTGCATCGAGGGAGAGAAAAAGAGCTCTATAAATACGAAGGTGGCTTGTACTGCAACATGCGTCCTCTATGCACGGCTGCAGCGTGCACCGCGACACGAGTCTAACCCTGGCACATTTGGTGTACTCAGTTATAACCTCGGGCCTTATACAGAAATTTTATCTATACTCAGTTTTCCCCTCGAGTACTTAGACTGGCAAGTGCAATATACTCATTTTTACCTCAAGTAGCTGGTCAACAAAGAGTCAACAAATGAGATTAACATATCTAATTGAGTCATTTCATGCGCAAAAAAATCCAAAAAAAATAAAAACATAGTGGCACCTACTCATGGAGTCTTCCTACGCAACCTGCCACCTAGAAAACCTTAACAAACATATATAAATCAAGTTTTACCACAAATTGCCACTTCTCAGAATCACTACTGTAGCTATGAAGATGCATGGTTTTCCACTCAAACCCCTTTGCAAAACATCTTCCCAAAAAACATAGTTTGTCTAAATGATGCCATAATTGTCACACTCATGTATATTTGAATTGCAAATAATTTGATGTATCCCAATATGAATTATATTGTACAAAACACGCATTTTTCATTTTGTAATTCTTTTTGTTTGAATCCCTTAGTCTATTTACTATTTATGTGCCCTTGGATTGTTAGTACTACTCAGTTTTGCCCTCAAGTTCTGTCACAAATTCTCTCAGAAGCCCAAACTTATCCTGATTGGTAGAGCCGTTGTCACACGGATCGACTCCACGAACCGTTGATCAACTGATCTAACGGGCAGTATACCCCTCCCCGTCTCTTCGTGGCCACCCATCTCTCTCTCTTCGTGGCCACCCCTCTCACTCTCTGTCGGTGGATGCATTATTGTCACCCCTCTAACAATTATCAACTATCTTTCGCTTTCCTTTTCTTTTAGGGATATAGTTTGGGATATAGTTTCAGTAATTTGAAACGGCCCAAAAGTGGTATAATTTTGGTATAAACATGAGGCATACATATTTGCGGATTTCGGTGAATGCATTATTGTCACCCCTCTAACAATTATCAACTATCTTTCGCTTTCCTTTTCTTTTAGGGGATATAGTTTTGGTAATTTGAAACGGCCCAAAAGTGGTATAATTTTGGTATAAACATGAGCCGTACATATTTGCGTATTTTGGTGAATGCATTATTGTCACCCCTCTAACAATTATCAACTATCTTTCGCTTTCCTTTTCTTTTAGGGGATATAGTTTTGGTAATTTGAAATGGCCCAAAAGTGGTATAATTTTGGTATAAACATGATCCATACATATTTGCGGATTTCGGTGAATGCATTATTGTCACCCCTCTAACAATTATCAACTATCTTTCGCTTTCCTTTTCTTTTAGGGGATATAGTTTTGGCATATAGTTTTGGTAATTTGAAACGGCCCAAAAGTGGTATAATTTTGGTGTAAACATGAGCCATACATATTTGCGGATTTCGGTGAATGCATTATTGTCACCCCTCTAACAATGATCAACTATCTTTCGCTTTCCTTTTCTTTTAGGGGATATAGTTTTGGCATATAGTTTTGGTAATTTGAAACGGCCCAAAGTGGTATAATTTTGGTATAAACATGAGCCATACATATTTGCGGATTTTGGTGAATGCATTATTGTCACCCCTCTAACAATTATCAACTATCTTTCGCTTTCCTTTTCTTTTAGGGGATATAGTTTTGGCACATAGTTTTAGTAATTTGAAACGGCCCAAAAGTGGTATAATTTTGGTGTAAACATGAGCCATACATATTTGCGGATTTCGGTGAATGCATTATTGTCACCCCTCTAACAATTATCAACTAACTATATGCCAATATAGTTGGTAATTTCGGTGAATGCACACACTAACTATGAAAACAACTACAAGTACATGTAACTGAATAATGGATTTGTAACAAGGTATCCCTTGTAACAACTTCTAGCGCCTGGTGAGCAATGATAAGAATCCGATCGCAATTATACAACAGAAAAAAGAACCAGCCATCAGATTAGCTTGCTTCTTTAACTCGATCAGCTGCCTTAACTGTTTGTTCATTTTCTTCAGTTCTCCCTTCACTTTCACCAGTCCTGCATTGGGAGCATTAGGCATAATCGGAACGGCTCCTCTCTCCGCCGCATTCTCTACAACAAGTCCCCCCTCCCAAATTGCGCTCCCCTATAGCGCCAATTGATTCCTGCAATTGAAGCCTCTGAACGTACACATCGATCCACTCGAAATGCCTGGATTTCTTCAGGATCTGAAAACAACAACGTGAACCCTAAATCCCAAATTTGAGGGAATAACAAGAAAATCGAGAGAAAACAGAGAAATTGGAGCGATATCTAACCTTATCCCCCTCTCTATATGGCAAGCTCTCGCATGCAAGGAACTCACGTCAACGGTTGCCGTTCTCGGCCGTCTTACAGATCGACCGCTTCAGAGGCTCCTGGCGTGGGCAGTCAGGGCATCTTGTCAAAGGTACAGGTCCATACTGCGGCCATGAAGAACGGGAGGTCGAAGAGAAACTAGACATCACCCGCCTGCCGGAGAGGGACTGCCGCTGGCGGAGAAGAAGAACAATGGGGCGCGGGGAAAGAAAGGGGAAGCAATGGCACGGGCACGGGCGCGGGGCTGGCTCGGGCTCCCATTTTGCAACGGTCACCTGGGTAAGCTGTGGGTCCGGCGCACTAACGAGGACAAGTTGTGGGTCCCACGATGATCTGGATAAGTGAAGACGTGTCCACTGCGGGGCACCAACAGCGGCCCCACTTGCCAGCACCAACCAACGTCAACTAAACAGGAATCCTCCGTCCGAGCTCCTTCTGCGGGTTTCAGACAAGGTCTTGGGTTAACTGAGGAAAAACTAAGGGGCTGGGGAAAACTGAGCACAACTAAGGAGCCAGGGGCAGGAAAATAGAAATCCCAAATAAAAATGAGAGAAATACAAACAAAGACCCCTTCACAGTGATGAAACACATGGAATAAGAACTATCTGAACACCACTAAAGACAACACCCGGAGCGCAAAAGAGGTTCTCTAAAAGCAACGCCTCCGAGAAGGAAACAGTGCACAAACGTTGTTGTTGCTCGATCAAGGATCTTGAGTTTTCACCCTCGAGTAAGACCAAAATAATGCCTTCAGCAAGACCATTGCTAGATACAACCAATGAAAAGCAGACTGAGTTTTCATCCTACAAATTACGGCTCGGAACTCAAGAAGCACCACCAAAAATACTATACACATGTGATGCTGCCCGCGCTTGCTAAAGCCGCTGCCGCAAGTCATCAACACCTGATACACAGAAACGTGTACCGTAAGTCTTCATCACAACAAAAACTCCTCCCCACAATTGCAAGCCTCTGATCGCGGTAGACGTATTAGGGCCTGTTTGTTTGGGCTGGCTGTGGCTGGCTGCGGCTGGCTGTGCAGCTGTGTAGAAAAAGCTGCTGTGCAGGAAAAGCAGCTGTTTTGAGTTTTACTCTTTGGCAAATTAGCTGGCTGTCTGGCTGTAAACCGATGAATGTCTGAAATACCCTCTAAGCTCGAAGGACATGTATTTTCGTTTTATGTGTAAATAACATATAGATCACCAAATATTTCTTTATTCAAATTAAATATATAGCTTTCTAATTATATAATATAATTCATCAGATATAAATTTATTTAAAATACAAGATATAGTTTTGTGATTACTTCCACCACAACTCATTTGCACTAGTAGATCTTGTGCACCAGAAAAATTATTACATGAGCCATTTTAAATATGTATAAGGTATTCATCACATATACTACGATGAATAGACATGAATCTATACCACGTGTGCACACAAGTTCTGCAACTCGACGTCTTATTTTGTCAAATCCATCAATCGCTTTTTACTTCTCTATACGTACAATCACCAAACGCGCGGACAAACAAGGCAAGCAACATCATCTAGCAATAGCATACGGCGTGAACTACTCAACTCATAGAGAACCAACCTGAGGTTGGGTGGTTAGGAGGGTGGTTGTACCCCCAGCCCACCAGAGTTCAAATCTCAGATTTGACATCTGTGTGTCTCGTAAAGGCGGAATATTCATTCAGTGGGAGGCGACGTTCCCGTCGACAGCGAGGCGCCTGTGGTGACTTCGTCAATTTCAAGATCCAATCCGCCGGCTCAGTCTTTCGGAGGTGCTCATAGGGGTAGGGTGTGCGTGTGTGCGTTCATAGGGGTGAGTGTATGCGCGTGTATATGAGCGTCTACGGTTGTACTGTGTTTCTCAAAAAAAAACTACTCAACTCATACACCGCAGCTGCGTCCAGGAAAGGAAAGGAACAGGTTGGCTCGATGGCAGTTCCCAGTAAATAAGCTGAACGACAAGGGTACAAGCTTATAACGATTCGGTTTTAAGTACCAAAGCTGCGGGAAGCCACAAAAGCACCTCCCGACGTGCTTCCTCTCGTACGTGCAATCCGTCGTCCGGCTTTGGAAAAGCCTGAAGCGAAGCTGATCTGTTTGGTTCGTTTAGACTGCTTATTTCAATGGAAAGCCACCAAAAGCCCAAACAAACAGGCCCTTAGTAGATAATAATTTGTTGATTAGTCTTAAGGCTTAAGTTACCGGCAGTAGTTTTGCAGATGCGTAGTACGGGTATGAAGCTCCAGCCCAACTTAGCTAATAGCCCAGCTTCGGAAGTCAAAACCATCACGGTGGTCTGGTACTTGTATGATCTTTTTGCCTAGACCAAGCGGCCAGAAGTAAAATCTCTCGATCAGATCGATCTGATAGTGCATCTTGCGGCAAGGCCGCCAGCCGTTAGTTTCGTTGATCAAGCATTCTGGCCGACGGCGTGTAGTTGTGCGGTTGCGCCTTGGAGTAGTACTTATGTGATTTCAATCACTCAGCTCTAATTTCTAGACATTGAAAAAACCGTCATTTATTGAAAAAATCTCTAATTTTACACGTGTTAGTACTGCTAGTATTTTGGTAGTTTTTTTTTTCTGATAGATCACAATAAGTTAGGATTACAACTTGCTAGTACGGTTAATTAATATACTTGCTCATGAAACTATGTATTTCCTTAATTATATTATCTCTAAGGATGAAGAGGAAAACACCTCCAACGACAATAAACTTCTTCACTAGTTGAGTAAATCATATCTTTAAATCAATGATTTTATATCTAAGAATAAAGAGGAAAACACCACCAACAATTATAAAGCTTCTTTGGCAACTACCTGATCATCTCACGAAGAGAAATTCGGTGATATATGGTGCTCTATCTTTCATATGATCAAAAATTTATTTCGCACCCTATACTTAAATCATGGCTTCACACTCAGGGGTGGACTCAAATGTAGCTGAGTGGGAGCCTATGCCCCCACTCAATTTTTTGAATCCCTACACTACTTTTTCAAATTTAAGCGACTTTTTTTTAAGATTTTGCAAATTTATACAAGGAAGCTCCACCCGCTTTATCTGCCCCCACTCACAATCTTTTTTTTTTTGGGCAAAAAATCCACCGATGTATCATCAACAGTAGTACAAATAGCTCAAAACGTAATAAAAATTAGAAATAGGTACTTGGACCAGCTAGCGACGCTGTCCTTGGCCCTCCATCACCCGAGGCGATCAAAGTTTGTCGTAATAGAGCTTGTTGTAGTAGACAAACGAGATGTCGTCATGCTAAGGCCCAAAAGGACAAGCACAACAAAACAACAACCATTACCAATGATGATAACTGTAGATAAGAAGAGACTGACATGAAACCACACCAACCGAACACGAAACCGATCGGATCCCAGAAGATCCGCCGGGCACATGACTCCATGCGCCCTCCTCCAGCGCTAGACGCACCACCAGAGTATGAATAAAGCGGGCATGACCTTATTCTGACTTCAAGATATAGTCGTCGTCTCACAATCCCAAAAAAGACACTAAAAAAATCTAAAAAGGAACATAAACTCCCCGCCGGCGAGGGGTCGTGGTCCACCACATCTCCAAGACCCCAAAGCCACTGGGGGAGTGAACCGCCGGTGTCGCTAGCGAGGAGAATGAAACCCTGTATGAGTTTGAGGCCGCTTATGTAGTGATGGGTGTTGTATGCTGATTCAAATACTCATAAGTTTTTCTAGGTCCGCCAATATCCACGCTTGATCAAGATAAAACAGGTGAGATGCCTTTTTTAATTACTTCTTATGTTCATTACTAGCAAAGAGCGCGTATATGCTTGTGCTTTTCATAGGTTTTCGTGCATGGCGCACACAAATCATTGGCAGGACCCTTGCAAAAGAAAGGTGACAAAGAAAGAAATGATTGAATTAAAAGGATCAAGAGCATGAGCAACGGCTGTGGCCACATGCCAATATGAGAGGCCACGAAAGACGTGCACCTGACAGAGAAATTCGGAAGATCAAAAGCTGGGCCACGAAAGATGCGCACGCAGCAGCCATCGCGCCATCGAGCCATCGCGGCTTGTCGCTGCTCACTAGCCCGCCGCAGCCACGACCGATCCCAACCCAGCCATTCTACCGCCTCGGTTGATTTATAGGCTTTGTGCGTATTTCTAGAATATAAATTTGATCAAAATAACACAACTTATATATTGCAAAATATATCATCAAAAACCTTAGATATTCTATAATAATATAATTTTTATATTATACAATTGATGTTATGTTACCCAAATTGACTACTCCCTCCGTCTCGGTCTCGGTTTAACAGGCACGCACGCAGTTTAAGATAAACTTTGACCATTGATTTGGTCAAAAAAAATATGAATTTAATATCTACAAAATCTATATCATTAGATTCGTATGCAAAAAAGCTTTTCAATGATATAATTTTTGTGACATATATTTTATATTTTATTGATCAAAATAATAGTCAAAGCAATTTCTTAAACTACGTGTGCGCCTGTTAAACTGAGACGGAGGAAGTATTTAGTTTAGGGATACGTGCAAACCTTATGATCTGGGACACAAGGAGTAAGGTAGGTTTAATAGTAACTGCTGGCTGTAAGCCGATGGCATACTATTATTTCTAGCTAATCTATAGTTAACATGTATCATAGTCAATCATAAAAATAATCTATTTTATCAACGTGGTTCACCTTTCACTCTCGTAAAATGACTAGAAACATACTCCTCTGTTTTCAACAGAGTGTACTTCTGGGTTTTTCGAGCCATATTAAAGATTTTTCATTGAAAAATATCAATCACCACCTCTTACCTCTTTAATTCCCCCATATCCAATATACAAAGTGCATGTAGAACACAAGGAGACCGAGTGTCATACCTGGGCATTCTTTGGGCTAGGCCTAACAAAGCCTGACGGAAAAAATTCAGGCCCGACCTGACCATTGGGCCTATCACTAGAAAAGCCCCGTCGGGTCTCGGGCCGGGCCGCTTCCCTATTTCACGTATTTTTCAAGCTTAGGCCCAGCCCATTCCGGTCATCGGGCCTAACCAGGCCTGGCCCACATACATGCTCGGGCCCAAGCCCGGAAATTTTGGGATGGGCTGGGCTTCCCATGGCCATGTATACCGGGTGCTAGGCTTTTTACAATTGGAGTCTCTTACGTAGCATCCTAGGTAATTTGCTTATGTGGCACTATATTAAATAAAGAAAGAGATTCGTGATATATCTTAGCTAAGATATAACTTTTTCACGGAACCATAGGCAAAAATAATTGATAGACCAATCTCATGCAAACATGTACACAAAATTATTAAATGTAGATACAATTATTAATATATAATGTAGTGGAGAACTAATCTCTTAACATATACCACTATCTAGGATAACGCGCTAAATACAATGCATTGTAAAATACTACCCCCTCTGTTTCATTTTATAGTGCCTATTGTTTTTTGGCACGGAAATTAGCGCAAGAGTATTTTTTATACAAGACCCCTAGTTGAACCATTTGAGATCAACGTAAAATTTGGAAAATCCATATCTTCCTAACTTACCATAACAATTTTAGGGGCTGAACGATTTGGGAGCTGAACGGGGAGGGGGTAATTGAAAAAAAGCTAAGCTAAAACCTTATATTCTGAAACAAATGCCAAAAATCTATAGCCACTATAGAAAGGAACGGAGGGAGTAAATGTTATTGTCTTGATTCCCGTGTGATGAGAATGGAGCACTTTTTCTACTTTAAAGTGCATTCAAAAGAGATAAGTACATTTTTGGATAAATATTGAACCTAAACATCCACTTATTTGAGGATAGAGGGAGTATGGTCGAGCTGGCTCTTGCATTAGAGCACACTTAGCTTTTATCTTCTCTTCTTTGTCCTCCAATTAGGAAGAATATATTATTTTAATTTTTATAGTCAGCTGACTATATGATTTATTATACTGTCAACACCCGGATTTTTAAGTCCAGATGCCTATTATGCCATTCATCGCAATCCCAGGAATATTGTTTTTGCGAGACATAATAGATTAATATCACAACACATCATTTATTACAACGCATAATTGTCTTACAACACGGGATCACATGATCCAGTCTTATTACAATACTAGTTGATCTATTGATCAATTACAAAACACATAGCGGAAGCGAAGTAGCGTAGTAGTAGTCCATCTATTTCACAGGCAACTGTTGACGTCAGGAGTGGTCCTAGTTGTCGTAGACGTCCTGCTGTCCTTCTTCCGGGTTCTGGTACTCCTCTTCATAGTCTGGCCATTTGAATAGCCAGGGACAAAGCCATGAGTACTTTAAAGTACTCGCAAACTAATACTAAGGTAAGTACTATCAACTATAGTAAGGGGTTCTAAGCTCTAGTTTCATTTGCATAAAGCCAGTTTTGTTTCATAAACACTTTAATGATCAAAAACCTTCATTTGCTCAACTAACTCAAGTGGGAACATTAGTGTCATTCCCACAACTCAGTTGTGATTCAAAGTCAAAGTCACCTTTCAATTCAAAATCACAAGCCACCCTTCACATGTCACTTTTTGAAAAAAAAGTCTGATGACGGAACAGTATGGCCTTTCCAACCGTCCATAACCGTGGACGCGGCTATTCGAATAGATCTACACTCTGCAGAGGTCGTACACTTGTGCCACAACATTTGCAATAATCCGTCGTGTTAATCGGCCCTGATTTACCACACTCCGTGTGCGGACTACCAACCATAACCTTTCACTTACATATCCTAGTATAGGCATCTCTCCCCATGAGCTTGGCCTCCCGGTGAAAACCAACCTGTTAACCCGGAATCGCACAGGCTTGGGCCGGACATTCACCTCATTTCACGTCATTTCAATATCACTTCACTTTTGTAGAGGCAGCCTCCAAAGATAACCCCGATGACGCTTGTTTAGAGGGAACCCATACTAAGATATATAAACTTCTAGTTAAGCCCTACCCATATCAGGTATTGTGGGGGTACTGGCAAAATTGGAATGGTATCGCATCCGAACCCAACCATCAGTTTTGGTAAAATTCACCAAGTCATTCACCAGTCATATTCACCTTCAAAATCTTTCAATAGAATGACTCATCATTCCAAGGTTTTCAAAGTCACTTCCAAATCACAAGTTCCCAACTAGAGTAGTCACTTTTAAAATTGAGCACTAGCCACTAGTTATGAGAGGTGCTAAGTATCTTGGAGCTTGCTAGGCTAAGTTTGATACTCTTGTAGTATTCTATCTCTAGACCAAAGTTAACTATAAAAGCAAGTTATAAATAACCAAAACCAAAAGCTTATAAGAGTAAAACTGGGAATTAGGCTCATAAGCATAAAGTAAAAGTGGTGGTGCCTTGCTCTTGTAGAGCTTTGCACTTTGCCAGGTAATATCTTGCAAGAAGATTAGCTTGCAAGGGTGTTAGCTTGCATTGGTAAAAGCATGCAAGAAATACTAGCTTGCCTTGGTTGGTGTATTGATCAAAGTGGTCTTCTTCTCCTTGAAAGTAGACTTCCTCCTCCTCTTGATACTCCTCGGTACTAGCGTCTAAAATACGAATACGAGGATACAATCACCAAACAATTCATTGGCTATTCCAAACCTCACATATATTCACACAAACTATTCTATTCACATAATTAATACAATTTGGTGCATTGGTGGTATTGCTTTGAGGAAGAATAATTTCCTCACATTTTATATGTAAATGATAGTTTCCATATAGTTCTTGAGGAATAATTTCCTCTCATTGAATCTTCTTTAAGATTTAATTTCTCAAATCATCTCACATGAATTTAGGTTGACCTAAGTCAACCATTCATCATCATTATTTGAGAAAATGATTTAAATGAGGTAGGGATACCTCATACCATTTAATAAGGCCTATTATGATTTAAAAACTCCAAGTATTTCATGTGAGAGTATTTGACCAGGGGTTCAAACTTCATATGAAAATACTTGGGACAAGCTTTAAATGAAGTGAAACACTTCATATAATTTACACAAGTAAACCAGCATCACTCATTACTATTAAGTGGGTAAATGTGTTGTTTTCTTATTTAGGAAAATAATTTCCTCTCATACTAAATGAGGTGTTACATTTAATTACTTAGAGAAATAAATTCCTCTCATTATCTTATTAAGATTTAATTTTCTCTTATGCATAATATGTGACCTAGGTTGACCAAAGTCAACCTCTTCACACTTATCATTCAAGAAAATGATTTAAATGAGGTGAACACCTCATACCTTTTAATCCTAACATGGTAAAGATTTAATATCATCAACAATTCATATGAGACCTAAATGACCAGAGTCTCTACCTCATTTTGAATTGTTCATGACAAGATTTAAATGAGAGAAACACTCCCATAAGATTTAATAAATTGGTTGGAACAATTTAAAAAGCTACTAAGGCAAACATTTAATTTCTTAAAATGAGCAATTATGAGACCAAGCAACCAGGGTCATCACATTACTTCATACAACTTGAGAAGATGATTTAAATGAGGTGCTACACCTCATAGATTTAAAATCTTAATTTTGGAAAAATTTAAATGGGCTAGTAATGGCTACATAGCCATTATTTGATTCTAACCCATGATCATATACAGTACCCATATCATATTTTTACATAATCAAATAGAGTATTTGAAAAGTGAATTTTGAGAGGTGGAAACACTTCAAAATTCAAAAGGGTTGATTTTTAATAATTATTCTAAGGCAGAAAAGTACCTGCCTTGTTATTTTTACTATTCAAATTCTACAACACATTTTGATTTGAATCCAGTGTGGTTGGATGGGGCCTTTCATGAGCTTTCCAGAAATATAAAATTTGTAAAATTTGGCTCAGTAGATTTGTCGCCATTAAATTTTGAAGCTAGTATCAGATTGCAAAATAATTCTACTGGAAAATTTGAATTCAAACTGCGTGGGCTGGCGGGAAAGACTAATGGGCTGCAGAGGGGTTAACTGACTGGGCTGGCCCAACTAGCGCGCCACGCACGCGACGGGCCGCCTGGCAGATGGGGCAAGGCTGTCAGTGGCTCATAACCAACACCGAAACGGTACGCAACTACAGCCGTCCGATTAAAAGGAAGATCCACGGTCCAGGGTTCATCCTCGTCGGGGACGAGCTCCGACGAGCTCTAACCCTAGCCGGCGGCCAGGAGGGTCCAGAGGAGGTTCTTACCGGCGTCCAGCGAGGTCAGCGAGGCGGGCAAACGACCGAGGCGACGTCGGCGAGTCGAGGGAGGGTCGCGGCGGCTCCTGAGGTGGATGAATTCGACGGCTTCGTCTTCCGCGTCTCCGGCGAGCTCTGGTGGTGAAATTGGGGCGGTGTGGTGGCTAATGTGCAGGGGAAGGGGTGCAGGGAGAGCAATGAGAGGTAGGGGAGCGAGATGGTGTGGAATATTGAGGCAGGGGCGCCCTCCTTTTATAGCTGGCGGTCGAGGCCGAGGGGTGCGGAGCAGGTCGTCGATGACGATGGCGTTACGGTGGTTTCTGGGCACCGGCGATGAGGCAGAGGGGTCGGCGACTTCCGTGCGAGTGCGTGGGACTTGATGGCGCAGAAATGGGGGCCTGTGGCGATCGGTCACCGTCCTCGCGTTCACGTGCCCGTGGCGGATGGTCGTCGTCCTTGGCGACGGTGACAGTGGCTCTCGGCGAGCCAATGGCGATGTCCGGGCGGCTGCTGGTGTCGAGGGGAGCAGGTGGGTGAAAGGAGAAGTCGTGAGGTGGTCCGAGGCGACGAGGCGAGGAGGTGCACCGACGTGCTCCCGGCGTCACCATGCGCGTCCCGTCGCGCGTGGGCGTCTCTCGGGCGCGCGTCCGGTCACGTCGCTCCTGGCCGGTGGCGACGTTTCCTCGAGCAAGGGCTGACACGAGCGAGTCCAAAGTGGGACGTGGAGAGTCTCCAGGACATGGGTGGGCATGGTAGAATTGACCAGAGAGGGATTTGGCATGGGTGTGTGTCAAGTGGCCGGCATGGCTTGGCATTGGTCATGTTGGTCCAAAGCAAGGGCTGGCAAGTGGTGGCTCTGCAGTGCTGCAGGTAGGGAGGGTCTCCGAAGTGCGGGGGTGGCCGCAGTTGGACCAAGTCCAACCAAAATTGCAGCATGGGCACAAATCTAAGTGCTGCCCACAAGGTGTTTGTTGATATGGCCGAAAGAGAAAAAGTTTCAAATTTTGGAAAAACCTTTGGTGGGTCTCAATCATATATTCCTAGAGATGGAAATGGTGGTGGTGGGGTTCAATTTGGAAAAGAATTGCAAAGTTTCAAAAAGTGGATCATCTCCTCTTTAATTCAAGGTCTCCTCTTGTCAAATTATTTCTGGTCAACCTGGTCAACTTCAGCAGGGATGGTCAACAAGGAAGTTGTTGACCTTGACATGGTCTTGGATGACATGGTCATAGTTGACCAAGTTTGGTTTAGGAAAAGTCCAAACCAGGGGTGCAAAGTGGTGAAGATAAAATAAAAGTGACATATGACCATTATCATAGGTGAGATGGTTTTGAGATTTCCTTTGATTTGATTCTTGTTTCTTTGATGCAATTGTGTTTGTTTATCAAATATAAGTATTCTACAAGCAAGAGATCAAGCAATGGTGGCCTTGGTTGAAGATTTGCAAAGTTTGGCTCTATGTGTATTTGAGTAAAAAAGGGATTTTCTCACTATGTGATTTCTCTCCATTTGTTTTGACTTTTGTTGACTCTAAAGTGATTCCTAATAGTTTAGAAACATTTTCAAACCATTGAATCCATTTCAAAAGGTCTTGATCAAAGATTTGCAAAATTGGCCATAACACATAAGAGGTGAGGTTCAAATTTTATTATTTTTGCAAATTGTTCCCCTTGCTTCACTTGGGCATGGGTTAGGGTCAATTTAGGGTTATAATAGGTTGAGAGATGGTTTCCCATCATTTGATCAAGGTAGAAGTGCATAGGTCAAGATTTGGGGCAAAATGGCTATGTGTCACATATGCCTCTATGCATATGTGGCATTTGATTTTTGATTTGAGTGTTCTTGGCCCATTTGATATTGTTGAGTGTTGAAATGGTATATGGAAGTGATCCATCCATTCACCACAAGTCCTAGGGTCAAGAATCTTAAATTCACAAATTTGCATTTTTCTCTCATATGCCTCTATGGCATTTTTAGTTTCTTTTTATTTTCTTGGGAAAACACTTGGATTTGGTTTAGTAGGTACTAGGTAAGGTGTATGAAGATTTTCCAAACCTCTAAGCAAAGTATAAGGCTTAGGGTAAAGTTTTATAATTATAGCCATAGGCACATATGCCTCTTTCTTATTTAACTAGTAGGGGTGAAAAGAGGGGTGAGGTTTAGGGTTTTGTGGGGTTCACAATGGTTCACCACCATTTAGCATAATTAATAAAGGTAGGGTTCAAGATTTACCTATTAGGGCTAGATGCCCACATATGCCTTTTATTTTATTTTGGGTTTCTCAAAATAGATCCAGAAGGATTTCTGGAGAAGATTAGGGTTTAAGGTTTTTCTTATTTGATTTCTTTCTCTTGTATTTTATTTGATTGGTGATCTTCACTTGATCACTTTGGGGTTTTAGGGTTTAGCACATAAGCATAATAACACTCATCATGGCAAACACAAGATTTGAACAAGATCTACTTGTATCAATCTCATTTTAATAAAAGTTTTTGTTGGTCCAAAAATTTGGACTAGGGAAATTCATTTTGTTTGTTTTGAAAATTTTGGGTTGTTACAAACCCTTCCCCCTTAAACAAATCTCGTCCCGAGATTTTAAGAAAAGTTAGGTTCCTAAGAGAGATTGAGCATTTTATTAACAGGAAGACATACTTGGCATGGTCTGGGGTGCTTCCTGAGCTTCAGTGGCGGTCATGTGGTAGAGACGGCCGTTGTTGTTGTTCTGATTCTTTCTTCCGGCAAAGCGGCGCTGTTGCTGAGCAGGTGCTGCGGTATTGGCGGCAATCCTGGCAAGCTTCTTGGGGCACTCTTTGGAGAAATGACCCACAACTCCACATTCATAGCAGTTGACGTTGGACTTGTCTTTGGGGTTGACGGGGGTAGCATTGCTTCCAGTCCTCGGGGCGGTATTGGGGTTGTTGTTGTTTCTATTGTTGTTGTTGTTGTTGGGGCGGTTGTTGTTGTTGTTGTTGTTGTTCCCTCCGGGCTTCGGGGGTCCTCCGTTGTTGTTGGCGTAGTTGGGGCGATAATTCTGGGCAGGGGGATTGTTGAATCTTGGGGTGAATCCTCCAGAGGAGTTATTGCGATACTTCTGATTATGGTGGGGTCCATTCTGGTTCATCATTCTTCTCTTGCGGTTCTCGTTGGCCTGATGCAGCTTTCCTTCCATCTGTATGGCTGAGTCCACGAGGGCTTCCAAATCAGCGAACGGAATGTTCACCAATACAGTCTGCATCTCGTCGTGTAGTCCGTTCAGAAATCTTTCCTTTCTCTTCTCGTTGGTGTCGGTCTCATCCGGGGCGTACCTCGATAGAGTGAGAAACCTGTCGCGGTATTCCACCACGGACATCCTTCCTTGTTTGAGTTCACGGAACTCATCTCTCATCTTCTTAATCAGTCCTTGGGGCACATGGTATTTGCTAAACTTAGTCTTGAAGTCTTCCCATGTCATCATATGTCCTGCATTCAGGGCACGGGTGCTGGTCCACCAAGCTCTGGCTGGTCCTGTTAAGTAGTGCGTGGCAAACAGCACTTTCTCTGCGGCTTCAACTCCCGCAACTTCGAGGTTGTTCTCCATGGTCTGGAGCCAGTCATCAGCATCAAGGGGCTCTTCAGTCTTGTTGAACATTGGAGGGTTGGTGTGCTGAAAGTTCTTCAGCTTCGATCCAGGGTGATCGTGATGGCCTTGATTGTTGTTTGCAAGCTGTTGAAGTGCTGCAAGGTTTGCTTGGCGTTCAGCTCTTTCGGCTTCTCGGTCTGCCATCATTGTTTGCAGCAGTTGCATCATGGCATCTGGGGTGGCGTTGCGGGTTGGTGGGGTCATCTGAACATTGAGGTAGATGATAAGATAAGAGGGAAATTTCTATGGTTTGTTTTGTTAAATTTTTTAAAAGTTCATAAATTGAAATTTCGAGTAGTGTTGCGGGGGTAAAAACCAACAACACTTTTTCATTCATACCAAGCATCATACATTACAAAGCTAACACACCGTTGGTTTGAAGAACCATTCATCGTTCTACGATACAAGGGGGATCCTGATACAACTCACACCTACTTAAGTGCTTAAATGATACTACTCTTCCGAGTGGATTCTTCTTCTTCACGGGTGAGATGCTTGGCGAGAGGCGAGGGCGTTGTCCAAATCTCTGCGGGTTTTGTACTGCCTGAAGTCCTGAGGTGCTTCATAGGGGTTCATCTTGGGTTGTGGTGGGGGCATGGTCATCGGTCTTCCCAAGGAGTCATGTCTTGGGTAGTAGATGAAGCGAGTGTTCTTGATTTTGTCCTTATTTTGTCCACACAGACGGGAAATTGCTTCTTGCATAGCTTTGTCTAGTCCTTCCTTCCAAGTGTTTCCCGTTACAGAAAACCATATGGTTTCCCATACCGGGGCATCAAGCTTCCTTCGGAGATCAGTAGAAACGTCCCACTGAGGTGGTTCTCCTGACTGAGCCTTGAGGGGTATTCCGAAGAACTCGGGATACGGGTGTCCCAGATAGTCCACCAGTTGCTTCAACTCCTTTTCGAAACTTTTGTCGTCTCCGGATCCAAGCTTATAGGATTCCCATTGGTACTTCATCTGTGAGCAAGTAGGAGGAGTAATTTTAGAGAAGTATTCAAGTGTGCAAAATTTTAGATAGTGCTACAAAGAAAGTAGAGTATGAATTTCTCATTTCGAAAAAGATTTCAAGAATAAGAGTGAGAATAAGTTTTTCACAATTATTCACTTCTTTGGTTTTTGAAGCTAAGTTTTGCAGACGTCCATTCTAACTAGGGTCTCCTAAGGTCAAACAATGGCTCTGATACCAACTTGTCAACACCCGGATTTTTAAGTCCAGATGCCTATTATGCCATTCATCGCAATCCCAGGAATATTGTTTTTGCGAGACATAATAGATTAATATCACAACACATCATTTATTACAACGCATAATTGTCTTACAACACGGGATCACATGATCCAGTCTTATTACAATACTAGTTGATCTATTGATCAATTACAAAACACATAGCGGAAGCGAAGTAGCGTAGTAGTAGTCCATCTATTTCACAGGCAACTGTTGACGTCAGGAGTGGTCCTAGTTGTCGTAGACGTCCTGCTGTCCTTCTTCCGGGTTCTGGTACTCCTCTTCATAGTCTGGCCATTTGAATAGCCAGGGACAAAGCCATGAGTACTTTAAAGTACTCGCAAACTAATACTAAGGTAAGTACTATCAACTATAGTAAGGGGTTCTAAGCTCTAGTTTCATTTGCATAAAGCCAGTTTTGTTTCATAAACACTTTAATGATCAAAAACCTTCATTTGCTCAACTAACTCAAGTGGGAACATTAGTGTCATTCCCACAACTCAGTTGTGATTCAAAGTCAAAGTCACCTTTCAATTCAAAATCACAAGCCACCCTTCACATGTCACTTTTTGAAAAAAAAGTCTGATGACGGAACAGTATGGCCTTTCCAACCGTCCATAACCGTGGACGCGGCTATTCGAATAGATCTACACTCTGCAGAGGTCGTACACTTGTGCCACAACATTTGCAATAATCCGTCAGGTTAATCGGCCTCGATTTACCACACTCCGTGTGCGGACTACCAACCATAACCTTTCACTTACATATCCTAGTATAGGCATCTCTCCCCATGAGCTTGGCCTCCCGGTGAAAACCAACTGTTAACCCGGAACTGCACAGTGGCTTGGGCCGGACATTCACCTCATTTCACGTCATTTCAATATCACTTCACTTTTGTAGAGGCAGCCTCCAGCATAACCCCGATGACGCTTGTTTAGAGGGAACCCATACTAAGATATATAAACTTCTAGTTAAGCCCTACCCATATCGTATTGTGGGGGTACTGCAAAATTGGAATGGTATCGCATCCGAACCCAACCATCAGTTTTGGTAAAATTCACCAAGTCATTCACCAGTCATATTCACCTTCAAAATCTTTCAATAGAATGACTCATCATTCCAAGGTTTTCAAAGTCACTTCCAAATCACAAGTTCCCAACTAGAGTAGTCACTTTTAAAATTGAGCACTAGCCACTAGTTATGAGAGGTGCTAAGTATCTTGGAGCTTGCTAGGCTAAGTTTGATACTCTTGTAGTATTCTATCTCTAGACCAAAGTTAACTATAAAAGCAAGTTATAAATAACCAAAACCAAAAGCTTATAAGAGTAAAACTGGGAATTAGGCTCATAAGCATAAAGTAAAAAGTGGTGGTGCCTTGCTCTTGTAGAGCTTTGCACTTTGCCAGGGTAATATCTTGCAAGAAGATTAGCTTGCAAGGGTGTTAGCTTGCATTGGTAAAAGCATGCAAGAAATACTAGCTTGCCTTGGTTGGTGTATTGATCAAAGTGGTCTTCTTCTCCTTGAAAGTAGACTTCCTCCTCCTCTTGATACTCCTCGGTACTAGCGTCTAAAATACGAATACGAGGATACAATCACCAAACAATTCATTGGCTATTCCAAACCTCACATATATTCACACAAACTATTCTATTCACATAATTAATACAATTTGGTGCATTGGTGGTATTGCTTTGAGGAAGAATAATTTCCTCACATTTTATATGTAAATGATAGTTTCCATATAGTTCTTGAGGAATAATTTCCTCTCATTGAATCTTCTTTAAGATTTAATTTCTCAAATCATCTCACATGAATTTAGGTTGACCTAAGTCAACCATTCATCATCATTATTTGAGAAAATGATTTAAATGAGGTAGGGATACCTCATACCATTTAATAAGGCCTATTATGATTTAAAAACTCCAAGTATTTCATGTGAGAGTATTTGACCAGGGGTTCAAACTTCATATGAAAATACTTGGGACAAGCTTTAAATGAAGTGAAACACTTCATATAATTTACACAAGTAAACCAGCATCACTCATTACTATTAAGTGGGTAAATGTGTTGTTTTCTTATTTAGGAAAATAATTTCCTCTCATACTAAATGAGGTGTTACATTTAATTACTTAGAGAAATAAATTCCTCTCATTATCTTATTAAGATTTAATTTTCTCTTATGCATAATATGTGACCTAGGTTGACCAAAGTCAACCTCTTCACACTTATCATTCAAGAAAATGATTTAAATGAGGTGAACACCTCATACCTTTTAATCCTAACATGGTAAAGATTTAATATCATCAACAATTCATATGAGACCTAAATGACCAGAGTCTCTACCTCATTTTGAATTGTTCATGACAAGATTTAAATGAGAGAAACACTCCCATAAGATTTAATAAATTGGTTGGAACAATTTAAAAAGCTACTAAGGCAAACATTTAATTTCTTAAAATGAGCAATTATGAGACCAAGCAACCAGGGTCATCACATTACTTCATACAACTTGAGAAGATGATTTAAATGAGGTGCTACACCTCATAGATTTAAAATCTTAATTTTGGAAAAATTTAAATGGGCTAGTAATGGCTACATAGCCATTATTTGATTCTAACCCATGATCATATACAGTACCCATATCATATTTTTACATAATCAAATAGAGTATTTGAAAAGTGAATTTTGAGAGGTGGAAACACTTCAAAATTCAAAAGGGTTGATTTTTAATAATTATTCTAAGGCAGAAAAGTACCTGCCTTGTTATTTTTACTATTCAAATTCTACAACACATTTTGATTTGAATCCAGTGTGGTTGGATGGGGCCTTTCATGAGCTTTCCAGAAATATAAAATTTGTAAAATTTGGCTCAGTAGATTTGTCGCCATTAAATTTTGAAGCTAGTATCAGATTGCAAAATAATTCTACTGGAAAATTTGAATTCAAACTGCGTGGGCTGGCGGGAAAGACTAATGGGCTGCAGAGGGGTTAACTGACTGGGCTGGCCCAACTAGCGCGCCACGCACGCGACGGGCCGCCTGGCAGATGGGGCAAGGCTGTCAGTGGCTCATAACCAACACCGAAACGGTACGCAACTACAGCCGTCCGATTAAAAGGAAGATCCACGGTCCAGGGTTCATCCTCGTCGGGGACGAGCTCCGACGAGCTCTAACCCTAGCCGGCGGCCAGGAGGGTCCAGAGGAGGTTCTTACCGGCGTCCAGCGAGGTCAGCGAGGCGGGCAAACGACCGAGGCGACGTCGGCGAGTCGAGGGAGGGTCGCGGCGGCTCCTGAGGTGGATGAATTCGACGGCTTCGTCTTCCGCGTCTCCGGCGAGCTCTGGTGGTGAAATTGGGGCGGTGTGGTGGCTAATGTGCAGGGGAAGGGGTGCAGGGAGAGCAATGAGAGGTAGGGGAGCGAGATGGTGTGGAATATTGAGGCAGGGGCGCCCTCCTTTTATAGCTGGCGGTCGAGGCCGAGGGGTGCGGAGCAGGTCGTCGATGACGATGGCGTTACGGTGGTTTCTGGGCACTGGCGATGAGGCAGAGGGGTCGGCGACTTCCGTGCGAGTGCGTGGGACTTGATGGCGCAGAAATGGGGGCTCGTGGCGATCGTCACCGTCCTCGCGTTCTCGTGCCCGTGGCGGATGGTCGTCGTCCCTGGCGACGGTGACAGTGGCTCGGCGAGCCAATGGCGATGTCTGGGCGGCTGCTGGTGTCGAGGGAGCAGGTGGGTGAAAGGAGAAGTCGTGAGGTGGTCCGAGGCGACGAGGCGAGGAGGTGCACCGACGTGCTCCGGGCGTCACCATGCGCGTCCCTGTCGCGCGTGGGCGTCTCTGGGCGCGTCTGGTCACGTCAGTTCCTGGCCGGTGGCGACGTTTCCTCGAGCAAGGGCTGACACGAGCGAGTCCAGTGGGACGTGGAGAGTCTCCAGGACATGGGTGGGCATGGTAGAATTGACCAGAGAGGGATTTGGCATGGGTGTGTGTCAAGTGGCCGGCATGGCTTGGCATTGGTCATGTTGGTCCAAAGCAAGGGCTGGCAAGTGGTGGCTCTGGTGCTGCAGGGTAGGGAGGGTCTCCGAAGTGCAGGGGTGGCCAGAGTTGGACCAAGTCCAACCAAAATTGCAGCATGGGCACAAATCTAAGTGCTGCCCACAAGGTGTTTGTTGATATGGCCGAAAGAGAAAAAGTTTCAAATTTTGGAAAAACCTTTGGTGGGTCTCAATCATATATTCCTAGAGATGGAAATGGTGGTGGTGGGGTTCAATTTGGAAAAGAATTGCAAAGTTTCAAAAAGTGGATCATCTCCTCTTTAATTCAAGGTCTCCTCTTGTCAAATTATTTCTGGTCAACCTGGTCAACTTCAGCAGGGATGGTCAACAAGGAAGTTGTTGACCTTGACATGGTCTTGGATGACATGGTCATAGTTGACCAAGTTTGGTTTAGGAAAAGTCCAAACCAGGGGTGCAAAGTGGTGAAGATAAAATAAAAGTGACATATGACCATTATCATAGGTGAGATGGTTTTGAGATTTCCTTTGATTTGATTCTTGTTTCTTTGATGCAATTGTGTTTGTTTATCAAATATAAGTATTCTACAAGCAAGAGATCAAGCAATGGTGGCCTTGGTTGAAGATTTGCAAAGTTTGGCTCTATGTGTATTTGAGTAAAAAAGGGATTTTCTCACTATGTGATTTCTCTCCATTTGTTTTGACTTTTGTTGACTCTAAAGTGATTCCTAATAGTTTAGAAACATTTTCAAACCATTGAATCCATTTCAAAAGGTCTTGATCAAAGATTTGCAAAATTGGCCATAACACATAAGAGGTGAGGTTCAAATTTTATTATTTTTGCAAATTGTTCCCCTTGCTTCACTTGGGCATGGGTTAGGGTCAATTTAGGGTTATAATAGGTTGAGAGATGGTTTCCCATCATTTGATCAAGGTAGAAGTGCATAGGTCAAGATTTGGGGCAAAATGGCTATGTGTCACATATGCCTCTATGCATATGTGGCATTTGATTTTTGATTTGAGTGTTCTTGGCCCATTTGATATTGTTGAGTGTTGAAATGGTATATGGAAGTGATCCATCCATTCACCACAAGTCCTAGGGTCAAGAATCTTAAATTCACAAATTTGCATTTTTCTCTCATATGCCTCTATGGCATTTTTAGTTTCTTTTTATTTTCTTGGGAAAACACTTGGATTTGGTTTAGTAGGTACTAGGTAAGGTGTATGAAGATTTTCCAAACCTCTAAGCAAAGTATAAGGCTTAGGGTAAAGTTTTATAATTATAGCCATAGGCACATATGCCTCTTTCTTATTTAACTAGTAGGGGTGAAAAGAGGGGTGAGGTTTAGGGTTTTGTGGGGTTCACAATGGTTCACCACCATTTAGCATAATTAATAAAGGTAGGGTTCAAGATTTACCTATTAGGGCTAGATGCCCACATATGCCTTTTATTTTATTTTGGGTTTCTCAAAATAGATCCAGAAGGATTTCTGGAGAAGATTAGGGTTTAAGGTTTTTCTTATTTGATTTCTTTCTCTTGTATTTTATTTGATTGGTGATCTTCACTTGATCACTTTGGGGTTTTAGGGTTTAGCACATAAGCATAATAACACTCATCATGGCAAACACAAGATTTGAACAAGATCTACTTGTATCAATCTCATTTTAATAAAAGTTTTTGTTGGTCCAAAAATTTGGACTAGGGAAATTCATTTTGTTTGTTTTGAAAATTTTGGGTTGTTACATATACTTCCTCTTATGTGGCACCCTGATCCATATAATTGGGCGAGTTTTTTTTTGATCGGATGCTTTTTCTCGGTAGGACAATGTAAAGACCGACCTCTGCAAAGGTTTTCCATCCATCGCGGAAATCACTCGGCGTCGACGCGTGGTAGACTCCACCCTAGTGTATGCATCTGCGTGGTGGGTCCCCCCCCCCCCCGCACATATGCATGCTTCCCTCGCTCGACCCTCACTCGATCTAGCTATAGGAAGCACAATAGTGGAGTACAAAATAAAAAAGTTGAACAAGCACGCATTAAAAAGAAGGTCTATGCGCCTCTACGGGTTCATACAAAAATACAACTATACTACAAAGTATACCCAAGTTCAAGTACATCAAAGTAATAAGTACACCCGCAGTGAAACCCGAAGTACACCAAAGTATAAGTACACCCGTAGTAAAAACCTGAATACACTAAAAACCAAAGTACACCTTAGTGAAAACCTGAGTAAAATTACATACAAACCCAAGTACAATTACAAAAAAAATCCAAGTGCCCGAAGCACAAGTACTAATCAGTGAAAACCCGAGTATAATTACATACAAAACACGAGTACAATTACATAAAAACCTGAGTACACCAAAGTACGAGTACGACTTAGTTAAGCCCCAAGTAGAATTACGTATAAAACATAAGTATAATTACATACAAATCGGAGTACACCAAAGTAAAAGTACAACTTAGTGAAAAACCAAGAACACCAAAGTACAAGTACAATCATAGTGAAACCTTCGACTACACCGAAGTATAAGTACAACCTAGTGAAAACCCGATTACAGTTATATACAATCCCCGAGTACAATATGCTAGATTTGGAAACATGAAAACAAGTTTTTCCAAACCTATGAACATGGGATCTATAGTTTTGAAGATCTCGATGCGAGGATATCAAAAAGTGAAAATAGTTCGTAATTTGGATGAACGGTTCTCAAGATATTTTATTTTGTAAAAACAAACCTAATAAAAAGGGAAAACTAATAGAAGACACCCTTGTCGTCTCTCTCTCTCTCTTGCGACATGTGGCGAGCAAGGAGGCCGCTTCCCGAAAATTGTACAGCACCACAACGAGCTATTTGTCGCGCGCTGAGACTAATTCTGGAACTTTACAAATGTTTTCTTTTTAAACGGTTTTGGCTTTTTCTACTTTAAGGGATATTTTTTGTTTGGAGCCATGATTTATTGGCCAATTCTAAAGTCATGTTATGCACCTAGTTTAAAATTCATTTTCAGTTCATTTGTGCATTTTGTTTGGCTGCCAACATTGTTAGATTTTGGCTAGTAGGATGGAAATTTAGCTTGTTTGGTTGTGTACCATCTAGTTTTGTGGTAAAAAATTCTTGCAAGTGGTGACCTTACAACATAGTACTATAAACGAACAAGCAGCATATCGAACTAACACCCAACATATGTAACTAACAAGCACCACTAAAGTAACACGATATTAGCTCCACCTACTAGCAAATAGCAATTCGCCAAGATATTACCTAGCTACTATCAAATAGGAGTTCACCAGTGTATTACCAAGGTACTAACAAGTTCCAGTTATACATACAGATGGGGGGGCGGGGGGTGTTCATAGAACATGATTGCACATCAATCATCATCTTCTTCTTATTATTATTATTATTTTTGAGGGATTCTTGTTCTTCTTCGCTTCTTCCTCTTGAGAGCCTAGTCGTACCTCTAGTATCCCACATGGCTTCAGCCCACTCCCGCCTCTTGTTACACCAAGCCTGACTATCATTGAGACAAACACCATGGCCATAACTCATGAATACCCCATCGTAAGATCCATTTGTGCAGAATGAAACATGCAAGAACTAGCTTAACTTGGATGGGGAATGATGGAATGGATTCTCATCAAGGATCTTAAACTTGTTCTTAAGAGCAGTGAATGTCCTCTCGATCATCACTCTAACGCTTGAGTTTTCGAGATTGGAAATTTCCTTGGCATTTTTTGGGTAATGTTTTGAAGAGAACTCATTGAGATGGTACCTTGTTGACCTGAAGGGTGGAAAAATACCAGGGCGACAAGCAAATCTGACATCAGCAAGGTAGAACGTACCCTCTAGGATTTTGAGGACATAAGGTCTTTCCAAGATGTCAGTCTGAATTGTTGCATCATGGGCCGATCCTTCCCATCTAGCTAATACATATGTGAATCTCATATCGAATTCAACAACAAGCTCCTTTTTGATTTTGTCATGCTTCCTCCCATATATGCATGATACTCGCTTCTGGGCACTAGCAATGAAATAAGTACCATCAATCTCCCCAGCACAATCCTCATATGAAAATGAACAAATTATTAGGCTCCCTGATACGTCTCCGACGTATCGATAATTTCTTATGTTCCATGCCACATTATTGATGATATCTACATGTTTTATGCATACTTTATGTCATATTTATGCATTTTCTGGAACTAACCTATTAACAAGATGCCGAAGAGCCGATTCTGTGTTTCGCTGTTTTTGGTTTCAGAAATCCTAGTAAGGAAATATTCTCGGAATTGGACGAAATCAACGCCCAGGGGCCTATTTTCACACGAAGCTTCCAGAAGAGCGAAGAGTCAATGAAGTGGGGCCACGAGGTGGCCAGGAGGTAGGGCGGCGCGGCCCAAGCCCTGGCCGCACCGGCCTGTCTCCTGGGCCCCTCGTGTGGCCCCCTGACCTGCCCTTCCGCCTACAAATAGCCTTCATCGCGAAACCCCCAGTACCGAGAGCCACGATACGGAAAACCTTCCAGAGACGCCGCCGCCGCCAATCCCATCTCGGGGGATTCATGAGATCGCCTCCGGCACCCTGCCGGAGAGGGGATTCATCTCCCGGAGGACTCTACACCGCCATGGTCGCCTCCGGAGTGATGAGTGAGTAGTCTACCCCTGGACTATGGGTCCATAGCAGTAGCTAGATGGTTGTCTTCTCCTTATGTGCTTCATTGTCGGATCTTGTGAGCTGCCGAACATGATCAAGATCATCTATCTGTAATGCTATATGTTGTGTTTGTTGGGATCCGATGAATAGAGAATACCATGTTATGTTGATTATCAATTTATATCTATGTGTTGTTTATCATCTTGCATGCTCTCCGTTACTAGTAGATGCTCTGGCCAAGTTGATGCTTGTAACTCCAAGAGGGAGTATTTATGCTCGATAGTGGGTTCATGTCTCCGTGAATCTGGGGGAGTGACAGAAACCCCTAAGGTTATGGATGTGCTGTTGCCACTAGGGATAAAACATTGATGCTATGTCCGAGGATGTAGTTATTGATTACATTACGCACCATACTTAATGCAATTGTCTGTTGTTTGCAACTTAATACTGGAAGGGGTTCGGATGATAACCTGAAGGTGGACTTTTTAGGCATAGATGCATGCTGGATAGCGGTCTATGTACTTTGTCGTAATGCCCAATTAAATCTCACTATACTCATCATAATATGTATGTGCATGGTCATACCCTCTTTATTTGTCAATTGCCCAACTGTAATTTGTTCACCCAACATGCTATTTATCTTATGGGAGAGACACCGCTAGTGAACTGTGAACCCCGGTCCAATTCTTTACATCTGAAATACAATCTACTGCAATACTTATTCTACTGTTCTCTGCAAACAATCATCATCCACACTATACATCTAATCCTTTGTTACAGCAAGCCGGTGAGATTGACAACCTCACTGTTTCGTTGGGGCAAAGTACTTGGTTTGTGTTGTGCAGGTTCCACGTTGGCGCCGGAATCCCTGGTGTTGCGTCGCACTACATCTCGCCGCCATCAACCTTCAACGTGCTTCTTGACTCCTACTGGTTCGATAAACCTTGGTTTCTAACTGAGGGAAACTTACTGCTGTACGCATCACACCTTCCACTTGGGGTTCCCAACGGTCGCGTGCTGTACGCGTGTCAAGCTAAATTTCTGGCGCCGTTGCCAGAGACTTGAAGAAAAGTTACACCACAGAGATCTCTAACTCCCACGCCAACTTTGCGCCAGCAAGTAAATTTCTGGCGCCGTTGCCGGGGAGATCAAGACACGCTGCAAGGGGAGTCTCCACATCCCAATCTCTTTACTTTGTTTTTGTCTTGCTTTACTTTATTTACTACTTTGTTTGCTGCACTAAATCAAAATACAAAAAAATTAGTTACTTATATTTGCTTTACTTATTTCAATATGTTTCCTTTTAATTTTACCGTAAAAGACATGCCGGTAGGACGTGGGTCTATAATTGGGAGAAATAATATAGAAGAATTTTTCAATCATGTTAGTACCGTTGAAGATTTTGAAGATAGACACTTGGTAGAACTTGCTCCTACTTATGAAATTGCTGCCGCTTCTTTAGTTCGCATGTTGGAAACTAAATTTGTTAATCTCAATCCTATAATCCAACACATGTTTCTTACACTCGGTGATATGGAAGAAGAGGAAAAGAAAGATTTTGTTTTAGAAACCCTTCTTAGAGAATTTGGTGGTATAGCAAGAGAGGCTAGAAAGGTCTTTATTAAATATAAGATGCTTGGTTCTTATACCAATTTTGTTAGTGTCCTTGAAAAGTTGGATATGGATAGAATTAAGTATACTAATAATGTTAATGATGGTGGGGAGATCAAAGCACCAATACCATGTAAGCTCCTAGCGATGAATGAAGCACTAGAAAATAACTATGCTTGGCTTGTTCCTGAAAATTTGTTTGATGAGAGTAGCAAGCCCAAGACTAATGAAAAGGGAGCCGCTAAAACTTATGTATCCAATATACTATGCATGGTTGAGAAAACTCCACACCCCGCTGTAGATGCACCATCCTTTGATAATACTTGATATACACTTTCTGCGCCTAGCTGAAAGGCGTTAAAGAAAAGCGATTATGGGAGACAACCCATGTTTTTACTACAGTATTTTGTTTTATATTTGAGTCTTGGAAGTTGTTTACTACTGTAGCAACCTCTCCTTATCTTAGTTTTGTGCATTGTTGTGCCAAGTAAAGTCGTTGATAGTAAGGTTCATACTAGATTTGGATTACTGCGGATAAACATATTTTTTTGCTGTCACGAATCTGGGCAAAATTCTCTGTAGGTAACTCAGAAAATTATGCCAATTTACGTGAGTGATCCTCAGATATGTACGCAACTTTCATTCAATATGAGCATTTTCATTTGAGCAAGTCTGGTGCCTCAATAAAATTCGTATTTATGAACTGTTCTGTTTTGACAGATTCTGCCTTTTATTTCGCATTGCCTGTTTTGATATGTTTGATGGATTTTTCGATTCCATTGACTTTCAGTAGCTTTGTGCAATGTCCAGAAGTGTTAAGAATGATTATGTCACCTCTGAACATGTATATTTTGATTGTGCACTAACTCTCTAATGAGTTGTTTTGAGTTTGGTGTGGAGGAAGTTTTCAAGGATCAAGAGAGGGAGATGATACAACATGATCAAGGAGAGTGAAAGCTCTAAGCTTGGGGATGCCCCGGTGGTTCACCCCTGCATATATCAAGAAGACTCAAGCGTCTAAGCTTGGGGATGCCCAAGGCATCCCCTTCTTCATCGACAACATTATCAGGTTCCTCCCCTGAAACTATATTTTTATTCCATCACATCTTATGTGCTTTGCTTGGAGCGTCGGTTTGTTTTTGTTTTTGTTTTGTTTGAATAAAATGGATCCTAGCATTCATTGTGTGGGAGAGAGACACGCTCCGCTGTTGCATATGGACAAGTATGTCCTTAGGCTATACTCATAATATTCATGGCGAAGTCTCTTCTTCGTTAAATTGTTATATGGTTGGAACTGGAAAATGATACATGTAGTAATTGCTAAAATGTCTTGGATAATGTGATAATTGGCAATTGTTGTGCTCATGTTCAAGCTCTTGCATCATATACTTTGCACCTATTAATGAAGAAATACATAGAGCATGCTAAAATTTGGTTTGCATATTTGGTCTCTCTAAGGTCTAGATAATTTCTAGTAAAGAGTTTGAACAAGAAGGAAGACGGTGTAGAGTCTTATAATGTTTACAATATGTCTTTTATGTGAGTTTTGCTGCACCGCTTCATCCTTGTGTTTGTTTCAAATAGCCTTGCTAGCCTAAGCCTTGTATCGAGAGGGAATACTTCTCATGCATCCAAAATACTTGAGCCAACCACTATGCCATTTGTGTCCACCATACCTACCTACTACATGGTATTTCTCCGCCATTCCAAAGTAAATTGCTTGAGTGCTACCTTTAAACAATTCAAAATTTATCACCTCTGATTTGTGTCAATGTTTTATAGCTCATGAGGAAGTATGTGGTGTTTATCTTTCAATCTTGTTGGGCAACTTTCACCAATGGACTAGTGGCTTCATCCGCTTATCCAATAATTTTGCAAAAAGAGCTGGCAATGGGATTCCCAGTCCCAAATTAATTAACAAAATAGACACTCCTCCATGGTATGTGATTGTTGGACGGCACCCGAAGGATTCGGTTAGCCATGGCTTGAGAAAGCAAAGGTGGGGAGGAGTGTCATCATAATAAAACTAAAATAAAAAGGCACTCCTTCATGGTATGAGATTGTTGGCAGGCACCCGAAGGATTCGGTTAGCCATGGTTTGTGAAAGAAAGGTTGGAAGGAGTGCCACACAAAAATAAAAATAAAATGGGAGCCGCTCTTTGAAGGTTTGTCTGGCAAGGGGGTTAGAGTGCCCACTACCATTCGTTGACAACAACAAACACCTCTCAAAATTTTACTTTTATGCTCTCTATATGTTTTCAAAATCAAAGCTCTAGCACAATTATAGCAATCGATGCTTTCCTCTTTGAAGGACCATTCTTTTACTTTTATGTTGAGTCAGTTCACCTATCTCTCTCCACCTCAAGAAGCAAACACTTGTGTGAACTGTGCATTGATTCCTACATACTTGCATATTGCACTTGTTATATTACTTTACATTGACAATATCCATGAGATATACATGTTATAAGTTGAAAGCAATCGCTGAAACTTTATCTTCCTTTGTGTTCCTTCAATACCTCTACTTTGAATTATTGCTTTATGAGTTAACTTTTATGCAAGAATTATTGATGCTTGTCTTGAAGTACTATTCATGAAAAGTCTTGCTATATGATTCAGTTGTTTACTCATGTCATTTACATTGTTTTGATCGCTGCATTCATCACATATGCTTTACAATAGTATGATCAAGGTTATGATGGCATGTCACTCCAGAAATTATCTTTGTTATCGTTTACCTGCTCGGGACGAGCAGAAACTAAGCTTGGGGATGCTGATACGTCTCCGACGTATCGATAATTTCTTATGTTCCATGTCACATTATTGATGATATCTACATGTTTTATGCATACTTTATGTCATATTTATGCATTTTCTGGAACTAACCTATTAACAAGATGCCGAAGAGCCAGTTGCTGTTTTCTGCTGTTTTTGGTTTCAGAAATCCTAGTAAGGAAATATTCTCGGAATTGGACGAAATCAACGCCCAGGGGCCTATTTTCACACGAAGCTTCCAGAAGACCGAAGAGTCAACGAAGTGGGGCCACGAGGTGGCCAGGAGGTAGGGCGGCGCGGCCCAAGCCCTGGCCGCGCCGGCCTGTCTCCTGGGCCCCTCGTGTGCCCCCCTGACCTGCCCTTCCGCCTACAAATAGCCTTCGTCGCGAAACCCCCAGTACCGAGAGCCACGATACGGAAAACCTTCCAGAGACGCCGCCGCTGCCAATCCCATCTCGGGGGATTCAGGAGATCGCCTCCGGCACCCTGCCGAAGAGGGGATTCATCTCCCGGAGGACTCTACACCGCCATGGTCGCCTCCGGAGTGATGAGTGAGTAGTCTACCCCTGGACTATGGGTCCATAGCAGTAGCTAGATGGTTGTCTTCTCCTTATGTGCTTCATTGTCGGATCTTGTGAGCTGCCGAACATGATCAAGATCATCTATCTGTAATGCTATATGTTGTGTTTGTTGGGATCCGATGAATAGAGAATACCATGTTATGTTGATTATCAATTTATATCTATGTGTTGTTTATGATCTTGCATGCTCTCCGTTACTAGTAGATGCTCTGGCCAAGTTGATGCTTGTAACTCCAAGAGGGAGTATTTATGCTCGATAGTGGGTTCATGTCTCCGTGAATGCTGGGAGTGACAGAAACCCCTAAGGTTATGGATGTGCTGTTGCCACTAGGGATAAAACATTGATGCTATGTCCGAGGATGTAGTTATTGATTACATTACGCACCATACTTAATGCAATTGTCTGTTGTTTGCAACTTAATACTGGAAGGGGTTCGGATGATAACCTGAAGGTGGACTTTTTAGGCATAGATGCATGCTGGATAGTGATACGTCTCCGACGTATCGATAATTTCTTATGTTCCATGCCACATTATTGATGTTATCTACATGTTTTATGCACACTTTATGTCATATTCGTGCATTTTCTGGAACTAACCTATTAACAAGATGCCGAAGTGCCAGTTCCTGTTTTCTGCTGTTTTTGGTTTCAGAAATCCTAGTAACGAAATATTCTCGGAATCGGACGAAATCAACGCCCAGGTTCCTATTTTGCCCGGAAGCATCCAGAACACCCGAGAGCCGCCAAAGGGAAGCCCTGGGGGCCCCACACTACACCCTGGCGCGGCCAGAGGGGGGGCCGCGCCGCCCTATGGTGTGGTGGCCCCAGGCCCCCTCCGAGGCTGCCCTTCCGCCTATTTAAAGCCTCCGTCGCGAAAACCCTATCATGTTCGACGAAACCCACAGAAACCTTCCAGAGCCGCCGCCATCGCGAAGTCAAGATCTGGGGGACAGGAGTCTCTGTTCCGGCACGCCGCCGGGATGGGGAAGTGCCCCCGGAAGGCTCCTCCATCGACACCGCTGCCATCTCCACCGCCATCTTCATCACCGCTGCTGCTCCCATGAGGAGGGAGTAGTTCTCCATCGAGGCTCGGGGCCATACCGGTAGCTATGTGGTTCATCTCTCTCCTATGTACTTCAATACAATAATCTCATGAGCTGCTTTACATGATTGAGATTCATATGATGATGCTTGTAATCTAGATGTCATTATGCTAGTCAAGTGAGTTTTACTTATGTGATCTCCGGAGACTCCTTGTCCCACGTGTGTAAAGGTGACAGTGTGTGCACCGTGTGGGTCTCTTAGGCTATATTTCACAGAATACTTATTCACTGTTATGAATGGCATAGTGAAGTGCTTATTTATATCTCTTTATGATTGCAATGTGTTTGTATCACAATTTATCTATGTGCTACTCTAGTGATGTTATTAAAGTAGTTTTATTCCTCCTACACGGTGTAATGGTGACAGTGTGTGCATCCGTGTTAGTACTTGGTTTATGCTATGATTGTGATCTCCTGTAGATTACAAAGTTAACTATTGCTATGATGGTATTGATGTGATCTATTCCTCCTACATAGTGTGAAGGTGACAGTGTGCATACTATGTTAGTACTTGGTTTAGTCTTATTGATCTTTCATGCACTCTAAGGTTATTTAAATATGAACATTGAATTGTGGAGCTTGTTAACTCCGGCATTGAGGATTCGTGTAATCCTACGCAATGTGTTCATCATCCAACAAGAGTGTAGAGTATGCATTTATCTATTCTGTTTTGTGATCAATGTTGAGAGTGTCCACTAGTGAAAGTCTGATCCCTAGGCCTTGTTCCTAAATACTGCTATCGCTGCTTGTTTACTGTTTTACTGCGTTACTACTGCTGCGTTACTACTGCTTGTTTACTGTTTCACTGTGTTACTACTGCTGCGTTACTACTGCTTGTTTACTGTCCTGGGCAAAGCACTTTTCTGGTGCCGTTGCTACTTATTCATACCACCTGTATTTCACTATCTCTTCGCCGAACTAGTGCACCTATTTGGTGTGTTGGGGACACAAGAGACTTCTTGCTTTGTGGTTGCAGGGTTGCATGAGAGGGATATCTTTGACCTCTTCCTCCCTGAGTTCGATAAACCTTGGGTGATTCACTTAAGGGAAACTTGCTGCTGTTCTACAAACCTCTGCTCTTGGAGGCCCAACACTGTCTACAGGAAAAGGAGGGGGCGTAGACATCAAGCTATTTTCTGGCGCCGTTGCCGGGGAGGAAAGGTAAAAGGTACTCACACTACGGATCTCGGCTACTAAGCTATTTTCCGCCGTCGTAAGTACTCGAAGCTATTTCCTTTAGATCCTACAACTGCAACTTTTTGTTTCTTGTTTACACTAGTTTGGCATAATGGACAAGAATGAGCTTCTTACTCTATTTCCTGATTTAAAACATGGATTGTTTGATGCGAAAATTAAAAAACCTATGGAATCTTATTTGCATGCTAGTAGTAATATTAGTATGAACGCTTTGAACACCATTGTTGCTAATGATATGGAAAATTCTAAGCTTGGGGAAGCTGGTTTTGATGAGCATGATATTTTTAGTCCCCCAAGAATTGAGGAGGAAATTTACTTTGATGATTCTTTACCTCCTATTTATGATGATTATAATGATAGTAGTCTTTTGTTGCCACCTGTTATGGAGGATAAATTTGATTATGATTACATTATGCCTCCTATATTTGATGATGAGAATAATAATGATAGCTACTTTGTTGAATTTGCTCCCACTAGTACTAATAAAATTGATTATGCTTATGTGGAGAGTAATAATTTTATGCATGAGACTCATGATAAGAATGCTTTATGTGATAGTTATATTGTTGAGTTTGCTCATGATGCTACTGAAAGTTATTATGAGAGAGGAAAATATGGTTGTAGAAATTTTCATGTTACTAAAGCACCTCTCTATGTGCTGAAATTTTTGAAGCTATACTTGTTTTATCTTTCTATGCTTGTTGCATTATGCTTCATGAACTTGTTTCTTTACAAGATTCCCTTTCATAGGAAGCATGTTAGGCTTAAATATGTTTTCAATTTGCCTCTTGATGCTCTCTTTTGCTTCCAATACTATTTCTTGCGAGTGCATCATTAAAACTGCTGAGCCCATCTTAATGGCTATAAAGAAAGAACTTCTTGGGAGATAACCCATGTGTTATTTTGCTATAGTACTTTGTTTTTATTTTGTGTCTTGGAAGTTGTTTACTACTGTAGCAACCTCTCCTTATCTTAGTTTTGTGTTTGGTTGTGCCAAGTGAAGCCTCTAATCGAAGGTTGATACTAGATTTGGAATTCTGCGCAGAAACAGATTTCTATCTGTCACGAATCTGGGCTGTTTTCTCTGTAGAAAAATCAGAAAAATATGCCAATTTACGTGCGTGTTCCTCAGATATGTACGCAACTTTCATTAGTTTTGAGTTTTCTGATCTGAGCAACGGAAGTATTTACTAAAAATTCGTCTTTATGGACTGTTCTGTTTTGACAGATTCTGCCTTTTATTTTGCATTGCTTCTTTCGCTGTGTTGGGTGGATTTCTCTGTTCCATTACCTTCCAGTAGCTTTGAGCAATGTCCAGAAGTGTTAAGAATGATTGTGTCACCTCTGAACATGTGAGTTTTTGATTATGTACTAACCCCTCTAATGAAGTTTATGAGAAGTTTGGTGTGAAGGAAGTTTTCAAGGGTCAAGAGAGGAGGATGATATACTATGATCAAGAAGAGTGAAAGCTCTAAGCTTGGGGATGCCCCGGTGGTTCACCCCTGCATATATCAAGAAGACTCAAGCGTCTAAGCTTGGGGATGCCCAAGGCATCCCCTTCTTCATCGACAACATTATCAGGTTCCTCCCCTGAAACTATATTTTTATTCCATCACATCTTATGTGCTTTGCTTGGAGCGTCGGTTTGTTTTTGTTTTTGTTTTGTTTGAATAAGATGGATCCTAGCATTCATTGTATGGGAGAGAGACACGCTCCGCTGTAGCATATGGACAAGTATGTCCTTAGGCTTTACTCATAGTATTCATGGCGAAGTTTCTTCTTCGTTAAATTGTTATATGGTTGGAATTGGAAAATGATACATGTAGTAAATTGCTATAATGTCTTGGATAATGTGATACTTGGCAATTGTTGTGCTCATGTTTAAGCTCTTGCATCATATACTTTGCACCCATTAATGAAGAAATACATAGAGCATGCTAAAATTTGGTTTGCATATTTGGTCTCTCTAAGGTCTAGATAATTTCTAGTATTGAGTTTGAACAACAAGGAAGACGGTGTAGAGTCTTATAATGTTTACAATATGTCTTTTATGTGAGTTTTGCTGTACCGGTTCATCCTTGTGTTTGTTTCAAATAAGCCTTGCTAGCCTAAACCTTGTATCGAGAGGGAATACTTCTCATGCATCCAAATCCTTGAGCCAAACAACACTATGCCATTTGTGTCCACCATACCTACCTACTACATGGTATTTTCTGCCATTCCAAAGTAAATTGCTTGTGTGCTACCTTTAAACAATTCAAAATTTATCACCTCTGATTTGTGTCAATGTTTTATAGCTCATGAGGAAGTATGTGGTGTTTATCTTTCAATCTTGTTGGGCAACTTTCACCAATGGACTAGTGGCTTCATCCGCTTATCCAATAATTTTGCAAAAAGAGCTGGCAATGGGATTCCCAGTCCCAAATTAATCAAACTAAATAGACACTCCTCCATGGTATGTGATTGTTGGACGGCACCCGAAGGATTCGGTTAGCCATGGCTTGAGAAAGCAAAGGTGGGGAGGAGTGTCATCATAATAAAACTAAAATAAAAAAGGCACTCCTTCATGGTATGAGATTGTTGGCAGGCACCCGATATTCGGTTAGCCATGGTTTGTGAAAAAAAGGTTGGAAGGAGTGCCACCCAAAAATAAAATAAAATGGGAGCCGCTCTTTGAAGGTTTGCCTGGCAAGGGGGTTAGAGTACCCGCTACCATTCGTTGACAACAACATACACCTCTCAAAACTTTATTTTTATGCTCTCTTTATGTTTTCAAAATCAAAGCTCTAGCACAAATATAGCAATCGATGCTTTTCCTCTATGGAGGACCATTCTTTTACTTTTATTGTTGAGTCAGTTCACCTATTTCTCTCCACCTCAAGAAGCAAACACTTGTGTGAACTGTGCATTGATTCCTACATACTTGCATATTGCACTTATTATATTACTCTATGTTGACAATTATCCATGAGATATACATGTTACAAGTTGAAAGCAACCGCTGAAACTTAATCTTCCTTTGTGTTGCTTCAATACCTTTACTTTGATTTATTGCTTTATGAGTTAACTCTTATGCAAGACTTATTGATGCTTGTCTTGAAGTACTATTCATGAAAAGTCTTTGCTATATGATTCACTTGTTTACTCATGTCATATACATTGTTTTGATCGTTGCATTCACTACATATGCTTTACAAATAGTATGATCAAGGTTATGATGGCATGTCACTCCAGAAATTATCTTTGTTATCGTTTTACCGCTGGACGAGCGAGAACTAAAGCTTGGGGATGCTGATACGTCTCCGACGTATCGATAATTTCTTATGTTCCATGCCACATTATTGATGTTATCTACATGTTTTATGCACACTTTATGTCATATTCGTGCATTTTCTCGGAACTAACCTATTAACAAGATGCCGAAGTGCCGATTCTGTTTCTGCTGTTTTGGTTTCAGAAATCCTAGTAACGAAATATTCTCGGAATCGGATGAAATCAACGCCCAGGTTCCTATTTTGCCCGGAAGCATCCGTAACACCCGAGAGTCGCCAGAGGGAAGCCCTGGGGGCCCCACACTACACCCTGGCGCGGCCAGAGGGGGGGGCCGCGCCGCCCTATGGTGTGGTGGCCCCAGGCCCCCTCCGAGGCTGCCCTTCCGCCTATTTAAAGCCTCCGTCGCGAAAACCCTATCATGTTCGACGAAACCCACAGAAACCTTCCAGAGCCGCCGCCATCGCGAAGTCAAGATCTGGGGGACAGGAGTCTCTGTTCCGGCACGCCGCCGGGACGGGGAAGTGCCCCCGGAAGGCTCCTCCATCGACACCGCTGCCATCTCCACCGCCATCTTCATCACCGCTGCTGCTCCCATGAGGAGGGAGTAGTTCTCCATCGA
The DNA here is from genome assembly GCF_019359855.2 of Lolium perenne. Classification (NCBI taxonomy): domain Eukaryota; kingdom Viridiplantae; phylum Streptophyta; class Magnoliopsida; order Poales; family Poaceae; genus Lolium; species Lolium perenne. Next base: position 180,102,290 of record NC_067246.2, on the reverse strand, counting down.
GGCTCGGGGCCGTACCGGTAGCTATGTGGTTCATCTCTCTCCTATGTACTTCAATACAATAATCTCATGAGCTGCTTTACATGATTGAGATTCATATGATGATGCTTGTAATCTAGATGACATTATGCTAGTCAAGTGAGTTTTACTTATGTGATCTCCGGAGACTCCTTGTCCCACGTGTGTAAAGGTGACAGTGTGTGCACCGTGTGGGTCTCTTAGGCTATATTTCGCAGAATACTTATTCACTGTTATGAATGGCATAGTGAAGTGCTTATTTATATCTCTTTATGATTGCAATGTGTTTGTATCACAATTTATCTATGTGCTACTCTAGTGATGTTATTAAAGTAGTTTTATTCCTCCTACACGGTGTAATGGTGACAGTGTGTGCATCCGTGTTAGTACTTGGTTTATGCTATGATTGTGATCTCCTGTAGATTACAAAGTTAACTATTGCTATGATGGTATTGATGTGATCTATTCCTCCTACATAGTGTGAAGGTGACAGTGTGCATACTATGTTAGTACTTGGTTTAGTCTTATTGATCTTTCATGCACTCTAAGGTTATTTAAATATGAACATTGAATTGTGGAGCTTGTTAACTCCGGCATTGAGGATTCGTGTAATCCTACGCAATGTGTTCATCATCCAACAAGAGTGTAGAGTATGCATTTATCTATTCTGTTATGTGATCAATGTTGAGAGTGTCCACTAGTGAAAGTCTGATCCCTAGGCCTTGTTCCTAAATACTGCTATCGCTGCTTGTTTACTGTTTTACTGCGTTACTACTGCTGCGTTACTACTGCTTGTTTACTGTTTCACTGTGTTACTACTGCTGCGTTACTACTGCTTGTTTACTGTCCTGGGCAAAGCACTTTTCTGGTACCGTTGCTACTTATTCATACCACCTGTATTTCACTATCTCTTCGCCGAACTAGTGCACCTATTTGGTGTGTTGGGGACACAAGAGACTTCTTGCTTTGTGGTTGCAGGGTTACATGAGAGGGATATCTTTGACCTCTTCCTCCCTGAGTTCGATAAACCTTGGGTGATTCACTTAAGGGAAACTTGCTGCTGTTCTACAAACCTCTGCTCTTGGAGGCCCAACACTGTCTACAGGAAAAGGAGGGGGCGTAGACATCAGATAGCGGTCTATGTACTTTGTCGTAATGCCCAATTAAATCTCACTATACTCATCATAATATGTATGTGCATGGTCATGTCCTCTTTATTTGTCAATTGCCCAACTGTAATTTGTTCACCCAACATGCTATTTATCTTATGGGAGAGACACCGCTAGTGAACTGTGGACCCCGCTACAATTCTTTACATCTGAAATACAATCTACTGCAATACTTGTTCTACTGTTCTCTGCAAACAATCATCATCCACACTATACATCTAATCCTTTGTTACAGCAAGCCGGTGAGATTGACAACCTCACTGTTTCGTTGGGGCAAAGTACTTGGTTTGTGTTGTGCAGGTTCCACGTTGGCGCCGGAATCCCTGGTGTTGCGCCGCACTACATCTCGCCGCCATCAACCTTCAACGTGCTTCTTGACTCCTACTGGTTCGATAAACCTTGGTTTCTAACTGAGGGAAACTTACTGCTGTACGCATCACACCTTCCACTTGGGGTTCCCAACGGTCGCATGCTGTACGCGTGTCACTCCCATGCAATACAATTCTGTCATGGACAAAAATTTAGAGTTGCTCACCTTAAAATATGGAACCCTCGATGCTATCGTTGATATTTAGGGGACTGTGAGCAGATGGCAGATTGTTCATCTCTTCTATGAGCTTCCCAATAGCATGCATGACTTGCTTGAAGTACCTTAATATTGTCTCAGTCCATCTCCATGTGTTGTGGATGACTCGAAATCTCTGGTTATGTCCAAGAATATGAAGGGACATTGCCATTTGCTCTTCGATACACGTGTGGATGCTATTTTTGAGCAACCCCTACACTTTAATGTGTTCATGGGGTGTTTAAAAGGGGCTCTTTTCATCCTATGCATGGCGGACGCCTCTACATCGTTGTTTGTATAGATGTAGTTCAAATTTATCATCCTCTATCTGCAGCGTTCAAACATGGGAGCATATGTGATGGATGGCCTAACAATGAGACGAATCGCTCTGTGTTGGATCAAAAGCATCCATGCCTGAATCACAACTATGATGTTAGCTGCCTGAATGAAAAGCTCCATCCGGGCATCGTAATAAAGTCGATGTTGCATAAGTAAGAACTAAATCGGCAAAGGGTTGAAACTAACGAGGCAAGGAGGTAACAGTGGGGGCGTTAGAGGACTTATAGGTGATTACAACATTGGTTGAAGATGGCAACATGCTGTTGGATCCGGAGACGACGGGAAAAAGAGGGTTGTGGAGACTACTTTGGCTTGCCGGTGACGGAGATGCAAGCCCCACTGCTCCGGGTGCGAGAGAAGAGAGGGTGATGAAGCCGGTCCTGGAGATTTGCCAAGTCGGAGAAGCCGATGTCGCAGATATGAATAGCCGACAATGCTAACCGAGAGGAAATTTGAGGATAGATTTGTTTTGCACTGAAGGCTGATGGACTAAGAGGGCGGTGCGGCTGCATTTCATGCCAAACTGCTAAGCCAATTTTTCGGCTCCCGCCATCACTAAAGCTCGCTCCGCCGCGCACGCCTTCCATCTCTTTCGCTCGCTAGCGCGGTGTCCAACGACAACACTCGATTGGAGTGTGCCTACCGCCTATCCCAAGTGTGCTTTAAAGTTCGTGACAATCAACATCACAACATGGTTGCCAACTAAACTACCAATTTTTTTGCATTGGTGGAGCTGGAAACGACATTGCGAGCAATCCAACACATCACCCGTGTGCGCAAGTAATCGCGTATTTTATATGTATGATGACATGATCGAACACCACTGACAAGTTCAGTTACACGCCATGTACTTTACTCTAGATCATCGGTGTGTACAAGTAAAGTCGAACCAACTATTTGTCTTGCTGAATGTTTTGCATAATACAATATGGCTCACGTATCAGTGTCGTAGATGTTAGGGATTTTTGTTTTGTTTTTAGGCACATGTTTGTGCAGCCTATTGTAACTGTTCAAAGGTTACTCGGATGACACAAGTCCTGCCGTTGTCCATACAGCTTAGAGATCACCCGGTCAAAACAAAAAAAGTGGAGAAGTTATGCTAATTTTTAAGTGAGGGTGAAATAATTTGAACTTGTGATTAGCTTAGTGCTCAACTAAGTTCTACATTGTCAAAATTGCTTTGAGATTCGTGTACATATGAGTGATAGGATAGATTGCAATCGAGTTTTTCTTTAATTGCAAATGAGCTGGTTACAACTGAAAAGTGGCATGTGCGATTAAGTTTATTTTATGATTTGTGCCAAGTTATGAGTTGCAATATGAATTTCAATTGATATTAGATGATATCGTCTACACAAAAACTGAGTTAGTTCTTATTTAACTGAGAATTAGTCAGAGCCTGAGAATAATATTATTCCTTCTGTTATGTTTCGCTTGGCACGCTCGTGCTACTTTTGCAACACACATGATATGATTGCCGATGGAGAACATCGATCATGGTTCTTTTCACGTTCTAGAAAGGCAAATGATAGCTCGGTGATCACGTCAATGATATCACTGATAATTATCGAGTCACCACGTAATGTCAAACAAGCTTAGCAGTGCCGGCAAATGAAAATCGCCATTCATGCTATACGTCAAAGTACGCTCATGGTTCTGCTGCCAACGGTCCACCATCCATGGTATGTAGAACATGGTTTTGCCACCGCTGGATAACACCATGACGCACTCATATCTTCAACACCTACACACTATTCGTCTTATTCCCAGACGACTAAAAATACACGACACGCTTTTCTAGAAACAACTAATTCACGGAAACTTTGATAATTCCGCATCACGCAGCAAACCAATTCCAAGCACCAGTTCAACCCCCATTTCATCGGCGTGCGCACGAGGTAGTGTACTCTTTGATAATTCCACATCGCGCACGCATCATCTCAATGTGGTAGAAGAAGAAGAAGAGATCAAGACTCAACGGACACTGGCCTCTGCTTTTGCACCTTCGCCTGGGCCACTTTGATGCTTTCTTCTCTTTAGCCACCTTCCACATCCAAGCAACAAGGAATCAAATCTTAAATTTTATTTTGTCTCCCCGCACCGATTCCTCAACCATTCTTTTTTTGTTTTGACCGAAATTGGTCTTCTTTGACATATATACCCCATGGGGCCTCCTCTTTCTCCCCAAGGTCGCTGCTTCGGTGCCCCCTGGCCCTGGGCATGGCGAATTGGCGAGCAGAGGATGCTTGACGTCACAGGGGAGATGGAGGGAGCCGGGAATGGAGGAGCTGGCCTCGGATTCTCTCTCCGGTTTGATCCCATGCGGGCGGGCTTTGATCGTGCTCTGGTCAGCCTCCCTGCTTCCGCGCTGATCAGCCGCCTCCTTGGCTGGACCGAGAACAGCAGCCAGGGGAGACCGCCTCATGGATCCGCGGTGGTCGCCGCCGCCGTTGCTGTTTACTTGGCCGCGCGCTTCGTGTCCGATCAGCAGCCTCGCCGTCATCGCCGGCGACGTCTGGCTGCTTCTGCTGTAGATAAGCCAAATTCCGGTAAGCAGCTTGTCTTTTCATGCTTTAGAGCTCTTGTTAGTCTTACACACGACTTGATTTCCACCCATCGATTTGTCTGTAGCAACTAGACCTCGTGCTCTTCCTGCGCCGGGCGATGGACTCCGAATTCTGTCATCCAATGTAAGTTGTGATCCTAGGCCTGCAACTCTCATTTCTTGAATCTTGATGCGATCGTGCTATGTCTAATTTCTTGTCCTTGGCACCCAAGGATGAATATCCGGAAAACGTGATTCACGGCGCGTCGATCGGCGCCGGGGACGACGAGCCGGTTCTTGTGGCAAGAGTTCAGACTATGCCGCCCCACGTGGCAGCAGGATCAGCAAGCTCTGACGGCGAATCGGAGAAGAAACAATCGGAGATCAAAGAGCGTGAGGAGATCGAGCGGTTCAAGGAGCTATGGCTGTCGCTCGTGGAGCGGGAGCAGAGGCTGGAGCTCCAGCTCATGGACCTGGACGACCTCAGGGAGCAGGAGGCTACCGTGCGGGAGCTCGAGAACCGCCTCGGCGTCGCCGCCGTGGAGGCGCGACACCTGGAGCTCAAGGTCTTGTCGCTGCGTGAGGAGAACGAGAGGCTCAAGGAGCATACGTCGGAGCTGGACGTCGTCCGGGCACAGCTGGGCCGCGCCAAGGAGAAGGTGCGGTCGCTCAAGGAGAGGGTACAGGTCGAGCGGGAGGAGGCCCAGCGCGAGGCGGCAGCGCTCCGGGAGAGGGTGAAGGAGCTCGAAAAGAACGACGAGGAGAGGGAGAAGGCGCTGGCGGCGGAGGCGGCATCTCTCCGGAAGGCGAACGCCGTGTTGCAGGAGGAGAACAGGGAGCTTGCTCGAAGGCTGCAGGATGCAGAGCAGGTTGCCACCTCTGTCAGTTTGGTTCACGAGGTAATCGTGTTTTTAGTTCTACATTCCAATGCACTATCTCCACCATTTTGCTTGCATTTTAGCACTGTTACATGTCATTTTTGTTGTTCAGAGTTATGTATCCAACAACAACAACAAAAACAGTTGCACATTTTTTAAAATTATCTGCAACTGTTGCACACCTCTACAGCCAACTGTAGGTACCAAAATGTGCAACTAGGTCGGCATCAAAATCAACATTTTTTCAGTCGTCTTAGAAGTGTCAAATACATTAAAATATATCGCATTAGAAAATTTATGCCTACTTGGACAACTCGATCTATATTAGATAAGAAAGGTGCTAAGAGAGCTTGCTTTCTCTTGCCGGTTTGCAGTTTTGTTGGTAAAATGACCTTTGGCGTCTCCATTGGTTTGGGCTAAACTGGCGGCTTAAATCTCTGAATTGTTATATGCCGCTGTCACAGCTTTAATTTGACTTGGGTTGGTCCAACATATTAGACTTCCCCATCCCTCCTTTTTCTTAGGCAAAACCTTCAGCATCTCTGATTAGTTATTCTCATGCTAAAGGTCATGTTGGGAACCTTTTAAATTATTGATTTGTTATTTGATCTGCGTATGCTTGCGTGGTACAATGAACTATAAGGTGAGAATTAGTTTATGTCAGCTTTGACATGATGTCCCAAACTACAACATTTTATACCTTACGTACGGAGTATTTGGTGGGCTGAAACTCGAAATTATGAAACTTGCGAACATGTTTGTGCACAATTTCCTCACTCAAAATACCTTTGCAAACCATGTGAAATGCTACCACCGTTCCAAAACATAAAATGTATTCTGTTTTAGCCTACCAAAACGTCTTATATTTTGAAAGTTATAGTAGTAATTTGCTTCATTTCCTTGGGGACCGCCCCTGTTCAAAAAATAAAAACAGTTCTGGAGGTATAGCAGCCAATCGGTGAAATGCCCACGCAAAAGGTGGAGAGTTCACGTTTGTTGGTAAACTTTACCATAGTATCTGTCACTTTCTCCCGGCCCCTCTGAAAACTGAAAAAAAAAGCATGCGCATGAGATGTCCACTTTCTTTTGAGAACATTTCGTCCCTATACATTTTGTTGTCTAGAAAATTTTTGCGATGTGCTACTCAAACTTCAGCGTTCGCAAAATTTTATTCTTTATTTGCCTAAACATGCTATAATTAATCTTGTTGGAGTAGCAAGAATTATAATGCTAATCCGGCCCCTCTGTTTCTTTCTCAGGAGGACAATGGTGATGAGGCTAGCTACCTAAGGGAGACGAACGAGAGGTTGACGAGGCAGATCGAGCAGCTGCACAGCGACCACTGCGCGCACGTCGAGGAGCTTGTCTACCTCAAGTGGGTCAACGCATGCCTCCGCCACGACCTCCGTGGCAATGACCACCAGTCCTCTTCCGCCCAACAAGAGCAGGACGGCGCCGGCGCCGGCATGTCGTCGGCCATGGAGCTGAGCAAGAGCATGAGCTACCGCTCCAGCGAGAAGGCCAAGGAGCTCATGCTACGGTACGGCAACCTCGGCCTCGACCCCTCGCTCCGATCGCCGCTCAACGAGTCGCTATACGGCGACGGCGAAGATCGCCAGCGGCGCGGAGGTCACGACGAGCCAGAGAGGAGTCCGGGCGTGTCGGCGACCACTGCCGCCTCCGCGCCGGAGAAACGGGCCGGGCATGGTAAGCTCAAGTTTCTGAAGAACATCAAGAAGCTGCTGGCGAGCAGCAAAAAGGGCCAAGGCCACGGCCATGACCGCAAGAGCATCAAGGTGCCCAACGACGAGCATGTCGAGAAGGCCCTGCGGTGGCTGTCCTCCAGCCACGACGCGTTCGGCGGAGATAGCTCCTACGAGAGCACGCCACTGTCGTCGTGCGAGCGAACCCCGCTGAGCAGCGTGACGACCCGGGACTCCCGCGCCCATGCGCGCGGCGGGGAGACGGCGGCGGAGCCGGCCGTGGCGGGGCTGCCGGCCGAGGCTCAGCTGCTGAGGTCGAAGAGCGACGTCGGCGCGTCGTTCGGGCGGGAGGGGAGCAGGTACCACGCTCTACGGCCGGACCGCCCAGCCGGTGTCGGGCAGGACGGGTTCTACGCGCCGGAGAAAATGAGAAGGTACTCGGAGGAGTTGACAAGCTCCTGATCAGCCATGAATTTGTTGGTGGTGGACGCGAGGTCATGCTGTACACAATTATAACTGATTAAGTCCGGTGTAACTCCCCATTTCCAAAAGAAAAGTCGAGATACCAACTTCCTTCATGTTCTTATGTATATATACAGGCTGTGCGCTTGGGTCGAGGGCTATTGCTCCGGTGTCCCTGTTATAAAAGCGACAAGCAAATAACGAAGAACGAAACAAGAACACACGCAGGGGACACAAGATTTAACGTGGAAAACCCCTTCCAACACAGAAGGGGAAAAAACCACGGGCGCCAGCCAGCAAAACTTCACTATATCGGGAGGTGTTTACAAACGCCGTGGATTATCTTATAATCTGATAAACCCTAGCCGGCGGCTTACAAGATGTATATATAGGCGGTGCCAACGATCCGTACCGATGCGGGGCTGCCGCCCCCGCACCCCCTTCGCAGCGTCCAGGCACGACGTATGGGCCCAAGCCTCCCGCGACGGGCCTCGCTCCGCTCGTCAGAAGTTAGCCTCCCTTTAGTATATGAATTTGGATCACAATACAACAGTCCCCCCCTCTAAACTTTGTTTAGACGGCTAGGATCTGCTGATACCCCTTCGTGGGTTGACTTAACATGTGTGTTTGGTCATGGGCAAACATGTACGGGATGAGATGGGATAAAATATGTTTAATTAACGATTAATAGAAAAATATAAATATGCCATTAACACACCGGTTAATATGTAATTAACGGGTCCTTTTCCCTTTGTGGTGGAGGCCGGACCTAGCGGGCGGCCGCCTACCCGTGCCTAGCAAGGTCACTACCCGCACATACTTAGCGAGGCCGTTTCTTCGACTGGGTCCGGCACAGACGTAGCAAGCTCGTTGCTCGCCACGCCATGGAGGCCGCCGCCGCTGAGCTAGGGAGTCACGTTGAAAATCAAGCCCGCCGCTTACCGCGCCATGGAGGCCGCCGATGTCGAGCTGGGGAGCCACGCAGAAAAGCAAGCCCACCGCTCACCGTGACATGGTGGCCGCCGCTGAGCTGGGGAGCACACATACGACGGTGGCAGGTGTCGGAGTCGCGTCGACGGCCATGGATTCTCAGGCGGCTAGTGAGATTAGTCATGAAATTCACGAATCATATGGTCCAGTCTTTCTCAGAAATATTCGTCTTTTGGGATGGGATCATCCATATTTTCTAGTCACGAACCAAACGCACGTTTACCACCTGAACGTCGTTCGCCAAGGGGGGGACACCGGGTCGAGACATTGTCCCGTTCATAAACTCTCAAGAGATGTTTCAGATCACAGTATTTTGAACACTATGAAAAAGTGGGAGAAAAACAAGTAAGAGTTCAGATTTGAGAAAAAGGTAGCTCCAGGAAAAAGACTTCCTTATGAGAGTATAAAAAATCTGGGTGCAACCTGTCTGAGGAAAAAAAAATACAGTCTGGAAGTTATGCGGATTGAGAAGAGTGAAGAATGACCTGAAATGTTGGGTACAAATCTTACAGGACAATTTGAAAAATGAAAAAAAGAAAGACTTTACCTAGGAGCTGGCTGATTTAGAAGCCACAAAAGAACTTGTCTCACCAATGAACAATTGCTTAGGAAATCCTAGATAGAGAAGAAGCTGATGCAAATCTATGAAAATGAAAGATCCTGCTGGCAACACTGATTCAGAAAATGGTTTTTACAAAGAGAATATAGCACAGTTGTTTTTTCATTGGTGGTAGAGTGACAAAAATTGATTCTTGCTTGTCCAATGTTGTTGCATACCAAATGTCTGTGAGACTGTTGAACAAGTCAACAATTGAAAAAAATGACAAACAAATTATATCCCTTTTGTGGGCTAGTAGGCTAGGCCTGAAAGATTTCACAGGGTTAGGGATTTTTATCTCTTGTCTGTTACAATTCATGTTAGAGATTTGTATCTGTGTGGTAGAAAAATGCTTGTTGCCAATGACATGAAAACCAGTTTCTGGAAAGATGCCTAGAGTGGACATTGTCTTTTGAAGTAGAAATTCTTTGAGCTCTTCAATATCTGCAATGAACAAATAGTTTTGTAGTTGCGGCATACAATCTTGGATGGATATTTTCTTTCAGGAGATGGCTAACAGTTGGTTTGCATGAGAAAATGGATAGGCTCGTTGGCATACTCAATCATATCACTCTCACTGATGTGGAGGACACGCCGTTCTCGAAGTGGGCAAAAAATGAAAAATAAAGTGTGGAAAGTATGTACCAGCATTTGTGCACTAATAGATTGGATAGATCCTTTCAACATCAGTGAAAAGTAAACTCCTCCAAAAATCAAGATCTGGCTTTGGTCGATCTGGTATAACGCTATTTCCACTAAGGACAACATGTTGAAACACAAATGGACTGGAAATTTTTGGCTGCCAATTTTGCAATGAAGAGGAAGCCATTTTGCATCTTTTCTTTGGCTGCTCAGCAGCCAAATTTGTATGCATCATGGTGGAGAGTGCTATTGGTTCTCCATAAATTTCACAACAAAGCTTGTTTTGAAAGGATTGTAACTAAATCTCATGTTGATCTAATTTTCTACAATGTCGTGTTTGTGAAATACTGGCCAGGTTTACACACTCCTACTGATCCAGAGGCTCTCCGCTTATGTGTTGATGCCCTTATCAATCTGGCCATGGGTGTCATTGGCCCAAGATTATTGATTGAAAGGACAATACAAATAGATAAAAGTACAAACAACATTATTGATTGAAATTTGAATTTTGAAATTTGGCTCAAATTTGGCATCAAAGTACATATAGCATTATTACACCACAATCAAATTTTCACGAATTAAAATACAAATAACTTCTTCACAAAAGTTTTCACGGATCAAATTCCATCACATAGTTTAGTTAACTTTTACTTATTACCACTTGATTTCTTCTTCATCTTACTACTGCTTGTTTTTGATTCTACACCAAGAAGAAGAACCAAGCTCTTGGTTCTGTTTGCTTCACTATCATTAGGCCTCCCCACAGCATGGCCTACAGCTAGATTAGCTTCAGTTTGTACCTAACCAGCTTGAATAGCTTCAGTTTGCACAAGATACAAAACTGTCCTTCTGTAGCTGGAATAGCTTAAGTTTGAACAACATCCAAAACAATTTCATTTTGCGGCACAACTGGCTCTTTTGGAAGCACAACATCAAGAACTAGAAATGATTCCACTTCAACTTCCACATCATCTTCCTTTTTATCAACACCCGGATTTTTAAGTCCAGATGCCTGTTATGCCATACATCGCAATCCCAGGAATATTGTTGTTGCGAGACATAACAGTTGAATATCATAAGTCATCATTCATTACATACCATAGTCGCCTTACAAATTCAGATCACATGATCCATATTACACAAATAGTTGATCTGTTGATCAACAGACACAAAGTTCATAGTTTCATAGCGGAAGCATAAGTAGAAGGGACTCTCTAGTCCACAGGCCAACGTCTGACGTCAGAAGATTCCCTAGTTGTCGTAGACATCTTGGTTGCCGTCATCTTGATAGTTCTGATCCTCTTCATAGTCTGACCATTTGAATAGCCAGGGACACAGCCGTGAGTACTTTAAAGTACTCGCAAACTAATACTAATGTAAGTACTATCAATTCTAGTAAAGGGGTGCTAAGCTCTAGTTTAATTTGCATAAAGCCAATTTTAGTTCACAAGTATTTGAGCAAAGCTTATTCATGTGCTAACTAACTCAAGTGGGAACATTAGTGTCATTCCCACCATTCAAGTGGTGATTTCAATTCAATTCACCACTTCACAATTCATTTCACCATCATTTTCAAGAATTTGACATCGGAAACTGTATGGCCTTTCCAACCGTCCGTAACCGTGGACGCGGCTATTCGAATAGATTGACACTCTGCAGAGGTTGCACACTTGTGCCACAACATTTGATTTCATCCGTCGGGATTACCCCGAATCATCGTAACACAGTACGCGGATCATCAACCATAACCTTTCACTTACAAATCCTAGTATGAGCACCTCTCCCCATGAGCTTGGCCTCCCAGTGAAGACCAATCATCAACCCTGGGAACTGCACAGGGCTTGGCCGTACAATTCACCTCAATTCACATCATTTCTCAACAACGGAGGCAGCCTCGGCATAACCCCTATGATGTGTGTTCAGAGGGAACTCATACTAAAATGCATAAATTTCCAGTTAAGCCCTACCCATATCAGGTATTGTGGGGGTACTCAATATTGGAAAGGTATCGCATTCAAACCAATATCAGTTTTATCAAAATTTCACCATCTTCTCTTGTTCATATTCACCTTCAAAATTCATTCAATGAAATGGTTCATCATTCCAAGGTTTCAAATTCAAAGTCACATGTTCCCATCTAGAGTAGTCAAATTTTAATCATTAGCACTAGCTCTAAATCATGAGGGGTGCTATCTTGCTTTGCTAGATTGAGACTAACTTTACTACCCTAGTAAACTTCTTTCACTTTGACCAAAGTTAACTATAAAAGTAACTCTTGGAAAACAACAAGTAAAACTTGTAATGTAGAAACTTGGGATAGGCTTATGGCAAGGAAAGATAAGACTAATGGTGCCTTGCCCCAAAGGGCTTTGCACTTTGCAAGAATATTAGCTTGCAACATTATAACTTGCAATAGTCTAGCTTGCCTTGGTTGTTGAGGTGGTCAAAGTGCTCTTCTTCTTCTGGGTAGAATCCTTCCTCTTCCTGGTATTCTCCGGTACTAGCGTCTATACATGAATACGAGGATGCAATCACCAAACAATACTTAAGTAACCTTAATTAGCCTTAATGTCTCACTCCAAATGATCTAGCATCATCACTTAACATTGCTACCCAAAATTAATCAAGGTTTTTCTTACTTAGTGTTAGAGAAATATTTTCCTCTCATTACATATGTCAATGCAAGTTTCCATTTAGTTCTTGAGGAATAATTTCCTCTCATTGAATCTTCTTAAGATTTAACTTCCTCAAACCATTATACATGAAATCATGTTGACATAAGTCAACCATTCATCATCATCATTTGAGGAATTGATTTAAATGAGGTAGAGTACCTCATACCATTTAATAATGCCTATTATGATTTAAAATCACCAAGCATTTCATTTGAGATTATTTGACCAGGGGTCAATACTTCATATGAAAGTATTTGGGACAAGATTTAAATGAAGTGAAGCACTTCATATAATTTTTCATAATAGTTTTGGACAATATCACCTAAATAAACTAGCCATATTGTCCATTAATTAAACTAGGGCATGATCATACAAAGTGACCACACCATTTTATTGCAGAAACAATTGGTGTATGTTAAGTGTGAGCTATTGGAGTTGGAATTAACTAAATATCTATTTTGGTTGATTTTTAATACGTTTTTGAATGTGAAAAAGTCCTTGACTTCATCTTTTTATCAATTTAATTCTACAACAGATCTTGAGGTGGGACCAGTGGCATGTTGTAGAACTTTTCACTAGCTTTCCAACAATATGAAATTTGTTAAATTTGGCCAAGCCAAACAGATTCTATTAAATTTCTAAGTTGGGTTCAGTATTGAATTTGAATTGAATTGTTTAAACCGAATTTGAATTTCATGGGCTAGCGGGAACACTAGGTGGGCTGAACAGCGAGAGAGAGGGATGGGCCGGCCTAGCTAACGTTTCAAACGCAGTGGGCCATCTGACGGGGTAGGGCCCGGGCGTCAGCGAGTGATAATACCGAAACGGTATGTTTCAACGCCAGCCGCACGATCAGATCCCGATCCAACGACGCAGGTGCATCGTCGTCAACGACGAGAGGCAACACTGGCCGCAGTGTGGGTAGGGGGTCGGAGGCCTACCGGAGCTCTGGCGAGGGGTGGCGAAGTGCGGCGGCGATGTTGTCGTGGACGGGGAAGCAGATGGCGCAGACGGCGTCTCCAATGGTGGTCGCAATCGGCGGCGGTGATCTTAGCTCCTCCGCGGGCTCCGGCGATCAATTGGGCGGCTCCGGTGAGTAATTGAGTGAGAGAGGTGGTCGAGGAGGATCAGAGAGGTGAGGCGAACTGGTTGGTGTGAAGAATGCGGTGCGGGAGCTCCTCCTTTTATAGGGTGAAGGGTGGCCGTGGCGGAGCTGGCAGATCGACAGCATAGCGGCGGCTCCGGCGAGGGAAGTGGGTCGGCGACGTCAGCACGAGATAGGCGAGGTCCAGGCGGTGCCAGGGAGCTAGGGTACGAGGTGGGGGATGGCCTGGTACGCGCGCGAGAGGGCGAGGTTCTGGCGGCAGGGTTGCGGGATATACGCGCGGTGGTCGTCGGCGACATGGTTCGCGCGGGCAGCGGAGCTTGTCTGGCGGGCTGGTGTCGCGGCGGCGAGGCTCATCGTGCAGCCAGGGGGTCCAGGGGAGGCGTGGCCTGTCGGCGCAGCACGTGCTCTGGGCTGCCCGTGTGCGTGCTGGTGCGACGCCCACGGCAGGCCCTGGGCAGCTCTGGACGCGTTCGTTCCCGGCGGTGGCGTGACGATCTCCGGCCAGGGCGGGGCTAGGTAGCAGTAGGGTGGCAAGGTGGCGCCAGTAGACACGTTGGGCAGGGTTGGGAAGGTAGGAGGAGAGAGGAGGGGGTGCCATGTGTGGCATGGCCGGCATGGCCATGTCCATGGTGTTTTGCCCCCCCCCCTCTTAGGGTTGCTGTGCACGGGATAGGGTGAGAGGGGGCAAGGGAGCAAGGGAGAGTTATTTGGGGCAGTAGCTTAGTGTAGATCAATATTTGCATAGTGTTTCTATTTAATACATAATTGTAATTTGCAACTTTTGCCCAAATTTGAATGGGTTCAAATGGTTGTAAGATTTGGAAAAGTTGTAGTTGGTTGAGTTGTATTTGATCAGAGAGAATGAGGTGTGGTGGTGGAATTTCCAAATTCAAAGAATTGCAAAATTGCTAATTGTGAGAATGTTCCACTTAATAAAAAGTTCCAACTTTCGATGAGCATAGTATTTGATCTAAAAAGAATTTGGTAAGGTGGTCTTTACAAAAGTGGTTCACCTTGATGTGCTCTTGGATGAGGTGCAAAGAGTTGGCAAAGTTTAGTTTGAAAATTTTGAATTGCAAGGGCTCAAAGTAGTGATCAGACTAAAATGGCAGATTTGACCATTATTATATGTGATCCAAATTTGAGTTTGAAATTCATTTGATTTGTGTTTGTTTGATTCCCAAAGTGGTAATAAGTGTTTAGTATCATATTACAACTAATGGTGAAGACCAAAATGGTCTAGGTCAAAGATTTAGAAAAATGGCATAAACCATATGTGAGGGTTTTGTAATTTTCTAACTTTTATTCCTTTATTTTTCATTGCTTCATTTTGACAAGAGTAAGGTTTATTTGGTGTTATATTGAGTTGGGTGAAAGGTTCACACCATTTTGAGGCAATGGAAGTGGCTAGGTCAAGATTTGATAATTTGGCTAAATGCCACATATGCCTCTATGCATATGTTTGATTTTATTTTGTTTCTTACTTGAATTGGTTGGTAAGTGCTTTGTTGAGTGTGTTGAGGTATTTCAATTCATCTACCCAAGGTAGACAAAGCAAAGCTCATAATTTTCAAAAAGTAGCCATAGGCTTGCATATGCCTTTTTCTTAATTAAGATCTTTTCTTTTTATTTTGTTTTTCAAAGATTGATGACAAGAGGGATGAGGTTTAGGGTTTAGTAAGTTTTGCAATGGTTCACCACCATTTAGCAAAGTAAGAAAGGTAGAGTTCAAAATCTCCATATTAGGGCTATATGCCCACATATGTCTTTTCCTTTATTTTGGGTTTCTCAAAATAGATCCAAAAGATTTTTGAGAAGGTTAGGGTTTAGGGTTGTTCTTATTTGATTTCTTTCTCTTTTAAATTTATTTGGTTTGTGATCTTCACTTGATCACTTTAGGGTTTTAGGTTTTATCACATAAGCATAATAACACTCATCATGGCAAAAACACAAGTAATAGGTATGAGCACTATGCATAGCACTCTATATAGGAAAAGTTTTTGTTGGTTCTCATTTTTGGAAAAAAGGAAATTCATTTTCTCTTTCTTTTAAAATTTGGGGTGTTACAAACCCTTCCCCCTTAAACAAATCTCGTCCCGGGATTTTAAGAAAAGTTAGGTTCCTAAGAGAGATTGGGCGATAGGATTTAACAGGAAGACATACTTGGCATGGCCTGAGGTGCTTCTTGGGCTTCTGTGGCAGTCATGTTGTAGAAGCGGCCGTTGTTGTTCTGGTTCTTTCTTGCGGCAAAGCGGCGTTGGTTCTGAGCAGGTGCAGCGGTGTTGGCGGCAACCTTGGCGAGTCTCTTGGGGCACTCATTGCAGTAATGCCCAACCACTCCACACTCATAACAAGTGATGGTGGCCTTGTCCTTGTTGGCGACGGGGATGGCGTTGCTTCCAGTCCTAGGGCCAGTGTTGTTGTTGTTGTTCCCGTTGTTGTTGTTGTTGGGGTTGTGGTTGTTGTTGTTGTTGCCTCCAAGCTTCGGGGGTTGATACGTCTCCGACGTATCGATAATTTCTTATGTTCCATGCCACATTATTGATGTTATCTACATGTTTTATGCACACTTTATGTCATATTCGTGCATTTTCTGGAACTAACCTATTAACAAGATGCCGAAGTGCCGATTCTTTGTTCTGCTGTTTTTGGTTTCAGAAATCCTAGTAACGAAATATTCTCGGAATTGGACGAAATCAACGCCTAGGGTCCTATTTTGCCACGAAGCTTCCAGAAGACCGAAGAGGAGACGAAGTGGGGCCACGAGGCGCCCACACCCTAGGGCGGCGCGGCCTGCCCCTTGGCCGCGCCGACCTGTGGTGTGGGCCCCTCATGCCGCCTCCTGACCTGCCCTTCCGCCTACTTAAAGCCTCCGTCGCGAAACCCCCAGTACCGAGAGCCACGATACGGAAAACCTTACTGAGACGCCGCCGCCGCCGATCCCATCTCGGGGGATTCAGGAGATCGCCTCCGGCACCCTGCTGGAGAGGGGATTCATCTCCCGGAGGACTCTACGCCGCCATGGTCGCCTCCGGAGTGATGTGTGAGTAGTCTACCCCTGGACTATGGGTCCATAGCAGTAGCTAGATGGTTGTCTTCTCCCCATTGTGCTTCATTGTCGGATCTTGTGAGCTGCCTAACATGATCAAGATCATCTATCTGTAATTCTATATGTTGCGTTTGTTGGGATCCGATGAATAGAGAATACTTGTTATGTTGATTATCAAAGTTATGTCTATGTGTTGTTTATGATCTTGCATGCTCTCCGTTACTAGTAGATGCTCTGGCCAAGTAGATGCTTGTAACTCCAAGAGGGAGTATTTATGCTCGATAGTGGGTTCATGCCTCCATTGATATCTGGGACGATGTGAGAAAGTTCTAAGGTTGTGGATGTCTTTGTTGCCACTAGGGATAAAACATTGGTGCTATGTTCAAGGATGTAGTTACTGATTACATTACGCGCAATACTTAATGCAATTGTCTGTTGTTAGCAACTTAATACTGGAGGGGGTTCGGATGATAACCTGAAGGTGGACTTTTTAGGCATAGATGCATGCTGGATGGCGGTCTATGTACTTTGTCGTAATGCCCAATTAAATCTCACTATACTCATCATAATATGTATGTGCATGGTCATGCCCTCTTTATTTGTCAATTGCCCAACTGTAATTTGTTCACCCAACATGCTGTTTATCTTATGGGAGAGACACCTCTAGTGAACTGTGGACCCCGGTCCAATTCTCTATACTGAAATACAATCTCTTTGCAAATCTTGTTCTCTTGTTTCTGCAAACAATCATCTTCCACACAATACGGTTAATCCTTTGTTACAGCAAGCCGGTGAGATTGACAACCTCACTGTTTCGTTGGGGCAAAGTACTTTGGTTGTGTTGTGCAGGTTCCACGTTGGCGCCGGAATCCCTGGTGTTGCGCCGCACTACATCCCGCCGCCATCAACCTTCAACGTGCTTCTTGGCTCCTCCTGGTTCGATAAACCTTGGTTTCTTTCTGAGGGAAAACTTGCTGCTGTGCGCATCATACCTTCCTCTTGGGGTTCCCAACGAACGTGTGAGTTACACGCCATCAGGGGTCCTCCATGGTTGTTGGTGTAGTTTGGGCGGTAATTCTGAGCAGGGGGCTTGTTGTATTTTGGAGTATATCCTCCAGATGAGTTGTTGCGGTACTTCTGTGTATTGCTGGACCCATGCTGGTTCATCATCCGGCGTTTGTGGTTCTCGTTGGCTTGGTGAAGCTTCCCTTCCATCTGGATGGCGGAGTCCACCAGGGCTTCTAGGTCAGCAAATGGAATGTTGACCAGTACGGTCTGCATCTCGTCATGTAATCCGTTCAGAAATCTTTCCTTCCGCTTCTCATTGGTGTCGGTCTCGTCCGGGGCGTACCTTGACAGAGTGAGGAATCTGTCGCGATATTCTACCACGGACATTCTGCCTTGCTTGAGTTCGCGGAACTCGTCTCTCATCATCTTGATCAGTCCTTGGGGCACATGGTATTTGCTAAACTTCAGCTTGAAGTCTTCCCAGGTGATCATCTGCCCCGCATTCATTGCGCGGGTGCTCGTCCACCAGGCTCGTGCAGGTCCTGACAGGTAGTGGGTGGCGAACAGTACTTTCTCAGTGGCTTCAACTCCCGCAACTTCGAGGTTGTTCTCCATTGTCTGGAGCCATTCATCGGCATCGAGGGGCTCTTCGGTCTTGCTGAAAATAGGTGGGTTGGTGTTTGAAAGTTCTTCAGTTTTGACCCAGGGTGGTCGTGGTTTCCATGGCCGTTGTTGTTCTGAGCGAGCTGTTGCAGTGCAGCAATGTTGGCTTGGCGTTCAGCTCTCTCGGCTTCTCGGTCGGCCATCATCATCTCTAGCATCTGCAGCATGGCGTCTTGGGTGGCGTTGTGGGTTGGTGGGGCCATCTGAACATCGGAGTGGATGATAAGATAAGAGGGAAATTTCTACGGTTTGTTTGAATTAAAGTTCACGAAGTTCAAAACTTGAAAATTCGAGTAGTGTTGAGGGGGTATAACCAACAACACTTTTTCATTCATACCAAACATCACACATTACAAATCTAACACACCGTTGGTTTGAAGAACCATTCATTCGCTCTACGATACAAGGGGATCCTGATACAACTCACACCTACTTAAGTGTTGGAGTGATACTACTCTTCGGGGTGGAGTCTTCGTCGTCACGGGTAATGTGCTTGGCGAGAGGCGAGGGTGTTGTCCAACTCCTTGCGGGTCTTGTACATCATGAAGTTGAGGTGTGCTACATAGTGGTTCATCTCTGTGTGCGGGGGCATGGTCATCGGTCTTCCCATGGGGTCATGTCTTGGGTAGTAGATGAAGCGAGTGTTCTTTATCTTGTTCTCATTTTGTCCACACAGACGGGAAATTTCTTCTTGCATGGCTCTGACTAGTCCCTCCTTCCAGGTGTTTCCCGTTACAGAAAACCATATGGTTTCCCATATTGGGGCTCCAAGCTTCCTTCGTAGATCTGCAGAAACTTCCCACCGAGGTGGTCCCCTGGAGTGATTGTTGAGGGGTGTTCCGAAGAACTCGGGATACGGGCGTCCTAGATAGTCCACTAGTTGCTTCAAATATTTTTTGAACATCAGGTTTCCTCCGTGACCAAGCTGATAGAACTCCCATTTGTACTCCATCTGTGAGCAATGAGGATGAGTAAGTTAAAGAAGTGGTCAATGGTGTAAAGTGTTATGTAGTTCTCAAAGTAAAAAGGTAGAGCATAAAATTCTCATTTTTTTAAAAAAAATCTCAAGGATAAGAGTGAGAATAACTTTTCATAAATATTCACTTCATTTGTTTTGAAACTAAGTTTTGCAGACGTCCATTCTAACTAGGGTCTCCTAAGGTCAAACAATGGCTCTGATACCAACTTGTCAACACCCGGATTTTTAAGTCCAGATGCCTGTTATGCCATACATCGCAATCCCAGGAATATTGTTGTTGCGAGACATAACAGTTGAATATCATAAGTCATCATTCATTACATACCATAGTCGCCTTACAAATTCAGATCACATGATCCATATTACACAAATAGTTGATCTATTGATCAACAGACACAAAGTTCATAGTTTCATAGCGGAAGCGTAAGTAGAAGGGACTCTCTAGTCCACAGGCCAACGTCTGACGTTAGAAGATTCCCTAGTTGTCGTAGACATCTTGGTTGCTGTCATCTTGATAGTTCTGCTCCTCTTCATAGTTTGGCCATTTGAATAGCCAGGGACACAGCCGTGAGTACTTTAAAGTACTCGCAAACTAATACTAATGTAAGTACTATCAATTCTAGTAAAGGGGTGCTAAGCTCTAGTTTAATTTGCATAAAGCCAATTTTAGTTCACAAGTATTTGAGCAAAGCTTATTCATGTGCTAACTAACTCAAGTGGGAACATTAGTGTCATTCCCACCATTCAAGTGGTGATTTCAATTCAATTCACCACTTCACAATTCATTTCACCATCATTTTCAAGAATTTGACATCGGAAACTGTATGGCCTTTCCAACCGTTCGTAACCGTGGACGCGGCTATTCGAATAGATTGACACTCTGCAGAGGTTGCACACTTGTGCCACAACATTTGATTTCATCCGTCGGGATTACCCCGAATCATCGTAACACAGTACGCGGATCATCAACCATAACCTTTCACTTACAAATCCTAGTATGAGCACCTCTCCCCATGAGCTTGGCCTCCCAGTGAAGACCAACTGTCAACCTGGGAACTGCACAGGGCTTGGCCGTACAATTCACCTCAATTCACATCATTTCTCAACAACGGAGGCAGCCTCGGCATAACCCCTATGATGTGTGTTCAGAGGGAACTCATACTGAAATGCATAAATTTCCAGTTAAGCCCTACCCATATCAGGTATTGTGGGGGTACTCAATATTGGAAAGGTATCGCATTCAAACCAATATCAGTTTTATCAAAAATCACCATCTTCTCTTGTTCATATTCACCTTCAAAATTCATTCAATGAAATGATTCATCATTCCAAGGTTTCAAATTCAAAGTCACATGTTCCCATCTAGAGTAGTCAAGTTTTAATCATTAGCACTAGCTCTAAATCATGAGGGGTGCTATCTTGCTTTGCTAGATTGAGACTAACTTTACTACCCTAGTAAACTTCTTTCACTTTGACCAAATTTAACTATAAAAGTAACTCTTGGAAAACAACAAGTAAAACTTGTAATGTAGAAACTTGGGATAGGCTTATGGCAAGGAAAGATAAGACTAATGGTGCCTTGCCCCAAAGGGCTTTGCACTTTGCAAGAATATTAGCTTGCAACATTATAACTTGCAATAGTCTAGCTTGCCTTGGTTGTTGAGGTGGTCAAAGTGCCCTTCTTCTTCTGGGTAGAATCCTTCCTCTTCCTGGTATTCTCCGGTACTAGCGTCTATACATGAATACGAGGATGCAATCACCAAACAATACTTAAGTAACCTTAATTAGCCTTAATGGCTCACTCCAAATGATCTAGCATCATCACTTAACATTGCTACCCAAAATTAATCAAGGTTTTTCTTACTTAGTGTTAGAGAAATATTTTCCTCTCATTACATATGTCAATGGTAGTTTCCATTTAGTTCTTGAGGAATAATTTCCTCTCATTGAATCTTCTTAAGATTTAACTTCCTCAAACCATTATACATGAAATCATGTTGACATAAGTCAACCATTCATCATCATCATTTGATGAATTGATTTAAATGAGGTAGAGTACCTCATACCATTTAATAATGCCTATTATGATTTAAAATCACCAAGCATTTCATTTGAGAGTATTTGACCAGGGGTCAATACTTCATATGAAAGTATTTGGGAGAAGATTTAAATGAAGTGAAGCACTTCATATAATTTGCATAATAGTTTTGGACAATATCACCTAAATAAACTAGCCATATTGTCCATTAATTAAACTAGGGCATGATCATACAAAGTGACCACACCATTTTATTGCAGAAACAATTGGTGTATGTTAAGTGTGAGCTATTGGAGTTGGAATTAACTAAATATCTATTTTGGTTGATTTTTAATACGTTTTTGAATGTGAAAAAGTCCTTGACTTCATCTTTTTATCAATTTAATTCTACAACAGATCTTGAGGTGGGACCAGTGGCATGTTGTAGAACTTTTCACTAGCTTTCCAACAATATGAAATTTGTTAAATTTGGCCAAGCCAAACAGATTCTATTAAATTTCTAAGTTGGGTTCAGTATTGAATTTGAATTGAATTGTTTAAACCGAATTTGAATTTCATGGGCTAGCGGGAACACTAGGTGGGCTGAACAGCGAGAGAGAGGGATGGGCCGGCCTAGCTAACGTTTCAAACGCAGTGGGCCATCTGACGGGGTAGGGCCCGGGCGTCAGCGAGTGATAATACCGAAACGGTATGTTTCAACGCCAGCCGCACGATCAGATCCCGATCCAACGACGCAGGTGCATCGTCGTCAACGACGAGAGGCAACACTGGCCGCGGTGTGGGTAGGGGGTCGGAGGCCTACCGGAGCTCCGGCGAGGGGTGGCGAACTGCGGCGGCGATGTTGTCGTGGACGGGGAAGCAGATGGCACAGACGGCGTCTCCAATGGTGGTCGCAATCGGCGGCGGTGATCTCAGCTCCTCCGCGGGCTCCGACGATCAATTGGGCGGCTCCGGTGAGTAATCGAGTGAGAGAGGTGGTCGAGGAGGATCAGAGAGGTGAGGCGAACTGGTTGGTGTGAAGAATGCGGTGCGGGAGCTCCTCCTTTTATAGGGTGAAGGGTGGCCGTGGCGGAGCTGGCAGATCGACATCATAGCGGCGGCTCCGGCGAGGGAAGTGGGTCGGCGACGTCAGCACGAGATAGGCGAGGTCCAGGCGGTGCCAGGGAGCTAGGGTACGAGGTGGGGGATGGCCTGGTACGCGCGCGAGAGGGCGAGGTTCTGGCGGCAGGGTTGCGGGATATACGCGCGGTGGTCGTCGGCGACATGGTTCGCGCGGGCAGCGGAGCTTGTCTGGCGGGCTGGTGTCGCGGCGGCGAGGCTCATCGTGCAGCCAGGGGGTCCAGGGGAGGCGTGGCCTGTCGGCGCAGCACGTGCTCTGGGCTGCCCGTGTGCGTGCTGGTGCGACGCCCACGGCAGGCCCTGGGCAGCTCTGGACGCGTTCGTTCCCGGCGGTGGCGTGACGATCTCCGGCCAGGGCGGGGCTAGGTAGCAGTAGGGTGGCAAGGTGGCGCCAGTAGACACGTTGGGCAGGGTTGGGAAGGTAGGAGGAGAGAGGAGGGGGTGCCATGTGTGGCATGGCCGGCATGGCCATGTCCATGGTGTTTTGCCCCCCCTCTTAGGGTTGCTGTGCACGGGATAGGGTGAGAGGGGGCAAGGGAGAAAGGGAGAGTTATTTGGGGCAGTAGCTTAGTGTAGATCAATATTTGCATAGTGTTTCTATTTAATACATAATTGTAATTTGCAACTTTTGCCCAAATTTGAATGGGTTCAAATGGTTGTATGATTTGGAAAAGTTGTAGTTGGTTGAGTTGTATTTGATCAGAGAGAATGAGGTGTGGTGGTGGAATTTCCAAATTCAAAGAATTGCAAAATTGCTAATTGTGAGAATGTTCCACTTAATAAAAAGTTCCAACTTTCGATGAGCATAGTATTTGATCTAAAAAGAATTTGGTAAGGTGGTCTTTACAAAAGTGGTTCACCTTGATGTGCTCTTGGATGAGGTGAAAAGAGTTGGCAAAATTTAGTTTGAAAATTTTGAATTGCAAGGTCTCAAAGTATGCCTTTTTCTTAATTAAGATCTTTTCTTTTTATTTTGTTTTTCAAAGATTGATGACAAGAGGGATGAGGTTTAGGGTTTAGTAAGTTTTGCAATGGTTCACCACCATTTAGCAAAGTAAGAAAGGTAGAGTTCAAAATCTCCATATTAGGGCTATATGCCCACATATGTCTTTTCCTTTATTTTGGGTTTCTCAAAATAGATCCAAAAGATTTTTGAGAAGGTTAGGGTTTAGGGTTGTTCTTATTTGATTTCTTTCTCTTTTAAATTTATTTGGTTTGTGATCTTCGCTTGATCACTTTAGGGTTTTAGGTTTTATCACATAAGAATAATAACACTCATCATGGCAAAAACACAAGTAATAGGTATGAGCACTATGCATAGCACTCTATATAGGAAAAGTTTTTGTTGGTTCTCATTTTTGGAAAAAAGGAAATTCATTTTATCTTTGTTTTAAAATTTGGGGTGTTACACTTATCCATTGCAACATTCAGAACTGGCTCATTTTGCACTATTTGATCGCCACAAAACATGACCTGCACAATTCTCTTTTTGCTAAATCCACCAAGTATTGCCTTTTATGTTGTCTAGCAGTCTTCAACAACAAGGGGCTAAACTACATGTTTTCTCTTGAAAAACAAAACATGTCATTTGGTCAGTAAGTGGAGAAAACAACAACCGCAACATCATAAATATTGCATACTTTAGCCTTTTAGGAGTGTAACAATATTTGTGATATCCAAATGAGCCCATATAGGTGAAGTAATATATAGCCGATTTTCGCATACACCATCACAGAACCACATAAAAGATTAAAACTTGACCAAATACTCATTTCATACTATATAGAAATCATAGTCAATTTATCCTATGCTCTCAGGAACATGGTAACTACTCACAACGGTGAAACGATATGGATAAGTGGCATATGGATTACAACACAATCTGAAAAATATAACTTCACCACCAAGTAAAGACAAGCTGCCAATCACAATCATGCAAATAGCACTTAAACAATATCTAGAGTTCAATCAACAACAAACTATGAGAGGAACGAGGTGGATCTTGGAGATGGAGATGGTGCTGATATTGGGTATGATGGAGATGTTGATTGAGAGGCCTTCCCATATGCCATCTCCTCTCCATTCTCTACCTTCCGTGAACTCCAATCATCATTTTCCATCTGTGAAGCCAACTTTGAGGGGACATATCCAACCTTCAAATGTGAATTCAAATCAACGATCTCTACATAAAAATAACCTCTTTGCTTGTCCAACCTTTTTGTTGGCCAATTTCATCAACCATCTCATCTCTGTTCTCAATTCTCACATACTCGCATTCCAATATTCACACCTTAACAAGGCTAGTTCTTGCTCTGGACCCCCCAAGAGTACTCTCTCCATGTTTCTACACCATATTCTTCACGGCCTTCTGTTCCATTGTATGCAGCTCTTGTGGATAAATCTATGCAAATTCAACCTCCCAACTTACAATTGTATCTCTCTTGATGTACCGCACGCTACCATCATCTAGCTTCACCTTAGATGGAAAGAATTTGATAGTGAATTGGAAGTGTCTCCCCACAACATCGACTCTGCTTTGAATTTGACAGTGAGGTGGTAAAATTAAACGAAGACCAAATCAGATTCAAATTCAGGGAAACAACGATGCATTTACCTATTATCAGTAGACTCTGGTGGCTCCATCTCGTTGCCCTTGTTTAGCCACCCGCAACCTAGGTTAGGCAACTACGATCAGATCCCCTCCGAAAAGCGCCCACGATAAGTAGTGGAAAGGAGTTGTGCAGGGTTTCGAAATCACTCACCTAATAACACATTGCCTCTGAGAAGGAACCGTCCACCGCCACCAGAGAAGAAGAAGGGGATAGTTGAAAGGACACGGATGTCGCCTAGAGGGGGGGTGAATAGGCGGTTTAAAACTTTTACGAGATGGGCTTAACAAATGCGGAATAAAACTAGCGTTTACTTTGTCAAGCCCAAAGCCTATATAATATGGTTCACCTATGTGCACCAACAACTTATTCTAAGCAAAGGTTCACCAATGTGCACCAACAACTTATGCTAAGCAATACAAGCAACTTATGTGATAGCAAGATATATAACTTCAAGCACGATGGCTATCACAAAGTAAAGTGCATAAGGAGCTCGGGTATAGAGATAAACGAGGCACGCGGGAGACGAAGATGTAGCCCGAAGTTCACACTCTTGCGAGTGCTACTCTCCGTTGGAGCGGTGTGGAGGACAAGTCACTCCAAAAGCACGAGGGCCACCGTATTCTCCTCGAGAATTCCCACCAAGAGGGATGTCCTCGAACCACTATGTAACCTTAGGGAGTTTACCGAACCCGCACAAAGCTTGGGGCTATCTCCACAACTTAATTGGAGGCTCCCAACAAATTGCCACAAAGGCCTTGCCCTTGAAAAATCTCCACAACTTAATTGGAGTCCCCAAGAACACCACTAAGATGACACAAAGGCCTTGCCCTTGAAGATTCTCCACAACTTAATTGGAGTCCCCAAGAACACCACAAAGATGCCACAAATGCCACTAAGCCGTCTAGGGTCCAAAGACCCAAGAGAAACAACCTTCTTGCTTTCACTTCCATGAATCACCATGGAGAACTCAAACCGATGCACCAAATAATGCAATGGCAAGAACACCACAAAAATGCTCAAGTCCTTCTCTCTCAAATTCCAACAAAGCTACAAAAGCTATTGGGGGAATAAGAGAGGAAGAACAAAGGAATTCACAAAGAACACCAAGATCAAGATCTAGAGAGTTCCACTCACAAAGAGATGGATTTGATTGGTGAAGATGTAGATGTAGATCTCCTCTCACTTTTCCCTCAAAAATATGCAAGAATCATGGGAGGAATCAAGAACTAGGGCAAACTTTGAAGGACAACAATGGAGGGGAGAGAGAGAGAGTGAACCCCCCAGCCCAAGGAGGAAGAAGGGGTGCTTAAATACCCCTCCCATCGAAATATGACCGCTCAGGCCGGATTTTCCTGGCCTGATATTTGTAAAATATCCGGCCCCCGAAAAACGGCTAAGGAACAGAAAAAAAATGCCCCTGGATGGGGGCCGGACATTTGGCCGGATTTTTCGCCGGATTTTTCGGGGGGGGGGGGGGCGGATTATCCGGCCCAAACTTGGGCCGGAATATCCGCCCCCCTGAAAACTGGCAGAAACATCAAACTGAAACGGGCATAACTTTAGCATCCAGACTCCAATTTTGATGATCTTGGGCTTGTTTTAAAGCTAGGAACAAGCTCTACAAGATCATGCAGGGAACCATCATAATACAACAATGTAGGATAGAAACAAATGATGAAAGGTTTGACCTATCTAAAAAAGACATACCGGTAAAAACCTCCAACCTTGAAAATGCAACAAGTTGCCCGTGCAAAAACCATTCTCGATGAACTAGAGATTGTCATGAGAATAAGCACAAGATCTAAAACATCACATGGATAAGATCCAAATAAAACCAAGAAAGATGATGTACCAAACTCGAAAACGCAACTAGTGATCTATACGAAATCCGTTTTCGATGAACTAGAGCTTGTCATGAGAATAAGCACAAGCTCTAAAACATCACATGGATAAGGTCCAAATAACAACCAAGAAAGATGATGCAAGGATGCAAAGGTTTGAGCTCTCTCCGAATGATACGATCGATTTACTCACTCGAGAGCCCTCTTGATAGTACGACAACTAAACTATAAACCGGTCTCCAACTACACTATGAGACCGGTGAGAAAGAAACCCTATCAAGAGCAAACCTTATACTTGCGCATTCCACTTGAGCTCGATGACGACGATCTTGACCTCAACAAGATGGAACGCCTTTCTTGATTGTGCTTGCTTGACGAAGTCTTGTGGATTGCTCCCCCATAATCCACCATGGGAGAGCTTCTTCTTCGGCACATCTTCACATATCCATGATCACCATAAGGATGGCAAGACTCAAGCAAAGGATCTCTTCGAGATGGCTCATCTTGAACTTGCACTTCATTTCGTTGATGTCTTGAAGTTAACCTTGAGAGCTCACTCCATCTTCATCTTCAAGACATACTTGAGACTTGATCTTCTTCATTTGGATGGCAAGACTCAAGCAAAGGATCTCTTCGAGATGGCTCATCTTGAACTTGCACTTCATTTCTTCATTCTTCATCATGTTGATGTCTTGAAGTAACTTGAGGGCTCACTTCATCTTCATCTTCAAGACATACTTGACACTTGATATCCTTCATCAATTTCTTCTTCTTGCAACCTTGAAGCCAACATATGGTTCAAACATTTCTTCATGGCAAGCTTCAAGCTTATTATCTCTTCGAGTTGGCTCATCTTTAACTTGCACTTCATTATGTTGATGTCTTGAAGTAACTTGAGGGCTCACTTCATCTTCATCTTCAAGACATACTTGACACTTGATATCCTTCATCAATTTCTTCTTATTGCAACCTTGAAGCCAACAAATGGTTCAAGCATTGCCTATGGACAACACCTACAAATATAACTCAATGCAAACATTAGTCCATAGGGATTGTCATTAATTACCAAAACCACACATGGGGGCTCCATGCACTTTCAATAGTAGGGACCGGTCCAGCACGATGATACGTCTCCAATGTATCGATAATTTCTTGTGTTCCATGCTTGTTTTATGATGATACACACATGTTTTATACATACTTTATGTCATATTTATGCATTTTCCGGCACTAACCTATTAACAAGATGCCGAAGAGCCAGTTGTTGTTTTCTGCTGTTTTTGGTTTCAGAAATCCTAGTAAGGAAATATTCTCGGAATTGGACGAAATCAACGCCCAGGGGCCTATTTTTCCACGAAGCTTCCAGAACACCGAAAGGGAAACGAAGTGGGGCGACGAGGCGCCGCCACACTAGGGCGGCGTGGCCCAAGGGGGGCCCGCACGGCCCTAGCGTGTGGCCCCCTCGTCAGCCCTCCGACTCCGCCCTTCCGCCTACTTAAAGTCTTCGTCGCGAATACCCCAGTACCGAGAGCCACGATACGGAAAACCTTCCAGAGACGCCGCCGCCGCCAATCCCATCTCGGGGGATTCAGGAGATCGCCTCCGGCACCCTGCCGGAGAGGGGAATCATCTCCCGGAGGACTCTTCACCGCCATAGTCGCCTCTGGAGTGATGTGTGAGTAGTTCACCCCTGGACTATGGGTCCATAGCAGTAGCTAGATGGTCATCTTCTCCTAATTGTGCTATCATTGTTGGATCTTGTGAGCTGCCTAACATGATCAAGATCATCTATTTGTAATGCTACATGTTGCGTTTGTTGGGATCCGATGAATAATGAATGCTATGTTATGTTGATTATCAATCTATCATCTATGTGTTGTTTATGATCTTGCATGCTCTCCGTTATTAGTAGAGGCTCTGGCCAAGTCGTTACTTGTAACTCCAAGAGGGATGATGTCTACGCCCCCTCCTTTTCCTGTAGACAGTGTTGGGCCTCCAAGAGCAGAGGTTTGTAGAACAGCAGCAAGTTTTCCCTTAAGTGGATCACCCAAGGTTTATCGAACTCAGGGAGGAAGAGGTCAAAGATATCCCCCTCATGCAACCCTGCAACCACAAAGCAAGAAGTCTCTTGTGTCCCCAACACACCTAATAGGTGCACTAGTTCGGCGAAGAGATAGTGAAATACAGGTGGTATGAATATATATGAGCAGTAGCAACGGTGCCAGAAAATAGCTTGCTGGCGTGTAGTTGATGGTGGTAGTATTGCAGCAGTAGTAACACAGTAAAACAGTAAACAAGCAGCGATAGCAGTATTTAGGAACAAGGCCTAGGGATCATACTTTCACTAGTGGACACTCTCAACATTGATCGCATAATAAATAACTCTTTCTCATATGTGCTACATACACTCTTTTGTTGGATGATGAACACATTGCGTAGGATTACACGAACCCTCAATGCCGGAGTTAACAAGCTCCACAATAATGTTCATATTTAAATAACCTTAGAGCATAATAGATCATTGCAAAATAAACCAAGAACTAACATAGTGCACACACTGCCCACATTACACTATGAAGGAGGAATAGATCACATCAATACTATCATAATGATAATTAACTCCACAATCTACAAGAGATCATGATCATAGCCTACGACAAGAACCACATGGTGCACACACTAGTCACCTTTACACCATGCAGGAGGAATAGATTACTTTAATAACATCACATGAGTAGCACATAACTAGTAGCGATACAAAGCTCATATGAATCTCAATCATGTTAAGCAGCTCATGAGATCATTGTATTGAAGTACATAGGAGAGAGATTAACCACATAGCTACCAGTACAGCCCCGAGCCTCGATGGAGAACTACTCCCTCCTCATGGGAGCAGCAGCGGTGATGAAGATGGCGGTGGAGATGGCAGCGGTGTCGATGGAGAAGCCTTCCGGGGGCACTTCCCCGTCCCGGCGGTGTGCCGGAACAGAGACTCCTGTCCCCCAGATCTTGGCTTCGCGATGGCGGCGGCTCTGGAAGGTTTCTCGTACCGTGGCTTTTTTGTATCGAGATTTTAGGTCTGGGACCTTTATATAGGCGAAGAGGCGGCGTCAGAAGGTCGAAGGGGCGACGACACCATAGGGCCGCGCGGCCAGGGGGTGGGCCGCGCCACCCTATCATCTGGGGGCCCTGTGGCCCCCCTCTGGCCTCTCTCTTGTGTTCTGGATGCTTCCGGGGATTCTAAGATCTTCGGCGTTGATTTCGTCCGATTCCGAGAATATTTCTTTACTAGGATTTCTGAAACCAAAAACAGCAGAAAACAGGAACTGGCACTTCGGCATCTTGTTAATAGGTTAGTTCAAGAAAATGCACGAATATGACATAAAGTGTGCATAAAACATGTAGATAACATCAATAATGTGGCATGGAACATAAGAAATTATCGATACGTCGGAGATGTATCAGCATCCCCAAGCTTAGTTCTGCTCGTCCCGAGCAGGTAAAACGATAACAAAGATAATTTCTGGAGTGACATGCCATCATAAACTTGATCATACTATTTGTAAAGCATATGTAGTGAATGCAGCAATCCAAGACAATGGTAATGACATGAGTAAACAACTGAATCATAAAGCAAAGACTTTTCATTAATAGTACTTCGAGACAAGCATCAATAAGTCTTGCATAAAAGTTAACTAATAAAGCAATAATTCAAAGTAAAGGCATTGAAGCAACACAATGGAAGATTAAGTTTCAGCGGTTGCTTTCAACTTGTAACATGTATATCTCATGGATAATTGTCAACATAGAGTAATATAACAAATGCAATATGCAAGTATGTAGGAATCAATGCACAGTTCACACAAGTGTTTGCTTCTTGAGGTGGAGAGAAATAGGTGAACTGACTCAACATTGAAAGTAAAAGAATGGTCCTCCATAGAGGAAAAGCATCGATTGCTATATTTGTGCTAGAGCTTTGATTTTGAAAACATGAAACAATTTTGTCAACGGTAGTAATAAAGCATATGTATCATGTAAATTATATCTTACAAGTTGCAAGCCTCATGCATAGTATACTAATAGTGCCCGCACCTTGTCCTAATTAGCTTGGACTACCGGATCATCACAATGCACATGTTTTAACCAAGTGTCACAAAGGGGTACCTCTATGCCGCCTGTACAAAGGTCTAAGGAGAAAGCTCGCATTGGATTTCTCGCTATTGATTATTCTCAACTTAGACATCCATACCGGGACAACATAGACAACAGATAATGGACTCCTCTTTTATGCATAAGCATGTAACAACAATTAATAATTTTCTCATATGAGATTGAGGATATTGTCCAAAACTGAAACTTCCACCATGGATCATGGCTTTAGTTAGCGGCCCAATGTTCTTCTCTAACAATATGCATGCTTAACCATAAGGTGGTAGATCTCTCTTACTTCAGACAAGACGAACATGCATAGCAACTCACATGAAATTCAACAAAGAGTAGTTGATGGCGTCCCCAGTGAACATGGTTATCGCACAACAAGCAACTTAATAAGAGATAAAGTGCATAAGTACATATTCAATACCACAATAGTTTTTAAGCTATTTGTCCCATGAGCTATATATTGCAAAGATGAATGATGGAATTTTAAAGGTAGCACTCAAGCAATTTACTTTGGAATGGCGGAGAAATACCATGTAGTAGGTAGGTATGGTGGACACAAATGGCATAGTGGTTGGCTCAAGTATTTTGGATGCATGAGAAGTATTCCCTCTCGATACAAGGTTTAGGCTAGCAAGGCTTATTTGAAACAAACACAAGGATGAACCGGTGCAGCAAAACTCACATAAAATACATATTGTAAACATTATAAGACTCTACACTGTCTTCCTTGTTGTTCAAACTCAATACTAGAAATTATCTAGACCTTAGAGAAACCAAATATGCAAACCAAATTTTAGCATGCTCTATGTATTTCTTCATTAATGGGTGCAAAGTATATGATGCAAGAGCTTAAACATGAGCACAACAATTGCCAAGTATCATATTACCCAAGACATTATAGCAATTACTACATGTATCATTTTCCAATTCCAACCATATAACAATTTAACGAAGAAGAAAACTTCGCCATGAATATTATGAGCTAAGAACACATGTGTTCATACGAACCAGCGGAGCGTGTCTCTCTCCCACACAAGCATGATGTAATCCAATTTATTCAAACACAAACAAAAACAAGAAACATACAGACGCTCCAAGTAAAGCACATAAGATGTGACCGAATAGAAATATAGTTTCAAGAGAAGGAACCTGATAATTTGTCGATGAAGAAGGGGATGCCTTGGGCATCCCCAAGCTTAGACGCTTGAGTCTTCTTGATATATGCAGGGGTGAACCACCGGGGCATCCCCAAGCTTAGAGCTTTCACTCTTCTTGATCATAGTAGATCATCCTCCTCTCTTGACCCTTGAAAACTTCCTTCACACCAAACTTCTCATAAACTTCATTAGAGGGGTTAGTACATAATCAAAAACTCACATGTTCAGAGGTGACACAATCATTCTTAACACTTCTGGACATTGCTCAAAGCTACTGGAAGGTAATGGAACAAAGAAATCCACCCAACACAGCGAAAGAAGCAATGCGAAATAAAAGGCAGAATCTGTCAAAACAGAACAGTCCGTAAAAACGAATTTCTAATAAATACTTCCGTTGCTCAGATCAGAAAACTCATAACTAATGAAAGTTGCGTACATATCTGAGGAACACGCACGTAAATTGGCATATTTTTCTGATTTTTCTACAGAGAAAACAGCCCAGATTCGTGACAGATAGAAATCTGTTTCTGCGCAGAAATCCAAATCTAGTATCAACCTTCGATTAGAGGCTTCACTTGGCACAACAAAACACAAAACTAAGATAAGGAGAGGTTGCTACAGTAGTAAACAACTTCCAAGACACAAATATAAAACAAAGTACTGTAGCAAAATAACACATGGGTTATCTCCCAAGAAGTTCTTTTCTTTATAGCCATTAAGATGGGCTCAGCAGTTTTAATGATGCACTCACAAGAAATAGTATTTGAAGCAAAAGAGAGCATCAAGAGGCAAATACAAAACACATTTAAGTCTAACATGCTTCCTATGCAAAGGAATCTTGTAAATAAACAAGTTCATGAAGAGCAAAGTAACAAGCATAGGAAGATAAAACAAGTGTAGCTTGAAAATTTTCAGCACATAGAGAGGTGTTTTAGTAACATGAAAATTTCTACAACCATATTTTCCTCTCTCATAATAATTTTCAGAGGCATCATGAACAAACTCAACAATATAAGTATCACATAAAGCATTCTTATTCACATGCATAAAAGTATCATTACTCTCCACATAAGCATAATCAATTTTATTAGTTGTAGTGGGAGCAAATTCAACAAAGTAGCTATCATTATTATTATTCTCATCAAGTGTAGGAGGCATAGTATAATCATAATTAAATTTACTCTCCATAGTAGGTGGCACCAAAAGACCACTATCATTATAATCATCATAAATAGGAGGCAAAGTATCATCAAAGAAAATTTTCTCCTCAATGCTTGGGGGACTAAAAAGATCATGAAAACCAGCTTCCCCAAGCTTAGAACTTTCTATATTATTATCAACAATGGTGTTCAAAGCGTTCATACTAATATTACTACCAACATGCAAATAAGATTCCATAGGTTTTTTAATTTTCGCATCAAACAATCCATGTTTTAAATCAGGAAATAGAATAAGAAGATCATTCTTGTCCATTATGCCAAACTAGTGTAAACAAGAAACAAAAAGTTGCAATTGCAGGATCTAAAGGAAATAGCTTTGAGTACTTACGGCGCCGGAAAATAGCTTGGTAGCCGAGGTCCGGAGTGTGAGTACCTTTTACCTTTCCTCCCCGGCAACGGTGCCAGAAAATAGCTTGATGTCTACGCCCCCTCCTTTTCCTGTAGATAGTGTTGGGCCTCCAAGAGCAGAGGTTTGTAGAACAGCAGCAAGTTTTCCCTTAAGTGGATCACCCAAGGTTTATCGAACTCAGGGAGGAAGAGGTCAAAGATATCCCTCTCATGCAACCCTGCAACCACAAAGCAAGAAGTCTCTTGTGTCCCCAACACACCTAATAGGTGCACTAGTTCGGCGAAGAGATAGTGAAATACAGGTGGTATGAATATATATGAGTAGTAGCAACGGTGCCAGAAAATAGCTTGCTGGCGTGTAGTTGATGGTGGTAGTACTGCAGCAGTAGTAACACAGTAAAACAATAAACAAGCAGCGATAGCAGTATTTAGGAACAAGGCCTAGGGATCATACTTTCACTAGTGGACACTCTCAACATTGATCGCATAATAAATAACTCTTTCTCATATGTGCTACATACACTCTTTTGTTGGATGATGAACACATTGCGTAGGATTACACGAACCCCCAATGCCGGAGTTAACAAGCTCCACAATAATGTTCATATTTAAATAACCTTAGAGCATAATAGATCATTGCAAAATAAACCAAGAACTAACATAGTGCACACACTGCCCACATTACACTATGAAGGAGGAATAGATCACATCAATACTATCATAATGATAATTAACTCCACAATCTACAAGAGATCATGATCATAGCCTACGACAAGAACCACATGGTGCACACACTAGTCACCTTTACACCATGCAGGAGGAATAGATTACTTTAATAACATCACATGAGTAGCACATAACTAGTAGCGATACAAAGCTCATATGAATCTCAATCATGTTAAGCAGCTCATGAGATCATTGTATTGAAGTACATAGGAGAGAGATTAACCACATAGCTACCGGTACAGCCCCGAGCCTCGATGGAGAACTACTCCCTCCTCATGGGAGCAGCAGCGGTGATGAAGATGGCGGTGGAGATGGCAGCGGTGTCGATGGAGAAGCCTTCCGGGGGCACTTCCCCGTCCCGGCGGTGTGCCGGAACAGAGACTCCTGTCCCCCAGATCTTGGCTTCGCGATGGCGGCGGCTCTGGAAGGTTTCTCGTACCGTGGCTTTTTTGTATCGAGATTTTAGGTCTGGGACCTTTATATAGGCGAAGAGGTGGCGTCAGAAGGTCGAAGGGGCGACAACACCATAGGGCCGCGCGGCCAGGGGGTGGGCCGCGCCACCCTATCATCTGGGGGCCCTGTGGCCCCCCTCTGGCCTCTCTCGTGTGTTCTGGATGCTTCCGGGGATTCTAAGATCTTCGGCGTTGATTTCGTCCGATTCCGAGAATATTTCTTTACTAGGATTTCTGAAACCAAAAACAGCAGAAAACAGGAACTGGCACTTCGGCATCTTGTTAATAGGTTAGTTCCAGAAAATGCACGAATATGACATAAAGTGTGCATAAAACATGTAGATAACATCAATAATGTGGCATGGAACATAAGAAATTATCGATACGTCGGAGACGTATCAAGGGAGTATTTATGCTCGATAGTGGGTTCATGCCTCCATTAAATCTGGGACAGTGACAGAAAGTTCTAAGGTTGTGGATGTGCTGTTGCCACTAGGGATAAAACATCAATGCTATGTCTAAGGATGTATTTGTTGATTACATTACGCACCATACTTAATGCAATTGTCTGTTGTTTGCAACTTAATACTGGAAGGGGTTCGGATGATAACCTGAAGGTGGACTTTTTAGGCATAGATGCATGCTGGATAGCGGTCTATGTACTTTTTCGTAATGCCCAATTGAATTTCACACTACTCATCATAACATGTATGTGCATGGTCATGCCCTCTTTATTTGTCAATTGTCCAACTGTAATTTGTTCACCTAACATGCTATTTATCTTATGGGCGAGACACCACTAGTGAACTGTGGACCCCGGTCCATTCTTTTACATCGAATACAATCTACTGCAATTCTCGCTCTACTGTTTTCTGCAAGCAATCATCATCCACACTATACATCTAATCCTTTGTTATAGCAAGCCGGTGAGATTGACAACCTCACTGTCACGTTGGGGTAAAGTAATCTGGTTGTGTTGTGCAGGTTCCACGTTGGCGCCGGAATCCCTGGTGTTGCACCGCACTACACTCCTCCTCCATCAACCTTCAACGTGCTTCTTGACTCCTACTGGTTCGATAAACCTTGGTTTCTTACTGAGGGAAACTTACTGCTGTACGCATCACACCTTCCACTTGGGGTTCCCAACGGTCGTGTGTTGTACGCGTGTCAAGCTAAATTTCTGCCTCCGTTGCCGGGGAGATCAAGACACGCTGCAATGGGAGTCTCCACTTCCAATCTCTTTACTTTGTTTTTGTCTTGCTTTATTTTTTATTTACTACTTTGTTTGCTGCACTAAAACAAAATACAAAAAAAATTAGTTGCTAGCTTTACTTTATTTACTATCTTGTTTGCGTTCTCCATATTAAAAACACAAAAAAATTAGTTACTCGCATTTACTTTATTTTTGTTATCATGACTAGTCCCGTAGTTGTTACTCTATCACCCGAAGAATCGATCTTCACTTTTAAACAAGGTGGTGAAGAGGGTTTTAAAGAAGCTTGGTCTAGAATATTTGATTCTTATAATAAAACTGAACCTAAAATGACACTAAGCTTGCTTCTTAGTAATTTTTATTTTGGGCTTATTCTTCGTTATAGATATGCTTTAGATGCTGTAGTGGGAGGAGATTTCCTTCACTGTGATGGGGATCAAGATTTTAATGCCATAAAAAAATTGGTTGCATCATCTAGCTCCACTAATAATTATGATCCATCCCTTGTTAGTATTTATAATAGATTGAACACTCTTGAGACAAATGTATCTTGCTTAAAAGAAGGGTATGGTCAAATCCGTGAGCATTTTGATTATGTTCCAATAAACTCTGAACCGTCAATGTGGGACCCCACTATTAAAGTTACTATTGATGGTAAATTTTTTGATGCTCGTTGTGATATTATGACTGAATTTTGCCTTATGCCTGAAAGTATGTATGAAACTTTGACACTCTGGGGACTTACTGAAGGTGGAGAGGGAATAACTCTCACTGATAACTCTGTTATAATTCCTAAGGGAATAGCTGAAGGGGTATTCACAACTCTTCTTGGAAAAACGGTATCCACTGATTATCTCGTTATTGAATGTGTAGGTACAGGACAAATCACACTTGGAAGATCCCTGCTGAAGCTCTTCGGAGTAACCATAGATGTGGGAAAAGGCACTCTAAATTCCTCCATACCTGGATGTAATCATATATTCCCCAAACCAAAGAGTAAGAATAAGAGTAAGAAGGGTAGGCGCAGAGCCTCTGGTAAGAATTCCAATGCTTCATCTCTTGATAATACTTGATACACACTTTCTGCGCCTAGCTGAAAGGCGTTAAAGAAAAGCGCTTATGGGAGACAACCCATGATTTTACTTCTGCACTTTTGTTTTATATTTGAGTCTTGGAAGTTGTTACTACTGTAGCAACCTCTCCTTATCTTTATTTACTGCATTGTTGTGCCAAGTAAAGTATTTGATAGTAAGGTTTATACTAGATTTAGATTACTGCGCAGAAACAGATTTCTTGCTGTCACGAATTTGAGCAGTAGTCTCTGTAGGTAACTCAGAAAAATCTGCCAATTTACGTGAGTGATCCCCAGATATGTAAGCAACTTTCGTTCAATTTGAGCATTTTCATTTGAGCAAGTCTGGTGCACCTAAAAAAATCATCTTTACGGACTGTTCTGTTTTGACAAATTCTGCCTTTTATTTCGCATTGCCTGTTTTGCTATGCTTGATGGATTTCTTTATTCCATTAACTTTCAGTAGCTTTGTGCAATGTCCAGAAGTGTTAAGAATGATTATGTCACCTTGATACGCGTACAGCACGCGTCCGTTGGGAACCCCAAGAGGAAGGTGTGATGCGTACAGCGGCAAGTTTTCCCTCAGTATGAAACCAAGGTTTATCGAACCAGTAGGAGCCAAGAAGCACGTTGAAGGTTGATGGCGGCGAGATGTAGTGCGGCGCAACACCAGGGATTCCGGCGCCAACGTGGAACCTGCACAACACAAACCAAGTACTTTGCCCCAACGAAACAGCGAGGTTGTCAATCTCACCGGCTTGCTGTAACAAAGGATTAGATGTATAGTGTGGATGATGATTGTTTGCAGAGAACAGTAGAACAAGTATTGCAGTAGATTGTATTTTAGTATAGAGAATTGGACCGGGGTCCACAGTTCACTAGAGGTGTCTCTCCCATAAGATAAACAGCATGTTGGGTGAACAAATTACAGTTGGGCAATTGACAAATAAAGAGGGCATGACCATGCACATACATATTATGATGAGTATAGTGAGATTTAATTGGGCATTACGACAAAGTACATAGACCGCTATCCAGCATGCATCTATGCCTAAAAAGTCCACCTTCAGGTTATCATCCGAACCCCCTCCACCTTCAGGTTATCATCCGAACCCCCTCCAGTAATAAGTTGCTAACAACAGACAATTGCATTAAGTATTGCGCGTAATGTAATCAATAACTACATCCTCGGACATAGCATCAATGTTTTATCCCTAGTGGCAACAGCACATCCATAACCTTAGAAATTTCTGTCACTTCCCCAGATTCACGGAGGCATGAACCCACTATCGAGCATAAATACCCCCTCTTGGAGTTACTAGCAAAAACTTGGCCAGAGCCTCTACTAATAACGGAGAGCATGCAAGATCATAAACAACACATAGACATGAATTGATAATCAACATAACATAGTATTCTCTATTCATCGGATCCCAACAAACACAACATATAGAATTACAGATAGATGATCTTGATCATGTTCGGCAGCTCACAAGACCCGACAATTAAGCACAATGAGGAGAAGACAACCATCTAGCTACTGCTATGGACCCATAGTCCAGGGGTAGACTACTCACTCATCACTCCGGAGGCGACCATGGTGGCGTAGAGTCCTCCGGGAGATGATTCCCCTCTCCGGCAGGGTGCCGGAGGCGATCTCCTGAATCCCCCGAGATGGGATTGGCGACGGCGGCGTCTCTGGAAGGTTTTCCGTAACGTGGCTCTCGGTACTGGGGGTTTCGCGACGAAGGCTTTAAGTAGGCGGAAGGGTAGGTCAGGGGGCATCGCGAGGGGCCCAGGAGGCAGGGCGGCGCGGCCAAGGGTGGGGCCGCGCCGCCTGCCCTCCTGGCCACCTCGTGGCCCCACTTCGTTGACTCTTCGGTCTTCTGGAAGCTTCGTGGCAAAATAGGACCCTGGGCGTTGATTTCGTCCAATTCCGAGAATATTTCCTTACTAGGATTTCTGAAACCAAAAACAGCAGAAAACAGCAACTGGCACTTCGGCATCTTGTTAATAAGTTAGTTCCAGAAAATGCACGAATATGACATAAAGTGTGCATAAAACATGTAGATATCATCAATAATGTGGCATGGAACATAAGAAATTATCGATACGCCGGAGACATATCAGCATCCCCAAGCTTAGTTTCTGCTCGTCCCGAGTAGGTAAACGATAAACAAAGATAATTTCTGGGGTGACATGCCATCATAACCTTGATCATACTATTGTAAGCATATGTAGTGAATGCAGCGATCAAAACAATGTATATGACATGAGTAAACAACTGAATCATATAGCAAAAACTTTTCATGAATAGTACTTCAAGACAAGCATCAATAAGTCTTGCATAAGAGTTAACTCATAAAGCAATAATTCATAGTAGAGGTATTGAAGCAACATAAAGGAAGATGAAGTTTCAGCGGTTGCTTTCAACTTATAACATGTATATCTCATGGATATTGTCAATGTAAAGTAATATAACAAGTGCAATATGCAAGTATGTAGGAATCAATGCACAGTTCACACAAGTGTTTGCTTCTTGAAGTGGAGAGAAATAGGTGAACTGACTCAACAATAAAAGTAAAAGAATGGTCCTTCAAAGAGGAAAGCATCGATTGCTATATTTGTGCTAGAGCTTTGGTTTTGAAAACAAGAAACAATTTTGTCAACGGTAGTAATAAAGCATATGTGTTATGTAAATTATATCTTACAAGTTGCAAGCCTCATGCATAGTATACTAATAGTGCCCGCACCTTGTCCTAATTAGCTTGGATTACCGGGATTATCGCAATGCACATGTTTTAACCAAGTGTCACAAAGGGGTACCTCTATGCCGCCTGTACAAAGGTCTAAGGAGAAAGCTCGCATTGGATTTCTCGCTATTGATTATTCTCAACTTAGACATCCATACCGGGACAACATAGACAACAGATAATGGACTCCTCTTTTATGCATAAGCATGTAGCAACAATTAATTTTCTCATATGAGATTGAGGATATATGTCCAAAACTGAAACTTCCACCATGGATCATGGCTTTAG
The DNA here is from genome assembly GCF_019359855.2 of Lolium perenne. NCBI lineage: Eukaryota > Viridiplantae > Streptophyta > Magnoliopsida > Poales > Poaceae > Lolium > Lolium perenne. Next base: position 180,061,902 of record NC_067246.2, on the reverse strand, counting down.
TTAGCGGCCCAATGTTCTTCTCTAACAATATGCACGCTCTAACCATAAGGTGGTAAATCTCCCTTACTTCAGACAAGACGAACATGCATAGAAACTCACATGATATTCAACAAAGAGTAGTTGATGGCGTCCCCAGGAACATGGTTATCGCACAACAAGCAACTGAATAAGAGATAAAGTGCATAAGTACATATTCAATACCACAATAGTTTTTAAGCTGTTTGTCCCATGAGCTATATATTGTAAAGGTAGAGGATAGAAATTTTAAAGGTAGCACTCAAGCAATTTACTTTGGAATGGCGGAGAAATACCATGTAGTGGGTAGGTATGGTGGACACAAATGGCATAGTGGTTGGCTCAAGGATTTTGGATGCATGAGAAGTATTCCCTCTCGATACAAGGTTTAGGCTAGCAAGGCTATTTGAAACAAACACAAGGATGAAGCGGTGCAGCAAAACTCACATAAAAGACATATTGTAAACATTATAAGACTCTACACCGTCTTCCTTGTTGTTCAAACTCAATACTAGAAATTATCTAGACTTTAGAGAGACCAAATATGCAAACCAAATTTTAGCATGCTCTATGTATTTCTTCATTAATGGGTGCAAAGTATATGATGCAAGAGCTTAAACATGAGCACAACAATTGCCAAGTATCACATTATCCAAGACATTTTAGCAAATTACTACATGTATCATTTTCCAATTCCAACCATATAACAATTTAACGAAGAAGAAACTTTGCCATGAATATTATGAGTAGAGCCTAAGGACATACTTGTCCATATGCTACAGCGGAGCATGTCTCTCTCCCACACAAAGAATGCTAGGATCCATTTTATTCAAACAAAACAAAAACAAAAACAAACCGACGCTCCAAGCAAAGCACATAAGATGTGATGGAATAAAAATATAGTTTCAGGGGAGGAACCTGATAATGTTGTCGATGAAGAAGGGGATGCCTTGGGCATCCCCAAGCTTAGACGCTTGAGTCTTCTTGATATATGCAGGGGTGAACCACCGGGGCATCCCCAAACTTAGAGCTTTCACTCTCCTTGATCATGTCGTATCATCTCCCTCTCTTGATCCTTGAAAACTTCCTCCACACCAAACTCAAAACAACTCATTAGAGGGTTAGTGCACAATCAAAATATACATGTTCAGAGGTGACATAATCATTCTTAACACTTCTGGATATTGCACAAAGCTACTGAAAGTCAATGGAATCGAAATATCCATCGAACATAACAAAACAGGCAATGCGAAATAAAAGGCAGAATCTGTCAAAACAGAACAGTTCGTATTGACGAATTTTATTGAGGCACCAGACTTGCTCAAATGAAAATGCTCAAATTGAATGAAAGTTGCGTACATATCTGAGGATCACTCACGTAAATTGGCATAATTTTCTGAGTTACCTACAGAGAATTTTGCCCAGATTCGTGACAGCAAAGAAATCTGTTTCTGCGCAGTAATCCAAATCTAGTATGAACCTTGCTATCAACGACTTTACTTGGCACAACAAAACACTAAACTAAGATAAGGAGAGGTTGCTACAGTAGTAAACAACTTCCAAGACACAAAATAAAAACAAAGTACTGTAGTAAAAAAACATGGGTTGTCTCCCATAAGCGCTTTTCTTTAACGCCTTTCAGCTAGGCGCAGAAAGTGTATATCAAGTATTATCAAGAGACGAAGTGTCAACATCATTTTCAAAATTTATCCCATTAGGTGTCTTAGATTCTCCCTTATCTATAGTGGTTTTAAGAGCTTTATCAATTTTAGGCCTATAATAGCTTTTTGGTTTAGGCCCCTTAGAGACATACATGAACTTTTGCTCCTTACCCACATAAGCTTTCTCTCTAAATTTTATAGATGAAAATGTTGAACCCAATGTTCCCATAGCCTCTTCAAGTTCACTAATCCTTTGGGTTTGATTATCATGAATAGCACAAGATTCCAAAATGGCAATTTTCTCATTAATCCCACCTAGAGATTTATCAAGTTTATCAGTGCTATCAAGTAATGCTCCCAAAGTAGTATCAATACTTGGAAGGTTTTGTTCTATGGTTTCCAACTTTTTCATGACATCTTCAAGAGAGGTTTCAATTTTAACTTCATTAACAGGTGGTATTCCAAATAAACTCTCAATAATGCAACTAGCTTCTAAGGCAGGAGTACTTAGGAAGTTACCTCCCGCGAGACAATCAAGAACATACCTATTCCAGCTAGAGATACCAACATAAAAATTCCTAAGTAAAATAGTGGTGGAGTGTTTCTTAGTGCACCTATTATGGGCATTACTAATTCTATACCAAGCATCTCTTAAACATTCTCCCCCTTGTTGCTTAAACGAACGAACTTCAACTTCAGGATTACTCATTTTAGCAATAGTAAATAAAGCAAACTAGATAAAGTAAATGCAAGTAACTAATTTTTTTGTGTTTTTAATATAGCAAACAAGATAGTAAATAAAGTAAAACTAGCAACTAATTTTTTTGTATTTTGATTTAGTGCAGCAAACAAAGTAGTAAATAAAACTAAGCAAGACAAAAACAAAGTAAAGAGATTGGGATGTGGAGACTCCCCTTGCAGCGTGTCTTGATCTCCCCGGCAACGGCGCCAGAAAAAGAGCTTGATACACGTACAGCACGCGTCCGTTGGGAACCCCAAGAGGAAGGTGTCATGCGTACAACGGCAAGTTTTCCCTCAGTATGAAACCAAGGTTTATCGAACCAGTAGGAGCCAAGAAGCACGTTGAAGGTTGATGGCGGCGAGATGTAGTGCGGCGCAACACCAGGGATTCCGGCGCCAACGTGGAACCTGCACAACACAAACCAAGTACTTTGCCCCAACGAAACAGCGAGGTTGTCAATCTCACCGGCTTGCTGTAACAAAGGATTAGATGTATAGTGTGGATGATGATTGTTTGCAGAGAACAGTAGAACAAGTATTGCAGTAGATTGTATTTCAGTATAGAGAATTGGACCGGGTCCACAGCTTCTGAAGGTGTCTCTCCCATAAGATAAACAGCATGTTGGGTGAACAAATTACAGTTGGGCAATTGACAAATAAAGAGGGCATGACCATGCACATACATATTATGATGAGTATAGTGAGATTTAATTGGGCATTACGACAAAGTACATAGACCGCTATCCAGCATGCATCTATGCCTAAAAAGTCCACCTTCAGGTTATCATCTGAACCCCCTCCAGTAATAAGTTGCTAACAACAGACAATTGCATTAAGTATTGCGCGTAATGTAATCAATAACTACATCCTCGGACATAGCATCAATGTTTTATCCCTAGTGGCAACAGCACATCCATAACCTTAGAGATTTCTGTCACTTCCCCAGATTCACGGAGGCATGAACCCACTATCGAGCATAAATACCCCCTCTTGGAGTTACTAGCAAAAACTTGGCCAGAGCCTCTACTAATAACGGAGAGCATGCAAGATCATAAACAACACATAGACATGAATTGATAATCAACATAACATAGTATTCTCTATTCATCGGATCCCAACAAACACAACATATAGAATTACAGATAGATGATCTTGATCATGTTCGGCAGCTCACAAGACCCGACAATTAAGCACAATGAGGAGAAGACAACCATCTAGCTACTGCTATGGACCCATAGTCCAGGGGTAGACTACTCACTCAGCACTCCGGAGGCGACCATGGTGGCGTAGAGTCCTCCGGGAGATGATTCCCCTCTCCGGCAGGGTGCCGGAGGCGATCTCCTGAATCCCCCGAGATGGGATTGGCGGCGGCGGCGTCTCTGGAAGGTTTTCCGTATCGTGGCTCTCGGTACTGGGGGTTTCGCGACGAAGGCTTTAAGTAGGCGGAAGGGTAGTTCAGGGGGCATCGCGAGGGGCCCGGGGGGCAAGGCGGCGCGGCCAAGGGTGGGGCCGCGCCGCCTGCCCTCCTGGCCACCTCGTGGCCCCACTTCGTTGACTCTTCGGTCTTCTGGAAGCTTCGTGGCAAAATAGGACCCTGGGCGTTGATTTCGTCCAATTCCGAGAATATTTCCTTACTAGGATTTCTGAAACCAAAAACAGCAGAAAACAGCAACTGGCACTTCGGCATCTTGTTAATAGGTTAGTTCCAGAAAATGCACGAATATGACATAAAGTGTGCATAAAACATGTAGATATCATCAATAATGTGGCATGGAACATAAGAAATTATCGATACGTCGGAGACGATCACACCTCTGAACATGTGAATTTTGATTATGCACTAACCCTCTAATGAGTTGTTTTGAGTTTGGTGTGGAGGAAGTTTTCAAGGATCAAGAGAGGAGGATGATACAATATGATCAAGGAGAGTGAAAGCTCTAAGCTTGGGGATGCCCCGGTGGTTCATCCCTGCATATTTCAAGAAGACTCAAACATCTAAGCTTGGGGATGCCCAAGGCATCCCTTTTTTCATCGACAACATTATCAGGTTCCTCTAGTGAAACTATATTTTTATTCCGTCACATCTTATGTGCTTTACTTGGAGCGTCTGTATGCTTTTGTTTTTTTTTTTTGAATAAAATGGATCCTAGCATTCATTGTGTGGGAGAGAGACACGTTCCGCTGTTGCATATGAACATATATGTCCTTAGGCTTTACTCATAATATTCATGGCGAAGGTTGAACTGCTTCGTTAAATTGTTATATGGTTGAAAATGGGAAATGCTACATGTGGTAGTGTATAATGAAATACTTGTAGATCATTGAGCTTTGATGACTTGATTCCTTGCAAACGTTTTGAGGTATTTATATGGTGAGGCTTGCTGGATAAATAAGTTAAAATTAGTAGTGGATTATTGTCTTTAAGCTTGTGCCGTACTACAAACTCTATTTAAATAGTTGAAGGTGTAGTTGGACTTGATAGCTTTCCATGTCTGAGAGTTCATCGTAATAACTAAGTTGTGCTGAAGGTCGAGGGAGCTAGCGGGGTACTTGTGCCACCGTGAATGGCCCTCCTTGGAGTAAATTTTAATCATGCTCTTAATGTTGAACCTGCTAGATGTTTGCAATAAGCTTGTGAGTTCTTTTTGACTAATGTTAAGCTACGGTTTTTGGCACTTCCACCATCTAAATTTGCTAGCCTCTTCGGTATTGTGCATTGCCTTTTGCTCACATTGAGAATTGTGCATACTTCGCCAGTACATCCAAACCCGTGGGAGGACTTTCTCTTGTTCTCCTACACATAAGCCCATACATCTCCTCAAAACAGCCACCATACCTACCTACCACAGCATTTTCATAGCTGTTCCGAGATATATTGCCATGCAACTTCCATTTTACATTACATGCCATGTTGTCATTTATTATTTATATATTTCTTTGCATGATCATATACAGCTGATGTGTGGTTTACCCATGTTACGCTAGATCATTGCACATCCTGCTACACTGGCAGAGGCATACAGTTTTATACATCATGTTTCATTCATTATGAGTTATTTGTACCAAAAAGTGTGTTGTCATATTAGGATGTTGCCCCTAAAAGTGAAAAGAGCCATGGAGGCCATCAAAAAGAGAAAAAGAAGAAGAAGAAAAAAAAGAGAATAAAGAAAAAGGGGGCAGCATTACTATCTTTTATCCACACTTGTGCTCATGTTTTAGCACCTGCATTATTCATAGTCATCATTTGTGCTCATGTTTAGCACCTACACTCCATATGAGAGAGTTTTCATGTTTTACTAGTATAACTATGTGGGGAATTTACACTATAGAACTTGGGTTGTATATTCCAATGATGAGCCTCCTCAAAAGTGCTCTAGGTCTTCGTGAGCAACCAAGTTGGATGCACCCCCACTAGTTCCATTGGAGAGCTTTCATATACATATAGCTCTATGTGCATCCGTTGCATGGCAATCACTACTCCTTGCATAGCTTCGATCATAAGGCTTCCTCTTGTCTAATGATCATTTATAGCTTTGTAAGACTTTCTTCCATTTGGCCTTCCAAACCCCCATTAACGTTCTTTATGTCATAACATCCTGGTGCTAATACCAAATGCTTGCGCTCACCGGTTGAGTAGACTTCGAAACAGTTGATTCATGTGGTGACCCGACATACCACTGCATGGTGTAGTATGCAAGTCTGATATAACACCAATGAAACACAGTTCCACGGGTATTATATCACTCAGAGTGGTACAACAGAAACATATGCGGGTCCAAGGCATGTCTATAGAATTACAACATCGACTCTGTTACATAAGATCATCACAGCCTCCTACTTTACAATGAGGTAAAACTGCAAATAAACTCCAGAAGAATGACTCATAGTCTAGTCTTATCACGAACTCTATTTGTAGAGTATTTCACTAACTACAGAGGCTAAGAATAGACTCTAGCTAAATAGGAGCTAGGTTTAGGAAGCTAGTTCCTTTCTATGGCTAAACTAGGTTTTCTCCTTGTTGGAGGTGGTATATGAATCCTCTGACAGTGTCCTATCTCTTGAAGTAGTTGTTGACTCCTCAGTCTTCGAGTTGCACTGTAGATCCTCCTTCGATGCCTTCAGATCTAAGCAGGGGATTTAAGAGTGGGATGAGTACGAGCGTACTCAACAAGTTCATTATAGGAAAGAGGTGTTTAATGCACTAACTACGGCATTAGACCAGAAAGTCTAATACCAATGCAGGTTTTCATAACCATTTCTTCAAAAGGTTGCTTTTATTCAGAAGAACTATGTCCGTCAGCCTTCACCGGTTTACTAGAACTTCATGGAGCTCCTTTCCGGCCGCGTTCGCAGTTCCATATCCCGGAACAGAGAGTGACAGGTCACGGTTCTTTACACTCTGCAGAGGTGTGTTGCTTTACCCATAAGAGATCTTAACCTTGGTGCCAACTGAGCTGCGAGCTCGTACACACTTCCTACGGTGTGAGGCCCGGTATAAGGTCTAGCCAATCATGTTCCTCCGCTACCTCGAACACCCACCCGTTGTTGCATGCCCCGACCCTGGGTCCACGCCGGTCCCATTATTCCCGTAATTTCAGGGTGGACCCCGACCACGACGACAGTGCTAGGCTCTACCATACACTCCTACGCCGGTAGCTGCAACCCATCATAGACCGCATTACCGTGGGGAATTAGAATGGGATCCCCACCCTCCGATTTTTCCGCAAGACACAACTGCTACGGCAAGCAATGCTTTACCGTGGGGAATTAGAATGGGATCCCCACCCTCCGGTTGTTCCGCCAGATACAACTGCTACGGTAAGCGCATCCGTTGATGAACGAGAGGTGGAAACACTTTTGACTACTCCGTCCCACTCCGGATCTTATGGTTAACACGGGTATTACGGCACAAGAATCACTGGCGACATTTGTTGTTTAATCCTAGATGGATATAAACCCTTGCAATGGAACCTCCACCATATCAACACAATCCATGGTTCCATTGCCCACCACATAGTCATATTCATAGTTATGAAAATAGTGGTTTTGGTTTTTATGCAATAGTGATAACCATAATACTTTGCAAGTAATTTGATAGACATACTCAAATGACAGGAGCAAGTGATGAACTTGCCTTTCTTGACTGCAAGATTATGCAGGCAAGGTCTTCGATACGTAGTAACTCCAAATTCTGAAATAGCATCATCGTCCGGTAAGGACGATGTTTAAAAGATTGGCAGGGATGCAATAATGCATAAGTATGAGATGCAATTGTTCTAAGCGTGACCTAACCCCGATGATTTAGGATCAGTGAGTTGTAATGATTGGTTCAGGGTGTGTTGTACTTTTAGATTGATTCACAAATAAGGTTCTTATTAATGATTGGTTGCTTGGTATCATAAACAGGTGCTGTAATAAATCATAATAATAACGCTAATAACACACAACAATAACATTTGGTATAATCCTAACATGTAATGAATAGTGGTTGGTTTTAGCACTATATGGCATGGTTAATGGTTAATTATCATATACTTCAAAAGAAGAACTTTTGAAGAACATGTTCTTTATCAAAGAACAAGTATGATAATTAGGGTTGTGGAGTTCTATGGTTTACTATGGCTTCAACTAATTTCTGGAGTAAGTATTAGAGGGATCACAACATAGTTGGATTCATCAGCACTAGGTTTGGTTTGTTTTACTTAAGCATAAGCAACTTAAGCAATTAATTACACATGGGTGCTATCTGGGTTGGTTATACCTTACTGGTGATAGATGGCTATTGTATATAGGTCCTATTAGGCAAGGTTGATGATAATTCCTTATCTTCTTCAAAAGAATAACTTTTGAAGAACATACTTCTTAAATAATAAGAAGTATATCAATTAGGGTTGAAGTGGTCTAGGTTTTACTGTTGGTTCTATTAAGTAATGAGTAATTGGCTCCTGAATAGGATGGTTGATAAATATCCAATACTAGTAGGGTTTAGTGGAATATGGTTAGGTAATGCTCAGGGTTTGGCATAGTTGCTCCTGAGGTTCATCACATTGGTGTGATGCTAAGTAGGAATGAATAAGGATGATGGTCTTGACAATAGAAGCTAGGGTTTAAATTTGGTTGATCCTACTTGATCAACTAGGTTTAGAGATATGCATACAGGGAGTACTAAATTGCTAGTGATAGGGTTCTACATTTTATGTGGACATAGGTATGTCTTTTAGTTGCTAATGATGGCTCTATGATTTGAAATAAAGTACCATGATCACATGTTCTAACCTTGGGTTTAGGTTAGAAGAAAATTAGGGTTCACATGTAATAATGGAACTAGGGTTCCAAGTAGAGTTAGGGTTTTAGGGTTCCACATGAAATTATGGGGTTGTGTTCTTTATTCAATATGGAATTAGGGTTTCTTAATCACCATATAGTTCTTAGCTTGATAACTTTATTATAAAGTTGAAGTTATTAATAACTTTGAATTAAAAATTAATATTGGATTTGACATTTTCTTATTTTTAAATAATTAATAATTAAGATAATTATTAATTAGAGTTTAAATCCTCCTATTAAGGATTTAATAAATTATAAGCAAAGGAAAATTATTTTTAACATTTTCCTGTTTTGCTTATTGGTTTTTATTAATTTTAGAAGTTTTTCTTAATTATTGAATTTTAATTAAAATTTGGAATTAAAATTAAAGGCTTAATTAACAAGTATAAAATAATTGAATTTTTATTAAAAATAAAAATTTCATTTTATATTTTTATTGGATAGATTTTTCTTTTCTAAGAATTTTGATATATTATTTACCTTTTTCTGAGTTAAATTGAATTATCTATGATTTTATAAAGTTTAAACTATTTTCTGGAATTTCAATTAAATGGAAAAGACCAATTGTACCGGTTGGGTTCTACCCTAAGACGCAGACATGTGGGGTCTGATCCGAGTCAGCTGCCTCGTTGGCAGTTGACTGGGTCAAGCCAATATTCGGACCCCACCGCCACGTAGGCATCATCGACGGCTCAACGCCGGTGAGCCGGTGCACGGTGGCGACGCCGTTCTACTGCCTCACGGGATGAGCTAATAGGTGTTTCCGCATCCCCTCGGTGTTCTGAGAACGATGGTGGTATCGATGCTTCCGAAAGGTCACCGGAGATGGCTCCGGCGAACACCTCCGCGGCGGCGCAATCCCGGCCACCAAGCTACTGCTAGCTAATCGCATCAATAACTCGAAATAATGAGCTCCAGAGAGGCGCAAGATCAACCTGAGGCTGTTGGTGAGCTCGGTGAAGCTCGAGGAGGCTTGGTTCGCCGGAATTCGTAGCTGTCGGTGTCGGAGAAGATGATCTCGCCGGCATCGATTTCGGGTGCCCCAGCTCAATTCCTCCCGTGGCCTGGGCTTGTCGACGACGGCGGTTACGATGGTATGCTCCGCTTGGCTCGGGGAGGTCTCTATCACCGGCAGTAACGAAGACTGGCGGAGCCAGGGTGTCGGCATAGATGAATCGAGGAGAGGGAAGAGGGGAAACGGAGCTATTTCGTTGTCCATGGTACTTATAGGGCTCAGTGACTTGCCTCGTCACGCGGTGGAGTACGGAGAGGTCGACAACTCGAAGAGGAAGACGAGCACGGCGTCGTGCTGGCCGGCATGCGGGAGGAAGGGGATGAGGACGACCCTCCCCTGATTTTTTTTAACGAAGAGGTACGGGCTGCTGTTGTTGGGCTCGACTTGGGCTGCTACTGGGCTGGCGCTTGGGCTGCGTCGATGGGCTGCTGTTGGGCTCCTGCGGCCAGGTAAGGTCCAGGTGAGGCCTTTCTTCTTTTTCTCTTTTTCTGTTTTCATTTTCTGTTTTATAATTTACCAATTTGAACTCATATTTGAATTCTATTATTTTTGGCAGGTGTCTCAATTGTGTTAATTCCTTTTGGATGTTGTGAAATGACTATTACACCCATAATCCATTTGAAACAAGTATCTTATAAAGCATTATATTACATACTTGTGTTTTATTCAAAATAAGAAATGATCATGATTTTATATCCTCATTTTATTTTTATGTTTTTCTTGTAGATCAATCTATTTGAAGTATTAGAGTTGGTAAGTCCAGCTCAAGGTATTTTAGAGTTTATCATTAGGACTTGTTATCTTATTTAAGAAGTTGATTGTTCACATATGATTTTATGTGAGTATCAATCTGTTAGGGTTTTTATGATGTCTATTACAAACCCCTTATTAAAGATAATATTAACATTATATTTGAAAGGATCTAATTAAATATTGGTTCCATCATAATTGATCTTGGTTACAAAGATAAATGGTTGTCAACCACACCTGGTTTTATTAATAGGACTTTAGCATTAGGTGGCGCTTTTGTTTTATAATTGAAGCATAGGATTTGATGAATGAATCATTAGGGTTCAAATGCTAATTACCTAATGACACATGGGTTGATTCTTAATTGTGGTTTAGGTTTTATTTGTGATCACCCAAATGATACTCAAACTAGGGTTGAGATTTAATTCTAGGTTATAGAGATGAGATGACACCATATTGTATGTGCTAGGGTTTAATCTCCCCTAACCATGATAAGGTGGTTACTTGCTTAATATTTCATGTGCTTCTCTAATTACTAAGGATTTGAGAATTGGTTTTATCTTGTACCAATTAACTCCTTTTATTATCTCCAACTTATCATTAAAGTAACTATATTGATTATAGTTCTTTTTATAGTTAACTTTGGTCATATGGATGTATGGTTTCTCACCATATAAAGTATAGTGTTTAACTCTAAGGTTTTCTTAGTTTCATTATTTTATGACATATAGATATGGTAGGATTCTATTTGTGATCACCAAGTGGTTCACAATTAAAAGTTGGGATATAAGTCTAGGATTGCTTACTAGTGATCTCCCCATGATTTCATGTGATGAATAATATCTACTGATCATATAAGTGTTAGCATTTGGATTATACTCCTATTTCTCCAAAGCATGGTCATGGATTAGGCATGATCCACTTGTTCTTAATATCCTTACCTCAAGTTCTTAGGGTTTATGATCATTACCCAATTTGTAATGATCAAAGGTTTGGTTTCCTAAAGTATCTTTCATGATCTAAGTTTCTCACTTCTAAGATCAAGTATTGTCTTGATCACCTAGGGTATAGTACTTCTATTTCACTTACTAGGATGGAACTTCTATGGTTGTCTCATTAGTTTATATCCCAGGAGTATGCCTGAGATATCCTGCTAGGGTTCTACTCCAACAATGATGATATAATCATCTGGTTATAAGAATAGTTCTCTCCCTCAAATCCAGGTGTTGCCTCAACTATATTGAGTGTAACTCCATAGCTTGAGTTCTCTCTTATAGGAATGGTTTATTCTAGGGTTTATGGTGTACTCCTAATATTTACTCAGGTATCTAGGCTAAGATTCCACTTGGTTAACTTAGTTGGATTAGTCTCCTCCCTATTTCATAACCTCATGGATATCATCTTATTCCATGTGATATTAGGTTATCACACCACTCCAAGGGAAATGGTTAATCTCCTAATACTTTAGTTCAAAGGTTGTCCTTTATATTCTTAAATAGGTAAAGCTTGGATTAGTATGAATGGTCTCTCTCATTTGGGAAGGACTTGAATAATACTCTAGGGTTCCTCTTGAAGATGATGTTGTGATCATATGTATATTGATATCCAAGGTTTGCCTCAAGGTTTGTCATTGCTTCCCTAAATAAAATAGGACTCACACCTCTCTAGGTTTGATGTAAAACTATTTGTAATAGAGAGAAATTTATACTTCTTGAGTGGATCTCCTTGTTATAGTTCCAATGTGGAAGTAGAATGAATACCATGAGGTTTCATGGTAAGATCATAGATTAGTCTTAGGACATGGAGAAGATAGTCAAGAATGGTTTCTCTATTTTATTTTTACTTGGTTTGTAATTGAGCAGATGTTCTTATGTTATGGCAGGGTTTACCATTTATGATCTTTTGTAAGATCAAGCAATTGATCCTTGATTAATATGTTATTGTGTTGGTTTTAATTCCATTTGATCTAACCCCTTAGATCAAATCATCTCTACCCAAAACCAGGTTTTAACAAAGTCACTTTGAGGTTTATAGCGCTTGACTTGATGAGCTACTTCAATTCCACCAAGGTCAAGTGAAACTTCAGTTACTGTGACTGTTTTACTTTAAAGCGCGAAAATTCCCCAGATTTTCTATGCATGAATGCAATGCACACATCTGTTTCCTCTATTTTTGTAACCCCATTACCTGGGATATTACAGTCTCTACCCCTTAAACTAAACTTCGTCCTCGAAGTTTGATCTCTCTCACGTTTCGGAGTGTGAATCTGACTTGTATAGACTAAAACTTTTCTCGAACTCCTTGGTGATCTCACCGGATATAATTGAATATATCCCTTGTCCAGATTCTTCCTGGAATCCATTAGGGTTTGTCTCTGAACCATGGTTCTTACTTTGATTCCTTGATCTCTTCCAACTCTATAAGCTTGTTTCTTTTCTCATTGAAGATTCAATGATTGAGACTTCTTCTAGTGCTGCTAGTCTTAACTGAAGACTAATTTAACCACATCCTCCTAATTGGTAAATAGGTCTTTGTTTTCCCTTACTACCAAAAATGCAATAATGGTACTAAGTAAGGTACTTAACATGGAAATGATCGTGATGGTTTATTCCTCTAAGAATGGATTAGACTCATTTAGTCCATCCAATCATGGTTTATAGTTGATACCTATAACTATTTTGGGTTATTTAGGTTCCATGAAAGGAATCATTCTATTAGTCTTTGGTATTGGTATGTTCAATCTTCTTCGGTCTTTGGCCTTTTTGAACTGTATTTGGTCTATGGTATTTCCTTCATCCAACTTCATTATCCTTATTTTACTTGAGCTTTCGTACTTCTGATTAAATATTACTCACTTTCTCAGGCTATAGTCCACTTCTTACTTCCTCGAGGTATGAACCTCGGCTACTGGTCTGACATCCTTCTGAAAGTAATGTTCAACAATCTTATGAAAATAAGATCGAATTCCCTCTCAGTTCAGACCTTCTGCTTCTATCTAGCTTAAAGTATTGAGTTATTGTACATCCAACTCAATCTTTACTCTACCCCTTAGAGTTTTCTTATGGTCTTCAACTCCTTTTCTTCCAACCATTGGACTTATGGTTAGAATATTGGTCTAGGTGTAGCTTATGGTTTATATTCTTCTAAGGTTTTGCGAAGAATCTATAGTGTACCCACTCAATTGTGGACATCCAATGTGAATCCATCGACTAAATGATTATAGGTCACTGTTATTTGGCTAACAAAATTTTATTTGTTCAAAACTTCTTGATACAAATAATCCAATGGTGGACTACTTGATACCAATTGTGGCTATTTGTTATCAAACAGATGGATTCAATCATAGGTTCTTATCAACTGGACGAGACACCTTCTACTTTATCTCGCAGTGTTGATCTTATACCACAACTGTGGTCTTCTGATATCAACTATGGTCTGCTTATATTTGCTATGGTTTCATATATCATCTTCTTTCTGTCAGGGTTTATTTTGCAAGAAAACCACTAGCTGACACTATGAATATAGTATCCTAAGTGATTTCCCATGCATTCCCTCTTCTATAATAATTATGGATCTGCTTGAGCTTCACCATAATCACCAGATTTTCTCACCTTCATGCTTCTTATGTACTAAAGTACTCCTCTGTTGAGGTAAAGCATGAATTTTGATTGATACTTCCTTCTGATTATTGTGGTTGCTTCCCACAACTTTACTCCTTTCTTCTAATGAACCTTCATCTTATCTTCAGAATCTTCAAAATTCGTCACTTCCTCACACGAATACCATTTCCCTCTAGATCTATAGCATCAAGTAGGAACTTGATATTGCAACATGCATTTGCATATCAAAGTCAAACTTCATGTATGGATCTAGTCAAACAATGAAAATCCAATAAAATCCAAGAAGATTCAGCTTTGTGCATATAATACACACCATCATAAGCCTAAATATACTAGTTGAGTAAGACATCTCTAAACATCCGGCTCTGATGTGTAGTATATAACACCACATAAGATAGGTTGATATCGTGATACTTAGCATGAATATATGGGATTCTACTATTTGTCTCAACATTTACCTTAATTGCACATTTGCAATGAGATAAACTTGAAATAAAGTGATCTAGAATAGTTGTGGTTGACCTAAAGTTCTTTGGAAGTACTAACTTAACTTCTATTTTGTTAAGGACTATTTCACATGGTATGTCTTTTGGTTCTAACCTGGCTACTTTTAAACACATGACTATTGGATTATAGCTCCTATACTTTCAAGTGTTTCTACTATAAACCTGTGGTCATGATGTGTTTGGCACACTTCCCATGGTTTTGGAACATAATTCTTACACTATTGTTAAACATCTGGCTTCTTATTGCGCTCCTCCTGTATATTTAAGATGTTCTAGTCCATCACATAACGATTCTCAGGTGAATCATATATGATTAACAACTCTACCCTGTAAGTAGACATATTTTAATCCTATTTCTCTTTCTTACCTCCCATGATTGACTCATCATGGTTTATACTACCTTATATGACTTACATTTATCACTTATTATCAAATGTTTCACAAGTTTGGATAGATCTTACTTAATCATGACATATGTTGGTACACATCTTCCAATATGATATCTTCCTTATGGTTGTATCCTCTCTTTGGACTACCATGTATTGTATACCAACTGGGGTCTACTCATCTATTGTTTTAAGGACTTCATGATGTACTACATGTTTGGAATTAGCTAAATAACTTTATTTAGAAAAGATAGATAAAAAGGTTGACTCAAGTGTGTCAGGATTATTCTCAAGTGAATATCCATCTCAAGTCATAAGAAGTATTTGGTTTACCTAGGAAAACTTCCTATAGACACTACCAATCCTATAGGTCTCCTTTAAAGGGTTTTAATCCTAGGGTCAAAGCATTCGCTCTGATACCAACTGTGGTGACCCGACATACCACTGCATGGTGTAGTATGCAAGTCTGATATAACACCAATGAAACACAGTTC
The DNA here is from genome assembly GCF_019359855.2 of Lolium perenne. Taxonomy (NCBI): domain Eukaryota; kingdom Viridiplantae; phylum Streptophyta; class Magnoliopsida; order Poales; family Poaceae; genus Lolium; species Lolium perenne. The sequence continues at coordinate 180,046,387 of NC_067246.2, read as the reverse complement.
CACGGGTATTATATCGCTCAGAGTGGTACAACAGAAACATATGCGGGTCCAAGGCATGTCTATAGAATTACAACATCGACTCTGTTACATAAGATCATCACAGCCTCCTACTTTACAATGAGGTAAAACTGCAAATAAACTCCAGAAGAATGACTCGTAGTCTAGTCTTATCACGAACTCTATTTGTAGAGTATTTCACTAACTACAGAGGCTAAGAATAGACTCTAGCTAAATAGGAGCTAGGTTTAGGAAGCTAGTTCCTTTCTATGGCTAAACTAGGTTTTCTCCTTGTTGGAGGTGGTATATGAATCCTCTGACAGTGTCCTATCTCTTGAAGTAGTTGTTGACTCCTCAGTCTTCGAGTTGCACTGTAGATCCTCCTTCGATGCCTTCAGATCTAAGCAGGGGATTTAAGAGTGGGATGAGTACGAGCGTACTCAACAAGTTCATTATAGGAAAGAGGTGTTTAATGCACTAACTACGGCATTAGACCAGAAAGTCTAATACCAATGCAGGTTTTCATAACCATTTCTTCAAAAGGTTGCTTTTATTCAGAAGAACTATGTCTGTCAGCCTTCAACGGTTTACTAGAACTTCATGGAGCTCCTTTCCGGCCGCATTCGTAGTTCCATATCCCGGAACAGGGAGTGACAGGTCACGGTTCTTTACACTCTGCAGAGGTGTGTTGCTTTACCCATAAGAGATCTTAACCTTGGTGCCAACCGAGCTGCGAGCTCGTCCACACTTCCTATGGTGTGAGGCCCGGTATAAGGTCTAGCCAATCATGTTCCTCCGCTACCTCGAACACCCACCCGTTGTTGCATGCCCCGACCCTGGGTCCACGCCGGTCCCATTATTCCCGTAATTTCAGGGTGGACCCCGACCACGACGACAGTGCTGGGCTCTACCATACACTCCTACGCCGGTAGCTGCAACCCATCATAGACCGCATTACCGTGGGGAATTAGAATGGGATCCCCACCCTCCGGTTGTTCCGCAAGACACAACTGCTACGGCAAGCAATGCTTTACCGTGGGGAATTAGAATGGGATCCCCACCCTCCGGTTGTTCCGCCAGATACAACTGCTACGGTAAGCGCATCCGTTGATGAACGAGAGGTGGAAACACTTTTGACTACTCCGTCCCACTCCGGATCTTATGGTTAACACGGGTATTACGGCACAAGAATCACTGGCGACATTTGTTGTTTAATCCTAGATGGATATAAACCCTTGCAATGGAACCTCCACCATATCAACACAATCCATGGTTCCATTGCCCACCACATAGTCATATTCATAGTTATGAAAATAGTGGTTTTGGTTTTTATGCAATCTTATATTTACTAATTGGAGGCACTGTATAAGCCTCCACGTTAATCCACATCATCCGAATAATTAAGGCAATTAGATCTAAAATTTGCGGTTAGGATTAGTCGAGAAAATAATGCTTTATAATGTACCGTACCAAGTTACATAGACACGTTATGTTATCCTAGGCGCACAAGTAAATTGTCATCTCTAGAGTCCAATATATGTACGTCTACCTCAAATCTCAACTACTTCTTTTTTGCTTGTGCTAGGTCCACGAAACTCCTCTTAAATTTTGCAAGCAAACATGAGATGTGTTGTCCCTAACAAACGAATATGAGTCGTCCTCTGCTTGGTCTCTCCATGATATCCTTAAGAAGAAATAAAGGGAAAGTCACAGGTTGCTCCTAGCTGTTTCCTATGGATTCAGTAGGACGACGATGACAAGAAAGTGAATTTTGCATCCATCTGACTGCCGACCTGCCTATTGCTGATTCATTGCATGGTGAAAAAGCAGCCGCTTCCTCTCCATTGTCTGTTACTATTGGCTGTGTTCCAGAATCGGCCAGGATCGGCCGAAGCTTGCGCCCATCAAATGGATTTCACGGCTCTGCGAAAGCAGCAACCGAAGATTGTGCCATCCAAGTCCGGTTTGTACAACTATCTTCCACAATATTAGCAGGAAGCTATCTTTCACGTCCATATTTTTTTAGATCCTCTAGGATCTTGATTTGTCATAAAAGTAGTACTGTTTCTCCCTATCATTGTTAATCTCGATTTCTCTTTCAATTTAGTTCACAAGTATTATCAGATTTTGGGTGGTATGATGTATTGATAAACCAAGAACATAAGTCCTGCTGGCAATTCCCAGTGAAATAAAATTGAATTCTTCCACGCGAGACTATTTTGTTATCCCCTTGACACTCTCCGTTTGTTGCCGCGACCGCCAAGGTAGGCACCAGTCTCCGCCCACGCGCTGACCATCAGGAGTTCTCCTGGTAATTTTTACCAGAAGGGAAAAAATATTTTCAGGTTGGACTGCACTATTATCCCTCTCACGCTTCAGTCTACACCACCGCCGCCACCGAGGGGCGATGTTCCAAGGCGGCCATGCCCCAAGCAGTAATCTCCCATGTAGAGCTGATTGATACTAAAACATCAGGTTATTGTTTCTGAATTTAATTATCCTACTGGGAGACGTATAGAAGACGAAATTGTATGGAGTTTTTCTGTATGCCACGTAGGTTATTTTAGCTGCATGGCTGAAAACTCACACGTGATCAACCTGTGGATGCATTGCCTTCGATAAAAATTTATGCCCTCCACTTGCGCCTGTACTTGCTTCAGCAACAAAATATGTCATGCAAAAAATTAATTATTATGTATGTTCTTCATTTTAATTAAACTTTTGATCTATCATTTTATCTTTTTATTATCTTCTCTATTTGCGAAAAAGGGAAACATACAATTAATGAAGCTGCAGATGTAATGGTTACACTTATTTCTCTAGGATATATGGATTTCATTGAATGAATTAGTAGTTAATTTCATTTTGACGTACCTAATATTTGCCTCCTGTGTAATTTTGAATATATATCAAATATTTAAAATCAGCACATCAGCGACATCTATATGAGAAGTATATTCTGATATTTATTTTAGGAGGTGAGAGATTTGCTGAAAGTTCCACCAACTATGGACAAGAAGGAATGGTTTCTAATTATTTCTGTGGTGCTAGCAGCAATGTTCTGAAACTAATATAGCTTAAAATATGGGACATGCGTTAAGAAACAAAACCAAGATACGAATCAGTTCATCATTGGTTATCAAGAGCAGAATTGACGGTTTGTTATGGATATTACCATTTTATTTGTTGATGGATGCAGAGAGAAATTTCTGGAAGTTATATCTAGAGGGCTAATGTTGACCTCCAAATTTGCTCTATCAAAGTATGATACAGTCACTGGAATGTATTTTTAATAGTGTTTTCTTGCATAATGATATACTATGTAAAAATACAATCATTCTTAAGTTTTTCTTTCGAAGCAAGAGAATAACTTGATACGTGCAATGCACTCTTATAGAGAGACATCATAATTCTTTACCTAAGTTGCTCTTAGAGTGCACGTGTCCAATAATGTTAAAGATATTTTCTGACATGCTAAATGACCGTGTCGTATCACTAAAAATATAACAAGTGACTACGGTACACAATGAGAAATTAGAATTATTAAATACTAGCCGTGCTGGTACACGGGTTAAAGACTAGTAGTGATAACCATAATACTTTGCAAGTAATTTGAAAGACATACTCAAATGACATGAGCAAGTGATGAACTTGCCTTTCTTGACTGCAAGATTATGCAGGCAAGGTCTTCGATACGTAGTAACTCCAAATTCTGAAATAGCATCATCGTCCGGTAAGGACGATGTTTAAAAGATTGGCAGTGATGCAATAATGCATAAGTATGAGATGCAATTGTTCTAAGCGTGACCTAACCCCGATGATTTAGGATCAGTGAGTTGTAATGATTGGTTCAGGGTGTGTTGTACTTTTAGATTGATTCACAAATAAGGTTCTTATTAATGATTGGTTGCTTGGTATCATAAACAGGTGCTGTAATAAATCATAATAATAACGCTAATAACACACAACAATAACATTTGGTATAATCCTAACATGTAATGAATAGTGGTTGGTTTTAGCACTATATGGCATGGTTAATGGTTAATTATCATATACTTCAAAAGAAGAACTTTTGAAGAACATGTTCTTTATCAAAGAACAAGTATGATAATTAGGGTTGTGGAGTTCTATGGTTTACTATGGCTTCAACTAATTTCTGGAGTAAGTATTAGAGGGATCACAACATAGTTAGATTCATCAGCACTAGGTTTGGTTGGTTTTACTTAAGCATAAGCAACTTAAGCAATTAATTACACATGGGTGCTATCTGGGTTGGTTATACCTTACTGGTGATAGATGGCTATTGTATATAGGTCCTATTAGGCAAGGTTGATGATAATTCCTTATCTTCTTCAAAAGAATAACTTTTGAAGAACATACTTCTTAAATAATAAGAAGTATATCAATTAGGGTTGAAGTGGTCTAGGTTTTACTGTTGGTTCTATTAAGTAATGAGTAATTGGCTCCTGAATAGGATGGTTGATAAATATCCAATACTAGTAGGCTTTAGTGGAATATGGTTAGGTAATGCTCAGGGTTTGGCATAGTTGCTCCTGAGGTTCATCACATTGGTGTGATGCTAAGTAGGAATGAATAAGGATGATGGTCTTGACAATAGAAGCTAGGGTTTAAATTTGGTTGATCCTACTTGATCAACTAGGTTTAGAGATATGCATACAGGGAGTACTAAATTGCTAGTGATAGGGTTCTACATTTTATGTGGACATAGGTATGTCTTTTAGTTGCTAATGATGGCTCTATGATTTGAAATAAAGTACCATGATCACATGTTCTAACCTAGGGTTTAGGTTAGAAGAAAATTAGGGTTCACATGTAATAATGGAACTAGGGTTCCAAGTAGAGTTAGGGTTTTAGGGTTCCACATGAAATTATGGGGTTGTGTTCTTTATTCAATATGGAATTAGGGTTTCTTAATCACCATATAGTTCTTAGCTTGATAACTTTATTATAAAGTTAAAGTTATTAATAACTTTGAATTAAAAATTAATATTGGATTTGACATTTTCTTATTTTTAAATAATTAATAATTAAGATAATTATTAATTAGAGTTTAAATCCTCCTATTAAGGATTTAATAAATTATAAGCAAAGGAAAATTATTTTTAACATTTTCCTGTTTTGCTTACTGGTTTTTATTAATTTTAGAAGTTTTTCTTAATTATTGAATTTTAATTAAAATTTGGAATTAAAATTAAAGGCTTAATTAACAAGTATAAAATAATTGAATTTTTATTAAAAATAAAAATTTCATTTTATATTTTTATTGGATAGATTTTTCTTTTCTAAGAATTTTGATATATTATTTACCTTTTTCTGAGTTAAAATGAATTATGTATGATTTTGTAAAGTTTAAACTATTTTCTGGAATTTCAAGTAAATGGAAAAGACCAATTGTACCGGTTGGGTTCTACCCTAAGACGCAGACAGGTGGGGTCTGATCCGAGTCAGCTGCCTCGTTGGCAGTTGACTGGGTCAAGCCAATATTCGGACCCCACCGCCACGTAGGCATCATCGACGGCTCAACGCCGGTGAGCCGGTGCACGGCGGCGACGCCGTTCTACTGCCTCACGGGATGAGCTAATAGGTGTTTCCGTATCCCCTCGGTGTTCTGAGAACGATGGTGGTATCGATGCTTCCGAAAGGTCACCGGAGATGGCTCCGGCGAACACCTCCGCGGCGGCGCAATCCCGGCCACCAAGCTACTGCTAGCTAATCGCATCAATAACTCGAAATAATGAGCTCCAGAGAGGCGCAAGATCAACCTGAGGCTGTTGGTGAGCTCGGTGAAGCTCGGGGAGGCTTGGTTCGCCGGAATTCGCAGCTGCCGGTGTCGGAGAAGATGATCTCGCCGGCGTCGATTTCGGGTGCCCCAGCTCAATTCCTCCCGTGGCCTGGGCTTGTCGACGACGGCGGTTACGATGGTATGCTCCGCTTGGCTCGGGGAGGTCTCTATCACCGGCGGTAACGAAGACTGGCGGAGCCAGGGTGTCGGCATAGATGAATCGAGGAGAGGGAAGAGGGGAAACGGAGCTATTTCGTTGTCCAGGGTACTTATAGGGCTCAGTGACCTGCCTCGTCACGTGGTGGAGTACGGAGAGGTCGACAGCTCGAAGAGGAAGACGAGCACGGCGTCGTGCTGGCCGGCATGCGTGAGGAAGGGGATGAGGACGACCCTCCCCTGATTTTTTTAACGAAGAGGTACGGGCTGCTGTTGTTGGGCTCGACTTGGGCTGCTACTGGGCTGGCGCTTGGGCTACGTCGATGGGCTGCTGTTGGGCTCCTGCGGCCAGGTAAGGTCCAGGTGAGGCCTTTCTTCTTTTTCTCTTTTTCTGTTTTCATTTTCTGTTTTATAATTTACCAATTTGAACTCATATTTGAATTCTATTATTTTTGGCAGGTGTCTCAATTGTGTTAATTCCTTTTGGATGTTGTGAAATGACTATTACACCCATAATCCATTTGAAACAAGTATCTTATAAAGCATTATATTACATACTTGTGTTTTATTCAAAATAAGAAATGATCATGATTTTATATCCTCATTTTATTTTTATGTTTTTCTTGTAGATCAATCTATTTGAAGTATTAGAGTTGGTAAGTCCAGCTCAAGGTATTTTAGAGTTTATCATTAGGACTTGTTATCTTATTTAAGAAGTTGATTGTTCACATATGATTTTATGTGAGTATCAATCTGTTAGGGTTTTTTATGATGTCTATTACAAGCCCTTATTAAAGATAATATTAACATTATATTTGAAAGGATCTAATTAAATATTGGTTCCATCATAATTGATCTTGGTTACAAAGATAAATGGTTGTCAACCACACCTGGTTTTATTCATAGGACTTTAGCATTAGGTGGCGCTTTTGTTTTATAATTGAAGCATAGGATTTGATGAATGAATCATTAGGGTTCAAATGCTAATTACCTAATGACACATGGGTTGATTCTTAATTGTGGTTTAGGTTTTATTTGTGATCACCCAAGTGATACTCAAACTAGGGTTGAGATTTAATTCTAGGTTATAGAGATGAGATGACACCATATTGTATGTGCTAGGGTTTAATCTCCCCTAACCATGATAAGGTGGTTACTTGCTTAATATTTCATGTGCTTCTCTAATTACTAAGGATTTGAGAATTGGTTTTATCTTGTACCAATTAACTCCTTTTATTATCTCCAACTTATCATTAAAGTAACTATATTGGTTATAGTTCTTTTTATAGTTAACTTTGGTCATATGGATGTATGGTTTCTCACCATATAAAGTATAGTGTTTAACTCTAAGGTTTTCTTAGTTTCATTATTTTATGACATATAGATATGGTAGGATTCTATTTGTGATCACCAAGTGGTTCACAATTAAAAGTTGGGATATAAGTCTAGGATTGCTTACTAGTGATCTCCCCATGATTTCATGTGATGAATAATATCTACTGATCATATAAGTGTTAGCATTTGGATTATACTCCTATTTCTCCAAAGCATGGTCATGGATTAGGCATGATCCACTTGTTCTTAATATCCTTACCTCAAGTTCTTAGGGTTTATGATCATTACCCAATTTGTAATGATCAAAGGTTTGGTTTCCTAAAGTATCTTTCATGATCTAAGTTTCTCACTTCTAAGATCAAGTATTGTCTTGATCACCTAGGGTATAGTACTTCTATTTCACTTACTAGGATGGAACTTCTATGGTTGTCTCATTAGTTTATATCCCAGGAGTATGCCTGAGATATCCTGCTAGGGTTCTACTCCAACAATGATGATATAATCATCTGGTTATAAGAATAGTTCTCTCCCTCAAATCCAGGTGTTGCCTCAACTATATTGAGTGTAACTCCATAGCTTGAGTTCTCTCTTATAGGAATGGTTTATTCTAGGGTTTATGGTGTACTCATAATATTTACTCAGGTATCTAGGCTAAGATTCCACTTGGTTAACTTAGTTGGATTAGTCTCCTCCCTATTTCATAACCTCATGGATATCATCTTATTCCATGTGATATTAGGTTATCACACCACTCCAAGGGAAATGGTTAATCTCCTAATACTTTAGTTCAAAGGTTGTCCTTTATTCTTAAATAGGTAAAGCTTGGATTAGTATGAATGGTCTCTCTCATTTGGGAAGGACTTGAATAATACTCTAGGGTTCCTCTTGAAGATGATGTTGTGATCATATGTATATTGATATCCAAGGTTTGCCTCAAGGTTTGTCATTGCTTCCCTAAATAAAATAGGACTCACACCTCTCTAGGTTTGATGTAAAACTATTTGTAATAGAGAGAAATTTATACTTCTTGAGTGGATCTCCTTGTTATAGTTCCAATGTGGAAGTAGAATGAATACCATGAGGTTTCATGGTAAGATCATAGATTAGTCTTAGGACATGGAGAAGATAGTCAAGAATGGTTTCTCTATTTTATTTTTACTTGGTTTGTAATTGAGCAGATGTTCTTATGTTATGGCAGGGATTACCATTTATGATCTTTTGTAAGATCAAGCAATTGATCCTTGATTAATATGTTATTGTGTTGGTTTTAATTCCATTTGATCTAACCCCTTAGATCAAATCATCTCTACCCAAAACCAGGTTTTAACAAAGTCACTTTGAGGTTTATAGCGCTTGACTTGATGAGCTACTTCAATTCCACCAAGGTCAAGTGAAACTTCAGTTACTGTGGCTGTTTTACTTTAAAGCGCAAAAATTCCCCAGATTTTCTATGCATGAATGCAATGCACACATCTGTTTCCTCTATTTTTGTAACCCCATTACCTGGGATATTACAATTCATGATGTTCATGTTTATGTTTACTTGACTGAATCCTTCTTATGTTGTGAAAATTTACTTGATGCTTGGAATGAAGGATAGAACTTCTACGCTGAATACTTAACATATCCTTAATGAACTTTGTACGGTTTCATGTCTTTAAAGCAATAGTTCATGAAAACTTCTAGCTTGTTTAACTCTTGCTTTATCATCTCTTATATCAATATAGATATTTGCTTTGAATGATTTGATCTCAGCTCATGTGCTTTACAATAGTATTGATCAGGATTATGATGGCATGTCACTTCAGAAATTATCTTTGTTATCGTTTACCTACTCAGGACGAGTAGGAACTAAACTTGGGGATGCTGATACGTCTCCAACGTATCGATAATTTCTTATGTTACATGCTTGTTTTATGATGATACACACATGTTTTATACATACTTTATGTCATATTTTTGCATTTTCTGGCACTAACCTATTAACAAGATGCCGAAGAGCCAGTTGCTGTTTTCTGCTGTTTTTGGTTTCAGAAATCCTAGTAAGGAAATATTCTCGGAATTGGACGAAATCAACGCCCAGGGCCTATTTTTCCACGAAGCTTCCAGAACACCGAAAGGGAAACGAAGTGGGGCGACGAGGCGCCGCCACACTAGGGAGGCGCGGCCCAAGGGGGGCCCGCGTGGCCCTAGCGTGTGGCCCCCTCATCAGCCCTCCGACTCCGCCCTTCCGCCTACTTAAAGTCTTCGTCGCGAATACCCCACTACCGAGAGCCACGATACGGAAAACCTTCCAGAGACGCCGCCGCCGCCAATCCCATCTCGGGGGATTCAGGAGATCGCCTCCGGCACCCTGCCGGAGAGGGGAATCATCTCCCGGAGGACTCTTCACCGCCATGGTCGCCTCCGGAGTGATGTGTGAGTAGTTCACCCCTGGACTATGGATCCATAGCAGTAGCTAGATGGTCGTCTTCTCCTAATTGTGCTATCATTGTTGGATCTTGTGAGCTGCCTAACATGATCAAGATCATCTATTTGTAATGCTACATGCTGTGTTTGTTGGGATCCGATGAATAATGAATTCTATGTTATGTTGATTATCATCTATGTGTTGTTTATGATCTTGCATGCTCTCCGTTATTAGTAGAGACTCTGGCCAAGTCGTTACTTGTAAGTTGTAACTCCAAGAGGGAGTATTTATGCTCGATAGTGGGTTCATGCCTCCATTAAATCTGGGACAGTGACAGAAAGTTCTAAGGTTGTGGATGTGCTGTTGCCACTAGGGATAAAACATCAATGCTATGTCTAAGGATGTATTTGTTGATTACATTACGCACCATATTTAATGCAATTGTCTGTTGTTTGCAACTTAATACTGGAAGGGGTTCGGATGATAACCTGAAGGTGGACTTTTTAGACATAGATGCATGCTGGATAGCGGTCTATGTACTTTGTCGTAATGCCCAATTGAATTTCACACTACTCATCATAACATGTATGTGCATGGTCATGCCCTCTTTATTTGTCAATTGCCCAACTGTAATTTATTCACCCAACATGCTATTTATCTTATGGGAGAGACACCACTAGTAAACTGTGGACCTCGGTCCATTCTTTTACATCGAATACAATCTACTGCAATTCTCGCTCTACTGTTTTCTGCAAGCAATCATCATCCACACTATACATCTAATTCTCTGTTACAGCAAGCTGGTGAGATTGACAACCTCACTGTCACGTTGGGGCAAAGTAATCTGGTTGTGTTGTGCAGGTTCCACGTTGGCGCCGGAATCCCTGGTGTTGCGCCGCACTACACTCCGCCGCCATCAACCTTTAACGTGCTTCTTGACTCCTACTGGTTCGATAAACCTTAGTTTCTTACTGAGGGAAACTTACTGCTGTACGCATCACACCTTCCACTTGAAGTTCCCAACGGTCGCGTGCTGTACGCGTGTCACACGACGGCGATGATTCTTTTTTTTTTGGATGGCGTGGACTGAAGTTTCACTATCCAATATCGCAGCCGAGGGATCCACCCATTTTAATCTAACTCACAATTCGTTAAAAAAAAGTCGCACCAGAGAGTTAGCTCGTTTAACCACCATGTATTCTGTGTAGGCTATTTAGGCACAGAGAAACATCGTGGGAAAGGGATGGTGATTCCTATATGCCGACCAGGTCGGCGGCTACTCCGCGCCGCACACCTCCTTGTCAGGTTTGGGCCAGGCACATTTTTCTGTTTTGACTTTCTCAGTTTGGTTTTTTCAGTCCGGTTTTTCCTTTTTTCTTTTTTGGATTTCTAGTTTGGTTTTCTTTATTCGGCGAGATTTCAAGATTTGAAAATTGCTTAAATTTAAAAAATTCAATTCTTGAAAATGTTCAAATTTCAAAATTATTCACATTTGGAAATTGGCAAATTTTAAAAATGTTCAACTTTTATAAATATCCATATTTGACAAATGTTCAACTTTAAAATTGTACAAATTCCAAAAATATTCAGATTTGAAAATATGTTCAAATTTTGAAAATGCTCAGTCCTAGAATTTGTTAAAATTTACGAATGTTCAAATAAAAAAAATGTTATTTTAATAAAATGTTCAAGTTAAAAAATGTTCATATCTAAAAAATGTTCAGATCTTAAAAAAATGTTTAAATATTTTTTGATTTTTTAGAAATAATCAGATTTTTCTAAAACAGAAAAAAATTAAAAAAGAGAAATTACGTGATCCTAGGCCGCAGCCCAAGTAGCTACCGTGAGCACGCAAGGGTGTGTGGCACCCGCGTCCTACCAACCAGGTCGGTGGACAGAGCGACCTAGAGGGATTGATGCGAACTACGTCATGATAGAGATTTGGTGCACATGGACACGAGTGATCTCTTTTTGAAAATAAATAAATAATTATATTTTTTAGTTTCAAAAAATTTAGAAAAAATCTGCATATAGCTAATAATGTATCCCACAAACGTGTAAAATATCGATTTCATATACTTTATATTTTAAGCTACACAAAAGAAGACAAAAGTGTAGAAGTCATTTTCAAATCTCCAAAAACATGTCAGATTTTATTAATTTTATCTAGCACAAAGTAAAGAATTTTAGGTTGAGATTTTACCTGATTGTGAGATGTATCACTGACATTCTATAGAATTATTTTCAGATTTTTTGATAACTAATAAATATATATATTGTTTTTCAATAATACGTCCTAGAAAACGTATCAATCACATAGAAGAAGAGGCTGACGGCCGATACAACGCTACACACCCAAGACGATACACAGCCAAGCGGCTTACAACGCACCCTCTACAAACAATCCGAAGAGAACGACTCGCCCCCAACATCCTACCAAAAGAGGTGAGGAGATGGAGCACGGAGCCACCGAACTGCGTCACGAACCGGGTGAGACACCACCTTAGAACGATCGCGACTCGAAGGTTGCCCGGACCAACGTACCTCCCCTCATGAGCCTAGAAGAGTCAGCGAGGAGAAGGCAGAATCCTTCGGACTTGGAGACGCACTTCCCTAGGTTGCATCCACCACGTCGTACATAGCGCCTCTTAGCCCCATGCCATGGCCGGCAGCCAACACTGGCAGCGCATCACATTGCCCAACCTCTAATTACCACATCGGTCTCTCCCCAAGTAGCCTCGACAACGTCTTCAAGAAGAGAACAACGCCATGGTGCCGCCGTCGCCTTGCCCGATGGACTGGACATAGGGTTTCCCCTGACTCAGAGGAGAGGAAAGGCACGATTGTGAGCAAAGACCACACCTTCAGGAAGGAAGCTGTGCCCTCAAGCGTCGCCGTGGTCTGCACCGAAAGACACCGGGCAGGGCTTTCACCCTGGTCCTTCACCGTACCCCCGATGCCGCCCGAGCCAGCGAAATGTACGGAGATGTAGACGCTGGTTTCGACCACCACTAGAAAGGAAAGAAGCCACACCGGCCTCACCGTCGCAGAAGAGGAGTGTCGGCCACAACCGGCCTCACCGGCGGCCAGCAAGAGCTCGGGGGAGGAGGCCAGCCTTGCCGGCCAACCACCACTGTAGTCGTTCCCACACAGCACGCTGGAGACAGAGCTCCTCGCGCTGCCACCACGCCCTGAAGCCGCGGCCCGCCCAGGCCCAGATCGCGCCCGGTCGCCATGCATTACCACGAGCATCATGGCCATGCCACGCGCAGCTCCTCGACCACTGCCGCCTCCATATGCGAGAGGACGCCTCTGGCGTAGCTCGTTGGCCGCCGTGCCAGGCCCCGCCGACCTCCGCCGAGAAGCGCTGCCTCACACGGCCCGCTTCGAGTCGGGTAAGGGAAGGCCTCCCGCCGTCGGCACCGCGCGGGCTTTGCCCGGCGACGCACGCTGGTGGTGGCAGGGGTGGGAGGGGGGAGGGGGAGCGGGAGGTTGGTGGCTAGGGTTTCTCCCCTAGGCCGTCACGGGGGGCGACCAGGGGAACCTACCGAGGAAACGTTCCGGATGACCAGTCCTTACTTCTTTTTTTCTAAATAGCGAGAGCACTAGATCTCGGAAGCTAAAAGCAGTTTTTCGATCATGTCATGTTTATAGTAGTTCAATAGTACGTACCGCTAAGAGTAATTGCACAGCTCATAAAAGCAGCAAATCCCCAAAATAACACAATACCACGGTACCAATCGCACACGCAAATGAAATCTCCAGCGCGCACAACAAATAGTCAATCGTACAGGGCCCGTTAACCGAACAGCTCTTTGACGGCCTGAAACCTCGCCGCCTTGTCGGCAAACTTGGTGCCCTGGTAGTAGTCGAGGTAGTCGCCGAACCTGTACGCCCCGGGGTACAGCTGCACGACGGCCGTGACCGGCGCCGCCACAACGGCGTCCATCCCAGGGTTGTAGAACGTTGCCACGGATAGCCGGCGGCCCTCGCTGCCGGCGGCGACGCGGTGCAACACGCTTCTGTAGACCCCGCCGCTCATCACCTCCACCTGGTCCCCGATGTTGACGAAGATCCTGCTACCCTTGGTGGGTCCCACGGGAACCCACTCCCGGTCGCCCCTGAAGAACTCGAGCCCGCCGACGACGTCGTCCTGCAGGAGCAGGATGATGCCGCCGGCGTCGGTATGGGCGCGGAGGCCCCACACGAGGTCCGGCCGCGGGCAAGCAGGGTACATGGCGAACTTGGTCCCGACGAACGGCGGCGCGAAGGTGTCCTTGATGCGGGCGCAGTCGAGGCCCAGGTTGAGGCTCATGCACTCGGCAAGCCGCTCGGCGAGCGACACCATCTGGGCAATGTACGTGTCGAGCACCTCCCTGAGCGTGAAAGGGATCCTCAAGGTCGGAGAAGGATGCAGACAAAATTAAGGAGATCGGGGAGACGACACTGACCTTGATGGCGGCAGGATCTCCGGGAAGTCGGCGACGTTATTGTTGGGGTGGTGCCGGATGAAGTAGGCGCTTTCCCAGTCCACCTGATCGGAGACTGGTTTGTTGGAATCCTCAAGGTCAGGAACGGCCGCCTGCAGTAGGTCCTTGGCGAGGCCGGAGGCGTAGAACTTGTCCTCGAGTTGGTCGTCGTAGTGGCCGTAGACGAAGCACTTCACCTCCTCCATCAGCGCGGCATCCACGCCGTGGCTGTCCACCTGCGCCGTGGTACGTAAGAGAAGCATTGCAATGAGCAGCAGCGGTGTGGTCGCTAGCTAGCTTACGTACCCAGAAGAAGCCCCAGTCCTTGCAGGCTTGGTGGAGCCGTGCCATGGTCTGCGTCCTCTCGGCGGCGTCGCCGTTGAGCCCCTCGAGGTCGATCACTGGGATCTCCATGTCCATCTCCTGTTCACTTGATATGGTCGAGCGAGTGGTAGGCTGGTAGCTAGTACTGATGCTAATTAAGCTGCTGTAAGTGGATTGTGGAGAAGATTCACGATGCAAGCTCCTATTTATGGTGGAGCGGCTAGCACGCTCTCTACGGCTACGGCATGTGTGGATGATCGGGTGGACAATAATTACCAAATCCATCCATCCAAAATTCCGAATCCACACGGCCGGTTGCTTTGCTTCAAGTAACAGTTAGTCCTTCGGTTCGTGCTGCCCGTTATCCTGCAGTGTACAAGGTACACACGAGTGACCAGTCACAAGTGGCCGGCCGGTCCCGTCGTGCTGACGGCGCCAACCAAGTTGCATGTGCCACCGCCGCCACCACCACCGACGATCGGCCGGATGCAGAAGATCCGGCGGGACGGCGCTCCCGCGGTTTTGGTTGCTTGGTTTGGAACGTGGTTTCCGGATGCAGCGCACCTGCTAGCTTCAACTACGGGGAATCCACTTCTTCCAGTCCGGTCAAAAAGGCAAGGCAGAATCCAAGCAAGTATCCAACCCCTGATCTGGCTGTTGCATATGCGCTCGCGTCTATTCACGGGCACGGAATCGCGGATGGAACGAGCTGACCGATCGAGTAGAGGCCGGTGGTAGGCGACAGTACTGTTTCGTAGACCTAGCGCCTGGCTGGCTGGGGCCGGTGCACCCCTGTCAGCTGTGTCACCGTTCTTCCGACCGGGGGGCAACACTATACTGCGGTAGGGGCGTCTCCAACGCGGCCACCCAACCAAAAGCGTTTGGTCGTTCGCTTTGGATTGTTTGGTTGGTCGCGCGGACACGTAAATCTAACCGTCGGTCTGTTTGGGTCACGCAGTGTGCATAACGCGCGGACACAGTCCAAAAGTGAAATACAATTTTAAAAAAGGAAAAAACAAAAAACAATTAAACCTAAACCATATTTCATTAAACATATCCCTATTTTGGACAAATTTATACATATGCCCATTTTGGGCAAATTTAAACTATAAAAGAAAACCCTTTATATGGGTTTTAAACTTCAAAAAAAAACCTATCCTAGGGTTTGAGGAGGACGAGGTGGCCGCCGGTGCGCCGCCTAGTCCCTGTGGGCCTCGTCGTCGTGGGCGTCGACGACGTCCCCGGGTGGTGATGTGTTGTTGTGGCTCGACCGCGCCGGGGACTCCGGCCACGGAAACCACTGTGCCTCTTCCCAGCCCGAGTGGGGGTCCGGAGCCGCCCGCTGCTCCACTGCAGCAACCCGCAGCTCCGCCTCCTCCCTGAGGCGGAGCTGCCTCTCCTGCTCCGCCAAGTGCCTGGCCTCCTGGCGCCTCTCCTGCTCCGCCAGGCGCCTAACCTCCTGGTGCCTCTCCTCCTCGCGCCGGAGTCTGGCCTCCTCGCGTCGCCGCCTCGCTTCCTCCTCCCGGCGGGCCTGGTCGAGCAACGCCCAGGCCTCGGCATCCTCGGCCGCATGCCGGGCCTCCTCCTCCATAGCGGAAGTACTAATGACCGTTGTGAGATGCGGCCAGTTGGCCTCCTCCTCCGCCTTGGACATCGCCAGAGTGGCGCGCGTGTCCGGGTCGTCGTCGTCCTCCAGCTTCGGCAACAGCGGCGCGGGTTGCACCAATGTCGCACCGACGCGGGCGGACTCTCCAATGTTGAGACCGCCGCGGTGTCCCCCAGACCTCAACGCCGGTGGAGGACCGCGGCTACTGGTGGCCTCGTAATCGTTGGCGCTTGATAACCCACAAGTATATGGGGTGTATCGTAGTACTTTCGACAAATAAGAGTGTCAAACCCAACAAGGAGCAGGAGGTGTTGACGAGCAGTTTTGATCAAGGATTCACTGTAAACACTAGCAAACATGTTTGCATGGGTATTTGGTATTACAGGTAAATAAAGTACGAGTACATAAAATGCAGTAATAATAATTGCAGCGAGTGGCCCACTCCTTTTTTTATAGCAAAGGACAAGCTGGTTGTTTTACTTATGATGACCAAACGTTCCTGAGGACACACGGGAATTACGTCAAGTGCTTTCGCTTCACATAGTTGAATAATCTTTAATGGTTTGGTAAGTGTTGTGTGGGTGAACCTATGCTAATGCACTACCCCATACTTGGACTAATACATACTTGTGATTATACCTCTTGCAAGCATCCGCAACTACAAGAAAGTAATTTAGATAAATCTAACCACAGCCTTAAACTTTGAGATCCTACACTCCCTCGTGCACCAGTTTTCTAACGGGGATTTGGGTTTTTGTCGCTCCCGCAACCCCAGAATTAGTAGCCAAATACACAATGCATTCCCCTAGGCCCATAAAGGTGAAGTATCATGTAATCGACATTCACATGACACCCCTGGAAGAATAGCACCACAACTTAAATATCAAATCATTGCATATTATTCAACATAGTTCCACTACTAACAGCATGACTTCTCCCATGTCCTCAAGAACTAAACGAACTACTCACGAGACATCATATGGATCATAATCAGAGGTGATATAAACCTTAATTCAATGGTTTCACTCAATAGCATCAACTACAAGGAGTAATCAACACCGGGAAAGTTCCCCCTATGGACTAGACAAGTATCAAACCCAAGATGTTACAACGGGACGGCGTGGAGACAGATGTGATAAACCTATGCTAATGCACTACCCCATACTTGGACTAATACATACTTGCGATTATACCTCTTGCAAGCATCCGCAAATACAAGAAAGTAATTTAGATAAATCTAACCACAACCTTAAACTTTGAGATCCTACACTCCCTCGTGCACCAGTTTTCTAACGGGGGTTTGGGTTTCTGTCGCTCCCGCAACCCCGCAATTAGTAGCCAAATACACAATGCATTCCCCTAGGCCCATAAAGGTGAAGTATCATGTAGTCGACATTCACATGACACCACTAGAAGAATAGCACCACAACTTAAATATCAAATCATTGCATATTAATTCAACATAGTTCCACTACTAACAGCATGACTTCTCCCATGTCCTCAAGAACTAAACGAACTACTCACGAGACATCATATGGATCATAATCAGAGGTGATATAAACCTTAATTCAATGGTTTCGCTCAATAGCATCAACTACAAGGAGTAATCAACACCGGGAAAGTTTCCCCTATGGACTAGACAAGTATCAAACCCAAGATGTTACAGCGGGACGGCGTGGAGACAAATGTGATGATGGTACTGGTGGTGGAGATCATGGTGATGATAATCCAAATGAAGTCCAGCTCGATGGCGGTGACGATGGTGACGATTTCCCCCTCCGGGAGGGAATTTCCTCGGCAGAATTCTGCCTGCCGGAGAGCTTTTCTTTCTCTCTGGTTCTCCGCCCCGTAGCGGCGGCGGAATATTTCTCTGGTCGATCCCCCGATCTTAGGTTTCCCAGGGGGTTGAAATACGCATGGGGGCATCGTCAGAAGTGGGCCAGGGCGCCCAGACCATGCCTAGGCGCGGCCTGAGGCTGGCCCGCTCCTAGGGGTGGTCTGCCCCCCTCAAGGCCTAGCTCTGCCTCCCCTTCTGGCTTTCTCCGTCATGTGGAAAAATAGGATTTTCTGTATATTTGCTGGGAATTGTTGGTCTTCAGAAACATGGTATGTTGACGGTCCTTTTTCTGGTAGATTCCTGGCTCCGGTGGTTAATTCTCCAATAATCATCAAACATGCAAAAAAAAGATGGAATGACATAAGTATTACCTCTAAATATGAAATATATCAATGAATAACAGTAAATTATGATATAAAATAGTGATGAAAATTGGACGTATCAACTTCCCCCAAGCTTAGACCTCGCTTGTCCGCAAGCAAAACTAAACTTAGTAAACCAGACCGCGGGTTTATGGAGTGAAGTGTCGATAAACAAAATACAGACAAGAAGCATCATACTTACCAATACACAATGTCATTATAGACAGCCACTTCTTCTTATATAATTCAACTTGCAATGAGTAAGGAATCACTAAATAGAGGTGCATAGAGGAAATCATAATTGGCAATGGCAAACTTTCGTTCTTCGTCAGAGAACAATTAACAGATTGTACTTATATTTCGAGCAGAGTCTTTACACTAGATCTTATTGCAAAAATCACATGCTCTATCATTACAGTCTCTTTACAATCATAGATAGCTTTCAGATTTATAGTCATTCAGATAAATGCATTATGCTACACAGGAAAGAATAAAAGAGAGGATTAAATGGATCAACGTGTATAAATGGTTGGATCACAACAACTCAAATGATTGCTTGAGGTAGAGGGAAATAGGTTTACTGACTCAACATAAAAGTAAAAGAAAGGTCATGAGCAGAGGGAAGCAAGATTACTCATGTGCTAGAGCTTTTGTTTCAAATGCAATAGGAGTGTTTATTTGTTTTTTAGAGGTATGCATGTCTATGTCAACTCGAATGGCATTGAACAATCTATCATCGTTTCATATAGTGACCTCAAGAGCGGCTCCCATGTAGTTCTCAATTGCACACCATTATTTAGGATCTCTCTAGTATATAATGTGCGGAGCATTGTTTATTTGTTTATTTTATATTTTATTTGGGATGGGCACCCAGCGCCTTGCTCTTTTTGCAATATTAAGGACTTAACACATTATTCATGCTAGTCACGAAATGAAGTCATGAAAAGACAATAAACCATTCAATACTTCCTCATGAAAAGCCTCAAAGTAATGATGCTCCCAAAGTGATACCAATACTAACCAACAAGATTAATCATATGATAGAAATCACAAACTAAAATAAGATGTGCAGAAAGTAAATGATAAAAACTTCTCATTAATATTCCATCACGGCAAATCACACCAAGGGATACATAGATAATCAACTAAAGGAGAGATACTTCCACACTACAAACTATCCTATATGATAACTTTGCTGCTCATGATATGACTCTACTGAAAAGTAAATAGGTAAAAGATAATAGTGTGATACCACGGCACTCCCCCAAGCTTGGAACAAGCTAAGGGGATGCCAATACCGATGATGAATTACTCCTTCGACGGTGGTGGTGCGTCCATGATTGGAGTAAGAAAGTTCTCCAGCATTCTGCGAAGCCGGATGTTCTCCTCTGGAAGAATCTCCACCTCCTTCCTCAGAGCTTGATATTTATCACAAAACTCATCAGTGACTTGAATGGCTTCCTCTGCTGCAGGGAAGGAACTGAGGTCTAGGGCTGGTGGTATTGGTCCTTCCTCCATCCATCCAGCAAAAGTTCCTCGATCAAGATCACGGAGGAGCTCATGCCGGCGTTGAAGCTCGTGATCCTCTCAAGATGAACCCTGAGATGACATCTGGACAAAAACAGATCGAAACGAAAACACGACGAGAACACGATATACAGACCTCGGGGGATCCAGGGGATTATATAGCAAAAAGTTTCGTAACAAAAGGAGGAGAACAAGGCAAAACCGGGTCGGAGAGGCGCTCTACGGCGCCCAAACCATGCCTAGGCGCGCAATGGAGCTGGCCCGCGCCTAGGGGTGGTCTGGTGCCCCTAGGAACCTTCTCCTACCCGTTTCTGTCTCGTAATTTTTCATATTTAGTAAAAACAACAAAATATAACCTGGAAAGTTTAACGCGAACTTTTTCTTACTAAAACTGTTACCTATTCGAAAACGGACTATGCAGATTCCTGGATTTTCTCCTTAATAAATTCTTCCGAAGTCACCACTTGAATAATATCAATGTCTTCATTATAAGAATCTACAGAAATATAATGTTTGAGTCTTTGCCCATTCACCACTTGTGTAGTGTTATCCTTCAACGAAGCAATTTTTATGGCACCGAAACGATACACCTCTTCAATAATAAAAGGTCCCTCCCATTTTGAGAGTAATTTTCCTGCAAAAAAATCTGAGATGAGACCTATACAATAGAACTTTATCACCAACATGGAATTCTCTCTTAAGAATTCTCTTATCATGCCACTTTTTAACCTTCTCTTTAAAGAGCCTAGCATTTTCATAAGCTTCATTCCTCCATTCATCTAGGGAACTTAAATCAAGCAACCTTTTCTTACCGGCTAGTTTGAAGTCTCTATTAAGTTCTTTCACTGGATTTTCTCCTTAATAAATTCTTCCGAAGTCACCACTTGAATAATATCAATGTCTTCATTATAAGAATCTACATAAATATAATGTTTGAGTCTTTGCCCATTCACCACTTGTGTAGTGTTATCCTTCAACGAAGCAATTTTTATGGCACCGAAACGATACACCTGTTCAATAATAAAAGGTCCCTCCCATTTTGAGAGTAATTTTCCTGCAAAAAATCTGAGATGAGACCTATACGATAGAACTTTATCACCAACATGGAATTCTCTCTTAAGAATTCTCTTATCATGCCACTTTTTAACCTTCTCTTTAAAGAGCCTAGCATTTTCATAAGCTTCATTCCTCCATTCATCTAGGGAACTTAAATCAAGCAACCTTTTCTTACCGGCTAGTTTGTGTCAACACCCGGATTTTTAAGTCCGAATGCCTATTATGTCATACATCGCAATCCCAGGAATATTGTTGTTGCGAGGCATAATAGTTAAGTATCACAGTCATCATTCATTACAAACCATAAGTCTTACAAATTGGATTCACATGATCCATATTACACGAATAGTTGATCTATTGATCAACGAACAAACACAAGTTCATAGTTCAACATAGCGGAAGCGTAAGATACAAGGACTCTCTAGTCCACAGGCCAACGCTTGACGTTGGAAGGCGCTTAGTTGTCGTAGGCGTCCTGCTGGTCATCTCCTTGATCATCTTCATACTCTGGCCATTTGAATAGCCAGGGACAAAGCCGTGAGTACGTTGAGTACTCGCAAACTAATACTAATGTAAGTGCTAGACATTCTAGTATGGTTTACTAAGCTCTAGTTTATTTGCATAAAGCTAGTTTTAGTTCACAAAGTTTGAGAAAAGCTTATTCAAGTGCTAACTAACTCAAGTGGGAACATTAGTGTCATTCCCACCATTCAAGCGGTGATTTCAATTCAATCCACCACAAGTCATTTCACCATCCACCTTTTCAACATCATTTTCAAAGATATGACATCGGAAACTGTATGGCCTTTCCAACCGTCCGTAACCGTGGACGCGGCTATTCGAATAGGTTTACACTCTGCAGAGGTTGCACACTTGTGCCACAACATTTGATTTCATCCGTCGGGATTTCCCGAATCATCGTAACACGCACGCGGATCATCAACCATAACCTTTCACTTACAAATCCTAGTATGAGCACCTCTCCCCATGAGCTTGGCCTCCCAGTGAAGACAGACAGTCAGCCTGGGAACTGCACAGGGCTTGGGCCGGACATTCACCTCATTTCGCATCATATCATATCGTTTCTTTTGTGGTAGAGGCAGCTTTCGGCATCACCCCGATGACGCTTGTTTAGAGGGAACCCATACTAAGACGCATAAACTTCCAGTTAAGCCCTACCCATAATCAGGTATTGTGGGGGTACTTAATAATTGGAAAGGTATCGCATTCAAACCAACATCATTGTTTTCAAAAAATCACCATCTTCTCTTGGTCATATTCACCTTCAAAAATCTTTCAATGGAATGCATCTTCATTCCAAGGTTTCAAAAATCCTTCAAATTCACATTGTTCCCATCTAGAGTAGTCAAGTTTTAATTCATTAGCACTAGCTCTAATTCATGAGGGGTGCTAACTTGCTTTGCTTGGAGAAGACTAACTCACTACTCTAGTAATCAACTTGTACTTTGACCAAAGTTAACTATAAAAGTAACTCATTTAGAAAACAAGCAAAAACTTGTAAAGTAAAAACTTGGGATGGGTTCATATAAGAAAAGGTAAGAAACATGGTGCCTTGCCCCGAGGGGCTTTGCACTTTGCAAGAATATTAGCTTGCCTTGGTAGTTCTCAAACTGTTCCTCCTCCTCCTCTTGGTAGCAACCTTCTTCTTCGGCGTACTCCCCGGTGCTACCGTCTAAATTTGAATATGAGTATAATTACTCACTAATTCAATGGCTATTCCATACATCACATATATCACACAAACTAGTCTATGCACACAAGTAAATAAACGAGGGTGCATGGGTTGTGGGGTTTAAATAGAATTTACCTCTTTGTATTCCATATGTAAATGATAGTTTCCATAGGGTTCTTGAGAAGTAATTTCCTCTCATTGAAATCTTCTTAAGATTTAATTTCTCCAACAATCATGTATGAACTCATCTTGACCTAAGTCAAATGTTCATCATCATCATTTGGGAAAATGATTTAAATGAGGTGGATCACCTCATACCATTTAAATAACACTACATTTGATTTAAATCTCAAGTAATTCATATAAGAGAGTTTGGAACCAGGGGTACAAACATCCCATGAACTCATGTGAGACAAGTTTAAATGAAGTATAAGACTTCACATAATTTTACTTTAATAGTTTTGGACAATATCAACTAGTTAACTAGCCATAATATCCATTCATTAAACTAGGGCATGATCATGCAAAGTGACCACACCATTTTATTGCATAAACAATTAGTGTAAGTCAAATGTGAGCTATTAGAGTTGGAATTAACTTAATATCTATTTTGGTTGATTTTTAAGAATTATTTGAATAGGGAAAAGTCCCTGCCTTGTTATTTTTGTCACATTAATTCTACAAGGAATCTGGCCATGGGGCCAGTGGCATTTTGTAGAGAATTTCAGTGGCTTTCTAACAACATAAAATTCACTAGATTTGGTTTATCCAATTTTAAATGGTTGAATTTCAAAGTTTGGGCAGTATTGAAATTCATTTGAATTAATTAAACTCAGTTTGAACTAAAAGGGCCGGCGGGAAACTAACTGGGCCGAAACGGTTTGAAAACGGGAGAAATGGCCCAGCAACGCATCCAGTGCGTGCGGGCCTGCTGACAGGGTGGGGGCCACCCGTCAGTCTCTCTTAAAACCCGAAACGGTAAGTTTCAACGTGGGACGTAGGATTAGATCGGGATCGGACGGCGCTGGTGCGTCGTCTTCTCCGGCGAGAGGCAGAGAGGTTGGCGGCGAGGGTAGGGGGTCGGAGAGCTCACCGCGGCTCTAGCTAGGGTTGGCAGTGTGCGCGGTGAAGGTGTAGACGACGGCGAGTCGACTGGTACCGGCGGCAACTCCTGGATCGGCTTCAATCAGCGGCGAGCTTCCGCGGCGTCCGTCGGCAGTGAGGTGGCGATTGGGTGGCTACGGCAGCGAATGTTGATGGTGGAGTGGCTCAGGCGGTCGAGTCAGATGAGGGGAGTGTGCTGGTGTGCTCAATTCGACGAACGGAGCTTTCCTTTTATAGGCGAGCGAGTGACCGTGAGGGTTGCGGCAAGGTCGACATGCTCGCGGCGATTCCGGCGAGCGGTTGAGCTAGGCGAGGGCGCTGTCGGGTTCTCCTCTTCCAGGCGAAGCTAGGGGTGGTGCTGGCTTGGTCGGGGGACGTCTGGTTGGGTCGCATTTCTTCCACGACGGCCGCGGCGTGTACGGGAACAAGTCGTCGTCTCCGGCGCCGGCGGTCACGGGTTGGGGCTGGGCGCGTGTCTGGCGCGGCTGAGGTGTCACGGCGGTGTGCTTGGTGAAGAAAGGGGGTCCAGGGTGTGAGCGGAGTGGCTGCGCGGCGCGTGGCCAGTGCGCGTCCATGGCGCGCATGGTTGCGACGCGAGCGGCATCCAGGGCAGGTTTGGGCGCGCGTCGTCCGGGCGTTGTCGAGCTCCTCCTCGACCAGGGCGGTGCTAGGCGGCACTAGGGAGGTGCGGTGGCGATCAAGGGCACGGTGGCCAGGGCGGAGAGTGAAGGAGGAGAGGGGGAGGTTGTCGGGTTGGGCGACATGGCCGGCATGGCCATGTCTAGCCTTGCTCCTCCTCTCCCTAGGGTTTCTAGGTTGCCATTAAGGGTGAAAGGGGGCAGGGGAACCATTTAGGGTAGGGTAGTGTAGGTTAGGTGTGTATAGAACACTATTTCAAATAGTGTCCAATAATGCCATATTTTGCAATTTGCAAAATTCTCCAAATTTGAAATAATTCAAAAGGTGAAAGTTTTTGAAATGTGAGTGTTGGTATTAATTGTAATTGACCAGAGGTGATTCGAGGTGGTGGTGGAAAAATTAGAATTCAAGAATTGCAAAAATTGACAAGTGGGAGATTGTTCCACTTGTTAAAATGTTGCAACTTTGGATGAGCATAGCTAATGATCAAAGATGAATTTGGCATGGTGATCTTCATCAAAGTTGTTCACCTTGATGTTGACTTTGAAATGGTGCAAAGAGTTAGCAAGAGTTGGTTTGGGAAAATTAAATTGCAGGGGCTCAAAGTGGTGATCAGACTAAATTTGGCAGATTTGACCATTATCATATGTGAGTGGGAAAAGTGTTTGAAAATCATTTGAATTGTGAAACCTTGATTCCAAAAGTTGTAATAAGTGTTTAATAACAATATCCAACCAATGGTGAAGACCAAATAGGTCTAGGGTCAAGATTTATAAAAATGCCATAGGGCATATGTGGGGGTTTTTAGGGTTTTGCATTTTATTTTATTTTCTTCCTCTTTGATTTATTTGGTTGGTGATCTTTCATATGATCACACTAGGGTTTTAGAGTATAGCAAATACAAGTAGAAGCAATCATCATGGCATATCACTCAAATGCACAAGTCCTATGCAGGGTACTATATGCAAAAAGAAAAGTTTTTGTTGGTTTGAAATTTTGCTTTTCTGGAATTCTCTAACTTTCTTTTTATTGAAATTTGGGGTGTTACAAACCCTTCCCCCTTACAAAAGATCTTGTCCCGAGATCGAAAAGAAAGTTAGGTACTAAAGAGATCTGGGTACTCCTTCTTCATGAAGTCTTCGCGCTCCCATGTGGCTTCATCCTCGGTATGATTGCTCCATTGGATCTTCAGAAACTTGATGCTTCGGGTGCGGGTGGTTCGGTAAGCTTCTTCCAGGATGCGAATCGGCACTTCACGGTAAGTCAGATCCTTGTTGATATCCACCGATCGGTGATCGATGTTCTTGAACACGTCGGTCTTCTCAGGGACTTCAAGGCACTTCCGGAGAAGTGAGATGTGAAACACGTCGTGCACAGCCGACATTTCTTCCGGCAACTCCAGTTGATAAGATACTTCACCTCGGTGGCTGAGGACTTTGAAAGGTCCGACATAGCGGGGTGCAAGCTTTCCTTTCAATTGGAATCTTTGCATTCCTTTCAAGGGGGATACTTTGAGATAGACGAAGTCTCCGATCTCAAAGGTCATCTCCCGATGTCTCTTGTCGGCGTAGCTCTTCTGTCTGGATTGCGCAGTCTTGAGGTACTCGCGGATCTTGTGGACTTTCTCTTCGGCTTCACGAAGAACATCTGGGCCGAAAACTTGGCTTTCTCCGACTTCTGACCAGTTCAGGGGGGTACGGCACTTCCTTCCGTACAAGGCTTCAAAGGGGGCCATCTGTAGGCTGGCTTGGTAACTATTGTTGTAAGAGAATTCTGCGTAAGGTAGGCAGTCTTCCCACTTGGATCCGTATTCCAGTACGCATGCTCTAAGCATGTCTTCCGATGCTCTGGTTTACTCTCTCAGTCTGTTCGTCGGTCTGAGGGTGATAGGCGGTGCTGAAATTTAGGCGAGTGCCTAGTCCTTCATGCACTTTCTACCAGAACCTTGAGGTGAACTGTGATCCTCTGTCTGACACTATCGATTTGGGGGTTCCGTGCAGAGCGACTATTCTGGAGATGTAAAGTTCAGCTAACTTGGGGCCTTGATAGGTGGTTTTGACGGCGATGAAATGGGCGACTTTGGTCAATCTATCGACCACTACCCATATTGAATCATTGCCTTTTCTGGATTTAGGCAGTCCGGTGATAAAGTCCATTCCTACGGAGTCCCATTTCCATTCTGGAATCTGGAGGGGTTGTAACAGTCCGGCGGGTCGTTGATGTTCTGCCTTAACTCTCTGACAGATGTCACACTTAGCGATATAGCTACCGATCTCTCTCTTCATTCCGTGCCACCAAAATTGTTCTTTCAGGTCTTGGTACATCTTCGTACCTCCGGGGTGGATGGAATAAAGGGTGTCATGGGCTTATTGCAGGATTACTTGTTTCAAGTCAGAGTCCGATGGTACGCAGAGACGTTCTTTGTACCAAAGCACTCCGGCTTCGTCTACGGTGAATCCGGGGGCTTTTCCTGCGGCTATCTGTTTCTTGATTCCGTCAATGCTAGCGTTGTCTTTTTGGGCTTCCTTGATCTGACCAACCAAGGTGGGTTGCAGTTCTATGCTGGCTAGGAATCCTTCACTAACAAGTTCAAGTCTGAACTGTTCAAACTCTTGGTGCAAACTGCGCTGTTCGGTTGCGAGCATGGAGTTCAACTGGCACGGCAGTCGACTCAAAGCATCCGCTACCACATTGGCCTTGCCGGGGTGGTAGTGAATCTCCATGTCGTAATCCTTGATTAGTTCGATCCATCGGCGTTGTCTCATGTTCAACTCTTTCTGGGTGAATATATATTTGAGGCTGTTGTGGTCGGAGTAGATCTCGCATCGATTACCCATGAGGTAATGACGCCAAACTTTCAGGGCTAAGACCACGGCTGCAAGTTCAAGGTCGTGGGTTGGGTAGTTCTGTTCATGTTGCTTGAGTTGTCTTGAAAGGTAGGACACAACCTTGCCTTCTTGCATAAGCACGCATCCAAGTCCAGTCTTGGAGGCGTCGCAGAATACATCAAAGGGCTTTGCGATATCTGGCATGATCAGGATTGGGGCTGTTGTCAGTCTACTCTTGAGCTGTTGAAAGCTCTCTTCACATTTGTCGGTCCACTCAAACTTTCTGTCCTTTTTCAGCAGTTGGGTCATTGGTCGAGCGATGCTCGAAAAACCTTCTACAAATCTGCGGTAGTATCCGGCTAATCCAAGAAAAGCGCGGACCTCGGTTTGTGTGGTTGGGGCTTTCCATTCCATAACAGTTTTGATTTTTGCGGGATCTACGGCAATTCCTCCTGCGGACAAGATGTGTCCGAGGAATCCAACTTCTTCCAGCCAAAACTCGCACTTGCTAAACTTGGCATACAACTTGTGTTGTCTAAGGGTTTCTAGGACAATCTCCAAATGCTGTTCATGTTCCTCTTCGGACTTGGAGTAGACGAGGATGTCGTCGATGAACACAACGACAAACTTGTCCAAGAAGTTCATGAAGATCTTATTCATGAGATTCATGAAATAAGCGGGGGCATTGGTCAGTCCAAACGACATGACGTTGTACTCATACAACCCATATCTGGTGGTAAAGGCAGTTTTTGGAATATCGGTGGCTCGAATCTTCAGTTGGTGGTATCCAGTTCTAAGATCAATCTTGGAGAAAACTCGGGATCCGGTGAGTTGGTCGAACAAGTCTTCGATCTTGGGTAGGGGGTATTTGTTTTTGATGGTGACATCGTTAAGCTTACGATAGTCCGTGCATAAATGATTTGCACCATCCTTCTTGTCGACAAACAAGACGGGGGATCTCCAGGGGGATGCACTTGGTCTAATCAAACCTTTGGCTAACATGTCATCTATTTGCTTCTTCAGCTCCACAAGCTCGGTTGCGTTCATGTTGTAGGCTCTCTGGGCGATGGGTCCAGTTCCGGGGATTAACTCGATGATAAACTCGATATCCCGATCCGGGGGCATACCGGGTAGATCATCCGGAAACACATCAGGGTAGCGACAAACGACCCTGATTTGATCCAGAGTTGGCTTGGATACACTTTGGTTGCAGGTAAATTTTCTGGGTAGTTTTTCAGAGACGTGCTCAACTACGATACCGGTGCTGCTAGTCATGGTTATGGCTTTCTTGGCACAGTCTATCAATCCATTGTGCTTGGACATCCAGTCCATTCCTAGGACAACTTCCAAACCTTTGGTTCCAAGTATGATTAGATTTGCAAAGAAATCTACATCATGGATTTTGATTGGCACATTTTTACAAAATTTTCTGGCTTTGGTGGTTGATCCGGGGATTTGGACTATCATAACATGCTTCAAACTGAGGGGTTGAATTTTACTTGTTGATGCAAAGTCTTCGGTGACAAAAGAATGAGATGCTCCGGAATCAAACAACACTCTAGCAGGGATGTGGTTGACAGAAAACATACCCAGCACAACATCTGGTGCTTCCTGGGCTTCTTCGGCGTTCATGTGGTAGAGGCGGCCGTTGCGGTTGTTGGGGTTGTTGGGGGCGAACTTCTTGCCGGTGGAGACACGGCGTTGCTGCTGAGCAGGTGCAGCGGTGTTGCCGGCGAGCTTGGCAAGACGCTTGGGACACTCGTTGGAGTAGTGCCCCACTACACCACACTCATAACAAGTCATAGTGCTCTTGTCCTGCTTGTTCGCAACGGGAACGGCATTGCTCCCGGTCCTGGGAGTGGTGTTGGTGTTGGTGTTGTTGTTGTTAGGGGCTCGGGGTGGAGCGCGGTTGTAGTTGTTGTTGTTGTAGTTGTTGTTGTAGCCTCCTGGCTTGGAGTTTCCTCCGCTCCGGTTCTGATAACCGGGGCGAGAGTTCTGCATCTGTGGTTTGTTGTTTCTCGGAGTGAAACCTCCGCTTGAGCTAGGGCGAAACTTTTGGGGGTGGCTTGATCCACTCTGATTGGCCATGCGGCGCTTGCGGTTCTCATTGGCTTGGTTTAACTTGCCCTCCATCTGGATAGCGGAGTCAACAAGGGCTTCGAGGTCGGCGAAGGGGATGTTGACGAGGACAGTCTGCATCTCATCATGCAGTCCGTTCAGGAATCTCTCCTTCCTCTTTTCAACGGTGTCGGTCTCATCAGGGGCATACCTTGACAAGGTGAGAAACTTGTCGCGGTATTCAACCACCGTCATGCGACCTTGTTTCAGCTCACGGAATTCATCCCTCATCTTCTTGATAAGACCCGGGGGTACATGGTACTTGCTGAACTTGAGTTTGAAATCCTCCCAAGTCATGAATTGACCTCCGTTCATGGCACGGGGGCTTGTCCACCAAGCGCGAGCTGGTCCAGCGAGATAGTGAGTGGCGAACAACACCTTCTCGTTGGCTTCCACTCCAGCTACCTCCAGATTGTTCTCCATAGTCTGGAGCCAATCATCGGCGTCGAGGGGCTCCTCGGTCTTGCTAAACACCGGAGGGTTGGTGTTTTGGAAGTTCTTGAGCTTGGATCCGGGGTGGTCATGATTTCCATGGCCTTGGTTGGCGATGTTCTGCAAGGCGATGAGGTTGGCTTGGCGTTCGGCTCTTTAGGTTTCCCGGTCTGCAAGCATGGTTTGCAGAAGTTGCAGCATCGCGTCGTTGGTGCGATTTGGAGGGGCCATCTGAAGATGTAGAAGATTATGAGATAAGAGGGAACAATCTATGGTTCATTTTGGTTAAGTTTGAAAACACTTTGAAAACTTGTAATCTTTTCATGACAAACATAACATTCATTCATTCATGCAACACATGGTACAAGCTACACACATACTCCAATGGTTTTAAGAACCATTCTCATGCTACGATACAAGGGACGGGATACAACTCACACCTACTATAAGTGATCTAGTGCAACTACTCCTCATCATCAACATCGATCGGGACGTAGTCGTCAGGTCCTGCTTCCAGGAACTCGTAGTCCTCCTCCTCGGTGTTCTCGTCCTCCTCAAAGTCGTTGTCGTCGCTCAGGAAGGCGTTTCCTCCCTGAATGTCGATGCCTCCATCGTCATCCTCCAGCTGACGAATCTGATCCTCCTGGGCCTTGACAGTGGCCTCAAGTGACGCGATCCGGGCGCGAAGGCGGCGAATCGTAGCGTCCTTCTTGGCACGCTGCTGGCGAAGGCTCTTGCGGTCGTTGTTGAGTAGCTTGATCGCCTCACCCTGCTCGGTGATGTGAGCATGGGTCTGGTTCGCGTAAGCGCGAGTGGCGTCGAGGTCCCTCTGAGTCTGGTAGAGCATGAAGTCCAGGTGCTCAGCATGGTGCCTCAACTCCGGGTGCGGCTGCAGCTCCATGGGCACTCCCGCAGCATCACGCCTCACAAGGTGGGTGTAGCGAGAGGCGAGGATGCTCACCACGTTCTGTCCACAGAGGCACGCAAGTGCCTCCTGTAGGCCACGTGCGAGTCCGTCGAGCCAGTTGCTCTCACGGAAGGAGAAGAGGATCCTCTCAGAAGTGGGAGGCTCCATCTTGCCCCTCAAGTCGGCAGTGATCACCCACTGCAACTCTCCTCTGGGCGTGTCGTCCAGCTGAACCCCGTGAAACTCGGGGTGTGGGCGCCCAAGGAAGTCAGAGAGGGCGTTGAGGTCGTGCTCGAAGATCAAGCTTCCTTCGTTCCCAAGCTGGTAAAACTTGGTGTTGATGGCTTCATTCAGCGCCATCTGAAAGAGAATTGGATGAGTAAGTTAGAGAGTGCAAAGTGTGGCAAAGTTTTAAGTTGATTCAAATAAGATAGACATGATTCATCAAATTTTGGCAAAGTCTCAAAGACAAGAGTGTAGTAAATTTTCACAAATAGTTTCTTTCATTTGATTTCAAAGTTAAGATTTTCAGAACGCCCATTCTAACTAAGGTCTTCTAAGGTCAAACAATGGCTCTGATACCAACTTGTCAACACCCGGATTTTTAAGTCCGAATGCCTATTATGTCATACATCGCAATCCCAAGAATATTGTTGTTGCGAGGCATAATAGTTAAGTATCACAGTCATCATTCATTACAAACCATAAGTCTTACAAATTGGATTCACATGATCCATATTACACGAATAGTTGATCTATTGATCAACGAACAAACACAAGTTCATAGTTCAACATAGCGGAAGCGTAAGATACAAGGACTCTCTAGTCCACAGGCCAACGCTTGACGTTGGAAGGCGCTTAGTTGTTGTAGGCGTCCTGCTGGTCATCTCCTTGATCATCTTCATACTCTGGCCATTTGAATAGCCAGGGACAAAGCCGTGAGTACGTTGAGTACTCGCAAACTAATACTAATGTAAGTGCTAGACATTCTAGTATGGTTTACTAAGCTCTAGTTTATTTGCATAAAGCTAGTTTTAGTTCACAAAGTTTGAGAAAAGCTTATTCAAGTGCTAACTAACTCAAGTGGGAACATTAGTGTCATTCCCACCATTCAAGCGGTGATTTCAATTCAATCCACCACAAGTCATTTCACCATCCACCTTTTCAACATCATTTTCAAAGATATGACATCGGAAACTGTATGGCCTTTCCAACCGTCTGTAACCGTGGACGCGGCTATTCGAATAGGTTTACACTCTGCAGAGGTTGCACACTTGTGCCACAACATTTGATTTCATCCGTCGGGATTTCCCCGAATCATCGTAACACAGTACGCGGATCATCAACCATAACCTTTCACTTACAAATCCTAGTATGAGCACCTCTCCCCATGAGCTTGGCCTCCCAGTGAAGACAGACAGTCAGCCTGGGAACTGCACAGGGCTTGGGCCGGACATTCACCTCATTTCGCATCGTATCATATCGTTTCTTTTGTGGTAGAGGCAGCTTTCGGCATCACCCCGATGACGCTTGTTTAGAGGGAACCCATACTAAGACGCATAAACTTCCAGTTAAGCCCTACCCATAATCAGGTATTGTGGGGGTACTTAATAATTGGAAAGGTATCGCATTCAAACCAACATCATTGTTTTCAAAAAATCACCATCTTCTCTTGGTCATATTCACCTTCAAAAATCTTTCAATGGAATGCATCTTCATTCCAAGGTTTCAAAAATCCTTCAAATTCACATTGTTCCCATCTAGAGTAGTCAAGTTTTAATTCATTAGCACTAGCTCTAATTCATGAGGGGTGCTAACTTGCTTTGCTTGGAGAAGACTAACTCACTACTCTAGTAATCAACTTGTACTTTGACCAAAGTTAACTATAAAAGTAACTCATTTAGAAAACAAGCAAAAACTTGTAAAGTAAAAACTTGGGATGGGTTCATATAAGAAAAGGTAAGAAACATGGTGCCTTGCCCCGAGGGGCTTTGCACTTTGCAAGAATATTAGCTTGCCTTGGTAGTTCTCAAACTGTTCCTCCTCCTCCTCTTGGTAGCAACCTTCTTCTTCGGCGTACTCCCCGGTGCTACCGTCTAAATTTGAATACGAGTATAATTACTCACTAATTCAATGGCTATTCCATACATCACATATATCACACAAACTAGTCTATGCACACAAGTAAATAAACGAGGGTGCATGGGTTGTGGGGTTTAAATAGAATTTACCTCTTTGTATTCCATATGTAAATGATAGTTTCCATAGGGTTCTTGAGAAGTAATTTCCTCTCATTGAAATCTTCTTAAGATTTAATTTCTCCAACAATCATGTATGAACTCATCTTGACCTAAGTCAAATGTTCATCATCATCATTTGGGAAAATGATTTAAATGAGGTGGATCACCTCATACCATTTAAATAACACTACATTTGATTTAAATCTCAAGTAATTCATATAAGAGAGTTTGGAACCAGGGGTCCAAACATCCCATGAACTCATGTGAGACAAGTTTAAATGAAGTATAAGACTTCACATAATTTTACTTTAATAGTTTTGGACAATATCAACTAGTTAACTAGCCATAATATCCATTCATTAAACTAGGGCATGATCATGCAAAGTGACAACACCATTTTATTGCATAAACAATTAGTGTAAGTCAAATGGGAGCTATTAGAGTTGGAATTAACTTAATATCTATTTTGGTTGATTTTTAAGAATTATTTGAATAGGGAAAAGTCCCTGCCTTGTTATTTTTGTCACATTAATTCTACAAGGAATCTGGCCATGGGGCCAGTGGCATGTTGTAGATAATTTCAGTGGCTTTCTAACAACATAAAATTCACTAGATTTGGTTTAGCCAATTTGAAATGGTTGAATTTCAAAGTTTGGGCAGTATTGAAATTCATTTGAATTAATTAAACTCAGTTTGAACTAAAAGGGCCGGCGGGAAACTAACTAGGCCGAAACGGTTTGAAAACGGGAGAAACGGCCCAGCAACGCATCCAGTGCGCGCGGGCCTGCTGACAGGGTGGGGGCCACCCGTCAGTCTCTCTTAAAACCCGAAACGGTAAGTTTCAACGTGGGACGTAGGATTAGATCGGGATCGGACGGCGCTGGTGCGTCGTCTTCTCCGGCGAGAGGCAGAGAGGTTGGCGGCGAGGGTAGGGGGTCGGAGAGCTCACCGCGGCTCCAGCTAGGGTTGGCAGTGTGCGCGGTGAAGGTGTAGACGACGGTGAGTCGACTGGTACCGGCGGCAACTCCTGGATCGGCTTCAATCGGCGGCGAGCTTCCGCGGCGTCCGTCGGCAGTGAGGTGGCGATTGGGTGGCTACGGCGGCGAATGTTGATGGTGGAGTGGCTCAGGCGGTCGAGTGAGATGAGGGGAGTGTGCTGGTGTGCTCAATTCGACGAACGGAGCTCTCCTTTTATAGGCGAGCGAGTGACCGTGAGGGCTGCGGCGAGGTCGACATGCTCGCGGCGATTCCGGCGAGCGGTTGAGCTAGGCGAGGGCGCTGTCGGGTTCTCCTCTTCCAGGCGAAGCTAGGGGTGGTGTTGGCTTGGTCGGGGGACGTCTGGTTGGGTCGCATTTCTTCCACGACGGCCGCGGCGCGTACGGGAACAAGTCGTCGTCTCCGGCGCCGGCGGTCACGGGTTGGGGCTGGGCGCGTGTCTGGCGCGGCTGAGGTGTCACGGCGGTGTGCTTGGTGAAGAAAGGGGGTCCAGGGTGTGAGCGGAGTGGCTGCGCGGCGCGTGGCCAGTGCGCGTCCATGGCGCGCATGGTTGCGACGCGAGCGGCATCCAGGGCAGGTTTGGGCGTGCGTCGTCCGGGCGTTGTCAAGCTCCTCCTCGACCAGGGCGGTGCTAGGCGGCACTAGGGAGGTGCGGTGGCGATCAAGGGCACGGTGGCCAGGGCGGAGAGTGAAGGAGGAGAGGGGGAGGTTGTCAGGTTGGGCGACATGGCCGGCATGGCCATGTCTAGCCTTGCTCCTCCTCTCCCTAGGGTTTCTAGGTTGCCATTAAGGGTGAAAGGGGGCAGGGGAACCATTTAGGGTAGGGTAGTGTAGGTTAGGTGTGTATAGAACACTATTTCAAATAGTGTCCAATAGTGCCATATTTTGCAATTTGCAAAATTCTCCAAATTTGAAATAATTCAAAAGGTGAAAGTTTTTGAAATGTGAGTGTTGGTATTAATTGTAATTGACCAGAGGTGATTTGAGGTGGTGGTGGAAAAATTAGAATTCAAGAATTGCAAAAATTGACAAGTGGGAGATTGTTCCACTTGTTAAAATGTTGCAACTTTGGATGAGCATAGCTAATGATCAATGATGAATTTGGCATGGTGATCTTCATCAAAGTTGTTCACCTTGATGTTGACTTTGAAATGGTGCAAAGAGTTAGCAAGAGTTGGTTTGGGAAAATTAAATTGCAGGGGCTCAAAGTGGTGATCAGACTAAATTTGGCAGATTTGACCATTATCATATGTGAGTGGGAAAAGTGTTTGAAAATCATTTGAATTGTGAAACCTTGATTCCAAAAGTTGTAATAAGTGTTTAATAACAATATCCAACCAATGGTGAAGACCAAATAGGTCTAGGGTCAAGATTTATAAAAATGCCATAGGGCATATGTGGGGGTTTTTAGGGTTTTGCATTTTATTTTATTTTCTTCCTCTTTGATTTATTTGGTTGGTGATCTTTCATATGATCACACTAGGGTTTTAGAGTATAGCAAATACAAGTAGAAGCAATCATCATGGCATATCACTCAAATGCACAAGTCCTATGCAGGGTACTATATGCAAAAAGAAAAGTTTTTGTTGGTTTGAAATTTTGCTTTTCTGGAATTCTCTAACTTTCTTTTTATTGAAATTTGGGGTGTTACAGTTTGAAGTCTCTATTAAGTTCTTTCACTGTCCAATAAGCTTTGTGTTCTGATTCTAAAGGCAAGTAACAAGTTTTTCCATAAACCATTTTATAAGGAGACATACCCATAGGATTTTTATAAGCAGTTCTATAATCCCATAAAGCATCATTTAACTTACTAGCCCAATTCTTCCTAGATTTATTAACAGTCTTTTGCAAGATAGATTTAATCTCTCTATTTGATAATTCTACTTGCCCACTTGTTTGAGGATGATAGGCTGAAGCAATTCTATGATTAACATCATATCTAGCAAGGGTCTTTCTAAAACCACAATGAATAAAATCAGAACCTCCATCAGTCATATGATATCTAGGCACACCAAATCTAGGGAAAATAACATCCTTCAACATTTTTATTGAGGTTTCACCATCAGCACTCTTTGTAGGTATAGCTTCTACCCATTTAGTAACATAATCAACAGCAACAAGTAATTGAGTATAACCTTCTGAAGGAGGAAATGGACCCATAAAGTCAAATCCCCAACAGTCAAATGGTTCAATAACAAGAGAATAATTCATAGGCATTTCATTGCGTCTAGAAATATTACCAACTCTTTGACATTCATCACAAGATGAAATAAACTTTCTTGCATCCTTAAAAAGAGTAGGCCAATGAAAACCTGATTGTAGAACCTTTTGTGCAGTTCTATCTCCAGCATGATGTCCTCCATAAGCACTACCATGACATTTCCTCAATATCTCTTGTTGTTCATATTCCAGAACACATCTTCGCATAATTCCATCCACTCCTTCTTTATATAAGTGTGGGTCATTCCAAAAATAATGCCTCAAGTTATAAAAGAATTTCCTTATTTGCTGAGCTGTAAATGTTGGAGTCAAATACTTGGAAACAATAAAGTTAGCATAATCAGCATACCAAGGAGTCTCTCGCGAAGTTACTATTATTGCAGCCAATTGTTCATTTGGAAAACTATCATTAACAGGAATGGGATTATAAGAAATATTTTCCAATCTAGACAAATTATCATCAACAGGATTTTCAGCGCCCTTCCTATCTACAATATGCAAATCAAACTCTTGAAAAAGAAACTTCCATCTAAAAATCCTAGTCTTAGCATCTTTGTTTTCCATAAGGTACCTAATAGCAGCATGATCAATATGAATAGTAACTTTCGAATCAACAATATAAGGTATAAACTTATCGCAAGCAAAGACTACAGCTAAGAATTCTTTTTCAGTAGTAGCATAATTCTTTTGAGAAGCATCAAGAGTCTTAGTAGCATAATGGATAGCATTCAACTTCTTATCTACTCGATGTCCAAGAACAACACCTACTGCAAAATCACTAGCATCACACATAATTTCAAAGGGTAAATTCCAATCAGGTGGTTGAACAATAGGAGCAGTGGTTAAAGCCTTGTTTAGAGTTTCAAAAGCTTCCTTACAATCATCATCAAAAACAAAAGGTACATCCTTTTCGAGAAAATTAGCAAGAGGCTTTGAAATTTTAGAGAAATCTTTAATAAACCTCCTATAGAAACCAACATGACCAAGGATACTACGAATACCTTTAACATCCCTGGGACATGGCATCTTCTCAATTGCTTCCACTTTGGATTTGTCGACTTCAATACCTTATTCAGAAATTTTATGTCCAAGAACAATTCCTTCATTTACCATAAAGTGGCACTTATCCCAATTAAGAACAAGATCAGTTTCTTCACATCTCTGCAAAACTTTATCAAGATTGTGCAAACAGTTATCAAAAGAAGTCCCATAGACGGAGAAATCGTCCATGAATACTTCCGCAATTTCTTCACAAAAGCCATGAAAGATAGCAGATATGCATCTTTGAAACGTAGCAGGAGCATTACACAAACCAAAAGGCATACGTCTATAAGCATAAGTTCCATAAGGACAAGTAAAAGTGGTTTTCTCTTGATCATGCTTTTTAACAGCAATTCGAGAGAACCCAAAATAACCATCAAGGAAACAAAAATGAGTTTTCTTAGACAACATTTCTAACATTTGATCAATAAAAGGTAAAGTGTAATGATCTTTCCTAGTAACTTTATTAACTTTTCGATAATAAATGCACATCCTATACCAACTACTACTCTTTGAGGAATGAGTTCATTTTTCTCATTAGGCACAACAGTAATTCCTCCTTTCTTAGGGACACAATGCACATGACTAACCCATCTACTATCAGCAATAGGATAAATAATACCAACATCAAGAAGTTTCAATACCTCATTTCTTACCACATCCTTCATCTTCAGAATTAAATGACGTTGATGTTCAACAACTGGCTTTGCATCTGGTTCCATATTAATAGCATGCTGACATATAGTAGGAGAAATCCTCTTAAAATCATCAAGAGTATATCCCATAGCTCCTCGGTGCTTCTTCAATACTCCCAATAATCTTTCCTCTTCCTATCCTGAAAGTTTAGAACTAATAATAACATGATATATCTTCTTATCATCAATATAAGCATATTTAATATCATCGGGTAAAGGTTTTTAATCGAAAACAGGATCCTCCTCGGGTGGTAGCGTGGTACCCAAGTCTTCCACAGGTAAATCATGCTTAAGCATCTCCGGTTCATGAAGAAAAATCTCATCAATTTCATTTCTTTCCTCCATAAAGACCTCACTTTCGTGATCCTCCATATATTAATGCAAAGCATTGTTAGGAGCAACAGAAATAGAAGCAAGTTGTTCAACTCTAAAATCTTCATTAGGCAATTCAGTTTTGTAAGGAGTTTTAGCAAACTTTCATAAGACTCTCCATCAAATTTTGTAAGAATTTTCTCTTTCTTGCAATCTATAATAGCACCACAAGTATTCAAGAAAGGTCTACCAAAAATTATAGGACAAGTCTTACTAGCAGCTAAACCAAGTACTAGAAAATCAGCAGTATATTTAAATTTACCACACAAAACTTCCACATCTCTAACAATACCAATCAGAGAGATGGTCTCTCTATTAGCAAGCTAAATAACCACATCAATTTCTTCAAATTCACAAGAAACAATTTCATGCATAATTTCCCTGTAAAGCTCATAAGGAATATCACTGGAACTTGCACCAATATCACATAAACCATAATAGCAATGATCACCTATTCTAACAGAAAGCACAGGAACACTAGTTTTCTTGGATTTACTAGGATGTGGAACAATATTAGAAGCATCTTCACAGGAAATAGTATGTCCATCTTCTATATTTTCGGTAACCAAATCCTTTACTATTGCTACCGCAGGTTCAATAGTTATTTGTTCATCAGGTTCTATAGCTTTCTTTTACTTTTATTAACCGCACTAGTTATAATAGAATATTCCTTTACCTTGGCAAGGAAAGGTACTTTCTCAATATAAGGTTCAAGCAAAACACGATCAACAGTACAAACTTCAATATTTCTAGCAGGAACACAATTAACAATATCTTTATAAGGTGCATCGTACTTGTTCCACTCCTTTTTTGGGAACATCAAGATAGGGGGCAAAAGCCTTAAAACAATTTGCAGGAATTTGAGAATCAAGACCATAAACAACACTAGTATTACGAAAGTCATCAGTTTGCATAAAAGATTCAATCCATTCATAATCATAATTAATACATGACTTTCTTCATTTATCATTCTCCCATCCTTTAGTATTTTCCTGAATGCGGTCGAGAAGAACCCATTTAGCTTCTTCATTCATACTTGTAAATGATCCAGAACAAGAAGCATCCAATAAATCCTTATCATGAAGAGAAAGCCTTGCATAGAAGTTATTAATAAAAATATTACTAGGGAGCTCATGAATGGGACATATTATTACATATGTATTTATATACTTGTAAAATACATAGGCACGCCCTAAAGATTGGTGCCTGATTAGGAACTCGTCCTTCAAATAAAGCACCAAAATTGCTAGGCTATGCGGAGTAATAAGACCGATTCGTTCTGCTAACCAACTTTGTAAGTATTGCTTTTATCGCCGCGGGCAATAATCAAAGAAAAACGAACAAACACAAGGAAAATAAGTATTTAACGTGGAAAAACTCTTCCAACGAGAAAGGTAATAAATCACGGATGTGAGCCAACAAAACTTCATTATCATAGGAGAGTCTCCACAATGTTGAGGATTTCACATGTTCATCTTGTCACGTGTGTCGGCTTATAGAGGGGTGTATATAGCAATCCTGGCCTAGGTCATTGATGATTCATACCTCCAGGCGACGAGCCTCACTTTGCTCCGGAAAAAGTTAGCATTAATGTGAATTCGAATCACAACTTAACAAACTTCGCCCGAGAGAAATTACTTCTTGTAGCATGAACTGTAAGCTTCTCCTGGAACAATAAAGAAACAAATTTTAGTATCAAACAACCACTAGGGATAAATTATTATAACTACTAAGTTTCAGAGCAACATGAACTGCTTTGTCATAATATCTGCATAATTTATCATGAATATACTAATCTTCCATACCCCGCGAATAGTAAAGCACCTTAATCAACATGCTTCATTCTCTCTTGGAATATTTGATCCTATGTAAGGAATATGTCACTATCACTATCACAAAACGGACTAATGCAAGAATTAT
Organism: Lolium perenne; assembly: GCF_019359855.2. Lineage (NCBI taxonomy): Eukaryota > Viridiplantae > Streptophyta > Magnoliopsida > Poales > Poaceae > Lolium > Lolium perenne. Next base: position 180,006,300 of record NC_067246.2, on the reverse strand, counting down.
CTCCAACAAAGCTCAACAAACAAATCTTTCAACCAACTGATCATTTGCATGCTTTAGCAATAGCCATGTACTCTCCTTGAGTGGTAGCTTGCGCAACAATTGGCTGCAATGTTTCCTTTCAACTTACATCACATTCACCAATGGTAAACACACAACTTTTGAGGCACCTCCTCTCATCCAAATCAGCAGTAAAATCTGAATCCATGTAGCAAACAAGTCCCTCCTGCTATTTTGAACTTCAAATAAGCTTTATTACTGACAATGGTACAGACTACTGAGATGTCCAAAATAAGTTTCAAGAATTCTTTTTTCACTGAAGTGGTTGCCATTGCTTGCTAGCATATTTGGAAAGTGAGGAATACCTTCATTTTTTTTATCATACTCGACCATGTTTTGCAACATGGCGTGCTCCTTTTATCCGTGACAAATCTCTCCATGCACACAAGTTCAAAAATGATCATAAGGATGAACTTTTGAAGTGGGTGGCTTCTCTTGTATGAATCTTGGTTATATGTCTTGTATAGCCTTGTAGGTTTTTTCTGCTTTTTTTTTCTAAGTTAGTTTTTCTTTTATGTTTGGTTCTCTGTACTATAGGTTTATTCTTTTAATAAAAGGTGGGATGCTATGGGGCTTTTTCCCTACAGTAGATGGTTTAAAAAAAGCTTTATTAGTATCATGAAGGTACCTGAAAACCCACTGAACAACCTTCCAATGTTCTTTACCGGGATTAGCCACGTACCTATTGATGAAACTCATTGCATATGGAGGGATATCAGACCACCTCCCAAAATATACACGAGATCATCAAATCATCACAGATCATGGCCACCATGGGCACAAGATGAGCAACAAAGAAGCAACTATAATCAAACTACTTGCTAGATCCTGCTCACATGGTGTCAGCTTAGCATAGTCGCCGCACTCATCTTGTTGTCAGCAAGGTGGTCGATTGCCTTGATCAGCAAACGTGGTTCCAAGAGTTGCCTCTAACTAATATGCCTAAGCGTGAAGACCATTTTCACATAAGCATAGTTCACTATGAGCATGTTCACTAAGTAAATATGCTTCGGCTAGCACTAAGATCGAGAAGATAGTGTGTTAGTGCATATCAACATGTAGGTTCTAAACAAATCAAACAAAAATAGTGTCCTGTTATTGATGGCTATGAAAATAGCGATCATTATCCACGTTTAAATCACATTTTAAGTCAAAGAAGTGACTAAGAAACTCTCTAGCCTTGCTAATAATGACTAATTATTGCAAAGATGTCCAATCTCTTGTTTTAATTTGTATTGTGCTGGAAATCACACTTTAAAGGCAAAGTCAGGAGCATTTATGGAAGAATATCATGTTGCCTACACATCCATGCAAGTTGGGGTTGAAGAGACGCTTCTAGAGCGTTTAACGACCTTGTCTGTACCATGTGGCATCGGCTCCACAAGGTCAAACACAACAACTTGTATGAAGGGACCTATATATTTCGAGACTCTAGCCGTCGCCGCGTAGAGAGCCGCTATTATCAGATTGCATCACAACACCTCCAAAGGAGATTCACAACTTCATCATGACCATTGTTCATCCTCTGCATCCCCCATCCTCTCCATATCCATAGCCATCATCTTGTACTTGAGATCTCCTTCTGATTTGGTGACCATTGTAGCAATATTTGATTTCAATCTAAGTATTTTGCATAGTATTTTCTATCCTTGATCTTATTGTTATGAGTGAGTAGTCCTCAAGGTGTGCGGGTTGAGGTGAAACCTCGCAGCGATTATGTCCATCTAATATATGGGAATATTGTGTGGTGATTGAATAAAAGATATGTATCTTGTTTCTTTGTCTCTTGTCTTGATCCATGGACTTGTAGTTACCCAAGATCCTCGGGATTGATAAATATGAGAGGTGACATGAGTGGTGAACTCGCGACCTCATGCGAAACCTAGTGACAACAAGGGGAGTACAGTCTTCGTTCAAGGATCCACTTGGGAGTAACAAAAACATCACCATACTTAAGACTTTTATCTATAATTTACTGAAAAATTATTATAACCCGGTACTTCGTGGTATAACAGTTGGATTAAAATACTATTGATATATGCCTATGAATCTCATGGCCTCTAGTGTTTATCGATGTCCTGCCCACAATCCTATCTGTATTATATCATTTCACACTATTATTATATTTATCCCATATGTATATGCATTGCAGGTGAATTTTCAACCATGGCGTATTTCCATCCATTGCAACAACGAACAATTCAAAGTAAACTAGAAAGTTCCGGTAAACATAAAACAAAACAAGTAAACATGTCTTGTAGAAGTTTCGTCGATTTCCATTCGGAAAATGTTTCCCATTGTCGGATAAACCTAGGTCTACTAGGGAAAAAGCTATTGTATTACATCAGTAATCGATCGAAGGTATCAGCGCTTTTTGGCGTCGTTGCCAGGGAAGCAATTCGCTATCCTTGTAATGTTACTAGAGATCATGTTTCTAGTTTTGTTTTTTTTTTAGTTTATTTCTTGTTAATAGTTTACTTTCTTTTATCTTTTGAAAATCCAAAAAATAATTACTTAATTAATTGTTTATCATATATGAAAAATACCAAAAAGAAAAGATCCGTGGCTCAAAAGAAGCTTGGGGAGTATGCCACTCCCAATGATGATTTTATTCGTGCACCTATTACTCAGCCCGCTGTTGAAGCAAAAACTTATGAAATTAAGCCTAACCTTTTGAGTTTGGTTCAGCAGAATCAATTTAGAGGCTCGGCTGCTCAGGACTGAGGTTTGCGCTTAAACACATTCACTGAGATATGCGACATGATGCGCATAAAACAAGTTGACCCCAATGTGGTCAAACTACACTTATTTCCTTTCTCTTTAAGAGGAAAGGATAAGGACTGGTTGCTAGCTTTGCCTAAAGGCACTATTAGATCTTTGGAAGAATGCACTAATCTTTTTATGACTAATTTTTTCCTCCAGATAAACTATTCAGCTAAGGTGCAGTATATTATAGGTTTTAGACAAGAAAACAGCGAGCCACTAGCGTTTGCCTAGGAAAGAGTGAAGGAAGCCGTCATGAACGGTCATAGTCATGGGATGGTAGACTAGCTTATATTACATTTATTCTATAATGCTCTTAACCCAATGTCTAAATCTATGCTAGATATCGCAACAAGAGGAACCTTCATGGGGAAGCAAGTGGATGTTGCAAAACATCTTCTTGACGATATGCAGAGCAACCATGCCCAATGGCATGTAGGGATAACCTCCTCAAAATGAATGAACTCAATCACCGAGGAGCACAATGAAAAGCTTACATCGAAGGTAGATGAGCTAATAAATATTATCAAGGGTAAGGAAGATACCCAACTTAATGTTATCACTACCAATACTAATGAAGTTAACTTTGTAGCTCGTAATCCTTATAACCATGCATGGAAGAGTCAAACTATGACTCAAACTTTTAAAAGCAATATTCTAATCCTGTAGGTGCTCCAAAAAGCAATATCTTTAATAATTATAATGGAGCAAATCATGGTAATTTCCCCGTTGAGAATTATTTTAAAAATTTATGCAAGCAAAAACTAATCAAAATAATGTTCTTATTAAAATAACGGAGGACTATGAAAATATTATTGTTAAATTATCTAATCAATCAGTTGCTACTATAAATGATGTGTAGGATCTACAGGAAAGAACCAAGACTGTGTAGGCACATCTGAACAAGCTAGCTAAGAGTCAACCTCTCATAGTTGCAAGATTTGCAGGAAAGCCGGTAGAAGACCTCAAGATGACGAGGTTTGAAAATAAATATGAGAAGCCTGAAGATGATCATCGTGAAGAACCCGATATTGAAGAAGGCAATGATATCATGTACCAACAATTCATAAAAGAGGTAGCATCAAAGGTACGTGAGTTGGAGAGGGGATATAAGAGGCTAGCTGACAAAATTCTAGCTAAGCTAGTTGATATATTTTAGCCCACTATTAAAATTAAAATAGGATTTAATGAGATAGATGCACTATGTGATCTTGGTGCAAGAGTTTCAACAATTTCTAAAAGTCTATTTGACAAGCTAACCTTGGGCCATTTAAAACTACTGAAATGAGACTCCATCTTGTTGACTCAACTTCTAAACAAATTGTTTGGATTAAACAAAACATAGTTATTGAAATTAAAGGATGTCATGCTTTTATTGATCTTTTTATTGTAGACATGGATCCCAAAACACCTACAATTCTAGGTAGGCCATTCTTAAGAACAATAAAAGCTTTGATTACTCTACATGAAGGGAATGTGAGAATAGGACTACCATCTAGAGAACCATTTGTAGTTCACTTGCCTAGGAAGAAAAAGGCCAAACCTAATGATGATGGTGTCATCACACTTAAAGCTAACTATTTTTGAGTGGGTGATCCACTTCTAAAACTAAAACGGTCATCATATGGGTCAAGCTAATTGACCTTAACTAGAAGCGCCTCATGGGAGGCAACCCTTGTTAAATTATGTTTTTTTACTTGTGTTAGTATTTTTGGTTTGTTCTATTTTTGTTTCTAATAAAGGAGTGTTCAAGAAGATCCTTTGAAGAGAGGAAATGAAATTGATGTAATCCTCGCTATATGATTTATGCTAACACTTGGCCAACGTAGGCGTTCAGTTTCCTATGTGGTATTTTGTTGTCATTCTTTGGTTATTATGGATGTGCAAAGTCGTATGAAGCTTCTACTAAAAATATTTTAAGTTTTATTGTTAACAGATGCTTGAACGACCTGCAGCAGCACTGTGGCACCCCCGGGATCAGGGTTAGACAAATACCAGATCTTCGTCCGACATAAGCCTAACCTTGAGCTCGAGAGACTACAGTGAGAGAATCGGTAACACAACAGTGACTCTACGACTCAAAAGAATATATTACAACTCTTAAAAGAGTAAGATCCAAATTATTACACGCAGAGGTCACTGACCCAACATTCAACAAGCAACGGAAGCAAATTATGTTATTCTAAATAACAAGATAGCAAAGGGCTTAAGAAGCCATAACATAAAGCGACGTCCCAGCCCATAAGTCGCAGGCTGCTGCCTGGGAACTCCAAACTAACCGTCGATGTTAACGTAGAAACCACCTTCGGCTGCAGAGACTTCATCTGAAACAAAAGCATGCAAAGCTGAGTACAGGGACTCAGCAAGACTTAGTACAACCTTTTAGCAAAGCGGGTATGCGGGCTTTCTGGTAGATCTTCTTTTGCGTAAAGCCAGTTTTCCTTTGTAAGATAGGAGAGAAGAGAAGCTCGACTACACAGAACCTTTGAAAGGGGATAAGAGAGCGACATCTCTATCTCTATTGATCATCATATTGTATCCACCAATCTTCATCATCTCGAACCACTATCCTCGGATCACCCCCTCAACACCCGAAGAAGGTGTCCGTAAGCACACATTGGTTGCCAAGTTTTACGATTAGGTTCAGGTTCTCTATGATCTCCATGTCCGTTCCCAAGTCGTCCATAACCGTGGACATGGCTTTTCGAAAAGATTCATAACCCTGCAGGGGTGCACAACTTTACCCACACGCGCCAACCGACTCTTAATGCCAATATATATTAGCTCTCTTCCTTGGAGAGCCGGCAGAGGGTGGTCGACCACGACCTTTACCTTGCTGTCGCCGAGACCATGAGTCACGCGCTAAGGATTGTTCCGCCGTAACGGGTCAAGTCCCGAAGTCGGTCCTTAACGATGTGAGGAGAGGTGGGTTTCCCCAGAGGCCGCAACCCCCAGCCACCACGGCCACGCTTACCTACCTGTTATGTACCTTTAACCCCCAAGCAAAATGCAATGCATATGACCAGGTAACGCGCAAACTATGTGACTCATGGAATCTACTAGGCAAGTTAGTGAGTCGAGAGGGTACCATAATAGGGCCTCGTGTGGTTGTACGCTCGGTCTTGGTTCAAGAGGCGAGAACTCGGTTCCTAGGGTCGGCAGAACGAAACAACCCACCACATCCCAATGTGGCCTCTCGTCTGAGCCTTTAATCATGTTTATCATCATCTCTATACTTACCACGTCAACCTGTCATGCTAGATTCATTTCATTGTAAGGCTCCAGTCCGAAGACCGGAGTAGTAGCGTAACAAACTAAGCATGGCTAAGCATAAGAGATAAAGGCTCTCGCAACGCACACATGCCAAACCTAGTTATGCTAGGAGCAGTGGATCAGGGTATCGAGGCTACAAAGGTCAGACATGCAATAGATAGGGTAACTCTATCTATCGATAAAAGACAGTTGAATCGTATGCGATATGTAGGAACCACAGATAAAAGCAATTTGAAATCATAGATGAACCAGGTTAGGGCTTGCCTTGTCCCTCAGCGGATGAGTACTATTCTTCGGTGGCGTTGACGTTGGGCTCCGGCTCAGATCCTATCGCGAAGAACCAAACACCGGAAAGGGAAATAAACAATCACCACATGGCATAATGCAATGCGCATCCAATATGAATGATATGTCGTATTAAAGGAATTCGGTAAACCCTAGGTGCATCGTCAAATTAAAGGGGTTCCGACATCGGACACCGCCATATGAGAGGGGTTCTTTTAGGGTTTCACTACATTTGCAAATTTAATTGTTGCAATGATGTATTAATTACTTATAAACTTGCAGAGATGTTTTTCTGAACATTTCGGTATGTTATACATCTTTTTCTGAGTTAATATGAAAAAGATATGGATTATACAGATTTCTGAAATTGATAAATAACAAAAACAGAAAAAGAAAAGGCTTTACTGCGTCATGCTGACGTCATGCTGACGTCAGCACGACCTTGAGCTCGCAGGTGCCGCAGCAATTGGCCGACTCGGGCCGAAATCGGGCGCGTGCGCGGGGGCTACGGACGCAGCTCGACGCGGCGAGCCTTTTGGTGGCGGCGCCGCCCACCAATGGTCGCCGGAGCGACCACGGCGGTGATGGCCGGCGGCAGAACACGCAGGCGCACGTCGCCGGCGCAATAGGCGGCGACCTAGGGCAAGCGGTGAGCACCAGGAGGACCAGGAGCTCACCATGAGCACGCCGGTGAAGACGGCGTTGCCGGAGTTGGCCGGAATCGCCGGCGAACGGCGGAGGTCTGCGGCACGGGCGGGGCCCGATTCGCGCAGTAGAGGGCTCCTCGGCGGCCGCTGCTTGGTGGAGGAGAACCAGGGGAGCACGGCGGAGCTCCTGGTGGCGTCGGCTTGGCGCGGGGCGGCTCAGAGCGACGGCGACGGCGAGGTCTGCGGCTAGGGTTCCGTCGGCCGCGCGCAGAGAGAAGGGGAGGAGAGGAGGGAGGCGTGCAGGGGCTTCTCGGAGGGGCGGCGGCGGCCTTTAAAGGGGGTCCAGGGGGCGGCGATGGCCATCCTGGCCGCCGGCAGCATCGGGCGGCGAGGGGCGCGCCAGGCAGCTGCGTGCCTGCGTGCGTGGAGAAGAAGACAGGGGGGATTTTTGCGAAACCCCCCCTGGTCTTTAGGGTTTTCTCGGGAGAAATAAAAACAGGGCCAAATTTTGATGATTTTAGGGTATTTTGACCCAAATTTGGAGGGGATTTTTGCACAAAATTTTGTTAATGCAAAACTACAACAATTTGCAACATTGTTTCATAACATTTTGTGAAAAAGTTCTCAATTTGAATGCAAATGCATGCATGCACATGACAATTTAGCAACATTATTTGATTAACAAAGTTGGTCTGTTACAACTCTACCCCCCTTACAAGAATCTCGTCCCCGAGATTCCTAAGTTTTAGAAAAGAAGGCAGGGTACTCAGATCGGAGACGATCTTCTCGTTCCCAGGTTGCTTCTGACTCAGAGTGATGAGACCACTGAACTTTCAGGAATTTGATGGTTTGACGCCGAGTTTTACGCTCAGCTTCATCAAGGATACGGATAGGATACTCACGATAGGTCAGATCCTCTTGGAGATTAAGTGTTTCATGATCAACACCACGAATGGGATCTTTGAAGCAACGTTTGAGTTGGAAGACATGAAAGACATCATGAACTTCAGGAAAAGTTGGAGGGAGTTCCAACTTGTAGGCAAGTGTACCTTGTTTTGCAAGGATGCGGAAAGGACCAACATAGCGAGGAGCTAGTTTGCCTTTTATACCGAAACGATGGACACCTCTTAAAGGAGTGACTCGAAGATAAGCTTGCTCGCCAACTTCATAGCGAACTTCTTGATGATGACGATCATAATTGCTCTTTTGACGAGACTGAGTAGCTTTCAAACGTTCTCGGATAACGCCAACTTGATCTTCTGCTTCCTTGATCATGTCCGGTCCAAAGAACTGTCTTTCACCGGTTTCTGACCAATTTAGAGGGGTTCGACATTTCCGTCCATAAAGAGCTTCAAAAGGCGCCATGCCCAGGCTAGATTGAAAACTGTTTTTATAGGAGAATTCAGCAAATGGAAGACACTTTCCCCAATTCTTGCCGAAGGATATAACAGAGGCTTTGAGCATGTCTTCAAGGATTTGATTCACCCTCTCGGTTTGACCACCGGTTTGAGGATGATAGGCCGTGCTGAAGGAAAGATTTGTCCCCATGGAGTTTTGAAGGCTTTCCCAGAATTTCGAGGTAAACAAGCTTCCACGATCGGAGATGATCTTCTTCGGAACACCATGAAGAGAGACTATCCGGGATATGTAGAGATCTGCTAGTTGACTAGCACGAATACTTTCCCGAACAGGAAGAAAGTGAGCAACCTTGGATAGACGATCCACCACTACCCATATGGAGTCATTTCCCTTTGGAGTTTTGGGAAGTCCGGTAATGAAATCCATTCCAATTTCATCCCATTTCCATTCAGGAGTAGATAGAGGTTGAAGAGTACCAGCTGGTCTTTGATGCTCAGCTTTTACACGACGGCAAACGTCGCATTCAGCTACGAAGCGAGCGATTTCTCTTTTCATCCGGGTCCACCAGAACCTTTGGCGAAGATCCTGATACATCTTTGTACTTCCAGGATGAATAGATAGAGGAGACTCATGAGCTTCTTGAAGGATAAGCTCTCTCAGGTTCTTTTTCTTCGGCACCACCAAGCGGTTACCAAAGTAGACAAGACCTTGATCGTTGACGGAGAAACATTTAGCATCTCCGCTAGCAATGTTCTCTTTGATCTTAGTGATACCCAAATCACGCTCCTGAGCGGCTTTGATCTGGTCTTCAAGAGAGGGTTTCACCTCTAAGTTGGCAAGGAATCCCTGAGGAACAACTTCAAGATTGAGTCTTGCAAATTCCTCATGGAGGGCAGGTTGATATTGCTTGAGCATCAGATTGTTGCAATATGACTTCCGACTTAGGGCGTCAGCAACGACGTTGGCTTTGCCGGGCTGATAGTTAAGACCCAAATCATAGTCTTTGATGAGTTCCAACCATCTTGTCTGCCTGAGATTCAGATCTGGTTGGGTAAAGAGATACTTCAGGCTTTGATGATCCGAGTATAACTCGCAACGATTACCGTAGAGGTAAGGTCGCCATTGCTTAAGAGCATGGACAACAGCTGCAAGCTCTAAATCATGGGTTGGATAATTGAGCTCATGTGGCTTCAACTGTCGAGAGGCATAAGCCACTACATGGCCATCTTGCATCAACACACATCCGAGCCCTTGAAGAGATGCATCACAGAAGATGACAAAGTCTTTGCTTGTGTCTGGGAGGACAAGTACCGGGGCGGTAGTCAGCTTTATTTTCAGTGTCTGAAAACTTTCTTCAGCCTTTTCTGACCACTCAAACTTCTTATCTTTCTTCAGAAGATCAGTCATTGGTTTGGCAATCTTGGAGAAATTCTCGATGTATCGACGATAATAACCCGCCAATCCAAGAAAACTCCGAATTTCCTTGGCTGACTTAGGAGTCTTCCAGTCAAGAACGGATTGAACTTTATCTGGAATGACTGCAACACCTTTTGCAGAGACCACATGGCCTAGGAAGATGAACTCTTGTAGCCAGAACTCACATTTAGAAAACTTGGCATAGAGACGATGTTCACGAAGCTTGGTCAGCACCAAACGCAAGTGTTCAGTGTGTTCTTCTTCGGTTTTGGAGTAGACCAGAATATCATCAATGTAGATAATGACGAATTTGTCAAGATACTCCATAAACACAGAGTTCATGAGCCACATAAAAGTGGCTGGAGCATTAGTGAGACCAAAGGACATGACAGTGTACTCGTAAAGACCATAACGAGTCATGAACGCCGTTTTTGGAATGTCCTCCGTTCGGATTTTGATTTGATGGTAGCCTGATCTCAAATCCATCTTGGAAAAGACTGTGGCACCACTCAATTGATCAAAAAGATCATTGATTCGAGGTAGAGGATACTTGTTCTTGATGGTTACTGCGTTGAGCGGCCGGTAATCAACAACCAGACGCGGAACATTGGTATCCCTCTTCTTGACGAAGAGTGCGGGACATCCCCAAGAAGAAGTACTAGGTTGGATGTATCTTTTCCCTTCTAACTCTTCCAACTGCTTCTTCAGTTCAACCAACTCTTCTCGAGGCATACGATAAGGACGTCGTGAAACAGGAGCAGTTCCAGGAACCAGCTCGATGACAAACTCCACACTTCGATCAGGTGGCATGCCAGGTAATTCTTCCGGAAAGACATCAGGGAAGTCACAAACCACCGGAACATCAGAAATTTCAAGCGGAGGTAAGACGTCAAGAGCATACAACTCCGCATCAGGAATATGTACTGCTGATGGAGATGTTGCCGACGAAGACCAATACAGAATGGAGCTTCCGGAAAGATCGGTCAGAGTAAGAGACCTGGCTGCACAATCAATGACAGCCTGATATTTAGCTAGCCAATCCATGCCCAAAATGATATCAATGTCGGTTGACTTGAGGGCAATGAGGGAAATCGGAAAAAGAAGATATCCAATCTCAATTTTATTCCCATGACTAACCATATTGGTTCGCCAAGTGGAACCCGGAGACTGAACCATTAGAGTAGTAGGCAACTTCACAAAGGTTATCCCATGCAACTGAGCAAACTCTTGGGATATGAATGAATGCGATGCTCCAGAATCAAACAGAACTGTAGCTATAACGGAGTTGATTCGAAGCGTACCCATTATGACGCTTGGATCTGCTTCAGCTTCTTCAGCAGTAACATGGGTCCGACGACCATGACCAGCAACTGGAGGCTTAGTAAACTTCTTTGGTGGTGGAGCACCACGAACAGAAGTATTGTGGGGGCACTCTTTCATGTAGTGACCAGGTTGACCACAAGTGAAGCACGCACCACTGCCTGGAGTACCCATAGCGGGACGATAGTTTGTTCCGCCGGCATTGTTTGGAGCTTGTGGGCGAGGAGCATAACCAGAAGACTTCGGTGCATTAGGAGCACGAGGCACAGCACTGTATGGAATGAAAACACGACGGCGCTGATTGCCTGATCCAGAAGACTGAGAAGTATCTCGAGGACGCTTGCGAGTTTCCTCATACTCCACCTTTCCTCTTTCTGCCTTCATAGCCTTGTTGACAAGATCTTGGCAGGTTGGGAAGTCCAGGAGATGAAGATCTCGACGAAGATCAGGATCCAGTCCCTTGCGGAACAAGGCTTGCTTCTTGGCATCAGTGGAAGTCTCTTCAGGAGCATAGCAGGCAAGACGATAGAAATTACCTTGGTAGTCACAGATAGAACCACTGCCCTGCGTCAGCTTCAGAAACTCTTCTCTTTTCTCATCCATCAGACCCTCTGGGATATGATATGCACAGAAAGCAGCTTTGAACTCTGGCCAAGTTACGACATGACCGACAGGCTGCATCAACAGGAAGTTTTCCAACCATGAACCAGCAGCTCCTTCAAGATGGTAGGTGGCGAAGTTCACCCAATCTGCTTGAGCAGCGTGGGCAACCTCAAGCTTGCGCTCGATGGTACGGAGCCAGTAGTCAGCATCAAGTGGCTCAGTCGAATAACTGAACACTGGTGGGGTGAGGCGGATGAAGCTTCGGATCCCCACTTGTTCCTCATGACGCTGAGCTGTATTACGCTCAATCCTTTCAAGGAGCCTAATGTTGTCTGCGCGATTGGCTTCATACATGGCCATAAGTTGGACCATAGAAGGAGGAGGAGGAAGGTCAGCATTCTCCTCGTGGCCATCTCCACGGCCATTGCCACGGCCATGACCACGACCACGACCACGGCCAGCACCACTTCTAGTACCGCCTGACATCCTGAGGAGAAGACAAAAACCATGAGACACGGATTCACCGGAAGGATTCAACAGAAGGATAGCATATACCGAATGCAATGAGCATGCTGAGAAGACAAGACATGTGATATCAAGATATATCATCGTATCGATCATAGTAGTTAAACAAGCATACAAAATGTACACACTACTAACCGACTCACAAACCATGAAGATGGAATGCAAAGATGACATACAATCACTATGTCACATAAAGGCAAACAATTGGATGCTAAGCAACCAAAGCAAGAATAAAGGAACAATGCTTCAGATGAACTGAGGCATTCTGGAAACTCTGAGACAAGCAACCAAATACGGAGTACTGGAGAAAAATAACCCAAACCCGTGTATCCTAGAGATTGAATTGATAGGAAAGAAGAGAAACCTTTTTTTTCCAATCAAAACCAGATAAGATGACTCAGCATAGAGTGACACCAGGTAAGGAGTAAAAAGAATCCTAGTCAGAGTTTTGCAAATAAACTTTAGCTTTCAAATAGTTTTCGCAACAACTAGACTCAACATCGACCAGTGAACAAGGGTTTCCTACAGGCAGTCCTGCTCTGATCCCAAAACCTGTGGCACCCCCGGGATCAGGGTTAGACAAATACCAGATCTTCGTCCGACATAAGCCTAACCTTGAGCTCGAGAGACTACAGTGAGAGAATCGGTAACACAACAGTGACTCTACGACTCAAAAGAATATATTACAACTCTTAAAAGAGTAAGATCCAAATTATTATACACAGAGGTCACTGATCCAACATTCAACAAGAAACGGAAGCAAATTATGTTATTCTAAATAACAAGATAGCAAAGGGCTTAAGAAGCCATAACATAAAGCGACGTCCCAGCCCATAAATCGCAGGCTGCTGCCTGGGAACTCCAAACTAACCGTCGATGTTAACGTAGAAACCACCTTTGGCTGCAGAGACTTCATCTGAAATAAAAGCATGCAAAGCTGAGTACAGGGACTCAGCAAGACTTAGTACAACCTTTTAGCAAAGCGGGTATGCGGGCTTTCTGGTAGATCTTCTTTTGCGTAAAGCCAATTTTCCTTTGTAAGATAGGCGAGAAGAGAAGCTCGACTACACAGAACCTTTGAAAGGGGATAAGAGAGCGACATCTCTATCTCTATTGATCATCATATTGTATCCACCAATCTTCATCATCTCGAACCACTATCCTCGGATCACCCCCTCAACACCTGAAGAAGGTGTCCGTAAGCACACATTGGTTGCCAAGTTTTACGATTAGGTTCAGGTTCTCTATGATCTCCACGTCCGTTCCCAAGTCGTCCATAACCGTGGACATGGCTTTTCGAAAAGATTCATAACCCTGCAGGGGTGCACAACTTTACCCACACATGCCAACCGACTCTTAATGCCAATATATATTAGCTCTCTTCCTTGGAGAGCCGGCAGAGGGTGGTCGACCACGACCTTTACCTTGTTGTCGCCGAGACCATGAGTCACGCGCTAAGGATTGTTCCGCCGTAACGGGTCAAGTCCCGAAGTCGGTCCTTAACGATGTGAGGCGAGGTGGGTTTCCCCAGAGGCCGCAACCCCCAGCCACCACGGCCAAGCTTACCTACCTGTTATGTACCTTTAATCCCCAAGCAAAATGCAATGCATATGACCAGGTAACGCGCAAACTATGTGACTCATGGAATCTACTAGGCAAGTTAGTGAGTCGAGAGGGTACCATAATAGGGCCTCGTGTGGTTGTACGCTCGGTCTTGGTTCAAGAGGCGAGAACTCGGTTCCTAGGGTCGGCAGAACGAAACAACCCACCACATCCCAATGTGGCCTCTCGTCTGAGCCTTTAATCATGTTTATCATCATCTCTATACTTACCACGTCAACCTGTCATGCTAGATTCATTTCATTGTAAGGCTCCAGTCCGAAGACCGGAGTAGTAGCGTAACAAACTAAGCATGGCTAAGCATAAGAGATAAAGGCTCTCGTGACGCACACATGCCAAACCTAGTTATGCTAGGAGCAGTGGATCAGGGTATCGAGGCTACAAAGGTCGGACATGCAACAGATAGGGTAACTCTATCTATCGATAAAAGACAATTGAATCGTATGCGATATGTAGGAACCACAGATAAAAGCAATTTGAAATCATAGATGAACCAGGTTAGGGCTTGCCTTGTCCCTCAGCGGATGAGTATTGTTCTTCGGTGGCGTTGACGTCGGACTCCGGCTCAGATCCTATCGCGAAGAACCAAACACCGGAAAGGGAAATAAACAATCACCACATGGCATAATGCAATGCGCATCCAATATGAATGATATGTCGTATTAAAGGAATTCGGTAAACCCTAGGTGCATCATCAAATTAAAGGGGTTCCGACATCGGACACCGCCATATGAGAGGGGTTCTTTTAGGGTTTCACTACATTTGCAAATTTAATTGTTGCAATGATGTATTAATTACTTCTAAACTTGCAGAGAATGTTTTTCTGAACATTTAGGTATGTTATACATCTTTTTCTGAGTTAATATGAAAAAGATATGGATTATACAGATTTCTGAAATTGATAAATAACAAAAACAGAAAAAGAAAAGGCTTTACTGCGTCATGCTGACGTCATGCTGACGTTAGCACGACCTTGAGCTCGCAGGTGCCGCAGCAATTGGCCGACTCGGGCCAAAATCGGGCGCGTGCGCGGGGGCTACGGACGCAGCTCGACGCGGCGAGCCTTTTGGTGGCGGCGCCGCCCACCAATGGTCGCCGGAGCGACCACGGCGGTGATGGCCGGCGGCAGAACACGCAGGCGCACGTCGCCGGCGCAATAGGCGGCGACCTAGGGCAAGCGGTGAGCACCAGGAGGACCAGGAGCTCACCCTGAGCACGCCGGTGAAGACGGCGTCGCCGGAGTTGGCCGGAATCGCCGGCGAAAGGCGCAGGTCTGCGGCACGGGCGGGGCCCGATTCGCGCGGTAGAGGGCTCCCCGGCGGCCGCTGCTTGGTGGAGGAGAACCAGGGGAGCACGGCGGAGCTCCTGGTGGCGTCGGCTTGGCGCGGGGCGGCTCAGAGCGACGGCAACGGCGAGGTCTGCGGCTAGGGTTCCGTCGGCCGCGCGCAGAGAGAAGGGGAGGAGAGGAGGGAGGCGTGCAGGGGCTTCTCGGAGGGGCGGCGGCAGCCTTTAAAGGGGGTCCAGGGGGCGGCGATGGCCATCCTGGCCGCCGGCAGCATCGGGCGGCGAGAGGCGCGCCAGGCAGCTGCGTGCCTGCGTGCGTGGAGAAGAAGACAGGGGGATTTTTGCGAAAACCCCCCTGGTCTTTAGGGTTTTCTCGGGAGAAATAAAAACAGGGCCAAATTTTGATGATTTTAGGGTATTTTGACCCAAATTTGGAGGGGATTTTTGCACAAATTTTTGTTAATGCAAAACTACAACAATTTGCAACATTGTTTCATAACATTTTGTGAAAAAGTTCTCAATTTGAATGCAAATGCATGCATGCACATGACAATTTAGCAACATTATTTGATTAACAAAGTTGGTATGTTACAAGCACGGTCGGACCTGGCCGTACCACGGGCCCGTACCACCTCCCGAAGCCAAAGGATGGATTTGTTGATTTTTTTAGGAAACACAGAGTTTAACAACCTGTCGTATGGGTAGACTGTGAAAATAGTCATCATTCTCCGTGTTTAAATCACATTTGAGTCAAAGAAATGACTAAGAATCTCTCTAGCCTTGCTACTAGTAACTAATTATTGCAAATATGTGCAATCTCTTGTTTTAGCTTGTGTTGTGCAGGAAATCACATTTTTAAAGTGAAATCACGAGAATTTATGGAAGAATATCATGTTGCCTACATAGCGATGCAAGTTGGGGTCGAAGAGAAGCTTCTGGAGCGTTTAACGATCAACAGTATGGGCGCAGCCCGCTCGTACCATCCGTCTGTACCATGTGATGTTGGCTCCGCAAGGTCAAACACAACAAGTTCAAACGCAACAAGTTTTATGAAGGGGCACATATATATCGAGACTCCAGCAACAACGTAGAGAGCCACCATTCTCATATTCCATCACAACATCCCCAAAGGAGATCCACAACTTCATCATCACCATGGTCATCTTCTCCATCCCGCATCCTTCATAGCCATCATCTTGTACTTGAGATCTCCTTGTGATTTGGCAACACATGTAAAAATATTTGATTTCAATCTAAGTATTTTGCACTTTCTTTTATATCCTTGATCTTATTATTATGAGTGAGTAGTCGTCACTAGTTGCGGGTTGAGGTGAAATATCGCAGTGATTATATGCATCTAATACAAGGGAATATTGTGTGGTAATTGAATAGAATATATGTATCTTGTTTCTTTGTCTCATGTATCGATCCATGGACTTGTAGGTACCCAAGATCCCGGTGATTGATAAAAATGAGAGGTGAGATGAGTGGTGAACTAGCGACCTCATGCGAAACCCAGTGACAGCAAGGGGAGTGCGGTCTTCGTTCAAGGATCCACTTGGGAGTAACAACAACATCACCATACTTAAGGCTTTAATATGTACTTTACTTAATAATTGTTATGATGTGATACTTCATGGTAAAAAGGTTCGATCAAAAGACTAATGATATGTCTGTGACTCGCAGGAGCTTTAGTGTTTATGGATTTGCTGCCCACAATCCTATCTATATTAGATCATTTCACACATGAATGTGCTAATTATTATCTTTATCCATATGAATGTGCACTTGCAGGTGAATCTTCAACCCTGCCCTATTTCCATCCATTGCAACAACCAACGATTCAAAGTAAACTAGAAAGGCGGTAACATAAAACAAAACGAGTAAGCAAGTGTTGTAGAAGTTCCTTAGGTTTCAATTGAGCAAATGTTTCCCATGGTTCGATAAACCTAGGTCTACTAGGGAAAAAGCTAATGTACTACATCTGCAATCCGATTGAAGTTATCAGTTATCTTACCAGGAGTTGCTGCCTCAGATGTTCGTCATCATCTATGAGAAAACATGTGTTGTCATGGCTCCATTTGAATTTGCCTTCCTCTTTTAGAATGCATATTTGGCTTCACCTTGTCCTCCACTTCCTGGTGTAGTTGTACAGATGAATAGTGGTCACTGAGATCCTATTGAAGTCAAGAACATCACTCACAACCTTACTCATGTGCCTCTCTCTAAAGCCATGGCTACATTTATCTCGTTCTTCACAAGCTCAACCATCAACGAATTCTGGCATGGAAGCTTGCCAACACTTTAAGGTTTGCGTGCATACCTAGTTGGATCATGCACAATATGATGAGGCTTCATCCATGACAGCTCAATGTTCTTGATTGAGGGAGCGAAAAAAATGGGGAGCTCACAAGCCTGATCTACTACAATGTAATCAAGATCAATGCTAAGCATGATACACTTACAAACAATCTCTACGAACGAACTACACACATCTAATAGAATCTTATAGATCTAAGCTATCACATCAAGGAGAAAAGGTTTCTTAATGTCAAGGAAACATCATTAGCACCGAGGTCGGTGAACATGGAGAATTGGCACGATCACCATCGCCGAGCTTAAGGAAGAATCCGGCAAGACCACCTTTGTCGTGATCGATTAGGACCACCTACAATCGAAGACATCGAAGGGAACTAAGGTAATCTATTGTGGTGTTGATCATTACATATGCCTAGGATGGCTTATTAAGAGAGGTGTGAGGCCTAATGGACGACGATGGTATCGGGATGCGCGATTGGTACACAACACAAGATGATGTACCCACGTTAGGGTCCTCTCCGTGGAGGTAAAACCCCTACTCATGCATGTCTAGTATATATGACTATATCTGGATGTCACAAAGTTGCTCCTCGAGTTGTACATGGGGAGCCTGTATCTGGCTGGAATGGTGAGAGTGAGAGAGGGCTGACTGGCTGAGAGGAGAACTCGTATAAGATGAAATGAGGCACCGAAGGGGCTGCCTCATGTGGTTCCCTCGGTCACCTTATGAAACTCGTGCCGGGGGACACAGGGGACCCACACTGGCCTAACAATACTTTCTTCGTGACTACACGGTATTGTCACTTTATTCATCTACAGGGAATGTACTCTAGTCCCATTGATAGCATGGCGGTAGCGCGATGGCATGTCTTCTGATCGTCCTTGTCTTCGTGTCATTCTTATCGTCTGATCTTGGTTGCAGGCAGTAGCGGAGCTTGACGGAAGAAGCTGGGTGGGCCAGTAGTCTTAAGATGACTAAAAGGGGCTGTTATTGGGCTGAATTTACCAATATGTAGGCAGAAAATCTCCAAAGTTGGGCGGGCCATGGCCTGGTTTTGTTTCAACTAAGCTTCGCCTCTGGTTGCAGGTACATAGAGGGTGGCATCAGCTGGCCGTTGGTTGGAGTCGGCAATGGAGGATCAACCGACCACCTCCAGCCAGGGAGCTGGCACGAACGAGGCAGCAACAGTCGGCCGAGCGAGCAGTGGCGTTGGGGCGATCGACGGAAGAGAGCAGGGAGCGAGTAGGGGCATCCGACCACGCCCGAAAGATCGCTGCCTACAGGCCCACGGGAGGTGGTCTTCAGCCGCCCCAATGAAAGAGATGGGCCGAGAGGGACACAGTCGGACGGGCCAATGGAGAGCTCAGCCGGCAGACGGCCAAGCAGCAGGGCGAGCCGGGCGTGGCCTAGGCGCGGGAGCCCTGGTCAGCCAGGAGAGCGTGGGGAGGAGGCGAGGAGCCAGGCGTTTCCTATATGCCGACCATGTCGGCGTCTGCACCGCGGCGCACACCCCCGCGCGCGGTGTGGGCCGGCCTGGTTAGGCGATTTTTCCTATTTCTCTTTTTTCCTTTTCCTTTTCCTTTTCTTTTTCGTTTTCTGTTTTTCTTTTTTTCCTTTTTTTGTTTTTTTTTGTTTTCTTTTTTTCCTCGTTTTATTTTTTTGTTTAAAAATAATTTTCAAAAAAAATTAAATTTGAAAAATGTTCAAGTTTGACAAAATTTGAACGGATTTCGAACTTTGAACAAATTTTCATTCTTAAACAAATTTTCAAATTTGAATGAATTTTCAAATTTGAATAAATTTTAAATTTTGAACGAATTTTAAATTTGAACGAATTTCGATATTGGACCAAAATTTTAATCTTGAACCAATTTCCAAATGTTGGATGAATTTCGAAATTTGAACAAATTTAAATTTTGAACGTTTTTTGAATTTTGAACTATTTTTACATTTTGGAAGATTTTCAAATTTTGAACGAATTTAAAATGGAATATTTTTAAAATCTGTTGACAGAAAAAACCTGTAAAATGTTAGTTTTTTAAAATAAAACTATAAACAGAAAAAGGAAAAAAATATGAAAAAGAAAAAGGAAATGAGGTTACCTAATGGGCCGCGACCCAGTTACAACCGCTGGGCTGGAGGGGTGTGCGGCGCCCCGTACATACCGACCCGGTCGGCATATAGCAGCTCCCAGGAGCCGGGGCAAAATCTATACACAGACCAGGTCGGTGGCTACCGGCCACCGCACACCCCCTGGTCGGGTATGGGCCAGACCCATTTGTGGCTGTTTAGCCTGTAGCAGTTCGTTTTTTCTTTTTCTTTTTTTCTTTTTTTCTTTTTTTCTTTTCTGGTTTTTTCCTGTATTTTTTCTTTTTTCTGTTTTCGGTTTTGTTTATATTTTTTCAGATTCAAAAATTTTAATTTTTAAGAATTGTTCAAACTAAGAAAATGTTTAAATTAAAAAATGTTCAAATTTGAAAACCGATCAAATTTGAAAACCGTTCAAATTCGAAAACCGTTCAAATATGAAATTTGTTCAAATTTAAAAATTGTTCTAAATATGAAAATCGTTCAGATTCAGAAAAATTCAAATATAAAATTTGTTCAAATTCAGAAATTGTTCATAGAAAAAAAATACATTTTTGTTCAAATTTTAAAATGTTCAAATCTGAAAAATCAGATTTTTAAAAAGTGATTTCTTTTAATTAGATTTTTTTATTTTAACAAATGTCCAGATTCAAAAAAAATGTTTCAAAAAACAAAACAAACAACAGAAAACAAAAAGAAAAAATAAGGAGTGAGGGCCGGCCCAACAACCCGCCTGGGAGGTGTGCGGCGTCTGGTCCGCGCCGACCAGGTCGGCGTACAGCACCCCCTAGCGCTCGCGCGGCCCCTTTCCTATATTTCGCGTAAGAACCGGTCGCTGCTTCTTCAGTTTGGCGGCCAATTTACGCCGGAAGGTGGTACTTCGGTTTGCCGGCCCATTTACGCAGGGACAAGGCGCAGTAGCTGTTAAGCAGCGTCGAGGGTTGGTTGGCAGCTACGACCGGACGCGGGTATTTAAGCTGGTGGATTTCTTCTTCGGTTAGCGATGTGGGACTAAAAATGTAGAGTCACGTCTGAAAACGCGGTGTGCTTTGCAGTGCGTGCGTTACGTAGCAACGTTCCGGCCACTTAATGCATGCACGCGATACTTCGGCACGTCTAATCCATGCATGCATACGTACTGCGCCTGATGTATTGCATGGGACGCCTCCTGCCGCATGGCGCATGTGATGCGGCGGCTTAATCAATGCACGTTGCCGCTTAATCCATGCATGGTGTATATGCTCCAGCCAGCTGCCAAGCTTAGTTATAGCTTCTCCTTTTTTTTCCTGGCACATGGTTCATATAAACTGCCTGAGCTGCATAACTACATTTTTTGCCATATGCGTGCCCACGACATATGATTTTTGTCTTAAATATTTACATGTAAAATTCTTGATTTGCACATGGAGGGACACGCTTGCTACATAGGGAACACCCTATGGATTGAGGGAAACAAAAGCTTGTTGTTAGGAACAACTATCAATCATATGGGAACAACCTTATAAATTCCGGGAACAAAATCATTTGTATTTAGGAACAACTTGGAGCCATATTAGGAACAACAACGTATGTTCGGAGAAACAAAACCATTAGTAGCTAGGAGCAACTTGTTGACATATTAGAAACAAACTCATAGATGGAGGGGAACAATAACCTGGATAGAGGGAACAACAACCTAGACGAAGGGGAACAAGAGCGTAGACGATGGGGAACAAGATCCAAGACGGAGTGGAACAAGAACCTGGACAGAGGGGAACAACAACCTAGACGGAGGAGAAGAACATGACGGAGGGAACAACATCCTACATGGAGGGGAACAACATCATATACGGTGCAGAAAAACAACCTACATGGATGGCAACATCAACCTAAACGGAGGAAATAACAACGTAGACGATGGGAACAAGACCATAGACGGATGGGAACAACAACATACACAGTGAGAAACAACAGCCTACACGGAGGGGAACAAGAGCATCGACAGAGGGGAACAACATCATATACGGTGAGGAACATCAACCTAAACAGAGGAAACAAACATTGTAGACGATGGGGAACAAGATCATAGACGGAGGGAACAACAACCTAGACGGATGGGAACAACAACCTAAAACAGAGGGGAAACAACAATGTAGACTGTGGGGAACAAGATCTTGGATGGAGGGGAACAACAACCTAGACAGAGGGGAACAACATCGTAGACGGTGGGGAACACGAGCCTACATGAAAAGGAACAAGATCCTATACGAAGGGGAACAAGACGACAGAGGGGAACAATAGTCTACATGGAGGGAAAAATGTGAGAAAAATATTAAATAAGGAAAATAAAAAACCATACATGAAGAAAAATATTAAATAATGAAAAAAACCATACATGAAGAAAAAATATTAAATAAGGAAAATAAAAAAACATACATGAAGAAAAATATTAAATAAGAAAAATAAAAAACCATACATGAAGAAAAAATATTAAATAAGGAAAATAGAAAGAAAAGGTGTGGAAAAAGCATATATGAAAGCAAAAAAAGAAAAGGAAAAAAATCCAATCTAGAACTAGAAGCAAAGGTATAAGTACAAACGAGAAAAAACGCTGATGTCACCAGGAAAAATGTGCCGAACCAACAAGCTTTTCTGTCTCATCGTCGTCACGCGGGTCCCGGGATCGAATCCCATCTCCGTCATTTATTTGTTCGGATTTTTACCTCGTGCGTCCACAGATGGGCCGGCCCAAAATCACGCGCCCTTCAGCGAATCGGTGCTCGGTATCGCGCGCGCGCTATCGAGCAGTTTCCCAGGAGCCGGCCCCGGACGAGCTGAGGGGCATGTGGGCGTTTGCGGTGTGTGCATGTGGTGGAACCTATTCATCGCTCATTGCGAGCCCTATCTGGGGCGCCGCACAGGGGGCATATTGGTTGGGCCGGCCCATTACTAGCGATGTCTGTGCTTTCTCTTCTCGAGCTTTTGTGCGTTCGGACGCTGTTGTCTGTTTCCTGGTTTTTCTTTTGTTTTTCATTTTCTGTTCGGATTTTTTTCCGGTTTTCCATCTTCTCTTTTTTCTACAATCTTTATTCTAATATGAACAATTTGGAAATCTGAACAATTTTTTAAATCCAACCAAATTTTAAATTTAAACATTTTTAAATTTGAACTTTTTTTTAAACTGAACATTTTTAAATTTGCACAGTTTTCAAATATGTTTTTTTTAATTTAAAAGTTTTTCAACTCTGAACATTTATCTAGTTTGATTTTTTTCTTAATTTGAACGCTTTTTGAATCTGAACATTTTTCTCATTTGAACATTTTTCAAATCTGAACAATTTTCTAATTTGAACATTTTCGGATTTAAATTTTTGGAATTTTGAACAGTTTTCAAATTCAAACATTTCTTAAAAATTTGAATATTTTTCGAAACGAAACAACCAATAAAACGGCAACAGATGGCATGTAGCGATGGTTCATCCCAAACGGGGCAGCTGTGCAATCACGAGAGGTAAATGGGCCCGGCCCAGCTGGTGTATCCTTGAGCGATATGGTCCGAAGAGATCGCTTAAAGCGATGTATAGGACCCCCCTGTGCATGTCGCGCCGCCTGAAGCGACCGCGAGATGGGCCAGGCCCATATATTTCAATACTTTGCAGACTAGCACGTGTAATCGTGTTTGTGCTTCTCCGTTGCTTTCCGGTTCTGGGTATCTGCTAATTGCTGATGGCTTTCAACTAGTTTTTTTAACCTGTTTATTATTTTATTTTTTGCCAAATACTTTTTCATGTTTTATTATTATAAAAAGTATTTTATTCTAATTTTATTTTTATCACAGTATAATTTTTTTAAACACACGAACATTTTTTCCAAACCATCAATACTATTTCGGAGCATGTGAATTTTTTCCGAATTCGTGAAGGCGTTTTCTTTAACCAATGATAATATATTAAACCTTGTAAACATTTTATGAAAGCAACATGAACAATTTTCGACACCCTTTTTAGAATTATGTGAAATTATATTTTAAACCTCGTGAACAATTTTATAATTCGTTAACCTATTTTCCGGTCTCCATGAAAAATTTATTTTAATCACCATGAACTTTTTTTTTTATAAAATTCATTAATCTATTTTCAGAGTACATGAACATTTTCTTTTAATAGAGTGAACATTTTTATAAATCCATTAGCCTATTTCAGAATCCATGAACAAAATTTTAAACATGGTAATTTTTTTGAATTTGTTAACCTATTTTCGGACATCCATGAAAAAACTTTTAATCACGTAAACATTTTTATAAATCCATTAACCTATTTTTTGGAATATGTGAACAAAATTTAAAACATCGTGAACATTTTTCTGGTATCCTTGAACAATTTTTAATCTCATGAACAACTTTTTAAATATGAATGTTTTCAAAGTTAAACAATTTTAAAATGTGAATATTTTTCAAGTTTGAACGGTTTTTCAAAAAAACTACTATGAACATTTTAAAAATCCGAACGATTTTCAAAATCTAAACGTTTTCCAAATTCAAACAATTTTAAATATATACATTTTTAAAAATATCATAAAAGATAAATAAAATGGAAAATAAATAGAAAAACTAAATAGAAAAAAAGGAAAAAAACGTAACCAAGAAAACCTGGGGAGGTAACCAGAATGTGCGTCCACTTCAAAACTGAACTTAAGGAGAACAGAAGAGTAGCGGAAAGTGAACTGGACATAGGGTACGCGTAGTATAATAATACCAAAAAAGTAAAGAAAACAAAAGAGTAGCAGAAAGCGACAGCTTAACCAGGCCAAGCCCACTACACAACGGAAGCATGAGAGGGGTACGCGGCGCTAGCGATCGTGGCCGCAATAGGCGGCGTATAGGAATTGCGCATGTCGGCTCAGGAGCAGGGCGCAACCAGCTTCGGGAGGGCGTGGGTCACGCCAGCCCGAGAGCAGGGGAAGTCGGCCTTTCTCCGTGTTAACTGGTCCGACCGAGGGGGCGAGGGAGCGGCGCTGGGAGCCAGCCAAGGGCACCAGCCGGCCAAGGAGCACGCTATTTTTTCTCCTTTTAGTTGTTTTCTTCACGTATTTTGTAGTCTTGGGCCTTTGGTTGATCCGTTGACTCGTAGATTTTTTTCCTACCGAAGGCCATCCTCCCGACATAATCACTAGCAAGAACTACGGTAAGCACTCAAACAATACCAACAATTTTCATCTGATCCATACGAATCCACCCACATCTGCCATCTCCCTTATTGGCTCCTCGGGAAAGCCGCATTGTTAATTTTTGGTGAGACGATATTAGCAGCGAACCCTATATGCCGACCAGGTCGGTCGTTAATGTGGTATGGGCCGGCCTGATCGGCCCAATTCGTATTTTCCTTTTTTTCTTTTTGCGTTTCTTTTCTTATTCTTATTCTTATTCTGTTTCTTTTTATTTTTTATTTCTTTTTTGTATCTAAAGATATTTAAAATATTTAAACTTCAAAACATGTCAATCTTTTTAAAAGTTAACAACTATTTAAAATTTAAATGCTTAAATTTAAATATGTTCAAATTTTAAAAAATCAAATTTGGAAAATGTTCAAAAGTGAAAAAAATGTTTAACTTTTTTAAAGTTCAGATTTAAAAAATATTCAACTTAAAAAACTTTAGTTTTTAAAAATGTTCAAATTTGGAAATCGGTTCAAACTTGAAAGTTGTTCAAATTTGAAGATCTAGCTTTTAAAATATTCTTGTTTTTTTAATGTTCATATTTGTGAAAAATAGTTTTGCGAAAAAATCGCATTATGAAAAGTAAAAAAAAATAAACATGAGAAAAAAATGAAACGAAGCGAAAAAAAGAAAAACTAGAATTACCTCATAGTGGGCCACGGTCCAGCTAGCCACCACAGCCATGCAGGGGCAGGCGGTGTTAACGCCGCGCCAACCAAGTCAGTAAACAAGAGCGCCCAAAATAGCATCGTAAAAAGAGAAGATTTAACCGTTCCTAGCGGATCTGGCCCGCAACTGTTTTAAAAACCATGTGTATCGAACCGTCCAACTAGGTAAAAAGTTACTTTGTGCCTTAACTTCCTACGAGCTGCCAAATAAAGAAAGTCCACATTTCATCCTTGAATTCTTGGGAAAGTTTACTTTTCGTTCTAAAAAATAGTTTTAGTTTAAAATGGATCGTGAGCTTTTAGAATAGTGCATTTCATCCCTTTTCGGTTGAGTTGAGAAAATTAGTAACATGAAAAAGAAAAGGTCAACCAACCAAATTGGTTTTGAACCAGACGAAACTCAAGCTAGCTGAGATGTTGAACCAATCATCTTAATGCCCAAAATTGAAACCCTTATGTCCCTTAACTCATCGTGCTCATTTCTCGCTCTCCGAATTCACTTGAAACATCGCGCAACAAAGGTCCGCTTGCTTTGCTTATTAGCGTCGTACTGCTTCTCTGCCCTTGCACCGTTGTCTGAAGTTTCTTGCCACCCGTGGCAGATATTTGTTTATCTCAATCAGGATAAGAACTAAAAGTGAATGATTCTGAAAATTCAAAATTTATTTTAAACCAAACAAAAGTTTTAGGATTGAAAGTGTTTTTTCACTAGAATTTGAAGACAAAAAGTGGACTTTCTTGCTTCCAAACACGTCCATAGATTACATGTGTTTTTGTACCAAACGCAAACGCTCCTACAGGCAAACGCTCGAGGCCAAGGCAGGCGGCGCGTCTCGGCCGAAGGCACTACGTATCGTACTGAAATCAAAGATCTGGCATTAATTGTTCCTGCCAGAAGTCGGGTTCCAACCGGTTTGCAAAGCTAGTACCTTCCTTTTTCGGTTAATCTTTGTCTGTTTTAATTCGCACCTGACGTGGGATTAAAAGCTTAATTTTCTGGGGTTGTACTCCCTCAGCTAGCAGCGGCATCATTTGTTTAGAGCTCAGCATCACTAATGCAAAATTACGACGCTTAATAGACCTACTGGCCTAGTAGTCTAGCAGCTATGGCCTATGGGGCGCCGCCGCGTTCGGCAGAGACGACCACGAGTCCGCGTCCTCCTCCGGCTCCAGCGCGCACACAGAACCTCTCCCACGATTCTATATAAACCTCCCAGCCGCCTCGCCGGAGAGCTGCAACAAACTAACGCGATCTGATCGGAGGAGCACCAGCGGAGGAGGAAGAAGAAGCACACGCGCCGTCGCCAGCAATGCCGCGCCGCAAGGTCGAGATGAGGTTCATCCAGAACGCGCGGGCTCGCGCCGCGACGTACGCCAAGAGGTCCAAGGGGCTCCAGAAGAAGGCGTCGGAGCTCGCCACGTACTGCGACGTCCCCGTCGCGCTCGTCTGCGCCCCCGCCGCCACCGGCGGCGCCGGGGCTCCGCGGCTCGTGTGGGAGTCGGAGGAGGGTGTCCTCGAGAGGTACCGTGCCGCCTCCATCCCGCCGGAGAAGCGCGCGCAGCACACGCACCGGAGCTACCTCGAGGCCGAGCTGGGCAAGGAGACGGCGAAGCTCGCCAGGGCGCGGCCGGGCGCGCTGCCCGACTGGGACGCGGCGCTCAACGACATGACGGTGGACGAGGCGCGGGAGCTGCTCGAGACCATCGACGCTGCGCTGAGGGCCGGGGCCGACAAGATGGCGGCTCTCGGCTTGCCCGCCGACGGCCGGCTCGAGCTCGAACAGTTCGCGCCGCCGGCTGATGATGCTTCCGATGACTACGCCTTCGAGCCGGGGCACCTCGCGCTGGACATGGTCTACGATAGCTTCCAGCCGCAAACGATGTCGAGCCACGGCGGGAGCAACGACCAAGGGAGCCTACTCGAGCAATTTCTGATGCAACCGGAGCGCGGCCTCGAGTGCGTCGGCGGCGGCGGAAGCTACTACGCGGGCGCCGTCGACGAGATGCAGGCGCCGGGAGGCTACGGCGACAATGCTGATTACCGGTGGCTCGATCTGACCATGTGCAACGCCGCCGACGAGTCTTCGGTGCCAGTTGGGTACTACCCCAACTTCGCCGACGAGTCTTCGGTGCCAGTTGGGTACTACCCCAACTTCGCCGACGGCGCTCTGGCGCCTGAGCAATACTCCGCTCAGGACTTCGCCGGCGGGGACTACGTCGACACGCTGCAGCTCGAATACCCCATGGGCATGGATGAGAACTTCGCTTATTACCCTGACATGGACAACAACTACATGGCGCATTGGCAGGCCGACGAGTTCCAGCGCTCCCAAACCGGCACTGGCCAGTATCAGTGGTCAGGTCCCGGGACACACAGTTCCGGCCAAGCCTTCCATTATCTCTACTAGATCAGTCTATGAGAGTTTTGAGGTCCGACCAACATCGTCAGGAGCCAGTTCAGCAGTTCTCTTCCCAGGGAAGGAGTTGTCAGGAGATCGAGGAGGAAGTTTTTTGTTACTAGGGGCAATGACAGTACTAGAGACGTGAGGAATCCTTCGGAATTCTGTAGCTAGAAATATCTTTATTCTCACGCATTTGAAGTTTTGCTGATTTACATGATTTTTCCTGTATTGCATCCGTGAATTCGTAGGCTTTTCTATTTCTAACATTAGATTATGATAGTTTTGAAATTCTCTCAAAAAGGATACGAGTTCCCTCGACATGGACCTGACTAATTCTCGGCCGATCTAAAACTAACTTAATTCTTGATCATCTGATTTCATGTGTAATTCATGTGTAACCATGAAAAAGATGTGCAATTACACACCCATTTGCAATTCTAATTTGCACGAATGCAAACCTAACGTTCTGGAGTTAATCTCGAATTAACTTAATTTTCGGTTGATCTAGAACTACCAAAAAACTTTTATTTAAAGTAATAGACATGTTTTTAACAAATAATGTGAACATTTTTCTAAACATTTGAAGAAGAAAAACCGTAAACACTTTTTAATACTGGTGCAACATTTTTTAAATACATTATCCTTTTTTTATACATACCCGATGAACATTTCCATAGAATACATCATAAAGGCACGCCCTATCACCGGTCCCCAGGACTCCAAGACATTTTTTTTTAGATCAAATGATGCGATTATGTTAAGCCGTAACTACAAGACGGTTCACAATACAGTGCAACTTTAAACCACACCTTGCACACATTATTGTCGCAACCTTTCTTCGTCATTATATGAGCAGCCTCTTTTACCGATTGCCGCATCACATGCACCATGGATTCTTCAAAGCCATAAAGGAGAGTTTTATTTCACTAACCAACGAACCGTAAATGGATCGATCTTAGCCCTCCCTTGCAAAGCTTTGATGTCACCTCTGTAATGCACATCAGATGGTTTGTTGAACCTGAAGCTCCCTCGAAACCTGCGGATCCCTTTTGCTGCCAATAACTTGGCTCCCTCCGCATTGGCAATGTGGGGAAAAAATAGCTAGTTCTAGTTTTTTTTTAAAAAAAAATGGGGATAAAACCCCGGCTTCTGCATTATGATGATACACACGGTATTTTATTAAAAAGTTACCTATTCAGTAGTTATTACAATTCAAGCCTCACCCCGAATTGATACCAGAATCAACCAGCGAAAAAGGCAAAACATAGCATCACTACACATCAATGTAGCTGCCTATTATGTCGCCCGCCAGTCTAGCACAAGATATCCTGAGCGACCATCTGGAGCCGTGTGCATCCAAAAGCCATAGCATCCCGCTGTCCCTTCGGTGACAACAGGGCCCATAGCTGAACCCAATGTGACACCATATAGATAACCTGCAAAAGGTGAAAATATTATTTTTTGTTTTTTTTAATGGAGAAATATCACCCCACCTTCTGCATCCAAGGGATGCACACGACTTTTTTATTGGATTATTCACAACACCTTACAAGAAGAATTACAAAGATCGAACTGAAGCCACCAAACTAACGACACCTCGATAATCCTACATCACCGATGAAGGGGGGGTCAATGAACAAAGCCAACACCCTGACATCATACCAACGCGCATTATCAAAAAACCGAAGGCCTCGACAAGTCGCCCAATGGCGAGCAGGTGGCACAACCGGTCCGGTAGACCCTCGGCGCGTACCATCATACATGCTCCAGAAGTCCTCTCCGCCACCGTCTTTCTCATACCCATCTTCAGGAGATATCAATGCAATGACCTTGCGAGGCCTGCCACCAATGCCACCACGACGCTAGACAGCTCCACCACCTTGCGCACATTGAACATGACGTATCCGACGATGCTACCCCGCTGCACCACGCTGTCGAGAATCATCGTCTTCAACACGAAAGAAAAACGCCGCTCCACCTCAGGACCCTCCATCTTACATCTGCTCCATAGACGATGCCCCCAGGGGGGAGAACAACGTCGTACACCGCCATCGCCCGATCCGGGATCGGATCTAGGATTGCTCCCTGAGCAGTCCAGGCTAGGAGACGATATACATAAGCTATGACAAGACCTCTAAGACGATGCCTCGATAGGGATATGACACGATGTTTCACTGCTGGCGTGCAGTTGACGTGGGAGTTAGAAATCTCTGTGGTGTAACTTTTCTTTAGTTACCCGGCAACGGCGCCAGAAAACAAGCTTGATGGCGTGTACTCGGCGTATGCGGACACGCTGTTGGGGAACCCCAAGAGGAAGGTGTGATGAGCACAGCAGCAAGTTTCTCTCAGTACGAAACCAAGGTTTAATCGACCAATAGGAGAAAGACGTGACTTCTGAAGGTGTTGCTGGCTTACTAGTGGCAGGGCGCACTACCGGCATCAACAACAACGTGGAACCTGCACACAACACCACCAAAGTACTTTGCCTCAACTCACAATGAGGTTGTCAATCTCACCGGTTTGCTAAACACAAAGGATTAGACGTATCGAATGGAAGGGGATGTTTGCAGAAAGTAAACAGAACAGGATTGCAGTTGAATTTATCAGTAAAGAAAATAGGACGAGGGTCCACAGTTCACTAGAGATGTCTCTCCATAAAGAAATAGCATGTTGGGTAAACAAATTACAGTTGGGCAATTGACAGAATATCGATCAATACATGACAAGATGATTACTATGATAATTTGGTATTGGGCATTACAACATAATACATAGACCGTAATCCAACTGCGTCTATGACTAAGAATCCACCTTCAGGTTAGCGTCCGCACCCCCTGCAGTATAAAGTTGCAAGCAACAGACTATCGCATTAAGCAATGTGTGTAAAGTAAACAATAGAGTTACCCTCGGATAAAACATTGTTGGGTTATCCCTAGTAGCAACAACACATCTACAACCTTAGGAGTTATAAAGTCACTCTCCCAGGAAACTAGAGGCATAAACCTACTATCGAGCATAAATACCCCCTCTTGGAGTCACAAGTGTCCACTTAGCCAGAGTTTCTACTAGCAACGGAGAGCATGCAAGATCACAAATAACATATGACATGAATATATAATCAATCTCAACATAGTATTCAACATTCATCGGATCCCAGC
This sequence comes from Lolium perenne, assembly GCF_019359855.2. Classification (NCBI taxonomy): domain Eukaryota; kingdom Viridiplantae; phylum Streptophyta; class Magnoliopsida; order Poales; family Poaceae; genus Lolium; species Lolium perenne. Next base: position 179,975,319 of record NC_067246.2, on the reverse strand, counting down.
AAACCAAACATATAGGATTACATAAAGATGATCTTGATCATGTAGGACAGCTCACAAGATCGATACATGAAGCACAAGGTGGAGAAGACAACCATCTAGCTACTGCTATGGACCCATAGTCCAGGGATGAACTACTCACGCATCACTTCGGAGTCAGGTATGGCGATGTAGATGCCTCCAGCGATGATTTCCCCATCCGGAAGGGTGTCGGGAGAAGCTTCAGAACCCCCCGAGATGGGTTCTGTGATGGCGGTCGCGACGGAACTTTTCGTGGATGGAGGCTCGGGTATCCAGGGTTTTCTCGAGAAGATGTATAAATAGGAGGAGGATTCAGGTCGATGGGGCGCCTGTGGGCCCCACACCTACCCTAGGTGCGGGCCAGGCCTAGGCCGCGCCTAGGGGTGGTGTGGGCGCCCTGGTGCACCTCTTCGTCCCCCCTCCTCACTTCGTCTTTGTTTTGGTAAAATGTTGACTTCAGCTTTTGTTTCGTCCAATTTCGAGAATATTTCATGTACAACTTTTCTGAAATACAAAAACAGCAGAAAACAAAGAACTGGCACTGTGGCATCTTGTTAATAGGTTAGTGCCGGAAGTCATGTAAAAGTGCAACGAAGTGTAAAGAAAACACATATGAATTTGTGTAAAACAAGCATGGTGCATCAAAAATTATAGATACGTTTGAGACGCAGCCACCATCGAATGGTCTGAAGGATCTAGAGTTTCCCCCGGAGACTCTTGGCTACATACGGATGACAACCGTCCCGCAAGCTCGACGCCGACAAAGGCGACCGCCACCACATAGAGAGGACGCTATCAACGGTGCTGAGGGAGACGACCCGCCATCGCAAGAGACCAGGACGCCGCCGCCAAACCAAGGCCGCCGCCCTGGGATCCAACCTCCAACCGCTGTGAACGGCCGGAGTTGCCACCGCCGCGCGGCTGCTACACCCATGCGCCACCCCGCGCCGGTGAGCTGCCCCTCCGAGGTGCCCGGCGCTTGCACCATGCCCTCGCTACATATAGAAGATGAGGGGGCGAGATAGATCCCCTCCAAATAGACCAACATAAAGCAGAAACCCCAATTCGGATGAATGCCTTAGAGTGTCTATCAACTCCATTTAACCAATTACCAAACATATTCATAATATTGGTTGGAGGTGGAAGATCATATGTGAAATTAACCGTGCGCCAAAGAAATTTAGCTAAAGGACAATCAATAAAAAGGTGTTCAATAGTCTCCTGCTCTCCACAGAAAACACATTGCATACACCCATTCCAATAACATTTAGCTAGCTCTAGCTATGAAACTACCATGGCAGTCGCGCGTGACCACACCACCCACTTTTATTCTCTTCCGCGCAGAAGGCAGCATTGATATTCACCTTAGACCAGCCATTAGCAAGAGAGAGCCTCCATAACTTTGGCTTGCTCTGCTGGGGCATGATCATGGATTTGCATCCATTCCTCAACACAAGCAGTTGTTTTCTTCACGGTTGTCTTTAGGTATTCTATTCGATCAGTATCTCGAGCATCGTTGCGTGCTTGCCACAAGTTATAAATCAGCGTCATCACCCAGGAAACCTTCTTCCCCTTCTCCTTTCCTATCCAATCCAGCAGCCAACCACGTAGCTCGGAATGACAAGATAGTTGGGTTGGGGTTTATCTATTACTAGGCCCATCTCCTCCGATAAAAGGTTCTAGGCTAACACTAAATATGAACAAGACCATAAGCGATGGACCAAACTCTCCTCTCTACCGCACACTAAACAGTGTTTAATATACGTCTTTAATTCTTCAATGTAAGAGTTCAATCCCCACAGCCAATCCGTTTTCAATGAGTCTGCAAAACTAAACCTTAGTATTTCCTAGCACCTTCGCATCCCATAACGAGAGCCGACTTTTGTGCTGATCACAAGAATGAGATGATTCCGCCGAACCTTGATAACCCACAAGTATAGGGGATCGCAGCAGTCTTCGCGGGTACTAAACCCAATTTATTGATTCGACACAAGGGGAGACAAAGAATACTTGAAAGCCTTAACAGCGGAGTTGTCAATTCAGCTGCACCTGGAAGAAGACTTGCTCGCAAGAGTTTATCAGTAGTAATAGTTTTATAGCAGTAACAGTAGTGAAATAACAGCAGCAGTGGAATAAAGACAGCAGTAGTGATTATAGTAAACAACATGATTAAAATACTGTAGGCACATGGATGGATAACGGGCGTTGCATGGATGAGAGAAACTCATGTAACAATCAAAGCAGGGCATTTGCAGATAATAATAAAATGGTGTCCAAGTACAAAGCAATCAATAGGCATGTGTTCCATATATAGTCGTACGTGCTCGCAATGAGAAACTTGCACAACATCTTTTGTCCTACCAGCCGGTGGCAGCCGGGCCTCTAGGGAATCTACTGGATATTAAGGTACTCCTTTTAATAGAGTACCGGAGCAAAGCATTAACACTCCGTGAACACATGTGATCCTCACATCACCGCCATCCCCTCCGGTTGTCCCGATTTCTGTCACTTCGGGGCCTTTGGTTCCGGACAGCGACATGTGTATACAACTTGCAGGTAAGATCATAAAACAATGAATATCATGATGAAACAATAACATGTTCAGATCTAAGATCATGGCACTCGGGCCCTAGTGACAAGCATTAAGCATAACAAGTTGCAACAATATCATCAAAGTACCAATTACGGACACTAGGCACTATGCCCTAACAATCTTATGCTATTACATGACCAATCTCATCCAATCCCTACCATCCCCTTCAGCCTACAGCGGGGGAATTACTCACACATGGATGGGGGAAACATTGCTGGTCGATGGAGAGGCGTCGGTGGTGATGATGGCGATGATCTCCTCCAATTCCCCGTCCCGGCGGAGTGCCGGAAACGTAGACTTCGGCCCCGAGACGGAGTTTCGCGATGTGGCGGCGTTACGAGGGTTTACGCGACTTCGAATTCTTGGTCGCGATTTTTAGATCGAACCCCTTAAGTAGTCCAGAGGAGGGCGTCGGAGGCCAGCCGAGGGGGCCACACACTAGGGCGGCGCCCCCCCCCCTGGGCCGCGCCGGCCTGGTGTGTGGGGCCCTCGGGCCTCCACCTGGCTTGCCCTTCTGGCTCCCTGAGTATTCTTGTAAAATAGGCCCATTGATATAAATTCCGAGGATTTTCCCGAAAGTTGAATTTCTGCACAAAAACAAGACACCAGAGCAATTCTGCTGAAAACTTCGTTAGTCCACGTTAGTTGTATCCAAAACACACAAATTAGAGGCAAAACAATAGCAAAAGTGTTCGGGAAAGTAGATACGTTTTGGACGTATCAACTCCCCCCAAGCTTAGCTTATTGCTTGTCCTCAAGCAATTCAGTTAACACTGAGTGCGATAAAAAAAATTTCACGAACACATTTGCTCATATGATGTAAATATTCTCATGATATGGCTAACACTTAGGCAATTCATAATAAGGTACATGCAAATAAGATCATCTAACAGCTATGTCAATCATGGAAAGGTACCAACAATTAATAATAAGCATCATGAATCATGTCTATAAGCAGGATTGCAATGTTCATAAAAGAGTATGATAAAGTGGTATCTCGCTTGCCCATATTTGATCAGCAAAACATAAATGCTCGTGCACCTCAAGTTCATAGAAAGACTAGAAATAGTGATTGTCAAAGATAAAAGCATCAAAGTTATACCGCAATCAATCATATTTTGGGACAAGCATATTATACTAAGAATGACAGTTGTGCTCTCAAGATAGTGCTCAAAGAAAGGATGGAGACACAACATAAAAGTAAAAGATTGACCCTTCGCAGAGGGAAGCAGGGATTAACATGCGCTAGAGCTTTTCATTTTTAAAACAGGAGTAAAATTATTTTGAGAGGTGTTTGTTGTTGTCAACGAATGGTAATGGGTACACCAACTACCTCGCCAATCGGACTTTCAAGAGCGGCTCCCATGAAGGACGTTATCTCTACCAGCAAGGTAGATCATCCCTCTTCTCTTTTGTTTACACACGTATTTTAGTTTTATTATGAGTGACACTCCCCCCAACCTTTGCTTACACAAGCCATGGCTAACCGAATCCTCGGGTGCCTTCCATCAATCACATACCATGGAGGAGTGTCTATTTGCAAAATTAAGTTGCTTACTGATGAATCAGAGCAAAACATGTGAAGAGAATTATTAATGAAGTTTGATTAATCGGGGCTGGGAACCCCATTGCCTGCTCTTTTTGCAAAATTATTGGATAAGCGGATGTGCCACTAGTCCATAATGAAAGTCCGTCAAGAGTAAATGACAAAGTTGAAAGTTAAACGCCACATACTTCCTCATGAGCTATGAAACATTAACACAAATTGAGAAGCATTTTCAAGGTTTAAAGGTAGCGCATGAGAATTTACTTAGAATGGTTTGAAATGCCATGCATAGGTATTTATGGTGGACACTTTGGAACAACTTGGTTTTCAGGTGTTTGGAAGCACGAGCAGCGTTCCCGCTCAGTACAAGTGAAGGCTAGCAATAGACTAGGGAGCGACAAATCAAGAGAGCAGTAACTGTCATAATCATGCTTGCGGCAAAATAAATTAACGGAGGCATAAAAGTGATACAAGAACTCTAAATCAATGTAAATCATCGAGGCTTAATTGACTTTTGTTCAGTCATATGCATGCGTGAGCATGTGCCAAGTCGATACAAATGAATTATTCAGAGGAGGATACCACAATGTCATACCTACTTATGAATAAAACAATGCAAGCAAACATCCATGACATGCTACTCATATTAATAAATTGGAGCTAAACATGAGAGATCATGAACTACTAGACTTTCTTAAATGACATATACCTCACATGAACCAACTAAGCATGCTCACATGGATGAGTATATGTACAAAAATGAAAACAAATAGAGTTCATACCAGCCTCTCACCACAATCCAATTGTCGTAGATCGTCATTATTGCCTTTCACTTGTGTAGCTTGGATAATATGAAATGAAAACCACGCTCCAGCCACCGAGGACCTTTGAACTCATAATGAACTTTACAAACCAAAGAAGAACAGCAAATATTTTTGGTGTTTTCAAATTGGAAACAAGAACAAAGGGAAACAAGCAAACAAAGCAAAATCTTTTTGGATTTTCTTATAGCAAACCAACGATAGCAAATAAAGCAAAATAAATGCAAGAAACCAAAATAAACAAGTGGTGAATAGAAACAACAGAAATATTTTTGGTCTTTTTGTGTTTTAGGAAAGAAACAAAGCAAAAACAAGAAAATGAAAACTAGAAAAGTCACATAAACACAAAGCAGCAGGAATTCATCAAACTTGACAGCAGTACAGTAATAGATTTTTAAGAAATTCTTCCGCTGCTCAAATCGAAAAGTGTTAAACTAATGAAAGTTAGATAACAACCTGGGGAACATGCAAAAAAAATTGGCTTCGCAAAATAACGTTCTGGCTATTTTTGAGAATTTTTTTAGTAACAGTCCAGAATCTGTTTTCAGGCAGCACCTCCCCAAATATCATCTCCCTCTCATTAGAAAACCACTTAAAGATACTAAACAAGTATATAAAAGTATCCAGCAACCATAATATGCAAAGAATGAGTGATGCCGGTATACCTCTGATGTCTACTTCCCCCTCCTTTTCCTGTAGACAGTGTTGGGCCTCCAAGAGCAGAGGTTTGTAGAACAGCAGCAAGTTTTCCCTTAAGTGGATCACCCAAGGTTTATCGAACTCAGGGAGGAAGAGGTCAAAGATATCCCGCTCATGCAACCCTGCAACCACAAAGCAAGAAGTCTCTTGTGTCCCCAACACACCTAATAGGTGCACTAGTTCGGCGAAGAGATAGTGAAATACAGGTGGTATGAATATATATATGAGCAGTAGCAACGGTGCCAGAAAATAGCTTGCTGGCGTGTAGTTGATGGTGGTAGTATTGCAGCAGTAGTAACACAGTGAAACAGTAAACAAGCAGTAGTAACGCAGCAGTATTTAGGAACAAGGCCTAGGGATTACACTTTCACTAGTGGACACTCTCAACATTGATCACATAACAGAACAGATAAATGCATACTCTACACTTTTGTTGGATGATGAACACATTGCGTAGGATTACATGAACCCTCAATGCCGGAGTTAACAAGCTCCACAATTAATGTTCATATTTTAGTAACCTTATAGTGTAAGATAGATCAAAAGACTAAACCAAGTACTAACATAGCATGCACACTGTCACCTTCATGCATATGTAGGAGGAATAGATCACATCAATACTATCATAGCAATAGTTAACTTCATAATCTACAAGAGATCATAATCATAGCCTATGCCAAGTACTAACACGGATGCACACACTGTCACCATTACATCGTGCAGGAGGAATAGAACTACTTTAATAACATTGCTAGAGTAGCACATAGATAAATTGTGATACAAAACACATTGCAATCATAAAGAGATATAAATAAGCACCTCACTATGCCATTCATCAGTGAATAAGTATTCTGTGAAATATAGCCTAAGAGACCCACACGGTGCACACACTGTCACCTTTACACACGTGGGACAAGGAGTCTCCGGAGATCACATAAGTAAAACTCACTTGACTAGCATAATGACATCTAGATTACAAGCATCATCATATGAATCTCAATCATGTAAGGCAGCTCATGAGATTATTGTATTGAAGTACATAGGAGAGAGATGAACCACATAGCTACCGGTACAGCCCCGAGCCTCGATGGAGAACTACTCCCTCCTCATGGGAGCAGCAGCGGTGATGAAGATGGCGGTGGAGATGGCAGCGGTGTCGATGGAGAAGCCTTCCGGGGGCACTTCCCCGCTCCGGCAGCGTGCCGGAACAGAGACTCCTGTCCCCCAGATCTTGGCCTCGCAATGGCGGCGGCTCTGGAAGGTTTCTGTGGTTTTCGTCGTACGTATCAGGGTTTTCGATCCAGGGGCATTATATAGGTGAAGAGGCGGCGCAGGAGGGTCGAAGGGGCGACGACACCATAGGGCGGCGCGGCCAGGGCCTGGGCCGCGCCGGCCTATGGTCTGGGGGCCCAGTGCCCCCCTCTGGTCCTTCCCGGGTGTTCTGGATGCTTCCGGTGAAAATAGGAACTTGGGCGTTGATTTCGTCCGATTCCGAGAATATTTCGTTACTAGGATTTCTGAAACCAAAAACAGCAGAAAACAGGAACTGGCACTTCGGCATCTTGTTAATAGGTTAGTTCCAGAAAATGCACGAATGTGACATAAAGTGTGCATAAAACATGTAGATATCATCAATAATGTGGCATGGAACATAAGAAATTATCGATACGTCGGAGACGTATCAGCATCCCCAAGCTTAGTTCTGCTCGTCCCGAGCAGGTAAAACGATAACACAGATAATTTCTGGAGTGACATGCCATCATAACCTTGATCATACTATTTGTAAAGCATATGTAGTGAATGCAGCGATCAAAACAATGTATATGACATGAGTAAACAAGTGAATCATAAAGCAAAGACTTTTCATGAATAGCACTTCAAGACAAGCATCAATAAGTCTCGCATAAGAGTTAACTCATAAAGCAATAATTCATAGTAAAAGCATTGAAGCAACACAAAGGAAGATTAAGTTTCAGAGGGTTGCTTTCAACTTGTAACATGTATATCTCATGGATATTGTCAACATAGAGTAATATAATAAGTGCAATAAGCAAGTATGTAGGAATCAATGCACAGTTCACACAAGTGTTTGCTTCTTGAGGTGGAGAGAAATAGGTGAACTGACTCAACATTGAAAGTAAAAGAATGGTCCTCCATAGAGGAAAAGCATCGATTGCTATATTTGTGCTAGAGCTTTGATTTTGAAAACATGAAACAATTTTGTCAACGGTACTAATAAAGCATATGTATCATGTAAATTATATCTTACAAGTTGCAAGCCTCATGCATAGTATACTAATAGTGCCCGCACCTTGTCCTAATTAGCTTGGACTACCGGATCATCACAATGCACATGTTTTAACCAAGTGTCACAAAGGGGTACCTCTATGCCTTTGTACAAAGGTCTAAGGAGAAAGCTCGCATTGGATTTCTCGCTATTGATTATTCTCAACTTAGACATCCATACCGGGACAACATAGACAACAGATAATGGACTCCTCTTTTATGCATAAGCATGTAACAACAATTAATAATTTTCTCATTTGAGATTGAGGATATATGTCCAAAACTGAAACTTCCACCATGGATCATGGCTTTAGTTAGCGGCCCAATGTTCTTCTCTAACAATATGCATGCTTAACCATAAGGTGGTAGATCTCTCTTACTTCAGACAAGACGGACATGCATAGCAACTCACATGAAATTCAACAAAGAGTAGTTGATGGCGTCCCCAGTAAACATGGTTATCGCACAACAAGCAACTTAATAAGAGATAAAGTGCATAATTACATATTCAATACCACAATAGTTTTTAAGCTATTTGTCCCATGAGCTATATATTGCAAAGGTGAATGATGGAATTTTAAAGGTAGCACTCAAGCAATTTACTTTGGAATGGCGGGAAATACCATGTAGTAGGTAGGTATGGTGGACACAAATGGCATAGTGGTTGGCTCAAGTATTTTGGATGCATGAGAAGTATTCCCTCTCGATACAAGGTTTTTAGGCTAGCAAGGCTTATTTGAAACAAACACAAGGATGAACCGGTGCAGCAAAACTCACATAAAAGACATATTGAAAACATTATAAGACTCTACACCGTCTTCCTTGTTGTTCAAACTCAATACTAGAAATTATCTAGACCTTAGAGAAACCAAATATGCAAACCAAATTTTAGCATGCTCTATGTATTTCTTCATTAATGGGTGCAAAGTATATGATGCAAGATCTTAAACATGAGCACAACAATTGCCAAGTATCACATTACCCAAGACATTAATAGCAATTACTACATGTATCATTTTCCAATTCCAACCATATAACAATTTATCGAAGAAGAAACTTCGCCATGAAAATTAAAAGCTAAGAACACATGTGTTCATATGAACCAGCGGAGCGTGTCTCTCTCCCACAAAAGCATTTATTCAAACAAAAACAAAAACAAAAGCACACAGACGCTCCAAGCAAAGCACATAAGATGTGACGGAATAAAAATATAGTTTCAGGGGAGGAACCTGATAAGTTGTCGATGAAGAAGGGGATGCCTTGGGCATCCCCAAGCTTAGACGCTTGAGTCTTATTGATATATGCAGGGGTGAACCACCGGGGCATCCCCAAGCTTAGAGCTTTCACTCTTCTTGATCATAGTATATCATCCTCCTCTCTTGACCCTTGAAAACTTCCTTCACACCAAACTTCTCATAAACTTCATTAGAAGGGTTAGTACATAATCAAAAACTCACATGTTCAGAGGTGACACAATCATTCTTAACACTTCTGGACATTGCTCAAAGCTATTGGAAGGTAATGGAACAAAGAAATCCACCCAACACAGCGAAAGAAGCAATGCGAAATAAAAGGCAGAATCTGTCAAAACAGAACAGTCCGTAAAGACGATTTTTTAATAAATACTTCCGTTGCTCAGATCAGAAAACTTAAAACTAATGAAAGTTGCGTACATATCTGAGGAACACGCACGTAAATTGGCATATTTTTCTGATTTTTCTACAGAGAAAACAGCCCAGATTCGTGACAGATAGAAATCTGTTTCTGCGCAGAAATCCAAATCTAGTATCAACCTTCGATTAGAGGCTTCACTTGGCACAACAAAACACAAAACTAAGATAAGGAGAGGTTGCTACAGTAGTAAACAACTTCCAAGACACAAAATAAAAACAAAGTACTGTAGCAAAATAACACATGGGTTATCTCCCAAGAAGTTCTTTCTTTATAGCCATTAAGATGGGCTCAGCAGTTTTAATGATGCACTCGCAAGAAATTGTATTTGAAGCAAAAGAGAGCATCAAGAGGCAAATTCAAAACACATTTAAGTCTAACATGCTTCCTATGCATAGGAATCTTGTAAATAAACAAGTTCATGAAGAGCAAAGTAACAAGCATAGGAAGATAAAACAAGTGTAGCTTCAAAAATTTCAGCACATAGAGAGGTGTTTTAGTAACATGAAAATTTCTACAACCATATTTTCCTCTCTCATAATAACTTTCAGTAGCATCATGAGCAAACTCAACAATATAACTATCACATAAAGCATTCTTATCATGAGTCTCATGCATAAAATTATTACTCTCCACATAAGCATAATCAATTTTATTAGTAGTTGTAGTGGGAGCAAATTCAACAAAGTAGCTATCATCAAATATAGGAGGCATATTGTAATCATAATCAAATTCACTCTCCATAGTAGGTGGAACCAAAAGACCACTATCATTATAATCATCATAAATAGGAGGTAAAGTATCATCAAAGAAAATTTTCTCCTCAATGCTTGGGGGACTAAAAAGATCATGAAAACCAGCTTCCCCAAGCTTAGAACTTTCTATATCATTGTCAACAATGGTGTTCAAAGCATTCATACTAATATTACTACCAGCATGCAAATAAGATTCCATAGGTTTTTTAATTTTCGCATCAAACAATCCATGTTTTAAATCAGGAAATAACATAAGAAGCTCATTTTTGTCCATTATGCCTTACTAGTGTAAACAAGAAACAAAAAGTTGCAATTGCAGGATCTAAAGGAAATAGCTTTGAGTACTTACGGCGCCGGAAAATAGCTTAGTAGCCGAGGTCCGGAGTGTGAGTACCTTTTACCTTTCCTCCCCGGCAATGGCGCCAGAAAATAGCTTGATGTCTACTTCACCCTCCTTTTCCTGTAGACAGTGTTGGGCCTCCAAGAGCAGAGGTTTGTAGAACAGCAGCAAGTTTTCCCTTAAGTGGATCACCCAAGGTTTATCGAACTCAGGGAGGAAGAGGTCAAAGATATCCCTCTCATGCAACCCTGCAACCACAAAGCAAGAAGTCTCTTGTGTCCCCAACACACCTAATAGGTGCACTAGTTCGGCGAAGAGATAGTGAAATACAGGTGGTATGAATATATATGAGCAGTAGCAACGGTGCCAGAAAATAGCTTGCTGGCGTGTAGTTGATGGTGGTAGTATTGCAGCAGTAGTAACACAGTGAAACAGTAAACAAGCAGTAGTAACGCAGCAGTATTTAGGAACAAGGCCTAGGGATTACACTTTCACTAGTGGACACTCTCAACATTGATCACATAACAGAACAGATAAATGCAAACTCTACACTTTTGTTGGATGATGAACACATTGCGTAGGATTACACGAACCCTCAATGCCGGAGTTAACAAGCTCCACAATTAATGTTCATATTTTAGTAACCTTATAGTGTAAGATAGATCAAAAGACTAAACCAAGTACTAACATAGCATGCACACTGTCACCTTCATGCATATGTAGGAGGAATAGATCACATCAATACTATCATAGCAATAGTTAACTTCATAATCTACAAGAGATCATAATCATAGCCTATGCCAAGTACTAACACGGATGCACACACTGTCACCATTACATCGTGCAGGAGGAATAGAACTACTTTAATAACATTGCTAGAGTAGCACATAGATAAATTGTGATACAAAACACATTGCAATCATAAAGAGATATAAATAAGCACCTCACTATGCCATTCATCAGTGAATAAGTATTCTGTGAAATATAGCCTAAGAGACCCACACGGTGCACACACTGTCACCTTTACACACGTGGGACAAGGAGTCTCCGGAGATCACATAAGTAAAACTCACTTGACTAGCATAATGACATCTAGATTACAAGCATCATCATATGAATCTCAATCATGTAAGGCAGCTCATGAGATTATTGTATTGAAGTACATAGGAGAGAGATGAACCACATAGCTACCGGTACAGCCCCGAGCCTCGATGGAGAACTACTCCATCCTCATGGGAGCAGCAGCGGTGATGAAGATGGCGGTGGAGATGGCAGCGGTGTCGATGGAGAAGCCTTCCGGGGGCACTTCCCCGCTCCGGCAGCGTGCCGGAACAGAGACTCCTGTCCCCCAGATCTTGGCCTCGCAATGGCGGCGGCTCTGGAAGGTTTCTGTGGTTTTCGTCGTACGTATCAGGGTTTTCGATCCAGGGGCATTATATAGGCGAAGAGGCGGCGCAGGAGGGTCGAAGGGGCGACGACACCATAGGGCGGCGCGGCCAGGGCCTGGGCCGCGCCGGCCTATGGTCTGGGGGCCCAGTGCCCCCCTCTGGTCCTTCCCGGGTGTTCTGGATGCTTCCGGTGAAAATAGGAACTTGGGCGTTGATTTCGTCCGATTCCGAGAATATTTCGTTACTAGGATTTCTGAAACCAAAAACAGCAGAAAACAGGAACTGGCACTTCGGCATCTTGTTAATAGGTTAGTTCCAGAAAATGCACGAATGTGACATAAAGTGTGCATAAAACATGTAGATATCATCAATAATGTGGCATGGAACATAAGAAATTATCGATACGTCGGAGACGTATCAACCTCCCCCCAAGCTTAGGCTTTTGGCCTAAGTGGAGATCAATCCCATGGTGCCCATGAAGTAGCACCTCCGTAGTATGAAGATGGATCATATTCCGGGTATGTGCTGGAAGAAGCACCCGGATACGTGACGGTGTAGTCGTAGGAGGGCTCGGCGTCCTCGGAGTCATGCTGCTGGTGGAAGCCTTGTATCTTCAATTTCTCATCCACCTCCTCCTTAGAGCGCGACCATGGTTTCCTGTCAATACTGAACAAATCTGGCTGTGGCAAAGGGATTTCCCTCTCATCCCCGTCAGCAAACAACATTCTATAGACCATATTATCTGAACTAGAGTCAGCTGTAACAAAATGATGGCTCTTCATAGCAGCAATATCAAGCTGTCAACACCCGGATTTTTAAGTCCGAATGCCTATTATGTCATACATCGCAATCCCAGGAATATTGTTGTTGCGAGGCATAATAGTTAAGTATCACAGTCATCATTCATTACAACCCATAAGTCTTACAAATTGGAATCACATGATCCATATTACACGAATAGTTGATCTATTGATCAACGAACACACACAAGTTCATAGTTCAACATAGCGGAAGCGTAAGATACAAGGACTCTCTAGTCCACAGGCCAACGCTTGACGTCGGAAAGCGCTTAGTTGTTGTAGGCGTCCTGCTGGTCATCTCCTTGTTCATCTTCATACTCTGGCCATTTGAATAGCCAGGGACAAAGCCGTGAGTACGTTGAGTACTCGCAAACTAATTCAAGAAAAAGTGCTAGACATTCTAGTAGGGTTTGCTAAGCTCTAGTTTATTTGCATAAAGCTAGTTTTGGTTCACAAAGTTTTGAGAAAAACTTATTCAAGTGCTAACTAACCCAAGGAGGAACATTAGTGTCATTCCCACCATTCAAGTGGTGATTTCAATTCAATTCACCACAAGTCAATTCACCATCACCTTTCAACATCATTTTCAAAGATATGACATCGGAAACTGTATGGCCTTTCCAACCGTCCGTAACCGTGGACGCGGCTATTCGAATAGGTTTACACTCTGCAGAGGTTGCACACTTGTGCCACAACATTTGATTTCATCCGTCGGGATTTCCCCGAATAATCGTAACACAGTACGCGGATCATCAACCATAACCTTTCACTTACGAACCCTAGTATGAGCACCTCTCCCCATGAGCTTGGCCTCCCAGTGAAGACCAACTGTCAACCTGGGAACTGCACAGGGCTTGGGCCGGACATTCACCTCATTTCGCATCATATCGTATCGTTTCTTTTGTGGTAGAGGCAGCTTTCGGCATAACCCCGATGACGCTTGTTTAGAGGGAACCCATACTAAGACGCATAAACTTCCAGTTAAGCCCTACCCATAATCAGGTATTGTGGGGGTACTTGAGAATTGGAAAGGTATCGCATTCAAACCAACATCAAGTTTTATCAAAAATCACCATCTTCTCTTGGTCATATTCACCTTCAAAAATCCTTCAATGGAATGCATCTTCATTCCAAGGTTTCAAAATCCTTTCAAAAACCTGTTGTTCCCATCTAGAGTAGTCAAATTTAGTTTATTAGCACTAGCTCTAATTCATGAGGGGTGCTATCTTGCCTTGCTTGGAAGCTAACTCCCTACTCTAAAAACCACTTGTATTTTGACCAAAGTTAACTATAAAAGGAAAATCATTTGGAAAACAAGTAAAAACTTGGGATGGGTTCACATAAGAAAAGGTAAGACATGGTGCCTTGCCCCAAGGGGGCTTTGCACTTGGCAAGAATAAAAGCTTGCATAGTAATTTAGCTTGCCTTGGTAGTTCTCAAACTGTTCCTCTTCCTCCTCCTGGTAGCAACCTTCTTCTTCGGCGTACTCTCCGGTGCTACCGTCTAAATTTGAATACGAGTATAATTACTCACTAATTCCATGGCTATTCCACACATCACCAATAAACACACAAACTACTCTATGCACACACATAAATAAACTAGGGTGCATGGGTTGTGGGATTTAAATAGGATTTGTATTCTATATGTAAATGATAGTTTCCATAGGGTTCTTGAGAAATAATTTCCTCTCATTGAAATCTTCTTAAGATTTAATTTCTCCAACAATCATGGATGAACTCATCTTGACCTAGATCAAATGTTCATCATCATTATCATTTGGGAGAATGATTTAAATGAGGTGGAACACCTCATGCCATTTAAATAACACTATATTTGATTTAAATCTCAAGAAATTCATATAAGAGAGTTTGGAACCAGGGGTCCAAACATCCCATGAATTCATGTGAGACAAGTTTAAATGAAGTGTAAGACTTCACACAATTTAACTTTAATAGTTTTGGATAATATCAACTAGTTAAACTAGTCAAAATATCCATTCATTAAACCATGGCATGATCATGCAAAGTGACCACACCATTTTATTGCATAAACAATTAGTGTAAGTCAAATGTGAGCTATTAGAGTTGGAAATAACTTAATATCTATTTTGGTTGATTTTTAAGAATTATTTGAATAGGGAAAAGTCCCTGGCTTGTTATTTTTGTCACATTAATTCTACCAAGAATTTGACCCTGAGGCCAGGGGCATTGGATAGAGAATTTCAGTGGCTTTCCAACAATATCAAATTCACTAAATTTGGTTTAGCCAATTGGAAACTATTTAATTTCAAAGTTTGGGCAGTATTGAAAATGTTTGGAAAATGTTTAAAACGAATTTGAATTAAACAGGCCGGCGGGAAAAGCTAACGGGCCGAAATGGTTTAAACAGGCCCAAGGCCAGCCCACCACGCGTCTGTGCCCGCGTGGGCTGCACGACAGGGTGGGGTCCGCCTGTCAGCCTCTTTTTAAACCCGAAACGGTATGTTTTATTGTGGGATCGTAGGATTAGATCGGGATCGGACGGCGCTGGTGCGTCGTCTTCTCCGGCGAGAGGCAGGGAGGTTGGCGGCGAGGGTAGGGGGTCGGAGAGCTCACCGTGGCTCCAGCGAGGGATGGCAGTGTGCTCGGGGAAGGTGTAGACGACGGCGAAGCAGCTGGTAGCAGTGGCGGAGCTCGATGTGGCCTGGATCAATGGCGATTTCTCCAGGGCTTCCGCGGCTCCGAGCTTGCGATTGGCCTTGCTCCGGCGACGATCGAGGTGGCTAACGGTGCTAGGCGAGGTGGTGAAGGGTGGGGAGTGAGGTGGTGTGCTCAGTTGCTTCCGAGAACGCTCTATTTATAGGATTGAGCAAGAGGTGCGGGGCGGTGGCAAGGTCGACCATGGCGCGGCTTCTCCGGCGGCTGGTCGAGCTAGGCGTGGTCATGGCGATGCTCTACGGGTCCGAGCGAGTCTAACGGCAGCGACAGCTTGGTCGGGGAGGCTTGGTTGGGTCGCATTGCTTCCACGACGGCCGCGGCGCGTACGGGAGCAAGTCGTCGTCTCCGGCGCCGGCGGTCACGGGTCTGGGCTGGGCGCGTGTGCAGGAGCGTCGCGGTGTCACTGCGGTGCTCAACGTGTGCACAGGGGGTCCAGGGCGAGTGCGGAGTGGCTGCGCGGCGCGTGGCCAGTGGCGTCCATGCGCGACGCGAGCGGCATCCAGGGCTGATCTCGGCGCGCGATCTCCGGCGATGGTTGGCGTCGAGCTCGACCGTGGCTTGGCTAGGGTGAGGTAGGAGTGTGCGGTGGCGAGTGTGGGCACCAGGGCCAGTGTAGAGAAGCAATGGAGAGAGGGGAGAAGAACATGGCCGGCATGGGCCGGCATGGCCATGTCTTGCTTGTTCTCTCTCTCTCCCTAGGGTTTCAATGTTGCCATTCAGGGTGAAAGGGGGCAGGGGAACCATTTGGGGTAGTGTAGTGTAGGTTTGGTGTGTATAGAACACTATTTCCAATAGTGTCAAATAGTGCCATATTTTGCAAATTGCAAAATTCTCCAAATTTGAAATAATTCAAAAGGTGAAAGTTTTTGAAATGTGAGTGTTGAGATAAGTTGTAATTGACCAGAGATGAATGGAGGTGGTGGTGGAAAAATTGGATTTCAAAAATGGCCCAAAATGGTTAAGTGAAGATTGTTGAACTCATTATAAAGTTGCCACTTTGGGTGAGCATAGCTAGTGATCAAAGATGAATTTGGCAGGGTGGTCTTCATCAAAGTTGTTCACCTTGATGTTGACTTTGAAATGGTGCAAGGAGTTAGCAAAGAATGGTTTGGGAAAATTGAATTGCAGGGGCTCAAAGTGGTGATCAGACTGAAATTGGCAGATTTGGTCATCATCACATGTGAGTGGGAAAAGTGTTGGAAAATTATTTGAAAAGTGAAACCTTGGTTCCAAAAGTTGTGATAAGTGTTTAGTAACATTATTCAACTAATGGTGAAGACCAAATAGGTCTAGGGTCAAAATTTATAAAAATGCCATAGGGCATATGTGAGGGTTTTTAGGGTTTTTCAATTATGGGAATTTCTTCCACTTTGATTTATTTGGTTGGTGATCTTCACATGATCACTCTAGGGTTTTAGAGCATAACAAATACAAGTAATAACAATCATCATGGCATATCACTCAAATGCACAAGTCCTATGCATGGTACTATATGCAAAAGAAAAGTTTTTGTTGGTTTGAAAATTTTGTATTTCTGGAATTCTCTAACTTTCTTTTCATTGAAATTTGGGGTGTTACAAACCCTTCCCCTTACAAAAGATCTCGTCCGAGATCGAAAAGAAAGTTAGGTACTAAAGAGATCTGGGTACTCCTTCTTCATGAAGTCTTCGCGTTCCCAGGTGGCTTCATCCTTGGTATGATTGCTCCATTGGATCTTTAGAAACTTGATGCTTCGGGTGCGGGTGGTTCTGTATGCTTCTTCGAGGATGCGAATCGGCACTTCGCGGTAAGTCAGATCCTTGTTGATATCCACCGATCGGTAATCGATGTTCTTGAACACTTCGGTCTTCTCAGGGACTTCAAGACATTTCCGGAGAAGTGAGATGTGAAAAACGTCGTGCACAGCCGACATTTCTTCAGCAACTCCAGCTTGATAAGATACTGCACCTCGGCGGCGGAGGACTTGGAAAGGTCCCACGTAGCGAGGTGCAAGCGGTCCTGTCAGCTGAAACCTTTGCATCCCACTCAAGGGGGATACTTTGAGATAGACAAAATCTCCGATCTCAAAGGTCATCTCCCGACGTCTCTTGTCGGCGTAGCTCTTACATGTCTGGATTGCGCAGTCTTGAGGTACTCACGGATCTTGTGAACCTTCTCTTCGGCTTCACGAAGAACGTCCGGGCCGAAAACTTGACTCTCTCCGACTTCGACCAGTTCAGGGGGTACGGCACTTCCTTCCGTACAAGGCTTCAAAGGGGGCCATCGTAGGCTGGCTTGATAACTATTGTTGTATGAGAATTCTGCGTAAGGTAGGCAGTCTTCCCACTTGGATCCGTATTCCAAGACGCATGCTCTAAGCATGTCTTCCAAAGATTCTGGTTTACTCTCTCGATCTGTCCGTCGGTCCGAGGGTGATAGGCGGTGCTGAAATTTAGGCGAGTGCCTAGTCCTTCATGCACTTTCTGCCAGAACCTTGAGGTGAACTGTGATCCTCTATCTGACACTATTGATTTGGGGGTTCCGTGCCAGGCGACTATTCTGGAGATGTAGAGTTCAGCTAACTTGGGGCCTTGATAGGTGGTTTTGACGGCGATGAAATGGGCGACTTTGGTCAATCTATCGACCACTACCCATATGGAATCATTGCCTTTGCTGGATTTGGGCAGTCCGGTGATAAAGTCCATTCCTACGGAGTCCCATTTCCATTCTGGAATCAAGGGGTTGCAACAGTCCGGCGGGTCTCTCGGTGTTCTGCCTTAACTCGCGGCAGATGTCACACTTAGCGATATAGCTACCGATCTCTCTCTTCATTCCGTGCCACCAAAATTGTTCTTTCAGGTCCTGGTACATCTTGGTACCTCCGGTGGATTGAGTAAAGGGTGTCATGGGCTTCTTGCAGGATGACTTGTTTCAGGTCGTAGTCCGATGGTACGCAGAGGCATTCTTTGTACCAAAGCACTCCGGCTTCGTCAATGGTGAATCCGGGGCTTTTCTGCGGCTATCTGTTTCTTGATTCCATCAATGCTAGCGTTGTCCTTCGGGCTTCCTTGATCTGACCAATCAAGGTGGGTTGCGGTTCGATGCTGGCTAGAATCCTTCACTTACAAGTTCAAGTCTGAACTGTTCAAACTCTTGGTGCAAACTAGGTCGTTCGGTTGCGAGCATGGAGTTCAACTGCACGGCAGCCGACTCAAAGCATCCGCTACCACATTGGCCTTGCCGGGGTGGTAGTGAATCTCCATGTCGTAATCCTTGATCAATTCTATCCATCGGCGTTGTCTCATGTTTAACTCCTTCGGGTGAAAATGTATTTGAGGCTTTTGTGGTCGGAGTAAATCTCGCATCGATTACCCATGAGGTAATGACGCCAAACTTTCAAGGCTAAGACCACGGCTGCAAGCTCGAGGTCGTGGGTTGGGTAGTTCTGCTCATGTTGCTTGAGTTGTCTAGAAAGGTAGGATACAACCTTTCCTTCTTGCATAAGCACGCATCCAAGTCCAGTCTTGGAGGCGTCGCAATATACGTCAAAGGGCTTTGCGATATCTCGGCATGATCAGGATTGGGGCTGTTGTCGGTCTACTCTTGAGCTGTTGAAAGCTCTCTTCACACTTGTCGGTCCACTCAAACTTTCTGTCCTTTTTCAGCAGTTGGGTCATTGGTCGAGCGATGCTCGAAAAAACTTCTACAAATCTGCGGTAATATCCAGCTAATCCAAGAAAAGCACGGACCTCAGTTTGTGTGGTCGGAGCTTTCCATTCCATAACAGTTTTGATCTTGGCGGGATCTACGGCAATTCCTCCTGCAGACAAGATGTGTCCGAGGAATCCAACTTCTTCCAGCCAAAACTCACACTTGCTAAACTTGGCGTACAACCGGTGCTGTCTCGTGGTTTCTAGAACAATCTCCGTGATGTCGTTCATGTTCTTCTTCGGACTTGGAGTAGACCAAAATGTCGTCGATGAAAACAACGACAAATTTGTCCAAGAAGTTCATGAAGATCTTATTCATGAGATTCATGAAATAAGCGGGAGCATTGGTCAGTCCAAATGACATGACGTTGTACTCATACAACCCATCTCGGGTGGTAAAGGCAGTTTTTGGAATATCGGTGGCTCGGATTTTCAGTTGGTGGTATCCAGTTCTAAGATCAATTTTCGAGAAAACTCGGGATCCGGTGAGTTGGTCGAACAAGTCTTCGATCTTGGGTAAGGGGTATTTGTTTTTGATGGTGACATCGTTAAGCTTACGATAGTCGGTGCATAAACGATTTGCACCATCCTTCTTGTCGACAAACAAGACGGGGGATCTCCAGGGGGATGCACTTGGTCTGATCAAACCTTTGGCTAACATGTCATCTATTTGCTTCTTCAGCTCCACAAGCTCGGCTGCGTTCATGCTGTAGGCTCTCTGGGCGATGGGTCCAGTTCGGGATTAACTCGATGATAAACTCGATATCCCGGTCCGGGGGCATACGGGTAGATCATCCGGAAACACATCGGGTAGCGACAAACGACCCTGATTTGATCCAGAGTAGGCTTGGATACACTTTGGTTGCAGGTAAATTTTCTGGGTAGTTTTTCAGAGACGTGCTCAACTACGATTCCGGTGCTGCTAGTCATGGTTATGGCTTTCTTGGCGCAGTCTATCAATCCATTGTGTTTGGACATCCAGTCCATTCCTAGGACAACTTCCAAACCTTTGGTTCCAAGTATGATGAGATTTGCAAAGAAATCAACATCATGGATTTTGATTGGCACATTTTTACAAAATTTTCTGGCTTTGGTGGTTGATCCGGGATTTGAACTATCATAACATGCTTCAAACTGAGGGGTTGAATTTTACTTGTTGATGCAAAATCTTCGGTGACAAAGGAATGCGATGCTCCGGAATCAAACAACACTCTAGCAGGGGTGTGGTTGACAGAAAACATACCCGATTACCACATCTGGGGCTTCCTGGGCTTCTTCGGCGTTTATGTGGTAGAGGCGGCCGTTGCGGTTGTTGGGGTTGTTGGGGGCGAACTTCTTGCCGGTGGAGACACGGCGTTGCTGCTGAGCAGGAGCAGCGGTGTTGCCGGCGAGCTTGGCAAGACGCTTGGGACACTCGTTGGAGTAGTGCCCCACTACACCACACTCATAACAAGTGATAGTGCTCTTGTCCTGCTTTGTTCGCAACGGGAATGGCATTGCTCCCGGTTCTGGGGTTGGTGTTGGTGTTGGTGTTGTTGGTGTTCGGGGCTCGAGGTGGAGCGCGGTTGTAGTTGTTGTTGTTGTAGTTGGGGTTGTAGCCTCCTGGCTTGGAGTTTCCTCCACTTCGGTTCTGATAACCGGGGCGAGAGTTCTCAGATCGGGGTTGGTTATGTCTCGGATTGAAACCTCCGCTTGAGCTAGGGCGAAACTTTTGGGGGTGGCTTGATCCACTCTGATTTGCCATGCGGCGCTTGCGGTTCTCATTGGCTTGGTTCAACTTGCCCTCCATCTGGATGGCGGAGTCAACAAGGGCTTCGAGGTCGGCGAAGGGGATGTTGACGAGGACAGTCTGCATCTCATCATGCAGCCCGTTCAGGAATCTCTCCTTCCTCTTTTCAACGGTGTCCGTCTCATCAGGGGCATACCTTGACAAGGTGAGAAACTTGTCGCGGTACTCAACCACCGTCATGCGACCTTGTTTCGATTCACGGAACTCATCACTCATATTCTTGATTAGACCGTGTGGTACATGGTACTTGCTGAACTTGAGTTTGAAATCCTCCCAAGTCATGAATTGACCTCCGTTCATGGCACGGGTACTTGTCCACCAAGCGCGAGCTGGTCCAGCGAGGTAGTGAGTGGCGAACAACACCTTCTCGTTGGCTTCCACTCCAGCTACTTCCAGATTGTTCTCCATGGTCTGGAGCCAATCGTCGGCGTCGAGGGGCTCCTCGGTCTTGCTAAACACCGGAGGGTTGGTGTTCTGGAAGTTCTTGAGCTTGGATCCGGGGTGGTCATGATTTCCATGGCCTTGGGCGATGTTCTGCAAGGCGATGATGTTGGCTTGGCGCTCGGCTCTCTCGGTTTCCGGTCTGCAGCGTGGTTTGCAGAGCTGCATCATCGCGTCGTTGGTGCGATTCGGAGGGGCCATCTGAAGATATAGAAGATCATGAGATAAGAGGGAACATTCTATGGTTCATTTTGGTTAAGTTTGAAAAACTTTTGAAAACTTGTAATCTTTTCATGACAAACATAACATTCATTCATTCATGCAACACATAGTACAAACTACACATACTCCAATGGTTTTAAGAACCATTCTCATGCTACGATACAAAGGACGGGATACAACTCACACCTACTATAAGTGAGACTAGTGCAACTACTCCTCATCATCGATATCGATCGGGACGTAGTCATCCTGTCCGGCCTCCAGGAACTCGTAGTCCTCCTCCTCGGTGTTCTCGTCCTCCTCAAAGTCATCGTCATCGCTCAGAAAGGCGTCTCCTCCCTGAATGTCGATGCCTTCATCGTCATCCTCTAGCTGAAGAATCTGATCCTCCTGGGCCTTGACAGTGGCCTCAAGTGACGCGATCCGGTCGCGAAGGCGGCGAATCGTAACGTCCTTCTTGGCACGCTGCTGGCGAAGGTTCCTGCGGTCGTTGTTGAGTAGCTTGATCGCCTCACCCTGCTCGATGATGTGAGCATGGGTCTGGTTCGCGTAAGCGCGAGAGGCGTCGAGGTCCCTCTGAGTCTGGTAGAGCATGAAGTCCAAGTGATCCACATGGTGCCTCAACCGGGGTGGAGTGGCACATCCATGGGTCTTCCGTCGAGTTACGCCGTGCGAGATGCGCAAAGCGTTCCTCACGAAGGGCTTCGGTATTCTGTCCGCACGTACGAGCAAGTGCTTCCTGAAGAGCACGTGCAAGCCCGTCGAGCCGCTTGCTTTCCCCGAAAGAGAAAAGGATCCTCTCCGAGGTGGGAGGCTCCGACTTGCCCCTCAAGTCGGCGGTGATAATCCACTTGGCAGTTCCCCTCCCGGCTGGTCGTCCACTTGAATCCCGTGAAACTCGGGGTGTGGGCGGCCAAGGTGATCCGACAGGAGTCGAGGTCATGCTCGAAGATCAAGCTTCCTCCGTTCCCAAGCTGATAAAACTTGGTGTTGAGGGGTTCATTCGGCTCCATCCGAAAGAGAATTGGATGAGTAAGTTAGAGAGTGCAAAGTGTGGCAAAGTTTTAAGTTGATTTAAAATAAGATAAAACATGATTCATCAAATTTTGGCAAAGTCTCAAAGACGAGAGTGTAGTAAGTTTTCACAAATAAGTTCTTTCATTTGATTTCAAAGTTAAATTTTTCAGAACGCCCATTCTAACTAAGGTCTTCTAAGGTCAAACAATGGCTCTCATACCAACTTGTCAACACCCGGATTTTTAAGTCCGAATGCCTATTATGTCATACATCGCAATCCCAGGAATATTGTTGTTGCGAGGCATAATAGTTAAGTATCACGATCATCATTCATTACAACCCATAAGTCTTACAAATTGGAATCACATGATCCATATTACACGAATAGTTGATCTATTGATCAACGAACACACACAAGTTCATAGTTCAACATAGCGGAAGCGTAAGATACAAGGACTCTCTAGTCCACAGGCCAACGCTTGACGTCGGAAAGCGCTTAGTTGTTGTAGGCGTCCTGCTGGTCATCTCCTTGTTCATCTTCATACTCTGGCCATTTGAATAGCCAGGGACAAAGCCGTGAGTACGTTGAGTACTCGCAAACTAATTCAAGAAAAAGTGCTAGACATTCTAGTAGGGTTTGCTAAGCTCTAGTTTATTTGCATAAAGCTAGTTTTGGTTCACAAAGTTTTGAGAAAAACTTATTCAAGTGCTAACTAACCCAAGGAGGAACATTAGTGTCATTCCCACCATTCAAGTGGTGATTTCAATTCAATTCACCACAAGTCAATTCACCATCACCTTTCAACATCATTTTCAAAGATATGACATCGGAAACTGTATGGCCTTTCCAACCGTCCGTAACCGTGGACGCGGCTATTCGAATAGGTTTACACTCTGCAGAGGTTGCACACTTGTGCCACAACATTTGATTTCATCCGTCGGGATTTCCCCGAATAATCGTAACACGATGCGCGGATCATCAACCATAACCTTTCACTTACGAACCCTAGTATGAGCACCTCTCCCCATGAGCTTGGCCTCCCGGTGAAGACCAACTGTCAACCTGGGAATCGCACAGGCTTGGGCCGGACATTCACCTCATTTCGCATCATATCGTATCGTTTCTTTTGTGGTAGAGGCAGCTTTCGGCATAACCCCGATGACGCTTGTTTAGAGGGAACCCATACTAAGACGCATAAACTTCCGATTAAGCCCTACCCATAATCGGGTATTGTGGGGGTACTTGAGAATTGGAAAGGTATCGCATTCAAACCAACATCAAGTTTTATCAAAAATCACCATCTTCTCTTGGTCATATTCACCTTCAAAAATCCTTCAATGGAATGCATCTTCATTCCAAGGTTTCAAAATCCTTTCAAAAACCTGTTGTTCCCATCTAGAGTAGTCAAATTTAGTTTATTAGCACTAGCTCTAATTCATGAGGGTGCTATCTTGCCTTGCTTGGAAGCTAACTCCCTACTCTAAAAACCACTTGTATTTTGACCAAAGTTAACTATAAAAGGAAAATCATTTGGAAAACAAGTAAAAACTTGGGATGGGTTCACATAAGAAAAGGTAAGACATGGTGCCTTGCCCCAAGGGGGCTTTGCACTTGGCAAGAATAAAAGCTTGCATAGTAATTTAGCTTGCCTTGGTAGTTCTCAAACTGTTCCTCTTCCTCCTCCTGGTAGCAACCTTCTTCTTGACGTACTCTCCGGTGCTACCGTCTAAATTTGAATACGAGTATAATTACTCACTAATTCCATGGCTATTCCACACATCACCAATAAACACACAAACTACTCTATGCACACACATAAATAAACTAGGGTGCATGGGTTGTGGGATTTAAATAGGATTTGTATTCTATATGTAAATGATAGTTTCCATAGGGTTCTTGAGAAATAATTTCCTCTCATTGAAATCTTCTTAAGATTTAATTTCTCCAACAATCATGGATGAACTCATCTTGACCTAGATCAAATGTTCATCATCATTATCATTTGGGAGAATGATTTAAATGAGGTGGAACACCTCATGCCATTTAAATAACACTATATTTGATTTAAATCTCAAGAAATTCATATAAGAGAGTTTGGAACCAGGGGTCCAAACATCCCATGAATTCATGTGAGACAAGTTTAAATGAAGTGTAAGACTTCACACAATTTAACTTTAATAGTTTTGGATAATATCAACTAGTTAAACTAGTCAAAATATCCATTCATTAAACCATGGCATGATCATGCAAAGTGACCACACCATTTTATTGCATAAACAATTAGTGTAAGTCAAATGTGAGCTATTAGAGTTGGAAATAACTTAATATCTATTTTGGTTGATTTTTAAGAATTATTTGAATAGGGAAAAGTCCCTGGCTTGTTATTTTTGTCACATTAATTCTACCAAGAATTTGACCCTGAGGCCAGGGGCATTGGATAGAGAATTTCAGTGGCTTTCCAACAATATCAAATTCACTAAATTTGGTTTAGCCAATTGGAAACTATTTAATTTCAAAGTTTGGGCAGTATTGAAAATGTTTGGAAAATGTTTAAAACGAATTTGAATTAAACAGGCCGGCGGGAAAAGCTAACGGGCCGAAATGGTTTAAACAGGCCCAAGGCCAGCCCACCACGCGTACGTGCCCGCGTGGGCTGCCTGACAGGTGGGGTCCGCTGTCAGCCTCTTTTTAAACCCGAAACGGTATGTTTTATTGTGGGACGTAGGATTAGATCGGGATCGGACGGCGCTGGTGCGTCGTCTTCTCCGGCGAGAGGCAGGGAGGTTGGCGGTGAGGGTAGGGGGTCGGAGAGCTCACCGTGGCTCCAGCGAGGGATGGCAGTGTGCTCGGGGAAGGTGTAGACGACGGCGAAGCGGTGGTAGCGATGGCGGAGCTCGATGTGGCCCTGGATCAATGGCGATTTCTCCGGGGCTTCCGCGGCTCCGAGCTTGCGATTGGCCTTGCTCCGGCGACGATCGAGGTGGCTAACGGTGCTAGGCGAGGTGGTGAAGGGTGGGGAGTGAGGTGGTGTGCTCAGTTGCTTCCAGGGAACGCTCTATTTATAGGATTGAGCAAGAGGTGCGGGGCAGTGGCAAGGTCGACCATGGCGCGGCTTCTCCGGCGGCTGGTCGAGCTAGGCGTGGTCATGGCGATGCTCTACGGGTCCAGGCGAGTCTAACGGCAGCGACAGCTTGGTCGGGGGAGGCTTGGTTGGGTCGCATTGCTTCCACGACGGCCGCGGCGCGTACGGGAGCAAGTCGTCGTCTCCGGCGCCGGCGGTCACGGGTCTGGGCTGGGCGCGTGTCTGGGAGCGTCGCGGTGTCACTGCGGTGCTCAACGTGTGCACAGGGGGTCCAGGGCGAGTGCGGAGTGGCTGCGCGGCGCGTGGCCAGTGGCGTCCATGCGCGACGCGAGCGGCATCCAGGGCTGATCTCGGCGCGCGATCTCCGGCGATGGTTGGCGTCGAGCTCGACCGTGGCTTGGCTAGGGTGAGGTAGGAGTGTGCGGTGGCGAGTGTGGGCACCAGGGCCAGTGTAGAGAAGCAATGGAGAGAGGGGGAGAAGAACATGGCCGGCATGGGCCGGCATGGCCATGTCTTGCTTGTTCTCTCTCTCTCCCTAGGGTTTCAATGTTGCCATTCAGGGTGAAAGGGGGCAGGGGAACCATTTGGGGTAGTGTAGTGTAGGTTTGGTGTGTATAGAACACTATTTCCAATAGTGTCAAATAGTGCCATATTTTGCAAATTGCAAAATTCTCCAAATTTGAAATAATTCAAAAGGTGAAAGTTTTTGAAATGTGAGTGTTGAGATAAGTTGTAATTGACCAGAGATGAATGGAGGTGGTGGTGGAAAAATTGGATTTCAAAAATGGCCCAAAATGGTTAAGTGAAGATTGTTGAACTCATTATAAAGTTGCCACTTTGGGTGAGCATAGCTAGTGATCAAAGATGAATTTGGCAGGGTGGTCTTCATCAAAGTTGTTCACCTTGATGTTGACTTTGAAATGGTGCAAGGAGTTAGCAAAGAATGGTTTGGGAAAATTGAATTGCAGGGGCTCAAAGTGGTGATCAGACTGAAATTGGCAGATTTGGTCATCATCACATGTGAGTGGGAAAAGTGTTGGAAAATTATTTGAAAAGTGAAACCTTGGTTCCAAAAGTTGTGATAAGTGTTTAGTAACATTATTCAACTAATGGTGAAGACCAAATAGGTCTAGGGTCAAAATTTATAAAAATGCCATAGGGCATATGTGAGGGTTTTTAGGGTTTTTCAATTATGGGAATTTCTTCCACTTTGATTTATTTGGTTGGTGATCTTCACATGATCACTCTAGGGTTTTAGAGCATAACAAATACAAGTAATAACAATCATCATGGCATATCACTCAAATGCACAAGTCCTATGCATGGTACTATATGCAAAAGAAAAGTTTTTGTTGGTTTGAAAATTTTGTATTTCTGGAATTCTCTAACTTTCTTTTCATTGAAATTTGGGGTGTTACACAAGCCTTATAGGAGTTAATGGCACATCAGTAGGATCAAGAGGAAGTTCTAGATGTGATAAAATGCGTGATGCAATAATTCCTCCAAACATAGGCCCCTTGCTAGACAAGCGGCGAGTGATAAGAGAACCAAGATGATAAGGTGTCTCTCCAGTGAGTGCAGCAATTAAGAAAGCAAGATGATAGCTAGAAATATTGCTAGTGTTCTCCCTACCAAGAATGCTAGTAGCAAGGTAATAAGCAAAATACTTTATGGCGGGGAGTTGGATGTTTCTTATCTTGCCACGCTGAATGGTGCGGCAATCATCATTGGTGATCTCTCGATAGAGCTCCAACCAGGCCCTGGGGTTGTCCTCAATCCTCCTTGTTGTACCTACAGGGGCAATATCCAATGCAACACAAAATTCTTCCAATTTCATAGTAATAGGATTACCATAAATCTTGAATGCAACTGTCGGGTGATAGTGCTTGTTGTTGAACTTGAAGCTCTCAACAAAGATTTTAGTGAGCATGAGGTATTGCTCCCTTTCATCTCCCATATAAGCGGTTAAGCCCGCCTTATCAACGAGGGTCAAGAAATCATCCAGCAACCCTGCATTACTCAAAAAGTCATAACATGGGAAAGATGAAGCGTTAGGGACTCCATTGTCTTCTTCGGGCTCGAAGCTTGGCGCGATGACATCCTCATTGTAGGATCGCCTGAATCGAGTGGCGGTCCTAGAGGGCCTTCCCGTGCTTGTCGTCTCTCTCTTAAACACTTCTCCAAAGTTAAAATTATCCATCTTCCTTTTCTGAAATTTTTCAACAATAATTATAAAATTTGATTTGGTGACATATAATTGAGGGAAACTACCATAGAAACTTGCTAGAATACTAATCATGCATCAAAACTAGTTTCTACAACTTAGAACAAGCATGCAAGCTCACTAAACATGTTATCTACAGCAGCAAAATATTCAAGATATACTCAACCAAACAAAATTCTACTTGGATAATCAGAGGAGTCACATACCGGAGAGCAAATGTGCCAAATTTCAGACAGAAATCTGGGCTGAGCAAAGAGATCGAGAAATCTTGAGCTCTTGAGCAGAAACACGAGTGAGAGGAAACTGGTACGAGTTTTTTCGGGAGAGAGAAGAGAGTGGGAGGAAGAGATGAAAAAGTGGGGCAAAGGGGGGCCCACACGCCAGGGTGGCGCGCCCCCCTTGCTGGCCGCGCCGGCCTGTGGGGTGCCACCCTGGGGTGCCCCACTGATCATCCCCAGGTGCTCCCAAGTGCGTCTTCAAAAAATAGGACCAACGGTATAATTTTTGTGAATTTTTGAAAACTTTGAAAAATGCACATTTCTGGGTATTAAGTTTATTATTACTGGACAGGAAAAGATTTTGAAATCTCTAATTAACTAAGGAACTTTGCAAAACAAAAGTGCTACAGCAAGTAGAACAAGTGGAGGAAGAAAGAGATGTTGTTTACCTCCTCTATGCATATAAAAGGTATTTGTTAACAAGGTTGATCAAGTCTTGCCACCAAATAAATTTTACATAGCATAAGAAGAAATAAACCTCAAATCAATCATGTTACCTTGAATTGTATTGATATGGATCCAATCATAAGATTTTGATATCCTTCTTTAGGCTCATATATAGGACAATCAATAGTTCCCACTTTGATAGTTCTCACATTAGAAATGGTATTAACTCCACATACTTTATCAATCCTCTTGGGGAAATAAACGGTATGCTCCTTGTCATCGACATTGAAAGTAACCTTTCCTTTATTGCAATCAATAACAGCCCCTGTGGTGTTAAGAAAAGGTCTCCCAAGAATAATAGACATATTATCATCTTCAGGCATTTCCAACACAACAAAATCAGTTAATATCAAGCAGTTATTAGTAACTTGAACATGAACATCCTCACATATACCAACAGGAATAGCAGTAGATTTATCAGCCATTTGCAAAGATATATCAGTAGGTATCAACTTATCTAAATAAAGTCTCTTATAAAGAGAAAAAGGCATAACACTAACACCGGCTCCCAAGCCACATAGAGCAGTTTTAACATAATTATTCTTAATAGAACAAGGAATAGTAGGTATACCTGGGTCGCCCAACTTCTTTGGAACTTTGCCATTGAAAGAGTAATTAGCAAGCATAGTGGAAATCTCCTCATTGGGGATTTTCCTTTTGTTAGTAACAATATCTTTCATATACTTTGAATAAGGAGGCAATTTAATAGCATCAGTCAAAGGGATTTGCAAGAATAAAGGTTTCATCCAATCACAAAATTTATTATAGTGTTCTTCTTCCTTTGATTTTAGTTTCTTAGCAGGAAAAGGCATTTGCTTTTGCACCCAAGGTTCTCTTTCATTACCATGTTTCTTAGCAATAAAATCTTCTTTAGTATACTTTTTATTTTTATCATGCTTGTCAGGTTCATCTTCAACCTCTTCTTTATCAGAAGCATCATTCTTATCATTATCATTACCATTATCATGTTCATTACCACTTTCTGTTTCAGCATCGGAAATAGAAATACTATTAGGATCATGATGTCTACGTTCCCCCTCCTTTCCTGTAGACAGTGTTGGGCCTCCAAGAGCAGAGGTTTGTAGAACAGCAGCAAGTTTTCCCTTAAGTGGATCACCCAAGGTTTATCGAACTCAGGGAGGAAGAGGTCAAAGATATCCCTCTCATGCAACCCTGCAACCACAAAGCAAGAAGTCTCTTGTGTCCCCAACACACCTAATAGGTGCACTAGTTCGGCGAAGAGATAGTGAAATACAGGTGGTATGAATATATATGAGCAGTAGCAACGGTGCCGTAAAATAGCTTGCGGCGTGTAGTTGATGGTGGTAGTATTGCAGCAGTAGTAACGCAGTAAAACAGTAAACAAGCAGTAGTAACGCAGCAGTATTTAGGAACAAGGCCTAGGGATTACACTTTCACTAGTGGACACTCTCAACATTGATCACATAACAGAATAGATAAATGCATACTCTATACTTTTGTTGGATGATGAACACATTGCGTAGGATTACACGAACCCTCAATGCCGGAGTTAACAAGCTCCACAATAATGCTCATATTTTAGTAACCTTTAGTGTAAGATAGATCAAAAGACTAAACCAAGTACTAACATAGCATGCACACTGTCACCTTCATGCATATGTAGGAGGAATAGATCACATCAATATTATCATAGCAATAGTTAACTTCGCAATCTACAAGAGATCATGATCATAGCATAAACCAAGTACTAACACGGTGCACACACTGTCACCTTTACACACGTGCAGGAGGAATAGAACTACTTTAATAACTTTGCTAGAGTAGCACATAGATAGTAGTGATACAAAACTCATATGAATCTCAATCATGTAAAGCAGCTCATGAGATCATTGTATTGAGGTACATAGGAGAGAGATTAACCACATAGCTACAGCGAAGCCCTCAGCCTCGGGGGTGAATTACTCCCTCCTCATCATGGAGGCAGCGATGGCGGTGAAGATGGCGGTGAAGACGGCAGTGGAGATGGCTCCGGGGGCAATTCCCCGCTCCGGCAGGGTGCCGAAACAGAGTTCTGTCCCCCGAATTGGAGTTTCGCGATGGCGGCGGCGCCCCTGGAGTCTTTCTGGAGTTTCGTCAATCGGTACTGCGTTTTTAGGTCGAAAGGGCTTTTATAGGCGAAGAGGCAGCGCAGGGGGGCACCTGGGGGCGCCACACCCTAGGCCGGCGCGGCCTAGGCCTGGCCCGCGCCGCCATGTGGTGTGGTGGCCCCCTGGCCCCTCTCCGACTCTTCTTCGGTGTTCTGGATGCTTCCGGGAAAAATAGGAGGTTTGGCGTTGATTTCGTCCAATTCCGAGAATATTGCCCGAACAGCCTTTCTGGAACCAAAAACAGCAGAAAACAGGAACTGGCACTGTGGCATCTTGTTAATAGGTTAGTTCCGGAAAATGCAAGAAAATGATATAAAGTGTGAACAAAACATGTTGGTATTGTCATAAAACAAGCATGGAACATCGGAAATTATAGATACGTTGGAGACGTATCAGCATCCCCAAGCTTAGTTCCTACTCGTCCTCGAGTAGGTAAACGATAAAATGGATAATTTCTGGAGTGACATGCCATCATAACCTTGATCATACTATTTGTAAAGCATATGTAGTGAATGCAGCGATCAAAACAATGTATATGACATGAGTAAACAAGTGAATCATAAAGCAAAGACTTTTCATGAATAGCACTTCAAGACAAGCATCAATAAGTCTTGCATAAGAGTTAACTCATAAAGCAATAATTCAAAGTAGAGGTATTGAAGCAACATAAAGGAAGATGAAGTTTCAGCGGTTGCTTTCAACTTATAACATGTATATCTCATGGATAATTGTCAATGTAAAGCAATATAACAAATGCAATATGCAAATATGTAGGAATCAATGCACAGTTCACACAAGTGTTTGCTTCTTGAGGTGGAGAGAAATAGGTGAACTGACTCAACATTGAAAGTAAAATAATGGTCCTCCATAGAGGAAAAGCATCGATTGCTATATTTGTGCTAGAGCTTTGATTTTGAAAACATGAAACAATTTTGTCAACGGTAGTAATAAAGCATATGTATCATGTAAATTATATCTTATAAGTTGCAAGCCTCATGCATAGTATACTAATAGTGCCCGCACCTTGTCCTAATTAGCTTGGACTACCGGATCATCACAATGCACATGTTTTAACCAAGTGTCACAAAGGGGTACTTCTATGCCGCCTGTACAAAGGTCTAAGGAGAAAGCTCGCATTGGATTTCTCGCTATTGATTATTCTCAACTTAGACATCCATACCGGGACAACATAGACAACAGATAATGGACTCCTCTTTTATGCATAAGCATGTAACAACAATTAATAATTTTCTCATATGAGATTGAGGATATATGTCCAAAACTGAAACTTCCACCATGAATCATGGCTTTAGTTAGCGGCCCAATGTTCTTCTCTAACAATATGCATGCTTAACCATAAGGTGGTAGATCTCTCTTACTTCAGACAAGACGAACATGCATAGCAACTCACATGAAATTCAACAAAGAGTAGTTGATGGCGTCCCCAGTGAACATGGTTATCGCACAACAAGCAACTTAATAAGAGATAAAGTGCATAATTACATATTCAATACCACAATAGTTTTTAAGGCTATTTTGTCCCATGAGCTATATATTGCAAAGGCGAATGATGGAAATTTAAAGGTAGCACTCAAGCAATTTACTTTGGAATGGCAGGAAATACCATGTAGTAGGTAGGTATGGTGGACACAAATGGCATAGTGTTGTTTGGCTCAAGGATTTGGATGCATGAGAAGTATCCCCTCTCGATACAAGGTTTAGGCTAGCAAGGTTGTTTGAAGCAAACACAAGTATGAACTAGTACAGCAAAACTCACATAAAAGATATATTACAAGCATTATAAGACTACACATCGTCTTCCTTGTTGTTCAAACACCTTACTAGAAATTATCTAGACCTTAGAGAGACCAATTATGCAAACCAAATTTTAGCATGCTCTATGTATTTCCTCACTAATAGGTGCAAAGTATATGATGCAAGAGCTTAAACATGAGCACAACAATTGCCAAGTATCACATTACCCAAGACATTATAGCAATTACTACATGTAGCATTTTCCAATTCCAACCATATAACAATTTAACGAAGAGGAAACTTCGCCATGAATATTATGAGCTAAGAACACATGTGTCCATACGAACCAGCGGAGCGTGTCTCTCTCCCACACAAGCATGATGTAATCCAATTTATTCAAACACAAACAAAAACAAAAGCACACAGACGCTCCAAGTAAAGCACATAAGATGTGACCGAATAAAAATATAGTTTCAAGAGAAGGAACCTGATAATTTGTCAATGAAGAAGGGGATGCCTTGGGCATCCCCAAGCTTAGACGCTTGAGTCTTCTTGATATATGCAGGGGTGAACCACCGGGGCATCCCCAAGCTTAGAGCTTTCACTCTCCTTGATCATGTTGCATCATACTCCTCTCTTGATCCTTGAAAACTTCCTCCACACCAAACTCGAAACAACTCATTAGAGGGTTAGTGCACAATAAAAATTAACATATTCAGAGGTGACACAATCATTCTTAACACTTCTGGACATTGCATAATGCTACTGGACATTAGTGGATCAAAGAAATTCATCCAACATAGCAAAAGAGGCAATGCGAAATAAAAGGCAGAATCTGTCAAAACAGAACAGTTCGTATTGACGAATTTTAAAATGGCACCAGACTTGCTCAAATGAAAATGCTCAAATTGAATGAAAGTTGCGTACATATCTGAGGATCATGCACGTAAATTGGCTTAATTTTCTGAGCTACCTACAGGGAGGTGGACCCAGATTCGTGACAGCAAAGAAATCTGGAACTGCGCAGTAATCCAAATCTAGTACTTACTTTTCTATCAACGGCTTAACTTGGCACAACAAAACACAAAACTAAGATAAGGAGAGGTTGCTACAGTAGTAAACAACTTCCAAGACACAAAATAAAAACAAAGTACTGTAGCAAAATAACACATGGGTTATCTCCCAAGAAGTTCTTTTCTTTATAGCCATTAAGATGGGCTCAGCAGTTTTAATGATGCACTCGCAAGAAATAGTATTTGGAGCAAAAGAGAGCATCAAGAGGCAAATTCAAAACACATTTAAG
Source organism: Lolium perenne (assembly GCF_019359855.2). Taxonomy (NCBI): domain Eukaryota; kingdom Viridiplantae; phylum Streptophyta; class Magnoliopsida; order Poales; family Poaceae; genus Lolium; species Lolium perenne. The sequence goes on along the minus strand of NC_067246.2, from coordinate 179,941,326 downwards.
TCTAACATGCTTCCTATGCATAGGAATCTTGTAAATAAACAAGTTCATGAAGAGCAAAGTAACAAGCATAGGAAGATAAAACAAGCATAGCTTCAAAAATTTCAGCACATAGAGAGGCATTTTAGTAACATGAAAATTTCTACAACCATATTTTCCTCTCTCATAATAACTTTCAGTAGCATCATGAGCAAACTCAACAATATAACTATCACATAAAGCATTCTTATCATGAGTCTCATGCATAAAATTATTACTCTCCACATAAGCATAATCAATTTTATTAGTTGTAGTGGGAGCAAATTCAACAAAGTAGCTATCATTATTATTCTCATCATCAAATATAGGAGGCATAGTATAATCACAATAACATTCACTCTCCATAGTAGGTGGCACCAAAAGACCACTATCATTATAATCATCATAAATAGGAGGTAAAGAATCATCAAAGTAAATTTCCTCCTCAATTCTTGGGGGACTAAAAAGATCATGCTCATCAAAGCCAGCTTCCCCAAGCTTAGAATTTTCCATATCATTAGCAACAATGGTGTTCAAAGCGTTCATACTAATATTACTACCAGCATGCAAATAAGATTCCATGGGTTTTTTAATTTTCGCATTAAACCATTCATGTCTTGACTCAGGAAATAGAATAAAAAGCTCACAGATGTTTTCCATTATGCCTTACTAGTGTAAACAAGAAACAAAAAGTTGCAATTGCAGGATCTAAAGGAAATAGCTTTGAGTACTTACGGCGCCGGGAAATAGCTTAGTAGCCGAGGTCCGGAGTGTGAGTACCTTTTACCTTTCCTCCCCGGCAACGGCGCCAGAAAAGTGCTTGATGTCTACGTTCCCCCTCCTTTCCTGTAGACAGTGTTGGGCCTCCAAGAGCAGAGGTTTGTAGAACAGCAGCAAGTTTTCCCTTAAGTGGATCACCCAAGGTTTATCGAACTCAGGGAGGAAGAGGTCAAAGATATCCCTCTCATGCAACCCTGCAACCACAAAGCAAGAAGTCTCTTGTGTCCCCAACACACCTAATAGGTGCACTAGTTCGGCGAAGAGATAGTGAAATACAGGTGGTATGAATATATATGAGCGAGTAGCAACGGTGCCGAGAAAATAGCTTGGTGGCGTGTAGTTGATGGTGGTAGTATTGCAGCAGTAGTAACGCAAGAAACAAGAACAAGCGATAGTAACGCAGCAGTATTTAGGAACAAGGCCTAGGGATTACACTTTCACTAGTGGACACTCTCAACATTGATCACATAACAGAATAGATAAATGCATACTCTACACTTTTGTTGGATGATGAACACATTGCGTAGGATTACACGAACCCTCAATGCCGGAGTTAACAAGCTCCACAATAATGCTCATATTTTAGTAACCTTTAGTGTAAGATAGATCAAAAGACTAAACCAAGTACTAACATAGCATGCACACTGTCACCTTCATGCATATGTAGGAGGAATAGATCACATCAATATTATCATAGCAATAGTTAACTTCGCAATCTACACGAGATCATGATCATAGCATAAACCAAGTACTAACACGGTGCACACACTGTCACCTTTACACACGTGCAGGAGGAATAGAACTACTTTAATAACTTTGCTAGAGTAGCACATAGATAGTAGTGATACAAAACTCATATGAATCTCAATCATGTAAAGCAGCTCATGAGATCATTGTATTGAGGTACATAGGAGAGAGATTAACCACATAGCTACAGCGAAGCCCTCAGCCTCGGGGGTGAATTACTCCCTCCTCATCATGGAGGCAGCGATGGCGGTGAAGATGGCGGTGAAGACGGCAGTGGAGATGGCTCCGGGGGCAATTCCCCGCTCCGGCAGGGTGCCGAAACAGAGTTCTGTCCCCCGAATTGGAGTTTCGTGATGGCGGCGGCGCCCCTGGAGTCTTTCTGGAGTTTCGTCAATCGGTACTGCGTTTTTAGGTCGAAAGGGCTTTTATAGGCGAAGAGGCGGCGCAGGGGGGCACCTGGGGGCGCCACACCCTAGGCCGGCGCGGCCTAGGCCTGGCCCGCGCCGCCATGTGGTGTGGTGGCCCCCTGGCCCCTCTTCGACTCTTCTTCGGTGTTCTGGATGCTTCCGGGAAAAATAGGAGGTTTGGCGTTGATTTCGTCCAATTCCGAGAATATTGCCCGAACAGCCTTTCTGGAACCAAAAACAGCAGAAAACAGGAACTGGCACTGTGGCATCTTGTTAATAGGTTAGTTCCGGAAAATGCATGAAAATGATATAAAGTGTGAACAAAACATGTTGGTATTGTCATAAAACAAGCATGGAACATCGGAAATTATAGATACGTTGGAGACGTATCAGATCATTAACAGGTTCAGAGAATTCTACAACATTTTTATGTGTCTTCTTCTTTTTCTTAGAAGGAGCACTAGTTTCAATTCGTTGAGAATCTTGTTCAATTCTTTTGGGATGCCCTTCAGGATATAGAGGATCCTGGGTAGAGACACCACCTCTAGTTGTTACTTCATAAGCATGTTTCTCTTTAGAATTATTTTTTAACAAGTCATTTTGCACTTTAGTGAGTTGATCAATTTGAGTTTGAACCATTTGAAAATGTTTAACAAGTATCTTAACATCATTGGAGGTTCTCTCCACAATATCATGCAAATTGCTAATAGCTTGAGAATTTTCCATTAGATGATTCTCTACTCTCATATTAAAGTTTTCTTGCTTAACAATATAATTATCAAACTCATCTAAGCATTGAGCAGGAGGTTTTGAATACGGAATATCTTCCCTAGTAAAGCGTTGAAGATAGTTTACCTCAATCATGGATGAAGGGGGAATTATCTCACATATATCTTCTATGGGAGGTAGATTCTTCACATCTTCGGATTTAATACCTTTCTCCTTGAGAGACTTCTTGGCTTCCCTCATATCTTCATCATTCAATTTAATTAAACCCCTCTTCTTCAATATTGGCGTTGGAGTTGGTTCAGGTGTAGTCCAATCATCATGATTCTGGCCTATTTTAGCCAATAATTCTTCAGCTTAAATGCAGGTTGTTTTCCTGAAAACACAACCAGCACAACTATCCAAATATGCCCTAGACTCAACGGTTAGTCCACTATAGAATATATCAAGTAAATCATGCTTTTCCAATTCATATCTAGGTCGAGCCCTGATAAGAGAGCAAAATCTTGCCCATGCTTCAGGAAATTTCTCTCCATCTTCCTGGTCAAAGCTATAAATTTTCTGTAAAGCAGCATGTTGAGCACTAGCAGGAAAGTATTTCCGAAAGAAAACATCAAGCAAATCACCTGGACTTTTAATAGAACCAGGAGGCAAATTATTATACCAAGTTTTAGCATCATCCTTTAATGAGAAAGGAAAAAAATTTAGCAACGAAATAAGTACGCATCTTGACATCATCAGAAAACAAGCTACTCATAGAAGAGAGTTCATTCATGTGTTCTACAGCACTTTCTTTTTCAGTACCACAAAAGGGTGTTTTCTCAACAATAGCTATATGAGATAGATCGAGAGAAAAATCATAATCTTTATCCTTAATGCATATAGGAGATGTGGCAAATTTAGGATCAGGAGATAGCTTATGTCTAAGAGTATATTGTGCGAGAAACTTTTTAATTTTTCTTGCATCAGTAATAGCATTGCATTTATCAATAAAATCATCATTAAGTTCCACATAATCCTCATCAGGATCATCAATAGAATAATCAAGTTCAGGTGAATTAACAGGTGTAGCAGCATTAGGAGTTTCAGTATTTTCAATTTGTCTAGACCTAGCAATTGTAGCATCTAGAAAGGATCCCAATGAACCACTATCATCAAGCACAACAGAAACATTATCAATATTATGAGAATTTTTAGATTCAGCAGAAGTACCCGCAAGTGAAGCTTGCGGCGGTGAAACAAGTTGACTTATCACAGAGGGTGAATCAAGAGTAGCAGAGGTACTCAGAGTTGTACCTTTTCTTGTAGTGGATGGTAATATGGCGACTTTAGAATCGCGAGGTTTACCTATTATGGAGAATTTGCAGCGAACAATATCAATCCAAGTGAACTTCCAAATAAAGCTATGCTCCCCGGCAACGGCGCCAGAAAACAGTCTTGATAACCCACAAGTATAGGGGATCGCAGCAGTCTTCGCGGGTAGTAAAACCCAATTTATTGATTCGACACAAGGGGAGACAAAGAATACTTGAAAGCCTTAACAGCGGAGTTGTCAATTCAGCTGCACCTGGAAGCAGACTTGCTCGCAAGAGTTTATCAGTAGTAACAGTTTTATAGCAGTAGCAGTAGTGAAATAACAGCAACAGTGGAATAAAGACAGCAGTAGTGATTATAGTAAACAGCAGGATTAAAATATTGTAGGCACAGGGATGGATAACGGGCGTTGCATGGATGAGAGAAACTCATGTAACAATCAAAGCAGGGCATTTGCAGATAATAATAAAACGGTGTCCAAGTACAAAGCAATCAATAGGCATGTGTTCCATATATAGTCGTACGTGCTCGCAATGAGAAACTTGCACAACATCTTTTGTCCTACCAGCCGGTGGCAGCCGGGCCTCTAGGGAATCTACTGGATATTAAGGTACTCCTTTTAATAGAGTACCGGAGCAAAGCATTAACACTCCGTGAACACATGTGATCCTCACATCACCGCCATCCCCTCCGGTTGTCCCGATTTCTGTCACTTCGGGGCCTTTGGTTCCGGACAGCTACATGTGTATACAACTTGCAGGTAAGATCATAAAACAATGAATATCATGATGAAACAATAACATGTTCAGATCTGAGATCATGGCACTCGGGCCCTAGCGACAAGCATTAAGCATAACAAGTTGCAACAATATCATCAAAGTACCAATTACGGACACTAGGCACTATGCCCTAACAATATTATGCTATTACATGACCAATCTCATCCAATCCCTACCATCCCCTTCAGCCTACAGCGGGGGAATTACTCACACATGGATGGGGGAAACATTGCTGGTCGATGGAGAGGCGTCGGTGGTGATGATGGCGATGATCTCCTCCAATTCCCCGTCCCGGCGGAGTGCCGGAACAGAGACTTCTGGCCCCCGAGACGGAGTTTCGCGATGTGGCGGCGTTCTGGAGGGTTTCTGGCGACTTCGACTTCTTGGTCGCGATTTTTAGATCGAACCCCTTAAGTAGTCCAGAGGAGGGCGTCGGAGGCCAGCCGAGGGGGCCACACACTAGGGCGGCGCCCCCCCCCCCTGGGCTGCGCCGGCCTGGTGTGTGGGGCCCTCGGGCCTCCACCTGGCTTGCCCTTCTGGCTCCCTGAGTATTCTTGTAAAATAGGCCCATTGATATAAATTCCGAGGATTTTCCCGAAAGTTGAATTTCTGCACAAAAACAAGACACCAGAGCAATTCTGCTGAAAACAGCGTTAGTCCGCGTTAGTTGTATCCAAAATACGCAAATTAGAGGCAAAACAATAGCAAAAGTGTTCGGGAAAGTACATACGTTTTGGACGTATCAAACCTCTCTTTTGTTTCTTCCTTTGCATAGCAACTTAGCAAGGTGGTAGGTTAGTTGGCCAGATTTTGTATGGTTCCAAGCTAGGAAATCTTCCGATCCAGGTCGACCAACTCTCGTACATCCTTAGCTTCACTGTTTCTCGGTATCCATCTGTCCTCCATGACACTCACCATAGAACCATCACCAATCCTCCATATCAGGGCCCTACAAAGTAATTCTTTGGGCCTAAATTGTTTCAACATGATTATTGATAATATACTAATCATGCATTGTTTAAGAATCGATTATTGAGATTTGTCATTTTTGAGTTTGATGTGATAATATGTAAGATTTCATTGAGTTGATATAGTACCCTTTTAGCTTTGCACTAGTTTTCAATTACTAATCTATAAGAACTTAAGAAGTATGCATCCAGCAACGTGCATTAGTCGGGGGAGTGTCGGTATTAAGGTAAACGATGACATAGGTCATTCCTTTCAAACTAGGAAGGGTCTAAGACAACCCATTGTCACTTATTTTGTTCAATATTGTGGCAGACATGTTAGCAATTTTGATTTCTCACGCTAAGGCAGGTGGCCAAGTAGATGGTCTAATACCTCATCTAGTGGACGAAGGTATCTCAATTCTGCAATACGCTGATGACACTATCATTTTTATGGAACATAATTTAGAGATGGCCCTCAACATGAAACTAATCGTATGTATCTTTGAGGAGCTGTCGGGGCTGAAAATTAACTTCCACGAGAGTGAAGTTTTCTGCTTTGGCAAAGAAAAAGAAGGTTGAGAAAGATTACATAACTCTCTTTGGGTGTGATGCCGGTTCTTTTCCATTTAGATATTTGAAAATCCTAATTCATCACCGCAAACTAAAAAATAGTGAATGGAAGGCCAGCGAGGACCGTTTCGAGAGGAAGTTCGCAACTTTGGTGGGAAAGCTTTTATCTTATGGTGATAGGTTAGTGCTAATTAATTTAGTATTAACTAGCATGCCGATGTTTATGCTTTATTTCTTTGAAATACTAAAAGGGGTTAGGAAAAGATTAATTTTTTTTAGATCAAGGTTTTTTTTGGCAATGTGATGGCCATAAAAAGAAGTATAGACTGACTCGTTGGAACATCATATGTCGACCTAAGGATCAAGGTGGCCTCGGTGTGGAAGTGCTAGAGATAAAAAAAAAAGTGTTTACTCAGCAAGTGGCTTTTTAAACTGCTAAATGAACAAGGTGTATGGCAAGAGCTTATAAAAAATAATATCTTCATTCAAAATCTCTATCCCAAGTTAAGGCAAAACCTATGGATTCCCTTTTTTGGCGAGGTCTTATGAAGTTGAAAGATGATTTCTTCGAACGAGGTTCCTTCATGGTAGGTAATGGAGAAGAAACTCGTTTCTGGGGAGAAATATGGGGATACGCCTCTCTCCCAACAATATCCCTCCCTGTATAACATTGTCCAACGTAAACAAGTTTCGGGTGCTCATGTTATGTCACAACGTAGACATGCACTTGCGCGAAACAGGGAAGATAGATGGACACACTTGTGCACCCGTTTAATAAATGTTAATGTATCCACACAACCGGATGTTTTTATTTGGACGTTGACAACATCTGGTATTTTTACGGTAAAATAATTGTATCTAGATTACATGAATGACCACACAAAGTTCCTTCGTAAATACATTTGGAAGATGAAAGTACCACTTAAAATTAAAAAAATTATGTGGTTTTTGCATAAGAAGGTTTTTCTTACTAAAGATAATTTAGCAAAGAGGAACTGGCAAGGGAATCGTAAATGGTGCTTTTGTGATCAAGATGAAACAATACAACACGTATTTATCACTTGTCCCTTTGCAAAAATGGTATGGCGTGTGGTCTATATGACTTTTAATATTATCCCTCCTGCAAATATTACAAACTTGTTTGGGAATTGGTTAGCGGGTATAGCAAAGAAAGATAAAGTGCACATCAGAGTTGGTGCATGTGCTTTATTATGGGCAATGTGGAATACTCGGAATGATTATATTTTTTACAATGCAAAATCAACTTCTTTTACGCAGGTAATACCAATGGCTACGTATTGGATCCGTATGTGGTCCTTCCTACAACCAACGGAGAAGCGCGAGGATTTAAATATTGGGTGCAACCAGCTAGAGAAGATTGCACAGGATATATACAACCAGTTCAGCTGGCGTTTTGATATTAGATTAACATGGTAGTGCAGAGTCACCACATGTTTTCTCTTGTTTTTAGATGGTTGATTCATGTCTCAATCCTATGTAACCCATGATGTAATCTTTTGTAAGACTTACTTAAACTTAATAATAAATAAATAAATAAAAGCCGTATGCATTAACCGATGCAAAGGCGAGAGTCACCATTTCAAAAGTAAAGCAACGTGCAGGGAAAAAAAGAGAACAAATAGATTCGTTGGACGATTTGCCATTTTGACATATTCAGGTTCACCAACTGAACCAGAGCACATATCAATAGTTAGCAAATGATACATGAGGACAGAAAATAGAAATTTTATTTATGAGCTGAACCATTATCTTGTTTTTACTACTTAATCAACATGGCAATACATGAATGGGTGGTTGCCCTGCACATTGATTTTGCACCTTTCAATGAGGAAAAATGAATCATCACATGGCGTCCTCTAATCCAGAAGCCATTGCACATATGGACTCAGGTACTCAGCAGAGTCTCATCTGTGCTCTCCTCGAACCAGACCGGTGCTAACTAGAGCATCACAGCCCTTTTCCACACCTACAGAGTCAAATTATTTTGTAGACTAATGTACATACATACATTGATGATTCAGTCTAAATATAACTAATTTCTGTAACTTCTGGCAGTCCATGCGTTACGGTCACTGTAACTTTCACCTCTTGCCAGAAGCCTGTATGGACTTAGGTGGACTATGACACAGTCCTGACATACCCAAGGTGGAATGAGAGGTCAAACGATTGAGCCATTCAACCGCAAATAACCTCCACAACAGCCCTTTTCATTGTCCCAGGGCAAGGATCTCCACCAAATACCTCTGGAACTACGCTTACGCCACAATGTTCTTGATTAATGCAGTTCTGCACGAAACACAAATTCGAGTTGTAAACACGATTTATTTTCAATAAAGAGGAATAAAGATGACTAGGCAAAGAAAGTCATGCAATCGTCGCAAATATATTACCTTCTCAAATATGTCATACGACTTGTGTGCATGACATGCGCCTTCTGAGTAGCTCCCGCAGGTCCCCTGCGGTGTGCCAAAGCTGGCAAATTTTATTTCAGTTATTTTTCGCCCATGATCACATTGTAGGCGGATTTTAGCTTTCTCGTAGTCTTTTGTACGCCAATTCGTCATTGATGGCTGCCACTCAGACACATCAGCACAGACACTTCCAATGGTTCTTTTCACCATTGAGATTCGAGTTGGGTCACCCCCTGTCTCCTCGAATATCACCAGAAGGTTCCCAGTAGGATTAAGCCATGGTCGAGGAACATGGTACCTGAAGAAGCATATCATAGATGTAAAGAGCTTTATTTGTAAATGTTGTCATGGGTAATTTGTACTCCGTAGTGGTTACTTCCAAAACATTAAGTTCCTACCATCTTTGAGAAGAGTCACCGCAGTTGGTTTGACACTTTTTCTCGTCATATTCACCTCGATAATCACAGTAACCACATGTTCCAGAGGCTTTGTAGCCAGGCCAATATCGTCCAATTCCTTGTCCATTTATCCAGATTTGCCCCTTCCCCATGCTATCCATGTCCAAAGCTAGTGGCTCGTCACCATCAGGTGCGTTAAAAAAAGCCTGAAAAGAGCGAACTGAGGGATAAATCTTCTGAAAATTAATGGTTCTCCCACATGGATATCAGCTAATCATGTGCAAAGTTAACCATTACCTTGTACCATGTCAGAGGCTGCTTCTGCACAGGTACTCCCCACTCTACTGATGAGCTTCCACTAAGTGAATGAAGACTCATAGCCTCACCTTTTAAACCAACCTGTCCAAATATAATAATTTTTTTAGGTTAATATCTGTGAACAGTGCGCGCAAGGTTAATACTTGAGAAGACACGACAATGGCATACATTACCTGATAGGTCCATTTCTGCCATGTGAGATCTCTTCTTCCCTCATTCAGGCCATAAAGTGTTACTGGACCAAGAATTCCAGCATTCCAAGTCTCGAAATGCTCTCCAACATTCTACGACAGAAGGGGGAATGGAAAATGAATATATATGAAACCTCAAATAGCACATTACTAAGAGTGCTGTCTTAGTGAGCAAACTATCCACTTACTGGTAGGCCAACTGCTATACTTAAGCAGGAAATAGTGTTGCTCCCTGCCCATAGTTTCACATCACCAGTATATGTAAGTTTTGGGTTTTCTACACTGCCATACACAGTTCCTACAAACAGATTGGAGGGCATTTAAAGATCAATTAGCTTTTGAACGTCAGAGACACATATATCTTTTTTGGCAAAAGGTCAGAGACCCATGATTACCTGTTAATTGTCCATTGATGAAAACATGCAAAGCATGACCAGCCGACATCACTCTGAGTTTGGGGTTCTTCTCACTGGTAAGGAACTGCTCATCCTTGGCAACATCGACACTGAAAATGAAACTTTAAGTACCACTGAATTGCAAACAATCATAGTTATACTTTTGTTCGAGTTAGGTTACTTACTATGTTGTGTACCATAGGTAGTCTGTGTTATCCCTCGTCATATTTAGTTGTTCCAGTAATCCAACAGTTGTATATGCTTCCTCCTCACTGAAAGAATTTATCTCCTCATTGTATGACTGCCACGTGAGTCCTCCAGCCCATTCCATTTTCATTTGTGAAATCTGATTGCCAACCTGCAAAAACATATCATAAGAAAATGCATAAATCAGATTGGACACAGATTTTAAATGGAATTAGTACAAAAGGAATTACCCAGAATAAAATTAAATGGATCACTATACAATGTAAGCAAAAAAAGTACAATGTAAGCAAAAGCAAACTGATTAAATTTTGAAGGAAAGGCCTGAACCAGATCACTCAGACGCAAGTGCCCAATCTCACCCTAGCAGTGTTGAAGACTGTTGTTTTGCAGTCCGGGAGAATACTGATAGACCAGGGAGGCAGGTCATAATGCATCCCGTTGAACAATAACCTTGCATAGGATAGTTTATCCTTGTTCTCAAGAAAAGCTGCACAAGTTCCTGTGTTTGACCTAAAAACGGATGACTGAACAGAAAGTTACCAAGAAGTCAGTTATGACTTGTGAACAAAATATTGCAGGCCTCAAGTACAGAAGAGAAAAGAATGTCATAACAACCTTCTGAGCTTTCCCAAGTGAAGATATTATGGGATCTCCTGCAACCAAGGCTGGTTCACAAAGCTTGATGGCTCTATGCAACTCCTTCAAGTGGCCCCATTTTGGTTCTCTCAACAAACCTGATGAAGCCAAGGAGGGAAAGTTCAATCAGATCGGTACAGAGGAATACATAATAACAAAATATATCCTGTTTTGATGAGTAATAAAGCGCCCATTATCAAAAAAAAATTAACATCAAAGAAAAAAACAACAATTTTCTTGTAATATAGCACCAAACGTCACAATTATGATGTAGCTGCTATCACATGAAAGGATCTGCGGTATAAGACACGGCATTGTTGCTAATCCAACAGCATCTTTCAAAGGTTATGGACCTTGAATTAATATTAAGCATTACAATGGAGGAAAACCTCTCTTTAACTCAGGCAAGGGAGGTTCAATGTATATAAATATGCCAAAAGTATGGCATACATTGTAGACAGACAAAGCCTGCAGAGGCTGAACTCACCATATTCATCAATAGGAGCATCATAGTCATAGCTAGTTGCAACGAACGGACCCCCAGCTGTGCGCCCAAAGTTTGTTCCGCCGTGGTACTGAAAAGAGGCGCCACAAAGTGTCAACAAAAAAAAAGCATCACAACTTGAGACTAAATATTTTGGTGACTTCATAAGCTTCAGTTAAACAGAAAGGGTCAAAGTGACTTACCATGTAATAGTTAACAAAAGAGCCACCCTTTTGGATAAACTTGGCAACACCATATGCTAGATCCTCTACTGGTCTATGTGGAACCGGAATACCAAAACCTGTATACCTGCACAAAGGAGAAAGATAAACAAAGGAAAATCATACGGTAGTAGCCTTTTAGAGAGAGAGAGAGAGAGAGAGAGAGAGAGAGAGAGAGAGAGAGAGAGAGAGAGGGAGAAATAAAATTACCAGGCAGTCCAAGCCTCAGTCCACATGGTAGGCTTGTGAGGTTTATTTGGGGAGAACCAGTCACAGTAAAATCCATTGCATGTATTAATCTGCCACCAGTAAATCACAGTAAGATCTAGCGGACTGAAAATCCTAGTCCAAATTATATCTTGTAAGTGTTGAAGTTATTTTAGGAAATGAAAGACTTGGCAGAACATCCAGCATATATCATGATTCGTTTTCTTTCCTTTCTTGGACAATGGTCAGAAAGCTGAACAACCCCAACGCATTAAAGGAAACAAGACACTGCCGCCACATTAATGCCAAGGAGTGCAGTACATACAATTGGATCTGGGGCATCATCCTCTTTGCACATGATCCATGGAACACCTGTGTTGAGCGCAATGGCCATGTTAGCTGCCCATGAAGCGTAGGCCTTGGCAGGCTCACCCTGATCCCACTCCAAGGGCCCAAACTCATTCTCAATCTGAAAAAGGTTACCGAGGATTCAAAGGTGGGTCTGATCCAAAGGAATTCCCAATATGCTATCCACACAAATCAAGAATACATCATGATTGCAACTTTGCAAGCATACGCATACCTGAGAAAGGATTATTGGCCCTCCCTGCCACTCAAAGAGCCTTTCCGACTTCATCATGTGGACGATCTTTGTGGTGAACTTCTGCATCTCAAGCTGTTTGAAGAATCACGGTGAAGATTGTAAACGGTTGAAAAGAAGCTACAGATTAATAAGACGAGAGCAGACGCGCCGAAATGGTTCTTGCCTTGAACGGCTCGTTATCAGTTCTGAAGCTGATGCCGGGGACATACTTCAGCCAAACAGGGAAACCGCTGCAGCCAAGAGAAAAAAAAACGGAGCATAATTTAGCATGTTTCGAATCAAATCAACATCAAGAGACGACTTCTCTATATCCTCACAATTAGCCGAACTGAATCCACAAATCTGTAGTACGGAGTAAGTGATTTCAGAAGAACAGCCAACGAGTTTTTTTTTTTTTTTGGTCTTGGCCACTACTGGCCACTGAAATCGAGTACTGCATAAGCATCAGAGGCAGCCAACGAAATCATTTCGCAGAGCGATGCGAGGTACATCCGGCTAATAGCTGACAAGTTGTTACCCGAAGTTCCACTCTGCGCAGACGTAGGGGCCAATGCGGAGGTGCACGTAGAGGCCGGCCTGCTTGACGAGCTTGATGAAGTGCACCAGATCATACCTCCCCTCGAAGTAGTACTGCCCAATCGATCCAAGCAGCAGTGTCAGAATTCAGAGAACAGAGCAAATCAGCTGTTTCGAGCTCTTGGAGGAGCAGCTAAGCTACGAACCTGGCCAGGGGAGGGCTCGTGGCCGTTCCAGAAGACGTACGTCTGCACCACGTCGAGGCCGCCGTCCTTGGCCTTGTGTATCAGATCCGGCCACATCTGCAGGCGGCGACGGGAAGAAGCAAGAAAAGGGTGACGCTAGGAGCATCGGTCCGGCATTCTCGGGGAAAGAGAGCGATGCTGTCAGGGGAGGAGCAGGTAGGGCGCACGCACCTCGGGGACGCTCCTCGGGTAGTGGATGGAGCCGGAGAGCAGGATGCGGCGCTGCCCGTTCACCACCACCGCCTTGCGGTCGTAGGTGACAGCGGCCGACGCTGACGACGCGGCCAGGGCGGCCACCGCGAGCGCGACGGCGACGGCGAGGACGGGCGGTGCCGGCGGCGGGCGGGAGGACGCCATGGGATGGGATGGGCAGGAAGCTGGAAAGGGAGGGAAGTGTGGTGAAAAAAAGCGAAAACGCCGCGCCTTTGGGTGCTCGCCTTTTCCCTCCACCGGAACGGAGGTGGGAATGGGAGTGAAGTGAGGTGCAAGAGGACACGGAGAGTGAGGCCCTGTCTTTCTGCTTGCTTCACTCACATAGCTGGTGGATACTGTGGACTACTGAACACACATTCGTTCTTTCTTGGGTTAGTTTTCTTCTAGACTGCTGAACAGTGTTGGCACAATGGCACTGCTGTGTCTAATCACTCGGCTCCAGAGAGGGTCCAGTATCCCTCTCTGCGTGGGTAGATATTTGTTTGTCGGTGACAAGTGCAGAGAGAAGGAGAGCAAGAATCCACACATTTGATGGAATGTATCTACAACTAAAATATGTGTAGATGTATCTATATTAGCATTAAGTAATACTCCCTCTGTTTCATTCTGTAGTGCCTATAGTTTTTTGGCACGGAAATTAGCGCAATAGTATTTTTTACACAAGACCCTCTAGCTGAACGATTTGAGATCAACGTAAAATTTGGAAAATCCATATCTTCCTAACTTATCATAACAAATCCCACAAATCTCTCTTGTTCATTCTCCATATATGTGCAGTCAAGTTCAATTAAGGAAAGTAAAATATTGCTGCCTAATTTTAAGAAATCGTTGGGCCATGCATTAGGAATCTCAATTAATTGTTTCCAATTTTATATGGATTTTTTCTCACGCATATTGTGTGGGAGCTGAACGGGGGAGGAGGTAATAGAAAAAAAAAAGGCAAACTACAACCTTATATTCTGAAACAAATGCCAGAAATCTATAGGCACTATAGAAAGGAACGGAGGGAGTATGAATCAGAGGAAATACAAGAAATATTAATACTCCGTTTATAAATAGGTGTCTTGGATTTGTTTAAATCTAGATGTATATAAACACTAAATAGCGTCTAGATACACTTAAATTTAAATAAATCCCGGACGTATATTTATAGATAGAGGTAGTATTTACAATAGTTGGTAAATACGCCATTAAAATATATTGTGTGGTGAAATTACTGGTATAGGTTTTTTTTGAGTAGTTCCGGAGCTGGTCGTGGAGCCCACGTGACTTGCCATGTCCTTTCAGTGGGCCCCGTATCGCTTTCGTGGAGTGTTCATCCACCACGCTGCCGGAGGAGATATGCATTCGCTTGCTTGCTTATCGAGTGTGCTCGAGATCATCATCGCACAGAAAAGGAGTTTGCTCCAGATATGGTGCTGCCTAACAAGCAACATTCAATGATATCTCATCTCAATTTCTTTGCTTTTCTTGTGAGAATCTTCCAGCTCTGCCATTTCCATTTGCACAAAAGGAGCTGGGCGGTGGGGAGAATGCACGTAGATCACGCGCAGACCTCTTTGCGCAACTGAAAGTGTGTGCCCCAGCACGTGTTGGCCGCTTCGTTTCATTTGTAGTATCCGTAGCATTTCCCCACCAGCCTCCTGCCAGCTGTAATCTACTCTCTTCATCAACGTTGCTAAGTGGAAATTTCCTGCAGATTTGCAGCACAGGGGTGCCAATGTGCTAGGTTTCTAAAATAAATTAAAATTAGTGCTTTGAAGTTTAAAAAATATATAACTGAGGCTGCATATTTTTGCGAAGATTTTGGTAGAAAATATGTTGTATTTTGAGCTAGAGAGAAAACAAAATTAAGGTGGTATATATAGATAAAAAAATTGTACTTTTCCAAAAGTTTGTCTTTTTTGTGCCCAAAATGCAACACTATTTTTAGAAAATTGCAGCGTCCACGGAGGATGTGTATGAATACTTATATTATTTTTTCCAATGATTTTTTTTTGGATTCCTACAACCAATTTGAAATTTTCAAAAAAACAAGCACATGGTGGTGAGGTGCTCGAATTAACAAGGAGAAATCCCATAAAGTTGTGCCTCCATCCCATTAAACAAGTTTTAACTTGATCCAAATTTAGATAGACCGAGGGACTGGTTCCTAGGGGTGAAAACTGGTAGTGGATAATCCATATTATCCGACATATGTATTCGAGAAATTAAAAATGAAAGTGGTAACATCTGAATCCAGACGTTCGTGGAAATGGATATGGTAAATATCTGGATCCGTTTTACAAAAATAAATACAAAAATGGTATTGAATTTTGAAGAAAATGTGAATATGTAAATGGATATATCCGTATGCGAATAAGATTATGTTAGCCTTAGTAATATGACCATAATATGTCAATTATACCTATAGAAACTAATAAATCGATCAAATGTTCTGTTAAGTGATTGAACTTGGAAAATACTATGCATTATATCAGTATATTTATCTCTCTACCATTATATAGTTGGCTCATTCTAAGACATGAATATATTATTTGCTTATATCCATTCCAAATTGAGAAAACATCATATTCATATTCGTATTTAAGTAAAATCTGCTCCAAATTCGTATTCGGTAACATCCATATTCGCACCCGTATTTATTTTAAAAGTATGAAAACAGATATGGAAAATATATTATCCGATCCCGCATCCGGTCCGTTTTCACCCTAACAAGTCATCATTTGTGTGTGCCCGCATCCTCACGTGCTGGTCGACATGGTCGGCCGTGGCACAGTCCAGTGCGTACTACTAACACAAAAGTTACCAGGGACTAAGAGCATCTCCAGCCGCGTCCCCCAAATCGCGTCGGATTGAGCGTTTGGGGGACGTGTTTTATTCGTGCCGCGTTTGGGGACGTCGCTCCCCAGCCGCGTCCCCCAAACGCCTCCCCCAAACATTTAAAATACTTTTTTTGACATTTTTATTTCAATTTCCACAAACTAATACATAATTGGGAACGTGGTTTACACGAAGACACAGTTTGGAACATGGTTTTCCACAAACTAATACATAGTTTGAACCATGGTGGACACAAATATAAAATTTTGCAAAGAAACTAAACCTAACTAGGTCGTGCATCGAAGGTTTCATGTGTTCGCTGCTAAGAAAGAACACTCGAGGGCACACCAAGTCACCCAAACTGGAAAATCCAGCGGGAGGATGGTGCCCTTGTTGGTTCTACCGATGAGGCGAACATCCAGAAACTTCCGTGCACGTGTTCGCTGCGAAGAAACAATACTTAGTCGTCCTCCTCGTCGGTGTTGTCGCCGTGGTAGTCCCGGCGGCAGCGCGTCTCGTCGAAGACCTTGACGCTCATGTCCCTGTCGCCGAAGTAGGAGAACAGGAGGATGAAGCCGGCTTTGAGGCTGTGGTGCCACGCGAACTTCTCCCAGCCGATGTTGAGGTACATCTTGCCGCGCGCGTCGTAGATCACGTCGACGATCCACCGGTAGTAGCCGCACGCAGCCTCCCGCAGATGCATCGTGCGCGGGCGGTCGTCGCCGGCGACGTAGTCGACGAAGGAGTCGGGCAGCCTCTGGATGCCGCGCGGGTCGCCCTTGAGGACGAGGACGAACTCGAACAGCACGTCCGGCTCCACGTCCATCTCCGACGATGAAGCCGACGGCGTGGGAGGCGACGGCGAGCATTCAGCTCTGCCGCGGTCACGACCACGACCACGGCCGCGAGGTCGGCCTCCGCCTCTACCTGACATAGCGTCGAGTCTTGTTGAGATGGTGGCGGCTAGGGTTTGGGAGAGAGGCGCTAGGATTTGTGTGTGAGAGGAACGATGAGAGGCGGCCCTTTTATAGGCCGGAGGGAGGCGGAGAAGCGGTGGCGCTTATTAACGCCGGCACACAGAGCTAGGCGCGATGGGACGCGTCGATGCGCCTCTGCGGAAACTGCACCGTCGCTGCGGGAACTGCACCGTCGCTGCAAAGCCAATAACTTCCGTTGCGAGGTAGGCGACGGTTAGGTTAAAATTTATTGTGCCGCTGACGAGTCGGCCCCGCCATTCCCCGCCTCGTTTTTCGGTGTGTCCGGCGTCCCCGGTGCGTCTCCTGTGGGACGGGGACGGGCTCGGGGCGCCAGACACCGTATCGAGCCGCGCCGGACAAAATTCGGGTTTGGGGGACGCTGCTGGAACGGTTTTTTGATCTGGCACGCCCCAAATTGATTTGGAGGACGCTTTGGGGGACATGGCTGGAGAATGCTCTAATGGACACAAATACACAATGGCTCTGACATAAGTAACGATTAATTAAGTACTACTACGTGCATACCTGTCTGCCTGCTTTGAAACCTACCTGCTACGTACTATACGTTGGTGCCTCTAGTACTAGGCAAGTCGAGGCCGTGCAGACACGGCGATTTATCACGTTGTCCGTTCAAAATTTTACGTCTCCTTGCGAACCGATTGTTGGCATAAATAGCACGCGACGGTGTGTTAATGCATTGGTGTGCCTGTGGTACGTTGCTGATGCTATGCGAAGCACATCGCAGTTCAATCCATCGCACGCCACAGCATGCAGCACCTCCGTAGACGACTCCTATTGGCGCCCATCTTTCTACTTTGGGATCTTTCATTTAGATTTTCTTTTCGGAAAGGAAAAAAACTGGACCCTATGCAAAAAAAATATAGAGAGAATAGCAGCAATACCATTAGTCAAAACCGAACTTGCGAAAATAACATTGGAAAAAAAACCATATGTTTACTTAATAATCATTATATAACATAAGAATGCCCTATTCAGTACAATGCTAAGAAATATGAAGTATTCATTCTAGAAAAAAGTTAATATAGCAATAAAATATTAAATGAACCTCATGTTCTCGGGAAAACCATCAACTATTTGGTATATCTTAGAATAAAATCTTTAATCAAATCTTTGTAATTAATATTCTCCGAGATATCATTCTCAAATGCTGTTGTAGCCAAGTCTTTCTTATATCGTAGTAGAACACATGTAGGAATTTATTTGAGACTCTTTCACAACATATCTGCACCCTTTTGAGACTGCTTCTAATCTCACCCGGTGGGCACTTTGTTCTTCTCATGATTCCTCTTGTTCCGCAAATTAGTAATTCATCAAAATAATTCAAAAATAATCAGCATGACTGGATCAATGAGTTGCATAGGACTTAGTCTTACCTTAGAGCATCTCCAACAGACGCGCTATATAGGCCGCGCGGCATAAAAACGTCCGATATAGCGCGCGGGAGGGAATGTGGCGCTCCAGCAGGAGCGGTAAACGGCGCGGCGCTGTAAAAAATTTAGGGCGCGCGGCGTTTTGCACAAACCGGAGCGGCATATCTGGCGCGTCGGCTACAGCGCGCGGCAAAGCTCGTCCAAGCGCGAAAAAGCCAACGGCTGGAAATTTCCTCCCCCGCGCCCGCGCCCTCATTTCCCCACCTACCGCCGGCGCGAAATCCAGCCGCCGCCGGTCGACTCCGCGGCCGCCCCCGCTTCTGCGCGCCGCCGCGCCGTAGATCCGCGTCGCCCGCACCTCCTCCTGGCAGCAGCGGACGCTCCGCCGCACTGTGCCGCTCGCGCCGCTGCCAGCGACAAGTTGTACTCGGCACTCCTTCTCCGCGGCCCCCTTCGCGTCGCCGTCGCGTTCTCCTCCGCGCAGGTGTCGCCATGTCGTCCTCGTCGTCCTCGAGCTTGCTAGCAACATGGCGCGCCCATGGTGCTCGCCCATTTGCTCGCAAGGTATGAACCTCCGCCGGCCGGCCTTTATTAGTCGCCAATTATCTACAATAGTTCATAGTGAAGTAATTTTATACATATGTTTGTAGAGTTCATCATATGATTCATCGGATGACGAGTTCGACCAAGAAGAAGAGGAGAACATATCGATACTATTAGCATACCGCGCCTTTAAGAGGCCAAAATTTGGTGGATCGGTGTTCGGTAGACATAAGTTGTGGAGAGAAAGGATTGAAGGGCATGAGAAGTTGATGCGGTCGTATTTCAATGAGAATCCGATTTTCCCCGAAAGCTATTTTCGGCGGCGTTTCCGGATGAGTCTCAACTTGTTCAAGCACACTGCAACGGAGGTCACCAAATATGATCGCTTCTTTGAGCAAAGGAAGAATGCCGCCGGAGAACTTGGTCATAGCACATATCAAAAGGTTACCGCCGCCTTGCGTATGTTGGCATATGGTATACCGGCGGATCTTATTGATGATCATTTGGCCATGGGAGAGAGCACTTCTATCTTGTGTGTGAAGCGCTTTGTCGTTGCAATTGTCAATGTCTTTTGCTCCACATACTTGAGAGCCCCCAATGCTCAAGACACGGCAAGACTTTTGGAGATCAACGCCAACCGGGGGTTTCCCGGTATGCTTGGTTCCATTGATTGCATGCATTGGAGTTGGAAGAATTGTCCAGCGGCATGGCATGGACAATTCAAAGGCTACAAGAAGGATGCCACCATAGTACTTGAAGTGGTGGCCGACCAAGAGACTTGGATATGGCATGCTTTCTTTGGAATGCCCGGATCTTGCAATGACATCAATGTTCTTCAACGGTCACCACTAATGACAAGACTTGCAATGCGGGAAGGTCCATTGGTGGAGTTTGAAGCAAATGGCCACAAGTACAACTATGGCTACTTCCTCGCCGACGGCATATATCCAAGGTGGCAAACTTTTGTGAAGCCAATTATTCAACCAAGAGGTAAGAAGCAAACCCAATTCCACAATGCACAAGCGGCGGCTAGGAAAGATGTAGAGAGAGCATTTGGGATTTTGCAAGCCCAATTTGCCATTGTTAGAGGACCGGCTAGATTTTGGGACCAAGATTGCCTTTGGTATATCATGACCGCGTGTGTAATCATGCACAACATGATTATAGAGGATGATCGCGGAAAAGATGTGGATCATACCCACTACGACTTGATGGGGGTTCCCGTGCAAGTGAGGAGATCCGCACATAGGATTGCCCGATTCATTGCCTCATACCATGACATTCGGTGCAACGACACACATGATGAGCTTCAAAAAGATCTCATGGAAGAATGGTGGAATTGGAATGGACAACAATAGTTGCATATTTGTTGTATTTGTTTGTAAACTATGTGTTGTATTGTCTGAAAACCATGTTGTATTGTTGTATGTTGGACGTGTTGTATTTGGTGTGAAGTATTGTTGTCAACAATGTATTGTATTTGGATGGTACAATTTATTTGTGAATTTTTATATATTGTTTGATCTTGTTGGATGCATACTTGTGGGTGTTTGTTGTTTGCGCCGCGCCCGCGCGCTGCAAAATGGCGCGTCCTGCGGAGGTGCTATTTTACCGCGCCAACGCACGCTGCAAAATGGCGCACCCGGCGGGGGAGAAATCGCTCCGGCGCGCGGCAACGGTTTACAGCGCGCATAATCTGAGGTTTAGCGCGCCGCGATATAGCGCGCCTGCTGGAGATGCTCTTACATCCTTACCGCGATGAAACTGGCGAGATAACTGCTGCCGATCACTATCAGATCAGTAGACAGACTAGTCAAGCCAACGGCATCACAAGGGCTCGATCTGCTGCATCAGCTCCCTGGCTCGTTGATCGATCTGCTGGTAAGGACCAGTAAAGAAGGGCGAAAGGCACGGCACGGAAGGAGATGCGCTCCATCGCTATCCATCAGCTCGGGACGCGATGTGTCTCACGCGACGCCTCGTCCGCTCTGGCGACTCGGGAGGTGACTGGGAGCTCGCCCTCCCGGAGCGCAGCCGCCGCGGATCTGGTCGCACCCAGGGGGGTTGCCGGACGTCGGTGAGGAGGGGGAACAGGTTTGCCCCCCTCGCTCCCATCTGCTCCGACGTCGAGGACTCGGCTTCTGACATCTGCGCTTCGGACGCCGATGTTGCTCCGTCGTCGCCCCCTTCCTCTGCGCTGAACCTAGGGAGGTTCTGGCCAGATCCGGTGGGGGAGGCGCCGCCGCCGTTGCCGCCGGCTGCTTCCCCAAGGGAGGGGAGCCACGCGCCCTGCCCTTCCGCTTCCGCGCCGCCGCCGCCGTTGGGGTCTGCCCACTTCCCGCCGCTCCCTGTCGCCCCGGGCCTGGGCCGGAGCTCGCTGCCCGCAGTGGGATCTGGTAGATCTGCGTTGGGACCTCCGTAGATCCGCGTTGGAGATCTCGTGGTGGCGCTTCCTCCGTGCCCTGGGCGGACGGAGTCGAGGGAGACGCCGCCGCCGCTTCCCCTAGGGTTTGCCTGCAGCGTGGGGAGCCCTGTCCGGAGCTGTGAGGGGCCTCCTGGGCCGGCCCAGGGATTGGACCCTGCGCTGGGGGCCCACGTGGGCTCTTCTGGGGTGTTGAGGTCGCATGGGCCGGCCCAACCTCCTGCGGATCAGCTGGTCCAAGTTACCCCTTCGCTCGAGCCGTCAGATCGCTGCCACGTCGCCTCCTTTGGGAATGTGCGGTCCAGCGCGACTAGGGTTTCCGCTGGGGACGATCTTACCCCTCCGCCGCCAGCTCTTAAGTGGTTCTGGCTTCCTCCAGAAACCCTAGATCTCACTCTTGCCTTCCCCGCCACCTCTCAAGACGTCAGACGCAACCGCTCCGCCGCCAAACACCTCTCCACCCACCGCGACCCCTGCTCAGGCGATCTTGTTCCTCACCTCGAAGCCATGGACCGTGACCGCTTGATACGTCTCCGACGTATCGATAATTTCTTATGTTCCATGCCACATTATTGATGTTATCTACATGTTTTATGCACACTTTATGTCATATTCGTGCATTTTCTGGAACTAACCTATTAACAAGATGCCGAAGTGCCGATTCTTTGTTTCTGCTGTTTTTGGTTTCAAATCCTAGTAAGGAAATATTCTCGGAATTGGACGAAATCAACGCCCAGGGGCCTATTTTTCCACGAAGCTTCCAGAAGTCCGAAGACGAAACGAAGTGGGGCCACAGGGTGCCCAAACCCTAGGGCGGCGCGGCCCCCCCCCCCTGGCCGCGCCGGCCTATGGTGTGGGGCCCCTGTGCCCCCTCCTGACTTGCCCTTCCGCCTACTTAAAGCCTCCGTGACGAAACCCCCAGTACCGAGAGCCACGATACGGAAAACCTTCCAGAGACGCCGCCAACGCCGATCCCATCTCGGGGGATCCAGGAGATCGCCTCCGGCACTGCCGGAGAGGGGAATAATCTCCCAGAGTACTCGCCGCCGCCATGGTCGCCTCCGGTGTGATGTGTGAGTAGTCTACCCCTGGACTATGGGTCCATAGCAGTAGCTAGATGGTTGTCTTCTCCCCATTGTGCTATCATTGTCGGATCTTGTGAGCTGCCTAACATGATCAAGATCATCTATCTGTAATTCTATATGTTGCGTTTGTTGGGATCCGATGAATAGAGAATACTTGTTATGTTGATTATCAAAGCTATGTCTATGTGTTGTTTATGATCTTGCATGCTCTCCGTTATTAGTAGATGCTCTGGCCAAGTTGATGCTAGTAACTCCAAGAGGGAGTATTTATGCTCGATAGTGGGTTCATGTCTCCGTGAATCTGGAGGGGTGACAAGAACCTCTAAGGTTATGGATGTGATGTTGCCACTAGGGATAAAACATTGGTGCTATGTTCAAGGATGTAGTCACTAGTTACATTACGCGCAATACTTAATGCAATTGTCTGTTAGCAACTTAATACTGGAGGGGGTTCGGATGATAACCTGAAGGTGGACTTTTTAGGCATAGATGCATGCTGGATGGCGGTCTATGTACTTTGTCGTAATGCCCAATTAAATCTCACTATACTCATCATGATATGTATGTGCATGGTCATGCCCTCTTTATTTGTCAATTGCCCAACTGTAATTTGTTCACCCAACATGTTGTTTGTCTTATGGGAGAGACACCTCTAGTGAACTGTGGACCCCGGTCCAATTCTCTTTCTTGAAATACAATCTCTTGCCAATACTTGTTCTATCGTTTTCTGCAAACAATCATCTTCCACACAATACGGTTAATCCTTTGTTACAGCAAGCCGGTGAGATTGACAACCTCACTGTTTCGTTGGGGCAAAGTACTTTGGTTGTGTTGTGCAGGTTCCACGTTGGCGCCGGAATCCCTGGTGTTGCGCCGCACTACATCCCGCCGCCATCAACCTTCAACGTGCTTCTTGGCTCCTCCTGGTTCGATAAACCTTGGTTTCTTTCTGAGGGAAAACTTGCTGCTGTGCGCATCATACCTTCCTCTTGGGGTTCCCAACGAACGTGTGAGTTACACGCCATCAAGCTAGATTTCTGGCACCGTTGCCGGGGAGATCAAGACACGCTGCAAGGGGAGTCTCCACTTCTCAATCTCTTTACTTTGTTTTTGTCTTGCTTAGTTTTATTTACTACTTTGTTTGCTGCACTAAATCAAAATACAAAAAAATTAGTTGCTAGTTTTACTTTATTTGCTATCTTGTTTGCTATATCAAAAACACAAAAAAAAAATTTAGTTACTCGCATTTACTTTATTATCATGTCTAGTCCCGTAGTTGTTACTCTATCACCTGAGGAATCAATCTTCACCTTTAAACAAGGAGGTGAAGAGAATTTTAAAGAAGCATGGTCTAGAATTTTTGATGCTTATAGTAAAACTGAACCTAAAATGACCTTAAGTTTGCTTCTTAGTAATTTCTATTTCGGGCTTATTCTTCGCTATAGATATGCCTTAGATGCTGTAGTGGGAGGAGATTTCCTTCATTGTGATGGGGATCAAGCTTTTAATGCTATAAGGAAATTGATTACATCATTTGGCTCCGATAATAATTTTGATCCATCTCATGCTAGCATGCATAATAGATTAGACACTATTGAAACAAATATATCCTGTTTAAAAGAAGTGTATAATCGAATTCGCGAATATTATGATTATGTTCCATTAAGCTTTGAACCTTCAATGTGGGTGCCTACTGTTAAAGTTACTATTGGTGGTGAAACTTTTCCTGCTCGTTGTGATAGTATGTCCGAGTTTTGCCTCATGCCTGAAAAAATTTATAAATCTTTGACACTTTGGGGACTTACTGAAGGGGGAGAAGAAATAACTCTTGCGGATAACTCTGTTGTAATTCCTATGGGTATAGCTGAAGGTGTTTTCACAACCTTTCTTGGAAGGACGGTATCCACTGATTATCTCGTTATTGAATGTGTAGGGACAGGACAAATCACGCTTGGAAGATCCCTGATGAAACTCATGGGAGCAGTCATAGATGTTGGGAAAGGCACTCTAAATTTTACCTCTACACCCGGATGCGGTCATGTATTCCCTAGACCAAAGAGTAGGAATAAGAGTAAGAAAGGTAAGAGCAACACCCCTGGTAAGAATGCCGATGCACTACCCTTTGATAACACTTGATGCACACTTTCTGCGCCTAGCTGAAAGGCGTTAAAGAAAAGCGCTTATGGGAGACAACCCATGTTTTTACCTACAGTACTTTGTTTTTATTTTGTGTCTTGGAAGTTGTTTACTACTGTAGCAACCTCTCCTTATCTTAGTTTTGTGTTTTGTTGTGCCAAGTTAAGCCGTTGATAGAAAAGTAAGTACTAGATTTGGATTACTGCGCAGTTCCAGATTTCTTTGCTGTCACGAATCTGGGTCCACCTCCCTGTAGGTAGCTCAGAAAATTAAGCCAATTTACGTGCATGATCCTCAGATATGTACGCAACTTTCATTCAATTTGAGCATTTTCATTTGAGCAAGTATGGTGCAGTTTTAAAATTCGTCAATACGAACTGTTCTGTTTTGACAGATTCTGCCTTTTATTTCGCATTGCCTCTTTTGCTATGTTGGATGAATTTCTTTGATCCACTAATGTCCAGTAGCATTATGCAATGTCCAGAAGTGTTAAGAATGATTGTGTCACCTCTGAATATGTTAATTTTTATTGTGCACTAACCCTCTAATGAGTTGTTTTGAGTTTGGTGTGGAGGAAGTTTTCAAGGATCAAGAGAGGAGTATGATGCAACATGATCAAGGAGAGTGAAAGCTCTAAGCTTGGGGATGCCCCGGTGGTTCACCCCTGCATATATTAAGAAGACTCAAGCGTCTAAGCTTGGGGATGCCCAAGGCATCCCCTTCTTCATCGACACATTATCAGGTTCCTCCCCTGAAACTATATTTTTATTCCATCACATCTTATGTGCTTTTCTTGGAGCGTCGGTTTGTTTTTGTTTTTGTTTTGTTTGAATAAAATGGATCCTAGCATTCACTTTATGGGAGAGAGACACGCTCCGCTGTAGCATATGGACAAGTATGTCCTTGGTTTCTACTCATAGTATTCATGGCGAAGTTTCTTCTTCGTTAAATTGTTATATGGTTGGAATTGGAAAATGATACATGTAGTAATTGCTATTAATGTCTTGGGTAATGTGATACTTGGCAATTGTTGTGCTCATGATTAAGCTCTTGCATTATATGCTTTGCACCCATTAATGAAGAAATACATAGAGCATGCTAAAATTTGGTTTGCATATTTGGTTTCTCTAAGGTCTAGATAATTTCTAGTATTGAGTTTGAACAACAAGGAAGACGGTGTAGAGTCTTATAATGTTTTCAATATGTCTTTTATGTGAGTTTTGCTGCACCGGTTCATCCTTGTGTTTGTTTCAAATAAGCCTTGCTAGCCTAAACCTTGTATCGAGAGGGAATACTTCTCATGCATCCAAAATACTTGAGCCAACCACTATGCCATTTGTGTCCACCATACCTACCTACTACATGGTATTTTCCGCCATTCCAAAGTAAATTGCTTGAGTGCTACCTTTAAAATTCCATCATTCACCTTTGCAATATATAGCTCATGGGACAAATAGCTTAAAAACTATTGTGGTATTGAATATGTAATTATGCACTTTATCTCTTATTAAGTTGCCTGTTGTGCGATAACCATGTTTACTGGGGACGCCATCAACTATTCATTGTTGAATTTCATGTGAGTTGCTATGCATGTTCGTCTTGTCTGAAGTAAGAGCGATCTACCACCCTATGGTTAAGCATGCATATTGTTAGAGAAGAACATTGGGCCGCTAACTAAAGCCATGATCCATGGTGGAAGTTTCAGTTTTGGACATATATCCTCAATCTCAAATGAGAAAATTATTAATTGTTGTTACATGCTTATGCATAAAAGAGGAGTCCATTATCTGTTGTCTATGTTGTCCCGGTATGGATGTCTAAGTTGAAGAATAATCAATAGCGAGAAATCCAATGCGAGCTTTCTCCTTAGACATTTGTACAAAGTGACATAGAGGTACCCCTTTGTGACACTTGGTTAAAACATGTGCATTGTGATGATCCGGTAGTCCAAGCTAATTAGGACAAGGTGCGGGCACTATTAGTACACTATGCATGAGGCTTGCAACTTATAAGATATAATTTACATGATACATATGCTTTATTACTACCGTTGACAAAATTGTTTCATGTTTTCAAAATCAAAGCTCTAGCACAAATATAGCAATCGATGCTTTTCCTCTATGGAGGACAATTCTTTTACTTTCAATGTTGAGTCAGTTCACCTATTTCTCTCCACCTCAAGAAGCAAACACTTGTGTGAACTGTGCATTGATTCCTACATACTTGCTTATTGCACTTATTATATTACTCTATGTTGACAATATCCATGAGATATACATGTTACAAGTTGAAAGCAACCGCTGAAACTTAATCTTCCTTTGTGTTGCTTCAATGCCTTTACTTTGAATTATTGCTTTATGAGTTAACTCTTATGCAAGACTTATTGATGCTTGTCTTGAAGTACTATTCATGAAAAGTCTTTGCTATATGATTCACTTGTTTACTCATGTCATATACATTGTTTTGATCGCTGCATTCACTACATATGCTTTACAAATAGTATGATCAAGATTATGATGGCATGTCACTCCGTAAATTATCTGTGTTATCGTTTTACCTGCTCGGGACGAGCAGAACTAAGCTTGGGGATGCTGATACGTCTCCGACGTATCGATAATTTCTTATGTTCCATGCCACATTATTGATGTTATCTACATGTTTTATGCACACTTTATGTCATATTCGTGCATTTTCTGGAACTAACCTATTAACAAGATGCCGAAGTGCCGATTCTTTGTTTCTGCTGTTTTGGTTTCAGAAATCCTAGTAAGGAAATATTCTCGGAATTGGACGAAATCAAAGCCCAGGGGCCTATTTTTCCACGAAGCTTCCAGTAGTCCGAAGACGAAACGAAGTGGGGCCACGTGGTGCCCAAACCCTAGGCGGCGCGGCCCCCCGGCCGCGCCGGCCTATGGTGTGGGGCCCTGTGCCCCCTCCCGACTTGCCCTTCCGCCTACTTAAAGCCTCCGTGACGAAACCCCCGCACCGAGAGCCACGATACGGAAAACCTTCCGGAGACGCCGCCAACGCCGATCCCATCTCGGGATCCAGAGATCGCCTCCGGCACCCTGCCGGAGAGGGGAATCATCTCCCAGAGGACTCTACGCCGCCATGGTCGCCTCCGGTGTGATGTGTGAGTAGTCTACCCCTGGACTATGGGTCCATAGCAGTAGCTAGATGGTTGTCTTCTCCCCATTGTGCTATCATTGTCGGATCTTGTGAGCTGCCTAACATGATCAAGATCATCTATCTGTAATTCTATATGTTGCGTTTGTTGGGATCCGATGAATAGAGAATACTTGTTATGTTGATTATCAAAGCTATGTCTATGTGTTGTTTATGATCTTGCATGCTCTCCGTTATTAGTAGATGCTCTGGCCAAGTTGATGCTAGTAACTCCAAGAGGGAGTATTTATGCTCGATAGTGGGTTCATGTCTCCGTGAATCTGGAGGGGTGACAAGAACCTCTAAGGTTATGGATGTGATGTTGCCACTAGGGATAAAACATTGGTGCTATGTTCAAGGATGTAGTCACTAGTTACATTACGCGCAATACTTAATGCAATTGTCTGTTAGCAACTTAATACTGGAGGGGGTTCGGATGATAACCTGAAGGTGGACTTTTTAGGCATAGATGCATGCTGGATGGCGGTCTATGTACTTTGTCGTAATGCCCAATTAAATCTCACTATACTCATCATGATATGTATGTGCATGGTCATGCCCTCTTTATTTGTCAATTGCCCAACTGTAATTTGTTCACCCAACATGCTATTTGTCTTATGGGAGAGACACCTCTAGTGAACTGTGGACCCCGGTCCAATTCTCTTTACTGAAATACAATCTACTGCAATACTTGTTCTACTGTTTTCTGCAAACAATCATCTTCCACACAATACGGTTAATCCTTTGTTACAGCAAGCCGGTGAGATTGACAACCTCACTGTTTCGTTGGGGCAAAGTACTTTGGTTGTGTTGTGCAGGTTCCACGTTGGCGCCGGAATCCCTGGTGTTGCGCCGCACTACATCCCGCCGCCATCAACCTTCAACGTGCTTCTTGGCTCCTCCTGGTTCGATAAACCTTGGTTTCTTTCTGAGGGAAAACTTGCTGCTGTGCGCATCATACCTTCCTCTTGGGGTTCCCAACGAACGTGTGAGTTACACGCCATCACCGCTCCTCCTACGGCAAGCGCCCGTTTGATGACTACCATGGTGGCTACTCCCGCAACCGCGAGCACGATCTCCGTCAGAAGCTGGATCGCGAGCAGGAGGAACACCATCGTCAGCAGCGCCAGCGTGATCGCGACCTCGACCGGGCGGGTTCCTCGTCGTGGCGTTCCGAGGGGGAAGGTCCACGGCAGGACACCCGGCCCCCTCCTCCTCCTCCACGCGGCCGTGATTCAGGGAAGAACGCGGGCCGGAGGAATCTCCGCCAGCCGCGAGCACATCAAGGACCTCCCTCTGCTCAATCTCTTGGGGATGGCACCGGCCCAGGGGAAGCCGCTGTCACAAACCCTGATGCGGCTCACATTACCTGCTATAACTGTGGGAAACAGGGGCATATCCAGGCCGACTGCACCGACGAGCCCTTCTGTGTCAATTGTAAGAAAGTCGACCACCTCTCAGCCATGTGCGCCGCCTTCGCCAAGGTTCTGGCTCCCTATTGGGCGGGTTTCGGCGGAGGGCGCCAGGGATTCCTCTGCATTGAAGTCCCAGATGAAGAGCTTCAACGCCCTGTCTCCAACTCAGCTACGGTCATCCTGGATGGGGGGCGCCTATCGGAAGAAGAAGTGGAAGAAGAGTTCAAGGACCTCGTTGACGAGAACTGGAATTGGCAGGTGCGGCAGCTCTCCGCCTCGGATTTCGCCGTCGTCTTCCCTTCCAAAGAAAGCCTCCGTATTGCGATCCTT
The DNA here is from genome assembly GCF_019359855.2 of Lolium perenne. Taxonomy (NCBI): domain Eukaryota; kingdom Viridiplantae; phylum Streptophyta; class Magnoliopsida; order Poales; family Poaceae; genus Lolium; species Lolium perenne. The sequence goes on along the minus strand of NC_067246.2, from coordinate 179,911,684 downwards.
GGGGGCGGGCTAACCCTGCCGACAAGCAAAATCAAGGCTCTGGTTACTGTCCCGCTAGGGGACCCGCTTGCCTCTGAGACCCTCGTAGAGATTTGGGTCAAGCTGGTTGGAGTGCCGCCACCGCTGCGTCTTGCTGAACGCCTGCTGCTGTCAATGCGTGAGGTGGGCCGCCCAATGTCTGTTGACGAGGACTCCCTCTCTCATCTAGAGACGCCGGTCAGGATGTCCTTCGGCTGTCGCAAGGGAGACGTGCTCCAAGAATCTATTACTCTCTTCGTCAACCTCCAAGGGTACCATATCAAGATCCTTCGCGAGACCGCTGCTACTGAAGATTCTCCCCCACGGGCTCCCCCTAGCTTCCCTCCTGGCGATGACACCGGGGAGCGTGAAGATGACTGCGAAGAAACTGACGATGACCGCTGGGATGGGCGGCGGGGCAAGCACTTGAAAGAAAAACGAGCCGCCGCCTCTGCGCCAGGCAAGGGAGGGAGCGGCCCGCGAAAATCGGTGCCGCTGGCCGCCGCGCCATTCTCTCCTCCTGCGGATGACGCGGCGCTTCACCTCACCATCCCTGCCTCTGCTCGCAGCCAGTACGGCTCCAATCTAACCCCCACTGGCAACATTTTCCCCTGGTGGCGCAAATTATCAAGGCCACGGTTCCCACAACCTCCAAGCACCAGTCCCCTGAAGCCTCTGACAGTGACTTGCTCCTCCAGCTCGACTTCCCTGATTATCCGACGTCGGGAGAGAGGGTCTCCCCGACTCCTGGAAAAGCTCTGAGGTTGTCCGAGGAGGATAGAGCGGAGGTGGGCTGGGTTACCCCTCCCTCTGCTACGTCTGATCATGAATACCGGAGGAACAGCGAACGCAGGAGCAAGAGCAACCATGATCGCCCCTCTAGGAGATTGATGCTGGAAGCGGTGGAGGCTGACGCCACGATGGAGACACCAGCGCCTCCTCCTTCGCTGGACCTCCACCATGCACCCGCGCTCTCTAGGGGTGGCTCACCTCCCTCGGGCCAATTGATGCTGCTGGATGCCCCAATCCCAGCCCTGGGGGCTGTAGTTGCACGCGCGCCGCGTTCTAAGGCCCCTCCGGCGGAAGCACAACGCAAAAGTGTGAGAGCTAAAGGGACATCTGATGGCCCGGTCCTGGATCGTGCCATCCGCGCCACTGCTGAGAAGAACTCCATGTCCAAGAGCTCCATCGAGGATTCTGCTACCCCGTCCTCCGCCACGCCTGCCCCAGGTAACTCCAACCTCCCCTCTTCCTTTGTTGCTTTCCAAGATTCGTCGGTTCAGCATCTTGTTAAGGTGGCTAGAGATAGCTGTATCCTGTTTAAATCCTCGGAGGGGTCGCCTGCCCACGCGGTGACTCTGCTCCAAGCTCGTGAACGCGCCCAGGCTGAACTGCTCTCAGCAAGACGAAAGATTGAAGAGGAGACGGCTAAAGCCAAGGAAGAGGCAGCGTGGGCAAGTACTAACCAAAGGGAGGAAGGTACTTGCCCAGAGGGTGGTTCCGAGGGGGAACCATGCTCGGGCCCTGGCAAAACAAAGAATCTGGCTCCCAAGAAGCGAAGAATCGCGCGTAGACCTACCCCGGTTGGACACCGGCCGATAACCCGCCGAGCACGGGCGCTTAGCATGGTTCCCCAATGAGGGCCCTCTTCTGGAATATCAGGGGGTTCGGCCGTAGAGGGAGGCGAACCCTGCTCAAAGATTACCTCAGGCTTCACCGCATTGATCTGGTCCTTCTGCAAGAAACCATCAAACAAGACTTCACGGACGCCGAGCTTGCCAGCCTTGAGGTTGGCGAGAAATTTTTCTGGTCCTGGCTCCCAGCGAATGGCCATTCGGGAGGCATGCTGTTGGGAGTTAGGGACAGTATGTTTGAGGTGGGGAGAATGGACAAGGGCCGCTTCTTCCTTAGCCTATCTATTCTGCATCGTGCTACCAAGAAAAAGCTAGAGGTCATTGGTATCTACGGTCCTGCGGACCATGCTCGCTCAAGAGGGTTCCTGGCCGAGATTATGGACAAAATCGCCAACTGTGCCCTGCCGATTCTCATGGGAGGGGACTTCAACCTTATCAGAGCGGCTGAAGATAAGAACAATGATAATATTAACTGGACTCTCATCGATCTCTTCAACGACATCATTGCTTCATGGGCCCTAAGGGAAATCCCGCGCACTGGGGCGCGTTTCACTTGGTCTAACCGTCAGCTCAATCCTGTCCGTTCTGCTCTGGACCGAGTTTTTGTTTCTGCATCCTTTGAAGTCATTTTCCCTCTTTGCTCCCTATCTGCCGAGACCTGCCTTGGCTCTGATCACACGCCTCTCGTATTTGACACCGGGGAGGGCTTCCCCGTCCGTTCTAATCGCTTCTTCTTCGAGACTAGCTAGTTCGAGCGTCCCGACTTTGTCCCACTTGTCCAGTTTACCTGGGCCAGGTTGCTGTCCAAGGTGGGCGGCCGCGACATCATCGACTGGTGGTCTTTCATGTCGACGGGACTAAGACAGTACTTGAGGGGATGAAACCAGAACCTGGGTAGGGACACCAAGGCCACAAAGAACACGCTCCTCACTCAGTTGCCCAGCTCGATGTACTGGCTGACTCCTCTGGTCTGGACGAAGACGCCTGGGCATCTAGATATCACCTTGAGGAGCAGCTGCTGCATATCTATAAGATTGAAGAGGAACACTGGAGTCAGCGAGGCAGAGTCAGGTGGGCTCTGCAGGGCGACGCGAACACAGCTTATTTTCACGCCGTTGCCAATGGCAGAAGAAGGAAATGCAATATTTCAGCGTTAATCACGGACAGCGGGACGGTCACGGACCCGAAGCTCATTCAACAACATGTATATGACTTTTACAGAAACCTGCTTGGCTCGTCAGCCCCAAGGATGAGTGGGCTGGCGCCAGATACCTGGGATAGGTACAGTCGGGTCTCAGAGGAGGAGAATGTGAACCTGGCTCTCACATTCTCTGAGACTGAACTCGAAGCCATTGTTAAGGACATGAAGACTGACACTGCCCCGGGTCCGGACGGTTTCCCTGTTGTCTTCTTCAAGAGATTCTGGCCACAAGTCAAACTGGGTATTTTGCACATTCTCAATGACTTTGTGCTGGGGCGCATTGACATTTCTAGGCTCAACTTTGGAATCCTTTCGCTTATTCCGAAAGTACCCGGCGCAGATCAAATCACACAATACAGACCAATTGCCTTGATCAACGTAATCTTTAAGATCGTCTCCAAAGCTTACGCTTCTAGGTTGGATCCGATTGCTCATAGGATCCTTTCCCCCAATCAAACTGCCTTTGTTAAAGGAAGAAACATCCTCGACGGCCCGCTGGCGTTGTTAGAAATCATCCACGACTTGAGGCAGAGAAAACACAATGGGGTGCTTCTCAAGCTGGACTTCGAAAAGGCCTACGACAGAGTGAATTGGGACTTCTTGGGGGAAGTTCTACGTTGCAAAGGTTTTGATGAAGGATACATCCATAGGATTACCCAACTTGTCTCTGGGGGACAAACTGCTATCTCGATCAACGGTGAAGTGGGGCCGTTTTTCAGAAATAAGAGAGGGGTTCGCCAGGGAGACCCCCTCTCACCACTGCTTTTCAACTTCATCGGTGAGGCCCTGTCTGGTATTCTCTCTGCGGCTTCCAAGGCCGGACACATTCACGGTCTGGCTCCACACCTGTTGCCCGGGGGTATCTCCCATCTTCAGTACGCAGACGACACGCTCATCCACATTCAGGGTTCGGATGAGGATATTGCCAACCTTAAATTCCTGTTGATGTGCTTTGAGGATATGTCTGGGCTCAAGATCAACTATCACAAAAGCGAGGTGTTTGTGCTGGGTCAGCGGTTCGAAGAGCGGACTTCAATTGCTAACAAGCTAAACTGCAAGCTTGGCACCTTCCCCTTCATTTATCTGGGCCTCCCTATCTCCGACAGAAAACTAACCCTAGAACAGTGGCTCTTTTTGGTGCGGAAACTCGCCATTAAAATTGAACCTTGGCTGGGAAGGTTGATGTCGTCAGGGGGACGACTCATCCTTTCTAATGCATGCCTAGATAATCTCCCGATGTTTGCGATGGGCCTGTTCCTCCTCCATGATGGGATTCATGCGAGGTTTGACTCTCACCGCTCTAAGTTCTTTTGGGAAGGGGCGGGACCAAAGAGGAAGTACCACCTTGTTAACTGGCCAACTGTGTGTAGACCCAAGGAAGATGGAGGGCTAGGGTTGCTCAATACCAAAAAAATGAATGCGGCGCTGATGTTAAAGTGGATTTGGAGACTGTACCAGGAAGAGGACACGATCTGGGCTCGCATCATTCGTGCTAAGTATGCGGACGCCTCCGACCTGTTTGCGGGATCAGGTCATGGAGGCTCCCCCTTCTGGAAAAGCCTTCACAAAATCAAACACCTTTTTAAGGTAGGAGCAAAGCACAGGGTGCGGAATGGCAATAGAACCAACTTCTGGAGGGACTGGTGGTGTGGGAGGGGCCCCCTCCTTGAGTCCTTTCCTCTGTTATTTGCCATCTGCGACAATCAGGCTATTTCGGTCACCGACGCGCTTCATCAAAACTCCCTGCAAGTCCGTTTTCGCCGGTCTCTTGATCCGGAGGGTTTGCGGCAGTGGGACGAGCTTCAAAGAATCATGGCTGAGGTGAATCTCACCACGGGTCAAGACAAGATCTCTTGGCACCTGGAACAAAACGGATCATACTCAGTGAGATCCATGTACGCTATGCTTTCGAAGGGCACGACGGTGGCCCATTTTAAAGACATGTGGGAAGCCACGGTTCCGCTAAAAATCAAAATCTTCTCCTGGCAGTTAGCCCTGGATAAGCTGCCCTCGGCGATGCAGATCCTTACTCGCCATGGTCCGTCCAATGGCCAATGTGCTCTGTGTGGTGCGCCGAAGGATGCTAGCCACATTTTCTTCTCCTGCTCCTTGGCGATCTTCGCGTGGTCAGTCACGCGCCAGCTGCTCGGGTGCAACTGGCGCTCCGCCAACTTCGCCCAGTTTCACGCCATCTTGTCTAGCTTCTCGGGTTATCCCAGAAAACTGTTGTGGATTCTTTTTTCTTGCCCAGTCTTGGGCGTTGTGGAATGTGCACAATAAACTTGCCATTGAAAAGAAAACTATTGCTAACCCAGCTGACATCATTTACAAAATCATCATTTTTTTGCAGCTGTGGAGCCTAAAATGCAAGTCAAGAGAAAAGGAGGGCTTAAGCTGGATGGCACGCGAGCTAAGGGAGCTGTACGCGTCACTCAGGCCAGCGTCGACGTGATGGAGTAGTCCGTGCCGCGGTGGGGGTACCTGGGACGGTCTGGAACGCATGAAGGCCTTCCTTTTGCTCTGATGTGGCACTGTCTTTGTGAAACTTGTTAGACGTTTATGCTTATGTGTGTTTGGCCAAGCTGTAATACCCAGCAGTTTGTATCTGAATTCTTGCTACCTGTTGGCTTTATTAATTTAAAGTCGGGCAAATCTATGCCTATTATCTAAAAAAAGGACCAGTAAAGAAATTGAGACCAAGAAGGAAAAGGAATCGGCAGCGCCGGCCGGTGGCACACGACTCGCGAGTTAAGGGCGGAAAGTGCCGAAGCAACGCGAGGCTCGGTCGATTCATCGATCCGCGTCGGGCTCCCGATGGTGATCAGCACGAGCGAAACAACATGTTGGGCCTGGACCGCACGAGCAAAGTAGCTAACGTACGAATTTGGGGGCCCCAGAAATTTGGAGGCCCTGTTCGGTCGAGCTGATCGATCATGGCCATTGACGGGGCTGAAACCACACTTTCCAAATTACCCATTTAAAATTTTATGTCATAGTACCACTATCGTGAGTTGTCAAAGATTCCACGTTAGTTAAACTGTGTGGTGCTTGTTAGATTATTATAAACGACCAGACAAGACCAATCGTGGTGTACATAGAAGTAGCCAGCCCCACTGGTGGAAAAAAGGGCTTTGGTCGCGGTTGGCAACTGCCATTAGTCGCGGTGGCGCAACCGCGACCAAAGCAGCGCGACTAAAGGCCCCCCCCTTTAGTCGCGGTTCCTTACGAACCGCGACTAAAGGCCCGTCCACGTGGGCCGCAGGCGAGCGCCAGGGCGGAGGACCTTTAGTCGCGGTTCTTCTGGCCAACCGCGACTAAAGGCCTCCGCAGGGTTTAGGGTTTTAGCCCCCCTCCCCCTAAATCTGGTTTCTTTTTAATTTGTATTGTTTTATTTCTTTTGGGTTTTAATTTTGAAGGAGTTTCACATATTCTACGCATCGTATACATACATGCATATGAATGTACAATTTCAAACAAATTTGAAATTAGAACCAAAAAGAATTCAAGAGGAATATACAATATATATTCAATATCGGATGACCATATACAATATATATTCAATATCGGATGACCATATACAATTTTGAACAAGTTAGTTACAAATTCTGGTGCATATAAAGTTCTACGTCATCGTAATAGTGTTCTCCGCTAGGATCGATGACTTCCCTCGCCAACCATCCAGCTAGTTCCTCTTGAAGTGGTCGGAAGCGAGCTTCTGGACTAAGCGTCTTCCGGAGGTTATTCCTCAGGATGTTGTTCTCACACGTCTGGTCCCGCTCATTGCAGTATCTCCGGATCCTCTCACAAACATAGTATCCACATAGATTGGTCCCCGGTGGCTGAATATCCCCGATCGTCCGCACCGCCATTTTAAAATGTAGCTCTTTTTTGAATTCACCGACCTTGGTATCTACGAACCGTCTCCAAACCCTACGAGGCAAAGAAAATTAAATAAACAAGAGAGTTATTAATTAGTTACTTGATATTAGGAAATGATGAACGAAATAGGCCGATCGATATAGAGCGCAAATGAATGAAAATAATTACTTTTGCATCATTTTTCTCATGTCGCCCCAAAGCGCCGGATCCATATTCAGAGAGTCGTGGACGAGAACCGAGGAGGTCTGAACTTTAATTACCATAAGAATCCAGTGGAACCTGCGGACACGATACATGCACGATCATGCATAACTCATCGATTAGCCACATACCATGCATGGAGTAAACAAAAGAGAATGTGCTCAAGACAGAAACACTCACCCAAAATGGTAAGGAAATAGAATATCACTTTTCGTTGCTGTTTTCTAATAAACCGCCACAGGTCATCCTCCACGTCGGCGGGGTGGTGTTCTAACACATGTGAATTAACGATGTGTGGGTCAATGAACCCAACATCATGGATGTTCCTTATTCGCATTTCCCGCTTCTTCATTCTCGCATAATAGCGTACACAACAAGATAGTTAGGACAAGGTGCAGGCAATGAACGAGATGGGGTAGAAATTAATAAATCACTTACGTAACGTAGCAGTAACCGATGATAGATTTGTCGAGGTCGCGCAGATTGAACAATGGAACAATTCACTCGGATGAATTTGTACCCCGTAATGTTTGAAGTGATGCTCATATCTAACTTCCGCATAGATATACTCTTTGGCGTTTTTATGTTTTATGTAACCCTTGTACCAATTTAGCAGACCTTTCATTTGTCGAGGTAGATCCTCTTCTCGCGCAGCTCGACGAGAGGGCCATTCTTCACATATGTAAATACTACGTCCTTCATTGGCGCCTCATCAAGGCCTAGCAAAGGCACGAAGAGTGATACCTAACTCGGCTGCTTGTTCTCTGGCACTCACATAAATCAATCCATGTGCTGCCGCGGCTGCTATGATATCGGGGGCATCCGGATCGGCGGCTTGCACTATGAGCGGGGCGATCGATTGTTTACTTTGTTCCCCGAGCTGGGCAACTTCTTTCCCCTTTTCTAATTTTGACTCGGCCTCGTCCTCCAAGGCTTTCTTCTCCGCCAACTCTTGGTTCCTCTTGAACGCGAGTGCTTGCCTACGAAGTTCACGTAAATAGTCGTCGTGCGATTCTTCGCGGCTTGGGACGGTGTGTTCAAAAATGACTTAGCCCACTGCTTTTGCTTGTCAGAATATACTGGCTTGGGCTCGCCCTCTCTTTTCTTCTTGCACTCCTCCTTCCATTTCTCATGCTGAGCAGCCACGGCCGCTGCATTTTCCTCGACACTAAGTTCCCAAGGCCTCGGGATGAGAGGCTTCAGTGATGGCTCTGGTATCTTTGTTTTCTTAGGTACATAAGGGTCCGGGTTAATAACCCAGACTGCTTCGCTTCTTCGCCGGAGGTGGATTGGGGCGGTGTCTGCTGATCACCCGCCGGACGAGGACTAGGGCGGCGTCTGCTACCCGCCGGACGAGGATCGGGGCGGCGTCGGGCCGACGTGAAGGAGGTGTATTAGGTGAAGCACCACCACCACCGCCGCCACCGCCACCGTCACCGCCACCGCCACCGCCACCACCACCACCGTAGGGGGTGGACTTGTTGGCGCCTCGCCCGGAAACTTGATAAACTTCTTCTCGCCATAGAATGAACCGGCGCTTGACATCTCCAAGTCTTTTCACCCCTTCAGGTGTAGCAATGTCAATGTCCAGGTCCTCAAACCCTTGGACTATCTCCTCCACCGTCACACGAGCATAGCCATCTTGAATGGGGTTGTTGTGGTGGAGTGCTCCAGGTGGCAAAGCACTGCCGATGGCTACCTTCATGGACATGTTCCCGATAGGATAATACAGATGACATGCTTTCATCTCCTTTATATCGTCCACGGGGTAGCGAGGAGGCTCCGGTGCAGTAATTTCGACCACCAGAGGCTCCGGTGCAGTAATTTCGATCGTCGGTGCACCAGCCGGTGAGGCCTCCGTGGAAGCCACGCTGCTTCTTCTCCGCCGCCGGCTTCCGAGATCCATTGGATGATCTTCGACATGTCGCGCCCGAGCCGCATCTCTTTCGGCGACTAGTACACTCACGGTTTTCTTCATCACATCCATTTCCGTTACCAACTTCGCCACAACATCTGCATCCCGATCCATCTTTCTCTTACGGCTTCAGAACCGTACGGGTCATCGTTCTGGGGGAACCCTATTTTCCACGGAATGGGCCCCATGCCTCGTATACGTCCTCCGTGTTCAGGATTCCCGAGGGCTTTTGTCAGGGCGTCGTTCTCTCTGTTGAACCTGATCCTCCCCTCTTGAGCCTCCCTCATTGCCTCAATAAGCTTTTGGGTGGGTGTAATTATTTTGCCCTGATAAACACACTCCCCTGTCTCCGGGTTCAGCGATCCCCCATGCCCGTACCACCAGCTTTTGGCCCTTGGGTCCCATCCCTCCGTACTGGACGGATTCCTCGCGCCCTCGCTCGTTCTCCATCTTCTCCCACTTAGGCTGCCAAAGCGATACCCTCCGGCCCCATTTTATGATTGTACTCCTTCTTGGCCGCATTTTCCTTATTTTTTTTCGATAGTTCAAGGAACTGCTCCGATTTCTTTTGCTTCACAAATTCTGGCCAATCATGTTGCAGTTTCTCATATTGTCCTTTGAAATCCGGAGTCTTGCCCTGGTTGACAAAGTCATGGGCTAGATTTTGCTTGTATTTCCGGAATGCGTTGGCCATCCTAGAAAGAGCGAACTGTTTGACTAGCTTGCGCCTCTTCTGAAAACATGTAGTAAAAACAAATTAATTAAGTGAAGAAGGGGGGCGGTGGCGGTGGCGAAAGGGCGGTGCCAAAAGGAGGGGGCCGGCGAGCTAGAAGGGGTGGGAGAGGGTGTCGCAGAAGAGCGCGTGTGTGCGCCGGGAGAGATTGGAGGGGCCGGGGGTGCGCCGGCGCCGCCTAGCTATTGCATGTGTGCGTGTGTGGCGCGCGCCCGCCGGCCGCCGGCCTCCCTCTCCCCTCGTCTCGTGTGGCGTGCGAGGCGAGCGCCGCGCTAGTGGGGAAGGACGACAGCGCGCGCTGCTAGTTTTTTTAAGTCAAATTTTAGTTCTTTTTTTACACAATTTTTTTAAGTAAATTGTAGTTCTTTTTGACACAAAATTTTAAGTCTCAATTATTTGTTTTTTAAGTCAAATTGTAGTTATTCTTTTAGTTTTTTTAAGTCTCAATTTAGTTAATTTTAAGTCTCAAATTTTAAGTCTCAAATTTTAAGTCTCAAATTTTTAAGTCTCAAATTTTTAAGTCTCAAATTTTTAAGTCTCAAATTTTAAGTCTCAAATTTTAAGTCTCAAATTTTAAGTCTCAAATTTTTAAGTCTCAAATTTTAAGTCTCAAATTTTAAGTCTCAATTTTTAGTTTTTTTAAGTCTCAATTTAGTTAATTTTAAGTCTCAAATTTTAAGTCTCAAATTTTAAGTCTCAAATTTTTAAGTCTCAAATTTTAAGTCTCAAATTTTAAGTCTTCTTTTAGTTTTTTAAGTCTCAATTTTTAGTTTTTTTAAGTCAAATTTTAGTTAATTTTAATTTCGAAATTAACAAGAACTAAAACTAAAAAAAAAGAAAAAAATTGGCCGGGTGCGCGCGCGCGCGCCTATCGTCTTGGCCGCGCGCGCCTCTCTGCGGCCGGCGGCGCGGACCATTTCTCGCGGCGCCGCCCCTTCCTCTCGTGCGGCGCCGCCCTTCCTCTCGTGCGGCGCCGCCCTTCCTCTCGATGGCGCGGCGGCTGCGGCGACACGGCGCGGCACGGGCGGCGGCGGTACGTTTTGGATTGGATCCTTACGGGCGTGGCGAGAAGAGAAGATGGAGGAGCCGGCGATGGCGGCGACGGCGCGAGACGATGACGCCGGCGACGGCGTGGAGACGACGAGGGCGGCGCGGAGACGATGAGGGCGGCGCGGCGACAGGCGTCTCGGATCAGCGATTCGGGCGGAGGAAGAAGAAAGCGTGGCGCGGCGGTTCGCGCTGCATGAATATATAGGGACCCCCTTTAGTCGCGGTTGGGGTCGCCAACCGCGACTAAAGGGTACCTTTAGTCGCGGTTGGGGACCCCAACCGCGACTAAAGGTATTTTCGCCCGGTTTTTATTTTCCCGCGCGCAAGGACCTTTAGTCGCGGTTGGCCAAGCCAACCGCGACTAAAGCTCTTTTTTGAAAATACTTTTCTTTTTTGAAAATCATATAATACATATAATATATCAAAAAAATCAGAAAAATAAAACTAATTCAATTCAAAATTTTAAAAATACAAATAATATATCAAAAAAATCAGAAAAAAAAACTAATGCAATTCAAAATCTTAAAAATACAAATAATATATCAAAAAATTTCAGAAAAATAAAACTAATTCAAATAAAACTAATTCATTTCAATATGTTAAAAATACAAATAATATATCAAAAAACTAAGAAAAATAAAACTAATTCAATTCAAAATGTTTAAAATACATATAATATATCAAAAAATTCATAAAAATAAAACTAATTCAATTCAAAATGTTTAAAATACAAATAATATATCAAAAAATTCATAAAAATAAAACTAATTCAATTCAAAATCTTAAAAATACAAATAATATATCAAAAAATTCAGAAAAATAAAACTAATTCAATTCAAAATTTTAAAAATACAAATTATCAAAAATTCATAAAAATAAAACTAATTCAATTCAAAAGTTCGTTGGCCCCCTCTTCCCGCCTCTTTCCGCCGACCCCCTCTTCCCTCCTCGTCTTCCCGCCATTTCTTCCCTGTCTTCCCGCCTCTTTCTTCCCGCCAATTGTTTCCCGCCAATTTCTTCCGGCCTCTTTCTTCCCGCCAATTTTTTCCCGCCAATTTCTTCCCGCCACTTTCTCCCCGCCTCTTTCTTCCCGCCTCCTGTCTTCCCGCTCCCATTTTTCTCGCCATTTGTCACTACATATAGGTAGCCCGCCTTGGCCAGCATCACATCTCTACAATCTCTCATCACTCTCTCATGGCTTCCACCGCACCCACTCTAACCTACCAGCAGGTGGAGGAGCTTTGCGCCTCGAACTACCCTTGCCCTCCGGGCTACCGCGTCCCTGCCGGCTGGAGCCTAGCGCCGGCGGCGTGCCGGTCCCTCCCGTCCTCGAGTACCGCACGCCGGGCGGCCATCACGAACCACTACTACCTCGACCTCACGCCGGAGCAGCGGATGAATCCCCGTTGGCATCCCGATAACCAGCATACTTGGGACGCCTTCTTCATCAATCGGCGTGAGAGGGCGCTCGCCAGGTATGAGGAGGACGGTCTGCCTCCTGGAAACTTCCACGAGGCCGGCCGTCGGCTATGGTGGTACGGCCGGACTCTGCAGAGCGTCATGGACTACATCACGGCCGGCGATATCCCCCGCCTGCGCTTCCCTCAGTTCGAGCCACGAGCGCCGCCCGACGACAGCGACGACAGCAGCGACGACGACGCCGGCAACTTAGAAGGCGACGACTACCAGTACAACGGCGGCGGCTATGAAGACTACGAGTATGCATATTATACGCCTAGGCAGGAGTATGACTAAATCACTCCAAATTTCATGTATGCAGGAGTATGACTTAGTCACTCCAAATTTCTGTATGAAGGAGTATGACTTAGTCACTCCAAATTTCATGTATGCATGCAGGAGTATGACTTAGTCACTCCAAATTTCATGTATCATCAGTGCTATCTCGAGTCAATTGAATCATTCGAAAATGGACACCAAACACATCACGGGTAATATAATTCACATGATTCATTCAACAACGTTTGGTACAATAAATTATTACACATCATTTCTTCCCTTGTGTCCCCTGCTTGCTTACGATTGTGCCGTATCCATGGAGCATCCTCATCATTTAACTTAATGCTTGGGTCGGTGTTCACTTTGAAGGGCGGAATTTCAGCAAACATATTATAATCTTCGACATGTCTGTCTTGTCCTCCACTCCCACGATGTTTCTTTTCCCGAAAGAACAATGTGGCGCTTTGAATCATCGCATGATGTACTGATCGTTTTCTTATCTTTCCGTTTCCTCGGTTTGCTACTCATGTCCTTCACATAGAAAACCCGAGCGACATCTTTCGCTAGGACGAATGGTTCGTCAAGATAACCAAGATTGTTGAAATCCACCATTGTCATTCCGTATTGCTGGTCCACCTTTACCCCACCTCCTGTTAGCTTGAACCATTTGCACCGAACAAAGGGACCCTAAAGGAGGGTCCATAGTCAAGTTCCCATATCTCCTCTATGTAACCATAATATGTGACCTTTTGCCCATTCTCGGTTGCTGCATCAAAGCGGACACCACTGTTTTGGTTGGTGCTCTTTTTATCTTGGGCGATCGTGTAAAATGTATTCCCATTTATCTCGTACCCTTGGAAAGTCGTTATAGTCGAAGATGGTGTCTTGGCCAACATGTACAGCTGATCTACAACCTTATTGTCACTCATTAAATGTTTTCTCAACCAACCGCCGAAAGTCTCCATGTGGGCCTTCCTAATCCAGGATTCGGGCTTCCTGTGGTTGTCCGAGCGTAAAATATTCTTGTGTTTCTCAAAGTACGGAGCCACCAAGCTGGAATTGGTCGGAACCGTGTGGTGTGCTTCGATCAGAGAATGGCCGTCCATACATATCATTGATTTCCTTCCGATCGTGCCTTTTCCACTTAGTCTCCCCTCGTGCCGCGATCGAGGAAGACCAATCGGCTTAAGGTCAGGAACAAAGTCAACACAAAACTCAATTACCTCCTCATTTCCATAGCCCTTGGCGATGCTTCCTTCGGCCTAGCACGGTTACGAACATATTTCTTTAATACTCCCATGAACCTCTCGAAGGGGAACATATTGTGTAGAAATACAGGACCGAGAATGGAAATCTCATCGACTAGGTGAACCAGGAGGTGCGTCATAATATTGAAGAAGGATGGCGGGAACACCAACTCGAAACCGACAAGACATTGGATCACATCGTTACGTAACCGTGGTAGAACTTCTGGATTGATTACCTTCGAGAGATTGCATTGAGGAATGCACATAGCTTCACAATGGCTACTCGAACATTTTCCGGCAGAGCCCCTCAAAGCAATCGGAAGCAATTGCGTCATAATCACGTGGCGGTCGTGAGACTTCAGGTTTTGGAACTTTTTCTCCGCCATGTTGATTATTCCCTTTATATTGGACGAGAATCCTGACGGGACCTTCATACTGCTCGGGCATTCAAAAAAGATGACCTTCTCTTCTTTGGTCGTAGCGTAGCTGGCACGACCTTGAAACCGTTCCGGATGCCGGTCATCGTGGTCTTTCAAACTTTGCCGGTCCCGCCGTGCTTCCTTTGTATCATTTGACTTCCCATACACGCCCAAGAAGCTTAGGATGTTCACGCAAATATTCTTCGTAACGTGCATCACGTCGATTGCGAGCGGACTTCTAGGACTTCCCAATATTCTAGCTCCCGAATATAGATTTCTTCTTCCACATGGTTACGTGCCCGTCGGCTCCCTTCGAATCGATTGTCCGCCAGACCCTTTCCAAAGATGACTCTCAAATCCTTGACCATATCAAATACCTCGGCACTGAGTGTGTTCCGCAGCTTCGGTCGGTGATCTGCCTTGCCGTTGTAATGCTTGCCTTTCTTTCTTCTTGGATGACCTTTCGGAAGAAATCGACGATGCCCAAGGTACACGTTCTTCTTACAATTTGGCAAATGTACACTTTCAGTCTCATGTAAGCGGTGCGTGCATGCATTGTATCCCTTATTTGACAGTCCCGAAAGGTTACTAAGAGCAGGCCAATCATTGATGGTTACGAAAAGCAACGCTCGTAGGTCAAATTCCTCTTCTTTGTGCTCATCCCACACACGGACACCAGGTCTGCCCCACAGCTGTAAAAGTTCATCAACTAATGGCCTTAGGTACACATCGATGTCGTTGCGGTTGCTTCGGACCTTGGATGAGCACCGGCATCATAATGAACTTCCGCTTCATGCACAACCAAGGAGGAAGGTTGTAGATGCATAGAGTCACGGGCCGTGCTATGGCTGGAGCTCGCTCGCCAAAAGGATTCATGCCATCCGTACTTAGACCAAATCTTATGTTCCTTGCGTCAGCTGCAAAATCTTTGAACTCTCTGTCGATCTTTCTCCATTGCGTTCCATCTGCGGGTGTCTCAACTCCCCGTCCGACTTACGGTCCTCTTTGTGCCATCGCAACAACTTGGCATGCTCTTTGTTCCTGAACAGACGTTTCAACCGTGGTATTATAGGAGCATACCACATCACCTTGGCGGAACCCTCTTCCTGGGTTTCTCGGCCCTCAACATCGTCACCAGGGTCATCGCCTCGATCTTATAACGCAATGCGGTGCATACCGGGCATTCATTCAAATTCTCGTATTCACCGCGGTAGAGGATGCGATCGTTGATGCATGCATGTATCTTCGAACCTCTAAACCTAGAGGGCGGACAACCTTCTTTGCTTCGTACGTAGTGGCGGGCAACTCGTTATTCTTTGGAAACATATTCTTCAACATTTTCAGCAAGTTTTCAAATGCCGAGTCAGCTACACCTGCCTCGTGCCTTCCATCTCAGCAAATCCAAGCAGTAGCCCAGCTTTTTCAGACCATCATCGCATCCGGGTACAGCGCCTTCCTGTGATCCTCTAACATGCGATCCAAATTCTCCCTCTCTTTTTCAGTTTCGCAGCGTCTCCGTGCATCAGCAATGGTCCGACCAAGATCATCAACGGGATCATCACGTGCCTCTTCTTCACCTTCCCCTTCACCTTCCCCTTCACCTTCAGCATCCTCCATGAAAGTATCACCGAAATGAGCAAGATAGCTTTCATCGATGAAATCATCCCCTTCTTCATCTTCTTCCATTATAACCCCTCTTTCTCCATGCTTGGTCCAACAATTATAGCTTGGCATGAAACCGTGCCGAAGCGGTGCATGTGAACATCTCTTGAGGAAGAGTAACCCTTCTGATTCTTACATTTAACACATGGACAGATAACAAAACCCCCTGCTTGTTCGCATTAGCCACTACGAGGAAATCTTTCAAACCCGCACCGAACTCGCCGTGGAGAGTCGGTTACCGTACATCCATTGTCGATTCATCTGCATTATTATAATATAAAATATATAATTAACCATCATGCATTTGTTAAACTAACTAGCTACAAACAATATAAATTAAACAATGAACTACACACATGCACATGCACATTTTATCAACGACACATCAAAGGTTCAAGTTGCTAACCGCGATCGAGGAGGAAAAAATAAATGAGAAAGCTCAAGTGTGGCTCCAACACTTCATATCATGTTTGTTTCATGCTCTTGGGGCATTTCATCAAACACCTTATGTGCATAAGAGGAACCAAAAGCAAACCTAACACCCACTTGTGAAGCTTGTGAAGAGAATGGCACCAAATGGCTAAGTGTTGGCTGCTGGGTGGGTATATATAGGGGAGGGGCTTTAGTCCCGGTTGGCCTGGCCAACCGCGACTAAAGGCCTTCGGGCACCTTTAGTCGCGGTTGGCCTGGCCAACCGCGACTAAAGACCCCCCACGTGCACCGGCTGGCCACCGAGCGCCCTGGGCCCAGGCCTTTGGTCGCGGTTCTCCTCCCGAACCGCGACTAAAGGTACCATTAGTCGCGGTTCCTGCAGCATCGCGACTTATGGGGCTCACCCGAAGCCTGTTTTTCCACCAGTGCCCATAAGCAGTAGGCCACTTATAATCGTGTGTGGACTAGAAGCAAGTTTTCATCAATAACCAAAGTTGAGTACGTTAGGAATAATTTGGCAGAAGTATTCGATAATTGGATCAGAGAGAAGAAATGACTTGTAATCGTGGAGCTTGCGGACAAATATAGGGAGATGGTGAAGCAAATGGGAAGAAAAAGGAGTAAGGTTGCAGATGGGCTGCAAGATACCATACTACACCTAGTGTGGTAAAGGAGTTGGATTCGAAAATCAAGGGATGCGCTATGGTGAAGTCAAGGCACACGAACAATAGGCGAGATATCAAGAAATGGATGGAGGCACATGATTGACTTGGAAAAAAACGGAATGCTCTTGTAGACACTGGCAGATAGGTGGTAAGCCTTGCACACATGTTCTACATTTCACATTCTGCAGAGGAGAAAAGTTAGATCAATATGTTGATGATTGCTTCTCGGTAGCCAAGTTCAAAGCTGCATATGAGCCAATTCTCATGCCAATTGGGATTGGGCGGGGGGGGGGGGGCAATCCCAATGTCCTAAGGCACAACCATACTTTGGAATGATTCCTCCCAACTTGTCAAGGAGTGCTAGACGTCTACAAGATACAAGAATACCAACGAAAGGTGGAACTGGTAGCAAGCATGCATCTAACGAGACATCGTTTGAAGACATGTAAAAAAAAGCATGGAATAGACAATGATGGATGTTCGAGATGCAACTTCCAAAATGGTAATTTTTTTCCATGCATAGATTATTATTTTGCACATCTCTTGCGTGTTAATATTATATTTTCATGTAGGCAAAATTCAGACAAAACTACATCAGCCGCTGCTACCCATCCATGCACGCCAACTAAGCAAGTTTCTCAACCTTCGATTTCAACCTCAAGCCCAATGACAAGGTCAATGGCAACAACCATGTCAAATGCTTCTTCACGCCCTAGTGCATCTACAAGGAGCATAATGTACTACAAATAGCCCCCTCAAACAAGTTTAGTCTTGTGAGATCTACTTTTGATGTGTTGTTATATGTTGAACTACCAGTGTCATCATTTAGGAGATCATTAGGACATCAAATTATCATGCTCTGTGCTCATCTATTGTGTGATGTTATGTCCTTATTGTTGCTCTTATAATGCCTCTGAAAACTATTGAAAATACAGCTAAAATGCTATCAAATTGTTGTTGTCGCATTTCTGGAACATGAAAATGTTACCAAATGATGTGAATTTGCTGCTTAATATGTTTCTAGAATGGATGCTGTCAAAATGCTTCTGATTTGCTAAAGTGTAGCTGAAATTTCGTGAAAAGTTGTTGAGATTAGTACAAATGAGGGCCTTGTGGTGTGTGAAAAGGTAAGGGGCATGTAAGTCTTTTTGTGTGGTTGTTAGTCTCAATGCATAATGGAATTTTGGCATAAAACGGAAAATATAGTGGTATTTTGACAAGTTTGATTTTTTCAGTGCTTTTTTGGCAAGTTCGGGTTTGGCTAGTGGTATTGTTGCTATTCTCTCAAAAAAATGGGCAGAAAGCTTATTCTGGTGGTTTTGGGTACTCGCTTCCGATGCCATCGATCCCATTGGAGCAGATGGTTGCTTCCTTAGGTATACCTCAACATCACCATTGGTGAAGCTATGTGCTGTGATGTCGTGTGAGTATAACATCCATGATGTGGTGGCTGTGGCAACGAGTTTGATATCGGTGGATGATCCGGCGAGGGGTGGGATGACCTCTGCGGTGCATCGAGAGTCTTCGACATGGGTGAGCGAATGTCATGATGTGACCTGTGGTGACCCTGCATACCACTGCATGTTGTAGTATGCCAGTCGTTGATATAACATTCGCGAAGTACCAATCCGCAAATATTACATCCCTGAGAGTAGTACAACAGAACGTAGCTGGTCCATAACTCATTCACATATTATTACAAACCAAACCTATACATCATCTCGGAGCTCCTCCTGGTCCAAAGAGGTTTGCTCCTGGGTTCGAGGTGAACCCAACTTAACTTACAATATAAGAGTCTTAGCAGGTTATACATTTATTCCACTCGAGCAGCTAAGTACTAAAGTGTTCGTACTGCTCGGTTACTACTAATACTTCGATGGTCTAAGCTTGTTCTCCTTCGGAAGCCTCCCCGGTTCCGTAGACGATAAGGTAGTCTACGCCTTCTACCCCGCCTGAGAGGCCTGGCTCCTCGTAGCAGATCTCCTATGCTCCATCTTGTCCGTCAGTTCCCTCCTCGAGGTGATTCAGACAGTCTAAGCAAGGGATTATAAGAGGTATGAGTCGATCGTACTCAACAAGTTCATATTAGGAAAGAGGTGTTTAATGCACTAGCTACGATATTAGACCAGAAAATCTAATACCAATGCATGTTTTCATAACCATTTCTTCAAAAGGTTGTTTTTATTCAGAAGAACTATGTCTGTCAGCCTTCACCGGTTTACTAGAACTTCATGGAGTTCCTTTCCGGCAGCGTCCTCTACGCCGGAAACCTTCCGATCGTCCCTCCGGGTGAGTGCTGGATTCCGGCTAAGACAAACCCCGTCAAGCTCTCCATCGTCCCAGTCGGCGGCATACACATCTTCATCGGCAAAACCGTCGATTCCGACGGAAACGCTCTGGTAAGTAACGCTAACGCGACCGCCGCTGAGCAGGACGCAGTCGCGAAGATCCGATCTGAGATGCAGGAGCTTCCCAAAGAATATTCCGCCTTGGATCTGGAAAAATCAAAACCCATCCAATCCGCCCCTGAGCAGGAAATAAAGGTGGGAGACCAATGCAGATCCGCCTGGGTCTCCCAGGTGTTAGAGAAGCAAAGGTGTCACTTCGTACACTTCTTGGCCCATACCGCCGGAACCGCCCCTCAAGAAGCCGGAGCTGGTCCCGAGCAGGTTGAGGCACCGGAGAACAACGCTGCTCCGGATCAGCAGGAGGCTGTCGGAGAAAGCAGCGCTCCGGCTGAAGAGTCGATCCTGGGCAACCTAAGCCCAATTTCGGGGATACCCCCTCCATGGATACTGAAGAGTTCGATTGCAAGGTGAAGGAATACAGATACGGTGATTAGCCTGAAGTTGAATCCGCCCAACCTAAATAGGTTCTCGCAACCTTGGCGGCGTTGGATCAACGGGAATAAGAGGATGAAAACACCCAATCCGACCCACAGCCATCCCATGCAGGATCTCCGCTCTCGCAGGAACGACTGCATAAGGAAGTCTTGTCCCCAGAAGAACTGGTTGAGCAAGCAGACATGGATGCAATCGCGCACTCGGATATCCTCAACAAACCCATTACTCCCGAAGATGCAGCAAATGCGGAAGCGCTAGAAGCTAAGAGATAGGAGATGCTGGCCACAGCCAAAAAGTTTGCCCAAACCGCAGCTGCAATGATTGACGAGAGGAAGGAAGCCGCGAACTTCGTGGACAATTTTCTCAAGAGAGAGCGTGAGGTGGACGAATCACTAGTGAAAGTCAAGCAACTCCGGAAGCATTGGGAGGACAAGATCACTGAGGCTCAACAGGAGGTCGATAAGATCCGGTGAGACACAATAGCTCCCCGTAAGATCACCTTCGCAACTCCGACCGAGCAGCAGCCGTACGCCACTCCGAAGGATAACATGAAGAAGGCTGCGGAGATCTTGAAGAAAAAACACGAGGAGATCGACATCGACTACGTCCGTACGCTCGCTGCTTCAGCAATGAAGCAGCAGAGCAAGGCAGATACTTCGCGTAGGTTGGAATCCAACCCTGAACATTGCATCTCTACCGCGCAGAAGGACGCCTACGACAATCGCCATCGTGATGATGAATCGCGAACCGGATCCTCTGAACGCAGAAGGAAAACCAGAGAACACCCAAATCCAATCCCTGTACCATCAAAGACGCCTCCGTCAGATCCGAAAAAGGAAAGGATGCAATGTACACTGGTAAGGACAAGTACCGCAATCCCTCACCTCCGCCTAACGGATATCCGCGTCCTCCACCTCCTCGTCGCCGTAGTCCAGCCGGAAACACCAGACCCCATGGGCCTAGCGGAATCAATATCCGCGACAACGTGCTACCCTCAAGAAACAGGAACAGGGAGCGAACGCCGGAACCTCGCCGGAGCCAGATCAATGATCGCGAGCCTGAGCCCAGGAGGAGTCGGAACGAAGAACGCGACCCAGAGCCTCGCAGAAGCCGGAACGGTCAAGGCAGCCAGCACCAAGGTGAAGGCAGCCATCGAAGCCGGAGCCAGCATCGCGAAGGGCGGGGAGAATCGGAAGGCGGAAGCAAAAGGTCGCATCGGCCCCCTCGCAGGTCTCCCTCACCACCACCTAGCGGTGGAGGCGGAGGTGGAGGCAGAGGCGGTGGTCGGAGATCTCGCTCACGCTCAAAATCCCCCCGCAACGGCTCGCGTGATGCGCGGGAATGCCTCAACGAATACAAAACTGACTACATTGGCCGAAAGTGCTTTGGTAGGATGATTCGAGAGGAACCAAAGCCAAGCATGAACCTCAAGCTACCCGGAAATCGGAAGAATTATGACGGCACGGAAAGGCCGGATACCTGGATTGAGGATTACTATAATGCAGTAACCTTCGCCGGAGGAACCCCTAATATCGCCTGCCGCATGCTTCAGCTGTACCTTGTAGGTCCAGCCCGGATCTGGCTTAACGACCTCGAGAAGAACTCCATCTTTTGCTGGTTTGACCTGAAGACCGCCTTCGAAAAGCACTTCAGGGGCACCTACGAAAGGCCTGCCACAACAAGCGACTTACAAGCATGTATCCAGAAGAAGGGAGAAACATCAAGAAACTTCCTCACATGATGGTTGGCATGCAGGAACGAGTGCGAAAACGTCGACAATCGTACAGCCATGCACGCCTTCATAGGTGGATTGCAGAGAGGAGGACTGCTGTGACACAAGCTCACTTGCTTGGTCAACGCAAATAAACTGACCTTGGATGACATGATCACCATAGCCAGCGATCACACAGCCGCCGATGACGACGCAGGCGGAGATCTCGCAGCTACAACAATTCCCCTACATCAGCAGAAGAAGAACCGCGATAACGGTAACAACAGCGGCCATAAGCGGAAAAACCCCCTGATGACCAGAAGAGCGGCGGATCCGAGATGGTCGCCGTAGCTTTCCAACGCGGAGGTCAAGGAGGCGGAAGAGGCCGCGGTCGCGGAGGCTGCGCCGGCAGAGGCCAGCAGTGTGGCGATGAAGTCACCGCTGCCGGAACCCGCACCCCCAAACCTATGAAGAGTACAGAGACATGCCCTGTCTGGCCCATCTGGATCCGGCTACGGGGAAGTCCACCCACACCAACCGCAACTGCAAGTGGGTCAATGATCTGAAAAACGACCCGGAAGCAGGATACAAGCGAGCCCGGAAGCACCGCCCACGCGACAAAGGAGTCAAGGGCAAGAACAAGGACAAAGAGGAGGACAGTTCCGAGGCGATGGATGAGGATGATGCTTCGCCGGATCCCAAGGAAGGATCCACAGCTAAACCCAACCCCTTCGTCAAAAAGAGCGCATGTGCGTACCACACTTTCCTCGGAACCCCAATAGTCCGCGCCAGCAAGTCAGCTTTCCGGATCCTGAACGCCACAGTTCTTGTTGTGCCGCAGTATGTCAGGTGGTCGGAAGTCCCGTGCACATTTGATAGGCAGGATCATCCTACCATTGTGCAAAAAGAGTGCTACGCCTTGGTTGTAAGTCCCCGCATCGACGGCTTTGACTTCTCCAAATGCCTTATGGATGGCGGAGCCAGCTTGAACATCATGTACTTGGAGACTCTGAAGCGGATGAACCTTACCAAGGAACAGCTCAAACACAGCAACACTGAGTTTCATGGCGTGGTTCTGGGTAAAAAGGCAATTTCCCTCGGCAGCATCAGACTTCCCGTGGCCTTCGGCGATGTTAATAATTTCCATGAAGAGATGATCACGTTTGAGGTCGTGCCCTTCAAGAGCTCCTACCACGTCATCTTCGGCAGACCCACCTACCACAAGTTCCACGCAAGAGCGTGCTACATCTACAACAAGCTCAAGATTTCGGGTCCCAATGGTATGATTACCGTATTCGGAGACTACAAAAAGGCTCATGAGTGCGAGTTGGGCGAAGCCGCCTGATACGTCTCCAACGTATCTATAATTTCTTATGTTCCATGCTTGTTTTATGACATAACTTACATGTTTTGTTCACACTTTATATTGTTTTGATGCATTTTCCGGAACTAACCTATTTACAAGATGCCGAAGTGCCAGTTCCTGTTTTCTGCTGTTTTTGGTTTCAGAAATCCTACAAAGGAAATATTCTCGGAATTGGACGAAATCAAGGCCCACGATCTTATAATTCCACGAAGGTTCCAGAACACCGAAGAGGGACCAGAGGGGAGGCCCAGGGCCTCCACACCCCATGGCGGCACGGCCAGAGGGGGGGGCGCGCCCCCCTATGGTGTGGCTCCACCAGAACCCTTCTGACTCCGCCTCTTCGCCTATTTAAGCCCTGGTGACCTAAAACTTCGAGACGAATAAGCCACGATATGGAAAACCTTCCAGAGCCGCCGCCATCACGAAGCCAAGATTCGGGGGACAGAAGTCTCTGTTCCGGCACGCCGCCGGGACAGGGAATTGCCCCAGAAGGCATCTCCATCGACAACACCGCCATCTTCATCGCCGCTGCTGTCTCCCATGATGAGGAGGGAGTATTTCTCCCTCGAGGCTAAGGGCTGTACCGGTAGCTATGTGGTTAATCTCTCTCCCATGTACTTCAATACAATGATCTCATGAGCTGCCTTACATGATTGAGATCCATATGATGAGCTTTGTATCACTATTAATCTATGTGCTACTCTAGTGATGTTATTAAAGTAATCTATTCCTCCTCCATGATGTAGTGTTGACAGTGTGTGCATCATGTAGTACTTGGCATAGGTTATGATTGTAATCTCTTGTAGATTATGGAGTTAATTATTACTATGATAGTATTGATGCGATCTATTCCCCCTTTCATAGCCTGACGGTGACAGTGTGCATGCTATGTTAGTACTCGGTATAATTGCAATGGTCTATTATGCACTCTAAGGTTACTTAAATATGAACACCGAATGTTGTGGCGCTTGTTAACTCCGGCTTGAGGGAGCTCTTGTAGCCCTACACAATGAATGGTGTTTGTCATCCAACAAGAGAGTGTAGAGAAAGTAGCATTTATCTATTCAGTTATGTGATCAATGTTGAGAGTGTCCACTAGTGAAAGTATGATCCCTAGGCCTTGTTTCTAAGCATTGAAACACTGTTTCCAACAAGTTCTGTTACATGTTTGCTTGCTGCCATTTATATTTCAGATTGCAATTACTACTTACAATCATCCATATTACTTGTATTTCACTATCTCTTCGCCGAACTAGTGCACCTATACATCTGACAAGTGTATCGGGTGTGTTGGGGACACAAGAGACTTCTTGTATCGTGATTGCAGGGTTGCTTGAGAGGGATATCTTTGACCTCTTCCTCCCTGAGTTCGATAAACCTTGGGTGATTCACTTAAGGGAAACTTGCTGCTGTTCTACAAACCTCTGCTCTTGGAGGCCCAACACTGTCTACAGGAAAAGAAGCGTGAGTAGACATCAAGCTATTTTCTGGCGCCGTTGCCAGGGAGGTAAGGTAAAAGGTATTCACATCCTCCGACTACTAAGCTATTTCCTAGCACTGTTGCCAGTGTGTGAGTGCTCGAAGCTATTTCCTTTAGATCCTGCAATTGCATCTTTTTGTTTCTTGTTTTTCACTAGTTAGGCATAATGGAAAATAACAGTGAGCTTTTTAATCTATTTCCTGAGTTAAGACATGGATTGTTTGATGCGAAAATTTAAAAACCTATGGAACCTTATTTGCATGCTAGTAGCAATGTTACTAGTATGAACACTTCGAACACCATTGTTGCTAATGCTATGGAAAATTCTAAGCTTGGGGAAGCTGGTTTTGATGAGCATGATATTTTTAGTCCCCCAAGCATGGAGGAGAAAATTTACTTTGATGATACTTTTCCTCCTATATATGATAATTATGGTGATGAATTTTCTCCCACTATTACTAATAAGAATGATTATGCTTATGTGGAGAGTAATGATACTTTTATGCATGTAGCTCATGATAAGAATGTTTTATGTGATAGTTATATTGTTGAGTTTGTTCATGATGCTACTGAAAATCTTTATGAGAGAAGACAATATGGTTGTAGGGATTTTCATGTTACTAAAACACCTCTCTTTTTGCTGAAAATCTTGAAGTTGCGCTTGTCTTGTTTTCCTATGCTTGTTGCCTTATGCTTGCATAATTTGTTTATTTACAAGATTCATTTTCATAGGAAGTGGGTTAGGCTTAAATGTGTTTTGAATTTGCTTTTTGATGCTCTCTTTTGCTTCAACTCTTATTTCTTGCGAGTGCATCATTAAAATTACTGACCCCATCTTAATGGCTATAAAGAAAGCACTTCTTGGGAGATAACCCATGTTTTTATTTTACTACATCAATTTTGTTTTATATTTGTGTCTTTGAAGTTGTTACTACTGTAGAAACCTCTCCTTATCTTTATTTTATTGCATTGTTGTGCCAAGTAAAGTCTTTGATAGTAAGATTGATACTAGATTTGGATTACTGCGCAGAAACAGATTTCTATCTGTCACGAATTTGGGAAGGGTTCTCTGTAGGTAACTCAGAAAAATCTGCCAATTTACGTGAGTGATCCTCAGATATGTACGCAACTTTCATTCAATTTGAGCATTTTCATCTGAGCAAGTTAAGTGCCCCAGAAAAATTCGTCCTTACGGGCTGTTCTGTTTTGACAAATTCTGCCTTTTATTTCGCATTGCCAGTTTTGCTATGTTTGAAGGATTTCTTTGTTCCATTGACTTCCAGTAGCTTTGTGCAATGTATAGAAGTGTTAAGAATGATTATATCACCTCTGAATATGTGAATTTTTGATTATGCACTAACCCTCTAATGAGTTTGTTTTGAGTTTGGTGTGGAGGAAGTTTTCAAGGATCAAGAGAGGAGGATGATACAATATGATCAAGGAGAGTGAAAGCTCTAAGCTTGGGGATGCCCCCGTGGTTCATCCCTGCATATTTCAAGAAGACTCAAGCATCTAAGCTTGGGGATGCCTAAGGCATCCCCTTCTTCATCGACAACTTATGAGGTCACCTCTAGTGAAACTATATTTTTATTCCGTCACATCTTATGTGCTTTACTTGGAGCGTCTGTGTGCTTTTATTTTTCGTTTTGTTATTTTCATTCTCTGAATAAATTCATGCTTGTGTGGGAGAGAGACACGCTCCGCTCGTTCATATGAACACTGGTGTTCTTAGCTTTACTTTTAGTGTTCATGGCGAAGGTTGAAAACTGCTTCGTTCATTGTTATTTGGTTGGAAACAGAAAATGCTTCATGTGGTAATTGGTATAATGACTTGAATAATTTGATACTTGGCAATTGTTGTGCTCAATTAGATCATGTTTAAGCTCTTGCATCATGTACTTTGCACCTATTAATGAAGAAATACTGTAGAGCTTGTTGACATTTGGTTTGCATGATTGGTCTCTCTAAAGTCTAGATATTTTCTGGTGAGGGTTTGAACAACAAGGAAGACAATGTAGAGTCTTATAATGCTTGCAATATGTTCTTATGTAAGTTTTGCTATACCGGTTCATACTTGTGTTTGCTTCAAACAACCTTGCTAGCCTAAGCCTTGTACTGAGAGGGAATACTTCTCGTGCGTCCAAAATCCTTGAGCCAAAAACTATGCCATTTGTGTCCACCATACCTAACTACTACATGGTATTTCTCTGCCATTCCAAAGTAAATTACTTGAGTGCTACCTTTAAAATTTCAATCCTTTGTCTTTGCAATATATAGCTCATGGGAAAAATAGCTTAAAAACTATTGTGGTATTGAATATGTACTTATGTATCTTATTTCTTATAAGTTGCTTGTTGAGCGGTAACCATGTTTCTGGGGACGCCATCAACTATTACACCTTTGTTGAATATCATGTGAGTTTCTATGCATGTTCGTCTTGTCTGAAGTAAGGGTGATTTATCATGAGTTGAATGGTTTGAGTATGCATATTGTTAGAGAAGAACATTGGGCCGCTAACTAAAGCCATGATCCATGGTGGAAGTTTCAGTTTGGACAACAATCCTCAATCTCTTATGAGAATATTATCTGTTGTTGAATGCTTATGCATTAAAGAGGAGTCCATTATCTGTTGTCTATGTTGTCCCGGTATGGATGTCTAAGTAGAGAATAATCAAAAGCGAGAAATCCAATGCGAGCTTTCTCCTTAGACCTTTGTACAGGCGGCATAGAGGTACCCCTTTGTGACACTTGGTTGAAACATATGTTATGCAATGATAATCCATGTAAATCCAAGCTAATTAGGACAAGGTGTGGGCACTATTGGTAATCTATGCATGAGGCTTGCAACTTATAGGATATCTTATACATAACACATATGCTTTATTACTACCGTTGACAAAATTGTTTCTATGTTTTTAAAATAAAAGCTCTAGCACAAATATAGTAATCCATGCTTCCCTCTGCGAAGGGCCTTTCTTTTACTTTATGTTGAGTCAGTTTACCTACTTCTTTCTATCTTAGAAGCAAACACTTGTGTCAACTGTGCATTGATTCTTACATGCTGGCTTATTGTACTTATTATTCTACTTTGTGTTGACAATTATCCATGAGATATGCATGTTGAAAGTTGAAAGCAGCTGCTGAAACTTATATCTTCCTTTGTGTTGCTTCGATGCCTTTACTTTGAATTTATTTCTTTATGAGTTAACTCTTATGCAAGACTTTTGATGCTTGTCTTGAAAGTACTATTCATGAAAAGTTTTGCTATATGTTATCTATTTGTTAGCAACTATAGATCATTGCCTTGAGTCACTTCATTCATCTCATATGCTTTACAATAGTATGATCAAGATTATGTAAGTAGCATGTCACTACAGAAATTATTCTTTTTATCGTTTACCTACTCGAGGGCGAGTAGGAACTAAGCTTGGGGATGCTGATACGTCTCCAATGTATCTAAAATTTCTTATGTTCCATGCTTGTTTTATGACATAACTTACATGTTTTGTTCACACTTTATATCGTTTTGATGCATTTTCCGGAACTAACCTATTGACAAGATGCCGAAGTGCTAGTTCCTGTTTTCTGCTGTTTTTGGTTTCAGAAATCCTACAAAGGAAATATTCTCGGAATTGGACGAAATCAAGGCCCACGATCTTATAATTCCACGAAGCTTCCAAACACCGAAGAGGGGCCAGAGGGGAGGCCCAGGGCCTCCACACCACATGGCGGCGCGGCTAGAGGGGGGGCGCGCCCCCCTATGGTGTGGCTCCACCAGAACCCTTCCGACTCCGCCTCTTAGCCTATTTAAGCCCTGGTGACCTAAAACTTCGAGACGAATAAGCCACGATACGGAAAACCTTCCAGAGCCGCCGCCATCGCGAAGCCAATATTCGAGGGACAGAAGTCTTTGTTCCGGCACGCCGCCGGGACGGGGAATTGCCCCCGGAAGGCATCTCCATCGACACCACCTCCATCTTCATCGCCGCTGCTGTCTCCCATGATGAGGAGGGAGTAGTTCTCCCTCGAGGCTAAGGGCTGTACCGGTAGCTATGTGGTTAATCTCTCTCCCATGTACTTCAATACAATGATCTCATGAGCTTCCTTACATGATTGAGATCCATATGATGAGCTTTGTATCACTATTAATCTATGTGCTACTCTAGTGATGTTATTAAAGTACTCTATTCCTCCTCCATGATGTAATGTTGACAGTGTGTGCATCATGTATTACTTGGCATAGGTTATGATTGTAATCTCTTGTAGATTATGGAGTTAACTATTACTATGATAGTATTGATGCGATCTATTCCCCCTTTCATAGCCTGACGGTGACAGTGTGCATGCTATGTTAGTACTCGGTATAATTGCAATGGTCTATTATGCACTCTAAGGTTACTTAAATATGAACACCGAATGTTGTGGCGCTTGTTAACTCCGGCTTGAGGGAGCTCTTGTAGCCCTACACAATGAATGGTGTTTGTCATCCAACAAGAGAGTGTAGAGAAAGTAGCATTTATCTATTCAGTTATGTGATCAATGTTGAGAGTGTCCACTAGTGAAAGTATGATCCCTAGGCCTTGTTTCTAAGCATTGAAACACCGTTTCCAACAAGTTCTGTTACATGTTTGCTTGCTGCCATTTATATTTCAGATTGCAATTACTACTTACAATCATCTATATTACTTGTATTTCACTGTCTCTTTGCCGAACTAGTGCACCTATACATCTGACAAGTGTATCGGGTGTGTTGGGGACACAAGAGACTTCTTGTATCGTGATTGCAGGGTTTCTTGAGAGGGATATCTTTGACCTCTTCCTCCCTGAGTTCGATAAACCTTGGGTGATTCACTTAAGGGAAACTTGCTGCTGTTCTACAAACCTCTGCTCTTGGAGGCCCAACACTGTCTACAGGAAAAGAAGCGTGAGTAGACATCACCGCCTTCGCAGAGTCTGTGATATCTGGAGAGGAGCTGAAAGGCTACAGAGCCACGGTGGATCCGACTGAGATGCAGACCACCAAGAAACAGATCTCCGAACAGAAAAAATCCTTCAAGGCCGCGATAGAGACCAAGAAAGTCAACTTCAAGGAAGGAGATGCTACCAAGCAGGTCTCGGTCGGAGCCAACATGGATCCCAAATAGGAAGACGCGCTCGTCGAGTTCCTCCGTGCTAACATGTATATCTTCGCATGGCAGTGTAACGGCCCCGGGTAGCACCCCTATTAGATTTTGTTTGTTCTCTTTCTTTTGCGCATTCATCATGCATCATGCATCATATCATGCACAAGATTTTATCAAATAAAATTTATTTATAAATAAAAACTATTTCGGTTTCCCTCTCATATGGGTTTATATTAAACCCTCTCTTTATCCTTTCTTTACACAAAATCCCTAACAATCAAAACTATATAAATAAACAAAACTATTTCTAATGTCTTACAGATTTAAAAATGGTTTGGCTTTGTTTGGTTTTGTTTCAAATACCAAATCAGTTTTGAAAATAAGAGAGAAAAGAAAATTTTCAAAATCAAAACCCTAACCCATCTAACCAGGCCTCTCTCTCCACAGGCCCATCCCACTCCCTTTTCCCTCTTCCCACCGGAGGCCCAGCTCCCACACTCTTCCCCGGCCCACTTCCTTCTCTCCACCTCGCCCGTGCTGGGTTCGGAGACGAGACCGAGTCTCCCTTCCTCGTTGATTTCCACCTGCGGGCGAAGGCGTGATCCCTTTCTTTTCCCCATGGCCGTGCGTGGTCCTCCCTCCCCTCACCTGCTCCCTCACACGCCTCCCTCCGTCTCTCTGCTTTATCCGGCGGTGGAGCCTCACGCAAACCCCATCTCCACTCACCTCTGCATTCCCTTTCCCCTCCTTTTCTTCACTCCCACGAAAGGAAACGAGATGGAGAAACCCCCTCTGCCACCACCGTCCTCACCATGGCTCCGCCTCCACAGACCATCCCCCGCCGTTCCGAGGGCACCGGCGGATGCGCCTCGTCCTCCTCTTCAACCTGGTTCAAGGAATCGAGCCGGGGCTGGCTCAATCAACGTCAAAATCGCCGTTCCCTTCTTCGTCCCCAGCGAGAAAATCTTCGATTCCGGCGACACCAGGCCTCCCCCTGCCGTTCCGAGGTCATCTACACGTTCCTGGTAACGAGGTGCTTCTCCTGGACCTCTTCTCCTTCTACCTCCACCTCTCGTTTGTTCAGCCGGAGTTGACCGTCGGTTCTCCTTGCAGATGTCGCCGGCGGTGACACTCCGGTGACCCCCTGGACTCCGCATCGCCACCACTATCTTCCCCACGTCGAACCGAACCCCCGACGCCCTCACCCTCGTCCTGGTTCGCTACCAACCGCGAGATCCGTCTGCGACCTGACCTTCTCCCGCCATGGCTGTTCTGGCCCGAGCTCCGCCTCTAGTTGGGTCAGAAGGTTGCCTGCTTCTCACTAGGCACGACATACACAGTAGCCCAGTGGTAAATCCCTGCTAATCTACCCGTGAGACCCAAGTTCAAATGCTGATCAGGTAGATATAATCCAACGTTTTTTTTGGTTCTTTTCCATCAGATCCGGCGCCTACTGGGCCTTGACCCAGATCCTCCGACCCAGCCTATCTCCCCGTGCGCCCAGCTCTTATCCGTCGCCACTTCCAGGCCAGATCCGGCCCAGAGATATCGCAGGTTCAGCCCAGTTCGTCCCAGCCCCTTTTCTGTTTTCTGGAAAATTTCAGAATATGTTAAAATCTTGCAAAAATCATATCTCCTAAACCGTAACTCGAAATAAAATGTTTTATATATGAAAGTTGATCAGAAAAATGCAAGGATCATGAATATGCCATCCGTACATCTGTTTGCATTTCGCATCGTGTCGTCCGATGATAGTTATGCATGTTCACCTCACATATATGCGGAGTATTTTGGATTTCCACCTAAGGTTTCCCCACTCCGTTTAATATTGATGTAGCGCACCCCTGCCATGATATGCCATGCTAACCAACACTTAAATTTGCCGGTAGATATGCAACTCCAACCTAATTTGTTTGTTCGGGGTTCCGACTCCGCTTAAATTGGATAAGTTGCATCGCATCATAATTGCCATGTCATGCATATCATCTTGATCATGCTGGATCTTCTTTATCCGTAGTAGTAAGATTTGCATCCGATGTGTGTTCCAGTATTTGCTTCTTCCCGGATAGGATCGCGAAGTGGTGTGGTGAGATACGACAAGTTCTCCGGATGTTCCTCGGCAAGCTTTAACAGGCAAGCATTTCCCCTATACTCCTGTCCCTGCAGGAGTCGCTTACCTATTTTATTTTGCCTTCTCCCTCATGCTATCCTTAAGTTGTGTTCTTGTCACGTGTCCTTTCCACTTGTTACCTCAAGCAGCCCATATTGCCACCACCACCTCCTACGGCTATTGTTTGGTTATCGAGTCTGCCCTTGCGAGTCGTAGTGCATGCTAGTGCTGTCTCATCTTGTTACTGTTGTTGTTATCTTATTGGGTTATATGTTGGGAAGAATCATGGTTACTTTAGTTGTTGATATTTGTTTAGCGGAGGCATCGGTGGGTCAGCTGATCGTTTTATGACGGCTCACTTGTGTTTCCTTAATATCTTAGGACCCCGAGTTCTTGTTATCTGTTCCGAGACTGAGCGCTCTAACCACACGTGGGTATGCTTACCGTGTCTCCCCTCGACCACTGCCGTAATCTACAGCCTTGTCCAGTGGCCACAACTAGTTTGGATGTTTGTTTTGTTTCTCCCGGGCGTGCAAGCTTGTTTCTTTGTGGTCAGATGATATGATGTTACTCTTGGGGAAGCCATGTTGCCTTGTAACCCCGTTGTCTCTTGCACGCTCGTAGGATGCGGTACGTATTGCTGAAGATGGATTCACCCTGCGGGCACTGTTTCCATCCGAAAGCCGTAGACGCAAACAGCTAAGTCCGCGTCGGAGTTTCGATCGGGCTCCGAAACGGGTTAACTTAGTTAGGTGGCTTCCTGGACATTGTTGTCGTGAAGGAGAGTGCGTGTCGTGATATCCACCTGTCGTAAGTGGGTTGATCATGCGTGTGGGCACATTTGGGCACCCCTGCAGGGTTACATCTTATCGATAAGCCGCGTCCGCGGTTATGGACGACTTGGAGCTGTATGACTCGACCATAGACAACTTACACCTGTTGATTCAATACTAATAACTTGCATAGTAAGATAGAACAACTTAAATAATAACTAGTTAAAACTTGACAATAGTGTGAGTGCCTTTGTAAGTACTTCTTTGCGAAGGGGGAAAGCGTTGGATGTGTTATGTTTGCAGAGCATAGAACTGTTAGTTTTTGCGCTCTCTCATCTCCTCTGATTAGACGAATGTTGTAGAGTGTCTCTATAGGTTTTTAGTGCTTGCGCGCTGCCGCTTAACCCCACCATATTGCCTATGACGTTCCTCTTGCGTCCTCTAAGTCCCCTGCGTGCCTCAAGTACAAAGGACGACTGGTTGACGAATGCTTATACGTCTTGAAGTCTTGTTAAGTACGAACCCGTACTTATTGCTGCTTCTACGGGATATAACCGGGCAGGTATGAAGATATGTTCGATGAAGACGACGTTAGCAAGGTTACCCTTCCGGCTTGGCCTGGGCAGGGTTATGGACGCCGCTGATTATCTTCAGGACTCTTAGTCCAATATGTATCTTGTCCGTACTCGGACCCTTTGATCTTCTGTATGATTTGGATCTTTGTATGGTATATTTGTATCTTGACTCCTGGAGTCATTGTTGTAATATATGTTTCTTGTGGGCTCTATTGTAAACTTGTTGTAATGTTACTGCTCGTGTTAATTCCTCTGGCATCACGTGTGTGATTCGTCGCACATGTCGTGTCGGAGGGCGTCTCTGAATCGATATCGTGCGGATTTCGGCGGGATCGCTGGGATCCTCATGTTACCGGTTCCGGGGCGTCACAAGTTGGTATCAGAGCTCAGGTTGACGGTACCTCACAAGTTGGTATCAGAGCCTCAGGTTGACGGTACCCCACTAGTCCAGCCTTTAGGATAGCCTTGCCAACGGTCGTTGAGTTTAGAGTGTCAAAACTATTTTCAAAAATTCGTTGGATAGATCTGATTAGCTCTATTTTTCTTCTTATCTATAATCTTTCTCCTCTTACCTTTGCGAGTTTTTGATCTTCTCTCTTATCTGCTTCTCCGAGTCCTAGGTTCCGATGCGGGTTGGACGATCTTTGCCTTATCCTAATAGGTCCGATCTTTGGAGGATCTCGACGGAAGTGCATCATCGTCAACAAACAACGACTTCTTGTTAGTGGTGTCGCCGATCTACGTGGAGCAAGAATTCTTGTTAGTGGTGTCGAGAAGATCAACAGTTCGCCAGAAGAAGGTTCCACCTCGAGGTCGGCTGTTTGTCAACATGGTACAAGAAGACTCGATAGTTTAACCAACTCCCCCTTGGCTTGACGTGGAACCTCGGGGCGAGGTTCCTTGTTAGTGGTGTCGATTGTAACGGCCCCGGGTAGCACCCCTATTAGATTTTGTTTGTTCTCTTTCTTTTGTGCATTCATCATGCATCATGCATCATATCATGCACAAGATTTTATCAAATAAAATTTATTTATAAATAAAAACTATTTCGGTTTCCCTCTCATATGGGTTTATATTAAACCCTCTCTTTATCCTTTCTTTACACAAAATCCCTAACAATCAAAACTATATAAATAAACAAAACTATTTCAAATGTCTTACAGATTTAAAAATGGTTTGGCTTTGTTTGGTTTTGTTTCAAATACCAAATCAGTTTTGAAAATAAGAGAGAAAAGAAAATTTTCAAAATCAAAACCCTAACCCATCTAACCAGGCCTCTCTCTCCACAGGCCCATCCCACTCCCTTTTCCCTCTTCCCACCGGAGGCCCAGCTCCCACACTCTTCCCCGGCCCACTTCCTTCTCTCCACCTCTGGCCCGTACCGGTTCGGAGACGAGACCGAGTCTCCCTTCCTCGTTGATTTCCACCTGCAGGCAGAAGGCGTGATCCCTTTCTTTTCCCCATGGCCGTGCGTGGTCCTCCCTCCCCTCACCTGCTCCCTCACACGCCTCCTCCGTCTCTCTGCTTTATCTGGCAGGCTGGAGCCTCACGCAAACCCCATCTCCACTCACCTCTGCGTTCCCTTTCCCCTCCTTTTCTTCACTCCCACGAAAGGAAACGAGATGGAGAAACCCCCTCTGCCACCACCGTCCTCACCATGGCTCCGCCTCCACAGACCATCCCCCGCCGTTCCGAGGGCACCGGCGGATGCGCCTCGTCCTCCTCTTCAACCTGGTTCAAGGAATCGAGCCGGGGCTGGCTCAATCAACGTCAAAATCGCCGTTCCCTTCTTCGTCCCCGGCGAGAAAATCTTCGATTCCGGCGACACCAGGCCTCCCCCTGCCGTTCCGAGGTCATCTACACGTTCCTGGTAACGAGGTGCTTCTCCTGGACCTCTTCTCCTTCTACCTCCGCCTCTCGTTTGTTCAGCCGGAGTTGACCGTCGGTTCTCCTTGCAGATGTCGCCGGCGGCGACACTCCGGTGACCCCCTGGACTCCGCATCGCCACCACTATCTTCCCCACGTCGAACCGAACCCCCGACGCCCTCACCCTCGTCCTGGTTCGCTACCAACCGCGAGATCCGTCTGCGACCTGACCTTCTCCCGCCATGGCTGTTCTGGCCCGAGCTCCGCCTCTAGTTGGGTCAGAAGGTTGCCTGCTTCTCACTAGGCACGACATACACAGTAGCCCAGTGGTAAATCCCTGCTAATCTACCCGTGAGACCCAAGTTCAAATGCTGATCAGGCAGATATAATCCAACGTTTTTTTTGGTTCTTTTCCATCAGATCCGGCGCCTACTGGGCCTTGACCCAGATCCTCCGACCCAGCCTGTCTCCCCGTGCGCCCAGCTCTTATCCGTCGCCACTTCCAGGCCAGATCCGGCCCAGAGATATCGCAGGTTCAGCCCAGTTCGTCCCAGCCCCTTTTCTGTTGTCTGGAAAATTTCAGAATATGTTAAAATCTTGCAAAAATCATATCTCCTAAACCGTAACTCGAAATAAAATGTTTTATATATGAAAGTTGATCAGAAAAATGCAAGGATCATGAATATGCCATCCGTACATCTGTTTGCATTTCGCATCGTGTCGTCCGATGATAGTTATGCATGTTCACCTCACATATATGCGGAGTATTTTGGATTTCCACCTAAGGTTTCCCCACTCCGTTTAATATTGATGTAGCGCACCCCTGCCATGATATGCCATGCTAACCAACACTTAAATTTGCCGGTAGATATGCAACTCCAACCTAATTTGTTTGTTCGGGGTTCCGACTCCGCTTAAATTGGATAAGTTGCATCGCATCATAATTGCCATGTCATGCATATCATCTTGATCATGCTGGATCTTCTTTATCCGTAGTAGTAAGATTTGCATCCGATGTGTGTTCCAGTATTTGCTTCTTCCCGGATAGGATCGCGAAGTGGTGTGGTGAGATACGACAAGTTCTCCGGATGTTCCTCGGCAAGCTTTAACAGGCAAGCATTTCCCCTATACTCCTGTCCCTGCAGGAGTCGCTTACCTATTTTATTTTGCCTTCTCCCTCATGCTATCCTTAAGTTGTGTTCTTGTCACGTGTCCTTTCCACTTGTTACCTCAAGCAGCCCATATTGCCACCACCACCTCCTACGGCTATTGTTTGGTTATCGAGTCTGCCCTTGCGAGTCGTAGTGCATGCTAGTGCTGTCTCATCTTGTTACTGTTGTTGTTATCTTATTGGGTTATATGTTGGGAAGAATCATGGTTACTTTAGTTGTTGATATTTGTTTAGCGGAGGCATCGGTGGGTCAGCTGATCATTTTATGACGGCTCACTTGTGTTTCCTTAATATCTTAGGACCCCGAGTTCTTGTTATCTCTGTTCGAGATCGAGCGCTCTAACCACACGTGGGTATGCTTACGGGTCTCCCTCGACCATCGCCGTAATCTACAGCCTTGTCCGGTGGCCACAACTAGTTTGGATGTTTGTTTTGTTTCTCACAGGCGTGCAAGCTTGTTTCTTTTTGGTCGTATGATATGATGTTACTCTTGGGGAAGCCATGTTGCCTTGTAACCCCGTTGTCTCTTGCACGCTCGTAGGATGCGGTACGTATTCTTGAAGATGGATTCACCACTGCGAACCTTTGTTTCCATCCGAAAGCCGTAGACGCAAACAGCTAAGTCCGCGTCGGAGTTTCGATCGGGCTCCGAAACGGGTTAACTTAGTTAGGTGGCTTCCTGGACATTGTTGTCGTGAAGGAGAGTGCGTGTCGTGATATCCACCTGTCGTAAGTGGGTTGATCGTGCGTGTGGGCACATTTGGGCACCCCTGCAGGGTTACATCTTATCGATAAGCCGCGTCCGCGGTTATGGACGACTTGGAGCTGTATGACTCGACCATAGACAACTTACACCTGTTGATTCAATACTAATAACTTGCATAGTAAGATAGAACAACTTAAATAATAACTGGTTAAAACTTGACAATAGTGTGAGTGCCTTTGTAAGTACTTCTTTGCGAAGGGGGAAAGCGTCGGATGTGTTATGTTTGCAGAGCATAGAACTGTTAGTTTTTGCGCTCTCTCATCTCCTCTGATTAGACGAATGTTGTAGAGTGTCTCTATAGGTTTTTAGTGCTTGCGCGCTGCCGCTTAACCCCACCATATTGCCTATGACGTTCCTCTTGCGTCCTCTAAGTCCCCTGCGTGCCTCAAGTACAAAGGACGACTGGTTGACGAATGCTTATACGTCTTGAAGTCTTGTTAAGTACGAACCCGTACTTATTGCTGCTTCTACGGGATATAACCGGGCAGGTATGAAGATATGTTCGATGAAGACGACGTTAGCAAGGTTACCCTTCCGGCTTGGCCTGGGCAGGGTTATGGACGCCGCTGATTATCTTCAGGACTCTTAGTCCAATTTGTATCTTGTCCGTACTCGGACCCTTTGATCTTCTGTATGATTTGGATCTTTGTATGGTATATTTGTATCTTGACTCATGGAGTCGTTGTTGTAATATATGTTTCTTGTGGGCTCTATTGTAAACTTGTTGTAATGTTACTGCTCGTGTTAATTCCTCTGGCATCACGTGTGTGATTCGTCGCACACGTCGTGTCGGAGGGCGTCTCTGAATCGATATCGTGCGGATTTCGGCGGGATCGCTGGGATCCTCATGTTACCGGTTCCGGGGCGTCACAGGCAGCCTTCTGACATGTCCGGAGTACCTAGGGAACTCGCCGAGCACTACCTCAACATAAACCCGGGGGCTAAACCGGTAAAGCAAGCTATGCGACGCTTTGGAGATAAGAAGCGCCGCGCCATAGGAATGGAATTAGCAAAGTTACTAGAGGCAGGTTTTGTAATAGAAGTTATCCATACTGATTGGGTCTCAAATCCCGTCCTTGTACCCAAAAAGAATTCTGAAATACTAAGAATGTGCATCGATTACTCCGGCTTGAATAAGCGTTGTCTGAAGGATCCGTTTCCCCTGCCGCGCATTGACCAAGTCATTGATTCGATGGCAGGGCGGAACTTCTGTGTTTTCTTGACGCATATTCCGGGTATCACCAGATCCGAATGAAGAAGTCCGACCAAAAGGCGACCTCGTTCATCACCCCATTTGGCACTTACTGCTATGTTACCATGCCCTTTGGCTTGAAAAATGCAGGTGCCACCTACCAACGTACGATGCAGCGGTGCCTGAAGGACCAAATTGGCCGGAACGTACACGCCTACGTCGACGACATCGCGGTCATGACCCGTAAAGGATCCGACTTGATCAGCGATCTCACAGAAACCTTTGAGAATCTCCGACGGTACAAGATGATGTTGAATCCGCTGAAGTGCGTCTTTGGCGTTCCAGCCGGAAAACTCCTTGGCTTCATTGTCTCTAACAGGGGCATTGAAGTTAACCCGGAGAAAATCAAGGCAATCCTGTGCATCAAAAGGCCAACTTGTCTCAAAGATGTGCAATGACTAACTGGTTGTGTTGCAGCAATCAGCAGGTTCGTTAGCCGTCTTGGCGAGAAGGCGCTACCTGACATAGGCATCCCAAATGGGCCTGCCGAAGATAGTACCCGGGGTTTACTGAAGGCCCACTACCCGAAGAATAAGAAGATTCGGAAGCCCAATATATTATTAAGAAAAGCTAGAGTTGTAATAGAAAGTCTTATTTGTAATCTTGCGGGATGAGTTAGAAACCTTCCCGAACTTTGTAACTTGTACAACACGAATCCCTCGGCTCCGCCTCCTATATAAGGGGGAGTCGAGGGACGCAGAGATAATCGAATCATTGTTTTACAAACCCTAGTTTCATAATCGTCGAGTACTTTTCGGCTGAAACCTTCGAGATCTACTTGCCCTCTACTTCCAACTAAACCCTAGCCTACAATCCATAGGCATTGACAAGTTAATACCTTGTCAATTGGCGCCGTCTGTGGGAACCTAGAGGCGTAAGGATCTGATCTCGATGCCACGCTCAAGATCTTCGACATCGTCAACCGCAAGCAACGCAATGGATCGAGGTAAACAGATCGCTGCTGGTCCTGTCGATTTTGTTCCTCACCCACCCTCCCGTTTGGATGCATATGCGTATCTGGCGGAGCCTATGGAGATGAATTTCGGAAGGTTTCACTTTCGCGTCGAGAAAGAAGGATCGTATCGTGTCGAAATTCCGATTTCGTCGGGATCGTCGGCGGTCGATTCCGATTTTTCAAGCTATACATCGTCAACCGAATCAGGAGAAGAAGAAACTTCGTCGTCACGCTACATCAGCATCAGGGCAAGAGAGAAACTCGCCAAGATCTTCAGCGACATGTCGTTTGAGTCATCTGCGGACTCATATATAAGCAATGGCTCAAGCAGTGTCGACAGTTACGACTTCATCGACAAATCTACTACAGTGGGCAAGGTCTTCACCAATCTCAACGATAGTGTCACCAAACCCAACACAGATCTGAATACAAAATATCATCAGATTTATGTCATTGGAGAGCCAAGCAATGACCAAGAGGAAACATCTGAGGCTTTCGACGATCTGGGAAATCCATACGTCGATCCCTCCGATCTGCGACGAGGCTTGGGCAATAAATACGTCGGGCCACAGCCGCGACACAGAGTTCGACTCCCGCAAGCAGCATGGGATAGAGCCGCGAGAGCTATGGACGGCTCAGAACCAATGGCTACCACAGCCACGCCCGAGGAATTACAAGCATATCAATATAGGCTCGCACGAGCTGCAAGAGAATTGAAAAAACAGACAGCTGAGTTAAACAGAAGAAAGGAGGCAGCTTCTGCATCCAAAGCGAGAAGGGCAGAGCTGAGTCGACAATCTAGAACTTCGGGTGATAGCCACAGGGAGGCTCGAAACAGAGCAAGATCAAGGTTACAACACATACCCGAAGCAGAAAGAGAGCACCTGGTCCAAAACCTCGACATGTCCTTTATGTCGATAGACACAAGAGGAAACATCATCCCTAAGACACCAGAGGCTGGGTATATGGCGACACATGCTTTTATCCTCGCATCTAAACCACCTCCAGGAGATCCAAGGGAAACACTGTACAACATGGCGATAGCAGGAGTTGGAGCCATGGGGACGGCGTTTGTATCAACACCTCCCGAAGGAGCAGCAAGGCAAAATAGTCCACGACCTGCGGCAGCAGTAGCAGCAGTTCCTGAAGGACCAAGTGGAGCAAGAGATACGACAGCACAAGCAAGGGTCGACAGAGCGCGACAAAGCAGAAGAGAACATCGGCAGTCCCCAGAGTTAAACGACGAGGATATGTGCGGTTTGCCGTGCTTCACGAGGAGAGTGCGGAAAACTCGAGTACCTTCGGGATTCAAGTTGCCTGACAATTTCAAAAAATTCGACGGCCTTCAAGATCCAGAAGATTGGCTAGTTGATTATCTCGAGACGGTGAAACTCACAGGAGGAACCAGAGCAACAGCTATGCAAAGCATCCAGGTGCATTTGAGTGGAGCTGCACGGTCTTGGATAAAGAAACTCCCTCCAGGATCTATCGACAGTTGGGAAAGCTTCGAGGACGTGTTCGTCAAGAACTTCAGGTCCACGTGCAAAAAACCTGCGTCATTAGAGGAGTGGAGAGCATGTCGACAAAAGCCAGACGAGCCAATGAGAAAATATATCCAAAGGTGGAACATCATCAAAAACTCGGCAGAAAATATATCTGACGAGAGAGCGATAGATGCGTTTGTCGCAGGAATCAGGCGTGGAGATTTTGTCGAGGACTTGGGGAGGACCAACCCAAAGACAGTATCTGCGTTAATGGAAATAGCAAACAGATGGGCAGATGGAGAAGATGCTGTCCACAACAAACGACACAGGTCGCCAGAGGAGGACCGTGGTCAAAATTGTCAACCAAGGTGACGATTTCCTCGGTAGTACCCGAACTATGATGCTCCAGGACAAATTTCGGCAGGCTTTCGGGCAAACGCAGGAGGAAACAACCGAGACGATTATCAGAGAAGCAATGAGCAGCGAGGCGATAATAGAGACGATTCTCGAAACAACAGGCAAAATAGCGGGCCTAGGTTCCCGAGGCCTTTCGTGTCTCCTGAAGAGATGATGAATGGGCCGTGTCAGATGCACTTTTTCCTCGATAGTAACGGAAAAAGACAGTCAGGACATCTGCAGAAAGATTGTCGCAATTTCCAGGCAATGTTAAGGTGGGCAGAGCATGCTAACGCTCGAGCAGCACAGAGAAATCCTCGAGAACCCAGGAGCGAGATTCACTTGCCACCTCCTCCCGCAATTACGGAAGACAATCGACATCAGCTCAGAATAGCGGCAGCACCACCACCACCACCTTACGTTGATCCTAACTCCAAAGGAGCGGTGTCGATGATTCAGAAGGGAAGGCCATCCAATAGAGCTCAGAAAGTAATCTCGCGACAGGTGTTCATGGCAGAAAAAATGCCTCCACCAATAGTCGAGTATCTTAATTGGTCAGGGCAAGATATTGGCTTCACCATAGCAGATCATCCGCAGCAAGTTCCTCGACCAGGGCAGTCAGCACTTATTTTACCAGCGGTCATTGCGGGATTTGATGTCTCTCGAGTGTTCATAGATGGCGGCAGCAGCTTAAACCTTATGTATGCAGATACATTGAGGAAGATGAATATATCTTTAGCAAACTTGAAGCCAATAGACACAAGGTTCCATGGTATCACACCGGAGAAACCAAGTTATCCATTGGGGAAGATTAATCTCGACGTTCAGTTTGGAACCCGAGAGAATTATAGAATCGAGAAGCTGGAGTTTGAAGTTGTGGATTTTCCGTCACAATATCACGCTCTGTTGGGACGACCAGCATATGCTAGATTTATGGCGGTACCACATTATACATATCTGTTGTGGAGGATGCCTGGACCTAAGGGACCAATCACAGTCAAAGGAAGCTTCGCCTTAGCTGATAAGTGCGATAAGGATTTTCATCGGATATCAGAAACTTTCGGGATGCAAGCTGAGTATTTGGCGTCAAGGAGTATGACTGACTACGACGTCTTTGCCCGGACGTTGGAAGGCCAAATAAAGAATCAACTTTTAATACCGAGAAAAATTCTAAGGAGGTGCAGATTCACCCGACAGACCCAAAAAAGACGACGTCCATCGCAAACGACATGGACCTCGCATAGGAAAGCGTGCTCGTCGAGTTCCTCCGTGAGAACTGGAAAATCTTCGCATGGTGTCCAGCTGACATGCCAGGAGTACCCAGGGAACTTGCCGAGCACCACCTAAACTTGGATCCACTAGCGAGACCAATCAAACAACCTTTGCGGCGTTTTTCGGAACCAAACCGCAAGGCTATGCTGTCAGAAATAGACCGACTACGAGAAGCTGGTTTTATCAAGGAGTTGCATACAGAAGCCACATGGGTAGCAAATCATGTGTTGGTGCCGAAGAAAAACACTAAGGTCCTTCGCATGTGCGTCGACTTTACGTGTCTCAATAAACATGGTCCAAAGGATCACTTTCCCCTCCCGAGGATCGATCAAATTATCGACTCCACGGCTGGATGTGAACGTCTTTCCTTCCTGGATGCATATTCTGGTTATAACCAGATCAGATTGAAAGAAGAAGACGAAGTAAAGACAGCGTTCATCACACCTTATGGCGTGTTTTGCTACAGAACAATGCCCTTTGGTCTGAAAAACACGGGAGCAACATATCAGAGGATGATGTAGAAGTGTTTGGCGACACAGATTGGAAAAACGTGCAAGTATACATCGACGATGTCGTCATAACGTCAAAAAAGGGGGCGACGCTGATCGAGGATCTCAAGGAAACCTTTGACAACCTCGACAAATTCTGCCTCAAGTTGAACCTGACGAAGTGTTCTTTCGGCGTCCCAGCAGGAGAACTTCTGGGGTTTCTAGTTTCAGCAAGAGGAATTGAAGCAAATCCCGACAAAATACAAGCTATCGTAACAATGAGGAAGCCAACAAAGTTGAAAGAAATACAACAGCTAACTGGGCGAGTCGCAGATTTGAGCAGATTCGTCGCCAGGCTGGGAGAAAAAGCATTACCATTTTACGCTTTGATAAAGCAAGGGGAGAAATTCCAGTGGAACGAAGAGGCCGACAGAGCTTTCGAGGATCTGAAGCGCACAATCTCGACACCACCAATCCTGGTGGCGCCGAAGGAAAAAGAACCTCTCCTGTTGTACATTGCAGCCACGCCCCAAGTGGTTAGCACGGTGCTAGTTGTTGAAAGAGAAGAGGAAGGGAAACTCCATGGAGTGCAAAGGCCAGTATATTTCATCAGTGAAGTTTTATCGCCTTCCAAACAGCTGTATCCGCAGTACCAGAAACTAGCATATGGAGTAATTGCAACGGCAAGGAAGTTGCGCCACTATTTTTCGGCACACCCGATAATAGTAGTCAACGAAGCACCTCTTTCAAATATACTGAACAATCCAGAAGCTACAGGGCGTGTCTCCCTTTGGGGAATAGAACTTTCCCCTCGGGACATCACGTATGAAAAAAGAAAGGCAATCAAGTCGCAAGTTCTACCAGATTTCATCGCAGAGTGGATGGAGCTGCAAAACACGGGACCCCCAGATTTGTCGAGAACCTGGACCATGAACTTCGATGGGTCCAAGAGAGTAGAAGGAGCTGGCGCAGGAGTGGTACTTATATCACCTGAAGGCGACAAGTTAAAATACGTCCTCCGGATGACGTTCCCTAACGCATCTAACAATGAAGCAGAATACGAAGCCCTCATACACGGGATGAAGATGGCGAAAGCTTGTGGTGCAACTCGATTAAAAATCTTTGGCGACTCACAATTGGTGGCTCAGCAAGTTATGAACCAATGTGATGCAGTCAATGATAGCATGATGGCATACAAGGAGGTGTACAATGAGCTCGAGAAGCTGTTTGATGGGTGCGAGGTAAATCACATCAGTAGATTGAGCAATGATGAAGCCGATGTTCTCGCGAACATTGGGTCGCAGTGCCTCCCAATCCCGCCAGGAATATTTTGGGAAGAAATAGCGGAGAGATCCATGAAGCCGAAAAAGGTGCAGAAAAAAGCAAAGGAAGAAAAAACTTCGGCGCCTCTCAAAGAAACCACGGAGGACGAAGAGGACCAAGAGCTTGTGATGATGGTAGAAGTTCCTTGGATGCAAGCATATATATCATATATCCTCAGGAAAGAAATACCCGACGATCCAGTTGAGGCAAGGCGAGTTATTCGACGATCCAAGGCTTTCACAGTGATCAAAGGGGAGTTGTACAAGCGAAGCATTTCAGGCGTCCTGCAAAGGTGTGTCACACCCGAAGAAGGAAGAATAATTCTGAAGGATGTACACGAAGGAATATGTGGCTACCACGCAAGTAGTCGAGCTATTGCAGCCAAGGTTTTTCGGG
The DNA here is from genome assembly GCF_019359855.2 of Lolium perenne. Classification (NCBI taxonomy): domain Eukaryota; kingdom Viridiplantae; phylum Streptophyta; class Magnoliopsida; order Poales; family Poaceae; genus Lolium; species Lolium perenne. The sequence goes on along the minus strand of NC_067246.2, from coordinate 179,867,541 downwards.
CAGGATTCTATTGGTTGACAGCAATCGAGGATGCCAAGGAAATAGTACGAACCTGCGACGCGTGTCAAAGATTTGCCGCAAAACCTCACTCTCCAGCGGCAAAATTAACACCAATACCATTGTCGTGGCCCTTTGCCCAATGGGGACTTGATATGGTGGGCAAGCTGCACAAAGCTTCGCCAGGAGGGTATGAGTACCTGCTGGTTGCCGTCGACAAATTCACCAAGTGGGTAGAAGCGAAGCCAATAAATTCACTAGATGCAGTGTCGGCAATAAAGTTTGTGAAAGGCCTCGTTTTTCGGTTTGGAGTACCTCATAGCATTGTGACAGATAATGGTTCAAACTTCACATCCAAGGAATTCAAGGAATACTGCGCAGAAGTAGGCATTAAATTGCACTTTGCGTCAGTTGGGCACCCGCAAACTAACGGACAAGTCGAGAAGGCCAATGGTATCATCTGCAACGGCCTCAAGAAGCGCCTGTTAGGACCGCTTGAAAAAGCGCGACATACTTGGCCAGAAGAATTACCAAGTGTTTTGTGGAGTATTCGAACAACACCAAATACGGCGACACAAGAAACTCCGTTTTTTCTCGTCCACGGAGCCGAAGCAGTACTACCAATTGAAATAGAGCATGATTCTCCAAGAGTAACAGAGTATGACGAAGAAACATCACAAAAAGCTCGGGAGGATGATATGGACGCACTCGACGAAGCTCGAGATGAAGTACTTTCACGAGTCACCAAATACCAGCAAGACCTCAAAAACTACCACAGTCGACGGTTAAGGCCAAGATCTTTTCAGGTCGGGGATTTGGTCTTGCGGTTAAATCAAAAAAGTACTGAGAAGCTCGAATCACCATGGTTGGGGCCTTACATTGTAACGGAAGTCATCGACGGAGGCGCATACAGGATCAAGGACAAGAAGACAGGGGCTCCCGAGAAAAACCCTTGGAACGTGGCGCAGCTCAGGCGGTTCTACGCCTAGAGTTGAAATATAGTCCTCCTTTGTAAAAATACAATGTACTGAAACGCCCGCGAGTTTTCAGACGCACTTTTTTCCTTTTCGGGGCACCGAGTGGGGCCGGAAAGGTTTTTAATGAGGCGGGCTCGCGGTGCTGCAATATAATAAAGATAGTGGAGATATACTTCTTATTCTTCGACACGCTCGGGGGCTCAACGCCTTCAAATCTCAAAATACGTACAATATAGACAAATTAGACTTACCGAAATATTTCGCCTTGGTACACTAACACCTCGCCAAATATAAACATCGGAAGCTAACAATTATAAAGACAGTGTACGCGTCAGAATCTTATTGCTTTGGTCCAAGAACCTCGCAACAAACAATATAGAACTTCGACACTAAGATACTCGGGGGCTTGCAACTCATCAATGGAAAAATAGACATTTTCTTACGACAAGAAGAAAAATCTTCGAGATGGCAAAAACAGTACAAACTCTAGCCAGAAAGCTCGGGGGCTCCAACAATATAGAGTACTTTACAATATACAACAAATCTCTCCGGAAATAAAAAAGAAATCAAAAAAGATACAGACACAATGTTTTGCAATATAGTACAAATCAGTCAAAACCTAAAATACTATCTATGGACAAGCCTCTGGTTGTCTTGTGTTCAGCATAGGACCCCTTGACGAAGAATTCTGAGTCCATCCGAAGAAGCTCATCTATCATCGACTCGGCCACAGGAGTTACCATCTCATTGATTGTGTCAATATCATTTTTTCGCCGCGATTTCTTGGCCAAGCAATCAGCAACAATCTTCGTCAGGTCTAATTTGGGGTGGCAAATATTTATCATGATCATGGCAAACCTTGCTCCAGCAGTCAATTGAGCGCGCACAAAATTATGAATGCGGGGAGCATCTCTGAATACCTCCAGCAATTCAGGAAGAGTTTTGGGAACCTCATTTTGAGGAAACAAAGTCTTGTAAACAAGGGTTAATGTTGTCGTGTAAAAACTGAGAAATTCGCGCACCTGGCAAGCACGATCTTGGAACCTGACAATTTGTTGGGTCCGTTCAGGAGTGGCCCAGAACAGACACCCATGGTTAAGGGAAAGATTGACGAGAAGATTCGTTCTCTCGAGCACTCTTTGGTCTTCGGCGGTAGCATCAAGAACCGAGCCTATTAAGCGACAAGGCAAAAAATTTAAGGGGAGGCACAGTAAAGCAAAAAAGGAGGCAGTACGAGACTAGAAACACATACCTAACATATCTGTGCTAGCTTCGGACATCAGCTCAAGCATGCTATTTTCTCGAGTAGCGGCTGCCTTAGCTTCCAGCACAGCAGCATCCTTCGCAGCCATAGCTTCTTTGGCTTGTTGGAGAGCAAGTTTCTCTTTTTCAGACGATTTCCGAGATTGTTCCATCATTGCCAGGATCTGTTTCTTCATGGATTGAAGCTGTTGTCGAAGTTCTTGCAAATCTTCCGACAAATGTTTGCTTGAAGAACCTTCGAGGGGATTATCATCGACTAGTATTTTCTTCGAGAAGGAAGAAGCAGGTGAAGCATCGGCAGAGCAAGGGTTGGTTGAATAGTTATCAAATATTAACTGGAAAAGAAAGTCCCAGGATCAATGATAGTGCCAAGAGGAATTTCATTGATTTTTGGAAAGTTTACACGGACATTACAAAAGAAGTTCTCCAAAAGGACTAACAGGATAATCGTCGCCAAAGCTAAAATGGCGACAACAGCAAAAGAAATAGAGAAAGCAAGGAAAGAAAAAGAAAAGGCATTCAACTAGACCTCCGGCCTTGATGAGCTAGGAGTTGCAGATGGTTTGATCCCGAGATAGGCCAGGATTTTCTTCGTGTTGGGCTTGGCTTCCTTGATCAACGACCGCCATTTTGTTTGCTCTATCTGCTCGGTGTCGCCAACCTTCATCCAGTCAACAGTTTGTTGGCTGTCAGCGACCAAGGCAATAGTGTTCTCGACAGCAACCTTCATATTCTCCTGGCGCATCTTTAGTCCAAGATCCTCCGGTGGATTGAAGTCCTTGGCAAGGGCAAGGAAAGTCTTAGGCTCCTCTTTCTTCGGGAAGAAGTAGGGGAACAACTTCGACAGTCCTGCGTCAGCATTCACCACGCCTTCGCGAATTTCTTGACCATGAAACTCCAGATAAGAAAGTGCGTCAAGAACAGGATCATCGGTGGGATTCTCAAGATCAAACTCTTGGCTTGTTTGACCTGCCATAGAAAATATATGTTAGTCGACAGAAAGTAAAAACAAAAGAAAGCAAGTCCTAAGAAAAATAGAAGGGATCAACAAAGTTACCGAGGAAGCGTCGATTTTGCGTGTTCACGCGCTTGAGGATTTTCTTTTCACGAGTAGCCTGTGCGGCCTTGTGCTCGTTCAAAGCAGTTTCGACATCCTCAAGTCTCTTCTGCAGTTCTTCGACACTAGCAGCTTTTGCCTTGGCCTCATCAGCCTCTGGTTTGGCTTGGCTAGCATCAAGCTCGGCTTTCTTGCGAGCCATTTCACTTTGCTCCAGTTTCTGAGCAAGAGTGTTGGCAAGCCTGTTGGCCTTTGCAAGTTTCTCTGTCAAAATAGAAAAGAACAGTCAAAATTGCGACAAAAAAGGAGCAAGAAGTTAGAAACAATGGCAGCAAAAAAGTTGTTACCTTCAGTCCTGCTGGCATATTCATGGCACCCAATGAATTGGGATCCAATGCGAACAAGCTCTTTGATCATGGGCTGTCAAAAAAGAACAGAGAAAGAAAATATCGGTACGAGAAAAATATGAAGGCACAAAAGAAGCAAACAGAGGAAATACAGATACTGGTAGGAAAATCAAAAACTTACATCATCTAAGAGCGAATGAGAAGAGCTACCCAACTGAGGGGTAGGCTCCACAATTGTTTCAACCCTTGTCCTTTTTGGCGAAGGAGCAAGGGGGCTTGAAGGAGGAGTGGTGGTGACGACGTTTTGTTGAGGAGGCGAGGATTCTTCCCCCTCAATTGGCGTCTCCGAAACAAGTAAAGTATGTGACGTGCTCGTCCGAGGAGCCACGTCACGAGTTGGTACTTCCTCCTCATCATCACTGCGATTAAAGATCGACAGCATAAAAAGCAAGATGAGACAAAAATCTTCGAGTACAGAAATAAGGGGAAATCAAGGTGACTTACGAGCTGATGAGGGAGGCGAGATATGGATCATAAGTTGCCTTCTGGCGTGAAGGATCAACTTCTTCGGCTTTGGAGGTGCCAGAATCTTCGACTTCATTCCTCTTCCTTTTGTTCCTTGGAGAAACAGCAGGAGGAGGAGATTGTGCTGATGCAGTACCTTCGGAAGCACCGTCTTTTTCAGAAGAAGCCGCAGATTTTAGAGAATCCACGGGTTCATTCACAAAAGAGGGAGCCTCTTGGTTGTCATCAGGGACAATGGCCCTTTCTTCGACTTCTCCACCTTCAGGAAGAGGAGGAAGCGAGACAAGGTTTGGATGGTTCTGTACAACATAAAAATAAAATAGGGGAAGATGTCAGAAAAGGAGTTGCAATAAAAATAGCAAGGCAATAACAAGACAATCGACAAAGGTGTTATCACCAGAATTTGACCGAGTCAGAGGTGGGCCGCGATCAAGATGGATTTGAAGATTATACATGGAAGAATGTACATGAATCGGCCTTATGCGCAACATTTGGGCTAGCATGCCCGTGTATCTGTAATATAGTAGATCACATCTTAGATTAAGAGATAGAGTTTTACCCGTGCACGGTTAGGTGCACGCCTAAATTAGAAAGTCCCCTGGACTATAAATATGTATCTAGGGTTTATGAAATAAACAACAACCAACGTTCACCACAAATCAATCTCGGCGCATCGCCAACTCCTTCGTCTCGAGGGTTTCTACCGGTAAGCATCATGCTGCCTAGATCGCATCTTGCGATCTAGGCAGCACAAGCTTCTTTGTTGTTCATGCGTTGCTCGTACTGAAGCCTTTTTGATGGCGAGCAACGTAGTTATCTTAGATGTGTTAGGGTTAGCATAGTTCTTCGTATCATATGCTGTCGTAGTGCAACCCTTATACATCTAGCCGCCCTTACACCTATCTTAGGTGCAGGGGCGGCACCCCGCTTGATTATTATTTAGTAGATCCGATCCGTTACGGTTGCTCCTTGTTCTTCAAGGATTAGTTTAATATCTGCAATAGTTAGGCTTTACAAAGGGTTGGAGGATCCAGCAACGCGTAGGGTGTCGTTTGCTAGCCCTAGACAGGATGTTCCGAGGATCAACCTCGTGTTGGTTTTTAGGCCTTGTCTAGGACCGGCTTACGATCACCGTACGTGACCGCGAGGCCCAATCGTGAGTAGGATGATCCGATTATGTGGTGAAAACCCTAAATCGTCGTAGATCGCTTTAGCTTTATCTTGATCAAGCAGGACCACCATATATTCGTGCACCTCGTACGAATCATGGGTGGATCGGCTCTCTGAGCCGATTCACAGGATAACCTGAGAGCCGATCGAGGCTCGTATTTAATGTTTACGTGTATGCCATGCAGGAAACTAAGCGAGGCATCTCCATCACCTTCCTGGCCAGGTATAGGTCAGGTGGCACGCCCTTGCACCAGCATCGGACGTGCGTAACAGAGGCTTTGCGGGCCGTCGCTCGGAGGGACCAGGGCCAGCCGCAGCCCTAAGTTGTTCCCGGCTCTACTGTGTTGCCCGTCGTTGCTCGCCGGTGGGTTTCTGACCACAACACATTCTGGCACGCCCGGTGGGACAAGCTTCGACATCAACCACATCGCCATCTACATCTGAGATGGCGGACGGCACTCCAGTCACGTACGAGGATCTGATCGACGAGCTCAAGAAGAAGTATGACGAGGTCAAAGCAATCCTCGAAGCCGACCTCATCGGCTCTTTTCACAGAACCCGCTCACATGGCATCAGGTGGAAGGGGTTCTCGCCTGATGGTGCGCTCGATGGGATAGACCTCTCTGCCCCGTCAGAAGAACGCACCAGGTCCCTACGTCAGGAGATCAACTACATGGTGGCTCACTCGCTGCACCGCCACTCTGAGAACCTGGTGAACACTTTGGAGCGTGTCGCTCTCCGGGTGATCCAGGAGATCATGAGGCACCAGTACTCTCTGTCAGGACCAGCTCTCGGGACACACCAAGGAGAGATGCCACTCCAGTCCCGTCCACCGCTGCCATTTGCGTTGGCAGCACCAGAAGTGCTGAATTCACCGGCATTCGTCGTCTACAAGATCGGTGGTGACCCTAGTGACTGCCAGTTCTTGCATGAGGCGCCTAAGGAGATCCTCACGGGTACATGTGCACATACGTGCCGATCGCGATGAGCGGGCGCTCACAAACCAGGCCGCAACATCAGGGACTTCTGGGAAAGCAGGAGGAACGTCAGCGACAGATCTTGAGAAGCAGACGTGGCTAGCTAATTATGCCACTCCGACGAACCTCCAGAGCTCAGCTCCTGCAGTTGGCTCAGAGCTGGAAAAGCAAGCATGGCTGGCTAAGTACGCCACCCCGGCGAATCTTCAGAGTTCGACTCCTGCAGCCAGCACCGCGGATCAGATCAGTATGATCCCGAGGGACCAGTTCGGCATGGTGCCGAAAAGGAGGACAATCGGCTATTCCAAGCCGTACCCCGATGAATACGAGTTGGTCCCGCTACCACCCAAGTATCGGCTCCCTGACTTCTCCAAGTTCAGTGGATCAGATGGTTCCAACTCCATCGAGCATGTGAGCCGATATTTGGCACAGCTAGGAACGGCCTCAGCATCGGATCCACTACGCGTGAGGTTCTTCGCACAGTCCCTCACGGGATCGGCTTTCGGGTGGTACACTTCGTTGCCACCGAACTCGATCCGGACTTGGAAGCAGTTGGAAGAACAGTTCCACATGCAGTTTCACTCAGAAGCTTCCGAGGCCGGCATTGCCGATCTAGCTCAAATACGTCAGAAGCGTGGAGAAACCGTGGCAGAATACATCCAGCGCTTCAGAAATATAAGGAACCGATGTTATTCGGCTCGTGTGACTGAAAAAGAAGCAGTCGAGTTGGCAGTGGTGGGCCTTGCCTCACAAATCAAGGATATGGCCTCCCAAGCAGACTACCCTTCACTGGCGCACATGGTTCAGAAACTGTCAGCATATGAACAGCGCCACCCGGACTTGTACCAGGACAAATTCAAGCGTGCGGTAGTCCTGGTTGAGGCGGATGAAGATGAAGGCTTTGCGGGAGATCAAGAGGTAGCAGTGGCTGAATGGACTCGGGGGGCAACCCCCGTGTCCTGCAAATGGGTTAAGCCACCAGGTCCGCCCAGAGTTTTTGATTTTGACGTGACCAAAACTGAGCAAATCTTCGACCTCCTACTCAAGGAGAAGCAGTTGAAGATACCCGAAGGCCTCAAATTCCCCACGGTACAGGAGCTGAACGGAAAGCCATACTGCAAATGGCATAACTCGCTCTCCCATGCCACCAACGACTGCAGGGTGTGGCGTCAGCAGATCCAAATGGCGATAGAACAAGGACGTCTGATTTTCAACCAGTACGCCATGAAGGTCGACACTCACCCCTTCCCCGCCGTTAACATGGTGGAGTGCACTTACCCTGAAGGTTGCCAGCCAGGATCCTCGTTCAGTATCAACATGGTAGGACACAGGCACCACTACGGCAAGGATGGAGACGAGGGCAGCTGCTCTCGTAGCAAGGACACAGAGGAGGCCGCTCCACGCGATCGGCTCCGTCACGATGGCAAGCGCTACGTCACAGAGGGAGAAGTGAAGAACATAAGATATCAGCGACCCCTCTCTGATCACCTCCTCAATAAGTATGTGAGTCAATATAACCAACGCCGACGATCCAGCGACGATGATGATAGAGACCGTCTGGCTAGGGACGCCAGGAGACATCGTCGGCATGATCGCGATGAGGAGGAGTACGAGCGCCGTGCCAAGGAAAAATCAAGGGAGCAAGACGACGAAGATAGGCACTGGGACTGCCCCTTCTTCAGACACTGCTGGGATTCAGGAATGAGCCGATTGCCTACAATCGGCAATTGCCCAGAATGCAACCAGAAGAAGAAGGAGGCAGCCAACGTGTCCGTGTTCAAATGTCTAGGGCCTCTCCCACCACAAAGCAAACGCGCTGAGTCCCCTCGGATGGAAGATCTCGAGGATTCGGAAGACGAGGGAGAAGAAGAAGAAGACATGTACCACCGTCCAAGGTGGTGCCCTGATGGACTCAGCCGTTCCCAAAAGCGTAGGGTTCAGCGATTGCGCGGCTTGGAGGAAGCCGAAAGGTTATACCTGCACACGCTAAGAAAGGCGCGGCCTGATCTGGCCGCGAAAATTCAGCGAACCCTGGATGAAGAGGGTCGACCACAGAAAATGGAGTGGCGCCCCAAGCAAAGGAAAGCCGATGAGGAAACATCGGCTGGCACAAACATGGTGTTCATCCTTCCTTCGGAGTTCAGTGCTCCAGGATTAGACGAGGCACCTGTGGCACAACTTGACTGCGGCCCACGGCCGGTTATCTTTGAGAAGCCACGAGAAAGAAGCTACAGACATCTGAAGGCCCTGTACTTGCGAGGTTATATCGATGGGAGGCCTGTCAATAAGATGCTGGTGGACACCGGAGCGGCAGTCAACATTATGCCATACTCTATGCTACGTCGGTTGGGACGCTCTAGCTCGGATCTAATCAAGACCAACGTGACATTGAGCGATTTCAACGGCCAAGCGTCTGACGCACAAGGTGTTCTGAACGTGGATCTGACCGTAGGAAGGAAAACCATCCCTACGACGTTCTTCATCGTCGATAGCAAGAGCACCTATGCTGTTCTGCTAGGAAGAGATTGGATCCACGCCAACTGTTGCATTCCCTCCACGATGCACCAATGCATAATACAGTGGGATGGAGATGAGGTAGAGGTCGTCCAGGCCGATGACTCAGCTGAAATTTCAACGGCTGGCATGAACACTTGGGAAGCAGCAGGCCAAGAGCCCCTCTCAGGTATCAATTTGGACGAGTGCGAGCGCATCGACGTGACGAAGGGCAGGGTTAGGCTGGTCTTATCCACTGGCCTAACCGAGTAGCAAGAGCAAACCGATGAGCAAATGTGGCGAGGCCGATCCTTGGGATCGGCCCCCAAAGGTATATGAAGGAAAAGCACAACGCCTTCATTGAACACTTCGATCAATATGGAGGCCGATTCCAGCAATCGGCCAAAATTATCCTCACCACATGTTCTGCTTGTGTTCAAATATCAATCTACTTGGCAGCGGTTTTACGACGGCTGATGAGTTAAGAAGAATCGACATTGGTCCTACCGAAGCCGACGTGCAAATACAGTGCCTTGGCGAAATTACAGAGCCGATATCTGCAGTTACCTGTCAGATTCGGCTCGGGGGGCACCTAAACCAGATGAACATGTGAACATGTGCAGGTGAACATATGTACAGTGAAATATTGGGGGCCGATAGAAAAAATCGGCCAGTAAAAAAAAAATTTCATGACATACAGCCGATGCAAGGGCATCGACTTTAGAACTAAGAAACGAAGCCGATGCGTAGCCATCGACTCTAGTGCAATTATACAAGATCTACCGGATTTCGACCAAGTCCAGTTCATCTGTGAGGCCCTCTGCTTCCTCAAAGGGACAAACAATGAGAGCTTCCTCAGCTGCAATGAGCCGATTGCAACAGTACTGTAGTGTTTCGTCTACAATATCGGCTTTCAACAGAGGAGGAAGTAGCCTTGGCTGAGGCTCGGGGGGCAGCTGGCCCGGTGGATGCTCTGTTTTAGAAGACGATTAAGGCGTCATCGGCTGATCCTTCATTGCAACCTCCTTCAAAAATGGTGAGTTCATGCAAAAGAAGATCGTTGGGCCTGGTTGGAAGAGTTTAAAACCTCTCCTGAAGACTTCACATTATCCACCAGATCTCAAGGTCATCAGTTGAAGAATTGGAGGATGGATTTTAAAGGACCGATGCGTTGCTATCGGCTCATTACGCATTGGCTAAGGGGACAAATCGGCAAAATCAGTATGAGAGGAAATCGGCTAAATTAAGCTCAAAGGAAATCGGCAAAATCAAATTGGGAGAAGTTCTTCATTGATAAGCAAGATTTCTTACATAAAGAGCTGATTGCTCTCAAAAGGAAGTACTAGGGGATACATTGCCCCATCTACTACTACTGATCCTATGCTAAAGGTCCTATCTACGGGCCGTCGCTGCCCTCGTCGTCGCCGTCGTCGCCGCTGTCGGCGCTACTCCCGGCGGGCTCGTCGTCGCTGCTCCAGTGGCCGCCGGCCGGGCCCTCGTTGTCCTCATCCTCCTCGTCAGCGTCGTCGTCGTCGCTGTCGAAGTCGCTGAGGTTCCCCGGCCAGGGGCAGAACCGTTTGGCCGGCGGCTCGTCGGAGGAGGTGTCGTCGTCCTCCTCCTCCTCCTCCTTCTCCTCCTCCTCCTCCTCGAGAGAGGTGAAGTCGTCGTAGGAGAAGCGATCATCATCGCTCTCCTCCTCCGTTTCCCCGTCGGCGAGGAAGCGGAGGTCGCTTTCCCCGTCGGTCAAGGACTTGTCGTCCTCAGACCAGACGGAGAAGTCGTGGCTGGACTCCTCCCCGGATTCGATGGCGCGGCGGGTGTTCACCGCGTGGACCTCCTCCTGGTTCGGCTCCGGCGTCGGCTCGCGGGAAGAGGAGGACTGGGTGGAAAGATCCGATGAGACAGAGGAGGAAGAAGACATGGTGGCGCAGGAGGGCTTTTGGAGTGCTAATGCGAAGGGGATGCGGAAGCAAACTGTTTGGAGCGGTTAAATAAAAGGGGATATAGTGGAAATTCAATGCCACAGCAGTTTCCGAGGAAGTGGTGCCTAATAGAAAAAAAACTGCCAGGTCACGCGGAGAAGTTGAGAAGGCAAGGCATCATGATGAAGGATACTGCGACGGTTCTGCCACGACATGACCCAACGAAGAAAAAGCAGAGTGATTTTGGAATTATCAATTCCAAAACCAGGGGGGCATGTGTTATCACCAGAATTTGACCGAGTCAGAGGTGGGCCGCGATCAAGATGGATTTGAAGAATATACATGGAATAATGTACATGAATCGGCCTTATGCGCAACATTTGGGCTAGCGTGCCCGTGTATCTGTAATATAGTAGATCGCATCTTAGATTAAGAGATAGAGTTTTACCCGTGCACGGTTAGGTGCACGCCTAAATTAGAAAGTCCCCTGGACTATAAATATGTATCTAGGGTTTATGAAATAAACAACAACCAACGTTCACCACAAATCAATCTCGGCGCATCGCCAACTCCTTCGTCTCGAGGGTTTCTACCGGTAAGCATCATGCTGCCTAGATCGCATCTTGCGATCTAGGCAGCACAAGCTTCTTTGTTGTTCATGCGTTGCTCGTACTGAAGCCTTTTTGATGGCGAGCAACGTAGTTATCTTAGATGTGTTAGGGTTAGCATAGTTCTTCGTATCATATGCTGTCGTAGTGCAACCCTTATACATCTAGCCGCCCTTACACCTATCTTAGGTGTAGGGGCGGCACCCCGCTTGATTATTATTTAGTAGATCCGATCCGTTATGGTTGCTCCTTGTTCTTCAAGGATTAGTTTAATATCTGCAATAGTTAGGCCTTACAAAGGGTTGGAGGATCCAGCGACGCGTAGGGTGTCGTTTGCTAGCCCTAGACAGGATGTTCCGAGGATCAACCTCGTGTTGGTTTTTAGGCCTTGTCTAGGACCGGCTTACGATCACCGTACGTGACCGCGAGGCCCAATCGTGAGTAGGATGATCCGATTATGCGGTGAAAACCCTAAATCGTCGTAGATCGCTTTAGCTTTATCTTGATCAAGCAGGACCACCATATATTCATGCACCTCGTATGAATCATGGGTGGATCGGCTCTCTGAGCCAATTCACAGGATAACCTGAGAGCCGATCGAGGCTCGTATTTAATGTTTACGTGTATGCCATGCAGGAAACTAAGCGAGGCATCTCCATCACCTTCCTGGCCAGGTATAGGTCAGGTGGCACGCCCTTGCACCAGCATCGGACGTGCGTAACAGAGGCTTTGCGGGCCGTCGCTCGGAGGGACCAGGGCCAGCCGCAGCCCTAAGTTGTTCCCGGCTCTACTGTGTTGCCCGTCGTTGCTCGCCGGTGGGTTTCTGACCGCAACAAAAGGTTACCTTGGGAAGTGGATTGGCGGCGCTGAATGGCTTTACACGACAAGAAGAAGGGACAAGATCTTTTTTGCTGAGAGACGAGATTTTTTGGACAAGCTTTTCCAAGTCTTTGACCTCCAAATCCACTGACAGCCGATCTTCGTCCTTCTCGCTAGCATATTTCCAGAGAGGATACTTGCGAGCTTGAAGTGGTTGCACTCTAGTCCTAAGAAAGTATGCAGTGATTTGGATACCCGATAATTCTTTGCCGCGAGTATTTTGTAACTCGTGGATGCGAGCCATCAAGGCTTCCGTCGACGCTTTTTCTTCATCGGTAGCCTCTGCGTCCCAGGAGTGGCGGCGAAAGATTTTCTCGGCACCATCAAAAGGAGGGATGTTGTCCTCAGCACATCTGTGGTTCTCCTCTTGAATGTACAACCACTTCTTGCGCCATCCTTGAACTGAGTCAGGGAGTTTAACATCGAAGTAGTCGACAGTGGACCGAACAGAAATTACAACGCCGCCTATATTATAGGCGACATTGGGAGAGCCATTACGGCGACAGAAGAAAATGCGCTTCCATAGCGCCCAGTTAGGCTGGACGCCAAGGAAGGCCTCGCAAAGAGTGATGAAAATGGAGATATGAAGAATCGAGTTTGGCGTGAGGTGGTGGAGTTGCAGACCGTAGATAAAAAGCAGTCCGCGGAGAAAAGGATGAATGGGGGCGGAAAGGCCGCGGATGAGGTGGTCGACAAAACTTACCCGGTACCCCATTGGAGGGGTTGGGTAGCTCTCTTCACTGGGGAAGCACAATGCCTTGGGTTTCTTGCTGATCCCCAGCTTCTTCAGCATGTTGATGTCTTGAGTGGAAATCTTCGATCTTTCCCACTCCGCCGCCCCAAGATCCACGGCGGCCATGGAGGACTCCGGCGTGCTGTGCCTTGTCAATCGACGAGGTGGCGTCAACAATGGCGCAGGGTTTGCATCTTGGAGGCGAGGAGCTTAGGTGGCTGTGGATCGCAGGAGGAAATTTGCAGATGAGAGAAGGAGGATGGCGCGAGCGGAAGTGCTCAAGGAGGAAGAAGACGATCTTATATAGGGGTGCGGTGAAACGACGAACCGTTGGATAAGGAAAATGTGTGCAGATGATAGCCACGTGGCAACAAGGGTAAAAAAGTAATTCAACGTTGGGGAAGTTACGGTGCGTGCGCCAGAAAAAGCGGAGGACGTGTGTCCCCCACTTGCACGACGTGTCAAGATAGTGGATCAATGGGGCCCGCATGGCAGCGAGAAAAGACTTGTCGCAAATTTCTGACTAGCAATCGTGGCTATCGTCAGCAATAACATCACCTTGGCAGAAGAAAAAATTCGACTCAACAGCTTCATAAAAGGCGACACGGAAAAATAATGCTGAGCCTTTGATCAAATACAAGTTTTTGATCAAATGCTCGGGGGCTACTTTGGAAAAAGGGAAAAGATCCAGAAGGACAAGATAGAAATGGCGTGAGCCTATGACCAAATACAAATATTTGTTCATAGTCTCGGGGGCTACTCCCATCGGGAGCGCTGTTCGCGCACCCGAGGAATTATAAAATTTCGGGAGATAAAAAGAAAATATAGCGGCAGAAGGCGTGGAGCCTATAACCAAGTACAAGTCCTTGGCTGTAGCCTCGGGGTCTACTCCCATCGGGAACGCTGCTCGCGTGCCCAATGAAATCATAAAAACAGAAGAGAGAGAAGAAAAAAGACGAGAAAAGAATGAAAGAGCAAAAAGAAAGATAGCAGAGCAAAAGAGTATATTTCGAGTTATAAATAACTCTGCATATACTCCCATCGGGAGAGCAATATAAGTCATCTTTGACTCGATAAAATGTGCCATTCCAACAGCCGAAAAAGCACTCGACAATATATTCTCAGAACGCCAAAGTTGCGATCAATTTCTGAATGCCGCGAATTTGCGAAGGTAAGACCCCAGATCCGTTCTGCTGGGCGTGGCATCGCCAAAGACTGCGCTCTACTACTTTTATCCGTATCAATAGATATGAAGAAAAATCCTAACGGACGCGTTAGGTACCTGATAAATTTTACTGGGACTCGACAGAATGGTAAGACCTTAAGCGGCACCTGTCGAAGTTTACACCAGTATCCCGAGATCATGTCCAGGGACATGATCTTGAAGTAGGTTTTTGCGGATTGCCACTAGAGCAGTTAACTAGTACCTGATCCGTCAGATGAACTAGCCCCAACTACCATTATCCCTGTACAATATAGAAGTTTATGAGAAGAAATATAGAAAAGTTGAAGCTGTCGAATAAAAATAAACAGTGGAGATTTTCCTTAACTCTGCGATTCAAGCAAAATCTCGGGGGCTACTGACATAGGCATCCCAAATGGGCCTGCCGAAGATAGTACCCGGGGTTTACTGAAGGCCCACTACCCGAAGAATAAGAAGATTCGGAAGCCCAAGATATTATTAAGGAAAGCTAGAGTTGTAATAGAAAGTCTTATTTGTAATCTTGCGGGATGAGTTAGAAACCTTCCCGGACTTTGTAACTTGTACAACACGAATCCCTCGGCTCCGCCTCCTATATAAGGGGGAGTCGAGGGACGCAGAGATAATCGAATCATTGTTTTACAAACCCTAGTTTCATAATCGTCGAGTACTTTTCGGCTGAAACCTTCGAGATCTACTTGCCCTCTACTTCCAACTAAACCCTAGCCTACAATCCATAGGCATTGACAAGTTAATACCTTGTCACTACCCCTGTACAAGCTATTGAAGAAGACAGACAAATTTGTTTGGGACGAGGCAGCAGATGCAACACTTCAAGTTGCAACAATATCATAAAAGTACCAATTACGGATACTAGGCACTATGCCCTAACAATCTTATGCTATTACATGACTAATCTCATCCAATCCCTACCATCCCCTTCAGCCTACAGCGGGGAATCACTCACACATGGTTGGGGGAAACATGGATGGTTGATGGGGAGGCGTCGGTGGTGATGATGGTGATGATCTCCTCCAATTCCCCGTCCCGGCGGAGTGCCAGAACGGAGTTTCTGGTCCCGAGACGGAGTTTCGCGATGGCGGCGGAGTTCTGGATGTCTTCTGGCAATTTCGTCTAACCCCCGTGCGTTTTTAGGTCAAAACCTTTAAGTAGTCCAGAGGGGAGCACCTGGGGCTGCCCGAGGCGTCGCCACCATAGGGCGGCGCGGCCCAGGGGCCCACCGCGCCGCCTTGTGGGGTGGGCGCCTCGTGGCCCCCCTCCTTCTGGTCTTCTGGCTCCGTTAATCTTCTGTGAAAATAGGCCCATTGGAATTAATCCCGGGGATTTTCCCGAAAGTTGAGTTTCTGCACAAAAACAAGACACCAGGGCAATTCTGCTGAAAACAGCGTTAGTCCGTGTTAGTTGTATCCAAAATACACAAATTAGAGGCAAAACAATAGCAAAAGTGTTCGGGAAAGTAGATACGTTTTGGACGTATCAACTCCCCCCAAGCTTAGTTATTGCTTGTCCCCAAGCAATTCAGTTAAGAACTGAGTGTGATAAAAGAACTTTCACGAACACATTTGTTCATATGATGTAAATATTCTCATGATATGGACAAGTACTTAGGAAATTCATAATAAGATACATGCAAATAAAGTCATCTAATAGCTATGTCAATCATGGAAAAGGTACCAACAAATTAATAATAAGCATCATGAATCATGTCTATCAGCAAGATTGCAATGTTCATAAAAGGATATGATAAAGTGGTATCTCGCTTGCCCGTATTTGTACAGCAAAACATAAATGCTCGGGCACCTTTGAAGTTCATGGAAAGACTGGAAGTAGAGATTGTCAAAGATAAAAGCATCAAAGTTATACCACAGTTAATTACATTTGGGGAGCATATTATACTAAGAATGACAGTTGTGCTCTCAAGAAAGTGCTCAAAGAAAGGATGGTGACTCAATGTAAAAGTAAAAGATTGGCCCTTCGCAGAGGGAAGCAGGGATTAACATGCGCTAGAGCTTTTCATTTTTAAAACAGGAGTAAAATTATTTTGAGAGGTGTTTGTTGTTGTCAACGAATGGTAGTGGGCACTCCAACTACCTCGTCAACCAGACTTTCTAGAGCGGTGATACGCGTACAGCACGCGTCCGTTGGGAACCCCAAGAGGAAGGTGTGATGCGTACAGCGGCAAGTTTTCCCTCAGTATGAAACCAAGGTTTAATCAAACCAGTAGGAGCCAAGAAGCACGTTGAAGGTTGATGGCGGCGAGATGTAGTGCGGCGCAACACCAGGGATTTCGGCGCCAACGTGGAACCTGCACAACACAAACCAAGTACTTTGCCCCAACGAAACAGTGAGGTTGTCAATCTCACCGGCTTGCTGTAATAAAGGATTAGATGTATAGTGTGGATGATGATTGTTTGCAGAAAACAGTAGAACAAATATTGCAGTAGATTGTATTTCAGTATAGAGAATTGGACCGGGGTCCACAGTTCACTAGAGGTGTCTCTCCCATAAGATAAATAGCATGTTGGGTGAACAAATTACAGTTGGGCAATTGACAAATAGAGAGGGCATGACCATGCACATACATATTATGATGAGTATAGTGAGATTTAATTGGGCATTACGACAAAGTACATATACCGCTATCCAGCATGCATCTATGCCTAAAAAGTCCACCTTCAGGTTATCATCCGAACCCCTTCCAGTATTAAGTTGCTAACAACAGACAATTGCATTAAGTATTGCGCGTAATGTAATCAATAACTACATCCTCGGACATAGCATCAATGTTTTATCCCTAGTGGCAACAGCACATCCATAACCTTAGAGGTTTCTGTCACTCCCCTAGATTCACGGAGACATGAACCCACTATCGAGCATAAATACCCCCTCTTGGAGTTACTAGCAAAAACTTGGCCAGAGCCTCTACTAATAACGGAGAGCATGCAAGATCATAAACAACACATAGACATAAATTGATAATCAACATAACATAGTATTCTCTATCCATCGGATCCCAACAAACACAACATATAGCATTACAGATAGATGATCTTGATCATGTTCGGCAGCTCACAAGATCCGACAATGAAGCATAATGAGGAGAAGACAACCATCTAGCTACTGCTATGGACCCATAGTCCAGGGGTAGACTACTCACACATCACTCCGGAGGCGACCATGGCGGCGTAGAGTCCTCCGGGAGATGAATCCCCTCTCCGGCAGGGTGCCGGAGGCTATCTCCTGAATCCCCCGAGATGGGATTGGCGGCGGCGGCGTCTCTAGAAGGTTTTCCGTATCGTGGCTCTCGGTACTGGTGGTTTCGCGACGAAGGCTATTTGTAGGCGGAAGGGCATGTCAGGGGGCGTCACGAGGGGCCCAGGAGACAGGTCAGCGCGGCCAAGGCTTGGGCCGCGCCGCCCTAGCCTCTGGCTGCCTCGTGGCCCCACTTCGTTGACTCTTCGGTCTTCTGGAAGCTTCGTGTGAAAATAGGCCCCTGGGCGTTGATTTCGTCCAATTCCGAGAATATTTCCTTACTAGGTTTTCTGAAACCAAAAACAGCAGAAAACAAAGAATCGGCTCTTCGGCATCTCGTTAATAGGTTAGTTCCAGAAAATGCATAAATATGACATAAAGTATGCATAAAACATGTAGATATCATCAATAATGTGGCATGAAACACAAGAAATTATCGATACGTCGGAGACGTATCAGCATCCCCAAGCTTAGTTCCTGCTCGTCCCGAGCAGGTAAACGATAACAAAGATAATTTCTGGAGTGACATGCCATCATAGCCTTGATCATACTATTGTAAGCATATGTAATGAATGCAGCGATCAAAACAATGTAAATGACATGAGTAAACAATTGAATCATATAGCAAAGACTTTTCATGAATAGTACTTCAAGACAAGCATCAATAAGTCTTGCATAAGAGTTAACTCATAAAGCAATAATTCATAGTAGAGGTATTGAAGCAACACAAAGGAAGATGAAGTTTCAGCGGTTGCTTTCAACTTGTAACATGTATATCTCATGGATATTGTCAACATAGAGTAATATAACAAGTGCAATATGCAAGTATGTAGGAATCAATGCACATTTCACACAAGTGTTTGCTTCTTGAGGTGGAGAGAGATAGGTGAACTGACTCAACATAAAAGTAAAAAGAATGGTCCTTCAAAGAGGAAAGCATCGATTACTATATTTGTGCTAGAGCTTTGGTTTTGAAAACAAGAAACAATTTTGTCAACGGTAGTAATAAAGCATATGTGTTATGTAAATTATATCTTACAAGTTGCAAGCCTCATGCATAGTATACTAATAGTGCCCGCACCTTGTCCTAATTAGCTTGGATTACCGGGATTATCGCAATGCACATGTTTTGACCAAGTGTTACAAAAGGGTACCTCTATGCCGCATGTACAAAGGTCTAAGGAGAAAGCTCGCATTGGATTTCTCGCTATTGATTATTCTTAACTTAGACATCCATACCGGGACAACATAGACAACAGATAATGGACTCCTCTTTTATGCATAAGCATGTAGCAACAATTAATTTTCTCATATGAGATTGAGGATATTGTCCAAAACTGAAACTTCCACCATGGATCATGGCTTTAGTTAGCGGCCCAATGTTCTTCTCTAACAATATGCATGCTCTAACCATTAAAGGTGGTAAATCTCCCTTACTTCAGACAAGACGAACATGCATAGCAACTCACATGATATTCAACAAAGAGTAGTTGATGGCGTCCCCAGGAACATGGTTATCGCACAACAAGCAACTTAATAAGAGATAAAGTGCATAAGTACATATTCAATACCACAATAGTTTTTAGGCTACTTGTCCCATGAGATATATATTGTAAAGGTAGAGGATAGAAATTTTAAAGGTAGCACTCAAGCAATTTACTTTGGAATGGCGGGGAAATACCATGTAGTAGGTAGGTATGGTGGACACAAATGGCATAGTGGTTGGCTCAAGTATTTTGGATGCATGAGAAGTATTCCCTCTCGATACAAGGTTTTAGGCTAGCAAGGCTATTTGAAACAAACACAAGGATGAAGCGGTGCAGCAAAACTTACATAAAAGACATATTGTAAACATTATAAGACTCTACACCGTCTTCCTTGTTGTTCAAACTCAATACTAGAAATTATCTAGACTTTAGAGAGACCAAATATGCAAACCAAATTTTAGCATGCTCTATGTATTTCTTCATTAATGGGTGCAAAGTATATTATGCAAGAGCTTAAACATGAGCACAACAATTGCCAAGTATCACATTATCCAAGACATTATAGCAATTACTACATGTATCATTTTCCAATTCCAACCATATAACAATTTAACGAAGAAGAAACTTCACCATGAATACTATGAGTAAAGCCTAAGGACATATTTGTCCATATGCAACAGCGGAGCGTGTCTCTCTCCCACACAACGAATGCTAGGATCCATTTTATTCAAACAAAACAAAAACAAAAACAAACCGACGCTCCAAGCAAAGCACATAAGATGTGATGGAATAAAAATATAGTTTCACTAGAGGAACCTGATAATGTTGTCGATGAAGAAGGGGATGCCTTGGGCATCCCCAAGCTTAGACGCTTGAGTCTTCTTGATATATGCAGGGGTGAACCACCGGGGCATCCCCAAGCTTAGAGCTTTCACTCTCCTTGATCATGTTGTATCATCTCCCTCTCTTGATCCTTGAAAACTTCCTCCACACCAAACTCAAAACAACTCATTAGAGAGTTAGTGCACAATCAAAATATACATGTTCAGAGGTGAAATAATCATTCTTAACACTTCTGGACATTGCACAAAGCTACTAAAAGTCAATGGAATCGAAATATCCATCGAACATAGCAAAACAGGCAATGCGAAATAAAAGGCAGAATCTGTCAAAACAGAACAGTTCGTAATGATGAATTTTATTGAGGCACCAGACTTGCTCAAATGAAAATAAAGTTGCGTACATATCTGAGGATCACTCACGTAAATTGGCATAATTTTCTGAGTTACCTACAGAGAATTTTGCCCAGATTCGTGACATCAAAGAAATCTGTTTCTGCGCAGTAATCCAAATCTAGTATGAACCTTACTATCAACGACTTTACTTGGCACACCAATGCAAAAAACTAAGATAAGGAGAGGTTTCTACAGTAGTAAACAACTTCCAAGACACAAAATAAAAACAAAGTACTGTAGTAAAAACATGGGTTGTCTCCCATAAGCGCTTTTCTTTAACGCCTTTCAGCTAGGCGCAGAAAGTGTGTATCAAGTATTATCAAGAGACGAAGTGTCAACATCATAATTTGTTCTAATAATAAAATCAAAAGGTAACTTCATTCTCTTTCTAGGGAAGTGTTCCATACCTTTCTTGAGAGGAAATTGATATTTAATATTACCTTCCTTCATATCAATGATAGCACCAACAGTTCGAAGAAAAGGTCTTCCCAATATGATGGGACAAGATGCATTGCATTCAATATCCAAGACAACAAAATCAACGGGGACAAGGTTATTGTTAACGGTAATGCGAACATTATCAACTTTCCCCAAAGGTTTCTTTGTAGAATGATCAGCAAGATTAACATCCAAATAACAATTTTTCAATGGTGGCAAGTTAAGCATATTATAAATTTTCTTAGACATAACAGAAATACTTGCACCAAGATCACATAAAGCATTACAATCAAAGTCATTGACCTTCATCTTAATGATGGGCTCCCAACCATCCTCGAGCTTCCTAGGAATAGAAGCTTCGCATTCTAGTTTCTCTTCTCTAGCTTTTATGAGAGCATTTGTAATATGTTTCGTGAAAGCCAAATTTATAGCACTAGCATTAGGACTTTTAGCAAGTTTTTGTAAGAACTTTATAACTTCATAGATGTGGCAATCATCAAAATTCAAACCATTATAATCTAAAGCAATGGGATCATCATCCCCAATGTTGGAAAAAATTTCAGCAGTTTTATCACAGGCAGTTTCAGCAGTTTTAGCAGTTTCAGGCAGTTTCTCGCGCTTTGCATTTGAAGTGGAAACATTGCTAACACCAATTCTTTTACCATTATTAGTAGGAGGTGCAGCAACATGTGGAGCATTAGCATTACTAGTGGTGGTAATAGTCCAAACTTTAGCTATATTATCTTCTTTTTCATTTTCTTCTCTTTCCCACCTAGCACGCAATTCGGCCATCAATCTTATATTCTCATTAATTCTAACTTGGATGGAATTTTATGTAGTAACAATTTTATGATTATCATTTTCATGAGGCATAACTTTCGATTTCAAAAGATCAACATCAGCAGAAAGACTATCGACTTTAGAAGCAAGTATATCAATTTTCCCAAGCTTTTCTTCAACAGATTTGTTGAAAGCAGTTTGTGTACTAATAAATTATTTAAGCATGGCTTCAAGTCCAGGGGGTGTGTTCCTATTATTGTTGTAAGAATTCCCATAAGAATTACCATAGCCGTTGCCATTATTATAAGGATATGGCCTATAGTTGTTACTAGAATTGTTCCGGTAAGCATTGTTGTTGAAATTATTATTTTTAATGAAGTTTACATCAACATGTTATTCTTGGGCTACCAATGAAGCTAACGGAACATTATTAGGATCAATATTAGCCCTACCATTCACAAGCATAGACATAATAGCATCAATCTTATCACTCAAGGAAGAGGTTTCTTCGACAGAATTTACCTTCTTACCTTGTGGAGCTCTTTCCGTGTGCCATTCTGAGTAATTAATCATCATATTATCAAGAAGCTTTGTTGCTTCGCCAAGAGTGATGGACATAAAGGTACCTCCAGCAGCTGAATCCAATAGGTTCCGCGAAGAAAAATTCAGTCCTGCATAAAAGGTTTGGATGATCATCCAAGTAGTCAGTCCATGGGTTGGGCAATTTTTAACCAAAGATTTCATTCTTTCCCATGCTTGTGCAATATGCTCAGTATTCAATTGTTTAAAATTCATTATGCTACTCCTCAAAGATATAATTTTAGCAGGGGGATAATATCTACCAATAAAAGCATCCTTGCATTTAGTCCATGAATCAATACTATTCTTAGGCAGAGATAGCAACCAATCTTTAGCTCTTCCTCTTAATGAGAAAGGGAACAATTTTAATTTTATAATGTCACCATCTACATCCTTATACTTTTGCATTTCAGAAAGTTCAACAAAATTATTGAGATGGGCAGCAACATCATCAGAACTAACACCAGAAAATTGCTCTCGCATAACAAGATTCAGTAAAGCAGGTTTAATTTCAAAGAATTCTGCTGTAGTAGCAGGTGGAGCAATAGGTGTGCATAAGAAATCATTATTATTTGTGGTTGTGAAGTCACACAACTTAGTATTTTCAGGAGTACCCATTTTAGCAACAGTAAATAAAATAGATTAGATAAAGTAAATGCAAGTAACTAATTTTTTTGTGTTTTTGATATAGAGTGCAAGACAGTAAATAAAGTAAAACTAACAACTAATTTTTTTGTATTTTGATTTAATGCAGCAAACAAATAAGTAAATAAAGTAAAGCAAGACAAAAACAAAGTAAAGAGATTGCGATGTGGAGACTCCCCTTGCAGCGTGTCTTGATCTCCCCGGCAACGGCGCCAGAAAAAGAGCTTGATACGCGTACAGCACGCGTCCGTTGGGAACCCCAAGAGGAAGGTGGATGCGTACAGCGGCAAGTTTTCCCTCAGTATGAAACCAAGGTTTAATCGAACCAGTAGGAGCCAAGAAGCACGTTGAAGGTTGATGGCGGCGAGATGTAGTGCGGCACAACACCAGGGATTCCGGCGCCAACGTGGAACCTGCACAACACAAACCAAGTACTTTGCCCCAACGAAACAGTGAGGTTGTCAATCTCACCGGCTTGCTGTAACAAAGGATTAGATGTATAGTGTGGATGATGATTGTTTGCAGAAAATAGTAGAACAAGTATTGCAGTAGATTGTATTTCAGTATAGAGAATTGGACCGGGGTCCACAATTCACTAGAGGTGTCTCTCCCATAAGATAAATAGCATGTTGGGTGAACAAATTACAGTTGGGCAATTGACAAATAGAGAGGGCATGACCATGCTGTCGTGGTATCGTCACGGCATATGCCATAGGGTGGCTAATCGAAGTGGTTCCTGAGGGATCTCACGGCGGTATCCGGATGCGGGTATGGGCACGAGCGACACGGCGACGTACCCAGGTTCGAGGCCCTCCGATGGAGGTAAAACCTCTACTCCTGCTATGAGTGTATATGATGATCACACAATACAACGGTGCTCCTAGAGCTGTGTCCGGCTGCTCCTGAGAGGCTAAGGGAGACGATGGTCTCTCTTACAGGGCAGCTCTGTAGGTGGGAGGAAGCAATAAAATGATCGATCCCCTGCACGAGAGGGGGTAGTGTAGCTTATATAGGCGCCGACACTTTACATATAAGACCCTATAGTTTACTGGCCGGCTTGGCCGGCTCCGGCTTCCGCTCCTTCCCGAGGCGGTGACGTCAGGAGCCGTTGAGGCATCGTGGCCTGTCCCATCCGGTCGCCTGCGGTCAGCGGTATGGAGAGGAGGTGTCCCTGTCGCTGTCAGCCACTGTAGCCAGTACGGATTGTCGTAAGCTCTGACAGCCTGTCCGGCGCGTGGCACTATTGCTCCACAGTGCCCCGCGCTTTACGGAAGATGGAGTCAGCGTGGACTTTAGGAACCCGGACCACCAACCCGGTTCCTTCCAGTGCAAGACTCGCCAGCCTCGAGTCGGTCTGAGGTACAAACCCCAGTCGGATATGGCTTGTAGAAGCCGGCCCAGCTACAGCATTGGTGGCCGTAGCCAGGCCGACTAGGACCTAGAGCCAGCCGGCTTCCGGACCAGCCGGGCACGGCGCCAGCCGGCTGCTCCTCAGCCGGCCTTTGCCGCGAGCCGGCCAGCGGCCAGCCGGCTGCTCCGCGTCCATTGCCCTATCCGGGGTCTTCCCCCCGACATTAGCCCCCGAAGCTGGCAAGGTCCTGCGTTTAGAAGGACCTAGGCAGGTTTTCCTGGCTTCTCGAATATGTTTGACGGCACTTGGAGGGGCCGACTGAGAATTTCCATTCAGCCGGCTGCGCCCTCATCCGGCTCGTTCCTGCCGGCTGCTTCTAGCCGGCCGCTTTTTATACTTGTACAGTTTTTGCTTTCTCGCAAGATCTGATGGCGTCTCCGCCTCGCTGATGAATTTTGGTTCGAGTGGAACTTGTTGTCCGACTCCGGCTTGCGGCGCGCCGGAGTCTCCGCCGCCTCGGGCCCTGCGCCCGACTTGACTGGTCTGACGCCTGGCCTGGCGGTCGGTTCGTCTGGTCACATCAATGTTCCTCCGGATCCGGTGCGGTAGTGGGCGACGTGGTGTGGCCGTTTTCGGTAACCGTCGTGGTCGTGGGAGGAGTTACGGCGCAGTAAATCCTGATCGTGGCCCACGATCGCCACGTGGCCGCGTAACGGGCGCGCCAGGCGGCTATAAATGCCCCCGGTAGCGGTACCGAGGCGCCCTTCTTCTTCCTCGCGTTCTTTGCTCTCTCGCTCAAACTTTCTCCGTCGCACGCCCACGCTTCTCCTCCAGCAACCTCCTGGCGAACTCCGGCGAGCCGCTGCCCCGACGATCTTCCGCCGGGCCGCCGCCGCCACTCCATCAATCCGGCGCCACGGGGCCGCGCGTTTCGACGGAGCGTCCTCAGCCGCCGTTGTCGCCGCCGCGGTCGCAAGGCTCTTCCTCGCCGTTTCGCCTCTCTTGGTCATCTTCTTCCTCAACCTCGACAATGGCGTCTCCCAGCGGATCGTGGAGGGGCTCGTATATGCGGGAGGACGACATCGAACGACTGGTGCGCCTCCGGCGGATCCCGCGATCGGTGGTCACGCGGGTGCCCGGCGAGGAGACGGAGCCCGCGCCGGAGCCCGGCGAGCGCGTCGTCTTCGGCGCGCACCTCGATCGCGGGCTGGGCCTGCCGACGACGCGCACCTCGATCGCGGGCTGGGCCTGCCGGCTTCGACATTCTTCCGGCAGTTCCTCGACAACTTTGGCCTGCAGCCGCACCACCTGCCGGCCAACGCGTGCGTCCTCCTGAGCTGCTTCGTAGCGTTCATGGAGGCTTACGCCGGCTTGTGGCCCGACATCGACTTTTGGAGCCGGCTCTTCTACTTGAAGGCGCAAACCACCGACGGCCACCTGCGAGCCTGCGGCGCCGCCTCGATCTACACTCGGCCCGGTACGCCTTTCCCCAAAATCCCCACCGTTGACTCGGTGAAGAACTGGCAAATGTCGTTCTTCTATGTGCGCAACGAGGGGCAGCTCGTCGACCGGAGTTCAACCCGGCCCCTCCAGTCGGCCGGATCAACTGGAGCTATAACGCCCGCTCGACGGATCCGGACGCTGAGGTGAACCTGCTCTGGGACCTCCTGGCGACAGCCGTTGACAATGGGCTGACAGCCGAAGACCTCCTCTGCACCATCGCCGAGCGCCGGGTGCTGCCGCTCCAGATGCGCACCCACAAAATCGGGCACATGTCCTGCCGGTTCGACCCGAACCGGACGTCCAAGGCGGTGCTCACCAAGGCCCAGGTGGCCAGCCGGGTGAATAACATCACCAAGGCGAACCTGTCGGAAGACTGGAACTACGGGCTGGCGCCCCACGACAGGGACCATCCGCCGGGGCGGGTAAGCCTCATGTCTTTGCCAATTTCCGGCTTGCGGCTGCGAGGCCGACTTCCTTTTTCTTCTGCCGACTTCCGGCTTGTTATTTGCTCATGCTTTTTCTGTCTTTCTAGCTCTTTGAGCGCCAGAACGCCAAGGACGGCGACCTGGCGACGAGGAGGTGGACGCCGGATCACGTCGATCCGGCTGACCAAGCCGGCGACCAGGCCGGCGATGATGACCTGCTGCAGGCGCCTGATCTAGGCGGCCAGGGGGAGCACAATCCGCCCCCTTCACCAGAGCAGCAGGAGGAGGAGGAGCCGGCGACGTCCGCCACGGGGCCAATCCCCACCGTGCCCCTTCGCACGAGGCCGCCCAGCACCACGGCGACTTCGGCGCCCAAGGGCACAAAGCGAGCCGGCTCCACCGCCGCCTGGGAGGCGAAGGCGAAGAAGCAGCGCCGGCAGCAGCCGAAGAAGGTTCCGGAGCAGGCCGGGTGAGTTCTCCTTCTTTTTCTTGTTTGATTCCTTTTCTTTCCTTACTTTTATGCTTATCTTTTCTCTGTTTATCCGGCTAGGGCCCCTATCAAGTTTGCCCAGGGCGGCGGCTCCCGGCAAGCTCCACGCGTTGTGTCGCCGCTTCCGCGCCAGAGGAGGGAGCAGACGCCGCAGCCTTCCTCGCGCGCACCTACGCCGCCGCCGCCTGCGGGTACTCCGCCTCCCGCAGGGGCACCTTCCTTTGCCGTGCCGCTGGCCTCGGCGCCGATCGCGGCACGCGGGCCGACCCGCCGCGGCAGCCGACGCCGGACGATATGTTCCCGCGCCGGACACGTCTTCTGGACCCAGCCGCTGGGGCCGGGCGGGCATGCCGCCTTCAACCGGAGCCGGAGCCCGTGGGGCTGCTCCTGGAACCGGAGCCGGCAGGGCTGCGCCGCTGCGGCCGGAGCCGGCACCCGGCCCAGCGTGGTGGAGCTGGATGAGAGCCGGAGGGCGCCCCAGCGCCGGAGATGACTGCGCCGGCTGGGCCATCCGCTGCGCCCGGAGCGACGCCACCGCCGCAGCCGGACGACAGAGGAGCCGGCCAGGCAGAACTGCGAGGGACGAGCCGGCGCGCATGGAGGGCGCCGGCTCGCGTGCGCTGGTGAGGACGGAGACCCCATCGGCGTCGCCGCAGGGCCTCGCATGTGGCCAAGGGCGCACTTCTTCTTCAGTGCCGTCCGCCTCCGACTCCAGCCTCGGCTCGGCTGCCACCATGGAGCAGGCGTGGCTCCGCGCCGACTCCTACGAGGTGACCAGCCGGGAGGGGAACCCCGGCCAGGCGTCGGTGGAGATGTTCTTCTCCAGCCTGCAGGCCAACCTCAAGGCCAGGGCAGCCGAGGCCGCGGCTAATGTTGCCAAGGTGGAGGAAGCCGGCAAGGTAAGCTTCGTCCGTTTTTGATCTGATTATTATCCTGGTAGCCCTCCGAGGCATGGGCCGGCTGCTTGAAGCCGGCACGGGTTTCGCCTGTGCGACTGACTTTCTCTTTTCCTTAGGCTGTGATGGACCGGCGCACCACTCTGTATAATCGCGCCGTCACCCATTACCACAAGGCCAAGCTGGACCGGGCCGACTTGGCCCGCGAGCTGGAAGCCGCTAAGGGTAAGCTCTTGCTTCTTTCGACTCGATGTCTTATTTTCTTTTTAGTCTTGGTTGGCTGACATTTCTTTCCGGCCGCCTCGCAGTTGAAGCCGCCAAGGTCCCGCAGTGAGTCGGATCTCCGAGCCGCTCGCGCCCAGTGCGCCGAGAGCGAGGAGGCGGGCCGATCCGCCGCCAGCAAGCTCAAGCTGGCTGAGCAGGAGTTGACGCGGCTGCGCCTGCTGGAGCAGAACCATCTCGCCGAGCTCAACTCCCTCAGGACGGCGGAGAAGGAGAAGGTGGATGATCTGAGCCGGCGGCTGACGGAGGTGGAGAAGCAGCGGCTTGTGCTGCAGGAGGAGGTCACCGCTAAGTCCACGGAGCTGACGGCTACCGCCAAGCGCTGGACCGACGAGTTTAGCGCGCTTGATCGCGGCTTGGCGGGTGAGTGCATCTCTATGTTCCTTTCCCCTTTGCCGGCTTTCGGCTGTCGGCTGCCGGCTTTCGTTGGCAGTCGGCAGCAGAAACTTCTTTCTTCGCTATCGCCATCTTCGGGCTGGTGGCAGTCGGTTCTTGCCGGCTGCCGCCAGGCTTTTCCTTTTGGCTTAGGACTTCGAAAATTTGCATTTTTCAGCTTATTTCGGCTTTGATGGTTTCTGACTTGCTCCTTCTTGCAGCGGCCTTCCCGGAGACGCAGGACGCGGCTTTAGCAGCCGTTGGCGTCGCGCGCGACTCCAGGAGGCGGGAGACTGGCGAGGGCAGCTCAGAGTACTTCTCCATGGAGGACCACATGGCGTCCATGGCTGCCCGCATCGAGCCCATCACCAAACTCGGCTGGGAGCTTCGGAAGGCGGCTGAAGAGCTGGTGCCGATGCTGTGGCCTGAAGAGGCGGTGCCGCAAGATATCTCCGGCCTCATCTCCTCGATGGAGCGGGCGCCGGACCGCTTCCTCGACTGGAAGGAGTCGGCCACGCGCGCTGGTGCCGACATGGCGCTGTCCTTCGTCCTCTCCTGGTACAACGAGGTGGACCTGGGGCAGCTCCAGTTCCGGCGAGCCGGCGTGGAGGACAAGCTCCCAGCCGATCTCAAGGCCGCCCGCCTTGCCCGAGCCAGCGCCATCGCCGACTTCGTCGACAAGGGCGCCTTCGTCGCGGACCCGAATCCTCCTCCATCCGATGAAGATTACATGGAAGATGAGGAGGCGGAAGACGCGCCCGAGGACGACCAGGCAGCCGGCTCCGCTGATGCCCCTCCGGCTTAGATTACCTGCTTTTCAGTTGTTCTTTTGCCAAGACAATTTGTTAAATCCCCGGGATGCCGGGTGCAGATGTATGAATATTATCGCCCTTTAATTATGTCACACTTTAATGTGTTGGTTATTCATTTGTGTGCCGAGTTGCTTTCTTTTGGCTCGTTCGCTTTTTCCCATCTGCCCCACTCTTTGGCTGTGCTCTTGCCGGTCATACGTCCGACTTGCGATCCGTCGCCGGATCAAGAGCGGGCCGCTGGGTGAGGCCGACAGTATTTCGGTCGAACGAACTGAATTCGGCAATCCGGCACTTATATAAAAAGTTGCAAGTCAACTCGCTCTTACTCTTTCCCTTAGTCGTTTTTCACGTGTCGGCTTCCTAGGCCTTACTCCCGCCAGCCGGACAGCCGGGTTGCGGTCTGTAGCTGGATCGGAAGCCGGCTGTCGGAAACCGGATCACGTTACTGAGCCGACCGCGTGAGAGGGTTCAAGCCAATTGGCGAAACAAGGTAAAGTGCGCGAAAAACTTGTCGGAAACGGCGCTCTCGGCGCAAGCTTTTTCATAACTCACAAAAGGGATACAAGGGATACATACATTCCTGCTCTCATGTGTAAAATGGGCGGAGTAACCTGACATTCCAGGGACGTTTAGTCTCCTCGTCAGCCTTGTCCGGCTTGTTTTTCTTAGCCTCTTGGGCATCTATGAGATAGTAGGAATCATTGCCTACTGCCTTGCTCACGATGAAGGGACCCTCCCATGGGGATGACAGCTTATGCTGTCCGGCTGTCCGCTGGATCAGCCGGAGCACTAGGTCTCCTTCTCGGAATGGTAAGGGCTGGACCTTCCGGCTGTGATAGCGTCGGAGGCTTTGCTGGTAGATAGTAGATCTAGAAGCAGCCAGCAGCCGGGCCTCTTCGACCAGGTCAACTCCATCTTCGCGAGCTTCTTTGGCTTCGGCTTCTGTGTAGAGCTTGATCCTTGGCGCGTCGTGCTCGATATCAGTCGGCAGGACGGCTTCGGCCCCGTATACGAGGAAGAATGGTGTGAAGCCGACTGAGCGGTTTGTCGTTGTGCGCAGGCTCCACAGCACATTGGGCAACTCTTCAATCCAGCAGCCGGCTGTTCGCTCGAGCGGCTCCACCAGCCGGGGCCGGATGCCGGCTAGGACTAAGCCGTTAGCCTTTTCCACTTGTCCGTTGGACTCTGGGTGCGCCACAGAAGATAGGGCCATCCGGATCCCCATTTCCCCGCAATAGCGAGAGAAGATGCCTTGGGAGAAGTTGCTGCCATTGTCAGTGATGATGGTGTGGGGGTAGCCGAATCTTACAATGATTTCCTTGAGGAATGTGACGGCTGTGGACCCGTCCAGTTTCTTGATTGGCTTGGCTTCGATCCACTTGGTGAATTTGTCAATCATCACCAAGAGATGTGTCATGCCGCCTCGCGCCGTTCTGAATGGGCCTACCATATCCAAGCCCCATACGGCAAATGGCCATGTGATGGGGATGGTTTTCAAGGCGGAAGCCGGCTGGTGTCTCTGCTTTGCGAAGCGCTGACAGCCGTTGCACTTCTTCACCAACTCTTCTGCGTCTCTGAGCGCAGTCGGCCAGTAAAAACCGTGCCGGAAGGCTTTGGCCACTATGGCTCTGGATGAGGCGTGATGTCCGCACTCTCCTTGATGGATTTCCCGTAGGAGTTCAATCCCTTCAGCCGGCTCGACGCACCGCTGGAACACCCCACTTACGCTGCATTTGTACAGCTGGTGGTTGATGATGGTATAGGCCTTGGCCCTTCTCTCAATCTGCCTGGCCTGGACTCTATCATCAGGCAGCACACCGTCGGTGAGGTAGGAGAGGAATTCTTGTGCCCATGAAGGTACGCATCTTATCTCGAATACGCTGACCAACAGGGCCTCCTGCGTGGGAGCTTCCGGATTCGACTGTATGGTCGCCGGGTTCGGCTTGCTAGCCGGCGGGTTCGGCTTGCTAGCCCCCGAGTTTGGCGATGAAGCCCCCGGGTTGGACTGAGAAGTCCCCGGGTTCGGCGTGGTAGCCGGCGGGTTCGGCTTGTTAGCCCCCGACTTGGGCGATGAAGCCCCCGGGTTCGGCTGAGCAGCCCCCGGGTCAGCCGGCACGAATATTGAATCCGAGTCCGGTGACGGTATGATGGATGGCTTCTTGAGGACCGCCAAGGCGACACCCGGCGGAATGGCTTGCCGGGTTGAGCCAATCTTGGACAAGGCGTCAGCCGCCTCGTTGTTTGCCCGTGGCACGTGGTGGAATTCGCAGCCGTCGAAGAAGCCGGATAACTGCTGGACATGGAAGCGGTATGAGGCCATGTTGGCGTCCTTCGCGTCCCGGCCGCGTGATGCTTGCTGTATGACCAAGTCGGAGTCGCCGAAGCAAAGTATGCGACGCACGCCAATCTCCTTGGCCAGCTTCAGCCCATGAATGAGCGCTTCATACTCCGCCACATTGTTGGATGCGGCGAAGTGGATCTGCAGGACGTAGTCCAGCCGGTCTCCCTTGGGAGAGGTGATGACGATGCCGGCTCCCAAACCGTTGCGCATCTTCGAGCCGTCGAAGTGCATCTTCCAATGTGTGGAATCCGGCACAGGCGGCAGGTACTGCATCTCAGCCCAGTCGACGAAGAAGTCCGCGAGGATCTGCGACTTGATGGCTGTGCGTGGCTCGTAGAGGATGGTGTGGGCGGCTAGCTCCAGGGCCCACTTGGCAACCCGGCCGTTGGCATCCTTGCTGCCTATGATTTCCGCCAAGGGCGCTGTGGCAACCACCTTGATGGGGTGCTCTTGGAAGTAATGTTTGAGCTTCTTGGCTGCCATGTAGACGCCGTAGGTGACCTTCTGGTAGTGGGGGTAGTTTTGCTTCGACTGGGAGAGCACTTCGCTAAGGTAGTAGACTGGGCGTTGGACCAGCTGCTCCCTGCCGGCTTCTTTGCGCTCCACCACCAGGACAACGCTAACCACTCGGTTGGTGGCTGCGATGTACAACAGCATCGGCTCCATTGAAGCCGGCGTTGCAAGGATTGGCGCGGTTGAAAGCACGCGCTTCAAGTCACGGAAAGCCTCATCCGCCTGCGGTGACCAGACGAATTTGTCCGCCTTCTTCATTAATTGATACAGGGGCAGTGCCTTCTCCCCCAGCCGGCTGACGAAGCGGCTCAAGGAAGCCAGGCAGCCAAAGAAACTTCTGGACGTCCTTGAGGCACTGCGGCAGTTCCATCTTCTCCAGGGCACTGATCTTGTCCGGGTTGGCTTCGATCCCTCGCTGAGAGACGAGGTAGCCAAGGAGCTGGCCAGACGGCACGCCGAATGTGCACTTGGCCGGGTTGAGCTTCATCCGGAATCTTCTCAGATTGGTGAAGGTTCCTCTCAGGTCATCAAGGAGGGTAGTCGTCTCCTTGGTCTTTACGACGACATCATCCACATATGCGTGAACGTTTCTGCCGATTTGATCCTGCAAGCATTTTTGCATGCACCTTTGGTAGGTGGCGCCTGCATTTTTCAAGCCGAACGGCATAGTCGTGTAGCAGTAAGCCCCATACGGGGTAATGAATGAAGTCTTTATTTGATCATCCGGATTCAAAGGAATCTGGTGGTAGCCTGAATAGGCATCTAGGAAAGACAACAGTTCACAGCCGGCAGTCGAGTCTATAACTTGATCTATGCGCGGCAGGGGGAAGGGGTCCTTCGGGCACGCCTTGTTCAGGCTGGTGTAGTCGATACACATGCGCCAGGAGCCGTTCTTCTTCAAGACCAGGACCGGGTTCGCCAACCAGTCCGGGTGCAGCAATTCCATGATGAAGCCGGCAGCTAGGAGCCGGGCGATTTCTTCACCGATGGCCTTCCTTCGTTCTTCGGCGAAGCGCCTGAGAGGCTGCTTCACCGGCTTGGCTTCAGGCCGGACGTGGAGGTGGTGCTCAGCCAACTCCCTCGGCACACCCGGCATGTCTCTTGGAGTCCATGCGAAGATGTCCCGATTCTCACGGAGGAAGCTGGTGAGCTCGCTTTCCTATTTCTTGCTCAAGCCGGCACCGATGGTGACGAACTTGTCCGGCTGCGCCGGGTCCAGCAGGATCTTCTTGGTGTTGTCGGCCGGCTGGAAGTGAGTCGTCCCAGCCGGGTTGCCCGCAGCCGGCATGTCTGTCTGCGCGGCTTTGGCGAGGGCGACGGCGTCGTGGATGAGCTGCTTCTCAGTGGCGATGACCAGCGTCTGGGCCATCTTGGAGCTCTGCGTGGCGCAGTCCATGGAGCGGCGATAGTCGCCGGCTACGGTGATGACCCCCTTGGGGCCAGGCAGCTTCATCTTCAGGTACCCATAGTGGGGCACCGCCATGAACTTGGTCAGGGCCGGCCTGCCCAGGAGCGCGTGGTAGGGACTCACGAGGTCCACCACCTCGAACTCGATTCTCTCGGTGCGGAAGTGGTCCGGCTTCCCGAACATCACCTCCAGCGTGATCCAGCCGATCGGCTGGCAGCAATGGTCTGGCACGATGCCATGGAAAATGGTGGGGGTGGGGCGCAACTCGGCCTCCTGGATGCCCAGCTTGCGGGCGGTGTCGCGGTAGAGGATGTTGATGCTGCTGCCGCCGTCGATGAGGACGCGCGAAAAACGCACGCTGCGCCGGGTTGTGCCGATGGTGGGGTCGAGGACCATGGCGTAGCTGCCCGGCTTCGGCAGGACAGCCGGTGTATCGCGGCGATCAAAGGTGATGGCCCGCTCTGACCAGTTTAGGTACCGGGGACCGGCGGTATGACCGCGTTGACCTCAAGGGAACGGCGCTCTTGGCTCGTCCTGTCCTCGGGCTCGGAGGTGAAGATGATGTAGGTGGCGTCTTCGGCCAGATATCGGCCGCCATGGTGCACTTGGTTAGCCTCGTGGTGCTCGAGGTTGGCGTTCTCTGTGCCGGCTTGGCTACCCGGCCCGCCAGCTGGTGGGGGCGGGGGGGGAGGCGGGAGGGGTTCACCGCTTGTCAGCCGCTTCATGAAGTGGCAGTCGAGGGTGAGGTGGTTGGAGGGGTTCTTGCCGCTGTGGTACTTGCACGGCGAGTCGAGCATCTGCTCAAAGGTGTACTTCGGCTTCCACTGCCGGTCTTGCTTCTGGCGGCGGCTGCCGCCTGCCGCATTGTCTGCCACGGCGGCTACGTGGGCGGAGCCGTACCGGCGGTCCGGCTGGTCGCTGTGACGCTTGCCGCGGTAGTTATCCCGCCGGCTGCCATGAGAGGCGCCGTCTGCCGGCTTGTGCTCAGCCGACTTGTGATGGTCCCGCTTGGAGGGAGCCGGTGCTGGGTCAGCCGGCGCCTTGCCGGCTTCTTCAGCCAGCGCGTATTTGTCCGCGATGGCCATCAAGGCGGCCATCGACTTGGGGTCACTGCGGCGCAGCTTGTGCCACAGCATGGTGTTTGGCCGGCAGCCTCCCATGAAGAAGCTGATGGCCTGGATCTCGTGCACGCCCTCGCAGCAGAAGCGCAACTCGCACCAGCGCGTCGGGTACGCGCGATCCGTCTCGTCCGGGCCCGCTTGCACATCTCCAGCTGCCGAGGGCGACCCGGCCGGCGGTAGGTGCCGGTGAAGTTGCCGACGAAGGCCTCTTCGAAATCCAGCCAGCCGTTAATGCTGCCGGCTGGCAGGTTGTTGAGCCAGTGCGGGCGGAGCCGACTAGCATCGGGGGAGTAGCCTACCGCCCACCGCTTGTTGCCCCGCGAGATGCCGATCGCGGTGGAGTAGTCCAGCAGCCGCTCCTCCGGCTTGGCGGTGCCGTCGTACTTGGGCGTGTCGCGGGGGAGCTGGAAGCCGTCGAGCACGGGCTCGTTGGCGATGCGGGGCCCGAAGCACTTGGGGCAAGCCGGCGCCTCCTCTTCCGCGATGCGGGATTCGACCAGCCGGTCGAGGCGGTCTCTGGCGTCGGTGGGCTCGATGCGGGGCCCAGCCGGAACGTGCCGGCCGGCGAGTGCCGGCTGCTTCGAGCCGGCCGGTGCTGGCGGCGGGGCTCGGAGTCTTGCTCCTGGTATCGGCTTGGTGGAGGCCGGCTGCGGCCGCGCCGCTCGGCTGGTGGCTCGGCCGGCCCGAACTTGCGTGCGTGGCTCGGGAATCATGGCGCCGGCTTGGTGCCGGGAGGCGGACTCGGCCGTGTCCCCTGGCGCCTTCCCTATCGTTGCCTGCGGCGCCACGAGCGTGAGAAGCTCGGGGGCATTGACATACCCGGGGTCGGCGATCCGCTCGTTGGCTGCGTTGAGCAGCTCGGTCACCCGCTTGGTCCGGCGGCGTAACTCTTCGCCTTCAAGGCGGTTCAGCTCTTGTGCGGCGGCTTCGCCGCGCGCATGTTCTTGTCGGGGGTGTTGTAGACGGGCAGCTCTGCGGACGGAGCCGGCGAAGGAGCGCTCGTCGCGGGCGATCTCGGCGCCAAGGTCGCGGCCCCTGCGGCGGACGT
This sequence comes from Lolium perenne, assembly GCF_019359855.2. Lineage (NCBI taxonomy): Eukaryota > Viridiplantae > Streptophyta > Magnoliopsida > Poales > Poaceae > Lolium > Lolium perenne. The sequence continues at coordinate 179,832,390 of NC_067246.2, read as the reverse complement.
GACCGGCTCGGCTTGGCTCGTCGCCGCCTGGAGTGAGGCCGTGGGCGCGGTTGTACTCGCGCTGGGTGATCTCCATCTGGCGCTTAGCAGCAGCCAGTTCTTCGGTTTGCTTGAGGAGGAGCTGGCGGTGCGCCTCCAAATCCGCCTCGATAGCGGTGGGGTTTCCGCCAGGCGTGAGCGGCGTGCTCAGCTTTGCCCGGACTTCGTCCAGCCGGACGGTGGCGGTGGCGGCCTGGCGCCCGAGCCGGAGGCGTTGGGGTCGATGTTGCGCTCCAGGCCGGGGCCACGGGTGCGCGGGTTCTTGACGGGGAGCTCCTCGCCAGCCATCATGACTTGCACGACGGCGGGGCTGGCGGGAGCGCTGCTGCCGGCTCGCGGAGGAGGGCTAGCGCAGCGCAGCACCTGCCGCGGGTAGCGCGGCGGCGCGACGGTGACGACGTAGACGTCGTGGCCGCCGAAGGAGATGACGCTGCCGCCGGCTGGGAAGGGCCGGTCAGCGAAGCAGCCAGCGTTGTCGCTGACGCAGTCGAGGGAGCCGAATCTCCAGATCAAGCCTGAAGCGACTCGCTCGCCGGTGGTGATGGTGAGGCCCGTCCGGATGAAGACACCGGCCGAGAATGCTGAAGGCCCCACGGTGGGCGCCAAATGTCGTGGTATCGTCACGGCATATGCCATAGGGTGGCTAATCGAAGTGGTTCCTGAGGGATCTCACGGCGGTATCCGGATGCGGGTATGGGCACGAGCGACACGGCGACGTACCCAGGTTCGAGGCCCTCCGATGGAGGTAAAACCTCTACTCCTGCTATGAGTGTATATGATGATCACACAATACAACGGTGCTCCTAGAGCTGTGTCCGGCTGCTCCTGAGAGGCTAAGGGAGACGATGGTCTCTCTTACAGGGCAGCTCTGTAGGTGGGAGGAAGCAATAAAATGATCGATCCCCTGCACGAGAGGGGGTAGTGCGGCTTATATAGGCGCCGGCACTTTACATATAAGACCCTATAGTTTACTGGCCGGCTTGGCCGGCTCCGGCTTCCGCTCCTTCCCGAGGCGGTGACGTCAGGAGCCGTTGAGGCATCGTGGCCTGTCCCATCCGGTCGCCTGCGGTCAGCGGTATGGAGAGGAGGTGTCCCTGTCGCCGTCAGCCACTGTAGCCAGTACGGATTGTCGTAAGCTCTGACGGCCTGTCCGGCGCGTGGCACTATTGCTCCACAAAGGCCCCCGCGCTTTACGGAAGATGGAGTCAGCGTGGACTTTAGGAACCCGGACCACCAACCCGGTTCCTTCCAGTGCAAGACTCGCCAGCCTCGAGTCGGTCTGAGGTACAAACCCCAGTCGGATATGGCTTGTAGAAGCCGGCCCAGCTACAGCATTGGTGGCCGTAGCCAGGCCGACTAGGACCTAGAGCCAGCCGGCTTCCGGACCAGCCGGCCATGGCGCCAGCCGGCTGCTCCTCAGCCGGCCTTTGCCGCGAGCCGGCCAGCGGCCAGCCGGCTGCTCCGCGTCCATTGCCCTATCCGGGGTCTTCCCCCCGACACATGCACATACATATTATGATGAGTATAGTGAGATTTTTAATTGGGCATTATGACAAAGTACATAGACCGCTATCCAGCATGCATCTATGCCTAAAAAGTCCACCTTCAGGTTATCATCCGAACCCCTTCCAGTATTAAGTTGCTAACAACAGACAATTGCATTAAGTATTGCGCGTAATGTAATCAATAACTACATCCTCGGACATAGCATCAATGTTTTATCCCTAGTGGCAACAGCACATCCATAACCTTAGAGGTTTCTGTCACTCCCCCAGATTCACGGAGACATGAACCCACTATCGAGCATAAATACCCCCTCTTGGAGTTACTAGCAAAAACTTGGCCAGAGCCTCTACTAATAACGAAGAGCATGCAAGATCATAAACAACACATAGACATAAATTGATAATCAACATAACATAGTATTCTCTATCCATCGGATCCCAATAAACACAACATATAGCATTACAGATAAATGATCTTGATCATGTTCGGCAGCTCACAAGATCCGACAATGAAGCATAATGAGGAGAAGACAACCATCTAGCTACTGCTATGGACCCATAGTCCAGGGGTAGACTACTCACACATCACTCCGGAGGCGACCATGGCGGCGTAGAGTCCTCCGGGAGATGAATCCCCTCTCCGGCAGGGTGCCGGAGGCGATCTCCTGAATCCCCCGAGATGGGATTGGCGGCGGCGGCGTCTCTGGAAGGTTTTCCGTATCATGGCTCTCGGTACTGGGGGTTTCGCGACGAAGGCTATTTGTAGGCGGAAGGGCAGGTTAGGGGGCATCACGAGGGGCCCAGGAGACAGGTCGGCGCGGCCAAGGCTTGGGCCGCGCCGCCCTAGCCTCTGGCTGCCTCGTGGCCCCACTTCATTGACTCTTCGGTCTTCTGGAAGCTTCGTGTGAAAATAGGCCCCTGGGCGTTGATTTCGTCCAATTCCAAGAATATTTCCTTACTAGGATTTCTGAAACCAAAAACAGCAGAAAACAGCAAGTGGCTCTTCGGCATCTCGTTAATAGGTTAGTTCCAGAAAATGCATAAATATGACATAAAGTATGCATAAAACATGTAGATATCATCAATAATGTGGCATGGAACATAAGAAATTATCGATACGTCGGAGACGTATCAAGCGGCTCCCATGAAGGACGTTATCTCTACCAGCAAGGTAAATCATCCCTCTTCTCTTTTGTTTACACACGTGTTTTAGTTTCATTATGGATGATACTCCCCCCAACCTTTGCTTACACAAGCCATGGCTAACCAAATCCTCGGGTGCCTTCCAACCATTCACATACCATGGAGGAGTGTCTATTTGAAAATTAAGTTGCTTACTGATAAATCAGGGCAAAACATGTGAAGAGAATTATTGATGAAAGTTAATTAATTGGGGCTGGGAACCCCGTTGCCAACTCTTTTTGCAAAATTATTGGATAAGCGGATGTGCCACTAGTCCATTGATGAAAGTCTGTCAGTAGTAAATGACAAGGTTGAAAGATAAACACCACATACTTCCTCATGAGCTATAAAACATCGACACAAATTGAGAAGTATTTTGAAGGTTTAAAGGTAGCACATGAGAATTTACTTGGAATGGTTTGAAATGCCATGCATAGGTACTTATGGTGGACACTCTTGAATAACTTGGTTTTCAGGGGTTTGGAAGCACGAGCAGCGTTCCCGCTCAGTACAAGTGAAGGCTAGCAATAGACTGGGAAGCGACAATCAAGAGAGCAATAACTGTCATAATCATGCTTGCGACAAAATAAATTAACGGAGGCATAAAAGTGATACAAGAACTCTGAGGCAAAGTAAATCATCGAGGCTTAATTGACTTTTGTTCAGTCATATGCATGCGTGAGCATGTGCCAAGTCGATTCAATTGAATTATTCAGAGGAGGATACCACAATGTCATACATATTTATGAATAAAACAATGCAAGCAAATATTTATGACATGCTACTCATATTAATAAATTGGAGCTAAACATGAGAGATCATGAACTACTAGACTTTCTTAAATGACATATACCTCACATGAACCAACTAAGCATGCTCACATGGATGAGTATATGTACGAAAATGAAAACAAATAGAGTTCATACCAGCCTCTCACCACAGTCGAGTTGTCGTAGATCGTCATTATTGCCTTTCACTTGTGTAGCTTGAATAATATGGAATGAAAACCAAGCTCCAGCCACCGGAGACCGCTGAACTCCATAATGAACTTTACAAAACCAAAGAAGACCAACAAATATTTTTGGTGTTTTCAAATTGGAAACAAGAACAAAAGGAAACAAGCAAACAAAGCAAAATCTTTTTGGATTTTCTTATAGCAAACCAACGATAGCAAATAAAGCAAAACAGGAGCAAGAAACCAAAATAAACGAATGGTAAAGAGAAACAATAGAAATATTTTTGGTCTTTTTGTGTTTTAGGAAAGAAACAAAGCAACAACAAGAAAATGAAAACTAAAAGAGTCACATAAACACAAAGTAGCAGAAATTCGTCAAACTTGACAGCAGTACAGTAATCGATTTTTATGAAAATATTCCGCTACTGAGCTCGAAAAGTGATCAACTAATGAAAGTTAGATAATAACCTGGGGAACATGAACAAAAATTGGCTTCGCAAAATAATGTTCTGGCTATTTTTGGGAAATTGGCTTCGCAAAATAATGTTCTGGCTGTTTTTGGGAATTTTTTTGGTATCAGTCCAGAATCTGTTTTCAAACAGCACTTCCCCAAATATCATCTTCCCCTTATTAGAAACCACCCTAAGAAGCTAAACAATTATGTACAAGTATCCGGCAATTGTAATATGAAATGAATGAGTGATGCCGGTATACCTCCCCCCAAGCTTAGGCTTTTGGCCTAAGTGGAGATCAACCCCAGCGAGGGTCAGGGTTCCACGCCGGTGGATCATACATGGTGTGGTCTGATGTCTACTTCCCCCTCCTTTTCCTGTAGACAGTGTTGGGCCTCCAAGAGCAGAGGTTTGTAGAACAGCAGCAAGTTTTCCCTTAAGTGGATCACCCAAGGTTTATCGAACTCAGGGAGGAAGAGGTCAAAGATATCCCTCTCATGCAACCCTGCAACCACAAAGCAAGAAGTCTCTTGTGTCCCCAACACACCTAATAGGTGCACTAGTTCGGCGAAGAGATAGTGAAATACAGGTGGTATGAATATATATGAGCAGTAGCAATGGTGCGAGAAAATAGCTTGTCGGGCGTGTAGTTGATGGTGGTAGTATTGCAGCAGTAGTAACACAGTGAAACAGTAAACAAGCAGTAGTAACGCAGCAGTATTTAGGAACAAGGCCTAGGGATTACACTTTCACTAGTGGACACTCTCAACATTGATCACATAACAGAATAGATAAATGCATACTCTACACTCTCGTTGGATGATGAACGCATTGCGTAGGATTACACGAACCCTCAATGCCGGAGTTAACAAGCTCCACAATTTGTTCATATTTAAGTAACCTTATAGTGTAAGATAGATCAAAAGACTAAACCAAGTACTAACATAGCATGCACACTGTCACCTTCATGCATATGTAGGAGGAATAGATCACATCAATATTATCATAGCAATAGTTAACTTCGCAATCTACAAGAGATCATGATCATAGCATAAACCAAGTACTAACACGGTGCACACACTGTCACCTTTACACACGTGCAGGAGGAATAGAACTACTTTAATAACTTTGCTAGAGTAGCACATAGATGAATAGTGATACAAAACTCATATGAATCTCAATCATGTAAAGCAGCTCATGAGATTATTGTATTGAGGTACATGGGAGAGATGAACCACATAGCTACGGGTACAGCCCCGAGCCTCGATGGAGAACTACTCCCTCCTCATGGGAGCAGCAGCGGTGATGAAGATGGCGATGGAGATGGCAGCGGTGTCGATGGAGAAGCCTTCCGGGGGCACTTCCCCGCTCCGGCAGCGTGCCGGAACAGAGACTCATGTCCCCCAGATCTTGGCCTCGCGATGGCGGCGGCTCTGGAAGGTTTCTGTGGGTTTCGTCGAACGTCTCAGGGTTTTCGATCCAGGGGCATTATATAGGCGAAGAGGCGGCGCAGGAGGGTCGAAGGGGCGACGAAACCATAGGGCGGCGCGGCCAGGGGGTGGGCCGCGCCACCTTATCATCTGGGGGCCCAGTGCCCCCCCTCTGGTCCTTCCCGGGTGTTCTGGATGCTTCCGGTGAAAATAGGAACTTGGGCATTGATTTCGTCCGATTCCGAGAATATTTCGTTACTAGGATTTCTGAAACCAAAAACAGCAGAAAACAGGAACTGGCACTTCGGCATCTTGTTAATAGGTTAGTTCCAGAAAATGCACGAATATGACATAAAGTGTGCATAAAACATGTAGATAACATCAATAATGTGGCATGGAACATAAGAAATTATCGATACGTCGGAGACGTATCATGGTCATAATAAGGTCCCTGTGCAGAAGAAAAGGGTGAAGGCTCCACATGCCCAAAATGTTGATGCGAAGAGCTCGCTGCATCGGATGACAAGTCGAGGGGTTCCTCGGCCTCCTCCGTGCCGTCCCCTTCATGATGGCCATCCCCCTCTATGTATGCATTTAGTTCATCTTCCGTGGCCGACCAATTTTCCCTGAAATCAAGGTTAAACAAAGCAGGTGCAGGCAATCCTACTAGCCTTTCAGTTTTTTTAGTTGTTCTCCAATTTTTCTTGTAAAATGTTATCTCATAAGACAGGTTACTCAAATTAGACCAATCAGAAACAAAGTCATGTTTTATCATGGAAACAAATGTCAAGTTTCTCTATGGAGAGCTAAACATCAAGAGGGTGAGGTTCTACACCATGCATAGCTAGCAAACGAGAGGCGATGAGACCTCCACAAATTCCTCCTTTCTCACGGTTAGTAGCAAGTCTAAAGGCTATCAAAGCACCCAAATTATAAGTCCTATCACATTGCAATGCAGCAGCTAGGAAAGCCAAATCCTGGATAGATAATGTATTTGCATTCTTTATAGCAAGAACGCACTTGGTGATGAAGTAAGCAAAGTAGCGAATAGCTGGGAGTTGAATACTACGAATCTTACCACTCTCATCTGAGAAGCTTCTCCCTTGACAGATCATCTTGTATAGACTCAAGAGCTCCTGTGGCAGTCCCCTAACCTTCTCGCATGATCCCCATTGTGGCACTCTAATTGCTGCACAAAAATCATCAAAGGACAAGTCGATAGTTTTATTATAAATTTTATATCAAACCATGGGGTTAGGTTGGGACCAATGGAATTCAAAATCCTGCACCACTGACATGGTTTGTTTTGCATATTGGTAAGGTTCACCAACAACAAAACTTTCCAACCTTGCATGGGAAACCAGATTTTGAACATCTTGCAAGATTCCTGCACTCCTCATAAAATCAGTGCATGGGTAGTAGGAGGGGTATACTCCATCTTCGCGGTGAACTCTCATAACTTGTTGCACCTCCAATTCTTGTTGGTTGAGTTGGTGTCTATTCCACTCCATTTTCTGAAATTTTTCAACAATCATTATAAAAGTTGATTTGGAGACATATAAATGAGGGAAACTACTATAGGAACTTGGTAGAGTACTAAACATGCATCAAAACTAATTTTTACAACTTATAACAAGCATGCAAGCTCACTTAACATGTTACCTACAGCAGCAAAATACTCAAGATATACTCAACCAAACAAAATTCTATTTGGATAATCGGAGAGTCACATACCGGAGAGCAAATGTGCCAAATTTCAGACAGAAATCTGGGCTGAGCAAAGAGATCGAAGAATCCCGAGCTCTTGAGCAAAAACGCGAGTGAGAGAAAGTTGGTACGAGTTTTTTCGGGAGAGAGAGTAGAATGGGAGGAAGAGATGACTTAGTGGGGCAAGGAGGGGCCCACACCACAGGGTGGCGTGCCCCCCTCCTTGGCCGCACCGGCTCATGGGGGGCAGCCCTGGGGTGCCCCACTGGTCAGCCCCAGGCACTCCCAGTTAGCACTTCGAAAAATAAGAACAACGGTATAATTTTTGTAATTTTTTGAAAACTTTGAAAAATGCACATTTTTGGGTGTTAAAATTATTATTACAGGGCAGAAAAAGATTTTCAAACCTCTAAACAACTAAAGAACCTTGCAAAACAATTGTACTACAGCAAGTAAAACAAGTGGAGAAAGAAAGAAATGTTGTTTAGCTCCTCTATACATATAAAATGTACTTGTTAACAAGGTTGATCAAGTCTTGCCACCAAATAAATTTTACATGACATAAGAAGAAATAAACCTCAAATCAATCGTGTTATCTTGTATTGTATTGATATGGATCCAATCATAATATTTTGATATCCTTGTTTAGGCTCATATATAGGACAATCAATAACTCCCACTTTGATAGTTCTCACATTAGAAATTGTATTAACTCCACATACTTTATCAATCCTCTTGGGAAAATAAATAGTATGCTCCTTGTCATCAACATTGAAAGTAACTTTTCCTTTATTGCAATCAATAACATCCCCTGCAGTGTTAAGAAAAGGTCTTCCAAGAATAATAGACATATTATCATCTTCAGGCATTTCCAACACAACAAAAACAGTTAATATTAAGCAATTATTAGTAACTTGAACAGGAACATCCTCACATATACCAACAGGAATAGCAGTAGATTTATCAGCCATTTGCAAAGATATATCAGTTGGTATCAACTTATCTAAATAGAGTCTCTTGTAAAGAGAAAAAGGCATAACACTAACTCCTGCTTCCAAATCACATAGAGCAGTTCTAACATAATTATCTTGATGGAACAAGGAATAGTCGGTATACCTGGGTCGCCCAGCTTCTTTGGAACTTTGCCATTGAAAGAGTAATTAGCAAGCATAGTGGAAATCTCCTCATTAGGAATTTTCCTTTTGTTAGAGACAATATCTTTCATATACTTTGAATAAGGAGGCAATTTAATAGCATCAGTCAAAGGGATTTGCAAGAACAAAGGTTTCATCCAATCACAAAATTTATTATAGTGTTCTTCTTCCTTTGATTGTAGTTTCTTAGCAGGAAAAGGCATTTGCTTTTGAACCCAAGGTTCTCTTTCATTACCATGTTTCTTAGCAATAAAATCTTCTTAAGTATACTTTTTATTTTTAGCATGCTTTTCAGGTTCATCTTCAACTTCTTCTTTATCAGAAGCATCATTCTTATCATTATCTTTATCATGTCCATTACCACTTTCAGTTTCAGCATCAGAAATAGAAATACTATTAGGATCATTAATAGGCTCAGAGGATTCTACAACAGTTTTATGTTTCTTCTTCTTTTTCTTAGAAGGAGCACTAGTTTCAGTTCGTTGAGAATCTTGTTCAACTCTTTTGGGATGCCCTTCAGGATAGAGAGGATCCTGAGTAGAAACACCGCCTCTAGTTGTTACTTCATAGGAACGTTTTTCTTTAGAACTATTTTTTAACAAGTCATTTTGCACTTTAGTGAGTTGATCAATTTGAGTTTGAACCATATGAAAATGTTTAACAAGCATCTTAACATCATTGGAGGTTCTCTCCACAATATCATGCATTTTACTAATAGCTTGAGAATTTTCATTTAAATGATTCTCTACTCTCATATTAAAATTATCTTGCTTAACAATATAATTATCAAACTCATCAAAACATTGATCAGGGGGTTTTGAGTACGGAATATCTTCCCTACTAAAGCGTTGAAGAGAATGTACCTCAATCATGGATGAAGGGGGAGTTATCTTACATAAATCTTCTATGGGAGGTAAATTCTTCACATCTTCAGATTTAATACCTTTCTCCTTAAGAGATTTCTTGGATTCCCTCATATCTTTATCATTTAATTTAATCAAACCCCTCTTCTTCAATATTGGCGTCGGGGTTGGTTCAGGTGTAGTCCAATCATCATGATTTCGGCCTATTCTAGCCAATAATTCTTCAGCTTCGTCTGGAGTTCTTTTCCTGAAAACACAACCAGCACAACTATCCAGGTATGCCCTAGACTCAATGGTTAGTCCACTATAAAATATATCAAGTAAATCACTGATACGTCCATTTTGCATCACTATTTTATATCATAATTTGCTGTTATTCATTGATATATTTCATATTTGGAGATGATACTTATGTTATTTCATCTATTTTGCATGTTTCATGACTATTGGAGGATCGCGCACCGGAGTCAGGATTCTGCTAGAAAAAGCGTCGTCAGAAGGTGTTATCACCAGAATTTGACCGAGTTAGAGGTGGGCCGCGATCAAGATGGATTTAAAGAATATACATGGAAGAAATACGTGAATCGGCCTTATATGCAAAGTTTGGGCTAGTTGGCCCGTGTATCTGTAATATAGTAGATCGCATCTTAGATTAAGAGATAGAGTTTTACCCGTGCACGGTTAGGTGCACGCCTAAATTAGAAAGTCCCTTGGACTATAAATATGTATCTAGGGTTTATGAAATAAACAACAACCAACGTTCAACCACAAATCAATCTCGGCGCATCGCCAACTCCTTCGTCTCGAGGGTTTCTACCGGTAAGCATCATGCTGCCTAGATCGCATCTTGCGATCTAGGCAGCACAGGCTTATTTACGTTGTTCATGCGTTGCTCGTACTGAAGCCTTTTTGATGGCGAGCAACGTAGTTATCTTAGATGTGTTAGGGTTAGCATTGTTCTTCGTATCATATGCTATCGTAGTGCAACCCTTGCATATCTAGCCGCCCTTACACCTATCTTAGGTGTAGGGGCGGCACCCCGCTTGATCATTATTTAGTAGATCCGATCCGTTACGGTTGCTCCTTGTTCTTCAAGGATTAGTTTAATATCTGCAATAGTTAGGCCTTACAAAGGGTTGGAGGATCCAGCGGCACGTAGGGTGTCGTTTGCTAGTCCTAGACAGGATGTTCCGGGGATCAACCTCGTGTTGGTTTTTAGGCCTTGTCTAGGATCGGCTTACGATCACCGTGCGTGGCCGCGAGGCCCAATCGTGAGTAGGATGATCCGATTATGCGGTGAAAACCCTAAATCGTCGTAGATCGCTTTAGCTTTATCTTGATCAAGCAGGACCACCATATATTCGTGCACCTCGTACGAATCATGGGTGGATCGGCTCCTTGAGCCGATTCACAGGATAACCTGAGAGCCGATCGAGGCTCGTATTTAATGTTTACGTGTATGCCATGCAGGAAACTAAGTGAGGCATCTCCACCACCTTCCTGACCAGGTATAGGTCAGGTGGCACGCCCTTGCATCAGCATCGGACGTGTGTACCAGAGGCTTTGCGGGCCGTCGCTCGGAGGGACCAGGGCCAGCCGCAGCCCTAAGTTGTTCCCGGCTCTACTGTGTTGCCCGTCGCTGCTCGCCGGTGGGTTTTGACCGCAACACATTCTGACACGCCCGGTGGGACAAGCTTCTACATAGCCATCTACATCTGAGATGGCGGGCGGCACTCCAGTCACGTACGAGGATCTGACCGATGAGCTCAAGAAGAAGTATGACGAGGTCAAAGCAATCCTCGAAGCCGACCTCATCGGCTCTTTTCACAGAACCCGTTCCCACAGCATCAGGTGGAAAGGGTTCTCACCTGAAGGCGCGCTCGATGGAGTGGACCTGTCCGTCCCGTCAGAAGAACGCACCAGGTCCCTGCGTCAGGAGATTGGTTATATGGTGACTCACTCGCTGCATCGCCATTCCGAGAGCCTGGTGAATACATTGGAGCGCGTCGCTTTTCGGATGATACAGGAAATCATGAGGCACCAGCGCTCTCCGTCAGGACCAGCTCTCGGGACCTACCAAGGAGAAGTGCCACTTCAGTCCCGTCCACCGTTGTCATTCGCATTGGCGGCACCAGAAGTGCCTAATTCACCGGCATACGCCGTTGACAGGGTTGAGGACATTTACCCGGGGAGGTGTCAGCCAAGATACTCGTTCAACATCAACATGGTAGAACTGGGGCACCGCCCTGACAAGGGTAGAGATGAGGGCAGCTGCTCTCATAGCGAAGATAAAGAGGAAGTTGTTCCACGCGATCGGCCCCGACACTGCCAAAAGATCCTGGTGTTGATCAAGATGGAGGCCGATTCTAGCGATCGGCCCGTATTATCCGTACCACCTGCTCTCCCAGTATGTGGCGTCGACCTCACAGGTGACGGAAAGCTAGGGTATGGGTTTACATCGGCTGATGAGCTAGAGGAAGTTGACATCGGTCCTGGGGATAAGCCGCGACCGACTTTTATCAGCAAGAAGTTAGATCCACAGCTCAGGGGGCAGATGATAGCTCTGTTAAAAGAATACCCAGATTGCTTTGCATGGGATTACACGGAGATGCCTGGGTTGGACAGGAGCATCATTGAACATCGGCTCCCCCTTAAGAAAGGATTTCGGCCGTTCCAACAACGAGCCCGTCAGATGAGGGCCGAAATCTAGAAGAAGTCAAGAAAGAGATCGAGAAGATGTTGGCCGCCGGGTTCATCAGGCCATGCAGGTACGCTGAGTGGATCTCCAGTATCGTTCCTGTAGAGAAGAAGGACGGCCGATGGCGTGTGGCCATCGATTTCCGAGATCTCAACAGAGCCACTCCAAAGGACGAGTATCCGATGCATGTGGCAGAAACATTGATCAATGCAGCTGCTGGCCACAAGGTGTTGAGCTTCATGGATGGCAACGCTGGCTATAACCAAATCTTCATGGCTCCGGAAGATATACACAAGACCGCATTCAGAGTACCGGGGGCAGTAGGCTTGTTTGAATATGTAGTCATGACCTTTGGGTTGAAGAATGCTGGTGCAACGTACCAACGAGCCATGAATTATATATTTCATGATCTGATCGGAAAGTTGGTGGAAATCTATATCAACGACGTGGTAGTTAAATCGGTCTCCATGGAGGGACACTTGGATGATTTGTGGCGCGTCCTAGACCGAACTCGGAAGTTCGGACTGAGAATGAATCCGAAGAAGTGTGCTTTTGCCGTGACGGCTGGTCAGTTCCTAGGTTTTCTGGTTCATGAACGGGGAATTGAGATCGGCCTGAAAAGTCAAGAGGCGGTGCGCACCATGCAGCCGCCAACCACGAAGAAGGAGCTCCAACGTCTCATCGGCAAGATCAATTTTGTCCGACGATTCATCTCTAATCTGTCAGGACGAATCGAGCCGTTCATGGCGCTGGTGAAAACTAAATCTGATGACGAGTTTCACTGGGGGGCAGAACAGCAGCAGGCGTTTGATGAGATTAAGCGGTATCTGACGACGCCGCCTGTGCTAGTTCCGCCCCAGCAAGACAGGCCGTTCTACATCTACTTGTCAGTAGCTGACACGTCCATCGCTTCGGTAGTGGTGCAACTCTACGAGGGCGTTGAAAAGGTCGTGTTCTACCTCAGCAGAAGGATGTTGGACGCGGAGACAAGATATCCTGAGGTCGAGAAACTTTGCCTCTGCCTGTTCTTTACCTGCACCAAGCTTCATCACATCCTTTTGACGGCAGAGATCATCGTTATATGCAAGTCAGATGTTGTCAAGCACATGTTGTCGGCCCCTGTTTTGAAAGGCCGACTTGGTAAGTGGATGTTTGCGTTGTCAGAGTTCGATCTGCGGTATTAGCCTGCGAAAGTAGTCAAGGGACAAGCGTTGGCCGATCTTATAGCTGAACGGATCAGTACCAATATAGCAGCGCTATCTATACGTGCATGGGCCATGTTCTTCGACGGATCGGCTTGCGACGATGGTTGTGGCATCGGCATTCTGCTCGTGTCGCCTCGGGGGGCAGAATACTCCTTCTCCATCAGATTATCTACCCCTTGCACCAACAATGTAGCAGAATATGAGGCCGTCCGTAAGGGGATGGAGTTGCTACTGGAAGCCGGGGCAGAGGCAGTAGAGCTTTTCGGAGACTCCAAGTTGGTGATAAACCAGCTCACGGATGAATATAAGTGCGAGAGTGAATCGCTTTTCCCATATTGGATGGAATGCCGTGAGTTGATGACACAGTTCCGGTACATCAACTTTAATTGGGTCCCAAGATCCCAGAACACCGAGGCCAACAATCTCGCACAAATGGCGTCAGGCTATATAGATATATCTGACGGATCGGAAGTTCAGGTACAGTTCCTGGAACAGGATGATTGGAGAGCCGAAATCTTCAATTACTTAAAAGATTCGGCTCGGGGGGTACCTAAACGGATAAGACACAAAGCCATGAAGTATGTCCTCATAGGAGACGACATGTTCTACAGGACGTTGGAAGGGTTACTACTCAAGTGCCTGGGACCAACTGAGTCTAATCGGCTCTTGCATGAGGTGCATGAAGGCGCCTGTGGAACTCACCAGTCGGCTCATAAGATGAAGTGGCTAATCAGGCGATCAGGGTTTTATTGGCCCACCATGCTTGAAGATTGCTTCAATTACTACAAGGGGTGCCAAGCGTGCCAGATGTTCAGGAAGATTCAGGTGGTACCAGCATCAGCGATGAACCCTATCATCAAGCCTTGGCCGTTCCGAGGGTGGGGCATGGATATGATCGGCAAAATCCATCCGGCGTCGAGTAAAAAACATGAATGGATTTTGGTTATCACAGATTACTTCACCAAGTGGGTGGAAGCTGTCCCTATGAAGAAGGTGAAATCAGAAGATGTGATCAAGTTTGTGAAAGAACACGTCATTCATAGGTTCGGGATTCCCCAAACTATCACGACCGATGGAGGTTCGGTCTTTGTTTCTAAAGAATTCAGAAAGTTCTGCGATGACATGGGGATTAAACTGATCCGATCATCTCCGTACTATGCTCAAGCCAATGGGCAAGCTGAAGCGTCCAATCAGAGCTTGATCAAGCTGATCAAGAGGAAAATTGACGAGAACCCTAGGGATTGGCATGAGAAGTTATCAGAAGCTTTATGGGCCTACCGCATGTCGTGCCATGGAGCTATAAAGACTTCGCCGTACCAGCTTGTCTATGGACAGGAAGCCGTATTACCTTGGGAAATTACGGCTGGATCAAGACGTGTCACGTTTCAGAATGATCTGACAGCTGAAGAATATGCAGCTTTGATGAGTGACACTATTGAGGATGCAACAGAACTTAGGCTTTGGTCGTTGGAGAAGATTAAGGAGAACAAAGCCAGGGTAGCTCGTGCCTACAATAAGAAGGTTAGACCAAAGGAGTTTCAAGTTGGTGATCTAGTATGGGAAGCTGTGTTGCCGTTAGGAACCAGGGACAAGGCGTATGGCAAATGGTCTCCTAATTGGCACGGTCCGTACAAAGTCGTCCAGGCCTTGAAGGGTAATGCATACATACTGGAAGAGTTGGACGGCGAGAAGTTCCCAGTAGCCGTCAATGGTCAACACCTCAAGAAGTATTTCCCAAGCATGTGGGATGATGGGCAGTAAGGTATGGAGGCCGATTTTAAATCGGCCAGTAAAAAAAAAATCAAATCACAGCCGATGCGCAGACATCGACTTGAGAAAACATGCGGAGACAGTAGAGTACAGCCGATGTACGGGCATCGACTTCAGCATAATAAAGCCGATATATTGCTATCGACTCTAGAGGGATAAGCTCAAATTAGCAGGTTAATGGGATCGGTACAGGCCAGAAATCATGATATTTGGGATGAGTCTCCTAGTGGCTTGCTGAGGAGTTCAATCTGATAGTTTTGACGTGGTTTGGACGAGAGTCAGACCTGTTGGACCGCGTGTTTGGGCGACGGCTTGGCCTCAGATCGTGTTTGTACTACGAGCCGATGTCCTGCTATCGGCTCCCTATACGACGACTTCGTTCTACGATCGGCAAAGTTAACAAGGAAGCGAAATTAATTGAGGAACATTTTCTTCATTAATAGAGGGATTTCTTACAAGGAAAGAGCCGATTGCTCAGAAAAGAAGGGGACAAAAGCCGACTACTACTACTAGTCCCTAATCTAAGGGCCGTTGCTGCCCTCGTCGTCGCTGCCGCCGGCGCAGCTGCTGATAGGTTCCTCATCGGAACTCCCGTAACCTTCTATGGGAGCCTCATCTTCCTCATCGTCGTCATCGCTGTCGTCGTCCCACCAGGTGCGGAGGCGCTTCGCTGGTGGGTAACCTTCGAGGGAGTCGTCGTCGTCCTCCTCCGCTTCTTCCTCGGAGGAGGTGAAATCGTCCCAGGAGAAGCGGTCGTCCTCGCTCTCTGCCTCCTCTTCCCCGTCGACGAGGAATTGAAGGTCGCCCTCTCCGTCGGTCAAGGATTTGTCATCCTCGGACCAAACAAAGGAATCGTGTTCCTCCTTGTCCCACGACGTTGGGGCGAGAATGTCATGAGCCGCCAACGAGCCCCACTCCGGCGTCGGCTCGCGAGATGAGGAAGAGTCGGAGAAAACCGACGAGGCGAAGGAGGAAGAAGGGGAAGACATTGCTACAGGGGAAGAGGGTTTTTTTGGTGCCGATAGCTGGAACAGAGGAAGGGGATGAAGTGGGCTAACCAATCGGCACGGTTAAATAAAAGGGGATATAGTGGAAATTCAATGCCACAGCAGTTTCCGAGGAAGTGGTGCCTAAAAGAAAAAAAAACTGCCAGGTCACGCGGAGAAGTTGAGAAGGCAAGGCATCATGATGAAAGATACTGCGACGGTTCTGCCACGACATGACCCAACGAAAGAAAGAGCAGAGTGATTTTAGAATTATCAATTCCAAAACCAGGGGGGCATGTGTTATCACCAGAATTTGACCGAGTCAGAGGTGGGCCACGATCAAGATGGATTTAAAGAATATACATGGAAGAAATACGTGAATCAGCCTTATATGCAAAGTTTGGGCTAGTTGGCCCGTGTATCTGTAATATAGTAGATCGCATCTTAGATTAAGAGAGAGAGTTTTACCCGTGCACGGTTAGGTGCACGCCTAAATTAGAAAGTCCCTTGGACTATAAATATGTATCTAGGGTTTATGAAATAAACAACAACCAACGTTCAACCACAAATCAATCTCGGCGCATCGCCAACTCCTTCGTCTCGAGGGTTTCTACCGGTAAGCATCATGCTGCCTAGATCGCATCTTGCGATCTAGGCGTACAAAGCTTATTTACGTTGTTCATGCGTTGCTCGTACTGAAGCCTTTTTGATGGCGAGCAACGTAGTTATCTTAGATGTGTTAGGGTTAGCATTGTTCTTCGTATCATATGCTATCGTAGTGCAACCCTTGCATATCTAGCCGCCCTTACACCTATCTTAGGTGTAGGGGCAGCACCCCGCTTGATCATTATTTAGTAGATCCGATCCATTATGGTTGCTCCTTGTTCTTCAAGGATTAGTTTAATATCTGCAATAGTTAGGCCTTACAAAGGGTTGGAGGATCCAGCGGCACGTAGGGTGTCGTTTGCTAGTCCTAGACAGGATGTTCCGGGGATCAACCTCGTGTTGGTTTTTAGGCCTTGTCTAGGATCGGCTTACGATCACCGTGCGTGGCCGCGAGGTCCAATCGTGAGTAGGATGATCCGATTATGCGGTGAAAACCCTAAATCGTCGTAGATCGCTTTAGCTTTATCTTGATCAAGCAGGACCACCATATATTCGTGCACCTCGTACGAATCATGGGTGGATCGGCTCCTTGAGCCGATTCACAGGATAACCTGAGAGCCGATCGAGGCTCGTATTTAATGTTTACGTGTATGCCATGCAGGAAACTAAGCGAGGCATCTCCATCACCTTCCTAACCAGGTATAGGTCAGGTGGCACGCCCTTGCATCAGCATCGGACGTGTGTACCAGAGGCTTTGCGGGCCGTCGCTCGGAGGGACCAGGGCCAGCCGCAACCCTAAGTTGTTCCCGGCTCTACTGTGTTGCCCGTCGCTGCTCGCCGGTGGGTTTTGACCGCAACAGAAGGCAATATTTCGGAAGATCAACAATTGACAGAAATTATACGGAAAATCCTATTTTTCCAGAAGTCGAAGTCGCCAGAAACCTCCCAGTACGCTGCCACCGTCGCGAAACTCCATCTCGGGACCAGAAACTCCGTTCTAGCACTCCGCCGGGATGGGGAATTGGAGGAGATCATCGCCATCATCACCACTGACGCCTCTCCATCGACCAACAATGTTTCCCCCATCCATGTGTGAGTAATTCCCCCGCTGTAGGCTGAAGGGGATGGTAGGGATTGGATGAGATTGGTCATGTAATAGCATAAGATTGTTAGGGCATAGTGCCTAATGTCCGTAATTGGTACTTTGATGATATTGTTGCAACTTGTTATGCTTAATGCTTGTCACTAGGGCCCGAGTGCCATGATCTCAGATCTGAACATGTTATTGTTTCATCATGATATGCATTGTTTTATGATCTTACCTGCAAGTTGTATACACATGTCGCTGTCCGGAACCCGAGGCCCCGAAGTGACAGAAATTGGGACAACCGGAGGGGATGGCAGTGATGTGAGGATCACATGTGTTCATGGAGTGTTAATGCTTTGCTCCGGTACTCTATTAAAAGGAGTACCTTAATATCCAGTAGATTCCCTAGAGGCCCGGCTGCCACCGGCTGGTAGGACAAAAGATGTTGTGCAAGTTTCTCATTGCGAGCACGTACGACTATATACGGAACACATGCCTATGGATTGCTTTGTACTTGGACACCGTTTTATTATTATCTGCAAATGCCCTGCTTAGATTGTTACATGAGTTTCTCTCATCCATGCAACGCCCGTCATCCATCCCTGTGCCTACAGTATTTTAATCATGCTGTTTACTAAAATCACTACTGCTGTCTCTGTTATTCTGCTGCTGTTATTTCACTATCACTCTTTGCTATAAACTGTTACTTATCGATAAACTCTTGCGAGCAAGTCTGTTTCCAGGTGCAGCTGAATTGACAACTCCGCTGTTAAGGCTTTCAAGTATTCTTTGTCTCCCCTTGTGTCGAATCAATAAATTGGGTTTTACTTCCCGCGAAGACTGTTGCGATCCCCTATACTTGTGGGTTATCAATCACGCTTTTCCAAATCATGTCAAGGTCGAGCTCTGATAAGAGAACAGAACCTTGTCCAAGCTTCAGGCAATTTCTCTCCATCTTCCTGGTCAAAACTATAAATTTTCTGCAAAGCAATATGTTAAGCACTAGCAGGAAAGTATTTCCGAAAGAAAACATCAAGCAAACCACTTGGACTATCAATAGAATCAGGAGGCAAACTATTATACCAAGTTTTAGCATCATCCTTTAATGGGAAAGGAAAAATTTTAGCAACAAAATAAGTGCGCTTCTTGATATCATCAGAAAACAAGCTACTCAGAGTAGACAACTCAATCATGTGTTCTACATCACTTTCTTTTTCAGCACCACAAAAAGGTGTTTTCAACAATAGATATATCAGATAAATCAAGAGAAAAATCATAATTCTTATCCTTAATGTTTATAGGAGATGTGGCAAATTTAGGATCAGGAGACAGCTTATATCTAATAGTATGTTGTGCAAGAAGCTTTTTAATATTACTTGCATCAGTAGTAGCATTGCATTTATTAATAAAATCATCATCAAGTTCCACATAATCTTCATCAAGATCATCACTAGAGTATTCAACAGACTCTGGTGAATTAACAGGTGTAATAATATTTTCATTAGGAATTTCAGTATTTTCAATTTGTCTAGACCTAGCAATTGTAGCATCTAGAAAAGATCCTAACGAACCACTATCATCAAGCACATCAGAAGCATCATTAAAATTATAAGAGGAATTTTCAGATTCAGCAGAAGTACCAGCATGTGAAGCTTGTGGTGGTGAAACAAGTTGACTTATCACATATGGTGAATCAAGAGCAGCAGAGGTACTCAGAGTTGTACCTTTTCTTGTAGTGGATGGTAATATGGCGACTTTAGTATCGCGAGGATTACCCATGATGGAGAATTTGCAGCGAACAATATCAATCCAAGTGAACTTACAAATAAAGCTATGCTCCCCGGCAACGGCGCCAGAAAATAGTCTTGATGACCCACAAGTATAGGGGATCGCAACATTCTTCGAGGGAAGTAAAACCCAATTTATTGATTCGACACAAGGGGAGCCAAAGAATATTTGTAAGCCTTAACAGCGGAGTTGTCAATTCAGCTGCACCTGGAAACATACTTTCTCGCAAGAGTTTATCAGTAGCAACAGTTTTATAGCAGTAGCAATAGTGAAATATCAGCAGCAGTGTAACAAAGACAGCAGTAGTGATTATAGTAAACAATAGGATTAAAATACTGTAGGCACAGGGATGGATGAACGGGCGCTGCATGGATGAGAGAACTCATGTAACAATCAAGGTAGGGCATTTGCAGATAGTAATAAAACAGTATCCAAGTACTAAACAACCATAGGCATGTGTTCCATATATAGTCGTACGCGCTCGCAATGAGAAACTTGCACAACATCTATTGTCCTACCAGCCGGTGGCAGCCGGGCCTCTAGGGAATCTACTGGTAATTAAGGTACTCCTTTTAATAGAGCACCGGAGCAAAGCATTAACACTCCGTGAACACATGTGATCCTCATATCACCGCCTTCCCCTACGGTTGTCCCAATTTCTGTCACTTTGGGGCCTCGGGTTCCGGACAGCAATATGTGTATACAACTTGCAGGTAAGATCATAAAGCAATGAATATCATCATGAATTGATAACATGTTCAGATCTGAGATCATGGCACTCGGGCCCTAGTGACAAGCATTAAGCATAACAAGTTCCAACAATATCATAAAACTACCAATTACGGATACTAGGCACTATGCCCTAACAATCTTATGCTATTACATGACCAATCTCATCCAATCCCTACCATCCCCTTCAGCATGCAGCGGGGGAATTACTCACACATGGTTGGGGGAAACATGGGTGGTTGATGGAGAGGAGTCGGTGGTGATGATGGCGATGATCTCCTCCAATTCCCCATCCTGGCGGAGTGCCAGAACGGAGTTTCTGGTCCCGAGACGGAGTTTCGCGATGGCGGCAGAGTTCTGGATGTCTTCTGGCAATTTCGTCTAACCCCCGTGCGTTTTTAGGTCGAAACCCTTAAGTAGTCCAGAGGGGAGCACCTGGGGCTGCCCGAGGTGTCGCCACCATAGGGCGGCGCGGCCCAGGGGCCCACCGCGCCGCCTTGTGGGGTGGGCGCCTCGTGGCCCCCCTCCTTCTGGTCTTCTGGCTCCGTTAATCTTCTGTGAAAATAGGCCCATTGGAATTAATCCCGGGGATTTTCCTGAAAGTTGAGTTTCTGCACAAAAACAAGACACTAGGGCAATTCTGCTGAAAATAGCGTTAGTCCGTGTTAGTTGTATCCAAAATACACAAATTAGAGGCAAAATAATAGCAAAAGTGTTCGGGAAAGTAGATACGTTTTGGACGTATCAGGCAGCTACCAACAGAGTCATCAGCCTCGTCATCGTGGTGGAGCGACAGGAAGAAGGACACGAGTATGGAGTCCAAAGGCCAGTCTACTACATTAGCGAAGTGCTTACGGAATCCAAACAAAGATATCCTCACTTTCAAAAGCTAGCCTACGGAGTGTTCCTAGGTAGCAGGAAGCTGATGCACTACTTCCAGGAGCATCCAGTAACAGTCGTGAGCAAAGCTCCGCTGTCAACGATTCTCAGCAATGCTGACGCAACAGGACGCACAGCAAAATGGGGCATTGAATTATCCGCCTTCCACATCAACTACAAAGCCAGGACTGCGATCAAGTCCCAGATCTTAGCAGATTTTGTCGCAGATTGGACAGAAGCTCCGGATATAAATTTGGAGCCAGAACCAGAGACATGGGTTATGCACTTCGATGGATCCAAGCAGCACCAAGGCTCGGGAGCCGGAGTCACCCTAAAGTCCCCTACCGGAGAAGAACTGCAGTACGTTCTGCAGATCCACTTCGAAGCTACAAACAATATGGCGGAATACGAGGCTCTACTACACGGTCTGCGCATCGCTAAGGAAATTGGGATCAAGCACATCATTTGCTGCGGAGATTTCGACCTGGTGGCACAACAAGTAGCCGGAACCTGGAACGCCAGAAACTCCGTCATGGCTGCTTACAAAGACGAAGTTGACGGGATCGCCAAATGCTTCCTCGGATACGATGTCAAGTACGTCAGGAGAGACGATGACGCAGCGGTAGACATGCTATCCAAGCTCGGATCCGGCAGGAAACTAATTTCGCCTGGTATTTTCCTGGAGCACCTACGGATGCCCTCGGTGAAGGGCGCTAACCCGGAAAACCCAGATGTGGCAGTATCTCCGGCTAAGGAAGTGATGGTCATCACTCTGGCCTGGACACAACCTTTCCTGGACTACCTTATCGATCAAAAGTTGCCAGAGGACGAGGTCCTTGCACGACAGATCATCAGACGAGCAAGATCCTACACAATCGTTGACGGACAGCTCTACAAACGAAGCGCAACAGGAGTATTTCTCAAATGTGTCTCCTCACAAGATGGCATTGAAATCCTCAGAGAGATCCACGCAGGGGATTGCGGGCATCATGCCGCCCCCAGGTCACTCGTTGCAAAAGCTTTTCGGCTTGGGTTTTGCTGGCTCACAGCTAAAGAAGATGCTGACAAGCTGGTGAAGACCTGCCGAGGTTTCCAGTACTACGCTACTCAACCAAACGCTCCAGCCCAAGAGCTGAAGACCATCCCTATCACCTGGCCATTTGCGGTCTGGGAGCTCGATATGGTTGGTAAACTAAAGAAATCATCTCCTAGCGGTTTTGAGTACCTCCTGGTCGTTGTTGACAAGTTCAATAAGTGGATCGAGGCAAAGCCAGTGAGAAAAGCCGACGGTGCTACGGCACTAAAATTTTTTTGCAGCCTCGTGATGAGATTCGGCATCCCACACAACATAATCACAGATAATGGCACATACTTCGCATAGGGAGAATTGAAGGATTATTGCGATGACGTAGGGATCAGGCTTGACCTTGCCTCTGTGGCCCATCCACAATCCAATGGTCAGGTTGAAAGGGCCAACGACCTCATATTATCAGGAATTAAACCACGCCTTGAAGAGCCGCTGCGACGCGCAGCTGGAGCTTGGGCTGATGAGTTAGATTCTGTTTTGTGGAGTTTACGAACTACCCCTAACAGATCAACCGGATTTACTCCGTTCTTCTTGGTATACGCATCCGAAGCCGTGCTCCCCTCCGACATCATCCATGATTCCCCACGAATTTCCGCCTACAACGAAGAAACTGCTGACGAGGCCAGACAGCTATCTGTGGATCTGATAGAAGAAGCTCGGAATTTAGCTGACCAACGCTCCACCATATACCAGCAGAAACTCCGACGCTATCATAGCCGTCGAGTTCGGAATCGCTCATTCGTGGCCGGAGACTTGGTCCTCCGCCTTCGTCAGGTGAAAGACCATAAGCTGCAATCTCCATGGGAAGGACCCTTTGTCGTTAGCAAAGTACTTCACAATGGATCATACTACCTTGTTGATTTCCGGGAGTTAAAAGACGTACCTGCTAACTGGTACCGGAAACGCAAGCGAGAGGATCCGGATGACATATACGATGAAACAGATCGCCCCTGGAACATTGCACAGCTACGTCCTTTCCGCACTTAGCAAAATTTTCTGAGTTACATACTCTGTAATAGTTATACATGATCAATGAAATAAAGCTTTTGGTTCACTCTTTGAGTCTTTTACCTCCTTTACTTGTTCATTTTTAGATCGTGTGCGTTTTCCAACTAAAACCGCAGAGCTGGATATTTCCGCCTAGGCGTGTATGAAAGTTGTGATTTTCGAAAATCGTCCTTTAGGACGTAAGCTTAAGTTTTCTGGTGGAAATATTTTCTGTTGCAAACTCATGGATTCCTAGTAGAGATTTCCGGCACCTTAGCTGGGGGCTTGTTTCCGTGGTTATTGACGGATTGCCATTGGGCTTCGTCGTCGCTGGCGAGCGTTTCCGGTTATAGGTCTTCCGGCTCGCGGAAGGTCAAATGAGTAAGCCGGTGTAAGAACATGTCCATTATCCCATGTGTGGTTTTGGTAATTGATGACAATCCCTATGGACTAACGGTTGCATTGAGAATCGATCTTAGGTCAAGTCCATAGCTATGTGTTGGACTCAAGGTTGTAAGATGGAGAAGACGGAGTACAATGATGAAGATGGTGTCGAAGAGAGACGAGGACGGTGTTGAAGAAGACGGCGTAGAAGATGATGAGAGAAGACGGCGTTGAAGATGAAGGAAGATGGTGGCGTGCGTACAATATAAAAGAAGACGGTGGCGTGTATGTTGAAGGAAGACGGTGGCATGTACAATCATGAAGAGTATGAAGACGGAGCTTGCCGACTCGAGAAGAACGCGCAAGGACTAGGTTTGTGCTCCATAGGATAGTGGGTCGTATCATCGGAGAGAGCTCAAACCTTGCATGCATTGCATCGTGTTCTTGGTTCTTCTTGGTTCTTATGCATGAAACGGATTTCGGTTGCATCGCATGTTGCATATGCGAGAGTGATGATTTTCCCGATATACCGTATTGAGAGGTTACACCTCTATGACCATGAGAAAATCATCACTCACTCATTTGCATGATTTAATCTTGTTAAGATGTAGCTCTTGTCGCCCTCTTTCCAACAAAATTGGTTTCACGTCATTCCGATCTTCCTAGCTCAAGATATTGCGTTTTCCGTATGCATCTATTTGAAAAAGAAAAGGAAACATCGCATGGGCCGGGCGGTACTACCGCGGGCGGTACCGGCCTAAATACCGCACGCTCGTTTTGGCTTACTGGATCGCAAGCGGTACCAGGCCGGTACCGGCCCGGTAGTACCGTAACCCAATTACGGTACCAGGCCGGTACCGGGCCCGGTTCTACCGGCCCAGTCTTCTTCTTCTCCAGCCCGCACCACTTCTTCCCCTCACTGGGCCGCACTGCCCCACGCTTGGCCCAGCTCGCCAGCCCACTCGTGCCGCGCCGCTCGCCCGCACTGCTGCCGCCCGCTCGCGTTGACGCACCCGATCGGGAGAGCGGCAGCTCGATCCCACGCTCGCCCGACCACCTCGAGCGCCGCGCCGCTGCATGCGCTTCCTCCTGCGCCGCATGCTGCTGCTTACTGCGCGCGCTGCTGCACACATGCAATCACACTGCCGCCGCTGCACCGCTCCTTCTCTCTCTCTCAATTTTCCTCAGATTTGCTCCAGCTTTTGCACAAGCGGTAGTACCGCTCCGCAGAGCGGTACTACCGGTTTTGGGCCGTTTTCCAGATCTGGTTTTTGGGCAAAACGGTAGTACCGCTTTGCACAGCGGTAGTACCGCTTTTGCGCGAATCTGACCGTTTTTCTAGCCCCCAACAACTATATTTTGGAGCCCCTATTTATACCTCTCTTCCACCTCCGACCAAACCAACCCTGCCCCTCCACTCTCTCTCCTCCATTGTTGACCTTGGGTTCTTTCTTCCTCCTCTTGATCCCCCACTATTTGTTGCATTTTTTGGGGGAAAGGATAGAGGAGATCTAGATCTAGTGCTTCACCAATTGAATCCCTCTCTAAGTGAGGGGATCTTGCTAGATCTAGATCTTGGAGTTTCTTGGTGTTTCTCCTCACTTTGTTCTTCCTCCCTTATTCCCCCAATAGCTTCTTCTAGCTTGTTGGAATTTGGGAGAGAAGAACATGGGCATCCTAGTGGTGTTCTTAGCCATTGCATTAGGTGCATCGGTTTGAGTTCTCTCCAGGGTTTCGATCTCGTAGAGTGTGTGTTCTTCCTTAGTGGATCTTGGTGGTAGGGTTCCTTTTGTGGAGCATTGGAGAAGAGTTCCTTTGGTGGAGCATTGGAAGGGTTCCTTGGTGGGGCATTGGAAGGGTTCCTTGGTGGGGCATTGGAAGGGTTCCTTTGGTGGAGCATTGGAAGGGTTCCTTGGTGGAGCATTGGAAGGGTTCCTATTGTGGAGCATTGGAGATGTGCAGCTATGGAAGCTAGCTTGGTGATGTACTAGATCCATAGGGTGTTGGGAGCATCCTTGTGTGTGGAGCTCGCCCCAACCTTGTGAAGGAATCACCGCCTCGACCGGTGCCTTAGTGGAAGAGGGAGATCACCTTCGTGGAGCTCTCTCGAGGAAGAAGGTGAGGCCTTCCTTTGTGGTGTGGCCGTCTAGTCTCTTGTGTGAGACTAGCACCTCCTCAACGCAGATGTACTTCCTATTGTGGAAGGAACTGCGGGAAACAAACCTCGGCTCGCCTCGCGCCCCCGGTTATCTTGCTCCTTACTCTCGTTATCTTATTGATTCCTTTACTTGTTGCACTTGTCCGATAATCATTGTAGGATCACCACTATTGCCAAAGCTATCACCTTTACCTTCCGTTGCGCTAAAATTGAAAAAGGCTAAAACTTGCCACACCGCCTATTCACCCCCCCTCTAGGCGACGTCCTAGAACATTCAGCCGGAAAACATAGAAATCAGCACTTGCTTTCAAACATAACGAAACATGCAAATAATATTAACGGATAGCAGGATAAGTTATTTCCACCCATGCATACGTGTTTCGTCCCTAACTACTTAAGAATTTAAAGTTATATTACAAACACTCTAGGGGCCAAAATGATGCGTTGTTTTTTCAATCTTTCCGCAGGAATAAGTTTTTTACTTCTCCTTAGCCGGAGAAGTTTCCACATAGACGTCAGCCGTCGGAGCATCTTTATCTACACCCTTTGCAGGAGAGGAGACATCATCGTCGTTTTCTTCTTCTTCTGCAGCCGGAAATGCAGCGCCACCTTGGTCCTTGGAGCTTGTCCAGGTGTACTGGCTTCCGGATTGCGCAGGTCTGGATTCCGCCTCGCGTTCCTTGAGAAGCTTAGCTTCAAGGGGCTCGTCTGCTGGAAGCACCATCTTGTCATAAAATTCATCGTGGCGAATTCTCCGGGCAATGCGGGTGTCATAGCCACTAACTGCATCCAGAAGTGCGTTGACGTCTGCCTCCGGAGGAACACCAGCAGTCACTCTGTCGATATCCAGTCCGGGTGGTGCGCCAGGCACATGGCCAAGGACATGGCAGTTGTGCCTTGAGCAGAAGACCCTTGCAGATCCACCACCAACTCCGGAAGAATGTCCATCCTTTTGATAAGCTTGCGCACATCGCAGGTTCGGCTCTTCTTAATAGACAGGTTGTGGCAGATCTTCCGGGAGGCGGAGATGAGATCCTTGCAATCTTTTCCGGCTAACTGAAGTAGATCATCACGCGGGAACTGGCTCCGACGTTCTTCATCATATCCAAGCGGATCTGGAAGACACAATTTTTGCTAAGTATAACAAAATTAAGCGCAACACATGCACTACTTTATGAGCTTCGAGGACATACCCATGAAGTCAGAGTTCAGCAGGTCCCAGCAATTTTCTGCTGTCTCCATGTAATTTTGGAGTCCCCCCAGCTCTTTTTGCTGCTCCTTGATGGTCTCACTGTCAGCTTTCCTCTTGAGATGGAATTCGCCCTCTTTTCGGATGAGTTCCGAGCTTTTCTCAGCAAGCTTTTTCTCCGCCTCGGCAAGTTTTGCCTCAAGATTTTTCTGGGAGGCGCGCAGAGTTTCCAGCTCGGAGGAGGCTGCAACAAGGGACGAGGATGCACCTACTCAAAAGATATGTAAACGTCAAATTTGAGAATGCGGAACATAACCTACAGGCAAAAAAGAGTCGGAAACCAACCTTGGGCTTCTGACAGCTGCTTCTTTAGATCCGCATTCTCCTCTTTGAAATGTTGGATTTTTTCCGCCTGACTGAGGGTAACGCGGCGCTGAAGGGCAATATTCTTATGCAGCTCGAAATGCAGAGCCTGCTGTTCCTAAAAATCCAGCCAGTGCAGGAGTAAGTTCCACAAATATTTTTATGGTTAAGTCTTTCTAAAGCATTGTTGCCGGAAATCTTTCCGCCATAATGCTTGGGGGCTACCACGACATTTAAATCTTCCTTCAGTTTGAGTTTTCTCTAAGTATCTAGACGCTAACTACACTAGTTTCCGCCTAAATACTTGGGGGCTACTGGGGAGTTACCTTTCGCTTGCAGATGAGTTTATCCAAGAACTGGCTAGTTTCCCTTTTGAAGTCCTGGATCTCCGACGTCTCGGCGTCAGGTTTACCCTAGGCATTGTTCAACATAGAGTTGAGCAGATCTTGCTCCAGCTCCCATTTTTCCGCCTCTGTTAGTTTGTTGAAAAACTTTGTGGCATAGGCTTTAGGGGTAGAGGTAAGGTCAGCCGGATCTCCAAAGTTCTTGGGGAAAATGACCATGTCACTTGCTGCAGCTTCAGCTTTGCCGGAGGAGTTGACTTCTGCTTCCTCACGGCCTTGTACTTCAGTTTCTTCAGGGGCAGGGCCCTTGCCGCCGGAGCTTTCTCCGCCCACTTTCTCGCTGCTAACCAGAATTATTTCCGGTGGAGTGGTTGTAGCAGGAGCGGGAGATTGATCCGCGGGTGGAGGAGATGGCTGTGGGGTAGATTGAGGGGCGCTTGGCGGAGCAGGAGTGGCAGGACCAACGGCCGAAGATTTCTTCATATATTTCGTGATGGGTTCTTGCACGATGGTCCACGTGGTGGTGGTACTCAGATTCCTACAAGCATGCAAAGGAAAAACATAAGTGACAAAGCTTATCAATATAAAAAACGCACGGTACTCGGAAACTTACGTCGCTCCCGGAATGTTGGGACGCGAGCGCTTTCCTGCTGTCGTCAGCAGTTTAAGACGCTCGCGCTCTGCCTTCTTGGAATCGAACGGAGGCGGCTTGGTCACCTTGGGCTTCTTGGCAGAGGCCTCGCCGCTAGCTCCGGCTTCAGAGACGGAAGCTTTGGCGCGGGGACGCTTCGAAGGTCGAGGGGCAGCCTTTCGGGGTGCTCGCTCCTCTTCCTCCTCAAGGTCCTCCGGATCCTCCTCCGCTGCATCGCCGCTGACAGGGACTTGAAGTATGTTGCGCAGATCCTCCTCCGCCAAAGTATCGAGCTGCGAGAAGGGTTAGAAGAACAAGTTAAAACACTTTGAAGGTTTCAGAAGTTGAAGAACAACGAAGGAGCAAGTGCTTACCGGAGGACACTGGTCGTTCGTGTTGATATCCTTGATCAGTTCCGGGACCGGTTGGCCCCGGCCTATCTTCACCAGCGTCTTGAATCTCCTCTTGAGGGAGTCAGCCGGAAGATCATGGCGCGTCACCCGGAGAGGATCGTCCACCCCAGTATATGCGCACATCATGCGTGCGTTGTAGCGCAGAGGCTGGATTCTCTGGGTGAACCAGCTAAGTGTCAGCTGGGCTCCGGTTAGTCCGTCGTGGACCAACCAAGAAATCCTCCGGGCCGCCTTCTCCAATATCGGAGTCTGAGCGAGAGTGGGGATGAAGCTCCAGCTAGCCAGTTCTTCTGGAGGCTTGTTGCTGAAGGTAGGAAGTCCATCGTGGACATTCGGAACTGATACATTCTTCACGTAGAACCATCCGGCGTTCCAGTACCGGACGGACTCATGGGAATCGTGAGGCGGATACATACGGCCAGGTCGGAGCATGAAAGTCATGCTCCCGCAGTTCAGCATGGCCTTGTCCTTCGTCTCCTTCTTCACTCGAAAAAAGAACTGCCACAGTTTGACATCTGGTTGGATCCCAAGATGCCCTTTGCAGAGAGTTGCGAAGTTGGGGAGGAGAAGGTACGATTTTGGGCAGATGTTGTGGGGTTGGAGCCCGTACGTGTCGAGGATGGAGAGGAAAAACTCCGAACAGGGGAGCGACAATCCGCGCTCGACCCAAGCCTTGGTCATAACTCTTTCGTCCGCGTCTGGCTTGGGGACGTCGAAGTTGCGCATGAAGCTCCAGTGCTCGGAGATCATGCCCTCGTTCTGGAGCTCTCTAAGCTCCGCGTCGGTAGTCTTGCAGGGCCACCATTGAACCCTCACGCCTTCGCGGATCCGGGCCTTGGAAGCCTTCTTATTTTCCGCTTCCTAAACCTTGGCTGCCATTCTAGCTTGGCCTTGAAGTTCTTCTTGAAGTTCTTGAGCAGTTGAAATCCGGCCTAGTACGGTACTGGAAGAGGCGGAGAATGGTTGAGCAAGCCTAATGTCGGAAACGTATGGTCGTAGATATGCAATGGGATCCAGGCAGATTGGTTCTACAGTGCTGGGTTCCGGGCTACTCGGAGAACTACCAGTACAATGCGGTGAACCATGCGGCATGCTTCCGGCTGCACCCATGCAAACTAAGTTGAGTATCCGGAATCTACGCTAATCTACTTCTTCTTCTACAAGGCCGGTTGATACGTCTCAAACGTATCTATAATTTCTTATGTTCCATGCTACTTTTATGACAATACTCACATGTTTTATACACACTTTATGTCATTATTATGCATTTTCCGGCACTAACCTATTGACGAGATGCCGAAGAGCCAGTTGTTGTTTTCTGCTGTTTTTGGTTTCAGAAATCCTACAAAGGAAATATTCTCGGAATTGGACGAAATCAACGCCCAGGGTCTTATTTTTCCACGGTGCTTCCAGAAGACCGAAGGGGATACGAAGTGGGGCGACGAGGCACCCAAACCACAGGGCCGCGCGGCAAGGGTGGGGCCCACACCGCCCTATGGTGTTGGGCCCTCGTGCCTCCACCGACGCTGCCCTTCCGCCTATTTATTCCCTCCGTCGCGAAAACCCTATTACCGAGAGCCACGATACGGAAATACTTCCAGAGACGCAGCCGCCGCCAATCCCATCTCGGGGGATTCAGGAGATCGCCTCCGGCACCCTGCCTGAGAGGGGAATCATCTCCCGGAGGACTCTTCATCACCATGATCGCCTCCGGACTGATGTGTGAGTAGTTCATCCTTGGACTATGGGTCCATAGCAGTAGCTAGATGGTTGTCTTCTCCTAATTGTGCTATCATGTTAGATCTTGTGAGCTGCCTATCATGATCAAGATCATCTATTTTTAATTCTACATGTTGTGTTTGGTGGGATCCGATGAATATGGAATACTATGTCAAGTTGATTATCAATCTATCATATATGTGTTGTTTATGATCTTGCATGCTCTCCGTTGCTAGTAGAGGCTCTGGCCAAGTTGATACTTGTGACTCCAAGAGGGAGTATTTATGCTCGATAGTGGGTTCATGCCTCCATTTAATCTGGGACAGTGACAGAAAGTTCTAAGGTTGTGGATGTGCTATTGCCACTAGGGATAAAACATCAATGCTTTGTCTAAGGATATTTGTGTTGATTACATTACGCACCATACTTAATGCAATTGTCTGTTGTTTGCAACTTAATACTGGAAGGGGTACGGATGCTAACCCAAAGGTGGACTTTTTAGGCATAGATGCATACTGGATAGCGGTCTATGTACTTTGTCGTAATGCCCTAAGTAAGTATCATAGTAGTCATCATGATATGTATGTGCATTTTTATGCCCTCTCTATTTGTCAATTTCCCAACTGTAATTTGTTCACCCAACATGCTATTTCTTATTGGAGAGACACCACTAGTGAACTGTGGACCCCGGTCCATTCTTTTACATCTGAAATACAATCTACTGCAATACTTGTTCTTTACTGTTCTTCGCAAACAAACATCATCTTCCACACTATACATTTAATCCTTTGTTTACAGCAAGCCGGTGAGATTGACAACCTCACTGTTACGTTGGGGCAAAGTATTTTGATTGTGTTGTGCAGGTTCCACGTTGGCGCCGGAATCCCTGGTGTTGCGCCGCACTACACTCCGCCACCAACAACCTTCACGTGGCCCTTGACTCCTACTGGTTCGATAACCTTGGTTTCTTACTGAGGGAAAACTTGCTGCTGTACGCATCACACCTTCTTCTTGGGGTTCCCAACGGACGTGTGCTTCACGCGTATCAAGCTCTTTTTCTGGCGCCGTTGCCAGGGAGATCAAGACACGCTGCAAGGGGAGTCTCTCACATCCAATCTCTTTACTTTGTTTTTGTCTTGCTTTACTTTATTTTATTTACTGCTCTGTTTGTTCTTTATATCAAAAATACAAAAAAATTAGTTACTTGCTTTACTTTATTTACTGTCTTCTTTGCGTTCTCTATATTAAAAACACAAAAAAATTAGTTACTTGCATTTATTTTATTTAGTCTGCTTTATTTACTATTGCTAAAATGGGTACTTGATACGCGTAAAGCACACGTCCGTTGGGAACCCCAAGAGGAAGGTGTGATGCGTACAGCAGCAAGTTTTCCCTCAGTAAGAAACCAAGGTTATCGAACTAGTAGGAGTCAAGGAGCACGTGAAGGTTGTTGGTGGCGGAGTGTAGTGCGGCGCAACACCAAGGATTCCAGCGCTAACGTGGAACCTGCACAACACAATGAAAGTACTTTGCCCCAACGTAACAGTAAGGTTGTCAATCTCACCGGCTTGCAGTAAACAAAGGATTAAATGTATAGTGTGGAAGATGATGTTTGCGAAGAACAGTAAAGAACAAGTATTGCAGTAGATTGTATTCGATGTAAAAGAATGGACCGGGGTCCACAATTCACTAGTGGTGTCTCTCCAATAAGAAATAGCATGTTGGCTGAACAAATTACAGTTGGGAAATTGACAAATAAAGAGGGCATAACAATGCACATACATATCATGATGAGTAGTGTGAAATTCAATTGGGCATTACGACAAAGTACATAGACCGCTATCCAGCATGCATCTATGTCTAAAAAGTCCACCTTCAGGTTAGCATCTGCACCCCTTCCAGTATTAAGTTGCAAACACAGACAATTGCATTAAGTATGGTGCGTAATGTAATCAACACAAATATCCTTAGACAAAGCATTGATGTTTTATCCCTAGTGGCAACAGCACATCCACAACCTTAGAAATTTCTGTCACTGTCCCAGATTAAATGGAGGCATGAACCCACTATCGAGCATAAATACTCCCTCTTGGAGTTACAAGTATCAACTTGGCCAGAGCCTCTACTAGCAACGGAGAGCATGCAAGATCATAAACAACACATATATGATAGATTGATAATCAACATAGCATAGTATTCCATATTCATCGGATCCCAACAAACACAACATGTAGCATTACAAATAGATGATCTTGATCATGATAGGCAGCTCACAAGATCGAACAATGATAGCACATGAGGAGAAGATGACCATCTAGCTACTGCTATGGACCCATAGTCCATGGGTGAACTACTCACACATCAATCCTGAGACGATCATGGTGATGAAGAGTCCTCCGGGAGATGATTCCCCTCTCCGGCAGGGTGCCGGAGGCGATCTCCTGAATCCCCCGAGATGGGATTGGCGGCGGCGTCTATGGAAGGTTTTCCGTATCGTGGCTCTCGGTACTGGGGTTTTCGCGACGAAGGCTTTAAGTAGGCGGAAGGGTAAGTTTAGAGGCGGTGCGAGGGCCCCACACAACAGGGCAGCGCGGGCCCCCTCCTGGCCGCGCGGCCCTAGTGTGGCGGCGCCTCGTCGCCCCACTTCGTAATCCTTTCGGTCTTCTGGAAGCTTCGTGGAAAAATAAGACCCTGGGCGTTGATTTCGTCCAATTCCGAGAATATTTCCTTTGTAGGATTTCTGAAACCAAAAACAACAGAAAACAACAACTGGCTCTTCGGCATCTTGTCAATAGGTTAGTGCCGAAAAATGCATAAATATGACATAAAGTGTGTATAAAACATGTGAGTATCATCATAAAAGTAGCATGGAACATAAGAAATTATAGATACGTTTGAGACATATCAAGCATCCCCAAGCTTAGTTCCTACTCGCCCTCGAGTAGGTAAACGATAACAAAGATAATTTCTGAAGTGACATGCTATCATAATCTTGATCAATACTATTGTAAAGCATATGAGATGAATGCAGTGATTCGAAGCAATTGTAAAGACAATGAGTAAACAACTGAACCATATAGCAAAGACTTTTCATGAATAGTACTTTCAAGACAAGCATCAATAAGACTTGCATAGTGATACGTCCAATTTGCATCACTATTTTATATCATAATTTGCTGTTATTCATTGATATATTTCATATTTGGAGATGATACTTATGTTATTTCATCTATTTTGCATGTTTCATGATTATTGGAGGATCGTGCACCGGAGTCAGGATTCTGCTGGAAAAAGCGCCGTCAGAATGCAATATTTCGGAAGATCAACAATTGACGGAATTTATATGAAAAATCCTATTTTTCCAGAAGACGAAGGGAGCCAGAGGGGGAGCCGAGGAGGGCCACCGTGGGCCCACCTCACAGGCCGGCGCGGGCCAAGGCCTGGCCACGCCACCTTGTGGGGAGGGGGCCCACAGCCCCCTCTGGCCTCCTGTCCTACGCGTATTTCTTCGTCCCGAAAACCTAAGCTCCAGGGGGATTGTCGCGAAGAGACACAGCCGCCTCTGCGGGGCGGAGAACACTAGAGAGAAAAGAGCTCTCCGGCAGGCTGAGATCCGCCGGGGAAATTCCCTCCCGGAGGGGGAAATCGACGCCATCGTCACCATCATCGAGCTAGACATCATCTCCATCACCATCGTCATCATCTACATCATCATCACCGCCGTCTCCACCGCTGCACATCGTCACCGCTGTAACAATTTGGGTTGGATCTTGATTGTTTGATAGGGGAAACTCTCTCGGTGTTGATTCCTACTTGTTATTGATGCTATTGAGTGAAACCATTGAACCAAGGTTTATGTTCAGATTGTTATTCATCATCATATCACCTCTGATCATGTTCCATATGATGTCTCGTGAGTAGTTCGTTTAGTTCTTGAGGACATGGGTGAAGTCTAAATGTTAGTAGTGAAGTATGGTTGAGTAATATTCAATGTTATGATATTTAAGTTGTGGTGTTATTCTTCTAGTGGTGTCATGTGAACGTCGACTACATGATACTTCACCTTTATGGGCCTAGGGGAATGCATCTTGTATTCGTTTGCCAATTGCGGGGTTGCCGGAGTGACAGAAACCTGAACCCCCGTTGGTATATCGATGCAGGAGGGATAGCAGGATCTCAGAGTTTAAGGCTGTGGTTAGATTTATCTTAATTACTTTCTTGTAGTTGCGGATGCTTGCAAGGGGTATAATCACAAGTATGTATTAGTCCTAGGAAGGGCGGTGCATTAGCATAGGTTCACCCACACAACACTTATCAAAACAATGAAGATTAATTAGCCATATGTAGCGGAAGCACTAGACTAAAATCACGTGTGTCCTCAAGAACGTTTGGTCATTATAAGTAAACAAATCGGCTTGTCATTTGTGCTAAAAAGGATTGGGCTACTCGCTGCAATTGTTACTCTCGCATTTTACTTACTCGTACTTTATTCAACTGCTACATCAAAACCCCCTGAATACTTGTCTGTGAGCATTTACAGTGAATCCTTCATCGAAACTGCTTGTCAACACCTTCTGCTCCTCGTTCGATCGACATTCTTACTTATCGAAAATACTACGATACACCCCCTATACTTGTGGGTCATCAAGACTATTTTCTGGCGCCGTTGCCGGGGAGTGAAGCGCTATTGGTAAGTGGAATTGGTAAGGGAAACTTTTACTGTTTGTGCTGATTTTATTTCTGCCTGCTGCCATAATTCATTATGGAGAGATCTTCTCTTGAATTTTTATTTGGAAAATCTACTACTACTGCAAAGGTAGTGGATGAGGCACCAGGTGAGGAAGAGATACCATACAAAATACCTATGAAAATTATTGAACGTGTAGTGGATAACCGTTATACAGGGGATGGAACTGTCCACCCTGGAGATCATTTACTGTTCTTACATGAATTATGCGGTTTATTCAAGTGTGCAGGTATTGCTATGGATGAAGTGAGGAAGAAACTATTCTCTATATCGTTGTCTGGTAAAGCGGCGCATTGGTATAAATTACTGGATAATGGGGATTCTCTTGAATGGAATGATATTGTGCCCCGGTTTTATTCTAAGTTCTATCCTCCAAGTGAAATTCACAAAGACCAGAACCGCATATATAATTTTTGGCCTCATGATGGAGAGAGTATTGCCCAAACGTGGGGGAGATTGAAGTCTTTAATGCTCAAATGCCCCATTCATGAGCTCCCTGGTAATATTATTATTGATAATTTCTATGCAAGACTTTCTTTTCAAGACAAGACCTTGCTGGATACTTCTTGTTCTGGATCATTTACACGCAACAAAGAAGAGTTTAAAAGGGACCTTCTTAATCGGATCCAGGAGAATACTGAAGGATGGGAGAACGACAAGGATAGAGAATCAGGTATAAATTATGATCATAAATGCATTGAAGCTTTTATGGATACTGATAAATTTCGTAATATGAGTGCTACTTATGGTCTTGATTCTCAAGTTGCTGCAAATCTTTATAAAGCTTTTGCCTCTCATTATGAATTGCCTAAGAAGAATCTTGATAAGTATCATGAACCGTATAAAGATAAAATTGATTCATCTATAAATAAATGTGTTGTAGTTGAAACTGTTGATCATTTCCCGAAGCTTATATTGAAAAAACTCCTTTCCCTGCTAAAATGAAGGAGTACTCTGTTATAAATAGTGCGGTTAATAAAAGTGAAAAGAAACCTATAGAACCTGAAGAACAAATAAAGGTTGAACCTGCTGTTGCAATAGTTAAAGATCTTGTGACTGAAAATGTGGAGGATGGTCATATTATTTTCTGTGAAGATGCTTCTAATATTGTTTCACATCCTAATAAGTCCAAGAAAACAAGTGTTCCTATGCTATCTGTTAGAATTGTTGATCATTGTTATTATGGTTTATGTGATATTGGTGCAAGTATTAGTGCTATTCCTTATGAGCTTTACACGGAGATTATGCACGAAATTGGTTCTTGTGAACTTGAAGATATTGATGTGGTTATTCGGATGGCTAATAGAGAAACTATCTCTCCAATTGGTATTGTTCGAGATGTGGAAGTTCTATGTGGTAAGATTAAATATCCTGCTCACTTTTTGGTACTTGGTTCTGCTTCTAGTAAATATTGTCCTATCATTTTTGGTAGACCTTTTCTAAATACTTGTGGAGCTGTTATAGATTGCAAGAAAGAGAAAATTTTGACTAAATTTGCTGGTGAATCTTATGAGTTTAACTTCTCTAAATTTGCCAAAACTCCTTATAAAGCTGATTCGCCTAATAATGATTTTAGAGTTGAACAGTGTGCATCTATTGCTCTTGCTCCTAATAATCCTTTGCAGCAACATTTGGAGAATAGTGAGAGTGAAGTTTTTAGGGAAGAAAGAAATGAGCTTGATGAAATTTTCCTTCGTCAACCTATTCTTAAGCATGATTTACCGGTAGAAGATCTGGGTACAACACCACCACCAAAGGAAGATCCTGTCTTCGATTTAAAACCATTGCCTGATAATCTTAAATATGCTCATATTGATGATAAGAAAATATATCCTGTTATTATTAGTTCTAAGCTTTCAGAGTTTGAAGAAGAAAGGTTATTGGAAATATTGAAGAAACACCGAGGAGCTATTGGCTACACTCTTGATGACTTGAATGGGATTTCTCCCTCTATTTGCCAACATGCCATCAATATGGAAGATGATGCAAAGCCTGTTGTTGAACATCAGCGTCGTCTAATTACTAAGATGAAGGATGTGGTAAGAAATGAGGTATTAAGACTTCTTGAAGCTGGTATTATATATCCTATTGCTGATAGTAGATGGGTTAGTCCTGTGCATTGTGTTCCTAAGAAAGGAGGAATGACTGTTGTGCCTAATGATAATGATGAGCTCATACCTCAAAGAGTAGTTGTAGGGTATAGAATGTGCATTGATTATCGAAAAGTTAATAAGGTTACTAAGAAAGATCATTACCCTTTGCCTTTTATTGATCAAATGTTAGAAAGGTTATCCAAAAATACTCATTTTTGCTTTCTTGATGGTTATTCTGGGTTTTCACAAATTGCTGTTAAAACTAAGGATCAAGAGAAAACCACTTTCACTTGTCCCTATGGAACTTATGCTTATAGACGTATGCCTTTTGGTTTATGTAATGCCCCTGCTACTTTTCAAAGATGCATGTCTGCTATTTTTCATGGCTTTTGCGAGAGTATTGTAGAAGTATTCATGGACGATTTTTCCGTCTATGGGAATTCTTTTGATAATTGCTTGCGGAACCTTGATAAAGTTTTGCAGAGATGTGAAGAAACTAACCTTGTTCTTAATTGGGAGAAATGCCACTTTATGGTTAATGAAGGAATTGTGTTGGGACATAAAATTTCTGAGAGAGGTATTGAAGTTGATAGAGCCAAAGTTGAAGCAATTGAGAAGATGCCCTATCCTAGGGATGTTAAAGGTATTCGTAGTGTTCTTGGTCACGCTGGGTTTTATAGGAGATTTATTAAGGACTTCTCCAAGATTTCAAAGCCTCTTACTAATCTTCTTCAAAAAGATGTACCTTTTGTTTTTGATGATGATTGTAAGGAAGCTTTTGAAACTCTAAAGAAAGCCTTAACAACTGCTCCTATAGTTGAACCTCCTGATTGGAACTTACCATTTGAAATTATGTGTGATGCTAGTGATTTTGCTGTAGGCGCTGTTCTTGGACAGCGAGTAGATAAAAAATTGAATGTTATTCATTATGCTAGTAAAACTCTTGATGCTGCTCAAAGAAATTATGCTACTACTGAAAAAGAATTGTTAGCTGTAGTCTTTGCTTGTGATAAGTTTAGATCTTATATTGTTGATTCAAAAGTTACAATTCATACTGATCATGCTGCAATTAGATACCTTATGCAAAAGAAAGATGCTAAGCCAAGGCTTATTAGATGGGTACTTCTATTGCAAGAATTTGATTTACATATTGCAGATAGGAAAGGTGTTGATAATCCTGTTGCAGATAACTTGTTTAGATTGGAAAATATTGCTTATGATCTTGTTCATGTTAATGATAGTTTTCCAAATGAACAATTGGCTGTAATAAAGGTGAGCTCGCGAGATAGTCCTTGGTATGCTGATTATGCTAACTTTATTGTTTCCAAGTACTTGCCTCCAACCTTTTCAGCCCAGTGATACGTCTCCGACGTATCGATAATTTGTTATGTTCCATGCCACATTATTGATGATATCTACATGTTTTATGCATACTTTATGTCATATTTATGCATTTTCCGGCACTAACCTATTAACGAGATGCCGAAGAGCCGATTCTTTTTCTGCTGTTTTTGGTTTCAGAAATCCTAGTAAGGAAATATTCTCGGAATTGGACGAAATCAACGCCCAGGGGCCTATTTTGCCACGAAGCTTCCAGAAGACCGAAGAGAAGACGAAGTGGGGCCACGAGGCGGCGCCACACTAGGGCGGCGCGGCCCAGGTGCTGGCCGTGCGGCCCTAGCGTGTGGGCCCCTCGTGACTCTCCCGACTCTGCCCTTCCGCCTACAAATAGTCTTCGTCGCGAAACCCCCAGTACCGAGAGCCACGATACGGAAAACCTTCCTGAGACACCGCCGCCAATCCCATCTCGGGGGATTCAGGAGATCGCCTCCGGCACCCTGCCGGAGAGGGGATTCATCTCCCGGAGGACTCTACACTGCCATGGTCGCCTCCGGAGTGATGAGTGAGTAGTTCACCCCTGGACTATGGGTCCATAGCAGTAGCTAGATGGTCGTCTTCTCCTAATTGTGCTTCATTGTCGGGTCTTGTGAGCTGCCTAACATGATCAAGATCATCTATCTGTAATGCTATATGTTGTGTTTGTTGGGATCCGATGGATAGAGAATACTATGTTATGTTGATTATCAATCTATTACCGATGTGTTGTTTATGATCTTGCATGCTCTCCGTTATTAGTAGAGGCTCTGGCCAAGTTTTTACTCTTAACTCCAAGAGGGAGTATTTATGCTCGATAGTGGGTTCATGCCTCCATTAAATCTGGGACAGTGACAGAAAGTTCTAAGGTTGTGGATGTGCTGTTGCCACTAGGGATAAAACATTGATGCTATGTCCGAGGATGTAGTTATTGATTACATTACGCACCATACTTAATGCAATTGTCTGTTGTTTGCAACTTAATACTGGAAGGGGTTCGGATGATAACCTGAAGGTGGACTTTTTAGGCATAGATGCATGCTGGATAGCGGTCTATGTACTTTGTCGTAATGCCCAATTAAATCTCACAATACTCATCATATCATGTATGTGCACTGTCATGCCCTCTCTATTTGTCAATTGCCCAACTGTAATTTGTTCACCCAACATGCTATTTATCTTATGGGAGAGACACCACTAGTGAACTGTGGACCCTGGTCCATTCTTTTAATCGAATACAATCTACTGCAATACTTGTTCTACTGTTCTCTGCAAACAATCATCATCCACACTATACATCTAATCCTTTGTTACAGCAAGCCGGTGAGATTGACAACCTCACTGTTTCGTTGGGGCAAAGTACTTTGGTTGTGTTGTGCAGGTTCCACGTTGGTGCCGGAATCCCTGGTGTTGCGCCGCACTACATCTCGCCGCCATCAACCTTCAACGTGCTTCTTGGCTCCTACTAGTTCGATAAACCTTGGTTTCATACTGAGGGAAAACTTGCCGCTGTACGCATCACACCTTCCTCTTGGGGTTCCCAACGGACGCGTGCTTTGTCTGCGTATTAAAGGCTTTTTTTGCACTTGTCTTTGGGGAGATCAAGACACGCTGCAAGGGGAGTCTCCACAATCCAATCTCTTTACTTTGTTTTTGTCTTGCTTTATTTTATTTACTACTTTGTTTCCTGCACTAAAACAAAATACAAAAAAATTAGTTGCTATTTTTACTTTACTTGATATCTTGTTTGCTATACTAAAAACACAAAAAAATTAGTTACTTGTTTTACTTTACTTAATTCCATGCATGTTTTTATTTCACTAGTTAGGCTTAATGGAAAACAACAAAAATATGAGAGATCTTTATGAACTTTATCTTGAATTAGGACATGATGTGTTTGAAGAGAGAATTAAAAAACCCATGGAACTTTATATGCATGCTAATGGGAATGTTATTAATATGAATGCTTTGAACACTATTGTTGCTAATGCTATGGAAAATTCTAAGCTTGGGGAAGCTGGTTTTGATGAGCATGATCTTTTTAGTCCTCCGGGCATTGAGGAGGAAATTTTCTTTGATGATACTTTGCCTCCTATTTATGATGATTATAATGATAGTAGCCTTTTGGTGCAACCTACTATGGAGAGTAAATTTGATTATGATTACAATATGCCTCCTATATTTGATGATGAGAATAATAATGATAGCTACTTTATTGAATTTGCTCCCACTACAATTAATAAGAATGACTATGCTTATGTGGAGAGTAATAATTTTATGCATGAGACTCATGATAAGAATGTTTCATTTGATAGTTATATTGTTGAGTTTTCTCATGATGCTACTGGACATTATTATGAGAGAGGAAAATATGGTGGTAGAAATTTTCATGTTACTAAAACACCTCTCTATATGCTTAAAATTTTGAAGTTGAGCTTGTCTAGTTTTCCTATGCCTGTTGCATTATGCCTACATAACTTGTTTATTTACAAGATTCCTATGCATAGGAAGCATGTTAGGCTTAAATGTGTTTTGAATTTGCTTTTTGATGCTCTCTTTTGCTTCAACTATTATTTCTTGCGAGTGCATCATTAAAACTGCTGAGCCCATCTTAATGGCTATAAAGAAAGAACTTCTTGGGAGATAACCCATGTGTTTATTTTACTACAGTACTTTTATTTTATTTTTGAGTCTTGGAAGTTGTTACTACTGTAGCAACCTCTCCTTATCTTAGTTTTGTGCATTGTTGTGCCAAGTAAAGTCGTTGATAGTAAGGTTCATACTAGATTTGGATTACTGCGCAGAAACAGATTTCTTTGCTGTCACGAATCTGGGCCTAATTCTCTGTAGGTAACTCATAAAATTATGCCAATTTACGTGATTGATCCTCAGATATGTACGCAACTTTCATTCAATTTGAGCATTTTCATATGAGCAAGTATGGTGCCTCAATAAAATTCGTCTTTACGAACTGTTCTGTTTTGACAGATTCTGCCTTTTATTTCGCATTGCCTGTTTTGCTATGCTTGATGGATTTTTCGATTCCATGGACTTTCAGTAGCTTTGTGCAATGTCCAGAAGTGTTAAGAATGATTATGTCACCTCTGAACATGTAAATTTTGATTGTGCACTAACCCTCTAATGAGTTGTTTTGAGTTTGGTGTGGAGGAAGTTTTCAAGGATCAAGAGAGGAGAACGATACAATATGATCAAGGAGAGTGAAAGCTCTAAGCTTGGGGATGCCCCGGTGGTTCACTGATACGCGTACAGCACGCGACTGTTGGGAACCCCAAGACGAAGGTGTGATGCGTACAGCGGCAAGTTTTCCCTCAGTATGAAACCAAGGTTTATCGAACCAGTAGGAGCCAAGAAGCACGTTGAAGGTTGATGACGGCGAGATGTAGTGCGGCCCAACACCAGGGATTCCGTCGCCAACGTGGAACCTGCACAACACAACCAAAGTACTTTGTCCCAACGTAACAGTGAGGTTGTCAATCTCACCGGCTTGCTGTAACAAAGGATTAGATGTATAGTGTGGATGATGATTGTTTGCAGAAAACAGTAGAACAATTGTAGTAGATTGTATTCAATGTAAAAGAATGGACCGGGGTCCACAGTTCACTAGAGGTGTCTCTCCCATAAGAATAAGCATGTTGGTTGAACAAATTACAGTTGGGCAATTGACAAATAGAGAGGGCATGACCATGCACATACATGATATGATGAGTATAGTGAGATTTAATTGGGCATTACGACAAAGTACATAGACCGCTATCCAGCATGCATCTATGCCTAAAAAGTCCACCTTCAGGTTATCATCCGAACCCCTTCCAGTATTAAGTTGCAAACAACAAACAATTGCATTAAGTATGGTGCGTAATGTAATCAATAACTACATCCTCGGACATAGCATCAATGT
Organism: Lolium perenne; assembly: GCF_019359855.2. Lineage (NCBI taxonomy): Eukaryota > Viridiplantae > Streptophyta > Magnoliopsida > Poales > Poaceae > Lolium > Lolium perenne. The sequence goes on along the minus strand of NC_067246.2, from coordinate 179,789,947 downwards.
TTTATCCCTAGTGGCAACAGCACATCCATAACCTCAGGGGTTTCTGTCACTCCCCCAGATTCACGGAGACATGAACCCACTATCGAGCATAAATACTCCCTCTTGGAGTTAAGAGTAAAAACTTGGCCAGAGCCTCTACTAATAACGGAGAGCATGCAAGATCATAAACAACACATAGACATAAATTGATAATCAACATAATATAGTATTCTCTATCCATCGGATCCCAACAAACACAACATATAGCATTACAGATAGATGATCTTGATCATATTAGGCAGCTCACAAGATCCGACAATGAAGCACATAAGGAGAAGACAACCATCTAGCTACTGCTATGGACCCATAGTCCAGGGGTAGACTACTCACTCATCACTCCGGAGGCGACCATGGCGGTGTAGAGTCCTCCGGGAGATGAATCCCCTCTCCGGCAGGGTGCCGGAGGCGATCTCCTGAATCCCCCGAGATGGGATTGGCGGCGGCGGCGTCTCTGGAAGGTTTTCCGTATCGTGGCTCTCGGTACTGGGGGTTTCGCGACGAAGGCTATTTGTAGGCGGAAGGGCAGGTCAAGGGGCGTCACGAGGGGCCCACACGCTAGGGTGGCGCGGCCAGGGCTTGGGCCGCGCCGCCCTACTGTGGCGCCGCCTCGTGGCCCCACTTCGTTAGCTCTCCGGTCTTCTAGAAGGTTCGTGTGAAAATAGGCCCCTGGGCGTTGATTTCGTCCAATTCCGAGAATATTTCCTTACTAGGATTTCTGAAACCAAAAACAGCAGAAAACAGCAACTGTCTCTTCGGCATCTCGTTAATAGGTTAGTATCGGAAAATGCATAATATGACATAAAGTATGCATAAAACATGAAGATATTATCAATAATGTGGCATGGAACATAAGAAATTATCGATACGTCGGAGACGTATCATTCACCCCTGCATATATCAAGAAGACTCAAGCGTCTAAGCTTGGGGATGCCCAAGGCATCCCCTTCTTCATCGACAACATTATCAGGTTCCTCTAGTGAAACTATATTTTTATTCCATCACATCTTATGTGCTTTGCTTGGAGCGTCGGTTTGTTTTTGTTTTTGTTTTGTTTGAATAAAATGGATCCTAGCATTCTTTGTGTGGGAGAGAGACACGCTCCGCTGTTGCATATGGACAAATATGTCCTTAGGCTTTACTCATAATATTCATGGTGAAAGTTTCTTCTTCGTTAAATTGTTATATGGTTGGAATCAGAAAATGATACATGTAGTAATTGCTAAAATGTCTTGGATAATGTGATACTTGGCAATTGTTGTGCTCATGTTTAAGCTCTTGCATCATATACTTTGCACCTATTAATGAAGAAATGCATAGAGCTTGCTAAAATTTGGTTTGCATAATTGGTCTCTCTAAGGTCTAGATAATTTCTAGTATTGAGTTTGAACAACAAGGAAGACGGTGTAGAGTATTATAATGTTTACAATATGTGTTTTATGTGAGTTTTGTTGCACCGGTTCATCCTTGTGTTTGTTTCAAATAAACCTTGCTAGCCTAATCCTTGTATCGAGAGGGATTACTTCTCATGCATCCAAAATCCTTGAGCCAACCACTATGCCATTTGTGTCCACCATACCTACCTACTACATGGTATTTCTCCGCCATTCCAAAGTAAAGTGCTTGAGTGCTACCTTTAAAATTTCGATTCTTTATCTTTACAATATATAGCTCATGGGACAAATAGCCTAAAAACTATTGTGGTGTTGAATATGTACTTATGCACTTTATCTCTTATTAAGTTGCTTGTTGTGCGATAACCATGTTCCTGGGGACGCCATCAACTACTCTTTTTTGAATATCATGTGAGTTGCTATGCATGTTCGTCTTGTCTGAAGTAAGGGAGATTTACCACTAAAATGGTTAGAGCATGCATAATGTTAGAGAAGAACATTGGGCCGCTAACTAAAGCCATGATCCATGGTGGAAGTTTCACTTTTGGACAAACATCCTCAATCTCATATGAGAAAATTAATTGTTGCTACATGCTTATGCATAAAAGAGGAGTCCATTATCTGTTGTCTATGTTGTCCCGGTATGGATGTCTAAGTTGAGAATAATCAATAGCGAGAAATCCAATGCGAGCTTTCTCCTTAGACCTTTGTACAAAGTGGCATAGAGGTACCCCTTTGTGACACTTGGTTAAAACATGTGCATTGCGATGATAATCCAGGTAATCCGAGCTAATTAGGACAAGGTGCGGGCACTATTAGTATACTATGCATGAGGCTTGCAACTTGTAGGATATAATTTACATAACACATATGCTTTATTACTACCGTTGACAAAATTGTTTCTTGTTTTCAAAATCAAAGCTCTAGCACAAATATAGCAATCGATGCTTCCCTCTGCGAAGGGCCTTTCTTTTACTTTTATTGTTGAGTCAGTTCACCTATTTCTCTCCACCTCAAGAAGCAAACACTTGTGTGAACTGTGCATTGATTCCTACATACTTGCATATTGCACTTGTTATATTACTCTATGTTGACAATTATCCATGAGATATACATGTTACAAGTTGAAAGCAACCGCTGAAACTTAATCTTCCTTTATGTTGCTTCAATACCTCTACTATGAATTATTGCTTTATGAGTTAACTCTTATGCAAGACTTATTGATGCTTGTCTTGAAGTACTATTCATGAAAAGTCTTTGCTATATGATTCATTTGTTTACTCATGTCATTTACATTGTTTTGATCGCTGCATTCATTACATATGCTTACAATAGTATGATCAAGGTTATGATGGCATGTCACTCCAGAAATTATCTTTGTTATCGTTTACCTGCTCGGGACGAGCAGAAACTAAGCTTGGGGATGCTGATACGTCTCCGACGTATCGATAATTTCTTATGTTCCATGCCACATTATTGATGATATCTACATGTTTTATGCATACTTTATGTCATATTTATGCATTTTCCGGCACTAACCTATTAACAAGATGCCGAAGAGCCAGTTGATGTTTTCTGCTGTTTTTGGTTTCAGAAATCCTAGTAAGGAAATATTCTCGGAATTGGACGAAATCAACGCCCAGGGGCCTATTTTGCCACGAAGCTTCCAGAAGACCGAAGAGAAGACGAAGTGGGGCCACGAGGCGGCGCCACACTAGGGCGGCGCGGCCCAGGTGCTGGCCGCGCGGCCCTAGCGTGTGGGCCCCTCGTGACTCTCCCGACTCTGCCCTTCCGCCTACAAATAGTCTTCGTCGCGAAACCCCCAGTACCGAGAGCCACGATACGGAAAACCTTCCAGAGACGCCGCCGCCGCCAATCCCATCTCGAGGGATTCAGGAGATCGCCTCCGGCACCCTGCCGGAGAGGGGATTCATCTCCCGGAGGACTCTACACCGCCATGGTCGCCTCCGGAGTGATGAGTGAGTAGTTCACCCCTGGACTATGGGTCCATAGCAGTAGCTAGATGGTCGTCTTCTCCTAATTGTGCTTCATTGTCGGGTCTTGTGAGCTGCCTAACATGATCAAGATCATCTATCTGTAATGCTATATGTTGTGTTTGTTGGGATCCGATGGATAGAGAATACTATGTTATGTTGATTATCAATCTATTACCTATGTGTTGTTTATGATCTTGCATGCTCTCCGTTATTAGTAGAGGCTCTGGCCAAGTTTTTACTCTTAACTCCAAGAGGGAGTATTTATGCTCGATAGTGGGTTCATGCCTCCATTAAATCTGGGACAGTGTGATACGCGTACAACACGCGTCCGTTGGGAACCCCAAGAGGAAGGTGTGATGCGTACAGCGGCAAGTTTTCCCTCAGTATGAAACCATGGTTTATCGAACCAGTAGGAGCCAAGAAGCACTTTGAAGGTTGATGTCAGCGGGATGTAGTGCGGCGCAACACCAGGGATTCCGGCGCCAACGTGGAACCTGCACAACACAACCAAAGTACTTTGCCCCAACGAAACAGTGAGGTTGTCAATCTCACCGGCTTGCTGTAACAAAGGATTAGATGTATAGTGTGGATGATGATTGTTTGCAGAAAACAGTAGAACAAGATTGCAAGAGATTGTATTTCAGTATAGAGAATTGGACCGGGGTCCACAGTTCACTAGAGGTGTCTCTCCCATAAGATAAACAGCATGTTGGGTGAACAAATTACAGTTGGGCAATTGACAAATAAAGAGGGCATGACCATGCACATACATATTATGATGAGTATAGTGAGATTTAATTGGGCATTACTTAATAAAGTACATAGACCGCTATCCAGCATGCATCTATGCCTAAAAAGTCCACCTTCAAAGTTATCGTCCGAACCCCCTCCGGTATTAAGTTGCTAACAACGAGACAATTGCATTAAGTATTGCGCGTAATGTAATCAGTAACTACATCCTTGAACATAGCACCAATGTTTTATCCCTAGTGGCAACAGCACATCCATAATCTTAGAGATTTCTGTCACTTCCTGCATTCACGGAGACATGAACCCACTATCGAGCATAAATACTCCCTCTTGGAGTTACAAGCATCTACTTGGCCAGAGCATCTACTAGTAACGGGGAGCATGCAAGATCATAAACAACACATAGACATAACTTTCATAATCAACATAACAAGTATTCTCTATTCATCGGATCCCAACAAACGCAACATATAGAATTACAGATAGATGATCTTGATCATGTTAGGCAGCTCACAAGATCCGACAATTAAGCACAATGGGGAGAAGACAACCATCTAGCTACTGCTATGGACCCATAGTCCAGGGGTAGACTACTCACACATCACTCCGGAGGCGACCATGGCGGCGTAGAGTCCTCCGGGAGATGATTCCCCTCTCCGGCAGGGTGCCGGAGGCGATCTCCTGAATCCCCCGAGATGGGATTGGCGGCGGCGACGTCTCTGGAAGGTTTTCCGTATCGTGGCTCTCGGTACTGGGGGTTTCGCGATGGAGGCTTTAAGTAGGCGGAAGGGCAGGTCAGGGGGCCACACGAGGGGCCCAGATGACAGGGCCGCGCGGCCAAGACCTAGGCCGCGCCGCCCTGTAGTCTGGCCGCCTCGTGGCCCCACTTCGTCTCCTCTTCGGTCTTCTGGAAGCTTCGTGGCAAAATAGGACCCTGGGCGTTGATTTCGTCCAATTCCGAGAATATTTCGTTACTAGGATTTCTGAAACCAAAAACAGCAGAAAAACAAGAATCGGCACTTCGGCATCTTGTTAATAGGTTAGTTCCGTAAAATGCACGAATATGACATAAAGTGTGCATAAAACATGTAGATAACATCAATAATGTGGCATGGAACACAAGAAATTATCGATACGTCAGAGACGTATCAGCATCCCCAAGCTTAGTTCTGCTCGTCCCGAGCAGGTAAAACGATAACAAAGATAATTTCTGGAGTGACATGCCATCATAACCTTGATCATACTATTTGTAAAGCATATGTAGTGAATGCAGCGATCAAAACAATGTATATGACATGAGTAAACAAGTGAATCATAAAGCAAAGACTTTTCATGAATGGTACTTCAAGACAAGCATCAATAAGTCTTGCATAAGAGTTAACTCATAAAGCAATAATTCAAAGTAAAAGCATTGAAGCAACACAAAGGAAGATTAAGTTTCAGCGGTTGCTTTCAACTTGTAACATGTATATCTCATGGATATTGTCAACATAGAGTAATATAATAAGTGCAATATGCAAGTATGTAGGAATCAATGCACAGTTCACACAAGTGTTTGCTTCTTGAGGTGGAGAGAAATAGGTGAACTGACTCAACAATGAAAGTAAAAGAATGGTCCTCCATAGAGGAAAAGCATCGATTGCTATATTTGTGCTAGAGCTTTGATTTTGAAAACATGAAACAATTTTGTCAACGGTAGTAATAAAGCATATGTATCATGTAAATTATATCTTACAAGTTGCAAGCCTCATGCATAGTATACTAATAGTGCCCGCACCTTGTCCTAATTAGCTTGGACTACCGGATCATCGCAATGCACATGTTTTAACCAAGTGTCACAAAGGGGTACCTCTATGCCGCCTGTACAAAGGTCTAAGGAGAAAGCTCGCATTGGATTTCTCGCTATTGATTATTCTCAACTTAGACATCCATACCGGGACAACATAGACAACAGATAACGGACTCCTCTTTTATGCATAAGCATGTAGCAACAATTAATAATTTTCTCATATGAGATTGAGGATATATGTCCAAAACTGAAACTTCCACCATGGATCATGGCTTTAGTTAGCGGCCCAATGTTCTTCTCTAACAATATGCATGCTTAACCATAAGGTGGTAGATCTCCCTTACTTCAGACAAGACGAACATGCATAGCAACTCACATGAAATTCAACAAAGAATAGTTGATGGTGTCCCCAGTGAACATGGTTATCGCACAACAAGCAACTTAATAAGAGATAAAGTGCATAAGTACATATTCAATACCACAATTGTTTTTAAGCTATTTGTCCCATGAGCTATATATTGCAAAGGTGAATGATGGAATTTTAAAGGTAGCACTCAAGCAATTTACTTTGGAATGGCGGAGAAATACCATGTAGTAGGTAGGTATGGTGGACACAAATGGCATAGTGGTTGGCTCAAGGATTTTGGATGCATGAGAAGTATTCCCTCTCGATACAAGGTTTAGGCTAGCAAGGCTATTTGAAACAAACACAAGGATGAACCGGTGCAGCAAAACTCACATAAAAGACATATTGTAAACATTATAAGACTCTACACCGTCTTCCTTGTTGTTCAAACTCAATACTAGAAATTATCTAGACCTTAGAGAGACCAAATATGCAAACCAAATTTTAGCATGCTCTATGTATTTCTTCATTAATGGGTGCAAAGTATATGATGCAAGAGCTTAAACATGAGCACAACAATTGCCAAGTATCACATTACCCAAGACATTTTAGCAATTTACTACATGTATCATTTTCCAATTCCAGCCATATAACAATTTAACGAAGAAGAAACTTCGCCATGAATACTATGAGTAGAGCCTAAGGACATACTTGTCCATATGCTACAGCGGAGCGTGTCTCTCTCCCATACAGTGAATGCTAGGATCCATTTTATTCAAACAAAACAAAAAAACAAAAACAAACCGACGCTCCAAGAAAAGCACATAAGATGTGATGGAATAAAAATATAGTTTCAGGGGAGGAACCTGATAATGTTGTCGATGAAGAAGGGGATGCCTTGGGCATCCCCAAGCTTAGACGCTTGAGTCTTCTTAGAATATGCAGGGGTGAACCACCGGGGCATCCCCAAGCTTAGAGCTTTCACTCTTCTTGATCATGTTGCATCATACTCCTCTCTTGATCCTTGAAAACTTCCTCCACACCAAACTTAGAACAACTCATTAGAGGATTAGTGGAAAATAAAAATTAACATGTTCAGAGGTGAAATAATCATTCTTAACACTTCTGGACATTGCATAAAGCTACTGGACATTCATGGATCAAAGAAATTCATCCAACATAGCAAAAGAGGCAATGCGAAATAAAAGGCAGAATCTGTCAAAACAGAACAGTTCGTATTGACGAATTTTATCGAGGCACCAGACTTGCTCAAATGAAAATGCTCAAATTGAATGACAGTTGCGTACATATCTGAGGATCACTCACGTAAATTGGCATAATTTTCTGAGTTACCTACAGAGAAAACAGCCTAGATTCGTGACAGCAAAGAAATCTGTTTATGCGCAGTAATCCAAATCTAGTATGAACTTTACTATCAACGACTTTACTTGGCACAACAAAACACTAAACTAAGATAAGGAGAGGTTGCTACAGTAGTAAACAACTTCCAAGACACAAAATAAAAACAAAGTACTGTAGTAAAAACCATGGGTTGTCTCCCATAAGCGCTTTTCTTTAACGCCTTTCAGCTAGGCACAGAAAGTGTGTATCAAATATTATCAAGAGATGGTGTGTCAACCTTACCTTGGGCTTTACCCTTACCTTTCTTATTGTTTTTCTTTCCCTTTGATTTAGGAAATATATGATTTCCCCCCGGTGTAGAGGTGAATTCCAGGTTGCCTTCTCCCACATCAATGACTGCTCCCAATAGTTTCAGCAGGGATCTTCCGAGTGTGATTTTTCCTGTCCCTACACATTCAATAACAAGATAATCAATGGATATTGTTCTTCCAAGAATGGTTGTATGCACACCTGCGGCTATTCCCTTAGGAATTATAACAGAGTTATCAATGAGAGTTATTTCTTCTCCTCCTTCATCGACTCCCCAAAGTTTCAAAGATTTATAAATGCTCTCAGGTATAAGGCAAAATTCAGACATAATATCACAGTTGGCACGAAGAGTTCGATCACCGATAACAATTTTAACAGTAGGATCCCATAATGAAAGTTTAGAGTTCACTAAAACTTGTTCAAGACGATTACGAACATGGCAATAGTTGTCATCCAAGCGAGATGTACTTATCTCGAGATTGTTTAATCTATTATAAATGCTAGTGAGGGCTGAATCAAAGTTATTAGCTGAATCATGTGATGCAACCAACTTCTTTATGGCATTAAAAGCTTGATCCCCATTGCAATGAAGGAAATCTCCTCCCACTAAAGCATCCAAAGCATATCTATAGCGAATCATAAGACCAAAATAAAAATTACTAAGGAGCAAACTTAGAGTCATTTGAGGTTCAGTTTTACGATAAGAAGTAAAAATTCTAGACCAAGCATCCTTAAAACTCTCCTCATCCCCTTGTTTAAAAGTGAAGACTAATTCTTCAGGCGAAGAAGTAACAGGTTCAGAGCTAGACATGGTAACAAAAGTAACTAATTTTTTTTTGTATTTTTAATGTAGAGTGCAAGACAGTAAATAAAGCAAACTAGATAAGGTAAATGCAAGTAACTAATTTTTTTGTGTTTTTGATATAGTAAACAAGATAGCAAATAAAGTAAAACTAGCAACTAATTTTTTTGTATTTTGATTTAGTGCAGCAAACAAAGTAGTAAATAAAACTAAGCAAGACAAAAACAAAGTAAAGAGATTGGGAAGTGGAGACTCCCCTTGCAGCGTGTCTTGATCTCCCCGGCAACGGCGCCAGAAAAAGAGCTGCTGGCGCAAAGTTGACGTGGGAGTTAGAGATCTCTGTGGTGCAACTTTTCTTCAGGTCCCCGGCAACGGCGCCAGAAAAAGAGCTTGATACGCGTACAACACGCGTCCGTTGGGAACCCCAAGAGGAAGGTGTGATGCGTACAGCGGCAAGTTTTCCTCGATGAAACCAAGGTTTATCGAACCAGTAGGAGCCAAGAAGCACGTTGAAGGTTGATGGCAGCGGGATGTAGTGCGGCGCAACACCAGGGATTCCGGCGCCAACGTGGAACCTGCACAACACAACCAAAGTACTTTGCCCCAACGAAACAGTGAGGTTGTCAATCTCACCGGCTTGCTGTAACAAAGGATTAGATGTATAGTGTGGATGATGATTGTTTGCAGAAAACAGTAGAACAGTATTGCAGTAGATTCTATTTCAGTATAGAGAATTGGACCGGGGTCCACAGTTCACTAGAGGTGTCTCTCCCATAAGATAAACAGCATGTTGGGTGAACAAATTACAGTTGGGCAATTGACAAATAAAGAGGGCATGACCATGCACATACATATTATAATGAGTATAGTGAGATTTAATTGGGCATTACGACAAAGTACATAGACCGCTATCCAGCATGCATCTATGCCTAAAAAGTCCACCTTCAGGTTATCGTCCGAACCCCTCCAGTATTAAGTTGCTAACAACAGACAATTGCATTAAGTATTGCGCGTAATGTAATCAGTAACTACATCCTTGAACATAGCACCAATGTTTTATCCCTAGTGGCAACAGCACATCCATAATCTTAGAGATTTCTGTCACTTCCCCAGATTCACGGAGACATGAACCCACTATCGAGCATAAATACTCCCTCTTGGAGTTACAAGCATCTACTTGGCCAGAGCATCTACTAGTAACGGGGAGCATGCAAGATCATAAACAACACATAGACATAACTTTGATAATCAACATAACAAGTATTCTCTATTCATCGGATCCCAACAAACGCAACATATAGAATTACAGATAGATGATCTTGATCATGTTAGGCAGCTCACAAGATCCGACAATTAAGCACAATGGGGAGAAGACAACCATCTAGCGACTGCTATGGACCCATAGTCCAGGGGTAGACTACTCACACATCACTCCGGAGGCGACCATGGCAGCGTAGAGTCCTCCGGGAGATGATTCCCCTCTCCGGCAGGGTGCCGGAGGCGATCTCCTGAATCCCTCGAGATGGGATTGGCGGCGGCGGCGTCTCTGGAAGGTTTTCCGTATCGTGGCTCTCGGTACTGGGGGTTTCGCGAAGGAGGCTTTAAGTAGGCGGAAGGGCAGGTCAGGGGGCCACACGAGGGGCCCAGAAGACAGGGCCGCGCGGCCAAGACCTAGGCCGCGCCGCCCTGTAGTCTGGACGCCTCGTGGCCCCACTTCGTCTCCTCTTCGGTCTTCTGGAAGCTTCGTGGCAAAATAGGACCCTGGGCGTTGATTTCGTCCAATTCCGAGAATATTTCGTTACCAGGATTTCTGAAACCAAAAACAGAACAAAGAATCGGCACTTCGGCATCTTGTTAATAGGTTAGTTCCAGAAAATGCACGAATATGACATAAAGTGTGCATAAAACATGTAGATAACATCAATAATGTGGCATGGAACACAAGAAATTATCGATACGTCGGAGACGTATCACAGTGACAGAAAGTTCTAAGGTTGTGGATGTGCTGTTGCCACTAGGGATAAAACATTGATGCTATGTCCGAGGATGTAGTTATTGATTACATTACGCACCATACTTAATGCAATTGTCTGTTGTTTGCAACTTAATACTGGAAGGGGTTCGGATGATAACCTGAAGGTGGACTTTTTAGGCATAGATGCATGCTGGATAGCGGTCTATGTACTTTGTCGTAATGCCAGATTAAATCTCACAATACTCATCATATCATGTATGTGCATTGTCATGCCCTCTCTATTTGTCAATTGCCCAACTGTAATTTGTTCACCCAACATGCTATTTATCTTATGGGAGAGACACCACTAGTGAACTGTGGACCCCGGTCCATTCTTTTAATCGAATACAATCTACTGCAATACTTGTTCTACTGTTCTCTGCAAACAATCATCATTGATACGTCTCCGACGTATCGATAATTTCTTGTGTTCCATGCCACATTATTGATGATATCTACATGTTTTATGCACACTTTATGTCATATTCGTGCATTTTCTGGAACTAACCTATTAACAAGATGCCGAAGAGCGAGCTTTGTTTTCTGCTGTTTTTGGTTTCAGAAATCCTAGTAACGAAATATTCTCAGAATTGGACGAAATCAACGCCCAGGGTCCTATTTTGCCACGAAGCTTCCAGAAGACCGAAGAGGAGACGAAGTGGGGCCACGAGGCGGCCACACCATAGGGCGGCGCGGCCCAGCCCTTGGCCGCGCCGACCTGTAGTGTGGGGCCCTCGTGTGGCCCCCTGACCTGCCCTTCCGCCTACTTAAAGCCTCCGTCGCGAAACCCCCAGTACCGAGAGCCACGATACGGAAAACCTTCCAGAGACGCCGCCGCCGCCAATCCCATCTCGGGGGATTCAGGAGATTGCCTCCGGCACCCTGCCGAAGAGGGGAATCATCTCCCGGAGGACTCTACGCCGCCATGGTCGCCTCCGGAGTGATGAGTGAGTAGTCTACCCCTGGACTATGGGTCCATAGCAGTAGCTAGATGGTTGTCTTCTCCCCATTGTGCTTAATTGTCGGGTCTTGTGAGCTGCTGAACATGATCAAGATCATCTATCTGTAATTCTATATGTTGCGTTTGTTGGGATCCGATGAATAGAGAATACTTGTTATGTTGATTATCAATTTATGTCTATGTGTTGTTTATGATCTTGCATGCTCTCCGTTACTAGTAGATGCTCTGGCCAAGTAGATGCTTGTAACTCCAAGAGGGAGTATTTATGCTCGATAGTGGGTTCATGTCTCCGTGAATCTGGGGGAGTGACAGAAACCTCTAAGATTATGGATGTGCTGTTGCCACTAGGGACAAAACATTGGTGCTATGTTCAAGGATGTAGTTACTGATTACATTACACGCAATACTTAGTGCAATTGTCTGTTGTTAGAAACTTAATACTGGAGGGGGTTCGGATGATAACCTGAAGGTGGACTTTTTAGGCATAGATGCATGCTGGATAGCGGTCCATGTACTTTGTCGTAATGCCCAATTAAATCTCACTATACTCATCATAATATGTATGTGCATGGTCATGCCCTCTTTATTTGTCAATTGCCCAACTGTAATTTGTTCACCCAACATGCTGTTTATCTTATGGGAGAGACACCTCTAGTGAACTGTGGACCCCAGTCCAATTCTCTATACTGAAATACAATCTACTGCAATACTTGTTCTACTGTTTTCTGCAAACAATCATCTTCCACACAATACGGTTAATCCTTTGTTACAGCAAGCCGGTGAGATTGACAACCTCACTGTTTCATTGGGGCAAAGTACTTTGGTTGTGTTGTGCAGGTTCCACGTTGGCGCCGGAATCTCTGCTGTTGCGCCGCACTACATCCCGCCGCCATCAACCTTCAACGTGCTTCTTGACTCCTACTGGTTCAATTAAACCTTGGTTTCTTACTGAGGGAAACTTGCCGCTGTGCGCATCACACCTTCCTCTTGGGGTTCCCAACGGACGCGTGTCGAACGAAAAGACAATACGTCAACCACGCGCATCAAGCAAATTTCGGCGCTGCTGTTGGGAGATCAAGACACGCTGCAAGGGGAGTCTCCACATCCCAATCTCTTTACTTTGTTTTTTGTCTTGCTTAGTTTTATTTACTACTTTGTTTGCTGCACTAAATCAAAATACAAAAAAATTAGTTTCTAGTTTTACTTTATTTTCTATCTTGTTTACTATATCAAAAACACAAAAAAATTAGTTACTTGCATTTACTTTATCTAGTTTGCTTTATTTACTACTACTAAAATGGCCACCCCTGAAAATACTAAGTTGTGTGATTTCACAACCACAAATAATAATGATTTCTTATGCACACCTATTGCTCCACCTGCTACTACAGCAGAATTCTTTGAAATCAAACCTGCTTTACTGAATCTTGTTATGCGAGAGCAATTTTCTGGTGTTAGTTCTGATGATGCTGCTGCCCATCTTAATAATTTTGTTGAACTATGTGAAATGCAAAAATATAAAGATGTAGATGGTGACATTATAAAATTAAAATTGTTCCCTTTCTCATTAAGAGGAAGAGCTAAAGATTGGTTGCTATCTCTGCCTAAGAATAGTATTGATTCATGGACTAAATGCAAGGATGCTTTTATTGGTAGATATTATCCCCCTGCTAAAATTATATCTTTGAGGAGTAGCATAATGAATTTTAAACAATTAGATACTGAGCATGTTGCACAAGCATGGGAAAGAATGAAATCTTTGGTTAAAAATTGCCCAACCCATGGACTGACTACTTGGATGATCATCCAAACCTTCTATGCAGGACTAAATTTTTCTTCGCGGAATTTATTGGATTCAGCTGCTGGAGGTACCTTTATGTCCATCACTCTTGGTGAAGCAACAAAGCTTCTCGATAATATGATGATCAATTACTCTGAATGGCACACGGAAAGAGCTCCACAAGGTAAGAAGGTAAATTCTGTCGAAGAAACCTCTTCCTTGAGTGATAAGATTGATGCTATTATGTCTATGCTTGTGAATGGTAGGACTAATGTTGATCCTAATAATGTTCCGTTAGCTTCGTTGGCTCCTCAAAATGATTATGTTGATGTGAATTTCATTAAGAATAACAATTACAATAACTCTATGCCATATCCTGCTAATGGTAACTCTTATGGTAGATACGCTTCACCTAATGAGGAAAAGATGTTAGAAATTGAAAGATCCACCAAGAACTTTATGCAATCACAATATGAGCAAAATAAATTGTTTACTAAAACTATGAATGAGCAATCTACCTTGTTGAAGAATATAGGAAATCAACTTGAAAATTTGAATATGGAAATCTCTGGGATGCAAACTAAACTTGCGAATGCTGAAAACCAAATCTCATATATGTCTGCGTCACAATCTTCTTTAATTAATAAAATGGCTGCTAAACCTGAGGATATTGAAAATAAAATTGTTACTACAGCAAATGCCATCCAAGTTAGAATTAATGAGAATATAAGATTGATGGCCGAATTGCGTGCTAGGTGGGATAGAGAAGAAAATGAAAAACTAGCTAAAGAGAAGAATGTAGCTAAAGTTTGGACTATTACCACCACTAGTAATACTAATGCTACACATGTTGCTGCACCTCCTACTAATACTAATAAAAGAATTGGTGTTAGCAATGTTTCCACTTCTAATGCAAAGCGCGAGAAACTGCCTGAAGCTGCTAAAACTGCTGAAACTGCCTGTGATAAAACTGCTGAAATTTTTTCCAACATTGGGGATGATGATCCCATTGATTTAGATTATAATGGTTTGAATTTTGATGATTGCCACATCTCTGAAGTTATAAAGTTCTTGCAAAAACTTGCTAAAAGTCCTAATGCTAGTGCTATAAATTTGGCTTTCACAAAACATATTACAAATGCTCTCATAAAAGCTAGAGAAGAGAAACTAAAACTTGAAACTTCTATTCCTAGAAAGCTAGAGGATGGTTGGGAACCCATCATTAAAATGAGGGTCAATGATTTTGATTGTAATGCTTTATGTGATCTTGGTGCAAGTATTTCTGTTATGCCTAAGAAAGTCTATGATATGCTTGACTTGCCACCATTGAAAAATTGTTATTTGGATGTTAATCTCGCTGATAATGCTAAAAAGAAACCTTTGGGGAGAGTTGATAATGTTCATATTATGGTTAACAATAACCTTGTCCCCGTTGATTTTGTTGTCTTGGATATTGAATGCAATACATCTTGCCCCATTATATTGGGAAGACCTTTGCTTCGAACCGTTGGTGCTACTATTGATATGAAGGAAGGTAATATTAAATATCAATTTCCTCTCAAGAAAGGTATGGAACACTTCCCTAGAAAGAGAATGAAGTTACCTTTTGATTCTATTATTAGAACAAATTATGATGTTGACACTTCGTCTCTTGATAATACTTGATACACACTTTCTGCGCCTAGCTGAAAGGCGTTAAAGAAAAGCGCTTATGGGAGACAACCCATGGTTTTTACTACAGTACTTTGTTTTTATTTTGTGTCTTGGAAGTTGTTTACTACTGTAGCAACCTCTCCTTATCTTAGTTTAGTGTTTTGTTGTGCCAAGTAAAGTCGTTGATAGTAAAGTTCATACTAGATTTGGATTACTGCGCAGAAACAGATTTCTTTGCTGTCACGAATCTGGGCTGTTTTATCTGTAGGTAACTCAGAAAATTATGCCAATTTACGTGAGTGATCCTCAGATATGTACGCAACTTTAATTCAATTTGAGAATTTTCATTTGAGCAAGTCTGGTGCCTCGATAAAATTCGTCAATACGAACTGTTCTATTTTGACAGATTCTGCCTTTTATTTCGCATTGCCTCTTTTGCTATGTTGGATGAATTTCTTTGATCCATTAATGTCCAGTAGCTTTATGCAATGTCCAGAAGTGTTAAGAATGATTGTGTCACCTCTGAACATGTTAATTTTTATTGTACACTAACCCTCTAATGAGTTGTTCTAACTTTGGTGTGGAGGAAGTTTTCAAGGATCAAGAGAGGAGTATGATGCAACATGATCAAGGAGAGTGAAAGCTCTAAGCTTGGGGATGCCCCGGTGGTTCACCCCTGCATATTCTAAGAAGACTCAAGCGTCTAAGCTTGGGGATGCCCAAGGCATCCCCTTCTTCATCGACAACATTATCAGGTTCCTCCCCTGAAACTATATTTTTATTCCATCACATCTTATGTGCTTTGCTTGGAGCGTCGGTTTGTTTTGTTTTTGTTTTGTTTGAATAAAATGGATCCTAGCATTCACTTTGTGGGAGAGAAACACGCTCCGCTGTAGCATATGGATAAGTATGTCCTTAGGCTTTACTCATAATATTCATGGCGAAGTTTCTTCTTCGTTAAATTGTTATATGGTTGGAATTGGAAAATGATACATGTAGTAATTGCTATAATGTCTTGGATAATGTGATACTTGGCAATTGTTGTGCTCATGTTTAAGCTCTTGCATCATATGCTTTGCACCCATTAATGAAGAAATACATAGAGCATGCTAAAATTTGGTTTGCATATTTGGTCTCTCTAAAGTCTAGATAATATCTAGTATTGAGTTTTGAACAACAAGGAAGAAACTGTAGATTCTTATAATGTTTACAATATGTCTTTTATGTGAGTTTTGCTGCACCGGTTCGTCCTTGTGTTTGTTTCAAATAGCCTTGCTAGCCTAAACCTTGTATCGAGAGGGAATACCTCTCATGCATCCAAAATACTTGAGCCAACCACTATGCCATTTGTGTTCACCACACCTACCTACTACATGGTATTTCTCCGCCATTCCAAAGTAAATTGCTTGAGTGCTATCTTTAAATTTCCATTCTTCACCTTTACAATATATAGCTCATGGGACAAATAGCTTAAAAACTATTGTGGTATTGAATATGTACTTATGCACTTTATCTCTTATTAAGTTGCTTGTTGTGCGATAACCATGTTTCTGGGGATGCCATCAACTATTCTTTGTTGAATATCATGTGAGTTGCTATGCATGTTCGTCTTGTCTGAAGTAAGGGAGATCTACCACCTTATGGTTAAGCATGCATATTGTTAGAGAAGAACATTGGGCCGCTAACTAAAGCCATGATCCATGGTGGAAGTTTCAGTTTTGGACAATATCCTCAATCTCATATGAGAATAATAATTGTTGCCACATGCTTATGCATAAAAGAGGAGTCCATTATCTGTTGTCTATGTTGTCCCGGTATGGATGTCTAAGTTGAGAATAATCAAAAGCGAGAAATCCAAAATGCGAGCTTTCTCCTTAGACCTTTGTACAGGCGGCATGGAGGTACCCCATTGTGACACTTGGTTAAAACATGTGTATTGCGATGATCCGGTAGTCCAAGCTAATTAGGACAAGGTGCGGGCACTATTAGTATACTATGCATGAGGCTTGCAACTTTTAAGATATAATTTACATAACTCATATGCTTTATTACTACCGTTGACAAAATTGTTTCTTGTTTTAAAAATCAAAGCTCTAGCACAAATATAGCAATCGATGCTTTTCCTCTATGGAGGACCATTCTTTTACTTTTATGTTGAGTCAGTTCACCTATTTCTCTCCACCTCAAGAAGCAAACACTTGTGTGAACTGTGCATTGATTCCTACATACTTGCATATTGCACTTATTATATTACTCTATGTTGACAATATCCATGAGATATACATGTTACAAGTTGAAAGCAACCGCTGAAACTTAATCTTCCTTTGTGTTGCTTCAATACCTTTACTTTGAATTATTGCTTTATGAGTTAACTCTTATGCAAGACTTATTGATGCTTGTCTTGAAGTACTATTCATGAAAAGACTTTGCTATATGATTCACTTGTTTACTCATGTCATATACATTGTTTTGATCGCTGCATTCACTACATATGCTTTACAAATAGTATGATCAAGGTTATGATGGCATGTCACTCCAGAAATTATCTTTGTTATCGTTTTACCTGCTCGGGACGAGCAGAACTAAGCTTGGGGATGCTGATACGTCTCCGACGTATCGATAATTTCTTGTGTTCCATGCCACATTATTGATGATATCTACATGTTTTATGCACACTTTATGTCATATTCGTGCATTTTCTGGAACTAACCTATTAACAAGATGCCGAAGAGCCAGTTGCTGTTTTCTGCTGTTTTTGGTTTCAGAAATCCTAGTAACGAAATATTCTCGGAATTGGACGAAATCAATGCCCAGGGTCCTATTTTTCCACGAAGCTTCCAGTAGACCGAAGAGGATACGAAGTGGGGCCACGAGGCGGCCACACCATAGGGCGGCGCGGCCCAGCCCTTGGCCGCGCCGACCTGTAGTGTGGGGCCCTCGTGTGGCCCCCTGACCTGCCCTTCCGCCTACTTAAAGCCTCCGTCGCGAAACCCCTAGTACCGAGAGCCACGATACGGAAAACCTTCCATAGACGCCGCCGCCGCCAATCCCATCTCGGGGGATTCAGGAGATCGCCTCCGGCACCCTGCCGGAGAGGGGAATCATCTCCCGGAGGACTCTACGCTGCCATGGTCGCCTCCGGAGTGATGAGTGAGTAGTCTACCCCTGGACTATGGGTCCATAGCAGTAGCTAGATGGTTGTCTTCTCCCCATTGTGCTTAATTGTCGGGTCTTGTGAGCTGCCGAACATGATCAAGATCATCTATCTGTAATTCTATATGTTGCGTTTGTTGGGATCCGATGAATAGAGAATACTTGTTATGTTGATTATCAATTTATGTCTATGTGTTGTTTATGATCTTGCATGCTCTCCGTTACTAGTAGATGCTCTGGCCAAGTAGATGCTTGTAACTCCAAGAGGGAGTATTTATGCTCGATAGTGGGTTCATGTCTCCGTGAATCTGGGGGAGTGACAGAAACCTCTAAGATTATGGATGTGCTGTTGCCACTAGGGATAAAACATTGGTGCTATGTTCAAGGATGTAGTTACTGATTACATTACGCGCAATACTTAATGCAATTGTCTATTGTTAGCAACTTAATACTGGAGGGGGTTCGGATGATAACCTGAAGGTGGACTTTTTAGGCATAGATGCATGCTGGATAGCGGTCTATGTACTTTGTCGTAATGCCCAATTAAATCTCACTACACTCATCATAATATGTATGTGCATGGTCATGCCCTCTTTATTTGTCAATTGCCCAACTGTAATTTGTTCACCCAACATGCTGTTTATCTTATGGGAGAGACACCTCTAGTGAACTGTGGACCCCGGTCCAATTCTCTATACTGAAATACAATCTACTGCAATACTTGTTCTACTGTTTTCTGCAAACAATCATCTTCCACACAATACGGTTAATCCTTTGTTACAGCAAGCCGGTGAGATTGACAACCTCACTGTTTCGTTGGGGCAAAGTACTTTGGTTGTGTTGTGCAGGTTCCACGTTGGCGCCGGAATCTCTAGTGTTGCGCCGCACTACATCCGCCGTCATCAACCTTCAACGTGCTTCTTGACTCCTACTGGTTCGATTAAACCTTGGTTTCTTACTGAGGGAAACTTGCCGCTGTGCGCATCACACCTTCCTCTTGGGGTTCCCAACGGACGCGTGTCGAACGAAAAGACAATACGTCAACCACGCGCATCAATCATCCACACTATACATCTAATCCTTTGTTACAACAAACCAGTGAGATTGACAACCTCACTGTTTCGTTGGGGCAAAGTACTTTGGTTGTGTTGTGCAGGTTCCACGTTGGCGCCGGAATCCCTGGTGTTGCGCCGCACTACATCTCGCCGCCATCAACCTTCAACGTGCTTCTTGGCTCCTACTAGTTCGATAAACCTTGGTTTCTTACTGAGGGAAATCTTGCCGCTGTACGCATCACACCTTCCTCTTGGGGTTCCCAACGGACGCGTGCTGTACGCGTATCACCCAGCAAAGGAGGAAATTCTTTTATGACTTGAGGCATTATTTCTGGGATGACCCACACTTATATAAAGAAGGAGTGGATGGTATTCTGCGAAGATGTGTTCCCTAATATGAACAGCAAGATATATTGAGTAAATGTCATGGTAGTGCTTATGGAGGACATCACGCCGGAGATAGAACTGCACAAAAGGTTCTACAATCAGGTTTTTATTGGCCAACTCTCTTCAAAGATGCAAGGAAGTTTATTTTATCTTGTGATGAATGTCAAAGGGTTGGTAATATCTCCAGACGCAATGAAATGCCTATGAATTATACTCTTGTTATTGAACCATTCGATTGTTGGGGATTTGACTTCATGGGACCTTTTCCCTCTTCAGAAGGTAACACTTATATACTCGTTGCTGTTGATTATGTTACTAAATGGGTGGAAGCCATACCTACAAAAAGTGCTGATGGTGAGACCTCTTTAAGAATGCTTTTAGATATTATTTTTCCTCGATTTGGAGTTCCTAGATATATTATGACTGATGGAGGTTCTCATTTTATTCATGGTGGTTTTAGGAAAACTCTTGCTAAATATGGTATTAATCATAGAATTGCTTCCGCTTATCATCCTCAAACTAGTGGGCAGGTAGAATTATCAAATAGAGAGATTAAATCTATCTTGGAAAAGACTGTTAATAAAACTAGAAAGAATTGGGCTAGTAAATTGAAGGAAGCACTATGGGCTTATAGAACTGCTTATAAAAATCCCATTGGAATGTCACCTTATAAAATGGTCTATGGAAAAGCTTGTCATTTACCTTTAGAACTAGAGCACAAAGCTTATTGGGCTGTAAGAGAATTAAATAAAGATCCTAAACTAGCCGGTAAGAACAGGTTGCTACAATTAAGTTCTCTAGATGAATGGAGAAGTGAAGCTTATGAAAATGCTGAACTCTTTAAAGAGAAAGTTAAGAAATGGCATGATAGAAGGATTATTAAAAGAGAATTTAATATTGGGGATAAAGTCCTGTTGTATCGGTCTCGTCTCAGATTCTTTGCAGGGAAATTACTCTCGAAATGGGAAGGACCATATGTCGTTGAGGAGGTGTATCGTTCAGGAGCAATTAAAATTAGCTCTCTCCAAGGCAATGCCACACAAGTGGTGAATGGACAAAGACTCAAGCATTATATCTCAGGTGATTCTTATAATGAAGATGTTGATGTTATTCGAGTGGAAACACCGGAGGCTTTCATCAAAGGTCAAATTGACAGTCCGCCAGAACTCGACTTTGAATAGGTAACAGTACTGGTAATAAAAAGTTCGCGTTTTACTTTCCGAACAATGTTTTTGCTGTTTTTGGAAAATATGGAAAATTACGAGATCGAAATGGAGTGGAGGAGACACACGAGGGCGTGCCCCCATAGGCCGGCGCGGGCCCCAGCCTGGCCGCGCCGCCCTATGAGGTCGCCGCCTCGTCGCCCCTCTCCGACTCTGGTTCGACCTGGTACTTTCCTTATGACATAAAAATTCCTGCTATATAATCCCCCGGACCCCTGGAGGTCCGTATATCGTTTTCTCGACGTGTTTTGTTTCGAGCTGTTTCTGCCAGGATCTGTTTTCAATCTAGAAGCACCATGGTCTCCAAGAACAAGGGCAAGGGGCTTTCGGATGAAGATATTCAAGATCCCGAGTAGAAAGAGGTGGACGAGAGCGTCAAGGAAGAAGATGAAGAAGAAGTGGAGGAAGACTCGCGCGCATACCCACGTGCTACCATCGCAAGCATCGAGGTGGTGGATAACCCTTTTAGTGCAAAGAGGAGCGCAAGAATTCGCACTGGAGGAAGGGTTCCACGTCATTTCCTAGCTCCAAAGACATCTTCTTCAGGCACTTACCATCCCTTCCGCAATCTAATTTACAATAGTCAAATTGAAAGAACTCCCAAGGCAGCATTGCCTAGCAATTGGGATATAGATCGTTCTAACACTGCAGGAAGGATGAAGCCTGAGGTTGGGGGAAATAACTCCAAGAGCTGGGATTCGCCGTCAGACATACTTCTTAACCGTGTCGAGCACAATTCGGAGATGATCCGCAACCTCATGTACAAGATTGATGAGCTTCAGGAGCTTGTTGAGAAGCTTGTCAAGAATTCATCACCACCATCGCCGAAGGAGTAATTCATCATCGGTATTGGCATCCCCTTGGTTTGTTCCAAGCTTGGGGGAGTGTCGCGGTATCACATCATCACTATCTTTTACTTTTTACTATCAAGTAGTGTCATATCATGAGTAGGGAAGTTATCGTATAAGATGGGTTGCAGTGTGGAAGTATCTCTCCTTTAGTTGGTTGTCTATGTATCCCTTGGTGTGAGTTATCGTTATGGAATATTAATGAGAAGTCTTATCATTTACATATTGCACATCTTATTTTAGTTTGCAATCCCTATTATATGATTGATCTTGTTATTAGTATTGGTATCACTTTGGGAGCATTGAATAAATCTATTTGGTTTTGGCAAACTTAGCATTGGTCAATAGCAATAACACTTTGAGGTTTAAATAGAAAAGAGAAATACATGTAGATATGTTGTTTCATTGTCTTTCTTTCTTGTTAGCTCCTTAGCTTATATTCTGAAGTTAAAATTGTTTGTGCTTACAAGGAAAGATGCATGATTGTTTCTATCACATGTATATTTGTTTGTTTCCCTCAACTCTTGTGCTTGCTAATTAACCTTGCTAGCCAAAAACCTGTACTGAGAGGGAATGCTTCTCATACATCCAAACCTTAACCCGAGCCTATGCCATTTGTGTCCACCATAACTACCTACTACATGGTATTTCCTGCCATTCCAAGTAAATACTTCGTGTGCTACCTTTAAACAATTCAAAATTACTATCTCTTATTTGTGTCAATTTTTTATAGCTCATGAGGAAGTATGTGGTGTTTTATCTTTCAATCTTGTTGGGCAACTTTCACCAATGGACTAGTGGCTTCGTCCGCTTATCCAATAATTTTGCATAAAGAGCTGGCAATGGGGTTCCCAGCCCCGATTAATTAACCTTCATAATTTTGTAAATAGACACTCCTCCATGGTATGTGATTGTTGGAAGGCACCCGAGGATTCGGTTAGCCATGGCTTGAGAAAGAAAAGGAGGGGAGGAGTGTCATCTAAATAAAACTAAAATAAAAAGGCACTCCTTCATGGTATGAGATTGTTGGCAGGCACCCGAGGATTCGGTTAGCCGTGGTTTGTGAAAGCAAAGGTTGGGAGGAGTGCCAACCTAAAATAAAACTTTATGGGAGCCGCTCTTTGAGAGTTTGTCTAGCAAGGGGGTTAGAGTACCCGCTACCAGTCGTTGACAACAACAAACACCTCTCAAAATGTTACTTTTATTCTCTTTATATGATTTCAAAACTGAAAAAGCTCTAGCACATGATTTAATCCCCGCTTCCCTCTGCGAAGGGCTTGTCTTTTACTTTATGTTGAGTCAGTAAACCTATTTCCCTCCATCTTAAGCAAGCATTTGAGTT
Source organism: Lolium perenne (assembly GCF_019359855.2). Lineage (NCBI taxonomy): Eukaryota > Viridiplantae > Streptophyta > Magnoliopsida > Poales > Poaceae > Lolium > Lolium perenne. Next base: position 179,766,746 of record NC_067246.2, on the reverse strand, counting down.
GTTGTGATCAAACCATTATATTGTGATTTACTTCATCATGTCTTTTACTCTTCCTTATTTAGTACAAGTTTTATCCGAATGAATATAGCTTTGAAAGTTATCAATGATTATGAGGAGATTATTATGATTGAGTATGCAAGTTGTGCCATATAAACTTTAACATGAGAGCGCTGCCCGATAGATAAGTATAACCTGTTAATTGTTCTCCGACCAAGAACGAAGTTTGCCATCACCAATTATGATTTCTTATGCACCTTTATTTGTGATTACCTTCTACTTGTTTCAAGTTGAATTATATGAGGAATTTGTTTACTAGAATGTCTTGTGTGAATGAATATGATGCTTCTTGTCCGTATTTTATTTATCGACTCTTCACTCCATAAACATGTGGTCCTGTTTACCGAGTTCAGTTTCGCTTGGGGACAAGCGAAGTCTAAGCTTGGGGGGAGTTGATACGTCCAATTTGCATCACTATTTTATATCATAATTTGCTGTTATTCATTGATATATTTCATATTTGGAGATGATACTTATGTTATTTCATCTATTTTGCATGTTTCATGATTATTGGAGGATCGCGCACCGGAGTCAGGATTCTGCTGGAAAAAGCGCCGTCAGAATGCAATATTTCGGAAGATCAACAATTGACGGAATTTATATGAAAAATCCTATTTTTCCAGAAGACGAAGGGAGCCAGAAGGGGGAGCCGAGGAGGGCCACCGTGGGCCCACCTCACAGGCCGGCGCGGGCCAAGGCCTGGCCGCACCGCCTTGTGGTGAGGGGGCCCACAACCCCCTCTGGCCTCCTCTCCTTCGCGTATTTCTTCATCCCGAAAACCTAAGCTCCAGGGGGATAGTCGCGAAGAGACACAGCCGCCTCTGCGGGGCGGAGAACACCAGAGAGAAAAGAGCTCTCCGGCAGGCTGAGATCCGCCGGGAAAATTCCCTCCCGGAGGGGGAAATCGACGCCATCGTCACCGTCATCGAGCTAGACATCATCTCCATCACCATCTTCATCATCTACATCTTCATCACCGCCGTCTCCACCGCTGCACATCGTCACCGCTGTAACAATTTGGGTTGGATCTTGATTGTTTGATAGGGGAAACTCTCCCGGTGTTGATTCCTACTTGTTATTGATGCTATTGAGTGAAACCATTGAACCAAGGTTTATGTTCAGATTGTTATTCATCATCATATCACCTCTGATCATGTTCCATATGATGTCTCGTGAGTAGTTCGTTTAGTTCTTGAGGACATGGGTGAAGTCTAAATGTTAGTAGTGAAGTATGGTTGAGTAATATTCAGTGTTATGATATTTAAGTTGTGGTGTTATTCTTCTAGTGGTGTCATGTGAACGTCGACTACATGATACTTCACCTTTATGGGCCTAGGGGAATGCATGTTGTATTCGTTTGCCAATTGCGGGGTTGCCGGAGTGACAGAAACCTGAACCCCTGTTGGTATATCGATGCAGGAGGGATAGCAGGATCTCAGAGTTTAAGGCTGTGGTTAGATTTATCTTAATTACTTTCTTGTAGTTGCGGATGCTTGCAAGGGGTATAATCACAAGTATGTATTAGTCCTAGGAAGGGCGGTGCATTAGCATAAGTTCACCCACACAACACTTATCAAAACAATGAAGATTAATTAGCCATATGTAGCGAAAGCACTAGACTAAAATCCCGTGTGTCCTCAAGAACGTTTGGTCATTATAAGTAAACAAACCGGCTTGTCCTTTGTGCTAAAAAGGATTGGGCCACTCGCTGCAATTGTTACTCTCGCATTTTACTTACTCGTACTTTATTCAACTGCTACATCAAAACCCCCTGAATACTTGTCTGTGAGCATTTACAGTGAATCCTTCATCGAAACTGCTTGTCAACACCTTCTGCTCCTCGTTGGGATCGACATTCTTACTTATCGAAAATACTACGATACACCCCCTATACTTGTGGGTCATCACATAGGAGTTAACTCATAAAGCAATAGATTCTTAGTAGAAAGCTTTGAAGCAACACAAAGGAAGATATAAGTTTCAGTGGTTGCTTTCAACTTCAACATGTTTATCTCATGGATAATTGTCAACACAAAGTAATATGATGAATGCAAATAAGCAAGTATGTAAGAATCAATGCACAGTTAACACAAGTGTTTGCTTCTAAGATAGAAAGAAGTAGGTAAACTGACTCAACATAAAAGTAAAAGGATGGCCCTTCGCAGAGGGAAGCAGGGATAAAATCATGTGCTAGAGCTTTTCAAGTTTTGAAAACATAAAGAGAGCATAAAACTAAAGTTTTGAGAGGTGTTTGTTGTTGTCAACGAATGGTAGTGGGCACTCTAACCCCCTTGCCAGACAGACTTTCAAAGAGCGGCTCACATGAATTTTTTTATTTTTGGGTGACACTCCTTCCAACCTTTGCTTTCACAAGCCATGGCTAACCGAATCCTCGGGTGCCTTCCAACAATCACATACCATGAAGGAGTGTATATTTATTTTAGTTTTATTTAGAGATGACACTCCTCCCCACCTTTGCTTTCTCAAGCCATGGCTAACCGAATCCTCGGGTGCCTTCCAACATTTCACATACCATGGAGGAGTGTCTATTTGCAAAATTATGAAGGTTAATTAATTGGGGCTGGGAACCCCATTGCCAGCTCTTTTACAAAATTATTGGATAAGCGGATGAACACACTAGTCCATTGGTGAAAGATGCCCAACAAGATTGAAAGATAAAACACCACATACTTCCTCATGAGCTATAAAACATTGACACAAATAAGAGGTAATAACTTTTGAATTGTTTAAAGGTAGCACACGAAGTATTTACTTGGAATGGCAGAAAATACCATGTAGTAGGTAGGTATGGTGGACACAAATGGCATAGTTTTTGGCTCAAGGATTTGGATGCAAGAGAAGTATTCCCTCTCAATACAAGGCTTAGGCTAGCAAGGTTGTTTGAAACAAACACAAGTATGAACCGGTACAGCAAAACTTACATAAGAACATATTGCAAGCATTATAAGACTCTACACTGTCTTCCTTGTTGTTCAAACCCTCACCAGAAAATATCTAGACTTTAGAGAGACCAATCATGCAAACCAAATGTCAAAAAGCTCTACGGTATTTCTTCATTAATAGGTGCAAAGTACAGGATGCAAGAGCTTAAACATGATCTATATGAGCACAACAATTGCCAAGTATCAAATTATTCAAGACATACCAATTACCACATGTAGCATTTTCTGTTTCCAACCATATAACAATTAACGAAGCAGTTTCAACCTTCGCCATGAACATTAAGAATAAAGCTAAGAACATATGTGTTCATATGCAACAGCGAAGCGTGTCTCTCTCCCACACAAAGAATGCTAGGATCCAATCTTATTCATGAAGGAGATATGCCCTAGAGACAATAATAAAATGGTTATTATTTATATCTTTATGTTTATGATAAATGTTTATATATCATGCTATAATTGTATTAACCGAAACATTAGTACATGTGTGATATGTAGACAACAAGAAGTCCCTAGTATGCCTCTTAAACTAGCTTGTTGATTAATGGATGATTAGTTTCATAATCATGAACATTGGATGTTATTAATAACAAGGTTATGTCATTGTATGAATGATGTAATGGACACACCCAATTAAGCGTAGCATAAGATCTCGTCATTAAGTTATTTGCTATAAGCTTTCGATACATAGTTACCTAGTCCTTATGACCATGAGATCATGTAAATCACTTATACCGGATATGTACTTTGATTACACCAAATGCCACTGCGTAAATGGGTGGTTCTAAAGGTGGGATTAAGTGTCCGGAAAGTATGAGTTGAGGCATATGGATCAACAGTGGGATTTGTCCATCCCGATGACGGATAGATATACTCTGGGCCCTCTCGGTGGAATGTCGTCTAATGTCTTGCAAGCATATGAATAAGTTCATAAGAGACCACATACCACGGTACGAGTAAAGAGTACTTGTCAGGAGACGAGGTTGAACAAGGTATAGAGTGATACCGAAGATCAAACCTCGGACAAGTAAAATATCGCGTGACAAAGGGAATTGGTATCGTATGTGAATGGTTCATTCGATCACTAAAGTCATCGTTGAATATGTGGGAGACATTATGGATCTCCAGATCCCGCTATTGGTTATTGGTCGGAGTGAGTACTCAACCATGTCCGCATAGTTCACGAACCGTAGGGTGACACACTTAAAGTTGGATGTTGAAATGGTAGAACTTGAATATGGAATGGAGTTCGAATATTTGTTCGGAGTCCCGGATGAGATCCCGGACATCACGAGGAGTTCCGGAATGGTCCGGAGAATAAGATTCATATATAGGATGTCATTTTATGTGAATTAAAATGATGCGGAAGGTTCTATGGAAGGTTCTAGAAGGTTCTAGAAAAGTCCGGAAGAAACCACCAAAGAAGGCGGAGTCCCGGTGGGACTCCACCTCCCATGGCCGGCCAACCCTAAGGGGGAGGAGTCCCAAATGGACTCCCCAAGGGGGGCCGGCCACCCCCTCCCAAGGAAGGTGGAACTCCCACCTCTAGTGGGAGTCCTAGCTTGGGTAGGTTTTATGAGTTATGGAAGGTTTTGGTTTGGGGTCTTATTCGAAGACTTGTAGACCAACTCTTGGGTGTTCCACCTATATAATGAGGGCCATGGGGAGGGGGCCGGCCACCCCAAGACCACAAGCTGGCCGCCCCCCTTGAAGTGGCCGGCCACCCCCTCCCAAACCCTAGCCGCCCCCCTCTCCTCCATATCTCCCGCGTGCTTTAGCGAAGCTCCGCCGGAGTTCTCCACCGCCACCGACACCACGCTGTCGTGCTGTCGGATTCAAGAGGAGCTACTACTTCCGCTGCCCGCTGGAACGGGAGGTGGACGTCGTCTTCATCAACAACCGAACGTGTGACCGAGTACGGAGGTGCTGCCCGTTCGTGGCGCCGGAGGGATCGTGATCAAGATCTTCTACGCGCTTTTGCAAGCGGCAAGTGAACGTCTACCGCAGCAACAAGAGCCTCCTCTTGTAGGCTTTGGAATCTCTTCAAGGGTGAGACTCGATAATCCCCTCGTTGCTACCGTCTTCTAGATTGCATCTTGGCTTGGATTGCGTGTTCGCGGTAGGAAATTTTTTGTTTTCTATGCAACGTTATCCTACAGTGGTATCAGAGCCGTGTCTATGCATAGGTGGTTGCACGAGTAGAACACAATGGTTTTGTGGGCGTTGATGCTCTTGTTATCTTTAGTTTGAGTACTTTGCATCTTTGTGGCATAGTGGGATGAAGCGGCTCGGACTAACTTTACATGACCGCGTTCATGAGACTTGTTCCTCGTTCGACATGCAACTTGTATTGCATAAGAGGCTTTGCGGGTGTCTGTCTCTCCTACTATAGTGAAGATTCAATTTACTCTTCTATTGAAAACATTAGTATCAACGTTGTGGTTCATGTTCGTAGGTAGATTAGATCTCTCTCGAAAACCCTAAACCACGTAAAATATGCAAACCAAATTAGAGACGTCTAACTTGTTTTTGCAGGGTTTGGTGATGTGATATGGCCATAATGTGATGATGAATATGTATGAGATGATCATTATTGTATTGTGGCAACCGGCAGGAGCCTTATGGTTGTCTTTAAATTTCATGTTGAGTAGTATTTCAAAGTAGTTGTAATAGTTGCTACATGGAGGACAATCATGAAGATGGCACCATTGACCTTGACGCTACGCCGACGATGATGGAGATCATGCCCGAAGATGATGGAGATCATGTCCGTGCTTTGGAGATGAAGATCAAAGGCGCGAAGACAAAAGGGCCATATCATATCACATATGAACTGCATGTGATGTTAATCCTTTTTATGCATCTTTTTTTGCTTAGATCGCGACGGTAGCATTATAAGATGATCCCTCACTAAAATCTCAAGATAATAAAGTGTTCATCCTTAGTAGCATCGTTACCATGACTTGTCATTTTGAAGCATCTCGTGATGATCGGGTGTGTTAGAATCAACAAGTACATACAACGGGTGCAAGACAGTTTTGCACATGCGGATACTAAGGTGGCCTTGACGAGCCTAGCATGTACAGACATGGTCTCGAAACACGTGATACCGAAAGGTAGAGCATGAATCATATGGTTGATATGATAAACACTTTGAGTGTTCGCCATTGAAATCACACCTTGTCTCGTGATGATCGGACTTAGGTGCGGTGGATTTGGTTCGTGTGATCACTAAGACAATGCGAGGGATATTGTTTTGAGTGGGAGTTCATCTAGATTTTTAATTATGTTGAATTAAAATTTGAACTCAATTTGTCATAAACTTAGTCTAAACTTTTGCAAATATATGTTGTAGAGATGGCGTCCCCAATCAATTTTAACCAGTTCCTAGAGAAAGAAAAACTTAAGAGCAACGGTAGCAACTTCACCGACTGGTTCCGTCATGTGAGGATCTTCCTCTCTGGCGGAAATCTGCAATATGTGCTTGATGCACCGCTAGGTGACCCTCCTGCAGAAACTGAAACCGATGAACTAAAAGCTGTTTACGAGACTCGGAAAATTCGGTACTCTCAAGTTCAGTGTGCCATCCTGTGCAGTTTGGAATCCGATCTTCAAAAACGTTTTGAGCACCACGATCCTCATGAGTTGATGAAAGAGCTGAAAGCTATTTTTGAGACTCATGCGGCTGTGGAATGCTATGAAGCATCGAAACAATTCTTTAGCTGCATGATGGAAGAAGGCAACTCTGTTAGTGAGCACATGCTCGCCATGACCGGACGTGCGAAGAAACTCAGTGACTTGGGAATAGTGATTCCTAACAGACTGGGGATTAATCGTGTCCTTCAATCACTGCCACCAAGTTACAAGAACTTTGTGATGAACTACAATATGCAGAACATGAACAAGGAGTTACCTGAACTCTTTGGCATGCTAAAAGCTGCTGAGATTGAGATCAAGAAAGAGCACTGATACGTCCAAAACGTATCTACTTTCCCGAACACTTTTGCTATTGTTTTGCCTCTAATTTGTGTATTTTGGATACAACTAACACGGACTAACGCTGTTTTCAGCAGAACTGTTCTGGTGTCTCGTTTTTGTGCAGAAATCCAACTTTCGGGAAAATCCTCGGAATTTATGCAGAAGGCCCTATTTTCCCGCAGAACCGACGGAGCCGTAAGGACAAACCAGGTGGAGGCCCGAGGGCCCCACACCATAGGGCGGCGCGGCCCAGGGGGGGCCCGCGCGGCCATGTGGTGTGGCCCCCTCGGCCGGCCTCCGACGCCCTCCTTCGGACTATTTATCGGCCTCGACCTAAAAACGCATGGGGAGAAGTCGAAGTCGCCAGAAACCCTCCAGAACGCCGCCACATCACGAAACTCCGTCGCGGGAGCCAGAAGTCTCCGTTCTGGCACTCCGCCGGGACGGGGAATTGGAGGAGATCATCGCCGCCATCACCGCCAACGCCTCTACATCAACCAGCCATGTTTCCCCCATCCATGTGTGAGTAATTCCCCCGCTGTAGGCTGAAGGGGATGGTAGGGATTGGATGAGATTGGTCATGTAATAGCATAAGATTGTTAGGGCATAGTGCCTAGTGTCCGTAATTGGTACTTTGATGATATTGTTGCAACTTGTTATGCTTAATGCTTGTCACTAGGGCCCGAGTGCCATGATCTCAGATCTGAACATGTTATTGTTTCATCATGATATTCATTGTTTATTGATCTTACCTGCAAGTTGTATACACATGTCGCTGTCCGGAACCGATGGCCCCGAAGTGACAGAAATCGGGACAACCGGAGGGAATGGTAGCGATGTGAGGATCACATGTGTTCACGGAGTGTTAATGCTTTGCTCCGGTACTCTATTAAAAGGAGTACCTTAATATCCAGTAGTTTCCCTTGAGGCCCGGCTGCCACCGGCTGGTAGGACAAAAGATGTTGTGCAAGTTTCTCATTGCGAGCACGCACGACTATATATGGAACACATGCCTATTGATTGCTTTGTACTTGGACACCGTTTTATTATTATCTGCAAATGCCCTGCTATGATTGTTACATGAGTTTCTCTCATCCATGCAACGCCCGTTCATCCGTCCCCGTGCCTACAGTATTTTAATCCTGCTGTTTACTAAAATCACTACTGCTGTCTTTGTTACTCACTGCTGTTATTTCACTATCGCTATCGCCATAAAAAGCATTATCGATAACCTCTTGCGAGCAAGTCTGTTTCCAGGTGCAGCTGAATTGACAACTCCGCTGTTAAGGCTTCCAAGTGTTCTTTGTCTCCCCTTGTGTCGAATCAATAAATTGGGTTTTACTTCCCTCGAAGACTGTTGCGATCCCCTATACTTGTGGGTCATCAAGACTATTTTCTGGCGCCGTTGCCGGGGAGCATAGCTTTATTTGGAAGTTCACTTGGATTAATATTGTTCGCTGCAAATTCTCCATCATGGGTAAACCTCGCGATTCTAAGGTCGCCATATTACCATCCACTACAAGAAAAGGTACAATTCTGAATACCTTCGCTACACTTGATTCACCATCTGTGATTGATAAACTTGTTTCACCGCCGCATGCTTCACATGCGGGTACTTCTGCTGAATCTAAAAACTCTCATAATATTGATAATATTTCTGTTGTGCTTGATGATAGTAGTTCATTGGGATCCTTTCTAGATGCTACGATTGCTAGGTCTAGACAAATTGAAAATACTGAAACTCCTAATGCTACTACACCTGTTAATTCACCTGAACTTGATTATTTTAGTGATGATCCTGATGAAGATTATGTGGAGCTTAATGATGATTTTATTGAAAAATGCAATGCTACTACTGATGCAAGAAAAATTAAAAAGTTGCTTGCAGAACATGCTATTAGATATAAACTGTCTCCTGATCCTAAGTTTGCCACATCTCCTATAAACATTAAGGATAAAGATTATGATTTTTCTCTTGATCTATCTCATATATCTATTGTTGAGAAAACACCCTTTTGTGGTACTGAAAAAGAAAGTGCTGTTGAACACATGATTGAGTTATCTACTCTAAGTAGCTTGTTTTCTGATGATGTCAAGATGCGTACTTACTTTGTTGCTAAAATCTTTCCATTCTCATTAAAGGATGACGCTAAAACTTGGTATAATAGTTTGCCACCTAATTCAATTAAAAGTCCAAAAGAATTGCTTGATGTTTTCTTCCGTAAATACTTTCCTGCTAGTGCTCAACATATTGCTTTGCAGAGAATTTATAATTTTAACCAGGAAGATGGAGAGAAACTGCCTGAGGCTTGGGCGAGATTTTGCTCTCTTATTAGAGCTCAGCCTGACCATGATTTGGAAAAGCATGATTTACTTGATATATTTTATAGTGGACTAACCATTGAGTCTAGGGCATACCTGGATAGTTGTGCTGGTTGTGTTTTCAGGAAAAGAACTCCAGACGACGCTGAAGAATTATTGGCTAAAATAGGCCGGAATCATGATGATTGGACTACGCCTGAACCAACTCCAACGCCAATATTAAAGAAGAGGGGTTTAATTAAATTGAATGATGAAGATATGAGGGAAGCCAAGAAGTCTCTCAAGGAGAAAGGTATTAAATCTGAAGATGTGAAGAATCTTCCTCCCATAGAAGATATATGTGAGATGATTCCCCCTTCATCCATGATTGAGGTAAACTCCCTTCAACGCTTTACTAGGGAAGATATTCCGTATTCGAAACCTCCTGCACAATGCTTAGATGAGTTCGATAATTATATTGTTAAACAAGAAAATTTTAATATGAGAGTAGAGAATCATTTAATGGAAAATTCTCGAGCTATTAGTGAATTGCATGATATTGTAGAGAGAACCTCCAATGATGTTAAAATGCTTGTTAAACATTTTCATATGATTCAAACTCAAATTGATCAACTCACTAAAGTGCAAAATGACTTGTTGGGGAATAATTCTAAAGAGAAACATGCTTATGAAGTAACAACTAGAGGTGGTGTCTCTACCCAGGATCCTCTATATCCTGAAGGGCATCCCAAAAGAATTGAACAAGATTCTCAACACATTGAACCTAGTGCTCATTCTAAGAAGAAAAAGAAGAAGAAGCATAAAAATGTTGTAGAATCCTCTGAACCTGCTAATGATCCTAATAGTATTTCTATTTCTGATGCTGAAACTGAAAGTGGTAATGAACATGATAAAGATAACGATAAGAATGATACTCATGATAAAGAAGAGGTTGAAGAAGAACCTGAAAAGCATGCTAAAAATAAAAAGTACACTAAAGAAGATTTTATTGCTGAGAAACATGGTAATGAAAGAGAACCTTGGGTTCAAAAGAAAATGCCTTTTCCTGCTAAGAAACTAAAATCAAAGGAAGAAGAACACTATAATAAATTTTGCGATTGGATGAAACCTTTATTCTTGCAAATCCCTTTGACTGATGCTATTAAATTGCCTCCTTATTCAAAGTATATGAAAGATATTGTTACTAACAAAAGGAAAATCCCCAATGAGGAAATTTCCACTATGCTTGCTAATTACTCTTTCAATGGCAAAGTTCCGAAGAAGTTGGGCGACCCAGGTATACCTACTATTCCTTGTTCTATTAAGAATAATTATGTTAAAACTGCTCTATGTGACTTGGGAGCCGGTGTTAGTGTTATGCCTTTTTCTCTTTATAAGAGACTTTACTTAGATAAGTAGATACCTACTGATATATCTTTGCAAATGGCTGATAAATCTACTGCTATTCCTGTTGGTATATGTGAGGATGTTCCTGTTCAAGTTACTACTAACTGCTTGATATTAACCGATTTTGTTGTGTTGGAAATGCCTGAAGATGATAATATGTCTATTATTCTTGGGAGACCTTTTCTTAACACCGCAGGGGCTGTTATTGATTGCAATAAAGGGAAGGTTACTTTTAATGTTGATGATAAGGAGCATACCGTCTATTTCCCCAAGAAGATTGATAAAGTATGTGGAGTCAATACTATTTTTAATGTGAGAACTATCGAAGTGGGAACTATTGATTGTCCTATATATGAGCCTAAGGAAGAATATCAAACTCTCGTGATTGGATCGATATCAATACAATTCAAGGTAACATGATTGATTTGAGGTTTATTTCTTCTTATGCTATGTAAAATTTATTTGGTGGCAAGACTTGATCAACCTTGTTAACAAATACTTTTTATATGCATAGAGGAGGTAAACAACATCTCTTTCTTCCTCCACTTGCTCTAGTTGCTGTAGCACTTTTAATTTGCAAAGTTCCTTAGTTAATTGGAGATTTCAAAATTTTCCTGGCCAGTTATAATAAACTAAATACCCAGAAATGTGTATTTTTCAAAGTTTTCAAAAATTCACAAAAATTATACTGTTGGTCCTATTTTTCGACGAGGCACCTGGAAGCACCAGAGGATGACCTGTGGGGCACCACAGGGTGCCACACCACAGGCCGGCGCGGCCAAGGAGGGGGGCGCGCCACCCTGTGGTGTGGGCCCCTCCTTGCCCCACTACTTCATCTCTTTCTCCCAGCATCTTCTCTCTCCCAAAAAAACTCGCACCAGGTTCCTCTCACTCGCGTTTTTGCTCAAGAACTCCAGATTTCTCGATCTCTTTGCTCAGCCCAGATTTCTTGCTGAAATTTGGCACATTTGCTCCTTGGTATGTGACTCCTCCGCCTATCCAAGTAGAATTTTGTTTGGTTGAGTATATCTTGAATATTTTGCTGCTGTAGGTAACATGTTTAGTGAGCTTGCATGCTTGTTCTAAGTTGTATAAACTAGTTTTGATGCATGATTAGTACTCTAGCAAGTTCCTATAGTAGTTCCCCTTGATTATATGTCACCAAATCAAATTTTATATCACTTGTTGAAAATTTCAGAGAAGAGATGAAGAAGTTTAACTTTGGAGAGTTGTTCAAGAAAGGAACAACCAGCACCGGGAGGCCTTCTAGGGCCGCCACCCGGCTTAGGCGATCGTACAACGAGGATATCATCGCGCCTAGCTTCGCGCCCGAAGAGGACAACGGGGCTCCTAATGCTTCGTCTTTTCCATGCTATGATTTTCTGAGGAATGCAGGGATATTGGAGGATTTCTTCACCCTTGTCAACAGGGCGGGCTTAGCTACCTATATGGGAGATGAAAGAGAGCAATACTACATGCTCACCAAAATCTTCGTCGAGAGCTTCAAGTTCCACAACAAGCAATATGAGCCGACAGTTGCATTCAAGATCTATGGTAATCCTGTTACTATGGGATTGGAAGATTGTTGTCGTGCATTGGATATTGCCCCTGTAGGTACAGCAAGTAGGATTGATGACAACCCCCGGGACTTGTTGGAGCTCTATCGAGGGATTACCGATGATGATTGTCGCACCATTCAGCGTGGCAAGATAAGGAACATTCAACTCCCCGCCATTAAGTATTTTGCATATTACATTGCTACTAGCATTCTTGGTAGGGAGAACACTAGCAATATTTCTAGTTACCATCTTGCTTTCTTGAATATTGCACTTACTGGTCGGACATCTTATCACCTTGGTTCTCTTATTGCTCGCCGCCTATCTAATAGAGGGCCTATTTTTAGAGGAACTATTGCACTGCGCGTTTTAACATATCTAAGGCTTCCTCTTGATCCTAATGATGTGCCATTGGCCCCTAGGAGACTCGATATTGCTGCTATGAAGAGTCATCATTTTTTTACCACTGATTCTACTTTAGATAATATGGTCTATAGAATGTTGTTTGCTGACGGGGATGAGAAGGAAATCCCTCTTCCCCAACCAGGTTTGTTCAGTATTGACAGGCAATCATGGTCGTGCACTAAGGAGGAGGTGGATGAACATATGAAGATACAAGACTTCCACCAGCAGCATGACTCCGAGGACGCCGAGGCCTCCCACGACTACACCGTCACGTATCCGGGTGCTTCTTCTAGCACATACCCGGAATATGATCCATCTTCGTCGTACTACGAAGATACTACCTCATGGTCTCGATGGGATTGAACTCCACTAGGCCAAAAGCCTAAGCTTGGGGGGAGGTATAACGGTATCACTCATTCTTTGCATATTTTGATTGCTGGATACTTGTACATATTTGTTTTGTTCGTTTGAGTGGTTTTCTAATGAGAGGGAGATGATATTTGGGGAAGTGCTGCCTGAAAACAGATTCTGGACTGTTACTAGAAAAATTCGTGCGCACAGCCAGAACGTTATTTTGAGCTGCCAATTTTTGTGCAGGTTCCTCAGGTTGTTATCTAACTTTAATTAGTTGAACACTTTTCGAGCTGAGCAACGTAAGATTTTTGTAAAAATCGATTTCTGTACTGCTGTCAGGTTTTGGCAGATTTCTGCCATCTCGCTTTTCTGTGTTTCTTTTAGTTTGCTATTTCTTGTTTCCGCTTTGTTTCCTTCCCAAAACACAAAAAGACCAAAAATATTTCTGTTGTTTCTCTTCACCATTTGTTTGCTTTGGTTTCTTGCATTTGCTTCGCTTTATTTGCTATTGCTAGTTTGCTATAAGAAAACCCAAAAAGATTTTGCTTTGTTTGTTTGTTTCCTCTTGTTCTTGTTCTCAAATTCGAAAACACCAAAAATATTTGCTGTTCTTCTTTGGTTTTTTAAAGTTCTTTATGAGTTCAATGGTCTTCGGTGGCTGGAGCGTGGTTTTCATTTCATATTATCCAAGCTACACAAGTGAAAAGGCAATAATGACGATCTACGACAATCTGATTGTGGTGAGAGGCTGGTATGAACTCTATTTGTTTTCATTTTTGTACATATACTCATCCATGTGAGCATGCTTAGTTGGTTCATGTGAGGTATATGTTATTTGAGAAAGTCTAGTAGTTTATGATCTCTCATGTTTAGCTCCAATCTATTAATATGAGTAGCATGTCATGGATGTTTGCTTGCATTGTTTTATTCATAAGTAAGTATGGCATTGTGGTATCCTCCTCTGAATAATTCATTTATATCGACTTGGCACATGCTCACGCATGCATATGACTGAACAAAAAGTCAATTAAGCCTCGATGATCTATATTGCTTCAGAGTTCTTGTATCACTTTTATGCCTCCGTTAATTTATTTTGCCGCAAGCATGATTATGACAAGCATCGCTCTCTTGATTTGTCGCTCCCTAGTCTATTGCTAGCCTTCACTTGTACTGAGCGGGAACGCTGCTCATGCTTCCAAACACCTGAAAACCAAGTTGTTCCAAAGTGTCCACCATAAATACCTATGCATGGCATTTCAAACCATTCCAAGTAAATTCTCATGCGCTACCTTTAAAACCTTCAAAATGCTTCTCAATTTGTGTTTATGTTTCATAGCTCATGAGGAAGTATGTGGTGTTTAGCTTTCAACCTTGTCATTTGCTTCTGACGGACTCTCATATGGACTAGTGGCACATCCGCTTATCCAATAATTTTGCAAAAAGAGCTGGCAATGGGATTCCCAGTCCCGAATTAATTAACTTAATAGACACTCCTCCATGGTTTGTGATTGTTGGACGGCACCCGAAGGATTCGGTTAGCCATGGCTTGTGTAAGCAAAGGTTGGGGGGAGTGTCATCATCATAATAAAATTAAAATAAAAAAAGGGCACTCCTTCATGGTATGAGATTGTTGGCAGGCACCCGAGGATTCGGTTAGCCATGGTTTGTGTAAGAAAGGTTGGAAGGAGTGCCACATAAATATGCAATAATTCATGGGAGCCGCTCTTGGGAGTCCGGTTGGCGAGGTAGTTGGTGTACCCATTACCATTCGTTGATAACAACAAACACCTCTCAAAATGATTTTACTCCTGATTTCAAAAATGAAAAGCTCTAGCGCATGTTAATCCCTGCTTCCCTCTGCGAAGGGTCAATCTTTTACTTCTATGTTGTGTCTCCATTATTTCTTTGAGCACTATCTTGAGAGCACAACTGTCATTCTTAGTATAATATGCTTGTCTCAAAATATGATTGATTGTGGTATAACTTTGATGCTTTTATCTTTGACAATCACTACTTCTAGTCTTTCTATGAACTCCAGAGGTGCCCGGGCATTTATGTTTTGCCAATCAAATACAGGCAAGCGAGATACCACTTTATCATACTCTCTTATGAAAATTGCAATCCTGCTTATATACATGATTCATGATGCTTATTATTAATTGTTGGTACCTCTCCATGATTGACATAGCTGTTAGATGATCTTATTTGCATGTATCTCATTATGAACTGCTTAAGTATTAGCCATAGCATGAGAATATATACATCATATGAGCAAATGTGTTCGTGAAAGTTCTTTTATCGCTCAGTTGTTAACTGAATTGCTTGAGGACAAGCAATAAGCTAAGCTTGGGGGGAGTTGATACGTCCAAAACGTATCTACTTTCCCGAACACTTTTGCTATTGTTTTGCCTCTAATTTGTGTATTTTGGATACAACTAACACGGACTAACGCTGTTTTCAGGAGAACTGTTATGGTGTCTCGTTTTTGTGCAGAAATCCAACTTTCGGGAAAATCCTCGGAATTTATGCAGAAGGCCCTATTTTCCCAGAGAACTGACGGAGCCAGAAGGACAAACCAGGTGGAGGCCCGAGGGCCCCACACCATAGGGCGGCGCGCGGCCAGGGGCTCGCGGCCATGTGGTGTGGCCCCCTCGGCCGGCCTCCGACGCCCTCCTTCGGACTATTTATCGGCCTCGACCTAAAAACGCACGGGGAGAAGTCGAAGTCGCCAGAAACCCTCCAGAACGCCACCACATCGCGAAACTCCGTCGCGGGAGCCAGAAGTCTCCGTTCTGGCACTCCGCCGGGACGGGGAATTGGAGGAGATCATCGCCGCCATCACCGCCAACGCCTCTACATCAACCAGCCATGTTTCCCCCATCCATGTGTGAGTAATTCCCCCGCTGTAGGCCGAAGGGGATGGTAGGGATTGGATGAGATTGGTCATGTAATAGCATAAGATTGTTAGGGCATAGTGCCTAGTGTCCGTAATTGGTACTTTGATGATATTGTTGCAACTTGTTATGCTTAATGCTTGTCACTAGGGCCCGAGTGCCATGATCTCAGATCTGAACATGTTATTGTTTCATCATGATATTCATTGTTTATTGATCTTACCTGCAAGTTGTATACACATGTCGCTGTCTGGAACCGATGGCCCCGAAGTGACAGAAATCGGGACAACCGGAGGGAATGGTAGCGATGTGAGGATCACATGTGTTCACGGAGTGTTAATGCTTTGCTCCGGTACTCTATTAAAAGGAGTACCTTAATATCCAGTAGTTTCCCTTGAGGCCCGGCTGCCACCGGCTGGTAGGACAAAAGATGTTGTGCAAGTTTCTCATTGCGAGCACGCACGACTATATATGGAACACATGCCTATTGATTGCTTTGTACTTGGACACCATTTTATTATTATCTGCAAATGCCCTGCTATGATTGTTACATGAGTTTCTCTCATCCATGCAATGCCCGTTCATCCGTCCCCGTGCCTACAGTATTTTAATCCTGCTGTTTACTAAAATCACTACTGCTGTCTTTGTTACTCTGCTGCTGTTATTTCACTACTGCTACTGCCATAAAACTGTTACTACTGATAACCTCTTGCGAGCAAGTCTGTTTCCAGGTGCAGCTGAATTGACAACTCCGCTGTTAAGGCTTCCAAGTGTTCTTTGTCTCCCCTTGTGTCGAATCAATAAATTGGGTTTTACTTCCCTCGAAGACTGTTGCGATCCCCTATACTTGTGGGTCATCAAGCACCAAGTGTTGATGGTCAACAAGACCACCAGTTTCAAGAAACAGGGCAAGTCTAAGGGAAAATTCAAGAAGGGTGGCAAGAAAGCTGCCACGCCTCCTATGAAACCTAAGAACGGCCCTAAGCCTGATGCTGAGTGCTATTACTGCAAGGAGAAGGGACACTGGAAGCGTAATTGCTCCAAGTATCTGGCTGATCTGAAGAGCGGCCTTGTCAAGAAGAAGAAAGAAGGTATATCTGATATACATGTTATAGATGTTTATCTCACTGGTCCTCGTTCTAGTACCTGGGTATTCGATACTGGTTCGGTTGCTCATATTCGTAACTCGACACAGGAACTAAGGAATAAATGGAGACTAATGAAAGATGAAGTGACGATGCGCGTTGGAAACGGATCCATGGTCAATGTGATCGCAGTCGGCACACTTCTTCTACATCTACCTTCGGGATTAGTTTTAAGCCTAAATAATTGTTATTTTGTACCTGCGTTGAGCATGAACATTATATCTGGATCTTGTTTAATGCAAGACGGTTATTCATTCAAGTCTGAGAATAAAGGTTGTTCTATTTTTATGAATAATATCTTTTATGGTCGAGCACCAGAAAAGAATGGCTTATTTCTGTTAGATCTCGATAGTAGTGATACGCATATACATAACGTTGATGCTAAGCGAATTGAATTGAATGATAATTCTACTTATATGTGTAATCGCTGCCTTGGTCATATTGGAGTGAAACGCATGAAGAAACTCCATAAAGATGGATTACTTGAATCACTTGACTTTGAGTCACTTGATAGATGTGAAGCATGTCTAATGGGAAAAATGACTAAGACTCCATTTTCTGGTATGATGGAGCGAGCTACTGACTTATTGGAAATCATACATACCGATGTGTGCGGACCAATGAGCGTAGCATCGCGCAGTGGTTATCGTTATGTTCTAACCTTCACAGATGATCTGAGTAGATATGGGTATATCTATTTCATGAAACATAAATCCGAAACTTTCGAGAAGTTTAAGGAATTCCAAAGTGAAGTAGAAAATCAACGTAACAAGAAGATTAAATTTCTACGATCTGATCGTGGAGGTGAATATCTGAGTTATGAGTTTGGCATGCATTTAAAGAAATGCGGAATACTTTCACAATTGACACCGCCGGGAACACCTCAACGAAACGGTGTGTCCGAACGTCGTAATCGAACTCTTTTAGATATGGTTCGTTCTATGATGTCTCTTACTGATTTGCCGTTATCATTTTGGAGTATGCATTAGAGACAGCCGCATTCACTTTAAATAGAGCACCATCAAAATCCGTAGAAATGACACCGTATGAATTATGGTTTAATAAGAAACCTAAGCTGTCGTTCCTGAAAGTTTGGGGTTGCGAGGCCTATGTAAAGAAGTTACAACCGGACAAGATAGAACCCAAAGCGGAGAAATGCGTCTTCATAGGATACCCTAAGGAAACTATAGGGTACACTTTCTATCACAGATCCGAAGGCAAAATCTTTGTTGCTAAGAACGGAACCTTTCTTGAGAAAGAATTTCTCACTAAAGAAGTGACTGGAAGAAAAGTAGAACTCGATGAGATTGATGAATCTATACTCGTTGATCAGAGTAGCGTAGTACCGGAAGTTGTACCTGTACCGCCTACACCGGCAACAGAGGAAGCTAATGATAATGATCATGAAACTTCGAACGAGGAAACTACTGAACCTCGCAGATCGACAAGGAACGTGCCACTCCTGATTGGTATGATCCTTGTCTAAATGTCATGATTGTGGATAACAGTGATGAGGACCCTGCGACGTATGAAGAAGCGATGATGAGCCCAGATTCCAACAAATGGCAAGAAGCCATGAAATCCGAAATGGGATCCATGTATGATAACAAAGTATGGACTTTGGTAGACTTACCTGATAGCCGAAAGGCTGTCGAGAATAAATGGATCTTCAAGAGAAAAACAAATGCTGATGGTAATATTACTGTCTATAAAGCTCTACTTGTCACAAAGGGTTTCCGACAAATTCAAGGAGTTGACTACGATGAGACTTTCTCACCTGTAGCGAAGCTAAAATCTGTGAGGATTTTGTTAGCAATAGCTGCATTTTTTGATTATGAGATTTGGCAGATGGATGTCAAAACGGCGTTCCTTAATGGAGACATTGAGGAAGAGTTGTATATGGTACAACCCAAAGGTTTTGTCGATCCTAAAAATGCTGACAAAGTATGCAAACTTCAGCGTTCAATCTATGGACTAAAGCAAGCATCAAGAAGTTGGAACCGACGCTTTGATAAGGTGATCAAAGACTTCGGGTTTATACAGTGTCATGGAGAGGCCTGTATTTACAAGAAAGTGAGTGGGAGCTCTGTAGCATTCCTGATATTATATGTAGATGACATATTATTGATTGGGAATGATATAGAACTATTAAGCAGTGTTAAAGGTTATTTGAATAATAGTTTTTCAATGAAAGACCTTGGTGAAGCATCGTATATATTAGGCATCAAGATTTATAGAGATAGATCAAGACGCCTAATAGGGCTATCACAGAGTACATATCTGGACAAGATTCTAAAGAAGTTTAGAATGGATGAAAGTAAGAAAAGGGTTCTTACCTATGTTATTGTGCAAGGTCTTGAGTAAGACTCAAGGACCGCTACGAGAAGAAAGAGAAAGGATGAGTAATATCCCCTATGCCTCGGCAGTAGGATCTATCATGTATGCCATGCTATGTACTAGACCGGATATAGCACATGTTGTTAGTTTGACTAGCAGATATCAAAGTGATCCAGGAATGGAACACTGGACAGCGGTCAAGAATATCCTGAAGTACTTGAAAAGAACTAAGGATATGTTTCTTTGTTATGGAGGTGACCAAGAGCTCGTTGTAAGTGGTTACACCGATGCAAGTTGGAACACTGATCCTGATGACTCTAAGTCACGATGCAGGTACGTGTTTATATTGAATGGTGTGCGATAAGCTGGGCAAGCTCGAAGCGAGGTGCACGGTGGCGAAGTCTTCAACAGAATCAGAGTACATAGCGGCTTCAGAGGCTTCATCAGAAGCGGTATGGATGAAGAGGTTCATTGTAGAGCTCGGTGTGGTTCCTAGTGCATTGGACCCATTAATCATATACTGTGATAACATGGGTGCCATCGCCAATGCACAAGAGCCAAGGTCACACAAGAGGCTGAAGCATATCAAGCTACGTTACCACTTGATTCGCGAGTACATCGAAGATGGAGAAGTAAAGATTTGCAAAGTACACACTGATCTGAATGTAGCAGATCCGTTGACTAAAGTTCTCCCTAGGGCAAAGCATGACCAACACCAGAATGCCATGGGTGTTAGGTATATTACAATGTAATCTAGATTATTGACTCTAGTGCAAGTGAGAGACTGAAGGAGATATGCCCTAGAGGCAATAATAAAATGGTTATTATTTATATCTTTATGTTTATGATAAATGTTTATATATCATGCTATAATTGTATTAACCGAAACATTAGTACATGTGTGATATGTAGACAACAAGAAGTCCCTAGTATGCCTCTTAAACTAGCTTGTTGATTAATGGATGATTAGTTTCATAATCATGAACATTGGATGTTATTAATAACAAGGTTATGTCATTGTATGAATGATGTAATGGACACACCCAATTAAGCGTAGCATAAGATCTCGTCATTAAGTTATTTGCTATAAGCTTTCGATACATAGTTACCTAGTCCTTATGACCATGAGATCATGTAAATCACTTATACCGGATAGGTACTTTGATTACACCAAACGCCACTGCGTAAATGGGTGGTTATAAAGGTGGGATTAAGTATCCGGAAAGTATCAGTTGAGGCATATGGATCAACAGTGGGATTTGTCCATCCCGATGACGGATAGATATACTCTGGGCCCTCTCGGTGGAATGTCGTCTAATGTCTTGCAAGCATATGAATAAGTTCATAAGAGACCACATACCACGGTACGAGTAAAGAGTACTTGTCAGGAGACGAGGTTGAACAAGGTATAGAGTGATACCGAAGATCAAACCTCAGACAAGTAAAATATCGAGTGACAAAGGGAATTGGTATCATATGTGAATGGTTCATTCGATCACTAAAGTCATCGTTGAATATGTGGGAGCCATTATGGATCTCCAGATCCCGCTATTGGTTATTGGTCGGAGTGAGTACTCAACCATGTCCGCATAGTTCACGAACCGTAGGGTGACACACTTAAAGTTGGATGTTGAAATGGTAGAACTTGAATATGGAATGGAGTTCGAATATTTGTTCGGAGTCCCGGATGAGATCCCGGACATCACGAGGAGTTCCGGAATGGTCCGGAGAATAAGATTCATATATAGGATGTCATTTTATGTGAATTAAAATGATGCGGAAGGTTCTATGGAAGGTTCTAGAAGGTTCTAGAAAAGTCCGGAAGAAACCACCAAGGAAGGCGGAGTCCCGGTGGGACTCCACCTCCCATGGCCGGCCAACCCTAAGGCCTTGTTTACTTCTAGGGTATTTATGGGGATGGGCGGGGATTATTTCGTATCCCGGAAAATTCCCACTAGTCCGTTTACTTCTCCGGTTTTGAACGACATAATCCCGAGATATCCCCTCCTATCCCCTCCCATCCCCACATTTTTTGCCTAAATCAAAAACTCTCCATCATACTAGTGTATTTTTGGGGAAGGGTATTTGAGGGGATTGGGTGAACACCAGATCCCCTCCCATCCCCATACCTATTGGGAAGAAAAATACAGGAGAAGTAAACAAGGCCTAAGGGGGAGAAGTCCCAAGTGGACTCCCCAAGGGGGGCCGGCCACCCCCTCCCAAGGAAGGTGGAACTCCCACCTCTAGTGGGAGTCCTAGCTTGGGTAGGTTTCATGAGTTATGGAAGGTTTTGGTTTGGGGTCTTATTCGAAGACTTGTAGACCAACTCTTGGGTGTTCCACCTATATAATGAGGGCCAAGGGGAGGGGGGCGGCCACCCCAAGACCACAAGCTGGCCGCCCCCCTTGAAGTGGCCGGCCACCCCCTCCCAAACCCTAGCCGCCCCCCTCTCCTCCATATCTCCCGCGTGCTTTAGCGAAGCTCCGCCAGAGTTCTCCACCTCCACCAACACCACGCCGTCGTGCTGTCGGATTCAAGAGGAGCTACTACTTCCGCTGCCCGCTGGAACGGGAGGTGGACATCGTCTTCATCAACAACCGAACGTGTGACCGAGTACGGAGGTGCTACCCGTTCGTGGCGCCGGAGGGATCGTGATCAAGATCTTCTACGCGCTTTTGCAAGCGGCAAGTGAACGTCTACCGCAGCAACAAGAGCCTCCTCTTGTAGGCTTTGGAATCTCTTCAAGGGTGAGACTCGATAATCCCCTCGTTGCTACCGTCTTCTAGATTGCATCTTGGCTTGGATTGCGCGTTCGCGGTAGGAAATTTTTTGTTTTCTATGCAACTTTATCCTACAATTCAAACAAACAAAAACAAGAACAAACAGACGCTCCAAGTAAAGCACATAAGATGTGACGGAATAAAAATATAGTTTCACTAGAGGTGACCTGATAATTTGTCGATGAAGAAGGGGATGCCTTGGGCATCCCCAAGCTTAGATGCTTGAGTCTTCTTGAAATATGCAGGGATGAACCACGGGGGCATCCCCAAGCTTAGAGTTTTCACTCTCCTTGATCATATTGTATCATCCTCCTGTCTTGATCCTTGAAAACTTCCTCCACACCAAACTCAAAACAAACTCATTAGAGGGTTAGTGCATATTCAAAAATTCACATGTTCAGAGGTGACATAATAATTCTTAACACTTCTGGACATTGCACAAAGCTACTGAAAGTTAATGGAACAAAGAAATCCATCGAACATAGCAAAACAGGCAATGCGAAATAAAAGACAGAATCTGTCAAAACAGAACAGTCCGTAAAGACGAATTTTTCTGGGGCACTAAAATTGGTCAGATGAAAATGCTCAAATTTAATGAAAGTTGCATACATATCTGAGGATCACTCACGTAAATTGGCAGATTTTTCTGAGTTACCTACAGACGGGGCTACTCAATTTCGTGACAGAAAGAAATCTGTTTCTGCGCAGTAATCCAAATCTAGTATGAACCTTACTATCAAAGACTTTACTTGGCACAACAATGCAATAAAATAAAGATAAGGAGAGGTTGCTACAGTAGTAACAACTTCCAAGACTCAAATATAAAATAAAAGTGCAGAAGTAAAATAATGGGTTGTCTCCCATAAGCGCTTTTCTTTAACGCCTTTCAGCTAGACGCAGAAAGTGTGAATCAAGTAACATCAAGAGATGAAGCATCAACATCAGGGTTTGGAGTTTTCTCAACTATGCATTGTATCTTATCTATGTAAGTTTCAGAGGCTCCTTTTTCATTACCCTTAGGCTTGCTATTCTCATCAAACAAATTTTCAGGAACAGTCCAATCATAATTCTTTTCTAGTGCCTCGCACATCCCTAAGAGCTTGCAAGGTATTGATGTTTTAATATCCCCCTCATAATTAACTTTATTAGTGTACTTTTGTCTATCTTTTTCCATCTTTTCAAGGGTACTAGCAAAGTTGGTATAAGAGCCAAGCATCTTATATTTAGTAAATACTTTTCTAACTTCTCTTGCTACATCACCAAATTTTTTAAGAAGGGTTTCTAAGACAAAATCTTTCTTTTCTCCTTCTTCCATATCACAGAGTGTAAGAAACATATGTTGCATTACGGGGTTAAGATTAACAAATCTAGCTTCTAACATGTGTACTAAAGAAGCAGCAGCAATTTCATAAGTAGGAGCAAGTTCTACCAAGTGTCTATCTTCAAAATCTTCAACCGTACTAATATGAGTGAAAAAATCTTCTATATTATCTTTTCCAGTGATAGACCCTCGTCCTACTGGTACATCTTTCAGAGTGAACTTAGGAGGAAACATGATGAAATAAACAAAAGGTAAATAAAGTAAATGCAAGTAACTAATTTTTTTGTGTTTTTTGATATAAGAAAGCAAACAAAGCAGTAAATAAAATAAAGCAAGACAAAAACAAAGTAAAGAGATTGGAAGTGGAAGACTCCCCTTGCAGCGTGTCTTGATCTCCCCGGCAACGGCGCCAGAAAAAGAGCTTGATACGCGTAAAGCACACGTCCGTTGGGAATCCCAAGAGGAAGGTGTGATGCGTACAGCAGCAAGTTTTCCCTCAGTAAGAAACCAAGGTTATCGAACCAGTAGGAGTCAAGGAGCACGTGAAGGTTGTTGGTGGTGGAGTGTAGTGCGGCGCAACACCAGGGATTCCGGCGCCAATGTGGAACCTGCACAACACAATGAAAGTACTTTGCCCCAACGTAACAGTGAGGTTGTCAATCTCACCGGCTTGCTGTAAACAAAGGATTAAATGTATAGTGTGGAAGATGATGTTTGTGAAGAACAGTAAAGAACAAGTATTGAAGTAGATTGTATTCGATGTAAAAGAATGGACCGGGGTCCACAATTCACTAGTGGTGTCTCTCCAATAAGAAATAGCATGTTGGGTGAACAAATTACAGTTGGGCAATTGACAAATAAAGAGGGCATAACAATGCACATACATATCATGATGAGTAGTGTGAAATTCAATTGGGCATTACGACAAAGTACATAGACCGCTATCCAGCATGCATCTATGCCTAAAAAGTCCACCTTCAGGTTAGCATCCGCACCCCTTCCAGTATTAAGTTGCAAACAACAGACAATTGCATTAAGTATGGTGCGTAATGTAATCAACACAAATATCCTTAGACAAAGCATTGATGTTTTATCCCTAGTGGCAATAGCACATCTACAACCTTAGAACTATCTGTCACTGTCCCAGATTAAATGGAGGCATGAACCCACTATCGAGCATAAATACTCCCTCTTGGAGTTACAAGTATCAACTTGGCCAGAGCCTCTACTAGCAACAGAGAGCATGCAAGATCATAAACAACACATATATGATAGATTGATAATCAACATAACATAGTATTCCATATTCATCGGAGCCCAACAAACACAACATGTAGCATTACAAATCGATGATCTTGATCATGATAGGCAGCTCACAAGATCGAACAATGATAGCACATGAGGAGAAGACGACCATCTAGCTACTCCTATGGACCCATAGTCCAGGGGTGAACTACTCACACATCAATCCGGAGGCGATCATGGTGATGAAGAGTCCTCCGGGAGATGATTCCCCTCTCTGGTAGGGTGCCGGAGGCGATTTCCTGAATCCCCCGAGATGGGATTGGCGGCGGCGGCGTCTCTGGAAGGTTTTCCGTATCGTGGCTCTCGGTACTGGGGTTTTCACGACGAAGGCTTTAAGTAGGCGGAAGGGTAGGTTTAGAGGCGACGCGAGGGCCCCACACAATAGGGCGGCGCGGGCCCCCTGCTGGCCGCGCGAGCCTAGTGTGGCGGCGCCTCGTCGCCCCACTTCGTAATCATTTCGGTCTTCTGGAAGCTTCGTGGAAAAATAAGACCCTGGGCGTTGATTTCGTCCAATTCCGAGAATATTTCCTTTGTAGGATTTCTGAAACCAAAAATAGCAGAAAACAGCAACTGGCTCTTCGGCATCTTGTCAATACGTTAGTGCCAGAAAATGCATAAATATGACATAAAGTGTGTATAAAACATGTGAGTATCATCATAAAAGTAGCATGGAACATAAGAAATTATAGATACGTTTGAGACGTATCAGTACTCCTGAGAATACTAAGTTGTGTGACTTCACTAGCACAAATAATAATGATTTTCTATGCACACCTATTGCTCCACCTGCTACTACAGCAGAATTTTTTGAAATTAAACCTGCTTTATTAAATCTTGTTATGAGAGAGAAATTTTCCAGTGTTAGTTCTGATGATGCTGCTGCCCATCTTAATAATTTTGTTGAACTTTGTGAAATGAAAAAGTATAAGGATGTAGATGGTGACATTATAAAATTAAAATTGTTTCCTTTCTCCTTAAGAGGAAGAGCTAAAGATTGGTTGCTATCTTTGCCTAAGAATAGTATTGATTCATGGACTAAATGTAAAGATGCTTTCATTGGTAGATATTATCCTCCTGCTAAAATTATATCTTTGAGAAGTAGCATAATGAATTTTAAGCAATTGGATAATGAGCATGTGCCCAAGCATGGGAAAGAATGAAATCTTTGATCAAGAATTGCCCTACCCATGGACTGACTACTTGGATGATCATCCAAACCTTTTATGCAGGACTAAATTTTTCTTCGCGGAACCTATTGGATTCAGCTGCTGGAGGTACTTTTATGTCCATCACCTTAGGCACCGCAACAAAGCTTCTTGATGATATGATGATCAACTACTCTGAATGGCACACTGAAAGGACTCCACAAGGTAAGAAGGTAAATTCTGTTGAAGAAACCTCCTCCTTGAGTGATAATATTGATGTTATTATGTCTATGCTTGTGAATGGTAGATCTAATGTTGATCCTAATAATGTTCCTTTAGCTTCATTGGTTGCTCAAGAAGAGCATGTTGATGTGAAATTCATTAAATATAATAATTTCAACAACAATGCCTATCGGAATAATTCTGGTAACAACTATAGGCCATATCCTTCTAATAATGGTAACAGTTATGGTAATTCTTACAACAATAATAGGAGTGTACCCCCTGGTCTTGAAGCCATGCTGTTGAAGAAAAGCTTGGTAAAATTGATATTCTTGCTTCTAAGGTTGATAGTCTTGCTGCTGATGTTGATTTTTTAAAATTGAAAGTTATGCCTAATGAAACTAAAGATATTAAGTCATTTGCTACAGCAAACACTATCCAAGTTCGAATTAATGAGAATATTATATTGATGGCTAAATTGCATGCTAGGTGGGAAAAAGAAGAAAAAATTTGCTAAAGAGAATAATGTAGCTAAAGTTTGGACTATTACCACCACTAGTAATGTTGATTCTTCACATGTTGCTAAACCTCCTACTATCAATGGTAAAATAATTGGTGTTAGCAATGTTTCTACTCCTAATGCAAAGCGTGCAAAACTGCCTGAAACTAAAAGCTAGAAATCGCTTGTGATAAAACTGCTGAAATTTTTCAAAATATTGGGGACAATGATGCCATTGCTGTAGATCATAATGGTTTAGATTTTGATGATTTCCATATCTCTGAAGTTATAAAGTTCTTACAAAAACTTGCTAGAAGTCCCAATGCTAGTGCTATAAATTTGGCCTTTACAAAACATATTACAAATGCTCTCATTAAAGCTAGAGAAGAGAAACTAAAACTTGAAACTTATATTCCTAGGAAGTTAGAAGATGGTTGGGAGCCCATCATTAAGATGAAGGTCAATGATTTTGATTGTAATGTTTTATGTGATCTTGGTGCAAGTATTTCTGTTATGCCTAAGAAAATCTATGATATGCTTGACTTGCCACCATTGAAAAACTGTTATTTGGATGTTAATCTTGCTGATAATCCTATGAAGAAACCTTTGGGGAGGATTGATAATGTTCGCATTATGGTTAACAATAACCTTGTCCCCGTTGATTTTGTTGTCTTGGATATTGAATGCAATGCATCTTGTCCCATTATATTGGGAAGACCTTTTCTTCGAACTGTTGGTGCTATTATTGATATGAAGGAAGGTAATATTAAGTATCAATTTACTCTCAAGAAAGGTATGGAAAACTTCCCTAGAAATAGAATGAAGTTACCTTATGATTCTATTATTAGAACAAATTATGATGTTAATGTTTCATCTGTTGATGTTACTTGATTCACACTTTCTGCGCCTAGCTGAAAGGCGTTAAAGAAAAGCGCTTATGTGAGACAACCCATTATTTTACTTCTGCAATTTTATTTTATATTTGAGTCTTGGAAGTTTCTACTACTGTAGCAACCTTTCCTTATCTTTATTTTATTGCATTGTTG
This sequence comes from Lolium perenne, assembly GCF_019359855.2. Lineage (NCBI taxonomy): Eukaryota > Viridiplantae > Streptophyta > Magnoliopsida > Poales > Poaceae > Lolium > Lolium perenne. The sequence continues at coordinate 179,739,031 of NC_067246.2, read as the reverse complement.
TGCCAAGTAAAGTCTTTGATAATAGGGTTGATACTAGATTTGGATTACTGCACAGAAACAGATTTCTTACTATCACAAAATTGAGCAGCCCCGTCTGTAGGTAACTCAGAAAAATCTGCCCAATTTACGTGTGTGGTCCTCAGATATGTACGCAACTTTCATTTAATTTGAGATTTTTCATCTGAGCAAGTTAAGTACCCCAGAAAAATTCGTCTTTACGGACTGTTCTGTTTTGACAGATTCTGCCTTTTGTTTCGCATTGCCTGTTTTGCTATGTTTGATGGATTTCTTTGTTCCATTAACTTTCAGTAGCTTTTTTCAATGTCCAGAAGTGTTAAGAATGATTATGTCACCTCTTAATATGTGAATTTTTGATTATGCACTAACCCTCTAATGAGTTTGTTTTGAGTTTGGTGTGGAGGAAGTTTTCAAGGGTCAAGAGAGGAGGATGATACAATATGATCAAGAAGAGTGAAAAGTATAATCTTGGGGATGCCCCTGTGGTTCATCCCTGCATATTTTAAGAAGACTCAAGCATCTAAGCTTGGGTATGCCCAAGGCATCCCTTCTTCATCGACAACTTATCAGGTCACCTCTAGTGAAACTATATTTTTATTCCGTCACATCTTATGTGCTTTACTTGGAGCGTCTGTATGTTTTTGTTTTTGTTTGAATAAAATCGGATCCTAGCATTCTTTGTTTGGGAGAGATACACGCTCCGCTGTTGCATATGAACACATGTGTTCTTAGCTTTACTTTTAATGTTCATGGCCAAGGTTGAAACTGCTTCGTTCATCATTATTGTGGTTGGAAACAGAAAATGCTTCATGTGGTAATTGGTGTAATGTCTTGAATAATTTGATACTTGGCAATTGTTTTGCTCAAATAGATCATGTTTAAGATCTTGCATCATGTACTTTGCACCTATTAATGAAGAACTACCATAGAGCTTGTTGAAATTTGGTTTGCATGATTGGTCTCTCTAGAGTCTAGATATTTTCTGGTGAGGTGTTTGAATAACAAGGAAGACAGTGTAGAGTCTTATAATGCTTGCAATATGTTCTTATGTAAGTTTTTCTGTACCGGTTCATACTTGTGTTTGCTTCAAACAACCTTGCTAGCCCAAGCCTTGTATTGAGAGGGAATTCTTCCCGTGCATCCAAATCCTTGAGCCAAAAACTTTGCCATTTGTGTCCACCATACCTACCTACAACATGGTATTTCTCTGCCATTCCAAAGTAAATTACTTGAGTGCTACCTTTAAAATTTCATTCCTTGTCTTTGCAATATATAGCTCATGGGAAAATAGCCTTAAAAACTATTGTGGTAAAGAATATGTAGATTATGTATCTTATTTCTTATAAGTTGCTTGTTGAGCGGTAACCATGTTTCTAGGGATGCCATCAACTATTACACCTTTGTTGAATATCATGTGAGTTGCTATGCATGTTCGTCTTGTCTGAAGTAAGGGTGATTTATCATGCTCAAATGGTTTGAGTATGCATATTGTTGGAGAAGAACATTGGGCTGCTAACTAAAGCCATGAATCATGGTGGAAGTTTCAGTTTGGACACTAATCCTCAATCTCTTATGAGAATAATATCTTTTGTTGAATTCTTACGCATTAAAGAGGAGTCCATTATCTGTTTTCTATGTTGTCTCGGTATGGATGTCTAAGTTGAGAATAATCAAAAGCGAGAAATCCAATGCGAACTTTCTCCTTAGACCTTTGTACAGGCGGCATAGAGGTACCCCTTTGTGACACTTGGTTGAAACATATGTTATGCAATGATAATCCATGTAAATCCAAGCTAACTAGGACAAGGTGCGAGCACTATTGGTATTCTATGCATGAGGCTTGCAACTTATAGGATGTCTTATGCATAACACATATGATTTATTACTACCGTTGACAAAATTATTTCTATGTTTTCAAAATAAAAGCTCTAGCACAAAAATAGTAATCCATGCTTCCCTCTGCGAAGGACCTTTCTTTTACTTTTATGTTGAGTCAGTTTACCTACTTCTTTCTATCTTATAAGCAAACACTTGTGTCAACTGTGTGCATTGATTCCTACATACTTGCTTATTTGCATTCATCATATTACTTTGTGTTGACAATTATCCGTGAGATAAACATGTTGAAGTTGAAAGCAACTGCTGAAACTTATATCTTCCTTTGTGTTGCTACAAAACTTTCTACTAAGAATCTATTGCTTTATGAGTTAACTCCCATGCAAGTCTTATTGATGCTTGTCTTGAAAGTACTATTCATGAAAAGTCTTTGTTATATGATTTAGTTGTTTTCATCATTGTCTTTACCATTGCTTCGAATCACTTCATTCATCCCATATGCTTTACAATAGTATTGATCAAGATTATGATAGCATGTCACTTCAGAAATTATCTTTGTTATCGTTTACCTACTCGAGGGCGAGTAGGAACTAAGCTTGGGGATGCTTGATACGTCTCAAACGTATCTATAATTTCTTATGTTTCATGCTACTTTTATGACAATAATCACATGTTTTATACACACTTTATGTCATTATTATGCATTTTCGGGCACTAACCTATTGACAAGATGCCGAAGAGCCAGTTGCTGTTTTCTGCTGTTTTTGGTTTCAGAAATCCTACAAAGGAAATATTCTCGGAATTGGATGAAATCAATGCCCAGGGTCTTATTTTTCCACGGAGCTTCCAGAAGACCGAAGGGGATACGAAGTGGGGTGACGAGGCGCCCAAACCACAGGGCTGCGCGGCCAGGGTGGGGCCCGCGCCGCCCTATGGTGTGGGGCCCACGTGCCTCCACTGACGCTGCCCTTCCGCATATTTATTCCCTCCGTCGCGAAAACCCTATTACCGAGAGCCACGATACGGAAATACTTCCAGAGATGCAGCCGCCGCCAATCCCATCTCAGGGGATTTAGGAGATCGCCTCCGGCACCATGCCGGAGAGGGGAATCATCTCCCGGAGGACTCTTCATCACCATGATCGCCTCCGGACTGATGTGTGAGTAGTTCATCCTTGGACTATGGGTCCATAGCAGTAGCTAGATGGTTGTCTTCTCCTAATTGTGCTATCATGTTAGATCTTGTGAGCTGCCTATCATGATCAAGATCATCTATTTGTAATGCTACATGTTGTGTTTGTTGGGATCCGATGAATATGGAATACTATGTCAAGTTGATTATCAATCTGTCATATATGTGTTGTTTATGTTCTTTCATGCTCTCCGTTGCTAGTAGAGGCTCTGGCCAAGTTGATACTTGTGACTCCAAGAGGGAGTATTTATGCTCGATAGTGGGTTCATGCCTCCATTGAATCTGGGACGACAGTGACAGAAAGTTCTAAGGTTGTGGATGTGTTGTTGCCACTAGGGATAAAACATCAATGCTTTGTTTAAGGATATTTGTGTTGATTACATTACGCACCATACTTAATGCAATTGTCTGTTGTTTGCAACTTAATACTGGAAGGGGTGCGGATGCTAACCCGAAGGTGGACTTTTTAGGCATAGATGCATGCTGGATAGCGGTCTATGTACTTTGTCATAATGCCCTAAGTAAATCTCATAGTAGTCATCATGATATGTATGTGCATTGTTATGCCCTCTCTATTTGTCAATTGCCCAACTGTAATTTGTTCACCCAACATGCTATTTCTTATTGGAGAGACACCACTAGTGAACTGCGGACCCCGGTCTATTCTTTTACATCTGAAATACAATCTACTGCAATACTTGTTCTTTACTATTCTTCGCAAACAAACATCATCTTCCACACTATACATTTAATCCTTTGTTTACAGCAAGCCGGTGAGATTGAAAACCTTACTGTTACGTTGGGGCAAAGTATTTTGATTTTGTTGTGCAGGTTCCACGTTGGCGCCGGAATCCCTGGTGTTGCGCCGCACTACACTCCGCCACCAACAACCTTCACGTGGCCCTTGACTCCTACTGGTTCGATAACCTTGGTTTCTTACTGAGGGAAAACTTGCTGCTGTACGCATCACACCTTCCTCTTGGGGTTCCCAACGGACGTGTGCTTCACGCGTATCACCGGTGCACGTACCGTTAATGGCGCGGCGGTCCGGCGAACCTCCGGTGAAGAGAAGGTCGCCGAACTTGGAGCAAACTTTGCACTTTGACCGCGAATCGGCGACGGGGAGAAATTCCCGATCAACCGTGGCGATCTTGGTGCGGAAGGAGGCTTGGAACAGCGGTGCAAGAAGCTTCCCATGGAGAGAGCTCGCCGGAGTCGAGATCCGATGGGCGGGGCGGCGCCCGGAGGAAGACGATGTAGTGAGGAGGTGAAAAGAATGCAAAGTTACCGTGCTTGGGGGTATTTATAGACCTCGCGCGGAGATTCGTGATTCGGATCCAACGGTGGGAACGGAACGGTCACACCGTCAGATGATTGACACGTGTCTTAGGTCAAAAGCGGTAAAACGACGTGGAGGTAACTTAACTGTGCGCTCCCGAAATTTCCGGCTAAAGATTCGCATCTCCGAAAATTTAGCGCGGGAAAAGAGGAAGTTGTGCGCGGGAAAAGTGGAATCTCCGTTGCATTGCCAATTCAGAAGAAAAGAAGGTTTCCTAACAGATGAAGCCGGAAACAAGTAAAGTCTTGAAGCTCTTCAAGATTCTCTTCAGATCCGAGCTGGATGAAGTCGGAGGAATGATGAATCTCGGAGAACTTCGGGGGCTACTGTTGTGGGTATACTTTATGGGTATATCAACGGCATGGCCTAGATCCGGCAAGCCCGGGTAGCCCATAGTTGGTGATGTGGCATGTGGCCCATCGAGCGGCCCAGTTGCTATAGATCCTGAAGGATGAAGTCCAGCCTAGGAGCAGGAAGCCGTATCCCAACCGACCTACGAAGGAGGCCGGATCCGTGAAGGCCCATGAAGTATCCGGATCCAGCACGTACTTAGAAGAAGGCGGATCCTTGACGTACACGATAAGATATTGTACCGTAGTTAGGCAACTTGTATTCCGGCTAGGACTCTCCATGTAAACCCTAGATCCGTGTGCCTTTATAAGCCGGATCCCGGGAGCCCTAGAGACACAACCACAACTCATTGTAACAATACGAAAGTGCCCAGATAATTCTAGACAAGCAGCATTAGGCCCTGTCATCGTGCAGGTGTTCCGAAGCTGGGTAAATCGCGTACCACCGTCCCGTGTGCACTCCGCCCTATGGCCCCTACTTCTTCTCCCCCTCGTGAGGATCCATCCTCCGAGGCACCGTCGAATAGGCAACGACATTCGCAGTTCCAAATCCTGGAACAGGGAGTGACAGGTCACCGTTCGTTACACTCTGCAGTGGTGTGTTGCTTTACCCATAAGAGATCTTAACCTTGGTGCCAAACGGGCAGCTTTCCGGTCCACACTTCCGTGGTGTGAGGTCCGGTATAAGGTCCTAGTCAATTATACTCCTTCGCGACCTCGCACACCCACCCTTTGTTGCAATTCCGACATTGGGTCGTCGCCGGCCTACATCACTTGGATGCCTTCCGACCTCGACAACTATCAGGTTTCGCGACCTTGATACCTTCGCTGGTCGTTGCAACCCATCATAGACTGCATTACCGTGGGGACTTAGGGCTCCCCAACAACTCCGCTTGTCCCTCAGGATCAAGTGACTACGGTAAGCGCATCCGTTGATGTACGAGAGGAAGAAGCACAATTGACTACTCTGTCCCACTCCAGATCTTATGGTTAACACGAGTTTTACGGCACAAGAATCACTGGACGACATTTGTTGTTTAATCCTAGATGGATACAAACCCTTGCAATGGAACCTCCACCATACTCATGACATGGTTCCATTGCCCACCACTTAGTAATATCATAATTATGAAGATAGCACTTTTAATTTTTATGCAAGAGTGATAAGTATAGTACTTTGTAAGTAATTTGGTAAAAATACACAAATGACATGAGCAAGCGATGAACTTGCCTTGCGACTGCAATGTAGTGCAGTTGGATATTTTGGACTGACCCTGGTCCTCTGTTTCTGAAAGAAGCATCATTGTCCGATAAGGGCAATGGTTAAAGAAGCAATTATGCGTGCTTTCAGCTTTTAGGGTTTGTTCCCCCCTTCCCGGTGTTTTATTATTTCATGTGAGAGGTAATTACTAAGAATAATTTAGGAATACTCCTTTGAGAGTAAAATACTACCTTGGGATATTTCCAAGGTGTTTTTAAGTCCGAAAGGAATTTATGGACTTATCTTTATCATTAAAAATATGAGGTGTTATTTTTAATGATTTTTATAATATTTATTCTTTGTATTTAATTATGACTCAATTTCATTTGTCTCAAAAATTCCATTTCATATTTTGTTATGATAGAGAATTTTATTCTGAGTGGTTAGCATTTTTTTTAGAGCTATATTTATTTTATAAAATTATGTGAAAGATTTAATTAAATGGTCATTTATGAAATGACCAAAATGCGGCCCGAGCTGGTTAGGTTAGACCAGCCTGTTGGGCTTGGTCCAACCGACCAAGTCGCGCCCGTAGATGCAGTCTCGTCCTAACCCTAGCTCTCCCCCGACGCTCTGGCGATTTGCGGTCGCCGATTTATCCCGGCCGCCTCCGGTCATCTCCGGTGACGAGATGGGTCGCAGATGAACCTCCGCTCGATGGCGCACCTATCGGTCCACGTCGATCTGGGATTCGCCGTCGTCACCGCTCGTCCCCAACTCCTCTCCAACACGGCCGCACGGATCCATGGCGATTCGCCGCCCGCCGGCGCTCCTGGTGCTATGGCGCCGCCGTGAGCCCTGCTGTGGTGGTGCTGGGTGCTGCGGCGTTGCTGTGGCCTGGCCTGGCTTGGCCTGGCGCCGCCGTGCCCCCGGCGTGTGCCTCCGTGGCCGCCATGGCCGTGTTCCTCGACTACTCGCTTGTAAGTGCCCTTCTCCATCTCTCTCTCATCTGTTCCTCCTCCTTCTTCTAGCTTGAGCTGCAGCTGCTCCTCCTCATGGAGAGGCCATGCCGTGCTGCTTTGCTTTGCTCTACTAGGCTATTTGTTGTGCTTCTTTGTTCTGTCGTATCTTTGTTGTGCTTCTTGTTCTTTGTGCGTATCTTTGTTGTGCTTGTTGTTGCTGTGCGTATGCTACTGTGCGTACTGATGTTGTGATGTGCTAGCTGCTGCTATTGCTCTACTGCCATGGCCTAGCTCTATTGATGTGCTTATGCTGGTGCTCCCCTCTCTCTGGATTATGCTTGTGTGCTTGCCATTCTTGCTGTTGTAGCTCATGAGCACTTGCTCATGAGCACTTGCTCATGAGCACTTGCTCATGAGTATCATGTGATGCTCATGGCCTGCTAGGTTGCTCCTGCTGTTGCTTCTGCTGCTAGGCTATCATGTATATTCATATTCTTGACCCCTGGCTTGATTACTATGAGTAATCCTTGCATTCTGCAAGAACCAGTGCCTCTGGTGTGTTGCTCATTGAGCTGTGATTCATGGTGATGCTCCATTGATCATGATTGTTGGCTAGACAGCTCCATCCCTTGATAGTGTGCTTCTGCGTACAATTATATCTCATATCTTTGATTATCTGTGATGTAACTCTTAATGAATTGTTACTATTTGATTTATCTGATCAATGGGTTGGTGCTAGGCTTGGCTCTAGCATGCCCTTGCATGCTCTGTCAAGCCCTGATGATCACATGATCACCAGTTGCTTGGTGATTGACTATTGTCCTATGGCTTGTGTCTCACTGATGCTCTTCCTTGGCCTGTGTGGCACTCAAGCCTGTGCTGGTGCATGCTCTTGCCTGCTCCAGCACCTGCTGATGCTTGCAGTGATCCTCTACACCATTTGCAAGTGTCTGGTGCATGGTTTACTTATGTATTTCATTTATCTGTGTAGCCTTGCTTGATTAAATAGATAAATGGGGTGAACTGCTTGTCAGTGATGATCCTATTGTTGGATATATTGGAGCTAGAGGGATGCCAACCACTGGTTGGAAACCCTAGCTCACTTCTGAACCTTATTGGGTGATGATGCAGTGACTTGGTGTGTTGGTATGTGGGTTTGAGTGTGCTGGGTGCTTCATCCATGTTTTGTGTGTGCGTGGAGAGCATGCATCTAGCCTTGTGAGCTGCTGTGCATGCTCCCAGGTTGGAACTTGGATCCTGTCCTGGTTCCCTCGGCAGACTTCATATTATCCACCAATTTTACCATATTTTCACTAATATGCCAAGTGGCAAAGCCACTTGGCCTAACTTTTGTTTCTCTGTGCTGTATTTGTTTGCAGGGATGAATTAGATGATCAAATGAAGATCATTCAAGTGTTGATCAAGCAATCTATGAAGATTTACTTGTCTAATTTAGAATTCTGTCAACAATAGTAATTCTTTTATTTTAATTTTTCATTTATTCATTTGTGTAAGGTGTTGTAATATTATAATTCAATTTGGATAATGTAAATGACAATGCAATATGTGTGTTAATCAATAAAGCTCAAGGTTTTCTCTAATGGGCTTTAAATATATGTTCTTTTATTTTATATACTTGATTTATTCTTTTGTTTATAAATTATCCATTATTTGAATTATTATATACTTAATTGCTTTTTGAATTTGAAATTCAAACATAACTTGTTTGAATTCAATCATGCAACTTAACTTGAGAAGGAAAATTTTCCCCTCTCTTCTCAAAAACCCTAATTGAGTTTAGATAGGTCCAAGTCTATCGCACTCTCGAAACCCTAATCCTATGTGGTGTCGAGAGAGAAACTTGTCCCTAATCCAAGGAGGGTCCAACCGTAGTAGACTGGGACAAATTAAGCTACTAGGACTAACATCTTAAGGCCCTCACTCGATCAACTAGGAAAAAATACCTCACTGCCTAATGTCGGTTTTCATCTTTGCAAGACCGGGCCATAGCCATGTATTGTCCCCAAGACGCTAGGAGAATCCCAAAGTGAGTTGGTAGATGTCTAGGGCACGTTTGGTAGCCCGAAGCTCAGTGAGATCAGGCTCCAGGGTTGGTTTGCCCGTTGCAAATAGGGCAACGGGCCAACTTTAGCCAGTTGTATGGTAGGTTGGGCTGCATCAGTTGCTACTCAATTGTTTAGTTGCCTGCAAAAAACTGGCATATGTGTTCAGTCACACGTCATGTGTTTGGTTGCCAACTCGAAAAATTTAGCTGTAGAAAATAATGTACTTTATCAACTTGAAAAATTCCCAACTCGAAATACCCAGTATTTTGGGCTGCACAAAAATGCGAAAATCTGACATCTGAAGTAGTTAGAAGTGCAAAAATTAAATCCTCGAAAGTCTGTTAGTTTTTTTCATTTTTAAAGCATATATTATAAGTTAATTTTGGTTGAGATTTTGTGTGTTGATAGAGTACATCATTATCTACATCTAGAATTATTTTTCCATATTTTTTTGAAACTTTGAAATTGTGTTTTCAAATTTTGAACGAGCTCCATGTAGCTCGAGCTCCAAAGTGAAGTTATGGAAGAAAAGGGGTAATATCCTAGAATAGTCCCACTTAGACAGATTATCATTTGTTTTGTAAGACATAAAAAAAATAAAGGCCGATTGGGCATTATTGACCTACAAATTCAGAATGATTGTTTTCTCATGAAATTTGAAGATTTTTTTTTTTGAGAGGGCTGATGTGCCTTGGGTTAACTTGATCTGGAATCTTGCTACTTTTTTTCCCCACCACTAGCCAAAACGAATGTATGTTCTTTAGGGTGGTGAGATTGCTGGTTGTTCCCTGCTTATATGAACTTGGTCAAATGATAGAATAAAAATGGAACCTACATTATGCTTTGGAACGATAGCTCGCAATATCATGATCTTAGGTTGATTTTTCCCTTAGCTTCCTATGCCATCTCCCTTTAGGTTTGTTTTAGCAGACCTTTTCATAATTAGTCACTCTTGGTATTTCATTTACCATTATCCAAGGCTGTTTATGTGAAATTTCAAATATTATAGGATTTAATCACACATGTTCCTTCTTGAGATAAAATTTATTTATGGACTCGTTGTTGGGCTAATGGGTTTTAAGTTTCCAAGGAATATGCTTTCTTTATGAACATTAAGCACCCTGGTCAGCCTCCCTTGCATTTGGATGGCTGTGGAGATCATGTTGGCAACAAAAGCATGTATTTTTATGGCTCTTGCTCCAAGATAGATTGAACACCAGAGACCTGCTTTAGAGGAAACATATTTCTTATATAATCTTATTTATTTTTCAAAAAAGTAAGATTATCCATGTGTCTTGCAATGGGAGTGCCCTTGACACAAGAGACAATCTTTTCTTGCATTTTCGTTTTGCTCAGGCTTGCTAGAAATATTTGTGTCCTTCGGTGATCATACATGTTGGGATTTCTCACTTGGATCATATATCCCTTCTTAAATTGCAGTTGAACAAACCTTTTACATGGAGTTGATGATATTAGGTGCCTGGGGGATTTGACGAGAATACACCATAGAGAGGTGTGTCGATCATATAGAAGGGTGCCAAAGAAGGCAAAAGTATACTGCCAACAAGAGGTGGCAGCTCCTCACCACAAGCCTACTCTCCCAACTGCCAGGAAGACAAAATAAGAACTATGGAAGAGCTTCGCGAGCCGCCACCTGTCAAACTCCTCCTTGATCCTCTCTTTGATGGTTACCTAGGATACCACTGTTCCGTTGAAGACCATGCCGTTTCGATGCCTAAATGCACCAAAACACCACCTAAGGGATTTGGATGACTAGCAATGCCTTGATCTTTAGAAGGATAGGCTAAACTTCTACGGATGCAGAACAAGATTTAAGCAGGAGATATGTTGGCTTAAGTCCCAACAAGGAAGAAAAATGGACTTTTTCCTACTTGGGTAGACAGTTTCATGTGATTTATTTATTTCTCTGTTAAAAAATACTTATTTATTTCTTTTTCTTTAATGTACAAACCCTTATACTCTTTAACAGCAGAGTCCCACTGTTTCTCGTAAAAGAATACTGTTTTATGATTTTTCCATAAGTGCTACAGTTCCTCAACTATATGCAGTGGATGAATGTTGGGAACGGTGAAGGGAAAAAGTGGCGTGTAATGGCAACTGTAGTCTTAGGGTGTGTATTCTTTTGCAGCACCATGGCAACTGGAATTGTTCAGGTTGAAATTAAAGATGTACTCTCGAAAAGGATCAACAATGATAATGGGCGGGTCAAACTTTGTACTCCTCAGAAGAACAAAGTGAACTCAAGGATAAATGGCAGAATTGTGGTTCAGTTACTAAATCTGCACCAAGTTCTACTGGCAAGGCCCTAGAAGGCTAGAAGTCAGCTTCGAATACTAAATCTGCACAAGTGATTCTACTCAGCCGGCTGGCAGTTCAAAGAAGCGGGCAAGAACACTGTGAGAGTAGATGGCTGAAAAGGATGAGCTTGAGAGAAAGGAGAACATATTGATCAAGATGAATGAGTGGCAATACCATTGTTGTAATCGCGTTCTGCAGGCAGTAAAATATCTTACTCCCTCCGTCCAACAAAGGATGTTTCGACTTCGTCTAAATTTGAATCTACCAGTGATCAAATTGTGCATCTGTCATGCAGAACTATGGAAGAAATACTAAGTTACGGGAGACTGAAACTTAAAACCTAAACATTTCCTTGCATCAATCGTGGTAAAGGCGGAACAATAGTAAGGGGTCGAGCTGCCAAGTTGTGAAAGGTTAATAATTCTGTCTTTCTTGTGTTGTTGCGTTGTTTTGCTGCTACTTTGTGCTTAGGCACGCTTTTAATAATTCTTGTCTGAACACTAAAGATTCTATTCATCCCATGCTCTTCCTTGTTCTAATTAGACCAAGGCTGCTAGTTGTGTTCTCCGGAAGCTATACAATCTGAAAACACTGGATAACAATTCTTGACCTGATGAGTGCTAACTTTCTTCAGTATACCGTCGGTAGAATAAATTCAGATATCTACTAGTGCGCCAGTAGATAACATCTAAGAACCGACTCTGTAACCTGATTCTGATAAAACGATATAGTTGCATATTACAAAACGAAGGGTTGGTGAACTTCTTTTAACAAAGAGTGCACACAGAAAATCAGTAAAAGACAGTGATTACAGTGCGAAGTAGAATTGATTTACAGCACGAGTGTGCATTACTAGTGGAAGAGATGCAATATATCTAGAGAAAATAAAAGAAAACTACTAATATAAAGCTCTAACAAACAAGCAATAGTCCTACAGCTCATCGTGATCGTCCTCCTCAGCGCTGTTATCACCCGGTGCGCCTCCAGACCTCTGGTACACCGCCGAGATGACAGGGTTGCACACTTCTTCCAACTCGCGGAGCTTCTCATCGTAGTCCTCCTTCTCCGCCTCCGGGTTGCCGTCGAGCCAGTCGTTGGCCTCCCGTACGGCCTCCTCGACCTTCTCCTTGTCGTCACTTTCCATCGCGTCGGCCATCTTACCATCCACAGTGTTCTTGATGTTGTACACGTACGTCTCCAGCTTGTTCCTGGCGTCGACGCGCTCCTTGACCTTTAGGTCCTGCTCCGCGAACTCCTCGGCCTCCTGCACCATCCGGTCGATCTCCTCCTGGCTATGACGACGGCCGTCGTTGGTGATGGTGATCTTCTCCGACTTGCCGGTTCCCTTGTCCGCCGCCTTCACGTGGAGGATGCCGTTCACGTCCACCTCGAACGTCACCTCGATCTGCGGCGTGCCCCTCGGAGCCGGTGGGATTCCAGAGAGCTCAAACTTGCCGAGGAGCCTGTTGTCCTTGGTCATGCTCCTCTCGCCCTCGTACACCTTGATGGACACGCTGGTCTGCTTGTCCTGGTACGTCGTGAACACCTGTGTCTTCTTCGTCGGCACCACCGTGTTCCTCGGGATCAGCTTCGTCATCACACCGCCGACCGTCTCCATGCCTAGGGTAAGCGGCGCCACGTCGATCAGGATCATGTCCTTGGTCTTATCGTCGACGTGTCCACTCACGATGCTAGCCTGCACGGCGGCGCCGTACGCGACGGCCTCGTCGGGATTGACACCCTTGTTGGGCTCCTTGCCGTTGAAGTAGTCCTTGAGGAGTTGCTGCACCTTGGGGATCCTGGTGCTGCCGCCCACGAGCACGATCTCGTCGATGTCAGTCTTCTTGAGCCCAGCGTCCGCCATGGCCTTCTTCACCGGCACCATCGTCTTCCGGAACAGGTCGTTGTTGAGCTCCTCGAACCGCGCCCTTGTGAGCTGCTCCGAGAAGTCGGTGCCGTCGAAGAGCGACTCGATCTCGACGCGCACCTGGTGCTGGTTGCTGAGCGCACGCTTGGCGCGCTCGCACTCCCGGCGCAGCTTCCCCAGCGCGCGCATGTCGCCGGCGATGTCCCGGCCGTGCTTCCGCTTGATCAGCTTGATGAAGTAGTCCATCAGGCGCTGGTCGAAATCCTCGCCTCCGAGGTGAGTGTCCCCGTTGGTCGCCAGGACCTCGAACACGCCATTGTCGATGGCCAGCACGCTGACGTCGAAGGTGCCGCCGCCAAGGTCGAACACCAGCACGTTCTTCTCGGACCCCTTCTGCTCGATGCCGTAGGCGATCGCTGCCGCGGTGGGCTCGTTGACGATGCGGAGGACGTTGAGCCCGGCGATGACGCCGGCGTCCTTGGTGGCCTGGCGCTGCGCGTCGTTGAAGTAGGCCGGCACGGTGACCACGGCGTGCGTGACCTTCTTGCCGAGGTAGGCCTCGGCGGTCTCCTTCATCTTGGTGAGCACCATGGCGCTGACCTCCTCGGGGCTGAACACGCGCACGTCGCCGTCCTTGACCTGCACCTGGACGTGCGGCTTGCCCTTGCGATCCACGACAGAGTAGGGCAGCAGCTTGATGTCCCGCTGCACGACGGCGTCGGCGAACTCCCGACCGATGAGGCGCTTGGCGTCGTAGATGGTGCGTTCCGGGTTGGCCGCCGCCTGGTTCTTGGCGGCCTCGCCGATGAGCCGCTCGCCGCCGTCGGTGAAGGCGACCCAGGAAGGGGTGATCCGGTTGCCCTGATCGTTGGCGATTATCTCGACGCGGCCGTTCCGGTAGACTCCGACGCACGAGTAGGTGGTGCCGAGGTCGATGCCGATGACGGTGCCGGTGTTCCCACCGGCGACGCCTTCCGTGGCCGCAGCGGAACCTGGGACCGCCAGAAGCAATGCGGCGACGAACACCGCCAACATCCACATCGACGCACGAGCCGATGCCATCTCGACTGCTTTGCTTTGGTTAGCTGTGGTTCTCGATAGCCAAGACACGAGGAGGCTGCGATATTTATAGCGGAAGTACATCCAGCTTCCAGCATCAGGATCGTGGTGTGCTGTCTTGTCGAGTCCAAGGTGGACGCGTCACGCGGGTGATTTCAGCCGTGAGATTCGCTGATCTGACGAATAAGAAGATGGCGTGACGTGGTAATGCGTAGACACGTGGATGCCGTTGCTAACTCAAACACGATTGCAAAGAAAACACCTTTTACTTATTTCTTGCAGAGTCCGCATACACTTTTCTCACAAAATTATTCTTTTGGAGTCATCATCGAAAGTTCTTTTCTTTTTTATAGATCACTCATCATCGAAAGTTCTAGTGTTCTACTATACACACTCTTGACGTAGTACCATATGTGATATGTCTCATCTAAAGAGATTGCAAAAGACACATCATGCAGCCTAAACTTCATAGGTGATTGAGGTCTCCACAACAAAATCCCAACCCGATTCATGGAAACCATGATGTCAAGAGGGCAACCCTAGCTGACGGTCGACCGTCTGGGCGATCAGTTTCAGACAAAAGATTTTATTTTTAGTATAATATTTAAAATTTCTATTTATGGTAAAATATCTGTTTTTAGCACAAAAAAATTCTAATCAAATTTGATATACAAGAAAAGATCCGCATGCATGCGCTAGCAGATAGATTCGCTGATGTGAGCAAAATGTTTTAACTTTCAAACGACAACTTCAATTTAAGATTCGCGTTCACCAACAAATCCGTCTCGACAAGATCTTCAAAACTACCACACATGTTAATATATTTCGATAACTTTTTTTTGGCTAAAAGTTATCAACCCTCTCTATTTAAATAATCAACCCTTCGTACTTGAGTAATCAACGGTAAATGTATAAAATTATCAACCCCTAAAGTTAATTTTATTTGAATATTTTGACGGTTTTTTTTAGCTCACATGTTATTAGCCGATATTTCCTTTTCTAGCAATCGTTTGACGAAATTTTCTATTTATGAAAAATGTTGCATGCATTCGCTACGAGACAAAAAGAATGATGTCAGCGAGAATCTTTCTTAATTCTAAAATTCAGAACGTTTTATCTCATAAATGAAAACTTCAATTTAAGATACATTTTCACTAATGAACTCGTCTCGATGAGATTTTCAAAACTAGCACCCATGTTAATATGTTTCTGAAGGAGATATGCCCTAGAGGCAATAATAAAGTGGTTATTATTTATATCTTTATGTTTATGATAAATGTTTATATATCATGCTAGAATTGTATTAACCGAAACATTAGTACATGTGTGATATGTAGACAAACAAGAAGTCCCTAGTATGCCTCTTAAACTAGCTTGTTGATTAATGGATGATTAGTTTCATAATCATGAACATTGGATGTTATTAATAACAAGGTTATGTCATTGTGTGAATGATGTAATGGACACACCCAATTAAGCGTAGCATAAGATCTCGTCATTAAGTTATTTGCTATAAGCTTTCGATACATAGTTACCTAGTCCTTATGACCATGAGATCATGTAAATCACTTATACCGGAAAGGTACTTTGATTACACCAAACACCACTGCGTAAATGGGTGGCTATAAAGGTGGGATTAAGTATCCGGAAAGTATGAGTTGAGGCATATGGATCAACAGTGGGATTTGTCCATTCCGATGACGGATAGATATACTCTGGGCCCTCTCGGTGGAATGTCGTCTAATGTCTTGCAAGCATATGAATGAGTTCATAAGAGACCACATACCACGGTACGAGTAAAGAGTACTTGTCAGGAGACGAGGTTGAACAAGGTATAGAGTGATACTGAAGATCAAACCTCGGACAAGTAAAATATCGCGAGACAAAGGGAATTGGTAATGTATGTGAATGGTTCATTCGATCACTAAAGTCATCGTTGAATATGTGGGAGCCATTATGGATCTCCAGATCCCGCTATTGGTTATTGGTCGGAGTGAGTACTCAACCATGTCCACATAGTTCTCGAACCGTAGGGTGACACACTTAAAGTTGGATGTTGAAATGGTAGTACTTGAATTATGGAATGGAGTTCGAATATTTGTTCGGAGTCCCGGATGAGATCCCGGACATCACGAGGAGTTCCGGAATGGTCCGGAGAATAAGATTCATATATAGGATGTCATTTTATGTGAAATAAAATGTCGCGGAAGGTTCTATGGAAGGTTCTAGAAGGTTCTAGAAAAGTCCGGAAGAAACCACCAAGGAAGGTGGAGTCCACAAGGGACTCCACCTCCATGGCCGGCCAGCCCTAGTGGGGGTGGAGTCCCAAGTGGACTCCACCATAGGGGGCCGGCCACCCCCCACATGGGAGGTGGGAATCCCACCTTTGGGTGGGAGTCCTAGTTGGGCTAGGTTTCCCCCCTCCTATGGAAGGTTTTGGTTTCGGATCTTATTCGAAGACTTGGACACCAACACTTGGGATCCACCTATATAATGAGGGGCCAAGGGAGGGGGCCGGCCACCCCAATACCATAGCTTGGCCGCCCCCCTTGAGTGGCCGGCCACCCCCTCCCAAACCCTAGCTTTGCTCCTCCACTTCATATTGCCCGCGTAGCTTAGCGAAGCTCCGCCGGACTTCTACACCGCCACCGACACCACGCCGTCGTCTTTGTCGGATTCAAGAGGAGCTACTACTTCCGCTGCCCGCTGGAACGGGAGGTGGACGTCGTCTTCATCAACAACCGAACGTGTGACCGAGTACGGAGGTGCTGCCCGTTCGTGGCGCCGGAACCGATCGTGATCAAGATCTTCTACGCGCTTTTGCAAGCGGCAAGTGATCGTCTACCGCAGCAACAAGAGCCTCATCTTGTAGGCTTTGGAATCTCTTCAAGGGTGAGACTCGATACCCCTCGTTGCTACCGTCTTCCAGATTGCATCTTGGCTTGGATTGCGTGTTCGCGGTAGGAAAATTTTTGTTTTCTATGCAACGTTATCCTACGGTGGTATCGAGCCGTGTCTATGCATAGATGGTTGCACGAGTAGAACACAATGGTTTGTGGGCGTTGATGCTCTTGTTATCTTTAGTTTGAGTACTTTGCATCTTTATGGCATAGTGGGATGAAGCGGCTCGGACTAACTTTACATGACCGCGTTCATGAGACTTGTTCCTCGTTCGACATGCAACTTGTATTGCATAAGAGGCTTTGCGGGTGTCTGTCTCTCCTACTATAGTAAAGATTCAATTTACTCTTCTATTGAAAACATTAGTATCAACGTTGTGGTTCATGTTCGTAGGTAGATTAGATCTCTCTCGAAAACCCTAAACCACGTAAAATATGCAAACCAAATTAGAGACGTCTAACTTGTTTTTGCAGGGTTTGGTGATGTGATATGGCCATAATGTGATGATGAATATGTATGAGATGATCATTATTGTATTGTGGCAACCGGCGAAGCCTTATGGTTGTCTTTAAATTTCATGTTAAGTAGTATTTCAAAGTAGTTGTAATAGTTGCTACATGGAGGACAATCATGAAGACGGCGCCATTGACCTTGGCCTTACGCCGACGATGATGGAGATCATGCCCGAAGATGATGGAGATCATATCCGTGCCTTGGAGATGAAGATCAAAGGCGCAAGAACAAAAGGGCCATATCATATCACATATGAACTGCATGTGATGTTAATCCTTTTTATGCATCTTATTTTGCTTAGATCGCGACGGTAGCATTATAAGATGATCCCTCACTAAAATCTCAAGATAATAAAGTGTTCATCCTTAGTAGCACCGTTGCCAAGTCTTGTCGTTTGAAGCACCTCGTGATGATCGGGTGTGATAGATTCAATAAGTACATATGACGGGTGCAAGACAGTTTTGCACATGCGGATACTAAGGTGGCCTTGACGAGCCTAGCATGTACAGACATGGTCTCGGAACACGTGATACCGAAAGGTAGAGCATGAATCATATGGTTGATATGATGAACACTTTGAGTGTTCGCCATTGAAATCACACCTTTTCTCGTGATGATCGGGTTTAGGTGCGGTGGATTTGGTTCGTGTGATCACTAAGACAATGCGAGGGATATTGTTTTGAGTGGGAGTTCACTTAGGTTTTTAATTATGTTGAATTAAAATTTGAACTCAATTTGTCATAAACTTAGTCTAAACTATTGCAAATATATGTTGTAGAGATGGCGTCCCCAATCAATTTTAATCAGTTCCTAGAGAAAGAGAAACTTAAGAGCAACGGTAGCAACTTCACCGACTGGTTCCGTCATGTGAGGATCTTCCTCTCTGGCGGAAATCTGCAATTTATGCTTGATGCACCGCTAGGTGACCCTCTGAGAAGATGAATCCGATGAAGTAAAAGCTGTTTACGCGACTCGGAAAACTTCGGTACTCTCAAGTTCGGTGTGCCATCCTGTGCGATGCGGAATCCGATCTTCAAAAACGTTTTGAGCACCATGATCCTCATGAGTTGATGAATGAGCTGAAAGCTATATTCGAGACTCATGCGGCCGTGGAATGCTATGAAGCATCGAAACATTTCTTCAGCTGTATGATGGAAGAAGGCAGCTCCGTTAGTGAGCACATGCTCGCCATGACCGGAGCATGCGAAGAAACTTCGATGACTTGGGAATAGTGATTCCTAACGAGGTAGGGATTAATCGTGTCCTTCAATCACTGCCACCAAGTTACAAGAACTTTGTGATGAACTACAATATGCAGAACATGAACAAGGAGTTACCTGAACTCTTTGGCATGCTAAAAGCTGCTGAGATTGAGATCAAGAAAGAGCACCAAGTGTTGATGGTCAACAAGACCACCAATTTCAAGAAACAGGGCAAGTCTAAGGAAAATTCAAGAAGGGTGGCAAGAAAGCTGCCACGCCTCCTATGAAACCTAAGAACGGCCCTAAGCACGATCTTGAGTGCTATTACTGCAAGGAGAAGGGACACCTTTGGAAGCGTAATTGCTCCAAGTATCTGGCTGATCTAAAGAGCGGCCTTGTCAAGAAGAAGAAAGAAGGTATATCTGATATACATGTTATAGATGTTCATTTCACCGGTTCTCGTTCTAGTACCTGGGTATTTGATCTTTGGTTCGGTTGCTCATATTTGTAACTCGAAACAGGAACTAAAGAATAAACGACAACTGCTGAAAGATGAAGTGACGATGCGCGTTGGAAACGGATCCAAGGTCAATGTGATCGCAGTCGGCACACTTCCTCTACATCTACCTTCGGGATTAGTTTTAAGCCTAAATAATTGCTATTATGTACCTGCGTTGAGCATGAACATTATATCTGGATCTTGTTTAATGCAAGACGGTTATTCATTCAAGTCTGAGAATAATGGTTGTTCTATTTTTATGAATAATATCTTTTATGGTCGAGCACCACAAAAGAATGGCTTATTTACGTTAGATCTCGATAGTAGTGATACGCATATACATAACATTGATGCTAAGCGAATTAAACTTAATGATAATTCTACTTATATGTGGCACTCGTCTTGGTCATATTGGAGTGAAACGCATGAAGAAACTCCATACTGATGGCTTACTTGAATCACTTGACTTTGTGGCACTTGATAGATGCGAAGCATGTCTATTGGGAAAAATGACAATGACTCCATTTTACGGTATAATGGAGCGAGCTCTTGACTTATTGGAAATCATACATACCGATGTATGTGGACCAATGAGCGTAGCATCGCGCGGTGGTTATCGTTATGTTCTAACCTTCACGGATGATCTGAGTAGATATGGGTATATCTATTTCATGAAACATAAATCCGAAACTTTCGAGAAGTTTAAGGAATTTCAAAGTGAAGTAGAAAATCAACGTAACAAGAAGATCAAATTTCTACGATCTGATCGTGGAGGTGAATATCTGAGTTATGAGTTTGGCATGCATTTAAAGAAATGCGGAATACTTTCACAATTGACACCGCCGGGAACACCTCAACGAAACGGTGTGTCCGAACGTCGTAATCGAACTCTCTTAGATATGGTTCGTAGTATGATGTCTCTTACTGATTTGCCGTTATCATTTTGGAGTTATGCATTAGAGACAGCCGCATTCACTTTAAATAGAGCACCATCAAAATCCGTAGAAACGACACCGTATGAATTGTGGTTTAATAAGAAACCTAAGCTGTCGTTCCTGAAAGTTTGGGGTTGCGAAGCCTATGTAAAGAAGTTACAACCGGACAAGCTAGAACCCAAAGCGGAGAAATGCGTCTTCATAGGTTACCCTAAGGAAACTATAGGGTACACTTTCTATCACAGATCCGAAGGCAAAATCTTTGTTGCTAAGAACGGAACCTTTCTTGAGAAAGAATTTCTCACTAAAGAAGTGACTGGAAGAAAAGTAGAACTTCGATGAGATTGATGAATCTATACTCGTTGATCAGAGTAGCGCGATGCGGAAGTTGTGCTGTACCGCCTACACCGGCAACGAGAGGAAGCTAATGATAATGATCATGAAACTTGAACGAGGAAACTACTTGAACCTCGCAGATCGACAAGGGAACGTGCCACTCCTGATTGGTATGATCCTTGTCTAAATGTCATGATTGTAGATAACAATGATGAGGACCCTGCGACGTATGAAGAAGCGATGATGAGCCCAGATTCCAACAAATGGCAAGAAGCCATGAAATCCGAAATGGGATCCATGTATGATAACAAAGTATGGACTTTGGTAGACTTACGATAGCCGAAAGGCTGTCGAGAATAAATGGATCTTCAAGAGAAAAACAGATCCTGATGGTAATATTACTGTCTATAAAGCTCGACTTGTCGCAAAGGGTTTCCGACAAATTCAAGGAGTTGACTACGATGAGACTTTCTCACCTGTAGCGAAGCTAAAATCTGTGAGGATTTTGTTAGCAATAGCTGCATTTTTCGATTATGAGATTTGGCGAGATGGATGTCAAAACGGCGTTCCTTAATGGAGACATTGAGGAAGAGTTGTATATGGTACAACCCAAAGGTTTTGTCGATCCTAAAAATGCTGACAAAGTATGCAAACTTCAGCGTTCAATCTATGGACTGAAGCAAGCATCAAGAAGTTGGAACCGACGCTTTGATAAGGTGATCAAAGACTTCGGGTTTATACAGTGTCATGGAGAGGCCTGTATTTACAAGAAAGTGAGTGGGAGCTCTGTAGCATTCCTGATATTATATGTAGATGACATATTATTGATCGGGAATGATATAGAACTATTAAGCAGTGTTAAGGGATATTTGAATAATAGTTTTTCAATGAAAGACCTTGGTGAAGCATCATATATATTAGGCATCAAGATTTATAGAGATAGATCAAGACGCCTAATAGGGCTATCCACCAGTACATATCTGGACAAGATTCTAAAGAAGTTTAGAATGGATGAAAGTAAGAAAGGGTTCTTACCTATGTTACCAGGCAAGGTATTGAGTAAAACTCAAGGACCGGCTACGGCAGAAGAAAGAGAAAGGATGAGTAACATCCCCTATGCTTCGGCAGTAGGCTCTATTATGTATGCCATGCTATGTACAAGACCGGATATAGCACATGCTGTTAGTTTGACTAGCATATATCAAAGTGATCCAGGAATGGAACACTGGACAGCGGTCAAGAATATCCTGAAGTACTTGAAAAGAACTAAGGATATGTTTCTTTGTTATGGAGGTGACCAAGAGCTCGTTGTAACAAGTTACACCGATGCAAGTTGGAACACTGATCCCGATGACTCTAAGTCACAATGCAGGTACGTGTTTATATTGAATGGTGCTGCGATGGGTGGGCAAGCTCGAAGCGGTGCACGGTGGCGAAGTCTTCAACGAGAATCGAGTACATAGCGGCTTCAGAGGCTTCATCGAAGCGGTATGGATGAAGAGGTTCATTGTAGAGCTCGGTGTGGTTCCTAGTGCATTGGACCCATTAATCATTTCTTGTGATAACATGGGTGCCATCGCCAATGCACAAGAGCCAAGGTCACACAAGAGGCTGAAGCATATCAAGCTGCGTTACCACTCGATTCGCGAGTACATCGAAGATGGAGAAGTAAAGATTTGCAAAGTACACCTTGATCTGAATGTAGCAGATCCGCTTGACTAAAGCTCTCCCTAGGGCAAAGCATGACCAACACCAAAATGCCATGGGTGTTAGGTATATTACAATGTAATCTAGATTATTGACTCTAGTGCAAGTGGGAGGCGAAGGAGATATGCCCTAGAGGCAATAATAAAGTGGTTATTATTTATATCTTTATGTTTATGATAAATGTTTATATATCATGCTAGAATTGTATTAACCGAAACATTAGTACATGTGTGATATGTAGACAAACAAGAAGTCCCTAGTATGCCTCTTAAACTAGCTTGTTGATTAATGGATGATTAGTTTCATAATCATGAACATTGGATGTTATTAATAACAAGGTTATGTCATTGTGTGAATGATGTAATGGACACACCCAATTAAGCGTAGCATAAGATCTCGTCATTAAGTTATTTGCTATAAGCTTTCGATACATAGTTACCTAGTCCTTATGACCATGAGATCATGTAAATCACTTATACCGGAAAGGTACTTTGATTACACCAAACACCACTGCGTAAATGGGTGGCTATAAAGGTGGGATTAAGTATCCGGAAAGTATGAGTTGAGGCATATGGATCAACGGTGGGATTTGTCCATTCCGTTGACGGATTGATATACTCTGGGCCCTCTCGGTGGAATGTCGTATAATGTCTTGCAAGCATATGAATGAGTTCATAAGAGACCACATACCACGGTACGAGTAAAGAGTACTTGTCGGGAGACGAGGTTGAACAAGGTATAGAGTGATGCGAAGATCAAACCTCGGACAAGTAAAATATCGCGAGACAAAGGGAATTGGTAATGTATGTGAATGGTTCATTCGATCACTAAAGTCATCGTTGAATATGTGGGAGCCATTATGGATCTCCAGATCCCGCTATTGGTTATTGGTCGGAGTGAGTACTCAACCATGTCCACATAGTTCTCGAACCGTAGGGTGACACACTTAAAGTTGGATGTTGAAATGGTAGTACTTGAATTATGGAATGGAGTTCGAATATTTGTTCGGAGTCCCGGATGAGATCCCGGACATCACGAGGAGTTAGGAATGGTCAGGAGAATAAGATTCATATATAGGATGTCATTTTATGTGAAATAAAATGTCGCGGAAGGTTCTATGGAAGGTTCTAGAAGGTTCTAGAAAAGTCCGGAAGAAACCACCAAGGAAGGTGGAGTCCACAAGGGACTCCACCTCCATGGCCGGCCAGCCCTAGTGGGGGTGGAGTCCCAAGTGGACTCCACCATAGGGGGCCGGCCACCCCCCACATGGGAGGTGGGAATCCCACCTTTGGGTGGGAGTCCTAGTTGGGCTAGGTTTCCCCCCTCCTATGGAAGGTTTTGGTTTCGGATCTTATTCGAAGACTTGGACACCAACACTTGGGATCCACCTATATAATGAGGGGCCAAGGGAGGGGGCCGGCCACCCCAAGACCATAGCTTGGCCGCCCCCCTTGAGTGGCCGGCCACCCCCTCCCAAACCCTAGCTTTGCTCCTCCACTTCATATTGCCCGCGTAGCTTAGCGAAGCTCCGCCGGACTTCTACACCGCCACCGACACCACGCCGTCGTGCTGTCGGATTCAAGAGGAGCTACTACTTCCGCTGCCCGCTGGAACGGGGAGGTGGACGTCGTCTTCATCAACAACCGAACGTGTGACCGAGTACGGAGGTGCTGCCCGTTCGTGGCGCCGGAACCGATCGTGATCAAGATCTTCTACGCGCTTTTGCAAGCGGCAAGTGATCGTCTACCGCAGCAACAAGAGCCTCATCTTGTAGGCTTTGGAATCTCTTCAAGGGTGAGACTCGATACCCCCTCGTTGCTACCGTCTTCTAGATTGCATCTTGGCTTGGATTGCGTGTTCGCGGTAGGAAAATTTTTGTTTTCTATGCAACGTTATCCTACAGTTTCGACAACTTTTTATCGGGCTAAAAGTTATCAAACCTGAAATGCGTCATTTATCAACGGTAAATTTTAAAAATTACCAACCCAAAAAGTTAATTTCGTTTTGAAATATTTTAGCGACTATTTTTATTTTACAAGCTATCAACCCGGTGCATCGTTATTTATCAACGTTAATTATAAGTAACTACCAACCCTAAAAAGCTAATTTCATTTAGAATATTTTAGCGATATTTTTTTTAGTTTACAGGCTATCAATTCGGTGTCCCGTTATTTATCAACGGTAAATATAAATAACTACTAACCTGAAAAAGCTAATTTCATTTAGAATATTTTAGCGATTTTTTTTTACTTTACAAGCTATCAACCCGCTGCCCCGTTATTTATCAACATTAAAATATAAACACCTAGCAACCTCAAAAAGCTAATTTCATTTAAAATATTTTAGGATCTCTTTTTTAGTTTACAAGATATCAACACAATGCTCCATTATTTATCAATGGTAATTATAAATAACTATCAACCCTAAAAAGTTAATTTCACTTAGAATATTTTAGCGACAATTTTTTTAGTTTACAAGCTATTAACCCGGCATCCGTTATTGATCAATCGAAATATAAATAACTATCAACCATAAAAAAGTATTTAATTTAGAATATTTTAGCGAATCGTTTTTAGTTTACACGTGTAATATTCCAGGATTTGGGGTTACAAAAATAGAGGAAACAGGTATGTGCATTGCATTCATGCATAGAAAATCCGGGAAATTTTCGCGCTTTAAAGTAAAAACTTGTCATAGTAACTGAATGTGGCGACCCCGGGGGTCGTAGGCTAGACAAACCCAGATCTCCATCTGGCATAAGCCTAACCTAGATCTCTAGGGCCTACAGGGTGAGAATCGGTAACACAACAGTGACTCTACGACTCAAAGAGTAATGCAAGCTCATAACTGAGCAAAAGAACCAAAGTATTACAAGCAGAGGTCACTGACCTGACATTTCATCAATCAACGGAAGCGAAGTTATGCTATCCTAAATAGCAAGATAGCAAATGGCCTAAGAGGCCAGGAGCATAACGGCGACGTCCCAGCACATAGATTCCAGGCTGCCACCTGGGAATCCCAAGCTACTCGTCGATGTCCCCCTAAAAACCTTCATTTGTTGGAGAGACTTCGTCTGAAACAAAGCATGCAAAGCTGAGTACAGGGACTCAGCAAGACTTAGTACAACCTTTTAGCAAAGCTGGTATGCGAGGCTTTATGTGGAGCTTATTTTGCGGAAAGCCAGTTTTCATTTATAAACAAGAGGGAGCAGAAGCTCGTCTATTCAGATCATTTTCAAAAGGGGATAAGAGAGCGATATCACTAGCTCTACTGATCATCATATTGAATCCACCGAATCTTCATCATCAGCTGAACCTATCAACTAGGAGCACCCCCTCGATACCCTGAGGAGGGATCCTTATCACACATTGATTCCAAGTTTTACGATTAGGTTAAAGTTGTCTGCTGCGCGTAGTTGACGTATGTCTTTCCGTTCAACACGCGACCGTTGGGAACCCCAAGAGGAAGGTGTGATGCGTACAGCAGTAAGTTTCCCTCAGTAAGAAACCAAGGTTTATCGAACCAGTAGGAGCCAAGAAGCACGTCGAAGGTTGATGACGGCGGAGTGTAGTGCGGCGCAACACCAGGGATTCCGGCGCCAACATGGAACCTGCACAACACAACCAAATTACTTTGCCCCAACGTGACAATGAGGTTGTCAATCTCACCGGCTTGCTGTAACAAAGGATTAGATGTATAGTGTGGATGATGATGTTTGCAGAGAACAGTAGAACGAGTATTGCGATGGGATTGTATTCGATGTAAAAGAATGGACCGGGGTCCACAGTTCACTAGTGGTGTCTCTCCCATAAGATAAATAGCATGTTGGGTGAACAAATTACAGTTGGGCAATTGACAAATAAAGAGGGCATGACCATGCACATACATGTTATGATGAGTATTGTGAAATTCAATTGGGCATTACGACAAAGTACATAGACCGCTATCCAGCATGCATATATGCCTAAAAAGTCCACCTTCAGGTTATCATCCGAACCCCCTCCAGTATTAAGTTGCAAACAACAGACAATTGCATTAAGTATGGTGCGTAATGTAATCAACAAATACATCCTTAGACATAGCATTGATGTTTTATCCCTAGTGGCAACAGCACATCCACAACCTTAGAGGTTGCTGTCACTCCCCCAAATTTAATGGAGACATGAACCCACTATCAAGCATAAATACTCCCTCTTGGAGTTACAAGTATCAACTTGGCCAGAGCCTCTACTAGCAACGGAGAGCATGCAAGATCATAAACAACACATAGATAGATTGATAATCAACATAGCATAGTATTCCATATTCATCGGATCCCAACAAACGCAACATGTAGCATTACAAATAGATGATCTTGATCATGTTAGGCAGCTCACAAGATCCAACAATGATAACACAATTAGGAGAAGACGACCATCTAGCTACTGCTATGGACCCATAGTCCAGGGGTGAACTACTCACACATCACTCCGGAGGCGACCATGGCGGTGAAGAGTCCTCCGGGAGATGATTCCCCTCTCCGGCAGGGTGCCGGAGGCGATCTCCTGAATCCTCCGAGATGGGATTGGCGGCGGCGTCTCTGGAAGGTTTTCCGTATCGTGGCTCTCGGTACTGGAACTATTATCGACGAAGGCTTAAGTAGGCGGAAGGGCGGAGTCGGAGGGCTGACGGGGGCCCCACACGCTAGGGCCGCGCCGCCCAAGTGTGGCGGCGCCTCGTCGCCCCACTTCGGTTCCCTTTCGGTGTTCTGGAAGCTTCGTGGAAAAATAAGATCCTGGGCGTTGATTTCGTCCAATTCCGAGAATATTTCCTTACTAGGATTTCTGAAACCAAAAACAGCAGAAAACAACAATTGGCTCTTCGGCATCTTGTTAATAGGTTAGTGCCGGAAAATGCATAAATATGACATAACGTATGTATAAAACATGTGTGTATCATCATAAAAGTAGCATGGAATATAAGAAATTATCGATACGTTGGAGACGTATCATTGTCTATGATCAACACGTCCTTCCCCAAGTCGTCTGTAACCGTGGACACGGCTTTTCGAAAAGATTTACCCTGCAGGGGTGTACAACTTTACCCACACGCGCCGACCGACTCTTAGCGCCGTACGTTACACACTTCCTTGGTGTGCCGGCAGAGGGTGGTCGACCAAAACCTTTCCCTTGCTTCGCCTATTCCATGAGTCAATCTAACTAAGGAACTCCGTCATCGTAGGTAGCCATTCTCCGAGGCGGTCCCGGTCATTGTGCGCAGGGGATCCAGTTCAATGCCTCCAGCATCCTTCACCCTAGCCACATCCATGTATGATGCACCTTTGAAAACCTTTTCCATGCCTTCGCCGTGCAAAATGGCAAATATAACTCGCAAACTAATTGACTCATGGGTAAGCTAGGCAAGTTCGGGCCAAGGGGTTCCCATGGCCCCCATGTGGTTGTACGCTCAGTCTTGGTTCCGAAGGCGAGAACCTCAGGTCCTAGTATCGGCGAGAACGAGTCAAATCATCACATCCCCATGTGGTGGCCCATCCAAGCCTTTAAGCATATTTATTATCATCACTGATCTTACCACGTCATCCGGCCATACTAGATTCATTCGTAGCTCTGATTCATCAACCAGATGGATCAGAATTCGTCAACTAAGCATGGCTAAGCATATTCGATATAACCGCTCTAGCGATGCACACGAGCTCAAACCTAATTTTGCTGGGAGAAGTGGATCAGAGTATATAGGCTACAAGGATGGTAAATGCAACATACATAGGATAACTATATCTGCCGATAAAACATATTGAAATCGTATGCAATATGTAGGAACCAGAAGTAAAAGCATTTCGAAATCATAATATGAACCAGGCTAGGGCTTGCCTTTGTCCCTGAAAAACCAATGTGGATCTTCGAAGATCCCATGCTTGAATTGTTCATCGGTGGACAGACATTAACCTTCGGTGCTGTCGATCTTCATCGTCTCGGCATGTGTTCTATTGATCGCGAAGAAGCAAACACCGGAAAGGTAAAGGAACAATCAACACATGGCATTGATGCAATGCGCATACAAGAATGATGATATGACATGTTAATTAGGTATTAAAATAACCCTAAGACATCATCAATTTAACTGGGTTTCGGCGAACTAGGGTTAGCAGTTTCGGAAACCTCAAAGGGGTTCATTTTAGTTCTTCTAAAACAACTAGGGTTAAAGTTGATTAACAATGCATGATTTTGATCCCAAAATGTATATCTCATTTTTCTGAAAATTTTGATATATTATACATATTTTTCCGATTTAAAATGAATAAGTTATGAATTTTACAAGTTTTATTCATTTTAAATCATTTCTGAAAATTCCTGGAAATTAATAAAAACTTGACAGACTGGACCCACATGTCATGGATTTATTCATGGAAAAATCTAATGAAAAGTGCCGCACGGGCTGCCTCTCGGTGCGACGGTGTGTCGCGATGCGTGCGTCGCCATCTAAGGGGAGATTCGCACGACCACGTCGCTCGAGGTAGACACCGCTTTGGACAAGGTTTGCGGCACCACATGTCAGTGTCTTTTTCATTTGAATTTCGGGATCCGGGCTACCTGAAATTTTTTCCCTTTTTTTGTCGCACCGCCCATTTCCCCCCTGTCGGTTCCTCCTCTCGCGTCTCGGTGGCGATTTCGGCGGTGGAGCTCGCTCGCCGCCGGTGTTTCTCCGATTCCTCGCCGTCGGCGACTAGATCCGCCCCAGGCGCTTACTCGGTGAGTCTTCCCGCATCTACTGGTGGTTTTTTAGCCGTTCTCGTCGCCGTATATGTGTGTATTTTATGCTGGTAGTCGTTGCCGCGCCGTCGAAATCGCTGGTCATCGGCGGGTATGGTGGTTTTTGGCTGGGTGGGTTTGTTTTTTGCGGCGTTGCGGTGCTCGTGTGGAGCTTCTGCGGTGGAGGGCAGGGCGCTTCCGTGACGGCGCACTGTAAGGCTCGGCCTCCGTGATGGCTCGGGACAGAGTTGAGCCGTCGATGGAGACCGCTGCCACCGTCGAGCTTCCAGTTGAGGGAGGTTAGCTACGCCGAGGAAGCGCTGGGTAGGATGCCATCGAGGATTCGCGTGTGGGGGCAAGCGCCGAGGTGATGTCTCTGCCGATGGGGAGGCCGTCGTCGAGGATACCCCCTGTCGTTTTTGTGCACAAGACCGTTGTGTTATGTGTCGTTGTGAAGTCGTCGAGAGGGAGGCCACAGTTTTGGGGCACAAATTGCATGAATTCGATGAGGGCACGGCTGTCCTGTTGGTTGCCTAAGGTTCCTCTTCCCTCCCCACTACATCTCTATGACGATGGTGGCAGTCTTGAGTGTAAGTACTAATCTAGCTCCGCGACAAGCCCATTTTGGAGCTTCTCGTTGGGCATGGCGGTGATGGTGAGACTTTTTCGACGGCGAGGTGGGGTGTGTGCGGGGTGACGTGCTTTTTTGGGACTGCTAGGTTTTGAGGTAGGTTTGCGAAAATGTGAACCCCGGGCTACATTTTCTACCGATGAAGCTCCTACAGGCTTCCTTCTTTTGTTGGTTGCCATTTTTTGCAATGTGCTGTTATTAACATGATTCCTAGCTCCATTTTTGTCTGGCCATGGCCTCTGTTTTTTTTTGCATGTCTTTTTAGACTAGGGATATGAGGTGAGTCAAAATGGTATATGATGTGGAGTAGAAGCAAATTATTGGATCTGGATATGATCTGGAATCTCTGTTGTTTGATATCCTTTTTGTAATTATGTCACTCTGATTTTTTTTTACATAGTGGACTGTTGTTTTTGTTAATCATAGGTGTTACAAACATGGCTAGGAGGAAGGGATCGCGGAACAATGCTGGTCATAAAGGGAAAGCAGTTCGTAAGCGTCACCATGTATGTGTTTTCTCTGATATATGTAATTCAACAACTGTTTGTAGTAGCATGTGAATAACGTGTAGATGCATCTGATGAAACTTGGTAGCCATGTTATATTAAGATGGTAGGTAAATTCTTTTTAAAACTATGGTATGGTGCATGTATGGTATCTGCATTTCAGTTATTCTTGTAGTAGCCATGTTATACTAAGCTGGTAGGTATGTTTTAAAAATATGGTAGGTGTATTATGATGGTTTGTTTTATTTGCAATTCATTTTTGTCCTGGTAGCCATGTTGTACTAAGTTGGTAGCTATTTTAAAAAAATATGGTATATGTATGATGATGGTCCGTTTTTATATGCAATTCAGTTTCCAGGTAGCCATGTTGTACTTATTTTGGTATGTAGTACAACAAAATATGGTAGGTCAATTTATCTGAATATGATAGCCATGTTGCACTTATGTAGCTGTTTTTGCCTGACTAACATGGTAGCCATGTTATCGTAGTCTGGTATGTACTTTTGAGGAACATAGTAGTTCAATATGCGAGGGAAGTTTTTGTGTAGTTGTTATAAACTTATTTTTTGCAAGAACCTGGGTACCATGTTCATTTTGGTTTCTTTATTGTTTGATTGACAGGCTTTTAGTGGAGACCGAAATAGGGCTTCTCCAGCTCCTATAATCAAGCTATATAATAGTTTGACTCAAGATAAGCGTGATGCAATAGTATCAATGGGACTGGGAAGTTTTCTGGATATCAAGTGTGAACATCTGCACAACCCACTTATTAGTTGGTTTGTGCAATGTTATGAACCAGCTAGGAGAGCATTTGTAGTCCCTTGTCGTGGCGCAATACCTTTGACAGAAGAGTCAGTTTATATCATGACTGGTCTTCCACGGCGGCAGTTAGAGGTTAAGTATTATGCTGATTATGAGTTGGAAGCTGTCATTGCTGAGAGGCTTTTCCTGGTGGAAGTACTAGACCTAAGGTTTCCGATCTCGCAAAGATGGTTGAGCAGTATGTGGGTGCCGATGAATCTTTCAAGGAGTTGTGGATGTTGTTCATCATGTCAACAGTAGTAGCCCCTACAACTGATAACAAGATGAGTAACAAATGTTATCCTATGCTGGTAATTACTTTTTCCTTTTTATTAGTGTTTTTTAAGTGGTGGTTATCTGTTCTGTTTTTTGTGTTTGTTATCTCATGATTTGGTTGGTTGCATTTTGTCCCCAGGTCGACATTGCTCGAGCAAATGAATTGAACCTCTGCAAATTTGTTGCCAATGAACTTCATGATCACCTATCAAATCAGAAATACACAAAGGGTTGCTTATTGTACTGTATGGTGAGCTTCCTGTAGCTCCTCCGTTTTTTAAACTGAAACAAATGGCTGTTTTATTACTGCTTTTTCTTTCTTTTTTCTTATTTTCTATACATGTTTTTCATGTAACAAACCTAATTTCTGTTTTTTTTCTTATCTTTTTTCATGTGACTTCATTTTGTGGGTATACAAGTTGAGATATTTTGATGCTCTTAAAACTGATCATTATGAGGTAGAGCTTGGCAATGCTAATTTTGCTATAAATGCTTGGTCGAAGTTAGCTATTGATGCAGTGGCAGCATTGGATGTTCAGGAGTATGATACAACCACTTTTGGTGTACTGGAGGTTAGCATTTCTGTATATGTACAACTTCTCCATGCAGTTTGTACTCGAATGCATGTACTTCTCTGTATTTTTTTTGCTCACTGTATTTTTCATTTCATTTGTTTTCAGTTGAAGGATGAGTATAAAGATGTTGGCGCCCTTGAAATGGGTCTTTTCGGTGGTCCAGATGGATTTGATTCCTGGATGAAGCTTAATACGCATCCCAGTTGTACACAAAAGGTAGCTAATTGTGAATACGCGCTTTTTGCTGTTTTCGTGCTTTTTGCTAAAGGCGATGCTGGCTAGTCTTTTGCTTTTTTTGTGTGTCTGCGCCTTCATATTTTCATGCTCAATTCTGTACTCACATATTTTAGCTTTTTCCTTTTATTTTTGCAGCAACGGGTGAAAGCTTTCAGTTTAATGCAGAACTTTGCATCAAGCCTTAATGGTCTATTGAGCAGTCTTGTTCAAGGATTGACACAATGTAGCAACGGAGAATCAAGTGATGATGATGTTGATTCGTATCATGAAGATGTTGACACGGAGGTATCTGAACATGATGCACACGAGAATCATACATCTAAAAATGTACCTGCCACTAGGAAAGTTGGATGTGCAACTGGTCATGCAAAGAAGAAGATGCTTGCGTCGCCTGTTGTTATCACAAGGAATGGAGGTCAGCAAGATGGAACTACAAGCCAAGCTAATCTATCTCCTGCTGTTGAAATGGAGAAGAAACTTCAGGAAGATAAATTTAGTAGTGCATCTCCTCCTGCTATGCACTCACAAATAAATGTACCGTCCTTTAGTGATTTGGATGGATCTGATGAAGTGAATGGTGGCGGGAATGAAAGTGAATCACCTTTTGAGTCAACTCCACAAGATGATGACAGAATCAGGGGTAGTGCAGCACATCTCGCAGCAAGTCTTAGCAATTCTAAAAGGATGAAAGAGTCAGGGTTTCCATCATCTTCTGAAACAATTGCAAATAGTAGGATCAAAAATGTAGTAGCAGTAGTAGCAGTACCTGACCATGGAAAACAAGGTTTGGAAACCATTCAGGAAAGGTATTTTTTTGGGTTTTCATTTGTTTTTACCTGGTTTACATGCATGGGAAACTGTGGATTTTGAGGTCTCAAGGAGACCATGAAGGACCTGGTAGTTAATGCTAGATAATGTGATAGTTGAACCATATAAATTTGGTAGTTATTTCTGTATTAACATGATAAGTTTGCATATATAATATGGTAACTTTGCATTATCTATATATGAACACCTGATATCAGTATATTCCTCTGAAGAACCTGTTAGTTTGGGGAACATGTGTGGTTAATGCTTAATAATATGATAGTTGAACCAGATAAACCTGGTAAGAATCATTGACTTACCATGATATTTTTTTGGTGTACATAATCTGGGTAGTAAGTAACGTTTTCCTGTCTTTTGTTTTGTTTTGTTTTTGATGCAGGGATATTGTTGATGATCATATAATTCCAAGCAGTGGTAATATTGAATCGAAAGGCAAGGATGTCATCATTGAAGGGTCAACAAACAGTGGGATTTTGGAGGATGACCATGTGCCTCCAGTAGTATCAAATCAAACTCCAAAGAAAAGGTTTCAATTAGTTTTTTGTTTTTGCATAACTCCATAGAGGATAACCATGACCATGTGTATCAGTTTTTCTGGAAATGTTGATCTTTTTTCATGTTGAACATATAGGAAACGCCAACCTAAAGCAGCAATTACACCATCAAGGAAGTCTCCAAGGCTTGCTTCTATTAAGGTTGGTGGCAATGATGTTATCACTGAATCAGCATTACCAGAAGATGGGAAGTCCTCAAGCACATCAATCGTTCTATCACCAACTGTTACTACCCAACGAGATCAAAAGGATGGTAGCTACACTGTTGGTGATGGAAACTCTCTGATAACTGCCATTGCAATTTCTCCTATTGTCACAATGCAGCAAGGCACAAGTTATGTTCCGAGTAGTTCTGGCGATAAGAAGTGCTCGTCAGTAGAAGAAGGCGGAACAAAAGAGAACGCTATTCCAATCTCTCCAAATGTCATTGAAGCTCAGGCATCACACCTTGATGCAAAGTTATGCAAATCAATTGTGTCCTCTCCAGTAGCACAGATGCAGTTCACTGCAGGCTATGGAACACATTTGAGAGTGTCTCCTCTTGTTGGCGCTAACTTAGGTATTCCTGGGTTAATGAAACGTGGACCTGTTTTCGTGCCACCTGAAGTCGAAGATGCAGTTAGGAAATTTTCTGAATCTGTGAAGAAAATGGGAGGACTATCAAGGTTTGCTGCACAGAAATCAAGCTCAATAGAAGAGAGGCCTGTGAAAAGGAAAACGGTGGAAATTGCAAAGGGTGGATCAAGTGGAGCTGTTAGGGACAACCGTATTGGTATGTTCACACCTCCAGGCTTTCATCTTGGCTTTAGCTCCCAGGAATCCGCAGATGGTGATATTCAAGAGGATGAGTTTGACAAATACGAGGATGCAGCACCTAGTTATGTAGTACCTTTGAAACCGGTGGCTGTTGATGATGTTACACCCAATATTGCAGCACCTAATTTTGCAGTACCACTGGCTTGGGCTGAACCAGAACCAGAACCAGAACCAGAAGGTACTTTGCAACACCTAATTATGCCAACTACTCATGGTTAATTTTCTAGTTATTTGTATTTCATTATAGGCTAATCTCATTTTTTTGTCTTTTCATTTTATCTGATAGGTCAAATAACTGGAACTCAAGATGAAGCATCAAGTGGTGATGATTTTGAACAAATCCAATTATCTGAGGAGGTACAAGATGTCATGGCAGGGAAAACTGTTCATCTAAGTGAAAATGGTATGGCAGAGCTTGCAAGGTATGAGGAGTTATCAAAGGCATTCATAGCAAGGAAGCGAAAACTTCAAATTGATGCAGCTCCCCTCGCATCAAAAGGGGAAACTAATGTTCACAGTGCAACTCCGAAGGTATACCCGCATAAAACTAGAGTGAAGAAGTCATCACATTACATGCAATCACCTTTTGACAGCTCAATCAAAGTTACTGCTGAACAAGAAGAAATCTATCAGAAGATTATGCTTAGCAACAAGCATCAGAGGCCAGTCAAATCAAACATAAGGATGTAAGTTTAGAAGCTTTTTTTTTAAATATGCCCTTTTTGTTGTAGCTATAGCTTCATTTTTTTGGGGTTAGCTGTTTAGTGGGGTGGCTAAGTTGTGTGTGGTTTTGGTTCTGTTTTTCTATATCAGGTACCAGATAATAAAATACAATGACAGTTTTGCTTACACGAGTGATTTAGCAAATTCAATTCATGGCAGAGGTGAACTGTCTAATCATTGCATGGAAGTTGCCATAGAGTACCTGCGGCGTACTAACACTGTCGAGGGAAAATTGATAGTGCCTTACCAAATTTCTATCTACCTTATGAATGGGGATTTCGAGAAGAAAGCGGTTGTTTCTCTATTCAAGAGGACCAAGGATTATTCACTAAGCGTGATGAAATTGGTATGTTTCTCTTTTTTTATGTACTTAGATCTGTTTTCTTTTTCTTTTGCTCATTTTTGTTAACTTTTTCTCCTCATGTATGTTATCCATTTCAGATTTCATTCCCTGTTTTGCAAGAGATGACAAGGCAGCAAAAGGAAGGCAATCATTGGTACTCCTTGCATATGAACTTTCAAGCTGAAAGGTTCGAAGCACTTGATTCAATGCGGGGTGAAGGTGATGAAACTCTAATAAGCCATGCAAATGCTCTAATCAGTAGGATCAAGGCAATCTGGAAGATACACTACATCACATCTAAGGTTCAAATTCAGAATTGGGATTTGAAAATTATAAGTGTTCCAATTCAGGCAACCATGTAAGTCACAGGTTTTTCTCGTCTGTGTTTACCATGTCTTTGTTATTTTGTAGGACGCACCATAAAAAATTCCTCCCCCGTTTCATGTTGGACTTTTCTAATATGTGGCTTTCTTTTTGTTTTTTGGTAGTTTTGATTGTGGGTATCATGCCATATACAATGTTGAGAAATGGGATGGACAGAACGTTCCTCCACTTGCGAAAGATGATGTGCCTAAGCTACGGAGGGTGTTACCTCAGGTTTTTTAGTGCTGTACTGGAATTTCTCCTCTCTGGGGGCACATTCTCAAATCATGTTGAGTGGAGCCACATTGTTTGCAGACGCATACTTCTTTTCTCCCTATGTCCAGTGGTTTCTGATATGCTTGCTTGCGCTTTCTCCCTTTAGTATTTGATACGCGAGGATCACGGATATTACTAGCTTCTGAAGTTTCTGAAGTTTGTTTAGCTGCAGTTGGATGTGAACCTTCTGTTGCTTTTGTAGTAGGTAGAGTCGTGGCATGCACCGCTGGATTTGTGCTTGACGATGGTCCTGTAGGTTTCTTTTGACGGTTAGTTTGTCGTGGTTTCGGACAAGAGGTACCTTCTTCTGGAGGCACCTGCTGTGTATGACAATTGGTGTTTGTTGTTTGGGCTGGAGCAGATTGTGTTGCCTTCCTTGCATCGCTTGAAGCAGATGCCTTCTTTGCTCTTTTTTCTGTTTCTCTTTTCAGTGAAGCCAAGTCTTTCTTCATTGATTTCATGTGGTTCCGAATTATCTTCCTGCCATCTTCGGTTTCATTCCCGCAAAGCGCTAGGCCTTTGAATTCATTGCATGTTACTGCTAGCCACATCTTCTTCTTAGATTCCTCTGGCATAACAGCTGATTGTCCTGGTAGTTCTTCCACTAGGTTTTCTTCAGCACTCCATGTCCACCTGCGCAACACATATGCTAGCGGCATCTGACAAACACCTAGTTGAACCATAGCCTGCATTTGAATGTCATTTTTAGTATTTTTCTCTACAAAGAAAGCATCAATGTTTTTTTAGCAGGCAACCGCACACAAACAATCTAGAAAGTAAGGTCTAGTTTTTTTTACCTTTAGGATGTGACAGCAGACGATGCCGTCTCTTTCAAATTTGCAGCATGTGCATCTGTAAGTTTCATTGGGGGGGTCTGCATAAACCTGATATGTGCTATTGTGGTAACCTGGTACAAAGTGTGTTATGCAGTACACTTCATATGTATTCTCAGCTACCTGCCTTATGTTGTAAGACATGGTGTATGACATTTCGTACTGAAAGCGGGTGTGTATATTTTTCGTATAGAGCTTTTCCATTTGTTTCTCTATTGGGTGCCAAGACCAGTTCCTAGCTGTCAAAAGAGATGAATCTGCCTCTTCTTTCTTCTCCACTTTCATTATCTTAGCTTGGATATCAGCATATTGAAGAACAAACTCAAGCACAGAATTTGAAGGACTTATGTATTTTTTCAGCACCGCATTGAAACCCTCACTCCGCTGAGTTGTTTGTAGGAACGAATAGAACTTTTGCATGAAGTAGGCAGGAACCCATGAACTTCTTTTTTGGTACAAAGCTGCTATTTTCTCATGGTTTTGCACATTGTATTTTTGAATCATTAAGTTCCATCTTGTTTCAAACTCCTGCGGTGTCAAGCTGCAGTTTATGCAGTCATTCATCTCTTCCCGAAGCCCTGTTATCTTTGCAACAAATGGACCGATTTCTTCTGTTGCTTTATCGACAATGTGCCACCTGCAATTACGATGCGTTGTGTTTGGAAACATCTTTTCAATTCTAGCACGCATCGAACTATCCTGGTTTGTTATTATGTTAACCGGTGTTACTCCATCCATTGCAATTAAGAACGACTCAAATAACCATATGTAGCTCTCACTGAGCTCATTCTTTAGGAACCCACATCCAAGTTGTATCGACTGACCATGGTTGTTTATACCAATGAATGGTGCAAAGGGCATCTTGTATGTGTTTGTCATTTAAGTTGCATCGAAAGAAATACAGTCATTGTATTTCTTATAAGCTCTTCTTGCTGCACTATCTACCCAGAACAAGTACTGCACACGGTCCTCGTCATCAAGCTTGTATCTGTAGTAGAAACCTTTGTCTCGGGACTTCAAGTCTTCAAAGTAGGCCATAGTGTTTTGCATGTCTATGATACGTCTCCGACGTATCGATAATTTCTTATGTTCCATGCCACATTATTGATGTTATCTACATGTTTTATGCACACTTTATGTCATATTCGTGCATTTTCTGGAACTAACCTATTAACAAGATGCCGAAGTGCCGATTCTTTGTTTTCTGCTGTTTTTGGTTTCAGAAATCCTAGTAAGGAAATATTCTCGGAATTGGACGAAATCAAAGCCCAGGGGCCTATTTTTCCACGAAGCTTCCAGAAGTCCGAAGACGAAACGAAGAGGGGCCACAAGGCAGCCAGAGCATAGGGCGGCGCGGCCCCTGCCCTGGCCGCGCGGCCCTATGGTCTGGGCCCCTCGCGCCGCCTCTTGACCTACCCTTCCGCCTACTTAAAGCCTCCGTGACGAAACCCCCAGTACCGAGAGCCACGATACGAAAAACCTTCCAGAGACGCCGCCAACGCCGATCCCATCTCGGGGGATCCAGGAGATCGCCTCTGGCACCCTGCCGGAGAGGGGAATCATCTCCCGGAGGACTCTACGCCGCCATGGTCGCCTCCGGTGTAATGTGTGAGTAGTCTACCCCTGGACTATGGGTCCATAGCAGTAGCTAGATGGTTGTCTTCTCCCCATTGTGCTATCATTGTCGGATCTTGTGAGCTGCCTAACATGATCAAGATCATCTATCTGTAATTCTATATGTTGCGTTTGTTGGGATCCGATGAATAGAGAATACTTGTTATGTTGATTATCAAAGCTATGTCTATGTGTTGTTTATGATCTTGCATGCTCTCCGTTATTAGTAGATGCTCTGGCCAAGTTGATGCTAGTAACTCCAAGAGGGAGTATTTATGCTCGATAGTGGGTTCATGTCTCCGTGAATCTGGAGGAGTGACAAGAACCTCTAAGGTTATGGATGTGTTGTTGCCACTAGGGATAAAACATTGGTGCTATGTTCAAGGATGTAGTCACTAGTTACATTACGCGCAATACTTAATGCAATTGTCTGTTGTTAGCAACTTAATACTGGAGGGGGTTCGGATGATAACCTGAAGGTGGACTTTTTAGGCATAGATGCATGCTGGATGGCGGTCTATGTACTTTGTCGTAATGCCCAATTAAATCTCACTATACTCATCATGATATGTATGTGCATGGTCATGCTCTCTTTATTTGTCAATTGCCCAACTGTAATTTGTTCACCCAACATGCTGTTTATCTTATGGGAGAGACACCTCTAGTGAACTGTGGACCCCGGTCCAATTCTCTATACTGAAATACAATCTACTGCAATACTGTTCTACTGTTTTCTGCAAACAATCATCTTCCACACAATACGGTTAATCCTTTGTTACAGCAAGCCGGTGAGATTGACAACCTCACTGTTTCGTTGGGGCAAAGTACTTTGGTTGTGTTGTGCAGGTTCCACGTTGGCGCCGGAATCCCTGGTGTTGCGCCGCACTACATCCCGCCGCCATCAACCTTCAACGTGCTTCTTGACTCCTACTGGTTCGATAAACCTTGGTTTCTTACTGAGGGAAACTTGCTGCTGTACGCATCACACCTTCCACTTGGGGTTCCCAACGAGCGTGTGCTTTACGCGTCATCAAGCTAAATTTCTGGCGCCGTTGCCGGGGAGATCAAGACACGCTGCAAGGGGAGTCTCCACTTCTCAATCTCTTTACTTTGTTTTTGTCTTGCTTAGTTTTATTTACTACTTTGTTTGCTGCACTAAATCAAAATACAAAAAAATTAGTTGCTAGTTTTACTTTATTTGCTATCTTGTTTGCTATATCGAAAACACACAAAAAATTAGTTTACTTGCATTTACTTTATCTAGTTTGTTTAATTTATTGTTGCTAAAATGGCCAACGCTGAAAATACTAAGTTGTGTGACTTCACAACCACAAATAATAATGATTTCTTATGCACACCTATTGCTCCACCTGCTACTACAGCAGAATTCTTTGAAATTAAACCTGCTTTACTGAATCTTGTTATGCGAGAGCAATTTTCTGGTGTTAGTTCTGATGATGCTGCTGCCCATCTTAATAATTTTGTTGAACTATGTGAAATGCAAAAGTATAAAGATGTAGATGGTGACATTATTAAACTAAAATTGTTCCCTTTCTCATTAAGAGGAAGAGCTAAAGATTGGTTGCTATCTCTGCCTAAGAATAGTATTGATTCATGGACTAAATGCAAGGATGCTTTTATTGGTAGATATTATCCCCCTGCTAAAATTATATCTTTGAGGAGTAGCATAATGAATTTTAAACAATTAGATACTGAACATGTTGCTCAAGCTTGGGAAAGAATGAAATCTCTGGTTAAAAATTGCCCAACCCATGGACTGACTACTTGGATGATCATCCAAACCTTCTATGCAGGACTAAATTTTTCTTCACGGAATTTATTGGATTCAGCTGCTGGAGGTACCTTTATGTCCATCACTCTTGGTGAGGCAACAAAGCTTCTTGATAATATGATGATCAATTACTCTGAATGGCACACGGAAAGAGCTCCACAAGGTAAGAAGGTAAATTCTGTCGAAGAAACCTCTTCCTTGAGTGATAAGATTGATGCTATTATGTCTATGCTTGTGAATGATAGGACTAATATTGATCCTAATAATGTTCCATTAGCTTCATTGGTTGCACAAGAAGAACATGTTGATGTAAACTTCATTAAAAATAATAATTTCAACAACAATGCTTACCGGAACAATTCTAGTAACAACTATAGGCCATATCCTTATAATAATGGCAACGGCTATGGTAATTCTTATGGGAATTCTTACAACAATAATAGGAACACACCCCCTGGACTTGAAGTCATGCTTAAAGAATTTATTAGTACACAAACTGCTTTTAACAAATCTGTTGAAGAAAAGCTTGGGAAAATTGATATACTTGCTTCTAAAGTCGATAGTCTTGCCTCTGATGTTGATCTTTTGAAATCGAAAGTTATGCCTAATAGGGATATTGAAAATAAAATTGTTACTACAGCAAATGCCATCCAAGTTAGAATTAATGAGAATATAAGATTAATGGCTGAACTGCGTGCTAGGTGGGATAGAGAAGAAAATGAAAAACTAGCTAAAGAGAAGAATGTAGCTAAAGTTTGGACTATTACCACCACTTGTAATGCTAATGCTACACATGTTGCTGCACCTCCTACTAATACTAATAAAAGAATTGGTGTTAGCAATGTTTCCACTTCTAATGCAAAGCGCGAGAAACTGCCTGAAACTGCTAAAACTGCTGAAACTGCCTGTGATAAAGCTGCTGAAATTTTTTCCAACATTGGGGATGATGATCCCATTGCTTTAGATTATAATGGTTTGAATTTTGATGATTGCCACATCTCTGAAGTTATAAAGTTCTTGCAAAAACTTGCTAAAAGTCCTAATGCTAGTGCTATAAATTTGGCTTTCACACATCATATTACAAATGCTCTCATAAAAGCTAGAGGAGAGAAACTAGAGCGTGAAGCCTCTATTCCTAAAAAGCTAGAGGATGGTTGGGAGCCCATCATTAAGATGAAGGTTAAAGATTTTGATTGTAATGCTTTATGTGATCTTGGTGCAAGTATTTCCGTTATGCCTAAGAAAATTTATAATATGCTTGACTTGCCACCGCTGAAAAATTGTTATTTGGATGTTAATCTTGCTGATCATTCTACAAAGAAACCTTTAGGTAAAGTTGATAATGTTCACATTACCGTTAACAATAACCTTGTTCCCGTTGATTTTGTTGTCTTGGATATTGAATGCAATGCATCCTGTCCCATTATATTGGGAAGACCTTTTCTTCGAACTGTTGGTGCTATCATTGATATGAAGGAAGGTAATATAAAATATCAATTTCCTCTCAAGAAAGGTATGGAACACTTCCCTAGAAAGAGAATGAAGTTACCTTTTGATTCTATTATGAGAACAAATTATGATGTTGACACTTCGTCTCTTGATAATACTTGATGCACACTTTCTGCGCCTAGCTGAAAGGCGTTAAAGAAAAGCGCTTATGGGAGACAACCCATGTTTTTACCTACAGTACTTTGTTTTTATTTTGTGTCTTGGAAGTTGTTTACTACTGTAGCAACCTCTCCTTATCTTAGTTTTGTGTTTTGTTGTGCCAAGTTAAGCCGTTGATAGAAAAGTAAGTACTAGATTTGGATTACTGCGCAGTTCCAGATTTCTTTGCTGTCACGAATCTGGGTCCACCTCCCTGTAGGTAGCTCAGAAAATTAAGCCAATTTACGTGCATGATCCTCAGATATGTACGCAACTTTCATTCAATTTGAGCATTTTCATTTGAGCAAGTCTGGTGCCATTTTAAAATTCGTCAATACGAACTGTTCTGTTTTGACAGATTCTGCCTTTTATTTCGCATTGCCTCTTTTGCTATGTTGGATGAATTTCTTTGATCCACTAATGTCCAGTAGCATTATGCAATGTCCAGAAGTGTTAAAAATGATTGTGTCACCTCTGAATATGTTAATTTTTATTGTGCACTAACCGTCTAATGAGTTGTTTCGAGTTTGGTGTGGAGGAAGTTTTCAAGGATCAAGAGAGGAGTATGATGCAACATGATCAAGGAGAGTGAAAGCTCTAAGCTTGGGGATGCCCCGGTGGTTCACCCCTGCATATATCAAGAAGACTCAAGCGTCTAAGCTTGGGGATGCCCAAGGCATCCCCTTCTTCATCGACAACATTATCAGGTTCCTCCCCTGAAACTATATTTTTATTCCATCACATCTTATGTGCTTTTCTTGGAGCGTCGGTTTGTTTTTGTTTTTGTTTCGTTTGAATAAAATGGATCCTAGCATTCACTTTATGGGAGAGAGACACACTCCGCTGTAGCATATGGACAAGTATGTCCTTGGTTTCTACTCATAGTATTCATGGCGAAGTTTTTCCTTCGTTAAATTGTTATATGGTTGGAATTGGAAAATGATACATGTAGTAATTGCTATAAATGTCTTGGGTAATGTGATACTTGGCAATTGTTGTGCTCATGATTAAGCTCTTGCATCATATGCTTTGCACCCATTAATGAAGAAATACATAGAGCATGCTAAAATTTGGTTTGCATATTTGGTTTCTCTAAGGTCTAGATAATTTCTAGTATTGAGTTTGAACAACAAGGAAGACGGTGTAGAGTCTTATAATGTTTTCAATATGTCTTTTATGTGAGTTTTGCTGCACCGGTTCATCCTTGTGTTTGTTTCAAATAAGCCTTGCTAGCCTAAACCTTGTATCGAGAGGGAATACTTCTCATGCATCCAAAATACTTGAGCCAACCACTATGCCATTTGTGTCCACCATACCTACCTACTACATGGTATTTTCCGCCATTCCAAAGTAAATTGCTTGAGTGCTACCATTAAAATTCCATCATTCACCTTTGCAATATATAGCTCATGGGATAAATAGCTTAAAAACTATTGTGGTATTGAATATGTAATTATGCACTTTATCTCTTATTAAGTTGCTTGTTGTGCGATAACCATGTTCACTGGGGACGCCATCAACTACTCATTGCTGAATTTCATGTGAGTTGCTATGCATGTCCGTCTTGTCTGAAGTAAGAGAGATCTACCACCTTATGGTTAAGCATGCATATTGTTAGAGAAGAACATTGGGCCGCTAACTAAAGCCATGATCCATGGTGGAAGTTTCAGTTTTGGACATATATCCTCAATCTCAAATGAGAAAATTATTAATTGTTGTTACATGCTTATGCATAAAAGAGGAGTCCATTATCTGTTGTCTATGTTGTCCCGGTATGGATGTCTAAGTTGAAGAATAATCAATAGCGAGAAATCCAATGCGAGCTTTCTCCTTAGACCTTTGTACAGGCGGCATAGAGGTACCCCTTTGTGACACTTGGTAAAAACATGTGCATTGTGATGATCCGGTAGTCCAAGCCAATTAGGACAAGGTGCGGGCACTATTAGTACACTATGCATGAGGCTTGCAACTTATAAGATATAATTTACATGATGCATATGCTTTATTACTACCGTTGATAAAATTGTTTCATGTTTTCAAAATCAAAGCTCTAGCACAAATATAGCAATCGATGCTTTTCCTCTATGGAGGACCATTCTTTTACTTTCAATGTTGAGTCAGTTCACCTATTTCTCTCCACCTCAAGAAGCAAACACTTGTGTGAACTGTGCATTGATTCCTACATACTTGCTTATTGCACTTATTATATTACTCTATGTTGACAATATCCATGAGATATACATGTTACAAGTTGAAAGCAACCGCTGAAACTTAATCTTCTTTTGTGTTGCTTCAATGCCTTTACTTTGAATTATTGCTTTATGAGTTAACTCTTATGCAAGACTTATTGATGCTTGTCTTGAAGTGCTATTCAAGAAAAGTCTTTGCTTTATGATTCACTTGTTTACTCATGTCATATACATTGTTTTGATCGCTGCATTCACTACATATGCTTTACAAATAGTATGATC
Source organism: Lolium perenne (assembly GCF_019359855.2). Lineage (NCBI taxonomy): Eukaryota > Viridiplantae > Streptophyta > Magnoliopsida > Poales > Poaceae > Lolium > Lolium perenne. Next base: position 179,694,695 of record NC_067246.2, on the reverse strand, counting down.
AAGATTATGATGGCATGTCACTCAGAAATTATCCGTGTTATCGTTTTTACCCGCTCGGGACGAGCGAGAACTAAGCTTGGGGATGCTGATACGTCTCCGACGTATCGATAATTTCTTATGTTCCATGCCACATTATTGATGTTATCTACATGTTTTATGCACACTTTATGTCATATTCGTGCATTTTACGGAACTAACCTATTAACAAGATGCCGAAGTGCCGATTCTTTGTTTTTCTGCTGTTTTTGGTTTCAGAAATCCTAGTAAGGAAATATTCTCGGAATTGGACGAAATCAAAGCCCAGGGCCTATTTTTCCACGAAGCTTCCAGAAGTCCGAAGACGAAACGAAGAGGGGCCACGAGGCAGCCGAGCATAGGGCGGCGCGGCCCTGCCTCTGGCCGCGCGGCCCTATGGTCTGGGCCCCTCGCGCCGCCTCTTGACCTACCCTTCCGCCTACTTAAAGCCTCCGTGACGAAACCCCCAGTACCGAGAGCCACGATACGAAAAACCTTCCAGAGACGCCGCCAACGCCGATCCCATCTCGGGGGATCCAGGAGATCGCCTCCGGCACCCTGCCGGAGAGGGGAATCATCTCCCGGAGGACTCTACGCCGCCATGGTCGCCTCCGGTGTAATGTGTGAGTAGTCTACCCCTGGACTATGGGTCCATAGCAGTAGCTAGATGGTTGTCTTCTCCCCATTGTGCTATCATTGTCGGATCTTGTGAGCTGCCTAACATGATCAAGATCATCTATCTGTAATTCTATATGTTGCGTTTGTTGGGATCCGATGAATAGAGAATACTTGTTATGTTGATTATCAAAGCTATGTCTATGTGTTGTTTATGATCTTGCATGCTCTCCGTTATTAGTAGATGCTCTGGCCAAGTTGATGCTAGTAACTCCAAGAGGGAGTATTTATGCTCGATAGTGGGTTCATGTCTCCGTGAATCTGGAGGAGTGACAAGAACCTCTAAGGTTATGGATGTGCTGTTGCCACTAGGGATAAAACATTGGTGCTATGTTCAAGGATGTAGTCACTAGTTACATTACGCGCAATACTTAATGCAATTGTCTGTTGTTAGCAACTTAATACTGGAGGGTTCGGATGATAACTTTGAAGGTGGACTTTTTAGGCATAGATGCATCTTTGGATGGCGGTCTATGTACTTTGTCGTAATGCCCAATTAAATCTCACTATACTCATCATGATATGTATGTGCATGGTCATGCTCTCTTTATTTGTCAATTGCCCAACTGTAATTTGTTCACCCAACATGCTGTTTATCTTATGGGAGAGACACCTCTAGTGAACTGTGGACCCCGGTCCAATTCTCTATACTGAAATACAATCTACTGCAATCTTGTTCTCTTGTTTTTACGCAAACAATCATCTTCCACACAATACGGTTAATCCTTTGTTACAGCAAGCCGGTGAGATTGACAACCTCACTGTTTCGTTGGGGCAAAGTACTTTGGTTGTGTTGTGCAGGTTCCACGTTGGCGCCGGAATCCCTGGTGTTGCGCCGCACTACATCCCGCCGCCATCAACCTTCAACGTGCTTCTTGACTCCTACTGGTTCGATAAACCTTGGTTTCTTACTGAGGGAAACTTGCTGCTGTACGCATCACACCTTCCACTTGGGGTTCCCAACGAGCGTGTGCTTTACGCGTCATCAGTCTACATACTTGTTCTCTGCCCGAAGTTTCGATCTGAAATTTGCCATGTCTTTTGGTGTGTATGGCACTCCTTCTACTGATTCATACAGTGTAGCCATAACTTGCATCATTCTGCTTGTTTCCATGTTCACAGTGTGTAGGATTTTTATGAACTCTTGGTCTTCTTCCGGTATGTCTCTGTGTGAGCGTAGGAAACCAATCAATGACCACTTCTTGATTAGAGGGTGATTGTGATCATCACATAATTCCGTCACCAGCCAGGTACCGTCTCTGACTTTCAACACCATCCTAGCTGGACAGTCAGTCCTAATGTTGCTGCACTTCATCCTTTCCGGTACAACTGGTTTAGGTTTCTGCGTATCTTCTTTTACTTTTGCTTGGTGACCTGCTTTATGGCAAACCATAGCTGCTCTTATGTATTCGCCAGTGACCTCGGATTTCTTCCTGTAATTGTATCTGATTCCAAATCCTCTCCTCCTTGCAAATGCCAAGTAGTGTCTCTGAGCATCTTCAAGTCTATCAAATCTCATGTCCGATCTAGGTTCTTGTGGAGTCGAAACTACCTCTGAATTCCCTTCGTTCCCATCATTCTGTGCAGCCGGCGGAGTTTGTGCAGAACTTGCTTGTGGAAGTGTAATTTCAGTGCACGCTCGGTCTGCTGACATAGCCCTGGAGGTGGATCCTGCGTTGTCCATGCCTGGTTTTTTGCAAAAAATAATGTGTCAACTATGATGGAGTAAACCTGGTTGCTATTAACAATTAACTTGGTAGGTTCTTTTACAATTAACCTGGTTGCTGTTTTAGGTTTGGGCATGGTTTTTGCTGCAGAATGTAATGGCAAAAAGCATAACTTTTGCTAAGTGCCTAACCTGTGTTTGCCGAAGCTACTTGAACTGATAAAGTAGCATTAGGCACATCTTTCCCTTTAAATTCTGTGATGTTTGATAACCCACAAGTATAGGGGATCGCAGCAGTCTTCGAGGGAAGTAAAACCCAAATTTATTGATTCGACACAAGGGGAGGTAAAGAATACTTATAAGCCTTAACAACTGAGTTGTCAATTCAGCTGCACCTGGAAAAGCACTAGTAACAGGGGTGATGTGAAAGCAGCAGTAATATAAGAGCAATAGTAACAGTAACACAACAGTAGTAGCAATAACACAGAGGCGATGGCACCAGAAAATAGTTGATACTACTTCCAATGACATATAGAACGAGTATATGATGATGAGAGATGGACCGGGGTTCCCAGCGATCTACACTAGTGGTAACTCTCCAATAACAAGTGACAAGTGTTGGGTGAACAAATTACAGTTGGGCAATTGATAGGATTCAAAGCATTAAGACAGAACATCAAGATTATTAATTATGTAGGCATGTTTTCCATATATAGTCGTACGTGCTCGCAATGAGAAACTTGCACAACATCTTTTGTCCTACCAGCCGGTGGCAGCCGGGCCTCTAGGGAATCTACTGGATATTAAGGTACTCCTTTTAATAGAGTACCGGAGCAAAGCATTAACACTTGGTGAAAACATGTGATCCTCATACCTACGCCTTCCCCTCCGGTTGTCCCAAATTCTGTCACTTTGGGGCCTTTGGTTCCGGACATAGACATGTGCATACAACTTGTAGATACAATCTAAGCAATAAGTATAGAGCTTAAATCTAAGATCATGCCACTCGGGCCCTAGTGACAAGCATTAAGCATAACAAGATTGCAGCAACAATAACTTCACAAACTTTATAGATAGACTAATCATAATGTATCATCCATCGGATCCCAACAAACACAACACCGATTACATCAGATGAATCTCAATCATGTAAGGCAGCTCATGAGATCATTGTATTGAAGTACATGGGATAGAGAGTACCAACTAGCTACTGCTAGAACCCGTAGTCCATGGGGGAACTACTCACGGAGCATGATGGAGGCGGTGGCGTCGATGGAGATGGCTTCCGGGGGCACTTCCCCGTCCCGGCAGGGTGCCGGAACAGAGACTTCTGTCCCCCGAATTGGAGTTTCGCGATGGCGGCGGCGCCCCTGGAGTCTTTCTGGAGTTTCGTCAATTGGTATTGAGTTTTTAGGTCGAAAGGGGTTAAATAGGCGAAGAGGCAGCGCAAGGGAGCGCCTGGGGGCTCCTCGCCATAGGCTGGCGTGGGCCCAGGCCTGGCCGCACCGCCTTATGGTGTGGTGGCCCTCTGGCCCTCCTCTGACCCCCCTTCGGTGTTCTGGATGCTTCCGGGAAAAATAAGATGTTTGGCGTTGATTTCGTCCAATTCCGAGAATATTGCCCGAACAGCCTTTCTGGAACCAAAAACAGCAGAAAACAGGAACTGGCACTGTGGCATCTTGTTAATAGGTTAGTTCCGGAAAACGCATAAAAACATTATAAAGTGCAAGCAAAACATGTAAGTATTGTCATAAAACAAGCATGGAACATCAGAAATTATGGATACGTTGGAGACGTATCAGCATCCCCAAGCTTAGTTCCTACTCGTCCTCGAGTAGGTAAACGATAAAAAGAATAATTTCTGTAGTGACATGCTACTTACATAACCTTGATCATACTATTACAAAGCATATGAAATGAATGAAGTGACTCAAGGCAATGATCTATAGTTGCTAACAAATAGATAACATATATCAAAACTTTTCATGAAGAGTACTTTCAAGACAAGCATCAAAAGCCTTGCATAAGAGTTAACTCATAAAGCAATAGATTCAAAGTAAAAGCATCGAAGCAACACAAAGGAAGATATGAGTTTCAGCGGTTGCTTTCAACTTTCAACATGCATATCTCATGGATAATTGTCAACACAAAGTAAAATAATAAGTGCAATATGCAAGTATGTACGAATCAATGCACAGTTGACACAAGTGTTTGCTTCTAAGATGGAAGGAAGTAGGTAAACTGACTCAACATAAAGTAAAAGAATGGCCCTTCGCAGAGGGAAGCAGGGATTAAATCATGTGCTAGAGCTTTTTAAGTTTTGAAATCATATAGAGAGCATAAAAGCAAAGTTTTGAGAGGTGTTTATTGTTGTCAACGAATGGTAATGGGTACTCCAACTACCTCATCAACCAGACTTTCAAGAGCGGCTCCCATGAAGGACGTTATTTCTACCAGCAAGGTAGATCATCCCTCTTCTCTTTTGTTTACACACGTATTTTAGCTTTATTATGAGTGACACTCCTCCCAACCTTTTCTTTCGCAAGCCATGGCTAACCGAATCATCGGGTGCCTTCCAACAATCTCATACCATGGAGGAGTGTCTATTTGCAAAATTAAGTTGCTTACTGATGAATCAGAGCAAAACATGTGAAGAGAATTATTAATGAAGTTTGATTAATCGGGGTTGGGAACCCCGTTGCCGGCTCTTTTTGCAAAATTATTGGATAAGCGGATGTGCCACTAGTCCATTATGAAAGTCTGTCAAGAGTAAATGACAAGGTTGAAAGATAAACACCACATACTTCCTCATGAGCTATAAAACATTGACACAAATTGAGAAGCATTTTGAAGGTTTAAAGGTAGCACATGAAGTATTTACTTGGAATGGCAGGAAATACCACATAGTAGGTAGGTATGGTGGACACACATGGCATAGGTTTTGGCTCAAGGTTTTGGATGCACGAGAAGCATTCCCTCTCAGTACAAGGCTTTGGGCTAGCAAGGTTGTTTGAAGCAAACACAAGTATGAACCGGTACAGCAAAACTTACATAAGAACATATTGCAAGCATTATAATACTCTACACTGTCTTCCTTGTTGCTCAAACACTTTACCAGAAAATATCTAGACCTTAAGAGAGACCAATTATGCAAACCAATTTCAACAAGCTCTATGGTAGTTCTCCACTAATAGGTTTAAACTACATGGTGCAAGAACTTAATCATGATCTACTTGAGAGCTCAAAACAATTGCCAAGTGTCAAATTATCCAAGACAATATGAGGCATTTTCTGTTTCCAACCAAATAACAACAAGTGCAATAGCTTCCAACTTTTACCATTGAACATTAGAAGTAAAACGAAGAACAAGTGTTCATATGAAAAAGTGGAGCGTGTCTCTCTCCCAAACAAGGATTGCTAGGATCCGAATTTATTCAAACACAAACAAAAATAAAAGCACAAAGACGCTCCAAGTAAAGCACATAAGATGTGACCGAATAAAAATATAGTTTCAATAGAAGTGACCTGATAAGTTGATGAAGAAGGGGATGCCTTGGGCATCCCCAAGCTTAGACGCTTGAGTCTTCTTGAAATGCAGGGATGAACCACGGGGGCATCCCCAAGCTTAGACTTTTCACTCTTCTTGATCATATATCATTCTCCTCTCATGACCCTTGAAAACTTCCTTCACACCAAACTTCTCATAAACTTCATTAGAGGGGTTAGTACTCAAAAAATTTGAATCCACCTTGGTCCTGTAGTGACACATTGAAAGAACTCAATAAAACATTAGCTACAGCTCTCCACGTCTAGAAAGCCTTGCTTAAAGTCCACAAGAGACAATGCAAAAAATAGAGACAGAATCTGCTAAAACAGAACAGCCAGTAAAGACGAATTTTAAAGAGGTACTTCCGTTGCTCAAATCAGAAAACTCAAAACTAATGAAAGTTGCGTACATATCTGAGGAACACGCACAAAAATTGGCGGATTTTTCTGAGTTTCCTACAGAGAACCCTGCCCAAATTCGTGACAGATAGAAATCTGTTTCTGCGCAGAAATCCAAATCTAGTATCAACCTTCTATTAGAGGCTTCACTTGGCACAACAATGCAATAAAATAAAGATAAGGAGAGGTTGCTACAGTAGTAACAACTTCCAAGACACAACAAAACAGTAGCAAAATAAAGACATGGGTTATCTCCCAAGAAGTGCTTTCTTTATAGCCATTAAGATGGGCTCAGCAATTTTAATGATGAACTCGGAAGAAATAAGAGTTGAAGCAAAAGAGAGCATCAAAAAGCAAATCCATAACACATTTAAGTCTAACCCACTTCCTATGCATAGGAATCTTGTACACAAATAAATTCATGAAGAACAAAGTGACAAGCACAAGAAGATAAAACAAGAGTAACTTCAAAATTTTCAGCATATAGAGAGGTGTTTTAGTACCATGCAAATTTCTACAACCATATTTTCCTCTCTCATAATAATTTTCAGTAGCTTCATGAACAAACTCAACAATATAGCTATCACATAAAGCATGCTTTTCATGATCCATAAACACATAATTTTTATCAAGCTCAAAAATAGTGGGATCAAAACATTCAAACCCACTTTTACCAATAATATAACATGATGATTGATCAATCTCAAGAGATATGGGACTCCAACATAAATTCAAGAACTCTCCAATCCCATTTTCATTAGTAGTACAATTAATATTATCAAGTAACATAGGACCATCATCTAGAGCTTTATCATAAACATTTGCCATGCAAAATTCTTTAGTACCATGCATTTCGACATCAGGCACAAACAAAGCATTATCATAAGATTTATCAAAGTAGCATGGATTATCATAGATAACAGTAGCATAATTATTCTCACAAGTTTTACTCATAGGGAATATTTCAAGAGAATCCACGGGAACATAGCATTCAACCTCTTTCGGTAAGCATGGAGGACAATCAAATAGTGTAAGAGATAAAGAGTTACTCTCATTAGAAGGTTGGCATGGGTAGCTAATCCATTCTTCCTCCTTTTGTTCATCACTCTCCTCTTCTTTTTCATCCAATGAGCCTTTAGGTTCATCAATTTCTTCTTCCGCAGGTTCCTGCAGATTGTGAGTGCATTCTTGTGCATTAATGAGTCTCTCTTTATAATCAATGATATAGGGATTATCAATGTAACTTTCATTGCAAAAATTAAGGATAGAAGAGACATAATCTTTAATGTCCTTACAAACAACACAAGTTTCATAATTTTTAGACATGAAGGATTCTATCTCAGAGGCTCCCATAAATAAAACAAATTGTTCTACCTCTTCGAACCCAAGATGAATATAGTTATTCCAATTATAGTTCTTAATTAAAGCTTCCTCACTAAAGCCACATTGAAATTTCAGATGTTTAGTGTCCTCTTTAGAGCAACAATTTATATCATGGCGTTTAAGCAAAATTTTAGCAATTGTATTCAATTTTTCTATCATAGCACTCATTACTTTACCAGTTCTTGATTCTCTATAATTATTATAATATTCTATAAGCTCCAAGTAGGTTGTGGGTTCTCCCATAACAGCACTTTTTAATTTTTAGGTTTTTCAAATTTTTATGGATTTTTGGGTATATGAGAAAAGTAAAACAAGACAAAAAGAAACTAAGCAAAGTAATACTAAATAGAAATAAACTAAGAACAAATAAACTAGACAAAAGTAAACTAGGCAAAACAAAATAAAACAAAATAAAAACAGAGAGAGAGGTAGAGTGTACTCCCCAGGTGAACTTATGAGTAGAGCTATGCCTCCCCGGCAACGGCGCCAGAAAACAGTCTTGATAACCCACAAGTATAGGGGATCGCAGCAGTCTTCGAGGGAAGTAAAACCCAAATTTATTGATTCGACACAAGGGGAGGTAAAGAATACTTATAAGCCTTAACAACTGAGTTGTCAATTCAGCTACACCTGGAAAAGCACTAGTAACAGGGGTGATGTGAAAGCAGCAGTAATATAAGAGCAATAGTAACAGTAACACAACAGTAGTAGCAATAACACAGAGGTGATGGCACCAGAAAATAGTTGATACTACTTCCAATGACATATAGAACGAGTATATGATGATGAGAGATGGACCGGGGTTCCCAGCGATCTACACTAGTGGTAACTCTCCAATAACAAGTGACAAGTGTTGGGTGAACAAATTACAGTTGGGCAATTGATAGGATTCAAAGCATTAAGACAGAACATCAAGATTATTAATTATGTAGGCATGTTTTCCATATATAGTCGTACGTGCTCGCAATGAGAAACTTGCACAACATCTTTTGTCCTACCAGCCGGTGGCAGCCGGGCCTCTAGGGAATCTACTGGATATTAAGGTACTCCTTTTAATAGAGTACCGGAGCAAAGCATTAACACTTGGTGAAAACATGTGATCCTCATACCTACGCCTTCCCCTCCGGTTGTCCCAAATTCTGTCACTTTGGGGCCTTTGGTTCCGGACATAGACATGTGCATACAACTTGTAGATACAATCTAAGCAATAAGTATAGAGCTTAAATCTAAGATCATGCCACTCGGGCCCTAGTGACAAGCATTAAGCATAACAAGATTGCAGCAACAATAACTTCACAAACTTTATAGATAGACTAATCATAATGTATCATCCATCGGATCCCAACAAACACAACACCGATTACATCAGATGAATCTCAATCATGTAAGGCAGCTCATGAGATCATTGTATTGAAGTACATGGGATAGAGAGTACCAACTAGCTACTGCTAGAACCCGTAGTCCATGGGGGAACTACTCACGGAGCATGATGGAGGCGGTGGCGTCGATGGAGATGGCTTCCGGGGGCACTTCCCCGTCCCGGCAGGGTGCCGAAACAGAGAATTCTGTCCCCCGAATTGGAGTTTCGCGATGGCGGCGGCGCCCCTGGAGTCTTTCTGGAGTTTCGTCAATTGGTATCGCGTTTTTAGGTCGAAAGGGGTTAAATAGGCGAAGAGGCGGCGCAAGGGGGCGCCTGGGGGCTCCTCACCATAGGCTGGCGTGGGCCCAGGCCTGGCCGCGCCGCCTTATGGTGTGGTGGCCCTCTGGCCCTCCTCCGACTCCCCTTCGGTGTTCTGGATGCTTCCGGGAAAAATAAGATGTTTGGCGTTGATTTCGTCCAATTCCGAGAATATTGACCGAACAGCCTTTCTGGAACCAAAAACAGCAGAAAACAGGAACTGGCACTGTGGCATCTTGTTAATAGGTTAGTTCCTTAAAACGCATAAAAACATTATAAAGTGCAAGCAAAACATGTAAGTATTGTCATAAAACAAGCATGGAACATCAGAAATTATGGATACGTTGGAGACGTATCAATGTTCATCTTCTGCAACCTACAAATCAAAATCTGGATTAGTTTCTAATACTGTTTTTGTTTGTGAATGCAGGAAATAGGGGGTGTGCTACTTCTTGTTTTTGGAATGCACAGTGAAGCAAGGAAAAGTCACCAATGTAGAGTGAAGCAAGATGGGTGCAGACTGAAGCAATTTGAATGTTGGCTGTGTAGTTATGTGTTTTCTTCTTGCTGGTTAGCATGTGGTACTTTTTGGTTTTAGAAACCCAACAGGCAAGTGCATCTGGCTTCAAAAATACTTCATAGTATGATGGACATGGTGATCAACTAGAATCTACCAGGCAAGTGTATGCCATAAGTATTTTTTAGGAACATGGTAGTTTTTGTTGGTTTACATGGTGATCAACAAGAATCTATCATGCAAATTATGTTGGTTTTAGGAACATGACAGGGGTTCTTTTGGTTTTTGTCCTGATGGATGAACGAAAATCTGTGTTTTGATCAACAAGAATCTACATGGTGATCAACAAAAATCTATCAGGCAAATTTTATGGGGAGATGGTGTTTTTCCAGATCATACCTGTGCTTAGATCTGCAAATTTCTTTTGAAATCTGCTAGTTTATCCCTCTGGACAAGTGGTCAGGTCATCTGGCAGGGATCTGTGTTCTTCTCTTATCTCCTATGTTCTTCTCCTCTTTCCCAGATCTTGTTTTTGTTTTGGTTTTGGAGGAAACGTGAGGAAGAAGAAGATGCACTGATGGGAGTCACGAAAGTGCTGCAGGTTCTAGATAGCTTGGGGAAGAAGAGAGTCTCACGTGGTTTTGTCTGGCCTGGACGGATCATGGTAGGGTCCACGTGATTTGTTGGGTAGAAATATCAAGGCGTGGTGGGGCCGGTAGTACAGCTGTCGGTGGAGATGCGGTGAAGCCTCACGCTTTCTTGCGTCCGTCCCGCGCGCGCTCGACCGATTCACGTGGGTGGGCCCATCCAAAACCGTCGCACGGATAGGGTCTCCATGCGGCGCCGCCGTGTATTGCGGTCCTTTATTCATTTCATAATGATTTACAAAATTATTAAAATCCTGACAACAGGCCCCACCTGTCATAGATTTAACAATTATGGAAATGAATTTTAGAAAACAAATAAATAAAAGAAAAGGATGGTGGGGCCCACCAGGTCAACCACGATGGTCAACCGCTGGTGGCCGGCACGCCGGTGAGCGAGCAGCGGCGGCGCTGCGGTGCTCCCCTGGACGCGCGGAAGGGCGCATTAGATGCGCGGAGCTGCGGCGAGCATTCTGGTGGCGGCGCCGCTCCGTTTGCGTCGCCGGAGCGTGGCCGGCGACCATGTCCGACGGCGGCGAGCGCGGGTGCTCGTGGCAGAGGCGGTACAGTGCAAGAGGGAGAGGGAGAAGGGGTGCGTTAGCACCGCAAGTTCACCAGGAGCAGGATGGAGGCGACGGGGAGGCCGGAGGAGGTCCGTAGCGCCGGCGTTGAGCCGTTGGCCGGCGGCCGGTGACGAGGAAGATGGGGATGTCCCCGTCGATTGGGGGCGTCCCGGGCCGATTCCTTCGGCTAGGAGGGTCGGGGAGGCGAGGCGGAGCTCCCAGGCTACTCGCCGGAGCAAGGGGAGGCGAGGAACGGCGGGGGCGAGCGGCGGCCGGACCTACTGTGAGCATATAGGGTTAGGGTTTTGCGCAGGGAATCGAGGGAGAGGGGGAAATGGGCGGCTACGGTTCGTCCGCGCCGGCGTGAGCTACTTGTAGACGCCGACGGGCGGCGGCGGGCATCTCCACGCGCCAGCGACAATCGGGCGGCTGGCAACTCGCCACCGAGCTGCTTGGAGGCGCGGGGAAGACGATGATTTTGCAATAACCCCCCTAGAGGAATTTCTGGGCTGAAATGGGTTGCTGACTGGGCCGTCTTGGGCTGCACAGAGAGAGGAAAGAGAGGGAGGGAGTTGGGCTGCTGCCCAAATTGAGAGAGTTTTCTTCTCCTTTTCCAAAATCTGTTTTATTTTGATTCCATATTCTTTTGCATTTTGAAATCTATTTGAAACTTCAAAGTTTTGAAATGTTTGAGCAATTGAATTTGAGAGAGATTCAAACCAACATTAGGGTTTTCAAATTACTTCTTTTGTGCATATTTTCTAAGGAAAATAACATGATGCAAATGATGCACAATCAAACCCTAATCTAGGTTTTGTAAAACAGGGGTGTTACAGATCTATCCCCCATAAAAGAATCTCGTCCCGAGATTCCAAGGTATGAATAGAGAAAGTAACAGGGACTACACCGGTTTTCAACGATATTGTCGATACCACAATAGCCTTCTTTGTTGAAGAGGTTGATCCATGACATCATGAAGAAGTTGATCCACAACACCATGAAGAGCTCTTCATTTTGCTTTCTTCACCCTAAAGAGAAGAGGGAATGACACTAGATCGACAGATCTTCACAAAGATCGAGTATCTCATGGTCAACTCATGGAAGGAGTGTTAAAAAAACAACTCTTGAGCTAACAAGCATGAAACACGTCAAGGTAACGGAGAAGATGGAATAATTTTCAAATTTTGGTAGGCAATTGCTCCACTCTTTTCAAAAATATGAAGGACAAGGTAGCGAGGAGTTAAACTTCCTTTGATACCATAACGAGGCACTCTTAGAGAGGGTGACTCGTAGAAGCACGGATGATTATCCAACGAGAGCGACTTTGGATTTCAAAATCATAGTCATTCTTCTGGAAGAATGCATGAAACGATTGTTGTCTCTTCAAAAGGCTGGGGCCTAGAGGACTGACGAATTCACACAACGTGTGAATTGAAGAGAACTTCAAGTAAAATCCAAAGGAAGGGGAAAAGCATTGTCGAACAACGTAGCAAGGATCACTGGGGAGTGAAACTTCTTCTCATGGAGTTATTATCACCGGAGAAATGGTTTTGAGTTATTGACAGAGAGACATTTAGCAATGCTGCTTCTAATGTTTGCCTTGATGTTCTAGACACCAATAGAAGGCTTCCGAATAGCCTTTAGTATGTCATCAAGTGAAGGGTCAGACTTTCGGATTGAAAAGATATCATAAGGGCAACTCCTAGAATAAGTCGCACAAGATCCTTATGGAGAGTGGTTATTCTTGTTGTTTCAGGATATTATGGCATTAGGCCTTCCGACTAATTGTGTTAACCACGACATCAATCTTGCTGGATTTATAAAGAGGACTATGCCAAAAACCCCTTGAGAAACACTAACCATCATGGTTGCTTGAGATTCAACTTAGGTTAGGTGTAAAGATATTTAAGACTCAGAATGTACGAATAGAAATTTGCAATAGCTACCACAAAGGTAAAGTTGCTAGATTCTCAAGATATAGACTACAATGTCAAGCTCCAAAAGATTGAGCTAGATTACGTAAAACCATGTGGTTGCGACTGCCAAGGGCAATTGCTTGCACATGAGCTTGCAATGTAACACAATTGAATCCTGGTGGGGACATCAAAGAAGATATCAAAGCGATTAAGTTTTTTCTCTTTTTTTGAACAAATCAGTCGGTGGCCTTGTGTGCATAGATGAATTTTTTAAGAAAATGGAGGTAACAACCTTCCATCTCAAGAATATCCCGCACATGTATGACTGACTTGCGATGCTTCCCGAGGAAAGAAAAGGGAACTCTACTCGGATCCACGGCGACATCTTTCAGCAAATGCATGTGAACCAGAGAAGGGGACTTCTAACATCTAGAACACATACTTCGTGTAACACAAAGATGGTTCTTAAAAGTTTCCAACATTAGTGCCAATTGTTCAATATGAACCTATTTGGACATGGAGACAATAAGAATGTCATTGATGGGCTCAATAACGAACTTATCAAGATACTCCAATGAGGGACTCACATGTTACATGAACAAGGCAAAGGTATTGGTCAGACCGAAGGACATGAAGATGTACTCAAGTAAACATCATGAGTATAGACATCATCAAGATAGTCCTCGGAACTGAGTTTGATTTGACGATAGCCCAAACTCAAATAAAAGATTTGGGAAGATATCATATCCATAAAAGAGATACTTCCTGACTTCAACACGAACAAAACTAGACATCCCTTTAAGAATGAACAAGTCTGATAGAGTGATGTCTACGCACGCTTCTATTCCTGTAGACAGTGTTGGGCCTCCATGATAGAGTGATTTCTACGCACGCTTCTATTCCCGTAGACAGTGTTGGGCCTCCAAGAGCAGAGGTTTGTAGAACAGCAGCAAGTTTCCCTTAAGTGAATCACCCAAGGTTTATCGAACTCAGGGAGGTAGAGGTCAAATATATCCCTCTCAAGCAACCCTGCAATTACGATACAAGAAGTCTCTCGTGTCCCCAACACACCTAATACACTTGTCAGATGTATAGGTGCACTAGTTCGGTGAAGAGATAGTGAAATACAAGTAATATGGATGATTGTAAGTAGTAATTGCAATCTGGAATAAAGATGGCAGCAAGCAAACATGTAACAAAACTTGTTGGAAACGGTGTTTCAATGCTTAGAAACAAGGCCTAGGGATCATACTTTCACTAGTGGACACTCTCAACATTGATCACATAACTGAATAAATAAATGCTACTTTCTACACTCTCTTGTTGGATAACAAACACCATTCATTGTGTAGGGCTACAAAAGCACACCTCAAGCCGGAGTAAACAAGCTCCACAACTTCCGGAGTTCATATTTAAGTAACCTCTAGAGTGCATAATAGACCATTGCAATTTAGACCGAGTACTAACATAGCATACACACTGTCAACAATAGCTATGAAAGGGGGAATAGATCGCATCAATACTATCATAGTAATAGTTAACTTCATAATCTACAAGAGATTACAATCATAACCTACGTCAAGTACTACATGATGCACACACTGTCAACATCACATCATGGAGGAGGAATAGACTACTTAAATAACATCACTAGAGTAGCACATAGATTAATAGTGATACAAAGCTCATGATCACATAAAGATCACACCATGGGAGAGAGAGATGAACCACATAGCTACCGGTAGATCCCTCAGCCTCGGGGGAGAACTACTCCCTCCTCATCGTGGGAGACAGCAACGGCGATGAAGATGTCGGTGGTGTCGATGGAGATGACTCCGGGGGCAATTCCCCGTCCCGGCGGCGTGCCGGAACAGAGACTTCTGTCCCCCGAAACGGAGTTTCGCGATGGCGGCGGCGTCCCTGGAGTCTTTCTGGAGTTTCGTCAATCGGTGTAGGGTTTTTACGTCGCGAGGGATAATATAGGCGAAGAGGCGGCGCGAGGGGGTGCCTGGGGGGCCCACCCCATAGGGCAGCGCGCCCCCCTCTAGGCCGCGCGAGCCAATGGTTTGGAGGCCCTGGGCCTCCTCTCCGGCTCCCCTTCGGTGTTCTGGTCCGTCTCGGTGAACTAAGATGTTTGGCTTTTGTTTCGTCGAATTCCGCGAATATTGCCCGAACAGCCTTTCTGGAACCAAAAACAACAGAAAACAGGAACTGGCACTTCGGCATCTTGTTAATAGGTTAGTTCCGGAAAACGCATAAAAACATTATAAAGTGCGAGCAAAACATGTAGGTATTGTCATAAAACTAGCATGGAACATCAGAAATTATAGATACGTTGGAGACGTATCAAACATCCCCAAGCTGAGTTCCTACTCGCCCTCGAGTAGGTAAACGATAAAAAGAATAATTTCTGTAGTGACATGCTACTTACATAATCTTGATCATACTATTGTAAAGCATATGAGATGAATGCAGTGACTCAAGGCAATGATCTATAGTTGCTAACAAATGGATAACATATAGCAAAACTTTTCATGAATAGTACTTTCAAGACAAGCATCAAAAAGTCTTGCATAAGAGTTAACCCATAAAGCAATAGATTCAAAGTAAAAGGCATTGAAGCAACACAAAGGATGATTAAGTTTCAGCAATTGCTTTCAACTTTCAACATGCATATGTCGTGGATAATTGTCAACACAAAGTAATATGATGAGTGCAAATAAGCAAGTATGTAAGAATCAATGCACAGTTGACACAAGTGTTTGCTTCTAAGATGGAAGGAAGTAGGTAAACTGACTCAACATAAAGTAAAAGAAAGGCCCTTCGTAGAAGGAAGCAGGGTTTAAATCATGTGCTAGAGCTTTTTAAGTTTTGAAATCACATAGAGAGCATAAAAGTAAAGTTTTGAGAGGTGTTTGTCAATGAATGGTAGTGGGCACTCTAACCCCCTCATCAAACAGACTTTCAAAGAGCGGCTCCCATGAAGGACGTTATCTCTACCAGCAAGGTAGATCATCCCTCTTCTCTTTTGTTTACACATGTACTTTAGTTTTATTTATGGATGACACTCCTCCCAACCTTTTGCTTTCACAAGCCATGGCTAACCGAATCCTCGGGTGCCTTCCAACATTCACATACCATGAAGGAGTGTCTATTTGCAAAATTAAGTTTCTTACTGATGAATCAGGGCAAAACATTTGAAGAGAATTATTAATGAAAGTTAATTAATTGGGACTGGGAACCCCGTTGCCAGCTCTTTTTGCAAAATTATTGGATAAGCAGATGAAGCCACTATTCCATTAGTGAAGGTCTGCCCAACAAGATTGAAAGATAAAACACCACATACTTCCTCATGATCTATAAAACATTGACACAAATAAGATATAATAACTTTTGAATTGTTTAAAGGTAGCACATGAAGTATTTACTTGGAATGGCAGAAAAATACCACATAGTAGGTAGTTATGGTGGACACACATGGCATAGGTTTTGGCTCAAGGTTTTGGATGCACGAGAAGCATTCCCTCTCAGTACAAGGCTTTGGCTAGCAAGGTTGTTTGAAGCAAACACAAGTATGAACCGGTACAGCAAAACTTACATAAGAACATACTGCAAGCATTATAAGACTCTACACTGTCTTCCTTGTTGCTCAAACACTTTTACCAGAAAATATCTAGACCTTAGAGAGACCAATCATGCAAACCAATTTCAACAAGCTCTACGGTAATTCTCCACTAATAGGTTTAAACTACATGATGCAAGAGCTTAATCATGATCTACTTGAGAGCTCAAAACAATTGCCAAGTATCAAATTATTCAAGACAATATGAAGCATTTTCTGTTTCCAACCAAATAACAATAAGTGCAGTAGCTTCCAACTTTTGTCATGAACATTAAAAATAAAACGAAGAACACCAGTGTTCATATGAAAAAGCGGAGCGTGTCTCTCTCCCAAACAAAGAATGCTAGGATCGATTTTATTCAAACAAAAACAAAAATAAAAACATACAGACGCTCCAAGTAAAGCACATAAGATGTGACGGAATAAAAATATAGTTTCACTAGAGGTGACCTGATAAGTTGTCGATGAAGAAGGGGATGCCTTGGACATCCCCAAGCTTATATGCTTGAGTATTCTTAAAATATGCAGGGATGAACCACGGGGGCATCCCCAAGCCTAGAATTTTCACTCTTCTTGATCATATTGTATCATCCTCCTCTCTTGATCCTTGAAAACTTCCTCCACACCAAACTCAAAACAAACTCATTAGAGGGTTAGTGCATAAAAAAAAATTCACATATTCAGAGGTGACATAATCATTTTTAACACTTCTGGACATTGCTCAAAGCTACTGAAAGTTAATGGAATAAAGAAATCCATTCAACATAGCAAAAGAGGCAATGTGAAATAAAAGGCAGAATCTGTCAAAACAGAACAGTCCGTAAAGATGAATTTGTTAGAGGCACTTAACTTGCTCAGATGAAAATGCTCAAATTGAATGAAAGTTGCGTACATATATGAGGATCACTCACGTAAATTGGCAGATTTTTCTGAGTTACCTACAGAGGGGCCCTGCTCAAATTCGTGACAGATAGAAATCTGTTTCTGCGCAGTAATCCAAATCTAGTATCAACCTTACTATCAAAGACTTTACTTGGCACAAAAATGCAATGAAATAAAGATAAGGAGAGGTTGCTATAGTAGTAACAACTTTCAAGACACAACAAAACAGTAGCAAAATAAAAACATGGGTTATCTCCCAAGAAGTGCTTTCTTTATAGCCATTAAGATGGGTTCAGTAATTTTAATGATGCTCACATAAGGATGAGAGTTGAAGCAAAGAGAGCATCAAAAAGTAAGTATGAAACAAATTTAAGTCTAACCCGCTTCCTATGCATAGGAATCTTGTACACAAATAAGTCATGTAAGCATAATGCAATAAGCATAGGAAAACAAGACAAACGCAACTTCAAGATTTTCAGCGAAAAGAGAGGTGTTTAAGTACCATGAAAATTTCTACAACCATATTTTCCTCTCTCATAATAATTTCCAATAGCATCATGAACAAACTCAACAATATAACTATCACATAAAGCATTCTTATTCACATGCATAAAAGTATCATTACTCTCCACATAAGCATAATCAATTTTATTAGTAATAGTGGGAGTAAAACTATCACAACCATCATTGTATTCATCATAAATTGCAGGCATGGTATAATCATAATAAACTTTATCCTCCATAGTAGGTGGCACCAAAATACCACTATCATTATAATCATCATAAATGGGAGGTAAAGTATCATCAAAGAAACTTTTCTCCTCAAAACTTGGGGGACTAAAACTATCATGCTCATCAAAACCACCTTTCCCAAGCTTAGAATTTTCCATAGCATTAGAAACAATGGTGTTCAAAGCATTCATACTAATAACATTGGCATTAGCATGCATATAAAGTTCCATAGGTTTTTTAATTTTCTCTTCAAATACCTCATGTCCTAACTCAAGATAAATTTCATAAAGATCTCTATTTTTTGTTGTTTTCCATTATGCCTAACTAGTGAAAATAAAAACAAGAAACAAAAAGATATAATTACAGGATCTAAAGGAAATAACTTCGAGCACTCACACACTGGCAATAGTGCTAGGAAATAGCTTAGTAGTCGGAGGATGTGAATACCTTTTACCTTACCTCCCCGGCAACGGCGCCAGAAAACAGCTTGATGTCTACGCACGCTTCTATTCCTGTAGGCAGTGTTGGGCCTCCAAGAGCATAGGTTTGTAGAACAGCAGCAAGTTTTCCTTAAGTGAATCACCCAAGGTTTATCGAACTCAGGGAGGTTGAGGTCAAAGATATCCCTCTCAAGCAACCCTGCAATTACGATACAAGAAGTCTCTTGTGTCCCCAACACACCTAATACACTTGTCAGATGTATAGGTGCACTAGTTCGGCGAAGAGATAGTGAAATACAAGTAATATGGATGATTGTAAGTAGTAATTGCAATCTGGAATAAAGATGGCAGCAAGCAAACATGTAACAAAACTTGTTGGAAACGGTGTTTCAATGCTTAGAAACAAGGCCTAGGGATCATACTTTCACTAGTGGACACTCTCAACATTGATCACATAACTGAATAAATAAATGCTACTTTCTACACTCTCTTGTTGGATAACAAACACCATTCATTGTGTAGGGCTACAAAAGCACACCTCAAGCCAGAGTAAACAAGCTCCACAACATCCGGAGTTCATATTTAAGTAACCTCTAGAGTTCATAATAGACCATTGCAATTTAGACCGAGTACTAACATAGCATACACACTGTCAACAATAGCTATGAAAGAGGGAATAGATCGCATCAATACTATCATAGTAATAGTTAACTTCATAATCTACAAGAGATTATAATCATAACCTACGTCAAGTACTACATGATGCACACACTGTCAACATTACATCATGGAGGAGGAATAGATTACAATCATAACCTACGCCAATCGGTGTAGGGTTTTTACGTCGCGAGGGATAATATAGGCGAAGAGGCGGCGCGAGGGGGTGCCTGGGGGCCCACCCCATAGGGCGGCGCGCCCCCCACTAGGCCGCGCGAGCCAATGGTTTGGAGGCCCTGGGCCTCCTCTCCAGCTCCCCTTCGGTGTTCTGGTCCGTCTCGGTGAACTAAGATGTTTGGCTTTTGTTTCGTCGAATTACGAGAATATTGCCCGAATAGCCTTTCTGGAACAAAAAACAACAGAAAACAGGAACTGGCACTTCGGCATCTTGTTAATAGGTTAGTTCCAGAAAACGCATAAAAACATTATAAAGTGCGAGCAAAACATGTAGGTATTGTCATAAAACTAGCATGGAACATCAGAAATTATAGATATGTTGGAGACGTATCATAGAGCTTTTGTCTTTCAACTCTCCAAGCTGTCGTTGAAGCTCAACCAACTAGTACAGGATATCCAGTATGGTTTCTTGGAGAAAATAGCGATTCAGAGAACCAACTTACTCACGAACCTGACAACACGGTCATGTGATAACATGGCGATACTTCTAGAAAGACATCCAGAACATCACGTACCACCGATATATCTCTAAGTTCGAGAGGAAACTTGCTTTATAAGGAAAGTGATGTGGTCTTGAGAGCTTCAGCATGAACCTAACTCTTTGACCAAAGAAGGAGCGCCTGAACAAACGGACTTGGCAACACAGTCAAACTTCGCTTAGTGATCGGTTAAAAATCATGCTAAGAATGACATAAACGTCCTTGGATTTCAAAGCAATAAGAATTACTTAGAATCTCGGATGGACACATCAATACATACACCCCAATATTCCCAAGCACAGACAACTCGGAGGAAGGGCGAGTAAAGATATGTAAAAGCCTCACTTCATCGATAAGGCCATGAGAATTAGCACGACCTATAGATATAAAAGAGGGTGATAATCTAAGGTAGAACAGAATAGAAGCTACATAAACTTACATTCTGCGGATTACAATACTTTGACCGGATCCTAGAAATGGACGAGGTACTGGAGTTTGTTTCTCCTGACATCTCGAAGTGAAATGTCTTGAAAGACCACAAGAGTAACATGCACTAGAAGATTCCAATGCACAATTACAACTTGGCTGCTAACTAGCAGACAAAGGTCGGAAACAAACTAGGAGGAGGAACATGATCAGAATTAGAAATCCTGAGATGTAGATGCATAAGTTAACACTCTTGTGAAACTCATGCGGAAAAGGGATGTGTGGCAGAGTTGATGCAGCCTGACCTTCGGTCTTCACCGCATCATGTGCTTCATCGCCAAGACGGCACGCTAAGGTGAATCTTCTCCTTTACGCGTGCCTCAAATCGCCTATTTGGGACGATATACTACTTCATACTCCGACATATCTTGATGATAGGAACTCGACGACAAGTACGAAGAGAAGAGAGGATGCCATGGAGACCCGAGGACGCAAGGCCGATGTCACGGAAGCATGGAAGAGAAGGAGAAAGAGGAGCTGGACGCTCCAGGCCGGAACTTCCGCCCCTGATGGCCGGAACTTCCGCCCAGGACCGGAACTTCCGCCTCGGAGGACCGGAACTTCCGCCTCGGAGGACCGGAACTTCCGCCCACCGGAACTTCCGCCCAAGTTCCGCCCTAGTTCCGAAAGTCCGTCAAAACCATACTGGATGTTACTGCTAGGAAATGGCGGAATTCCGGAACAAGGCCGGAACTTGGCCGGAACTTCCGGCCCGACCGGAACTTCCGGCCCGACCGGAACTTCCGGCCTCCAGGACCGGAACTTCCGCCCAGATGCTTCGAAGATGCTGTCTAAAAGGAATCCAGCCGGAACTTCCGCCCAGGACGACCGGAACTTCCGCCCGACCGGAACTTCCGCCCATCAGGACCGAAACTTCCGCCCATACGCGTTTCAGCACCAAAACTGGCAGATTCAGCTTGTAACTTATCCCTTCGCCCCACCTACTATAAATAGCCTAGTTGGCTCAGATCTGAGATTAGACTTGATGTGAAATTAAACCTGAGCTTAGCTCACCCTTGTGGGAACCCTACCTAGATCTATGATCTTGTACCCACCCGGGCTCCTTATCGACTTGTCAAGATCTCTTTGGTGACTTCTACCGTTTGTTTGATCTTTTGCTTGCACTTCTACCTATTTGGTCTTTTGCTTGCACTTCTATCAACCTTCCGGTCTTTTCACCCTTCTAGATCTTGCGAGCTTCGATTTGTCGTTCTCTTTGCGGGACTTCTACCGGAAGGTCTTTTCTCGCAACCTCTATCGAGTAGGTGTATCGGGCATACGAGGGAAAACCGGTTTGTGTGCGTGTGTGTGTTGTATCCCCACGATTCCCCTCGCGTTCTTCGTGTTCATCGCGTTCATCCACCTACCCCCACGAGTTCCACCCAAATCCGTGAAGATCGGGCACATCCTTGGACTTAGTCCACGTCATATGGTATCAGCAGCTCTTTGGTTGCCACGGATTTGACCCCCACATCCCCCAATTCCACCAATTTCGCCCAAAAAAAATTCCAAATTTTTTTCCCAAAAAAATAGCCCCAAATTGGCCTTGGATCGATCTCTCGATTTGTTGAGTTATTTGTGGTTTTGCTCCAATAGAAACTTGTCTTTGGTGTTGATCTGCAATTCCCCCACCTTCCCACAGCTTCTAGTGCCAAATTTTCCTCGAATTCGAAGGATTTCGGCCCGGATTTCCGCCCAAATCGACGAACAGCCCGCAGATCTGATTGCGACCGGAAGTTCCGCCCGGAAGGACCGGAAGTTCCTTCCGGAACCGGAAGTTCCGCCCCTCAGGACCGGAAGTTCCGCCTGGCCGAAATTTTGACAGCAACCTTCGTTTTTCGTTTTGGTACTAACCCCCTCGTGTTTGGACTTCGGTTTGAGTGCCATTTCAGCTACCACAAAGCTTCCGCAACATCGACAACGACGACGGCACCCCGAGGATTCAAGCGGTTCATTTGACACCTCCACCATAGCAAGTTCAAGATCGTCGGCCACCATCATCAAGTGGTATAACTTGCTCCTAACTTGTAGCCCTAACCTCTTTTGCGTACCTTTCCTATCGAGAGTGGCTTTCTAGTGTTGCGAAGCATTGCGCAAGCGTCCCGACCGTGAGGGTGTGCGTGTGTTGAGCAAAGCTTCGAAGCAAGCTCGTGTGAAAAGATAAGCAAAAGAGTGTGACATACTTACATAGATAGTAGTATCCTTACATAGTGAGAAAAAGAAAAAGAAAAATACAAAAAGAAAAAGTGTGTGAGTGACACCTATACACAAAAGAGTCCAAAGCTTTTAAGCAAAAGAGAGAAAAGAGAAGAGAGGCGTCTTGCGCAAATCTTGTTGCTTCTCAATTTTGCAACCAAGCCACGGTCTCTCTTGTGTTAGCGTGACACCGAGCTAGTAGTCTTCGTTAGGACCTTTTTGTTCTTGCTCATTTTCCAAGTCGCGCTAACCCCATTTTGTCCCACGCGTGTGTTCCTCATTGTGTATGCCTTTTGTGATCACCGTCTTTGACTTGTGACTTTTGGATCTTACCCACTTTTGACAATAGACTTTTCGTTTGGTTCTTCCATTTGGCTTTCCACATCCATACCTAACACCATATAGAGTTTTTGTTTTTGGTGTGTGTGCATACATATCGGTTGCCCTCCGCCTTGAAACACCTTTTCGATTTTGGTTTGCAAGTTTTGACCCCTTTGGTAGTTTTCCTTCCACCATATATACACCAATCCTATAGACTAACATGGATAGTGAGGATGAACCTACGGAGGACGACATGGAGTCAGATGAGGGTGATAGCTCCGCAAGCACCGCGGATATGGAGGACCATGGGGAGCCCGACACCGACTATGGCTCCACATGCATTGGCGACGTGACCGACATCGAGCATCTCTACACCGACCATGACTCGCCAAGCATGGACGACATGGTGGAGCACTACCTCGACCACGACTACGACCACGACGACATGGTTGAGCACTACCTCGACCACGACTACGACCACGACGACATGGTTGAGCACTACCTCGACTACGACTATGACACCATGATGGAGCACCGCACCGAGCACTACCTCGACCATGACTTCGACACCATGGAGGAATCTAGCTTCGACTCCACCTTGAACAAGACCGGTGCCTACAAGTTCCCCATCTTGGCCAATGGAACTACATATGAAGATAGAGGACCTCCAAGACGGCGCAACCATGAGAGTGCTTATGCACATGATCATCTACACCGAGCTTGTCCTAGGGAACATCAAGAGAGCCACCACCATGATCGCCATCGACACTCTCCTCCGAGCTCAAGAAGGAGCCACAAGCAAAGTGCCAAGCCTCATGAACCATCATCTAGGCATGCCGAGGATCGTCATCGACACACGTCGCCTCATGATCATCGTCGACCATCACCACCTCATGACCACCACATGCATCACCACATGACCGTCGCCGACACAAGTCACCTCATGATCGTCGTCGACCATCACCACCTCATGACCACCATCGACATGCATCACCACATGACCATCGCCGACACAAGTCACCTCATGATCGCCGTCGACCATCCACACCTCATGACCACCATAGTCATACATCACCACATGACCGTCACCGACACAAGTCGCCTCATGTTCGCCATCGGCCAACACCTACCAAGGATCTTCGACGACACCCCCCAAGACATGGTGATGATGCAAGAAGACGAGAACCTCGACATGAAGTGGCCAAGGCTACAAAGAACAACAACACCAACCATATGGTGTCCACAAAGCCTAGCGCCACCACCAAAATGGTATCTCCAAGACCGCCTACACATGAGAAGATCTCCAATGGTGCGAGACAAGATACTACATCAACAAGGAAGATGGTGCCAAGTGCAAAGAAAGAGGGACCACATATCATGGTGCTTCTCCCTCCTACCGCCACCACCATAATGGCGCCTACAAGAAGCTCAAGCCCCAAGATGAAGACGATGGAGTCTACACTTCAAGATGATGGACGGTCTACACAACTTTATGCCAACATGACAATGATTTGTCCACCAAGACCACGTAGCTCCCAATGCCTTCGTTGCACACAAGACGGTCATCATCTTTGGGAATGCCCCAATCTCCATTGTGATGTGTGCACATCCAACAAGCACATGACATGGGAGTGCAACACATCTCAAGCCCACAAGCTCTACTTCGCCCAATTGGATGCCCAATTCAACAACAAGACACTTCAAGATACCATTGTCTTCAAAGAATGGTGCAAGGAAATGGCCAAGAGGACGACTATGAAGTCCACACTTCAAGATGAAGCACAAGAAGGCCAAGTCAAGGGTGACGTTGATTCGAGCCTAGCTCTCAACAACACCATAGCGCCATCAAATGGTGTCAACATGGGAGGCTATGGAGTTGAGACGGTTGAGCATGGGATTCTCCCTTCAACCAAGGAGGCGAATGGAGTTGAGAATGGTGAGCATGGGATGATCCCTTCACCAATGGAGGCGCATGGAGATGAGAAAATCGAGCCTACTCCAATATGCTTGAGTAAGGAGATGGTACAAATCCCATGTGAGAATGAGAGCCACTTAGCCCACTTGAGTGAGAGTGATAGTGAGTTGAGTGACTCCCACCCCATATGTGAGTTTGAGTGCTTCCATTTGGAGAGCAAGAGTGACACACCACATGAGTTGAGTGAGGATGCTTTGATTTCTAACAACTTAACCTCTACTCCTCTTGTGTTGTCTTCCTCTTTGCTAGGTTGCTCGGACATCGACGACGTCATGGCCATGGAGATGAGGGACTCCACTATATGTGAGATAAGCAACTCCACTATATGTGAGATGAGTGAATCCACTATACATGAGCTTAAGTGCCTCCACCTTGAGGATATGAGTGATACACCGAGTGAGATGAGAGTGGTAGTTGATAGGTCATGTGAGGCCATTTCGAATTCTAACAACTTACCCTCTACCTCTAGTGTGTTTCCTTGTGTCTCATTAGGTACCATGGATGACGAGTTCCCGATCATGGAGAAGATGTACATGGTGCATGAAGATGATGCTATCACACCATGCTTGATTGAAGATGAACATGGAGGCCACATGGAGCCTACCTCTTCCACAACACCCACTTCAAATGAGTCGGAGTACAAAGGTACCTATATGGGTGTTGATGATGCCATGATCCCACTAGTGGACATGATGATTTGTGAGTTCATGCATGATGATGATGATACAATTGCTAGGTCATATGCTTCGTTCATTCCTCCATGTGATGCTTTGCTTGACAACATTGTTGATCATGTGGAATTACTTGCTTGTGACAATATGATCATGCCATGCCATGAGTGTTTCAATATATCTCCCATTGCATGCAACTTGTCGAACAATTTCTCTTTCCCATGTGTTGCTTGCAATGATGATAATGAGAATGCTAACGCTTGTGTTGTGACAACCTTGATGAACAATTGCTCTTTCCCTAGGTTTGTCAACAACAATGATAAAATGTTGAACATGTTTTGTGCTAGATGCTTGCAATACTCTCCCATTAATGCAATCAAAATATTGAACACTTGCTCTTTCCAATGCTTGGTTTGCAATGATGTTAATATGCTTATGAATGAGATTGCCCCCATAGCTCTCTCAAATTTTGGAGACTTTGCATATATCCATGTTGAGCATGTTCCCATGTTTGCTCCGCATATTCACCATATCAACTATGATGCTTTGCTTAACGCTAATGGTGATGTGCAAAAGAAATGGACCATCATGATGGATGATGTGTTCATATACCATGCACACACGTTCTTTGCTTTGCCTATTGTGTGTGTAGGTACAAGAATGCCAATGCCAACCTCGATTGAGCACGAGTTGACAAAGAGAGCTCTAGAGAGCATAATACAAGTAAGTTCAAGATCGAACCCGGCTCTAATACCTTTCCCATGCTTTGCATTGAACATGCCGAACAATTTCTCTTTCTTGTGGTTCTTTTGCAAGCATGATGATGTGATTCTTACCGTGGGTGTTGCCTCAAACAAGTTTACCAATTCCTCTTTTATTTGGTTTGTTGGCACGCACGGTTGTGCAAATTTCTACTTGGTGAACTTTTTGGATGATATGTTGTGTGTTGCACCAAATATGAGGACCAATTTCTCTTTCCAATGGTTTGTGTGCACACACGATGATGATATTTTGGACACTCTTCCGTATGAGATTTTGCCAAATTCTCCTCTTATTGCTTCAAGGATGTTGAACACTTTCTCTTTTCGATGCCTTGAGTGCAATAATGAACATGAGTTTATACATGAGATGGACATCATAGTCGTCTCACAATTTGGAGTTTTTGTGTTTCCACATTGGGAAGATGTTCATAAGGAGTTCTTACACATTGACCTTGCACATGCATTATTCTTGATCAATTTGTGTTGTGCTAACGGTGTTGTGAACATGAAAGGACATGTCATCGATGATGTGCTCCAATATCACACACAAACATACTTTGCTTGGTCTTTGTTGTGTGAAGGTACACGTGACATGTGGATGAGCGTCAACGAATGGGTTCAACCCCATACATCTACTACACAAGATCTCTCAATGAGAGCACACCGACATTATGCTAAGGTGACCTCCTTCTACTTACGCTATCTCGCTAAACCCGTGGAACATTGGCTATGCTTTGAGTGTTGTTTTGCTTTTCTTGTGCTATTGATAGGGCTCTTGACAAGTGAAGCGACATTCAAGCGTTGGTGTCATCTACCTCCTCTACACATTCATGAAGATTTATCGTCGAGGACGACTCTTTTTCAAGTGGGGGGAGATGATGCAGCCCGACCTTCGGTCTTCACCGCATCATGTGCTTCATCGCCAAGACGGCACGCTAAGGTGAATCTTCTCCTTTACGCGTGCCTCAAATCGCCTATTTGGGATGATATACTACTTCATACTCCGACATATCTTGATGATAGGAACTCGATGACAAGTACGGAGAGAAGAGAGGATGCCATGGAGACCCGAGGACGCAAGGCCGATGTCACGGAAGCATGGAAGAGAAGGATAAAGAGGATCTGGACGCTCCAGGCCGGAACTTCCGCCCAGGACCAGAACTTCCGCCTCGGAGGACCGGAACTTCCGCCCACAGGAACTTCCGCCCAAGTTCCGCCCTAGTTCCGAAAGTCCGTCAAAACCATACTGGATGTTACTGCTAGGAAATGGTGGAATTCCGGAACAAGGCCGGAACTTGGCCGGAACTTCCGGCCCGACCGGAACTTCCGGCCTCCAGGACCGGAACTTCCGCCCAGATGCTTCGAAGATGCTGTCTAAAAGGAATCCAGCCGGAACTTCCGCCGAGGACGACCGGAACTTCCGCCCATCAGGACCGGAACTTCCGCCCATACGCGTTTCAGCACCAAAACTGGCAGATTCAGCTTGTAACTTATCCCTTCGCCCCACCTACTATAAATAGCCTAGTTGGCTCAGATCTGAGATTAGACTTGATGTGAAATTAAACCTGAGCTTAGCTCACCCTTGTGGGAACCCTACCTAGATCTATGATCTTGTACCCACCCGTGCTCCTTATCGACTTGTCAAGATCTCTTTGGTGACTTCTACCGTTTGTTTGATCTTTTGCTTGCACTTCCACCTATTTGGTCTTTTGCTTGCACTTCTATCAACCTTCCGGTCTTTTCACCCTTCTAGATCTTGCGAGCTTCGATTTGTCGATCTCTTTGCGGGACTTCTACCGAAAGGTCTTTTCTCGCAACCTCTATCGAGTAGGTGTATCGGGCCTACGAGGGAAAACCGGTTTGTGTGCGTGTGTGTTGTATCCCCACGATTCCCCCTCGCGTTCTTCGTGTTCATCGCGTTCATCCACCTACCCCCACGAGTTCCACCCAAATCCGTGAAGATCGGGCACATCCTTGGAGTTAGTCCACATCAAGAGTCATAGACATAGATGTGAGACTCACAAAGAGCACTCTTGTCGTGATCCATTTGATTCCATAAAAGAACCTCTGCCATAGCCAATGGTAGGGAGAAACTTCTATTGCCGCAATTCAATCACGGCAATAACTACGAGCTTGAAGGCTAGCTTTGAGTTAGCCATCCTGATGTATGGTTTAACCATGGACAACAGGAGTCAACCGAATGGATCTTGGATTAAAGGTCAGCATCATGTACTGAATTCAAAAGAACCCAACACAATCCGGGACCTTCGGTTCAAGTCCAAGAGTTAAAACACAGAGAAAGGAGTAACTACTATCTGAGTGACACAGAGGACACTGCGAGATAGCAATCACAAGGTAGCTTTCAAGAAGCCATACCTAGCTTCCGAAGTATGCAAGCAAAAGTAAAGGGGGCATCCAAGGTGAAAGGAAACCTCGAAGCCTGGAACAGAATGATGTGGAACCCACAAAATAGAGAGATCATGATGGAAGGAAATCTCTCGATTGAAACGAAACAAAGAGAGAACAAAGAACACACAAGAGTTTAGAGAACTCAACACTAGGTCAACTGGTTAAGAAACGGCCTGCTCTTCAAGCACCTAAGTTTTGAAAGACCAGAAGAGATGGTAAAACTTCTTCAAATCAACACAAGGTAAGGTGACTCTGAATTAGAGCGATACTAGATAAGGAGTAAAAATAAGCCTATTCAGATTTTTCGCAAATACTTTTAGCTTTCAAATAGTTTTGATAATCACTAGACTCAACATCGACCATTAGAAAGGGTTTCCTACAGGCAGTCCTGCTCTGATACCTGTGGCGACCCCGGGGGTCGTAGGCTAGACAAACCCAGATCTCCATCTGGCATAAGCCTAACCTAGATCTCTAGGGCATACAGGGTGAGAATCGGTAACACAACAGTGACTCTACGACTCAAAGAGTAATACAAGCTCATAACTGAGCAAAAGAACCAAAGTATTACAAGCAGAGGTCACTGACCTGACATTTCATCAATCAACGGAAGCGAAGTTATGCTACCCTAAATAGCAAGATAGCAAAAGGCCTAAGAGGCCAGGAGCATAACGGCGACGTCCCAGCCCATAGATTCCAGGCTGCCACCTGGGAATCCCAAGCTACTCATCGATGTCGACCTAAAAACCTTCATTTGTTGGAGAGACTTCGTCTGAAACAAAGCATGCAAAGCTGAGTACAGGGACTCAGCAAGACTTAGTACAACCTTTTAGCAAAGCTGGTATGCGAGGCTTTATGTGGAGCTTATTTTGCGGAAAGCCAGTTTTCATTTATAAACAAGAGGGAGCAGAAGCTCGTCTATTCAGATCAT
This sequence comes from Lolium perenne, assembly GCF_019359855.2. Classification (NCBI taxonomy): domain Eukaryota; kingdom Viridiplantae; phylum Streptophyta; class Magnoliopsida; order Poales; family Poaceae; genus Lolium; species Lolium perenne. The sequence goes on along the minus strand of NC_067246.2, from coordinate 179,664,897 downwards.
TTTCAAAAGGGGATAAGAGAGTGATATCACTAGCTCTACTGATCATCATATTGAATCCACCGAATCTTCATCATCAGCTGAACCTATCAACTAGGAGCACCCCCTCGATACCCCGAGGAGGGATCCTTATCACACATTGATTCCAAGTTTTACGATTAGGTTAAAGTTGTCTATGATCAACACATCCTTCCCCAAGTCGTCCGTAACCGTGGACACGGCTTTTCGAAAAGATTTACCCTGCAGGGGTGTACAACTTTACCCACACGCGCCGACCGACTCTTAGCGCCGTACGTTACACACTTCCTTGGTGTGCCGGCAGAGGGTGGTCGACCAAAACCTTTCCCTTGCTTCGCCTATTCCATGAGTCAATCTAACTGGGGAACTCCGTCATCGTAGGTAGCCATTCTCCGAGGCGGTCCCGGTCATTGTGCGCAGGGGATCCAGTTCAATGCCTCCAGCATCCTTCACCCTAGCCACATCCCTGTATGATGCACATTTGAAAACCTTTTCCACGCCTTCGCCATGCAGAATGCCAAATGGAACTCGCAAACTAATTGATTCATGGGTAAGCTAGGAAAGTTCGGGCCAAGGGGTTCCCATGGGACCCGTGTGGTTGTACGCTCAGTCTTGGTTCCGAAGGCGAGAACCTCAGGTCCTAGTATCGGCAAGAACGAGTCAAATCACCACATCCTCATGTGGCGGCCCATCCAAGCCTTTAAGCATATTTATTGTCATCACTGATCTTACCACGTCATCCTGCCATACTAGGTTCATTCGCAGCTCTGATTCATCAACCGGATGGATCAGAATTCGTCAACTAAGCATGGCTAAGCATATTCGATATAACCGCTCTAGCGATGCACACGAGCTCAAACCTAGTTTTGCTTGGAGCAGTGGATCAGACTATATAGGCTACAAGGATGGTAAATGCAACATACATAGGATAACTATATCTCCGGATAAAATATATTGGAATCGTATGCAATATGTAGGAACCAGAAGTAAAAGCATTTCGAAATCATAATATGAACCAGGCTAGGGCTTGCCTTTGTCCCTGAAAAACCAATGTGGATCTTCGAAGATCCCATGCTTGAATTGTTCATCGGTGGACATACATTGACCTTCGGTGCTGTCGATCTTCATCGTCTCGGCATGTGTTCTATTGATCGCGAAGAAGCAAACACCGGAAAGGTAAAGGAACAATCAACACATGGCATTGATGCAATGTGCATACAAGAATGATGATATGACATTTTAATTAGGTATTGACTAGGACAATGCCCGCGCGTTGCGGCGGATTTAATTTCTTTATCTACTCTCCAACGTCTTATGTTAGTGAGCGGAGGGAGTCGTAACCATAATAGTGTTGATATAAAAATGTGGTAAATAATTTCAAGAAAATTGTGGTACATATTGACGTGGGCATTACCCTTCGGGTAACCAGTATTGCCCTATCCGGTATGGACAAATTGGAGGCCCATGAAGATGCCTGAAGGCGAGATGGGCCACTAGGTCGGCGCACCAGAAGATTACTTGACGGGCAAGACAAGGAAGCAAACAAACAAGGAAAGATTGGATCTAAACTACTGTAAATCTAGTCGTATTCGGTTAGACCTCTTGAGACCTGGACTCCTATATAAAGGCCAGGAGAGGGGCTGCCGAGGGACAGGAACAATCTTAGCAATCTTAGCCCGGAAAAGCTTAGAGCTAGGTAACCCTAGCAATAGCAATCTCGACTAGATCTCAGCCGAAGTATTCGGCACCCCATTGTAACCCATTGTCATCATAATCAAAGAACAGACAGGCAGGACGTAAGGGTTTTACCTCATCGAGGGCCCCGAACCTGGGTAAATCGCTCTCCCCGCTTGTCTGTGAACCGATGTCTCGTATCAGCCTACAGGATTCCATCAACCCTAAGCCCCTATCGGAGGGCATTGACGAGGAGTACCCTCGACAACTGGCGCCGTCTGTGGGAACCCTGTCGGCACAAGATCGGACATCGGCTGAACCCGTCATGTCATCAGCAGCTTCATCAGCACCATCATCGCCTCATCTGGGAAGCCCGATCCGTTTTGGCTCCTACGAATTCACCCCGCACAGCGAATCATCTCGCTCCACCTTCTCTGGTCTGCAAGGCAACATGGAGATGGCGTTCAGGAGCGTCCACTACAACGTCAACTCAGAAGGAATCCTCCGGCTGCTGGAATCTCCTATCTCCAGATCAACAACCCCAAGCGCATCATCGACACCCGACCTTTCGGCTGGTCTGACAAACTCGTCGAGTCCGTCCGCGCCATCGACTCCTCGTTCGGCATCCTCCATGTCGGTTGGATCTGATGACCCCGTGCCCTCGGAGATGACCTCGTACTACTGCGTGAACTGCGACACCAGGCATGGACTAGGGTCAAGCGATACGCCATTCATCTGCAACGCCTACTATTCGTCGGGAGAGGACAACATCGATAGCGTCGCCCGAGGAGACACCCGAAGAGTGGCGCCCCTCCAAGTCTACGTCGCTAATAGGGGAGACGGAGAACGCACCCCCCGTTCCAGCAGGCGAGCTAGTTTTGGGGATAGCGCCAGCAATGACAATAGCGACCACACCATTACAGAAGAAGAGTGGGCAGCAGCCAAGGCAGCCGTGCTCAACAACACACCGCTTTCGGCGGGAACCACGGTTGGCACACTCAACGCTTACCGCTCCATATTGGAGAAAAATCGGGAGCGCCTGTCTAAGGAGCAAGCCACCCTCGAGAAACGCCTATCTGCGGCAGACTGGTCCAGCGAGCGACGAAGGGGCTCGCAGGGGAGTGCCTCTCGAAGTACCCACGGAGGAGGCAAACATCGATCGAGGATGTCCAGGCTTTCGGAAGATGACGCAAGGGAGATAACATCAAACCTGACCAAGTCTTTTATGACCACGGACACCGCGGGCATGCCACGGCCAAAAACCGTCGCAGGAGCAACAACCAATCTTGCAGCGTACCTCATTAACCAGCGTCCCGAAGGATCCATGGCTCAGGCCCACCGCAGCGCTTTGGAGATTCTTGCGATACTAGGACATAATCTAGTTCCACCGAAAGAAAAGACCCTGCAGGCCAACGGGTCAAAACATCGCGCAAAAGACGCTCGGGACGAAATTACACAGAGCAGGATCGACAAAGCAAGGTGACGACGCGCCATCAGAGAAGAACTTGACAGTGATTCTTCGGACGAGACCCAGGAGAACGACGGCGAGCTTAGAGGAGCTGATTGTTTGAGCTACAAAATTCGGGAGGCTATGCCACCCAAGAAGTTCAAACCTACGCCTACCGACGCCGCCAAATATGATGGGCAGCAGGAACCGAGGTCCTGGATAGAGGACTATCTGCAGACAGTAATTCTGCAAAAAGGGAATCAGATAGCAGCAATGCAATGCCTGCAGCTTTACCTAAAGGACTCAGCACGAGCCTGGCTCAGAGGGCTGCCGAAGGGTTCCATCAAGTCATGGGATGACCTAGTAGAAGCCTTTGTCGCTAACTTTCAAGCAACCTACAAAAGGCCCGTCGGGATCGAGGAGTTACGGCACTGTCAGCAAAAGCAGAAAGAATCGATGCGCGCATATATCGGGAGGTTCACCAAACTCCTGAATGCTGCGGAAGACGTATCCATCGACAGAGCAATCGACGCTTTTAGTGACGGCATCCGACGTGAAAGCTATATAGAAGAACTTGGGCGCAAGAAGCCGAAAACCATAACCAAGTTAATGGAAATCGCCAACAGCTGGGCCGATGGTGAAGACAACGTCCGAAAGCCACGACAGCGCAGTGACGATGAAGAGGATGACCAGCCGAAAAATGATTCGGGTGGCCAAAGGGATCGGAACAAGAGAAGGAAGAACCGCAGTTACGATGACAATAACTTGGTGGCTGCAGGTTACTCTGATCGGCAGGATGATCGGTACGACAACAGGCGAGACGATCGGCAGGACGGTAATCGGAACGACTCTGGGAACCATGGCAACTATAAGCCACGACCTCAGAGAACCCCCAAATTGCCTTATGCTGAACAGATCAACGCCCCTTGCTACCTACATTCTTATACCGATTCTAAGGATGGAAAAGTAAAGTCTAGCCACCTGCTCAGGGATTGTCGGCAGTTCCTCGATATGCATGAACTCATCCAGCAGGCAGGCCAGAAACAGCTACCACCACCACCGCCGCCACCCCCGTCACAGCATCAAGTACAGCAAGCTCAACCTCATCAACCCAACGAGGCATTTCCACCGCCACGTGGGCAAATGAATATGATCCACAGGACAGGTGTTTCAAGGAGAGAGATGAAGAAGCTCACCCGAGAAATCAACCTGGCAGAAAGCGTCATGGCGAACATTCCTGAATATGTCGAATGGTCGTCTCAGGAAATCACGTTCAGTCGAATGTACCACCCGATGACTATACCAAAGCCAGGGCACGCCGCCCTAGTGGTCGAAGCACAGATAGGAGGGTTCAAGATGAGCAAAGTCTTCATGGATGGAGGAAGTGGACTCAACTTGATATTCCTCGACACAATTCAAAGTATGGGGATCACCATGAGAATGTTGGAAGACTCAGATACCCGCTTCCATGGGATACTCCCTACTTCACCAGCATACTCTCTTGGCAAAGCATACCTGAACGTCGTTTTCGGCAAACCCGACAACTTCAGGAAGGAGAAGATCGAGTTTGAAGTCGTGAATTGGGAATCGAAGTATCATGCCATACTCGGGAGACCAGCTTATGCCAAGTTCATGGCTGTACCGCACTATGCATACCTCAAGCTGAAGATGCCAGGGAACAACAGGACAAACATCACAGTCTACGGAAGCTTCTCGCGCTCGGACAATTGTGATCGTGACTTCCAAAGGATTGCTGCAAAGTTTGGGCCACGGCAAGGGACTGTCGACCCCCCGCCCAAATTGACGATACAAGAAATCAAGGAGGAAAAACTCGACAGGGAGATCAAGAAGAAGCCAACTCCTGAAGCACCAGCAGCAAAAGCATCGGCGGAAAAAGTTTCGGCAATGGCCAAAGCAGAAGAGATAGGAGGCGGCAAGATGCTAACAATCACTGCCCAAGCACCTGACGAAATCAATAGCGCTGCAGCAACCATCAGCATGGCAAAGAAATCGGAAGATGCCTCTGAAGAAGAGAAGAACCCCTTCCTTGATAAAACTCTTCCTTAGTTTTTAAATTTTTCCTTTACTTTACACAGGGCCCCTTGTTTTTCGCCCTCTCGTTTCGTATTTACCTTATCAATAAGCACTTAAGTTTCGATTCTTGTTAAAGTATTGCAGTAATCTAAAGCATCTCTGACCGTGCTGCCGCCAAGTAACGGCATAACTTAACGCGCGACAGAAGATAGCGCCCAGGGCAAAAGCCTCTACGAGCACTGCAAAGAAGAATAAGGACATTAATCCTCCCCTCTGCTTCAGATGCCTCTACGAGTGCCGTACAAAGCAAGAGTTTGGAAAACTTACACACAACCCACGCTCGATATTTCACTTATGGAAATATCAGAGAGCAACGGGCTCATCGGCAGAAACATTACACCCGAAAAATTCGGGAATGACTGTCGAAATTTACAAACGGTTGAAAGCAAAGTTGCGCATACAACAGGTTTAGCAAAACCTGCAACACGAGCTGATCACTCATAATGATTTGCTAACCAACTAGTACACATACATCCAACGGGCAATTAAGCTTCGCTCCTTTGAATATTTGCCAACGGCATGGTAAAAGTACATATTCATGTATTAATCAGATAAAAAGTTTTGGCTCAAAAATCCGAACACTCGGATGGACTAGCCAATACAATTTACAAAAGTAATTTTACACCTTTACATCACCCTTGCGGAGTTTCCCTTTCCTCAGGTACCTTTGACATCTCCTCAAGCCTGTCGACAATTATATGGGCAGGTGCTAAAACCTTCGGGTACAGCTCCTCGAAATCACCAGTTGCATTGGCGATAGATAACAAGCAAGCTGAAGGATAACAAGCAAGCACAAGGGCAAGCGTGCACTTGGCCCCTGCAAAGACTTGAGATCTTACTAGCCCCCGAACCTTCTTGGCATTTCCAAACTTAGACATCAAAGTCAAGAGAGTAGGAGGAACTGCATTCAAAGGAAACATCGTCTTCCAAACTACCCTCATAGGCTTATAGCACTTGTCGAAGAACTGGTGGACCTGTTGCACTCGATCCTGAAATTTGACGACAGCCGAGGCCTTCGAGTGTTCCCGCCAGAAAATCTCTTCGGATGAGGAAAGCTGAGTCAAATCATGCACTCGCTCGTGTATCCGCTTGTTCTCTTCCGCATGGTTCAAAGCTATGACTGTCAAAAGAATTAGTAAAGACTCAGACAAGAAGTTGCTAGCAAACAGGCAAAGGGATCAGGAAACTTACAGTTTAAACTTTCGGTGGCCTTATGCAGCTCGCTAAGAACGTATCGATCCACGTCGGCTGCAATCTCGCTCTTTTTATTTATGATGGCAGCCAAGGCATAAGTGCTGCGTAAGTCCTTTTCCATCTGCGTGACCCGGTCCTTCATGCGCTGGATCCGGTCGCTTTCAGGAAGGGCACCCGACGAGTTGTCTGCAAACGAGGGTACTGGGAAGACCTGCAGAAAATACTGATTATAAAGGGGTGATGGATATGGTACAGCCGAACATCCAAAATAACTCCCATCGGGAGAAGTGCAAGAAAGTAATATCATAACAAAAGTGTGCTAACAACACTGCTAGCACGGAGTTTATTACAAAGCATGAGTTTTGCGGCAGAGCAATGTTTCGCATCAGCTCAAGGCACAAGTTTGTTACAAGAATCAAGGGAGCTGAGTTTGAGTCGATAAAGCGGGGCCGATCGGACGACTTCCTTGATGAAACCAGTTCAAGGAGCTGACGGGCACAAGTAAGAGCAGACGCCTTAAAGGTGCTCAAATCAACAGGCTACCCGTCTTGCTCTTTTGGAAACCCCTTAGTCATTTCCTCGATGTCACCCTTAAAGCCGTAACCCATCATAAGTTGGAAGGCAAGGACAGCACCAAAAGTGCGCGATGCACGCTTGAATACCTCGATGACCTCCTCGGTGTCAACCGCGAAGGTATCGATTAGCTGTCCCAGGGTCTTCTCTTGCTTGATCTTGGGGAAGATCATCGAGTGCATCCGCGCCAGGGCACCCTTCCCCTTCACAAGAAGCTCTTGTGTAAGCTGGTGAGAAGCAAGAATCGTTGATACAGCATTCGCTGGGGAGTTATTTGGAACTCTCTCCAGGGCATCGACAGGGATGTTTGCTGCCTCTGCAGTGGAAAGGAAGGGAAAAATTCAGTCATTAACAAAAAGTTTGAATCCATAAGTGCGTCATTCGATAGAAGTATGTTAAAAATTACCAAGCAAGGCCAAAGAAGATTGACGAAGGACTTCATCCTTTTCGGCTGCTCGAGCCTCAGCCACCAGCCTGGATGCTTTCTCCTCCTCCAGCTTCTCTTTCAGTCTGGCCAGTTCCTCTTTCAGAAAATCAATCTCTTGGCGAGCCGCGGCAGCTATCTTGACTGCGCCATCCAATTTCGAGGAAGAAGATTCGCCTTCCTCTTGCAGCCGAACTTTGTCAGCCTCTAGGGAAGTGAATCGGGAGGTGAAAACCTCCAGAGAAGAAATAACGCTTCGCAGGTCCTTAAGAGAGAAAGAAAATCAATTAACCAAGGCACGCTCCAAGAAATCTGTATTGCGATCAGAAGAGGACTTACAGAAAAAGGAGCCGCGGTACCAGTAGTTGGAGAAATATCCTTCCCTTTGGAAAGGGAAGAAGCAGTCGATGCTTGAGCCATGGGGGCAGCCTTGGGAGCCGAAGCTTCGGAAGCCACCACGACCGGCGAGACATCATCAGATTTGGCCTTTTTAGGCGGAGGCTCGATAAAGCCCTCATCACTACAAAGGAGAATGGTCGACTATGATTATAAAAAGGGTGTGAAAAGTAAAGAACGCAAAGCATAACTTTCAGAAAAAGAACTACTTACATGTCGAAGAGATCGTCTTCATCGGCAAAGCCGCCGGTTGATCTCTTCGCAGGAGAAGCCCTGGCCCCTTCCGCAGCTGCATCAATAGAAGTATCACGATCAGTGTCGATGTTACGCACTGATCCATCTGCGACACAAGTGTTATCGGCTGAGGAGGGAAAGTCAGCGTGGGCAACTTCAAGATCCATCGGACCATTATATTCATCCTTTAGACCTGTTCGCTCGGTGGTGTGAAAATCTACGGGGATTGAGGAGCCTCTCCCCTCAGAAGTATCATCCGGTGAATCACGTGTATTTTCAGAAGCCATGGGGATCTGGCGAAGAAAAATGATAAGTAAGAACAAAGGTAATTATGTCGGCTAAGCAAGAAGGCATAATAGAGATGTGAAGAAAGGAAAATACCCCTGATGGTGGATGATCAACGTCAAGGGGAGCATAAGAAGAGATCAGCGGAATCGAATCTTCCTGGTTGAAGGAAGTAAGGCGATGGACTTCATCAAGCAACTCTTTCTCTGATAGATCGGCAGCATTAATCCTGGTCTCATCCTTTGGACCTGAGTACAACCACATCGGGTGAACTCTGGCCATGACTGGCTGGATTCGGCGCTTCAGGAATACTGCTGCCACCTCCGTACCAATCATAGTTTGGCCGTCAGCCTCTTTGATTCGAAGGAATTTGGCAAACAATTCTTCGGCTGAGGCCCTTTCGTCGGCTGAGAGAATGTTCTTCCAAGAGTCCTTGGGCTTGGCTTCAGAAACATCGGAATAGCAGGGGAGTCGACACTCGGGTGACGAGGAATCCTTGACGTAAAACCATTTCAGCCTCCATCCTTGCACGGACTCTCTCATTGGGAAATTAAAGTAATTGACTTCTGAGCGAGCAACAAAACCTACTCCTCCGGTGACAAAGTACCCGTTACTACTGCTGTATCTCTTCACATAGAAGATCTTCTTCCACAGCCCGAAATGAGGTTCAATACCCAAAAACGCCTCGCAAAGGGTGATGAACACAGCAACATGGAGGATTGAGTTGGGGGTAAGTTGCCATAATTGGATTTCGTATGTCCGTAAGAGATGGAGGAGGAATCCATGAGTGGGGAGCGAAAGGCCTCGGTGAAGGAAAGATAAGAACATCACAGAAAATCCAGCAGGAGGATCAGGCCGAGAAATCGCACCTGGAAGGATCACATCTCCCGCGTCGGAGGATATCAATCCTAAGCTTCGGGACCTCTTCTCGTCACGCTTGGTGACAGTTGAAGCTACCCAGTCCCCAGGTTTGACCATAGAGCTCGATGGCGGCTGCGGCGGCTGAGGTGGGGAGGGGCGTTCGGAGCGCTCCCCTTCGGAAGAGAAGAGGAGGACTTGGCGGCGGCACCTCCGCTGGTGGAGCTAGCGGCGGCGGTAGGATTCCTCTTCTTCACCATCGTGGGATCTGAGGAAGATTGGGAAAGCTGTGGTGGCGGCGCGGCAATGGCGAAAGAAGGAAGAAGGGGGAGAATGAGGAGATACTGCGGGAACTGTGGAGAAAATTGGGAATTTTTTGCCCTTTGGAGATTTTGAGGAGAAGTTAAGAGTTAAGTAAGCACGTGGCGCTTGAGGAAGGGGAGGAACTGACGGCCCACTACGCCCACGATTGCGCGAAAATCGAGGAGCCACCTCGATCGTTACGCGTATAGTGGTCAAGCCCTAAAAAAAACTGATTGCACAGAGCTAGGGCTAGCCCGTCATGTCAGGACCCGTCAAATCAGCCCGCAGCAGTTACACGTCAACAATGACGTCATAAATTGGAAGCATTCGAAGGAAACATAAAAAGTCATCGGATGAAGGACTTGAGTCCACGCACGGATTACAAGCATCCGAACCTGGACTCGGGGGCTACTCCCATCGGGAGCGCTGACGCGCACTCGATAAAAGAAGACTCGACAGAATAAGCAGTCGAAGGAATAAGGTTTGAGTCTCTATCCAGACTCGACATTTACTCCCATCGGGAGGACGTGGTGCATACCCGTTGAAAGTTTTTTGCACTCCAGGATCATGCCCGGGGACTTGATTCTGTGTAGGGTAACGTTGTTTTGCCATCGGCAGTTAACCAACAAAAGTTGGGCACGTTGCTCATTATCCTTTGCATAAAGAAAATGTATCGGATGACCTATGAAGACTTGCGAAAAAGACTCGGTAGAGGAAAGTATTCGAGTAGTACAACTTGAGTCTACGCACAGATTGCAAGCATCCGTACCTAGACTCGGGGGCTACTCCCATCGGGAGCGCTGGCGCGCACCCGATAAAAGAAGATGAAGCATAATCAAGATGAACAAGAACAATGAAGGAGAAGAATGTCAGGAGAAGACATGCATTAGTCTCTACCCGAATTATCTTCGGCTAGACACTCGGGGGCTACTGACGTGGGCATTACCCTTCGGGTAACCAGTATTGCCCTATCCGGTATGGAAAAATTGGAGACCCATGAAGATGCCTGAAGGCGAGATGGGCCACTAGGTCGGCGCACCAGAAGATTCCTTGACGGGCAAGACAAAGAAGCAAACAAACAAGGAAAGATTGGATCTAAACTACTGTAAATCTAGTCGTATTCGGTTAGACCTCTTGAGACCTGGCCTCCTATATAAAGGCCAGGAGAGGGGCTGCCGAGGGACACGAACAATCTTAGCAATCTTAGCCCGGAAAAGCTTAGAGCTAGGTAACCCTAGCAATAGCAATCTCGACTAGATCTCAGCCGAAGTATTCGGCACCCCATTGTAACCCATTGTCATCATAATCAAAGAACAGACAGGCAGAACGTAAGGGTTTTACCTCATCGAGGGCCCCGAACCTGGGTAAATCGCTCTCCCCGCTTGTCTGTGAACCGATGTCTCGTATCAGCCTACAGGATTCCATCAACCCTAAGCCCCTATCGGAGGGCATTGGCGAGGAGTACCCTCGACACATATACCATGATAATAACTATTAAAAGAATTTACTTTACTTATCAATGGGCTCTATTTCTAATTATTTGTGTGCTAAAGCCTATCAGCTAAGGATGTTAAATGCACAAATTAGAACGCACCAAAAACTGTGAAAGAAAAAGTAATTCTATACCTGAACCATCGAGTAAACCAAAAAACAACTTAAGTTTAATAACTTGGGCACAATTAATAAAGAAATTGCTGACCGCCAATTGATTCCATGGGACAAAATGAAAGAAGTAAGAATCTGGTCCTCATGCCATAACTGAAGATCAGGAGCTTTGCTGATTCATTCGAATAGACGTGCATTTGGAATGAATTCGGCGAGGCGGAACAAATAAATCCAACATCCTGAGGAGCAGGCCGGCGTGCACTTGGGTATCAGGATTGAAGAGTCACACCGTTGAATCTAATAAAATAACCCCACCGGTCTCAGTTCACCAAGCTGTGCGAACAAAACCAGGCTGCTGGTGTGAGGCGGCAGCAGATGTACATGCAAACAAAGAGGGCATTATTTGTCTTCTTTGCCAATTCCTATGAATCCAAGTGTCTTTGTGAAAAACGGCCGAATAGATAAGATGATTAAGGTGATATTCTCCCATGCGGTTCCTGGTCGGAGGATTTCCCCATATCGAGCGCTGCCGTGAGCGATTGCCAAGGTGGGCGCGCAGGTAGGCGCTTGAAACCACAGTCAGGCAGCGTTGGATTCTACCGGGCGAGACCGCACACGCCGGCGGACTCTGCCGCGGAAGCTCCAGATCTCGCGCTGTGGAGGCTAGTCTCGCGGAGCAGCCGCGCCGTTGGTTGCGAGCCAGGGCCGTGCGTGTGCTGATCTCTAGCTAGCCTGGGTGGGTGTGACTGTGTGAGTTCCGTCGGTGAAGGGGCACACCAGCGGGGCTTGGTTCACCTGGAGATGCGAAGGAGAGGAGGGAAAGGGATCGATTACCGAACCGGTAGGATGACTTGGCGGTGGCAGGTAATGTAATTTTGACGAAAACCAGGGGTAATAAAAAACGGACCAACAAGAAGCCTTTTTGCTTTTATATTATTATCTTTACTATTAAATCTGAATAGGTGGCTGCCTGGTGTCACAACTGGGCTAAATTTATCTGGGCCAAAATCAAAAACAAGTGATCCAACATGCGACCCATCGCACGTGGTTTGAACAAACGGACCGGACAAGGTTTGCTACGTATAGTATGTGGCAGAAACAAAAAGACCTTTACTATTAAATCTGAATAGGTGGCTGCCTGGTGTCACAACTGGGCTAGATTTATCTGGGCCAAAATCAAAAACAAGTGATCCAACATGCGACCCATCGCACGTGGTTTGAACAAATGGACCGGACAAGGTTTGCTACGTATAGTATGTGGCAGAAACAAAAAAGAAAGAAAAGAAGAATTCTACTGGGATTGCTACTAGACTGGAGATACACGCGGCCTGGTAATGTAACGGAGATACACGCGGACTGGAAGTTCGTGAACGCGGCAGATAAGTTCTTGGCAGATCCGGACCAGACTAGAGGCGACTCCGCCGCTCCGCTCGTGTGCATGGGAAACGGGGCGGTTCTGCGTTCTGAGTCATTGTTGGCCCCATGGTATGGATGGTGTTCGTTGTTCTCCTGCATATGCATAGTGCACAAATTCGATAGTATATATGTTTAGCACAGGGACAGTTTACATAATCTTGCCACTAGCAACTATCAATTCCAATTAGCTGATGGCACCGACAGGAGCGCTAGCACTCCCGTATAGGGGCACCGGTGTGGGAATAGTTTACTCAAATTTAAACTAAAAAACTAAAAAATCTAGCGGTGGCGTGCGCCGAAGATGCTGAAGACGAGGTCGTCGCCGTCGTCGTTAGATGTCCCGAAGGACCAGTCGTTGTCGTCGTCCTCCTCCTCCTTTGGCGCCGGCAGCTCGAAAGGTTCGGTGAGTTCAATGAAGTTGGAGCCGTGGTCCCTGGCGGACTGCATCGTCGTCTGCCGCGGGTCCATCGTTATATGCCGGTAGTCCTCCTCGACGGAGCGGCCGAGGCCAGGGAACTCCTCCGGGTCGTCGCCACCATGGAGGACCGCCTGCACCTCCTTCTCCCACCATTGCTTCTTCACCGACGGAAGTGGTGGCGAGGCCGCGGCGTCCTCCTCCTTGAGGCGGCGGTGTTGGCCCGACCCTGTCGTCCAACATGCCGGAGCCGAAGACGCGCGCCTCGCCCCGTCGCGGTCGCCGGATGCTGACGATCCGGTGCGCGAGCTCCCGGACGATGTCGTCCTTGCCGGCGCTCTGCAGAGGCGGCGCCTCCGGCGCCATGCACTCCGCTTGCGGGAAGTAAAGTGGGATGCGCGACGGGTCGCCGCCGCGGCGCTGGCGGTAGCCATATTGCTGCGTGGCGTCGACGTCGCGGCCGTGCCACCGGGCACGGTGGACGACGTTGTTGAAGCGGCCGTTCGCGCGGCGGCCGCCGCGTGAGCTCGATGGCGCGCTCATCTTCAAATCGCCACGGCCACGCCGGGCCGCTGAGCGCGTTCTCTAACAGTTCCTCTCCGCGGCGTCATACGCTTCCCGCTTGTTGATGAGGGCACGCATCTCTGGGTCTGCCGGTGGCAGCGGTGGCACAAGCCGGCCGGTGTTGGAGACGTGCCACCCGTGCGGTAGCTTGTATCTTATCTTGACACGGGGATGCACTGCCAGTACAGTACATCCGCCTCGTCGTAGGTAAGTTGCAGCGTGCGGAGCATGCTGCCGCCGCTGCCGCTGACCTCGTCGTAGTGCACCATCGCATCGGTGGGGTGCGTGGGAGCGGTGTTTTTTGCGCGGCGTCTGCGACAATGGCAGCTAGGGTTGGAAGACGGGGAAGAAGAGAAGTGCGCGCCAGGTGGGGTTTTACGGGAAGCGGCTAACACACATTGAAGGTGCGTGTGGAAGGTGGGTAGACGCCGCGTGGCCAATCGCCACCCTCGTCGCCGCTTCGGTTTTCGCGTGGGAGGCTATTAACGCCGACGACCAACCTTCATTCATCATTTCCAATGCAAACCGTCACGTCCTATCGCAGACAAGGCGTCCCTACCCGTGAAATCGTCGTGCCGCGAGGGGTCGGCATGGGGTTGCCGACGCTTCTATTGGGTTCGAAAAACCACCGGCGCTTTTTGGGGCGCGCCGGTGCGAGCCAATTTTCGATACCGGCCCCCAAAATACTATCGGGACCGCTATCAAGACCGCAGGTGGAGATACTCTTAGATGCCAAATTTTAAAGTATAGTGTTGGAGTGTATTGTATTGGAGGGTTTGTTTCTAGACATAACATAAGTTATGCGCTCGCAAAAAGCACAAAATTAGCTGAACCTCGGGGTGATTTTAAAACTAGAAGTAGAAGAACCGGGATATGGCAAATCAATGATATAGGGCAGTACGATCGTCACCTTACGTACTACGAATAGATATGCTTTAGCTACAGATTTATTCGTATCTAGAAAAACCAATTTTTTTAGGGCGTACTAAGTAATTAATTTTTTGTTGGAATATTACATGGTTATCACTTTTAGTGCATATGAACTTTTATGTGTATTATGTTTATGATAAAAAGATTCAAAACTAACGTCTCGTAGTAACGCACAAGCATTTAACTAGGTATTATAGTTAATGTTCTCTCTTTTTAAGTAAATAAAGTAGTTATCATTTTCTCGCAGCAACGCGCGGGCATTGTGCTAGTATATATATAAGATATAGAAATAACCCTAAGACATCATCAATTTAACTGGGTTCGGCGAACTAGGGTTAGCAGTTTCGGAAACCTCAAAGGGGTTTATTTTAGTTCTTCTAAAACAACTAGGCGTAAAGTTGCTTAACAATGCATGATTTTGATCCCAAAATGTAGATCTCATTTTTCTGAAAATTGTGATATATTATACATATTTTTATATGATTTAAAATGAATAAGTTATGAATTTTACAAGTTTTACTCATTTTAAATCATTTCTGAAAATTCCTGGAAATTAATAAAAACCTGACAGACTGGACCCACATGTCATGGATTTATTCATTTCATAATGATTTACAAAATTATTAAAATCCTGACAACAGGCCCCAACTGTCATAGATTTAACAATTATGGAAATGAATTTTAGAAAACAAATAAATAAAAGAAAAGGATGGCGGGGCCCACCAGGTCA
Organism: Lolium perenne; assembly: GCF_019359855.2. Taxonomy (NCBI): domain Eukaryota; kingdom Viridiplantae; phylum Streptophyta; class Magnoliopsida; order Poales; family Poaceae; genus Lolium; species Lolium perenne. The sequence continues at coordinate 179,649,740 of NC_067246.2, read as the reverse complement.
ACCACGGTGGTCAACCGCTGGTGGCCGGCACGCCGGTGAGCGAGCAGCGGCGGCGCTGCGGTGCTCCCCTGGACGCACGGAAGGGCGCATTACATGCGCGGAGCTGCGGCGAGCATGCTGGTGGCGGCGCTGCTCCGTTTGCGTCGCCGGAGCGTGGCCGGCGACCATGTCCGACGGCGGCGGGCGCGGGTGCTCGTGGCGGAGGCGGTACAGTGCAAGAGGGAGAGGGAGAAGGGGTGCGTTAGCACCGCAAGCTCACCAGGAGCAAGATGGAGGCGACGGGCAGGCCGGAGGAGGTCCGTAGCGCCGGCGTTGAGCCGTTGGCCGGCGGCCGGTGACGAGGAAGACGGGGATGTCCCCGTCGATTGGGGGCGTCCCGGGCCGATTCCTTCGGCTAGGAGGGTCGGCGAGGCGAGGCGGAGCTCCCAGACTACTCGCCGGAGCAAGGGGAGGCGAGGAACGGCGGGGGCGAGCGGTGGCCGGACCTACTGTGAGCATATAGGGTTAGGGTTTCGCGCAGGGAATCAAGGGAGAGGGGGAAATGGGCGGCTACGGTTCGCCCACGCCGGCGTGAGCTACCTGTAGATGCCGGTGGGCGGCGGCGGGCATCTCCACACGCCGGTGACAATCGGGCGGCCGGCAGCTCGCCACCGAGCTGCTTGGAGGCGCGGGGAAGACGATGATTTTGCAATAACCCCCCTAGAGGAATTTCTGGGCTAAAATGGGTTGCTGACTGGGCCGTCTTGGGCTGCACAGAGAGAGAGGAAAGAGAGAGAGGGAGTTGGGCTGCTGCCCAAATTGAGAGAGTTTTCTTCTCCTTTTCCAAAATCTGTTTTATTTTGATTACAAATTCTTTTGCATTTTGAAATCTATTTGAAACTTCAAACTTTTGAAATGTTTGAGCAATTGAATTTGAGAGAGATTCAAACCAACATTAGTGTTTTCAAATTACTTCTTTTGTGCATATTTTCTAAGGAAAATAACATGATGCAAATGATGCACAATCAAACCCTAATCTAGGTTTTGTAAAACAGGGGTGTTACACTGAAGTTTCACTTGACCTTGATGGAATTGAAGTAGCTCATCAAGTCAAGCGCTATAAAGCTCAATGTGACCTTTGCCAAAACGTTGTTTTGGGTAGAGATGATTTGATCTAATGAGGTTAGATAAAATGAAACTAAAATCAACACCATAACACATTAATCAATGATCAATTACTTGATCTTATCAAAGATCATAATATGGTATTCTTTGCCATAACATATGAACATTTATTCAACTACAAATCAAGTAGCAATAAAATGGAGAAACTATTCTTAACTTATCTTTTCCATTCCTTAAACTAATTCATGTTCCTACCATGAACCTCATGGTATTCATACCACTTCAATATTGGAATTCATGACAGGGAGATCAACTCTACAAATGATCCCTAGTTTCCATGTGATATATTCTTCTCTATTCAAATTATTATACATGAAAACCCAGAGAAGAGAGAGTTCTATATTTATTAGAAAAGCAATGTCAACCCATTGAGCTAAACCTTGGATATGCATCCATGTGCACAAATTATCATCTTTAAGAAGAATCCTAGAATATCCTTCAATACATTTCCTAGAGAGAGAACCCATTTATGTTAACCATAGATCTTGTTGATCAGCCCAATATCTATGGAGCCTAACCTTAGTTTATTATTAAAGTCCTTCCCAAATGAGAGAAACCATAGATACCAACATTAGTTTTACTAATTAAGAATCAAGGACAACCTTTGAACTAAAGTATTAGGAGATAAACCATTTCATCTTGAAGTGGTGAGATGAACTAGGATCAAATGGAATAAGACCATATCCATGAATTGATGAAGTAAAGTAGAGACTAATTCAACTAAGTTATCTAGGTGGAGACTTAACCTTTTCATACCTAATGAGATCCTGTGAGTACACCATAAACCCTAGAATAGTCCATTCCTATGTAAGAGAGCTCAAGCTATGGTGTTACACTCACGTTAGTTGAGGCAACACTTGAAATTTGAGGGAGAGAACAATCCATATATCCAGATGATCAAATCATCATTCCTAGAAAAGAACTCTAAGTGAATATCTCAGGCATTCTCCTGGGATATAAACTATTGAGGCAACCATAGCTATATATGTTGGAGATATGCCCAAGAGGCAATAATAAAAGTAGTTATTATATATCTTTATGTTTATGATAAATGTTTATATACCATGCTACAATTGTATTAACCGAAACATTGATACATGTGTGATATGTAAACAACAAAGAGTCCCTAGTATGCCTCTTAACTAGCTTGTTGATTAATGGATGATTAGTTTCATAATCATGAACATTGGTTGTTATTAATAACAAGGTTATATCATTATATGAATGATGTAATGGACACACCCAATTAAGCGTAGCATAAGATCACGTCATTAAGTTATTTGCTATAAGCTTTCGATACATAGTTACCTAGTCCTTATGACCATGAGATCATGTAAATCACTTATACCGGAAAGGTACTTTGATTACATCAAACGCCACTGCGTAAATGGGTGGTTATAAAGGTGGGATTAAGTATCCGGAAAGTATGAGTTGAGGCACATGGATCAACAGTGGGGTTTGTCCATCTCGATGACGGATAGATATACTCTGGGACCTCTCGGTGGAATGTCGTCTAATGTCTTGCAAGCATATGAATAAGTTCATAAGATACCACATACCACGGTACGAGTAAAGAGTACTTGTCAGGAGACGAGGTTGAACAAGGTATAGAGTGATACCGATGATCAAACCTCAGACAAGTAAAATATCGCGTGACAAAGGGAATTGGTATCGTATATGTGAATGGTTCATTCGATCACTAAAGTCATCGTTGAATATGTGGGAGCCATTATGGATATCCAGATCCCGCTATTGGTTATTGGTCGGAGAGAGTACTCAACCATGTCCACATAGTTCGCGAACCGTAGGGTGACACACTTAAGGTTTGATGTTGAAATGGTAGAACTTGAATATGGAATGGAGTTCGAAGTATTGTTCGAAGTCCCGGATGAGATCCCGGACATCACGAGGAGTTCCGGAATGGTCCGGAGAATAAGATTCATATATAGGAAGTCATTTTATAAGTTTTAAAATGATCCGGTGATTTTGCGGAAGGTTCTAGAAGGTTCTAGAAAAGTCTGGAAGGAATCACTAAGGAAGGAGGAGTCCCGGAGGGACTCCACCTCCCCATGGCCGGCCAACCCTAGAGGGGGGAGTCCAAGGTGGACTCCACCAAGGGGGCCGGCCACCCCCCCCCCCCCCACATGGAAGGGGGAATCCCACCTCAAGTGGGAGTCCCACCTTGGGTAGGTTTCCCTACTACATGGAAGGTTCTTGTGTTGGGGTCTTATTCGAAGACTTGTAGTCCAACACTTGGGGATCCACCTATATAATGAGGGGCATAGGGGAGGGGGCTGGCCACCCCAAGACCACAAGGTGGCCGCACCCCTTAGTGGCCGGCGCCCCCCTCTCCCAAACCCTAGCCGCCCCCTCTCTCCTCCACCACTTCCGCACGCTTAGCGAAGCTCCGCCGGAGTTCTCCACCACCACCGCCACCACGCCGTCGTGCTGCCGGATTCGAGGAGAAGCTACTACTTCCACTGCCCGCTGGAACGGGGAGGTGGACGTCGTCTTCATCAACACCGAACGTGTGACCGAGTACGGAGGTGTTGCCCGATCGTGGCACCGTGATCAAGATCTTCTACGCGCTTTTGCAAGCGACAAGTGATCGTCTACCGCAGCAACAAGAGCCTCATCTTGTAGGCTTTGGAAATCTTCAAGGGTGAGTCTCGATCATCCCCTCGTTGCTACCGTCTTCTAGATTGCATCTTGGCTTGGATTGCGTTCTCGCGGTAGGAAATTTTTGTTTTCTATGCAACGAATCCCTACAGTGGTATCAGAGCCGTGTCTATGCATAGATGGTTGCACGAGTAGAACACAATGGTTTTTTGGGCGTTGATGCTCTTGTTGTCTTTAGTTTGAGTACTTTGCATCTTTGTGGCATAGTGGGATGAAGCGGCTCGGACTAACTTTACATGACCGCGTTCATGAGACTTGTTCCTCGTTCGACATGCAACTTGTATTGCATAAGAGGCTTTGCGGGTGTCTGTCTCTCCTACTATAGTGAAGATTCAATTTACTCTTCTATTGACAACATTAGTATCACCGTTGTGGTTCATGTTCGTAGGTAGATTAGATCTCTCTCGAAAACCCTAAACCACGTAAAATATGCAAACCAAATTAGAGACGTCTAACTTGTTTTTGCAGGGTTTGGTGATGTGATATGGCCATAATGTGATGATGAATATGTATGAGATGATCATTATTGTATTGTGGCAACCGGCAGGAGCCTTATGGTTGTCTTTAAATTTCATGTTGAGTAGTATTTCAAAGTAGTTGTAATAGTTGCTACATGAGGTAAACAACCATGAAGACGGCGCCATTGACCTTGACGCTACGCCGACGATGATGGAGATCATGCCCGAAGATGATAGAGATCATGTCCGTGCTTTGGAGATGAAGATCAAAGGCGCAAAGACAAAAGGGCCATATCATATCACATATGAACTGCATGTGATGTTAATCCTTTTATGCATCTTATTTTTCTTAGATCGCGACGGTAGCATTATAAGATGATCCCTCACTAAAATATCAAGATAATAAAGTGTTCATCCTTAGTAGCACCGTTGCCAAGACTTGTCGTTTTGAAGCATCTCGTGATGATCGGGTGTGATAGAATCAACAAGTGCATACAACGGGTGCAAGCCAGTTTTGCACATGCGGATACTAAGGTGGCCTTGACGAGCCTAGCATGTACAGACATGGTCTCGGAACACGTGATACCGAAAGGTAGAGCATGAATCATATGATTGATATGATGAACACTTTGAGTGTTCGCCATTGAAATTACACCTTGTCTCGTGATGATCGGACTTACGTGTGGTGGATTTGGTTCGTGTGATCACTAAGACAATGCGAGGGATATTGTTTTGAGTGGGAGTTCACCTAGATTTTTAATTATGTTGAATTAAAATTTGAACTCAATTTGTCATAAACTTAGTCTAAACTTTTGCAAATATATGTTGTAGAGATGGCGTCTCCAATCAATTTTAACCAGTTCCTAGAGAAAGAAAAGCTTAAGAGCAACGGTAGCAACTTCACCGACTGGTTCCGTCATGTGAGGATCTTCCTCGCTGGTGGAAATCTGCAATATGTGCTTGATGCACCGCTAGGTGACCCTCCTGCAGAAACTGAAACCGATGAAGTAAAGAATGTTTACGCGACTCGGAAAGCTCGGTACTCTCAAGTTCAGTGTGCCATCCTGTGCAGTCTGGAAGCCGATCTTCAAAAACGTTTTGAGCACCACGATCCTCATGAGTTGGTCAATGAGCTGAAAGCTATATTTGAGACTCATGCGGCCGTGGAATGCTATGAAGCATCGAAACACTTTTTTAGCTGTATGATGAAAGAAGGCAGCTCCGTTAGTGAGCACATGCTTGTTATGACCGGGCATGCGAAGAAACTCAGTGACTTGGGAATAGTGATTCCTAATAGACCGGGGATTAATCGTGGCCTTCAATCACTGCCACCAAGTTACAAGAACTTTGTGATGAACTACAATATGCAGAACATGAACAAAGAGTTACCTGAACTCTTTGGCATGCTAAAAGCTGCTGAGATTGAGATCAAGAAAGAGCACCAAGTGTTGATGGTCAACAAGACCACCAGTTTCAAGAAACAGGGCAAGTCTAAGGGGAAATTCAAGAAGGGTGGCAAGAAAGCTGCCACGCCTCCTATGAAACCTAAGAACGGCCCTAAGCCTGATGCTGAGTGCTATTACTGCAAGGAGAAGGGACACTGGAAGAGTAATTGCTCCAAGTATCTGGCTGATCTGAAGAGCGGCCTTGTCAATAAGAAGAAAGAAGGTATATCTGATATACATGTTATAGATGTTTATCTCACTGGTTCTCGTTCTAGTACCTGGGTATTTGATACTGGTTCGGTTGCTCATATTTGTAACTCGAAACAGGAACTAAAGAATAAACGAAGACTACTGAAAGATGAAGTGACGATGCGCGTTGGAAACGGATCCAAAGTCGATGTGATCGCTGTCGGCACACTTCCTCTACATCTACCTTCGGGATTAGTTTTAAGCCTAAATAATTGTTATTTTGTACCCGCGTTGAGCATGAACATTATATCTGGATCTTGTTTAATGCAAGACGGTTATTCATTCAAGTCTGAGAATAATGGTTGTTCTATTTTTATGAATAATATCTTTTATGGTCGAGCACCTGAAAAGAATGGCTTATTTCTGTTAGATCTCGATAGTAGTGATACACATATACATAACATTGATGCTAAGCGAATTAAATTGAATGATTATTCTACTTATATGTGGCACTGTCGTCTTGGTCATATTGGAGTGAAACGCATGAAGAAACTCCATACCGATGGATTACTTGAATCACTTGACTTTGAGTCACTTGATAGATGCGAAGCATGTCTAATGGGAAAAATGACTAAGACTCCATTTTCTGGTATGATGGAGCGAGCCATCGACTTATTGGAAATCATACATACCGATGTGTGCGGACCAATGAGTGTAGCATCGCACGGTGGTTATCGTTATGTTCTAACCTTCACAGATGATCTGAGTAGATATGGGTATATCTATTTCATGAAACATAAATACAAAACTTTCGAGAAGTTTAAGGAATTCCAAAGTGAAGTAGAAAATCAACGTAACAAGAAGATTAAATTTCTACGATCTGATCGCGGAGGTGAATATCTGAGTTATGAGTTTGGCATGCATTTAAAGAAATGCAGAATACTTTCACAATTGACACCGCCGGGAACACCACAACGAAACGGTGTGTCTGAACGTCGTAATCGAACTCTCTTAGATATGGTTCGTTCTATGATGTCTCTTACTGATTTGCCGTTATCATTTTGGAGTTATGCATTAGAGACAGCCGCATTCACTTTAAATAGAGCACCATCAAAATCCGTAGAAACGACACCGTATGAATTATGGTTTAATAAGAAACCTAAGCTGTCGTTCCTTAAAGTTTGGGGTTGCGAAGCCTATGTAAAGAAGTTACAACCGGACAAGCTAGAACCCAAAGCGGAGAAATGCGTCTTCATAGGATACCCTAAGGAAACTATAGGGTACACTTTCTATCACAGATCCGAAGGCAAAATCTTTGTTGCTAAGAACGGAACCTTTCTTGAGAAAGAATTTCTCACTAAAGAAGTGACTGGAAGAAAAGTAGAACTCGATGAGATTGATGAATCTTTACTCGTTGATCAGAGTAGCGCAAAGCATCGTAAGTCGTTCTGTACCGCCTACACCGGTAACAGAGGAAGCTAATGATAATGATCATGAAACTTCGAACGAGGAAACTACTGAACCTCGCAGATTGACAAGGGAACGTGCCACTCCTGATTGGTATGATCCTTTTCTAAATGTCATGATTGTGGACAACAATGATGAGGACCCTACGACGTATGAAGAAGCGATGATGAGCCCAGATTCCAACAAATGGCAAGAAACCATGAAATCCGAAATGGGATCCATGTATGATAACAAAGTATGGACTTTGGTAGACTTACCTGATAGCCGCAAGGCTGTCGAGAATAAATGGATCTTCAAGAGAAAAACAGATGCTGATGGTAATATTACTATCTATAAAGCTCGACTTGTCGCAAAGGGTTTCCGAAAAATTCAAGGAGTTTACTACGATGAGACTTTCTCACCTGTAGCGAAGCTAAAATCTGTGAGAATTTTGTTAGCAATAGCTGCATTTTTCAATTATGAGATTTGGCAGATGGATGTCAAAACGGCGTTCCTTAATGGAGACATTGTGGAAGAGTTGTATATGGTACAACCCAAAGGTTTTTTCGATCCAAAAAATGCTGACAAAGTATGCAAACTTCAGCGTTCAATCTATGGACTGAAGCAAGCATCAAGAAGTTGGAACCGACGTTTTGATAAGGTGATCAAAGACTTCGGGTTTATACAGTGTCATGGAGAGGCCTGTATTTACAAGAAAGTGAGTGGGAGCTCTGTAGCATTCATGATATTATATGTAGATGACATATTATTGATTGGGAATGATATAGAACTATTAAGCAGTGTAAAAGGTTATTTGAATAATAGTTTTTCAATGAAAGACCTTGGTGAAGCATCGTATATATTAGGCATCAAGATTTATAGAGATAGATCAAGACGCCTAATAGGGCTATCACAGAGTACATACCTGGACAAGATTCTAAAGAAGTTTAGAATGAACGAAAGTAAGAAAGGGTTTTTACCTATGTTACCAGGCAAGGTCTTGAGTAAGACTCAAGGACCGGCTACGGCAGAAGAAAGAGAAAGGATGAGTCAGATCCCCTATGCCTCGGCAGTAGGCTCTGTTATGTATGCCATGCTATGTACTAGACCGGATATAGCACATGATGTTAGTTTGACTAGCAGATATCAAAGTGATCCAGGAATGGAACACTGGACAGCGGTCAAGAATATCCTGAAGTACTTGAAAAGAACTAAGGATATGTTTCTTTGTTATGGAGGTGACCAAGAGCTCGTTGTAAGCGGTTACACCGATGCAAGTTGGAACACTGATCCTGATGACTCTAAGTCACGATGCAGGTACGTGTTTATATTGAATGGTGCTGCGATGGTGGGCAAGCTTGAAGCAGTGCACGGTGGCGAAGTCTTCAACAGAATCAGAGTACATAGCGGCTTCAGAGGCTTCATCAGAAGCGGTATGGATGAAGAGGTTCATTGTAGAGCTCGGTGTGGTTCCTAGTGCATTAGACCCACTAGTCATCTACTGTGACAACATGGGTGCCATCGCCAATGCACAAGAACCAAGGTCACACAAGAGGCTGAAACATATCAAGCTGCGTTACCACTCGATTCGCGAGTACATCGAAGATGGAGAAGTAAAGATTTGCAAAGTACACACTGATCTGAATGTAGCAGATCCGTTGACTAAAGCTCTCCCTAGGGCAAAGCATGACCAACACCAGAATGCCATGGGTGTTAGGTACATTACAATGTAATCTAGATTATTGACTCTAGTGCAATTGGGAGACTGTTGGAGATATGCCCAAGAGGCAATAATAAAAGTGGTTATTCTATATCTTTATGTTTATGATAAATGTTTATATACCATGCTATAATTGTATTAACCGAAACATTGATACATGTGTGATATGAAAACAACAAAGAGTCCCTAGTATGCCTCTTAACTAGCTTGTTGATTAATGGATGATTAGTTTCATAATCATGAACATTGGATGTTATTAATAACAAGGTTATATCATTATATGAATGATGTAATGGACACACCTAATTAGCGTAGCATAAGATCACGTCATTAAGTTATTTGCTATAAGCTTTCGATACATAGTTACCTAGTCCTTATGACCATGAGATCATGTAAATCACTTATACCGGAAAGGTACTTTGATTACATCAAACGCCACTGCATAAATGGGTGGTTATAAAGGTGGGATTAAGTATCCGGAAAGTATGAGTTGAGGCATATGGATCAACAGTGGGGTTTGTCCATCTCGATGACGGATAGATATACTCTGGGCCCTCTCGGTGGAATGTCGTCTAATGTCTTGCAAGCATATGAATAAGTTCATAAGAGACCACATACCACGGTACGAGTAAAGAGTACTTGTCAGGAGACGAGGTTGAACAAGGTATAGAGTGATACCGATGATCAAACCTCGGACAAGTAAAATATCGCGTGACAAAGGGAATTGGTATCGTATGTGAATGTTTCATTCGATCACTAAAGTCATCGTTGAATATGTGGGAGCCATTATGGATCTCCAGATCCCTCTATTGGTTATTGGTCGGAGAGAGTACTCAACCATGTCCACATAGTTCGCGAACCGTAGGGTGACACACTTAAGGTTTGATGTTGAATAGGTAGAACTTGAATATGGAATGGAGTTCGAAGTATTGTTCGAAGTCCCGAATGAGATCCCGGACATCACGAGGAGTTCCGGAATGGTCCGGAGAATAAGATTCATATATAGGAAGTCATTTTATAAGTTTTAAAATGATCCGGTGATTTTGCGGAAGGTTCTACAAGGTTCTAGAAAAGTCCGGAAGGAATCACTAAGGAAGGAGGAGTCCCGGAGGGACTCCACCTCCCCATGGCCGGCCAACCCTAGAGGGGGGAGTCCAAGGTGGACTCCACCAAGGGGGCCGGCCACCCCCCCCCCCCCACATGGAAGGGGGAATCCTACCTCAAGTGGGAGTCCTACCTTGGGTAGGTTTCCCTACTACATGGAAGGTTCTTGTGTTGGGGTCTTATTCGAAGACTTGTAGTCCAACACTTGGGGATCCACCTATATAATGAGGGGCATAGGGGAGGGGGCCGGCCACCCCAAGACCACAAGGTGGCCGCACCCCTTAGTGGCCGGCGCCCCCCTCTCCCAAACCCTAGCCGCCCCCTCTCTCCTCCACCACTCCCGCACGCTTAGCGAAGCTCCGCCGGAGTTCTCCACCACCACCGCCACCACGCCGTCGTGCTGCCGGATTCAAGGAGAAGCTACTACTTCCGCTGCCCGCTGGAACGGGGAGGTGGACGTCGTCTTCATCAACACCGAACGTGTGACCGAGTACGGAGGTGCTGCCCGATCGTGGCACAGTGATCAAGATCTTCTACGCGCTTTTGCAAGCTGCAAGTGATCGTCTACCGCAGCAACAAGAGCCTCATCTTGTAGGCTTTGGAAATCTTCAAGGGTGAGTCTCGATCATCCCCTCGTTGCTACCGTCTTCTAGATTGCATCTTGGCTTGGATTGCGTTCTCGCGGTAGGAATTTTTTTGTTTTCTATGCAACGAATCCCTACAATATACACCCAAGAAAGTACAACATAAGTACTATACCCTAGTTGATCAAGACAATTCTTGATCTTGGAAGAAACGTAGTTCATGAGAGATACCTTAGGAAGTCAAACCTTTGATCATTATAAATTGAGTAATGATCATAAACCCTAAGAACTTGAGGTAGAGAAATTAAGAACAAGTTGATCATGTCTAATACATGATCATGCTTTAGAGATATGTGAAGATAAGTTGAATCCTAATATGATAAGAAGGTATCAACCCTCACATAAAATCATAGGGGAACCACTAGCAACCCTAAAACCATTTCCAATATATTAATTGGAGAAATAACTGAATAGTAACAAACCTTGTATAGTTCAGCCCCTATATCAATCTAAATGATCTTGGATTGAATCATTCTATGAGTGGTGAGGAAGAGCAACCCTAGCCAAAGTACTATGGTGTTAAATCACATATAGAACCTATACCCGTATTTCCAAATAACTTGTGATTTACTTGATCATCACAAGTAAAACCCTAAACCATACCTCAATTCTTGTTTGTGTATCACTAGGGTGATCACAATCAAAACCTAGGCCATATTTGAAATTCAAACTATGTGCCATTAGGTGAATATAGTTAGAACCCTAGAATTACTCACTAGTTAAACCTTATGCTCCAACTATTGAACATAAGATGAACCTAGTGCTAAATCCTATAATTAAAACCCATGTGTGGTGATTAACCACTTATATCAACCACTTATCCTTATAATTAAGACTAAACCATGATGGAAACAATCCCTACCTTAGATACTTTCAAATATAATACTAGTGCTAACCTTGAAATAGGGTTATAATAAACCTTCCAAGACCATAATAAATAAGTGCTCACATAAAATCATATGCAAGTGACCACATTCTCAAATAAGAGACCAAATCCTTTGAAAGACTTAGGCACATGAAATCATGCCATTAAGTCACCTTCTTAATAGAAATCCATAAAAAAAATATTACTTGGTAACTTGTTTCCTACAAAGTAATACCAAAGAAAACCCTACATATCATCAAATAAGAAAACAATCATTTGGAAAATAATTTGAATCTTTCCAAGATGATATTCAAATTCATGTCATATGGATACTTAATTCAAAGTCAAATAGTAATCAATCAACCAATGTTTTAGTACCAAGATTAAAATTGCTAATACACAACAACAATCTTTTAAGTGCCTTGAGTGTATTCCAGCAGAAATTCAAGCAAGCAAATTCTACAAAGGTTATTGAATTCAAAACAGAATCTAAATCAACAAAACATAAAATAGGGAGTAATAACAGAAAAATAGAAAAGAAGAAAAGAAGAGGAGCTTACCTGGCTCACCTGGCCGCAGCAGCCCACCATCACAGCCCACAAGCAGCCCATCAACACCAGGCCAGCACAACCCAACCCCGCCCAGGATACATCTTCGCTGGATAAGACCGAAGAAGAGCTCGCCATCTTCGTCTTCGTCTCTGCCTTGCTCGCACGCACGGGAGAGAGACACCACGACGGGGAGGGACACGTCTCGCAGTCGCTGCCGCCGTTGCTGACCGCCAGCGCATGTCAAAGGCCCCATTAAACGCAGCAGATGCCTCCATTTCCCCTCCTCTGCTCCAATTTTCGCCAAAATCGAAACCCTAGCATGCTCAGACTCCGACCATCGCCGCTGATGGAGACCTTCCCAGGCCAAGCCGTGATGACCAGTGAGATCGTCGTCCTCGAGTTGCCCAGCCTGCACAAGGAATCGATATGGGGCGCCCGGAAACATCCGCACTGCGCTCGTCTTCTCTGACGCCGGTCACCATCATCGTCGCTGATTCGGACAACCCCAAGCCTCGCCGACAAGCTCTACACACTCCTGGTGAGCTCCTGCACCTCGCAGCGTTGTTAGCTCGCTCGATTAGGCACCATAGCGTCGCCGCGCCGATCGTCTGCCAGCACCGCCGCTTCGCCTCGCCGCCGGTCACGCTCTGGTGACCAAATCGGAGCGGCGCCACCACGACTAGCATCGTCTCGTTGTCCTCGTTCCAATGAGCCCACACACAACCCCGCGGGAACCCTGTAATGCCGGCGACCATCGTCACTGCCCGCCGGCCACCGTGAGCCTTGCCACATCGGCACTACGTGGCAGCTGACGTGGTCTAGCCCTACCAATCAGTGACTGTGTGGGTAAACTAACCGGGTAGCTTTAGTATTTTTCTGTTTTAATTTAAATCCCATAAATTTCTAAAACTTTACATGAATATATATAAAATTCTGTTTAACTCAGAAAAATGTAAATGAGATATCAAAATGCTCCTAAAAATGAAATCTATCCAATAAAAATATAATATGAATTTTTTATTTTAAATAAAAAATTAATTGTTTAACACTATTTAATTAAGCCTTTTCTTTTAGTTGTAAATTCAATTAAAATTCAATAATTAGGAAAAACTTCTAAATTTAGTAAAAACCATTAAGTAAATAAAGAAAATACTAAAACTAATTTTCTTTATTTATTGTCTTATTAAATACTTATTAGAGGGATTTAAACCCTGGATAATAATCTTAATTATTAATTCTTTAAATATAATAAAATGACAAATCCAATGTTATTTTTATTTCAAAGTTATTAATAATTTCAACTTTATAATGAAGTTATTAACCTAAGAACTATATGATAATTAGGAAACCCTAGTTCGATTATAAATAAAGTTATAATTTCATAATTGTATGTGAAACCCGAAAACCCTAATTTCATTAGGAACCATAGCTCTATTATTTCATGTGAACCCTAACTTGCTTCTAAACCTAAAACCTAAGTTAATATGTGATCAAGTTACTTTCTTTTGACTTATAGACCCATAATTAGAAACTAAGTACTTGTTCTTGTTCCCATAAAATAATAGAAGCCATAATACTTATAAGTTGGTACACCATGAACTCATTCTAATAAAACCTAGATGATCAAGTAGGGTCAACCAAGTCTAAACCTTAGTTCTTATCCTTAGAGACATAAACCTTAATTATCCATGCTTAACATCACGCCATTGTGATGAACCTGAATAGCAACTATGCCCAATGTTTTACCCTACATGCTCATACTCCACTAAACCCTATAAGTACTTCATAATTATATCATACTATTTAGGAACCACCCATTCCTTACTTAGTGGATCCAATAGAAAACCGTAGACAACCTCAACCTTAATTGAAATAGTTCTTATTACTTAAGTAATGTGTTCTTCAAAAGTTATTCTTTTGAAGTAAATAAGGAGTAGCCATCAACCTATTCAATATAAGACCTATAGACCATAGCTATCACTACAAGAAAAGTTCTGATAGACAACGTCTCAAAATCGTCCGCTAAGGGGTATTTTTCGTCGCCTATGGGCCTAACCCGACGATATGGGTTCTGTTGTGAAAACTGCGTCAGGCAAAGTCCTACGACGATTTTTTCGGTCCGTCGCGCTTGGGCGCCCTTCCGCCACGGAAAATCGGACCGTTGCCCAAGTGTTTCCGGGAGCCCGTTGACTGCTGACGTCATGCAAACTGACACGTGGCGTACGCCGTTAATCGCGATTAACGGCGTTAACGGCTGACACCCCGTGGTAGATGGTAGGCCCACACGAGGCCTGCCACGTCTTAAGCGGGCCGGGCCAGCTGACTTAGTTTGACCGGTCAACTATATAGCTGGGCTGGTCCATTAGTTACGTGGGCCGGGCCTAACCTCTAAGGTTGACTGGTCAAAACTTTAATGGGCCGGCCCACTAAGCATGTGGGCCGGGCCGAATGCACTCGTTTGACCGGTCAACAGGCAAAAGGGCCGGCCCACAAGACATGTGGGACCCACTTTCCTGGTATCGGGCCGGCCCATTTACAAAGTAGGGTCCACATTAAAGCAACTAGGCCGACCCAAGAAGTTAGTGGGCCGGCCCAATTAGCATGTGGGTCCCACTTTCCTGCTATCGGGCCGGCCCATTTAGTACGTGGGGTCCACATTAGATCAAATGGGCTGGCCCAACAAGCCAGTGGGCCGGGCCAAAAGCACCGGTGGGTCCCACTTTCCTGTTAAAGGCCCAGCCCATTTAGTATGTGGGGTCCACCATATAGCAAGTGGGCCGGCCCAACAAGATAGTGGGCCGGGCCAAAAACACAGGTGGGTCCCACTTTCCAGTTAAAGGGCTGGCCCATTTAGTATGTGGGGTCCACCATATAGCAAGTGGGCCGGCCCAACAAGATAGTGGGCCGGGCCAAAACACTGGTGGGTCCCACTTTCCTATTAAAGGGCCGGCCCATTTAGTATGTGGGGTCCACCATATAGCAAGTGGGCCGGCCCAACATGCTAGTGGGCCGGGCCAAAAACACAGGTGGGTCCCACTTTCCTGTTAAAGGGCCGGCCCATTTAGTATGTGGGGTCCACCATATAGCAAGTGGGCCGGCCCAACACGCTAGTGGGCCGGGCCAAAACACAGGTGGGTCCCACTTTCGTCTTAAAGGGCCGGCCCATTTAGTATGTGGGGTCCACCACAAAAGCAATTGGGCTGGCCCAACTAGTTAGTGGGCCGGCCCAGTAGTGGGTGGGGTCCACCTTAAAGCAAGTGGGCCGGCCCAATAAAAGTGTGGGGTCCACAGTAAATCAAGTGGGCTGGCCCAATAAGTAAGTGGGCCAGCCCGTTTAGTTGCTGTTTATATGCCGGCGTAATAGGCGCTTTAGGATTTTGCGGGCCGGCACATATGTGATTTCGCTTAATTGGGCCGTTTAAGGGATGGGAATTCGTGATTTAGATGCTGAGAATATTTACGCAGCATTGATTTCTGTCGGATAGCCTCACTTACCACAAGCACCAAAGAAAAAATGCGCGAAAGAACTATAAAAACTAACTAAATATTACATCAGCTGCAAGGCATTGAAAAAATATTACAGAACCCAGAGAAATTGAATGGTAATTAAACCTAGCAATACAATGAAGGGATCCGGCAATCTTTTAAGTTGTCCATGCAGCACCTATATCCGAAACAAAGACATTACAAGTTAAGACAACAACAATGGAAAGGCAAAGACACTACAATATTGTTTGCCAAAGAATTTGGAACTCATCATTTCGTCGTTATAACAAGATCATTGTAATGCGCACAATAAGCAAACAAAGAGTGCATGCCGCAGACCAACTACCAATATAACAGAGCATGTTAGAATGAAACAGCGAGACTTACTATCGCCGAGTCCCATTCATACCAACATGTTCAGGGAGTACAAAATTGGCATGAACAACATAGTAGCAGGCTATAAATTTTGTAACAACGACTGAGCAAGATGAAGTTATGATGGCTACATCTACAGAGCAGGGAATGTAAACCAAAAATAGAAGTTACGATGGCAAAAGCTAAAGAGGAGGGAATGTGAACCAACATGTGCCAAGTGCAATTACTTCATTTTGGCCGTGAACTAAATAATACTCCTGAACTTATAGTGAAGGGGATGCAAATCAAGATGTTTCGGGATATAAACTTGTAATGAGCAACACATAGAGGATAGTTAATGCTGGAGCTTAGGATGGACCAGATACATAATATAGTGGGATCACCTGTGAACTTGTATAAGAGGGAATGCAAACCAATATGTTCAGCTTTCCATATGTGAGCGTCATGCCAAGTCAGAGAAACAAGTCAATAATGCAGCTTTTGAAGAACAAGATGGCACGCAAAATTATTATCTAGTAGTATGACAAGTTTATTTGTACTACAAAGCTAGATAGCGAGTGATAGCATGCCAAACTAAGTCCTTACTTTGTTTGCTTACAATGAACTAGATACAAAACAATGGCATCACCTGTAGTACAGGGAATGCAAGCCAACATGTTCATGGAGTAAAAAATTGGCACAAACAACATAGTAGCAGGCCATAATTTTTGTAACAACGACTGAGCAAGATAAAGTTATGATGGCTAGATCTACAGAGCAGGGAATGTAAACCAAATATAGAAGTTACGATGCCAAAAGCTATAGAGCAGGGAATGCGAACCAACATGTGCAATTACTTAAAATTGGCCATGAACTAAATAATAGCAGGATGTTACTATAATACCTATAATTTTTGTAACAACGACTGCGCAAGATAGAAGTTATGATGGCTACATCTACAGAGTAGGGAATGCAAACCAAAATGTTCAATCGCTTAAAGTTAGCAATGAAGTAGAAAATAGCAACGTGTTACGGTCATAGCTAGGAATGAACTAAAAGAGCTTCAGACAAACAAGCATCTGAACCCAGAACATGGCGCTAAAACAAGGGACTTACATTAGGAGAAGCATTCTGTGGGAGTCACAACAGATCTTCCTGGGGTTGATAGATCCGGTGATGAAGTACGCTACATGTGCTACTTGGGGTTGGAGAGATGGCCATTACACTTCATGGTTACTCATCTCATCTGCAAAAAAGTAACGGCGCGTCATTAGCACAAACAGGTTCCCCCAAGATTAAACAAGAACTTGCAGGCAAGCAATAGAAAAGCGACAGTAGAAGAGTTTAGATCATGCACGGCGCCGGTGAAGCAGATCCGGTTCATGCACAGCGGTGTCGGTGAGCAAGATCCGATGCGGTGGAAGACGGATCCGGCGAAGCGGCTAAGCTGAAGCGACTGCGGTAGACTGCTGGATGAGCATATGGTTTCAAGGTACGGCGGGGATGATCCGGTCCGGTTGATGATGGCGTCGATGAAGCGGCTCCGGCAGGCAGCCGGATGACGAGGATCGCGAGGGCTCGGGTAGGCCAGGGAAGTCCGGCGGGGATGTTCCGGTGCGGTGGTCGTGGAGGTGGGAGAGAGGGACTTGGGAAGTTCCGGTGGGTGGTCTGAGGGAAATGAATTTTTTCTGGGAGGGTTTCCGGGCTAGGGAGGTGGTGATCCAAAAAAATGACGGGCATACCCCCCACCCCCCCCCCACCAACCGACCTTTCTGTCATCTCCGCAGGGGTAGAATGGGAATGTGGAAGCGTGTCAAATTTTTGTATTTTGTGGGCGGGAAGTTTTGCCGCTATGAGATTTTGAATTTGGCTAAGGTCCAACTATAATGATTAAAAAATGTGAGACCGTACTAGTACCTCTGTTCAAGGCCGAGTGCAAAATCAAATCATCATCACATTAAATACCGGTTACTACCATGATCATCATCTATCTCTGAAATTGGCTCATCCGCTAGATCTTGCAAATTATAGTGATAAAAAATTGTGAGACCGTACTAGTATTTCAGTTCAAGGCCGAGTGCAACATCAAAACATCATCACGTTGAAAATTTGTTACCCTGATCATGATCTATCTCTGAAATTGGTGCATCCATTGCAAAGTATAATGCTAAAATTTTGAGTGACCGTACTAGTACTTCTGTTCAAGCCCGAGTGCAACATCAAATCATCATCATGCTGAAAATTTGTTACCATGATCATGATCTATGTCTGAATTTGGCGCATCTGCTAAATGTTGCAAAGTATAATGATTAAAAAAATTGTGAGACCGTACTGGTACTTATGTTCAAGGTCGAGTGCAACATCAAATCATCATCACGTTGACGATTTTTTCTGTTACCATGATCATTATCTATCTATAAGAGCATCTCCACCGGCACAGCATCCTCTATTTGGGGACGCTGCTCCCACACCGGCGGCCCCAAAATGGCAGCCCCGATAGATTTTAAAATTTAAATTGACATCTAAAAACCCAAATTCATACGAAATTTATACCAAAGTAGCTCGAATTTAAACATAAACTTAATCCTGGTCTACTGGCCGTCGGTAGGGGCGCTCGACGGCCCTGCCTCGTCGTTGTTCTTCGCCATTGCCGCCTGCTTCCGTGCCCGCTTCTCCTTCGTTGCTTCGCGCATCTGGCGGTGGAGCATGGCGGCCGGCGTCGCAGGGGCTTGCCAGCGGCGCTGTCCCCGCGCTTCCAGCCTTTCCCGAGAAGCTTCGATCTCGGCGCGCCTCGCCTGCTGGCGAGCGAACGCGTCCTGGTGGCGATGAGCGTTGAGCTCTGCGAGCTTCTGTCGCTCCGCCTCCTTGAGGCGGCGTCCCGCCTCCTCCGTGACCGCTCGCTGGCGCGATATCTCGAGGACGTGCTCGAGGTTCGCGTCGTTGACGAACTCGCGCTTCTCCTCCCTCAACCGCTGGTATCGTTGTGCGTTCAGCGACGCGAGGATCGCCGCCTGCTCCGGGTCGGCAGGGGCCTGCGGCGGCTCGCCCGACTGCGCTGACTCCTCGATCCGCCGCCTCTGCTTCCGCTTCTGCTACGTCGACATCGTGGGTCCTCGTCCTCGTCGGAGCTGTGCTCGTCGTCGGCCTGGAGCTCCGGCTCCGGCTCCGGCTGCGGCTGCCGTGGTGGTGGAGGCAGCGCGCGGCCGTTGAGGCCAAGCATCGAGTAGGTGGTCTTCAGACGGCGCGGCATCTTGATGTGGAGAGTAGAGAATGGAGCGGCAGTGGTGGACGGCGTATGTCCTATATATCTAGCGGTGGCAACTACCCACATTTACGGCGACTGGACGCCGCGTGGCCAGTCGCTGCCCTCGTGGCCAGTCGCTGCCTCGGTTTCCGCGCGGGAGGCCATTTAAACGCCGACGACCAACCTTCCCGCGTCGTGGCCAGTCGATGCGAACCGTCGCGTCCTCTCGCTGACAAGGCGCCTCCACCAGCGAAAACCGTCGTTCCGCGAGGCACCCGGAGCGCCTGATTCGTGCCCCTGGCGAAGGGGCCGGCTCGGGGATGCCGGCGATTCTACTCGGCTCGACAAATAGCCAGCGCCGTTTGGAGCGCACCGGTGCGAGCCCTAAAACGACGCCGGCCCCCAAATCGCTATGGGTGCTCTGAATTTGGGGCGACCGCTAAATCTTGCATAGTATAATGATAAAAAATTGTGAGACCATACTAGTAGTTCTGTTTAAGGCCGAGTGCAAGATAAAATAATCATTACATTGAAAATTTGTTACAATGATTGCAAACTATAGCAATAACAGGAAAAAATGCTCAAGGATTACAATAACAGCAAAAATTCTCAAATACAACAACAAGTCGAAATAACTCAAATGATACAAGCCATACAAATGGCATCATCGGCAAAACTGCATTTCTGTTAGGTAGAATTCATCGGAGTGCAAGTAATAGCTGGCTTTCCATTAGATCTGCAGAGTAGATTATTAAGGATCTGCTCAATCCAAGCTTGCCTATTTTTCAATTCATGTATCTCATTGATCACATGATGATATTTGAATCTCTTTCATCTCTTTGCTGCTGAATTATATCAATTGATTCGTGTGCAAAGGCAGCGATTGTTTGCGCTGGAATGGCTGGGACAGTAGCTATCATCTGACAATCAGATGAATTGGCATTGTCACGGATGTACTGTGGAAAGACCTGGACACTTGATGTACATGCCCTGCCATCTGCCTTCCTTGCTCTATTCAGGGGCTGAAAACAAGACAGTGCAAGTTACAGAACCATACAATTTGAGAAAACAACCATATTATTAGTTGTCACAGATTTTTGCAAAGCATGAAAACAGATGGCAGATTTTCACAACGCACAAGGCATAATATAACAAAGCAAGCTATCAACCCCAATGCAACAGGCAGAGCAACCGGATGGCAAATATGAACAAAATAAATCAAGTAACTAGACAGTCTGCCTAATAAAATAAGCCAGAAAGCGCATAACAATTGTCTATTAAAATTGACACTTGGAAGGGGTGCTTCAGATCCCTTAAGTTCCACAAAAGTGGTCATGTGGACAAAACTAGCCAGACATTGTGCAGTTGGAGAATCTCCAACCCCCTAAATTTCATTATTTTAATCATCGGCCAGCCATGGGAATGCCTCAGATAAAAGAGAAATATATCCATTTGGTGCCAAATATAAACGAGCAGGACCAATTAAGACAGATTAGACAGCAACCATTCTGGGATTCATATAAACTGACATATTATTTCAATGTTTAACCCATGAGCGCAATATAAGGGAAGGAGAAACAAACAAATGAACCATTTTGTGCCTAAAAATAAAAGATGGGTCAGCCAAAAAGTAACAACAAATCTTATTTATGATACCTACTGAAGGTGGATTTCCTACTACAGAAGGTGGCATTGTATTAATCAACGGTGAAATCCGAAAAAGTCTTACAAAAAACAAATATGCTCATTATATCCCACAACAAGCATGCCGAGATAGTCGCAAGGTTTATATGTTTTAATCATCACCAACTCAATGAATCAAGGACTAATAACCAATTGAATCATCATCGACTCATATTCACCAAGCAAAACATTCTTATCATTATGGAAGAAATCCGTAAGACATAACGGTATGAGGAAGTGCATGAGCAATCAAACATTATGTGGCTGGAATAAAATGCCAGATCATTTAAGTTAAGCAGAACAATTAAATTGGTTTAATCACGATCAAACAAAAAAAGATTAGACATGCAATAGAACAAGTTTGAGAAGCTAGCAGGAAAATGAACGAAGACGTGCAGTCATACAAATAGCATGATTTATTTCAAACCAGTTATCCTATCTATATGGAGAGTAAATGTGTTAAACACAAACTGGTTCCAGCACGATAAGCATATCAATACAAAAATGAAAGGTACTTACTGGATTATAGGGGTGATTCACTCCACGATTTGCTGTGTTCCATGTGATAGTGCAACATGAAATTACAGCAAAGAGTTAGGGTTGCAGCTCTTGAAGAACAAAAACAATGAAGAATTTAAATGTACCAGAGCAATGAGTTCACACATGTACTACAGGATGGCAAAAGGATAGCAGAAAGGAAAGAGTAATTGGCATTTACCGTCATTGTTTACAACAAAACAGATGGAAATTATAATGTAAAACCTTGTGAACACAGAAGAGCACAGAATGGCGGAATATAAAACAACATTTTGCAACGAACAAAACAGACGGCGGCTATGGTCCCAGCACACAACCTGTCACCTGAGAATAAGAAAAGCAAACAAACATGTAGGTTTCCTAACAAAAATAGATGAATTACATAGCATGCAATTAGTGTTCTAACATTAGGACGAACTAGATAGGTATTATAGGGGTGTTTCTTGAGAGTTTATAGAGCAGGGAACGCTTTGCTAGTCTTAGTATGAACAAGACAAAATTAATACTATTTTTTGCAACACACAGTACAATCATAGACGCTCACACGTACATACATACACTCATCACTCAAGCACACACACTACCCCTTCGAGCACCTTCAGAAACCGCATCCAAGAAAGCTGTTCCGACGGGTATTGAGATTGACGAAGTCACCATTAGCACCACAATGTCATCGGGAACGCCACATCCCACGTAAGAATATTCCTCCATTTTTGAGACACCAAAGCGTTAAATCTGGGGTGCCACGCCCTCTAACCATCCAAACACTGGTTGGTTCTCAGTGATTTGGTACTTGACATGTACTACATGATATCTAAAATGAAGTCGGTGTCAGGCTAACAAGCAGGGTGCGGCGTCGTTGCTTGACGTGAGTCGGTGTGATGCCATCACAAGATGAAGTGCATGGTCCATGTGATCTGGATTAGGGGATACTAGCATAATACCCGTGTGTTGCAATGGGTTAATAACGAAAGATGGCTCCCTCCAAATATAGAATAAATGGAATATAATCGCAATGTCTATGTCCAGGATGTGTGGCCACATGGTCCTCATTTTTCTTTAGAATCTGTGGTACGTCAGTATCATACAATGTGCACTATTTTTTGTCATCACTGAGACAACTCTGATGCTCGATCGACCGATCCGAGTTGATCAATCGACCGATCTAATTAACATGTTTGAACAAACGATCGAATAATTCATAGTATTTATTGAATGATACTCCCTCCGTGCCAAAAATAAGGCGTCTAAGGATTAGTTAAAAGTCAATGTTTTTAAAGTTTGACCAAGTTTACACACAAAAATATAAATATTTACAATACTAAATCATTATCAATAGAGTCACCCTAAAGTATAATTTCTTAATATGTCAATTTGATATTGTAGATGTAAATATTTTTTAAAATATTTGGTCAAAGTTTGTAAGGTTTGACTTTTGACCAATCCTTAGACGCCTTACATTTTGGGACGGAGGGAGTATATCGTAAAAGGTGCCCGTTTTACACCATCTTTTTTAACAAAACACGGTACAATATAAATGCTCACTAAATGCATACTCGCTCCTACGAACGCACAAATGCACATGCAATCTCTATGAACACCTTCGAGATACTTTGTCTGAGAAACTGATTTGTCGAGAACACACGTCGAAACGTGGCCCCAACTGAACAGATATTTCTCTTTATTAATGAAACACCCACGCATGAAACATGGTTTTTTAGGGAGAATATCACTGCGCTCCAAAACATGTGGTTGATTCTTGTCACTAACCTCTTAAAAGTCAGGGTATGAAAGCTTTGTTTTTTTTAAGGATTTTTAGTTGCATAAGTGTTGAGATTTGTATGTCCTACGAATTTTAAAGGGAAAATGCATGCGCGTGCAAAAATTAGGAAAAGAAACCTAGAGTCATATAGGTTGTCACTGTATGTTTGCGAATGAAAGAAAAGTTAGAAAATTTAAAGTAGCACGGCAAGAGGAGCCTAATCAATGGGTCTCTTTTGGCCTTTTTCTTTTTTGCCGATTGTGTCGATCTAACCGGATTGCCGGACACGCGTTGATGAACTACGGCGAGAGGAGAAAGGACGGATCACCTGCCGATCTTTTACAGTAACTATGCCGAAAGGATATAAAGATTGACCGGTACAAAAACCATCTCCATCAATCTACGCTCGTTAAGGAGAGGGTTCCTTAGAGAATAAAAAGGGGAGCGAACGAAAAAGATGTGTGGCTGAACCGATCTATGCTTGTCTTACCGATTAGAATTAGGAAAGGGATGCTGATTTTGCTACCTAGTGCTACGGATTGGATTTTGGTCGTGACCTAACTAATCCTGATAAGAACTCCTCATGGAGCCGGTCACGCTGACCTTACTTTTTATGTTCGGGGTGAGTTGTATACACGTTTGACGTACCATCACCAACCACCGCGGCCTATTTTAAATTTAATAGTAAAGATAGCTTATATGACAAGATTATGGGGGGGATTGTTAGTAGTAATCTTATCAATGTGGTTGGCTAGTAAAGGAGCTAGCTTAGTCATGAAGTATCCAAGGTATGTAGAGAGAACTGTAGAATGGGGAATGTTCTAGAGTAAGATATTTACGAGTAGTATGAAATATCTAGAGTTTGTAGAGTATTCTAGAAGTATGGTATAGGGTTTGGATTCTGGCACATGGCAACAATCTAAAGGGTCATGTACAAAAGTTTAAATAGAGTATCACCCGTCCCATGTAAGTAAGCTTTGTACCACTGAGATATCCAATAAAGCTTCCTAGTAGTAGTAGCCCTGTGTGTAAGTGTATCTGAGGCACAAGCTTCCTAGTATTATAAGCCCTGTGTGTGAAGCACATCAAGACAGAGAGCTCAAGGAGTGGCATGGGCAAATGCGCAGGATCCTGCCATCTGCCACGTGCATTGAGAGCGGGGCGGAGCTGGATCTATGGGACTTCTCTGTCGATGCTTTTTTAGACGGACGAATCAGTATATAGACACATTCTAGTTGACCAAGACATGCTTGAACCTTCTATGGTAACAGACCAAAACGTGTAGGGGGGAGGGGGTCTGGTTACCTCGACGGCGGCTTCGTGTAGTCATACTCGGCATCCTTGCGGGTCACGTCAACGACGGCGGGGGTGCTGCGGTTGCGGTGGGCGTCGGCGTCGAGGAAGCAGATCTGGGGCGGTCGATGATGGGTTCGGGGAAGCAGATCTGAAACGAGGGAGTCAGTGAAGCAGATCCGGTGCAGTGCATGGCGTCGTTGGTGAAGCGGATCAGGTACGGAAGACGAGGGAGTTGGTGAACTCAGATAGTGCAGTGCACGGCGGCGTTGGTGAAGCGGATCTGGTGCTGCGGATGAAGCAGTCGGTGAAGCAGATCCGATGCAGTACACGGCGGCGTTGGTGAAGCGGATCTGGTGCTGCGGACGAGGGAGTCGGTGGCCTCAGGTAGGTGAGGTGGTATGCCGGCTAAGTACGGCTGGGATATTCCGGTGCGGTGGTCCGGCAGGTGAGAGATGATGGGCCTGGAGTATTGCGACAGATTTTTTGCGGAAATGGGGAAGACGAATGGAAGGCGGTAGACTATATATATCAGAGGGGATGTGTAAATTACGAACGAGACCCCAACCAACGCCGGCTTCACTTGTCTGCCTTTGCGTCATTGGTAATAGGGGTCAAAAGGGAATTCGAAATATGTGTATGGAGGCGGGAGTTTTGGCGCTCAACTCGTATTTTGAATCTCCCTGGTGTATAAGCAGTACAGTATACTAGATATTAAATCATAGACCAGGGAAGACAAGTACAGTAGTACAAAAATACTGTAATGTCTACATTGCATGATGCTGATCTACCTTGCGTTAGTGTTTGTACTTTGTAGTGGTAGCTAAGTGGTGCAAAGAAGACATATTTGTAATTTCTACAACTAAGATATGTCTATATACATCCGTATTAGACAAAACTAAGACACCTCCTTTTAGACGAAGGTAATATTAATTTTGAATCTCTTTGTACTAATGTTGATGATTTTTAATAGATCTTCAGAGTTTCGTAGAAAAAAACTAGGCTCCTCTCGAGAAATAAATAAGCATACAATTAATTAAGTACGTGGGCGGTTATTATTATTTTAACAGGGAAACTGCATTCGTGCCCTATGGCCCGTCATCTTCAAAACCGTCCAAATGCATGCATCTAGCGACG
The DNA here is from genome assembly GCF_019359855.2 of Lolium perenne. Lineage (NCBI taxonomy): Eukaryota > Viridiplantae > Streptophyta > Magnoliopsida > Poales > Poaceae > Lolium > Lolium perenne. The sequence continues at coordinate 179,623,979 of NC_067246.2, read as the reverse complement.
GGCGGTTTGCAGGCCCTGGCGTGGCGGTTAACATTCGTCTTCCTCATTTCGTCTTCTCCACGACACTCTACTTTGTGCCCCTCTCGCTACCCTCCATGGAAGCGTTCTACCAAGGACACACTTTCCTCGCTCATGGAACAACCACCATTACGGCGAACTATACCAATATGGCGTCTAAGGTGGAGGAACACATCAACAAAATCGAGTTGATACCGGAGAAAGAAGACTCGTACAAAATTGTTGGCCTAGACGTGAGAGTACACCTATGAGCCTGAACAGAAGGCTGCCCTCATACGATTGTGCATGGGCACGATCGCCTCCTGTACCAGATTTCTCGGCCGACCAGCCACCCGCCCAAACTCGTGACTTTCTTGGCATGCCTGACATAACATTTGCAGGTGTTGACATCGGCAACGACATTACCAGGCTTGGGCGTTGCAACCTCTCAGTGGCGAACTTCGTGGACATCCAGAAAAGGTGGAAGCCTGCCGATTCCACTAGTAACAATAAGGATTTGTTGGCTGACTATGCTGCGGCCATTATAGACAGCCAGTACAAATCTATCATGAAAAAATTTACGAAAGAGGAACACAAGCTGTGGAAGCAGGTGCCCTTGTCCATGAAGCATATCCTGTATGCAAGCATCGACGCACACGCGACATATGAGGTATACAGGCGAATAGTGAACTTTGAGAAGGGTCAACAAAAATTGGCGGAATTCCAGGACAGCGGGAGTAAGAAGAAGAAGAAGAAGAAGAAGAAGAAGAACAACATGGTACAGGCTGTGGAAGCTGAAGAGGAAGACCAACGATAAGTAGTTACGTACATCCAGCTATATTTTATCCTAGTGTTAAAAGTAGTACAAGTACTAGTATGTATACGATCGTGTGTGTATGCACCCAGTGATAAGTAGTTCTGTACATCCAGCTATATTTTATCTTGCAAGTAGTTTTAAAAGTAGTACAGTACTACTGTAGTATGTACGATCGTGTGTGTATGCTCCCAGTGTCATGAGTACATAACTGATGATAATAATACTAATATGTATGGTAGATCTTTTTTTTTATCTTGCATACTCCCTACGATCCATAATAAGTGTGCCGTTTCACTCTAACAGCATCCACTATGTTGTCCACAACAGCTATCCTCGTCCACAAGCAATAAGTGTAGTCCATGCCCATATATATAGTGGACACGTACAAGCTTTTGGTTGCCCATAAGTAAATAGTAATTATTTTACTCACGTACTCTGTCTTGCATGTGTGTACTTCTAACAAATATGTGCGTCCCAAATAAGGTGCCAAACTTAACCTTATACTGAGTATATTGTATAGTATTACTCCCTCCGATCCACATTACTTGATGCTAAAATGGAAGTATCTATAGCTACAATATGTCTAGATACATCTACATTAGAGTCAAGTAATGTAGTTCTTGTTTCAAGAATCTTGTGGTTCCCATAGGTGGTGCCTTAAATGACAAAAGTCATGGCCATATCTAAACCATGATTAAGCCGAACCTCTGCCCCAAGACATGACATCTCTTCTAGTAGAATGCTCTCCGTCCATAATAAAATAATCAATGGATGGGACTGGATACCTTTGTTGGGAAGGTATCGTCACCTGCCGAGTAGGGTGTATGTAGGCATCCTATCACATCAGGACAGCTATCCAGTAGTAATATCCATCTCCCAGTGACCCAGTCTATGTGTGTGTCTTGTCTTGTCGATCCATGGACATGGCACCTATCGAGGTACTCCACTGCTGATGATTTTGTAGAGTACGTATATTTATATGAGCACGATGCTTTGTACAAAGTTGTCCCGGTCACCTCAAGGTTGCATTAGCAGGACGAAAAACAGTTACTCCCTTTCTTGTTCTTTTTCTTTTGTTGTCACATATTTGAAACCAATAAGTTCAAGTTATGTTCCTGATGATGTTACCCAACAATAGAAGCGAAACTGAAATAATAGTACAACTCAGACAGTGTTAGTACTAGTACTTTACTAGAGGTTACATCCGCATTAGCACTATACTAGTACGTATCATCATATGGAGTAGGAGTACTTATTTTGAGGATTAATTGTTCTCCTTCTCGATGCGAATGTAGAAACGCAGCAGCTTGGAAGGTCCACCAAGCACCAGGTACAGCGGCGGCACCGAGAGGAACGACGTGAGTTCATCAAACGCGACGTCGCCCGGCAAGGCGCAGCTCGACGCCTCCAAAGACACACTCACGGTGTCCGCCCTGCTCCTCGCGTGCGCCAACGAGCACGACGCCGGCCCATTCGCCCACATCTTTGCCGTGTACAGAGGCCACACGCACGCGGCCGCCCTAACGCACACGGTAGACACGATGGTGGTCGAAGTCGAACCGAGCACGCCGATGATCAGGACGAACACGGCGTCGTCCTCCCCTTCGGCGATGATCCGCAGGCACGGCAAACCCGGCACCGGCACCTGGAACACTTTGGTCGTGTTGTACGGCGGGAGCTTGTGCACTTGGATCGAGTGGGCCGCTGTGAAGTGGGCGACGAGCGCTGTTGGCGGGGCGGCGAAGTCGCAGCCGGGCTCCGTGCAAGCGCAAGGGGCGTGCGGGCATGCAATCTTGTGGTCGTGGACCTGGTGGTAGGCCACCAAGCTCCCGCAGCTGCTGTGGGGGCACTCAACCGTCGCCGCTGATACGACGGCGTCCATTGCCGGGTCCTGCTCGAATCCGCCGCGGGGTTCCACGCACCTATGGCACCGGTTCCCGGGAAGCTCGCTGAGGCAGCGGCCGCAGCCAAATGATTACCCTTACCTTTGCACAAATCAAAGTTCGTGGATTTCCATTTTTGCAGTAGTGAACCCACAAAAGAAACATCAATGGAGTGTGGGAGGGAAAGGGATCGACCTTGAAGACGGGGGGCTGGAGGGGCTGGGAGCAGAAAATGCAGTGAAGCACGGTGGAGTCCATCTTCAGGGTAACGGTGACAGTTTCCAGCATTGCGAGCGCGCGAGGAGTATGGCCTATCGATGGCCTCTCTTATCTCCTAGCCTCGAGGCTGGAGTACTCTATTTAAGGGGATGGGAAGGGATTTTGCTTAAGACGAGGAAAACCCAATATAGTACCTCCATCTCAAAGCCTAAGGCTTATATTATTTTTAGAAAGTCAAATTATGTCAAAATTGACTAAGCATTTACCGAAAATCATGGTAGTTAAAAAATGTGTATCTCCACCATCATACTATTTGAGACTATATTTGTGATGGTAATAGGCACAACTACATACACAAAAATTGACATCATCTGATTATTAGTTATTTGGACTGCGGGATGAACTTTTTGGAACTGTGCATTAAGCACCGGTAACCACTTAGGGCTTCTTTGATTCATAGGATTGACATAGGAATTATGTTGGATTTGATTCCTATGGGAAAATTTCAATCCTACACCTTTCCTATTTCTACACCACATTCCTTTGAATCAAAGCAGCAGTGCTTCTTTGTTTTTTATAGTAAGTGAAAGGACATCTAAAAAACAGGAGAAATGATCTGGAAGTGCACATAGTTTTATATAAATCAGATGGAGGGGTTACAATTACATATAGTTGGAGTATTCACTTCCGATTCACAAAAAAAAAGGAGTATTAACTTCCACGCTGCATTATTATTAAGTATAAGTACTACTACAAACAGTTCAGCACAAATATGAAACGAGGAATCCATACAAAAATAGCAGCCGTATGAACAATCAAGTACTTTTCAGCGAAATTTATCATTCCTCATGACAAATTGACAGTTTTTTCAACTACGCAAAGTAGCAGTAGCTACATCTGCTTGCATATGCGAATGTAGAAACGCAGCTCCTTGGACGATCCAGCACCAACGAGGTATGGCCCCGGCACAACGAGGAACGACGTGAGCTCCTCAAACACGACAGCGCCCGGCGACGCGCTGCCAGAAGCATCGGCAGACATCTTCACGACATCCCGCCTGCAGTCCGATTTCGAGGACGGCGGCGGGCCGTGCGCCCAGATCTTCACCCTGTAGAGCGGCCACACGGATGTGGCCGAACTAACGCATACCAAAGACAAGACAATGGCCGGGCCGAGCACGTCGATGTACAAGACGAACACGGAGCTGTCATCCCCTTCGACGACGAGCAGCCTGCACGGCGAGCACGGGTGCGTCATGGTCACCCGGAACTCTATGGACTTGCCATACTCTAACCTGTGCACCTGAATCGAGTGGGCCTCTGCGAGGTGAACGAGGAGCGCTGACGGTGGGGCGGCGAAGTCGCAGCCCTGCTCCGTGCAGTTGCACCAGCCGTGCGGGCACGCGATCTGGTGGCTTAGGGACTCGTGGTAGCTGACGATGACCCCGCAGCCGTCGTGGGAGCACATGACCTGCGCCGTTCCAGCGATGTTGTACGCGATGGCCTCCAAATTCGTAGCGTTTATTTCCATAGTGCCGTCCATCGCCGCCAGTTGGTTGAATCCGGAGCCGCACTACTCTTCTTCTGGCGCCGTTTACTTGGAACCTCGCCGACGGTGGCAGGCAGCAGGCCTCATACCACGCTGCAACTCCGATCAATATTAATTGATGGTAAAATGGATGTATCTACAACTATAATGTGTGTAGATGCATCTATATTACCATCAAATAATATGAATCGGAGGGAGTACAAGGAATGACAGTTTAGCACAAGTGACACCAGCAAATAAAAATCAATGGACTCTCAGAGGAAAAGGGGGCGACCTTGTTGAACTTGGGGCAAATCAATGGAGTCTGACAGACAAATGATGCGATATCTAAAGCCGGTTAGAGAGAGAGAGAGAGAGAGAGAGAGTGTGTGTGTGTGTGTGTGTGTGTCCGTGGCGGGGGGGAGAGAGTTTGTTCACTTCTTCTTGGTTTAAAACGAGGATTCGTACAAGGAAATAGAGCCCGCATGCTCGGCTGGGTAGACAGCCAGGAGTGACCCCAACATGGTCGTGCCACAAGGATTCATGTCAAATGAAAAGGGAAGCATGTATCTTTGAATCTTGTCAAATCCTAGGTTTGACCAAGATAATTTAAACAAGTTTAAAACATGAAAATGAAAAGGGAAGCATGTATCCTTCTTAGTCACTCTAAAATGAAGTTTTTGGGAGGTTTTTGAAATTTCCATGTTTGAAACCCAAAACCACTTCTCTTCATGCTTGACTTCATAAGACGGAGTTTAGGGGTTAGGGGGTAGATACATGATTTGTATGGTTTGATATGTCTAGACCTTGTTTATCAATTTTAATGCTTACTATATGACATAAGAAGACTATGTGATTTTGTTTTTCATTTTTCTGTATGCACTATAATAATCAATCGAGTTTTTACACCAACAGGTCTGTCACTTACGTGTGGTGCCCACGCTTGAGGTCCCACACTTCAGTGATTACAAGTCACGTGCAATAGGTAAGCAAACTCCCAGCCATCTTCTTTGTCAATAGTAGACGCATCAGGATGCGTATTGGAAGTATGTGGGTCCTTCTGGATCCTTCGGTTGTCCCTCTCACAAAAAAAAACAAATCTCTCTCATTCTCGGCCTCGCTCGACTCGCTCGCTCGCACCTCCTGCTCACTGACAAACCCTGCACAAAAGTCATCATCATTACCCGAAAAAGTGGAGACACCATAATGCTCTCCCTTCTTCTCTCCTTCCGAGTGATCCCTCTTCCTCCGAGTTTCACTCGACGGGCAAACACCCATGTGCTGCATAGTAATAATAAACAGGTAGTAGAAAAATTGATATACGAATCCATAATTAAATATGTTAAACTAGGGTTTTGCCCAGTTCTACAAATCAAGGGTTCAAAAAATCCAACTACGGGGTTCGAACAACACGATTCTAATCCAAGAATTTTTTCGACCTCATCCAAATGGCCTCAAACTATAGGGTTAGTATCTAGTGCAGTATGTGTGAAAATGTATGCACTATGTGTGCTATAAATTGTATGTCTTTCAAATTTGAACCAAATTTGAATAAGTTTGAAATATTTGAAAAGGGGCTTTTGGCTTAAACGTTTGAAACCAAAACCACTTCTCTTCATGCATGCTTGACTTCATAAGACAGAGTTTAGCTAGGGTTCGGGGTAGATACATGATTTTCCTGGTTTGAATATATGTCTAGACCTTGTTTATCAACTTAATTGAATGCTTACTATATGACATAAGAAGACTATGTGCCTTGGTTTTTCATTTTCTGATTTTTTTAAAAAATTATGCCCATTTGAATCTTGGTAAAATCCTAGGTTTGACCATGGTTTAAACAGGTTTAAATCATGGATATGAAAAAATAAGCATCTATCCTTCTTAGTCACCCCGAAATGTAGCTCTTGGGAGGGTTTTTGAAATTTCCATGTTTGAAACAAAAAAAATCACTTCTCTTCATGCATGCTTGACTTCATAAGACAGAGTTTAGGGTTAGGGGTGTAGATATATACATGATTTTCTAGTTTGAATATGTCTAGACCCTGTTTATCAACTTTAATGCTAACTATAGACATAAGAAGACCATGTGCTTTGGTTTTCATTTTTCTGTTTTTTTTTATTTTATGCCCATATATTTGAATCTTGGTCAAATCCTAGGTTTAACCAAGATTTAAACAAGTTTAAAACATGAAAATTAAAAGGTAAGCCTGTATCCTTCTTAGTCACTCTAAAATGAAGCTTTTGGGATGTTCTTGAAATTTCCATGTTTGAAACCCAAAACGACTTCTCTTCATTTAGACTTCATAAGATCGACAGGGTTAGATACATGATTTGTCTGGTTTGGATATACCTAGACCTCGTTTATCAACTTGAATGCTTACGATATGACATATATAAGAAGACTATGTGCTTTTTTTTCATTTTTCTGATTTTTTTGAATTTTGTGCCCACCCATTTGTATCTTGGTGAAATCCTAGGTTTGATAATGATTTAAACATGTTTAAAATATGAAAATGCAAATGTAAGCATGGATCCTTCTTAGTCACTCTAAAATTAAGCTTTTGGCCGGGAGGTTTTTGAAATTTCCATGTTTGAAACCCAAAACCACTTCTCTTCACATGCTTGACTTCATAAGAGAGAGTTAATTATTTTAGGGGTTAGGGGGTATAGATACATGATTTTTGTGGTTTGAATATGTATGGACCTTGTTTATCAACTTTAATGCTTACTATATGACATAAGAAAACTATTTGCTTTGGTTTTTCTTTTTTCAGATTTTTTTTTCAATTTTGATGCCCATTTGAATCTTGTCAAATCCTAGGTTTGACCAAGATAATTTAAACAAGTTTAAAACATGAAAATGAAAAGGGAAGCATGGATCCTTCTTAGTCACTCTAAAATGAAGCTTTTGGGAGGTTTTTCAAATTTCCATATTTGAAACCCAAAACCACTTCTCTTCACATGCTTGACTTCATAAGACAGAGTTTAGCGGTTAGGGGGTATAGCTACATGATTTGTCTGGTTTGAATATGTCTAGACCTTATTTATCAACTTTAATGCTTACTATATGACATAAGAAAACTATTTGCTTTGGTTTTTCTTTTTGCTGATTTTTTTTTCAATTTTGATGCCCATTTGAATCTTGTCTAATCCTAGGTTTGACCAAGATAATTTAAACAAGTTTAAAACATGAAAATGAAAAGGGAAGCATGTATCCTTCTTAGTCACTCTAAACTCGGGTTTTGCCTAGTTCTACAGATCAAGGGTTCGAACAACACGATTCTAATCCAAGAATTTTTTCGACCTCATCCAAATGGCCTCAAGCTATAGGGTTAGCATGTAGTGCAGTTTGTGTGAAAATGTATGCACTATGTGTGCTATAACTTGTATGTCTTTCAAATTTGAACCAAATTTGAATAAGTTTGAAATATTTGAAAAGGGGCTTTTGGGAGGATTTTGAAATTTCCATGTTTGAAACCCAAAGCCACTTATCTTCATGCTTGACTTCATAAGACGGAGTTTAGGGGTTAGGGGGTAGATAGATGATTTGTATGGTTTGATATGTCTAGACCTTGTTTATCAACTTTAATGCTTACTATATGACATAAGAAGACTATGTGATTTGGTTTTTCATTTTTCTGTGTTTTTATTTTTCTGCCCATTTGAATCTTGGTCAAATCCTAGGTTTCTCCAAGATTTAGAGAAGTTTAACACGTAAATGAGTTAACTTGGATTTCCTACCCTTGAATCCATAGGAAACTTTGTTCTAATGAACTATAATAATCAATCGAGTTTTTACACCAACAGGTCTGTCACTTACGTGTGGTGCCCACGCTTGAGGTCCCACACTTCAGTGAGCACAAGTCACGTGCAATAGGTACGCAAACTCCCAGCCATCTTCTTTGTCAAGAGAAGACGCATCATGATGCGTATTGGAAGTCTGTGGGTCCTTCTGGATCCTTCGGTTGTCCCTCTCACAAAAAAAAAAAAAAATCTCCCTCATTCTCGGCCTCGCTCGCACCTCCTGCTCACTGACAAACCCTGCACAAAAGTCAACATCATCACCCGAAAAAGGGGAGACACCATAATGCTCTCCCTTCTTCTCTCCTTCCGAGTGATCCCTCTTCCTCCGAGTTTCACTCGACGGGCAAACACCCATGTGCTGCATAGTAATAATAAAAAGGTAGTAGAAAAATCGATATACGAATCTATAATTAAATAGGTTAAACTCGGGTTTTGCCCAGTTCTACAGATCAAGGGTTCAAAAAAAATCCAACTACGGGGTTCGAACAACACGATTCTAATCCAAGAATTTTTTCGACCTCATCCAAATGGCCTCAAACTATAGGGTTAGTATCTAGTGCAGTATGTGTGAAAATGTATGCACTATGTGTGCTATAAATTGTATGTCTTTCAAATTTGAACCAAATTTGAATAAGTTTGAAATATTTGAAAAGGGGCTTTTGGCTTAAACGTTTGAAACCAAAACCACTTCTCTTCATGCATGCTTGACTTCATAAGACAGAGTTTAGCTAGGGTTCGGGGGTAGATACATGATTTTCCTGGTTTGAATATATGTCTAGACCTTGTTTATCAACTTAATTGAATGCTTACTATATGACATAAGAAGACTATGTGCCTTGGTTTTTTATTTTCTGATTTTTTTAAAAAAATTATGCCCATTTGAATCTTGGTAAAATCCTAGGTTTGACCATGGTTTAAACAAGTTTAAATCATGGATATGAAAAAATAAGCATCTATCCTTCTTAGTCACCCCGAAATGTAGCTCTTGGGAGGGTTTTTGAAATTTCCATGTTTGAAACAAAAAAAATCACTTCTCTTCATGCATGCTTGACTTCATAAGACAGAGTTTAGGGTTAGGGGTGTAGATATATACATGATTTTCTAGTTTGAATATGTCTAGACCCTGTTTATCAACTTAATGCTAACTATAGACATAAGAAGACCATGTGCTTTGGTTTTCATTTTTCTGTTTTTTTTTTAATTTTATGCCCATATATTTGAATCTTGGTCAAATCCTAGGTTTAACCAAGATTTAAACAAGTCTAAAACATGAAAATTAAAAGGTAAGCCTGTATCCTTCTTAGTCACTCTAAAATGAAGCTTTTGGGATGTTCTTGAAATTTCCATGTTTGAAACCCAAAACGACTTCGATCTCTTCATGCTAGACTTCATAAGATCGACAGGGGGTAGATACATGATTTGTCTGGTTTGGATATACCTAGACCTCGTTTATCAACTCGAATGCTTACGATATGACATAAGAAAAGAAAGTTTTATAGTACATAGAGGATGACATGCGGGTCCCATTTAGCAGCAGCGGTATCACCGTTTGAGAGGCGGCAGGGGATCGAAAGAAAAAGGTAAGTGACCAAATATGAGGTGCCAAAAATAATTCAAGAAAAGAAAGTTTTATAGTACATAGAGGATGACATGCGGGTCCCAGTTAGAAGCAGCGGTATCACCGTTTGAGAGGCGGCAGGGGATCGAAAGAAAAAGGCAAGTGACCAAATTTGAGGTGCCAAAAAAAACTCCAAGAAAAGAAAGTTGATTGCACATAGAGGATGACATGCGGGTCCCATTTAGCAGCAGCGGTCTCAACGTTTCCAAGGCGGCAAGGGGTCAAAAGAAAAAGGAAGTAGCCAGAAATCAGGGGGTCAAAAAAAATCCAAGAATAGAAAGAATTTTGGTTCATAGAGGATGACATGCGGGACCCATGATCCTGCATCGTAAACGGCTCGATCGGAGAACGTTGAATGAGATGGCGCAATCGAGAAAAAAAAACAATGCCAGAGAGGCTGCCATCTGGGCCCTACATCCCTCGGCGGTGCGGATTTGCGTTAACTCGGCCGGCGAACCCGAGATTTCAAGATGCACCACGTCCCGGGCCACCATACGCCACGTTTTGGCCGTTTTCGTCGGGCTAGGTGGCCTCAAAAACGAGAAAAAAAACGTTTTGACATGCACAACGGAGAGACCAAAAATCGTCGGCCATGGTACACCAGCAACCACGGCGCGACTTCAACTTCGTCGGCCATGGCAACTTTTCTTGTAGTGTATCTATCACCAAAAAGATATACCAACCTTGATAGCAACCATTTATAATTAGTTGCTTAAGATGCTTATACTTTACCAAAATCCACACAAGCTCTAGATGCTGATGAATCCAACCTTGTTGTGATCCATCTAATATTTATTCCAGAAACTACTTGGAACCATAGTAAACCATAGAACCCCACAACCATAATTATCATACTTGTTCTTTATCAAAGAACATGTTCTTCAAAAGTTACCCTTTTGAAGTATCTAATAAGTAATCATCAAGCATGTACTATAGGACTTAAAATTGATAGCTGCTCTTTACTTATTATACAACTACTATTCCTTGGTGTGTATGATGGTTATGCGGCATTATACCATTTGTTTATGATTCTGAGACAACCAAACTATAATGAGAACCTTGTTTGTGGAACCACTCTAAAAGTGCAACACACCCTAAAAGGAATCATTACAACTCACTAATCCTAAATCATCGGGGTTAGGTCACGCTTAGAGCGATTGCATCTCATACTTATGCGTTATTGCATCCTTGCCAATCTTTTAAACATCGCCCTTACTGGACGATGATGCTATTTCAGAATTTGGAGTTATTGCGTATCGAAGACCTTGCCTGCATAATCTTGCAGTCAAGAAAGGCAAGTTCATTGCTTGCTCATGTCAATTTGAGTATTTTTATCAAATTACTTGCAAAGTACTATATTTATCTCTCTTGCATGAAAAGCAAAAATGCTATTTTCATAACTATGAATATGACTATGTGGTGGGCAATGGAATCATGGTATGAGTATGGTGGAGGTTCCATTGCACTAGGTTTGTATCCATCTAGGATTAACAACAAATGTTGTCCACTGATTCTTGGGCCGTAAGACCCGTGTTAACCATAAGATCTGGAGTGGGACGGAATAATCAGTTGTGTTTCTCCCTCTCGTACATCAATGGATGCGCTTACCATAGCAGTTGTGTCTTGCGAGAGCAACGTGAGGGTGGGGATCCCATTCTAAATCCCCACGGTAATGCGGTCTATGATAGGTTGCAACGACCGGCGAAGGTATTAGGTCAAGAACCTGATAGTTGTCGAGGTCGGAAGGTATCCAAGGGGTACACTGACTGGCTAGGACCCAAGGTCAGAATTGCAGCAAAGGGTGGGTGTGCGGTGTCGCGGAGAAATGCAATGATTGGCTAGGACCTTATACCGGGCCTGACACCAAGGAAGTGTGGACGGGAATACCGGACCCGGTTGGCACCAAGGTTAAGATCTCTTATGGGTAAAGCAACACACCTCTGCAGAGTATATCAAATCGTGACCTGCCACTCCCTGTTCCGAGTTATGGAACTGCGAACGCGGTGATACGTCCAAAACGTATCTACTTTCCCGAACACTTTTGCTATTGTTTTGCCTCTAATTTGTGTATTTTGGATACAACTAACACGGACTAACGCTGTTTTCAGCAGCACTGTTCTGGTGTCTCGTTTTTGTGCAGAAATCCAACTTTCGGGAAAATCCTCGGAATTTATGCAGAAGGCCCTATTTTCCCAGAATACTGACAGAGCCAGAAGGACAATTAAGGTGGAGGCCCGAGGGCCCCACACCATAAGGCGGTGCGGCCTAGGGGGGGCCCGCGCGGCCCTATGGTGTGGCCCCCTGGGCCGGCCTCCGACGCCCTCCTTTGGACTATTTATCGGCCTCGACCTAAAAACGCACGGAGAGAAGTCGAAGTCGCCAGAAACCCTCCAGAACGCCGCCACATCGCGAAACTCCGTCGCGGGAGCCAGAAGTCTCCGTTCTGGCACTCCGCCGGGACGGGGAATTGGAGGAGATCATCGCCATCATCACCGCCAACGCCTCTACATCAACCAGCCATGTTTCCCCCATCCATGTGTGAGTAATTCCCCCGCTGTAGGCCGAAGGGGATGGTAGGGATTGGATGAGATTGGTCATGTAATAGCATAAGATTGTTAGGGCATAGTGCCTAGTGTCCGTAATTGGTACTTTGATGATATTGTTGCAACTTGCTATGCTTAATGCTTGTCACTAGGGCCCGAGTGCCATGATCTCAGATATGAACATGTTATTGTTTCATCATGATATTCATTGTTTTATGATCTTACCTGCAAGTTGTATACACATGTCGCTGTCCGGAACCAATGGCCCCGAAATGACAAGAATCGGGACAACCGGAGGGGATGGTAGTGATGTGAGGATCACATGTGTTCACGGAGTGTTAATGCTTTGCTCCGGTACTCTATTAAAAGGAGTACCTTAATATCCAGTAGTTTCCCTTGAGGCCTGATACGTCTCCGACGTATCGATAATTTCTTGTGTTCCATGCCACATTATTGATGATATCTACATGTTTTGTGCACACTTTATGTCATATTCGTGCATTTCTGGAACTAACCTATTAACAAGATGCCGAAGTGCCAGTTGTTGTTTTCTGCTGTTTTTGGTTTCAGAAATCCTAGTAACGAAATATTCTCGGAATTGGACGAAATCAACGCCCAGGGTCCTATTTTGCCACGAAGCTTCCAGAAGACCGAAGAGGAGACGAAGTGGGGCCACGAGGCGGCCAAACCATAGGGCGGCGCGGCCTGGCCCTTGGCCGCGCCGACCTGTGGTGTGGGGCCCTCGTGTGGCCCCCTGACCTGCCCTTTCGCCTACTTAAAGCCTCCGTCGTGAAACCCCCAGTACCGAGAGCCACGATACGGAAAACCTTACTGAGACGCCGCCGCCGCCAATCCCATCTCGGGGGATTCTGGAGATCGCCTCCGGCACCCTGCCGGAGAGGGGAATCATCTCCCGGAGGACTCTACGCCGCCATGGTCGCCTTCGGAGTGATGTGTGAGTAGTCTACCCCTGGACTATGGGTCCATAGCAGTAGCTAGATGGTTGTCTTCTCCCCATTGTGCTTAATTGTTGGATCTTGTGAGCTGCCTAACATGATCAAGATCATCTATCTGTAATTCTATATGTTGCATTTGTTGAGATCCGATGAATAGAGAATACTTGTTATGTTGATTATCAAAGTTATGTCTATGTGTTGTTTATGATCTTGCATGCTCTCCGTTACTAGTAGATGCTCTGGCCAAGTAGATGCTTGTAACTCCAAGAGGGAGTATTTATGCTCGATAGTGGGTTCATGTCTCCGTGAATCTGGGGAAGTGATAGAAATCTCTAAGATTATGGATGTGCTGTTGCCACTAGGGATAAAACATTGGTGCTATGTTCAAGGATGTAGTCACTGATTACATTACGCGCAATACTTAATGCAATTGTCTGTTGTTAGCAACTTAATACTGGAGGGGGTTCGGATGATAACCTGAAGGTGGACTTTTTAGGCATAGATGCATGCTGGATAGCGGTCTATGTACTTTGTCGTAATGCCCAATTAAACCTCACTATACTCATCATAATATGTATGTGCATGGTCATGCCCTCTTTATTTGTCAATTGCCCAACTGTAATTTGTTCACCCAACATGCTGTTTATCTTATGGGAGAGACACCTCTAGTGAACTGTGGACCCCGGTCCAATTCTCTATACTGAAATACAATCTACTGCAATACTGTTCTATTGTTTTCTGCAAACAACCATCATCCACACTATACATCTAATCCTTTGTTACAGCAAGTCGGTGAGATTGACAACCTCGCTGTTTCGTTGGGGCAAAGTACTTTGGTTGTGTTGTGCAGGTTCCACGTTGGCGCCGGAATCTCTGGTGTTGCGCCGCACTACATCCCGCCGCCATCAACCTTCAACGTGCTTCTTGGCTCCTACTGGTTCGATAAGCCTTGGTTTCATACTGAGGGAAAACTTGCCGCTGTACGCATCACACCTTCCTCTTGGGGTTCCCAACGGACGCGTGCTGTACGCGTATCAAGCTCTTTTTCTGGCGCCGTTGCCGGGGAGATCAAGACACGCTGCAAGGGGAGTCTCCACATCCCAATCTCTTTACTTTGTTTTTGTCTTGCTTAGTTTTATTTACTATTTTGTTTGCTGCACTAAATCAAAATACAAAAAAATTAGTTGCTAGTTTTACTTTATTTGCTATCTTGTTTACTATATCAAAAACACACAAAAAATTAGTTACTTGCATTTACTTTATCTAGTTTGCTTTATTTACTACTGCTAAAATGGCCACCCCTGAAAATACTAAGTTGTGTGATTTCACAATCACAAATAATAATGATTTCTTATGCACACCTATTGCTCCACCTGCTACTACAGCAGAATTCTTTGAAATTAAACCTGCTTTACTAAATCTTGTTATGCGAGAGCAATTTTCTGGTGTTAGTTCTGATGATGCTGCTACCCATCTTAATAATTTTGTTGAACTATGTGAAATGCAAAAGTATAAAGATGTAGATGGTGACATTATAAAATTAAAATTGTTCCCTTTCTCAGTAAGAGGAAGAGCTAAAGATTGGTTGCTATCTCTGCCTAAGAATAGTATTGATTCATGGACTAAATGCAAGGATGCTTTTATTGGTAGATATTATCCCCCTGCTAAAATTATATCTTTGAGGAGTAGCATAATGAATTTTAAACAATTAGATACTGAGCATGTTGCACAAGCATGGGAAAGAATGAAATCTCTGGTTAAAAATTGCCCAACCCATGGACTGACTACTTGGATGATCATCCAAACCTTCTATGCAGGACTAAATTTTTCTTCGCGGAATTTATTGGATTCAGCTGCTGGAGGTACCTTTATGTCCATCACTCTTGGTGAAGCAACAAAGCTTCTTGATAATATGATGATCAATTACTCTGAATGGCACACGGAAAGAGCTCCACAAGGTAAGAAGGTAAATTCTGTCGAAGAAACCTCTTCCTTGAGTGATAAGATTGATGCTATTATGTCTATGCTTGTGAATGATAGGACTAATGTTGATCCTAATAATGTTCCGTTAGCTTCATTGGTTGCCCAAGAAGAACATGTTGATGTAAACTTCATTAAAAATAATAATTTCAACAACAATGCTTACCGGAACAATTCTAGTAACAACTATAGGCCATATCCTTATAATAATGGCAACGGCTATGGTAATTCTTATGGGAATTCTTACAACAATAATAGGAATTCACCCCCTGGACTTGAAGCCATGCTTAAAGAATTTATTAGTACACAAACTGCTTTTAACAAATCTGTTGAAGAAAAGCTTGGGAAAATTGATATACTTGCTTCTAAAGTTGATAGTCTTGCCTCTGATGTTGATCTTTTGAAATCGAAAGTTATGCCTAATAGGGATATTGAAAATAAAATTGTTACTACAGCAAATGCCATCCAAGTTAGAATTAATGAGAATATAAGACTAATGGCCGAACTGCGTGCTAGGTGGGATAGAGAAGAAAATGAAAAACTAGCTAAAGAGAAGAATGTAGCTAAAGTTTTGACTATTACCACGACTAGTAATGCTAATGCTACACATGTTGCTGCACCTCCTACTATTAATAATAAAAGAATTGGTGTTAGCAATGTTTCCACTTCTAATACAAAGCGCGAGAAACTGCCCGAAACTGCTAAAACTGCTGAAACTGCCTGTGATAAAACTGCTGAAATTTTTTCCAACATTGGGGATGATGATCCCATTGATTTAGATTATAATGGTTTGAATTTTGATGATTGCCACATCTCTGAAGTTATAAAGTTCTTGCAAAAACTTGCTAAAAGTCCTAATGCTAGTGCTATAAATTTGGCTTTCACGCAACATATTACAAATGCTCTCATAAAAGCCAGAGAAGAGAAACTAGAGCGCGAAGCCTCTATTCCTAGAAAGCTAGAGGATGGTTGGGAGCCCATCACTAATATGAAGGTTAAAGATTTTTATTGTAATGCTTTATGTGATCTTGGTGCAAGTATTTCTGTTATGCCTAAGAAAATTTATAATATGCTTGACTTGCCACCGCTGAAAAATTGTTATTTGGATGTTAATCTTGCTGATCATTCTACAAAGAAACCTTTGGGGAAAGTTGATAATGTTCGCATTACCGTTAACAATAACCTTGTCCCCGTTGATTTTGTTGTCTTGGATATTGAATGCAATGCATCTTGTCCCATTATATTGGGAAGACCTTTTCTTCGAACTGTTGGTGCTATCATTGATATGAAGGAAGGTAATATAAAATATCAATTTCCTCTCAAGAAAGGTATGGAACACTTCCCTAGAAAGAGAATGAAGGTACCTTTTGATTCTATTATTAGAGCAAATTATGATGTTGACACTTCGTCTCTTGATAATACTTGATACATACTTTCTGCGCCTAGCTGAAAGGCGTTAAAGAAAAGCGCTTATGGGAGACAACCCATGGTTTTTACTACAGTACTTTGTTTTTATTTTATGTCTTGGAAGTTGTTTACTACTGTAGCAACCTCTCCTTATCTTAGTTTAGTGTTTTGTTGTGCCAAGTAAAGTCGTTGATAGTAAAGTTCATACTAGATTTGGATTACTGCGCGGAAACAGATTTCTTTGCTGTCACGAATCTGGGCTGTTTTCTCTGTAGGTAGCTCAGAAAATTATGCCAATTTACGTGAGTGATCCTCAGATATGTACGCAACTTTAATTAAATTTGAGCATTTTCATTTGAGCAAGTCTGGTGCCTCGATAAAATTCGTCAATACGAACTGTTCTGTTTTGATAGATTCTGCCTTTTATTTCGCATTGCCTCTTTTGCTATGTTGGATGAATTTCTTTGATCCATTAATGTCCAGTAGCTTTATGCAATGTCCAGAAGTGTTAAGAATGATTATGTCACCTCTGAACATGTTAATTTTTATTGTCCACTAACCCTCTAATGAGTTGTTCTAAGTTTGGTGTGGAGGAAGTTTTCAAGGATCAAGAGAGGAGTATGATGCAACATGATCAAGGAGAGTGAAAGCTCTAAGCTTGGGGATGCCCCGGTGGTTCACCCCTGCATATTCTAAGAAGACTCAAGCGTCTAAGCTTGGGGATGCCTAAGGCATCCCCTTCTTCATCGACAACATTATCAGGTTCCTCCCCTGAAACTATATTTTTATTCCATCACATCTTATGTGCTTTTCTTGGAGCATCGGTTTGTTTTTGTTTTTTGTTTTGTTTGAATAAAATGGATCCTAGCATTCACTTTGTGGGAGAGAGACACGCTCCGCTGTAGCATATGGACAAGTATGTCCTTAGGCTCTACTCATAGTATTCATGGCGAAGTTTCTTCTTCGTTAAATTGTTATATGGTTGGAATTGGAAAATGATACATGTAGTAATTGCTATAAATGTCTTGGGTAATGTGATACTTGGCAATTGTTGTGCTCATGTTTAAGCTCTTGCATCATATACTTTGCACCCATTAATGAAGAAATACATAGAGCATGCTAAAATTTGGTTTGCATATTTGGACTCTCTAAGGTCTAGATAATTTCTAGTATTGAGTTTGAACAACAAGGAAGATGGTGTAGAGTCTTATAATGTTTTCAATATGCCTTTTATGTGAGTTTTGCTGCACCGGTTCATCCTTGTGTTTGTTTCAAATAACCTTGCTAGCCTAAACCTTGTATCTAGAGGGATTACTTCTCATGCATCCAAAATCCTTGAGCCAACCACTATGCCATTTGTGTCCACCATACCTACCTACTACATGGTATTTCTCCGCCATTCCAAAGTAAATTGCTTGAGTGCTACCTTTAAAATTCCATCATTCACCTTTGCAATATATAGCTCATGGGACAAATAGCTTAAAAACTATTGTGGTATTGAATATGTACTTATGCACTTTATCTCTTATTAAGTTGCTTGTTGTGCGATAACCATGTTCACTGGGGACGCCATCAACTATTCTTTGTTGAATTTCATGTGAGTTGCTATGCATGTTCGTCTTGTCTGAAGTAAGAGAGATCTACCACCTTATGGTTAAGCATGCATATTGTTAGAGAAGAACATTGGGCCGCTAACTAAAGCCATGATCCATGGTGGAAGTTTCAGTTTTGGACATATATCCTCAATCTCATATGAGAAAATTATTAATTGTTGTTACATGCTTATGCATAAAAGAGGAGTCCATTATCTGTTGTCTATGTTGTCCCGGTATGGATGTCTAAGTTGAGAATAATCAATAGCGAGAAATCCAATGCGAGCTTTCTCCTTAGACCTTTGTACAGGCGGCATAGAGGTTGTAGGATAACGTTGCATAGAAAACAAAAATTTTCCTACCGCGAACACGCAATCCAAGCCAAGATGCAATCTAGAAGACGGTAGCAACGAGGGGGTATCGAGTCTCACCCTTGAAGAGATTCCAAAGCCTACAAGATGAGGCTCTTGTTGCTGCGGTAGACGATCACTTGCCGCTTGCAAAAGCGCGTAGAAGATCTTGATCACGATCGGTTCTGGCGCCACGAACGGGCAGCACCTCCGTACTCGGTCACACGTTCGGTTGTTGATGAAGACGACGTCCACCTCCCCGTTCCAGCGGGCAGCGGAAGTAGTAGCTCCTCTTGAATCCGACAGCACGACGGCGTGGTGTCGGTGGCGGTGAAGAAGTCCGACGGAGCTTCGCTAAGCTACGCGGGCAATATGGAGGAGAGGGGGGCGGCTAGGGTTTGGGAGGGGTGGCCGGCCACTCTATGGGGGGCAGCCAGCTTGTGGTCTTGGGGTGGCCGGCCCCCTCCCTTGGCCCCTCATTATATAGGTGGATCCCAAGTGTTGGTGTCCAAGTCTTCGAATAAGACCCGAAACCAAAACCTTCCATAAGAGGGGGAAACCTAGCCCAACTAGGACTCCCACCCAAAGGTGGGATTTCCACCTCCCATGTGGGGGGTGGCCGGCCCCCTATGGTGGAGTCCACTTGGGACTCCACCCCATCTAGGGCTGGCCGGCCATGGAGGTGGAGTCCCATGTGGACTCCACCTTCCTTGGTGGTTTCTTCCGGACTTTTCTAGAACCTTCTAGAACCTTCCATAGAACCTTCATGACATTTTATTTCACATAAAATGACATCCAATATATGAATCTTATTCTCCGGACCATTCAGGAACTCCTCGTGATGTCCGGGATCTCATCAGGGACTCCGAACAAATATTCGAACTCCATTCCATATTCAAGTACTACCATTTCAACATCCAACTTTAAGTGTGTCACCCTACGGTTCGTGAACTATGCGGACATGGTTGAGTACTCACTCCGACCAATAACCAATAGCGGGATCTGGAGATCCATAATGGCTCCCACATATTCAACGATGACTTTAGTGATCGAATGAACCATTCACATATATTACCAATTCCCTTTGTCTCGCGATATTTTACTTGTCCGAGGTTTGATCTTCGGTATCACTCTATACCTTGTTCAACCTCGTCTCTGACAAGTACTCTTTACTCGTACCGTGGTATGTGGTCTCTTATGAACTCATTCATATGCTTGCAAGACATTTAGACGACATTCCACCGAGAGGGCCAGAGTATATCTATCCGTCATCGGGATGGACAAATCCCCTTTGTTGATCCATATGCCTCAACTCATACTTTCCGGATACTTAATCCCACCTTTATAGCCACCCATTTACGCAGTGGTGTTTGGTGTAATCAAAGTACCTTTCCGGTATAAGTGATTTACATGATCTCATGGTCATAAGGACTAGGTAACTATGTATCAAAAGCTTATAGCAAATAACTTAATGACGAGATCTTTATGCTACGCTTAATTGGGTGTGTCCATTACATCATTCACACAATGACATAACCTTGTTATTAATAACATCCAATGTTCATGATTATGAAACTAATCATCCATTAACCAACAAGCTAGTTTAAGAGGCATACTAGGGACTTCTTGTTTGTCTACATATCACACATGTACTAATGTTTCGGTTAATACAATTCTAGCATGATATATAAACATTTATCATAAACATTAAGATATAAATAATAACCACTTTATTATTGCCTCTAGGGCATATCTCCTTCAGTCTCCCACTTGTACTAGAGTCAATAATCTAGATTACATTGTAATATACCTAACACCCATGGCATTCTGGTGTTGGTCATGCTTTGCCCTAGGGAGAGCTTTAGTCAATGGATCTGCTACATTCAGATCAGTGTGTACTTTGCAAATCTTTACTTCTCCATCTTCGATGTACTCGCGAATCGAGTGGTAACGCAGCTTGATATGCTTCAGCCTCTTGTGTGACCTTGGCTCTTGTGCATTGGCGATGGCACCCATGTTATCACAGTAAATGATTAATGGGTCCAATGCACTAGGAACCACACCGAGCTCTACAATGAACCTCTTCATCCATACCGCTTCTGATGAAGCCTCTGAAGCCGCTATGTACTCTGATTCTGTTGAAGACTTCGCCACCGTGCACTGCTTCGAGCTTGCCCAGCTTACTGCAGCACCATTCAATATAAACACGTACCCAGATTGTGACTTAGAGTCATCGGGATCGGTGTTCCAACTTGCATCGGTGTAACCGTTTACAACGAGCTCTTGGTCACCTCCATAACAAAGAAACATATCCTTAGTTCTTTTCAAGTACTTCGGGATATTCTTGACCGCTATCCGAGTGTTCCATTCTGGATCACTTTGATATCTGCTAGTCAAACTAACGGCATGTGCTATATCCGGTCTAGTACATAGCATGGCATACATGATAGATCCTCTTTGCCGAGGCATAGGGGATGTTACTCATCCTTTCTCTTTCTTCTGTAGTAGCCGGTCCTTGAGTCTTACTCAATACCTTGCACAGTAACATAGGTAAGAACCCTTTCTTACTTTCGTCCATTCTAAACTTCTTTAGAATCTTGTCAGATATGTACTCTGTGATAGCCCTATTAGGCGTCTTGATCTATCTCTATAAATCTTGATGCCTAATATATATGATGCTTCACCAAGGTCTTTCATTGAAAAACTATTATTCAAATAACCCTTAACAACTTTGCTTAATAGTTCTATATCATTCCCGATCAATAATATGTCATCTACATATAATATCGGGAATGCTACGAGCTCCCACTCACTTTCTTGTAAATACAGGCCTCTCCATGACACTTTGTATAAACCCGAAGTCTTTGATCACCTTATCAAAGCGTCGGTTCCAACTTCTTGATGCTTGCTTCGAGTCCATAGATTGAACGCTGAAGTTTGCATACTTTGTCGACATTTTTAGGATCGACAAAACCATTGGGTTGTACCATATACAACTCTTCCTCAATGTCTCCATTAAGGAACGCCGTTTTGACATCCATCTGCCAAATCTCATAATCGAAAAATGCAGCTATTGCTAACAAAATCCTCACAGATTTTAGCTTCGCTACAGGTGAGAAAGTCTCATCGTAGTCAACTCCTTGAATTTGTCGGAAACCCTTTGCGACAAGTCGAGCTTTATAGACGATAATATTACCATCAGCATCTGTTTTTCTCTTGAAGATCCATTTATTCTCGACAGCCTTTCGGCTATCAGGTAAGTCTACCAAAGTCCATACTTTGTTATCATACATGGATCCCATTTCGGATTTCATGGCTTCTTGCCATTTGTTGGAATCTGGGCTCATCATCGCTTCTTCATACGTCGCAGGATCCTCATCATTGTTATCCACAATCATGACATTTAGACAAGGATCATACCAATCAGGAGTGGCACGTTCCCTTGTCGATCTGCGAGGTTCAGATGGTTTCCTCGTTCGAAGTTTCATGATCATTATCATTAGCTTCCTCTGTTGCCGGTGTAGGCGGTACAGTACAACTTCGATCTTGCGCTACTCTGATCAACGAGTATAGATTCATCAATCTCATCGAGTTCTACTTTTCTTCCAGTCACTTCTTTAGTGAGAAATTCTTTCTCAAGAAAGGTTCCGTTCTTAGCAACAAAGATTTTGCCTTCGGATCTGTGATAGAAATTGTACCCTATAGTTTCCTTAGGGTATCCTATGAAGACGCATTTCTCCGCTTTGGGTTCTAGCTTGTCCGGTTGTAACTTCTTTACATAGGCTTCGCAACCCCAAACTTTCAGGAACGACAGACTTAGGTTTCTTATTAAACCATAATTCATACGGTGTCGTTTCTACGGATTTTGATGGTGCTCTATTTAAAGTGAATGCGGCTGTCTCTAATGCATAACTCCAAAATGATAACGGCAAATCAGTAAGAGACATCATAGAACGAACCATATCTAAGAGAGTTCGATTACGACGTTCGGACACACCGTTACGTTGAGGTGTTCCTGGCGGTGTCAATTGTGAAAGTATTCCGCATTTCTTTAAATGCATGCCAAACTCATAACTCAGATATTCACCTCCACGATCAGATCGTAGAAATTTAATCTTCTTGTTACGTTGATTTTCTACTTCACTTTGAAATTCCTTAAACTTCTCAAAAGTTTCGGATTTATGTTTCATGAAATAGATATACCCATATCTACTCGGATCATCTGTGAAGGTTAGAACATAACGATAACCACCGCGCGATGCTACGCTCATTGGTCCACATACATCGGTATGTATGATTTCCAATAAGTCGATGGCTCGCTCCATTATACCGAGAAAATGGAGTCTTTGTCATTTTTCCCATTAGACATGCTTCGCATCTATCAAGTAACTCAAAGTCAAGTGATTCAAGTAATCCATCGGTATGGAGTTTCTTCATGCGTTTCACTCCAATATGACCAAGGCAACGATTGCCACATATAAGTAGAATTATCATTAAGTTTAATTCGCTTAGCATCAATGTTATGTATATGCGTATCACTACTATCGAGATCTAACGAGAAATAAGCCATTCTTTTGTGGTGCTCGACCATAAAAGATATTATTCATAAAAATAGAACAACCATTATTCTCAGACTTGAATGAATAACCGTCTTGCATTAAACAAGATCCGGATATAATGTTCATGCTCAACGCAGGTACATAATAGCAATTATTTAGGCTTAAAACTAATCCCGAAGGTAGATGTAGAGGAAGTGTGCCGACTGCGATCACATTGACCTTGGATCCGTTTCCAACGCGCAGCGTCACTTCATCTTTCAAATAGCTTGTCGTTTATTCTTTAGTTCTGTTTCGAGTTACAAATATGAGCAACCGAACCAGTATCAAATACCCGTGTACTAGAACGAGAACCAGTGAAATGAACATCTAAAACATGTATATCAGATATACCTTCTTACTTCTTCTTGACAAGGCCGCTCTTGAGATCAGCCGGATACTTGGAGCAATTAAGATTCCAGTGTCCCTTCTCCTTGCAGTAATAGCACTCAGCATCAGGCTTAGGGCCGTTCTTAGGTTTCATAGGAGGCGTGGCAGCTTTCTTGCCACCCTTCTTGAATTTTCCCTTAGACTTGCCCTGTTTCTTGAAACTGGTGGTCTTGTTGACCATCAACACTTGGTGCTCTTTCTTGATCTCAATCTCAGCAGCTTTTACCATGCCAAAGAGTTCAGGTAACTCCTTGTTCATGTTCTGCATATTGTAGTTCATCACAAAGTTCTTGTAACTTGGTGGCAGTGATTGAAGGACACGATTAATCCCCAGTCTGTTAGGAATCACTATTCCCAAGTCATCGAGTTTCTTCGCATGCCCGGTCATGGCGAGCATGTGCTCACTAACGGAGCTGCCTTCTTCCATCATGCAACTGAAGAATTGTTTCGATGCTTCATAGCATTCCACGGCCGCATGAGTCTCAAAAATAGCTTTCAGCTCTTTCATCAATTCATGAGGATCGTGGTGCTCAAAACGTTTTTGAAGATCGGATTCCAGACTGCATAGGATGGCACACTGAACTTGAGAGTACCTAAT
The DNA here is from genome assembly GCF_019359855.2 of Lolium perenne. NCBI lineage: Eukaryota > Viridiplantae > Streptophyta > Magnoliopsida > Poales > Poaceae > Lolium > Lolium perenne. Next base: position 179,599,703 of record NC_067246.2, on the reverse strand, counting down.
TTTCCGAGTCTCGTAAACAGCTTTTACTTCATCGGTTTCAGTTTCTGCAGGAGGGTCACCTAGCGGTGCATCAAGCACATATTGCATATTTCCGCCAGAGAGGAAGATCCTCACATGACGGAACCAGTCGGTGAAGTTGCTACCGTTGCTCTTAAGTTTCTCTTTCTCTAGGAACTGATTAAAATTGATTGGGGACGCCATCTCTACAACATATATTTGCAATAGTTTAGACTAAGTTTATGACAAATTGAGTTCAAATTTTAATTCAACATAATTAAAAACCTAAGTGAACTCCCACTCAAAACAATATCCCTCGCATTGTCTTAGTGATCACACGAACCAAATCCACCGCACCTAAACCCGATCATCACGAGAAAAGGTGTGATTTCAATGGCGAACACTCAAAATGTTCATCATATCAACCATATGATTCATGCTCTACCTTTCGGTATCTCGTGTTCCGAGACCATGTCTGTACATGCTAGGCTCGTCAAGGCCACCTTAGTATCCGCATGTGCAAAGCTGTCTTGCACCCGTCATATGTACTTATTGAATCTATCACACCCGATCATCACGAGGTGCTTGAAAGCGACAAGACTTGGTAACGGTGCTACTAAGGTTGAACACTTTATTATCTTGAGATTTTAGTGAGGGATCATCTTATAATGCTACCGTCGCGATCTAAGCAAAATAAGATGCATAAAAAGGATTAACATCACATGCAGTTCATATGTGATATGATATGGCCCTTTTGTTCTTGCGCCTTTGATCTTCATCTCCAAAGCACGGACATGATCTCCATCATCTTCGGGCATGATCTCCATCATCGTCGGCGTAGCGTCAAGGTCAATGGCGCCGTCTTCATGATTGTCCTCCATGTAGCAACTATTACAACTACTTTGAAATACTACTCAACATGAAATTTAAAGACAACCATAAGGCTCCTGCCGGTTGCCACAATACAATAATGATCATCTCATACATATTCATCATCACATTATGGCCATATCACATCACCAAACCCTGCAAAAACAAGTTAGACGTCTCTAATTTGGTTTGCATATTTTACGTGGTTTAGGGTTTTCGAGAGAGATCTAATCTACCTACGAACATGAACCACAACGTTGATACTAATGTTTTCAATAGAAGAGTAAATTGAATCTTCACTATAGTAGGAGAGACAGACACCCGCAAAGCCTCTTATGCAATACATGTTGCATGTCGAACGAGGAACAAGTCTCATGAACGCGGTCATGTAAAGTTAGTCCGAGCCGCTTCATCCCACTATGCCACAAAGATGCAAAGTACTCAAACTAAAGATAACAAGAGCATCAACGCCCACAAACCATTGTGTTCTACTCGTGCAACCATCTATGCATAGACACGGCTCTGATACCACTGTAGGATAACGTTGCATAGAAAACAAAAATTTTCCTACCGCGAACACGCAATCCAAGCCAAGATGCAATCTAGAAGACGGTAGCAACGAGGGGGTATCGAGTCTCACCCTTGAAGAGATTCCAAAGCCTACAAGATGAGGCTCTTGTTGCTGCGGTAGACGATCACTTGCCGCTTGCAAAAGCGCGTAGAAGATCTTGATCACGATCGGTTCCGGCGCCACGAACGGGCAGCACCTCCGTACTCGGTCACACGTTCGGTTGTTGATGAAGACGACGTCCACCTCCCCGTTCCAGCGGGCAGCGGAAGTAGTAGCTCCTCTTGAATCCGACAGCACGACAGCGTGGTGTCGGTGGCGGTGAAGAAGTCCGACGGAGCTCCGCTAAGCTACGCGGGCAATATGGAGGAGAGGGGGGCGGCTAGGGTTTGGGAGGGGTGGCCGGCCACTCTATGGGGGGCGGCCAGCTTGTGGTCTTGGGGTGGCCGGCCCCTCCCTTGGCCCCTCATTATATAGGTGGATCCCAAGTGTTGGTGTCCAAGTCTTCGAATAAGACCCGAAACCAAAACCTTCCATAAGAGGGGGAAACCTAGCCCAACTAGGACTCCCACCCAAAGGTGGGATTTCCACCTCCCATGTGGGGGGTGGCCGGCCCCCTATGGTGGAGTCCACTTGGGACTCCACCCCATCTAGGGCTGGCCGGCCATGGAGGTGGAGTCCCATGTGGACTCCACCTTCCTTGGTGGTTTCTTCCGGACTTTTCTAGAACCTTCTAGAACCTTCCATAGAACCTTCCGCGACATTTTATTTCACATAAAATGACATCCTATATATGAATCTTATTCTCCGGACCATTCCGGAACTCCTCGTGATGTCCGGGATCTCATCCGGGACTCCGAACAAATATTCGAACTCCATTCCATATTCAAGTACTACCATTTCAACATCCAACTTTAAGTGTGTCACCCTACGGTTCGTGAACTATGCGGACATGGTTGAGTACTCACTCCGACCAATAACCAATAGCGGGATCTGGAGATCCATAATGGCTCCCACATATTCAACGATGACTTTAGTGATCGAATGAACCATTCACATATATTACCAATTCCCTTTGTCTCGCGATATTTTACTTGTCCGAGGTTTGATCTTCGGTATCACTCTATACCTTGTTCAACCTCGTCTCCTGACAAGTACTCTTTACTCGTACCGTGGTATGTGGTCTCTTATGAACTCATTCATATGCTTGCAAGACATTTAGACGACATTCCACCGAGAGGGCCCAGAGTATATCTATCCGTCATCGGGATGGACAAATCCCACTGTTGATCCATATGCCTCAACTCATACTTTCCGGATACTTAATCCCACCTTTATAGCCACCCATTTACGCAGTGGTGTTTGGTGTAATCAAAGTACCTTTCCGGTATAAGTGATTTACATGATCTCATGGTCATAAGGACTAGGTAACTATGTATCAAAAGCTTATAGCAAATAACTTAATGACGAGATCTTTATGCTACGCTTAATTGGGTGTGTCCATTACATCATTCACACAATGACATAACCTTGTTATTAATAACATCCAATGTTCATGATTATGAAACTAATCATCCATTAACCAACAAGCTAGTTTAAGAGGCATACTAGGGACTTCTTGTTTGTCTACATATCACACATGTACTAATGTTTCGGTTAATACAATTCTAGCATGATATATAAACATTTATCATAAACTTTAAGATATAAATAATAACCACTTTATTATTGCCTCTAGGGCATATCTCCTTCAGAGGTACCCCTTTGTGACACTTGGTTAAAACATGTGCATTGTGATGATCCGGTAGTCCAAGCTAATTAGGACAAGGTGCGGGCACTATTAGTATACTATGCATGAGGCTTGCAACTTGTAAGATATAATTTACATGATACATATGCTTTATTACTACCGTTGACAAAATTGTTTCATGTTTTCAAAATCAAAGCTCTAGCACAAATATAGCAATCGATGCTTTTCCTCTATGGAGGACCATTCTTTTACTTTCATTGTTGAGTCAGTTCACCTATTTCTCTCCACCTCAAGAAGCAAACACTTGTGTGAACTGTGCATTGATTCCTATATACTTGCATATTGCACTTATTATATTACTCTATGTTGACAATATCCATGAGATATACATGTTACAAGTTGAAAGCAACCGCTGAAACTTAATCTTCCTTTGTGTTGCTTCAATGCTTTTACTTTGAATTATTGCTTTATGAGCTAACTCTTATGCAAGACTTATTGATGCTTGTCTTGAAGTACTATTCATGAAAAGTCTTTGCTATATGATTCACTTGTTTACTCATGTCATATACATTGTTTTGATCGCTGCATTCACTACATATGCTTTACAAATAGTATGATCAAGGTTATGATGGCATGTCACTCCAGAAATTATCTTTGTTATCGTTTTACTCGCTGGACGAGAAGCGTAACTAAGCTTGGGGATGCTGATACGTCTCCGACGTATCGATAATTTCTTGTGTTCCATGCCACATTATTGATGATATCTACATGTTTTATGCACACTTTATGTCATATTCGTGCATTTCTGGAACTAACCTATTAACAAGATGCCGAAGTGCCGATTCTTTTTCTGCTGTTTTTGGTTTCAGAAATCCTAGTAACGAAATATTCTCGGAATTGGACGAAATCAACGCCCAGGGTCCTATTTTGCCACGAAGCTTCCAGAAGACCGAAGAGGAGACGAAGTGGGGCCACGAGGCGGCCAAACCATAGGGCGGCGCGGCCTGGCCCTTGGCCGCGCCGACCTGTGGTGTGGGGCCCTCGTGTGGCCCCCTGACCTGCCCTTCCGCCTACTTAAAGCCTCCGTCACGAAACCCCCAGTACCGAGAGCCACGATACGGAAAACCTTACTGAGATGCCGCCGCCGCCAATCCCATCTCGGGGGATTACGGAGAATCGCCTCCCGGCACCCCCTGCCGGAGAGGGGAATCATCTCCCGGAGGACTCTACGCCGCCATGGTCGCCTCCGGAGTGATGTGTGAGTAGTCTACCCCTGGACTATGGGTCCATAGCAGTAGCTAGATGGTTGTCTTCTCCCCATTGTGCTTAATTGTTGGATCTTGTGAGCTGCCTAACATGATCAAGATCATCTATCTGTAATTCTATATGTTGCGTTTGTTGGGATCCGATGAATAGAGAATACTTGTTATGTTGATTATCAAAGTTATGTCTATGTGTTGTTTATGATCTTGCATGCTCTCCGTTACTAGTAGATGCTCTGGCCAAGTAGATGCTTGTAACTCCAAGAGGGAGTATTTATGCTCGATAGTGGGTTCATGTCTCCGTGAATCTGGGGAAGTGACAGAAATCTCTAAGATTATGGATGTGATGTTGCCACTAGGGATAAAACATTGGTGCTATGTTCAAGGATGTAGTCACTGATTACATTACGCGCAATACTTAATGCAATTGTCTGTTGTTAGCAACTTAATACTGGAGGGGGTTCGGATGATAACCTGAAGGTGGACTTTTTAGGCATAGATGCATGCTGGATAGCGGTCTATGTACTTTGTCGTAATGCCCAATTAAACCTCACTATACTCATCATAATATGTATGTGCATGGTCATGCCCTCTTTATTTGTCAATTGCCCAACTGTAATTTGTTCACCCAACATGCTGTTTATCTTATGGGAGAGACACCTCTAGTGAACTGTGGACCCCGGTCCAATTCTCTATACTGAAATACAATCTACTACAATACTGTTCTACTGTTTTCTGCAAACAACCATCATCCACACTATACATCTAATCCGTTGTTACAGCAAGCCGGTGAGATTGACAACCTCGCTGTTTCGTTGGGGCAAAGTAGTTTGGTTGTGTTGTGCAGGTTCCACGTTGGCGCTGGAATCTCTGGTGTTGCGCCGCACTACATCCCGCCGCCATCAACCTTCAACGTGCTTCTTGGCTCCTACTGGTTCGATAAGCCTTGGTTTCATACTGAGGGAAAACTTGCCGCTGTACGCATCACACCTTCCTCTTGGGGTTCCCAACGGACGCGTGCTGTACGCGTATCAAGGCCCGGCTGCCACCGGCTGGTAGGACAAAAGATGTTGTGCAAGTTTCTCATTGCGAGCACGTACGACTATAATTGGAACACATGCCTATTGATTGCTTTGTACTTGGACACCATTTTATTATTATCTGCAAATGCCCTGCTATGATTGTTACATGAGTTTCTCTCATCCATGCAACGCCCATTCATCCGTCCCCGTGCCTACAGTATTTTAATCCTGCTGTTTACTATAATCACTACTGCTGTCTCTGTTACTCTGCTGTTATTTCACTACTGCTACTGCTATAAAACTGTTACTACTGATAAACTCTTGCGAGCAAGTCTGTTTCCAGGTGCAGCTGAATTGACAACTCTGCTGTTAAGGCTTCCAAGTGTTCTTTGTCTCCCCTTGTGTCGAATTAATAAATTGGGTTATACTACCCACGAAGACTGCTGCGATCCCCTATACTTGTGGGTCATCAAGACTGTTTTCTGGCGCCGTTGCCGGGGAGCATAGCTTTATTTGGAAGTTCACTTGGATTGATATTGTTCGCTGCAAATTCTCCATCATGGGTAAACCTCGCGATTCTAAAGTCGCCATATTACCATCCACTACAAGAAAATGTACAATTCTGAGTACGTCCGCTACACTTGATTCACCATCTGTGATTGATAAACTTGTTTCACCGCCACATGCTTCACATGCGGGTACTTCTGCTGAATCTGAAAACTCTCATAATATTGATAATATTTCTGCTGTGCTTGATGATAGTGGTTCGTTGGGATCCTTTCTAGATGCTACAATTGCTAGGTCTAGACAAATTGAAAATGCTGAAACTCCTAATGAAAATGCTACTACACCTGTTAATTCACCTGAACTTGATTATTTTAGTGATGATCCTGATGAAGATTATGTGGAGCTTAATGATGATTTTATTGAAAAATGCAATGCTACTACTGATGCAAGAAAAATTAAAAAGTTGCTTGCAGAACATGCTGTTAGATATAAACTGTCTCCTGATCCTAAGTTTGCCACATCTCCTATAAACATTAAGGATAAAGATTATGATTTTTCTCTTGATCTATCTCATATAGCTATTGTTGAGAAAACACCCTTTTGTGGTACTGAAAAAGAAAGTGCTGTTGAACACATGATTGAGTTATCTACTCTAAGTAGCTTGTTTTCTGATGATGTCAAGATGCGTACTTACTTTGTTGCTAAAATCTTTCCATTCTCATTAAAGGATGACGCTAAAACTTGGTATAATAGTTTGCCACCTAATTCTATTAAAAGTCCAAAAGAATTGCTTGATGTTTTCTTCCGTAAATACTTTCCTGCTAGTGCTCAACATATTGCTTTGCAGAGAATTTATAATTTTGACCAGGAAGATGGAGAGAAATTGCCTGAGGCTTGGGCGAGATTTTGCTCTCTTATTAGAGCTCGGCCTGATCATGATTTGGAAAAGCATGATTTACTTGATATATTTTATAGTGGACTAACCATTGAGTCTAGGGCATACCTGGATAGTTGTGCTGGTTGTGTTTTCAGGAAAAGAACTCCAGACGACGTTGAAGAATTATTGGCTAAAATAGGCCGGAATCATGATGATTGGACTACGCCTGAACCAACTCCAACGCCAATATTAAAGAAGAGGGGTTTAATTAAATTAAATGATGAAGATATGAGCGAAGCCAAGAAGTCTCTCAAGGAGAAAGGTATTAAATCTGAAGATGTGAAGAATCTTCCTCCCATAGAAGATATATGTGAGATAATTCCCCCTTCATCCATGATTGAGGTAAACTCCCTTCAACGCTTTACTAGGGAAGATATTCCGTATTCGAAACCTCCTGCACAATGCTTAGATGAGTTTGATAATTATATTGTTAAGCAAAAAAAATTTAATATGAGAGTAGAGAATCATTTAATGGAAAATTCTCGAGCTATTAGTGAATTGCATGATATTGTAGAGAGAACCTCCAATGATGTTAAGATGCTTGTTAAACATTTTCATATGGTTCAAACTCAAATAGATCAACTCACTAAAGTGCAAAATGACTTGTTGGGGAATAATTCTAAAGAGAAACATGCTTATGAAGTAACAACTAGAGGTGGTGTCTCTACCCAGGATCCTCTATATCCTGAAGGGCATCCCAAAAGAATTGAACAAGATTCTCAACGCATTGAACCTAGTGCTCCTTCTAAGAAGAAAAAGAAGAAGAAACATAAAAAATGTTGTAGAATCCTCTGAACCTGCTAATGATCCTAATAGTATTTCTATTTCTGATGCTGAAACTGAAAGTGGTAATGAACATGCTAAAGATAATGATAAGAAGGATGCTTCTGATAAAGAAGAGGTAGAAGAAGAACCTGAAAAGCATGCTAAAAATAAAAAGTACACTAAAGAAGATTTTATTGCTGAGAAACATGGTAATGAAAGAGAACCTTGGGTGCAAAAGCAAATGCCTTTTCCTGCTAAGAAACTAAAATCAAAGGAAGAAGAACACTATAATAAATTCTGTGATTGGATGAAACCTTTATTCTTGCAAATCCCTTTGACCGATGCTATTAAATTGCCTCCTTATTCAAAGTATATGAAAGATATTGTTACTAACAAAAGGAAAATCCCCAATGAGGAAATTTCCACTATGCTTGCTAATTACTCTTTCAATGGCAAAGTTCCAAAGAAGTTGGGCGACCCAGGTATACCTACTATTCCTTGTTCTATTAAGAATAATTATGTTAAAACTGCTCTATGTGACTTGGGAGCCGGTGTTAGTGTTATGCCTTTTTCTCTTTATAAGAGACTTTACTTAGACAAGTTGATACCTACTGACATATCTTTGCAAATGGCTGATAAATCTACTGCTATTCCTGTTGGTATATGTGAGGATGTTCCTGTTCAAGTTACTACTAACTGCTTGATATTAACTGATTTTGTTGTGTTGGAAATGCCTGAAGATGATAATATGTCTATTATTCTTGGGAGACCTTTTCTTAACACCGCAGGGGCTGTTATTGACTGCAATAAAGGGAAGGTTACTTTTAATGTTGATGATAAGGAGCATACCGTCTATTTCCCCAAGAAGATTGATAAAGTATGTGGAGTCAATACTATTTTTAATGTGAGAACTATCAAAGTGGGAACTATTGATTGTCCTATATATGAGCCTAAAGAAGAATATCAAACTCTCGTGATTGGATCCATATCAATACAATTCAAGGTAACATGATTGATTTGAGGTTTATTTCTTCTTATGCTATGTAAAATTTATTTGGTGGCAAGACTTGATCAACCTTGTTAACAAATACCTTTTATATGCATAGAGGAGGTAAACAACATCTCTTTCTTCCTCCACTTGCTCTTAGTTGCTGTAGCACTTTTAATTTGCAAAGTTCCTTAGTTAATTGGAGATTTCAAAAAATTTCCTGGCCAGTAATAATAAACTTAATACCCAGAAATGTGCATTTTTCAAAGTTTTCAAAAATTCACAAAAATTATACCGTTGGTCCTATTTTTCGACGAGGCACCTGGGAGCACCAGAGGATGACCTGTGGGGGCCACAGGGTGCCACACCACAGGCCGGCGCGGCCAAGGAGGGGGGCGCGCCACCCTGTGGTGTGGGCCCCTCCTTGCCCCACTATCTCATCTCTTTCTCCCAGCATCTTCTCTCTCCCAAAAAAACTCGAACCAGCTTTCTCTCACTCGCGTTTTTGCTCAAGAGCTCAGGATTTTTTCGATCTCTTTGCTCAGCCCAAATTTCTGTCTGAAATTTGGCACATTTGCTCTCTGGTATGTGACTCCTTCACCTATCCAAGTAGAATTTTGTTTGGTTGAGTATATCTTGAATATTTTGCTGCTGTAGGTAACATGTTTAGTGAGCTTGCATGCTTGTTCTAAGTTCTATAAACTAGTTTTGATGCATGATTAGTACTCTAGCAAGTTCCTATAGTAGTTCCCCTTGATTATATGTCACCAAATCAAATTTTATATCACTTGTTGAAAATTTCAGAAGAGAGATGAAGAAGTTCAACTTTGGAGAGTTGTTCAAGAAAGGAACAACCAGCACCGGGAGGCCTTCTAGGGCCGCCACCCGGCTTAGGCGATCGTACAATGAGGATATCATCGCGCCTAGCTTCGCACCCGAAGAGGACAACGGGGCTCCTAATGCTTCATCTTTTCCATGCTATGATTTTCTGAGAAATGCAGGGATATTGGATGATTTCTTCACCCTTGTCAATAGGGCGGGCTTAACCACCTACGTGGAAGATGAAAGAGAGCAATACTATATGCTCACCAAAATTTTCGTCGAGAGCTTCAGGTTCAATAACACGCAATACGAGCCGACAGTTGCATTCAAAATCTATGGTAATCCTGTTACTATGGAATTGGAAGATTTTTGTCGTGCATTGGATATTGCCCCTGTAGGTACAGCAAGTAGGATTGATGACAACCCCCGGGACTTGTTGGAGCTCTATCGAGGGATTACCGATGATGATTGTCGCACCATTCAGCGTGGCAAGATAAGGAACATTCAACTCCCCGCCATTAAGTATTTTGCATATTACATTGCTACTAGCATTCTTGGTAGGGACAACACTAGCAATATTTCTAGTTACCATCTTGCTTTCTTGAATATTGCACTTACTGGTCGGACATCTTATCACCTTGGTTCTCTTATTGCTCGCCGCCTGTCTAATAGGGGGCCTATTTTTGGAGGAACTATTGCACTGCGCGTTTTAACATATTTAAGACTTCCTCTTGATCCTAATGATGTGTCATTGACCCCTAGGAGAATCGATATTGTTGCTATGAAGAGTCATCATTTTGTTACCACTGATTCTACTCTAGATAATATGGTCTATAGAATGTTGTTTGCTGACGGGGATGAGAAGGAAATCCCTCTTCCCCAACCAGGTTTGTTCAGTATTGACAGGCAATCATGGTCGTGCACTAAGGAAGAGGTGGACGAACATATGAAGATACAAGACTTCCACCAGCAGCATGACTCCGAGGACGCCGAGGCCTCCCACGACTACACCGTCACGTATCCGGGTGCTTCTTCTAGCACATGCCCGGAATATGATCCATCTTCGTCGTACTACGGAGATACTACCTCATGGTCTCGATGGGATTGAACTCCACTTAGGCCAAAAGCCTAAGCTTGGGGGGAGGTATACCGGCATCACTCATTCTTTGCATATTATGGTTGCTGGATACTTGCACATACTTGTTTAGTCTCTTTGAGTGGTTTTCTAATGAGAGGGAGATGATATTTGGGGAAGTGCTGCCTGAAAACAGATTCTGGACTGTTACTAGAAAAATTCGTGCGCACAGCCAGAACGTTATTTTGAGCTGCCAATTTTTGTGCAGGTTCCCCAGGTTGTTATCTAACTTTCATTAGTTGAACACTTTTCGAGCTGAGCAACGTAAGATTTTTGTAAAAATCGATTTCTGTACTGCTGTCAGGTTTTGGCAGATTTCTGCCATCTCGCTTTTCTGTGTTTCTTCTAGTTTGTTATTTCTTGTTTTTTCTTTGTTTCCTTTCCAAAACACAAAAAGACCAAAAATATTTCTGTTGTTTATCTTCATAATTTGTTTGCTTTGGTTTCTTGCATTTGTTTCGCTTTATTTGCTATTGCTAGTTTGCTACAAGAAAACCCAAAAAGATTTTGCTTTGTTTGCTTGTTTCCTTTTGTTCTTGTTTCTAATTCGAAAACACCAAAAATATTTGCTGTTCTTCTTTGATTTGTAAAGTTCATCTTGAGTTCAATGGTCTTCGGTGGCTGGAGCGTGGTTTTCATTTCATATTATCCAAGCTATACAAGTGAAAAGGCAATAATAACGATCTACGACAATCTGATTGTGGTGAGAGGCTGGTATGAACTCTATTTGTTTTCATTTTTGTACATATACTCATCCATGTGAGCATGCTTAGTTGGTTCATGTGAGGTATATGTTATTTGAGAAAGTCTAGTAGTTCATGATCTCTCATGTTTAGCTTCAATTTATTAATATGAGTAGCATGTCATGGATGTTTGCTTGCATTGTTTTATTTATAAGTAGGTATGGCATTGTGGTATCCTCCTCTGAATAATTCATTTATATCGACTTGGCACATGCTCACGCATGCATATGACTGAACAAAAAGTCAATTAAGCCTCGATGATCTATATTGCTTCAGAGTTCTTGTATCACTTTTATGCCTCCGTTAATTTATTTTGCCGCAAGCATGATTATGACAGTTTCTGCTCTCTTGATTTGTCGCTCCCTAGTCTATTGCTAGCCTTCACTTGTACTGAGCGGGAACGCTGCTCGTGCTTCCAAATACCTGAAAACCAAGTTGTTCCAAAGTGTCCACCATAAATACCTATGCATGGCATTTCAAACCATTCCAAGTAAATTCTCATGCGCTACCTTTAAAACCTTCAAAATGCTTCTCAATTTGTGTTTATGTTTCATAGCTCATGAGGAAGTATGTGGTGTTTAGCTTTCAACCTTGTCATTCACTTTTGACGGACTCTCATATGGACTAGTGGCACATCCGCTTATCCAATAATTTTGCAAAAAGAGCTGGCAATGGGATTCCCAGTCCCGAATTAATTAACTTAAATAGACACTCCTCCATGGTTTGTGATTGTTGGACGGCACCCGAAGATTCGGTTAGCCATGGCTTGTGTAAGCAAAGGTTGGGGGGAGTGTCATCATCATAATAAAACTAAAATAAAAAGGCACTCCTTCATGGTATGAGATTGTTGGCAGGCACCCGAGGATTCGGTTAGCCATGGTTTGTGTAAGAAAGGTTGGAAAGAGTGTCAAATAAATATGCAATAATTCATGGGAGCCGCTCTTGGAAGTCCGGTTGGCGAGGTAGTTAGTGTACCCATTACCATTCATTGACAACAACAAACACCTCTCAAAATGATTTTACTCCTGATTTCAAAAATGAAAAGCTCTAGCGCATGTTAATCCCTGCTTCCCTCTGCGAAGGGTCAATCTTTTACTTCTATGTTGTGTCTCCATTATTTCTTTGAGCACTATCTTGAGAGCACAACTGTCATTCTTAGTATAATATGCTTGTCTCAAAATATGATTGATTGTGGTATAACTTTGATGCTTTTATCTTTGACAATCACTACTTCTAGTCTTTCTATGAACTCCAGAGGTGCCCGGGCATTTATGTTTTGCCAATCAAATACAGGCAAGCGAGATACCACTTTATCATACTCTCTTATGAACATTGCAATCCTGCTTTCATACATGATTCATGATGCTTATTATTAATTGTTGGTACCTCTTCATGATTGACATAGCTGTTATATGATCTTATTTGCATGTATCTCACTATGAACTACTTAAGTATTAGCCATAGCATGAGAATATATACATCATATGAGCAAATGTGTTCGTGAAAGTTCTTTTATCGCTCAGTTGTTAACTGAATTGCTTGAGGACAAGCAATAAGCTAAGCTTGGGGGGAGTTGATACGTCCAAAACGTATCTACTTTCCCGAACACTTTTGCTATTGTTTTGCCTCTAATTTGTGTATTTTGGATACAACTAACACGGACTAACGCTATTTTCAGGAGAACTGTTATGGTGTCTCGTTTTTGTGCAGAAATCCAACTTTCGGGAAAATCCTCGGAATTTATGCAGAAGGCCCTATTTTCCCAGAATACTGACGGAGCCAGAAGGACAATTAAGGTGGAGGCCCGAGGGCCCCACACCATAAGGCGGCGCGGCCTAGGGGGGGCCCGCGCGGCCCTATGGTGTGGCCCCCTCGGCCGGCCTCCGACGCCCTCCTTTGGACTATTTATCGGCCTCGACCTAAAAACGCACGGAGAGAAGTCGAAGTCGCCAGAAACCCTCCAGAACGCCGCCACATCGCGAAACTCCGTCGCGGGAGCCAGAAGTCTCCATTCTGGCACTCCGCCGGGACGGGGAATTGGAGGAGATCATCGCCATCATCACCGCCAACGCCTCTACATCAACCAGCCATGTTTCCCCCATCCATGTGTGAGTAATTCCCCCGCTGTAGGCCGAAGGGGATGGTAGGGATTGGATGAGATTGGTCATGTAATAGCATAAGATTGTTAGGGCATAGTGCCTAGTGTCCGTAATTGGTACTTTGATGATATTGTTGCAACTTGCTATGCTTAATGCTTGTCACTAGGGCCCGAGTGCCATGATCTCAGATCTGAACATGTTATTGTTTCATCATGATATTCATTGTTTTATGATCTTACCTGCAAGTTGTATACACATGTCGCTGTCCGGAACCAATGGCCCCGAAGTGACAAGAATCGGGACAACCGGAGGGGATGGTAGTGATGTGAGGATCACATGTGTTCACGGAGTGTTAATGCTTTGCTCCGGTACTCTATTAAAAGGAGTACCTTAATATCCAGTAGTTTCCCTTGAGGCCCGGCTGCCACCGGCTGGTAGGACAAAAGATGTTGTGCAAGTTTCTCATTGCGAGCACGTACGACTATAATTGGAACACATGCCTATTGATTGCTTTGTACTTGGACATCGTTTTATTATTATCTGCAAATGCCCTGCTATGATTGTTACATGAGTTTCTCTCATCCATGCAACGCCCGTTCATCCGTCCCCGTGCCTACAGTATTTTAATCCTGCTGTTTACTATAATCACTACTGCTGTCTCTGTTACTCTGCTGCTGTTATTTCACTACTGCTACTGCTATAAAACTGTTACTACTGATAAACTCTTGCGAGCAAGTCTGTTTCCAGGTGCAGCTGAATTGACAACTCCGCTGTTAAGGCTTCCAAGTGTTCTTTGTCTCCCCTTGTGTCGAATCAATAAATTGGGTTATACTACCCGCGAAGACTGCTGCGATCCCCTATACTTGTGGGTCATCACGCGGCCGGAAAGGAACTCCATGAAGTTCTAGACACCCGATGAAGGCTGACGGACATAGCTCTTCAGAATAAAAGCAACCTTTTGAAGGAATGATTACAAAAACCTGCATTTCCTTAGACTTTCTGGTCCATGGTTGTAGCTAGTGCATTAAACACGTCTTTCCTATAATGAACTTGTTGAGTACGCTCGTACTCATCCCACCTTAAATCCCCTGCTTAGATATGGAGTCATCAAAGGAGGATCTACAGTACAACTCGAAGGCCGAGGAGTCAACAACTACTTCAAGGGACAAGACCCTGTCAGAAGAGTCACTCACCACATCCACCATGGAGAAAACCTACACTAGAACTAGAAGGGAACTAGCTCCCTAAACCTAGATCCTATTTAGCTAGAACCCAGTCATAACCTCTATAGCTAGTCAAATCCTCTATAGATAGAGTTCATGATAAGATTAGATTACGAGTCGTTCTTCTGGAACTTATTTGTAGTCTTACCTCGTTGTAAAGAGTCGGTGTTGTAATTCTATAGACATGCCTTCGATCCGCATATATTTCTGTTGTACCACTCAGAGAGATGTAATACTAGTGGAACGGTGTTTCATTGGTGTTATGTCAACGACTTGCATAGTACACCAGGTATGTTGGGTCGTCACCACAACAAGCTATCAACCCAGTGCCTCGTTATTTATCAACGGTAAAAATAAAATAACTACTAACCTGTAATATCCCAGGTAATGGGGTTACAAAATAGAGGAAAATAGATGTGTGCATTGCATTCATGCATAGAAAATCTGGGGAATTTTCGCGTTTTAAAGTAAAACTGTCACAGTAACTGAAGTTTCACTTGACCTTGGTGGAATTGAAATAGCTCATCAAGTCAAGCGCTATAAACCTCAACATGACTTTGCTAAAACCTTGTTTTGGGTAGAGATAATTTGATCTAAGGGATTAGATCAAATGGAATTAAAATCAACACAAGAACTTATTAATCAAGGATCAATTACTTGATCTTATAAAAGATTATAATATGGTAATCCTTGTCATAGCATATGAACATCTGTTCAATTACAAACCAAGTAACAATAAAATGGAGAAACCATTCCTGACTTATCTTTTCCATGTCTTAAACTAATCCATGATCCTATCATGAACCTCATGGTATTCATTTTACTTCATTCTTGGAAACATGACAAGGAGATCAACTCTAGAAATATATATTCTTCTCTATTCCAAATAGTTAAGCATCAAACCTAGAGAGGTGAGAGTTCTATTATAATTATTAGAGAAGCATTAACAAACCTTGAGTTAAAACTTGGATATACATCCAAGTATTCAAATCATCATCTTTAAGAGGAACCCTAGGATCTTATTCAAGATATTTCCTAGAGAGAGAATCCATTTATGTTAACCATAGATATTGGTGGCCACATCATTATCTTTGGAGAATAACCTTAGGTTGGTACTAAAAGTCCTTCCCAAATGAGAGACCATTCATACCAATCTTAGCTTTACCTATTTAAGAATAACTGACAACCATTGAACTAAAGTATTAGATTGTAAATCATTTCATCTTGGAGGGGTGAGATAACCAAATATCCAATTGGATAAAATAAGATCCATGAGTTGATGAAATAGGGAGGAGACTAATCCAACTAAGTTAACCAAGTGGAATCTTAGCCTAGATACCTAAGTAAATATTAGGAGTACACCATAAACCCTAGAATAAACCATCCCTATATGAGAGAACTCAAGCTATGGAGTTACACTCAAGATAGTTGAGGCAACACCTGGATTTGAGGGAGAGAACTATTCTTACAACCAGATGATCATATCATCATTGTTTGAGTAGAACCCTAACAGAATATCTCAGGTATTCTCCTGGGATATAAATTATTGATGTAACCAAAGTAGTTCCATCCTAGAAAGTAAAATAGAAGTGCTATACATTAGTTGATCAAGACAATGCTTGATCATGGAAGTAAGAACCTCATTTAATGAGAGATACTTAGAAAACCTTAGAGTCAAACTCTATACTTTATATGGTGAGAAACCATTCATCCATATAACCAAAGTTAACTATAAAAAGAACCATAACCACTTTAGTTATTTTAATGATAAATTGAGGATAGTAATAAAAGTCGATTGGTGGAAGATAAAACCAATTCTCAAGTCCTTAGTAACTAAAGGAGAACATCAACTATTAAGGAAGTAACCACCTTATTATGGATAGGGGAGACTAAACCTTAGTTGGTGCATCATTTGGGTGATCACAACTAAAACCTAAGCCACAATCAAATTCCAAACCATGTGCCATTAGGTAAATATAATTAGAACCCTAGAATTGCACTCTAGTTAAATCCTATGCTTAATTATGGAGCATAAGATGAACCTAGTTTAAACCCTACAATTTAAACCTATATATGGTGATTAATCACTCATCATTAAAACCAAGACCAAACCATGATGAGAGTAATATCTACTCTAGGTAATTTAAGATGTTATTAAATATAATCCTAGTACTACCTTTGAAATAAGGTTATAATAAACCCTATAAAACATTAATAAAGAAGTATTCACATAAAATCATATGTACTTGACTAAATTCTCAAATAAGAACCAAGTCATAATAATAAACTCTAAAACACTTGGTGTACAAATTATCAACTCCAATCATTCAAAAGGGAGTTGTATTCTAAATAAAAAAAGAAATTAAAATAAATACCTAAATTATTGCCTAAGTTAAACATTGTCATAAGGCTCACATATATTGAATGTGATTCAAAAACAATGCAGTAATGCATGTATCCTTTTCTTGTTCCTAACGGAATTCAAATTATAAAATACCTGCATGGTATAAAATGACTTAAGTTTGAATTAAAAACAGAATGTAAAATAGAAAAGGAAAACAGAAAATAAAAATAGAAAGGAAAAGAGAAGAGAAGCTTACCTGGACCTTACCTGGCGAGCAGCCCACCTTCACTAGCCCTAGAGCAGCCCAGCCGCACTTGCCCCTGCACACCCCAACGAAGCCCAGCCCAACTTACACTTCCTTATCCGCTCATGAGGAAGACGTCGTCGTCTTCGTTTCCGTCTCGCTCAAACGCACAAGATATCGACAGCACGCCGATCAGCTCCACCTCCTCGTCGATGATAAGGATCCCCGGACGCCAACGACCGTACCAAAGCTGAGACGAATACCCTCTGCATCCGCGGCCAACTGGAACCTCTGGATTCCGTCCAAAAATCGCGACCGACACCACCGTTGTATCCCGGCCGCCGGCGTCGGATTGCTGCCGATTCTGAGGCTGCCTTGAGCTATAAAGACTCTCCGAGATCCGCCGTGAAACCCTAATGCCTCACCACCCTCTCAGACCCCTCCGTTATCTCTCAATCCTCCTCTATTTTCTCCACACGCCGGAGGTGACCGTGGAGAACTTTCTCAGTTCATCGTCGATTGAGCTCGCCCCGACTCCCTCGAGCCCCTTAGGAGCTCCCTAGAACCTTTCTGAGCAACCAGGCGGAAGGAATCGGGAAGGGGAAGCCTCAGACGCTGGAAAATCGCCATCCCCTTCCACCGGTGTCTAGCAGAAGTTGCAACATTGAGCTCGCCACCGTCCACCGTCAACCTCAACAAGCAGTCCATCGTCTTCTGGGTGAGCTTGCGCTTCTATTGATACGTTATTTGCGTCAATCCGATGTCTGTAGCTACATATAGCTAATCGACCGGAGTTCACCGCCGCGGAGACGCTCGCCGAAGTTGTCTCCGGTGACCATTGACTGGGGGCGCCGCCTCCATATTGTTCAGCATCCAGAGCCGCATCTAACTAGCCTATCTGCCCATTCCCTACCGGCCGGAATCGCCGTCGCCGGCCACGACTGGCTCGCCGGCGATGTACTCCTATGCCCAGTCAGCTCTTGGACTTGGTCCACGCTGACGTGGCCACCAACGTGGCTACTGGCCCACCAGTCAGCCCTTGCGGGTAGCTTTAGCTGGGTAGGCTTAGTAAATTCTCGTTTTATTCCAATTTCATTAATTAGTGAAATTTTGCAAATTCCTAGAAAAATCATAAAAGCTCAGAAAAAAAAATACAAGATATCAAAATTCTTAGAAAAGTAAGCTCTATCCAATAAAAATATAAAACGAAAATTTTATTTTTAATAAAAATTCAACTATTTAATACTTGTTATTTAAGCCTTTAATTTTAATTTTAAAATCAATTAAAATTCAATAATTAGGGAAAGAGTATAAAACAAATAAAAACCAGTAAAGTAAATAAAGAAAACATTAAAACTACTTTTCTTTATCTGGAACTTATTAAATCTTTATTATTGGAATTTAAACCCTAATTAATAATTACCTAATTATTAATTCTTGAAAATTAGTAAAATACCATATCCAATATTATTATTTCAAATTTATTAATAACTTTAACTTTATTAATGAAGTTATTAATCCAATAATTATAGGGTAATTAGAAAACCCTAGTTCCATTATAAACCAAGTGATAACCTAATAATTTTATGTGGAACCCTAAAACCCTAATTCAATTATGCACAAACCCTAGCTCCATTAATTCATATGAATCTGAATTTGCTTCTAACCTAAACCCTAGGTTAGAACATGTGATCATGGTACCTTCTTCCAAATCCTAGAACCATAGTAGCAACTAAACACTAGTCTTGGTCACATAAAATGTAGGAGACCTAGCACTAATAAGATGGATATCCCATGTGTTCATCTTATCAAACCTAGATGATCAGATAAGAACACCTAAGTCTAAACCTTAGTCCTATCCTCAAAATGATCAACCTTATTCATTCCTATTTAGCATCACACCATTATGATGAACCCTAATAGCAACCATACCTACTATTTTACATTCCATACTCCACTAAACCCTACTAGTGTGAGATACTTATGAAACATCCTATTTAGGAACCAACCATTCTCTACTTAGAAATCCAATAGCTAATCCAAGATAACCTCAACCTTAATTATAATACTTCTTATTATTTAAGAAGTATCTTCTTCAAAAGTTATTCTTCTGAAGTAAACAAAGAACCATCATCAACCCTACTTATAAGGACCTATAAACCCTAACTAGCTATCACCAACAAGAAGAACCAATCTTAATAGCAACCTTATATGATTAAATTACTCAGGATGCCTAGGCTTAACTCAACCTTACAAGCCCTAGGTGTTGATGAATCCAACTCTATTGTGATCCATCTAATACTTACTCCAGAAACTAGATGAAACCATAGTCAACCATAGAACCCCACCAATCTAATTATCATACTTGTTCTTTATTCAAGAACATGTTCTTCAAAAGGTATTCTTTTGAAATATATAATAAGCAATCATTAACCATGCATTATAGGACTTAAAATTGACAACTGCTCTTTACTTATTATACAGCTACTATTCCTGGTTGTGTATGATTGTTGCTATTCATCTTACCACCTGCTTATAACTCTAAAACAACACACCCCTGAATAAGAACCTTGTTTGTGAATCACTCTAAAAATGCAACACACCCTGAACCAATCATTACAACTCACTGATCCTAAATCATCGGGGTTAGGTCACGCTTAGAGCGATTACATCTCATACTTATGCATTATTGCATCCTTGCCAATCTTTTAAACATCGTCCTTACCGGACGATGATGCTATTTCAGAATTTGGAGTTATTGCGTATCGAAGACCTTGTCTGCATAATCTTGCAGTCAAGAAAGGCAAGTTCATCACTTTCTCATGTCATTCGAGTATTTTTACCAAATTACTTGCAAAGTACTATGTTTATCACTATTGCATAAAAACCAAAACCACTATTTTCTTAACTATGAATATGACTATGTGGTGGGCAATGGAACCATGGATTGTGTTGATATGGTGGAGGTTCCATTGCAAGGGTTTATATCCATCTAGGATTAAACAACAAATGTCGTCCAGTGATTCTTGTGCCATAATACCCGTGTTAACCATAAGATCCGGAGTGGGACAAAATAGTCAAAAGTGTTTCCACCTCTCGTTCATCAACGAATGCTCATTACTGGGTGCACATGATCTCGAGAGACATGATGCAGGGGTGGGAACCCGTAGAAGTCCCAACGGTAATGAGGTCTATGATGGGTTGCAACTGCCGGCGTAGGAATGTAAGGTAGAGCCCTGCATTGTCGTCGTGGTCGGGGTCCACCCTGAAATATATGGGAATAATGGGACCGGCGTGGACCCAGGGTCAGAGATTGCAGCAACGGGTGGGTGTTCGAGGTAGCGGAGGAACATGATTGGCTAGAACTTATACCGGGCCTCACACCATAGGAAGTGTGGACAGGAATGTACACCTGGTTGGCACCAAGGATAAGATCTCTTATGGGTAAAGCAACACACCTCTGCAGAGTGTAATGAACCGTGACCTGTCACTCCCTGTTCCGGGATATGGAACTGCGAACGCTGCCGGAAAGGAGCTCCATGAAGTTCTAGTAAACCGGTGAAGGCTGACGGACATAGTTCTTCTGAATAAAAGCAACCTTTTGAAGAAATGGTTATGAAAACTTGCATTGGTATTAGACTTTCTGGTCTAATGCCGTAGCTAGTGCATTAAACACCTCTTTCCTATAATGAACTTGTTGAGTACGCTCGTACTCATCCCACTCTTAAATCCCCTGCTTAGATATGGAGGCATCGAAGGAGGAGCTACAGTGTAACTCGAAGACCGAGGAGTCAACAACTACTTCAAGAGACAGTACCCTGTCAGAGGAGTCAGATACCACATCCAACAAGGAGAAAACCTAGTTTAGCCGTAGAAGGGAACTAGCTTCCTAAACCTAGCTCCTATTTAGCTAGAATCTATTCATAGCCTCTATAGCTAGTCAAATACTCTACAAATAGAGTTCGTGATAGGATTAGACTACGAGTCGTTCTTCTGGAGTTTATTTGCAGATTTAGCTCATTGTAAAATAGGAGGCTGTGATGATCTTATGTAACAGAGTCAATGTTGTAATTCTATAGACATGCCTTGGACCCGCATATGTTTCTGTTGTACCACTCTGAGCGATATAATATTAGTGGAACGGTGTTTCATTGGTGTTATATCAGACTTGCATACTACACCATGCAGTGGTATGCCGGGTCACCATAGTTGGTATCAGATCAAATGCTTTGACCCTAGGATTAAAACCCTTTAAAGGAGATCTATAGGATGGTAGTGTCTATAGGAAGTTGTCTTAGTTAAACCAAATACTTCTTATGACTTGAGACGGATATTCACTTGAGAATAATCCTGACACACTTGAGTCAACATTTCCTACCTATCCTTCCTAAGTGAAGTTAGTTAGCTAATCCAAAACATGTAGCACATCAATAAGTCCTTAAAACAATAGATGAGTAGATCACAGTTGGTATACAATTCATGGTAGTCCAAAGAGAGGATACAACCATAAGGAAGATATCCTATTGGAAGATGTGTACCAACACAGGTTATAGTTAAATAAGAATTACTCAGACCTGCACTAGAAGTAATATCAAGTGATGAAGATAAGTAAGATATCCTACTAGAATAGGAATACAAAGACAAGTAATGGGTAAGTAAAAATATCCCAACTTATGAAACATTTGATAATAAGTGGTAAATATAAGTTAGATGCAGTAGTATAGACCATGATGAGTCAATCATGGGAAATAAGGAAGAGTGATAGGAATAATATATGTCTACTTACAAGGTAGAGTTGCTAATCATATAAGATTCACCTGAGAATCATTATGTGATGGAACATAATATCATCAACATTTAGGAGGAGAACAATAAGAAGCCATTTGTTCAACAATAGTGTAAGAATTGTATTCCAAAAACATGGGAAGTGTGCCAAGCACATCTTGACCATAGTCTTATGATAGAAACACTTGGAAGTATAGGAACTATATCCTAATAAACATGTATTCAGAGTAACCATATTAGAACTAGTGGTATCATACACAATAGTCCTCAATAGCACTTATATATGGTATAATACGTTGTTAGTACTTCCAAACAAAATTAGGTCAACCACAACTATCCTAGACCACTTTGTTTCAAGTTTATCTCATTGCAAATTGTGCAATTCAGGTAAATGTCAAGACAAATAGTAGAATGCCAACTATATGTGCTAAGTATCACGATATAAACCTATCTTATGTGGTGTTATATACCACACATCAGAGCCTGATGTTTAGAGATGTCTTACTCAACTATTATATTTAGGCTTATGATGGTGTGTATTATATGCACAAAGCTGAATCTTCTTGGGTTTTATTGGATTTTCAATTGTTTGACTAGATCCATACATGAAGTTTGACTTCGATATGCAAATGCATGTTGCAATATCAAGTCCTTACTTGATGCTATAGATCTAGAGGGTAATGGTATTCGTGTGAGGAAGTGACGAATTCTAAAGATTCTGAAGCCAAGGTGAAGGTTCATCAGAAGAAAGGAGTAAAGTTGTGGGAAGCAACCACACTATTCAGAAGAAAGTACCAACCAAAACTCATGCTTAGCCTCAACAAAGGAGTACTTTAGTACATTAGAAGCATGAAGGTGAGAAATCTGGTGATTATGGTGAAGCTGAAGCAGATCCATAGTCAACACAGAAGAGGGAATGCATGCTTAGGATACTATATTCATAGTGTCAGCTAGTGGTTTTCTTGCAACAATAAACCCTGAAGAAAGGAATATGACCTATGAAACCATAGCAAATATAAGAAGACCATAGTTGATATCAGAAGACCACAATTGATATAGGATCAATACTGCGAGATTAAGTAGAAGATGTCCCGACCAATTGGTCAGAACCTATAATAGAATCCATTTTTTTAGATAACAAATAGCCACAATTGGTATCAAGTAGTCCACCATTCGATTATTTGTACCAAGAAATGGTGAACAAATAAAACTTTGTTAGCAAAATAACAATGACCTATAATCATTCAGTCGAAGGATTTATATTGGATGTCCACAAATTGAGTGGATACACCATAAACACTCTTCGTGAGACCTTAGAAAAGTATAAACCATAAGTTAGACCTAGACCAGTATTCTAACCATAAGTCCAATGGTTGAAAGAAAAGGAGTTGAAGACCATAAGAAAAATCTAAGGGGTAGAGTAATGATTGAGTTGGATACACAATAACTCAATATTTTGAGCCAGATTGATGAAGAAGGTCTGAACTGAGAGGAAGTTCGATCTTATTTTCATAAGATTGTTGAACACTACTTCCAGAAGGATGTCAGACCAGAAGCCGAGGTCTATACCTCGAGGAAGTAAGAAGTGGACTATAACTTGAGAAAGTGAGTAATATTTACTCAGAAGTACGAGAGCTCAAGTAAGTTAAGCTTAATGAAGTTGGAAGAAGGAAATACCGTAGACCAATAAAGCTCAAGAAGGCCAAAGACCGAAAAAGATTGAACATACCAAAACCAAAGACTAGTTAAAAGATTCCTTTCATGGAACCTAAAGGAACCAAAATTGTTAGAGGTATCAACAATAAACCATGATTGGATGGACTAAATGAGTCTAATCCATTCTTAGGGAAATAAACCATCACAACCATTTCCATGGTAAGTACCTTACCAAGTACCATTATTGCAGTTTTGGTAGTAAGGGAAAACAAAGACCTATTTTATCAAATAGGAGAATGTTATCCAATTAGTCCTCAATTAAGACTAGCAACACCAGAAAAAGTCCCATCATTGATTCTTCAATGAGAAAGGAAACAAGCATATAGAGTTGAAAGAAATCAAATAATTAAAGTTAGAAGCCATGGCTCAGAGACAGGTATTATTAGATTCTAGGAAGAAAATCATAGAACTGGAGTAAGAAACTAATGTTCAGAGACAAACCATAATGGATTCCAGGAAGCATCCGGACAAGGGATATATTCAGTATATCCAACAAGATCAATACGGAGTTCGAGAAAAGATATAGTCTGCACAAGTCAGATCCACACTCCGGAAACGTGAGAGAGATCAAACTTCGAGGACGAAGTTTAGTTTAAGGGGTAGAGACTGTAATATCCCAGGTAATGGGGTTACAAAATAGAGGAAAACAGATGTGTGCATTGCATTCATGCATAGAAAATCTGGGGAATTTTCGCGTTTTAAAGTAAAACTGTCACAGTAACTGAAGTTTCACTTGACCTTGGTGGAATTGAAATAGCTCATCAAGTCAAGCGCTATAAACCTCAACGTGACTTTGCTAAAACCTTGTTTTGGGTAGAGATAATTTGATCTAAGGGATTATATCAAATGGAATTCAAATCAACACAAGAACTTATTAATCAAGGATCAATTACTTGATCTTATAAAAGATTATAATATGGTAATCCTTGTCATAGCATATGAACATCTGTTCAATTACAAACCAAGTAACAATAAAATGGAGAAACCATTCCTGACTTATCTTTTCCATGTCTTAAACTAATCCATGATCTTACCATGAACCTCATGGTATTCATTTTACTTCATTCTTGGAAACATGACAAGGAGATCAACTCTAGAAATATATATTCTTCTCTATTCCAAATAGTTAAGCATCAAACCTAGAGAGGTGAGAGTTCTATTATAATTATTAGAGAAGCATTAACAAACCTTGAGTTAAAACTTGGATATACATCCAAGTATTCAAATCATCATCTTTAAGAGGAACCCTAGGATCTTATTCAAGATATTTCCTAGAGAGAGAATCCATTTATGTTAACCATAGATATTGGTGGCCACATCATTATCTTTGGAGAATAACCTTAGGTTGGTACTAAAAGTCCTTCCCAAATGAGAGACCATTCATACCAATCTTAGCTTTACCTATTTAAGAATAACTGACAACCATTGAACTAAAGTATTAGATTGTAAATCATTTCATCTTGGAGGGGTGAGATAACCAAATATCCAATTGGATAAAATAAGATCCATGAGTTGATGAAATAGGGAGGAGACTAATCCAACTAAGTTAACCAAGTGGAATCTTAGCCTAGATACCTAAGTAAATATTAGGAGTACACCATAAACCCTAGAATAAACCATCCCTATATGAGAGAACTCAAGCTATGGAGTTACACTCAAGATAGTTGAGGCAACACCTGGATTTGAGGGAGAGAACTATTCTTACAACCAAATGATCATATCATCATTGTTTGAGTAGAACCCTAACAGAATATCTCAGGTATTCTCCTGGGATATAAATTATTGATGTAACCAAAGTAGTTCCATCCTAGAAAGTAAAATAGAAGTGCTATACATTAGTTGATCAAGACAATGCTTGATCATGGAAGTAAGAACCTCATTTAATGAGAGATACTTAGAAAACCTTAGAGTCAAACTCTATACTTTATATGGTGAGAAACCATTCATCCATATAACCAAATTTAACTATAAAAAGAACCATAACCACTTTAGTTACTTTAATGATAAATTGAGGATAGTAATAAAAGTCAATTGGTGGAAGATAAAACCAATTCTCAAGTCCTTAGTAACTAAAGGAGAACATCAACTATTAAGGAAGTAACCACCTTATTATGGATAGGGGAGACTAAACCTTAGTTGGTGCATCATTTGGGCGATCACAACTAAAACCTAAGCCACAATCAAATTCCAAACCATGTGCCATTAGGTAAATATAATTAGAACCCTAGAATTGCACTCTAGTTAAATCCTATGCTTAATTATGGAGCATAAGATGAACCTAGTTTAAACCCTACAATTTAAACCTATATATGGTGATTAATTACTCATCATTAAAACCAAGACCAAACCATGATGAGAGTAATATCTACTCTAGGTAATTTAAGATGTTATTAAATATAAGCCTAGTGCTACCTTTGAAATAAGGTTATAATAAACCCTATAAAACATTAATAAAGAAGTATTCACATAAAATCATATGTACTTGACTAAATTCTCAAATAAGAACCAAGTCATAATAATAAACTCTAAAACACTTGGTGTACAAATTATCAACTCCAATCATTCAAAAGGGAGTTGTATTCTAAATTTAAAAAAAAAAGAAATTAAAATAAATACATAAATTATTGCCTAATTCAAACATTGTCATAAGGCTCACATATATTGAATGTGATTCAAAAACAATGCAGTAATGCATGTATCCTTTTCTTGTTCCTAATGGAATTCAAATTATAAAATACCTGCATGGTATAAAATGACTTAAGTTCGAATTAAAAACAGAATGTAAAATAGAAAAGGAAAACAGAAAATAAAAATAGAAAGGAAAAGAGAAGAGAAGCTTACCTGGACCTTACCTGGCGAGCAGCCCACCATCACTAGCCCTAGAGCAGCTCAGCCGCACTTGCCCCTGCACAGCCCAACGAAGCCCAGCCCAACTTACACTTCCTTATCCGCTCGTGAGGAAGACGTCGTCGTCTTCGTTTCCGTCTCGCTCAAACGCACAGGATATCGACAGCACGCCGATCAGCTCCACCTCCTCGTCGATGATAAGGATCCCCGGACGCCAACGACCGTACCAAAGCTGAGACGAATACCCTCTGCATCCGCGGCCAACTGGAACCGCTGGATTCCGTCCAAAAATCTCGATCGACACCACCGTTGTATCCCGGCCGCTGGCGTCGGATTGCTGCCGATTCCGAGGATGCCTTAAGCTATAAAGACTCTCTGAGATCCGCCGTGAAACCCTAATGCCTCGCCACCCTCTCAGACCCCTCCATTATCTCTCAATCCTCCTCTATTTTCTCCACACGCCGGAGGTGACCGTGGAGAACTTTCTCAGTTCATCATCGATTGAGCTTGCCCCGACTCCCTCGAGCCCCTTAGGAGCTCCGAAGAACCTTTCTGAGCAACCAGGAGGAAGGAATCGGGAAGGGGAAGCCTCAGACGTTGGAAAATCGCCATCCCCTTCCACCGGTGTCTAGCAGAAGTTGCAACATTGAGCTCGCCACCGTCCACCGTCAACCTCAACAAGCAGTCCATCGTCTTCTGGGTGAGCTTGCGCTTCTATTGACACGTTATTCGCGTCAATCCGATGTCTGTAGCTACATATAGCTAATCGTCCGGAGTTCGCCGCCGCGGAGACGCTCGCCGGAGTTGTCTCCGGTGACCATTGACTGGGGGCGCCGCCTCCATATTGTTCAGCATCCAGAGCCGCATCTAACTAGCCTATCTGCCCATTCCCTACCGGCAGGAATCGCCGTCGCCGGCCACGACTGGCTCGCCGGCGATGTACTCCTATGCCCAGTCAGCTCTTGGACTTGGTCCACGCTGACGTGGCCACCAACGTGGCTACTGGCCCACCACTCAGCCCCTGCGGGTAGCTTTAGCTGGGTAGGCTTAGTAAATTCTCGTTTTATTCCAATTTCATTAATTACTGAAACTTTGCAAATTCCTAGAAAAATCATAAAAGCTCAGAAAAATAAATACAAGATATCAAAATTCTTAGAAAAGTAAGCTCTATCCAATAAAAATATAAAAAGAAAATTTTATTTTTAATAAAAATTCAATTATTTAATACTTGTTATTTAAGCCTTTAATTTTAATTCTAAAATCAATTAAAATTCAATAATTAGGAAAAGAGTATAAAAAAATAAAAACCAGTAAAGTAAATAAAGAAAACATTAAAACTACTTTTCTTTATCTGGAACTTATTAAATCTTTATTATTGGAATTTAAACCCTAATTATTAATTCTTGAAAATTAGTAAAATACCAAATCCAATATTATTATTTCAAATTTATTGATAACTTCAACTTTATTAATGAAGTTATTAATCCAATAATTATAGGGTAATTAGGAAACCCTAGTTCCATTATAAACCAAGTGATAACCTCATAATTTTATGTGGAACCCTAAAACCCTAATTCAATTATGCACAAACCCTAGCTCCATTAATTCATATGAATCTGAATTTGCTTCTAACCTAAACCCTAGGTTAGAACATGCGATCATGGTACCTTCTTCTAAATCCTAGAACCATAGTAGCAACTAAACACTAGTCTTGGTCACATAAAATGTAGGAGACCTAGCACTAATAAGATGGATATCCCATGTGTTCATCTTATCAAACCTAGATGATCAGATAGGAACACCTAAGTCTAAACCTTAGTCCTATCCTCAAAATGATCAACCTTATTCATTCCTATTTAGCATCACACCATTATGATGAACCCTAATAGCAACCATACCTACTATTTTACATTCCATACTCCACTAAACCCTACTAGTGTGAGATACTTATGAAACATCCTATTTAGGAACCAACCATTCTCTACTTAGAAATCCAATAGCTAATCCAAGATAAACTCAACCTTAATTATAATACTTCTTATTATTTAAGAAGTATGTTCTTCAAAAGTTATTCTTCTGATGTAAACAAAGAACCATCATCAACCCTACTTATAAGGACCTATAAACCCTAACTAGCTATCACCAACAAGAAGAACCAATCTTAATAGCAACCTTATATGATTAAATTACTCAGGATGCCTAGGCTTAACTCAACCTTACAAGCCCTAGGTGTTGATGAATCCAACTCTATTGTGATCCATCTAATACTTACTCCAAAAACTAGATGAAACCATAGTCAACCATAGAACCCCATGATGCGCGTGGTTGACGTATTGTCTTTCCGTTCGACACGCGTCCGTTGGGAACCCCAAGAGGAAGGTGTGATGCGCACAGCGGAAAGTTTCCCTCAGTAAGAAACCAAGGTTTATCGAACCAGTAGGAGTCAAGAAGCACGTGAAGGTTGATGGCAGCGAGATGTAGTGCGGCGCAACACCAGGGATTCCGGCGCCAACGTGGAACCTGCACAACACAAACCAATTACTTTGCCCCAACGAAACAGCGAGGTTGTCAATCTCACCGGCTTGCTGTAACAAAGGATTAGATGTATAGTGTGGAAGATGATTGTTTGCAGAAAACAGTAGAACAATTGCAGTAGATTGTATTTCAGTATAGAGAATTGGACCGGGGTCCATAGTTCACTAGAGGTGTCTCTCCCATAAGATAAATAGCATGTTGGGTGAACAAATTACAGTTGGGCAATTGACAAATAGAGAGGGCATGACCATGCACATACATATTATGATGAGTATTGTGAGATTTAATTGGGCATTACGACAAAGTACATAGACCGCTATCCAGCATGCATCTATGCCTAAAAAGTCCACCTTCAGGTTATCATCCGAACCCCTTCCAGTATTAAGTTGCTAACAACAGACAATTGCATTAAGTATTGCGCGTAATGTAATCAATAACTACATGCTCGGACATAGCATCAATGTTTTATCCCTAGTGGCAGCAGCACATCCATAACCTTAGAGGTTTCTGTCACTCCCCCAGATTCACGGAGACATCAACCCACTATCGAGCATAAATACCCCCTCTTGGAGTTAAGAGTAAAAACTTGGCCAGAGCCTCTACTAATAACGGAGAGCATGCAAGATCATAAACAACACATAGATATAAATTGATAATCAACATAACATAGTATTCTCTATCCATCGGATCCCAACAAACGCAACATATAGCATTACAGATAGATGATCTTGATCATGTTCGGCAGCTCACAAGACCCGACAATGAAGCATAATGAGGAGAAGACAACCATCTAGCTACTGCTATGGACCCATAGTCCAGGGGTGAACTACTCACACATCACTCCGGAGGCGACCATGGCGGCGTAGGGTCCTCCAGGAGATGATTTCCCTCTCCGGCAGGGTGCCGGAGGCGATCTCCTGAATCCCCCAAGATGGGATTGGCGGCGGCGGCGTCTCTGGAAGGTTTTCCGTATCGTGGCTCTCGGTACTGGGGGTTTCGCGACGAAGGCTATTTGTAGGCGGAAGGGCAGGTCAGGGGGCGTCACGAGGGGCCCAGGAGACAGGCCGGCGCGGCCAGGGCTTGGGCCGCGCCCTACCTCCTGGCCACCTCGTGGCCCCACTTCGTTGACTCTCCGGTCTTCCGGAAGCTTCGTGGCAAAATAGGCCCCCGGGCGTTGATTTCGTCCAATTCCGAGAATATTTCCTTACTAGGATTTCTCAAACCAAAAGCAATGAAAACAAAGAATCGGCTCTTCGGCATCTTGTTAATAGGTTAGTTCCAGAAAATGCATAAATATGACATAAAGTATGCATAAAACATGTAGATATCATCAATAATGTGGCATGGAACATAAGAAATTATCGATACGCCGGAGACGTATCAGCATCCCCAAGCTTAGTTTCGCTCATTCCTAGCGGTAAACGATAAACAAAGATAATTTCTGGAGTGACATGCCATCATAACCTTGATCATACTATTGTAAAGCATATGAGCTGAGATCAAATCATTCAAAGCAAGTATCTATATTGATATAAGAGATGATAATGCAAGAGTTAGACAAGCTAGAAGTTTTCATGAACTATTGCTTTAAAGACATGCAACCGTACAAAGTTCATTAAAGATGTATTAAGTATTCAGCATAGAAGTTCTATCCTTCATTCCAATCATCAAGTAAATTTTCACAACATAAGAAGGATTTAGTCAAGTAAACATAAACATGAACGTCATGAATCAACTGTTTCGAAGTCTACTCAACCGGTGAGCGAAAGCATTTGGTATTAGCACCAGGATGTTATGGCATAAAGAACGTTAATGGGGGTTTGGAAGGCCAAATGGAAGAAAGGCTTGCAAAGCTGTAAATGACCATTAGACAAGAGGAAGCCTTATGATCGAAGCTATGCAAGGAGTAGTGATTGCCATGCAACGGATGCACATAGAGCTATATGTGTATGAAAGCTCTCCAATGGAACTAGTGGGGGTGCATCCAACTTGGTTGCTCACGAAGACCTAGAGCACTTTTGAGGAGGCTCATCATTGAAATATACAACCCAAGTTCTATAGTGTAAATTCCCCACATAGTTATACTAGTAAAACATGAAAACTCTCTCATATGAATGTAGGTGCTAAACATGAGCACAAATGATGACTATGAATAATGCGGGTGCTAAAACATGAGCACAAGTGTGGATAAAAGATAGTAATGCTGCCCCCTTTTTCTTTATTCTCTTTTTTCCTTTTTTCTTTTTTTTTCTTTTTTTCTTTCTTTTCATTTTTTTCTTTTTCTTTTCTTTTTCTTTTCTTTTTGATGGCCTCCACGGCTCTTTTCATTTTTAGGGGCAACATCCTAATTATGACAACACACTTTTTGGTACAAATAACTCATAATGAATGAAACATGATGTATGAAACTGTATGCCTCTGCTAGTGTAGCAGGATGTGCAATGATCTAGCGTAAAATGGGTAAACCGCACATCAGCTGTATATGATCATGCAAAGCAATATATAAATAATAAATGACAACATGGCATGTAATGTAAAAATGGATGTTGCATGGCAATATATCTCGGAACAGCTATGGAAATGCTGTGGTAGGTAGGTATGGTGGCTGTTTTGAGGAGATGTATGGGCTTATGTGTAGGAGAACAAGAGAAAGTTCTCCCACAGGTTTGGATGTACCGGCGAAGTATGCACAATTCTCAATGTGAGCAAAAGGCAATGCACAGTACCGAAGAGGCTAGCAAATTTGGATGGTGGAAGTGCCAAAAACTGTAGCTTAACATTAGTCAAAAAGAACTCACAAGCTTATTGCAAACAACTAGCAGGTTCATCATTAAGAGCATGATTAAAATTTACTCCAAGGAGGGCCGTTCACGGTGGCACAAGTACCCCGCTAGCTCCCTCGACCTTCAGCACAACTTAGTTATTACGATGAACTCTTAGACATGGAAAGCTATCAAGTCCAACTACGCCTTCAACTATTTAAATAGAGTTTGTAGTACGGCACAAGCTTAAAGACAACAATCCACTACTAATTTTAATTTATTTATCCAGCAAGCCTTACCATCTAAATACCTCAAAACATTTGCAAAGAATCAAGTTATCAAAGCTCAATGTTCTACAAGTATTTTATTATACACTACCACATGCAACATTTCCCGTTTCCAACCATACAACAATTTAACGAAGAAGAAACTTTGCCATGAATATTATGAGTAATGCCTAAGGACATACTTGTCCATATGCAACAGCGGAGCGTGTCTCTCTCCCACACAAAGAATGCTAGGATCCATTTTATTCAAACAAAACAAAAACAAAAACAAACCGACGCTCCAAGCAAAGCACATAAGATGTGACGGAATAAAAATATAGTTTCAGGGGAGGAACCTGATAATGTTGTCGATGAAGAAGGGGATGCCTTGGGCATCCCCAAGCTTAGACGCTTGAGTCTTCTTGATATATGCAGGGGTGAACCACCAGGGCATCCCCAAGCTTAGAGCTTTCACTCTCCTTGATCATGTTGTATCATCTCCCTCTCTTGATCCTTGAAAACTTCCTCCACACCAAACTCAAAACAACTCATTAGAGGGTTAGTGCACAATCAAAATTTACATGTTCAGAGGTGACATAATCATTCTTAAAACTTCTGGATACTGCACAAAGCTACTGAAAGTCAATGGAATCGAAATATCCATCGAACATATCAAAACAGGCAATGCGAAATAAAAGGCAGAATCTGTCAAAACAGAGCAGTTCGTAATGACGAATTTTATTGAGACACCAGACTTGCTCAAATGAAAATGCTCAAATTTAATTAAAGTTGCGTACATATCTGAGGATCACTCACGTAAATTGGCATAATTTTCTGAGTTACCTACAGAGAATTTTTCCCAGATTCGTGACAGCAAAGAAATCTGTTTCTGCGCAGTAATCCAAATCTAGTATGAACCTTACTATCAACGACTTTACTTGGCACAACAAAACACTAAACTAAGATAAGGAGAGGTTGCTACAGTAGTAAACAACTTCCAAGACACAAAATAAAAACAAAGTACTGTAGTAAAAAACGTGGGTTGTCTCCCATAAGCGCTTTTCTTTAACGCCTTTCAGCTAGGCGCAGAAAGTGTATATCAAGTATTATCGAAGGATGGTGCATCTACAGCGGGGTTTGGAGTTTTCTCAACCATGCATAGTATATTGGATACATAAGTTTTAGCAGCTCCCTTTTCATTAGTCTTGGGCTTGCTACTCTCATCAAACAAATTTTCAGGAACAAGCCAAGCATAGTTATTTTCTAGTGCGTCATTCATCGCTAGGAGCTTACATGGTATTGGTGCTTTGATTTCCCCACCATCATTAATATTATTAGTGTACCTTATTCTCTCCATGTCCATCTTTTCAAGGAGACTAACAAAATTGGTATAAGAACCAAGCATCTTATATTTAATAAAGACCTTTCTAGCCTCTCTTGCTATACCACCAAATTCTCTAAGAAGGGTTTCTAAAACAAAATCTTTCTTTTACCCTTCTTCCATATCACCGAGTGTAAGAAACATGTGTTGGATTATAGGATTGAGATTAACAAATTTAGTTTCCAACATGCGAACTAAAGCAGCAGCAGCAATTTCATAAGTAGGAGCAAGTTCTACCAAGTGTCTAACTTCAAAATCTTCAACGGTACTAACATGATTGAAAAATTCTTCTATATTATTTCTTCCAATTATAGACCCACGTCCTACCGGCATGTATTTTACGGTAAAATCAAAAGGAAACATGTTGAAACAAGTAAAGCAAATATAAGTAACTAATTTTTTTGTGTTTTTGATATAGCAAACAAGATAGCAAATAAAGTAAAACTAGCAACTAATTTTTTTGTATTTTGATTTAGTGCAGCAAACAAAGTAGTAAATAAAATAAAGCAAGGCAAAAACAAAGTAAAGAGATTGGGATGTGGAGACTCCCCTTGCAGCGTGTCTTGATCTCTCCGGCAACGGCGCCAGAAATTTGCTTGATGCGCGTGGTTGACGTATTGTCTTTCCGTTCGACACGCGTCCGTTGGGAACCCCAAGAGGAAGGTGTGATGCGCACAGCGGCAAGTTTCCCTCAGTAAGAAACCAAGGTTTATCGAACCAGTAGGAGTCAAGAAGCACGTGAAGGTTG
Source organism: Lolium perenne (assembly GCF_019359855.2). NCBI lineage: Eukaryota > Viridiplantae > Streptophyta > Magnoliopsida > Poales > Poaceae > Lolium > Lolium perenne. The sequence continues at coordinate 179,565,387 of NC_067246.2, read as the reverse complement.
ATGGCAGCGAGATGTAGTGCGGTGCAACACCAGGGATTCCGGCGCCAACGTGGAACCTGCACAACACAAACCAAGTACTTTGCCCCAACGAAACAGCGAGGTTGTCAATCTCACCGGCTTGCTGTAACAAAGGATTAGATGTATAGTGTGGAAGATGATTGTTTGCAGAAAACAGTAGAACAATTGCAGTAGATTGTATTTTAGTATAGAGAATTGGACCGAGGTCCACAGTTCACTAGAGGTGTCTCTCCCATAAGATAAATAGCATGTTGGGTGAACAAATTACAGTTGGGAAATTGACAAATAGAGAGGGAATGACCATGCACATACATATTATGATGAGTATTGTGAGATTTAATTGGGCATTACGACAAAGTACATAGACCGCTATCCAGCATGCATCTATGCATAAAAAGTCCACCTTCAGGTTATCATCTGAACCCCTTCCAGTATTAAGTTGCTAACAACAGACAATTGCATTAAGTATTGCGCGTAATGTAATCAATACTACATCCTCGGACATAGCATCAATGTTTTATCCCTAGTGGCAACAGCACATCCATAACCTTAGAGGTTTCTGTCACTCCCCCAGATTCACGGAGACATGAACCCACTATCGAGCATAAATACCCCCTCTTGGAGTTAAGAGTAAAAACTTGGCCAGAGCCTCTACTAATAACGGAGAGCATGCAAGATCATAAACAACACATAGATATAAATTGATAATCAACATAACATAGTATTCTCTATCCATCGGATCCCAACAAACGCAACATATAGCATTACAGATAGATGATCTTGATCATGTTCGGCAGCTCACAAGACCCGACAATGAAGCATAATGAGGAGAAGACAACCATCTAGCTACTGCTATGGACCCATAGTCCAGGGGTGAACTACTCACACATCACTCCGGAGGCGACCATGGTGGCGCAGGGTCCTCCGGGAGATGATTCCCCTCTCCGGCAGGGTGCCGGAGGCGATCTCCTGAATCCCCTGAGATGGGATTGGCGGCGGCGGCGTCTCTGGAAGGTTTTCCGTATCGTGGCTCTCGGTACTGGGGGTTTCGCGACGAAGGCTATTTGTAGGCGGAAGGGCAGGTCAGGGGGCGTCACGAGGGGCCCAGGAGACAGGCCGGCGCGGCCAGGGCTTGGGCCGCGCCGCCCTACCTCCTGGCCACCTCGTGGCCCCACTTCATTGACTCTCCGGTCTTCTGGAAGCTTCGTGGCAAAATAGGCCCCTGGGCGTTGATTTCGTCCAATTCCGAGAATATTTCCTTACTAGGATTTCTGAAACCAAAAACATCAGAAAATAGCAACTGGCTCTTCGGCATCTTGTTAATAGGTTAGTTTTAGAAAATGCATAAATATGACATAAAGTATGCATAAAACATGTAGATATCATCAATAATGTGGCATGGAACATAAGAAATTATCGATACGTCGGAGACGTATCACCCCACCAATCTAATTATCATACTTGTTCTTTATTCAAGAACATGTTCTTCAAAAGTTATTCTTTTGAAATATATAATAAGCAATCATTAACCATGCATTATAGGACTTAAAATTGACAACTGCTCTTTACTTATTATACAGCTACTATTCCTGGTTGTGTATGATTGTTGCTATTCATCTTACCACCTGCTTATAACTCTAAAACAACACACCCCTGAATAAGAACCTTGTTTGTGAATCACTCTAAAAATGCAACACACCCTGAACCAATCATTACAACTCACTGATCCTAAATCATCAGGGTTAGGTCACGCTTAGAGCGATTGCATCTCATACTTATGCATTATTGCATCCTTGCCAATCTTTTAAACATCGTCCTTACCGGACGATGATGCTATTTCAGAATTTGGAGTTATTGCGTATCGAAGACCTTGTCTGCATAATCTTGCAGTCAAGAAAGGCAAGTTCATCACTTTCTCATGTCATTCGAGTATTTTTACCAAATTACTTGCAAAGTACTATGTTTATCACTATTGCATAAAAACCAAAACCACTATTTTCTTAACTATGAATATGACTATGTGGTGGGCAATGGAACCATGGATTGTGTTGATATGGTGGAGGTTCCATTGCAAGGGTTTATATCCATCTAGGATTAAACAACAAATGTCGTCCAGTGATTCTTGTGCCGTAATACCCGTGTTAACCATAAGATCCGGAGTGGGACGGAATAGTCAAAAGTGTTTCCACCTCTCGTTCATCAACGGATGCTCATTACTGGGTGCACATGATCTCGAGAGACATGATGCAGGGGTGGGAACCCGTAGAAGTCCCAACGGTAATGAGGTCTATGATGGGTTGCAACTGCCGGCGTAGGAATGTATGGTAGAGCCCTGCATTGTCGTCGTGGTCGGGGTCCACCCTGAATATATGGGAATAATGGGACCGGCGTGGACCCAGGGTCGGAGATTGCAGCAACGGGTGGGTGTTCGAGGTAGCGGAGGAACATGATTGGCTAGACCTTATACCGGGCCTCACACCATAGGAAGTGTGGACAGGAATGTACACCTGGTTGGCACCAAGGATAAGATCTCTTATGGGTAAAGCAACACACCTCTGCAGAGTGTAATGAACCGTGACCTGTCACTCCCTCGTTCGGGATATGGAATCGCTGACGCTGCCGGAAAGGAGCTCCATGAAGTTCTAGTAACCGGTGAAGGCTGACGGACATAGTTCTTCTGAATAAAAGCAACCTTTTGAAGAAATGGTTATGAAAACTTGCATTGATATTAGACTTTCTGGTCTAATGCCGTAGCTAGTGCATTAAACACCTCTTTCCTATAATGAACTTGTTGAGTACGCTCGTACTCATCCCACTCTTAAATCCCCTGCTTAGATATGGAGGCATCGAAGGAGGAGCTACAGTGTAACTCGAAGACCGAGGAGTCAACAACTACTTCAAGAGACAGTACCATGTCAGAGGAGTCAGATACCACATCCAACAAGGAGAAAACCTAGTTTAGCCGTAGAAGGGAACTAGCTTCCTAAACCTAGCTCCTATTTAGCTAGAATCTATTCATAGCCTCTATAGCTAGTCAAATACTCTACAAATAGAGTTCGTGATAGGATTAGACTACGAGTCGTTCTTCTGGAGTTTATTTGCAGATTTACCTCATTGTAAAATAGGAGGCTGTGATGATCTTATGTAACAGAGTCAATGTTGTAATTCTATAGACATGCCTTGGACCCGCATATGTTTCTGTTGTACCACTCTGAGCGATATAATATTAGTGGAACGGTGTTTCATTGGTGTTATATCAGACTTGCATACTACACCATGCAGTGGTATGCCGGGTCACCACATAACCCTAAAAAAGCAATTTCATTTAGAATATTTAGCGACTCTTTTTAAGTCTACAAGCTATCAACTCAGTGACCCGTAATTTATCGATGGCAAAATAACTATCAACCCTAAAAAATTAATTTAATTTAGAATATTTTAGCGACTCTTTTTTTGTTTGCAAGTTATCAACCCGGTGCCCCCGTTATTTATCAATAGTAAAAATAAATACCTAGCAACCCTAAAAAGTAAATTTTATTTAGAATGTTTTATAATTTTTTTAGCTTACAACTTAAAACGGTACTTAATTTTAGTACCAAGTGGTAGTTCGTTTGAGTTGCAAGTGAATCCCTCACCCGTAATCCCCCCCCCCCCCCCCCCCCCAAAAAACCACTAACCCCATAAAATGAATTATAAAAATTAATCAAAAAACATGAATTACCATACGAAATAACAACAAAAAAGAAATTGTTAAAAGGGAATTTTTAGAATTAGTTTTAGAATAATTATAGCATGCATGGATCTGATACATGTGGTAGAAAAGTAAAAATCCATGGTCCTACTAATTTGACATATGCATGCATGCATGAAAAAAGAGGAGAGAGAGTAAAGGCTGAGTACCTGCATGCATGTGATTAGAGAAAAAGACAAAAAAAAAAGACAACATGGACATCTGTGATTAGAGAAAAAGACAAAAAAAGACAACATGGACATCTGTTTGTTGCATGTTGCACACCTCTCTACATGTGCATGTGCATGTCATTGTTTAACAGAAAATGACAAAAAAGCAGGAGATAAGAAAGGAAATTGATTCGTGCTCCGCACGAGGGCTGCACGCCAGAAAATAGACCACGCGCGGTCGACTGCCACACTGGGAGTTCGATGTCAAGACCTCTTTGATCTAAGAAAGCCCCTTGCAGTTTTTTTTAAAACCCCTTGCAACGATGGCTTACCAAACCGTTTTTTCTCCATGAATTTGTCCCCACACTTCGCTTTTTTATTTTCTTTGTTTTTGTTCTTTCTCTTTTATTTTGTTTTTGGTCGAGTTTACTAGCCCAATATTATAAAAAAATCCTTTTTTTTTCCTTTTGTCATTTCGTGTTTTACCGGTGATCCTATTTGCTTATATTTGCCCAATATTTTTGAGGGAGAAAGATCGCCACGAGTTTCTAAGGAGCATATCATATGGAAGAAAGGAATGAGCTTGCAAACAACATGTATGTCCTATGACTCTCACTTCTAAAATTCGAAATGCATGTGCTATTTAGTAGTGATTGAGAAATGCTATATTAAGTGTGAGTATGTCATAATGGTTAAGATTTTATTATTTTTTATGCTTGGTTAAGAAACTCTTACTCTATATTTTTCTTTAGATAACCGAGTCGTGCCTTGAAAATTAATTATGCAATTAATTGTTTCATGAGAACGAGTCTCTTAAAGATGACTTGGGCATTGAAGTAATTTCCTTAAGAGTTTAGCCTTAGAGATACTCAACTCCATAGAGATTTATGATTAACTTGATAGACCTTTTTGAAGAAAGTTGTTTGATGGAACTAATGCTTAGAGGTAATGAGGTGCATGCCAAAAATCGTCTTGTTTAAACTAAAGTGAGGTACTGCTTTACGCGTGTCTTGCATCACTAGAGCATTCCATGTGGGTGGTCGACAACTTCGCTGGCCATTGAACATCTACCATAAGACAACTCTCAGATATGAGTTGATTAAACATTTGTAACAACAATGTTATGATGGGTAACAGTCTCGACTTTCTGTTGTGTTTGCACTGCAAACAAAGTTGGGCACTCCTATGCTTATTATGAGAAATCGCGAGGCCACAAAAGGGAAACCCTGGTTATGGTCATGAGTGTTCCTTCTAAGTATTTTTTTTAGTCCGGTTATAAAACATATTACAAATTTTGGCCTGGTCTCATTACTAATGAGTCAGAGTTCTTGGAAGACAATGAGCGAAAAAAAGTGTTAGAAAGTCTTGAATTATTTATGTGGGTGTTTAATGAGATACTCTAATGTTAAGCTTCTTTTGACTTGCCCTTTCACTTTAATTATTTAAAGTTTGAAAGTTTAATCGATCCTTGGCAAGCAAATGATGTCTAGAGAAAGGTAGATTAATTGTTGTTCATCTGATCGTCCTTGTTAATAAAACCTCTGTAAAATTTGATTTGGCATAGCAAAGCTTGTATGATAGTTTGCATGTACTTTACCCGTGCTAAGATTTTATGGGAAGAAGTGTGAGCAACGACTACCAATTGTAAGTAAACTTTCTTTTGTTGTTGTTTTGGTTTAAACGCAAAGTTCCTTGTGATTTCATCTACCTTACTCGTGGACGATCAAGGTTAAACTTGACGATGTCGATTGGTGGTGAGACACTCATCTTTATTATTGTTTAAACCTTATATTATTAATTTCAGTAATGATAATATCTCTCTGAAACCCTTATTAATCACTAATAATTGCATAGATGTGAAAATCCTTGTCTTTATTTATTCCTATGCAGAAATTACATTTTAAGAAGGAAATTAGAAGCAATTAAAGGAACCTCACCAAGTCAATTAGGCCACGAAGACGCATCTCTAGAGATTTAACGACCATTGGTACGGTCATCCTCGCCTGTATCACGTACCACGTGTCTGGGGATTCGCCTTGTCAAACCGAGTATTTATCGTGAACGAACCTAGGTCATATGTAGGGAGAGCATCACCAAAATACCACTCTACTGCCACAAGTCAGATCTCAATCAACGCCGAAGCTCCATCACCACCACGATCATCTCCATCCCCATCCCTACTCCTCTCTATTTTGTAATCTTGATTCCATCGCAATTGGCGGCATTATAAGACCATTACTACTCATATAATCAAGATATTTATCACAATATTTATGAGTATTAATCCAATCATGTGTGGGTGGTCCACACGAGCTAAGGGCCGAGGTCTAGCCTCGCAACAATAAGTGCATCTTTATATTATCATTAGTGGGTATATTGTGTATTATCTTATATGGATCCTTATAGTAGCCATTGTCTTCATATCCCAATCTTCGGGCTTGTCAGGTACACAAACCTCGCGCCGTTGATAATGGTATGAAGGTAATGGTAGGTGGTGATTCACATATTTCGATGTTGGTGTGGTGAGAGTTGGACATGATGGAATGTGTAGTTGCTATCTAGGGATTAATGATGATGTCACTAATCTTAAAGCTATTTTCCGTTAACTTAATTATTGTGGTCACCCACCGATGCTCGGGACAATGGTACATATGATAATAGATCCATGGTGTGTGTCGTGCGCAGCTCGTGGTATCCTTTGGACGCGTCACCCTTTTATATTGTATCTTGTTATCACACACTTCACACGTGTGCCTATTATTATCTTTAAAACCTCATAACCATATTTGCTCAACTACGGGTGAAACCGTGGCTCTAACCTATTCCCATCCATCCACAAAAACAAAATAAACCGTTTGATGCGGTGAAACAACAACTAAACGAAATCTCGCTTGAAGTGATCTTACACCATTAGCATTATTTCTATGGATTCAATAAAGCTTTGGTCTCTTAGCGAAAAAGAGGCATACTATAATCTGATAATCCAGATCAAAGGTATCACTTAAGCCCTAGACAAAGAGCTAAACCTGGGTCTGGTGCCTCTTGTGTTTGTGTGCAAATTGAAGAGGTGTCGCCCTTGTGACCTTTTGCATGTGACGGGCTGAATACATGTTGGACCTTGTACACATGCATTCTCCCTAGTTTGATTTTTTTTAATATATGATGCTGCATGCGGGGCGCCTATACACCGACCTGGTCGGCGTGTAGGGGGCACCGCACACCCCAGCGACCAGGTCGGTTGGTTAGGCCGCGGCCCAGTAAGAGTAGGTACGTTTTTTCTTCTTTCTTTTTTTGCTGTTTCTTTTCTATTAATATTTTTGTTTTTCAATATCTAACTTTAAAAAACTATATTCTCAGCAAATTTTAAAATCTGTTCAGATTTGAAATTTTTGAAATTTTAAAAATGTCCAGATTTTGTTTTTTTTTAAATTTGAACATTTTCGGATATGGACATAATTTAAATTTGATCATTTTTAAAATTTGTAAAATTTATTTTTTAAAAAAATTAACATTTTTAGTTATTAATATTTTTCGGTTTTGAACTTTTCTCCAAATTTGAACGCTTTATATATTTTAATGGATTTCAACTTTGAACGTTTTTATAATTTGAACATTTTTTATATTTAATTTTTTTCAAATTTGAATGCTTTTAAAATTTGAACATTTTTTAATTTTGAACATTTTCTGAATTTGAACTATTTTCAAATTTGAAAAAAAATAAAAATAAACAGAAAAGAAACAAAACAGAAAATAAAAAAAACAAAAAAAACATAAAATAAAAAAGGAAACAAAAAACAAAAATAATAGGCGAACTGGGCCTACCAGGCCAGCCCATACCGTGCGCGGGGGATGTGCGGCGCGCGGTAGCAGCCGACCTGGTCGGTGTATAGGAATTGCCCTTCATGCGATCTGCAAAACTACATAAGAGTTTTTGCTCACCTCCGTTGATATGGATCCGTTAGGCCGACACAAATTGCGGTGGCATAGCCCCGAAACCGCCCCATGGTGTGGTAACCATTAGTCCCGATTTTTATGGGACCTTAGTCCCGGGTTGGGATACAAGCCGGGACTAATGCACCTGCACCTGCACCTGCTGGCACCCCCTTTAGTCCCGACTGGTGACACGAGCCGGGACAAAAGTCAAATCATTCGGTTCCCGCGCGGAACTCGGCCATCATCGCCATTACTGATCGTTGTCAGAAGTTGCATCGGCACACGGAAGTCGATCCGATCAGAAGTTGCATCGCCGCCGGTGGCCGGCCACGGGAATTGATCACCCAGTGGCTGGCCTGTCCACCTCCCTCACCTATATATGCATCTTCACATCTCCTCCATTAGCCACATCTTCACATCCTCCATTAGCCATATCTCCCAAAGAGCTCTCTCCCGCCCTGGCCCCAATGGAGCAGCTCGCGCGCATCCTCTCTCTACCTCGATCTTGTGTGTACTACCTCACCGCCGAAGAGTTGCACTTCAAAATCACGGTCACTCTCCGCGCATCAAGGGTGGAGGGTGGATCCACGCTGTCAAGAGGGATTTCCTCGACGTCGCACCAATCAAGTGTGTGGGCTTGGACTGCGAGTTCACTGACCATCGCGAGGGTAGAGATAATCAGCGCGCCGCCATCCTTCAACTCTCGGTGGCGATCGAGAATCTGGTCTTCCAAATTTGTTGGGCTCATGAAGTACCATAACTTCACAAGGATTTCTTGCAGGACAAGACCATCAGATTCTGCAGCGTGGCTATCCACAAAGATGTGGAAATGCTGCATTCTTACGAAATTGATATTCCGTCTGCGTTCGACCTCCAAAAGATAATCCCGAACCCCACCAAAAATCCCATTCCGAGTTTGTATGATCTGGCAATTCTACTATTGGGACAAAACTTGAGAAGAAGAAGAGGAAGAGGGACAAGAAGAAGAACAAGAAGAAGGACGACGAGGAAGAAGAAGAATATGAGCTGATTTTTGGATGGGGAAATGTTCCATTGCGCTATGAGCAAGTGCACTATGCCACTATAGACGCTCGCCTGGGCTTCGAGATGGCTAGCAGGTATTGGATGCTACTTGGCTACAATAGTCAGGTTGATCGTCTCAATATTATTGATGATGAGTAGATGATGGTGTGGTGTACGTGTGGTGTGTGTACCTTCTATATTTGTATGAACCTACGAATCATCTCAATATATCGAATCTTTCTATTGTTATTCGAATTCCTCATATTTTTCTAATAATAATGGATATATTATTTGTCCAATTGCAATTTTACAGATTTAAAGATATTAGTTATGCCATATTATATGAATAATGCATATTATTTGATAATAATAATAAATGAATAAAAACAAAATTATTTCATATTCAAATTCCTCATAGTTTTCTAATAATAATGGATATATTATTTGTCCAATTACGATTTAAAAATTTAAAGATATTAATTATGCCATATTATATGAAACGAATGAAGCCCGGTGATCAGGGGATACGTGAGCACCCTCTCTTTACTCGACACGTGTCTAACGTTATCCATTATTCCGTTAATCGCAAGTGGACAAATCAAAGACTGACGTTGCTTCACCAAACCGGCTCTTCCCCTTTAGAAAAATAAACGGAAAGGAAAAGGGAGTCCATCCCGCTGTTGGCCCGCATGAGGAGCTCGAGGTAGGGGGCCTACTCCCCCGCCGGACAAGCATCAGAGCGCCGCCTGGCCTGCAGCGCTCGACGGTGGTCCGGCTTCCCACCATGTGCCCTGCCGATGGTGCTGCGGCTCGGCACCGTCCGCCACCACCCCCGTGAGCGGGTCGTCGCGCACGAGGTTGCGCCACACCTCGTCGACGGTCTTGGCGCTGAGGGTGCGGGGCAGGGTGAGCAAGCCCTGGCGCCGCAGCGACGACGGCGGCGCGCCCGCGCTCGCGTCTTGGCCTGGTACCGCGGCCGACGCGGAAGCCATGGCTTGGCTCTCCTCGACGGTGACGACCCGCTCACGGGGGTGGTCCGGCTTCCCATTGTTCGATCTGATGAATGGAGATTTCCCCTTCTCGCTATTTCCAATTTTCGCGGTCCTCTTCTAGCCCAAGATTGGGTGCGGTAACTGTGTGATTGATGGTGTTCCATTCGTGAAAGGGGAAATTAATAAGATTTTCGGATGTATGGTGTGTTAAGATCTGACAAATAAAGAAGATTCATCCTTCCAAAAAAAATCAGAAGATTTTTAGAGGGATTGCTACCGGAGGAAGAACATTTTTTAACGATTGGAACAGTAGCAGAACAGCGAAACAGACTCCACGCATGAATGTTGTGGAAAACATGCTGCTCGAAAGACCAGATCGAAAGAAAGAAAGAAAAAAAGAAAGGGAAGACCGAACGCGGTGAGCACCATCCTGGCCGCCAAGCAAGTGTGCGAGCGGGATCTCCTCGTCCGACTACACCCTTGCGTCGAGCAGCAGGTCGCACGCAAAGCCAAGGACACGCGCGAATGCCAGGCGGTGGCCACGCACAACGAGGTTCCCGGGCCAGGAACGGACGACTGCTCCTGCCTGCCGTCGCTGCGAACCGCGGGGGCGACGCAGGAGGGCAGGGTTGTGTCTTCAGCCGGTGGGGAACCAGGGGCAGGGCACACGGTGGGAAGCAGCGACGACGGCGGCGCGCCCGCGCCCGCGTCTTGGCCTGGTCCCGCGGCCGAGGCGGAAGCCATGGCCTGGCTCTCCTCGGCGGTCCAACGCGCCTGCGCATGCGAGCCGTAGCCACGGTGGAGGAGGGCGCCGAGATGCGGGGATGAAGACAACAGATTTGACGCTTGGGTCCTTCATCGCTTTCTCTCCGCGTGGGCCCTCCATCGCTTTCTCTCCGAGTGGGCGCGTGGCTGGATGCAGATTTGACACCGTTTCATTCCCGTCTATGAAGTCACAATCTTGAAATAAATCTAATGGTAAAGAGAGGGTGTACACCGTTATATGAATACTGCATATATTATTTGATAATAATAATAAATTAATAAAAAAAATTATTTCATATTCAAATTCCCCACATTTTTCTAGTAATAATGGATATATTATTTGTCCAATTGCGATTTACAGATTTGTAGATATTAATTATGCCATATTATATGAATAATGCATATATTATTTGATAAAAATAGTAAAAATGGATAAAAATAGAATTATTTCATATTCAAATTCCTCACATTTTTCTAATAGTAATGGATATATTATTTGTCCAATTGCGATTTACAGATTTAAAGATATTAATTATGCCATATTATATAAATAATGCATATATTATTTGATAATAATAATAATAGTTTTGTAACTTATTTATTTTCATTGGAATTCAATATTATTAACTTATTCATAATTTTACTTAAATAATTATTTTTGGTTTAAAAAATATTGTATTTATGACACAATGGTATAAGAGTTAATATGATTGATATGGTAGTATTTACGACAAGGTACAATCACATTCGCGGGAGCACAGAAAAGAACCGAGGAGTTAAGTGTGCTGAGGGTGGAGTAGTATGAGGATGGGTGACCGCCCGGGATGTGACCAAGTCTAGAATTTAACTAAAGATTAAGTGTAATTAGAGTTAAAAATGGTCCAAGTGAGAGAGTAACGAGTCAAACAATTAGAAAAAAGAAATTAGGAAAATAAAATTAGAAAAATGAAATAAAAAACAATTTCGGAAAATAATCGTTAGTCCGGTTGGGATTACGAGCCAGAACTAAAGGTCCGCCAGCACAAACGTTGTATCACAACCACGTGAAGGGTCATTTGTGCCGACTACTAAAGGGTTCGCCTTTAGTCCTGCCTGGCTAGTCCCGGTTGGCCAACCGGAACTAAAGCCTCTTACGAATCGTGATAGAAGGGTCTATCTCCAGTAGTGCTTACTCGCTTATATGTGCCGTTCAGCTAGACCTGTTCTTGTCGCCCATCTTACAATGATGAAACTTTATATGAAGGATGTCATGGTCTTAGCATCTTCTAAGAATAAATAGATACAGACGTAACTAAGAGGGAAGATGCGCAAGGTAGTGCATCTGCTAGTATTTTCTTAGAAGGTTCTCCTCGCCCCTCCCACTCTGCTTTCCACTTGTACGGTCTCTGCAGGCACTACACACAAGAGTATGTCCAGCAATCATTTGAACTCGCATTATACAATTCTATCTTTTTGCGTTTTTATTCTCAAATGATAAATATTTTGTGTAGTTTTCCAGTTTTGTGCTTAGGATGTCAAGTCTTGCAATGTGGATGTGGGGTACCAAGAAGTAAATTGTGTTGAACCAGATTGAGGGTCAAGTGCCTCTTTTTCATTTAGCACAAAATGATCATGGGAGCTTAAGTGTCTCTCTTCTCAAACGCATTCTCCTTCAGTGTTAATGAAAGGGTAGGTATCTAAGCGGAAAACTCGTAATTGATCTATTTGCGTCAATCATATCATTAATTCACTTCCTTATATGTACGTAAACACGACAAACACAATGCAATACATGTGATACAATATATGTGGTTAGTGGAACCTCCTCCAAGTTCCTCTCCAATTTTTCACCACAAGGCTTACATACAAGGTTCAACCAGGGCTACAAGCTAGAGTTTTCGGGAGACTTACAAAAGACGTAACCAAGAACTTATTTTTATTGCAATAATCGAATGTATGTCAAAATGCATGTATATACGTGTGTATCAAAGGTACAATCAAAGATAATTGAAAGTTGCCACTGTATTATGATGAAATGTTGCATTGGTTGCTGGCACAACTAAAGATGCAACTATTACTAATAGGTGCAGTCGCAACACGAATTCATGCACACATTAGTTTAAAACCTTTTGTTTTTTTTTTTTTGCAAAAATTCCACCGATCCATTAATAATCATCAGCAGTAGTACAAAGATGACTAAAAGTAATAAAAATTACAAATAAGTCGTTGGACCACCTAGCGACGACTACAGACACTAGCACGAGCTGAAGCGCTCCGCCATCCTCGCCCCTCCATCACCGGAGCCAGGCAAAGCTTGCCGTAGTAGAGCTTGTTGTAGTAGACAGACGTGAAGTCGTCGTGCTAAGGCCCCAAAGGACCAGCGCACCAGAGCAGCAACCATCGCCAATGATGACAATCGTAAATCGTAAGAGACTGACCTGAAACCACACAATCAAACACGAGAGATGATCGGATCACGGGGGATCCGCCGGACACACAACTCCACGTGTCCTCCGCCGACGCTAGATGCACCACCGAGCGAGGATAGGATGGGGAAGACCTTATTCTGACTTCAGGAAGTAGCTGCCGCCTCACCATCCAGAAGAAGACACAAAAAACAAACTAAACGAAAAACTAAAAACTGAAACCTTCCCGCCGGCGAGAGGCCACGGTCCGCCACACCTCCAAATCCCAAGGGCACCGGAGGCGGAACGGACCGGCAGCGTCGCCAGCGAGAGGGACGAAACCCTAGATGGGTTTTAGAGCCGCCTCAAAACGTCTTGTTGTTTCCGTACCGGTTCAGAATCTGAGAGGTAGTGTAAAACCTTTTGTGATGTTTCGTAAAACCAAACCACTGGGTAGCTAAATGCTTGCAGACAAACGATCAAACATTTTGAACCGTCTCCGATCTGTCCATGGTGTGTGTCGCAAAGCATGTGTGGAACTCTCTCTTTTCATAGATGATTCAGGTTCTAGAAGTGTGCGTTAAATGGTTGTTTCATTTGCTGAAGGTGTGCGGCGTTGATGTCCATCGCCACCCACGCGTAGTGAGGGTTCGATGATCGTATGTGACGGGCTGACGGCCCATTTTGGTATTGTTTATTAAATGATATATTATGTTTTATTAAACTAGTACACATACCCGTGCGTTGCACCGGGATAAAAAAATGACAACGTGGAGACGCACAAAGTTCTCCCCGTCCTACATGAGCGCCAAGTTAGATGACGCCAGGTGTGATGATAAAGTGTGAATTAATGTTATATTATGTTAACTCACAGCGACGAGTGGGTTAAAAATCCCGGGGAGTCTTTAGCTACTTGAGGACAGAACGATGTGGAAATTTCAGCCACGCGTCTAACCAGTAGATGGTGGAAATGTCAGAGAATAGGGTGCCCCGATGCTCACCCTCCCCTGCCTTCTCCAGACTGCCTGCTCTAGAAGACGGTGTCCGTCCGTACCAGTTTCCTGGCAAGTTAGGCCGCTCCAGTGGGAAGCGGGCGTACTCCTTCGACCGGCAGGACACCTCTTCACTAGCACGACAACACGCATGAACCGGTGCCAGCACGATGTGCTCGTTGGTGCTCTCCATGGCAGACACAATCCCTTATGTTGAGCTTTCTTATGCGTCGACGCCAGCCACCAGCGAGATCCTTTCCGCTTTTTATACCTTCCATCGTCGCCGATCTTCTGTACCTCTGTAGCGTCACAGCAAAAGCCGGCGAGTGCCACGTACATGAGTGTATCCCAAAGAGAGTAGGCTGCTCCGCCGTAGAGGCGGGACTCTCGGCGCCGGCCTTAGGCTACTCAGCCGAGACGATTGCGAAGAGAACAACATCATCTATGTCGACTGTGCTTCATTCCTGTCGACGGACTATGGAATCCATCAATTTGGTTCGTTTTCCGCTTGATCTTTACCAGATCGATATATGCTTCAAAGGATACACAGCTGCTCCTCGTCCGCCTGGACAGTTGCGAAGGCAAGAGCTTCAGCCTCCTGTCGAAGTATCCATTGCCATATGTTTTATAGATGGAAGCCATCCAGAGAATTTGAAAAAAGCAATGTTCCGACACTTATTATGGATTGGAGGGGTATTATTTTTCTTCATATTTATGCAAAAAAGTATAGCTAAATTAATAAATTAAATATATGTAAAATTAGATGTAAATCTTGCGTGCAAGCAAAGTACAATCATTACTAACTAATGTATTCGTAAATAGCTATTGCATTAGCGCATACCAGATCAGAACTGAGGACCCATTATAGATAATCTGGTGCTTATTACCCTGGTACGATTGGGTAACAAGGTGCGACCGGGCAGTGAGCGGCGTCATAGCCTGCGAGCGGTGGAGGCTTCATGTATATGTGTAGTATATACCTGAATCATGATCGTGCGACAGGTCCAGGCAATCTAAATAATGCCACAATTAGTACTGCTTCAAGCCATATATACTTTTTTTTTTGAAATAAAATATATTAAGCAAGCAAGCCGCCTCATTAAAAACCTTCCAGTCCCCTTCGGTACCCTGGTAAGGAAAAGAGTGCGTAAGAAACTTGCTGCCGTGGGTTCAAATATTCGGTACAATCTCCAACAGGGTTACATCATGAATAATATCAGCTCTAATAAAATCAGGAGGCCTATCATCCCAAACTAGACTAGTATTATTATCATATCCGTGCTTCGCTAAATTATGGGCCACCATATTTGCTTCTCTATGACAATGCTGGAAAATCACCATGTCCATCGTACTGGCTATTTGAAAACAATCAGCAAGCACTGCCGTGTAGGGACTAAACACTTCGGTATCTCCATTGCATGCTTGAATTAATTCCAGAGAATCCGATTCAATATACGCCGAAGAACACCCAATTTGCTCCAGAAACTGTAACCCTCTTAACAGCGCCATTGCTTCTGCCTGAGCCGAACTCATGAGATCATTTAACAAGCAAATCTTTCCAGCTATGGCCTCACCCTTGTCATTTCTCAAAACAATACCAGCAGAACCCGAACCATCCAAATGATAAGAAGCATCAACATTTAACTTTTGATGACCCCTGGGCGGTTTTGACCATTTAACCTCTCTCTCAACAGCAGAATGTTTGACTGCACCAAAATTTGCTGCCAAAGCGTTTATAGCAAAAGCCGAACTCTTTGGAGGACTGACATTCTCCCCCTTCACTAATTCCCTACGTTGCCACCAGATGTACCAACAACCAACCGCCAGCAGCTCATGAGTTTTAACATTTTCAAGCCAAGGTACTTTAGAATTTGGGGAACAGAGTATGTGTTCCAAAACAACCGAACCCGATCTGTCAACCATTATTGCATGCTCAATTACAGCAAGTAGACCGAGCTCCCCCCAAACCTGTCTTGCTCGGGGACAACAAAATAGCAGGTGTTTTATATCCTCTGGACCAAGCATACAAATAGGACATTGTGGCTGGACTTTGATATGTCTGGATGCCAGAATAGCCATTCCAGGGACTACACCATGTAAGGCTTTCCATATGAAAATTTTCACCTTACTCGGAACCTCCAAAGACCATAATTTTTCCCATACTGGATTATCTTGCGATGAACCTTGACCATCTCTTCTCCTCACTTGTGATCCGAACTGATGATCCCATTCTATATAGTAAGCAGATTTGACAGAAAAGATATAATTTTTTGTATAGTGCCAAGCAACGAAATCTTCATCCAATTGTGAACTCAGAGGTATTCTTAGTATCCGCTCTGCATCAATATTCAAAAAGAGCATACGAACCAGATCCTCATCCCAGCGATTCGTATTTGGATCAATGAGTTGGTCAACCGTTTTGTACAAAATTTGCCCTCTGCTAGTAATCACCTTTCTCGTCGGACTGGTTGGGATCCAATGATCCTCCCATATATTTACTTTCTCTCCTGTACCGATTCTCCAAATATGACCTCGTTTAAAGGTTTTCAACCCCGCAACAATACTCTGCCAGGTATAGGAAGACCCTTTCTTTGGCCCCGCATGTAATAGTGAACAATTAGGATAATACTTCGCCTTCAGAACTTTTGCACAAATAGAATCTGGCTTTGAAATCAATCTCCAACATTGTTTAGATAACATGGCCATATTAAAGGTATGGAGATCACGAAATCCCATACCTCCCTTTCTCTTCGGTATACACATTCTCCACCATGCAAACCAATGCATCCTCCGTTGATCATCTGTATCTCCCCACCAGAAGCTGGCCATTGCATCATTCATATCCTTACATAGTTGTTTTGGAATTTTAAATACTGCCATCGCAAACACTGGGATAGCTTGGATAATAGCTTTAATAAGAATCTCCTTTCCCCCCATAGATAAGAACCTCTCTTTCCATCCTTGCAATCTTGCAATGATCCTTTCCAACAAATAATTAAAAGTATCAGTACGGTCTAGGCCAACCATAGCGGGCAGGCCAAGATATTTCTCAGAGATAGCTTCAGTCATAATATTAAGCTCCTCACAGACCTGAGCTTTTACCTCCACATCAACATTAGAACTGAAGAAAATGCTACACTTTGCCTCACTCACCAATTGTCCCGAGCTTGCACAGTATTGATCCAGAACTCTTCTCAATGAGGTTGCATTAACTAAATTAGCCTTCATAAGTATCAGGGAATCATCAGCAAATAATAAATGGGAAACTGATGGTGCATTTCTGCACACCCGGACACCTTCAATGCCACGAACCTCCTCTTCATGAGCTAGAGCAGTAGATAACCCTTCTGCACAAATAAGGAATAAATAAGGTGATATAGGGTCTCCCTGATGGAGGCCCCTACTAGGAATAAAGCCTTCTGTTTCTTGATCATTGTATCTGATTTTGTATCTCACAGATTGTACACATGCCATGAGAAGGTCAACAAACTCCCTCTCAAACCCCAGCTTAATCAACATACGCTCCAGGAAGACCCACTCCACTCGGTCATATGCTTTATGCATGTCTAATTTCACAGCACATAAACCCTCCTTCCCCATCTTCTTGTTCTTTATCTTATGCAAGCATTCATAAGCCAACAAAATATTGTCAGTGATCAAACGGCCAGGGACAAAAGCACTTTGTACTTCAGAAATTATCTCATCCAAGATTAACTTTAAACGAAAAGCCAGCATTTTTGATATTACCTTGTATAACACGTTGCATAAACTAATAGGCCTGAACTGTGTAATTTTATCTGGGCTTTCCACCTTTGGGATTAACACAATGATAGTGTCATTCCATCCTTCTGGAATGCTTTTATTATTGATAGCATTCAACACCTCTTCTGTCAGGCTAGTACCGAAAATATGCCAACATTTTTTGAAGAATAAAGCATGAAGACCGTCCGCCCCCGGCGCCTTCATATCACCAATGGAGAACAAGGCTTTCTTCACTTCCTCCGCAGTAAACGGCTTCAATAATTCTGCGTTCATTGCCTTAGTGACCCGTGGCGTGACTTTCTCTAGTAATTCTGGATCCGGTTCATCAACTTCAGTTGTAAACAACCCTGCAAAATAATCCGAGATTAAGGGATTAAGTTGCTCCGTACCCTCCAGCAGATTTCCATGATCATCCTTCAATTTTTTAATTCTATTCCTCTGTCGCCGACTAGTAGCAAAATTATGAAAGAAGTTTGTATTTTTGTCACCAAATTGCAACCAATTAATTCTACTTCTTTGAGCCCAATGAATCTCCTCTTGTTCAAGTAATTGCTCAATCTCCTTTGCTAGTTCTTTTTCTTTTTGGATATTCTCTTCTGTCAGCTCACTACGTGTTAGCTCTTCAAAATCTTTTTTAAGAGACTTTATTTTCCTTATTGGCTTCTTCAGGACCGATCTATCCCATCGATGAAGGCTCTTATGAACCACAGATAATCTAGTAGCCAGATCAGATTGGTTGCTTTGGCCTGACGAGTTCCAGGCTTCCTGGATAATATCATGGAAGTTCTTTTCCTTCAGCTAGCGTGCTTCAAACCGTAATACCGAGGGCACTCTATCTTCCCGAACTGGATTATCTCCAAACTTTAGAAGAATAGGCCTATGATCCGATCTACTATAATCGAGATTTTCCACAGTAGCATAAGCAAATTTAGATCTCCAAGCATCACAAGCAATTGCTCGATCCAGGCGTTCTCTGATTCCACCCCTGTGCCAAGTAAACTTATCACCACTATACCCCAAATCTGTCAAGCCACAATCAGCCAACGCCTCTTGAAAAGCAATGAGAAACTGATTTGGTCTTGGTCTACCTCCCTCCTTTTCAAAAGAGTAAAGTACTTCATTTAAATCTCCCATGACTAACCAAGGCATAGATGTTACCTCCTTTAATTCTCTTATCCGAATCCAAGACATATATTTATCTTCCCATCTTGGCTCACCATAAAAACCAGTGAACCTCCAGATATTTTCTTGTCCCACACCAATAAAAACATCAATGTAATTTTGTGTCTTGTGCCTTAGTGAGAGAACAATCTCTTTCTTCCATAACAATAAAAGACCCCCTTTACGGCCATCGCTTTTCACCACTTCCTTATATTTCATGTCTAGTCTCCTTCTCAGACATTCAGCCGGCCATTCATCTAAGTGTGTTTCCATTAAAAAAAATTACATCCGCCTCATGACGCTTCTGAATATTCACAAGCGCCGTCACAGCCGTGGCCTTCTGAAGACCACGGCCGTTATAACTTAGGAGTTTCATTGCTCCCGGACAGCCCCCGTATTGGAGACCGCCGATAAATCTTGTGCTGCAATATCCTTATCCTTCCTTGATCTCTTCAGGGCCTGAACTTTCCCAGGGGTACCTAGATTTGCATCTATCTCCTTAGTCCCTGGTTCCAATTGGTTGATTAGACCTGCCACTTTAGAACCACTACCATCACCATTATCATCTTGACCCGTCTGACCTCCGAAGGTCAATCTTTTCCTTGCATTAACCCCATCTGGGATTTCATCATCCTCCTCCATGTCATCAGCCGTCCTGGAGTTATGAGAGAATAGCTCATTATGATAAAAAGACCGTCCCCTACCTCTTCCCATACCAGGTACCCATCCAGCAGAAGATCCCCGGCCACCAGTCCAACCTCTACCGCGACCTCTGCCTGCATCAGCTAGTATAAAATCTCCCCACTCCAGTTTTCCTTCTTCATGCTCACCTGTACCACATTCCTGATACCAGTGACCCAGCAATCCACAAGCACCACAAAAAACAGGTAATTTTTCGTACTTCAGTTGGTACCAGTCTCTCTTTTTATCCTTTGTCATAGAAACAAACCGAAAAAGTTTATTCGCCACATTTATTTTCACTCTAATGCGAACGAATTCTCCAATATAACCCGCCGGGAGTTTTACTTGTACCTCTGTGATCTCCCCGATCTGCCTACACATACCTCTGATAATCGGTTCCTTAAGATAGTTATCTGGCAGCTGCATCACCCTCACCCAAACAGCAACTTTGTCCAGCAAAATCGATCGCGGATTTTTGAAGCCGTCATATTCTTCCATGATCAGAGCATAGTTGTTACGGAATAACCAGGGCCCCATGTTCATCGCCTTTTCCCAATCAGCCAAACAACCGAATTGTACCGTAAACAGATTATCATCTATCTTCCTCCACGCAACCTCTTTTGCCGGGTTCCAAGCAGATCGCATATCAGCGTATAGAGCACTAGGGCTAAAACCTCTAGATGTATGTACCTTTGCAATTGCTAGCCACTTTGCCTTCGCTTCGGGATCTGGCGCTTCTTCTTCCCAGACAAATTCCTCAGCTTCTTCTTCATGCAGATTTAATCTTCCCAACAATTCTTCAAACTCGCTTTTCCCTCCATGGTTACTCGACTCCCCCTTCTCCTCCATCGAGGATGGCGATCAGGGTTTATCGGAGGACCGGCGGAGGACAGACAACACGGACAACCCGGAGGAACAACCCGCTGGGCGATCCCGCGGCAAGAACCAACTCACGGCGGGGTAGATCGCCGGAGGACAGAAACCCTAGGTTAGACTAGGGGATCGAGAGACCCACTGTCAAGCCATATATACTTCGTTGAGGTGGCTTGCTCGATCCTGCCACATACTTCGTTGAGGGTGGCCGATCGTTGCGGGATGGTCTGGTTTCCAGTACCGCGCGAGGTCCTCCCGAAAGGTGTCGGTCGATGGCGCGTAGTTGGCAAGCACGTTGAGGAAGTGGCGCGTGGACACGTCCACTTGGTTGTCGAGGTCGATGCACACCAACGCCTACGCACGGCCTGCATGGTGGTGGTTTCCTCGACGGAGATCAATCTTTGATGACGAGGAAGAAGGTGATGCGAGTGGCCGGGAGGCAAGGCTGCACGTTCCGAGGCCGCTAGGCTCCCATATGTTGTTCCAGGTCGTCCTAGGTAAGGAGAGTTCGGCTAGCAGGCGACGAGGCGATCGAACAGCTGCCGACGGCGGTGCTTTTTGCAGCGCTGTGTTGCCAAAGGAGCTGTCGGGGGCGGCAGCGGGGCACTGCGTTTCGATTCTGCCGCTAGGATGGATTCGTTTAGGAGTTTCTCACGCCCAGCGAATCAGGCAGTTTTTATTGCTTGAGACGTGTTATGGGGATTTTGTTTCCTATTTGGACTTTGATTCAGCTTCGACCGGAGGAGTTGAGTACGCACACGACGGAACAGATGGACGGACGGATGAACGACCCAAGCGATGGACGAACCAAACGGACCAAACCAGGGAAACGCTTTTTCCTTTATTATTAGGTATAGATTTCCGAAAATAATACAGTACATGATTACAAAAATTCGAAAACATAATATGGCCTCGGCAGAGACGTGTTTTGTACTACTAGTGTTAGGGCATCTCCAACGGAGCGACGTAAACGGACGCTAAGCGACCGTTTGCGTTCGCGCGGATGAAAAATGTGCCTGGATCCTGCTTCAGCGGGACGACGCATAGTGATCGGGTCGTCTGCAGTGATGGAAACGCGGCTCAAATATGCGGCAGGTTTGCGTATCCGCGAACGCTGTGCGGTCGCGCAAAGTGACCGCGTTGGTTGCATCCGGGCCCGCTAGATAGTGACTAGGTAAGCAAAATATTCCTTCGTTACAATTGATTGGAAGAACCATCTTTACAAAATGGTTAGTCTAGTTAACCTAAAACTATAACGGCCGTACCTACTCGCCGCCGCGCGGCCTACCATGGCCGGGGTTACTCGCAGTCGCTACTACTGGCCGTCGAAGGGGCCGGCACCGTCGTCGCAGCGCGAGCGCTTCACGCACTCCTTGCGCAGCGCACACCGGCGATCAGACATCTCGTCCTGCCACCTGCGGCGTTCGAGGGTCTCGTCCAGAGAGGAGTCCCACATGACTCTCTTTGCCGCTGATACGTCTCCGACGTATCGATAATTTCTTGTGTTCCATGCCACATTATTGATGTTATCTACATGTTTTATGCACACTTTATGTCATATTCGTGCATTTTCTGGAACTAACCTATTAACAAGATGCCGAAGTGCCGATTCTTTGTTTCTGCTGTTTTTGGTTTCAGAAATCCTAGTAACGAAATATTCTCGGAATTGGATGAAATCAACGCCCAGGGTCCTATTTTGCCACGAAGCTTCCAGAAGACCGAAGAGGAGACGAAGTGGGGCCACGAGGCGGCCAGACTACAGGGCGGCGCGGCCTAGGTCTTGGCCGCGCGGCCCTGTCATCTGGGCCCCTCGTGTGGCCCCCTGACCTGCCCTTCCGCTACTTAAAGCCTCCATCGCGAAACCCCCAGTACCGAGAGCCACGATACGGAAAACCTTCCAGAGACGCTGTCGCCGCCAATCCCATCTCGGGGGATTCAGGAGATCGCCTCCGGCACCCTGCCGGAGAGGGGAATCATCTCCCGGAGGACTCTACGCCGCCATGGTCGCCTCCGGAGTGATGAGTGAGTAGTCTACCCCTGGACTATGGGTCCATAGCAATAGCTAGATGGTTGTCTTCTCCCCATTGTGCTTAATTGTCGGGTCTTGTGAGCTGCCGAACATGATCAAGATCATCTATCTGTAATTCTATATGTTGCGTTTGTTGGGATCCGATGAATAGAGAATACTTGTTATGTTGATTATCAATTTATGTCTATGTGTTGTTTATGATCTTGCATGCTCTCCGTTACTAGTAGATGCTCTGGCCAAGTAGATGCTTGTAACTCCAAGAGGGAGTATTTATGCTCGATAGTGGGTTCATGTCTCCGTGAATCTGGGGGAGTGACAGAAACCTCTAAGATTATGGATGTGCTGTTGCCACTAGGGATAAAACATTGGTGCTATGTTCAAGGATGTAGTCACTGATTACATTACGCGCAATACTTAATGCAATTGTCTGTTGTTAGCAACTTAATACTGGAGGGGGTTCGGATGATAACCTGAAGGTAGACTTTTTAGGCATAGATGCATCTTTGGATAGCGGTCTATGTACTTTGTCGTAATGCCCAATTAAATCTCACTATACTCATCATAATATGTATGTGCATGGTCATGCCCTCTTTATTTGTCAATTGCCCAACTGTAATTTGTTCACCCAACATGATGTTTATCTTATGGGAGAGACACCTCTAGTGAACTGTGGACCCCGGTCCAATTCTCTATACTGAAATACAATCTACTGCAATACTGTTTTACTGTTTTCTGCAAACAATCATCTTCCACACAATACGGTTAATCCTTTGTTACAGCAAGCCGGTGAGATTGACAACCTCACTGTTTCGTTGGGGCAAAGTACTTTGGTTGTGTTGTGCAGGTTCCACGTTGGCGCCGGAATCTCTGGTGTTGCGTCGCACTACATCCCGCCGCCATCAACCTTCAACGTGCTTCTTGACTCCTACTGGTTCGATTAAACCTTGGTTTCTTACTGAGGGAAACTTGCCGCTATGCGCATCACACCTTCCTCTTGGGGTTCCCAACGGACGTGTCAACCACACGCATCAAGCAAATTTCTGGCGCCGTTGCCGGGGAGATCAAGACACGCTGCAAGGGGAGTCTCCACTTCCCAATCTCTTTACTTTGTTTTTGTCTTGCTTAGTTTTATTTACTACTTTGTTTGCTGCACTAAATCAAAATACAAAAAAAATTAGTTGCTAGTTTTACTTTATTTGCTATCTCGTTTGCTATATCAAAAACACAAAAAATTTAGTTACTTGCATTTACTTTATCTAGTTTGCTTTATTTACTACTGCTAAAATGGCCACCCCTGAAAATACTAAGTTGTGTGATTTCACAACCACAAATAATAATGATTTCTTATGCACACCTATTGCTCCACCTGCTACTACAGCATAATTCTTCG
Organism: Lolium perenne; assembly: GCF_019359855.2. Lineage (NCBI taxonomy): Eukaryota > Viridiplantae > Streptophyta > Magnoliopsida > Poales > Poaceae > Lolium > Lolium perenne. The sequence goes on along the minus strand of NC_067246.2, from coordinate 179,541,484 downwards.
AAATTAAACCTGCTTTACTGAATCTTGTTATGCGAGAGCAATTTTCTGGTGTTAGTTCTGATGATGCTGCTGCCCATCTTAATAATTTTGTTGAACTATGTGAAATGCAAAAATATAAAGATGTAGATGGTGACATTATAAAATTAAAATTGTTCCCTTTCTCATTAAGAGGAAGAGCTAAAGATTGGTTGCTATCTCTGCCTAAGAATAGTATTGATTCCTGGACTAAATGCAAGGATGCTTTTATTGGTAGATATTATCCCCCTGCTAAAATTATATCTTTGAGGAGTAGCATAATGAATTTTAAACAATTAGATACTGAGCATGTTGCACAAGCATGGGAAAGAATGAAATCTTTGGTTAAAAATTGCCCAATAACCCATGGACTGACTACTTGGATGATCATCAAACCTTCTATGCAGGACTAAATTTTTCTTCGCGGAATTTATTGGATTCAGCTGCTGGAGGTACCTTTATGTCCATCACTCTTGGTGAAGCAACAAAGCTTCTTGATAATATGATGACCAACTACTCTGAATGGCACACGGAAAGAGCTCCACAAGGTAAGAAGGTAAATTCTGTCGAAGAAACCTCTTCCTTGAGTGATAAGATTGATGCTATTATGTCTATGCTTGTGAATGATAGGACAAATGTCGATCCTAATAATGTTCCGTTAGCTTCATTGGTTGCACAAGAAGAATATGTTGATGTCAACTTCATTAAAAATAATAATTTCAACAACAATGCTTACCGGAACAATTCTAGTAATAACTATAGGCCATATGACCATATCCTTATAATAATGGTAACGGTTATGCTAATTCTTATGGGAATTCTTACAATAATAATAGGAACACACCCCTGGACTTGAAGCCATGCTTAAAGAATTTATTAGTACACAAACTGCTTTTAACAAATCTGTTGAAGAAAAGCTTGGGAAAAATTGATATACTTGCTTCTAAAGTCGATAGTCTTGCTGCTGATGTTGATCTTTTGAAATCGAAAGTTATGCCTAATAGGGATATTGAAAATAAAATTGTTACTACAGCAAATGCCATCCAAGTTAGAATTAATGAGAATATAAGATTGATGGCCGAATTGCGTGCTAGGTGGGATAGAGAAGAAAATGAAAAACTAGCTAAAGAGAAAAATGTAGCTAAAGTTTGGACTATTACCACCACAAGTAATGTTGATTCTTCACATGTTGCTGCACCTCCTACTATTAATGGTAAAATAATTGGTGCTGGCAATGTTTCTACTCCTAGTGCAAAGCGTACAAAACTGCCCGAAACTTCTAAAACTGCTGAAACTGCCTGTGATAAAACTGCTGAAATTTTTTCCAACATTGGGGATGATGATCCCATTGATTTAGATTATAATGGTTTGAATTTTGATGATTGCCACATCTCTGAAGTTATAAAGTTCTTGCAAAAACCTGCTAAAAGTCCTAATGCTAGTGCTATAAATTTGGCTTTCACGCAACATATTACAAATGCTCTCATAAAAGCTAGAGAAGAGAAACTAGAGCGTGAAGCCTCTATTCCTAGAAAGCTAGAGGATGGTTGGGAGCCCATCATTAAGATGAAGGTTAAAGATTTTGATTGTAATGCCTTATGTGATCTTGGTGCAAGTATTTCCGTTATGCCTAAGAAAATTTATAATATGCTTGACTTGCCACCGCTGAAAAATTGTTATTTGGATGTTAATCTTGCTGATCATTCTACAAAGAAACCTTTGGGGAAAGTTGATAATGTTCGCATTATGGTTAACAATAACCTTGTCCCCGTTGATTTTGTTGTCTTGGATATTGAATGCAATGCATCTTGTCCCATTATATTGGGAAGACCTTTTCTTCGAACTGTTGGTGCTATCATTGATATGAAGGAAGGTAATATAAAATATCAATTTCCTCTCAAGAAAGGTATGGAACACTTCCCTAGAAAGAGAATGAAGTTACCTTTTGATTCTATTATTAGAACAAATTATGATGTTGACACTTCGTCTCTTGATAATACTTGATACACACTTTCTGCGCCTAGCTGAAAGGCGTTAAAGAAAAGCGCTTATGGGAGACAACCCATGGTTTTTACTACAGTACTTTGTTTTTATTTTGTGTCTTGGAAGTTGTTTACTACTGTAGCAACCTCTCCTTATCTTAGTTTAGTGTTTTGTTGTGCCAAGTAAAGTCGTTGATAGTAAAGTTCATACTAGATTTGGATTACTGCGCAGAAACAGATTTCTTTGCTGTCACGAATCTGGGCTGTTTTCTCTGTAGGTAACTCAGAAAATTATTCCAATTTACGTGAGTGATCCTCAGATATGTACGCAACTTTCATTCAATTTGAGCATTTTCATTTGAGCAAGTCTGGTGCCTCAATAAAATTCGTCAATACGAACTGTTCTGTTTTGACAGATTCTGCCTTTTATTTCGCATTGCCAGTTTTGTTATGTTCGATGGATATTTCGATCCCATTGACTTTCAGTAGCTTTGTGCAATGTCCAGAAGTGTTAAGAATGATTATGTCGCCTCTGAACATGTTAATTTTTATTGTCCACTAACCCTCTAATGAGTTGTTCTAAGTTTGGTGTGGAGGAAGTTTTCAAGGATCAAGAGAGGAGTATGATGCAACATGATCAAGGAGAGTGAAAGCTCTAAGCTTGGGGATGCCCCGGTGGTTCACCCCTGCATATTCTAAGAAGACTCAAGCGTCTAAGCTTGGGGATGCCCAAGGCATCCCCTTCTTCATCGACAACATTATCAGGTTCCTCCCCTGAAACTATATTTTTATTCCATCACATCTTATGTGCTTTTCTTGGAGCGTCGGTTTGTTTTTGTTTTTGTTTTTGCTTGAATAAATGGATCCTAGCATTCACTTTGTGGGAGAGAGACACGCTCCGCTGTAGCATATGGACAAGTATGTCCTTAGGCTTTACTCATAATATTCATGGCGAAGTTTCTTCTTCGTTAAATTGTTATATGGTTGGAATTGGAAAATGATACATGTAGTAATTGCTATAATGTCTTGGATAATGTGATACTTGGCAATTGTTGTGCTCATGTTTAAGCTCTTGCATCATATGCTTTGCACCCATTAATGAAGAAATACATAGAGCATGCTAAAATTTGGTTTGCATATTTGGTCTCTCTAAAGTCTAGATAATATCTAGTATTGAGTTTTGAACAACAAGGAAGACGGTGTAGATTCTTATAATGTTTACAATATGTATTTTATGTGAGTTTTGCTGCGCCGTTCATCCTTGTGTTTGTTTCAAATAACCTTGCTAGCCTAAACCTTGTATCGAGAGGGAATACTTCTCATGCATCCAAAATCCTTGAGCCAACCACTATGCCATTTGTGTCCACCATATCTACCTACTACATGGTATTTCTCCGCCATTCCAAAGTAAATTGCTTGAGTGCTACCTTTAAAATTCCATCATTCGCCTTTGCAATATATAGCTCATGGGACAAATAGCTTAAAAACTATTGTGGTATTGAATATGTACTTATGCACTTTATCTCTTATTAAGTTGCTTGTTGTGCGATAACCATGTTCACTGGGGACGCCATCAACTATTCTTTGTTGAATATCATGTGAGTTGCTATGCATGTTCGTCTTGTCTGAAGTAAGGGAGATCTACCACCTTATGGTTAAGCATGCATATTGTTAGAGAAGAACATTGGGCCGCTAACTAAAGCCATGATCCATGGTGGAAGTTTCAGTTTTGGACATATATCCTCAATCTCATATGAGAATAATAATTGTTGCCACATGCTTATGCATTAAAGAGGAGTCCATTATCTGTTGTCTATGTTGTCCCGGTATGGATGTCTAAGTTGAGAATAATCAATAGCGAGAAATCCAATGCGAGCTTTCTCCTTAGACCTTTGTACAGGCGGCATAGAGGTACCCCATTGTGACACTTGGTTAAAACATGTGTATTGCGATGATCCGGTAGTCCAAGCTAATTAGGACAAGGTGCGGACACTATTAGTATACTATGCATGAGGCTTGCAACTTGTAAGATATAATTTACATAACTCATATGCTTTTTTACTACCGTTGACAAAATTGTTTCATGTTTTCAAAATCAAAGCTCTAGCACAAATATAGCAATCGATGTTTTTCCTCTATGGAGGACCATTCTTTTACTTTTATTGTTGAGTCAGTTCACCTATTTCTCTCCACCTCAAGAAGCAAACACTTGTGTGAACTGTGCATTGATTCCTACATACTTGCATATTGCACTTATTATATTACTCTATGTTGACAATATCCATGAGATATACATGTTACAAGTTGAAAGCAACAGCTGAAACTTAATCTTCCTTTGTGTTGCTTCAATGCTTTTACTATGAATTATTGCTTTATGAGTTAACTCTTATGCAAGACTTATTGATGCTTGTCTTGAAGTACTATTCATGAAAAGTCTTTGCTATATGATTCACTTGTTTACTCATGTCATATACATTGTTTTGATCGCTGCATTCACTACATATGCTTTACAAATAGTATGATCAAGGTTATGATGGCATGTCACTCCAGAAATTATCTTTGTTATTGTTTTACCTGCTCGGGACGAGCAGAACTAAGCTTGGGGATGCTGATACGTCTCCGACGTATCGATAATTTCTTGTGTTCCATGCCACATTATTGATGTTATCTACATGTTTTATGCACACTTTATGTCATATTCGTGCATTTTCTGGAACTAACCTATTAACAAGATGCCGAAGTGCCGATTCTTTGTTTTCTGCTGTTTTTGGTTTCAGAAATCCTAGTAACGAAATATTCTCGGAATTGGACGAAATCAACGCCCAGGATCCTATTTTGCCACGAAGCTTCCAGAAGACCGAAGAGGAGACGAAGTGGGGCCACGAGGCGGCCAGACTACAGGGCGGCGCGGCCTAGGTCTTGGCCGCGCGGCCCTGTCATCTGGGCCCCTCGTGTGCCCCCCTGACCTGCCCTTCCGCCTACTTAAAGCCTCCGTCGCGAAACCCCCAGTACCGAGAGCCACGATACGGAAAACCTTCCAGAGACGCCGCCGCCGCCAATCCCATCTCGGGATTCAGAGATCGCCTCCGGCACCCTGCCGGAGAGGGGAATCATCTCCCGGAGGACTCTACGCCGCCATGGTCGCCTCCGGAGTGATGAGTGAGTAGTCTACCCCTGGACTATGGGTCCATAGCAGTAGCTAGATGGTTGTCTTCTCCCCATTGTGCTTAATTGTCGGGTCTTGTGAGCTGCCGAACATGATCAAGATCATCTATCTGTAATTCTATATGTTGCATTTCTTGGGATCCGATGAATAGAGAATACTTGTTATGTTGATTATCAATTTATGTCTATGTGTTGTTTATGATCTTGCATGCTCTCCGTTACTAGTAGATGCTCTGGCCAAGTAGATGCTTGTAACTCCAAGAGGGAGTATTTATGCTCGATAGTGGGTTCATGTCTCCGTGAATCCGGGGGAGTGACAGAAACCTCTAAGATTATGGATGTGCTTTTGCCACTAGGGATAAAACATTGGTGCTATGTTCAAGGATGTAGTCACTGATTACATTACGCGCAATACTTAATGCAATTGTCTGTTGTTAGCAACTTAATACTGGAGGGGGTTCGGATGATAACCTGAAGGTGGACTTTTTAGGCATAGATGCATGCTGGATAGCGGTCTATGTACTTTGTCGTAATGCCCAATTAAATCTCACTATACTCATCATAATATGTTTGTGCATGGTCATGCCCTCTTTATTTTTCAATTGCCCAACTGTAATTTGTTCACCCAACATGCTGTTTATCTTATGGGAGAGACACCTCTAGTGAACTGTGGACCCCGGTCCAATTCTCTATACTGAAATACAATCTACTGCAATACTGTTTTACTGTTTTTTGCAAACAATCATCTTCCACACAATACGGTTAATCCTTTGTTACAGCAAGCCGGTGAGATTGACAACCTCACTGTTTCATTGGGGCAAAGTACTTTGGTTGTGTTGTGCAGGTTCCACGTTGGCGCCGGAATCTCTGGTGTTGCACCGCACTACATCCCGCCGCCATCAACCTTCAACGTGCTTCTTGACTACTACTAGTTCGATTAAACCTTGGTTTCTTACTGAGGGAAACTTGCCGCTGTGCGCATCACACCTTCCTCTTGGGGTTCCCAACGGACGTGTCAACCACACGCATCAGCCGCCACCTCCACAGCCTCCTCCGTCGCGTCCTCCGTCATCGCCGCCTCCAGCGCCGCCATGTGGGCGTGGTAGCGGGCCCTGTCCCTAGCCGCCACCGCTGCCACCACCGCATCGTCCCAGGCGGCGATGGCGTCTGCCGGCTCCCGGTTCTCCTGCTCGACCCGCGCGGGAGAAGGCCCCCTCCACGCGAGCGAATCCAGGTCGGAGCACATGCTCCTGAGCCATGGCGATCGCATAGCTGTGGGCTTCCTCCTCCGCTGCCCAAGCCTAACGGCGCTGGGCGTCCCTAGCTAGGGTCTCGAACAACGCGACCAAAACGCTCTGGTTGCCGGCGAACTCGAAGCGACATGGTACGTCCTCGTCGTCATCGGCGATGTCGTGGATGACGGCGTCCGTAGGTGGGGCTGCCGGCAATGGAGGAGCCACCATCTCCGCCCGCGCCTCCGCGAGCGCCGCCCTGGCCTCGGCGAGCTCGGCCCGGGCGTCAGGGATTTCCGCCATGTCCGCCAACAGGCGTTGATGCTCTAGCGCGCGCCATGCTACCTCCGCCTCCGCCGCCTCCCAGTCCAGCTGCTCGGCCTGAAAGGCATCGGCGGCTAGCTGCTCGTCCTCCTCCGGGTGGACTTGGTGGCACATCTGAACAACTTGATCCCAGCTAAGGTTGTGCTCGGTCATGGATGGATGCTAGGGTTTAGGTTGAGGTGTGCCCGTCACCTTCGCCGGTGTCCACCATATATGGCCACGACGGGGCGGGAAATGGCGTTACCGCGCAGGTCATTTCCCGCGCGCGCAAAACGCGCCAATCTGTTGGGCACACGCTGATGTGATCTAAGATCAAGGGATTGGCCCGATCTCGCGATTGAAGGAGATATGCCCTAGAGGCAATAATAAAGTGGTTATTATTTATATCTTAATGTTTATGATAAATGTTTATATATCATGCTAGAATTGTATTAACCGAAACATTAGTACATGTGTGATATGTAGACAAACAAGAAGTCCCTAGTATGCCTCTTAAACTAGCTTGTTGATTAATGGATGATTAGTTTCATAATCATGAACATTGGATGTTATTAATAACAAGGTTATGTCATTGTGTGAATGATGTAATGGACACACCCAATTAAGCGTAGCATAAGATCTCGTCATTAAGTTATTTGCTATAAGCTTTTGATACATAGTTACCTAGTCCTTATGACCATGAGATCATGTAAATCACTTATACCGGAAAGGTACTTTGATTACACCAAACACCACTGCGTAAATGGGTGGCTATAAAGGTGGGATTAAGTATCCGGAAAGTATGAGTTGAGGCATATGGATCAACAGTGGGATTTGTCCATCCCGATGACGGATAGATATACTCTGGGCCCTCTCGGTGGAATGTCGTCTAAATGTCTTGCAAGCATATGAATGAGTTCATAAGAGACCACATACCACGGTACGAGTAAAGAGTACTTGTCAGGAGACGAGGTTGAACAAGGTATAGAGTGATACCGAAGATCAAACCTCGGACAAGTAAAATATCGCGAGACAAAGGGAATTGGTAATATATGTGAATGGTTCATTCGATCACTAAAGTCATCGTTGAATATGTGGGAGCCATTATGGATCTCTAGATCCCGCTATTGGTTATTGGTCGGAGTGAGTACTCAACCATGTCCGCATAGTTCACGAACCGTAGGGTGACACACTTAAAGTTGGATGTTGAAATGGTAGTACTTGAATATGGAATGGAGTTCGAATATTTGTTCGGAGTCCCGGATGAGATCCCGGACATCACGAGAAGTTCCGGAATGGTCCGGAGAATAAGATTCATATATAGGATGTCATTTTATGTGAAATAAAATGTCGCGGAAGGTTCTATGGAAGGTTCTAGAAGGTTCTAGAAAAGTCCGGAAGAAACCACCAAGGAAGGTGGAGTCCACATGGGACTCCACCTCCATGGCCGGCCAGCCCTAGATGGGGTGGAGTCCCAAGTGGACTCCACCATAGGGGGCCGGCCACCCCCCACATGGGAGGTGGAAATCCCACCTTTGGGTGGGAGTCCTAGTTGGGCTAGGTTTCCCCCTCTTATGGAAGGTTTTGGTTTCGGGTCTTATTCGAAGACTTGGACACCAACACTTGGGATCCACCTATATAATGAGGGGCCAAGGGAGGGGCCGGCCACCCCAAGACCACAAGCTGGCCGCCCCCCATAGAGTGGCCGGCCACCCCGCCCAAACCCTAGCCGCCCCCCGCTCCGCCATATTGCCCGCGTAGCTTAGCGAAGCTCCGCCAGACTTCGTCACCGCCACCGCCCCCACGCCGGCGTGCGGGCGGCTTCAAGAGGAGCTACTACTTCCGCTGCTCGCCGGAACGGGAGGTGGACGTCGTCTTCATCAACAACCGAACGTGTGACCGAGCACGGAGGTGCTGCCCGTTCGTGGCGCCTAACCGATCGTGATCAAGATCTTCTACGCGCTTTTGCAAGCGGCAAGTGATCGTCTACCGCAGCAACAAGAGCCTCATCTTGTAGGCTTTGGAATCTCTTCAAGGGTGAGACTCGATACCCCCTCGTTGCTACCATCTTCTAGATTGCATCTTGGCTTGGATTGTGTGTTCGCCGTAGGAAAATTTTTGTTTTCTATGCAACGTTATCCTACAGTGGTATCAGAGCCGTGTCTATGCATAGATGGTTGCACGAGTAGAACACAATGGTTTGTGGGCGTTGATGCTCTTGTTATCTTTAGTTTGAGTACTTTGCATCTTTGTGGCATAGTGGGATGAAGCGGCTCGGACTAACTTTACATGACCGCGTTCATGAGACTTGTTCCTCGTTCGACATGCAACTTGTATTGCATAAGAGGCTTTGCGGGTGTCTGTCTCTCCTACTATAGTGAAGATTCAATTTACTCTTCTATTGAAAACATTAGTATCAACGTTGTGGTTCATGTTCGTAGGTAGATTAGATCTCTCTCGAAAACCCTAAACCACGTAAAATATGCAAACCAAATTAGAGACGTCTAACTTGTTTTTGCAGGGTTTGGTGATGTGATATGGCCATAATGTGATGATGAATATGTATGAGATGATCATTATTGTATTGTGGCAACCGGCAGGAGCCTTATGGTTGTCTTTAAATTTCATGTTGAGTAGTATTTCAAAGTAGTTGTAATAGTTGCTACATGGAGAACAATCATGAAGACAGCGCCATTGACCTTGACGCTACGCCGACGATGATGGAGATCATGCCCGAAGATGATGGAGATCATGTCCGTGCTTTGGAGATGAAGATCAAAGGCGCAAAGACAAAAGGGCCATATCATATCACATATGAACTGCATGTGATGTTAATCCTTTTATGCATCTTATTTTGCTTAGATCGTGACGGTAGCATTATAAGATGATCCCTCACTAAAATCTCAAGATAATAAAGTGTTCATCCTTAGTAGCACCGTTACCAAGTCTTGTCGTTTCGAAGCATCTCGTGATGATCGGGTGTGATAGATTCAATAAGTACATACAACGGGTGCAAGACAGTTTTGCACATGCGGATACTAAGGTGGCCTTGACGAGCCTAGCATGTACAGACATGGTCTCGGAACACGTGATACCGAAAGGTAGAGCATGAATCATATGGTTGATATGATGAACACTTTGAGTGTTCGCCATTGAAATCACACCTTTTCTCGTGATGATCGGGTTTAGGTGCGGTGGATTTGGTTCGTGTGATCACTAAGACAATGCGAGGGATATTGTTTTTGAGTGGGAGTTCACTTAGGTTTTTAATTATGTTGAATTAAAATTTGAACTCAATTTGTCATAAACTTAGTCTAAACTATTGCAAATATATGTTGTAGAGATGGCGTCCCCAATCAATTTTAATCGGTTCTAGAGAAAGAGAAACTTAAGAGCAACGGTAGCAACTTCACCGATTGGTTCCGTCATGTGAGGATCTTCCTCTCTGGCGGAAATCTGCAATATGTGCTTGATGCACCGCTAGGTGACCCTCCCTGCAGAAACCGAAACCGATGAAGTAAAAGCTGTTTACGAGACTCGGAAAATTAGGTACTCTCAAGTTCGTGTGCCATCCTATGCGATGCAGAATCCGATCTTCAAAAACGTTTTGAGCACCACGATCCTCATGAATTGATGAAAGAGCTGAAAGCTATTTTTGAGACTCGTGCGGCCGTGGAATGCTATGAAGCATCGAAACAATTCTTCAGTTGCATGATGGAAGAAGGCAGCTCCGTTAGTGAGCACATGCTCGCCATGACCGGGCATGCGAAGAAACTCAGTGACTTGGGAATAGTGATTCCTAACAGACTGGGGATTAATCATGTCCTTCAATCATTGCCACCAAGTTACAAGAACTTTGTGATGAACTACAATATGCAGAACATGAACAAGGAGTTACCTGAACTCTTTGGCATGCTAAAAGTCTTGAGATTGAGATCAAGAAAGAGCACCAAGTGTTGATGGTCAACAAGACCACCAGTTTCAAGAAACAGGGCAAGTCTAAGGGAAAATTCAAGAAGGGTGGCAAGAAAGCTGCCACGCCTCCTATGAAACCTAAGAACGGCCCTAAGCACGATGCTGAGTGCTATTATCGCAAGGAGAAGGGACACCGAAGCGTAATTGCTCCAAGTATCCGGCTGATCTGAAGAGCGGCCTTGTCAAGAAGAAGAAAGAAGGTATATCTGATATACATGTTATAGATGTTCATTTCATCGGTTCTCGTTCTAGTACCTGGTATTTGATACTGGTTCGGTTGCTCATATTTGTAACTCGAAACAGAACTAAAGAATAAACGACAACCTGAAAGATGAAGTGACGATGCGCGTTGGAAACGGATCCAAGGTCAATGTGATCGCAGTCGGCACACTTCCTCTACATCTACCTTCGGGATTAGTTTTAAGCCTAAATAATTGCTATTATGTACCTGCGTTGAGCATGAACATTATATCTGGATCTTGTTTAATGCAAGATGGTTATTCATTCAAGTCTGAGAATAATGGTTGTTCTATTTTTATGAATAATATCTTTTATGGTCGAGCACCACAAAAGAATGGCTTATTTCTGTTAGATCTCGATAGTAGTGATTCGCATATACATAACATTGATGCTAAGCGAATTAAACTTAATGATAATTCTACTTATATGTGGCACTGTCGTCTTGGTCATATTGGAGTGAAACGCATGAAGAAACTCCATACTGATGGATTACTTGAATCACTTGACTTTGAGTCACTTGATAGATGCGAAGCATGTCTAATGGGAAAAATGACAAAGACTCCATTTTACGGTATAATGGAGCGAGCTCGACTTATTGGAAATCATACATACCGATGTATGTGGACCAATGAGCGTAGCATCGCGCGGTGGTTATCGTTATGTTCTAACCTTCACAGATGATCTGAGTAGATATGGGTATATCTATTTCATGAAACATAAATCCGAAACTTTTGAGAAGTTTAAGGAATTTCAAAGTGAAGTAGAAAATCAACGTAACAAGAAGATTAAATTTCTACGATCTGATCGTGGAGGTGAATATCTGAGTTATGAGTTTGGCATGCATTTAAAGAAATGCGGAATACTTTCACAATTGACACCGCCGGGAACACCTCAACGTAACGGTGTGTCCGAATGTCGTAATCGAACTCTCTTAGATATGGTTCGTTCTATGATGTCTCTTACTGATTTGCCGTTATCATTTTGGAGTTATGCATTAGAGACAGCCGCATTCACTTTAAATAGAGCACCATCAAAATCCGTAGAAACGACACCGTATGAATTATGGTTTAATAAGAAACCTAAGCTGTCGTTCCTGAAAGTTTGGGGTTGCGAAGCCTATGTAAAGAAGTTACAACCGGACAAGCTAGAGCCCAAAGCGGAGAAATGCGTCTTCATAGGATACCCTAAGGAAACTATAGGGTACACTTTCTATCACAGATCCGAAGGCAAAATCTTTGTTGCTAAGAACGGAACCTTTCTTGAGAAAGAATTTCTCACTAAAGAAGTGACCGGAAGAAAAGTAGAACTCGATGAGATTGATGAATCTATACTCGTTGATCGGAGTAGCAAGATGGGAAGTTGTACTGTACCGCCTACACCGGCAACAGAGGAAGCTAATGATAATGATCATGAAACTTCGAACGAGGAAACTACTGAACCTCGCAGATCGACAAGGGAACGTGCCACTCTGATTGGTATGATCCTTGTCTAAATGTCATGATTGTGGATAACAATGATGAGGATCCTGCGACGTATGAAGAAGCGATGATGAGCCCAGATTCCAACAAATGGCAAGAAGCCATGAAATCCGAAATGGGATCCATGTATGATAACAAAGTATGGACTTTGGTAGACTTACCCTGATAGCCGAAAGGTCAATCGAGAATAAATGGATCTTCAAGAGAAAAAACAGATGCCGATGGTAATATTACTGTCTATAAAGCTCGACTTGTCGCAAAGGGTTTCCGACAAATTCAAGGAGTTGACTACGATGAGACTTTCTCACCTGTAAGCGAAGCTAAAATCTGTGAGGATTTTGTTAGCAATAGCTGCATTTTTCGATTATGAGATTTGGCGAGATGGATGTCAAAACGGCGTTCCTTAATGGAGACATTGAGGAAGAGTTGTATATGGTACAACCCAAAGGTTTTGTCGATCCTAAAAATGCCGACAAAGTATGCAAACTTCAGCGTTCAATCTATGGACTGAAGCAAGCATCAAGAAGTTGGAACCGACGCTTTGATAAGGTGATCAAAGACTTCGGGTTTATACGGTGTCATGGAGAGGCCTGTATTTACAAGAAAGTGAGTGGGAGCTCTGTAGCATTCCTGATATTATATGTAGATGACATATTATTGATCGGGAATGATATAGAACTATTAAGCGGTGTTAAGGGTTATTTGAATAATAGTTTTTCAATGAAAGACCTTGGTGAAGCATCATATATATTAGGCATCAAGATTTATAGAGATAGATCAAGACGCCTAATAGGGCTATCACAGAGTACATATCTGGACAAGATTCTAAAGAAGTTTAGAATGGACGAAAGTAAGAAAGGGTTCTTACCTATGTTACTGTGCAAGGTATTGAGTAAGACTCAAGGACCTGCTACGGCAGAAGAAAGAGAAAGGATGAGTAACATCCCCTATGCCTCGGCGATGGGATCTATCATGTATGCCATGCTATGTACTAGACCGGATATAGCACATGCGTTAGTTTGACTAGCGAGATATCAAAGTGATCCGGGAATGGAACACTAGACAGCGGTCAAGAATATCCTGAAGTACTTGAAAAGAACTAAGGATATGTTTCTTTGTTATGGAGGTGACCAAGAGCTCGTTGTAAATGGTTACACCGATGCAAGTTGGAACACTGATCCTGATGACTCTAAGTCACAACTGGGTACGTGTTTATATTGAATGGTGCTGCAGTAAGCTGGGCAAGCTCGAAGCGGTGCACGGTGGCGAAGTCTTCAACGAGAATCGAGTACATAGCGGCTTCGGAGGCTTCATCGAAGCGGTATGGATGAAGAGGTTCATTGTAGAGCTCGGTGTGGTTCCTAGTGCATTGGACCCATTAATCATTTATCGTGATAACATGGGTGCCATCGCCAATGCACAAGAGCCATGGTCACACAAGAGGCTGAAGCATATCAAGCTGCGTTACCACTCGATTCGCGAGTACATCGAAGATGGAGAAGTAAAGATTTGCAAAGTACACACTGATCTGAATGTAGCAGATCCGTTGACTAAAGCTCTCCCTAGGGCAAAGCATGACCAACACCAGAATGCCATGGGTGTTAGGTATATTACAATGTAATCTAGATTATTGACTCTAGTGCAAGTGGGAGACTCAAGGAGATATGCCCTAGAGGCAATAATAAAGTGGTTATTATTTATATCTTAATGTTTATGATAAATGTTTATATATCATGCTAGAATTGTATTAACCGAAACATTAGTACATGTGTGATATGTAGACAAACAAGAAGTCCCTAGTATGCCTCTTAAACTAGCTTGTTGATTAATGGATGATTAGTTTCATAATCATGAACATTGGATGTTATTAATAACAAGGTTATGTCATTGTGTGAATGATGTAATGGACACACCCAATTAAGCGTAGCATAAGATCTCGTCATTAAGTTATTTGCTATAAGCTTTTGATACATAGTTACCTAGTCCTTATGACCATGAGATCATGTAAATCACTTATACCGGAAAGGTACTTTGATTACACCAAACACCACTGCGTAAATGGGTGGCTATAAAGGTGGGATTAAGTATCCAGGAAAGTATGAGTTGAGGCATATGGATCAACGGTGGGATTTGTCCATCCCGATGACGGATAGATATACTCCGGGCCCTCTCGGTGGAATGTCGTCTAAATGTCTTGCAAGCATATGAATGAGTTCATAAGAGACCACATACCACGGTACGAGTAAAGAGTACTTGTCGAGACGAGGTTGAACAAGGTATAGAGTGATACCGAAGATCAAACCTCGGACAAGTAAAATATCGCGAGACAAAGGGAATTGGTAATATATGTGAATGGTTCATTCGATCACTAAAGTCATCGTTGAATATGTGGGAGCCATTATGGATCTCCAGATCCCGCTATTGGTTATTGGTCGGAGTGAGTACTCAACCATGTCCGCATAGTTCACGAACCGTAGGGTGACACACTTAAAGTTGGATGTTGAAATGGTAGTACTTGAATATGGAATGGAGTTCGAATATTTGTTCGGAGTCCCGGATGAGATCCCGGACATCACGAGGAGTTCCGGAATGGTCCGGAGAATAAGATTCATATATAGGATGTCATTTTATGTGAAATAAAATGTCGCGGAAGGTTCTATGGAAGGTTCTAGAAGGTTCTAGAAAAGTCCGGAAGAAACCACCAAGGAAGGTGGAGTCCACATGGGACTCCACCTCCATGGCCGGCCAGCCCTAGATGGGGTGGAGTCCCAAGTGGACTCCACCATAGGGGGCCGGCCACCCCCCACATGGGAGGTGGAAATCCCACCTTTGGGTGGGAGTCCTAGTTGGGCTAGGTTTCCCCCTCTTATGGAAGGTTTTGGTTTCGGGTCTTATTCGAAGACTTGGACACCAACACTTGGGATCCACCTATATAATGAGGGGCCAAGGGAGGGGGCCGGCCACCCCAAGACCACAAGCTGGCCGCCCCCCATAGAGTGGCCGGCCACCCCTCCCAAACCCTAGCCGCCCCCCTCTCCTCCATATTGCCCGCGTAGCTTAGCGAAGCTCCGCCGGACTTCTTCACCGCCACCGACACCACGCCGTCGTGCTGTCGGATTCAAGAGGAGCTACTACTTCCGCTGCTCGCTGGAACGGGGAGGTGGACGTCGTCTTCATCAACAACCGAACGTGTGACCGAGTACGGAGGTGCTGCCCGTTCGTGGCGCCGGAACCGATCGTGATCAAGATCTTCTACGCGCTTTTGCAAGCGGCAAGTGATCGTCTACCGCAGCAACAAGAGCCTCATCTTGTAGGCTTTGGAATCTCTTCAAGGGTGAGACTCGATACCCCCTCGTTGCTACCATCTTCTAGATTGCATCTTGGCTTGGATTGTGTGTTCGCCGTAGGAAAATTTTTGTTTTCTATGCAACGTTATCCTACAGCGATTTGACCCCGAAGACCAAGGGAAGAGGTGGGAGAACGCGAGGAACACGAAGAACACGAGGAACGCCGGTACTCACGCACGCACACCAACCCGATACACTCGATACTTACCCCCGTGGCTCGATGGACCACGCCAATAGAATCACCCGGAAGAGGCACGCGGCAGAATTCCCGGTGAGAGATTGGGGTTGGAGAAGAAGAGATTGATGAGGGAGAGAGAGTAGCTTGTACTAGAATCTCACTCAACAATATCCAAATCAACAACCAGGATGCCTTGATTACAGAGGGATGGTAACCCTAGGGAGACTAAGCTCAAGTTGTGTTTAAGCTCAATTCAAGTCTAAGGGGTAAAGGAGGGGTCCAGGCTACTTATATAGGCATACATGGCCAGCAAGGCGAAAAGGTACGCAAGTGGATAACTTAGGCAGTTTGGTGAGTCATTCCCGTCAAATCCGGTTTGGAATCCGGTCAGACCGGGCCTGTGACCGGGTGGTCCGGTCCTGGGTCCGGTCGACCGGGCGCCAACCGGAAACTTGCGAAGTTTCCGTCCGGTTGCCTTCCGGTACGATGCAGGGGAATCCGGTTGGGCGCCTGGTTGACCGGGCCTGGGACCGGATGGCCCGGTTGTGGGGCCGGTCTGACCGGGTCCTGGACCGGCCAGCACTCTTCTCTTCCTTTGAGCGCTTCGAGCGACGTCGGGTTCGGCTTCGTGATCATCTCCATGTCCCGCTGCTCCTCTCCTTCCCTTGACCATGGCGTATCCTCCTCTCCGGGGTCTTGATGCGCCTTGTACCTAATGACACATAGCACATCGGCATGAGGTAGCATTCCGTCCAAAGGGGTACCGAGATCAAGGGTGGTGAGGAGCGAGTTCACCTCATCATGTAGAGCTTTAACTCGAGCTCGCGTCATTGGTCCACTTGGGGGATTTGTTGGTCTTGGTGTGGAGGTGTCCGAAGGCCACCCCGCATCATCTCCCCCCTTGGGAAAGAGTCGTCCTCGACTCTTGTGCCTCCTCATCTTCATGATATGGCGATAAGTCCGCAACGTTGAAAGTGTTGCTCACCAAGTACTTTGAGGTTGGGATGTCGATGATGTAGGCGTTGTTGTTGATGCGCTTGAGGACCTTGAAGGGGCCATCTCCTCTTGGCTTGAGCTTCGAGTTGCGTTCATGAGGGAATCTTTCCTTCCGGAGGTGGATCCAAACGAGGTCGCCTTCTTGAAATATGCGTTCCTTCTTCTTGGCGTTGAGGCGGGTAGCTTGACGAAGCACATGTTCTTGAATGGTTGCTCTTGTTTCTTCATGTAGTTTCTTCATGGCGGCGGTGCGCTTGTCGAAGTCCATGTTCGTCCTCTCATGAAGGGGGAGTGGTAGTATGTCGAGTGCCGTTGGAGGCTCGAAACCGTAGACGACCATGAAGGGACTCTTTGATGTTGTCGAGTGCTTGGCGCGGTTGTAGGCGAACTCCGCGTGTGGGAGGCACTCCTCCCATGACTTCAAGTTTTTCTTCACTAGGATGCGTAGGAGAGTGGAGAGGCTTCGATTGACCACTTCCGTTTGTCCGCCCGTTTGCGGGTGCGAGGATGATGAGAACAAGAGCTTCACTCCAAACTTTGCCATGAGTGACTTCCAAAGATAGCTCATGAACTTGACGTCTCGATCCGACACAATGCTTGCCGGTATTCTGTGTAGGTGAACAATTTCCCTGAAAAACAATGAAGCAATGTGTGAAGAATCGTCGCTCTTGTGGCAAGGTATGAAATGAGCCATCTTAGAGAATCTATCCACTACCAAAAATATGGAATCATGACCATGCTTAGTGCGAGGCAATCCTAGGATGAAATCCATGCTAATATCCGACCAAGGAGCATGAGGAATAGGCAATGGTGTATAAAGGCCATAAGGATTGGAGGTAGACTTAGCTTGTAAGCAAGTTGTGCACCGGCGGCAAAGGCGTTCCACGTCGTGGTACATTCTTGGCCAATAGTAGTGGGTTGAGAGCATGGCATATGTCTTCTCTCGCCCAAAGTGTCCCATAAGACCACCTCCATGTGACTCTTGCAAAAGCAATTTTTGAATAGAAGACTCGGGAATGCAAATCTTGTTAGCTTTAAACAAGTAGCCATCATGCAAATAGAAATCATCCACTCCTCGTTCAACGGAACACTTCTCAAATATCGGAGCAAAGAAAGAATCAGAAGGATAGAGTTCTTTGATCTCTTCAAGTCCCAAAACATGAAAATCCAATCGAGTAAGCAAAACGGTGTTTTGCGGGAAAGAGCATCCGCCACAACATTGTCCTTGCCCTTCTTGTATTTGATGACATATGGGAAGGACTCAATGAACTCGACCCATTTTGCATGTCGTTTGTTCAAGTTATGTTGGCTTTTCAAATATTTCAAGGACTCAAGGTCGGAATGAATGATAAACTCTTTTGGCCAAAGATAGTGTTGCCAAACTTCAAGAACACAAACCAAAGCGTAGAGCTCCTTGTCATATATAGGATAGTTGAGGCGTGCGCCATCCAACTTCTCACTATAATACGCCACGGGTTTGCCCTCTTGCATAAGAACGCCACCAATACCGAGTCCACTTGCATCACACTCAATCTCAAAAGTTTTTGCAAAATTTGGAAGGACAAGAAGGGAAGCTTCGATAAGGCGTTTCTTCAACTCATCAAAAGCATTTTGTTGGGCCTTGCCCCAAACAAACGGAACATTCTTCTTGGTAAGTTCATTCAAAGGGCAAGCAATGGTGCTAAAATCTTTCACAAAGCGACGGTAGAAACCGGCAAGTCCATGAAAACTTCGGACTTGACCAACATTTGTAGGAGTAGGCCAATTGTGGATGGCCTCCACCTTGGAAGAATCAACTTCAATCCCATTAGCGGAAACCACAAAGCCAAGGAAAACCAATTTGTTTTGAGCAAAGGTGCATTTGGGGAGGTTAGCATAAAGCTTCTCATGACGCAAGATGCATAATACCTCTCTCACATGTTGCACATGGTCCTCGAGATTTTTGCTATAAATGAGAATATCATCAAAATAGACAACCACACTCTTGCCAATGAGAGGATGCAAAATGTGATTCATAAGACGCATGAAAGTGGATGGATCATTGGAAAGACCAAAAGGCACAACTAGCCATTCATAGAGACAAGGCTTGGTCTTGAATGCCGTTTTCCATTCATCACCAATGGCCATGCGAATTTGGTGGTAGCCACTACGCAAATCGACTTTAGAGAAAATCGTGGCACCACTTAACTCATCAAGCATGTCATCTAAACGCGGAATGGGATGGCGGTAACGAACGGTAATGGCATTGATGGGGCGACAATCCATACACATTCGTTGCCTCTCATCCAGTTTAGGCACAAGAATCACGGAAACCGCACAAGGACTAAGGCTTTCGCGAATGTACCCTTTGGCGAGGAGATCTTGTATTAGGCGTTGTATCTCCTTTGTGTCTTCGGGGTTGGTGCGGTAGGCGGCACGGTTTGGAAGCGGAGCACCGGGTATGAGGTCGATGCGGTGTTCTATGCCTCGAAGTGGTGGTAGTCCATGAGGGAGCTCGTCGGGGAAGACGTCTTGAAACTCCTTCAAAAGAGACAACAAAGACGAAGGAATGTTGGTTAAGTCGTTAGTCGCCGACGATGGTCCCTTGCATATGAGCACATAGTGCAATATGGTGGATGGGTTCTCTTGGACCTCTCTCCACTCACTCTTGGTGGCTATTAGGACACTCTTCGCCTCACTCATATATGGCTTGTGGCGCTCACTATCTTTGTGGTGGGTCGCTCCCTCTCCTCTCATCTCACTATGGTGGGTGCGGAGTTGAGCCCTCGCTAAAGCCTTCGCATTATCCGCGATGATTTGGCTAGGAGTCATCGGGCGCAACTCGAACTTCTTATCCTTGACCTTGAAGGTGTATGTGTTGGAGAGTCAATCATGTATAGCCTTCTTGTCAAATTGCCAAGGGCGGCCAAGCAACATGTGGCACACCGTCATGGGTACCACGTCACACTCAATAGTATCCTCATAAGGTCCAATCTTGAAGGTGACGGTGACGGTATGTTGTATCTTGACGTTGCCCTTGTCACTCAACCATTGGATATGGTAAGGGTGAGGATGTTTGCGGAGAGTGAGGTTGAGCTTCTCACACAACTCGGTGCTTGCAAGGTTATGGCAACTTCCACCATCGATGATGACCTTGATCGACTTGCCACCAATACCGGCACTGGTTTGGAAGATGTTGCACCGTTGGTCTTCCATAGCTTGAGGTTGAGTTGTTAGCACCCTTGTGACCACAAGTGAGGGACTTGGGTCATGCTCACATAAGAGAGGGTCGTTGATACGTCTCCAATGTATCGATAATTTCTTATGTTCCATGCTTGTTTTATGACAATACCTACATGTTTTGTTCACACTTTATGATGATTTTATGCGTTTTCCGGAACTAACCTATTGACGAGATGCCGAAATGCCAGTTCCTGTTTTCTACTGTTTTTGGTTTCAGAAATCCTAGTAAGGAAATATTCTCGGAATTGGACGAAATCAACGCCCAGAGTCTTATAATTGGACGAAGCTTCCAGAACACCCGAGAGGAACCAGAGGGGGGCCACAGGGCCACCAGATGATAGGGTGGCGCGGCCCAGGCCTTGGCCGCGCCCCCCTAGTGTGTCACCGCCTCGTCGACCTTCCGACTCCGCCTCTTCGCCTATTTAAAGGTCCCTGACCTAAGTCTTCGATACGAAAAAGCCACGGTACGAGAAACCTTCCAGAGCCGCCGCCATCGCGAAGCCAAGATCTGGGGGACAGGAGTCTCTGTTCCGGCACGCTGCCGGGATGGGGAAGTGCCCCCGGAAGGCTCCTCCATCGACACCACCGCCATCTTCATCACCGCTGCTGTCTCCCATGAGGAGGGAGTATTTCTCCATCAAGGCTAAGGGCTGTACCGGTAGCTATGTGGTTAATCTCTCTCCTATGTACTTCAATACAATGATCTCATGAGCTGCCCTACATGATTGAGATTCATATGAGTTTTGTATCACTATTCATCTATGTGTTACTCTAGTAAAGTTATTAAAGTAGTCTATTCCTCCTGCACGGTGTAATGGTGACAGTGTGTGCATCGTGTAGTACTTGGCGTAGGTTATGATTGTAATCTCTTGTAGATTATGAAGTTAACTATTGCTATGATAGTATTGATGTGATTTATTCCTCCTTTCGTAGCGTGAAGGTGACAGTGTGCATGCTATGTTAGTACTTGGTTTAGTTGTGTTGATCTGTCGTGCACTCTAAGATTATTTAAATATGAACATCGAATATTGTGGAGCTTGTTAACTCCGGCATTGAGGGTTCGTGTAATCCTACACAGTTAGTGGTGTTCATCATCCAACAAGAGAGTGTAGAGTATAGCATTTATCTATTCTGTTATGTGATCAATGTTGAGAGTGTCCACTAGTGAAAGTATGATCCCTAGGCCTTGTTCCCAAATACTGAAATCGCTGCTTGTTTACTGTTCTACTGCATCTCTACTGCCTGCAATATTACCACCATCAACCACACGCCAGTCCTGGGCAGCAAAGCACTTTTCTGGCGCTGTTACTACTGCTCATACTTATTCATACCACCTGTATTTCACTATCTCTTCGCCGAACTAGTGCACCTATTAGGTGTGTTGGGGACACAAGAGACTTCTTGCTTTGTGGTTGCAGGGTTGCTTGAGAGGGATATCTTTGACCTCTTCCTCCCTGAGTTCGATAAACCTTGGGTGATCCACTTAAGGGAAACTTGCTGCTGTTCTACAAACCTCTGCTCTTGGAGGCCCAACACTGTCTACAAGAATAGAAGCACCCGTAGACATCAAGCACTTTTCTGGTGCCGTTGCCGGGGAGGAAAGGTAAAAGGTACTCACACTCCGGATCTCGGCTACTAAGCTATTTTTCGCCGTTGTAAGTACTCGAAGCTATTTCCTTTAGATCCTGCAATTGCATCTTTTTGTTTCTTGTTTACACTAGTTAGGCATAATGGAAAACAACAAAAAAATGAGAGATCTTTATGAACTTTATCTTGAATTAGGACATGATGTGTTTGAAGAGAGAATTTAAAAACCCATGGAACTTTATATGCATGCTAATGGGAATGTTATTAATATGAAGGCTTTGAACACCATTTTTGCTAACGCTATGGAAAATTCTAAGCTTGGCGAGGTCGGTTTTGATGAAAATGATCTCTTTAGCCCTCCGGGTATTGAGGAGAAAGTTTATGTTAATTATGATATGCCTCCCATATATGATGATTATAATGATAGTGGTCTTTTGGTGCCGCCTACTATGGAGAGTGAATTTTATTATGATTACAATATGCCTCCTATATTTGATGATAGCCACTTTGTTGAATTTGCTCCCACTACAACTAATAAAATTAATTATGCTTATGTGGAGAGTAATAATTTTATGCATGAGACTCATGATAAGAATGCTTTATGTGATAGTTATATTGTTGAGTTTGCTCATGATACTACTGAAAGTTATTATGAGAGAGGAAAATATGGTTGTAGAAATTTTCATGTTACTAAAACACCTCTCTATGTGCTGAAATTTTTGAAGCTACACTTGTTCTATCTTCCTATGCTTGTTACTTTGCTCTTCATGAACTTGTTTATTTACAAGATTCCTTTTCATAGGAAGCATGTTAGGCTTAAATTTGTTTTGAATTTGCCTCTTGATGCTCTCTTTTGCTTCAACTACTATTTCTTGTGAGTGCATCATTAAAACTGCTGAGCCCATCTTAATGGCTATAAAGAAAGCACTTCTTGGGAGATAACCCATGTGTTTATTTTGCTACAGTACCTTTGTTTTAAATTTGTGTCTTAGAAGTTGTTACTACTGTAGCAACCTCTCCTTATCTTAGTTTTGTTGCATTGTTGTGCCAAGTAAAGTCTTTGATAGAAAGGTTGATACTAGATTTGGATTACTGCGCAGAAACAGATTTTTGTCTGTCACGAATTTGGGCAGAGTTCTCTGTAGGTAACTCAGAAAAATCTGCCAATTTTCGTGTGTGATCCTCAGATATTTACGCAACTTTCATTCAATTTGAGCATTTTCATTTGAGAAAGTCTGATGCCTCTTTAAAATTCGTCTTTACGGACTGTTCTGTTTTGACGGATTCTGCCTTTTATTTCGCATTGCCTCTTTTGCTATGTGGGATGGATTTCTTTGTTCCATTGACTTCCAATAGCTTTGAGCAATGTCCAGAAGTGTTAAGAATGATTGTTTCACCTCTGAACATGTGATTTTTTGATTATGCACTAACCCTCTAATGAGTTGTTTCGAGTTTGGTGTGGAGGAAGGTTTCAAGGATCAAGAGAGGGAGATGATACAATATGATCAAGGAGAGTGAAAGCTCTAAGCTTGGGGATGCCCCGGTGGTTCATCCCTGCATATTTCAAGAAGACTCAAGCGTCTAAGCTTGGGGATGCCCAAGGCATCCCCTTCTTCATCGACAATTTATCAGGTTCCTCCCTTGAAACTATATTTTTATTCGGTCACATCTTATGTACTTTACTTGGAGTGTCTGTCTGTTTTCATTTTTGTTTTTGTTTGAATAAATGCTTGTGTGGGAGAGAGACACGCTCCGCTGGTTCATATGAACACATGTGTTCTTAGCTTTTAATTTTCATGGCGAATGTTGAAACTGCTTCGTTAATTGTTATATGGTTGGAAACGGGAAATGCTACATGTAGTAATTGGTATGATGTCTTGAATAATGTGATACTTGGAAATTGTTGTGCTCATGTTTAAGCTCTTGAATCATATACTTTTCACCTATTAGTGAAGAATACATAGAGCTTGCTAAAATTTGGTTTGCATGATTGGTCTCTCTAAGGTCTAGATATTTTCTGGTAAAGGTGTTTGAACAACAAGGAAGACAATGTACAGTCTTATAATGCTTGCAATATGTTCTTATGTGAGTTTTGCTGTACCAGTTCATGCTTGTGTTTGTTTCAAATAACCTTGCTAGCCTAAGCCTTGTATTGAGAGGGAATACTTCTCGTGCATCCAAATCGTTGAGCCAACCACTATGCCATTTGTGTCCACCATACCTACCTACTACATGGTATTTCTCCGCCATTCCAAAGTAAATTGCTTGAGTGCTACCTTTAAAATTTCCATTCTTCACCTTTGCAATATATAGCTCATGGGACAAATAGCCTAAAAACTATTGTGGTATTGAATATGTACTTATGCACTTTATCTCTTATTAAGTTGCTTGTTGTGCGATAACCATGTTCCTGGGGACGCCATCGACTACTCTTTGTTGAATATCATGTGAGTTGATATGCATGTCCGTCTTGTCTGAAGTAAGGGAGATTTACCACTAGAATGGTTAGAGCATGCATAATGTTAGAGAAGAACATTAGGCCGCTAACTAAAGCCATGATCCATGGTGGAAGTTTCAGTTTTGGACAAATATCCTCAATCTCATATGAGAAAATAATTGTTGAATGCTTATGCATAAAAGAGGAGTCCATTATCTGTTGTCTATGTTGTCCCGGTATGGATGTCTAAGTTGAGAATAATCAAAAGCGAGAAATCCAATGCGAGCTTTCTCCTTAGACCTTTGTACAGGCGGCATAGAGGTACCCCTTTGTGACACTTGGTTAAAACATATGTACTGCGATGATAATCCCGGTAATCCGAGCTAATTAGGAAAAGGTGCGGGCACTATTAGTATACTATGCATGAGGCTTGCAACTTGTAGGATATAATTTACATAACACATATGCTTTATTACTACCGTTGACAAAATTGTTTCTTGTTTTCAAAACCAAAGCTCTAGCACAAATATAGCAATCAATGCTTCCCTCTGCGAAGGGTCTTTCTTCTACTTTTATGTTGCGTCAGTTTACCCATTTCTCTCTATCTTAGAAGCAACCACTTGTGTGAACTGTGCATTGATTCCTACATACTTGCATATTGCACTTGTTATATTACTTTACATTGACAACTATCCATGAGATATACATGTTACAAGTTGAAAGCAACCGCTGAAACTTAATCTTCCTTTGTGTTGCTTCAATATCTCTACTTTGAATTTATTGCTTTATGAGTTAACTCTTATGCAAGACTTATTGATGCTGGTCTCGAAAGTACTATTCATGAAAAGTCTTTGCTATATGATTCAATTGTTTACTCATTGCATTTATATTGTCTTGAATCGCTGCATTCATCTCATATGCTTTACAATAGTATGATTAAGATCATGTTGGTAGCATGTCACTTCAGAAATTATCTTTGTTATCGTTTACCTACTCGAGGACGAGTAGGAACTAAGCTTGGGGATGCTGATACGTCTCCAACGTATCGATAATTTCTTATGTTCCATGCTTGTTTTATGACAATACCTACATGTTTTGTTCACACTTTATGATGATTTTATGCGTTTTCCAGAACTAACCTATTGACGAGATGCCGAAGTGCCAGTTCCTGTTTTCTGCTGTTTCTGGTTTCAGAAATCCTAGTAAGGAAATATTCTCGGAATTGGACGAAATCAACGCCCAGAGTCTTATAATTGGACGAAGCTTCCAGAACACCCGAGAGGAACCAGAGGAGGGCCACAGGGCCACCAGATGATAGGGTGGCGCGGCCCAGGCCTTGGTCGCGCCCCCCTAGTGTGTCACCGCCTTGTCGACCTTCCGACTCCGCCTCTTCGCCTATTTAAAGATCCCTGACCTAAGTCTTCGATACGAAAAAGCCACGGTACGAGAAACCTTCCAGAGCCGCCGCCATCGCGAAGCCAAGATCTGGGGGACAGGAGTCTCTGTTCCGGCACGCTGCCGGGACGGGGAAGTGCCCCCGGAAGGCTCCTCCATCGACACCACCGCCATCTTCATCACCGCTGCTGTCTCCCATGAGGAGGGAGTAGTTCTCCATCGAGGCTAAGGGCTGTACCGGTAGCTATGTGGTTAATCTCTCTCCTATGTACTTCAATACAATGATCTCATGAGCTGCCCTACATGATTGAGATTCATATGAGTTTTGTATCACTATTCATCTATGTGTTACTCTAGTAAAGTTATTAAAGTAGTCTATTCCTCCTGCACGGTGTAATGGTGACAGTGTGTGCATCGTGTAGTACTTGGCGTAGGTTATGATTGTAATCTCTTGTAGATTATGAAGTTAACTATTGCTATGATAGTATTGATGTGATTTATTCCTCCTTTCGTAGCGTGAAGGTGACAGTGTGCATGCTATGTTAGTACTTGGTTTAGTTGTGTTGATCTGTCATGCACTCTAAGATTATTTAAATATGAACATCGAATATTGTGGAGCTTGTTAACTCCGGCATTGAGGGTTCGTGTAATCCTACACAGTTAGTGGTGTTCATCATCCAACAAGAGAGTGTAGAGTATAGCATTTATCTATTCTGTTATGTGATCAATGTTGAGAGTGTCCACTAGTGAAAGTATGATCCCTAGGCCTTGTTCCCAAATACTGAAATCGCTGCTTGTTTACTGTTCTACTGCATCTCTACTGCCTGCAATATTACCACCATCAACCACACGCCAGTCCTGGGCAGCAAAGCACTTTTCTGGCGCTGTTACTACTGCTCATACTTATTCATACCACCTGTATTTCACTATCTCTTCGCCGAACTAGTGCACCTATTAGGTGTGTTGGGGACACAAGAGACTTCTTGCTTTGTGGTTGCAGGGTTGCTTGAGAAGGATATCTTTGACCTCTTCCTCCCTGAGTTCGATAAACCTTGGGTGATCCACTTAAGGGAAACTTGCTGTTGTTCTACAAACCTCTGCTCTTGGAGGCCCAACACAGTCTACAAGAATAGAAGCACCCGTAGACATCAGTCGTCTCCACTTTCTTCCTCATAAGCTTCTTCATTTGCAACGGCGGCTTGCACAAGGGCTTCATATTCATCCTCACTTAGCGTCTCTATGTCACCGTTCTCCATAGTGATCATGACCTTGGTGTTCTTGCACTCAAACGATTTGTGGCCTTGGGTGCCAGACTTGAAGCAAGTGACATTAGAGGGTCCCGTAGATGCCTTAGAGGAGGCGGTGGAGGACACCGTTTGCTTCATGCGACTTTGGATAGTCGGTTTCTTGGATGGTGTAGAGGACACGTCGGGCTTGACACTTGTAGTAGGAGGAGTTGATGTAGCGAGCTTGGAGGCGAAGTATGTCTTGGACTTGGAGTACTTGATGTCCTCAATCACTTGGCGCTCGGCTTTGGATGCTTGGTGGACCAACTCAACCATGTTGGAGTATGGTTGGAACTCCACAATCCTCTTGATGGGGTAGTTGAGGCCATTGAAGAAACGAGCAATGGTTTGGCTCTCGGATTCTTGGATGTTGGCTCGCATCATAGTAAGCTCCATCTCCTTGAAGAACTCCTCAACGGTCTTGGTTCCTTGCTTCAACTTTTGGAGCTTGTTGAAGAGGTCGGTCATGTAGTGCGTTGGGACAAAGCGAGCATGCATCTCTTCCTTCATCTCTTCCCAAGTGTCAATAGGAGGTTCACCCTTTTCTTCCCTTAGAGTGAGGACTTGCTCCCACCAAGTGTTGGCATAATCCTCAAACTCAAGAGACGCCATAGCCACCTTCTTGGCACCGCAGTACTTGTGGATGCGGAATATCTTGTCAACCTTGAGTGCCCATGAGAGGTAGGCCTCGGCATCTTCTTCACCCTTGAACTTTGGCATGGTGAACTTGAGCCTTCCAAACATGTTCTCTTCATCCTCCAAGGTTCTTCGGCGAGGGCGGATGCCTTCATCTCTTGCGGCTTGAGGTGGGATAGGAGGTCTTCTACGGCCAACCATAGCATTGGGTTGACGTTGAAGGTGGACACTAGCCTCACTTGGCTCACGGTGATGTTGTTGTTGAAGATCTTGTCGAGGTTGTTGACGAGGCTCATTGTTGGCTCTTTCATCTTGGTCATGTGGTGGAACTCCTCTTCCACGTTGGTCATGGCGAGGGTGACGCCGGAGGTCTCGCCGAGGTTGATCTTGAGGACCTTGGTCTTGGGGTTGGTCGTCACGCCCATGGTGGGCATGGCGATCCGCTTGGTGACGATCTTGTTGTAGGACTTGGTCTTGTGGAGGACGTTCATGTGGACGAGCATGGCGATGGGTTTCTCCTTGCCTAGAGTTGGAGCGAGAGTCTTCATGAAGAGCATGTGGGCGATGAGGTCGATGATGGTCTTCATGCCTTGAGGAAGAGCTTGAGGACGAAAGGCCACCATGAGAGTAGTAATCTTGTGGCGAGCTTGAGGATGATGAAGTAGAGCGGTGTCGTCGATGGCGACCCAAGTTGGTGATGGCGCGCTCGAGGCTATCCATGCGCCGCTCCATGTTCGCATCATTGGCCGCCATTTGGCCATTCAAGTTGTCCGTAGCTTCACGAAGAAGGGCCAAGTCTTGGTTCACGGCGGAGAAGTTGTGTGCCACTTCATCGTATTGCTCATCGATGCGCGTCTCGAAGAGGGCGAGTTGCTCCTTGAACTCTTGTCGATGCATCCATAGGTTGTGTTGAGTAACCAACCTCTCGGTGTTGCGGAGGACTTCTCCCTCCCTTGGTTCATCTCCGTTCCTATCCATGATGGAAAGACAAGAACTATGTTGTGTATGTTAGTGGAAGGAGACTACCTCGCACTCTTACCAAGGTAAGATAGTATTGAGGCAATCAACCAAGCCGAAAGCAAGATCAAGTGTATCGGGGACACACGCAAAACCACACGCAAAAGCTAGCAAATATGGTGTTAGACGAGTGTTGTGGAAAGCCAAAAGACAAAATCCAAGATCGAGTATGTTGTTAAAAGTGGGTGAGGTCCAAAAATCCAAATGTCAATGTGAAGATCACTATAAACACGGAAAAGTTGTGGGACACACACACGGGATAAGCGGGGTTAGTGCAACCAAAAGTGAGCGGAAAAGTGTATGTAAAGGTGCTCGGTGTCACACTAACACAAGGAGAGCAAAAGCTTTGGTTGCAAAGGAAGAGACAACAAGATTCACACGCGGCCTCTCTTCTCTTCTCTCGTTTGCTTAAAAGCTTATGACTCTTTTGTACACGGTGGCACTTGCACTCTTTTGTATCTATGGTGGCACTTTCACACTTTTGTATGTATGGATGTATGGTGCGACTTGCACTCTTTTTGTGTTTTTTGGGGCTTTTTGACGCACTATGTTAGCGTTAGCCTCGCTTTTGCTATCTTGCCACACGAGTGTTTGCTTGTATGCTTTACTCCACACGACACACACACCTCACAATCGGGGCCACGTGCAATGTCTCGCAACACTAAACAAGCAATGCTCGATAGGATAGATCGCAAAAGGAAGAGGGTTACAAGGGAAAACTGCAAGGTATACCTGCGATGATGGTGGTGGTGGTGGTGGTGGTAGCCGAAATCGAGCCCGGAGGAGGGCGCGAAGCTGCGCCCGGTTTTGATCCGGTTGGACCGGGTTCTGGACCGGCTGATCCGGTTGGCGCCCGGTTGACCGGGTGCTGGGCCGGCTGGTCCGGTCTGGGGTCCGGTTGACCGGGTTTCGCGTTTCTCTCTCCTGTTCTTCCCCAAACCAAAACCAAAAGAGCAAATCGACGGGAAACGATGGAATTGGAGGCTAAAAGTTGGGGAAATAGTAGATCAAGCACAACAACACCGAATCCACGGCCCAAAACCACTCAAAACGCAACCAAATCACAGATCGGTCAAGAGGCAATTTGGGGCTATTTTTGGGGATTTTGTGGAAAATTTTCTAGAAACGAAATCGGGTGGGTGGAGGGTCAAAATCGCGGTAACCAAGAGCTGCTGATACCATATGATGTGATCTAAGATCAAGGGATTGGCCCGATCTCGCGATTTGACCCCGAAGACCAAGGGAAGAGGTGGGAGAATGCGAGGAACACGAAGAACACGAGGAACGCCGGTACTCACGCACGCACACCAACCCGATACACCCGATACTTACCCCCGTGGCTCGATGGACCACGCCAATAGAATCACGCGGAAGAGGCACGCGGCAGAATTCCCGGTGAGAGATTGGGGTTGGAGAAGAAGAGATTGATGAGGGAGAGAGAGTAGCTTGTACTAGAATCTCACTCAACAATATCCAAATCAACAACCAGGATGCCTTGATTACAGAGGGATGGTAACCCTAGGGAGACTAAGCTCAAGTTGTGTTTAAGCTCAATTCAAGTCTAAGGGGTAAAGGAGGGGTCCATGCTACTTATATAGGCATACATGGCCAGCAAGGCGAAAAGGTACGCAAGTGGATAACTTAGGCAGTTTGGTGAGTCATTCCCGTCAAATCCGGTTTGGAATCCGGTCAGACCGGGCCTGTGACCGGGTGGTCCGGTCCTGGGTCCGGTCGACCGGGCGCCAACCGGAAACTTGCGAAGTTTCCGTCCGGTTGCCTTCCGGTACGATGCAGGGGAATCCGGTTGGGCGCCCGGTTGACCGGGCCTGGGACCGGATGGCCCGGTTGTGGGGCCGATCTGACCGGGTCCTGGACCGGCCAGCACTCTTCTCTTCCTTTGAGCGCTTCGAGCGACGTCGGGTTCGGCTTCGTGATCACCTAATGACACATAGCACATCGGCATGAGGTAGCATTCCGTCCAAAGGGGTACCGAGATCAAGGGTGGTGAGGAGCGAGTTCACCTCATCATGTAGAGCTTTAACTCGAGCTCGCGTCATTGGTCCACTTGGGGGATTTGTTGGTCTTGGTGTGGAGGTGTCCGAAGGCCACCCCGCATCACACGCGGGAACAACCTTCGTCACGTGGGAACCAGTAGTCGCCGGCGGCAGGCCTCGACGGGACATTAAACCGTCATTAACGACCTTGATGGTGTATGTGCTAAAACAAATGCGTCCGCAAATGGTCGTCCTGGCCTTCATGGCTTCCGCGAGCCGACGCAAACAGACGCGCGCGGACATTTTAGATGTTCGAAATGCGTCGGCTTGTTGGAGATGCCCTTAGTTTTTCCGATAAAGGGAATATATTAATATCAAAAGATACCAATTACACCTAGCCTCTGCAACAACGCACCACCATAATGACACTACGGATGCACACAACAAAAAAAATGAAAAGAAAACTAAGAAACAAAAGTCCAGCTACAGTATCTCGAGCCTAACAATAGCAATACATCCACCACGAAGACAACACCTGAAATACAGACTCTCCAGAAACGACGCCTTCAAGAAGGGGACAATGCTCTAACATCGTCGTAGCCCGATCAAAGATCTTAGGTTTTCACCTTGAAGATAGTCCCCGCTCTCAAAACAATGCCTCCAACAAGGTCATTGCCAGGCACAACCAGTTAAGGCCATACCTTGGGTTTTCACCCTGAAAGGTAGGACTCTGAACTTCACCTGTGTTGTCGCCCCCACTTTAATACCGCTGCTGTGAAGTCCGGAACACCAAGCAAGTCCCTTAACAGCGCGGAGACTTGAACCTCCCTTAGCTAGTCCTCCCATCCGGCCTTCATGAAATTCTCTTCTTCCGACTTTCATCATGGATCCATAGTCACTTGATGTCAACATATAAAAAGAGCTTCGCGCCGCTCCCTCCAGAACCAAACGGTTGGAATAAAAGCATGGGTGCGCGCGACCGAAAACCACCCGATCCAGCGAACTCCAGACATAAGATGCACTGTTCTATTCGCCAGCGGAGCCTTCCGGAACTCATCAGTCCGGCTCGATGAAGAAGATCAACCTCCAGAAGGTATTCGTCTTGGCGCGTGAGGAATCCTAGGACCACCGCCATTACACAGGCCAAGCCCCCACGTAAACGGCCATCCTCGCCGTCTGTCACACCGAAGATCCGGCAAGACGAACGACCCTGGGGTGCGGGAACCAGCAGGCTACACAGCCGCGATCAAGTCCTGGTTGCGCCGCCACCGGCTGCACTGAGGCCGCCGCCAGCAGCAACCACCGAGGACCGCCGCTTCCGTAGCGCCTTCTCCGCAACCCTCCACCGATCGATCCACCGCCCTACGCCCCTCCGCGCCGCCATCCAGCGAGTAGCGCCGTCGCCGCCAGGCTGCGGACGCCGCCCCAACCTCTGCCAACTCCAAAAGTCACCGATGCCGCCCCAGCCGCACCGAAGAAACGCCGCCGCTCCTCCACCCCAGCACCTTCGGCGCCTGGGGCCGCCGCCACCGCGGCAGATGCCGGCGGCAGCGGCGGGAGGGAGCCTGCTTGAGGGAGGGGGGTGCGGTGGATGGGCTTGGCCCCCCAGCGGCGCCCTGGGGAGCGCCACGGGAGGGAGGTTAGGGTTAGTCTCTATCTCTTTACAGCTTGCCATATTCTTCCATAATATCGGAGATGCCCTTAGTTGGAGGCAGTGCCTTATACTATGCACCAGAGCCCCAATATGCAGGCATCGCGGACGAGCAGAGTCAACTGATCGGACACATAAACCTAGAGCAAGAGCGGCCAAAGAAGAACTTCAATCATATGCCGCTGATCTCGAGGTTTTCTCGGTCACCATTTGATACGGTGACTTTGGACCGGTTCTTGCGGTAGCTGGCAACGTACTCGATCTAGTCTACTCTACTTGGGTTACCGGCCACACGACGCGCTGACACGAGCAAAGTCAAGCCAACAAGTCGTGCAAGTACGGAAGCAAACATCACAATACGCCACCTCGAATCGACACGCGTTTCCCGATCGATCGAGTGGCTGTGACTGAGACCCCTGAACTGAACTGAAGCCCCCCGCGCGCGCGAATATAAGCAGCGTTCGAGCGCGGGCGCTAGAGAGCTCAAGCACACTACACACCAACCTTCCAAACCATAATTAGCAGAAGAAGTGTGTGAGAGATGGCGAGGCAGCACAACCTGATGATGCACGTTCCCTCTTCTTCCTTTGTCTCCTTCATCCACCTCCTTTTGGCTGCCCTGGTGGCCACCGCGCAGAACGCGCCGTCGCAGGTTCGCGTCGGCGTCATCCTGGACCTGAAGTCGCCGGTCGGGCACCGGCGGCGGACCGGCATTCAGATGGCGGTGGAGGACTACTACGCCGCGCACCCCGCTTCAGCTACCAAGGTGGTGCTCCATTTCAGGGACTCCGAGGGGGACGTCCTCCGCGCCGCTTCTGCTGGTAATTTATCATGCATGTTCAGTTGCCTCTCACTTCACCATCCGTTTATGGGATGTTTTATGTCTGAATCTAGTGGATGCCTTGGTGGTGGTGCTGCTCGCAGCTCTTTCTTCGAGTCCTCAAATGATATGCATGCACAACAGTTGATTCGTTATTTGTTGCGGTTGTATTTGCGTCTGCTGCGATCTCTGCCGTTGCATCGTCCATGCACAGCATGTTGATCTTCCTCGTTGTTTGGATACATAGTATTGGCTATCAGTTTTCCCAAAACGAGTTTTAGGCTAATTTTTAGGGAAACCAGTTTTACGAACTTTTCCATCAAGAATTGGCTCACAGAAAGCTATGTTTGGGTTAGGAAATTTTAGAACCGTTTCTAAAAGGAACTTTTCTGTCAACCGACGCCCGACGGATGAGGATCATGAGCACCGAGCAAGTACTACCACTTCCAGAGCAGAGCACATGCAGCCACGCAGAACGCAGCAACTACACGTAGGTCGACGCAATGCAATCAACAAAACCAGAAGCAGCACTCCATACGGTGGAGAGGCGGGGGCAGCTAAGTTTTGGCCAGCATCCGCTGGCATGCGGCTTGGCCGGATTAGCAAGCTCGAGTTGGCCGCTCGCTAACCACTGCTGCAGCGGCGGCGGCAGCGGGACTGGCGGCGGGTTCGGCTAATCGGCTGTCAGCGAGTTTGTTGAGCAAAGTGCGGGGCGGCAAAAAAATCTGTTGTACCCGTATGCTAGGATCGCGTTTTTGCAAAAACGTCAAATAGTCGTTTTTCCATAACCTCGGAAATCTGGGTTTTGGAGATCCTGGTTTTATACATCCACGGTTTAGGGAAACGGAACAAACAGAGTTTTAGTTTGTTAGGCGGTTAATTGGGATGATGGAGAATGCGTTCTGGATAAATTACATATCCAAATGTTCAGTCCCCAGGAATATTCTTGTTTAAGATTATTTATCCAAGTTTATCCACTTTCTATATTTATCCACAGCGACAAGCTGATGACGATGCGTAGAGGTTAGGGTTCGGATTTGACTTTCGGGCCCAATGAGGCGACATGGGTGGTTAGGATCCCACTGCCAGGTCAACGCAATATTCTAGTAGTACTCCCTCCGGGTCCATATTAATGGACTCAATTTTATCTAGATTTTCACTAATATGGATCGGAGAGAGTAACTAGAAGGAGCGATGCTCTTTTCTTGTGGTTAAGACTTAAGAGGTAGGGGGTAGTGTAATGATTCGTTCACACAATGCAAAAACATTGATTACATATTTTCAGAGTTAAAAAAGATGAAATTGCATTGCAAAAGAATGATTGCGCATGGACCTTAAACATCGGATAGACGGTTCTTGACATACATTGAGAGTTCAAAAATTAACAATTGATGGAATATTCGCAAAATCATCAAATTAAATTAGTCGATTGCCCCATAGTCAGGCCTAGTTTTTAAATCTTATCATTGCATTAAAATTCTAGCTGTTACCCTGAGAATCATCATATGGTCGCACCCACAGCGGTTCCCAACATCTGGCTCTGCGTTTGCGATTCAATTTTTTTGGGCATGTTCCAAATGTTGAAACTTAGTACGCATGATAAGTATTTTTGTTATTTTTTGTACAGGTCACAAATTATATTTAATTTTTTAAGACTTGGAAATACGATTTTCTTGTGCTGTAAAAAAAAAACTAGACTTTTCCTACCTTTTCTTTTCGGCCATCCCTCTTATCACCACATTGGCAACAGAACCAGGTTCCTCAGAACGGAGGCCGGTTTCTGAAAATCCCTCTACCCCTATATGCTTTGCCTTATATGCTTTGTTGGTGCGTGATCCACGGTGCTGCCATTTCTTTTATTTTTCTCTCACCTGGACTCTAAAGAAAAAGTCATAGACGATCCTAAAGAAAAAGTCATAGACCCGAACGCAGATTTCGTGCTCCCGAGCTCCAGTGCTCCTGGTTAGTTCAAAAAATTCAAAACCGTATATGTGAGTCTTAAAAAAATTGAAAAAAATTATTCGGATGTAGTTCATGAATTATCCCACAAACGTGCAAAATATCAACTCCAAATACTTTGTATTCTGATCTGTAAAAAAATAACAAAAATGTAGATCTATAGAAGTATGTTTCAAATCCCCAAATTTTATCATATTTGTCATTTTTGTGCAGCCCACAATACAAAGAATTTCAAGTCACGATTTTACATGCTTGTGGGATACAACACTAACTATGTGCAGAATTATTTTCAATTTTTTTTGAAACTTGTAAACCAAGATTTTAAATTTATTTAAATGACGAGAGCACTGGTGCTCAGGAGCAAATGATACTTTCCGTCATAGACCCCCCATATAAGATATATCATGGCGGGATACGTATCTATGTTGTATACTACAGTATATGTTAGTACAGCTGCATGCGTTTGACTTCTTCCGTGGCAAAAATTGAACGACTGAATATGGGACAACAGATGCGTTCATAGAATACAGTACCGACTACTGACTAGTCTTGGAGAGTGGACTTCGTGGATACCGAGACACGTACTACGAGTAGAGCTCGAGCTAGCTCCAGTGGACACGTGAAATCGCCTCCGCGTTCCGAGCAGGACGGAACCCTATCTCACATCCCTCCTTTGCTCCTCCTCTCTCGCCCTGTCATGGAGCATGGCCGCGCAAAGTTGGACTGACATAGATCTTGGTATCCTGTTGCCAATGGATATGGCGTGGGTTGGGCCTTTGGTCGTGGGCATGGCGTGGACGACGCCAGGGGCCACGTCGGCGCATCTATGCTGGCAACTGACAGACAGCATGGCAGGAGTGCAGGACACACCTGGACATGGAACAACGTGATGCGGGTCGGACTGCTTGTTGGCGGCTTGTGGCGGGGGTGACCTCACGTGCGAAAGATCCGGTGCCCGAGGCGGAGCGGCCATGTTTGGCGAGGGTTGGCAGATCCCCTAGCGTCCCTCTCCTCGATGATGTTCTTCTCCGACCGATGGTGCTTGTCGCTGTAATGGTGGGCTGGGATCTTGGTCTGGAGATGGTGGCAGCGAAGGTCTCATTGAAGGCTTAGTGGACGCGGGGTGGCATCCTCCTTGCGCTGGAGGTGATCGGCTTGGTCGCTCCATTGTACAAGCTACAGGACAGAGTCTTGGTGTTGCAGATCCATGTGAAAATCCTACATTTCGGCCTTTGCCCGGAACCGGTAATGGCGACGTCTTCTCTGTTCTTGAAGGCATCACTAAGGTGAAGCTCCCAGCTTCTTCCGCTACCCTCCATGAGAAACCCTAGATATGTGGATCAGATGATGGCCACGCGCTCTCCTACGCGGTTCTGCACCAATCTGCTTGGAGGTGTGCATCACTGCGAGGGACATGTGGATGTTTCTTTGTGGAGCGGTGTTGTTTCTAAGCGCTTCAACGATGGCGCGACGGCGTAGCACAATGGGGTCTCGATGGAGAACGTATGATGTTGGACACATGCATGATGGTGGCTTTGTCTGGCATCCTGGTGTCGTCGACTTGACAAGGTCAATGCGTAGGTCCCTATCCCGAAGATGGGTCAGGGGAAGATGGTGATGGCGACTATTCTAGTCTACCCATGCGGTGCATACTGAGAGTCTGTAGGACCGTGAGCCGGTATTAGACGATGTCTAGGGGTGAGAGGTCGGGCACACATCCCTTATCATGGCCGACCCTTTATCAAGTTTGTAGGTGTTGCGATTCGTATTGCCAAGAAGGTTGCTTCAGGTTGATCAATATAGTATCTTGTAAAATTTTGGTGAATATATCAGTAAAAATGCATCATTTTATTGTAGGGGTCGGGGAAAAATAATTTTATGGAACCTGGTCCACCAATTCAACCCTGGCGACCAACTCTAGTGATTAACATGTGGCAAGGAGAAAGAGAAAAAATATATATAGTTTTTTTACAGAACACACTAAAGACATAAACGCTCAAGCCACATACATATATGCATCCCTTACATGTATCCCTTACATGCATTACATGCATCCCTGTGAATGCACGCATGCACAACCGACTCTATGAACACCTAAAAAAAAACTGAGTCCAAAAAGCTAATCTGATAAATCTTGAGATAATCATTTTCTAAAACCAGAGATAATCTTCCATTTCGAAAAAACAAGATAGGTCGAATTTTCTCTTCACCGATCGACGGAACCACGTGCGTCGGTCAGTGACTGACATAATTGGTGTTGTTTGCAGCGGTGGATTTGATCAAGAACGCGCAGGTCCAGGCCATCATCGGTCCTCCCACCTCGGCCGAGGCCGAATTCGTTTCCCACATCGGCGACCGCGCGCATGTTCCAGTCCTCTCCTACTCCGCCACCTCCCCGGAGCTGTCTGCCGCGCAGACGCCTTTCTTCGTGCGCACCACTGCCAACGACTCCTTCCAGACGGCGCCCGTCGCTGCCGTCCTCCGCGCCTTCAACTGGCGCGCCGCGGCCGTCCTGTACGAGGACTCGCCCTATGGGATGGGCATTCTTCCGGCGCTCGCCGACGCGCTCCAGGGCGTCAGCGCCAAGATCATGGACCGCGCGTCCGTGCCGAGCGACGCGGACGACGCCCGCATCGACGCGGTGCTCTACCACCTGATGGCGATGCCCACCCGCGTGTTCGTGGTGCACATGCTGTATCCTCTCGCCGCGCGGCTCTTCCGCCGGGCGAAGAAGGCCGGCATGATGTCCGAGGAGTACGTCTGGGTCGCCACGGACGGCGTCGGCGGTTTCATCGACATGCTCAGCCCCGAGGACATCGACGCTATGCAAGGCGTCGTCAGCCTTCAGCCTTACGTGGAACTGACGGACGACGTCAAGAACTTCTCGGCACGGCTAAGGGAGAGGTCACGTCTGGAGAACCCGAGTGACGCGGACGTCCTAGACTTAACCTTGATGAGGCTCTGGTCGTACGACACGGCATGGGCAATCGCCTCGGCTGTGGAGGCGGCCGCTGTCCCCAGCCCGGCGTTCCAGACACCTCAACAAGGCACGGCGCTGACAGACTTGGACCGGCTCGGGGTGTCAGCCACCGGAGCAACGCTCCTCAAGGCCGTGCTCACCACGACGTTGGACGGGATAGCCGGCAAGTTCAAGCTGGTAGACGGGCAGCTGCAGCTCCAGGCGTACGAGGTGGTGAACATCATCGGCAAAGGAGCCAGGACGGTCGGGTTCTGGACGCCAGAGTTTGGCATCACGAAAGATCTGAGCCCTGACAGCGCCAAGCTGCTGAAGCAAATCCTCTGGCCAGGAGAACCACGGTCCACTCCCAAGGGCTGGACCGTGTCACCAAACGGGCGGATGCTCCTGGTTGCCGTCCCGGTGAAGAACGGGTTCAAGCAGTTCGTGGACATCACCGTGAACTCGACAACCGGTGAGACAAAGATCACAGGCTACTGCATCGATGTGTTCGACGAGGTCATGAAGAGTTTGCCCTATCCGGTGAGCTACCGGTATGTGCCAAACAACGATAGCTTCGAGTCCTATAACAACTTTGTGAACCTGGTGCGCGATCAGGAAGTCGACATGATCGTCGGAGACGTGACGATCACCGCCAGCAGGATGGCCGAGGTGGACTTCACCATGCCGTTCACGGAGTCAGGATGGTCGATGGTCGTGACAGTGCAGAAGGACACGTCTTCGACCATGTGGATCTTCGTGCAACCGCTGAGTACGAGCCTCTGGCTCTCTAGCCTCGCCTTCTTCATCTTCACCGGCTTCGTCGTGTGGATGATCGAGCACCGCATCAACCCCGAGTTCCGTGGCACGCCATGGCAACAGTTCGGCCTCATCTTCTACTTTGCCTTCTCGACCCTTGTCTTCTCACACAGTATGAATCCTAACTGAACTTCTGGTGGAAAGAATTCCAAGTTCCTTGGAGATTATCCGTCTCCTAACTAATGAAGACCTTGCTGATTTTCAGAGGAGAAGCTGGAGAGCAACCTGTCGAGGTTGGTGGTGATCATATGGGTGTTTGTGGTCTTGATCCTGACGTCCAGCTACACGGCGAGCCTGACGTCGATGCTGACCGTCCTGAAGCTCCAGCCCACGGTGACGAATGTGAGGGAGCTCCAGAGGCGCGGACACTACATCGGGTACCAGGAGGGCAGTTTCATCAAATCATTTCTCACGAAAATGGGCTTCGAGGAGAGCAAGATGAGGATGTACAGTTCCGAGGATGAGTACGCGGACGCGTTGTCCAGAGGCTCGGCCAACGGCGGGGTTGCCGCAGTGTTCGACGAGATCCCCTACCTCAAGCTCTTCTTGTCGCAGTACTGTGATGGCTACATGATGGTCGGACCAATCTACAAGACCGATGGCCTCGCATTTGTAAGCTCAGCGCCACTACGTACGAAGATCATCATGGATGGAATATACTGTAGCTTAACTAATTTGTACCTTGTGTTAAACTGCTGATTTTTCAGGTATTCCCGAGAGATTCTCCGATGACGGGGGATGTGTCGCGGGGGATACTGACGTTGGCGGAATCGGAGAAGATGACCAAGATCGAGAAGGCGTGGTTCGGCGAGCCAGGCGCCTGCCGCGGCCCAAGCAGCGCTGCCATCGGCTCTTCGTCCAACCTGAGCTTGCAGAGCTTCGCCGGGCTGTTCATCATAACAGGCGTGGCCTCCAGCCTGATGCTCCTTGTGTACCTCGCCACCTTCGCTTACCGCGAGCGCGACGAGCTCCGGGCAGCCGAGCCCGCCGCTGGCTCCGGCAGCGTGTCGCTACGGAAGCTGCGCGCATGGATGCAGCACTACGACCGGAAGGATCTCAGGTCTCCCACCTTCAAGACGTGGAACGACGAGTCCCTACGGAACGGCAACGAGTCCGGTAACCGGGCGCCCAGTCCTAGATGGATGGGCGAGGGAAGCCAGAGGAACGGTGCGACGAGCCCGTTCAGCGTCTCTGTCAGGTCGGAGATGAACGTCGCTTCTTCAGTGGAGGAAACACCGCCGTCAGATGCGCTCGATAACTCGTCTGAGCAAGAGGAAGAGGGGGCAACGATAAACTCTCTCGAGATTACTCAGTTTCCGTCTTTTGTGCAATCTAGCCGTTGACTTCGAGATCTTTGTTTCGTTTGGCAACAAGCCAACAACAGAGAGCATCATCTGCTCCTTGCTCATAATTAACCGTCTACTGTTTCTATCATGAGTACTTGTAGAGAGCTTCACTTTTTTTTATTTTTTATGTAACTTTTAATTTCAACGGGGCTGTGTGCGTCTAAGTTATACATATAGAAGCTTGTGTAATGCTTAAATTCAAGAACATTGGGAACAAAGCGAATCACGATGCGTACAATGTGAGGATTTAGCCACCCGTCTAGAGCGAATCACGATGCATAGAGTGTGAGGATTCAGCCACCTGTCTCAAGTACGAGACATCCTTTGAAATTGGGACATAACCGTCTAGAGCTTATACGTCTTGAAGTCTTGTTAAGTATGAACCCGTACTTATTGCTGCTTCTTTAGGATATAACCGGGCTGGTATGAAGTTATGTTCGATGAAGACGGTGTTAGCAAGGTTACCCTTCCGGCTTGGCTTAGGCAGGGTTATGGACGCCATCGTTTATCTTCAGGACTCTTAGTCCAATTTGTATCTTGTCCGTACTCGGACGTATTCGATCTTCTGTATGATTTGGATCTTTGTACTGTACATTTGTATCTTGACTCGTAGTCATTGTTGTAATATATGTTTCTTGTGGGCTCTATTGTAATCCTGTTGTAATGTTACCACTCGTGTTAATTCCTCTAGCATCACGTCTGTTATTCGTCGCGCACGCCGTGTCAGAGGGCTTCTCTGAATCGATATCGTGCGGATTTTGGCGGGATCGCTGGAATCCTCATGGTACCGGTTTCGGGGCGTCACACGTTGGTACCAGAGCTCAGGTTGACGGTACCCCATTGGTCCAGCCTGTAGGATAACCTTGCCAATGGACGTTGTTGTGTCTAGTGCAAAACCTATTTTCAAAACTCGTTGGATAGTTCTGATTAGCTCTGATTTTTCTCCTTATCTATATTCTTTCTCCTTTTACCTTTGCGCGTTTTGAGTCTTATCTCTTATCTAGATTCTTCGAGTTTTAGGTTTCTACACGGGTTGGACGATCTCTACCTTTATCCTAGTAGGACCGATCTCTGATTCCGACAGAAGAACATCACCGACGGCTAATCTTTGTCTTCTCCGCTTGACATCATCTTTGTTTATGTGATCTTTCTTCAATTCTTGTACCTTGACCCCATCGAATCTTCGCTGACAATGCTTGTCGATATCGTCAGTCGGAATTCTGGGAGCTGTTACACGACTCTCCTATTCATGTGCAGAGTAATACTTTGAGTGCGGGATGGGATGATCACCATACCGACAACTCTTATTATTCGCTCTTGTTACGATGAATTGGTGGATCCGTGTGACTGTTACACCTTTCTTTGTTTCTCTAGAGTCATCATCGTCATCGGAACAACGACTTCTTGTTGGTGGTGTCGACCACCCAAGTTGGAGCAAGACTTCTTGTTAGTGGTGTCAAGGAGATCGACACGTCACCTGAAGATCCGATAGTTCACCTCTCTCCCCTGTACCATGGCGTGGAACCTCGGGACGAGGTTCCTTGTTAGTGGTGTCGATTGTAACGGTCCGAGATATACCCCTATTAGAATTGCTTGTTGTTTTTCTCTTTATGCATCATCATACACCATGCATCATATCATCCATGACTTTTACAAAATAAAACATATTTCAAATAAACCTGTTTAGTTTTATTTTGTATGGTTTTATAAGTCCCTCGCGGTATCTCTATATTTACAAAACCCAAAAAAATATAGTTTGAATCTGGTTTTATTCTCAAATGGTTTCCGGTTTTCAAATAGAAAATTTTAAAAAGGAAACATTTTTAAAATAAAATTTCCTAAACATGTTGCTAACCTGAGCCCCTTTCTCTCTCTGATCTTTCTTTCTCTCTATCTAAAAGACCAATGCACCTTGGTCAGGCCAACAACCTTTGGTGGACTTTTATCTCTTCAGGCCAAAGGATACGCTCACATGATGTGTCTTCTTCAGAAACGAGCCACGCGTGTGGCGGGACCCCTCCCATCGTTGTCATCCTCCACCACCAAGCTCCACAACAGCACCACGCCTCCTTCTTCTTTCCCCTCCCTTAAATCCATCTGAGGTCCCCAAGCAAACCCTAGCCTCCTCTATCTTCCCCTCCTAGCGCCGCCGCTGAATTTTACCTCTCCCAGGAAACAATCTCAGTTGAAATTTCAGTTAAACATCGCCGGAGAGATTGCCACAGCGTCGCCGGTTTTCCGTCGCCGTTCGCCGAGCTGAGCACCAGGATGGAGTCCTCGTGGCCTCCTTTTCCTCCTCGCTGAGTCCTCGGAGCAGGAGCAGCTCCGGACGCCGTTTTCATCTTCGTCTTCCCCGGTGCCGTACGTGTGCACCATCGACGTCCGCTTCACCACGCCATCACTTCAGACCACTTTGTGCTCTCCTGCTTAGCCGTTGACCTCCTGGTGAGCTCTTCGTCGTCCCTGACCTCTCAACCATCTCTCACCGTCCTTAGAGCATCTCCACTCGTTGGCGCTCCCCACGCCCAAATCCAGCGAAATTTTCGTCCGGATTGGAGGAAGATTTGGCCTGGGGAGCGCCGAAGTTCCAACCGTCCCCCAGGCAGGAAACCCCCAACCTCGACCATTTGACATATTTCAAACAAATTCAACATAAAATTTAACAAGTTCGGCGAGCAAGAGTATGAAAATTGCTGAAACAAATTCGGCGATAATCAGTACAATGTTTAACAAGTGCTGAAACAAATGAAGCACACAATTTCACAATTTTTCAAACAAATTATGACAGACTAGTTGGCGTCGGCGTTGCCGTTGCCTCGGAGCGTCCATATGTGCTCCACCAGATCATCTTGCAGCTGCTGATGCATTGTAGAGTCTCGAATCTCCTGGCGCATAGCAATGAAGGCGGCCCATGATGGAGACACCTGGTGATGTGCAAGAGGACCCTCTCTCTCATATGGTGCTTGTTGCTCAGCCAGAGGAACCGGATGTTTTCGCTCATTTTCAATAATCATATTGTGTAGGCACACACAGTAGTTCATCACCTCCCACATCTGATCTTTGGACCAAGTCATAGCGGGGAACCGGATGACAGCAAATCTCTGCTGGAGGATACCAAATGCACGCTCCACGTCTTTTCGGCAAGCTTCTTGTTTCTTCACAAACTCGCGAAGTTTGGGGTGCTAGGTTTCGAGATAGTCTTCACAAATGTTGCCCACTTTGGATAGATACCGTCTGCAAGGTAGTATCCTTTGTTGTAGTGCCGACCATTGATCACATAGTTCACCGGGGGAGCATGACCCTCAACAAGCTTGGAAAAGATCGGGGAGCAATTTATGACGTTGATGTCATTGTTGGATCCAGGCATACCAAAGAAAGAGTGCCAAATCCAGAGATCATGGGTAGCCACTGCTTCAAGTATCACAGTGCAGCCGTTCTTGTGACTCTTGTACATTCCCTGCCACGCAAACGGACAGTTCTTCCATTTCCAATGCATGCAGTCAATGCTTCCAAGCATCCCTGGAAAACCCCTAGCTTCATTTGTTGCAAGGATCCTCTGAGTGTCTTTGACAGTGGCTGATCTCAAGTAAAAGTCCCCGAACACTGCTATGACGGCCCTGCAGAACCGGTAGAAACAATCAAGGGCGGTGAACTCCGCCATCCGAAGATAGTCATCTGCACCATCACCGGGAGCTCCATACGCCAGCATCCTCATAGCCACTGTGCACTTCTGCAGTGACGAAAATCCAACCAAACCAGTGCAATCCGCCTTGCATCTGAAGTAGGGGTCAAAGTCTCGGATGGCATACACAATTTGCAGAAATAGCTTTCTGCTCATCCTGAAACGACGCCGGAAAACACTCTCACCATGCAATGGATTGTCGGCGAAGTAGTCGGCGTACAACATGCAGTAGCCCTCCATTCGTTGTCTCGGCTTGCACTTCCGGCGACCTGGTGTCGACCCACCACGTCGACCAGTTGCCAGTCCGGCGTACATGCTTGACAAGCAACCGAGGATCATCATGTGCTCCTCGTCTTGGGCGGCGGCTGCCATCTCTTCTCGCATAAGCTCGACGAACATCTGCTCCTCCTCTTCGTCCGAGTCCATGGCCGGCGAGGCAAATGGACGAACACCTGACGGGCGTGGTCGAGGCAACCCA
This sequence comes from Lolium perenne, assembly GCF_019359855.2. Taxonomy (NCBI): domain Eukaryota; kingdom Viridiplantae; phylum Streptophyta; class Magnoliopsida; order Poales; family Poaceae; genus Lolium; species Lolium perenne. The sequence continues at coordinate 179,497,288 of NC_067246.2, read as the reverse complement.
AGCCGCGAGCGACGAGGAGTAGGCCAAAGTCGGAAAACAGGCCGGCGGAGGAGCAGCCAGATAGGCCTTCGTCGAAAGACGGCGGAATATAGGCAGGTGGAGAAGGAGGGACGGCGAAATCTGGGCAACAAGCCGGCGGGGTGGTGCCTGCGGCGAGAGAGATACGAGGGGTGGGGGAGATTTTGAGCGAGGTGGCGGTGGGGTTCGTGTGTCGAGTCGCCGACAGATCGGACCCTTCCCCGTTTTTCACTCGTCCGGAGTCCCCGATAGATCCTTGGGGGACCGGGGATGGCGTGGGCTCGCCGGATGGATGAAGGGCCAAATCCAGACGAAAACGAGAAACCGGGGACACGACTGGACCGAATTTCGCCGTCCGGATGAAAAAAACGTCGCTCGGGGGCCTCGTCGGGAGACGAGTGGAGATGCTCTTAGCTTTCTACTGATGTTGATGGCAGTCTCCCATCGCAGTTGGTCATCGGCGTGCTCGTCTTCGTCCCCGGCGTCGTCCGCGCGTCTTCGAGCTCCTCCCTTCGCGAGCAACCTCTTGGTGAGCCGCCGACTCGATCCAGCCCTTCCCCTGCTTTTTCCGTCTCTGTAGCCTCGCCACTGCTCCCAGGACACCAGCGCCGGCGCTATCCGTCGAGCGCGTTCTCTACCGAAATTCAGGTTGTCACTTTTCGTCAGTAAATTCAGTTATCTATTCCTATCGCTGTTGTCCTCCAGGTCTCGCACGAACGAGCACCTCCGCGTCAGTCTCGCACCACGGCAGCACCACTCCTTCCTTGTGCCGCGCGCGCGACAGTCCGGCCGCTCGTTTGCTTTGTTCCCTGGTCGTACATGTTTTGGTCATGGGTTGTTTGCTCGCTGTCGCTCCACACATACGATCAGCTCCAAACTTCTACACCTTTTCTTAGCTAGCACACACACGGATATACCAATCGATCCAGCTGCTTGACTGCATGCTTAGCTGCTAACTATCCATCCAGTGCGTGTTTGTTCCTTTGGCGAGTCTCTGTTTTCACTTCAGTTTCGTTAGACAAGTCATCTCCCAGATACATCTCAAAAATCATCTGAACCTGCAGTATCACATCTGCTTTCCCGCTTCTTTCTTTTATTTTGTTATATATAAATCTGTTTGTACTTTCTGAATACAAATTCTAATAAAATGTTTTATATATAAAAATTCATTTGAAAATTATGAGGAATATAAATATGTCATCCATATGTATGTTTGCATATGTCATCGTGTCGAACCGTGATAGTTTCGCATATACACCTAACAGTAATATGCGTAGTATTTGGAATTACCGAATACGGGTTTCCCGCTCCATTTAATTTTGAAATAGCGAACCATTGCCATGCTAATCAATATTAAAATTGTCGGTAGAAAAATAACTCAAACCTAATAAATGCTTGTCCGGGATTTCGACCCCGCTTAAATTGGATAAGTTGCATCGCATGATTGTTGCCATGTCATGCATATCATCTTGATCATTCCGGTTCTTCTTCCGTAGTAGTAAGTTTGCATCCGTTGTTTGTTCCAGCATTTGCTTCTTCCCGGATAGGATTGCGAACTGGTGTTGTGAGATACGATAAGATCTTTGGCTATTCTTCGGCAACCTTTAACAGGCAAGCATTTCCTATACTCCTGTCTCTGCAGGAGTCACTCACCTATTTTATTTTGCCTTCTCCCTCATGCTAGCCTTGAGTTGCGTTCTTATCACGTGTCCTATGCACCTGTCACCTCAAGCAGCCCATATTGCCACCACCACCCCCTACAGCTTTGTTTGGTTATCGAGTCTGCCATTGCGATTCGTAGTGCATGCTAGTGATGTCTTATCTTGTTACCGTTGTTGTTATCTTATCGGGTTATCTGTTGGGGAACCATGACACATGGTTTATGGATATATTTGTTGGAGATACACATGCTTTACTTAATTGTTAACAACTAAAATTGTAAGCAGAGGCATCTATGAGCCCCTTTGCGAAAGCATCGGAACTTTGACTTGCTAATGTCCCATAGGACCCGAGTTCTTGTTATCTGTTCCGAGATTGAGCGCTCTACCCGTACGTGGGGACGATTATTGAGACCCCTCTCACCCATTACCTTTTCTCAAGTCAGTTGAAAAGGGGGCCACAACCTTGGTTTTACTTGCCTATGTCATGTATGCCATGCTTTACTTACTGTTGCCTTCGGGTGTTTACTTCATGTTGCCTTCGGGTGTTTATATTCTGTACTGTACCCTGCGGGACGTTTAGCGAAAACGTGTGATTCGCACGCCTAGCCGCCGTCGCAAACCCTGAGTCTGCTTCGGAGTACGGCCAGACTTCATTACGGGTAGCTTAGTCGGGTGGCCCCCCTAGACTTTCTTGTTGAACTGAGAACGGTCTTGTTGTGAGACATCGCCTGTCGTAAGTGGGTCGAGCATGCGTATGGTTATATTTGGGAAACCCCTGCAGGGTGTACATCTTATCGATAAGCCGTGTCCGCGGTTATGGATGACATGGAATTGCATTGCTCGATCATAGAACAACTTACACCTTTATGCCGATGTTAATAATTTGCTAATAACTTGCGTAGTAATATAGCATTACTACAACGACTACCTAATAAAACTTGTTCACCGTGTGAGTGCCTTTGTAAGTACCTCCTTGCGAGGGGGGAACACCTCGGTTGTGTTATGTTTGCAGAGTATAGAACTGTTAGTTTATGCGCTCTCTCACCTTCTCTGATTAGACGAATGTTGTAGAGTATCTCTATAGGTTTTTAGGGATCGCTGGAATCCTCATGGTACCGGTTTCGGGGCGTCACAAACTTGTCCTGCAAGGATCCACGTAGCATCCTGGATTCTTCAAAATTCACTCTTGAGATCTGATCTGGGGTGGTTTTCTCGGTTTCGCGGAGTTGTGTGTTTCCGATCTCTGCTCCGTCTACGGCAGGTGAAAGTATTTGACAAGGCAGTGCTCCTAGAGGGTGTTACAGGCGGATGGTACGAGCGAGGCCTACCCGTACTGATGCCCGTTAAAGCCCTGGAAGCTATCCTCGTGTTGTCCTTTGGCTCAGGCGCATTATTAAGTGCAAAAATTATTTCTATCACGTCAAAATGCCAGAAAATGTAAGTTTTCATTGATATTTTGTTATTGACTTATTATTTTAAGATCATGTGTAGACAAGCATAAAAGGGCGCGGTATCGCGGTGAAATACAAAAATCCTACCACTACTTGAAGATAACTTGATAAAATAGTAATGCAAAAACATGCTAAAAATGCACTCATCACCTTGCTGGGATGAGTTATCCAGTTCTGACGCCGACGAGTCCTCCGGTGAAGAAGCGGCGTTCATCTCCGAGCTGAAATGCACGCTGAACGGACTTGCCCCACCGCTCCTCGGGCTCTCTACGGTCCATCTCATCATCCGTTTAGCGGACTCGTCGATGTTCCTCAGGGATTCCTCGTTGTACCTCTTGAAGGTGGGGGACCGGAGGTCCTTGGTGTCAAAGTGTTGCAGCCATGAGCGTAGCCTCCAAAGTGGCACGCTCTCGGAGTTAGTGCTGGCCTCCGCTGCCATGATCTCGTGGCTCTTGCGGTAGGCGAAGGTGGCTAGGTAGATGAGGAGCATGAAGTTAGAGGCCACGCTGGTTTAAGAGGAACAGTCCGCCGAACTTGCGGAAGCTTAGGCTGGACGAAGCGTTGGGGCTGAGGCTGCTCGCGCTCTGGCAGGTAGCTGTATCGCCGAACCATGCCTTCTAAATCTTGTTCATCTTCTCCCCTTTGTTCAACGTCACTGATTTAGCCCCGCCTAAGGACGGCACTACACCAAGGCCAAGTGAACCGATGACACGAGCCCGAGTGAAAGCTATACACGACAATGTGAACTCGGTCCTCTCTACACTCGACCTCGACACAAATTTGAATGGTATACTGATACGTTGCAAACGTATCTATAATTTTTTATGCTCCAGTTTGTTTTACACTAAATTATATATGATTTGCTTAAACTTTGTTGCACTTTTATACATTTTCGGCACTAACCTATTAACAAGATGCCACAGTGTCAGTTCCATATTTTTTAATGTTTTTTATTTCAGAAATTTTTTACAAGAAACATTCTCGGAATTGGACGAAACAAAATTCGAAGTCAATATTTTACCGTAACGAAGACAGAGTCCAGAGGGGAGACGAAGAAAGGCCACAGGACGGCTAGACCACTCCATGGCGTGGGCCCAGGCCTGGCCACGCCATGGCATGTTGTGGGCCCCCTGGCCTCCACCGACCTCGCCCTTCCGCCTATTTATTCACGATCTTTGGAAATACCTAAACACCCGAGCCTCCATCCACGAAAAGTTCCGTCGCGGCCGCCATTGCAGACCCTAGCTCAGGAAGGTTCTCAAGCTCTTACCAGCACCCTGCCGGAGAGGGAGATCATCACCGGAGGCCTCTACATCGCCATGTCCGCCTCCGAACTGATGCGTGAGTAGTTCATCCCTGGACTATGGGTCTATAGCAGTAGCTAGATGATTGTCTTCTCCAATTTATGCTTCATGTTTAGATCTTGTGAGCTGCCTAACATGATCAAGATCATCTTTATGTAATGCTACATGTTGTGTTTGCTGGGATCCGATGAATATTGAATACTATGTTGAGATCGATTATATATTTGTCATGTGTTATTTGTGATCTTCCCTAATAGTTGTTCTGGCCAAGTAATGCTTGTGATTCCAAGAGGGAGTATTTATGCTCGGTAGTAGGTTCATGCCTCTAGTTTTCTGAAAGAGTGACAATAACTTCTAAGATTGTAGATGTGTTGTTGCTACTTCCAAGAGGGATAAAACAATAATGTTTTATCTAAGGGTAATCCTATTGTTTACTTTACACACATTGCTTAATCGATAATCTGTTGCTTGCAACTTAATACTGGAAGGGGTTCGAACGATAACCGGAAGGTGGATTATTAGTCATAGACGCAGTTGGATTATGGTCTATGTATTATGTTGTAATGACCAAAGGAATCTCATAGTAATCATATTGTCATGTATGGTTTTTATTCTGTCAATTACCAAGCTGTAATTTGTTCACCCAGCATGATATTTATCTTTATGGAGAGACACCTCTAGTAAACTATGGACCCCGGTCCTTTCTTTTACACTGATAAATTCATCTACTGCAACCCTGTTCTGTTTACTTTCTGCAAGCACTGTTCTCTTTAATTCCACTTCAAACATTTATTTCCACATGATACGTTTAATCCTTTGTGTTCAGCAAAATCGGTGAGATTGACAACCTCATTGTAAGTTGGGGCAAAGTATTTTGGTTGTGTTGTGTGCAGGTTCCACATTGTTGCTGACACCGGTAGTGCGCACTGCCACAAGTCAGCTAGCAACACCTTCAGAAGTCACGCCTTTCTCCTACTGGTCGATTAAACATTGGTTTCTTACTTAGCGAAAACTTGCTGAAGTGCTCATCATACCTTCCTCTTGGGGTTCCCCAACGGTGTGCAATCTACGCTACGTCAAGCACCATCTAGATTTTCTGGCGCCGTTGCCGGGGAGAAAGAGGATTTCTGTAAGGGGAGTCTCTCATCTCCAATGTCTTTACTTTGTTATAGTTTTGCTTAGTTTATTTTACTTTGTCTTGTTTGCTTCTTTATATCGAAAACACAAAAAATAGTTTCTTTTATAGTTGTATTTTGTTGCTTTATTTTTAGTTCATAATATTGATCCCTAAGTATGATCTGAAGGACCAATCAATAGGTAGTGCTTCTACAATTGGGAAAGATAACATTGAGGAATTCTTTAATCATGTTAGTAAGCATAAAGATATTGAGGATAAATCTCTAGGAGAACTTGCTCCTAATTATGAAACTGCTGCAGCTTATTTAGTTTAAATTTTAGAGACTAGCTTTGTTAGCCTTAACCCCATAATGAAGCAAATGTTTTCTAAACTTCATGAAGTTGAGGATAATGAAAAGAGAGATTTTATCCTAGAAACTTTACTTAATTTTTTTAGAGATGTTGTTGTAGAAGCTAGGAAAGTCTTTGATCGGTTTAAGATGCTAGGCTCACGTGTAGATGTTATTGGTACAATTGAAAAGATAGACAAAACCAAACCTGAAAATAGGTAGGAAATCAAAATACCAATACCTTTCAAACTCGTAGTAATGCATGAAGCTTTTGAAAAGAATTTTGATTCCTGAAAACCCATTTGATGAAAGTAGTGAACCTAAAAGTAATGCTATGTGTTGTTCTTGAAGCGTCTTTATTTTTGTTTTGTTTTGTTTACTGTAGCATATGGTTGTATCCTAGCATATTTGTTTTGGAGAAGACACGCTCCATTTTAATGTATAGAACGCTCTATTTTTTTGCTCTTATTGTTCTACGAGTGTTCTAGTTTGCTAGTACCGCGTTTAGCTCTTGTTCTTTCACTCAAATTATGTTCAGAGCTCGTTAGTATTCTTTATTTATGTATAATTAGCTCTATGGTCTATATTGATTAGTATCTCTGAGAGTTGTTTCAAATAAATTGATTGGTATTGGAGACGTGTAAAATATTTCATGCTTATAGGGATGCAAAAGGAAGCTTGTTTAGACTATGGCATAGACTTTGGCATGTCATATTGGATGCTATTCTTTTTATATGCTTAGCATTTATTGTTGTAGGATGGTTGTCTCAGATAGCTGAGAGTGCATAATGTGCTATTGAAAGAATCATGTGTTGTTTCCATCATACACAACATAATATTGTGGTATTCTCCTTTGATACTTTATTGGATTGACTTGGCACATGCTTATACCATGTTATGACTACAACTAGTTAACTAAAGCCTCTATGATCATCTAGTTTTTGACTTGTAATATCACTTTATGCATTCATTAATATTATTTTGTCGCTATGCATGATTATGGCTATTATTGCTCTCTTAGCTGGTCGCTCCCAGTCGTTTGCTAGCCTTCGCCCGTACTGAGAATGAACTCTAATCGTGCATCCAACCACCAAAAACTAAAGTTTGCCAATTGTGTCCACCATATCTACCTACTAGCATTATTGCCATTCCAAGTATATTCATCATGTTTTTATTTATCTTCGAAATTAAATATTGTCATGGAAAAATTAGTTAGTAAAGCTCTCAAGAACTTGATGGCACATTTACTTTCTTGCACTTAATAAACTTGAGCCATTGTGACTATCATATGAAGTTTATATGCTTGCAAATTACGAGTTGGGAGTTAGCACAACCATGCTTTCATGGGGAACGCTTTCAACATTGCACTTATTCCTATTTAGTTGATGTCATGTTCTTTTGTTTATGGATGCCTAGCGGTGCGAAATAAAATGGAAAGTAGTAAGTCCATGGAGTTTGTATATGTGTTAGAGAAACGTACGGGCGGCCAATTTAAGCCATGCACCATTCATGGTGAAAATTTACAGCGAACCATAGTGGGTATTCTATGAAGCATCTTCAATAAAAAGCTATGCCCATAGTAAATAAAAGGATTGCTGAGATGCTCATTGTCTGTTTGTCTTTTCATTTTTGCATGGGATTGCTCCTAGGTAGGAGTACTTCCTTATCATGGGGCAGGAGGTTGTTATCACCAGAATTTGACCGAGTCAGAGGTGGGCCACGATTGAGATAGACTTGAAGATATACATGGAAGGAAGAACAAGAATTGGCCTTATACACGAAGTTGGGCTGAATTGCCCATGTATCTGTAATATAGTAGATCGCATCTTAGATTAAAAGTTAGAGTTTTACTCGTGCACGGTTAGGTGCACGTCCGAATTAGAAAGTCCGCTGGACTATAAATATGTATCTAGGGTTTATGGAATAAACAACAACTCACGTTCAACCCAAAACAAACCAATCTCGGCGCATCGCCAACTCCTTCGTCTCGAGGGTTTCTACCAGGTAAGCGACATGCTGCCTAGATCGCATCTTGCGATCTAGGCAGCACAAGCTCCACGTTGTTCATGCGTTGCTCGTACTGAAGCGTCTTTGATGGCGAGCAACGTAGTTATCATAGATGTGTTAGGGTTAGCATAGCTCTTCGTATAACATGTTTACGTAGTGCAACCCTTGCATGTCTAGCCGCCCTCACATCTGTCTCAGGTGTGGGGGCGGCACCCCGCTTGATCATTATTTAGTAGATCTGATCCGTTACGATTGCTCCTTGTTCTGCAAGGATTAGTTTAATATCTGCAATAGTTAGGCCTTACAAAGGGGGGGAGGATCCAGCGGCACGTAGGGTGGCGTTCGCAAGTCCTAAACAGGATGTTCCGAGGATCAACTTCATGTTGATTTTTAGGCCTTGTTTAGGATCGGCTTACGATCACCGTGTGTGGCCGCGAGGCCCAACCTGGAGTAGGATGATCCGATTATGCGGTGAAAACCCTAAATCGTCGTAGATCTCATTAGCTTTATCTTGATCAAGCAGGATCACCATATATTCGTGCACCCCGTACGAATCATGGGTGGATCGGCTCTTTGAGCCGATTCACAGGATAACCTGAGAGCCGATCGAGGCTCGTATTTAATGTTTACGTGTATGCCATGCAGGAAACTAAGCGAGGCATCCCCATCACCTTCCTGACCAGGTATAGGTCAGGTGGCACGCCCTTGCACTTCGCATCGCCGCGTGTGACCAGAAGAGCATTGCGGGCCGTCGCTCGGAGGGGTCTCAGCCAGCCGTAGCTCTAGGCTCTTCCCGGCTCTACCGTGTTGACAGGCCGCTGCCCGCCGGTGGGTTTTGGCAGTCAACACATTCTGGCACGCCCGGTGGGACATCGAGCAAAGGAAAGCTGATGACGAGACATCGGCTGGTACGAACACGATGCTCGTCCTCCCGATGGAGCTTAGTGCTCCAGGATTACACGAAGGATATTACGAAACCTTCATGGAGCGCTTCGATCCAGCGAGTCAGTCAAGATTATTCTCACTACACGGTCTGCTTGGTTTCAACGGTGATCTAACGAACGACGGCCACGTCGGCTACACGAATCCCAACGGAGCCGAGGTACGAGTATGGCGCACTGGCATAATACAAAGCCGATATCTGCAGTCACCTGTCAGATTCGGCTCGGGGGAGGTATATGGATAGCAGACAGACGCATGGGCAAGAAAATGTCGGAAACCGATGGAAAATCGGCCAGTAAAAAAAAAAAAACAAGTTTTAGCAAGTGCAACTGTAGCGAGTACAGAAAGACCCGGTCCAGCGAAACATCGTCTGTCTGTGAAGGCCCTACTGAAGAAACACGCCGAGGGCGAGAACGGCGTCAACACGGATGCGATCCGCTTCAGCGATTTCAGCCTTGTCATCGTCGTCCTTACCCGTCACCAGCTGATTGCTTAGGGAACGGATTTCAGCCAGATCGGTCTTCAGATCGGCTGTGAGGCCTTTTGCTTCGTCTTGGGAGCGGGCAACGAGGGCTTCCTTGTCCTGGATGAGCTGCTTGGTCGCCCTCACCCTCTCTTCAAGATTCTCCAGCTCCTGGCGCAGGGTCTCGAGTTCGGCGCGAGTGGCAGAAGTGTCCGTCTTGGCGTCCAGAGCAGCCTTCTTCTCATTGAGCCGTCGACACTTCTCGGCAATATCGGCCCTTAGCGGCAGTTGGGTGTGGCGAAGGGTAATCCTTTGACGAGCCGATTGCACCCTTGACTTAAAGACCGGCAGGGTAACCGCGGGCCAGAGCTTCACTTGCAGGGTCATAGGAAGATGAAGTTGGATATCCTCGAGAATGCCTTTGGCTTCCTCGGAATCTTCAATCAGAGCCTCAGTTGGGGCAGAAAGCAAGTCTTTGAGACGCTGGAGTGGACCACGGACCGTACTAGGGATCGGCTCCCCACCTGCCTTGGAAGAGGTTGGTTCGATGGATTCTGGATCGAACGTAAGCAAGCTCGAGAGATCACAACCCTGGTAGGGTAAACAAAGTGAGTTTACCAGGCAATGGTGGAATTGATGGAGCCAAGGAGGAAAGACATACCTCTCCCAAGGAAGGGGGAACAGCCGATGCAGTGGCGATCGGCTCTTCTGTGGACTGAGATGGGTTAACCATTTGGGCAGCCGCCACCGCCGAGGTGGCCAGGTCCAGAGTGGCGGACGGTATCTGTATCTCCTCAACATCTCCACTAGAAGTTTCTTCGGCCTGCAAGAGGAAGTGATTAGCCGATCTATACGTAACGACGGGAAAGCATCAAGTATGATCAAGGAGATGGTTACATTTGAGACCTCCTGGCTTGATGAAGAGACTCGTGGCTTCTTACGAGCCCTTTTAACGCAGCGGTGCTTCGTGCGTGACCCCGATCTGGTTGGAGCTTGAGGGGCAAGAGGTTCAGGGATCGACCTCTTCTTGGAAGCCGGCGCTGGTGAAACCATCTGGCTCTGGGTGGTGGACCTCTCGGAGTTGCCCGAGCTCGAGTCCCCTTGGCTGGTTTCTTCGGCCCCGCTGGAGGTTTCTTCGGTGGAGGCCTGTAGGAAAGAATACGATCGTGTCGTGAACAAGAATTTGAAAGCGGGCAAGTGCCTACAGGATCTGAATCGACTTACACGCACGCTTTCTTGGGCCGGAGCTTTACGCTTCAGGGTTTTCCTGGCAGCCACCTTCCTCACTGCCGTCCTCGCCTGAGTCGAGGCTCGGGGGGCAACCGGCCCCGAAGATGCTTTACTCTTGGGAGCCGATTTTGGCGAAATCGGCTGACCTTGCATTATGACTTTCTTCAGGGGTGGCGAGCTCTGACAGAAGAGAACCACTGGTGCCGGAGGGAGGAATACGAAAGGAGAACCGTCGGCTTGTGTGGGAGCCGGACCGTCTTGTTGCTGCCAAGAGAAGGAGTCAGGTCACAGACGATCACCATAAGGCGGATACAGGAAATGTTTAAGTAATGGTACCTGGTCTGCAGGGATGTCATACTCGGCGTCAAGCTCTCTCAGCAGCGGTCCCAGAGCCCCCCTGAAGACGTGGGTCTTCCACATAGACCACCAAGTTTCAAAACCATCGGTGGTGAAGGAGAAGCGGAGGTTGTGAGGAATTGGGATGGCCAAAGCGTCGAAGAAGGTGTAACACCTTTGGGCAGTAAGGATGTCAGGCAGTTCAGCTCTACTTGCTGTCAGGTGGTGTAAGAAGAAGTGTGGAGGCACCTGTCCGAGACCAAGCTGTCGGGCTGCTACTACTGGTTGATAACACTCATAACCGGGCTTGATGATCCGGTTCGAGGTACTCATGCCAACAGGAAGGAAACAAGGACGAATCATAAGGGAATACAAGTGCTGTGTGCTGGCGTCATCGGCAAGGTCATCCAATCGGAAAGAGACTGGGTTTTCAAAATTTGCCGATTCAGTATAAGGGTGGAACAGGGGGTTGTCCAAGCCTTGGAAGAAAATCTTAAACCACCCTGCTGCTTCCTTGGGGATCAGCCTACTGCCCGGGAGACCATACAGAGCTTGGCCGTAGCTGGTGCATCGAATTTCCCTTCCATTTACATCCGGAAAGGTGCAGGTGGTCAGCGATGGGAAGTCTGGGATCTGGTTCTGGAAGTATAGTTGGGCCCACAACTGAATAAACCACCAGGGGCCGCCAGTTTTAACTGTCTTTTGAGAGAACAATTTGACAGACATCAGTTGAAGGGACCGGTAGACCTCTCCAAGAAACAATTTGCCCAGGCCGAGATGGGTGCCTTTGGCAAGTTCATAGGCCAAAGAGAGGTAATTCTTAGTAGGAGCAAGTGATGGGCCACAGAATATGAAGTGCTCCAGCCAGAAGTTCAGGAAAGCTGTGTGTTCCCTCTCTGTCACGGGGCCTTTGTTTTTCGTGTAGCGATTGAGATAGGCGCCCCAGCTGGTACATTCCTTTTTAGAGGAGAGAGTGAAGGGGACTTTTGGCAGTTTGAATGCAGAAGGGCTGGGAGATGCAATGTCTAGACCTGTGATCATGGCCACATCCAACAGGGTCGGGGTCATAGGGCCATGACCAAACATGAAGCAGTTCAGTGCATCAGACCAGAAGTAGCCGATGGTTTTCAGGATGTTCTCGTTCTTCTCAAGGGGGGACAATGATAACGACAAAGCATCGGCTATCCCTATGGTTTCCCAAGTGGCATAATGAGCTTTTGATACTCTATTATACCATGCCACCCAACCTTCAGGAGGATTAGGCCAGGCTCGTAAGCAGTCGGCCCAGGAGGTCAGATCTAGGTGCTGACTCACGAAGGGGATTATGTTAGCTTCACACGAAATTAACAGGGCGGGACTCTCGGAAGAACGAGGACCGAGGCACATCGAGTTTGCGAGAGAAGGATGTGGCAGAAGAATGTCTGAGACCTAAATTAATAGCGGAACGAAGCATTAATCCAAGTGTTTGCCACTAATCCTATGTCAAATCGAATGGTGAGAAAAGGTCGAGGTTTACCTTCAGACCAGAAGCCGTGGCGTCGGTGTTGGATGATTCCGCCATGGGATGCGTTGAAGGAGCTGGGGGCGACGCAGTTGAAATCTGTGATGTGGACGATTTGGGAGTGCTCAGGCGGCGATTTGGGGATCTGAGTTTGCCTTTTCAGATGGGGGTTGCAGGTTACCGTTTGGAAGGGCGGCTAGGTCGACGAGACTTGTGTTTTTTATAATGGAGACCGATGCGATGCCATCGGCTTTTCTTGGAGATTGTGTGACCTTGACTATCGGCAAAGAAATTGACTGGAAAATGCTTCTTCATTAACAGAGGAGGGTATTTTACAATGAAGAGCCGATTGCTCAAAGGGGAACAAGAGAAGAGCCGATTGCTCGCATCCTACTGATGCTATGTCACTAATCCTCGCTGCCCTCGTCGTTAGCATCGTAGCTATCACCGGCGCTGCTTTCGGAGAACTCCTCGTCACCGCTATTCCAGCCCTCGACCGGAGCTTCTTCCTCTGCGTTGTCATCATCAGCTTCACTATCTGCCCAAACACGGAGGCACATCATCGGGAATGGTGAGGAGACAAGACATCGTGGTAAAAGATACTGCAACGGTTCTGCCACGACATGACCCGACGAAGGAAAACAGAGTGATTTTGGAATTGCCAATTCCAAAACCAGGGGGGCATGTGTTATCACCAGAATTTGACCGAGTCAGAGGTGGGCCACGATTGAGATAGACTTGAAGATATACATGGAAGGAAGAACAAGAATTGGCCTTATACACGAAGTTGGGCTGAATTGCCCATGTATCTGTAATATAGTAGATCGCATCTTAGATTAAAAGTTAGAGTTTTACTCGTGCACGGTTAGGTGCACGTCCGAATTAGAAAGTCCGCTGGACTATAAATATGTATCTAGGGTTTATGGAATAAACAACAACTCACGTTCAACCCAAAACAAACCAATCTCGGCGCATCGCCAACTCCTTCGTCTCGAGGGTTTCTACCAGGTAAGCGACATGCTGCCTAGATCGCATCTTGCGATCTAGGCAGCACAAGCTCCACGTTGTTCATGCGTTGCTCGTACTGAAGCGTCTTTGATGGCGAGCAACGTAGTTATCATAGATGTGTTAGGGTTAGCATAGCTCTTCGTATAACATGTTTACGTAGTGCAACCCTTGCATGTCTAGCCGCCCTCACATCTGTCTCGGTGTGTGGGGCGGCACCGCTTGATCATTATTTAGTAGATCTGATCCGTTACGATTGCTCCTTGTTCTGCAAGGATTAGTTTAATATCTGCAATAGTTAGGCCTTACAAAGGGGGGGAGGATCCAGCGGCACGTAGGGTGGCGTTCGCAAGTCCTAAACAGGATGTTCCGAGGATCAACTTCATGTTGATTTTTAGGCCTTGTTTAGGATCGGCTTACGATCACCGTGCGTGGCCGCGAGGCCCAACCTGGAGTAGGATGATCCGATTATGCGGTGAAAACCCTAAATCGCCGTAGATCTCATTAGCTTTATCTTGATCAAGCAGGATCACCATATATTCGTGCACCCCGTACGAATCATGGGTGGATCGGCTCTTTGAGCCGATTCACAGGATAACCTGAGAGCCGATCGAGGCTCGTATTTAATGTTTACGTGTATGCCATGCAGGAAACTAAGCGAGGCATCCCCATCACCTTCCTGACCAGGTATAGGTCAGGTGGCACGCCCTTGCACTTCGCATCGCCGCGTGTGACCAGAAGAGCATTGCGGGCCGTCGCTCGGAGGGGTCTCAGCCAGCCGCAGCTCTAGGCTCTTCCCGGCTCTACCGTGTTGACAGGCCGCTGCCCGCCGGTGGGTTTTGGCAGTCAACAGAGGTACCCCATTGGCGTTCTCGATGATACATGTATACTTAAAATGACAAGAACTTATTTGGGACCTAAGTTGAGTAGCATGAGGTTTACATACTCGCATTCAAGGGGCACGAGATTTTTAACTTGTGATTTGTCAAGCATATAACTCATATTTGCCCTCACATTAACTTTAACCATTAAAGATGCTTATGATAGGGGTACTGAGAGCTCAAAGCTAATAAGTACCATATTTTTGGAAGGTTTTTTAAAACTTGTTAATCTTGCTTCCTCTGCAAAGAGTCTTTTTTTATACTTTTATGTTGAGTCTTCATATTCTACTTATGCACCAATTAAGAGAGCATAGTTATCATTTTTAGTATAATGCGCATAGTCCCAAAATTATTATTGATTGATTCACGATTATGCTATTGCTTGTTCTTAAATTACTTGTATCTAGTGACCCTTTAAACTTTAAAGGTGTCCTAGAATTTATGTGTTTACTACTTCATAAAGGACATGCTGAGTACCACTTTGCTATTTTTTTTATCTATGCTCATAAGCAAACAGTTGCTTTCAATGCACAATTATTCATGATCATTTGTTTCAGTCACTTCTCATGTTATAACATAGTTGCTAAGTTCTATTGTTAGAATTATATCTATCATGACTATGTTTAGAGTACTTTGATCCTAGCTTACAATTCTTTACAATAACTTGATCAAGATTGTGCTGGCTTCATGTCACCTCAAAAATTATTTTGTTATCACTTACCTACTCGAGGACGAGCAGGAGTTAAGCTTGGGGATGCTGATACGTTGCAAACTTATCTATAATTTTTGATGCTCCATGCTTGTTTTACACCAAATTATATATAATTTTCTTACACTTTGTTGCAATTTTATACATTTTCTTGCACTAACCTATTAACAAGATGCCACATTGCCAGATCCCTATTGTCTGTTGTTTTGTATTTCAGAAAAGTTCTACATGAAATATTCTCGGAATTGGACGAAACAAAAGTCGAAGTCAATATTTTACCGTAACGAAGACAGAGTCTTGAGGGGAGACGAAGAAAGGCCACAGGGCGACCAGACCACCCCATGGCGCGGGCCCAGGCCTGGCCGCGCCATGGCATGGTGTGGGCCCCCTGGCCTCCACCGACCTCGCCCTTCCACATATTTATTCACGATCTCGGGAAAAACTTAAACACCTGAGCCACCATCCACGAAAAGTTCCATCGTGGCCTGATGGTGCTCGTTGTAACATAGACTTCACACTATTGGGAAACCCCAAGAGGAAGGTATGATGAACACATCAACAAGTTTTCCCTCAGTAAGAAACCAAAGTTTAATCGACCAGTAGGAGAAAGGCGTGGCTCCTGAAGGTGTTGCTAGCTGACTTGTGGCAGGGCGCACTACCGGCGTGAGCAACAACGTGGAATCTGCACACAACACAACCAAAATAATTTGCCCCAGCTTACAGTGAGGTTGTCAATCTCACTGATATTGTTGAACACAAAGGATTAAACGTATTGAGTGGAAAGAGATGTTTGCAGTGGAATTGAAGAGAACGGTGCTTGCAGAAAGTAAACAGAACATGATTGCAGTAGATGAATTTATCAGTATAAAATAAAAGGACCGGGGTCCACTGTTCACTAGAGGTGTCTCTCCATAAAGATAACTAACATGTTGGGTGAACAAATTACAGCTGGGTAATTGATAGAATAAAGACCATACATGATAAGATGATTACTATGAGATTCATTTGGGCATTACAACATAATACATAGACCATAATCCAACTGCATCTATGACTAATAATCCACATTCCGATAATCGTCTGAACCCCTTCCAGTATTATGTTGCAAGCAACAGATTATCGCATTAAGAAATGTGTGTAAAGTAAACAATAGAATTACCCACGGATAAAACATTGTTGTTTTCTCCCTAGTAGCAACAACATATCTACAATCTTAGAAGTTATGTTCACTCTTCCAGAAATCTAGAGGCATGAACCTACTATCGAGTATAAATACTCCCTCTTGGAGTCACAAGCATTTACTTGGCTAGAGCAACTACTAGCAACGGAGAGCATGCAAGATCACAAATAACATATGACAAGTATACATAATCGATCTCAACATAGTATTCAATATTCATCGGATCCCAGCAAACACAACATGTAGCATTACATAAGGATAATCTTGATCATGTTAGGTAGCTCACAAGATCTAAACATGAGGCACAAATTGGAGAAGACAACCATCGAGCTACTGCTATGGACCCATAGTCCAGGGACTAACTACTCACGCATCACTTCGGAGGCGGGCATGGCGATGTAGAGGCCTCCGGTGATGATCTCCCCCTCCGGCAGGGTGCAGGGAAGAGCTTGAGAACCCTCCCGAGCTAGGGTCTGTGATGGTGGCCGCGACGGAACTTTTCATGGATGGAGGCTCGGGTGTTTAGGTTTTTCCCGAGATCGTGAATAAATAGGCGGAAGGGCGAGGTCGGTGGAGGACTGGAGGCCAGGGTGGCCCACACCACCCCTTGGTGCGGGCCCAGGTCAGGCCGCGCCAAGGCATGGTCTGCTCACCATGCGCCTCCTCTCCGTCTCCCCTCTGGACTCTATCTTCATTACGGAAAAATATTGACTTCGGCTTTTGTTTTGTCCAATTCCGAGAATATTTCATGTACAAATTTTCTGAAATACAAACATCATGATTTAATGGCATGTTCATTAAAAGGTGTTGGCATATAATCAAGCATGATTTTTATGAGCTGTGTAAGGACTCTCTCGGTGGAAAGGTGGATTTGCAAAGTATCAATGACTCTTCCATAACACTCATTCCTCAAAATTCATGCTCATGAAACACCAAATGACTTCAGACCAATATCTTTATTAAACTCATGTTTGAAGATTTTGACAAAGCTTTTCGCCAATAGGCTTCAGTCAAAGATCTTAAAACTAGTGCATAAGAACCAATATGGGTTCATTAAATCTCGAACCATACAGGATTGTTTGGCTTGGGCCTTTGAGTATCTATTTCAGTGCAATTAGTCTGGCAAACAGATCATTGTTTTCAAGATAGACTTCACCAAAGCTTTTGGTATGATGGAGCATGCTGCTATTTTGAAGATATTTAAATTAAAGGGTTGTGATGAGATTTGGCTAAATTGCTTGGAACATATAATGAACTCTGGAACATCTTCAGTTCTACTTAATGGGGTGCCAGGTAAAAAAATTCCATTGCAAGAGAGGTGTTCGTTAGGGAGACCCTTTGTCTCCACTTCTATACGTTGGCACTGCTGATCTGCTGCAGTCTATGATTAACAATCAGTTTAGGATTGGTAATTTCAGTGCTCCTATTCCTATACCTAATCATGACTTCCCAGTTATTCAATATGCCGATGACACTATTGTTATCATGGAAGCATGTCCTGTTCAAGTTACTTTGCTTAAAAATCTAATAAATGAGTTTGCTGACGCAACTGGTTTACGAGTTAACTTCCAGAAATCCAACATGATCCCAATAAATTGCTCTGAGGAAGTGGCTGCTAATCTCGCTAGTATTCTGGAGTGTCAAATTGCGTCCATGCCTTTTACATATCTAGGTTTGCCTTTGGGTACTACAAAACCTACTGTGCAAGATTTATCCCCTCTGCTTGATGACGTTGAGAGAAGGCTTAATGCTTGCTCGAGATTCTTATCCTATGCTGGAAGACTCATATATGTTGGCTCGGTCCTCTCTGCTCTTCCTACATTTTATATGTGCATCATGAAAATTCAGAAATCAGCCATTAAAATTATTGACAGAGGTAGGAGACATTGCCTATGGGCAAAGAAAGATGATTGGGAAAAGCATGCTCCGTCTTTGGTAGCCTGGGAAAAAGTCTGTATGCCCAAGGACAAAGGAGGTTTGGGTATTCTAAACCTTGAAATCCAAAATGATGCCCTACTCCTGAAATATATGCATAAATTTATGAATAAAGTAGACGTTCCTTGGGTCGATCTAATCTGGCACACCCACTACAATGGAAAGGTTCCCCATGTGATGACCCACAAGTATAGGGGATCGCGGCAGTCTTCGAGGGAAGTAAAACCCAAATTTATTGATTCGACACAAGGGGAGGTAAAGAATACTTATAAGCCTTAACAACTGAGTTGTCAATTCAGCTGCATCTGGAAAAGCACTAGTAACAGGGGTGATGTGAAAGCAGCAGTGATATGAGAGCAATAATGTGATAACACGGTAAACGGTAACACAGGAGCAATGGCACCGGAAAATAGTTGATACTACTTCCAATGACATATAGAACAAGTATATGATGATGAAAGATGGACCGGGGTTCCCAGTGATCTACACTAGTGGTAACTCTCCAATAACAAGTGACAAGTGTTGGGTGAACAAATTACTGTTGGGCAATTGATAGGATTCAAAGCATTAAGACAGAACATCAAGATTATTAATCATGTAGGCATGTTTTCCATATATAGTCGTACGTGCTCGCAATGAGAAACTTGCACAACATCTTTTGTCCTACCAGCCGGTGGCAGCCGGGCCTCAAGGGAATCTACTGGATATTAAGGTACTCCTTTTAATAGAGTACCGGAGCAAAGCATTAACACTCCGTGAAAACATGTGATCCTCACATCACCGCCATCCCCTCCGGTTGTCCCGATTTCTGTCACTTTGGGGCCTTTGGTTCCGGACAGTGACATGTGCATACAACTTGTAGATACAATCTAAGCAATAATTATAGAGCTTAAATCTAAGATCATGCCACTCGGGCCCTAGTGACAAGCATTAAGCATAACAAGATTGCAGCAACAATAACTTCACAAACTTTATAGATAGACTAATCATAATGTATCATCCATCGGATCCCAACAAACACAACACCGATTACATCAGATGAATCTCAATCATGTAAGGCAGCTCATGAGATCATTGTATTGAAGTACATAGGATAGAGAGTACCAACTAGCTACTGCTAGAACCCGTAGTCCATGGGGGAACTACTCACGGAGCATGATGGAGGTGGTGGCGTCGATGGAAATGGCTTCCGGGGGCACTTCCCCGTCCCGGTAGGGCGCCGGAACAGAGACTTCTGTCCCCCGAATTGGAGTTTTGCAATGGCGGCGGCGCCCCTGGAGTCTTTTTGGAGTTTCGTCAATTCGTATCGCGTTTTTAGGTCGAAAGGGGTTAAATAGGCGAAGAGGCGGCGCAAGGGGGCGCCTGGGGGCTCCTCACCATAGGCTGGCGCGGGCCCAGGCCTGGCCGCGCCGCCTTATGTTGTGGTGGCCCTCTGGCCCTCCTCCGACTCCCCTTCGGTGTTCTGGAGCCTTCCGGGAAAAATAAGATCTTTGGCGTTGATTTCGTCCAATTCTGAGAATATTGCCCGAACAGCCTTTCTGGAACCAAAAACAGCAGAAAACAGGAACTGGCACTGTGGCATCTTGTTAATAGGTTAGTTCCGGAAAATGCATGAAATCATCATAAAGTGCAAGCAAAACATGTAAGTATTGTCATAAAACAAGCATGGAACATCAGAAATTATGGATACGTTGGAGACGTATCAGCATCCCCAAGCTTAGTTCCTACTCGTCCTTGAGTAGGTAAACGATAAAAAGAATAATTTCTGTAGTGACATGCTACTTACATAACCTTGATCATACTATTACAAAGCATATGAAATGAATGAAGTGACTCAAGGCAATGATCTATAGTTGCTAACAAATAGATAACATATAGCAAAACTTTTCATGAATAGTACTTTCAAGACAAGTATCAAAAGTCTTGCATAAGAGTTAACTCATAAAGCAATAAATTCAAAGTAAAGGCATCGAAGCAACACAAAGGAAGATATAAGTTTCAGCAGTTGCTTTCAACTTTCAACATGCATATCTCATGGATAATTGTCAATACAAAGTAGTATGACGAATGCAAATAAGCAAGTATGTAAGAATCAATGCACAGTTGACACAAGTGTTTGCTTCTAAGATGGAAGGAAGTAGGTAAACTGACTCAACATAAAAGTAAAAGAATGGCCCTTCGCAGAGGGAAGCATTGATTGCTATATTTGTGCTAGAGCTTTGATTTTGAAAACATAAAGAGAGCATAAAAGTAAAGTTTTGAGAGGTGTTTGTTGTTGTCAACGAATGGTAGCGGGCACTCTAACCCCCTTGCCAGACAAACCTTCAAAGAGCGGCTCCCATTTTATTTTATTTTTGGGTGGCACTCCTTCCAACCTTTCTTTCACAAACCATGGCTAACCGAATCCTCGGGTGCCTGCCAACAATCTCATACCATGAAGGAGTGCCTTTTTATTTTAGTTTTATTATGATGACACTCCTCTCCACCTTTGCTTTCTCAAGCCATGGCTAACTGAATCCTTCGAGTGCCGTCCAACAATCACATACCATGGAGGAGTGTCTATTTTGGTTAATTAATTTGGGACTGGGAATCCCATTGCCAGCTCTTTTTGCAAAATTATTGGATAAGCGGATGAAGCCACTAGTCCATTGGTGAAAGTTTCCCAACAAGATTGAAAGATAAACACCACATACTTCCTCATGAGCTATAAAACATTGACACAAATCAGAGGTAATAAATTTTGAATTGTTTAAAGGTAGCACTCAAGCAATTTACTTTGGAATGGCGGAGAAATACCATGTAGTAGGTAGGTATGGTGGACACAAATGGCATAGTTTTTGGCTCAAGATTTTGGATGCACGAGAAGCATTCCCTCTCAGTACAAGGCTTAGGCTAGCAAGGTTGTTTGAAGCAAACACAAGTATGATCCGGTACAGCAAAACTCACATAAGAACATATTGCAAGCATTATAATACTCTACACTGTCTTCCTTGTTGCTCAAACACTTTTACCAGAAAATATCTAGACCTTAAGAGAGACCAATCATGCAAACCAATTTTTACAAGCTCTACGGTAGTTCTCCACTAATAGGTTTAAACTACATGATGCAAGAACTTAATCATGATCTACTTGAGAGCTCAAAACAATTGCCAAGTGTCAAATTATCCAAGACAATATGAGACATTTTCTGTTTCCAACCAAATAATCATAAATGCAACAGCTTCCAACTTTTATCATTGAACATTAAAAGTAAAGCGAAGAACAAGTGTTCATATGAAAAAGCGGAGCGTGTCTCTCTCCCAAACAAGGATTGCTAGGATCCGATCTTATTCAAACAAAAACAAAAATAAAAGCACACAGACGCTCCAAGTAAAGCACATATGATGTGACCGAATAAAAATATAGTTTCAATAGAAGAAACCTGATAAGTTGGTGAAGAAGGGGATGCCTTGGGCATCCCCAAGCTTAGACGCTTGAGTCTTCTTGAAATATGCAGGGATGAACCACGGGGGCATCCCCAAGCTTTGACTTTTCACTCTTCTTGATCATATATCATCCTCCTCTCTTGACCCTTGAAAACTTCCTTCACACCAAACTTCTCATAAACTTCATTAGAGGGGTTAGTACTTAAAAATTTTGAATCCACCTTGGTCCTGTAGTGACACATTGCAAGAACTCAATAAAACATTAGCTACAGCTCTCCACGTCTAGAAAGCCTTGCTTAAAGTCCACAAGAGACAATGCAAAAAACAGAGACAGAATCTGCCAAAACAGAACAGCCAGTAAAGACGAATTTTAAAGAGGTACTTCTGTTGCTCAAATAAGAAAACTCAAAACTAATGAAAGTTGCGTACATATCTGAGGAACACGCACGTAAATTGGCAGATTTTTCTGAGTTACCTACAGAGAATATGACCAGAATTCGTGACAGATAGAAATCTGTTTCTGCGCAGAAATCCAAATCTAGTATCAACCTTCGATTAGATGCTTCACTTGGCACAACAATGCAATAAAATAAAGATAAGTAGAGGTTGATACAGTAGTAACAACTTCCAAGACACAAATATAAAACAAAATTGCTGTAGTAAAATAAACACATGGGTTATCTCCCAGGAAGTTCTTTCTTTATAGTCATTAAGATGGGCTCAGCAGTTTTAATGATGCACTCGCAAGAAATAGTATTTGAAGCAAAAGAGAGCATCAAGAAGCAAATTTAAAACACATTTAAGCCTAACATGCTTCCTATGCATAGGAATCTTGTAAATAAACAAGTTCATGAAAAGCAAAGTAACAAGCATAGGAAGATAGAACAAGTGTAACTTCAAAATTTTCAGCATGTAGAGAGGTATTTTAGTACCATGCAAATTTCTACTACCATATTTTCCTCTCTCATAATAATTTTCTGTAGCTTCATGAATAAACTCAACAATATAACTATCACATAAAGCATTCTTTTCATGATCCATAGACACACAATTTTTATCAAGTTCAAAAATAGTAGGATCAAAACTTTCAAATCCACTTTTATCAATAATATAACAAGATGATTGATCAATCTCAAAAAATATGGGACTCCTAGATAAAGTCAAGAACTCTCCAATCCCATTTTCATTAGTAGTACAATTAATATTATCAAGTAACATAGGACCATCATATAGAGATTTATCATAAACATTTCCTACGCAAAATTCTTTAGTACCATGCATTTCGACATCAGGCACAAACAAAGCATTATCATAAGATTTATCAAAGTAGCATGGATTATCATAAACAACAGTAGCATAATTATTCTCACAAGTATTACTCATAGGTACTATTTCAAGAGAATCCACAGGAACATAACATTCAACCTCTTTCGGTAAGCATGGAGGACAATCAAATAGTGTAAGAGATAAAGAGTTACTCTCATTAGAAGGTTGGCATGGGTAGCTAATCCATTCTTCCTCCTTTTGTTCATCACTCTCCTCTTCTTTTTCATCCAATGAGCTTTCAGGTTCATCAATTTCCTCCTCTTTTTCATCCAATGAGCTTTCAGGTTCATCAATTTCTTCTTCCACAGGTTCCTGCAAATTGCGAGTGCATTCTTGTGCATTAATGAGTCTCTCATTATAATCAATGATATAAGGATTATCGCTGTAACTTTCATTGCAAAAATTAAGGATAGAAGAGACATAATCTTTAAGGTCCTTACAAACAACACAAGTTTCATAATTTTTAACCATGAAGGATTCTATCTTAGAGGCTCCCATAAATATGACAAATTGTTCTACCTCTTCGAACCCAAGATGAATATAGTTATTCCAATTATAGTTCTTAATTAAAACTTCTTCACTAAAGACACATTGAAATTTAAGATGTTTAGTATCCTCTTCAGAGCAACAATTTATATCATGGCGTTTAAGCAAAATTTTAGCAATTGTATTCAATTTTTCTATCACATCACTCATTACTTTACCAGTTCTTGATTCTCTATAATTATTATAATATTCTATAAGCTCCAAGTAGGTTATGGGTTCTCCCATAACAGCAATTTTTAATTTTTAGGTTTTTCAAATTTTTATGGATTTTTGGGTATAAAATAAAACAAGACAAAAAGAAACTAAGCAAAAGTAAACTAAGCAAAATAACACTAGACAGAAATAAACTAAGCACAAATAAACTAAACAAAAGTAAACTAAGCAAAACAAAATAAAATAAAATAAAAACAGAGAGAGAGGTAGAGTGTACTCACCAGGTGAACTTATGAGTAGAGCTATGCCTCCCCGGCAACGGCACCAGAAAATAGTCTTGATGACCAACAAGTATAGGGGATCGCGGCAGTCTTCGAGGGAAGTAAAACCCAAATTTATTGATTCGACACAAGGGGAGGTAAAGAATACTTATAAGCCTTAACAACTGAGTTGTCAATTCAGCTGCACCTGGAAAAGCACTAGTAACAGGGGTGATGTGAAAGCAGCAGTGATATGAGAGCAATAGTAACAGTAACACAGTAGCAGTAACACAGGAGCAATGGCACCGGAAAATAGTTGATACTACTTCCATTGACATATAGAACAAGTATATGATGATGAAAGATGGACCGGGGTTCCCAGCGATCTACACTAGTGGTAACTCTCCAATAACAAGTGACAAGTGTTGGGTGAACAAATTACAGTTGGGCAATTGATAGGATTCAAAGCATTAAGACAGAACATCAAGATTATTAATCATGTAGGCATGTTTTCCATATATAGTCGTACGTGCTCGCAATGAGAAACTTGCACAACATCTTTTGTCCTACCAGCCGGTGGCAGCCGGGCCTCAAGGGAATCTACTGGATATTAAGGTACTCCTTTTAATAGAGTACCGGAGCAAAGCATTAACACTCCGTGAAAACATGTGATCCTCACATCACCGCCATCCCCTCCGGTTGTCCCGATTTCTGTCACTTTGGGGCCTTTGGTTCCGGACAGTGACATGTGCATACAACTTGTAGATACAATCTAAGCAATAATTATAGAGCTTAAATCTAAGATCATGCCACTCGGGCCCTAGTGACAAGCATTAAGCATAACAAGATTGCAGCAACAATAACTTCACAAACTTTATAGATAGACTAATCATAATGTATCATCCATCGGATCCCAACAAACACAACACCGATTACATCAGATGAATCTCAATCATGTAAGGCAGCTCATGAGATCATTGTATTGAAGTACATAGGATAGAGAGTACCAACTAGCTACTGCTAGAACCCGTAGTCCATGGGGGAACTACTCACGGAGCATGATGGAGGCGGTGGCGTCGATGGAGATGGCTTACGGGGGCACTTTCCCGTCCCAGTAGGGTGCCGGAACAGAGACTTCTGTCCCCCGAATTGGAGTTTCGCAATGGCGGCGGCGCCTCTGGAGTCTTTTTGGAGTTTCGTCAATTCGTATCGCGTTTTTAGGTCGAAAGGGGTTAAATAGGCGAAGAGGCGGCGCAAGGGGGCGCCTGGGGGCTCCTCACCATAGGCTGGCGCGGGCCCAGGCCTGGCCGCGCCGCCTTATGGTGTGGTGGCCCTCTGGCCCTCCTCCGACTCCCCTTCGGTATTATGGAGCCTTCCGGGAAAAATAAGATCTTTGGCGTTGATTTCGTCCAATTCCGAGAATGTTGCCCGAACAGCCTTTCTGGAACCAAAAACAGCAGAAAACAGGAACTGGCACTGTGGCATCTTGTTAATAGGTTAGTTCCGGAAAACGCATGAAATCATCATAAAGTGCAAGCAAAACATGTAAGTATTGTCATAAAACAAGCATGGAACATCAGAAATTATGGATACGTTGGAGATGTATCACCATGCTGCACCAAAGGCTGGATCCTTCTGGTGGAAAGACATTTGCTCCCTGTTTGATCAATACAGAGGGATTGCTTCAAGTAACATTGGTTCTGGTAATTCTGTCCTGCTCTGGAAGGATAAATGGTTGAATGAGGAATTGTTGGAAAATTCTTATGACAGGTTATTCTCGTTTGCCCTCAACCAAGACATTTCAGTCTTCGAAGTGCTGCAAACTGAAAATCTGGCAAGCCTATTCTACTTGCCTTTGTCTGTGCAGGCTTTCAACGAACTACAATTATTCCAGGGAAGTTTGAATGTTTTGAGAGAGAATGCAGATGGTGACAATGATCAATGGAATTACTCCCTAAACAATGGAACTTACACGTCCTCGAGTTATTATAAATTTCTCTTCCAAGGTTTGCTAGCTGAAACAATTTTCAAATGGTTGTGAAAAAGTAAAAGCTTGCCAAAGCTAAAGGTGTTTGCTTGGTTAATGACCATTGATAGAATCAACACGAAAGATATGATACTTAGGAGGCATTGGCACATCAATTCTGGTTCAGACTGTGTCCTTTGTCACAATCACATGCTGGAAACTAGAGACCATCTTTTCTTCATGTGTCCTTTTGCGTCTAGATGTTGGAATTATGTGCAGATCGAGTGGGTGCAAAAACATAATATTTCAGAAACTTTCAAAGCCACAAAACTTCTGTTATCTAGACCATGCTTCATGGAGGTAGAGATATGTGCAACATGGAATATATGGAAAGAAAGAAATGGTCTCATTTTCGAAAATTAGAACCCCAGTTTTGCTCGTTGGAAAGATCTGTTCAAGAAGGATATATTGCTCACTTTGCATAGAGTAAAGGAAAAGCATAAGGCGCCATTAAACATCTGGTTGAACTCTTTGTAATTTGTTCTGTTTTTTAGTTTTTTCGTTTTAGGTGCCCTTGGGTTGATCCTCTCAACCTTTGTAAATATGTGGTGATCCTTTGTTTTGTTTGTCTTTAATATATAAAAATCACACCGTGGGGGCTTCCCCTACGGTTTTCACGGTAAAAAAAAATACAAACAGTAGAAAATAGGGAACTGGCACTGTGGCATCTTGTTAGTATGTTAGTGCCGGAAAATGTATAAAAGTGCAACGAAGTATGAACAAAACATATATAAATTGGTGTAAAACAAGCATGGGGCATCAAAAATTATAGATACATTTGATACGTATCAAGCATCCCCAAGCTTAACTCCTGCTCATCCTCGAGTAGGTAAGTGATAACAAATAATATTTGAGGTGCCATGAAGCCAACACAATCTTGATCAAGTTATTGTAAAGCATTGTGAGCTGGGATCAAAGTATTCTAAACATAGGCATGATAGATATAATTCTAACAATAGAACTTAGCAACTATTTTATAACATGAGAAGTAACTCAAACAAAGGATCATGAATAATAGTGCATTGAAAGCAACTGTTTGTTTATGAGCATAGAGAAAACATAGCAAAGTAGTACTCAACATCTCCTTTATGAAGTAGCAAAACATAAATGCCATGACACCTTTAAAGTTTAAAGGGTGACTAGGTACAAGTAATTTAAGAACAAGCAATAGCATAATCATGAATCAATTAATAATAATTTTGGGACTATGCAAATTGCACTAAGAATGACAACTATGCTCTCTTAATTGGTGCATAAAGAAGAAGATGAAGACTCAACATAAAAGTAGAAGAGAGACTCTTTGCAGAGGAAGCAAGATTAACAAGTTTTATAAACCTTCCAAAAAGTATGGTACTCATTAGCTTTGAACTCTCATTACTCCTATCATAAGCATCTTGAATGGTTAAGATTAATGTGAGGGAAAATATGAGGTATATGCTTGACAAATCACAAGTTCAAAATCTCGTGTCCCTTGAATACGAGTACTTAAACCTCATGCTACTCAACTTAGGTCCCAAATAAATTCTTGTCATTGTAAGTATGCATGTATCATTGAGAACGCCAACAGAGTACCTCCTGCCTCATGATATGGAAGTATTCCTTCCTAGGAGAAATCCCATAACAAAATGACTAGACAAGCAGACAATGAGCATCCGAGCAACCTTTTTATTTACTATGGGCATAGCTTTTTTTATTGAAGATGCTACACCGAATGCTCACTATGGTTCGCTGTAAATTTCCACCATGAATGATGCATGGTTTAAATTGGCGGCCCAGGCGTTTCTCTAACATACATACAAACTCCATGGACTTACAAGTTTCCATTTTATTTCGAAAGGCTAGGCATCCATAAACAAAAGAACAGGATATCAACTAAATAGGAATAAGTGCAATATTGAAAGTGTTCCCCGTGAAAGCATGGTTGTGCTAACTCACAACTCGCAATTTGCAAATATATAAACTTCATAAGATAGTCACAGTGGCTCAAGTTTATTAAGTGCAAGAAAGTAAATGTGCCATCAAGTTCGTGAGAACTTTACTAACTAATTTTCTCATGACAAAATTTAATTTGGAAGATAAATAAAAGCATGATGAAAATACTTGGAATAGAAACAATGCTAGTAGGTAGATTTGGTGGACACAATTGGCAAACTTTGGTTTTTGGTAGTTGGATGCACGAGTAGAATTCATACTAAGTACAGGCGAAGGCTAGCGAAAGACTCGGAGCGACCAATTAAGAGAGCAATAATGGCCATAATCATGCATAGCGACAACACGTTATTAATCAAAGCATAAAGTGATATTACAAGTCAAAAACTAAATGATCGTAGAGGCTTTAGTTGACTAGTTGTAGTCATAACATGATGTAAACATGTGCCAAGTCAACCCAATAAAGCATCAATGGAGAATACCACAATATTATGCTTTGTATGATGGAAACAACACATGATTATTTAAATAGCACATTATGCACTCTCAGCTATTTGAGACAAGTCATGCTACAACAATAAATGCTAAGAATATAACAAGAATAGCATCCAACATGGCATTCCAAAGTCTATGCCACAGTTTAGACAAGCTTCCTTTTGCATCACCATAGTCATGAAACATTTACTCGTCTCCAACACCAATCAACTTATTTGAAATAGATCTCAGAGATGAAAACCAATATGGACCAGAGAGCTAATCATACATAAATAAAGAATAATAACGAGCTCTGAACAAAATTCGAGTGAAAGAACAAGAGCTAAACGCAGTACTAGCAAACTAGAACACTCGCAGAACAATAACAACAAAAAACTAGAGTGTTCTATGCAATTAAAACGGAGCGTGTCTTTCTCGAAAACAAATATGTCGGGATCCAACTATATGCTACAACAAACAAAACAAAACCAAAACCAAAACCAAAAATAAAGGCGCTCCAAGAACAACACATAGTATATGAAGCAATAAAATATAGCGCATAGAAAGACAATGTCGAGGGTACTCCTTGCCAATGCCCTCCGATAGGGGCTTAGGGTTGACGGAATCCTGTAGGCTAACACGAGACATCGGTTCACAGACAAGCGGGGAGAGCGATTTACCCAGGTTCGGGGCCCTCGATGAGGTAAAACCCTTACGTCCTGCCTGTCTGTTCTTTGATTATGAAAATAATGGGTTACAATGGGGTGCCGAATAGATCGGCTGAGATCTAGGCGAGATTGCTGTTGCTAGGGTTACCTAGCGCTAAGCTTTTCCTGGATAAGATTGCTAAAGTTGCTCGTGTCCTTCGGCAGCCCCTCTCCTGGCCTTTATATAGGAGGCCAGGTCTCAAGAGGTCTAACCGAATACGACTAGATTTACAGTAGTTTAGATCCAATCTTTCCTTGTTTGTTTGTTTCCTTGTCTTGCCCGTCAAGGGATCTTCTGGCGCGCCGACCTAGTGGCCCATCTAGCCTTCGGGTGTCTTCATGGGCCTCCAGTTGGTCAATACAGGATAGGGTAACATCGGTTACTCGAAGGGTAATGCCCACGTCAGTAGCCCCCGAGTGTCTAGCCGAAGATAATTCGGGTAGAGACTAATGCATGTCCTCTCATGATATTCTTCTCCTTCATTATCCTTATTCATCTTGATTATGCTTCATCTTTCTTTTGTCGGGTGCGCGTCAGCGCTCCCGATGGGAGTAGCCCCCGAGTCTAGGTACGGATGTTTGCAATCCGTTCGTAGACTCAAGTTGTACTACTCGAATGCTTTCCTCTGCCGAATTTTTCGCTAGGCTTCATAGGTCATCCGATATATTTTCTTCACGCAAAGGATAATGAGCAACGTGCCCAACTTTTGTTGGTTAACTGCCGATGGCAAAACAACGTTACTCTACACAGAATCAAGTCCCCGGGCATGATCCTGGAGTGCAAAAAACTTTACTAGATGTACATCATGTGCTCCCGATGGGAGTGTCTGGGTGTAATCGTTTGAGTGCAGACTCAGTCCTTCTTCCTTCGACTGCTCATTCCGTCGAGTCTTCTTTTTATCGGATGCGCGTCAGCGCTCCCGATGGGAGTAGCCCCCGAGTCCAGGTTCGGATGCTTGCAATCCGTGCGTGGACTCAAAGCCTCCATCCGATGACTTTTAATATTTCCTTCGAATGCTTCCAAGTTATGACATCATCGCTGACGTGTTACTGCTGCAGGCTAATCTGTCAGGTCCATCATGACGAGCTAGCCCTAGCCCTGTTCAATCTTAGGGCTTGACCACTGTACGCGTAACGACCGAGGTGGCTCCTCGATTTTTGCGCAATCGTGGGCGTAGTGGGCCGTCAGTTCCTTCCCTTCCTCAAGCGCCACGTGCTTACTTGTCCCTTAACTTCTCCTTAAAATTTCCAAAGGCAAAAAATTCTCAATCTTCTCCACGGTTCCCGCAGCATCTCATCGTTCTCTCTCTTCTCCCTTTTTTCGCCATTGCCGCGCCGCCGCCACAGTTTCAATCTTCCTCAGATCTCACGATGGTGAAGGAGAAGAACACCGCCGCCGCCGCTAGCTCCACCAGCGGAGGTGCTGCTGCCAAGTCCTCCTCTTCTCTTCCGAAGGGGAGCGCCCCGAGCGCCCCTCCCCCAGCTCCGGCGCCGCCAGCGCCGTTGGGCTCGACGGCCAAGCCTGGGGACTGGGTAGCTTCAACCGTCACAAAGTGTGACGAGAAGAGGTCCCGAAGCTTAGGATTGATATCCTCCGACACGGGTGATGTAATCCTTCCAGGTGCGATTTCTCGGCCTGATCCTCCCGCGGGATTTTCTGTGATGTTCTTATCTTTTCTTCATCGAGGCCTTTCACTCCCTTCTCATGGATTCCTCCTCCATCTCTTGCGGACGTATGAGATCCAACTATGGCAACTCACCCCCAACTCAATCCTCCATGTTGCCGTGTTTATCACCCTTTGCGAGGCATTCTTGGGTATTGAACCTCATTTCGGACTGTGGAAAAAGATCTTCTATGTGAAGAGATACAGCAGTAGTAATGGATACTTTGTCACTGGAGGTGTAGGTTTCGTCGCCCGTTCAGAAGTTAATTACTTCAATTTCCCAATGAGAGAGTCTGTGCAAGGATGGAGGCTGGAATGGTTTTACGTCAAAGATTCCTCGTCACCCGAATGTCGACTCCCCTGCTATGCCGACATTTCTGAAGCCAAGCCTAAGGACTCTTGGAAGAACATCCTCTCAGCCGATGAAAGGGCTTCAGCCGAAGAATTGTTCGCCAAATTCCTTCGAATCAAAGAGGCTGATGGCCAAACTATGATTGGTACAGAGGTGGCAGCAGTTTTCTTGAGGTGTCGAATCCAGCCAGTCATGGCCAGAGTTCACCCGATGTGGTTGTACTCAGGTCCAAAGGATGAAACCAGGATTAATGCTGCCGATCTATCAGAAAAGGAGTTGCTTGATGAAGTTCGTCGTCTTACTTCCTTCAACCAGGAAGATTCGATCCCGCTAATCTCTTCTTATGCTCCCCTTGACGTTGATCATCCACCACCAGGGGTATTTTCCTTTCTTCACATCTTTATTATAGCTTCTTGTTCAGCCAACATGATTACCTTTATTCTTACTTTTTCACTTTTCTTTGCCAGATCCCTATGGCTTCTGAAAATACACGTGATTCGCCGGATGACACTTCCGAGGGGAGAGGCTCCTCAATCCCCATAGATTTTCACACCACCGATAAAACAGGTCTAGAGGATGAATATAACAGTCCGATGAACCTTGAAGTTGCCCACGCTGATCTTCGCCCCTCAGCCGATAACACTTGTATCGCAAATGGATCAGTGCGTAACGTCGACACTGATCATGATACTTTTGTTGATGCAGCTGCTGATGGGGCCAGAGCTTCTCCCGTGAAGAGATCAACCGGCGGCTTTGCCGATGAAGATGATCTCTTCGATATGTAAGTAGTTCTTCTCTGAAAGTTATACTGTGCCTTTTTTACCTTTCATACTCCTGTTATAATCACTGTCGACTGTTTTCTTTTACAGTGATGAGGGCTTCATAGAACCTCCTCCTAAAAAGTCCAAGTCCGATGCCGTTTCGCCGGTCGTGGTGGCTTCCGAAGCTTCGGCTCCTAAGGCTGCCCCCATGGCTCAAGCATCGACTGCGTCTTCCCTTTCCAAACGGAAAGATATTTCTCCAACTGCTGCTACTGCGGCTCCTTTTTCTGTAAGTTCTCTTCTGATCTTAGTACAGATGTCTTGGAGCGTGCCTTGTTTAATTGTTTTTCTTTCTCTCTTAAGGACCTGTGCGGCGTTATCTCTTCTCTGGAGGTTTTCGCCTCCCGATTCACTTCTCTAGAGGCTGACAAAGTTCGGCTGCAAGAGGAAGACGAATCTTCTTCCTCAAAACTGGATGGCGCAGTCAAGATAGCTGCCACGGCTCGCCAAGAGATTGATTCTCTGAAGGATGAGCTGGCCAGACTGAAAGGGAAACTGAAGGAGGAAGAAGCATCCAGGCTGGTGGCTGAGGCTCGAGCAGCCGAAAAGGATGAAGTCCTTCGCCGATCTTCTTTGGCCTTGCTTGGTAATTTCTAACGTACTTCTGTCGAGTGACATGCTTATGGATTTAAACTTTTTGTCAATGACTGAATTTTCTCCTTCCTTTTTATTACAGAGGCAGCAAACATTCCTGTCGATGCCCTGGAAAGAGTTCCAAATAACTCCCCAGCGAATGCTGTGTCAACGATTCTCGCTTCTCACCAGCTTACACAAGAGCTTCTTGTGAAGGGGAAGGGTGCTCTGGCGCGGATGCACTCGATGATCTTTCCCAAGATCAAGCAAGAGAAGACCCTAGGACAGCTGATCGATACCTTCGCGGTTGATACCAAAGAGGTCATCGAGGTATTCAAGCGTACATCGCGCACTTTTGGTGCTGTCCTTGCCTTCCAACTTATGATGGGTTACGGCTTTAAGGGTGACATCGAAGAAATGACTAAGGGGCTTCCAAAAGAGCAAGACGGGCAGCCTGTTGATTTGAGCACCTTTAAGGCTTCTGCTCTTACTTGCGCCCGTCAGCTTCTTGAGCTGGTTTCATCAAGGAAATCGTCGACTGGCCCTAGTTCATCGACTCAAACCCAGCTCCCTTGATTCTTGTAACAAACTTGTGCCTTGAGTTGATGCAAAACATTGTTCCGCCGCACAACTCATGCTTTGTAATAAACTCCGTGCTAGCATTGTTGTTAGCACACTTTTGCTTATGATATCACTTTCTTGCACTTCTCCCGATGGGAGTTATTTTGGATGTTTGGCTGTACCATATCCATCACTTCTTTATAACCAGTATTTTTTGCAGGTCTTCCCAGTACCCTCGTTTGCAGACGACTCGTCGGGTGCTCTTCCTGAAAGCGATCGGATCCAGCGCATGAAAGACCAGATCACGCAGATGGAAAAGGACTTACGCAGCACTTATGCTTTAGCTGCCATCATCAACAAAAAGAGCGAGATTGCAGCCGACGTGGAGCGGTATACTCTTGGCGAACTGCATAAGGCTACCGAAAGTCTAAACTGTAAGTTTCCTGATCCCTTTGCCTCTTTGCTAGCGACTTCTTGTCTGAGTCTTGACTAACTGTTTTGGCAGTCATAGCGCTGAACCATGCGGAAGAGAACAAACGGATACACGAGCGGGTGCATGCTTTGACTCAGCTGTCCTCATCCGAAGAAATTTTCTGGCGGGAACACTCGAAGGCCTCGGCTATCGTCAAATTTCAAGATCGAGTACACCAGGTCCACCAG
The DNA here is from genome assembly GCF_019359855.2 of Lolium perenne. Classification (NCBI taxonomy): domain Eukaryota; kingdom Viridiplantae; phylum Streptophyta; class Magnoliopsida; order Poales; family Poaceae; genus Lolium; species Lolium perenne. Next base: position 179,463,722 of record NC_067246.2, on the reverse strand, counting down.
TTCTTCGACAAGTGCTACAAGGCTATGAGGGTAGTTTGGAAAACAATGTTTCCTCTGAATGCAGTTCCTCCTACCCTCTTGACTTTGATGTCTGAATTTGGGAGCGCCAAGAAGGTTCGGGAGCTGGTAAGATCTCAAGTCTTTGCAGGGGCCAAGTGCACGCTTGCCCTTGTGCTTGCTTGTTATCCTTCGGCTTGCTTGTTGTCTATCGCCAATGCAACTGGCGATCTCGAAGAGTTGTACCCGAAGGTTTTGGCACCTGCCCATATAATTGTCGACAGGCTTGAGGAGATGTCAAAGATACCTGAGGAAAAGGAAACTCCGCAAGGGTGATGTAAAGGTGTAAAATTACTTTTGTAAATTGTTTTGGCTAGTTCTTCCGAGTGTTCGGATTTTTGAGCCGCAACTTGTTTGTCTTGGTTGATACATGAATATGTACTTTTACCATGCCGTTGGCAAATACTGAAAGGGGCGAAGCTTGATTGCCCGTTGGATGTATGCGTACTAGTTGGTTAGCAAATCATTATGAGTGATCAGCTCGTGTTGCAGGTTTTGCTAAACCTGTTGTATGCGCAACTTTGCTTTCAACCGTTTATAAATTTCGACAGTCATTCCCGAATTTTTCGGGTGTAATGATCCTGCCGATGAACCCGTTGTTCTCTGATATTTTCATAAGTGAAATATCAAGCGTGGGTTGTGTGTAAATTTTCCAAACTCTTGCTTTGTACGACACTCGTAGAGGCATCTGAAGCAGAGGAGCGGATTGATGTCCTTATTCTTCTTTGCAGTGCCCGTAAAGGAGTTTGTCCTGAGCGCTATCTTCTGCCACACGTTAAATTATGCCGCTTCTTGGCGGCAGCACGGTCATAGATGCTTTAGATTACTGCAATACTTTAACAAGAATTGGAACTTAAGTGCTTATTGATAGGGTAAATATGAAACTGGAGGGCGAAAACAAGAGGCCCTGTGTAAAGTAAAAGGGGAAAAATTTAAGAACTAGGGGAGTGTTTTATCAAGAAAGGGGTTCTTCTCTTCTTCAGAAGGATCTTCCGATTTCTTCGTCATGCTGGGGGTCGCGACAGTGCTGTTGATTTCGCCAGACGCTTGAGCAGCAATTGTTAGTATCTTGCCGCCTCCTGCATCTTCTGCCGAAACTTTTTCTGCCGATGCTATTGCTGCTGGGCCTTCGGGAGTTGGCTTCTTCTTAATTTCCCTGTCGAGTTTTTCCTCCTTGACTTCTTGTATCGTCAACTTGGGCGGGTGGTCGACAGTATCTCGCCGTGGCCCAAATTTAGCAGCAATCCTTTGAAAGTCACGGTCACAATTGTCCGAGCGTGAAAAGCTCCCATAGACTGTGATGTTTGTTCCATTGTTCCCTGGCATCTTCAGCTTGAGGTATGCGTAGTGCGGCACGGCCATGAACTTGGCGTAAGCTGGTCTCCCGAGTATGGCGTGGTACTGTGATTCCCAGTTCACGACTTCAAACTCGATCTTCTCCTACCTGAAGTTGTCGGGTTTACCGAAAACGACATTCAAGTAAGCTTTGCCAAGGGAATGCGCAGGTGAAGTAGGGAGTATCCCATGGAAACGAGTATCTGAGTCCTCCAGCATTCTCATGGTGATCCCCATACTTTGAATTGTGTCAAGGAATATCAAGTTGAGTCCACTTCCTCCATCCATGAAGACTTTGCTCATCTTGAATCCTCCTATCTGTGCTTCGACCACTAGGGCGGCGTGCCCTGGCTTCGGTATGGTCATCGGGTGATCCATTCGACTGAACGTGATTTCCTGAGACGACCATTCGACATATTCGGGAATGTTCGCCATGACGCTTTCTGCCAGGTTGATCTCTCGGGTGAGCTTCTTCATCTCTCTCCTTGAAACACCTATCATGTGAATCATGTTCATTTGCCCACGTGGCGGTGGAAACGCCTCGTTGGGTTGATGAGGCTGAGCTTGCTGGACTTGATGCTGTGGTGGGGGTGGCGGTGGTGGTGGCGGTAGCTGTTTCTGGCCTGCCTGCTGGATGAGCTCGTGCATATCGAGGAACTGCCGACAATCCCTGAGCAGGTGGCTAGATTTTACTTTTCCATCCTTGGAATCGGTATAAGAATGCAGGTAGCAAGGGGCGTTGATCTGTTCAGCGTAAGGTAATTTGAGAGTTCTCTGAGGTCGCGGTTTATAGTTGCCACGGTTCCCAGAGTCGTTCCGATTGCCGTCCTGTCGATCGTCTCGCCTGTTGTCATACCGATCATCTTGTCGATCAGAATAACCTGCGGCCACCAGGTTGTTGTCATCATAACTGTGGTTCTTCCTTCTCTTACTCCGGTCCCTTCGACCACCCGAATCATTCTTCGGCTGGTCATCCTCTTCGTCGTCGCTGCGCTGTCGTGGTTTTCGGACATTGTCTTCACCATCGGCCCAGCTGTTGGCGATTTCCATTAGCTTGGTTATGGTCTTCGGCTTTTTGCGTCCAAGCTCTTCTATATAGCTTTCACGTCGGATGCCATCGCTAAAAGCGTCAATTGCCCTGTCCACAGATACGTCTTCCGCAGCATTTAGGAGTTTGGTGAACCTCCCGATGTACGCGCGCATCGACTCCTTCTGCTTCTGTTGGCAGTGTCGCAACTCCTCGATCCCGACGGGCCTCTTGTAGGTTGCTTGAAAGTTAGCAACAAAAGCTTCTACTAAGTCATCCCATGACTTGATGGAACCCTTCGGCAGTCCTCTGAGCCAGGCTCGTGCTGAGTCCTTTAGGTAAAGCTGCAGACATTGCATTGCTGCTATCTGATTCCCTTTTTGCAGAATTACTGTCTGCAGATAGTCCTCTATCCAGGATCTTGGCTCCTGCTGCCCATCGTATTTGGCAGCGTCGGTAGGTGTAGGTTAGAACTTTTTGGGTGGCATTGCCTCCCGAATTTTGTAGCTCAGACAGTCGGATCCTCTAAGTTCGCCGTCGTTCTCCTGGGTCTCGTCCGAAGAATCGCTGTCAAGTTCTTCTCTCATGGCGCGTCGTCGCCTTGCTTTGTCAATCCTGCTCTGTGTGATTTTGTCCCGAGCGTCTCTTGCGTGATGTTTTGATCCGCTGGCCTGCAGGGTCTTCTCTTTCGGCGGAACTAGATTATGTCCTAGTATCGCAAGACTCTCCAAAGCACCGCGGTGGGCCTGAGTCATGGATCCTTCAGGACGCTGGTTAATGAGGTACGCTGCAAGGTTGGCCGTTGCTCCTGCGACGGTTTTTGGCCGTGGCATGCCTGCGGTGTCCGTGGTCATAAAGGACTTGGTCAAGTTTGATGTTATCTCCCTTGCATCATCTTCCGAGAGCCTGGACATCCTCGATCGATGTTTGCCTCCTCCGTGGGTACTTCGGGAGGCGCTCCCCCTGCGAGGCCCTTCGTCGCTCGCTGGACCGGTCTGCCGCAGATAGTCGTTTCTCGAGGGTGGCTTGCTCCTTAGACAGGCGCTCCCGATTTTTCTCCAATATGGAGCGGTGTGTTGTTGAGCACGGCTGCCTTGGCTGCTGCCCACTCTTCTTCTATGATGGTGTGGTCGCTGTTGTCATTGCTGGCGCTATCTCCGAAACTAGCCCACCTGCTGGAACGGGGGGTGCGTTCCCCATCTCCCCTGTTAGCGACGTAGACTTGGAGGGGCGCCACTCTTCGGGTGTCTCCTCGGACGACGCTACCAATGTTGTCCTCTCCCGATGAATAATAGGCGTTGCAGATGAATGGCGTGTCGCTTGACCCTAGCCCATGCCTGGTGTCGCAGTTTATGCAGTAGTACGAGGTCATCTCCGAGGGCATGGGGTCATCAGATCCAACTGACATGGAAGATGCCGAGCGAGGAGTCGATGGCGCGGACGGACTCGACGGGTTTTCTTGGCCATCCAAAAGGTCGGGTGTCGATGACGCACTTGGGCTTGTTGATCTGGGGATAGGAGATTCCAGTAGCCGGAGAATTCCTTCTGAGTTGACGTTGTAGTGGACACTCCCGAACGCCATGTCCATGTTGCCTTGCAGACCAGAGAAGGTGGAGCGAGACGATTCGCTGTGCGGGGTAAATTCGTAGGAGCCAAAACGGATCGGGCTTCCCAGATGAGACGATGATGGTGCTGATGAAGCTGCTGATGACATGACGGGTTCAGCCGATGTCCGATCTTGTGCCGACAGGGTTCCCACAGACGGCGCCAATTGTCGAGGGTACTCCTCGCCAATGCCCTCCGATAGGGGCTTAGGGTTGACGGAATCCTGTAGGCTAACACGAGACATCGGTTCACAGACAAGCGGGGAGAGCGATTTACCCAGGTTCGGGGCCCTCGATGAGGTAAAACCCTTACGTCCTGCCTGTCTGTTCTTTGATTATGAAAATAATGGGTTACAATGGGGTGCCGAATAGATCGGCTGAGATCTAGGCGAGATTGTTGTTGCTAGGGTTACCTAGCTCTAAGCTTTTCCTGGCTAAGATTGCTAAAGTTGCTCGTGTCCTTCGGCAGCCCCTCTCCTGGCCTTTATATAGGAGGCCAGGTCTCAAGAGGTCTAACCGAATACGACTAGATTTATAGTAGTTTAGATCCAATCTTTCCTTGTTTGTTTGCTTCCTTGTCTTGCCCGTCAAGGGATCTTCTGGCGCGCCGACCTAGTGGCCCATCTAGCCTTCGGGTGTCTTCATGGGCCTCCAGTTGGTCAATACAGGATAGGGTAACATCGGTTACTCGAAGGGTAATGCCCACGTCAGACAACCTGATGCTTTGTTGATGAAGAGGGATGCCTTGGGCATTGATGACCCACAAGTATAGGGGATCGCAACAGTCTTCGAGGGAAGTAAAACCCAATTTATTGATTCGACACAAGGTGAGCCAAAGAATATTTGTAAGCCTTAACAGCGGAGTTGTCAATTCAGCTGCACCTGGAAACAGACTTGCTCGCAATAGTTTATCAGTAGCAACAGTTTTATAGCAGTAGCAGTAGTGAAATATAAGCAGCAGTGTAATAAAGACAGCAGTAGTGATTATAGTAAACAACAGGATTAAAATACTGTAGGCATAGGGATGGATGAACGGGCGCTGCATGGATAAGATAACTCATGTAATAATCAAGACAAGGCATTTGCAGATAATAATAAAACAGTATCCAAGTACTAAATAACCATAGGCATGTGTTCCGTATATAATTGTACGTGCTCGCAATGAGAAACTTGCACAACATCTTTTGTCCTACCAGCCGGTGGCAGCCGGGCCTCTAGGGAAACTATTGGTAATTAAGGTACTCCTTTTAATAGAGTACCGGAGCAAAGCATTAACACTCCGTGAACACATGTGATCCTCATATCACAGCCTTCTCCTCCGGTTGTCCCAATTTCTGTCACTTTGGGGCCTCGGGTTCCGAACAACAATATGTGTATACAACTTGCAGGTAAGATCATAAAACAATGAATATCATCATGAATCAATAACATGTTCAGATCTGAAATCATGGCACTCGGGCCCTAGTGACAAGCATTAAGCATAACAAGTTGCAACAATATCATAAAAGTACCAACAACGGATACTAGGCACCATTCCCTAAGAATCTTATGGCTATTACATGAACAATCTCATCCAATCCCTACCATCCCCTTCAGCCTACCGCCGGGATTTACTCACACATGGATGGGGGAAGCATGGATGGTTGATGGAGAGGCGTCGGTGGCGATGATGGCGATGATCTCCTCCAATTCCCCGTCCCGGCAGGGTGCCAGAACGGAGTTTCTGATCCCGAAAGTAGAGTTTTCGATGGCGGCGGAGTTCTGGATGTCTTCTCGTAAATTGGTCGAACCCCCCGTGCATTTTTAGGCCAAGGGCTTTAAGTAGTCCAGAGGGGAGCGTCGGGGGCTGGCCGAGGCAGCGTCCCCATATGGCGGCGCGGCCCAGGGGCCCATCGCACCGTCATGTGGTGTGCGCACCTCGTAGCCCCCCTCCGTCTCGTCTTCTGGCTCCGTAGGTCTTCTGTGAAAATAGGCCCATTGCAATTATTTCCAGGGATTTTCCTGAAAGTTGATTTTCTGCACAAAAATAAGACACCAGGGCAATTCTGCTGAAAACAGCATTAGTCCGTGTTAGTTGTATCCAAAATACACAAATTAGAGGCAAAACAATAGCAAAAGTGTTCGGGAAAGTAGATACGTTTTGGACGTATCAACTCCCCCCAAGCTTAGCTTATTGCTTGTCCTCAAGCAATTCCGTTAACAACTGAGTGCGATAAAAGAACTTTCACGAACACATTTGCTCATATGATGTAAATATTCTCATTATATGGACGAGTACTTAGGCAATTCATAATAAGATAAATGCAAATAACGTCATCTAATAGTCATGTCAATCATGAAAAAGATACCAACAAACTAATAATAAGCATTATGAAACATATCTATCAGCAGGATTGCAATGTTCATAAAAAGATATGATAAAGTGGTATCTCGCTTGCCCGTATTCGTACAGAAGAACATAAATGCCCAGGCACCTCTGAATTTCATGGAAAGACTAGAAGTAAAGATTATCAAAGATAAAAGCATCAAAGTTATACCACAGTTAACCATATTCTGGGACAAACATATTACACTAAGAATGACAATTATGCTCTCAAGAAGGTACTCAAAGAAAGGATGATGACTCAACATAAAAGTAAAAGATTGACCCTTCGCAGAGGGAAGCAGGGATTAACATGTGCTAGAGCATTTCATTTTTAAAACAGAAGTAAAATTGTCTTGAGAGGTGTTTGTTGTTGTCAACGAATGGTAGTGGGCACTCTAACTACCTTGTCAACCAGACTTTCAAGAGCGGCTCCCATGAAGGACGTTATCTCTACTAGCAAGGTAAATCATCCCTCTTCTCTTTTGTTTACACATGTATTTTAGTTTCATTATGGATGACACTCCTCCCAACCTTTGCTTACACAAGCCATGGCTAACCGAATCCTCGGGTGCCTTCCAACATTCATATGCCATGGAGGGGTGTCTATTTGCAAATTAAGTAGCTTACTGATAAATCAGGGCAAAACATGTGAAGAGAATTATTAATGAAAGTTAATTAATTGGGGCTGGGCACCCCGTTGCCAGCTCTTTTTGCAAAATTATTGGATAAGCGGATGTGCCACTAGTCCATTGGTGAAAGTCTACCAGGAGTAAATGACAAGGTTGAAAGATAAAACACCACATACTTCCTCATGAGCTATAAAACATTGACACAAATTGAGAAGTACTTTGAAGGTTTTAAAGGTAGCACATGAAAATTTACTTGGAATGGTTTGAAATGCCATGCATAGGTATTTATGGTGGACACTTTGGAATAACTTGGTTTTCAGGGGTTTGGAAGCACGAGCAGCATTCCCGCTCAGTACAAGTGAAGGCTAGCAATAGACTGGGAAGCGACAATCAAGAGATCAATAACCGTCATAATCATGCTTGCGACAAAATAAAATTAACGGAGGCATAAAAGTGATACAAGAACTCTGAAGCAAAGTAAATCATCGAGGCTTAATTGACCTTTGTTTTTCAGTCATATGCATGCGTGAGCATGTGCCAAGTCAATTCAAATGAATTATTCAGAGGAGGATACCACAATGCCATACCTATCTATGAATAAAACAATGCAAGCAAATATTTATGACATGCTACTCATTATTAATAATTGGAGCTAAACATCAGAGATCATGAACTACTAGACTTTCATTAAATGACATATACCTCACATGAACCAACTAAGCATGCTCACAGGGATGAGTATATGTACAAAAATGAAAACAAATAGAGTTCATACCAGCCTCTCACCACAGTCGAGTTGTCGTAGATCGTCATTATTGCCTTTCACTTGTGTGGCTTGAATAATATGAAATGAAAACCAAGCTCCAACCACCGGAGACCGCTGAACTCCATAATAAACTTTACAAAACCGAAGAAGAACAACAAATATTTTTGGTGTTTTCGAATTGGAAACAAGAACGAAAGTAAAATCTTTTTGGATTTTCTCATAGCAAATCAACGATAGTAAATAAAGCAAAATAGGAACAAGAAAACAAATAAACAAATGATAAAGAGAAACAACAGAAATATTTTTGGTCTTTTTGTGTTTTAGAAAAGAAACAAAGCAAAAACAAGAGAATGAAAACTAAAAGAGTCACATAAAAGCAAAGTGGCAAAAATCTTGCAAACTTTGACAGCAGTACAGTAATTATTTTTTTCGAAAGTCTTCTGCTATTCAACTCGAAAAGTGCTCAACTAATGAAAGTTAGATAATAACCTGGGGAACATGCACAAAAATTGGCTGCTCAAAATAACATTCTGGATATTTTTAGGAATTTTTTTAGTATCAGTCCAGAATCTGTTTTTTAGACAGCACTTCCCCAAATATCATCTTCCTCATATTAGAGGCAACCATCGGCACACAAATGAAATAAAAAGGTAAAAGTAAAGGTTACTACAGTAGTAACAACCTACAAAAACTAAAATAAGAACCTACTGAAATAAAAATAACAGAAAGAGAAACAACCAAAAGAAGCGAAACAAGTATATACAAATGACCGGCAATTGTAATATGCAATGAATGAGTGATGCCGGCATACCTCCCCCCAATCTTAGGCTTTTGGCCTAAGTGGAGATCAACCCCAGCGAGGGTCAGGGTTCCACGCTGGTGGATCATACATGGCGTGGTCATAATAAGATCTCTGTGCAGAAGAAGAGGAGGAAGGCTCCACATGCCCAAAATGCTGATGTGAAGAACTTGCTGCGTCGGATGACAAGTCGAGGGGCTCCTCGGTCTCCTCCATGCCGTCCCCTGCGTGATGGCCGCTCCTCTCTATGTATGCATCAAGTTCATCTTCTGTGACCGACCAACTTTCCCTGGAATCAAGGTTAAACAAAGCAGGTGCAGGCAATCCAACTAGCCTTTCAGATTTAGTTACTCTCCACTTTTTCTTGAAAAAGGTTATCTCATAGGACAGGTTTTTCAAATTAGACCAATTAGAAACAAATTCATGTTTTATCATGGAAACAATATCAAGTTTCTCTATAGAAAGCTGAACATCAAGAGAGTGAGGTTCTACACCATGCATAGCTAGCAAACGAGAGGCAATGAGACCTCCACAAATTCCTCCTTTATAACGGTTAGTAGAAGCCTAAAAGCTATCGAAGCACCCAAATTATAAGTTCTATCATGTTGCAATGCAGCAGCTAAGAAAACCAAGTCATAGATGGATAACTTATTTGTATTCTTTCTAGCAAGAACGCACTTGGTGATTAAGTAAGCAAAATAGCGAATAGATGGGAGTTGAATACTACGAATTTTACCACTCTCATCCGAGAAGCTTCTCCCTTGACAGATCATCTCGTATAGATTCAAGAGTTGTCGTGGCAGCCCCCTAATTTTCTCATGTGATCCCCACTGTGGCACTTTAATAGCTGCACAAAAATCATCAAAGGGCAAGTTGATAGTTTTATTGTAGATTTTATATTGAACCATGGGGTTAGGCTGGGACCAATGGAATTCAAAATCCTGCACCACTGATATGGTTAGTTTTGCATATTGGTAAGGTTCACCAACAACAAAATCCTCTAACCCTGCATTAGAAATTAGATTTTGAACATCCTGAAAAATTCTTGCACTCTTCATGAAATCGGTGCATGGATAGTAGGAAGGAAATACCCCCTCTTCATGGTGGACTCTCATAATGTCATGCACCTCCAATTCATGTTGCTTGAGTTGGTGTCTATTCCACTCCATTTTCTGAAATTTTTCAACAATCATCATAAAAGTTGATTTTGAGACATATAAATGAGGGAGACTACTATAGGAACTTGATAGAGTACTAAACATGCATCAAAACTAATTTCTACAACTTAGAACAAGCATGCAAACTCATTTAACATGTCACCTACAGCAGCAAAATACTCAAGATATACTCAACTAAACAAAATTCTATTTGGATAATCGGAGGAGTCACATACCGGAGAACAAATGCACCAAATCTCAGCAGCAAAGATGGGTGATACGTCTCCAACGTATCTATAATTTCTGATGTTCCATGCTTGTTTTATGATGATACTCACATGTTTTATACACACTTTACATCATTTATATGCATTTTCCGGAACTAACCTATTAACGAGATGCCGAAGTGCCAGTTCCTGTTTTGTGCTGTTTTTGATTTCAGAAATCCTACAAAGGAAATATTCTCGGAATTGGACGAAATCAACGCCCAGTATCTTATTTTTTCCGGAAGCTTCCAGAGCACCGAAGAGGGGCCAGAGGGGAGCCAGGGGGGCCCCACCCCACATGGCGGCGCGGCCAAGGGGTGGGGCGCCCCCTACTGTGTGGGACCACCAGGACTCCTCCGAGGCTGCCCTTCCGCCTACTTAAAGCCTCCGTCGCGAAAACCCTAAACCAATAAGCCACGATACGAGAAAAGTTCCAGAGCTGCCGCCATCGCGAAGCCAAGATTCGGGGTACAGAAGTCTCTGTTCCGGCACGCCGCCGGGACGGGGAATTGCCCCCGGAAGGCATCTCCATCGACACCACCGCCATCTTCATCGCCGCTGCTGTCTCCCATGATGAGGAGGGAGTAGTTCTCCCCCGATGCTGAGGGCTGTACCGGTAGCTATGTGGTTAATCTCTCTCCCATGTACTTCAATACAATGATCTCATGAGCTGCCTTACATGATTGAGATTCATATGATGAGCTTTGTATCACTATTAATCTATGTGCTACTCTAGTGATGTTATTAAAGTACTCTATTCCTCCTCCATGATGTAATGTTGACAGTGTGTGCATCATGTAGTACTTGGCGTAGGTTATGATTGTAATCTCTTGTAGATTATGGAGTTAACTATTACTATGATAGTATTGATGCGATCTATTCCCCCTTTCATAGCTGATGGTGACAGTGTGCATGCTATGTTAGTACTCGGTCTAAATTGCAATGGTCTATTATGCACTCTAGAGGTTACTTAAATATGAACTCCGGATGTTGTGGAGCTTGTTTACTCCGGCTTGAGGTGTGCTTTTGTAGCCCTACACAATGAATGGTGTTTGTTATCCAACAAGAGAGTGTAGAGTAGTTTTATTATGTGATCATTGTTGAGAGTGTCCACTAGTGAAAGTAGGATCCCTAGGCCTTGTTTACAAACATCGAATCATCGTTTATTTACTGATCTACTGCATGTTTACTTGCTGCCATATTTATTTCAGATTGTTATTACCACTCATATTCATCCATATCACTTGCATTTTACTATATCTTCGCCGAACTAGTGCACCTATACATCTGACGAGTGTATTAGGTGTGTTGGGGACACAAGAGACTTCTTGTATCGTAATTGCAGGGTTGCTTGAGAGGGATATCTTTGACCTCTACCTCCATGAGTTCGATAAACCTTGGGTGATTCACTTAAGGGAAACTTGCTACTGTTCTACAAACCTCTGCTCTTGGAGGCCCAACACTGTCTATAGGAATAGAAGCGTGCGTAGACATCAAGCTATTTTCTGGCGCCGTTGCCGGGGAGGTAAGGTAAAAGGTATTCACATCCTCCGACTACTAAGCTATTTCCTAGCACTGTTGCCGGTGTGTGAGTGCTCGAAGCTATTTCCTTTAGATCCTGGAATTGCATCTTTTTGTTTCTTGTTTTTATTTTCACTAGTTAGGCTTAATGGAAAACAACAAAAATATTAGAGATCTTTATAGTATTTATCTTGAGTTAGGACATGAGGTGTTTGAAGAGAAAATTTAAAAACCTATGGAACTTTATATGCATGCTAATGGCAATGTTATTAGTATGAATGCTTTGAACACCATTGTTGCTAATGCTATGGAAAATTCTAAGCTTGGGGAAGCTGGTTTTGATGAGCATGATATTTTTAGTCCCCCAAGCATGGAGGAGAAAATTCTTTGATGATACTTTGCCTCCTATTTATGATGATTATAATGATAGTGGTATTTTGGGTCCACCTACTACTGAGGAGAAAATTAATTATGATTACAATATGCCTCCTATATATGATGATTATGGTGATGAGAATAATAATGATAGCTACTTTGTTGAATTTGCTCCCACTACAATTAATAAGAATGACCATGCTTATGTTGGGAGTAGTAATTATTTTATGCATGAGACTCATGATAAGAATGCTTTATGTGATAGTTATATTGTTGAGTTTGCTCATGATACTACTGAAAGTTATTATGAGAGAGGGAAACACAGTTATATGCATCCTAATAATATTAAGTTTCCCCTCTTTATGTTGAGAATCTTGAAGTTACTCGTATTTTATCTTCCTATGCTTGTCACTTTGTTCTTCATGAATTTATTTGTGTACAAGATTCCTTTTCATAGGAAGCGGGTTAGACTTAAAAGTGTTTCTTATTTGCTTTCGATGCTCTCTTTTGCTTCAACTCTTATTTCTTGCGAGTGCATCATTAAAATTGCTGAGCCCATCTTAATGGCTATAAAGAAAGCACTTCTTGGGAGATAACCCATGTTTTATTTTGCTACTGTTTTGTTGTGTCTTGGAAGTTGTTATTACTGTAGCAACCTCTCCTTATCTTTATTTTATTGCATTGTTGTGCCAAGTAAAGTCTTTGATAGTAAGGTTGATAATAGATTTGGATTACTGCGCAGAAACAAATTTCTATCTATCACGAATTTGAGCAGGGCTCTCTGTAGGTAACTCAGAAAAATCTGCCAATTTACGTGCGTGATCCTCAGATATGTACGCAACTTTCATTCAATTTGAGAATTTTCATCTGAGCAAGTTAAGTGCCCCAGAAAAATTCGTCTTTACGGACTGTTCTGTTTTGACAGATTCTGCCTTTTATTTCGCATTGCCTGTTTTGCTATGTTGGATGGATTTATGTATTCATTTAACTTTCAGTAGCTTTGTGCAATGTCCAGAAGTGTTAAGAATGATTGTGTCACCTCTGAATATGTGAATTTTTTATTATGCACTAACCCTCTAATGAGATTGTTTTTAGTTTGGTGTGGACGAAGTTTTCAAGGGTCAAGAGAGGTGGATGATACAATATGATCAAGGAGAGTGAAAACTCTAAGCTTGGGGATGCCCCCATGGTTCATCCCTGCATATTTCAAGAAGACTCAAGCATCTATGCTTGGGGATGCCCAAGGCATCCCCTTCTTCATCGACAACTTATCAGGTCACCTCTAGTGAAACTATATTTTTATTCCGTCACATCTTATGTACTTTACTTGGAGCGTCTGTGTGCTTTTATTTTTGTTTGTTATTTTCATTCTCTGAATAAATTCATGCTTGTGTGGGATAGAGACACGCTCCGCTGTAGCATATGAACACATGTGTTCTTAGTTTTACTTTTAGTGTTCATGGCGAAGGATGAAACTTGTTCGTTCATTGTTATATGGTTGGAAACAGAAAATGCTGCATGTGGTAATTGGTATAATGTCTTGAATAATTTGATACTTAGCAATTGTTGTGCTCATATAGATCATGTTTAAGCTCTTGCATCATGTACTTTGCACCTATTAATGAAGACTACATAGAGCTTGTTAAAATTTGGTTTGCATGATTGGTCTCTCTAGAGTCTAGATATTTTCTGGTGAGGTGTTTGAACAACAAGGAAGACAGTGTAGAGTCTTATAATGCTTGCAATATGTTCTTATGTAAGTTTTGCTATACCGGTTCATACTTGTGTTTGCTTCAAACAACCTTGCTAGCCTAAGCCTTGTATCGAGAGGGAATACTTCTCGTGCATCCAAAATCCTTGAGCCAAAAACTATGCCATTTGTGTCCACCATACCTACCTACTGCATGGTATTTCTCTGCCACTCCAAAGTAAATTACTTGAGTGCTACCTTTAAAATTCCATTCTTTGTCTTTGCAATATATAGCTGATGGGAAAATAGCTTAAAAACTATTGTGGTATTGAATATGTACTTATGTATCTTATTTCTTATAAGTTCCTTGTTGAGCGGTAACCATGTTTCTGGGGACGCCATCAACTATTACACTTTGTTAAATATCATGTGAGTTGCTATGCATGTTCATCTTGTCTGAAGTAAGGGTGATTATTATGATCAAATGGTTTGAGTATGCATATTGTTAGAGAAGAACATTGTGCCGCTAACTAAAGCCATGATCCATGGTGGAAGTTTCAGTTTGGACAACAATCCTCAATCTCTTATGAGAATATTATCTGTTGTTGAATGCTTATGCATTAAAGAGGAGTCCATTATCTGTTGTCTATGTTGTCCCGGTATGGATGTCTAAGTTGAGAATAATCAAAAGCCAGAAATCCAATGCGAGCTTTCTCCTTAGACCTTTGTACAGGCGGCATAGTGGTACCCCTTTTTGACACTTGGTTGAAACATATGTTATGCAATGATAATCCATGTAAATCCAAGCTAATTAGGACAAGGTGCGGGCACTATTGGTATACTATGCATGAGGCTTGCAACTTATAGGATGTCTTATACATAACACATATGCTTTATTACTACCGTTGACAAAATTGTTTCTATGTTTTCAAAATAAAAGCTCTAGCACAAATATAGTAATCCATGCTTCCCTCTGCGAAGGGCCATTCTTTTACTTTATGTTGAGTCAGTTTACCTACTTCTTTCTATCTTAGAAGCAAACACTTGTGTCAACTGTGTGCATTGATTCTTACATGTTTACCTATTGCACTTGTTATATTGCTTTATGATGACAACTATCCATGAGATTAACATGTTGAAGTTGAAAGCAATCGCTAAAACTTATATCTTCCTTTGTGTTGCTTCAAAACTTTCTACTATGAATTTATTGCTTTATGAGTTAACTCTTATGCAAGTCTTATTGATGCTTGTCTTGAAAGTACTATTCATGAAAAGTCTTTGCTATATGATTCAGTTGTTTAATCATTATGTTTACCATTGCTTTGAATCGCTGCATTCATCTCATATGCTTTACAATAGTATTGATCAAGATTATGATAGCATGTCACTTCAGAAATTATCCTTGTTATCGTTTACCTACTCGAGGGCGAGTAGGAACTAAGCTTGGGGATGCTGATACGTCTCCAACGTATCTATAATTTCTGATGTTCCATGCTTGTTTTATGATGATACTCACATGTTTTATACACACTTTACATCATTTATATGCATTTTCCGAAACTAACCTATTAACGAGATGCCGAAGTGCCAGTTCCTGTTTTGTGCTGTTTTTGGTTTCAGAAATCCTACAAAGGAAATATTCTCGGAATTGGACGAAATCAACGCCCAGTATCTTATTTTTCCCGGAAGCTTCCAGAGCACCGAAGAGGGGCCAAAGGGGAGCCCCACCCCACATGGTGGCGCGGCCAAGGGGGGGCGCCCCCTATTGTGTGGGACCACCAGGACTCCTCCGAGGCTGCCCTTCCGCCTACTTAAAGCCTACGTCGCGAAAACCCTAAACCAATAAGCCACGATACGAGAAAGTTCCAGAGCCGCCGCCATCGCGAAGCCAAGATTCGGGGGACAGAAGTCTCTGTTCCGGCACGCCGCCGGGATGGGGAATTGCCCCCGGAAGGCATCTCCATCGACACCACCGCCATCTTCATCGCCGCTGCTGTCTCCCATGATGAGGAGGGAGTAGTTCTCCCCCGAGGCTGAGGGCTGTACCGGTAGCTATGTGGTTAATCTCTCTCCCATGTACTTCAATACAATGATCTCATTAGCTTCCTTACATGATTGAGATTCATATGATGAGCTTTGTATCACTATTAATCTATGTGTTACTCTAGTGATGTTATTAAAGTACTCTATTCCTCCTCCATGATGTAATGTTGACAGTGTGTGCATCATGTAGTACTTGGCGTAGGTTATGATTGTAATATCTTGTAGATTATGGAGTTAACTATTACTATGATAGTATTGATGCGATCTATTCCCCTTTCATAGCTGATGGTGACAGTGTGCATGCTATGTTAGTACTCGGTCTAAATTGCAATGGTCTATTATGCACTCTAGAGGTTACTTAAATATGAACTCCGGATGTTGTGGAGCTTGTTTACTCTGGCTTGAGGTGTGCTTTTGTAGCCCTACACAATGAATGGTGTTTGTTATCCAACAAGAGAGTGTAGAGTAGTTTTATTTTGTTATCATTGTTGAGAGTGTCCACTAGTGAAAGTAGGATCCCTAGGCCTTGTTTCCAAACATCGAATCACCGTTTATTTACTGTTCTACTGCATGTTTACTTGCTGCCATATTTATTTCAGATTGTTATTACCACTCATATTCATCCATATCACTTGCATTTTACTATCTCTTCACCGAACTAGTGCACCTATACATCTGACGAGTGTATTAGGTGTGTTGGGGACACAAGAGACTTCTTGTATCGTAATTGCAGGGTTGCTTGAGAGGGATATCTTTGACCTCTACCTCCCTGAGTTCGATAAACCTTGGGTGATTCACTTAAGGGAAACTTGCTGCTGTTCTACAAACCTCTGCTCTTGGAGGCCCAACATTGTCTACGGGAATAGAAGCGTGCGTAGACATCAATGGGCTGAGCAAGGAGATCGAAAATTTCGAGCAAGAACAGCAAGAAACTCGGGTTTGAACAATGGTGGTGTGTTTTCCCGTGAAAGAGAGTGGAGTGGTAGGTGGATGAGTGAGTGGAGGGCCAGGTGGGCCATCCCCACAGGGCAGCGCGCCCCCCATGTTGGCCACGCCAGCACATGGGGTGCAGCCCTGGGGTGCCCCACTGGTCAGCCCCAGGCACTCCCAGGTTGCAAATTTAAAAATAGGACCAGTGGTATAATTTTTGTAAATTTTTGAAAACTTCGAAAAATACACATTTCTGGGTGTTAAAATAACTGTTTCAGGGTAGAAAAAGATTTTCAAAATTTTAAACAACTAAAGCATCTTGCAAAACAAGTAGTACTACAGAAAGTAAAACAAGTGTGGAGAAAGAAAGAAATGTTGTTTAGCTCTTCCAAGCATTTAAAATGTACTTGTTAACAAGGTTGATCAAGTCTTGCCACCAAATAAATTTTACATGACATAAGAAGAAATAAACCTCAAATCAATCATATTACCTTATATTGTATCGATATGGACCCAATCATAATATTTTGATATCCTTCTTTAGGCTCATATATAGGACAATCAATAACTCCCACTTTGATGGTTCTCAAATTATAAATTGTATTAACTCCATATACTTTATCAATCCTCTTGGGAAAATAAACAGTATGCTCCTTGTCATCAACATTGAAAGTAACTTTTCCTTTATTGCAATCAATAACAGCCCCTGTAGTGTTAAGAAAAGGTCTTCCAAGAATAATAGACATATTATCATCTTCAGGCATTTCCAACACAACAAAATCAGTTAATATTAAGCAATTATTAGCAACTTGAACAGGAACATCCTCACATATACCAACAGGAACAGCAGTAGATTTATCAGCCATTTGCAAAGATATATCAGTTGGTATCAACTTATCTAAATGAAGTCTCTTGTAAAAAGAAAAAGGCATAACACTAACTTCTGCTCCCAAATCACATAGAGCAGTTCTAACATAATTATTCTTGATGGAACAAGGGATAGTCGGTATACCTAGGTCTCCCAGCTTCTTTGGAACCTTGCCATTGAAAGAGTAATTAGCAAGCATAGCGGAAATCTCCTCATTAGGAATTTTCCTTTTGTTAGAGACAATATCTTTCATATACTTTGAATAAGGAGGCAATTTAATAGCATCAGTCAAAGGAATTTGCCAGAACAAAGGTTTCATACAATCACAAAATTTATTATAGTGTTCTTCCTCCAATGATTTAAGTTTCTTAACAAGAAAAGGCATTTGATTTTGAACCCAAGGTTCTCTTTCATTACCATGTTTCTTAGCAATGAAATCTTCTTTAGTGTACTTTTTATTTTTAGCATGCTTTTCAGGTTCATCTTTAACCTCTTGTTTATCAGAAGCATCATTCTTATCATTATCTTTATCATGTTCATTACCACTTTCAGTTTCAGCATCAGAAATAGAAATACTATTAGGATCATTAATAGGTTCAGAAGATTCTACAATAGTTTTATGTTTCTTCTTCTTTTTCTTAGAAGGAGCACTAGTTTCTTTAGTTCGTTGAGAATCTTGTTCAACTCTTTTGGGATGCCCCTCAGGATATAGAGGATCCTTAGTAGAAACACCACCTCTAGTTGTTACTTCATAAGCATGTTTTTCTTTAGAAGTATTTTTTAACAAGTCATTTTGCACTTTAGTGAGTTGATCAATTTGAGTTTGAACCATATGAAAATGTTTAACAAGCATCTTAACATCATTGGAGGTTCTCTCCACAATATCATGCAATTTACTAATAGCTTGAGAATTTTCCATTAAATGATTCTCTACTCTCATATTAAAGTTATCTTGCTTAACAACGTAATTATCAAATTCATCTAAACATTGATCAGGAGGTTTTGAGTAAGGAATGCCTTCTTTATCAAAGCGTTGAAGAGAATGTACCTCAATTGTGGATGAAGGGGGAGTTATCTTACATAAATCTTCTATGGGAGGTAAATTCTTCACATCTTCAGATTTAATACCTTTCTCTTTAAGAGATTTCTTGGCTTCCTTCATATCTTCATCATTTAATTCAATCATACCCCTCTTCTTCAATATTGGTGTTGGGGTTGGTTCAGGTGTAGTCCAATCATCATGATTTTGGCTTATTCTAGCCATTAATTCTTCAGCTTCGTCTGGAGTTCTTTTCCTGAAAACACAACCAGCACAACTATCCAGGTATGCCCTAGACTCAATGGTTAGTCCACTATAAAATATATCAAGTAAGTCATGCTTTTCCAAATCATGTACAGGCCAAGCTCTAAGAAGAGAACAAAACCTTGCCCAAGCCTCAGGCAATTTCTCTCCATCTTCCTGGTCAAAACTATAAATTTTCTGCAAAAGCAATATGTTGAGCACTAGTAGGAAAATATTTTCGAAAGAAAACATCAAGCAAACCACTTGTACTATCAATAGAATCAGGAGGCAAACTATTATACCAAGTTTTAGCATCATCCTTTAATGAGAAAGGAAAAAATTTAGCAACAAATTAAGTACGCTTCTTGATATCATCAGAAAACAAACTACTCAAAGTAGAAAGCTCATTCATGTGCTCTACAGCACTTTCTTTTTCAGTACCACCAAAAGGTGTTTTCTCAACAATAGATATATGAGATAAATCAAGAGAGAAATCATAATCCTTATCCTTAATGTTTATAGGAGATGTGGCAAATTTAGGATCAGGAGACAGTTTATATCTAACATCATGTTGTGCAAGAAGCTTTTTAATGTTACTTGCACCAGTAGTAGTATTACATTTATCAATAAAATCATCATCAAGTTTCACATAATCTTCATCAAAATCATCACTAGAGTGTTCAACAGACTCAGGTGAATTAACAGGTGTAACAGTATTTTCATTAGGAGTTTCAGTATTTTCAATTTGTCTAGACCTAGCAATTGTAGCATCTAGAAAAGGACCTAATGAACCGTTATCATCAAGCACAGTAGAAGCATCATCAAGATTATAAGAGGAATTTTCAGATTCAGCAGAAGTACCAACATGTGAAGCTTGTGGTGGTGAAACAAGTTGACTTATCACAGATGGTGAATCAAGAGCAGCAGAGGTACTCAGAGTTGTACCTTTTCTTGTAGTGGATGGTAATACGGCGACTTTAGCATCGCGAGGTTTACCCATGATGGAGGATTTGCAGCGAACAATATCAATTCAGGTGAACTTGCAAATAAAGCTATGCTCCCGGCAACGGCGCCAGAAAATAGTCTTGATGACCCACAAGTATAGGGGATCGCAACAGTCTTCGAGGGAAGTAAAACCCAATTTATTGATTCGACACAAGGGGAGCCAAAGAATATTTGTAAGCCTTAACAGGGGAGTTGTCAATTCAGCTGCACCTGGAAACGGACTTGCTCGCAATAGTTTATCAGTAGCAACAATTTTATAGCAGTAGCAGTAGTGAAATATAAGCAACAGTGTAATAAAGACAGCAGTAGTGATTATAGTAAATGGCAGGATTAAAATACTGTAGGCATAGGGATGGATGAACGGGTGCTGCATGGATAAGATAACTCATGTAATAATCAAGACAAGGCATTTGCAGATAATAATAAAATAGTATCCAAGTACTAAATAACCATAGGCATGTGTTCCGTATATAGTCGTACGTGCTCGCAATGAGAAACTTGCACAACATCTTTTGTCCTACCAGCCGGTGGCAGCCGGGCCTCTAGGGAAACTACTGGTAATTAAGGTACTCCTTTTAATAGAGTACCGAAGCAAAGCATTAACACTCCGTGAACACATGTGATCCTCATATCAAAGCCTTCCCCTCCGGTTGTCCCAATTTCTGCCACTTTGGGGCCTCGGGTTCCGGACAGCAATATGTGTATACAACTTGCAGGTAAGATCATAAAACAATGAATATCATCATGAATCAATAACATGTTCAGATCTGAAATCATGGCACTCGGGCCCTAGTGACAAGCATTAAGCATAACAAGTTGCAACAATATCATAAAAGTACCAACAACGGATACTAGGCACCATGCCCTAACAATCTTATGGCTATTACATGAACAATCTCATCCAATCCCTACCATCCCCTTCATCCTACAGCGGGGATTTACTCACACATGGATGGGGGATGCATGGATGGTTGATGGAGAGGCGTCGGTGGCGATGATGGCGATGATCTCCTCCAATTCCCCGTCCCGGCAGGGTGCCAGAACGGAGTTTCTGATCCCAAAAGTAGAGTTTTCGATGGCGGCGGAGTTCTAGATGTCTTCTCGTAAATTGGTCGAACCCCCCGTGCGTTTTTAGGTCAAGGGCTTTAAGTAGTCCAGAGGGGAGCGTCGGGGGCTGGCCGAGGCGGCGTCCCCATATGGCGGCGCGGCCTAGGGGCCCACCGCACCATGTGGTGTGCGCACCTCGTGGCCCCCCTCCGTCTCGTCTTCTCGCTCCGTAGGTCTTCTGTGAAAATAGGCCCATTGCAATTATTTCCGGGGATTTTCCTGAAAGTTGATTTTCTGCACGAAAATAAGACACCAGGGAAATTCTGCTGAAAACAACGTTAGTCCGTGTTAGTTGTATCCAAAATACACAAATTAGAGTCAAAACAATAGCAAAAGTGTTCGGGAAAGTAGATATGTTTTGGACGTATCAGGCATCCCCAAGCTTTGATGCTTGTACCTCTTGGATATTTCTTGGGGTGACATGGGCATCCCCAAGGTTGAGCTTTTGTGCATTCTTCATCTCATTACATCATTCTTCTCTCCCTACACTTGAATACTTCCTTCATACAAAACTTCACACAATTTTTTATTAGCAGCATTAGTGCAATCAAAATAAAAAAATCCACTTGGGTTCAGTTCTAACATATATCAAACATCTATTAAAGCATTAGCCACTGTAGCAACCTCTTCAAAAAGCTCTTTGCTCAAAAGAACTAAAAAACAAAGAGATTAAGAGGCAAATGCAAATAGTGGCAGAAATCTGTTAAAATAGAACAACAAGTAAAGATCGATTTTTTCGAAAATCTTCTGTTGCTCAGATCGAAAAGTGCAACAAACAAAAGTTAGATAATGACCTGGGGCATATGCACAAAAATTGGCAGCTCAAAACTCTGCTCTGGATGTGAATATGAATTTTTATGGTGACAACATAGAATTTGTGTTCAGGACATCAATTTCCCCAAATCTTACTTTCTTCCTATTAGAGGCTATTCTTGGCACAAAACCGAAATAAAAATGATAAGGAGATGTTATTACAAAGGTAATAACTTCCAAGACTCAACAATAGAAAAATTATAGAAATAAACACGGGTTATCCCCCAAGAGTGCTTTTCTTTAACGTCTTTCAGCTAGGCGCAGAAAAGGCGCTAGCATCAAGTATTATCAAGTGAAGAAGCATCAAGGAGAAAATATGAAACACATTTAAGTCTAAACCACTTCCTATGCATAGGAATCTTGTAAGAAAGAAATCAAGGAAGCACATAGTAACAAGCATGGGTAGGTAAAACAACACCAACTTGGGAACTTTTAATATAAAGAGGTGTTTTAGTAACATAAAAATTCCAACAACCATATTTTCCTCTCTAATAATAATTTGCAGTAGCATCATGAACCAACCCAAGAATATAAATATCACATAAAACATTCTTATCATGAGCCACACGAATAAAATAATTATTACTCACCACATAAGCATAGTCGTTCTTATTAATTGTAGTGGGAGCAAATTCAACAAAATAGCTATCATTATTATTCTCGTCACCATAATCATCAGATATAGGAGACATATTGTAATCATAATTAATTTTCTCCTCAATAGTAGGTGGACTGGGAATATCATATTCATCATTGTAATCATCATAGCAAATTTTCTCCTCTAAAGTTGGGGAAGTAAAAAGATCATTTTCATAAAAACTAGCTTCCCCAAGCTTATACTTTTCCATAGCATTAGCAATAATGGTGTTCAAAGAATTCATATTAATAACATTTCCATTAGCATGCAAATAAAGCTCCATAGATTTTTTAATTTTCTCTTCAAACACTTCATATCCTAGCTCAAGATAAATACTATAAAGCTCTCTAATTTTGTTGTTGTTTCCATTAAGACTAACTAGTGAAAAACAAGAAACATCAACATGGGAGGTGAGCATGGAATAAACTAAACAAAACAATAACAAAGTATAGAGATTAGAAGTGAGAGACTCCCCTTGCATAAATCCTCTTTATCCCCGGCAACGGAGCTAGAAAACAATCTTGATGGTACTTATCGTAACGCATACTTCACACTGTTGCGAAACCCCAAGAGGAAGGTATGATGAGCACAGCAGAAAGTTTTCCCTCAGTTAGAAACCAAGGTTTAATCGACTAGTAGGAGAAAGGCGTGACTTCTGAAGGTGTTGCTAGCTGACTAGTGGCAGGGCACACTACCGGCATCAGCAACAACGTGGAACCTCCACACAACACAACCAAAGTACTTTGCCCCAACTTACAGTAAGGTTGTCAATCTCATCGGTTTTGCTGAACACAAAGGATTAGACGTATCGAGTGGAAAGAGATGTTTGCAGTAATTAAAGAGAACAGTGCTTGCAGTAAGTAAACAGAGCAGGATTGCAGTGGATGAATTTATCAGTGTAAAGGAAAGGACCGGGGTCCACAGATCACTAGAGGTCTATCTCCATAAAGATAAATAACATGTTGGGTGAACAAATTACAGCTGGGGAATTGACAGAATAAATACCATACATGACAAGATGATTACTATTAGATTCGTTTGGGCATTACAACATAATACATAGACCGTAATCCAACTGCGTCTATGACTAATAGTCCACCTTTCAGTTATCGTCTGAACCCCTTCCAGTATTAAGTTGCAAGCAACAGATTATCGATTAAGCAATGTGTGTGAAGTAAACAATAGAATTACCCTTGGATACAATATTGTTGTTTTCTCCCTAGTAGCAACAACACATCTACAATCTTAGAAGTTATTGTCAATCTTCCAGAAAAGTAGAGGCATGAACCTACTATCGAGCATAAATACCCCCTCTTGGAGTCAGAAGCATCTACTTGGCCAGAGTATCTACTAGCAACAGAGAGCATGCAAGATCACAAATAACATACTACCTCCGATTCAAGGAATAAGGCGCCCTCGTTTTACGTGCTTTTCATTTGACTAAGTATTACTTCAAATATATAAAGATTATTTGTATAAAATTAACATTATTAGAAAGTGCTTTTCAATACGAATCCAATGATACTAATTACATAATATAACCAAGATTTTGTTGCTCAATTTTTATGGTCAAAGTTCGTCTTGGAATACACGTGCGCCTTATTCCTTGGGATGGAGGTAGTATGACAATAACATATAATCAATCTCAACATAGTATTCAATATTCATCGGATCCCAGCAAACACAACATGGCATTACATAAGGATGATCTTGATCATGTAGGGAAGCTCAAAACATCTAAACATGAGGCACAAATTGGAGAAGACAACCATCTAGCTACTGCTATGGACCCATAGTCCAGGGATGAACTACTCACGCATCACTTCGGAGGCGGACATGGCGATGTAGATGCCTCTGATGATGATCTCCCCCTCTAGCAGGGTTCCGGGAAGAGCTTCAGAACCCTCCCGAGCTAGGGTACGATGACGGCCGCGGCAGAACTTTTCGTGGATGGAGGCTCAGGTGTTTAGGTTTTTCTCGAGATCGTGAATAAATAGGCGAAAGGGCGAGGTCGGTGGAGGCCAGGGGGCCCACACCACACCTTGGCACGGGCCCAGACCTGGCCAGGCCAAGGCATGGTGTGGCTGCCCTGTGGCTCCTCTTCGACCCCCCTCTGGACTCTATCTTCGTTACGAAAAAATATTGACTTCAGCTTTTGTTTCGTTCAATTCCGAGAATATTTCATGTACAAATTTTCTGAAATACAGAACAACAAAAAAAGGGAACTGGCACTGTGTCATCTTGTTAATAGGTTAGTGCCGTAAAATGTATAAAAGTGCAACGAAGTATGAGCAAAACATATAGAAATTTGTGTAAAAAATCATGGAACATCAAAAATTATAGATACATTTGAGACGTATCAATCTCCCCCTCCGGCAGGTTGTCGGGAAGATCTTCAGAACCCCCTCGAGCTAGGGTCTACGATGGAGGCCGCGACGGAACTTTTCGTGGATGGAGGCTCGGGTGTTTAGGTTTTTCCCGAGGTCGTGAATAAATAGGCGGAAGGGCGAGGTCGGTGGAGGCTAGGGTGGCCCACACCACCCCTTGGCGTGGGCCCAGGCCATGCCGCGCCAAGGCATGGTCTGGCCGCCCTGCGCCTCCTCTTCATCTCCCCTCTAGAGTCTGTCTTCGTAACGGTAAAATATTGACTTCCACTTTTGTTTCGTCCAATTCCGAGAATATTTCCTGTACAACTTTTCTGAAATACAAAATAGCAGAAAATAGGGAACAAGCACTGTGGCATCTTCTTAATAGGTTAGTGTCGGAAAATGTATAAAAGTGCAATGAAGTGTGAGCAAAACATATATGAATTGGTGTAAAACAAGCATGGAGCTTCAAAAATTATAGATACGTTTGCGACGTATCATGGTCGCCATCACAAACCCTACCTCGGGAGGGTTCTGAAGCTCTTCCCGGCACCCAGCCGGAGAGGGAGATCATCCCCGGAGGCCTCTACATCGTCATGCCCACCTCCGAAGTGATGTGTGAGTAGTTCATCCCTAGACTATGGGTTCATAGCAGTAGCTAGCTGGTTGTCTTCTCCAATTTGTGATTCATGTTTAGATCTTGTGAGCTGCCTAACATGATCAAATTCATCTTTATGTAATGCTACATGTTGTGTTTGTCGGGATCTGATGAATATTGAATACTATGGTAAGATTGATTATATATTTTTCATATGTTATTTGTGATCTTGCATGCTCTCCGTTGCTAGTATTTGCTCTGGCCAAGTAAATGCTTGTGACTCCAAGAGTGACAATAACTTCTAAGATTGTAGATGTGTTGTTGCTACTAGGGATAAAACAACAATGTTTTATCTAAGGGTAATTCTATTGTTTACTTTACACACATTGCTTAATCGATAATTTGTTGCTTGCAACTTAATACTGGAAGGGGTTCCGACGATAACCGGAAGGTGAATTATTAGTCATAGACGCAGTTGGATTACGGTCTATGTATTATGTTGTAAAGCCCAAACGAATCTCATAGTAATCATCTTGTCATGTATGGTCTTTATTCTGTCAATTGCCCAGCTGTAATTTGTTCACCCAACATGTTATTTATCTTTGTGGAGAGACACCTCTAGTGAACTGTGGACCTCGGTCCTTTCTTTTACACTGATAAATTCATCTACCGCAATCCTATTCTATTTACTTTCTACAAGCATTGTTCTCTTTAATTCCACTGCAAATATCTCTTTCCACGTGATACGTTTAATCCTTTATGTTTAGCAAAACGGTGAGATTGACAACATCACTGTAAGTTGAGGCAAAGTATTTTGGTTGTGTTATATGCAGGTTCCACGTTGTTGCTGATGCCGGTAGTGCGCCCTGCCACAAGTCAGCTAGCAACACCTTTAGAAGTCACACCTTTCTCCTAGTAGTCGATTAAACATTGGTTTCTTACTGAGGGAAAACTTGTTGATGTGCTCATCATACCTTCCTCTTGGGGTTCCCCAACGGTGTGCAATCTACGCTACATCAAGCACCATCATATGCTACCTCATGCCGACGTGCTATATGTGGTTAGGTACAAGCTTCGACAAGATTCATCCAAGGAGGAACTCACCATGCTCTAGGAAGAAGAAGAGAAGACAAGAAGACAAGAAGAAGAGAGGAGAAGAAGAGGAAGAGGGAAGAAGATGAGAAGGAGAAGAGAGGGAGGCTGGCAACAGGCCACGTGCCACCGGCCCAGGAAGGACTGGTACAACCGGCCAGTGGCGGCCGGTACTACCGGCCAGACCCCAGTCTACACCAAGCCTCTCCCACGCGCAGTGAAGACATGTACTACCGCCCAGCGCTGACCGGTACTACCGCCCTAAGTACTGCCCAAACTACCGCTCACGCGCTGGGCTTGCAGTAGGTTTCGCGAGGAATTGCCTATTTTACCGGCACTCTCACCGGTACTAGCACCCAAACTACCGCTCTATGCATTTTGCCCTCAGATCTGGACCGTTGATCGCAATCTGAGCGGCTATAACTTAAGTAGCACTTTTACCATATTACCCTTGACTGAAACCTGGGCTATATGTGCGCCTATACCCCCATTTGCTAGGGTTATACTATAATTGAGTTTAATCTTGAGCTAAGTCTCATCTACCTCTAGGAACCCTAATTCCTACGTAATCAAAGCCGCTCTTGTTGAGATTTGGATACTTGTGTGTGAGATTCTAGTGTGCTCCACTCTCTCACACACATCTGTGTTCATCTCCATCACCGATCTCTCAACCGGAGTTCTACCTCGCGGTCTCTTTCGGGTGATTCTATCGGTATGGTCAATCTAGCCACGGTAGTGAAATTCATTTGTATCGGGTTGATGTGCATTTGTGTTCTTCATGTTCATCTCGTTCTTCGTGTGTTCCTCTTTCCCCTCCTCCTCTTTGGGTCAAATTTCTGAGATTGGGCCAAATCCTAGACCCTAGGTCTCATCATTCACTATCCCCAGCGATGCATCCCCCGTCATGGGAGAATCTCTGGGAAATTGAATGTTCTAGGACGTCGCCTAGAGGGGGTGAATAGGTGGTGTATAAAAACTTCTACTTGAGAGCTAAACTAGGCGGAATAAAACTACACATGTGTTTACTAGTTTAGCTCAAGGCCTATCAACTAGGGGTTTGCCTAAGAGCACCAACAACCTATGCTAGCATGATGAGCACAATGTGATAACAAGCTAGGTAAAGCACATCAAGCAAGATAGATATAACAAGGTAAAGCACATAGGTTAAGGAGCTCGGGTTGAGAAGTAACCGGTACACGAGGAGACGACGATGTATCCCGAAGTTCACACACTAAGGTGCTACGTCTCCGTCTGGAGCGGTGTGGAGGCACGTGTCACTCCAATGAGCCACTAGGGCCACCGTATTCTCCTCGAGCTTTTCCACCAAAGGAAAGCCTCGATCCACTAAGGAACCTTGGGGTGGTCACCGAACCCTTACACGCTTTGGCAAACACCAAGTATCGGTTTGAGGCAACTCCACAATGAGGAGGCTCTCAAGTACATGGCCACAAGAGGCTTACAACACACCACCAAGAAAACCAACTCCACCAAGGATGCTATGCGCCACAAGAGGCTAACACACTACACAAAGGCCACAACGCCACAAAGACCACCACGCCACTAAGACGATGGGATCACTAAGGCTACAAGGCCACAAAGGAGACACGGTGCCACAAGAGGCAACACGGCCACTGATGTCTACGCACACTCCTTTTGAAGGAGATATGCCCTAGAGGCAATAATAAAGTGGTTATTATTTATATCTTTATGTTTATGATAAATGTTTATATATCATGCTATAATTGTATTAACCGAAACATTAGTACATGTGTGATATGTAGACAACAAGAAGTCCCTAGTATGCCTCTTAAACTAGCTTGTTGATTAATGGATGATTAGTTTCATAATCATGAACATTGGATGTTATTAATAACAAGGTTATATCATTATATGAATGATGTAATGGACACACCCAATTAAGCGTAGCATAAGATCTCGTCATTAAGTTATTTGCTATAAGCTTTCGATACATAGTTACCTAGTCCTTATGACCATGAGATCATATAAATCACTTATACCGGAAAGGTACTTTGATTACACCAAACACCACTGCGTAAATGGGTGGCTATAAAGATGGGATTAAGTATCCGGAAAGTATGAGTTGAGGCATATGGATCAACAGTGGGATTTGTCCATCCCGATGACGGATAGATATACTCTGGGCCCTCTCGGTGGAATGTCGTCTAATGTCTTGCAAGCATATGAATGAGTTCATAAGAGACCACATACCACGGTACGAGTAAAGAGTACTTGTCAGGAGACGAGGTTGAACAAGGTATAGAGTGATACCGAAGATCAAACCTCGGACAAGTAAAATATCGCGAGACAAAGGGAATTGGTAATATATGTGAATGGTTCATTCGATCACTAAAGTCATCGTTGAATATGTGGGAGCCATTATGGATCTCCAGATCCCGCTATTGGTTATTGGTCGGAGTGAGTACTCAACCATGTCCGCATAGTTCTCGAACCGTAGGGTGACACACTTAAAGTTGGATGTTGAAATGGTAGTACTTGAATATGGAATGGAGTTCGAATATTTGTTCGGAGTCCCGGATGAGATCCCGGACATCACGAGGAGTTCCGGAATGGTCCGGAGAATAAGATTCATATATAGGATGTCATTTTATGTGAAATAAAATGTCGCGGAAGGTTCTATGGAAGGTTCTAGAAGGTTCTAGAAAAGTCCGGAAGAAACCACCAAGGAAGGTGGAGTCCACATGGGACTCCACCTCCATGGCCGGCCAGCCCTAGATGGGGAGGAGTCCCAAGTGGACTCCTCCATAGGGGGCCGCCACCCCCACATGGGAGGTGGAAATCCCACCTTTTGGTGGGAGTCCTAGTTGGGCTAGGTTTCCCCTCTTATGGAAGGTTTTGGTTCGGGTCTTATTCGAAGACTTGGACACCAACACTTGGGGATCCACCTATATAATGAGGGGCCAAGGGAGGGGGCCGGCCACCCCAAGACCACAAGCTGGCCGCCCCCCATAGAGTGGCCGGCCACCCCTCCCAAACCCTAGCCGCCCCCCTCTCCTCCATATTGCCCGCGTAGCGTAGCGAAGCTCCGCCGGACGTCTTCACCGCCACCGACACCACGCCGTCGTGCCGTCGGATTCAAGAGGAGCTACTACTTCCGCTGCCCGCTGGAACGGGGAGGTGGACGTCGTCTTCATCAACAACCGAACGTGTGACCGAGTACGGAGGTGCTGCCCGTTCGTGGCGCCGGAACCGATCGTGATCAAGATCTTCTACGCGCTTTTGCAAGCGGCAAGTGATCGTCTACCGCAGCAACAAGAGCCTCATCTTGTAGGCTTTGGAATCTCTTCAAGGGTGAGACTCGATACCCCCTCGTTGTTACCATCTTCTAGATTGCATCTTGGCTTGGATTGCGTGTTCGCCGTAGGAAAATTTTTGTTTTCTATGCA
Organism: Lolium perenne; assembly: GCF_019359855.2. Lineage (NCBI taxonomy): Eukaryota > Viridiplantae > Streptophyta > Magnoliopsida > Poales > Poaceae > Lolium > Lolium perenne. Next base: position 179,433,965 of record NC_067246.2, on the reverse strand, counting down.
ACGTTATCCTACAGTGGTATCAGAGCCGTGTCTATGCATAGATGGTTGCACGAGTAGAACACAATGGTTTTGTGGGCGTTGATGCTCTTGTTGTCTTTAGTTTGAGTACTTTGCATCTTTGTGGCATAGTGGGATGAAGCGGCTCGGACTAACTTTACATGACCGCGTTCATGAGACTTGTTCCTCGTTCGACATGCAACTTGTATTGCATAAGAGGCTTTGCGGGTGTCTGTCTCTCCTACTATAGTGAAGATTCAATTTACTCTTCTATTGACAACACTAGTATCACCGTTGTGGTTCATGTTCGTAGGTAGATTAGATCTTACTCGAAAACCCTAAACCACGTAAAATATGCAAACCAAATTAGAGACGTCTAACTTGTTTTTGCAGGGTTTGGTGATGTGATATGGCCATAATGTGATGATGAATATGTATGAGATGATCATTATTGTATTGTGGCAACCGGCAGGAGCCTTATGGTTGTCTTTAATTTTCATGTTGAGTAGTATTTCAAAGTAGTTGTAATAGTTGCTACATGAGGTGAACAACCATGAAGACGGCGCCATGAACCTTGACGCTACGCCGACGATGATGGAGATCATGTCCGTGCTTTGGAGATGAAGATCAAAGGCGCAAAGATAAAAGGGCCATATCATATCACATATGAACTGCATGTGATGTTAATCCTTTATGCATCTTATTTTGCTTAGATCACGACGGTAGCATTATAAGATGATCCCTCACATTAATATCAAGATAATAAAGTGTTCTCCCCTCGTATGCACCGTTGTAATAGTTCGTCGTTTCGAAGCATCTCGTGATGATCGGATGTGATAGATTCAACGATTCACATACAACGGGTGTAAGCCATGTTGCACACGCGGAACACTTGGGTTTGCTTGACGAGCCTAGCATGTACAGACATGGCCTCGGGACAACGGAAACTGAAAGGTTGAACACGAGTCATATGGATGATATGATCAACATGTTGAGGTTCACCATTGAAGCTACATCATCTCACGTGATGATCGGTTTTGGTGTAGTGGATTTGGATCGTGTACCACTTAACAACTATGAGGGATGTTGTATTAAGTGGGAGTTCATTAGTAATTAGATTAAAACATGAACTAATTATCATAAACATAGTCTGAGTAGTATTTTGAATTAATTTTGTAGTATTGGCATCCGTTTTCTACCATGCGCTAGTCTTGTTATTGAGATAGAAATATCAAGTAAAATCTGACAAGAAACTTTACGGATTGGTACCGTATTTTTAAAGAATCAAGAATTGATTAAGTCCTATTGCAAACTTTTAGTAAACCTCACATTGTTGATTCAAAGAGCTATGTTTTCAATTAGTACCCAAAGTTATCTTGTCTCCGTGAAACTTGAAGTTCAAATCTGTTTGAAAAGTAAGGAGCTGAAAATTTAGTTTTCAAAAATAATCAAGGTATGAGATATATGTGATATCTAAGACCTTATTGCAAGATGATAGAATATAATTTGGTGAGACTACATGAACTCATAAGTTTTATGGGAATGTACGAAGGTTGAAGACGCAAGGCGTCACAATCCTCCAACTATTGGAGCACTAACGATATTCGTATATCCATGAAATGACCATCCTTAATATGCACCGTTACTAAAACTCGTCGTTTCGAAGCATCACGTGATGATCGGGTGTGATAGATTCTACGTGTGCATACAACGGGTGCAAGCTAGATTTGCACATGCAAATACCAAGGTTAAAACTTTACGAGCCTAGCATGTACAGACATGGTCTCGGAAAGTCGTCATGATATGATGGATACAATTATGAGTGAAATTGTTCATCATATTACAAAGTTACTAATAGTGAAATCTGGAACACTTGTCATATGATGATCAACTTCAAAGTAAGAACCTCAAGGTTATTGGTATTTGACCAACAAACCTAGAAGTTATTAATGTTGAAGTGTTTTTCTGAATAATGAGGAAAGCTAAAAGAGAAACTGCAAAAGATATTTTGGCAAAAAGAAAAGAAAAGACTAGAAAGTCTAGCTCAGGTGTATATAAATGATATACATGTTATGGTTGTATTCCTGGTTAAGTCACACAATGAAATTCTTGGGTATTAGTACCATATTGGTTGGTATGAAGTGTCATACAAAACAATGCAATACAAGAATACAATGGCCTAAGTGACTGACAAGGAATATGATAGGAATGCACGTCAGAAACAAAAATAAAGTGTTATTATGTTCGTCGTTGGCATTCTATCTAGCCCTTAGAATTTATAATAAAGAGCTTAATAAATTGTTATTTTGCTCTGGTCAATTTAAAACAATGAGTTGTTCAAATTATGACATTACTCCATGTACGATGGATAAGTTATTATAAATCTTAATGGTGAAACACACATACATAACACTGACGCTAAAATGCCATAAGGCAAATGATTTGAATTCCACTTATTTGTGGAACCGCCATTTAGGTCATGTTTGAAAGGAACGCATGAAGGAACTCCATGCAAATGGATTTTTGGAGTCATTTGATTTTTGAATCATTTGGCGCTTGCAAATCTTTTCTAAAGAGAATGATTAAAATACCGTTCATAGGCCAAGAGTTGAACGGGCAACAAACTTAGTGAAAAATACATGATGATGTATGTGGTTCACTAGGCATAGTTGTGTGCGGGAGATTCTTCTACTTCATGAAAACTTCAAACAATGAATTGAGTATATATATATGTGGATATATTCGATAAGGAAGAAGTTTGAAACATTTGAATGGATTCAAATAAATTTCAGTATGAAGTGGAAATCATCGTAATAGAAATCAAATATCTATGATTGGATCATGGTGGAAATATTTGAATTACGAGTTTTAGCGAGCATCTAAGAGAGTTATGAAATTGTTCTACAACTTACGTTTCTTGGAGTATCATAGTGATGATGAAGTATCCAAGAGATATATCCAAATTTTGTTGGATCAATGATGAGATAAAATATTGATGCCATTATATTTTTGTGGATTATGCTTTAGTGACTACCGCTTTTACACTGAATAGAGCATCATCATGATCTGTTGAAATGACACCATACAAGTTATGGCATGGGTATAAACCCTTATAGTCAACCAAAATCGGATGAATGTCTTTGTTGGTTATCCCAGAGATTTAATTGGGAATTCTTCCCACGAGACAAAGACAAAAGTGTTTGTCAATGTTTCTTATTTCCGAGAAATTGTTTCGAGTGAAGTATTTGAGTGGGAGGACAATATAATTTGATAAGGTTTATGAACCTAAGCATAATGATCAGAGTAGCGCAGCATCGGAATTGGTTTCGGAAGCGGACACGACGATCATGGCTCTCATGACTACAAAGTGTTTTAGCCATGGAGATCGAAGTACATATTGAACCTTGTAGGTATGGTTTACTTTGTGATCAAATAAATGATTTGTGGACAAAGGATTGATTTTGAACAATGATAAACCAACTACAAACAAAGAAGTTATGATGGGCCCTGACTTCGTTAAAATGGCTATACGCCATAAAATCCAAGATAGATGAATACTTTTTGAAAGTAAATGGATCTATGAAATTGATGGACTTGGATGAAATATCCTTGAAGAAGCTCAACTTATTGAAAAGTTGTTTACGACAAAGTTCAAAGAGTTGACTACGATAAGATTAGATCTTCCGTAGCAATGCTTATAGTCTATGTGGATTATTCTAGTAATCACTACATATTTCTTTTATGAGATATGTTAGTAGGATGGCAAAATACACTACTTAACAGAAGTGTATATTAAAGGTGTATACTAGATACAAACCAAGAGTTTTGCTGGTCCGTGAAATACTAGATAGGTATATGAACTTCAATTGGATGAAGTAAGTATCGCGGAGTTTGAATCTTCACTGGATGAAATAGTCAAAGAGTTTTTGATTTCATCAGAGACGATGAAGAGGCTTGCATTTGCAAGAAATTAAGTGGGAGCGCTGAGACATATTTATAATACTTATGTAGAAGACATATAGTTGGTTATAAATAATGTAATTACATACTTGATTAAAAGGTTTCATTGAAAATTAACTTCAATGAAAGGATATGGACTAAAACATATTTAGTGTCAAGATCTATGAAGATAGATTGAAACACATAATAAGTTTAAGTCAAAGTACATAGAATGGATATTGAAATAGTTCAATATAGAAATATTAAGAAAATGTTCTTGTCATGTGAAGGTTTAACAAGACTTGAGTGTATCTGACACTCGATGAGTAAAAATACATGAGTGATTTTAGATCACAAATAAAATGTACAAAATCAGATATCTTGTGCTCTAAAATGTTATGAGCATATACCGGAATGATTCATAAGATGATCATAGGACGACAAGAAGAATATCCTTGAGTACTTTAGAAGAACTAAGGATATACATATATATTTTTGTATGAAGAAATGACAAACAAATCGCTGTAAGGTGTTACAACCGATATTTATTTTGTCACATATCAAAATAGAATTTCAATCTCAAATTAGACTAAGTGTTGTTTTAAAGGTAGCACAATGAACTAGAAGTTGTCTATGTTAGATTTAGAAGAGTTCTAAATATTGTGATGGATTCTACAAGACGAAGGCAGAGTATGTCATTTGTTTTGACAAATGACTGAGGATGTTGAGTCAAGAAGTTCTTTGAACTTGGTGTAGTTCCGATAGTGTCAGAACTTTGAAGCTATATTGTATGTGACAATATTAGTGACTTATTTCAGACCGCGGAATTAAGGTTCCACCATAAGATCAAACATATTTAATGCCAACTCATTTGGAAATGAGTGATGCGTTGAGACGCAAATGAATTACAAAATACATACGTTTCTGAGCGTGTCAGATCCGTTGACTAAAAACCTCTCCCGTGAGCAATACATGATAAAGCACCATAAGGCCAAGGTGTTATATCTTTACAAATGTAAACTAGATTATTGACTCTAGTGCAAGTGGGAGACTGAAGGAGATATGCCCTAGAGGCAATAATAAAGTGGTTATTATTTATATCTTTATGTTTATGATAAATGTTTATATATCATGCTATAATTGTATTAACCGAAACATTAGTACATGTGTGATATGTAGACAACAAGAAGTCCCTACTATGCCTCTTAAACTAGCTTGTTGATTAATGGATGATTAGTTTCATAATCATGAACATTGGATGTTATTAATAACAAGGTTATATCATTATATGAATGATGTAATGGACACACCCAATTAAGCGTAGCATAAGATCTCGTCATTAAGTTATTTGCTATAAGCTTTCGATACATAGTTACCTAGTCCTTATGACCATGAGATCATATAAATCACTTATACCGGAAAGGTACTTTGATTACACCAAACACCACTGCGTAAATGGGTGGCTATAAAGATGGGATTAAGTATCCGGAAAGTATGAGTTGAGGCATATGGATCAACAGTGGGATTTGTCCATCCCGATGACGGATAGATATACTCTGGGCCCTCTCGGTGGAATGTCGTCTAATGTCTTGCAAGCATATGAATGAGTTCATAAGAGACCACATACCACGGTACGAGTAAAGAGTACTTGTCAGGAGACGAGGTTGAACAAGGTATAGAGTGATACCGAAGATCAAACCTCGGACAAGTAAAATATCGCGAGACAAAGGGAATTGGTAATATATGTGAATGGTTCATTCGATCACTAAAGTCATCGTTGAATATGTGGGAGCCATTATGGATCTCCAGATCCCGCTATTGGTTATTGGTCGGAGTGAGTACTCAACCATGTCCGCATAGTTCTCGAACCGTAGGGTGACACACTTAAAGTTGGATGTTGAAATGGTAGTACTTGAATGTGGAATGGAGTTCGAATATTTGTTCGGAGTCCTGGATGAGATCCCGGACATCACGAGGAGTTCCGGAATGGTCCGGAGAATAAGATTCATATATAGGATGTCATTTTATGTGAAATAAAATGTCGCGGAAGGTTCTATGGAAGGTTCTAGAAGGTTCTAGAAAAGTCCGGAAGAAACCACCAAGGAAGGTGGAGTCCACATGGGACTCCACCTCCATGGCCGGCCAGCCCTAGATGGGGAGGAGTCCCAAGTGGACTCCTCCATAGGGGGCCGGCCACCCCCCACATGGGAGGTGGAAATCCCACCTTTTGGTGGGAGTCCTAGTTGGGCTAGGTTTCCCCTCTTATGGAAGGTTTTTGGTTCGGGTCTTATTCGAAGACTTGGACACCAACACTTGGGGATCCACCTATATAATGAGGGGCCAAGGGAGGGGGCCGGCCACCCCAAGACCACAAGCTGGCCGCCCCCCATAGAGTGGCCGGCCACCCCTCCCAAACCCTAGCCGCCCCCCTCTCCTCCATATTGCCCGCGTAGCTTAGCGAAGCTCCGCCGGACTTCTTCACCGCCACCGACACCACGCCGTCGTGCTGTCGGATTCAAGAGGAGCTACTACTTCCGCTGCCCGCTGGAACGGGGAGGTGGACGTCGTCTTCATCAACAACCGAACGTGTGACCGAGTACGGAGGTGCTGCCCGTTCGTGGCGCCGGAACCGATCGTGATCAAGATCTTCTACGCGCTTTTGCAAGCGGCAAGTGATCGTCTACCGCAGCAACAAGAGCCTCATCTTGTAGGCTTTGGAATCTCTTCAAGGGTGAGACTCGATACCCCCTCGTTGTTACCATCTTCTAGATTGCATCTTGGCTTGGATTGCGTGTTCGCCGTAGGAAAATTTTTGTTTTCTATGCAACGTTATCCTACACCTTTTCCTGTAGATAGTGTTGGGCCTCCAAGAGCAGAGGTTTGTAGAACAGCAGCAAGTTTTCTCTTAAGTGGATCACCCAAGGTTTATCGAACTCAGGGAGGAAGAGGTCAAAGATATCCCTCTCAAGCAACCCTGCAACCACAAAGCAAGAAGTCTCTTGTGTCCCCAACACACCCAATACACTTGTCAGATGTATAGGTGCACTAGTTCGGCGAAGAGATAGTGAAATACAAGTGGTATGAATGAATATGAGTGGTAATAGCAATCTGAATAAAATATGGCAGCGAGTAAACATGCAACAAAACAGTAAACAAACGGAGATTCGATGCTTGGAAGCAAGGCCTAGGGATCCTGCTTTCACTAGTGGACACTCTCAACAATGATCACATAATAGAACCACTCTACACTCTCTTGTTGGATGATGAACACCACTAATTGTGTAGGATTACACGAACCCTCAATGCAGGAGTTAACAAGCTCCACAATATTCGATATTCATGTTTAAATAACCTTAGAGTGCATGATAGATCATTGCAATTACACCAAGTACTAACATAGCATGCACACTGTCACCATCACACTATGAAGGAGGCATAGATCACATCAATACTATCATAGCAATAATTAACTTCATAATCTACAAGAGATTACAATCATAACCTACGCCAAGTACTACACGATGCACACACTGTCACCATTACACCGTGGAGGAGGAATAGACTACTTTGATAACATCACTAGAGTAGCACATAGATGATATTCAACTAGATCACATATAGAGAGAGATGAACCACATAGCTACAGCGGAGCCCTCAGCCCCGGGGGTGAATTACTCCCTCCTCATCATGGAGACAGCGATGGCGGTGAAGATGGCGGTGGAGACGGCGGTGGAGATGACTCCGGGGGCAATTCCCCATCCCGGCGGCGTGCCGGAACAGAGACTTCTGTCCCCCGAATTGGAGTTTCGCGATGGCGGCGGCTCTGGAAGGTTTTCTCGGGTTTCGTCAATCGGTGTCGAGGATTTAGGTCAGGGAGGCCTAAATAGGCGAAGAGGCGGAGTCGGAGGGCTGACGAGGCGGTGACACAACAGGGGGGCGCGGCCCCCCCTCTGGCCGCGCCGGGCACACGTGTGGGGCCCACAGGGCCCTCCTCTGGTGGCTCTCGGGTGTTCTGGAAGCTTCGTGAAATTATAAGATGCTGGGTGTTGATTTCGTCCAATTCCGAGAATATTTCCTTACTAGGATTTCTGAAACCAAAAACAGCAGAAAACAGGAACTGGCACTTCGGCATCTCGTCAATAGGTTAGTTCCGGAAAATGCATAATAATGACATAAAGTGTGAACAAAACATGTAGGTATTGTCATAAAACAAGCATGGAACATCAGAAATTATAGATACGTTGGAGACGAATCAGCCACTAAAGGCAAGATGGCCACTTAGGCAAGAATACCACTAAGGATGAACACACACTCTACGAGATCGAAACCCCGGAGAGAACTCAAACCGATGCACCTAATGCAATGGCTAAGAACACCACTAGGATGCCCAAGTTCTTCTCTCCCAAATTCCAACAAAGCTAGAATAAGCTATTGGGGGAATAAGGGAGGAAGAACAAAGAGTGGAGAAACACCAAGAAACTCCAAGATCTAGATCTAGCAAGATCCCCTCACTTAGAGAGGGATTCAATTGGTGAAGCACTAGATCTAGATCTCCTCTCTCCTTTCCCCCAAAAATATGCAACAAATAGTGGGGGGGATCAAGTGTAGGATAACGTTGCATAGAAAACAAAAATTTTCCTACGGCGAACACGCAAACCAAGCCAAGATGCAATCTAGAAGACGGTAGCAACGAGGGGGTATCGAGTCTCACCCTTGAAGAGATTCCAAAGCCTACAAGATGAGGCTCTTGTTGCTGCGGTAGACGATCACTTGCCGCTTGCAAAAGCGCGTAGAAGATCTTGATCACGATCGGTTCCGGCGCCACGAACGGGCAGCACCTCCGTACTCGGTCACACGTTCGGTTGTTGATGAAGACGACGTCCACCTCCCCGTTCCAGCGGGCAGCGGAAGTAGTAGCTCCTCTTGAATCCGACAGCACGACGGCGTGGTGTCGGTGGCGGTGTAGAAGTCCGGCGGAGCTTCGCTAAGCTATGCGGGCAATATGGAGGAGAGGAGCTTGGCTAGGGTTTGGGAGGGGTGGCCGGCCACTCTATGGGGGGCGGCCAACTTGTGGTCTTTGGGGTGGCCGGCCCCCTCCCTTGGCCCCTCATTATATAGGTGGATCCCAAGTGTTGGTGTCCAAGTCTTCGAATAAGACCCGAAACCAAAACCTTCCATAGGAGGGGGAAACCTAGCCCAACTAGGACTCCCACCCAAAGGTGGGATTCCCACCTCCCATGAGGGGGGGTGGCCGGCCCCCTATGGTGGAGTCCACTTGGGACTCCACCCCATCAAGGGCTGGCCGGCCATGGAGGTGGAGTCCCTTGTGGACTCCACCTTCCTTGGTGGTTTCTTCCGGACTTTTCTAGAACCTTCTAGAACCTTCCATAGAACCTTCCGCGACATTTTATTTCACATAAAATGACATCCTATATATGAATCTTATTCTCCGGACCATTCCGGAACTCCTCGTGATGTACGGGATCTCATCCGGGACTCCGAACAAATATTCGAACTCCATTCCATAATTCAAGTGCTACCATTTCAACATCCAACTTTAAGTGTGTCACCCTACGGTTCGAGAACTATGCGGACATGGTTGAGTACTCACTCCGACCAATAACCAATAGCGGGATCTGGAGATCCATAATGGCTCCCACATATTCAACGATGACTTTAGTGATCGAATGAACCATACACATATATTACCAATTCCCGTTGTCTCGCGATATTTTACTTGTCCGAGGTTTGATCTTCGGTATCACTCTATACCTTGTTCAACCTCGTCTCCCCGACAAGTACTCTTTACTCGTACCGTGGTATGTGGTCTCTTATGAACTCATTCATATGCTTGCAAGACATTAGACGACATTCCACCGAGAGGGCCCAGAGTATATCTATCCGTCATCGGGATGGACAAATCCCACTGTTGATCCATATGCCTCAACTCATACTTTCCGGATACTTAATCCCACCTTTATAGCCACCCATTTACGCAGTGGTGTTTGGTGTAATCAAAGTACCTTTCCGGTATAAGTGATTTACATGATCTCATGGTCATAAGGACTAGGTAACTATGTATCGAAAGCTTATAGCAAATAACTTAATGACGAGATCTTATGCTACGCTTAATTGGGTGTGTCCATTATATCATTCACACAATGACATAACCTTGTTATTAATAACATCCAATGTTCATGATTATGAAACTAATCATCTATTAATCAACAAGCTAGTTTAAGAGGCATACTAGGGACTTCTTGTTTGTCTACATATCACACATGTACTAATGTTTCGGTTAATACAATTCTAGCATGATATATAAACATTTATCATAAACATAAAGATATAAATAATAACCACTTTATTATTGCCTCTAGGGCATATCTCCTTCAGTCTCCCACTTGCACTAGAGTCAATAATCTAGATTACATTGTAATATACCTAACACCCATGGCATTCTCGTGTTGGTCATGCTTTGCCCTAGGGAGAGCTTTAGTCAACGGATCTGCTACATTCAGATCAGTGTGTACTTTGCAAATCTTTACTTCTCCATCTTCGATGTACTCGCGAATCGAGTGGTAACGCAGCTTGATATGCTTCAGCCTCTTGTGTGACCTTGGCTCTTGTGCATTGGCGATGGCACCCATGTTATCACAAGAATGATTAATGGGTCCAATGCACTAGGAACCACACCGAGCTCTATAATGAACCTCTTCATCCAAACCGCTTCTGATGAAGCCTCTGAAGCCGCTATGTACTCTGATTCTGTTGAAGACTTCGCCACCGTGCACTGCTTCGAGCTTGCCCAGCTTACTGCAGCACCATTCAATATAAACACGTACCCAGATTGTGACTTAGAGTCATCAGGATCAGTGTTCCAACTTGCATCGGTGTAACCGTTTACAACGAGCTCTTGGTCACCTCCATAACAAAGAAACATATCCTTAGTTCTTTTCAAGTACTTCAGGATATTCTTGACCACTGTCCAGTGTTCCATTCCTGGATCACTTTGATATCTGCTAGTCAAACTAACAAACATGTGCTATATCCGGTCTAGTACATAGCATGGCATACATGATAGATCCTTTGCCGAGGCATAGGGGATGTTACACATCCTTTCTCTTTCTTCTGCCGTAGCCGGTCCTTGAGTTTTACTCAATACCTTGCCTGGTAACATAGGTAAGAACCCTTTCTTACTTTCGTCCATTCTAAACTTCTTTAGAATCTTGTCCAGATATGTACTCTGTGATAGCCCTATTAGGCGTCTTGATCTATCTCTATAAATCTTGATGCCTAATATATACGATGCTTCACCAAGGTCTTTCATTGAAAAACTATTATTCAAATAACCCTTAACACTGCTTAATAGTTCTATATCATTCCCGATCAATAATATGTCATCTACATATAATATCAGGAATGCTACAGAGCTCCCACTCACTTTCTTGTAAATACAGGCCTCTCCATGACACTGTATAAACCCGAAGTCTTTGATCACCTTATCAAAGCGTCGGTTCCAACTTCTTGATGCTTGCTTCAGTCCATAGATTGAACGCTGAAGTTTGCATACTTTGTCGGCATTTTTAGGATCGACAAAACCTTTGGGTTGTACCATATACAACTCTTCCTCAATATCTCCATTAAGGAACGCCGTTTTGACATCCATCTGCCAAATCTCATAATCGAAAAATGCAGCTATTGCTAACAAAATCCTCACAGATTTTAGCTTCGCTACAGGTGAGAAAGTCTCATCGTAGTCAACTCCTTGAATTTGTCGGAAACCCTTTGCGACAAGTCGAGCTTTATAGACAAGTAATATTACCATCAAAGATCTGTTTTTCTCTTGAAAATCCATTTATTCTCGACAGCCTTTCGGCTATCGTAAGTCTACCAAAGTCCATACTTTGTTATCATACATGGATCCCATTTCGGATTTCATGGCTTCTTGCCATTTGTTGGAATCGGGCTCATCATCGCTTCTTCATACGTCAGGGTCCTCATCATTGTTATCTACAATCATGACATTTAGACAAGGATCATACCAATCAGGAGTGGCACGTTCCCTTGTCGATCTGCGAGGTTCAATAGTTTCCTCGTTCAAGTTTCATGATCATTATCATTAGCTTCCTCTGTTGCCGGTGTAGGCGGTACAGTACAACTTCCTAGATCGCGCTACTCTGATCAACGAGTATAGATTCATCAATCTCATCGAGTTCTACTTTTCTTCCAGTCACTTCTTTAGTGAGAAATTCTTTCTCAAGAAAGGTTCCGTTCTTAGCAACAAAGATTTTGCCTTCGGATTTGTGATAGAAAGTGTACCCTATAGTTTCCTTAGGGTATCCTATGAAGACGCATTTCTCCGCTTTGGGTTCTAGCTTGTCCGGTTGTAACTTCTTTACATAGGCTTCGCAACCCCAAACTTTCAGAACGACAGCTTAGGTTTCTTATTAAACCATAATTCATACGGTGTCGTTTCTACGGATTTTGATGGTGCTCTATTTAAAGTGAATGCGGCTGTCTCTAATGCATAACTCCAAAATGATAACGGCAAATCAGTAAGAGACATCATACTACGAACCATATCTAAGAGAGTTCGATTACGACGTTCGGACACACCGTTTCGTTGAGGTGTTCCCGGCGGTGTCAATTGTGAAAGTATTCCGCATTTCTTTAAATGCATGCCAAACTCATAACTCAGATATTCACCTCCACGATCAGATCGTAGAAATTTGATCTTCTTGTTACGTTGATTTTCGACTTCACTTTGAAATTCCTTAAACTTCTCGAAAGTTTCGGATTTATGTTTCATGAAATAGATATACCCATATCTACTCAGATCATCTCGTGAAGGTTAGAACATAACGATAACCACCGCGCGATGCTACGCTCATTGGTCCACATACATCCGTATGTATGATTTCCAATAAGTCGGTAGCTCGCTCCATCATACCGTAAAATGGAGTCTTTGTCATTTTACCCATTAGACATGCTTCGCATCTATCAAGTGACTCAAAGTCAAGTGATTCAAGTAATCCATCGTATGGAGTTTCTTCATGCGTTTCACTCCAATATGACCAAGACGATAAAGTGCCACATATAAGTAGAATTATCATTAAGTTTAATTCGCTTAGCATCAATGTTATGTATATGCGTATCACTACTATCGAGATCTAATAGAAATAAGCCATTCTTTTGTGGTGCTCGACCATAAAAGATATTATTCATAAAAATAGAACAACCATTATTCTCAGACTTGAATGAATAACCGTCTTGCATTAAACAAGATCCAGATATAATGTTCATGCTCAACGCAGGTACATAATAGCAATTATTTAGGCTTAAAACTAATCCCGAAGGTAGATGTAGAGGAAGTGTGCCATTGCGATCACATTGACCTTGGATCCGTTTCCAACGCGCATCGTCACTTCATCTTTCAGCGGTTGTCGTTTATTCTTTAGTTCCTGTTTCGAGTTACAAATATGAGCAACCGAACCAGTATCAAATACCTGTACTAGAACGAGAACCAGTGAAATGAACATCTATAACATGTATATCAAATATACCTTCTTTCTTCTTCTTGACAAGGCCGCTCTTCAGATCAGCCGAGATACTTGGAGCAATTACGCTTCCAGTTGTCCCTTCTCCTTGCAGTAATAGCACTCAGCATCGTGCTTAGGGCCGTTCTTAGGTTTCATAGGAGGCGTGGCAGCTTTCTTGCCACCCTTCTTGAATTTTCCCTTAGACTTGCCCTGTTTCTTGAAACTGGTGGTCTTGTTGACCATCAACACTTGGTGCTCTTTATTGATCTCAATCTCAGCAGCTTTTAGCATGCCAAAAAGTTCAGGTAACTCCTTGTTCATGTTCTGCATATTGTAGTTCATCACAACGTTCTTGTAACTTGGTGGCGGTGATTGAAGGACACGATTAATCCCGATCTGTTAGGAATCACTATTCCCAAGTCACTCGAGTTTCTTCGCATGCCCGGTCATGGCGAGCATGTGCTCACTAACGGAGCTGCCTTCTTCCATCATACAGCTGAAGAAATGTTTCGATGCTTCATAGCATTCCATCGCCGCATGAGTCTCGAATATAGCTTTCAGCTCATTCATCAACTCATGAGGATCATGGTGCTCAAAACGTTTTTGAAGATCGGATTCCGCATCGCACAGATGGCACACCGAACTTGAGAGTACCGAGTTTTCCGAGTCGCGTAAACAGCTTTTACTTCATCGGATTCATCTTCTGCGGGAGGGTCACCTAGCGGTGCATCAAGCACAAATTGCAGATTTCCGCCGGAGAGGAAGATCCTCACATGACGGAACCAACGGTGAAGTTGCTACCGTTGCTCTTAAGTTTCTCTTTCTCTAGGAACTGATTAAAATTGATTGGGGACGCCATCTCTACAACATATATTTGCAATAGTTTAGACTAAGTTTATGACAAATTGAGTTCAAATTTTAATTCAACATAATTAAAAACCTAAGTGAACTCCCACTCAAAACAATATCCCTCGCATTGTCTTAGTGATCACACGAACCAAATCCACCGCACCTAAACCCGATCATCACGAGAAAAGGTGTGATTTCAATGGCGAACACTCAAAGTGTTCATCATATCAACCATATGATTCATGCTCTACCTTTCGGTATCACGTGTTCCGAGACCATGACTGTACATGCTAGGCTCGTCAAGGCCACCTTAGTATCCGCATGTGCAAAACTGTCTTGCACCCGTTATATGTACTTATTGAATCTATCACACCCGATCATCACGAGGTGCTTCGAAACGACAAGACTTGGCAATGGTGCTACTAAGGATGAACACTTTATTATCTTGAGATTTTAGTGAGGGATCATCTTATAATGCTACCGTCGTGATCTAAGCAAAATAAGATGCATAAAAAGGATTAACATCACATGCAGTTCATATGTGATATGATATGGCCCTTTTGTTCTTGCGCCTTTGATCTTCATCTCCAAAGCACGGATATGATCTCCATCATCTTCGGGCATGATCTCCATCATCGTCAGCGTAGCGTCAAGGTCAATGGCGCCGTCTTCATGATTGTCCTCCATGTAGCAACTATTACAACTACTTTGAAATACTACTCAACATGAAATTTAAAGACAACCATAAGGCTCCTGCCGGTTGCCACAATACAATAATGATCATCTCATACATATTCATCATCACATTATGGCCATATCACATCACCAAACCCTGCAAAAACAAGTTAGACGTCTCTAATTTGGTTTGCATATTTTACGTGGTTTAGGGTTTTCGAGAGAGATCTAATCTACCTACGAACATGAACCACAACGTTGATACTAATGTTTTCAATAGAAGAGTAAATTGAATCTTTACTATAGTAGGAGAGACAGACACCCGCAAAGCCTCTTATGCAATACAAGTTGCATGTCGAACGAGGAACAAGTCTCATGAACGCGGTCATGTAAAGTTAGTCCGAGCCGCTTCATCCCACTATGCCATAAAGATGCAAAGTACTCAAACTAAAGATAACAAGAGCATCAACGCCCACAAACCATTGTGTTCTACTCGTGCAACCATCTATGCATAGACACGGCTCTGATACCACTGTAGGATAACGTTGCATAGAAAACAAAAATTTTCCTACGGCGAACACGCAAACCAAGCCAAGATGCAATCTAGAAGACGGTAGCAACGAGGGGGTATCGAGTCTCACCCTTGAAGAGATTCCAAAGCCTACAAGATGAGGCTCTTGTTGCTGCGGTAGACGATCACTTGCCGCTTGCAAAAGCGCGTAGAAGATCTTGATCACGATCGGTTCCGGCGCCACGAACGGGCAGCACCTCCGTACTCGGTCACACGTTCGGTTGTTGATGAAGACGACGTCCACCTCCCGTTCCAGCGGGCAGCGGAAGTAGTAGCTCCTCTTGAATCCGACAGCACGACGGCGTGGTGTCGGTGGCGGTGTAGAAGTCCGGCGGAGCTTCGCTAAGCTATGCGGGCAATATGGAGGAGAGGAGCTTGGCTAGGGTTTGGGAGGGGTGGCCGGCCACTCTATGGGGGGCGGCCAACTTGTGGTCTTTGGGGTGGCCGGCCCCCTCCCTTGGCCCCTCATTATATAGGTGGATCCCAAGTGTTGGTGTCCAAGTCTTCGAATAAGACCCGAAACCAAAACCTTCCATAGGAGGGGGAAACCTAGCCCAACTAGGACTCCCACCCAAAGGTGGGATTCCCACCTCCCATGAGGGGGGGTGGCCGGCCCCCTATGGTGGAGTCCACTTGGGACTCCACCCCATCAAGGGCTGGCCGGCCATGGAGGTGGAGTCCCTTGTGGACTCCACCTTCCTTGGTGGTTTCTTCCGGACTTTTCTAGAACCTTCTAGAACCTTCCATAGAACCTTCCGCGACATTTTATTTCACATAAAATGACATCCTATATATGAATCTTATTCTCCGGACCATTCCGGAACTCCTCGTGATGTCCGGGATCTCATCCGGGACTCCGAACAAATATTCGAACTCCATTCCATAATTCAAGTGCTACCATTTCAACATCCAACTTTAAGTGTGTCACCCTACGGTTCGAGAACTATGCGGACATGGTTGAGTACTCACTCCGACCAATAACCAATAGCGGGATCTGGAGATCCATAATGGCTCCCACATATTCAACGATGACTTTAGTGATCGAATGAACCATACACATATATTACCAATTCCCTTTGTCTCGCGATATTTTACTTGTCCGAGGTTTGATCTTCGGTATCACTCTATACCTTGTTCAACCTCGTCTCCTGACAAGTACTCTTTACTCGTACCGTGGTATGTGGTCTCTTATGAACTCATTCATATGCTTGCAAGACATTAGACGACATTCCACCGAGAGGGCCCAGAGTATATCTATCCGTCATCGGGATGGACAAATCCCACTGTTGATCCATATGCCTCAACTCATACTTTCCGGATACTTAATCCCACCTTTATAGCCACCCATTTACGCAGTGGTGTTTGGTGTAATCAAAGTACCTTTCCGGTATAAGTGATTTACATGATCTCATGGTCATAAGGACTAGGTAACTATGTATCGAAAGCTTATAGCAAATAACTTAATGACGAGATCTTAT
Organism: Lolium perenne; assembly: GCF_019359855.2. Taxonomy (NCBI): domain Eukaryota; kingdom Viridiplantae; phylum Streptophyta; class Magnoliopsida; order Poales; family Poaceae; genus Lolium; species Lolium perenne. Next base: position 179,416,914 of record NC_067246.2, on the reverse strand, counting down.
GCTACGCTTAATTGGGTGTGTCCATTATATCATTCACACAATGACATAACCTTGTTATTAATAACATCCAATGTTCATGATTATGAAACTAATCATCTATTAATCAACAAGCTAGTTTAAGAGGCATACTAGGGACTTCTTGTTTGTCTACATATCACACATGTACTAATGTTTCGGTTAATACAATTCTAGCATGATATATAAACATTTATCATAAACATAAAGATATAAATAATAACCACTTTATTATTGCCTCTAGGGCATATCTCCTTCATCAAGAGGAGGAAGCAAGAACCCAAGGTCAACAATGGAGGAGAGAGAATGGAGGGGAAGGGTTAGTTTGGTCGGAGGTGGAAGAGAGGTATAAATAGGGGCTGCAAAATATAGCTGTTGGGGCTGAGAAAACGGTCAGATTCGCGCAAAACCGGTACTACCGCTTATTGAAGCGGTACTACCATTTGCGCCAAAACTGTGCAGAAACAGATCTGAAATTCGGCCCGAAACCGGTAGTGCCGCTCCGCGGAGCGGTACTACCGCTTGTGCAAATCTGAAGAGCATGCAACAGCAGGAGCGGCGCAGCGTGCAGGGTGGGGCCAGGCGAGGTGCGCGTGGAGATCGAGCGGGAGCTCCTCTCTGCGGGTCAACGCCTAGCGCGGGGCGAGCGAGGTGCGGGCTGGCGCGGCAGTGTGGCGAGCGGGCGATGCGGTGGAGCTGGGCTATGGTGGTGTGGGCCAGGCGGGCTGAGGCAAGCTGGGCCGGTACTACCGGCCACGGTACCGGCCTGGTACCGTAAATAAGTTACGGTAGTACCGGGCCGGTACCGGCCTGGTACCGGTCAGGGTCCAGTAAGCCAAAACCGCGTGAGCGGTATTTAGGCCGGTAACGCCCGCGGTAGTACCGCTCAGCCCATATGCTGTTTCCTTTTCTTTTTCAAATAGATGCATACGGAAAACGCAATATCTTGAGCTAGGAAGATCGGAATGACATGAAACCAATTTCGTTGGAAAGAGGGCGACAAGAGCTACCTTCTCACATGATGAAATCATGCAAAATAGTGAGTGATGATTTTCTCATGGTCATAGAGGTGTAACCTCTCAATACGGTATATCGGGAAAATCATCACTCTCGCACATGCAACATGCGATGCAACCGAAATCCATTTCATGCATAAGAACCAAGAAGAACCAAGAACACGATGCAATGCATGCAAGGTTTGAGCTCTCTCCGATGATGCGACTCACTATCCTATTGAGCACAAACCTAGTCCTTGCGCGTTCTTCTTGAGTCGGCAAGCTCCATCTTCATACTCTTCATGATTGTACATGCCGCCGTCTTCCTTCAACATACACACCACCGTCTTCTTCCATCTTGTACGCACGCCACCGTCTTCATCCATCTTCAACGCTGTCTTCTCTCTTCATCTTCTACGCCGTCTTCTCTTTTCATCTTCAACATCGTCTTCTCTCTTCATCTTCAACACCGTCTTCATCATTGTACTCCGTCTTCTCCATCTTAAAACCTTGAGTCCAACACATAGCTATGGACTTGACCTAAGATCGATTCTCAATGCAACCGTTAGTCCATAGGGATTGTCATCAATTACCAAAACCACACATGGGGCAATGGACATGTTCTTACAATCTCCCCCATTTTGGTAATTGATGACAATCTCTTTGAGAGGGTTTAGATATGGAATTTAGCGAACAACCCAAGTTGAATATTTAGAACAAACTCCCCCATAATATATGCATGTGTGAATGAACTTGAATTTCATTGCATATACCGGCAATTAAAGCCTAGCGGAGTATCCTCTAAATATTCAACCATGCAAAGCAACAAATGCAAGGCATGAAAGGCAAATGCTTAAGAACCAACAAAAGCAATTCCCTTAAACCCTCCAAAATTCTCCCCCATTGGCATCAATTGCCAAAATGTACGAAAGGTTTGGAAGGCCAATATAGTGAGCGTTCCTCCATAAGTTGTGCATTTCTCGTAATTGTGAGTGAAATCAAATGCACATATTCAATGACGAATATTCGGAGGAAATCAAACTATATTGAGGATCAAAGATTGCAAGAGGATGTGAAGGTGAGAAAGCTTCGACAAATGAAGCAAGCAATCAATGAACCAACAATATGCTCTAAGTAATATGTGTAAGCTCGCCAAAGTTTGTGCACAAGATAAACAATTTGCATTGAAGAATAAGGTGCACAAGCATGGCATCATCACTCCCACAACACCACTCAAAGCTTGTGCCAAAATCAACTATGAGTGCTTGAAGATGCAAATAGTATAAAACGAGCACTCATAGCCAAGTTCTTTGTGAAGTCATCAAAGAGTCAAATAAGAATAAAGGAATGGACTCCAACAAAGAGGGATATCAAAAGATATGCACCATCTCTTATGTGTATAAGTTTCTCTAAGTGGACAACATCACAAAGATGTTTATTCACAAAGAAAACATGCACACACAAGATAGGTACAAGAGAGATAGAGCAAGATATCCAAAACAAGCATGCTCAAGGACTTATCTCATTATAGAAAGGTAAAACCAAAAATCAAGTAATGAGATAACCAACTCCCAAAGAAGGCAAGGTTCCAAATGAACCAAACCCTCAACGCTTTTCATGATGGCACAAAAGTACCGAAAGGAAAAGGTTTGTCTTTCAAGGTCAAATTCTTGAAACAAGGGAGTGTTCTAGCAAACATAGGAGAGCTCCCCCAAGATTAGTGCACTATTTAGAATTTTGCATTTGAATACAAAATGCACAAATGCGGGATTATTGCTCAACCATGTTTATCAAAACACTAACAAGGTTCAAGTGAAATAAGGAGATCCAAAAGAAGCAAGGAAGACAAATGGGAGTCTAACCCACAAGGACAAATTCTTGGCAAGAAATAAGCAATTGAGCACATGTGCCAAGGTGAGGATGATCCGGAACAATACCACACAATTTATTACCAATCGTCCATGGACAAGAGGTGTATAGGAAATATCCATATGGTAGTTTGTGAGTATGTCCAAGATCATCTTTACAACTTAAGAAAGAATATGGTAAAGTGGGATTTGTTTGAGCACACATGTCACATAGGAACAAGATAATCTATAATATCAACTCTATGTGACACAACCTCAAATGTTCACATTTTCTAGGCTTGTAAAATGCACAAGGCACAATACTCCCCCATAATGTGATAAAGACATTTTCCGTGCAAGAGGCAAATAAGAACCAAGTGAGATAATTAATGGACATTATAGAATTTTAATTCATCATGTCGCACATTTTAGGATTGTGAAATGCACAAAGCATATCACTCCCCCAAAATGGGATAGTCCATTAATTTCTCACATGATCCAACAACTAAGATATGAACAAGATGCAATAGGCTCAACAAAGAACAATTGTACATGATGTGCCACCCAACATATATAAGAAACAAGATAAGCAAGTAGGAAGCACAACATACACAATCACATGCAAGGTACAAAACCAACACATGTAAAAGGGGAGCGAGTAACTTTTAAATATAAAGGAGTTGAGGACTCGTTACCGCAAGGAGGTGCATGGGTAAAGGATGAAAGGAATACAACTTGACTTGAGGAAGTGAGAATGATGAAGATCCCCTAAGTCTTCATGAGCTAGTCAAGCCTCCATGCCCTCCACATGTACCTATTGATCAAATTTTGGCTTGTTGGTCCCCAACCAAGTTGGGTCCTAAGAAGTTAGTCACAATAGGCTTGGCAACCCAAATGGTTCTTTTTGCGAAACCACTTTGAGTGCCAACATATTTGGCAAACACATCGCCAACCTTATCCTTATGTAGAGAATAAGCACCATGGATCAAGATAGGGTTGGATGAGTTACCACTAGCGCAAAAGGAGGAGAATGTGGCCCTTCTCACGGCATATGTAGCATCTTCTTCGCTTCCCCTTCTTCTCACTTGATTTCTCCACAACGGGAGCCTTGGCTTGATCCTTCTTGGGTAGCGGCCCTTCTTCAAGTCGAGGTAGACCTTGAGCTTGGCCTTGAGGTAGACCATGAGCTCCATCTTGAGGCCGCTTCCCTTGTTTCTTCACGCCAAGTGGCTTCTTCTTCAAGGGGCACAATCTAACATGATGCCCTTCAATCTTGCACTTGAAGCACACAATCTTGGAGGGGTCCTTCACATGCCCTTGGCCCTTGATACGTCTCCGACGTATCGATAATTTCTTATGTTCCATGCCACATTATTGATGATATCTACATGTTTTATGCATACTTTATGTCATATTTATGCATTTTCCGGCACTAACCTATTAACGAGATGCCGAAGAGCCGCTGTCTTTGTTTCTGCTGTTTTTGGTTTCAGAAATCCTAGTAAGGAAATATTCTCGGAATTGGACGAAATCAACGCCCAGGGGCCTATTTTCACACGAAGCTTCCAGAAGACCGAAGATGATACGAAGTGGGGCCACGAGCTGGCGACACACTAGGGCGGCGCGGCCCAGCCCTTGGCCGCGCCGGCCTAGCGTGTGGGGCCCTCGTGTGGCCCCCTGACCTATCTCCTCCGCCTACTTAAAGCCTTCGTCGCGAAACCCCCAGTACCGAGAGCCACGATACGGAAAACCTTCCAGAGACGCCGCCGCCGCCAATCCCATCTCGGGGGATTTAGGAGATCGCCTCCGGCACCCTGCCGGAGAGGGGAATCATCTCCCGGAGGAATCTTCACCGCCATGGTCGCCTCCGGAGTGATGAGTGAGTAGTTCACCCCTGGACTATGGGTCCATAGCAGTAGCTAGATGGTCGTCTTCTCCTAATTATGCTTCATTGTCGGGTCTTGTGAGCTGCCTAACATGATCAAGATCATCTATCTGTAATGCTATATGTTGTGTTTGTTGGGATCCGATGGATAGAGAATACTATGTTATGTTGATTATCAATTTATACCTATGTGTTGTTTATGATCTTGCATGCTCTCCGTTATTAGTAGAGGCTCTGGCCAAGTTTTTACTCTTAACTCCAAGAGGGAGTATTTATGCTCGATAGTGGGTTCATGCCTCCATTAAATGCTGGGACGATGACGGAAAGTTCTAAGGTTGTGGATGTCTTTGTTGCCACTAGGGATAAAACATCGATGCTATGTCCGAGGATGTAGTTATTGATTACATTACGCACCATACTTAATGCAATTGTCTGTTGTTTTCAACTTAATACTGGAAGGGGTTCGGATGATAACCTGAAGGTGGACTTTTTAGGCATAGATGCATGCTGGATAGCGGTCTATGTACTTTGTCGTTATGCCCAATTAAATATCACAATACTCATCATATCATGTATGTGCATTGTCATGCCCTCTCTATTTGTCAATTGACCAACTGTAATTTGTTCACCCAACATGCTTATTCTTATGGGAGAGACACCTCTAGTGAACTGTGGACCTCGGTCCATTCTTTTAATCGAATACAATCTACTGCAATACTTGTTCTACTGTTTTCTGCAAACAATCATCATCCACACTATACATCTAATCCTTTGTTACAGCAAGCCGGTGAGATTGACAACCTCACTGTTTCGTTGGGGCAAAGTACTTTGGTTGTGTTGTGCAGGTTCCACGTTGGCGCCGGAATCCCTGGTGTTGCGCCGCACTACATCTCGCCGCCATCAACCTTCAACGTGCTTATTGACTCCTACTGGTTCGATAAACCTTGGTTTCTAACTGAGGGAAACTTACTGCTGTACGCATCACACCTTCCACTTGGGGTTCCCTACGGTCGCGTGCTGTACACGTGTCAAGCTAAATTTCTGGCGCCGTTGCCGGCTAGATCAAGACACGCTGCAAGGGGAGTCTCCACATCCCAATCTCTTTACTTTGTTTTTGTCTTGCTTTACTTTATTTACTACTTTGTTTGCTGCACTAAATCAAAACACAAAAAAATTAGTTGCTAGTTTTACTTTACTTGCTATCTTGTTTGCCATATTAAAAACACAAAAAAATTAGTTACTTGCATTTACTTTATCTAGTTTGTTTTATTTACTGTTGCTAAAATGGGAACTCCTGAAAATACTAAGTTGTGTGACTTCACAACCACAAATAATAATGATTTCTTATGCACACCTATTGCTCCACCTGCTACTACAGCAGAATTCTTTGAAATTAAACCTGATTTACTGAATCTTGTTATGCGAGAGCAATTTTCTGGTGTTAGTTCTGATGATGCTGCTGCCCATCTCAATAATTTTGTTGAACTTTGTGAAATGCAAAAGTATAAGGATGTAGATGGTGATATTATAAAATTAAAATTGTTTCCTTTCTCATTAAGAGGAAGAGCTAAAGATTGGTTGCTATCTCTGCCTAAGAATAGTATTGATTCATGGACTAAATGCAAGGATGCTTTTATTGGTAGATATTATCCCCCTGCTAAAATTATATCTTTGAGGAGTAGCATAATGAATTTTAAACAATTGGATAATGAGCATGTTGCACAAGCATGGGAAAGAATGAAATCTTTGGTTAAAAATTGCCCAACCCATGGACTGACTACTTGGATGATCATCCAAACCTTTTATGCAGGACTGAATTTTTCTTCGTGGAACCTATTGGATTCAGCTGCTGGAGGTACCTTTATGTCCATCACTCTTGGCGAAGCAACAAAGCTTCTTGATAATATGATGATTAATTACTCTGAATGGCACACGGAAAGAGCTCCACAAGGTAAGAAGCTAAATTATGTCGAAGAAACCTCTTTCTTGAGTGATAAGATTGATGCTATTATGTCTATGCTTGTGAATGATAGGAAAAATATTGATCCTAATAATGTTCCGTTAGCTTCATTGGTTGCTCAAGAAGAACATGTTGATGTAAACTACATTAAAAATAATAATTTCAACAACAATGCTTACCGGAACAATTCTAGTAACAACTATAGGCCATATCCTTATAATAATGGCAACGGCTATGGTAATTCTTATGGGAATTCTTACAACAATAATAGGAACACACCCCCTGGACTTGAAGCTATGCTTAAAGAATTTATTAGTACACAAACTGCTTTTAACAAATCTGTTGAAGAAAAGCTTGGGAAAATTGATATACTTGCTTCTAAAGTCGATAGTCTTGCTGCTGATGTTGATCTTTTGAAATCGAGAGTTATGCCTAACGAAAATCATAATAATAAAATTGTTACTACAGCAAATGCCATCCAAGTTAGAATTAATGAGAATATAAGATTGATGGCCGAATTGTGTGCTAGGTGGGAAAGAGAAGAAAATGAAAAAGAAGATAATATAGCTAAAGTTTGGACTATTACCACCACTAGTAATGCTAATGCTCCACATGTTGCTGCACCTCCTACTATTAATGGTAAAATAATTGGTGTTGGCAATGTTTCCACTTCTAATGCAAAGCGCGAAAAACTGCCTGAAACTGCTAAAACTTTGAAACCGCTTCGTGATAAAACTGCTGAAATTTTTTCCAACATTGGGGACAATGATCCCATTGCTTTAGATTATAATGGTTTGGATTTTGATGATTGCCACATCTCTGAAGTTATAAAGTTCTTACAAAAACTTGCTAAGAGTCCTAATGCTAGTGCTATAAATTTGGCTTTCACGAAACATATTACAAATGCTCTCATAAAAGCTAGAGAAGAGAAACTAGAACGTGAAACTTCTATTCCTAGGAAGCTAGAGGATGGTTGGGAGCCCATCATTAAGATGAAGGTCAATGACTTTGATTGTAATGCTTTATGTGATCTTGGTGCAAGTATTTCCGTTATGCCTAGAAAGATCTATAATATGCTTGACTTGCCACCATTGAAAAATTGTTATTTGGATGTTAATCTTACTGATAATTCTACAAAGAAACCTTTGGGGAGAGTTGATAATGTTCGCATTACCGTTAACAATAACCTTGTCCCCGTTGATTTTGTTGTCTTGGATATTGAATGCAATGCATCTTGTCCCATTATATTGGGAAGACCTTTTCTTCGAACTGTTGGTGCTATCATTGATATGAAGGAAGGTAATATTAAATATCAATTTCCTCTCAAGAAAGGTATGGAACACTTCCCTACAAATAGAATGAAGTTACCTTTTAATTCTATTATTAGAACAAATTATGATGTTGATGCACCATCTCTTGATAATACTTGATATACACTTTCTGCGCCTAGCTGAAAGGCGTTAAAGAAAAGCGCTTATGGGAGACAACCCATGTTTTTACTACAGTACTTTTATTTTATATTTGAGTCTTGGAAGTTGTTACTACTGTAGCAACCTCTCCTTATCTTATTTTTGTGCATTGTTGTGCCAAGTAAAGTCGTTGATAGTAAGGTTCATACTAGATTTGGATTACTGTGCAGAAACAGATTTCTTTGCTGTCACGAATCTGGGCCAAATTCTCTGTAGGTAACTCAGAAAATTATGCCAATTTACGTGAGTGATCCTCAGATATGTACGTAACTTTTATTCAATTTGAGCATTTTCATTTGAGCAAGTCTGGTGCCTTTTAGAAATTCGTCTTTACGAACTGTTGTGTTTTGACAGATTCAGCCTTTTATTTCGCATTGCCTGTTTTGCTATGCTTGATGGATTTTTCGATTCCATTAACTTTCAGTAGCTTTTTGCAATGTCCAGAAGTGTTAAGAATGATTGTGTCACCTCTGAACATGTAAATTTTGATTGTGCACTAACCCTCTAATGAGTTGTTTTGAGTTTGGTGTGGAGGAAGTTTTCAAGGATCAAGAGAGGGAGATGATACAATATGATCAAGGAGAGTGAAAGCTCTAAGCTTGGGGATGCCCCGGTGGTTCACCCCTGCATATTTCAAGAAGACTCAAGCGTGTAAGCTTGGGGATGCCCAAGGCATCCCCTTCTTCATCGACAACATTATCAGGTTCCTCTAGTGAAACTATATTTTTATTCCATCACATCTTATGCACTTTGCTTGGAGCATCGGTTTGTTTTTGTTTTTGTTTTGTTTGAATAAAATGGATCCTAGCATTCATTGTGTGGGAGAGAGACACGCTCCGCTGTTGCATATGGACAAGTATGTCCTTAGGCTTTATTCATAATATTCATGGCGAAAGTTTCTTCTTCGTTAAATTGTTATATGGTTGGAATCGGGAAATGCTAAATGTAGTAATTGCTAAAATGTCTTGGATAATGTGATACTTGGCAATTGTTGTGCTCATGTTTAAGCTCTTGCATCATATACTTTTCACCCATTAATGAAGAAATACATAGAGCGTGCTAAAATTTGGTTTGCATAATTGGTCTCTCTAAGGTCTAGATAATTTCTAGTAAAGTGTTTGAACAACAAGGAAGACGGTATAGAGTCTTATAATGTTTACAATATGTCTTTTATGTGAGTTTTGCTGCACCGGTTCATCCTTGTGTTTGTTTCAAATAACCTTGCTAGCCTAAACCTTGTATCGAGAGGGAATACTTCTCATGCATCCAAAATCCTTGAGCCAACCACTATGCCATTTGTGTCCACCATACCTACCTACTACATGGTATTTCTCCGCCATTCCAAAGTAAATTGCTTGAGTGCTACCTTTAAAATTTCTATCCTCTACCTTTGCAATATATAGCTCATGGGACAAATAGCCTAAAAACTATTGTGGTATTGAATATGTACTTATGCACTTTATCTCTTATTAAGTTGCTTGTTGTGCGATAACCATGTTCCTGGGGACGCCATCAACTACTCTTTGTTGAATATCATGTGAGTTGCTATGCATGTTCGTCTTGTCTGAAGTAAGGGAGATTTACCGCTAGAATGGTTAGAGCATGCATAATGTTAGAGAAGAACATTGGGCCGCTAACTAAAGCCATGATCCATGGTGGAAGTTTCAGTTTTGGACAAATATCCTCAATCTCATATGAGAAAATTAATAATTGTTGAATGCTTATGCATAAAAGAGGAGTCCATTATATGTTGTCTATGTTGTCCCGGTATGGATGTCTAAGTTGAGAATAATCAATAGCGAGAAATCCGATGCGAGCTTTCTCCTTAGACCTTTGTACAGGCGGCATAGAGGTACCCCTTTGTGACACTTGGTTAAAACATATGCATTGCAATGATAATCCAGGTAATCCGAGCTAATTAGGACAAGGTGCGGGCACTATTAGTATACTATGCATGAGGCTTGCAACTTGTAAGATATAATTTACATAACACATATGCTTTATTACTACCGTTGAAAAAATTGTTTCTTGTTTTCAAAATCAAAGCTCTAGCACAAATATAGCAATCAATGCTTCCCTCTGTGAAGGGCCATTCTTTTACTTTTATTGTTGAGTCAGTTCACCTATTTCTCTCCATCCCAAGAAGCAAACACTTGTGTGAACTGTGCATTGATTCCTACATACTTGCATATTGCACTTGTTATATTACTTTACATTGACAACTATCCATGAGACATACATGTTACAAGTTGAAAGCAACCGCTGAAACTTAATCTTCCTTTGTGTTGCTTCAATGCCTTTACTTTGAATTATTGCTTTATGAGTTAACTCTTATGCAAGACTTATTGATGCTTGTCTTGAAGTACTATTCATGAAAAGTCTTTGCTATATGATTCATTTGTTTACTCATGTCATTTACATTGTTTTGATCGCTGCATTCATTACATATGCTTACAATAGTATGATCAAGGTTATGATGGCATGTCACTCCAGAAATTATCTTTGTTATCGTTTACCTGCTCGGGACGAGCAGAAACTAAGCTTGGGGATGCTGATATGTCTCCGACGTATCGATAATTTCTTATGTTCCATGCCACATTATTGATGATATCTACATGTTTTATGCATACTTTATGTCATATTTATGCATTTTCCGGCACTAACCTATTGACGAGATGCCGAAGTGCCAGTTCCTGTTTTCTGCTGTTTTTGGTTTCAGAAATCCTAGTAAGGAAATATTCTCGGAATTGGACGAAATCAACGCCCAGGGGCCTATTTTCACACGAAGCTTCCAGAAGACCGAAGATGATACGAAGTGGGGCCACGAGCTGGCGACACACTAGGGCGGCGCGGCCCAGCCCTTGGCCGCGCCGGCCTAGCGTGTGGGGCCCTCGTGTGGCCCCCTGACCTATCTCCTCCGCCTACTTAAAGCCTTCGTCGCGAAACCCCGCACGAGAGCCACGATACGGAAAACCTTCCGAGAGACGCCGCCGCCGCCAATCCCATCTCGGGGGATTCAGGAGATCGCCTCCGGCACCCTGCCGGAGAGGGGAATCATCTCCCGGAGGACTCTTCACCGCCATGGTCGCCTCCGGAGTGATGAGTGAGTAGTTCACCCCTGGACTATGGGTCCATAGCAGTAGCTAGATGGTCGTCTTCTCCTAATTATGCTTCATTGTCGGGTCTTGTGAGCTGCCTAACATGATCAAGATCATCTATCTGTAATGCTATATGTTGTGTTTGTTGGGATCCGATGGATAGAGAATACTATGTTATGTTGATTATCAATTTATACCTATGTGTTGTTTATGATCTTGCATGCTCTCCATTATTAGTAGAGGCTCTGGCCAAGTTTTTACTCTTAACTCCAAGAGGGAGTATTTATGCTCGATAGTGGGTTCATGCCTCCATTAAATCTGGGACAGTGACAGAAAGTTCTAAGGTTGTGGATGTGCTGTTGCCACTAGGGATAAAACATCGATGCTATGTCCGAGGATGTAGTTATTGATTACATTATGCACCATACTTAATGCAATTGTCTGTTGTTTTCAACTTAATACTGGAAGGGGTTCGGATGATAACCTGAAGGTGGACTTTTTAGGCATAGATGCATGCTGGATAGCGGTCTATGTACTTTGTCGTAATGCCCAATTAAATCTCACAATACTCATCATATCATGTATGTGCATTGTCATGCCCTCTCTATTTGTCAATTTCCCAACTGTAATTTTTTCACCCAACATGCTTATTCTTATGGGAGAGACACCTCTAGTGAACTGTGGACCCCGGTCCATTCTTTTAATCGAATACAATCTACTGCAATACTTGTTCTACTGTTTTCTGCAAACAATCATCATCCACACTATACATCTAATCCTTTGTTACAGCAAGCCGGTGAGATTGACAACCTCACTGTTTCGTTGGGGCAAAGTACTTTGGTTGTGTTGTGCAGGTTCCACGTTGGCGCCGGAATCCCTGGTGTTGCGCCGCATTACATCTCGCCGCCATCAACCTTCAACGTGCTTCTTGACTCCTACTGGTTCGATAAACCTTGGTTTCTAACTGAGGGAAACTTACTGCTGTACGCATCACACCTTCCACTTGGGGTTCCCAACGGTCGCGTGCTGTACGCGTGTCAGCCCTTCTTCCGCTTGTGCGAGGTGGACTTGTTCTTGTTGTTGGAGTTGAATCCAAGTCCACTCTTGTCATTAGGGAATTTCTTCCCTTCATGACCCTTTACCAATTAAGTCCTTCTTTAAAGAAGTGACTTGGGCCTTGAGCTCTTCGATTTCCCTTACATGGTTAGTAACAACACAAGTACTAGAGGAAATGGAAGCTTTATTGTTAGAGCAACAAGGCAAGGTATGTAATTCACCACAAGATATAGCAATAGCATGGGTGGGTGAATTACTAGCACTAGCACATGGAATTGTAGAACAAGGCATAGAAGGTAGTTCACCACAAGATAAGTCAATAGCATGAGTGGGTGAACTAAAAGCACTAGCACATGGAAAAATAGCATTTTGAGAAGTAGTGCTAGTACTCACATGAGGCTCACAAGATTTTACCTTTGACACGATAGCCTCATGGGCTAACTTTAGCAAATCATGAGAGACTAGAAGATCATCATGGGAGCTAGAAAGCTTTCCATAATTTTCTTCCAATTTCTCATAATTGCTTGTTAGCAAAGCAAGTTGAGCTCTTAGCTCAACATTCTCCTTCAAGATGGAGGCTTCACAAGAGGTAGAGTTAGTAGCACAAGTATTATCAATCATAGCACAAGGAGAAGGCAACTTAGCAAGCTCTATTAGGTTAAGAGCCTTAAATTGCTCATGTGACTCGGTGAGTTTGATGAGCTCACTCTCAATAGCCCTAGAGCTACTTTTGAGAAGCTCAAAATCCTCAAGGAGTTTATCATGAGCAATTACTAGCTTAGCATTTTTAATTTGAAAATCATGTGCCACCTCTAAAGCTCTATCACGAGATTCCCTTTCCATAAGTATCCTTAGAGCAAGGTTCTCTTCAAGAGTTTCATTGGTGACATTTTGTTCTTTAAGAGCTTTACTAAGAGTTGCAATCTCGTTTGCATACTCGCGCTCATGCTCTTCCATTTTCTCAATACATTTTGTGCTCTCAATGGCAAAATCGAAGATTTTCATGAAGTTAGAGCAAGCAAATTTCTTCTTACGAAGAGCATGACAAACCGAATCTCCCAACTTGTTTAAGGAAGCAACATTAAGTCCTTCCATATCATCATCCTCATCATCACGAGATGGATAGGGTTCCAAGGAAGGAGATACCTTAGAAGCCTTAGCCATAAGGCAAGTGTAGGAACCGTGCGATGATGAAGAAGATGAACTACTTGAAGCTCCATCCAAGATCTTGTCTTGGCCCATAGTATCTTTGGTTTCCTCTACATTGTTAGTCACACAAATGCTAGAGGAAAGCAAAGTATCTTCATTATGGCAACAAGACAAGAGAAGCATATCATCATGGAATGAAGATATGCAAGGACTATCAACACTAGCATGCATGTAAAGCATTTATAGTGCTACAAGTGTTAAAGTCCAAAGATGAGACATTGCAATGGGATAGGGATAAAGAATCATCAAGAGAAAGCTCACCATCAACAATGCAATGCTCATCACCACTCACCATACCATTACCTTGTCTCTTACCACACATTGGTGAAGTGGAAGGAGTGTGATCATCCTCAATGGTCTTGGATCCACCATATGTATCTCGAAGCTTTGTCCAAACCTCATGAGCACTCCGGAAAGGCGCAATGGAGGAAATCACTACATGACTCACAACATGGCAAAGCACTTTAGTAGCTTGAGCATCTAGATAAGAGTTTTTCTTCTCTTCAAAAGTTGGATTTTTTGGATCCTTAGGAGGAGAAAAACCCATATCAAGATTTCGCTCCACATGTGGGTGCATGCCCCTAAAATAATCAAGCATGTAGAATCTCCAAGCATCATAATTAGTGCCATCAAATGTAAAGGTGGAAATGTGCACTAATCCTCTAGCCGACGTCATACTCTCTAGGCGGTGAAGCCCAACAAGATAAGAGAGCCCTAGCTCTGATACCAATTGAATGTTCTAGGACATCGCCTAGAGGGGGGGTGAATAGGCGGTGTATAAAAACTTCTACTTGAGAGCTAAAATAGGCGGAATAAAACTACACATGTGTTTACTAGTTTAGCTCAAGGCCTATCAACTAGGGGTTTGACTAAGAGCACCAACAACCTATGCTAGCATGATGAGCACAATGTGATAACAAGCTAGGTAAAGCACATCAAGCAAGATAGATATAACAAGGTAAAGCGCATAGGTTAAGGAGCTCGGGTTGAGAAGTAACCGGTACACGAGGAGACGACGATGTATCCCGAAGTTCACACACTAAGGAGCTACGTCTCCGTCTGGAGCGGTGTGGAGGCACGTGGCACTCCAATGAGCCACTAGGGCCACCGTATTCTCCTTGAGCCTTTCCACCAAAGGAAAGCCTCGATCCACTAAGGAACCTTGGGGTGGTCACCGAACCCTTACACGCTTTGGCAAACACCAAGTATCGGCTTGAGGCAACTCCACAACGAGGAGGCTCTCAAGTACACGGCCACAAGAGGCTTACAACACACCACCAAGAAAACCAACTCCACCAAGGATGCTATGTGCCACAAGAGGCTAACACACTCCACAAAGGCCACAGCGCCACAAAGACCACCACGCCACTAAGACGATGGGATCACTAAGGCTACAAGGCCACAAAGGAGACACGGTGCCACAAGAGGCAACACGGCCACTAAAGGCAAGATGGCCACTTAGGCAAGAATACCACTAAGGATGAACACACACTCTACAAGATCAAAACCCCGGAGAGAACTCAAACCGATGCACCTAATGCAATGGCTAAGAACACCACTAGGATGCCCAAGTTCTTCTCTCCCAAATTCCAACAAAGCTAGAAGAAGCTATTGGGGGAATAAGGGAGGAAGAACAAAGAGTGGAGAAACACCAAGAAACTCCAAGATCTAGATCTAGCAAGATCCCCTCACTTAGAGAGGGATTCAATTGGTGAAGCACTAGATCTAGATCTCCTCTCTCCTTTCCCCCAAAAATATGCAACAAATAGTGGGGGAGATCAAGAGGAGGAAGCAAGAACCCAAGGTCAACAATGGAGGAGAGAGAATGGAGGGGAAGGGTTAGTTTGGTCGGAGGTGGAAGAGAGGTATAAATAGGGGCTGCAAAATATAGTTGTTGGGGCTGAGAAAACGGTCAGATTCGCGCAAAACCGGTACTACCGCTTATTGAAGCGGTACTACCGTTTGCGCCAAAACTGTGCAGAAACAGATCTGAAATTCGGCCCGAAACCGTTAGTGCCGCTCCGCGGAGCGGTACTACCGCTTGTGCAAATCTGAAGAGAAGTAATGCAGAGAGAGAGTTGGCAGAGCAGCAAGCAGCATGCATGCAACAACAGGAGGGGCGCAGCGTGCAGGGTGGGGCCAGGCGAGGCGCGCGTGGAGATCGAGCGGGAGCTCCTCTCTGCGGGTCAACGCCTGGCGCGGAGCGAGCGAGGCGCGGGCGAGCGAGGTGCGGGCTGGCGCGGCAGTGTGGCGAGCGGGCGATGCGGTGGAGCTGGGCTGCGGCGGTGTGGGCCAGGCGGGCTGAGGCAAGCTGGGCCGGTACTACCGGCCACTGTACCGGCCTGGTACCGTAAATAAGTTACGGTAGTACCGGGACGGTACCGGCCTAGTACCGGTCAGGGTCCAGTAAGCCAAAACCGCGCGAGCGGTATTTAGGCCGGTACCGCCCGCGGTAGTACCGCTCGGCCCATATGCTGTTTCCTTTTCTTTTTCAAATAGATGCATACGGAAAACGCAATATCTTGAGCTAGGAAGATCGGAATGACATGAAACCAATTTCGTTGGAAAGAGGGCGACAAGAGCTACCTTTTCACATGATGAAATCATGCAAAAGAGTGAGTGATTATTTTCTCATGGTCATAGAGGTGTAACCTCTCAATACGGTATATCGGGAAAATCATCACTCTCACACATGCAACATGCGATGCAACCGAAATCCGTTTCATGCATAAGAACCAAGAAGAACCAAGAACACAATGCAATGCATGCAAGGTTTGAGCTCTCTCCGATGATGCGACTCACTATCCTATCGAGCACAAACCTAGTCCTTGCGCGTTCTTCTTGAGTCGGCAAGCTCCGTCTTCATACTCTTCATGATTATGCACTAACCGTCTTCTTCCATCTTGTACGCACGCCACCGTCTTCATCCATCTTCAACGCTGTCTTCTCTCTTCATCTTCTACGCCGTCTTCTCTCTTCATCTTCAACATCGTCTTCTCTCTTCATCTTCAACACCGTCTTCATCATTGTACTCCGTCTTCTCCATCTTACAACCTTGAGTCCAACACATAGCTATGGACTTGACCTAAGATCGATTCCCAATGCAACCGTTAGTCCATAGGGATTGTCATCAATTACCAAAACCACACATGGGGTAATGGACATGTTCTTACAGAAACACCTTTCAATCTACAACCGCAAAGATGCTGCTAATTAACTAGACAAACAATATATGGAGCTTCACTTTTTTATTTTTTATGTAACTCGTTAATTTGAACGGGGTTGTGTGCATCTAAGTTATATACATATAAGCGTGTGTAATGCTTAAATTTAAATAATAAAACACTCTTTGTACCCCCCCCCCCCCCCCCCACTTGAACCCGAGTTCCTCTAATCTACCTCCTCAGAAAGGACTGAGAATCAAGAACCATGGGAACGAAGCGAATCACGATGCGTAGAATGTGAGGATTTAGCCGCCCGTCTAGAGCGAATCACGATGCGTAGAGTGTGAGGATTCAGCCACCCGTCTCAAGTATGAGATGTCCTTTGAAATTGGGGAGAATTTCACTTACCCGGCACCTGCACCAACTAAGGATGCACACCGTTTTTAAGCATGATGAGTACCAGGATTTTTCATCTTGGTTAAATACCAAGCCTGATTCTAAGAAGAATTGCGTAAGTACGAAGATAGTCTAGTCATCGAGTATGAATCAAAACTAAAATCAGTGTTCATGAGGATTTGAATCCAGGCGTTAGGTTTGTACATCTATTTCCGTAACCACTTGAGCTAGGCTACTAATTCCAACTATATAAGAAATATGAGTTCCATTTTTTCGAAATATACAAGTAGGAGACCACTATTTATCTTCTGGTCACCTCTAAGTACAGAGCAATCAGCAGTCCAAACATGGAGATTTGTACATGCACACAAAAAACTGACATGATCTATCCGGCTGCGGCCAGTCTTGCTCGCTCCCTTACAAGTAGCGGCCCGACTCCACAGAAGACGGAAGTTGGTAATCTAGTGCAGTTGAGATGCCGTTGACGTTGCCATCTCCACAGTCTGAGAGGTCGTTGCCTCTTGGACCCCCTGCTGGGATGAGTTATCCAGCTCTGACACCGGCGAGTCCTCCGGTGAAGAAGCGGCGTTCATCTCCGAGCTGAAACGCACGCTGAACGGACTCGCCCCGCCGCTCCTCGGGCTCTCTCCGGTCCATCTCGGCGTGCGTTTCGCGGACTCGCCGACGTTCTTGAAGGTGGGGGACCGAAGGTCCTTGGTGTCATAGTGCTGCAGCCACGCACGTAGCCTCCACAGCGGCACGCTGCCGGAGTCGGCGGTGGCCTCCGCTGCCAGGAGCTCGTGGCGCTCGCGGTAGGCGAAGTTGGCTAGGTAGACGAGGAGCATGAGGCTGGAGGCCACGCCGGTTAAGAGGAACAATCCGCCGAACTCGCGGAAGATTAGGCTGGACGAAGAGCTGTGGCTGAGGCTGCTCGCGCTCTGGCAGGTAGCTGTATCGCCGAACCATGCTTTCTCAATCTTGGTCATCTTCTCCCCTTCCGCCAACGTCACTATCCCCCACGACACATCCCCCGTCAAGGGAGAATCTCTGGGAAACACCTGTCAATCGACAACCGCAAAGATGCATGCTAATTAAGCAGACAAGCAATCAGGGATGCTAACCATACGGTGATCGATTGCATCTTTTTGAATGGTGTTGCACTTACAAATCCGAGGCCGTCGGTCTTGTAGATGGGGCCGACCATCTTGTAGCCTTCGCAGTAGTTGGACAAGAAGACCTTCAGGTAGGGGATCTCGTCGAACACCGCGGCGATTCCGCCGTTGGCTGGGCCTCTCGACAGCGCGTCTGCGATCTCATCCTCCGTCTTGTATGTCCTCAGCCTCCGCTCATCGAAGCCCATGCTTACCAGGGAGTCTTTGATGAAGCTTCCCTCCTGGTACCCAATGTGGTGGTGGCGTTTTTGGAGCTCCCTCACGTCGGTGGTCACCGTCGGCAGGAGCTGCTGAACGGTCAACATCGACGCCAGGCTCGCCGTGTAGCTTGATGTCAGGATCAATACCACGAACACCCATATGATCACCAGAAACCTCGACAGGTTACTCTCTAGCCTCTCCTCTGAAATCGATAAAATTAGATGAAGCCATCATCCAGAAAAACATAGAACAAGGAAGCTAGCTGCGATTAATCCTACCCTGTGAGAAGACGAGTGTTGAGAAGGAGAAGTAGAAGATGAGGCCGAACTGCTGCCACGGCGTGCCCCGGAACTCGGGATTGATCCGGTGCTCAATCACCCACACAACGAAGCCGGTGAAGCAAAAGAAGGCGAAGCTGGCAAGCCAGAGGCCTCTGCTCATTGGACTCACGAAGAACCACATGGAGCTCGTCCCCTGCACCGCTACAACCATTGACCACCCCGACTCTGTGAAGGGCATGGTGAAGTCCGCGTCGGCCATCCTGCTTGCCCTGATCGTCACGTCTCCGACGACAATGTCGACTTCCTGCAAGTGTAACCATCAATTAACTACATATCCACCTTTTGAAATCGGTTGACGGTGGGGTGGTAGTTTTGTTATCATGGTACTGACCTGATCTCGCACCATGTCCACAAGCTTGGTATAAGAGTTGGAGCTAACATTTTGTGGCACGTACTAGTAGCTGACTGGGTAGGGCAAATTCTTCATTACCTCGTCGAACACGTCGATGCAGTAGCCCGTGATCTTTGTCTCGCCGGTTGTCAAGTTCTCCGAGACGTCCACGAACTGCTTGAACCCGCGCTTCACCGGGACGGCAACTCTGAGCATCCGCCCGTTTGGCGACACGGTCCAGCCTTTCGGAGTGGACCGTGGCTCGCCTGGCCAGAGGATCTGCTTCAGCTTCAGCGCCTTGGAGCTGTCAGGGCTCAGATCTTGCGAGATCCCGGACTCCGGCGTCCAGAACCCGACCGTCCTGGCTCCTTTGCCGATGATGTTCATCACCTCGTACGCCTGCAGCTGGAGCTGCTCGTCTACCAGCTTGAATTTGCCGGCTATCCCGTCGAACGTCGTGGCGAGCACGGCCTTGAGGAGCGTTGCTCCGGTGGCCGACACCCCCAGCCGGTCCAAGTCTGTCAGTGCCGTGCCCTGCTGAGGTGTCTGGAACGCCGGGCTGGGGACACCGGCCGCCTCCACAGCCGTGGCGATTGCCCATGCCGTGTCGTACGACCAGAGCCTCATCAAGGTTGAGTCCACGACGTCGGCGTCGCTCGGGTTCTCCAGACGTGACCTCTCCCTAAGCCGTGCCGAGAAGTTCTTGACGTTGTTCGTCAGTTCCACGTAAGGCTGAAGGCTGACGACGCCTTGCATAGCGTCGACGTCCTCGGGGCTGAGCCTGTCCATGAAGCCGCCGACGCCATCCGTGGCGATCCAGACGTACTCCTCGGACATCATGCCGGCCTTCTTCGCCCGGCGGAAGACCCGCGCGGTGAGAGGATACAGCATGTGCACCACGAACACGCGGGTGGGCATCGCCATCAGGCGGTAGAGCACCGCGTCGATGCGGGCGTCGTCCGCGTCGCTCGGCACGGACGCGCGGTCCATGATCTTGGTGCTGACGCCCTGGAGTGCGTCGGCGAGCGCCGGAAGGATGCCTGCTCCGTACGGCGAGTCCTCGTACAGGACGGCCGCGGCGCGCCAGTTGAAGGCGCCGAGGACGGCGGCGACGGGCGCCGTCTGGAAGGAGTCGTTGGCGGTGGTGCGCACGAAGAAAGGCGTCTGCGCCGCGGACAGCTCCGGGGAGGTGGCGGAGTAGGATAGGACGGGGAAGTGGGATCGGTCGCCGATGCGGGACACGAACTCGGCCTCGGCCGAGGTTGGAGGGCCGATGATGGCCTGCACCTGCGCGTTCTTGATCAGGTCCACCGCTGCATCAACAGTCGGTCGAGAGCTAAGCAAAATCTCCAGAATGCCCGGATAGCTAACGGGTGAAGCGGGCGGCGATTAAGCTTACCAGCAGAAGCGGCGCGAAGAACGTCCCCTGCAGAGTCCCTGAAATGGAGCTCCACCCTCGTTGCCGAGCCGGGGTGCGCGGCGTAGTAGTCCTCCACCGCCATCCTAATGCCGGTCCGCCGCCTGTGCCCAACCGGCGACGTCAAGTCCAGGATGACGCCGACACGGACCTGCGACGGCGCGTTCTGCGCGGTGGACACCTGGACCTGGTACGAAATCAGCGCAGCCAATAGGACGACAAGGAAGAAAGAAGAGCGTGGATGCAGCAGGTGCTTCGCCATCTCTCTCGCTCGCTGCATGTACCGAGAGCAGCAGACAGCCAACGCCCGATGGAAGGTGTGTCCCGTGCACTGCAGTGAGCTCTAGCGCCGCTTGGTATTTATAAACGGGGCTTCAGTTCAGGGCCGCGCCGTCACATATCAAAGAATCGTCTACTACTATGAGATGCCGTACGAGCGTCGTCAAAAAAACTAATCTGCTGCAGCCTCAGCGTGTACGTGGCAGGGGAGGAACCAGTCTAGGAGTCGCGTGACCAAAGACAGACAGGAAAACCCACTTCATTTTTTATAGGATTTATTTAATTACGCATTACATTCCAATCTTACACTTTTTTATTCCTATGTTTTCCTTTCATTCATATAAATCAAAGGAGCCCCTTTTTTGAATCGTGTACAGTGTCTTTGAATAGAAGATCTCATTATGGTTTCATTTATACTCCTTTCCTTACATAATTGAATTAATTGGTTCTATGCCACTCCCCAATTTATAAATTATGTTTATGCCATTACAAAAGCTGAAGTTGTGTCTATGCCACTCTCAATTCTCAATACCCCTTCTATGCCATTTTCAGCAATACAATATCATATACTGCCTATATATCTAGTATTTGTACCCTATACTAGAGTTTGTACATACTCTGGACCGTACTTTGCACCTATGTTTAATGGACCATATGTACCCAGAAATGGCTCATATTAGAATAGTAGACTCATATTAGTGTTCTTGACATTCTGTAAAATTTTCAGATCTTTCCGAGAAGTTCGAATTTTCGAACAAAATTTGACCGATTTCTAGACATAATACATAAAATATCAGTTTTTTATGCAAATCTACACATAAATGGTACAAATTAGAACGCTATACTCGTTTTAGTGTTTTTGATTTTCTGTAATTTTTTTGGATTTTTCTGAGAAGTTAAAAATTTGCAAAAAATTGAAAGTTTTGGATTTTGGCGACCGAAACACCCAAAAGGCACTCCAAATCTAAACACAGGATTATTTTGGTCAATACGAAGGTATAAGCTGAAATACGATTATTTACTGAACCGTTTTCATGTGGTATTGTTGAAGATGACATAGAAGGAGTATTGAGAATTGAGAGTGGCATAAACACAACTTCAATTTTTGCAATGACTTAAACACAACTTGTGAATTGAGGAGTGGCATAGAACCAATTAACCCATAATAATTCTAGTCGTGATTTTAATTTGCAATACGCAATTTGTTATCTAAGAGTATCTTCAACATGCTGGAGAAGATCTAGTCAGGGACGGAGACAAGGGTGACGAGGGGGGGGGGGGGGGGGGCTATGCTCATGATTTTCCTTCGAACACAAACCATGGCAGCTCCTTATTTGTGTGATTTTAGCTAGTTTTACTCCCCGCATACTAAGATTTCACCACTTATACTTCATTACTGGCTCCGTCCCTGGATCTAGTGTTCTTTGACCTAGAATATTTCTGATAAAAGAATTGAATCATAGTTTATCTAACCCATTGTTTCTCTGCAGTGTTGTTGACAGGATATCATAGAACTTTTACATACAATGTTTGTTTTGCAGAAAGTCAAATTGAGCGGAGAGAATCTCCTCCAAGTACTAAATTGTGTAGATATCTACTTGCTTTGTTAATTATGCAAAGAACTTTCTGGTTTTAGTGTACAACTAGAAGAAGCATCCTGTGATGTATACATAACTGATATGAAATTCACTTCCGCTCCCGGGTACAAATATATGTAGATAGAGGAAAATAGACATCACAATGTCATAAGATACCGGAAAATATTTGCGTGTATATATCCATATTCTATATGCGCACGTAAAGTTTCGTGAAAACCAAATTTTCTTGTGGACTATTTACAAAGACAAAAGAAGTTTTGTGTATAGACTCATTTTAGCATCAAAATTTATCATTTACGCATGTCACATAATGATTTTTCGGGACACAACTCTCTGAGCCGTAGGATGTGGAGATGTATTTTGGGCTTTTATTGAAATTTTCTGATATCACAAAATGCGCAAAAAATCATTTCAATCAAAGAAAAGCACATGCATCCGAAAGCCCAAACGTCGTTCTTACAGATTGATGCACACAAGAACGATTGAGATCGTTCAATACCACTTCATAGCTAAGAGTTGCCTTGAGATCGTTCAACTTGTGGGAAACAAACTTGGCTAGTTTGTTTCGATATTCAATTTGAGTTGCCTTGTTTGTAAAACTATATGGCGTGTGACTGTGAACTATTCTTGTTTGAATACTATTTATTTTTCCACAATTTAAATTGCCTTGTTTGCAAAATTAATATTTGTAAGGCAATGGCTAATTGGTCAGATCAGGTAAGCCAAAACCAGCGCGGACCGAATGAATCATGCCGCTGTACATACTTTCCTGGCATGCCAAACATGCACCACCAAACTATCCACCGGCCGACTCAAACAAACAGAAACAAACTATTTGAGTGATCGTTTTGGATCGACCCGCTGAAGATGGCCTAGCATATCTGTGGCTGGTTCGGGACATGTCCAACAAGTCCGATCACTTGTCCGGCAAACAACGAGTGGACAGGCAAAAATACAGGGATGAACAGACATGTTGCCAGACATGTCCGTCCCAACACGAAAAAGAAAATCACGGAAATAATAGGAGCTGCCTGGAGTTGTGGCCGACGAGGACGTAGGAACCGACGACTTGGAGTGGATCGTGGCTGGCGACGACAAGGGGACGCACGACTTCAGGAGGACTTGGTGAAGATCGGAGATGGCCGCCCGATCTAGTGGTGATCAACAAATATCAAGAGTTGAAGATAGCCAGAATTGATGAATGGTCGTCGTCGAGGAGCAGAGACGTGAGAGCGACCGCGTGGTAGGGCAAAGCGTGAGTAGTACGTAGTACTACGTACGTGCGGCTGGCTGAAAATACAGTATGCCATGTTGTAGATATGGGATTGAGTGGGTGAACCGGTACGTGCGAAGACAACAGGAGGCGGCGGCGGAAAAAGCCACAAAACTCATCTAGGGTTCCGTTCTCATCGTCGGTGGTACCACCGGTCTGCTCTGTCTTTGGTGGTCTTGGGGCCTTGGAGGTGTGGCGGACCACGGTTCCTCGCTGGCGGGGAGTTTCTATTCTTAATTTAGTTTGCTTTCATATTTGTTGGTGTGGTTTCATGTCAGTCTCTTCCGATCTACGGTTGTCATCATTGGCGATGGTTGCTGCCCTGGTGCGCTGGTCCTTTGGGACCTTAGCACGACGACTTCCTGTCTGTCTACTACAACAAGCTCTACGACGACAAGCTTTGCCTGACTCCGGCGATGGAGGGGCGATGACAGCGGCGCTCCTTCGGCTCGTGCTAGTGTGTGTAGTCGTCGCTAGGTGGTCCGAGTACCAATTTTTAATTTTCTTTACTTTTTCGGCTATTTGTACTACCGTTGATGATTATTAATAGATCGGTGGATTTCTCGCGAAAAAAGATATGGGATTGAGCGGGCCAATTTAATTTAATCTACATAATCTATGGATTAAGGCTAATGACCACTTTACCTTTAGGAAAAGACTTGTAATCTGCCGACCGATCTATCTCACGAAATCGGTCGTGCCCTCTCACACGCCACGCGCCCCATTAGGTGGCATACAGACGCAGCCCACTACCTTATCTCCTCCACAGGTTCATCGTTCGTCTCCATTATTCCCCATCGCGCTCGCGAGCGCTCCGCCGCTCAGTCATGCGTGCCGCCCATGCCGCCTAGGTATGCGCGCCGCCCCCCACCGCCCCCCGCCGCCGGCACGCGCATCCACCTCTTGCCCATGAGAGCTGCAACCCTGCCCCCTTCGGTTTCTCTCCATGTTTGCTGGCGAGGCCCGCAGTAAACCCCGGGTACTACCGTTGTGCCGCCGCCGCCGGTGATGTCGCCGGCCTAGGATGTACTGGTGGAGATGGCTAGAAGGTGTGCATGGGGACGGGTACAGCTCAGGCCTAGGTCCCCACACCGGCGCAGAGGAGGAGGGCGAGGGAGAGGGGCTCCGCCGAGGGTAACTTGCAGGAGGAGCGCCGCCTCAACCATGCACGTCAGTGGCTTCGAGATGGTGGATTTCTCCCATCCAGCGCCCCCCACCCCACACACACCTAATGTAAGTTTTGCAATGGGATTTTTTTGTTGAAAATGTAGGTGATTTTTGTGGGAAACATCTATGCAGTATGTTGTAAAGGTATTTTTCATTGGAATTTTGTAATGGTGAAGTAATTGAATTTTTCATAGGAACTTTTTTGTTGGAAACAGTGGACATTTTTGTTGTAAACTAATCTCTAATATTGTTGTAAAGAGATTTTCAGAGGTGCGTAATGTTGGTTTTTGTTACTTTTTTTTTTTTGGAAAACGACGAAAATTCTTGTTGTAAATTAATCTCTAATTTTGTTGTAAAGATATTTTCACATGCGATTTATGTTGGATTTTGTTACTTTCTTTTTGTTGGAAAAGGTGGAAATTCTTGTTGTAAATTAATCTCTAATTTTGTTGTAAATAGATTTTTCATATATGTAATGTTGGATTTGTTTTTTGGAAACCTTGAAATATTTTGTTGTAAATTAATTTCTAATATTATTGTAAAGAAAGTTTTTAGATGTGAGTTTCTAACTTCCGTTTGGAAACCAATTTGTATGCGGGAAAGAGCTAACATAGTTGACGGCACGGGGCAGGGAGAGGGAAAGCGGTCCGTGAAAGCGACGTTTCTTGATCGGGTGGGGACGACGAAAAGCGGCTCTTCCTATAAGAGCATCCAACGGTCACAGGCGATCCATCTGACGGCGTGGGGGTGACCGATTTCCCCCCAAATCGGTCGGCCGACGTCCAGCACTCGCCCACTTTACCTTTAATGAGTTCGGGAGAGGGAGTGTACCCAAGCACAAGCCTTGACATACAGTACACCAGTGAGTCATCATATTTGTATGCCGCTTCTTGGTAGCTTGGTTGACACGGTGGTCGAAAAGACAACGACGTAGTATCTTGCTACGGTAGAAATTTTATCTTGGTCACTTTATTAACGGTCACTGATGATACCAGTACGTATTCATGAATCTCCAAGAAGAGGCATACAGACCCGCAAAGAAAAAGGCATATATGCATTTTACGGAGGGGGTGAAGGGATGAAACTTCCGTGAACTTCCGACTGCCAAACTCTTGCTGATGCTGGCTGATTAAATCTGCTTCATTTGATTCTTTTGACAAGTAATTAATTGGTTTTCTATAAGCCCAATCAATGTCGCTGACGCGACTGCGAAAATTGAAATAGACACATTACAGTGTCAAAGTGATTTTTCTAAAACAAATGTCAAAGTTATTGCCACGTACGTTATGGCTGAAATGATGAGTCGATTTCGTTGAGAGCAAATATGTTTACAGGATTACAAATGAAAAGTCCTAGAAGGAGACGGCAATATTATTTAATGTTTTTTAGGGTGGAATATTATTCAATGGTTACCCTTGCATGCAAGATAGTCCAGGTTTCTAGGCAAGTTCAGATAATGTACATAGTCAAGTTTATTTAATAATCAGAGCAAATATGTTTACAGACTTACAAATGAAATGTCAGAGAAGGACATCATAATAACAATATCATTTCTCATCTAAAACTTGTTCCATGCATTGTTTTGGCTCTGTTGTTAAAATGCCACTGGCTAGTTGCCTTCATGGTGTTCTGGATGAAGTACACAAAACCAGTACACCACTACTTCACGAGGCTTATAGTAATTTTAATTTATCCTGATTTTTGGGCTTTTCTTTACTCAATGACAACTTTTTATCTAGGTATACACAAAATGCCCAGAATGGCTGTTTTAAATCAATCAATTCCAAACATGATAGGTAAGATCCACCCATCGGCTCCCATTGGGGCACTGACATGGAAACAAGGATGAAGTGGTCATGGACCCCACTAGTTAGCTTATGCTCTTACTCCGTTCGTCTTCTTCTCTCTCTACACTTGAGGCCCTCCGACCAAGAAGAAGAGAGGCCACACTGCACATTTTTCATCTCCATGTGTCATGCGTGAGTTTCTCGTGGTCTTCATAATTTCATCTGTGTCGAACACCGCAACCTCATCTTCCTGCCACGTAGGCCTTGTCCCCTTGAGCCACGTGCAGGTGGTACTCGCATGTCTCTAATAGACTTTGCCACAACAATGTGCACGTGATGGCTCTGCACCAAAATCATTGTTAGCCTATGAGCTGATTGGAGGAATAAAGCATCCAAGAATCACAAAGCATAACAATCATGGAGGCCAGAATGACTGATGGGTATGTCATATTTGGTCCTAACATAGGGATGTTGCAACACATCTCTCTTATACTTCACAATAAAGGGAAAACTCCAAGCAATCTTGTATTAAGAATTAACAGAGTATAGCCTTAAGTATTTAGACATGATGTTTGAATATCAAATATGCTACATTGATTAAACAAGATTATCACAATTGTCACATGATAAACATAGCACACGCAATCACTTTATCCCTAGTGAGGCATCAAAGGAAAAGATAAAACCATAATAAATCATGAATTTATTGTCAACATTTAATCACTACAAACATGTTACTCCATCTAATACACACTTATCCCCACATATGTTCATGCATACAAGTTGGACCAAAACAAGCAATTAAGAAGGGGGTACATGATATGCATCTATCAATATATCTTACACATAATAGATTACAATCGCATATATCAATATCATAGAATAAAGATCAAACACATAGGAATTACATATATGACCATAATCATGTTGGGCAGCTCATATGGTACTAAGATCTATGGAGAACACGAGAAAAATAGATCAAGCTACTACCACAAACCCATAGCCCAGGGGTGGACTAACCCCCTTCATCATGGTGATGATGTTGAAAAAGTTGGAGAAGGTGGAGATCCCTCCGGAGGTGGCTCCGATGGAGTTTCCTCCTCCAATCTTCGCTGCTCGAAAACTTTAGCCTCTGTTTTGGTGTTTTGGTGTTTCTGCGACGCTCTCCTCGAGGCAACCCTGGGGGTCGTATATATAGGATTTTTTAGGTCAAATAAAGTCAGTTGGCGAAAGAATCCGGCGAATCGTAGGCCCGATGACTAAAAGAGACATGGTGGCACACCCACCCTTACTAGGCACGCCACCTGCCCTCTTTTGGGCCTCCAGGCCCCTCTCATGAGGTCCAAGCACTCCAGATGCTTCTCTTGATGAAATATGGACATCCGCGAAATCCTAGCTCAATTTGACCCGTTTAGGTCCCTGAAAGTAAAAAAGAATACACCAAACAGGGTTTTCCTGTCATGCAGAGTTACAACCTAAATAAAAGGGATCATTGATAAATCCCCATAAATTAATATAAAATATGGATATAGCATCATATATGTTGGAAACATGTGGGGATATGTATCAGTAAACTACAAAGTTCATGTATGTGTTTTACATGCATTAGGCAGCTATCGTTGTTTTGGGCTAGCGGTGGTGGTCGGATTCATCTGGTCGACCTCCTTAAAGCAGAGTTGTTGTGGATTGATACGTCTCAAACATATCTATAATTTCTTATGTTCCATGCTACTTTTATGACAATACTCACATGTTTTATACACACTTTACATCATTATTATGCATTTTCCGGCATTAACCTATTAACGAGATGCCGAAGCGTCAGTGCCTATTTTCTGCTGTTTTTGGTTTCAGAAATCCTACAAAGGAAATATTCTCGGAATTGGACGAAATCAACGCCCAGGGTCTTATTTTTCCACGGAGCTTCCAGAAGACCTAAGAGCATACGAAGTGGGGCCACGAGGCGCCCTAACCATAGGGCGGCGCAGCCAGCATGGGGCCCGCGCCGGCCTATGGTGTGGGGCCCCTGCGCCGCCTCCAACTCTGCCCTTCCGCCTACTTAAACTCTCCGTCGCGAAAACCCTATTACCAAGAGCCACGATACGGAAATAGTTCTAGAGACGCCGCCGCCGCCAATCCCATCCCGGGGGATTCAGGAGATCGCCTCCGGCACCCTGCCGGAGAGGGGAATCATCACCCGGAGGACTCTTCATCACCATGATCACCTCCGGACTGATGTGTGAGTAGTTCATCCATGGACTATGGGTCCATAGCAGTAGCTAGATCGTTGTCTTCTCCTCATTGTGCTATCATGTTTAAATCTTGTGAGCTGCCTATCATGATCAAGATCATCTATTTGTAATGCTACATGTTGTGTTTGTTGGGATCCGATGAATAATGAATACTATGTCAAGTTGATTATTGATCTATCATATATGTGTTGTTTATGATCTTGCATGCTCTCCGTTGCTAGTAGAGGCTCTGGCCAAGTTGATACTTGTGACTCCAAGAGGGAGTATTTACGCTCGATAGTGGGTTCATGCCTCCATTGAATCTGGGACAGTGACAGAAAGTTCTAAGGTTGTGGATGTGCTGTTGCCACTAGGGATAAAACATCGATGCTTTGTCTAAGGATATTTGTGTTGATTACATTACGCACCATACTTAATGCAATTGTTTGTTGTTTGCAACTTAATACTGGAAGGGGTGCGGATGCTAACCCGAAGGTGGACTTTTTAGGCATAGATGCATGCTGGATAGCGGTCTATGTACTTTATCGTAATGCCCTAAGTAAATCTCATAGTAGTCATCATGATATGTATGTGCATTGTTATGCCCTCTCTATTTGTCAATTGCCCAACTGTAATTTGTTCACCCAACATGCTATTTATCTTATTGGAGAGACACCACTAATGAACTGTGGACCCCGGTCCATTCTTTTACATCTGAATACAATGTACTGCAATAATTGTTCTCTACTATTCATTGCAAACAAACATCATTTTCCACATCATACATTTAATCCTTTGTTTACAGCAAGCCGGTGAGATTGACAACCTCACTGTTAAGTTGGGGCAAAGTATTTTGATTGTGTTGTGCAGGTTCCATGTTGGCGCCTGATGACCCACAAGTATAAGGGGTGTATCGTAGTACTTTCGATAAATAAGAGTGTCGAACCCAACGAGGAGCAGAAGGTGTTGACAAGCAGTTTCGATGAAGGATTCACTGTAAATGCTCACAGAAAAGTATTCAGGGGGTTTTGATGTAGCTGATAAATAAAGTACGAGTAAGTAAAATGCGAGAGAAATAATTGCAGCGAGTGGCCCAATCCTTTTTAGCACAAAGGACAAGCCGATTTGTTTACTTATAATGACCAAACGTTCTTGAGGACACACGGGAATTTAGTCTAGTGCTTTCGTTTCATATAGCTGATTAATCTTCATTGTTTTGATAAGTGTTGTGTGGGTGAACCTATGCTAATGCACCGCCCTTCCTAGGACTAATACATACTTGTGATTATACCCCTTGCAAGCATCCGCAAATACAAGAAAGTAATTAAGATAAATCTAACCACAGCCTTAAACTCTGAGATTTTGCTATCCCTCCTGCATCGATATACCAACGGGGGTTTAGGTTTCTGTCACTCCGGCAACCCCACAATTAGAAAACGAATACAAGATGTATTCCCCTAGGCCCATAAAGGTGAAGTATCATGTAGTCGACGTTCACATGACACCACTAAAAGAATAACACCACAACTTAAATATCAAACCATTGAATATTACCCAACATAATTCACTACTAACATCTAGACTTCACCCATGTACTCAAGAACTAAACGAACTACTCACGAGACATCATATGGAACATGATCAGAGGTGATATGATGATGAATAACAATCTGAACATAAACCTTGGTTCAATGGTTTCACTCAATAGCATCAATAACAAGTAGAAATCAATACCGGGAGAGTTTCCCCTATCAAACAATCAAGATTCAACCCTAGATGTTACAGCGGTGACGATGTGCAGCGGTGGAGATGGCGGTGATGATGATGGAGATGATGGTGATGATGATCCCGATGATGTCCAGCTCGATGACGGTGACGATGGCGTCGAGTTCCCCCTCCGGGAGGGAATTTCCCCGGCAGATTTCAGCCTGCCGGAGCGCTCTTTTCTCTCTAGTGTTTTCCGCCCCGCAGAGGCGGTTGTGACTCTTCGCGACTATCCTCTGGAGTTTAGGTTTTCGGGACGAAGAAGTACGCGAAGGAGAGGCGCCAGAAGGGGGCTGTGGGCCCCCTCCCCACAAGGCGGCGCGGCCAGGCCTGGGCCCGCGCCGGCCTATGGGGGGCCCATGGCGGCCCTCCTCGGCTCCTCCTTCTGGATAGCTCCGTCTTCTGGAAAAATAAGATTTTCCGTGTAATTTCCGTCAATTGTTGGTCTTCCGAAATATTGCATTCTGACGGTGCTTTTTCCAGCAGAATCCTGACTCTGGTGCGCGATTCTCCAATAATCATGAAACATGCAAAATAGATGAAATAACAAAAGTATCATCTCTAAATATGAAATATATCAATGAATAACAGTAAATTATGATATAAAATAGTGATGCAAAATGGACGTATCAACTTCCCCCAAGCTTAGACTTCGCTTGTCCCCAAGCGAAAAACTCGGTAAACAAGACCACATGTTTATGGAGTGAAGAGTCGATAAACGAAATACGGACAAGAAGCATCATATTAATTCACACAAAACATTCTAGTGAACAACTTCCTCATATAATTCAACTTGAAACAAGTAGAAGGTAATCACAAATAAAGGTGCATAAGAAATCATAATTGGTGATGGCAAACTTCGTTCTTGGTCAGAGAACAGTTAACAGATTGTACTTATCTATCGAGCAGCGCTCTTATATTAAAGCTTATAGCAAAACTTGCATACTCAGTCATGATAATCTCCTCATAATCATTGATAACCTTCAAAGCTATATTCATTCAGATAAAACTTGTACTAAACAAGGAAGAGTAACAGGCATGATTAAGTAGATCACAGTATAAATGGTTTGATCACAACAACTCAATTGCTTGCTTCAGATGGAGGGAAATAGGTTTACTGACTCAACATAAAGTAAAAGATAGGCCCTTCGCAGAGGGAAGCAGGGATTAAATCATGTGCTAGAACTTTTTCAGTTTTGAAATCATATAGAGAGCATAAAAGTAAAGTTTTGAGAGGTGTTTGTTGTTGTCAACGAATGGTACTGGGTACTCTAACCCCCTTGCCAAACAGACTTCCAAAGAGCGGCTCCCATGAAGGACGTTATCTCTACCAGCAAGGTAGATCATCCCTCTTCTCTTTTGTTTACACATGTACTTTAGTTTAGTTTATTTTTATTTTTGGGTGACACTCCTTCCAACCTTTTGCTTTCACAAGCCATGGCTAACCGAATCCTCGGGTGCCTTCCAATCTTTCACATACCATGAAGGAGTGTCTATTTATTTTAGTTTTATTTAGAGATGACACTCCTCCCAACCTTTGCTTTCTCAAACCATGGCTAACCGAATCCTCGGGTTCCTTCCACAATCTCATACCATGGAGGAGTGTCTATTGCAAAATTAAGTTGCTTACTGATGAATCAGAGCAAAACATGTGAAGAGAATTATTAATGAAAGTTAATTAATTGGGGCTGGGAACCCCGCTGCCAGCTCTTTTTGCAAAATTATAAGATAAGTGGATGAAGCCACTAATCCATTAATGAAAGTCTGCCTAACAAGATTGAAAGATGAAACACCACATACTTTCTCATGAGCTATAAAACATTGACACAAATAAGAGGTAATAACTTTTGAATTGTTTAAAGGTAGCACATGAAGTATTTACTTGGAATGGCAGGGAAATACCACATAGTAGGTAGTTATGGTGGACACTGATGGCATAGGTTTGGTTTAAGGGGTTGGATGCACGAGAAGCATTCCCTCTCAGTACAGGTCTTTGGCTAGGAAGGTTAATTAGCAAGCATAAGAGTTGAGGGAAACAAATAAATATACATGTGATAGAAACAATCATGCATCTTCCTTGTAAGCACAAACAATTTTAACTTCAGAATACTAAGCTAAGAGCTAACAAGAAAGAAAGATAATGACATAACATATCTACATGTATTTCCTCTTTTCTATTTAAACTCTAAGTGTTGTTGCTATTGACCAATGCTAAGTTTGCCAAAACCAAATAGATTTACTCAATGCTCCCAAAGTGATACCAATACTAACAACAAGATCAATCATATAATAGAGATTGCAAACTAAAATAAGATGTGCAATATGTAAATGATAACACTTCTCATTAATATTCCATAACGATAACTCACACCAAGGGATACATAGATAACCAACTAAAGAGAGATACTTCCACACTGCAACCCATCTTATATGATAACTTCCCTACTCATGATATGACACTACTTGATAGTAAAAAGTAAAAGATAGTGATGATATGATACCGCGGCACTCCCCCAAGCTTGGAACAAACCAAGGGGGTGCCAATACCAATGATGAATTACTCCCTCGGCGGTGGTGGTGATGAATTCTTGATAAGCTTCTTAACAAGCTCCTTTAGCTTATCAATCTCGTACGTGAGGTTGCGGATCATCTCCGAATTGTGCTCGACGCGGTTAAGAAGTATATCCGATGGCGAGTCCCAACTCTTAGAGTTGTTTCCCCACTCTTCAGCTTCAGGCTTCATCCTTCCTGCAGTGTTAGAACGATCTATATCCCAATTGCTAGGCAACACTGCCTTGGGAATCCTTTCAATTTGACTATTGTAAATTAGATTGTGGAACGGGTTGTAGGTGTCTGGAGGAGATGTCTTTGGAGCTAGGTAGTGACGTGGAACCTTTCCTCCGGTGTGAATTCTTGCGCTCTTCTTGGTACTCAAAGGGTTTTCCACCACCTCGATGCTTGCGACGGTGGCACGCGTGTATGCACGCGAGTCTTCCTCCACTTCTTCTTCATCTTCTTCCTTGACACTTGCTGGCGTGTAGTTGACGTGGGAGTTAGAAATCTTTGTGGTGTAACTTTTCTTCAGATCCCCGGCAACGGCGCCAGAAAAAGAGCTTGATACGCGTACAGCACGCGTCCGTTGGGAACCCCAAGAGGAAGGTGTGATGCGTACAGCGGCAAGTTTTCCCTCAGTATGAAACCAAGGTTTATCGAACCAGTAGGAGCCAAGAAGCACGTTGAAGGTTGATGGCTGCGAGATGTAGTGCGGCGCAACACCAGGAATTCCGGCGCCAACGTGGAACCTGCACAACACAAACCAAGTACTTTGCCCCAACGAAACAGCGAGGTTGTCAATCTCACCGGCTTGCTGTAACAAAGGATTAGATGTATAGTGTGGATGGTGATTGTTTGCAGAGAACAGTAGAACAATTGCAGTAGGTTGTATTTCAGTATAGAGAATTGGACCGGGGTCCATAGTTCACTAGAGGTGTCTCTCCCATAAGATAAACAGCATGTTGGGTGAACAAATTACAGTTGGGCAATTGACAAATAGAGAGGGCATGACCATGCACATACATATTATGATGAGTATAGTGAGATTTAATTGGGAATTACGACAAAGTACATAGACCGCTATCCAGCATGCATCTATGCCTAAAAAGTCCACCTTCAGGTTATCATCCGAACCCCTTCCAGTATTAAGTTGCTAACAACAGACAATTGCATTAAGTATTGCGCGTAATGTAATCAATAACTACATCCTCGGACATAGCATCAATGTTTTATCCCTAGTGGCAACAGCACATCCATAACCTTAGAGGTTTCTGTCACTCCCCGCATTCACGGAGACATGAACCCACTATCGAGCATAAATACCCCCTCTTGGAGTTACTAGCAAAAACTTGGCCAGAGCCTCTACTAATAACGGAGAGCATGCAAGATCATAAACAACACATAGATATAAATTGATAATCAACATAACATAGTATTCTCTATTCATCGGATCCCAACAAACACAACATATAGCATTACAGATAGATGATCTTGATCATGTTCGGCAGCTCACAAGACCCGACAATTAAGCACAATGAGGAGAAGACAACCATCTAGCTACTGCTATGGACCCATAGTCCAGGGGTAGACTACTCACTCATCACTCCGGAGGCGACCATGGCGGTGTAGAGTCCTCCGGGAGATGATTCCCCTCTCCGGCAGGGTGCCGGAGGCGATCTCCTGAATCCCCCGAGATGGGATTGGCGGCGGCGGCGTCTCTAGAAGGTTTTCCGTATCGTGGCTCTCGGTACTGGGGGTTTCGCGATGAAGGCTATTTGTAGGCGGAAGGGCAGGTCAGGGGGCCACACGAGGGGCCCAGGAGACAGGTCGGCGCGGCCAGGGCTTGGGCCGCGCCACCCTACCTCCTGGCTGCCTCGTGGCCCCACTTCGTTGACTCTTCGGTCTTCTGGAAGCTTCGTGTAAAAATAGGCCCCTGGGCGTTGATTTCGTCCAATTCCGAGAATATTTCCTTACTAGGATTTCTGAAACCAAAAACAGCAGAAAACAACAACTGGCTCTTCGGCATCTCGTTAATAGGTTAGTTCCAGAAAATGCATAAATATGACATAAAGTATGCATAAAACATGTAGATATCATCAATAATGTGGCATGGAACATAAGAAATTATCGATAGGTCGGAGACGTATCAGCATCCCCAAGCTTAGTTTCTGCTCGTCCCGAGCAGGTAAACGATAAACAAAGATAATTTCTGGAGTGACATGCCATCATAACTTTGATCATACTATTGTAAGCATATGTAATGAATGCAGCGATCAAAACAATGTAAATGACATGAGTAAACAACTGAATCATATAGCAAAGACTTTTCATGAATAGTACCTCAAGACAAGCATCAATAAATCTTGCATAAAAGTTAAATCATAAAGCAATAATTCAAAGTAGAGGTATTGAAGCAACACAAAGGAAGATGAAGTTTCAGCGGTTGCTTTCAACTTATAACATGTATATCTCATGGATATTGTCAATGTAAAGTAATATAACAAGTGCAATATGCAAGTATGTAGAAATCAATGCACAGTTCACACAAGTGTTTGCTTCTTGAGGTAGAGAGAAATAGGTGAACTGACTCAACAATAAAAGAAAGGTCCTTCAAAGAGGAAAGCATCGATTGCTATATTTGTGCTAGAGCTTTGGTTTTGAAAACAAGAAACAATTTTGTCAACGGTAGTAATAAAGCATATGTGTCATGTAAATTATATCTTACAAGTTGCAAGCCTCATGCATAGTATACTAATAGTGCCCGCACCTTGTCCTAATTAGCTTGGATTACCGGGATTATCGCAATGCACATGTTTTAACCAAGTGTCACAAAGGGGTACCTCTATGCCGCCTGTACAAAGGTCTAAGGAGAAAGCTCGCATTGGATTTCTCGCTATTGATTATTCTCAACTTAGACATCCATACCGGGACAACATAGATAACAGATAATGGACTCCTCTTTAATGCATAAGCATGTAGCAACAATTAATTTTCTCATATGAGATTGAGGATATATGTCCAAAACTGAAACTTCCACCATGGGTCATGGCTTTAGTTAGCGGCCCAATGTTCTTCTCTAACAATATGCATGCTCTAACCATTAGGTGGTAAATCTCCCTTACTTTAGACAAGACGGACATGCATAGCAACTCACATGATATTCAACAAAGAGTAGTTGATGGCATCCCTAGGAACATGGTTATCGCACAACAAGCAACTTAATAAGAGATAAAGTGCATAAATACATATTCAATACCACAATAGTTTTTAGGCTATTTGTCCCATGAGCTATATATTGTAAAGGTAGAGGATAGAAATTTAAAGGTAGCACTCAAGCAATTTACTTTGGAATGGCAGAGAAATACCATGTAGTAGGTAGGTATGGTGGACACAAATGGCATAGTGGTTGGCTCAAGTATTTTGGATGCATGAGAAGTATTCCCTCTCGATACAAGGTTTAGGCTAGCAAGGCTATTTGAAACAAACACAAGGATGAAGTGGTGCAGCAAAACTCACATAAAAGACATATTGAAAATATTATAAGACTCTACACCGTCTTCCTTGTTGTTCAAACTCAATACTAGAAATTATCTAGACTTTAGAGAGACCAAATATGCAAACCAAATTTTAGCATGCTCTATGTATTTCTTCACTAATAGGTGCAAAGTATATGATGCAAGAGCTTAAACATGAGCACAACAATTGCCAAATATCACATTATCCAAGACATTTTAGCAATTACTACATGTATCATTTTCCAATTCCAACCATATAACAATTTAACGAAGAAGAAACTTCGCCATGAATACTATGAGTAAAGCCTAAGGACATATTTGTCCATATGCAACAGCAGAGCGTGTCTCTCTCCCACACAATGAATGCTAGGATCCATTTTATTCAAACAAAACAAAAACAAAAACAAGCCGACGCTCCAAGCAAAGCACATAAGATGTGACGGAATAAAAATATAGTTTCAGGGGAGGAACCTGATAATGTTGTCGATGAAGAAGGGGATGCCTTGGGCATCCCCAAGTTTAGATGCTTGAGTCTTCTTGATATATGCAGGGGTGAACCACCGGGGAATCCCCAAGCTTAGAGCTTTCACTCTCCTTGATCATGTTGTATCATCTCCCTCTCTTGATCCTTGAAAACTTCCTCCACACCAAACTCAAAACAACTCATTAGAGAGTTAGTGCACAATCAAAATATACATGTTCAGAGGTGACATAATCATTCTTAACACTTCTGGACATTGCACAAAGCTACTGAAAGTCAATGGAATCGAAATATCCATCGAGCATAGCAAAATAGGCAATGCGAAATAAAAGGCAGAATCTGTCAAAACAGAACAGTTCGTAAAGACGAATTTTATTGAGGCACCAGACTTGCTCAAATGAAAATGCTCAAATTTAATGAAAGTTGCGTACATATCTGAGGATCACTCACGTAAATTGGCATAATTTTCTGAGTTACCTACAGAGAATTAGGCCCAGATTCGTGACAGCAAAGAAATCTGTTTCTGCGCAGTAATCCAAATCTAGTATGAACCTTACTATCAACGACTTTACTTGGCACAACAAAACACTAAACTAAGATAAGGAGAGGTTGCTACAGTAGTAAACAACTTCCAAGAATCAAATATAAAACAAAGGTACTGTAGTAAAAACATGGGTTGTCTCCCATAAGCGCTTTTCTTTAACGCCTTTCAGCTAGGCGCAGAAAGTGTATATCAAGTATTATCAAGAGACGAAGTGTCAACATCATAATTTGTTCTAATAATAGAATCAAAAGGTAACTTCATTCTCTTTCTAGGGAAGTGTTCCATACCTTTCTTGAGAGGAAATTAATATTTAATATTACCTTCCTTCATATCAATGATAGCACCAACAGTTCAAAGAAAAGGTCTTCCCAATATGATGGGACAAGATGCATTGCATTCAATATCCAAGACAACAAAATCAACGGGGACAAGGTTATTGTTAACGGTAATGCGAACATTATCAACTTTCCCCAAAGGCTTCTTTGTAGAATGATCAGCAAGATTAACATCCAAATAACAATTTTTCAGCGGTGACAAATCAAGCATATTATAAATTTTCTTAGGCATAACGGAAATACTTGCACCAAGCTCACATAAAGCATTACAATCAAAATCATTGACCTTCATCTTAATGATGGGCTCCCAACCATCCTCTAGCTTTCTAGGAATAGAAGCTTCGCGCTCTAGTTTCTCTTCTCTAGCTTTTATGAGAGCATTTGTAATATGTTTCATGAAAGCCAAATTTATAGCACTAGCATTAGGACTCTTAGCAAGTTTTTGTAAGAACTTTATAACTTCAGAGATGTGGCAATCATCAAAATTCAAACCATTATAATCTAAAGCAATGGGATCATCATCCCCAATGTTGGAAAAAATTTCAGCAGTTTT
Organism: Lolium perenne; assembly: GCF_019359855.2. Taxonomy (NCBI): domain Eukaryota; kingdom Viridiplantae; phylum Streptophyta; class Magnoliopsida; order Poales; family Poaceae; genus Lolium; species Lolium perenne. Next base: position 179,378,278 of record NC_067246.2, on the reverse strand, counting down.
ATCACAGGCAGTTTCAGCAGTTTTAGCAGTTTCAGGAAGTTTTTCGCGCTTTGCATTAGAAGTGGAAACATCGCTAACACCAATTCTTTTACCATTATTAGTAGGAGGTGCAGAAACATGTGTAGCATTAGCATTACTAGTGGTGGTAATAGTCCAAACTTTAGCTATATTATCTTCTTTTTCATTTCCTTCTCTTTCCCACCTAGCACGCAATTCGGCCATCAATCTTATATTCTCATTAATTCTAACTTGGATGGCATTTTCTGTAGTAACAATTTTATTATTATGATTTTCATTAAGCATAACTTTCGATTTCAAAAGATCAACATCAGCAGCAAGACTATCGACTTTAGAAGCAAGTATATCAATTTTCCCAAGCTTTTCTTCAACAGATTTGTTAAAAGCAGTTTGTGTACTAATAAATTCTTTAAGCATGGCTTCAAGTCCAGGGGGTGTGTTCCTATTATTGTTGTAGGAATTCCCATAAGAATTACCATAGCCGTTGCCATTATTATAAGGATATGGCCTATAGTTGTTACTAGAATTGTTCCGGTAAGCATTGTTGTTGAAATTATTATTTTTAATGTAGTTTACATCAACATGTTCTTCTTGAGCAACCAATGAAGCTAACGGAACATTATTAGGATCAACATTAGTCCTATCATTCACAAGCATAGACATAATAGCATCAATCTTATCACTCAAGGAAGAGGTTTCTTCGACAGAATTTACCTTCTTACCTTGTGGAGCTCTTTCCGTGTGCCATTCAGAGTAATTGATCATCATATTATCAAGAAGCTTTGTTGCTTCACCAAGAGTGATGGACATAAAGGTACCTCCAGCAGCTGAATCCAATAGGTTCCGCGAAGAAAAATTCAGTCCTGCATAAAAGGTTTGGACGATCATCCAAGTAGTCAGTCCATGGGTTGGGCAATTTTTAACCAGAGATTTCATTCTTTCCCATGCTTGTGCAACATGCTCAGTATCCAATTGTTTAAAATTCATCATGCTACTCCTCAAAGATATAATTTTAGCAGGGGGATAATATCTACCAATAAAAGCATCCTTGCATTTAGTCCATGAATCAATACTATTCTTAGGCAGAGATAGCAACCAATCTTTAGCTCTTCCTCTTAATGAGAAAGGGAACAATTTTAATTTTATAATGTCACCATCTACATCTTTATACTTTTGCATTTCACATAGTTCAACAAAATTATTGAGATGGGCAGCAGCATCATCAGAACTAACACCAGAAAATTGCTCTCGCATAACAAGATTCAGTAAAGCAGGTTTAATTTCAAAGAATTCTGCTGTAGTAGCAGGTGGAGCAATAGGTGTGCATAAGAAATCATTATTATTTGTGGTTGTGAAGTCACACAACTTAGTATTTTCGGGAGTACCCATTTTAGCAGTAGTAAATAAAGCAAACTAGATAAAGTAAATGCAAGTAACTAATTTTTTTGTGTTTTTGATATAGCAAACAAGATAGCAAATAAAGTAAAACTAGCAACTAATCTTTTTGTATTTTGATTTAGTGCAGCAAACAAAGTAGTAAATAAAATAAAACAAGACAAAAACAAAGTAAAGAGATTGCGATGTGGAGACTCCCCTTGCAGCGTGTCTTGATCTCCCCGGCAACGGCGCCAGAAAAAGAGCTGCTGGCGTGTAGTTGACGTGGGAGTTAGAAATCTTTGTGGTGTAACTTTTCTTCAGATCCCCGGCAACAGCGCCAGAAAAAGAGCTTGATACGCGTACAGCACGCGTCCGTTGGGAACCCCAAGAGGAAGGTGTGATGCGTACAGTGGCAAGTTTTCCCTCAGTATGAAACCAAGGTTTATCGAACCAGTAGGAGCCAAGAAGCACGTTGAAGGTTGATGGCGGCGAGATGTAGTGCGGCGCAACACCAGGGATTCCGGCGCCAACGTGGAACCTGCACAACACAAACCAAGTACTTTGCCCCAACGAAACAGCGAGGTTGTCAATCTCACCGGCTTGCTGTAACAAAGGATTAGATGTATAGTGTGGATGGTGATTGTTTGCAGAGAACAGTAGAACAATTGCAGTAGGTTGTATTTCAGTATAGAGAATTGGACCGGGGTCCACAGTTCACTAGAGGTGTCTCTCCCATAAGATAAACAGCATGTTGGGTGAACAAATTACAGTTGGGCAATTGACAAATAGAGAGGGCATGACCATGCACATACATATTATGATGAGTATAGTGAGATTTAATTGGGAATTACGACAAAGTACATAGACCGCTATCCAGCATGCATCTATGCCTAAAAAGTTCACCTTCAGGTTATCATCCGAACCCCTTCCAGTATTAAGTTGCTAACAACAGACAATTGCATTAAGTATTGCGCGTAATGTAATCAATAACTACATCCTCGGACATAGCATCAATGTTTTATCCCTAGTGGCAACAGCACATCCATAACCTTAGAGGTTTCTGTCACTCCCCGCATTCACGGAGACATGAACCCACTATCGAGCATAAATACCCCCTCTTGGAGTTACTAGCAAAAACTTGGCCAGAGCCTCTACTAATAACGGAGAGCATGCAAGATCATAAACAACACATAGATATAAATTGATAATCAACATAACATAGTATTCTCTATTCATCGGATCCCAACAAACACAACATATAGCATTACAGATAGATGATCTTGATCATGTTCGGCAGCTCACAAGACCCGACAATTAAGCACAATGAGGAGAAGACAACCATCTAGCTACTGCTATGGACCCATAGTCCAGGGGTAGACTACTCACTCATCACTCCGGAGGCGACCATGGCGGTGTAGAGTCCTCCGGGAGATGATTCCCCTCTCCGGCAGGGTGCCGGAGGCGATCTCCTGAATCCCCCGAGATGGGATTGGCGGCGGCGGCGTCTCTGGAAGGTTTTCCGTATCGTGGCTCTCGGTACTGGGGGTTTCGCGACGAAGGCTATTTGTAGGCGGAAGGGCAGGTCAGGGGGCCACACGAGGGGCCCAGGAGACAGGTCGGCGTGGCCAGGGCTTGGGCCGCGCCGCCCTACCTCCTGGCTGCCTCGTGGCCCCACTTCGTTGACTCTTCGGTCTTCTGGAAGCTTCGTGTAAAAATAGGCCCCTGGGCGTTGATTTCGTCCAATTCCGAGAATATTTCCTTACTAGGATTTCTGAAACCAAAAACAGCAGAAAACAGCAACTGGCTCTTCGGCATCTCGTTAATAGGTTAGTTCCAGAAAATGCATAAATATGACATAAAGTATGCATAAAACATGTAGATATCATCAATAATGTGGCATGGAACATAAGAAATTATCGATACGTCGGAGACGTATCAACACTCTCATCCACCTCTTTCCACTCGGGATCTTGAATATCTTCATCCGAAATCCCCTTGCCCTTGTTGTTGGAGACCATGGTGCTTCTAGATCAAAGACAGATCCTGGCAGAAAACAGCTCGAAACAAAACACGACGAGAAAACGATATACGGACCTGCTTGATCAATATTAGGTTAAAACGATCTACGACGATCTAGGGTTATCACCACATAACCAGAACGTCCTACACGTAATTGAGCCTGGCAGACACGAAAGATGATAATAAACCAGCCCTAGACAAGGCCTAAAAACCAACGTGGAGTTGATTCCCGGAACATCTTCTCTAGGACTAGCAAACTATACCTTACGTGCTACTGGATCCTTCAACTCGTTTGCAAGGCCTAACTATGTAGATATCAAACTAATCCTTGAAGAACAAGGAGCAATCGTAACGGATCGAATCTACTAAACAATGATTAAGCAAGGTGCCATCCTTGCACCTAAGATCGGTACAAGGGTGGCTAGATATCCAGGGATAGCATGACTAACCAAATACATCAAGAAAGTACTGATGCTAACCCTAACATATCCATGATAACGGTGTTGCTCGCCATCAAAAAGGCTTCAGTACGAGCAACACATGAACAACGAATAAACAAGATTCTGCCTAGATCGCAAGATGCGATCTAGGCAGCATAGCGCTTACCCGGAAGAAACCCTCGAAACAAGGGGTGGCGATGCGCCTAGATTGGTTTGTTGTGAACGTGATCGTCCTCCTTTCTCAATAACCCTAGATACATATTTATAGTCCGTAGACTTCCTAACGTGGGAATAATCCCAACCGTGTACGAGCTAAACTCTACCTTTTAATCCTAACCGATACGTATCCTACTATATTTACAGATGCACGGGCAATTTAGCCCAAACTATTGTACAAGGCCGATTCATGCATATTTTACGTGTATATTCTCCAAGCCCATCTCAATCACGGCCCACCTCTGATTCGGTTAAAATCTGGTGATAACACATGCCCCCTGGTTTTGGTAATGATAATTCCAAAACCACTCTGCTTTTTTCTTCGTCGGGTCATGTCGTGGCAGAGCAGAACCGTCGCAGTATCCTTCATCATGATGCCTTGCCTTCTCAACTTCTCCGCGTGATCTGACAGTTTTTTTTCTTTTGGCACCACTTCCTCGGAAACTGCTGTGGCATTAAATCTCCACTATATCCCCTTTTATTTAACCGCGCCGAACAGTTCGCCTCTTCATCCCCTTGCTCTGTTCTAGCCATCGGCACCAAAAAAACCCCTTCTCCTGTAGCAATGTCTTCCTCTTCCTCCTCCTCCGCCTCGTCGGGTCTTTCTTCCCAATCCTCCTCTTCCTCCTCCTGCGAACCCACGCCGGAGTGGGATTTGACGGCGGCGCACAACCACCGCGCCCCAGAGGAATGGGACCAGGAGGAACACAACTCCTCCGTCTGGTCTGAGGACGACAAGTCCTTGACCAGCGGAGACAATGACCTCCAGTTCCTCGCCAATGGGGAACTGGAGGCGGAGAGCGAGGATGAGTCGTTCTCCTGGGACGACTACACTTCCTCCGAGGAGGAGGAAGAAGAGGAGGACGACGACTCCCTCGAAGACTACCCGCTGGCGAAGCACTTCCGCGCCGGATCAGATGATGACGACGACGACGACGACGAGGAGGAGGAGGAGGAGGAGGCTCCCAATGAGGGCTACGGGAGTAGCGACGAGGAGCCCGCCGGCAGCAGTGCCGACGGCAGCTCCAATGGCGACGACGAGGGCAGCGACGGCCCGTAGAGCAACACCTACTAGTATAGGTCCAGTAGTAGTAGCAGATTGGTCAATAGACCTCTCTTTTGTTCTTCCCCCCTTGAGCAATCGGCTCTTTCTTTGTAAGAAATCCCCTCTATTAATGAAGAAAATGTTCCTCTGTCGATTTTGCTTTCACATCAAATTTGCCGATTGCCAAAGTAAGTCAACGCGCAAAGAGCCGATGGCAGCGCATCGGCCTTTTCCATAAAATGCGATTAAGGCCAAATCTGTTGCCTATTTACACGGTAATCTGCAACCTTGTTTGAGAGAATAAAATCAGATCCCCCAAATTGCCGTCCAAACAGGTCCAATCCGTATCCACACCAACCTTAGATTTCAAACGCACAGATTCAAATCCTCAGCGAATCCAATGGGAGAATCATCCCAATGCCACGGTCTCTGGCCTGAAAATAATCTGTTAACTTCTCAATTGAGCTTGGTCCTCTAGAGTCGATGGCCATGCATCGGTTTTTTATTTATTTATTTTGAAGTCGATGTCCGTGCATCGGCTGTACTGGTGTCCATATTTCTAAAGTCGATGTCTGTGCATCGGCTGTGATTTGTATATAAATTTTTTTTTTACTGGCCGATTTTATGCATCGGCCCCCATATTTCACTGTCCGTCATCCCACATGCTTGGGAAATATTTCTTGAGATGTTGACCATTAACAGCTACTGGGAATTTAACACCGTCTAGCTGCTCGAGCATGTATGCATTACCCTTCAAAACCTGGTCGACTCTGTACGGACCGTGCCAATTAGGAGACCATTTACCATATTCTTTATCCTTAGTCCCTAATGGCAACACAGCTTCCCATACTAGATCACCAACCTGAAACTCCTTTGGTCTCACCTTCTTATTGTATGCGCGGGCTACCTTGGCTTTGTTCTCTTTAATCTTCTCCAACGACCAAAGTCTGAGTTCCGTTGAATCCTCAATAGTATCACTCATCAGGGCTGCATATTCTTCAGCTGTTAGATCATTCTGAAACGTAACGCGTCTCGATCCAGCCGTAATTTCCCAAGGCAATACGGCTTCCTGCCCATAGACCAGCTGGTATGGCGAAGTTTTTATAGCTCCATGGCATGACATGCGATAGGCCCACAAAGCTTCTGACAATACCTCATGCCAACGCCTAGGGTTCTCGTCAACTTTCCTCTTAATCAGCTTGATAAGGCTCTGGTTGGACGCTTCAGCTTGCCCGTTGGCTTGAGCATAGTATGGAGACGATCGAATCAGCTTAATCCCCATGTCATCGCAGAACTTTCTGAATTCCTTAGAAACAAAGACCGATCCTCCATCGGTCGTGATAGTCTGGGGAATCCCGAATCTATGAATGACATGTTCTTTCAAAAATTGATAACATCTTTCGATTTTACCTTCTTCATAGGGACGGCCTCCACCCATTTAGTGAAGTAATCTGTAATGGCCAAAATCCACTCGTGGCCTTTGCTCGATGCAGGGTGGATTTTACCGATCATATCCATGCCCCAACCTCGAAATGGCCAAGGCTTGATGATGGGGTTCATTGCTGATGTAGGCACCATCTGAATTTTCCCAAACATCTGACACGCTTGACACCCTTTATAGTACCTAAAGCAATCCTCAAGCATGGTGGGCCAGTAAAACCCTGATCGCCTAATCAGCCACTTCATCTTATGAGCCGATTGGTGAGTTCCACAGGCGCCTTCATGCACCTCGTGTAAGAGCCGATTAGACTCGGTTGGTCCCAGGCATTTGAGCAGTAACCCTTCTAACGTCCTGTAGAACATGTCATCTCCTATAAGGACATATTTCATGGCCTTATACCTTATCCGTTTAGGTGCCCCCCGAGCCGGATCCTTCAAGTAATTGAAGATATCGGCTCTCCAATCATCCTGTTCCAGGAACTGCACCTGAACTTCCGACCCGTCTGGTATGTCCTTGTAGCCTGACGCCATCTGTGCGAGATCGTTGGCCTCGGTATTTTGAGATCTTGGGACCCAATTGAAGTTGATGTACCGAAATTGTGCCATCAGCTCACGGCATTCCATCCATAATGGGAAGAGTGACTCACTCTCGCACTTGTATTCGTCCGTGAGCTGGGAAATCACCAACTTAGAGTCTCCAAAAAGTTCCACCGCTTCTGCCCCGGCTTCCAAAAGCAACTCCATTCCCTTGCGTATTGCTTCATACTCAGCGACATTGTTGGTGCAAGGGGTAGATAACCTGATGGAGAAGGAATATGTTGCCCCCCGAGGCGACACGAGCAGAATGCCGATGCCACAACCATCGTCACAAGCCGATCCATCGAAGAACATAGCCCATGCACGTACAGATAGTGCTGCTATATTAGTATTGATTCGTTCAGCAATGAGATCGGCCAACGCTTGCCCCTTGACTGCTTTCGCGGGCTGATACCGGAGATCAAACTCCGATAATGTAAACATCCATTTACCAAGTCGGCCTTTTAAAACAGGGGCCGACAACATATGTTTGACGACGTCTGATTTGCATATGATGATAATTTCTGCCGTCAGAAAGATGTGACGAAGCTTGGTGCAGGTGAAAAACAAACAGAGGCACAACTTCTCGATCTCAGGATACCTCGTCTCTGCATCCAACATCCTTCTGCTGAGGTAGAAAGCCACCTTTCCCAGACCATCATAAAGTTGCACCACCACTGACGCGATGGAAGTGTCAGCTACCGATAAGTAAATGTAGAATGGTCTGTCTTGCTGAGGCGGAACCAGCACAGGCGGTGTCGATAGATACTCCTTAATCTCGTCAAACGTTTGTTGCTGCTCTGCCCCCCAGTGAAACTCGTCATCAGATTTAATTTTCACCAATCCCATAAACGGCTCAATTCGTCCCGGCAGATTGGAGATGAATCTTCGGACGAAGTTGATTTTGCCGATGAGGCATTGGAGCTCCTTCTTCGTGGTGGGTGGTTGCATGGTGCGCACTGCCTCCTGGCTTTTCAGGCCGATCTCGATTCCACGTTCATGAACCAAGAAACCCAAGAAGTGACCGGCCGTCACCCAAAAGGCACACTTCTTTGGATTCATTCTTAGCCCGAATTTTCTAGTTCGGTTCAGGATGCGTCGCAAATCCTCCAGGTGTCCTTCTACGGAGACAGACTTGACCACCACATCATCGATGTAAATTTCCACCAACTTGCCGATTAGATCATGAAAGATGTAATTCATGGCTCTTTGGTATGTTGCACCGGCATTCTTCAGTCCAAAAGTCATGACTACATATTCAAACAAGCCCACCGAACCCGGTACTCTGAATGCAGTCTCGTGTATATCTTCTGGAGCCATGAAGATCTGATTGTAGCCGGCGTTGCCATCCATGAAACTTAAGACCTTATGACCAGCAGCTGCATTGACCAATGTCTCTGCTACCGGCATGGGATATTCATCCTTTGGAGTGGCTCTATTGAGATCTCGAAAATCTATGGCAACGCGCCATCGGCCATCCTTTTTCTGTACAGGCACTATATTGGAAATCCATTCAGCGTACCTGCACGGCCTGATGAACCCGGCGGTCAACATTTTCTCGACCTCTTTCTTGACTTCTTCTAGGATATCGGCCTTCATCTGACGTGCACGTTGCTGGAACGGCCGAAATCCTTTCTTGAGAGGGAGCCGATGCTCAATGATGCTCCTGTCTAACCCAGGCATCTCTGTGTAATCCCATGCAAAGCAATCTGGGTACTCTTTTAACAGAGCTATCATCTGGCTCTTGAGATGTGGATCTAGCTTTTTGCTGATAAAAGTTGGTCGTGGCTTATCCCCAGGACCAATGTCAACCTCTTCTAGCTCATCAGCCGATGTAAACCCATACCCTAGCTTTCCGTCGCCTGCTAGATCGATGTTAAACACAGGTAAAACGTATGGCGAGGATAGTATGGGCCGATTGCTGGAATCGGCCCCCATTTTTATTGCATTGCTCAATGAAGGTTTACATCTTGCTCGTGCTTTATTACGACTACGTGGCATGCTTGAGAAGAGATCATCACTTTTTATTTTTTGGGGCCGATCGCAGGGATCGGCCTTGCCACGTATGTCCGTTGCCTTTGCTCTTGCTATACTGTCAGGCCGGTGGATAAGACCAGCCTCACCCCGTTTTTTGTCACTTCGATGCACTCACAGCCGTCCAAACTGATTCCGGAGAGCGGCTCTTGGCCTCCCGCTTCCCAAATGTTCATGCCAGCCGTTGAGATTTTGGCTGAATCATCTGCATGGACGACCTCCACTTCATCTCCATCCCACTGTATCAAGCATTGGTGCATCGTGGATGGAATGCAGCAGTTAGCGTGGATCCAATCTCTCCCTAGCAGGACAGCGTAGGTGCTTTTGCTGTCGACGATGAAGAATGACGTAGGGATGGTCTTTCGGCCTACAGTTAAATCCACGTTCAGAACGCCTTGTGCTTCTGATGCTTGGCCGTTGAAGTCGTTCAGAGTGACGTTGGTCTTGATCAGATCCGCGCTAGAAGCGACGTAGCATGGAGTATGGCATTATATTGACTGCCGCTCCCGTGTCAACCAGCATCTTATTTACAGGCTGCCCGTTGATATAACCTCTTAAATACAGGGCCTTCAGATGCCTGTAGCTCCTTTCTCGTGGTTTCTCAAAGATGACTGGTCGTGGGCCACAGTCAAGCTGTGCTATAGGCGTCTCTTCTGTTCCTGGAGCACAAAACTCCGATGGAAGAATGAACACCATGTTCGTGCCAGCCGATGTCTTATCATCGGCTTTCTTTTGTTTGGGGCGTCACTCTTTCTTCTGTGGACGACCCTCCTCGTCCAGAGTTTGCTGAATTTTCGCGGCCAGATCAGGCCGCGCTTTTCTTAACGCGTGTAAGTATCGTCTCTCGGCTTCCTCCACGCTACGTAGTCGCTGAACCCTACGCTTTTGAGAGTGGCTGAGTCCATCAGGGCACCACCTTGACCGGTGGTATCTATCTTCTTCTTCATCTTCATCTTCTAACTCCTCGAGATCTTCCACCCGAGAGGACTCAGCTTGCTTGTTCCGAGACGGGAGAGGCCCTAGACACTTGAACACTGACACGTCTCCTGTGTCCCTCTTTTTCTGTCTACACTCTGGGCAGTTGCCGATTGTAGGCAATCGGCTCATCCCTGAATCCCAGCAATGCTTGAAGAAAGGACAATCCCAGTGCTTGTCCACGTCGTCCTGCTCTCTTGACTTCTCCTTGGCACGGCGCTCGTATCTTTCGTCGTCTCGATCATACCGACGATGTTTCCTGTTTTCCACATTAGACCGACGATCTTTTTCGTCGTCGATGTCGTGTCGCCGGCGCTGGTCGTACTGGCGCTCATATTTGTTGAGGAGGTGCTCGGAGAGGGGTCACTGGTATCGCACATTCCTCACTTGCTCCTCTGTTACGTAGCGCTTGTCATTACGTTGGGGCCGGTCGCGTGGAACGGCCTCTTCTTTATCCTTGCCACGAGAGCGGCTGCTCTCGTCTTTGTCCTTACCAGGGTGGTGCACAGGTCCTACCATGTTAATGCTGAACGAGAAACCTGGCTGGCACCTCCCGGGGTAAGTGCACTCCACCATGTTAACGGCAGGGAAGGGGTGCGTGTCAACTTTCATGGCGTACTGGCTGAAAATTAGACGGCCTTGTTCTATCACCATTTGGATCTGCTGACGCCACACCCTGCAGTCGCTGGTGGTATGGGTGAACGTGTTATGCCACTTGCAGTATGGCCTTCCGTTCATTTCTTGCGCCGTGGGGATTTTATGGCCTTCGGGTAACTTCAGCTGCTTCTCCTTGAGTAAGAGGTCGAAAATTTGCTCAGCTTTGCTTACGTCGAAGTCAAACCCTTTTGCAGGACCTTGTGGTTTAACCCATTTGCAGGACACGGGGTTTGCCCCCCCGAGTCCATTCAGCCACGGCTACCTCCTGATCTCCTGCAGTCTTCATCTTCCTCTGTCTCAACCAGGACTACCGCGCGCTTGAACTTGTCCTGGTACAACTCTGGGTGGCGTTGTTCATATAACGATAGTTTCTGAACCATATGCGCCAGTGAAGTGTACTCTGCTTGGGAAGCCATATCCTTGATCGGCGATGCGAGACCCACCACCGCGGATCGATTTGCTTCTTTTTCATTCATACGAGCCGAATAGCATCGGTTCCTGACGGTCCTGAAGCGCTGAATGTATTCCGATACCGTTTCTCCGCGCTTCTGTCGTACTTGTGCTAGATCGGCAATGCCAGCCTCGGAATCTTCTGAGTGATATTGCATGTGGAACTGTTCTTCCATCTGCTTCCAAGTCCGGATTGAATCTTCTGGCAGCGAGGTGTACCACCCGAAAGCCGATCCTGTGAGAGATTGCGCGAAAAACCTCACACGTAATGGGTCTGATGCTGAGATCATGCCCAACTGCGTCAAATATCGGCTCACATGTTCAACTGAACTAGAGCCTTCTGATCCACTAAACTTGGAGAATTCAGGGAGCCGATATTTGGGTGGTAGTGGGATCAAATCATACTCGTTAGGGTACGGCTTGGAATAGCTGATTGCCCTCCTCTTCGGCACCATGCCGAACTGGTCCCTCAAGATTGCACTGATCTGATCCACGGTGCTAGCTGCAGGAGTTGAGCTTTGATGATTCGCTGGAGTGGCATATTTAGCTAGCCACGCCTGCTTCTCGGGATCCGATCCAGAAACCCCTCCTGCTGTTCCAGAAATCCCTGCTGTTGCAACCTGGTTCGTGCGCGCCCAGTTATTGCAGTCTGGCACATATGTGCACATGTATCCGTGCGGGATCTCCTTAGGCGGTTCATACAAGAACTGGTAAACACTAGGATCGCCACCGATCTTGTAGACGAAGTATGCCGGCTCGGCAGTTCTGGTGCTGCTAGCGCGAATGGCAGCTGTGGTCTCGTCTGGAATGGTATCTTTCCTCGGTGAGTCCCTAGAGCAGGTCCTGACGGAGAGTACTGATGCTTCATGATTTCTTGGACCACGCGAAGCGCGACACGCTCCAAAGTGTTCACCAGGCTCTCAGAATGGCGGTGTAGCGAATGAGCTACCATGTGATTAACCTCCTGACGTAGAGACCTGGTGCGTTCTTCTGAAGGAGTAGACAGATCCACTCCATCGAGAGCGCCTTCAGCTGAGAACCCTTTCCACCTGATGCCGTGTGAGCGGGTCCTCTGGAAAGAGCCGATGAGGTTGGCTTCGAAGAGAGCTTTGATCTCGTCATACTTCTTCTTGTACTCCTCATTCAGATCTTCGTACTTGACTGGATCTTCCACCATCTCTGATGCGGATGCTGATGTAGTTGTTGTAGAAGAATGTCCCACCGGGCGTGCCAGAATGTGTTGACCACCAAAACCCACCGACGAGTAGCGACAGGCAACACGAAGAGCCGGGAGGCTCCCAGGACTGCTGGTGGGCCCTGGTCCCTCGGGCGACGGCCCGCAAAGCTCCGGCACGCACGTCGATCTTTGGTGCAAGGGCGTGCCACCTGACCTATACCTGGTCAGGAAGGTGATGGATTGCTTCGACTAGTTTCCTGCATGGCATACACGTAAACATTAAATACGAGCCTCGATCGGCTCTCAGGTTGCCCTGTGAATCGGCTCAAGGAGCCGATCCACCCATGATTCGTATGAGATCTACGATAACATGGTGGTCCTGCTTGATCAATATTAGGTTAAAACGATCTACGACGATCTAGGGTTTTCACCACATAACCGGAACTTCCTACACGTAATTGAGCCTGGCAGACACGGAAGATGATAATAAACCAGCCCTAGACAAGGCCTAAAAACCAATGTGTAGTTGATTCCCGGAACATCTTCTCTAGGACTAGCAAACTATACCTTACGTGCTACTGGATCCTTCAACTCGTTTGCAAGGCCTAACTATGTAGATATCAAACTAATCCTTGAAGAACAAGGAGCAATCGTAATGGATCGAATCTACTAAACAATGATTAAGCAAGGTGCCACCCTTGCACCTAAGATCGGTACAAGGGTGGCTAGATATCCAGGGATAGCATGACTAACCAAATACATCAAGAAAGTACTGATGCTAACCCTAACATATCCATGATAACGGTGTTGCTCGCCATCAAAAAGGCTTCAGTACGAGCAACACATGAACAACGAATAAACAAGATTCTGCCTAGATCGCAAGATGCGATCTAGGCAGCATAGCGCTTACCCGGAAGAAACCGTCGAAACAAGGGGTGGCGATGCGCCTAGATTGGTTTGTTGTGAACGTGATCGTCCTCCTTTCTCAATAACCCTAGATACATATTTATAGTCCGTAGACTTCCTAACGTGGGAATAATCCCAACCGTGTACGAGCTAAACTCTACCTTTTAATCCTAACCGACACGTACCCTACTATATTTACAGATGCACGGGCAATTTAGCCCAAACTCTTGTACAAGGCCGATTCATGCATATTTTACGTGTATATTCTCCAATCCCATCTCAATCACGGCCCACCTCTGATTCAGTTAAAATCTGGTGATAACAAAAACCCAGCATGACCAAGAACACTACGAATACCTTTAACATCCCTAGGATAGGGCATCTTCTCAATTGCTTCAACTTTAGCTCTATCAACTTCAATACCTCTCTCGGAAATTTATGTCCCAATACAATTCCTTCATTAACCATAAAGTGGCATTTCTCCCAATTAAGAACAAGGTTAGTTTCTTCACATCTCTGCAAAACTTTATCAAGTTTTCGCAAGCAATTATCAAAAGAATTCCCATAGACAGAAAAATCATCCATGAATACCTCTACAATATTCTCGCAAAAGCCATGAAAAATAGCAGACATGCATCTTTGAAAAGTAGCAGGAGCATTACATAAACCAAAAGGCATACGTCTATAAGCATAAGTTCCATAGGGACAAGTGAAAGTGGTTTTCTCTTGATCTTTAGTTTTAACAGCAATTTGTGAAAACCCAGAATAACCATCAAGAAAGCAAAAAATGAGTATTTTTAGACAACCTTTCTAACATTTGATCAATAAAAGGTAAAGGGTAATGATCTTTCTTAGTAACCTTATTAACTTTTTGATAATCAATGCATATTCTATACCCTACAACTACTCTTTGAGGGATGATCTCATCATTATCATTAGGCACAATAGTTATTCCTCCTTTCTTAGGAACACAATGCACATGACTAACCCATCTACTATCAGGAATAGGATATATAATACCAGCTTCAAGAAGTTTTAATACCTCATTCCTTACCACATCCTTCATCTTAGGAATTAGACGACGCTGATGTTCAACAACAGGCTTTGCATCATCTTCCATATTAATGGCATGTTGGCAAATAGAGGGAGAAATCCCCTTCAAGTCATCAAGAGTGTAGCCAATAGCTCCTCGGTGTTTCTTCAATATTTCCAATAACCTTTCTTCCTCAAACTCTGAAAGCTTAGAACTAATAATAATAGGATATATTTTCTTATCATCAATATGAGCATATTTAAGATTATCAGGCAATGGTTTTAAATCAAAAACAGGATCTTCCTTTGGTGCTGGTGTTGTACCTAGATCTTCAACCGGTAAATCATGTTTAAGAATAGGTTGACGAAGGAAAATTTCATCAAGCTCATTCCTTTCTTCCCTAAAGACTTCACTCTCACTATCCTCCAAATGTTGCTGCAAAGGATTATTAGGAGCAAGAGCAATAGATGCACACTGTTCAACTCTAAAATCATTATTAGGCAAATCAGCTTTATAAGGAGTTTTGGCAAATTTAGAGAAATTAAACTCATAAGATTCACCAGCAAATTTAGTCACAATTTTCTCTTTCTTACAATCTATAACAGCTCCACAAGTATTTAGAAAAGGTCTACCAAAAATGATAGGACAAGACTTACTAGCAGCAGAACCAAGTACCAAAAAGTCAGCAGGATATTTAATCTTACCACATAGAACTTCCACATCTCAAACAATACAAATTGGAGAGATAGTTTCTCTATTAGCTAACCGAATAACCACATCAATATCCTCAAGTTCACAAGAACCAATTTCATGCATGATCTCCGTATAAAGCTCATAAGGAATAGCACTAATACTTGCACCAATATCGCATAAACCATAAAAACAATGATCACCAATTCTAACAGAGAGCATAGGAACACTAGTTTTCCTAGACTTATTAGGATGTGAAACAATATTAGAAGCATCTTCATAGAAAATAATATGACCATCTTCCACATTTTCAGTCACAAGATCTTTAACTATTGCAATAGCGGGTTCAACCTTTATTTGCTCTTCAGGTTCTATAGGTTTCTTTGCACTTTTATTAACAGCACTAGTTATAACAGAATACTCCTTCATTTTATATGGGAAAGGAGTTTTTTCAATATAAGCTTCAGGAAGAACATGATCAACAGTTTCAATTACGACACATTTATTTATAGATGGATCAGTTTTATGTTTGTACGGTTCATGATACTTATCAAAATTCTTCCTAGGCAATTCAAAATGAGAGGCAAAAGCTTTATAAAAAATTGCAATAACTTGAGAGTCAAGGCCATAAGTAGCACTCATATTACGAAATTTATCAGTATCCATAAAAACTTCAATGCATTTATAATCATAATTTATACTGACTCTCTATCTTTGTCGTTCTCCCATCCTTCAGTATTCTCCTGAATCCGATCAAGAAGGTCCCTCTTAAACTCTTCTTTGTTGCGTGTAAATGATCCAGAACAAGAAGTATCCAGCAAGGTCTTATCTTGAAAAGAAAGTCTTGCATAGAAATTATCAATGATAATATTACCAGGAAGCTCATGAATGGGGCATTTGAGCATTAAAGACTTTAATCTCCCCCATGCTTGGGCAATACTCTCTCCATCATGAGGCCAGAAATTATATATGCGGTTCCGGTCTTTGTGAATTTAACTTGGAGGATAGAATTTAGAATAAAATAGAGGCACAATATCATTCCAATCAAGAGAATCCCCATTCTTCAGTAATTTATACCAATGCGCCGCTTTACCAGACAGCGATATAGAGAATAGTTTCTTCCTAACTTCATCCATAGCAACACCTGCACATTTGAATAACCGCATAATTCATGTAGAAACAGTAAATGATCTCCAGGATGGACAGTTCCATCCCCTTCATAGCGGTTATCCACAACACGTTCAATAATTTTCATAGGTATTTTGTATGGAACCTCTTTCTCACCTGGCACCTCATCCACTACCTTTGCAGTAGTAGTAGTAGTAGATTTTCCAAATAGAAATTCAAGAGAAGATCTCTCCATAATGAATTATAGCAGCAAGCAGAAATAAAATTAGCACCTACAGTAAAAGTTTCCCTTACCAATTCCACTTACCAATAGCGCTTCACTCCCCGGCAACGGCGCCAGAAAATAGTCTTGATGACCCACAAGTATAGGGGGTGTATCGTAGTACTTTTGATAAATAAGAGTGTCGAACCCAACGAGGAGCAGAAGGTGTTGACAAGCAGTTTCGATGAAGGATTCACTGTAAATGCTCATAGACAAGTATTCAGGGGGTTTTGATGTAGCAGATAAATAAAGTACGAGTAAGTAAAATGCGAGAGAAATAATTGCAGCGAGTGGCCCAATCCTTTTTAGCACAAAGGACAAGCCGGTTTGTTTACTTATAATGACCAAACGTTCTTGAGGACACACGGGAATTTAGTCTAGTGCTTTCGCTTCATATAGCTGATTAATCTTCATTGTTTTGATAAGTGTTGTGTGGGTGAACCTATGCTAATGCACCTCCCTTCCTAGGACTAATACATACTTGTGATTATACCCCTTGCAAGCATCCGCAAATACAAGAAAGTAATTAAGATAAATCTAACCACAACCTTAAACTCTGAGATCCTGCTATCCCTCCTACATCGATATACCAACGGGGGTTTAAGTTTCTGTCACTCCGGCAAGCCCACAATTAGCAAACGAATACAAGATGTATTCCCCTAGGCCCATAAAGGTGAAGTATCATGTAGTCGACGTTCACATGACACCACTAGAAGAATAACACCACAACTTAAATATCAAACCATTGAATATTACCCAACATAATTCACTACTAACATTTAGACTTCACCCATGTCCTCAAGAACTAAACGAACTACTCACGAGACATCATATGGAACATGATCAAAGGTGATATGATGATGAATAACAATCTGAACATAAACCTTGGTTCAATGGTTTCACTCAATAGCATCAATAACAAGTAGAAATCAATACCGGGAGAGTTTCCCCTATCAAACAATCAAGATTCAACCCTAGATGTTACAGCGGTGACGATGTGCAGCGGTGGAGATGGCGGTGATGATGATGGAGATGATGGTGATGATGATCCCGATGATGTCCAGCTCGATGACGGTGACGATGGCGTCGATTTCCCCCTCCGGGAGGGAATTTTTCCGGCATATTTCAGCCTGCCGGAGAGCTCTTTTCTCTCTGGTGTTTTCCGCCCCGCAGAGGCGGCTGTGACTCTTCGCGACTATCCTCTGGAGCTTAGGTTTTCGGGACGAAGAAGTACACGAAGGAGAGGCGCTAGAAGGGGGTTGTGGGCCCCCTCCCCACAAGGCGGCGCGGCCAGGCCTGGGCTCGCGCCGGCCTTTGGGGGGGCCAAGGCAGCCCTCCTCGGCTCCTCCTTCTAGCTAGCTCCGTCTTCTGGAAAAATAAGATTTTCCGTGTAATTTCCGTCAATTGTTGGTCTTCCAAAATATTGCATTCTGACGGTGCTTTTTTCCAGTAGAATCCTGACTCCGGTGCGTGATTCTCCAATAATCATGAAACATGCAAAATAGATGAAATAACATAAGTATCATCTCTAAATATGAAATATATCAATGAATAATAGTAAATTATGATATAAAATAGTGATGCAAAATGGACGTATCAGCGCCGGAATCCCTGGTGTTGCGCCGCACTACACTCCTCCACCAACAACCTTCACGTGGCCCTTGACTCCTACTGGTTCGATAACCTTGGTTTCTTACTGAGGGAAAACTTGCTGTTGTACGCATCACACCTTCCTCTTGGGGTTCCCAACGGACGTGTGCTTCACGCGTATCAAGACTGTTTTCCGGCGCCGTTGCCGGGGAGATCAAGACACGCTGCAAGGGGAGTCTCCCACATCCAATATCTTTACTTTGTTTTTGTCTTGTTTTACTTTATTTACTGCTTTGTTTGCTCTCTATATCAAAAATACAAAAAAATAGTTACTTGCTTTACTTTATTTACTGTCTTATTTGCGTTCTCTATATTAAAAACACAAAAAATTAGTTACTTGCATTTACTTTATTTAGTTTGCTTTATTTACTATTGCTAAAATGGGTACTCCTGAGAATACTAAGTTGTGTGACTTCACTAGCACAAATAATAATGATTTCCTATGCACACCTATTGCTCCACCTGCTACTACCGCAGAATTTTATGAAATTAAACCTGCTTTACTAAATCTTGTTATGAGAGAGCAATTTTCTGGTGTTAGTTCTGATGATGCTGCTGCCCATCTTAATAATTTTGTTGAACTTTGTGAAATGCAAAAGTATAAGGATGTAGATGGTGATATTATAAAATTAAAATTGTATCCTTTCTCCTTAAGAGGAAGAGCTAAAGATTGGTTGCTATCTTTGCCTAAGAATAGTATTGATTCATGGACTAAATGTAAGGATGCTTTCATTGGTAGATATTATCCTCCTGCTAAAATTATATCTTTGAGAAGTAGCATAATGAATTTTAAGCAATTGGATAATAAGCATGTTGCCCAAGCATGGGAAAGAATGAAATCTTTGGTAAAGAATTGCCCTACCCATGGACTGACTACTTGGTTGATCATTGATACGTCTCCAACATATCGATAATTTCTTATGTTCCATGCTTGTTTTATGATGATACACACATGTTTTATACATACTTTATGTCATATTTATGCATTTTCCGGCACTAACCTTTTAACAAGATGCCGAAGAGCCAGTTGCTGTTTTCTGCTGTTTTTGGTTTCAGAAATCCTAGTAAGGAAATATTCGCGGAATTGGACGAAATCAATGCCAGGGGCTTATTTTTCCACGAAGCTTCCAGAAGACCGAAAGGGAAACGAAGTGGGGCGACGAGGTGCCGCCACACTAGGGCGGCGCGGCCCAAGGGGGGCCCGCGTGGCCCTAGCGTGTGGCCCCCTCGTCAGCCCTTCGACTCCGCCCTTCCGGACTTAAAGTCTTCGTCGCGAATACCCCAGTACCGAGAGCCACGATACGGAAAACCTTCCAGAGACGCCGCCGCCGCCAATCCCATCTCGGGGGATTCAGGAGATCGCCTCCGGCACCCTGCCGGAGAGGGGAATCATCTCCCGGAGGACTCTTCACCGCCATGGTCGCCTCCGGAGTGATGAGTGAGTAGTTCACCCCTGGACTATGGGTCCATAGCAGTAGCTAGATGGTCATCTTCTCCTAATTGTGCTATCATTGTCGGATCTTGTGAGCTGCCTAACATGATCAAGATCATCTATTTGTAATGCTACATGTTGCGTTTGTTGGGATCCGATGAATATGGAATACTATGCTATGTTGATTATCAATCTATCTATGTGTTGTTTATGATCTTGCATGCTCTCCGTTATTAGTAGAGGCTCTGGCCAAGTCGTTACTTGTAACTCCAAGAGGGAGTATTTATGCTCGATAGTGGGTTCATGCCTCCATTAAATGCAGGACAAAGGATGACAGAAAGTTCTAAGGTTGTGGATGTGCTGTTGCCACTAGGGATAAAACATCAATGCTATGTCTAAGGATGTATTTGTTGATTACATTACGCACCATACTTAATGCAATTGTCTGTTGTTTGCAACTTAATACTGGAAGGGGTTCGGATGATAACCTGAAGGTGGACTTTTTAGGCATATATGCATGCTGGATAGCGGTCTATGTACTTTGTCGTAATGCCCAATTAAATCTCACACTAGTCATCATAACATGTATGTGCATGGTCATGCCCTCTTTATTTGTCAATTGCCCAACTATAATTTGTTCACCCAACATGCTATTTATCTTATGGGAGAGACACCACTAGTGAACTGTGGACCCCGGTCCATTCTTTACATCGAATACAATCAACTGCAATACTCGTTCTACTATTTTCTGCAAACATCATCATCCACACTATACATCTAATCCTTTGTTACAGCAAGCCGGTGAGATTGACAACCTCACTGTAACGTTGGGGCAAAGTAATTTGGTTGTGTTGTCAGGTTCCACGTTGGCGCTGGAATACCTGGTGTTGCGTCGCACTACACTTCGCCGCCATCAACCTTCAACGTGCTTCTTGGCTCCTAGTGGTTCGATAAACCTTGGTTTCTTACTGAGGGAAAATTTTCCGCTGTACGCATCACACCTTCCTCTTGGGGTTCCCAACGGACGCGTGCTGTACGCGTATCAAGCACTTTTTCCGGCGCCGTTACCGGGGAGATCAAGACACGCTGCAAGGGGAGTCTCCACCTCCAATCTCTTTATTTTGTTTTTGTCTTCCTTTTATTTTATTTACTACTTTGTTTGCTGCACTATATCAAAATACAAAAAAAATAGTTGCTAGCTTTACTTTATTTACTGTCTTGTATGCCATATTAAAAACACACAAAAATTAGTTACTTGC
The DNA here is from genome assembly GCF_019359855.2 of Lolium perenne. Taxonomy (NCBI): domain Eukaryota; kingdom Viridiplantae; phylum Streptophyta; class Magnoliopsida; order Poales; family Poaceae; genus Lolium; species Lolium perenne. Next base: position 179,357,494 of record NC_067246.2, on the reverse strand, counting down.
ATTTACTTTATCTAGTTTGCTTTATTTACTATTGCTAAAATGGGTACTCCTGAAAATACTAAGTTGTGTGACTTCACAAACACAAATAATAATGATTTCTTATGCACACCTATTGCTCCACCTGCTACTACAGCAGAATTCTTTGAAATTAAACCTGCTTTACTGAATCTTGTTATGAGAGAGCAATTTTCTGGTGTTAGTTCTGATGATGCTGCTGCCAATCTTAATAATTTTGTTGAACTATGTGAAATGCAAAAGTATAAGGATGTAGATGGTGACATTATAAAATTAAAATTGTTTCCTTTCTCATTAAGAGGAAGAGCTAAAGATTGGTTGCTATCTCTGCCTAAGAATAGTATTGATTCATGGACTAAATGTAAGGATGCTTTCATTGGTAGATATTATCCTCCTGCTAAAATTATATCTTTGAGAAGTAGCATAATGAATTTTAAGCAATTGGATAATGAGCATGTTGCTCAAGCATGGGAAAGAATGAAATCTTTGGTTAAAAATTTCCCAACCCATGAACTGACTACTTGGAGATCATCCAAACCTTTTATGCAGGATTGAATTTTTCTTCACGGAACCTATTGGATTCAGCTGCTAGAGGTACCTTTATGTCCATCACTCTAGGCGCCGCAACAAAGCTTCTTGATAATATGATGATTAATTACTCTGAATGGCACACAGAAAGAGCTCCACAAGGTAAGAAGCTTCATTGGTTGCTCAAGAAGAACATGTTGATGTGAACTTCATTAAAAATAATAATTTCAACAACAATGCTTATCGGAATAATTCTAGTAACAACTATAGGCCATATCCTTATAATAATGGTAACGGTTATGGTAATTCTTATGGGAATTCTTACAACAATAATAGGAATACACCCCCTGGACATGAAGCCATGCTTAAAGAATTTATTAGTACACAAACTGCTTTTAACAAATCTGTTGAAGAAAAGCTTGGGAAAATTGATATACTTGCTTCTAAAGTCGATAGTCTTGCTGCTGATGTTGATCTTTTGAAATTGAAAGTTATGCCTAATGAAGATAAAGATATTAAGTCATTTGCTACAGCAAACGCCATCCAAGTTAGAATTAATGAGAATATAAGATTGATGGCGGAATTGCGTGCTAGGTGGGAGAAAGAAGAAAATGCTAAAGAGAATAATATAGCTAAAGTTTGGACTATTACCACCACTAGCAATGAAAATGCTTCACATGTTGACACACCTCCTACTATCAATGGTAAAATAATTGGTGTTGGCAATGTTTCTACTCCTAATGCAAAGCTTACAAAACTGCCTAAAACTGCTAAAACTGCTGAAACTGCTTGTGATAAAACTGCTGAAATTTTTTCCAATATTGGGGACAATGATCCCATTGCTGTAGATTATAATGGTTTAGATTTTGATGATTGCCACATCTCTGAATTTATAAAGTTCTTACAAAAACTTGCTAAAAGTCCTAATGCTAGTGCTATAAATTTGGCCTTTACAAAACATATTACAAATGCTCTCATAAAAGCTAGAGAAGAGAAACTAGAACGTGAAGCTTCTATTCCTAGGAAGCTAGAGGATGGTTGGGAGCCCATCATTAAGATGAAGGTCAATGATTTTGATTGTAATGCTTTATGTCATCTTGGTGCAAGTATTTCCGTTATGCCTAGGAAAATCTATAATATGCTTGACTTGCCACCATTGGAATTTTTTTATTTGGATGTTAATCTCGCTGATAATTCTACAAAGAAACCTTTGGGGAGGATTGATAATGTTCGCATTACGTTAACAATAACCTTGTCCCCGTTGATTTTGTTGTCTTGGATATTGAATGAAATGCATCTTGTCCCATTATATTGGGAAGACCTTTTCTTCGAACTGTTGGTGCTATTATTGATATGAAGGAAGGTAATATTAAGGGTTAATTAGATATATGCCACTCCAATTCATGCCTATTCGAAAAATGCCACTCCAATTCTCAAACTTCGAAATATGCCACTCCAATTCATCTATACGTTGAAAAATGCCATTATAGTCATTTGGCCTCGTTTTTGTAGAAACACTGCGTACCGTATTTTCTCCCGGACGAAAATACCCCTGGTTCCACACGTGAATAAAGAACACAGTTCATCCCGTATCTGCTCACATCCCAGTTCATCCCGTACGAGAACCCTAGGCAGGGCTGCGCCGCCGTCGCAAGGGCGCCGCCGTCGCAGGGCGCCGCCGCCGCTACGTCGCCGTCTCCAGTCGCCGCGGCCGCTGCCGCGCCGCTACGTCGCCGTCTCCGTGTCACCGCGGCCGCTGCCGCCGCTACGTCGCCGCGGCCGCTACGCCGCCGTCGCCAAGGCGCCGTCTCCTCGGCGCGGCGCGCCTGCAGCTCCCAAGCGCATCCCCACAGCGCATGAGCAGCGCATCCGCAAGGCCCGAGCCACTTCCTGGAACAAAAATGTCATCCTCCCCACCACAATCGAAGTAAGAAATTGCAGTTGGTGATGTATTTCCTGAGTGCGAATACAGGGAGTGTATGACGCCGGTGAAGAAGAAGACGCCGGTTAAGAAGAAGGCACCGGTCAAGAAGAAGAAGACGCCGGTTAAGAAGAAGACCCCGGTCAAGAAATCAGCTGAACAAAAGGGAAACAACAAGCAAACTCAAGGTGCTGGAAAGAAACCTACAGGGAAGAACAAGAAGGTGATTGTTACACCATCTATTACTGATGCTGTACTCAATCCAACTTTAGGAGCCAAGAGAAGTCTGCTTTGGTGGCTTGGGGGAGATTCTGATGCATCTGCTGCTCCACCTCCGGCAGATATGCCATCTGATGCTCCACCTCCTTGTAATTTGTTGTGAACCCTGTTTGTAATCTGGAGCATCGTATGTGTGTGTGTGATGTTTAAACTGGATCATGTGATTGTGTGTGTCTGATGCTCAATTTGAGACCATTTGCACCTTTTGATTAAGTAATATGCAGTTTTAAAATCATTTTGTTTCATCTACTATAATGCAAAAAATTGTCACTTGTAATCTGCTGTAAATTGATTGTATTTGCGACAAGGTCATGCCAAATTCTTCCACTTAATTCGGTTTGTAAATCTGGTACAAATAGGCTTGAATTTACTTGGTATATAATGCAACAGTACATGAAGCTTTGTTGCTGTAATTTTTTTGCTGAACCGCTGTGAGAAGAAGGGCTCTCAAAGCTAAGACGAACAGGGGCATTTTCGTCCGGGAGAAAATATGGTACACAGTTTTTCTACCAAAAACGAGGCCAAATGACTATAATGGCATTTTTCAACGTATAGATGAATTGGAGTGGCATATTTCGAAGTTTGAGAATTGGAGTGGCATTTTTCGAATAGGCATGAATTGGAGTGGCATATATCTAATTAACCCTAATATTAAATATCAATTTCCTCTCAAGAAAGGTATGGAACACTTCCCTAGAAAGAGAATGAAGTTACCTTTTGATTCTATTATTAGAACAAATTACGATGTTGATGCTTCATCTCTTGATAACACTTGATGCACACTTTCTGCGCCTAGCTGAAAGGCGTTAAAGAAAAGCGCTTATGGGAGACAACCCATGATTTTACTACAGCACTTTTGTTTTTATTTTTGAGTTTTGGAAGTTGTTACTACTGTAGCAACCTCTGCTTATCTTACTTTTATTGCATTGTTGTGCCAAGTAAAGTCTTTGATAGTAAGGTTCATACTAGATTTGGATTACTGCGCAGAAACAGATTTTTTGCTGTCACTAATTTGAGCATTAGTCTCTGTAGGTAACTCAGAAAAATCTGCCAATTTACGTGAGTGATCCTCAGATATGTACGCAACTTTCATTCAATTCGAGCATTTTCATTTGAGAAAGTCTGGTGCACCTAAAAAATTCGTCTTTATGGACTGTTCTGTTTTGACAGATTCTGCCTTTTATTTCGCATTGCCTGTTTTGCTATGCTTGATGGATTTCTTTATTCCATTAACTTTCAGTAGATTTGTGCAATGTCCAGAAGTGTTAAGAATGATTATGTCACCTCTGAACATGTGAATTTTGATTATGCACTAACCCTCTAATGAGTTGTTTTGAGTTTGGTGTGGAGGAAGTTTTCAAGGATCAAGAGAGGAGGATGATACAATATGATCAAGGAGAGTGAAAGCTCTAAGCTTGGGGATGCCCCGGTGGTTCATCCCTGCATATTTCAAGAAGACTCAAGAATCTAAGCTTGGGGATGCCCAAGGCATCCCCTTCTTCATCGACAACATTATCGGGTTCCTCTAGTGAAACTATATTTTTATTCCATCACATCTTATGTGCTTTACTTGGAGCGTCTGTATGTTTTTGTTTTTGTTTTGAATAAATTTGGATCCTAGCATTCATTGTGTGGGAGAGAGACACGCTCCGCTGTTGCATATGGACAAATATGTCCTTAGCTTTACTCATAATGTTCATGGCGAAGGTTGAACTGCTTCGTTAAATTGTTATATGGTTGGAAATGAGAAATGCTACATGTAGTAAATGGTATAATATCTTGAATAATGTGATACTTGGCAATTGTTGTGCTCATGTTTAAGCTCTTGCATCATATACTTTGCACCTATTAGTGAAGAAATACATAGAGCTTGCTAAAATTTGGTTTGCATGATTGGTCTCTCTGAGGTCTAGATATTTTCTAGTAAGGGTCGAACAACAAGGAAGACGGTGTAGAGTCTTATAATGCTTGCAATATGTTTTTTATGTGAGTTTTGTTGTACCGGTTCATACTTGTGTTTGTTTCAAATAGCCTTGCTAGCCTAAGCCTTGTATTGAGAGGGATTACTTCTCATGCATCCAAAATCCTTGAGCCAAACACTATGACATTTGTGTCCACCATACCTACCTACTACATGGTATTTCTCTGCCATTCCAAAGTAAATTGCTTGAGTGCTACCTTTAAATTTTTATTCTTTGTCTTTGCAATATATAGCTCATGGGACAAATAGCCTAAAAACTATTGTGGTATTGAATATGTACTTATGTATCTTATTTCTTATTAAGTTGCTTGTTGAGTGATAACCATGTTCCTGGGGACGCCATCAACACTTTGTTGAATATCATGTGAGTTGCTATGCATGTTCGTCTTGTCTGAAGTAAGGGAGATTTATCATGAGTTGAATGGTTAGAGCATGCATATTGTTAGAGAAGAACATTGGGCCGCTAACTAAAGCCATGATCCATGGTGGAAGTTTCAGTTTTGGACAACAATCCTCAATCTCTTATGAGAATATTATTTGTTGTTGAATGCTTATGCATTAAAGAGGAGTCCATTATATGTTGTCTATGTTGTCCCGGTATGGATGTCTAAGTTGAGGATAATAAAAAGCGAGAAATCCAATGCGAGCTTTCTCCTTAGACCTTTGTACAGGCGGCATAGAGGTACCCCTTTGTGATACTTGCTTAAAGCATATGTATTGCGGTGATAATCCATGTAAATCCGAGCTAATTAGGACAAGGTGCAGGCACTATTGGTAATCTATGCATGAGGCTTGCAACTTGTAGGATATAATTTACATAATACATATGCTTTATTACTACCGTTGACAAAATTGTTTCTTGTTTTCAAAATAAAAGCTCTAGCACAAATATAGCAATCAATGTTTCCCTCTGTGAAGGGCCATTCTTCTACTTTTATGTTGAGTCAGTTTACCTATTTCCTTCTATCCTAGAAGCAAACACTTGTGTTAACTGTGCATTGATTCCTACATACTTGCATATTGCACTTATTATATTACTTTATGTTGACACTATCCATGAGATATACATGTTACAAGTTGAAAGCAACCGCTGAAACTTAATCTTCCTTTGTGTTGCTTCAATACCTTTACTTTGAATTTATTGCTTTATGAGTTAACTCTTATGCAAGACTTATCGATGCTTGTCTTGAAAGTACTATTCATGAAAAGTCTTTGCTATATGATTCAATTGTTTACTCATTGTATTTACCATTGCTTCGAATCGCTGCATTCATCTCACGTGCTTAGAATAGTATTGATCAAGATTATGATGGCATGTCACTTCAGAAATTATCTTTGTTATTGTTTACCTACTCGGGACGAGTAGGAACTAAGCTTGGGGATGCTGATACGTCTCCAACGTATCGATAATTTCTTATGTTCCATGCTTGTTTTATGATGATACACACATGTTTTATGCATACTTTATGTCATATTTATGCATTTTCCGGCACTAACCTATTAACAAGATGTCGAAGAGCCAGTTGCTGTTTTCTGTTGTTTTTGGTTCCAGAAATCCTAGTAAGGAAATATTCTCGGAATCGGACGAAATCAACGCCCAGGGGCTTATTTTTCCACGAAGCTTCCATAAGACCGAAAGGGAAACGAAGTGGGGCGATGAGGCGCCGCCACACTAGGGCGGCGCGGCCCTAGTGTGTGGCCCCCTCGTCAGCCCTCCGACTCCGCCCTTCCGCCTACTTAAAGTCTTCGTCGCGAATACCCCAGTACCGAGAGCCACGATACGGAAAACCTTCCAGAGACGCCGCCGCCGCCAATCCCATCTCGGGGGATTCAGGAGATCACCTCCGGCACCCTGCCGGAGAGGGGAATCATCTCCCGGAGGACTCTTCACCGCCATGGTCGCCTCCAGAGTGATGAGTGAGTAGTTCACCCCTGGACTATGGGTCCATAGCAGTAGCTAGATGGTCGTCTTCTCCTAATTGTGCTATCATTGTCGGATCTTGTGAGCTGCCTAACATGATCAAGATCATCTATTTGTAATGCTACATGTTGCGTTTGTTGGGATCCGATGAATATGGAATACTATGCTATGTTGATTATCAATCTATCTATGTATTGTTTATGATCTTGCATGCTCTCCGTTATTAGTAGAGGCTCTGGCCAAGTCGTTACTTGTAACTCCAAGAGGGAGTATTTATGCTCGATAGTGGGTTCATGCCTCCATTAAATCTGGGACAGTGACAGAAAGTTCTAAGGTTGTGGATGTGATGTTGCCACTAGGGATAAAACATCAATGCTATGTCTAAGGATGTATTTGTTGATTACATTACGCACCATACTTAATGCAACTGTCTGTTGTTTGCAACTTAATACTGGAGGGGGTTCGGATGATAACCTGAAGGTGGACTTTTTAGGCATAGATGCATGCTGGATAGCGGTCTATGTACTTTGTCGTAATTCCCAATTAAATCTCACACTACTCATCATAACATGTATGTGCATGGTCATGCCCTCTTTATTTGTCAATTGCCCAACTGTAATTTGTTCACCCAACATGCTATTTATCTTATGGGAGAGACACCACTAGTGAACTGTGGACCCCGGTCCATTCTTTACATCGAATACAATCAACTGCAATACTCGTTCTACTGTTTTCTGCAAACATCATCATCCACACTATACATCCAATCCTTTGTTACAGCAAGCCGGTGAGATTGACAACCTCACTGTCACGTTGGGGCAAAGTAATTTGGTTGTGTTGTGCAGGTTCCACGTTGGCGCCGGAATCCCTGGTGTTGCGCCGCACTACACTTCGCCGCCATCAACCTTCAACGTGCTTCTTGGCTCCTACTGGTTCGATAAACCTTGGTTTCTTACTGAGGGAAACTTGCCGTTGTACGCATCACACCTTCCTCTTGGGGTTCCCAACGGACGCGTGTTGTACGCGTATCAATCATCCAAACCTTTTATGCAGGACTGAATTTTTCTTCGCGAAACCTATTGGATTCAGCTGCTGGAGGTACTTTTATGTCCATCACCTTAGGCGCTGCAACAAATCTTCTTGATAATATGATGATAAATTACTCTGAATGGCACACGGAAAGGGCTCCACAAGGTAAGAAGGTAAATTCTGTTGAAGAAACCTCCTCCTTGAGTGATAAGATTTATGCTATTATGTCTATGCTTGTGAATGGTAGATCTAATGTTGATCCTAATAATGTTCCTTTAGCTTCATTGGTTGCTCAAGAAGAGCATGTTGATGTGAACTTCATTAAAAATAATAATTTCAACAACAATGCTTATAGGAATAATTTTGATAACAACTATAGGCCATATCCTTCTAATAATAGTAATGGTTATGGTAACTCTTATGGTAATTCTTACAACAATAATAGGAGTGTACCCCCCCTGGTCTTGAAGCCATGCTTAAAGAATTTATTAGTACACAAACCGCTTTTAACAAATCTGTTGAAGAAAAGCTTGGTAAAATTGATATTCTTGCTTCTAAGGTTGATAGTCTTGCTGCTGATGTTGATCTTTTAAAATTCAAAGCTATGCCTAATGAAACTAAAGATATTAAGTCATTTGCTACAGCAAACGCTATCCAAGATCGAATTAATGAAAATATTAGATTGATGGCTGAATTGCATGCTAGGTGGGAAAGAGAAGAAAAATTTGCTAAAGAGAATAATGTAGCTAAAGTTTGGACTATTACCACCACTAGTAATGTTGATGCTTCACATGTTGCTAAACCTCCTACTACCAATGGTAAAATAATTGGTGTTAGCAATGTTTCTACTCCTAATGCAAAGCGTGCAAAACTGCCTGAAATTGCTAAAACTGCTGAAACTGCTTGTGATAAAACTGCTAAAAAAATTCAAAATATTGGGGACAATGATCCCATTTCTATAGATCATAATGGTTTAGATTTTGATGATTGTCACATCTCTGAAGTTATAAATTTCTTACAAAAACTTGCTATAAGTCCCAATGCTAGTGCTATAAATTTTGCCTTTACAAAACATATTACAAATGCTCTCATAAAAGCTAGAGAAGAGAAATTAAAACTTGAAACTTCTATTCCTAGGAAGTTGGAAGATGGTTGGGAGCCCATCATTAAGATGAAGGTCAATGATTTTGATTGTAATGCTTTATGTGATCTTGGTGCAAGTATTTTTGTTATGCCTAAGAAAATCTATAATATGCTTGACTTGCGACCATTGAAAAATTGTTATTTGGATGTTAATCTTGCTGATAATTCTACAAAGAAACCTTTGGGGAGGGTTGATAATGTTCGCATTACGATTAACAATAACCTTGTCCCCGTTGATTTTGTTGTCTTGGATATTGAATGCAATGCATCTTGTCCCATTATATTGGGAAGACCTTTTCTTCGAACTGTTGGTGCTATTATTGATATGAAGGAAGGTAATATTAAATATCAATTTCCTCTCAAGAAAGGTATGGAACACTTCCCTAGAAAGAGAATGAAGTTACCTTTTGATTCTATCATTAGAACAAATTATGATGTTGATGCTTCGTCTCTTGATAATACTTGATACACACTTTCTGCGCCTAGCTGAAAGGCGTTAAAGAAAAGCGCTTAAGGGAGACAACCCATGATTTTACTACAACACTTTTGTTTTATATTTGAGTCTTGGAAGTTGTTACTACTGTAGCAACCTCTTCTGATCTTAGTTTTGTTGCATTGTTGTGCCAAGTAAAGTCTTTGATAGTAAGGTTCATACTAGATTTGGATTACTGCGTAGAAACAGATTTCTTGCTGTCACGAAATTGAGTAGCCCCGTATGTAGGTAATTCAGAAAAATCTGCCAATTTACGTGTGTGATCCTCAGATATGTACGCAACTTTCATTCAATTTGAGCTTTTTCATCTGAGCAAGTTAAGTGCCCCAGAAAAATTCGTCTTTACGGACTGTTCTATTTTGACAGATTCTGCCTTTTATTTCGCATTGTCTGTTTTGCTATGTTTGATGGATTTCTTTGTTCCATTAACTTTCAGTAGCTTTGTGCAATGTCCAGAAGTGTTAAGAATGATTATTTCACCTCTGAATATGTGAATTTTTGATTATGCACTAACCCTCTAATGAGTTTGTTTTGAGTTTGGTGTGGAGGAAGTTTTCAAGGATCAAGAGAGGAGGATGATACAATATGATCAAGAAGAGTGAAAAGTCTAAGCTTGGGGATGCCCCCGTGGTTCATCCCTGCATATTTTAAGAAGACTCAAGCATCTAAGCTTGGGGATGCCCAAAGCATCCCTTTTTCATCGACAACTTATCAGGTCACCTCTAGTGAAACTATATTTTTATTCCATCACATCTTATGTGCTTTACTTGGAGCGTCTGTATGTTATTATTTTTGTTTGTGTTTGAATAAAATCGGATCCTAGCATTCTTTGTTTGGGAGAGAGACACGCTCCGCTGTTTCATATGAACACTGGTGTTCTTAGCTTTACTTTTAATGTTCATGGCGAAGGTTGAAACTGCTTCGTTCATCGTTATTTGGTTGGAAACAGAAAATGCTTCATGTGGTAATTGGTATAATGTCTTGAATAATTTGATACTTGGCAATAGTTGTGCTCAAATAGATCATGTTTAAGCTCTTGCATCATGTACTTTGCACCTATTAGTGAAGAACTACCATAGAGCTTGTTGAACTTTGGTTTGCATGATTGGTCTCTCTAAAGTCTAGATATTTTCTGGTGAGGTGTTTGAACAACAAGGAAGACAGTGTAGAGTCTTATAATGCTTGCAATATGTTCTTATGTAAGTTTTGCTGTACCGGTTCATACTTGTGTTTGCTTCAAACAACCTTGCTAGCCAAAGCCTTGTATTGAGAGGAATACTTCTCGTGCATCCAAAATCCTTGAGCCAAAAACTATGCCATTTGTGTCCACCATACCTACCTACTACATGGTATTTCTCTGCCATTCCAAAGTAAATTACTTGAGTGCTACCTTTAAAATTTCATTCCTTGTCTTTGCAATATATAGCTCATGGGAAAATAGCTTAAAAACTATTGTGGTAAAGAATATGTAGCTTATGTATCTTATTTCTTATAAGTTGCTTGTTGAGCGGTAACCATGTTTCTGGGGACGCCATCAACTATTACACCTTTGTTGAATATCATGTGAGTTGCTATGCATGTTCGTCTTGTCTGAAGTAAGGGTGATTTATCATGATCAAATGGTTTGAGTATGCATATTGTTAGAGAAGAACATTGGGCCGCTAACTAAAGCCATGAATCATGGTGGAAGTTTCAGTTTGGACACTAATCCTCAATCTCTTATGAGAATATTATCTGTTGTTGAATGCTTATGCATTAAAGAGGAGTCTATTAGCTGTTTTCCATGTTGTCCCGGTATGGATGTCTAAGTTGAGAATAATCAAAAGCGAGAAATCCAATGCGAACTTTCTCCTTAGACCTTTGTACAGGCGGCATAGAGGTACCCCTTTGTGACTGTAACATCCCAAGTTTTCAATAAAAGAAGCAAGAGAGAGTTTCCAAGAATCCAAAAATTAGAGCCAACAAAAACTTTTTCTCATCATATAGGACTATGCATGTAGCTCACCTTATTAATTAATTGAGTGTGCTTTTTCCATGATGCTTGCTTATGTGTTTACCCTTAATCTAAAACCCTAACCATGATCTCATGATCATCCAAATACAAAGAAAAATAAATAAGAAAAGAAATTATAAAAATCAACTCAACACACACATATGGCTTAGGCCATTTTTACAAATCTTTAATCTAGACCATTTTGGTTTGCACCATTGGTTGTAAATGGATACTAAACACTTATTAACACTTTTTGAAACAATCAAACTCAATTCAAATCAAATTTGAATTAAATATGAGCTCACATGTGATTATGGTCATATGTGACATTTTCAGCATGATACCCACTTTGAGCCCCTAGTTTTTGACTTTTCTCCACTACACTTGGCCAACTCTTTGCACCTCATCCAAGACACCATCAAGGAGAACAACTTTGCTCAAAACCACAACCCCAAACTCTGCCTCAAATTCAAATTAGAAGCAGGCCAAGTGGAGACTTTGAATCAAATTCAAGATCATATGCAAAATGAGGTTTTACAATTCAACTCCATTTTGATCACCACAACCACCAATATACTCCAAATAATATATGATTACAACCCACCAAAAAGATTTGCAAAATTCAAAAATAAATTTCTTGCGGGCAATTCATCAAACACTTGATATGCAGGGTATTAAATTGTGCCCATACTGAAAATGAGAGGAGACTAAGTCCAAGCCTGATCATCTCTGCACCTCTGGAGCTTCCTCTCACCTCCCTGCATCTCTTCCTTCACCTGCCCAGCACTGGAGAAGCTCAACTTGACCAAAGCATGCCATGCCGTGGCATGTCATGCCACTCTCATGCTCACTCCCTCTCTAGTCACTTCTGGCCTGCCTCACCATGTCCATCACTCTCCTCTCACTCACTTGATCATGACCAGACCAAGCCACGACGGGAGAGCCCCTCGCAATGGGCAGAACACAGCGTGCCCAAACGCGCCCAGGCACGCCCATGCCCTCGCCATAGCGCACATGGCGCGAACCCTGGCCTGCTAGAGCATCAGCCGCCCGGAGCCCTCGCGTCACCTCTGCCCTCTCTCTCTGCGTCAGTCGACGCCTCGCCTCACCCTGCATCGCCTGGACACGGCCACTTGCCCGTGGGAACTCCGCAGTCGACGACCACGACGACGACCACCCGCCACGGTGCTGAGCGCTCCCATTAGACGCACCATCGCTACATACCCCCATCTGCACCGCCATCAAGCGCGTCAGCCTCGCCAGGACTCCAGTAACCTGATGCGCCCATGCCTTGCCTCTTCGCGACCTTGGAACAGCGACGACGACGGCGACCCTAGCACAGCTCCACGGCCACCTCCCTCTGCTATAAAAGGAGGACTCCTCCTCTCAAATTGAGCATGCCATCCACTTCCCCTCCTCACCACGACTCTCCTCGACCACTCACCTCTCTCGATTAGCCATAGCACTGCCCCAATTGCAAGCTCATCGCCGCCGCCAGTACCCGAAGCTCGCCGGAGAAGGAGGCTGCCCCTGACGACGCCACTGCTACACGGAGCTTCCTCATCTACTCCAACGTCGTGGCGCACCACTCCGACGATCGCCGGAGCTCCGACGGCCGCTCCGACCCCCTACCTCCCCCGCCAGTAAGTCCACATCTCGTCAGAGACGAAGCCCTCCCTCGACCGTGCGATCGCGTTCTAATCGCACGGCTATTATTCCCCGTACCGTTTCGCTCGTCTCAGCCCACAAACAGGTGGTCCCCACCTTGTCAGCTAGCCCGCTGCGAAGCTGGGCCGGCCCAATCCATTCCTTCTCTGCACAACCCATTTATTTTCCCGCCAGCCCATCTGTTTCAAATTCAAAAATCCAAAATAGATGAAATATGCAATCTGATGTCAACTTTAAAATTTAATAGGGACAAATCTACTTGGTAAAATTTTACAAATTTTATGTATTTGGAAAGCTTAGGATTTTATCTACACAATGCCACTAGATTGAACCCTAGATCTATTATAGAATTAAAGTAGGAAAATAAACAAGGCAGGGACTTTTCTGCCTTAGAATAATTATTAAAAATCAACCACAAATGCTTTTAAGTTAATTCCAACTCCTATAAATCACATTACACTTGTACTAATTGTTTCTGCAAAAATATGCCATGCTTACTTTGAATGATCATGGCTTAGTTTAATTAAAGGACTAGATGGCTATTTCTAGTCAAAGATATTGTCCAAAACTATTAATCAATCTCATGGGAGTTTTTCTCTCATTTAAATCTTGTCACCAACAATTCAAAATGAGGTAGAGACTCTGGTCATTTAGGTCTCATATGAATTGTTGAGGATATTAAATCTTATCATGTTAGTATTAAATTGTATGAGGTGCTCACCTCATTTAAATCATTTTCTTAAATGATAGGTGTGAAGAGGTTGACTTTGGTCAACCTAGGTCACATATTACTCATGAGAGAAATTAAATCTTAAGAAGATAATGAGAGGAAATTATTTCTCTAAGTAATTAAAAGTAACACTTAAGTTAGTATGAGAGGAAATTATTTTTTTCTTAAATAATAAGAAAAACACATCCACCAACTTAATAGGAATGTGTGATGCTAGTTTAAGTTGTGTGCATCATGAGTGTGCCTAGTTTAGTAAATAAGTTTGGTATGATGATTGTGTACCCCGTATTCGTATTTTAGACGCTAGTACCGAGGAGTATCAAGAGGAGGAGGAGGTCTACTTCCAAGGAGAAGAAGACCACTTTGACCAATTCCCCAACCAAGGCAAGATAATACTCTTGCAAAGTGCAAAGCTCACCATGAGCAAGGCATTACCCATTTACTTTATGTTCATGATCCTACTTCCCAGTTTTACTTTACAAGCTTTATTTACTTTTGTTTTATCAAAGTACTTTTTGATTCATGATTCACTTGGTTAGTATTGGATTAGTACAAGAGTATCAAAGTTAGCCTAGAAGCAAAGCAAAGTACTTAGCACCCCTCATACCTAGATGCTAGTGCTAAATTAAAAATGACTACTCTAGATGGGAACATGTGTTTGTGAGATAATGATGTTGAAAACCTTGGGAATGATGAGTCATTTCCATTGAAAGATTTTGAATGTGAATATGACATGAATTTGACTTGGTGAAATGGCTAAAAACTGATGATTGAGTTGGATGCGATACCATTCCAATTTTTGAGTACCCCCACAATACCTGATTATGGGTAAGGCTTAACTGGAAATTTATGTGTCTTAGTATGGGTTCCCTCTGAACAAGCGTCATAGGAGTTATGCCGAGGATGCCTCCGTTGAAAGTAAAATGACGTGAATTGAGGTGAATTGTACGACCAAGCCCTGTGCAGTTCCCGGGATAGCAGTTGGTTATCACCGGGAGGCCAAGCTCATGGGGAGAGGTGCCTATACTAGGGTGTGTAAGTGAAAGGTTAACGGTTGATGATCCGCGTACTGAGTTACGATTATTCAGGGTTTACCCCTGACGGATGAAATCAAATGTTGTGGCACAAGTGTGCAACCTCTGCAGAGTGTAAACCTATTCGAATAGCCGCTTCCGCGGATATGGAAAATTGGAAAGGCCATACTGTTTCCTTCATCAGAATTTATATCTTCGTGACTGGTGAATTTTGAACTTGAACGGTGACTTTGAATTTGAATCACAACAGAGTTGTGGGAATGACACTAATGTTCCCACTTGAGTTAGTTAGCACATGAGGAGTTGTTTACAAAAATGTTTCTAAAGTAAAATTGGCTTTATGCAAATAACCTTAGAGCTTAGAACACTCTCAATTGTAATGTTAGTACTTACATTAGTATTAGATTGCGAGTACTTAAAGTACTCACGGCTTTGTCCCTGGCTATTCAAATGGCCAGACTATGAAGCCGAGCAGCAGTACGAGGATGACGACCAGCAGGACGTCTACCACAACTAGGAGCTTCTAACGTCAAGCGTTGGCCTGTGGACTAGAGAGTCCTTTTATCTTTACGCTTCCGCTATGAACTTGTGTTTGTTCATTGATCAATAGATCAACTATTCGTGTAATATGGATCATGTGATTCCACTTTGTAAGACATTATGGTTTGTAATGAATGATGACTGTGATACTTAACTATTATGCCTCGCAACAACAATATTCCTGGGATTGCGATGTATGACATAATAGGCATCCGGACTTAAAAATCCGGGTGTTGACAAGTTGGTATCAGAGCCATTGTTTGACCTTAGGAGACCCTAGTTAGAAATGGACGTTCTGAAAATTTAGTTTCAAAAATGAATGAAGTATTTCTGAAAAATCTAAGTCTTTGTCTTCTCTTTGAGTTCTTTGAGAAAATAAGAAGTCATACTCTTCCTTAAAAATATAACTAAAATTTTGCCACACTTGTTCACTTCTCTAACCTAATCTTTCACTTTCAGATGGAGCCCGTGAACATGAAGTTTTACCAGCTTGGAAATGGGGGAAGCTTGGTCTTCGAGCACGACCTCAACGCCCTTTCTGATCACCTTGATCGCCTGCACCCGGAGTTCCACGGAGTTCAGGTCACGGACCAGCCAGGAGGCGAGCTGCAGTGGATCATCACCGCTGACTTGAGGGGCAAGATGGAGCCTCCCACTTCTGAGAGGATCCTCTTCTCCTTCAGGGAGAGCAACTGCCTGGACGGACTTGCCCGCGCCCTTCAGGAGGGACTCGCACGCTTGTGCGGGATGAGCGGGGAGGCACTCAAGGACCCTCGCTTTTCTCACCTCGCGAGGCGTAACTCTGCTGGAGAGCCCATGGACATGTCGCCCCACCCGGAGCTGAAGCACCATGTGGAGCATCTCGACTTCATCCTCTACCACACTCAGCAGGATCTCGACCACGCCCGTGAGTACGCCAACCAGACACACGCCCACATCATCGAGCAAGGCGAAACCATCAAGCTGCTCGCCAGGGACCGCAGGACTCTCCGCCAGCAGCGGACGAAGTAGGATGCCACCATCACTCGCCTCCGCGAGAAGATAGCAGCACTTGAGGCCACCGTCAAGAACCAGGAGGGGCAGATGAAGAAGATGGAGGAAGATGGAGACGACATTCAGGGAGGAAGCGCCTTCCTGAGTGACGACGACGACTTCGAGGAGGATGAGAACACCGAGGAGGAAGACTACGAGTTCCTGGACGCCGGAGAGGATGACCACGTCGCCATAGATGTGGATGGAGAGTAGTTTCACTTGTGCACTATCGTAGGTGTGAGTTGTATCCCGCCCCATGTATCGTAGCTTGGAGAAGAAGGGTTCTTAAAACCCTTAGTGTGTTAGCTTGTAATGTGTGATTGTTTGTTATGAATGAATGTATGTTTGTGTCATCATGAAAAGACTTCAAGTTTTAAACCTTGGAACCTAAACACAAAACAAGCCATAGAGAATTTCCCTCTTATCTCATGATCTATCTCAATGCTCAGATGGCCCCTCCAACTCGCAACGCGAATCAAGACGCGATGATGCAGATGTTGCAAGTTATGCTGGAAGATAGAGAAGCAGAAAGAGCTAAAAGGCAAGCCAACATTGCAGCACTTCAACAGCTTGCCAACAACAACCAAGGCCATCATGATCATCCAGGATCAAAGCTCAAGAACTTCCAGAACACAAACCCGCCTATTTTCAGCAAGACTGAGGAACCACTTGATGCAGATGATTGGCTCCAAACTATGGAGAACAATCTAGAAGTAGCGGGAGTTGAGGAAAATGAGAAACTGCTGTTTGCCACGCACTACTTAGCAGGACCAGCAAGAGCTTGGTGGACAAGCACCCATGCCATGAACGCGGGACAGTTTATGACTTGGACAGACTTCAAGCTCAAGTTCAGCAAGTACCATGTGCCCCCTGGTCTGATAAAGAAGATGAGAGATGAATTCCGTGAACTGAAGCAAGGCCGAATGTCCGTGGTGGAATACCGCGACAAGTTTCTAACTCTGTCAAGGTACGCCCCGGATGAGACTGATACTACTGAGAAGAGGAAGGAAAGGTTTCTGAACGGACTGCATGATGAGATGCAGACTGTGTTGATCAACATCCCCTTCGCCGACCTCGAAGCCCTTGTTGACTCCCCCATCCAAATGGAGGGCAAACTGCACCAAGCCAGCGAGAACCGCAAGCGCCGCATGATGAACCAGAGTGGGCCCAGCAATGCCCCAAGGTATCGCCCCAACTCAGGCGGAGGCTTCAGGAACAACAAGCCCAATGCACAGATGTCACGTCCGGGTTATCAGAACCGGAGTGGAGGAAACCCCAGGCCAGGAGGCCACTACAACAACAACAACAGCAACTACAACAACAACAACAACAACAACTTCAACCGCGCTCCGCCGAGAGCCCCCAACACCAACAACAACAACAACAACAACACCAACACCACACCAAGGACTGGAAGCAACGTTATCCCCGTTGCTACCAAGGACAAGGCCACAATCACCTGCTATGAATGTGGAGTTGTGGGACACTACTCCAATGAGTGCCCCAAAAGGCTGGCCAAGCTCGCCGGCAACACCGCTGCACCAGCTCAGCAGCAACGCCGTGTCTCCACCGGCAAGAAGTTCGCCCCCAACAACCCGAACAACCGTGGAGGTCGCCTCTACCACATGAACGCCGAGGAAGCCCAGGAAGCACCAGACGTGGTGCTGGGTATGTTCTCTGTTAACTCAATACCAGCAAGAGTGTTGTTTGATTCTGGAGCATCGCATTCGTTTGTTACAGAAGA
Source organism: Lolium perenne (assembly GCF_019359855.2). NCBI lineage: Eukaryota > Viridiplantae > Streptophyta > Magnoliopsida > Poales > Poaceae > Lolium > Lolium perenne. Next base: position 179,339,443 of record NC_067246.2, on the reverse strand, counting down.
TTTTGTGTGCACTAGTAAGATTCAACCAATCAGCTTGAAACATGTCATGATAGTTCAAATACCTGGATCAACAACTAAAGCTAGAAAATTTTGCAAAGATGTACCCATCAGAATTCATGAAATAGATTTTTATGCAAACTTGATTGTTCTGGGAACAAAAGGATTGGAAGTAGTCCTGGGTATGGATTGGATGGCGAAACATCATGGATTGATAGACTGCGCCAAGAAGGCCATCACCATGACTAGTAGCACCGGAATAATAATAGAACATATGTCTGAGAGACTACCCAGAAATTTCACCTGCAACCAAAGTGTAGCCAAGCCAACTCTGGATCAAATCAGGGTCATCTGTCGATACCCTGATGTGTTTCCGGATGATCTACCCGGTATGCCCCTGGATCGGGATATCGAGTTCATCATCGAGTTAATCCCTGGAACAGGACCTATAGCCCAGAGAGCCTATAGCATGAACCCCACAGAGCTAGTGGAACTGAAGAAGCAACTGGATGATATGCTGTACAAAGGTCTGATTCGACCAAGTGCGTCGCCTTGGAGATCACCAGTTTTGTTTGTGGATAAGAAAGACGGTGTCACTCGTTTGGTTACGGATTATCGTAAGCTTAACGATGTCACCATCAAGAACAAATACCCCTTGCCAAAGATAGAAGACCTGTTTGACCAGCTGACCGGTGCCCAAGTATTCTCTAAGATTGATCTGAGGACAGGTTACCATCAACTGAAGATCCGTGCAACAGATATCCCTAAGACTGCCTTCACCACCAGATATGGATTGTATGAATACAATGTCATGTCATTTGGACTGACCAATGCCCCCGCTTACTTCATGAATCTCATGAATAAGATCTTTATGGAATTCCTGGATAAGTTTGTCGTTGTCTTCATCGACGAAATTCTTATCTACTCCAAAACAGAAGAAGAACACGAACAACATTTGGAAGTGGTCCTAGAAACCCTGAGACAGCACCAGTTGTATGCCAAGTTTAGCAAATGCGAGTTTTGGTTGAAGGAAGTAGGATTCCTGGGACACATCTTGTCTGCGGGAGGAATTGCCGTAGATCCCGCTAAAATCAAAACCGTTGAGGAATGGAAAGCCCCAACCACCCAGACTGAAGTCTGGGCATTTCTGGGATTAGCGGGATATTACCGCAGATTCGTAGAAGGATTTTCCAGCATCGCAAGACCAATGACTCAACTACTAAAGAAGGACAAGAAGTTTGACTGGAATGACAAATGTGAAGAAATCTTTCAGCAGCTCAAGCTCAGATTAACCACAGCCCCAATACTGATCATGCCCGATGTCACCAAGCCATTCGATGTCTATTGTGATGCATCCAAGATTGGTCTTGGATGTGTATTGATGCAAGGAGGCAAGGTGATATCATACCTATCCAGGCAACTGAAGCAACATGAACAAAACTATCCAACTCATGACTTGGAGTTAGCAGCCGCAGTTTTAGCCCTGAAGGTTTGGCGTCATTACCTCATGGGTAATCGATGCGAGATATACTCAGATCACAAAAGCTTGAAGTACATTTTCACCCAGAAGGAGCTGAACATGAGACAGCGCAGATGGATAGAATTAATCAAGGATTACGACATGGAAATTCACTACCACCCCGGCAAGGCCAATGTGGTAGCGGATGCTTTGAGCAGACTGCCGTGTCAGTTGAACTCCATGATCGCAATAGAGCAACCCAGCCTGTATCAAGAGTTTGAACAGTTCAGACTAGAGCTAGTGAGCGAAGGATTCTTAGCCAGCATTGAGCTCCAACCCACCTTGATGAGTCAGATAAAAGAAGCCCAGAAGGGAAATGCCAGCATTGACGGAATCAAGAATCAGATAGCTGCAGGAAAGGCACCAGGATTCATCGTAGATGAAGAAGGAGTTCTTTGGTACAACGGACGCCTGTGTGTACCGTCAGATTCAGAGTTGAAGCAAGTCATTCTGAAGGAAGCTCATGACACCCTGTACTCCATTCATCCCGGAGGAACCAAGATGTACCAAGACCTGAAGGAAAAATTCTGCTGGCACGGAATGAAGCGAGAGATAGGAAGCTACATCGCCAAGTGTGATATCTGTCAATGAGTCAAGGCAGAACATCAATGCCCTGCAGGACTGTTGCAACCCTTACAGATTCCTGAGTGGAAATGGGATTCTGTCGGTATGGACTTTATCACGGGATTGCCCAAATCTAGCAGAGGAAATGACTCCATTTGGGTAGTTATTGATAGATTGACCAAAGTTGCACATTTCATCCCCGTCAAGACCACTTACCAAGGCACAAAGCTAGCTGAGTTATACATCTCCAGGAAAGTCAGCCTGCACGGAACACCGAAGTCAATTGTGTCAGATAGAGGATCTCAATTCACCTCAAGATTCTGGCAGAAAGTGCATGAAGGACTAGGAACTCGTCTGAATTTCAGCACAGCTTATCACCCGCAGACTGACGGACAGACCGAGAGAGTCAACCAGATACTGGAAGATATGTTGAGAGCCTGTGTGCTAGAGTATGGATCCAAATGGGAAGACTGCCTACCATACGCAGAATTCTCCTACAACAACAGTTATCAAGCCAGCTTACAGATGGCCCCCTTTGAAGCCCTGTACGGAAGGAAATGCCGTACCCCTCTGAACTGGTCGGAGGTCGGAGATAGCCAAGTCTTCGGCCCCGATATTCTCCGAGAAGCCGAAGAGAAGGTGCACAAGATCCGCGGGTACCTCAAGACTGCCCAGTCTAGACAGAAGAGCTACGCCGACAAGAGACGCCGAGAGATGACATTCGAGATCGGAGATTTTGTGTATCTCAAGGTCTCACCCCTCAAAGGAATGCAGAGATTCCAACTCAGAGGAAAGCTCGCCCCCAGATATGTCGTACCGTTCAAAGTTCTGAGTCGCCGAGGAGAAGTTTCATATCAGCTTGAACTACCAGAAGAAATGTCCGCCGTGCACAATGTGTTTCACATCTCACTACTTCGGAAGTGCCTAGAAGTGCCAGAGAAGACCGAAGTGTTCAAGAACATCGACCATAGAGCCATTGATATCAACAAGGATCTAACATACCGTGAGGTGCCTATTCGCATCCTTGAAGAAGCTTTCAGAACCACCCGCACCAGGAGTATCAAGTTCCTGAAAATACAATGGAGTAATCACACCGAAGAAGAAGCCACTCGGGAACGCGAGGAAGATATGAAGAAGGAATACCCAGATCTCTTTAGTACCTAGTTTTCTTTAGATCTCGGGACGAGATATTTTGTAAGGGGGAAGGGTTTGTAACATCCCAAGTTTTCAATAAAAGAAGCAAGAGAGAGTTTCCAAGAATCCAAAAATTAGAGCCAACAAAAACTTTTTCTCATCATATAGGACTATGCATGTAGCTCACCTTATTAATTAATTGAGTGTGCTTTTGCCATGATGCTTGCTTATGTGTTTACCCTTAATCTAAAACCCTAACCATGATCTCATGATTATCCAAATACAAAGAAAAAGAAATAAGAAAAGAAATTATAAAAATCAACTCAACACACACATATGGCTTAGGCCATTTTTACAAATCTTTAATCTAGACCATTTTGGTTTGCACCATTGGTTGTAAATGAATACTAAACACTTGTTAACACTTTTGGAAACAATCAAACTTAATTCAAATCAAATTTCAATCAAATATGAGCTCACATGTGATTATGGTCATATGTGACATTTTCAGCATGATACCCACTTTGAGCCCCTGGTTTTTGACTTTTCTCCACTACACTTGGCCAAATCTTTGCACCTCATCCAAGACACCATCAAGGAGAACAACTTTGCTCAAAACCACAACCCCAAACTCTGCCTCAAATTCAAATTAGAAGCAGGCCAAGTGGAGACTTTGAATCAAATTCAAGATCATATGCAAAATGAGGTTTTACAATTCAACTCCATTTTGATCACCACCACCACCAATATACTCCAAATAATATATGATTACAACCCACCAAAAAGATTTGCAAAATTCAAAAATAAATTTCTTGCGGGCAATTCATCAAACACTTGATATGCAGGGTATTAAATTCTGCCCATACTGAAAATGAGAGGAGACTAAGTCCAAGCCTGATCATCGCTGCACCTCTGGAGCTTCCTCTCACCTCCCTGCATCTCTTCCCTCACCTGCCCAGCACTGGAGAAGCTCAACTTGACCAAAGCATGCCATGGCATGTCATGCCACTCTCATGCTCACTCCCTCTCTAGTCACTTCTGGCCTGCCTCACCATGTCCATCACTCTCCTCTCACTCACTTGATCATGACCAGACCAAGCCACGACGGGAGAGGCACTCGCAACGGGCAGAACACAGCGTGCCCAGACGCGCCCAGGCACGCCCATGCCCTCGCCAGAGCGCGCATGGCGCGAACCCTGGCCCGCCAGAGCATCAGCCGCCCGGAGCCCTCGCGTCACCTCTGCCCTCTCTCTCTGCGTCAGTCGACGCCTCGCCTCACCCTGCATCGCCTGGACACGGCCACTTGCCCGCGGGAACGCTGCAGTCGACGACCACGACGACGACCACCCGCCACAGTGCTGAGCGCTCCCATCAGACGCACCATCGCTACAGACCCCCATCTGCACCACCAACAAGCGCGTCAGCCTCGCCAGGACTCCAGTAACCTGATGCGCCCATGCCTTGCCTCTTCGCGACCTTGGAACGGCGACGACGGCGGCGACCCTAGCACAGCTCCACGGCCACCTCCCTCTGCTATAAAAGGAGGACTCCTCCTCTCAAATTGAGCACGCCATCCACTTCCCCTCCTCACCACGACTCTCCTCGACCACTCACCTCTCTCGATTAGCCACAGCACCGCCCCAATTGCAAGCTCATCGCCGCCGCCAGTACCCGAAGCTCGCCGGAGAAGGAGGCCGCCCCTGACGACGCCACTGCTACACGGAGCTTCCTCATCTACTCCAACGTCGCGGCGCACCACTCCGACGATCGCCGGAGCTCCGACTGCCGCTCCGACCCCCTACCTCCGCCGCCAGTAAGTCCACATCTCGCCGGAGACGAAGCCCTCCCTCAACCGTGCGATCGCGTTCTAATCGCACGGCTATTATTCCCCGTACCGTTTCGCTCGTCTCAGCCCACAGATAGGTGGTCCCCACCTTGTCAGCTGGCCCGCTGCGAAGCTGGGCCGGCCCAATCCATTCCTTCTATGCACAGCCCGTTTATTTTCCCGCCAGCCCATCTGTTTCAAATTCAAAATCCAAAATAGATGAAATATGCAATCTGATTTCAACTTTAAAATTTAATAGGGACAAATCTACTTGGTCAAATTTTACAAATTTTATATATTTGGAAAGCTTAGGATTTTATCTACACAATGCCACTGGATTGAACCCTAGATCTATTATAGAATTAAAGTAGGGAAATAAACAATGCAGGGACTTTTCTTCCTTAGAATAATTATTAAAAATCAACCACAAATGCTTTTAAGTTAATTCCAACTCCTATAAATCACATTACACTTGTACTAATTGTTTCTGCAAACATATGCCATGCTTACTTTGAATGATCATGGCTTAGTTTAATTAAAGGACTAGATAGCTATTTCTAGTCAAAGATATTGTCCAAAACTATTAATCAATCTCATGGGAGTTTTTCTCTCATTTAAATCTTGTCACCAACAGTTCAAAATAAGGTAGAGACTCTGGTCATTTAGGTCTCATATGAATTGTTGAGGATATTAAATCTTATCATGTTAGTATTAAATTGTATGAGGTGCTCACCTCATTTAAATCATTTTCTTAAATGATACGTGTGAAGAGGTTGACTTTGGTCAACCTAGGTCACATATTACTCATGAGAGAAATTAAATCTTAAGAAGATAATGAGAGGAAATTATTTCTCTAAGTAATTAAAAGTAACACTTAAGTTAGTATGAGAGGAAATTATTTTTTTCTTAAATAATAAGAAAAACACATCCACCAACTTAATAGGAATGTGTGATGCTAGTTTAAGTTGTGTGCATCATGAGTGTGCCTAGTTTAGTAAATAAGTTTGGTATGATGATTGTGTACCCCGTATTCGTATTTTAGACGCTAGTACCGAGGAGTATCAAGAGGAGGAGGAGGTCTACTTCCAAGGAGAAGAAGACCACTTTGACCAATTCCCCAACCAAGGCAAGATAATACTCTTGCAAAGTGCAAAGCTCACCATGATCAAGGCATTACCCATTTACTTTATGTTCATGATCCTACTTCCCAGTTTTACTTTACAAGCTTTATTTACTTTTGTTTTATCAAAGTAATTTTTGATTCATGATTCACTTGGTTAGTATTGGATTAGTACAAGAGTATCAAAGTTAGCCTAGAAGCAAAGCAAAGTACTTAGCACCCCTCATACCTAGATGCTAGTGCTAAATTAAAAATGACTACTCTAGATGGGAACATGTGTTTGTGAGATAATGATGTTGAAAACCTTGGGAATGATGAGTCATTTCCATTGAAAGATTTTGAATGTGAATATGACATGAATTTGACTTGGTGAAATGGCTAAAAACTGATGATTGAGTTGGATGCGATACCATTCCAATTTTTGAGTACCCCCACAATACCTGATTATGGGTAAGGCTTAACTGGAAATTTATGTGTCTTAGTATGGGTTCCCTCTGAACAAGCGTCATAGGGGTTATGCCGAGGATGCCTCCGTTGAAAGTAAAATGACGTGAATTGAGGTAAATTGTACGACCAAGCCCTGTGCAGTTCCCGGGATAGCAGTTGGTTATCACCGGGAGGCCAAGCTCATGGGGAGAGGTGCCTATACTAGGGTGTGTAAGTGAAAGGTTAACGGTTGATGATCCGCGTACTGAGTTACGATTATTCGGGGTTTACCCCTGACGGATGAAATCAAATGTTGTGGCACAAGTGTGCAACCTCTGCAGAGTGTAAACCTATTCGAATAGCCGCTTCCGCGGATATGGAAAATTGGAAAGGCCATACTGTTTCCGTCATCAGAATTTATATCTTTGTGACTGGTGAATTTTGAACTTGAACGGTGACTTTGAATTTGAATCACAACAGAGTTGTGGGAATGACACTAATGTTCCCACTTGAGTTAGTTAGCACATGAGGAGTTGTTTACAAAAATGTTTCTAAACTAAAATTGGCTTTATGCAAATGACCTTAGAGCTTAGAACACTCTCAATAGTAATGTTAGTACTTACATTAGTATTAGATTGCGAGTACTTAAAGTACTCACGGCTTTGTCCCTGGCTATTCAAATGGCCAGACTATGAATCCGAGCAGCAGTACGAGGATGAAGACCAGCAGGACGTCTACCACAACTAGGAGCTTCTAACGTCAAGCGTTGGCCTGTGGACTAGAGAGTCCTTTTATCTTTACGCTTTCGCTATGAACTTGTGTTTGTTCGTTGATCAATAGATCAACTATTCGTGTAATATGGATCATGTGATTCCACTTTGTAAGACATTATGGTTTGTAATGAATGATGACTGTGATACTTAACTATTATGCCTCGCAACAACAATATTCCTGGGATTGCGATGTATGACATAATAGGCATTGACAGTGACACTTGGTTGAAACATATGTTATGCAATATTAATCCATGTAAATCCAAGCTAATTAGGACAAGGTGCGAGCACTATTGGTATTCTATGCATGAGGCTTGCAACTTATAGGATGTCTTATGCATAACACATATGAATTATTACTACCGTTGACAAAATTGTTTCTATGTTTTCAAAATGAAAAGCTCTAGCACAAAAATAGTAATCCATGCTTCCCTCTGCGAAGGGCCATTCTTTTACTTTATGTTGAGTCAGTTTACCTACTTCTTTCTATCTTAGAAGCAAACACTTGTGTCAACTGTGTGCATTGATTCCTACATACTTGCTTATTTGCATTCATCATATTACTTTGTGTTGACAATTATCCATGAGATATACATGTTGAAGTTGAAAGCAACTGCTGAAACTTATATCTTCCTTTGTGTTGCTTCAAAACTTTCTACTAAGAATCTAATGCTTTATGAGTTAACTCCTATGCAAGTCTTATTGATGCTTGTCTTGAAAGTACTATTCATGAAAAGTTTTTTTATATGATTCAGTTGTTTAATCATTGTCTTTACCATTGCTTCGAATCACTTCATTCATCTCATATGCTTTACAATAGTATTGATCAAGATTATGATAGCATGTCACTTCAGAAATTATCCTTGTTATCGTTTACCTACTCGAGGGCGAGTAGGAACTAAGCTTGGGGATGCTTGATACGTCTCAAACGTATCTATAATTTCTTATGTTCCATGCTACTTTTATGACAATACTCACATGTTTTATACACACTTTACATCATTATTATGCATTTTCCGGCACTAACCTATTAACGAGATGCCGAAGCGACAGTGCCTATTTTCTGCTGTTTTTGGTTTCAGAAATCCTACAAAGGAAATATTCTCGGAATTGGACGAAATCAACGCCCAGGGTCTTATTTTTCCACGGAGCTTCCAGAAGACCGAAGAGCGTACGAAGTGGGGCCACGAGGCGCCCTAACCATAGGGCGGCGCGGCCAGCATGGGGCCCGCGCCGGCCTATGGTGTGGGGCCCCTGCGCCGCCTCCAACTCTGCCCTTCCGCCTACTTAAACTCTCCGTCGCGAAAACCCTATTACCGAGAGCAACGATACGGAAATAGTTCCAGAGACGCCGCCGCCGCCAATCCCATCTCGGGGGATTCAGGAGATCGCCTCCGGCACCCTGCCGGAGAGGGGAATCATCACCCGGAGGACTCTTCATCACCATGATCGCCTCCGGACTGATGTGTGAGTAGTTCATCCTTGGACTATGGGTCCATAGCAGTAGCTAGATGGTTGTCTTCTCCTCATTGTGCTATCATGTTTAGATCTTGTGAGCTGCCTATCATGATCAAGATCATCTATTTGTAATGCTACATGTTGTGTTTGTTGGGATCCGATGAATAAGGAATACTATGTCAAGTTGATTATTGATCTATCATATATGTGTTGTTTATGATCTTGCATGCTCTCCGTTGCTAATAGAGGCTGATACTTGTGACTCCAAGAGGGTGTATTTATGCTCGATAGTGGGTTCATGCCTCCATTGAATCTGGGACAGTGACAGAAAGTTCTAAGGTTGTGGATGTGCTGTTGCCACTAGGGATAAAACATCGATGCTTTGTCTAAGGATATTGTGTTGATTACATTACGCACCATACTTAATGCAATTGTTTGTTGTTTGCAACTTAATACTGGACGGGGTGCGGATGCTAACCCGAAGGTGGACTTTTTAGGCCTAGATGCATGCTGGATAGCGGTCTATGTACTTTGTCGTAATGCCCTAAGTAAATCTCATAGTAGTCATCATGATATGTATGTGCATTGTTATGCCCTCTCTATTTGCCAATTTCCCAACTGTAATTTGTTCACCCAACATGCTATTTATCTTATTGGAGAGACACCACTAGTGAACTGTGGACCCCGGTCCATTCTTTTACATCTGAATACAATCTACTGCAATAATTGTTCTCTACTGTTCATTGCAAACAAACATCATTTTCCACACCATACATTTAATCCTTTGTTTACAGCAAGCCGGTGAGATTGACAACCTCACTGTTAAGTTGGGGCAAAGTATTTTGATTGTGTTGTGCAGGTTCCACGTTGGCGCCGGAATCCCTGGTGTTGCGCCGCACTACACTCCTCCGCCAACAACCTTCACGTGACCCTTGACTCCTACTGGTTCGATAACCTTGGTTTCTTACTGAGGGAAAACTTGTTGCTGTACGCATCACACCTTCCTCTTGGGGTTCCCAACGGACGTGTGCTTCACGCGTATCATGGATCTGGGAGGCGAAGCTCCGTTTGGTCAAGGCTAACAATGGTCGCGCATGTGGGCGTTGTTATCTTGTTGAAGGCGTCGTCACTACCCCCTCCTACACATATGTTCCGGGGGATTTCCTAGATCTGGATCTCCTGGATCAGGCGATGGTGAAACTTTCGATGTCGTTCCACCTCTTTGGGGCATCATTTTGGAACAAGCTCTAGTTGGACGGGTCTAGTTGTGGACCGGTATTCCATTTATCACGTCGACGATGGTGAAACCTGGTGGCATGGTGCAACAGGGTTGATACGTCTCCGACGTATCGATAATTTCTTATGTTCCATGCCACATTATTGATGATACCTACATGTTTTATGCATACTTTATGTCATATTTATGCGTTTTCCGTAACTAAACTATTGACGAGATGCCGAAGGGCCAGTTGCTGTTTTCTGCTGTTTTTGGTTTCAGAAATCCTAGTAAGGAAATATTCTCGGAATCGGACGAAATCAACGCCCAGCATCTTAGGATTGCATGAAGCTTCCAGAACACCCGAGAGCCGCCAGAGAGGGACCACAGGGGGCCCACACATGGTGGCGGCGCGGCCTAGGGGGGCGCGCCGCCCTAGTGTCTGGTGGCCCCAGACCCCTTCTGACGCCGCCTCTTCGCCTATAAGAAGCTCCCTGACCTAAATCTTCGATACGGAAAAGCCACGGTACGAGAAACCTTCCAGAGCCACCGCCATCGCGAAGCCAAGATCTGGGGGACAGGAGTCTCTGTTCCGGCACGCCGCCGGGACGGGGAAGTGCCCCCGGAAGGCTTCTCCATCGACACCGCTGCCATCTCCACCGCCATCTTCATCACCGCTGCTGTCTCCCATGAGGAGGGAGTAGTTCTCCATCGAGGCTAAGGGTTGTACCGGTAGCTATGTGGTTAATCTCTCTCCTATGTACTTCAATACAATGATCTCATGAGCTGCCTTACATGATTAAGAGTCATATGAGTTTTGTATCACTATTCATCTATGTGCTACTCTAGTGATGTTATTAAAGTAGTTTATTCCTCCTGTACGGTGTAATGGTGACAGTGTGTGCATCGTGTAGTACTTGGCGTAGGCTATGATTGTGATCTCTTGTAGATTATGAAGTTAACTATTGCTATGATAGTATTGATGTGATCTATTCCTCCTTTCGTAGCGTGAAGGTGACAGTGTGCATGCTATGTTAGTACTTGGTTTGGTTATGTTGATCTGTCATGCACTCTAAGGTTACTTAAACATGAATATCGAATATTGTGGAGCTTGTTAACTCCGGCATTGAGGGTTCATGTAATCCTACACAGTTAGTGGTGTTCATCATCCAACAAGAGAGCGTAGAGTCTAGCATCTATCTATTTATTCTGTTATGTGATCAATGTTGAGAGTGTCCACTAGTGAAAGTATGATCCCTAGGCCTTGTTCCTAAATACTGCTATCGCTGCTTGTTTACTGTTTTACTGCATCTGTACTTCCTGCAATATCACCACCATCGACCACACGCCAGTCCTGGACAGCAAAGCACTTTTCTGGTGCTGTTGCTACTGCTTATATTTATTCATACCACCTGTATTTCACTATCTCTTCGCCGAACTAGTGCACCTATTAGGTGTGTTGGGGACACAAGAGACTTCTTGCTTTGTGGTTGCAGGGTTGCATGAGAGGGATATCTTTGACCTCTTCCTCCCTGAGTTCGATAAACCTTGGGTGATCCACTTAAGGGAAACTTGCTGCTGTTCTACAAACCTCTGCTCTTGGAGGCCCAACACTGTCTACAAGAATAGAAGCACCCGTAGACATCAAGCACTTTTCTGGCGCCGTTGCCGGGGAACGAAGGAAAGCTACACCATTTCTTCCCTCGTCAACTACGCGCCAGTCCTGGGCAGTCAAGCAATTTTCTGGCGCCGTTGCCGGGGAGGAAAGGTAAAAGGTACTCACACTCCGGATCTCGGCTACTAAGCTATTTTCCGCCGTTGTAAGTACTCGAAGCTATTTCCTTTAGATCCTGCAATCGCATCTTTTTGTTTCTTGTTTACACTAGTTAGGCATAATGGAAAACAACAAAAATATGAGAGATCTTTATGAACTTTATCTTGAATTAGGACATGATGTGTTTGAAGAGAGAATTAAAAAACCAATGGAACTTTATATGCATGCTAATGGGAATGTTATTAATATGAATGCTTTGAACACTATTGTTGCTAATGCTATGGAAAATTCTAAGCTTGGGGAAGCTGGTTTTGATGAGCATGATCTTTTTAGTCCCCCAAGCATTGAGGAGAAAATTTACTTTGATGATACTTTACCTCCTATTTATGATGATTATAATGATAGTAGCCTTTTGGTGCCACCTGTTATGGAGGATAAATTTGATTATGATTACAATATACCTCCTATATTTGATGATGAGAATAATAATGATAGCTACTTTGTTGAATTTGCTCTCACTACAACTAATAAAATTGATTATGTTTATGTGGAGAGTAATAATTTTATGCATGAGACTCATGATAAGAATGCTTTATGTGATAGTTATATTGTTGAGTTTGCTCATGATGCTACTGGATATTATTATGAGAGAGGAAAATATGGTTGTAGAAATTTTCATGTTACTAAAACACCTCTCTATGTGCTGAAATTTTTGAAGTTACACTTGTTCTATCTTCCTATGCTTGTTACTTTGCTCTTCATGAACTTGTTTATTTACAAGATTCCTTTTCATAGGAAGCATGTTAGGCTTAAATGTGTTTTGAATTTGCTTCTTGATGCTCTCTTTTGCTTCAACTCTTATTTCTTGGGAGTGCATCATTAAAACTGCTGAGCCCATCTTAATGGCTATAAAGAAGGAACTTCTTGGGAGATAACCCATGTTTTATTTTGCTACAGTAATTTTGTTTTATATTTGTGTCTTGGAAGTTGTTACTACTGTAGCAACCTCTCCTTATCTTAATTTTGTTGCATTGTTGTGCCAAGTAAAGTCTTTGATAGCAAGGTTGATACTAGATTTGGATTACTGCGCAGAAATAGATTTCTTGCTGTCACGAATCTGGGCTTAATTCTCTGTAGGTAACTCAGAAAATTATGCCAATTTACGTGAGTGATCCTCAGATATGTACGCAACTTTCATTCAATTTGAGCATTTTCATTTGAGCAACTCTGCTGCCTCTTCAAAATTCGTCTTTACGGACTATTCTGTTTTGACAGATTCTGCCTTTTATTTCGCATTGCCTCTTTTGCTATGTGGGATGGATTTCTTTGTTCCATTGACTTCCAGTAGCTTTGAGCAATGTCCGTGTTAAGAATGATTGTGTAACCTCTGAACATGTGAGTTTTTGATTATGCACTAACCCTCTAATGAGTTTGTTTCGAGTTTGGTGTGAAGGAAGTTTTCAAGGGTCAAGAGAGGAGGATGATACAATATGATCAAGAAGAGTGAAAGCTCTAAGCTTGGGGATGCCCCGGTGGTTCATCCCTGCATATTTCAAGGAGACTCAAGCATCTAAGCTTGGGGATGCCCAAGGCATCCCCTTCTTCATCGACAAATTATCAGGTTCCTTCTCTTGAAACTATATTTTTATTCGGTCACATCTTATGTACTTTACTTGGAGCGTCTGTATGTTTTTGTTTTTGTTTGAATAAATGATTGTGTGGGAGAGAGACACGCTCCGCTGGTTCGTATGAACACATGTATTCTTAGCTTTTAATTTTCATGGCGAAGGTTGAAACTGCTTCGTTAATTGTTATATGGTTGGAAACGGGAAATGCTACATGTAGTAATTGGTATGATGTCTTGAATAATGTGATACTTGGGAATTGTTGTGCTCATGATTAAGCTCTTGCATCATATACCTTGCACCTATTAGTGAAGAAATACATAGAGCTTGCTGAAATTTTGTTTGCATGATTGGTTTCTCTAAGGTCTAGATACTTTCTGGTAAAGGTGTTTGAACGACAAGGAAGACGATGTAGAGTCTTATAATGCTTGCAATATGTTCTTATGTGAGTTTTGTTGTACCGGTTCATACTTGTGTTTGCTTCAAATAACCTTGCTAGCCTAAGCTTTGTATCGAGAGGGAATACTTCTCATGCATCCAAAATCCTTGAGCCAACCACTATGCCATTTGTGTCCATCATACCTACCTACTGCATGGTATTTATCCGCCATTCCAAAGTAAATTGCTTGAGTGCTACCTTTAAATTTCTATCCTCTACCTTTGCAATATATAGCTCATGGGACAAATAGCTTAAAAACTATTGTGGTATTGAATATGTACTTATTCACTTTATCTCTTATTAAGTTGCTTGTTGTGCGATAACCATGTTTCTGGGGACGCCATCAACTACTCTTTGTTGAATATCATGTGAGTTGCTATGCATGTCCGTCTTGTCTGAAGTAAGGGCAATTTACCACTAGTTGAATGGTTAGAGCATGCATAATGTTAGAGAAGAACATTGGGCCGCTAACTAAAGCCATGAATCATGGTGGAAGTTTCAGTTTTGGACAAATATCCTCAATCTCATATGAGAACATTAATTGTTGCTAAATGCTTATGCATTAAAGAGGAGTCCATTATCTGTTGTCTATGTTGTCCCGGTATGGATGTCTAAGTTGAGAATAATCAAAAGCGAGAAATCCAATGCGAGCTTTCTCCTTAGACCTTTGTACAGGCGGCTTAGAGGTACCCCTTTGTGACACTTGGTTAAAACATATGTATTGCGATGATAATCCAGGTAATCCGAGCTAATTAGGACAAGGTGCGGGCACTATTGGTATACTATGCATGAGGCTTGCAACTTGTAGGATATAATTTACATGATACATATGCTTTATTACTACCGTTGACAAAATTGTTTCTTGCTTTCAAAACCAAAGCTCTAGCACAAATATAGCAATCAATGCTTCCCTCTGCGAAGGGCCATTCTTCTACTTTTATGTTGAGTCAGTTTACCCATTTCTCTCTATCTTAGAAGCAAACACTTGTGTTAACTGTGCATTGATTCTTACATACTTGCTTATTGCACTTGTTATATTGCTATGCATTGACAACTATCCATGAGATATACATGTTACAAGTTGAAAGCAACCGCTGAAACTTAATCTTCCATTGTGTTGCTTCAATGCCTTTACTTTGAATTTATTGCTTTATGAGTTAACTCTTATGCAAGACTTATTGATGCTTGTCTTGAAAGTACTATTCATGAAAAGTCTTTGCTATATGATTCAATTGTTTACTCATTGCATTACCATTGTTTCGAATCGCTGCATTCATTACATGTGCTTACAATAGTATGATCAAGATTATGATGGCATGTCACTTCAGAAATTATCTTTGTTATCGTTTACCTGCTCGGGACGAGCAGGAACTAAGCTTGGGGATGTTGATACGTCTCCGACGTATCGATAATTTCTTATGTTCCATGCCACATTATTGATGATACCTACATGTTTTATGCATACTTTATGTCATATTTATGCGTTTTCCGGAACTAACCTATTGACGAGATGCCGAAGGGCCAGTTCTTTGTTTCTGCTGTTTTTGGTTTCAGAAATCCTAGTAAGGAAATATTCTCGGAATCGGACGAAATCAACGCCCAGCATCTTAGGATTGCATGAAGCTTCTAGAACACCCGAGAGCCGCCAGAGAGGGGCCACAGGGGGCCCACACATGGTGGCGGTGCGGCCCAGGGGGGCGCCGCCCTAGTGTCTGGTGGCCCCAGACCCCTTCTGACGCCGCCTCTTCGCCTATAAGAAGCTCCCTGACCTAAATCTTCGATACGGAAAAGCCACGGTACGAGAAACCTTCCAGAGCCGCCGCCATCGCGAAGCCAAGATCTGGGGGACAGGAGTCTCTGTTCCGGCACGCCGCCGGGACGGGGAAGTGCCCCCGGAAGGCTTCTCCATCGACACCGCTGCCATCTCCACCGCCATCTTCATCACCGCTGCTGTCTCCCATGAGGAGGGAGTAGTTCTCCATCGAGGCTAAGGGTTGTACCGGTAGCTATGTGGTTAATCTCTCTCCTATGTACTTCAATACAATAATCTCATGAGCTGCCTTACATGATTGAGATTCATATGAGTTTTGTATTACTATTCATCTATGTGCTACTCTAGTGATGTTATTAAAGTAGTTTATTCCTCCTGTACGGTGTAATGGTGACAGTGTGTGCATCGTGTAGTACTTGGCGTAGGCTATGATTGTGATCTCTTGTAGATTATGAAGTTAACTATTGCTATGATAGTATTGATGTGATCTATTCCTCCTTTCGTAGCGTGAAGGTGACAGTGTGCATGCTATGTTAGTACTTGGTTTGGTTATGTTGATCTGTCATGCACTCTAAGGTTACTTAAACATGAATATCGAATATTGTAGAGCTTGTTAACTCCGGCATTGAGGGTTCGTGTAATCCTACACAGTTAGTGGTGTTCATCATCCAACAAGAGAGCGTAGAGTCTAGCATCTATCTATTTATTCTGTTATGTGATCAATGTTGAGAGTGTCCACTAGTGAAAGTATGATCCCTAGGCCTTGTTCCTAAATACTGCTATCGCTGCTTGTTTACTGTTTTACTGCATCTGTACTTCCTGCAATATCACCACCATCGACCACACGCCAGTCCTGGACAGCAAAACACTTTTCTGGTGCCGTTGGTACTGCTTATATTTATTCATATCACCTGTATTTCACTATCTCTTCGCCGAACTAGTGCACCTATTAGGTGTGTTGGGGACACAAGAGACTTCTTGCTTTGTGGTTGCAGGGTTGCATGACAGGGATATCTTTGACCTCTTCCTCCCTGAGTTCGATAAACCTTGGGTGATCCACTTAAGGGAAACTTGCTGCTGTTCTACAAACCTCTGCTCTTGGATGCCCAACACTGTCTACAAGAATAGAAGCACCCGTAGACATCAAGGGTCTCGATGACGGACCTGCCAAGATGGACTCGTGCGATGTGAAGGCGTTGTTTGGAACTTTGGTGGCGTCGATGGCAGACCTGACAAGGGCTATGCAGATCTTTGCCCTTGAGTTGGCTCCTTGGTTCGTCAAAAGGTGACAACTTCTAAAGCGAGGACACAAGGATCATGCTGCTGGTCTGAATGAGTGCTCATGTTTCACCATAAGGTGACTTTGTGATGCCTCCAGGGTGGGGTGTTTTTTGTTTTTTAAAGGTATAAGGCTCTGCTGGCATTTTCTTCTTTCGTTGTCGAGTTTGTAGGTGTTGCGTGGTGGTTTTCGATAGTTTGATGTATGCTTTTATCGATTTTTTGTTGAATAAAATTAAATAAAAGACATATGCATTTTTTAGAGGCCGAAGTCTCAACCTCTTTTTTGAAAGAAAAAAAGTGCGTTGATTTTAGGTGAGTCATAATTTTAGCAAAAAAATGCTCTGAACAAGTTGGTTTCGGATGATTTACAAAACTCCTTTTATTCTAAAAAAAATGATTTACAAAACTTCGCAACTTTAAAGAATGTATAAATCGAAGGTGGGTAAAGTACGATTTCTCTCAGACGCCTAAGAAAAAATTAGTTGCAACTTCGTATGAGTCACAAATAAATTTGCCACGTGTATGTATCACCGTCGTACAAAGTCCTAATCCAACGGCGTGAGAGCCGGCCTCCTCCTATTCCTCCACTTGCCAAGCGAATCCTTCCTTCTTCCTCCTCGTGCTGCAGCCGGCGACGCGGGCGGCCTAGGGTTCCTCGCATGCCAGGTGCCGCACGAGCCCGCCGCCGCCATCCGTCAACCATGGCGCAGCCGCAATCCGCTTCCTCCCAGGTTGCTTCCGAGCCCGGTGAGTCCGCTTATCCATCCCACCTTGTTGTACCTTCTATTGGGCGCGTGAATTAGGGGTTCAGAACTAGACCGTACATCAAATCTGATATCGTAGTGAATGCTCACGCAGACAATCCTAAGGCCACCTCAATCTGCACAGCACGACCTTAGATGAGATGTTTTGCTGTGCTACTGTGAACAAATGCTCAGATGGTCAAAAACACCAAAGGTTCTTTGGATTGTTTTACCGAATTGTTGACTGTATGCTGTTTCTGAAACAGGTGCTACAGAACACAGGGTAGTCATAACAAACAAGCATGGAGAGAAACTTGTGGGGATACTGCATCAAACGGGTTCGAACAAGGTTGTAGTCTTCTGTCATGGCTTTACGGCCTCCAAGGTATACATATTAGTCGCCACCAGAAAAAATCTAGCTTATCGTCTTTAGAATTAAACTGTCATAGCAACAAATTCTATCACCTGTATAATGGAGTTTAATGCTTTTGTTTGCAGAAGAGTGGCGTCATTGTTGATCTAGCAGATGCAATAACAAGACAAGGAATTAGTGTCTTTCGCTTTGATTTCAGTGGGAACGGGTAAGTTGCTCACAACATAATCTTGTCTAAAGGTAGTCTTGAAACTAGATGAGTTGAGATACATGTTTTTACTTTGAGCTTCAGGCGTCACTTAACTGTATGACCTACAATTTTCCCATGGACAAGTAAATTAATAGAAGAATTTTGCATATCTGTTTCTTGGTACATTGTTTTAATTATGTAACTTAAATTCATATAAATGTGCATGGTTCATAACCTCATTCGGACTATGCCTTTGAACATATGTTTTCAGAGAAAGTGAAGGGGAGTTCCAGTACGGCAACTACAGGAAAGAAGCTGACGACTTGCATTCTGTTGTCTCATATCTTAATCAGGACAAATATGATGTCACAGCTATTGTTGGTCACAGCAAGGGTACGTGATATATATTGTTTGTTTTGTATAGTTGTGCTTATAATTGCTGTTGTTAATTGCTTTAATTGAATTTTTGCAACTAGAAGGTGGAAGAGTTTGTTTAGTTCAACAACTTGGACACAGAGTGTATGTTTGAGTTTAGATGGTAGAACCAAAGATATTCTTGCCTCCTAGTACATAAACATCAAAGCCAAGATGTCACATCTCTGTACGTCAGATCATTTTGTGATGCAGGTGTTATCTGTATAATTTATTTGACGTCATTATTCTTTGGCTACAAAACATATTCCTTTTGTGCATCCTAGACTGCCGCCCTGTGAAATACGTGGAACATATTTCATCCAGTATATTGCTCTGTTTGTATCCTACTTCTTTTCTTGCTCAGACATCCATTACTAGTAAATGTCATGAAATTATAGCAGTTAAGATAATACGTTGTCCATGTTTATTCTCAGTGCGGCGATAATCCATATGGAAGACATGTTATCTCTTCTACAGAAAGGACTGAGTTGGCCCCTGAGAATAGGATCCCTTACTGCCAAATAGATTACACTCTTGTCATCCCTAACTGCCAAATAGATTACACTATTGTTATCGGAACTAAATAGATCTCTTTTCTAACTAAATAGATATCCTTTCTATCTTTACTCTTATCTCTGAAACTGCTTTAAATGCTTACTGTATTTTTCGTTGCACATTTAACTCGCAATTTAGAAAATTTAGCCATGGAATTTGCATTTCCTTTTATCCAGGAGGAGATGTGGTTGTTCTGTATGCTTCCATGTACGACGATGTCCGCACAGTTGTCAACTTGTCTGGCCGATTTTATTTAGAGAAAGGCATTGAAGAACGCCTAGGGAAAGACTTTATTGACAGGATCAACAAGGAAGGTTACATTGACGTCACAGGCAAGTCAGGTAACGACTGTGATGAGCATTTACCTGTTTGAAGCTACTTTCTGAAACAATTCGGTATGCTGTATATATCCAAACTTGTCTCCCATTGTCATATTGACTATATGTTGGTTGCAATGTAGGAAAGGTTTTATACAGGGTAACAAAAGAAAGCTTGATGGAAAGAATAAACATTGATATGCGTGAAGCGAGCCTTTCCATCAGCAAAGAATGCAGGTCAGAAATTAATTTAGCCATCATTACCCTTATATTCGTGCTACCAACTGAAATAAGCGTCACCACGTGGCATAAACATGTTGCCATTACCTTCAGTAAAATTGTCGTTGCCACGCATTCGCAGGATTGGGAACAATAAATATCTTGTGCATTTGCGCCACGGTTTCATTATTGTGCTATATAAACCAACCTGTTGCAAATTTCCAGATAATTTTACTGTCTTTTTTCAGTTTCTTCACAGTTCATGGTTCATCTGATGAGTTCATTCCGGCGGAAGATGCATACGAGTTTGCAAAGCATATACCGAATAACAAACTCAGGGTCATCGAGGGAGCAAATCACTGCTACACTGCACATCGTAAAGAACTTTCAAGCGCTGTAGTGGATTTCATTATGTCCAACAAGGTACCACCAAATTGATGTTCTCCGTGGTATTTTTTCCGTATTCTGTTCACCAAGGCATTTAATACGACCGTGACAATTGTTTTCTATTTCCAGGCACCAGATACCTTGTTAGCAAAAGATGAATGAGTTCTGATAAATTGCTGCTGCTGACTTGCAAATTTATGCTTTACTGACGCTCCGCTCTCTGAACAAAGGCATTTGAAGACCATGGTCGTTCTACTATTTTCCCCCTTTTATGTTTTTTTTAACTAAGTGATGGAAAGTATGGAATGGTACTCTTCATATCAATCGATTATGTACATGGATTATCTAGGAAGTGGGAATGAGATGTTTGGGGCGATAGAATCTACCGGAACACGACATGTTGGTCCATGGAGTTTTTTCTTTCCTTAGGAAAATTGTGCCAATGGTTGATTGCATGTGTTGACTGTTTGGTTCCAGATTCGAGCTTGGAGCACTGCTCCTTTAGGCGTGCTCACGGCGGCTTGTGTGTGTGTGTGTGTGTGTGGGAGGATGGGCGCTTTGCCGGATGTACTCTTATTCTTTGGTGGAAATATGGATATACCAGGATGTCGGATTGAAGTTCAGACCAATTGAAGTTTCCTGGTGGTCGGAGATATTGATGCATATATATATCGATAGGCATGAAGTTGAATAACTATTTAGTCTTTTTTTATGAGGAATGAGGAGAAGCTTTATTCCAAGATAACGTTTATAGTAGGTATACAAAAAGGTGTTCAGGTGGGTACAAAGTTGTTACATTCGCGTTAACTTTTTCACGGCAAATACGAGGGGGGGGGGGGGGGTTGATGGCCGGTATCATCTTCACTGTGAAGCCGCTCGCTTGAGAAAAATGAGAAGGACCTAAAAACTTAACGTGTACCAATCTGCATCGTCCAAAAATATCAATCCAACGGCTTCCGGGCCCTGACGGTTTCACTGGGTCTAATGGTCACTCGCACCCACTAGCCAGCCGATGACGCTGCGGTCTCCTTGGATTCCCTCCCCGTCGTCCACCTGACCGGCGAATCCTTCCTTCGTCCTGCTCCTGCGGCAGCCGGCGGCGTGAGCAGCCTTGTGTCCCTCCATCCAACCGCACGAGGCCGCTGCTGCCATCCGTCATCCATGGCGCTCAACTCTTCCTCCCAGGATGCTTCCAGCCCTCGTAAGTCCCTTTCTTGATTTCACATTCCGGACCTTTCTTCTTGGGTGCGAGAATGAGGGGTAACCGCTAGGCGTCTAGACTGTACTTCAAATTCGATCTCAGCAATCTTCATAGCCAATCTTAGGCTAGATTTGTTTCTTGTGCTACTCTGGAGAAGTGCTCAGATGGCCCCTTGAACCTAAGGATTTTGGGATTAGTTTACTTAGCGAATCCATTTGGTTTAGAAATGTTAATATTTCCAGTTAAAGGATGTCTTCTTGTGTAGTGATATTCTTGGCGCAGAGTTGGTGTACGTATCTTGAGTCCATATTGTTGACACTGGTTTTCTGAAACAGCTGCCACACACAGGGTACTGATAACGAACAAGCATGGAGAGAAACTTGCGGGACTGCTGCATCCCACGGGTTCGAACAAGATTGTAGTCTTGTGCCATGGCTTTACTGCCTCCAAGGTACATAACCATGTTGTCACCAGAAGAAATTTGCCTTGTCCTCTTTAAGATAGGGGTCTCCAAGTTTCATGCTGCTATGTGAGATTGCAGCGAATTATAATATCATAGAAGTAATTTCTTTCACCTGTATAATGAAGTTTAATGCTTGTTTTCAGAGTGATAGCATCATTGTTGATCTAGCAGATGCAATAACAAAACAAGGACTTAGTATCTTCCGCTTTGATTTCAGTGGAAATGGGTAAGTTGTATATCAAATTAATAAATTATCATGTATAAAGGTAGTCTTACGACTAGAGGAGTTGAGACTCATGTATGTTATAGCTTTGAGCTTCAGATGCCACTTAACTCTTAGGCCTAGAGTTTTCTAAGGAGAAATAAATTAATACTGAAGAAGAATTTTGAATATCTGTATGTTGATACAACATTCTAATGATGTAACTTCAATTTAAATAAACATGCATGGTTCATATCGTCACTCAGACTATGCCTTTGATCATATGTTTCAGAGAAAGTGAAGGCGAGTTCCAGTACGGCAACTATAGGAAAGAGGCTGACGACTTACATTCTATTGTCTCGTATCTTTATCAGGAGAAGTACGATGTCACGGCTATTGTCGGTCACAGCAAGGGTAGGTGATATACATTGTTCGTCTTGCATAATCGTGTTTATTATTGCTATTGTTAATTAGTTTAACGAATTTGTGTGAATAGAAGGTGAAATAATCTGCTTAGTTCTTCAACAACTTGGACCACAGTCTATGCAGGAGTTGAAATGGTAGAGCCGTAGAGATATTCTTGCCTGTATGTGTACGTACTGGTACATTGTTCATAAACATCAAAGCTAATTTGTCACATCTCTGTGGGTCAAATTGGTTTGTGATGCTGGCGCTATCTGTATAATTAATTTGATGTCCTTATTGTTTAGCTAAAAAACATATTCCTTTTGTGCATCTTGGGCTACTGCCCTGTCAAACACCTGCAACATATCTCATCCAGTATATTGCTCTCTTTATATCCTTTTTTTAATTTTGCTCAGATATCCATTATAAATCGAATACTATGAAGTTCCATAATAGTTAAGCACAATACTTCTGCCAGCAGTGTTCCTTTTGCTCACTGTCACGTGCTAAATCTCGTACCCGTCCTAAAACCAAGGAACGAGACAAAACTGGGAGTACGACTCCCGGAAGCAAAGGTCAGCTAGCCAGTTCCTGGGGATGAGGGAGAGAATGTTCGACACTTGGATTAGGATTTTACTAGTTTATTCTCGCTGCTTGGATAATCCATATGGAGTACATGTTATCCCTTCCACAGAAAAGACTGACTTGTCCCCTGAGAATAGGAACCCTAATTGCCTAATAAACCATACCCTTACCATGATAAGTATATCTATCTCTTGCCTGACTAAATATATATATTTCCTATCTTTATTCTTACTATCATTAAAACAGCCGTTAATGCTGAGTATTTCCATTTTTATTGCACAATAGCTCGCAATCTATAAAATTTAGCCATCGAATTTAGATATTCTTTGTATCCAGGTGGAGATGTGGTTGTTCTGTATGCTTCCCTGTATGACGATGTCCGCATGGTTGTCAACTTGTCTGGCCGATTTTATTTGGAGAAAGGCATTGAAGAACGGCTAGGGAAAGAATTTATTGACAGGATAAACAAGGAAGGTTACATTGACGTCACCGACAAGTCAGGTAACCAATATGTATGAGCATTTACAAGTTTAAAGCATATACTTGTCGTTCATGGTCATATTGACCTTCTGTTGGTTGCAACGTAGGAAAGGTTTTATACAGGGTAACAAACGACAGCTTGATGGAACGACTGAACACTGATATGCTTGCAACGAGCCTTTCCATCGGCAAAGAATGCAGGTCAGAAAACTAATTTAGGCATCATTACCTTCACATCCGAGCTACCAACTGAAACAAGCGGCACCCCGTGTGGCACCAACAAGCCGCATTCACCAGCTAATTTTACTGTCTGTATTCAGCTTCTTCACAGTTCATTGTTCAGCTGATGGGATCATCCCGGTGGAAGATGCATATGAGTTTGCAAAGCATATACCGACTCACAAACTGCGTGTCATCGAGGGAGCAGATCACTGCTACACCGCACATCGTAAAGAACTTTCGGACGCTGTGGTGGATTTCATCACGTCCAACAAGGTATCGGCAACTGGCATGTTCACTGCTGTTCTCTGCTTTGTTAACCGAGCCATCTAATGCAACTATTTCTTTTCTTTGCATGCAGGGGATACCTCATTAGCAAAAAAATGAATAAGTCGTGATAAATTGCTGCTGCATACTTTTGTACAACTTGTATGCTTTACTGAATAAGGCAGTCGGAAGACCATGGCCATTCAACTTTTTTTCCCGTTTGTGTTACCTTTTTACCCAAGTAATGGAAAAGCATGCAATAGAAAGTATGGAACTTTTTATATCACTCTGTGCTCGTGAGTATGTAACTATGTACATGAATTATCTAGGATGTGGTGGTTTTGAAAAGCTATTGGATGACCGTAAGCAGGGGCATGGTGGTCATGGATTCATGGGCATGGTTCTCAATCAGACGTGATGGCCAAGGCGATTTCGGTTGTTCTCCTAATAGTGTTTGGAGAGACTTGCCACTGGTGTTTATGGCAGAAGTAGAATTCA
Organism: Lolium perenne; assembly: GCF_019359855.2. NCBI lineage: Eukaryota > Viridiplantae > Streptophyta > Magnoliopsida > Poales > Poaceae > Lolium > Lolium perenne. The sequence goes on along the minus strand of NC_067246.2, from coordinate 179,315,003 downwards.
CTGTTTGTCACGATCCATAATAAGTGTTGGGGTTTTAGTTCAAATTTGTCTATATTTGAACTATACCTCTGACACTTATTATGGACCAGAGGGAGTGTTATTTTGATGGAAAGGAAGTTGGAGCTGCTGTTCATTGGTTAATCATAAGGAGAAGGGTGCAGAAGTACAAGGTAGCCAACTATTAGAACCTAGAGGAATTACAGCAACAGATCTCAAGGACAACAAGTACCACTATGAAAATAGCAAGTCAGGTTCCCTTGGTCTTGAGTCTTGAGATCAGATCAGCAGCTTTGTTTGTCCTTGAAAGACACCAGGTGGGAGCTTCTTCAGTTATCCTGCCAACAACCTCTAGGATGGAGGCTGCCTGGCGCTGAGTATTGCGCTCATTCCTCGAATGATCCATCAGAAAAAAGGATACCTCTGCGCTGCTTGTGAGGAAGCATGGCCGTCTTCGTTGTTAGTGTAAAAGCCAGGGTTCCAGGGAGCAATCAGAATCCAGGATGAAGCAAGGTGGCAGCCGGGTATGTATTACTATTAGATACCTGCAAGAACATTGGACCAACGGGTTAGATGTGATGTGTTGTTTTCACATGATGTTGAAATCAATCAATACACGAGACTCGTCATAGTCAAATATACCTAAAATTGAAGTTCAGATCACCCGTGGACTGTTTTTTGTGGTCAGAGATATCTGTCTTAGATCGATACACATGAAATTGATTAGCCATATAGTCGATCAGTCTTTTTATAGAGCTGCAACAGTTCAGTGGGACAATTGTTCTTATGGAGCCAGCCCGTGACTCATTCGCATATATAGAGATTAGTATAGAAGTTCAAGTTCTAGTTTTGATCGTATGCTGGTTGATTGTCTCTTGTCACGAAGAGTGCATTGAGAAAAACAATTCTACATATGATCACATGGTTGTTTTTTTATAATAAAAACTTTATTGATCTTACCATTGGCAAGAGTACCTCATGACCCCTACAATTCTACATACGACGATTGATGCAACCAGAACACGCAAAGTTCACACCACAAGCGCAAACGTCTGGAACAAGAGAGACTGGAAAACTAGGGTGGAGAACTGTCGCTCTGGTAGTGACCCGCCCAATTGCGCACACACCCCAGTGAAACAACTCTGTTTTTGTGTCCCAGAAAAAAACAGACAAATAATGTTGCTTTGAAGATAAACAAATTCCTTGTGAAGCATAGTAATCAAGTCACTGGCTCATCACACTAGAAATGTTCTGCAACCTAATTCAAATTCCTGGAGGTTAGATGTGGTCTCAGATGCCAACCTAATTCAAAGTCACAGGCTTGCTCATCTTCGGCCACCTCCTGGCCAGGCTATCTGAACAAAACAGCCCCTTGGTATTCAAGCAATGTGCTAAAGAATATTTCCAAACGAAAGGAAACAGCTTCCCATACTATTTGTGCCAACTACCAAATGGTGTCGTATCAGCCTGCAAAATCATACTCTTGTGTCAACACACCCTTCCTGGAACTGCAAGAGCGCAAAACAACCAAAGCCAGCAGGAGAACTGGCGAAATCACCACAAACGAGGGAGATACTCTGCTCGGATGATCTCCTTGAGAAGAGCCTTTTCTTCATTGATTTTGGTTTTCTCAGCAGCAGTCTGTGGTTTGGTCCTCCGCTTCTCTTCCAGCATCCACTTGTAGACTTGGCGCTGCTCATCTTGGGATAATGGTGGGAATACTCTTTTGGGTGGAGGAGCAGGCTCTGCAGGCTTAGCAATTGGAGCGGGTGGGGCTGCTGCTGCGGCTGCTGCTGCAGCCTCAGCATTTTTCTTGTCCTGGTCTCGTTTGTAGGTCTTCGCAAATACATAAACTGCATGGTACAAGGATGCCAACTTACTGAATGATGTGAGTAACCCGTCAGATAAAAAAGAGTGCTAGAATACATATCCCCATACGACATTAGCACAATAGCTCTCAGATCCCGAACAATGATTACACAGCAGTAAACAAGACAGAGCATGTGTTCAATCATAACGCAGAAAGAATAGCTACATGGATCAGCTAGAGCTATGTTAAGTTGCTTAGCATGCCTCAGTAAACTTGATACCAATTATTGTATGAAACGTGATCAAGGCGAATAAAATAGGAAATGGCAGAAGCATAATGAAAAAAAATGCCATCAACAAAAAATTGATATATATCACATAGCAAACTCAACTCCTAGTTGCCTTAAGAGCAGCACTTAGTTACCAGTGGGCCTTCACAGGCATTAGCCAACTGGTCAGTAAAACAGCATTGTGCTCTAAATGATTGGTAGAAATGTTCTAGCTGTGCCATAAATTGGAGATTTGCAAATTATCAGGAGATAAATTATCTACGGATCCCAACAAACAGCAGCCTAAAAAATGCATCATGTTTCTCTGCCTCAACAACAGTAATCCTCGCATTGCTATGGCTTTCTGTGTATCCAAAACAGAAGGGAAACCCCTGACGCCATGTTCAGATTGGAGGACAAATGTAGGAAAAGGAAAGGAAAGTTGTTCATAAGGAATTGCCATCTCACACAATTTGAAACCAACAAATCTCAGCTTATCACCCACGCACCCCCTGCCCCACGGAAAGCTTTTCTCACATACGTTTTCATGGGAAAACAAACATCCGCTCCTAGCTCTTTTTTTTTTCACGCAGGCCCGAGACAGTGGAATAGAAAATACAGCTGAACCATAAATATTGGGACTCGCATTGTGCTGTGAAGTGGCTGATGTGTGCACGTTGGGCCCTACATACACATAAATTCAAGCAAGTGTTCGTTCTGCTAAGAATTAAAATTCGCTATGGGACTCACATGTGTTGATTTCCTGGACTTCCTTTTTTCCTTCAATTCCTAACAGCAATTCTGTCATCATATACAGTGTTTTCTATTCATATGTTTTATAGTTTATGCCTCCTTCCTTTCGATTTCATCTGTATTGTTCCAAACCTGTTCTTTTCCTTTACTTTGATCCAAACGAGCCCTAAAGGTTACTACCAATTGTTTTGCGCTTTCTCACCCCATAATTGTAAAATCATAAATATGTGTGCTACAGCACTTTCCTTACTTTCAATAGAAATCTATGCATCCTTCCACACGTGGAATGTGAATAACATGTATATTTAATCAATCTCAATCCACTATACAAGTAAATCAAGAAAGCATCAAGGTGGCACATACCCTCGCATGACAGAACTGTGAGTATGTGTACCTTACATTCTGAACACCACAAGGAATCGTGACTTACATATAGGATTCATTCAGATAGTGAAAAAGGTAACTCTGTACTAGAGATATGGAATTTATTTATATGAAATAAAAGTTATTTGATCAGATTCCCTGGAGCCTAACGATTGTGTAAGCGGAGTTTATCCCATCTATTACTTTCCTATTAAACAAAAGAGTAACCTTCCCTGCTAAATATCAAGGGCTCCCTTTACAGGGAGGAGGGGGGAATTGTTATCCTCTGAAGCAAAAAAAAAAAAAAAAAAAAAAAAAACTTCTTCAAACTGTTTTTATCTAGTATTCCCATATACAATGGTGTCTTTTTAAAAAATTCCCAAGTGGGCTTTAGATCTTATTAATACCCAGATAGCTAACTGTATGTGGGATGATGATGGTAATAGGAAAATGTGTATGAAAAAAGAGTTTGGTGGTCTTGGAATACCTAACTTACAGGATTTGAATATCCGTCTGGTGGATTCCTGGATTAAAGGATATAATACAAAAAAAACCTAATATCCTGTGCTGCCAGGATCAGAACCCCTCTGTCTTTTGGAAGGGACTGATGTGGCCATCTCGGGCTGTAAAATTTGGGTATAAATAGAAAATAGTTAATGGCAGGTCAATGAGGTTTTGGCAGGTCAGTGAGGTTTTGGGTATAATTTTTGGGATATTTACTTTGTAGTGAATCAACAGATGAAAACTGTTACTGATCTTTGGGATGGACATCAATTAAAATGTGATTTTAGGAGAACCTTTACCACTCATGTGATGGATCTTTGGTTGGAAATTGTAGAGATTGCTAAAACTATTAATTTCACAAATGAAGATGACCAGCTTATCTGAAAATATGAGTCTGGAGGGGGTTTATTCCTCCAAATCTTCGTATGCCATTATCAACTTTAGAGGGGTGCAACCTGTTTTCCTACCTGCTGTTTGGAATGTAGAGTACAAAATTTTTCTTTGGTTGTTATCCCAAAACAAAATTATGACTAGGATAATCTAAGACACTGAGGTATTCCAAAACTTCTTGAGTGTGAATTATGTAAGTAAATTGAGTCTGTTATGCCTTAGCATCTAGGTTGCTACGGTCTGAAGTAAATGAAGTCTTTAATGTGATGGTTACTGACTTTTTTCTCTCTTGCTTCGAAATGGTTATGCAACAAGATATATTTGCAATTCAATGTTATTTCATCTGATGTAGTTTGGAGCATATGGAATAATAGGAACAATTTGGTGTTTAACCACAAGGCTTGGATTTCTATGAAGCAAGTGTGGGGGTCTGGTTCTTTCATATCTACGGATCTGGCAAGTGCCATTCAAGGACCAGACCTGGGATCTGGTGGAGAAATTCAAGGCCGTCCTAATCAGAAGACTGAAGATCCTCCCATCCCTGATGCCGGACTAAAATGCACCTCTTTCGGATGGATTTCATCTTGGAAGGCTACCTCCTCTACTCCTTATGGCGGGCGGGCGACCGAGGCTTATCTGAAGGAGCACCCAGAGGAGGCGGAGGCGGTGCATGTGGTGATAAGCTGATGGGAGAGAGATCTTCTGATCCTGGACTGGCATACATCTAAAGAACTAGTGTCTATGCTGTCGTAGCTTTTGTTTTCCTTCTGGTTTGTAATAGCCTATGCTGGTAAAACCTTGATTTCGCAAAAATCTGCTAGGAATGGCTTTAGGCTGAGGCAAAAAAAAAACCTATAGTCAGGTGGGCGCCTTTTCTTTTGCTTGTTTGTCTGCTTGACACGCTGTTATGCTTCGTTTCTATGAGATGGAGCTGGGGAACGCTAACTGTTGATCTAAAAACAAAAGAGTAACCGCATGTTGTCGTAAATTTTTTACATAGGAAATTTGAAATTCCATATAAACATCGTGCCTAAATTCTAAAATAAATAGTAGGAATAAAACTTCATCTTTGGATTTCATGTTTCATCACTGGCATGCTCTACTACCCAATTTGGACTTCTGAACTATCAATATACTTTGCATTATTGAATTCTATTAGCACAAAATATACCCAATGCTAATCCAACGTCTCTGGTTTCTAGTCCTTGAGTGTTATCACAAGAATGGCTAAAGCAAATTTGCACAAACTAATCAACCATATCTTGCGAGAAGCTAAACATCTAGTCACATTGATACAGCAAGCGGCTACAGCGACCCGGCAGGCACAAACCGGTCATATTCATTCCTAGTAGTAGCTAAGAAGTATACTTTGCTGCGAGCTATAAAGATTCGGTCTACCTTGCGCAAATCTACACAGGGATGAACACCAAGAACCCTAGCACACTGACTATAGCAGAGTAGAAAATAGTCGCACTGAGCGAACCATAGCGAGCCCACCAACAGATTTTTCAACAGAAATGTAGAGGCGGAAGACTGTAAAGGAAAGAGATCGAGTAAGGGGTGTGGCCTCAGTCACCTCCGATGAAGACGTTGGTGGCCAGGAGGAAGGGGAAGACCCGGCGCATGATGGCCCCCTTCACCGGTGGCTGCGGCTGCGGCGCTTTCGGTGCCGCGGCGGCCGATTCGGGTTTGACGGGGGTGGCCATCACAACGAGGTCGCAGGAAGATCGCGGTCCGGGGCGACGGCGAGGATGCCGGCGGCGGCGAGACAGAGACAACTGCGTGAAGCCTTTTCCCCCTTTGTCCTTTTTTTTTTTTCTATATTGACGGGCAAGACTCATCGTCTGGCTTTAACCGTGGGCCGTTCACCGTAATCGTTTTTGCGTGGATTTCCCTTTTACAGATCAGATCAGAATCTGTGAGGGAACAAATCAATAAGCTACTTGAGTTCCTTTTAAATGTTTTTTTAGAAACTCCTTTTAAATGTGCTTCTAGCAATTTTAGACAAATGTGTGATAATCTCGACGAATGGTCAAAGCTCCACCTAGAGCGAGAGACAAAGGGTTCACAGATCCTTTGGTGATGACTATTGTATACCTTGTTTACAATGTGCCAAAAAGTCGTTCACATGCTTAGGCTGGTCATAGTGGTAAGTATCATAGTATCATGCATATGATACTACTACATGATACTATTTCTATAGTGGGTAGTATCATGGAGTAGTATTATAGTCATGTTATATTTATTATTTTTTAGAATCTCAATGCAAATATATGTACAAGATTTTTTTAGCATTAACTTTTCTCGTTGTTTGCGTTATGATACAGTATCTACCTAAATCTTCTCTCTCGTACTTAATTAGCTGCCACATCAGCATTTTTATGGGACTTAGACTAGTCACAATGGGAAGTATCATATACTAGTATCATGCACATGATACTAGTTTGTGATACCACCTCCACAATGCATAGTATCATCATATGGTATCATACTTATGTCATATTTAATGATTTGTAGAATCTCAATGCAAATGTGTGTACATGATGTATTGTCATGAAGTTTTCTAGGTTTATGTGTCATGATACGGTATCATATTATGATACTACTCCCATCTCTCACCTCATTAATTGATGTGACACGTTAGATTTTTGCCAACATGGCATGCATGATATTACTCCCATTGAGGCTAGTCTTATGCATCACCACACACTGAATTTTGGAAAGAAGCGTAGCGAGACGAATTCCATCATCGCAAATGAGACTTACAAGATCGTTGATTATCCCAATGAGTGCAAACATGTTGAATGTAAACGGACTTTTAAGAAGTTTTAGGTTTGGTGAAACTGTTGCGAAGTATAAGGCTAGACTTGTGGCCATGGTTTATACACAAAATAAGGAGGGTCTCTTTAATCTTGTTCTCGGGTTTCTAGATTTACAACATTAGAGTGCTAATTGCATCGGCCACTTCACTGGTTTGCATTCCATCAAATGTATGTGAAGATAGATTTGCTTAATGGAGAGTTGAAGGGAAAAAACTATATGAGACAACATGAAGCCTTTATGGTATAATAATATATGGCATACAAATAAAGTTTGTCGATTATTGAAATTCTTATATGTCATCATGCAAGCTCCTACAAGGAAACAACTAATTTGATCACACATTGACTTGTGTTGGTTCTCTGCAAATAAACAAGATAAATGTGTATACTATCACTATTGTGTCTATCGGGGCCTAGGGGGCATGTGGTTATATGTTCATGATGTACTTATTTCGAGGACTGTATTTTCATGGGGTGGGTGGGAGTGAGATGACCTTACCACCGAAATTGTGACATAACATGAAATTTGGATCCCGCAATGACACATAGATAAACATATGAAACTCATATGCGAAGGCAAAGATTTATCGAGGTTCGAACCGCTTGATAATGGATAAAATCCCCTATTGCATGCCTTGCTCGAACCCCCAAGCATACTGGGAGCCTATGTGGAAAAAAATTAGTGAAATGGAAGTGAAGAAATGGTTGGAAAAAATCCCGTGGTGCTGCCATGGTCGACAAGTCAAATATCAAAATAACAGATAAAAGACAAACTCAAAGATAAAGCCATGAAGCATGAAGCTCACTAGGTGAAAGCCTAGTTAAACTAGTCTCTTTTTTAACAAGGGAGATCCCCGAAGGGCCCGGAAATTTCATTCATATAGCATCGGAGGGGTTACAAATACAGAGAGGGTTGTAAAAGAAAGACCAATACTAACATAACCCTCAGGCTTCACAAATAGGACCATAAAAACATAACTGAAGAAGCAATCCGATGCTTCTCCTCCGCGTCTGCACCTCGAACCTGGATGCACACAAAAAAGATGAATACTGGAAGAACAAGCAGTCTAAGCAGAAGAATACAGTTGGAGCCCGACAGGGGATCCGTCGAGAATATGGACGCAACAATCCTGCAACTGTCTTCTTCAGAGGCCTCAAACAACCTCACCAACCCAAGAGCCAACCGCTCAACCAGCAATCAAGTTGGCAAATGCATACGAGGTAGATGACTGGGCTGAAGATTTAGAGGATGCATCATCGAGATCAATATAGGGGGATCTTCACCACTCAATCTGGGGAGCTTCAACATCTTCAGAGGCTAAAATGTCGCCCTCATGGCAACAGAAGGGGCCTTCACACCCGCAACAGATCATGGTGGCTTATACATCCACCATGTAGTGCACACCAAGGTGCAGCAAAGACCTTCCCCGCCAACCTCTAGAAGAAGGACTCGATGCACTACTTCACTTCAACCCCTCGCCTCCATGGCCGGCCAGAAGGAGTGTCGCAGCACCACAAATCCATCTCGGGAGGTGGCCACAAGAAACCAGCAAGCTTATTGGAGAAGCTCTAGCTAGGTTCCAAACCATCTGCCGTCCTCCATGGACGCCAACTGATCGATGCTATATAGCAGTGGGTATTACGCCCAATCTGCAGGTTGTCGTGTTCTCCGCAGGGACTAGGCAACGACTATCAAGTTTCGGCTAAAGCTAAGCCACACAAAATAGGGAATGGCTTGCAAGAAATATAAACCTAGACTAATCAATCTGGGCAAGACAAACGAGCAAAGATTGAAGAAAGAGACAGAATTGTAGTTACTGGAATTGGATTCTATTTTTGTGATTTTTGTTTCAGATATTAACTCTATGAATAACTACTAATATTTAGACAAACAAGATTACTAGCATATACATAAGATTGGGAGAGAAGCAAGATTGGGATAGGGACAGAATTATCACGCCACAAACATGAACTAAATTTCACTAGCAAACATAAAGATAGGGAAGAAGCAAGTATATGGGGAAAGGGACAGAATAACATTTACGAGCACATTGACAACATCAGCTAAGGAAGTACCACGTTTTACAAGTTGTAGGTTTAACAAGCACACACACATGTACGAACAAGGTTACATGCTAGTCTAATCTATAATATCTATAAAGTTCATCCCCACTAACATGCAATTAATGTTTGTAAGCTCAAACCTTATGCAGCCACGTCATCTCTATTATTTTTGTCCATTAGATAGCAAATATGTGGTGTAGATTACTGTCACGGTTCTCCCTTTCTTGAGGCCCAGTCCAAGGTTGTGGTTTTGGCTTTCTGTACACTCTTGAGCTTCAATGGACATCACAGTTAATACTGCTAATATGAAACGATCGGGCCATTTAACCTATGATGATGCATCCCGTCGATCGGTCTGCCGGCCGGCTGTTTATTATCTTCCATCTCCACCTTTTCCCCTGCCCCTTCTCCTCCATGGCCTAGCACCACCGCTCCTGACAAATGAGGTGGGCGGACACAGCTGACAATGGAGCTGCATGGCGTGTCCGTACCAGGCCAACAACGAACTGACGACGACGGTGATGGCGTATGGACGGGAAGCTCACATTTTCTTTGTTCATCCTATAGGCCATAGCGATGGCGACATCCGCGGATCAAAGATGAGCAGGATTTAGGCGAGTAGAGCACGTTCTGCTGGTCGGGATTGCACAATCTTTCCTTCTTTGTCTATATCGATGTTACTTATTTGCAGTCTCTCTCACTTCCTTTAGGTTTGCTAATGGAGTTCACAGTAAAGCATACCCATTTTGCTAATATACATAGATCATTTCTTTTTCTCTGATATCTTCGATGCAAATGTTGGTGCTGAAAATTACAGATGCATACAACTTATTTGGAATTGAGATTCAAGAGGTTCAGAGGTAACATACCCAACTTACCAAGTCGATTTGCTAATATAGAACCTTTTTTGTCTCTGATATCCTCCATGGAGATGTTGGTGCTGCAACTTACTGATGTCTCCGAACCCTTTTTCTTCTACACTACATTTGTACAATTCAAAATCTTGCCGTGACCTGGCGACTCCTTCGGTCCATATGTGTGTTGCACCAAAGCTGATTGACCTGGAGAAAAAAAATAGGCATTCATAATTGATGTACCTTACTGAACAATTAATTTCCATTTCCATTTAATTTGTATAGTTTGTGGTATTGGTACTCTCAGCTCATCCTTCTGAACGAAATAAATCCCTCACGGGATTGATAAAGGATGAATAGAAATAGGTCAATGTTCACAAACAAGTTGCCGCTATTGATAATAGGCAGCCACAACTATCTTAATTTTACATTACTTTTCCTGAATTATTTCATCTACGACTGCAAACTTATTGAAGCTTTGGTGTTTTAATATTATTAAGATTAATAGACCGTGTTTATATAGTTTGAACTTCTAATTTCATTTGCAAATAAGCATGGTTTTTCATAGACTTCATGCTTTTATATATATGAAGATCATCTATAATGTCCGCTGCAACGTGCGGGGAATCAACTAGTTCCCACAGATCAGCAGAACAAAAACAAGTCTGTACGTCAAACCGACCAATTCGTATCACAACACTAGTTCACAGAAAATTGCAGAGAATAAAGAGAGGGAGAGGAATCGGATTGAACCAACATAAGAGGAGCTTCAGTTTGGTGAGGAGGAACAGCAGTAAGGGTTGCAGGGAGAAGAGCTTCAGGTCGATCTGGTCTTGGGGAAGTGCAGCAGCGTGAGGGTTGGAGAAGAGCAGCTGCAGCAGTTCGGGGCGCACGACCCGTTTCATCTCCGGCGTTGTTGACGAGCAGTCGTTCGTCGAAGAAGAGGAGCAGCAGGTATGTGGTTGTTTCTTGGCGGCGCGTCGCCACGCTGGCCTGGCCGCCGCGGCGGCCGGAGGTGGAGCAGGAGCTTTGGGGATTGGGGATTGGGGATAGAAGCCAGGCACACCTAAGAATGGAGCCCGTGACTCCCCTTTCACTTGATCTGATCAGGAAATTTGCAGCTCCACCCCTCATCTTCTATTCTTCCTCCACAAGATGATCCTTCTCAGTATGTATTGCTTGACACAGAGAGAGTTTAGGGCCTTTTTCGCCCATACCTGCAAAGCATATTCATAGACTAGTCAAACCCTTCTCTGGTCCATTTATGTTGTAAATTAAGTGGAAAATATGGGACAAATATCCAGAAATGACAGAGCAAATGGGTAGAAATGAGTATATATATGATGTATATCATACCCCCACACTTAAATCTTTGCTTGTCCTCAAGCAAAAGGAAAGGAAAAGAAATTTCCACATCAAGTTCAAGAGTAAACAAGAATCAATATAACATCAATGTTCAGCTTAAGTGATTACGAACCATTCTATGATGTTTACTGATAAGGGGATTCAAATCATTACTGAGGGTGAAGGCTGAAATAAGCAAATTTACTGTCGAGAGATGGCTGAAACTCCTACTTTGCCAGAGAACCAGGTGACCAACATGCCAAAAAAAAATTAGTTAGTAGGTTAGACAGAGTTATATGTTAATCACTCAAACACATTCAGATAAAACACTGCCCTGGCCCCCTTTTTTATGTTTTTCTCCAACCCCCATTTTTCTCCTTTTTATTTATTTATTTCTATTTCATCTTTTTCTCTTTTTTATCCTTCATCTTTTTTTTCGAAAGGTCATGCATCAATTTATATTTTCATCAGTGTAGCCAGCCAGGAGGTGAAACAAACCTAAAATTAAAAGTTAAAATCACTACCCACAGTCTAAGTATCCGATCCCGAGATCGCCATACCCAGCTAGGTTCAGGACTTAAAAAAAAATTCTCCAAGCGTTAGTCTCCTCCCATAGTCTAAGTATCCGATCCCGAGATCGCCATACACTACTAGGAAAAGGCTTATTGCCGGCGCACCAAAATGGGCTATTGCCGGCGCACCAAGAGCCCGCCGGTGCGAACGCGCCGGTGATAATAGCTTATTGCCGGCGCACCAGTCGGTGCGCCGGCGGTATCTCGCGTTATCCCCGGCGCACCTGTCTAGTTCGCCGGCGGTAAGTTATACAAGAAAACAAAAAAAATTCAAATCTAGATCCAGATCTAGATCTAGATCTAGCTAGTCAACCGTGGTTGTCGTCTATGCGCCAGTGTAGGAGGTGCATGAGGTGCATGAGGATGCTGGAAGCTCCCAAGATTGGCGGGCCGGTGTAGGAGGAGGAGGAGTAGGCCAGAGGAGGAGGAGTAGGCCGGAGGTGGAGGAGCCCGGAGGAGGTGGAGGATGCCGGAGGATGCCGGAGGTGGTGGAGGTGGCCGACGGTGATGGGGGAGGCCGGAGATGTTGGAGGAGGCCGGAGGACGTCGAGGAGGCTGGAGGTGGTGGAGGAGGTCGGAGGACGTCGTGGCCGTCGGTGGAGGAGGAGGATGAGTAGGTCGCCGGAGTAGCTCGCCGCCGCAGAAGCTCGGTATAGAGAAGGAGGAGCAGGAGATGGAGGAGGAGGAGGAGGAGGAGGAGGAGGAGGAGGAAAAGAGAAGGGGAAAGTGAGCACCGCGGGTTGAGTTGTGCCTATATAGCACTCCTTACCGCCGGCGCACCAAGTAGGGTGGTGCGCCGGGGCTATTTTTTTCTTTTTTTTCACCCAAATCTTAAATCTGAAAAAAGTCCTGTTTCTGTTTTGAATTTGACGAATCCATTTTTTCTCCAAACGGCCGTAGGCCGTTGAATTCGAGTAGGAAATTTCGAGTAGATCGATTTTGATATAAAAAAGTTTTTCATCGGAGGTCGTATGCAACCAGAAATCCCGTTTTACCGAAAGATGATGCCATTTTGCATAATACATCGAAATTCAAATTTTCAAATTTTCCCTAAAACTAGATCACATATTACATGGGCATTTCAAAGGATTTTATTTTTTGAATTTTCTAGCATTTTCTATTATTTTTTCGAAAACTGAAAAGGCGATTCCCGGGGGGGGGGGGGGTGGAGAGAAAAATCTAGGCACACCGGCGCACCACCATAGAGGTGCGCCGGGGGTAAGGTGCCCAGAATTTTTGAGGGCGGCCAGATCTCTTCGAATTTTATCCCCGGCGCACTAATTTTTTTTGTGCGCCGGCAGTATAGGTCCATCGCCGGCGCGGCGGAAAAGGGGTGCGCCGGCAACACTTTCCACCGGCGCACGTGCAAGGTGGTGCGCCGGCACATATTGCCTCCACCTATAGGCGTTTTCCTAGTAGTGATACCCAGCTAGGTTCAGGACTTAAAAAAAAATTATCCAAGCGTTAGTCTCCTCCCATAGTCTAAGTATCCGATCCCGAGATCGCCATACCCAGCTAGGTTCAGAGTTAAGGTTAGTCAGATAAGAAAGTGTTAGTACCCATATTCACAGTCTAGGTATCCAATCCCGAGATCACCATACCGAGCTAGGTTCCGGGTTTGTTAGATATTGAAGCAAGGTATCCGATCCCGAGATCACATACCCAGCTAGGTTCAGTGGCGGTTGGTGCTAAAACAAAGAAAGAAGTTTCAAAAGCTCTCCCAACAAGTTAAATTATGCTTCGTTCAGGCTTTACATGACAGTAATGATAGGAATCCAATTACTAGTAATCATAATAGCATGGTTTGCAAGCCATTAAGGGTGATGCAGTTATATTGGATCAGAGTTGACCCTGAACTAGTGGATCTGAAAACGAAAATGGAAAATCCAGGGAAAGAAGAATATAAATGGGTGACTGTGGAGTGCTAGTGACAGGAAATAACACAGCTCACCGGGCAATCATAGCAGTAGCGACTCAAAACCGTGAAGCATGCGTAGGTGTTTTGCTCCGTTCTTCCATCTCCCCCGCTCAGCTTGAAACCATCATACCCTAGCTGCAGTAAAGAAACAAAAAGGGGGAAAATAAATAAATTACACATGTTAGGTTGCCTCCTAACCAGCGCTCTTTTAAGGTCACTAGCTTGACCCTTGTTCTTGTGACTTAGGTGGGAGATCCTTCGGGTATCTCCGATTGAAGAACGTCATTTGAGCTTCCTTCAACTCCTTCCTCCTCTTCCACTTGAGTCAACATACTATCGCCAGGCAGATAGTGCTTAAGTCTCTGTCCATTGACCAAGAATCTTCCTTGGGATGGGCTTTGAACTTCGATGGCTCCATTTTCCATTACTCTCCTGACTGTGCAAGGCCCATACCATCTTGATTTGAATTTACCAGGGAAGAGGTGGAACTTTGAATCATAGACCAAGACCAACTCTCCTCGTTGGAATTTCCTTCTCAAGATATGCATATCATGAACTTTCTTTTGCTTCTCCTTGTAAATTCTCGAACTCTCATAGGCATCCAGCCTTAGTTCATCCAGTTCACAAATCTGAAGTTTTCTCTGTTCTCCAGATTTCTTCATGTCCATGTTCAATTTCCTAATGGCCCAATCTGCTTTATGCTCGAGCTCGACTGGTAAGTGACAGGCCTTTCCATAGACTAATATAAAGGGTGACATGCCAATAGGGGTTTTTGATGACCCACAAGTATAGGGGGTGTATCGTAGTATTTTCGATAAGTAAGAATGTCGATCCCAACGAGGAGCAGAAGGTGTTGACAAGCAGTTTCGATGAAGGACTCACTGTAAATGCTCACAGACAAGTATTCAGGGGGTTTTGATGTAATAGATGAATAAAGTACGAGTAAGTAAAGTGCGAGAGTAACAATTGCAGCAAGTGGCCCAATCCTTTTTAGCACAAAGGACAAGCCGGTTTGTTTACTTATAATAACCAAATGTTCTTGAGGACACACGGGATTTTAGTCTAATGCTTTCGCTTCATATAGCTAATTAATCTTCATTGTTTTGATAAGTGTTGTGTGGGTGAACCTATGCTAATGCACCGCCCTTTCTAGGACTAATACATACTTGTGATTATACCCCTTGCAAGCATCCACAACTATAAGAAAGTAATTAAGATAAATCTAACCACAGCCTTAAACTCTGAGATCCTGCTATCCCTCCTGCATCGATATACCAACGGGGGCTTAGGTTTCTGTCACTCCGGCAACCCCGCAATTGGCAAACGAATACAAGATGTATTCCCCTAAGCCCATAAAAGGTGAAGTATCATGTAGTCGACATTCACATGATACCACTAGAAGAATAACACCACAACTTAAATATCATAACATTGAATATTACTCAACCATAATTCACTACTAACATTTAGACTTCACCCATGTCCTCAAGAACTAAACGAACTACTCACGAGACATCATATGGAACATGATCAGAGGTGATATGATGGTGAATAACAATCTGAACATCAACCTTGGTTCAATGGTTTCACTCAATAGCATCAATAACAAGTAGAAATCAATACCGGAAGAGTTTCCCCTATCAAACAATCAAGATCCAACCCAAATTGTTACAGCGGTGACGATGTGCAGCGGTGGAGACGGCGGTGATGATGATGGAGATGATGACGATGGTGATGGAGATGATGTCCAGCTCAATGACGGTGACGATGGCGTCGATTTCCCCCTCCGGGAGGGAATTTCCCCGGCAGATTTCAGCCTACCAGAGAGCTCTTTTCTCTCTGGTGTTCTCCGCCCCGCAGAGGCGGCTGTGACTCTTCGCGACTATCCTCCGGGACTTAGGTTTTCGAGACGAAGATGTACGCGAAGGAGAGGAGGCCAGAGGGGGTTGTGGGCCCCCTCCCCACAAGGCGGCGCGGCCAGGCCTTGGCCCGCGCCGGCCTGTGAGGTGGGCCCACGGCGGCCCTCCTCGGCTCCCCCTTCTGGCTCCCTTCGTCTTCTGGAAAAATAGGAATTTTCATATAAATTTCGTCAATTGTTGATCTTCTGAAATATTGCATTCTGACGGCGCTTTTTCCAGCAGAATCCTGACTCCGGTGCACGATCCTCCAATAATCATGAAACATGCAAAATAGATGAAATAACATAAGTATCATCTCCAAATATGAAATATATCAATGAATAACAGCAAATTATGATATAAAATAGTGATGCAAAATGGACGTATCAACTCCCCCCAAGCTTAGACTTCGCTTGTCCCCAAGCGAAACTGAACTCGGTAAACAGGACCACATGTTTATGGAGTGAAGAGTCGATAAATAAAATACGGACAAGAAGCATCATATTCATTCACACAAGACATTCTAGTAAACAACTTCCTCATATAATTCAACTTGAAACAAGTAGAAGGTAATCACAAATAAAGGTGCATAAGAAATCATAATTGGTGATGGCAAACTTCGTTCTTGGTCAGAGAACAATTAACAGGTTATACTTATCTATCGAGCAGCGCTCTCATGTTAAAGTTTATATGGCACAACTTGCATACTCAATCATAACAATCTCCTCATAATCATTGATAACCTTCAAAGCTATATTCATTCAGATAAAACTTGTACTAAACAAGGAAGAGTAAAAGACATGATGAAGTAAATCACAATATAGTTGGTTTGATCACAACAACTCAAATGCTTGCTTAAGATGGAGGGAAATAGGTTTACTGACTCAACATAAAGTAAAAGACAGGCCCTTCGCAGAGGGAAGCAGGGATTAAATCATGTGCTAGAGCTTTTTCAGTTTTGAAATCATATAAAGAGAGTAAAAGTAACATTTTGAGAGGTGTTTGTTGTTGTCAACGACTGGTAGCGGGTACTCTAACCCCCTTGCCAGACAAACTCTCGAAGAGCGGCTCCCATAAAGTTTTATTTTAGGTTGGCACTCCTTCCAACCTTTGCTTTCACGAACCATGGCTAACCGAATCCTCGGGTGCCTGCCAACAATCTCATACCATGAAGGAGTGCCTTTTTATTTTAGTTTTATTTAGATGACACTCCTCCCCTCCTTTGCTTTCTCAAGCCATGGCTAACCGAATCCTCGGGTGCCTTCCAACAATCACATACCATGGAAGAGTGTCTATTTGTAAAATTATGAAGGTTAATTAATCGGGGTTGGGAACCCCATTGCCAGCTCTTTTTGCAAAATTATTGGATAAGTGGATGAAGCCACTAGTCCATTGGTGAAAGTTGCCCAACAAGATTGAAAGATAAAACACCACATACTTCCTCATGAGCTATAAAACATTGACACAAATAAGAGATAGTAAATTTTGAATTGTTTAAAGGTAGCACACAAAGTATTTACTTGGAATGGCAGGAAATACCATGTAGTAGGTAGTTATGGTGGACGCAAATGGCATAGGTTTGGGTTAAGGTTTGGATGCACGAGAAGCATTCCCTCTCGGTACAGGTTTTTGGCTAGCAAGGTTAATTAGCAAGCACAAGAGTTGAGGGAAACAAACAAATATACATGTGATAGAAACAATCATGCACCTTCCTTGTAAGCACAAACAATTTTAACTTCAGAATAATAAGCTAAGGAGCTAACAAGAAAGAGAGACAATGAAACAACATATCTACATGTATTTCTCTTTTCTACTTAAACCTCAAAGTGTTGTTGCTATTGACCAATGCT
Source organism: Lolium perenne (assembly GCF_019359855.2). NCBI lineage: Eukaryota > Viridiplantae > Streptophyta > Magnoliopsida > Poales > Poaceae > Lolium > Lolium perenne. Next base: position 179,297,596 of record NC_067246.2, on the reverse strand, counting down.
AAGTTTGCCAAAACCAAATAGATCTACTCAATGCTCCCAAAGTGATACCAATACTAATAACAAGATCAATCATATAATAGAGATTGCAAACTAAAATAAGATGTGCAATATGTAAATGATAAGACTTCTCATTAATATTCCATAACGATAACTCACACCAAGGGATACATAGACAACCAACTAAAGGAGAGATACTTCCACACTGCAACCTATCTTATATGATAACTTCCCTACTCATGATATGACACTACTTGATAGTAAAAAGTAAAAGATAGTGATGATGTGATACCGCGGCACTCCCCCAAGCTTGGAACAAACCAAGGGGATGCCAATACCGATGATGAATTACTCCTTCGGCGGTGGTGGTGATGAATTCCCATCATCCGACTTCCAAGGAAGAGGCTCTCCATCAACAAACGACATCTTGGTCTCAGGAATCCTGAAACTAGCAGCATAGCTTATGTGTTTAAACCTGTTTTCATACTCACAGTTCTGATTCTGAACATCATAGAGTTGAGCTTGGAGTTTGTTGGTGGTGTCGTGAAGCAAGAGGATGTCGTCCCACAGCTTTGCAGTCTCCTTCTTGTGCGCATCAATAAGTTCAGACACAATCTTGTGGAAGATGTCCACTTCACGCTCAGCCATCTTCTTGTAGTTGAAAACCTCTTGTTCTAGCTTCTCCATCCTGTCTTCCAAGCTTCCTTCTCCTTTAGTACCCTGGACATCTTTGATATGCAACTCTCCATCAACGAGCAGCAACTCCTTGGGGTGCATCTTCAGCTCGTTCATGTACAGGTTGACGACGTCCTTGTAGAAGCTGTCCTTCGGAGTTCCCAACGAAGAAATGATGGATCTAGATCCGGAGCAGATCCTGGTAGAAAACAGCTCGAAACAAAACACGTCGAGAAAATGATATACGGACCTCCAGGGGTCCGGGGGATTATATAGCAGGAATTTTCACGACAAAAGGAAAGTACCAGGTCGAACCAGAGTCGGAGAGGGGCAACGAGGTGGCCACCTCATAGGGCGGCGCGGCCAGGCTGGGGCACGCCCTCGTGCGTCTCCTCCACTCCGTTTCGATCTCGTAATTTTTCATATTTTCCAAAAACAGCAAAAACATTGTTCGGAAAGTAAATCGCGAACTTTTTATTACCAGTACTGTTACCTATTCAAAGTTGAATTCTGCTGGACTGTCAATTTGCCCTTTGATGAAAGCCTCCGGAGTTTCCACTCGAATAACATCAACATCTTCATTATAAGAATCACCTGAGATATAATGTTTGAGTCTTTGTCCATTCACCACTTGTGTGGCATTTCCTTGGAGAGAGCTAATTTTAATTGCTCCTGAGCGATACACCTCCTCAATGACATATGGTCCTTCCCATTTCGAGAGTAATCTCCCTGCAAAGAATCTGAGACGAGACCGATACAATAGGACTTTATCCCCAATATTAAATTCTCTTTTGATAATTCTTCTATCATGCCATTTCTTAACTTTCTCCTTAAAGAGTTTAGCATTTTCATAAGCTTCACTTCTCCATTCATCTAGAGAACTCAATTGTAGCAATCTTTTCTTACCGACTAGTTTAGGATCTTTATTTAGTTCTCTTACAGCCCAATAACCTTTGTGCTCTAGTTCTAAAGGTAAATGACAAGCTTTTCCATAAACCATTTTATAAGGTGACATACCCATGGGATTTTTATAAGCGGTTCTATAAGCCCATAGTGCTTCCTTCAATTTACTAGCCCAGTTCTTTCTAGATTTATTAACAGTCTTTTCCAAGATAGATTTAATCTCTCTATTTGATAGTTCTACTTGCCCACTAGTTTGAGGATGATAAGCGGAAGCAATTCTATGATTAATACCATATTTAGCAAGAGTTTTTCTAAAACCACCATGAATAAAATGAGAACCTCCATCAGTCATAAGATATCTAGGAACTCCAAATCTAGGAAAAATAATATCTAAAAGCATTCTTAAAGAGGTCTCACCATCAGCACTTTTTGTAGGTATGGCTTCCACCCATTTAGTAACATAATCAACAGCAACAAGTATATGAGTGTTACCTTCTGAAGAGGGAAAAGGTCCCATGAAGTCAAATCCCCAACAATCAAATGGTTCAATAACAAGAGTATAATTCATAGGCATTTCATTGCGTCTGGAGATATTACCAACCCTTTGACATTTATCACAAGATAAAATAAACTTCCTTGCATCTTTGAAGAGAGTTGGCCAATAAAAACCTGATTGTAGGACCTTTTGCGTGGTTCTATCTCCGGCGTGATGTCCTCCATAAGCACTACCATGACATTTACTCAATATCTCCTGTTGTTCATATTCGGGAACACATCTTCGCAGAATACCATCCACTCCTTCTTTATATAAGTGTGGGTCATCCCAGAAATAGTGCCTCAAGTCATAAAAGAATTTTCTCCTTTGCTGAGCTGAAAAGGTTGGAGGCAAGTACTTGGAAACAATAAAGTTAGCATAATCAGCATACCGAGGGCTATCTCGCGAGCTCACCTTTATTACAGCCAATTGTTCATTTGGAAAGCTATCATTAACAGGAACAGGATCATAAGCAATATTTTCCAATCTAGACAAATTATCAGCAACAGGATTATCAGCACCTTTCCTATCTATAATATGCAAATCAAATTCTTGCAACAGAAGTACCCATCTAATAAGCCTTGGCTTAGCATCTTTCTTTTGCATAAGGTATCTAATTGCAGCATGATCAGTATAAATTGTAACTTTTGAATCAACAATATAGGATCTAAACTTATCACAAGCAAAGACTACAGCTAACAATTCCTTTTCAGTAGTAGCATAATTTCTTTGAGCAGCATCAAGAGTTTTACTAGCATAATGAATAACATTCAATTTTTTATCTACTCGCTGTCCAAGAATAGCGCCTACAACAAAATCACTAGCATCACACATAATTTCAAAAGGTAAGTTCCAATCAGGAGGTTCAACTATAGGAGCAGTTGTTAAGGCTTTCTTTAGAGTTTCAAAAGCTTCCTTACAGTCATCATCAAAAACAAAAGGTACATCTTTTTGAAGAAGATTAGTAAGGGGTTTTGAAATTTTGGAGAAGTCTTTAATAAATGTCCTATAAAACCCAGCATGACCAAGAACACTACGAATACCTTTAACATCCCTGGGATAGGGCATCTTCTCAATTGCTTCAACTTTAGCTCTATCAACTTCAATACCTCTCTCAGAAATTTTATGTCCCAATACAATTCCCTCATTAACCATAAAGTGGCATTTCTCCCAATTAAGAACAAGGTTAGTTTCTTCACATCTCTGCAAAACTTTATCAAGGTTCCGCAAGCAATTATCAAAAGAATTCCCATAGACAGAAAAATCATCCATGAATACCTCTACAATATTCTCGCAAAAGCCATGAAAAATAGCAGACATGCATCTTTGAAAAGTAGCAGGAGCATTACATAAACCAAAAGGCATACGTCTATAAGCATAAGTTCCATAGGGACAAGTGAAAGTGGTTTTCTCTTGATCCTTAGTTTTAACAGCAATTTGTGAAAACCCAGAATAACCATCAAGAAAGCAAAAATGAGTATTTTTAGATAACCTTTCTAACATTTGATCAATAAAAGGCAAAGGGTAATGATCTTTCTTAGTAACCTTATTAACTTTTCGATAATCAATGCACATTCTATACCCTACAACTACTCTTTGAGGTATGAGCTCATCATTATCATTAGGCACAACAGTCATTCCTCCTTTCTTAGGAACACAATGCACATGACTAACCCATCTACTATCAGCAATAGGATATATAATACCAGCTTCAAGAAGTTGATACGCGTACAGCACGTGTCCGTTGGGAACCCCAAGAGGAAGGTGTGATGCGTACAGCGGCAAGTTTTCCCTCAGTATGAAACCAAGGTTTAATCGAACCAGTAGGAGCCAAGAAGCACGTTGAAGGTTGATGGCGGCGAGATGTAGTGCGGCGCAACACCAGGGATTCCGGCGCCAACGTGGAACCTGCACAACACAAACCAAGTACTTTGCCCCAACGAAACAGCGAGGTTGTCAATCTCACCGGCTTGCTGTAACAAAGGATTAGATGTATAGTGTGGATGATGATTGTTTGCAGAGAATAGTAGAACAGTATTGCAGTAGATTGTATTTCAGTATAGAGAATTGGACCGGGGTCCACAGTTCACTAGAGGTGTCTCTCCCATAAGATAAACAACATGTTGGGTGAACAAATTACAGTTGGGCAATTGACAAATAAAGAGGGCATGACCATGCACATACATATTATGATGAGTATAGTGAGATTTAATTGGGCATTACGACAAAGTACATAGACCGCTATCCAGCATGCATCTATGCCTAAAAAGTCCACCTTCAGGTTATCATCCGAACCCCCTCCAGTATTAAGTTGCTAACAACAGACAATTGCATTAAGTATTGCGCGTAATGTAATCAGTAACTACATCCTTGAACATAGCACCAATGTTTTATCCCTAGTGGCAACAGCACATCCATAATCTTAGAGATTTCTGTCACTTCCCCAGATTCACGGAGACATGAACCCACTATCGAGCATAAATACTCCCTCTTGGAGTTACAAGCATCTACTTGGCCAGAGCATCTACTAGTAACGGAGAGCATGCAAGATCATAAACAACACATAGACATAACTTTGATAATCAACATAACAAGTATTCTCTATTCATCGGATCCCAACAAACGCAACATATAGAATTACAGATAGATGATCTTGATCATGTTCGGCAGCTCACAAGACCCGACAATTAAGCACAATAAGGAGAAGACAACCATCTAGCTACTGCTATGGACCCATAGTCCAGGGGTAGACTACTCACACATCACTCCGGAGGCGACCATGGCGGCGTAGAGTCCTCCGGGAGATGATTCCCCTCTCCGGCAGGGTGCCGGAGGCGATCTCCTGAATCCCCCGAGATGGGATTGGCGGCGGCGGCGTCTCTGGAAGGTTTTCCGTATCGTGGCTCTCGAGCCTGGGGGTTTCGCGACGAAGGCTATTTGTAGGCGGAAGGGCAGGTCAAGGGGCGTCACGAGGGGCCCACACTACAGGCCGGCGCGGCCAGGGCTTGGGCCGCGCCGCCCTGTAGTCTGGCCACCTCGTGGCCCCACTTCGTCTCCTCTTCGGTCTTCTAGAAGCTTCGTGGCAAAATAGGACCCTGGGCGTTGATTTCGTCCAATTCCGAGAATATTTCTTTACTAGGATTTCTGAAACCAAAAACAGCAGAAAACAGCAACTGGCACTTCGGCATCTTGTTAATAGGTTAGTTACAGAAAATGCACGAATATGACATAAAGTGTGCATAAAACATGTACATATCATCAATAATGTGGCATGGAACATAAGAAATTATCGATACGTCGGAGACGTATCAGCATCCCCAAGCTTAGTTCCCGCTCGTCCCGAGCAGGTAAACGATAAACAAAGATAATTTCTGGAGTGACATGCCATCATAACCTTGATCATACTATTTGTAAAGCATATGTAGTGAATGCAGCGATCAAAACAATGTATATGACATGAGTAAACAAGTGAATCATATATCAAAGACTTTTCATGAATAGTACTTCAAGACAAGCATCAATAAGGCTTGCATAAGAGTTAACTCATAAAGCAATAATTCAAAGTAAAAGCATTGAAGCAACACAAAGGAAGATTAAGTTTCAGCGGTTGCTTTCAACTTGTAACATGTATATCTCATGGATATTGTCAACATAGAGTAATATAATAAGTGCAATATGCAAATATGTAGGAATCAATGCACAGTTCACACAAGTGTTTGCTTCTTGAGATGGAGAGAAATAGGTGAACTGACTCAACATAAAAGTAAAAGAATGGTCCTTCAAAGAGGAAAAGCATCGATTGCTATATTTGTGCTAGAGCTTTGATTTTGAAAACAAGAAACAATTTTGTCAACGGTAGTAATAAAGCATATGTATCATGTAAATTATATCTTACAAGTTGCAAGCCTCATGCATAGTATACTAATAGTGCCCGCACCTTGTCCTAATTAGCTTGGACTACCGGGATCATCGCAATGCACATGTTTTAACCAAGTGTCACAAAGGGGTACCTCTATGCCGCCTGTACAAAGGTCTAAGGAGAAAGCTCGCATCGGATTTCTCGCTATTGATTATTCTCAACTTAGACATCCATACCGGGACAACATAGACAACAGATAATGGACTCCTCTTTTATGCATAAGCATGTAACAACAATTAATTTTCTCATTTGAGATTGAGGATATTGTCCAAAACTGAAACTTCCACCATGGATGATGGCTTTAGTTAGCGGCCCAATGTTCTTCGCTAACAATATGCATGCTATAACCATAAGGTGGTAGATCGCTCTTACTTCAGACAAGACGAACATGCATAGCAACTCACATGAAATTCAACAAAGAGTAGTTGATGGCGTCCCCAGGAACATGGTTATCGCACAACGAGCAACTTAATAAGAGATAAAGTGCATAAGTACATATTCAATACCACAATAGTTTTTAAGCTATTTGTCCCATGAGCTATATATTGTAAAGGTGGAGAATGGAAATTTAAAGGTAGCACTCAAGCAATTTACTTTGGAATGGCGGAGAAATACCATGTAGTAGGTAGGTATGGTGGACACAAATGGCATAGTGGTTGGCTCAAGTATTTTGGATGCATGAGAGGTAATCCCTCTCGATACAAGGTTTAGGCTAGCAAGGCTTATTTGAAACAAACACAAGGATGAACCGGTGCAGCAAAACTCACATAAAAGACACATTGTAAACATTATAAGACTCTACACCGTCTTCCTTGTTGTTCAAACTCAATACTAGAAATTATCTAGACCTTAGAGAGACCAAATATGCAAACCAAATTTTAGCATGCTCTATGTATTTCTTCATTAATGGGTGCAAAGTATATGATGCAAGAGCTTAAACATGAGCACAACAATTGCCAAGTATCACATTATCCAAGACATTATAGCAAATTACTACATGTATCATTTTCCAATTCCAACCATATAACAATTTAACGAAGAAGAAACTTCGCCATGAATATTATGGGTAGAACCTAAGGACATACTTGTCCATATGCTACAGCGGAGCGTGTCTCTCTCCCACAAAGTGAATGCTAGGATCCATTTTATTCAAACAAAACAAAAACAAAAACAAACCGATGCTCCAAGCAAAGCACATAAGCTGTGATGGAATAAAAATATAGTTTCAGGGGAGGAACCTGATAATGTTGTCGATGAAGAAGGGGATGCCCAAGGCATCCCCAAGCTTAGACGCTTGAGTCTTCTTGATATATGCAGGGGTGAACCACCGGGGCATCCCCAAGCTTAGAGCTTTCACTCTCCTTGATCATGTTGTATCATCTCCCTCTCTTGATCCTTGAAAACTTCCTCCACACCAAACTTAGAACAACTCATTAGAGGGTTAGTGCACAATCAAAATATACATGTTCAGAGGTGACATAATCATTCTTAACACTTCTGGACATTGCACAAAGCTACTGAAAGTCAATGGAATCGAAATATCCATCGAACATAACAAAACAGGCAATGCGAAATAAAAGGCAGAATCTGTCAAAACAGAACAGTTCGTATTGACGAATTTTATCGAGGCACCAGACTTGCTCAAATGAAAATGCTCAAATTTAATGAAAGTTGCGTACATATCTGAGGATCACTCACGTAAATTGGCATAATTTTCTGAGTTACCTACAGAGAAAACAGCCCAGATTCGTGACAGCAAAGAAATCTGTTTCTGCGCAGTAATCCAAATCTAGTATGAACTTTTCTACCAACGACTTTACTTGGCACAACAAAACACTAAACTAAGATAAGGAGAGGTTGGTACAGTAGTAGACAACTTCCAAGACACAAAATAAAAACCAAGTACTGTAGTAAAAAACATGGGTTGTCTCCCATAAGCGCTTTTCTTTAACGCCTTTCAGCTAGGCGCAGAAAGTGTGTATCAAGTATTATCAAGGGGTGGTGCATCTTCAGCGGGGTATGGAGTTTTCTCAACTATGCATTTTATCTTTTCTATGTGAGTTTCAGAGGCTCCCTTTTCATTAGTCTTGGGCTTGCTACTCTCATCAAACAAATCTTCAGGAACAATCCAATCAAAATTCTTTTCTAGTGCCTCACACATTCCCAAGAGCTTGCAAGGTATTGATGTTTTAATATCCCCCTCATAATTAACTTCATTAGTGTACTTTTGTCTATCCTTTTCCATCCTCTCAAGGGTACTGGCAAAGTTGGTATAAGAGCCTAGCATCTTATATTTAGTGAAGACTTTTCTAGCTTCTCTCGCTATTCCCCCAAATTCTTTAAGAAGGGTTTCTAATACAAAATCTTTCTTTTCTCCTTCTTCCATATCACTGAGTGTAAGAAACATATGTTGAATCACAGGATTAGATTAACAAATCTAGCTTCTAGCGCGTGTACTAAAGAAGCAACAGCAATTTCATAAGTAGGAGCAAGTTCTACCAAGTGTCTATCTTCAAAATCTTCAGCCGTACTAATATGAGTGAAAAAATCTTCTATATTATCTTTCCCAAGGATAGACCCTCGGCCTACCGGTACATCTTTAAGAACAAACTTAGGAGGAAACATGATGAAATAAGTAAAGTAAATGCAAGTAACTAATTTTTTTGTGTTTTTGATATAGCAAACAAGATAGCAAATAAAGTAAAACTAGCAACTAATTTTTTGTATTTTGATATAGTGCAGCAAACAAAGTAGTAAATAAAACTAAGCAAGACTAAAACAAAGTAAAGAAATTGGGAAGTGGAGACTCCCCTTGCAGCGTGTCTTGATCTCCCCAGCAACGGCGCCAGAAAAAGTGCTTGATACGCGTACAGCACGTGTCCGTTGGGAACCCCAAGAGGAAGGTGTGATGCGTACAGCGGCAAGTTTTCCCTCAGTATGAAACCAAGGTTTAATCGAACCAGTAGGAGCCAAGAAGCACGTTGAAGGTTGATGGCGGCGAGATGCAGTGCGGCGCAACACCAGGGATTCCGGCGCCAACGTGGAACCTGCACAACACAAACCAAGTACTTTGCCCCAACGAAACAGCGAGGTTGTCAATCTCACCGGCTTGCTGTAACAAAGGATTAGATGTATAGTGTGGATGATGATTGTTTGCAGAGAACAGTAGAACAGTATTGCAGTAGATTGTATTTCAGTATAGAGAATTGGACCGGGGTCCACAGTTCACTAGAGGTGTCTCTCCCATAAGATAAACAGCATGTTGGGTGAACAAATTACAGTTGGGCAATTGACAAATAAAGAGGGCATGACCATGCACATACATATTATGATGAGTATAGTGAGATTTAATTGGGCATTACGACAAAGTACATAGACCGCTATCCAGCATGCATCTATGCCTAAAAAGTCCACCTTCAGGTTATCATCCGAACCCCTCCGGTATTAAGTTGCTAACAACGGACAATTGCATTAAGTATTGCGCGTAATGTAATCGGTAACTACATCCTTGAACATAGCACCAATGTTTTATCCCTAGTGGCAACAGCACATCCATAATCTTAGAGATTTCTGTCACTTCCCAGTTCACGGAGACATGAACCCACTATCGAGCATAAATACTCCCTCTTGGAGTTACAAGCATCTACTTGGCCAGAGCATCTACTAGTAACGGAGAGCATGCAAGATCATAAACAACACATAGACATAACTTTGATAATCAACATAACAAGTATTCTCTATTCATCGGATCCCAACAAATGCAACATATAGAATTACAGATAGATGATCTTGATCATGTTCGGCAGCTCACAAGACCCGACAATTAAGCACAATAAGGAGAAGACAACCATCTAGCTACTGCTATGGACCCATAGTCCAGGGGTAGACTACTCACACATCACTCCGGAGGCGACCATGGCGGCGTAGAGTCCTCCGGGAGATGATTCCCCTCTCCGGCAGGGTGCCGGAGGCGATCTCCTGAATCCCCCGAGATGGGATTGGCGGCGGCGGCGTCTCTGGAAGGTTTTCCGTATCGTGGCTCTCGGTGCATCGGGGTTTCGCGACGAAGGCTATTTGTAGGCGGAAGGGCAGGTCAAGGGCGTCACGAGGGCCCACACTACAGGCCGGCGCGGCCGTGGCTTGGGCCGCGCCGCCTGTAGTCCGGCCACCTCGTGGCCCCACTTCGTCTCCTCTTCGGTCTTCGGAAGCTTCGTGGCAAAATAGGACCCCGGGCGTTGATTTCATCCAATTCGAGAATATTTCTTTACTAGGATTTCTGAAACCAAAAACAGTGACAAAGAATCGGCACTTCGGCATCTTGTTAATAGGTTAGTTCCAGAAAATGCACGAATATGACATAAAGTGTGCATAAAACATGTACATATCATCAATAATGTGGCATGGAACATAAGAAATTATCGATACGTCGGAGACGTATCAGAAGTCTTAATACCTCATTTCTTACCACATCCTTCATCTTAGGAATTAGACGACGCTGATGTTCAACAACAGGCTTTGCATCATCTTCCATATTAATGGCATGTTGGCAAATAGAGGGAGAAATCCCCTTCAAGTCATCAAGAGTATAGCCAATAGCTCCTCGGTGTTTCTTCAATATTTCCAATAACCTTTCTTCCTCGAACTCTGAAAGCTTAGAACTAATAATAACAGGATATATTTTCTTATCATCAATATGAGCATATTTAAGATTATCAGGCAATGGTTTTAAATCAAAGACAGGATCTTCCTTTGGTGGTGGTGTTGTACCCAGATCTTCTACCGGTAAATCATGCTTAAGAATAGGTTGACGAAGGAAAATTTCATCAAGCTCATTTCTTTCTTCCCTAAAAACTTCACTCTCACTATTCTCCAAATGTTGCTGCAAAGGATTATTAAGAGCAAGAGTAATAGATGCACACTGTTCAACTCTAAAATCATAATTAGGCGAATCAGCTTTATAAGGAGTTTTGGCAAATTTAGAGAAATTAAACTCATAAGATTCGCCAGCAAATTTAGTCAAAATTTTCTCTTTCTTGCAATCTATAACAGCTCCACAAGTATTCAGAAAAGGTCTACCAAAAATGATAGGACAATACTTACTAGCAGCTGAACCAAGTACCAATAAGTCAGCATGATATTTAATCTTACCACATAGAACTTCCACGTCTCGAACAATACCAATTGGAGAGATAGTTTCTCTATTAGCCAGCCGAATAACCACATCAATATCTTCAAGTTCACAAGAACCAATTTCGTGCATAATCTCCGTGTAAAGCTCATATGGAATAGCACTAATACTTGCACCAATATCACATAAACCATAATAACAATGATCTCCAATTCTAACGGATAGCATAGGAACACTAGCTTTCCTAGACTTATTAGGATGTGAAACAATATTAGAAGCATCTTCACAGAAAATAATATGACCATCTTCCACATTTTCAGTCACAAGATCTTTAACTATTGCAACAGCAGGTTCAACCTTTATTTGTTCTTCAGGTTCTATAGGTTTCTTTTCACTTTTATGAACCGCACTATTTATAACAGAGTACTCCTTCATTTTAGCAGGGAAAGGAGTTTTTTCAATATAAGCTTCAGGAATAACATGATCAACAGTTTCAACTACAACACATTTATTTATAGATGAATCAATTTTATCTTTATACGGTTCATGATACTTATCAAAATTCTTCTTAGGCAATTCATAATGAGAGGCAAAAGCTTTATAAAGATTTGCAGCAACTTGAGAATCAAGACCATAAGTAGCACTCATATTACGAAATTTATCAGTATCCATAAAAGCTTCAATGCATTTATAATCATAATTTATACCTGATTCTCTATCTTTGTCGTTCTCCCATCCTTCAGTATTCTCCTGGATCCGATTGAGAAGGTCCCTTTTAAACTCTTCTTTGTTGCGTGTGAATGATCCAGAACAAGAAGTATCCAGCAAGGTCTTGTCTTGAAAAGAAAGTCTTGCATAGAAATTATCAATGATAACATTACCAGGAAGCTCATGAATGGGGCATTTGAGCATTAAAGACTTCAATCTCCCCCACGCTTGGGCAATACTCTCTCCATCATGAGGCCAAAAGTTATATATGCGGTTCCGGTCTTTGTGAATTTCACTTGGAGGATAGAACTTAGAATAAAATCGGGGCACAATATCATTCCATTCAAGAGAATCCCCATCATCCAGTAATTTATACCAATGCGCCGCTTTACCAGACAGCGATATAGAGAATAGTTTCTTCCTCACTTCATCCATAGCAATACCTGCACACTTGAATAAACCGCATAATTCATGTAAGAACAGTAAATGATCTCCAGGGTGGACAGTTCCATCCCATGTATAACGGTTATCCACAACACGTTCAATAATTTTCATAGGTATTTTGTATGGAACTTCTTCCTCACCTGGCGCCTCATCCACTACCTTTGCAGTAGTAGTAGATTTTCCAAATAAAAATTCAAGAGAAGATCTCTCCATAATGAATTATAGCAGCAGGCAGAATTAAAATCAGCACAAACAGTAAAAGTTTCCCTTACCAATTCCACTTACCAATAGCGCTTCACTCCTCGGCAACGGCGCCAGAAAATAGTCTTGATGACCCACAAGTATAGGGGGTGTATCGTAGTATTTTCGATAAGTAAGAATGTCGATCCCAACGAGGAGCAGAAGGTGTTGACAAGCAGTTTCGATGAAGGACTCACTGTAAATGCTCACAGACAAGTATTCAGGGGGTTTTGATGTAACAGATGAATAAAGTATGAGTAAGTAAAGTGCGAGAGTAACAATTGCAGCAAGTGGCCCAATCCTTTTTAGCACAAAGGACAAGCCGGTTTGTTTACTTATAATGACCAAATGTTCTTGAGGACACACGGGATTTTAGTCTAGTGCTTTCGCTTCATATAGCTAATTAATCTTCATTGTTTTGATAAGTGTTGTGTGGGTGAACCTATGCTAATGCACCGCCCTTCCTAGGACTAATACATACTTGTGATTATACCCCTTGCAAGCATCCACAACTACAAGAAAGTAATTAAGATAAATCTAACCACAGCCTTAAACTCTGAGATCCTGCTATCCCTCCTGCATCGATATACCAACGGGGGCTTAGGTTTCTGTCACTCTGGCAACCCCGCAATTGGCAAACGAATTCAAGATGTATTCCCCTAAGCCCATAAAGGTGAAGTATCATGTAGTCGACGTTCACATGATACCACTAGAAGAATAACACCACAACTTAAATATCATAACATTGAATATTACTCAACCATAATTCACTACTAACATTTAGACTTCACCCATGTCCTCAAGAACTAAACGAACTACTCACGAGATATCATATGGAACATGATCAGAGGTGATATGATGGTGAATAACAATCTGAACATCAACCTTGGTTCAATGGTTTCACTCAATAGCATCAATAACAAGTAGAAATCAATACCGGAAGAGTTTCCCCTATCAAACAATCAAGATCCAACCCAAATTGTTACAGCGGTGACGATGTGCAGCGGTGGAGACGGCGGTGATGATGATGGAGATGATGACGATGGTGATGGAGATGATGTCCATCTCAATGACGGTGACGATGGCGTCGATTTCCTCCTCTGGGAGGGAATTTCCCCGGCAGATTTCAGCCTACCGGAGAGCTCTTTTCTCTCTGGTGTTCTCCGCCCCGCAGAGGCGGCTGTGACTCTTCGCGACTATCCTCCGGGACTTAGGTTTTCGGGACGAAGATGTACGTGAAGGAGAGGAGGCCAGAGGGGGCTGTGGGCCCCCTCCCCACAAGGCGGCGCGGCCAGGCGTTGGCCCGCGCTGGCCTGTGAGGTGGGCCCACGGCGGCCCTCCTCGGCTCCCCCTTCTGACTCCCTTCGTCTTCTGGAAAAATAGGAATTTTCATATAAATTTCGTCAATTGTTGATCTTCCGAAATATTGCATTCTGACGGCGCTTTTTCCAGCAGAATCCTGACTCCGGTGCGCGATCCTCCAATAATCATGAAACATGCAAAATAGATGAAATAACATAAGTATCATCTCCAAGTATGAAATATATCAATGAATAATAGCAAATTATGATATAAAATAGTGATGCAAAATGGACGTATCAGTTTTATATGTAGTCCTATATGCCCATAAAGCATCATGTAGCTTGGATGACCAATCTGTTCTGGAGGTAGAGACTGTCTTCTCTAGGATTTGTTTTATTTCCCTGTTTGACAACTCCACTTGTCCATTAGCTTGAGGGTGGTATGGTGTGGTGACTCTGTGGTTATGAACACCATATTTAGCCAGCAGAGCCTCAAATTGATTGTTGTTGAAGTGATTGCCACCATCGCTTATGACAATGCGAGGGACTCCAAATCTTGGAAAAATAACTTGTTTGAACAATTTGCAAACAGACTTGGCATCAGCATTAACAGTTGGAACTGCCTCCACCCATTTTGATACATAATCAACTGCTACCAGTATAAACTTGTAACCCTTAGAAGAAGGAAGAGGGCCAACATAGTCGATTCCCCATACATCGAACAACTCAACCTCCAAAATCCCCTTTTGTGGCATTTCATGTCGTCTTCCTATTTTTCCTGTTCTCTGACAAGGATCACACATTTTGATCCGTTGGTGAATGTCCTTGAACATGCTGGGCCAATAGAATCCTGCCTGTAAGACCTTGGCTTGCGTTTTTGAGGTGCTCGCATGTCCACCATAGGGTGAGGAATGACAGTGTTCTATAACTTGCTTGACCTCCTCTTCTGGGACACATTTCCTTATTATCCCATCAGCACAATGTTTGTAGAGATATGGTTCATCCCAATAGAAATACTTGGCTTCATGTAGAAATTTCTTCTTCTGTTGGTGAGTGGCATCAGGGGGATAGATACCACAGACCAAGTAGTTCACCAGGTCTGCATACCATGGGGATCCTCTTGGGGTTTCAGATATTTGCAACAACTGCTCACCTGGGAGGCAATCATGTATGTCCATGTGGTTGCGAGAATCGCTAGGTAATCTGGATAGGTGATCAGCAACCAGGTTCTCAGCTCCACTTTTATCCTTAATCTGAATATCGAACTCTTGCAACATCAAAATCCATCTAATCAATCTTGGCTTGGCGTCCTTTTTGTTCATCAGGTGTTTGATGGCAGCATGATCAGTGTAAACTGTGCATTTATTTCCTACCAAGTATGGTCTGAATTTATCAAAGGCATAGACGATTGCAAGCAACTCCTTTTCAGTAGTGGTGTATTTGATTTGAGCATCATTTAGAGTTTTACTTGCATAATAAATTACATGTGAGTCTTTTTCTCCCTTTTGGCCGAGCACCGCTCCCACAGAGAAATCACTAGCATCACACATCAACTCAAAAGGTTTAGACCAATCTGGGGGTTGCACCACTGGGGCAGTAGTCAGTGCTTCTTTGAGTCTAAGGAAGGCTTCCATACATCTCTCATCAAAATGGAATGGGACCTCATTGTTTAGCAAATTTGTCAGGGGTTTGGCTATTTTGGAAAAATCCTTGATGAATCTCCTGTAGAATCCAGCATGGCCTAGAAAACTCCTTATTCCCTTGACATTGGTTGGAGGAGGAAGCCTTGCAATTACTTCCACCTTAGACTTATCCACCTCAATTCCTTTTTTAGAAATTAGGTGTCCAAGAACAATTCCCCCTTTAACTAGGAAATGGCACTTCTCCCAGTTTAGTACCAGATTGTGATCTAAGCATCGTTTTAACACTAGTTCCAGGTTACTCAAGCATTCCTCAAAGCTGTGCCCATACACTGTGAAGTCATCCATAAAAACCTCCATTTTACTTTCAATAAGATCAGAGAATATTGATAACATGCATCTTTGGAAGGTTCCAGGGGTGTTGCATAACCCAAAGGGTAGCCTCTTATATGCAAAAGTACCATAGGGGCATGTGAATGTAGTTTTATCTTGATCAAGGGGATGAATGGGCACTTGCAGAAAACCAGAATATCCATCTAAGTAACAAAAGTACTCATGACCTGCTAGTCGTTCAAGCATCTGGTCAATGAATGGTAAGGGGAAATGGCCCTTTCTGGTCGCCTCATTCAGTTTCCTGTAGTCAGTTACCAATCTCCATTTAGCTACCTTTTTAACTAGGACATCTTGTTCGGCCCCTATTTCTTCCACTGTAATTCCTCCCTTTTTGGTACTACATGAACTGGGCTAACCCATTCACTGTCAAAGATGGGGTAGATAATATCGGCTCCAAGGAGTTTTAGTACCTCTTTCTTAGCCACCTCATGCATTTGAGGATTTAACCTGCGCTGATGTTCCCTGACTGGTGCACTTCCCTCTTCTAAGTGGATTCTATGAGTGCATATAGAAGGATTGATACCAATCATGTCTTCGATAGCGTACCCAATTATCTTTTTGTACTTTCTGAGTATTTTTAGCAATGCTTCATTCTGCTCCTCGTTGAGCAATGAACTGACAATGACTGGGCATCTACCCTTAGGTTCAAGGAATTGGTAAGTGACATGGTCAGGCAGAGGTTTTAATTCCACTGATCTTGGGGTGGCTGTCAAAATCTGAGGTCCATCCACAGCTTCGAAGAGGAAGGTTTCTGCTATGTACTCCTTGTCTAGTTGTTGCATGATTTCCTCATCAAATTCCACTTGGTTCCCGCATTTTTCGTGCGTTTGCTTCACACAATAGTCCATAATGTCAATTGACATGCAATCACTACTCAAGGCTGGTAGATGAGTAGCATGCTTCATGTCAAATATAACTTCCTCTTCTCCAAACTTCAACTTAAGGGTTGATCCCTTGACATAAATTATTGCCCCGGCTGTGGCTAAGAATGCTCGGCCC
Source organism: Lolium perenne (assembly GCF_019359855.2). Taxonomy (NCBI): domain Eukaryota; kingdom Viridiplantae; phylum Streptophyta; class Magnoliopsida; order Poales; family Poaceae; genus Lolium; species Lolium perenne. The sequence continues at coordinate 179,280,714 of NC_067246.2, read as the reverse complement.
AATATCACTACTTCAGATAAATCTTCCATTTCGAGGACCACAAAGTCGACTGGGTATGCAAACTTGTCAACTATCACTGGCACATCCCTTAATATTCCTGAAGGTCTTTTGATGGATCTATCTGCAAGTTGGAGAGTCATAGATGTTGACCTTAACTCACCCAGTGCCATCTGCTTACATATTGAGAGTGGAATCACACTAACACTTGAGCCCAAGTCACAGAGAGCCATAAATTGTTTGGTCCCAATATTGCAAGGGATGCAGAATGTCGTCGTGGTGAACAGACAGATACCATGGGATGGCTTATCTTGGGGCCGAATGGACGCTAGAGGATTCAGGGGAGGGTTTTTGATGTGGATGGTGAGGTTTCCGGATGGATTCCTCAAGAACTTGGCCTTGGCCGAAGGAAGAAGATGATGAACTCAAGAACAAGGACAGCACTAGATCTCTCTATTTCTTCATCACAAGTGCATACAGGTTTTATCGTACATCTCATCGTGTCCGCGAAGGGCTGTGCCCCCTCTCCTTATATAAGGGAGAGGGTGGCTTACAAGGGAAGGAACCCTAGAAACCCTAATGGGATCTTTGACTAGACAAACTACTTTACAAAGCTACTTTAGCTACCGGTGATGCCGGTATGCCTTTAATCAGAAGCCATGACATCCTCCGACACCTTTTACGTCATCCTTTGCCTTTGGCGTCATGGCTTCGATTAAAGCTGAAGTGTTTCGCTCATCTTTGTATTCTAGCTCTGGAGAGCATCTTTGACTAGTCTTTGCCGATGTGCTACAGTGTAGCCTGTTCCGGTATTCCGGTATGCTCTTAGCTAATTCCGGTATCCCCCTCCTTGGGATACCGGTATGATTCTCTGAATCAACTTTCGCTATCCGGAACAACTTTTAAACCGGTACTTGATACGTCTCCGACGTATCGATAATTTCTTATGTTCCATGCCACATTATTGATGATATCTACATGTTTTATGCACACTTTATGTCATATTTGTGCATTTTCTGGAACTAACCTATTAACAAGATGCCGAAGTGCCAGTTGCTGTTTTCTGCTGTTTTTGGTTTCAGAAATCCTAGTAAGGAAATATTCTCGGAATTGGACGAAATCAACGCCCAGGGTCCTATTTTGCCACGAAGCTTCCAGAAGACCGAAGAGTCAACGAAGTGGGGCCACGAGGTGGCCAGGAGGGCAGGCGGCTGATGTCTACGTTCCCCCTCCTTTCCTGTAGACAGTGTTGGGCCTCCAAGAGCAGAGGTTTGTAGAACAGCAACAAGTTTTCCCTTAAGTGGATCACCCAAGGTTTATCGAACTCAGGGAGGAAGAGGTCAAAGATATCCCTCTCATGCAACCCTGCAACCACAAAGCAAGAAGTCTCTTGTGTCCCCAACACACCAAATAGGTGCACTAGTTCGGCGAAGAGATAGTGAAATACAGGTGGTATGAATATATATGAGCAGTAGCAATGGTGCCAGAAAATAGCTTGCTGGCGTGTAGTTGATGGTGGTAGTATTGCAGCAGTAGTAACGCAGTAAAACAGTAAACAAGCAGCGATAGCAGTATTTAGGAACAAGGCCTAGGGATTAGACTTTCACTAGTGGACACTCTCAACATTGATCACATAACAGAATAGATAAATGCATACTCTACACTCTTGTTGGATGATGAACGCATTGCGTAGGATTACACGAACCCTCAATGCCGGAGTTAACAAGCTCCACAATTTGTTCATATTTAAGTAACCTTATAGTGCAAGATATATCAATACAACTAAACCAAGTACTAACATAGCATGCACACTGTCACCTTCATGCATATGTAGGAGGAATAGATCACATCAATATTATCATAGCAATAGTTAACTTCATAATCTACAGGAGATCATGATCATAGCATAAACCAAGTACTAACACGGTGCACACACTGTCACCTTTACACACGTGCAGGAGGAATAGAACTACTTTAATAACTTTGCTAGAGTAGCACATAGATAAATTGTGATACAAACTCATATGAATCTCAATCATGTAAAGCAGCTCATGAGATTATTGTATTGAGGTACATAGGAGAGAGATGAACCACATAGCTACCGGTACAGCCCCGAACCTCGATGGAGAACTACTCCCTCCTCATGGGAGCAGCAGCGGTGATGAAGATGGCGGTGGAGATGGCAGCGGTGTCGATGGAGAAGCCTTCCGGGGGCACTTCCCCGCTCCGGCAGCGTGCCGGAACAGAGACTCCTGTCCCCCAGATCTTGGCCTCGCGATGGCGGCGGCTCTGGAAGGTTTCTGTGGTTTTCGTCGAACGTATCAGGGTTTTCAATCCAGGGGCTTTATATAGGCGAAGAGGCGGCGCAGGAGGGTCGAAGGGGCGACGACACCATAGGGCGGCGCGGCCAGGGCCTGGGCCGCGCCGGCCTATGGTCTGGGGGCCCAGTGCCCCCCTCCGGTCCTTCCCGGGTGTTACGGATGCTTCCGGTGAAAATAGGAACTTGGGCGTTGATTTCGTCCGATTCCGAGAATATTTCGTTACTAGGATTTCTGAAACCAAAAACAGCAGAAAACAGCAACTGGCACTTCGGCATCTTGTTAATAGGTTAGTTCCAGAAAATGCACGAATATGACATAAAGTGTGCATAAAACATGTAGATAACATCAATAATGTGGCATGGAACATAAGAAATTATCGATACGTCGGAGACGTATCAGCATCCCCAAGCTTAGTTCTTCTCGTCCCGAGCAGGTAAAACGATAACACAGATAATTTCTGGAGTGACATGCCATCATAATCTTGATCATACTATTTGTAAAGCATATGTAGTGAATGCAGCGATCAAAACAATGTATATGACATGAGTAAACAAGTGAATCATATAGCAAAGACTTTTCATGAATAGCACTTCAAGACAAGCATCAATAAGTCTTGCATAAGAGTTAACTCATAAAGCAATAATTCAAAGTAAAGGTATTGAAGCAACACAATGGAAGATTAAGTTTCAGCGGTTGCTTTCAACTTGTAACATGTATATCTCATGGATATTGTCAACATAGAGTAATATAATAAGTGCAATAAGCAAGTATGTAGGAATCAATGCACAGTTCACACAAGTGTTTGCTTCTTGAGGTGGAGAGAAATAGGTGAACTGACTCAACATTGAAAGTAAAAGAATGGTCCTCCATAGAGGAAAAGCATCGATTGCTATATTTGTGCTAGAGCTTTGATTTTGAAAACATGAAACAATTTTGTCAACGGTAGTAATAAAGCATATGTATCATGTAAATTATATCTTATAAGTTGCAAGCCTCATGCATAGTATACTAATAGTGTCCGCACCTTGTCCTAATTAGCTTGGACTACTGGATCATCACAATGCACATGTTTTTACCAAGTGTCACAAAGGGGTACCTCTATGCCGCCTGTACAAAGGTCTAAGGAGAAAGCTCGCATTGGATTTCTCGCTATTGATTATTCTTCAACTTAGACATCCATACCGGGACAACATAGACAACAGATAATGGACTCCTCTTTTATGCATAAGCATGTAACAACAATTAATAATTTTCTCATTTGAGATTGAGGATATATGTCCAAAACTGAAACTTCCACCATGGATCATGGCTTTAGTTAGCGGCCCAATGTTCTTCTCTAACAATATGCATGCTTAACCATAAGGTGGTAGATCTCTCTTACTTCAGACAAGACGGACATGCATAGCAACTCACATGAAATTCAACAAAGAGTAGTTGATGGCGTCCCCAGTGAACATGGTTATCGCACAACAAGCAACTTAATAAGAGATAAAGTGCATAATTACATATTCAATACCACAATAGTTTTTAAGCTATTTGTCCCATGAGCTATATATTGCAAAGGTGAATGATGGAATTTTAAAGATAGCACTCAAGCAATTTACTTTGGAATGGCGGGAAATACCATGTAGTAGGTAGGTATGGTGGACACAAATGGCATAGTGGTTGGCTCAAGTATTTTGGATGCATGAGAAGTATTCCCTCTCGATACAAGGTTTAGGCTAGCAAGGCTATTTGAAACAAACACAAGGATGAACCGGTGCAGCAAAACTCACATAAAAGACATATTGAAAACATTATAAGACTCTACACCGTCTTCCTTGTTGTTCAAACTCAATACTAGAAATTATCTAGACCTTAGAGAGTCCAAATATGCAAACCAAATTTTAGCATGCTCTATGTATTTCTTCATTAATGGGTGCAAAGTATATGATGCAAGAGCTTAAACATGAGCACAACAATTGCCAAGTATCACATTATCCAAGACATTTTAGCAAATTACTACATGTATCATTTTCCAATTCCAACCATATAACAATTTAACGAAGAAGAACTTCGCCATGAATACTATGAGTAGAGCCTAAGGACATACTTGTCCATATGCTACAGCGGAGCGTGTCTCTCTCCCATAAAGTGAATGCTAGGATCCATTTTATTCAAACAAAACAAAAACAAAAACAAAACGACGCTCCAAGAAAAGCACATAAGATGTGATGGAATAAAAATATAGTTTCAGGGGAGGAACCTGATAATGTTGTCGATGAAGAAGGGGATGCCTTGGGCATCCCCAAGCTTAGACGCTTGAGTCTTCTTGATATATGCAGGGGTGAACCACCGGGGCATCCCCAAGCTTAGAGCTTTCACTCTCCTTGATCATGTTGCATCATACTCCTCTCTTGATCCTTGAAAACTTCCTCCACACCAAACTCGAAACAACTCATTAGAGGGTTAGTGCACAATAAAAATTAACATATTCAGAGGTGACACAATCATTCTTAACACTTCTGGACATTGCATAAAGCTACTGGACATTAATGGATCAAAGAAATTCATCCGACATAGCAAAAGAGGCAATGTGAAATAAAAGGCAGAATCTGTCAAAACAGAACAGTTCGTATTGACGAATTTTAAAATGGCACCAGACTTGCTCAAATGAAAATGCCCAAATTGAATGAAAGTTGCGTACATATCTGAGGATCATGCACGTAAATTGGCTTAATTTTCTGAGCTACCTACAGGGAGGTAGACCCAGATTCGTTACAGCAAAGAAATCTGGAACTGCGCAGTAATCCAAATCTAGTACTTACTTTTCTATCAACGGCTTTACTTGGCACAACAAAACACAAAACTAAGATAAGGAGAGGTTGCTACAGTAGTAAACAACTTCCAAGACACAAATATAAAACAAGGTACTGTAGCAAAATAACACATGGGTTATCTCCCAAGAAGTTCTTTTCTTTATAGCCATTAAGATGGGCTCAGCAGTTTTAATGATGCACTCGCAAGAAATAGTATTTGAAGCAAAAGAGAGCATCAAGAGGCAAGTTCAAAACAAATTTAAGTCTAACATGCTTCCTATGCATAGGAATCTTGTAAATAAACAAGTTCATGAAGAGCAAAGTAACAAGCATAGGAAGATAAAACAAGTGTAGCTTCAAAAATTTCAGCACATAGAGAGGTATTTTAGTAACATGAAAATTTCTACAACCATATTTTCCTCTCTCATAATAACTTTCAGTAGCATCATGAGCAAACTCAACAATGTAACTATCACACAAAGCATTCTTATCATGAGTCTCATGCATAAAATTATTACTCTCCACATAAGCATAATCAATTTTAGTACATGTAGTGGGAGCAAATTCAACAAAGTAGCTATCATTATTATTCTCATCATCAAATATAGGAGGCATAATGTAATCATAATCAAATTTATCCTCCATAACAGGTGGCAACAAAAGACTTCTATCATTATAATCATCATAAATAGGAGGCAAAGTATCATCAAAGTAAATTTCCTCCTCATTGCCCGGGGGACTAAAAAGATCATGCTCATCAAAACCAGCTTCCCCAAGCTTAGAATTTTCCATATCATTAGCAACAATGGTATTCAAAGTGTTCATACTAACATGTTCCATGGGTTTTTTAATTTTCGGATCAAACCATCCATGTCTTAAATCAGGAAATAGAGTAAAAAGCTCATTGTTGTCCATTATGCCTTACTAGTGTAAACAAGAAACAAAAAGATGCAATTGCAGGATCTAAAGGAAATAGCTTCGAGTACTTACAACAACGGAAATTAGCTTGGTAGCCGAGGTCCGGAGTGTGAGTACCTTTTACCTTTCCTCCCCGGCAACGGCGCCAGAAAATACTTGATGCTGTCCAGGACTGGCGCGGGGTTGACGAGGGAGGAAATCCCTGTGGTGTAGCTTTCTGGTCCCCGGCAACGGCGCCAGAAAATAAGCTTGATGTCTACGTTCCCCCTCCTTTCCTGTAGACAGTGTTGGGCCTCCAAGAGCAGAGGTTTGTAGAACAGCAGCAAGTTTTCCCTTAAGTGGATCACCCAAGGTTTATCGAACTCAGGGAGGAAGAGGTCAAAGATATCCCTCTCATGCAACCCTGCAACCACAAAGCAAGAAGTCTCTTGTGTCCCCAACACACCAAATAGGTGCACTAGTTCGGCGAAGAGATAGTGAAATACAGGTGGTATGAATATATATGAGCAGTAGCAATGGTGCCAGAAAATAGCTTGCTGGCGTGTAGTTGATGGTGGTAGTATTGCAGCAGTAGTAACGCAGTAAAACAGTAAACAAGCAGCGATAGCAGTATTTAGGAACAAGGCCTAGGGATTAGACTTTCACTAGTGGACACTCTCAACATTGATCACATAACAGAATAGATAAATGCATACTCTACACTCTTGTTGGATGATGAACGCATTGTGTAGGATTACACGAACCCTCAATGCCGGAGTTAACAAGCTCCACAATTTGTTCATATTTAAGTAACCTTATAGTGCAAGATATATCAATACAACTAAACCAAGTACTAACATAGCATGCACACTGTCACCTTCATGCATATGTAGGAGGAATAGATCACATCAATATTATCATAGCAATAGTTAACTTCATAATCTACAGGAGATCATGATCATAGCATAAACCAAGTACTAACACGGTGCACACACTGTCACCTTTACACACGTGCAGGAGGAATAGAACTACTTTAATAACTTTGCTAGAGTAGCACATAGATAAATTGTGATACAAACTCATATGAATCTCAATCATGTAAACCAGCTCATGAGATTATTGTATTGAGGTACATAGGAGAGAGATGAACCACATAGCTACCGGTACAGCCCCGAGCCTCGATGGAGAACTACTCCCTCCTCATGGGAGCAGCAGCGGTGATGAAGATGGCGGTGGAGATGGCAGCGGTGTCAATGGAGAAGCCTTCCGGGGGCACTTCCCCGCTCCGGCAGCGTGCCGGAACAGAGACTCCTGTCCCCCAGATCTTGGCCTCGCGATGGCGGCGGCTCTGGAAGGTTTCTGTGGTTTTCGTCGAACGTATCAGGGTTTTCGATCCAGGGGCTTTATATAGGCGAAGAGGCGGCGCAGAGGGTCGAAGGGCGACGACACCATAGGGCGGCGCGCGGCCGGGGCCTGGGCCGCGCCGGCCTATGGTCCTGGGGGCCCAGTGCCCCCCTCTGGTCCTTCCCGGGTGTTCTGGATGCTTCCGGTGAAAATAGGAACTTGGGCGTTGATTTCGTCCGATTCCGAGAATATTTCGTTACTAGGATTTCTGAAACCAAAAACAGCAGAAAACAGGAACTGGCACTTTGGCATCTTGTTAATAGGTTAGTTCCAGAAAATGCACGAATATGACATAAAGTGTGCATAAAACATGTAGATAACATCAATAATGTGGCATGGAACATAAGAAATTATCGATACGTCGGAGACGTATCAGCGGCGCGGCCCAAGCCCTGGCCGCGCCAGCCTATCTCCTGGGCCCCTCGCGTCGCCCCCTGACCTACCCTTCCGCCTACAAATAGCCTTCATCGCGAAACCCCCAGTACCGAGAGCCACGATACGGAAAACCTTCCAGAGACGCCGCCGCCGCCAATCCCATCTCGGGGGATTCAGGAGATCGCCTCCGGCACCCTGCCGGAGAGGGGAATCATCTCCCGGAGGACTCTACGCCGCCATGGTCGCCTCCGGAGTGATGTGTGAGTAGTCTACCCCTGGACTATGGGTCCATAGCAGTAGCTAGATGGTTGTCTTCTCCTCATTGTGCTTAATTGTCGGGTCTTGTGAGCTGCCGAACATGATCAAGATCATCTATCTGTAATTCTATATGTTGTGTTTGTTGGGATCCGATGAATAGAGAATACTATGTTATGTTGATTATCAATTTATATCTATGTGTTGTTTATGATCTTGCATGCTCTCCGTTATTAGTAGAGGCTCTGGCCAAGTTTTTGCTATTAACTCCAAGAGGGAGTATTTATGCTCGATAGTGGGTTCATGTCTCCGTGAATCTGGGGAAGTGACAGAAATCTCTAAGATTATGGATGTGCTGTTGCCACTAGGGATAAAACATTGGTGCTATGTTCGAGGATGTAGTTACTGATTACATTACGCGCAATACTTAATGCAATTGTCTGTTGTTAGCAACTTAATACTGGAGGGGGTTCGGATGATAACCTGAAGGTGGACTTTTTAGGCATAGATGCATGCTGGATAGCGGTCTATGTACTTTGTCGTAATGCCCAATTAAATCTCACTATACTCATCATAATATGTATGTGCATGGTCATGCCCTCTTTATTTGTCAATTGCCCAACTGTAATTTGTTCACCCAACATGCTTATTCTTATGGGAGAGACACCTCTAGTGAACTGTGGACCCCGGTCCAATTCTCTATACTGAAATACAATCTACTGCAATACTTGTTCTACTGTTTTCTGCAAACAATCATCATCCACACTATACATCTAATCCTTTGTTACAGCAAGCCGGTGAGATTGACAACCTCGCTGTTTAGTTGGGGCAAAGTACTTGGTTTGTGTTGTGCAGGTTCCACGTTGGCGCCGGAATCCCTGGTGTTGCGCCGCACTACATATCGCCGCCATCAACCTTCAACGTGCTTCTTGACTCCTACTGGTTCGATAAACCTTGGTTTCTACTGAGGGAAACTTGCCGCTGTGCGCATCACACCTTCCTCTTGGGGTTCCCAACGGACGCGTGTCGAACGAAAAGACAATACGTCAACCACGCGCATCAAGCAAAATTTCTGGCGCCGTTGCCGGGGAGATCAAGACACGCTGCAAGGGGAGTCTCCACATCGCAATCTCTTTACTTTGTTTTTGTCTTGCTTAGTTTTATTTACTACTTTGTTTGCTGCACTAAATCAAAATACAAAAAAAATAGTTGCTAGTTTTACTTTATTTGCTATCTTGTTTGCTATATCAAAAACACAAAAAAATTAGTTACTTGCATTTACTTTATCTAGTTTACTTTATTTACTGTTGCTAAAATGGGTACTCCTGAAAATACTAAGTTGTGTGACTTCACAACCACAAATAATAATGATTTCTTATGCACACCTATTGCTCCACCTGCTACTACAGCAGAATTCTTTGAAATTAAACCTGCTTTACTGAATCTTGTTATGCGAGAGCAATTTTCTGGTGTTAGTTCTGATGATGCTGTTGCCCATCTCAACAATTTTGTTGAATTATGTGAAATGCAAAAGTATAAGGATGTAGGTGGTGACATTATAAAATTAAAATTGTTCCCTTTCTCATTAAGAGGAAGAGCTAAAGATTGGTTGCTATCTCTGCCTAAGAATAGTATTGATTCATGGACTAAATGCAAGGATGCTTTTATTGGTAGATATTATCCTCCTGCTAAAATTATATCTTTGAGGAGTAGCATAATGAATTTTAAACAATTAGATACTGAGCATGTTGCACAAGCATGGGAAAGAATGAAATCTTTGGTTAAAAATTGCCCAACCCATGGACTGACTACTTGGATGATCATCCAAACCTTTTATGCAGGACTGAATTTTTCTTCACGGAACCTATTGGATTCAGCTGCTGGAGGTACCTTTATGTCCATCACTCTTGGTGAAGCAACAAAGCTTCTTGATAATATGATGATCAATTACTCTGAATGGCAGACGGGAAGAGCTCCACAAGGTAAGAAGGTAAATTCTGTCGAAGAAACCTCTTCCTTGAGTGATAAGATTGATGCTATTATGTCTATGCTTGTGAATGATAGGACAAATATTGATCCTAATAATGTTCCGTTAGCTTCATTGGTTGCTCAAGAAGAACATGTTGATGTAAACTACATTAAAAATAATAATTTCAACAACAATGCTTACCGGAACAATTCCAGTAACAACTATAGACCATATCCTTATAATAATGGCAATGGCTATGGTAATTCTTATGGGAATTCTTACAACAATAATAGGAATTCACCCCCTGGACTTGAAGCCATGTTTAAAGAATTAATTAGTACACAAACTGCTTTTAACAAATCTGTTGAAGAAAAGCTTGGGAAAATTGATATACTTGCTTCTAAAGTCGATAGTCTTGCTGCTGATGTTGATCTTTTGAAATTGAAAGTTATGCCTAATGAAAATCATCATAATAAAATTACTACTACAGCAAATGCCATCCAAGTTAGAATTAATGAGAATATAAGATTGATGGCCGAATTGCATGCTAGGTGGGAAAGAGAAGAAAATGAAAAAGAAGATAATATAGCTAAAGTCTGGACTATAACCACCACTAGTAATGCTAATGCTACACAAGTTGCTGCACCTCCTACTATTACTAATAAAAGAATTGGTATTAGCAATGTTTCCACTTCTAATGCAAAGCGCGAGAAACTGCCTGAAACTGCTAAAACTGCTGAAACTGCCTGTGATAAAACTGCTGAAATTTTTTCCAACATTGGGGATGATGATCCCATTGCTTTAGATTATAATGGTTTGAATTTTGATGATTGCCACATCTCTGAAGTTATAAAGTTCTTACAAAAACTTGCTAAGAGTCCTAATGCTAGTGCTATAAATTTGGCTTTCACGAAACATATTACAAATGCTCTCATAAAAGCTAGAGAAGAGAAATTAGAGCTCGAAGCTTCTATTCCTAGAAAGCTAGAGGATGGTTGGGAGCCCATCATTAAGATGAAGGTCAATGATTTTGATTGTAATGATTTATGTGATCTTGGTGCAAGTATTTCTGTTATGCCTAAGAAAATTTATAATATGCTTGACTTGCCACCGCTGAAAAATTGTTATTTGGATGTTAATTTTGCTGATCATTCTACAAAGAAACCTTTGGGGAAAGTTGATAATGTTCGCATTACCGTTAATAATAACCTTGTCCCCGTTGATTTTGTTGTCTTGGATATTGAATGCAATGCATCTTGTCCCATCATATTGGGAAGACCTTTTCTTCGAACTGTTGGAGCTATCATTGATATGAAGGAAGGTAATATTAAATATCAATTTCCTCTCAAGAAAGGTATGGAACATTTCCCTAGAAAGAGAATGAAGTTACCTTTTGATTCTATTATTAGAACAAATTATGATGTTGACACTTCGTCTCTTGATAATACTTGATGCACACTTTCTGCGCCTAGCTGAAAGGCGTTAAAGAAAAGCGCTTATGGGAGACAACCCATGTTTTTACTACAGTACTTTGTTTTATATTTGAGTCTTGGAAGTTGTTTACTACTGTAGCAACCTCTCCTTATCTTAGTTTAGTGTTTTGTTGTGCCAAGTAAAGTCGTTGATAGTAAGGTTCATACTAGATTTGGATTACTGCGCAGAAACAGATTTCTTTGCTGTCACGAATCTGGGCAAAATTCTCTGTAGGTAACTCAGGAAATTATGCCAATTTACGTGAGTGATCCTCAGATATGTACGCAACTTTCATTCAATTTTAGCATTTTCATTTGAGCAAGTCTGGTGCCTCAATAAAATTCGTCAATACGAACTGTTCTGTTTTGACAGATTCTGCCTTTTATTTCGCATTGCCTGTTTTGATATGTTCGATGGATATTTCGATTCCATTGACTTTCAGTAGCTTTGTGCAATGTCCAGAAGTGTTAAGAATGATTATGTCACCTCTGAACATGTATATTTTGATTGTGCACTAACCTTCTAATGAGTTGTTTTGAGTTTGGTGTGGAGGAAGTTTTCAAGGATCAAGAGAGGGAGATGATACAACATGATCAAGGAGAGTGAAAGCTCTAAGCTTGGGGATGCCCCGGTGGTTCACCCCTGCATATATCAAGAAGACTCAAGCGTCTAAGCTTGGGTATGCCCAAGGCATCCCCTTCTTCATCGACAACATTATCAGGTTCCTCCCCTGAAACTTTATTTTTATTCCATCACATCTTATGTGCTTTGCTTGGAGCGTCGGTTTGTTTTTGTTTTTGTTTTGTTTGAATAAAATGGATCCTAGCATTCTTTGTGTGGGAGAGAGACACGCTCCGCTGTAGCATATGGACAAGTATGTCCTTAGGCTCTACTCATAATATTCATGGCGAAGTTTCTTCTTCGTTAAATTGTTATATGGTTGGAATTGGAAAATGATACATGTAGTAATGTGCTAAAATGTCTTGGATAATGTGATACTTGGCAATTGTTGTGCTCATGTTTAAGCTCTTGCATCATATACTTTGCACCTATTAATGAAGAAATACATAGAGCATGCTAAAATTTGGTTTGCATATTTGGTCTCTCTAAGGTCTAGATAATTTCTAGTATTGAGTTTGAACAACAAGGAAGACGGTGTAGAGTCTTATAATGTTTACAATATGTCTTTTATGTGAGTTTTGCTGCACCGGTTCATCCTTGTGTTTGTTTCAAATAGCCTTGCTAGCCTAAACCTTGTATCGAGAGGGAATACTTCTCATGCATCCAAAATACTTGAGCCAACCACTATGCCATTTGTGTCCACCATACCTACCTACCACATGGTATTTCTCCGCCATTCCAAAGTAAATTGCTTGAGTGCTACCTTTAAATTTCTATTCCTCTACCTTTACAATATATAGCTCATGGGACAAATAGCCTAAAAACTATTGTGGTATTGAATATGTACTTATGCACTTTATCTCTTATTAAGTTGCTTGTTGTGCGATAACCATGTTCCTGGGGACGCCATCAACTACTCTTTGTTGAATATCATGTGAGTTGCCATGCATGTTCGTCTTGTCTGAAGTAAGGGAGATTTACCACCTTATGGTTAGAGCGTGCATATTGTTAGAGAAGAACATTGGGCCGCTAACTAAAGCCATGATCCATGGTGGAAGTTTCAGTTTTGGACAATATCCTCAATCTCATATGAGAAAATTAATTGTTGTTACATGCTTATGCATAAAAGAGGAGTCCATTATCTGTTGTCTATGTTGTCCCGGTATGGATGTCTAAGTTGAGAATAATCAATAGCGAGAAATCCGATGCGAGCTTTCTCCTTAGACCTTTGTACAGGCGGCATAGAGGTACCCCTTTGTGACACTTGGTTAAAACATGTGCATTGCGATAATCCCGGTAATCCAAGCTAATTAGGACAAGGTGCGGGCACTATTAGTATACTATGCATGAGGCTTGCAACTTGTAAGATATAATTTACATGACACATATTCTTTATTACTACCGTTGACAAAATTGTTTCTTGTTTTCAAAATCAAAGCTCTAGCACAAATATAGCAATCGATGCTTTCCTCTTTGAAGGACCATTCTTTTACTTTTTATGTTGAGTCAGTTCACCTATTTCTCTCCACCCCAAGAAGCAAACACTTGTGTGAACTGTGCATTGATTCCTACATACTTGCATATTGCACTTGTTATATTACTCTATGTTGACAATATCCATGAGATATATATGTTATAAGTTGAAAGCAACCGCTGAAACTTAATCTTCCTTTGTGTTGCTTCAATGCCTTTACTATGAATTATTGCTTTATGAGTTAACTCTTATGCAAGACTTATTGATGCTTGTCTTGAAGTACTATTCATGAAAAGTCTTTGCTATATGATTCACTTGTTTACTCATGTCATATACATTGTTTTGATCGCTGCATTCATTACATATGCTTACAATAGTATGATCAAGGCTATGATGGCATGTCACTCCAGAAATTATCTTTGTTTATCGTTTACCTGCTCGGGACGAGCAGAAACTAAGCTTGGGGATGCTGATACGTCTCCGACGTATCGATAATTTCTTATGTTCCATGCCACATTATTGATGATATCTACATGTTTTATGCACACTTTATGTCATATTCGTTCATTTTCTGGAACTAACCTATTAACAAGATGCCGAAGTGCCAGTTGCTGTTTTCTGCTGTTTTTGGTTTCAGAAATCCTAGTAAGGAAATATTCTCGGAATTGGACGAAATCAACGCCCAGGGTCCTATTTTGCCACGAAGCTTCCAGAAGACCGAAGAGTCAACGAAGTGGGGCCACGAGGTGGCCAGGAGGGCAGGCGGCGCGGCCCAAGCCCTGGCCACGCCAGCCTGTCTCCTGGGGCCCTCGCGTCGCCCCCTAACCTACCCTTCCGCCTACAAATAGCCTTCGTCGCGAAACCCCCAGTACCGAGAGCCACGATACGGAAAACCTTCCAGAGACGTCGCCGCCGCCAATCCCATCTCGGGGGATTCAGGAGATCGCCTCCGGCACCCTGCCGGAGAGGGGAATCATCTCCCGGAGGACTCTACGCCGCCATGGTCGCCTCCGGAGTGATGTGTGAGTAGTCTACCCCTGGACTATGGGTCCATAGCAGTAGCTAGATGGTTGTCTTCTCCTCATTGTGCTTAATTGTCGGGTCTTGTGAGCTACCGAACATGATCAAGATCATCTATCTGTAATTCTATATGTTGTGTTTGTTGGGATCCGATGAATAGAGAATACTATGTTATGTTGATTATCAATTTATATCTATGTGTTGTTTATGATCTTGCATGCTCTCCGTTATTAGTAGAGGCTCTGGCCAAGTTTTTGCTATTAACTCCAAGAGGGAGTATTTATGCTCGATAGTGGGTTCATGTCTCCGTGAATCTGGGGAAGTGACAGAAATCTCTAAGATTATGGATGTGCTGTTGCCACTAGGGATAAAACATTGGTGCTATGTTCGAGTATGTAGTTACTGATTACATTACGTGCAATACTTAATGCAATTGTCTGTTGTTAGCAACTTAATACTGGAGGGGGTTCGGATGATAACCTGAAGGTGGACTTTTTAGGCATAGATGCATGCTGGATAGCGGTCTATGTACTTTGTCGTAATGCGCAATTAAATCTCACTATACTCATCATAATATGTATGTGCATGGTCATGCCCTCTTTATTTGTCAATTGCCCAACTGTAGTTTGTTCACCCAACATGCTGTTTATCTTATGGGAGAGACACCTCTAGTGAACTGTGGACCCCGGTCCAATTCTCTATATTGAAATACAATCTACTGCAATACTTGTTCTACTGTTTTATGCAAACAATCATCATCCACACTATACATCTAATCCTTTGTTACAGCAAGCCGGTGAGATTGACAACCTCGCTGTTTAGTTGGGGAAAGTACTTGGTTTGTGTTGTGCAGGTTCCATGTTGGCGCCGGAATCCCTGGTGTTGCGCCGCACTACATCTCGCCGCCATCAACCTTCAACGTGCTTCTTGACTCCTACTGGTTCGATAAACCTTGGTTTCTACTGAGGGAAACTTGCCGCTGTGCGCATCACACCTTCCTCTTGGGGTTCCCAACGGACGCGTGTCGAACGAAAAGACAATACGTCAACCACGCGCATCAGTACTTTGATGGCCTAAACCATCCGGTTTGGCATGCCTTTGGCATACCGGGGGTCATCCCCCAAACATTAGTCCCCGAAGCTGGTATAGTCCGGTGGATCCTATCCAACGGACCATGCCAGGTTTTCCTTCCTCAAGGTACCGGTTTAACCCTTCCGGAATCCGGATCAAACTCTTCGGCGTCCTTGCCGAACTTATGTCTCCGTACCGGTTTTCTCCGGCATCTCTTGTCATTAAACCTCTCCTCGACAAAGTCGAGAATATCTCGAGTACCGTGCCTATCAGTGACATGCGCACTCTGCCTGGCGCGCAACAGTGTCAGTGGTCACTTCGGTTCGTCTTCTGTGCCAGCATTTATGGCGCCGCACCGGATCCGTGCTGCCGTTCCGGATCTGTGTGGCCTCCCTGTGTCTTTTTATTTTCAGCACGTGCATATGCGCGCCACGTGGCGGCCCACGATCCGAACCGCCGTGGCCCAGCGGTTGCCGGCCCACTTCCCATCTTTCCTATTTAATGGGGGTGCGGTTCTTCTTCTTCCTCTTCTCGCATTTGCCCCCTTCTTCTCGCGCTCAGAGCCTCTTGCCTCCTGCGCTCCCGTCGACGCCGTTCTCCGCCGAAGTGCTACTCCGACGAACTCCTGCCGTTCCTCGCGCTGCGCTGGGACTCTCCGCCGCGCTGAGGATCTTCGAAGCCCCTTCTGCGCTGCTGCATCGGGTTCCCACAGGCACCTTCTGCTCATCTACGCCGCCGGCCTTCTCCGTCGACCTCGAGCCCGTCGCTCCTCCGGCGACCTTCTTCGTCAGCGCCTCCGCCGCCTCAGGTTAGCTTCCATTCCCGTTTGCCTCTTTCCCTTTCGCCTTTCAGTTCTTGGGCCGGTAGGGTATTTACCTTCCCTTTTCTTTTGCTTTTCCTCTTATTCGTAGGTCTTCGCGCGGGGCTTGATCTTGGGAAATCTGTTTCTAGGTAGATTCCGGCATCTATCGACACACATGTCTTCCGACCTTTATCTTTCCGATTCGGCTTCCAGCAGCCGCCACAGTCAGGCTTCCGGCGAGCTTGAAGCTGAGCTGGACCGGATGGGAGCTTCCTCATCCGTTCCGGATTCTAGTTCTAGGAAGGGCCAGGAAGCCAGCAGCTCCCGCCAAGCCTCCGGTGTGGACTTGGCTAACATCACTCGGGGAGCTTGGAAGGGCTCCAATGTTACCCAAAAAGATATTGATTGGCTGTTCCGCTCCCGGAGGATACCGGTACAGGTATCTTGCCGGATTCCACGTGACGAGGTGGAACCCAAGCCCGAGCCCGGAGAGTTTGTTGTTTTCGTCTCTCGTTTTGAGCACGGCTTCGGCCTTCCTGCCTCCGATTTCTTTCGTCAGTTCCTTGACTTTTATAAACTCCAACCTCATCACCTTCGTGGCAACGCCATCTTCTACCTCTCCTGCTATGGTTCTTTTATGGAGGCCTACGTTGGCCTCCTTCCCACCAAAGAAGCTTTCGCCCGCTTCTTCTGCCTTCGGATCAACTCGGTCCAAGGCAAAGACATCCCCAAGCCAAAACCTCCGGTGCAGTGCGGGTCCTGCATCGTGGGTTCCCGCCAAGGGAGCCCTTTTTCAAGTTCTCCGGCCTGGATTCTTGCCGGGCCTGGCAGGAGACTTTTTTCTATGTGAGGAACAAAGGTTCCTCAGATTTTATCAACTTGCCGGCTTACAATCTGGCGACGCCCACAAAGACCAACTGGGGATACCATCCGGGGACCAATCATATCGAGACCAACCGGATAGTCCGGTTCCTGGAGAGCCTCAAGAAGGACACGAGGATCTTCTTCGACGATATCATCCGTGCGTTTATCTCACGCCGGGTGCTTCCTCTCCAGCGCCGAGCTCATAAGATGAGCCAGATGTGCGGCCCCCGTGATCCCACGAAAATCACCGGCTTGGCCCTGAGCACGGAGGATGTAGTGCTCAAGGCCAGGCAAATCTGTAATACGGATATGCCCCTGGACTGGAAGTGGGGCCATCTTCCTCTTAGCGCCATGAACCCTCCAACTGCTGATGTAAGAACTTGAGTAATCCGGATTGTTTTCCGGTTACTTTTCCGGTGATTTGGACCAAGAGCAAGATGAGCCGCTCTCAGACTCCGCGTCCCGGTAACTTTTCTGGCAAGGACTCCGGTTCTGATGATGAAGTTACTATACTGGAGGTATCTTTCTCTTTCCGTTTTCTCATGTATCACATCTTTCTGTAGCCGCTCCTTCAGCCAACGCCAACCCACAGGTTGTGGAGCGCGCCACCCCGCTTCAGGCCAAGTGCGGGGTCGAGTTTATGGAGAAGCTTGCCTCCGAAGGCCGCAAGAAGAAGGCGCTGATGTCTACTCACACTTCTTCTCCTGTAGACAGTGTCGGGACTCCAAGAGCAGAGGTTTGTAGAACAGCAGCAAGTTTTCCCTTAAGTGGATCACCCAAGGTTTATCGAACTCAGAGAGGAAGAGGTCAAAGATATTCCTCTCAAGCAACCCTGCAACCACAATACAAGAAGTCTCTTGTGTCCCCAACACACCCAATACACTTGTCAGATGTATAGGTGCACTAGTTCGGCGAAGAGATAGTGAAATACAGGTGGTATGAATGAATATGAGCAGTAGTAACGGTGCCAGAAAATAGCTTGCTGGCGTGCAGTTGATGGTGGTAATATTGCAGGAAGTACAGATGCGAGAACAAGAAATAAGCGATGATTGCAGTATTTGGAAACAAGGCCTAGGGATCATACTTTCACTAGTGGACACTCTCAACATTGATCACATAATAAAACCACTCTACACTCTCTTGTTGGATGATGAACACCACTAATTGTGTAGGGCTACAAGAGCACCTCAATGCCGGAGTTAACAAGCTCCACAACATTCGATATTCATATTTAAATAACCTTAGAGTGCATGATAGACCAACGCAATTATACGAGTACTAACATAGCATGCACACTGTCACCATCACACTATGAAAGGAGGAATAGATCACATCAATACTATCATAGTAATAGTTAACTTCATAATCTACAAGAGATCACAATCATAAACTACGCCAAGTACTACATGATGCACACACTATCACCATTACATCATGAAGGAGGAATAGAGTACTTTAATAACATCACTAGAGTAGCACATAGATGAATAGTGATACAAAGCTCATATGAATCTCAATCATGTAAGGTAGCTCATGAGATCATTGTATTGAAGTACATGGAAGAGAGATTAACCACATAGCTACCGGTACAACCCTTAGCCTCGATGGGAACTACTCCCTCCTCATGGGAGACAGCAGCGGTGATGAAAATGGCGGTGAAGATGGCGGTGGTGTCGATGGAGATGCCTTCCGGGGCCACTTCCCCGTCCCGGCGGCGTGCCGGAACAGAGACTCCTGTCCCCCAGATCTTGGCTTCGCGATGGCAGCGACTCTGGAAGGTTTCTCGTACCGTGGCTTATTCGTATCGAAGATTTAGGTCAGGGGGCTTCTTATAGGCGAAGAGGCGGAGTCGGAAGGCTGACGGGGGCGCCACACAATAGGGGGGCGCGCCCCCCCTCGGGCCGCGCCGGCCACCTGTGTGGTGGGCCTGTGGCTCTCCTCTGGTCCCTCCCGGGTGTTCTGGAAGCTTCGTGGAATTATAAGATGCTGGGCGTTGATTTCGTCCAATTCCGAGAATATTTCCTTACTAGGATTCCTGAAACCAAAAACAGCAGAAAACAAGAACTGGCACTTCAGCATCTCGTCAATAGGTTAGTTCTGGAAAACGCATAAAATCATCATAAAGTGTGAACAAAACATGTAGGTATTGTCATAAAACAAGCATGGAACATCAGAAATTATAGATACGTTGGAGACGTATCAGGCGCCTACGCCCGAGGTCGGCTCCAGCGAGATCCCTCCGGCCAAGCGCTCCCGGATTGAGATCGCCGGGAAGACGGTGACCACCAAGCGCTACCGGAAATGGGAGATGCCGGTGGCTACCGGGTGAGTTTCCGCTTTTACTTATTTGTCTCTTGACTCTTTTTGCTTCCGGTTTCTCTTTTGTCTCCAGATTCTCTTTTACCGGTTACTTTTCTGAACTTCTTTTTTCTTCTTTCCAGGCCTCCTCTGAAGATCTCCAAGAGCGCCTCTGGCATAAGGCCAGAGACTTCTGGGGACGCCGCCAGGGGCTCCCCTCCTCCTCAGCAAAGTCCGGTACCATCTGGTGCCAGCAACCTTTCTGCCTCCCCCCTGGGGGGGCAACACAAGTTCGGGGCGCGCGGCCCCAAAACCTTCTGATCACCGCGCGGAGGGGGACTTTGTCTCCCCTCCTGAGATCCAAGACACAGGCGCCAGCAACACCAGCACCGGCACCGAAGAAGCCGGGCAGGCGGAACCTCTGGTTCCTCCTGTCCTGAAGAAGAAAAAGAAGAAGGTTCCTTCCTCCCCCTCCAAGGCCGTGCCGGAGTCTTCCAAGCCGGCCAGCTCCCCTCCGGCAAAGGATGCTCCCGAAGCTCCTGCGCCGCCCAAAACTGCACCAACACCTCCTCCGGCTGCCCCGGCCAGCAAGCCGACGGCCGCCAAGCCAACGCCGCCAGAGAGCGGTAAGCTCACCGCCCAACAACCTGCTGCGGTGGTGACCGCAGCCACGGATCCCTCTTCCGGCTCGCGGACAATGGTCCTGCACACCGGCCGTGCCGCCGTGGTGGCCTCCGAGGTTGCCTCCGCCCAGATTGGCCGGATTACCGAGTTCCAACGCCAAGGAGCCAAGCTGGGCCACCTGCTCGATTACGCTGATAAGTGGAATCGAGCGGATCTGACGCCGGCGACGCGGGGCCTTGGCAAGGACAAGCTTCCGGTAGTCGACCCCTCCGGCCCTCGCAGCACCGTCCAACACTTTGGCCGGCTGCGGCGCGCGGCCAAGGAGTTTGACAACGCCTGGCACGATGCCAACAGCAACGTGACGGTAAGCCGCACAACTCAATCTCTTTTACATCCTTGCCGAAATCTTTTCTTTCCAAAATTTGAAGATTATGTATATCCTCCCAGTCCCCGAGTTTCGGGTTGAGAACGTAGTTCTTAGCGCGAAACTTTGTTAGAAATACAAAAAACCGGCATAGCCAGTCCCCGATTTTTGGGTTGAGAGCGCAGCACTTAGCGCGAAACTTTGTTATCCTTGCCGGCATCTTTTTTACCGAAAACCTTCTGAACTTGAACAGAGCACGGCGGACACCCAGAAGCAGCTCTTTGAGGAGCTGCTGTGGGAGCACCGGGAGCTGTCCGAGGCGCACAACAAGTGCCAAGGTTAGTCCTTGCTCCTCCGGCTTCTTTTTATCGGTTCCTTTTGCTTTCCAGTACTTGATTAACTTTTTGCATTTCAGCGCTTCCGGAAGTCTCCTTCGAGGATCTCTCCGCTGAGCTTGCCGCGCTCAAAGGTACTATCTCTTCTTTGTTTTTACTTGCTTTGCATGTTTCATCATACCAGATTTCCGTTTGTTAACAAAACTTTTCCGGATTCAGCTGAAAAGGAGCAGCTCACCTCCGTGCACCGCGAGATGAAGGAGCAGGCCACGTAGGCTGAGCTCCGGCACGCGCGCGAGCTCAAGGAGGCCAAAGCCGCAGCAGAGGCCAAACTTCATGAAACTCTGCAGGAGTATACATACTCCACTGCTGGGCTGCGGAAAGAGCTGGAGGAGAAGACGGCCGCGCGGAAGGCCGCGAAGGACAAGATCACCCAGCTCACCACCGATCAAGCCGACTACGATCGGATGGTGATGCAGATCGACGCCCTCGCGTGCAGTAAGCGATTCCTCGTTTTTTTCTCTTGCTTAGAAGCTTCTAGTTCATACCGGTATGTTCTTACACCGGTTGCTTTTCCTTTTATAGGGATCTTCCCGGACTCCCAGGCGCATGCTGTTGCCAAGGTCACAGAGCCACGCAAAACTTGCCGAGCCCGGATGCGCCTTGGGACAGCTACGACTACTTGGTCGCACTTTCTGCCCGGATCCAGCATATGCGTTCCGTGGACCGGCATCTTGCCGATCTTCCGGATGCTGCGATCCAGGTCCTGAAGGTGCTCTGGCCTGGGGAGCCGATTCCGGACAACGTCACGCTTGTTGCTGAGCGCCTGAAGGACGCAGGCCGGAGGATCCGCGAATGGAGGTGCTCAGCTGCTCGTGCCGGAGCGGATGCGGCGCTGCGCATCGCATGCTCCTGGTATGATGACCTGGACCTGGACGCCTTCCACGCCCTCCGTGGCGACTCGCCTGCTGACAAGGACCCGGTTCGCGTCGCCAAGCGCTAGGACCGCGCCTACCGCATTGCTGAGTTCGCTCACGTGCGCACCTTTATCCCTCCTCCCCCCGACGTCAAGGATGCAATTTCTGATGACGAAGGAACCGTCGAGGACGAGGAGGATGAGGATGCCGAAGAGGACGCGGCGGATCCGGAAGAAGGCGACGCTCCTCCGGAAGCTCCCGCGGCTGACGAGTAGCCTCCCATTGCCTGAACCTCTTATCTTGTGCCCCTTTATATCTATTGCTTCAAAACTTCCAGCTTGTTAAATTCTACCCCGGAATGCCGGGGTTTGAGATGTAAGTTAAAACAGTCATGCCTTTTGCTGTGCTACAACAATTGTGCCGGTATGTCTTTACCGGTAACTATTTAAGTTAAGTTTTATGCGCTAACTTAGCATTTTACATATCGTTTGCTTTGATCTTGCACTGTGAAGATTCCGGAATTGTTTCGGCATCCAATCCGATGCACACTTGGTTCTTTTGCTTTGCCTCTGCCTACCTCTCTGGGTTTTTTGGCGTATGAGTCACAAAGTTCGCCAAGCAAGCACTTTCTTGAACTTAGAAAAAATTCGAAATTTTTCACAAAAAACCGGTATAAACGGGGTTAGTTAAACTTTTCCGGATTGATTGTTCCCATTCATCCTCTTCGTGTTTCACGTGCTTAGTTCCTACCGGTTTATCTTGCTTGCCATGAAGCCGGTCTACGGACAACAGCATAGTCAAAGACTCCGGTAGTTTTAGCACGTTACTAAACCGGAAAGAAAAAATGTTCACCAAGCAACCGGTAAACTGAAAAAATAAACACATTACATGCAATTTTCGGTAGAGGCAGTCCCCGAGATTCATTTGAGGTGCCAGCATCTTTATTCATAGCATTAAGGTACAAAAAGGAACTTCTTACAACACAACTTCAGGAATAGAAAGGACGCAGTAGTGCTATGTTCCATGGGCGCTTGGTTTCCTCTCCGGACCTGTCCGCCTTGCCTTTCTTTGATTCCTGTGCATCGATTAAGTAGTATGCATCATTGTGCAGAGCCTTGCTCACAATGAAAGGTCCTTCCCACGGAGGTGAGAGCTTGTGGCGTCCCTCAGTGCGCTGCACTAGGCGTAACACCAGATCTCCTTCCCGGAAAACCCTCGGGTTAACCTTCCGGCTATGATAGCGTCTGAGGTTTTGCTGGTATATTGCTGTTCTTGCCAAAGCCAACTCTCTTGCTTCTTCTAGCAAGTCCACATCATTCTCTCGGGACTCTTTTACCTCTTCTTCGGTATAGAGTTGAACCCTTGGTGAATCGTGAATGATATCGGTTGGAATTACGGCTTCCGCCCCGTAAACCATGAAGAACGGAGTGTATCCGGTGGACCGGTTTGGTGTTGTCCGGATGCTCCACAGTACGGATGGTAACTCATCCAGCCAACACCCTGGTGACTTTTCAAGCGGTTCAATCAGCCTTGGCTTGATACCGGAAAGTACCAGAGCATTTGTCCTTTCAACCTGGCCATTGCCTTGCGGGTGTGCTACGGAGCACAAATCCAACCGGATTTTGTTATCCTCACAAAACCTTTTGAACTCACCTTGAGCAAAGTTTGTGCCATTGTCAGTGATGATGCTATGCGGGTATCCATACCGCAAGATCACATCTTTTAAGAATTTTACAGCCGTATGCCCATCACACTTTGCGATAGGTTTCACTTCCAGCCATTTGGTAAACTTATCCACTATCACTAGTACATGGGTCATGTTGCCCCTTGCAGTTTTAAATGGACCAACCATATCAAGGCACCAAACAGCAAACGGCCAAGTCAATGGTATAGTTTTGTGGCCGGACGCTGGGGTATGATTTTTCTTGGCGTACCGCTGGCACCCATTGCATTTTCGTACCAAGTCCTCAACATTTTCCAAAGCCGTGGGCCAATAGAACCCATGCCGGAACACTTTTGCCACTAAGGCCCTTGAAGAGGCATGGTGCCCACATTCTCCTTGGTGAATTTCTACCAACATTTATTTTCCCTCTTCCGGTTCCACACATCTCTAGAGGACACCGGTAACACTTCTTTTGTATACTTCTCCATTGATGATAGTGTAGGCCTTGGACCTTCTTTGGATCCTTCTCGACTCGTTTTCGTCAACCGGCAAGGTGCCGTTGATCAGGAATTCCTTAATAGGTTCAACCCAAGTTGGTGCTTCCCGGACTAGAAATACCGGTACGTCTACCTCCATACTGTCCACCAGCATAGCTTCTTCCAGCTTAGACACTGCAGCCCCCGGGTTTACCGGAACAGTCCCCGGGTTTCCTTCATCAATGTCCATTGGCACCACGTGTGACTCCGGTACAAAAATTGACTCTGATTCCGGACTCGGTTTGATCAATGGAGTCCTTAGGTGAGCCAAAGCCACTCCGGGAGGAATTTCCTGCCGGGAGGAACCTAGCTTAGAGAGAGCATCCGCGGCTTCGTTTTCCGCGCGCGGCACATGGTGAAACTCACAGCCTTCGAAGAATCCGACAATATTTTGCACATGAAACCGGTATGAGGCCATGTCGGCATGTTTTGCGTCCCAATCTCCGGAACACTGCTGCACCACAAGATCTGAATCTCCATAGCAAACGATCCGGTTCGCACCAATTTCTTTTGCGACTTTGAGCCCATGAATCAGAGCCTCGTACTCAGCAACATTGTTCGATGCTCTGAAGTGCACTTGTGAAACGTACCGGAGATGATCTCCCTTAGGTGAAGTAATCACCACTCCGGTGCCTAGACCCTCCTTGAGTTTGGATCCATCAAAGTGCATCTTCCAGTACTCTATCTTGTGTTCTGGTGGTTTGTATTGCATTTCCGCCCAATCAACCAAGAAATCAGCTAAAGCTTGTGATTTTATGGCGTCCCTTCTTTCGTATTCCGGTACGTATGGTGATACCTGAATTGCCCACTTGGCAATCCTGCCGCTAGCATCCTTGTTGCCCATGATATCGGAAATTGGTGCCTCGCTCACTACCTTCATGGGATGTTCTTCAAAGTAGTGCTTAAGCTTTGTGGCAGCCATGAACACGCCGTAAGTCATTTTCTGGAAGTGATGGTAGTTTTGTTTCAAGAGGGAGAGCACCTCGCTCAGGTAGTATACCGGTCTTTGCACGGTTTTCCTTCCTCTTCTCTTTCGACCACAACTACCACACTCACAACCCGGTTTGTTGCTGCTATGTACAACAGCATGGGCTCTCTTTCTAGAGGCGAAGCCAATATCGGTGCAGTGGCTAGCATTGTTTTCAGCTCTTTAAACGTTGCGTCTGCCTGAGGGGTCCAGATGAAGGTGTCGGATTTTTTCATCAAAGCATAGAGTGGTAGGGTCTTTTCCCCCAACCTGCCTATGAACCGGCTTAGCGATGCCAAGCTTCCGGTAAACTTTTGCACATGTTTGAGCTCTTGCGGTATTGCCATTCTTTCTATGGCCCGGATCTTTACCGGATTAACCTCAATGCCCCAGCTAGACACAAGAAAGCCAAGCAATTTTCTGGATGGAACACCGAAAGTGCATTTTGCCGGATTAAGTTTCATCCGGAACCTTCTTAGGTTATCAAACGTTTGCTTCAAATCATCGATCAAGGTTTCCTTGACCTTCGTTTTTATCACAATGTCATCCACATAGACTTGCACATTCTTACCGATTTGATCAAACAAACACTTTTGCATGCAGCGCTGGTACGTTGCACCAGTGTTGCGCAAACCGAAAGGCATAGTAACATAGCAATAAGCCCCGTGCGGGGTGATAAACGCAGTTTTTATTTTATCTTCCTTTTTCAAGGGAATTTGGTGGAAACCGGAATAGGCATCCCGGAACAACAACAGTTCACATCCAGCAGTGGAATCAATCACTTGATCGATCCGGGGTAAAGGGAAAGGATCTTTCGGGCAAGCTTTGTTCAGGTTGGTGTAGTCGATGCACATTGATACGTCTCCGACGTATCGATAATTTCTTATGTTCCATGCCACATTATTGATGATATCTACATGTTTTATGCACACTTTATGTCATATTCGTGCATTTTCTGGAACTAACCTATTAACAAGATGCCGAAGTGCCAGTTGCTATTTTCTGCTATTTTTGGTTTCAGAAATCCTAGTAAAGAAATATTCTCGGAATTGGACGAAATCAACGCCCAGGGTCCTATTTTGCCACGAAGCTTCCAGAAGACCGAAGAGGAGACGAAGTGGGGCCAAGAGGTGGCCAGACTATAGGGCGGCGCGGCCCAAGCCCTGGCCGCGCCGACCTATAGTGTGGGCCCCTCGTGTGGCCCCCTGACCTGCCCTTCCGCCTACAAATAGCCTCCGTCGCGAAACCCCCAGTACTGAGAGCCACGATACGGAAAACCTTACTGAGACGCCGCCGCCAATCCCATCTCGGGGGATTCAGGAGATCGCCTCCGGCACTCTGCCGGAGAGGGGAATCATCTCCCGGAGGACTCTACGCCGCCATGGTCGCCTCCGGAGTGATGTGTGAGTAGTCTACCCCTGGACTATGGGTCCATAGCAGTAGCTAGATGGTTGTCTTCTCCCCATTGTGCTTAATTGTCGGGTCTTGTGAGCTACCGAACATGATCAAGATCATCTATCTGTAATTCTATATGTTGCGTTTGTTGGGATCTGATGAATAGAGAATACTATGTTATGTTGATTATCAATTCATGTCTATGTGTTGTTTATGATCTTGCATGCTCTCCGTTATTAGTAGAAGCTCTGGCCAAGTTGATGCTAGTAACTCCAAGAGGGAGTATTTATGCTCGATAGTGGGTTCATGTCTCCGTGAATCTGGAGGAGTGACAAGAACCTCTAAGATTATGGATGTGCTGTTGCCACTAGGGATAAAACATTGGTGCTATGTTTGAGGATGTAGTTACTGATTACATTACGCGCAATACTTAATGCAATTGTCTGTTGTTAGCAACTTAATACTAGAGGGGGTTCGGATGATAACCTGAAGGTGGACTTTTTAGGCATAGATGCATGCTGGATAACGGTCTATGTACTTTGTCGTAATGCCCAATTAAATCTCACTATACTCATCATAATATGTATGTGCATGGTCATGCCCTTTATTTGTCAATTGCCCAACTGTAATTTGTTCACCCAACATGTTGTTTATCTTATGGGAGAGACACCTCTAGTGAACTGTGGACCCCGGTCCAATTCTCTATACTGAAATACAATCTACTGCAATACTGTTCTACTGTTTTCTGCAAACAATCATCATCCACACTATACATCTAATCCTTTGTTACAGCAAGCCGGTGAGATTGACAACCTCGCTGTTACGTTGGGGCAAAGTACTTGGTTTGTGTTGTGCAGGTTCCACGTTGGCGCCGGAATCCCTGGTGTTGCGCCGCACTACATCTCGCCGCCATCAACCTTCAACGTGCTTCTTGGCTCCTACTGGTTCGATAAACCTTGGTTTCATACTGAGGGAAAACTTGCCGCTGTACGCATCACACCTTCCTCTTGGGGTTCCCAACGGACGTGTGCTGTACACGCCATCAAGCAATTTTTCTGGCGCCGTTGCCGGGGAGATCAAGACACGCTGCAAGGGGAGTCTCCACATCCCAATCCCTTTACTTTGTTTTTGTCTTGCTTAGTTTTATTTACTAATTTGTTTGCTGCACTAAATCAAAATACAAAAAAATTAGTTGCTAGTTTTACTTTATTTGCTATCTTGTTTGCTATATCAAAAACAGAAAAAATTAGTTACTTGCATTTACTTTATCTAGTTTGCTTTATTTACTGCTGCTAAAATGAGTAATCCTGAAGTTGAAGTTCGTACGTTTAAGCAACGGGGGGGGGGGGGGGGGGAGAATTTTTAAGAGATGCTTGGTATAGAATTAGTAATGCCCATAATAGGTGCACTAAGAAACACTCCACCACTATTTTACTCAGGAATTTTTATGTTGGTATCTCTAGCTGGAATAGGTATGTTCTTGATAGTCTCGCGAAAGGTAACTTCCTAAGTACTCCTGCATTAGAAGCTAGCTGCATTATTGAGAGTCTATTTGGAATACCCCCTGTTGATGAAGTTAAAACTGAAATCTCTCTTGAAGATGTTATGAAAAAATTGGAAACCATAGAGAAAATTTTTCCAAGTGTTGAAACTAAATTGGAAATGTTACTTGATAAAACTGATGAACTTGATAAATTCTTAGGAGGAATTGATGAAAGAATTAGTGTCCTAGGAACTTGTGTTGTCCATGATGATCAAACCAATAGGATTGACGAACTTGAAAAAGCTATGGGAACCTTGGGTTCAACATTTTCTTCTCTTAAATATAAGGAGAAAGCTTATGTGGGTAAGGAGCAAAAGTTTATGTATGTCTCTAAAGTGCCTAAACCAAAGAAGTATTATTATAGGCCTAAAATTGACAAAGCCCTTAGTACCACTACTGATGGGGGAGCTCATGATAATGATGCTCCATCTCTTGATAACACCTGATACACACTTTCTGCGCCTAGCTGAAAGGCGTTAAAGAAAAGCGCTTATGGGAGACAACCCATGTTTTTACTACAGTACTTTGTTTTTATTTTGTGTCTTGGAAGTTGTTTACTACTGTAGCAACCTTTCCTTATCTTAGTTTAGTGTTTTGTTGTGCCAAGTAAAGTCGTTGATAGTAAAGTTCATACTAGATTTGGATTACTGCGCAGAAACAGATTTCTTTGCTGTCACGAATCTGGGCAAAATTCTTTGTAGGTAACTCAGAAAATTATGCCAATTTACGTGAGTGATCCTCAGATATGTACGCAACTTTCATTCAATTTGAGCATTTTCATTTGAGCAAGTCTGGTGCCTCGATAAAATTCGTCAATACGAACTGTTCTGTTTTGACAGATTCTGCCTTTTATTTTGCATTGCCAGTTTTGTTATGTTCGATGGATTTTTCGATTCCATTGACTTTCAGTAGCTTTGTGCAATGTCCAGAAGTGTTAAGAATGATCATGTCACCTCTGAACATGTATATTTTGATTGTGCACTAACCCTCTAATGAGTTGTTCTAAGTTTGGTGTGGAAGAAGTTTTCAAGGATCAAGAGAGGGAGATGATACAACATGATCAAGGAGAGTGAAAGCTCTAAGCTTGGGGATGCCCCGGTGGTTCACCCCTGCATATATCAAGAAGACTCAAGCGTCTAAGCTTGGGGATGCCCAAGGCATCCCCTTCTTCATCGACAACATTATCAGGTTCCTCCGCTGAAACTATATTTTTAGTCCATCACATCTTATGTGCTTTTCTTGGAGCGTCGGTTTGTTTTTGTTTTTGTTTTGTTTGAATAAAATGGATCCTAGCATTCACTTTGTGGGAGAGAGACATGCTCCGCTGTAGCATATGGACAAGTATGTCCTTAGGCTCTACTCATAGTATTCATGGCGAAGTTTCTTCTTCGTTAAATTGTTATATGGTTGGAATTGGAAAATGATACATATAGTAATTTGCTATAATGTCTTGGATAATGTGATACTTGGCAATTGTTGTGCTCATGTTTAAGCTCTTGCATCATATGCTTTGCACCCATTAATGAAGAAATACATAGAGCATGCTAAAATTTGGTTTGCATATTTGGTCTCTCTAAGGTCTAGATAATTTCTAGTATTGAGTTTGAACAACAAGGAAGACGGTGTAGAGTCTTATAATGTTTTCAATATGTCTTTTATGTGAGTTTTGCTGCGCCGCTTCATCCTTGTGTTTGTTTCAAATAGCCTTGCTAGCCTAAACCTTGTATCGAGAGGGAATACTTCTCATGCATCCAAAATACTTGAGCCAACCACTATGCCATTTGTGTCCACCATACCTACCTACTACATGGTATTTCTCCGCAATTCCAAAGTAAATTGCTTGAGTGCTACCTTTAAATTTCCATTCTCCACCTTTACAATATATAGCTCATGGGACAAATAGCTTAAAAACTATTGTGGTATTGAATATGTACTTATGCACTTTATCTCTTATTAAGTTGCTTGTTGTGCGATAACCATGTTCACTGGGGACGCCATCAACTACTCTTTGTTGAATATCATGTGAGTTGCTATGCATGTTCGTCTTGTCTGAAGTAAGGGCGATCTACCACCTTATGGTTAGAGCATGCATATTGTTAGAGAAGAACATTGGGCCGCTAACTAAAGCCATGATCCATGGTGGAAGTTTCAGTTTTGGACATATATCCTCAATCTCAAATGAGAAAATTAATTGTTGTTACATGCTTATGCATAAAAGAGGAGTCCATTATCTGTTGTCTATGTTGTCCCGGTATGGATGTCTAAGTTGAGAATAATCAATAGCGAGAAATCCGATGCGAGCTTTCTCCTTAGACCTTTGTACAGGCGGCATAGAGGTACCCCTT
This sequence comes from Lolium perenne, assembly GCF_019359855.2. Lineage (NCBI taxonomy): Eukaryota > Viridiplantae > Streptophyta > Magnoliopsida > Poales > Poaceae > Lolium > Lolium perenne. Next base: position 179,250,386 of record NC_067246.2, on the reverse strand, counting down.
TGTGACACTTGGTTAAAACATGTGCATTGCGTTGATCCCGGTAGTCCAAGCTAATTAGGACAAGGTGCGGGCACTATTAGTATACTATGCATGAGGCTTGCAACTTGTAAGATATAATTTACATGATACATATGCTTTATTACTACCGTTGACAAAATTGTTTCTTGTTTTCAAAATCAAAGCTCTAGCACAAATATAGCAATCGATGCTTTTCCTCTTCGAAGGACCTTTCTTTTACTTTTATGTTGAGTCAGTTCACCTATTTCTCTCCATCTCAAGAAGCAAACACTTGTGTGAACTGTGCATTGATTCCTACATACTTGCATATTGCACTTATTATATTACTCTATGTTGACAATATCCATGAGATATACATGTTACAAGTTGAAAGCAACCGCTGAAACTTCATCTTCCTTTGTGTTGCTTCAATGCTTCTACTTTGAATTATTGCTTTATGAGTTAACTCTTATGCAAGACTTATTGATGCTTGTCTTGAAGTACTATTCATGAAAAGTCTTTGCTATATGATTCACTTGTTTACTCATGTCATATACATTGTTTTGATCGCTGCATTCACTACATATGCTTTACAAATAGTATGATCAAGGTTATGATGGCATGTCACTCCAGAAATTATCTTTGTTTATCGTTTACCTGCTCGGGACGAGCAGGAACTAAGCTTGGGGATGCTGATATGTCTCCGACGTATCGATAATTTCTTATGTTCCATGCCACATTATTGATGATATCTACATGTTTTATGCACACTTTATGTCATATTCGTGCATTTTCTGGAACTAACCTATTAACAAGATGCCGAAGTGCCAGTTGCTGTTTTCTGCTGTTTTTGGTTTCAGAAATCCTAGTAAAGAAATATTCTCGGAATTGGACGAAATCAACGCCCAGGGTCCTATTTTGCCACGAAGCTTCCAGAAGACCGAAGAGGAGACGAAGTGGGGCCACGAGGTGGCCAGACTATAGGGCGGCGCGGCCCAAGCCCTGGCCGCGCCGACCTATAGTGTGGGCCCCTCGTGTGGCCCCCTGACCTGCCCTTCCGCCTACAAATAGCCTCCGTCGCGAAACCCCCAAAGATCGAGAGCCACGATACGGAAAACCCATCGAGACGCCGCCGCCGCCAATCCCATCTCGGGGGATTCAGGAGATCGCCTCCGGCACTCTGCCGGAGAGGGGAATCATCTCCCGGAGGACTCTACGCTGCCATGGTCGCCTCCGGAGTGATGTGTGAGTAGTCTACCCCTGGACTATGGGTCCATAGCAGTAGCTAGATGGTTGTCTTCTCCCCATTGTGCTTAATTGTCGGGTCTTGTGAGCTGCCGAACATGATCAAGAGCATCTATCTGTAATTCTATATGTTGCGTTTGTTGGGATCCGATGAATAGAGAATACTATGTTATGTTGATTATCAATTCATGTCTATGTGTTGTTTATGATCTTGCATGCTCTCCGTTATTAGTAGATGCTCTGGCCAAGTTGATGCTAGTAACTCCAAGAGGGAGTATTTATGCTCGATAGTGGGTTCATGTCTCCGTGAATCTGGAGGAGTGACAAGAACCTCTAAGATTATGGATGTGCTGTTGCCACTAGGGATAAAACATTGGTGCTATGTTCGAGGATGTAGTTACTGATTACATTACGCGCAATACTTAATGCAATTGTCTGTTGTTAGCAACTTAATACTGGAAGGGGTTCGGATGATAACCTGAAGGTGGACTTTTTAGGCATAGATGCATGCTGGATAGCGGTCTATGTACTTTGTCGTAATGCCCAATTAAATCTCACTATACTCATCATAATATGTATGTGCATGGTCATGCCCTCTTTATTTGTCAATTGCCCAACTGTAATTTGTTCACCCAACATGCTGTTTATCTTATGGGAGAGACACCTCTAGTGAACTGTGGACCCCGGTCCAATTCTCTATACTGAAATACAATCTCATTGCAATCTTGTTCTACTGTTTTCTGCAAACAATCATCATCCACACTATACATCTAATCCTTTGTTACAGCAAGCCGGTGAGATTGACAACCTCGCTGTTACGTTGGGGCAAAGTACTTGGTTTGTGTTGTGCAGGTTCCACGTTGGCGCCGGAATCCCTGGTGTTGCGCCGCACTACATCTCGCCGCCATCAACCTTCAACGTGCTTCTTGGCTCCTACTGGTTCGATAAACCTTGGTTTCATACTGAGGGAAAACTTGCCGCTGTACGCATCACACCTTCCTCTTGGGGTTCCCAACGGACGTGTGATGTACACGCCATCACACATGCGCCACACCTTTGGAGCTTTTGCCTCAGGGTTCTCCTCTTTTTTCTTCTCGACCAGCACCGGATTGGCTAGCCACTCAGTGTGCAGTACTTCCACAATGAAACCAGCAACTAACAACTTTGTCACCTCTTCTCCGATAATTTTTCTCCTGTCTTCAGCAAACCGGCGCAACGGCTGCCTTACCGGCTTCGCATCCTTCCGGACGTTCAGAGAGTGCTCAGCCAACTCCCTCGGAACAGCTACCAAGTCATCAGTAGACCAGGCAAAGATATTCCGATTCTCACGGAGGAAGTTGACGAGCGCGCTTTCCTATGCCTCACTGAGACCGGCACCAATACGAACGGTGCGCTCAGGGTAAGCCGGGTCCAGCACGATGTCTTTTGTTTCCTCGGTTGGCACTACAAGAGAATTGGCATGTAGAGACACTATTTTGGTCCAGTAGAGACACTTAAATTGCTCCTACGCAGTTATAGAGGCACTTTCCATATTGTCTCGAAACTGTCACTACGGGCGGTGTCTCTACGTGGTAAGGACAATAGTAATAATGTCTTTACATTTTAGAAGACATAAAAGAGGCATTATATTGTGTCTCTAGAGTAAATAAATGTAAAGAAACCATGTGAAAAGCAATACTCGAACTCATGACCTTAGTGATTAAGACTTATTCCATTAACCATCTCACCCTTTCACAAGTATATGTTGATACTTGGAACAAATTTCTAATTAGTATTGCCCACCATGACCCAAATAAAGAACAAATGTCTCTAGAGAACAAGCAAAATGCCTCAAACATTGCCTCTAGATAAAAATTAAAGACATTCAAGGAAGTGTTTCACGGATTGCCTCTTGATAACTTATTTGTGACATTTTGGAGTGTCTCATAAGTTGTCTATAGAATGAAAATTGCAACCCCTTACAAAAATGTCTCAACTAACGTCCCTACATATGAGACTATTTCCGAAGTGTCTCAAAAAGTGCCACTACAACATGCAAAGTGTCTCAATGTGTTTTTTAAAGAGGCAAAGTAGTAAGTGTCTCTAGTAAAATGTCTCTCTGGAAGGTTTTTCTTGTAGTGTGGCTTGAATGTCGGTGTGCCAAGGTTGCCACTCATTGCAGCTAAACTCAACTGTGAGGACTGAGCTAGCGCAACCGCAGTTTGCATTCTTCTTTTTTCTTCTGCGATCACCAGCGATTCGGCAAGATTCGATCCGGCGGAAGCGGTTTCCAGTGAGATTTTGTAATTTCCCACCACGGTCAAGGGTCCAGATGGTGCCGGCATCTTCATCTTGAGATACGCCGTATGAGTTGAGGCCATGAACAAGGCCAACGCCGGTCTTCCCAGCAGCGCATGATAGGGACTGTCCAGGTCCACCACCTCGAACAGAACATTTTCCACCCTGCAATTGGCACGTCCACCAAACGACACATCCACCCGGATCTTTCCCATGGGCGAGCAGGACAAACCCGGAACGATCCCGTGGAAAGTAGTGTGAGTTGGTTGCAACATGTTTTCAGTGATTCCCAACGTACGCATGGTGTGCCGGTACATAATGTTTATACTGCTTCCATTGTCAATCAGCACCTTGCTGAACCGCACTCGAGTCATTGGCCCATGCATGATAGGGTCCACAACAAGAGCATAACCACCCGGATTGGGCATGATTTTCGGATGATCCTTGAACGACCAGGTGATTTCCTGATCTGACCACAGCATGTACCTTGGTACTGCCGGCATTACCGCGTTCACTTCCATGGAACGGCGATACAAGCTTTGCTTGTCGGTTGGCTCAGTAACGAACACAACACAGCATAAGTCGGGATCTTGGTAAACATTCTGGCCCAAAGGCGCCGGCGGTGGCGGTTGGCCATTGCCATCACCTACCTAATGAACTTGCTGGTGTTGCTGCCGGTTTGGCTGAGGCTGTACCGGTAGAGCATTCGCTCCGGTAAGCGGCGGTGGTGGTGGTAAGGGATGCTGATGCAGCATATCTTGCGATGGTGGTAGCATCGTGGTACAGCCCTGTGCTTGCGCATCTTTTACCGCACCTTTCAGCATCAGGTACTTGGTCCAGGAACAATCCTTCGTCAAATGGTTAGACGGATTAGCCGGATTCGGCGTGTGCCACCGGCAAGGTTGGTCCATAGCTGCTTCCATGGTGTATTTTGCATGTTCTTGCCAGTTCTTTTTCTGGCCCCAGGGTTTCTTTTCAACCCATTGCTTCCTAGGACCCGCTCATGGCTGCGATCCGGTTTTCTGCCTCTGGCTGCCGCTGGCACCAGAATTTTCTTGCACAACAGCAACTTGCTGCGGACCGTACCTCCGATCCGGGAATTCTTCCCTTCTTTTGTTATGCCGGTTATCCCGGTACTGATATTGGCGTGGTTGGCTTGTTTGTGCTGGCTCTTCCTGCACTGCCGGTTGCATTGATTCTCCCAATGCGTAGCTATCCGCCACACGTATCATTTCTGCCAAAGTTGTTGGCATGTTCCTTTGCAGCTTTTGCCACAAAGGTGAACCTCTTCTGCACCCATTGCAAAACCAAGCTATGGCTTGCGCTTCGATTACCCCTTCACAAGAGTTCCTTGTGGAGTTCCACCGGGTCAGGTAATCCCGGTCTGTTTCGTTCGAGCGCTGCGTGCATAGAGCAAGCTGTTGCGGCCTGTTTGGCCTCCGGTAGGTACTGCTGAAGTTGCTCACAAAAGCTTCCTCAAAGTCCAACCAGCCGTTTATACTTCCTGCCGGCAAGTTGTTCAGCCAGATGCGCGCTGACCCTACCAGGAAGGACGGTACGATTCTTACGGCCCAACGCCGGTTTCCTCCACCAGCGATAGTTCCTCCGCCGCCGGCAACGTAAACTGCGGTCACGTAGTCTGCGAGCCAATCTTCCGGTTTAGTGCTACCATCGTACGTTTTCGTGTCACGGGGCAACGTGAAGTTGCGAACCGGTGGTTCCTCTTTCATGATCCGCGGGCCAAAACACTTGGGACCCGGAGGACCTTCTGCCTCAACCATCTCAGATAAGTACATCCTATCCAGCATGTGCCTCGCATCCCGGTCTGGTAGGCATCTTTCTCCCAACCTTTCCCCCAAAGGGTTCCGGTAGGTTCCGACTCTTTCGGTAGCTGAATCAGCTTCATCATATCTTTCCGGTACCGCGGCCCTTGCCTGCCGGTACCTTGGCGGAGGCATTTCCTCCTCTGCATAAGCAGCTCTTGGTGCACGATAATTTTTCCTGGTTTCACCTCTACCAGCATACTCATCTCTGGCATAGCCGTATCTGGCGTAGCCACGATCTGCCCCTTGGCTTTTTCTACCGGCCTCATGTCGCCCGACTTGTTGTTTTCCGGCAAGAACCGGATCGTACACAGTCATCTGCTGCGCATTCACCTATTTTTATTTTCTCTTGTCCGGATGGGGGGACGATGCCTGCCCCTGGGACTTGCTTCCGGCATTCTTTGTTGAACGCACAGATTTTGAAGCCGCAGCCTTGTTCAACTTTGCAAGCTGCTCAGCATTTTGCTGCTCGATGGTATCAAGCAACTCCCTGACACGCTCTTGCTGTTTTGCCAAAGCATCTCCGGAAAGGGATTCACACAGCTCTAGTGCAGCCTTAGCAGCTTTTATGGTTTTATCCGGAGTGCTATACTTAGGTTTCTCTACCATGCTCAACGACGCAGAAGTGCTTTTTCCGATAAGAATCTCCTTACGCAGATCCTGATCTAAGTTGTGGGCTCTAAGCCGATTTTCCGGTATCCTTGCAGCCTGAGCGCTAACAGAAGCAAAGCCGTGGGCTGCGTTATACTCACGTAGGGTTAGGTTCAGCTCGCGCTGCGCCCGGACGATGTCGGCGCCGTTCGCGAGCAGCTTCTGGCGTTGCGCCTCCAGCTCCGCCTGAGCTACCGCCGGGTCGATGTTCTACGCGATGGGCGTAGCCAGGACGCTCATGGACGCTTGGAGTGGAGTCTCTGGTGGTGGTGCGGAAGCGCCTGTGGCCTCCTGGTCGCGCTCAGTTGGCGGCTTGGCTGTACGCGCGGACTTAGTCCGGCCAGCGCCTTCCGCCGTAGCTCCCTTGCCGGCGTCGCTAGCACCAACGACCAGCACCTCGACGCTACCGGCGGCACGGCCGCTGCGAAGCGCAGATCTTGGCGGATCCGGAGCCACCAGCACCGGTGAGGGGCACTGGCGCTCGGGGACGGTGCCGTAGTAGACGAGGATGCTCCCGAACTCAATGACGCGACCGTTCTTGGGGAACTTACCTCCGTTGGAGAAGCAGCCCGTGTTATCGTTGATGAAGCGCATGTCGCGGATGCGGTTGACGAGCGCGGTGACAACACACTCGCCGCCGACGGTGAGGAGGCCCGCCTGAATATGAACTCCAGCAAGCGCCGCTGCTGGCCCCACGGTGGGCGCCAACTGTCGTCGTGGTGAACAGACAGATGCCATGGGATGGCTTATCTTGGGGCCGAATGGACGCTAGAGGATTCGGGGGAGGGTTTTTGATGTGGATGGTGAGGTTTCCGGATGGATTCCTCAAGAACTTGGCCTTGGCCGACGGAAGAAGATGATGAACTCAAGAACAAGGACAACACTAGATCTCTCTATTTCTTCATCACAAGTGCATACAGGTTTTATCGTACATCTCATCGTGTCCGCGAAGGGCTGTGCCCCCTCTCCTTATATAGGGGAGAGGGTGGCTTACAAGGGAAGGAACCCTAGAAACCCTAATGGGATCTTTGACTAGACAAACTACTTTACAAAGCTACTTTAGCTACCGGTGATGCCGGTATGCCTTTAATCAGAAGCCGTGACATCCTCCGGCACCTTTTACGTCATCCTTTGCCTTTGGCGTCATGGCTTCGATTAAAGCTGAAGTGCTTCGCTCATCTTTGTCTTCTAACTCTGGAGAGCATCTTTGACTGGTCTTTGCCGACGTGCTACAATGTAGCCTGTTCCGGTATTCCGGTACGCTCTTAGCTAGTTCCAGTATCCCCCTCCTTGGGATACCGGTATGATTCTCTGAATCAACTTTCGCTATCCGGAACAACTTTTAAACCGGTACTTTGATGGCCTAAACCATCCGGTTTGGCATGCCTTTGGCATACCGGGGGTCATCCCCCCAACACAGAAGCTGCCAGGATCTTCCAGTTTCTCTGGTAGAGAATATTGCAATACTGCACTACATTGCTTAGTCATAATGACCACTTCCACATCTTCCAAGTTTCTCTTCTTAGTTAGAAGTTCCTTGGAGAACTTAGCGTACATGGGGACATGGAGAACTGCATCTAGAATAGGTATGGTGACTTGCACCTCTTTCATTTTATCTATAAACTTGGCATACTGTTTTTCATCCTTGCTTTTCTCTAGTCTGGCTGGAAAGGGAACTGTCATTGGAACACTAGCCTCTGGTGGCGGTGTCAGCTTTTCCTTAGCACTTGGTCTTGCAGAAGCTGTTTCATGCATTTCTCTTGTGTTTGTTGTTGAGCAACTCTAGGAGGAGTAACAGTGTTCCTCAATGCTAGGGAGACATACAGTGGTGTAGGTGGGGTAGTAAGAATTGGACCAGTGTTGATTCCACTTCTTGTCGTGACTGCCTCGACTGCACTGATTGCTCCACAATGGCTCTTTGGATTAGGTTCGGTCTTTGAGGGCAATCTTGGGTCATGGTTTGGAGCAGGCTGCAGATTTGCAATCAGCCGCTGGAGAGTGCTAAGGAAAGCATCAGATTGCTTCTGAATAGTTTCTTGTAACCCATTCATCATAGCTTGCTGTTGCTGCATGAACTCCTTCATTTCTGAATTTTGATTATACTGACTATTCTGGTTATGGTATCCTGCAACAGATGAGGGATAGGATGAGACACTACCATTGCTTGGTTGTCTGAACCCTTGACCTTGATGTGATCCATTACTAAACTGTTGAGAGTTCTTGTAAGACAGATTTGGATGGTTTCGCCAATGAGGATTATAACTTTGAGAAAAAGGGCCTTAACCTTGAGTATAAGCAACTTTAGATACTATTGGATCCCCAGAAGCAAATGACATGCATTCATGAGTTTGGTGCCCTGCATTTCCACAAGCTTGACAGTTTCCAATGGACTGAACTGCTGAGACTACGGATGATGAATCAGACCTGATGCTAGACAACTGTTTAGTGATAGCTTCCAATTGGGCTGCAACTGAGTCAGGTTGGGAAATCTTGTGAATTCCTGGCAAAGGGTTGTGCAGTGCTCTATCGTTTGTCCAGGAGAAATCATGAGATGCCATCCTTTCAATCAATTCAGTGGCTTCATCTAGTGTTTTGTTCATTATGCCTCCGCCTGCAGCCGAGTCTACATGGGCTCTGGTTTGGGATGTAAGGCCCTTGTAAAAGGTCTGTAATAGTAACCACGGTTCTTGTCCATGATTAGGGCACATCTTGATCAAACCTTGATACCTTTGCCATGCATCATATAGGCTTTCACCATCAAACTGGATAAATCTATTAATCTTGTCGCGGTACTCAGCTGCTTTAGTGGGTGGAAAATATCTTCTGTAGAACGCCTGTAAGAGATGTGCCCAAGTATCCTTGTGATGAGGAGGCATAGCATGGAACCAATGTTTGGCGCCATCTCTCAATGAAAAGGGGAACAACTGCATCTTGATGTAGTCATGAGGCACTCCATTGTATTTCAGAGTATTACAGTACTCCAAGAAATTCCTGATATGGGTGTGAGGACTCTCCAGCCCTGTGCCACCAAACTGGTTATGCTGAATCATAGAAATCAAAGCAGGCTTAAGCTCAAAATTGTTGGCTGGAATGCCAGGTTGATCTCCTTCTGGGCATAGGTCCTGAGGGATCCATAGATCACGCAAAATCTTGTCTCCCATCTTTACGGCCTTGTTCTGTAACTTCAATGCTTTTCTTCTCTCGCGGAAAGTCCTCTCAATTTCTGGGTCAAAAGGGGCTAGACCGTCTGAATCTTCTGGTTGCATATAACATTCCACTTCGATCTAATGTATCTAGTTTGCTGCACGCACTCACAACCAAGAACTGGTTAAGGGTTAGTGAAGCAAATCCAAATATCCATAGAACCACTCAATAGAATACAAGAACACAAGGACCTAGTCTATAGCCTAACTCAATTGTTCGACACTAATCCCCGGCAATGGCGCCAAAATGATCGATGCTATATAGCAGTGGGTATTACGCCCAATCTGCAGGTTGTCGTGTTCTCTGCAGGGACTAGGCAAAGACTATCAAGTTTCGGCTAAAGCTAAGCCACACAAAACAGGGAATGGCTTGCAAGAAATATAAACCTAGACTAATCAATTTGGGCAAGACAAACGAGCAAAGATTGAAGAAAGAGACAGAATTGTAGTTACTGGAATTGGATTCTATTTTTGTGATTTTTGTTTCAGATATTAACTTTGTGAATAACTACTAATATTTAGACAAACAAGATTACTAGTATATACATAAGATTGGGAGAGAAGCAAGATTGGGATAGGGAGAGAATTATCACGCCACAAACATGAACTAAATTTCACTAGCAAACATAAAGACAGGGAAGAAGCAAGTATATGGGGAAAGGGACAGAATAACATTTACGAGCACATTGACAACATCAGCTAAGGAAGTACCACGTTTTACAAGTTGCAGGTTTAACAAGCACACACACATGTACGAACAAGGTTACATGCTAGTCTAATTCCCACAGATCAGCAGAACAAAAACAAGTTTGTATGTCAAACCGACCAATTCGTATCACAACACTAGTTCACAGAAAATTGCAGAGAATAAAGAGAGGGAGAGGAATCGGATTGAACCAACATAAGAGGAGCTTCAGTTTGGTGAGGAGGAACAACAGTAAGGGTTGCAGGGAGAAGAGCTTCAGGTCGATCTGGTCTTGGGGAAGTGCAGCAACGTGAGGATTGGAGAAGAGCAGCTGCAGCAGTTCGGGGCGCACGACCCGTTTCGTCTCCGGCGTTGTTGACGAGCAGTCGTTCGTCGAAGAAGAGGAGCAGCAGGTATGTGGTTGTTTCTTGGCGGTGCGTCGCCACGCTGGCCTGGCCGCCGCGGCGGCCGGAGGTGGAGCAGGAGCTTTGGGGATTGGGGATAGAAGCCAGGAACACCTGAGAATGGAGCCCGTGACTCCCCTTTCAGTTGATCTGATCAGGAAATTTGCAGCTCCACCCCTCATCTTCTATTCTTCCTCCACAAGATGATCCTTCTCAGTATGTATTGCTTGACACAGAGAGAGTTTAGGGCCTTTTTCGCCCATACCTGCAAAGCATATTCATAGACTAGTCAAACCCTTCTCTGGTCCATTTATGTTGTAAATTAAGTGGAAAATATGGGACAAATATCCAGAAATGACAGAGCAAATGGGTAGAAATGAGTATATATATGATGTATATCACCAACAAACAGAAGAAACCTCGCCTCCCTCCGGCGCCGCTTGCACACATCGTGAAGACTCTTCAACGGAAGAAGCTAGAAGGGGATTAGGATGTGGGAGCGATCACCACCAAAGCAGTATATCGCCATGGAATCGTCCAATAGGTGCCAGCATTAGACCTGCCATGACGCCTACTCCGCCCTCCATTCTCACCGCCAAGAGCTTGAGGAAGAGGGGCACAAAGCAGGAGAAAGTTTGATAGCTCAAAATTTAGCACTATTCTACTGAGGTTTCTAAGTATACTATTACTCATATTGTCACTCATTTCATGCTCCAGCTAGATACACCTATGCCTATTTTGCATACTTACGAGTTCTTGTTCATTTTCATATGAGTTTCGCATATTTAGTAGTATTAGTATAATTTTATTATGTTTCCCTTATCTTTGATATGTGTTTAGGTGTTACTGGCGATCATGGAAAAGGGAGAAAAGGGACCAAGAGGGCACAATGTGGAAGAGTTACATGCACCGGACTTAGCCATGTGATGTGTGGGAAAAGTGACATTTTTCAACATATTATATTTAAGATCTAAGGCCGTGGGGTTGTAGCCCTTGTTCATACAAGTTCAACGAGATGAAGAACACCCAAATCGGAGTTCGTATGAAGAAATGACGTCCAGAATACGAAAACATTCACTAACTTTGGCGACCATCAGTACGGGCAGACCCACCCGTACCGTACGGCCGTATCGGGCTCCGTCGGGCCCGTTTAGTTGGAACAACATTTGTGAAGGCCCGATGGGCATATTCGGCCCCAGGCTTCGTCGGTTCGCAAAACCGACCTCCAACGCCTATGTAAGGAGGGGAGGAGGCAAGGAGAGGCACCACTTCATCATCCACGCCCTAGGAGCGGAGCCCTGCTGCTCCGCCACCGCAGCCGCCATCTCCACAAGTCGCCTCCTCCATCACCATCTACACCAACACAGAAGAGGAGGAGGAGGTTAGGATCTTGAAGGGCAACACATCGATCTCCATCATCATCATCATCAACAATGTCTACATCTTCGCCCCCTTTGTCTACTTGGTTGTAATCCGAACCCTATTAGGATTTACACTTGTATGCAATTGTACCTTCATATTCATATTGATATGATGTTGATCCCCTTCATGTATGAGTACTTCCTTTGTTCTTGAGGAGATATGGAGAAACCCTAGTAATATTATGATGTGAAATAAATATGTTTTATACCTTTTATCCATGAATATGTATTAGTTTTCTCTCTTGATGTTATGTGAAGTGCAGCACATAATGTTTGCCTTATGGTCTTGAGAGGGAACTACCCTTAGACGTCTGGTAGATTTAAAAGCGGGAAGTGACATTATCGTATCGGTGCTCTAATACATGGATGAGGGGGATAAGGAGGGATTCACTAAGCTCATATCGATAACCATGGGGAAACCCTTAATAGCAATAATCAATATGTGGCTTGCAGAAGACTAGCTGTTGTGGTTATTTAGAGATGCGATGATCGATTTCTTTCTGGGTGCATCTTATTATGGAGCTCTTCCCACACATAGCACGACAAAGATATAAGTCATTCTAATCATAAGTAATAGCAATACTGTAGGTGTAACCTACACTCCTTGAGAACCCCTCAACCATATCACTAACACGCTCTCTGGCTTTAGTTTACTTTTATTATTATTCATCCATGGGTGAGTGATTGTTCCACTTCTAGGTCGAGGTATGATCTAGTGCGCTAAGCTAGAATGTATGGTGATATAGTATTTATGTACATGAGTTACAAAGATGAGTTCACGAAACCCTTTGACCCAAAAATGTACCTCTGTCTTGTAAGTGACATGTAAGATTATGCATTGTACACGTTGTGGCACAGCCTGGTAATCAAATGGGGAGCATTTATTTTTCTACGGAATCTCTTGTAAATAACGGATCACACATTTATTCGTCCATCTAGTACCAGTGAGACCGAAGCCTAGAAACTACCTCTAATTCCATTCAATCTTATAGCTACAATACCTTTTTAGTTTACTTTGTTCTTGTTTAGTTCTTTATTAATAGTTACTTCAAACCACCCTCAAATCATAACCATCTATTTAGCACCTTATAGTATAGGCTATTTTCAAACCACATTTTGGGTGCGAACATGGCTCCACCTGACAACGCAATTGTGGGGTTGTGTTTATTGCCATTTGCAAAGCTCCTTTGGGACGAACTTTCTAATAAATAGTTGCTGCTACAAGTACTGCAACAACCCTGTTGTTGAGCACACGAACCCAAATATCAACTTTGCGTCATTGCCGGGGAGCATAGCGCTTGGTTATTACCTACCCACTCGCACATAGTTTATTTCTGTTTGTTGCTATTTTACTGCGTTTACTTGAAAAGAAAAAAGTTATAAAACCAAAACTATAAAAATTGTTTCTACTAATCATGTCTTCCAATATGTCTATTCGAGAACAGATGCAACTTGCAATGGAGGAGAAGGGATACGATGAATACCTACACATGGCTGCTCAAGAAAAGGACAAATTGTACAATGAAGAAGAACACATAACTAGTGGCGAGGCACAGGTAAACGACATGTATTATCAAGTGATATGTTGTGCTCACACATTATGTTCTTCTTATCAAATAATATGTCATGTATGTATGTGTGCCTATCATTTTTGCTTTAATTGTTCTAATACTTATTATGAATCCTTGGCGTATTTCCATAATAATGATGCTAATAGGGAATTGATAGTGTATATTATTTATAAAGGTGCCCATGAGCTACTTCAAAAAATTATGATACTTATGATGAGTAGTGATAATGAATTTTTACAAATGGCATACAAAACATTGAAGTATATTGTTGATTATTGTCATGAACATCTTATTGATAATGCACTTGTGATAAAGAGTAAGGAACGATGCAAATTTGTAGTTCCCGAAAATAACCATTTGAAGGACTCGCAAGATAAAGAGGAGGAACACCAAGAAGGTGAGGTCGACAACGAGTTGCACACTACAAATTCTATTATTGTTAATGATGCATCTCTCTTTAGTGATGATTCTTGTAATGCTAAAACTAAACATAATTTATATGCGAAGGCCTTGTGCCTAGATACTCACGAGGAGATCATTACTAATGATGAACTAGAGATAGAACCTTGCTATGAATCTTTCGATGCTAATATGCAGGAACAAATTTCTTATGCGAAAGAAGAATACTATGAAGTGTTCCCTTACAATGAAAGCCAAGCTAAATATTTAAAATTTATTCATGAATCCCTAACCTTTTTCTTGCAGCCACATAGGAAGGTATGCTCACCATGCTTGGTGCATCCACACTCGCTTGAAAGCGAGAACTTATTCATCTACAAGATGTTGATGCACTGCAAGCGGGTACGACTTCGATCGTACTCTACTATGAGATGCTCCAAACCCCATTAAGGTAAAATGCATAATTCTAGTTCATTCTTTAAAATAATAATGGAGCATCAAAGCCTAGCTATATGGCTTTAAAGGAAGCTCTTCCTGGGAGGCAACCTGGAAGTTATTAGGTGTGATGGCGCGTGATGCACACGTCCGTTGGGAACCCCAAGAGGAAGGTGTGATGTGCACAGCAGCAAGATTTTCCCTCAGTAAGAAACCAATGTTATCGAACCAGTAGGAGATGAAGGCCACGTGAAGGTTGTTGGTGAAGGAGTGTAGTGCGGCGCAACACCAGGAATTCCGGCGCCAACGTGGAACCTGCACAACACAATCAAAATACTTTGCCCCAACTTAACAGTGATGTTGTCAATCTCACCGGCTTGCTGTAAACAAAGGATTAAACGTATGGTGTGGAGAATGATGTTTGTTTGCAAAGAACAACAGAGAACAATGATTGCAGTAGGTTGTATTTCAGATGTAAAAGAATGGACCGGGGTCCACAGTTCACTAGTGGTGTCTCTCCAATAAGATAAATAGCATGTTGGGTGAACAAATTACATTTGGGCAATTGACAAATAGAGAGGGCATAACAATGCACATACATATCATGATGACTACTATGAGTTTTACTTAGGGAATTACGACAAAGAACATAGACCGCTATCCAGCATGCATCTATGCCTAAAAAGTCCACCTTCGGGTTAGCATCCGCACCTCTTCCAGTATTAAGTTGCAAACAATAGACAATTGCATTACGTACTGTGCGTAATGTAAACAATACAAATATCCTTAGATAAAGCATTGATGTTTTATCCCTAGTGGCAACAGCACATCCATAACCTTAGAACTTTCTGTCACTGTCCACCAAGGTTATGGATGTGCTGTTGCCACTAGGGATAAAACATCAATGCTTTGTCTAAGGATATTTGTATTGTTTATATTACGCACAGTACGTAATGCAATTGTCTATTGTTTGCAACTTAATACTGGAAGGGGTGCGGATGCTAACCCGAAGGTGAACTTTTTAGGCATAGATGCATGCTGGATAGCGGTCTATGTTCTTTGTCGTAATTCCCTAAGTAAAACTCATAGTAGTCATCATGATATGTATGTGCATTGTTATGCCCTCTCTATTTGTCAATTGCCCAACTGTAATTTGTTCACCCAACATGCTATTTATCTTATTGCAGAGACACCACTAGTGAACTGTGGACCCCGGTCCATTCTTTTACATCTGAAATACAACCTACTGCAATCATTGTTCTTTGTTGTTCTTTGCAAGCAAACATCATTCTCCACACCATACGTTTAATCCTTTGTTTACAGCAAGCCGGTGAGATTGACAACCTCACTGTTAAGTTGGGGCAAAGTATTTTGATTGTGTTGTGGAGGTTCCACGTTGGCGCCGGAATCCCTGGTGTTGCGCCGCACTACACTCCTTCACCAACAACCTTCACGTGGCCTTCATCTCCTACTGGTTCGATAACCTTGGTTTCTTACTGAGGGAAAAACTTGCTGCTGTGCGCATCACACCTTCCTCTTGGGGTTCCCAACGGACGTGTGCATCACGCGCCATCAAGACCTTTTTCTGGCGCCGTTGCCGGGGAGATCAAGACACGCTGCAAGGGGAGTCTCTCACATCCAATCTCTTTACTTTGTTTATTGTCTTGCTTTATTTTATTTTCTGTCTTGTTTGCTTTCTTTATATCAAAAACACAAAAAAATTAGTTACTTGCATTTACTTTATTTATCAGTTTACCTTAGTTTATTTCATCATGCTTCTCCCTAAGTTCACTTTGAAAGATATATCAGTAGGGCGTGGGTCTATCATGCGAAGAGATAATATAGAAGAATTTTTCACTCATGTTAGTACGGTTAAAGATTTTGAAGATAGATCATTGGTGAAACTTGCTCCTAATTATGAAATTGCTACTGCCTCTTTAGTGCACATGTTGCAAGCTAGATTTGTTAATCTTAATCCTATAATGCAACACATGTTTCTTACACTCTGTGATATGGAAGAAGGAGAGAAGAAAGATTTTGTTTTAGAAACCCTTCTTAAATAATTTGGTGATGTAGCTAGAGAAGCTAGAAAAGTCTTTATTCAACATAAGATGCTTGACTTTTATACCAATTTTGCAAGTACCCTTGAAAAGATGGAAAAAGATAGGCTAAAGTACACTAATGAAGCCAATTGTGAGGGGGAGAATAAAGTACCAATACCTTATAAGCTCATAGGAATGCATGAGGCACTAGAAAAGAATTTTGATTGGATTGTTCCCAAAAATTTATTTGAGGAGGATAGTAAGCCTAAAAGTAATGAAACAGGAGCTTCTGAAACTTACATAGATAAGATAAAATGCATTGTTGAGAAAACCCCCAACTCCTCTGTTGATGCTTCTTCTCTTGATGTTACTTGATTTACACTTTCTGCGCCTAGCTGAAAGGCGTTAAAGAAAAACGCTTATGAGAGACAACCCATTGTTTTATTTCTGCAATTTTTATTTTATATTTGAGTCAAGGTGCTTGTTACTATTTTAGCAATACCTTTGTATCTTTACTTTATTGCATTGTTGTGCCAAGTAAAGTCTTTGATAGAGAGTTGATACTAGATTTGGATTTCTGCGCAGAAACAGATTTTTAGCTGTCACGAATTTGAGCTGTTCTCTCTGTAGGAGAATCTAAAAATTCTGTAAAAATTCATGAGTAATCCTCATATATGTACGCAACTTTCATTCAATTTTAGCTTCTTCATCTGAGCATTTTAAGTGCCTCTAAAAAATTCGTCTTTACGGACTATTCTGTTTTGACAGATTCTGCCTTTTATTTCACATTGCCTCCTTTACTGTGTTTGAGTGGATTTATTTGCTCCATTAAATTTCAGTAGCCTTGGGTAATGTCCAGAAGTGTTGGGAATGATTGTGTCCTCTCTGAACATGTGAATTTTTGATTATGCACTAACCCTCTAATGATATTGTTTTGAGTTTGGTGTGGAGGAAGTTTTCAAGGATCAAGAGAGGAGGATGATATAATAAGATCAAGAAGAGTGAAAAGTCTAACCTTGGGGATGCCCCCGTGGTTCATCCCTGCATATTTCAAGAAGACTCAAGCATCTAAGCTTGGGGATGCCCAAGGCATCCCCTTCTTCATCAACAACTTATCAGGTCACCTCTAGTGAAACTATATTTTTATTCCATCACATCTTATGTGCTTTACTTGGAGCGTCTGTGTGTTTTTATTTTTGTTTATGTTTGAATAAATTCGGATCCTAGAAATCCTTGTGTGGGAGAAAGACACGCTCCGCTGTTTCATATGAACACTGGTGTTCTTAGTTTTACTTTTAATGTTCATGGCGAAAGTTGAAAGTCGCTTCGTTTATTGTTATTTGGTTGGAAACAGAAAATGCTTCATGTGGTAATTGGTATATTGTCTTTAATAATTTGATACTTGGCAATTGTTTTTTGTTCTCAAGTATATCATGTTTAAGCTCTTGCATCATGTAGTTTAAACCTATTAGTTGAGAACTACCGTAGAGCTTGTTGAAATTTGGTTTGCATGATTGGTCTCTCTAAAGTCTAGATATTTTCTGGTAAAAGTGTTTGAGCAACAAGGAAGACAGTGTAGAGTCTTATAATGCTTGCAATATGTTCTTATGTAAGTTTTGCTGTACCGGTTCATACTTGTGTTTGCTTCAAACAACCTTGCTAGCTAAAGCCTTGTACTGAGAGGGAATGCTTCTCGTGCATCCAAAACCTTGAGCCAAAATCTATGCCATTCGTGTCCACCATAACTACCTACTATGTGGTATTTTTCTGCCATTCCAAAGTAAATTGCTTGTGTGCTACCTTTAAAAATTTCATTCCTTTTCTTTGCAATACATAGCTCATGGGAAAGTATCCTAAAAAACTATTGTAGTAAAGAATATGTCGCTTGTGTATCTTATTTCTTATAAGTTGCTTGTTGAGCGGTAACCATGTTTCTGGGGACGCCATCAACCTGTTACACATTTGTTGAATATCATGTGAGTTGCTATGCATGTTCATCTCGTCTTAAGTAAGGGAGATTTGACATGATTAAATGGTTTGAGTATGCATATTGTTAGAGAAGAACATTGGGCCGCCAACCAAAGCCATGTATCATGGTGGAAGTTTCAGCTTGGACATTAATCCTCAAATCTCTTATGAGAATATTATCTGTTGTTGAATGCTTAAAGCATTAAAGAGGAGTCCATTATCTGTTTTCTATGTTGTCCCGGTATGGATGTCCGCAAGTTGAGATCTATCAAAATTGAGAAATCAAATGCAATTTATCTTATTGGACCTTTATACAGGTGGCATAGAGGTACCCCTTTGTGGCACTTGGTTGAAACATATGTAATGCAATGATAACCCATGGAAATCCGAGCTAATTAGGACAAGATGCGAGCACTATTAGTATTCGATGCATGAGGCTTGCAACTTATAGGAGGTTTTATGCAAAACACACATGAATTATTACTACCGTTGACAGAATTGTTTCCATGTTTTCAAAATAAAAAAGCTCTAGCACATGAGTAATCCCTGCTTCCCTCTGCGAAGGGCCTTTCTTTTACTTTATGTTGAGTCAGTTTACCTACTTCCTTCTATCTTAGAAGCAAACACTTGTATCAACTGTGTGCATTGATTCTTACATACTTGCTTATTTGCACTCATCATATTACTTTGTGTTGACAATTATCCATGAGATATACATGTTGAAAGTTGAAAGCAACAGCTGAAACTTAAATCTTCCTTTGTGTTGCTTCAAAACCTTCTATTAAGAATATATTGCTTTATGAGTTAACTCTTATGCAAGACTTGTTGATGCTTGTCTTGAAAGTACTATTCATGAAAATTCCTTGATATATGATTCAGTTGTTTAGTCATTATCTTTACCATTGCTTTGAATCACTTCATTCATCTCATATGCTTTACAATAGTATTGATCAAGATTATAATAGTAGCATGTCACTTCAGAAATTATCCTTGTTATCATTTACCTACTCGAGGGCGAGTAGGAACTAAGCTTGGGGATGCTTGATACGTCTCAAACGTATCTATAATTTCTTATGTTCCATGCTAGTTTTATGACAATACTCACATGTTTTAAGCGCCTGTTCCCGTTTTCTGCTGTTTTTGGTTTCAGAAATCCTACACAGGAAATATTCTCGGAATTGGACGAAACAAAAGCCCACGGTCTTATTTTCCACGGAGCCTTCTAGAACACCGAAGAGGAGACGAAGAGGGGCGACGAGGCGGTCACACCATAGGGGGGCGCGGCCCCACCCCTGGCCGCGCCGCCTTATGGGGTGGGCCCCTCGAGCGTCCCTCGACTCTGCCCCTTCGCCTATATAATGCTTCCGTCGCGAAAACCCTAGTACCGAGAGCCACGATACGAGAAAAGTTCCAGAGACGCCGTCGCCGTCAATCCCATCTCGGGGGATTCTGAAGATCGCCTCCGGCACCCTGCCGGAGAGGGGAATCATCACCGGAGGGCTCTACATCACCATGCCCGCCTCCGGACTGATGCGTGAGTAGTTCGTCCTTAGACTATGGGTCCATAGCAGTAGCTAGATGGTTGTCTTCTCCTCTTGTGCTATCATGTTTAGATCTTGTGAGCTGCCTATCATGATCAAGATCATCTTATTGTAATGCTACATGTTGTGTTTGTTGGGATCCGATGAATATGAAATACTATGTCAAGTTGATTATCGATCTATCATATATGTGTTGTTTATGATCTTGCATGCTCTCCGTTGCTAGTAGAGGCTCTAGCCAAGTTGATACTTGTAACTCCAAGAGGGAGTATTTATGCTCGATAGTGGGTTCATGCCTCCATTGAATCTGGGATAGTGACAGAAAGTTCTAAGGTTATGGATGTGCTGTTGCCACTAGGGATAAAGCATTGATGTTTTATCCCTAGTGGCAACAACACATCCACAACCTTAGGGGTTGCTGTCACTCCCCCAGATTCAATGGAGACATGAACCCACTATCGAGCATAAATACTCCCTCTTGGAGTTACAAGTATCAACTTGGCCAGAGCCTCTACTAGCAACATAGAGCATGCAAGATCATAAACAACACATATATGATAGATCGATAATCAACTTGACATAGTATTCCATATTCATCGGATCCCAACAAACACAACATGTAGCATTACAAATAGATGATGTTGATCATGATAGGCAGCTCACAAGATCTAAACATGATAGGACAAGAGGAGAAGACAACCATCTAGCTACTGCTATGGACCCATAGTCCAAGGATGAACTACTCACGCATCAGTCCAGAGGCGGGCATGGTGATGTAGAGCTGTAACATCCTGATTTTTTACGGTCTGGATTTTTTTTCTAAACAAAGGATGTTGCAACACGGTCGAATAAAAATAAATATTTTATTTTGAGTTGTTAAAATTAATTTCAAAAGTTTTGAAATTAATTTGATATATAAAAGAAGGAGAATATTTTCTCATAGTATTTCTTCTAGTGGATCTGTTTTAAATTTGCCAATTCCTTTCTTATTTGGTTCTTTCCAAAATACACATTAGTCAACCACATGCATGCACGAGCATGCAGGCCATTCTAGGTTGCACCTGCACTAAGGATGGCAATTTTACCCATGGGTACGGGTACCCGCGGGTACCGTGCCCGCATGGGCAGGGTATGGGCACACTTTTATGCCCATGGGTAGTACCCATACCCTGCCCATTAAGTCATGGGCAGGGCACGGGTATAGCCTCGTACCCGCGGGTATACCCATATCCTGCCCGTTTATTGTTAAATTTTTACGTGACACGTCTATTTCTGTTAACTTATGAGTTAGAATATGAGAATGTGATTTTTAAATTATGTTAATTGTTATGTACTCAACTACTTGTTATTTAGTTGAGATAATTAATTTTTTCAATCGAAATTGTTATCGATAAACGTAAAATTGTGATTAACTTGTGTACAATTTAACCTACCCACCGGGTACCCAATGGGTACGGATACCCGCCGGGTACGGGTATGGGTAATGGTTTATACCCATGGGTACGGGTATGGGTAGAAGTTTATACCCATTGACTATACCGGTATGGGTATGGTATTGGTCTACCCTGCCCATACCCTGCCCATTGCCATCCTTAACCTGCACCGGCACATAGTGCTCCTTTTCCTTTCTTCCCGTACGTACTAGTACTTCTACCTATTCTTTTCTTTTCTACCGATTAGCAACCTAGGGCCTTACGTCTAATTACTGAGCACAATCGTTACGAACAAGGCCGCTTAAGCCCAGCCGAGTCAGCCCAGGTAGAAGCCCTCGGTCGCTCTTATTTTTGCACGAAGAAGACACAGTCCTACGGGGCCACGACCAGGCGAAGCGTTGCAGCTGCTTCGTCTTCTCTAACGTGCACACGAACTCACGACGCGAAACGCCAGCCATAAACGCTAGCAAACTGCTGCAATTACCTCGCCATAAACCTGTCATTAACCATGTCCCTTAGAACGCCCGAACTTCTCCTACACAGCCTCAAACCGACGCCCCGCTCTCCTCTTTCATCCACACCATCGCTGGAGCCATAGGCTCACACAACAAACCAGACTCGCAAGGCCGTCGACGAACGCCGCCCACGTTCCCGGCGACTCGGTCCACGACGGAAGGAGCTGCTGCACAAGGAGGATCACGGAAGGAAGGGAAGTTCATTCACGGAACCAGAAGGCCGAGCTGCTGATCACCAACGACACCCACGGCAACGCGATCGACTCCGGCCACCGACGTCTACCTCAAACTGCGACGAACTCGGTGAGAACCAGCCGTTTGTTTTGCCCGGAACGCGATCTCCATCCATAGAGCTACCTCCTAGACATGATCCTCAGCCTTAGTTCGGTAGTTCGTCGCGCTGCCGGTGAACCGAATGCCACGGAACGGCATGGTCGTGTTAGCCTATCCTGCACTCGTTTTCTGATATTGATCCCAACACATGATATGTACCATTGGACTCTGCGAAGCCAGTACTGCGATTAGTGGAGTGTATATTCGTTGTTTATAACTGTTTTTGAAAACTTATGTTGAAGTTGTTATATACTGGAAGCCTATGCACATGCATGTACGTGTAAATTGAAGCGCATGAGCATGCATATGTCTGTAGTTGCATATTGCCTACCATACTGCTGCTAACTACTTCTTTACTCAGGAGAGGACGATTTGATCTCAGCAATTGCATTTGTTTGCATATAGAGCTATAGGTTTTTAATCCATGTCATACCAGCATATATTCTTCCGCGTCAATTAGTTTGATTATATTCAGTAGTAGCATTGTCTGTTCATCATGCTAGTAGATTAGAGTATTCATAAGATTTATTTGCTTGCATATAGAGCTATAGGTGGATATTAAAGCTTGATGCACTTATCTATTGATCAATGCATTAATGCCATGCTAGCTTACTCAGTTAATATGCCGATGGACTTTAGATATTGCACCATCACATGTGCTAGTAAATATTTTACCTATGCATTAGCATGTAGTTGTTTGCACATTGCATTTTACATCAACGCCATCTATACATGTGTGACTTCCGCTCAATATGTTTTCTAGAATATTTTGTTACCCGATTTAGAGCGATCCTCACGCCATATGTCTTAGATAATCCAAATCGCGTACGAGCCATTCCGGTCTTTTCGTGTACTCTATGTAAGCCGAACGACCGACACAATACCTCTTATTTGGATCTTTTCATTTGAATCTTATTCACTTTTCATGTGCATCTTATTCGTCGTATTGTTTGTATTCATTTGTATTGATTATTGCTTCGATACGACGATTAGGAGTGAACGGAGAGTGGTACAATCACGACCAAGGAAGTGGAGAGCAGGAGTTTGACAACGAAGGCATGCCCTCTCATCATATTTATCCCAGTTTTACAAATTGCATGCTATTTTATGTTTTACAAATATATATGCTATTTTATTCCAGTAGCTAGCGTGTCGATTGACACACCAACCTTGATCTGCTTGTCGCCTTTTACTTGATACCCTGAGTAGAGATTATATAATTATCCTGATAGAGTAGAGATGCTTAGCATGCTAAATATTCATTAGGACTATTGCCTCTTTGGAGGAATTGATCGACCTTCGGGTCAAACATACCCTTTTGAAAGTTGTTGAGCTCGTTGAGCTAGGCTGATTAGCCGTTGTTGCTTCCTCTACTCTCTCTCTTCTACTCTGGGTGAAACTTACCATCTAAACATGGCGCGGGCGACAGCTGAATCAAATGTTGAAGGAGCGATTGGCTGCCCTTCACAAGTTGGAGGGAGCAATCCGTCGTTCGTGCCGCATAAGGGTCATAATAAGCCTTGGATTTGAAGATTGTGACAACCGTACAACCACATGCTATATGGGCACTGGCCTGGTTAAGTAAGTTAGTCAGCCTTAGGTGTTGATGTCGCCGTACCGCAGATGAGGTGGCTGCCTACGGGAGAACCTTCGGCACAGATGGGGGGACCGGTTTGAGGACGTACTCTCAGTACCGTGCGCCAGACCCGGTGGGCATGTCACATCTTTGGGGGATCTAGCTAAAAGACCTTGTCACAATCCCTCTGCCGGTACACCAAATGGTGTGTACTAAACCAGAGGCCACTGGTGGGCAACAAGACGGGGTTGTGTCGTGTGGGCAAAGTGTACAACCTCTGCAGAGTTAAAACTATTCGAATAGCCGTATCCACAGTCATGGACGACACATGAATCCTTCTTGACATACAGGAACCTGTCTTGCTATTTCCCTCTTCCCCTCTCTTTCCTTTCCTTCTCTTTCCCTTAGAATCTGAATCCTATGAGATACGTGAGTTGTCGAGGACAACCACATTGATGAGAAATATTACACTCATTATAAAACATGTTTTCATCGAAAACTGCTTTTATCAAATATATTGCAAATAAAATTGGCTTTTATGCAAAAGAACCTACAACCTTCCTTTGAAGCCTCATGTAGATTTAGTAGGTTTGCATCGAGGGGGCATGTTGAGTACGAAATGTACTCATGGCAAAAAATTTGTTGATATTCAGAGTACTATGAAGATGGTGAAGACTATGGCGACTACGACGACGTTGAGGAGTGAGGCCTCGTGGACTACATCGACTGCCTGTGGCTGAGATGGAGTTACTTCGCATTTTATTATCCGCTGTGCTTTCTGGTTGTAATAAATGTCACAAGACATTTCACTATGTGGCTCAAACTTTGTAATAATTATTACTCTTTGCACGTTCTGCAATGATATTCATTTCGCTGTGTCGTCAACTTGATCTTGGGATTGACGAGTAACACAGGGGGGTCGGAATGTTAAGTTCCGGTTCTCACAGAAGTGGTATCAGAGCTGAAGATGGATGAATTTCGAGCTCTAGTTCAAGGGAAGATGACAGTTTCTGAATACTGGGATCGTTTTACCCAATTATCTCGCTACGGAAGAGCGGATATTCCCACTGAGGCAGATAAGATTTCTAAATTTCTGAGGGGTTTGAACCTAGGTCTGAAGGACAGATTGGTGTCGCATGAGTTCGCCAATTTCCAAAGCTTGGTCAACAAGGCTATTCTGCAAGAGAACTCCAAGAGGGAGTTACCAACCAAGGCAAGTTGACGAGCAGCGGCAGCGGCGCGCCACCTTCTCGTTCTGGACGCCGGCGAAATCGGAGCTCAGAAGGACTTCAGTGTAATTTTTCTTGTTTTCTGGGCTTTTCTGTAAGATCGAAGCTTTTATGAAACCGTCCTCTTCCTCGCAAAAAAAAAGATGAACATCGCAAGCGCAAAGCACCACAAGGTCAACATGGAGCAGGAAGCTCACGTCAAAAGAATAATAACCAGCCAGGTTATCGAGGAGCAAGTACCAAAACTGCAAAACCTAATAACTTCCAGCATAATGCCTACCGTACCCCAAGGGCTGAAGTTGGAGGAAATCATGCCAACACTGCAGGAAGGGCATGCTACCATTGTGGCATAGAGGGTCACTTTGCTGCTGGGTGCCCGAGCAAGAACATGGGGGTGACGCCAGTCAAGTTCAATTTAGGGTCGGCAGCTAAGACACCAGCAGCGGGACGTGGACGAGGCATACTGCCTACACCAGGAGGTGGACATCAAGCCTCAGGACAGCCTGGACGTGGTCAAGTCAACCACATCACAGCAGAACAACCTCATCAAGCCTCAGATGTTGTTCTTGGTATGTTCCCGATCAACTCATGTTATGGTTCAGTACTATTTGATTCTGGAGCTTCCCATTCATTCGTTTCAAAGAAATTTGTTGAAAAACATCAATTGAAAACTGAGGGTATGAGTCGGGCAATGGCGGTACAATCACCTGGGGGAATTCTTACCACGGGTTTAAAATGCCCTAACGTGATCATAACGATCGAAGGAGTAGAGTTTCTAGCAAACCTCATAGTGTTAGACTCTAAAGGGTTAGATGTCATTCTGGGCATGAACTGGTTAGGAAAACACAAGGCAATGATAGATTGTGGCCTTAGGACGGTCTCGTTAACCAGTAATAAAGGAATTGTTGTGGACTACAAACCCAAGTCAACAAGCCATACTGCAGCTGACAGCTTGTTGAATAGCTTGAAGGAGATGGTTGTGTCAGATGTTAGAGTTGTTAAGGAATACCCAGATGTTTTTCCGGATGAGTTACCAGGTCTACCACCAGACCGTGAGATAGAGTTTGCCATCGAGTTAGTCCCAGGCACCGCTCCTATAGCAAAGAGACCGTATAGAATGCCAGCAAATGAGCTAACTGAGATGAAGAAGCAAATTCAAGAGCTTATAGAGAAGGGATATATTAGACCGAGCACCTCACCTTGGGGAGCACCCGTGTTGTTTGTGAAGAAAAAGGACGGTACCATGCGCATGTGTGTGGATTATCGTGCCCTAAATGAAGTAACCATCAAGAACAAATATCCTTTGCCGAGGATCGATGATTTGTTTGATCAGTTGAAAGGAGCTTCTGTCTTCTCAAAGATAGATCTCAGGTCAGGATACCATCAGTTGAAGATCCGACGAGAAGACATACCCAAGACAGCCTTTGTTACTCGGTATGGTCTGTATGAGTTTCTGGTGATGTCATTTGGACTCACAAATGCACCAACTTACTTCATGAATCTCATGAACAAAGTGTTCATGGATTGCTTGGATAAATTCGTTGTGGTGTTTATTGATGATGTATTGATCTACTCTCGTAATGAAGAAGAGCATGAGAAACATCTTCGAATTGTTTTGGAAAGGCTTAGAGAACATCAACTCTATGCAAAGTTTAGTAAGTGCGAGTTTTGGTTGAAGCAAGTGGACTTTCTT
The DNA here is from genome assembly GCF_019359855.2 of Lolium perenne. Classification (NCBI taxonomy): domain Eukaryota; kingdom Viridiplantae; phylum Streptophyta; class Magnoliopsida; order Poales; family Poaceae; genus Lolium; species Lolium perenne. The sequence continues at coordinate 179,223,945 of NC_067246.2, read as the reverse complement.
GGTCATGTTATCTCAGCTGAAGGAGTAGCAGTGGATCCAGCTAAAGTGGAGTCAGTACTTAGCTGGAAACAACCAAAGAATGTATCAGAGATACGCAGTTTCCTCGGACTTGCAGGATACTACCGCCGCTTCATAGAAGATTTCTCAAGAATTGCAAGGCCGATGACACAATTGATCAAGAAGGATAATAAGTTTGAGTGCACACCAGCTTGCGAAACAAGTTTCCAAGAACTCAAGAGAAGATTGACATCTGCTCCGGTGTTAATACTGCCGGATATTCGAAAGGACTTTGAAGTCTATTGTGATGCTTCTAAACAAGGGTTGGGTTGTGTGCTCATGCAACAAGGCAAGGTTGTAGCCTATGCATCAAGACAATTACGTTCCCATGAAGTGAACTATCCTACTCATGATTTGGAATTGGCTGCCGTGGTACATGCTTTGAAAATTTGGAGGCACTACCTTATTGGTAACCGTTGTGAAATATATACGGATCACAAAAGTTTGAAGTATATTTTCACTCAACTAGATTTGAACCTCAGACAAAGGAGATGGCTTGAATTAATTAAGGAGTACAATATTGGCGTCAATTACCACCCTGGTAAAGCAAATGTCGTAGCTGATGCGTTGAGCAGAAAAGTTTATTGTAATAACTTGATGATTCAAGAAGCTCAACCAGAACTTCATGAAGAATTCAGGAAGTTAAACTTGAACGTGAGCCTCGCTGAGAATGTGGATGTGCTAGAAGTCAAGTTCACTCTAGAGGGTCAAGTTAGAGAAGCCCAGAAAAATGATAAGGGAATCGAAGAGATTCGAGCAAAAATCAAGTCAGGAGAAGCGCTTGAGTATAAGGAGGATGAAAAGAGAAATATTTGGTTCCGAGATCGTTTATTGGTGCCAGACCAAAAGGATCTCAAGGATTCAATCATGAAGGAAGCGCATGAATCAGCATACTCCATACACCCGGGAAGCACAAAGATGTATCACGATCTTCGAGATAGTTTCTGGTGGTCTAGCATGAAGCGAGGGATTGCCGAGTATGTATCTAGGTGTGATGTATGTCGCAGAGTCAAGGCGGAGCATCAGAAGCCTGCGGGACTGCTTCAACCACTCAAAGTCCCCGAGTGGAAATGGGAAGAAATCGGGATGGACTTCATTACAGGACTCCCGAGGACGACAGCAGGATATGATTCTATCTGGGTCATCGTCGATAGGTTGACCAAGTCGGCTCACTTTATCCCGGTGAAGACGACTTTTAAGGGGAAGAAATTGGCCGAATTATACATGGCTAGAATTGTTTGCCTACATGGAGTTCCTAAAAAGATTGTATCTGATCAAGGTACTCAGTTCACCTCGAGGTTTTGGAAGAAGATACATGAAGTTCTAGGCACACAGTTAAATTTTAGTACCGCTTACCATCCGCGGACTGATGGACAAACCGAGCGAGTGAACCAAATCTTGGAAGACATGCTTCGGGCATGTGCTCTAACTTGCCAGCGCACTTGGGACAAGAGTTTGCCATACGCTGAATTCTCTTACAATAATAGCTTTCAAGCAAGCTTGAAGATGTCTCCATTTGAAGCCTTATATGGACGGAAGTGTTATACCCCACTCAATTGGCATGAAGTGGGAGAGAACCAAGTGTTTGGACCCGATACTCTAGAGGAGGCAGACAAGCAAGGGAAGATGATCCAGGAAAGGCTACGGGCTGCCCAGTCTAAACAAAAGGTCTATGCCGATAGACGTCGACATGAGTTATCTTTTGAGAAAGGTGATGAGGTGTACTTGAAGGTATCCCCACTTCGCGGGATGCGACGTTTTGGACTCAAGGTAAAGTTCGCACCTCGATACATTGGAGCGTTTATGATCACCGCCCGGCGTGGCGAGGTTGCTTATGAGTTAGCACTACCCGAGAAGCTATCGAAAGTGCATAATGTGTTTCACGTGTCCCAGCTTAAGAAATGTTTTAATAAGCCGGAAGAAGAGGCTCGGAAAACCTCGTTGGATGCCATAGGAGTTCAAGATGACTTGACTTATGAAGAGTACCCCGTGAAAATTCTTGACGAACAATTGAGAACAACTAGAAGGAATGTGATCAAGTTATGCAAAGTTCAATGGAGCAACCATAGCGAGGAAGAAGCGACATGGGAGCGGGAAGATGCCCTTCGGAAGGAGTTTCCAAATCTTTTCTCTTAGGCCGAATCTCGGGGTCGAGATTCCTTTTAAGGGGGGTAGAATTGTAACATCCTGATTTTTTACGGTCTGGATTTTTTTTCTAAACAAAGGATGTTGCAACACGGTCGAATAAAAATAAATATTTTATTTTGAGTTGTTAAAATTAATTTCAAAAGTTTTGAAATTAATTTGATATATAAAAGAAGGAGAATATTTTCTCATAGTATTTCTTCTAGTGGATCTGTTTTAAATTTGCCAATTCCTTTCTTATTTGGTTCTTTCCAAAATACACATTAGTCAACCACATGCATGCACGAGCATGCAGGCCATTCTAGGTTGCACCTGCACCGGCACATAGTGCTCCTTTTCCTTTCTTCCCGTACGTACTAGTACTTCTACCTATTCTTTTCTTTTCTACCGATTAGCAACCTAGGGCCTTACGTCTAATTACTGAGCACAATCGTTACGAACAAGGCCGCTTAAGCCCAGCCGAGTCAGCCCAGGTAGAAGCCCTCGGTCGCTCTTATTTTTGCACGAAGAAGACACAGTCCTACGGGGCCACGACCAGGCGAAGCGTTGCAGCTGCTTCGTCTTCTCTAACGTGCACACGAACTCACGACGCGAAACGCCAGCCATAAACGCTAGCAAACTGCTGCAATTACCTCGCCATAAACCTGTCATTAACCACGTCCCTTAGAACGCCCGAACTTCTCCTACACAGCCTCAAACCGACGCCCCGCTCTCCTCTTTCATCCACACCATCGCTGGAGCCATAGGCTCACACAACAAACCAGACTCGCAAGGCCGTCGACGAACGCCGCCCACGTTCCCGGCGACTCGGTCTACGACCGAAGGAGCTGCTGCACAAGGAGGATCACGGAAGGAAGGGAAGTTCATTCACAGAACCAGAAGGCCGAGCTGCTGATCACCGACGACACCCACGGCAACGCGATCGACTCCGGCCACCGACGTCTACCTCAAACTGCGACGAACTCGGTGAGAACCAGCCGTTTGTTTTTGCCCGGAACGCGATCTCCATCCATAGAGCTACCTCCTAGACATGATCCTCAGCCTTAGTTCGGTAGTTCGTCGCGCTGCCGGTGAACCGAATGCCACGGAACGGCATGGTCGTGTTAGCCTATCCTGCACTCGTTTTCTGATATTGATCCCAACACATGATATGTACCATTGGACTCTGCGAAGCCAGTACTGCGATTAGTGGAGTGTATATTCGTTGTTTATAACTGTTTTTGAAAACTTATGTTGAAGTTGTTATATACTGGAAGCCTATGCACATGCATGTACGTGTAAATTGAAGCGCATGAGCATGCATATGTCTGTAGTTGCATATTGCCTACCATACTGCTGCTAACTACTTCTTTACTCAGGAGAGGACGATTTGATCTCAGCAATTGCATTTGTTTGCATATAGAGCTATAGGTTTTTAATCCATGTCATACCAGCATATATTCTTCCGCGTCAATTAGTTTGATTATATTCAGTAGTAGCATTGTCTGTTCATCATGCTAGTAGATTAGAGTATTCATAAGATTTATTTGCTTGCATATAGAGCTATAGGTCGATATTAAAGCTTGATGCACTTATCTGTTGATCAATGCATTAATGCCATGCTAGCTTACTCAGTTAATATGCCGATGGACTTTAGATATTGCACCATCACATGTGCTAGTAAATATTTTACCTATGCATTAGCATGTAGTTGTTTGCACATCGCATTTTACATCAACGCCATCTATACATGTGTGACTTCCGCTCAATATGTTTTCTAGAATATTTTGTTACCCGATTTAGAGCGATCCTCACGCCATATGTCTTAGATAATCCAAATCCCGTACGAGCCATTCCGGTCTTTTCGTGTACTCTATGTAAGCCGAACGACCGAGACAATACCTCTTATTTGGATCTTTTCATTTGAATCTTATTCACTTTTCATTTGCATCTTATTCGTCGTATTGTTTGTATTCATTTGTATTGATTATTGCTTCGATACGACGATTAGGAGTGAACGGAGAGTGGTACAATCACGACCAAGGAAGTGGAGAGCAGGAGTTTGACAACGAAGGCATGCCCTCTCATCATATTTATCCCAGTTTTACAAATTGCATGCTATTTTATGTTTTACAAATATATATGCTATTTTATTCCAGTAGCTAGCGTGTCGATTGACACACCAACCTTGATCTGCTTGTCGCCTTTTACTTGATACCCTGAGTAGAGATTATATAATTATCCTGATAGAGTAGAGATGCTTAGCATGCTAAATATTCATTAGGACTATTGCCTCTTTGGAGGAATTGATCGACCTTCGGGTCAAACATACCCTTTTGAAAGTTGTTGAGCTCGTTGAGCTAGGCTGATTAGCCGTTGTTGCTTCCTCTACTCTCTCTCTTCTACTCTGGGTGAAACTTACCATCTAAACATGGCGCGGGCGACAGCTGAATCAAATGTTGAAGGAGCGATTGGCTGCCCTTCACAAGTTGGAGGGAGCAATCCGTCGTTCGTGCCGTATAAGGGTCCTAATAAGTCTTGGATTTGAAGATTGTGACAACCGTACAACCACATGCTATATGGGCACTGGCCTGGTTAAGTAAGTTAGTCAGCCTTAGGTGTTGATGTCGCCGTACCGCAGATGAGGTGGCTGCCTACGGGAGAACCTTCGGCACAGATGGGGGGACCGGTTTGAGGACGTACTCTCAGTACCGTGCGCCAGACCCGGTGGGCATGTCACATCTTTGGGGGATCTAGCTAAAAGACCTTGTCACAATCCCTCTGCCGGTACACCAAATGGTGTGTACTAAACCAGAGGCCACTGGTGGGCAACAAGACGGGGTTGTGTCGTGTGGGCAAAGTGTACAACCTCCGCAGAGTTAAAACTATTCGACTAGTCGTGTCCACAGTCATGGACGACACATGAATCCTTCTTGACATACAGGAACCTGTCTTGCTATTTCCCTCTTCCCCTCTCTTTCCTTTCCTTCTCTTTCCCTTAGAATCTGAATCCTATGAGATACGTGAGTTGTCGAGGACAACCACATTGATGAGAAATATTACACTCATTATAAAACATGTTTTCGTCGAAAACTGCTTTTATCAAATATATTGCAAATAAAATTGGCTTTTATGCAAAAGAACCTACAACCTTCCTTTGAAGCCTCATGTAGATTTAGTAGGTTTGCATCGAGGGGGCATGTTGAGTACGAAATGTACTCATGGCAAAAAATTTGTTGATATTCAGAGTACTATGAAGATGGTGAAGACTATGGCGACTACAACGACGTTGAGGAGTGAGGCCTCGTGGACTACATCGACTGCCTGTGGCTGAGATGGAGTTACTTCGCATTTTATTATCCGCTGTGCTTTCTGGTTGTAATAAATGTCACAAGACATTTCACTATGTGGCTCAAACTTTGTAATAATTATTACTCTTTGCACGTTCTGCAATGATATTCATTTCGCTGTGTCGTCAACTTGATCTTGGGATTGACGAGTAACACAGGGGGGTCGGAATGTTAAGTTCCGGTTCTCACAAGAGCCCTCCGGTGATGATTCCCCTCTCCGGCAGGGTGCCGGAGGCGATCTTCAGAACCCCCCGAGATGGGGTTGACGGCGGCGGCGTCTCAGGAACTTTTCTCGTATCGTGGCTCTCAGTACTAGGGTTTTCGCGACGGAAGGATTATATAGGCGAAGGGGCAGAGTCGGGGGACGCCCGAGGGGCCCACCCCATATGGCGGCGCGGCCAGGGGTGGGGCCGCGCCCCCCTATGGTGTGGCCGCCTCGTGGCCCCTCTTCGTCTCCTCTTCGGTGTTTTGGAAGACTCCGTGGAAAACAAGACCGTGGGCTTTTGTTTCGTCCAATTCCTAGAATATTTCCTATGTAGGATTTCTGAAACTAAAAACAGCAGAAAACAGGAACTGGCGCTTCGGCATCTTGTTAATAGGTTAGTGTCGGAAAATGCAGAAAAATGATATAAAGTGTATATAAAACATGTGAGTATTGTCATAAAACTAGCATGGAACATAAGAAATTATAGATACGTTTGAGACATATCAAGCATCCCCAAGCTTAGTTCCTACTCGCCCTCGAGTAGGTAAACGATAAAAAGGATAATTTCTGAAGTGACATGCTACCATCATAATCTTGATCAATACTATTGTAAAGCATATGAGATAAATGAAGTGATTCAAAGCAATGGTCTATAGTTTGTTAACAAATAGATAATGACTAAACAACTAAATCATATAGCAAAGACTTTTCATGAATAGTACTTCAAGACGAGCATCAACAAGTCTTGCATAAGAGTTAACTCATAAAGCAATAGATTCTTAATAGAAGGTTTTGAAGCAACACAAAGGAAGATTTAAATTTCAGCTGTTGCTTTCAACTTTTAACATGCATATCTCATGGATAATTGTCAACACAAAGTAATATGATGAGTGCAAATAACCAAGTATGTAAGAATCAATGCACACAGTTGACACAAGTGTTTGCTTCTAAAATAGAAAGAATTAGGTAAACTGACTCAACATAAAATAAAGAAAGGCCCTTTGCAGAGGGAAGCAAGGATTAAATTATGTGCTAGAGCTTTTCAAGTTTTGAAATCATATAGAGAGCATAAAAGTAAACTTTTGAGAGGTGTTTGTTGTTGTCAACGAATGGTAGTGGGCACTCTAACCCCCTCATCAAACAGACTTTCAAAGAGCGGCTCCCATGAAGGACGTTATCTCTACCAGCAAGGTAGATCATCCCTCTTCTCTTTTGTTTACACATGTACTTTAGTTTTATTTATGGATGACACTCCTCCCAACCTTTTGCTTTCACAAGCCATGGCTAACCGAATCCTCGGGTGCCTTCCAACATTTCACATACCATGGAGGAGTGTCTATTTGCAAAATTAAGTTGCTTACTGATGAATCAGGGCAAAACATGTGAAGAGAATTATTAATGAAAGTTAATTAACTGGGTCTGGGAACCCCGTTGCCAGCTCTTTTTGCAAAATTATTGGATAAGCGGATGAAGCCACTAGTCCATTGGTGAAAGTCTGCCCAACAAGATTGAAAGATAAAACACCACATACTTCCTCATGAGCTATAAAACATTGACACAAATAAGAGATGATAACTTTTGAATTGTTTAAAGGTAGCACATGAAGTATTTACTTGGAATGGCAGAAAAATACCACATAGTAGGTAGTTATGGTGGACACACATGGCATAGGTTTTGGGTCAAGGTTTTGGATGCACGAGAAGCATTCCTTCTCAGTATAAGGCTTTGGCTAGCAAGGTTGTTTGAAGCAAACACAAGTATGAACCGGTACAACAAAACTTACATAAGAACATATTGCAAGCATTATAAGACTCTACACCGTCTTCCTTGTTGCTCAAACACTTTTACCAGAAAATATCTAGACTTTAGAGAGACCAATCATGCAAACCAAATTTCAACAAGCTCTACGGTAGTTCTCCACTAATAGGTTTAAACTACATGATGCAAGAGCTTAAACATGATGTACTTGAGAACAAAAAACAATTGCCAAGTATCAAATTATTCAAGACAATATGAAGCATTTCTGTTTCCAACCAAATAGCAATAAATGCAGTAGCTTCCAACTTTCGCCATGAACATTTAAAGTAAAACGAAGAACACCAATGTTCATATGAAAAAGCGGTGCGTGTCTCTCTCCCACACAAGGATTGCTAAGATCCGATCTTATTCAAACACAAACAAAAATAAAAACATACAGACGCTCCAAGTAAAGCACATAAGATGTGACCGAATAAAAATATAGTTTCACTAGAGGTGAGCTGATAAGTTGTTGATGAAGAAGGGGATGCCTTGGGCATCCCCAAGCTTAGACGCTTGAGTCTTCTTGAAATATGCAGGGATGAACCACGGGGGCAACTCCAAGCTTAGACTTTTCACTCTTCTTGATCATATATCATCCTCCTCTCTTGACCCTTGAAAACTTCTGTCACACCAAAACTTCTCATAAACTTCATTAGAGGGGTTAGTACTCAAAAAACTTTAATCCACTTTAGTCCTGTAGTGACATATTGCAAGAACTCAATAAAACATTAGCTACAGCTCTCCACATCTAGAAAGCCTTACTTAAAGTCCACAAGAGACAATGCAAAAAACAGAGACAGAATCTGTCAAAATAGAACAGCCAATAAACATGATTTTTTTCGAGGTACTTCCGTTGCTCAAATCAGAAAACTCAAAACTAATGAAAGTTGCGTACATATCTCAGGATCACTCATGAATTTGAGCAGATTTTTCTAAGTTTCCTACAGAGAGACCTACTCAAATTCGTGACAATTAGAAATCTGTTTCTGCGCAGAAATCCAAATCTAGTATCAACTTTCTATTAGAGACTTTACTTGGCACAACAATGCGATAAAATAAAGATAAGAAGAGGTTGCTACAGTAGTAACAACTTCCAAGACACAACAAAACAGTAGCAAAATAAAAACATGGGTTATCTCCCAAGAAGTGCTTTCTTTATAGCCATTAAGATGGGCTCAGTAATTTTAATGATGCTCTCGCAAGAAATAAGAGTTGAAGCAAAAGAGAGCATCAAAAGCAAATAAGAAACACATTTAAGTCTAACCCGCTTCCTATGCATAGGAATCTTGTACACAAATAAATTCATGAAGAACAAAGTGACAAGCATAGGAAGATAAAACAAGAGTAACTTCAAAAAATTTAGCATATAGAGAGGTGTTTTAGTACCATGAAAATTTCTACAACCATATTTTCCTCTCTCATAATAATTTTCAGTAGCTTCATGAATAAACTCAACAATATAACTATCACATAAAGCATGTTTTTCATGATCTACAAACACATAATTTTTATCAAGCTAAAAAATAATGGGATTAAAACTTCCAAACCCACTTTTATCAATAATATAACAAGATGATTGATCAATCTCAAGAGATATGGGACTACTAGATAAAGTCAAGACCTTTCCAATCCCATTTTCATTAGTAGTACAATTAATATTATCAAGTAACATAGGACCATCATCTAGAGCTTTATCATAAACATTTGCCAAGAAAAACTCTTTAGTACCATGCATTTCGATATCAGGCACAAACAAAGCATTATCATAAGATTTATCAAAATAGCATGGATTATCATAGATAACAGTAGCATAATTATTCTCACAAGTTTTACTCATAGGAAATATTTCAAGAGAATCCACAGGAACATAACATTCATCCTCCTTTGGTAAGCATGGAGGACAATCAAATAGTGTAAGAGATAAAGAGTTACTCTCATTAGAAGGTTGGCATGGGTAGCTAATCCATTCTTCCTCCTTTTGTTCATCACTCTCCTGCTCTTTTTCATCCAATGAGCTTTCAGGTTCATCAATTTCCATAGGTTCCTGCAAATTGTGAGTGCATTCTTGTGCATGAATGAGTCTCTCTTTATAATCAATGATATAAGGATTATTGTTGTAACTTTCTATGCAAAAATCAAGGATAGAAGAGACATAATCTGTAAGGTTCTTACAAGCAATACAAGTTTCATAATTTTTAGCCATGAAGGATTCTATCTCAGAGGCTCCCATAAAAAAGACAAATTGTTCTACTTCTTCGAACCCAAGATGAATATAGTTATTCCAATGATAGTTCATAATTAAAACTTCTTCACTAAAGCCACATTGAAATTTAAGATGTTTAGTATCCTGTTTAGAGCAACAGTTTATATCATGGCGTTTAAGAAAGATTTTAGCAATTGTATTCAATTTTTCTAACATGACACTCATGACTTTACCCTTTCTTCATTCTCTATAATTCATATATAATTTTATAAGCTCCATCATGGTTATGGGTTCTTCCATAACAACAGTTTTTAATTTTTCGGTTTTTCAATTTTTTTTGGATTTTTGGGTATATAAGAAAAATAAAACAAGACAAAAAAACTAGACAAAAGTAAACTAAGCAAAATAATACTTGACAGAAATAAACTAAGCACAAATAAACTAGACAAAAGTAAACTAAGCAAAACAAAACAAAAAACAGAGAGAGAGGTAGAGTGTACTCCCCAGGTGAACTTATGAGTAGAGCTATGCCTCCCCGTCAACGGCGCCAGAAAATAGTCTTGATAACCCACAAGTATAGGGGATCGCAACAGTCTTCGAGGGAAGTAAAACCCAAATTTATTGATTCGACACAAGGGGAGACAAAGAATACTTATATGACTTAACAACTGAGTTGTCAATTCAGCTGCACCTGGAAAAGCACTAGTAACATGGGTGATGTGAAAGCAGCAGTAATATGAGAGCAATAGTAACAGTAACACAGCAGCAATGGCACCAGAAAATAGTTGATACTACTTCTAATGACATATAGGACCGAGTATATGATGATGAAAGATGGACCGGGGTTCCCAGCTATCTATACTAGTGGTAACTCTCCAATAACAAGTGACAAGTGTTGGGTGAACAAATTACAGTTGGGCAATTGATAGGATTGAAATATCATTAAGACAGAACATCAGTTTATTAATCATGTAGGCATGTTTTCCATATATAGTCATACGTGCTCGCAATGAGAAACTTGCATAACATCTTTTGTCCTACCAGCCGGTGGCAGCCGGGCCTCAAGGGAATCTACTGGTAATTAAGGTACTCCTTTTAATAGAGCACCGGAGCAAAGCATTAACACTTGGTGAAAACATGTGATCCTCATATCTAAGCCTTCCCCTCCAGTTATCCCAGCTTTGTCACTGCGGGGCCTCGGGTTCCGGACATAGACATGTGCAAACAACTTGTAGATACAATCTAAGCAATAATTATAGAGCTTAAATCTAAGATCATGCCACTCGTGCACTAGTGACAAGCATTAAACACAACAAGATTGCAGCAACAATAACTTCACAAACTTTATAGATAGACTGATCATAATGTAACAATTCATCGGATCCCAACAAACACAACACCGATTACATCAGATGGATCTCAATCATGTAAGGCAACTCATGAGATCATTGTATTGAAGTACATGGGAGAGAGAGTACCAACTAGCTACTGCTAGAACCCATAGTCCATGGGGGAACTACTCACGGAGCATGATGGAGGCGGTGGCGTCGATGGAGATGGCTTCCGGGGGCACTTCCCCGTCCTGGCGGCGTGCCAGAACAGAGATTATTTCCCCCGAATCTTGGTTTCGCGATGGCGGCGGCGCCCCTGGAGCCTTTCTGGAATATGATCGATTCGTTGTAGGGTTTTCGTGTCGCGAGGAATATATAGGCAAAAGGGCGGCGTCGGAGGGGTCCCGAGGGGCCCACCCATACCTGGGCGCGCCCCCCTCCTTGGTCGCGCCGCCAGGTGGTGTGGGGCCCCTGGCCCCTCTCCGTCTCTCCTTCGGTGTTCTGGGTCCGCCTCGGTAAAATAGAAGGTTTGGCTTTCGTTTCGTCCAATTCCGAGAATATTTCCTGAACAACTTTTCTGGAACCAAAAACAGCAGAAAACAGGAACTGGCACCTCGGCATCTTGTTAATAGGTTAGTCCCGGAAAATGCATAAAATCATTATAAAGTGTGAGCAAAACATGTAGGTATTGTCATAAAACTAGCATGGAACATCAGAAATTATAGATACGTTGGAGACGTATCATAGCTCGTCGAGCCAACATCCCGGTGTCCTTTCAAGCGGTTCAATCAGCCTTGGTTTGATACCAGAAAGCACCAGAGTGTTAGTTCTTTCCACTTGGTCATTGCCTTGCGGGTGTGCTACCGAACACAAATCCAACCGGATATTGTTATCCTCACAGAATCGTTTAAACTCTCCTTGGGCAAAGTTTGTCCCATTGTCAGTGATGATGCTATGCGGGTATCCATACCGCAAGATAACATCTTTCAAGAACTTCACCGTCATATGCCCATCACACTTTGCGATAGGTTTCACTTCCAGCCACTTGGTGAATTTATCCACCATTACCAAGATGTGGGTCATGTTTCCCCTTGAAGTTTTGAATGGACCAACCATGTCAAGGCACCAAACAGCGAACGGCCAAGTTAATGGTATAGTCTTGAGACCGGATGCTGGGGTATGGTTTTGCTTGGCGTACCTCTGGCACCCGTTGCATTTTCGTACCAAATCCTCAGCGTTTTCTAGTGTCGTGGGCCAGTAGAACCCATGCCGGAACACTTTTGACACTAGCGCCCTTGATGAAGCATGGTGCCCGCACTCTCCTTGGTGAATTTCCACCAGCACTTCTTTTCCCTCTTCCGGTTCCACACACCTTTGGAGGACACCGGTAACACTTCTCTAGTACACCTCGCCATTGATGATAGTATAGGCCTTGGACCTTCTTTGGATCCTCCTTGACTCATTTTCTTTAACCGGCAGAGTGCCGTTGATCAGGAATTCCTTAATAGGTTCAACCCAAGTTGGTGCCTCCCGAACCAAAAATACCGGTACGTCTATCTCCATATTGTCCACCAGCATAGCTTCTTTCGGCTTAGATCCTGCAGTCCCTGGGTTTACCGGAGCAGTCCCCGGGTTTCCCTCGTCAATGTCCATTGGCACAACATGCGACTCCGGTATGAAAATTGACTCTGATTCCGGACTTGGTTTGATCTAAGGCACCCTTAGGTGTGCCAAAGCTACTCCGGGAGGAATTTCCTGCCTGGAGGAGCCCAAGTTAGAAAGCGTATCTGCGGCTTCATTTTCCGCGCGTGGCACATGGTGAAACTCACACCCCTTGAAGAAGCCGGCAATCCACTAGTAGGAAAAGCCTCATCGGTGGCGCACGAAAATGGGCTTCTGTGGCGCACGGGTGGTGCGCCACAGAAACGTTGTCACAAAAATAAGGTTTCTGTGGCGCATCTGGCTGTGCGCCACAGAATTAAGGTTTCTGTGGCGCACTGGGTCCTGTGCGCCACAGAAATAAGTAGTTCTGTGGCGCATGAGATGTAGCTGCGCCACAGAAATAGGTGCGCCACAGAACTATGTTTTGGTGCGCCACAGAACAATCTACAGGTATACTCGATTTTGTGCTCCCTGGTGTATTATACAGGTTTTATACTGGTTTTATACACCGTATACAGGTTATATACTGATATAATATAGACAGATATAATATGGACATATATAATCATCACATCATCATCACATTACTTAGAGCCCGATCGAGTTATACATATAGCTCCATACAACTCATAATCCATGCAAATTAAGAAAGTTCTCATCATCTCTAGATACAAGCGAAGTGACACCGGCCGCCGCCTACACTAGGATGAAATAGAGTACCGCCGCGATGATGGTGAGCAAGAGCGAGAGCACAAGGAAGGTCTTCATATTGCTCTTGTTCGCTTGGTGCGCCCTCCACTTGGCAACCGCCTCGTGTCTAGTCGGGTACCCTTTGTAGCAGTTGCCGCTGAACTTGTGCACCTGTTTCTTGCACTCCTCCCACTCCTCGTACACTCCTGGAACCCGCCCCTCGAACACGACGTAGTACGTCATCTCTATGGACACAAGGCATATTAGTATATAACGCAATGGAAAGAGTTAGAGGGTTCACATGCATACATATTCACAAGAATTAAAGCAAGGAAATAATAATAAACCTAAAAGACATATAGCATCGGTATCACATAAGTAATATGGTTCAACGATAACGACTACAATAGTAATTGAAGTCCAACAATGACGACCACCGTTTCGAGCAAATTAAGCAAGTTTAGTTTACAACACGGTACAAATTGTCCATGGATTGAAAGTAATGCTAGGCACACCGGCCTCGGTCAACGAGACGTCTTCTTGAGCGGCTCCGGGAACGGCTTGTACAAGTCCTTCGTCGTCCACGTCCTTCCATCACCCTGGCTATGTAGGCGTTCTTCGATATCCCTCTTAGAAAACCCTCTGAGTTGGTGTAAGAGCCCCGATGCGTTGGATACATCTTGTAAGATAATTTCCGAGAGCTTTACTTGGATGCGATGGAAGTCTTCTCTAAGATCATCATCATCGATTTGCCTCGACATTTTAATGGGGTCTCGCTTACTAGGTGGCAAAGACATCATCTCTGCATCCTCGACAAACCCTTTAAGGTGATGGAGGACATAGAAGGCCTCCTTAATGCTGCCAGCTGGCTGCTTGACACAAGGGAAGTCGATCACGTGCTTGAACCCGGGCTTTTTAGTGTCCGGCCTGATATGTTGCCCATTCTTGTCGAAGGTGCCTCCATTTTTGGAGTAGCCAAGGATAGCCTCATCGAGAACACCCCTTATTCTCTTGTAGTCTTTCTTCGTCGTCGTACTCGACGAGTCGAAATACTGGGCTAGTGACCACTTCTGATCTAGGATGATGAGTGTGCAGTATTTGTCCCTGCTCAACACATGCAATTGAAATGGAATGTTGGAAATGATCGGCAATGGAAGAAATATATAAGAAAGCATAAGTTACGACGGCCGTGAGCGGATGTGTACTTACTCGGGAAAGACAGGCAGAAGAATGGTGTTGCTCTCTTTGTACATGAGCATGAAGTTCTGGAGGTATCGCACCGCCTTGGTCCGTGTCCTTGAGCCGTCCTGGAGCTGGCTATCGCGCATGTAGTAGGGATCCGCTACCGCGATGTGGCGGGGTCTCTCTCTGTTGATCTTCATCTGAAGATTGATCGCGTATAGGCGGACCAAGTTATAGTCGAGCCGTTTCGAGTGAAATAGGTTGAAGACGTCCTCGAACGCTATGAAGAAGATATCCGTGGGGTCTTCATTGACGAAGTTCTGGTCGGACGGCACCTTGACCGAGAACACCGGGTAATTTGGATCCTTTTCTTTAAGAAGGATGCTCTCTAGATAAATAATAGTGTTCTGCAAAGGGAGCATTGGTCCACTTGCGAGGTGTTCCATGTCCGGAGGCAGTATCAGTTTACCAGCTTCATGACACCGGGGCAAGCCATCCGGTGTAGGTGGTACCATGTCGTCGGCCCGGATCCTCTTAGGAGCAGGCTGGCTCGAAGATGCGCCCTTCTTGGCTCCTCTCTTCCTTGCCTTCTTCACCTGACCTACTAGGGGTGCTGGTGGTGCTGATGGTGGTGCTTCGGGTGCTGGTGGTGCTTCTGAGGTCGCTGGGGTTGATTTGGGTGGCTCCCCGATGATCGTCTTACGCAGCGTGTTAGGGCTGAAAACGGTAGCAGGCTTGACTTGAGATGGATTGCCAGCCTCCGGAGGAGTGTCTTGAGAAAGACCCGTGAAGACCAGGCGCTGCTTCGTCACTGTAGGGGGACGACCAAGTTGATCGCCGTGTGTGCGGAAGGCTTGTTCATCCATAGGAGACATGTACATATCTTGGCTGCAGGCGCCAGTGTTGATGTAGGCATCGATGTCATCATCATCATCTGCATCGTTGCCATCAAGTGGCGCCATGTGCTGGACCTTAGGTGGTGGCGGTTGCGATGCCGCCGCTTAGCGTACCGTGCGTCTAGTTGACGGTCGTTGCGGTAGCGCTCCCAACAACTGTTTGTGGCGTGTGGTGGCGACGGCGATCATCGGTTCCTTCCGGGTGGCGGCGGCGACCGCCGGTTCCTTCAGGGTAGTGGGGGCGGCGACCGCCGGTTCCTTAAGGGTGTCGTCGGCGCTGGCGATCTTGGGCCGGATGATAGGGAGGTGGCGCCGGTGCTTTTCTTAGCACTCGGAAGACCCCCCCAGATGAATCTGGTTCTTCGGCCATTTGATAACCCATGAGGTGCAATCCCCAAGGGGCAAAACGTCGCCTTCGTCTGTGCCCGGAGGTTGAAAGGGGGGCATGGCGTAGCGGTACTCCAGCACTACCATTACCAACTTGACCTTCGCCACGTCTTCCGCCAATCTAGCGCCGTGCATAGTGCGGGAAGCCATGACATGGCCGCTAGCAACTTCCACCAACTTGCCGCCGGGCTCCACCGCTTGCAGAAATATGCATGGTTTATACTGAGTCAGGGGCGTCATGTTGGGCATCGTGAGATGGCAGTCACGAAAGGCATATATAGTTAAAGAAGATGACGCGAAGGAGTAACTAATGAGTTTACCTCCTTGATGGCGTCGATCTCGGCTACTGTCGATACAAGGGCGGCGGTTGGGGGCGCTGATGCGACCAGTTGGAGCTGCAGTGGCGGTTGGAGCTGCAGCGTCGGGTGGAGCGGCGGCGTCTGGTGGAGCCCCGACGCCGGCGTCGGGTGGAGCGGCACCGTCGGCGACACGTGGAAGCTTGAGTTGCTGCCGCTGATGCTGGGCACATGTATCGGCCCCACTTGACCTCCCGCATTCCAAGCAGCTAACCCCTCCATCAACCCAGGAGGGATGATCTGTCGGATCTTCTCGTCCAATAACTTGTTCATCATCTCCGTGTTCTCCACAGGCTTTTCGGCCACCAGCTTCTCTAGTGACTCCACCTTCTTCTTCAGCTCCTGAACCTCGGATTTATCCTTAGCCGATGACCTCCTCTCCAGCTTTCTCGTCTTGGCATCCGATCCGTAGTACTCGGATAGCTTCATACTTGTGCCAAAGCCGGACACACGGCTACCCGACGTCGGTGGCTTGTCTAGCTCCCTCTCCTTGTATTTGTTCATCGCCCTGTTGAAAGGCGTGTCCCACGGTTCCGTCGACCCCTGGGACGACGGGCCAGCCTTCGTCAACTCTTCATCCTTCAGACAAAGGAACTTAAGGTTAGCCCATTTGGCTTCATTGCCTGATAAGATGAGCGAAATAATATAGAACTATCCTTACCAGGTACTTCTCGAAATCCCTCACGTCTTCGTGATCCGTAATAAATTCCCCCGTCTTCCAGTCTAAGTAGTAGCGGGACCGGACAAAGTTCCTAGCCTGTTCATCCTGGATTTTGTGCCAGGGGTTTTCTTTCCCCAGACATACCATCTCGGCATCCTCCTTGTCCCAAGTGGGCTGTTTTCCTCGGTGGGTCCCTAAGTTCAACTCCCGCATTTTCTTCCCCCAGGCGGTCCATTTTTTAACACTGTCACTCTCTAAGTAAGACTTGAATGCATTAAAGTCTTCTAAGGAGATCGACGGGTCTTTGGTACTTATCCTCTCCCAGCTTTCACCGGCATCGATCTTTTTCTTCAGCCGGTTCTTCCAGCTACTCAAGGCGGTGCTCATCTTCGTGAGAGCTAAAGAGTCCACCTTCTTATTGAACGGCTCCGGGAATGTGTATCGTTGGTGAAGCTTTTGGAGGAGGGATTGGGCGAGAGCCTCGTTCTCCTTGCTTCTGAGGTCCTGAGTTAGGATCGGCACGGTTTCACGGACGATGCACCCTAGTTGCATGCCGTACCCTTTGGCAACCCACGAAGGCTCCAAGGGTAGGCCACTTTCGGAGACTACCGTGAAATGATCGGTGACGTTGGCGAGCACTTGCGGCCTCTGATCCCTCCTTGGCGTCCTCGCCGTCCTCTTCTTCTTACCCTCCTGAGGGTTGCCGCCGCTATCACCTTCCGTGCGGTTGGCCGCGTTCTCTTCACCGGTCGTCTCTTCACCGGTCTCGGCGGCGGCGTCCCAGTTATCATCATCATCGCCGGTGTCGGCGGCGCCCCCCCCCCGGCCCTCTCCCTCGGAGGCGGCGTCCCGGCCCTCGTCGGTGTCGTCGGCGGCCTCCTGGCCCTCTCCCTCGGAGGCGGCGTCCCGGCCCTCTTCCTCATCGCCGGGCGACTCGGCGTCGGCCTTCCGGGGCTGCTCGTAGCCCACCCAGAAGTCCTTGTTGGCCTCTCTCGCTTCTTCGTTCTCGCTCCTGGGCTTAGAAGTGCTGCCCGACATGTTTATTTGCACTTCATTAAAAAAAGGCAACAAGTTAGTACAAAAGTCAACCAAAAAATTCGGCATGACTTTTGCTAATTTTTCTACGTAGGAGTGCCCATTTCTCAACCGAAACGGAAGTTAATCAACGCTTCGGGAGAAATGGGCAACTCAATGAAATCCCTGCAAAAATATCCACCATATACACCATATATCCAACATATCCACCATATATCGACCATACAAAGTTGCCCATCTACAATACATCAAACAAAAGCCAACATAAACCTGGAGCATCTATTTCAGCATATTTTTTAACCTGGAGCAGTACAACAACAATGACTTTCTTAACCTGGAGCATCTGCCACCTGGAGCACTACCACCTGGAGCACTACACAATCTGGAGCACTACACAACCTGGAGCACTACAAAAACCAGAGTACATTAAAGCTAGCACTTCAAACCAGAGAACTGCACTTCAAGTTTTTAGCTAACATTAATTCATTATATATGGGCAGTACCATTGGTACAGCATATAGAGAACTGCACAAAAGCATATACAAGATAATGAGCATGAGCATGAGCATTTCATAAATGAATTCAAATAGTATCATTTCATGTACTAGTAGCATTATATGCTTCTTCATAACCAATAGCTATGCAACTTGGTTATAGAGCATAAACAAGCATACAAGCTTATAGAGCAAGCCAACCAGTAGCTACTGCCAACATGTGACTTCAAATGAAAATGCTATTATTCCAGATATAATTAAATAGCAGAAGCTTGAGCATCATATGGAAATGCTAGTGACTTCAAATGAAAATGCTATTACTCATAAATATACATTACAAAAGGCAGTAGCTAGTGACTTAAATTTTTTATAAATTCAAAGAGAATTATACCAATAGCTAATCAAATTTTAGTAGATAATTACTTAAATTTAAAAAGGCAGTATAGGGCAAGCCAACCAGTAGCTACTGCCAACATTTGAGCATGAGCATCATTTAACCTTACATTACATACATTATTTCCTACCATCTGCATAGAAGCATTACATAAACCCTTTTATTCATCATTGCATGGACGCATTACATCAACCCTTACATTACATAATTATTCAGACAACCTAGGACACACTAAAACTAGATGGCTGAAACTACAACTAACTACAACAAACTAGGATAACAAATCTTTGATTTTTTTCATGCCTTTCCTCAGCCAGCACAAGATAACTCCAGCTTTAACCTTTTCTTCAAGATTTGGTTCTACATAGTAGGGCAACACCTCTGTGGGTCCTCCTTCCCTCAACTGATGCTTATACTTTTTCAGTTTGATCATGCCCTTAGGTCTGGATTTTGGAACTGGGAGAACTTGTGTAGTGTATGTGAACACACCTAGCTGGTTCAAGCCATCTGCTGCTTCTTCTTCCCTGAACCTGGCAGCAGAAGCTTCCCTCTCTTGCACACTTCTCATACGATACACTAGCAACTCCTTGTCTGCCCTACCCATATAAAAAGTCTTGGAAAGAGTGGCATCCCTAGAGCCAGAGGCACCAAGGGAGCCAGTGCTCCTCCTCTTTGCACTCCAGGATAGGTTGTCCATGTTTGGTGTGGTTTTCAGGTTCACTACACTAGGCATTTATATAGGATGGAGGGCATGCACAGAGGGTATGAGAACACAAGCTGAACAGTTGTGTTACATAGGACAATGTCATCAGTTTCTTTTTTTGAATTGTGATGTCAATCCACAAGAGGGAGAATATTCTCCAAAATGGGTCAGAGACAAGCCATTGGGAATATTCCCCAAAATGGGTCAGGAGAGCCTGTCCATTTTTGGTTCAGGAATATTCTTCAAAATCTGTCATATTTGGTCAGGAGAGACAATGCATGTACTGATGGTTCTTGCTAGGCAGAGGCATTTTTGGTTCAGAGGAATATTCTTGCTAGGGCAGAGGTGGCCAGAGGTGAACTAAATCCTAGGCAGTAGTAATTGGCAGAGACAGAGAAACAACAACAACATTAGCTTGTTCATTTTTATTTTTATTCCCAAATAGTAGGTTGTAGCTTGTTCATTCAAATAGTAGGCAGTAGCTTCTTTATCTCTAAATTCAAACAGCAGCATTTCATGTACTAGTAGCATTATTATCTTGAAACCCCAAGCAGTAATGGTATATCATGACATGTGACCAGTAGCTACTGCCAACATATTCATGAAAGCATGATCCACTGCATTATTTGGGGGAAGCAAAATTGGGCTGCTATATGATCATAGGCATTCATAGGTTTGGGAAGTGGCCCCTAGCATCACCAAGCTATTAAACCACAACCAAAGCATCAATCATCATAATCTTCTCAACTAACACAGTTCATATATACTATATATACTGTATATATACTGCAACCATCTATGCATTTAATCATGTATTTAATCAGTGGTCATATGTGAACTAAAACCATCTATTTAATCAGTGGCCAAAGGTGAACTAAAACCATCTATGCATTATTATCTTGCAACCAGGAAGCATGAGCATGATCATTTCATAAATGAATTCAAAACATAAAATGGTAGCAGGAGACACAAGTGATTCACTAGCACATGCAACACACACATGATCACTAACTCTCACCCTAATTCTGTTCTTACTAAATGACAAGATTAATATCTACATTTCTCTGCCTAACATTCACTAACTAACATTCAAAACCTAAATCAACCAATTCACTAACTACATTCACTAACCAATTTGTATCTGCCATTTGAGCAATCCATAGCAGCATTGCAAGGAGATGCACATTTGAGCAATCCATAGCAACATTGCAAGCAATCCATAGCAACTAGGCTAGCCAGAGAGGGAATTTGAAGCAGCATTGCAAGGAGAGCATTCACTGGGGAGGTGAGAGGGGCAGGGGACAGGGGAGTGGGGAGGACAGGGGAGAGGAGCTCTCACCGACCGGGTGGCGGTGGCGGGGATCAAGCGGTGGTGGTGCGCTATCCTCCTCCTCCTCCTCGGCGACGGTGGCTCGGGTGTCCTCCTCCTCCTCGGTGGTGGCGGCGGCTCGGGCGTCCTCCTCCTCCTCGGTGGCGGCGGTGGCTCGGGCGTCCTCCTCCTCCTCGGTGGCGGCGGCGGCTCGGGCGTCCTCCTCCTCAGCATCGGCGGCGCTAGGCGGTGGCTCTAGGCGGTGGCGACGGCGCTAGGCAGTGGTGGCGGTTGCGCGAGAGAAGTGTGGCGCTAGGGTTGTGAGTGACTGAGTGTGGAAGAAACCCCTGGATCGAGTTATTTCACTAAGTGTCCAAATTCTGTGGTGCATCCCTCTCAGTGCGCCACAGAATTAAGCTTTCTGTGGCGCATCAGCACTGACACTTAGCAAAACAAAACGGTTTACTACTGTGTCCTGACAGATACATAGCACTAGTCTAGTGGTTAAGGCCAATGTTAGGCAGTTAGTAGCCAGGTTCGAACCCTGGCTGCCACACAATTTTTATTCCTTTTTTCATATTTTAGTTACATTTCAATAAATACAATAAATAACACAACATTATTTAGTAATTAGTAGAGAATTATAAATTACTTGTCTCATACAAACATGTTCTTGTTTCTCTCACACACACATGCATGTACTTGTCTAACACACACACTCACACACATGTGATAGACCAAAAAAAGATCTTCTTCGTCCCGGCTCCGAGCTCTAGCGTCTCTTCGCAATCTTCTTGCCCTTTCGCTTGTTGGCGGTTGAATACTTTATGCCGGCCACCTTGAGATTTCTTCGCGTGAACGGACAACCTTTAGAGGGTAGGGAGGTCTTCCGTCTTACTTTACTAGTAGTAGGCATGTCGAAGTGCCTGTCGAATTCCTCCTCCATCTTCGGGTCACCGTTCTTGTCCAAGTCTTCCTCGTTGGCGTCTCCTTGCATTCCTATGATGCTCCTCTTGCCCCTCCTCACGACAACACGGCTAGGCCTCGACGGATCGGTGATGAAGAAGCATTGGTCAACTTGGCTACCGAGTACCCATGGCTCATTTTTCGCGGATGCGTTCTTCGATTTTGCATCGGGTATAACCATGGTTGTGAAATATCGGACTTCTTTTTCGACCTTCTTGGCCCATCTCACACGAAACATTGGCACCGTCTCTCCACAGTAATTGAGCTCCCATATCTCCTCGATCCTTCCAAAAAAATCTTTCCTTGACATTAGTCTCGTCATCGGCATATGACAGCATAGTTACTCCTGAGTTTTGATTTTCACTATTTCTGTCCTTTTCCTCGGTGTAGAATCTATAACCGTTGATGTCGTACCCCTGATAGGTCCTTACGTTATGCGCGGGTCCCTGTGATAAGGTGTATATGAGTTTTTCATCTTCGGTAGAAGGCCTTTTTCTCTGTGCTTCAACCAATTGAGTTTGCTTGAACCAACGCGTGAAGCTGGAGTTGTGCTTTTTGGTTACGTCTCCCATCTTCCTCGGCCGGCCCATATCGATGTAATTCTGCTCGACCATGCTTTTGTGCTCTTGCACGAAAGGTTCGATCAGTTTTAAGTGTTGTAGCGTGACCCGGTGAGCCCTGTCAAAGTCGTCGCGTCGATTTTCAATGCCGACATGGACTGAGCGGTAGCCCTCGAGGTGACCGACTCCAGCGAGCCTCCCGAGGTGCGTCCTGGGGGGTAGACCAACATGATCCTCGTCGTCCTCGGTGCTTAGATAATTCTGGCAGAAGGAGATGCACTCGTAGGTTAGAAACCCCTTGGCCATGCTTGCGTCTGGACGGGCCCTATTGCGAACGTATCCTTTCATGACACCGTTCTGCCTTTCGAAAGGCATCATGTTGTGGAGGAACGTTGGGCCGAGCTGCTTGATGTCTTCAACGACATGGAGAAGGAGATGGACGCATATATGACAGAATGCAGGCGGGAAGTAAATCTCGGGCTCACATAGTATCACCACGATCTCATCCTGTAGCATCTTGAGCTGCCTCACGCCGATCGACTTCCTGGTGATAACGTCAAAAAAGTTGCAAAGGCCAAACAGCGTATCACGGACGTGCTCGTCCATTATGCCTCGGATCGCAACGGGAAGTATCTGCGTCATTAGCACGTGGCAATCGTGAGACTTCATCCCGGTGAACCTCTTCTTCGCTACGTCCAGATATCTGCTTATATTCCCCGAGTAACCGTGAGGAACTTTCACTCCTAGGAGGCACCTGAAAAACTGCTCGAGCTCCTCCGGACTCGTTGTGAAGCAGGCAGCGGGAAGCTGCACCGCGTTCTTCTTAGCCCTTTTGCGGAGACGTTGAGTCCCTTCCGTCTGATCATCATCATCATCATCGTCGTCGTCAGTATCGGGGGCTTGAAGATCTTTCCTGATGCCAAAATGTTTAAGATCGTATCTTGCTTTCGGTCCATCCTTGGACTTTTCTGAGTTGCAAAGAGTGCCAAGCAGACTCTCGGTAACGTTCTTCGTAATGTGCATGACATCGAGGCTGTGGGGCGTGTGGAGGACCTTCCAGTACTCCAAGTCGTGGAAAACAGACCTCGCTTTCCATACACCGAGCAGCGGCTCTGGCTTCGGTCGCTTCTTTCCCGGCGCTGGGCACTCCTTCCAATTTTTCAGAAGATCGTCGATTTCTGTGCCGCTCCTCGGGCGTGGGGGTCCATCGGGCTCATCTTTACCATTGAACAGATCACCGCGTTTTCTCCACGGGTGATCCAAGCGAAGCCACCTTCGAGCACCTGGGTAGATGGTTTTCGAGGACCCGGGATCCCTTGGTAGTTGTAGATGCGGGGTATCGTCCATGCACTTCACACAGCCGTTGAATCCGTGGCCGACCCGGCGGATACATATGCGTAACCAGGATAGTCCGTGACCGTCGTGATCAACGCGGCTCTCATATCGAAATAAGTTCTAGTGTAGGCGTCCCACGTACGGGGTGGCGTCTTCCACAACGTGTCTAACTCCTCTTTCAGCAGCCCGAGATACAAATGCATGTCGACACCTGGTTGTTTCGGCCCCTGAATGAGAATACTCAGGTGTATGTACCTTTGCTTGGCGCACAGCCACGGGGGTAGGTTGTAAGGCCATACAAACACAGGCCAGGTGCTATGCGTGCTACTCTAGTTGCCGAACGGATTGAGTCCATCGGTGCTCATACCCAGCCTGATGTTCCTTGCGTCGCCCCCGAACCTAGGGAAGGCGATGTCCAATGCTTGCCACTATCCAGCGTCTGAAGGGTGTGTCAGCATATAGCCCATCTCCGGATCTTCTTCGGGCTTCTGCCTTTCCGCGTGCCATTGCATGAGCTTTGCTTCCTTAGGGTCCACGAAATACCGCTGCAGACGGGGAGTGATAGGAAAGTACCATACCACTTTTCGAGGTACCTTCTTGTTCCCAACCTTGTACCATCCGTGGCCACACACCGGACATGTGGTTATGTCCTTGTACTCGCACCTATAAATCACACAATCATTAATGCAGGCGTGGTATTTTTCGTGCGGTAGGTCAAGGGGACACACAACTTTCTTGGCCTCCTCGGTACTATTTGGCAATGTGTTCCCCTCCGGGAGACGATCGTGCCAGAATTTTAAGTTCTTGCTGAAGCTGGAATCGGTCCACTTGTTCTGCGTCTTCATCTGCAGGTAATCAAGCGTTACATGCAAGCGCGTATCCTGCGGACGACACCCAGGAAAGATCGGAGTCATCCCGTCTTTCTCCATTTGCGACAGCTTGGCTCTCTCTCTAGCTGCAACTCTATCGTTGCTCGTCTCCTGGAGGAGAAGATCTTGAACATGAGAGTCCCGCAAGGCCGAAATTAGCGGGGTCGCGCCGGAATCTTCTTCTTCATCATGATGATGTTCTCCGCCGGCATCTTCTTCTTCATGATGATCTTCTCCGCCGACTTCTTCTTCATGATGATAGTCCCCATCGGCATGATGATAGTCTTCTTCATGATGATAGTCATCTCGCTCGACATGGTCTTCATGCGCACCATTTGATGGGGCCGGCCGCGCCTGGTTGTCTTGCATGAAACCGCGCCTCAGCAGGTGCTCCTCCAGTTGTCCGGAATCAGGGTTGATCCAGCGCTCAAGTTTGCATGATCGACACGGACATCTTATCTGGCGCCTATTGTTCTGAATCATGTCCTCCTTCGCGTCTATCTTGTATCTAGAGATTCGAGCGGAACTCATCGAGAGGACCATGCTTGCCTGCAAATGGTATACATAGAGCAGGAAATTAGAACCGCACCAAATGCACACACATGCATGGGCCGTACCTCTCCTCAAGGTATTACATGGAGCGGAAAAATTCGGCATGACCTCTCCTCAAAGTAGGACATATGGGTAGTGCAAAATTTGCCGAAACGGAAATGAATCAACATTTCGGCAAACATCCATGCACCACACCGGCACACACACAAGCGCTTCACCTGCAACAAGCATCCATACACACGACGGCCACACAAGATCTACAAGCATATGCATGTCTCCTCCAAGCATATGTATGTCTCCTCCAACTACTCACCTTCTAGATTCGATACCGAGACGAGACCGCGATCGATGAGTTCGAGAGGAGGAGAGAGTATGGAGAGCCTTCTCCTCAACTCCAATTAAGTATCAACCAAAGTAAGTGCAATAAATACCCAAGCAAGTGAAAAGTAGAGTCAAAATGGTATGAGAGAGAAGGGGGGACGAGCTAGATGGAGGAAGAAGAATGGCTTGTGTAGTGTGGTAGGTGGGAGGTTGGCTCACTTTTGTAGATCTGGTTCGCTAATTCTGTGGCGCACCGAAAACAATGCGCCACAGAAAACCTTATTTCTGTGGCGCACCAGGAAAAGTGCGCCACAGAATAGCTTATTTTTGTGGCGCACAGTTGCAGTGCACCACAGAATAGCTTATTTTTGTGGCGCACTGTCGCCGTGCGCCACAGAATAGCTTATTTTTGTGGCGCACTGTGGTACGTGCGCCATAGAAATAGTAAAACCAATGATTGGGGGTGACAGCTTGTGGGGCCCACCAAGTTTTTGTGGCGCACGGTTCGCTGGTGCGCCACAAAATTAAGCTATTTTTGTGGCGCACCTTGCCTGGTGCGCCACAAAACAAATTTCTGTGGCGCATGTTTCGGGGTGCGCCACAGAACTAAGCTCCGCCTATAAGGGTTTTCCTACTAGTGATCTTTTGCACATGAAACCGGTATGAGGCCATGTTGGCATCTTTTGCGTCCCAATCTCCGGAACATTGTTGCACCACAAGATCTGAATCGCCGTAGCAAATGATCCGGTGTGCACCGATTTCTTTCGCGACCTTGAGCCCATGTATTAGAGCCTCATACTCAGCGACATTGTTTGATGCCCTGAAGTGCACTTGCAGAACATACTGGAGATGATCTCCTTTAGGTGAAGTGAGGACAACACCGGCAGCTAGACCCTCTTTGAGCTTGGATCCGTCAAAGTGCATCTTCCAGTACTCTATCTTTTGTTCCGGCGGCTTGTATTGCATCTCCGCCCAATCAACCAAGAAATCAGCCAAAGTTTGTGATTTGATGTCATCTCTTCTTTCGTACACCCGTACGTATGGGGATAGCTGAATTGCCCATTTGGCAATCCTGCCGCTACCATCCTTGTTGCACATGATGTCTGAAATGGGTGCCTCGCTCACCACTTTCATAGGGTGCTCTTCAAAGTAGTACTTGAGCTTCGTGACGACCATGAACACGCCGTAGGTCATTTTCTGGAAGTGAGGGTAGTTTTGTTTTGAGAGGGAGAGCACCTCGCTCAGGTAGTATACCGGTCTCTGCACGGTTTTTCCTTCCTCATCTCTTTCAACCATAACCACAACAGTCACAACCCGGTTCGTTGCTGCTATATACAACAGCATGGGCTCTCTTTCCAAAGGCGACGCCAATATCGGCGCAGTGGCTAGCATTGTTTTCAGCTCTTTAAACGCTGCGTCTGCCTGAGGGGTCCAAACGAAAGTATCAGATTTCTTCATCAAAGCATAGAGTGGCAGGGCCTTTTCCCCCAACCTGCTTATGAACCGGCTTAGCGATGCCAAGCTTCCAGTAAACTTTTGCATATCTTTGAGATCTTGCGGTATAGTCATTCTTTCAATGGCCCGGATTTTTACCGGATTAACCTCTATACCCCGGCTTGATACGAGAAAACCAAGCAATTTGCCGGCAGGAACACCGAAGGTGCATTTTGCCGGATTAAGTTTCATCCGGAACCTTCTTAAGTTGTCAAACGTTTGCCTCAGATCGTCGATCAAGGTTTCTTTTACCTTAGTTTTTATCACGACATCGTCCACATAGACTTGCACATTTTTTCCGATTTGATCAAACAAACACTTTTGCATGCAGCGCTGGTACGTTGCACCAGCGTTGCGCAAACCGAAAGGCATAGTGACATAGCAATAAGCCCCGTGCAGGGTAATGAACGAAATTTTTATTTGATCTTCCATTTTCAGGGGAATCTGGTGGAAACCGGAATAAGCATCCAGAAAAGACAACAGCTCACAGCCAGCAGTAGAATCAATCACTTGATCGATCCGGGGTAGAGGGAAAGGATCTTTCGGGCAAGCCTTGTTCAGGTTGGTGTAGTCGATGCACATGCGCCACACCTTTGGAGCTTTGGGTTCCTCCTCTTTTTTCTTCTCGACCAGCACCGGATTGGCTAGCCATTCGGTGTGCAACACTTCCAGGATGAAACCGGCAACCAGTAACTTTGTTACCTCTTCTCGAATGATTTTCCTCCTATCTTCAGCGAACCGGCGTAAGGGCTGTCTTACTGGCTTCGCATCCTTCCGGACATTCAGAGAGTGCTCAGCCAACTCCATCGGAACACCTACCAAGTCATCAGTAGACCAGGCAAAGATATTCCGATTCTCACGGAGGAAGTTGACGAGCGCGCTTTCCTATGCCTCACTCAGTCCAGCACCGATACGAACGGTACGCTAAGGGTATGCCGGGTCCAGCACAATGTCTTTTGTTTCCTTGGTTGGCTTGAATGCCGGTGTGCCCAAGCTTCCACTCATTGCCGCTAAGCTCAACTCTGAGGACTGAGCCAACGCAACTGCGGTTTGTATCCTTCTTTTTTCCTCTGCAATTACCAGCGATTCAGCCAGGTTTGATCCGGCGGAAGCGGTTTCCAGTGAGATCTTATAGTTCCCCACCACGGTTAAGTGTCCACAAGGTGCTGGCATCTTCATCTTGAGATACGCCATATGAGTTGAGGCCATAAATGCCGTCAACGCTGGTCTCCCCAAAAGTGCATGGTAAGGACTGTCTAGGTCCACCACCTCGAATAGAAGGTTTTCCACCCGGCAATTATCACGTCCTCCAAACGACACATCCACCCGGATATTTCCCATAGGCGAACAGGACAACCCCGGAACGATTCCGTGGAAAGTTGTGTGAGTTGGTTGCAGCATGTTTTCTGTTATCCCAAGCGTACGCATGGTGTGTCGGTACATGATGTTTATGCTGCTCCCATTGTCTATCAGCACCTTGCTGAACCGCACTCAAGTCGTTGGCCCATGCATGATTGGGTCTACAACGAGAGCGTAGCCACCCGGATTTGGCATTATCTTAGGGTGATCCTTGAATGACCAGGTGATTTCCTGATCTGACCACAGCATGTATTTTGGAACTGCCGGCATCACTGTGTTCACTTCCATGGAACGGCGACGCACACTTTGCTTGTATGTTGGCTCAGAAACGAACACAACACAGCACAGGTTCGGATCCTGGTAGATATTCCGACCCAAAGGTGCTGGTGGTGGTGGTTGGCCATTGCCATCACCCACCTGATGAACTTGCTGGTGCTGCTGCCGGTTTGGTTGAGGCTGTACCGGTAGAGCGTTTGCTCCGGTAAGCGGTGGTGGTGGTGGTAGCTGTTGCCGCAAGAGGTCTCGCGATGGTGGCAACATCGTTGTACATCCTTGTGCTTGCGCATCTTTTACTGCACCTTTCAACATCAGGTACTTGGTCCAAGAACAATCTTTTGTCAAATGGTTTGCCGGCTTCACCGGATTCGGAGTGTGCCACCGGCATGGTTGCTCCATAGCCGATTCCATGGTGTATCTTGCATGTTCTTGCCAATTCTTTTTCTCTCCCCATGGCTTCTTTTCAACCCATTATTTTTTAGGACCCGCCCATGGCTGCGATCCGGTTTTTTGCCTCTGGCTTCTGCTGGCGCCGGAGTTATCCTGCACCGCGGCTACTTGTTGCGGACCGTACCTCCGATCCGGAAAATCTTCCCTTCTTTTATTGTGCCGGTTATCCCGGTATTGATCTTGGCGCGGTTGGCTTGTCTGCGCCGGATCGGCTTGTACTGCCGGTTGCATTGGGTCTCCCAACGCGTAGCTATCTGCCACCTGTATCATTTCTGCCAAAGTTGTTGGCATGTTTCTTTGTAGCTTTTGCCACAGCGGTGAACCTCTTCTGCACCCATTGCAAAACCAAGCAATGGCCTGTGCCTCGATCACTCCTTCATAGGAGTTCCTTGTTGAGTTCCACCGGGTCAGGTAATCCCGGTCTGTTTCATTGGAGCGCTGTACGCACAAAGCAAGCTGCTGCAGCCTGTTTGGCCTCCGGTATGTACTGCTGAAGTTACTTACGAAAGCTTCCTCAAAATCCAACCAGCCATTTATGCTTCCTGCCGGCAAGTTGTTAAGCGAAATGCGTGCCGGTCCTACCAGGAAAGATGGTACGATTCTCACGGCCCAGCGCCGGTTTCCTCCGTCTGTTAAGGTTCCTCCGCCACCAGCAACATAACCTTCGGTCACGTAGTCCGCAAGCCAGTCTTCCGGCTTAGTGGTGCCATCATATGTTTTTGTGTCACGAGGCAACTAGAAGTTGCGAACCGGTGGTTCCTCTCTCATGATTCGTGGGCCAAAGCATTTTGGGCCCGGAGGACCTTCTGCCTCGATCATCTCAGACAAGTATACCATATCCAGCCTGTGCCTCGCATCCCGGTCTGGTAGGCATCTTTCTCCTAACCGTTCCCCCAAAGGTTTCCGGTAGGTTGTAATTCTTTCAGTTCCCGAATCAGCTTCATCGTAATGTTCCGGTATCGCGGCCCTTGCCTGCCGGTATCTTGGCGGAGGCATTTCCTTCTCCACATACGCTGCTCTTGTCGCGCGATAGTTTTGCCCGCTTTCTTCTCTACCGGCATAATCATTTCCGGCGTAGCCCTTTCTGGCATAACCGCGTACTGCCCCTTGGTTTTTTCTACCGGCCTCGTGTCATCCGGCTTGTTGTTTTCCAGCAAGTACCGGATCGTACACAGTCATTTGCTGCGCATTCACCTCTTTTTCTTTTCTCTTGTCCGGATGGGGGGGGCGATGCCTGCCCCTGGGACTTACTTCCAGCATTCTTTGTAGAACGCATAGATTTTGAAGCTGCAGCCTTGTTTACCTTAGCAAGCTGCTCAGCATTTTGTTCGTGAATCATGTCAAGCAACTCCCTAACACGATCCTGCTGTTTTGCTAAAGCATCTCCGGTAAGTGATTCACACATCTCTACGGCAGCCCTAGCAGCTTTTATGGTTTTATCCGGACTGTTGTACTTAGGTTTCTCTACAATGCTCAACGATGCAGAGGCACTTTTTCCGGCATGAATCTCCTTACGTAGATCCTGGTCTAGATTGCGAGCTCTAAGCCGGTTTTCCGGTACTCTAGCAGCCTGAGCGCTAACAGAAGCAAAGCCATGGGCAGCGTTATACTCACGTAGGGTTAGGTTCAGCTCGCACTGCACCCGGATGATGTCCGCGCCTTCGGAGAGCAACTTCTGGCGTTGTGCCTCCAGCTCCACCTGAGCCGCTGCCGGATCGATGTTCTGCGCGATGGGCGTCGCCAGCACGCTCATGGCCGCTTAGAGAGGAGTCTCCGGTGGCGCTGTGGATGCACCCGCAACCTGCTGGTTGCGCTCGGTCGGCGGCTTGGCCGTGCGCGTGGACTTCGTCTGTCCCGCGCCTTCCGCCACAGCTCCTTTACCGGCGTCAGCCGCGCCAACCACCAGCACTTCGACACTTCCAGCGGTGTGGCCGCTGCGAAGCGCGGACCTTGGCGGGTCCGGAGCCACCAGCACCGGCGAGAGGCACTGACGCTCGGGGACGGTGCCGTAGTAGACGCGGAAGCTCCCAAACTCGATGATGTGGCCGTTCTTGGGGAACTTACCTCCGTTGGCGAAGCAGCCTGTGTTGTCGTTGATGAAGTCCATGGCAAAGACGCGGTCGACGAGTGCGGTGATGACACGCTCGCCGGAGATGGTGAGGAGGCCCGCCCGAATATGAACTCCAGCAAGCGCAGCTGCTGGCCCCACGGTGGGCGCCAACTGATACAAGCCATGGTAAAACAATAACTACTAAGCATATAATAAGAATAACATCCAACATGACATGCCAAAGTCTATGCCACAGTCTAGACAAGCTTCCTTTTGCATCACTATAAGCATGAAACATTTTACTCATCTTCAACACTAATCAATTTATTTGAAACAACTCTCATGGATAATAATCAATAAAGACCAGAGAGCTAATCATCCCTAAGTAAAGAAAACTAACAAGCTCTGAAAAAAATAAAAGTGGAGAAACCAGAGATAAACGCGGTACTAGCAAACTAGAACACTCGTAGAACAATTAAAGTGAAAACTAGAGTGTTCTATGCAATTAAAATGGAGTGTGACAAATATGCTGGGATCCAACCATATACTATATCAAACAAAACAAAAGAAAACTAAAAAAAATAAAGACGCTCCAAGAATAACACATAGTATATGAAGCAATAAAAATATAGCTTATAGAAAGATGACCTGATACTTTGTTGATGAAGAAAGGGATGCCTTGGGCATCCCCAAGCTTTGTCGCTTGTACCTCTTGGATAATTATTAGGGTGACATGGGAATCCCCAAGCTTGAGCTTTTTTCAATTCTTCATCTCATTACATCATTCTTCTCTCCCTACACTTGAAAAGTTCCTTCATACAAAACTTCACAGAATTCTCATTAGCAGCATTAGTGCAATCAAAATAACAAATCCACTTGGGTTCAGTTCTAACATATATAAAACATCCATTAAAACATTAGTTACTGTAGAAACTTCTTCAAAAAGCTTTTTCTCTCAAAATAACTCAAAAACAAAGAGAATAAGAGGCAATGCAAATAGTGGCAGAAATTTGTCAAAACAGAACAACAGGTAAATGTCGATTTTTTTAAAAAATCCTCTCTTGCTCAGATTGTAAAGTCCAAACTAACGAAAGTTAGATAATAACATGAGGCATATGCTCAAAAATTGACAGCTCAAAATTACGTTCTGGCTGGGAGTATGAATTTGTTTGGTAACAGCACATAATCTGTTTCTTGATAGCAACTTCCCCAAATCTTACTTTCTTCCTATTAGAGGCTACTTTTGGCACAAACACGAAATAAAAATGATAAGGATAGGTTGTTACATAGGCAACAACTTCCAAGACTCAACAAAAGAAAAATTACAGAAAATAAACATGGGTTATCTCTCAAGAGTGCTTTTCTTTAACGCCTTTCAGCTAGGCGCAGAAAAAGAGTTCGCATCAAGTATTGTCAAGTGAAGAAGCATCAAGATCAATACCAGAAGTATTTTCAACTAGGAATTGTATTTTATCCATATAATTTTTAGAAAACCGTCTCTCAACACTTTTGGGTTCACTACTTTCATCAAACGGGTTTTCAGGAACAATACAATCAAAATTCTTTTCCTGGGCTTCATGCATTCCTATGAGTTTGAAGGGTATTGGTATTTTGATTGCCACTCTGTTTTCCAGTTTGGTTTTGTCTATCTTTTCAAGCGCACCAATAACATCTACATATGAGCCTAGCATCTTGAATCGATCAAAGACCTTCCTAGCTTCTATGACAACAGCTCTAAATTCCTTAAGCAAAGTTTCTAGAAAAAATCTCTCTTTTCATCATTCTCAATTTCATGAAGTTTAAGAAACATTTGCTGAATTACGGGGTTAAGGTTAGCAGCAATATTGGAAAAAGGGATGCACTGTTAGGTGGACTAAGTTTGGTGATGAAAATACAAAATTCTTTCAAGCTATGGCCACAGAAAGGTACAGAAGGAATTCCATTTCTCAGCTAACATTGTCTGATGGTACTGTTGTTACTAAGCATAAAGAGAAAAAACAGTTGATTTTTAATACATATAAAGAAAGAGTTGGCACATCACATGCTCCTGACATGTTGTTTGACTTGCAACACATTATTCAGCCTGTGCCAGGGTTAGAAGAATTGTCTGTGCCATTCACCACAGAGGAAATTGACTTGGTAGTCAAACATATGCATGTAGACAAGGCTCCTGGTCCTGATGGCTTTAATGGGAAATTTCTCAAATCATGCTGGCATATTATTAAGCATGATATTTATCAACTATGCTTTGACTTTTATGAGGAGAAACTGGATATTGAAAGTATTAATATGGGTCATCTTACCCTTATTCCTAAATTAGCCTCTCCAGAATCTGTTAATGATTTTAGACCAATCACTCTCTTAAAGTGTTGCCTCAAGATTATCACAAAAATCCTGGCAAATAGACTACAAAAGGTGGTGTTGAGAATTGTGCATAAAAATCAATATGGATTTCTCAAGGGAAGAACCATTCAAGATTGTATTGCTTGGGCTTTTGAATTTATTCATCAATGCTCTGCATCCAAAAGGGAAATAATTTTGCTTAAATTGGAGTTTGCAAAAGCTTTTGATACAATTGATCATGGAGTAATGATCAAGATAATGAGGCAAATGGCATTTGATGAAAAATGGATTCAATGGATATCTATTATTTTTTGCATCTGGAAAATCTGTTGTGCTGTTAAATGGAGTCCCTAGAAGGCAATTCTTCTGTAGGAGGGGAGTAAGACAAGGAGATCCACTCTCCCCCTTATTTTTGTCCTAGCTGCTGACTTGCTACAATCTGCTATTAATAAGGCTTTCTTGGATCAGACACTTGTTGCTACCTTTCTTCCTGATTTTGGAATGGACTACCCTGTGATTCAATATGCTGATGACACTCTCATTATCATGCCAGCATGTACTCATCAAGTGATAATCATGAAGGATATATTGGATAAATATGCAGCTTCTACTGGTTGACATATTAGTTATAGCAAATCAGTTCTTATTCCAATTAATTTATCAGAGGAGACTGCTATAATTATGGCCCGGAGTTTTGGTTGCTCCATTGGGCAGATGCCATTCACATATTTGGGATTACCTCTGGGTACTACTAAGCCTACAGTGATGGATTTGATGCCAATAGTAGACAGAATTGAGAGGAAAAATGTCAGCTTCTTACATGATGATGTATTATAGAGGAAGGGTGAAAGTATAGAGATGGTAAACCTAGAGGGGGGGGGGTGAATAGGTTTCTACAAATTTTAATTCTTTCTTTGCAATATTAGGCTTTGCGGAATATAAAGATGAGCCTAATGCAAACTAGGTGAAGCAACCTATATGAGGATACAACTAACTCGAGCACGAAGGCTCTCACAGGCAGTTAAATCACAAGTAAGGAGTTCGGTTAGAGATAACCGATAGCACGCGGAGACGAGGATGTATTCCCGTGTTCCCTTGCTTTGCAACAAGGTACGTCACGTTTGGAGGAGTGGAGGTCCCACGAAGGATTCCCCGCGCCACGAAGGCTCACCCTATTCTCCGGAGCCTATCCCACGAAGGAATAGCTCACTCACTTGTGGTAGACTTTGAGGTAGCCTCCAAACCTTCACAATCTTGCCCGGAGCAAATCCACAGCCCGGATGCTTCCGGACTCCTCTTGCCTACCTAGGGTTTCCAAGGAACCCTAGGAAGCAAGCTTCTCAATGAATACAAGGGGGAATGAGATTTGGCTTGGTAGAACGGTAGATCGGGTCCTCCTCTAATGATTCCCCGGAGGGATTTGAGTTTGGGTGGAGGAGGAGGGAGATCTGAGGCTTTTGGTGTTTCTAGCAATGGAGTAAGAGAGAGAGAGCTCAAGAACAGCTTGTAGTGTAGTGCCTAACTGTTCAGAGGTAGGAGAAGACCTATTTATAGTGTTCTTCGAAATATGGCCGTTGGTCACTTGCCACATCAGCTGATTCTTCGAGAAACCCGGTCGACCGGATTTGGCGCCGGACAGGCCGGTCCACAGCCCGGTCAGACCGGGCCTCAGACCGGACCGGCCGGTTTCCAACCGGAGCTGGGACCGGGTCTTGACCGGGCAGGCTTCTGAGCTTACTGGATGGCGTCCGGATGTCACAGGCGCAGAGTCCGGTTGCTGACCGGGCCGCTCGGTCTGGTGCCCGGTCAGACCGGGCCATGGACCGGAGCAGCCGGTCCGAAACCGGGCTGGTGACCGGACGCAGACCGGAGGGCTTGCCTTCTTTACTGGAACTTGCCCGGATGGCACCGGTTCTGGGTCCGGTTGGTGACCGGGCTGTCCGGTGCCAGGGCCGGTCCGACCGGATCTGTGACCGGCCGGGCTCTGAAAAGCTTGCTGATTTTTCGTCGAATTGGGGGGGTCTCCCGTTGCCTTTTGTTCCATTGCTACACCATCATACCTCTTTGGCTAATACCTGAAAGTCATCTTGTAGACATGTATTAGTCCAAATACTCTAGCACGGTGTCATAGATACCAAAATAATGGATAAGGGTAAAATACCCTTACAATCTCCCCCTTTTTGGTATACGATGACAAACCGAGCTAGAGTTACATATAGATATTATGATAAGCTCTAAACCTTGATTCCATATAAGATATTACGACAGCTCCCCCATAATGTGTGCACTTGGAGAATTTGCGTTTGAATGCAAAGTGCACCATTTGTGGAATATGAGAAGCTCCCCCAATATCTTTAGGAAACAAGCATGGTATGGACAAGTATATCAACATATATAAGCATAAAGCATGATTATCCATAAAGCATGATTATCCTAACATAGAGTAGCACACATAATAGTCGTCCATACATATCCATACATGAATTATTCAAAGTAGCAAATGGTTCTTGAGAAATCAAAGCAAATACGCACAAGCCATATAAAATCCAAATAAAGCAACTCCCATGGCTTGTGACAATCAAAGAACCCCGTGATTCTAGACTCTACTCTCTTCTCCCCCTTTGGCATCGGAACACCAAAAAGGCGAAGAAAAGAGGAGAGATGCTAGCGTCCCATCAATAGAACTGGTGCCCCGCGGATGGAGAGTCGCCATCACCATCCCCATCGTCATCCTCTTCATCGTCATCCTCTTCATCATCATCCTTATCACCTTCATCCTCTTCATCATCAGCATCAGCAGGAGGTGCACGAGCAGATCTAGGAGGAGGACCACCAAAGTACAGGGAAGGATCAAAGTTCTGGAACATCTCATCAGAAAGAAGAGGCATCTCCCAGTTTGGTGCGTGGACAGGCTCCAACTCAGGGCCAGGAGGAGGGATAGGTGCATTCCTAGCAGCCATGAACTCATTTTGGCGCCTCCTGGTCTCTTGGTTCAAAGAAAGACTTTGATGTGCAACATCATTTGTATTTTTGCACATCTGCCATAAGCTAGAGAAGAACCGTGAGACACCATGCTGTGGGCGACTAGAGGAGCTGGAGCTAGCATGGTCATGGCATGCCTTGGACCGGCGCTCAGAAGGCATCATTTCAGGAACATCCGGGCTATCACCTTGGGCAGGTACCTTGAAAGCTTCCATCCTGACCCGCTCACCTTGAGTATTGAAAGGTGCGGGCACAACCTTGTTGATGAGCAGCTGAACGTGCGGGCAAGATTAGGAGTCAACCTCTCGCGAACACAGCGCCGTAACTCACATAGATGAGATCACAGCCATCAATAAGTTGCCGGTGCTCGGGGTGACGATAGTACATCAAGTTCAGATGATATGCACGGCATTCACTTGTATCGCCGGACTTGCTGATGAGAGTCTCACGGAATAGCTTGGCAAGTAAGAGGTAGGAGTAGTACATCCCAGAGATGGTGGGAGGTCCAGGTGTGGGTTCCGGCGGATAGCAAACGGCAATGTCCCCACGGTTGAACTTCTGCTGAGAATATATCTTGAAACCAGAAGCACGTCCTCCACCAAACCCCAAAGCTTCACAGAAATCAAGATAGTTGCAAGTGTATTTCTGTTTGCCAGTCATCCAAGTCATAGTCCGAGCTGCATCATCATGGAAAAAGACTGTGCAGTGAAACTGTCTCACCAAGGTTGGACAATAGCACCCATCAGTAGGTGTCAAGCACATAAGATCATACAACCCCATCCGCCTCAAGGTCGCAACCACAAAGCGAAACTTGGTGGCTTCATACATTCCAATGACATCCTTGATGGCCTTGGGCATAACAATGGTGCCTTTCTTCATGTGCTCGCGGGAGTTATAGAAGTCATCCCACATGACTTGCTGTGTCTTGGTCCAGAAAAATTGATCTCCCCCTGTGTAAGTGGGTTCCTCAAAGCGATAGGGGTTGGACTCTCTGAGTCTTCTCCATGCCCCAATATGTACATCACCAACATGGAACTCTGGCAGTACCTCATCACCATCCTGTGCTGCATGTTTATCTTTCCTCTTATTGGCAGATGTCTTGGTTCGGCCTCCAGTTGAGCTGCCACCCGTAGTCTGAGGAGCACGACCAGTA
Source organism: Lolium perenne (assembly GCF_019359855.2). Classification (NCBI taxonomy): domain Eukaryota; kingdom Viridiplantae; phylum Streptophyta; class Magnoliopsida; order Poales; family Poaceae; genus Lolium; species Lolium perenne. The sequence goes on along the minus strand of NC_067246.2, from coordinate 179,186,396 downwards.
GAGCGCCGTGGTGGAACCCCTGAGTGCCTCCCTCGCTTGGCAACAGTGCCACGGTCCCCATCAGTCCATTCATCACCTGTGAATCAGCAAAATAGGGCGAGGATAGCAAAGAGGTAAGTGTACATGTCATCAGCATATATGAGGAAGCCAAAAGCATAGCCTATATTCAAGTGTTTCGATGAGCTCATGCGAAAAAGCTGGGCGAGCCGGCGCAGGGGCCGGTCCGACCGGACGACAGACCGGACGAGCCGGTTGGCCATCCGGTTGACCGGGCGCTGCGCCGGACCAGCCGGTCGAGAGGCCGGTTGACCGGGCTGTAGACCGGGTCATGCTGAGTTGTGATGTTTGCCCAGAAATTCGACACAAAATCATGCAAAAACTCACAAACTTGAACATAGATTATACCAGGAGAGTGAACAATGTGCATAGGAGGGGTGTGACACTCTAGGTGGCATGAGGACTTACTAACCCTAACCCTAACCCTAACTTTTCTCAACTTTCCTCAAAAATTAGCAATGTGAGAGGGGAAAGCAAGAGGGAGAGGGATAGGGAGAAGGATTTACCCGAAGACATCGTCCTCTTTGCCCAAGTGAGCAAGAAGAACTCGTGAAGAAGGCTTAAGGACCAAATCCCCAAGATCTCCCAAAATAGCTTGAGGGAGACCAAATCCTTTGGTGAAGATGCTTGAGAGATCCCGATCTATGGTTGTGTGAAGTTTGGGGAGAATCTAGTGGTGGGAAGTGCCTAGGGCGTGGTGGAGATGGTGGAGGCGGCGGCCATGGAGGTTTGAGAGGTGGGGGATAATGAGGAAGAAGATCCCCAAGGGTATCCTCTCCAAAACATAACAGCCCGCACGGCGGTCGGGCGCCCGATCGACCGGGCCTGATCGGACGATCCGGCGCACAAAGCCGGTCCGACCGGGCCGATGGACCGGCCGTAGTCAATTTTCCCAAAAATGTGTCATTTTGCCTCGTTTTGCCCCTATTCTTTGTGTAAATGTGTGTGAGTGCTCAAATGATGACATGTACATATAGATAGATAGATGATGATGAGATGAGCATAGACATGGGGTTGGAAAACACAAAGTTCTCTAGGCATACCCATTGGAGTGAAAATGCAAACAAGATACAAATAGCTACAATGGGCATGATTCGAAGTATATCAAGAATCATAAGAGCATTTTGAAATAGTTTTTGCAATAAGATCATTTGGCCTTATATAGTCAAATCAAGTTGTAATGAAGGCTCAATGAGGGGCGGGGGATTACTCCCCCTATGTGAAAGCGCAAATGTCATGAGACCTCGAAGAGATATGCTTGGGTCCATATAATGACATTGGGTCTATTTATGTTGCACACATAGGTATGCATCATACCAAGATATGGTAGAATGACTATCCCCATATGTGCTATGCCTCTAAGCTAGATAGCAAGATAAATGCAAGAATATAGTGCAAGAAGTTAATCAATCCAAGTTTTTAGGATCAAGAATACCAAGTTCTCCTCTCAAGTTAACAAAGCGGGCTTCATCCAAAGGCTTAGTGAAAATATCCGCCAATTGGTAGGTTGTTCCCACATGAGTGAGATCAATATCCTTGTTGGCAACATGATCACGTAGGAAGTGATGGCGAATGTCAATATGTTTGGTGCGACAATGTTGAACCGGGTTGTTGGCGATCTTTATTGCACTTTCATTGTCACAAAGAAGAGGCACCGTACTAAGAGACACACCATAGTCTTTCAAGGTTTGCTTCATCCATAACAATTGAGTGCAACAAGATGCCGCGGATATGTATTCGGCTTCGGCGGTGGATAGGGCGGTGGAGTTTTGTTTCTTGGATGACCAACTCACCAATGACCGGCCAATAAATTGGCAAGCCCCGGAGGTAGACTTCCGATCAACCTTATCACCGGCCCAATCGGAATCCGAATAGCCAATGAGTTCAAAGGTTGACCCCTTTGGATACCATAGCCCGAGAGTAGGAGTGAGAACAAGGTATCTTAGTATCCGTTTGACCGCCACTAAATGGCTCTCCTTGGGAGCGGATTGAAAACGAGCACACATCCCTACACTTAGCATGATATCCGGCCTAGAGGCACAAAGGTAGAGCAAGGATCCTATCATGGAGCGGTATACCTTTATGTCCACATCCTTCTCACCGTCACATGAACCAAGTTGCCCCTTTACGGGCATGGGTGTCTTCATTGGACTTGCATTGGTCATGTTGAATTTCTTGAGCATGTCCTTCACATACTTTTCTTGAGAGATGAAGGTGCCTTTTGCAAGTTGCCTCACTTGGAAGCCTAGAAAGAACTTCAACTCTCCCATCATGGACATCTCAAATTTCCTAGTCATCAATAGCTCAAAAGCTTTGTTATGATTGGGGTTAGTTCCACCAAAAATAATATCATCAACATATATTTGACATATAAAGAGGCCACCCCCTTTAACCCGCTTGGTGAAAAGGGTGGAATCGACCGTACCCATGCAAAACCCATCATGTAGTAAGAAATCCCTAAGGAACTCATACCAAGCACGTGGAGCTTGCTTGAGACCGTAGAGTGCCTTATGGAGTAAATACACGTGGTTGGGTCGGCATGGGTCTTCGAAACCCGGGGTTGAGCCACATATGCGGTTTCTTTTAGGGGACCATTCAAAAATGCACTTTTCACATCCATTTGATATAATTTGAAATTGTGGAAAGATGCAAATGCAAGCAAAAGACGAATAGCTTCAAGACGGGCTACCGGCGCAAAGGTATCCTCAAAATCCATACCTTCTATTTGGGCAAACCCTTGCGCCACTAACCTTGCTTTGTTTCGTATAACAATGCCATTCTCATCTTGCTTGTTCTTGAATACCCATTTGGTCCCAATGACATTGATGCGATGATCCTTGGGTCTCTCAACTAGAGACCATACTTCATTACGAGTGAAACACTCCAATTCTTCTTGCATGGCAATTACCCAATCCGGATCGACCAAGGCTTCATGTACCTTAAGTGGTTCAAAACTAGACACAAAAGCATGATGTTGACAATAAGTGATAAGTAATGCATGGTGTCTACGAGTTACCACTCCTCTTGAGATGCTACCAAGGACTTGATCCACTTTCATGTCACTTGCCCTTGTAGCGGCCTTGATCTTCCGAACGGTTCCTTCATGATCAATGAATTCATCTCTTGCTAGTACTTGATCATGAGGGACCACTTGAGCTTGATCATGAGTTGAGGATGTTTCTTGATCGTCATCATGATCTTGCTCCATGGAATGAGGATCTTCTTCTTGTTCTTCGGATTGAGACTCATCTTGAGTAGAGGATGGTTCTTGAGTTGCACTTGATGGTTCGGCTTGAGTTGAGCTAGGCTCCACTTGTGGCATGCTTGAGACATCTACTCCATCATCTTGATCATCATTATTAACCTCCATGGGCCGGATGTGTCCAATGCCCATATGCTTGATGGCACTAGATGGATCATCATCATTACCTGCAACACATGGAACAACTTGCTCCACTTGGGAGCCATTATCCTCCAAGAACACCACGTCACAAGATACTTCAATAGTCCCGGAGGACCGGTTGTAGTATCTATAGGCATGAGAGTTCTCCGCATATCCAACAAATATACCCTCTATGGTTCTAGTTTCAAATTTACCGAGCTTTCCTTTGTTGTTCTTAACAAGGCATTTGCATCCAAAGACACGAATATACATGACATTAGGCTTGTTACCGGTAAGGAGCTCGTATGGGGTTTTGTTGTGGAGGGGACGGAGGAAGAGCCGGTTGGAGTAGTGGACGGCCGTAGAGATGGCTTCTCCCCAAAAGTTGTGGGGTGAGTTGAATTCATTCAACATGGTTCTTGCCATCTCAATGATAGTCCGATTCTTCCTTTCAACAACACCGTTTTGTTGAGGGGTGTATGGCGCCGAAAACTCATGCTTGATGCCCTCATCATCCACAAACTCTTGCATAGTGTAGTTCTTGAACTCGGTGCCATTGTCGGTCCTAATCGCCTTGATCTCGGATTCATACATACGTTGAGCTTTCTTGGCGAAGGTGATGAACTCTCTATGGGTCTCGTCCTTAGACTTAAGGAGAAAGACCCAAGAGTATCTTGAGTAATCATCAACAATGACAAGTCCATACTTGCTCCCACCAAGAGTATCATAATGTGATGGCCCAAAGAGGTCCAAATGAAGGAGCTCCAAAGGCCTAGATGTGGTAACAATACTCTTGATGGGATGCTTCTTCTTGAGTTGCTTTCCGGCTACACATGCACTACAAACACGATCTTTCTCAAAAGAAACGCCGGTTAGTCCCACAATATGCTCACCCTTTAGGAGTTGTTTAAGATTCCTCATGTTAACATGACCAAGGCGGCGATGCCACAACCATCCTTCGTCATGCTTGGCCGCCATTAGACATGTGGAGAAGGAGGGGCTCTCTTTCGAGAGGTCAACCACGTAAAGGTTGTTCTCCACATATCCAACAAGGACCAATTTGAGATTGTCACTCCTAAAGACTTGCACATAATATTTAGTGAAATATGAATTGTAACCGGCATCGGCAAGATGATATATAGAAAGTAAGTTATAGCCAAGGTGTTCAACAAGCATAACCGTCTCAAGGCACAAGTCCTTAGAGATTGCTACCTTGCCATACCCAAGTACCTTTCCCTTTGAGTTGTCACCAAAGGTAATGCTTGACTTCTTGTTGATATCTTCAATGAATTGATCAAGCACACCTTTTCCTCCGGTCATATGATTGGTGCATCCACTATCAAACACCCATTTTGGACCACCGGAGGAATACCCCTACAAAATCAAGTAGAGGATTTAGGAACCCATCGATTAATGGGTTCCTTTGCAATGGCAACAATATCTTTTGGTACCCAAATTGAGTACTCTCTATAAGCATAGCCATTAGGAGGGCCAACATAGTTAGCATAGACATCACCATAATAATCAACAAATAATGCATAGTGATCGTTTGGCCCCGTGCGGTCACCACTAGTGGCTTTGCCCTTTGAGGCTTTGCCATTGTTAGTGACCTTCTTGTTCTTATCTTGAGCGGGTTTCTCCTTATTGTAGTTGTTCTTCTTGTGGGACTTGGGGACATATCCAAGTCCATACTTTTGATTGTTTGACCTTTGCTTACTCAAGAGGTCATCCAATCCCATCTTGTTCTTGGCGGTGGTGAACTTTGCAAGTTCCTTTGTTAGCCTAACATTTTCCTCAAGAATAGATGCTTGCTCACAAGAAGATTCATTAGGATGATAGTCAAGACCATATTTGGTCACCAAGGACTCAAGATATGCATTGGTCTCAACATGCAAAGAAAGTTCCTCTTGTAAACGAATATGTTCCTCAACAAGTTTAGCATGCTCACTAGTAAAGGAAATGTAGGAACAAGCAAGCTTTTCAACATCAATGGGATCCTTCATTGATCCAAGAGCCCTTTTGTAGGATTCTTGAAGTAGATCATGATTCTCTCCAAGTTTCTTGAGCTCATCCTTGACAAGCTTGTTAGCTCTTTCAAGGTGGTCAAGATCCCTAGTGAGAGAAGCATGAGCAACTTCAAGTTCCTCCTTTGAGGCATTGAGCTCTTGGGTCAATAATTGAGCCCTAACAATAGTTTCTAGGTCCTTAACTTTATCAAGTTCATAAGTTTCAATTTGTTGCTTAAGGCCTTGAGATATGCACCTTTCGGTGTTTAGCTCTTGTCTTAGGAGATTGAATCTCCGTTCCTTCTCATTCAATTGATATTCTAATTCCTCAATGGACTCATCCTTTTCTTTGAGTGAGTCCATCAAGAAATCAAACTTGACAAGAGCTTCACCACGAAGGGTGCATCTAACATCATAGAGTTCCTTAAGCATAATTAATTCTTCTTGATCTTCGTTTTCATCATCAAGAACACTAGATAGGGAAGGTGGAGGTTCCATTACCTTGGTTTCCCTTGCCATAAGACAAGAGCCAATGATTGGAGAGGAGGGAGAGTCATCGGAGTCATCATCTTGATTTGTTCTTGCCATGAAGGAAGAGCCAACATCATTCTCCGTGGAGTAATCTTTGGAGTAGTCATATGTGAAGAGTGACCCGGGCTTAGAGTAAGCTAAACCGGCCACTCCGGCCTCCTTCTCCTCATCTTCCTCTTCTTCATCGGACAAGTACTCGGCCCCAACAAAAGCTCTTCCCTTGTTCTTCTTGTACCGATCGTTGATTGGGTTCGGCTTCAATCTTGGCTTGACCCCTTTGATGAACTTTGGCTTGTCTACCCTTTTCTCATAAGGGCACTCATTTGCAAAGTGGTTATCTTCATCACAATTGTAGCAAGTTCTCTTCTTCTTCTTGTCATTGAGGAGCATTGGGAACTTGACCTTGTACTTCTTGGCAAAGAACGCAAAGTCGGTAGCAATGTCACTAGTTGAAGTCATCTCTTCATCTTCTTCAATTTCATAGTCTTCGTTGCTTTCATGGTCGGCTCTAGCTTTGAGAGCAAGGTTGTGTGACGCTTCATGGTTGTGTGAGGCTTCATCAACACGGTTCATTGCCTTGAGCCTCTTTCCGGCTTTGGCCATGCTTTCATTGGCGGCCACATAGGAGACTAGATCATCGGAGTTGAGATCGGCACTCTTGGTCATGATTTGCAAGTTGAGTCCAAGGTTGGTATCTTCTTGTTTGACGGCAATCATAGCAATGACCTTGGATTTTATGAAGGCTTCGTTCATCTCGAAACCATCATTGTACTTCTCAGCACCAAGTCCCTTGACCCTTACTTTCAGAGCACCAAGCCTAGCATAGGCATCGAATACGGATTCTCCATCTCGAATCATGAACTGGTAGGCCTCTTGCTTTGCGGTCTCATAGAGAGCTGATTGGATCAAATCGGTTCCCTCTTGGAGTACTACGATCCGATCCCACAACTCTTTAGCGGAGACAATGTCATCGACTTGATCAAGAAGCTTGCGGTTGATGCCACTTCTAATCTTGTCACGTGCGGATGCATTGAGTTGACGGTTGTAGAACTCGGTGGAGGTCAACCGAGTAGGATCTTGTGGCTCCCGATGTCCATGAACAATGAGCTCCCATAGCTCCACACTGCAGCTGCGAATATGAGATTCCATAGCAGATTTCCAATGTGGAAAGTGAGTTCCATCGTAATGGGGAACGGTCCCACTATGGTTTATATGAGGCATGGGTGAAGTGTTTCTGGGATAGTCATGGTTAACATCATGGTAGGTTTCCTTAGAGGCCGAAGCCCCACTAGAAGTTCCACCCGCAGTTAGGTTCTTAAGCATGGCAGTCATTTCTGTCATTTGGTTTTGTAGCTCATCCTCCCTTTTCTTCTTCTCGGCATCATATGCCAAGAATCTAGATTTCATCTCTTTAACCGAAAGGTTAGAGTCGTCATCTAGACCCTCGAAGAGTTTATCCATCTCACTCTTAAGGCGGTGAAGCCCTTAATAAGAGTCCAGGCTCTGATACCAATTGAAAGTATAGAGATGGTAAACCTAGAGGGGGGTGAATAGGTTTCTACAAATTTTAATTCTTTCTTTGCAATATTAGGCTTTGCGGAATATAAAGATGAGCCTAATGCAAACTAGGTGAAGCAACCTATATGAGGATACAACTAACTCGAGCACGAAGGCTCTCACGAGCGATTAAATCACAAGTAAGGAGTTCGGTTAGAGATAACCGATAGCACGCGGAGACGAGGATGTATTCCCGTGTTCCCTTGCTTTGCAACAAGGTACGTCACGTTTGGAGGAGTGGAGGTCCCACGAAGGATTCCCCGCGCCACGAAGGCTCACCCTATTCTCCGGAGCCTATCCCACGAAGGAATAGCTCACTCACTTGTGGTAGACTTTGAGGTAGCCTCCAAACCTTCACAATCTTGCCCGGAGCAAATCCACAGCCCGGATGCTTCCGGACTCCTCTTGCCTACCTAGGGTTTCCAAGGAACCCTAGGAAGCAAGCTTCTCAATGAATACAAGGGGGAATGAGATTTGGCTTGGTAGAACGGTAGATCGGGTCCTCCTCTAATGATTCCCTGGAGGGATTTGAGTTTGGGTGGAGGAGGAGGGAGATCTGAGGCTTTTGGTGTTTCTAGCAATGGAGTAAGAGAGAGAGAGCTCAAGAACAGCTTGTAGTGTAGTGCCTAACTGTTCAGAGGTAGGAGAAGACCTATTTATAGTGTTCTTCGAAATACGGCCGTTGGTCACTTGCCACATCAGCTGATTCTTTGAGAAACCCGGTCGACCGGATTTGGCGCCGGACAGGCCGGTCCACAGCCCGGTCAGACCGGGCCTCAGACCGGACCGGCCGGTTTCCAACCGGAGCTGGGACCGGGTCTTGACCGGGCAGGCTTCTGAGCTTACTGGATGGCGTCCGGATGTCACAGGCGCAGAGTCCGGTTGCTGACCGGGCCGCTCGGTCTGGTGCCCGGTCAGACCGGGCCATGGACCGGAGCAGCCGGTCCGAAACCGGGCTGGTGACCGGACGCAGACCGGAGGGCTTGCCTTCTTTACTGGAACTTGCCCGGATGGCACCGGTTCTGGGTCCGGTTGGTGACCAGGCTGTCCGGTGCCAGGGCCGGTCCGACCGGATCTGTGACCGGCCGGGCTCTGAAAAGCTTGCTGATTTTTCGTCGAATTGGGGGGGTCTCCCGTTGCCTTTTGTTCCATTGCCACACCATCATACCTCTTTGGCTAATACCTGAAAGTCATCTTGTAGACATGTATTAGTCCAAATACTCTAGCACGGTGTCATAGATACCAAAATAATGGATAAGGGTAAAATACAGTAATAAACTCCTTACTTACTTCTATTGCAATGTTCGCCATGTTCTCCATACAGATTCCTCCAAAAATCCTTGAGCACATATAGAAATTGAGAAGGCATTGCCTTTGGAATAAAAAGACAGACGAAGGGGAAAAGTGTTTCTCATTAATTGCATGGGATAAAGTTTGTAGGCCTAAGAAGAAGGGAGGTGTAGGAGTGTTAAATCTAAAATTGCAAAATGAAGCTCTTCTTCTCAAGCATATGCATAAATTCTACAATAAAGAAGATGTACCATGGGTCACTTTGCTATGGAAGTCATATTATCAGGAAAAGGTGCCCCATGCTATGCTCCCAGTAGGATCTTTTTGGTGGAGAGATATCTTCAAACTCACCCCATTATTCAGAGGCATAGATTCTTGTTAGGTGGGCAATGGCACAACAGTTTTGTTTTGGAAGGATGTTTGGATGGGACACATTGCATCTGATCGGTACCCTAGAGCCTTTTCTTTCACTCATGATGAAGATAAATACGTTCAAGACTTTATTACTGCTCCTACACTTGCTGATAACTTCTGGCTACCTGTCTCCTCTCAAGCTAGGGAGGAAATTAGAGAGCTTCAGAATATATCCAGAGACTTGGTGTTGGACTCACAAGAGAAGGACAGATGGGTTTATGATTGGGGAGCCACAGCTTTTACAGCTCAGAAATACTATCAATACTGCTTTAGAGATATTACAGTCCATGCAACATATGGGTGGTTATGGAAGTCTGAATGCACCCCTAAAATGAAATTTTTCTGTTGGCTTGTCCTTTCAGATAGATTAAACACAAGGAATATGTTGAGAAGGAGAAACATTTGTCTGAACACTGGTTTTAACTGTATGCTTTGTCATAATCCTCCTGAGGAAACAGTGGAACATCTTATATTCCACTGTAGTTTTGCTAAACAATGCTGGGATTGCCTTGATTGTGAGTGGGGACAAACAGGAGATAGATTGCAGATCATCACACAGGGGAAGAAAATCTGGAAAAAACCAATGTTCATGGAACTCTTTATGGTAGCAACCTGGAACATTTGGAAGATCATAAAGAACTGGCATTTTAGAGGAATTACCCCAGAATTGAAAAATTGGATATCGAGCTTCAAAGAGGACTTTAATCTGCTGGTTCATAGGACTAAGCAAGAACTTCATCCGTTTATCATCTCTGTAGTAAACTCCTTGTAAGGTTCCTTAGTTAGATCCTCTCCCACACCCCCTTTCATGGCTGTACATATGTAACTGTTTTACCCCAGTTTAATGCATTAAGTCAGTAGGGTTTCTCACCCTACTGTCCTAGGTTTCAAAAAAAAACCTAGCCTCCAACATTTGAACTAAATATACTGCAACAGTTTCATAATTAGGAGCAAGTTATACTAAGTATATATCCTCAATATCTTTGTGTTTACTAATATGATTAAAAAAATCCTCAATGTTATCTCTCCCAATTATAGAACCACTACCTATTGATAGGATCAACACAACAAGCTAAAACGTAAAACAACAAAATAACAACAATAATAGAAACTATTTTTTGTGTGTTTTTGATATAAAGAAGCAAACAAGATAAAGTAAACTAAACTAAGCTGAAAAATAACAAAGTAAAGAGATTGGAGATGAGAGACTCGCCTTGCAGAGATCCTCTTTCTCCCCGACAACGACGCTAGATAATCTTGATGGTGCTCGATACAAGCATTTGGGATACCCCAAGAGGAAGGTAGGATCAGCACAGTGGCAAGTTTTCCCTCAGTAAGAAACCAAGGTTTAATCGACCAGTAGGAGAAAGGAGTGAATTCTGAAGGTGTTGCTAGCTGGCTTGTGGTAGGGCGCACTACCTGCGTTAGCAACAACATGGAACCTTCACACAACACCACCACAATACTTTGCCCCAACTCACAGTGAGGTTGTCAATCTCACTGGTTTTCCAGAAAACAAATGATTAATCGTATAGTATGGAAAGAGATGTTTGTTTGCAATAGAATTAAAGAGAACAGTGCTTGCAGTAAGTAAACAGAACATGATGATTTTATCGGTGTAAAGGAAAGAACTGGGGTCCAAAGTTCACTACAGGTGTCTCTCCATAAAGATAGATAGCATGTTGGTTAAACAAATTACAGCAGGGCAATTCATAGAATAAATACCATACATGACAAGATGATTACTATGAGATTCGTTTGGGCATTACAACATAATACATATACCGTAATCCAACTTCTTCTCTGACTAATAATCCACCTTCCGGCTAGCATCCACACCCCTTTCAGTATTTAGTTGCAAGCAACAGATTATCGCATTAAGCAATGTGTGTAAAGTAAACAAATAGAATTATCCTTAGACAAAGCATTGTTGTTTTCTCTTGTTTTCTCCCCAGTAGCGCCAACACATCTACAACCTTAGAAGTTATTGTCACTCTTCCAGATTACTAGAGGCATGAACCCAGTATCGAGCATAAATACTCCCTTTTGGAGTCGCAAGTACATACTTGGCCAGAACATCTACTAGCAACGGAGAGCATGCAAGATCACAAATAATATATGACAAGTATATAATCGATCTCAACATAGTATTCAATATTCATCGGGTCTCAACAAATACAACATGTAGCATTACATAAGGACGATCTTGATCATGATAAGCAGCTCATAATATCTAAACATGATGCAAAAATTGGAGAAGACAACCATGTAGCAACTGCTATGGACCCATAGTCCAGGGTTGAACTACTCACGCATCACTTCGGAGGCGGGCATGGCGATGTAGAGGCCTCTGATGATGATCTCCCTCTCCGGCAGGGTGCCGGGAAGAGCTTCAGAACCCTCCCGAGCTAGGGTGTGCGATGACGGCCATGACAAAACTTTTTGTGGATGGAGGCTCGGGTGTTTAGGTTTTTCCAGGGAAGACGTATAAATAGGTGGAAGGGAGAGGTCGGTGGGGTGCCTGGGGGCCCCACACCACCCCTAGGCGTGGCTAGGGGGGCCGCGCCTAGGGCTCAGGTGGCCACCTCCTCACCTCCCTCCATCTCTCCTCTGGACTCCGTATTAGTTTCGGTAAAATAGGGACTTCGGCTTTTGTCTCGTCTAATTCCGAGAATATTTCCTATACTACTATTCTGAAATACAAAAACATCATAAAATAGGGAACTGGCACTGTGGCATCTTGTCAATAGGTTAGTACCGGAAAATGTATAAAAGTTAAATAAAGTGTAAACAAAACATGTATAAATTGGTGTAAAAGAAGCATGAATCATCAAAAATTATAGATACGTTCGAAACGTAGCAGACACTACAACCGGAGGGGCCTTTATGTAGGGCAACGGGAGGAAGGCGAAGAGGCTACCCGTCGATGGAATGGGAGGAGGAAACCTCAGTAAATAGCTACAAACGAATTTGTTAGAACCAACCGTTTGTGAGATGGAGAAGAAAAGAGATGAGCCGGAATAAAAAAAACTCATCGCAAAGTAGTCGCACTCGATTCCCCTTTCACGACCCATTTGCGAAAAACTAGTGTACTTTGACGGTTTTTTCGAATTCTTCTGTGTGCTAAATTTTTATTACGCCACGCGAACGTTTTCCTCTGCGTTGTGTCCTCCCATGGGACTGCTGGAGCCTGCCCACACGGTTTATGTTTTGGGACATCAGCGTTGGCCCTCACCACACAGGAAAATCGCTTTCCGTGTGCCAAGGGGTCCTTAAAAGGACTGATCTGTACTAGTGTGCGGACACATTAAATGACTTATTATGCCATGTGGTGCCTCATGGATGAGGATGTATACAATGATTTTCTATATAAAATTTAAACTAATAGTAGGTGCTGATATATTTCTTTAGTGCACTTTTATATTTTGCAGGATCATACATTTGTAGTGTATGCATTTTAAGGTTTGGATTGTGGATCCAAGGTGTACAATGCAATATATTTTCGACCATTAAATAAAGATATATGTTATACTGGATTAATTGATTATATTTGGCGGAAATTACTTTTTTGTCCTATAGTTAATTAAGTCACTTCCTCCCTCCACTAATATAAGATCTTTTACATATTGATGAAGTGGACTAGATACAGACTAAAATGAGTGAACTGATGCACCGAAACACGTCTAGCAAGATACACCAAAATAAGTGAACCTACACTAAGGCTAAAAGGTCTTACATTAGTGAACGGAGGAAGTATCTATGGTTCAGTAGGAACTAGTGAAAAATTTACACCTTATTACAAATAGATATTGTATGACTTAAATGGCATTAAAGAAAGATTTTATATCAATATTTATGGATTTATGCCAAAACTAAATATTTCTATGAGAACATGTGTATCACCCTATATAAGACCCTGACTCTGTATAGTACGCAATGCATATAGTGATCTTCGTCCTTTTACATACCAAAATGTTCAAACTTACTCTACTTCTCCGACCAATTGCTCTATGTTTCTTTTTTCATGCACTTCGAACCGGAGGTGTTCGTCTACACCCTAGTATCCAAGAGGTAATCCTATTGTACACTTTAACATTGTATTATTTTCATGAGTAGCATGTCTTGTGTATTGAAGTAGGAAGTAGTATTTATTTTTCCTTCAGTGGCATAAATCTTGCTATTTGTGTTGCGATAAGATCGAAGAGAGATCAAGGAGAGAATTTGGGGTCTCAAAAGGAAGGAGATGATTTGGGTTATCATAAGCTAGGGAGCGATGGGAGGATTGGTTTATAGGTAACTGGGGATACTAAAGGGTTAGTGAGCATATGAGGATGTTGCTTGGTATCCATAAAAAGTATCTAACAATTCATGAGTACTTATGATCTTAGGAAAATGGAAATACTTGTACACCCACGCATGGGTGTGGGTGTTTTCATCACCATCTATTTATTCCTCGATATTCGTGCCCACCATGATAGATGGAAAGATTCCTTTATCTCCTCTTTTTATCCGAATCTCAAAGCACAATGGACGGTGACGAAAAAACCCACAACTGTGCAAGGAAAACCACTTTTTTTTAATTCTTTGAAGGTTATATCATAGAGTGAATGCACTATATTTTAGTCTTGGCCAATTGGAAATGGATCTAGCCATAGAGCATCCAAAATTATATCAACAATGCTCATTTTTTCCCATAGTCATCTCATGTTCACCATTTTTTTGTCCTTTCCTATATATAATTTGTTTTCCATTTCCATTGTATTCAAAATTATATCATGGTTTCTTAGAATATGGGTAAATAATAAGTTAATACTATGGTACAAATAATGGATACAATCACCACAAACACATAATGATCATGTGGGATGTACTAGAGACACCAACTTGTTTAGGCCCTTGTAATAACCAGATTCAGCAAAATAATGATAATTAAATAATCAGCACTAGCATGTTAGGATGTACTCTGTAAGCATGTTAGCTATGGTATTAAGATTAACATCAAGGTCTTGACTCTACATTGGATGCTTCGTATTTTTATTTTCCTCTTAACATATATATACCATTTTATTTGAAGGGAAATGATCCAGTAGCACATGATTTCATCCATGGTCCGGCCAAACAAAGTTTGAAAAGCTTGAAATCAAACTCCATTGAGGGAATAACTTTTGGAGAGGATCCTAGTACATGGGATAAACCATTGGTGAGCTAAAGTTCTATCTTCAGTTAGTCGTTTACAGTTAGTCATTTACGTACAAGTTTTACAATTCAAAGTTACTTATATCTCGCTTTTTCTTAGCGTAGTATGACCAAAATATGATGTTATTCTTGTTGCATTTAGGTAATTTCTACATTGCTAGAGAAAAAACATGTTTTCTTTGATAAGTAACGGGATCATTGCACATTTGCATAGCCTGATGGTGGTTTCTTGTTTCTTTATATTTATGATATCAAAACTTGAAATATTAGTAGGGAGCTGCACAAAAGGGAAATAAAAAACTAGTTGAGTGCACCTTGCAAACAAATATTTGCCATTATCATTTGGTTTGTTATTTGCACCAATCCAAATTGTTAGTAAATTCATACATGTGAAAATGTAGAAAATGACTATGTCCACTATATACATATGCTAAGCCTGCTTTGGTATGATTGAAAATTCTTCCACTAAGTGATAAAATTTGGTGGTAAGGATCTAGGTCTTTGTTATCAAAAGACCGATGCCACTATGGTACGATGGCTCACTATGCATAACTACAGTCTTCCATATTGTTTTCTAGATTCCACTCTTCCGCTCTCCTCCTTTTTAGTAGGTGTCTCTCTTTCCACCACCAACTAAATCTACACACTATCACCTATACCTAAACGTTGTATTATCCTCATGCACCCACACAATTGAGCCATATTACATTCTTGTCAAATTTTCTATAGAAATCTAGTCAAGATCAAGCATACTTTGTATGGCTTTAATTTTGGGTTAATCATTTAATGCATCTACACAAACTTATATCAGTGTGGTTCTGGATTCATCCAAGCATTTTGTGTTTTCACTACAAAAATAAATGAGACAAAATTCTCGGAGGAACATAGAGAAAGTTCCATTGAGGAAACAATATACGTGAAATATCGAGCACACATGGTACTTCTAATAGCTAATTTTGTTTGTTTTTCTTCACTTTTTTTAGTATATGTCTAATACTTCCAAAGGCATCATCTTGCAAGTTTTACGTAGCATATATATATATATATATATATATATATATATATATATATATATATATGATAAATATTTCCTACTCCTGGGTGTACTTACACCCACATCTAATATATTACCATACGAAAAAAATATGACACTTTATCGGTTTAAGTATGTTTCTACACTATATCTATGTATATTGTATATAAATATATAAATTATGTATGTATTGGCTATACGAACCCTACATTTTTGCTCTGTTTTAGTTGTTTCACTCTATTTTTTAGCTAGCTGCTATGTATCTTGTTTCTATAAGTTTTTTCACTATGCAGTTTGCGGTACACCAAACATCTTCTGGAGGTTCCGATGACAAGTACTATGGCTTACATGCCACCATGAGTGTGCACAACCATAGACTCAAACCTGGGCAGTGGACTGTGGCTGCAATTTGGATTTGTAATAAAGGAGATGGTGTTATATCAAGCCTTAACTGCATTGAAGCTGGATGGCATGTAAGCGTAAAATTTTCAATTCCATAAAAACATAACCTTTTAATTCATACACTCAACGAGATAAAGCTTACATCCCACATAACTTGATCTTGAATTAGGGCTAAATCACCCCATTCACATTTCAACAACTGAATATTTTGTATTTTCTACTAGAATAATATGATATCCATCACTAGAAATTTGGCAGCCCAGGTTGTGGCATTAATGATAATATTTGCAAAGAAAAATATTTCTGGTCAAACTTTCTGTGTTCTTTACATTTATATGTCAAAAGAATGTTTGCTCACTTGTACGGGTCCTGTTTTACAGATTTATCCAAATCACTATGGTGACTCATATCCTCACTTCTATACCCAATGGACGGTAATGTGATTGTGGCGATGTGAATTATCTGGTTACAAGTGATCCGGCTCTAATAGAAATTTTCTCCCAATAAGTGATCCTCACTTCTACAACCATTTATGTTGCAGAGAGATGGAAATAATATAACAGGATGCATTAACATGGACTGCCCTGGTTTCATATGGGTGAATGGCGCCGTTATAGCTCCAGGTGATGTTATACAACCAGTTTCTCATATTCCCGGTGGGCATGTACAGAATATTACACTAAGAGTGCTTAAGGTGCGTGTACCATTTTTCATTTTTACACAACCTTCACGGTCACACTATTTCAAAAGCAATAGCTTTCTCATCAATCATGCTACATGGACGAGTGCACTTTCACCTATATTGTATAGTATAGATAAAACATAATCAATATAGTTCTCTCGTATAGTCAAAGGTGTATAAAAAATCAAAATTTACTTATTATTTAACAAGGAACTCTTTTTATATTATTTAATTGACATGGATTCTAAACTGGGTGCAGGACAAATCAAGTGGAGATTGGTGGGTGTACTACGGACTCAACAGTGTCCCCACAGGGGTGGGATACTTCCCGAGGTCATTGTTCACCTACTTAGCAGATAAGGCAAGTGACATGTCTTTTGGCGGTGGGGTGGTTACCAATAGGGTGGATCCAAATCCTCCAATGGGCAGCGGTTTCTTCCCAAATGACGGTCATGGTCATGCTGCATCATTTAGCAACCTTCGAATCATTGATCAGGACGGAAACAGCAATCCCATCATGGTAGACTTACCTAAGAAAGTTACTGATGAGAAATGCTACTCCATTACTGCTATCAGTAATGGTGAATTCCTTTACGGTGGGCCTGGAAATTGTATGAAATAATCTAACAACCTTTTATTGAGCATGCTCTCTCCACAATGTTAGTCGGTTAATAAAATGACATGGATGACTCCCTTATTTCTCAACCCATTTATGTTCCATTTTGAGAAGAGGAAACTAATGCCTCTTTATTTAAGAGGAATAAGTTGACTCTAGCCCAGTGCTGGATATATTATGCCCCACATTCTTATGCACGTTTAGACATAAGTTTTCTAGCTATGTCCTAAACATCTTCCAGGATTTCCACCATGTTTGCATCGATCTCACTAACATCAAGCATGTGTTTCTCCTTCTCGTCCTTCTCACTAGAACAAAAACCGCTTGAAACCCTCCAACTTTCCATAGGTTATCTTCAAAACTGTGTTATGAAAGAACTAGGACTCAAAAAAATTCCACTCTCTTGTTAACACTGACCAAACTAAGTTCCTCCTTGGCCGGTTTTCTCCACAAAAACCCAAAGTTTTATTTAAAATTGACTTTTCAAGGCTTCTGATTCATAAACGGGGATATCCTTAACTTGATCCTACGAGTTCATGGCTTCGAATCGCTTTGATGCGGGTGGATAGATGTAACATCCCAAATTTCAATAAAAAGAAAGTTAGAGAATTCCAGAGAGCAAAATTTCAAACAAACAAAAACTTTTCAAATTGCATATAGTGCCATGCATAGGACTTGTGCATTTGAGTGATATGCCATGATGATTGTTATTACTTGTATTTGCCATGCTCTAAAACCCTAATGTGATCATATGAAGATCACCAACCAAATAAATCAAAGAGGAAGAAAATCCAATAATTGAAAAACCCTAAAAACCCTAACATATGCCCTATGGCATTTTTTATAAATTTTGACCCTAGACCAATTTGGTCTTCACCATTAGTTGAATAATGTTATTAAACACTTATTACAACTTTTGGAATCAAAGAATCACAATTCAAATAATTTCCAAATGCAAAACTAGCTCACATAGAATAATGGTCAAAACTGAAATTTATAGCCTGACCACTACTTTGAGCCATTGACATTCAACTTTCTCAAACCAAATCTTGCTAACTCTTTGCACCATTTCAAAGTCAATATCAAGGTGAACAACTTTTGTAAAGATCACCATGCCAAAATCATTCTTGATCATTAGCTATGCTCATCCAAAGATTCAACTTTTTAACATATGCAACAATCTCCAATTAGCCAAATTTTGCAAATTCTTGAATTCTACAATTCCACCACCACCTCTAATCATCTCTGGTCAAATACAACTTATTTAAACACACACATTTCAAATTGTTCCACCTTTTGAATTAAATCAAATTTGGACAAATTTGCAAATTCCAAAATCGGGCACTATTACACACTATTGCAAATAGTGATTCTACTCCCTCTAATCTACCCCAACCTACACCATTTGGTTCCCTGGTCCCCTTAACCCATTTCAATTCTCAATAGAAACCTAGGGAGAGAGAGGGCAAGGCTAGACATGGCCATGCCGGCCATGTCGCCCAACCCGACAAGCTCACCCCTCTCCCCTTGCTTCTCTGCCATGGCCACCGTGCCAAAACGCACCAGCACACCACCCTAGCACTGCCTACACTCGCCATGGTCGAAGGAGCAGTGACCACTCGCCGGACGACGCGCGCCCAGCACACGCCCAGACGCCGCTCGTGTCGCGCGCATGCACGCCATGGACACGCTCAGGACACGCGCCGCGCCACCACCCTGCACTCGCCCTGGCCCCGCGCGCAACGAGTTAAGCATCACCTCGCCACCTGGATGCCGCCAGACACGGCCACGACCAGACCCTGGACCGCCGCCGCCGTGGACGGGGAAGAAGATCCCGCCGTCGCCGCGACCTGCCTGGAAGCAACGCGACCCAACCAAGCCTCCCCCGACCAAGCTGTCGCTGCCAGTAGACTCGCCTAGACCCGTAGAGCACTGCCATGACCTCGCCTAGCTCGACCACCCGCCGGAAACGCCGCGCCATGGTCGACCGCCACCCTGCCCCGCAGCACCCGTGCGCTGCTATAAAAGGAGAGCTCCCCTGAGCAATCCAAGCACACCACCGCACTCCCCACCTCTCACAGCTACTCAACCACCTCACCACTCATCTGATTCACGCCGGAGCAAGGCCAATCGAGAGCTCGCCGCCGCGGAAGCTCTGCAGCGATCGCCGGCGAACCAGTCCACCTCAGGCGACGCCACCTGTACCTGGAGCTTCGCCGTCGTCCACATCTACCCCGAGCACACTGCCATCCCTAGCTGGAGCTCTGGTTAGCCCTCCGACCCCCTACCGCCGCCGCCAGAGCGTCGGGTTCTCGTCGGAGACGACGATGAACCACGGCCGTCGATCTGTGATCTAATCCTACGCCTCTCATTCACCCATACCGTTTCGGGTTTAAACACTCGCTGACGGGTGGCCCCCGCTGTCAGGCAGCCCGCGCGGCACTGGACCGTGGCTGGGCTGGCCTTGGGCCGTTTAATTTGAATCTGGCCCGTTTAGTTTTCCCGCCGACCTTTTTATTTCAAACTGGATTTAAACAATCTTATAAAATTTCAATACTGCCTCCACTTTGAAATTCAATAGATTCAAATTGGCTCAACCAAACTTAATGAACTTTAGGTTGTTGGAAAGCTAATAAAAATATCTATCAAATGCCACTGGTCCCAAATAACAAGGCAGGGACTTTTCCCTATTCAAATAATTATTAAAAATCAACCAAAATAGATATTAAGTTAATTCCAACTCTAATAGCTCACATCTGACTTGCACTAATTGTTTATGAAATAAAATGGGGTGGTCACTTTGCATGATCATGCCCTAGTTAAATTAATGGATAATATGGCTAGTTTAACTAGTTGATATTGTCCAAAACTATTAAAGTAAATTATGTGGAGTCTTATAATTCATTTAAACTTGTCTCACATGAATTCATGGGATGTTTGGACCCCTGGTCCAAACTCTCTTATATGAATTACTTGAGATTTAAATCATATGTAGTGTTATTAAATGATATGGGGTGATCTACCTCATTTAAATCATGTTCACAAATGATGATGATGAACATTTGACTTAGGTCAATATGAGTTCATATATGATTGTTTGAGAAATTAAATCTTAAGAAGATTTCAATGAGAGGAAATTATTTCTCAAGAACCCTATGGAAACTATCATTTACATATTAAATGCAAAGAAGTGAATTCTATTCAAACAACACAACCCATGCACCCTAAGTAGATTATTTGTGTGCATAGAATAGTTTGTGTGTTTATATGTGATATATGGAATAACCATTGAATTAGTGAGTAATTATACTCGTATTCAACTTTAGACGCTAGCACCGGAGAGTACACCGAAGAAGAAGGTTGCTACCAAGAGGAGGAGGAGGAACAGTTTGAGAACTACCAATGCAAGCTAATATTCTTGCAAAGTGCAAAGCCCCTTGGGGCAAGGCACCATGAATCTTACCTTTTCCTACATAAGCCTATCCCAAGTTTATACCTTACAAGTTTTACTTGTTGTTTTTCCAAGAATTACTTTTATAGTTAACTTTGGTCAAAGTGATGGTGGTTACTAGAGTAGTGAAGTAGTTTCAATCAAGCAAAGCAAGATAGCACCCCTCATGATTTAGAGCTAGTGCTAATGAAATAAAACTTGACTACTCTAGATGGGAACAATGTGACTTTGAAATGAATTTGAAACCTTGGAATGATGATGCATTCCATTGAATGATTTTTGAAGGTGAATATGACCAAGAGAAGATGGTGATTTTTGATAAACATGATGTTGGTTTGAATGCGATACCTTTCCAATATTAAGTACCCCCACAATACCTGATTATGGGTAGGGCTTAACTGGAAGTTTATACATCTTAGTATGGGTTCCCTCTGAACACATGTCATAGGGGTTACGCTTGAGGCTGCCTCCGTTGTTGAGAAATGATGTGAAATTGAGGTGAATTGTACGGCCAAGCCCTGTGCAGTTCCCAGGTTGACAGTTGGTCTTCACTGGGAGGCCAAGCTCATGGGGAGAGGTGCTCATACTAGGATTTGTAAGTGAAAGGTTATGGTTGATGATCCGCGTACTGTGTTACGATGATTCGGGGTAATCCCGACGGATGAAATCAAATGTTGTGGCACAAGTGTGCAACCTCTGCAGAGTGTAAACCTATTCGAATAGCCGCGTCCACGGTTACGGACGGTTGGAAAGGCCATACAGTTTCCGATGTCATATCTTTGAAAAATGATGTTGAAAGATGATGGTGAAATGACTTGTGGTGAATTGAATTGAAATCACCACTTGAATGGTGGGAATAACACTAATGTTCCCACTTGAGTTAGTTAGCACTTGAATAAGCTTTTTCTCAAATATTGTGAACTAAAACTAGCTTTATGCAAATAAACTAGAGCTTAGCAAACCATACTAGAATGTCTAGCACTTACATTAGTATTAGTTTGCGAGTACTTAAAGTACTCACGGCTTTGTCCCTGGCTATTCAAATGGCCAGAGTATGAAGATGAACAAGGAGATGACCAGCAGGACGCCTACGACAACTAGGAGTCTTCCGACGTCAAGCGTTGGCCTGTGGACTAGAGAGTCCTTGTATCTTACGCTTCCGCTATGAACTATGAACTTGTGTTTGTTCGTTGATCAATAGATCAACTATTCGTGTAATATGGATCATGTGATTCCAAATCTGTAAGACTTATGGTTTGTAATGAATGATGACTGTGATACTTAACTATTATGCCTCGCAACAAAAATATTCCTGGGATTGCGATGTATGACATAATAGGCATCCGGACTTAAAAATCCGGGTGTTGACAAGTTGGTATCAGAGCCATTGTTTGACCTTAGAAGACCTTAGTTAGAATGGGCGTTCTGAAAAACTTAAACTTGAAAATCAAATGAAGAAATATTTGTGAAAATTTACTTACACTCTTGTCTTTGAGACTTTGCCAAAATTTGATGAATCATGTTCTATCTTATTTGAATCTACTTAAAATTTTGCCACACTTTGCACTCTCTAACTTACTCATCCAATTCTGTTTCAGATGGAGCCAAATGAACCCATCAACACCAAGTTTTATCAGCTTGGGAACGGAGGGAGCTTGATCTTCGAGCACGACCTCAACGCCGTCTCTGACTTCCTTGGGCGCCCACGCCCCGAGTTCCACGGGGTTCAGCTGGACGACACGCCCGGAGGAGAGTTGCAGTGGGTGATCACTGCCGACTTGAGGGGCAAGATGGAGCCTCCCACCTCGGAGAGGATCCTCTTCTCCTTCCGCGAGAGCAACTAGCTCGACGGACTCGCACGTGGCCTTCAGGAGGCACTTGCGCGCCTCTGTGGACAGAACGTGGTGCGCATCCTCGCCTCTCGCTACGCCCACCTTGTGAGGCGTGATGCTGCGGGAGTGCCCATGGAGCTGCAGCCGCACCCGGAGTTGAGGCACCATGCTGAGCACCTGGACTTCATGCTCTACCAGACTCAGAGGGACCTCGACGCCACTTGCGCTTACACGAACCAGACCCATGCTCACATCACCGAGCAGGGTGAGGCGATCAAGCTACTCAACAACGACCGCAAGAGCCTTCGCCAGCAGCGTGCCAAGAAGGACGCTACGATTCGTCGCCTTCGCGCCCGGATCGCGTCACTTGAGGCCACTGTCAAGGCCCAGGAGGATCAGATTCGTCAGCTGGAGGATGACGACGGAGGCATCGACATTCAGGGAGGATACGCCTTCCTGAGCGACGACAATGACTTTGAGGAGGACGAGAACACCGAGGAGGAGGACTACGAGTTCCTGGAGGCAGGACCCGACGACTACGTCCCGATCGATGTCGAGGATGAGGAGTAGTTGCACTAGTCTCACTTATGTAGGTGTGAGTTGTATCCCGTCCCTTGTATCGTAGCATGAGAATGGTTCTTAAAACCATTGGAGTATGTGTGTTAGTTTGTACTGTGTGTTGAATGAATGAATGAATGAATGAATGTCATGTTTGTCATGAAAAGATTACAAGTTTTCCAATGTTTTTTAAACTTAACCAAAATGAACCATAGAATGTTCCCTCTTATCTCATGATCTTCTATATCTTCAGATGGCCCCTCCCAATCGCACCAACGACGCGATGTTGCAACTGCTGCAAACCATGCTTGCCGACAGGGAAACAGAAAGAGCCGAACGCCAAGCCAACCTCATCGCCTTGCAGAAAATTGCCAACCAAGGCCATGGAAATCATGATCACCCTGGATCCAAGCTCAAGAACTTCCAGAACACCAATCCCCTGGTGTTTAGCAAGACCGAGGAGCCCCTCGACGCCGACGATTGGCTCCAGACTATGGAGAACAATCTGGAGGTAGCCGGAGTGGAAGCCAACAAGAAAGTCTTGTTTGCCACCCACTACCTCGCTGGACCAGCCCGCGCTTGGTGGACAAGCACCCGTGCCATGAACGGAGGTCAGTTCATGACTTGGGAGGATTTCAAGCTCAAGTTCAGCAAGTACCATGTACCCCCGGGTCTTATCAAAAAGATGAGGGATGAGTTCCGTGAACTGAAACAAGGTCGCATGACGGTGGTTGAATACCGCGACAAGTTTCTTACACTGTCGAGGTATGCCCCTGATGAGACCGACACCGTTGAGAAGAGGAAGGAGAGATTCCTGAATGGACTGCATGATGAGATGCAGACTGTCCTCGTCAACATCCCCTTCGCCGACCTTGAAGCCCTTGTCGACTCCGCCATCCAGATGGAGGGCAAGTTGAACCAAGCCAATGAGAACCGCAAGCGCCGCATGGCAAATCAAAGTGGATCAAGCCACCCCCAAAAGTATCGCCCTAGCTCAAGCGGAGGTTTCACTCCGAGAAACAACAAGCCCCCGATGCAGAACTCGCGCCCCGGTTATCAGAACCGGAGTGGAGGAAACTCCAAGCCAGGAGGCTACAACAACAACAACTACAACAACAACAACTACTACAACCGCGCTCCGCCCAGAGCCCCCAACAACAACAACAACAACACCAACACCGCTCCCAGAACCGGAAGCAACGCCGTCCCCGTTGCGAACAAGCAGGACAAGACCACCATCACTTGCTATGAGTGTGGTGTAGTGGGGCACTACTCCAACGAGTGTCCCAAGCGTCTTGCCAAGCTCACCGGCAACACCGCTGCACCTGCTCAGCAGCAACGCCGTGTCTCCACCGGCAAGAAGTTCGCCCCCAACAACCCCAATAACCGCAACGGCCGCCTCTACCACATGAACGCCGAAGAAGCCCAGGAGGCACTAGATGTTGTACTGGGTATGTTCTCTGTCAACCACATCCCTGCCAGAGTGTTGTTTGATTCCGGAGCATCTCATTCTTTTGTCACCGAAGACTTTCCATCAACAAGTAAAATTCAACCCCTCAGTTTGAAGCATGTTATGATAGTTCAAATTCCCGGATCAACCACCAAAGCCAGAAAATTTTGCAAAAATGTACCAATCAAAATCCATGATGTAGATTTCTATGTCAATCTAATCATTTTGGGAACCAAAGGTTTGGAAGTCGTACTAGAAATGGACTGGATGTCCAAGCACAATGGATTAATAGACTGTGCCAAGAAAGCCATAACCATGACCAGCAGCACCGGCATCGTAGTAGAGCACGTCTCTGAAAAACTACCCAGAAAGTTCACCTGCAACCAAAGTGTATCCAAGCCAACTCTGGATCAAATCAGGGTCGTTTGTCGCTACCCCGATGTGTTTCCGGATGATCTACTCGGTATGCCCCCGGATCGGGATATCGAGTTTATCATCGAGTTAATCCCCGGAACTGGACTCATAGCCCAGAGAGCCTACAGCATGAACGCAACCGAGCTTGTGGAGCTGAAGAAGCAAATAGATGATATGTTGGCCAAAGGTCTGATTAGACCGAGTGCATCCCCCTGGAGATCCCCCGTCTTGTTTGTGGACAAGAAGGATGGTGCAAATCGTTTATATACGGACTATCGTAAACTTAACGATGTCACCATCAAAAATAAATACCCCCTACCCAAGATAGAAGACTTGTTTGATCAACTTACCGGATCCAAAGTTTTCTCCAAGATAGATCTTAGAACTGGATATCATCCGAAAACTGCCTTTACCACCAGATATGGGTTGTATGAGTACAACGTCATGTCATTT
This sequence comes from Lolium perenne, assembly GCF_019359855.2. Taxonomy (NCBI): domain Eukaryota; kingdom Viridiplantae; phylum Streptophyta; class Magnoliopsida; order Poales; family Poaceae; genus Lolium; species Lolium perenne. Next base: position 179,161,072 of record NC_067246.2, on the reverse strand, counting down.
GGACTGACCAATGCCCCCGCTTATTTCATGAATCTCATGAATAAGATCTTCATGAACTTTTTGGACAAGTTTGTCGTTGTTTTCATCGATGACATTCTCGTCTACTCCAAGTCCGAAGAGGAACATGAACAGCATTTGGAGATTGTCCTAGAAACCCTTAGACAGCACAAGTTATATGCCAAGTTTAGCAAGTGTGAGTTTTGGTTGGAAGAAGTTGGATTCCTGGGATACATCTTGTCTGCAGGAGGAATTGCCGTAGATCCCGCCAAGATCAAAACTGTTATGGAATGGCAAGCCCCAACCACACAAACCGAGGTCCGCGCTTTTCTTGGATTAGCCGGATACTACCGCAGATTTGTAGAAGGTTTTTCGAGCATCGCTCGACCAATGACTCAACTGCTGAAAAAGGACAGGAAATTTGAGTGGACCGACAAATGCGAAGAGAGCTTTCAACAGCTCAAGAGTAGACTGACAACAGCCCCAATCCTGATCATGCCAGATATCGCAAAGCCCTTTGACGTATATTGCGACGCCTCCAAGACTGGACTTGAATGCATGCTTATGCAAGAAGGCAAGGTTGTATCCTACCTTTCAAGACAGCTAAAGCAACATGAACAGAACTACCCAACCCATGACCTCGAGCTTGCAGCCGTGGTCTTAGCCTTAAAAGTTTGGCGTCATTACCTCATGGGTAATCGATGCGAGATCTACTCCGACCACAAAAGCCTCAAATATATATTCACCCAGAAGGAGCTAAACATGAGACAATGCTGATGGATCGAATTGATCAAGGATTACGACATGGAGATTCACTACCACCCCGGCAAGGCCAATGTGGTAGCGGATGCTTTGAGTCGACTGCCGTGCCAGTTGAACTCCATGCTCGCAACTGAACAGCCCAGCTTGCATCAAGAGTTTGAACAGTTCAGACTTGAACTTGTTAGTGAAGGATTCCTAGCCAGCATAGAACTGCAACCCACCTTGGTTAGCCAGATCAAGGAAGCCCAGAAAGACAACGCTAGCATTGACGGAATCAAGAAGCAGATAGCCGCAGGAAAAGCCCCCGGATTCACCGTAGACGAAGCCGGAGTTCTTTGGTACAAAGAACATCTCTGCGTACCATCGGACTCTGACTTGAAACAAGTCATCCTGCAAGAAGCCCATGACACCCTTTATTCAATCCACCCCGGAGGTACCAAGATGTACCAAGACCTAAAAGAACAATTTTGGTGGCACGGAATGAAGAGAGAAATCGGCAGCTATATCGCCAAGTGTGACATCTGTCAGAGAGTCAAGGCAGAACATCAACGACCCGCCGGACTGTTACAACCCCTCCAGATTCCAGAATGGAAATGAGACTCCGTAGGAATGGACTTTATCACTGGACTGCCCAAATCCAGCAAAGGCAATGATTCCATATGGGTAGTTGTCGATAGATTGACCAAAGTCGCCCATTTCATCGCCGTCAAAACCACTTACCAAGGCCCAAAGTTAGCTGAACTATACATCTCCAGAATAGTCGCCCTGCACGGAACCCCGAAATCGATAGTGTCAGATAGAGGATCACAGTTCACCTCAAGGTTCTGGCAGAAAGTGCATGAAGGACTAGGCACCCGCCTGAATTTCAGCACCGCCTATCACCCTCAGACCGATGGACAGACTGAGAGAGTAAACCAGATACTGGAAGACATGCTGAGAGCATGCGTACTGGAATACGGATCCAAATGGGAAGACTGCTTACCTTACGCAGAATTCTCTTACAACAATAGCTACAAAGCCAGCCTACAGATGGCCCCCTTTGAAGCCTTGTACGGAAGGAAATGCCGTACCCCCCTGAATTGGTCGGAAGTCGGAGAAAGCCAAGTTTTTGGCCCAGATGTTCTTCGTGAAGCCGAAGAGAAAGTCCACAAGATTCGCGAGTATCTCAAGACTGCGCAATCTAGACAGAAGAGCTACGCCGATAAGAGACGTCGGGAGATGACCTTCGAGATCGGAGACTTCGTCTATCTCAAGGTATCCCCCTTGAAAGGAATGCAGAGATTCCAACTGAAACGAAAGCTCGCACCCCGATATGTCGGACCTTTCAAAGTCCTCAGCCGCCGAGGTGAAGTATCTTATCAACTGGAGTTGCCTGAAGAAATGTCGGCTGTGCACGACGTGTTTCATATCTCACTTCTCCGGAAGTGCCTTGAAGTCCCGGAGAAGACCGAAGTGTTCAAGAACATCGATCACCGATCGGTGGATATCAACCAGGATCTGACTTACCGCGAAGTGCCGATTCGCATTCTGGAGGAAGCTTACCGAACCACCGGCACCCGAAGCATCAAGTTTCTGAAGATACAATGGAGCAATCATACCAAGGATGAAGCCACATGGGAACGCGAAGACTTCATGAAGAAGGAGTACCCAGATCTCTTTAGTACCTAACTTTCTTTTCGATCTCGGGACGAGATCTTTTGTAAGGGGGAAGGGTTTGTAACATCCCAAATTTCAATAAAAAGAAAGTTAGAGAATTCCAGAGAGCAAAATTTCAAACAAACAAAAACTTTTTAAATTGCATATAGTGCCATGCATAGGACTTGTGCATTTGAGTGATATACCACGATGATTGTTATTACTTGTATTTGCCATGCTCTAAAACCCTAATGTGATCATATGAAGATCACCAACCAAATAAATCAAAGAGGAAGAAAATCCAATAATTGAAAAACCCTAAAAACCCTAACATATGCCCTATGGCATTTTTTATAAATGTTGACCCTAGACCAATTTGGTCTTCACCATTAGTTGAATAATGTTATTAAACACTTATTACAACTTTTGGAATCAAAGAATCACAATTCAAATAATTTCCAAATGCAAAACTAGCTCACATAGAATAATGGTCAAAACTGAAATTTATAGCCTGACCACTACTTTGAGCCATTGCCATTCAATTTTCTCAAACCAAATCTTGCTAACTCTTTGCACCATTTCAAAGTCAATATCAAGTGAACAACTTTTGTAAAGATCACCATGCCAAAATCATTCTTGATCATTAGCTATGCTCATCCAAAGATTCAACTTTTTAACATATGCAACAATCTCCAATTAGCCAAATTTTGCAAATTCTTGAATTCTACAATTCCACCACCACCTCTAATCATCTCTGGTCAAATACAACTTATTTAAACACACACATTTCAAATTGTTCCACCTTTTGAATTAAATCAAATTTGGACAAATTTGCAAATTCCAAAATCGGGCACTATTACACACTATTGCAAATAGTGATTCTACTCCCTCTAATCTACCCCAACCTACACCATTTGGTTCCCTGGTTCCCTGGTCCCCTTAACCCATTTCAATGCTCAATAGAAACCTAGGGAGAGAGAGGGCAAGGCTAGACATGGCCATGCCGGCCATGTCGCCCAACCCGACGAGCTCACCCCTCTCCCCTTGCTTCTCTGCCATGGCCACCGTGCCAAAACGCACCAGCACACCACCCTAGCACTGCCTACACTCGCCATGGTCGAAGGAGCAGTGACCACTCGCCAGACGACGCGCGCCCAGCACACGCCCAGACGCCGCTCGTGTCGCGCGCATGCACGCCATGGACACGCTCAGGACACGCGCCGCGCCACCACCCTGCACTCGCCCTGGCCCCGCGCGCAACGAGTTGAGCATCACCTCGCCACCTGGACGCCGCCAGACACGGCCACGACCAGACCCTGGACCGCCGCCGCCGTGGACGGGGAAGAAGATCCCGCCGTCGCCGCGACCTGCCTGGAAGCAACGCGACCCAACCAAGCCTCCCCCGACCAAGCTGTCACTGCCAGTAGACTCGCCTGGACCCGTAGAGCACTGCCATGACCTCGCCTAGCTCGACCACCCGCCGGAAACGCCGCGCCATGGTCGACCGCCACCCTGCCCCGCAGCACCCATGCGCTGCTATAAAAGGAGAGCTCCCCTGAGCAATCCAAGCACACCACCGCACTCCCCACCTCTCACAGCTACTCAACCACCTCACCACTCATCTGATTCACGCCGGAGCAAGGCCAATCGAGAGCTCGCCGCCGCGGAAGCTCTGCAGCGATCGCCGGCAAACCAGTCCACCTCAGGCGACGCCACCTGTACCTGGAGCTTCGCCATCGTCCACATCTACCCCGAGCACACTGCCATCCCTAGCTGGAGCTCTGGTTAGCCCTTCGACCCCCTACTGCCGCCGCCAGAGCGTCGGGTTCTCGTCGGAGACGACGATGAACCACGGCCGTCGATCTGTGATCTAATCCTACGCCTCTCATTCACCCATACCGTTTCGGGTTTAAACACTCGCTGACGGGTGGCCCCCGCTGTCAGGCAGCCCGCGCGGCACTGGACCGTGGCTGGGCTGGCCTTGGGCCGTTTAATTTGAATCTGGCCCGTTTAGTTTTCCCGCCGGCCTTTTTATTTCAAACTGGATTTAAAGAATCTTAAATAATTTCAATACTGCCTCCACTTTGAAATTCAATAGATTCAAATTGGCTCAACCAAATTTAATGAACTTTAGGTTGTTGGAAAGCTAATAAAAATATCTATCAAATGCCACTGGTCCCATGACCAGATTCTTTGTAGAATTAATTTGATAAAAATAACAAGGCAGGGACTTTTCCCTATTCAAATAATTATTAAAAATCAACCAAAATAGATATTAAGTTAATTCCAACTCTAATAGCTCACATCTGACTTGCACTAATTGTTTATGAAATAAAATGGGGTGGTCACTTTGCATGATCATGCCCTAGTTAAATTAATGGATAATATGGCTAGTTTAACTAGTTGATATTGTCCAAAACTATTAAAGTAAATTATGTGGAGTCTTATACTTCATTTAAACTTGTCTCACATGAATTCATGGGATGTTTGGACCCCTGGTCCAAACTCTCTTATATGAATTACTTGAGATTTAAATCATATGTAGTGTTATTAAATGATATGGGGTGATCTATCTCATTTAAATCATGTTCACAAATGATGATGATGAACATTTGACTTAGGTCAATATGAGTTCATATATGATTGTTTGAGAAATTAAATCTTAAGAAGATTTCAATGAGAGGAAATTATTTCTCAAGAACCCTATGGAAACTATCATTTACATATTAAATGCAAAGAAGTGAATTCTATTCAAACAACACAACCCATGCACCCTAAGTAGATTATTTGTGTGCATAGAATAGTTTGTGTGTTTATATGTGATATATAGAATAGCCATTGAATTAGTGAGTAATTATACTCGTATTCAACTTTAGACGCTAGCACCGGAGAGTACACCGAAGAAGAAGGTTGCTACCAAGAGGAGGAGGAGGAACAGTTTGAGAACTACCAAGGCAAGCTAATATTCTTGCAAAGTGCAAAGCCCCTTGGGGCAAGGCACCATGAATTTTACCTTTTCCTACATAAGCCTATCCCAAGTTTATACCTTACAAGTTTTACTTGTTGTTTTTCCAAGAATTACTTTTATAGTTAACTTTGGTCAAAGTGATGGTGGTTACTAGAGTAGTGAAGTAGTTTCAATCAAGCAAAGCAAGATAGCACCCCTCATGATTTAGAGCTAGTGCTAATGAAATAAAACTTGACTACTCTAGATGGGAACAATGTGACTTTGAAATGAATTTGAAACCTTGGAATGATGATGCATTCCATTGAATGATTTTTGAAGGTGAATATGACCAAGAGAAGATGGTGATTTTTGATAAACATGATGTTGGTTTGAATGCGATACCTTTCCAATTAATAAGTACCCCCACAATACCTGATTATGGGTAGGGCTTAACTGGAAGTTTATACATCTTAGTATGGGTTCCCTCTGAACACATGTCATAGGGGTTACGCTTGAGGCTGCCTCCGTTGTTGAGAAATGATGTGAAATTGAGGTGAATTGTACGGCCAAGCCCTGTGCAGTTCCCAGGTTGACAGTTGGTCTTCACTGGGAGGCCAAGCTCATGGGGAGAGGTGCTCATACTAGGATTTGTAAGTGAAAGGTTATGGTTGATGATCCGCGTACTGTGTTACGATGATTCGGGGTAATCCCGACGGATGAAATCAAATGTTGTGGCACAAGTGTGCAACCTCTGCAGAGTGTAAACCTATTCGAATAGCCGCGTCCACGGTTACGGACGGTTGGAAAGGCCATACAGTTTCCGATGTCATATCTTTGAAAAATGATGTTGAAAGATGATGGTGAAATGACTTGTGGTGAATTGAATTGAAATCACCACTTGAATGGTGGGAATGACACTAATGTTCCCACTTGAGTTAGTTAGCACTTGAATAAGCTTTTTCTCAAATATTGTGAACTAAAACTAGCTTTATGCAAATAAACTAGAGCTTAGCAAACCATACTAGAATGTCTAGCACTTACATTAGTATTAGTTTGCGAGTACTTAAAGTACTCACGGCTTTGTCCCTGGCTATTCAAATGGCCAGAGTATGAAGATGAACAAGGAGATGACCAGCAGGACGCCTACGACAACTAGGAGTCTTCCGACGTCAAGCGTTGGCCTGTGGACTAGAGAGTCCTTGTATCTTACGCTTCCGCTATGAACTATGAACTTGTGTTTGTTTGTTGATCAATAGATCAACTATTCGTGTAATATGGATCATGTGATTCCAAATCTGTAAAACTTATGGTTTGTAATGAATGATGACTGTGATACTTAACTATTATGCCTCGCAACAACAATATTCCTGGGATTGCGATGTATGACATAATAGGCATCCGGACTTAAAAATCTGGGTGTTGACAATAGATGCCATGCTGAAATTCGGACACCACATCATTACCCTTGATGGTACCCTTCATCAAAACGAAACTCTCTCCCTACCTTCACTATTATTGATGAAGTCCTCGGTCATCTCAACGCATATATCAGCAATCATGTGCTCTCGCCCCCCTAACTCACCATATTGGTTCAAGCCTCCCTTGCCATGGTGTGCAGTATGTAGATGATATTGTCAATCATTGCAATGAAGCCCAATGCCGCACTCCATCTCAAATATACTTTAAACTCATTCGCTTCTACCACGGTCTTAAAAGAATCCAGTTATTATTTAATGCATATGTGATAATCCCCAAGTGCAGGGAATCACCGTAGTAAAATTCGATAAGTATTTGAGTGTGTCGAACCCACGAGGAGCTGAAGGTAAACTATCTATTCTCGAAGGCCTTATAACCCACTTATGTGACCCTTTGTGCAAAGCAATATGCTAGAGTGTGTACTGTTGTTTTTACTAATAACTAGGAAACTGTAAAGTGTTGAAAGTAAATAAAGAAAGTAAACTATTGGTAGTAAAGTAAAGACTATAAAGGTAAATGAAAGTAAAGTAAAAGGAAGTAACTCAAGGGAGCAATATTAATTTAATTTCTTTGGTTGTCACAATTAGTGAAGCACATGGATAATAGTTTGGTTGTTTATTCTAGAGAGGAGCCATAGATAGGTGCAACAATATACATGAGAAATTACACCTCTAGTGATTGATCCCAAGGTTGTTTCCGATCAATCTAGGGAGGTATTAACATATAAAGTCAAACCACCGCTATAAGTTTCAAGGTCCACACAGTTATATTCCCCGTTAATTAACCATGAATTAATATAGCATGCATATTTAAGACTTGGGACACGATTTATGTGAAACTCTAGCTATCACTCCTCCTATCATCATGCAACGGTGACAATCTTATGCATCCCTCAACATATGTGTGCACTCATATATCAGTACATAAGATCATCACAGAAGATAACATATACTTGTATCAACCATCAACAAACTATTTCACAATTTCCATGAACAAATCACTACTCAAACAAAGACATAGAGAAACAATAGATCATGGAAAAACAATAGGTTGCATCACACATCAGGTTTTCCAAGAGATTACAGTAGGGGGTGAAAGATGTTTCTGGAGGTGTTGATAAATATTAACATTGATTCGGATTACTAATTGTAGTATGTAGGCTTTTTCCCTAGAAGAGCTAGGTTTAATCGAACCTTGGGAAGAATTTCTAAATTGTGTAAAGGAAACGTCTACAAGACTTTGCTAGTTTGTTTTATCTTACGTTTACCGGACCTCTCAAGTTTACTTTGTTGGGTGTTGTGCTCAATGAATTAAAATTGGCCAGGGTCATGGATTCTCATGCAGTTATTCATACATATAGAAATAAAGTGCAAGTGTGTAGTAAATTAAATAGAGATAAGAGATTTCTGAGCAGCACATTTGTAAATACAATTGCCCCTAAAGCCAGAGTTGACAATAGTCTCTTGATCCAATCATTGTCCCCACAGCCACGAGTAACAACAATTATTAAGTAAATGAATGCAGACCAAAACATTAAGTAAGATGACTGTGTCATTTATCCCAAGCGAATAAATAAGCATGTACCGTTACTTTCCCCTTTCCTTCACTAAGGTTTTGGCGATAGCACACCATTCTCCGCTCATCCCACCTCTTCCCTTGATCGATCCGAGAGACATGGGTAACTGCAAGTCCTTCAAATCGTGCCACAACCCGCAGCCCGTGAGGACTACTCACGCAAAATATCAAGATCAAATATATAAATCATTGTTGCAAATACTTGGATCGAAATCACAATATTCTTACAATGGCCCTCAAGGAGATCTATATTACAACGGTGATGGCTATGGAGGAGATTGGAGATGCAACGGACGAACAATGGTGGATGGATCTCCTTTGGTGTAGATGGATCTGACGGGTGGCGGCTATGGGGTTGGTGATGAATGGTTCTCTTTTTCATCGGGGTCCCTTCATAGAATATATAGCATTTGACATGGGGAGTGCTGCGGCGGCCCGTACGGGCGGGCGATACAGGCGGGCATTGCCCATACCGATGCGTGTTAAACCTTCTGGAACCACCTTTCGCTCTCTAATCAATTTTGGTGCTCTTTCGGAGAGATTCTCTACAGTAATTGCAGGTCCATTTGCCATTATGACTTGATTTCATGCACACCATTCAAATAAAGAGAAGAGTCAACACCTTTGCAATAATTAGTCATTAGTGCCATACTTAGAGAGAAGTTTAGTCAATTTCTTAACAAAGCTAAGGCTTTAAACGCGAGAAAAAATGTCGTTTTTCACAACCATCAACTTCCCCAAGTGATCGTCCACGAGCAAGAAACAAAGAAACATAAGGAACTCAGCATTTAAACTAAAATAATGATAAAGTAAGTTCACTTAAAAGTGTTAGCCTTATGAGTCCAGCACTTCTTTCATTCAAAAACTTAGCATTGTTAGAGAAGTGCCAAGAATATAATACGAGCATTGGTAACTCGATACAACCACAATAAAGATTTATGAGCATGATAACTAGTTATGTAAACTACCACTCTAGTTTAAATAGCTAACTCTCAGTATGCCAACACAACAAGAAATGTTCTCATCTGCAACGTCAAATTTTCGTCAGGTATAGGCCCTTTTTCATCGCCTATGGGCCTAACCCAACGATATGGGTTATGTGGTGCATACCGCGTCAGGTAAGGCCCTACCACATATTTTTCGGTGCATCGCGTCTGGGCGCCCTTTGGCCACAGAAAATCCGACCATTGCAGAAGATTTTTCGGGAGGCCGTTGACTACTGACGTCATGCAAACTGATACGTGGCAGATGACGTTAACTGTCAGTTAACACCGTTAACCGGCTGAAACCCCGTGGTAGATGGTAGGCCCACACAAGGCCTTCCACAACTTAAGCAGGCCGACCCATTTAGCTTGCGTGTCGGGCCAGCTGACTTAGTTTGACCGGTCAACTATATAACTAGGTTGGTCAATTAGGTACGTGGACCGGGCCTAACTTGTAAGGTTGACAGGTCAAAACTTAAATGGGCCGGCCCACTAAGCACGTGGGCTGGGCTGAATTCCTTCATTTGACTGGTCAACATGATGATTGGGCCAGCCCACTAAACAAGTGGGCTGGGCCGAATGTCTTTGTTTGACTGGTCAGCACGATAAATGGGCTAGCCCAATAGTCATGTGGGCCGGGCCGAATGTCTTCGTTTGACCGGTTGATGGTGCTCGACGCAAGCAGTTGGGAAATCCCAAGAGGAAGGTATGATGAGCACATCAACAAGTTTTCCCTTAGTAAGAAACCAAGGTTTAATCGACCAGTAGGAGAAACAAATGACTTCTGACGATGTTGCTAGCTAACTTGTGGCAGGGCGTACTACTGGTGTCAGCAACAACATGGAACCTGCACACAACACAACTAGAATACTTTTCCCCAACTTACAGCGAGGTTGTCAATCTCACTGGTTTTGCCGAAAACAAAGATTTAGATATACAATGCAGAAAGAGAGATTTGTTTGCAGTGAAATTAAAGAGAACAATGCTTGCAGTAAGTAAACATAACAGGTGTTTGTAGTGGATGATTTTATCAGTATAAAATAAAGGACTGGGGTCCACAGTTCACTAGAGGTGTCTCTCCATAAAGATAGATAACATGTTGGGTAAACAAATTACAGCTGGGCAATTGACAGAATGAAAACCATACATGACAAGAAGATTACTATGAGATTCACTTGGGCATTACAACATAATACATAGACCGTAATCCAACTGCGTCTATGACTAATAATTCACCTTCCGGTTAGCGTCCGCACCCCTTTTAGTTTTAAGTTGCAAGCAACAGATTATTCATTAAGCAAAGTGTGTAAAGTAAACAATAGAATTATCCTTACACAAAGCATTGTTGTTTTCTCCCTAGTAGCAACAATACATCTACAACCTTAGAAGTTATTGTCACTCTTGCAACTTACTAGAGGCATGAACCAACTATCGAGCATAAATACTCTCTCTTGGAGTCATAAGCACATACTTGGCTAGAGCATCTACTAGCAACAGAGAGCATGCAAGATCACAAATAACATATGACAAGTATAGAATCAATCTCAACATAGTATTTAATATTCATCGGATCCCAGCAAACACAACATGTAGCATTACATAAGGATGATCTTGATCATGATAGGAAGCTCACAAGATCTAAACATGAGGCATAAATTGGAAAAGACAGCCATCTAGCTACTCTTATGGACCCGTAGTCCAGGAATTAACTACTCACGCATCACTTCGGAGGCGGGCATGGCGATGTAGAGGCCTCCGGTGATGATTTCCCTCTCCGGCAGGGTGCCGGGAAGAGCTTCAGAACCCTCCCGAGCTAGGGTCGGTGATAGCGGCCGCGATGGAACTTTTCATGGATGGAGGCTCAGGTATTTAGGTTTTTCCGAGAAGGTGAATAAATAGGCGTAAGCGCGAGGTCGGTGGGTTCCCAAGGGCCCACACCACCCCTAGGCGCGGCCAGCGGTGGCCCGCGCCTAGGGTAGTTGAGGCCTCCTCGTGGTGCTTCTTCGTCCCCCCTCTGGACTCCGTCTTTGTTTCGGTAAAATTGGAACTTCGGCTTTTGTTTCGTCCAATTCCGAGAATATTTCCTGTACAACTTTTCTGAAAAGCAAAACAGCAGAAAACAGGGAACTGGCACTGTGGCATCTTGTCAATAGGTTAGTTCTGGAAATGTATAAACGTGCAACAAAGTGTAAACAAAACATATAGAAATTGGTGTAAAACAAGCATTTCGCATCAAAAATTATAGATACGTTCGAGACGTATCAAGCATCCCCAAGCTTGACTCCTGCTCGTCCTCGAGTAGGTAAGTGATAAGAAATATAATTTTTGAGGTGACATGCAGCGAATACAATCTTGATCAAATTATTTTAAAGCATTGTAAGCTGGGATCAAAGTACTCTAACATTGGCATGACATATATAATTCTAACAATAGAATAATAATGCACTGAAAGCAACTGTTTGTTTTTTGGCATAGCGAAAACATAGCAAAGTGGTATTCAGCTTGTCCTTTATGAAGTAGAAAAACATAAATGCTGGGACACCTTTAAAGTTCAAAGGATGACTAGATACAAGTAATTTGAGAATAAGCAATAACATAATCATGAATCAATCAATAAGTCTTGGAACTATGGACATTATACTCAGAATGGAAACTATGCTCTCTTAATTGGTGCATAAAGTAAGAAAATGAAGACTCGTCATAAAAGTAAAAGAAAGGCCTTGCGCAGAGGGAAGCAGGGATTACTCATGTGCTAGAGCTTTTTATTTGAATAAACAGGGGTGTTGAAAATGTATTTTGAGAGGTATATATGTTTATGTCAACGACTGGTATTAAACAGTTCATCATCCTTTCATATAGTGACTTCAAGAGCGGCTCCCATGTAGTTCTCCTTTTACACACCATTATTTATGATCTCTCTAGTACATAGCGTGCGGAGCTTTATTTGTTTATTTCTTTATTTAAGTTGGTATGGGCACCCTGTTGCCTTGCTCTTTTTGCAATATTAATGACTTAGCACATTATTCATGCTAGTCAAGGTATGAGGTCATGAAAAGACAATAAACCACTATGTACTTCCTCATGAGCTAAAACAGGAACACAAAACAGATAATAGTTTGAAGGTTTTAAAGGTAGCACACAAGCAATCTACTTTGGAGTGGCAATGAAATACCACATATAGGTATGTATGGTGGACACAATTGGAAAACTTTGGTTTTTAGGATTTGGGTGCACGATTCGAGCTTATACCCCGTATAGGTGAAGGCTAGCAAAAGACTGGGAGTGACCAACTAAGAGAGCAATAATGGCCATAATCATGCATAGCGACAAAACAATATTAATCAAAGTATAAAGTGATATTACAAGTCAAAAACTAAATGATCATAGGGGCTTTAGTTTACTGGTTTGTAGTCATAACATGGTGTAAGGATGTGCCAAGTCAACCTGATAAAGCATCAAAGGAGAATACCACACTATTATGCTTCTTATGATAGAAACAACACATGATTCTTTCAATGAGACATTAAGCACTCTCAGGTATTTGAGACAATTCATGATACAACAATAACTACTAATCATATAATAATAATAATAATAATAATAATAATAATAATAATAATAATAATAATAATAATAATAATAACATCCAACATGACATGCCAAAGTCTATGCCACGGTCTAGACAAGTTTCCTTTTGCATCACTATAAGCATGAAACATTTTACTCGTCTCCAACACCAAACAATTTATTTGAAACAACTCTCATAACTAATAATCAATATGGACCAGAGATCTAATCATACATGAATAAAGAAAACTAACAAGCTCTGAACAAAATAAAAATAGAAAACCAAGAGCTAAACAAAGTACTAGCAAACTAGAACACTCGCAGAACAGTAAAAGTGAAAACTAGAGTGTTCTATGCAATTAAAACGGAGTGTGTCATTCACCAAAACAAATATGTTGGGATCCAACCATATTCTACAGAAAACAAAACAAAATAAAACTAAAAACAAAAATAAAAATAAAGACTCTCCAAGAATAACACATAGCATATGAAGCAATAAAAATATAGCGTACATAAAGATGACCTGATACTTTGTTGATGAAAAAGGGGATGCCTTGGGCATCTCCAAGCTTTGATGCTTGTACCTCTTGGATATTTCTTGGGGTGACATGGGCATCCCCAATCTTGAGCTTGTGTCCATCCTTCATCGCATTACATCATTCTTCTCTCCCTACACTTGAAAACATCCTTCATACAAAACTTCACATAATTCTTATTAGCAGCATTAGTGCAATCAAAATGACAAATACACTTGAGTTTAGTTCTAACATATATAAAACATCTATTAAACATTAGCTACTGTTGAAATTTCTTCAAAAAGATCTTTCTCTCAAAAGAACTCAAAAAGAAAGTGAATGAGAGGCAAATGCAAAATAGTGGCAGAAATCTGTCAAACTAGAACAACAGGTAAAGATCAATTTGTTCGAAAATCCTCTATTGCTGAGATCGAAAAGTGCAAAACTAACGAAAGTTAGATAATAACCTGGGACATATGCTCAAATATTGGCAGATCAAAATTACGTTCTGGCTGGGAATACAAGTGTTTATGGTGACAACACATAATCTTTTTCAGGACAGCAACTTCCCCAAATCATACTTTCTTCCTATTAGAGGCTATTCTTGGCACAAAAACGAAGTAAAACTGATAAGGAGAGGTTATTAGAGAGGTATTAACTTCCAAGACTCAACAAAATAAAACCTACAGAAATAAAACAAAGGGTTGTCTCCCATATGCTCTTTTCTTTAATGCCTTTTTAGCTAGGATTGATAGTTTTAATGATGCTCTTATGAAAATAGAAAATGAAGCAAAAGGAGCATCAAGAAGCAAATTCAAAACTCATTTAAGTCTAACCCATTTCCTATGCATAGGAATCTTGTACACAAATAAATTCACAAAGAACAAAGTGAAAAGCATAAGAAGGTGAAACAAGAGTAATTTCAAAACTTTCAGCATATAGAGAGGTGTTTTAGTACCATGAAAACTTCTACAACCATATTTTCCTCCGTCATAATAATTTTCAGTAGCATCAAGAATAAACTCAACAATATAACTATCACATAAAGCATGCTTTTCATCATCTATAAACACATAATTTTTATCAAGCTTAAAAATAGTGGGATTAAAACATTCGCACCCACTTTTAACAATTTTATAACAAGATGATTGATCATTCTCAAGAGTTATGAGGCTCCAAGATAAAATCAAGACCCTTTGAATCCCATTTTCAATAGTAGTACAATTAATATTATCAACCATTATTGGACCATCATCTAGAGCTTTCTCATTTTCATTTTCTAAGCAAAACTCTTTAGTACCATGCATTTCAAAATTAGGAAAAAAATAAAGTATTGTCATAAGATTTATCAAAATAGCATGGATTATCATAGATAATAGGAGCATAATTATTCTCACAAATTTTACTCATAATAGATATTTCAAGAGAATCTACATGAACATAACATTCATCCTCCTTTTGTAAGCATGGATGACAATCAAATAGTGTAAGAGATAAAGAGTTACTCTCATTAGAAGGTAGGCATGGGTAGCTAATCAATTATTCCTCCTTTTGTTCATCAATCTCCTCCTCTTTTTCATCTAATGATCTTTCAGGTTCAACAATTTTTCTTCAGCAGTTTCTTCTTCCACATGTTCATGCAAATTCTGGACACATTCTTGTGCATGACTGAGTCTCTCTTTATAATCAATGATATAACAATTATTGCTGAAATTTTCTATGCAATAATCAAGGATAGAAGAAACCATATGTTTAAGTTTATTACAAGCAACACAGGTTTCATAATTTTTAGACATGAAGGATTCTATTTCAGAAGCTCCCATAAATAAAACAAATTGTTCTACTTATTCAAATCCAAGATAAATATAGTTATTCCAATGATAGTTCGAAATTAAAACTTCTTTACTAAAGCCACATTGGAATTTAAGATATTTAGTATCCTATTCAGAACAACAATTGATATCATGGCGTTTAAGCAAAATTTAGCAATTTGATTCAACTTTTTTAACACGCCTCTCATGACTATACCCTTATATGATTCTCTATACTTTATAAATAGTTCCATAGAGGTTCTAGCTTGTTCTTCCATAACAAGAATTTTTTAGATTTTCTTTTTTTTCAAAATTTTATGGATTTTCGGGTATATAAGAAAAGTAAAACAAGACAAAAATAGACTAGACAAAAGTAAACTAAACAAAACACAACTAAACAAAAATAAACTAAGCAAAAAGAAACTAGACAAGAAAAAATAAAATAAAATAAAAACAGAGAGTCAGGTAAAGTGTACTCCCCAACTGAACTTATGAGTAGAGCTTTGCCTCCCCGATAACGGAACTAGAAAATAGTCTTGATAACCCACAAGTATGGAGGATCAAAACAGTCTTCGAGTGAAGTAAAACCCAAATTTATTGATTCGACACAAGGGGAGACAAAGAATACTTATAAGCCTTAACAAAGAAGTTATCAATTGAGCTACACATGGAAAAGCACTAGTAACAGGGGTGATGTGAAAGCATCAGTAATATGAGAGCAATGAAAATAGTAACATAGCAGCAGTAGCAGTAACACAGAGGCAATGACACCAGAAAATATTCCAGTGCGTAGTTGTCTGTAAAGCAATGATGATGACAGAAGGACCGGTGTTCCAAGCTATCTACACTAGTGGTAACTCTCCAAACAAATAACATGTGTTGGGTGAACAAATTACAGTTGGGCAATTGATAATTGTGCGGGCATGACAATGCATGCTATGATAAAATAAAGTTTACCGTAGTATTTAATTAGGCATTACGACATAATACATAGACCGTGATCCAACTGTGTCTATGTCCAATAATCCACTGATACGCGTACAGCACGCGACCGTTGGGAACCCCAAGAGGAAGGTGTGATGCGTACAGCGGCAAGTTTTCCCTCAGTAAGAAACCAAGGTTTATCGAACCAGTAGGAGCCAAGAAGCACGTTGAAGGTTGATGGCGGCGAGATGTAGTGCAGCGCAACACCAGGGATTCCGGCGCCAACGTGGAACCTGCACAACACAACCAAAGTACTTTGCCCCAACGAAACAGTGAGGTTGTCAATCTCACCGGCTTGCTGTAACAAAGGATTAGATGTATAGTGTGGATGATGATTGTTTGCAAAAAACAGTAGAACAAGTATTGCAGTGGATTGTATTCGATGTAAAAGAATGGACCGAGGTCCACAGTTCACTAGTGGTGTCTCTCCCATAAGATAAATAGCATGTTGGGTGAACAAATTACAGTTGGGCAATTGACAAATAGAGAGGGCATGACAATGCACATACATGATATCATGAGTATTGTGAGATTTAATTGGGCATTATGACAAAGTACATAGACCGCTATCCAGCATGCATCTATGCCTAAAAAGTCCACCTTCAGGTTATCATCTGAACCCCTTCCAGTATTAAGTTGCAAACAACAGACAATTGCATTAAGTATGGTGCGTAATGTAATCAATAACTATATCCTCGGACATAGCATCAATGTTTTATCCCTAGTGGCAACAGCACATCCATAACCTTAGAGGTTTCTGTCACTCCCCCAGATTCACGGAGACATGAACCCACTATCGAGCATAAATACTCCCTCTTGGAGTTACTAGTAAAAACTTGGCCAGAGCCTCTACTAATAACGGAGAGCATGCAAGATCATAAACAACACATAGATTGATAATCAACATAACATAGTATTCTCTATCCATCGGATCCCAACAAACACAACATATAGCATTATAGATAGATGATCTTGATCATGTTAGGCAGCTCACAAGATCCGAAAATGAAGCACATAAGGAGAAGACAACCATCTAGCTACTGCTATGGACCCATAGTCCAGGGGTGAACTACTCAGTCATCACTCCGGAGGCGACCATGGCGGTGTAGAGTCCTCCGGGAGATGAATCCCCTCTCCGGCAGGGTGCCGGAGGCGATCTCCTGAATCCCCCGAGATGGGATTGGCGGCGGCGGCGTCTCTGGAAGGTTTTCCGTATCGTGGCTCTCGGTACTGGGGGTTTCGCGACGAAGACTATTTGTAGGCGGAAGGGCAGGTCAGGGGGCCACACGAGGGGCCCAGACGCCAGGCCGGCGCGGCCAAGACCTGGGCCGCGCCGCCCTATTGTCTGGCCACCTCGTGGCCCCACTTCGTCTCCTCTTTGGTCTTCTGGAAGCTTCGTGGTAAAATAGGCACCTGGGCGTTGATTTCGTCCAATTCCGAGAATATTTCCTTACTAGGATTTCTGAAACCAAAAACAGCAGAAAACAGCAACTGGCTCTTCGGCATCTCGTTAATAGGTTAGTTCCAGAAAATGCATAAATATGACATAAAGTATGCATAAAACATGTAGATATCATCAATAATGTGGCATGGAACATAAGAAATTATTGATACGTCGGAGACGTATCAGCATCCCCAAGCTTAGTTTCTGCTCATCCCGAGCAGGTAAACGATAACAAAGATAATTTCTGGAGTGACATGCCATCATAACCTTGATCATACTATTGTAAGCATATGTAATGAATGCAGCGATCCAAACAATGTAAATGACATGAGTAAACAAATGAATCATATAGCAAAGACTTTTCATGAATAGTACTTCAAGACAAGCATCAATAAGTCTTGCATAAGAGTTAACTCATAAAGCAATAATTCATAGTAGAGGTATTGAAGCAACACAAAGGAAGATGAAGTTTCAGCGGTTGCTTTCAACTTGTAACATGTATATCTCATGGATATTTGTCAACATAGAGTAATATAACAAGTGCAATATGCAGGTATGTAGGAATCAATACACAGTTCACACAAGTGTTTGCTTCTTGAGGTGGAGAGAGATAGGTGAACTGACTCAACAATAAAAGTAAAAGAAAGGTCCTTCAAAGAGGAAAGCATCGATTGCAATATTTGTGCTAGAGCTTTGATTTTGAAAACAAGAAACAATTTTGTCAACGGTAGTAATAAAGCATATGTGTTATGTAAATTATATCTTACAAGTTGCAAGCCTCATGCATAGTATACTAATAGTGCCCGCACCTTGTCCTAATTAGCTCGGATTACCTGGATTATCATCGCAATGCATATGTTTTAACCAAGTGTCACAAAGGGGTACCTCTATGTTGCCTGTACAAAGGTCTAAGGAGAAAGCTCGCATCGGATTTCTCGCTATTGATTATTCTCAACTTATACATCCATACCGGGACAACATAGACAACAGATAATGGACTCCTCTTTTATGCATAAGCATGTAACAACAATTAATTTTCTCATATGAGATTGAGGATATTTGTCCAAAACTGAAACTTCCACCATGGATCATGGCTTTAGTTAGCGGCCCAATGTTCTTCTCTAACATTATGCAATGCTCTAACCATTCTAGCGGTAAATCTCCCTTACTTTAGACAAGACGAACATGCATAGCAACTCACATGATATTCAACAAAGAGTAGTTGATGGCGTCCCCAGGAACATGGTTATCGCACAACAAGCAACTTAATAAGAGATAAAGTGCATAATTACATATTCAATACCACAATAGTTTTTAGGCTATTTGTCCCATGAGCTATATATTGTAAAGGTAGAGGATAGAAATTTTAAAGGTAGCACTCAAGCAATTTACTTTGGAATGGCGGAGAAATACCATGTAGTAGGTAGGTATGGTGGACACAAATGGCATAGTGGTTGGCTCAAGGATTTGGATGCATGAGAAGTATTCCCTCTCGATACAAGGTTTAGGCTAGCAAGGTTTATTTGAAACAAACACAAGGATGAAGCGGTGCAGCAAAACTCACATAAAAGACATATTGTAAATATTATAAGACTCTACACCGTCTTCCTTGTTGTTCAAACTCAATACTAGAAATTATCTAGACCTTAGAGAGACCAATTATGCAAACCAAATTTTGGCATGCTCTATGTATTTCTTCATTAATGGGTGCAAAGTATATGATGCAAGAGCTTAAACATGAGCACAACAATTGCCAAGTATCACATTATCCAAGACATTCTAGCAATTACTACATGTATCATTTTCCAATTCCAACCATATAACAATTTAACGAAGAAGAAATTTTCGCCATGAATATTATGAGTAAAGCCTAAGGACATATTTGTCCATATGCAACAGCGGAGCATGTCTCTCTCCCACACAAAGAATGCTAGGATCCATTTTATTCAAACAAAACAAAAACGAAAACAAACAGACGCTCCAAGCAAAGTACATAAGATGTGATGGAATAAAAATATAGTTTCACTAGAGGAACCTGATAATGTTGTCGATGAAGAAGGGGATGCCTTGGGCATCCCCAAGCTTAGACGCTTGAGTATTCTTGATATATGCAGGGGTGAACCACCGGGGCATCCCCAAGCTTAGAGCTTTCACTCTCCTTGATCATGTTGTATCATCTCCCTCTCTTGATCCTTGAAAACTTCCTCCACACCAAACTCAAAACAACTCATTAGAGGGTTAGTGCACAATCAAAATTTACATGTTCAGAGGTTACATGATCATTCTTAACACTTCTGGACATTGCACAAAGCTACTGAAAGTCAATGGAATCGAAAAATCCATCAAGCATAGCAAAACAGGCAATGCGAAATAAAAGGCAGAATCTGTCAAAACAGAACAGTTCGTAAAGATGAATTTTATTGAGGCACCAGACTTGCTCAAATGAAAATGCTCAAATTGAATGAACGTTGCGTACATATCTGAGAATCACTCACGTAAATTGGCATAATTTTCTGAGTTACCTACAGAGAATTAGGCCCATATTCGTGACAGCAAACAAATCTGTTTCTGCGCAGTAATCCAAATCTAGTATGAACCTTACTATCAACGACTTTACTTGGCACAACAATGCACAAAACTACGATAAGGAGAGGTTGCTACAGTAGTAACAACTTCCAAGACTCAAATATAAAATAAAAATGTACTGTAGTAAAAATATGGGTTGTCTCTCATAAGCGCTTTTCTTTAACGCCTTTCAGCTAGGCGCAGAAAGTGTGTATCAAGTATTGTCAAGAGATGAAGTGTCAACATCATAATTTGTTCTAATAATAGAATCAAAAGGTAAATTCATTAGATTAACATCCAAATAACAATTTTTCAATGGTGGCAAGTCAAGCATATTATAGATTTTCTTAGGCATAACAGAAATACTTGCACCAAGATCACATAAAGCATTACAATCAAAGTCATTGAACTTCATCTTAATGATGGGCTCCCAACCATCCTCTAGCTTCCTAGGAATAGAAGCTTCGCGTTCTAGTTTCTCTTCTCTAGCTTTTATGAGAGCATTTGTAATATGTTTCGTGAAAGCCAAGTTTATAGCACTAGCATTAGGACACTTAGCAAGTTTTTGTAAGAACTTTATAACTTCAGAGATATGACAATCATAAAAATCCAAACCGTTATAATCTAAAGCAATGGGATCATCATCCCCAATGTTGGAAAAAATTTCAGCAGTTTTATCACAGGCAGTTTCAGCAGTTTTAGCAGTTTCAGACAGTTTTTCGCGCTTTGCATTTGAAGTGGAGACATTGCTAACACCAATTCTTTTACCATTATTAGTAGGAGGTGCAGCAACATGTGTAGCATTAGCATTACTAGTGGTGGTAATAGTCCAAACTTTAGCTATATTATCTTCTTTTTCATTTTCTTCTTTCTCCCACCTTGCACGCAATTCGGCCATCAATCTTATATTCTCATTAATTCTAACTTGGATGGCATTTGCTGTAGTAACAATTTTATTATTATGATTCTCATCAGGCATAACTTTCGATTTCAAAAGATCAACATCAGCAGCAAGACTATCGACTTTAGAAGCAAGTATATCAATTTTCCCAAGCTTTTCTTCAACAGATTTGTTAAAAGCAGTTTGTGTACTAATAAATTCTTTAAGCATGGCTTCAAGTCCAGGGGTGAATTCCTATTATTGTTGTAAGAATTCCCATAAGAATTACCATAGCCGTTGCCATTATTATAAGGATATGGCCTATAGTTGTTACTAGAATTGTTCCGGTAAGCATTGTTGTTGAAATTATTATTTTTAATATAGTTTACATCAACATGTTCTTCTTGAGCAACCAATGAAGCTAACGGAACATTATTAGGATCAATATTTGTCCTATCATTCACAAGCATAGACATAATAGCATCAATCTTATCATTCAAGGAAAAGGTTTCTTCGACAGAATTTACCTTCTTACCTTGTGGAGCTCTTTCCGTGTGCCATTCAGAGTAATTAATCATCATATTATCAAGAAGCTTTGTTGCTTCACCAAGAGTGATGGACATAAAGGTACCTCCAGCAGCTGAATCCAATAGGTTTCGCGAAGAAAAATTCAGTCCTGCATAAAAGGTTTGGATGATCATCCAAGTAGTCAGTCCATGGGTTGGGCAGTTTTTAACCAAAGATTTCATTCTTTCCCATGCTTGTGCAACATGCTCAGTATCCAATTGTTTAAAATTCATTATGCTACTCCTCAAAGATATAATTTTAGCAGGGGGATAATATCTACCAATAAAAGCATCCTTGCATTTAGTCCATGAATCAATACTATTCTTAGGCAGAGATAGCAACCAATCTTTAGCTCTTCCTCTTAATGAGAAAGGAAACAATTTTAATTTTATAATGTCACCATCTACATCTTTATACTTTTGCATTTCACATAGTTCAACAAAGTTATTGAGATGGGCAGCAGCATCATCAGAACTAACACCAGAAAATTTCTCTCGCATAACAAGATTTAGTAAAGCAGGTTTAATTTCAAAGAATTCTGCTGTAGTAGCAGGTGGAGCAATAGGTGTGCATAAGAAATCATTATTATTTGTGGTTGTGAAGTCACACAACTTAGTATTTTCAGGAGTACCCATTTTAGCAATAGTAAACAAAGCAAACTAGATAAAGTAAATGCAAGTAACTAGTTTTTTTGTGTTTTTAATATAGCAAACAAGATAGCAAATAAAGTAAAACTAGCAACTAATTTTTTTGTGTTTTGATTTAGTACAGCAAACAAAGTAGTAAATAAAATAAAGCAAGACAAAAACAAAGTAAAGAGATTGGGATGTGGAGACTCCCCTTGCAGCGTGTCTTGATCTCCCCGGCAACGGCGCCAGAAAACAGTCTTGATACACGTACAGCACGCGACCGTTGGGAACCCCAAGAGGAAGGTGTGATGCGTACAGCGGCAAGTTTTCCCTCAGTAAGAAACCAAGGTTTATCGAACCAGTAGGAGCCAAGAAGCACGTTGAAGGTTGATGGCGGCGAGATGTAGTGCGGCGCAACACCAGGGATTCCGGCGCCAACGTGGAACCTGCACAACACAACCAAAGTACTTTGCCCCAAAGAAACAGTGAGGTTGTCAATCTCACCGGCTTGCTGTAACAAAGGATTAGATGTATAGTGTGGATGATGATTGTTTGCAGAAAACAGTAGAACAAGTATTGCAGTGGATTGTATTCGATGTAAAAGAATGGACCGGGGTCCACAGTTCACTAGTGGTGTCTCTCCCATAAGATAAATAGCATGTTGGGTGAACAAATTACAGTTGGGCAATTGACAAATAGAGAGGGCATGACAATGCACATACATGATATGATGAGTATTGTGAGATTTAATTGGGCATTACGACAAAGTACATAGACCGCTATCCAGCATGCATCTATGCCTAAAAAGTCCACCTTCAGGTTATCATCCGAACCCCTTCCAGTATTAAGTTGCAAACAACAGACAATTGCATTAAGTATGGTGCGTAATGTAATCAATAACTACATCCTCGGACATAGCATCAATGTTTTATCCCTAGTGGCAACAGCACATCCATAACCTTAGAGGTTTCTCACACTCCCAATTCACGGAGACATGAACCCACTATCGAGCATAAATACTCCCTCTTGGAGTTACTAGTAAAAACTTGGCCAGAGCCTCTACTAATAACGGAGAGCATGCAAGATCATAAACAACACATAGATTGATAATCAACATAACATAGTATTCTCTATCCATCGGATACCAACAAACACAACATATAGCATTATAGATAGATGATCTTGATCATGTTAGGCAGCTCACAAGATCCGACAATGAAGCACATAAGGAGAAGACAACCATCTAGCTACTGCTATGGACCCATAGTCCAGGGGTGAACTACTCACTCATCACTCTGGAGGCGACCATGGCGGTGTAGAGTCCTCCGGGAGATGAATCCCCTCTCCGGCAGGGTGCCGGAGGCGATCTCCTGAATCCCCCGAGATGGGATTGGCGGCGGCGTCTCTGGAAGGTTTTCCGTATCGTGGCTCTCGGTACTGGGGGTTTCGCGACGAAGACTATTTGTAGGCGGAAGGGCAGGTCAGGGGGCCACACGAGGGGCCCAGACGCCAGGCCGGCGCGGCCAAGACCTGGGCCGCGCCGCCCTATTGTCTGGCCACCTCGTGGCCCCACTTCGTCTCCTCTTCGGTCTTCTGGAAGCTTCGTGGTAAAATAGGCCCCTGGGCGTTGATTTCGTCCAATTCCGAGAATATTTCCTTACTAGGATTTCTGAAACCAAAAACAGCAGAAACAAAGAATCGGCTCTTCGGCATCTCGTTAATAGGTTAGTTCCAGAAAATGCATAAATATGACATAAAGTATGCATAAAACATGTAGATATCATCAATAATGTGGCATGGAACATAAGAAATTATCGATACGTCGGAGACGTATCATCCACCTTGAGGTTATTATCCAAACCCCTTCCAGTATTAAGTTGCACGCAACCGATTATCGCATTAAGCAATGTGTGTAAAGTAAACAATAGAATTATCCATAGACAAAACATTGTTGTTTTCTCCCTAGTAGCAACAACGCATCTACAATCTTAGAAGTTATTATCACTCTTCCAGATTACTAGAGGCATGAACCCACTATCGAGCATAAATACTCCCTCTTGGAGATACATGCAACTACTTGATCAGGGTAACTACAAGTACCGGAGAGCATGAAAGATCTTAAATAACAGTAGTATGATAATATGATGAACAATATGATCAGAATTCCACAATTTATCGGATCCCAACAAACACAACACCAATTACATCATATGGATCTAAATCATGTAATGTAGCTCATGAGATCATTGTATTGATGTACATTTGGAGAGAGAGTACCAACTAGCTATAGTCGAGAACCCGTAGTCTAAGGGGGAACTACTCACAAACCATCATGGAGTCGAAGTGGAGGCGGTGGAGTCGATGGAGATGGCTCTGAGAGTCAATCCCCGTCCCGGCAGGGTGCCGGAACAGGAACTTATGACCCCCGAAACTTGTGTGGACGATGGTGGCAACGGAACTTTTCATGGACGCAGGCTCATGTATCTAGGGTTTTTGCGTCGAATGCAATATATAGGCGGAAGGGCGAGGTCGGTGGGCGCCGGAGGGATCCACACCACCTCGAGGCGAGACCCCTAGGCATGGTGTGGCCCCTCTTTGGCCCTCCTCCGTCTCTGCTCTGGACTCCATCTTCGTATCGGGAAAATAGGAGGTTTGGCTTTTGTTTCGTCCAATTCCGAGAATATTTCCTGTACAACTTTTCTGAAATACAAAAACAACAAAAAACAGGAACTGACACTGTGGCATATTGTCAATAGGTTAGTTCCAGAAAATGCATAAAAGTGCCACGAAGTGTAGACAAAACATATAGAAATTGGTGTAAAACAAGCATGGAGCATAAAAAATTATAGATACATTTGAGACATATCAGTGGGATCACCTGTGAACTTGTAGAAGAGCTGAAGAGGGAATGCAAACCAATATGTTTAGCATTCCTTGTATGAGTGCCATGCAAAGTAAGAGAAGCGAGTTAATGTTGCAGCTTTTGAAGAACCCGATGGCACACAAAATTATTATTGAAGTAGCTAGTGTGGTGAGTTTAAATAAATTACTACTGCAGGATAGCAGAGCGATAGCATGCATGAACTAATAGTAGTCAGTTACTTTGTGAGCTTACGACGTAGTAGATAGAAACAACAATGGCATTACCTGTAGTACATGGAATGCAAACCAACATGTTCAGGGAGTACAAAATTGGCATGAACAAAATAGTAGCAGACTATAATTTTTGTAACAACGACTGAGCGAGATAGAAGTTATGATGGCTACATCTACAGAGCAGGGAATGCAAACCAAAATGTCAAATCGCTTAAAATTAGCAATGAACTAGAAAATACAGGGTGTTACTGTCATAGCTAGGAATGAACTTAAAGAGCTTCACACAAACAAGCACCTAAACCCAAAACATGACGCTAAAACAAGGGACTTACATTAGGAGAAGGACTTTTGTGGGAGTCACTGCAAATCTTCCTGGGGTTGATAGATCCAGTGATGAAGTACACTACATGTGCTACTTGGGGTTGGAGAAGCGGCCATTACACTTCATGGTTACTCATGTCATTTGCAAATACGTAACGGCGCGTCGTTAGCACAAACAAGTTCCCCCAAGATTAAACAAGAACTTGCAGGCAGCAATAGAAAAGCTACAGTAGAAGAGTTTAGATAGGTGTGGA
This sequence comes from Lolium perenne, assembly GCF_019359855.2. NCBI lineage: Eukaryota > Viridiplantae > Streptophyta > Magnoliopsida > Poales > Poaceae > Lolium > Lolium perenne. The sequence continues at coordinate 179,135,064 of NC_067246.2, read as the reverse complement.
TCATGCACGATGCCGATGAAGCAGATCCAGTTCATGCACGGCGGTGTCGGTGAGCTAGATCTGATGCGGTGGATGACGGATCCGGCGAAGCGGCTCCGGTGAGGTGGACAATACCGCAGCTGAAGCGACTGTGGTAGACTGCTCGACGAGTATATGGTTTCGAGGTTCGGCGGGTATGATCCGGTCCAGTTGATGACGGCGTCGATGAAGCGGCTTGATACGTTGCAAACGTATCTATAATTTTTTATGCTCCATGCTTGTTTTACACCAATTGCTATATGTTTTTTTACACTTCATGGCATTTTATGCATTTTCGGGAACTAATCTATTAAAAAGATGCCACAGTGACAGTTCCTATTTTCTGTTGTTTTTGTATTTCATAAAAGTTGTACAGGAAATATTCTCCAAATTGGACGAAACAAAAGCCGAAGTTCCAATTTTTCTTTCACGGAGACGGAGTCCAGAGGGGTGATGCAGAAGAGCCGGGAGGAGGCCACACCTGCCCTAGGCGCGGGCCCACACCTGGCCGCTCCTAGGCATGGTGTGGGCCCCCCGGGCGCCCACCGACATCACACTTTCGCCTATAAATTGGCCCCCGACGCGAAAACCCTAAATCAATCAGCCTCCATCCACAAAAAGTTCCGTAGCTCCGCCGCCATCGAAAACAAGTTTCGGGGGACATAAGTCTCTGTTCCGGCACCCTTCCGGGGTGGGGAATTTCCCCAAGAGCCGTCTCCGTCGATGCCACTTCCATCTTCGTTGCCGTTGCTGACTCCCATGATTAGGAGGGAGTAGTTCTCCCTCGAGGCTAAGGTATTTACCGATAGCTATGTGCTTTGTCTCTCTCTCCCATGGTGTGATCTTTATGTGATCATGAGCTTTGTAATCTAGTTGAATAATAGATATTACTCTTCATATATTATGCTACTCAAGTGGTTTTATTCATGTAATCTCCGGAGACACCTTGTGCCACGGTGTGAAGGTGACAGTGTGTGCACCGTGTGTGTCTCTTAGGCTAAAGATTACATAAATACTTATCATGAGTTATAATTTGTGTTGGATGTCTCTATGAAATTGTAGTGTTTGTTAGTACTACCTTTGAATACTCAAAGTGACAGCGTGGGGTGTCCCTAGGTCGGGAATGCGAACTTTAAGGGGTGCTTTTCTAGCCCTACGTAGTGAATTGGTGTTCGTTATTCAACCGGAGAGTAGCTTAGTGTAGCATAGTGAAGAGATGATATTTATGTATTCAATTGTGCTATCATTGTTGGGAGTGTCCACTAGTGAAAGTATGATCCCTAGGCCTTGTTTCAAAGCATTGAAACACCGTTTACAACCAGTTCAGCTACATGTTTGCTTGCTGACATTTTTATTCAGATTGCAATTACCACTTATAATCATCCATATTACTTGTATTTCACTATCTCTTCGCCTAACTAGTGCACCTATACACCTGACAATTGTATTGGGTGTGTTGGGGACACAAGAGACTTCTTGTATCGTAATTGCAGGGTTGCTTGAGAGGGATATCTTTGACCTCTACCTCGATGAGTTCGGTAAACCTTGGGTGATCCACTTAAGGGAAACTTGTTGTTGTTCTACAAACCTCTGCACTTGGAGGCCCAAAACTGTCTACAAGAATAGAAGCGTGCATAGACATCACAGCTCTGGCAGACAGCCGGATGAGGAGTATCGTGCGGCCTCGGGTAGGACAGGCAAGTATGGCGGGGATGTTCCGGTTCGGTGGTCGTGGAGGTGGGAGAGAGATGGACTTGGGAAGTTCCGGTGGGTGGTCTCAGAGGAGAGACTAAGGGAAACAAATTTTTCTTCAGAGGGTTTCCGGGGCTAGGGAGGTGGTGATCGAAAAAATGATGGGCAGACCCCCCACCAACCGACTTTGTTGTCATCTCCACAGGGGTAGAATGGGATTTTGGAAGCGTGTGAAATATTTAATTTTGTGGGAGGGAAGTTTTGCCACTGGGATGAGATTTTGAATTTGGCTACGGTCCAAGTACAATGATAAAAAAATTGTGAGACCGTACTAGTACCTCTGTTCAAGGTCGAGAGCAAAATCAAATCATCATCACATTGAATATCGCTTACTACCATGATCATGATCTATCTTCTTAATCCCATTCAAAAATGCATCTGAAATATTTTAGGATTGGCGGGAAATTTTGCCTCCCGACTGAGATTTCATTTCAAATATGGCTATGGTCCAATTCATATAATATAATAATAATAATGTAAAGACGGTAGACCCTGCTAAGTACTAGTTGCTCTGCTCCGGCAGTTAAGGCCGGCGGTCACATCAAGCCATCATCGTTACAAACAAAATCAGTTAGTCCCATGTTCTCGAAACTACAATTCAAAAAAGCTTCCGAAATATTTTTGATTTAATTAGTTGGACGTTTGCTACTCAACTGAGATTTTATTTTGAGTCTCGCTACAGTGCCTATGTTCATGAATCTAGGGCCTAGAGTCCCATCAAGTCATAATCACAACCAAATTCGGTTCGCATGTTCTACAGTTCAAAAACGTGTACCTAAAATTCTGGGTTTATACCTTTGCAGTTTCATAGCAAATTTACTTGTATTACGCCTTTTACGACTGATACGCTTGGATTTGAGCAGATGTGTGCATCCTAGTTATGTAGTGGTCATGCCTAATACTACTGTAAAACCTTTTTAGTACAAAAGCATGATTTATCAATAAAAACTCCCATTCGTTAGGGTTTGGTAGGAGGTTTTGCCGCTCGGTTGATATTTTGATCAAATATGGAAAACTTTCTTGTCCATTTTAGATTAAAACTAGCATGACATCAGTACACTGAGTGTGAGCCAACAAGAGGCTCAACCTTTCGCTCGATACAATCAGAGCTTGCCCGAATTCTAAGACGAGCTCAGCTGAGTCACTCGAACTCAACTCGTTTGCATCCCTTCACATAGTGGGACAGAGAGATGATTTTTTCTGCAAATTAGTAAGTGCGTACCATATTCCCAACGAAAATTGGATAGCATGATCTTCAACTCAAATCAACGTAGTTCTTCACCATAGGCTAATTAATTATTATGCTTTTCTGGAGGGACCAAACAGTTAGCATCATGAACCATACATAATTATAGCTGCATCTAGGTCATTCCTGCCTTGGCTACATAGAAAAACAGGTACCATCAAATCCATAGAATAAGCTTGGTTGACTTTGCCTACCTGTCTACCATCCATTTGAAATCCAACACATCAGATAAGCTCTAAGTTTGATCTAGAAGTTAAACCATACTATTTTATAATCACAACCACTTCGTTTAAATGGAATGGAAACTTTTTTTTCCAAACATTGAGTCAACAACGCAGAGTCAAAAAAATCCACATTCCAATAAGGAACTATATTAAAGTTATGCAGTAGCAAACACAACCAAAAGTCAGAAGTGCATGCCAGCTGAGTCCCAAAGGCACAACATAATTAATAAGAAAGTTGCAAGCTTATATGATGGGGGCTATGCAATCCACTTATACACACATTAACACCCATCCTCGTGTTTGACAGTCAACACCTGGAACTCGAAGGTAGGAACATGAAGCTTTACAAGGGCTAAGGAGCGCCAACAATTTTAGATTAAATTAAACCACACGTTCGAGAATTCAAACTCGAGACCTTGGCAATGATACCATTTAAGTGTGAACTGATTGAAAAGGCTAGGACATTAATTTATAAAACATCCACATGAACAATTACCAAGTTGATCCCAACCGCAGATAAATGCATCCACCAACAAAAATAGGAACAGTGCCTTGATACGTCTCCGACGTATCGATAATTTCTTATGTTCCATGCCACATTATTGATGATATCTACATGTTTTATGCATACTTTATGTCATATTTATGCGTTTTCCGGAACTAACCTATTGACGAGATGCCGAAGGGCCAGTTGCTGTTTTCTGCTGTTTTTGGTTTCAGAAATCCTAGTAAGGAAATATTCTCGGAATCGGACGAAATCAACGCCCAGCATCTTAGAATCCCCGGAAGCATCCAGAACACCCGAGAGCCGCCAGAGAGGGGCCACAGGCCCACCAGATGGTAGGCCGGCGCGGCCCAGGCCCTGGCCGCGCCGCCCTATCGTGTCACCGCCTCTTCAGCCCTCCGACGCCGCCTCTTCGCCTATTTAAGCCCCCTCGACCTAAAACCTCGAGACGGAAAAGCCACGGTATGAGAAACCTTCCAGAGCCGCCGCCATCGCGAAGCCAAGATCTGGGGGACAGGACTCTCTGTTCCGGCACGCCGCCGGGACGGGGAAGTGCCCCCGGAAGGCTCCTCCATCGACACCACCGCCATCTTCATCAACGCTGCTGTCTCCCATGAGGAGGGAGTAGTTCTCCATCGAGGCTCGGGGCTGTACCGGTAGCTATGTGGTTCATCTCTCTCCTATGTACTTCAATACAATAATCTCATGAGCTGCCTTACATGATTGAGATTCATATGATGATGCTTGTAATCTAGATGTCATTATGCTAGTCAAGTGGATTTTACTTATGTGATCTCCGGAGACTCCTTGTCCCACGTGTGTAAAGGTGACAGTGTGTGCACCGTGTGGGTCTCTTAGGCTATATTTCACAGAATACTTATTCACTGTTATGAATGGCATAGTGAAGTGCTTATTTATATCTCTTTATGATTGCAATGTGTTTTGTATCACAATTTATCTGTGTGCTACTCTAGTGATGTTATTAAAGTAGTTTATTCCTCCTGCACGGTGTAATGGTGACAGTGTGTGCATCGTGTAGTACTTGGCGTAGGCTATGATTGTGATCTCTTGTAGATTATGAAGTTAACTATTGCTATGATGGTATTGATGTGATCTATGCCTCCTTTCGTAGCGTGAAGGTGACACTGTGCATGCTATGTTAGTACTTGGTTTGGTTATGTTGATATGTCATGCACTCTAAGGTTATTTAAATATGAACATCGAATATTGTGGAGCTTGTTAACTCCGGCATTGAGGGTTCGTGTAATCCTACACAGTTAGTGGTGTTCATCATCCAACATCTATTTATTTATTCTGTTATGTGATCAATGTTGAGAGTGTCCACTAGTGAAAGTATGATCCCTAGGCCTTGTTCCTAAATACTGCTATCGCTGCTTGTTTACTGTTCTACTGCATTTGTACTGTCTGCAATATTACCACCATCAACCACACGTCAGCAAGCACTTTTCTGGCGTTGTTACTACTGCTCATACTTATTCATACCACCTGTATTTCACTATCTCTTCGCCGAACTAGTGCACCTATTAGGTGTGTTGGGGACACAAGAGACTTCTTGCTTTGTGGTTGCAGGGTTGCATGAGAGGGATATCTTTGACCTCTTCCTCCCTGAGTTCGGTAAACCTTGGGTGATCCACTTAAGGGAAACTTGCTGCTGTTCTACAAACCTCTGCTCTTGGAGGCCCAACACTGTCTACAAGAATAGAAGCTCCCGTAGACATCAAGCACTTTTCTGGCGCCGTTGCCGGGGAGAAAAGGTAAAAGGCACTCATACTCCGGTTCCTGTGTAACAAGATTTCTTTCCGCGCCATTGTGTGTGTGCTCGAAGCTATTTCCTTTAGATCCTGCAATTGCATCTTTTTGTTTCTTGTTTACACTAGTAAGGCATAATGGACAACAATGAGCTTCTTATTCTATTTCCTGAGTTAAGACATGGATGGTTTGATCCGAAAATTAAAAAACCCATGGAACATATTAGTATGAACACTTTGAATACCATTGTTGCTAATGATATGGAAAATTCTAAGCTTGGGGAAGCTGGTTTTGATGAGCATGATCTTTTTAGTCCCCCAAGCATTGAGGAGGAAATTTTCTTTGATGATACTTTGCCTCCTATTTATGATGATTATAATGATAGTAGTCTTTTGTTACTGCCTGTTATGGAGGATAAATTTGATTATGATTACAATATGCCTCCTATATTTGATGATGAGAATAATAATGATAGCTACTTTGTTGAATTTGCTCCCACTACAACTAATAAAATTGATTATGCTTATGTGGAGAGTAATAATTTTATGCATGAGACTCATGATAAGAATGCTTTATGTGATAGTTATATTGTTGAGTTTTCTCATGTTGCTACTGAAAGTTATTATGAGAGAGGAAAACATGGTTGTAGAAATTTTCATGTTACTAAAACACCTCTCTATATGCTTAAAATTTTGAAGTTGAGCTTGTCTAGTTTTCCTATGCTTATTGCATTATGCCTACATAACTTGTTTATTTACAAGATTCCTTTTCATAGGAAGCATGTTAGACTTAAATGTGTTTTGATTTTGCCTCTTGATGCTCTCTTTTGCTTCAAATACTATTTCTTGCGAGTGCATCATTAAAACTGCTGAGCCCATCTTAATGGCTATAAAGAAAGAACTTCTTGGGAGATAACCCATGTGTTTATTTTGCTACAGTAATTTTGTTTTATATTTGTGTCTTAGAAGTTGTAACTACTGTAGCAACCTCTCCTTATCTTAGTTTTGTTGCATTGTTGTGCCAAGTAAAGTCTTTGATAGTAAGGTTCATACTAGATTTGGATTACTGCGCAGAAACAGATTTCTTGCTGTCACGAATCTTGGCCTAATTCTCTGTAGGTAAATCAGAAAATTATGCCAATTTACGTGAGTGATCCTCAGATATGTACGCAACTTTCATTCAATTTGAGCATTTTCATTTGATCAAGTCTGGTGCCTCAATAAAATTCGTCTTTACGGACTGTTCTGTTTTGACAGATTCTGCCTTTTATTTCGCATTGCCACTTTTGCTATGTGGGATGGATTTCTTTGTTCCATTAACTTCCAGTAGCTTTGGGAAATGTCCAGAAGTGTTAAGAATGATTGTGTCACCTCTGAACATGTGATTTTTTGATTATGCACTAACCCTCTAATGAGTTTGTTTTGAGTTTGGTGTGGAGGAAGTTTTCAAGGGTCAAGAGAGGAGGATGATACAATATGATCAAGAAGAGTGAAAGCTCTAAGCTTGGGGATGCCCCGGTGGTTCACCCCTGCATATTTCAAGAAGACACAAGCATCTAAGCTTGGGGATGCCAAGGCATCCCCTTCTTCATCGACAAATTATCAGGTTCCTCCCCTGAAACTATATTTTTATTCCATCACATCTTATGTACTTTGCTTGGAGCGTTTGTGTGCTTTTGTTTTTGTTTTTGTTTGAATAAATGCTTGTGTGGGAGAGAGACATGCTCCGCTGGTTCATATGAACACATGTGTTCTTAGCTTTTAATATTCATGGCGAAGGTTGAATCTTCTTCGTTAAATTGTTGTATGGTTGGAAACGGGAAATGTTGCATGTGGTAGTGTATAATAAAATACTTGTAGAACATTGAGCTTTGATAACTTGATTCTTTGCAAATGTTTTGAGGTATTTAGATGGTAAGGCTTGCTGGATAAATAAGTTAAAATTAGTAGTGGATTGTTGTCTTTAAGCTTGTGCCGTACTACAAACTCTATTTAAATAGTTGAAGGCGTAGTTGGACTTGATAGCTTTCCATGTCTGAGAGTTCATCGTAATAACTAAGTTGTGCTGAAGGTCGAGGGAGCTAGCGGGGTACTTGTGCCACCGTGAACGGCCCTCCTTGGAGTAAATTTTAATCATGCTCTTAATGATGAACCTGCTAGTTGTTTGCAATAAGCTTGTGAGTTCTTTTTGACTAATGTTAAGCTACGGTTTTTGGCACTTCCACCATCCAAATTTGCTAGCCTCTTCGGTACCGTGCATTGCCTTTTGCTCACATTGAGAATTGTGCATACTTCGCCAGTACATCCAAACCCGTGGGAGGACTTTCTCTTGTTCTCCTACACATAAGCCCATACATCTCCTCAAAACAGTCACCATACCTACCTACCACAGCATTTCCATAGCTGTTCCGAGATATATTGCCATGCAACATCCATTTTACATTACATGCCATGTTGTCATTTATTATTTATATATTGCTTTGCATGATCATATACAGCTGATGTGTGGTTTACCCATGTTACGCTAGATCATTGCACATCCTGCTACATTGGCAGAGGCATACAGTTTCATACATCATGTTTCATTCATTATGAGTTATTTGTACCAGAAAGTGTGTTGTCATATTAGGATGTTGCCCCTAAAAATGAAAAGAGCCATGGAGGCCATCAAAAAAAATGAAATGAAAAGAAAGAAAAAAAGGAAATAAGAAAAAAAAGAGAAGAGAAAAAAAGGAGAATAAAGAAAAAGGGGGCAGCATTACTATCTTTTACCCACACTTGTGCTCATGTTTTAGCACCCGCATTATTCATAGTCATCATTTGTGCTCATGTTTAGCACCTACATTCATATGAGAGAGTTTTCATGTTTTACTAGTATGACTATGTGGGAAATTTACACTATAGAACTTGGGTTGTATATTCCAATGATGAGCCTCCTCAAAAGTGCTCTAGGTCTTTGTGAGAAACCAAGTTGGATGCACCCCCACTAGTTCCATTGGAGAGCTTTCATACACATATAGCTCTATGTGCATCCGTTGCATGGCAATCACTACTCCTTGCATAGCTTCGATCATAAGGCTTCCTCTTGTCTAATGGTCATTTACAGCTTTGCAAGCCTTTCTTCCATTTGGCCTTCCAAACCCCCATTAACGTTCTTTATGCCATAACATCCTGGTGCTAATACCAAATGCTTGCGCTCACCGGTTGAGTAGACTTCGAAACAGTTGATTCATGACGTTCATGTTTATGTTTACTTGACTGAATCCTTCTTATGTTGTGAAAATTTACTTGATGCTTGGAATGAAGGATAGAACTTCTATGCTGAATACTTAATACATCCTTAATGAACTTTGTACGGTTGCATGTCTTTAAAGCAATAGTTCATGAAAACTTCTAGCTTGTCTAACTCTTGCATTATCATCTCTTATATCAATATAGATACTTGCTTTGAATGATTTGATCTCAGCTCATATGCTTTACAATAGTATGATCAAGGTTATGATGGCATGTCACTCCAGAAATTATCTTTGTTATCGCTTACCTGCTCGGGACGAGCAGAAACTAAGCTTGGGGATGCTGATACGTCTCCGACGTATCGATAATTTCTTATGTTCCATGCCACATTATTGATGATATCTACATGTTTTATGCATACTTTATGTCATATTTATGCGTTTTCCGGAACTAACCTATTGACGAGATGCCGAAGGGCCGCTTGTCAAGTTTTCTGCTGTTTTTGGTTTCAGAAATCCTAGTAAGGAAATATTCTCGGAATCGGACGAAATCAACGCCCAGCATCTTAGAATCCCCGGAAGCATCCAGAACACCCGAGAGCCGCCAGAGAGGGGCCACAGGCCCACCAGATGGTAGGCCGGCGCGGCCCAGGCCCTGGCCGCGCCGCCCTATCGTGTCACCGCCTCTTCAGCCCTCCGACGCCGCCTCTTCGCCTATTTAAGCCCCCTCAACCTAAAACCTCGAGATGGAAAAGCCACGGTACGAGAAACCTTCCAGAGCCGCCGCCATCGCGAAGCCAAGATCTGGGGGACAGGACTCTCTGTTCCGGCACGCCGCAGGGGACGGGGAAGTGCCCCCGGAAGGCTCCTCCATCGACACCACCGCCATCTTCATCAACGCTGCTGTCTCCCATGAGGAGGGAGTAGTTCTCCATCGAGGCTCGGGGCTGTACCGGTAGCTATGTGGTTCATCTCTCTCCTATGTACTTCAATACAATAATCTCATGAGCTGCCTTACATGATTGAGATTCATATGATGATGCTTGTAATCTAGATGTCATTATGCTAGTCAAGTGGATTTTACTTATGTGATCTCCGGAGACTCCTTGTCCCACGTGTGTAAAGGTGACAGTGTGTGCACCGTGTGGGTCTCTTAGGCTATATTTCACATAATACTTATTCACTGTTATGAATGGCATAGTGAAGTGCTTATTTATATCTCTTTATGATTGCAATGTGTTTTGTATCACAATTTATCTGTGTGCTACTCTAGTGATGTTATTAAAGTAGTTTATTCCTCCTGCACGGTGTAATGGTGACAGTGTGTGCATCGTGTAGTACTTGGCGTAGGCTATGATTGTGATCTCTTGTAGATTATGAAGTTAACTATTGCTATGATGGTATTGATGTGATCTATGCCTCCTTTCGTAGCGTGAAGGTGACAGTGTGCATGCTATGTTAGTACTTGGTTTGGTTATGTTGATATGTCATGCACTCTAAGGTTATTTAAATATGAACATCGAATATTGTGGAGCTTGTTAACTCCGGCATTGAGGGTTCGTGTAATCCTACACAGTTAGTGGTGTTCATCATCCAACATCTATTTATTTATTCTGTTATGTGATCAATGTTGAGAGTGTCCACTAGTGAAAGTATGATCCCTAGGCCTTGTTCCTAAATACTGCTATCGCTGCTTGTTTACTGTTCTACTGCATTTGTACTGTCTGCAATATTACCACCATCAACCACACGTCAGCAAGCACTTTTCTGGCGTTGTTACTACTGCTCATACTTATTCATACCACATGTATTTCACTATCTCTTCGCCGAACTAGTGCACCTATTAGGTGTGTTGGGGACACAAGAGACTTCTTGCTTTGTGGTTGCAGGGTTGCATGAGAGGGATATCTTTGACCTCTTCCTCCCTGAGTTCGATAAACCTTGGGTGATCCACTTAAGGGAAACTTGCTGCTGTTCTACAAACCTCTGCTCTTGGAGGCCCAACACTGTCTACAACAATAGAAGCTCCCGTAGACATCATGCCTTAGTCTAAGGAAACATTTCACAAGACCAATGTACCTCACTATGTTAGTGTTCATATCCAATTATCTATGGCATTTTCTTAGTATTTGGGAGATTATAACGAACTTGATTGGCCTCGTGCAGTAGGGCATCACATGCTTCTGATATTGATCTCAACATGTCAACTTTTGTTCGTAGCGTAGGTGTTGCATCTTGTTATTCTTGGAGTTGTTTGATACGTCTCAAACATATCTATAATTTCTTATGCTCCATGCTAGTTTTATGACAATACCTACATGTTTTATTCATACTTTATATCATTTTTATGCATTTTCCGGGACTAACCTATTAACAAGATGCCGAAGCGCCGGTTCATGTTTTCTGCTGTTTTTGGTTTCAGAAATCTTACACAGGAAATATTCTCGGAATTGGACGAAACAAAAGCCAAACCTCCTATTTTTCTGAGGGACACACGGAGCCAGAAGGGCAAGCCAGGGGGAGGCCCACGGCCTCCACACCATAGGCCGGCGCGGCCAAGAGGGGGGCGCGCCGCCATATGGGGTGGGCCCCTCGGGACTCCCCCGACGCTGCCCCTTCGCCTATATAATCCTCCGTCTCCGAAAACCCTAGCACGATCGGTCTTCCGCCATGAAAAGTTACGTAGCCGCCGCCATCGCGCAGCCAAGTTCGGGGGACAGAATCTCTGTTCCGGCACGCCGCCGGGCCGGGGAAGTGCCCCCGAAATCCATCTCCATCGACTCCATCGCCATCTTCATCACCGTTGCTGTCTCCCATGATGAGGAGGGAGTAGTTCTCCCCCGAGGCTGAGCGCTCTACCGGTAGCTATGTGGTCCATCTCTCTCTCCCATGGTGTGATCTTTATGTGATCATGAGCTTTGTAATCTAGTTGAATATGTAGATGTTGCGCTTGTCTATTATGCACTCTAGAGGTTACTTTAATATGAACTCCGGAGTCACTCTCCACGGTGTGATGGTGACAATGTGCATCGTGTGTGATTCCTTTATGACGTTGTGGAGCTTGTTTACTCCGGCTTTGAGGTGTGCTTTTGTAGCCCTACACAATGAATGGTGTTTGTTATCCAACAAGAGAGTGTTTAAGAGTAGCTTTATTCAATTATGTGATCATTGTTGAGAGTGTCCACTAGTGAAAGTATGATCCCTAGGCCTTGTTTCTAAGCATTGAAACACCGTTTCCAACAAGTTCTGCTACATGTTCGCTTGCTGCCATTTTTATTTCAGATTGCAATTACTACTTATAATCATCCATATTACTTGTATTTCACCATCTCTTCGCCGAACTAGTGCACCTATACATCTGACAAGTGTATTAGGTGTGTTGGAGACACAAGAGACTTCTTGTATCTTAATTACAGGGTTGCTTGAGAGGGATATCTTTGACCTCTACCTCCCTGAGTTCGATAAACCTTGGGTGATTCACTTAAGGGAAACTTGCTGCTGTTCTACAAACCTCTGCTCTTGGAGGCCCAACACTGTTTACAGGAATAGAAGCGTGCGTAGACATCAAGCTAAATTTCTAGCGCTGTTACCGGGGAGATCAAGACACGCTGCAAGGGGAGTCTCTCACATCCAATCTCTTTACTTTGTTTATTGTCTTGCTTTACTTTATTTTCTGTCTTGTTTGCTTTCTTTATATCAAAAACACAAAAAAATTAGTTACTTGTTTTACTTTATTTAATTTAGTTTGCTTTACTTATTTTTATTGCTATTAAAATGAATACTCCTGAGAACACTAAGTTGTGTGATTTCACTAGCACCAATAATAATGATTTTATATGCACTCCTATGGCTCCACCTGCTACTACAGCAGAATTTTATGAAATTAAACCTACTTTACTAAATCTTGTTATGAGAGAGCAATTTTCTGGTGTTAGTACTGATGATGCTGCTGCCCATCTGAATAATTTTGTTGAACTTTGTGAAATGAAAAAGTATAATGATGTAGATGGGGATATTATAAAACTGAAATTGTTTCCTTTCTCCTTAAGAGGAAGAGCTAAAGATTGGTTGCTATCTTTGCCTAAGAATAGTATTGATTCATGGACTAAATGTAAAGATGCTTTCATTGGAAGGTATTATCCTCCTGCTAAAATTATATCTTTGAGAAGTATCATAATGAATTTTAAGCAATTGGATAATGAACATGTTGCCCAAGCATGGGAAAGAATGAAATCTTTGGTAAAGAATTGCCCTACCAATGCATGGACTGGCTACTTGGGTGATCATCCAAACCTTTTATGCAGGATTGAATTTTTCTTCAAGGAACCTATTGGATTCAGCTGCTGGAGGTGCTTTTATCTCCATCACTTTGGGTGTTGCAACAAAGCTTCTTGATGATATGATGATCAACTACTCTGAATGGCACACTGAAAGGACTCCACAAGGTAAGAAGGTAAATTCTATTGAAGAAACCTCCTCCTTGAGTGATAAGATCGATGTTATTATGTCTATGCTTGTTAATGGTAGATATAATGTTGATCCTAATAATGTTCCTTTAGCTTCATTGGTTGCTCAATAAGAGCATGTTGATGTGAACTTCATTTAAAATAATAATTTCAACAACAATGCTTATAGGAATAATTTTGGTAACAACAACTATAGGCCATATCCTTCTAATAATAGTAATGGTTATGGTAATTCTTATGGTAATTCTTACAACAATAGTAGGAGTGTACCCTCTGGTCTTAAAGTCATACTTAAAGAATTTATTAGTACACAAACTGCTTTTAACAAATCTGTTGAAGAAAAGCTTGGTAAAATTGATGTTCTTGCTTCTAAGGTTGATAGTCTTGCTGCTGATGTTGATCTTTTAAAACTGAAAGTTATGACTAATGAAACTAAAGATATTAAGTCATTTGCTACAGCAAACGCTATACAAGTTCGAATTAATGACAATATTAGAATGATGGCTAAATTGCATGCTAGGTGGGAAAGAGAAGAAAAACTTGCTAAAGAGAATAATATAGCTAAAGTTTGGACTATTACCACCAGTAGTAATGTTGATGCTTCACATGTTACTAAACCTCCTACTATCAATGGTAAAATAATTGGTGTTGGCAATGTTTCTACTTCTAATACAAAGCATGCAAAATTGCCTAAAACTGCTGAAACTATTTGTGATAAAAGTGCTGAAATTTTTCAGAGTATTGGGGACAACGATCCCATTGATTTAGATCATAATGGTTTTGATTTTGATAATTGTCATATCTCTGAAGTTATTAAGTTCTTGCAAAAACTTGCTAGAAGTCCTAATGCTAGTGCTATAAACTTGGCCTTTACAAAACATATTACAAACACTCTCATTAAAGCTAGAGAAGATGAATCAAAACTTGAAGCTTCTATTCCTAGGAAGTTAGAAGATGGTTGGGAGCCCATCATTAAAATGAAGGTCAATGATTTTGATTGTAATGCTTTATGTGATCTTGGTGCAAGTATTTCTGTTATGCCTAAGAAGCTCTATGATATGCTTGACTTGCCACCATTGAAATATTGTTATTTGGATGTTAATCTTGCTGATAATTCTGTAAAGAAACCTTTGGGGAGGATTAACAATGTTCACATTACGATTAACAATAACCTTGTCCCCGTTGATTTTGTTGTCTTGGATATTGAATGCAATGCATCTTGTCCTATTATTTTGGGAAGACCCTTTCTTCGAACTGTTGGTGCCATTATTGATATGAAAGAAGGAAATATTAAATATCAATTCCCTCTTACGAAAGGTATGGAACACTTCCCTAGAAAGAGAATGAAGTTTCCTTTTGATTCTATTATTAGAACAAATTATGATGTTGATGCTTCTTCTCTTGATGTTACTTGATTTACACTTTCTGCGCCTAGCTGAAAGGCGTTAAAGAAAAGCGCTTATGGGAGACAACCCATTATTTTATTTCTGTAATTTTTGTTTTATATTTGAGTCAAGGTGCTTGTTACTACTGTAGCAATACCTTTGTATCTTTACCTTATTGCATTGTTGTGCCAAGTAAAGTCTTTTATAGTAAGGTTGATACTGGATTTGGATTTCTGCGCAGAAACAGATCTCTAGCTGTCACGAATTTGAGTAGATCTCTCTGTAGGAAACTCAGAAAAATCTGCGAAAATTCATGAGTAATCCTCAGATATGTACGCACCTTTCGTTCTATTTGAGATTCTTCATCTGAGCAAGTTAAGTGCTTCTAAAAAATTCATCTTTACGGACTGTTCTGTTTTGACAGATTCTGCATTTTATTTCACATTGCCTCTTTTACTGTGTTGAGTGGATTTCTTTGCTCCTTTAACTTTCAGTAGCCTTGGGTAATGTCCAGAAGTGTTGGGAATGATTGTGTCCTCTCGGAACATGTGAATTTTTGATTATGCACTAACCCTCTAATGAGATTGTTTTGAGTTTGGTGTGGAGGAAGTTTTCAAGGATCAAGAGAGGAGGATGATATAATACGATCAAGAAGAGTGAAAAGTCTAAGATTGGGGATGCCCCCGTGGATCATCCCTGCATATTTCAAGAAGATTCAAGCATCTAAGCTTGGGGATGCCCAATGCATCCCCTTCTTCATCAACAACTTATCAGGTCACCTCTAGTGAAACTATATTTTTATTCCGTCACATCTTATGTGCTTTATTTGGAGCGTCTGTATGCTTTTATTTTTGTTTTTGTTTGAATAAATTCGGATCCTAGCATTCCTTGTGTGGGAGAAAGACACGCTTCGCTTTTTCATATTGAACACTGGTGTTCTTAGGTTTACTTTTAATGTTCATGGCGAAGGTTGAAAACCGCTTCGTTTATTGCTATTTGGTTGGAAACAGAAAATGCTTCATGTGGTAATTGGTATATTATCTTAAATAATTTGATACTTGGCAATTGTTTTGAGCTCTCAAATAGATCATGTTTAAGCTTTTGCATCATGTAGTTTGAACCTATTAGCGGAGAATTACTATAGAGCTTGTTGAAATTTGGTTTGCATGATTGGTCCCTCTAAAGTCTAGATATTTTCTGGTAAAGGTGTTTGAACAACAAGGAAGACAGTGTAGAGTCTTATAATGCTTGCAATATGTTCTCATGTAAGTTTTGCTGTACCGTTTCATTCTTGTGTTTGCTTCAAACAACCTTGCTAGCCAAAGCCTTGTACTGAGAGGGAATGCTTCTCGTGCATCCAAAACCTTGAGCCAAAACTTATGCCATTTGTGTCCACCATAACTACCTACTATGTGGTATTTCTCTGCCATTCCAAGTAAATTGCTTGCGTGCTACCTTTAAAAATTTCATTCCTTGTCTTTGCAATATATAGCTCATGGGAAAGTAGCTTAAAAACTATTGTGGTAAAGAATATGTCGCTTATGTATCTTATTTCTTATAAGTTGCTTCTTGAGCGGTAACCATGTTTCTGGGGATGCCATCAACTGTTACACTTTTGTTGAATACCATGTGAGTTGCTATGCATGTTCGTCTTGTCTGAAGTAAGGGTGATTTGTCATGATTAAATGGTTTGAGTATGCATATTGTTAGAGAAGAACATTGGGCCGCCAACCAAAGCCATGTATCATGGTGGAAGTTTCAGCTTGGACATTAATCCTCAATCTCTTATGAGAATATTATCTGTTGTTGAATGCTTAAGCATTAAAGAGGAGTCCATTATCTGTTTTCTATGTTGTCCCGGTAATGATGTCCTCAAGTTGAGATTTATCAAAATGAGAAATCAAATGCGATTTATCTCCTTGGACCTTTGTACATGTGGCATAGAGGTACCCCTTTGTGACACTTGGTTGAAACATATGTAATGCAATGATAATCCATGGAAATCCGAGCTAATTAGGACAAGGTGCGAGCACTATTAGTATTCGATGCATGAGGCTTGCAACTTATAGGATGTTTTATGCATAACACATATGAATTATTACTACCGTTGACAAAATTGTTTCCATGTTTTCAAAATAAAAAGCTCTAGCACATGAGTAATCCCTGCTTCCCTCTGCGAAGGGCCTTTCTTTTACTTTATGTTGAATCAGTTTACCTACTTCTTTCTATCTTAGAAACAAACACTTGTGCCAACTGTGTGCATTGATTCTTACATACTTGCTTATTTGCACTCATCATATTACTTTGTGTTGACAATTATCCATGAGATATACATGCTGAAAGTTGAAAGCAACTGCTGAAACTTAAATCTTCCTTTGTGTTGTTTCAAAACCTTCTATTAAGAATCTATTGCTTTATGAGTTAACTCTTATGCAAGACTCTTTGATGCTTGTCTTGAAAGTAATATTCATGAAAAGTCTTTGCTATATGATTCAGTTGTTTAGTCATTATCTTTACCATTGCTTTGAATCACTTCATTCATCTCATATGCTTTACAATAGTATTGATCAAGATCATGTTGGTAGCATGTCACTTCAGAAATTATTCTTTTTATCGTTTACCTACTCGAGGGCGAGTAGGAACTAAGCTTGGGGATGCTTGATACGTCTCAAACGTATCTATAATTTCTTATGTTCCATGCTAGTTTTATGACAATACCTACATGTTTTATTCATACTTTATATCATTTTTATGCATTTTCCGGGACTAACCTATTAACAAGATGTCGAAGCGCCAGTTCATGTTTTCTGCTGTTTTTGGTTTGAGAAATCTTTCACAGGAAATATTCTCGGAATTGTAAGAAACAAAAGCCAAACCTCCTATTTTTCCGAGGGACACACATAGCTAGAAGGGCAAGCCAGGGGGAGGCCCACGGCCTCCACAACATAGGCTGGCGCGGCCAAGAGGGGGGAGCGCTGCCATATGGGGTGGGCCCCTCAGGACTCCCCCGATGCTGCCCCTTCGCCTATATAATCCTCCGTCTCTAAAAACCCTAGCACGATCGGTCTTCCGCCACGAAAAGTTACGTAGCCGCCGCCATCGCGAAGCCAAGTTCGGGGGACAGAATCTCTGTTCCGGCACGCCGCCAGGACGGGGAAGTGCCCCCGAAATCCATCTCCATCGACTCCATCGCCATCTTCATCGTCGTTGCTGTCTCCCATGATGAGGAGGGAGTAGTTCTCCCCCGAGGATGAGGGCTCTACCGATAGCTATGTGGTTCATCTCTCTCTCCCATGGTGTGATCTTTATGTGATCATGAGCTTTGTAATCTAGTTGAATATGTAGATGTTGCTCTTGTCTATTATGCACTCTAGAGGTTACTTTAATATGAACTCCGGAGTCACTCTCCATGGTGTGATGGTGACAGTGTGCAAATCGTGTGTGATTCCTTTATGACGTTGTGGAGCTTGTTTACTCCGGCTTGAGGTGTGCTTTTGTAGCCCTACACAATGAATGTTGTTTGTTATCCAACAAGAGAGTGTTTAAGAGTAGCTTTATTCAATTATGTGATCATTGTTGAGAGTGTCCACTAGTGAAAGTATGATCCCTAGGCCTTGTTTCTAAGCATTGAAACACCGTTTCCAACAAGTTCTGCTACATGTTCGCTTGCTGCCATTTTTATTTCAGATTGCAATTACTACTTATAATCATCCATATTACTTGTATTTCACTATCTCTTCGCCGATCTAATGCACCTATACATCTGACAAGTGTATTAGGTGTGTTGGGGACACAAGAGACTTCTTGTATCTTAATTGCAGGGTTGCTTGAGAGGGATATCTTTGACCTCTACCTCCCTGAGTTCGATAAACCTTGGGTGATTCACTTAAGAGAAACTTGCTACTGTTCTACAAACCTCTGCTCTTGGAGGCCCAACACTGTCTACAGAAATAGAAGCGTGCGTAGACATCATTGTTCCTCTAGAACTTGAGCAGAGAAAGACTTGGACTTGGGCTTCAAAACCCAGCGTTTCGCAGGAAAATGTTTTTGGTGGTATATTTAGTTTTCAGTGCCATGGTAAATGTCTCCACACATTCTTCTAGAGTTTTTTCCATACCATCTTTCCTGGGTTTTGCTATATATCTCCAATTTCATATTATCCTGACAAGTTTTGAGTTGTGTAAAAAAGAAAATTTATTACAAAGAAACATGTAGATGGTGGGTTTAATGTGTATGAACTCCTTTTAATCCTACAAGTTGGTATGCATGAATATAATAAGGACCATATATCTTGCTAGAATCCCTAATTATTAATGGGATACCATGTTCGTAGGACTTTGCAGTAATGACCTTTATTTCATTACGAGCACATAATAGTTCACACGTGTGCTCAGATTAGAATTTACAGCATGCCGCCCATTTGAGCCTGATTTAGGTTTTAATTGAAGTACACATCAGGATATTATTTCACACAAAAATACAGCAGCCACATGGAAGATATCTAAATTTAGTACAACAACAGGATTTGCAATTATTACAGACCACGAAATTTTGAACGAAATTTTCAGCAGTAATTAAATTACAGAAGTGGCATCAGCAGTCCACTTGACTGAACAACAGAATCAAAGTTTATTTAGGCACCTTCCAATCCTAGACATGTCACAACTGGCTTACCATGACAAGTGCATGGATATTCTTAAGAACATTTTCTGTCAAAGTTTACCTATTTTTCAATTCATGTATCTCTTGGCGTGTGATGGCAATTATTTCATCAGCTTCTTTGTTTTCCTGCCCAAATATATCAACTATCCAACTTTTGTAACCTTGTTTAGTTGTCCAGAGTGCAAAAATCAGGGGGAATAAAAACTTTTTTTAAGGATAATTAAGATGAATTTCCTTGATCTGTTGGATAAGATGAATTGGCTTGATTTGTTGGTAGATGTTTTGTCTTGATATGCTTGTTGACAATTTTCTTGAGCTACCTCAAAAAACAAGACCTCAAGTAGCAAAACAATTTAGCAACTCACTTTTTAAAACACATGTGTGGCATTGAAAATACTTTTCTTTCTCCCTGCCACTACATAGAACCCTATGTCTCATTTGATTGGTGTATTCCCCTAATTACCCCAACTCACATATTCTAGTCTCAAGAAAAATAGTGAAGCTATGATCACTCTTGTATTAACTTAACCTCCTCCCTTCAAAAACATTTGAAGAGAATCTCACAAAAATCACCAAACCTCTTATGTTTTGACTTATGACTCAAAATCTTAATCCAAAAGGATCTTGCCAAAAATCTTTCCTTTTAAAATTGTCTATGATCACATCAGATCATAGTACCACAAAATGGTTTCCAAAATTATTCAGTTTTAACACAAAGTATTTTCCAAATGGCTTACTACTACTTGGTGATCCATATTTATCTTCACTACACCTGTGGATCATTCAACCCCTCCTAAAAACCATATCTCTTTTCGAAGTATTTTAAATAAGCTTATTTATCCCTTTTAATCAAATAAAGGCAATAGATACCCAAAGCTAAGTTTTAAGACTTTTTGATCAAGGTCAAATACCTATGGTAGTGGACCCAAATCTATTTGGCAAACAACTCTCTTATTCAAATTTTTGGCTTCCGCTCTATATAGAATAAAACCCTATACCCCTCCTTTGGCTATCAAAATGTTTCTAGCTTTCCAAAATATTTTCAAGGCCTTTCCTTAAATAAAAATAGGAACTCTTACGAATACATTTATCATGGCTTTCCCATCCAAAATATATTTTCTAAGAAACTATTTTCATCCCCTATTTACCCCAAGATGTATGTTAGTGGTACACATACCTTTCTTGCAATTTGTTTTACCAAATAATTTTTTAGAAAGTTCCACTTAGCTTTAATATGCAAATCGTCCCTTTTCATTCAAAATATCATCTTGGCTACTTTAAATTCTCTCAAAGGTGAGATAAATGTAAACCCTTCCCAAAAATTGAATCAACTCTCATGTAGTGAGAGATACCCACCCCTTTAAATTAAAAATTTAAATAAAAACTTGTATTCTTCAACCACATCTAATCTCTACTATAAACACGATGAACTCATGAAATGATGAGTTTTGTCACCATATTCAACCTTTATACGGTATCACTACCTCTCCAAACCTAGGGACATCATCACCAATGACCACCTTAATGGCACCCCATCATCAACATCATCACATAGCCTTCATCAAATGTCATTAGGACAATGTACAAAGCCACATTTTTGCATGGCACAAGAAGAAGCCGGCCATGCCATGCATGGCCCTCATGCACCAAGCCTCTCCATTTCTCTCTCGTCTCTCTCAACCAACGAGCACCCTGCACTAACCCTGCTCATCTGCACCCCCACCCTACCCCACTAGATAAGCCCTAGACCACTCTACCATCATTGCTTTTCTCCTCCTTCCCAATGCCATGAATGGCATAGGCCTTGACCAAAAACCCTAGGACTACACCCCTGCACACCTAGCCATGTCTAGCACCTACCCCTGGATTCCTGGAGCCCTTTAGTGCCCTTCCCTCATGCCCCAACGCACCCAGCACCCCTGCCCGTGCTTAGTTTTGGCGTGGTCACCATGGCCACGATGCACCGCACACACACAAAGCCACCAGAACTAGACCGAGCCAACCCACCTACTCGACTTAGCACCCACCAGAGATAAACCCAGGTCAACCCATAGCACCCCAACACGACCAACCATGCATGGTCTACACAACCCAGCTCGGCACGGCCATGTCTCACGGACACACGCACAAACTCGAGCCCTAGCAACCTTTCCAGGACACACCCATCCGCGCGCAACACCCCACCTCATTGACGCCAGCACTTGGACGTCAGCAGCTCGCCACCCCACGCGCTCCAGCGATGTCAGCCTCAACGTGGCATTTCAGTGAGCACCCTCTGCCCAGTGGCCCTCCCTCCTTCTCCCACTTGTTCCCGCGCTTGGTGTCCCTCTGAAACACTAGCACGCACCTGCACACTCTCCCGCACCGCCCAGCTGGCCAATGTTGTGCCCCTAGGTCGTGCACCATTGTGGTAGTCTGCGTCCACAGTACACCCGCCCAGAGCTATAAAAGTCGCCCAAGCCTCTCTCCTTCGCCACATAGCTCTCAGAAGCACTCCACTTTCCCCTCTTAGGCCCAGGCGAGCTACGGGGCTTTCCCTCTCGCTCCCTCGCAAAGGAGAGCCAGTTTTGCCCGCGGTCACCGTTCGGTGACGCGCAAGGGTGCACTCGGCAGCGATGCTTCCTGCCCTTTCTTTGACTTCCGTCGTGTTCTCCTTCCTCTTCAGGTTATAATACACCTATTCTCAACGCCCAGGACCCCTTGTAGACGCCTCCATCATCGATGTCCAAGCGCAACGCCGGAGAGGAAGCTGCTCGTACGATCATTAGGAGGACCTGCTACGGGAGCTGGTTGGGCTGTTGGACGCATCCCTGGACAGCCTCGACCCACCACCGCCCCGCCGGAGCTCCGCCGTCGACCAGCGCCTTCCGCCGGTGAGCCCCCGAGCCACCTCGTTTCTTCTCCTGTGAGGGTTTTTTGAGTGCATGCATGGCTGAGGGAGGAGACGAGTCACAGCCGTAGGATCTCCTTAATATCGAACGGTGGCATACCCCTTCGCCCTTAGGCCGCCGACATATGGGCCCTGCTGTCAGCGGTTTTGAAATTTCCCTCCCGCCCGTGGTTAAGCAACTGGGCCGGCCTGCTCGGTCCCGCGTGGCCCAGTTAAGTTTCAGCCGTGCCCCTTTTTCTTTTTTCTATAGTAAAAATCCTGCAAACATTCCCTTTTAGTTTGAATTCGCCAAAATTTAAAAAATGATCCAAATCGACTGATTCCAATTTTTTAGTGTTCTAAGATGAAACCCTAACCACCTCAAACAAGAATTAGGCCAATTTTTTATATTTCTGAGAATTTAAAATGGTACAAACATGTAGTAACCTTGTTAATTCAATTATGAGAGATTCAAAAACAATTTATACCCAAATCCAATTGTGTAGTTAACCATATGTTAATGCCCAACTTTTCTCACTGGTTTGAGTATTTTACGACAAATTTTGGATTTATGAGCCCAAAAACTAATTCAGTAACAATCTGTGTTTAGGGATTTAATTTAGGAGCATAAAATATGGATTTTGAGTAAAACCACTTTTGGTGTGCTCAAATTACTTTTTTAACAACATATTCGGAGCTCATACTTATTTAAGCATCTGATATTTTCTAATAATTTAAACACTAAAATGGACCCACTGGCTAGTAAAATAATTATTAAAAATCTTTTATAATTCAAAATTGGTGAATCCAATTTTGTATGGATCTTTGTTTGAATAGCTAGCCAGAGGTATAATTTTTGCTTGCTTTACTTATGTAATGTTCTGTGAGAAAACTTAAGTAGGAAAATGATTTATGTTTTTCCAAAAATGTTTAAAAATAAAATATAAAAGTTTTTGGTACAAAACCAATGCAGATGTCTTCTTTGTGTTGTTATCTACCAGGGAATATAAGGTTTAGACCTTGGTGATAAGCAGAGGAGCATTAGCTAAATTGTGAGGCTCTCATGCGTTGTGCACTATTAAAATAAGATTATAAAGTTGTTTTGTAGTAACCATGAGTCCTTAGTATGTTAGCCCTTGGTTGAGTGGTTAGCTATTGATTTTTGCATGTTGATTTGTTTGTGCATTGTGTTGAGTATGTTCCCTTTTTTCGCGGCGATAGATTCGAACATTGTCGGGTTTGAAGAAGAGGAAGGATTCGAAGGTCTTTGAAGAAGACGAGGGACAATTAGCCATTCAAGGCAAGCCATCTTTTGATCTCATGCCTCTATCCTATTTGCATTGTGCACTATTACACTCCTTTGCCTCTTGCATTACTTTTTGAAGTTACTTCTAATATTCATGTGCTATGTATACTTGGACATTCCCAAGTATGAGTGACTCTCTTGATACCTAAATTCCCTCCCCTTAGTTGTATGATGATTAGCATCATACCCTTGTTGTAGCCTTGTTCAATGAGAAAAAACCTTAGGTTGGGAACCCCTTGGATATGACTTTACAAAAGTTTTAGCAAAACCTTGGGGAGAATGACTCTTGACCAAGTGTGAGTTTTAAGAGGAAATATTGTTGTTTTACAAAATAAATAGGCACGGGGAAGTTTGTTGGAGGAAAGGAAAATGGTTATGAATTGGTTTTTGGAAAAAACAACACATGGTTCTATGTATTCGCCCGGAACAACCAACCCACACAACCACATTACCCCAACATGGGCACGGGGCTTAACTTGGAGTTTGTTCGCCATAGTATGGGATGCCTCACAACTATATAAGGTCGCCGTCACCCTGGAATCCGGATTTTCATTGGTGTCGGCAATCGTATAACGGGATGCCTTCGGGGCTACCCGTCCGGAAGATACCATGGGTCTCCCGCCATGGCAATGGAGTCACGCTTGATGAGGTGAGCTGCCATGGTTTGCCGGGGAGGTACGTACTCCATGGGGAAGGGTCCTATACTAGGGAGAATAGGCAAAGAGTCATGTCCGAGTTTTGTCATGGCATAGTTGATATGTAGGGAAGATGCCCACATGATAGACTCGCGGATCTTGTGGGGAAAGTGTGCAAACTCTGCAGAGTAAACTCTATTCGAATAGCCGCATCCGCGATCATGGACAGTTGGGATGGTTGTTGCTTAGTTGTGTTGGTTTTTTTTTAGAAATGGGTTATCAAAGGAAAGAGGAACGTCTTTTCGGAGTATCGAAAGGGTATGGGAAAGGTTTGGTGTTCATATGAAGATGCCCGAGAAAGAAAATTAGGGTTACCCCATCCTAGTGGTTTTCGTTTTAAACTTCTTTTGAAGAATCTTCTTCAACAAAGATATAGTGATGTCATATCCACAAGAGAAATTGTTTCTTACACGCATGCTATATCCATTTGAGAAACTATCTCTAACTTTGTTGACTTAGAATAGCGCCTATTACTTTGCTACTGCCAAATATGCATCCCCTTAATCTCTCGTGATGGTTTGCGAGTACAATTCCAAATGTACTCACGGCTTTGTCCCTGGTTATTTACTTGGCTAGACTTGAAGGAATTCGACAAACAAAGAAGGACTGGACGACATCTATGCGAGCGAGGAACGTTCTCCCAGTCAGTTGCATGTAGGGTTATGGCATATGACTGGGGTTCTGCTCTGTTGAAGTGATTCCTCTACTCTGGTGTTAAGTTTGGCCCTTTTGAGGCTATTATGTAAGTTGGTCATGTGACATATTTGTAATATTCTTATTCCGCTTTGTAATGGATAATGTAACTTTGATATTAGTTCGGTTATGTGTTCATAGCCCACTGATCATGGGATCGTAAACTGAGTACATAACGAGTATTTTAGACAGCTAGTCCGGGGTCCCCACATCTTGGAGTGCATCCCCCAAATATCTTCGTGCCGGATTAAGTTGACCAATAGATACCATTGGCATATGCGAGAAATATGCACTCTCACTGCTGCTTTGTGAAACATCAATACTTGAGGCAGGGGCCCTTGCTTTTGGATTTGTAGCTTTATTTGAAGCCTGAAATTTAGATAAAACAAGTTACAACATCATATGATGCGATAAAAGACCTCCAATTTCAATATCAACAGTGGCCTTATATAATATAGAAGGCAATCAAAGGTAGAGCCACATACATCTATTTCTTCTAGAACGGTTGGTGTACTGGACTTAGTGGACCAATGAGAGCATGTGCCATTGTCACTATTGCTATGTGAAATAACTGTAACACTTGATAAAGGGGTTGTCCCTACTAACATTACAACTTTGTTTGCAGGCTGAAACTAAGACAAAACAAGTTAAAATACAATACAATACAAGGCAAGGCAAACAAATAACACTGTTGACATAATTTTAAAAGAATCGTGGGCTGATATAACAAAGAAACCAGTTAAACCACATGCCTCTTAGAACAAGCCAAACTAGAGCATGGCAAAGATGTATACAATGAATCAAGCAACTAGACATCCTGTGCCCAATAACGAAGCCAGGTCACTGCACATAAGAAATCTAGCAAATACAGTCGAAAGATGTGCATGTTGGATTGGATACAATTAGGAAAATAATGTATGATTGATTTAGGCATCAGTCAGATAGTGCCTTAGACATCGTAGAAGGTCAATGCCACAATTAATTGTATGCCTTGTATGAAGTGCCATAACATTTAAATTAAGCATAACGAGGCATTGCTTAATCTTGAATTCATGATCAAACTAAAACAAAAAGGGCAAACAACCAGTAGCACCGTGTGCATCATGTATAATAGATTACTAGAAACTCAATGAAGCAATTGAACATGGAGAGTATTATATAAACAAGCAGATCATTTGAATATGGAAATGCCACATCATGTCAACGAGACTCAAAAAAAGCTAGACATTTAAACAAGCAATATAACTATTATGTTCATCATGTTTCAAGTAGAATAGAAAGCTAGGTTAGGAATAAAGCAGTCATGTTTCAAGTAGAATATGAAGCTAGGTTAGGAATAAAGTAATAAAAAACACAAAGTGCATCATTTCAGCTAGGATCATTTCTATCAAGCTTCATGCACTAGTCATGGAACAACATGAAAACTCAATGAAGCAATAGGAAAAAAATTAACATAATAATATTTCAGGACTTGTATTAACATAGCCAAATCATGTAACTGATACCCAGGAATGTCGGATGCCACATGGGTCACACTAGTAACGTATGGGTCTTCAATGACGGTATGATACTGACGATTTGGAAATCCGTCAGCGATTGTCTTTTTCTATGACAAAAGGGCATTTTCGCGTCACAATTGGCGGTTAGGGATGCTCGGCCCGAAAAAATAGTGACGGGCGAGGTCTAAACGTCAGCGATTGTGTAGAAATTAGTGTTGCGGGTGGTTGGCGGCCCGAACTGCTGAGTCAGCAGGGGGCGCGCGTCACAACAAGTGGGCTTCGGGCCGGTGGACACACCTGACCCACACTCTGCATGCTCCTGTTCACGTACTTTTGTGTCTTCCCGGACAACAGTCCAAGGCCTGCAGCACTGGGACCCTTATTTGTAAGGGGAGACAACCACTGTCTGCACACATGTACCTGGCCTGCACCACTTGGGCCCGCATGTCAGGTGCCGACATGACCCACCTGTGTGGGGCCGCCCGTTTCGATAGCCTCCAAGCATGCGAAGTGGACCTGAACTGTTAGTACCACCAACATGGGTTCCACATGTCAGTTGCCATGCCAAAAAAAAATCCGCACGTGCCAGCACAAGTGTCTGCCTGTTGTCAATTCTGGACGCATGGCCTCGTAGGTCAGAGCCTGCTGGGACCCTTCTCTGAGAGTTTTGGTGGGTCCTGCATGCTAGAGATCTGTGGGGGCCGCATGTCAGAGCCTGCTGGGACCCTTCTCTGAGAGTTTTGGTGGGTCCGGCATGACATAAATCTGTGGGGGGACGCATGTCAGAGCCTGCTGGGACCCATCTCTGAGAGTTTTGGTGGGACCGGCATGCCAAAGATCTATGGGGGCCGGATGTCAAAGCCTGCTGGGACCCACGTATGACAATTTTAGTGGGTCCGGCATGCCAGAGATCTGTGGGGTCCGCATGTCAGAGACTGGTGGGTCCCAGCATGCCCGAGCTTGGTGGGCCCAACATTCCACAGTGTGGACCCGATATGTCAGAACCTGTGGGGGCCGTATGTCAGAGCTTGGTGGGTCCCTGGTCTTGCCCCCATCGGGCCCACATGCAGCCGTGGGACCTACTGGATTCACTATGTGTCTCACCTGTCGCCTACGCGTCGTGGTGTCCTTGGGCCAGATTGGCTGACTAAAGGCCCAAGGTCAATTTATTCAGGTCGAAACAAGACATGCAGAGGAAATTATTTGGCCCAATTCCAATTTATTCAGGTTGAAACAAGACACACAGAAGAGCCCAGAATATATTCGAAGTCGAATAATGGGCCCAAGGCCTATTCCTGGAAAGTTATATCCCATCCGCAGATAGAATTCACATACCTACGCTGAGACGGTCCAGTTCGCAGCTCAAGCTACTGTAGGCCCAGTTCAAAGTTCTACCACGAATGAAGGTCGACTTGTATTAGGACCTTCTTTGGGTTACCCGCAATATCAATAAAAAAAAGAAACCCCTCAAAAAAACTAATAAAAAAGAGGAGCACAACGGGTAGTATTTGATAAGCAAACGGGCCTATTTGGCAGAAAGTATGTCGCGACCAACACTTAATTGCGTACAACTCATCCGCTTTACTTCGATGCCCGAGTAATGTTAATTTTCAAACTTTCAAACATCAGAACAAGAACCAGTCACATTCACCACTACGGTGAGAGTAACCCCAGCTTTTCTCTTGTTTTTACGAAATACTAGCACAGTGGCCCTCGCAAATGCGAGGGCATCAACTTTAGTGCACCAAAACACTACGTTTTCATGTTATGTGGATATTCTTCTTTATTTATCTCTTTTATCAAGAAAAACACAATACTTATTCGATACAGTCCTACATACGCCCGCAAATTTCGAATTTATTAACTAAATTGAGTTCTATTTTTGCTCTATAGCTTAAATATTTCTCTAATTAATATTTTATGATTAATTGGTTGATTCTGTGCATGTTATATACGTAGTCTCAATTTTCTATTAACATAGTTTATATTTTCACAAAGATCAGGTGAAGTATATTTTTGAAGATTTCAAATATACTATATAATACGTACACTACATGCCAGCATATCCATAAAGTTTTTTATGTCTTATCCATTTCAAGAAAAAAAATACGTGTACAAACTTTTTGCTTTCATATGCACCACAAATGCATCTCCACATTATCTTTCCCTATCACAAAGATTATTATGCCGGCATGGAAAATATATAACAATATCTTGCTAATCTATCCCACTCCTTATGATCTTTAATATTACTGTTACTTGGTAATTTGACCATGGAATACATGTAATTTGAATATTTTTCATGAACTAATTTATCTAATTTTATCTTTTCTTCATTTTTAATGAAAGGCTTGCAAATATTCGATCCATGTTATGTAGGCACTCTCTTACAATTATTTGAAAAATTCAATGGCGGGCCGGACGACGGAACTAAGGGTTAGTTGTCAATCATGAAACCCGCTTCATAAACATCTCACGCCAAAGTCCAATTTCACAAATGTAACATTCTGAAATGAGTGTCTCGGTTAATATAGTAAGTTTTGATGAGAGTTTATTGTAACCGATATGCTATCCATAAAGTTTTTTATGTCTTATCCATGTTGAGGAAAAAAATAGTTGTACAAACTTTTGTTTTCATATGCACCACAAATGCATCTCCACATTATCTTTCCCTATCACAAAGATTGTGCCGGCACGGAAAATATATAACAATATCTTTCTGATCTATCCCACTCCTTATGATCTTTAATATTAAATTAAATACTCGTTAGCATATCGGTTACAATAAACTCTCATCAAAACTTACTATATTAACCGAGACACTCATTTCAGAATGTTACATTTGTGAAATTGGTCTTTGGCGTGAGCTGTTTATGAAGCGGGTTTCATGATTGATAACACTGCATGGTCAATCAAAATATCGGTGCACTAAGCTTACTCAGAGTGTTCTATATATCTGCATGTGATTGTCTTAGTGATGCTGACCTTTGCTTGTGGGCTTAATCATGTTACCACACAAGCCTATGATATTGGCGGAGGAGAAACCAAATTCTTGAAGGTGTATCATGTCCTGCATTTAGGAGAGGATGAAATCACGTGAGTCAAGCTAGCTAATAACAGTTGTTTTGTGCCTATTGATTAGAACTGCTTTATATTTCTGGCTTACCGGTAGAACACACAGAGGATCACCATTGGCAGCAGATTTTAGGATTTCCAAGATGGTGAGTATGGTATCTTTCTGCAATATTATTGAAGACCTTCAGGGTGATGCATGCTTTGACTTACCATGCTGGTCGAGGACAATCCATTTCATCAATGTGATATTCAATAAATGATTCAAATTATTAGCTTCTTTTACAAATTATGAAGCAAAGAGTTTGAAAGTCATTGGGGAATTTGGGTGCAAACACAATCTAGGGTAGCTCGTGGTCACCTCAGACAAGCATGTAGGTTGTAGGATCTCATGATGAAGTGGTTGATATTTTTTCTATGTTATTACAGTTTACTGTTACTTGGTAATTTGACCATGGAATACATGTAATTTGAATATTTTTCATGAACTAATTTATCTGATTTTATCTTTTCTTCATTTTTAATGAAAGGCTTGCAAATACTCGATCCATGTTATGTAGGCAGTCTCTTACAATTATATGAAAAATTCAATGGCCGGCCCGACGGCGATTACAGTTTACTGTTACTTGGTAATTTGACCATGGAATACATGTAATTTGAATATTTTTCATGAACTAATTTATCTGATTTTATCTTTTCTTCATTTTTAATGAAAGGCTTGCAAATACTCGATCCATGTTATGTAGGCAGTCTCTTACAATTATATGAAAAATTCAATGGCCGGCCGGACGACGAAACTAAGGGTTACTCATGGGCGGCGATTACGGTATGTGCCAGGGCATGCAATGGAGTCCCGATACTTCTATTATTTCCTAAGAACCCAACGGCGGCAACATTGAGAACATGAATGCGGAGTTTACCTTTTACCTGGTTTGAGGTGGAGTCTGTTATTCTATTATCTAGTCATCAGGAGATCGTAGGGGTACGGTGAAATTTGATCTATGTCATATTTAGAAATCTAACGTTAGTTGATTATTATAGAAATCAAAGGGTTCTAATAATTGCCTACTTAGTTTGATTGATGGTGGCATATTTTGTGTGACTTTCTACCTTCGGATAATTTGCTAGGGAGAAAGGAGACACTAAAATGTGTCTAAATACATATCTATTTAGATAAAGTTTAGATGAAGTAGATCATGAACTAATTTATCTGATTTTATCGTTTCTTCAGTTTTAATGAAAGGCTTGCAAATACTCGATCCATGTTATGTAGGCAGTCTCTTACAATTATATGCAAAATTCAATGGCCGGCCGGACGACGGAACTAAGGGTTACTCATGGGTGCGATTACGGTATGTGCCAGGGCATGCAATGGAGTCCCGATACTTCTGTTGTTTCCTAAGAACCCAACGGCGGCAACACTGAGAACATGAATGCGGAGTTTACCATTTACCTTTTTACAGGGTTTGGGGTGGAGTCTGTTATTCTATTATCTAGTCATCAGGAGATCGTAGGGGTATGGCGAAATTTAATCTATGTCATATTTAGAAATCTAACGTTAGTTGATTTTATAGAGATCAAAGGGTTCTAATAATTGCCTACTTAGTTTGATTGATGGTGGCATATTTTGTGTGATTTTCTACCTAAACGTCGTATAATTTGCTAGGGAGAAAGGAGACACTAAAATGTGTCTAAATACATATCTATTCAGATAAAGTATAGATGAAGTAGATTGCTAGACGTTGCATACTAACTATCTCATTAGCGATAAGAGTTTTTGTAAGCCTTAAAGTTCAGTTTTAGACTTTTGTTTTTGGGTGAAAGCTAATGATCTGTAAACAATTACCTATGCATGATGAAGCAAAGCAAAAGGAATTACATGTGTGCTTGCATCGTATAGTTGATTGACAAAGCAAATCCTAATCAATTGGCAAAACAATCAGGGAGCACGTACTTGGATGATTCGTGGCCGCTGCCAGACTGGCAAAAGGGCCTGCATATTTTAATCCACTAGATTTTGATGTGCGCCTTGGCGCACGGACCCGTGAAGGTTGTGTCAATTTTTATTTTATATATATTCGAAAACATCAGCAAGTATTAAATAAAAATTGAATAATTATCCGTTTCAAAAATTATTAGTTGACGAAGAGGAGTAAAAGAACACAACATATCATATGTCTTGTATGAGTCAGTCGATTTCCTGGCGTCCACCACTTGATTACAGGCCTAAAGGCAATAGAACAGAGTAAATCTGAAATTTAATCTCCCTAAAAATAGCACCGTTCCGAGCCAGCTCTTGCTCGCTTCCCTTGATCGCTTGCATCACAAGTTGTGAGTCAATTTCGAACGCGAGAAATACCACCAGATTTGAGCCTGAAACAGTGATTGTAGGCAGGCCTCTGCTTCAGTATGGAGAGTGACCTACACATGCTCCATATGGCCAGCACCTGAAGAGGCCACAAACCCCAGGTCACCTCTAAACACCCAAACCAAGCCACCAGACGCACTGGCCAGGTCCATATGCTCCCATCAATATTAATCTTCAGAATATGGTGCACCGGTGGCTTCCACTTGATCTCCATAGCAGGTTGCTCTTTCTTCCTTTGTTGGCTGCAGTGTAGTTTAAACTCAGCAGTCAGAGACAGAACTTAATGACAGACTGAATTCGAGGAGGACGTGGATTCACCGGCATTGCATTTTGTTCCGCACTTGCCACCAGACCGAAAGCAGGGCAACACATCTCATCTTCTCTTGTTCATTGGCAGAAAGAATCTGTGCAATAACATATTTGGCATCAAGACAAGACGGCAGATTCTTCCATACTGCACACACAGGCTTGCACTCGAGAAAGAGATGGCCACCCTCTTCATTAAATCTGGAGCACATGGGGCATAAAGGATCAATCTCAATGCCTCTCCTAAAAATATTACAGCAATGGGTGAGGCACTGTTATGAGGAATTGTTTCGATTGCAGACTGCCTTCCAGATCATGTTCCAGTTGAAAAAATTAAAAACTCTGAATTTTCGCTAGAGTTACTCGGTTTCTTCCGATCCTCCCTAAACTCAGTACCCATGTTGTATCGGCATGGGGAGCACAAGTGAATATTGAACTTCAACATCCTACCCTTAAAAAAGGAAAGCCAGTAAGGAAAAAGCATACTGGAGCACTACCGAGAAAACTTGTAGATGTCATAACGGAATTAAAAATATAACACCTAATATATACAACCTTACAAAATGCAACAAAATGGATTATATATTTATTCAGTCCTTAGTGCCCTATTTATTTCTTAGTAGGACCCCCAATATATGCAGGCACACTTTGTCCAGTATAATTTGAACCACGTGGACTAATATAACTCAATATATATATATATATATATATATATATATATATATATATATATATATATATATATATATATCAACGCGGATTTGCTACCATGGTGGCTAGCTACGCACCCTGTTTTAGCCATTGGATATAGTGTGCATGCAAATCAATGGGATCAAGATTACCATGTGTACAAGTGGAGTGAGGTAACGTTCATGTCTTGGCCGTTACAACCGTTAGCATGCTGGCAGCTGTGTAGTTTTGTATTCTACACTGTAGAATATGAGCAACGGTTGAAGTGTAAATCTAACTGTAGTACAAACATAAATACATTTCACAATACACTTGTGTTGTACTTCTGTTTTTACACTATCGTATACAGTCAGCAGCGACTGCTATGTGCAAGACAAAATAACTCAGCACCAACTTCTTTCTTTGCATAGCTAATCTCCAGTTTGCATTGCTAATCTTGCAATCAGCACCCACTGCTTTTCTCAAGGAAATAACTACATATACTGATGCATTTTGATCTGTAGTTACATTTTGGATACTGTATTTTGATGTGGATAAAATTATGTATGGGTAACTCTGTAATCTGTATTTTGATGTGGATATCAATTGGTATGGATATATGAAACAGTAAGATTATGTTGTACAAACAAAAACTAATAGTGTTGCCAGCCAGTCTATTATGCAAGAATTTATTATAATGACTCCCTCTGGCAAAGTTCTATAACTGAAGTGAAAACTTGAGAAACAAATTCTCTTTTGAACTGAGCACGGAGCTGACTCCCTCTTTGCATTGAAAATGTAGTACAAATATAGTACATTAGCTGTTACAAGCTTGGAAAGACAGATTATTTTTAATGTACCTTTTTACATGTTGTTTAGTTTAGAATCTGCAATTTTAAAGTTTAGGGTGCACCAGAAGCAACCTATGGTAATCTGTATTTCATTTAAAAAAATTGTTGATAGAAAAAGGAGAAATCTTTGATATAATTATATAGTGGTGCACCAAAAAAAGTTGTTGTTCAGTTATATGCAACTAATACTTAGGAAGTCATAAGTTTTGTATATCACACACCATTATGCTTGAAGTAAAGAAATTGGAAGAGGTGACAAAATAAACAAACTACTAACTTAAAATAGTTGCTGTTACAAACTACTGACATGGAATTATTGAAATAGCTCAAGGACATGCTGTTCTAGAACTAATTCTCCCGTGGTAGATAAGGATTGACACAATGTTCCTCTATCTATTTCAGACATCAAGTGCCTGCTCAGCTTCATCTGCTT
Source organism: Lolium perenne (assembly GCF_019359855.2). Taxonomy (NCBI): domain Eukaryota; kingdom Viridiplantae; phylum Streptophyta; class Magnoliopsida; order Poales; family Poaceae; genus Lolium; species Lolium perenne. The sequence continues at coordinate 179,101,043 of NC_067246.2, read as the reverse complement.
CTACGTGGACACCGGCTTCTCCATTGGCCTGATCACCTTGTGCCATCTGCCTGCAAGACACTCTGTGCACAACCTTCCAGTGTGCTGCCTGGCAGGCGCGGGAACAGTAGAAAGACTCGGCCGCAGCCAGAGCATGACCTGAATTCCTGGAATCTAGTTTCTCTGCGACCACATCCAAAATTGCAGCATAATATAAGTTGCTCGACGGTTGGATCAGCGATGTCCATGTCTTGCCCTCTATGGATGTTCCTTGATGCGAACCACTCTGAAAAAAAAGCGGTGGGCTTGGTCTGTGCTTCGGTGAATGGCAGCTGCGCGTGGACAAAGGCAGATTTGGGTTAAAATGCATGCATGCCGGTCAGGATTGTTAACACTGAAGCGCTCAAATTAACAGACGCACACGACCTGATATATGCATGGCTCCTTATGGAAACTGAAGTGAATTACAGATGTGACAACCACTAGTAATCTGCCTCTCAATGAGGTGGAAAAAAACTTCCAGAAAAAAAAACAGACTTGGAGAACATGCAATTGGCTTCAGCGTGGTCAGCACAAAATCCTCCCATCTAGAAATCCTAGCTTTTTTTGTAGACACGGATCCATCAAGCTGGGTAAAAAACTTGCATAATCCAACCTAATCCATATGCCGGAACCAGAAGCAAATCCAACCTCGAATCCATGTGCAATAATAAACAAAGAAACAAACAAATTAAAACTAAATGAACAACAAAAAAATGAGATTGGAAAGTTGCCCAGCAATGAGCATACAATCTCTACAACCAACGGCCACTAACAGTCCTCGAGCCAAAAAGCATCAGCATGGAGATGCTAGAGATCTATGCCAAGGATCAATAAAAATGGAATCAACCAAACCTGTTCAAAAATCCAATGGGGGAAAGCTCTAAAATTCAGTTTTAACAGCCGTGATGCCAACTTTTTTCCAGAGCTGATCCTCTTACCAACTTTCACTGGCTTTTTTTTTCTCCTAGCTGCACAAAATCATATTTGAACGGGCTACTATAAAGTTCAGTATGTATTAATTTATTTTAAACTGATTCTTCTATTTTAAGATACACACAAACTAGTAATATGCCCCTCGGTGAGGCTCGCGGAAAATACTTGCAGAAGAAAAAAAAACAGACTCTTAGAAATCGATTAATCCATTTGACGGAAATAACAATCAAATCCAACCTCAAATCCATGTGCCTAATCGCAGAACAACCCCACAAATCTACAAAGAAAGGAAATGCAAAGTACAGCTCAGAAGTCTATCACGGACAGCTATTTCAACTCAGCTCAATAATCCATCCGAAAAAAGAACCAATCTGAGTCTCCCCTTCCAAGTTGAGCTGCCGAAAAAAAATGTGGTCTATCACCACTAGCTGCCCAATTCTAGGTGACTAATAATTTTGAAAAATGCGACCATTTTGGTTTTGATGAAGAACAGCTCATTTGTGAGTATCAACATGGACCAGTACAGACTTATCAGTTTATTTCAGAGCAAGAATGTCAATAAATGGAAGAGATCATAAACCAAATTTCTTTCAGAACCAAAGAATCAGTTCAGATAATGAATGAATCTGAGAGAGAGAGAGAGAAGATGGAAGACAAAATCAAATCGCTTTAGTGTACCTTTCTGAAAGCAAAGAACTTGCAAGGAATTCCGTGTCTTTCTGTCCCTGTTTGAAGAATCTTTGTGAGCAAAAAAAAATCAGAAAGAAGAGCAGATAAGGGTCGTGCATCCAAAAGTTAAGCAATATGGAGAAACATGTAATAGATGGGAGCATGGCGTCGGGGAAGCCCAACTCCGGCTGGATGGATACCATTAATGGTCAGGAGAAGCAGCTTGGACGGGAGCGCCCTGACCTCGATCTGCAGCAAGCGCACGGCCGCGTCCATGTCCGCCACCGCCACACCCAGCGCCCCGGAGGCCGGCATCGTGACGACGGACCTCGACGCCTCCGTGAGCACCCACGCGCACCGGAAACCGGCCTCTGCAAACGCGCCGCCGGCCCCGAGGAGATGGAGACGCGGGCGCTGCGAGGAGGACACGGCCGTGGAGCGCCTCGATGCAGTAGGCACACTTGGAGGTCAAATCAATTCAGATAGTTGATAGATATTTTTACCAAAGTAGCTGAACAGTATGTGTATTGTAAACTGTATTGATGGTAGTGGGAGTGGATTCACAGTTTAAAAAATGTGCTCCCGGACAGCTGCTGTGGAGACGCCGTCAAGTACTACCGTTAGTAATCTATGCTCTCAAGTGTACATCTGGTGGCATATGTGGTATATCTGATGGCTACCATGGTGTGCACAGCTAGCCACCATGGTAGCACACTATTTTGCATATATATATTAGGTTTGAGTATGTTCATATATTATAATTTGAACCATTCGGTTTGAGTATGTTCATATATTATATCTAAGATATTACAAACCAAGTTTTGTGAAAAAAATATAAGTGGGTATGTAGTTTGCACTATACATACGAAATACATGCATATGTATACGTAAAAAATTAGTCTACGTAAAAAAATATGCATACTGCCTGCAAAGTATTATATATACTACCAAAATAGTCTTACATACTTCATACTACATGTACATATACTTCGGTATGATAGATACTCTCTAGATTATGAGAAACACGCGTGGGTGTAACTACACCCGGGTGTAGTATGAATATGTCCTATATATATACTTCATATATATATAGGACATATTCATGCTACACCCGGGTGTAGTTACTCCCACGTGTGTTTCACACAATCTAGGTAGTATCTATCATATCGAAGAGTATATACATGTAGTATGAAGTATATAAGAATATTTTGGTAGTATATATACTACTTTGTAGGTAGTATGTACACTTTTTTACGTACACTATTTCTTTACGTATAAATATGCATGTATTTTGTATATATAATGCAAACTATGGGTGTATTAAACTTTTTTCACCAAAGTTGGTATGAAGTATCTTAGATATAGTGTACGAACATACTCAAACCAATAAAGTATGTTATATACTTCCGTATGGTAGTATATGAGACGTGGGTGTAGTTACACCCAGGAGTAGGAAGTATATTAAAACAGAGGTAAGCACGATGTAACAGTACGAATGCATCATAATACCTCAAATGGTGCTTGTACAAAGAAAAGACAGGAAACACGTAAAGAACTACAATATCATTCAGAAAATGGAGTACAAAAGAAAAACCTCATTTGGAAAGAAAAAAGTTAAACTGGTATAGATGTACGGCACGTAACTTTCTTTCTCTGGATTCTGTGACTTTTTGTAGGAAGTAGTAGAACAACTGCAGTAGCAGCAAAAAATAAATATTTAAGCTTGCAGACTTTTTTTTAGGGAAGAGGCATACTGCTTTACAGAAGATGGTCATGGCTGTCTCCTTTTTCAAATTTAGATTTTGTGCTGCTTTCCTAACTGCCTCTCATATCCATCAACGGATACAATCGCTTCATTGACAACACGCAATGTCCTAAACAGGGTAAGAACACCACATACACGGAATAGGCCATCAACTTTGCTGAACTAATGCATATCTGGAATAGAACCTAAATTAAGCAGAGTATGTTAAATAACTTTACTTGGTCCCGTTTACTTGTCTCTCTTCAATAAAGATATATCAAATTAGACCACTGACTTCAAATCTGACAAATGATTTCAGAAAATAGCAAGACCTTATGAAATAAACACATTCAGATATAACATCGGACAAAAGTCTGAATGTTCAGAAAATTAACAGGAACATGAGCTCCAAAACAATCCAACACAAACATATTTTCCCTGGAGTTTACTCATTAATATCGATGATACCATGCACGGACAGGTCACAAAACAAAGCTAAATTTCAGAAATAAACGAATTAGTATGTAGACAACAAAGCACTCAAATAAATTCATTTCCCATGCATCCTACTTGATTTTTTTTTCATCACCTCGGGTATACATAACAAATAATCTGGCATGCACAATACAACAGAACCGTCTGATAAAAATAACAAAAGAGAATATCTGGCATGCACAATGAAGAATGACAGAAGATACAAAAGCAACAGTTATGAAGTTTGGAGCTGCATACTTATTAAATTGGTTGACTTGTACTGTAAAATCTGGCACTTGGTCCCATATTATTTGCTATAGAAAACTGTCCCGGTTCATTTACTTAACATTTTCTTTTCCAACTGGAAGATTTTCTTAAAACTATGAAAGGCTACTAAAAGAATTGAAACAATGATTTGATCGGGTTCTTTACTTCCACAGGATGTGGTTTTTCTTGCAACGGGGATCTTCAGGCCACCACAAATATCCGCATCGGATCTTGGCTTCGAGTACTCTGTGACCGAAACCGCTTAAAGCCAAGATCCGATGCATGGATAAAATGACGGTCTAAGATCACTAATCCTACAACAGAATATGGTGACTTACACAGTGGTACTACTACTGTTAATTGTTACTTACAGAAACACACTGAAACTTGGTAGCCAGGTTAAGAAAAACTCTACAGTAAAAGCGGTGCTAAATTTGGCAATGCCTTATTCCTACAGATTACAGAGCAAGCCTCAGGTCCAAAAGCAACACTAATAACATCTTGCTGGTTCAAAAGCATGGACATATTGCTTGCGGGTTCAGATACACTCTGAATTCAGAAATATGCAATAAATTGCTTGTTTGTTCGAAAGCAATCCAAATTCAAAGTATGTCATAGAGCCCCAACTGATTAGTCTATAAATTTATTTCATCACCTGTTGAGAAGATTCTTTACCTCTTGTGATTCTGCTTGTGGTGCTGGGATGGCTTTGCCATGGATTTATCCATCTCAAGCTGAATATAAAGTAAACACTCGTTGAGCAACTTGAGTTAACCATTTATTTTCTCCTTTTGTTGATCATCTAAACCAAGACCTAACTCAGAACGCCCCAGAGGCGGAGGACAATGGCGAGCAGGGTGCGGACAACTTGTTGTGGTCCTCTGACCACATGTCTTGGCGGCAGCATCATCCTTTCTGATGTCAGCATTCACTTAATAATAAAAATACATGCTAGTACTACAACAGCAAAAGACATGAAATTTGGATTTTCAAGCTCAAAGCATAGAAAAGGCAACGTAACCCAGCAATCAACAGCACCAAACATGAAAATGGCATATGACCAGTAGTCGATGTGCCCCATAAATGCTAGTACTACAACAGCAAAAGACATGAAATTTGGATCTTATCATGAAATTTGGAGTATTTAACTTAACAAACTGAATTTATTGCCAAATCAATAACAGACGACCAATAACTGAAAGATATTCAGACTTTGCCAAAAATTGAGTTTATAACGTGAACTGTTGGTACGAGTACTGTACTATCTACAACAGCAAGTGATTTCCTATTAAATTCAACACCGCGGGGACATAATAATAGTTTGATAATCAAAGCAAACGTGGCAATGATTTCTTCCCAATTCTGACTTTCTGAGCAAACGTAAACACAAAGAACTGAAGCAGTGCTCACCAGAGAGGCGTCCGTCGGCGAGAGCGCCAGCGCCCAGGAAGCGACCCTCGGGCGCCCTGGGCTGCTCGGCGTGGCCGCGGCGGTAGCTGGGAACGAGGACGGCGAAGCCGGTCTCGGGGTCACCGTCCGTCTGCATCTCCGGCGCCTGCGGCTCGAGCCAGCCGATGGACCAGTCCGAGTCGTCGGACTCCGACCCGGACAGGCAGCCGCCAGCGTCGGATGGCACGATGACCATGTCGTACTCCTTGTCGACCCTGCACTCCCCGCGGCCGCGGCGCTGGCTCCTGGCCCTCCGCTGCCGCCCGCGGCGGCCGCCTGCTTCGGCGCTCGAGAAGGTGACGGCGTCCGGCTCCCGGAAGCCGGAGGGGAAGTCCGGTAAGGAGGCGCTCGTCAAGGTCGTGGCGGGGAGCTCGTGGCTGGCCACCCGCGCCGCCGTGCCCGGCCACAGCCAGTGCGTGAATCGGCCAAGCCCCATGGCCGCCATGACCAGCAAAAATGTCTCGGAAGCCTTGTCTGCACGCCGGCGGCCCCTGCCGGAGGTCGGCCTCCGCGGAAACGAGCAGCGCTGCCCCTTAGCTCGCGCCGGCGGCCCCTTCCATAGGTCGGCCGGCCGCCCATCGCCCGCGCCGGCCTCCGACGAGCGGCGTGGGGGCGGAGATGGCGCGGGATGTGGCGGCTGAGCGAGCTAGCGGCGGGGCTGGGGGCGCGAGGCGACGGCGACGACGGGGCTGGGAGCGCGAGGCGACGGCGGACGGCGGCGCTGCCATGCGCAGGCGAGGGAAGGGGCGGCGCGACGGGAGGAGAAGGGGAGAGGCGGCGCGGGGTGGCGGCGGGAGGCAGCTGCGCGAGGGAGAGGAGGAGGAGCAGGTGCGCGACGACGCCGGGCCGGGCGGGCCACATGACCCATGGATAAAAAACGGGTTCGCGCGAGGGCCTCGTCCTGGACTACTCTACAGTGAAAAAATGGACGGACGAGATCCACCACCAAACAAGATCCAACGGCTACGAGGCTCAAATCGCTGTGAAGCCCCCTATGGGGGGCATCATATACAACGTTACTTAATAATAAAAATACATGCTAGTACTACAACAGCAAAAGACATGAAATTTGGATTTTCAAGCTCAAAGCATAGAAAAGGCAACGTAACCCAGCAATCAACAGCACCAAACATGAAAATGGCATATGACCAGTAGTCGATGTGCCCCATAAATGCTAGTACTACAACAGCAAAAGACATGAAATTTGGATCTTATCATGAAATTTGGAGTATTTAGCTTAACAAACTGAATTTATTGCCAAATCAATAACAGACGACCAATAACTGAAAGATATTCAGACTTTGCCAAAAATTGAGTTTATAACGTGAACTGTGGTACGAGTACTGTACTATCTACAACAGCAAGTGATTTCCTATTAAATTCAACACGTGGGGACATAATAATAGTTTGATAATCAAAGCAAACGTGGCAATGATTTCTTCCCAATTCTGACTTTCTGAGCAAACGTAAACACAAAGAACTGAAGCAGTGCTCACCAGAGAGGCGTCCGTCGGCGAGAGCGCCAGCGCCCAGGAAGCGACCCTCGGGCGCCCTGGGCTGCTCGGCGTGGCCGCGGCGGTAGCAGGGAACGAGGACGGCGAAGCCGGTCTCGGGGTCACCGTCCGTCTGCATCTCCGGCGCCTGCGGCTCGAGCCAGCCGATGGACCAGTCCGAGTCGTCGGACTCCGACCCGGACAGGCAGCCGCCAGCGTCGGATGGCACGATGACCATGTCGTACTCCTTGTCGACCACCGCACTCCCCGCGGCCGCGGCGCTCGGCTCCTGGCCCTCCGCCGCCGCGGCGGCGCCGCGCGCCGGCGCTCGAGAAGGTGACGGCGTCCGGCTCCCGGAAGCCGGAGGAAGTCCGGTAAGGAGGCGCTCGTCAAGGTCGTGGCGGGAGCTCGTGGCTGGCCACCCGCGCCGCCGTGCCCGGCCACGCCCGGTCGTGAATCGGCCAAGCCCCATGGCCGCCATGACTAGCAAAAATGTCTCGGAAGCCTTGTACGCACGCCGGCGGCCTGCCGGAGGTCGGCCTCCGCGGAAACGAGCAGCGCTGCCCCTTAGCTCGCGCCGGCGGCCCCTTCCATAGGTCGGCCGGCCGCCCATCGCCCGCGCCGGCCTCCGACGAGCGGCGTGGGGGCGGAGATGGCGCGGGATGTGGCGGCCGAGCGAGCTAGCGGCGGGGCTGGGGGCGCGAGGCAACGGCGGCAACGGGGCTGGGAGCGCGAGGCGACGGCGGACGGCGGCGCTGCCATGCGCAGGCGAGGGAAGGGGCGGCGCGACGGGAGGAGAAGGGGAGAGGCGGCGCGGGGTGGCGGCGGGAGGCAGCTGCGCGAGGGAGAGGAGGAGGAGCAGGTGCGCGACGACGCCGGGCCGGGCGGGCCACATGACCCATGGATAAAAAACGGGTTCGCGCGAGGGCCTCGTCCTGGACTACTCTACAGTGAAAAAATGGACGGACGAGATCCACCACCAAACAAGATCCAACGGCTACGAGGCTCAAATCGCTGTGAAGCCCCCTATGGGGGGCATCATATACAACGTTAGATGCACAGCACGCCCGAGCATGCAGCGGCCGCTGCTTGCTTTCTTCGTGTAGATGCGTTCGCGCGACGCGCTGGATATCAACAGGCGGCGGTGTCAGCGTCGTAGATCCATGTAGTTAATTCTGCAGCTGTACGAAGAACTAAGGAGGCTTTTTATATTCTACTAGCACAATGCCCGCGCTTTGCTGCTGAAGAGCAAAAATTATTAACTTCAAATACCGAAAATAGCAAATTGTAGACTTAAAAATAGAAAACAGCGCATCGGCAAATGCATGGTTACAATAGCGTATTCTGACTTACTCTTATCTAGTCGAAAACATTGCATCGGCAAAGCCATGGTTACCATACCTTGTATTTTTGCTTATTGTCTTGTGTATTGAATGTGTATACACTTGATAAAGATAGGTTATTATTTTGAATTCTTAGTGCTCGCTTGTGCTAATGTACTGCTATAAGAAATATAAGAAAATTCTGGCTGCACCCAAGAGATGAACCATTAGTTCATCACTGTACCATTGGATATTCTGGAAAAAAAAGGCTATCGAAGTGTCCATGGCAGGAACTTGTCATTTTGTATTGAAGTTGGCTTGGATTTCTCGTTCGTTTTCTAGAAAATGTTGATTGGTTGATCTAACTGAAACCAAAATGTTTAGTTCCTTGAAAAAAAAACACCAACATGAAATTTATTCATCAAACTAAAGTTAAATATTAAAGAATTACGGTGTGAATTTCATATATAGCATGTCAACCATATACATTAGTTAGGCAGATAAATTCCTCAAGAAGAAGAGTTAAACAATGCTAGAATGTACTGACTGCTCGTTGTTGTATTTCAGTTGAAAGCTTCCTTCCGTGTTGATTGAGCAATCCCCCAAGGCAGCAGCTACAGTTATACAAGTAGCATTGAGATAAGAAAATTGACTTCCCGACCTTTGCTGTCGCGACATCTAAATGACGCAGGTCGCGCTCTGATAAGCTCCCCGTCGTTCTTTCTGTATTGACCCACGTCTTCTTTCTTCCCCCAAATTCGTTTCTATCGACCAAAGCTTGGCCGCCTCCCCCGTCCAATTTGCTTGTCCTAGACGAGTACAGGGATACTTTTTTTTTTTGAAACAACGAGTACAGGGATACCATCACCAGGTCGGGGACGCGTCGTGCTTTTCCGCGAGGATCGCGATTCAGGAAAGGTTGAGTGGGCCTCTCCGTTCTAGGCTGTTTCGCGTCAAGCCCATAATTTTCGCGAGGCAAAGTCCGGTTAGGACGTACGCGTACGAACGACGAATCCAGATTTAATAGTAAAGATTCATGGAGAAAGATAAACGAAACGGTACGTTTACATAATGGCAAAGGTGGGTAATTTATTCTACGCGGAAGATCAATCGGTTGTGGTTTACTGATGTATAAAATTGACGGACAGATTATTCTTATTTTTGTGGGATTTTCTAGCTAATTCTCTAATTTCTGGTTAGCCCGTAATGTACTTTTAATATATAATAATAACTAGTAAATATGTCCGTGCGTTGCATCGGGAATAAAAATAGGTAGTTAATTTATTATTAACACACAAGGAGTCACTCGCTAACTACTTGTGTTAAGATGTCGACCACTTCATCTGAGGTGAACTTGTCGCCGTCGGTGGCCATGCCACCATCTTTAGATATGAAGCGCTTAAATGAGTTATCCTTCTACTCCAGAAATTTCTCATGTTCTTGTCTTCTCTGGCCACTTTGTTAGGGTCATCATACCGCTTCCTCACAACGGGGGCAAACCGCTTCACCTGATACACACTTATTTTGGCGGCGTACACCTCTAGCATTATACTTGCCTACATCGACATCTTTACAGGGATAATATTTCACAAGATTTTGGCCTTCTTGCGCTTGAGGTATTTCTCGTCGACGTCCGTCACGCGTCAACGTGATAGCCTCGTTGCGTTTAGCTGCAGATGCTATGCTGCTACTTGGTGCTAGCATGCTAGGCTGCTAGCTAGTTGATGGTGCTACACACTGCTGCTCTGTCACGTGCTACTGCTCCTTGATTCGTGTTGTTGCTCTGCTATAGTCACAAAATCCGAATTACCAGCTGCTTTCCGTGCTCATCCATAGTGATGTACATGTGACTTTCTCCCTTCGCCATATCTAGTCAGGCTGGACGAAGAAGACACGCTTCCGTCTGAGTTTCTCCATGGTTTCAAGTCACACAGTCCTATTTCCTTTTTGGCTGTCCATCGTTCCTTGATCCAGTGACATCACCGGCTCCTTCATCTTGCTAGGTGCCAGCAGAAGGTCCTTGCGGCTAGAGATCTCAGAGTCGCTGGTGGTGGAGCCTGAGGCGGACCGACTTTACAGGCTCGGCGCACGTCTCGGTCTTGGGAGCAGCTGCTGGTGGCGATCCTCATGTTCGACGCGGTGGTGCCGGGGTGCTGTGGTTGTGGCTGCGAGTAGCTCTGCGGTGTGGTTGGTTCAAAGTCATCAGTGCATGAAGGACCCATCGTCTATCTAGTCCATCGATAGACTAATTCCCCGAGGGACGGGTTTAAGGGCGCTGCTGAATCCTGCTGGATTAAGACTAAAATCGATCGATCAGGTCTTCACCGCCGCCGCGGCCAAGGAGGCCGAGCACCGTCGAGGAAGCCTCCTGGGTATGACTGGGCCTCAACAACGGGCTCGCTTTCTGATCCACCCCGTCCGACGTGGACTCCTCGCGGGGGGGGGGGGGGGGGGGGGCATGCAGAAATTCATGTACGTGACTTGTACAGCTCGCCGCCACGGTGCAGGAACCCAGGCACCGGACTCGCGCATGCCGGTGATTCTGCAGAAAATCCACCTCCCACGCGGGGCCTGTCCTTCTCCATCGAAGGTGGATGTTGGGGGCGGCGGAGATGTGCTGCAACACCGTCGCGAGCTCGTGATCAATTTGAGTTGGCGTCGCGATGGATTAGCTTCGGCGTAGGCAATGCAACAGGCCCATAGCGCCACCGCGTGCGTGATGTCAAATCGTCCGATGTCCTCCAGCGCGCGTGTCTCATGCTCTATTCGATGGTAAGATTAGATCGATCTTTGCAGGGAATCGATCGCTCCCATATACTTCAAGGCTCATAGGAGGTAGGAGGAAGCCGACTCACGTATGTTATGTGTAGTACTCCACTACTCCGTAGTAAATTTGGATCATCTCCGGCAGACGTACGAAGAGATAAACCGACTTAGGATCCTAAGCTTTTCTGGGGCCTGCCCGTGCGTGCTCGGGACGCTTGTTTCGTTGGTGTATGTTCCGGTTTTGGGAGCTGGAAAACATACGAGGAAGTGCACGAGCCAGATAAACGAAAATCTGAGGACGGACAAAAACGTAAAGTGGATGGACGAAAGCGCACTACGACGGACCAAACCACAGAAACCTTATTTTCTTTATTATTAGGTATAGATGAAGATTGGGCAGGCCTCCATAACCTGCCTAATGCAATTGTTCGAACCTCTACCTTGTGCCACCATGTTTTTTTTTTTGTAGATCAACATGGACCTCCTCCTCGGTTCCATTGATAAACAACGAAACCTGAAAGTACCGCAGGTTCATTACATGGATTACATTTTGTAGAAAACAGTAGCGTAGATAGAAACTACAAAGTTTTTTTCACAGCTACAGAGCTGGAACAAAAGTAACTCCCGCAGGTTCATCTCATGGTTCCAGCGCTGGGAGAGAGACCAGTAATCCAGTTTTAGGGTGCCACCATATTTTTCGTTATACTTAATTAGGTAATGAAAAACAATCGAAAAAATATTTTAATAAATAGAGGTCAACTTAAGATTACATGATTAAAACTACTAGGATATGAAGAGCAGTAATTCAGAAGAACATCTCATCTACACAGTCATTTGAATGTTCCCCTCTACGGGTTCTGGGCGCAGACGCAGGTCGTTGTAAACCTCCTTCAGATCGCTGTAATAGTATATGACGCATTATACGTTCTTTTGGATTTCCGACAGCGGCTTGCACATCGCATAGCGCGCCAATTCGTGGTCCTTAACCTCACTGCTCGCCAACAATCTTTGTTGCACAGCCTCAACACGTTTCTGCTCTATAAACTGTAGGGATTCATTGCATAGAAAACAAAAATTTTCCTACCGCGAACACGTAATCCAAGCCAAGATGCAATCTAGAAGACGGTAGCAACGAGGGGATTATCGAGTCTCACCCTTGAAGAGATTCCAAAGCCTACAAGACGAGGCTCTTGTTGCTGCGGTAGACGTTCACTTGCCGCTTGCAAAAGCGCGTAGAAGATCTTGATCACGGCGCCACGAACGGGCAGCACCTCCGTACTCGGTCACACGTTCGGTTGTTTGATGAAGACGACGTCCACCTCCCGTTCCAGCGGGCAGCGGAAGTAGTAGCTCCTCTTCAATCCGACAGCACGACGGCGTGGTGTCGGTGGTGGTGGAGAAATCCGGCGGAGCTTCGCTAAGCGTGCGGGATGTGGTGGAGGAGAGAGGGCCGCTAGGGTTTGGGAGAGGGGGGCGCCGGCCACTAGGGGTGCGGCCACCTTGGTGGTTGTTGGGGTGGCCGGCCCCCTCCCCTTGGCCCTCATTATATAGGTGGAACACCCAAGAGTTGGTCTACAAGTCTTCGAATAAGACCCCAAACCAAAACCTTCCATAACACATGAAACCTACCCAAGCTAGGACTCCCACTAGAGGTGGGATTCCCACCCTTCCTTGGGAGGGGGTGGCCGGCCCCCCTTGGGGAGTCCACTTGGGACTCCTCCCCCTTTAGGGTTGGCCGGCCATGGAGGTGGAGTCCCTCCGGGACTCCGCCTTCCTTGGTGGTTTCTTCCGGACTTTTCTAGAACCTTCTAGAACCTTTCATAGAACCTTCCGGATCATTTTAAATCTTATAAAATGACTTCCTATATATGAATCTTATTCTCCGGACCATTCCGGGACTCCTCGTGATGTCCGGGATCTCATACGGGACTCCGAACAAATATTCGAACTCCATTCCATATTCAAGTTCTACCATTTCAATATCCAACTTTAAGTGTGTCACCCTACGGTTCGTGAACTATGCGGACATGGTTGAGTACTCACTCCGACCAATAACCAATAGCGGGATCTAGACATCCATAATGGCTCCCACATATTCAACGATGACTTTAGTGATCGAATGAACCATTCACATACGATACAAATTCTCTTTGTCACGCGATATTTTACTTGTCCGAGGTTTGATCATCGGTATCACTCTATACCTTGTTCAACCTCGTCTCCTGACAAGTACTCTTTACTCGTACCGTGGTATGTGGTCTCTTATGAACTCATTCATATGCTTGCAAGACATTAGACGACATTCCACCGAGAGGGCCCAGAGTATATCTATCCGTCATCGGGATGGACAAATCCCACTGTTGATCCATATGCTTCAACTCATACTTTCTGGATACTTAATCCCACCTTTATAACCACCCATTTACGCAGTGGCGTTTGATGTAATCAAAGTACCTTTCCGGTATAAGTGATTTACATGATCTCATGGTCATAAGGACTAGGTAACTATGTATCGAAAGCTTATAGCAAATAACTTAATGACTTGATCTTATGCTACGCTTAATTGGGTGTGTCCATTACATCATTCATACAATGATATAACCTTGTTATTAATAACATCCAATGTTCATGATTATGAAACTAATCATCCATTAATCAACAAGCTAGTTAAGAGGCATACTAGGGACTCTTTGTTGTTTACATATCACACATGTACTAATGTTTCGGTTAATACAATTATAGCATGATATATAAACATTTATCATAAACATAAAGATATATAATAACCACTTTTATTATTGCCTCTTGGGCATATCTCCTTCAGTCTCCCACTTGCACTAGAGTCAATAATCTAGATTACATTGTAATATACCTAACACCCATGGCATTCTGGTGTTGGTCATGCTTTGCCCTAGGGAGAGCTTTAGTCAACGGATCTGCTACATTCAGATCAGTGTGTACTTTGCAAATCTTTACTTCTCCATCTTCGATGTACTCGCGAATCGAGTGGTAACGCAGCTTGATATGCTTCAGCCTCTTGTGTGACCTTGGTTCTTGTGCATTGGCGATGGCACCCATGTTGTCACAGTAGATGACTAGTGGGTCCAATGCACTAGGAACCACACCGAGCTCTACAATGAACCTCTTCATCCATACCGCTTCTGATGAAGCCTCTGAAGCCGCTATGTACTCTGATTCTGTTGAAGACTTCGCCACCGTGCACTGCTTCGAGCTTGCCCAGCTTGCAGCACCATTCAATATAAACACGTACCCAGTGTGACTTAGAGTCATCAGGATCAGTGTTCCAACTTGCATCGGTGTAACCGCTTACAACGAGCTCTTGGTCACCTCCATAACAAAGAAACATATCCTTAGTTCTTTTCAAGTACTTCAGGATATTCTTGACCGCTGTCCAGTGTTCCATTCCTGGATCACTTTGATATCTGCTAGTTAAACTAACATCATGTGCTATATCCGGTCTAGTACATAGCATGGCATACATGATAGATCCTACTGCCGAGGCATAGGGGATATTACTCATCCTTTCTCTTTCTTCTGCCGTAGCCGGTCCTTGAGTCTTACTCAAGACCTTGCCTGGTAACATAGGTAAGAACCCTTTCTTACTTTCGTCCATTCTAAACTTCTTTAGAATCTTGTCCAGGTATGTACTCTGTGATAGCCCTATTAGGCGTCTTGATCTATCTCTATAAATCTTGATGCCTAATATATACGATGCTTCACCAAGGTCTTTCATTAAAAAACTATTATTCAAATAACCTTTAACACTGCTTAATAGTTCTATATCATTCCCAATCAATAATATGTCATCTACATATAATATCAGGAATGCTACAGAGGTCCCACTCACTTTCTTGTAAATACAGGCCTCTCCATGACACTGTATAAACCCGAAGTCTTTGATCACCTTATCAAAGCGTCGGTTCCAACTTCTTGATGCTTGCTTCAGTCCATAGATTGAACGCTGAAGTTTGCATACTTTGTCAGCATTTTTAGGGTCGACAAAACCTTTGGGTTGTACCATATACAACTCTTCCTCAATATCTCCATTAAGGAACGCCGTTTTGACATCCATCTGCCAAATCTCATAATCGAAAAATGCAGCTATTGCTAACAAAATCCTCACAGATTTTAGCTTCGCTACAGGTGAGAAAGTCTCATCGTAGTCAACTCCTTGAATTTGTCGGAAACCCTTTGCGACAAGTCGAGCTTTATAGACAGTAATATTACCATCAGCATATGTTTTTCTCTTGAAGATCCATTTATTCTCGACAGCCTTGCGGCTATCAGGTAAGTCTACCAAAGTCCATACTTTGTTATCATACACGGATCCCATTTCGGATTTCATAGCTTCTTGCCATTTGTTGGAATCTGGGATCATCATCGCTTCTTCATACGTCGCAGGGTCCTCATCATTGTTATCCACAATCATGACATTTAGACAAGGATCATACCAATCAGGAGTGGCACGTTCCCTTGTCGATCTGTGAGGTTCAGTAGTTTCCTCGTTCGAAGTTTCATGATCATTATCATTAGCTTCCTCTGTTGCCGGTGTAGGCGGTACAGTACAACTTCCGATCTTTGCGCTACTCGATCAACGAGTATAGATTCATCAATCTCATCGAGTTCTACTTTTCTTCCAGTCACTTCTTTAGTGAGAAATTCTTTCTCAAGAAAGGTTCCGTTCTTAGCAACAAAGATTTTGCCTTCGGATCTGTGATAGAAAGTGTACCCTATAGTTTCCTTAGGGTATCCTATGAAGACGTATTTCTCCGCTTTGGGTTCTAGCTTGTCCGGTTGTAACTTCTTTACATAGGCTTCGCAACCCCAAACTTTAAGGAACGACAGCTTAGGTTTCTTATTAAACCATAATTCATACGGTGTCGTTTCTACGGATTTTGATGGTGCTCTATTTAAAGTGAATGCGGCTGTCTCTAATGCATAACTCCAAAATGATAACGGCAAATCGATGAGACATCATAGAACGAACCATATCTAAGAGAGTTCGATTACGACGTTCGGACACACCGTTTCGTTGTGGTGTTCCCGGCGGTGTCAATTGTGAAAGTATTCCGCATTTCTTTAAATGCATGCCAAACTCATAACTCAGATATTCACCTCCACGATCAGATCGTAGAAATTTAATCTTCTTGTTACGTTGATTTTCTACTTCACTTTGGAATTCCTTAAACTTCTCGAAAGTTTCGGATTTATGTTTCATGAAATAGATATACCCATATCTACTCAGATCATCTGTGAAGGTTAGAACATAACGATAACCACCGCGCGATGCTACACTCATTGGTCCGCATACATCGGTATGTATGATTTCCAATAAGTCAGTAGCTCGCTCCATCATACCAGAAAATGGAGTCTTAGTCATTTTACCCATTAGACATGCTTCGCATCTATCAAGTGACTCAAAGTCAAGTGATTCAAATAATCCATCAGTATGGATTTTCTTCATGCGTTTCACTCCAATATGACCAAGACGATAGTGCCACATATAAGTAGAATTATCATTCATTTTAATTCGCTTAGCATCAATGTTATGTATATGCGTATCACTACTATCGAGATCTAACAGAAATAAGCCATTCTTTTCAGGTGCTCGACCATAAAAGATATTATTCATAAAAATAGAACAACCATTATTCTCCGACTTGAATGAATAACCGTCTTGCATTAAACAAGATCCAGATATAATGTTCATGCTCAACGCGGGTACAAAATAACAATTATTTAGGCTTAAAACTAATCCCGAAGGTAGATGTAGAGGAAGTGTGCCGACAGCGATCACATCGACTTTGGATCCGTTTCCAACGCGCATCGTCACTTCATCTTTCAGTAGTCTTCGTTTATTCTTTAGTTCCTGTTTCGAGTTACAAATATGAGCAACCGAACCAGTATCAAATACCCAGGTACTAGAACGAGAACCAGTGAGATAAACATCTATAACATGTATATCAGATATACCTTCTTTCTTTTTCTTGACAAGGCCGCTCTTCAGATCAGCCAGATACTTGGAGCAATTGCGCTTCCAGTGTCCCTTCTCCTTGCAGTAATAGCACTCAGCATCAGGCTTAGGGCCGTTCTTAGGTTTCATAGGAGGCGTGGCAGCTTTCTTGCCACCCTTCTTGAATTTTCCCTTAGACTTGCCCTGTTTCTTGAAACTGGTGGTCTTGTTGACCATCAACACTTGGTGCTCTTTCTTGATCTCAATCTCAGCAGCTTTTAGCATGCCAAAGAGTTCAGGTAACTCTTTGTTCATGTTCTGCATATTGTAGTTCATCACAAAGTTCTTGTAACTTGGTGGCAGTGATTGAAGGACACGATTAATCCCCGATGCTGTTAGGAATCACTATTCCCAAGTCACTGAGTTTCTTCGCATGCCCGGTCATGGCGAGCATGTGCTCACTAACGGAGCTGCCTTCTTCCATCATACAGCTGAAGAAATGTTTCGATGCTTCATAGCATTCCACGGCCGCATGAGTCTCAAATATAGCTTTCAGCTCATTCATCAACTCATGAGGATCGTGGTGCTCAAAACGTTTTTGAAGATCGGATTCCAGACTGCACAGGATGGCACACTGAACTTGAGAGTACCGAGCTTTCCGAGTCTCGTAAACAGATTTTACTTCATCGGTTTCAGTTTCTGCAGGAGGGTCACCTAGCGGTGCATCAAGCACATATTGCAGATTTCCGCCAGAGAGGAAGATCCTCACATGACGGAACCAGTCGGTGAAGTTGCTACCGTTGCTCTTAAGTTTTTCTTTCTCTAGAAACTGGTTAAAATTGATTGGGGACGCCATCTCTACAACATATATTTGCAAAAGTTTAGACTAAGTTTATGACAAAATGAGTTCAAATTTTAATTCAACATAATTAAAAATCTAGGTGAACTCCCACTCAAAACAATATCCCTCGCATTGTCTTAGTGATCACACGAACCAAATCCACCGCACCTAAGTCCGATCATCACGAGACAAGGTGTGATTTCAATGGCGAACACTCATAGTGTTCATCATATCAACCATATGATTCATGCTCTACCTTTCGGTATCACGTGTTCCGAGACCATGTCTGTACATGCTAGGCTCGTCAGCACCTTAGTATCCGCATGTGCAAAACTGTCTTGCACCCGTTGTATGCACTTGTTGATTCTATCACACCCGATCATCACGAGATGCTTCGAAACGACAAGTCTTGGCAACGGTGCTACTAAGGATGAACACTTTATTATCTTGAGATTTTAGTGAGGGATCATCTTATAATGCTACCGTCGCGATCTAAGCAAAATAAGATGCATAAAAGGATTAACATCACATGCAGTTCATATGTGATATGATATGGCCCTTTTGTCTTTGCGCCTTTGATCTTCATCTCCAAAGCACGGGCATGATCTCCATCATCTTCGGGCATGATCTCCATCATCGTCGGCGTAGCGTCAAGGTCAATGGCGCCGTCTTCATGATTGTCCTCCATGTAGCAACTATTACAACTACTTTGAAATACTACTCAACATGAAATTTAAAGACAACCATAAGGCTCCTGCCGATTGCCACAATACAATAATGATCATCTCATACATATTCATCATCACTTTATGGCCATATCACATCACCAAACCCTGCAAAAACAAGTTAGACGTCTCTAATTTGGTTTGCATATTTTACGTGGTTTAGGGTTTTCGAGAGAGATCTAATCTACCTACGAACATGAACCACAACGTTGATACTAATGTTGTCAATAGAAGGGTAAATTGAATCTTCACTATAGTAGGAGAGACAGACACCCGCAAAGCCTCTTATGCAATACAAGTTGCATGTCGAACGAGGAACAAGTCTCATGAACGCGGTCATGTAAAGTTAGTCCGAGCCGCTTCATCCCACTATACCACAAAGATGCAAAGTACTCAAACTAAAGATAACAAGAGCATCAACGCCCACAAAACCATTGTGTTCTACTCGTGGAACCATCTATGCATAGACACGGCTCTGATACCACTGTAGGGATTCGTTGCATAGAAAACAAAAATTTTCCTACCGCGAACACGTAATCCAAGCCAAGATGCAATCTAGAAGACGGTAGCAACGAGGGGATTATCGAGTCTCACCCTTGAAGAGATTCCAAAGCCTACAAGACGAGGCTCTTGTTGCTGCGGTAGACGTTCACTTGCCGCTTGCAAAAGCGCGTAGAAGATCTTGATCACGGCGCCACGAACGGGCAGCACCTCCGTACTCGGTCACACGTTCGGTTGTTTGATGAAGACGACGTCCACCTCCCGTTCCAGTGGGCAGCGGAAGTAGTAGCTCCTCTTGAATCCGACAGCACAACGGCGTGGTGTCGGTGGTGGTGGAGAAATCCGGCAGAGCTTCGCTAAGCGTGCGGGATGTGGTGGAGGAGAGAGGGCCGCTAGGGTTTGGGAGAGGGGGGCGCCGGCCACTAGGGGTGCGGCCACCTTGGTGGTTGTTGGGGTGGCCGTCCCCCTCCCCTTGGCCCTCATTATATAGGTGGAACACCCAAGAGTTGGTCTACAAGTCTTCGAATAAGACCCCAAACCAAAACCTTCCATAACACATGAAACCTACCCAAGCTAGGACTCCCACTAGAGGTGGGATTCCCACCCTTCCTTGGGAGGGGGTGGCCGGCCCCCCTTGGGGAGTCCACTTGGGACTCCTCCCCCTTTAGGGTTGGCCGGCCATGGAGGTGGAGTCCCTCCGGGACTCCGTGAAAGTATAGAGATGGTAAACCTAGAGGGGGGGGGGGTGAATAGGTTTCTACAAATTTTAATTCTTTCTTCGCAATATTAGGCTTTGCGGAATATAAAGATGAGCCTAATGCAAACTAGGTGAAGCAACCTATATGAGGATACAACTAACTCGAGCACGAAGGCTCTCACAGGCAGTTAAATCACAAGTAAGGAGTTCGGTTAGAGATAACCGATAGCACGCGGAGACGAGGATGTATTCCCGTGTTCCCTTGCTTTGCAACAAGGTACGTCACGTTTGGAGGAGTGGAGGTCCCACGAAGGATTCCCCGCGCCACGAAGGCTCACCCTATTCTCCGGAGCCTATCCCACGAAGGATAGCTCACTCACTTGTGGTAGACTTTGAGGTAGCCTCCAAACCTTCACAATCTTGCCCGGAGCAAATCCACAGCCCGGATGCTTCCGGACTCCTCTTGCCTACCTAGGGTTTCCAAGGAACCCTAGGAAGCAAGCTTCTCAATGAATACAAGGGGGAATGAGATTTGGCTTGGTAGAACGGTAGATCGGGTCCTCCTCTAATGATTCCCCGGAGGGATTTGAGTTTGGGTGGAGGAGGAGGGAGATCTGAGGCTTTTGGTGTTTCTAGCAATGGAGTAAGAGAGAGAGAGCTCAAGAACAGCTTGTAGTGTAGTGCCTAACTGTTCAGAGGTAGGAGAAGACCTATTTATAGTGTTCTTCGAAATACGGCCGTTGGTCACTTGCCACATCAGCAGATTCTTCGAGAAACCCGGTCAACCGGATTTGGCGCCGGACAGGCGGTCCACGGCCGGTCGACCGGGCCACGACCGAGCCAGCCGGTTTCCAACCGGAGCTGGGACCGGACTTGACCGGCGAGGCCACGGGCTTACCGGATGTCGCCGGATGTCACTGGCGCGAACCCGGTTCTTGACCGGGCCGCTCGATCTGCGCCGATCGAGACCGGACCGTGGACCGGAGCGACCGGTTCTAAACCGGGCTGGTGACCGGACGCACACCGGAGAGCTTCTCTTCTTTACTGGAACTTGCCCGGATGGCACCGGTTCTGGGTCCGGTTGGTGACCGGGCTGCCCGGTGCCAGGGCCGGTCCGACCGGATCTGTGACCGGCCAGGCTCAGAAAAACTAGCTGATTTTTCGTCGAATTGGGGGGTCTCCTGTTGCCTTTTGTTCCATTGCTACACCATCATACCTCTTTGGCTAATACCTGAAAGTCATCTTGTAGGCATGTATTAGTCCAAATACTCTAGCACGGTGTCATAGATACCAAAATAATGGATAAGGGTAAAATACCCTTACAATCTCCCCCTTTTTGGTATACGATGACAAACCGAGCTAGAGTAACACATAGATATTATGATAAGCTCTAAACCTTGATTCCATATAAGATATTACGACAGCTCCCCCATAATGTGTGCACTTGGAGAATTTGCGTTTGAATGCAAAGTGCACCATTTGTGGAATATGAGAAGCTCCCCCAATATCTTTAGGAAACAAGCATGGTATGGACAAGTATATCAACATATATAAGCATGAAGCATGATTATCCATAAAGCATGATTATCCTAACATAGAGTAGCACACATAATAGTCGTCCATACATATCCATACATGAATTATTCAAAGTAGCAAATGGTTCTTGGGAAATCAAAGCAAATACGCACAAGCCATATAAAATCCAAATAAAGCAACTCCCATGGCTTGTGACAACGAAAGAACCCCGTAATTCTAGACTCTACTCTCTTCTCCCCCTTTGGCATCGGAACACCAAAAAGGCGAAGAAAAGAGGAGAGATGCTAGCGTCCCATCAATAGAAGTGGGTCCCCGCGGATGGAGAGTTGCCATCACCATCCCCATCGTCATCCTCTTCATCGTCATCCTCTTCATCATCATCCTCATTACCGTCATCATCCTCTTCATCATCATCATCAGCAGGAGGTGATCGAGCAAATCTAGGAGGAGGACCACCAAAGTACAGAGAAGGATCAAAGTTCTGGAACATCTCATCAGTGAGAAGAGGCATCTCCCAGTCTGGTGCATGGACAGGCTCCAACTCAGGGCCAGGAGGAGGGATAGGCACATTCCTAGCAGCCATGAACTCATTTTGGCGCCTCCTTGTCTCTTGGTTCAAAGAGAGACTTTGATGTGCAACATCATTTGTATTTTTGCACATCTGCCATAAGCGAGAGAAGAACCGTGCGACACCACACTGTGGGCGACGAGAGGAGCTGGAGCTAGCATGGTCATGGCGTGCCTTGGACCGGCGCTCAGAAGGCATCATTTCAGGAACATCCGGGTTATCACCTTGGGTAGGTACTTTGAAAGCTTCCAACCTGACCCGCTCACCTTGAGTATTGAGAGGTGCGGGCACAACCTTGTTGATGAGCAGCTGAACGTACTGGGCAAGATTGGGAGTCAACCTCTCGCGAACACAGCGCCGTAACTCGCAGTAGATGAGATCACAGCCATCAATAAGTTGCCGGTGCTCGGGGGAGACGATAGTACATCAAGTTCGGATGATATGCACGGCATTCACTTGTATCGCCGGACTTGCTGATGAGAGTCTCACGGAAGAGCTTGGCAAGTAAGAGGTAGGAGTAGTACATCCCGAGAGATGGTGGGAGGTCCAGTGTGGGTTCGGCGGATAGCAACCAGCAATGTCCCCACGGTTGAAATTCTGCTTAGAATATATCTTGAAGCCGTAAGCACGCCCTCCACCAAACCCCAAGGCATCACGAAATCAAGATAGTTGCAAGTGTATTTCTGTTTGCCGATCATCCAAGTCATAGTCCGAGCGGCATCATCATGGAAAAAGGCATGCGGTGAAACCTGTCTCACCAAGGTTGGACAATAGCACCCATCGGTAGGTGCCAAGCAGATAAGATCAGACAATCCCAACCGCCTCAAGGTCGCACCCACCAAGCGAAACTTGGTGGCTTCATACATTCAAATGACATCCTTGATGGCCTTGGGCATAACAATGGTGCCTTTCTTCATGTGCTCGCGGGAGTTATAGAAATCATCCCACATGACTTGCTGTGTGTTGGTCCAGAAAAATTGATCTCCCCCTGTGTAAGTGGGTGCCTCAAAGCGATAGGGGTTGGACTCTCTGAGTCTTCTCCATGCCCCAATATGCACATTACCAACATGGAAATACGGCGATACCTCATCACCATCTGTCTTTGCCTCTTTATCTTTCCTCTTATTGGCAGTTTTCTTGATTCGGCCTCCAGTTGAGCTGCCACCCGTAGTCCGAGGAGCACGACCGGTAGAGCGCCGGGTGGAACCGGAGCGCCTCCCTCTCTTGGCAACAGGGCCAAGGTCCGCATCAGTCCATTCATCACCTGTGAATCAGCAAAATAGGGCGAGGATAGCAAGGAGGTAAGTGTACATGTCATCAGCATATGTGAGGAAGCCAAAAGCATAGCCTATATTCAAGTGTCTCGACGAGATCATGCGAAAAAGCTGGGCAAGCCGGCGCAGGGGCCGGTCCGACCGGATGACAGACCGGGCGAGCCGGTTGGCCATCCGGTTGACCGGGCGAGCCGGTTGGCCATCCGGTTGACCGGGCGGTGCGCCGGACCAGCCGGTCGAGAGGCCGGTCGACCGGGCTGTAGACCGGGTCATGCTGAGTTGTGATGTTTGCCCAGAATTTCGACATAAAATCATGCAAAAACTCACAAACTTGAACATAGATTATACCAGGAGAGTGAACAATGTGCATAGGAGGGGTGTGACACTCTAGGTGGCATGAGGACTTACTAACCCTAACCCTAACCCTAACTTTTCTCAACTTTCCTGGGAAAGCAAGAGGGAGAGGGATAGGGAGAAAGATTTACCCGAAGACATTGTCCTCTTGGCCCAAGTGAGCAAGAGGAACTCGTGAAGAAGGCTTGAGGACCAAATCCCCACGATCTCCCAAACTAGCTTGAGAGAGACCAAATCCTTTGGTGAAGATGCTTGAGAGATCCCGATCTATGGTTGTGTGAAGTTTGGGGAGAATCTAGTGGTGGGAAGTGCCTAGGGTGTGGTGGAGATGGTGGAGGCGGCGGCCATGGAGGTTTGAGAGGTGGGGGATAATGAGGAAGAAGATCCCCAAGGGGTATCCTCTTCAAAACATAACAGCCCGCACGGCCGGTCGGGCGCCGATCGACCAGTTGACCGGATGATCCGGCGCACAGGCCGGTCCGACCGGGCCAGTGACCGGCCAGAGTCAATTTTCCCAAAAATGTGTCATTTTGCCTCGTTTTGCCCCTATTTTTTTTGTGTAAATGTGTGTGAGTGCTCATATGATGACATGTACATATAGATAGATAGATGATGATGAGATGAGCATAGACATGGGATTGGAAAACACAAAGCTCTCTAGGCATGATTCGAAGTATATCAAGAATCATAAGAGCATTTTGAAATAGTTTTTGCAATAAGATCATTTGGCCTTATATAGTCAAATCAAGTTGTAATGAAGGCTCAATGAGGGGCGGGGGATTACTCCCCCTATGTGAAAGCGCAAATGTCATGAGACCTCGAAGAGACATGCTTGGGTCCATATAATGACATTGGGTCTATTTATGTTGCACACATAGGTATGCATCATACCAAGATATGGTAGAATGACTATCCCCATATGTGCTGTGCCTCTAAGCTAGATAGCAAGATAAATGCAAGAATATAGTGCAAGAAGTTAATCAATCCAAGTTTTTAGGATCAAGAATACCAAGTTCTCCTCTCAAGTTAACAAAGCGGGCTTCATCCAAAGGCTTAGTGAAAATATCCGCCAATTGGTAGGTTGTTCCCACATGAGTGAGATCAATATCCTTATTGGCAACATGATCACGTAGGAAGTGATGGCGAATGTCAATATGTTTGGTGCGACAATGTTGAACCGGGTTGTTGGTGATCTTTATTGCACTTTCATTGTCACAAAGAAGAGGCACCGTACCAAGAGACACACCATAGTCTTTCAAGGTTTGCTTCATCCATAACAATTGAGTGCAACAAGATGCCGCGAATATGTATTCGGCTTCGGCGGTGGATAGGGCGGTGGAGTTTTGTTTCTTGGATGACCAACTCACCAATGACCGGCCAATAAATTGGCAAGCCCCGGAGGTAGACTTCCGATCAACCTTATCACCGGCCCAATCGGAATCCGAATAGCCAATGAGTTCAAAGGTTGACCCCTTTGGATACCATAGCCCGAGAGTAGGAGTGAGAACAAGGTATCTTAGTATCCGTTTGACCGCCACTAAATGGCTCTCCTTGGCAGCGGATTGAAAACGAGCACACATCCCTACACTTAGCATGATATCCGGCCTAGAGGCACAAAGTTAGAGCAAGGATCCTATCATGGAGCGGTATACCTTTATGTCCACATCCTTCTCACTGTCACATGAACCAAGTTGCCCCTTTACGGGCATGGGTGTCTTCATTGGACTTGCATTGGTCATGTTGAATTTCTTGAGCATGTCCTTCACATACTTTTCTTGAGAGATGAAGGTGCCTTTTGCAAGTTGCCTCACTTGGAAGCCTAGAACGAACTTCAACTCTCCCATCATGGACATCTCAAATTTCCTAGTCATCAATAGCTCAAAAGCTTTGTTATGATTGGGGTTAGTTCCACCAAAAATAATATCATCAACATATATTTGACATATAAAGAGGCCACCCCCTTTAACCCGCTTGGTGAAAAGGGTGGAATCGACCGTACCCATGCAAAACCCATCATGTAGTAAGAAATCCCTAAGGAACTCATACCAAGCACGTGGAGCTTGCTTGAGACCGTAGAGTGCCTTATGGAGTAAATACACGTGGTTGGGTCGGCATGGGTCTTCGAAACCCAGGGGTTGAGCCACATATGCGGTTTCTTTTAGGGGACCATTCAAAAATGCACTTTTCACATCCATTTGATATAATTTGAAATTGTGGAAAGATGCAAATGCAAGCAAAAGACGAATAGCTTCAAGACGGGCTACCGGCGCAAAGGTATCCTCAAAATCCATACCTTCTATTTGGGCAAACCCTTGCGCCACTAACCTTGCTTTGTTTCGTATAACAATGCCATTCTCATCTTGCTTGTTTTTGAATACCCATTTGGTCCCAATGACATTGATGCGATGATCCTTGGGTCTCTCAACTAGAGACCATACTTCATTACGAGTGAAACACTCCAATTCTTCTTGCATGGCAATTACCCAATCCGGATCGACCAAGGCTTCATGTACCTTAAGTGGTTCAAAACTAGACACAAAAGCATGATGTTGACAATAAGTGATAAGTAATGCATGGTGTCTACGAGTTACCACTCCTCTTGAGATGCTACCAAGGACTTGATCCACTTTCATGTCACTTGCCCTTGTAGCGGCCTTGATCTTCCGAACGGTTCCTTCATGATCAATGAATTCATCTCTTGCTAGTACTTGATCATGAGGGACCACTTGAGCTTGATCATGAGTTGAGGATGTTTC
Source organism: Lolium perenne (assembly GCF_019359855.2). Lineage (NCBI taxonomy): Eukaryota > Viridiplantae > Streptophyta > Magnoliopsida > Poales > Poaceae > Lolium > Lolium perenne. The sequence goes on along the minus strand of NC_067246.2, from coordinate 179,074,679 downwards.
TTGATCGTCATCATGATCTTGCTCCATGTAATGAGGGTCTTCTTCTTGTTCTTCGGATTGAGACTCATCTTGAGTGGAGGGTGGTTCTTGAGTTGCACTTGATGGTTCGGCTTGAGTTGAGCTAGGCTCTACTTGTGGCGTGCTTGAGACATCTACTCCATCATCTTGATCATCATTATGAACCTCCATGGGCCGGATGTGTCCAATGCCCATATGCTTGATGGCACTAGATGGATCAACATCATTACCTGCAACACATGGAACAACTTGCTCCACTTGGGAGCCATTATCCTCCAAGAACACCACGTCACAAGATACTTCAATAGTCCCGGAGGACCGGTTGTAGTATCTATAGGCGTGAGAGTTCTCCGCATATCCAACAAATATACCCTCTATGGTTCTAGTTTCAAATTTACCGAGCTTTCCTTTGTTGTTCTTAACAAGGCATTTGCATCCAAAGACACGAATATACATGACATTAGGCTTGTTACCGGTAAGGAGCTCGTATGGGGTTTTGTTGTGGAGGGGACGGAGGAAGAGCCGGTTGGAGTAGTGGACGGCCGTAGAGATGGCTTCTCCCCAAAAGTTGTGGGGTGAGTTGAATTCACTCAACATGGTTCTTGCCATCTCAATGATAGTCCGGTTCTTCCTTTCAACAACGCCGTTTTGTTGAGGGGTGTATGGCGCCGAAAACTCATGCTTGATGCCCTCATCATCCACAAACTCTTGCATAGTGTAGTTCTTGAACTCGGTGCCATTGTCGGTCCTAATTGCCTTGATCTCGGATTCATACATACGTTGAGCTTTCTTGGCGAAGGTGATGAACTCTCTATGGGTCTCGTCCTTAGACTTAAGGAGAAAGACCCAAGAGTATCTTGAGTAATCATCAACAATGACAAGTCCATACTTGCTTCCACCAAGAGTATCATAGTGTGATGGCCCAAAGAGGTCCAAATGAAGGAGCTCCAAAGGCCTAGATGTGGTAACAATACTCTTGATGGGATGCTTCTTCTTGAGTTGCTTTCCGGCTACACATGCACTACAAACACGATCTTTCTCAAAAGAAACACCGGTTAGTCCCACAATATGCTCACCCTTTAGGAGTTGTTTAAGATTCCTCATGTTAACATGACCAAGGCGGCGATGCCACAACCATCCTTCGTCATGCTTGGCCGCCATTAGACATGTGGAGAAGGAGGGCTCTCTTTCGAGAGGTCAACCACATAAAGGTTGTTCTCCACAAATCCAACAAGGACCAATTTGAGATTGTCACTCCTAAAGACTTGCACATAATATTTAGTGAAATATGAATTGTACCCGGCATCGGCAAGATGATATATAGAAAGTAAGTTATAGCCAAGGTGTTCAACAAGCATAACCGTCTCAAGGCACAAGTCCTTAGAGATTGCTACCTTGCCATACCCAAGTACCTTTCCCTTTGAGTTGTCACCAAAGGTAATGCTTGACTTCTTGTGGATATCTTCAATGAATTGATCAAGCACACCTTTTCCTCCGGTCATATGATTGGTGCATCCACTATCAAACACCCATTTTGGACCATCGGAGGAATACCCCTACAAAATCAAGTAGAGGATTTAGGAACCCATCGATTAATGGGTTCCTTTGCAATGGCAACAATATCTTTTGGTACCCAAATTGAGTACACTCTATAAGCATAGCCATTAGGAGGGCCAACATAGTTAGCATAGACATCACCATAATAATCAACAAATAATGCATAGTGATCGTTTGGCCCCGTGTGGGCACCACTAGTGGCTTTGCCCTTTGAGGCTTTGCCATTGTTAGTGACCTTCTTGTTCTTATCTTGAGCGGGTTTCTCCTTCTTGTAGTTGTTCTTCTTGTGGGACTTGGGAGTATATCCAAGTCCATACTTTTGATTGTTTGACCTTTGCTTACTCAAAAGGTCATCCAATCCCATCTTGTTCTTGGCGGTGGTGAACTTTGCAAGTTCCTTTGTTAGCCTAACATTTTCCTCAAGAATAGATGCTTGCTCACAAGAAGATTCATTAGGATGATAGTCAAGACCATATTTGGTCACCAAGGACTCAAGATATGCATTGGTCTCAACATGCAAAGAAAGTTCCTCTTGTAAACGAACATGTTCCTCAACAAGTTTAGCATGCTCACTAGTAAAGGAAATGGAGGGACAAGCAAGCTTTTCAACATCAATGGAATCCTTCATTGATCCAAGAGCCTTTTTGTAGGATTCTTGAAGTAGATCATGATTCTCTCCAAGTTTCTTGAGCTCATCCTTGACAAGCTTGTTAGCTCTTTCAAGGTGGTCAAGATCCCTAGTGAGAGAAGCATGAGCAACTTCAAGTTCCTCCTTTGAAGCATTGAGCTCTTGGGTCAATAATTGAGCCCTATCAATAGTTTCTAGGTCCTTAACTTTATCAAGTTCATAAGTTTCAATTTGTTGCTTAAGGCCTTGAGATATGCACCTTTCGGTTTTTAGCTCTTGTCTTAGGAGATCGAATCTCCGTTCCTTCTCATTCAATTGATATTCTAATTCCTCAATGGACTCATCCTTTTCTTTGAGTGAGTCCATCAAGAAATCAAACTTGACAAGAGCTTCACCACGAAGGGTGCATCTAACATCATAGAGTTCCTTAAGCATAATTAATTCTTCTTGATCTTCGTTTTCATCATCAAGAACACTAGATAGGGAAGGTGGAGGTTCCATTACCTTGGTTTCCCTTGCCATAAGACAAGAGCCAATGATTGGAGAGGAGGGAGAGTCATCGGAGTCATCATCTTGAGTTGTTCTTGCCATGAAGGAAGAGCCAACATCATTCCCCGTGGAGTAATCTTTGGAGTAGTCATATGTGAAGAGTGACCCGGGCTTAGAGTAAGCTAAACCGGCCACTCCGGCCTCCTTCTCCTCATCTTCCTCTTCTTCATCAGACAAGTACTCGGCCCCAACAAACGCTCTTCCCTTGTTCTTCTTGTACCGATCGTTGATTGGGTTCGGCTTCAATCTTGGCTTGACCCCTTTGATGAACTTTGGCTTGTCTACCCTTTTCTCATAAGGGCACTCATTTGCAAAGTGGTTATCTTCATCACAATTGTAGCAAGTTCTCTTCTTCTTCTTGTCATTGAGGAGCATTGGGAACTTTGCCTTGTACTTCTTGGCAAAGAAAGCAAAGTCGGTAGCAATGTCACTAGTTGAAGTCATCTCTTCATCTTCTCCAATCTCATAGTCTTCTTTGCTTTCATGGTCGGCTCTAGCTTTGAGAGCAAGGTTGTGTGACGCTTCATGGTTGTGTGAGGCTTCATCAACACGGTTCATTGCCTTGAGCCTCTTTCCGGCTTTGGCCATGCTTTCATTGGCGGCCACATAGGAGACTAGATCATCGGAGTTGAGATCGGCACTCTTGGTCATGATTTGCAAGTTGAGTCCAAGGTTGGTGTCTTCTTGTTTGACGGCAATCATAGCAATGACCTTGGATTTTATGAAGGCTTCGTTCATCTCAAATCCGTCATTATACTTCTCAACACCAAGTCCCTTGACCCTTACTTTCAGAGCACCAAGCCTAGCATAGGCATCAAATATGGATTCTCCATCTCGAATCATGAATTGGTAGGCCTCTTGCTTTGCGGTCTCATAGAGAGCTGATTGGATCAAATCGGTTCCCTCTTGGAGTACTACGATCCGATCCCACAACTCTTTAGCGGAGACAATGTCATCGACTTGATCAAGAAGCTTGCGGTTGATGCCACTTCTAATCTTGTCACGTGCGGATGCATTGAGTTGACGGTTGTAGAACTCGGTGGAGGTCAACCGAGTAGGATCTTGTGGCTCCCGATGTCCATGAACAATGAGCTCCCATAGCTCCACACTGCAGCTGCGAATATGAGATTCCATAGCAGATTTCCAATGTGGAAAGTGAGTTCCATCGTAATGGGGAACGGTCCCACTATGGTTTATATGAGGCATGGGTGAAGTGTTTCTAGGATAGTCATGGTTAACATCATGGTAGGATTCCTTAGAGGCCGAAGCCCCACTAGAAGTTCCACCCGCAGTTAGGTTCTTAAGCATGACAGTCATTTCTGCCATTTGGTTTTGTAGCTCATCCTCCTTTTTCTTCTTCTCGGCCTCATATGCCAAGAATCTAGATTTCATCTCTTTAACCGAAAGGTTAGAGTCTTCATCTAGACCCTCGAAGAGTTTATCCATCTCACTCTTAAGGCGGTAAAGCCCTTAATAAGAGTCCGTGCTCGATACCAATTGAAAGTATAGAGATGGTAAACCTAGAGGGGGGGGGGGTGAATAGGTTTCTACAAATTTTAATTCTTTCTTCGCAATATTAGGCTTTGCGGAATATAAAGATGAGCCTAATGCAAACTAGGTGAAGCAACCTATATGAGGATACAACTAACTCGAGCACGAAGGCTCTCACGAGCGATTAAATCACAAGTAAGGAGTTCGGTTAGAGATAACCGATAGCACGCGGAGACGAGGATGTATTCCCGTGTTCCCTTGCTTTGCAACAAGGTACGTCACGTTTGGAGGAGTGGAGGTCCCACGAAGGATTCCCCGCGCCACGAAGGCTCACCCTATTCTCCGGAGCCTATCCCACGAAGGAATAGCTCACTCACTTGTGGTAGACTTTGAGGTAGCCTCCAAACCTTCACAATCTTGCCCGGAGCAAATCCACAGCCCGGATGCTTCCGGACTCCTCTTGCCTACCTAGGGTTTCCAAGGAACCCTAGGAAGCAAGCTTCTCAATGAATACAAGGGGGAATGAGATTTGGCTTGGTAGAACGGTAGATCGGGTCCTCCTCTAATGATTCCCCGGAGGGATTTGAGTTTGGGTGGAGGAGGAGGGAGATCTGAGGCTTTTGGTGTTTCTAGCAATGGAGTAAGAGAGAGAGAGCTCAAGAACAGCTTGTAGTGTAGTGCCTAACTGTTCAGAGGTAGGAGAAGACCTATTTATAGTGTTCTTCGAAATACGGCCGTTGGTCACTTGCCACATCAGCAGATTCTTCGAGAAACCAGTCAACCGGATTTGGCGCCGGACAAAGGCCGGTCCACGGCCGATCGAGGCAAGACCTGAGACCGGGCCAGCCGGTTTCCAACCGGAGCTGGGACCGGGACTTGACCGGGCAGGCTTCTGGGCTTACTGGATGTCGCCCGGATGTCACAGGCGCAGAACCCGGTTGCTGACCGGGCCGCTCGGTCTGGCGCCCGGTCAGACCGGACCGTGGACCGGAGCGGCCGGTTCTAAACCGGGCTGGTGACCGGACGCACACCGGAGAGCTTCTCTTCTTTACTAGAACTTGCCCGGATGGCACCGGTTCTGGGTCCGGTTGGTGACCGGGCTGCCCGGTGCCAGGGCCGGTCCGACCGGATCTGTGACCGGCCAGGCTCAGAAAAACTAGCTGATTTTTCGTCGAATTGGGGGGTCTCCTGTTGCCTTTTGTTCCATTGCTACACCATCATACCTCTTTGGCTAATACCTGAAAGTCATCTTGTAGGCATGTATTAGTCCAAATACTCTAGCACGGTGTCATAGATACCAAAATAATGGATAAGGGTAAAATACCCTTACACTCCGCCTTCCTTAGTGGTTTCTTCCGGACTTTTCTAGAACCTTCTAGAACCTTCCATAGAACCTCCCGGATCATTTTAAATCTTATAAAATGACTTCCTATATATGAATCTTATTCTCCGGACCATTCCGGGACTCCTCGTGATGTCCGGGATCTCATCCGGGACTCCGAACAAATATTCGAACTCCATTCCATATTCAAGTTCTACCATTTCAACATCCAACTTTAAGTGTGTCACCCTACGGTTCGTGAACTATGCGGACATGGTTGAGTACTCACTCCGACCAATAACCAATAGCGGGATCTGGAGATCCATAATGGCTCCCACATATTCAACGATGACTTTAGTGATCGAATGAACCATTCACATACGATACCAATTCCCTTTGTCACGCGGTATTTTACTTGTCCGAGGTTTGATCATCGGTATCACTCTATACCTTGTTCAACCTCGTCTCCTGACAAGTACTCTTTACTCGTACCGTGGTATGTGGTCTCTTATGAACTCATTCATATGCTTGCAAGACATTAGACGACATTCCACCGAGAGGGCCCAGAGTATATCTATCCGTCATCGGGATGGACAAATCCCACTGTTGATCCCTATGCCTCAACTCATACTTTCCGGATACTTAATCCCACCTTTATAACCACCCATTTACGCAGTGGCGTTTGATGTAATCAAAGTACCTTTCCGGTATAAGTGATTTACATGATCTCATGGTCATAAGGACTAGGTAACTATGTATCGAAAGCTTATAGCAAATAACTTAATGACGTGATCTTATGCTACGCTTAATTGGGTGTGTCCATTACATCATTCATACAATGATATAACCTTGTTATTAATAACATCTAATGTTCATGATTATGAAACTAATCATCCATTAATCAACAAGCTAGTTAAGAGGCATACTAGGGACTCTTTGTTGTTTACATATCACACATGTACTAATGTTTCGGTTAATACAATTATAGCATGATATATAAACATTTATCATAAACATAAAGATATATAATAACCACTTTTATTATTGCCTCTTGGGCATATCTCCTTCATAAACATGTTCTCTTCAAGGAGGCGCTAGCGCTGAAGCCGTAGCTCCGTATTCTTAGACATCTCCTACTGGAGGCGACTATTGTGCCGATTCATCTTCGCAACAGTCTCCTCCTGGAGATCGTGCTATTGGGCGATCTCCCGCCGAAGCTTGTCGCGTTCGCCGAGAAGATGGGGAATTCTTCTCTGTGAGACTTGAGGTGTGCGTACTCAACTACAATAAACACCGAAAATCATGAGCAAGCCGATAGATAATATGAAAATAACAACATCTAGAGGCAATGCTGAATTACTGACATCGTCCCTCCTTAGGCTGCAGGAGATCTCCTCGGTCGGCCCTAGATCTGCAGCGGCCATATCGGTGACATCGTCCCTCCTTAGGCTGGGGGAGATCTCCTCGGTCGGCCCTAGATCTGCCGTGGCCATATCGGTAGCAAGTCCTCGTATGGGGAAGGGCTCGCCTGAACCGTTGATCCTTGAGAAAATATAGATCGGAATTAGAATCTGGGCTAGAAATTAATGAGGAAGAAAAAGAATGCAACAAGAGCTTTATTCGTCCACAAAATACGTCTAGGAATTTGAAGCTAGACTTACCCTGACATCGAAATCCCACGATGGCCATGTCGGCCTGCCGAGGAACAACCCTCGACACGCGGAAGATGCTCCCTCAAAGAAAGGACCGACATGGAGGCCTGCAGAGAACAACGCACATACCACGAAAGAATAAGAAACTTCCATGGCGGAATGAGCATTCATCTTCCCGTTTCTCCTTGTATAATTAGACATGGCGATCGCAACCTGGACACACACTCCAAACAGAATTAGAATTGGGTACACCCTTTAATTCCAACAACAAATTACAAACGCATCAAACGAGAGAATTAAAATTGGAAACCAATTCATTTCCATCCTAAATTTGAAATTCTTAGACTAATTCAATTCCAGTTCCAATTCGGTCATCCAAACAAAATTCAAGAACAGATTTCGTCACGATCACGAAATTTCCGGGACTCCCAAAATGCCCTCGCGCGCGTCGCGCCGCGACAGGTCTCACTCCTGGCTCTCCCCCGCCCGATCCGCCGCCGGCAGGGTTTCCCGCATCCGCCTACAACTCCCGTACCAGCGACGCCACTCCTCCTGTTACCGGCTGGAGCAGGACGCGACGAGGGATGCGACAGCGACATCGATGTAAAAGATATCGCATTTTGATGCGCCGGCGCTGGAGCTGCGTGCGGCGGCACCGGCACTGGCACCGGCACCGACTTCAATTTACGAGCCTGCCTCACAAGGCGCCGAGCTGAGGCGAGGAAGGAGAGATCTGGCGCGGAGTACAAGAGAAGCAAAGGAGACGCCGGCCACCAGCGGCAGGCGCTTCGCCACATCTTCGCCGGCGACCTCGTCCGCGTCAGGTAAGAACCCCCTGTTTCCCGTCACTTATTGTTCCTGGTTTGTGCGCGCCGTGGATCTGCCAAGTGCTAGGATCTTGTCTCTCGATTTTGCATCCCATCAGTGATTAACGCTAGCTGAAAATTTTAGATTAATTTTGGGTGTCCATTCCCGTGTGTGCACAGTTAGCTACTGGGAGCTGCTCAAGATGCACGATTACAGCGTGCCCATGTCCTCTCCATTGCAGATTTCAGATTAAATATTCCTGCTGATTGCTATTCTGAAAATTAAGACACCGATGCTATTCTCTGAAAATTAAGACATTGAAATCAATTTCCATTTTGTGCATATTCCCACCTATGAAAATTAAGACACTGATGCTATTCTGTTTGGTATAGCTTTCCTATCAACAGGTTATTGGAATTTGGGTATCCTTTTTTATCATCAGTGGACAGGTGTGTTTCCTTGTACCATTATTGTTGCCTGTCGATATTTCATGATGAACGCTAACATTGATTTTTGTATTCTTTCATGATGTATCTATGAGCACTCGTAAAATTTCAGTAATTTCTTTTTTCTTTTTGGTGAGTCATACTTGATGTATAATGTTGTTCAGTCTGAATACATAATTTTCTCCTATTTTTCTTGTTATAGCTTATAACACTATGGGGTGACAACAATTTACAATGCATACAAAATAGCTCATCTTCAACACTTCATATTAGTACATCGTAGCTGAATTACACTTGGACAGTACTCCGTTGCAATTCACCCATTTGGTACATTGCCGTTAATCTTATGAGCTTTTCTCTTATGCACATGCACACTGATTTGAGAAATTTCTGTCATTAGCGAGCTAGCAAATTTGTCTTCGGATGTTACACAACATATCTTTTCATTCTGATTCTCCTAGATCATGTGATGGGGTGTGACTGTGACACTTTTAAAGCTGAAATGTTTGAAGCATCTGTTGCAGGTTGTTGCTATAAAGCAGCTCACTGAGGTCCTCATGCTCAGTTTACTGCACCACCAAAAGCATGTCAATATGGTTCTATTGCTCAGTGTATACTCCAACATGAACATATATTTTGGAATAATTGATCTTGGGCATTTCCCAAATGCTGCACCGGGGTTTGGAATATCCATGTTGGGTAAGTTTTTGGTTCATTTCTCTGTCAGTTATGTTCTTCTTTACTGGGTTTAGATGGTCTACTCCTTCCCACAAGGTTTACATTCTCTCAGTTAAAATTCACTGAATAGATCATCTTCCCACAAGGAGTATATACTGTTTAACGAGGCGATTGAAGTCGCTTGGCTCCCAGAAATTGGAAATGCAACAAAAGTGTTCGTGCCAGAAGCTACAAGGTTTATTTCCACCACTTTCCTGTTTATCTCCCTTTTCTGCACTAATATGGATTTACAATACCTTTAATATTATCGGTAGACAATTAGCTGAAAACACATTACTTTTGGGCATATAAGATAAATCAGGAACTGGCATTGAGAATTACTCCCTGCTTCATTATTAGAGAAACTGAGAACTCTAATTGTGAGAAACAAAAACTGATCATTCTAATTGTGGGAAACAGATAACCCTCCATTGCGCCGCTGTCCCTTACCATTGAGTAGTTCTTGAGATTAGCTGTCAACTGTAAACTAATTGCAGTACTTTGTGAATTCTGGGAGCAGTAACTCAAATTGCAGAAGTACTGCTTAAACTAGCTGCCAGTTTCTTTTCTTTTTTTCTGTCTTCGTTGGTATTACTACAGTATGAACATGAGAGTGATTGCCTTGCTTGCACTGCTTGAATTAACTGAACTTTTTCAGTGTTCAAAATTAACTGAAACTTTATACTCCAGCTTAAATAAACTTTTTGTGTTATGCAATTTTCAACTTGTGTCAATACTCCATATTATTCTGTCAGTTGAACTTGTTTATAGTCTCATATTCATAAGTTACTTCTACTGCAATATTCAATTTGATTAGCCTAAAAGAAATCAAGCTCATTTTTACTGGTACTTGCTGAGAGGCCAAGATAGCCATATATTCTTTATTTGTCGCCTCATGTATATCCATGTTGTGCTATTATTTTGCATGTTAGTAGCTACTGGTAGTGTAGATATCTACTGCTGCACAGATCAGAGGTGACACAACCCACTATGACGTTGTTGCAAACTCATCTACATGTCGTGCTATTATTTAGATTGAGCATGTTATGGGATTGTATTTGTGCATCCATTTCTTGTACTCCTTTTATTTACTGTCCAGCATGTTATGGGAGTAATATTCAGTTGAATTGCAGTAGATAAACTTGCAATATTCAGTTCAATTGCAGTATATAAATTGCATGAAATCGCAGTAGATAAAATTGCAATATTCAGTTGAACTTGTTACTTCTAATTTTATCCCATCCATTTTCGATCATGTCAAGTGTAGCATAGGCAAATACTACTATGCCTCTAGCAAATACTCCAATGGCCGAAACATAGGCAATCATTCTGCCATTACTGTGCTCCAGCATATCAGTTCAATTTGGTATCATTTCAAAATTTGTATCAGTTCAAAATCAAGTAGCAAAACACAATGATTGAGTGGCATACTGTTTGTATAGAGATAATATAGAACAATTATACTTGTAGCACCAGCTCCTGCATCCATTTCTTCATCTACTCCAGCATCTTGCTCATCCATTAGTTGTTCATCCATTTCTTCATCTTGTTCATCTACTGGTTGAGTACAATCAAGGTCCGGGAGTACCATATTGATATCTTCTGTCACCAATTGTTGCAGGGCTGGTGGAGAATCGCAGCGAGGTGCAGGTTCTGGGCTAGGTTCCTTTCGGTGTCGCCTTGTTGCAGATAACCACCTGGAGTTCATCACTAAGAATGTATCGCCTCATACTTTCTATTGACTGTTTTGTCCGCACTGACTTCTGTATTAGGCTCAGACATTACATGTTAATCTACACAGGAACTTGCTTTAGAAATTTTGTAGTGAATGATGGAAGAGGTATCAAATGAATTTTAAAGCATTGCTTAACGGTTCCAGATAGTTATGCTTTGGGTTAGTTTTTTATTAGTATCTTTCTAGGAACTTTCCCCTCTACAAATTTTGGTCTGTGTTGTTACCGCTGCAGGCCAGCAAGACGGTTGGTGTCGATGATGAAGAGTGCCTGTTATGTTTGATTATGGAATGATTTGGACACATATAGAGTATTGCCGCCTTTAGCTTGCAAGGTATGTTACCATCTCATGCCCCATCCTCTTATCTAACTTTTGTGCTGAACTGGGAATTTGGGATTAGCTATTTACGGATAGCCAAGAAGAACATGACCCTCTTACAGGACCTCTGATTGGTGGATTATGTTGTTGTCATTGTCTTGCATCATTCGGAGAAAAGTCATTCCATCTTTAGCGTTGTTCGCATGGAAAATTTAATATATAACATGGCAATATGTGAAGTGGAACTTATCGGTCTTCAGAATGCCAGATTTGACTCCATTAACTATGTAGGTTGTGGCAGTTTTTCAAGCTTCGGTTATTATGAGAACAGTGCGATAGGTGTTAATCATACAAAATAGTGAAAATACTGATCTAGCTTCATCAACAATACTTAGGAAATACAAATTTCATGCATTTGTTAGTACAAAGCTCAGATAACAGGGCGGATATTTTCTTAATGTTTTGAGGAAGCAATATCTGACTGACTGGTTGCTTGTTTTAACCTATTTTCACCTGCTAATTATCAGATTGTTGATAAAGAAACCTTCTATATCTCTTCATGCTACAAAAACAAAAGAAATTTGGCTTTTCCTTATCTGAGTATGGATTAACCAGGAATCTTGTTTTTCTCTGCATAGATTTATGCGCAGAAGCATGTGTTATTCTATACATAGTGGTTATTTCCTTTACTCACAATTAACTCTCCCTTTTTTATCTCAATTTTTTTTGTATTCAGATGTATTAAAAAATTTACTCCCATTTCTATGTTCTTTGTTAAATATTTGATGGAGAAAAGTTCCAACTCGATGGACATGCATATTTTTGGATTGCCGAAGAACATGCATCTATGTTTACCAAGATGTGTAGATTTCATTACTTGTCAGAAGATCTGATTTCTGTTGTAGGTATCAGTATCATTTTCATACCATAACGATAATTTGCAAACCTAGCTTAGTTCAGAGTTCAGGCTGCTCTCGAGGACTTCTTTGGTGCGTGCATCTTTTGTTTATGTAAACTTGTATAAAGCACATGTGGTAGCTTAGTTTAGGTTTGGTCCACCTTTCCATTGATTTTTTATCATGTAAGATTATTGGTTTATGTAAACAATTAGGTCGCCATTTGGTATTTTCATTGGATACAGACTTAAATGCAAGTGTGTGTGTGTGTGTGTGTTGCAAGCAGAACAGAGCATAACTTGGAGTAACATGCCGTTTGATAGCTTTTTCATTGGGCAGCAATTGGCCTGCCACTGACCGGTGAGGAGGTGCCCCATTGTTGGGTATACATATGTGACTAAACTTCAGCTGATATATATCTTGTGACATCGAATTGCAGTTTTCTAAACGCTCTCCTCCCCACCATTTGCTATATGTAGATGTTATATGCTGCTGTAAATGAACTGATTGCCATGTTAAATTATGTAGCACATTCACATTCCCATGCATTTTTTGGTAGAGATAATATACCTGTAGAGGCAGGCCACAATGATCATGGAAGATAAAAACAGAAGAAGCCATTATTCCTGTTACAAGTTGATGTGGTGCCCACCCTAATTATATACCAATTCTCTGTCCTTTTTGGGTGCTCCTTATTTATATTTATCCTTTTATAAATCTCTGCCTCTACATCTGTATAGCAACCCATTGATATTTGCTTTCAGCCGTACTCAACATAGCTAGCTTTCACCATGCATCCCTTATAGACAGTACATCTCTACTGCAGTTATCCTCGCTGTCTGTTGCATGAGATGTTTTAGACAGAATCAATCATATAAGTGGCATTTCATCTATTTTTGTTATTGATGTTTGCAATATTTATTAACGGGATTACATTACAAGTAGCAACTCACTGTCCATTCACTGCCTGTAGTGGGCACATGAGAAGAAAAAGTAAACCAAGGAATTATTTCTACCAATTGCCAAGTCAAACATCAAACTATCCCGTACTATAGCTCACACTGATTCTGAACTCTTTTCCTGACAGAAAACGAACACCATAATTACATCATGAGCAACAACTCAAGTTAGGCTGACAGTAAGAAGTAGAAGAATATCTGAACTGGTGAAAGAGAGGGCCTGCACCAAGATGTGAAATATTATCTGCTAACCTACCTACGAAAATAGCCATTTCTCTTCAATTTATCTATCATGTTTCTTATACCAAGTCAATGTTGCTTCTATATTGTGTAAAATCAAAGATGTGATGTATACTCCAAATTGCAGACCAATTTAGTATCAATATGCCAAGAAGTCGAGGATGTATACTCTGAACTGCAGACACCAAAATCAACTAACGGACACACTTCCTAGTAAGTCTCAAAACACGCTGGCTAATCCAGATACACACTGGCTCAGACTATTAGACAACACTGAAGACAACAGCTACAGGAAGTGCTTGGTGTATGGTGCAGCAGAGTCTAAATGCCACATAAGGGTGCTCATTTTTCTCTTAAATCACTTTTTAATGTCACATATATATGCTCCATGTACTGAAGTGTAGAAAAACTCGTGCTGGGGTATCTTTTGCTTGATGACATACCATGGAACTGCAAAATGAATCAAATATTTTACGATAGGCAGTTTGCGGAAATGAATCAACCGAGTTATCTTTTGCTTGATGACATGCCATGGAACTGCAAAATAAATCAAATATTTTATGATAGTCAAGACTTCTATCCGGTAAGATCTACTGTGGTTATTTCATAGTGTTGATGTTTGAAGAAAGTACTTGATGCCAAATATTTCATTCTGTTGTACTCGCTATGTATTGATTTTGACAGGTCAAACTGTCACCTCCATGTTACATTATGTGTTTATTTTCCACAATATCTGATGACTTATGTTATCTTCTTCAGGTAGCTCTCTTCCTTTACGAGCCGACGCACTCAGCTGGTCCGGAGCTACTCATAGCTTTGAAGAAAGAGCAGCTACTTAGTAAACTGCAATCTGGGGAAAATGGGATATGTGTAAGACAGCACAATGGAGAGCAGTTAATGTGTATTCATGGCTTGATTTGTACACCTAACTGGGACAAACTGATGTTCTTGAGCTTCTCTCTTGAACTGTTGGAATGGAACTACTATTTAGACTCCATTTATGACAACTATTAAATTTGCATCCCAAATTAAGTAACGTGTTTACTTATTCTCATCACATAATACCTCTCATCTGAAAAAGAAAACCTGATCTTTCCTGATAACTTCAATTGGCAGATCGATGCCCCTCTCATTGTTGTAAAGTAGTATTGGTTGTTGAGACATTTTTACAGCACAATACCTGTTACTAAACCTCCTCACAAGAACCTTTTCCATTTCCGGTGCCATTTTACTCCACTAAACTTAATTAATGGCGGAAAAGAAGGGATAATTGTTGCGAACTGGGCTGTACTTACTCCACCACATGATGCAACGAGGCTGTTTCTTTTCTCTATCAGTTCATCATAAATGGAAACCATATCCTTTTCTATATAGATAGCACTCAAGGGTAGGTATGGCTAAATGGGGCATCGGAATTTCCCACCCCTGCAAGCATGATCCAACGTTATTGCTGCAACATACTTGAGTTGGAGGAAGGTAACTTGAGTTGTTTGCATGAAAGTTATGTTGCCACTCTTAAATCTATGGGCCACTACGCTCACACAAATACAAAGATTGTCTCCAATTTAAAACAGGGTCGCTTTTAAAATAATTGTAGGAATAATTTACATAACATTGAACATTCCAGTAGTATTGCTGATTTATAATTCAAGATTTTTTGATGACCTGCTATTTCTTCCATTGAGTTGCAGGTATGTTCTATCCTATGAAACCAACAAAGTGCACGGAATGATGTATTCTCCAGCATGGGAGTGTTACCTGAAGTGCTAACCTATCTGTTTTGACCATATTTTGGGTTTGCGCTGATTAGATATTTTCCTCTTTTATGGATGTGTCATACACTGAAAGTAATATGGCATATATCATGTGACTAGGAAATCCAAAGGATGCAGCTTTCTCAAGTTCCTTAAAAGAAGTGATGTAGCGCATTGGAGAAAATGAGTGACAAGGTAAGATATGTTTCATTGGTTTCCTGGATATAGCACATGTCAAGTTTTGTAGGATAATATGCAACACTCAGAACAGTTCTCCTTATGCACGCAACTTTGACACATATATTTGTTTCAGCTGCTTGATGGAAGGGAGATATGATGCGTCGTGCAAACAACCAATGATCTTCTGTTGCTGTTGAGATCAGTATGGTTCTTATTCCATATCATCTGTTGCATTCAGAATTTATGATACAAAATGGAGTTATTCAGTCCTAGACATCAAGAGAAAATATACCCTAACAACCTAGGAGCCATCACAGCCATTTGAAGCCTTCTGCTGTTTGATCCTACCACCCAATGGCCAATGCTCTAGATCGTCCTAGCACTGTAAGTTTAGTCTTATGCCTATCACTTTTTAAAATAGCGGTCTATAGCCTATAACCGCGGAGATTTCTGAAGCTATAAAAAGTTATAGCCAGGCTATAGCGCGATAAGACCATATATCCGATTTGCTAAATAATAGGGAAAAATCCAATATTACGGCAGCATATAAATCGTATATATGATCAATAATTCACATATACCATAGTAACATTGTCACATAAGAGATGCGCATAACCAAAACATAGTTCACATATAGTTATGGCAAAAACATAGTTCATAGATAGTTAAGGACATAGTTATCTCCAAATATTACAACATCACTAAGTAGTAGCAGTTCATGATATAGTGGTCTTTATAAATTGGGCCGCTCTGAAAATTTGGGTCAAATTCTTTTGGGCCTGTTGAGCGGGAAGAATGCCTCTAATAGGCTAAACTAGGGATAAATAGTTATATCCAGGCTATTAGCGGCTATTTCCACTTAGCCTTTAAAGGCTCTAGCTGTAGCCGCGGGCATCGCAGAAGGCTATAGCCAGGTTATAGCCAGGCTATTTTAAACAGAGATGCCTATTATAGCAATAGACATTTTTCTTGTTTTCATCTTGGCATTGCCTCCAGAGCTTGATTGCTTGATTGCGTTACACTATATTTGATTGGGCTATCTGAGCATATCATCTGTGCAAGGAGTTTCTGTTACACATGTATTGCTCATTGATGACCCACTGTATCGTAGTACTTTCGATAAATAAGAGTGTCGAATCCAACAAGGAGCAGAAGATGTTGACGAGGAGTTTCGATAAAGGATTCACCGTAAACACTAGCAAACAGGTTTTCAGGGATATTTGGTATTGCAGAAAAATAGAGTATGGGTAAATAAAATACAGTAATAATAATTGCAGCGAGTGACCCATTCCTTTTTGGAGCAAATGACAAGCCGGTTGTTGTACTTATGATGACTAAACGTTCTTGAAGACACACGGGAATTTCGTCAAGTGCTTTCACTTCACATAACTGAATAATCTTCATTAGTTTGGTAAGTGTTGTGTGGGTGAACCTATGATAATGCACTACCTCAACTTGGACTAATGCATACTTGTGATTATACCCCTTGCAAGCATCAGTAACTACAAGAAAGTAATTAAGATAAATCTAACCACAGCCTTAAACTTTGAGATCCTACACTCCCTCATGCACCAGTTTTCTAATGGGGGTTTGGGTTTCTGTCGCTCCCGCAACCCCACAATTAGTAGCCAAATGCACGATGCATTCCCCTAGGCCCATAAACGTGATGTGTCATGTAGTCGACGTTCACATGACACCACTAGAAGAATAACACCACAATTTAAATATCAAACCATTAAATATTACTCAACATAGTTCCATTACTAACATCATGACTTCTCCCATGTCCTCAAGAACTAAACAAACTACTCACAAGACACATATGGATCATAACCAGACGTGATATAATGATGAATAACAATCTGGACATAAACCTTAATTCAATGGTTTCACTCAATAGGATCAACTACAAGGAGTAATCAACACTGGGAAAGTTTCCCATATGAAATAAATAAGTATCAAACCCAAGATGTTACAGTGGGACATCGTGGAGATGGCGGTGATGGTGGTGCTGGTGGTGGAGATGATGATGATGACCCCGATGAAGTCCAGCTTGATGGCGGTGATGATGGCGACGATTTCCCCCCTCCGGTAAGGAATTTCCCCGGTAGATTTCTGCCTGCCGGACATATTTTCTCTATGTGGTTTTCCACCCCGTAGCAGCGGCAGAATATTTCTTTGTTCGCTCCCCTTGTATTAGGGTTCTCGGGGGATGAAATACGCGAGGGAGCGGCGTCAGAGGTGGGCTAGGGTCACCACACCATGCCTAGGCGCGACCAGTGGGTGCCCCGCGCCTAGGGGTGGTGTGGGCCCCTCCTAGCCCACCTCAGGCTCCCGTTGTGGCTTCCTCTGTCATGTGGCAAAATAAGAGTTTCTAGGTATTTTCTGGGAATTGTTGTTCTTCAGAAATATGGTATCTTGACGATCCTTTTTCCAGCAGAATTCTGACTCCGGTAGTTAATTCTCCAATAATCATCAAACATGCAAAAATAGATGGAATAACATAAGTATCATCTCCAAATGTGAAATATATCAATGAATAATAGTAAATTATGATATAAAATAGTGATGCAAATTGGACGTATCAAGCCTCCCCCCAATTTTAGACCTCGCTTCTCCTCAAGCGAAACTGAACTTAGTAAACCAGACCACGGGTTTATGGAGTGAAGTGTCGATAAACAAAATACGGACAAGAAGCATCATACTTACCAATACACAAGTCATTATAGACAACAACTTTTCTTATATAATCCAATTTGCAATGAGTAAGGAGTCACTAATAGAAGTGCACAGTGAAAATCATAATTCTTTCGAGCAGAGTCTTTATATTAGACCTTATATTGCAGAAATCACATGCTCAATCATTACAGTCTCTTTACAATCATAGATAGCTTTCAACGTTGTATTCATTCAGATAAACGCATTGTGCTACACAAAAAGGATAAAAGATTTGATTGAATGCATCAACACACATAAATGGTTGGATTACAACAACTCAAATGCTTGCTTGAGGTAGAAGGAAATAGGTTTACTGACTCAATATAAAAGTAAAAGATAGGCCCTTTGCAAAGGGAAGCAAGATTACTCATGTGCTAGAACTTTTTTTGTTTCAAATGAATCAGAGGTATGAGAATGTAATTTTGAGAGAGGTTAATGTATATGTCAACAAATGGTATCAAATGGTTTATCATCCTTTCATATAGTGACTTCAAGAGCGGCTCCCATGTAGTTCTCCATTTGCACACCATTATTTAAGATCTCTCCAGTACATAGTGTGCAGAGCTTTATTTGTTTATTTTATATTTTTTGTTGGCTGGGCACCGAGTTGCCTTGCTCTTTTTGCAATATTTAAAGACTAGCACATTATTCATGGTCGATTGGGTTTCCCAGCGACGTGGATACTTATAGAAGCCGAGCGAGAGCAAAACAATGCCAGGAGGAGGTGCAGAATGACCGATTATGCGAGTTCCAACACCGACTTGACCAGCAGCAGCGGGAGACTGATGAACTTAAAGGAGGGCGCCAACTAGATAATACCATCAACACATCTCAGGGGCGAAGCAGCATGGCTGACTCGGAGATCCCGCCTGACGGTCCACAGATGATAGATGGCAGTCCCGGCTACCCCGTGGATGAGCTCATCGAGATGAGGGAAAACATAAGGGTGTTCTGTAGGTGCTTTACTCAAAGCCCCTTAAACCATCCTTTAAGATTTATCCATCCAAGAAAACTAAGCTTCATTAAGTTTCCTTACAGATAGGGATGAAGATCTTTAGATTTGGTCTTGTTTTTAGACTGACGTTTCATCAAGATATTAAAAAATGAAGTAGGAGTGCCGTCATCATCTTCTTCACGAATCTAGGATTTTCCCCGGAGTTAGCAGAATAAAGTGTGGAGCATCACCTCAACGATTTCTTCAAAAAGGGCGGCGCAATGGTTTCTCCTGTATGTTCCCCCACGAACCTCCATCCATTCCATTAGGCCAACCTCCAATAGAACATTGGATGGTGGGGTTCGAGCCGGTCGCCGCCTGGCTAGCCACTGACACCTCCACAGTGCCTAGAAACCGACACCATATGTGCCATTTTGCTTGCCCGCTGCCACAACCCATATCGTAGGCCTGCCTGGACCCTCCTCCGTTGACGCCATGCCCAATGACACCGCACCGCTGAACCCGAACCCGACACCGACAAACCACACCACCGAAGTGACAACAAAGGTTGTTGAACTAATTGATCCCATTTTGGTATGTCCAATTAGTTCAACAAACCTTTACTAAGGAAGATGCACAATAAATTTTGCAAATACCATACAAGAAATAGAAGAATACACTATCGACCGACATTTCAATAAAAAAGAAATTTCACAGTTAAGTTTGTATGTAAAGTTGTTATAGACACAAAACCACTGTAGGAGCACAAATTATATAGATATAAAGTTCACCCACGCTCTGCAACAACATAATGTAAAAGCCCTAGTCGACACATCAAGGATGCACACAACCAGTTCAAAAAAGGATGCACACAACCAAAAGGAAAATAAAGCAAATAGAAAATATCCCTGCTGAACTGATCAACGAAGTAGCAAAAACTACCACCACCAAATGCCATAGCTTGATTGCAAAAAAGTTTCTTGGAAAACAACGCCTCCATGAAGGAAACAATCCACAAAAAACGTCGTCGCCTGATCATAGATCATGGGTTTTCACCCTGAAAAAGGTCCGACTGAACTACACACAATGCCTTCAACAAGGAGACGAATAGAGATCCGACATTGCCAGGTACAACCAGTGAAGGTCGGACCTAGAGTTTTCACCCCAAAATTGAGACTTGGTGTCAAAAGAGCGCTCCACTATGTTGCTGCCCCCACTTGTCGGTGAAAGGACGATATGTCTCCTAGGGGGGGGGGGGGGGGGGTGAATGGGAGTTTTAAAAAAAATTACGGATTTGTCTTGTAAGAATGTATAATTAAACTAACTTTTATTTTACAAGCACAAAACCTAAATATGCTAGGCTCAACTAACTGCAATAACCACAACTCAAGCTAAGTAAGATAAGCACAAGATACATGTAACACAACTGAATGCAAGATATAGGTACTTCCAACTCGATGACTATCACAAGGAAAGTAAACTTGGGTATAGAGATAATCAAGGCACGCGGAGACGAAGATGTAATCTCGTGTTCTCTCACACGAAGTGAGGTACGCTCACGTTGGAGATATGCGGGCTACCACAAAGGTATCCCGAACGCCACGACGACTCACCTTCTTCTCCAAGCCAATTCCACGAAAGACAAAGGACTTCCCCTTATGGCTAGCTTTTTCTCCACTCCGGAGATGACAATCTCCACAACCACTTCATAACCTCCATGCGGTGACCCAGCATACCACTGCATGGTGTAGTACGCAAGTCGTTGACATAACACAAGTGAAACACCGTTCCACTCATATTACATCCCTCAGAGTGGTACAACAGAAACATATGCGAGTCAAAGGCATGTCTATAGAAGGATACACGAACTGTTTACAGAAGATCAACACAGCCTCCTACTTTACAGTGAGGTAAAACTTTAAATAAAGCTCCAGAAGAACGACCCGTAGTCTAACT
This sequence comes from Lolium perenne, assembly GCF_019359855.2. Classification (NCBI taxonomy): domain Eukaryota; kingdom Viridiplantae; phylum Streptophyta; class Magnoliopsida; order Poales; family Poaceae; genus Lolium; species Lolium perenne. The sequence goes on along the minus strand of NC_067246.2, from coordinate 179,053,804 downwards.
TATTGCTAATTCTAGCTCTAGAGATACTTGGCTTGCTATAGAACTCTAGCTACTTAGGTGCTAGGATTAGGGAAAGGTTCCCTTCTATTACTAGTCTAAGTTTCCACTCTAGCTGATGCAAAATTTGACTCCATTAACTTCTTTGATTGGATTCTTCATCTTGTTGCAGTTGACTCCTTTGTCTTCGAGTTCCACAGTAGTTTCTCCTTCGATGCTGATACGTCTCCAACGTATCGATAATTTCTTATGTTCCATGCCACTTTATTGATGATACCTACATGTTTTATGCATACTTTATGTCATATTTATGCATTTTCCGGCACTAACCTATTAACAAGATGCTGAAGAGCCAGTTGCTGTTTTTGGTTTCAGAAATCCTAGTAAGGAAATATTCTCGGAATTGGACGAAATCAACGCCCATGATCTTATTTTTCCACGAAGCTTCCAGAAGTCCGGGGAGGAAACGAAGTGGGGCGACGAGGCGGCCAGACGCTAGGGCGGCGCGGCCCAAGCTCTGGTCGCGCCGGCCTAGTGTGTGGGCCCCTCGCGTCGCCCCTAAACCTATCTCCTCCGCCTACTTAAGCCTTCGTCGATAATAACTCCAGTACCGATAGTCACGATACGGAAAACCTTCCAGAGACGCCGCCGCCGCCAATCCTATCTCGGGGGATTCAGGAGATCGCCTCCGGCACCCTGCCGGAGAGGGGAATCATCTCCCGGAGGACTCTTCACCGCCATGGTCGCCTCCGGAGTGATGAGTGAGTAGTTCACCCCTGGACTATGGGTCCATAGCAGTAGCTAGATGGTCGTCTTCTCCTAATTGTGCTTCATTGTTGGATCTTGTGAGCTGCCTAACATGATCAAGATCATCTATCTGTAATGCTACATGTTGTGTTTGTTGGGATCCGATGAATAGTGAATGCTATGTTATGTTGATTATCAATTTATTATCTTTGTGTTGTTTATGATCTTGCATGCTCTCCGTTATTAGTAGAGGCTCTGGCCAAGTTTTTGCTAGTAACTCCAAGAGGGAGTATTTATGCTCGATAGTGGGTTCATGCCTCCATTAAATGCAGGACGATGTGAGAAAGTTCTAAGGTTGTGGATGTGCTGTTGCCACTAGGGATAAAACATCGATGCTATGTCTAAGGATGTACGTGTTGATTACATTACGCACCATACTTAATGCAATTGTCTGTTGTTTGCAACTTAATACTGGAAGGGGTTTGGATGATAACCTGAAGGTGGACTTTTTAGGCATAGATGCATGCTGGATAGCGGTCTATGTACTTTGTCGTAATGCCCAATTAAATCTCACAATACTCATCATAACATGTATGTGCATGGTCATGCCCTCTTTATTTGTCAATTGCCCAACTGTAATTTGTTCACCCAACATGCTATTTATCTTATGGGAGAGACACCACTAGTGAACTGTGGACCCCGGTCCATTCTTTTACATCGAATACAATCTACTGCAATACTCGTTCTACTGTTTTCTGCAAACTTCATCATCCACACTATACATCTAATCCTTTGTTACAGCAAGCCGGTGAGATTGACAACCTCACTATCATGTTGGGGCAAAGTAATTTGGTTGTGTTGTGCAGGTTCCACGTTGGCGCCGGAATCCCTGGTGTTGCGCCGCACTACACTTCGCCGCCATCAACCTTCAACTTGCTTCTTGACTCCTACTGGTTCGATAAACCTTGGTTTCTTACGGAGGGAAACTTACTGCTGTACGCATCACACCTTCCTCTTGGGGTTCCCAACGGACGCGTGCTGTACCGTCACAAGCAACAAATTTTTGGCGCCGTTGCCGGGGAGATCAAGACACGCTGCAAGGGGAGTCTCCACCACAAATCTCTTTATTTTGTTTTTGTCTTGCTTTACTTTATTTACTACTTTGTTTGCTGCACTAAATCAAAACACAAAAAAATTAGTTGCTAGTTTTACTTTATTTACTATCTTGTTCTCCATATTAAAAACACAAAAAAATTAGTTACTTGCATTTACTTTATCTAGTTTGCTTCATTTACTATTGCTAAAATGGGTACTCCTGAAAATACTAAGTTATGTGACTTCACAACCACAAATAATAATGATTTCTTATGCACACCTATTGCTCCACCTGCTACTACAGCAGAATTCTTTGAAATTAAACCTGCTTTACTGAATCTTGTTATGAGAGAGCAATTTTCTGGTGTTAGTTCTGATGATGCTGCTGCCCATCTCAATAATTTTGTTGAATTATGTGAAATGCAAAAGTATAAGGATGTAGATGGTGACATTATAAAATTAAAATTGTTTCCTTTCTAATTAAGAAGAAGAGCTAAAGATTGGTTGCTATCTCTGCCTAAGAATAGTATTGATTCATGGACTAAATGCAAGGATGCTTTTATTGGTAGATATTATCCCCCTGCTAAAATTATATCTTTGAGAAGTAGCATAATGAATTTTAAACAATTGGATAATGACCATGTTGCCCAAGCTTGGGAAAGAATGAAATCTTTGGTTAAAAATTGCCCAACCCATGGACTGACTACTTGGATGATCATCCAAACCTTTTATGCAGGACTGAATTTTTCTTCACGGAACTTATTGGATTCAGCTGCTGGAGGTACCTTTATGTCCATCACTCTAGGCGACGCAACAAAGCTTCTTGATAATATGATGATTAATTACTCTGAATGGCACACGGAAAGAGCTCCACAAGGTAAGAAGGTAAATTCTGTCGAAGAAACCTCTTTCTTGAGTGATAAGATTGATACTATTATGCCTATGCTTGTGAATGGTAGGACTAATGTTGATCCTAATAATGTTCCGTTAGCTTCATTGATTGCTCAAGAATAACATGTTGATGTGAACTTCATTAAAAATAATAATTTCAACAACAATGCTTATCGGAACAATTCTAGTAACAACTATAGGCCATATCGTTATAATAATGGTAACGGTTATGGTAATTCTTATGGGAATTCTTACAACAATAATAGGAACACATCCCCTGGACTTGAAGCTATGCTTAAAGAATTTATTAGTACACAAACTGCTTTTAACAAATCTGTTGAAGAAAAGCTTGGGAAAATTGATATACTTGCTTCTAAAGCCGATAGTCTTGCTGCTGATGTTGATCTTTTGAAATCGAACGTTATGCCTAATGAAAATAATAATAATAAAATTGTTACTACAGCAAATGCCATCCAAGTTAGAATTAACTAGATGATGCCCCGCGCGTTGCCGCGGAAACTTGTGGCATGATGTGTTGAAGTAAACATAATGTTGATACTATGAGAAAATTGGTGAGACACAATTATAACAGTACTTGGTTCATTGAAAAATATTAATACATATTGGGGGATAAAGTAAATCAGGTTGATGAATAAGCACCGCCTCTTTGTTTATTTATTTTAAAAATACAACACAAACTGAACATCAAAGGCATATTGGTCTATTATTAGTTTTTTGACTACACCTTGGATATAGGGCTTCTTTTTAGCTTCATCTTGGCAAATATAATTAATGATTAATTCTTCTCTTCGAAAAGGAGACAAAACAATTCCTGTATATGCTTGCATCTTCTTAATGGCCAACTTGGGGTTGCGATCTAACACAAAACAAAATGGAAGTATTTTAAGAGAAGAGTAAAAAAAAAGTAGTGGGGTATAAAAATGTTTGGCGGCACAGCACAAAGCGTAGAGGTGAATCACTGATACATACATTTCATGTTACTAAACTTTGGTTCGATTTGAACTCGAAGAAACCAATATAAGGTTCGGAAAAACGTGCAAGCATATATGGAAATTAAGCTCAGCTGAATTTGCATGGAATCATTTCTGTTATTTTTAGCAATTAAGCTAGATGTAACAACATTATCCCCAAAAAGGAGATGAGTAATAGTTTTTTGCCTGAACATTTGTGTCAGATACTACTGAAAGCATCACCGTCACAAAAGTCAGAGACCTATTTCTTCTATTGAATTAAAACATGTGAAGCAATGAAATAAAAATATAATAGTAGTACAACACTATGTACTGTAATTACCTCAGCTCAATACGTGTGCATGAACAACCAAAAATAAGGAATCTTATATTTAAAGAATTGAGAAAAAAGTGGACTACAATGCCTCTAGATATAATCTTCTATTTCAAAGTCTAAAGAGAACAATTCCAGTGCCGCCATCCTACAACCTATATTTCGATATTTGAAGCACCTGCAAGCATCATAAATAGATTTAGGACTCACGATTTTTGCACATCACAATCCAAGTGTAGAGAAAGAAATAATGTCACAAAGAACATCAAAAGATTTGGTAAGTTGATGTAACAGCCAAAACACCTAGCAGGATGTGAATTGGTAAGGAAGTTTCCCTTGATAAACTCAATCGTCCCGATGGCCATGGTGTAGCTCTGCATCTGGTATTGGCAGGCTGAGAGCGCATGCCTAATGGTATGATCGAGAGATGGAATTGGATGGGAGACAGGCGATGAAAAGAGAGCTCTAACTTCACGCAGTATGCCCACCATGGAGAGCTATCTAGATGGTTATCTGAGATGCTGGTGTGTGCCAATTGCTGGGTAGGAATATATATAGAACACTCATATATATAACATGAAGAATCAATAGGATGAAGGTTACGTGGGAGAGCTTAATTATGTGCGTTACAATTAGTACAACGCATAAGCTCATGCCTGTTCAAATGCAATTCCCATAAGGGCTTCAGTTACGGAGAGGAAGCAACATACTTTGCACTACATTAGTAGGGGCAGGTAAAAGATAAGGCGTTCAACCTGACTATTATCCAGCATCATGAATGGTTGCCTTTTCCAAGTTATGACGTGCGCCAGTTTAGAATGCAAAGAGATAATTGAAGATAGTGGGACACATCGTATGGCATATGGTCTAAAGAGAGTTACAAAAATAGATATTGAAAATTAAGATATGGTTTGATGATATGGAAGGATTGCATGATGTGGCAGCCTACAATTGGTGAAGGATGCTTGATGAGGTGGACACCTTGCATGTTGAGATATATACCCTTAGTGGGTTGCTCCTATTTAGTTATTATAGATGAGAATATAAGATTGATGGCTGAATTGCGCGCTAGGTGGGAAAAAGAAGAAAATGCTAAAGAAGATAATATAGCTAAAGTTTGGACTATTACCACCACTAGCAATGCTAATGCTTCACATGTTGCTGCACCTCCTACTATTAATGGTAAAATAATTGGTGTTGGCAATGTTTCCACTTCTAATGTAAAGCGTGAAAAACTGCCTGAAACTGCTAAAACTGCTGAAACTGCCTGTAATAAAACTGCTGAAATTTTTTCCAACATTGGGGATAATGATCCCATTGCTTTAGATCATAATGGTTTGGATTTTGATGATTGTCACATCTCTGAAGTTATAAAGTTCTTACAAAAACTTGCTAAGAGTCCTAATGCTAGTGCTATAAATTTGGCTTTCACAAAACATATTACAAATGCTCTCATAAAAGCTAGAGAAGAGAAATTAAATCGTGAAGCTTCTATTCCTAGGAAGCTAGAGGATGGTTGGGAGCCCATCATTAAGATGAAGGTCAATGATTTTGATTGTAATGCTTTATGTGATCTTGGTGCAAGTATTTCCGTTATGCCTAAGAAAATCTATAATATGCTTGACTTGCCACCATTGAAAAATTGTTATTTGGATGTTAATCTCGCTGATAACTCTACAAAGAAACCTTTGGGGAGAGTTGATAATGTTCGCATTACCGTTAACAATAACCTTGTCCCCGTTGATTTTGTTGTCTTGGATATTGAATGCAATGCATCTTGTCCCATTATATTGGGAATACCTTTTCTTCGAACTGTTGGTGCTATCATTGACATGAAGGAGGGCAATATTAAATATCAATTTCCTCTCAAGAAAGGTATGGAACACTTCCCTACAAAGAGAATGAAGTTACCTTTTGATTCTATCATTAGAACAAATTATGATGTTGATGCTTCGTCTCTTGATAATACTTGATACACACTTTCTGCGCCTAGCTGAAAGGCGTTAAAGAAAAGCGCTTATGGGAGACAACCCATGATTTTACTACTGCACTTTTATTTTATATTTGAGTCTTGGAAGTTGTTACTACTTTAGCAACCTCTCCTTATCTTATTTTGTTGCATTGTTGTGCCAAGTAAAGTCGTTGATAGTAAGGTTCATACTAGATTTGGATTACTGCGCAGAAACAGATTTCTTTGCTGTCACGAATTTGGGCCTAATTCTCTGTAGGTAACTCATAAAATTATGTCAATTTACGTGAGTGATCCTCAGATATGTACGCAACTTTCATTCAATTTGAGCATTTTCATTTGAGCAAGTCTGGTGCCTCTTAGAAATTCATCTTTACGGACTGTTCTGTTTTGACAGATTCTGCCTTTTATTTCGCATTGCCTGTTTTGCTATGTTTGATGGATTTTTCTATTCCATTAACTTTCAGTAGCTTTGTGCAATGTCCAGAAGTGTTAAGAATGATTATGTCACCTCTGAACATGTGAATTTCGATTATGCACTAACCCTCTAATGAGTTGTTTTGAGTTTGGTGTGGAGGAAGTTTTCAAGGATCAAGAGAGGAGGATGATACAATATGATCAAGGAGAGTGAAAGCTCTAAGCTTGGGGATGCCCCGGTGGTTCACCCCTGCATATTTCAAGAAGACTCAAGCGTCTAAGCTTGGGGATGCCCAAGGCATCCCCTTCTTCATCGACAACATTATCAGGTTCCTCTAGTGAAACTATATTTTTATTCCATCACATCTTATGCACTTTGCTTGGAGCGTCTGTTTGTTTTTGTTTCTGTTTTGTTTGAATAAAGTGGATCCTAGCATTCATTGTGTGGGAGAGAGACACGCTCCGCTGTTACATATGGATAAATATGTCCTTAGGCTTTACTCATAATATTCATGGCGAAGGTTGAATCTGCTTCGTTAAATTGTTATATGGTTGGAAACGGGAAATGCTACATGTAGTAATTGGAATAATAACTTGGATAATGTGATACTTGGCAATTGCTGTGCTCATGTTTAAGCTCTTGCATCATATACTTTGCACCTATTAATGAAGAAATGCATAGAGCTTGCTAAAATTTGGTTTGCATAATTGGTCTCTCTAAGGTCTAGATAATTTCTAGTAAGGGTCGAACAACAAGGAAGACGGTGTAGAGTCTTATAATGTTTACAGTATGTCTTTTATGTGAGTTTTGCTGCACCGGTTCATACTTGTGTTTGTTTCAAATAACCTTGCTAGCCTAAACCTTGTATCGAGAGGGAATACTTCTCATGCATCCAAAATCCTTGAGCCAACCACTATGCCAATTGTGTCCACCATACCTACCTACTACATGGTATTTCTCCGCCATTCCAAAGTAAATTGCTTGAGTGCTACCTTTAAAATTTCTATTCTTCATCTTTGCAATATATAGCTCATGGGACAAATAGCCTAAAAACTATTGTGATATTGAATATGTACTTATGCGCTTTATCTCTTATTAAGTTGCTTGTTGTGCGATAACCATGTTCCTGGGGACGCCATCAACACTTTGTTGAATATCATGTGAGTGGCTATGCATGTCCGTTTGTCTGAAGTAAGGGCGATTTACCATGCGTTGAATGGTTAGAGCATGCATACTGTTAGAGAAGAACATTGGGCCGCTAACTAAAGCCATGATTCATGGTAGAAGTTTCAGTTTTGGACAAATATCCTCAATCTCATATGAGAACATTAATTGTTGCTAAATGTTTATGCATTAAAGAGGAGTCCATTATCTGTTGTCTATGTTGTCCCGGTATGGATGTCTAAGTTGAGAATAATCAAAAGCGAGAAATCCAATGCGAGCTTTCTCCTTAGACCTTTGTACAGGCGGCATAGAGGTACCCCTTTGTGACACTTGGTTAAAACATATGTATTGCGATGATAATCCAGGTAATCCGAGCTAATTAGGACAAGGTGCGGGCACTATTAGTATACTATGCATGAGGCTTGCAACTTGTAGGATATAATTTACATGATACATATGCTTTATTACTACCGTTGACAAAATTGTTTCTTGTTTTCAAAACCAAAGCTCTAGCACAAATATAGCAATCAATGCTTCCCTCCGCGAAGGGACATTCTTTTACTTTTATGTTGAGTCAGTTCACCTATCTCTCTCCACCTCAAGAAGCAAACACTTGTGTTAACTGTGCATTGATTCCTACATACTTGCATATTGCACTTGTTATATTACTTTACATTGACAATATCCATGAGATATACATGTTACAAGTTGAAAGCAACCGCTGAAACTTCAACTTCCTTTGTGTTGCTTCAATGCCTTTACTTTGAATTTATTGCTTTATGAGTTAACTCTTATGCAAGACTTATTGATGCTTGTCTTGAAAGTACTATTCATGAAAAGTCTTTGCTATATGATTCATTTGTTTACTCATTACATTATCATTGTTTCGAATCGCTGCATTCATTACATGTGCTTACAATAGTATGATCAAGATTATGATGGCATGTCACTTCAGAAATTATCTTTGTTATCGTTTACCTACTCGGGACGAGCAGGAACTAAGCTTGGGGATGCTGATATGTCTCCAACGTATCGATAATTTCTTATGTTCCATGCCACTTTATTGATGATACCTACATGTTTTATGCATACTTTATGTCATATTTATGCATTTTCCGGCACTAACCTATTAACAAGATGCCGAAGAGCCAGTTGCTGTTTTCTGCTGTTTTTGGTTTCAGAAATCCTAGTAAGGAAATATTCTCGGAATTGGACGAAATCAACGCCCAGGATCTTATTTTTCCACGAAGCTTCCAGAAGTCCGGGGAGGAAACGAAGTGGGGCGACGAGGCGGCCAGACGCTAGGGCGGCGCGGCCCAAGCCCTGGCCATGCCGGCCTAGTGTGTGGGCCCCTCGCGTCGCCCCTAAACCTATCTCCTCCGCCTACTTAAGCCTTCGTCGATAATAACTCCAGTACCGAGAGCCACGATACGGAAAACCTTCCAGAGACGCCGCCGCCGCCAATCCCATCTCGGGGGATTCAGGAGATCGCCTCCGGCACCCTGCCGGAGAGGGGAATCATCTCCCGGAGGACTCTTCACCGCCATGGTCGCTTCCGGAGTGATGAGTGAGTAGTTCACCCCTAGACTATGGGTCCATAGCAGTAGCTAGATGGTCGCCTTCTCCTAATTGTGCTTCATTGTTGGATCTTGTGAGCTGCCTAACATGATCAAGATCATCTATCTGTAATGCTACATGTTGTGTTTGTTGGGATCCTATGAATAGTGAATGCTATGTTATGTTGATTATCAATTTATTATCTTTGTGTTGTTTATGATCTTGCATGCTCTCCGTTATTAGTAGAGGCTCTGGCCAAGTTTTTGCTAGTAACTCCAAGAGGGAGTATTTATGCTCGATAGTGGGTTCATGCCTCCATTAAATCTGGGACAGTGACAGAAAGTTCTAAGGTTGTGGATGTGCTGTTGCCACTAGGGATAAAACATCGATGCTATGTCTAAGGATGTACGTGTTGATTACATTACGCACCATACTTAATGCAATTGTCTATTGTTTGCAACTTAATACTGGAAGGGGTTCGGATGATAACCTGAAGGTGGACTTTTTAGGCATAGATGCATGTTGGATAGCGGTCTATGTACTTTGTCGTAATGCCCAATTAAATCTCACAATACTCATCGTAACATGTATGTGCATGGTCATGCGCTCTTTATTTGTCAATTGCCCAACTGTAATTTGTTCACCCAACATGCTATTTATCTTATGGGAGAGACACCACTAGTGAACTGTGGACCCCGGTCCATTCTTTTACATCGAATACAATCTACTGCAATACTCGTTCTACTGTTTTCTGCAAACTTCATCATCCACACTATACATCTAATCCTTTGTTACAGCAAGCCGATGAGATTGACAACCTCACTATCACGTTGGGGCAAAGTAATTTGGCTGTGTTGTGCAGGTTCCACGTTGGCGCCGGAATCCCTTGTGTTGCGCCGCACTACACTTCGCCGCCATCAACCTTCAACGTGCTTCTTGACTCCTACTGGTTCGATAAACCTTGGTTTATTACTGAGGGAAACTTACTGCTGTACGCATCACACCTTCCTCTTGGGGTTCCCAACGGACGCATGCTGTACCGTCACAAGCAGATGCCTCCATAACTAAGCAGGGGATTAAAAGAGGGATGAGTACGAGCATACTCAACAAGTTCATTATAGGAAATAGGTGTATCATGCACTAGCTATAGCCACAGACCAGAAAGTCATAGGCGAATGCAAGTTTTCGTAAACATTTCTTCAAAAGGTTTATTTTATTCCGAAAACTATGCCCGTTAGTCTTCACAGGTTGACCAGAACTTCATGGAGTTCCTTTCCTGCCGCGTTCGTAGTTCCCTTCCCGGAACAGGGAGTGACAGCCATAATTTGATACACTCTGCAGAGGTGCGTCAATTTTCACATAAGATACCTTATCCTTGTTGCCAACCAAGTCATGAGCCTTGTCCACACTTCCTTGGTGTGAGGCCCAGTATAAGATACAAGCCAATCACTTCCTTCTCCGCAACCCCGCAGACCCACCCTATTGTAAGTTTGTCCTATTATTTATCTATAGGTAGACCGACCCAGGCATTTGTTCTCACCTATACAATTAAGGTAGACCGTTCCGAACAATTCTTATGCCCTGCCCTATACACCATAGATAGACCAACCCAGACAACCCTTACAATCCATCATAGACCTTTAATAAGTCTTCCCTCTCCTGTATCTATTGGTAGACCGTTCTGGACCAATGTCCTCAACTTTACCAAATAGATAAACCGATATAGTCAACCCTTATCACTAGTCTATTGATATGCGAGAGGGAGAAGATACAACTGACTTCCCCAGAGTCATTATAGATCTTATGGTTAACGCGAAATGTACGACGCTAGAATCACTAGATGGCATTGGTGATTAGTCCTAGATGAGTAGAACCCTTGCAATGGAACCTCCACCATCAACACATACCATGGTTCCATTGTCAACCACATAGTTGTGGGGACCCCGGACTAGCTGTCCGAAATTCCCTGTTATGTATACAGTTCACGATCCCATGATCAGTGCGCCGTGAACACATAACCGAACTGATATCAAATTACACCATCCATTACAAAGCGGAATAAGAAAATTACAACATGGTCACATGACCAATACTTACATAATAGCCTCGAAGGGCCTAACTAAACATCAGAGTAGCATCATCACTTCAGCAGCGCAGTACCCAAGTCATCTGCCATAACCCTACAGGCAACTGACTGGGAAGACGTTCCTAGCTCGCATAGACGTCGTCAACTCCTTCTTCATCTGTCGAACTCCTTCAAGTCTGGCCAAGTAAATAGCCAGGGACAAAGCCGTGAGTACATTTGGAATTGTACTCGCAAACCATCAAGAAGGTGATAAAAATTCTAACTAGAGAAGACAAGAGAGGAAAAATAGTTTCTCTCGTGGATGTAGCATGTGGAAGAGAAATAGTTTCTCTTGTGGATATAGCATCCCGGCATCTCGAGTGATGGGGACACTAAGGGAGTCCTATGACATCTCTATACCTTTGTTAAAGAAGAGGTAGCATACCGCCATCTCAATTGATGGGGATACTAGGGAAGTCCTATGACATCTCTATATCTTTGTTGAAGAAGATACTTCAAAAGATAAACTACGACATCTCTATATCTTTATTGAAGAAGAGTCCCTCTACAAGAAACACTAGGAAGGGTCACCCAATTTTGTTTCATTTTCCTCGACCATCTCCATATGGTCGGCACCAGCCTTTCCGTACCCTTCCGGTACATCCAACACACACATTTCCTTTGGAAATCATTTTCTAAACCAAAACTCGACACAGCTCGGTAACGGCCATCCCAACCGTCCATGACCGCGGACGCGGCTATTCGAATAGTTTTAACTCTGCAGAGTGTGCGCACTTTCCCCACAAGAACCAATAAATCCGCCGGGATCATCCCCGGTTTGACATACAAAAGTATGCGAGGCTCGGATAATCAGTCATAGTCCTTCGCCTGTCTCCCTTGACAAGAGTCCTTCCCTGCGGGCTTACCCCTTCCCGGCACCCCGGTAGCATACCTCCTTTTGAGCGTATCTCCGGCGCCATGACAGAAGACCCTCAGTAGTCGTCCGGCTGCAAGTTAATGCAGTGTATTGCCTCCTTCAGAGCGCAACCCGGTGTCAGAGGTCATCGTGACCCTCCTAGAGAGTTGTGAAGGTGGCTTATGCCAATTTCAACAGACGTCAGACTAAGCCCGTACCCACTTTGGATAATGTGGTTGCGCTGTGTAATTGTTCCGGGCGAATACAAAGAACCATGTGTCGTTTTTCTCAAAAACCCAAGTCACACCCACACTTTCCTCTTTCCAACCATCTTTGTCAAGATCCTTTCCTTTCATAAACCATACGCTTGGGTAAGGTTGCCTCACCCAAGGTTTTCATAAACATTTACAACAAGGTAAACCTTGAGGGGTTCCCAACCTAAAGTTTCATGAGTTGACTAATACAACACTATGGCCGAGATGAGGGTCATCACACCATTGAGGGTATGAAAAAGAGGTATTGGAGTGGATCATACTTGCTTGGGCTAAGCATGTATTATGACAACATAAGATGAAACTATACTTACAGATTTGTGGTGATATCTAACCCAATCAACAGATAGGGATGAGAATTGACCAACACCAACACCATTTAGGGAATTAGGCATACTCATCACAATTTGAGAATACACCAAGGTCATGGTATTGATACTTCTACACTAGAAGGTGGTGTAGTATGAATCTTGTCCCGAGGTGGAACATGATCAAGCTAAATATAGAAAACAAGTTGGGTAGCAATGGACATGATACCATACACCCAACCAATTACCAAGACCTTGACAAGATAAAACTACTAGAGGTACCATGCTTGCATCCAAGCATAGATGACAACAACATGGAGATCATCACACATAGAACCATGATGCTATTGATAGCACAAGATGACATCCAAAGAGACATCATATCAGAGATCAAAAGATGGCTTGCCTTGGCTTATTTGTCCCTGGACTTCTTCAACTCCATCAAATAAGAATTCCCACAGTACAAATAAAATCCTTGTCCGATTCCACTTCTTCTTCTTCTCCTCCGAAATTGTTCGCATCTATCGCCGGAAAATATAAAAGGAACACAATCAATCACATTGCTCCAAACATAACAAGCATGCAACATTCAACAATCAATAGCTAACCACTTTACTAAGGGCTAACATACAAAAGACTTATAGATACTACAAAGCAACTAAAAGAAAACCCCATTTATTTACCTAGTAAAGGTATGAGAGTGCCACGACTTAGCAATTGCCTCTCTAGGTATCACCATGGCACAACTAAGTATCCCCTGGTAGATAACATCATAAAGAGGACAAGAGCATTAGTTTGACATCAAATACATTCACAAAACATTTTCAAACATTTTTGGAAAAGTAGAAAACAGTTTTCCTAACTTAGTTTGCTCACATAACACAACATCCAAAATAGGAAGCAAACCACATTCCACATCATTTGAAAACTTAAGCAAAACAATAGGGCTAAAGTTGAGTTGCAGAGGTTTTGTTTTGCAAGCATAAAACAAAGGTTGCCCAGTTCTAAATAAAAGAGTTGGTCAAGGTTTTTAAATAAACCCAACAAGTTTTGGTCCAACAATGCATGTCACACATATACCTTACTAACAGTAACGAAAATGCATGAACAGAGACTAACACTATTTTTCCTAGATGGCCAGTACTAATACAAGACTAACCCAATTGGATTCACTCAAAAATATTAAACCTACAAATTTAGGAATTTGTTTGAATCTGACTGTACAGAAAACAAGATCTGTAAGCCATAAATCGTAGAAAAATCCTAAAAATATGGGACCACTGGCATTTGAAAGGTATTTAAACAGAGAGGCATACACAATTGGATTTGGGTTAAAATTATTTCTGAAACTCTCACAAATGGATTGACAAGATTACTGCATGTCTATACCATTTGCTTTACCTCTAGAGTTACAGAACAGATAAAGGTTTGAAACTTGTTTGAGATGATTAAGAAAATATTCCGTAGTCCTACAGAACTGGAATCACTCAATTAGGTTCAAAAATGGATTTTTGGTGATTTAAAAGCTAACAGCCATGTCTGCAGAACACACAGAACAAGTTTAATTCACCACAAACTGTACACGGCTCATAAAAATATGAGGTCAGCTGCATCGGAAAGGTATTGAAAAGCTGGTTCTTACCCAATTTGTTTCATTCAAAAATTCGTTCCCAAGCTCCTGGTTTAATTCGACAAAGCCAGATCTGTCCAGATATTGATCTGTGAACCATTTCAGTTTCAGGAGGTCAATCGAAGTGAAACCACCGCCAAAATGAAGGTATTGAAGAGGGCTTTCGCCCGCAGTTGAGTTTTCTCAAAAAGGTTTTGTAAAACGGAACAAATCTAACAAACAGTTAATCTGCATGTTTCCAGAACTTTATTTACCAGGGAGAATCTGTAGCGAATTTGAGGATGAGACCAACGCCAAGTTGTAGATCTTTTGAATACCTATCCGCGGAACTTTGAATCACTCGATTTGGATCTGTACACGAGATTTGGTGGATTTTACAATTTCGTACCAGAATCTGAAACAGCAAGATAGCAGAAATTACTGCAGGGATTTGGACGAACTTTGCTCAAGAACTTCAGATCTGAGGATTGCTCAAGCTTCTCCATGCTTGGACCAACATGCACCTGCATCAAGATCCAATCTTAGCAATGGAGGAAGAGGAAGAGGAGAGAAAACCATCTAGGGTTGGGGAGAAGAAGGAGAGGGAGGTTCTCATGGTGAGGAGGAGCTTGAGGGAGGAGGGAGCTTCATCTTGGAGTTCTTTCCATGGCCATGGCCGGCCATGGGAGCTAGGTGGAGCTGCATTTTCGTGGGGGAGAGTAGGAGAAGAGTGTGAGGGAGTAGATAAGGTGTAGGAGTGAGTGGAGAGAAGAAAAATGAGAGCAAGAGGAGTGGAGGTGGCCGGCTAGGGAGTTTTTATAGAGGGAGAGGGGTGGCTGCCTCCTTTTTTGATTGGCCAAGGATGGTGGCTGCCCATTTATTGATTGGGTTAGGTGGGAGGCAAGACTTGTGGAGGAAGGAAATGAAGAGGCATGGCTGGCCGAAATTGCCATGCATACACCATTTGGCCGGCTCCATTCATGCCAATAAAAATGAACAATGTGAGAGATATAGAGATGGGGGAGGATTGTGATGGTAAAATATACCATGATGGTATTTTTTGCATGATGTCTTTGTGCCAAGAAGATGATGGTGATGTACAAGGTTTCATGTGCATGCCATCTTGGAGATGGCCTCCACAAGATTTGAGACTTGACTACTCCAAACAAGATGAGACACATGGTGCTCAAGTGCCTATGCAAGACACACGACACCACTTGTGTTATGCAAGGAAACTAGGTTTTCTTCCAGGGATATAGAGTCCAAGTTTTAGGGAGATAGTGAAGGGAATAATGATGCAATTCTAATGATGAATATGGTGACATAAGTCATCAATTCAAGAGGTCAAGGTGATGATGGAAAATAATAGAGGATTGAGATGGGTATGATGGAATATAGTTGCTCTACAAATAAGAGGTCAATTTGGAGTGGTTTGAAATACTCTCTGAGTCTAGGGTTTAGTTGAAGGAAGTCCAATAGAAAGTATCAAGAGTTCATCTACTTGATCAAGAATTGGAGGGTGAAGGAACATTATGGGGTAGATCAGAGATGTACACAAGATGTGCAAGAGTTGTCATTCGAAATAGAATTTATTTGAAAAGTACTTGAAACACCTCAATTGTCTAGGGACAATTGGGAATGATCTCAAGTGGAATGGCATTTGAAAATGTTGAGAGAAAACTAGTTGGAACATAGGAGCTCAAAATATTCTACTTACTTTCTCAGGTTAGGTAGAGTTTTCTCAAATGTAAAATAATCAAGAGGAAAACAAGAAATGGTATAGGTACCATAAACAAGCTTTTTGTTAAAACAAAGCAAAATAGAAATAATATTTTATAAATCAATACTTGGTAGAAATGGGATGAAAAACAAAACCCATTTCAGTTCCTTGTTTTCTTTGAAGAGAAATCTTGGAAAGTTTTAATAAAACTAGAAGTAGTTTTGTGATCAAAACTAGAGAAGGAAAATAGTAGGATTTTTGAGGAGGGAAACTAATTTAGGGAGGAGTGTTCTCAAGGGTAGATGGTGGCTACAAAATGTACCCATCATTCCCACTCTTGGTTTTGTGAAGATTAAACTTGAATAAAAACAAGAGGTAAAAGTGAAGGAAGTGATCTAGAGTTGAATCATTGGATAGGGTATAAGATCAAGTTGAATATATGCGATGCAAGGGTAGAATGAGACATGCAGGATGTAGAAATTGTAGAGGGAGATGCACAGATGAGACCCATGCATTGAGATCACCAAGTTGTGAATTAAGGATGATCGAGCTATCTTGTACCACAAAGAGAAAAATCAAGATGGCACACTCATGTTGTCATCAGGAGAGAGGTTTGATGTAGTAAGAAGGAAAACAATTCTTCCTAAGCCACACATGTGTTTTATTTGGTGAGTTGCTTGTTTAACCACTAGGGGTGTTGTTCTATGAGGTAGCTCAAGACAAAACTCAACAAGCAAATCAAGACAATTCATCTACCAACAGATCAAGGCAATTCATCATAACAAACAAATCAAGGCAATTCATCTACTAAACCTATAGAAAAAGTTTTTGTTCCCCCTAATTTTTGGCAATAAGGACAAATAATCAAGGTTGCAAAAAGTGGGGTGTTACAGATCTTCCACCCTTAAAATAATCTCGTCCCGAGATTACTAAGCGTAGGGCTAGAGGGGTTGTAAAGTTTGGCTAAAGTTAGACTCCATTCTTCTGTAGATGTGCCATTGTTGAGAAGGTCGCAACTTCAGCTTCTGGGAGACATGATAGATTTCTGCCGATGGCGAGCTTCTTGAAGAGGTTGACTACTCCATGCAGGTGTTAGATCTGTAGTTTCTAAGCGATCCTAGAGGGGGTTCAAGATTAAGGAAAGTTAGTGCCTTTGGAGCAGTTTCTTTAGCAGGGGTGAATTTTTTTTTTTTTGAGTTAGCTTAATATTTTAGTGGAAGACGAAGTCTTCCACCCTTAAATTTGTTCAGCGGGGTTCCTGAAAACTTAGAGCTTCAGCCATAGGTCTTGTCGGGCGCTTTTTTGAAGAAGCCATTGATCTCCCGTCTTGAGTTGAACATCTTCTGAGGGCGTTGTGTAGTCCACGGCTCCAAGAGGGGTTAGTGCATCCCAAGTTCCCATCGGTGTTTTTAGAAAGGTAAAAAATGTTAGGGTTAGCTCCAATTTATAGTGGAAGATGAAGTCTTCCACCCTTAAGATTTTTCACCGGGTTCTCGGAAAAACTCAGAGCTTCTGCCTTGTAGTTCTGTCTGGGGCTTCTGAAGAAGTTGTCGATCTTCCGTATTTAGTTGAAGAATCTTCGGGGGAGAAATGTAGACCACGGCTTCAAAAGGCACTCACGGTGTTTACTAAACCTGATAACGTGCGGTAAGTTAGTAAGTCGATGAAGCGCCTGGTTGTGTCCATATGAAGTAGCAACGAAGGTCGTCGGAGACAATCTTGAGCTTGAGAGTTGGTGCTGACTTGTACCAGTTGAGAAGTGTGCGGTTAAACTACACCTAATCTTGAGTCTTGAGGTATCTTCAGGAGCTTCACTTGATGAGGAGCGGATGAACCAGGTGATGCAGCTTGGCTTTGATGCTATTGTTCCCTCAGCTTGTTAGACGACGTGTTAGAGGGTGGTTTCAAGAAGATATGCTCGAGGTTAGTGCGGTTATGCTCCAAGGTTAGTCCAAATTAGTATGTCTTCTCGCAGAGGTGCAGTCACTCTTGAAGGTAGGGGCTTCTGCTTTCTTGGCGTAGTAGAGATGCTCCAGCTGATCTTGAAAGTAGTCGGCGTGGATAGGGGTCTGGGTTAGTTTCTCCGACGGTTGAGAATTGATGGTTAACAGAGTTAACTTATCCAGTAACTAGCAGTTAGTATTCTAACGGCGTGGTTGATGAGGGTAAAAACATCTTAGGGAGGCTGTCTAAGCTAGGTTATCACACCGAGGGTGTTTTTCAAACCGAAGGATCAAGACAATCATGCACACAACAAACAGATAAAAACACTCAAGGCAACACACGAGGAACTACAAGCAATCATCACACCAGACATGGTACTCTAAGTACCCAAGGATGCCTAATACGTAGGGGTAGCTCAATCAAAGCGATTGAGTTTTGTCCTATCCATCATATGGATTTGGGGCTGGTCGCATATGTTGATGTCTTCATATCGTCAACATCAGCTTCAACTTGGATCCTTGTAGCAGTTGGTAGTGAAGGGGTCGGGTGTTGAGTCATTGATGATGAGGCGGAGGAGAAAACTGTGTAGAACTTCTAGTCTCGACATCCTGGAAATATGAGGCCTTCGAAGAGGTAGCTGTTGAGGTGCTCCCGAAGGCGGCAACTTCTGGTGGCTGGCCTAAAAAGTACTAGTCAAGAACTGAGGACTTGATCCCAGACGACTGCAAAAAGTGCAAGTCCATGGAGGAACAAGGTCAGCTCATCGACAGACTTTGGTGACAACCAAAGATGTGATGTTACCATCCCTACATGAGCACGGCTAAGTCGGCATCAAATCTTCAATAGCTGTTGTTGGAGATATGTGAGACTTCATAAAAGGTTGATCCATCTTCGAGTTCGAGTCTCCGGTCTGGGTTGGGGACATCGTCCAATATGTAGGTTTGAATTGGATGAGACAATAGAGTAAGAATTTTCAAACCCTTTTATAAAGCGGAGAGATAAGAATTTAGAAGCTTTGAATAAATAAGAGGAGTAGAAGCTATGCTTCCGACTAAAGAAAGAATTTGTTTTGTAAATAGTTTTTCCCAAGTACTTGTTTCCTAACTAACGTCCATGCTAACTAAGGTCTCCTACAGTCAGGATGGCTCTGATACCAGCTCTGTGGGAACCCCGGACTAGCTGTCCGAAATTCCCTGTTATGTATACAGTTCACGATCCCATGATCAGTGCGCCATGAACACATAACCGAACTGATATCAAATTACACCATCCATTACAAAGCGGAATAAGAAAATTACAACATGGTCACATGACCAATACTTACATAATAGCCTCGAAGGGCCTAACTAAACATCAGAGTAGCATCATCACTTCAGCAGCGCAGTACCCAAGTCATCTGCCATAACCCTACGGGCAAGCGGCGGGAAGACGTTCCTAGCTCGCATAGACGTCGTCAACTCCTTCTTCATCTGTCGAACTCCTTCAAGTCTGGCCAAGTAAATAGCCAGGGACAAAGCCGTGAGTACATTTGGAATTGTACGCGCAAACCATCAAGAAGGTGATAAAAATTCTAACTAGGAAGACAAGAGAGGAAAAATAGTTTCTCTCGTGGATGTAGCATGTGGAAGAGAAATAGTTTCTCTTGTGGATATAGCATCCCGGCATCTCGAGTGATGGGGACACTAAGGGAGTCCTATGACATCTCTATACCTTTGTTAAAGAAGAGGTAGCATACCGCCATCTCAATTGATGGGGATACTAGGGAAGTCCTATGACATCTCTATATCTTTGTTGAAGAAGATACTTCAAAAGATAAACTAAGACATCTCTATATCTTTATTGAAGAAGAGTCCCTCTACAAGAAACACTAGGAAGGGTCACCCAATTTTGTTTCATTTTCCTCGACCATCTCCATATGGTCGGCACCAGCCTTTCCGTACCCTTCCGGTACATCCAACACACACATTTCCTTTGGAAATCATTTTCTAAACCAAAACTCGACACAGCTCGGTAACGGCCATCCCAACCGTCCATGACCGCGGACGCGGCTATTCGAATAGTTTTAACTCTGCAGAGTGTGCGCACTTTCCCCACAAGAACCGATAAATCCGCCGGGATCATCCCCGGTTCGACATACAAAAGTATGCGAGGCTCGGATAATCAGTCATAGTCCTTCGCCTGTCTCCCTTGACAAGAGTCCTTCCCTGCGGGCTTACCCCTTCCCGGCACCCCGGTAGCATACCTCCTTTTGAGCGTATCTCCGGCGCCATGACAGAAGACCCTCAGTAGTTGTCCGGCTGCAAGTTAATGCAGTGTATTGCCTCCTTCAGAGCGCAACCCGGTGTCAGAGGTCATCGTGACCCTCCTAGAGAGTTGTGAAGGTGGCTTATGCCAATTTCAACAGACGTCAGACTAAGCCCGTACCCACTTTGGATAATGTGGTTGCGCTGTGTAATTGTTCCGGGCGAATACAAAGAACCATGTGTCGTTTTTCTCAAAAACCCAAGTCACACCCACACTTTCCTCTTTCCAACCATCTTTGTCAAGATCCTTTCCTTTCATAAACCATACGCTTGGGTAAGGCTGCCTCACCCAAGGTTTTCATAAACATTTACAACAAGGTAAACCTTGAGGGGTTCCCAACCTAAAGTTTCATGAGTTGACTAATACAACACTATGGCCGAGATGAGGGTCATCACACCATTGAGGGTATGAAAAAGAGGTATTGGAGTGGATCATACTTGCTTGGGCTAAGCATGTATTATGACAACATAAGATGAAACTATACTTACAGATTTGTGGTGATATCTAACCCAATCAATAGATAGGGATGAGAATTGACCAACACCAACACCATTTAGGGAATTAGGCATACTCATCACAATTTGAGAATACACCAAGGTCATGGTATTGATACTTCTACACTAGAAGGTGGTGTAGTATGAATCTTGTCCCGAGGTGGAACATGATCAAGCTAAATATAGAAAACAAGTTGGGTAGCAATGGACATGATACCATACACCCAACCAATTACCAAGACCTTGACAAGATAAAACTACTAGAGGTACCATGCTTGCATCCAAGCATAGATGACAACAACATGGAGATCATCACACATAGAACCATGATGCTATTGATAGCACAAGATGACATCCAAAGAGACATCATATCAGAGATCAAAAGATGGCTTGCCTTGGCTTATTTGTCCCTGGACTTCTTCAACTCCATCAAATAAGAATTCCCACAGTACAAATAAAATCCTTGTCCGATTCCACTTCTTCTTCTTCTCCTCCGAAATTGTTCGCATCTATCGCCGGAAAATATAAAAGGAACACAATCAATCACATTGCTCCAAACATAACAAGCATGCAACATTCAACAATCAATAGCTAACCACTTTACTAAGGGCTAACATACAAAAGACTTATAGATACTACAAAGCAACTAAAAGAAAACCCCATTTATTTACCTAGTAAAGGTATGAGAGTGCCACGACTTAGCAATTGCCTCTCTAGGTATCACCATGGCACAACTAAGTATCCCCTGGTAGATAACATCATAAAGAGGACAAGAGCATTAGTTTGACATCAAATACATTCACAAAACATTTTCAAACATTTTTGGAAAAGTAGAAAACAGTTTTCCTAACTTAGTTTGCTCACATAACACAACATCCAAAATAGGAAGCAAACCACATTCCACATCATTTGAAAACTTAAGCAAAACAATAGGGCTAAAGTTGAGTTGCAGAGGTTTTGTTTTGCAAGCATAAAACAAAGGTTGCCCAGTTCTAAATAAAAGAGTTGGTCAAGGTTTTTAAATAAACCCAACAAGTTTTGGTCCAACAATGCATATCACACATATACCTTACTAACAGTAATGAAAATGCATGAACAGAGACTAACACTATTTTTCCTAGATGGCCAGTACTAATAGAAGACTAACCCAATTGGATTCACTCAAAAATATTAAACCTACAAATTTAGGAATTTGTTTGAATCTGACTGTACAGAAAACAAGATCTGTAAGCCATAAATCGTAGAAAAATCCTAAAAATATGGGACCACTGGCATTTGAAAGGTATTTAAACAGAGAGGCATACACAATTGGATTTGGGTTAAAATTATTTCTGAAACTCTCACAAATGGATTGACAAGATTACTGCATGTCTATACCATTTGCTTTACCTCTAGAGTTACAGAACAGATAAAGGTTTGAAACTTGTTTGAGATGATTAAGAAAATATTCCGTAGTCCTACAGAACTGGAATCACTCAATTAGGTTCAAAAATGTATTTTTGGTGATTTAAAAGCTAACAGCCATGTCTGCAGAACACACAGAACAAGTTTAATTCACCACAAACCGCACACGGCTCATAAAAATATGAGGTCAGCTGCATCGGAAAGGTATTGAAAAGCTGGTTCTTACCCAATTTGTTTCATTCAAAAATTCGTTCCCAAGCTCCTGGTTTAATTCGACAAAGCCAGATCTGTCCAGATCTTGATCTGTGAACCATTTCAGTTTCAGGAGGTCAATCGAAGTGAAACCACCACCAAAATGAAGGTATTGAAGAGGTCTTTCGCCCGCAGTTGAGTTTGCTCAAAAAGGTTTTGTAAAACGGAACAAATCTAACAAACAGTGAATCTGCATGTTTCCAGAACTTTATTTACCAGGGAGAGCCTGTAGCGAATTTGAGGATGAGACCAACGCCAAGTTGTAGATCTTTTGAATACCTATCCGCGGAACTTTGAATCACTCGATTTGGGTCTGCACACGAGATTTGGTGGATTTTACAAGTTCGTACCAGAATCTGAAACAGCAAGATAGCAGAAATTACTGCAGGGATTTGGACGAACTTTGCTCAAGAACTTCAGATCTGAGGATTGCTCAAGCTTCTCCATGCTTGGACCAACATGCACCTGCATCAAGATCCAATCTTAGCAATGGAGGAAGAGGAAGAGGAGAGAAAACCATCTAGGGTTGGGGAGAAGAAGGAGAGGGAGGCTCTCATGGTGAGGAGGAGCTTGAGGGAGGAGGGAGCTTCATCTTGGAGTTCTTTCCATGGCCATGGCCGGCCATGGGAGCTAGGTGGAGCTGCATTTTCGTGGGGGAGAGTAGGAGAAGAGTGTGAGGGAGTAGATAAGGTGGAGGAGTGAGTGGAGAGAAGAAAAATGAGAGCAAGAGGAGTGGAGGTGGCCGGCTAGGGAGTTTTTATAGAAGGAGAGGGGTGGCTGCCTCCTTTTTTGATTGGCCAAGGATGGTGGCTGCCCATTTATTGATTGGGTTAGGTGGGAGGCAAGACTTGTGGAGGAAGGAAATGAAGAGGCATGGCTGGCCGAAATTGCCATGCATACACCATTTGGCCGGCTCCATTCATGCCAATAAAAATGAACAATGTGAGAGATATAGAGATGGGGGAGGATTGTGATGGTAAAATATACCATGATGGTATTTGTTGCATGATGTCTTTGTGCCAAGAAGATGATGGTGATGTACAAGGTTTCATGTGCATGCCATCTTGGAGATGGCCTCCACAAGATTTGAGACTTGACTACTCCAAACAAGATGAGACACATGGTGCTCAAGTGCCTATGCAAGACACACGACACCACTTGTGTTATGCAAGGAAACTAGGTTTTCTTCCAGGGATATAGAGTCCAAGTTTTAGGGAGATAGTGAAGGGAATAATGATGCAATTCTAATGATGAATATGGTGACATAAGTCATCAATTCAAGAGGTCAAGGTGATGATGGAAAATAATAGAGGATTGAGATGGGTATGATGGAATATAGTTGCTCTACAAATAAGAGGTCAATTTGGAGTGGTTTGAAATACTCTCTGAGTCTAGGGTTTAGTTGAAGGAAGTCCAATAGAAAGTATCAAGAGTTCATCTACTTGATCAAGAATTGGAGGGTGAAGGAACATTATGGGGTAGATCAGAGATGTACACAAGATGTGCAAGAGTTGTCATTCGAAATAGAATTTATTTGAAAAGTACTTGAAACACCTCAATTGTCTAGGGACAATTGGGAATGATCTCAAGTGGAATGGCATTTGAAAATGTTGAGAGAAAACTAGTTGGAACATAGGAGCTCAAAATATTCTACTTACTTTCTCAGGTTAGGTAGAGTTTTTCTCAAATGTAAAATAATCAAGAGGAAAACAAGAAATGGTATAGGTACCATAAACAAGCTTTTTGTTAAAACAAAGCAAAATAGAAATAATGTTTTATAAATCAATACTTGGTAGAAATGGGATGAAAAACAAAACCCATTTCAGTTCCTTGTTTTCTTTGAAGAGAAATCTTGGAAAGTTTTAATAAAACTAGAAGTAGTTTTGTGATCAAAACTAGAGAAGGAAAACAGTAGGATTTTTGAGGAGGGAAACTAATTTAGGGAGGAGTGTTCTCAAGGGTAGATGGTGGCTACAAAATGTACCCATCATTCCCACTCTTGGTTTTGTGAAGATTAAACTTGAATAAAAACAAGAGGTAAAAGTGAAGGAAGTGATCTAGAGTTGAATCATTGGATAGGGTATAAGATCAAGTTGAATATATGCGATGCAAGGGTAGAATGAGACATGCAGGATGTAGAAATTGTAGAGGGAGATGCACAGATGAGACCCATGCATTGAGATCACCAAGTTGTGAATTAAGGATGATCGAGCTATCTTGTACCACAAAGAGAAAAACCAAGATGGCACACTCATGTTGTCATCAGGAGAGAGGTTTGATGTAGTAAGAAGGAAAACAATTCTTCCTAAGCCACACATGTGTTTTATTTGGTGAGTTGCTTGTTTAACCACTAGGGGTGTTGTTCTATGAGGTAGCTCAAGACAAAACTCAACAAGCAAATCAAGACAATTCATCTACCAACAGATCAAGGCAATTCATCATAACAAACAAATCAAGGCAATTCATCTACTAAACCTATAGAAAAAGTTTTTGTTCCCCCTAATTTTTGGCAATAAGGACAAATAATCAAGGTTGCAAAAAGTGGGGTGTTACAATAGTCATATTCATAATTGGAAAAGTAACATTTTATTTTCAATGCAGGAGTGATAAGTATAGTACTTTGCATATAGTTTGATAAAAAATAATCAAATGACATGAGCAAGCGATGACCTTGCCTTTTTTGCTGCAAGATTATTCATGCAAAAGCTTCGATACGTGATAACTCCAAATTCTGAAATACCATCATCGTCCGGTAAGGACAATGTTTAAAGAACTGGCAAAAATGCTATAATGCATACTATGAGATGCAATCGCCCCGAGCGTAACCTAACCCCTGTTGATTTAGGATTGGGTGAGTTGTAAAGATTTCTTTAGGGTGTGTTGCACTTTTAGGATGGTTCACAAACAAGGTTCTTATTAGGGTTGGGTTATATTAGTATCATAAACAAGTGAGATAAGACATCATAACAAGCATGCACACAAAGGAATTGTAGTTGAATAATATGTAAAGAGTGGTTGTCAGTTTTAAGTTATATAGTGCATGGTTGATGATTACTTGTTATATTTCAAAAGAATAACTTTTGAAGAACAGGTTTACTAAGATTCACTATTAGGATTACTAAGATTCACTATTAGGTTTATTTAATTCACTAATAGGGATTGGTTGGTTCTTAAGTTGAATGGGTCCATATGCAGCAAGTATTGGCATGTTTATTACTATGGTTGATCATAGGGTATCATATCAGAGGATGGTTAACAAGGTGGTGCTATGAGTTAAACATTAGGGTTTACTATTACTTCTCATTTGCTTTACTATGTAATCACTTAATGGTTTCTAAGCTAGGTGGCTTATTATGCCTCAAGTAGGGTTTAGTTGAATAAGAGCATGTAAAGTGAATTGCTATCTCAGATTGGTTTTATGGTTGATCACCATGGTTCTATTAGGGTATGATGTTTGAGGTTGTTTCCAATGGTGTGGTACTAAGAATGGTGATCAATGGTGTTAATATGTGAGTAACAAGTTAGGGTTTGCACCAAGTGGCACTAGTGGATCATATAAGGTTTATTCCAAAATAAAGACTTCAAATGATGACTTCATATGAGTTGGTTTTACTTTAGTGGATCATGAGCATGCATTCATTTGTTTCTTAATAAGGTTCTATAAGTAAAGGTGAAGTTTATATGATCACATGGGATAAACCCCTAGGGTTTTAGAGTTGAAAACAATTTGGAATGATCACATAAAATAATGAGGTTAAGTTTCTATTTATTTAGAACTAGGTTTCTAAGTTGTGATATTATTCTTAAAATAACAATTGGTAATAGAGTTAATGTGATTAAGTACTTTGAAATAAAATTAGTAATGGGTTTAATATTTTATTAATTTTCAAAATATTTAATAACAAAGGTAAATACTATTTAGGGTTTAATTTAGAAATTAGGGTTTTATAGTTGTTGTTAAATTTTAAAATAATAATAAAATGTTAACTAAAAAGTTTAAGTAAATAAACAACTTTTGATTTTGTAAATAATATTTGTTTTTTAATATTTTCTTACTTTATTATATTCTATAGAAAATGGGAAATGGTAAATTACAAATTAGGGTTTTTAAAATACCACTAACATTTAAGTTAATGAAATATGATAAAGTAAATAAATTTATATATTTTCTTTATTTACTAATTATTTATTATTTACTTTTGTAACTAAACTAATTAATAAATTTTATTTGAATTAAGGATAAAAGAGAAAGCATAATTAATAAAGATTAAAATAAGTGAATTTTTATTTTGACAAACATTTTTATATTATATTTTTTATTGAATAGAGTTTATTTTTGTGAGCATTTTGATATCTTATTTGTATTTTTATGAGTTAAAATGAATTTATTTATTTTGTCAAATTTTTAGTTATTTTCTGGATTTTGAAAATAAAATAGAAACACTAAACGTACCCGGACAAGACTACTCTCAGGCACTGACTGGTGGGGTCTAGGCCATGTCAGCAGCCACGTGGGGCTGACCAAGTCAAAATAGAGGATGTGTCCTGGGAGCTCATGGTCGGCGGCCAATCCAAGACGGCGCTGACGATCCTAGGCTCGCGCGGACAGGCTAGTGGTTCAGTTCGAACCAACACATAGAGGCGAAACGGATGGTGACGGTGCCGCTCGAAAATGGTTGCTGGAACTCTACCGACTATGATCGCTAGAGGGTTTTGGTTTAACGATGGGGACTTCCATCGGTTGCGTGTTAATTTATATGCCAACATCGACAGAGGATGAGTACACGAAAGGTTACAACAAACATAGAAACGGAAGGGATGATCCTGATCTTATAGTTACGATCGGATCACCACAAATACATCTGAACTTCTATCTATCTCTATCTGAACTTCCGTCAGGGTTTAAACTGAACTTCCATATCATAACAGATACTTTAACACCCCTCCTCAATCACAGTCGTCTTAAGGTTGAGGTTGTACTTAAATTCTTCAAACTGCCGAGCTGGTAAAGCTTTTGTGAAGCCATCTGCCACCTGATCCTTTGATGGAATGAATCTAATCTCAAGTTGCTTCTTTGCTACTCTTTCTCTTACAAAGTGGAAATCAATTTCAATATGTTTAGTCCTAGCATGAAAGATAGGATTAGCTGAAAGATATGTAGCACCCATATTATCACACCATAAGCATGAGATTTCATTTCTTCGGATTCCCAGTTCTTTCAATAAAGACTCAATCCAAATAACTTCTGCTGTGGCATTTGCCAGAGATTTATATTCAGCTTCTGTGCTTGATCTTGACACTGTTGCTTGTTTTCTAGCACTCCAAGAAATTAGGTTGGGTCCAAAGTATACAGCAAAACCGCCTGTAGACCTCCTATCATCCACACATCCTGCCCAATCTGCATCTGAGAAGGCACTAACTAGTGTAGAAGAAGATCTCTTAAAGGTTAAGCCAAGACTCACTGTACCACTAACATATCTCAATATTCTTTTTACTGTTGTCCAATGTACAGTAGTAGGAGCATGAAGAAACTGGCATACCTTGTTGACAGAAAACGCTATGTCTAGCCTGGTAAGAGTCAAATATTGTAATGCTCCAACAATACTTCTATACCTTGTACTATCTTCTGGTCCTAGAAGTTCTCCTTCAGTAACAGAAAGCTTCTCTGATGCTGACAATGGAGTAGGTAGCGTCTTGCACTCTTTCAATCCAACTCTGTTGAGCAAATCTGAAGCATATTTCTCTTGGGTTAATATAATACCCTGATTAATTTTCTTTACCTCAATACCCAAGAAGAAGTGTAAATCACCAAGATCCTTTAATGCAAATGCCGAGCTAAGATCTTGAAGAAGTGCATTGACTGCTTTGTTGGAGGAGCTAGTAACAATAATGTCATCAACATATACTAGCACAAACATAATAATGCCCGACTTATTATATATAAAAAGTGATGTATCTGCCTTTGATGCTAGAAAACCAAGTTCTTGTAGTTTTGAACTTAACTTTGAGAACCATGCTCTTGGTGTTTGTTTCAACCCATAAAGTGACTTGTCAAGTTTGCACACATGATAGGGTGCATTGGAATTTTCATAACCAAGTGGCTGCTTCATATATACCTCTTCTTCCAGAACACCATGAAGAAACGCATTCTTCACATCTAATTGCCTCAAGCTCCATCCTCTTGATACTGAAACAGCTAGAACAAGTCTAATAGTAGCAGCTTTAACAACAGGACTAAATGTATCTTCATAGTCTATACCATTTCGTTCTTTAAAACCTTTTGCCACTAATCTAGCCTTACATCTATCAATAGTACCATCAACTTTCCTTTTTATCCTATAGACCCATTTACAATCTATCAAATTTGTTCCCTTTTTATATTGTACTAAATGCCATGTTTTATTTTCTATTAAAGCCTTATACTCATCTTCATAGCTTCTCTCCATTTTATCAGCTAGTGCTAGTTGCAAAGTTTCAGGTTCATTTGTGGAGCAAGATAGGCCATACCTCACAGTTCCATCAGTATAAATTTTTGGTTTGGCATGACCAGTTTTGGACCTTGTTACCCGGGCTGGAGGTGCTGCTGATTGTGCTGCAGATCCACCATGCGCAAAAGATCCAGTCACTGGCGCTTGATCCGAGGCTGCAGCAGGTCTTGATCCTGTCGGAGATGCGTTCCCGCGTGATGAACTGGCTACCTGCCACGCGGCGTCATCCTGGTGGTCGCCAGCGTGTGGCGACGTGGTTGATGGCGACTGGCCTGTGTGTGGGTCAGGCACAGGCATGCGCCTGTGGGGCTCTGTGACTGGGCCGCGCGATGTGTCGCCCGCTGACTGGCGTGCTGCCGCAGATGGAAAGGACTTCGCTGATGCCTCCCCGGATCCCGACGCAGATTCTTCTCTACTGTCCAAGGTTTCCGTGATCCGAGGGGAATCAGCCTCGTGTCTTGTGCGATTTTGGCTGGCTCCCAAATCTGCTCCGTTTAGCCGCGTTTCTGGTCTGTTTTGCACGAAATTTTCACCTGTATTTTGCTGCTCCTGCAGGGCACTTGCAACACCAGGAATTACTGAAACATTAGATGTTAGATCAATGCAATGTTGTGCCCCCTCTCAAGCTAACATGGGTGAGTTTTGGAGAGATTCTGGTAGAAGTAGAATTTCTTGACGAAGATGAGTACCAGCATTGGAGTGGAGGCTAGAAAAGAGAAATACTTTTTCATCAAATACAACATCGCGTGAAATATAAACACGACCAGAAGAAATGTCTAGACATTTAACCCCTTTGTGCATATGACTATAGCCAAGGAAGACACATTGTTTGGAACGAAAGGCTAATTTTATTTGATTGAAGGGACGAAGATTAGGCCAACATGCACAACCAAAGACACGAAGAGAAGCATAATCTGGTGTTTTGTGGAGTAGTCGTTCCATGGGTGTGTCATGATTAATGACCTTGCTAGGCAACATGTTAATGAGATGTGTGGCAGTTAAGAAGGCTTCATCCCAGAATTTGAGTGGCATGGATGCATCTGCGAGAAGAGTAAGGCCTACTTCAACAATGTGGCGATGCTTTCTCTCAGCAGAACCGTTTTGCTGATGTGCATGGGGACATGACACATGATGTTCAATTCCTATCTTTCAAAAAAAGGAATTTAATTTCTCATATTCACCACCCCAATCAGATTGGATGGCTAGAATTTTCCTGTCAAATTGGCGTTCAACAAGTTGCTGAAAATTATGAAACACTTGGAAGACATCAGATTTTTTCTTGAGAAGGAATCCACGAAAATTTACTAAAATCATCGATGAAGCTTACATAGTACTCATATTTCCCTACAGACATAGGTCCTGGTCCCCATACATCGGAGAACACAAGTTGCAAGGGATAGGTAGATGCACTAGTAGACCTCTCATAAGGGAGTTGGTGGCTTTTGGCTCTTTGACAAGAGTCACAAACCGACTCAATGCTAGATTTATTTGAATAAGGAAGTTCATAATTGCTAAGAACTTGTTGAACAATGCGAAATGAAGGGTGTCCTAAACGACTGTGCCATCTGACAACTGAAGGCTTGGAGATGCTAAAGGCATGTTTATTCTTGATGGATGGCGAAGAAATCAACGGGTAGAGGCCACACACACATCGTCCTTTAAGAAGAATTTTCTTCGTTGCCTGATCCTTGACATAAAAGTACCACGGGTGAAATTCAATAAATACTTTATTATCTCTAGTAAAGCGATGAGCTGAGACAAGATTTTTTGTGGTATGCGGAACATGAAGGACATTTTTTAGATGCAAGGATTTAGAGGGGGTTTTAACAATTGCATGACCAACATGACTAATGTTCATACCTTGTCCATTGGCCGCATGAATCTGCTCACGGCCGGTGTATTTCTCCTTCATGGTGAGCTTGTTGAGCTCACCGGTGATGTGGTCGGTGGCGCCCGTGTCACCATACCAGTTGGTGTCCACGCCATATGATGCAACATTGGCTCCCTTCTCCTCTTCTTCTTCATCCTCGGAGTAGCGGTGCCAGCACTTCCAGGCCTCATGGCCTGGCTTGCCACAGGTTTGGTAGGTGACAAGGTCATAGTCCTTGTGGCCGCACCTGCCTCCTCCATGATGGCCACCATTGCCGCTGCGCTGCTAACGACCATGGCCACGGCTGATGTAGCCCCGGCCTCCTCTGCGTCCGCCTCGTCCACGCGGTCCGCCACGTCCGCGCTGCGCCGAGTTGACGGAGGAACCTCCGCCGGTGTCACCACCAAGCAGCTCGATGCGGCTGTCGTAGGCGCAGACCTGGGCGTACAGGTCGCCCACGGTGAGATCTTCTGCTCCGTTGACCCCAATGGCGGCGAAGAGGGGGTTGTAGGATTCGTCGAGGCCGGCGAGGAGATACTCGATGAGTTCTTCTTCATCGATTGGCCGGCCCGCTGCAGCGAGCTCATCAGTGAAGCTCTTCATCTTGGTGAAGAACTGGGCTGTTTTCATGTTCTCCTTCTTTGTTTTGGCAAGTGCGACGCGCAGATTGGAGATGCGCGTTCGGGACTGAGAGGCGAACATGGACTTGATCGCGCTCCAGACATCTGCCGCTGTTTCCATCCCAATAACAGAGATGAGAATATCAGGTGAAAGAGTATTTAGCAGGAACGATAGAACCTACTGATCCGTCGCCACCCAGGCTGGGTTGGCCTCCTGGGACGGCTTGCCGTCTCGGTCGACGGTGATGGTTTCTGGTGGAGCATCCGTCTTGGTGTCGATGAAGCTCGTCAGACGGGCTCCACGGATCGGCGGAAGAACTTGTGACTAACAGAGAAGGTAGTTGGATCTGGTCAGCTTCTTGCTCACGGCTAGACCGGCTAAGGGGTTCGTCATGGCGACGGTGGTGAAGCGGCGAGGTTGTAGATGTGTTTTAGGAAGTAGGCTCTGATACCATATGATCGCTAGAGGGTTTTGGTTTAACGATGGGGACTTCCATCGGTTGCGTGTTAATTTATATGCCAACATCGACAGAGGATGAGTACACGGAAGGTTACAACAAACAGAGAAAAGGAAGGGATGATCCTGATCTTATAGTTACGATCGGATCACCACGAATACATCTGAACTTCTATCTATATCTATCTGAACTTCCGTCAGGGTTTAAACTGAACTTCCATATCATAACAAATACTTTAACACAGACGACCATGAAACACGGCGGTCTCCAGCGAGCGACGGCAATAGCGAGCTATAGTGCGAGCTATGATGCAAAAGGAAGCTCTAGAGAAGCAGATAATCACCTAGATGCTCTCTGGACTGTCGCCAGGGTGTATTGAGGACGGCGGCGATGATACGGTCGCTGTTTTCCTCTTAGAACCATGGAAGGGAATCTTAGATTTGTCCTTTCTCCGGGCTCCCCTTGATGAGTGACTTCTCCAGGAAGATCAGCACGACGAGGCACTTCTCCGGAGCTACTCTGTTGGCTCCGGGGTGGTCGGAAATGGGGAAACAAAGCAGAGGCCGATGAGCTAGGGTTTCGAAATTATCAGGAATCAAGAGGGGAAATGGCATTCTAGAGTTCCTCAGTGGCGGCGTCAAGGCTTTATATATGATCAACGACGGCGACGAGCATCTTGGCACAGAGGACGACTGTCGTTGTGACACGCAGGTGCTTGCTCGATCGGGAGGTGGAAGACGATCCTCCCGTCATTTTGTTTTGTTGTGAAACGGTATGCTGGGTTGGGCCGTGATGTGGGCCGAGGTACGGGGTTGCTGTTGGGCTACTCCTAGGCTGCGGTGGCATGCTTCGGCTGCCAAGGTGAGCCTACTCTCTTTCCTTTTGTATTTTCTGTTTTACATTTTCAATTTAGAATTCTATTTGAATTCAGATTTTGAATTGTTCTCAGTTTTGCAGGTTTTTGAAATAGTTAAATCCTACTTAAATATCTCAAGTACTTACAAATACTTTGGGTTTATTTAAGATACTTTGTTTGAATACTTATATATACTTATTAACATTATTGGGTATGAGAAGAAAATATTCCCCATAGGTATAATTTGAGATTTAAATTTTGAAGTGTTCAAATTACTTTTCAAAAAGTACTTTACTTACCAAGTGATAGTATTAGTTTCATTTTGTCTTTACTTGCAAATAACAATTTATAAGCTAATACTAAATTGGTTTCTTAATTGAGAAGTGATGTTATGGTCATGATTTCATGTGCTTATATTTTCTGTAGATTCAGAGAAGGGTTAGGTCCATTCTGTAATCACTATTCTTGTTTTAGTAAACTTTAGCTTGAAATGCTTACAGTAGATCCTATGCTCATCATGGTCAATTCACTTGCTAAGGTGATGGTCCAAACTATAATATATTATTCCATTTGGTCAACTAAACAAGTTACTTGGAAGGCCAAATACAATTGGGTATTGGTTAAACTCAAATCACCTATATGGTAGTTAAGCTTAAGGTATTTCTAGCTTAGGTCTACACTTGTGATCCATGATACACAAGTTAGGAGATGTGATTTTATGTGGAATGGTTTAGGGTTTTGGTGATGCTTCACTAATTGAAGTATAAAGGGGCATGAGGTATGGCAGGGTTCTACTTATAATCCCAAGTGATACATGAATTGAATTTCAAATGTGGTCTAGGGTTTTAGTTGTGATCACCCAAGTGATGCACAAACTAGAATTGGTATATGGCAAAGGTATGGTTATGTTTAATTAACTAGGGTTACTCTTCCTCACCACTGATAGAATTCTTGGATCAAGGCAAAACTAGAGTTGTCTCAAATATTGTGATAAGCAAGATTTAGGTTTGATGCTATCACTCCTCCACTCAAGGCATGATGATTGGTCTGGGGTTAACTACTAGTGATATACCTATCATTTCATGTGATAAATGGTATCTAATTATCCCACAAGCTTTACTTACCATCTAAATCTACAAGGCATGGTCATGCATTAGACATGATCAACTTATTTCTCACTAATCTCTCTTTATTATTCCTCTCTACACACTCATCTAGATTCTTAGGATTTATGATCATCACCAAGTTGCAATGATCATAACATTGGCCTCACTTAGATCACTAGTGAAATAGGTTCTCACTTACCATCAAATGTTGGTTAAGTCAAGTAGGGTTTAGTACTTGACATGTACTTCTTATAGCATTAATTAGTATCAATGACTTACCTCACTTAGATAGGGTTTGAATATTAACCTATGGTTCTACTCAATGGATGGTGTAAACATATATAGATGATCCTCTTCTTCTCTGAGGTTTAGTGGAAATGAGTTTGGAGAAACAAGATTGGAATAGTCAAGGTTTTAATAAGGAACTAGTATGAATGTCCTTGACATGGATTCAAGTATTGTAGTTGAAAAGATATACCATGTGAATCATGGTAGGGATATTTATTTAGTAAAAGACATGGAAAAGATAAGTAAAGAATAGTTTCTTTATTAATTGTGTTCTTTGATTTATAGTTGGATAAATATTCATATTTGGTGTAAGGAATGTCATGTTGAGATCTTTTATAAGGTGTTGTTGTTGTAAAGCTAATTCCATTTGATCTAGCCCATAGATCAAATCATCTCTACCCAAAACAAGGTTTTAGGAAAGATCACAATGAAGTTTATAGCGCTTAACTTGATGATCTACTTCAATTCCAGCAAGTCAAGTGAAACTTCAGTTACTGTGACAGGTTTTATTTAAAGCGTGAAAATTCCCCGGATTTTCTATGCATGAATGCAATGCACACTCTGGTGTTCTCTCATTTTATAGCCTCTAAACCTGGGATATTACAGCCTCTCCCCCTTAAACTGAGCTTCGTTCCGAAGTTCAAACGCTATCATGTTTCAGAATGTGGAACTGACTTGATAGATCACGATCTCTTTCAAACTCCATGGTGATCGCATTAGATATACTTGGATATATCCTTTGTTTAGATCCTTCCCGGAGTCTTCTGATGTCTAGTACTGATACTTTCTTTAATTCTATGATTTCTTCCAACACTCTAAGCTTATAGTCCTGCTCTCCAAAGATTCTTGGATTAGGACATCTTCTTGTGCTATTGATGATGTAAGGGTATTTTACCCTTATCCATTATTTTGGTAACTATGACACCGTGCTAGAGTTGGTCTAATACATATCTGATGTGGCAAGTCAACAACGGCCATATTTCAAGTGACACTATATATACCCCTTCTTCTACCTCTGAAGGGGTAGGCACTACACTACAAGCTGTTCTTGAGCTCTCTCTCTCATACTCCATTGTTAGAAACACCAAAAGCCTTAGATCTCCCTCCTCCTCCACCCAAACTCAAATCCCTCTGGTGAAGCGATATAGGAGGACCCGATCTACTATTCTACCAAGCCAAATCTCATTCCCCCTTGTATTCATCAAGAAGCTTGCTCTCTAGGGTTCCTTGGAAACCCTAGGTGGGCAAGAGTGGTCCGGAAGCATCCGGGCTGTGGATTTGCTCCTGACAAGATTGTGAAGGTTTGGAGGCTACCTCAAAGTCTACCACAAGTGACTGAGCTATTCCTTCGTGGGATAGGCTCCGGAGAATAGGGTGAGCGTTCGTGGCGTGGGGAATCCTTCGTGGGACCTCCACCCCTCCAAACGTGACATACCTTCTTGCAAAGGAAGGGAACACGGGAATAAACCCTCGTCTCCGCGTGCTATCGGTTATCTCTAACCGAACTCCTTACTTGTGATATAACTGCCTGTGAGAGCCTTCGTGCTCGAGTTACTTGTATCCTCATATAGGTTGTCTCACCTAGTTTGCATTAGGCTCACCTTTATATTCCGCAAAGCCTAATATTGCAAAGAAAGAATTAAAATCTGTAGAAACCTATTGACCCCCCTCTAGGTTTACCATCTCAGAACTTTCAATTGGTATCAGAGCCTGGACTCTTATTAAGTGCTTCACAGCCTTAAGAGTGAGATGGAAAAACTATTCAAGGGGTCTGGATGAAGACTCTAACCTTTCGGTTAGAGAAATGAAATCCAGATTCTTGGCATATGATGCCAAGAAAAAGAAAAAGGAGGATGAAGTACAAAGCCAAATGGAGCAAATGAGTGCCATGCTTAAGAACTTGACTAGTGGAGCCTCTAGTGGGACTTCGGTTCCTCCGGAAGCTTTCCATCAAGTCAATCATGACTATCCCAAAAACACTTCACCCATGCCTCATATAAACCATAGAGGGAATGTTCCCCATTTTGATGGAACTCACTTTCCTTTTTGGAAATCTGCTATGGAATCTCATATTCGCAGCTGCAGTGTGGAGTTATCGGAGATCATTGTTGATGGATACCGGAAGCCACATGATCCCACTCGGTTGACCTCCACGGAATTCTAAAACCGTCAACTCAATGCCTCCGGACGTGACAAGATTAGGAGTGGCATCAACCGCAAGCTCCTTGATCAAGTTAATGACATTGACTCCGCTAAAGAGTTGTGGGATCGGATCGTAGTACTCCAAGAGGGAACCGATCTGATCCAATCAGCTCTTTATGAGTCTTGATACGTCTCCGACGTATCGATAATTTCTTATGTTCCATGCCACATTATTGATGATATCTACATGTTTTATGCATACTTTACATCATATTTATGCATTTTCTGGAACTAACCTATTAACAAGATGCCGAAGAGCCGATTGTCTTTTTCTACTGTTTTTGGTTTCAGAAATCCTAGTAAGGAAATATTCTCGGAATTGGACGAAATCAACGCCCAGGGGCCTATTTTCACACGAAGCTTCCAGAAGACCGAAGAGTCAACGAAGTGGGGCCACGAGGTGGCCAGGAGGTAGGGCGGCGCGGCCCAAGCCCTGGCCGCGCCGGCCTGTCTCCTGGGCCCCTCGTGACGCCCCTTGGCCTGCCCTTCCGCCTACAAATAGCCTTCGTCGCGAAACCCCCAGTACCGAGAGCCACGATACGGAAAACCTTCCAGAGACGACGCCGCCGCCAATCCCATCTCGGGGGATTCAGGAGATCGCCTCCGGCACCCTGCCGGAGAGGGGATTCATCTCCCGGAGGACTTTACACCGCCATGGTCGCCTCCGGAGTGATGAGTGAGTAGTTCACCCCTGGACTATGGGTCCATAGCAGTAGCTAGATGGTTGTCTTCTCCTCATTGTGCTTAATTGTCGGGTCTTGTGAGCTGCCTAACATGATCAAGATCATCTATCTGTAATGCTATATGTTGTGTTTGTTGGGATCCGATGAATAGAGAATACCATGTTATGTTGATTATCAATTTATATCTATGTGTTGTTTATGATCTTGCATGCTCTCCGTTATTAGTAGAGGCTCTAGCCAAGTTTTTGCTAGTAACTCCAAGAGGGAGTATTTATGCTCGATAGTGGGTTCATGTCTCCGTGAATGCGGGGAGTGAGAAACCTCTAAGGTTATGGATGTGTTGTTGAAACAAGGGATAAAACATAAATTAAATGTCCGAGGATGTAGTTATTGATTACATTACGCGCAATACTTAATGCAATTGTCTGTTGTTAGCAACTTAATACTGGAAGGGGTTCGGATGATAACCTGAAGGTGGACTTTTTAGCCATAGATGCATGCTGGATAGCGGTCTATGTACTTTGTCGCAATGCCCAATTAAATCTCACAATACTCATCATAATATGTATGTGCATGGTCATGTCCTCTCTATTTGTCAATTGCCCAACTGTAATTTGTTCACCCAACATGCTATTTATCTTATGGGAGAGACACCTCTAGTGAACTGTGGACCCCGGTCAATTCTTTACATCTGAAATACAATCTACTGCAATTGTTCTACTGTTCTTTGCAAACAATCATCATCCACACTATACATCTAATCCTTTGTTACAGCAAGCCGGTGAGATTGACAACCTCACTGTTTCATTGGGGCAAAGTACTTGGTTTGTGTTGTGCAGGTTCCACATTGGCGCCGGAATCCCTGGTGTTGCGCCGCACTACATCTCGCCGCCATCAACCTTCAACGTGCTTCTTGACTCCTACTGGTTCGATAAACCTTGGTTTCTAACTGAGGGAAACTTACTGCTGTACGCATCACACCTTCCACTTGGGGTTCCCAACGGTCGCGTGCTGTACGCGTGTCAAGCTAAATTTCTGGCGCCGTTGCCGGGGAGATCAAGACACGCTGCAAGGGGAGTCTCCACATCCCAATCTCTTTACTTTGTTTTTTGTCTTGCTTTACTTTATTTACTACTTTTTTTGCTGCACTAAATCAAAATACAAAAAAAATTAGTTGCTAGTTTTACTTTATTTACTGTCTTGCACTCTATATCAAAAACACACAAAAAATTAGTTACTTATATTTGCTTTACTTATTTCAATATGTTTCCTTTTAATTTTAACGTGAAAGACATGCCGGTAGGACGTGGGTCTATAATTGGGAGAAATAATATAGAAGAATTTT
This sequence comes from Lolium perenne, assembly GCF_019359855.2. Taxonomy (NCBI): domain Eukaryota; kingdom Viridiplantae; phylum Streptophyta; class Magnoliopsida; order Poales; family Poaceae; genus Lolium; species Lolium perenne. Next base: position 179,015,457 of record NC_067246.2, on the reverse strand, counting down.
TCAATCATGTTAGTACCGTTGAAGATTTTGAAGATAGACACTTGGTAGAACTTGCTCCTACTTATGAAATTGCTGCTGCTGCTTTAGTTCGCATGTTGGAAACTAAATTTGTTAATCTCAATCCTATAATCCAACACATGTTTCTTACACTCGGTGATATGGAAGAAGGGGAAAAGAAATATTTTGTTTTAGAAACCCTTCTTAGAGAATTTGGTGGTATAGCAAGAGAGGCTAGAAAGGTCTTTATTAAATATAAGATGCTTGGTTCTTATACCAATTTTGTTAGTCTCCTCGAAAAGATAGACATGGAGAGAGTAAGGTACACTAATAATATTAATGATGGTGGGGAGATCAAAGCACCAATACCATGTAAGCTCCTAGCGATGAATGACGCACTAGAAAATAACTATGCTTGGCTTGTTCCTGAAAATTTGTTTGATGAGAGTAGCAAGCCCAAGACTAATGAAAAGGGAGCCGCTAAAACTTATGTATCCAATATACTATGCATGGTTGAGAAAACTCCACACCCCGCTGTAGATGCACCATCTCTTGATAATACTTGATACACACTTTCTGCGCCTAGCTGAAAGGCGTTAAAGAAAAGCGCTTATGGGAGACAACCCATGTTTTTACTACAGTACCTTTATTTTTATTTTGAGTCTTGGAAGTTGTTTACTACTGTAGCAACCTCTCCTTATCTTAGTTTTGTGCTTTGTTGTGCCAAGTAAAGTCGTTGATAGTAAGGTTCATACTAGATTTGGATTACTGCGCAGAAACAGATTTCTTTGCTGTCACGAATCTGGGCAAAATTCTCTGTATGTAACTCAGAAAATTATGCCAATTTACGTGAGTGACCCTCAGATATGTACGCAACTTTCATTCAATTTGAGCATTTTCATTTGAGCAAGTCTGTTGCCTCAATAAAATTCGTCTTTACGAACTGTTCTGTTTTGACAGATTCTGCCTTTTATTTCGCATTGCCTGTTTTGATATGCTCGATCGATATTTCGATTCCATTGACTTTCAGTAGCTTTGTGAAATGTCCAGAAGTGTTAAGAATGATTATTTCACCTCTGAACATGTATATTTTGATTGTGCACTAACCCTCTAATGAGTTGTTTTGAGTTTGGTGTGGAGGAAGTTTTCAAGGATCAAGAGAGGGAGATGATACAACATGATCAAGTAGAGTGAAAGCTCTAAGCTTGGGGATTCCCCGGTGGTTCACCCCTGCATATATCAAGAAGACTCAAGCGTCTAAGCTTGGGGATGCCCAAGGCATCCCCTTCTTCATCGACAACATTATCAGGTTCCTCCCCTGAAACTATATTTTTATTCCGTCACATCTTATGTGCTTTGCTTGGAGCGTCGGTTTGTTTTTGTTTTTTTTTGTTTTGTTTGAGTAAAATGGATCCTAGCATTCTTTGTGTGGGAGAGAGACACGCTCCGCTGTTGCATATGGACAAATATGTTCTTAGGCTGTACTCATAATATTCATGGCGAAGTTTCTTCTTCGTTAAATTGTTATATGGTTGGAATTGGAAAATGATACATGTAGTAATTGCTATAATGTCTTGGATAATGTGATACTTAGCAATTGTTGTGCTCATGTTTAAGCTCTTGCATCATATACTTTGCACCCATTAATGAAGAAATACATAGAGCATGCTAAAATTTGGTTTGCATAATTGGTCTCTCTAAAGTCTAGATAATTTCTAGTTTTGAGTTTGAACAACAAGGAAGACGGTGTAGAGTCTTATAATGTTTACAATATGTCTTTTATGTGAGTTTTGCTGCACCGCTTCATCCTTGTGTTTGTTTCAAATAGCCTTGCTAGCCTAAACCTTGTATCGAGAGGGAATACTTCTCATGCATCCAAATACTTGAGCCAACCACTATGCCATTTGTGTCCACCATACCTACCTACTACATGGTATTTCTCCGCCATTCCAAAGTAAATTGCTTGAGTGCTACCTTTAAACAATTCAAAATTTATTACCTCTGATTTGTGTCAATGTTTTATAGCTCATGAGGAAGTATGTGGTGTTTATCTTTCAATCTTGTTGGGCAACTTTCACCAATGGACTAGTGGCTTCATCCGCTTATCCAATAATTTTGCAAAAAGAGCTGGCAATGGGATTCCCAGTCCCAAATTAATTAATAAAAATAGACACTCCTCCATGGTATGTGATTGTTGGACGGCACCCGAAGGATTCGGTTAGCCATGGCTTGAGAAAGCAAAGGTGGGGAGGAGTGTCATCATAATAAAATTAAAATAAAAAGGCACTCCTTCATGGTATGAGATTGTTGGCAGGCACCCGAAGGATTCGGTTAGCCATGGTTTGTGAAAGAAAGGCTGGAAGGAGTGCCACACAAAAATAAAATAAAATGGGAGCCGCTCTTTGAAGGTTTGTCTGGCAAGGGGGTTAGAGTGCCCACTACCATTCGTTGACAACAACAAACACCTCTCAAAACTTTACTTTTATGCTCTCTTGATGTTTTCAAAATCAAAGCTCTAGCACAAATATAGCAATCGATGCTTTCCTCTTTGAAGGACCATTCTTTTACTTTTATGTTGAGTCAGTTCACCTATCTCTCTCCACCTCAAGAAGCAAACACTTGTGTGAACTGTGCATTGATTCCTACATACTTGCATATTGCACTTGTTATATTACTCTATGTTGACAACTATCCATGAGATATACATGTTACAAGTTGAAAGCAACCGCTGAAACTTCATCTTCCTTTGTGTTGTTTCAATACCTCTACTATGAATTATTGCTTTATGAGTTAAATCTTATGCAAGACTTATTGATGCTTGTCTTGAAGTACTATTCATGAAAAGTCTTTGCTATATGATTCATTTGTTTACTCATGTCATTTACATTGTTTGGATCGCTGCATTCATTACATATGCTTACAATAGTATGATCAAGGTTATGATGGCATGTCACTCCAGAAATTATCTTTTTTATCGTTTACCTGCTCGGGACGAGCAGAAACTAAGCTTGGGGATGCTGATACGTCTCCGACGTATCGATAATTTCTTATGTTCCATGCCACATTATTGATGATATCTACATGTTTTATGCATACTTTACATCATATTTATGCATTTTCTGGAACTAACCTATTAACAAGATGCCGAAGAGCCAGTTGCTGTTTTCTACTGTTTTTGGTTTCAGAAATCCTAGTAAGGAAATATTCTCGGAATTGGACGAAATCGATGCCCAGGGGCCTATTTTCACACAAAGCTTCCAGAAGACCGAAGAGTCAACGAAGTGGGGCCACGAGGTGGCCAGGAGGTAGGGCGGCGCGGCCCAAGCCCTGGCCGCGCCGGCCTGTCTCCTGGGCCCCTCGTGACGCCCCTTGACCTGCCCTTCCGCCTACAAATAGCCTTCGTCGCGAAACCCCCAGTACCGAGAGCCACGATACGGAAAACCTTTCCAGAGACGCCGCCGCCGCCAATCCCATCTCGGGGGATTCAGGAGATCGCCTCCGGCACCCTGCCGGAGAGGGGATTCATCTCCCGGAGGACTCTACACCGCCATGGTCGCCTCCGGAGTGATGAGTGAGTAGTTCACCCCTGGACTATGGGTCCATAGCAGTAGCTAGATGGTTGTCTTCTCCTCATTGTGCTTAATTGTCGGGTCTTGTGAGCTGACTAACATGATCAAGATCATCTATCTGTAATGCTATATGTTGTGTTTGTTGGGATCCGATGAATAGAGAATACCATGTTATGTTGATTATCAATTTATATCTATGTGTTGTTTATGATCTTGCATGCTCTTCGTTATTAGTAGAGGCTCTGGCCAAGTTTTTGCTAGTAACTCCAAGAGGGAGTATTTATGCTCGATAGTGGGTTCATGTCTCCGTGAATCTGGGGGAGTGACAGAAACCTCTAAGGTTATGGATGTGCTGTTGCCACTAGGGATAAAACATTGATGCTATGTCCGAGGATGTAGTTATTGATTACATTACGCGCAATACTTAATGCAATTGTCTGTTGTTAGCAACTTAATACTGGAAGGGGTTCGGATGATAACCTGAAGGTGGACTTTTTAGGCATAGATGCATGCTGGATAGCGGTCTATGTACTTTGTCGTAATGCCCAATTAAATCTCACAATACTCATCATAATATGTATGTGCATGGTCATGCCCTCTCTATTTGTCAATTGCCCAACTGTAATTTGTTCATCCAACATGCTATTTATCTTATGGGAGAGACACCTCTAGTGAACTGTGGACCCCGGTCAATTCTTTACATCTGAAATACAATCTACTGCAATTGTTCTATTGTTCTTTGCAAACAATCATCATCCACACTATACATCTAATCCTTTGTTACAGCAAGCCGGTGAGATTGACAACCTCACTGTTTCGTTGGGGCAAAGTTATTGGTTTGTGTTGTGCAGGTTCCACGTTGGCGCCGGAATCCCTGGTGTTGCGCCGCACTACATCTCGCCGCCATCAACCTTCAACGTGCTTCTTGACTCCTACTGGTTCGATAAACCTTGGTTTCTAACTGAGGGAAACTTACTGCTGTATGCATCACACCTTCCACTTGGGGTTCCCAACGGTCGCGTGCTGTACGCGTGTCAGTCTGCAAAGCAAGAGGCCACCATGTTCATGATTAGAGAAGTAGAATCCGTGGCCGATGCCTATGCAAGGCTTTTGGTGCTCTTAAAGTGAGGGTCAAGGGACTTGGATGTGAGAAGTACAATGACGGCTTTGAGATGAATGAAGCATTCATAAAGTCCAAGGTCATTGCCATGATTGCAGTCAAGCAAGAAGACACCAACCTTGCACTCAACTTGCAAATCATTACCAAGAGTGCTGTTCTGAACTCCGATGATCTAGTCTCCTATGTGGCAGCCAATGAAAACATGGCCAAGACAGGAAAAAGGCTCATGACGATGAACCGTGTTGATGAAGCCTCACACAACCATGAAGCGTCACACAACCTTGCTCTCAAAGCTAGAGCTTACCATGGAAGAGAAGAAGTCTATGAAATTGAAGAAGATGAAGAGATGACTTCAACTAGTGACATTGCTACAGACTTTGCTTTCTTTGCCAAGAAGTACAAAGCAAAGTTTCCAATGCTCCTCAATGAGAAGAAGAAAAGAACCTGCTACAACTGTGATGAAGATAGCCACTTTGCAAATGAGTGCCCCTATGAGAAAAGGGTAGACAAGCCAAAGTTTGTGAAAGGGGTCAAGCCAAGATTGAAGCCAAACCCAATCAACGATCGATACATGAAGAACAAGGGAAGAGCCTTTGTTGGGGCCGAGTACATGTACGATGAAGAAGAGGAAGATGAGGAGAAGGAAGCCGGAGTGGCCGGTTTGGCTTTCTCCAAGCCCGGGTCACTCTTCACATATGACTACTCCAAGGATTACTCCACGGAGAATGATGTTGGTTCTTCCTTCATGGCAAGAACAACTCAAGATGATGACTCCGATGACTCTCCCTCCTCTACAATCATTGGCTCCTATCTAATGGCAAGAGAAACAAAGGTAATGGAACCCCCACCTTCCTTATCTAGTGTTCTTGATGATGAAACTGAGAATCAAGAAGAGTTAGCTATGCTTAAGGAACTTTACAAAGTTAGATGCACCCTTCGTGGTGAGTTGTCAAGTTTGATTTCTTGATGGACTCCCTCAAATAAAAGGACGAGTCCATTGAGGAATTAGAATATCATTTGAATGATAAGGAACCGAGATTCCATCTCCTAAGAAAAGAGCTAAAACCCGAAAGGTGCATATCTCAAGGCCTTAAGCAACAAATTGAAACTTATGAACTAGATAAGGTTAAGGACCTTGAAACTATTGAAAGGGCTCAATCATTGACCCAAGAGCTCAATGCCTCAAAGGAGGAGCTTGAAGTTGCTCATGCTTCTCTCACTAGGGATCTTGACCACCTTGAAAGAGCTAACAAGCTTGTTAAGGATGAGCTCAAGAAACTTGGAGAGAACCATGATCTACTCCAAGAAACCTACAAGAAGGCTCTTGGATCAATGAATGATCCCATTATTGATAAAAATGTTGCTAGTTCTTCCACCTCCTTTACTAGTGAGCATGCTAAGCTTGTTGCGGAACATGTTCGTTTACAAGAGGAATTATCTTTGCATCTTGAGACCAATACGTATCTTGAATCTTTGGTGACCAAATATGGTCTCAACTATCATCCTAATGAATCGGCTTGTGAGCAAGCAACTATTCTTGAGGAAAATGCTAGGTTGAAAAAGGAACTTTCCAAGTTCACCACCGCCAAGAATAAGATGTGATTGGATGACCTCTTGAGTAAGCAAAGGTCAAACAATCAAAAGTATGGACTTGGGTATACTCCCAAGTCCTACAAGAAGAACTTCTACAAGAAAGAGAAGCCCGCTCAAGAGAAGAACAAGAAGGTCACTAATGTTGGCAAAGCCACTAGTGGTGACCGCACGGGACCTAACAATCACTATGAACTATTTGTTGATTACTATGGTGATGTTTATGCTAACTATGTTGGCCCTCGTAATGGCTATGCTTATAGAGGGTACTCAATTTGGGTACCAAAAGATATTGTTGCCATTACAAAGGAACCCATTAATCGATGGGTTCCTAAATCCTCTACTTGATTTTGTAGGGGTATTCCTCCGGTGGTCCAAAATGGGTGTTTGATAGTGGGTGCACCAATCATATGACCAGAGGAAGAGGTGTGCTTGATCAATTAATTGAGGATATCAACAAGAAGTCAAGCATCACCTTTGGTGACAACTCAAAGGGAAAGGTACTTGGGTATGGCAAGGTGGCAATCTCTAAGGACTTGTGCCTTGAGACGGTCATGCTTGTTGAATCCCTTGGCTATAACTTACTTTCTATATATCATCTTGCCGATGCCGGTTACAATTCATATTTTACTAATTATTGTGTGAAAGTCTTTAGGAGTGACAATCTCAAATTGGTCCTTGTTGGATATGTGGAGAACAACCTTTACGTGGTTGACCTCTCGAAATAGAGCCCCTCTCGCTCCACATGTCTAATGGCGGCCAAACATGACGAAGGTTGGTTGTGGCATCACCGCCTTGGTCATTTCAACATGAGAAATCTTAAACAACTCCTAAAGGGTGAGCACATTGTTGGACTAACCGGCATTTCTTTTGAGAAAGATCGTGTATGCAGTGCATGTGTAGCCGGAAAACAATTCAAGAAGAGACATCCTATCAAGAGCATCGTCACCACATCTAGGCCTTTGGAGCTCCTTCATTTGGATCTCTTTGGGCCATCACATTATGATACTCTTGGTGGAAGCAAGTACGGACTTGTCATTGTCGATGATTACTCAAGATACTCTTGGGTCTTTCTCCTCAAGTCTAAGGATGAGACCCATAGAGAGTTCATTATCTTTGCCAAGAAGGCTCAACGGATGTATGAATTTGAGATCAAGGCAATAAGGACCGACAATGGCACCGAGTTCAAGAACTACACTATGCAAGAGTTTGTTGATGATGAGGGCATCAAGCATGAGTTTTCAGCTCCATACACCCCTCAACAAAATGGTGTTGTTGAAAGGAAGAACCGGACTATCATTGAGATGGCAAGAACCATGTTGAGTGAATTCAACTCACCCCATAACTTTTGGGGAGAGGCTATCTCTACAGCTGTCCACTACTCCAACCGGCTCTTCCTCCGGCCCCTCCACAACAAAACTCCATACGAGCTTCTCACAGGTAACAAGCCTAATGTCATGTACATTCGTGCCTTTGGACGCAAATGTCTTGTTAAGAACAATAAAGGGAAGCTTGGTAAATTTGAAACTAGAACTATAGAGGGCATATTCGTTGGATATGCGGAGAACTCCCACGCCTATAGATACTACAACAAGTCCACTGGGACTATTGAAGTATCTTGTGACGTGGTGTTCTTGGAGGATAATGGCTCCCAAGTGGAGCAAGTTGTTGCATGTGTTGCAGGTAATGATGATGATCCATCTAATGCCATCAAGCTTATGGGCATTGGACACATCCGGCCCATAGAAGTTCATAATGATGATCAAGTTGATGGAATAGAAGTATCAAGTTCAGCCCAAGTAGATCCTAGCTCAACTCAAGCTGAGCCATCAAGTGCAACTCAAGATTTATCCTCTACTCAAGATGAGCCTCATTCCGAAGAACAAGAAGAAAGCCTTCAACCCACTGAGCAAGACCATGATGACGATCAAGAAACATCCTCAACTCATGTTCAAGCTCAAGTTGTCCCTCATGATCAAGTATTAGCAAGAGATGAATTCATTGATCATGAAGGAACCATTCGGAAGATCAAGGCTGCTACAAGGGCAAGTGACATGAAAGTAGATTAAGTCCTTGGTTGCATCTCAAAAGGAGTGGTAACTCGTAGACACCATGCATTACTTATCACTTATTGTCAACATCAGCTTTTGTGTCTAGTTTTGAGCCACTCAAGGTACATGAATCCTTGTTTGATTCGGATTGGGTAATTGCCATGCAAGAAAAATTGGAGTGTTTAACTCGTAATGAAGTATGGTCTCTAGTTGAGAGACCCAAGGATCATCGCATCAATGTTATTGGGACCAAATGGGTATTCAAGAACAAGCAAGATGAGAATGGCATTGTCATAGAAATAAAGCAAGGTTAGTGGTGCAAGGGTTTGCCCAAATAGAAGGTATGGATTTTGAGGATACCTTTGCGCCGGTAGCCCGTCTTGAAGCTATTCGTCTTTAGCTTGCTGTCGTCGTGGTGAACAGACAGATGCCATGGGATGGCTTAAGTTGGGGCCGAATGTCCGCTAGAGGATTCGGGGGAGGGTTTTGGTTACACAAGGATGGATTTCGGGTGGAATACCGGTATCTTTATTGATGAACATGGCCTTGGCCAGAGGTTGAAGAAGAACAGTACAAGCCCTTTCTCTAGGCGCGATCTACTAGCTCGTGAACTGTCTCATGATGAGTCCTCCCGCGCAGGGGTGTGGCCCCTCTCCTTATATAGGGGAGAGGGTGGCTTACAAGGGAATAAACCCTAATGACATCTTTTACTGAACAAATTACTTTACAAAGCCTCTTTGGCCTCAGATGACACCGGTATGTCTTTAATCAGGGAGCGGTGACGTCCTCCGGTAGCTTTTACGTCATCTTCTGCTTTGGCGCCAGGGCTTCGTTTAAAGCTTATCTGCTTCGCTCATCTTTGTCCTCTAACTTCCGAGGGAATCTTTGACCTGAGTGCCGACAGGCTACAGTTTAGCCCATGCCGGTACCCCAACATCTTCTTGAGTTTACCATATTCCGGTATACCCCTTCTGGGATACCGATATACATTCACTTAGCCACAAACTCAACTTAGTTATCCGGAATAACCTTAAACCAGTATCTTGATAGCTAAAACAAGGCTAGTTTGCCATGCCTTTGGCATACCGGGGGCCATCCCCCCAACACTTGCATTTGCATCTTTCCACAATTTCAAACTATATCAAATGGATGTGAAAAGTGCATTTTTGAATGGTCCCCTAAAATAAATTGCATATGTAGCTCAACCCCCGGGTTTCGAAGACCCACGCCGACCCAACCACGTGTATTTACTCCATAAGGCACTCTACGGTCTCAAGCAAGCTCCACGTGCTTGGTATGAGTTCCTTAGGGATTTCTTACTACATGATGGGTTTTGCATGGGTACGGTCGATTCCACCCTTTTCACCAAACGAGTTAAAGGGGGTGGCTTATTTATATGTCAAATATATGTTGATGATATTATATTTGGTGAAACTAACCCCAATCATAACAAAGCTTTTGAGTTATTGATGACTAGGAAATTTGAGATGTCCATGATGGGAGAGTTGAAGTTCTTCCTAGGCTTCCAAGTGAGGCAACTTGCAAAATGCACCTTCATCTCTCAATAAAAGTATGTGAAGGACATGCTCAAGAAGTACAACATGACCAATGCAATCCCAATGAAGACACCCATGCCCGTAAAGGGGCAACTTGGCTCATGTGATGGTGAGAAGGATGTGGATATAAAGGTATACCGTTCCATGATAGGATCCTTGCTCTACCTTTGTGCCTCTAGGCCGGATATCATGCGCGCTAAGTGTAGGGATGTGTGCTCGTTTTCAATCTGCTCCTAAGGAGAGCCATTTGATGGCGGTCAAACGGATTCTAAGATACCTTGTTCTTACTCCTACTCTCGGGCTGTGGTTTCCAAAGGGGTCAACCTTTGAACTCATTAGCTATTCGGATTCCGATTGGGCCGGTGATAAGGTTGACCGGAAGTCTACCTCCGGGGCTTGCCAATTTATTGGCCGGTCATTGGTGAGTTGGTCATCCGAGAAACAAAACTCCACCGCTTTATCCACCGCCGAAGCCGAATATATATCTGCGGCATCTTGTTGCACTCAGTTGTTATGGATGAAGCAAACCTTGAAAGACTATGGTATGTCTCTTGGTACGGTGCCTCTTCTATGTGACAACGAAAGTGCAATAAAGATCGCCAATAACCCGGTTCTACATTGTCACACCAAACACATTGACATTCACCATCACTTCCTACGTGACCATGTTGCCAATGGGGAAATTGCTCTCACTCATGTGGGGACAACATACCAATTGGCGGATATTTTCACTAAGCCTTTGGATGAAGCCCGGTTTGTAAACTTGAGAGGAGAAAACTTGGTATTCTTGATCCTAAAAACTTAGATTGAGTAACTTCTTGCACTACATTCTTGCATTTATCTAGCTATCTAGCTTAGAGGCACAACACATATGGGGATAGTCATCTTACCATATCTTGGTATGATGCATACCTATGTGTGCAACATAAATAGACCCAATGTCATTATATGGACCCAAGCATGTCTCTTCGAGGTCTCATGACATTTGCGCTTTCACATAGGGGGAGTAATCCCCCGCCCCTCATTAAGCCTAAATTGCAAATTGATTCGACTATACAAGGCTAAATGATCTTATTGCAAAACTATTTCAAAATGATTTATGACTCTTGATATACTTTGAATCATGCCCATTGTTGCTATTTATATCTTGTTTGGATTTCATTCCAATGGGTATGCCTAGAAAACCTTGTGTTTCCTACCCCATGTCTATGCTCATCTCATCATACATCTATCTATCTATATGTACATGTCATCTTCTGAACATACACACACAAGTACACAAAGAATAGGGGCAAAACGAGGCAAAAAGAGACAAAACATGGCAAAAACAGCTTGGCCGGTCTGTGGCCCTGTTGGACCGGCCTCTGCGCCGGGCCACCCGGTCACTGGCCCGGTCGACCGGGCTGTGCGCCGGTCGTGCAGCTGGTTAAGTGGGGAGGAGGTTACCCCTTGGGGGTCTTCTTCCTCACTTCCCCCCTCCACCTTAAACACCATGGCCGCCGCCTCCATCATCCCCACCTCTTCCTAGGGCCTTCCCATCACTAGAATCCTCTCAAACTTCACCAAATCATAGATCGGGACACTTGCATCATCTCCACCAAGGGATTTGGTCCCTCTCAAGCTACTCTTGGAGATCTTGAGGATTTGGCCCTCAAGCCCTCCCTAGGTGTTCTCTTTGTTCCCTTGAGCAAGGAGGACCATGTGTTCGTGTAAATCCTTCTCCCTTTCCCTCTATCCCTAAGTCCTCCTCACACATTGCACATGTTGAGGAAATTTGAGAAAATCTTAGGGTTAGGGTTTGTAAGTCCTCATGCCATTAGAGTGTTTTACACCACTATGCACATTTTCCACTCTACTGCTATAGTATATGTTCAAGTTTATGAGTTTTTTGCATGATTTTGTGGTTGAATTTCTGGGCAAATCTAACAAATCGACAGCACCCGATTCCTGGCCCGGTCAACCGGCCTCTCAACCGGCCGGTCCGGCGTGTGGCCTAGTCGACCGGATGGGAAACCGGCTCGCCCGGTCTCTCGTCCGGTTGGACCGGCCCGTGCGCCAGGTCGCCCAGTTCTTCACACAATTCTGTCAAAACACTTGAATATATGCTATGCTCTTCGGCCTCCCTATTTCCTAATGACATGTACACTTACCCCACTGCTATCCTCGCTCTATTTGCTGATTCACAGGTGGTTCGAGTGGTGATGACCGTGGCACTACTGCCAAGAGAGGAAGGCCTACGAGGCCTCTAGGATGCCGTAGTAGCGGTCGCGTGCCTTCTAGAGCACCTCCGCCTACTGGTCCAGGCAGCTCAACTGGAAGAACCAAGTCAGTTGCCAAGAGAAAGAAAGACAATCAAGCAGCACCAGATGATGACCTTATTGAGAGAGTGCCAAATTACAATGTTGGTATAGTACATGTTGGTGCCTGGAGAAGACTTCGAGAAGCGAAGCCCTATCGATTTGAGCAACCCACTTACCCTCATGGAGATAGATTTCTCTGGACCATCACTCAGCAGCATTTGTGGGATGACTACTACAACTCTCCAGAGTGCATAAAGAATGGTCTTATTGTGATGCCCAAGGCCATCAACACGGATGTTCTTATGTTGCATCATGCCACCAAGTATCGCTTTGTGACTGATACCTTGAAAAGGATGGGGCCGTTTGATCTCATTTGCTTGACGCCTACTGAAGGGTACTATTGTCCAATCCTTGTGAGGCAATTTCACTGCATTGTTTTCTTTCATGATGACCCAGCTCGCACTATGACTTGGATGACAGGACAAGGAAAATACACTTGCAACTATCTTGATTTCTGTGAAGCCATGGGGTTTGCTGGTGGCCGTTCTCATGGTTTCAAGATATACTCTCAGCGCACGCTCACTCATGGGGACATTTCCTTATGCTATCCTTCGGAACCCACAGCTGGCCCTCCCACTATCTCTGGCATGTATTACTCCTACCTTGTACTTGCCAAGCTATTCCATGAGACTCTCATCAGCAAGTCTGGAGATTCTAGTGAATGTCGTGCATACCATCTGAACCTGATGTACTATTGTCGTCCTGACAACCAGAAGACCATTGATGGCTGTGATCTCCTCTACTGTGAACTGAGGCGCTCTGTTCGCGAAAGGATGACTCCAAATTATGCTCAGTACATTCATCTGCTCATTGATAAGGTTGTGCCAGCACCTTACAATAAGAAAGATGAAAGGGTTAAGATGGAACCTTTCAAGATGCCTATACAAGGAGATAAACCGGAAATCCCTTCCATGATGCCTTCTGAGCGCCGGTCCAAGGAAAAGCATGACCCTGCGAGCTCCAGCTACTCTAGGCGCCCCAAGCGTGGTGCCTCACGGTTCCTCACCAGCTTGTGGCAGATGTGCAAAAATACCAATGATGTTGCACATCAAAGACTTGCATTGAGCCAGGAAACTCGGAGGCGCCAAAATGACTTCATGGCTGCCAAAAACACTCATGTTCCTCCTCCTGGACCTGAGATGGAGCCTGTGCATGCACCTACTTGGGAGATGCCTCCTATTGATGATGAGATGCTCACAGTGGTCTTCCTCCTCGATATGCTCATGAACCTAAGACTTCTGGATATGGAAACAATGATGATGAAGACGAGGACCAGTACAATGAAGATGATGATGAAGAGGATGATGATGATGATGATGGTGATGGCAGCTCTCCAGCCGCGGGGACCGAGTTCTATTGATGGGAGCGCTAGCATCTCTCCTCTTTTCTTCGCCTTTTTGGTGTTCCGATGCCAAAGGGAGAGAAGAGAGTAGAGTCTAGGATTACGGGGTCCTTGGTTGCACAAGCCATGCTTGACATTTTTATTTGCTTCTTATTTGGCTTGTGCTTATTTGCTTGCTTTTTCATTCCAAGAACCATTTGCTACTTTAAATAATTCGTGTATGGACATGTGCTTATATGCTTAATCTCTATGTTAGGATGATTATGTGTTATGCTTATATATATCTTGATATTCACATATCCATACCATGCTTGTTTCCTAAAGATATTGGGGGAGCTTCTCATATTCCAAAAATGGTGCACTTTGCATTCAAACGCAAATTCTTCAAGTGCACACATTATGGGGGAGCTGTCTAAATATCTCATATGGAATCAAGGTTTAAAGCTTATCATAATATCTATATGTGACTCTAGCTCGGTTTGTCATCGTATACCAAAAAGGGGGAGATTGTAAGGGTATTTTACCCTTATCCATTATTTTGGTAACTATGACACCGTGCTAGAGTATTTGGTCTAATACATATCTAGAAGATGATTCCCAGGTATTAGCCAAAGAGGTATGATGGTGTATCCATGGAACAAGAAGGCAATGGGAGACCCCCCACTTCGATGAAAAATCAACAAGGGTGTTTCAGCCTCGGCCGGTCAGTGGCCCGGTCAGACCGGCCCCAGGACCGGCTCGTCCGGTCACACGCCAGGTTGGGTCGGGTGCTGGGCCGGGCGCCCGGCGCCAACCGGCCCCACGCTTGTGCCAGCCGGGCGATGTCCAGTAAGGTCAGAGAAGTCATCCGGTCGGGATTCGGTCGCAGACCTGGTTTGGACCGGCCGATCCGGTCTCAGGCCCGGTCGGACCGGGTGGTGGACCGGGCGCCCCGGCGCCAACCGGCCCCCACGCTTGTGCCAGCCGGACGATGTCCAGTATGCCAAAGAAGTCGCCCGGTCAGGATCCGGCCCACACTCCGGTTTGGACCAGCTGGCCCGGTCCCACCGGGCCCTGCGCCGGACGGCCCGGCCCCAGGTCCGGTTGATCGGGTGCCTCGAAAAAATGCTGATGTGGCAAGTCAACAACGGCCATATTTCAAGTGACACTATATATACCCCTTCTTCTACCTCTGAAGGGGTAGGCACTACACTACAAGCTGTTCTTGAGCTCTCTCTCTCATACTCCATTGTTAGAAACACCAAAAGCCTTAGATCTCCCTCCTCCTCCACCCAAACTCAAATCCCTCTGGGGAAGCGATAGAGGAGGACCCCCGATCTACTATTCTACCAAGCCAAATCTCATTCCCCCTTGTATTCATCAAGAAGCTTGCTCTCTAGGGTTCCTTGGAAACCCTAGGTGGGCAAGAGTGGTCCGGAAGCATCCGGGCTGTGGATTTGCTCCTGACAAGATTGTGAAGGTTTGGAGGCTACCTCAAAGTCTACCACAAGTGAGTGAGCTATTCCTTCGTGGGATAGGCTTCGGAGAATAGGATGAGCCTTCGTGGCGTGGGGAATCCATCGTGGGACCTCCACCCCTCCAAACGTGACGTACCTTCTTGCAAAGGAAGGGAACCCGAGAATAAACCCTCGTCTCCGCGTGCTATCGGTTATCTCTAACCGAACTCCTTACTTGTGATATAACTGCCTGTGAGAGCCTTCGTGCTCGAGTTACTTGTATCCTCATATAGGTTGTCTCACCTAGTTTGCATTAGGCTCACCTTTATATTTCGCAAAGCCTAATATTGCAAAGAAAGAATTAAAATATGTAGAAACCTATTCACCCCATTCTAGGTTTACCATCTCTGAACTTTCAATTGACTTTACTAATAATTTTGGTGACAGTTTCCTATATGAGTACCCAAAGCTTGGTTCTAAAAGATTGGTTTAAGATAAGGTATTGTTTTCCCTTACTACCATAACCATAGTAATGATACTTGGTAAGGTATTTTCAATAAGAATGGTCCTTGTGGTTTAGTCCTACGAATGGATTAGACTCATTTAGTCCATCCAATCATGGCTTCTAGTTTATGCTAATTATCCTCCGTTTGGTTTCTTTAGGTTCCATGAAAGGAATCTTTCTAATAAACATTAGTTTTGGTTTGGTCAAACCCTTCGGTCTTAAGCCTTCATAAGCTTTTAATTGTCCTGCAACACCTTCTTCATCTAACATCATTACCTAAGACTTATTTGTGCTCTTTTACTTCTGAGTAATTATCAATTACCCGCTCAAGTTAGGGTCTAACCCTTACTTCTTCGAGATATGAACCTCGGCTTCTGGCCTGACATCCTCATGAGAGTACTAACATATAGGTACTTCCCGACAACCTTATGAAAATAAGATCGGACTTCGTCTCAGTTCAGACCTTCTTCTTGGTCCATCATACTCCAAATGTCATATCTTAATACTTCTCATTCAGTCTTTCTCTCCCCCTTGGAGTTTACTAATGATCTTCAAGCTCCTTTTCTTCTAATCATTAAACTCCAAGGTTAGAGAATTGGTTTTGGTCTGGCTTTATGTTAGTACTTTTCTAGAGTCTCACGAAGAAATCTTTGCGGTGTATCCACACATTTGTGGGTATCCGATGTGAATCCTCCGACTTAATGGTCATATATCACAACTATTTGGGTGGTATGGTTTTGTTTGATAACCATTTCTTGTTATCATTACACCAACTGCGGACTATCTGGTACTAGTTGTGGCTTATCTGATACCAGATGTGAACTCTATTATAGTTCAAGTCAACCTTTACCTCACTTAAAATGCCTTCTCTTCATGATCATCCTATATCAGTTAAGGTCTTATTATATAAGCTGCGTCTTAACTTGTCCATTTTCCTTCTTCCAAGGTTTGATTTGCAAAAGAATCACTTGTTGACACTATACAAATAGTATCATAAGTGACTTCGCTTGCATTCCCTTCTTCCATAATGAATATGGCTCTACTTCTACTGCTTCATATTCACTATTTTTCTCACTTTCATGCTGAAGTACTCCTTGATTGAGGATATATTAATTAATTTAATTAACATATTAAACATATCACACAATTGCCATCCGCCGAGACACCTCTTGGATACCTCTCGGACTCCTCCGAACACCTCTCGGACAACACCGGAACCCTATTACGGATTTATCTCTAAACTTCGATGAATCCAAAACTATATTTAGTTTAGTTGAACTCTTAATTGTGTTACCCTATGGTTCGGGAATAACGCAGACATGACCGAGACAAATTCTCCGGTCAATGATCACCTGGGTGGTCTAGAGAACCATAGTGATCCTTATGTATTCCACGAACATGTGATCATCGTTTGAACCATAATGTTCAGTCATACTCCTTTTGTTCATTCGATACCTGCACTCGTCCAAGATATGATCGTCAGTATCTCCATACCTAGTTCGGTCTTGTGTCTGACAAGTCTTTTTTAGCTCGTTACGTTTGGTTCCATCCCCATGAGCGAGCTAATCATACGTGCACAACTCTTTGGTTGTAATCTTACCGAGTGGGACCTTCGTATCTTTCAGTCACACGGACGAACAAATCCCTCTCTTGATACATACGCCTCAAACCATCCCATTGGAATACCCAACTAGACCTTTATGATCACCATGTTATGGTGTCACAGTTGATGCAATCAAAGCAGTCTCCGGCGAAAGTGATTAAATATGATCTCATGGTCTGAGAATTTAGGTCACTAAGTGGTATCGTAACATTGCACTGATGTGACTTGATCTGTTACAACACTTATGTTTTGGGTATGTCCATCACATCGTTTATCCAAATGACATGATCTCATTTTCAATGACTGATGACCCACAAGTATAGGGGATCGCAACATTCTTCGAGGGAAGTAAAATCCAAATTTATTGATTCGACACAAGGGGAGCCAAAGAATATTTATAAGCTTTAACAGATGAGTTGTCAATTCACCTGCACCTGGAAATAGACTTGCTCGCAAGAGTTTATCAGTAGTAACAGTTTTATAGCAGCGGTAGTAGTGAAGTAACATCAGTCATGAAATAAAAAAATAGAAGTAGCAATGATTGCAATAGACAATAGTATTAAAATAGTGTAGGCAAGATAACCCACAAGTATAGGGGATCGCAACAGCCTTCGCGGGAAGTAAAACCCAATTTATTGATTCGACACAAGGGGAGACAAAGAATACTTGAAAGCCTTAACAGCGGAGTTGTCAATTCAGCTGCACCTGAAAACAGTCTTGCTCGCAAGAGTTTATCAGTAGTAATAGTTTTATAGCAGTAGCAGTAGTGAAATAACAGCAGCAGAGTAACACAAACAGCAGTAGTGATTATAGTAAGCAGCAGGATTAAAATACTGTAGGCACAGGGATGGATGACGGGCGTTGCATGGATGAGAGAAACTCATGTAACAATCAAAGCAGGGCATTTGCAGATAATAATAAAACATTGTCCAAGTACAAAGCAATCCATAGGCATGTGTTCCATATATAGTCGTACGTGCTCACAATGAGAAACTTGCACAACATCTTTTGTCCTACCAGCCGGTGGCAGCCGGGCCTCTAGGGAATCTACTGGATATTAAGGTACTCCTTTTAATAGAGTACCGGAGCAAAGCATTAACACTCCGTGAACACATGTGATCCTCACATCACCGCCATCCCCTCCGGTTGTCCCGATTTCTGTCACTTCGGGGCCTTTGGTTCCGGACAGCGACATGTGTATACAACTTGCAGTTAAGATCATAAAACAATGCATATCATGATGAAATAATAACATGTTCAGATCTGAGATCATGGCACTCGGGCCCTAGTGACAAGCATTAAGCATAACAAGTTGCAACAATATCATCAAAGTACCAATTACGGACACTAGGCACTATGCCCTAACAATCTTATGCTATTACATGACCAATCTCATCCAATCCCTACCATCCCCTTCAGCCTACAGCGGGGGAATTACTCACACATGGATGGGGGAAGCATTGCTGGTCGATGGAGAGGCGTCGGTGGTGATGATGGCGATGATCTCCTCCAATTCCCCGTCCCGGCGGAGTGCCAGAACGGAGTTTCTGGCCCCCGAGACGGAGTTTCGCGATGTGGCGGCGTTCTGGAGGGTTTCTGGTGACTTCGACTTCGTGTCTCGGGTTTTAAGATCGAAACCTTTAAGTAGTCCAGAGGAGGGCGTCAGAGGCCAGCCAAGGGGGCCACACACTAGGGCGGCGCGCCCCCCTGGGCCGCGCCGGCCTGGTGTGTGGGGCCCTCGGGCCTCCACCTGGCTTGCCCTTCTGGCTCCGTGAGTTTTCTGGTAAAATAGGCCCTTTGGTATAAATTCCGAGGATTTTCCCGAAAGTTGAATGTCTGCACAAAAACAAGACACTAGAGCAATTCTGCTGAAAACAGCGTTAGTCCGTGTTAGTTGTATCCAAAATACACAAATTAGAGGCAAAACAATAGCAAAAGTGTCCGGGAAAGTAGATACGTTTTGGACGTATCAACTCCCCCAAGCTTAGCTTATTGCTTGTCCTCAAGCAATTCAGTTAACAACTGAGTGCGATAAAAGAACTTTCACGAACACATTTGCTCATATGATGTAAATATTCTCATGATATGGCTAACACTTAGGCAGTTCATAATAAGATACATGCAAATAAGATCATCTAATAGCTATGTCAATCATGGAAAGGTACCAACAATTAATAATAAGCATCATGAATCATGTCTATAAGCAGGATTGCAATGTTCATAAAAGAGTATGATAAAATGGTATCTCGCTTGCCCATATTTGATCAGCAAAACATAAATGCTCAGGCACCTCTGAAGTTCATAGAAAGACTAGAAATAGTGATTGTCAAAGATAAAAGCATCAAAGTTATACCACAATCAATCATATTTTGAGACAAGCATACTATACTAAGAATGACAGTTGTGCTCTCAAGAAAGTGCTCAAAGAAAGGATGGAGACACAACATAAAAGTAAAAGATTGACCCTTCGCAGAGGGAAGCAGGGATTAACATGCGCTAGAGCTTTTCATTTTTAAAACAGGAGTAAAATTATTTTGAGAGGTGTTTGTTGTTGTCAACGAATGGTAATGGGTACACCAACTACCTCGCCAACCAGACTTTCAAGAGCGGCTCCCATGAAGGACGTTATCTCCACCAGCAAGGTAGATCATCCCTCTTCTCTTTTGTTTACACACGTATTTTAGTTTTATTATGAGTGACACTCCCCCCAACCTTTGCTTACACAAGCCATGGCTAACCGAATCCTCGGGTGCCTTCCAACAATCTCATACCATGGAGGAGTGTCTATTTGCAAAGTTAAGTTGCTTACTGATGAATCAGAGCAAAACATGTGAAGAGAATTATTAATGAAGTTTGATTAATCGGGGCTGGGAACCCCGTTGCCAGCTCTTTTTGCAAAATTATTGGATAAGCGGATGTGCCACTAGTCCATTATGAAAGTCTGTCAAAAGTAAATGACAAGGTTGAAAGATAAACACCACATACTTCCTCATGAGCTATGAAACATTAACACAAATTGAGAAGCATTTTGAAGGTTTAAAGGTAGCGCATGAGAATTTACTTGGAATGGTTTGAAATGCCATGCATAGGTATTTATGGTGGACACTTTGGAACAACTTGGTTTTCAGGGGTTTGGAAGCACGAGCAGCGTTCCCGCCCAGTACAAGTGAAGGCTAGCAATAGACTAGGGAGCGACAAATCAAGAGAGCAGTAACTGTCATAATCATGCTTGCAGCAAAATAAATTAACTGAGGCATAAAAGTGATACAAGAACTCTGAAGCAATGTAAATCATCGAGGATTAATTGACTTTTGTTCAGTCATATGCATGCGTGAGCATGTGCCAAGTCAATTCAAATGAATTATTCAGAGGAGGATACCACAATGTCATACCTACTTATGAATAAAACAATGCAAGCAAACATCCATGACATGCTACTCATATTAATAAATTGGAACTAAACATGAGAGATCATGAACTACTAGACTTTCTTAAATGACATATACCTCACATGAACCAACTAAGCATGCTCACATGGATGAGTATATGTACAAAAATGAAAACAAATAGAGTTCATACCAGCCTCTCACCACAATCGAATTGTCGTAGATCGTCATTATTGCCTTTCACTTGTGTAGTTTGGATAATATGAAATGAAAACCACGCTCCAGCCACCGAAGACCATTGAACTTATAATGAACTTTACAAACCAAAGAAGAACAGCAAATATTTTTGGTGTTTTCGAATTGGAAACAAGAACAAAGGGAAACAAGCAAACAAAGCAAAATCTTTTTGGATTTTCTTATAGCAAACCAACGATAGCAAATAAAGCAAAATAAATGCAAGAAACCAAAACAAGCAAATGGTGAAGAGAAACAACAGAATTTTTTTTTGGTCTTTTTGTGTTTTAGGAAAGAAACAAAGCAAAAACAAGAAAAGGCAAACTAGAAAAGTCACATAAACACAAAGCAGCAGGAATTCGTCAAACTTGATAGCAGTACAATAATCGATTTTTAAGAAATTCTTCCACTGCTCAAATCAAAAAGTGTTCAACTAATGAAAGTTAGATAACAACCTGGGGAACATGCACAAAAATTGGCTTCGCAAAATATCGTTTTGGCTATTTTTGAGATTTTTTTTGGTAACAGTCCAGAATCTGTTTTCAGGCAGCACTTCCCCAAATATCATCTCCCTCTCATTAGAAAATCACTCAAAGAAACTAAACAAGTATATACAAGTATCCAGCAACCATAATATGCAAAGAATGAGTGATGCCGATATACCTCCCCCCAAGCTTAGGCTTTTGCCCTAAGTGGAGTTCAACCCTAGCGAGGGTCGCTGTTCCACGCCGGTGGATCATACATGGCGTAATCATAGTGAGGTCCCGATGCAGAAGAAAAGCGTGGAGGCTCCACATGCCCAAAATTTGATGCGAAGAACTTGCTGCATCGGATGACGAGTCAAGGTGTTCCTCGGCCTCCTCCGCGTTGTCTCTTGCATGATGGCCTCCTCCCTCCATGTATGCATTCAATGCACCTTCCGTGACTGACCAATCCTCCCTGGAATCAAGGTTAAATAGAACAGGTGCAGGCAATCCTACTAGTTTTTCAGTTTTCTTAGTTGTTCTCCAAGTCTTCTTGTAAAATGTTATCTTGTAAGACAGGTTACTTAAGTTAGATGAATCAGAAACAAATTCATGTTTAATCATGGAGACTATATCAAGTTTCTCTATGGAAAGTTGAATATCAAGATGGTGAGGTTCTACACCATGCAAAGCTAGTAAACGAGAGGCGATGAGACCTCCACAAATTCCGTCCTTCTCAAGGTTAGTAGCAAGTCTATAGGCTATCAATGCACCCAAATTATAAGCCCTATTACTTTGCAGTGCAGCAGCTAGAAAAGCTAAATCCTGGATAGATAATTTACTACCGTTCTTTCTAGCAAGAACGCACTTAGTAATGAAATAAGCAAAGTAGCGGATAGCTGGGAGTTGAATGCTACTAATTTTACCACCATCCTCTGAGAAGCTCCTTCCATGGCAAATCATCTCGAAGATGTTTAAGAGCTCTCGCGGTGATCCCCTTATCTTCTCGCATGATCCCCATTGCGGTACTCTAATTGCTGTACAAAAATTATTGAATGGCAAGTTGACAGTTTTATTATAAATTTTGTACTGAACCATGGGTTTAGATTGCGACCAATTGAACTTAAAATCCTGCACAACAGACATAGTCAATTTTGCATATTGGCATGGTTCTCCGTCAACAAAATCATTCAACCCTGCACGAGAAATTAGATTCTGAACATCCCCCAAGATTCCTGCACTTCTCATGAAATCTGTGCACGGGTAGTAAGAGGGGTATACTCCCTCTTCGCGGTTCACTCTCATGACTTGTTGCACCTCCAATTCTTGTTGGTTTAGTTGATGTCTATTCCACTCAATTTTCTGAAATTTTCAACAAACAATATAAAATTTGATTTGGTGACATATAATTGAGGGGAACTACTATAGGAACTTGCTAGAGTACTAATCATGCATCAAAACTAGTTTCTACAACTTAGAACAAGCATGCAAGCTCACTAAACATGTTACCTACAGCAGCAAAATATTCAAGATATACTTAACCAAACAAAATTCTACTTGGATCATCGGAGGAGTCACATACCGGAGAGCAAATGTGCCAAATTTCAGACAGAAATCTGGGCTGAGCAAAGAGATCGAGAAATCTTGGGTTCTTGAGCAGAAACCCGAGTGAGAGAAAGCTGGTGCTGGTTTTTTCGGGAGAGAGAAGAGTGTGGGAGGAAGAGATGAAGAAGTGGGGCAAGGGGGAGCCCACACACCAGGGTGGCGCGCCCCCTTCCGAGGCCGCCGGCTTTGTGGGGTGCCACCCTGGGGTGCCCCACTGGTCATCCCCAGGTGCTCCCAGGTGCGTCTTCGAAAAATAGGACCAACGGTATAATTTTTGTGAATTTTTGAAAACTTTGAAAAATGCACATTTCTGGGTATTATGTTTATTATTACTGGACAGGAAAAGATTTTGAAATCTCTAATTAACTAAAGAACTTTGCAAAACAAAAGTGCTACAGCAAGTAAAACAAGTGGAGGAAGAAAGAGATGTTGTTTACCTCCTCTATGCATATAAAAAGTATTTGTTAACAAGGTTGATCAAGTCTTGCCACCAAATAAATTTTACATAGCATAAGAAGAAATAAACCTCAAATCAATCATGTTACCTTGAATTGTATTGATATGGATCCAATCATAAGATTTTGATATCCTTCTTTAGGCTCATATATAGGACAATCAATAGTTCCAACTTTGATAGTTCTCACATTAGAAATAGTATTAACTCCACATACTTTATCAATCCTCTTGGGGAAATAGACGGTATGCTCCTTATCATCAACATTGAAAGTAACTTTTCCTTTATTGCAATCAATAACAGCCCCTGCGGTGTTAAGAAAAGGTCTGAATAATAGACATATTATCATCTTCAGGCATTTCCAACACAACAAAATCAGTTAATATCAAGCAGTTATTAGTAACTTGAACAGGAACATCCTCACATATACCAACAGGAATAGCAGTATATTTATCAGCCATTTGCAAAGATATATCAGTTGGTATCAACTTATCTAAATAAAGTCTCTTATAAAGAGAAAAAGGCATAACACTAACACCGGCTCCCAAATCACATAGAGCAGTTCTAACATAATTATTCTTAATAGAACAAGGAATAGTAGGTATACCTGGGTCGCCCAACTTCTTTGGAATTGCCATTGAAAGAGTAATTAGCAAGCATAGTGGAAATTTCCTCATTGGGGATTTTCCTTTTTTTAGTGACAATATCTTTCATATACTTTGAATACGGAGGCAATTTAATAGCATCAGTCAAAGGGATTTGCAAGAATAAAGGTTTCATCCAATCACAAAATTTATTATAGTGTTCTTCTTCCTTTGATTTTAGTTTCTTAGCAGGAAAAGGCATTTGCTTTTGCACCCAAGGTTCCCTTTCATTACCATGTTTCTTAGCAATAAAATCTTCTTTAGTATACTTTTTATTTTTAGCATGCTTTTCAGGTTCATCCTCAACCTCTTCTTTATCAGAAGCATCATTCTTATCATTATCATGTTCATTACCACTTTCAGTTTCAGCGTCAGAAATAGAAATACTATTAGGATCATTAACAGGTTTAGAGGATTCTACAACATTTTTATGTTTCTTCTTCTTTTTCTTAGAAGGGACATTAGTTTCAATTCGTTGAGAATCTTGTTCAACTCTTTTGGGATGCCCTTCAGGATATAGAGGATCCTGGGTAGAAACACCGCCTCTAGTTGTTACTTCATAAGCATGTTTCTCTTTAGAATTATTTTTTAACAAGTCATTTTGAACTTTAGTGAGTTGATCAATTTGAGTTTGAACCATTTGAAAATGTTTAACAAGCATCTTAACATCATTGGAGGTTCTCTCCACAATATCATGCAAATTGCTAATAGCTTGAGAATTTTCCATTAGATGATTCTCTACTCTCATATTAAAATTTTCTTGCTTAACAATATAATTATCAAACTCATCTAAGCATTGAGCAGGAGGTTTTGAATACGGAATATCTTCCCTAGTAAAGCGTTGAAGGGAGTTTACCTCAATCATGGATGAAGGGGGAATTATCTGGCATAAATCTTCTATGGGAGGTAGATTCTTCACATCTTCGTATTTAATACCTTTCTCCTTAAGAGACTTCTTGGCTTCCCTCATATCTTCATCATTTAATTTAATCAAACCCCTCTTCTTCAATATTGGCGTTGGAGTTGGTTCAGGTGTAGTCCAATCATCATGATTCCGGCCTATTTTAGCCAATAATTCTTCAGCTTCGTCTGGAGTTCTTTTCCTGAAAACACAACCAGCACAACTATCCAAATATGCTCTAGACTCAATGGTTAGTCCACTATAGAATATATCAAGTAAATCATGCTTTTCCAAATCATGTCCAGGTCAAGCTCTGATAAGAGAGCAAAATCTTGCCCATGCTTCAGGCAGTTTCTCTCCATCTTCCTGGTCAAAGCTATAAATTTTCTGCAAAGCAGCATGTTGAGCACTAGCAGGAAAGTATTTCCGAAAGAAAACATTAAGCAGATCACCTGGACTTTTAATAGAACCAGGAGGCAAATTATTATACCAAGTTTTAGCATCATCCTTTAATGAGAAAGGAAAAATTTTAGCAACGAAATAAGTACGCATCTTGACATCATCAGAAAACAAGCTACTCATAGAAGAGAGTTCATTCATGTGTTCTACAACACTTTCTTTTTCAATATCACAAAAGGGTGCTTTCTCTACAATAGCTATATGAGATAGATCAAGAGAAAAATCATAATCTTTATCCTTAATGTTTATAGGAGATGTGGCAAATTTAGGATCAGGAGATAGCTTATGTCTTATAGTATATTGTGCGAGAAACTTTTTAATTTTTCTTGCATCAGCAGTAGCATTGCATCTATTAATAAAATCATCATTAAGCTCCACATAATCCTCATCAGGATCATCACTAGAATAATCAAGTTCAGGTGAATTAACAGGTGTAGCAGCATTAGGAGTTTCAGTATTTTCAATTTGTCTAGACCTAGCAATTGTAGCATCTAGAAAAGATCCCAATGAACCACTATCATCAAGCACAATAGAAACATTATCAATATTATGAGAGTTTTCAGATTCAGCAGAAGTACCAGCAAGTGAAGCTTGCGGCGGTGAAACAAGTTGACTTATCACAGATGGTGAATCAAGAGTAGCAGAGGTACTCAGAGTTGTACCTTTTCTTGTAGTGGATGGTAATATGTCGACTTTAGGATCGCGAGATTTACCCATGATGGAGAATTTGTAGCGAACAATATCAATCCAAGTGAACTTCCAAATAAAGCTATGCTCCCCGGCAACGGCGCCAGAAAACAGTCTTGATAACCCACAAGTATAGGGGATCGCAACAGCCTTCGCGGGAAGTAAAACCCAATTTATTGATTCGACACAAGGGGAGACAAAGAATACTTGAAAGCCTTAACATCGGAGTTGTCAATTCAGCTGCACCTGGAAACAATCTTGCTCGCAAGAGTTTATCAGTAGTAACAGTTTTATAGCAGTAGCAGTAGTGAAATAACAGCAGCAGAGTAACACAAACAGCAGTAGTGATTATAGTAAGCAGCAGGATTAAAATACTGTAGGCACAGGGATGGATGACGGGTGTCGTTGCCTAATCGACGGTACCCCGGAGGAGGGATCCTGACGAGGGGGAGAAGAAGTAGGGGCCATAGGGAGGAGTGCACTCGGGACGGTGGTACGCGATTTACCAGCTTCGGAACACCTGCACGATGACAGGGCCTACTGCTGCTTGTCTGGAATTATCTGGGCGCTTTCGCGATGTTACAATGAGTTGTCGTCGTGCCTCTAGGGCTCCCAGGATCCGGCTTATATAGGCGCACAGATCTAGGGTTTACATGGAGAGTCCTAGCCGGAATACAAGTTACCTAACTACGGTACAATATCTTGCCGTGTACGTCAAGGATCCGCCTTCCTTCTAGGCCGTGCTGGATCCGGATACTTTATGGGCTTCCACGGATCCGGCCTCCTTCATAGGTCGGTTAAGATCCGGCTCCTCGTTCCTGGACTGGACTTCATCCTTCACGATCAACAGCAACTGGGCCGCCCGATGGGCCACATGCCACCATCACCGTCGGTGGGCCACCCGGGCTTGCCGGATCCAGGCCATGTCGTTGATATACCCATAAAGTATACCCTCAACAGTAGCCCCCGAAGTTTTCCGAGATTCATCATTCCTCCGACTTCATTCAGCTTGGATCCGAAGAGAATCTTGGAGAGCTTCAAAAACCTTTACTTGTTTCCGGTATCATCTATTCGGAAATCTTTCTTTCTTCTGGACTGGTAATGAAACGGAAAGCCCACTTATTCCGCGCACAACTTCCTTTTTTCCCGCGCTAAATTTTCGGAGATACAAATCTTCTAGCCGGAAATTTCGGGAGCGCACAGTTAAGTTACCTCCACGTAATTTTACCGTTATTTGACCTAAGACACGTGTCGATCATCCAACGGCGTGACTGTTCAGTTTCTACCGTCAGATCCGAAACACGAATCTCCGCGCGAGGTCTATATATAACCCTCGCCCGCGGTAACCCTTCATTCTTTCACCGCTCCTCATCACTTCATCTTCCCGCCCGACGGAACTCAACTCCGGTGAACTTTGCCACAGCGAGCTTCGCGCGCCGCCATCCCAAACCTCTCCTCGAACCAAGATTGCCACGGTTGACCAGGAAATCAACTCCGCCGCCGATTCGTGGTCATCGGAGGCTCGAAACTGCTAGCTCATCGACCTCTACTTCGCCGGAGCTTCGCCGGACCGTCGCGCCATTGCCGGTACGTGCACCGGTCTCGTAGAAGAAAAAGTAGTTGTAGTGTAGATTTTCCGGTTACTCAACTTAGCTCGCATGGGTGCAGCCGGAAGCATGCCTCATGGTTCTCCTCACTGCACTGGTAGTTCTCCGAGTAGCCCGGATCCCAGTGCCGTGGAACCAATTTGCCTGGACCCCATTGCGTATCTACCACCATATGTTTCCGATGTTAGGCTTGCTCAACCGTTCTCCGCCTCTTCCAGTACTTTACTAGGCCGGATCCCAACAGCCCAAGAGCTCGAAGAGGAGCTACAAGGCCAAGCTAGAATGGCAGCCAAGGTACAAGAGGTGGAAAACAAGAAAGCTTCCAAGGTCCGGAGCCGTGAAGGGGTGCGGGGTCAATGGTGGCCCTGCGAGACAACTGACGCGGAGCTCCGGGAGCTTCAAAACGAAGGCATGATCTCCGAGCATTGGAGTTTCACGCGCGACTCCGACGTTCCCAAACCCGACGCGGATGAACGCGTTATGACAAAGGCGTGGGTCGAGCGTGGATTATCACTCCCTTGCTCGGAGTTCTTCCTCTCCGTCCTCGACACGTACGGGCTCCAGCCCCACAACATCTGCCCCAACTCCTACCTCCTGCTCTCGAACTTCGCAACTCTTTGCGAGGGGCACCTCGGAATCCGACCCGACATCAAACTATGGCAATTCTTTTTCCGAGTGAAGAAAGAGACGAAGGACAAGGCTATGATAAACTGCGGAAGTATGACGTTCATGCTCCGCTCTGGTCGGATGTATCCTCCTCACGAGTGATACGTCTCCAACGTATCGATAATTTCTTATGTTCCATGCCACATTATTGATGTTATCTACATGTTTTATGCACACTTTATGTCATATTCGTGCATTTTCTGGAACTAACCTATTAACAAGATGCCGAAGTGCCGATTCTTGTTTTCTGCTGTTTTTGGTTTCAGAAATCCTAGTAACGAAATATTCTCGGAATTGGACGAAATCAACGCCCAGGGTCCTATTTTGCCACGAAGCTTCCAGAAGTCCGAAGACGAAACGAAGTGGGGCCACGGGGTGCCCAAACCCTAGGGCGGCGCGGCCCCCCCCTTGGCCGCGCCGGCCTGTGGTGTGGGGCCCTCGTGCCCCCTCCTGACTTGTTATGTTGATTATCAAAGCTATGCTTATGTGTTGTTTATGATCTTGCATGCTCTCCGTTATTAGTAGATGCTCTGGCCAAGTTGATGCTAGTAACTCCAAGAGGGAGTATTTATGCTCGATAGTGGGTTCATGTCTCCGTGAATCTGGAGGGGTGACAAGAACCTCTAAGGTTATGGATGTGCTGTTGCCACTAGGGATAAAACATTGGTGCTATGTTCAAGGATGTAGTCACTAGTTACATTACG
Organism: Lolium perenne; assembly: GCF_019359855.2. Taxonomy (NCBI): domain Eukaryota; kingdom Viridiplantae; phylum Streptophyta; class Magnoliopsida; order Poales; family Poaceae; genus Lolium; species Lolium perenne. Next base: position 178,986,517 of record NC_067246.2, on the reverse strand, counting down.
CGCAATACTTAATGCAATTGTCTGTTGTTAGCAACTTAATACTGGAGGGGGTTCGGATGATAACCTGAAGGTGGACTTTTTAGGCATAGATGCAGTTGGATGGCGGTCTATGTACTTTGTCGTCATGCCCAATTAAATCTCACTATACTCATCATGATATGTATGTGCATGGTCATGCCCTCTTTATTTGTCAATTGCCCAACTGTAATTTGTTCACCCAGCATGCTGTTTATCTTATGGGAGAGACACCTCTAGTGAACTGTGGACCCCGGTCCAATTCTCTTTACTGAAATACAATCTACTGCAATACTTGTTCTACTGTTTTCTGCAAACAATCATCTTCTACACAATACGGTTAATCCTTTGTTACAACAAGCCGGTGAGATTGACAACCTCACCGTTTCGTTGGGGCAAAGTACTTTGGTTGTGTTGTGCAGGTTCCACGTTGGCGCCGGAATCCCTGGTGTTGCGCCACACTACATCCCGCCGCCATCAACCTTCAACGTGCTTCTTGGCTCCTCCTGGTTCGATAAACCTTGGTTTCTTTCTGAGGGAAAACTTGCTGCTGTGCGCATCATACCTTCCTCTTGGGGTTCCCAACGAACGTGTGAGTTACACGCCATCAAGCTCTTTTTCTGGCGCCGTTGCCGGGGAGATCAAGACACGCTGCAAGGGGAGTCTCCACTTCTCAATCTCTTTACTTTGTTTTTGTCTTGCTTAGTTTTATTTACTACTTTGTTTGCTGCACTAAATCAAAATACAAAAAAATTAGTTGCTAGTTTTACTTTATTTGCTATCTTGTTTGCTATATCAAAAACACAAAAAAATTAGTTACTTGCATCTACTTTATCTAGTTTGCTTTATTTTCTGTTGCTAAAATGGCCAACCCTGAAAATACTAAGTTGTGTGACTTCACAACCACAAATAATAATGATTTCTTATGCACACCTATTGCTCCACCTGCTACTACAGCAGAATTCTTTGAAATTAAACCTGCTTTACTAAATCTTGTTATGCGAGAGCAATTTTCTGGTGTTAGTTCTGATGATGCTGCTGCCCATCTTAATAATTTTGTTGAATTATGTGAAATGCAAAAGTATAAAGATGTAGATGGTGACATTATAAAATTAAAATTGTTCCCTTTCTCATTAAGAGGAAGAGCTAAAGATTGGTTGCTATCTCTGCCTAAGAATAGTATTGATTCATGGACTAAATGCAAGGATGCTTTTATTGGTAGATATTATCCCCCTGCTAAAATTATATCTTTGAGGAGTAGCATAATGAATTTTAAACAATTAGATACTGAACATGTTGCTCAAGCTTGGGAAAGAATGAAATCTCTGGTTAAAAATTGCCCAACTCATGGACTGACTACTTGGATGATCATCCAAACCTTCTATGCAGGACTAAATTTTTCTTCACGGAATTTATTGGATTCAGCTGCTGGAGGTACCTTTATGTCCATCACTCTTGGTGAAGCAACAAAGCTTCTTGATAATATGATGATCAACTACTCTGAATGGCACACGGAAAGAGCTCCACAAGGTAAGAAGGTAAATTCTGTCGAAGAAACCTCTTCCTTGAGTGATAAGATTGATGCTATTATGTCTATGCTTGTGAATGATAGGACTAATATTGATCCTAATAATGTTCCATTAGCTTCATTGGTTGCACAAGAAGAACATGTTGATGTAAACTTCATTAAAAATAATAATTTCAACAACAATGCTTACCGGAACAATTCTAGTAACAACTATAGGCCATATCCTTATAATAATGGCAACGGCTATGGTAATTCTTATGGGAATTCTTACAACAATAATAGGAACACACCCCTGGACTTGAAGCCATGCTTAAAGAATTTATTAGTACACAAACTGCTTTTAACAAATCTGTTGAAGAAAAGCTTGGGAAAATTGATATACTTGCTTCTAAAGTCGATAATCTTGCTGCTGATGTTGATCTTTTGAAATCGAAAGTTATGCCTAATGAGAATCATCATAATAAAATTGTTACTACAGCAAATGCCATCCAAGTTAGAATTAATGAGAATATAAGATTAATGGCTGAACTGCGTGCTAGGTGGGATAGAGAAGAAAATGAAAAACTAGCTAAAGAGAAGAATGTAGCTAAAGTTTGGACTATTACCACCACTTGTAATGCTAATGCTACACATGTTGCTGCACCTCCTACTAATAATAATAAAAGAATTGGTGTTAGCAATGTTTCCACTTCTAATGCAAAGCGAGAAACCGTCTGAAACTGCTAAAGCTATGAAACTGCTTGTGATAAAGCTGCTGAAATTTTTTCCAACATTGGGGATGATGATCCCATTGCTTTAGATTATAATGGTTTGAATTTTGATGATTGCCACATCTCTGAAGTTATAAAGTTCTTACAAAAACTTGCTAAAATTCCTAATGCTAGTACTATAAATTTGGCTTTCACGCATCATATTACAAATGCTCTCATAAAAGCTAGAGAAGAGAAACTAGAGCGCGAAGCCTCTATTCCTAAAAAGCTAGAGGATGGTTGGGAGCCCATCATTAAGATGAAGGTTAAAGATTTTGATGGTAATGCTTTATGTGATCTTGGTGCAAGTATTTCTGTTATGCCTAAGAAAATTTATGATATGCTTGACTTGCCACCGCTGAAAAATTGTTATTTGGATGTTAATCTTGCTGATCATTCTACAAAGAAACCTTTGGGGAAAGTTGATAATGTTCGCATTACCGTTAACAATAACCTTGTCCCCGTTGATTTTGTTGTCTTGGATATTGAATGCAATGCATCTTGTCCCATTATATTGGGAAGACCTTTTCTTGAATCGTTGGTGCTATCATTGATATGAAGGAAGGTAATATAAAATATCAATTTCCTCTCAAGAAAGGTATGGAACACTTCCCTAGAAAGAGAATGAAGTTACCTTTTGATTCTATTATGAGAACCAATTATGATGTTGACACTTCGTCTCTCGATAATACTTGATATACACTTTCTGCGCCTAGCTGAAAGACGTTAAAGAAAAGCGCTTATGGGAGACAACCCATGTTTTTACCTACAGTACTTTGTTTTTATTTTGTGTCTTGGAAGTTGTTTACTACTGTAGCAACCTCTCCTTATCTTAGTTTAGTGTTTTATTGTGCCAAGTTAAGCCGTTGATAGTAAAGTAAGTACTAGATTTGGATTACTGCGCAGTTCCAGATTTCTTTGCTGTCACGAATCTGGGTCCACCTCCCTGTAGGTAGCTCAGAAAATTAAGCCAATTTACGTGCATGATCCTCAGATATGTACGCAACTTTCATTCAATTTGAGCATTTTCATTTGAGCAAGTCTGGTGCCATTTTAAAATTCGTCACTACGAACTGTTCTGTTTTGACAGATTCTGCCTTTTATTTCGCATTGCCTCTTTTGCTATGTTGGATGAATTTCTTTGATCCATTAATGTCCAGTAGCTTTATGCAATGTTCAGAAGTGTTAAGAATGATTGTGTCACCTCTGAATATGTTAATTTTTATTGTGCACTAACCCTCTAATGAGTTGTTCTAAGTTTGGTGTGGAGGAAGTTTTCAAGGATCAAGAGAGGAGTATGATGCAACATGATCAAGGAGAGTGAAAGCTCTAAGCTTGGGGATGCCCCGGTGGTTCACCCCTGCATATTCTAAGAAGACTCAAGCGTCTAAGCTTGGGGATGCCCAAGGCATCCCCTTCTTCATCGACAACATTATCAGGTTCCTCCCCTGAAACTATATTTTTATTCCATCACATCTTATGTGCTTTGCTTGGAGCGTCGGTTTGTTTTTGTTTTTGTTTTGTTTGAATAAAATGGATCCTAGCATTCACTTTATGGGAGAGAGACACGCTCCGCTGTAGCATATGGACAAGTATGTCCTTGGTTTCTACTCATAGTATTCATGGCGAAGTTTCTCCTTCGTTAAATTGTTATATGGTTGGAATTGGAAAATGATACATGTAGTAATTGCTATTAATGTCTTGGGTAATGTGATACTTGGCAATTGTTGTGCTCATGATTAAGCTCTTGCATCATATGCTTTGCACCCATTAATGAAGAAATACATAGAGCATGCTATAATTTGGTTTGCATATTTGGTTTCTCTAAGGTCTAGATAATTTCTAGTATTGAGTTTGAACAACAAGGAAGACGGTGTAGAGTCTTATAATGTTTTCAATATGTCTTTTATGTGAGTTTTGCTGCACCGGTTCATCCTTGTGTTTGTTTCAAATAAGCCTTGCTAGCCTAAACCTTGTATCGAGAGGGAATACTTCTCATGCATCCAAAATACTTGAGCCAACCACTATGCCATTTGTGTCCACCATACCTACCTACTACATGGTATTTTCCGCCATTCCAAAGTAAATTGCTTGAGTGCTACTGATGTCTACTTCCCCCTCCTTTTCCTGTAGACAGTGTTGGGCCTCCAAGAGCAGAGGTTTGTAGAACAGCAGCAAGTTTTCCCTTAAGTGGATCACCCAAGGTTTATCGAACTCAGGGAGGAAGAGGTCAAAGATATCCCTCTCATGCAACCCTGCAACCACAAAGCAAGAAGTCTCTTGTGTCCTGATACGTCTCCGACGTATCGATAATTTCTTATGTTCCATGCCACATTATTGATGTTATCTACATGTTTTATGCACACTTTATGTCATATTCGTGCATTTTCTGGAACTAACCTATTAACAAGATGCCGAAGTGCCGATTCTTTGTTTTCTGCTGTTTTTGGTTTCAGAAATCCTAGTAACGAAATATTCTCGGAATTGGACGAAATCAAAGCCCAGGGGCCTATTTTCTCACGAAGCTTCCGGAAGTCCGAAGGAGAGACGAAGAGGGGCCACGGAGGGGCCACACTATAGGGCGGCGCGGCCCCCCCTTGGCCGCGCCGGCCTGTGGTGTGGGGCCCCCGTGCCGCCTCTTGACCTGCCCTTTCGCCTATAAAAAGTCTCCGTGACGAAAACCCCAGTACCGAGAACCACGATACGGAAAACCTTCTAGAGACGCCGCCGCCGCCGATCCCATCTCGGGGGATCCAGGAGATCGCCTCCGGCACCCTGCCGGAGAGGGGAATCATCTCCCGGAGGACTCTACGCCGCCATGGTCGCCTCCGGTGTGATGTGTGAGTAGTCTACCCCTGGACTATGGGTCCATAGCAGTAGCTAGATGGTTGTCTTCTCCCCATTGTGCTATCATTGTCGGATCTTGTGAGCTGCCTAACATGATCAAGATCATCTATCTGTAATTCTATATGTTGCGTTTGTTGGGATCCGATGAATAGAGAATACTTGTTATGTTGATTATCAAAGCTATGCTTATGTGTTGTTTATGATCTTGCATGCTCTCCGTTATTAGTAGATGCTCTGGCCAAGTTGATGCTAGTAACTCCAAGAGGGAGTATTTATGCTCGATAGTGGGTTCATGCCTCTGTGAATCTGGAGGAGTGACAAGAACCACTAAGGTTATGGATGTGCTGTTGCCACTAGGGATAAAACATTAGTGCTATGTTCAAGGATGTAGTCACTAGTTACATTACGCGCAATACTTAATGCAATTGTCTGTTGTTAGCAACTTAATACTGGAGGGGGTTCGGATGATAACCTGAAGGTGGACTTTTTAGGCATAGATGCAGTTGGATGGCGGTCTATGTACTTTGTCGTAATGCCCAATTAAATCTCACTATACTCATCATGATATGTATGTGCATGGTCATGCTCTCTTTATTTGTCAATTGCCCAACTGTAATTCGTTCACCCAACATGCTGTTTATCTTATGGGAGAGACACCTCTAGTGAACTGTGGACCCCGGTCCAATTCTCTATACTGAAATACAATCTACTTTGCACATACGTTCTACTGTTTTTCTGCAAACAATCATCTTCCACACAATACGGTTAATCCTTTGTTACAGCAAGCCGGTGAGATTGACAACCTCACTGTTTCGTTGGGGCAAAGTACTTTGGTTGTGTTGTGCAGGTTCCACGTTGGCGCCGGAATCCCTGGTGTTGCGCCGCACTACATCCCACCGCCATCAACCTTCAACGTGCTTCTTGGCTCCTCCTGGTTCGATAAACCTTGGTTTCTTTCTGAGGGAAAACTTGCTGCTGTGCGCATCATACCTTCCTCTTGGGGTTCCCAACGAACGTGTGAGTTACACGCCATCAAGCTCTTTTTCTGGCGCCGTTGCCGGGGAGATCAAGACACGCTGCAAGGGGAGTCTCCACTTCTCAATCTCTTTACTTTGTTTTTGTCTTGCTTAGTTTTTATTTACTACTTTGTTTGCTGCACTAAATCAAAATACAAAAAAATTAGTTGCTAGTTTTACTTTATTTGCTATCTTGTTTGCTATATCAAAAACACAAAAAAATTAGTTACTTGCATTTACTTTATCTAGTTTGCTTTATTTACTGTTGCTAAAATGGCCAACCCTGAAAATACTAAGTTGTGTGACTTCACAACCACAAATAATAATGATTTCTTATGCACACCTATTGCTCCACCTGCTACTACAGCAGAATTCTTTGAAATTAAACCTGCTTTACTGAATCTTGTTATGCGAGAGCAATTTTCTGGTGTTAGTTCTGATGATGCTGCTGCCCATCTTAATAATTTTGTTGAACTATGTGAAATGCAAAAGTATAAAGATGTAGATGGTGACATTATAAAATTAAAATTGTTCCCTTTCTCATTAAGAGAAAGAGCTAAAGATTGGTTGCTATCTCTGCCTAAGAATAGTATTGATTCATGGACTAAATGCAAGGATGCTTTTATTGGTAGATATTATCCCCCTGCTAAAATTATATCTTTGAGGAGTAGCATAATGAATTTTAAACAATTAGATACTGAACATGTTGCTCAAGCTTGGGAAAGAATGAAATCTCTGGTTAAAAATTGCCCAACCCATGGACTGACTACTTGGATGATCATCCAAACCTTCTATGCAGGACTAAATTTTTCTTCGCGGAATTTATTGGATTCAGCTGCTGGAGGTACCTTTATGTCCATCACTCTTGGTGAAGCAACAAAGCTTCTTGATAATATGATGATCAACTACTCTGAATGGCACACGGAAAGAGCTCCACAAGGTAAGAAGGTAAATTCTGTCGAAGAAACCTCTTCCTTGAGTGATAAGATTGATGCTATTATGTCTATGCTTGTGAATGGTAGGCCTAATGTTAATTCTAATAATGCTCCGTTAGCGTCATTGGTTGCTCAAAAAGAATATGTTGATGTGAATTTCATTAAAAATAACAATCACAATGATTCTAGGCCATATCCTGTTAATGGTAACTCTTATGGTAGATATGCTTCACCTAATGAAGAAAAGATGCTAGAAATTGAAAGATCCACCAAGAGCTTTATGCAATCACAATATGAGCAAAATAAATTGTTTACTAAAACTATGAATGAGCAATCTACCTTGTTGAAGAATATAGGGAATCAACTTGAAAATCTGAATAGGGAGATCTCGGGGTTGCAAACTAAACTTGCTAATGCTGAAAACCGAATCTCATACATGTCTGCATCACAATCTTCTTTAATTAATAAAATGGCTGCTAAACCTGAGGATTTAGATGACAAAATTACTACTACAGCAAATGCCATCCAAGTTAGAATTAATGAGAATATAAGATTGATGGCTGAACTGCGTGCTAGGTGGGATAGAGAAGAAAATGAAAAACTAGCTAAAGAGAAGAATGTAGCTAAAGTTTGGACTATTACCACCACTAGTAATGCTAATGCTACACATGTTGATGCACCTCCTACTATTAATAATAAAAGAATTGGTGTTAGCAATGTTTCCACTTCTAATGCAAAGCGAGAAACCTGCCTAAATCGCTAAAAGCTGAAATCGCTTTGTGATAAAACTGTTGAAATTTTTTCCAACATTGGGGATGATGATCCCATTGCTTTAGATTATAATGGATTGAATTTTGATGATTGCCACATCTCTGAAGTTATAAAGTTCTTGCAAAAACTTGCTAAAAGTCCTAATGCTAGTGCTATAAATTTGGCTTTCACACAACATATTACAAATGCTCTCATAAAAGCTAGAGAAGAGAAACTAGAGCGCGAAGCCTCTATTCCTAGAAAGCTAGAGGATGGTTGGGAGCCCATCATTAAGATGAAGGTTAAAGATTTTGATTGTAATGCTTTATGTGATCTTGGTGCAAGTATTTCTGTTATGCCTAAGAAAATTTATAATATGTTTGACTTGCCACCGCTGAAAAATTGTTATTTGGATGTTAATCTTGCTGATCATTCTACAAAGAAACCTTTGGGGAAAGTTGATAATGTTCGCATTACCGTTAACAATAACCTTATCCCCGTTGATTTTGTTGTCTTGGATATTGAATGCAATGCATCTTGTCCCATTATATTGGGAAGACCTTTTCTTCGAACTGTTGGTGCTATCATTGATATGAAGGAAGGTAATATAAAATATCAATTTCCTCTCAAGAAAGGTATGGAACACTTCCCTAGAAAGAGAATGAAGTTACCTTTTGATTCTATTATGAGAACAAATTATGATGTTGACACTTCGTCTCTTGATAATACTTGATACACACTTTCTGCGCCTAGCTGAAAGGCGTTAAAGAAAAGCGCTTATGGGAGACAACCCATGGTTTTTACCTACAGTACTTTGTTTTTATTTTGTGTCTTGGAAGTTGTTTACTACTGTAGCAACCTCTACTTATCTTAGTTTAGTGTTTTGTTGTGCCAAGTAAAGTCGTTGATAGAAAAGTTCATACTAGATTTGGATTACTGCGCAGAAACAGATTTCTTTGCTGTCACGAATCTGGGCTGTTTTCCCTGTAGGTAACTCAGAAAATTATGCCAATTTATGTGAGTGATCCTCAGATATGTACGCAACTTTCATTCAATTTTAGCATTTTCATTTGAGCAAGTCTGGTGCCTCGATAAAATTCGTCAATACGAACTGTTCTGTTTTGACAGATTCTGCCTTTTATTTCGCATTGCCTCTTTTGCTATGTTGGATGAATTTCTTTGATCCACTAATGTCCAGTAGCTTTATGCAATGTCCAGAAGTGTTAAGAATGATTGTGTCACCTCTGAACATGTTAATTTTTATTGTCACTAACCCTCTAATGAGTTGTTCTAAGTTTGGTGTGGAGGAAGTTTTCAAGGATCAAGAGAGGAGTATGATGCAACATGATCAAGGAGAGTGAAAGCTCTAAGCTTGGGGATGCCCCGGTGGTTCACCCCTGCATATACTAAGAAGACTCAAGCGTCTAAGCTTGGGGATGCCCAAGGCATCCCCTTCTTCATCGACAACATTATCAGGTTCCTCCCCTGAAACTATATTTTTATTCCATCACATCTTATGTGCTTTTTCTTGGAGCGTCGGTTTGTTTTTGTTTTTGTTTTGTTTGAATAAAATGGATCCTAGCATTCACTTTATGGGAGAGAGACACGCTCCGCTGTAGCATATGGACAAGTATGTCCTTGGTTTCTACTCATAGTATTCATGGCGAAGTTTCTCCTTCGTTAAATTGTTATATGGTTGGAATTGGAAAATGATACATGTAGCAATTGCTATAAATGTCTTGGGTAATGTGATACTTGGCAATTGTTGTGCTCATGATTAAGCTCTTGCATCATATGCTTTGCACCCATTAATGAAGAAATACATAGAGCATGCTAAAATTTGGTTTGCATATTTGGTTTCTCTAAGGTCTAGATAATTTCTAGTATTGAGTTTGAACAACAAGGAAGACGGTGTAGAGTCTTATAATGTTTTCAATATGTCTTTTATGTGAGTTTTGCTGCACCGGTTCATCCTTGTGTTTGTTTCAAATAAGCCTTGCTAGCCTAAACCTTGTATCGAGAGGGAATACTTCTCATGCATCCAAAATACTTGAGCCAACCACTATGCCATTTGTGTCCACCATACCTACCTACTACATGGTATTTTCCGCCATTCCAAAGTAAATTGCTTGAGTGCTACCTTTAAAATTCCATCATTCACCTTTGCAATATATAGCTCATGGGACAAATAGCTTTAAACTATTGTGGTATTGAATATGTAATTATGCACTTTATCTCTTATTAAGTTGCTTGTTGAGCGATAACCATGTTTACTGGGGACGCCATCAACTATTCATTGTTGAATTTCATGTGAGTTGCTATGCATGTCCGTCTTGTCTGAAGTAAGAGAGATCTACCACCTTATGGTTAAGCATGCATATGTTAGAGAAGAACATTGGGCCGCTAACTAAAGCCATGATCCATGGTGGAAGTTTCAGTTTTGGACATATATCCTCAATCTCAAATGAGAAAATTATTAGTTGTTGTTACATGCTTATGCATAAAAGAGGAGTCCATTATCTGTTGTCTATGTTGTCCCGGTATGGATGTCTAAGTTGAAGAATAATCAATAGCGAGAAATCCAATGCGAGCTTTCTCCTTAGACCTTTGTACAGGCGGCATAGAGGTACCCCTTTGTGACACTTGGTAAAAACAATGCATTGTGATGATCCGGTAGTCCAAGCTAATTAGGACAAGGTGCGGGCACTATTGGTACACTATGCATGAGGCTTGCAACTTATAAGATATAATTTACATGATGCATATGCTTTATTACTACCGTTGACAAAATTGTTTCATGTTTTCAAAATCAAAGCTCTAGCACAAATATAGCAATCGATGCTTTTCCTCTATGAGGACCATTCTTTTACTTTCAATGTTGAGTCAGTTCACCTATTTCTCTCCACCTCAAGAAGCAAACACTTGTGTGAACTATGCATTGATTCCTACATACTTGCTTATTGCACTTATTATATTACTCTATGTTGACAATATCCATGAGATATACATGTTACAAGTTGAAAGCAACCGCTGAAACTTAATCTTCTTTTGTGTTGCTTCAATACCTTTACTTTGAATTATTGCTTTATGAGTTAACTCTTATGCAAGACTTATTGATGCTTGTCTTGAAGTGCTATTCATGAAAAGTCTTTGCTATATGATTCACTTGTTTACTCATGTCATATACATTGTTTTGATCGCTGCATTCACTACATATGCTTTACAAATAGTATGATCAAGATTATGATGGCATGTCACTCCGTAAATTATCTGTGTTATCATTTTACCGCTCGGGACGAGCAGAACTAAGCTTGGGGATGCTGATACGTCTCCGACGTATCGATAATTTCTTATGTTCCATGCCACATTATTGATGTTATCTACATGTTTTATGCACACTTTATGTCATATTCGTGCATTTTCTGGAACTAACCTATTAACAAGATGCCGAAGTGCCAGTTGCTGTTTTCTGCTGTTTTTGGTTTCAGAAATCCTAGTAAGGAAATATTCTCGGAATTGGACGAAATCAAAGCCCAGGGGCCTATTTTCTCACGAAGCTTCCAGAAGTCCGAAGGAGAGACGAAGAGGGGCCACGGAGGGGCCACACTATAGGGCGGCGCGGCCCCCCCTTGGCCGCGCCGGCCTGTGGTGTGGGGCCCCCGTGCCGCCTCTTGACCTGCCCTTTCGCCTATAAAAAGTCTCCGTGACGAAAACCCCGATCCGAGAACCACGATACGGAAAACCTTCCCGGAGACGCCGCCGCCGCCGATCCCATCTCGGGGGATCCAGAGATCGCCTCCGGCACCCTGCCGGAGAGGGGAATCATCTCCCGGAGGACTCTACGCCGCCATGGTCGCCTCCGGTGTGATGTGTGAGTAGTCTACCCCTGGACTATGGGTCCATAGCAGTAGCTAGATGGTTGTCTTCTCCCCATTGTGCTATCATTGTCGGATCTTGTGAGCTGCCTAACATGATCAAGATCATCTATCTGTAATTCTATATGTTGCGTTTGTTGGGATCCGATGAATAGAGAATACTTGTTATGTTGATTATCAAAGCTATGCTTATGTGTTGTTTATGATCTTGCATGCTCTCCGTTATTAGTAGATGCTCTGGCCAAGTTGATGCTAGTAACTCCAAGAGGGAGTATTTATGCTCGATAGTGGGTTCATGCCTCGTGAATGCGGAGGAGTGACAAGAACCACTAAGGTTATGGATGTGCTGTTGCCACTAGGGATAAAACATTAGTGCTATGTTCAAGGATGTAGTCACTAGTTACATTACGCGCAATACTTAATGCAATTGTCATTGTTAGCAACTTAATACGGAGGGGTTCGGATGATAACCTGAAGGTGGACTTTTTAGGCATAGATGCAGTTGGATGGCGGTCTATGTACTTTGTCGTAATGCCCAATTAAATCTCACTATACTCATCATGATATGTATGTGCATGGTCATGCTCTCTTTATTTGTCAATTGCCCAACTGTAATTTGTTCACCCAACATGCTGTTTATCTTATGGGAGAGACACCTCTAGTGAACTGTGGACCCCGGTCCAATTCTCTATACTGAAATACAATCTGCTGCAATACTGTTCTACTGTTTTCTGCAAACAATCATCTTCCACACAATACGGTTAATCCTTTGTTACAGCAAGCCGGTGAGATTGACAACCTCACTGTTTCGTTGGGGCAAAGTACTTTGGTTGTGTTGTGCAGGTTCCACGTTGGCGCCGGAATCCCTGGTGTTGCGCCGCACTACATCCCGCCGCCATCAACCTTCAACGTGCTTCTTGGCTCCTCCTAGTTCGATAAACCTTGGTTTCTTTCTGAGGGAAAACTTGCTGCTGTGCGCATCATACCTTCCTCTTGGGGTTCCCAACGAACGTGTGAGTTACACGCCATCATGTCCCCAACACACCTAATAGGTGCACTAGTTCGGCGAAGAGATAGTGAAATACAGGTGGTATGAATAAGTATGAGCAGTAGCAACGGTGCCAGAAAATAGCTTGCGGGCGTGTAGTTGATGGCGGTGGTATTGCAGCAGTAGTAACACAGTAAAACAGTAAACAAGCAGCAGTAACGCAGTATTTAGGAACAAGGCCTAGGGATTACACTTTCACTAGTGGACACTCTCAACATTGATCACATAACAGAATAGATAAATGCATACTCTACACTTTTGTTGGATGATGAACACATTGCGTAGGATTACACGAACCCTCAATGCCGGAGTTAACAAGCTCCACAATTAATGTTCATATTTTAGTAACCTTATAGTGTAAGATAGATCAAAAGACTAAACCAAGTACTAACATAGCATGCACACTGTCACCTTCATGCATATGTAGGAGGAATAGATCACATCAATACTATCATAGCAATAGTTAACTTCATAATCTACAAGAGATCATGATCATAGCATAAACCAAGTACTAACACGGATGCACACACTGTCACCATTACATCGTGCAGGAGGAATAAAACTACTTTAATAACATTGCTAGAGTAGCACATAGATAATAGTGATACAAAACTCATATGAATCTCAATCATGTAAAGCAGCTCATGAGATTATTGTATTGAGGTACATGGGAGAGAGATGAACCACATAGCTACAGCGGAGCCCTCAGCCTCGGGGGTGGATTACTCCCTCCTCATCATGGAGGCAGCGATGGCGGTGAAGATGGCGGTGAAGACGGCGGTGGAGATGGCTCCGGGGGCAATTCCCCGTCCCGGCAGGGTGCCGAAACAGAGTTCTGTCCCCCGAATTGGAGTTTCGCGATGGCGGCGGCGCCCCTGGAGTCTTTCTGGAGTTTCGTCAAGTGGTATCGAAGTTTTAGGTCACGACGGCTTAAATAGGCGAAGAGTCGGAGTCGGAGGGGCCACGGGGTGCCCAAACCATAGGGGGGCGCGCCCCCCCTGGGCCGCGCCGCCCTGGGGTGTGGGGCCCCCCTGGCACCCCTCTGACTTTTCTTCGGTGCTCCGGAAGCTTCCTGAAATTATAAGATCTCCGGAGTTGATTTTGTCCGATTCCGAAAATATTTCCTTACTAGGATTTCTGAAACCAAAAACAGCAGAAAACAGCAACTGGCCTTTCGGCATCTCGTCAATAGGTTAGTTCCGGAAAACGCATAAAAATGATATAAAGTGTGAACAAAACATGTTGGTATTGTCATAAAACAAGCATGGAACATCGGAAATTATAGATACGTTGGAGACGTATCAGCTACCTTTAAAATTCCATCATTCACCTTTGCAATATATAGCTCATGGGACAAATAGCTTAAAAACTATTGTGGTATTGAATATGTAATTATGCACTTTATCTCTTATTAAGTTGCTTGTTGTGCGATAACCATGTTCACTGGGGCCGCCATCAACTATTCATTGTTGAATTTCATGTGAGTTGCTATGCATGTCCGTCTTGTCTGAAGTAAGAGAGATCTACCACCTTATGGTTAAGTATGCATATTGTTAGAGAAGAACATTGGGCCGCTAACTAAAGCCATGATCCATGGTGGAAGTTTCAGTTTTGGACATATATCCTCAATCTCAAATGAGAAAATTATTAATTGTTGTTACATGCTTATGCATAAAAGAGGAGTCCATTATCTGTTGTCTATGTTGTCCCGGTATGGATGTCTAAGTTGAAGAATAATCAATAGCGAGAAATCCAATGCGAGCTTTCTCCTTAGACCTTTGTACAGGCGGCATAGAGGTACCCCTTTGTGACACTTGGTAAAAACATGTGCATTGTGATGATCCGGTAGTCCAAGCTAATTAGGACAAGGTGCGGGCACTATTAGTATACTATGCATGAGGCTTGCAACTTGTAAGATATAATTTACATGATACATATGCTTTATTACTACCGTTGACAAAATTGTTTCATGTTTTCAAAATCAAAGCTCTAGCACAAATATAGCAATCGATGCTTTTCCTCTATGGAGGACCATTCTTTTACTTTCAATGTTGAGTCAGTTCACCTATTTCTCTCCACCTCAAGAAGCAAACACTTGTGTGAACTGTGCATTGATTCCTACATATTTGCTTATTGCACTTATTATATTACTCTATGTTGACAATATCCATGAGATATACATGTTATAAGTTGAAAGCAACCGCTGAAACTTAATCTTCCTTTGTGTTGCTTCAATGCTTTTACTTTGAATTATTGCTTTATGAGTTAACTCTTATGCAAGACTAATTGATGCTTGTCTTGAAGTGCTATTCATGAAAAGTCTTTGCTTTATGATTCACTTGTTTACTCATGTCATATACATTGTTTTGATCGCTGCATTCACTACATATGCTTTACAAATAGTATGATCAAGGTTATGATGGCATGTCACTCCAGAAATTATCTGTGTTATCGTTTTACCTGCTCGAGACGAGGAGAACTAAGCTTGGGGATGCTGATACGTCTCCAACGTATCGATAATTTCTTATGTTCCATGCCACATTATTGATGTTATCTACATGTTTTATGCACACTTTATGTCATATTCGTGCATTTTCTGGAACTAACCTATTAACAAGATGCCGAAGTGCCGATTCTTTGTTCTGCTGTTTTTGGTTTCAGAAATCCTAGTAACGAAATATTCTCGGAATTGGACGAAATCAACGCCCAGGGTCCTATTTTGCCACGAAGCTTCCAGAAGTCCGAAGACGAAACGAAGTGGGGCCACGGGGTGCCCAAACCCTAGGGTGGCGCGCCCCCCCCTTGGCCGCGCCGGCCTGTGGTGTGGGGCCCTCGTGCCCCCTCCTGACTTGCCCTTCCGCCTACTTAAAGCCTCCGTGACGAAACCCCCAGTACCGAGAGCCACGATACGGAAAACCTTCAAGATAGGCCGCAAACGCCGATCCCTTCTGGGGGGTTCCAGAGATCGCCTCCGGCACCCTGCCGGAGAGGGGAATCATCTCCCGGAGGACTCTACGCCGCCATGGTCGCCTCCGGTGTGATGTGTGAGTAGTCTACCCCTGGACTATGGGTCCATAGCAGTAGCTAGATGGTTGTCTTCTCCCCATTGTGCTATCATTGTCGGATCTTGTGAGCTGCCTAACATGATCAAGATCATCTATCTGTAATTCTATATGTTGCGTTTGTTGGGATCCGATGAATAGAGAATACTTGTTATGTTGATTATCAAAGCTATGTCTATGTGTTGTTTATGATCTTGCATGCTCTCCGTTATTAGTAGATGCTCTGGCCAAGTTGATGCTACTAACTCCAAGAGGGAGTATTTATGCTCGATAGTGGGTTCATGTCTCCGTGAATCTGGAGGGGTGACAAGAACCTCTAAGGTTATGGATGTGCTGTTGCCACTAGGGATTAAACATTAGTGCTATGTTCAAGGATGTAGTCACTAGTTACATTACGCGCAATACTTAATGCAATTGTCTGTTGTTAGCAACTTAATACTGGAGGGGGTTCGGATGATAACCTGAAGGTGGACTTTTTAGGCATAGATGCAGTTGGATGGCGGTCTATGTACTTTGTCGTAATGCCCAATTAAATCTCACTATACTCATCATGATATGTATGTGCATGGTCATGCCCTCTTTATTTGTCAATTGCCCAACTGTAATTTGTTCACCCAACATGCTGTTTATCTTATGGGAGAGACACCTCTAGTGAACTGTGGACCCCGGTCCAATTCTCTTTACTGAAATACAATCTACTGCAATACTTGTTCTACTGTTTTCTGCAAACAATCATCTTCTACACAATACGGTTAATCCGTTGTTACAGCAAGCCGGTGAGATTGACAACCTCACTGTTTCGTTGGGGCAAAGTACTTTGGTTGTGTTGTGCAGGTTCCACGTTGGCGCCGGAATCCCTGGTGTTGCGCCACACTACATCCCGCCGCCATCAACCTTCAACGTGCTTCTTGGCTCCTCCTGGTTCGATAAACCTTGGTTTCTTTCTGAGGGAAAACTTGCTGCTGTGCGCATCATACCTTCCTCTTGGGGTTCCCAACGAACGTGTGAGTTACACGCCATCAACGAGTCCCACGAATCCGTCCGGTACTGGAACGCCGGATGGTTTTATGTGAAGAACGCGTCAGTTCCGAGCGTCCACGATGGACTCCCGCCCTTCAGCAACACGCCTCCGGAAGAATTGGCGAGCTGGAGCTTCATCCCCACGCTTGCCCAATCACCCATACTGGAGAAGGCTGCGCGGAGGATTTCCTGGTTAGTTCATGATGGACTAACCGGGGCCCAGCTCACCCTCAGCTGGTTTACCCGGGGGATCCAACCCCTGCGCTACAACGCACGCCTGATGTGCGCTTACACTGGGGCGGACGATCTCCTCCGAGTCACTCGCCACGATCTTCCGGCCGACTCCCTCAAGAGAAGGTTCAAGACATTGGTGAAAATTGCTAGGGGCCAACAGGTCCCGGAACTGATTAAGGATATTAGCACACACGACAAATGTCCTCCGGTAAGCACTTAATCCTTCGCATTCCTTTATCCTTTCACAATTTTCTAAGTGTTTAACTTGTTCTGCTCACCCTTTTCGCAGCTTGACTCTCTGGCAGAGGAAAACCTACGCGCCATACTCCGAGTTCCCGTTAGCGGTGACTCGGTGGAAGAGGATCCGGAAGACCCTGAGGAGGAAGAAGAACGAGTGCCCCGAAAGGCTGCTCCTCGACCTACAAAGCGTTCCCGCGCCAAAGTCTCTGGCTCCGACGCCGGAGGCAGCGGCGAGGCTTCCGCCAAGAAACCCAGGGTGATCAAACCACCTCCGCTTGACTCCAGGAAGGCGGAGCGCCAGCGCCTGAAGATGCTTTCGACAGCAGGGAAACCCTCACGTCCCAACATTCCGGGCGCAGCGTAAGCTTCCGAGTAACATGCGTTGTTTATCTTGGTAAGCTGTGTTATGTATACTTTTCTTTTACTTGCTCACAGGAATCCGAACCCTACCACCGCGTGGACCAATGTTCAGGAGCATATCACTAAGTATATGCAGAAGAAATCTCCCGCCGTTGGCCCTTTGACGCCAGCTCCGCCGAGCGCTCCACAAGCCCCCCTGCAGCCTTCTCCTCCTCCCGCGGACCAGTCTCCAACTCCTGCCGCACCCACTCCACCGGAAGTAATTCCGGTTAGCAGCGACAGAGCGAGCGGAGATGGTTCCGGCGGCAAGCGTCCCATCAATGACGAAACTGAAGGACGAAACCAGGGGGAGGCAGAAGTTAATTCCTCTGGCAAAGCTGAAGCCACCACAGGTGATATGGTCGTTTTCCCCAAAAACTTTGGAGATCCGGCTGATCTTACTTCCACCCCGAAAGCCTATGCCACGAAGTTTTTTAACAAACTAACGGAGGCAGAGAAGTGGGAGCTGGAGCAAGATTTGCTCAATGCTATGCTAAACAATGCCTGGGACAAACCGGACGTTGAAACGTCGGAGATCCAGGACGTCAAGAAAAATATTGGCGAATTCTTCGACAAGCTTGTTTGCAAGCAAAAGGTAACTCCCCAGTAGCCCCCAAGTATTTAGGCGGAAACTCTATCAGTTAGCGTCTGAATACTTTTAGAGAACTCAATCTGAAAGGAAAGTTTTAAATGTCGTGGTAGCCCCCAAGCATGATGGCGGAAAGAATTTCCAGCGACAATGCTTTAGAAAGACTTAAACCATGATGGCGGAATTCACTCCGTTTCTGACTGCGTTTGCAGGAACAAAAAGCCCTGCATTACGAGTTGCACAAAAACATTGCGCTGCAGCGTCGTGTGACCATCAGCCAGGCGGAGAAAATCCAGTGCTTTCAGGCGGAGAATGCGGCTCTGAAGAAACAACTTTCAGAAGCTCAAGGTTGGTTTCCGATCATCTGATGATTGTGGGTTATGTCCCGCACTTTCCGACCTTGATGCTTTATATAACTATGAGCAGGTGCCTCCTCTTCTCTCGCTGCAGCTTCCTCCGAGTTGGAGACTCTACGTGCTTCACACAAGAATCTCGAAGCAAAACTCGCAGTGGCAGAACAGAAAATTTCTGAGAAGAACTCGGAGCTTGCTCGGAAAACTGGTGAGTTTGAACTGAAAAGACAAACTGACAACGACATCATCCAGAAGCAGCAAAGAGAAATTGGAGGTCTTCGCAAGTATATGGAAACAGCAGAGAGCTGCTGGGACCTGCTCAACTCCGACGTCATGGGTACGTCCTCGAAACTTATACGACAGCATATGTGTAACTTGTTGTATTTAACAAAATTTGCATCTTCCAGATCCACTCGGATATGACGAGGAACGTCGGAGCCAGTTCCCGCGCGATGACCTGCTTCAGCTGGCCGGAGAAGACTGCAAGGATCTCATCTCCGCCTCCAGGAAAATCTGTCACAACCTCAACATCAAGAAGAGCCGAACCTGCGATGTGCGCAAGCTCATCAAGAGGATGGATTTGCTTCCGGAGCTGGTTGTGGACCTGCAATCCTCTTCAGCACGGGGTGCAGCTGCCATGTCCTTGGCTATGTGCTTAGCACATAATCCGAGTTTAAACCTGGACCGGGTGACTTCTGGCGTTCCTCCGGAATGTGATGTCAATGCGCTGCTTGACGCAGTTAGCGGCTATGATACATGCATTGCTCGGAGGATCCGCTGATACGTCCCCGACGTATCCATAATTTCTGTCATTCCATGCTTGTTTTATGACAATACTTACATGTTTTGCTTGCACTTTATGATGATTTCATGCATTTTCCGGAACTAACCTATTAACGAGATGCCACAGTGCCAGTTCCTGTTTTCTGCTGTTTTTGGTTCCAGAAAGGCTGTTCGGGCAATATTGTCGGAATTGGACGAAATCAACGCCAAACCTCCTATTTTTCCCGGAAGGCTCCAGAACACCGAAGAAGAGTCGGAGAGGGGCCAGGGGGCCACCACACCACATGGCGGCGCGGGCCAGACCCTGGCCGCGCCGGCCTAGGGTGTGGCGCCCCCAGGTGCCCCCCTGCGCCGCCTCTTCACCTATAAAACCCCTTTCGACCTAAAAACACCGTACCAATTGACGAAACTCCAGAAAGACTCCAGGGGCGCCGCCACCATCGCGAAACTCCAATTCGGGGGACAGAACTCTGTTCCGGCACCCTGCCGGAACGGGGAAGTGCCCCCGGAAGCCATCTCCATCAACGCCATCGCCTCCATCATGCTCCGTGAGTAGTTCCCCTATGGACTACGGGTTCTAGCAGTAGCTATGTCGGTATACTCTCCTCCATGTACTTCAATACAATGATCTCATGAGCTGCCTTACATGATTGAGATTCATCTGATGTAATCGGTGTTGTGTTTGTTGGGATCCGATGGATGATACATTATGATTAGTCTATCTATAAAGTTTGTGAAGTTATTGTTGCTGCAATCTTGTTATGCTTAATGCTTGTCACTAGGGCCCGAGTGGCATGATCTTAGATTTGAGCTCTATATTGTTGCTTAGATTGTATCTACAAGTTGTATGCACATGTCACTGTCCGGAACCAATGGCCCCGAAGTGACAGAAATCGGGACAACCGGAGGGGATGGCGATGATGTGAGGGACACATGTTTTCACCAAGTGTTAATGCTTTGCTCCGGTACTCTATTAAAAGGAGTACCTTAATATCCAGTAGTTTCCCTTGAGGCCCGGCTGCCACCGGCTGGTAGGACAAAAGATGTTGTGCAAGTTTCTCATTGCGAGCACGTACGACTATAATTGGAAAACATGCCTACATGATTAATAAGCCTGATGTTCTTTCTTAATGCCTTTGATTCCTATCAATTGCCCAACTGTAATTTGTTCACCCAACACTTGTCACTTATTGGAGAGTTACCACTAGTGTAGATCGCTGGGAACCCCGGTCCATCTCTCATCATAATATACTCGTTCTACATGTCATTGGAAGTAGTATCAACTATTTTCTGGTGCCATCGCTCTCATATTGCTATTACTGCTGCTGTGTTACTGTTACTACTGCTCTCATATTACTGCTACTTTCACATCACCCCTGTTACTAGTGCTTTTCCAGGTGCAGCTGAATTGACAACTCAGTTGTTAAGGCTTATAAGTATTCTTTACCTCCCCTTGTGTCGAATCAATAAATTTGGGTTATACTACCCTCGAAGACTGCCGCGATCCCCTATACTTGTGGGTTATCAAGACTGTTTTCTGGCGCCGTTGCCGGGGAGGCATAGCTCTACTCATAAGTTCACCTGGGAAGTACACTCTACCTTTCTCTCTGTTTTATTTTATTTTGTCTTGCTTAGTTTACTTTTGTCTAGTTTATTTGTGCTTAGTTTATTTCTGTCTAGTATTAGTTTGCTTAGTTTACTTTTGTCTAGTTTATTTCAGTTTTGTTTTATTTTCCTCATATACCCAAAAATCCATAAAAATTTGAAAAACCTAAAAATTAAAAACTGCTGTTATGGGAGAGCCAACAATCTACTTGGAGCTTATGGAATGTTATAATTGTTATAGAGAATCAAGAACTGGTAAAATAATGAGTGCTATGATAGAAAAATTGAATACAATTGCTAGAATCTTGCTTAGACGCCATGATATAAACTGTTGCTCTCAACAGGATACTAAACATCTTAAATTTCAATGTGGCTTTAGTGAGGAATATTTTATTAAGAGCTATAATCGGAATTGCTATATTCATTATGGGTTCGAAGAGGTAGAGCAATTTGTCTTATTTATGGGAGCCTCTGAGATAGAATCCTTCATGGTTGAGAATTATGAAACTTGTGCTATTTGTAAGGACCTTAAAGATTATGTCTCTACTATCCTTAATTCTTGCATAGAATGCTACAGTAGGAATCCTTATATCCTTGATTATAAAGAGAGACACATTAATGCACAAAAATGCACTCACAATTTGCAGGAACCGGTGGAAGAAGAAATTGATGAACCTAAAAGCTCATTGGATGAAAAAGAGGAGGAAATTGATGAACCTGAAAGCTCATTGGATGAAAAAGAAGAGGAGAGTGACGAACAAAAGGAGGAAGAATGGATTAGCTACCCATGCCAACCTTCTAATGAGAGTAACTCTTCATCTCTTACACTATTTGATTGTCCTCCATGCTTACCGAAAGAGGTTGAATGTTATGTTCCTGTGGATTCTCCTGAAATAGTACCTATGAGTAAAACTTGTGAGAATAATTATGCTACTGTTATATATGATAATCCATGCTACTTTGATAAATCTTATGATAATGCTTTGTTTGTGTCTGATGCCGAAATGCATGGTACTAAAGAATTTTGCTTAGCAAATGTTTATGATAAAGCTCTAGATGATGGTCCTATGTTACTTGATACTATTAATTGTACTACTAATGAAAATGGGATTGGAGAATTCTTGACTTTATCTATGAGTCCCATATCTCTTGAGATTGATCAATCATCTTGTTATATTATTGATAAAATGTGTTTGGAAGTTTTAATCCCACTATTCTTGAACTTGATAAAAATTATATGTTTGTGGATCGTGAAAAGTATGCTGCATGTGATAGTTATATTGTTGAGTTTGTTCATGAAGCTACTGAAAATTATTATGAGAGAGGAAAATATGGTAGTAGAAATTTGCATGGTACTAAAACACCTCTCTATATGCTTAAAATTTCGAAGTTACACTTGTTCTATCTTCCTATGCTTGTTACTTTGCTTTTCATGAACTTGTTTATTTACAAGATTCCTTTGCATAGGAAGCATGTTAGGCTTAAATGTGTTTTGAATTTGCCTCTTGATGCTCTCTTTTGCTTCAAATACTATTTCTTGCGAGTGCATCATTAAAACTGCTGAGCCCATCTTAATGGCTATAAAGAAAGCAACTTCTTGGGAGATAACCCATGTGTTATTTTGCTACAGTACTTTGTTTTATATTTGTGTTTTGGAAGTTGTTTACTACTGTAGCAACCTCTCCTTATCTTAGTTTTGTGTTTTGTTGTGCCAAGTGAAGCCTCTAATCGAAGGTTGATACTAGATTTGGATTTCTGCGCAGAAACAGATTTCTATCTGTCACAAATCTGGGCTGTTTTCTCTCTAGGAAAATCAGAAAAATATGCCAATTTACGTGCGTGTTCCTCAGATATGTACGCAACTTTCATTAGTTTTGAGTTTTCTGATTTGAGCAACGGAAGTATTTTATTAAAATTCATCTTTACTGGCTGTTCTGTTTTGGCAGATTCTGTCTCTGTTTTTTGCATTGTCTCTTGTGGACTTTAAGCGAGCTTTTCTAGACATAGAGAGCTGTAGCTAATGTTTTATTGAGTTCTTGCAATGTGCCACTACAGGACCAAGGTGGATTCAAATTTTTTGAGTACTAACCCCTCTAATGAAGTTTATGAGAAGTTTGTTGTGAAGGAAGTTTTCAAGGGTCAAGAGAGGAGGATGATATATGATCAAGAAGAGTGAAAAGTTTAAGCTTGGGGATGCCCCCGTGGTTCATCCCTGCATATTTCAAGAAGACTCAAGCGTCTAAGCTTGGGGATGCCCAAGGCATCCCCTTCTTCATCAACTTATCAGGTTCCTCCCCTGAAACTATATTTTTATTCGGTCACATCATATGTGCTTTACTTGGAGCGTCTGTGTGTTTATTTTCGTTTTGTTTTTGTTTGAATAAGATCGGATCCTAGCAATCCTTGTTTGGGAGAGAGACACGCTCCGCTTTTTCATATGAACACTTGTTCTTCGTTTTACTTTTAATGTTCAATGATAAAAGTTGGAAGCTACAATACTTATCTTTATTTGGTTGGAAGCAGAAAATGCCTCATATGTCTTGGATAATTTGATACTTGGCAATTGTTTTGAGCTCTCAAGTAGATCATAAGTTTTTGCATGTAGTTTAAACCTATTAGTGGAAAACTACCGTAAAGCTTGTTAAAATTGGTTTGCATAATTGATCTCTCTTAAGGTCTAGATATTTTCTGGTAAAGTGTTTGAGCAACAAGGAAGACAGTGTAGAGTATTATAATGCTTGCGATATGTTCTTATGTAAGTTTTGCTGTACCAGTTCATACTTGTGTTTGCTTCAAATAACCTTGCTAGCCCAAAACCTTGTATCGAGAGGGATTACTTCTCATGCATCCAAAATACTTGAGCCAACCACTATGCCATTTGTGTCCACCATACCTACCTACTATGTGGTATTTCCTGCCATTCCAAAGTAAATTGCTTGAGTGCTACCTTTAAACAATTCAAAATGCTTCTCAATTTGTGTTAATGTTTTATAGCTCATGAGGAAGTATGTGGTGTTTAGCTTTCAACCTTGTCATTTACTTTTGACGGACTCTCATATGGACTAGTGGCACATCCGCTTATCCAATAATTTTGCAAAAAGAGCTGGCAACGGGATTCCTAGTCCCAAATTAATTAACCTAAATAGACACTCCTACATGGTTTGTGATTGTTGGACGGCACCCGAAGGATTCGGTTAGCCATGGCTTGTGTAAGCAAAGGTTGGGGGGAGTGTCATCATCATAATAAAACTAAAATAAAAAGGCACTCCTTCATGGTATGAGATTGTTGGCAGGCACCCGAGGATTCGGTTAGCCATGGTTTGTGTAAGAAAGGTTGGAAGGAGTGCCACATAAATAAGCAAATAATTCATGGGAGCCGCTCTTGGAAGTCCGGTTGGCGAGGTGGTTAGAGTGCCCATTACCATTCGTTGACAACAACAAACACCTCTAAAAACTTTACTTTTATGCTCTCTATATGTTTTCAAAACCAAAGCTCTAGCACAAATATAGCAATCGATGCTTTCCTCTTTGAAGGACCATTCTTTTGCTTTATGTTGAGTCAGTTTACCTACTTCCTTCCACCTTAGAGGCAAACACTTGTGTTAACTGTGCATTGATTCTTACATATTTGCATATTTGCATTCATCATATTACTTTATGTTGACAATGTCCATGAGATATACATGTTGAAAGTTGAAAGCAACCGCTGAAACTTAAATCTTCCTTTGTGTTGCTTCGATGCCTTTACTTTGAATTTATTGCTTTATGAGTTAACTCTTGTGCAAGACTTTTGATGCTTGTCTTGAAAGTATTATTCATGAAAAGTTTTGCTATATGTTATCTATTTGTTAGCAACTATAGATCATTGCCTTGAGTCACTTCATTCATTTCATATGCTTTGTAATAGTATGATCAAGGTTATGTAAGTAGCATGTCACTACAGAAATTATTCTTTTTATCGTTTACCTGCTCGGGACGAGCAGGAACTAAGCTTGGGGATGCTGATACGTCCCCGACGTATCCATAATTTCTGTCATTCCATGCTTGTTTTATGACAATACTTACATGTTTTGATTGCACTTTATGATGATTTCATGCATTTTCCGGAACTAACCTATTAACGAGATGCCACAGTGCCAGTTCCTGTTTTCTGTTGTTTTTGGTTCCAGAAAGGCTGTTCGGGCAATATTCTCGGAATTGGACGAAATCAACGCCAAACCTCCTATTTTTCCCGGAAGGCTCCAGAACACCGAAGAAGAGTCAGAGAGGGGCCAGGGGTTCGACCTAAAAACACCGTACCAATTGACGAAACTCCAGAAAGACTCCAGGGGCGCCGCCACCATCGCGAAACTCCAATTCGGGGGACAGAACTCTGTTCCGGCACCCTGCCGGAACGGGGAAGTGCCCCCGGAAGCCATCTCCATCAACGCCATCGCCTCCATCATGCTCCGTGAGTAGTTCCCCTATGGACTACGGGTTCTAGCAGTAGCTATGTCGGTATACTCTCCTCCATGTACTTCAATACAATGATCTCATGAGCTGCCTTACATGATTGAGATTCATCTGATGTAATCGGTGTTGTGTTTGTTGGGATCCGATGGATGATACATTATGATTAGTCTATCTATAAAGTTTGTGAAGTTATTGTTGCTGCAATCTTGTTATGCTTAATGCTTGTCACTAGGGCCCGAGTGGCATGATCTTAGATTTGAGCTCTATATTGTTGCTTAGATTGTATCTACAAGTTGTATGCACATGTCACTGTCCGGAACCAATGGCCCCGAAGTGACAGAAATCGGGACAACCGGAGGGGATGGCGGTGATGTGAGGGACACATGTTTTCACCAAGTGTTAATGCTTTGCTCCGGTACTCTATTAAAAGGAGTACCTTAATATCCAGTAGTTTCCCTTGAGGCCCGGCTGCCACCGGCTGGTAGGACAAAAGATGTTGTGCAAGTTTCTCATTGCGAGCACGTACGACTATAATTGGAAAACATGCCTACATGATTAATAAGCCTGATGTTCTTTCTTAATGCCTTTGATTCCTACCAATTGCCCAACTGTAATTTGTTCACCCAACACTTGTCACTTATTGGAGAGTTACCACTAGTGTAGATCGCTGGGAACCCCGGTCCATCTCTCATCATAATATACTCGTTCTACATGTCATTGGAAGTAGTATCAACTATTTTCTGGTGCCATCGCTCTCATATTGCTATTACTGCTGCTGTGTTACTGTTACTACTGCTCTCATATTACTGCTACTTTCACATCACCCCTGTTACTAGTGCTTTTCCAGGTGCAGCTGAATTGACAACTCAGTTGTTAAGGCTTATAAGTATTCTTTACCTCCCCTTGTGTCGAATCAATAAATTTGGGTTATACTACCTGATACGTCTCCGACGTATCGATAATTTCTTATGTTCCATGCCACATTATTGATGTTATCTACATGTTTTATGCACACTTTATGTCATATTCGTGCATTTTCTGGAACTAACCTATTAACAAGATGCCGAAGTGCCAGTTGCTGTTTTCTGCTGTTTTTGGTTTCAGAAATCCTAGTAAGGAAATATTCTCGGAATTGGACGAAATCAAAGCCCAGGGGCCTATTTTCTCACGAAGCTTCCAGAAGTCCGAAGGAGAGACGAAGAGGGGCCACGGAGGGGCCACACCCTAGGGCGGCGCGGCCCCCCCCTTGGCCGCGCGGCCCTGTGGTGTGGGGCCCCCGTGCCGCCTCTTGACCTGCCCTTTCGCCTATAAAAAGTCTCCGTGACGAAAACCCCAGTACCGAGAACCACGATACGGAAAACCTTCCAGAGACGCCGCCGCCGCCAATCCCATCTCGGGGGATCCAGGAGATCGCCTCCGGCACCCTGCCGGAGAGGGGAATCATCTCCCGGAGGACTCTACGCCGCCATGGTCGCCTCCGGTGTGATGTGTGAGTAGTCTACCCCTGGACTATGGGTCCATAGCAGTAGCTAGATGGTTGTCTTCTCCCCATTGTGCTATCATTGTCGGATCTTGTGAGCTGCCTAACATGATCAAGATCATCTATCTGTAATTCTATATGTTGCGTTTGTTGGGATCCGATGAATAGAGAATACTTGTTATGTTGATTATCAAAGTTATATCTATGTGTTGTTTATGATCTTGCATGCTTTCCGTTACTAGTAGATGCTCTGGCCAAGTAGATGCTTGTAACTCCAAGAGGGAGTACTTATGCTCGATAGTGGGTTCATGCCTGCATTGACACCGGGACAAGGATGTGAGAAAGTTCTAAGGTTGTGTTGTGCTGTTGCCACTAGGGATAAAACATTGATGCTATGTCTAAGGATGTAGTTGTTGATTACATTACGCACCATACTTAATGCAATTGTCTGTTGCTTTGCAACTTAATACTGGAGGGGGTTCGGATGATAACCTGAAGGTGGACTTTTTAGGCATAGATGCAGTTGGATGGCGGTCTATGTACTTTGTCGTAATGCCCAATTAAATCTCACTATACTCATCATGATATGTATGTGCATGGTCATGCCCTCTTTATTTGTCAATTGCCCAACTGTAATTTGTTCACCCAACATGCTGTTCGTCTTATGGGAGAGACACCTCTAGTGAACTGTGGACCCCGGTCCAATTCTCTATACTGAAATACAATCTACTGCAATCTTTGTTCTCTTGTTTTACGCAAACAATCATCTTCCACACAATACGGTTAATCCTTTGTTACAGCAAGCCGGTGAGATTGACAACCTCACTGTTTCGTTGGGGCAAAGTACTTTGGTTGTGTTGTGCAGGTTCCACGTTGGCGCCGGAATCTCTGGTGTTGCGCCGCACTACATCCCGCCGCCATCAACCTTCAACGTGCTTCTTAGCTCCTCCTGGTTCGATAAACCTTGGTTTCTTTCTGAGGGAAAACTTGCTGCTGTGCGCATCATACCTTCCTCTTGGGGTTCCCAACGAACGTGTGAGTTACACGCCATCAAGCTCTTTTTCTGGCGCCGTTGCCGGGGAGATCAAGACACGCTGCAAGGGGAGTCTCCACTTCTCAATCTCTTTACTTTGTTTTTGTCTTGCTTAGTTTTATTTACTACTTTGTTTGCTGCACTAAATCAAAATACAAAAAAATTAGTTGCTAGTTTTACTTTACTTGCTATCTTGTTTGCTATATCAAAAACACAAAAAAATTAGTTTACTTGCATTTACTTTACTTATTTCATCATGTTTCCTTTTAATTTTACCACAAAAGACATACCGGTAGGACGTGGGTCTATAGTTGGGAGAAATAATATAGAAGAATTTTTCAATCATGTTAGTACTATTGAAAATTTTGAAGATAGACACTTGGTAGACCTTGCGCCTACTTATGAAATTGCTGCTGCGCATTTAGTTCGCTTGTTGGAAACTAAATTTGTTAATCTTAATCCTATAATCCAACACATGTTTTTCACACTTGGCGATATGGAAGAAGGGGAAAAGAAAGATTTTGTATTAGAAACCCTTCTTAGAGAATTTGGTGGTCTAGCAAGAGAAGCTAGAAAGGTGTTTGCTAAATTTAATATGCTTGGTTATCCAACTAATTTTGTTAGTCTCCTTGAAAAAATGGATATGGATAGAATAAGATACACTAATAATATTGATGATGGAGGAGAGATCAAAGCACCAATACCATGTAAGCTCCTGGCTATGAATGATGCGCTAGAAAATAACTATGCTTGGCTAGTTCCTAAAAATTTGTTTGATGAGAGTAGCACGCCTAAGACTAATGAAAAGGGAGATGCTGAAACTTATGTATCCAATATACTATGCCTAGTTGAGAAAACCCCACACCCCGCTGTAGAAGTACCACCCTTCGATAATACTTGATACACACTTTCTGCGCCTAGCTGAAAGGCGTTAAAGAAAAGCGCTTATGGGAGACAACCCATGTTTTTACCTACAGTACTTTGTTTTTATTTTGTGTCTTGGAAGTTGTTTACTACTGTAGCAACCTCTCCTGATCTTAGTTTTGTGTTTTGTTGTGCCAAGTTAAGCCGTTGATAGAAAAGTAAGTACTAGATTTGGATTACTGCACAGTTCCAGATTTCTTTGCTGTCACGAATCTGGGTCCACCTCCCTGTAGGTAACTCAGAAAATTAAGCCAATTTACGTGCATGATCCTCAGATATGTACGCAACTTTCATTCAATTTGAGCATTTTCATTTGAGCAAGGCTGGTGCCATTTTAAAATTCGTCAATACGAACTGTTCTGTTTTGACAGATTCTGCCTTTTATTTCGCATTGCCTCTTTCGCTATGTTGGATGAATTTCTTTGATCCACTAATGTCCAGTAGCATTATGCAATGTCCAGAAGTGTTAAGAATGATTGTGTCACCTCTGAATATGTTAATTTATATTGTGCACTAACCCTCTAATGAGTTGTTTCGAGTTTGGTGTGGAGGAAGTTTTCAAGGATCAAGAGAGGAGTATGATGCAACATGATCAAGGAGAGTGAAAGCTCTAAGCTTGGGGATGCACCCGGTGGTTCACCCCTGCATATATCAAGAAGACTCAAGCGTCTAAGCTTGGGGATGCCCAAGGCATCCTTCTTCATCGACAACATTATCAGGTTCCTCCCCTGAAACTATATTTTTATTCCATCACATCTTATGTGCTTTTTCTTGGAGCGTCGGTTTGTTTTTGTTTTTGTTTTGTTTGAATAAAATGGATCCTAGCATTCACTTTATGGGAGAGAGACACGCTCCGCTGTAGCATATGGACAAGTATGTCCTTGGTTTCTACTCATAGTATTCATGGCGAAGTTTCTCCTTCGTTAAATTGTTATATGGTTGGAATTGGAAAATGATACATGTAGTAATTGCTATAAATGTCTTGGGTAATGTGATACTTGGCAATTGTTGTGCTCATGATTAAGCTCTTGCATCATATGCTTTGCACCCATTAATGAAGAAATACATAGAGCATGCTAAAATTTGGTTTGCATATTTGGTTTCTCTAAGGTCTAGATAATTTCTAGTATTGAGTTTGAACAACAAGGAAGACGGTGTAGAGTCTTATAATGTTTTCAATATGTCTTTTATGTGAGTTTTGCTGCACCGGTTCATCCTTGTGTTTGTTTCAAATAAGCCTTGCTAGCCTAAACCTTGTATCGAGAGGGAATACTTCTCATGCATCCAAAATACTTGAGCCAACCACTATGCCATTTGTGTCCACCATACCTACCTACTACATGGTATTTTCCGCCATTCCAAAGTAAATTGCTTGAGTGCTACCTTTAAAATTCCATCATTCACCTTTGCAATATATAGCTCATGGGACAAATAGCTTTAAACTATTGTGGTATTGAATATGTAATTATGCACTTTATCTCTTATTAAGTTGCTTGTTGTGCGATAACCATGTTTCTGGGACGCCATCAACTACTCTTTGTTGAATTTCATGTGAGTTGCTATGCATGTTCGTCTTGTCTGAAGTAAGAGAGATCTACCACCTTATGATTAAGCATGCATATTGTTAGAGAAGAACATTGGGCCGCTAACTAAAGCCATGATCCATGGTGGAAGTTTCAGTTTTGGACAAACATCCTCAATCTCATATGAGAAAATTATTAATTGTTGTTACATGCTTATGCATAAAAGAGGAGTCCATTATCTGTTGTCTATGTTGTCCCGGTATGGATGTCTAAGTTGAGAATAATCAATAGCGAGAAATCCAATGCGAGCTTTCTCCTTAGACCTTTGTACAAAGCGGCATAGAGGTACCTTTGTGACACTTGGTTAAAACATGTGCATTGTGATGATCCGGTAGTCCAAGCTAATTAGGACAAGGTGCGGGCACTATTAGTATACTATGCATGAGGCTTGCAACTTGTAAGATATAATTTACATGATGCATATGCTTTATTACTACCGTTGACAAAATTGTTTCATGTTTTCAAAATCAAAGCTCTAGCACAAATATAGCAATCGATGCTTTTCCTCTATGAGGACCATTCTTTTACTTTCAATGTTGAGTCAGTTCACCTATTTCTCTCCACCTCAAGAAGCAAACACTTGTGTGAACTGTGCATTGATTCCTACATACTTGCTTATTGCACTTATTATATTACTCTATGTTGACAATATCCATGAGATATACATGTTACAAGTTGAAAGCAACCGCTGAAACTTAATCTTCTTTTGTGTTGCTTCAACACCTTTACTTTGAATTATTGCTTTATGAGTTAACTCTTATGCAAGACTTATTGATGCTTGTCTTGAAGTGCTATTCATGAAAAGTCTTTGCTATATGATTCACTTGTTTACTCATGTCATATACATTGTTTTGATCGCTGCATTCACTACATATGCTTTACAAATAGTATGATCAAGATTATGATGGCATGTCACTCCGAAATTATCTGTGTTATCGTTTTACACCGCTCGGGACGAGCAGAACTAAGCTTGGGGATGCTGATACGTCTCCGACGTATCGATAATTTCTTATGTTCCATGCCACATTATTGATGTTATCTACATGTTTTATGCACACTTTATGTCATATTCGTGCATTTTCTCGGAACTAACCTATTAACAAGATGCCGGAAGTGCCGATTCTTTGTTTTCTGCTGTTTTTGGTTTCAGAAATCCTAGTAAGGAAATATTCTCGGAATTGGACGAAATCAAAGCCCAGGGCCTATTTTCTCACGAAGCTTCCAGAAGTCCGAAGGAGAGACGAAGAGGGGCCACGGAGGGGCCACACCCTAGGGCGGCGCGGCCCCCCTTGGCCGCGCGGCCTGTGGTGTGGGGCCCCGTGCCGCCTCTTGACCTGCCCTTTCGCCTATAAAAAGTCTCCGTGACGAAAACCCCGTATCTGAGAACCACGATACGGAAAACCTTCCGAGAGACGCCGCCGCCGCCGATCCCATCTCGGGGGATCCAGAGATCGCCTCCGGCACCCTGCCGGAGAGGGAATCATCTCCCGGAGGACTCTACGCCGCCATGGTCGCCTCCGGTGTGATGTGTGAGTAGTCTACCCCTGGACTATGGGTCCATAGCAGTAGCTAGATGGTTGTCTTCTCCCCATTGTGCTATCATTGTCGGATCTTGTGAGCTACCTAACATGATCAAGATCATCTATCTGTAATTCTATATGTTGCGTTTGTTGGGATCCGATGAATAGAGAATACTTGTTATGTTGATTATCAAAGTTATATCTATGTGTTGTTTATGATCTTGCATTCTTTCCGTTTATAGTAGATGCTATGTCCAAGTAGATTCTTGTAACTCCAAGAGGGAGTACTTATGCTCGATAGTGGGTTCATGCCTGCATTGACACACAGGACGATGTGAGAAAGTTCTAAGGTTGTGTTGTCTTTGTTGCCACTAGGGATAAAACATTGATGCTATGTCTAAGGATGTAGTTGTTGATTACATTACGCACCATACTTAATGCAATTGTCTGTTGCTTTGCAACTTAATCCGGAGGGGTTCGGATGATAACTTTGAAGGTGGACTTTTTAGGCATAGATGCGATTGGATGGCGGTCTATGTACTTTGTCGTAATGCCCAATTAAATCTCACTATACTCATCATGATATGTATGTGCATGGTCATGCCCTCTTTATTTGTCAATTGCCCAAGCGTAATTTGTTCACCCAACATGCGTTCGTCTTATGGGAGAGACACCTCTAGTGAACTGTGGACCCCGGTCCAATTCTCTATACTGAAATACAATCTCTTTGCAATCTTTGTTCTCTTGTTTTCTGCAAACAATCATCTTCCACACAATACGGTTAATCCTTTGTTACAGCAAGCCGGTGGGATTGACAACCTCACTGTTTCGTTGGGGCAAAGTACTTTGGTTGTGTTGTGCGGGTTCCACGTTGGCGTAGGAATCTACGGTGTTGCGCCGCACTACATCCCGCCGCCATCAACCTTCAACGTGCTTCTTGGCTCCTCCTGGTTCGATAAACCTTGGTTTCTTTCTGAGGGAAAACTTGCTGCTGTGCGCATCATACCTTCCTCTTGGGGTTCCCAACGAACGTGTGAGTTACACGCCATCACTACCCTCGAAGACTGCCGCGATCCCCTATACTTGTGGGTTATCATCCGCCATGATGAATTTTATGAGAAGGTGGTTCTTCCTACTGACGAACCTCTCGAAGCTGAGCTTTTGGAGGATCGTGAAGCGGAAAACAAGCCCGCCCAATCCGGAAGCCAGTATACGTGGACAAGCTCAAAGAACCAAGGTGGCGCTGCTTCTCCGATTGCAGCTGGAGCGGAAGAAGATGAAGATGTCTCTTCGCCTGCCAAAGACGCAGAGAAGGAAGCTCCGACTGACGCAGGGGGAGCTGATGCCAGCGTGGAAACTTCTCCGGTTAAGGAGAAGTAAAAACTTAGTCCTGCGGAAAAACAATGCATCATTTTGGCCCCAGTGAGGGTTTGTAATATAACTTTAATTCTTAAGTATCTAGGGACGAAACAATTATGCGTGGGCGGAAAACTTATCCTGCTATCCGTTAGAATTATTTGCATGTTTCGTTTGTTAAAAGCAAGTGCTGGTTTGTTAATTTTCCGGCTTGCTCGTTTGACCTTCCACGAGCCGGAAAACCTTTGGCCGGAAACGCTCGCCTGCGGTGACGAAACCCAATGGCGTCCGTCCATAACCGTAGAAACAAGCCCCCAGCCTAGGTGCCGGAAGTCGCTACCAGGAATCCACGAGTTCGCAACAAAAAAATTTCCCACCAGAAAACTTAGGCTTACGTCCTAAAGGACGATTTTGAAAATCACAACTGTCATACACGCCTAGGCGGAAACATCCAGCTCTGCGGTTTTAGTCGGAAAAACATACACGATCTAAAATGAACAAGTAAAGGAGGTAAAAGACTCAAAGAGTGAACCATAAGCTTTATTTCATTGATCATGTATAACTATTACAGAGTTTGTAACTCGGAAAAAATATGCTAAGTGTAGAAAGGACGTAGCTGTGCGATGTTCCAAGGACGATCTGTCTCGTCGTAGATGTCATCTGGATCCTCACGCTTGCGTTTCCGGTGCCAATTAGCAGGTCTATCCTTCAGCTCGCAGAAATCAACAAGGTAGTACGACCCGTTATGAAGCATTTTGCTAACGACGAAGGGTCCTTCCCATGGAGATTGCAGCTTATGGTCTTTCACCTGTCGAAGGCGGAGGACCAGGTCTCCTGCCATGAAGGAGCGATTCCGAACTCGACGACTGTGATAGCGTCGGAGCTTCAGCTGGTAGATGGCGGAGCGCTGGTCAGCTAAGTTCCGAGCTTCCTCGATCAGGTCCACAGATAGCTGTCTGGCCTCGTCAGCTGTTTCTTCATTGTAGGCGGAAACTCGCGGTGAATCATGAATGATGTCGGAGGGAAGCACGGCTTCGGATCCATATACCAGGAAAAATGGGGTAAACCCTGTTGACCTGTTAGGGGTAGTTCGCAAACTCCACAAGACAGCTTCCAACTCGCCAGCCCAAGCTCCAGCTGCTCGTCGCAGCGGTTCTTCAAGGCGTGGCTTAATTCCTGATAATATTAGGCCGTTAGCCCTTTCAACTTGACCATTGGATTGTGGGTGAGCCACAGATGCAAGGTCCAACGAATCCCTACTGTCTCACAATAATCCCTCAACTCTCCTTGAGCGAAGTTTGTGCCATTATCTGTGATTATGCTGTGTGGGATGCCGAATCTCATCACGAGGCTGCAGACAAATTTTAGTGCCGTAGCACCGTCGGCTTTTCTCACTGGCTTAGCCTCGATCCATTTGCTGAACTTGTCAACAGCGACCAAAAGGTATTCAAAACCGCTAGGAGATGATCTTTTTAACTTACCGACCATATCGAGCCCCCAGACCGCAAACGGCCAGGTGATAGGTATGGTCTTCAGCTCTTGGGCTGGAGCATTTGGTTGAGTAGCATAGTACTGGCAACCTCGGTAGGTTTTTACCAACTTGTCAGCATCTTCTTTAGCTGTGAGCCAGTAAAATCCTAGCCGGAAAGCTTTGGCAACGAGGGACCTGGGGGCGGCATGATGCCCGCAATCCCCTGCATGGATCTCTCTGAGGATTTCAATGCCATCTTGATTGGAGACGCATTTGAGAAATACCCCTGTTGCACTTCGTTTGTAGAGCTGTCCATCAACAATTGTGTAGGATCTTGCTTGTCTGACGATCTGTCGCGCGAAGACCTCGTCCTCTGGCAACTTCTGATCGATGAGGTAGTCCAGAAAAGGCTGGGTCCAAGCCGGAATGATAACCATCACTTCCTTTGCCGGAGATACTGCCACCTCTGGGTTTTCCGGGTTAGCGCCCTTAACTGAGGGTATCCGTAGGTGCTCCAGGAAAATACCAGGCGGAATTTGCTTCCTGCCGGATCCGAGCTTGGATAGCATGTCTGCCGCTGTGTTATCGTCTCTCCTGACGTACTTGACTTCGTATCCGAGGAAGCACTTGGCGATCTCGTCAACTTCGTCTCTGTAGGCCGCCATGACGGAGTTTCTAGCGTTCCAGGTTCCGGCTACTTGTTGTGCCACCAGGTCGGAATCTCCACAGCATATAATGTGCTTGATCCCGATTTCCTTAGCGATGCGCAGACCGTGTAGTAGAGCCTCGTATTCCGCCATATTGTTTGTAGCTTCGAAGTGGATCTGCGTAACATCTGCAGTTCTTCTCCGGTAGGGGACTTCAGGGTGACTCCGGCTCCTGAGCCTTGATGCTGCTTGGATCCATCGAAGTGCATGACCCATGTTTCTGGTTCCGGCTCCAGACTTGCATCCGGAGCTTCTGTCCAATCTGCGACGAAATCTGCCAAGACTTGGGATTTAACCGCAGTCCTAGGCTTGTAAGCGATGTCGAAGGCGGATAATTCGATGCCCCATTTAGCCGTACGCCCTGTTGCGTCAGCGTTGTTGAGAATTGTTGACAGCGGAGCATTGCTCACAAGCTGTTGGGTGCTCTTGGAAGTAATGTCTCGACTTCCGGCTGCCTAGGAACACTCCATAAGCTAGCTTCGAAAGTGAGGGTATCTTTGCTTTGACTCCGTCCCACTCGCTAATGTAATAGACAGGTCTTTGGACGTCATATTCATGACCTTCTTCCTTTCGCTCCACCACGATGACGAGGCTGATGACTTTGTTGGTAGCTGCCAGATAAAGGAGCATTGGCTCTGACTCTGCTGGGGCTGCCAAGATAGGTGGGGAGGTGAGTATTTCCTTCAACCCCCGAAGAGCTGCGTCGGCTGCGTCGTCCCAGACGAATTTGTCTGCTTTTCTTCAGACTTGTACAAAGGTAGCGCCTTCTCGCCAAGACGGCTAACAAACCTGCTGATTGCTGCGACGCAACCAGTTAGTCGTTGCACATCTTTAAGACAAGTTGGCCGTTTGATACACAGGATTGCCTTGATCTTTTCCGGGTTAACCTCAATGCCTCTGTGAGAGACTATGAAGCCAAGGAGTTTTCCGGCTGGCACGCCAAAGACGCACTTCAGCGGATTCAACATCATCTTGTACCTGCGGAGGTTGTCGAAGGTTTCTGTGAGGTCGCTGATCAAGTCGGATCCTTTCCGGGTCATGACCGCGATGTCGTCGACGTAAGCGTGCACAACCCGGCCGATTTGGTCCTTCAGGCACCGCTGCATCGTACGTTGGTAGGTGGCACCTGCATTTTTCAAACCAAAGGGCATGGTGACATAACAGTAAGTGCCGAAGGGGGTGATGAACGAAGTTGCCTTTTGGTCAGACTCCTTCATCCGGATCTGATGATACCCGGAATACGCATCAAGAAAACACAGAAGTTCCGCCCCCGCCGTCGAATCAATGACTTGGTCAATGCGCGGCAAGGGGAACGGATCCTTCGGGCAATGCTTGTTCAAGCCGGAGTAATCGATGCACATTCTTAGTATTTCAGTGTTCTTTTTGGGTACAAGGACGGGATTTGCGACCCAATCGGTGTGGATAACTTCTATTACAAAACCTGCCTCTAGTAACTTAGCTAGTTCCATTCCTATGGCGCGGCGCTTCTTATCTCCAAAGCGTCGCATAGCTTGCTTCACCGGTTTAGCCCCCGGATTTATGTTGAGGTAGTGCTCGGCGAGTTCCCTAGGTACTCCGGACATGTCAGAAGGTTGCCATGCGAAGATATCCATGTTAGCGCGGAGGAACTCGACGAGCGCGTCTTCCTATTTGGGGTCCATGTTGGCTCCGACTGAGACCTGCTTAGAATCGTCATCTTCCTTGAAGTTGACTTTCTTGGTCTCTATCGCGGCCTTGAAGGAGTTTTTGTGCTCGGAGATCTGCTTCTTGGTGGTCTGCATTTCAGTCGGATCCACCGCGGCTCTGTAGCCTTTCAGCTCTTCTCCAGATATTACAGACTCTGCGAAGGCGGCTTCGCCTAATGTAACATCCCAAATTTTACAAATATTAAAAATATGCATTGCATTCATAAGCATCATGGCATATTTGCATTCACTAGGAATTTTTGAATGAAATATAGACCTTTGTGCCAAATTCGATTTTTTTTCAAAATAATTTAAAAGTGGTTCCAAAATGTTCTTCATTGAATAAGGAATCCATTGATATTTATTTAAATTTTTATAACTCGGTTTGACTCACTTTCGATCAAATTCGGGTTTCAAATTATTTCCAAATGCTATACCGTAGTAGTATTTTTTTTAAAAGAATTAAAAAAAATGAGCGGGGCACCGGCCAGGCCAGCTCAAAACGAGCCAACCCAGCCAGAGCCGCGCACGACCAGGCAAGCAACAACTCACGCTGCACCTTCCCTCATTTCTTTTCTTTCCTTTGCTATCATATGGGCCCCACTGCCATGTCATCATCTTCTTCAAGGCTGGAGGCGAACGGACTAGTCACACGACCTCTGCGTTTTTCAGTTTCTTTGCAATTCCTCTCGACTTGATTCCCGACGATTTAAGACACCATTTAACGAGCCGTTTGATCCTACTTAAGCCCCACTCTTCCCTCCGTAATATCCCCCAAACAACACACACCGAGAGCCCCCAGGCTGCTCGGAATCGAGCTCGAACCGCTGCGGAAACCGAGCAACTCCGGTGATGATTCCGACCAACTCCGAACAGACCCTGACCTCTCTCTTCTGCCAACCTCTTTATTTATTTCTTGCGCATCTCTGAGACATGGTTTTGTGAATTTTGGTGCACCAGAGCATTGCCTCCGTCTTCGACCACGACATCCGTCCGCGGGAGGAATATCGGCGAGCTATTCCGGGAGCAACACATCACCTCGACGTCTGCGACTGCGCCAACGCAACCTTATGAATCTCCTGATTTGATAGGTATAGTTCCCTGGCCCCAGTTCGTAGTAGAGAGTCGGGAACGTGACCTGCCGGCGCCATGGCCGCACCTGTTCTAGTATCTAGTCTATCTGTTTTCTGTAGCTGCACTGTCCTGTCTAACATCATCAACCATCTTTTTTTTTTTTTTTTGCATGGAAACATTAAGGCTTTATTCAACTTCGGACACACTCACTCTGTCAGCCATTAGACTAGACACGAGGAAGCTAGGGGGTTGTTCCATCCAGCAACTCGTAATCTCCAGTGTGCAAGCATGTTTAGCACAAAGGTGAGCTAGAGTGTTGGACGATCTTATTACATGTTGAATTCTAAAAGAAATAAAAGAAAACAGTAGCCCTTCAATTTCTTGTAAGATAGGCGCAATCACTGCGCGGGAACCAGCGCGCGAGTCCCAGAGATCAACTATCTCTAAACAATCCACTTCCATCACCACTCGCGAAAATCCACGGAGCTTTGCAAAAATCACTCCATCTCTCAGAGCCATGGCTTCAGCAATTAAGGGATCCGAGATCCCAGGGTAGGGCTTACTCCATGCTCCAATAAAACCGGCAGCATCGCGAACAACACCACCCGCTCCACCTTTCCTAGCATCAAAGGAAATCCCCGCATCAGTATTGATTTTCACCCAACCATCATCTGGAGGTTTCCATCCATGACCCGGCAGAATTTTGGCATGCATCATCGGCACATCAAGCAATGCCAACATATCTCTTGTCATATGCATTGAATGAGTAGGATCAAAACCTGCTTTATCATGTGTAATGTTGTTCCTAGATGTCCAGATCGCCCACATGACTGTCACAATTTTTGGTCGATCAGCATTAGCTACAATTGGATCACACAAAATGTCTCTTGTCCAAGTATCCGGATGTAAATCTGGTAACTTGACATCTAACCAATGATATGCTTCTCTCCAGAATTTCCTAGCATGGGAGCACTTCACTAGAGCATGCATCATATCCTCATCTGCAGACAAGCAGATTTTACACTTAGCCAGTGTGGCAATATGCCGGTGTTGGAGCGTGCGTTCGACGGGCAAAATACCACGTAGGACACGCCACCAGAACACCCGGACCTTAGGTACCACCTGCATCTTCCATAGTCGAGACCATAGCTGTTTTTCAGATAAAGAGGTTCCCGTCATCGTCCCTTCCGCTAGAGCAATATGCTCGTTATGCGTCATGAGAGCGCGATACGCTGATTTTACAGAGTATATACCCGACTTTTCCAGCCCCCAAGCCCAGAAGTCTTCACCGCCACCATTACGAAGAGGGATATTCAGAATTGCATCAGCGTCGGGTGCAGTGAAATTATCCCTGACCACCGCTTCTTTCCACGTCCAGTTCTCAGTATCAATTAGCTGTAGAACCTTTGTAAGCCCATCTCTGCCTATGTGGACAGACGGTGTCATTGTACGTTTACCTGGGATCCACTTGTCCGACCAAATAGAGACCGACGAGCCATCCCCAATTCTCCTAATTAACCCCATTGACAGAGCCTGGCGTCCAGCGACAATAGCGCGCCATGTCGCTGAAGCATGCCTGGGTACAGTAGCTTGCATAAAGTCTGTCTCCGGGAAGTATTTTGTTTTCAGCACTCGACTACACAGAGAGTCAGACTGAGTAAAAAATCTCCACCCATGCTTACCAAGCAGGGCCAGATTAAACATCTCCAAATCACGAAAGCCCATCCCACCTTGGCACTTGGGTTTTGTGAGAAAATCCCATGCTACCCAATGCAACGAACGACGGTCAAGAGAGCTGCTCCACCAATAACGAGCCATGTAAGAAATCAACATCTTAATTACCTTCTTTGTTAACTTAAAACAACTCATGCTAAACGTCGGGATTGCCTGAATCACAGCTTTCAGGAACACCTCACGGCCAGCACAAGACACCATCCTCTCTGAACCTCCATTCAGTTTACTTCTAATCCGTTCGCCTATATGGTCAAAAGTGTCACTTGTGATTCGGCCCACCGCCGTTGGAAGCCCCAGGTATCTTTCAGAGAACGCCTCCACAGCAATGCCTAGTAACAATTTCAAGGACTGTCGAGTAGTCTGAGAAGTATTCGGACTAAAGAAAATAGAGCTCTTTTCTCTGTTCACACACTGCCCCGAACAATCTTCATAAATTCTCAGAACATTATTTAACCTCTGCGCACTCAGCATATTCGCTTTCATAAATATCAAACTATCATCAGCAAATAGCAAGTGATTAATCCAAGGTGAGCGAGGACTCACCCTTATACCTTTATCAGCACGAACACCACCAAACAAATTCAGTAGTGTCGTGAACCCTTCCCCACAGAGCAGGAATAAATATGGCGACATCGGATCTCCCTGTCGCAGCCCTCTCGTGGGTGTGAAATAAGGCAACAGTTCCCATTGACTCTGACAGTGAACCTGACCGAGGTAACACACTTCATAATCAATCTAACATAGCTAGAACTGAAACCCAACCTCAACATAATTGCTTGTAAGTAGTGCCACTCGACCCGGTCATAAGCCTTCATCATGTCTAGCTTAACCGAACACACACTATTCTTCCCCTTCTTTCTTCTTTTCATAGCGTGCACACTCTCATATGCAACTAGCACATTATCTGTTATCAAACGTCCGGGAACAAAAGCACTTTGTTCCTCTCCAATAATATCTCCCAAAAAACCTCTAGTCCTATTTGCAATGCACTTTGCAGCAATCTTATACAAAACAGAACAGAGCGATATGGGCCTATATTGAGAAATACGTTGTGGGTGATGTACCTTGGGTATAAGTGTAATCGACGTATCATTCATCCCCACAGGTAACTCCCCTCCATTTAAAAAATCCAGAATAGCTGGAACAAT
Source organism: Lolium perenne (assembly GCF_019359855.2). Classification (NCBI taxonomy): domain Eukaryota; kingdom Viridiplantae; phylum Streptophyta; class Magnoliopsida; order Poales; family Poaceae; genus Lolium; species Lolium perenne. Next base: position 178,945,302 of record NC_067246.2, on the reverse strand, counting down.
ATCATCTTTCAATAGCAGCCAGTGCCGTTGAAAAAAACCCGCTGTAAATCCATCCACCCCCGGTGCCTTGGAAGGTGCCATATGAAATAAGGCCCCTTTCACTTCTTCAGCCGTAAAGGCTTTTTGTAATTCAACATTCATCTCCATAGTCACACGAGTAGGAACAAGGTTCAGTAACTCGTCCATATGCCTGAACCCTTGAGATGTATACAGGTTTTGAAAGAAACTTTGAACCTCTGTACAATTTTCATCCCAAGTAGCACATCTTGACCCATCCTCCCGCTCAAGATTCTCGATCTTATTAACTCGCTTCCGCTGGGCAGCTTGTGCATGAAAATAAGCCGTGTTGCGATCACCTTCACGTAACCACTGAACTCTCGAGCGTTGTTTCATCCATATTTCCTCCTGGCGAAGTGCTTCTTTTAATTGTTTGACAATCGACTTTTCTTCCTCATTCGGCCCACGTCCCACAGAACGGGTTCGCAGTTTATTCAACTTTTCCCGCAGCTTGCGCACCTTCCGAGCCAAGCATCCAAACTCCTTTGCTCCCCACACACTTAGGTTTGTCTGCAAGTTTGACAAAGCGTCCACAACACCACTGAGCCCCTGCTGACCCGCACCTCTTTGCCATTTATCAAGAATTAGCTTATCATAATCAACATGAGTCTGCCAAACGTCTTCATATCTAAATTGCCTAGCACCCTTGGCTCTCTCTACGTGTTCCTCTTTCCGAAACTCCACAAAGACAAAGCAATGATCTGACTCTGCCGATACAATATGGCGGACACGATAGTAAGCAAAAGTGTTAACAAATAATTCATCACCAAAGGCTCTATCAAGCCTAGCCTTCACATTTGCAGCACCCATCTGTCCATTATCCCATGTATACTCCATCCCTGACCATCCAAGGTCAGTGAGAGAACAATCCTCCACCGCTTCCCTAAACGCCCTCATCTGCCACTCTGGTCGAATAGCCCGGGAAAAATGTTCTGTTGCATAGAGGGTCTCATTGAAGTCTCCAACACACAGCCATGCCGGATGTTCAATCGCAGCCAGTGTCCGCATCGCTCTCCAGCTGTGGTGTCTATCCCGGGGTTTAGGTGCCCCATAAAAGCCAGTAAATCTCCACTCAGGTTCACCACTATTTGTCTTCCTCACCATCGCATCAATATGGCAGGAACTGAAATTCTTTACGTCCACTGAAACATCAGTTGACCAAAACAAACCAATACCTCCACTTAACCCCTCACTATCCATCGCAAAACATCCAGCAAAACCAAGTATTTGCTTTAGAGCCACCACTCGGTCTGCAGAAATCTTTGTCTCCATTACAAATAAGAGACTGGGCCCTTCTTGCTTCACCACATTGCGAAGCTCTCGAACAGCCGCAGGGTTCCCAAGCCCTCGACCGTTCCAACTTAGGCAACTCATTGCTCCTGGCAGGGCTGCATCACAGCCACTGCCATATTGTCTGAATTCGTCGGAGTAGGTTTGTTCTTCTTGGGATCCCGGTCCCCATCCACTTCTTCCACTACTTCAGAGCTAGTTACCGGCTGCGCGGGGGCAGCGTATGGCACCATAATCCTGTCCTCCCCCACAACCTGTGTCGTCTCAATCTGCAGGAGCGATGGCACCACCTTCCTATACACCTGCGTCGTTGCACCAGCCTTGCGCTTGTTTGAGTTATTCTTTTTCAGAGGAGATGTGGCCTCTGTACCCGCCTCAGCTACATTACTCGAACCCCTTGTATCAGCTTTGTCATTCTTGACGGATCCTTGTCCTCCAGAAGTACCATCACTGAAAGTTGGCTTCCTCCACTCATCCGGTGCCCTCAAGCCCTTCCCAAAAGGAAGTACACCATTTGCATCTCTTGTACCAGGCGTTAGACAGAGCAGATCGGCATGTCCAAACCGACCACATGAAAAACAGAAGTGAGGGGCTTGTTCATATTGTATATCATAGAGGTCCATACCCCCCCTCCTGGCTGATTCAATCAGAACCCATCGCCTCAGCGGGCTCGCAACATCCACTGTTACCCGAGCCCTCAAGAAACCACCAACATGATCAAAGTGGACTTCCTTCGCATGTTTGTCTATCTGCTGCGCAATCGGTAGCCACCACTTCTTATCTCGCAGATTGAAGGGTAAATTGATCACCCTCGCCCACAACGATAGCCGATCAAACTTGAGTTCAGACGGCTTCATGCATTCCTCAAACTCCGACAGAATCACCGCATTCTTGTTGACATGCCACGGCGATCCGTTCCACACCCGTTCCCGATCTCGCTGAGTCGCAAATTCTGCAACAAACATGTTGGCACCTACAGATCGGAACATCAGCCCCTTCGGATTTCCCCACGCAGGTCGAAGGGCACTCACTATGGTCTGGATATGAAACACCTTACAGTGCAGAACCTTCCCTGCCAACAACCACTTCTTCATGGACTCCTCCTCCCGATCATCAATCACTAATGGCGTGGCCTCCGCATCAGAGATGTCCAGCCTCCCCAATTGTTCCTCCAGCTTCGCTCTCGCCGTCCTCGGCGACACCACTCCCTTCCCCTTCTCCCCACCACGCCCAGATGCATCCATGCCTGGCCGGTGATCTCCCTTCACCCCGTCGATCGGATCGACGTGCGCCGCCAAACTCCCCTAAACCCTAGTCGCCACGCGAGAGGTGGCTCCGTGAGTTTCGGGAAAAAACCCTTCCATCATCAACCATCTGTGTCGTATCGTGTTGGTCTCCTGTTGTTTCTCTTCGTACACATACACTTAGTACTAGAACAGCAGTTTTGTGCCAAACCAGTAAGAGTTACGGCAAGTTTTTAGATGAAGCAACCTACTAATTCACCTAATTAAACCGGTCCAAGCTTATCTGCTACTAGTAATTCAGTTTGTACGTCATTTTGGACAGATTACATGGAAACTTGAAATTTCATATCTTTTAAATTACCGGTCCGAAAGATATAAATAAAGTATCCCTAGATTCAGAAAAATGTATAGAATAAGCTGGGCACGTCATATTGCACTTTTGCATCATGTTCATTCACATCTTTTGCAGAAACACAATTAGAATATTTTTAACTGTAAAATGAGTTGTATAAAATATTTTTTGAGAAATCCTTTTTGCTGTTAGCGGAAAATAAAAATCCTCTATACATACTGTGATAAACGAAATCATTAGTCTCCGTTATTTTATTTCTATATTTTTTATATAGAGTTGTAGACCTTCTAGTGTTAGAAAATGTTTTACATAAAGTAAACAACACTAAAATTTGAACCATGGCATCATGCATATAGTTGAAAACCAGAGAACTTGTTAAGTGTGTTGTTCATGTTTAATCCACATATTGCATCCATATTTTATTTGTGCTTGTCTATATGTTGCTATGTGTTTATGGAGTGAAATTTTATTTGTAGATTGTGGATGTGCTGATTGCAACGAGTGTTTTTGTGAAGAGTGTACCAACTTCTCTCCTCGCCAAGGCAAGTTCCACCTTGTTCATGAAAGTCCTACTATTTTACCATGCACTAGTGTTTTTGGTAGTATGCATGATAGGATTGGTTTATATGGTCTATGCTATGCTATGTCTTATTTAGGGTATCCCTGGATATCATGTTAGAAGAAACAACGTAAGTGTAGAATGCTTAGTCGTGCTGAATAGATACGTGGGAGGGATCTCATGGTACATGTGTGTGTTGGAAAATTTATGTTTTTGTGTGGTGAAAAACAACTAAGTTAATGAACCACCTGGGCGGATTGGTAAGATCAGTCAGCGGAGTGCAGACATAGGTGGGGATTGCCGCCCAGGAACAAAGAGATTGGAGATGTTCAATGTTTAGAAGCTTCTAGTGTAGCCACATGGTATTATGGGCTCTGCCTTGACCAATTAAGTTGCGAGAACTCAGCCAGGCGAACAGAGGGTGGTAGTGTTGTAGGATGGAGCGCGTTCGTGCTGGTCTGAGGGATTGCTTCTGAAAAGTCTTGTCTCGTCTTTCTCTCCTCCATGCCACACCTAAGTAGTATGGATGAAGGAATAGCCGAGTCTTGTGGGTAAAGTACACAAACTTCTCGAGAGTGTCAAAACTAAGTACTTAGCCGTGTCCCCGGTTACGGACAATTCTGAGCATCAAGACTTTGAAACTGATCGAGAATCTCCTCATCCCAATTTCTTAAGTTAAAACTTGGTGGGTGAACAAGGGTTTTGTGTGACAAAATATAATGAGATGATGAAAAACTATTTGCAAAAGATAGGGAAAAATTGGCTTTCCGCAAATGAGCCTACACTACACTTAGCCAAATAAGCATGTAGAGTATAGGTTTCCTCCTACTCCTTGTGGAACTTGCCAATACAATTCCAAAATGTATTGACCCTTGTGGCTGTAACTTTTCATGTTGCAGGTCACTACTCTGATTAAGTAATGATGGATTAGGATCACGAGTCTTCGCTCAACATGTCTGCCCGTGGCATCATGAAGAAAGATGGCTCCATGCTTAAGTTTTACTTTACCGTTGTGAACTCTGAATAAGTGCTAGCGGATAGCTATGCAAGTTGTAATGAACTATTTTACTTTCTGGATCATGCGATGTAATATTGACCTTTGCTATTTGATATTACATCTTAAACTGTGTGTGCTAGCAGTTCGATCCGGGACTAGCACTATTGCACAGGGATCGGCACCCTACTGGGTGAGGTCACTACAGATGGTATCAGAGCACTGTGTTGCCCTTAGGTTCGTGACCCTAGGATTGGATTAAGACACTTAGATAAATTTAGGAGTTGCTATTTTCTTCTAAGTCTTCTACTTCTACTATCTTGTAAATTCTTTCCTTACTTCATTCTATCTCCAACCTTTCTCAATCCAACTTAAAGATGAAGAGCTTCAACTACAGCGCCACCGAGGACTTCAAGGACACAAACTTCAGGACAAACCTTCGAGTATGAAGAAGATAACATGGAGGAAGATTACTTTAGTTAGTGAGACTACCATGCCATGTTTTCCTTAGTTGTTTCGAGACGTTCTGCGATCAATGTTTTCCTCAATTCTTAGTTAAGTTAAATTAAATCTTGTGTGATTTTGAGGATTGTTTCTATGCTTGTGTTGTGTAAGGGTAAGAATTTTTGTTTCCTTAGATCCTATCTCTAATTCCATTCTCACCTATACCAAACCAACAGATGCCGCCTCGTCGTGATCCCGAGATGCAACAGCTGATGGAGGCACAGGCACAACTAATGCAGATGATGACCCAATTTCTGGCAAATCAGAACAATCCGAACAACAACAACAACAACAATCCACCACCACCACAGATTGATATGCTAACTAGGTTTCTGAGGCTTCGACCTGAGAAGTTTTCCAAAGCAGCAGACCCAATGATGGCCAATGATTGGCTTCGTGCAGTAAACAAGGACTTGGTGACAGTAGGGTGCACTGATGCCGAGAAAGTCAGGTTTGCTGCTCATCTGTTAGAAGGACCTGCAGCCACTTGGTGGGAAAATTTCCAAATCACTCATCCTATTGCAAATGCGACTTGGGAAATCTTTGAAGATGGGTTTCGTACTGCTCATATCTCTTCAGGAGTAATGAATCTGAAGAAGAAGGAATTTCACAACCTCAAGCAAGGCCATCGTACAGTGGCGGAGTACATTGATGAATTTAGTAGTTTGGCACGCTATGCGCCAGACGATGTTGATACTGATGCTAAGAGGAAGGATAAGTTCCTTGATGGTCTGAATGACGACTTGTCTGTTCAGTTGTCTGTGGCATATGTGCCTACTTATCAAGCCTTGTGTGACAAAGCTACTATCTTAGAAAGCAAGCTAAAGGAAGTTGAGCAAAAGAAGAGGAAGCACAACTTTAACAAGTATGGTTCAGAACCACCACACAAGATGCGCTCATATGGTGAAGGCAGCGGAGGTTCAGGATATCACAAGTATGGAGGAAATGATGGTGGGAATAAACATCAGTACAACAAGGGAAATGGCCACAACCATAATGGCCATAAGAGTCATAACCAGCACAACTCTGGGAGGGGATATGGCAACCACCATGGAGGCAACAATGGCCATAACCACAACAATGACAATCGTTTTGTGAAGAACGATCTCAGCGGGGTGGAATGCTTCAAGTGCAAGAAGACGGGACACTATGCTACTAATTGCCCTGAGAAGAAGACCGATGAAGCAAAGAAGCCGAACCCATTTCAAAAGGGGCATGTGAATCATGTCAATGTGGAAGAAGTGTTCGATGAACCTGATGCAGTTATCGGTAAACTCTTGATTAATTCCTTTCCAGCACTCATTCTTTTTGATACTGGTGCATCTCATTCATTCATATCAAGAGTATTCGTGGATAGAAATAAAATACCAACAAGAACCATAGACAGACCCATTAATATAAGTTCACCGAGGGGAGAACTAATAGCAACTTTTGGGTGCCGAGATCTGACTGTGGGGATCGGAAAATACCTTTTCCCGACAAACCTCATAGTGTTGGAATCACAAGGCTTGGATGTCATCCTAGGGATGGATTGGATGATTGCTTATGAAGGCATTATAGATTGTGCCAAGCGATCCATTTCTCTCACTACCCCAGAGAAGAAACGGATCCGCTTCAGGTCCACTTTTGAGCTAAAAGGCTCCAAGCTAAATTCTCTTAAGGAGGTTAGTCTAGAGGATGTACTTGTTGTGAGAGAGTATCCGGATGTGTTCCCAGAAGTGTTGCCAGGAATGCCACCTGACAGAGATGTTGAGTTTATCATTGAATTGTTGCCCGGTACTGGACCCATAGCCAAGAGACCGTATAAGATGGATGTTGAGGAACTAAAGGAGCTAAAGAAACAACTCAGGGAGCAAATAGAGAAAGGTTTTATTCGACCTAGTTCATCATCTTGGGGAGCACCTGTACTGTTCGTAGAGAAGAAAGACTCTAGCAAAAGATTGGTGATGGACTATCGTTCACTAAATGAGGTGACGATTAAAAACAAGTACCCATTGCCCAACATCAATGACTTGTTCGACCAACTAAAGGGAGCAAAGGTATTCTCCAAGATAGATCTTCGATCAGGTTACTTCCAGTTGAAGATAAGGGAGGAGGACATACCCAAGACCGCCTTTACCACAAGGTATGGGTTGTATGAGTATACTGTTATGTCTTTTGGACTAACGAATGCTCCAGCCTACTTCATGACTATGATGAACAAGGTGTTCATGGAGTACTTGGACAAGTTTGTGGTGGTATTCATTGATGACATATTGATATATTCAAAGGATGATGCCGAGCACGAGAAACATTTGCGCCTGATCATGGAGAAGCTTAGAGAACACAAGTTGTATGCCAAATTCAGTAAGTGTGAGTTCTGGCTAGACCGAGTGGGATTTCTTGGACACATAATTTCAGCAGAAGGTGTCGCAGTGGACCCCAGTAAAGTTGCAGCTGTGACTGAGTGGGAATCACCAAAGAATGCAGGAGAGATCCGGAGTTTCTTAGGACTTGCAGGATACTATCGGAGGTTTATTGAAAACTTCTCCAAGATTGCAAAGCCTATGACTGAACTATTGAAGAAGGAGAAGAAATTTACCTGGACCGACGAGTGTGAAGCTAGTTTTCAGGAGTTGAAGCGACGTCTAGTAAGTGCACCAGTTCTATGTTTGCCGGATATCAATAAGGACTTCCAGGTGTACTGTGACGCTTCTCATCAAGGACTTGGTAGTGTTCTAATGCAAGATGGCAAAGTGGTGTGTTATGCTTCGCGCCAACTTAAGAACCACGAAAGAAATTATCCCACGCATGACTTGGAGCTAGCCTCTGTTGTACATGCCCTCAAGGTGTGGAGACATTATTTAATGGGAAAACATAGTGATGTGTTCACTGATCATAAGAGTCTAAAGTACATATTCACTCAGAACGAGTTGAACATGAGACAAAGAAGATGGTTGGAACTCATAAAAGATTATGATATGAGTTTGCAATATCATCCAGGAAAGGCTAATGTTGTAGCCGATGCCTTGAGCCGTAAGAGCTATGTGAACGGTCTCACAGCAGGAGAATTGCCCGAAGACTTGTGCGAGCAGTTTAAAGATCTCAGATTGGAAATTGTGCTAGAAGGATATTTGGCATCCCTTGAGGTTCAACCGACACTTATGGATAGAATTAGAAAAGCTCAGAAGCTAGACAAGGAAATAGAAGAAATCAAGATCAATCTGAGCAAAGGCAAGGCGAAGGGATTTCACGAAGATGAGCAAGGAACCATATGGTTCGAGAAGCGCATTTGTGTACCTCAAGATCCTGAACTTAGGAAGTTGATTCTTCAAGAAGCACATGATTCACCATACTCTATTCACCCTGGCAACACCAAGATGTACATGGACGTGAAGGAAAGATTCTGGTGGGTTAACTTGAAGAGAGATATTGCTGAACATATTGCATTGTGCGATGTATGTAGCAGAGTCAAGGCAGAACATCAGAAACCAGCAGGACTATTGCAACCTTTACCAGTACCCGAGTGGAAGTGGGACAGCATAGGCATGGACTTTATCACTGGATTGCCAAAGACTAGATCAGGGTATGATTCTATTTGGGTCGTGGTAGACCGCTTGACTAAAGTTGCTCACTTCATACCTGTGAAGACCACTTATACAAGTGCCAAGCTAGCCAAGATCTACATGAGCAGAATTATCTGTTTACATGGCGTGCCCAAGAGTATTGTGTCAGATAGAGGCACTCAATTCACTTCTCACTTTTGGCGCCAACTACATGAATCCTTGGGAACTAGACTAGAGTTCAGCACAGCGTTTCACCCACAAACTGATGGACAGACTGAAAGAGTAAATCAGATCTTAGAAGATATGTTGAGAGCTTGCGCATTGGACTACGGATCTAGTTGGGATGAAAATTTGCCATACGCAGAGTTTTCATATAACAATAGCCACCAAGCCAGCATTGGGGTGGCTCCATTCGAGGCACTATACGGAAGGAAGTGCACCACCCCACTACTTTGGAGTGGCGTAGGGGAAAGAAGTCTTTTTGGTCCGGACTTAATCAAGGATGCTGAAGAGAAGGTCCGTTTGATTAGAGATAGACTAAAGATAGCTCAATCGAGGCAGAAGAGCTATGCAGATTCTAAGTGTAGAGAGGTGACTTATGAAGTAGGAGATAGAGCCTACCTCAGAGTTTCACCACTACGTGGTGTCAAAAGATTTGGAGTCAAAGAAAAGTTAGCACCTCGCTTTGTAGGACCATTCAAGATCCTAGCTCGCAAAGGAGAAGTAGCATATCAGTTAGAATTACCAGAAGCTCTATCTGCAGTACATGATGTGTTCCATGTAAGCCAGCTGAAGAAGTGTCACCCAGATATGGCAGAGACTCCGCTAAGAGACACAGTGCCACTGGAAGAAGTTCAGTTGGAGAGTGATCTTACATATGAAGAGAAACCCGTCAAAATTCTGGAGAGAGCAGAAAGAGTTACTCGTACTAAGACGATCAAGTTCTGCAAGGTTCAGTGGAATCACCACACCGTGGAAGAAGCAACTTGGGAACGAGAAGATGATCTTCGAGAAGACCACCCACACCTATTTGCTAGCCAATCCGAATCTCGGGGACGAGATTCATCTTAAGGGGGTTAGGTTTGTAACATCCCAAATTTTACAAATATTAAAAATATGCATTGCATTCATAAGCATCATGGCATATTTGCATTCACTAGGAATTTTTGAATGAAATATAGACCTTTGTGCCAAATTCGATTTTTTTTCAAAATAATTTAAAAGTGGTTCCAAAATGTTCTTCATTGAATAAGGAATCCATTGATATTTATTTAAATTTTTATAACTCGGTTTGACTCACTTTCGATCAAATTCGGGTTTCAAATTATTTCCAAATGCTATACCGTAGTAGTATTTTTTTTAAAAGAATTAAAAAAAAATGAGCGGGGCACCGGCCAGGCCAGCTCAAAACGAGCCAACCCAGCCAGAGCCGCGCACGACCAGGCAAGCAACAACTCACGCTGCACCTTCCCTCATTTCTTTTCTTTCCTTTGCTATCATATGGGCCCCACTGCCATGTCATCATCTTCTTCAAGGCTGGAGGCGAACGGACTAGTCACACGACCTCTGCGTTTTTCAGTTTCTTTGCAATTCCTCTCGACTTGATTCCCGACGATTTAAGACACCATTTAACGAGCCGTTTGATCCTACTTAAGCCCCACTCTTCCCTCCGTAATATCCCCCAAACAACACACACCGAGAGCCCCCAGGCTGCTCGGAATCGAGCTCGAACCGCTGCGGAAACCGAGCAACTCCGGTGATGATTCCGACCAACTCCGAACAGACCCTGACCTCTCTCTTCTGCCAACCTCTTTATTTATTTCTTGCGCATCTCTGAGACATGGTTTTGTGAATTTTGGTGCACCAGAGCATTGCCTCCGTCTTCGACCACGACATCCGTCCGCGGGAGGAACATCGGCGAGCTATTCCGGGAGCAACACATCACCTCGACGTCTGCGACTGCGCCAACGCAACCTTATGAATCTCCTGATTTGATAGGTATAGTTCCCTGGCCCCAGTTCGTAGTAGAGAGTCGGGAACGTGACCTGCCGGCGCCATGCATGGCCGCACCTGTTCTAGTATCTAGTCTATCTGTTTTCTGTAGCTGCACTGTCCTGTCTAACATCATCAACCATCTGTGTCGTATCGTGTTGGTCTCCTGTTGTTTCTCTTCGTACACATACACTTAGTACTAGAACAGCAGTTTTGTGCCAAACCAGTAAGAGTTACGGCAAGTTTTTAGATGAAGCAACCTACTAATTCACCTAATTAAACCGGTCCAAGCTTATCTGCTACTAGTAATTCAGTTTGTACGTCATTTTGGACAGATTACATGGAAACTTGAAATTTCATATCTTTTAAATTACCGGTCCGAAAGATATAAATAAAGTATCCCTAGATTCAGAAAAATGTATAGAATAAGCTGGGCACGTCATATTGCACTTTTGCATCATGTTCATTCACATCTTTTGCAGAAACACAATTAGAATATTTTTAACTGTAAAATGAGTTGTATAAAATATTTTTTGAGAAATCCTTTTTGCTTTTAGCGGAAAATAAAAATCCTCTATACATACTGTGATAAACGAAATCATTAGTCTCCGTTATTTTATTTCTATATTTTTTATATAGAGTTGTAGACCTTCTAGTGTTAGAAAATGTTTTACATAAAGTAAACAACACTAAAATTTGAACCATGGCATCATGCATATAGTTGAAAACCAGAGAACTTGTTAAGTGTGTTGTTCATGTTTAATCCACATATTGCATCCATATTTTATTTGTGCTTGTCTATATGTTGCTATGTGTTTATGGAGTGAAATTTTATTTGTAGATTGTGGATGTGCTGATTGCAACGAGTGTTTTTGTGAAGAGTGTACCAACTTCTCTCCTCGCCAAGGCAAGTTCCACCTTGTTCATGAAAGTCCTACTATTTTACCATGCACTAGTGTTTTTGGTAGTATGCATGATAGGATTGGTTTATATGGTCTATGCTATGCTATGTCTTATTTAGGGTATCCCTGGATATCATGTTAGAAGAAACAACGTAAGTGTAGAATGCTTAGTCGTGCTGAATAGATACGTGGGAGGGATCTCATGGTACATGTGTGTGTTGGAAAATTTATGTTTTTGTGTGGTGAAAAACAACTAAGTTAATGAACCACCTGGGCGGATTGGTAAGATCAGTCAGCGGAGTGCAGACATAGGTGGGGATTGCCGCCCAGGAACAAAGAGATTGGAGATGTTCAATGTTTAGAAGCTTCTAGTGTAGCCACATGGTATTATGGGCTCTGCCTTGACCAATTAAGTTGCGAGAACTCAGCCAGGCGAACAGAGGGTGGTAGTGTTGTAGGATGGAGCGCGTTCGTGCTGGTCTGAGGGATTGCTTCTGAAAAGTCTTGTCTCGTCTTTCTCTCCTCCATGCCACACCTAAGTAGTATGGATGAAGGAATAGCCGAGTCTTGTGGGTAAAGTACACAAACCTCTCGAGAGTGTCAAAACTAAGTACTTAGCCGTGTCCCCGGTTACGGACAATTCTGAGCATCAAGACTTTGAAACTGATCGAGAATCTCCTCATCCCAATTTCTTAAGTTAAAACTTGGTGGGTGAACAAGGGTTTTGTGTGACAAAATATAATGAGATGATGAAAAACTATTTGCAAAAGATAGGGAAAAATTGGCTTTCCGCAAATGAGCCTACACTACACTTAGCCAAATAAGCATGTAGAGTATAGGTTTCCTCCTACTCCTTGTGGAACTTGCCAATACAATTCCAAAATGTATTGACCCTTGTGGCTGTAACTTTTCATGTTGCAGGTCACTACTCTGATTAAGTAATGATGGATTAGGATCACGAGTCTTCGCTCAACATGTCTGCCCGTGGCATCATGAAGAAAGATGGCTCCATGCTTAAGTTTTACTTTACCGTTGTGAACTCTGAATAAGTGCTAGCGGATAGCTATGCAAGTTGTAATGAACTATTTTACTTTCTGGATCATGCGATGTAATATTGACCTTTGCTATTTGATATTACATCTTAAACTGTGTGTGCTAGCAGTTCGATCCGGGACTAGCACTATTGCACAGGGATCGGCACCCTACTGGGTGAGGTCACTACACCTAACTCGCACTCATGAGCCTTTTTGTAGTCTCCGGATACGGTAATCATACCCTTAGGACCCGGAATCTTGAGCTTGTTGTAGATGTAGCATGCTCTTGCGTGGAACTTGTGGTAGGTGGGCCTGCCGAAGATGACGTGGTAGGAGCTCTTGAAGGGCACAACTTCAAACGTGATCTTCTCTTCGCGGAAATTGTGAACATCGCCAAAAGCCACGGGAAGTGTGATGCTGCCGAGGGAATTCGCCTTCTTACCCGGAACCACGCCATGAAACTCAGTGTTGCTGTGTTTGAGCTGTTCCTTGGTGAGGTTCATCCGCTCTAGAGTCTCCAGGTACATGATGTTCAAGCTGGCTCCACCATCCATGAGGCACTTGGAGAAGTCATACCCGTCTATGCGGGGACTTACAACCAAGGCGTAGCATTCTTTTGGCACAATGGCAGGGTGATCCTCCCTATCAAATGTGCACGGGACTTCCGACCACGACATATCGCGGCACAGCCGAATCGTGGCGTTCAGGATCCGGGTAGCTGACTTGGCAGCGCGGACTGTTGGGGTTCCGAGGAAAGTGTGGTAAGCCCCCACGCTCTTTTTCTCGAATGGGTTGGATTTACCTGCGGATCCTACCTTGGGATCCGGCGAGTTATCATCCTCATCCATCGCCTCAGAACTATCTTCCTCTTTGTCCTTGTTCTTGCCCTTGCCTCCCTTGCCGCGTGGGCAGTGCTTCCGGGCTCGCTTGTATCCTGCCTCCGGGTCGTTCTTTAGATCATTGACCCACTTGCAGTTGCGGTTGGTGTGAGTGGACTTCCCCTGTAACCGGGTCCAAGTGGGCCAGCGGGGGCATGTCTCTGTACTCCTCGTAGGTTTGCGGGGCGCGGGATCCGCCGGTGTGACCTCGGTGGCATGTCGTCGACCCCCTGCCGGCTCCGCCTCCACGGCCGCGTCCTCTTCCGCCTCCCGAACCTCCGCGTTGAAACGCCATGGCGACCATCTCGGATCCGCCACTCTTCTCGGTCATCGTGGTTCTTGCGCTTATGGCTGCTGCTGTTGCCGTTATCACGGTTCTTCTTTTGTTGATGTAGGGGATTGCTGTAGCTGCGAGATCACCGCCTGCGTCATCATCGGTGGCAGTATGATCACTGGCAATGGAGATCATTTCATCCAAATTCAGCTTGTTTGAGTTAGCCAAACGAGTGAGCGTATGCCTCAGCAATCCTCCCCTCTGCAGTCCACCAATGAAGGCGTACATGGCGGTGGTGTGGTCGACGTTTTCGCACTCGTTCCTGCATGCCAACCATCGTGTGAGGTAGTGTCTTGAGGTTTCTCCCTTCTTCTGGATGCAGGCTTGCAGAGTCGCTTGCCGTGGCAGGTCTTTTGTAGGTGCCTCTGAAGTGTTACTCGAAAGCGGTCTTCAGGACGAACCAGCAAAAGATGGAATTCTTCTCGAGGTCACTGAGCCAGATCCGGGCTGGACCTACAAGGTACAACTGGAGCATGTGGCAGGCGATGTTAGGGGTTCCTCCGGCGAAGGTTACTGCATTATAGTAATCCTCAATCCAGGTATCCGGCCTTTCGGTGCCATCATAATGCTTCAGGTTTCCGGGTAGCTTGAGGTTCATCCTTGGCTTTGGTTCCTCTCGAATCATCCTGCCAAAGCACTTTGGACCAATGTAGTCGGTTCTGTATTCGTTAAGGCGTTCCCGCGCGTCGCGCGAGCCGTGGCGAGGAGATTGTGAGCGAGAGCGAGATCTCCGGCCGTCGCCTCCGCCTCCACCTCCGCCGCCACCGCTAGGTGGTGGTGAGGGAGACCTGCGAGGTGGTCGATCCGACTTCTTGCTTCCGCCTTCCGATTCTCCTCGGCCTTCCCAGTGCTGGCTCCGGCTTCTGTGGCTGCCTTCACCATGGCGCTGGCTGCCCTGGTCGTTCCGGCTCCGGCGAGGCTCTGGGTCGCGCCCCTCATTCCGACTCCTCCTGGGCTCGGGCTCACGATCGTTGTTCTGGTTCCGGCGAGGTTCCGGCGAGCGCTCCCTGTTTCTGTTTCTTGGCAGCACGTTGTCGCGGATAACAATCCCACCATGCCCTGGGGGCCTGGTGTTTCCGGCTGGACTACGGCGGCGAGGGGGTCGCGGGTAACCATTAGGCGGAGGAGAGGGGTTGCGGTACTTGTCTCGTCCAGAGTACATTGCATCCTTTCCCTTTCTTGGATCTGACGAGGGCGTCTTTGACGGCACGGGGATCGGATTTGGGTGTTCCCTGGCTTTTCTTCTGCGCTCCGAGGATCCGGTGTGTGATTCATCGTCGGGATGTCGATTGGCGCAAGCGTCCTTCTGCGCGGTAGATACACAGTTATCCGGATTGGATTCTAACCTGCGCGAGGTATCCGCCTTGCTTCTTCTTTGCATTGCTGAAGCGACAAGTTTGCGGAGGTAGTTGATATCAACTTCTTCGTCTTTCTTTCTCAATAGCTCCGCAGCTTTTAGCATGTTATCCTTTGGGGTTTCCAGCGGCTGCTGCTCTGCGGGCGTGGCGAAATTGATTCTGCGGGGCGGAATTGCCTCTCTAACGATTCGATCGGCCTCCGCCTGCGCATAGGTCATCTTTACTTCCCACTCTTGCCTCATGCTCTTGACATGCTCGAGTGTGTCAGCAATTTCGCGATCCTGTCTTTCGAAGTGGTCCATCAAATTTGCAGCTTCTGCCCTTTCATCCCTTATTGCGGCTGCGGTATTGGCGAGCTTCTTGGCTGTGGCCAGCATTTCCTTTCTCGTGGCCTCTAGAGCCTCCGGATCTGCGGCGTCGCCCGAGGTTATAGGTTTGTTAAGAACTGCTCGTGCAACCATCTCTTCAGGTGACAGGAGTTCCTCCGAGGAAGAATCCATGCGGGGTCGCTCCCGTGACATTGGAGATCCTTGGCGGGATGGCTGAGGGTCGGATTGGTTGGTTGCCTCTTCTGATCCAGGTTGTCCCAGCGCTGCCACGGTTGCGAGAACCTGCTTAGGCTGGGCGGATTCAACTTCAGGCTGATCACCGTATCCGTATTCCCTTATCTTGCGATCGAACTCTTCAGTATCCATGGAGGGGGTATCTCCCGAAATTGGGCTCAGATTGCCCAAGATCGATTCTTCAACCGGAGTTTCGCTTTCTCCGACAGGCTCAGCCTGATCCGGATCCGCGTCGTTTTCTGGTGCCTCTACCTGCTCAGGACTAGCTCCGTCATCTTGAGGGGCGGTTCCGGCGGTATGGGCCAAGAAGTGTACGAAGTGGCACCTCTGCTTTTCTAACACCTGGGAGACCCAGGCGGATCTGCATTGGTCTTCCACTGTTGTTTCCTGCTCAGGGGCGGATTGGGTGGGCTTTGAAAATTCCAGATCCGAGGCGGAATCTTCCTTGGGAAGCTCCTGCATCTCAGATCTTATCTTCGCGACAGCGTCCAGCTCTGCGGCGGTCGCGTCTGCGTTACTTACCAGTGGGTTTCCGTCGGAATCGACGGTTTCCCCGATGAAGATGTGTATGCCGCCAACTGGGACGATGGAGAGCTTGACGGGGTTTGTCCTAGCCGGAATCCAACACTCGTCCGGAGGGACGATCGGCAGATTTCCGGCGTAGAGGACGCGCCCCACAGCGATGGTGTCGTCGTAGCTTCCCATGGCGGAACCCTCCCGGTTCCGGCCTCCAGACGCCACAGGCCCCACGGTGGGCGCCAACTGTCGTTGCCTAATCGACGGTACCCCGGAGGAGGGATCCTCACGAGGGGGAGAAGAAGTAGGGGCCATAGGGCGGAGTGCACTCGGGACGGTGGTACGCGATTTACCCAGCTTCGGAACACCTGCACGATGACAGGGCCTACTGCTGCTTGTCTGGAATTATCTGGGCGCTTTCGCGATGTTACAATGAGTTGTCGTCGTGCCTCTAGGGCTCCCAGGATCCGGCTTATATAGGCGCACGGATCTAGGGTTTACATGGAGAGTCCTAGCCGGAATACAAGTTACCTAACTACGGTACAATATCTTGCCGTGTACGTCAAGGATCCGCCTTCCTTCTAGGCCGTGCTGGATCCGGATACTTTATGGGCTTCCACGGATCCGGCCTCCTTCATAGGTCGGTTAAGATCCGGCTCCTCGTTCCTGGACTGGACTTCATCCTTCACGATCAACAGCAACTGGGCCGCCCGATGGGCCACATGCCACCATCACCGTCGGTGGGCCACCCGGGCTTTGCAGATCCAGGCCATGTCGTCGATATACCCATAAAGTATACCCTCAACAACGGGCGTTGCATGGATGAGAGAAACTCATGTAACAATCAAAGCAGGGCATTTGCAGATAATAATAAAACGGTGTCCAAGTACAAAGCAATCCATAGGCATGTGTTCCATATATAGTCGTACGTGCTCGCAATGAGAAACTTGCACAACATCTTTTGTCCTACCAGCCGGTGGCAGCCGGGCCTCTAGGGAATCTACTGGATATTAAGGTACTCCTTTTAATAGAGTACCGGAGCAAAGCATTAACACTCCGTGAACACATGTGATCCTCACATGACCGCCATCCCCTCCGGTTGTCCCGATTTCTGTCACTTCGGGGCCTTTGGTTCCGGACAGCGACATGTGTATACAACTTGCAGTTAAGATCATAAAACAATGCATATCATGATGAAATAATAACATGTTCAGATCTGAGATCATGGCACTCGGGCCCTAGTGACAAGCATTAAGCATAACAAGTTGCAACAATATCATCAAAGTACCAATTACGGACACTAGGCACTATGCCCTAACAATCTTATGCTATTACATGACCAATCTCATCCAATCCCTACCATCCCCTTCAGCCTACAGCTTGGGAATTACTCACACATGGATGGGGGAAGCATTGCTGGTCGATGGAGAGGCATCGGTGGTGATGATGGCGATGATCTCCTCCAATTCCCCGTCCCGGCGGAGTGCCAGAACGGAGTTTCTGGCCCCCGAGACGGAGTTTCGCGATGTGGCGGCGTTCTGGAGGGTTTCTGGCGACTTCGACTTCGTGTCTCAGGTTTTTAGATCGAAACCTTTAAGTAGTCCAGAGGAGGGCGTCGGAGGCCAGCCGAGGGGGCCACACACTAGGGCGGCGCGCCCCCCCTGGGCCGCGCCGGCCTGGTGTGTGGGGCCCTTGGGCCTCCACCTGGCTTGCCCTTCTGGCTCCGTGAGTTTTCTGGTAAAATAGGCCATTTGGTATAAATTCCGAGGATTTTCCCGAAAGTTGAATTTCTGCACAAAAACAAGACACCAGAGCAATTCTGCTGAAAACAGCGTTAGTCCGTGTTAGTTGTATCCAAAATACACAAATTAGAGGCAAAACAATAGCAAAAGTGTTCGGGAAAGTAGATACGTTTTGGACGTATCAAGGCACATGGATGGATGAACGGGCACTGCATGAATAAGATAAAAGCATCCTAGTTCATATAATAACAAGACATGGGCATTGCAGGTAATAATGATAAAAGCATCCTAGTATATAAAATCCATAGGCGTGTGTTCCTATTTAGTCCTGCGTGCTCGCAATGAGAAACTTGCACGACATCTTTTGTCCAACCAGCCCGTTGCAGCGGGGCCTCAAGGGAAACTACTAGTAATTAAGGTACTCCTTTTAATATAGTACCGGAGTAAAGCATTAACACTTCGTGAACACACGTGGTCCTCACATCATACCCATCCCCTCCGGTTATCCCAATTTCTGTCACTTTGGGGCCTCGGGTTCCGGACAACAATATGTGTATAAAACTTGCAGGTACGATCAAAAATAATAATTATCCTCATGAATCAATAACATGTTCAGATCTGAGATCATGGCACTCGGGCCCAAAGTGACAAGCATTAAGCATAACAAGTTGCAACAATGTTAAAAAATACTAACAACGGATACTAGGCACTATGCCCATAACAATCTTATAGCTATTACATGACCAATCTCATCCAATCCCTACCATCCCCTACAGCCTACATGGATGGTTGATGGAGAGGCATCGGTGATGGCGATGGCGATGATATCTTCCTATTCCTCGTCCCGACAGGGTGCCAGAACGGAGTTTCTGGTCCCGAATTGGGGTTTCTAGTGGCAGCGGAGCAGCGGAACTCTTTCTGGAAAAACATCGAACCCCCCTCGGTTTTCAGGCCGGGAGGCTTAATATAGTTGGGAGGAGAGGCCGAAGGGGTGGCCGAGGTAGCCAGACCACCCCTAGGCGCGGCCAAGCCTGGCCCGCGCCTAGGGCAGGTGTGGGCCTCTCGTGCCCCCTCCTTCTCGTCTTCTAGCTCCATGAGTCTTCGGGTGAAATATGAGTTTTGCGATATTTTCCGGAAATTTTCCTGAAAGTTGGATTTCTGCACAAAAACGAGACACCAGAGCAATTCTGCCGAAAACAACGCCAGTCCGTGTTAGTTGCATTCAAAACTCACAAGATAGGGGGCAAACAACAACAAAAGTGTTCGGAAAAGTAGATACGTTTTGGACGTATCAATGACGTGTATGTCCATGAGCGGGAAACCTCGACCAACGATTGACAACAACGAACCAGTTTTGCACTTGTGTGCTTACCGAGGACCTTATTGTTTGTTTACAATATCACACATGTATTAATGTTTCTGCTTAATACAGTTATAGCATGTCAAGAAACTATGATGAAAATTTTGAGATATAAATAATAACCATTATTATTTGCATCTAGAGCACTATCTCCGACAGAAAACTAGCCGTTAGGGGGAATACATGTGGCACAAACTGGTGGTAAGTTCGTCGGCGCCAGTTCCACACCGGAATGGGCTAGTGAGAAAACCGGTGGACCGGACCCCTTTGTCGATTTTCCACAGCACACGAGGTTGGACCGGTTCTTAAACCAACGTGTATGTCCATGAGCGGGAAACCTCGACCAACGATTGACCACAATGAACCAGTTATGCACTTGTGTGCTTACTGAGGATCTTATTGTTTGTTTACAATACCACATGTGTATTAATGTTTCTGCTTAATACAGTTATAGCATGTCAAGAAACTATTATGAAAATTTTGAGATATAAATAATAACCATTATTATTTGCATCTAGAGCACTATCTCCAACAGAAAACTAGCCGTTAGGGGGAATTCCCGTGGCACAAACTGGTGGTAAGTTTGTCAGCGCCGGTTCCACACCGGAATAGTCTAGCGAGAAAACCGGCGGACCGGAACCTTTGTCGATTTTCCGCAGCACACGAGGTTGGACCGGTTCTGAAACCAGCACGCCGGTTCCCTCGCCGGGATGAGACTGGCCCGCCGGAATGAAACCGGTTTCACCTGAACAATGTACTGGTACATGTTTCGGTGAAACCGGAACTAGTTCGGCTCGCGGAGAAATTCTGGTTGGAGAGCCGACGCCGCCGATTTCTATGCCAAAATCGCCAAAACCCTCAAACTGTAGTTTTCTCGAAAAAACTAAACTTTGACAAACTTCCCAAACTCTGAATAAGATGAAACCAGTTTTGTTGGCAAGATAACAATGAAAAGAACCCAAAAAATATTAAGACTCCTCACAGAATGTTTTTAGATGGTCTTAGAGTGGAATCCTCTCAACATCAAGAAATGGTAAAGAAGTCCAAACTCAGAAATGCAATAGAAGATGCACACAGATTCTGTTTTTGATGAACTTGGGCTTTATGAAAAGCTAGCAACAAGCTCAAGAACCTCACACAGAGAAACACCAAGAATCAACACGAATATAGGGATGCAAAGTATTAAAATGATTGATCTCCCTAGCTAAGATGATGCGGTCAGGTTACCGAACCTAAAGCCTCTCTTGATAGTGCGGCTATTTATCCTATAACCCAGTCTCCCAACAACCACCATGAGACCTGTAAAAGGAAAATCTAGCAAGACCATACCTTAGCCTTGCGCATCCCGCTTGATCTTGATGATGGCGTGCATGCTTCATTCAAGCCGAAATGCCCCGTTGATCATTGTTGCTTCGTGAAGACTCACTGTTGCTCCCCCATACACCACTATGGAAAAGCTTCATTGAAGCACTTCTTCCAAAGTCTATTATCACGAAATGGATGGTAGGCTTTCAAGCAAATCTTATCGATATGCTCATCTTGAGCTTGCCCATCTCAACCTTGATGACATCCATACTATGTCATCCTCTCATGGGTTATAGATCATACTCTTGATGCATGCCTATGGCAAGAAACCTAACCCACATAGATAACACAAATGCACATATATAGTGGGTGAGATAATGAAGCATAATTCACAAATCTTACCATCCACAAGATCACATGATCCAAAGTGGTACAATCTTTATGCTTCATGTGTTGACCAACTTGAATTACATATTCACTCTTAGTCTTGGTCAACCTTGTATCTCCTCATGCTTTATCATAACATCTTCAGGTACATAGAGAAATCTTCATTTGATCGAATGCTCTAAACCTTATTCAACCATAGCTCAACTCATGAGACTATCATGACTACGGATTAGAGCCATATCTTGAATTCTTCATCTTGAAATCAAACTATCAAGAACTTTGATCATATAATATTCTTCTCTTGAAAATAATTATCTTGATGCCAATACCCAAGGTATATTTTTAGCTTCATGGCATCCACACTTGAATCCAACACATAGACTACAAGAATTACCTAAGGAATATTCCTTCATATAAAGTCAATCAAACCTTTAGTCCATAAAAATTGTCATTAATTACCAAAAACACAGTTAGGCAATCCTTACAGCCAGAACTGCCACAAAAAAACCAATTATCTGACTCATGGTCTTCACCACCTCCAAAATCGCCTATGTCATCTCTTGTGATATCGAACTACCATTGAGATCCATTGATCAACCTGCGACCATCTTGATATTCCTCATAATTTTCAGCACCGCAGCAATCTTAGCTAAAAATTCCATGGCGTACCGGATGATGCCAACAAAAGTGGGACCCTAATGATACGTACACAGCTAGCCATGGCAGCCAGCTGTGATAGCCGACCTGGGCCGATTGTCGGCGCATAGATCTGGTCAAGGAGCTGAGCTGCACCAACCCCACAAAGCACTTTCTTCCATGTACTGTACCACATGACACATATCTTGGAGTTGATCTCGCCGGTGGTCCACTGGCATCCACATATACGATCCGTCGTTGCAGACCAGGGGCGAATCCCCGAGCAGCTGCCGGTCCAGCAGCCACCTTGCCCTAGGCACGGCACATGCAATGAGGCTGTCGAGCTAGGTCGAAACAGTGACATAATTGCGTCGATTTTTTAGGAAAGACCGCCAGGCTTCAAGAAAAGGGAAAAAAGAAAAAGTGACCAGGGGCGCCGCACCACCGCATTCTCCGCCAGGCGACCTCCTCCGGCAGGAGCGGGGGAAGGGAGTTGGGGGAGGGTGGCTAGCATCCCCTATACATGATGAATGTTTTATCCTCTAAACATAAAACCAACGCATAGAGGTCCCCATCTTGGTAGCCAACTTTTGTACATCAAGAGAACACATGCATACGTGGCCAGTGGCGGAGGACGAAAAAATATTGAGGTAGGGCGAAAATTGTATCATATATTACAATTTTATGGTTCACAACTATTAACAGTTTTTATCGAGAATAACTATACAATCAAATTGAATTAACTCTAAATATTTTTTATGAATAGTCCATCATTTAACCAAAATCATCAATATCTGATAGAATCAAAACATGTTCAACAAAATAATATCTCATGTTTCACAAATGACTTGTCAGATCGGCTTGTAAATATAAGACGTGTTTACAGTTGAATTTAAACTTCTGGATGTTCTTATATGTTTTTCTAATAAAAAAAATTAGGGGAATTATTTACTATTCAACATTAAAGATTCTGAAGCTTCATCAAATTGGAACCTCATTAGAAATTGACCCCGCTATGCTACTAGAAAATTTATGTCCTAGAGCTACTTTCCTTCCTTGAATGACTCATTTGGATGCTTAAATATGTATTCTGAAATGAGAGTGAGAAGGAAAGTACAAATGAAAGAGTATAGAAGCAGCCAAAGACCTGGTACAGTTTTTGCAGTAGAACATAACTGTATGATAGCCTCTTCCTTCCATTTTTTTTTGCATGCCTAGTTGCAAAAAAAAATGCAGAAATCTGCTATTTTTTAGGGAAACGCAGAAATCTGCTGAGGGGACTTAAGGATAGCAGGGTACGGCTCCCAAATAAACTCTGTCGCCCATTTCCCTTTCGGCCCACGACCACAAGCCCATAACGCTTCACCCATCTAGTCTTCTTCCTCTTGGTTGGTTCTTCTCCAGCACCACGACAAAATACAGAGGAAGATTTTCATGGCGGCTGCAAATTCTGGTCATATGGACTAGGTATATAGGGTAGAAACGAAATAATCAAGGTAGGGTGGCCGCCCTACCTTGCCCTACTGGGTCCTCCGCCCATGTACGTGGCGTAGCTGGCTACACCACATTGGAAAAATAGACCACACTTTCCTTACAGTGACAAAACCTACAAGTCTCATCCCTTATTAACGAAATTGTTCTTAGCGAAAACATTGTTTCCAAGGCCAAGCATAAGAAAACCTAGATTCTTAGAGGAATTTTAGTAAGCTAAATATTGTGTAAGGTAGTTTGACTTGTTGAGATTTGTGGGCAAATACACAGATTTTACCGAGGAACAACCATTTTTCTCCAACAAGACAACAACCATCTACACGTATCCTGCTAGCTTAACCGAGAGTATTACACCAACACGGCAGCATGATATATAAACCGCTCAGGTATATTTAGGAGATTTTGGGTTTAACAAAATGTTAAACTGCTCTTATCTTCTACATCAGGTATATCATATATGTAACGCTGATGATGCTCACGTATATCATCAATGTTGGGACTCCAAGCGTAGAGTGTCGTAGCAAGAGAAGTTTTCCCCACAAGGATGCCTCGAGGGTTTATATCGAACTCTTGGAAAATTGAGTAAGAGTTATCTCTTTTTTCTCTTCTTTCAGCAATCCTGCAAAGCAAAGTATTTGCCTTGTGCCCCCAACTCCACAGTGTGCTTGTCAAGCACAAGGTGTTAAATTAGTGATTGTAGATAAAGGCGGTACTGAAGATAAAGTAAAGTAAATCAAACACGTAAATTGATAAAAGCGGTAAAGAGATAGTTGTTTTTTAGTTTTTCTGTATGACTAAGTAAAGAAGTATTTTTTCTATTTCACATTTAATATTTTTAGTTTTTTACAAATATAAAGTAAGATAAAAGTAAAGGAAATGTGTTTTCTTATGATTAAAATTGGACCGGAGTTCATGGGTTCACTTGTCTACTTTGTTTTTAAGTTGTAGTGGACACTAACAATTCATCAATGACATAATATTAATGAAACTTTAATATGTGTTTGATGAGCATTCATATAGGCATCACATCCTAACATAGAGATGATGCAACACATCTCTCTTACACTCCACAAGAAAGGGAAAACTCCAAGCAATCTTATATTAAAAATTAATAGAGCATGGCCTTAAGTATTGAATATCAAATATTCTACCTTGATTTAACAAGATTAATTGTCACATGATAAACATAACACATGTATTCACTTTATCCCTAGTGAGGTAGCAAAGGAAAAGGTAAAACCACAATAGATCATGAATTTGTTGTCACTATTCAATCACTACAATCATGGTACTTCATCTAATACACACGTCTCCCCACACATATTCTTGCGTACAAGTTGAATTAGAACAAACACTTAAGAACGGGGCACATGATATGCATCTATTAATACATATTACACCTAATAGATTCCAATCTCATATATCAATATAGTAGAATAAAGATCCACGACATAGGTATTATATATGACCATAATCATGTTGGGTAGCTCATATGGTACTAAGATCTATGAAGACCATGAGAGAAATTGATTAAGCTACTACGGCAAACTCATAGTCCAGAGGTGGACTACTCCCTCTTCATCATGGTGGTGTTGTGGACGATGTTGGAGAACATGGACATCCCTCTAGCGGAGGCTCTAACGGAGTTTCCCCCTCCAATCTTTCGTGATGCAGCCTTTGTTTTCGTGTTTCTATGTTTCTGCAGCGTTTTCCTCGAGGAAACCCAGGGGTGGGGGTCATATATATAGGTGTTTTTAGGTCAAACGAAGTCCGTGGGCGAAAGAACTAGGTGAAAAGGACGGTCAACGGTGAAAAGAGGCAGGGTGGAGAGCCCAATACCTATGCTCTTTTGGGCCTCAGGCCCTCCTCGTGAGGTCCAAGCGGTCCAGATGCTTCTCGTGGTGAAATATTGACGTCCCCAAAATCCTAGCTCAAGTCCATGAAAGTGAAAAATGCACAAAACAGGGGTTTCCCGTTCTGCAGAGTTATAACCCAAATAAAGGGGATCATTGGTAAATCCCCATAAATCAATATAAAACATGGATATAGCATCATATATGTTCCAAATATGTGGAATTATGTGTCAATAAAGTACAAAGTTCATGTATGCATTTTACATGCATCAACATCCCCAAGCTTAACCTATGCTTGTCCTCGAGCATAAAGGTGATAAACTAACATGGGCTTTGGATTATATTGCATTGCTTATATGTTTTCATGCAAATGTTCACAAGGTTTAGTCATTAAAGAATAACATTAAGCAAATGAACTATAAAGTGGTGTCTCTCACATTCTACAAAGCATGCGTAATAATAAGTGGCATTGTAAGCAAAGAAATGAGAAGTATTATGAACCATAAAGCATATTTGGATGAACCTACAAATTTATTTGGAAGACTCCTTTTCTTCTCTTTTCATACTTTTGACTCTTTTGACTCTTTTGACTCTTGAATAACAGAAAGTAAGTAGGGAATACATGTGCTAGTCCTCCAACAACAAAAAAAGATAAAAGAGAGCATAAAGTAACTTTTTGAGCTATCTAATTCATGTCAACAATAATCATAAGGATGGGTGATGTCTACGCACGCTTCTATTCCTGTAGACAGTGTTGGGCCTCCAAGAGCAGAGGTTTGTAGAACAGCAGCAAGTTTCCCTTAAGTGAATCACCCAAGGTTTATCGAACTCAGGGAGGAAGAGGTTAAAGATATCCCTCTCAAGCAACCCTGCAATTACGATACAAGAAGTCTCTTGTGTCCCCAACACACCTAATACTCTTGTCAGATGTATAGGTGCACTAGTTCGGCGAAGAGATAGTAAGATGCAAGTGATATGGATGAATATGAGTGGTAATAACAATCCGAAATAAATATGGCAGCAAGTAAACATGCAGTAGAATAGTAAATAAATGGTGATTCGATATTTGGAAACAAGGCCTAGGGATCATACTTTCACTAGTGGACACTCTCAACAATGATCACATAAATAAATAACTTCTCTTCACTTGTGCTACTTTCTCACACTCTCTTGTTGGATAACAAACACCATTCATTATGTAGGGCTACAAAAGCACACCTCTAGCCGGAGTAAACAAGCTCCACAACTTCCGGAGTTCATATTAAAGTAACCTCTAGAGTGCATAATAGACCATTGCAATTTAGACCGAGTACTAACATAGCATACACACTGTCAACAATAGCTATGAAAGGGGGAATAGATCGCATCAATACTATCATAGTAATAGTTAACTTCATAATCTACAAGAGATTACAATCATAACCTACGCCAAGTACTACATGATGCACACACTGTCAACATTACATCATGGAGGAGGAATAGACTACTTTAATAACATCACTAGAGTAGCACATAGATTAATAGTGATACAAAGCTCATGATCACATAAAGATCACACCATGGGAGAGAGAGATGAACCACATAGCTACCGGTAGAGCCCTCAACCTCGGGGGAGAACTACTCCCTCCTCATCATGGGAGACAGCAACGGCGATGAAGATGGCGGTGGTGTCGATGGAGATGACTCCGGGGGCAATTCCCCGTCCCGGCGGCGTGCCGGAACAGAGACTTCTGTCCCCCGAAACGGAGTTTCGCGATGGCGGCGGCGTCCCTGGTGTCTTTCTGGAGTTTCATCAATTGGTGTCGGGTTTTTAGGTCTCGAGGGATTTTATAGGCGAAGAGGCGACGCAAGGGGTGCCTGGGGGGCCCACCCCATAGGACGGCGTGCCCCCTCCTAGGCCATGCCCCAGTGTGGGGTGGGGGCCCTGGGCCTCCTCTCCGGCTCCCCTTCGGTGTTCTGGTCCATCTCGGTGAAATAAGATGTTTAGCTTTTGTTTCGTCGAATTCCGAGAATATTGCCCGAACAGCCTTTCTGGAACCAAAAACAGCAGAAAACAGGAACTGGCACTGTGGCATCTTGTTAATAGGTTAGTTCCGGAAAATGCATAAAATTATTATAAAGTGTGAGCAAAACATGTAGGTATTGTCATAAAACTAGCATGGAACATCAAAAATTATAGATACGTTGGAGACGTATCAAGTATCCCCAAGCTTAGTTCCTACTCGCCCTCGAGTAGGTAAACGATAACAAGGATAATTTCTGAAGTGACATGCTACTATCATAATCTTGATCAATACTATTGTAAAGCATATGAGATGAATGAAGTGATTCAAAGCAATGGTAAAGAAAATGACTAAACAACTGAATCATATAGCAAAGACTTTTCATGAATAGTACTTTCAAGACAAGCATCAATAAGACTTGCATATGAGTTAACTCATAAAGCAATAAATTCTTAATAGAAGGTTTTGAAGCAATTACAAAGGAAGATATAAGTTTCAGCAGTTGCTTTCAACTTCAACATGTATATCTCATGGATAATTGTCAACACAAAGTAATATGATGAATGCAAATAAGCAAGTATGTAGGAATCAATGCACACAGTTGACACAAATGTTTGCTTCTAAGATGGAAAGGAGTAGGTAAACTGACTCAACATAAAGTAAAAGAAAGGCCCTTCGCAGAGGGAAGCAGGGATTACTATTTTTGTGCTAGAGCTTTTATTTTGAAAACATAGAAACAATTTTGTCAACGGTAGTAATAATTCATATGTGTTATGCATAAAACATCCTATAAGTTGCAAGCCTCATGCATAGAATACCAATAGTGCTCGCACCTTGTCCTAATTAGCTTGGATTTCCATGGATTATCATTGCATTACATATGTTTCAACCAAGTGTCACAAAGGGGTACCTCTATGCCGCCTGTACAAAGGTCCAAGGAGATAGATCGCATTTGATTTCTCGTTTTTGATAGATCTCAACTAAGGACATCCATACCGGGACAACATAGAAAACAGATAATGGACTCCTCTTTAATGCATAAGCATTCAACAACATATAATATTCTCATAAGAGATTGAGGATTAATGTCCAAACTGAAACTTCCACCATGATACATGGTTTTGGTTAGCGTCCCAAAGTTCTTCTCTAACAATATGCATACTCAAACCATTTGATCATGATAAATCACCCTTACTTCAGACAAGACGAACATGCATAACAACTCACATGATATTCAACAAAGGTGTAATAGTTGATGGCGTCCCCAGAAACATGGTTACCGCTCAACAAGCAACTTATAAGAAATAAGATACATAAGCTACATATTCTTTACCACAATAGTTTTTAAGGCTATTTTCCCATGAGCTATATATTGCAAAGACAAAGAATGAAATTTTAAAGGTAGCACTCAAGCAATTTACTTTGGAATGGCAGAGAAATACCACATAGTAGGTAGGTATGGTGGACACGAATGACATAGGTTTTGGCTCAAGGTTTTGGATGCACGAGAAGAATTCCCTCTCAGTACAAGGCTTTGGCTAGCAAGGTTGTTTGAAGCAAACACAAGTATGAACCGGTACAGCAAAACTTACATAAGAACATATTGCAAGCATTATAAGACTCTACACTGTCTTCCTTGTTGTTCAAACACTTCACCAGAAAATATCTAGACTTTAGAGAGACCAATCATGCAAACCAAATTTCAATAAGCTCTATGGTAGTTCTTCACTAATAGGTTCAAAGTACATGATGCAAGAGCTTAAACATGATCTATTTGAGAACTCAAAACAATTGCCAAGTATCAAATTATTCAAGACCATATACCAATTACCACATGAAGCATTTTCTGTTTCCAACCAAATAGCAATAAATGCAGCAGCTTTAAACTTTCGCCATGAACACTAAAAGTAAAACTAAGAACACCAGTGTTCAATATGAAAAAGCGGAGCGTGTCTCTCTCCCACACATGGATTGCTAGGATACGATTTTATTCAAACACAAACAAAAATAAAAACATAGAGACGCTCCAAGTAAAGCACATAAGACGTGACGGAATAAAAATATAGTTTCACTAGAGGTGACCTGATAAGTTGTCAATGAAGAAGGGGATGCCTTGGGCATCCCCAAGCTTAGATGCTTGAGTCTGCTTGAAATATGCAGGGATGTACCACGGGGGCATCCCCAAGCTTATACTTTTCACTCTTCTTGATCATATTGTATCATCCTCCTCTCTTGACCCTTGAAAACTTCCTCCACACCAAACTCAAAACAAACTCATTAGAGGGTTAGTGCATAATCAAAAATTCACATATTCAGAGGTGAGACAATTATTCTTAACACTTCTGGACATTCCTCAAAGCTACTGAAAGTTAATGGAACAAATAAATCCATTCAACATAGCAAAAGACGCAATGTGAAATAAAAGGCAGAATCTGTCAAAACAGAACAGTCCATAAAGACGAATTTTTTAGAGGCACTTAGCATGCTTAGATGAAGAAGCTCAAATTGAATGAAAGTTGAGTACATATCTGAGGATCGCTCATGAATTTTCGCTGATTTTTCTGAGTTACCTACAGAGAGACCTACTCAAATTCGTGACAGCAAGAAATCTGTTTCTGCGCAGTAATCCAAATCTAGTATCAACCTTACTATCAAAGACTTTACTTGGCACAACAATGCAATAAAATAAAGATAAGGAGAGGTTGCTACAGTAGTAACAACTTCCAAGACACAACAAAACAGTATAAAAATAAAAAACATGGGTTATCTCCCAAGAAGTGCTTTCTTTATAGCCATTAAGATGGGCTCAGTAATTTTAATGATGCTCACATAAGGAAGAGAGTTGAAGCAAAAAGAGCATCAAAAAACAAGTATGAAACAAATTTAAGCCTAACCCGCTTCCTATGCATAGGAATCTTGTACACAAATAAATTCATGAGGAGCAAAGTGACAAGCATAGGAAGATAAAACACGAGTAACTTCAAGATTCTCAACATAAAGAGGGGAAACTTAATATTATTAAGATGCATATAACCATGTTTCCCTCTCTCATAATAACTTTCAGTAGCATCATTGATGAAATCCACAATATAACCATCACTTAAAACATTCTTATCATGGTTCATATGCATAAAAGTATCATTAATTTTGGCATAAGAAGAATTCTTCTCATTAATAGTAATTGGAGCAGGGTCACTATCAAGAATTTGAACATGTTAAACAAGTTGCATACTAAGGGAATTGTTTTTGGCAATCCCATCATAACTATTACAAGTTTCATAAGGATAATTATAATCTGTGTCATAGCATTTTTTATAATAATTGTCAAAGATTGGAGGCATAGTGTCATCATAAGAAATAGAATAGTTATCTTCCACAGTATGTTCATCTGTAATCATACCATCATTGTTACTAGAAGGAGATGTATCAAACATATAATCATCAGTAGCAAAAGGATTTTCAAACACCTCATCCCCAAGCTTAGAACTTTCTATATCATTATGGAAGGAAGCATGGATAGTACTGATACTATGGCAATTATTAACATCATAATTTTCAGAATTAGTTTCCCAGAGATTTTCAATATCAAAAGTAGTGTGCTCTTCTAAATCATGATCACTAATGTAGGTAAAGGGCATAGGAAGATCATTGTACTCAGATTCATTATCATAATAGTCATTAGGAGCAACATACTTACGGTTACCTATCGTTATCTCATACACGCGGGGATATGCCGTTACCTCTTTCTTTTTATTTCCCCTCTTCTTCTTCTTTTTCGTTCCCTTCTTCTTCTTCTTCTTCTTCTTCTTCTTTCCTTCTCCTCGTTCCCTTCTTTAGGAGGAAGAGGCTTGAAGGGAGGCTTCTCCACATAACCTGATTTATTTCCAGAAACAATAGAAGTAACTTGGGAGGATTCCTCCTTTTTATTAATAAGTTTAAAACACACAGCGGTCCTATCATATTTTGGCAAAGTGTCATCTTCTAAAATATTTTGTATGTAAGTATTTGTATGGAAATTATCAATGCAATAAGAAAGATACCCATGCAGGACACTATTAATATCAAGATCACTCATATCTAACAAAGAAATTTTTTCTTGATAACTCTTCACACCCCAAAAATAAAGTAAGTTCATCATGCTGATTAGGAAGGATTTCATCATCACAATACAAATTTGCAGCACTCATGGGGTTCGAATTATCATTGGAGGAGCATTGAAAATTAAAATGACCCACTCTATGGCAAAGTTCACAAATAAAAGGATAGAGGGCATAAACTTTTTCACAAAGATCATCTAGAGCCCTAAACCACTTTCTAGTTTTTTCATTCCTATGATGGATACAATATTCATCTTCGATTTGATTAATTCCACAAGGTCTATGCATTCCACAAAAATTAACATGCTTATAAGAAATAGTATTTTCAGAAGTTTGGGCATGTTTATTGCAATCATTAACAACAATTTCATTTTCCATGCAAGTGTCTTTGAAAGGTTCATGATACATGTACCAGTTTTCTTTAGGAACATTAATATGAGAAGCAAAGGCTCTATAGCAATAAACCATAATTTGAGGATCAAGACCATATTTAGCACCAAGCTCTTGTTTTTCAACAGTTTCAATGAAAGACTTAATGCATTCATATTCATAGTTTATACCTGATTCTTTACCTTTGTCGTTCTCCCAATCTTCAGCGTTCTCCTGAATCCGATCAAGAAGGTCCCATTTAAACTCTTCTTTATTGCGCGTGAATGATCCAAAACAAGTAGTATCTAGCAAGGTTTTGTCTTGAAAAGAAAGTCTTGCATAGAAATTACCAATGATGATATTACCAGGAAGCTCATGAATGGGGCATTTGAGCATTAAAGACTTCAATCTCCCCCATGCTTGGGCAATACTCTCTCCATCATGAGACCAGAAATTATATATGCGGTTTCGGCCTTTGTGAATTTCACTTGGAGGATAGAATTTAGAATAAAATAGAGGCATAATATCCTCCCAATCAAGAGAATGCCTATTCTTCAGCAATTTATACCAATGCGCCGCTTTACCAGACATCGACATAGAGAATAGTTTCTTCCTCACTTCATCCATAGAGATACCTGCACACTTGAATAACCCGCATAATTCATGCAAAAACACTAAGTGATCTCCAGGATGGACAGTTCCATCCCCTTCATAGCGGTTATCCATAACACGTTCAATAATTTTCATAGGTATTTATATGGAATACTTTCAACAGGTGGATTTAAAATATCATAAGCATCATTAGAGTTATCGCATATGGGAGATAAAGTATTATCAGAGCAAATTTTCTCCCCTAAAGATGGGAAGCTAAAAAGATCATAAAAACTAGCTTCCCCAAGCTTAGACTTTTCCATAACATTAGCAGTAATTGCGTTCATACTAATAACATTGCTACTAGCATGCAAATAAGGTTCCATAGGTTTTTTAATTTTCGCATCAAACAATTCATGTATTAACTCAGGAAATAGATTAAAAAGCTCACTACATTTTTTGTTGTTTTCCATTATGCCTAACTAGTGAAAAATAAAAACAAGAAACAAAAAGATGCAATTGTAGGATCTAAAGGAAATAGCTTCGAGCACTAGGAAATAGCTTAGTAGTCGGAGGATGTGAATACCTTTTACCTTACCTCCCCGGCAACGGCGCCAAAAAATAGCTTGATGTCTACGCACGCTTCTATTCCTGTAGACAGTGTTGGGCCTCCAAGAGCAAAGGTTTGTAGAACAGCTGCAAGTTTCCCTTAAGTAATCACCCA
This sequence comes from Lolium perenne, assembly GCF_019359855.2. Lineage (NCBI taxonomy): Eukaryota > Viridiplantae > Streptophyta > Magnoliopsida > Poales > Poaceae > Lolium > Lolium perenne. Next base: position 178,912,622 of record NC_067246.2, on the reverse strand, counting down.
AGGTTTATCGAACTCAGGGAGGTAGAGGTCAAAGATATCCCTCTCAAGCAACCCTGCAATTATGATACAAGAAGTCTCTTGTGTCCCCAACACACCTAATACTCTTGTCAGATGTATAGGTGCAATAGTTCGGCGAAGAGATAGTAAGATGCAAGTGATATGGATGAATATGAGTGGTAATAAAAATCTGAAATAAATATGGCAGCAAGTAAACATGTAGTAGAACAGTAAATAAACGGTGATTCGATATTTGGAAACAAGGCCTAGGGATCATACTTTCACTAGTGGACACTCTCAACAATGATCACATAAATAAATAACTTCTCTTCACTTGTGCTACTTTCTCACACTCTCTTGTTGGATAACAAACACCATTCATTGTGTAGGGCTACAAAAGCACACCTCTAGCCGGAGTAAACAAGCTCCACAACTTCTGGAGTTCATATTAAAGTAACCTCTAGAGTGCATAACAGACCGTTGCAATTTAGACCGAGTACTAACGTAGCATACACACTGTCAACAATAGCTATGAAAGGGGGAATAGATCGAATCAATACTATCATAGTAATAGTTAACTTCATAATCTACAAGAGATTACAATCATAACCTACGCCAAGTACTACATGATGCACACACTGTCAACATTACATCATGGAGGAGGAATAGACTACTTTAATAACATCACTAGAGTAGCACATAGATTAATAGTGATACAAAGCTCATGATCACATAAAGATAACACCATGGGAGAGAGAGATGAACCACATAGCTACCGGTAGAGCCCTCAGCCTCGGGGGAGAACTACTCCCTCCTCATCATGGGAGACAACAACGACGATGAAGATGGCGGTGGTGTCGATGGAGATGACTCCGGGGGCAATTCCCCATCCCGACGGCGTGCCGGAACAGAGACTTCTATCCCCCGAAACGGAGTTTCGCGATGGCGGCAGCGTCCCTGGAGTCTTTCTGGAGTTTCATCAATTGGTGTCGGGGTTTTAGGTCTCGAGGGATTTTATAGGCGAAGAGGCGGCGCAAGGGGGTGCCTGGGGGGCCCACCCCATAGGGCGGCGCGCCCCCCTCCTAGGCCGCGCCCCAGTGTGGGGTGGGGGCCCTGGGCCTCCTCTCCGGCTCCCCTTCGGTGTTCTGGTCCGTCTCGGTGAAATAAGATGTTTAGCTTTTGTTTCGTCGAATTCCGAGAATATTGCCCGAACAGCCTTTCTGGAACCAAAAACAGCAGAAAACAGGAACTGGCACTGTGGCATCTTGTTAATAGGTTAGTTCCGGAAAATGCATAAAATCATTATAAAGTGTGAGCAAAACATGTAGGTATTGTCATAAAACTAGCATGGAACATCAGAAATTATAGATACGTTGGAGACGTATCAATGGGTTCTAAGCATCTCTTTGTTACTTTGTTTTAGAGATACTCATGATTCATGTGTTTGAAATCTTATAAGTTAGTGCCTCATGCCCTTTAGCTACTAACAAGGCACACCTCGTGCTAATCAAATTTAGATTATCATAGATCTTTCGCATATTGTTTGAACCAAGTATCACAAAGGGGTACCTCCATGCCTCCTGTAGAAAGGTCCCAAGGATATTTTTCAACCTCACTCATGTAGGCCATATGTACCGGGAAGACAAGACAACATACAAATGAGCATCCTCTAATTAAAAGTATTTCCTTAAATATGTTTTACTATTATTTGTTTGTTTATTAATGATGCCCATGCTGAAAATTCCACCATGATTAGGCATTGCTTTGGTTAGCGTCCCAATGCTCTTCTCTAACATATATGCATACTCTAGTATTTTGTTTGATAACCCCCTTTATTTCGCCTGAGATAGCTATCACGTAACCAAAAAAACATGATGATCAACTAAAAAATAAGTGAAATGTTGAAAGGTGTTTCCCATGTCAGCATGGTTCCTACCTAGCTCATTACTTATAATTTGTCAAATCCACAACTTCAACAATGGTGTTTTTCCTTCCATATATTACTTTCGAATGAGCTTTAAATTCCACAAAAAGAATATTTTGAAGTAATTGGGGGCATAACACACATATTATACTTGGAATATCAAGTGCTATATATGTGTAGGTATGGTGGGTGTTTGGTTTGAGTTGATTTGGATACAAGTCTAAGCTTGTGTGAGAATTTTTCTTCTTCTTTTTGGCTAGCAAGAGATCTAAAATCATGGAACAGTGTTCATACTACTATTCATTCAAACAATGATACTTAATGTTAAAAATATTTGTATACTACTAGGAAGTATCACTAAATAATGCACTCAGCAAATCATCATTGAATAAAGCATTTGAAACTAGTAATACCATGCATAACTTAACTTTGAGCTTTGTTTTCATCCTTTTTTCCATATCATGCAACTTGTTTTCATTGTGGTATTCAAGGATGATTAATCTCAGTAGCTCTTAAATAAATATGATTTTTTATGATGGTGGCCTTATTTATTTAAAAGCAAAACTGGACATAACAAAAATAAAAGGTGCTCCAAGTTTTTGCGATAACTATGTTTCTCAAAAAACAAAGTTTAGGGGTGTGCAAACCGAGAGTTTTAAGATGAGTACAGTGGGGTGCCTTGGGCATCCCCAAGATTATGGTCTTCACAATTCTTGGATAGCTCTTGGTGTGTTGTTCCTCTATTCCATGTGAAAAAACTTCAACACGAATTTTCTCCCATTCCTTTTCTATGGAGTAACATTAGTGGTACAAAAATATCATGCTTGCTTCCATATTAATTAAAGAAAAAATATTTCTTTATGAACCATAGAGCGCATAATATTGTACACATTCCTAGAAAATTAAAAAATTCAAGAAAAATCATTTCTAACCCAAAAGAATGGTTCAAACTTTAAGGAGCAGAATCTGTCAAAAAAATTAACAGCAGCAAACGAATTTTTTCGACTACCTAGACATGTAAGGAATTTTAACAAAATTTTGTGCTTATAGATGATGAAATTTGTACCTACTGTGAATTTACCAAGATTTTAGGAGTTACCAAAAAAATCAAAATATTGTGCACTAAAAAGTGCAATGCAGAAATCAGCAACTCCCATTTTGTTTCACAACTTTAAAATATCCAAATAGGTAAAACTTGGTACTTTATTTTAAAACTAGAGAGTAAATAAAAAATAAAATTTCTTGGAATAGCAAGAATGCAAAATAAAAAGCAAAAATAAAAACATCTCGGGTTGCCTCGCGTAAAGAGCTTTCTTTAAATCCATATAGCTAGGCTTACTTACTTGACTTAAGTGGTATGGAAGGCATGTGGTAGCTTTAATATTGGTGCTACCTCCTTATTCCTTGGAAAGTGTTCCATACACTTCTTTTGTGGGGATTCGAACTTCACATTCCCTTCCTTTCAGTAAAAAATTGCACATGTAGTTCTCAAAAAGGGTCTCCTAAGATTTATATGACTAGAGGTATTGCTCCCCATGTCCAAGAAAATAAAATCAACGGGCACATAAGTCATATGTAATTCAATCATAACATTATTTATTCTTGCTAAGGCCTTTTCAGTTGAATCATCAGCAAATAAGAGATCTATTGAACATTTTTCCATATTTTTAAGTTCTAGTAGTTCATATAGCTCTTCACATAAAACAGAGACAGTAGATCCAAGATATAAAATTGCATGATGTCTCTCTTTATCTATAGTACTTAATATCTTGGGGATCCATGCATCCCCAATCTTAGGTGATATGATAGCTTCATTGTTCTATCTTTCTATATTTTCTTTGATTATATAATTTGCAATGTAGGAGCCAAATCCTGCTTGATGAACATTAATAGGTGGATCTTTAGAAAACTTTTCGAGAATATTAAAAAGTTCACGCAAGCTACATTTATCAAGATCAAGTAAATACTCTCTTACTTCACTCAACATTTTAACTTCTTCTAATTGTTTATTATTTTTTATCATTTGAGTTTCTTTCTTATCAGTAAGGATAGTAATAGTTTCTACTTTTTTCCATTGGCTCTTTTATATGAGTTTAAAATTGTAATAATAGTGGTTCAAGAAGGTTAGTATATTGCATTAATTCATTATAGGTCTCTTCAAATGTATAATGTGTACTTGTTGTAATGGCGGTAGATTTAATAAGCCAGGACTTACTTCAAAGCTTTCAGCAGTTATTTCAGGAGTTGTGATAGGCTTAGCAATAAAGTGAACAATAGGATTGTTTGTGTAGTCACACAATTTTGTACCTCTTTCTCCATATTTTGTAGCAGAAGGTTACTACTAATTTTTATGTGTTTTTGTGTTTTAAAGAGAAAACTAGAAAGAAAAGACTAAAAATAAGACACAAAAAATACTTTGCAAAATCTAAAAGAGAGAGTAAAGCTCACAATGGTGCAACCTCCCCAAGCATGGGCGTTTGCACAAAGTTGTTGACGTTCTTGGCGCCAGAAATCTTTCTATTACCGTGAGACGTCAACCACAATGGAACCACCACGGCGTCAGAAAACGTACTGATAGTTGCACCTAGCTAGATGAGGATGCAGTTGTGAGATGCTCTTCCAATTACCCAACAACAACGCCAGAAAACTTTGTCCTGATGATGCTCATGTATATCATCAAGACTCCAAGCGTACAGTGTCGTGCAAGATAAGTTCTCCCAAGTGTGACCGGAGGGTTTACATCGAACTCTCGGGGAATTGAGTAAGAGTTATCTCCTCTTTCTCTTCTTCCAGCAATCCTGCAAAGCAAAGTTTTTGCCTTGTGCCCCCAACTCCACCGTGTGGTTTTCAAGCATATGGTGTTGAATTAGTGATTGTAGATAAAAGAAGTACTGAAGATAATGTAAAGTAAATAAAACAAGTAAACTAAAGCGGTAAAGAGATAGTTGTTTTTGGGTTTTGTGTATGACTAAGAAACTGTTTTTGTACTTTCAGATTTCAATATTGCTGCAAATATAAAATAAGGTAAAAGTAATGAAAAGGTGTTTCTTATGATTAAAATTGGATGGGATTCATGGGTTCACTTGTATACTCTCTTTTTAAGTTGTAATGGACACTAAAAATTCATAAATGACATAATATTAATGGAACTTCAATATGTGTTTGATAAGCATTCGTATGGGCATAATGTCCTAACATAAAGATGATGCAACACATCTCTCTTATGCTCCACAAGAAAGGGAAAACTCCAACCATCTTGCATTAAGAATTAAGAGAGCATACCCTTAAGTAATTTGACATGATGTTTGAATAAAATATGCTACCTTGATTAACAAGATTAATTGTCACATGATAAACATAGCACATTTATTCACTTTATCCCTAGTGAGGCAGCAAAGGAAAAGGTAAAACCATAATAGATCATGAATTTGTTATCACTATTCAATCACTAAAACCATGGTACTCCATCTAATACACACTTCGCCCCACACATGTTCTTGCATACAAGTTGGATCAGAATAAGCACTTAAGAATAGGGTACATGATATGCATCTATCAATCCATCTTACACATAATAGATTCCTGACGAGGTATCAACTCGTCAATGCCTACGGATTATAGACTTAGGGTTTCGTGAAAAGTAGAGGGCAAGTAGAACTCGAAGGTGGTCAGACGAACAAAGGCGCCCAACTAGAAACAACATGGTGGCTAGGGTTTACAATTGATTGATCTTCTTTTCTCCCTCGACTTCACCCTTATAAAGGAGGCGAAGCTGAGACTTTATGTGTCGTACAAGTACAAAAAATATAGGGCCGTATTGGGCCTTTCCATATGCTATTACAAGTTTCCCTATATTGACTCTACTTTCTTGGGATTTACATCTTCGACTTCGTGGGCTACTGAGCGCGACGTTGATGAAGGAGAATTTATATGCAACGTTGAGTGGAACCCCAAGAGGAATGATGAGCACAGCAGGAAGTTTTCCCTCAGTAAGAAACCAAGGTTTATCGACCAGTAGGAGAAAAACGTTTGTCTCCCGAGGTGTCGCGAACCAACTCGTGGCAGGGCGCACTGCCGGCGTCAGCAGCAACGTGGAGACCTCCACACAAACAACCAAGTACTTTGTCCCTAACTTTCAGCGAGGTTGTCAAGCTCACTGAAACGAACTGTGTGGAAGAAGATTTGTTTGCAGAGAACATAACAGAAAAATGATGTAGAAGATTGCAATTAAAAGAAGAAGGACCGGGGTCCACAGTTCACTAGAGGCGCCTCCCCAATAAAATAAATATGCTGGGTAAACCAATTACAGATGGGCAATTGACAAACATAGATTCTACGCTAATGGTTGGTGCAGAATACATGCTATGAAAGTATGCGGGCATTACAACAATATACATAGACCGTAATCCAACTGCATCTATGACTAATAATCCACCTTCAGGATTGCATCTACGACACCCTCCAGTATTAAGTTGCAAGCAACGGACTATCACTTTAAGCAATGTGTGTAAAGTAAACGATGAAACTACCCTTGAATAGAACACCGTTATTTTCTCCCTAGTAGCAAAAGCACATCTACAACCGTAGAGAACAAGGTCACTTCCCATGGTTAAATAGAGGCATGAACCCACTATCGAGCATAAATACTCCCTCTTGGAGTCGCTAGCATCTACTTGGCCAGAGCATCTACTAGAAACGGAGAGCATGCAAGATCATAATAACATAATACATAATCTCAACCAAATCAATCTCTCTACATCACAAGATCTTGATCTCAACCAAACCAAATAAATCGGATCCACATCAAACCAACATGTAGCAATTACAAATAGATGATCTTGATCATGTTAGGCAGCTCACAAGATCTATACATGAAGCACAACAAGGAGAGGACAACCATCTAGCTATTGCTATGGACCCATGGTCCCATGGAGGACTACTCACGCATCACCTCGGATGAAGACATGGCGACGTAGAGGCCTTCAGCGGCGATTTCCCTCTCCGGCAGGGTGCCGGGATGGACTGCAGAACCCTCCCGAACTAGGGTTTCGGTTGATGGCGGCGTCATAACTTTTCGTGGATGGAGGCTCTCGTCTCCGGGGTTTTCCCGATATGAGGAATAAATAGGCGGAAGGACGGAGCAAACGAGGCGATGAGGCGCCAGTATAAGGGCTAGGCGCGGCCAAGGGTGGGCCGTGCCTGCCCTATGTACTGCCACGTGGCAGCTCTCCTGCGCGTGTCCTTCTGGCTCCGTCTTCTGGCTCCTGCCCTATGTACTGCTCCGTCTTCGCCAGTATAAGGGCCAGGCTTTTGTTTCGTCCAATTCCGAGAAACTTTCATGTACAACTTTTCTGAAACACAAAAACAGCAGAAAACAGGAACTGGCATTGCGGCACTGCGTTAATAGGTTAGTCCCAGAAAATACTAAAAAGTGTGGAAAAGTGCACATAAAACATATAAGAATTGTAACAAAACAAGCATGGAGCATCAAAAATTATAGATACGTTTGGGACGTATCAACATCCCCAAGCTTAACTCCTGCTCGTCCTTGAGTAGGTAAGTGATAAAAAACAAATAATTTTTGAAGTGACATGCTGTCACACTACTTTGATCAATCTAAGTGTAAAATCAAACATAGCTGGAATTATAGAATCCTAACATAAGCATGATAGATACATAATAAAGTGGTACTCAGCTTGTCCCATAAGTGGAAGCAAAACATAAATTCTTGGAAACCTTTAAAAGATTATAAGGATGACTAGAAACAAAAAGTTTGAACAACAATACCATAATTATGAATCAATCAATCAATAAAATCTTGGGACAATGCACATAAAACTAAGAATGACAACTATGCTCTCATAAGTGGTGCATAAACTAGGAAGTGGAGACTCAACATAAAAGTAAAAGAAGGTCTCTCTTTGAGAGACAAGTAAGATCACTCATGTGCTAGAGCTTTTTATTGAAACAACAAGAGTATAAAATGCACTTTTGAGAGGTGGTTGTTCGTGTCAACGAGTAGTAAAAAGAGCTATTGTCATCTTCCATACTAAGCAAGTTTGAGAGTGGTTCCGAAATATTTGGGTGAAGCCTTTTTCGTTTATACTACTTATAAAATTTTGACACTCCTCCCAACCTTTGCTTACACATACCATGGCTAACCGAATCCTCGGGTGCCGACCAAGCAATCACAAACCATGGAGGAGTGGCCGTTTCTTATAATTTTCCTATTTTCTTCCCCTATTGGAAGTTGTGGTCAAACCAGCTCTTTTTTATATACCTTTTTTTATGTCACAAGCAAGATGAAGCTCGCGAGTCTTTGAGTTACTTAACTAGTATGGAAGACGACGACCACAATTTTAATTTACTTCCTCATGAGCTAAAAACAATGTCACAAAACTAGGAATTGTTTGAATGTTTTAAAGGTAGCACACGAGCAAACTACTATGGAATGGCAATGAAATACCACATATAGGTAGATATGGTGGACACTTTGGCATATTTGGTTTTTGGTGGTTGGATGCATGAATAAAATACTCACACAAATGGAGGCTAGAAAAAGACCGGGTGCGACCAACTAAGAGAGCATAATGGCCATAATCATGCACAACGACAAAATATATTAATCAAAGAATAAAGTGATACACAAGTTGCAAACTAAATGATCATAGAGGCAAGAATTAACTTGAATGTAGTCATAACATGTTGCAAAACATGTGCTAAGTCGACCCAAATAAAAACATTCGCAGGAGAATATATACCACAATATTATGCTTTTCTATTGTATGCTAAAAACAATGCATGAAACCTTCAATGGAACACTAAAAACTCTAAGTATTTGAGACTAATCATAATGAAAACATAATTAACAAGATCATCATGAGAATAACTTCTAGCAAGATATGCAAAAATAACTATGCCACAGTCTAAAAATGCTTCCATTTGCATCACATACACATAATTTTTTTTCATGCTTCCAACGCCAACCAAATGAAACCAAACAACTCTCATATATGAAAAACAAGTAAATGTACAGAGAGCTATTGATACACAAATAAATGTAAAAGTGGAGTGTGTCTCTCTCCAACGCAAAATGCATAACAGTGGAGCTTTCTCACTCCAAAATAAACATGCAAAACAGCGGAGCGTGTCTCACTCCAAAGTAAATATGCAAAGCGGTGGAGCGTGTCTCACTCCAAAGTAAACATGAATGATGGGATCCAACTTTATTGAAAGTAAACACACAGTAAAAAGTAAAGACGCTCCAAGGATAACACATATCACATGAAGGAATAAAAATACAGCGTGTTGAAAAATGACCTGGTGCTTTTTGTTGATGAAAAGGGGATGCCTTGGGCATCCCCAAGCTTTGACGCTTGTACTTCTTGGATATTTCTTGGGGGGTCCAGGGGAAATCCACAAGCTTGAGCTCTTGTCCATGCTTCATCTTATTGCATCATTCTTCTCTCCTACACTTGAAAACTTCCTTCACACAAAACTCAGCACAATTGATAGCAACATTAGTTCAAATAAAAATATATCAAACCAGCAAGGATTCAGTTATGTCACATATCAAACACTCATTTTAACATATGCTACTGTAGATACTTCTTCCCAAAGCTCTTTTTCACAAAAGAACTCAAAAGACAAAGCATAAGACGCAAATGCAAAACATGGCAGAAATCTGTCAAAACAGACCAGGATGCAAAGATCAAAATTAAAGAAATAATTATGTTGCTCAAATAGAAAAATGCTAAACTAACGAAAGCTAACATACTGGGGCATAATCACAAAAAATTGCAGCTCAAAATAACGTTCTAGTGATTTTTATGAATTTTGGTCGTGACCCGCACATAATCTGTTTCAGAATTGCAAATATCCCAGACACTGCTTTCTTTCTATTAGAGGCTACCCTTGGCACAAAAACGAAATAAAAACGATAAGGAGATGTTATTACAGTAGAAATAACTTCCAGGACTCAACAAAGCAAAAATAACAGAAATAAAACATGGGTTGTCTCCCATAAGCGCTTTTCTTTAACGCCTTTGAGCTAGGCGCGGAAAGGGTGCAAATCAAGTATTATCAAGAGGTGGCTCATCAAAAGCATACACGCGAGCATTAAGTTTACCTCTCTTGCTCCTATTATTTTTCTTCCTAGGGAACCAATAAGACCGTCCTGGCAGAGTGCTAAAAGTTATACTTCCTTTTCCCACATTTATCTTTGCTCCCAAGCATTCTAGCAAGGACCTTCCTAGTGTGATTTGTCCTTTTCGTGCACATTCAATAATAAGATAATCAGTAGATACCACTCTTCCCAAGACACTCGTATGTACTCCTTCAACTTTTCCAAGAGGTAATAAAATAGTATTTTCGGCTAAAATAACTTCTTCTACCCCTTTAGAATATTCCCAAAGATTCAGGGACTCATAAATGTCTTTTGGCATAAGGCAAAACTCAGACATAATATCACAACGATCTTGGAGAGTTTTATTATTTATAGCAACATTCATTGTAGGAAACCAGCTTGATGGCTTAGAATTTATTGACAAACTTTCACTAAGCATAACACAACATTCCTTCAAACTAGTTGTGTTTGTTTCGAGGGTATTTAACCTAGCACAAATACTTATAAGAGACGAATCATAATCACTAGGTGAGCTATATGTTGCAATTAATTTCTTAACACCATTAAAAGCTTGGTCTCCATCACAATTGAGAAAATCTCCTCCAACTAGGGTGTCCAAAGCATACCTATAACGAAGAACAACTCCAAAATAAAAGCTACTAAGAAGCAAACTTAAGGTCATTTTAGGCTCAATATTATCATAATAGTTATTAATTCTACCCCAAGCTTCCTTAAAACTTTCCTCATTCCCTTGCTTGAAAGTGAAAATCATGCCCGCATGCGACATAGTCATGGGACTATCCATTGAACAAAAATAATGCAAGCAACAGAAATAAAAGCTATACTATTTTTTTTGGATTTTCGATATAAAATGCAAACAAGATAAAAATAAAGTATGCAAGCAAAACAATAACAAAGTAAAAGAGTTGAGAGTGAGAGACTCCCCTCGGAGAAGAGATGCTTTTCTCCCCAGCAACGGCGCCAGAAAAAGTCTTTGCTGAGCGCGGAGTTGATGAAGGAGAATTTATGCGCAACGTTGAGTGGAACCCCAAGAGGAAGGTATGATGAGCACAACAGGATTTTTCCCTCAGTAAGAAACCAAGGTTTATCGACCAGTAGGAGAAAAGCGTTCTCTCCCGAGGTGTTGAGAACCAACTCGTGGCAGGGCGCACTGCCGGCGTCAGCAACAACATGGAGACCTGCACACAAACAACCAAGTACTTTGTCCCCAACTTTCAGCGAGGTTGTCAAGCTCACTGGTTTTGCTGAAAACAAAGGATTAAACAAATTGTGTGGAAGAAGAATTTTTTGCAGAGAACAGAACAGAAAAATGTTGTAGAAGATTGCAATTAAAAGAAGAAGGACCAGGGTCCACGGTTCACTAGAGGCGCCTCCCCAATAAAATAAATATGCTGGGTAAACAAATTACAGATGGGCAATTGACAAACAGAGATTCTACGCTAATGGTTGGTGCAGAATACATGCTATGAAAGTATGCGGGCATTACAACAATATACATAGACCGTAATCCAACTGCATCTATGACTAATAATCCACCTTCAGGATTGCATCCGCGACACCCTCCAGTATTAAGTTGCAATCAACGGACTATCGCTTTAAGCAATGTGTGTAAAGTAAACGATGAAACTACCCTTGAATAGAACACTGTTGTTTTCTCCCTAGTAGCAACAACACAAATACAACCGTAGAGAACAAGGTCACTTCCCATGGTTAAATAGAGGCATGAACCCACTATCGAGCATAAATACTCCCTCTTGGAGTCGCTAGCATCTACTTGGCCAGAGCATCTACTAGAAACGGAGAGCATGCAAGATCATAATAACATAATACATAATCTCAACCAAAGCAATCTCTCTATAAATCGGATCCACATCGAACCAACATGTAGCAATTACAAATAGATGATCTTGATCATGTTAGGCAACTCACAAGATCTATACATGAAGCACAACAAGGAGAGGACAGCCATCTAGCTACTGCTATGGACCCATGGTCCCGTGGAGGACTACTCATGCATCACCTCGGATGAAGACATGGCGATGTAGAGGCCTCCGGCGGTGATTTCCCTCTCTGGCAGGGTGCCGGGATGGACTACAGAACCTTCCCGAACTAGGGTTTCGGTTGACGGCGGCGTCAGAAATTTTCGTGGATGGAGGCTCTCGTCTCTAGGGTTTACCCGATACGAGGAATAAATAGGCGAAAGGGCGGAGCAAACGAGGCGACGAGGCCCCAGTACATGGGCCAGGCGCGACCAAGGGTGGGGCCGCGCCTGCCCTATGTACTGCCACATGGCAGCTCTACTGCGCGTGTCCTTCTGGATCCGTCTTCGTCCCGGAAAAATTAGACTCTGGGCTTTTGTTTCGTCCAATTTTGAGAAACTTTCATGTACAACTTTTCTGAAACACAAAACAGCAGAAAACAAGAACTGGCATTGCGGCACTGCGTTAATACGTTAGTCCCAGAAAATGCTAAAAAGTGTGGAAAAGTGCACATAAAACATATAAGAATTGTAACAAATCAAACATGGAGCATCAGAAATTATAGATAGGTTTGGGACGTATCATGGGCCTCCAAATCTTCAGGTCCATGCATCTTCAACTCTAAAAACACAAACAGGGGTATACTCGTGGTATGCCCCTTGGGCATACTAATGTCAATTCCAATATCATATATCAATATCATAGAATAAAGATCCACCACATAAGTATTTCATATATGACTATAATCATGTTGGGTAGCTCATATGGTACTAAGATATATGAATAACAAGAGAGAAATAGATCAAAATACTCCCACAAACCCATAGTCCAGAGGTGGACTACTCCCTCTTCATCATGGTGGTGATGTGGAAGATGTTGGAGAAGATTGAGATCCCTCCGGCGGTGACTCCAGCGGAGTTTCCTCCTCCAAACTTTCCTATTGCAACCTCTATTTTCATGTTTCGGTGTTTCTGCGACGCTCTCGTCAATGAACCCCTAGGGGGTCCTATATATAGGTTTTTTAGGACAAACGGAGTCTGTGGGCGAAAGAATCAGACGAAACGGACGGTCGACGACAAAAAGAGGCAGGGTGGCGCGCCCACCCTTAATTGACGTGCCACCTATGCTCTTTTGGGTCTCGTGCCCTCCCTCGTGAGGTCCAATTTCTCCAGATACTTCTTGTGGTGAAATATTGATATCCCCGAAATTCTAGTTCACTTTGACTCCTCATAGGTCCCTGAAACTGAAAAATACACAAAATAAGGTTTTCCTGTTCTGTAGAGTTATAACCCAAGTAAAGGGGATCATTGGTAAACCCCGATAATAAATATAAAACATGGATATACCATCATATATATTGAAAATATGTGGGATTATGTGTCAGTAAAGTACAAAGTTCATGTACGCATTTTTCATGCATCATATGCTAGCTAAGACGGTAGGCTCAAGATGATCCCAACTATAACTTAATGAATCCACACAATGACGGAGTGCAAAACTAGGATATTACAGAGATAACAGAGATGTCCGAGACCCCTACATACGAACATCGATAAGTGCAATACAAAAAATAAGTAAGAAACTAGACTCAAGGTTCCCCTACACCGCGGCAAACAACAAGGACCAAAGCAAAGCAACGAACAGTTAGCCTTCCTCCAGACCATCCCTCACGGCAGCATGGAGCATGTGAATCCTAGTAATCGTCAGCTCCAGTGCCTCCCAATCTTGTCGCTTAGCCAGTGGCATCCACACCTACAGTTACATAGACATTTTGTATAGACCATCAGCTAGTTGCGATGAGAGGATCCCCTCACTTGTGAATTTGTTCCAAATGTTCCACAACACCCACAAGATGGCCACATATCAAATCCAAAATACTCGCTTAGTTTGTCCCACACATCGGTTCAACAATCTATAGTCATCATCAAAGCACAAAGGGTTCCAAGAGCATCCCAATAGTTCTATAACTGCGCTCCACATAAACACCGCCAAAGGGAAGGAGAAAAAGACGTGGTTGGTATCCTCCCACTCATAATATAGGGCACATATTCCCGTGGAGGGGGTTTGCCTTAGGTGGATGTTGTCATTGACAGAAGTCTCTTCCTGACCAACAAGAACACCCGGATTTTTAGGGGTATATCAATCCTCCAGATTTCGCTGTAAGGTTTTCGAGGTGTTCAATGATAAAGCTTCCCATAAAGTGAACACACCGTAAACCTACCTGAAGGTTCCAGTGCCCATGAGATGTGATCCGATGAGTTGGACAGTCAAACATTGTCGATCTCCCGCAGCATATTATGCCAAGCGATCCTATCCTCATGGCCCAGGGCCTAGCGAAAAGGGATGTGCCAAGAATCACCAGCCCACGCTTTCACGGTAAACTTCTCAGACTCCACCACCAGTGTGAAAATCACGGGGAAGTGGTCTTTCATGGGACCCGTCCCCTGCCACCAGTCACACCAGAACCTAGTGGAAGAACCATTGTGAACCTGGTGCTTTCCCCCCAAGCTAAACCCAATGGAATTTGCGTTTTGGGCCATTCCCTTTCCAATAGAATCTAGCCCGGTGTGTATCAAAGATCTTGTGCACCCCTTTTGCCTAGTAGGAAAACGCCCATTGCATGGAGCAGGAGATTGGATAGTCAAGCACTAAGATAGTCTAGCTGCCAAGGACATAAACTTTCCCATCCACTGGTCCGCACGCTTCGCCACTTTGGAACCCAGCGACCCCCAATCCCCTGCCATTAATGCACTATCACTGATAGGAAGGCCCATGTAGGTGAAAGTGAAGGATCCCAACTTGCAGTTAAGACTGTTGGCCATCCTATGTTGTTCCTATGGTGTGGTCCTCAAAACCATCGCCTCGCTTTTATGGAAATAAATACGGAGACCCGGTATGTGTTCAAAACATAGAAGCATGAAATTTAGATTGGCAATAGCTATATCCTCTGGTTAGGAAACATTGCATCATCTGCATATTGCACGTGCGACACACCACCTAGGATGAGAAGGGGGATTACCACAGAATTATGTCTAGTTGCCCTGGCCACATCCAACAACATCGTCAAGTCATCCAATGCAAAGTAAAAAAAGGATTAGGGAGGGAGGGTCGCCTTGGCACACCCCCTCCCATTTCTGATGAAATTCTCAGTTTCTCCGTTAATAGAAATTGGTAGTGTTGTGGGTATACTTCATGGGTGTACCATCGACAGTGCCTAGATCCGGCAAGCCCGGGTGACCCATAGATGGTGGTGAGGCATGTGGCCCATCGGGCGGCCCAGTTGCTGTTGATCCTGAAGGATGAAGTCCAGCCCAGGATAGGGAAGCCGGATCCCAACCGACCTTCGGAGGAAGCCGGATCCATGGAGGCCTATATGGAACCAGGATCCAGTACGACGTAGATAGGAAGGCGGATCCTTGACGTACACGGCAAGACATTGTACCGTAGTTAGGCAACCTGTAATCCGGCTAGGACTCTCCATGTAAACCCCTAGATCCGTGCGCCTTTATAAGCCGGATCCCGGCAGCCCTAGAGGCACAACCACAACTCATTGTAACAACGCGAAAGCGCCCAGATAATTCCAGACAAGCAGCAGTAGGCCCTGTCATCGTGCAGGTGTTCCGAAGCTGGGTAAATCGCGTACCACCGTCCCGTGTGCACTCCGCCCTATGGGCCCTACTTCTTCTCCCCCTCGTGAGGATCCCTCCTCCGAGGCACCGTCGAATAGGCAACGACAGTTGGCGCCCACCGTGGAGCCAGCGGCGTCTGGAGGCCGGAACCGGGAGGGTTCCGCCATGGGAAGCTACGACGACACAATCGCTGTGGGGCACGTACTCTACGCCGGAAACCTTCCGATCGTCCCTCCGGATGAGTGCTGGATTCCGGCTAAGACAAACCCCGTCAAGCTCTCCATCGTCCCAGTCGGCGGCATACACATCTTCATCGGGGAAACCATCGATTCCGATGGAAACCCACTGGTAAGTAACGCTGACGCGACCACCGCTGAGCAGGACGTAGTCGCGAAGATCCGATCTGAGATGCAGGAGCTTCCCAAGGAAGATTCCGCCTTGGATCTGGAAAAATCAAAACCCACCCAATCCGCCCCTGAGCAGGAAATAAAGGTGGAAGACCAATGCAGATCCGCCTGGGTCTCTCAGGTGTTACAGAAGCAAAGGTGTCACTTCGTACACTTCTTGGCCCATACCGCCGGAACCGCCCCCCAAGAAGCCGGAGCTGGTCCCGAGCAGGTTGAGGCACCGGAGAACAACGCTGCCCCGGATCAGCAGGAGGCTGTCGGAGAAAGCAGCGTTCCGGTTGAAGAGTCGCTCCTGGGCAACCTAAGCCCAATTTTTGGGGATACCCCCTCCATGGATACCGAAGAGTTCGATCGCAAGGTGAAGGAGTATGGATACGGTGATCAGCCTGAAGTTGAATCCGCCCAGCCTAAACAGGTTCTCGCAACATTGGCGGCGCTGGATCAACGGGAATCAGAGGATGAAAACACCCAATCTGACCCACAGCCATCCCACACAGGATCTCCGTTTTCGCGGGAATGACCGCGTAAGGAAGTCTTGTCCCCAGAAGAACTGGTTGAGCAAGCAGGCATGGATGCAATCGCACACTCGGATATTCTCAACAAACCCATTACTCCCGAAGACGCATTAAATGCGGAAGTGCTAG